>NC_080782.1:29585382-39585382 GCF_028018385.1 Neofelis nebulosa | reverse complement strand
TGGTGGTCCATAGACCAATAGCAAGACATGAATCAATGGTTCTCAGCATTGATACCCAATGGAATCACCTGGGGATTAAATCAAAACAAAACACAACAAAACAAAACATCACTTCTAGGGGTGAAGGTTATTTAGCCTGGGATCCAGTCTGGGTATTGAGTTTCAAAAGCTCTCAAGGTCAGGCTAACAACCAGCTAGTTTGAGAACCTATGACCTAAAATGTATTGGTCAGATTTATGGGTAGGTTTTATTTCTCCTGATTTCTATCATTGTAGATAACAGACCTAGGAATAACCAATACTGCATAGATTATGAGAGTAATATATGCCCCAAATCTTTAAATTCTTACTGAGAATAAGAGTCATTATCACACATTAAATAAGACATTAAAAGTCTTAGCAATTTCATTTCTATACTACCAAATGATTTAATAACATGTTTTTCATATATTTTAAAGTTAAATATCCACTGACATAATCACAATCCAAATTATTTTTAGATTAGGAGGTAGATATGTAACAATGTAATTTTAAAGTACATGGAGGTGTCTATTCCTAATTACAGATAAAAAAAAAAAAAGCTCACATTAGTCAGAAATTATGAAAAAATCCCAACCTGGGATCTATCCCAGGAGAAAGGCCCAGAGACAAAAAGGACAAGCAACAATTTACTTAGTATCTGTACTTGAAGTAGATACCCATCAGTTGCAAACTGAATTATCATTTTTTCTTTATAGTGACTTTCCTAATTATTTTGCTAAGGCTGAGGTTTGTAAAAGGTCAGGATGCAATTACACTCCAGGGCCCCCTTCCTAACTCTTAAAAATGCGCATCAAAGATACTTAATGAAAATAATACTTTAAAGTCAGGTATTTGCAGAAATTCCATCATTACAGTAAAAAGTATTGGACTACAAGTCAGCTACCACATACTACTAAAGATGTGACTTAACCAAACTTTCTGAACAGGTGTTCTCACCCCAACTTAAGGTCTAGGGAAAGTCCAATAAGAATGTGCAAGCACAGACTAATGCCACATAGAAATATAAGATAGCACTATGCATATTTATGATAAGCCAACTAAATGCATAGTCTGATAGCACAAAGAAATGGGAGTCTAGACTGGGGACTACTTTCAGCTTTGGCACTAATTAGCCACATAACAAGTAAATCACACACTTTAATTGCATTTTAAAAATAAAAATACTTCGAATAGCTTATCTTGAAATCCCTAGCAGGTCAAAGTGCTATGATCCCAAAATAACTACATGGTCCTCCAAAGCAAATATTAATTGTAACAACAACAACAACAAAAATTCACCAAGAGCTTAACAAGTTTCTTAAGAAAAATACCATTTTAAATTTGTTTTCTAGAAAAGTCTACAATTATTTGGCCATCACTTAAAACAGCAAATTTAAAACTTAGAAAAGTACAAAAAAGGATCATTAAACAGTGCAAAAGCACTATGTAGAATTAAGATAAACAGTGTAGCTGAGGATAATGAAATACCAAACAGCTTTTCCTAAAGGACAAGGGAAAAACATCTGGGATTTTATGATCTATCCCAAAGAATATATAGGTACTCTTATTAAATACACAAAATGCTTTTTGAGTACTGCAAATAACTCACAGTTTCTATATAAATTATCCTATTTAATAAAGATGGTAGTACGTGGAGATTATTTCCTTTTAATTTATTGTTTGGTTTGAATACATGTCCTGCCAATCACACAATACCTAGTGTGACCAAATACATGAGAAATTCCTGTAAGAATCACAAAGTGCCTTGCAGCTTTCTGCCAGGATGCTAAGGAAATGTAACAATGGAGACACAGATTGTCTAAGTTAGAAGTTCCAATCATTAATCTTCCTCAGAACTGGAATCATCCTCTTGGTCAGAGAGTTCAGGGACAGGGAAGCGGAGAATGGCAGCCACTCCAGTCAACTGACTGAGCTGTTCTCCAGATACATGAAGACTAGAGAATATCCTAACAGTGCCCGCATTCTCTTTCACACTGTCCACCAGCTTCACATATCGGCTCCGTGTGGCTACATCCTGGTGCCTGAAAAGCTCATCACTGATGAGCAATGTGTCGATTGCCATAGCCTCATTGGCCTTCTCTACCTGCTTGAGTCCATAAAAAGCTCGGTCAGGTTCATGTTGTAACATTTTATAGAAGTCATCCAAAGCCTTTACTTCCCCAGCGGCTTTAGTGTCTGAAAGGCGGCTAGCTACAGAAGGGTCACAAAGGGCCTCTTTCAGGGAGTACTTGTGTCCAGAGGAGGCATGTACCTGGAATCACAATTATGAAAGTTAGGCAAAACAATCTTAGAGTACCCATTAATCAGCTTGCAATGACCTAAAGCCAAAAGCACTAATAAAACTTTATTAAGTTTGAGAACTTAAAGCAAAGTTTACTATGTAAATACCCTATTTAACAATTCTCTTTTTCATTTCATTAGCTTGCTTACAATCACAGTCCAGTAAACACTTTCTCCTCTTGTACTTTTCCCAGTCCTAAAACCTAAGAGTAGTTTATACAAATCCCTCTGCCCATTTTTAATTACCCTTGGATAAGACTGTTTTACCTGAAGGAATTTGGACCGGTTTTCCAGGAGCACTTTGTTGTCGGTCTTCACTGCTTGTTGAAACATGTAGTCGCAGAACTGCTCCCTGACGAATCCTGGGCTGGCCACCAGGATGCACTTCACAACATCAAAGTTTATGTGGCGCTGGATACCCTGGACCACCTGTTCGTAGAATCGCTCCAAGGCCCGGTCATGCTGGGAACAGTTGCCTTTCCGTTTCCTAGGGATGTTCACCTCCACCTTGGCCCGAGTGAGGGTCATGCTGGGAGTGACTAAGCAGATATGGGCGAGGCCTTCCTGCATGACCACAGCCGCCACATCTGCGCTCCAGGCTGGGTCACAGGCCTGCTCGATGCGCTCCAGAACCACACTGTCCCACTGTTTCTTGGCCAGCGTGAACTGGCGGTTGGGCTCCAGCTCGATGGTGTGGTAAGCCCCCATCTTGACATACTCATTCTCTTGGATGTTGGTCCCCTTAACCCGCAGCTGGCAGGCTTGAGAGTCAAAATCGATGGCCTCCACGCAGAGAGTGAGAGTAGTGCGGACCCGGTTGCTTCCTACGCTGCCCGTGGAGGACTCAGTCTGTACCTTGCGGATGGTGGAGGCACGCAAGCTGTCGCCCACCTGCACTAGATTGTAGGTGTGCCACATGTCCTCAGGTTCTTCGGGGACCAGGGTCACCTGGCCCGCATTGTCTTTCTCAATGTCCTTCCTCACGAGCTTCATGACTTTGGCGGGGATTCGCAGGCAGAACAAGAGGAAATGAGGGGTACCCGGTGGGAAAGGGGCAGGGAGGGAAAGGGAGTCTAGGCCGAGAAGGGGGCGGGGTCTGGTCCCTATAGCCACTGGCCTGACGGGAAGGAAATACTATAGTACCGACTCGAGCGGCCGAGGGGAACACTTACTCTAGCCCTTCTTTTCTTAGTTTCCGGGCGCACGGCACCACACCGGCGCGAGAGACACCGCAGCAAACGCAGTCTTCTCGGTTCCAGCCGCCAGCACGGACCCAGCAGCTGATGCAATGAGCGCGCATGCGTAGCCCGCGTCCCGCCTCCCGGCGCACGTTTTACGTCCCCAAAGAGGAGGCGGGGTGGGGGTGGGGAAATCACAGTTCGCGCGGGCGCAGGCGCACTAAGCGTGAAGCGCGTCCGAGGACTAAACCGACGGAGGAACGTGGTTGGAATCTTTGGTGGCAGGTCGTTTAATGCTGAACTTGGACCTCCTAAGTTTTCTCTTCCACAACTGTTTGTGCAGAATCTGAGGAATATGTAGTTCAAATTATTTTTTTCAGCTGCGTGCAACTGCCACTGAACACCTTCTCTTCCCCGGGTAAATCCAGTGTTAAAACTTAACTAAAAGTAAAAGGAATTCTCAAAAGTGCAGACTTGGCCCCACAGTCCTAAAATGTGCTCGGCTTTGCACCTGCCTTATCCGCACTCAAGCGCTGCACGCCTTTTGGAGCTGGTATTTCCAGACGCGGTTTCTAAGAACAACTGGTCACGGTGGATGTGGGCTCAGAGCAACGTGCCCAGCTGTTTTCTGCTCTTAGTTATCGTGTCTGCATGATCTGACTAACCCAGATGTTAAAGCACTGACCCCACACAGAGAAGAAATCATCCGTGGAATTTACCCCTGGGTGGACCTCTCAGTTGCTTGTCCCGATGTCCTGGGAATCCCAGATTCCAAAATTGGCAGTCTCCGCTTTCTGCAGCTCAATAGCACGTGAAATGTTTAGGTTAGGGATTGGGTCGCAAAAGCTTAGGGCGGGATCATCACTGCCAAAGCTGAGAATATGGGAAGTGGGGAAAATCTAATGTAGTAGGACCAACCCGACTGAAAGGCTATGGAATTTATTTTAAAGAAAATCCTTAAGTCACACAGCATTTTTATGGTGTGGGGGTGTTGAGAATTGGGGACTGCTTCTTAACAAGATCAGTAAATAGAAAAGGCCCATCAGAATTTTCTTGAGGGTTAAGATGGGGTGGAGAGCAGAGGAGTCCTACCATATATCTTCCCATTCTCTTTCTTAACCTGTGTATGGCACTGAAAGGGAAGCTTGAACTGGTGAGACCAGGATGAAAGGGAGGAATCTGACTCTGGCACAAGTCTTGAATTTCACATCTCGTTATCTTCCTCAGAGATTTTAAGGGGACACAAAATTCCCCTCTATAGCTCTAGTACAAATTAGAGTCATTGTTTTTGTGGCCTCTCCTCTTGCTCTCTGCTCTTACCTCCTTTCCCTCTTCCTTTCACACCTTCCTGTCATAGTGAGTGCCCTCACAGTTTCTAACTCAGACTTTCTTCTTCCACTTCCAAGTAAACCCAGTGACTTTTGAGTAAGGAACTGATCGCACTAAAGTGTAAAGATGGCTTGCCTCTCTCCAACGGAGATTTCCTAACTAGGAGAGAGATAAATACTTTGAGTTGCTCCTTGATCACCTTTCTAAGTACAATTTACCTCTCTCTAAAGTCTGCCAAAGATTAAAAACCACAGAATCACAGTGGCAGGCATACCGTAGGACCTTAATAAATGTTAAGTTTTTAATGAAGAGCTATCATTTATTGAATATTCACCAGGTACTTTCCTATATACTCTTCTAATCTTCATCTATAAATATTTGTTATCCTCATTTTGTAGATTAAGAAAATGAATTACAGAGACATTAAGAAATGTATTCAAGATCACATAACCAGCTTTTAAATTCAGACATGCTTAACTCTCCATCCTCTCCTCTGTTCAGTGGTACAAGATTATATATATTATGGATGCTTGAAATCTCTGCAACCATAAGTTATGTGCTGTCATCCACTGCCACTTCCCCTTAATTGTCACCTTTACCAGTTAAAGACCCACAGCTTAGGAAACAACTGAGAGGATTTGAAAGGCATCAGTCCCTTCCTTGCTTCTATTACTAAAAAAAAAAAAAAAAAAAAAAAAAAATCTTTATATTCTTCTGCTCAACATACGTTTCCTTCTGCCCAGCCTAGGTCGCCATTATAATCCTTGAGAAAAATCCAGTGTTCTACTTAAGGAAAATACGCATATATTTCTACATTTAAAAACTGTAGGAAACCCACACTGACTGCTAATTCTGTGGTTATTTTAAAGAGTTTATTTAAATTATGAGGCAAACTGCTTTGGGGTGTCTTTTTAAACATAAACTTGCTTCAGTGAACATACTACAAAATTTTTCATAGAATTACTATTTGATCTGAAATAGAATTATTTTTTAGTAACTGGAGCTTACTTTTGAATGATCAGATGTTTTCTCTCAGGCTTTGTGTTGTAACTTAGTATTTCCAGATTAATCATTACATTTTTATTTTGAATTATTTAGAATTCTCATTCCCTACTAATTAAAATCCAATTCTGTGATGTTCAGGGCCTCCATGATTTGGCTTTACAAGCTTTATTTTCCACTTGCCCCCTCCAGCACCCTATATTCCACCACAGGAGTAATTTTTGTTCCCCATACATCCTGGGAACTGTCTACTTTGCTGCCCTTAACTCATGATGTTCTCTATTTAAAATGTCACTGCTTCTCAGTCCTTCCTCCATAAATACTACTTCTTTTTTAAGCCCCAGCTTAAATGTTACCTCACATTTGAAAACCTGCATATGTAAATATTTTTAATATTTTTTAAATGTTTATTTATCTTTGAGAGAGAGACCGAGTGTAAGTGGGGGAGGGGTAGAGAGGGAAACACAGAATCCAAAGCAGGCTCCAGGCTCTGGGCTGTCTGCACAGAGGCTGAAGTGGGTCTTGAACCCTCGAACCGAGACATCATGACCCGAGCTGAAGTCAGACGCTCAACCGACTGAGTCACCCAGGCGCCCCTGAAACCATGCATATAGTAATTGGAATACCTATCTTTTCTTTCTTGTTGAACTCTGAGTAGATTAATCCTTTTACTCCTCCACTGACCCCTTGAAAAGTCCCTGGCACATAGTAGGCACTTATACATGGATAATAACCTGAGTGGATCAGATGTGAAGTGTGGAAGCTATATGAACATTATCACAGACAGTTCTTAAGGCATGATATTGTAATTAATGATAGTTCACTTAACTTAATAATGGTATATAAAAAGTAATTCCTCTTATTTTAAAGCTGTTGTAGTTACAGCAGTTAAGTAATATACAGCAGTATATGGTATTTTCATTTTTTTACCAAAATATGCAAAATCATGAGAAAAAAACATTTACCTTTGTTACTTTAAATTCTAATTTTATATTTATTGGCTTTTTGAAAATAGAAACCTTTATATCAGCAACTTTATATCTATTTTTTCTATTTATATTAGTCTCTCTAGAATAAAAAAAAAGTTTTCAATTTGTTGTTTTTGATGTAATTCCAGTGTCTCAGAAAGAGAACTGGGCTAGAAGTCAAACATCCTGGATTGTAATTCTTACCCTGTCAATTGTTTTTACTCTTAACTTTAGGCAGCCCTTAGTGTCTTAGAAACTCAAGTTTCTTTTTCTTAAGAATTGAGGGCATTGAATTCAATAATTAAAATTGTCTTAATTGTAAAGATTATGCTGCAAAAATGTTTAAAAAACTGAAACAGTACTCATAATCTCACTCTATCACATTTATATTCATTTTTGCATAGTACCTTTTGAATTTGATTCTTTCTAAGCCCCACTGTAGTGGTAAAAGATCGATACCAAGTTTAATCCTTGCACACCAAGAGTTGGCAGGCAGGAGTCATGATCTTTCTAGTAGGTTATAACAACTTTAGATAAGGCCCCTAACTTACAAACCTGAACTTTTCAGTCTAAATTGTAAGTAAGATTATTGGTCCTGCCTCTCTTATTTGATAACCCTTATAAGATTCTAATGAGATTATGACACTTGTTAACTGTCGAGTTGTATAAACATGTGAGATATATGGTAAATCTCCAAGAATGCCTGACCTGAAGCTAGAAATCTGCATCAGACATAGCAAGGATCAAGGGCTCACTTTAACATGATCATACTCAGTCTTGGAAAAATAACTGGTTCAGTAAAGCTGACTGATGAATAATCTGTTGGGTACCATTATTTATACTAGTATCCCTTCTGCAGGGAAACCTTAGGTCAGTCCTACTGCATGAGTTCATGCACTTCATTGGTGAATTGGATTACAGTCCTTCTTCCCATTATAATAGTATGTTAGAATGCTAGAAATGGTTTGTATGACAGCTGCAGGGCTAATGGGGTCCTGAGGATGGATTTCTTATTTGGATACCCTGGGCTTAGCACAGTATAGGGGCTGTATAATTGTTCTTGTTTCTTGTATTTTTTTGTTTGCAAGACTTAACTTTTTTCTTTTTTTTAATGTTTATTTTTAAGAGAGAGAAAGAGAAGTGGGGGGGGGGTGGCGAGGGAAGGCAGAGAGAGAGAGAGACACAGAACCTGAAGCAGGCTCCACTCTTGGTTCGAGCTTACAGCAGTAAACCCAATGAGGGGCTCCCACTCACAAGCCATGAGATCATGACCTGAGCCAAAGTTGGACACTTAACCAAGACCAAGCCACCAGGCATCCCAAGACTTAACTTCCCTGCAACACCTACTAACTTTTTTCCTTCCTCTGCTTACAGCACCATGGAGGCTCTTCCCATCATTGCTTCCTTGCTTGTCTATTGCCTTTTTCAGAGTGTGAACTTCTTTAAGGACAGAGACTACCTTTTATTTCCCTGTGTTCTGTTCCTGAAACTTAGCACAGCAACTGTTACATAATCATAGTTATTATATGAAAGAATATGTGATCGTTAGTTCTCCTTTAATACAGAGTTTTTAACTTATCTATCTTTGGTGTCTTAAAATTATGAAAACATTCTGTTTTATAATGTTACTATAATTTTAAAGAGAATATTATTCTTAAGGTAAGTTTCTAAAAACCTATTTCAATTTTTGAGATACCCATGGTTCGGTAAGAAAATGATTATTTTAAACACATCATACTGAGGAAAAGATCTTAAAATGTAAATAATATATAATAACAGTTTTATTATGCATGTTTAGAAAATGATCTTTGCAGAATAAACCAGAGCTCTGATTATGAATATCTAATAATAAATGCAATCATTTACGTAAGGAGAATGTGCTAACCTGGGATTGTACAGAGATGCCCATGTGACCTCCACAAGCAAAGCCAAGGGGACAACTGGGAGAAGTATTCAGCTAATTCAGGCAAAAGGGGAAAAGGGAAAGTTTTTGGTTTGTTTGTCTGTTTGTTTTGAAGGAACTTTTGCTCAGTTACTGTCTAAAGTTCTGTGATTAAAAGCAGTTACTTGATGGGGCGCCTGGGTGGCTCAGTCGGTTAAGTGGCCGACTTCAGCTCAGGTCATGATCACGCGGCCCGTGAGGGCTGTGAGTTCGAGCCCCGCGTCGGGCTCTGTGCTGACAGCTCAGAGCCTGGAGCCTGTTTCAGATTCTGTGTCTCCCTCTCTCTGACCCTCCCCTGTTCATGCTCTGTCTCTCTGTGTCTCAAAAATAAATAAATGTTAAAAAAAATTTTTTTTAAATAAATAAATAAAAGCAGTTACTTGCACTTGTCACAAAATAATATAAAACCTCCTACCAGATAAGCAAAAATTTATCAACAAAAGCCTCCATGAGTGGTGTGTTTCTGTACGTATACCTATACAAGATCATTTTACGAAAAATATAACAATAAAATGGACAATTTTAAAGACTGGTCAGTATCCATGTGTTTTCAAACTTTAGTATTTGGCAAACTAAAATTATACCTAACAAAATGATTTTGAAAGTACACAGTAGGGGGTGTCTGTGTGGCTCAGTTGGTCGAATGTCTGACTTTGGCTCAGGTCATGATCTCACGGTTCATGAGTTCAAGCCCCGCCCCCGTGCTGGGCTCTGTGCTGACAGTTCAAACTGGAGCCTGCTTCAGATTCTGTGTCTCCCTGTCTCTCTGCGCCTCCCCTGCTCATGCTGACTCTCTCTCTCTCTCTCTCAAAAATAAACATTAAAAAAAAAAGTACACTGTAATTTGTATTAGGAGTATAGGATTTATAATAAAATATGTGGTTCATTAATCTTTTTTTATTTAAAATTTTTTTAAATGTTTATTTCATTTTTGAGAGAGAGACAGAGAGAGACAGAGTGCAAGCGGGGGAGGGGCAGAGAGAGAGGGAGACAGAATCCAAAGCAGGTTCCAGGCTCTGAGCTGTCAGCACAGAGCCCTATGTGGGGCTCAAACTCACAAACTGTAAGAACATGACCTGAGCTGAAGTCAGATGCTTACCGACTGAGCTATTCGGGTGCCCCCCCCAATAATCTTAATCATTTGATGTTCTAATGTGAGTTAGATATCCTATTCAAATTTAAGAATTTGCATTTATTATAGCAGATCCCATATAATTCATGCAAAAAGCATATGTTGTCACCCCTTTTAATATTTGAATTACAATGATTTTTCAAATTAGATTTCTCATTTGTTGTATTTGTAGAGAACTGTTTGGATAAAACAATATTAATGTTTTTGCACATAAAGTGAATTCTTAACACCAACCAGTACATGTATTTTAATCTCCTTTTAAGACTTATTTGACTTTTTAATCTTCCTTTTAAATTACAGAAGGCATTAGATAAAAATCAAGTCCCTCCATATCTGTGTTAGCCCTAGTGCTAATCACCAATATGACAAAAATTTAGGGTTTGCCAAAACTAGTCATTGATTGTATGCAGCTGGATCAATGTTTACTTTATTGTCACCTTTCTCCTGAGGGAGAGTATTCAGAGGAAGCTCAGTTCTTAGGATCTGGTGAGGCGACTGATGCCAGAGGAGCAATTATCCCTTGCATCAGATAGAAAAGGACTAAGAAGAGGGACAATGTTCATATCTTTGTATCCAGAAGGAGTGTCATTTGTATCCAGGAGTATGTTTGAAATTTTATGATACAGTTTTTAAAAATACAACGAAATGTGATAGAAAGTTACCATGTAGATTTACTGTTTGTTATTTTTGTGATTTTCAGATGCACATTTTCCCACTTTTCAACATCTCTAAAACTGTTAGTTTTTAATTTGTTAGTAGGCATCTAACAATCTAATGATTATAATTGGAATGGCAGCACTTTTATTTCTCAGTAGTGCATAAAATAATGGTGCATCATTCAATTGATGGTGTCTTTTATTCAGTTAGATATAAATGTGGGTAGATATATATATATTCCAGGTAAGGACATATGCATCAAAAAGAGACAATATGATCTTTTAAGTATTTTATGGCTTTGTCTATAGTCTATTCAATAACAGATTTCAAGTGCCTATTATTGTAGATGCTAAGGATAATGAAGAGTCTACCCTCATAGAGCATATAGCAAGCTGGGAAGACAGACAGTCAGATATTTAATTACCCTATCATGTGGTATGTTACAGAAGCACCAGGGGCTTACATGTTTCTGGTAGAGGGCGACCTATATACTCCAGTGGGTTTCTTGGCAATGACATTCATGTGGGGACTTGAGGTTAGCAAGCAGTGGGAGTAACTGCTTATGCAAGGCCTGGAGACTTCAGAGGAGTTGGCACAACAGAAGAGCTAAAAGAGACTCAATAATCTTGACAGGAATATATTCAGCTCATTTACATCTCTTGATACTCTTCTGTACTTGCTTTGAGAGTGAATACAATTGTCCAGTCAGAGAGCACTCTGGATAGGCAGTATATTCTGATTTTAGCCTTGTGGCAACAATTCCAAATATCTTTCATCTCAATTTTATAACATGAATTCAAATACACTATTTTGTGTTTCATACAACAGAAGGATTGTGTAGGTAAAGAATAGCACTTTGATCCCTAATTTTCTGAATATGTTTTAAACATGAGCTATTTTATGAAGTATTTTAAGGAGAATATGAAAATTTAGCAACTTCTAAATCTAATGAGAAGTTTTTGGGGTTCGAGGTGGAGGCATATATGCAGAGGAGCATCCATCTGAGGAAGTAAAATCAATAGTTATCAGCTGTGCCCAAGTTTATGCATCAAAAGAGCATCATGACAGCAGGGACGACAAATAGGCAAACTGGTGAAACGTGAAATATATATGTATATTTCACTCCTACTCTCAGTGCCTATGTATTAAACAAACAAACGAACAAAAATCCTATGAATGTATTGCTGCCTTTACTGATATCATAATGACTAAAGAGTTTCCCCATGTTCAGTAATTCCTGTCAGTCCACTGTGTGCCACTGGAGGTCATTTCTTTGTTATGACTAAGTGTCTGATTTCCATGTTCAGCTGTCACCTCACTGGATTTCATACACACACATATATATTTTTTTCTTTTTAGAGAGGGGAGGGGTGGGAAGGGAAAGAGGGAGAGAATCCCAAGCAGAGGATTAGACGCAGAGCTAGATTCTACGACTGACCAGGAGATCATGACCTTAGCCAAACTCAAGAGTCAGACACTTCTAATGAGCCACTCAGGTGCCTCTGGACTTCATTTTGAATAGGAAATCTTGACTGAAGAAAGTCACAAAGGAAGACACCTTGTTTTTAGGCTAAGTAAAATATTTCTAGGGTGGAGAGTCATATAACTCAATTAGGCATCATTCTATATATTCTTTTTTTTTTTTTTAATTTATTTATTTTTGGGACAGAGAGAGACAGAGCATGAACGGGGGAGGGGCAGAGAGAGAGGGAGACACAGAATCGGAAACAGGCTCCAGGCTCCGAGCCATCAGCCCAGAGCCTGACGCGGGGCTCGAACTCACGGACCGCAAGATCGTGACCTGGCTGAAGTCGGACGCTTAACCGACTGCGCCACCCAGGCGCCCCTCTATATATTCTTAATATCCAGAGATAGTAGTCTTATTTGGGTTATGATTAATGTAGTGTAGACATCATCTAATTTCACTGTATACCTAAAAGTCATGAAAATAACAGACTTGCATCATTGATTAGGTCCTTATGAAAGTCTTTTAGACAGGTATACTTGGATTTAACATTTAGAGGGTTGAGCAAGAGGGAAATGGAGTTGCATTTAGATAGCCTGTATGGCATATTATCTCACAGCATGAGATCTGAGATCAGAGATCAAAGCTGAGCACAGGCTTTGCCGTTTACTAGTTGTGTGACTTTGCACAAATTAATCTCTTAGCATTTTGGTTTCTTCATCTCCAATATATGGATAATAGTTCTGAATTTTTTCCTGTTTCTCAGATTAAAATGAAATCATATATGCAACGTTTTTGGCACAAGGCCTCACACAGAATATGTTCTCAATAAATATGTGCCTTTCAGCATTAAGTTGTGCCAGTTTTTCTCTGTTATCGTATGTCTTGATCTTTTTCCCCTGGAGGTTTAATTCTGCCGTTTGGATATGGCCAATGAGAGGCTGGGCAAGAAATGAGAGGGTGGGAGGAAAAGAAGGGGTATTCATTTCCCCTGCTCCCTTCTGGTGGGGCTTCAGTTTGGGCTCTAGCTGCATTCCTCTTCCTATGTCCCAGCTCCTGTCCAACAGTCCCTCTCCCATAGCTAGAGTTCACAGTCAACCTGACAATGCTCCCTTTTCATGCCTAGGATTAGTAATGGCTTTTCTTCCCACTGTTACTTCAGATGCTTTCTTCTCATTATTGTTTGTCCTTAGGTGCTCCACCATCTTTTGTCAGTTCCTTTAAATGCCTCTGTAAACAGTCCCTTTATTAACCTTTCTTCAGTTAAATCCTTTATATGTGTCACTAGTTTTTGCTGGGACTTTGACATACATAAAATAATAATCTGTTGACAAATCATTTTAAAATATCGTTAAAAGCTAATACAAGACAATTCTTAATCCAACGGGAAGTTTATTGGGATGGTGGTGGTTTGTTGTGGTGATATAAGCCTACATTTATAAATTTTTTTAGTGCTTATTTACTTTTGAGAGACAGAGCATGAGTGGGGAAGGAGCAGAGACAGAGGGAGACACAGAATCAGAAGGAGGCTCCAGGCTCTGAGCTGTCAGCACAGAGTCCTGAACCTTGATATCATGACTTAGGCTGAAGTTGGAAGCTTAACCCACTAAGCCACCCCAGGCCCTCCAAACCCACATTTAGGTAGCCTACCTGGCATATTATTTCACAGCACGAGATTCAAGATCAGAGATCTAAGCTGAGCACAGGTTCAACAGGGGGTGGCGGAGGGAAAGGTGGAGTTCTCTTCCACATGCATAAAACAAGATCATATCCACAGTATCAAAATGAGCGCGAGGATTACGGAGAAAGTAAGGAAACGTGATTGGCTATCATGGGAAGGGTACATTTTGGGGTTTTGGTAGGCAGAATAATGGTCTCCCAAAGATGTCATGTCCTAATCCCTAGAACCTGTGAATATTACCTTATATGGCACAAAGGACTTGCCATGTGTGATTAAATTAAGGATCTCGAGACAGGGAGATTATCCTGCATTATGTAAGTGGGTCCAATGTAATCAGAAGGATCTTTATAAGAAAGACTCAACAGGGTCAGAGTCAGAGAAAGAAATGGATGATGAAGCAGTCAGAGAGAAAAATTTGAAGATGCTATACTGCTGGCTTTGAAGATGTAGTATGGACCCACAAGCTAAGGAATGCAGGTGGCCTCTAGAAGCTGGAAAAGGCAAGGAAATGGATTTTCTCTGATAGCCTCCAGAAGACATGTAGCTCTGTCTGCACCTTGATTTTAGCCTAGAGATACTTCTTACAGAACTGTAAGATAGTAAATTTGTCTTATTTTAAGCCAATCAATCTGTGGCAATTTGTTACAACAGAAACAGGAAACCAATACGGGCGTAGTAGGAGAGAGAGGGTGCTGGATTAGAGCAGACCCTGAATGGTCAGTTGAGAATTTTGGATTTTATCTAAAGACAATAAAGAGCCATCAAAGTATTTTTGTTTGTTTGTTTTACTAAAGACTAAGATATAATGAAAGTTACTTATTAGGAAGATAGATTAGAGGTTGGGTTCAGATCGGCAGCAAGAGCACTCCACAGGAGTGTGCACTGGTAGGGATGGTGATGAGACCCCAGGTTAGGGGTGGACTCCGAACTGACGAGAAGTTTCCAGGAAAGCTGACCCTATGATGACTGACTGGAAGACCAGCAAAGGAGAGGAAGAAGTCAAATTTCAGATCCTTGTAAAATGGGCATATTATAGCACATATGAGGAACTGACTGATTCTGACACAATAAATTCTAATTTAAATATGATTGAATTTTAGGTACATGCACATATACACATACACAAAAAGGACTTAAGTATTATGATTTAGAAATACCTAGGGGCGCCTGGGTGGCTGAGTCAGTTAAGTGTCTGACTTCGGCTCAGGTCATGATCTTGCGTTCTGGTCTGTGAGTTCAAGCCCCACGTCGGGCTCTGTGCTGACAGCTCAGAGCCCAGAGCCTGCTTTGGATTCTGTGTCTCCCTCTCTCTCTGCCCCTCCCCTGCTCATGCTCTGTCTCTCTCTCTCTCTCTGTCAAAAATAAATAAACTTTAAAAAAAAATTTAGAAATATCTATATGTTATTCTTCTTTAAGTCCCTTTCTGCCTTAATATGCCTTACCAACAATTGCAGAAAACCCACAGCGTGCAACTTGTGACTGTTTTAGGCATGGGTAAATAAAGCAGTTAAACCTAAAAGATCTTCAGTATATGAAATCATAACTTTTTGACCTCTATTTTTTTTAAAGTTTCATTTTAAAGTTTATTTATTTTGAGAGAGAGAGAGAGAGAGAGAGAGAGAAGATATGAGCAGGGGAGGGGCAGAGAGAGCGAGGGAGAAAGAAAATCCCAAGCAGGCTCCAGGTGCAGAGGCTGAGAACAGGGCTGAAACTCACAAACAGTGAGATCATGGATCATGACCTGAGTTGAAATCAAGAGTCAGCTGCTTAACCTACTGAGCCACCAGGGCCCTCATTCTTTTTTTTTTGGGGGGGGGGGCGGGGGGATGTGCAAACTTCATTTGATCCTTTCTGCACTACTGACTGCCTTTTTGGTAAGTTGAAAAAGGTACAACTTGAATAGTCAGACAACTTCAGATTTGGCACAACAACAAAAGGCAAACAACCTCTAAAAAGTTTGAGCTGGAGAGACATCACATAGGTCAAATAAGTGTAAAGGGCAGTGACAGTAGCTGATAAGTTAAACCATTCACTGGCTGTAAAGCTGTTCAGAAGTCTCTACTGTTTGGATTACTGGACACTTCCTGAGTAGTAGAAAATGTTTGGATGAAAAGTCTGTAGCTCATAATTAACTCTCTTAATACCACCTCACTATGTAAAAAGTTTTGCTTACTAATAATCCATTTCTCAGAGATCTTCATAAGAGGTAACCAGGCTTGAACATCCAAATCAGGGTAAACTGGCCAGATAATTCCCGTTTTTAATGGCAAAATGCTGAATTAACTAGTACTCAGAAGCATGCCAGCAAAAAAGACACTGAACATTGAATATTGATGATATGCTAAACCCAACCATTAACCAAACCATTAATCAGGTCACTTTCTTTCACACAATGTATCTTCCAGTTTTCACCACTACAACTTCTCCCCTCAGTCAGTAACTGGTAAAAAAGATCTGACTGTGGGTTAATCATTTGGAAAATCTTAGGAATGATATGATTCAACATTTTTCTGAATTGGATATAACTTTGTATTTCCAGCGTTTTTTTTTAAGTCCTCATGAAAAATACCTTTTATACACACGTAACAGTACTATACTTTGCATTAAAAAATGGCCTGCTCTGTGACAGTTATAGAGTAAAGGCTCTCTATCCCTTTCTCCATTTCAAAAAGTTCCTCCTCATCCTTGACAGCAACAAAATGCAAAAATGCCCACCCTTGTGTAACCTGAGGGTAGGAACTTTGCATATAAATCAGGCGCCCTCTAGTTTCTTCCCTCCCGAGGAGCGGGGTTAGGAGGGGAAAGGCCATTCAGTAAAGTCCTAAAATACAGTGTAAACTGTCAAAACAAGTCTGTAGAGTCGCATCTACCTTGTCAAGTTTTCAGCGCTGTCTCCCTGCTACCACCGAGGGGGAAGGTTTTGAAACACATCAAAACGAGTAACGAGAACGAAACGCAGAAACTCCTTTCTGTACTCAGACCTGCCCAGACTACCTGAGCGCCCCAAACTGGACCAGCGCTCCATCCACCCCTCGGGGCCAGAGCTCTCCGTCTCCCTCTACCCAACAACCACAACAAGCCCGGAGCCCCGCGCGCAGATGCCCAGAGACAAGCAGGGTCGCTCACCGGTGAGGAGCCAGCAGCGGGCGACAGCCAACCCCGGGCTGGCTTGGCGTCGGGGGGCCATGGCCCGAGAGCCCGCAGAGCCCGGGGACGCGCTGGATCGGCGGGCAGGACTCGGCGGGGCTGGGAACGGAGCCGCGCGGTCAGGGCCACTCTACCGCCGCAGGTCTGCGTCCGGCCCCGGCCAGTCGCGGCGCGCAGAAGCCGAAGAGTGAATTTCCTGTGTTTTGGACGAATGCCTCTGAGTCCTCTCCACGCTCCTCATATCCCAGACTTACTGCCCCATCGCCCGCCCCTTCGCGTGCTGGGTTTCTGAAATCCCACTGGCAGTCTCCCAGGCTCTGTCCGAGACATGGACAAATAAAGCCAGCTTCGCGGGTTCGTGTTTAGGCTAAAGTCCACCAGCTACAAAGCAAACCTTAAAGGGATATCTGCCTTTCATTGAGAGGGTGATGCCGCTCTCCGGCTAGCTCCCTACGGTGGCAGGAAGGCGGGCGAGGGCTGGACCTTCGGAGGGAGTCGCCAGTGCAGTGGCCCCGCCTTCACACCCCTAACTTCTCCCCTGGGTCTGCTCGGGGAGAGTACTTTCAACGTGCCCGGGCTTCTCGGCCCTTAAGGGGAGGCTGCTTCCCTGGGGCCCGATTGCGCAGAAGGAATTCGACGGTCTCTGAGAGAGTGAGCAGGTCTGGTCTCCCCACCTCGCTTCCTGCGGACACTTGAACTTCGCCGTGCTGTGGTCTGACACTAAGCGTGTGGATGTGGGAAGGGAGGGGGCGTCTACTCCCGCACGCCCCCACTGAAAGGGTTTTGCTTTCGCTTATGGAGGGTTTGCTTCGTTTGATCGTGGTTAAACGGTGGTTGCAGATAAACTTTTCTTTGGGAAGACTGATAAGTTGGAGAAAAGGAGAAGGAAACAAGAATGGGAGAAAAAAGAAAAGAAACAGAAATGCAAGAGGGAAGAGGGAGGTTAAAGAAGGGAGGAAGACAGTTTCTTCAGAAACGGTATGTGTGTGGGCTATTTTGTTTAAGTTGAATGAGAATGTTTGTACACTGGGAACTGAATCTAATAAAGAACCTGGGGACTGTTTTATTTCTTCTTGCTGAAGACTTTTATAACTAGGAGTGCATTAAATCATGTTCATGTTACTCCATCCTCTCCCCCTCCCTCTACTCCAGGGAACTAAAAATTGGGAAGTTAAGTTGACGGGTCAAAACGCTGGAGAATGTTACCCCACCCTGGGAGACCCAGGCCAGAAAAAGCACTTAAGAATTTGCAATGATTTCCTTGCTTATCCTGTGAGTTGTACAGCCTCCCTGTTAAGAGCCACATCCACATGTTAGCTTCACTTGCTTTTTTTTTTTTTTTTTTTTTTTTTTTTTTAAAGCAGCTCTGTCTTAATGGTTTTGAGAATTTCAAAGAAAGGGAAGGAGTGGATGAGTGGATTTGTGTTTACACCTGGTGCCTGGAATCCATTCCATTCCATTCCATTCAATTCAAAGCAGCTACCAATTGAGTATCTCTCTCTAGCAGGACTAGGGCTAGGCAGGACTAGAGTGCCACCCAAAGGAGGACTCTGCCTAGGACACAATACAGGTGACAGTATAGGTAACCCGAGAGAAGGGAAGGGAGAAGCCACAGGGATGATTGCATAGAGTGCCACCAAACAGGATGACAGGGACTAACAGTTGGAAAAGACAATAAAGAAATTTAATGAAGATCAAAAAGATGGTCAGCCCTGAGATGATGAAAGCCATCAAATGTCAGTAACGTGACCCATCAGCTAAGGAATTTTTCTCTAACTTATTTATATGAAATGATTACCTAGTTGAATATGTTAAAAATACTGCTTTTCCCTGTTTCCAACTTTCATATTTTCATTTCTTAGTCCTATTTTCAAAATATTTATTTATTGCACAAATAAGTCTCTGGAGAAAATCTCATGTTGGATCACAGTTCAAACTCATCAGACATTACTGAGGCTCCATTGCCTATATTCAGTGTTCTCGTATCCCAGTTGGGCTTTCCAGCCTATCTTCATTAACTGGTATCATCAACCTGCCTCCTTTTCCTGGGAAAGCCTTGCCAAGTAATCCCTACATTTCATCTCCCTGTCTATAGTCTTAGTTATGTCTTCTGCCTCAGTGTGGCCCGTGAGGATTTGCACAATAATCAGTAAATACTGCTTAACTGATTAACCGATAAAAAACTGATAAGTGATTAATGTTTAGACATTTAAAAATCATGATACATACTTTCCCCAAAATATCTCTTCAAATTGTTCTGTTTTCATAAACAATGTGTGTGTATATATATGTAAACATATGTATATACACACATATATATATGTGTATAGACATATACACATTTGGAGCTCTAGAAAATTACAATATTATTTTTAAATGATTTTTTTATTCATTTTTGAAAGAGAGAGAGGGAGAGAGCACAGGTAGGGGAGGGGCAGAGAGAGAGGAACACAGAATCCGAAGCAGGCTCCAGTCTCTGAGCTGTCAGCACAGAGTCGGATGCAGGGCTCGAACCCAGGAACCCTGAGATCATGACCTGAGCCAAAGTCACACACCTATCCGACTGAGCTACCAGGCACCCTGAAAATTATAATATTATTGAATTAGAAAGAAATAAAAAGAGAAATTATAAAATTCTATCTTATTGAAATAAAGTAGGGTTAAAACATGCTTGTATGATCAAGGTTATAATTATTGGGAACTTTAACTTTCTTTGGGGGTTAACAAATACTTTGAATTAAAAATTTTTTTATAAAGTTTATTTATTTTTGAGAGAGACAGAGGCAGCATGAATGGGGGAGGGGCAGAGAGAGAGGGAGAGAGAGAATCCCAAGCAGGTTCTTCACTGTCTGCACATAGCCCCATGCGGGCTTGAACTCACAAAACCATGAGATCATGACCTAAACCAAGACTAAGAGTCAGATGCTTAACTGATTGAACCACCCAGGCACCCCTTGAATTTAAATTTTTGAAAATCGTCTCTAAGACTTACAAATTAATGGTGATAACCAGCACTACCAGTGCTGTGGTTAGTTTACTTCCATATGTGTTAGGAATCTTATGACAATATTTATTAATCTTCCTCATTTCACATCAATGCAAATATAGAGACTGAGAAAGTAGTTATTGCTGGAGAATTAAATTTAGATTCAGTGCTCATTTTCTGAACTTCAATAAATCTTAACACAAATCAATTTCAGGCAAGCTATTTTCTTAACTAATTTTATCTTGACAGGAAGACATGTTATTGAGTAAACTGAGGCTTAGAGAAGATAAAAACTAGGGTCACAAACTAGTCATTACATGGGGTCACTTGACAGCAAATGCTAAGCTCTAGACTTTGTACAATATACTCTTCTATTTTAAATGAGATCTAATATGATTAGATCCCTGTGACAATTTGGAAATATGGGTGAAAATTAGAAATACCCTGAGAGGTTAGAGACTGAACTGATTAAGAATTTAGAACACAGAGTCTATGAAATGAGGCAAAGTAATTGGGATTACTGGTTAGTATCTCAAAAAGAAAAACTTATACTTGATACAAAAGTATTCTCCTTAGAGGTAATCTAATATATTAAGTATAATTACTGGAGTAAGTAGGTTCTTGAGTTAAACTCCCTAGATTCATGCCCAAGAACCACCATGTGGTAGCTGTGTGATCTAGGAAAAGTTATGTAGTTTCTGTGAGCCTCAGTTTTCTCAAACATAAAATGGGGATAAAATACTGCTTTTCTCTGAAGAATGTTATGAGGATTATGTGAGATGAGCCCATGAAACATTTAGCAAAAATGCCTGGATTACAGTAAATAGAAATGAATCATTCTTCTTCTTCCCAGTTGCAGGAGAATTAGAATTAGACAATGGGAACACAGGGCAGGGCCTGTGTGGGACGGGCCCTAAGGAAATGATACCATTTGCTAGGCATCAAAAGGGAAGGTTAGTGTTTGGCCAAAATCACCTCTATCAACTCTTATCATTATTTCTGGAATGTTTACCTGAAATACTTACTTTGTATTAGGGAATTATCTTGAACATATCCCTATAAAATGGGTATACATTAAGAAATTAAAGCCCATTATGATATTAACAAGGATTTGCTTTTCAAATTAGCTATGTGTCAAGGGGATTTTTTAAAACAAGAAAAGAATATTTCACTAAGGAGTTGGAAATAGGAGAGGGTCTAGAGTTCTGCTTCTGATATAGGTCAGTGTTCTTTGGTAGTTAGATCATGGGTTCTCAAAGCCACAGGATAAATAAGGTACTCACACCCAGATAGAAGAGCAGTGTCAATTTTTATTCAATCATAAATGCTTTTTAAGTTGTTTTATGTTAAAATAACAGATTTTTATAAGAAAAATATAAAATTACATTTTTAAAAAGTTAAATATGAGGTTTAAAATACATTTTAGCATCGGGGCACCTGGGTGGCCCAGTTGGTTAAGCTTCCGACTGTGGCTCAGGTCATGATCTCACAGTTCCTGAGTTCAAACCCCGCATCATGCTCTCTGCTGTCAGTGCAAAGCCCTTTTCAGATCCTCTGTCCCCTCTCTCTCTGCCCCTTCCCTGCTCACAGGCTTTCTCTCCCTCTCAAAAATAAACAAACATTTAAAAATAAATACATACATACATACATTTTAGAGTAGCATCAAATTGTACTTTCTTCCCTCCTTTCCACCTCAGAGGTGTCAAGGGTAGGTGGTATTGTCTAGAGCTGCTTCTGTTTTTACAAAGATTTCATAAAGATTCAGACTTTAAAAATTTTACTATGTATGTATTCAGGGAGTTGCTTTCCAAGACAGTGATGCTAACTCACATGGGGAGCTTAGTTTATTTAGTTGAATAAGTTTTAAGTTCCTGTTGTGTACTGGACTCCAGCACTACGTTCTACAGAGGCAAAAAACGGTAGAACTCTTGTTTTTCTACTGAAAATCTGCTGTCCATTAATTTCTTTCACTTGTAACTAGGGACAGAAAACAAGCAGTTTTGGTCTCAATTATAACATTGCCGTATTTCATCTTAAGCCTGTTAAATTAAACAGTCCAGTGAAATTACCATATTAGTTGTTGTTACTTCAACTTGAGAACCCATGATTGCTTCTTCTGTGACCAAAACAAAGTCACAATGATGGGGAGCTTAAACTTCACCACCAACCAAACTTTTTCTTTTTTTTTTTGGTTATTGCATAATGTTCTAGTGTGAATGTTTTTTCACTTAAAATATAAAATAGGTGTTCCTCCCACCCTATTTCCTGAACAAGTCTATGCCAGAAACTTGGTCCAAAGACATTTGGGCAACTGGTACTTAGGAAAAAGAAAAAAAAAAAAAAAAAGGACTTTAGAATCCTGGTGAAGGGCAGTTCTTAACACTGTAGGAAATTTCCCTAAAACTTATTGGCAGACTTCAACGTGAGTGACACACGGTGGCTGCCCTGGGGGAGGGGGTGTCAGGGTGGAGCCCTGGCAAGAATATTTAATTCATGGCACTCTGACTCACAATAACCATCACTGATGAACAGTAATATTTTAGCTTCATAGGGGGATTTCTTAATTTGCAATGTGAGTTAATTACTTTTTAAACTATTAGGCAATTCTGGGATTATTTGGTTGATTTAATTACTTTCCCTGCACCAGTATCTAAAGAGTTAAATCAGGTAGGTGGGCTCTAAAAATCTCAGAACTGAAATAAATAGAATATTAGTTAGTAGTCAAAACCAAGTAGATTGATATTTCTTGTAATATGACTGGGTCACTAAATATACACATGAGAAAATACTCTTTTGTATCTAGTAAAAAATAAATACATCAAGAGAAAAGGAGTCCATTATTTGGCTCTGAAATTATAACACTTAAATAGCTTGTTTTTTAAATCATGTGGCTATTTTTCATCTGCTCTACTAGACCATAGTCTATACGAAGAGAGTCAATCACTCATTTTTATTGCCTGCAGCTTCTGCCCCATGTAATTCATTTATTCAAACATTGAAACATTATGGTATGACTTCTGTGCAGTAGGAAGTCTTCTAGGCCTCTCAGGATTCAGAGATGTTGAAATGCTTGGTCCAATCCTCAAGAACATTCACAAGATACCCAGAGATATGCATAGAATGATCTTCCTAATTGTGTCTGTTGAGGCCTTGAATAGAGCATAAAGTCAACAGGAAGAAAAAGACAGGCTTTCATAGAGATGGTGGTCCTGAAATGTGGCCTTGCAGGAAATGGGGAGGGGGTTTCACAGGTGGAGGAAAAGGATAGTGGGCGTTCTAGGCAGAGGCAGCATGAAATGGATGAGTAGAATAGAATAAAATTTAGGAAAGGCAAGTGAAGTTGTGACCAGATATGAAAGGATCTTAGAAGGATGCCAAGGCGTTTGGACTTCTGATAAGCATAGAATATTTTCATAGTTCTGACTGACACATTCAACCATGTTTTTTACTCTGTTTTAACTTTTTCCTCTCATATGTTTTCTGAAGTGGCATAATTTACTCTAGTTTTTATAGTGCAGGAAATGAAATATATCAAAGTCATAAGGCATACTGTGAAATTTCTATTCCCTGAATTTTATGCAGTGCCTTATTTAAGGAAATTTATCATTATTTATTATCAATAAATATGATCATATGTACTACTAAAACAAAGGTGGAAGTTTTGACATTTGTCTCTGACCAAAGACTAAAAATAGTCTAGAAGAATAATCTTTGGTCCTTCTAAAATTTGAAGAAGATGAAAATGAAACCACTATCATGATGCCTGAAGAACTTTTAGATACTCCAAATGGACACCATATAGTAGATATGTAAACATTAAAGATAGACTGCCAATATTGGACATTTTAAGCTTTTTGGTCCCAAAGTTGGGGTGAAGGCAACCATGAACTCATAATCATCCAAGTCTTTGTTCTGTGGGTTGAAGACTGATTTTAAAGGCCCTGCACTGGGCACTTGGATGACTCAGTTGGTTAAGTGTTCAACTCTTGGTTTTGGCTTAGGTCATGATCTCGAGGCTTTGTGGGTTTGAGCCTTTGCACTGGGCTCTGTGCTGGTAGTGTGGAGGCTGCTTGGGATTCTCTCTCTCTCTTCTCTCTCTGCCCCCACCCCCCACCCCACACTGTCTCTATCTCTCTTAAAATAGATGAAAAAAAAACTTAGAGAAAAAAAAGTATTAAAGGCCCTGCATTGAAAAAGGAGATCCTGGGGCTTGTCATGAAAGAGAGCCATAATTAGGTGATTCCTCTCCAGGAAAGGAAAATGTAGGCAGCCAAGAAGATACAGCCAGAGACTGGTAGTCAAAAGCCCACTAAAGCTGCCAGGGTAAAGCAAGAATGAAAAGCTAAGTGTGAGCAGGCAATGAAGATGGAAGCATTGTGGAACAAAGTTTGAACGAGAAGTCTTGGAAAACTCAAAAACAAAGACCATAAATACCAGGATCTGCTTGAGTTTTTCTTTTATGTGGGCTCAGAAGTGCTATAAGGGAAACAAGAGAAGAGTTTAAAGTACCTCCTATTTATCTGAGCCATAAAAAGTAATAGGATGGAGCATCTGAGTGGCTCTGACTCTTGATTTCAGCTCAGGTCATCATCTCACAGTTCATGGGATCAAGTCCCACATTAGGCTCTGCACTGACAGCATGGAGCCTCTTGGGATTCTCTCTTTCTCTCCTTCTCTGCCCCACCCCTTCTCTCTCTCAAATAAATAAACTTAAAAAAGTAATGGGACAAGTAATTGGAATATTAGTGTATCAGTAAGGTTAATAAAAATAATAATAATTAAACAATTATATATTTATATTGCAGGGAAGAATTTTAGTCACAAAAATAAGAAATATAAAAAAGGAAAACTATTTTTATGAGAATACATTTCTCTCTCAAGATCTCAATATATAAAGATATAATTCAGTGTTTCCCTCTCCTCTACCCCCATCCCCTGAGACTATTTTTTTTTTCAACGTTTTTTATTTATTTTTGGGACAGAGAGAGACAGAGCATGAACGGGGGAGGGGCAGAGAGAGAGGGAGACACAGAATCGGAAACAGGCTCCAGGCTCCAAGCCATCAGCCCAGAGCCTGACGCGGGGCTCGAACTCACGGACCGCGAGATCGTGACCTGGCTGAAGTCGGACACTTAACCGACTGCGCCACCCAGCCGCCCCAAGAGACTATTTTTTTTTAATTTAATTTAATTCTTGCTGAGAAGAAAAGAAAAATGGAAGAATATATGACCAAAAGGATGAGTTTTCATTTTCACAGGAACTATAGAAAGTTGTTGAATTCCATGGGTGCAAAAAGAGTCATACAGGATATAAGAAAGGAGAGAAACTGGTGGATCCTGAGATGGAGAAACTGGACTTAGAGCTACTAAAAAGATAAGGGTGGAAAGCATTCAGACATGGCCCAGTCCATATTTAAAGCAGCACTTTAGCAGCTGCACAGGAGCCTATTCAGTGCCTTTCTATTATCCATGGACCTAGTTGCTGTTGAGTAAGCAGAATATATCATCCATACCAGGACCACCAACCATAGCCAGCTATTGTGCTCGTCTGGGGACGGCCTGAGTCAGTCCACGTGTGACTACCTATGAGCACAACATCATTGTCAATAGAAGAAACATTTGTGGAATTATGAAGTACTGCACCTCCAAATATCCACTCCCCCATATAAGTCATTGAGAACATTGGCAAAAATGGTCAAAATCAACTTTTTCAAAATTCTGAAATTAAACAAAGAGTTGCAAGAATTTTTTTTAAGTTGAGAAAGATAGCTAAATTTCAAAAAACAGCAAATTCTTTGAGAAAGATAAATAAGAGGTTCAGAGACCTGTGGGACACCATCAAGTGTGCCAACATATATGCATGATGAAAACCCTAGAGAAGAGAGAGAAAAGGGCCCAAAAAGCATATATGTGGAAATAATGTTTGGAACCGTTCCAAATTCGGTGAAAACTATTAATATTCATATCCAAGAAGCTTAATAACCCAAAGGAAGACAAATCCAAAGAGTGCCACACCTTGACTCATCATAGTCAAACTGTCAAAAGCCAAAGAGAAAGAGAGCATAATGAAAGCGGGAAGAGAAAAGTACACATCATGTACAAAGGATTCTCAATAATATGTACTGCTGACTTCTCTTCAGAAATGGTGAAGACCAAAATGGAGTAGGATGACATATTCTAATTACTGAAAGAAAAGAGACTATTAACCATACCCAGCAAGACTATCATTCAAAAACAAAAGAGAAATTTAGATATTCTCACTTACAGAAATACTGAGACAAGTCATTGCTAGCAGAGCTACCCTACAAGATATACTAAAGGAGTCCTTCTTTCTGAAATGAAAAGATACTAGATAGGAACTCAAATTTACGTGAAGAAATAAAGAACACCAGTAAGGATAATTACGTATGTAACTGCGAAAGAAAATATAAACACATTACAATTTTTTTAATGTTTATTTATTTTTGAAAGAATGAGACAGAGCACAAGTGGGGGAGGGGAAGAGAGAGAGAGGGGAAGACACAGAATCTGAAGCAGGCTCTAGGCTCTGAGCGGCCGGCACAGAGTCTGATGTGGGGCTCGAACCCAGAACTGTGAGATCATGACATGAGCCGAAGTTGGATGCTCAAGGGACTTAGGCACTCAGGTGCCCCTCCTTTCTTTTATCATTTTCAAAAGATAATTATGTGAGAGCAATAATTATAAAACTATACTGATGGGCTTGTAATTAATAAGATGGAATTTGTATAACAATAGTAGCACAAAAGACCGGAGGAAGTGGGAATATATTGGAGCAAAGTTTTGTATACTACTGAAATTGATTTCAACTAGATTGTTTTAAGATGCTAATTTATTTTTATTATTATTTTTTCAGTTTGTTTATTTTGAGTGAGGAGAGAGCATGCTCATAAGCCAGCAAGGCAGGGGCAGAGAGAGACAATTCCAAGCATGCTCCTGGCTGTCAGGGAAAAGCCCTCAATGCTGGGCTCAGGGCTTGATCCCATGAACTGTGAGCCACCCAGGCTTCCTGTGAAGATGCTAATTGTAATCATCAGGGAAACTGAAGAAAATAATTAAAAAAAAAAGTAAAAGGAAACACAAGGGAATTACCATGGTATGGTATAAAATATCTTTAACAACAACAACAAAGGCAGTAATGGAATAATGAGGGAAGTTTCCTTTCATATAGAAATTAACTTAAAAGAGATCAGAAGCCTAAATGTACAAGCTAAAACTGTAAAACATACAGTAGAAATATAGCAGTAAATCTTTATGACCTTGAGTTAAATGATGGTTTCTTAGATATAACACCAATAGCACAAGTAATAAAAGAAAAAAAATAGATAAACTGGATCTTATTAAGTTTTAAAACTTTTGTGCTTCAAATGACACTATCAAGAATATAAGAAGACAACCTACAAGATAGGAGAAAATATTTATCAATCATAAATCTGATAAAGATCTAGTACCCAGAGTATATAAAGAACTCTTACAGCTCAACAATAAAAAAAAAAAACAACAACAACACAAGAAATAACCCAATTAAAAAATAGACAAAGTCTATAAATACACATTTATACAAAGAAGAGATTAACATAATCAATAAGCACATGAAACGATGCTAAACATTAGTTACTGGAAAACACAAGTAAAATACTATCTTACACCCACCAAGATGACTATGACAGTAACAAGTGTTAGCAAGGACATGGAAAAATTAACACTCTCATGGCCTGTAAAATAGTGCAGTCAGTTTGGAAAATAGGAATTTCCTCAAAGAAGTTAAACACAGATGGGTGCCTGAGTGGCTCAGTCGTTGAATGTCTGACTTCAGCTCAGGTCATGATCTCACGGTCAGTGGGTTCAAGCCCCGCGTGGGGCTCTGTGCTGACAGCTCGGAGCCTAGAGCCTACTTCCAATCCTGTGTCTCCTCTCTCTCTGCCATCTCCTCCACTCTCATTTTGTCTCACTCTGTCTCTCAAAAATAAATAAATGTAACAAAAATTTTAATAAAAGAAAGAAGTTAAACATAGAGTTCCCTTATGATTCAACAATGCTACTCCTCAGTGTGTGTGTGTGTGTGTGTGTGTGTGTGTGTGTGTGTACCCAAGATAACGGAAAACATATATTCACACAAAAACCTGTACATAAATGTTCACAGTAGCACTGTCAGAATAATCAAACAGTGGAAACAACTCAAATGCCCACCAATTGATAAATGGATAAATAAAATGTGATATATCCATACATGGGGATATTATTCAGCCATAAAAAGGAATAAACTACTAACACATGATTCAACATGAATGAATCTCAAGAACACTCCAGTTGAGAGAATCTAGACACAAAAGGCCACATGTTGTGTGTGATTCTGTTTATATTGAGATGTCTGGAATAGACAAATACATAAAGAAAGAAAGTAGATTAGTAGTTGCCAGGACCTGGAGGGACAGAAGAATCAGAAATGACTGATAACCTAAGGAGATTTTTTTTAGGGTGCTGAAACATTCTAAAACTGGATAGTATTGATGGTTGTACAACTCTGTGAATATATTAGAAGCCACTAGAATTGTATACTTTAAAAGGGTGAATTTTATGTTACTGTAATAAAGGTATTATTTAAAAAACAATACCGTGCTGATAAACAACAGGAGATAAGTTGAGAGCAAGAAGCCTAGTCTACATGGGCAGAAGTTGAATTAATGAAGAGTAGTTTCATCTTTAACTTTTGGTAAAAATCGATTAGTCTATGTATCTACTTTGGAGTATAAGGAATAATCAGTGACTCACAATCACTGCTTGTCATGCTTTCAGGTAGTGTATAGAGATTTTACAGTAGAATATCTTGATTGTAAATTGTAGTCTCAAATATTCTGCAGCAATTTTTTGACAATGCGTGTAGATGCGGGACAAATGAAAAATAATATGTTCTTTCTCAATTCTCAACTTGTTACATGTCAAAGTTCTAGAAAGCAACACAAAGTACAATGTTGACAATGATTACAAACAGAAAAAACAAACTGCCAGCTTCTTCAAAATAAATACTGTTTAAATGTTAGTAGCTGGTTTACTATTTGTTGAAGTACTGATTCAATAATGTCTACTAATGAGAACAATGTGTTAAACAATATAAAATTCACCAAGATTATCTCTGTTTTCTGCAAAGTGTTAAGGCATTTGCATGAAGTAGAA
Source organism: Neofelis nebulosa (assembly GCF_028018385.1). Lineage (NCBI taxonomy): Eukaryota > Metazoa > Chordata > Mammalia > Carnivora > Felidae > Neofelis > Neofelis nebulosa. Next base: position 39,556,383 of record NC_080782.1, on the reverse strand, counting down.
GAGAAAACAGAGTGCAGAGTATATTTATTCAGTGGGGAAAATCTCTAGATATCAACATGAGACCATGGGGAAGATGAGCATTACAGAGATTCTCTCTCCCTTTGCTCTCAGCCCTGTCATTGAATCCATGCTCATAATTCTTCTAATAAAGTTAGATGTCCTAAAATTGAAAACAGGAAGAAATACTGGAAATAAAATACCAACAAGTAAGCAACTTCCAGTGATCTCTAATGAACTCCTGTTGCTTATTTTAAAAATTATTCCAACTCTTATTTATAAAACATAATATGGAATTCAAAGTTGATAAAATGAAATAGAAGAGACTTGAACTGACTCTGTATTCTACAGGGGTTTTAAGGGATTTCTTACAATGGTTTTTAAAAAAAAGGAAGCCTTTTTTTTTTTTTTTTACTGTTTTCACTTCTTCAGTCAAAAACTAATCAAGTCAGTAAATTAAGCAAGTCTAGTTATAGCCTAGTGTTTAAAACACATGCACGACTGTGAATGTACACGTAAGCACACACATAAACACACACAAACACACACACACACATACATACATTCTAGAAAATCCTTCACAATAGGACACTGGTCTATGCAGAAACACTAGCTAAGGTTAAGAATGCTCAACTACTTAGCTATATGTGGCTCTTTGCAATATTTTATCCTTTTGCTTCCTTTATTGACTTTACATTATAGCCTTATAAGCATCTGAGCCATATTATCATCATTCGCCATTGGTTTTAAAACTTTAATCTCTTTCTCAATTTAAGGATCCATCATAACCATTCACAGAAAAGATCTTACATGTTAGCTAAATTATTATTGAGAATTGTTCCATTTATTATTATAATTTGTTTTCTCAATGTCCCCATTAGGAAGGCTGGGTAGGTATCTATAATTTACTTTAGTTTTCAGAAATCCAGAGCCATACAATAAATGGAATTGCCAAAACTTAAACCTGACCCTGGAGGTTTTGTTTTTTATTTTTAAATTCTGTGTATCCACAATCTGGGAACATTTTAAAAAGAATTTTTTAGAGAATTTACTTTATGTTAAACTGGTATTTTGATTCTTGTCTGTTTGCAGTAAATACACACAAAATATTTGAATAAATCTCTAGGACACATCTGTTTCCTGTTCATTGTGCACATCATGTTATAAGCTTTTGGAATGAAAAGTGGCATTTAAAAACCGCAAGAAATGACAATAGCAGCAGTGATGATGTTTTTCGGCCCTTACTGATAATGTGGGAACTGATTATTTATCTCAAAAAGCTTTTTATAAAATAAAGCAAACTATGGAACATATTCAGTTAGAAAATAAACCTTGAAGTGATAAACCTTGAAAGCAATAGTGATAAAGAAGAGTTTCAACAAACATTTCTGTGATTTTTTAAACATGCTAATGTTTCTTAAATACTTGATCAGGTTGTTTCATTAATTTTATAATGCTGTCACAAGTTGATGCCTGTGTGGAATAGTTATTTTAGGTAACACAGGTGGTTGACGCACCAGAGCATTTTTTTTTTTTAATCTAAATAGGTACACAGCTTTTAAATAGTCCTATTTTGGGCAGGCTACTAACTTTGATTTGGAAGAGAATTTATTTTAGCTTGCTTTTGGCCTCAATTTTCTAAATTAATAAATCTTAGTTTAGACCTTAAAGATATAAGTGATTTGAGAATTAAAATTTCTTTGATGAGAAAACATGTCTAACTTTACCTTATTTGAAGTAGGATCTATTTGTTATTTAAATATACATCGAATATCAGTAACTAAAAAAATTGTACTAGGGCAAAAAAGAAATTGCCTCTCTCTCCTTTCCTTTCCCTTAATTCCATTTCTTACCTCCTTTAAGGGAAGGTTTCTGCAGTCTGGTTCATACCTATAGAAATCAAGGGTCCCTCACTAGGAATGAGGCCTCTCTGGTCACATACAAAAATACATGTCTGTCTGTCTGTATATATGTGTGTATTTATCTCCCACTCTGCCAGCCATGACCCAGCAGATAACAGAAGTTATAGCCAGCCGGGAGTTTGAACACAGTTCGCTAGAGGGGCTGTTTACAGAGATGTAGTTAGGGCTAGGGGAACCAGCAATGCATGTGGGGTCAGGAACTATTCCCACCCCTAGGCCTCTAGGTATAAAGGAAAGAGATGGCATAACTAGGAGATGGCATTTCCAAAAGTCTTGGAAGGGAGTGGGTGTCCAATAAAAGCTGTCCTTTTAGGACAGAGTGTAGAAGGAGGCAGCCTGTGGTGTGGAGTAGGGATGTGGATAGAACCTAGGGTGAGAAGGAGCCAGGAAGGGCACCAGGAAACATCTAGCTTGTCCCTTCTGCTCTCTCCAACATCCTGCTGGAGGCCAATCCTCCAGAAGACAAGGGGACATGGTTGGTGCCATCCATAGGGGTCAGTCTCCCCTGGGACACACAGCAAAGTGGAAAAGGGCAAAGAATGGATGCGGGTGGGTAGCAAATGGAGAATAACCAAACCCCCATCTTCATTGTGTCATTCTCTTAGTCTGGCTGCCTAACTTGCTAGGTGAGTTGACCTCTCACATCTTTGTGTTCTTACTTAAGTGAGAATTTCTTCCCCAAAGGCTAGGGCAATGCATTATCTATGGGGCCACCTGACAAAAGCAAGCAAGGCCTCCCTCTCCCCTGCTCTCAAGCCCTAGGCTCCAAATTATTGGTGGTGGTGCTTTGGGGTGATGAATTTTCTAATAGGTCTCCCTAATTTCAGGCTTCCCATGTCCCAGACTTAATTTATGAGGATGATTCAAAGTCAGAGCCATGATCTTGAAGTAGAGTTACTGGGGGGTTCTTATACAGAGTTTGATTTGCTCTGATGTGCTACAGCTCTTTCAGGCAACTTCATTTAGATCAGGACTTTGATGATAATATTGGCCATACCTTGAGACTGATAGTTCCTCAGAGGTTCCCAGGGACTCTGGTTGTGCTCAAAGCACCAGTAAGCATATTACACTTGGATGAAAGTGTATAGACCAGAAGGCCCTTGTCTAAAACTCTGAAATATTATATTTCTATAAAATAAAAATGTTTTGAAACCAAATTCAATATTCAGTCTTGTTTGACACTGAAGTTCAGACCATATACACTCTTCAATATGGTGAAAAAATATATTTGAAATCAACTTTCCTGTATTACATTTCTGTGCAGCTCTGGTTCTCATTTTAGGAAAGAAAACTTCTTGCCAAAAGGCACTGGAATCACCCTTAAAATGCATCTGTTTGGTATCATGTAAACATGAAATAATATGAAGACAATTAAACATTATTAATGAATCTTATTTTCCCATGTTTAAAGGTTTTTTAAATTCACTTCTTTAGGAGGTCAGGGAGAATATTGTGGCCAACACAAGGAATTAACTGATACATTCTACTGAATGACACCATTAATCTAATGAGACTCTAGAAGAATTAAATAGTTTCAAAATATGAAGACAATTATGACCAGTGCTATGATTGCTATTACTACAAAATGTCCTTCTGTAGTCTTCCCCTTATGTCAAAAATATAATGAAAAAGTTGGAGAGGGAAATACAATAAGAGAATGCTTCAAGAGAAAATTTGAAACTTAGAAATAAAGGAAATAAGGATATTAGATTGTTCTGCTATTGAATGAACCTCCCTTGAGATTTTGCTACTTGATGGATTAGTGTACCAAAAATAATCTTGTCTGTTCAAGATATACACAGGGAAGGATCACAGAATCTCTGCAGAAAGTTTCTTGTCTTTAAATTTAGATTTTTATTGGTTCATTTATCAACACAAACTGTGACACCTTCTTTTAAGTGCTGGAGTAGGGACAGGGTTGGGGGAAATAGAGACTAAGAGTGGGGACATGTTAGGAGATCTGGTTGGTTAGCAGACAAATCAAGGGAAGTGAGAGAGATCAGTGCTACCTAACGGCCTCACAACCTGCTATCTCATAACATAAGATAATGGAGAAAACAATGAGTACGTTTTCTAAGCATCTGAACAAGTGGGGTTATGAAATGTTCACATGCAAGAATAGTTATCTGAAGCTACTGATTCAATTGTGCAAAATCTGGGGGTAGGCAAGGAGAATACAGATCTGTGCTTTTGATGAGGCTAATAAAAAGCAACATTACCAATAGAAGAACACAGAGCAAGTCAGAGGGTCGGGGCAGAAGTCTTCTGGTGACAGAGAGAAGCTGGTGGTAGAAGGGTGTCTTTGTTTAAATTTAGCTTGCAACTATAATTTTAAACTGATTATATATCTCAACAAATCCTTTAAATCTGCCTATCAGTAGGATCTGCCACATCTGTTAAAAAATATTTATTATTCAGGAACTTACAAGAAGTCTTCAGAATTTAGCAGAGTATATGGGAAGCTTGTGCTTTAATTTCTTGACTTAGTGGTTTAATAAATATTTATGAAGCACGTACTATATGAAAAGCATTATAAGCCACCATAAAAATATTTGTCACTTAATATCAATTTTTTCTCTAGTATAGAACCTTTAATTGAATAAGTCTTTTATGCTATGTGTGTATAAGTGTGTATGTGTTTTAGATTTTTTGTTATATAAAAATGGAAAGACTTATCAATGTGTTTTATAAAGATAACTTTTTGAGAAAAAAGTTATGACCTGCTGAAAAAATTTTGGACAGCCACACATTAACACAAAAAGTCAGCCTTGTAAACAAGGATTTCTGGAAGTTTGATTTACAAGGTCCTCCACCCATTTTCCTGTCACACAGGATATAATGGCTTTTGTTGAAGTGTAGTGTGACACTAAACTGGCAGTTACCAAGTGCATTGCTTATTATTTAGATCACTCTATGGAGCTACATTTACAGGAAATCAAATAGCTTTTAATAGATATACTGTATTTATGTCAAATAATAAAATTAAGGTTGTTTTAATAAACTATTCAGGCATGGAGATTAATATTTCATATATGCCAAGGATAATTTTATTTTAAAAAAATTCTGTATTCATAGTCTATAGGTGCATAGTTAGTTACCTTCTATGAATCAGAATTCAGACCCATGATCCTTCTTCGTTTAACCATTGCCTCTTAACAAGTTCCGCTAGAATGAACTGTCAGTTATTAGTGGACATTCTTCAGGGTGCTGATGACTTATTGGGAGTACAATAATACATTTTAACCTAATAGCTTACCAAAGTCACATTTTACTGTTATTTTATTGAATTTTATATTTGGTACCAATATTTTATATGCTGTTTATGGGTATGTCTGCTATATTCCATGTTATGATGGAGTTTTGTTTTTTGGACCGTAAGTTACTAAAAGTGATTAATCATATCTATCTTCCTGTTTGTTTGTTTTTTTTTTGACTGAGTCCACAATTGTAGGGCAAGTTTGATTACAGATTGAAGATTATTTAACTTTATGTGCTATATTCATTGAATACTATTCTATTCAATGACTGCTGCTCTCAGGTAGGAAGGCTTGTACACATATTCATTCATTCATTCATTCATTCATCCATTCATTTAATTTTCAGAATTTTTTGAGCACCTAATATAACCCAAGTAATTTTTAGGAAGTAAATAAAAGAGATACAGTCCCCGCATTCAGGAAGCTTATCATTTGTTGGAAGGAGATAAACAATAAGCAATAAATATATAAGTGAGAAAACATGTCACATAGGAATAAATATTACACAGATAATTATAGTACAGTGGCTGGTGGCTACTTTCATTGACAGAACAGACCTGAGAAAATGACATTTAATGTGTCTTTTGAATGAAGACAACTTTGTGAAGTTCACATAGGTATCATCTAAGTTTATATGAGAAGCAAAGATAAAAGAAAACTTAAACAAAATCTTCTTGTGCCACAAAATTTTCCTTACTCATTACTGCATGAATATACACACCTTTGGTCAAGAGACTGGTCAGTGTGTGTAGACATGGAACAAAAGTGGTATTGGAAAAATACATCCAGGAGTAAGTTGCATTGAATGGGGGTTATTTGCAGAGCTGGATATAAAGAATGAACCATGCATGGCATGAATACATTGAGGCTGTAGAAAGAAGGAGAACTTGAGAACATCGAGAAAATTAAACAGCAATTCCCTTTTATTTCCCATGTGTCTACCCACTGGGCCTAGAGATGTAGAGGATTAGCAAAAGGATGCCCTGACTGAGTAGCATGGGCTATTTGTGTAGGGATAGGAAGGGACTGCTTAGAGATTCAAGTCATTTGTATCCATGTTTAGTAACAACATTTTATTTAGAATCAGAATTCAGAATTCTACATTATAAAAAAGTAACTTTAAAAGATCACATTAGGTATGTGTATCTAAGAGTTAAACAATCTTTAAACCACAAGAATAGTAACAATTTAGTTATCTACATCCTGACGCTCTTTTTTTTTTGGGCGGGGGCAGGGGGAAGTATTAGTACTGATATGAAAATACCAGTTTTTCTTTCAAACTGTGACTTCTCTATCTTTTGTACTAGTCTAAATGTGGAGCCCCAAGCATATTAGGAAGCATTTTGTTTTGTTTTGTTTTGTTTTGTTTTCTAATCTCAGAGTCGAGTCTAAATGGCTCTCCGTAACTGTAAAAAAATAAAAATAAAAATGTGTAAACAAATTTGGTCATTAAATGGAATGCCTGAGACTCAAGTAAGAAAATCCATGAACTGACTCATTTCCAATTTCTTGTTTGTGGTACATAAACTGAAGTTGCAAAAAAATTAACTGTGTAAAGCTGGGTTGTGCTCAAGAGTTCAGCATCATGCCAGACAGAATTCAAAACACTAATGTGAAGTGTCCAGAAAAAAAACCCAAAACATGTCTGGCCTTTAGAAATGGAATGTGGAATTCATTTATTAATTTTGATAATGTGTTGGTTCAATTTAAAATGTCTGTTTATGATAATTACCTTTAATCTAGCCTTCCCTAGAAGGAAGAGGAAAGGGAAAGACATTGCATTATGCTGAGCAGAAAACAAAAATCTTGTGATAATCCATTATAAAACTGTGCTACATCCAGAGTGACAGGTAGTAAAGCAGCTTTATGTGCTGTTATTGAATGTATCATGTTTTGTTGTTTAAATCACCAATATTTTTTCAGGGACTGTTTAATAACCTTTATTGTGCCCCTCATGAAAAAAGAAATCTATGCAAATTAAAAAATAAATACATATTATTATAAAAATTAGACAGTAAGTAAATAACCACACAAATTAGGCAATAATAAAAATAAAATAATACATAGTCTTGCCATTAAGTGATAACCTGTTGGTAACGTTTAGAACCCTTAAAACTGATTCTGATGTACCTGTGCATATGCAGATATTTATAAAACTATGATCATGCTATGCATACCATATTCTTATAATCTATTTTTCCTTATGTAATTTCACTGTATGATCTACTTTTCCTTATGAACATATTTTCACACCCTTGAATATATACTGACATGATCAATTTTAATATGGCATTTTATTGCGTGAAATGAAATACACATCCTTTTCCATTAGTCACCTAAGTGACTTCTGTTATTAAAACCAGTGTTCTAATGGACCTAATCAGGGGTTAGCCGTGCAATAAGACATACATGATGCACACTTAACCCAGTCCAGGAGTTTGGTGAAAACTTCTCAGAAGCTTAAACTTCTAAGCCGACACAAAAAGCTGAGATCTGAGAAACCCATTTGTAAATGATGAAGAAAGATATACCCTAGGTTGAAGATCCTTTCTCTTTATTCTTAATATTCTTTAATCATTAATTTAGTAGAATGTTCTTTAAATGCCTTCTTGCTCTCACTGACTTTCAGAATTCAGAAAGAAGTTATTTTACTCTTTTCTCTCTCCCCCTCTCTCTGCCATATATATAGTTATTTGTATAGGTACAATAAAAATGGTCTTCCTTCTCTCAGGATATAACTGAACAAACTGATTTTGTAACCAAATTACTTGCATTTCCTGGAGTCCCATATATGAGAATAGTCTCATTTAATAAGGCACAGAAAGTTCATAATTAATGAATAAGGATTATACTTTATATGTGGAATCAATGTCTAAACCCTATCAGGAAACCGGTCAGGTATCTGTTGTATGGCTGGTAAAGCCTTTGAGGTGATAAATGAGGTTACTTCCTGTCAGCCTAGGAACCCTGCAGATTTGAGATATCTTGAAAACAGACAAGTCAAATCTACATTTGCCTCATCTTTGCTCTTTAGAATCTTTTTTTTTTTTAACGTTTATTTATTTATTTTTTTTGAGACAGAGAGAGACAGAGCATGAACGGGGGAGGGTCACAGAGAGAGGGAGATACAGAATCTGAAACAGGCTCCAGGCTCTGAGCTGTCAGCACAGAGCCCGACGCGGGGCTCGAACCCACGGACCGTGAGATCATGACCTGAGCCGAAGTCGGACGCTTAACCGACCGAGCCACCCAGGCGCCCCTGCTCTTTAGAATCTTAAAGTCCATTCCCAAGTCATCTTCTAAATAGAAGTGACTGTGCGTTAGCAGAATTATAAACTATGCCCCTGAGCTGGGCCCAGTGGTTAGGAGAACCCAAGCGATAGCAAACACCAAAAGATAAAATAGTAAAAATACTCACAAGATGAAAATTAAACATTTTGTTTTAATCTAGAGACAGGAAAAGTAGTAAAAGATTAAGTTAAGGATGCAACATAGAAGATACATTTCTACATTATAACACAGATGTGGAGAAGGCCCATGTCATGAGCCAGAGAAAATACAGGGATCAGAATTTCTAGATCACACATAGCAATATACAGCTGAGCTGGTTTAATGTTTTTTAAATATTTATTTATTTGAGAGAGAGAAATGAGAGAGAGCATGCACAAGTCGGGGAGGGGCAGAGAGAGTGGGAGAGAGAGAGGATCCCAAGCAGGCTCCACACTGTCAGTGAAGACCCCAACGTGGGGCCTGAACCCATGAACTGTGAGATCATGATCTGAGCTGAAATCAAGAGTCAGATGCTTAACTGACTGAGCCATCCAGGTGCCCCACAGTTGGGCTTGTTTTAAAATAGTGTTTTTGCTGTCACTTCAGTCATGAATCAAATTGGGATTATGGGCAAAGCTGTATTAATATTTGTTTAATTTAAGTTGCTTAAGATTTGGTCAATGGTTTTGTGTGGGTTATAGGAAATTATTGGTATATGAGGTATCACTTTTGTCTGTTGCTTCTATTTTGGGTGAGGTAGGTAGGTGACATATTGTGGCAAATAAGAATTGCAGCATGCAAGAAACTGGTCCTTAACCGCTGTGGGAAATAAGAGGAACTAGAGGTTGGAAAGAAATATTCTAAGTCAGATCATCTGTGGCCACCTGACTCCCTCTGAAGACTGTGTGAAATTTTTAGCAATATTTTAAGAACAGGAGAATGATAAGATTTCATGCTTTTTTGATCACTGAGTAATATTCCATTGTAAAATCTTGCCATTTGCAGCAACATGCATGGAATTACAGTGTGTTATATTAAGTAAAACTAGAGGGGAGATGGGTGGGGGGGATGGGCTAAATGGGTGACGGGCATTAAGGAGGGCACTTGTTGAGATGAACACCGGGTGTTATATGTAAGTGATGAATCACTGGGTTCTACTCCTGAAACCAATACCACACTGTATGTTAACTAACTTGAATTTAAATAAATAAATTAAAAAAAAAAGGGAATAGGATAATGAAATAAGTATTTGCCAGCAAAAAGCTGATAGGTTTGATCAAACTTTGGAACATTGTTTTTACTTCCTTCAGATGGAACATTGTGATGAAAGAGACCAAAGAAGCTTTCATTGGTTTATTTATGTTCCAAAAGAATGTTAGTATGCCTAGTGTCCACATTCATCAGAAAAGTATTGAGGTGAACTTTCCAAGCTGGGTTCATTTCCTCACATGACAAAGGAAATTACCAACATTATAGTTTTTATACTCATGACCATACCTTTCCAGTGTATGCAGGAATTACAAGCAAAATATGGACAATCTGTTTATTTTTGTACAGTCAGCTGGATAGGAGGTGAAAATGTGTTGAAGAGAATTTAAACTACATGTTGATATCATGGAGTTTTTGGAGTTAAGGATATATGGAAGGACCAATTTGTCAGAACACTCAGGAATCGTGGTATGCTGGTTTCTTACTGATATTAGAAAATAATACAAATTGAATTTAATTGTAAAGAAAAAACAAACAAGATAAATACAGCTCTACTTTCTTTAAGAAAGTAAAATATTCAGATTCAAACCAGACTTTGAGTTGAGTAAATGTAGGTTAATTTCTTTTTTCTAACATTCCCTGAGTTTCCTAGAGTTGTAGATTGCCCAAATTTGCAGATATGTTGGTGTAAATGAAGGTCCAATTCCAATTAAGAGGAAGTTCTTAAGTTACAGTAATATGAAAGCCTCTTTAAGTTTTGACAGAAATCCTTGGAAGATAAACCTCAAGATCCTTCTAGATAATCACAAATATGACATACCTACATGCCTCAATATACAAAGAAACTGATGAAGTTTTAAGTGAACGTTTCTCAACAAGTTAATACAGAAACCCCAGAATTATGGAGATGTGTATATAAATCTTAAAACTAGTAAAATATTTAGCTCTGAGACCAAACTGAGCAAACACTTAGCATAAACTATACAAATATATCTGAAAATCCCCATTGATGATGTTAACCTAGATTCAGAATTGGGAGGAGCCCTGAAAAAAGTTCTTTAGCCATTCTTTAAATGCCAACACTGTGTTCCAACTACTTGTTCAGAATTGATAAGTTAGTAGCACTGAGTCAATTAAAACCAATCAATCAACCAACCAACCAACCAAACAAACAAACAAGCATGTTTGTATTTAAGAAATTGATTATATCATTCTCCGATTACTTTGGCTTCTTTTGCTTATGACTTGGCTTATATTTTAACACTTATCATTAAAAGACTCATGAAGCTCATTTTTATGGATCATATCTAGTGGATCAATGACCTGCTATAGAAAAACACATGAGGGGCACCTGGGTGACTCAGTCAGTAAAGCATTCTACTTCGGCTCAGGTCATGATCTCACAGTTTTTGAGTTCAAGCCCTGTGTTGGGCTCTGTGCTGACAGCTCAGAGCCTGGAACCTGCTTCAGATTCTGTATCTCCCTCTCTCTCTGCCCCTCTCCTGCTCATGCTCTGTCTCTCTCTGTCTCTCAATAATAAATAAACATTAAAAAAAAAAAAAGAAAAGAAAAACACATGAAACAAGGTGGCTATTGAGTCAGGAGGAGTTGCCTGTCTTAAAACAGTTCCCTGAGATGTAAAAAAAGTAAATGAGGCTCTTTTGATTATAACAATATCATCAAATTTCGGCTAATACATATATTCTGAAAGGAAACAATCAGTTGATCACAGAGGCAACTTTAAGGAGTACTAATAGCTTTTCTTTTCTTTAAACAAATTTTTTTTAATGTTTTTATTTATTTTTTGAGACAGAGAGAGACAGAGCATGAGCAGGGGAGGGGCAGAGAGAGAGGGAGACATAGAATCTGAAGCAGGCTCCAGGCTCCAAGCGGTCAGCACAGAGCCTGATGTGGGGCTCGAACTCACAGACTGTGAGATCACGACCTGAGCCGAAGTCGGACGCTCAACTGACTGAGCCACCCAGACGCCCCTAATAGCTTTTCTTAAGGGCCCATATGGTCTCATCTTACTTCTGTTTCTCTCTGGCTGTTTCTTCTATTCTCATTATTATCTGGCCAATCTCATAAAATTAAAAACTGAAATTTTACAAATATAAAAATAAAAATCTTTTGGGGGGCCTGGGTAGCTCAGTTGGTTAAGCGTCTGACTCTTGATTTTGGCTCAAGTCATGATCTCACGGTTTGTCAGATGGAGCCACATGTTGGGCTCTGCACTGAACAGTGCAGAGCCTGCTTGGAATTCTCTGTCTCCCTCTCTCTCTGCCCCTCCCTGGCTCTTTCTCTCTCTTGCTCTCAAAAATAAATAAATCCACATATTTAAAAAATTAAAATCTTTTAAAAAGCAAACATTTGGAAGGGAGCAATTCTGGTTGTCTTAGTGAAAGCCAGACCACTTCATGGCTCAGAGATTAATCCAAATTATAGTGTCCTTGGGTTAAGTGCTCAGGAATGTCCTCAAGAATGACTATTTCTCTGCAAAGGACAGCTTAGAGCTATTTTATTGGACATGTAGTTTATGGGTGTTTGCGTGTGTTTATGAGGTGGGTTAGTGGTGACCAAGGAAGTTTCTGAGACATTAGGCATGACACATATGTCTACTATGGGTTAGTAGTCTTAGTAATAAATACTCTTCAGAAGAAAAAGCAAACAGGAAGCTAGTGGGTTTCTGTTACTATCTATGAAGTAAGTTAGTAATCGCAACTATAAGACAGAAATCACATACTCAAATAAGGCCATGGACTGGAGTATAGAAGAAATCCATCTGAAGTTGTTTTCTCACAGATACACATCATGTGCATATTAAAACATATAAGAATATTCTTCATTTCCTTAAAATAAATATGATTCTTCTAATTTTTTTTCTTGAATTCATTACATCTCAGTTTTTTTTCTTATTTTTGATGGTGACATAGGACAGAAATATTTTGCTATAATAAAATAAAAATGTAGATCCAATTAGATGATAAATGAAAGTTCACATGTGTTGGTGAAAAGGGTAGAGAGAATTGGGGGTGAACAGGAAACTCTAGGCCTTGTATGAAGGGAATAGTGCTATGTAGATTTCATAATTGTTATTCAAGATTAGTGTAGCAATCATTATCTTGCAGTGTTTTAAAAGAAGTCAGAAATTCAGAATATTTAAGAATTAGAAATCATCTAATTTTTATTTGTTGGCTCCTCCTGTCTCCCTTTTAATTCTTCAGTGGAAATTCTTCAAGGAAAACCTATCTGGAGGCTGGAAAGCATCCATAGGTCTCTAGCTTGTTATCATGTCTAGAAGAAGATGAGGTAAAAATTTCCCTTTCTTTTTATATTTTTCATTACTTTAATAACGTTCTCTCTTAAAATAAAATTGTATTCCTTACACAGTGATTAGGAAAATTGTTTGGGGATAGAAAGGGAGTTGGGTGGCAAAGAACCTCCACCCTACTCAACAGACAGATTTTTGGGTAGATATTCCCTACATAATAAAGTAAATTTTGAGAACTTAAAAAAAAAGTGGTTTGAATCCTTGAGAGTTGGAATACAGAAGAAAGAGATAAGCAGAAAAAATTTATCAAGTATCTATTTTTGTCACTAACTATATGGCTTTGAGCCAGTCACTTCTCTTGTATATAAACTGTTGATTCTGTGGAATTAAAGTGCTAGACTAGATCAGAAGTTCTCAAACTTGTTTGACATTAGAGAACCTGAAATTAAAATTCTGATTTCCAGATCCCCTATGTTTTTTAAATACTGTTTTTTACTTTTAAGCTAGGAGAAATTATACTAGTAGAAAATGAAGTTAGATAGAGGCAAAATATAATCATGTCCAATTGCATGTGGCCATGATAAATCAAACTGTTGCAACGACTGTTTCTGGGCTTTTATATTTTATCTGTTTGCTTCTTGCATATTGATTTTTGACATATGTTGGTACTTGCTAATGTATAGATGATTATGGTGCCAATACTTAAGAGAAATTATGAGAAAAAATTTAATTGAGAATATTTTCTCTATTAACTTTCTGTTTCTGCAAATTGGAAAAAAAATATTGCATTATTCAATTTTATGGTGGGAAATCTTGGTCTATCCATTGTGGGAAAATAATTTAGGACACCAGAGTAGGCCCCTACAAGCTGTAACATTCCATGCATCTACATTTTCCAAATGTGGCCAAGTAAGATCTTATTTGGAAAGAAATTTTCTTAAAAATGAAATATAGCTGTGGGCTACTTTCTGCTGACTGAAACTGAGAAAACAGACATTTGAGGGAAAGTGAAATAGTTTTAATGCATGCAAATTGTGTTCCAACAATAAACTTTTAGGCGTTTATGCAACTTTTCTTTAATCAAATCTCCATCCAGAAAGCTCCATTAATTCATTTTATTAATTTATTTCAGTGGCTACTTCCTACTGGGACATTTTCAATGTGCTGGGGATATAGCAATGAACAAAACAAAAGAAAATTCCCATCTTAATGAAGCTACATTAATGGGGAGAAATATGAAATAAATAAAATGCTAAAAATAGTATATTAGATAGTGATAAGTTTTATGAAGAAAATGAAGCATAAATAGAGAAAAAGTATGTACTAGGGGCTGTGGTAGGGGAGCAAATTTAAGGTAAGATAGTCAGGAAAGGCTTCACTGTGAAGATGACTTTTGAGCAAAGATGGGAAGAAGGTCTGTGCTGGAATCCAGAGTAAGAGAATTAGAGTACAAGGGTCCTGAACAAGGAACATCCCTGCGATGTTCAGACATCCAGTCTGTTTGGAGTGGATTGACCGAGGCTGAGGGCAGTAAAAGATGAGATCAAGTAATGTAAGAACTTACAGGCCATTTAGAAAATTTGGCTTTTATTCAGAGATGAAAGCCAGTGAAGGATTTTGAATAGAGTGGCATCAACTGACTTATTTTTTAAAATATATGCTTTTCTGAGATGAGACTAAAATGGGGCAAGAGTGGAAGGGAAATGAGTGTTGAGAAGGCAATGCAATAATCTAGGTGTTAAAGGATGTTGGCTTAGACCAATATGGAGGTGATGAGAAGTGGTTAGATTCTGGATATATTGTAAAGATAGAGTTAATAGCATCTGCTGAAGAGATCAGATGTGTGATATGAGAGAGAGGAATCAAGTATGACTACAAAGCCACCAAAGACAAGCTCTTCCTCATTTGCAAATATTCTTATCTCAACCCCAATAGCTTGTGATTATAATGCAGTACATTCCTTAAAGTTTATTGTCAATTGCTCATTTTCTTCCTTCCTTTCAGAGGATGCCAACATCATTAAAGCCAAGACTGGGACCCACATCAAAATCATCTACAATCTGTAGATGCAAGGGGGCTACTAACTCTTATAAGCCCACCACCTTCATTTGGTCCATAATACCATCTCTGATTTGTACTATCCTTGCATAGGGTTTTCCATCTGGTCCTCTGAGCTCCTCCATCAGTACTTCTACCAACTGATGCGCTTTATTCTCCTGGGTCATTATATTTATCACTGAGTAATTGCTTCTATCAAGAGTAGTCTTGATAGCATCTTATCAAGAGTAAATCTACCAACACCCTGGGCTGGGTGATGGTGGGAATTGGCTCTGTGAGGAATAAAGTAAAGCCCTAAGTGCTTAATAAATGTTAGGTATTTATTATTATTCTTATTACTAATTGATATTATTATTATAGATGTTTGTTCAAGGAGTAGTATTCCTGTTCTGTAGAGATGTGCTGTTCATTGTGGTAGCCATAGTTCATTTGCATGTAGCTATGTAAATTTAAATTGTAGTTAATTAAAATGAAATAAAATTAAAAATTCAGTTCCTTAGTCCCAGGAAATTTCAATTACTCCTTGGGTGGCTAGTGGCTACTGTATTGGACACTGAAGAATGGAGAAATTGACATTTATTATAGGTAGTTCTATTCGTGAGTACAGTTCTAGATAATTGCTTCCTATCCTACTAGTGATTACAGAGGAGAGGAAGTGAATAGGACATCACTATACCATCCAGATAAGTTTCACCATAGGTGAATTGTCCTTCCTAAACTACTTGGAAATATTGGGGATTTTTTATACTACTGACTATGCTCTAGGCCTCTAATGTCTTTCGGATTACCTTTGTTCCTTAATTCACCTTTTAAAGGCAAACAGTACAATTACAATATTGTACACATATGTTCACACTGGAAAATAAAAACGTCTTACCACAACCCCATGAGGTTCTTGTACAAATTTTTGGCTTGGTGCAACTCTTAGAATTTTTCAAGACCTTTGCTTGAACTTAAAAAGTTAATGTACATTTAAAAAGAAATGAATCCCACATGTTTTGATTTATTTATGCTTATTTTTCCAGCCTCTGGTTTGAAGAGGACTTGTGTCTAAAAAATCTTTGGGGATTTTCAAAAGAGGATTAATATTAATTTTTCCCTCCCAAGTAGGAAGTTAGGTTTGGTCATGGGTAAATGATCACAAAATCACAAATGTTTTAGTTTGCCTTCAAAGCTCAGATTTATCAATTTAGAGTGGGTGTCAAACTTGGCAGGAGATGTTCTTTCATTCATGGGATTTACTTAGTCTATTAATGAGTTCTTTTCACAAGATAAAGGGCAGTATTGGATCATTTACATTAAAAACATTCAATTGTGAATTATGATGCAGACAGGAAACCACACACACTGTTGAGGCCCTCTACAAAGGAATAAAAGGAACTGGGCAAGTTTGCTGCCAGTGTCTTTGCAGATGCTGCACTGAACTGGCAAAGGTACATACCAGTGCCAATGCGCTTTAGGATAACATCTGAAACTTTCCAGAACTTTGTTAAGTAGCCCAGTTAGACAGTCATTGCTAGCACAGTGCATTTCATTATTCTACTACTCTGGACACAGTTGATAGGCCTACATTGGTCCAAAAGTTGGCTAATAATCTGTGAGATATCCAGGCATATAGCACTCACCCCTTGTACTAGATGATATTTGGCCAAGAATACCAGATCCAAAAAAAGAGTAAAAAAAATAAGTGATACTGCACATTGTGATCTTGGCTTTTGCCAAGTACTATGCAAAAAGTTTAACAAAGTCATACCTAATGTGTACGACAATTCTTCATGATAAACATTAATATACCAATTTTTAGTTGAATAAATTGAAGCTCAGTTTACTGAAAATAATGTCTAGGAGCAGGATCGCATAGAATTTTTTGATCCCAACACCAGATCTCTTTTTAATAAATTATACTGTTCCCTACTTTTTCTTTGAGTTTGAATTTCAAAATTTAGCAAAGGAGACATAGAAACAGCAACAAGGTATATGTGAGTCATCATAATGGGAGACCAAACAGAACCTGCTGCAGAGGTGGACGAGCTAACAGCGTAGCTGGAAGAGTTTTGGTCATCTCAAGGCCTGATTGTAGATATATGGCAATGTCCTGGATATGTCCTTCAAAATGCCTGGCCATAGACTGTCAAAAGTATTTGCTGTTATTTATCCCTGCATCCCCTTTTGATCAATCCATTTGCTGGGGAACATTGCTGCTGGGCCTTTAAACCTGAAATCCCCTACCTGTTTAATGATTGTACCATTGTGAGTTCTAACTTAAATGCCTAAAGTAAAATGGTCTAAAACAGTGATCTGTAGTAAGGTTTAAACAGTTTAGGATTTCAGATCTGTTCTATTACCTCCTTTGTATTTATTTGCACTTAAAAATAAGTTGGAGTTTTCTGATTTTCATCCTAGTCCAATGCTCTGTGTGAGTTTCTTTCCCTAATGATAAATTCCATTTCATAACAATTGCAAATTCCAAGGAGTGCATTTCAGGGAAGTTCATTTGAGGATAAAATCATTGGCATTTGACCTCATGTTGCCATTTGTAGCATGCTAGAGCTTCTCAGAAATATATTGCCTTGTCAAGTCTTCTTACTTAATTAAATCTTCCTGTAAATTTCTTGAAAGCAAAGTAAAAAGTAGCTATTGATGTGGTGATAATTATTTAATATTCAGTAGAATATTGAAATAATCAACATCCTGTGATAACGCAAAATAGGAACAATGAATTTAATGGAGAAGTATCTTCCTTCTCTCTCTCTTTTTTAAATGTTTATTTTTAAGAGGGAGAGAGAGAGAGAGCATGAGCAAGGGAGGGGCAGAGAGAGAGAGAGAGCAAGACAGAGAATCTAAAGCAGGCTCTGCGCTGTGAGAGTGCAGAACCTCATGCAGGGCTGGAACTAATAAACCTTGAGATTGTGACCTGAGCCAGACACTTAACTGACTGAGCCACCCAGGTGCCCCTTCTTTCTTTTTTTAAAACCAACCCTCGTCCTTTTCTGTCATCTCAGATCTGCTGGTGCGCAAGAAGAAACATATCCACTCCTCTCCCTGCCAACCTGACACCTGAGCTGTGGGGGCATACAGCCCAACCACAATTGAGAACTTGGATCAAATTCATCCCTAAATACTATTCTTTTTAAAAAATTAATTAACTAATTAATTTTTAAATTTACATCCAAATTTGGTAGTATATAGTGCAACAATGATTTCAGGAGTAGATTCCTTAATGCCCCTTACCCTCTTAGCCCATCCCCCCACTCACAACCCCGCCAGCAACCCTCTGTTTGTTCTCTATATTTAAGAGTCTCTTATGGTTTGTCCCCCTCCCTGTTTTTATATTATTTTTGCTTCCCTTTCCTTATGTTCAGCTGTTTTGCATCTTAAATTCCTCATATGAGTGAAGTCATATGATATTTGTCTTTCTCTGACTAATTTCACCTAGCATCATACCATCTAGTTCCATCCATGCAGTTGCAAATGGCAAGATTTCATTCTTTTTGATTGCCGAGTAATATTCCGGGGTGTGTGTGTGTGTGTGTGTGTGTGTGTGTGTGTGTGTGTTGTGTGTGTGTGTATGTGTTCTTTATCCATTCATCAGTCGATGGACATTTGGGTTCTTTCTATACTTTGGCTATTGTCGATAGCACTGCTATAAACATTGGGGTGCATGTGTCCCTTTGAAACAGCACACCTGTATCCCTTGGAAAAATAACTAATAGTGCAATTGCTGGGTCATAGGATAGTTCTATTTTTAATTTTTTGAGGAACCTCCACACTGTTTTCCAGGGTGGCTGCACAAGTTTGCATTCCCACCAGCAGTGCAAAAGAGATCCTCTTTCTTCACAGAGTTTCCAGTTGTTAATCTTTGCCATTCTGACAGGTGTGACATGGTATCTCATTGTGGTTTTGATTTGTGTTTCCCTGATGATGAGTGATGTTGAACATTTTTTCATGTGTCGGTTGGCCATCTGGCTGTCTTCTTTGGAGAAGTGTCTATTCATGTCTTTTGCCCATTTCTTTACTGGATTATTTGTTTTTTGGGTGTTGAGTTTGGTAAGTTCTTTATAGATTTTGGATACTAACCCTTTATCTGATACGTCATTTGCAAATGTCTTCTCCCATTCCATCAGTTGCCTTTTACTTTTGCTGATTATTTCCTTCACTCTGCAGAAGCTCGTTATTTTGATGAGGTCCCAATAGTTCATTTTTGCTTTTGTTTCCCTTGCCTCTGGAGATGTGTTGAGTAAGAAGTTGCTGTGGCCGAGGTCAGAGAGGTCTTTGTCTGCTTTCTCCTCCAAGATTTCGATGGCTTCCGTCTTACATTGAGGTCTTTCATCCATTTTATTTTTGTGTATGGTGTAAGAAAGTGTTCCAGGTTCATTTTTCTGCATGTTGCTGTCTAGTTTTCCCAGGACCATTTGCTGAAGAGACTGTCTTTATTCCATTGGATATTCTTTCCTGCTTTGTCAAAGATTAGCTGGCCATATGTTTGTGGGTCCTATTCTGTTCCATTGATCTGAGTGTCTGTTTTGTGCCAGTACCATGCTGTCTTGATGATTACAGATTTGTAATACATCTTGAAATCTGGGATTGTAATGCCTCCAGGTTGGGTTTTCTTTTTCAGGATTGCTTTGGCTATTCGGGGTCTTTTCCGGTTCCATACAAATTTTAGAATTGTTTGTTCTAGCTCTGTGAAGAATGCTGGTGTTATGTTGATAGGGATTGCCCTAATTATTATTCTTGAAGCACTATCTCCACTGCATAGTACCACCCTTAGACCTGGGAAAGTGGGAGCCCTGGGCCTCAGGGAGGCCCCACTTTAGAATGATTCCTCAAGATGTTTAAAGTTTCCTCCAATGCCTGGGATGAGATGAGGCCAGAAATGCCATCAGGGAAGATCTCCCTGAGCCTGGATAAAGACTAGCTGGGGCTTTTCTTCCCTCTGTAACACAGTATCAACAGGTATATATTGTCACCCTTGCGTCACTGAGGATAGGTTTCAGTAAGAGAAATATTAGGTCAGTTGATGTGAGAGTCCAGGGGGTGAGAGAGCTGTAGATAGACCCATTTTGGCCTGACTCCACTGAGGAAATTTCAGGATAATGGGAGGGACTTTGTGGATATTTCTTTCACATTTCTACAGAATTAAACACTCCCTTCTCCAGTACTGTATGCATGGTTCCATTGTTACAGAGATTAAAATGAATCTAAATGTATTTGTGTATATATCTATTCTCACCACTAGGATGTAAGGTGCTTACCAATTTCTGAAACTCTGTACTGAGCAGATTTTCTAGATAGTAGGAACATATTAAATATGGAAAATGATTATTTTCTGATTGAGTTAAAGTGCAAGTTTACTCATGGATTATAAGAAAATTAATAAAGGATCATTTTTTATTCCTATTATTTATTTTCTCTAAAACAAGACCTTCAGTGTCTAGTTGCTTTGCAAAAAACAGTACCATTCTCTAATAATTATAAGCCTGTTAACATTCTTTCTTATGGGTCACAGACTATTCTAGCACTTACTTGTGAGCTTTGAGGTTGGAAAATGAGGGAAGAGCATTCACTAGTTCAATTATGAATTATTTCAAAGGTCAGAGCACAAGAGCACAAACTACACTAGTGCCTTTCAGAGAATGGAAAGTGATGAACATCTATTTGATGGAATAAATATTGTAATGAGGAGAGCAAAAATAGCCAAAAAGCTATAGCAAACATTTTTTGAATAAATGAGTGATAAGGCGATGTTAAATGTCTTCTATGATTTCCTGCTCTTGTATATTTAAAAAATACTGTAACATACAAATTATTAGAGAATGGACTGTGCATAGATATTAGTTCATTTATTTACATTGAAATTAAGTACATTACGTGAAGTCCATACAGAGGCAAGATTATTTCCATACATTCTAACTCCACCCTCTTCTTTTTCTGAAATGAGGTTAAAGATAGAAGTTGTCTTTTGGATTTTGGCTCATGACCCTTCCTAGTGATCATCTGTCAAGCTGCTTTACTGGCTGCACAACCCAAAGCTGGGAACTATGGCAGCCATAGACAGGCTAACAGAATGCATAGTTAATATTTAAATGTCTGGCTGGGTACAAATCCTGGTCCTGGAATGTCTTAAGGGTTCTTTGTAAGACTAACGATGATCCAGAGATCCTTTGATCCTTTATTACCCTCTGAATCTGTTTTTATCTGGACACCTACAGTTCTCATGAAATTCCCCAAAAGGTTAATTGCTATTATTATCTGTTTTGATTCTAGTCATCCTAGTGGTGTAAAGTAATATCTCATTCTGGTTTTGATTTATGATTTCCTGATGACTAATGATGTTGAACATCTTACTGTGTGCTTATTGGGCATCTGTATATTTTCTTGGAGAAATGTCTATTTAAGTCTTTGGCCCACTTTTAAATTGAGTTTTCTTTTTATTGTTTAGTTGTAAGAATTCTTTATATTTTGGGTACTAGTCCTATATCACAGATGTGATTTACAATTATTTTCTTCCATTCTATGAGTTGCCTTTTCACTATCTTGATAGTCTCCTTTGAAGCACAAAAGTTTGTGATTTTGATGAAGACCAATTTACCTATTTTCCTTTGGTTGTTGGGCTTGTAGTGTAATATTTAAAAAAAACCTGGTGATCCAAAGTCATGTAGATTTTTGTTTTATTCTAAGAGTTTTATAGTTTTAACTCTTTTGTTGAAGGCTATGATTCATTTTGAGTTATTTTTTGTATATGGTGTGAGGTACAACTTCAGTCTTTCAAATGTGGATATCCAGTTTTCCCAGCACTATTTGTTGTAAAGACTATTTTTCCCCCTATGAATGGTCTTGAATATCTTATTGAAAATTAATTGACCATACATGTATGGGTTTATTTCTGGATGCTTAATTTTGTTCCATTGGTCTATATATGTTTGTCCTTATCATACTATCTTGATTACTGTAGATTTGTATTAAGTTTAGAAATCAGGAAATTTCTAAAAAATCTTCCCTTGTATTATTTTCCAGATTGGTTTGGCTATTCTGGATCCCTTGCCTTTCCATATTAATTTTAGGATCAATTTGGTCATTTATGCAAAAACAAAAACAAAAACAAAAACAAAAAACAGCTGGGATTTTTATAGGGCTGGTATTGCATTTGTAGATCAATTTGGGAAGTATTGCTATCCTACCAATATAAAGCCTTAACAATCCATCAACATAGGATGTCTTTCCATATTTTATATCTTCATTAATTACTTTCAGCACTGTTTTGTAGTTTCTCCTTCTTGAATTCTTCTATACCACTGCCCTTATGGCCAACTTCAGAACATGCTGCTGCTTGTCCTGAGAATGTAAAAATCATTCATCTGTTATATAATCAGTTTTGGGGTCTAAAAGTAGTGGTGGAAGAAGTGCAGGTGTTGAGAAGCTGAACAGAGAAATGGTGAAAAGAAAAGGAAATTTCAGGTAAAAACCAAGAGATAGGACAAGGAATTCTACTTATGATGGAAACAACTTAAGTGGTTCATGAATAAATAATTCATGACAATCTTAACTGCTTGAAAGTAACATGTTCTTGAACCAACAACCATCCATTTTATACAATCACTCTTGGAAATTAAAGGCAATGATAACACTGGCATTGCTCAGATACTTTATTAAACTTTTTGTTTCAGAACTGCATTCAGGGACCCTTGTATGGTCCTAGGAATGTTTTCATGGTGGTTGTGTCTTTTTAATATCATTACTACTTTATTAAAAGAAATGAAATGTAATTACAATGTAACAATGTTACTTTCTTAATGGACATTGGAAATTGTAGTTATGATTTCTTGAGGGATGAATTTGTGTTTGGTTCTAGGGATATTTTTTTCCTCTCCAGTTCCTAGAAAGTGGACAGGCTCTTCTTATTCTTTTGTTCTAGGAGAACAAATTCCTCACTAAACACAATTTCCTGTGCACAAACTCTTTTTTTAGCTTTGGTATATTTGTGTTTTCTGAAAGCATGGGCTACTTAATGATATCAAAGGGTACTGGTGATCAAGAGGCAGGAGAAAGAACTAGAAGAACGTTCTAGAGGCAGGAGAAAGAACAAAGAATGGATGAAAAGTTCAGATTTTTCTGGGAGTTGGGACCTAAGATCTATGTAACTAACGGTGACCCGGAGAGTTGGCCAAGTCCTCTCTGATATCAGAAGAAGGGGTAGTTTCACAGTGTGCATATGGAGACTGTATCATGGATATTGGTGATTCCAGCCTTGGTCAAGATTCTTGTGCCCAGTGAAAACACAGAGATGTTGGATATTAAGGGACCATGAGTGTTTGGACAAAGATAGTATGGTTATCAGTATGCTCCAAAGACCTGAGAAAGCCTACAAATATTGTTCTACGTAGGATTTCTAAGTTCTACATATGATTGTGGTAGGCCGTAGGGAACGGTATGGGAAGAAACCTCCAATAATAACTAATATTGATTTTCACATCAGCTCATACAGGTAGGTATTCCAGTTAGAATTTTGTCTTGTGACTTTATTTTCTTTAAATTTAATTAGAATTGATTATAATTAATTAAATCTAAATAAAGTCATGAGACATTTTTGGCATACCTGAGTACTTCAGAGAATAAGATTTACCCTTGGAATACGATTTCTGATATGTTCCAATGTAGGATCTCCTCAATTATACTGAACTACTTATTGTGAAATAAAACAGCTCCTTCTCAGGATGACTTTGAAGTGCAAACTTCATTTAGACATAACTTTTCAACAATACATCATTAATCTATAATGGATGTGGGGACAGGACTACACGTAGTTTAGAGTGTGGTGCAGTGTGAGAGATGTTGGTGAATAAGGGTCATGATTCCTTTAGGTCTGGCTTTCCTGCTATGTGAAGCCACACAAAGTTGTTCTCGGACACAGAACATGCAAATTGTGATTATTTCTTCCTTGTTTTCATCACTTAAGGCAAAAATTAACTTCAGGGGCACCTGGGTGGCTCAGTTGGTTAAGCGTCTGACTTCAGCTCTGGTCATGATCTCATGCTTTGTAAGTTCGAGCCCTGCATTGGGTTTTGTGCTGACAGCTCAGACCCTGGAGCCTATTTCGGATTCTCTATCTCCCTCTCTCTCTCTGCCCCTCCTCCACTTACACTCTGTCTGTCTCAAAAATAAACATGAAAAAAAATAATTTCAGATAGTTTTATATAATATATATAATATTTTCAAATATTACATTGATATGAATATAATAAATATCACAGGTGAATAGAAAAATGATTATTGTTATGCCCCTTAGTCTTGGCCTTTTAAATCTATTTAATCTACCCATACCTCAGGCCACAGGGAGCACATAAAGGACAAGGGCAGGTAAGAGGTTGACACTGAGGTATTTCCTCATAGGCTCTCTGACTTGCTTACTTATCCTGGTGCTTTCTGGTCTCTTCTCACTGGATCTTGAGTGCTTTTGCTTTTTAATTTTGTCCCATGTATCAGTTTTAGGCCCTCCTCTTTGATTTTTATGATATTTGATGTTTGATAGATGAAATCCTCTGCTGTTGGACTCTTTTCCTTTCTCAATTCACTTGATTCAAAAATTCACATTTTTCTTAGCTTTTAATGTTTTCATCAAGGATACAAGATCTACTAGTTTTGGTACCTAAGTCCTCATACTGTCTTCTGGGCTGTGGAACAATACATTTCTGTTATTTAAGCCCCCATTTTGTGGGGGTTTATAATGGCAGCCTTGGCAAACTAATATATATTCTTAACCATGAAATCCTGTATTCCTGTATTCCCATGAAATCCTGTATTCCTAATTAAAAGACCACTGCTCTTTTTCAAAATTATGTTTTGACCTTGAGTGGCTGTGTCTTGTGTGACAGAATTTTATACATTTTTTGACCATTCAATTTGGATAATGAATACTTTACCACTTTTCTATATTTTAAAATAGCAACCAGTGGGGTGCCTGCATGACTCAGTTGGTTAAGCCTTCAACTTCAGCTCAACTCATGATTTCGTGGGTTCGTGGGTTCAAGCCCCGTGTAGGGCTCTGTGCTAACAGCTCAGAGCCTGGAGCCTATTTTGAATTCTGTGTCTCCTCCTCTCTCTACCCTTCCCCCACCCCCCACTCATGCTCTCGCTCTCTCTCTCTCTCTCTCTCTCTCTGTCTCTCTCTCTCAAAAATAAATAAACATGAACAAAAATTTTAAATAGCAACCAGAGTGACATATATGGAGTATGGAATTGCCCTCTTTCATAAGCTCCACTCCCACCATACACAAAGTGCTTAGCAAATTAAATTCACAGAAATACCGCCTCAAACTACTTTTATTCTCATTTCCCTTTATTAGAGGTTTGACCTTGACTTTACCCTGGTTTGCATTTCTTAAAAGGGAGAAAATCTGGCATTGCTGCCAGTTATATTTGGCCGTTTGCATGTTGAGTCTGTCTCATAACTTCCTTCCTATCTTCCTCCCCATTCCTTTCAGTTAATTCAGCTATAGCTTATTAACTATGATTTCTGCAATCTTAGTACATTTTCCTGTATATTTTCAACTACTCCTAAGGAACCCATGTTAACCAGGCACCATGCTACTAGGCACTGGAAATAGAAGAGTCAACAAGGGTTGGGGGGTACTTGTAAAGGACCGTTTGGCATATATGTAGAGGTTGACAAGAGTTAAAATATAACATTCTTGTCTTCTGAATTTCTGTACTATCTTCTTTTTGCTGTAAAACTATCATAGCAACTTTAATAATGCCCCGACCCAGACATGATTACATATCTCCTACACATATACCAAAGGGATCCTGATATTCTAGGTATATAAAAATGTGGAATCAAGGTTTCTTCCAGGTGAATATCTCTATCTCTAGTATGTTGGAAACCCAAGGCATTTCTTTCTTTTTAAATTGTTTTTATTATTTTTTTCCAAGTAATAAATGCACATGGTTTAAGAAATCATATAAAGCTAAAGTTTCTGGTTGAAAAGCTGTCATCCTTTCTCTTACCCCACCCACTCTACTCTATGCTCCAGAAGCAACAACTCTCAACTCCTGTAATTCTTTCCCCATGCTACTTTTTATATATTTATAAATATATTCCTAACTGATAAATTAATTTTAGGTATGGTTTATTGACTTCCTGTTGCAGTGGTTATGAATTTCATCCTTCCCAGCACTCCCTGTTATCATCACACGCTTGCTTCATTTCTCTTCAACCTCCTAACATAGTTTTACTACACGCTTTAGTAAACAGGCATGTTAACATCGTTGCGATTATGTAAATAATAACCACTGCTGTTCTAATTTCTTTTTTCAGACAACTTTTGGCTTTTCCTATAATTAATAATTGCTTATTTGAAAGATCCCTCTGTTTAGCGTGTGGACTTTATTTATTTATTTATTTTTTAATTTTTTTAACGTTTATTTATTTTTGAGACAGAGAGAGACAGAGCATGAACAGGGGAGGGGCAGAGAGAGAGGGAGACACAGAATCTGAAACAGGCTCCAAGCTCTGAGCTGTCAGCACAGAGCCCGACGCGGGGCTCGAACTCACGGACCGTGAGATCATGACCTGAGCCGAAGTCGGACGCTTAACCGACCAAGCCACCCAGGCGCCCCTAGCGTGTGGACTTTAAATCATCCCCTTGTTTTCAGCCTGGTGTCTCTCCAAGGGCTTTGCTTGCCTTGATGCCCAGTGGTCCTACCCCTGACCCCTAAGGGTTCTGCAGAGTGACCTGACTAACTTTCTTTGAGGCTTCGCCCTTGCAGATACTTAGTTTATCATGTCCTCTGCTCTATCCAGCAGTAACAGGGCTATATCTACTTGGTAGCATCAATACTGTTTCTTCTACATTGTAATTTTAAAAAGGTTTAGGAAAGAGAAGAAATGTAACATGCATATTTAGAAGTTCAAAATTCCTCTCAATAAATTATATATTTCTCTCCTGTGGACTTGAGAGTAACAGGCTTCTTTCCCCAACCTACCCCCAAGGAAGGCTGATTCATTCTCATCTCAAGCATCTGATAAAATAGTCCACTATTTTCCTTCTTCACTTTCTCTGTATCTCTCCCTCTCTCCTAACCTCTTCCATTTTACCAGCGACCTTTAGCTTGAGGGGAAAATGCCAAATGGTATAATGTTGTCCAATGGATACATATTCTTCCACATATGAATTGCACTTACTTTAACACAAAATTAGAGTCCATCATCTAAATGATAATAACTTTCCTTAGCTCAATACATCTGTGACACATGAAATATTTTCTGTTGATAAAGCAGAGAAATTACCTCAGGACGAGAAAGGGCTTTCAAAGTTCGGAGTGTGGAGGGATTAATTTATCATCTCACTCCATTCTTACCAATGGCCTGAATTTATATATCAAAATATGTGAATAATTTTTTTTTTTTTTGTTTTTTGTTTTTTTTTGGTTTTTTTAATTTATTTTTTGGGGGACAGAGAGAGACAGAGCATGAACGGGGGAGGGGCAGAGAGAGAGGGAGACACAGAATCGGAAACAGGCTCCAGGCTCAGAGCCATCAGCCCAGAGCCTGATGCGGGGCTCGAACTCACGGACCGCGAGATCGTGACCTGGCTGAAGTCGGACGCTTAACCGACTGCGCCACCCAGGCGCCCCGAAATATGTGAATAATTAAATGAGACACCTATTTTAGTCCAGGTGCTATAAGAGTAGAGATGGAGACTAAATTGGTAATCTTCTGCAAAATTTAACTTACTGATGGACATGGCAGCCTTCTGCAGTTGATATTCCCAGATTGCTTCATCTGTAATTTCATCGATGGCTTGGTATGTATTTCACATACCAGTGTTCTGTTAAGTAAAATACAGGAAAATAAACTTGTGATGGGATAGTGTTGGTTCATAATTCATTATTAATGGAAAAAGAAATATCATCAAGACCACTAGGATTCATGCTCTGAGTATTTTGAGACATGTTGGCTTTAGGAGGACAAGGACAATATTTTTCTTATTCATAACATAGGGCTTGAGAGATATTATTCCAAAGATTCCCCCAAAGTATTCCACCACTGGAACTGCCTGATTTAACCCAGGCAGGAAGCAGTCTCTAAGAGCTGCCTTCTGGACCACTCTGATTCCACTTTCTAGGAGAGCAAGATTATATCATCTAGAAGTTGCCCTGCCTCATGTATATGCAGGGAATGAAAAGATCCATGATATTCCTACAAGCATTTTCTGTTGTAAATACATCTTATCTGAGAGAAAAAGCATGTTGTTTATGTTAAGATGCAATGTTGGGTAAAGCAGACATAAGATCTTACACATGTAAGCTGTCATAGTATCCCAAATGTCTAGCATAGAATGGATTCTCAACAAATATCTGATAATTGGCATTGTGTCTTTGCCATAATAGAATTTATAGTCCAGCTGGAAAATAAAGCATATAACAAGAAATTACAGTGAAATAGTATAAGTACAGAGGAAAAGGGGGCACTTAACCCAAATTTGGGGAGTCAGTGAAGAGCTCTTAAGAAAATGATGTCAGTGAGAACTGAGGATAAGTGGGATGTATCTCTGTGTGTAATAGAGAGAATATGGGGGGAGGGGAACATTGAAGCTGGGACTGTTCCAGCAAGAAGGAATAGCATGAGTCAAGGCTTGGAGAAGAGACAGAATTTGGAAAGAAATAGATTATGACTGGCCAGTAGAATGAGTGGAGTGATTAAAAATAAAGAAGAGGAGGCCTAAAGAATAAAATAAAGAAGAGGAGGAAGAGGCATAAAATCTGCATTTAAGAGTTTGAGTTTTATTCTGAAAGCCATGGGCAACCATTAAAGGGTTTTAAGCCAGGGAGTGACAGAACCTAGTATGTTAGCTGGCATGATATTCTCATAGAGATTTGGATTCTTGAATTCAGTGGAAAGGCTGAAGGGCAAAAACATCATTCCTTTCCTTGGCCATATTCCAAGGTATATTTTTGAATACTGGCAAACTGAAATTCATACCTCCTACCAAAACCAAAATAACTACTTGGATCTGATCCTGGATATTCTTAATTACTCTCCAGATTTGTGTAAAATTGACAACTGGTACTTATTAAGGTGGAATCCATTCTCAAGACTCCTGGATGTCAGGGCCTATCAAAGAAGTTGCTCAAGCTCAAAATGTTATTTCTCTTTCCAGCTGTCCCCAACAACGTGTGTGCAACATTTCCTAATCTTCTGGGGGTTGAAATTTCTTACAAAAATCCATGCTGGATGGATTTAATACACAAATTAGGATATATAATTTCAATAAGACAGTATCCCAAATTGATCTTTATTCTTTTCCAGGATCACCAGAACTTTGTGGCAGGATATTTTGTTCTACCCACCAGGTTGATGAAGTAGGTCCCTGAGCTCTTCTCTGGTACAATTGAACCTGGTGATTATATCATAAGAGTTTATTGTACTTTTTTCCCATTCTTTCCCATCAAGCATGTGTTCATTAGTGCTGGCACAGCATTGCCTATCGTTCTCCTAACAGTGAAAACCTACCATGCAGCAGTGC
Organism: Neofelis nebulosa; assembly: GCF_028018385.1. Lineage (NCBI taxonomy): Eukaryota > Metazoa > Chordata > Mammalia > Carnivora > Felidae > Neofelis > Neofelis nebulosa. The sequence continues at coordinate 39,526,874 of NC_080782.1, read as the reverse complement.
CAAGTTGGCTCCCATGGTGTTTCCTTCCTGCGTACTCTGTGTAATGACTCTGACTTTCTTTGGCCCCCTATTTCTGCCTCTATTATCCCTGGACTCTGGTAATAGAATCCAGTGATGGAAGAAGCACAGAAAAATCTTGGTAATCAGATGGACCTGGGTTTAAATCTTGATTTTATTATCTACTCATTTTATTACCAGGGGCATCATATCAATTTTCTCAGCTTCATGGTCTTCTTATAAAACAATATACAAGATTGTTGTAAGGATGAAACGAGATGATTATGAATCAAGTACCTAGCCCAATGCCTGGTACATTTAATGCTAATAAATGGCAGATGCTGCTACATTCATGAACAAAGTGTAAACTTTTGGCATTTGCCATTATGAAAACCAAGTCTGGGCTTCAAAATTAGCCAGCACTTCAGCCTAGAGGAACATATACAAATCATATGCAGATGTAGCCTTTACCCTGGGGAAAATCCCAAAAGACAGTTGCTTTACGTCATCAACAAGAAAATGCCACAGGGATTGAAGAAGGAACGGTCAGTGTGAGACTTGACATATTGTTTCATATTACTGATACTTAGTTTCCTCATTTGTAAAATTAATATTTTAGATTAAATGACTTCTATGTAGTTTCAAATCCATATTTCTCAAGTGCCAGGGATATGTTTTAACCATATTGTAATTTTTAGGGTTGAGACCATTAAACATCTAGGTACAGCTAAGAAAACAGTTGTACAGTGTTGTGTGTGTGTGGCGAGGTGGTATCCAGAGTCCATAAAAGTCAAAGATATTTATTTTTGGTTCTTTACGTTGTCCAAAAATTTCAATCCCAATCACCAGAAGGATTTTAATAAATGCTTACTTCTAATACTATCCATGTTTATGATGACTTGACTTTGCTTTTTTCCTCAACAGTCTTGTATAAATCTGCCATATTTTTTTATGGGTATAAGTAATTCAAGTGGTCGGTATAATTCATGTGTGTGTGTGGTGTTAGAGACAGACCCTTTGACTTCAAGAGTTGGCCTTGATTTTAGGGAGATCACGAAAGTTTCTGCTTATTCAAAATTTATCTCTCACTAACTCCACATGGATTTTTTAAAAAGTCTTGTAGAGAGTGTCTCTTAGAAATATTATCAAACCCCATGACGTCAACCGCCACCTATATATTAGTAACTACCCAAACAATACTTCTAGCCCTCCAGAGAAAGCCTTGTCTCAAAAACATGTCTTTCAAAGGAAACCAGTGCATTCAGCAGACTACTAGCAAGGCAAGGGGACTGATTTTTTTTCTTCATTTATTCTGAGTGTAATTTGTTCCCTCATTGTTTTGACTGGTTTATTTAATTGGAAGTGGCATCTTCTCTTCTACAGTCACTTTTTGTTTTGGCAGACAGCTAGTGGGAAGCATGGTGGGGGGGTGTGAGGTATGGGGAGGTCTTTTTTGGCATGAATTGAAGGTCAGGCTAGATATTGTTAGGAAACGAAACAGCAATAAAATAAGCAGAATATGCACATAGGAATGTATTTATAATAAGGAAAGTTGGAAAGTACCTGGATTATTGCTGTCTGATAATTTTGTCTCACATTTAATGGTTAAAGAACATCACTATAGCAGACTCCTGGTTGTGCTATATATGTATTTTTGAGACAGAAACATATATACGAACAAGTTTGACTATTCTGATCAAATTGCCTACAAAAAATTGATTTAAAAAAAACCCACTAGTCAGTTAAATAATTAACTTTACTGTCTTTTTACTAGCTTGATATTTGTTTTTCCTAAAGAATAAATAAAAACAACTAAACTGGGTTATGTAAAAAAAAAGCCTCAATTTATTAGTGTGTGTAGCCCCCAGTTCTTAAAGCTGAATTCTAATTTATCTCGAGGTTCAATGTTAACATTCCTGCCAGGTTTACATATATTTCTCCTAGAAGACTCATATCTTAGTGGATCTCGGCTTCTGTCACTAGTAACTTCAATAGTCAGAGATTTATCAGGGAAATATAGGAAAAGTGGCAGGGGAGACAAAGCTCAAGTTTACAGTAGAATCTATAAGAAAAGGAAAGGATATTGTGAAGCTGAGGAGAGAAAGCATGAGAAAGTCTGTGTGGGGGTCAGGGTGGAGGGTAATTCGCAAGCAGTTGGTGGGCATGAGGCTGAGTCACAGGTAAGGATGCTGTAGGTATTTAAGACTGAAAATTTGTTAGCAGAGCCAGAATAATGGGGGGTAGACAAAACTGATGATCAAAAACACGAGGTTGTAGTCGAGTAAGAGGAACAAGAGAATAGGTGAAAAACAGAGGTTAGGTCCAGGTCACCTTTAGAAAAATTATCAGGGGAACAGCAGCAGACAAATGCCCAAGAGATAAGAAAGCTTTAAAACAAAGGGAGAGTCTATTCAACAGGAAATCTCCTCTTTTCTTGCTGAGCAGGAAACAGATGATATAATTTACAGAGCGAGAGCATCCCAAGGCCTTGAGGGCTAACATCAATGCCAGCTCCCAAGAGTAGGAGAGGGGGTCGGAGGGGCAGAAGGTCCTTCTGAGATCCTCAAATTAAATCAGTCATTTTTAAGCATGGATTGACTTTGTAATTCTATTTTCTGAAGAAAAAATGGTCATTGGTGGCTTGGCATTATGATATAAAGTCTGACGATAGAAGTATTTAACATTAGCACTATCTCAGAATATCCAGGCCAAACAGTTTCCATAGTTACTCTGGATTGGAAAAAGGGTGGGGGGGGGGGGAGAGAAGAATGATTTTATATAGCATAAAGAATTATAAATATAAGCTTCAGTTTCCCACAAAAGTGATTAATGTGATTCAGGCTCCAACAACATAAAAAAGTGTAACACTGAAATGCTTGGGTAGGCCATTGTGGCCATAAAAAAAATAGACTTTATTAGTCTAGTAATTTACTTTTTATTTTATTTTATTTATTTTATTTTATACTTTTATTTATTTTATAGAAAATATCTATCTTTGAGTACTCAATGGATCATAGAGCAGTAAAATAAAAACCAGTAAGATTCAAAATTAAACATACATGGAAGAGTCATTTTTGATTCCTAAAAAAGTAGATTTGTCTGAGGCAAATTAATACATCTTAACTCTGCTGGAGGAGAAAAGGAACTCATGAGGCCAGGGTTGAAAGGGAAAATCTATTCCAAGCAGTAAAACAAGATGGTCTTCTGGGTTTTTTTTTTTTTTTTTTTTTTTTTTTTGATTTTCAGTCAATAATGTACTGAGATTCTCACAAATATAAATGCATGGAAGCAGTCCATTGTACTTCAGGGGGTTTTACTAGCCAACTCTAAGGTCGTAGAGCAGTTACAAAATTTAGAAAGATGAGAGCTATCAGAAATGAGATATAGGACTGTCCAATTTTGTGTGTGTGATCTTAATTATTTGGAGATAACTTTAAAAATCCTATTTCTAAAAACTTCCATTCAAATTAAATCAATAAATGTATTTAAAACTCAGTCTGCTGATTTGGACAAGTAGCATATAATTCCCCTCTAAAACATGTACTTACTAAAAATGTATGCTTAGATAGCTTGTTTTTATAGAATGTTAAGAAATAATGGCTTTCAAAGTACAGTATTTCCTTGGATCTTTGAAGGCCGTAGTCTGATGAGTTTAGCAAAATTTCTGGCTTCAACAAGGAGAAAGCCTGCTAGTAATTGCACAGGTTGCTGGAAAAACCTTGAATTTTATCCTTTACCCAAGCACAAGCAACAATACTTGTGCTTGTTCCTTTTTTAGGAGGGGAGGGGAACCAACATGTTTTGCATTCACCAAGACAACCTACACAGACAGCACATGAACAGAAATTCCTATAGCAATTTCTTATTTTTTTTTAAGTTTATTTATGTTAAGGGAGGGAGGAAGGGAGAAATGAGAGGGGGGGGGGGGGAGAGAGAGAGAGAGAGAGAGAGAGAGAGAGAGAGAGAGAGAGAGAGAGAGAGAGAGAGAGAGAGAGAGAGAGTCAGATGTGGGGCTCAATCCCTTGAACTGTGAGGTCATGACCTGAGCTGAAATCAACAGTTGGATGCTTAACCAACTGAGCCACCCAGGCGCCCCTCCTACAGCAATTTCTAATGCAGTGTTTCTCAAGGTGAGATTTAGGGCCCACATGCTTTGGAATCAGCCTAGACGCTAATGAAAAAATGTGGATCCCCGGGCCTCATTCTCAGATAATGAAATAGCATCCCTAGTGATCCCTAGTGGGAATCAAAATTCCCAACCAGCTCCCCAAGTGATTTTAATGCACTCTAAATAAGAGAGCTTCTGTTAGTGGCTCTTTTGCTCACTCTTTTGACAAATACCTTGCTTACCCTAATTATCATGCATCTGGGGAAAAGAACAAACTTTTCCTGTAAACCCTTATGGTAATCTGAACCTGTAACAATTGCAGCCACCTGGTGAAGACCTTCTCGAGATGCTCTCTCTGATGGAGTTTTGCAGTCTCGAGTTGAAGATTAAGTTGCTGTTCCATTATTTTGAGACTTTATAATATTCCTTTTCATAGTTTTTACTATCTGACTGTGACAAAAAGACTTGGTCAGTACTTTCTGGTTTTATTTTTGAATCCCTTTTATTCAGTACCTCTTTCTAATTTCACTATTAGTTCAATTGAGGAATAAGTATATTTTTTGCCCATGTGATTTCTTCTTATGTTTTAGTACCCTTTCCTCTTCCTACTTGCTTTCTTTGATACTTTTGATACTTTTTTTTTTTTAAATGTAAACTGTAAGTAAGTGTGCTGATCAGTAACCTTTCTCTTAATGCAGTATCTCTTAAAAAATCTTCCTTCAGGGTAATTGTGTCTTTTCTCCTTTATAACTGGTGTTCTGGCTTCTGATTAGGGAAGGACCCTGGCCTTTGTTTCTGCTTTCTTTCACATTGGAGATAAGATAATGAAGAGGGACATCACTGTCCCAGATGGGTTCTGGCTCTGGCTTCTGATTCTGCAAATGTCGGATTTTCATACAATTTCTCGCCCTCTTGGACAAAACCTCACAGAAATAGAACTTCATAGCTCTTGTGGCTTTCTCCACTCCAGAAGGAGGAAAAAAAAAATCTGTCTCTCACTATTCTCTTCCTTCTTCTCACTTTTATTTTTTTTCAAAGTTTATATACTTAGAAAGAAAATAATTTTACTATGTTTCTCCAGAATTTTCAAAGGAGATTATTGAGAAGCAGAAGTTAGAGAGGAATTCTGGGGCATTGGTTTTCTAAACACTTGGTAACACAAACCCCATAAAAGAAGTAAAAATTTTATAATCTGAACCCTACTCTCTACTATGAAAGATATTATCTTGGAGAACTATAGCATTAGATTCTGGACATAATACTTGGGTTTACCTTCATTGGATATAGACAACTACTTCATCAATGTGACAGGGAATAAACACAGAATAATTAAAATTAACAAAGAGTTCTCAAACTTTTGTCGTAGTCAATGTGTCAAGTTTCTCCCTACTGTTTTTCTTACAAGTATAGTTCACAAGTAGATCTGATTTTCATCTTTTTTTTCCCCCTCCTAATCATATCTCATTCTCTTTAGAAGTTCCCTGAGTATGGGTGCTTGAGGCTATATGGTGATAATACTGTTTTCAATAGAGCTGCTTTGGAGAGTTCTGTGGGCTGCTGACAAAATCCATTTTCTAGAAAATAGATTCAGGTTTGCTTCCCCAAGATTGAATGACAGGGGTGCATCTATAGAGATTAAAGGATTGCAAAGTTTGGTAATTCTGGGTTAGATGAGTCAATCTCTTTGGTTTCCTTTTCCTTTGTATTAAGTACCTTTTTAAAGGTGATAATTTCACTATTACTAGTTCAATTGGGGAAAAAATAGATTTAATTTTTAATTTTTTGTCTCCACTGTTGCTTTTGCTTTAGTACCCCCTCTCTTATACCAACTGCGCGTGCACACACACACACACACACACACGCACACACACCACTCAGGAATTTGAATTGGTTTAGGATTCAGATATTAATTTTCTTTCATCCAATTCTATAATTTTTTGGACCCTTCCAACTAGCAATGAGTGAGCCAAATATTTCAAAAATGCAGCTAGTAAAGTAAGACAAAAAAAAGAAACACCACCTTTTACTTATTTTTCCCCCATTTTCAACTTCCTGACAAATACAGGAGACAGTAGGAATGGTTAGGGAAATACATGCCGAACGTTATAATATTTGTATCACGTTATTTCTGTTCCCCTTGTGTTTGACAGGCTTTGTCATCTACTGGACTTCTCTTAGTTTTCACTCTTTCCACAGGAAGTTTTTCTGGTTTATTTTTTTTTAATTAATTCTACCTGACCTGACCTCAACACACCTTACTGGAAACATTCTTTTAGAGAAGAAAAAGAGGCAGCTTAGCTGGAGGCTGGTAGAAGTCACACTGAAATACCACTTGTTAAATCTGTATGGTTAAGAAGAGGCAGGAGTGGTCTTAGCTCACAACAGAACTTCCATATATTGTCATTCGTTTTTCCCACAAATCCAAATTAATTATTGGTTCCACTGTATATAATAGTTAACACTTCATTAGGCAACATACGCAGAGCGTATCTCAGAAATATGGTTACAGTAGTAAAGTTGCATCAGGTTAACTCCTAAAAGTGTATTCTATTTGTTTCAGGGATAAAAAAAAAAAAAAATTAATACTAAGTCTTCCACAGTAGGGTATTTCTAGAGGCTTTTAAAAATTCATAATACACAATGCTTGAATAGTGGATATTAGATGTTACGAGGTACCTGTAATGTTGAATAAATGCTAACCGGGATGTTTTATGATCAAATACAGAAGTCATATGATGAAATCGCTTTTTTACACTTTGGCCAACCCAAAGTTTATACTTGGCAAGCATTTTAAAAAGATTTGCTTCTGGCCGAACACACTGTTTTCTTGTTTTAACAATTATTCCAGAAGTCTGACTTATTTATATTAAGGGCATTAACCTGTTTAGTTGCTACCTCATTAAGAATTATATAAGTATTAAGTATCTTCACTTAGAATTATATAAGTATTGATAAATTTCAAATAAAGTAATTTAAGGAGAAACTAAGAAATTAAGGTACACAAGAATTGTACCTAAAACAGATACGGGCTCTGTTTGCATTCACAGGCAGTTTAAAGGAAGCAGGAAACACTACACATTTATCTGCTTGCTTGGGTTTCATCATGTGGTAAGTATAAGATGAGTAATAGCTGTCACAGATAAATAGGATTAGAACTAAAACAGCACTAGGTATCAGAGTGCACATACACATATTCACTAGGTGAGTGAGTAAAATTGTAAATTAATGTATTAGGTTGAAGCACATGAAATTGCCATTTTTACTGGTCAGAAGCAGCAGAGCATTGGCAATTTCATATGATTCACCCTTAGATCTTTCAGAACAAAAAAAGACCTTGAAAATAATTCATTCCAAGTTTTCTTAGTCTGGGGGTATATTCAGTTGATAGTTTAGGGGAGTCTATGATGTGCCAAGTACTGTTATGGTAACTGGGAATATAGACATGGACAAGACTAGTCCTTTGCCCTCAAGGATATTACATTTCAGCGGGAAAGCCTGACGCATTCTGTCTTATGTTCACATATGCATTTGTCTGGAGGGAGAGTTCACTGAATACATGGAAGTGGTTTATGATCAAGAGATTAAGAACCAGTAACCTATTCCACCAGCTCATGTGATAGATGGAGAAGCCAAAGCACAGACACTGACTGATTTGTTCATTGCCATGTAGTTCATTCATTAGTGGCTGACTTAGGATCAGCACCCAGGCATCCTGGGGTTGCTCTCAGTTGCTCCTGTACACTGTAGGGGAGATGATCTATGATTTTTCATTTATTTTCTGTATTTATTCTCTTTTTCAGAGTACCTACATACTATTTTCTAAAATATTTATTTATTTTTGAGAGAGAACGAGGGAGGGGCAGAGAGAGAGAGGGAGACAGAGAATCCCAATCTGACAGTGCAGAGCCGGACCTGGGGCTCAAACTCACAAGCTGTGAGATAATGACCTGGGCTGAAATCAAGAGTCAGATGCCTGACTGACTGAGCCACCCAGGTGCCCCTTACATACCATTTTGACTCAACAAATTCATTTCAAGAGTTGAGTATCTGGTCTGAGTGATCTCAGTTTGCTTAAACCCTCAGGCTATAGTTGCCACATCTGTAGAATGAGGAGAACAAGTCATAAATGACAGATTATTGTGAGGATTAAATGAGATCATTTACACACACATACCTCCTCCCTCTCCCATTACTTGCTATAATGGTTTTCAGATGATAAACATGTCATCCATTATTATTATTATTAGTAGTAGTAGTATTCTGTTTAAGATTTTATAAAGCATGAGTTCCCAGGTTCTGAAAAAATCACTTCCTCTGTCTTCACCAGACTATTATGTAAATGGCAGCTATTAGGCTTTCCCTTAATTCTGAGGAGATGCAAAAGGGGATAGTGACTGACTATATAGAGCTCTATATAGTATACAGAGCTCTATTATAGTATAGAGCATGTTCTCTGGAGCTTGGTTGCCTGAGTTCAAATCCTGACTCTACCACTTATGTGATCTGGGGCCAGTTACACAGATTTTCTGCATCTTGGTTTCCGCCTATGTAGAATGGTGTTAATCAAGTACATACTTCATAGAGCTGTTATGAGGGTTAAATGGCTGAATATGTGTTACAACAATGCTGTGAGGTGGAGATTATTACGCTTGTTTAAAAAAACTGGCTAAGACAATTTAAGAGGGTTGACTAAAGTTTGCATTGCTATGTGTGGCAGAGCTATTGTTTGAACTCAGAGTCAGCGCTTCTTCAATGTCTCCTCAAGGTCATTAAAAAAAAAACAAGTAGATGGGGGAGGACCTGGTGTGTGCTCTCTCCTCAGCATGGTCTTCTACAAGTCTTTGTCCTCCTGGAGAGGAGTAAGAGATACTGCCCAGATTCCCTCTCTTCACTGGCATTCAGCCAACCCTCTATTGACCCAACAAACACCTTGAGTGCTTAAATATGTACACCTAGTGATGTCTTTTGCTATCCTATTTGTGACTACCTCAAATGCCAGGTTTCTACAAAGTTATAAATTCCCTGAGAGCATCCTATGTGTCTTTGTTACTACTAACAGTGTTTTACACAATGCCAGGCACACGGTAGATTCTCAAAAAACTATACAGCTGTTTCACATATTTTTTAAATACTTTCTTCTTTGTGCTTTTATATGTTGTCTAAATTTTGTATAATAAGCATGTGGTGATTTTTATTTATTTATTTTTGAGAGAGAGAGACAGAGTGCGAGCAGAGGAGGGGCAGAGAGGGAAACACAGAATCTGAAACAGACTCCAGGCTCTGAGCTGTCAGCACAAAATCTGATGCACGGCTCGAACTCATGAATCGAGAGATCATGACCTGAGCCTAAGTTAGACACTTAACTGAATGAGCCACTCAGATGCCCCAGCATATTGTAAGTTTTTAATTTAAAAAATAATTAAGCTTTTTTTACCCTATAAAAAACATGTAGATTTGTTGGTGACTTGCCATATCTGTCACTTTGAAATCCATCCTTTGTCTTTCGAGAGCTGGGGTATGTGGCTTTCCTTGCCCAAGGGATCCTGATTGATCTTCTCTGGTGGCAACAGGGCTCAGCCCCCTCCTTCCTGCAGGATAAAGGAAACCTTGGAAGAGAGGTAAGATCAGGAAGGCCCTGGAGGCCAGCTGTTTTCCCACAGTCTTTTCCTCAGTCTCTGACCCAGAGTGAAACTGGCCCTACTCTGGAATCCTCTCTGATCTCTACACCTAGTGTTCCAGAATTGTTTTCCAAACAAAGAACAGACCACATAAAGTCTGTGACCCCAGGTTTATTAATACTGAAGAGACAAGTAAAGGGAAACCAGGTCATCTGTGGCATTCTGTGAACAAAATATTTTGTAGAGAAAGCTATGTCTTGTATGAGAAGGTAGATAGTGAGGAAGGGGGCAAATTCCTTGTGATGTTTTTCTTACTCTATTCCTTTCGGAAACTCACTCAACCTGCAGGCAGTGGCAAGGTTGATGGCAAAAAGACCTCTAAGGATTTCAGAATAAATACTTAGACACCAACTTAGAATGTAAGTTATCTATATATTACTGAAGAAAAAGGATATGTGTATTTTCTACTACCTTGGTCATTTTGTATTTCAAAGAAGAGGTACTTTTAGATTTCCTTGGGTCTATTCACTCAAATGTTTCCATTGAAGTGTCCCTACATGGCAGAGGGGTAAGAATGTATATTTTTAGTCTTTAGAGGAGCTAGCTTTGGGAGTATATTCTCAAGCAGCATATAGGAAATTTGAAAATTATTTTGTGTTCTGTTATTTTAGAAACTCATATAAACTTTTATTTCAATCTTAAAACAGATGTTCCAGAAAGATGCATCAGGCTTTTTATCTGCCTTGGATTACCCTTTATTTTTCAGCACGTACCAATATGCATTTCTGTTTATTGCTGTTTAAGAAACATGGTCTTAGCTGATGGAGATTTTGTTTTGTTTTGTTTTGTTTGCTTTTGTTTTTGTTTTGTTTTGATTTGTTGTTTGTTTCCTAGGATAAACAGGGACAAACCCCTCCCACAGAAGACTTATATATGGACTTGTTCCAGAGTCACTCTGGACCCTCTCTAGCTTGTGGAGTCCTAAATTATTTGATACTGACATGTTTTTAAAGAAGAAATTGCTTTCAGTCACTCTGCTCAGGAGGGGCTAATGTGCATTATGAATATTTTATGGTGTTGTTGTTTTTTTTTTTTTATTTTTTTTTTATTTTTTTTTATTTTTGGGACAGAGAGAGACAGAGCATGAACGGGGGAGGGGCAGAGAGAGAGGGAGACACAGAATCGGAAACAGGCTCCAGGCTCCGAGCCATCAGCCCAGAGCCTGACGCGGGGCTCGAACTCACGGACCGCGAGATCGTGACCTGGCTGAAGTCGGACGCTTAACCGACTGCGCCACCCAGGCGCCCCTATTTTATGGTGTTTTTATGTGCTGAATATCTAATTACTAGTATTTAACATATAATATTTACATCATTCTATATACTATCTGACAAATAATTGGAACTTAAAATGTTCAATGTGTTTGAATTATCCTCTAAATTGATAAGAATTATCATAATGTGAACTGATATGTGGAAGAAAGAAACAGGAGTGGTGGGTTTTATAATTAAAAGGGACTAACATCCCCATAAGAATAGACTCAAGACCAGGAAAAGAAAAACCCAAGAAGATCTTGTCCCTCCATCACATTAAGGAGGATTAAGAAGGCCTAGGAAAAAGGATAAGTCACATCATGGAGAAAACCCCTACCAGTGTGATGGGTCATTTCAGTTACATGTGCCTGTTTGGTTATTAGGCATATATTAAAAATATAATTTAAAGCAGAAAAGTCATGGAATTATCAATATGAGAGCTAGAAGGTACTTCAAGCATCTATGATGTTTCATCATTGTACATATCATCTCCATATCATCGTTGGGCAACTGAGGTAGAGAGTTGCCCAAGTTCATGTGACTGACAAGTGGTAACACAGAGATCATCACCCAGGTTTCCTGAATCCTAGTGTAGAATTCTTCCAGTTTACACTCTATTGTTTCCCATGAGTCACACAGTTTTAGTGTGATTAGCATCTTCTGGGTGGTGACTCAAGCATTTTGTTTAAAAAAAACAGACAACTTTAAGTATTATGGTCAATTTAACTAACGGAGACAGGAATATTGCAACCAGGATACTTATTACCACTTATTAACTATCTTAGGCTTCAATTTGGAGAGACTCATACTTTAAATGAATGAATCATCCAGGGCCCAATTTAATGAAAATGCTATAGTCCCAGAGAATATTTGCATATGGAATTATTTTAGCAGTCTAATTTTAAACAGCTGGGACTCATTTGTTAAGCTGTGATCTATTCCACTTTTTGAAAAGAATGATACGTAGGTTTTTTTTTTTTTTCCTTGCAGACGTAGAACTTTCTAGAAGGTCTGAATGAATACACCCTCCCCTACTTGAAACTTCAGGACAGCTGGAAGCTTAGGCCTTTTGTCCTCCATCTGTGTCCAGCTATTAGAGTTGTGCTGTGGTAAGTAACTTTTTCAAGAGTTACTGGCTGCCTTCCAGGATCCCATTGTTTATGACCTTCCTTTTATTTAATGTTCTATTTTTATAATTACAGATGTTATTGAATTGAATCAAGAACCCAGGTGTGCTACGTCTTGCAGGCCCATGTCATCTTAAAGGTCCAAGATCTACAGGCTAGTTGGAACAGATGAGTAGAGGAAGAAGGAAAGAATATTTATTGTTTTGACTCCAAAATATGGTGGCAAAACTTTGCAAAATACAGAAGGTTAAAAGATTGCCACAACATCTTGACAGTTTCGTTGTGGTTTGTTTTACATACCACTGCATGTTGTATGTAGACAGATTCATATTTATGAGAAGCAGAGAATGGCCCACCCTGACTCCTCACCTTGATCTTATCAGACAGCATCTGACAAATGAAACAACAGGAAGTTTTGCTGGAAGCTGTTGCTGGCTGGGGTTAAACGCAAGCACTGAGTGGTCTAGAAATGTTATAATACTTGGCATTGACCAATATTGCCACCACAGTGTGGTAAATTCCAGAATAAAATTAGGACACATATATATCAAAAGTAAACCTCTGGGCTTGGGTTTTTCTCTTACTCTATTCCTGGGAAAGTGTCCCTGGTCTGACATGGTACATTGTATTCCAGCTTATAATATTCAGGTGTACAACCAAATCCTTCTGCAGAGAGGGTGGATAATGGAGTACAATGTAGTCATGGTTTAATACAAGCAAGCTTTCACTAATAAATGTTTAGGCACAGGTTAAAGTACAAATGAAGTTTTTTCAGGTGCTGTCTGCTATTCCTTTACTTTAAGACCCTGACTTTTAGGGCTTAGGTTTATCTGGATGAACGAGCAGCTCTAAATCATTCATTCATCTGTTCATCAAGTCTTTACTGAATGCTATGCCCTGTGTCAGGCAATCAAAATTGGGAGAATGTGACAGTCAGAACTCCTGATGATATGGATCTTATAGAAAAGCTATTGATTTTAACCTTAATCTGCTCTCTAAAGCAATCTTTCTCAACCAGTTCCTTAAGAGAATTAACTGTACAGACAATGAGTTAAGTGACTATTAAAATTTTTTTAACGTTTATTCATTTTAGAGAAGAGAGAGACAAAGACAGAGACAGAGCATGAGCAGGGGAGAGACAGAGAGAGGAGGCACAGAATCTGAAGCAGGCTCTGAGCTGTCAGCACAGAGCCTAATGCAGGGCTCAAACTCACCAACCTCAAGATCATGACCTGAGCCAAAGTTGAACGCTTAAGCTACTGAGCCATCCAGCAGCCCCTGACTGACTATTTTTATAATTCTTCCAAGGATGGAAGTAGTTGGTACCATTCCAGATGCATAGTAGATAACTTAATTCATCACATACAATGAATGCCTTAGGCATTAGCTTAATTGACCTTGGTTGATGAGAGTTTCTCAAAAGGAATAAGGTCTTGCCTTCTTTAAGCCCCCACTACAACATTGGTTGTATGAGGAGACAACACTACTAGTAATTAGAAGATTCACAATACTCTCTACCCCGGCCCCCCCAGACAACCAGCCTTGAGGAGAGAAAACACACACACACACACACACACACACACACACAACGTCAGTAGGTTATCTCAAGAAAAATAACTCCTAGTGTTGAGAAAGTTGGATAAATATTTAATGGTAGAAGAAGATGCCAATTTGTGACTGGTACTTGGGTAGTTTGCCTGGGAAGGAAGAACATAACACAGCTGAGAGTTTCTGAGGACTAAAGAAAGGTGAGGACCAGGCATTTAATAGGAATGACTGTGAATGTACAATGTACTAGAATCCTTTGAATGTTTTTGAGACATGCAAGTAAAGATATAAGTAAATGGAATCCCCATTTTGCTCATGCTTATTTGAAGACAACACCTTTCTTGGCCTAGACCACATGGATTTGGGTTTTGGTTGGGTTATATTCTTGTGATCTCAGGTACAACTTCTCACCAGTTGGCTGAAGTGTCTGTGATCTGACTCTTGGGTACTTGGACTTTATTCAGATAGGTTCCCTACCTCTTATATTTTAGACCCTGTATCCTGGATCCACCTCTTTATTTCTCCTTTCTGTTCCTTCAGTGTATTCATCAGCGTTCTTCTTAGAGACAGAACCAATAGGATATATATATATATATATATATATATATATATATATATATATATAATTAAGCATTTAACATATTTTATATGTATATGTAAATTATACATATAATTTACATACACACATTTAACTATTACATATGTATATATACATATATCAGAAGTCCTATTTCTATATATTTATAAATGTGTATATGGATATATATATTGAGATACATAGATTTATTGTAAGGAATCTGTGGTTCATGTAATTACGGAGGCTGAGAAGTCCAGATGAGACACAAGAGAGCCAATGGTATACTTTCAGTCTCAGTTCAAAGCCTTGAGAAGCAGAAAAGTATAATTTCTAGTCTGAGTCCAAATCCAAGGGTAGGAGACCAAAGTCTCAGCTCAAAAATAGCGAGGCAGAGAGTAAATTCTCCCTTACTCCTTTTGTTCTATTCAGGTGTCCAATGTATTGGATGAAGCACACCCACACTGGGGAGTCCAGCAACTCAAATGTTAATCTCATCTGTAAACACCCTCATAGAAACACCTGAATAACTAACCAAATATCTGGGTACAGTGTGAGCCAATCAAATTGACAAATAAAATTAACTGTCACACTCCGTCAATTCTTTAAGTGGCTCTGTTGCCTATACTTGTACTTTTTTCTTCAGCCTTTCTATTCCATTTCCTTCTGATAAACCACCCCTCTGTCCCAAAAATACATGTGTATAAGACATATATGTTTCTCATATTTCTATTCTGAAGAAGCACTAAATTGAAAACTATGTTTATCTTTTTATCTTATTCAGGTACTCATGTAGTTGATGATGAGCCCCATTGACTTACATTAAAATTTAAAAGTATTTTAGGCTGTATATTTATATTGTAACATAGACTCCACCCTCATTCTATCCCTTTTCCTCTCGCTCCTGCATATTATCAGGCTCTCTTCTAGTGTAACTCCTCAATTTATAGTGATTTTGGCCAGGGGCAAGAGACTTACCCACGCAGGACAAGAAGCATGTGTCTGTATGGACTGCTGTATACGATTAAACTGTTGGACCTTTTTCAGGGTCTTTATCTGTGCACTGCTGTGTCTGTGATCCTCAAAATCCTGACTTGTTTTGTGAATGAAAGAGAAAATATTTCAATTTTGTGTTTTACTTTTCCACCTTAAAAAGAACTAATAGCTTAATTTTCCTTTACATTCATCTCCAAATTTTACACTGTTCATCTGCCTAAACTTGATGGATCTGTTTGCCACAGAAAATGTGAGAAAAGAAGAAACATTGATAATTTCTAAATAGGTTCTCAAACACTTATTAATTGTTGGGTGTGACTAGGGTCTTACCTTTGAGTGTAAAAAATGTAGGATGAAGAAGTGGAGAGTTTTCATCCAGAGGGGTTAAAATTATTATTGTGTATTAAAAAACATACAACTCTGTTCTTCTATCTTATTAAATGAAAACAAGATCAATCATTTATTGGAAGTGATCACTATATTATCAAAACTCTTGAAGAACCTGCTCAACTAAGCATCAAATATATTAGGTAGAAGAACTTTATGACAGAAAATACTTTAAAAAGATGAGCATTTAATATCTCAGAAACCTTGATTTCTGTGTTAGATTAAGACCCATTTTGTTGGTTAGAATAAGTGAAAACAAATGTTCAAGGCATTTGTGTGTGTGTGTGTGTGTGTGTGTGTGCATGTGTATGTGTGCATGCACATATGTATTTTAACTGAACATAGGAATAAGCACATTCATTAGGAATTTGAACACTACCTCAAAGCTTTTAAATAAATTTATTCAAAAAGTAGATCCTTTGACTTTGTCAATTTCAATCATTTCCATCATTCAAACGAGGGCTATTTAAACTTAGTTGTGGTCACCTGCTCCATGCAGATGTCCTTAGCTCCTTGCTGCTTCTCTCCCAACAGTACCTCATCTCCAGTGCACAGGATCCTCTACTTCACTCTTTTTTTCCATTAGGAGTGGCCAGCAGTGTGTAAATCATACATATGTCTGAGATATTCAGGTTACTTAGACCTCTGATAAAATTATATTATATATAATTTTGTATGCATAAGCACAAAACCCCAGACTTCAAATTCAATTTAGAGACGTTATAAAGTGGAAAGGGCCTTATATTGATTTGCCTAGGCATCAGAAAACCTATATTTAGTACTTTTCTAATACTAATCAGGTGGGTGATTGTTGAAAGTTAGTTTCCCCAGAAAGGAGATTTAGTGAGGCGAAGAGTCAGAATCAGCAGAAATAAATGAAGTGGTGTAGGGCAGAGGGAAAACTTGGACCTCACTGAAGCCTCAGCAAAGGCCTCAGCCAACCCATTGGTGGCACTCAAACTGGGATGACTCTGCATAGCACTTCTGACTTGGGTAAGGGGTGACCAGGTCTTTATGCTCCTATGTGAACCACCTGTTGAATGTGTGTTGCTCTTGAGAAGGAGGAATCACATTGAACAAGTTGGGTCTCTTCCCTTAAGGACAATCTCTGGAGCAGACTCAGCTTGCAGTGTCAGAATTTGGAGAAATAAAGGCTTCATTCCTGAAGAAAGACCTAGGTAGTTCACCATAGTCCACCAGTTGAACTACTCAGATACACCTAGTTCATATGAATTTGGGGAACACCTCCTTTGGCATTCTGGTTAATGTTTCTACCATTGCAGTGAATCCTGAGACTCCAACTGATATTTTTCCCCTGTCTACTATTCGTTCTAGATTCCTCTCATCCTTGGCTTGCATCTCTGCTACTCTATGTTGATTAACCAGTAGGGTTACCGGGGCTCTCCTTCCTGAGGTTTGAATGCCAGATCACTATGGTCCTTTCAGGCTATTGCTGATACACTTGTCCAATTATCATCACAATTGCACAAGAGAATGCTAAAAGATGATCAGGATGGCTGGTTGATAAACACATTCTTTCCTGCCCTCATTGTGTAACAACAGCTCTTGTTGACTAGGATAAAATACCTCTGCAGGATGATGACTTATTTCCATGACTGCTGTGTCCTGAAACCTGGAGTATGAGTGACCAGAAGGAAGCTGTAGTTTAAATTTTGATGAAGTGTTTTCTACAGAGCCCACATTAAGGGGAAAAGAAGCACAAATTCTCCAAACAAATGACTGGAAGTGACAGTAAGTGATGGGGGGGAGGCACTCCTCTTGTGACTTTAAGTCACTTCTAATGTGACTGCAATTGCCTGGCATTTCAACTGCCACATCTGTACAAATGGAGGCACTTGGTTGAGATAATCAATCTTTAACATTCTTTCCATTGCTGATAATCTATGATTCTCCATACAATCTAAGATGATTCATATTTTGGAAACTTTCAGCATATGTACAAGTCAACATCAAAACGACTAAAAAAATAACTATCTGTGGTGAACATCCCTTTGCAAATGGAGCCCACTGTGAGGACTTGAATAATTCTGACCTCACTAAAATAATAATAGGCTAAGATAAGATAAATGCCAATGATATTATTATTTTTTGCCTTTTCAGGGACATTCTATAAGACCAAACAGGCTACCATTGTTAGAATTATTATAGTTCTGGGCCTCAACCTTGTTTTCCATTTTGTTGTTGATGTTAATTTTCATTGCAATCTTGGTAAATTGGGTCACAAGATTTCTTTGGGTATCAGTCTCTCCATTTATGAAACAAGAGGATACAGTCAAGTATCTATCCACTCCTTCCCAAATCAAAGATTATTTATTTCTATGATTCATTTGTGAACTATTTTTTTCCTAAAGTGATATTGTAACTTGTTGTTTTGAAGGCCAACATGTCTTAAGTTACCATTAGAGATTATTACTGGTGCTTACAAGTGGGTGACAGAAACGTGAGGTTTACAGTGGAACTTGATACATTATTTAAAACTCAAACTAGCATGAAAATAAAACTAAGAAATACAAAATTTACCCCCTTGTTGAACAGCATTTTTTAAATTAGCAGGTTGCAAACAACAGGATTGTTATTCATTCCTCCCCAGTAGAAAAGGCACCCACCCTTGACTTAGAACAATGTGACATCTATTTTCATAGTTCACAGCACTGTCTGCCATATACATAAGTGAAACAAAGCTGATTATTTTTACTACTCTTTTGGTATAAATTCCTTTGATCTTTTGAAGTACAGACTTTACTTTGAAGTTTACAATGTTCAAGCCATTAGTTGCAAAGCACAAAGAAGGCTATTACATGACATATATGAGAAGACATTATTTCCTGCCCTGTACTGGTTGCCATGTTTTTAGCTGTGTCTGTAGTCAATTAACAATGCCTAAGATCCTTTTCTATAATATTTGAATATAAATATAAAATAATATAATAGAGCAATACAAGTTTTTAGACATGTAAAAAAATTTGCATATTAAATATGCATACTCATTTACACACACACACACACACACACACACACACACACATTTTTTCCTTCCATTTAGCAATGCTTTCCTGAAATTACATGTAGCAATGAAGGGAGCTTGAGATAGGATTTGAGGGACATTGAGTATAGTTCAGACTCTACTACCTATTAAGTTATGTGACCTTGGACAATTTCCTTAACACCCCCAGGGCTCAAATATGCCCTTTATAAAATAAATAGTGGTTCTTAATCTCTTTTTGACTTTGGGCCCCTTTATGAGTGTGATGACATCTATGGATATGCCCCTAAAAACATTATGAATGCACATTTATACTGAATTTTGATGCCCTTGAAAGAGGTCATTGACTTCCTGAAGTACATTCATGGGCTTGAGGGTAAGAACAACCAGACATAACAAGTTTTAAATTTTATATATCTAAGTTTTATAAGTTATAAAATCACAGTAAGATCATGAATAATTATTAATAAGCTCTTTGTACTTAGACCTTTCCTTTTAATTCCTTCAGATGTATCTCAGGTTTGTCTCTTTCTGACAACAAACCTGTGGCTTGGGTTTCTAGTAAGTACTCTTGTGGCTGGAGCTTAGTGCACAGTTTGTCAGAAGAAAATGATATGTGAGTCCAGCATATCTCTGGACCACCTGAAGGAAAGAGAGTAATGACCCAAGTTTATAAGGAAGCCAGAAACCTGACTGAATAGCAGCTCACACAAAACAGGCTTGGGGATTTTACTTGACCACAACCTGTTCTGAGACAAGAGTGTAATGTGGTTTCTAAAACTATCTGTATGAGCCCATGTACCTTTTAAAGAGTTGATCTTTCATATCCTGGATGGTCACATTCCAGGGCATACTACAGGTCATGCCGCATTTTCAGTTTCAGGGCATGTCATGGGGATTATAAAGCTTCATTGTTAGGGTGAAAAAAATGAAAGGAAATGGGCAAGATGGAGAAGGACCTGGAAACTTGGCCATATGTGGAATGGTCACAAGGACCCCATTCTTATCAGGAAAGAGAAATCTAGGTTGTCTTCAAATATCCCATTTGGATGACATGACATGGTAAGTGAAGCCATCTTACTCTGGGTAATTCTAGAGGCCAGAACTAAGCCAGTGGCTAGATTGAATTCAGTGTGAGCAATGGCCTTCTAACAACATATATGCAATATATATGAGATGCACTCTTTTGTAAAAGGCTGAAAGGCAGCTGCAAGAGATGACGAAGTTGCATGACCACCTTTCCAGAGAGATTTTACAAGAGTAAAATCTCCAGTTTGGAGTTGGGAGTTTAAACTGGAGTTTACTCCAGTTTGGGAGTTGGGAGTGAGAAGAGCAGTAGTTGTTGAGAGAGAGAGAGAAGACTCAATGAAATCTGAAAAGAACTTCTTTTGTCTATGATATTCTATTACTCTAGGTTTGTCTTTTTGTTGTTTGTTTTTTTTTTTTTGCAGGGTTAGGTGGCTACTAGAAAGAAAATATAGTCTTTTCTGAATCTGTAACAGACAAAATGAAAGAGCTTCCTGTTTAGTCATTGCTCCCAGAATGTACAAGTTAGTATGGCAGTTGAGGTGAAGAAGAATATGAGGCTGTCACTCATTGTAATGATTAGTAGATTATCTACTAAAATATTTGCCTACAGAATGGGAGGTTATATTAAACACATCCTGACCATATTACTGAGACTGTATTAAGTGAAAATAAGCAGAAACAGTAACAATACTGCCATATACACAATGTGTACAGTTGACCTTTAACAACATGGGTTTGAACAGTGTGGGTCCAATTATACACAATTTTTGTTTGTTTGAAGAGTTGACAGCAAAAGCCACAAGGCATTTCTTTACAACTGTTCATCCCAGTCTCCACTGGACCAAATTGAAGGCGACTGGCATAGAGATCATGCTGCCGGCCTCTGAGTAGTTGAGGTGGTCTGCCAAGGCTGTCAGCAGTCCCTGGTGATCCTGGAATAGGTTAGAGCTGCAGGTTACCCCTTATGCCCCTAGGATCCAGCACCCAGGATTGGTATGCAGGAGAATTGCTAAGAAGCCCTGCACCCCCATGCAGCCCAACACCTTGTCCCGCCTCCACTCATCTGTGGGCCTGGGGGCTGCACCAGGGTGGCTGTGGGCCTTGGGCTCAGATTCCTCCCTGTGGCTATGCCTTGGCCCCATGGCTGCATTCATGTGTAGCTGTAGCTGCTGATGGCCACCGTTTGGGGGTACACCTCCAGCTGCACTTTGCCTCCAGGTCACTGTTGCCACCTGTGGGCCTGCCCAGCAGCTGCCTCTGGGAAGGCAAGGCCACCAGGCTATGGAACATCACCATCCTGGGGCCAGGCCTGGCTTAGCCTGGCCTCTCTGTAAGTGGATTTTTGTCAGTAAGTACAGTACAGTACTGTAATGTTGCTTCTTTTCCTTATGATTTTCTTAATAATATGTTCTTTCCTCTAGCTTATTGTAAGAATGCACAGCATATTATATATATATATGATTCAAAATATGTGTTAATTGACTGTTTATGTTATCCATAAGGCTTCCAGTCGATAGTAAGCTATTAGTAATTAAGTTCTGGAGGAGTCAAAGTTTTATGTGGAGTTTTGACTGCATGTGTGTTTGCACCCACGTTGTTCAAAGGGTCAACCGTATTTCATGGAATCTTCACAACAACCCTGGAGGGGAAGCCCTAATAGCATCCTCATCCTCATTTCACAGAAAGAAAACAGGTCTAGATAAGGTAACATAGCAGGTAGTCGTAGAACTGGAACTTGAACTCAGTAGTCTGAGCTCATAGGCCATGTAGTTAACAACTGTACCATACCACTGACTCAAACAAATGTGTTTTTGAAAGAGCTCCACAGTGTTATTTACTCTTTTTCAGGTTCATGGACCAAATGGTATACATCCACAGTGGTTTTCGGTATAAGACTATTTAAAAGTGTCCTTGAACAAATACTGGTTGGGCACTCTTATAGGCCAGGCACTAGTCTAGGTGCTAGGGATACAGAGAGAAATAAAACAAACACAGACCGGGGTGCCTGGGTGGCTCAATTAAGCATCCAACTTAGGCTCAGTTTATGATCTCACGGTTGGTGAGTTCAAGCCCTGCATTGGGCTCTGTGCTGACAGCTCAGAGCCTGGAGCCTGCTTCAGATTCTGTGTCTCCTCTCTCTGCTCCCCCACTCGCACTCTCTGTCTCTCTCTCAAAAATAAACATTAAAAAATTAAAAATAAAACAGACACAGACATCCATGTCCCACTCACATTCTAGTGGAGAGAAACAGTCAATAAACAAAAAGGACATATTACAACCTGTTAGAAAGCAATAAATATTAAAAAGGAAAATAAAATAGAGCAAGAAAGGAAGATACAAAATGCTAGGGTAGCAGCTTTAAATTGGGATGCAGGAAGAACCCCATCGAAAGGTAATATTTGAAAGGTAGTAGGCTCTCCTTTGGGTCAGGTGAATTAGAATTTTCTAGGAGCTCTGCATGAAAATGCTTAAGGAACCTTGGAAAAACCCCTAAGAGCAGTGCAATTTGCTACTTTAACCCATAATATGTGCTTTAATGTGCCTGAAGGTAATGGATTAAGTAGAATGTAAAAATAAAAATGAGAAGGCAGTGACTGTGTTCAATCTTGGAATCGTTCATCAGTCCTGAAGGCCAAGGTCCTTGGCTGCTGCATCCTCGCAGGTGAGCTGTGTGGGAAGAACACGTCGTCCGCTCTGGCTCGTGTAGCTGGAGGAAATGAACATTTCAGACCAGTCAATCAGTGACTTCCAGGGAAACACCACACCTCTCTGGAATAAACAGTATGCATTCTTATGAAGTTTGTAGTGAACTTTGTCAACAAGAAAGATCTGACAGGACGTCCCGGGTTTTGCTAACTACCTCTATTAAGTCATTTTTGCTTCTGCATAAAACAGTGTGAATTTTGTGGGAAACTTCCAAAGCTTTGAAGGGTCCAATGCTTTTTTTTTTGTTACCTTCTTTACATGTATGTAATTTTAGGCTGGGAAATATGTTTCTCGTCCTTAAAGACATTTTTTTTTTTTTTTTTTTTTTTTTTTTGCTTCAGGCTGCTGAAGAAAAGGCATAGGAAACATGGGACAGTAAGGTCTATTGCCTAGACCGACAAACTCTGAGCTTCTAGACCTCAAGAATTATGGCTCATTCATATTTATACCCAACCTAGAAGCTGTAACCATTACCCTTTCTTGAATCTTTTAATTAGGTAATAAAAAGCTGTTACAAGTAGAGAAGTGTGATTCTTCTACATGGCTATTTTAGAAACAGTGGACACAAAAAAAGATGTCAAGCCTCCTAGCCCAAACAAGTATAAAATTCAACAACTACAACTTTCATTTAAAAATTAGCAGGCAAATATTATATGCTAGATTATCTTTCATTTAATTTGTGAGAAGGATAAAAATAAATAAGCAAATAGCAAGCAATACAGTTTGCTTCTTCAGAAAAAGGCTCATAGATATAGGAAATAAACTGTTGGTTACCATAGTGGAGAGGAGTTGGGGGGGGGGGGTGGTGAGGAGAAGAGGTAGAGAAGATTAACAGGCACAAACTTCCAGTTATAAAAAGAATAAGTCATGGTGATATAATATATAGCACAGGAAATGTAGTCAATAATATTGTAATAACTTTGTATGGTGATAGATGGTAATTAGACTTGTGGGATTACTTTAATAATTTTAATAATTTTTAACTTTGATAATTTAATTTTATAATGTATAAAAATATCAAATCGCTATGATATATCCCTGAAACTAACAGGATATTGTATGTTAATTATACTTCCGTTAGAAAGAAAGTTTACTTCTTGGCGTTTCGACTCTTAATATTCATTTTCTTTTTTGAAAAAAAAATTCTTTGTAGAATATGCAAGAAGATTAGCAGAAAATGATGTTTAAGGAGGAAATGAACACCAGCAAACCCAAACCACAAAGTGTACTATGGTCTTTTTAAATAAATGATTTTATTCAGCCCTCTTTGTAAGCCATTTGCTTTCACATGGCTTTTCTTTTTATTAATGTGCAAAGATTATAAATGTTGGAAAGGAAAACACAAAGTCTCACTGATGTCTTGCTTTTTATAATGGGAATTTGAGAATGGAAAGTAAAATTACATGGCAGAGAATCATCACTTTGTCTGCCCCGATTCCTCTGAAACTTCCTGTAATTTTTGTTTTTCCAAGCACTGGATGAAGACTTCAATCTGACACCAGACAAGAACGTTACTTGCATGGGAGTGACACTAAAATACCCAGCTAACAATTCTCTGGTGTTCTTGGCATTTTAAGTAGAATCTGGCAATAATTCACCTGTATCTGTGTCAAAAATGTCCATGTTGTAAGAAAAAGTGACTTTCTTAAATGTCGTGTTTCCTTTTGCCTTTGAAAGACTGAATATCTTCACCATTACTGCTAATAAAATTAGTTTGTGACATTTCCTCCCTTATATAAATAGCCACTCTCACCTACTCTTGACTGGTCCTAGATGTCTTTTGATTCACCTCAAAATAGTTTCTATTGGAGAAACTCTGAGAGAGAGAAGAAAGAAAGAAAGAAAGAAAGAAAGAAAGAAAGAAAGAAAGAAAGAAAGAAAGAAAGAAAGAAAGAAAGAAAGAAAGAAAGAAAGAAAGAAAGAAAGAAGGAAAGGGAGAGAGAGAGAGAGAGAGAGAGAGAGAGAGAGAGAGAGAGGCAGGCAGGAAGGGACGACTGAACCCATGCTGTTAATCACCATGCTATACTGTCTCTCCCATTGTTTTACATGGGAAATTTATCAATCAGGAAAACAGAAGTCACGCCATGAATCTCAAGCATTAAAGAATTAAAAATAGAAATCAGGTGCTTATAAAATTATTGGAAGAACAGGAGGAGAGATTACCTCAGGTTTGCTGCTTTTAGGGTATCAGGAATTGAAGAAATTGCAGGAACCTGCTGACAATGATCACATCTACCTCCAGCACCAAAAATGGTGATTTTAGGGGAAAGAAGTAGAGGCTGCTATAATCTAATGTTCCTGTTGAAATCCACAGGGCCTTATACTCTAGCCTCCAGAGGACCAAAAATATGGCTTCTACTTCCTTTTTTTTTTTCTCTCCTAAATTTCACATGAATGCCCCTTTTCTAAAGTGGAAATTGCTGGCAGGCATTCTGGGAAATATAGTTCCAAAGTACAAAGGAGAAAATGATGCTGAGTTACCAGCAGATAATCTGCCACTGGGAAAAAAAGATTTTGCTAGATGTTAAAAAATAAGATAGTCCAAGACAAAATCCTAGGCAGACTGATAAACTAAGGTTTTGGACACACTCCAAAAATAAAATATTAATTATCATAAGATCCACTCAACAGAAACCAAATCATGCTAAATAAACCTCACTTCCTTTATTTGATAGGGCACTATAACTGGATATTAAGAGAACGGCATTGTCATCGTATCTCTTTTTTTTGGAGGAAGGATTTTATGCTATCCTGGTGCATAACTATGAACTGCTATTATTTTTAGGGAATTAATAACTGGTTAACCACCTTTCTTTAAAAAAGTCATTAGTGTATTACTATGAATCTGTCTAGAGGAAGTTCTCAAATAGTGAGATACAATCTCAGAATTTACCTCTATCTTGGTCGAAATGTCCTGCAACGTAATCCTGAGAACTTCCTAAAATTATATGAGCTGAAATCGAATTCTGCAACCAGCCACTGGAATACCATGTACAATTAAATATCATGTAGAAATGTAAACAATAAAACATCTATTTGCATCATTTTTTCTACCTGAATAACAAAGAGCTCCTGTTACAACAGATGTTTTTCTTGAGCCAATTGCATGGCTCCTTCTCACTTCTGGTACTATGTAGCTAAATCCTACTTCTGGGCCAGGCATGTGAAAATAGCGAGGGAAAGACTGAATATAGTGCACTTGTATTTGTGTAAGTTAGCTCGTTCTCTTTTTTCCATTTCTCATTTATGCCAACTAGTAAAATACTAATGGAGAGGGGTCAATTTGGATTTGCACTGAGGGGAATATGACACACATATTCAACCTCCTGTCAAAAAGCTGTCTCACAGTGACTTCAAAATATGTCCACCGTTATATTCATGACCTTGTGCAACCATTTACTCACTTGCCCATGCAAGAAAAATTACATCCTTGAATTCTGACCTCATTCACTATATCTAAGGCAATTGTCAGTTCCTGTCCATTTTACCTCCTAAACACCCCCCTCCCTCAAATCTAGTGATCTCCCTCCTTCTCTCTCACCACACTTTACTCTAGGTCACAATCTTAGTTCAACTGCTATAATGCAACTGCCTTACATTTGGGATTACACAGTTTCTCTTCATCTACATGGTCCAGTGGTTTTTTTTTTTCCTTTTTATTCTTTTTCAGAAGGACCTTGCCAAAGTGCACATCAAATCATGTCTCCCTCTTTAACACCTGCCAATAGCTCTAAATGTCCTTGGAATAAAGTTAAAATGTAAACGTGATATAATTTTCATTATGGAAAAAAATAAATTTCATTATGGCATGATCCTGCTTATGTGTCAGGCTCACCTCTTTACACTTCAAACACACTATGTTACCTAAAACACTCCCATCTTGCCTAATTCTGCACTTTTCTTGCCTGTCCAATTTGTATGCATTCTTCAGTTCCTACTTAAATGTCACATATTCTGGGCAATCTCCTTCAATTCCCCAAGACTAAGATTAGTTTCTTGTGCCATCAAAGCATCCTGTAACACTTATCATGTCATATAAGTTATTAATACGTTTCATAGAGAATGAACATTCTACATTTTCCTTAGCAGCATTTAGTCTAGTGTTTAGGATATGGGGAGGCCAAAACAAAGACACATTGAGTAAAAAGTGAAAGCTTGAGGTGTAAATATAACTCTAGTCACTGAGTTTATAAATAATGTCTCTCACCATATACCATAAACTCCGTGAATGAAGGAAATCATGTCTATTTTGTCTCTGGTGTTTATTATACTGCCTGATACATAGAAGCTAGTCCATAAAGAGGGATTTAATGAGTGGAGTAATTGACCATTTTTATATCAGTGCTTTAAGATAAGGAGTAAGAAAGAATAATTTTAAGTTTCATCAAGCCACCTCAAGTCCATTCTAAGAGGACTGCCCAGATGTTATAGATTGGTTATTTTGCTATGAACTTTTTGCTTCTGTTTCTGACTTTTATATAACCTCAGTTAGATCAGATTTTCTCAGCGTTGGCGCCAATGACATTTGGGACTGAATAGTTCTGTGTGTGTGTGTGTGTGTGTGTGTGTGTGTGTGTGTGTGTGTATAACGGGGTGGGGATGGGAGGTATTGTAGGATGTTTAGCAGCACCCCTAGACTCTACCAACCAGATGTCAGTTACATCCCCCACCCACCTAGCTGTGATGACCAAAATTATTTTGCAAAATGTCCCCGGGGGTTTAGGGAAAAACCTATTTGAGAACCACAGAGAGATCTATTTTTGTGTATAAGGATTTGTTGAGCAATACTTATTTGTATAAGAGGTGGTTTTGGTTTAGGGTGATAGTTTTTGTTTTTGTTTTAAGATAAAAAATCTCTATTTTTAGTTTTTTGAGGAACCTCCATACTGTTATCCAGAGTAGCTATACCGGTTTGCATTCCCACCAAGTGCAAGAGGGTTCCCCTTTCTCTACATCTTCACCAACAACTGTTGTTCCTTGTGTTGTTAATTTTATTTTTTAATTTTTTTAATGTTTATTTATTTTTGAGACAGAGACAGAGCGTGAACAGGGAGGGGCAGAGGGAGAGGGAGACACAGAATCTGAAACAGGCTCCAGTCTCTGAGCTATCAGCACAGAGCCCGACATGGGGCTCGAACCCACGAACCGTGAGATCATGACCTGAGCTGAAGTCTGACGCTTAACTGACTGAGCCACCCAGGCACGCCTTGTGTTGTTAATTTTTGCCATTCTGACAAGGCATGAGGTGGGATCTCATTGTGGTTTTGATTTGTATTTCCCTGATGATGAGTGATGCTGAGCATCTTTTCATGTGTCTGTTAGCCATCTGATGTCTTCTTTGGAAAAGTGTCCATTTATGTCTCTGCTCATTTCTTAACTGGATTGTTTGTTTTTTGCGTGTTGAGTTTGATAAGTTCTTTACAGATTTTGGATACTAACCTTTTATCAGATATATTGTTTGCAAATATCTCCTCTCATTCCATAGGCTGCTTTTAGTTTTGCTGATTGTTTCCTTCACTGTGCAGAAGATTTGTATCTTGATGAAGTCCCAGTAGTTCTTTTTTGCTTTTATTTCCCTTGCCTCTGGTGATGTGTCTAGTAAGAAGTTGCTCTGGCCAAGGACAAAGCAGTTGCTGCCTGTGTTCCCCTCTAGGATTTTGATGGTTTCCTGTCTTACATTTAGGTCTTTCATCCATTTTGAATTTATTTTTGTGTATGGTGTAAGAAAGTGGTCCAGGTTCATTCTTCTGCATGCCACCGTCTAGTTTTCCCAGCACCATTTGTTGAAGAGACTGTCTTTTTTTTCCATTGGATATTGTTTCTTTCTTTGTTAAAGATTAGTTGAGCATATAGTTGTAGGTCCATTTCTGGGTTTTCTATTCTGTTTCATTGATCAATGTATCTATTTTTGTGCCAGTACCATACTATCTTGATTACCACAGCTTTCTAATATAGCTTGAAATCTGGAATTGTGATGCCTCCAGTTCTGGTTTTCTTTTTCAGGATTGCTTTGGCTATTTTGGCTTTTGTGGTTCTATACAAACTTTAGGATTATTTATTCTATCTCTGTGAAACATGCTGGTGGTATTTTGATAGGGATTGCATCAAATGTATAGATTGCTTTGGGTAGTATAGACATTTTAACAATGTTTGTTCTTCCAATCCATGAGCATGAAATGCTTTTCCATTTCTCTGTGTCCCCTTCAATTTCTTTCATAAGTGGTCTGTAGTTTTCAGAGTACAGATCTTTTACCTTTTTAGTTAGGTTTTTTCCTAGGTATCATGCGATTGTACTATTAGATATTTACCCCAAGGATACACAAATACAGATTTGAAGGGATACATGCACCCCAATGTTTATAGCAGCATTATCAACAATAGCCAAACTATGGAGAGAGCCCAAATGTCCATTGACTGAAGAATGAATAAAGAACATGTGGTATATAAATACAATGGAATATTACTCAGTCATCAAAAATAATGAAGTCTTGCCATTTGCAATGATGTGGATAGAGCTAGAATGTATTATGCTAAGTGAAATAAGTCAATAAGAGAAAGAAAAATACCATATAATTTCCCTTATACGTGAAGTTTAAGAAACACAACAGATGAACATGGTAGGGGCGGGGTGAAGAGAAGAAAGGGAAACAAACCACAAGAAACTCTTAACAATAGAGAACAAACTGAAGACTGATGGAGGGAGATGGGTGGGAGATGGGCCAGATGGGTGATGGGCATTAAGGAGGGCACTTGTGATGAGCACTGGGTGTTGCATGTAAGTGATGTATCACTGAATTCTATTCCTGAAATCAATATTGCATTGTATGTTAAGTAACTAAAATTTAAATTAAAAAAATAAATTACTGGGGCGCCTGGGTGGCTCAGTCGGTTGGGTGTCCGACTTCGGCTCGGGTCACGATCTCGCGGTCCGTGAGTTCGAGCCCCGCGTGGGGCTCTGGGCTGATGGCTCAGAGCCTGGAGACTGCTTCGGATTCTGTGTCTCCCTCTCTCTCTGCTCCTCCCCCGTTCATGCTCTGTCTCTCTCTGTCTCAAAAATAAATAAAAAACCGTTAAAAAAAATTTAAAAAAATAAATTACTAAAAATATTTTAAAAATCTCTATACACCCTTTCCATCAGAAAACAACTGTCTTTCTAGCATTTGTCTACTGTCTCCTATTTATAGTGGCATCAGTAATGAACACAGAATCTGTACCAGTAAAGCTTCACAAACACTCTTAAATGGGTGGTTTGGGGTACTCATTCTGAACAACAGAGTACCTTGTAACAAATAAAAGTCACAGGGATGAATCTGAAGACTCAGGAAGAACAAAAAAAATGTCAGTCCAGCACCACATATACCTCTGTTCCCACTTTCTCATCTGCTCTTGCCTTTCCCTCTTGACTAAACACATCAAAGGTTTTTAAAAATTCTTCTTCACCTCTCTTATGTAATTGTCAGTAGTTTCTATGCAAAAAGTTTTCTAAATTTTCTCTGATGGAGTTCAACAACATGCTGGAAGAGTCAAGACTGATTCTTTACCACCTTTGTAATACTAGTTCCCTACACATCCATTACTGAGATAAGTGTTTCATTGGCTTTACCTCATGTAACCCTCACAAAATCTGAAGTCAATAGCTTTTTTTTTTTTTAACGTGTATTTATTTTTGAGACAGAGAGAGAGAGCATGGGGAGAGGGGAGGGTCAGAGAAAGAGGGAGACACAGAATCGGAAACAGGCTCCAGGCTCTGAGCTGTCAGCACAGAGCCTGATGCGGGGCTTGAACCCACAGACCGCGAGATCATGACCTGAGCCGAAGTCAGATGCTTAACCGACTGAACCACCCAGCCGCCCCTAAGTCAATAGCTTTAATTTTCCAGAGAAATTAGGTATGTCAGATGGCTTGTTAAAGATCACACAGATAACAATAACAAACTGGATCTAAAACAGGGATCCACTGGGTGCCTGGTGGCTCAGTTGATTAAGCGTCTGACTCTTGGTTTCACTCAGGTCATGACCTCGTGGTGTGTGAGTTTGAGCCCCATATCGGCCTTCGTGCTGACAGTGCAAAGCCTGCTTAGAATTCTCTCCCTCCCACTCTCTCTGCCCCGCTCACTCTCTTTCTCTCTCTCTCAAAATAAATAAATAAACTTAAAAAAAACCTGGGGTCCATCAACTCTTTTGGTAAACAGCCAGATGGTAAACATATTGGGGTTTGTTGCCCATATAGTCTCTAAACTGATTTTGACTGTTGCAGTGTGAAAATAGGCATATAGATCATGTACATGAATACATACGTGTTCTAATAAAGCTTTATTAATAAAAATAGGCTGTGGCCTTAGTTTGGCCTGTAGGCTATCATTTGCTAACCCTAGGTCTAGAAGTGAGCATCAGAATTCCTTCTGATGCGATATTGATATTAAAGGTGAAATATATGAAAAAAAAAAAGGTGTCTCCAAGTTTTTCTGTAGCACTGTTGCCAAGTTAAGTATTACTAGAATACACTATGTAAGAGAAGGGATGCTCTTGAAATCAAACGATCTTGGTAGCGTGAGTGTGTTAGGCTTTATTTTCCCTCTAAACATAAACAACATGGTCCAATCCACAGGCAAGCTAAAAACATAGTGTGCTAGGAGTTGCTTTAAATCTTTTCCATGTGCATTCTTATCATAAAATAATGTATTCTCTAACTTAGTGAACCACTGCATCTGTCAACCTATTATTGGAGAGATTTGACACAATTGCTTACATGCCTTTCAACATTCAACAGTTGTCTACCAGTCAACAACCTAAGTCAGAATGGAGAACAGAACAAAAAGAATGGTAATGCTTGTCGGACTACAGCTGTATGAAATTCTTATATAATTCACAGTGATTCTGTTATCAATAATGTATGTGGTAAAAATATTTGTCTCCATTAAAAAAAAAAGCTATATATCCTAAGTCTTGACAAACACCAGGCCATTTTGTGATAGATGGTTTTTCTTTGTTTGTCAGACTTGTATATAGTTTATGAAGTTCAATATGCCTGAAAAGTGATATTTGGCACATAATGTTCATGTAGTCTCTACTAATCCTACATACATGACAGGTGTTCTGTACCTTTCCTACTTTTCTCCTTTCTATTGCTCCTACTTTAGAAGAACAAGAGCATACTGATCTTTATTTTTAATTTTTTTTTTAAGTTTCTGTATTTTTGACAGAGACAGAGTGCGGGCATGAGCTGGGGAGGGGCAGAGAGAGAGAGGAAGACACAAAATCGAAAGCAGGCTCCAGGCTCCAAGCTGTCAGCACGGAGCCCGACGCAGGGCTCGAACTCACGAACTGTGAGATCATGACCTGGGCTGAAGTCAGACGCTTAACCGACTGAGCCACCCAGGCGCCCCAAGAATAGACTGATCTTACTAGTAGAAAACCCCTTTAGAGTTTCTGACCTCCCTTACAAAATGGAACACTTAAAATTGTGGCAATATTTAAATCCAGCACCTGCTGAGTTGTTTTAGGCTCTGGGCATGTTAACCATCACAACAGTCAGGGCTGTGTATAAAAGGCAAAGCCTGCTTTATGGTTGTACACTTGGGTATGAAGCCAGTGTCAGAGAGGGAGGTGGGGATGGAATTCTGCAGTTTGTATTACACCCATCACATCATGTGCCCTAGGATGCAAATGCCTTTTCTTATAGGAAGAGCATCCTTTTCTCAATGTGTCATTCCTGGTGGAGGTACCTTTTCCATTATATTCCTCCAGAGGGGGAGATACATGCTAGCAGTGATCTTGGTTAGAATTCCTGTACCTTACTATCCTTTTGCTAAGTTATTGCTGTGCCTTTATGATTTCCAACGGTAAAACTTGGTTCTACTCTTCCATAGCTTCCTTTCATTAGAAACTTTATGATTTTCTATTTTTTTTAAGAGCAAAGGCTAAGGTTTGTGTTTTTGACTTGCTATTTTTAATGGATTCAAAGAAACCTGCTATTAACCAGATAGGAACAGGGATTAGTATATTGAGTTGTATGTTCTGTATCCAACTTGGGTCCTTGGGCTTATTCATTGATATGATAATTATGTGATCATTTTGAGTAAGACTTAGATTAAACCTTTTATTTATTTATTTAAAAAAATTTTTAACGTTTATTCATTTTTTGATAGAGACAGAGCGTGAGTGGGGGAGGGGCAGAGAGAGAGGGAGACACAGAATCCGAAGCAGGCTCCAGGCTCTGAACTGACATCATAGAGCCTGACACAGGGCTCGAACGCACAGGCTGTGAGATCATTATCTCACCTGAGCCGAAGTCGGACGCCCAACTGACTGAGCCACCCATGTGCCCCTAGATTAAACCTTTTAAATATATGGGAACCTCTTGCTTTTTTATTGAATCTAGCTTATAGGTCAGGAAATAGCTTTCTGGGATACATTCCTCATAGCTCTTACAACATTTAGAGACTACAACTATGAAGACTATTAGGCTTTTGAAAAAGCTTCAGGTTCATTTGCTTTCGAGAAAGACCTCCAAACTGTGCTGACCTCTAAAAACATGCAACATGATCTGAAAATAACACAAGAAAGGGAATCCCCAGGAGGTTTCTGATACTTCCTGCCCTCATCAGGCCATAAATAACATAAAAGAGTCATGCCTTTGGTATTTGAGCACTTCCATATTCAGTCTTAAAGATAACTAACACAAAGTGCAGAGGTGTGAGGAAAATATAAAATTTCCATAATGAGAATGAGCTGGAGTTATTATTTGAAATTTGTGGAAACTTTGGACTTTGCCATTAACACTCAAATTTTACATAATTTCCATAATGAGAATGAGCTTGAGTTATTATTTGAGATTTGTGTAAACTCTGGACTTTGCCATTAATACTCAAATTTTACATGTGATTCCACTGATGGCTTCTCCTCTAGATTTAGTTATTTGCTCTGTCATCTGAATAAGTGGAAATTTAAATAATTTAATAGAAACTAAGAAATTCACATATATAGAGACTTTAAGTTTCTCTAGGGCTTGTCTATTTCAAAAATATATGGCATTATTTACAAGGACGTTTAACAAGTGGTGTTTTAGCAAAAGGATGTTCTCAGTAGTTTCCTTAAGAAATACTCAGCTAGGGGCGCCTGGGTGGCGCAGTCGGTTAAGCGTCCGACTTCAGCCAGGTCACGATCTCGCGGTCCGTGAGTTCGAGCCCCGCGTCGGGCTCCGGGCTGATGGCTCGGAGCCTGGAGCCTGTTTCCGATTCTGTGTCTCCCTCTCTCTCTGCCCCTCCCCCGTTCATGCCCTGTCTCTCTCTGTCCCAAAAATAAAAAAAAAAATAAAAAAAAAAAAAACGTTGAAAAAAAAGAAATACTCAGCTAGATGCACCTATATATCCCTAATGATGGAAAACCAAATCCCAGTGCTATTTCAGGTCTAAGAAAATGAAGGGAACAAAGAAAAAAATGTTGAAATTTATTGGTTGATTTGTTTAAGTTGACTGATTTCTGGTTCTGATAAAATTTTAACATTAGTCCCAGTTTTTGAGACAGAGAATGAGTAACAGTTCTTTGTCCCTTAATAAGCATTGTGCCTAAAGCTGGGTTCTAATATGAGTCCATAATTAGAGGCTGACATGATCCAACAGATACTCTTTGTGAAGAAGAAATATCTGTTGAAGTCATGTCAAAAATGTTGGCCTGTGTGTGTGTGTGTGCATGGTTTAGTGTGTATTTCTGACCTTGTACAAAAGATATTGATATCTTTGCAAAGTAAAGGATACAGTAAGTCTCTTTCACTGATAGCACCCCAATCCTTTTCCTTATCCAGGATTCTCTCCTTCCTCTTAAGCTTCTACTTAAAGTTGAAAGTCCTACTCAAGGATACCTATTATAATTTTGCCCAAAGCATCTGCCAATAAAACTTTATATCACTGATATTAGGGACATAACTGTAGAAAGCCTTTTCATGGATAGCTTAGTGGTGAGTTTGGTGTTTTGAACCAGAAAATGAAGAGTCAGGAGAACTGCCTGGTCCCCTACTAATCAGACTACAGATGATCTTGAGGTGGGGCCCTGTTTCTGGGAGCTGTTTTTGAGTCAAAGAATTAAATATTTGTTTGCCTTCAAAATTGCTTCTGTGGATTTTTAGATATATTCCCTAATATTTTATAAAAGAAAATCAGCCAAAACATTCTTAAAAATAGTTACTGGATTCTTTGTCTATGTAAGTTATAATAGGTGGTGTTCATGTGGGAAAGAGAGACTCTTTATTCCCAGCCCACAGTTATAAAGACAGACAGAATGGAACCAATTTGTAAGCTCCGGATGAAAGCAAATATCCATTCAGGAGAGGAAATCAGAAAATATGTCATATCTGATATCAGTTCTGAGATGTCTTCTTATTTTTTAAATTTATTTTTATTTTTTGTATTTTTAAGTGAAGCAAACAGTTTAGTGGTAGCTTACTTCAGAATAGTTTCCAGACATTGTTTGTTTCCTCTGACTCACTTAATTTCACTCTGCATTTTATTATCACTCAAACTATATTCTGGTCCAATATCTATCATTACTAACCTTGCTTTTCCAGAACTAAACTGTTCCATATGATGCATCACGTACATTGTGAATGCCTTGAATGATAGTTGCCAAGGCCTTTCGAAATAGAGTATTAACCTATAATTACATAAGATCAAACAGTTAAGATGGGAACAGGCCTCCTAAGATATTCAAAATTATCATTGATGCAATCTTTTGATGATCAGTAGTTAAAAAAATAGCCCAAACCTCAGCCCACTCCAACTGTCAAGTAATAATTATGGCAGAACACAAGCACCTGAATTCTGGGCACAAAGGGAGAAACGGTATTGCCGATAATATTGAAAGGGCTTTCGGTCCTTTAGCTGTCAATCCTGTAGTATGTAATCAGTGTGTGCTCAGGTTCTGAAGCAATTACAACTTCCCTGAAAAATGTGGCACCCTAACATCCATTAAGATGAAGGAATAACAAGTAAAAATGAAAACGATAGTATAAATTACATTTATTTATAAGGGTACGTTTTTGTATATGACTAAATTCACATGGAGGGTTTTTGTTTTTAACTCTCTTCCCCAGTATGTTTTCCTAAACTTCCTTAGAAAATATAACCTATGGTAATAATTTTAAAAGTTTGACCACTGTAGCCTCTTACTTCACAGTCTTTTTCAGGGAGGTTGTGGGTCCACCCTGGACACACCCTTTCTTTCAGACTTCCATCCTGATCTTCTCCTTGAAGGACTTTGTAATCCATTGGCCAGGAATAGGATAGGAGTTTCCTGCTGTCTTTATTCATATGCCACATTGATCACTTTGGTGCTATAAATCCCTCACATTAGGTAATCAGGAACATACAGAATGATAATTTAGAATAAAATAAATTGCCTCCATTTGAGTCTTTTCTTTAGGTTAAGGTTATAGGAAGATATTGTTAAAATACACATATCTTGCCAGAGATAGATAAGCCAGAGACATATTTTGACCCACTGTGAAGATGGTTTAGATAATTTTCTGATTGTTACCATGAAAAACAGAAAGAAGGATCTACAGAGACTTGAAAAAAATTCACATTTTGTCAAGAGATGGGAAAAGGAAGGGAGAAAAAAAAAGCCACATCATTGAAAGAGACTTTTTGGGTTTATCTGAGAGAGATCTGGGGGCCCTAGACATCCCGAGGATAATCTGAAGAGTTGGGGGAGGAGAGGAGTGCTGAGTTCAGCTTACCTAACTATGGGATTTTGTGTAGAGCTAGCAGAGCCTAAGGACAGGAAACTCTCTATGCAGTTAGCAACTCTAGATGTGTTAATGGAAAGAACTTGGTTTATTACTATGCAAGTAACAACAAAATGCCTTCTATTATCTAAGTTTATCTAGGTAGATATCTATATAGATCTACTATAAATGAGAATTTATAAGGTGGTCTCAAAATACTCTCAATTGAGTCTAGCAATGACTCTGGAAGGTGTCATTATACCTCTTATTGGGGGACAGAATGGGGAATAAAGAAAATTTAGCTATTAAAGTTTTTATAGCTAAGGAAAAATAAGACTTCTTAATTTAAAATGTTCTTATACATTAAATGTTTGCTACTTGATGAAACTAGTAGAAAAGAAGAAAAAAATAAAGAATTTCACCGTGGAAAGGAAATTACTATTAACATGTTAGTTGTTTCCTTCCAACCCTTAAAAAAATTTTTTTAGGAGCACCTGGGTGGCTCAGTTGGTTAAGTGTTTGATTTCGGCTCAGGTCATGATCTCGAGGTTCGTGAGTTCAAGCCCTACATCGGGCTCTGTGCTGACAGTTTGGAGCCTGGAGCTTGCTTCAAATTCTGTATCCCCTCTCTCTCTCTGCCCCTCCCCCACTCATGTGCACGTGCTTGCATGCACACTCTCTCTCTCTCTCTCAAGAATAAACATTAAACATTTTTTTGGTGTTGCATGCCCATGTATTATTATAATTTGTCCCTTTCCCCATCTAACTACAAATTCTTTGTGTATGTAATTTTTTTGTTTTAATTCCCTCCTGTTTGCCCCACTAGTAAGGGAAAGATTCCCACCCTAGGGTTATGGGGATGGATAACACACGATCCTCAATACTGAACAAATGAGATTGACAGTGTTTCTTTTAATTTTTTAATTTTAATTTTTTTTAATCTTAGAGAGAGAGAGTGCAAGCAGGGAGAGGGGCAGAGGGAGAGACAGAGAGAGAGAGAGAGAGAGAGAGAGAGAGAGAGAGAGAGAATCTTAAGAAGGTTCGATGCTCATTGAGGAGCCCAATGTGGGGCTAGATACTTTGACCCCGGGATCATGACCTGAGCTGAAATCAAGAGTAGGAAGCTCAACAGACTGAACCACACAAAAGTCCCGAGATGGACAGTGTTTCTTAGTCACTTAAACTCACAGCCTGATGGAGGAGGGCACTGCATCACACAAGGCCATATAAGGGATTCAGTCAAGAATAGAATGAACAACAGGAGGTATGGAAGATTGGCTTTGTAGTATTAAGGCAGGGTTCCTTTTGGTTTCTGAGGATGATGTGGCTGGCTTGTTTGAGTAATGCTGCGGGCTGGCAGGGACCTAACTGAAACCCACTGCTCAGGGCTAAGCAGGAACTACACCTGGTCCCCTTGGTGAAGAAGACTGTTTGGCTAGGACACCTTATGCGTGGGAGCAGAACAGGAAGGGGAACTTGTTGTTAGGCCATTTGAGGCCCTCCTGGTTTCACCAGATGTCAAGGCAGTACATAATATTGGGCTTTAATTAGGCCTCACACCACATTTTAGGACAACACAATATTCTATCGTATCGGTTGAATTTTTACAGATATTTGCAATGTAAATAATACCTCAATGGCTAGCTTTGTGCAAAAAGCTTAGTTTTAATATTACCTGATATTTTAATAGTTAAAAATAGGGCCCTAAGAGAAAAATACTAAGTCAAAGGATATGAATAGTTTGGTTATACTTGATACTTACTCCCAAATTTCTTTGAAACAAAACATTTGACTCTAACTTTAAAACTTTCTACTCTACCACATTGCTTCTGCCAATGATTGTGACAGTGAAAAAATCTAAAAGAATTATCTTATTATTAAATCACTGTCCATGAGGGCTGCCTGGGTGGCTCAGTCAGTTAGGTGTCCGACTTTGGCTCGGGTCATGATCTCATGGCTCATGGGCTGGAGTCCTGCATCGGGCTCTGTGTTGACAGGTCAGAGCCTGGAGCCTGCTTCAGATTCTGTGTTTCCTTCTCTCTCGGCCCTGCCCCCCTCTTCTGCTCTGTCTCTCTGTCAAAAAAATATATAAATATTAAAACAATAAAATTAAGAAAATATCGCTGTCCATGAAATTTATGTAACAGCTTAGTTTGTCATCTTCCTGGAATGTAGGTGCCTTGATCTACCGGGTTTGGGTTTGCAGAGTGAAAACTAAGGCCAATTCTGTCCAACAATAAAAACATTTTAGTGAAGGACTAATGTAATTCTTAAAAGAAATCAAAAGTTGTAGTCAAATCTCAACTATGAATATTAGCCAAAGCTCTTAAAAAAAAAAGATTCTTACTTATCTAGAACTAATCTCTTCACTAATATTAATGACCAATAGTTTTTATTTTAATTTGTGTCCTGTTGGAATTGTACATATTGAATTTTGAAAGAGAAGAACAAATACGGTCTCAAACTCCCAAGAGTGCAAAGGCATACTATATCTTAACATACATTTGAATATTAGTTTAAAAATATTGTGTACACAAAATACAATTTAGGGCTTAGTGTCACAAATCATAATAAAATCTATTAAAATCACTTTAAAAAATATTAGTAAAATCATGAGTCAGCTTAGTAGAAATGAAATGAAGATTGAAAATACATAAAATGGCATTACTGTAATGAGAAAGCTGAGTTAAATTTTTGTGACTGTACAAAAACATTTGTTTATATTTAGCTTAATTATTTAAATATGTAGAGTCTATGAGAAAAGGAAGTACATACATTAAAAATAGTACTTAGGCTAATCCCAATGGAACAGAGGAATATGTACATGGTTATATTTCAATAGTAATCATCATGGCCATATAATGTTTCCCATTCATTTCTTTAATGCTAAGTTAATCCAAATTTATACTTATAAATTACAGTACATTTTCTGAAAAGCCTGAACTGTAGAAAATTTAAATTAAATGCAGATTTATTACTTTAAAATAATGAATTTACATATCACTGGACTTTTAGTAACTTTGATCCTTGAGATAAATTAAACACACATGCACACACCCACACAAACACACATAAATAAATAAAGGGACACACAGTGACAAACTTAAAAGTTACAAAGTTCACACTCTTCCCAGGGATGAAACTTCAAGTCCTTAGGCCACAATCAATTAATTCAAAATTGAATATTAAGAGGAGATTTTGCAATTTAATGTACTAGATTATCCGATAAAGAACACAGTAAAGCAGTACAACAGAAGATCTGTTATCAGGAATATCTGGAATTGTGCTTTTCTGGGTTTGTTTTACTTTTAGTATGGAGATGTTAAATCTGGGTCTCTTAAAACTACAAGAAAAAGTTTTGCACACTTTATATTCCTCACTAATAGAGTATAAAACTTGTTCATCCAAATGATGACCTGGCATTACAAAGAAAATATTTTAAAATTATTTTTAAAATATTCTGTCTATAAGAGGGAGACTTGTGAACATGCTCTGGAAAATCTGGAAAATTTGTATGTATTAAATAATTTATTACCATATGATGTTTGAAAAATGGCTTTTCTGTATTGTACGTATTTTAAATATATATGTAATATGGATTTCAGTATAATTATTTAATAAATACAATATTTTATAATATATGCTATAAATATCAAAAGCCCATGTTAGGATATTCATTTCATGTTATATATTAAATGAGAATCATGCATGCTATGATCTGAATTGTGTTTCTCCCAAATTCTTATGTTGAATTCCTAATGCCCCATGCGACAATATTTGGTTACAGGGCCTTTACAGAAGTAATGAAGGTTAAATGGGTTCTTAAGGATGGGGCCCTTATCCAACATGTCCCTGTAAGAAGAGACACCAGAGAGCGCTCTCCCTTGCTCTCTCTCTCTCTCCTTCTCTGCCACATGAGGATATAGCAAGAGGGAGTGTCTGCAAAGCCAAGAAGAGAGATTTCACCTAAACCTCATCATGCTGGCATACTGATCTTGGACTTCCAGTCTCAGAACTGTGAGAAAATACATTTTTGTTGTTTAAACCACACAGTCAATGGTATTTTATTACAACAGCACAAGCTATGAAAATGCATATTGATTAGAAGTATGATAAGTTTTGAATTCAATGGTTTCAGACTGGTTATTCTTTTAATCATTATAAATGACACATAAGAGTTTTCATAGACTTTTATAAATGATATTTGTCTCACTTATGTCTTCCTGAAGCGTTGTGATAATACCTCACTCCCAAGAAAGAAGCAGTTTACAGAAATTTTGTTTATTGGCTGACTCCTATCACTGGCTAACTTATAGCTACAGGGCAGTGATCATTATAGAATATATCTGAACATATTACTCAAACTTATTGGACCTTGCCTAAATTTCAGTACAGTTGAATGGTTCCATAACAAGTGTTTATATAATCCTATCCTTGCCATCGTACCTACAGTCATAGTTTCCCATATATATATGAAACCACAGAGTTCTCAGCTAGAAGCTGCTGCCCAGCCTATTTGTTAATTATAATGTCAAAATGTAAGTGCAAGAGTATAGAAAGCACAAGACATACACGGCTACAATGATGGGCCTTGTCTACTTTTGGAATGTACAGTTTACAATTTTAGCAGAATCTGAAGATGTTCCACTATTGCCACTTCTGCGGTCAAAGTATGATTTTTCAAATGGACCTCTTTTAAGGAAAAGACATCGTGACAAGCTGTACAGCCCTCTAGGCCAGAAATTGGGAGACTTTAGTTCTTATTTATGCTGTATTAAAAATGAGTTCTGTGTACTTAGGTAAAGTATTTTAGCTCGTTTAGGCTTTAGTGTCCACACTTAAACACATTGAAAAGGGTGCCTGGGTGGCTCAGTCAGTTAAAGCGTCCAACTTTGGCTCAGGTCATGATCTCGCAGTTCGTGAGTTTAAGCCCCGTGTCGGGCTCTGTGCTGACAGCTCAGAGCCTGGAGCCTGCTTCAGACTCTGTGTCTCCTTCTCCCTCTGCCCCTCCCAGCTTGTGTTCTCTCTCTCTCAAAAATAAGTAAATAAGCATTAAAAAAAATAAACATATTGAACTAGATCAGAAATTTTCAAACAAGTCTCCACAGGGATGGGTAGGATGGGGTGACTTAGAGAGTGGGACTCTGTTGTCTCCCACCCCATTCTTCCACCTGGAAACTTTGTTTTTATCTTGTAAGAAGTTTTTTAAAGCAAGGACTCTCTTGTTTTGTTGATTAAAGTTTTAAATGACTGAGCTTGATGACCTCAGATGTCTCTTTTTTAATTTGTAAGCAACTCTATGATTCTGTAGTAAGATCACAACTTAACTGATTAGACACTGACCTCATAAATGTACATTTTGCCTGAAATATTGTTGAAATTTAATAAATTGCTGCTTATTTTTGCATATTCTATTGTGTATCCAGCTCTGTGCTTGACAGCCTAGTATTTGGGGGGGGGGAGTGGCATTTTCCCCCCTACTTTCAACTATGTAAATGCTATGATTTCCTAACTGGAGATTTTTCCTTGAACACCTTGGAATTTCTTATTCAGAGACCTTTTATTGCTGCTCTCTATCATTCACAATTTTGGTGCACATGGATATAAATAATATGTTTAGCAAGAAGGATGTCTTAGGAGTAGCACTTTTTATAAAACCTCTGGAAAGAACTAGTAATCTTGGGAAATTAATTAATCTCTGGATTTTAGAAATTATAGTTTATCAATATTATCTGGACTTTTCCAAGAGTAACTTATTTATTTATTTTTAAAAGTTTTATTTATCTATTTTGAGAGAAAGAGAGAGAGACTACAAGCAAGGGAGGGGCAGAGAGAGCAGGAGGGAGAGAGAATCCCAAGCAGTCTCTGCACTGTCAACACAGAGCCTCATGTGGGGCTTGAACTCAGGAACTGCAAGCTCATGACCTGAGCCAAAACTGACTGAGCCACCCAGGTGCCCCCAAAGAGTAATTTAAATTGCCCACTAGTGAAGAAATATATTCTTTAAAAAACAACAACAACAACAACAACAACAACAACAACATATATCTATTTGAGAGACGGGGGGAGGGGCAGAGAGAGACTCCCAAACAGGATCTGTGCTGTTAGCAGAATCTGATGTGGGGCTTGATTTCATGAATGTGAGATTACGACTTGAGTGGGAATCAAAACTCAGATGCTTAACCCACTGAGCCACCTAGGCACCACAAGAAATACAATCTTTAAGAGTTTAAAGAACATTGACAGAACTGCTTCCTGTTGGAAAAGCTCATAGCTACCAATGACAATAGGCATTACCTTGAAGAGAGTCTTCTTTTAAGTTCCCGCCCTCCCCTCCATATATATATGTGTGTATGTTATAGGAA
Organism: Neofelis nebulosa; assembly: GCF_028018385.1. NCBI lineage: Eukaryota > Metazoa > Chordata > Mammalia > Carnivora > Felidae > Neofelis > Neofelis nebulosa. Next base: position 39,484,383 of record NC_080782.1, on the reverse strand, counting down.
GATAGATAGATAGACAAGATGTACATGTTTCAGTCCTCTAAAGGAAAAGAAAAAGACCAAAAAGCATGGAGCAAAATTCAGATTTTTGAATTTTTAAGTGATAGGATGGGTAAGCCAGAAAGATTCTTTTAAAATAATCATCTACAAGATGTTAACTCACAGCTTATGATGAAAAGCTGATTTAGCAGAAACACCAATGGATAAGAGGCACAGACATAGTCAGAGAAAGGTTGCAAACTACGTTCAAACACTGAGAAAGCAGGAAAAGATGGTTAAATTGGAAATGAGAATATGGATGTGCCAGATGGCATTAGGCGAGCTGATGATGTGGCTTTCTTTAAAATAGCGAATATAAACTCATTGCTATCTGTCTCCCATATCTTACAAATCCATGTTTGGCATAGTGAGTGGTTGGGTTGGCAAAAGAGGAGGACAACAAGATTAAGTCAAACTTCCCAAATAGGACTCTGTGTGCCCTATGCATTGAGAGAAGGCCATGTGTTATGGGATTTTCCAGCTATTCTTAGGCTAGAATTGTGGGCAAAATAAGAAATGAAAAGAGGCAGATCTGGTGCATAAAATGGGGCCAGGATTGTGATATTTGGAAACCTCTAAGAGGGACACAGTGAATCACTGCTTTCAGTATATTCCACTGATAAAAGTGAAAGGAAAGTCCTTAGAATAGGGAATAAGTAGTGCTCATTTATTTTAAAAAAGAAAGCCAGTAGAGGTTAGGTGCAAAGAATGATACTAACCAGCACTGAGAAAAGAGATTAAGGAAAGTAAGATAAAAAGGGAACTTGCAAATCTTCTAGAACATTTTGACTCACCAAGCAGTCACAAATTTAGGTTTCTTAATATGTTCTGTCTAGTTATCTTTATTGAGTTTATTTTATTACAGCTTTTTTGCTGGTTATTACATCTACCTCAGCAAATGAAGGATGAGAAGTGTTCTACATGAAATATTCATTGGGTTTATAGCCTTAATCTTAAAAGTAAAAGCTAAAGTAAAAAGCTGGAATAAAGAGTTTTAGTGTCCATTTTATGTATTTGAAAGCATGGTGAGAGGATAAAGTGAGATTCAGCACAGGGAGGAAAAAGCTAACAGGAAGGAGGTATATGGAAAGATCTTGAGAGCAAAGACCACTTTTAAAGTGGAAGTCTCAGGATATGAGGAGAAAAAAAAGAGACAAAAGAATCTGAAGAATTGAAAACTGTTAGAACGAAGCCAAGATGTGACTTCAGCGGGCCAGTGTGGGAAATTGCTGCTAAAGGAAATGGAGAGAGTTTCAAAGATTTTTGCCTGAATGGGGGAGAATAGCCCCTGGGCTTTATCACAGGGCATGACAGTTAGAAAAATCTAGCAAAGAAGGCCTCAACGAGGGTCAGAATTTATTTTAATTAGCAAGATAATTACAGTGGAGTAGAAGATGCCATTCATTCATTACCAACTCAGCACCAGGCACTTTACTCAAGTATATACAGTTCAGCTCTCACAAACAACTTTCACAAAAATCATTATCCCTATTTTACAAAAAGGGAAAGCAAGACTACAGAGACTCCCCCAAGGTCATAATATGGAGAAGAACTGAGATGTAAGGCAAGATGTATCTCCTCTTTAGAGCCCAGGCCTTTTCCCAATATTATGCTGCTTCCCATAGAATCTCTTATAGTCCAAACTATAAAGCACCTAGCAGTGGCCACCCCCACTCCCCAACACCACTCCTCCTGCTGCCCATTTTGAGTTAGAAACATTTACGTGCTCCAGATAAAGGCACTCTAAATGGGTTAAATAAAATACAGGAAAGAAACTACAGCCTATTATCTATGTGTTCAGGAAAGAAAAAGAAAATGTAAAGGTGAGAGAGACTCTGTCACTAAGAGCATTTAGGCTCTGACACAATAGATACCCTAAAGCAGCAGTTCTCAGGGTTCTCAATCTTGGGTTAATACTGGAATCATTAGGGAGCTTTAAAAAATCTTTATGTCTGGATCCTACTTTAGAGATTCTGAATTTACTGGTATGGGTCATTGGACTTTTTCATTGGAACTCCCAAGGTGGTTACAATATGTGGAAAAGATTATGACCCAGTGCTCTACAAGGTGACATTGATAACAAGGCTCATTCATTCCAGCCTCCAAACAAACAGCATTCATCTTTGCATCATCCTATTGGTCTAGTGTCTTATACATAATAGATGCTTAATACATGTTTGGAGAGTTAACTTGATGAGCAGCAGAATAATGATGTATGTACTGTCCTGGTCCTCTATACTTGGGTACCCCATAATGCCTTTCTATCTTTAACATTCCTGGGAATCTTTTATGCTTCTTTCTAGAACAAACAAACCCCAGAAAAGCCAAGCATAAGGGAATTTCTCAATTGAGGGATATTTGTGTTCTCCCATCTGTTGCCAGTATTCTCCTTATGTGTAGGACCTCCATGCTAAAAACACATGGTAATCCTCAGGACTCTTCTCTGAGTCCCTTGGGAAAGTACCACCCCTCAGTAGATTTTGATTCCTTCAGGGAAGCTGCCCTCTGGTGGCCAGATAGACAACATACCTAATAGTTGAGAGCATAAACCTGGAATCAAGACTTCCTGAGTTCGAACCCTGCTGTTTACTGCTTTTGTAAGCTGGGGCGAGTTACTTGGCCTCTATGTACATTAGTTCTTTCATCTGTAAACATGAGGGTATAATTGTATCTACTTCACAGGGATGTGGTAAGCATGTGAAATACTTAGAACAGCGGCCGGTATGTAGAAAGTGCCAAATAATTTTATACTACTATTACAGAAAGAATATTTTCTTAAGTTTATAATGTCTGTAAGCTTCTTTCAATACGTTAGGAGAGGAAAACTTTTAACGAATGTTCATAAAACTGTTGAATTTGTAGGACTAGGCTAAGAGGATTTTCGGTTGGTGAGAAGATGTTCAGATGTTGCTCAGAACAGGTGTGGGATTGCAGTGGAGATGGTTTGGTTCTACTACTTGTTCTTTACCTTGTCAATTTTACTTGAGGCCAACCTCACTGGACCCCCATATGTGGCCAACATTCATATGAATAAAATACATAATCAGTTATTATGAGTCCAGTAGTAATATGAAAGGTTGGACATATTCATCTTTCAGTTCCTCATTTTCTTTGTTGTTCTTTTGCTTCCAAATAGAAATAAGGAAATAATGGCAGTTGATTCAGCTTGTGAAGAGAAGTTGGTTGATTGTGCAATGATTTTGAAGAAGTCTACATCTCATTTCCATTTCATCAGGCAAGAGGATGAGAGACAGAGCGGAGTCTTTTTGTTTGTTTGTTTGTTAATGTAGGCTCCATACCCAGCCACAAGGGCTTGAATTCAATTACCTGAGATCAAGACCGGAGGGGAGATCAAGAGTTGGATGCTCAGCCAGCTGAACTGCCCAGGTGCCCCTGAGTGGAGTCTTTTAAGTAGGGGGAAAAAAGTGAACTGACACATATGTGCTGGGTGTGTAAAGGAGTGAAATTTATAATTCAGGAAAGCATCCAGGTTATACTTCACAAAGGTTTAATTTGACAAGGAGATGATAAAATTCAGGTTGTTGAAAGAGGATATAAATGGATAGGAATCATTTATATTAAACAGTTATAAGTAATATTATACTTTAAAGGTATAAAATAATCTTAATCCAAACAGTAGGGTTACCTTTGGGACCCTGTGGTACAGATCAAAATGCCACTCCTTGCAAAGTTAAGGTCCTACTTTAGCTGTGCTCTCAAAGAGGTCATAGATCAAACGGTAGAATCTGAGGACTAACGATGGTTTATTTCGGGTTTCCAGCTGTGATTTTTCTGGATTTCAAAATGACTGCCTTTATATTTATTTTTTTCTCCTGGGAAAGGAGAGGAAAAAACCCTTTACTGCATTCCCACTGTCTAGTATATTAGCTGTTACAATTCCTATTGGCTGACCTTATGAAAGAGGACACCACATTTGACCAGCTCAGCTTTTCTTCCCCCTTTCTCACTATAGATGTTACTGTACAACACACACTGAATATTGGATTAGTCTTTGAGAAGCATTGTAACATGATCTGCACAAAGAGACAAGTAACTCTACACCATTTCCTTCCAAGCTCCAATTGGCACAGATAAAAAATTCCATTATAAAATTATAATTACAGTTTGTGACTTTCTGGAAAATGCCTCATTTGGGTTTGGCTTAAAAGTTAATCTGCTGTTTTACTAAAAAAAGTAGAGCTGTTTTAACATTCCATTTTTCATGCAGTTATTAATCTATTGATTAGTTCATAAGACCCCCCAAAATCTAAGAAGATTTGCCATCATAGTTTTATATTCATGAGTGATAAACTCATGCTTGGGATTGCTTAGAACATGATTAAAGGTATGCAGAAGAAAACCAAAGGTTCTCTTTGTTCAAAGAACAGATAATTCTCTACACATCTAACTGATTTAAAATCACCAACTGTTTTTCCTATGTTTGTTTTTGTGGACCACATGTGTAATTCAACTAAATTCTTCTAGATGTGAAAAAGAAGAAGGGGGGGGGGAGGGGAGGAGGAGCCCTGACACAAAGGGACACAAAATATTTCTATTTGAGGTTATTGCTGTGTCTCAGTTTGCTAACAGAGAATCACAGAGAGGCTATATAAGTTTGAGAGAGTTTGAAATATATTGACTAGGGCACTAATGTGGAATTAATGAGTCTCCAAAAGGAGACTGATAGCTTCCATGTCCTCTCTCTTTAAACCTTGGGCTTGCATGTTTGGAACCCTTCATTATTATGTGAGAAGGTAACCATCCTGGCATTTAGTGAATGGGTGCCAGGGATGCTAGACCTCCTGCAACAATGGGGTGCTCATGCCAAACTGAAAATGGTTGCACATGTCTTTCAAAAGTTCTATAAGGCATTCATGTATGTGAAAAAGCACATTCAAACTTTTCTAAGTTGTAGTTCTTAAAGTTTGGCCTCCAGACAAACAGCGGCAGTATCATCTGAGAATTTGTTTTAAATGCATATTTTGGGCCCCACTTTGGACCTACTGAATAAAACTTTCAGGGGTGGGAACAAGAAGTCTATGTTTTATCAAGCCTTCTGTTGAACGTTAATATTTGAGAACTGCTAATCTAGTTTAGAACTGAAAGTACATACTATTAACTTTGCCAATTTCCCAAGAATTTCAATGCTGTATATGTTGAGAGAAGATTGTCTAATGCCTTGTTCAGGCCTTTACCAAGAAATGTTAATCATTTAAAAATCACACTGCTTATGTTACTAGATAGTATTATGTGAACATATGCAGTTATGTTGGTCTGCATGTGTATCTATTTTATAGCTTAACTGGTTTAAGTAACTAAACACTTCCTTACATCTTCAAGTATAATAATGGCTATGTGTTTACATATTTAAATATATATTGTTTTATATTAAATTACTTTTATTTATTCTTCAAAGTATAGTTAGGGCATTATGTTGATTTAAAAAAACTGCATGAACTGGTGCAGCCACTCTGGAAAACAGTATGGAATTTACTCAAGAAATTAAAAATAGAGCTACCCTATGATCCACCAATTGCACTACTAGGTATTTATCCAAAGGATACAAAAATGCTGATTCAAAGGGGCACATGCACCCCAATGTTTATAGCAGCACTATCAACAATAGTGAAATTATGGAAAAAGCCCAAATGTCCATCAACTGACAAATGGATAAAGAAGATGTGAGATATATATATATATATATATATATATATATATATATATATATATAAAATGGAATATTACTTAGCAATCAACAAGAATTAAATCGTGACCTTTGCAACAATGTGGGTGGAACTGGAATGCATTATGCTAAGCGAAATAAGTCAGTCAGAGAAAGACAATTATATGACTTCACTCATATGTGGAATTTAAGAAACAAAACACATGACCATAGAAGGGAAGGAAAAATAAGATAAAAACTGAGAGGGAGGCAAACCATAAGAGACTCTTAAATGCAAAGAACAAACTGAGGGTTGCAGGCAGTGTGTTGGGTAGGGGGATGGGCTAAATGGGTGATGGGCATGAAGGAGAGCACTTGTTGGGATGAGTACTGGGTGTTATATGTAAGTGATGAATCACTAAATTCTCCTCCTGAAACCATTATTACACTATATGTTAAGTAACTTGGATTTAAATAAAATTAAAAAAAAGTCACTGAGTGCAGACTAAAAGCATAGGTTCTGCTGTTAGAACCAAAGCTCCACTGGACTTGGCCACTCACCTTTGGAGTGCTTTAACAAATGATTTAAACTCACTGTGCTTTTGTTTGTTTATCTATAAGATGGGTATTTGTTAATAATAATGCATCAAACATAAAAGAATATAATACAACCGACAGTGTTGAACTTTAACCTGAGTCCTGTGATCCTGGAAAACAGCAAAGATTAAGCTATACCCTTCCCTTTGTATTTGGGAAAACTGCTTTCTGCAAGGAACCTCCCTCACCCATATGGCATAGATAAGACTCACGGAAGCCCCTTTTTTTACCCATAACAAGACGAGACAAAGACCATCAAATTTCTGCCCCCCCCCCCTTTTTTCGGCTCATAACTGATTACCTAAACTGCTTTGTCCCCACTGATCAATCAAAACATATTAATGCTTGTTCAACAAAGGGTGGTTAAACTGATCTCCTCCCCCAGGCCTCTGAACTTTGACCTACCCTTGGCCTGAGCCAGTCTACAGCCTCCCTTGGAGATTAGGCCAGCCTCAGGGTAAAAACACTTTCTGATTTGCTATCCAATCGTACCACCTTTTCATCACACTTCCCCATACCTGAATCTCCTAGTCTAGCTCACTCCTCTCTATAAAAGAAAATGTATTCTTTCCTAATCCTTGAGACACTTGCAGATTTTAAGGTCACCGCTCTCTCCCTGTTGGAACAGTTTCTTTCCTCTCTTTGCAAAAATCCTTTAAAATAAACTCCTTCCTAATCCCAAATTTGTTTTGTATTTGAAAATTTCCTAGCACATACTTAGCACTATGAAGTTGTTACTTATTATAATTTTTACTATGTGATATTTTTATCAGAAAAATAGAAACTTTGTAACTAGGTTCATGGACTTTTAACCTAAGCTATTTAAGGTAAAATATGCAAATTTATGGAATATTTAAATCATTCAAAATAACATTACATAAAATTTTAGGTAGAAAGTAGTGAAAAAATATACAGGCATATCTTGAAGATATTGCAGATTTGGCTCCAGACCACTGCAATAAACTGAATATTGCAACAAAGTGAGTCAAGTGAATTTTTGGTTTCCCAGTGCATATACAAGTTATGTTTACACTGTACCAAAGTCTTTGTTGTATACCATAGTATTATGTCTAAAAAACAATGTGCATACCTTAATGAAAACATTTTATTTTTAAAAATAAATAAATAAATAAATAAATAAATAAATAAACAAACAAACAAACTGGATGAAGGAAGCTGCTTTTTTTTAACAGTTTTATTTTAGGCTAGCATATTGCACAATTATTTGTTTAAAAGATGGTGGACAGTTGGGTCTAATAGAATTGAGAACCACTGTTGTAGGAGATTGATGAGAACCTGCAAAGTTAGTTACAGAATATTGGAGATACCCAAGATCACCACATTTATCTCAGAAAATATCTGGATTCCAGATTTCTGATATTCCCTTACCAGAAGAGTTGATGGAGAAGCATTTGAATCCTAGGCAGGAAACTGAATGCCTTACAAATTGAGCTACTACCCATAATGTAAAAGAAAAACAACAAAAAGAGGATTGCCCTATTTGCCTCATATTTTTAAAACAAAATAAACAGAACACTATAAATAAGTGGAAGCTCTCTTTTTCCTTCTCTGAAATCCTCTTTTCTTCTCTTTCTCTTTCTTTCTACAGGAAAAGTATTATCATGAGTTAGGTGTTTAGACAACCTATGTGGTTATACGTTCATTGCGTATATACACACTCGTAAACAATAGTTTTATATTTTTTATCTTTACTTAATACCATGTCATACATAACGTCACACAATTTGTTCTTTTTGTTATGTTATGAAGATCTACTCATGATATTTACAGATCTCATCCATTTACTGAGTTTTCTGTGTATTACTCCATCCTATCAATATACAATTTATGGAACCTTCTCCTTTTAAAGGATAAATATCCTTAATCCATACAAACACATACAAGGGTGTGTGTGTGTGTGTGTGTGTGTGTGTCCCATTTCTGGACTAGTCTTTTACATGTTTTTGTAGTTTATTTGTCTTTTCAAAGACCAGCTTTTGTTTTATAATCACTATTACTCTTTTGTTTGGCTTTTTATATTATTAATATCTACTCTCATCTTTATCACTGTCTTCCTCCTCATTTGATTTACTTTTTCTATCTTCTTTAATGTGTAATTCATTGATTTAAATTTTTATATTAAAATGCATTCAAGACAATAAAGTTATTTCTAGTTACATTAGCCCCATTATATAAGTTTCAAAACAGTATTTCTATTATTAAGTTTAAATATTTCAAAATTTCCATTGCAGTTTTTTCTTTGATGAGTCTGTTTTTCAAGTGTGACTTCAGTTTACATATACACATTGCATTGGTGCTAATTTAACTGCATATTGGGCAGAGAACACTAACAATGTAATATTGACTCTTTGGGACTTGTCAAATAGAGCTTTCCAACCATAAATAGATTAAAGGTATGTGAATGTGTTGATTTCATCAGCTCTTGGCACAGCAAGGTGGGGCTTGGGATGGACAGAGCCAGTCACTGCAGCCACAAGCATCGTCAAGGTTGTAAAGTTGGGAAGGACAGACACTATGGTATAATACAGGAGTGATTTCTGTAAATGTTCCGAGTACACTTAATACTTGATTTTCTGTAAAAATCAAGACTGTTAATTTTCTTGTTCAAATTCTGTCTATCTTATTTCCTCTGATTTATCCATCAGTTTCTCAGAGAAGCATATTAAAAACTCTCACCAGTATTATGACCCTGGCCATTTTGCTTATACATCTGTCAGGTTTTGCTTTATCTATATTAGGAAAATGTAGAAGGCTTACAGGTTAATGATTGATATCCTTGGTGAATTATTCCTTTTTGGTTTTATTAATGATTAGATCTTAAATTTCATTTTGTTATTAATATTTCCATATCAGCATTCTTTTGTAAATATTTGTCTAGTCTACTTTTGTCTATTTTCAACTTACTTGTATAATGTTGCTTTTAGTGTGTCATTTGTCATCTGAACCAGGACTTTAGAGACTAAAGGGCATGTTACTAATATGTTAGCATAATTGGTGAAATTCACAATGGTCTGGAGCAAACTGGGTCATGTGAACTTACTCATAAGTAGCATATAACTGGATTTTATTTGCAATAAAATGTGATATTCTATTTGTATTTTTTATTTTTAATGTTTATTTATTTATTTTGAGAGAGAGGGAGTGACTGTGAGCAGGGGAGGGGCAGAGAGAGAGAGAGAGAGAGAGAGAGAGAGAGAGACAGAGAGAGAGAGAGAAAGAGAGAGGGAGAATCCCAAGCAGGCTCTTGTGCAGTCAGCGCAGAGACCAATGTGGTGCTTGATCCCACAAACCATGAGATCATGACCTGAGCTGAAATCAAGAGTCAGATGCGCAACTGACTGAGCCACCTAGACACCCCTGATATTCTACTTTTAGAGCAGATGTAACCAATTCATAGTCTGCAATTATTGCCTTCTTGGGTATTTATTTGGATATTTTTTTTGTTTGGATATTTTCAATATAATTTATTGAATTGCATAATTGTATAATGCTGCTTCCCTCCTTTTTTCTCCTTGGTTTCCTCCCTTTTTTTTTGTTTTTGATTGACAGAATTTCTCTCTTTTCCTGTTTTCTACCGGTTTTTAGGTTATCCATTTGATTTAACTTTTAAAATGGCTTATCTTAAATTTAACTTGTATATTTAACTTAATCTTTATGCCCTTCAATATCTATATAATACAAGGATCTCAGAAATATTTACTTTAATTTATCCCATATTATTGTTGTCTGGTATTTTAATTCTAACATGCTTTAACATTGAGTCGCATTTAATTATTAATATATTTTATAGGCAGTAGTTACATATTTACCAACAAACAAAAAAAGTTAATTCCTTGCATTCTTTCCTTCTGGTTTCAATTTTTTTTCTTGTTTAATCACCTGTTTTAGTATCTCTTTTAACAAAGGCCTACCAAATCATGAACTGTTTATGTATATTTGAAAATATCTGGATTTCATTTTCTAAAGGTAAGCACTGTTGTTTTCTACTTTCATTTTATAAATGAGTAATCTGAGTCACTGGTTGGATAAATACATTTCTCAGACTGGGAAATTCTTAAAAGCTACCAACAGTGAAGGCCAAAGGCAATGGAAAATATGATCTGAAGGTAGAATAATTGCTTCTTTAACATTCTATTTTTAGCTGACATTCACGGATGAAAAATATGTTGTCTAATTATTTTGCTCTATTGGATAATTAATCTCTTTTTTTTGGTAAGTTTTTTTTAATGTTTATTTTTATTTTTGAGAGAGAACAAGCAGGGGAAGGGCAGAAAGAGGGGAACAGAGGATCCAAAGCAGGCTCTGTGCTGACAGCAGTGAACTTGAACCCACAAACTGTGAGATCATGACCTGAGCTGAAGTCAGATGCTCAACCGACTGAGCCACTCAAGTGCCTCCTTTTTTTTTGGTAAGTTGAAAGATTTTTATTTGATAGTCTGCAGGTTCATTTAGATGAGTCCGGGTATGGATTTGATTTTCTTTTCCTGCTGGTGACTTGGTGTGCTCCTGCAAGTTGAGATTCCATATATTTTGAGTGAAAGCCTTTAATTCTATTTCTTCCTTCAATAACCCTTCCAAGTGGGCCACGGGACCTTCCCATTCTATCTTTCATGTCTCTACATTTGTCATTTTGTTTTGTTTTTTTTGTTTTGTTTTGTTTTGTTTTGTTTTTTTAATTTTTAACGTTTATTTATTTTTGAGACAGAGAGAGACAGAGCACGAATGGGGGAGGGGCAGAGAGAGGGAAACACAGAATCTGAAACAGGCTCCAGGCTCTGAGCTGTCAGCACAGAGCCCGACACGGGGCTCGAACTCACGGACCGAGAGATCATGACCTGAGCCGAAGTCGGCCGCTTAACCGACTGAGCCACCCAGGCGCCCCTACATTTGTCATTTTGTACTAAAATCTGGATGATTTCCTTCAGTCAGGTTTTCAACGTATTCATTTATATTTTCTTTGTGTCTATTCTTGTGTTCAACTCACTGATACTTCTAAAATTTTATAAATGTGTGCGGGGAAGGGTTATCTCTCCCAGAGTGAGTTGCTTAAACCCTCCACATTTCCAAGAAAGACCTGTTTTCAGAATTGGCCCTTGGACAGCTCCTGGTAGTTGAACTCGGAGTCCTTGGGCTATTCTTCCTGATAAGAGCATTTTTTTGTATGCTTGGAGTGTTAGGCTCCACAATACCAATTTTTCAGAGAGTTCGTGCTAACAAATGTGATTCGTGGTGAACCTCTGTTTTTGCTCTGTGGGGATGGGGCCTAAATAGATGAAATGAGTCTACAGCATGCCTATGTGATTTGACATCCTAGAAAACCTCTGGAAACAAGGCTCAAGAGTGACATTTCACATGTGTTATTACACATTGTTGTTGGCATAACTAAGTGCATCTTTGTGCACTGGGAGGGGACACCTGGAAGCTTGCATCTGTTTTCTCTTGGATTTCACCCCATCTGCCTTTTCCTTTGCTCATTTTTAGCTACAGCCTTTTGCAATAACAAACTGAAGCCATGAGTATAACTGTTTTTCTGAGTCCTGTGGGTTCTTCAAGTGAATTATTGAGCCTGCAGGAAGTGTTGGGGACTCCCCATATAAAATATATTTCTCTTTCTTACACATTCCACTCCATATAGTCCATTTTCTAACTAGTCTTTTTTTCACACTCTTAATACCATGAAAAAAATTTGCTTCTATTTTTCTTGTAGACCATTTTAAACTTACTTATTTGAAGCTTCTCTCTGATTTAAAAAAAATTGTTTTAATGTTTATTTTTGAGAGCTAGAGAGAGAGAGAGAGCACAAGCGGGGTAAGGGAAGAGAGAGACGGAGTCACAGAATCCGAAGCAGGTTCCAGGCTCTGAGCTGTCAGCACAGAGCCCCAGGCGGGGCTGGAACTCATGAGCTACTGAGATCATGACCTGAGCTGAAGTTGGCTGCTTAATGGACTGAGCCACCCAGGCGCCCCTTCTCTCTGATTTTTTTAAACTTACTTTTTCTCATTTGCCTGCAAAATTTTCTGTTGTTGATCCTACCGATCCCCTATCCCTCACCATGATTGCCTAGAATGCAATCATTAACAGTCAGCTACATATTCAGTTCCAACTGATTCCTTAGCACTGGTACCCAGGGCTGTAGAAACATCTCTAAAAGGTGGAATTAAATTTACCTACATTAGATATCCAGGAGTTTTTCTGATCATGGACCAGTTTGTATAATACAATTTTTGTCTGATATGAATTAAAATTTAAATTCACATAGAAAATAGAATTAGAGTTCTGACATCATTTTATAAAAATCTTCCCCTTCTTTACTTCTCTGGGTTTCAGCAGACATTTTGACTACTTTTCCAGGCTAATGGGTAGCATTTAAAGCCTTTTCTAATCTTTGTTTCATTGGTTTAATGAAAGTTGGGAAAGAGTATGGAAGATCTTTTCACCTTCTTCCATGTTTAACTAGACTGTTTCAATGTTTAATGTACTGAGATAACTCTGCTATAAGCCATTTTCTTCTAGGTTCAGCTGTCTTAAACCATAAAAATACTTACATCAAGAGTCCAGTATACTTTTTAAATCAGTTTTTTTAAGTTTATTTATTTATTTTGAGAGAGGGAGAAAGAGAGAGACAGAGAAAATGAATGAATGAATCCCTGCACCTTCAATGCAGAGCCTGACGTGGGGCTGAAACTCACGAACCATGAGATCATGACCTGAGTCAAAATCAAGAGTCAGGTGGTCAACCGAGTCACCCAAGTGCCTCTAAATCAGATTTTATGTTTTTTTAAATTTTTCCTATATTATCTGAATGGCATCTTGTTTTAGTATCAACTTCCCCCCCCTTTTTATTATCTGTTGAAAGTTTAATGTTACACACATAGGTATAATTCTTTTGTGTGTAGGATAAGGAGAGCCAAAATTATTAAGAGATTATCAATTTATTATTATTATTGCTATTATTAGTGAGCTCACTCTTCAAATACCATTTTGTCTATCTTAGTTTCTTCTTTCTTCTTCTTTTTTTTTTTAAATATTTATTTCTGAGAGAGAGGAGAAAGAGAGACAGAGCATGAGTGGGGGAGGAGCAGAGCAGAGAGAGAGGGAGATACAGAATCCAAAGCAGGCTCCAGGCTCAGAGCTGTCAGTACAGAGCCTGATATGGGGCTTGAACTCACAAACCATGAGATCATGACCTGAGCTGAAGTCAGATGCTTAATTGAGCCACCCAGGCGCCCCCCAGATGCCACCACTTTAGATAAGCAGAAGAGTGCCCTCTGGCACAGGTGGCACCACTCTAGACAACTAGTCTATATTAGTTGCTTATAAACCCAGGGTCCAATCTTGTTTTTATAAGAATTCTTTATTCATAGCTCAACTAAGAATATAAAGAGAGCACTATGCACTAGCTTCCAAAGAATTTGTATGTCTAATCTCTCAAGAATGTAAATAGTTAATTATAAATATGGTTGGAGGTCAGAAGTATGAATTGATAGAACTCTTTCTAAAAAGGGAAAGAATATTAAAGAAAAAAATGCATAAATGGATAAAATTTTAATAAATTCATTCTATCAGTTGCCATGGAGGATGGTATATGGGCAGAAAGTGGATAGATTTCCCAGGAAGGGATATCAAAATTCTTATACAGCAAGTATGTGAAATTGAAGAGGAAGTCAGAATATCTAAACATTACAAAAACCCTAGGGAATGGCATGGTTTCAGGGTTTTAAGTGGCCAAAAATATAAGCAAAACTTTAGAAATAAATCTGTAGTTTCATAAAGACGAAAAACATAGATCAAAAGAGCAAATGTTTACTTTTGGTAAGATTTAGGGGTTATCACTAGTATTTAGATTCAAAGTTAGTATGGAAACAGGTATATTTTGGAATGTTCTTCTATAAACATAACCCTTTTCCAATTCTTGTAGCCTTTTTATGGGTGATAGCAGTTATTACCTCTCAAGCATGTGAAAATAAAGGACAGAGACATTAATAAGACTTAGTAATCAAAATAGTATGGTACTGGCACAGAAAAATGGAACAGAACAGAAAATCCAGAAATAGACCCACAATTACATGGTCAATTAATCTTCAACAAAGCAGGAAAGAATAGCCAATGGGAAAAAGACAGTATCTTCAACAAATGGTTGTGGGAAAACTGGACAACAACATGCAAAAGAAGGAAACTGAACCACTTTCTTACACCATACACAATAATAAATTCAAAATGGATTAAAGACCTAAACATGAAATCTGAAGCCAAAAAAATCCTAGAAGAGAATACAGTAACTTCTTGACATTGGCCATAGTAGCATCTTTCCAGATATGTCGACTCCTGAGGCCAGGGAAACAAAAGCAAAAATAAACTATTAAAACCACATCAAAATATAAAGCTTCTGCACAGTGAAGGAAATAATCAATAGAACTAAAAGGCAACCTAAGGAATGGAAGAATATATTTGCAAATGATGTGTCTGATAAAGGGTTAGTATCCAAAATCTATAAAGAACTTATAAAACTCACCCCTCCCAAATAAAATAACCCAATTAAAAAATAGGCAGAAGACATGAACAGACATTTCTTTAAAGAAGACATACAGATGGCTGACAGACACATAAAAAGATGCTTATCATCACTTATCAAGGAAAACTACGATGAGATATCACATCACATCTATCAGACTGGGTAAAATCAACAACATAAGAAACAACACATGTTGGTGAGGATGTGAAGAAAAAGGAACATTCATGCATTGTTGGTGGGAATCCAAACTGGTATAGCCATTATAGAAAACCGTACGGAGGTACAGAACTACCTTATGATCCAGCGATTGCACTACTGGGTATTTACCCAAAGAATACAAAAACACTAATTCAAAGGGATACATGCATCCTTATGTTTTTGGCAGCATTATTTACAATAGCCAAGATATGGAATCAGCCCAGATGTCCATCAACTGATGAAAGGTTAAAGAAGATGTGATATATATATATAATGTAATATTATTCAGCCATAAAAAAGAAAAAAAATTGCTATTTGCAGTGACATGGAGCTAGAGATTATCATGTTAAGTGAAATAAATCAGAGAGAGACAAATACCATATGATTTCACTCATATGTGGAATTTAAGAAACAAAACAAAGGAAAAATAATAAGAGACAGAGTGAAAGAAACAGACTGTTAATTGTAGAGAACAATCTGATGGTTACCAGAGGGGAGGGGGAGGGAAGGGATGGGTTAAATAGATGATGGGGATTAAGGAAGGCACCTGTCATGGATGAGCACAGGATGATTAATGGAAGTGTTGAATCACTATATTGTACACCTGAAACTAATATAACACTGTATGCTAACTAACTGGAATTAAAATAAAAACTTAAAAAAATTCATAATAATTTTAGGACATTGACATGATATGTTTATTTTTCTACCTATCAGAGTAGATGCCAGTTCCAAATTTGTGTGTGTGTAAGAAAGAATAATTTTTAAAAAAGATAGAACTCATACATTTCATACTTATGAAATGTTATGCTTAGTTATTTAGTATGTCCAAAGGTTTTTCCAAGTCTTTAATAATGAATGTGGTGTGAAATTAAGAGAGACTATTGGGATAAGGAAGATGATAACATTGGAAAATATAAATAAAAAATATATTCATATGTTTATTTCATTGCCCTAAAATATTTCCCTTGATATTTTCCCATATTAAGTACCATCTGGATGTGTTCCTATCTGTCCCACATTTTCATATTAGATTTTCCAGTGGATTCTGTTTTGTATTATGCCCTTTACTCCTTCATGTGACCCTTACTAGCTTTTTTTCCTATATATGTAATTCCAGGCAGTTTTCTTCCTGTTTGTATTTCCCTCAATTTATACTGTTGTAGACAGTCTAGCCCGAGGTTTTTTTGTTTGTTTGTTTGTTTGTTTGTTTTTTAATGTCTACTCATATATCTAGATCCTGTAGAAGATCCTCTGATTTCAGTCCTTTTCCTTCCATTTAAGGCCCATTTCACCTACTCTCTAGCAGAAATTTCTTTGAAATAAAATAAAACAATTAAAAAGAATAAAATACATCTAAGCATATCACATAAACCTACATATGTGATAAAATTTCGTAAAACTAAACACACATACGTATACAAATCAGTGTGTGTTTTTATAAGGGCATATATTTATAAGGCTGTTGGGTTGTATCAGTGTAACTTTCTTGGTTGTGATTTTGTACTATAGCTATATAAGATGTTACCATTGGAGGATGAAGGGTAAAGGATCCACAGAATCTCTGTGTATTACTTTTTACAACTACTTGTGAGTCTAAAGTTATTTCTAAATTAGAAGTTTTCAAAAAGACATATATGTAAGACATAATTGAGTTTTAGAGTTTTGCTTTGTATCTTCTGCTGAATTGGGTATCTTGGACAAGACTACAAATCATCATCTAGCACCTTCACTGCACCCCCGTCCTGTTTTCAAGTACAGCAAATTAAATGTTATAGGCATCTTGATCCTTCAACTGAATCCATTCATAAATCTTAAGTTACTTTTCAATCACTCACCTATTCACTGTCAGTCAATAAATCTTTATTAAATCCACCTTTATGAACCAGGAACCCTTGTAGGCAGGCACTAGAATTATAAGCAATGAATTTTTTTCCTGGCTTTAATGAAGTTTATTTTCCTGAATGAAAAGTATTTGTGGTATATGAAGATCTACTGAGTTTGTACTTTCAGTTTGCTCTTATTTGCAGGCTACTTCATTGGCACTGTCTTAATTTATTCTATGATACATCCAAGTGCATCTTTTCAAACACAATCATTGTTTTCAGGTATAGAAATCTCAAGATTAAAAATAAGCATTGGGGAGCTTGAGTGGCTCAGTCGGTTAAGCAGCAGACTCTTGATTTCAGCTCAGGTCTTGGTGTCACGGTTTGTGAGTTCGAGCCCCACATTGGGCTCCACACATAGTGTATGGAGCCTGCTGCTGATTCTCTCTCTCCATCCTTCCCCTGCTCATGCCTGCTCTCTCTCAAAAATAAATAAGTAAATAAACTTTAAAAAAGAAATAAGCATCAAAACCCATAAAAATATCAGAAATTGAAGGGAAATATAGATCTAACTTGTAGTGGAGACAGAATATTGATGAACCAAGAAAAGTGTTTCATTTGAAAAGCCTGTTTGTGATAAACAAAATGACTCACCTCATCAAATAGAGATCTTTAGGCAAAGCTGCTTCCATAAACCACAACTGATAAGAGATGGAATTTCACTAAATTCTTAAGAGATTACAGACTGTTTTTAGCCTCAAATATACTCATTATTTCATCCCTGGATATATCCAACAACATTTTAAACTAAAATTGGATTACATGAGATAGGTTTAATTCTATTTTTATTTTGGAGTGTGCGTGGGGGAATAAAAAGGAAGAAAAATGAGAAAACAGCTTCTCTCTAATTGAATACATTTACTTATACTTCCATGTTTATGGATATATATCACTAAGTGAGAAACTTCAAAATTTGTAGTATGGCTCCAGTTGTGATGATGACTATCTCTGCTCTTTGGTGTTTATATTTTCTTAGGTCAACACAGGGCATTCCTTTCGGGATTTGTTTTCCAGGTGTTTTTCAGCCTCTGTTTTGTAGAGCATTTTTCTTGTGATAAAGAAAACTTATCTGTAAAATACAGTGATAACATTACTAGTCTCGCAAACATTGGCCCATCGAAAATACGGGATTTCATGAAAGCTACTAGGGGCAATAAATGACATATGATAGAATCCGTATGTGTTTCATTCATTGGAATTTTTTTCTTTGATTACTATTATAGACTGTGGGTATGAGACTTGAAGTCAACTTTTATAGTCTCTATCTTTCCCTTTCTGCCACAGAAAGACTCTGTAGACTAGCTGCTTGTGCTTAACGTGGCTCATGGTAAAAGAACCTGAGTTAACATGCTGTAACTTGCACAGCCACTGCTCTTGGACCTCAAGACTCTTCCCCTTTTCACTCCATTTTATTCCATTTACAAACCTCAGCCTGGCTTATTTTCTATACTGGATTACATGGTCAGTTAGTTGTTTGTTGTTTGTTTTTTCACCAATTCCATCCCAACCCTGACCCTAACCCTAACACTTTCCCCTTTGTCTTTCAACAAAATTCTTCCTATAGACCAACAACACTGTATCAATCCTTAAATCTGGTAGAGAAAAACATATAAACGATTGTATCATTGGCACCAGAAATTCAGTTTGCAGCCTCAGTGGTTTCTTTAACATCAAAATCTTTCATTTTTACTATTCAAAACTATAGAATTATCTTCCAATCTTTCTAAGGGGATTTGACCATTATTGTGGCTCTCAGGACACATTTTTTGTTGTTGAATGGTATGGAACATTCCCACATTTTGCTAGAGTGCATCTTGGAAGTTGCTTTGGAAAGCAAATATGGTAGAGATAGTTTAGCTTTTTTTTCCCCCCAAAAAAGCCACTTTGTAAACTGTGGTCATTCTATTCTATCACCAAACTCTTGACTGCATTTACACCTGGGCTTTGAAGAACCAGCTGCTGAAAGTGATAAATCAGCAGTTGAAAATGATGAATGAGAGACCCATTGGAGTTCCAAGTGAAATATAGGGGCTTTTCAACAATGTTAGATTGGTAACTGGACATGGCAAGGAGTGGTGAATGCTGGTAAAATGTTTAAATAAATATATATTATAGTAGCAATTATACTTACTTATTTGAATTCTATTTGAAGTTCTCTTATTATTATAACATGTGGGGTTTTTATTTTGAGGAGCAGTACTAACAATAAATCAGAACTAACATTTATTGAGTGTCAATTATGTGCCAAGCCCAGTGCTAGGCTGGGGAGCATTAGCTATGAAATGCCTAGTTCATTAGCTATGAAATGCCACTTATGGAAAATTATGATCTGCTTTCTATACTATTGTACTATCTTTAGATATAACAGGCATTCTGGATTTTAAAACCTATCTATAATGTTTCCAGTGTGGTTTATGCTTACTCAAATGGAATATTTTTCAGCTTGTTCCTTTCCAACTGCTACTTATACACCTGTCATTCATGGCTCTTTCTACTCTGATTTTGATTTATTCAATTTGCCAGTGTTCCCTGGTTACTAGTCCATGTAATGGTCTGTTCATTTGTACATAAACATTTATACAAGATGGAAAAGTTGAAGTAATTTAAATTTGGACCATTTTTTTTTCCAGTGTGAATTGTGTGTCGCTACAGTACTTCAACGAAAGGTTATTCATTGGTTTACTCTCTGCTTTTTTTATAGCTTCCAGGCATGTTTAATATCTGTGATTGACTGAATTTTTCAGGTTAACATCTGCATTTAATCACAAGTTATTACCCATTTCCTCGACTGGTCAGCGTAACATTTCAATCACTCCTTCCTTCTTTCTCCACCCGTGTAGTAAAAGATTCAAAGTCAGTTATACTTTCTCTCTTTCACAGCCATGGAGCTGCACTTAAATAATATTTAAGAAAGTTATATTTCTTTTGAAGTGGTCACAGGAAGCATATGCTTAGTGTATATAAACAGAGAGAGAGAGTTGAGGCACTGATTTGGAAGGCTTGGTTGATTTATAGAGCTCTTGTATCTACATAGAAACATTTTGTTTCAGCAAGAAATGAAAGGCTCTATTGGGCTCCACTAGCCTCACAGCTCCTGTCCAATACACTGAGATTTAAAGAGCAAGGCTTCTTTCAACTTCTCATTGCCCTTACTTTTTTGGAATGGTTCAGCGAACTTCTGAGAGGTCTCTGTTTTAGCTTAAACACTTCTTGTCTCACTTTCCAAACTTTAATTTTTCAAAGTCATTTGATCATGGAGAACAAAACCTTAAGGATTAGCCATACTTCAGGTAAAAGGAACTCATTCCAGTTCTTTTCCCCACTGAACAGGATCATTCAAATAGATTCTCCCATTTTTCTCTGAGTTCTCCATAAACCTGTCATAAATGATTCAATTTAAGGAAGAAAAATATTAAAGCTGAACAGCTAAACATGTGGTCATGTCTGGCCACTATATTTTTGGCAAAACTTGACCTAATCCAGGAATTTGCATGTCTTCCAAAGTTGAGTATTTTTGTTGGGGAAGGAAAGAAGGGGGAAGGACGCGAACAACTATCCTGGGATTTTAATTGATTGAGAAGTAGGGCATGAGCAATATTCTCCTTCCTCCCCCCACCAAGTATGGAGGATACTGGACTATGATTAAAAACTATGAAGGGAATATGTGAAATTCATACATTTTATCTAATCAAATACATCTCACAATTATGTTATTCTGACATATTTAATAATGAGCATGGATCACTGTTGTTCTAGGAAGTTTTTAGGCACAATATACATAAAATTGTGCATAATGATCGAAATTAACATCCCTTATATATAGTCAAAACCCTCATTATTTTTCCCAATTTACTTAGAAACAAAGGAAAAAATTGTGTGAAAGACCTTAATTGCCTTAATTTCAGGAATGACATCTTGTTCATCATTTTATCACCAAAGTCAAATACATTGGCTGATGATCAGCAGATACTCAAAGCTCATACAAAAATGAATAGGGTATGGGGTATGTAACTGCTCTCTACCCTTCAAGGTTCAAGTGGCTGTGAATAGTATGTGGAAAGAATGTCAACATTCTGCAGGGTGGGGCCAGAGGTACCTGAGGCGGGGGGTGGGGGGGGGTGGGGGGGTGGAACTTGGAGAGCAAATGGGGATAAATTTTACCTTTAGACCATTTAGAAGTCTTGGAGCCCTGGAAAGTTGGGAAATGAGCACCTGGGGAACTTGATGAAGGAAGGAATAGAGCATGGCCTGCCGGTTACATGGACATGAGATGCTAGAGTACAATTTCCAGAAGCAGAATGTAAGCCCTTCTAGCACATGCATCCCAGGAGCAGGAGACCTTCTGGGGGAGAAAAGCCAAGAACCATTCTTTCTGGCTGTGACCACTGAGTTTCCTGGAATCAAATGTACCGGGTTCACATGTAGAGTTGACTTTCTGGTGACATTTCCATGTCCATGCAAAAATGCTCTTTATTTATGCACTCTTCCCTAATGAGTTCAGGTACAGCTTCAGAATCTCTTTCAACATAGGACTTCAGGCAGCAACTATCAATGCACTTGGATTTTAGAAATAAAACCAACCCTTGCCCTAATAACAGGGACAATAGGAAATACTTTCTGCTTCTACTTAATTTCCCCTTGCCTTTCCCCAACATAAGTTCCCTTAGTCAATCTGCTCACTGATATGTGAGATCACCTTTAACAATTAGAAAGTTAAGTCAATGCTTACACATCATTCCAACTTTCTTCCTATCTGTTCCCTCTTCCTGCACTCTCTATGTCATCCCTTATGCTCATGCCTCCTCTAGGGCACTTATTTTAAAATAAACCCTCCCAAGTTATTTGCATACTTATTTGCATAATCTGCCTTCCTACTTCTCTGTCTTATTAAGGTCTGGTCTAGGCTTGCTGCATCCACATATGGACCACCTGTATTTTTCATCATTGTCAGCAGTCTGGCTTCTGTCCCTTCTGCACTCTACTCTTCCTGCTGCTGTTGCTATTTCCCCTTGACTGAGGACCAGAAAATTGTGGTCCAGAAATTGTGGCAAAATACATGCATAGTACCATGTAGTTCCTTAGAAAAGAACTCTAGGGGGTAAGTGCTAGCAATTGGGTATAAAGAGATTATGTAATTTACAACAGGACACAGAGCTAGTAAATGGAATAGGGAGGAATTAACCCCAATCTAACCATAAAGTCAATGCTCTTAAATGCCTTCACAGACCACTTTCTTGTATACTTTTCTTTCAGTCTTTATATTACTCAACCTAACACTATCTAAAAGAACTTTCTGCCGTGATGGGTTTGTTCTATATCTGCATTATTATTTTACAAACGCCACTTGCCACATAAGGTGTTAAACACTTGAAATGTGACTAATGCAATAGAGGAACTGCATTTAAATTTAGTTTAATTTCTACTTAAATAGGTATAGGTAGCTAGCGGCTATCCTATTGGATAGCACAACTTCAATAACTCAATGTCATTAGATCCTGTCAATAGCTTCTTTATATGTATGCTTTGCTTTTCCTCCATTTCAATGGTCAAAGTTGTTTTCTTGTTTTCTGTTCTTCTTCTGGGTTCGTTTCTTCTTCCAGTTTCCTATAGGTAAGTCGTCCTCAGGTTTCTTTCTCAACCTCTTCTTTTCCTACATTTTATCCCTTATATTAGCACTCATTCCTGTGTCTTTAAATATCTTCTTTAGATGAAGGGAGAAATCTTTACTGTCAGCCACAATCTTTCTCTTATTTTTAGACAAACTTCCATTTGCTTACTGAACATCCCTTCTTCGTGTAGCACTTTCTCCAGGTATGTGACAGAAACAGAAGTAATCTTCCTTTTCAAAGTTCTTCTTCGTGTATTCCTTATTTTTATTAATGATACCACCATGCTTTCAAAATTCCCAGGTTTAAAGCTTTTAATTGTTCTTGGGCAAGTATCTCTTTTATTTGGCTCTGTATTAAATCATTTGCTGTTTCATTGATCCTATCTTGCAAATATCCCACGTTTCCTCCCACTTCTTCACTTTTTCCACCTGCAACTCCATTTCTGAGTTTCAAATATCAGGTCCCTCAGAATAGATTGTCTGGAATATTACTATAATTCTCTAAACGGCTTCTCTGCATCCAACTTTCAGTGATTCAATTTCTCCGACCTATTGATATCAAATTAATCATTTTTAATCCTTTCTCTAAAAATTCATTTTCATGCTTACAAAACTTTGAGGATCGTGACTCATTCTAATTAAAGCCCATGCACTCTGGTCTGGATTTTGGCTTCATGATCCTCTTTTTTTTTTCTTTTATTTATAATTTACTGTCAAGTTAGCTAATATACGGTGTATACAGTGTGCTCTTGGTTTTGGGGGGAGATTCCCATGATTCATCACTTGCAGACAACACCTAGTG
This sequence comes from Neofelis nebulosa, assembly GCF_028018385.1. Taxonomy (NCBI): domain Eukaryota; kingdom Metazoa; phylum Chordata; class Mammalia; order Carnivora; family Felidae; genus Neofelis; species Neofelis nebulosa. The sequence continues at coordinate 39,461,061 of NC_080782.1, read as the reverse complement.
CTCATTACAACAAGTGCCCTCCTCAACGCCCATCACCCATCCTTCCCCACCCCTATCAACCCTCAGTTTATTCTCTGTATTTAAGAGTCTCTTATGGTTTGCCTTCCTCTCTGTTTGAAACTGTGTTTTCCCCTCCTTTCCCCCATGTTCATGATTCTCTTAATTTCCATATCCATTTTCTCTTCCCAATGAAGTCTTTCTAGTCTTTTTTTTTTTTTTTTAGAAAATAATATCTTCTTTCCCTGATTTACCACAGCAATATTGCTTATCTTGCTATATTTTTATTTACATACACATCTCTGACTTCCATTAGATCCTTAAGTGTAAAACATTCTTTATTTGTATTTGCACCCCATAATAATTAGGATGACTTAAAAATTATAGAATTTATATAATTTTAATTCAGTTCTCAACTACTTTTAAATTTAACTTGTAATGCTTCTTTCCTACCAAACACTCTCTAAATCTTTGTGAATGCAAGGAAAAAAAGAACATGTTTCTCTGTTTTAAGGATTTCAAAGTCTAGTAGGGAAGGCATTCTAAAGATTATTTTAAAATAAAATGTTACACATACAGTATTAGAATCATTTTCCAGACAAAGTCTGGCACAAAGGAAAGAGTAATCAAGTCTCAGTGGGTGACTTTAGGAAAATTTAGCAGAGCAAGAAATCTTGAGAGATCTGGGTGTGAAAGTACCTAAAGGAAGAGTTTACCTAGAAGCCTGAGGATGGTAGTATACCTAAAGAACATGTAGAGTTCGAGCTGTGACCTACAGACTTATTGGAACTTATTGGAAAGCTACATGTATTTCTGAATGTCTAGAACACAAGGTGATTAATACATAAAGAAGGTAAGGGAGTGAAAAGAGAAGAGGTTAGACATGAATCCTTAACTTCAAGCATACGTGGAAGACCTTGTATGTCATCCTACGAAGTTTTGCCTTTCTTCTGGAAGGGAATCATTAAGAGTTTTAAGTAGAGTGAGTAACTTATTTAGATTTATTTTTCAGAAAGTTCTTTGGTAGAAAAATGAAAAGATTCAATATTGGAGATAGGAGAGTAATTTAAAAAGTTGTTGCAATATCCTAGACAAGAGAGTTAAAGTCCCAAGTTAAAGCAATGGCAGAGAGGATGAGAAAGAACCCAATGCATGACTGGTCAATGGATGGTAATAGAATTAATGAAGAAAGCTATTCTGAAGAGGAGGTGCTTTAGCAAGAACACACATAAATTCATTCATTCCTGAAAGTTTTGGAGGCTCTAGACCATCCAGGCTGAGGTGTTCATGAGACAGCTGGACACAGACATATAGGTGTCAGGAAAGCTGTCTGACGACAGAGATAAAATCTGAGGTACACCAGCTTTTAGGCAAAGATATAATATGGCTTTGGGACAGGATACAAAGACAAACAGGCCCAACATCTTTTCAGTGATTGTCATTTTTTTCTACGTTGTGAAGAAAAGGTTTATGCTTAAGGGAAACTAATTTCATCTTTCTTGCTCTAGGCTCTAAAGGAAAGAAGGGAGAGTTATGAAGGAAGACAGATGTTGTTACATTTATTGGAGTAACTATGATATCTGTTAATCTTTCCTAAATATGAGTTGAAAATTGAAGACAATTTGTGCCAATATATATCTGAGGAATAATGTATTAAAAATGAAATGCTAATTTTGGGACATTTTTACATTTTACATTTAAAAACAGAATAAGATCTTTTGGTACCTTACTTCCAACTGTGACTCTATAACTCTTCTTGTTTTATTTTTAGGAAATCAACTCTTTTCAGAGATCGAAATAAAAATGAAGGTGAATATAGTCATTCCAGGATTTATTTACTGAATTCCTAATTTGTTCCTAATATAGGTGCTGAGATTTACTCATCCTCGTAAATAATTTTCAAAAACCTTAAGACTAAGAAAATATATTGCACCATTTCTCATTAGGTTGTACATTTTTAATACTTATGTCTCCAACTGTGGTATTACATATTCATTCTTACAGGACTATTTACAGTTTAGTATCTCTCTTTCATTAGCATTGACCAAGGCTCAATTTTTTGATTTAATACTTATTTTATTTCATTCCATAATTATAGCATATAGCACCAATATATCTTTTGAAGTATTTGACTTCTGCTAACAAATATGTCCCATAAGTGGTTTGCCACCTTCGCCATATCTATCTTTTCCTTTTCTTCTTTTGTACTGATCCTGGTGGGACACTTAATTTGTTGAGAGGCAACATATCCAATGATGCATGAATTATAGCCTCACTTCGAATTCTGGGTAAAAGGAAGCAGGAAAGTTTTTGAGAAGGGCCCTTGGCCCTGAAACTCTTCCCCTGGCTGGGACTTCTGGCCTCAGGGTCACAGAAGAAGACCCATCTGTTTTCTCAGGCTCTGCCCTTGGGGAGAGATGTGAAGGAAGTTTTGCGAATCTCCAGAGACTGGATAGCATTCTTGAGACATGTTTATAATGCAGCTCTGTGAAGAATCATCCATGACTATTAGGATGAGACATTTTATTCTATTTTAAATATTCTTACAGAATATTTTATTACTAAAGTAGTTAATAAAAAAAAACCCCTAATACAATATTCTCCTCCTTTCTTAATGCTCATTCTGTAATTAAGCTACAAATTATAGAGACACATTCAAAATAATAAGGGCTGGGAATCATTTAGAAACACACAGATTTACATATATACCTATGTATCATTTTAATCTATAATGGCTTGAAAGTGGGGTTCTAATATTAATGACCATTATTATATTAGTAATTATTTATTTTGTGGTAAAATTTATAAACTTCTATATAATATTCCTTTTTGATGGACTATTAGAAATAATATATTTAAGCATTAAATTATTAAAATTATTAAAAAAAAATTTAATGTTTATTTATTTTTGAGAGAGACAGAGACAGAATGTGAGTGGGTTAGAGCAGAGAGAGAGGGAGGCACAGAATCTGAAGCAGGCTCCAGGCTCCGAGCTGTCAGCACAGAGCCTGACGCGGGGCTCTAACTCACAAGCTGTGAGATCATGACCTGAGCTGAAGTCGGATGCTCAACAGACTGAGCCACCCAGGTGCCCCAAAATTATTTTAAAAATAGTTAATTTTATTTAATTTTATATTGTCCTGTATCACATTATAATCATATTTCTCACATGTTTCCTGTTTTGCTTTAATCAGTTTTGGAATCTATTACCTAATGGGATGGAGCTCAAATTAAGTTATTCTGCTATCTTGTGGTTGCTATTGGAAATAGCAAAGTTGTATTCAAGAGTTATATTTCAAGCTTAGCTGTTGAGATAGGGGGAAAAAATCAGATCACTAAGTACCCTGAGAGAACACTTGATTTTAATAAAAAAAATTTCAGTAGTTATCAAATCACTTTCCTTCAGTGTCCAGCCAGATTCTGGAAAGAAGTCAGTCACACTGCAAAGCCACTAGAGATGGATCCAGGGCAAAATAGCAGCCTGGCAGTAATAATTTAAATTATCTCTTAGTAGTCCTAAAGAATTAAAGCTCTTACTAATTTTCTCCCAGAAACCTAAACTCTAAAGACTCAAACCATATGATTTTCTAATGAAGAAATTAATTCACTGCAGCTATACTAAATTTTCTTTTCCTTTTCACATTCAAACTAGGGTTAGAGTTGGACACTGTAGGTACAGGCTTATGATGATGGAAGAACCTCAGTCTTTGGGGTATTTTCCAGAGCAGTGCTTTATTTTGGGTCTAGCAGTCATTCCTGATAGGAAGAGAGAGGTGAAAATAGAAAAAAACAATTTCCAGTGTTTCCAGAGATCTGCAGTTTTGCTCATTCCCTTATCCCCATCCCCAAGCACTGTGAGACCATTCCCAGGGCAGATTGTTAGGTGTGAGAAAGTACGGGGTTTTGTCCCCATGTTGCTGCTCTTTTCCCCCCAAGACAGTGAGCGTTGCAAAAGTTCCTGAGTTCACTCCATGTCACTACTATAAATCCTGAGGGCAGCCTACTTCCCATCTTGTGAAGGAAGGACTGACTTCTGTTTATAGTGTTTATTTTTCCCCTTAATTCAAAAATCTGAAAACTATAAGTCTCATTTTATAGAAACCCTGAAGGCTGTCCTGATGGTTAAGTAATAACTTTTAATTACATCGTGTCAATTGCAGAGTGGGTACTGGAACCAAGTCTCTCTGAGTTGAATTGAATCCCTTCAAATTTCTTAGATAAATTCTGTTTGATCTATGTTGTTTATGACTGATCTTCAATTATTAAACCTTTATTCACTAAATTTCACTGTTGTGCCATCAGTGAATAGACACACATCTGCTCAGTCCTACTACTTGAAAAAGCATCATGTCCTTTACAAAGCCCTCTATTTCCTCTAGCAGATGCTGAACATATTAATGGTGTCCAAGAGGCTTCTGTCTCTTAACGAGTAGCAGGTGTGGTCAGAACGCCTTATTATTTATCACTTCCTCACCCAGGATATTGTTCTATGCTTGTAAGACATTTATACAGTACTCCATCAATGGTCTCTTTATTTCATACAGAATACCTCTGTGACTAAAATGAGTATTACCCTTCTCAGTAAATCTTGACATTTGCTACCTCAGATACTCCTTCACCTACTGGGGACAGTGGTGGTGGTGGCGGGGCGCGGGGGTCAGCTGAAGAAGCTCTACTAATGTTTCCCAGATTTGGGGATTATTTGAGGTCATGAGGTAAAGTAGTGGGTGGATGGACGCAGTATGGAGGAAGGAGGCTTCCTTCCTTTTATGAGATGACTGTATTTTTTTGATACAGCTTTCATTTCTGATCTCAATTGTACTATTGAAACCTCTCCCATGGTCTGATCACTCCAGGTGGATTGGAATTAGTCCATTGTAGATTGCTGTGTTTGATGTTTTGTATGAGATTAATCAGGAAAACACCTTTTTGGTTGCATGACAGTTTTTCATCTTAAGGTTGAATCCAAATGACTGTAGGTTTTAGAATTCATTAAATTAATGTATGATGAATTCTTTGAGAATAGAGAGATTTAAAATGTTTTTTAATGTTTAATTATTTTTGAGAGAGAGACAGAGTGTGAGAGGGAAAGGGGCAGAGAGAGAGGGAGACACAGATTCCGAAGCAGGCTCCAGGCTCTGAGCTGTCAGCACAGAGCCCACCTCAGGGGCTTGAACCTACAAACTGCGAGATTATGACCTGAGCCGAAGTTCGATGCTCAACCGACTGAGCCACCCAGGTGCCCCAAGAATAAGAGAGATTTTAGATGTTGCTACTGACCTTTCTGAAATTCTTCTGCCACTATGCTTAGAGGTTCCTAGACTCATGTTTCAGTTTTTTCACTTATTCCGATTTTCTTAGGCCTCTTTGTTTTGGTCAGGATTGATAACAATGCTTGCATTTCCCACAGGCATAATTTCCTGGTTTAATTTTTATTTATTTTATTTTATTTTATTTTATTTTTTCCTGGTTTAATTTTTAAAAGCATCTTGTTGCAGGGTTTCAATCTTATTGTGTAAAGGAAAGGTAAAAGTCTGGTGTCAGCCTTCTTCCTTAAACCTAATTGGTTAATTGGTCCAACATGTCTGATTTCATTTGTCTTCTTTTTTACAGAACACTTGTCCATGTAGAGCCCAATAGACCTAGGTAGCAACCACCTATTAGCCGTGAGATATTTAAAGAGTCAACTGAAGAATAGAAGATCAAAGGGTTAATTGAAGGTTTTAATATATTTTCAGCATAGAGTTGTTACCAAACTTTATAAAAAATTGCTCCCATATAATGTATGTATAACTGTAATTTAAATGTTTATATGAATCTATGCATATTTTTAACAACTAAAATAATTTTAAGCTTTTAGATGTCTCATGTGATTGCTCTCTGGCTTTCAGGATTCCTTGAGAATGAAGTTCAGGGCTTGCTCACTATGTTTTTCTGGGACTGGCCCACTAAACATCCTCTGTTGGAGGCAAGCCAAGTTTTTATAGCCAACACGGTTTTATGGGAAGGAAGTGGTAATTCAGCTGTAGTTTTGATTTCATGAACACTTCAAGAGAGCTTTCAAATAGGCAAGACTCGATTAGACTGGTCTCCTGTATTTTGTTCTGACCATTTTAGTTCAACTTTCTAATTATTATATACATATCTAACTTGTATTTAAGAAGGAAGATGTCTGTAGCAACTATTTGATGTGTAGGTGGTCATAAGCCTCCTTAAGCCTTCCTTTCCTAAAAGCAGGAAGACGCCATTTGCCAAATGTAAACAAAAGTGAGCACCAAAGCCTGGGGGGTTGCTTTTGTAACTAGGAACCCACAACTTCAAATATAGCAAATTTAGCATCACACAGCTAAGGTGAGAAGAATTTAATAAATACTTTTTATACTAATTGAAGAAATATTTGTCAACTCACTTTAATGTTCAATATATGTTTCTTATTTTCTGATTTATCTTTTGGTAAGAATCTACAAAACACTTTGAGGTGTTCAGTATTTTTTCCCTAATCTGAACAGCCTCCTATTAAAAGTGTTTCAGAAATTTAACATATTGCACCCTATGTATATCTATGGCCTTCATTATTTTTTTAATGTTTATTTATTTTGAGAGAGAGAAATAGTGAGTGGGGGAGAAGCAGAAAGACAGGGAATCCCAAGCAGGCTCCTGTGATGTCAGTGCTGAGCCTGATGTGGGGCTTGAACTCATGAACCATGAGCTGAAATCAAGAGCTGGACGCTTGAGCTGGAGCCACCCAGGTGCCCTCTATGGCCTTCATTCTTAACCTAAAGAATACAATCCAGGATTTATCTGCAACAAAAAGGGACAGTAAGAAACTGGTTCACTATGTTAAAAATAGAGCAGAAATATTTTAATCTAAAGTGGAAAAGAAACTCATAAAGTATTTATATATATACATATATATATATGTATACACACACACATATAATTTTCCTTACTTGCATCAGAATAAGTAAGTTTATATGTTAAAATCAATGTAGTAGTTTCATGAGAAGAGAGAAACTTGACTCTCAACAGTAAGATAGCAAAAGTGCCAATAGCTAAAGAAGTTTATAATCCAATTAACAAAAACACTTGTTCTTTTTCATATTAAAAGTATTGACTTCACCAATGGTTATTTATACTTTGGGGCTCAAAGAGAGAATTATGGGCCATGATTAGGACTGGTAGATTATCTCCTTGAAATTGGGTGATTGTCTGGCTTTTCCTAGAGGGTACAATATTAAGGGTAGTGAAAATATATTGTCACTGAGGGCTAAGGCAAACGTAGAAGTTGAACCTTGGATACAGGGAATCTACAGTGATGACTTAACTTTTCCTTTCAAGTGCATCTTTCCAGATTGGTATTTATTACTTCAAATGATCTCTTCACACATTTATAGAAGACAGACAAGTTGACCAGAATGCAAACAACTAGGCTATATCTTCTGACATATTAATCCTAGAGAACAAAGATTTACCAGTGCATGAAAATACAAATATTTAAGAAACACTTCTTCATAAAATGGAGGCAAAGCGTCGTATAGTAGAAATTAAGAGATCCAGATCTGTCAGTAACTTCTCCCTTGCTTTTTTTTTTAAGTTTTATTTATTTTGAAAGAGAGAGAGGGCACAAGTGGGGAAGGGGCAGAGAGGGAGGGACAGAGGTATTCCCAAGCAGGCTCTGCAACACCAGTGCAGAGTCCCATGTGGGACTCAAACACACAAACCTTGAGATAATGACCTGAGCCGAAGTCAGATGCTCAACTGACTTAGCCACCCAGGTGCCCACCCCCCCTTGCTTTTTGATGTGCTTCCCTTTTATAATAAAAATCTGAGTTATATGATATTCCTGACAACCAGGTTAGTAGAAATCTCAGTGATAGATATCAGAATATAGGTTTTTTCAAATGCAAAACAGATCTTGTGCCTGTGAACTGGGAAAGATGTGAAATACTCCCCACAGCCTTTGTGTATATTTTGAGAGGCACAAATCATAGCTATTTACTCCGAAATTAGCCATCAAAAGCAGGTGTTTTGAATTAGAGCAAGGTGTCTATCAACACTAGGAAAAATTAAATTCTAGACAAAGTGTATTTTTATGAAACTCATGCTTTCTCCATTTGCTATATGTCTCCTGCTAGGTAACCATGAACTATCTTCTCCTTCAAAGTCTTTTCAGCAAAGAGGCAACTAATCCCTACTTAAGTACTTGTTAACTGTGGAGGGGTTTTACCCTGCAGGAGGATATCTGCCTTTTAATAAGAACCTCTGAAGTCAAGAGGTGTGGCTTTTCAATTAAAGGAATGAATCTAGAATTCTGACAATTCAGTGCCTTCAAAGAAAAGCACGGTACTTCTGAGGACACTTGGGTGTTCCTCAAATCAGAACGTACGTGTGGCCACATACTCCAACCCAGCTATTTTTGTACTATACATGCTGTGATGTCTCTTTCCCCTTTGCCTCCTGCCTACACCAAGCACTGTCAGGATCACAGGGGCTGGATGTGTAGACTGTATATTAAACTAGGAAAAGGAAATATTCTCTCAGGGGCAAGTCCCTGAGGGATGCCTTAAGAGAGCTATCACATCTTTTCTGCCTCTCGTTGTTCTTCCAAGGTGTAGGGAAAGTTGGGAATTAAGGGGCATTCTCTGTCTCCCCTGAGGATGAGCAAGAATCCACAGGTTTTATCGATGGATACATCCTCCATAAGTCTAATCTGGACTACTCTCCACGTAATGTTTTCCAACTATCCATAGGCATCTTATTATTTTAGAGAACTTTATCTACATAGTACTTGCAGATTTGATACCATCTGCTTATGTTTCCATTTTATTCGATTGCTACTCTTAGTGGAAGGAGTTAATGACATAATTCAGGAGAAAGAAAGCCTTGTGGAATTTGACAGTAGCAAGAGGCAGTGGTGCGCTAATTTGGTCATTGTACATATCCCAGCTTGGTATCTCAATTTTAACAGTAGCTCAAGTGCTAAATCATGCATACAGATGTTGAAGATATGACCTTAGGGGCTCCTTCAGGCTGTGAAGACTATTATACCTAGTATACTTTGTTACTGAGACGCTCCTCCCTCCAGTCAGCAGCTAATTTATATAAAACGCATGATCTTCTGCTTATTGGCCAAGAGTGGCAGAATACACACAATTTCTTTCTTTTTTTTTTTTTTTTTTTTTCAACATTTTTTTTAATTTATTTTTGGGACAGAGAGAGACAGAGCATGAACGGGGGAGGGGCAGAGAGAGAGGGAGACACAGAATCGGAAACAGGCTCCAGGCTCCGAGCCATCAGCCCAGAGCCCGACGCGGGGCTCGAACTCACGGACCGTGAGATCGTGACCTGGCTGAAGTCGGACGCTTAACCGACTGCGCCACCCAGGCGCCCCGAGAATACACACAATTTCAAAGGCAAGCTTTCAACTTTCAGTGCTAGCCTCGAGATAAAACTTATTTCAGAAGTCATAAATGACAATTTTGGGGGGCTGTAACACAGAAAACTAAATATATATAATATATGGATAGTCTATATATATTTTTTCTGAATAGTTGGAAATTCTATTACACATTCAAAATATAGAAGAATGAAAAATCACTCTAAATTTGGGCATATTTTAAAAATATGAAGATGATTTAATTATTTATTTTGGTATGGGATACAATATTACATACATTTGAGGAATTAAACCATATTTTGCTGAGCTAGAAACTCTGTCCTGATGTTTAAAGTGTTTTTTTTTATCCCATTCCACTACTCTAAAAGTGTTTTTAATAAAAAGATTAAACTATATTTAAACTAATTTCTTATAATCAAAAAATTTAAGGTGTATTTTTTAACACTAAATTTACTGAAAAATCAAATCTTATAAGACTTAGTATGCAATGTTAGTATAATTCTTGCCCCCTTTCTTAGTAAGAACATGGAGTCCTATTAGTTTCCTAATTAGCAATTTATTTTACCTTATTCAAATTAGTTCAAATAAGAAAAGTTATGTATTCCCACTAGTAATATAAAAATAGATCAGAGAGCTCCATCCTTCCTGCCTGTGTCAGCTTATGGAAGAAAGTTCTCTTCAGTTTCCACAAATCTGATAATTTATATTAGAAAACTGTGGGATGGGGTAACGGGGGAGAGAGCAACTGTTCCCACTCCTTGCACAAAATAAAGTCTGCACATTGTCAACAGGCTGACAATAACCAAACAACAGTGATTATGATAGATGGCTTTATCTGACCAATCTTATCTTTTCCAAGCTTAAGAAAGCTTTTAAAAATGAGAATTCTTATTCAAGCTTGCTTACTGCCATAATCTAAGACAGAGGCCTCCAACCCAGTAACCAGTAAGTAGGATATCAGAACTGGATAGCTCCTAACTTTGTTTTCAGGACCCTGCATCAACTGGAAACCCTGCAAATTAAATCTAAGAAATGTTCATCAAGGAACAGTTCAAGAAAATGTCACTGTCTTTTTCAAATAGATGTGGATACAAAGTATCTCTGTCTCTGTCTCTCTCCATTTCTCTTTGTCTCTCTGACTCTGTCTCTCCTTGTCTCTCATTGGTTTTGTTAGAATTAGATGATAATAGTAAAATGGGCTCCCTGTCATGGAGGGTTGATAATTCCTTTTTATAAAATTAGTTTGTTAATAAGATATATATTTTTTATTAAAAAATGTTTTTTAACATTTATTCACTTTTGAGAGACAGAGAGAGACAGAGTGCAAGCAGAGGAGGGGCAGAGAGAGGGAGACACAGAATCTGAAGCAGGCTTCAGGCTCTGAGCCATCAGCACAGAGCCCGATGAGGGGCTCAAACCCTCGAACTGGGAGATCATGACCTGAGCCAAGGTCAGACACTTAAGTGACTGAGCCACCCAGGTGCCCCCAAAAGATATACTTCTAGTTATAGAATTTTATGTTATGTTCTCACTTCTGTCATTTGTCTGAAGGCCATCTGTACTTATTCTCTGTTCTGAAATTTCTTCAGTGGCCTTTGACTAATCACAAGTAGTATTTTGACCTGATCCAGCATTAGGTCATTGAAAGTCAAATCCTTTTTTCCCATAAAACATCCACTTAAACTCTATATCCAATTATGAGAAAATAAGAAATTAATACTCTTTAATTTGATAAAAAAGAACTTGAAGATCATGATGATTATGGTTTTAAGTTTGAAATCTGTATTTTCCACTCACATTTGACTGAAAATAACATAAAACAAGAGAGAATGGGATATTTTAGCACACCACTGTGAACTGGGAGGTCCAAGCTCTGTTAGAATAAATGACTAATCAATGACTATGAATTGTTCTTACCAGTGAAATAAAAGAGTAGAATTATAGGAGCACTAAATAACTTACAAATTATAAAATTACATGATTTATTGCAAAATGTAGATGAAATACTCAATTTTACGCTGTGTGAATATTAAATAGTTTACATAGAGTACCTAATATGGTGCCTGGAACTTAGGAAGGATCAATACATAACAGTGATGTTCTGATTTCCTAAATTTCTTAAATGTTCTACAGCAACCAATTGTCATTTAAAACATGCTATTTCAACAGCAGCCACAAGATGGGAGTATTTACCTTTATAGTTAATTTTTTCTTTTTTCGTTCTTAATTACAGTGCTCAAGGAATTGTTTTGCTATAGCTACTTCCCCTCAAAACGAAGTAGTATATTTTCCACCTAAAATGAAAGCAGTTTTGCCACATACTCATTTAACACACAGTTTTAATGCTGTTAAGGTCACATATCTTGGTAAATTTATCACCTACCTATATGTTTTTTTCTGAAAATTTCTGAATCTGTTTTGATTCCCTTCTATGTGGACATGATGCTTCTCTATGTAACAGATTTCCCTTCAGCCTTCATATTTATGAGAATAAAAGTGAGATATAAATTATAGTTTAAAATTTGCACTTTGGCTGGTGAAATACTGAACATAGAGTAGTATAATTACATGGTCTAAAAGTGGTGTTGATTTTTTTAATAATAATTTTACTTTTTATGAAATGAAAGCTAACTAGAAAATATAATCTTAAAGAGTTGTGAAAGAAGAAGTCTAGTTCAAAATTATTTGAAATCTATAAACGTGAAATCTATAAATGGAGGGAAATGTGCTTTCTTATGATTGTGCATAGGCCAAATACTTGGTTCAGATAAGATTAACATGGGAGTGTCAGTTCTTAGTAAGAAGAATTGAAAATTGCTGATGTATTTAAATAGACTCCTAGTCTATGGGAAGATTCCACTGCATTGGAAAAATCTGCTTTGGTTCAGAGGGAAACATTTGCCAGTGAAATATGTGGGAGTCACAGCATACATAGAATTATTGGTTAGCAAATGTCAATGTTAATGAAAAATAAGCTCAATTTTTGTTTCCTGTGAAAGGTTTTATGTATAAATTGATCTGTTTGGCACTAAAATAATGCAGATATTTTACAATTAAGTTTATTCATAGACAACATTGAAGAAAATGGTTTTCATTTAAAACAAATATATATAAATGAAGGAACTCTGGATTGACATTTTCCCCTATTGAGAACATAGAAACTCCATTTTGGTAGCTTTTCTCGTATCTATAAAATTCCACAGACTCTACATGCAACTAATGAAGAAAAAATATATGCTTCATTGGTGTAGTGTAAATATGGGCAAGAATATTATATATTTTATCTACAGTTCCTCTGCTTTCTTTTGATGAAGGTATATTTGCATATTATTTGTTCTAAATTGGTGCAGACAGGTTAACTTTGGAGAAGAAAAATTGCTTCAAAACTCGGATGAAGGTGTACTGATGCAATCATCTATATTACACAATGGAGTGGTAAGTTTTTATTTGAAGAAATTCTATACCTTAAAATACTCGAGAACCACTCATCTGATCTGCATCTTCCCTTCTCTTCATTTTATACAAGAACAAAGATTCAAAGAGGTTAAGAGATGGACTGAGGTCACACCACGTAAATAGAACCCCAACCAGAACTCCAGCCAAAACCTAGATCCTTGCCTCCCTGTTGTGGCACTGTGCCTCTCCTACCGTGCATGTCTCTGGTGGAATAGGGCTGATTCCTCTCTGTATTTCAAGTGTGGATCTCCTACTTCTTTATGAGATTGTTCAGCCTATCAAGCCTATCTTTTTTCCCCCCCTCACAGCATTATGGGAAAATAGAAATTAATTATTATATATTAAATAATGAATAGCTTCAAAGAAGGTTCTGCCAGCTAACTGTTGTAACAGAAAATAGTCCAAGATAATCTGTTTCAAAACCAAAATTGTTGTTTTCAGCAAATATCACCTAATATTTAATAGCTGGAGAGCTACTGAGAAGATCAAATACCATATAGCACATTTTGCAAAGTAGAGCTAGAATACAGTGGGGAGTTACATTGTCCAAGTAAGACTTCTACTGGTGCTATATTATTCCATGCTCTCTGGCAAGGTTTTCTTGGGTCTTGATTGTATATTTTCAATTTGTTGGAGCAGACCCAAAACTGTGTTTTAAGGGATTCTCTGCTGTCAATAGGGGTTCCTTGACTCACCTGTATGTGTAGATGGGGTAGCCATCTTTTCAGTAATAAGTCTTGATTAGGCTATTTAATTGCCATAGGAACGTGCTCAGGTGATTGTCAAAGAACACAGATTTGCCCTTAATCAGCAGCACACAATATCACAACATCTACACTATAAGCTCTATCCAAAGAATACAATTTTGAACTCTTTGCTGTTCAATCCTTATCAAAATCTTGGTTTTGAGAAATTATAATCAAGGAGACTTGACTGAAAGCTACAAAAACCATCAAATGCTGTAGATAGTTTAAACATTTTTGTATCAAGCCACCAGAATGTTACATATTTTTACCATGTAGTTTTAGCCTCTTCCAAAAATGTTTTCAGTCAATTATATTGGGCATATGCCATTAACTTTCAGGGAAGAAAGGAAACCTACTTGAAGTTCTTAAAGGGACATTGCTGAGTAAGTGGTTAATTACATCTCAGAGTATCCTTTTAATGCAAATTCATGAGAGAAGTTCTTTTTAGGACTTAGTAACAAGAAAGTCATTTGTTCCTGAGGGTTTGTTGTTGCTGTTGTTTTAATTTTTATGGTATCATGAATTTTTCCAGTTTTATTTCATTCTTTGCTTTTATTTGTAGAAAGCACCGAATCAAATTTGCAGTCCAACTAGTACATGTAGATGTGCTCATTAAATGCGTTATTTATTTATATTTATTTATTAAAAAAAAATTCTAATTATTTAATCTTTATTTTTGAGAGAGAGAGAGAGAGAGAGAGAGAGAGAGAGAGAGAACACAAGAAGGGGAGGGACACAGAGAGAGGGAGGCACAGAATCCAAAGCAGGCTCCAGGCTCTGAGCTGTCAGCACAGAGCCCAACACGGGGCTCAAACTCACAAGATGTGAGATCATGACCTGAGCTGAAGTCAGATACCCAAACGACTGAGCCACCCAGGTACCCCTTAATGCATTTTTAAAAATGTACTACTTAGGGTCACCTGGCTGGCTCAGTCGGTTAAGCATCTGACTTTGGCTCAGGTCATGATCTCATAGTTCGTGGGTTCGAACCCCGACCGCGTTGGGCTCTGTGCTGACAGCTCAGAGCCTGGAGCCTGTTTCAGATTCTGTCTCCCTCTCTGTCTGCCCCTCCCCTGTTCACACTCTGTCTCAAAAATAAACAAACAGTAAAAAAAAATTTTAATGTACTAAAACTTTTTTCCTTCCTCTTATAGTTACCTTCTGCACATTTTACCTTATTGTTTGTTTTTTGAAAAGCTGTCATGGATTTTTTTTTCCAGAATAATAGATACATGTAAGTAAACATATATAAAATAATCAGATCTTAAGAAAGATTGTATCCTGCTACTCATGCTTATACAATGATATTGTATGTCAAAAAAAAAAAAACAATTTAATAATCAGCAATGGAAAGAAAATAGAAAATTTTCCAAAAGGAAATTCTATTTGGAAAGAAAAATCACGAGTAGGAGAATTTTAGGTGGATAATTCTGATAATTATTTAAAAGTGCCTTTAAGAGTAGGACCTGCATGTTTCTCTGGGTCTTTGTGCTATCTTTTGTCCCACTCACTGCCAAGACGTATTACCTCTAATTTTCTGTTCATCTCCCCTATTCTACTGCCTTTACTTCCACTGGCACTAGACCTACAATTAGAGAGAAATGCCTCTGTCTTCTTGTGGTAGAGTAGAATAGATGTTAGCAGATTTCAAGACATCATGTTGAAGGTACATAAGACAAAGAGAAAAATGGCTAAATTGACTCTTTGGAAAAAGGAAAATGGTAAAAAACAGGAAAGAGGGAAATAGGAGGAAATGATATGGAAAAATGTGAA
Organism: Neofelis nebulosa; assembly: GCF_028018385.1. NCBI lineage: Eukaryota > Metazoa > Chordata > Mammalia > Carnivora > Felidae > Neofelis > Neofelis nebulosa. The sequence continues at coordinate 39,445,692 of NC_080782.1, read as the reverse complement.
ATTGGACATTACCCGGGAAGAGGTAAGAAGGAAACTCCTGAAACATTTCCATTAGAAGACAAAAGACAGATACACACTTTACAGATCAAACTGGTTTTCTGGGCAATGAGTGTTCCACTCATTGTGGGAGTGGGGTTTTTGTTGTTGTTGTTTTGTTTTGTTTTGTTTTGTTTTTGTGGAATTTGAAGGGGTGAGTTTTCTGACCAAGGGCATGAGGGCAGCCCAGAGAGAGGATGCAAGGTCATGGGAGCCCAGAAATTTGGGCTAATGTAAGACCCTGGAATTTGTCAAAATCTTCAGGAGCAATTTGGGCTTCCAAAGGCCAGGACTCTGAGAGTGAAGGGAGAGGCTTCTAGTCAAATTTACTTAAATGTCTGAGTAACAGAAGATCCCACTAACATCTTGTTAGAATAAGATAGCTATGCAAGTTACCATTTTGAGGAGGAAAATGGGTCCCATCAATAAATATGCTATAATAGCAAGTAAATATCAGTGCTCTCTACAGCTAACTGGGGCAACTGATTGACACAGATATAATAACAGGTTTTGATTATTTGAGTAAAGATCTGAAAATGCACTTTTAGAAAATACCTATTTACATTAACTAGTTACAAAAAGTCTTGACTATATGTGCTGTAAGTATTCAACTTCAATTCGTGCTCATCACAATGTATTTTCTAGTCTCCCTCATTCTTTGCACCCCTTCCTCTCTTTGTTCCTGGACCTGGATGTTCTCTCGACTGGCTTCTTTCTCTGTGACCCCACAGACTGAGCCCACATCTCAATTCTCAGTTACAAACCTAGACACACAGTAGTTTTGTCACCATCCTTCACTAAACTTGATTACTCATGGTTTACATCCCCATTGCATATCACAATATATGGCACAAAAACGTATTTAGCAATGGTCTGTTAGATACATGAATAAGTTGAAATATCTTTTCCAGTCAATGTCACATATGTTTTAGCCCATAATCTCTTGTGTCAACATGCCCTGAGGCAGCAGGCTGAGTCCTATATACTTGTATCATGAGCCCTTCAGGCCCTTAGGTTAGATTGCCAGTTTGTAAGGGAGGAAGAAAGCTGAACAGTGTAATAGATAGAAACTGTTGTAAGTCAATTCCTGGGGGCACCTAAGCCTAAGGGTTGATTTGTGAGGGTTGATTGGTGAGATGCCAACCTCTCTCTCACTACCTGCAGGGAAAGCACTGCAGTTTTCTGATTCAGAGAATTACTGACTTTTGTTAGATTTTCTGATCTTATTAAATATGTTTTCTTCTAATGCACTGCCAACAAACCACAGATTTCTAAACATTTTGAGTCTGTGATTTTTCATATTTTGAATGGCTGTGCAGTGACAAAGATGTGCTCTGGGAGGTGCGATAGCTGACATAATAGACTATAACAGCTCGCCCAAAGTAGCATTAAAATCTGCCTCCTACAATAAATTCATATTCCATTTAGAGTGGGTCTGAATGTTTTTTACTCTCATGCTTCCAAGACTAAGAATGTCTACATTATATATTACTATTGGCTTTTTACAAGGTTTGCTGCTATATCAATATACGTTTGAAATGTTTTCTGAAGATCATATCTTTCTTCCAATTTTTGTAAATTTTAATAAGCGCTCTTTCAAAATTAACTTCAATAATGATGAGGAAAATGGCATGACACATTTTTCATAGGAATACGCAACTTAGGAAATGAAAGTTTGGATACTTTTCCTGAGGTTATATTTGTTGATGTATGAGGCATATGATTGAACTCTTTCCGGATCCTGTTTTACAGACTTTACAACAACTTCTGGATCTTCTGTGCCATCTTATGTACCTTTCATCTCCTCCCCATCTTCCCTCTTCTAAAACATCATGCACAGCAGATATAACAAGCATTTGTGGTGTTATTTCTACTATTATTGCTTGTCTTCCAACCCCCCTCTTACATAATAATAGCCCAGATTTGGTTTGGGATATGGAATGTCTCCTAATAACAGCCACCTGTTTTGAGTAGTGCCCACTCCACTTCAAGTAACAGGCTTAGGTCTAAATGGCAGAACTCAGTCAACAAATCCCATCCTTCTGGCCATTTCAAAGACTGGACACAACCCAATCAGAGTTAATAAGACACAAGGAGATATATACTGATGTTCTGGAACAGGGGTGCGTTCCCTCTTCCCATGGTTGATATGGTGTGAGGATGCATGTTTTGTAACTGCTGTGTCACTTGGTATTACCAGAGCAGATCCCCAAACTATTGCAGAATCTGGGGATGAAGTGAATACTACTGATTGCAGAGCAAAGAAAAAAAAAAGAAGAAGAACTGAGTTCTTGTGACCTTTTTGGAAATGCTGGATCAAGCCTTTCATGGATTCAGAACTACTTTTGGATTTTCAGTTACATAAGCCAATTATTACCAACTATAGTTTTAAGCTAGTTTGAGCGGGAATTTCTATACCTTGGAAATAAAAAAAATCTTATATTTAGTGATTTCTGAAAGTATCCTAAATATTTTGATTTCTTGTCATTTTCTGATTTGGAGAATGATGGTTGAGATGGGGGTGGAAATTGGAATAGGGAGTTAGAATCAACTTATGGGAGGTGGGATGTATGGTCTCAGAGGGAGAACTGACAATACCACCATTTTGTGGAATGGGTAGGAGTTAACCACTTTTAAGCAGACTCCTTTCCTCCTAAAGACCCGTAGAATCAAGGAAAGGTATCTCTCATGGCTATGGTGGGGGTAGGGGGAGTTGAGATATTGATTATAAAATGTAAGATCTACTACTGATCATGACTTACTTGTTGAAGAGATATGATATAGTTTATTTTGATGCTTTATAATTTTGAACCCAAAATGACATTTTTCTTAAAATCTTTACTGAAAAACACAGGTAACATATAATCCTTGTTACATTAAATGTTACTTGCTGCAAAACCTTATTCATGTATCTACCTCTTTACTCCTCCTCACTGTTTGTTTTCTTTTATTTATCTTATGTTTTCCTTCTTTTCTTTTTATTCTGTTTATTTTAATTTACCAGACAATACTGCCCATGAGCGGCAGCTACAGGTATTACCTGGAATTATTACTAGTATCAGTTAAGAAATTTCACTGTATATTAATTCCGTATTTATGGTGGTTTGTGTTCTCCTATCTAGGTTCAATATGAACATAGCCTTAGACTTACCTTTCATAAATTTTTAAATTTAAAAATCATAGAGCTCATCGACATTGATATAATTTTACAACATTTACAAATTTTACCATAAAGAGTAAACTGTTAATTAATTAGATGTGAACTCTAGAACACAATTTTTCCAGGGAATCAACTCAAATGTAAAAAATGAATTACCGTGGAGTATGAAATTAGAGTAAGAACAATTTTCTAACTATCCAACACAGGTTTTTGTGGGGTTTTTTTTGTTTGTTTTTCACACAAAAGACACATTTTTGTCATCTTTAGGCAAAATGCCACAAATTGGAAATTGATTAACTAATAGTTACATTATATTTGACTCTTTTCCCAGAGTAGAGTTTCACCTGCATTTTTGACTTAATATCTGGACATATAAATACCCCCTTTTTAATTGCATGATAATATTTTTTTCTAAGGAATTTCAACATTTTTTAAAATTTGATCCTAATAACTGTTGTAGTACTAAGGTAGTAAGGTAAGGTAGTACAATAATTGAGGCAGAGAAGGTAAATAACATGTGAAACAACAATTATTATTCCTTTTTCTTTTACGTTATTCTGTATACTTATATTTAGCAAGCTTCTTAGACTACCTGTGGCTCAGGGTCTCCATCTATAAAATCCTCATTATAACATTACCTACTTCACTGATGTATTTGCTATAATATTCATTTGACCATTTATATATGAAAATTTGAAACCATGTAAATGGCCAAAATAGAGGAGTGTGTAAACAAACTTTGTTGCATAAATGTGATGCAGCAGATAGCCCCCATTTATTTATTTATTTTATTTAAATTTGAGTTTTTTAACATACAGTGCAATATTGTTTTCAGGAGTAGAACTCAGGGATTCATCACTTATGTATAATACTCAGCGTTCATCACAAGTGCCTTCCTTAATGCCCATCACCCATTTAGCTCATTTCCCATCCACCTTCCTTCATCAACCCTCGTTTTTTTCTCTGTAGTAAGTCTCTTGTGGTTTGTTTCCCTCTCTCTTTTAACACCCTTCCCATATGTTCATCTGTTTTGTTTTTTAAATTCCACATATGAGTGAAATCATATGGTATTCATCTTTCTCTGATTGACTTATTTTCTTAGCATAATACACTCTAGCTCCATCCATGTCATTCCAAATGGTAAGATTTCATTCTCTTTGATGACTGAGTAATATTCTATTGTATATATTTACCACATCTTCTTTATCCATTCATCAATTGATGGACAAATGGGCAGAAAACATGACTAGACATTTTCCAAAGAAGACATCCGGATGGCTAACAGACACATGAAAAGATGTTCAACATCACTTATCATCTGGGAAATACAAATAAAAGTCATAATGAGATACCACCTCACACCTGTCAGAATTGCTAAAATTAACAACACAATAAACAACAGGTGTCAGTGCAGATGTGGAGAAAGGGGAACCTTCTTGCACTGTTAGTGGGAATGAAAACTATTGCAGCCAATCTGGAGAACAGTAAGAAGGTTCCTCAAAAAACTAAAAATAGAACTACCCTGCGATCCAGCAATTGCACTATTAGGTATTTACCCAAAGGATACAAAAATACAGATTCCAAGGGGTACATGCACCCTAATGTTTATAACAGCATTATCAACAACTGCCGAACTACATGATAGACAACTTTTAAAATCATTTTTAAAAAATAACAGATTGAGATAACGTTATGACATAATATTACATGTAATATAAAGCAGGAAACACAATGGAATATATAGCGTTAGCTAAACATATATAACATTTTATTTACTTGGAAAAAAATTTCAAAATAAGTAAATATTTCAAGATAGTATCAGATTATCTTTTCTTAATTTTTTTTCCAAAGTTTGTTTATTTTTGGGAGAGAGAAAGAAACAGAGCGTGATCAGGGGAGGGGCAGAGAGAGAGGGAGACACAGAACGCAAAGTAGGCTCCAGGCTCTGAGCTGTCAGCAGAGAGCCTGATGTGGAGCTCAAATTCACAAACCGCTAGATCATGACCTGAGCTGAAGTCAGCCACTTAACCAACCGAGCCGCCAGGCACCCCCCAGAGTTTATCTTTTTAAGGAGGGATTCATTTCTTAGACAGATCAGGCTGCTAAAACTAAAATACCATAGACTGAGTGACTTAAATGACAGAAATTTGTTTCTCACAGTTCTAGAGGCTGGAAAGGCCAAGATCAAGGTGCCAGTTCATTAGATTCCTGGCAAAAGCTCTCCTCCTTGTTTGCAGAAGATGACTTCTTGCTGCATCCTCATATGTCAGAGAGAGAGCTCCCTCTAGTTTCTTTCTTTCTTATGAGGACACCAATCCCATCATGGAGGGTCTACCTTCATGACCTCATCTAAACTTAATTAGCTTCCAAAGGCCTCATTTCCTAACACCATCTCATCTGGTTTCAACATATGAATTTTGGGGGGAATGTAACTATGTAACCATCAGTTATCATTAGAGGATATTTTTAATACATTTTGCACCTTTTTTTTCTGTACTAAGTCCAGTTACATTTACAGAAAATGTATTGCAGTAGTGTTTTTAATAGCAAAAGAATAGGAAGAGCCTAATCTCCTTTATCAAGAGGGAAATAGCTAACTACAATATGGAGCAGTCTTACGAGAGAATACTGTTCAATTATTATGAAGAATGGAGACATGTCCAAGACTATGTATGAAATTGTTGAATCACTATATTGTATACCTAAAACCAATATAACACTGTATGTTAACTAACTGGAATTAAAATAGAAACTTTAAAAAGAAGGTAGAAAAACGAGCAAGATATCCAAGACATACTTGGCTTAAAAAACAAGCATCATGTGATCCCCATGGTAGGCCAGTCCATAAGGATTGGTCTGATTCTGAATTTGCATATTCACTCACTTAAAATAACTCTCACTTTTACTACCCAAACCACAACTGAGCAGTATGGAGGATGCACTAGAGACTGAGCATATTAGTGGATGAATCCGTTCCTAATTTCCTAATAGAAACTTATACAAACACTGGAGATCCCCAAAATTTATGGGAAATGAGAAATCCCACAGGCCAGGAAAAAAAAAGATGAGGGTGGTGGATAGGAGCATAAGCCCAAAGATCCACCCAATTACTCTGCAAGCAACGTTTGCTAAGCCTCAGTGTTATTCATATATATATATACATATATATATATACATATACATATATATATGTATATATATATGTATATATATACATACACATATACATGTATATACATACACACATATATATACATATACCTCCATAATCTTTATTATTTTGTTATAGGACTTAATCTAGTTTCAGTGTACCAGGTCTAGCAACAGTTTACCCAATATCAATTATTTGGGAGAAAAGATATGTACTCAATTGTTTATAGTTACACATCTGGAAGGAAAACCCAATTGGGAGACTGTATGGGGGATTTGATCTTTTCCTTATATACTTTTATATTTACTTTTTTTTTTTTTTCAAAATTCATCTCCCAGTTGGGTAATGAAAAGAGCAGTAATCCTTATTAGATAATGATCATGTAGGTCTTATCTGTTTTAGTATAAAAGTGAATAAATTATGGCTTAATTTATGATATATCTATATATCTATATATAATGGAATAATACTGAGTCAAGGAAACTTTGACAAATGAGTTTGTCAGCATGGTCTCCATTGGTTTGATAAGGACAAGTAACCAGCACTATAGCCAATTCAAGGAGTGTTACAGGCCACTCCACCAGATTCTACCTACCAGCTCTTTGTCTGTTTTCCTATGAAATGAGTCTTTGTCCATGACCCTAAATGAAGTATGTTTTAGTCAGAAGTATCAGTGGAGTGTATTGGACAAGATGTAGACTATTTACATGGCATTTATTTGTCATTTTCTAAGCAGCTGTTATATGTCAGTCATCAGGGATATAGGGATGGATGTGTAATAAGCAGCCTATGCCCTTCAGGGAGCTTGCAGCAGGAAAGGCAGGCCATTGTAGGTGGTATTGGCACAGGATTTAAGGGCTAGGCTCTGGACTCAGGCCTGGGTTAGTAGCTGCTGTGTGGTCTAAGGGGAATCATCCTACCTCACCTTTGCTCAGTTTCCTTACCTGTAACATAGGACAATCATGGTGTCTACTTCTTCAGGTTACTGTATGGATCAATTGAGATAACACATATAAAGGTTAACTTAATAGAGTTATTATCTAAATAAATAATTTTGATATATCGTGACAAGAGCTACAATAGAAGTCAACAAAAATGATGTTATGGTAGCTGTAATACTGTACTCCAGTAAAAATTATCAGGTACCATTGGCATCTTCTGTACCCCTGGTTCATAATATAAGCACATGGATCCTGAAATAGGATGCTGGCACTGTCTCTATTGGTTTGAACAGTTCCATTAGTAAGGTCTCTGCCTTTTAGGAGAGGTGTAGCAGACTATGCTTGGTGTTCAGAATAGTCCCTTCACTGTGGGTGTCAGTCTCCTATGCTCACAGAAGAACATTGTTTCATGAGCCAATAAAGGATCTCAGTCTGTGGTTCTGATGTCAGCTGTAGAGTGTGTGGGAGATGTGACTCCCTTTCCACTGTACACTTCCATGAAAGGGCACAGTACTCATGAGCAGGAGGCCTGATCTGGTTCCAGTATGCGGAAATGTGTGGACCAACCCACTGCACAAAGCTGACCCTTTTGTTCTTGCTTTGTGCTCAGTTCTCTTATCTCAGAAATGGCTGCAGGCTTCTCTCTTCTGCTGGACAGAGTACTAGAGTCCATTAATACACTGTAGCTGGAGACTTACAAAGGAAGGGGGTGGTGGCCAAGCAGGTTCCATTTCCCTGTCACATAGACAGGAGAAAAATGCACTGCAGTGTCTCAAAGGGATTGGAACTTAGAATAAAGGTGGTCCTCTTGACCCTTGCAAGCTGTTTAAGAAGTGGTGAAATTGTTTTTCTGAGAAGTTAATTGTTATGACTCTTGCAGTTAAAAAAAAATGCTTTTAATGATGCATCAAGGCACTAAATGATTTAAGGGTAGATTTTATGCAAAACCACTCTTTCTGCTCAACTAACTCATAGGTTCTAAATGGCTCATAAGTATCCTTTTAAATCCCTATTATGATAAATGAGACCAAATGGCATGTTTTGCTATACTGTCTAAATTAGTCACATTTTTCTACATATTGCCTGACTCCTCTAATATTGTAAAATAGGTTAGGAGATGAATTATATAAACCAGAACTCACGCTCCAGAATTCAGCCTCTTGTGGTGGATAGCATGCCTCTCTCTTAAAGAAAGCGGAAACTCAGGAAGCAAACAGTTGGATTTGTGACAAACTTTCTTGCCTTCACTATAAAGACTCTTTTTCCTTCTCTTTCCTTCTCATAGACAGAAATGTTCTGGGTCCCTAAATATCTTAAGGCTACAGGTAAAGGGGAGCCTGAAAAGTCAGTGCCTGCCATAGCCCATATTGCTTAACTAAACTTATCTTGGTGTTAAAAATAGACCCTTGGTTCCTAGGGACTCTCTCTGGAATGTCATCAGAACTAAAAAATATCTCCACATGTTGAAAGAGAGAGAACAGGGGTGGGGGGAAGCCTCTATATTGTTTTTGTGACTCATCACTGTATACTGTAAATATTCAGAGTGTGAAAGTAGGGCAAATTTTGTGATCCTCAATTTTCTTCTCTGTACAATAGGTCAAATCTGTTACACCAGCTTGTTTGGATTTCATGTCATATATCAATGTTAGACTTATTTAATTAGATCAAAATGCTTTACTTAAGAAAGGTCAATACAGGAAGAGGAAACTCATTCATAACCCTTTGTAGTAGGTAGAATACTCTCCCTTGCCAAAGATGCCCAAACACCAATCCCTGGAAATGTGAATACATGCAAACTTGAAAACAGGGTGATTATCCTGGATTATCCAAGTGTGTTCAATTTTATCACATGAACCCTTAAAGACAGAGAACTTTCCATGACTAGAAACAGAAGAGGAAGGCAAAAAGATGCAGCATAAGAGGAAGAGGTGCTAAATGTGAGAGAAACTCACATTGTTGTCGCTGGAGGGAGGTCACATGGATCACAAGAGAAGGAATGCAGTCAGCCCATAGAGGCAAAGAGGCAAAGACCTGTCCCTGTTGACAGCCAGCAAGGAAATGGGGACCTCAGTCTTACAATGACAAGAAGCTGAATTTCAATGACCTGAAAGAGCTTAGAATTTATTTTTCCCCAGACCACCCTGAAAGAAACCTTGATTTAGTCCTTAAGTCTCTAAGCAGAACCCCCAACTGAGCTACACTGTGACCAGACTTCTGACCTATATAACTATGAGATAATTGTTTTAAGCCACTGGGTTTGTGGTAACCTGTTACAGAAGTATAGGAAACTAGTATAATCTGATTGCTGGGAGAAAAAAAAAATGAAGGGGGCTAATAAATTATATGGCTCCAATACCTGTCCTCCTCACCCTCCCAAGTTCTCAGAGGCTGAAGACTGTAGAAGGGGACATGTGCTGGAAAAGGGAGGCCCACTGGAAGGAGGTCTCTGCACAGGGTATTCTACATACTGGGGTGCCATTGCATTATGTTTTGGTAAAGGCAACTTAGCAGTGTCACTTGCTTAGGAAAGAGGAGGCCTTGAAGTTGAATTTTGCTAAGCAGTGGTTGGTTCCTATGTGCAGAGGTGGAACCAAGGAGTCATTGCAGGCTCTACTGTAGAGTTTGAGGGGCAGATGAAATCCAAGGTGGGGCTCATTAGCACAGGAAATTTTTTGGAGCCCTGAACAAGCAGAGAATAGATTCTGAGCTATCATAGTTGTGGAATTTAGATGTTACTGCAAATAAAGCAGGCAGCATTGCCTTAAAGACTAGAGGGCCAGAGGGCCAGAGTGCCAGAGGGCAGTGCTCAGAGAGCACACTGGTTTATTCTTTCCACTACTGTGAGGTGGTGGGATACACACACCTCCCTCCCTATGGCATATACATTCAGATGTAAGTCTGTAGAGGACCCAGAGAGTCAGAGAGAAGACTGAGAAGTCTGAGATAAAGCATTGTTTGTTTTTTGAAGAAAAATCTTTACCATCCTAAAGGAACTATTTTAAATAATCAGATCACAGTAAAGTTAAAAACCTGACAAAAGTTGTTTCTATTCTGTTACCAATAACTGGGGACTCAGGAGGAAAGGCAAATTAATTAAATACAAAACAATTTTATTTTCTCATTATGATGGTTACTTTTATGTGTTAACTTGATTTGATTGAAAGGATGCCCAATAGCTGCCAAAATATTGTTTCTGGGTGTGTCCATGATGATGTCTCAGGAAGGGATTAGCATTTGATATCAGTAGACTGAGTAAAGAAGATCGCCTTCAACAACGCAGGTGGTTGGGGCACCTGGGTGGCTCAGTGGGTTAAGTGTGGACTCTTGACTTAAGCTCAGTTACGATCTCATGATTCAGGTCATTATCTCACGGTTTGTGGGTTCGAGCCCTCCATTGGGATCTGTGCTGACACTGAGGAGCTTGCTTGGGATTCTCTCTTTCTCTCTCTCTCTCTGCCTCTTCCTTGCTTGCATGTGCGAGCTCTCTCACAAAATAAATAAACTTAAAAAATAAACGCAGGTGGTCATCATCCAATCAGTTGAAAACCTGAGTAGAACAAAAAGATGGAGGAAGGGAGAATTTGTTCTCTCTGAGCTAGGGCATCCATCTTTTCCTGTTCTTTGGTATCAGTGCTTGTGGTTCTTGGCTTTTAGATTCAAGTCAGACTTACCACCATTAACCCCTTAATTCTCAGGCCTTTGGACTTGGGCTAAATTATAGCACTGACTTTCTTGGTTCCTTAGCTTGTAGACAACAGATTGTAGAACTTCTTGGAGTTCACTACCTCATGAGCTAATTTCTATGATAAATTTCCTCATATAAATAGACCTAGATATATCCTGTTGGTTCTGTTTCTCTGGAGAACCCTAATACACTGATGTTTCGTTAATTTTATTTTTGACCATGCTACTGTATAAACCTTCATACTTCAAGAAGTGCCAGCTTTCAGAGGTCAGGGCCCAGCATATTGTATCTCTTGTATCCCTCAATGTTCCTAGATTTCAGAATAAATAGTATGGGTATTACTGCCCTGTCCCTGACATTTTAAAATGCCTGCATTTGTTCAGATTGGTCAGTCCCCATACTGCTTCAGTTATTAAATATTTTAATATCATGTCTCAAGGGAATTTTCACTTTAACATTTTAATTTTTAAATATACAGAAAGTTGAAAGAATAGTACCTTGTACATCCATAAATTTGCTATCTAGATTCTACAATCAACACTCTGCCACATTTACTTTATCATACATATATCCATCATTCCTCTAGCTATCCATCGATCCATCTTATTTTTTGATGTTCTTAAAAGTAAGTTTCAAACTTCACCCTTACATACCTCTGCACATACATCATTAACTAGAGCTTAATATTTGTTTAGTATTTTTTTAAGTAAGACCAGGGCTGAACATATATTTTGTATTTGTAGACATAGAGAGTAATTAAAATTAACACAATAATAGCTTGACCAATGGGAGGGTACTGTGAGCAGTTGATATTTGAGTCAGGAATTTATAGACCAAGATGAAATTTTTGATTACAATGCAAATACAGATCCTTTTTATAATCTCTCTTAACAACAAAGTTTATTTCATATTAATAGGAGAGAAAGTCACGTACGTTCCAGGAGTCTGAAGTCTCAAGGTAAAGGCTGATTCTAATGGAAACTCTCTAGATTGTGATGAATCATGTAGCTTTCCCAGCAAAGGTTAAAGGAATATTGATGAAGTCAGAAACCCTTTCAGTGGTTTTAAAACTCTCAGTTTTTTGACCTATGCTGCTATCAGGTTATGAAACTAATATTTTCTCCATCAGTTGAAGAACAAGCTATACAAATCATTAAAAGAATGCATTTAGAGAACGGTCTTACTTCACCGTACACTTTGTGCAAAGTCTTGTGGTTCTATTACTATCACTTGGAAAACTCTGTAACTTATACAATGTGTATACCATTTTAAGTATCATCAAGTGTTCTCACAAAGGGAGGGGAAGCATTGTTCCTTTGATGATAACTTAGCAAATGCTTAAAAAACTAATTATAATGTACCCAGTTATCCCAACATGTTGCATTTTCATTGCCCTCCTTCTATCTCCCCCAAACTCTCTTCTCATGTTGGGGAGGAAATGGGCTTCATTTTGAATCATGATTGTGGCACTATTTTACTTTTCTTCTGCCCTAGCATGGAAAAATCTCAAAAGCAACTGAGGGAGCTGAAAGAGTATGAAAAACTTGCTATTAGCAAGATTAGCTAGGGAACAGCTAAAAATTGATTTGATTTGTTTTTCATCTATGAAATTTTATCCCTGGTGAGCTTGAGGTATTGCATTGCAAACAGATCAATCTAGCCTGATCTTTCAAAGTCTGCAAAAGCCTAAATGGGCTCTTGCACAGTTTGCCCAGAGGACACGGATTTTATCTTCTACAACACAGAAGTGATCCAATCTCAAATTAAGATAAAGGTAACTACATACTGCAAGGTGTGTTTCCAAAGTGCTTTAGAGACCTTTCTACTCTTGTGGCAGTCTTCAGCAAAATATGGGGAGGTGCTCAAGTTGATGAGGAAGCTGAATGAGGAAAGAAAGGCTAAATTCTTATTGTCACCCATTGTCATTTCCAGAGTACTATTGCAGTCTTCATGGATGGAATTTTGTCGAGTTACATAGTTCCTGGCAGATAGGAAGTAACACATACATGGGCCTAGTGTTTGCTGACTGAAATTCCACAATTTAGTGGCTAGAGCAGTGAGCAGAGGCTCAAAAGTCCCTCCTCACACTAGAAGTCTAGGTTGTAAAGAACCTTTCCCCAGAAAATGTCTGACAACCGATACAGACGTGACTTCATCCAGGGATATGTTAAGATATACCACAGATTGAACATTTCAGGTTTTCAAATTTTTAGGGGACAGGTTTGTGCTGTAAAAGGCTGAAACAGACCTAGTGTGGGGAAAATAGCACAGGTATAGCAACTGATTTTGAACCACAGCCTTAGGGAGACAAGAGGGAGTGGTGGTGACACTGGCAAACTAGAAATCCATGTCTGTCTAAAGTGGCCAGCTGCATTCAGCTCCAGTTGTTTAATAAACATTTCAGAGTTTATTCATTTACTTTTTTTTTTTTTCCCATTTCCCCGTGTATGGAGTAACTAAGCTATTTCCATAACCCACAATAGGGACTAGCTTCACTTTCACTTGAGATTACAGTGTGACAGATATTAAGATACCAAATTGTTGGTAGACGAGACCCCATTCCACCTCACACCCAAATATGTAGAGTTTACAAAGGGAATGGAGAGAGATTCTTTTCCATAACTCTTAGACTCTTAGGGAGATTAAAGGTGTTTTGAAAGGGGAAGGCAGACAGAGGATTCTGTGAAAAGGGAGACTAGTAAGTATATTTCTTGGTGAGAGCACTTGTGGTATTGTGAGATTCCTGATCCATCATTGGGAAGGGTAGGGTGGAGTTATACCCCATCTTAGAGAGAAGGGATTTGAGGGGCCTCCTGAAAAACACTGGGAGACACAGAGGATAATGTCTTCCTAGGAAATCCAAAAGCAAGGGAAGGGTTGACTTAGCTGCTTTGTTGGAAAGAGCCAGGACAGTTAGTTGGTATAGTGTTGAGAATAGTTCAAGAGTTTGTTGAGCCCAAGAATGCATGAGTGTTCCCCATACAGATATAGGCCACACTACCTAGACAACCAGAAAGAAATCAGCTTGGATTCTCTTCCACAAAGTCTGCATGAGGCATGGAAGTCTCAGCAAAAGGAGGCTGGATTTACTGGATTCCAGGATCTGACAAAACATCCATCTTAGTCAAAGGGAACATGAGAAAATTTTCACAGGGAACCTCCAAGAAGACTCAAAAGCTCACCATTAAATTATATTAGCTCTAAACATCTTCAGAATTGGAAAGGAAGAACTTATCAAGCCCAGTAAGACCTGTGCTATCCTTATTTTTCCAAATTTTCCTACTTTATTTACATCCTAGAGGGAGTGCAAAAGTAGTTGGAGGTAGGGGTGAGATAACAGGGAGGTGCGAAAGGGCAATCAGGAACCCCTTTATCTCCTCAATTTTCAACCTTCAGGAAAAGAGAAGGTTCAAATTGAGATAAGTTTTTTTAAATTATTGTAGAGAGATGAAAAATCTAATTTCTGACTTAAGTCTATTTGCAACCTAAATCAACTATAGGATTGTCTATTACCTGGGAGTGAGTAGAAACTTCACAGACTTTCAAGAGTTTTCTTACAGGGACAGAGAAAAGTTTAAAGAAATGATTAGAGAAAGTATTAGAGGCATTTGATCACAGTTCTACAGCATACTTCTTTAACATACTGGTTACACTCATTATTGAAATATTTTTTACAGACAGAATTCTGGGATTTGAATTACAATGTTGTCAATTCATTTTCTTCAATGTTTCTTCTGATATTCAATTTAAAAAAAGTTCTGTGAGAGAAGATAAGATCATAACTAAAAATGCAGCAATTCCATTAAAAAATAAATTGACATGAAACATGTCACAGATTTTCAGACACAGATTTTCAAATGAGTCATAAAATATATGCTAAAACATACAGATTCATACTGAAGTTCTTTCTGTTCTATGTTGTTTATGAGGCCAAAAGAAATATTATCAAAGAGGAACTGCAGCATAATGAGGAGTACATCATGTTCTTTTGTCTCCTGAGGCACTGTCCTGCTTTTACAAATATAGCCACACCTGTCTAGGAGGTGGCTCTCTCATTTAGGATATTCCAATTATTTTCATTTGCTGGAATATTTGTAAACCTTTAATTTTTCCTAATGTGAATATTGGTTCCTGAGTGACTCTGCAGGAGTTGTCATTTCTATTTTTTTTTTAAATGAGTTATTCCCATCAAAATATTTTCTTCTTTGTTTTAGTGCAGTGAATTCTCGGCAAAGTTCAGATAATGAAAAGAGAAATAGTTCATTCAAATTAAAGTATTTTTAACCAGTGGTCTACTCCAGGAGTATGAAACTGCAATATATGACATGCCCTGCCCAACTGAGCAGCACTTGTGACCTGCACACTTCTTCCTTCACTACATTGGTGATCAACGTGATGAAGGAAGCAGACTTTCGTACTTCAAAGTTAGTGTAAATCTAGGTCTGATCATACTACCTACAATAATTTTTTCCTCTTTTTAGTCTTTTTTTTTTAAGTTTATTTACTTATTTTGAGAGAGAGAGAGAGTGAACAGGGGAGGGGGGAAGGGACAGAGAGAGAAGGAGAGAGAGAATCCCAAGCAGGCTCTGGGCTGTCAGGGCAGAGCTGGAAAGGGGGCTCGATCCCATGAATCTTGAGATCATGATCTGAGCCAAAAGCAGGAGTCAGACGCTTACCTGACTGAGTGACCCAGGCACCTGTCCTTTTAGTTTTCTCTAGTACATTTTTTTCTTTTTGGCAGAACTGATTATAGAAATTTAATATCAGATGTAAGAGTTATCTGTAAGGTAAATGAATTTTGTAGAAGTATGAAATTCTTTTTCAAAAATAAATAAGCTATTTTATATTAATGACTTATTTACCACTAAACTTGACCTGTAGAGAGTGGGGTGCTTTCAGTTTGCTGCTTATCTATAGGGAAAAGTATCAATTCCAAGATAATTACAGAAGTTTCCAATTTAGGTCCTGTGAATACATTTATAAATTATGTCATATTTATTGAATGAACATAATTTAATATGATAATTCAAAGATAACTAGTTGAAAAGAAACTATTGTAGTAATTAACTGGGAAGCTCATTTTAATAAAAGCAGTTTTAAAAAGTTAATTTATCCTGATTATATGAGAAGGTAATTCCTGTTTTTAAGAGTAGATAATTAATGTAAAAAGGCTTCCTCAAGATTTTACACATATATAAAAGATTGATAAGTATGAGACAAAATTATTTTTTATTGTAGTTGAAGGGAAATTTGGTGCATGCTTCTGGAATAATTTTGCAGATGTAGCTTGCTTCAAAATCATGAGTTAAGCACATACATTTTGAAAACTAGGATTCATTATTGTGTTATAAACTGATGTAGCAAGCTTTTAAAAATAAAACATACAAAACATGCTTTAAAAAATTCTTCCCTCTGGCTTTAAATAGGTTATGTCTGCATGAAGATTTCATTCTTGGTGCCCTAAAATCATTATTTTTCATGTATTTTTGTCTCTAACATTGTGGATTGTATCTTTAGCATGTTTAGTTAAAATACCTTTTTCTTTGTATTTTTTATGACTTGGAAATTTGTTTTTTTAAATTTTTATTTAATTTATTTTTTAAATGTACATCCAAATTAGTTAGCATGTAGTGCAACAATGATTTCAGGAGTAGATTCCTTAATGCCCCTTACCCATTTAGCCCATCCCCTCTCCCACAACCCCTCCAGTAACCCTCTGTTTGTTCTCCAGATCTAAGAGTCTCTTATGTTTCTGCCCCCCTCCCTGATTTTATATTATTCTTGCTTCCCTTCTCTTATGTTCATTTGTATTGTATCTTAAAGTCCTCACGTGAGTGAAGTCATATGATATTTGTCTTTCTCTGACTAATTTTGCTTAGAATAATACCCTCTAGTTCCATCCATGTAGCTGCAAATGGCAAGATTTCATTCTTTTTGATTGCCAAGTAATACTCCATTGTATATATGTACACCACATCTTCTTTATCCATTCATCCACCAATGGACATTTGGGCTCTTTCCATACTTAGGCTATTGTTGATAGTGCTGCTATAAACATTGGGGTGCATGTGCCCCTTCGAAAGAGCATACCTGTATCCCTTGGATAAATACCTGGTAGTGCATTTGCTGGGTCATAGGTTAGTTCTATTTTTAATTTTTTGAGGAACCTCCAGACTGTCTTCCAGAGTGGCTGCACCAGTTTGCATTCCCACCAGAGTGCAAAAGAGATCCTCTTTCTCTGCATCCTCGCCAACATCTGTTGTTGCCTGAGTTGTTAATGTTAGCCATTCTGATAGGTGTGAGGCAATATCTCGTGGTTTTGGTTTGTATTTTCCTGATTATGAGTGATGTTGAGCATTTTTGCATGTGTCGGTTGGCCATCTGGATGTCTTCTTTGGAGAAGTGTCTATTCATGTCTTTTGCCCATATCTTCACTGGATTATTTATTTTTTGTGTGTTGAGTTTGATAAGTTCTTTATAGATTTTGGATACTAACCCTTTATCTGATATGTCATTTGCAAATATCTTCTCCCATTCTGTCAGTTGCCTTTTAGTTTTGCTGATTGTTCCCTTCGCTATGCAGCAGCTTTTTATTTCGATGAGGTCCCAATATTTCATTTTTGCTTTTGTTTCCCTTGCCTCTGGAGACGTGTTGAGTAAGAAGTTGCTGCAGCCAAGGTCAAAGAGGCTTTTGCCTGCTTTCGCCTCAAGGATTTTGATGGCTTCCTGTCTTACATTTAGGTCTGTCATCCATTTTGAGTTAATTTTTGTGTATGGTGTAAGAAAGTGGTCCAGGTTCATTCTTCTGCATGTATGATCTAGAAATTTGTAATTGAACTTGAATATTTAGAATACTTTAGTGAAAAGTAAACTATTCTTGGAGACAATAGTTTAGTGGAAATGGCATGATTCCTTTTCTTGCTATGTGATAGTAACTGCATTCAATGTAGATGTGTCTTAATTAAATCATAAAATTAAATATGATCTATGGACTTTAAATCATTTCTCTCTTGTTTACATTATAGCTCAATATCTACTTGTTTCATGTTTGGTTTCTCCATTTAGTTATTGATATTCTGCAATTCTCCAAAGTATGCAAATTTAAAATTGTGATATTTTTGTCTAACTGCACTTCCTCATTTCCACACCAGGCAAGGTGTTCTTAGCCCTATCTTGAACTTTGTGGAGGCTGCATCTATTGCTGTTTATCTTTGCTTCTTCTGCTGCATTTAGCATCAAATTTTGTGTATAGTAGGTTCTCAATAAATATAATTGAATGAGGGGAATTTAAATGCTTAATTTCATAAATTAGGTTTTTGAGCTGGGAATATTATTCATATCTTCACTGTTGGTTTTGTTAGTAACTATGTTAAAGTGTTGCTTAGCACATACTATTCTTTCTTCCACCTATATAACCAATATTTTATTTAGTGCATACTTCTTATGAGCTGGGAACTGTCCTAGATTCTGAGAATAGTGGTAAGCAAAAAAGAAAAAAAAGGCACAGTCATTGCTGTGAGGAACTTAGTAACCTGGTGGGGAAAGTAGATATCGTAAGTTGTAATCATAGGAGAAGATAATTTTTGAGCATTTATGCTGTGCTAGGGACCGTACTAAGTACTTTGTGTACATTATTTTGTTTTACTCTTAAAACAAACATATTAGCCCCATCCATTTATTTAACAAATAATTTCTGATAATACATTTTGTGCTAGGCACTATTTTCTATAGTGTTATAGGAGAAAATGAAGCATAAAGGAGGATGACGGTAAGGAAAAGTGTTCCTTTTTTCTTTTTAATAGAGGAATTGGGGAAGGTGTCTCTGAAGAGGTCATATACTATAGAAGCAAGAGTGACTTGAGTATATTTGGATGCAGAGCATTCCAAAAAAAAAAAAAAAAAAGGAATGAAGTGGAAATGAGCTTGCTCAAGAAACTGAGAGAAGCAAGAGAATCTCCAGTGGTATCACTGGAGAGCAGGGTTTTGGATTATGGGGTGGAGAGAGTGGAGAGGTATAAGGTATATACAAGGGGTATAAGCAAAAACCAGATAATGTAGGACTTACTAGATAATAAGAAGAATTTTGGATTTTATTCTAAATATGCTAGGAAGCCCTTAGAGAATTTTGACCTGGGGAGTATTATGATTACATCTACATTTTCAAAAGCCATTTCTAGATATCCTGAGCTCTTCTTTCCAATATACCACATATGCCCTAGCTTGTTCAGACTTAGTTTCTTCACCTCATTATTTTTTCTTTTCTCCTCATTTGCATTAAACTGAAGAGATACATAAACATTTCTTTACACTGTAAAGGAGTCACTGATTTCATGTGGTATTCAATTAAGCCATCTCAGAAGAAACAAAAATATTTTGTTTTGAAAAGTCTCCAGATATGAAATGAAACAATTACCTGCCACTCTGATGCCAAAGATAGATTTTGTTTTTCTATCTCAAGAGACTGTGTCAAAGATCCCTGATTTCAAATGGTATTAGTGTCATTGTTCATAAAAATAAATTGGAAATTCATTCTTGACTTGTTTAGAGAGACCAAACCCTTCCTTTTAAAGTCACCATGACTTTTTAGATTTCCTCCTGCTATGTGGCAGGAACAGTGAACCAGAAACAGTATTCCAAAGCCAGACAGAAGTGGTCAGAGGAGCCAGAGTCTTATTTTGAGAAGAATTTAAGAGAAAGTAGAAAACAAAAAATAATGACAAAGAGTTCAGAGGAAATGAAGAAGGTCTCAATTACAGGGAAGCCATAAGCGATAAGAGGGCAGAACCCAAGAGGAGAGCAAAATGAAACAGGAAGCAAGCTAAATGCTGACAGCAAGTATTGAAAAATAAATATGTAGCATAAAGAGGATATTTTCCTGAAAAGATGAAAATCAAAGCCATGAAACATTTAATAGTTGGTGATGGAAAAACTAAGGTCACGAACAAAAAGGAAAGTTTACTGACAAAATATTTCATTATAAACTGTAAGGAACTTAGTGATCAACACAGGTGAATGTATAAGGAAATCATAATAAAACAGGTCAGAATATCTGCAAGAATAAAACTGAGATTTTGAGGAGGGTTTTATTCATAAATGGAGACAGTTTCTACTAATTATTTTGATACTTCATCTGTTTTCAGTATTTGTTTCACCCTGTATTCTTCACAGGTGAATTTTTTATCCACTTTTGCAATGTAAAATATCCTCATTTGTTTAATGTGTTCTTATCTCTTTGAATCATATAAGCTCTGATTCAATTAGGTAGATGGTGACTCCTGGGTTGCCTTCAGATTTATGGAGACATATTTATCATTTTTAAAACACATCAGATAAGGAAAGGTCTGCTCAATGAAATACAGTAATTTATCATTTTTAGGAGAGGGAAATTTGTTTGCTATTTTATTACTGCTGTGAATCCAAATTATCTTACAGGTGTTTGAGAGATCTGTCTAGATCTGATAAGTTCTATTTGGAATAGATTGGTTCTATCCTCTTAGAGAGGAAAACTGTGCCATATGCCCTGACTGTTCACAGAAATCAGTAAACCCTGGGAATATGAACATGAAATACAATGGGCTGTTGAATTTAGAGAAAGTAGACGTGTCCTCAAAAGCAGATACTTTTTAATAAGCAGCTGGTTAGTTATTATTTTAGACCTTTAAGCTAATCATAAAAGGAGGCTATTAGCAGGTAATAGATTGAATAAAGTAGCTCATATTTGTAAAATTTTTTTTATTATTAAAGAAGGAAAATAGTCCATGGTACACCGACTTTTGTCAAATCTGTATATTACACATAAAATGCTCTTAAAAGGGTCTGAAGGCCATGAACTTTCTTTTGATTAAATGTGAAAGACTCAGGATTGCTTTCCTCTTAATTGAAAGCATACTCTTAGATCTGAAAATAAAAACTTAAAGTTGAAAAGATGTGGCTGATGAAGAAACCAAAGCTCTAGGAGGATAAAGGGCTTATCTGAAGTTTAGTTGGTGTAACTCTGGAAGGAAAACTTGTGTCTTCTGAAACATGTTCTGTTTTTTTTGTGGATTGATCCTTGATCTTTTTCTCTTTGCATTCTTACCTTAGAATTCTGAACCTACTATTATCATTGTCTCCTTGCCATGCCAATATGAAAATTAGCTTTCAGTGTTACAGAATAAGAACAATAGCGAGTGCCAGGGAAGAGATGTATAAGGAAATAAGAAAGCTCTGCAGATTGGTTGATGCTATTGAAATATTTTAAAAGAATGAAGATTGTGGTAGACATCTAGCAAAAAAAAAAAAAAAAAAAAAAAAAAGGTTTGTCCCTTTTCAAATAGAAAAGTATCTCCTCCTCCCCTGAAATATCTGCATGAGTAGCAATTAAAAAACAATTGGCAGGTAATTATTGGCAATATTAATAACTGAACACTTAAGAATCTTCTTTGTATTCATTTTCCAGGATTCTAAATAATCATGCATAGTAATTGACTTTTAAATCAGTCCTGTTCTCTATTTATGTGAACATTGATTTCCAGATTTTAACATTACAGTCGTCTGCCTGTGCTTCCCGGATAAAAATGTGTCATTGAAGGCTCCCTTCAGAAAGCTAAGCTAAGCCAAGCCGTCATGGCCCATCTGGGGAGGGTAAGAAAGAGGACAATTCTACAACACCCAAAGTTTCTTAAAGAAGCCAGAACAGTAGCAGCTTGAGGGATTTTGCCCAGAGCATAGCATGTGTTCTGTGTTTAGTTTCACAGCTCATTATTGGACAGACACCCCCTGACTGTGAGCAATTTTTGTTCCTTGAGGCCTGCTGATACTGGCTATGGTTTCATCATTGATTTGTACATAATCTGTGTGTTGCATCTTTATTGGATTGCCATGATTCATTTAAAAGGAAATGTTTTTGATCCTTGCTGACTGGCTTTCATGGTGGGGTGAGGTGGGTAGGGGGTTGGTGAGCAGCCTAGAAAAGAAAACACTTTCAATGTTGCTCTTGGGTTTATGGCTGGAAGGGAGAGCAGCTAAAACACATTAGTCCTTTTGCTATTCAGAGGTTTGACCGCTTTAGCTCAGGGGCCCCCAGATTCATGATCCATTTTCTGTTTCCTGTCCAGCATCTATTTGATGCAATATGCTCCATGTCTCTTTTCATTAACTGAGATCTATATGATGACAATTGAGAAAAACAGTAGCTGATGTTATGAAACACTTGCAGTGTCATGACAAAGATCTGTTATAAAGGCCTTTTACTTTGTTCCATTGTATACTTTACTATTGTGTTTTATGCCTGCAGCTTGGCTGTATTGAAAGAAAATATTTCAGCTGGGTCCTGCTGGGTTTTTTTAACTTGCCTTTGAAATGCTAGATAAGTGAGCTCCAGCTATGGCAAACTCCTGACATTAACAAATATGGGACAAGTAACCTCACCAACGCATGTAACTGCCATGCAAAAACTCAAGACCAAATCTACAAACAGAGCCATAAGCTGCTCCAAGGGTAAATGAGATTTGGATTAACGTTAATGTCACAGATAAAGCACCCTTTATATCCTACAGAAAGTGGGAGTTGCCATCAGGTCAGAGGACCCCTAGGACATTTGGTTCTGAAAGGAGAGAGATAACATGTGCTTAAGAGGAGGAATATGAAACTTTACTGTTAAGTGAACATGTACATGGAAATCAGAAAACAAGTATTCTTTCTCCTGTCTAGAGTACCTTAAGACCAGATAATGCCTTATCTCATAGTCCTTTGAACAGTTTGAGATGAAGTTAGTGCTCTACAGCTATCTCGCATTAATGGAAAAGATGATATGAAAACCTCACATTTTGCTATAATCTCAACAACGTGAAGCAATGGCAACCCAACAAAATTAGAAACTGGCAAATAATTTGACAAAAATTGTAGAGCTGAAAAAAAGATCCCGGCTTTAATGAGACACACTAATTGATGGATCTCTGATTTGTGTTGCTCTTAGTGATTGTATTTTAATTACTAAATTAGTAGTGCTATAAATTGATTGTGAATGCATTATCCATGTACAATCATAACATGCATAAAGAAAATAACTACTAAAAGAATTCCACACATTAAATTTATATTACAAATACAGAAAGTTGTAAGATAGCATACTAAGCAATTATTTGTCAAACATTAACAACTGGCACCACTACTTAATAACATGAATACACTCTGAAGGTATATAATTAATACTATTAATTTAGCCTTATTAGCATTTCTTTTTCTAATTTTTTGAGGGGTTTAGAAAGTCTTACTAAATATCAAAAAATTTTTAAGGAAAATCTGGATTTTCCTTAACATTGATAAAAATAAGTAAGTTCCTGACTAACTGAAGCCAATGGGCACTAACAAGTCAGTTTTCATGACTGCTCAACAGCTGCTTCCATATTATACAATTCATTCAATGTCCCTTCAGGGAGGTTCACTTAATCCCTTCTTAGTGCTTGATCTACAGATCACTATATTTTAAATATATGGGTCTAATATTATTGAAAACTACACAAAAACTTTAAATGTCATTTGAAGGGTTAAATTTATTGGCATCTGTTTCAAGCAATATGTCTTTAGTAAGCAGCCATTCCAAACTCTACATTATTTGTAAAACTAGTCCATGAATGAAGATTTTATAACCGTTAGTTGTCTCGTTTCTATGGAAACCAGCAGTAATTGACACTGATTGCTGAACTCAGGGAAAGTAGAATCAGAAGGTACCATTATGAAGAAGGTACCTCCATAAACTATAAAGGTAAATTAGCTGCCAGAAATAACTGTTTTACGTGAGGTTTATTATCCATGTAAAGTAACTTTCCGTACATAAAGCCCAGTTTATGTGCAATGAGGTACTAAAAGGCTACTTTCCCTTTCCCCAGAAAATGCATCTATTAAGGTGTGAGTATGTGTGTCTATTTGTATGAGAAAAATAGTACCAAACTGACAGTTTTTAAAAATTGCAGATACGTAATAGTCTACTATATCACTGAGTCCAGGGGTACAGCATCAATGTGGCTGCTCTTCTGCGATACCTTTGAAACTGGCTTGAGGTTGGGTATAAAATGGGATACTCTTCTGAGTTCACTGGCAGTAATAGGCTCAACTGTAGAAAACCTTTATTTATACTCCTTGTCTGTGAGCATGGTGGGAAAACAACAACAAAAACCAAAATACAAAAAAAAAAAATAACAAACTGAAATCACCAGAAAATAAGCATCCAGCCATTTCATTTAAGGTCAAGCACATCAAAATTTAAACAATCTTTATAAATAATTTATTTTAGTTTTCTTAAGAGGGAAGGCATTAAAGGGACAGAACTAGGAATTTTTATAAATTATATTTTGTCAACTTTGTAGAAAATTCATTATTATTATGATTTTCCTTTTAATTATTTATGACATTGTTATAACACACATGATTTCTGAACACTAGACTATATTTGACAATAGGCACTTGTATTTTTAGGGTTCTCAGAGTTCTGTGATAGAAAATTCTACATGGACAACTGATAAAACTCATGGCTGTTAGGGAGGGTTCATTAGCTATACTCTAGTTGTCCATGGGTAGCCTCCTGGCTGTCCATAAATACCTAAGACCATATGCAGTTTTTTGTATATATACATTTGTCTAGAATGAGAGTGAACAAGCTTCAGCAATTCCTCAAGACTCTTGTAACCAGTAAGTAAAAACACACAGCAACTGTTTTTTAAGGCTTGTTGATGAAACCAAGAGAGTCCTTAAGATTCTTGGGGGGGGAAGATCCAAAGTTCAAAACCATTTATATAATAATGCTAAGACATTATTTGCCTTTCATGGTGGCATGGTGCTAAGTAGACAGTGAGTAAAATGGCTCCTTAGTACAAAATCAAACTATATACATAAATAATATTCTTGTCAGCATATTTTTCACTGCCATGCATTCACAGTTAAAGAAAAAAAACATTTCAACTTGCAAATGATGCAGCATAAAAATTAATTTCACTGTATTTTGACCGTTGACTGTGTGTCTTTTTAATATTCTGCATGCTAAAGTGGGAAGTGTGTGTAAAACACTTGTGCTGCATATAGAAATATGATGATTGTTTCAAAGAAGGACACTTGTACAGTTATTGAGGAAGATGCCTCCCCCTATAAAGCACCATTTTTATTCTAAAGAATGAATGACAGACTATGGTTCTTTAGATTTAGGTATTTGACACACACTTTCCGAAAAGTGAATTAAATGATCCTGTTACAGGAAGACAACTGATGATATATATTGCCAATAATAAATGTGAGCATTCAAAAGGAAACAACAATTTTGAGGACCGTGTATTTGCCATAATGAGCTTGCCAATATGTGAAAACTTCTCTGATGACATTGGTAGTGATTTTAATGAATGTGAATTTTTGATATGGTGTAATGAAATGTGTCAACATTTGGAAGATCTGTATGACTCAGGGAACCAATAGCTTCTAAGTGACAAATCATTGATGTAAAGAATCATTTATGCACTTCATCAAAGAAGACAAAGATGTTAAGTAAGCATATGAAAAGATGCTTATGTCATATGTCATTGGAGAATTGCAAATTAAAGCAATGAGATACCTCTACACACATATTATGTTGATGAAAGTCCAAGACACTGATACCACCAAATGCTGGCAAGGATGGGAGCAACAGGAACTCTCATTCATATCTATGAGAATGGTGCAGCCACTTTGGAAGACAGTTCAGCAGTTCCTTACAAAACTAAACCGTGTTTAGTTTCCCTTTGATCTAGCAATGATTCTCCTTGGTATTTACTCAAAAAAGCTGAAACTTTATGTTCACAAAAAGGCTGTATATGGATATTTACAGCAGCTTTATTACTATTTGCCAAAACTTGGAGGCAACTAAGATGTCTTTCAGTAGGTGAATGGATAAATAAACCGTGGTCCATCTAGGCAACGGAATACTATTTAGCGCTAAAAAGAAATGAGCCTTCAAGACACAAAAAGACATGGAGGAACTTAAATGCACGTTACTAAGTGAAAGAAATCAATCTGAAAGGTTACATACCATATGGTTGCCACATTATAGCATTCTGGAAAAGGAAAAACTATGGAGACATTACAAAGATCAGTGGTTATACAGGTTATAGGGAAGGGAGGGATGAATAGGCAGAGCACAGAGGATTTTTAGGACAATAAAACTATTTTCTATAACACCATAATGGTAGATACGTGTCACTGTGCATTTGTCAAAATGTAGAATGGTGAACTCCAAGAATAAACCTTAATGTAAATGATGGATCTTGGGTGATGATGATGTGACAATGTGGGTACATTGATTGTAACACATACCACTCTGTGCAACATGTTGACAGTGGGGGACATGATGCTTGTATAGGGGCAGGAGGTACAGTTGATTTGAACAATGTATGGGTTAGGGGTGCTGAAGCTCTGAGCACTTGAAAATCTGTGTATAACTTTTGACTCTTCCAAAACTTAACTACTCCCACTGTTGATGGAATGCTTTACTGATAACATAAAATCTCTACTGACACATATTTTGTATGATTTATGCATCATATACTGTATTCTTACAATAAAGTAAGCTAGAAAAAAGAAACTATTATTAAAATCATCAGGAAGAGAAAATAAATTTCTAGTACTGTACTGTATTTATTGAAAAAATCCATGTATAAATGGACCTGGGCAGTTCAAACCCATGTTGTTCAAGGGTCAACTGTATATGGGAACTCGGTACTTTCTGCTTAATTGTGCTGTGAGCCTAAAACTGCTCTAAAAAATAAAGTCTATTAAAAATCACTTGTGGGTAAATTTTTCATACAAAATGACATAATAAAAATTTCCACGCAGATGATAAAGAATTTTAATGGAACAGGGTACAAAAAAAATTCATTGATATGGTTACAGAGTCCACATAACAATGAATCTTTAGGATACTACCACTTTCTGAGTTTTGCCATAGTACTAAGAAAGAACATCCACAATTATGTGAAAAATCTATTAAATTACTTCTCCCTTTTCCAACTACAAATCCTTGTGAGGTCTGATTTTCTTCATTTACTTCAACCAAAATAACATACTGTAACAGATTAAATGTAAATGCAGATGTGAGAATCCAGCTATCTTCAGTTAGGAAACACATTAAATTTGAAAAAAAGATAAAACAATGCCATTCTTTTCATTATTGTTTTAAAAAGTATAGTTATTTTTCTTAAAACTGTCATTTGTTTTACATGTAAAATTTTTTTATCATTTAAAATTAATGCATAATTTTTTTAAATGTCTCAGTTTTAATTTTTAATATGGTAAATATCAATTGACAGAATCCACATAAACCAAAGCTCTTTGGACTCCTCAATAATTATTAAGAGTGTAGAAGTGTCCTGAGACCAAGACATTTGGGCAATCCTGAACTGCAGTAAAACAATGCCTTGTATGCTTGTTAAAATTGTGTATTTTATTCACTGTACTTCGTATATTTAAATTTCTTGTTTCTAAGTCACTTCAATGACTGAATTTCTAGAAATTTAACAATTAGTATTAGTTTAATTAATTTAGTTATGCTGACTAATGTTTTATGCACTTCTTTCCCAAGTTGCCTGAAATAAGAGCTCCCAAATTATATGGCTGTTTATTCTGCTAATTTGTTTTGTCAAGAAAACACATGTTATTCTTTTTCTAATTATGAAATTTAAGGGTTAGTGCTTTTGGAAAAATAAAACTTTTATCTTTATTTTTCTGGGAGAACAATGTATCTTCCACTTAGCATATAGGGACTCTATGCATATTATGAAGATAAATAAGCATTAATGTAAATTCAATTGACTGGTTTATATTGTAGAGCAAAATATATAAGGAGACAAAATTCTCCAGTTTATACAAAATGAACACAAAATCCAAACAAGTGACTAAAATGTCAGTCAACAGTCAGTATTAATATGTGTGCCTTGGCCAAAAGTAAGAACTATTTTTAGACAAAATACATCATACACTCTACAAAATCATAACAAAAGACGTTGTACATTTTTTCTAGCCAGTTTGATTTAATTTAATCATTTCATATTTAAAGGAAAAATAAGTATAATGTAAAGACTACCCACTTAAGATTTTCAATAATTCTCTGAATCTTGTCATTGTTGATGAACTACAAAAGCACATGACACCCAGGTGAAAGTTTGAGTTCATTTTCCTTCCTCAGAGATCCTAGATGTCTGATGTCTTTTTTTTTTTTTTTCTTTATGATTGTGACACCACATGAGCTGTGCCTATTAGGTCATATTTTTAATGAAACTGACTTTCAGTTCAAAAGGCATTCAACTTTATCGAGTAATCAATCAAATCACTCCATGTGGTCATTTAAGGTTAGTGCAGAGTATCTTTCTATTCATGGCTTTTCTGATTTCATTTTAGCTTAGAGAAAAAGTTACTCCAGTATGTTATTTTTCTTTTAGGTAAACTTTCCTATCAACATATTCCTAAATAAGTTACTGATTAGTATTCAAAAAAAGCATAATAGACTGTGATAGAATGGACTTAAAATTTCTCCTAACACCCATATTTTACTGATAATGAAACTAATGACACATGATCTGTTTGCCATTTTATTACAGAACTGATTATTAGCTTTGTTGTGGAAAATATTCAACATTCATTAAAAAATATTATTGGTGAAGGGAAATTTTAGTTTTAATTTTAATTTTTGCTTTTACATTTATTATTGAGAGACAGAGAGAGACACAGCACAGGTGGGGGAGGGGTAGAGAGAGAAGGAGACCCAGAATCCGAAGCAGGCTGTAGGTTCTGAGCTGTCAGCACAGGGCCTGACACGGGGCTCGAACCCACGAACCGTGAGTTCGTGACCTGAGCCGAAGTCGGACGCTTAACTGACTGAGCCATCCAGGTGCCCCAAGTTTTAATTAATTAACAAGTCATGGACACAAACCAAGCTTATCAAACTGTAGGGGAGCCACTGTGCATGGCTTGGTCTTCAAATACAGACAGATAAGGCATAGGGGGCACTGCAACTGATGAATTAAAATGCTGCTTGGTAATGGAGAGAAGCATTTTAAGTAAGACTCTAAGTAGGAATAGCTTTTTCACACTAAAAGAGCTTTAAACCCAACAGGCCAACCACTTAGCAAGCGCCATAGCAGGTATTAAAAGTTGAATGCTCCAGACCAAAGCATCCTTTAGGACCAGAGATGCAGAGAGACAGAGCATTGCACTGTGATACAGCACTGCATGGGAAGAACTACCATCTTAACAGATTAGGAGGTAGCAGAATCTTCTTGGAAGGCAAGCCTTAGTATTCAGTAACCATTCTTAAGTCAAGTGCATAAGCAATAAATAATTAAGAGTTCTGAAGTGAAAAGTGGGCATCCTTACATAGCCCAGCCTAGTGGGACCACATTAGTATTGGAGTCACAGAAGATTTAAGAGGGCTATTCTAGAGACTACTGCCTGAGCCATGCTTGTTAAGGGTTTCATCATCAATTCCTAAGTGAGGAGGAAATGGAACTTTAATAAGAATCTACTGTGCTTTGTCATATTCTCTGTACATAGGTATCAGAGTATATAATTCCCATTGTGAAAGCGGGTTTAGATATTATCAACTGATCATTCTGTTGTTTTTATAACAAACTCTTCTAGTCTTTTAGGTAGATATATAGGTATTTGATTGGAACAGTGGATTTGTCTGAATATTTGAATCAGGATTCTGGTACTCAGAATGGGCAAGGACAGATAGCGCCCCATCCGGACTATTCTGAATCACTGGCCCAAGTTCTCTTTATATGGACCCCTCCCAAGAGAATCTGACTTGTTCAGTGTTACCTCTGTGAAGCTCTGCTGTAGTGTTAATTATCTCAGAGTTCATTGTTTTGATAATTTCACGCTTCAGCAGAATACCATGCATTGCAAGCATGCAGAAAACAGCTTTTCAATTTGCAAAGAAATCCCTCAACAAGATTTTAGCAAAAGCTATTTGCAATAGTCCAAGAAAAAAATTCCTTTTACATAACAAAGCATTATTTCCAAGATTTAATTTTGTCATTACTTTTCGTTTTCTGTAAAGACTGCTTGATACAAAAGGTCAAGGTATCAGCAAAACATAGACAGATTTTTGCTGAATGACACAAACCTGTCAGAATGCTGAGCTTTGATGTTCCATTAAGTGATCGATGCAGATTACTGACTTTTGGCTAAATGCTACTCAACCAGATAAGGTCAATACCTGTTAGTTCATTGGTGGAATAATTAATCAATCAATACAGGATGCTTGAAGTCAGGGAGAATTATTGCTAGGCTTGTATCTCCGGCTTTGGTCACAGAAATTATTTAAAAACATCCTTGCAGCATTAACCCCCTCTGTGCAGGGTTTATTGTAACATTATGTATCCAGGGGAAGGAAAGAAAAAATTCTAGTGAGCAGCACATCTTGCAACCTTGAGCTCCCCAGAAGGAAAAGCCTCTAACAAGCTGAGTGCATCATCATTAGTTCTTCCTTTCACATCATCGCACTCTGCTTGTAAAATAATTACATGCAATTTTTCTATTTTACAGTTGGACCACATGACTCCCTGTTCTTTTTGCACAGTGACTCACCCCTCCCCCAGACTGCTTAGTTGAAGGCTGGAACTGCTCACCTTTAAACATCTCAGCCGGAGGCTTTTATGGTGGCTGGCTACGGTATTTCCTAAGAGCTAAAAAAATAATCCATCTGGTTCACAGAAAAATTCTCTCTCCTCACTATTTCCTATTTCCAATGCAACCAAAACTTCCTTCTTAGAATGCACTATGCAAGGATTTTTTTTGTATTTTTCTAAGTTGTATAGTTGCAATGTCTTTGAACTGGTGAGTTTGGTACAATTCATAATACTTCTCGCTAAGGTTAATTACTTACTGGTTTTAATTACTTGCTGGCTTTTATTCTATGAGATCAAATGATCTTTTCTGTATAACTTTATAAGCTATTATTATTTTTGCAGAACTAATGACAACACATTTATCCATTTCAACAGTTATTGCATATTTAGTATGACACAGGCATAGTATTGATCTTTGCTCTCAAGAAATCTAGACATTTAAGGTGTATTCAGGTTTTCACATCATTTCTACTTATCTTACTCCATTTAATTCTCTCATATCCCTGTGAGACAGGTAGTTGAAGGATTAGGAGAAATGTATTACTTAGCAAATGACTTAGAACACAGAATTCCTAGATCTTCAGGAATGTAGGGTGAAACTATTGACAATTTTCACTCAAGTGATATAAACAATACCCCCAATATGATACAGCATGAGGCCTCTGCCAGCCATAAAGTCTCTTTGTGTAAAGTCACTTCCTTCATGTAAAAATACAAGTAGAGGCACCTGGGTACCTCAGTCAGTTAAGTGTCCAACTCTTGATTTTGGCTCAGGTCATGATTCACACATGGTTCACGAGATCGAGCCCTGGGTCGGGCTCTGCCCTGACCTGATTAGGATTCTCTCTCTCCCCCTCTCTCTCTGCCCCTCCTCTGCTTGCACTCTCTCAAAATAAATAAATAAACATTAAACACACACACACACACACGCACACACACACACGTAGTAGAGGGGAAAAAAAGAGAAAAATTAAGTTAAAAATATTATTACACATCAGAGGGGTGCCTGGGTGGCTCAGTCGGTTAAGCCTCTGACTTCAGCTCCAGTCATGATTTCACATTGGTGAGTTCAAGCCCCGAGTCAGGCTCTCTGCTGTCAGCTGTCAACACAGAGCCTGCTTCGGGTCCTGTCTCTTCTCTCTCTGCCCCTCCCCCCATTCTCAAAAATAAATAAACATTAAAAAATATTATTACACATCTGAAACAATCTCATTCAGCTGAGCTCTGCCAAGACAAGCTCTGAACACCTCTATCTGTACTCTCATCTACTTCCCCACACCTCAGATCACCCACATCATAGCAATCACAAGCAGAGTCAAAATGAGATGACAAGGTCAGCCGCACAGTTGAGGTAGGAATGAGAATTGAGTTTCTCAAAGCCACCAGTTGGCTAGTAAGAGAAATGACATGAGGATATGCCTGGCCCATGGTTGGGGCATGGTGCTGGCACACTAATGGGTGCACTAGGAAACAGGTGTGTATTCTCTCCTCAAGAGGGTTCGTGTGGGGTTATAAAGTAGTGGGATCTCCCTCACAGAGCAGGACTCCTCTGTGAGGTGTGCAATTTCCACCTCCATGCTTTCCTGCCCACGCGCTTTCAAACAGCATAGAATGTGACTATTGTGTGAATTGTGAACACTGAGATGTGGTACTTAATACAGTACATAATCCAAAAACACTCATAGTTTCGGTTGTGTTGCCCCAAAAGCTGATTTTGCAATTTTTGTTACTCTTATCATTCTTAGATGGAGTCCGTGGCCTGCCCCCTTGAATCAGGGTGTTTTCTGTGTCAACTCAATGTTGCAGATGTAACTCTGTATACATTTCTGGTCCCAAATATTAAAACATTGGCAGCTTCCACCAGCTGAGTCTCAGGGCACTCTCCCTGTGAACCCTACGGTGTCAGGTAAGAAGCATGAATACCCTGAGATCTCATGCTGGAGAGACCAAAAGTTGGCATTTTCATTGGTAGTCCCAGCTAAGTCCAGCCTTTCAGCCATCCCTGCCAATTCATCAAGTATGCAAGTGGAACCATCTCAGATAACACAGACCAACCAATCCACCAGCTGACTACCAACTGGGCTCAGTCAAAACAGAAGAATCACCCAACAGGGTCCAGCTTGAATTTCTGATCAACAAAACTGTGAGCAAAACCGAGTGGTTGTTATTTTAAGCCAGTATGTTTTGAGGTAATTTGTTACACGATGATAGGTAACTCAAACAGGTGATGATCAAAGCAAGTACTGATAGGGGCACAGGGAAGTGGGACAGGAGAAGGAAGGAAGACAATATATAGAATCCATTAATCAACAGGTTCTGTGGGTAACTGACCTTCAGTCCCCCAAGTGGAATTCAGCTCAGGGTTGAGGGCTGTTGCTGGGGCTGGGTTGGAATTCTTGCTCATTCTGCTTGCAGGCTTAATGTGTTCCTGAGCACAGAGAAAGTCTTCAGACAGGGTCCAGCATGTGCAGTTAAGAAGCTGAGGGTATACACATAAAGGTGAGTACCAAGGGAGAAGGGTGGGAGTGACAGAATCTGCTACAGCATGTAGGGTCTTTGAAAGCAGTTTTAGGGAGAATACACCATTGTTGCTTCTTGAGAATTTTTTTGTGCCACACATACAAGTGACTGCAGTATTCTGCTTTTATTTCATACTCTCAGGGACTTAATTACTTAAGGCCCAACTCAAATGGCATCTATCCTTAGATGCCCTCTTTGACCTACTCTAAGTAAAATTAGTCCTTCCTGCATCTGATACTCCATGACATGCTTCTAAAATTCAGGTCAATAACACTGAGGGTCTTATCATGTTTTGTCATAATTTAGTAGCAGTCCCCTCGATTTCTAAAATTCAGATCAATAGCACTGAGGGTCTTATCATGTTTTGTCATAATTTAGTGTCAGTCCCTCGATTTCCTGACCCCCTTCAGTGTATCTAAATTCCAGTAAGGAAACAGACTGATGGGGCAAGTTTTATGGGTCTTTTTCATTTACCATATTGGGACCTAATGGGAGGCTTGAGAGGTGACACACAGAAGATGCTCAAGCCTTGCTTATTGTATTATTGAAGTAAATGTTTCACTTGCCTTTTGCCTTTTCAAAACTACTTACATCTCATTAAAAATAAAGCAGAAAATTCCCTATATATTCTAATTTAAACATATTTTCAACAAAAATCTACTGCATCAAGTGAGTCATATTTATTTGACAGATATATTCTGGGGAAGTAGACACATAGCAACAACGGTAAAAACAAATATCCTCCAAGATTCTTGGTGGTCTGCCAGTTCTCCTGAGGTCATTGGTGATATAATAATGACCAAGGGATTGTAGGGACAGGGAAAATGTGGCCTCTGCTTAGGGAGTTATTTTTGGCTTATCTCTTAAAGATTTTGAATCATTACACCAGATAATATATGTAGCAAGAAAGTGTTATTTGAAAGACAATTGGTGTATTCACCAAGAGTTTCCAAATCCCTATAAAAAATCTCAACAATAGCCAAATTGTGGAAAGAGCCTAAATGTCCATCAACTGATGAATGGATAAAGAAATTGTGGTTTATAGACACAATGGAGTACTATGTGGCAATGAGAAAGAATGAAATATAGCCCTTTGTAGCAACGTGGATGGAACTGGAGAGTGTGATGCTAAGTGAAATAAGCCATACAGAGAAAGACAGATACCATATGCTTTCACTCTTATGTGGATCCTGAGAAACTTAACAGAAACCCATGAGGGAGGGGAGGGGGAAAAAAAAAACCAAAGAGGTTAGAGTGGGAGAGAGCCAAAGCATAAGAGACTCTTAAAAACTGAGAACAAACTGAGGGTTGATGGGGGGTGGGAGGGAGGGGGGGTAGGTGATGGGTATTGAAGAGGGCAACTCTTGGGATGAGCATCGGGTGTTGTCTGGAAACCAATTTGGCAATAAATTTCACATATTAAAAAAATCCCATAAGGTAAACATATTGGTATATAGATAAGGCCATTTTGTTTGGGTAGTTCTTGCAACACAGACTATAAAGTCATACAAGCCAAGGATAAGGCCTTAGCTCTTCACTAATTTGTGATTAGGATACCACAAGTATCTTTTGCATTTGTCTTTTTTCACTTAACATCTTTTGGTTTTCACTCATATTGTAGTATATATGAGTATCCAATTCCTTTTTATTGCTGTATAGTATCTCATTGTGTAAGTATGTCATATATTTTTCTATGAATTCACAAGATGATGGACATTTGTTTCCATTTTGAGGCTACTGTGAATAATATTATGATCATTTGCATACAATGTTTGGGTTAATATGAGTTTTCATTTCTCTTGGGTTCAATTCCCACCTAGGAATTGAATTGTTGGGTTGTATGGTAGGTTTATATTTAACTTAGTAAGAAACTGTCAAACTGCTTTGCAAAATGGCTGTGTCATTTTACATTTCTATAATCAATGCATGATGATTCCAGTTTTATGCATCCTTGACATTAGTCTCTTTTAATTATCACCCTTTTAGTGGGTGTGAAGTGTATGTCACTGTGGTTTAAGTATGCATTTTCCTAACGGATAATGTTATTGAGCACTAGTTTCATGTTCTTAATTAGTTATTCTTTGGTAATGTACCTGTTTATGCCTTACTCATCTTTTGAGTTGTCTGTCACCTTATTACAGGGTTCTTTACATGTTCTAAATATAAAGCGTTCTTCAGATATAAGATTTGAAATATTTTCTCCTAGTCTGTGGATTATCTTTTCATTTTTTTCATGGTGTTTTTGAAGGACTAAAGATTTTAATCACACTGTTTTAAGAAATTGTTTTATAAGTCAATCTTTACTACTAATATCCTTTTTAAAAAATGTTTATCTATTTGGGGCGCCTGGGTGGCTCAGTCGGTTAAGCGGCCGACTTCGGCTCAGGTCATGATCTCGCGGTCTGTGGGTGCGAGCCCCGCGTCGGGCTCTGTGCTGACATCTCAGAGCCTGGAGCCTGTTTCAGATTCTGTGTCTCCCTCTCTCTGACCCTCCCCCGTTCATGCTCTGTCTCTCTCTGTCTCAAAAATAAATAAACGTTAAAAAAATTTTAAAAGAAATGTTTATCTATTTATTTTGAGAGAGGGAGAGAGTGCACATGAGTGGGAGGGAAGCAGAGAGAGAGGAGAGAGAATCCCAAGCAGGCTCTGTGCTGTCAGTGTAGAACCTGACACGGGGCTTGAACTCCTGAACTGTGAAATCATGACCTGGGCTGAAATCAAGAGTTGGATGCTTAACCAACTGAACCACCCAGGTGCCCCCCTCCTAATATCTCAGCAGAAAGCTGAGCACATGTATAGATACGTCCACCTACTTGCACAATGCTCCTTAAGAATTATTGAGAAACTGCATGGGCTAAGCACTGGTCTAAGTTCTTTGAATGGATTAATCCTTGTAGGAAATCTATGGTACAGGTATAATCAAAACTTAAGTTCAGCATAGTAAGTTATTCTTAAGGTCACAGGGAGGAGGTGGCAAGACTGAGATTCTGACCCTGGAGTTCACACCCTCAATCCCCACACTGCTTTTCTCTTAATTAGTATAAGAGATTATTAAAACCAGGGTATGCAAATATGTGCTTTTCTACTTATTGGCTAATATATTTTTTTCATATTATCACATAGTCATTGAACTCAAGATAAAAATACTCAAAATACTAAAAAAAAAAACCCTAAAAAACTTGTGAACCTGAAGTTGAATTGCTACTAAATTCAAGTGATGAGTAATCACAGGGACCTATTTGGTCACCAGGATTTCAGCTCTCAAATTATTTTTCCTTTGATGGAAATAACAATGTGAACTGTTGGTGCAAAGTCCTCTGTTTGGAGAGCAGCGATTGTGGGTAAATGAACTGGCTGAATGGCTCTCAGATTCCTCATGAAGTGATTGCACCTGTTTTATAGTATGGTTATGAGAAACAAGTAACAGATGTTATTAAAAAAATGCATCAGGGGCGCCTGGGTGGCTCGGTGGGTTAAGCGTCCGACTTTGGCTCAGGTCATGATCTCACGGTCCGTGAGTTCGAGCCCCGCGTCGGGCTCTGTGCTGACAGCTCAGAGCCTGGAGCCTGTTTCAGATTCTGTGTCTCCCTCTCTCTGACCCTCCCCTGTTCATGCTCTGTCTCTCTCTGTCTCAAAAATAAACGTTAAAAAAAAAATTTAAAAAAATGCATCATGCTTTATAAATACAGCTGTAAAATAAGATTACTAGTACCTTAGTCATAGGTAAGAGTCAATGAGATGATTTTCATAAAGGATTTTGCCTAGTGTCTGGGAACTAGTTAGGTGCTTGAAAAAGTAGCTATAATAATTTTTGCACTTTTTATGAGCCACAACTTGCTTCCAACTTTCCTGATTTGATATGCATTTATTCAAATATATTTACTTCTAGTAAATACCTTCACAAAGCTTACACACTGTCTTGTCAAATGGCCTGATTTAAATACATGAGCATTTTAGGGAAGTTTATGACGTAAAAACTTTTACACACAAAACCATCACCCTGTTCCATAGAATCGACACTTCTTTAAAGGAAATACTAATATTCAGTATAACTATTTGTTTAAATATGGTCTTAGAAAAGTATATGAGAATGAAGTCAATGTTGGCTAAAGTTAGACAAAAGAAAGATTGGTACGTTTTAATTTTTTTCTCTTTTTTTCATTTTAGTAGCAAACAAAGCAGGATAAATAACTGATTTATTTTTACATCATTAAGAACTTACTTTTCAAAACACAGATGAAACTTCATAAATGTTCATGATACATAGAGCTTCCTTTATTTCAGTTTAGCTTTTTCAGCTTTATTAATGTATGATTGACAAATAAAAAGCAGGTATATTTAGATTACACAGCATGATTTTTAATAGGTGTACAATCTGAAGATTTAATATATGTACACATTGTGAAATGATTACCACAATCAAGTTAATTAACATTTCTATTACCTCGCATAGTTAACACTTTTTCTTTCTTTCTTTCTTGTTTTTCTTTCTTTCCTTCCTTCCTTCCTTCTTTGCTGTTGATAACACTTAAGATCTACTCTCTTGGAAAATTTTAAGTATATTATACAGTAATATAGTATTATTAACTATAATCACCATGCTGTATATTAGATTCTCACAACTAATTCATCTTATAACTGAAAGATATAGCTTCCTATAATGACATTATTTCTTACATGTCTTTTGTTTTGTTTTGCAAACATTTCTGTGACTGTAAACCATACAGATTTAACAGACTATCAGACAAGTGTTTATAATTTCACACTGCTTTATTCTTACAGATTATACCAATTATTGGAGAAAGTTAAATTTTCCCAGGGGGCATTATATTTCACCTTTAAGATGAGCTATAATTAATCTATAAATATCTGTTTTCCTTTTTCTCTTTGCTGTTTATCAAGGAAGCATAGATTTAATCAGAATTATAGGCATTATTAATGCTTATGCTTATAATTATTAAATTAAAGCAGAAACTTAGCACTAAGTATATAATAATTTGTATTTGAAATAATAAAACTCTATGAAATGAAATGCAAATATTTAGGTAGGTATATTTTATTCAATCTATTTATAAAGACATCCTTATGTTTTAATGAAAATTCTGAATTAATAACTCTTTTAGAATAACAGTAAGATTTTAGAATATATAAACTTTCATAGTATCTCAGGACATTTTATTATCTTCATATTCCCCAATTCTTTTAAGCAGTGTTAAGACATTTCAGAAGGGCAAGTGTACTCTATTTGCTTTCATTTGAAAACAAGAAGAAACAACAACAAAATAATAAAGCCATCACTGTGAGGGATGGGGAAAAGATATTTCTAAATATTAAAAACCATATATCGCAAGT
Source organism: Neofelis nebulosa (assembly GCF_028018385.1). Classification (NCBI taxonomy): domain Eukaryota; kingdom Metazoa; phylum Chordata; class Mammalia; order Carnivora; family Felidae; genus Neofelis; species Neofelis nebulosa. The sequence continues at coordinate 39,407,219 of NC_080782.1, read as the reverse complement.
CTGGTAAGGCTAGAAACAGTCCCTGTAAAGTTGCCACACTGGGAATTACATCCCAGTAGATCCAGAAATTCATGTGAGTACAGCTCACTATAACACAAGTGCTATTATAATATTATAGCAGAAAATCGACTTTCTCCTGCCCAAGGCTGTCATAAGTGCTTAAACCTTTGAACAGAGTGACAGTTTTAAACCCCTTAAGGAAACTAGAATTGATAGTAAAATAGCTGATGGCTACCTCCCCACCCTGGCCTTTGATTCTTACCTTCCTATTATGCTAACCCCTTCAGCATTACTGAAGGGAAACCGAGCATATGCTACACAGTGTGATCAAGAGGTAGGCCTTTAGAAACTCTGTGTAGAAAGTTACAGGCTAATCTTAAGCTTTCTTTCACTCTTCCATTGGCACCAAATAGACATACTCCTAGTCCAAGCTTGGAATTTGCCCAGATAAAAAAAACCTGTAATGCTATCCAATATGACAAATGTCACCCTTATTCTGCATTCTCTTCTGTATAAAGGAAATATTTCATCCTTGATAAGAAATGTTACAGAAAATTAAAAATCTGATCATTTTATCCTTTGTTAAATGTTGGCAAAAAAATTTAAATGTTTTGATTGACACACTGTGGAGAGTTATAATGTATATATGAAACTTTCTAAAATCCTATTTTTGAATTAAGTTATATTTTAGAATTTGCATAGCTTCAATTCACTAGTATGTTAACATTGGTGTAGTTCGGCCAAATAAACTTCATATAATTGGAAATGGCCTTCTTGGCCTTCATCCAGTACTGAATGGAATTTATTTACTTAGAAATTAGTCATTCAGATCGTGTTGCACAATTGGCTATTATATCAGAAGAGGCTATACCATGTTGTTGTCTTAAGACAAGCCCCCGAATCTAAGTTGCTTAACATGGCAGGTGAGTTCTTATTCATGCAAAGTTTGCTATCAGACCAGGTGACCATCCAGAGCAGCTCATTACTCATTCTGAAGGCTCCTTTCTCTGGCTCCCCACACCCACCTTTCCCTAGATATACAAGTGTAGTGAATCACCCTGAATCCATGGTCTTCTTAGTCGATGCATCAGAAGAGTCAGCAGGGTGATCTTGCCTCTGCTTTTCTATGCTTTAGCTTGGAATTCACGTCACTTCCACCCACAGCCTATTGCCCAGACCTAGTCTAGTTACCTTGTTTAACTGCAGGTTGGTTGAGAAACGCCTGTAAAGGCAGGAGAACTGGATAGAGTACTGAATTGACACTAGGGATGAAAGAAGTGTCCTCAAAGAGGGTGCAAAAGAAACTATCCTTCCAAGATCCAGAGTCATTCTCAAAGTTAGTAAAAAAAAAAAAAAAAAAAAAAAAGAAAGACTTAAACAGTTTTCCCTGAGAGCTAGCAACAGTCCGTAGGACCCTAGTCACAAACGGAGCGCAACCCCCATTTCTGTCTGGCAATAATTTTGTACCACCAACCTCACAGTTAAGCTCCCTGGGGAGGCAAGAACCGGCAAACTGCATGCCCCAGGCAGGCACAAAGCCAAGGTGTCAGACGCAAAATAAGGCAAACAAGAAGGCAACAGCTGTCTCTAAGAAATTACTGATAACAAATGGGCACCTGAAAGCCAAATTCACAAGAGTCTGGATTTGGAGAGGAAGGGACAACATGAAATTTTTATCTTATAAATCCCCTACTGGCTGCCACCCATTGTTGACTCCCCATATAACCACACTGGAACATTTCCAGGACCCCAGAACCTTTTTGGGAATTTTAATAAACCCCTGCAACCTTACTGAAACCCCAGAACCTTTCTGGGAACTATGTATATAGGTATCATATCATATCATATCATATCATATCATATCATATCATATCCATAATATAAAGTTTGCTTATACCGGAGAGCAGCACGCAAGAGCGAAGCCCAAATCTGAGTGACTTACCCACAGCCCTGGGGAAGGACAAGAGGAGCGTGAACACGAAGGATTCAGCAGGTGCCTTGCCTGTGCGTCTGATTTCTTCACAGGTCAAGAAGTCAGCTTTAGAATCCATTAGTTACCAAAAACTGTTAACAGAGGATTTAAAAAAAATATATAATTTAGGTGGTACAAACACAGTTTGTTTACCACTTCATGAAGCAGGCAGTCTCCTGTGGAGAACCGCAAAATGGGGCAGAAGGTAGACAACTCTTATAGGGTAAAGAATAAAAAAACGGTGAAGAGATACATGGAAACTGAAACTATCTGATTGGCTGGAGCCTGAGAACCACCTTGTGCGGGTGAGAAGGCCCAGCGTGGGCTTGGTGTTTGGGGATTGGCTAACTGAATAGACCGCATTTCTGGTCAAGTGGAGCATTTACAGGGGCGCGAAGTCACGTAGGTTTCTGTTTCTGACGTGACACCCGTCAGGAGCGGCTCCGACTTGGGTTTAGAAAGTTACTTTAACAGACGCGTCCATAAACGGGTGCAACCCACATTTCTGTCCGGCCACATCAAGCTGCAAATGGGGTGCAACCCACCTTTCTGTCCGCTGTATTTTTGTGTCCCAGCAGACAGCAGGGCTGCCTGAATTTGCAAAAACGACAACAGAGTGCTTCGGACTGCAGAAAGGCAAGCCGGAGTCTCAGAGACAAATGGAGACAAACAAGAAGGCATTATGTGTTGGAAGGAGAGAAAAGGATAGATGACCAATAAAGGACAACGAGACATTTTACCTTCCTTTCTCAACCAGGCACTACAGTAATCCGGGGGAACTGACTCAGGTAAGAATTCTCGCCCTCCGCTGGCTTCCGCCAGATTTCCCAGAATCCTGTTTGAAGGGTCCTGAGTGAGTGGGTTTAAAGTGGAGAGTGTAGTGCTGGTATCTACCAGAATTTGGCGACGTTTTAAAATTAATTTTAATTTTGGTTTTCCCTGGGCTGTTGAAGGGAATACTGCCTAGCAGTTAAACAGGGAATCCCTGGGAGTCTCCTCAATCTGGTAGGGGCCCTCCTTTGAGGGTAGAAATGGGACCATTACAGTTGGTGTGAGAGATTTTGTACAAAACTGTCAAGGATAATCTTCTCCGACGCACACGGTGTTGGTTGATTGCAAAGGAGATGTCAGTTTCTGGGTCAGTGTTTTGATGATCTACCTCTGGGAGGGTGCAATGGGGGCGGCCCAGGTGTTTTAGGCTTCTGACCTTGGAGATGGTGCATTGTAAGGCCGCTAACTTGGTGGACTTTTGTTTATTGTCCTGTGGCCTCTTCAGAGTGGAAAGGCAATTCAAATAGAGAATTAATAGACTTGACTGTGAGTACACGCTCAAGGAGGGTAGAGGGGACTAGTAGGAGTCGTGGCATCCTGACGGTCTTTTGTTGTAGTTACTTCTTGTGTGTCTTGAATTTTTCACTAGGCTTTTGCAATGAATCTTTCAATGAAGCTATTTTGGAATCTCGAAACCTTTTGGAGACTTGTGCATACCAATTAAACTAGGTATCACATTTTGTTTGTTTGATTGGGAACCCTTGTTTTTAGCCTAACAGCCATTGGAAAGGACAGAATGGATTTGGAGTGCCCCTCAAAACTACGTACTGAGACAACTATCACTATTAGACCCATCTGGTAGCAACCTGGAAAAACTCATTTTCTGATACTTTCTTTATTTGAGTGGACTCAGAATTTACTCAGTAAGAATTCCTATGCTTTATCCACCCTAGGAGGTAAACTTTCAAACTTTGGGTGTGTGTATGTGGGTAAGGGAAGATTAACAAAGAGGGAGGCAGGAAAAATCTCACAGCTGCAGAGGGTTGAAAAATCTGAGATTTTACCTGCTTTTTAGATTTACACATCTAATGCCCATTATTTAGCCTACCTTCAACCCTACTTTGCTGACAATTTCTGAGTTTCTGGGGGCTCTACAGTACAAAAGGGTTGCCTCTGGGTTCCTCCTATTGCTTGCTTAGGCATTAGGTCTTTTAAATCTGTCACAACTTATGTATAGCTTTTCTAACTTCTAAAGTATTTTTTGCTTATACCTTCTTTTATTGTCTCTTGAGAGTTTATGCCTAAAAAAAGCCCATGGCACTTTTTAGTGTCATTCAACGTGAATTAGATTTACTTTCTGAAGTATTTCCCAATGTACCCAAGATAAAATTCACCTTTAAAAAAACTTTTTTTTTTTTTTTTTTAAATATCCAGGAACTCCTCCTTTTCTCTGATTGCTTCCTTTCTAGCCAATTGTTCTTTTTTGGATACATTATCCTTTCACATCTCTTTAAGGATATCAGTTAAACATATTTTTAAAATTATTTTCTCCTTCTTGCATTGAATCTATTTCCTCTGGAGTAAGTGGTTTTGTTTGTTCATTTCTTTCATTTATTGCCTTTTCCTCAGACGTGATTTGTATATTTATTGTCCTTTTTTTTTTTTCCTTTTTATGTTCTTTCCACTTATTTTTTCTTTCTTAATTTCAATTTTAAAGAAAATAATGTTGGGAGGTTTGTTAATTAGTCAAGTATTAGTTGGGAGATCTGTTTACCTAAAATATCTTCCTACCAAAGAGGAGGTAGAATCTGTGAAGTGCTTGGTTACTGTTGATAGTAAAGCAGAGGCAGGCTAGTTCAAAGTAAGGATGCCTTGTCTTGGGTTAAAGTACCTAACAGATTTCCTCTTCTAATTGGGTATGTTTTCCCTTTTATTCCTCTGGGTACATTGCAGAAGTCTTAAGTTATCTTAGGCTCTACTTTGTCTCTCTTATCAGCCAAACCCACAGTGAGATCACTGCTTCTTATTTCCTACTAGGAATAAATACTGCAGTCAGTTTCTCTATTAGCAGAAGAGAATGAGTGCCTAACCTAGCCCTTCTCTAAACATTTCTCTAATTAACTACCATCATTGATGCCCAACAATGAATTTTTTGCACCATACTTGCCAATTTAAGATGTAAATATTTTCTAGGTCAGTCCAGGTTAGAGCCTACTTATGGAGAAGTCTTCTGCCAAGCATGGCCCCTAACATTGTTTCCTTTATTCTGTGTTACTTCTAAACAGAAGTGGAATGATTACTTTCCACTGTTCAGAAATACCTAAAAATTTCTGGTCTGCTGATTTTTAAAAATCATTTTACTTCCATTTGATGAGATATTGGGAGGGAAGTGAAGCAAACTTATACCCTCAAGCCTCCATCATGAACCAGAAATTATCTCTTCTTTTATTTATTTTGAAAATACTATTTATCCTTGAGATTACAGCTCAAATGACATTTCCTCTGTGAACTGTTCCCTGAACTCTTGAAGCAGAATTAGTGGTTCTATCTCTGTTGCTGCACAATTTGGTTTACATTCTGTTAAAGCACTTGCCACTTGGCCTAGTAATTTATCTCCATTTATTTTATTTATTCACTTGAGAATTTTTCAAGGTAGAGACTATGCTGTATTCATTTCTAAATACTCAATGCCTAATACCATGCTAGTGTATTATTTATAAAATGAATCCATGACAAACAAGTCTCCAAAATCCTGGGCCTTAAACTTCTTCCTAAAATAGACAAAGCTCATATACATAATTTCTTTGATCTCTAGAAATTCTGTATAGCTTTTGAAAGCTTATTACACATATGAATGCCTAGAAAGCTATTTAATAATTCTAACAAAGTGGGAGTGTGTGTGTATATGTGTGTGTGCATGCTTTTACCTTTAAAATACATCTACCATGTGGAAAGTTAAATTTCTTTTTAAAAAATTTTTAATGTTGTTATTCATTTTTGAGAGACAGAGAGACTGTGGGGGAGTTAGTGGGAGAGAGGCAAAGAGAGAAAGGGAGATACAGAATCTGAAGCAAGCTCCAGGCTCTGAGCTGTCAGCACAGAGCCATATGTGGGTCTCAAACCTACCAACTATGAGATCATGACCTGAGCTGAAGTCGGACACTTAACCGACTGAGCTACCCAGGCACCCCTGGAAAGTTAAATTTCTAATTGGACAATATATAGGTGTGTGTGCGTGTGTGTGTGTATAGGACATATATATAGTTGGACAATATATATGTTTCAACACAGTTACAGCAGAACAGTAAAATACACAATTTTCATGATTATGAAAAAATCACTCTGAGAAGCTTTTTCTTGTTTATGTGTATATTTTCTAGGCTTTGAATCTATTTTATGCTTTTTTATTAATATTTCAATGATAAAAATGGAATTAAAATTCTAAAGATAATTAAATTAGCCATAAATCAAGTATAGCTCTAGTCCTATGCTCAAAAATGCTAATATCAACTCTACATGTTATTTTTGTACATGAACGTACCTGTTATCTAAACTGATTTATAAAGCTAAAGAGACTTCTTCTACATAAATAACCTAGAAAAGTTTTCATTTTCTTACTATTCATAAAAAGTTTATAACAACCTTGCTCCAATTTTTAACTAGATAGTATATTAAATCACTTTCTCTAGTCCCTCATTTGATAGTATGTTTAAAGTGGAATGGCTTTAGATAAATCATGTAATTTATGATCAGGCTAGTGAAAGTTTTAAAATTTATTTATAAAAGTTGAATACATTCTGAATAGGTAGGTATTACAAAAAAACTTCAGCTTTCAAATTTATGCATACATCTGAACTTTTCTCTCCAAAGCTCTTAATAGACCTTCTGATGCTTTTTAACTTGTGCAGGACTTGATGTGCATTTGAATGTCCTCCATTCTGAACTGTAGATAAATGAAACGTCTCTTGAATGGTGGATGATGTACTGATCACCTTCCCACCAACTCTAAGGAATTACCTTGGGTAAGGGCTATGATGTAAATCAGAGCCTGGACACATGATCCCAAAGAGCCCAAATCAGAGGTCAAATCAGAATCTAATGACTCTTTCTGTATAGAATCTATACAGAACCCATTATAAGGCACGTTCTGACAACGGGATAATGTTTATTGTCCATTTCCCAGTAGAGGTTTTGTTTTTGTTGTTTGTTTGGGGCATTATCATGCCTCTCCTGATTTATCATCCCATGGACGAATAATCTGAAATCTCAGATTTGGTGTTTTTGTAATCTCGTCTGTATTTGCCAAACTCTTTTTGTGTAAGTAGGAACAAACCATAACAATGTAGACTCTTAATCTTTCACACTCAATGATCAGCAACTTCATTACTAAGGAAACCAAGGAGAGTGTAGCATTGGATAAAATATGTTCTCCTAGTCACTAAGTCATTGCTATTTTATTCACATTTTTCTAGACTGTCAGTTTTAGGAAGTAAGTAGCCATAACTATCCAATGACTATCAATTCCATGGAAGAATGGAGAAATCAGAGGAAATATTTCTTTCTCACATTTTCAGGATACAGCATTTGACATATTTGTAATAATCATTTGGATTCTAGTTTTCAGTTTGAGCAATATTAGAGGAGGACCACAGTATTATCCACAATATTATCAATAATATTGTGATAACTTTATATGGTGAAAGATGGCAGGCAACTAGACCTATCATGTTGAGTATTTCATAATGTATACAAATGTCAAACCATTATGTTGTACACCTGAAACTAATACTGTATGTCAACTATAGTTCAATAAAGAAAACCACTGTAAAGTTATAGTAATTAAGTGAGGTATTGATGTAAGGGTAGATGAAGAGACTAATGGAGCAAATATGGAGCATAGAAACACACTCAAAAAATTGGGCACCTAGTTTATGCCAAAGGTGACACTGTGAGCAGAGAGGAAAGAATGGTATTTTTAAGAAATGGTGTTTGGCCACTGAATACAATACTAAATAAATATACCTTGACCTTAAACCATATTCAAAATCCATTCCAAATCTAAATATAAAATACTTTAAAAATAAAATGTCTAAAAGAAAGATAAAATATCTTCATGACCTTGGGAATAGGCAAATATATATTAAAAAAGACTTGAAGTGCTAACTATAAAGGAAGTTTTGTAAAGTTGGATTTTACTTATAAAATTAAGAAGGTCTTAGTAATTTATCATCACAAGACACAATTAACAGATTGAAAAACAAATCTACCAAATTGAGGGCATATGTGAAGTATATATTTGATGCAAGATTCATATCCACAACATATAAAGACCTCCTAAAAATCAGTAGGAATAAGGACAGAGTGGGGGAAACATGGGCAAAGAATTTGAACAGGTACTTATAAAAGAAAATCATCCATTAATATAACAAAAAAGTACTCAACATCATTAATAACCTGGAAAATATAAACCAAAACCTTGATCAAGATGCTGGTATCTACCAGAATGCCTAACATGGAAATGTTCAATAAGTATTTTTGTATCTGAAGTTACAATTCCTATAAGCTGTTGGTAGGATTGTAAATTGATACAATAACTTTGGAGAAGTGTTTGGTTATATTTACTAAAGCTAGTATGTACGGACTTTATGATCTAGTAAGTCTACTTTTAGGTATATATATTCCCCCAAAATACGTTAAATGTTCATAAAAAGACAGAAACAAGAATTTTCATAGCTTGTAATTCATAATTATCCTAAATTTAAAACAATCCAAATCTCTCTCCAGTAAAATGTATTTTAAGTTATATAAAGTGTATAATATGTAAACTTATATTCAAATACAAATTAAATTATAATAAAATTAAATTAGAATGAGGTAAAACCAATCTAAGGTGTTTACCCTTGAAAGTACAATGAGAGAAAGGAAACATGAGGGGTGTGTTTAGTCCTGGTAATGATCCACTTTGTGTTCCAGGTGCTGTTTATATTAGTATGTTCATTTTGTAAAAATTCATCAATCTATATGAGTTTGCATTTTTGTAATATGAACTTTGTACTCAATTTAAAAAATACTTTAATAAATTTCTGCTACTAAACATCACACCTTTGTCTCCACACGAGTGTCCACGATTTGTCCTTATACATCTAGGATCTGGTACAGTGTCTGATACATAGAAAGTTTTCAATAAATATTTGTTTAACTTAAAATAAAAGCATTGCTGATTTCTCAATCAGTATCATTACATAAATCTTAGTCAGTTAAAAGTGAGCAATTCAACCAGTGGTGAATAAATGGTTCAAGCCACTGCATAACTTTACAGAGTTAGAAATTGTTATCAAATTCTCCTTTCTCAGTAATTCTGAATCAAAGGAGATTTCAGCCACTCTTTAGGTAGATAAATAGACCAAAACCTAGCACTAACTAATCTTATAAGTAAGCTCAAGACACACACCACTTACCCTTGATGAAAAGTGACTCACTGATTCTATTTGATGATTAGGAAAATTTTCCCTCAGAATAAAATAATAATTTTATGAAGACATACTATGTGATAAGGAAGCAATTTATGACATAAAGAAATTAATGACCACACTATTGTTCCAGGAAACATTTATCAGCAATTATGTTAAATATATTTCACATTAAGCAGATAAGAATTACTGGTTATTGGAACTTTTCATACCAATAGTTAATAGTGGGTATGGTAGCCATTAATAGTGTTTCATTTTTTAATTAAAATTAATTACTTATTAGTCAATATTGTTATTTGATGATGAATATGGTTTTTTCTCAGCAACAATAAAACCTTTCCAAAGATATTCCATAGGGAAGAAAATTTATATATTGCAAATATCAAAGATTGTATAATTTTCCACTACAAATTATCAGCAATTACATTAAATGCTGTTAGTATTTAATTTAGGTTAATATTAATTATTTATGTTTTTTACACATCAGTTATTTCCCAGTGAAAGGTGTTAGTTGGTTGGTTATAAAAAAGCTACTTATAGGTAGATACTCCCAAAAAGTATCTTAGAGTAAACTGAAGCCCAGGTGACGTTGTACATAATAGCACTGACCCCTCTGAAACTGGCTTTCAGGCCAGAATTGATGTTAACTCTAGTTGTGGGAACCCATCCAAGCTATTGGGTTATAAGGGGACCACAAAACTTCTAATGTCTATGATTAGAGGTATGGAACAGGGAAACATTTTCTATCTCTAAGGAATTGGGGCTGGTGGATTCTTGCTTCCAATTTGAGGCTCTAATTTCAAGAATTTCTATGAACAAAACCATGCTCAGTTGACTACAGTGTCCATGTAATGAATGTCCATCATTATGACAGAGGATATTTCCCACTTAAGACCTCTCTTGGAGACCAGGCCATTTAAGAAATCACCTCCAACCAGGTGGAAGAAAGAAGAATATATCAATAACATGATGTTGTCCAATGTTTAGGCATCCATAACCCAGGTAACTGAGTGTTCAGAATCTCAGAGATTAGACATCTAATACAAACCCAGGAAACCCCACAAAATAGGTGCACTAACTACTTTTACATGTAGAAAATTGTTCATTCACTGAACATCTTGGAAGCAACACTATGGACCAGACATCTTAAGGGGATGGGTTTGGGGATTAGGAAGACATGATCTTAAATCTTAGTCTTTCCACTTACTCTCTGTATGGTCTTGGGCAATTTACTTAGCTTTTCTAAGTCTTAATTTCCTTATCTATTAAATGGAATTCAAAAAAGTTATACCATTTGTTCATTTGTTCATGTTTGCAATGAACTTAAGTTTATTGAAGACCTATTGTATGCCTACTACTCTCCCAGGTGGTGGTTGTTACTAGGATTAATAAAGATAATAATTAGTCTAATGTTCGGCACATACTAGCTGTTTAACAAATAATAGCAGTAGCTGTTGTTTTTGTTCCTATTATTATTAACAAGGTTGAAATCTGAGAAGTCTGTGGAGGCTTCTTCATCTTGGTAAATACTTTGAACTGAGAAAATTTATTTCACTGAAACTTGGCCTGGGCAACAACTTGCTGACTTTATTTCCAGATGAACCTGTCAGTAGACATTGGCAGACGTCCTTATTAAAGTGGCAGATTTCATCTTATACCTTGGCCTCCTTATGTCCTTTCACTACTAGTTACTTATGCCAGTCTATGTCCACAGGTTGCCCAAACAGTTTCTTATCACAGACTTGATCTTGCATTCTGGTGTTAGAAGGTAATGTTCTAAACTCATTAAGAGTAATGTACCCAATTCTATCAACTATTAGCTGAGGAGTTTGGCTTGTGACAACCTTGTTCTTTACTCAACCAGAATACCCCATTCACATCAATTAATTATGCTGCTTTACCTGAACTTCCAGCCCCACTGATATGTAACTGTAAGGATTGAATTTTATTTTAGGTAATAGAATGCCCTAATACCAAAAATTTAGACAATAATGACATTTAATTATTGTAAGTAACTAGAGGTCTGGTGGTACAAGATGGTCACAACAACTCAGTGATGTTACAATGATTCACATTATTTCTATCTTTCTATTCTTTCCCACTCAGCATTGTGGTGGTCCATTCATAGTCACAGTAATATCCAGAGCTCTAAGCCTCATACTTTCCTACAGCAGCATTCTAGGTAGGAAACAAAAGAGTGAAGGTAAAAATGGAAAAAAAGAATTATCTATTATACATACATCTATTGATACATTTATATAATACATCTATTATCCTGTGTATCTAGCCAACTTTCTCTTTAGTTTACTTGCCTATAATTAGGTTATACACATACCCCTACACAAATCTTTGGGGAAAAGAGAATACAACTATGAAACGTGATTTATCCATGGGCTGGTTACATTATCACACAAACTGAACTAGGGTTTTCTTGGCAAGGAAGAAAGGGATAATGCTTTTTGCGTAGTGACTGAATGCCTGCCAGCTGCTGGTGATTAGGCATTGCCTAGACAAAATGTGTTTGGTGTAATAAGGCTGCCAGTCCACACTTCTGGGCAACAAGCTTAGAGTGGCCTCATAGGAACTGGTATTTTTACCCTTTTCTTGAGCCAGAGACACCACTAGCCCATGCTAAGACCAGAGTACTGTTGTTGTAACTTCTTCACGTTGTGGGCTCCATGAGTTCCTTTTTGCCTTTATTTCCTTCTTTTCTATAGCTGCTGTCCTTTGTGCATTATAACCTCTCTTTTAGACACTTATGTTTGTTACTAAAACCCTACCTTTTAATCATGAAGTCCTGCAATCAATCTGATGCCCCAAGATGGGGAACCCAAGTGCTCAAAGAAATGGAGCTAAATTTTCAAAGCCTCATGTGTGTATTGGTGTGGAAATCATGGTATATAATATTTATCCTATTTCAGCCTTTCACATATTTCCCTTTGGGTGAGAATCTATTTCCTCTGGCACCGTGCATGTGAACTGGTAAGAGACAGCCTTCTCCCACCTTCCCTTCAGCCTGGCTTCTGTCCCCTGCGCTTGTCTCTGTACTTCTTCCTCAACACAAGTAGCCAAAGAATCAACTGATCAAGTCACTCTGTACCAAGTCAGAGTTGGTTTTTATGCCAAGCCTTGAAAGATAGATGCATTGCATGTTCGACTTGCCAGTGACAATCAAAATTGATTGTAGGCAGTGGTCAATAACTGAGGAAGAAAACACAAAGACTAAATAGCTGTAGTACTGAGGAATGCTGAAATGATGATCACTCACAGACTTTTTTTTTTTTAGTTCTTCTGGAAGTAGCAAAATCAACAGAATTTTTTGTTTTAAAATAAAGGGACCTGCATACTTATATCTTGCTAACTATATTTCAGTTTTCATTCTTATTGTACAAACTATGGGACAGTTGAAACTGTTTTACTATTGCTCTAAGAACCTACAATCGCTTCATAAACATGATACCTGCTAATCCATATAACTTGTAAAATTGCAAGACATTTACTTCATCATGTTTCTTTTCAGAACTCCAATAGCCACACTGATTATTGCTTCTCCTTTAAATTATTTACCATGGCCATTTATTTATTGCTGTGTGTAAATTTTAAAGTAGCCCAAATAATTGTCAGTACTTGAACTTGATTTTTAAGGATGTGATCCTCTCATTGTGACATGAATCAGTGAATATTAGTTATGTAAAAAGATAACATGAGTGGTCCAAATACAAAGTTTACTTTGCTGCCAGCCTACCTCCTCTGGAATTTCTAACTTCTCTTGACAGTTGTGTTATTGACACCTTCAACCAAGCAAAGAAGAGTTTCACTCCTAACACTAAAGCTCCATCCATATCTTTCCTTCTATCTTCCTTCAATTAAATATTTTATTTCCCCAATATAGCAAACCACAATCAAAAGAACAGCAACAAAAACTAAATTAAGTTTAAAACAAAGCAGCATGCATGCACACACTCACACACTTAAACGCACCGCATATTAGCAAGAGACAATACAAGCAAATTGGGATTTTCCTTATGTTCTTATTTTTGCCTGTTTTTATTTATTTAACAATCATGTAATATGTCCTAAAATCACAAAATTCAGTCTGCAGGATCCTATAAGACTGCATGGTGATTCACTGATAGTAGTAAATTTAAATAGAAGCCCACACTTCAAAAAAAAAAAAAGTAATAAATAAGAGTGTCATGAATTCTGTAACATTTGTTATGTTCATGTCACAGAAATTTTCTACAATTTTTAATGCAGTATTAAATTTACTACTGCCACAGGAGAATTGCTAGGGCTCCAATAGAAAGCAACATATATGCATAGCTAAAGACATTTATTTAATAAAGTAATTTGGAATTTTCATTAGATTCTGGCTTCTGTGGGAGCAAATGTATGCAGTGAGGTCATTCTGTCTAGACAAAGTCTATTTAATTTTCTTACCCCAAATCAAACAAATTACTTATCTATAGATCTAGGCTTACTCTACAATATCCAATATGGTTAGCTGCACCTGGGTGTTTGACTTCTACAACAAGATGACATAATTTAGCTTCATTTTTACCTCATTGCCATGATGATCTTGTAGTCCAAAGGTTATCTAGAGATTTTACTTCTGGTAATGTAATCTTTGTCAATCAGTTAATTTTATTTGTCATCTGTGTTAAAATATCTTGCCACTTTTGAGTAATAACAGAACTCAAATTTTTGTAATTTTAAAATAAGATGGGAGTTTGAATGGTGCTATATATTTATAATTATTATTATAAATTTGTTTAATAAGTGTTTTGATTTAGTCATCTAAATATGGAATAATAATAGGATTAAAAAATACATAAAAAAGAATGAAGACTACTGATTATCAGATGCCATATATTGCATAGATATTTTATTGATTACCATTTATTTACATCAAACTGTATACTAATACTAAAATATATTAATCTCTGCTATTACCTGATCTTAGCTCTTGATGTCTTATATTGTAGCCAATATTGATCTTGTTGATCTTAGCTCTTGATGTCTTATACTGTAGCCAAGAGTTTAAAAATTTTCTTATTGCATGAAATGATTACAGCAAGGGTTTTGTCCACACATGAAGCTGCTATCAGTAATTGGTATGCCATAGTGGAAGAATTTAATTTTATGAGTAAATCTTCTAAAACTCTATTTTTATATGTTCAAAAACAAGTTTTTCTTAAGGAAAAAATGATTCTTCTTTACCATGAGGATTTTGGCCACGTGTTTATCTTGTCCCAAGTCCACTTAATTGTTTTGTTTGCTGTTTTTAAGTTTTGTTTGTTGGTGGTGTATTCTAGTATCTTGAAATACTAGGTTTTTCTACCTAGAATTCTTATATGCAGTCATTTATTTTGTCATATTTTCAAGGTGCATCTTTCCAAAGGAGATCCTACTGCTGGAGAATGTTATCAGATTTAAACATTTTTATGACTTTTGATGAACACTGTACTTGATGGCTTTTTTTTTTTTGCCCATCTCAGCAAAAGTATATGCATATATTTAATTTTGTTGATTTTGTTGTGTTCCGTTGAATATCAGAGGTAATTTACAGTTGTTATTGAAGTTTAATATCAGGGCTCGTACATTTCTTTTTGGTAATTTTTCTGGTGGAAGAAGGGAACGGTGATGAATTGTAGGATCATACCTAAGCGTTGTCTGAATTTATCTAATTCTAAAAATCTCTACAGGCTTACCAAACATTTGAGTACTGCCTTTGAATGATAGTAATACTGCTGGTGAGTTTCAAAATTATTGCCAAAATGGGTATAAATATATTAGAAATTAAAATATACCCAGTGCTTTTTCTTAATTATAGAATAAAGGCTTTCCTAATGTTTTTCATAATTAAAATCCATTACTTTTTAAATTTTACACTGAAAATTCACACTTACATAATTGTAACTATTTATAAGGATACATGAAATCTAAAGTACTGATAATAAGATGACTATTTTAGTTTGTGGGGTTATTACCTCATTAGATTTAATGTATTCAGAGCAGCTATACTTTTATACAGTTGCTATTAAGTAATCTTTTGCTAAGTAACATTTTTTTTTTGTATCCAGAAAATTAAAATAAATCTCCAATTTTTAAATAACAGGGCATTTGATAACTAAGCCCTAGCCCTTTGTTTCCTAAGTAATGTGGCAGTAGTAGGACACAGACAATAGTAAAATACATAGACTCAGAAGTGGTATTGTTCATTTATTTATTCCAAAAGAGGGCAGCAGAAGTCTATTTTATATGACTCCTCTCAGTGGTTATTTCTGAGTAACCCATTCTTACTTTAAAGTCAGATAGTGATTCTCCCCTAGTCAAAATATGAAATGAAAATAAAACCCAATAAGTAAAACCAAGTTTATTGTGAAAACTATTTAGAAGAAAATGATAATTAAAAAAATATATAACCTTACCTAAAGCAGGTAATTTAAGATGTCAAAAAGATAAATTTCTTTAATGTCATGGTTTTCTTTGTCTCGCTCTTACCAACTTCAATTAAAACCAGAATAAAATTGTTTTCTCCTTCATTTATTCTGTGTTCCCATCATTCTAATACATAATTTTTGGGAAAAAACTCATCAATTGCACATAAAGCATCAACATTGTATTATAAAGTGGATTTTTAAAAGAGTGAATATGTGAATATAGTTTTCGACAAAATTTTGGGATTAAAAAAATGAAAACCTTTTGCCTGAGAAATCAGATATGATTTTAGGCCAACTGTTTAGGTACATTCGGTAACTGGTCTAACAATGATAATTTGAAGTGCACTTCTGCCTATTCATTTTCATTTCTCCTTAAACAAAAATTCAGTTTTGAACTGACACCAACAGAGCAAGCAGCTAACTGCTTATTTTTCCTTCTTATTCCTTCTTTATACACAGGTTTTCAGACTCAAACTTCTATTTGTTAGCCATTTGCGAAATAGTACTTTCATTTTTTTAATGGTTAATCTTTTTTCATTTTTAAATATTTTTAAAAATATTTTTTAAAGTTTATTTTTGAGAGAGAAAGACAGATTGTGAGTGAGGGAGGGGCAGGGATAAAGGGAGATGGAATCTGAAGCAGGCTCCAAGCTGACACAGGGCTCCAAACCATGAACTTTCAGATCATAACCTGAGCTGAAGTTGGACACTTAACCGACTGAGCCACCCAGGCGCCACCAAAGAATGGTTAATCTTAAAAACATCAAGCGTGAACTTAGTTTAAAATTTTTGGGATTGAAACCAGTGAAAAATAGGAGAACAGAAAAATGTCTGAAAATTTCAATTATCCTTGGCTTTTACTGTAGTTGTAGTCAATGACCACTACCTTCAAGAGGGACAGAAGGAAATAAGGAAGTAAAAGGGAGAGTACTGTGCTGAAGTTTACTGTCTTCTAACATCAGTATTCTGTGCAGTTGTACATGGTAATGTTAGCGAAGTGACAAATTTCTCACAAATTAACTCTTCCTACTATTGATTTAATTTTTTATTTGGTACTTTCGCACATTTTTAGAACTATCTTTCATTAATAGGTATGTATTTCGCCAAAACTAAGTAGTAATATTTGGTAACGAATAATGCGTACACTAAATATGCACTAAATATTGCATGGCATGTGATGGCATAGCACTGACACACTGTAAGCACTCTTTATTAATACTATGATTATTGTTGCTTTTGTTGTTGTTACTGTTATTACTCCTTTATAACTATCTCTTTCTCCAGCACAGAAACACACTTTTATAAGTCAACCTGCAGAGCATTTCTTGACAATCATGTGTCAGATCACTGGGAGTGGATGGGATAGGATTGCTGTGAATTAGCAGGAGTTTTTGCAGCCTGAGGCATAGATAGCTATAGATAACACTTATAGAATATGTATTTTATGGCATGCGCTATGCTAAGTATGTTATGTAAATTTTACCACTTAATCCGCAAAGAAGAAAACTGAGGTTCAGTAGTAGAGCAACTCATTGTTATGACAGAAAAGCACTGATCTCCAAAACTTTCAGGTCAGGAAGAATTAGTTCAGTGCAAAATAAGAGAGTTGAATGCTTCTCCAGCCTCATCTCTCTAGAGCTGTTCTCTTAGCCTAGTTTGCTCACTGCATCTCATGTGCCTTCTGCTTTTCTTCTTACCCCTTTCAATGAGGTTCTTGGTAAAAGATCCTCATTTAGTCTTTTATTCTCATACTATAACTATTGCATAGATTTAAGCTACTGTTATTTCCCCCAGACTCTGCATTTTAAAACTTGCTAAGTATTGTGGGTTGGATGCCTTGCCATCAGTGAAGGGGGTTTCTGATATCATTTAATACATGGGAGATATTGGGCCGTTTGGGGACTTGTGGTGGTAGCAACAAGGTGTCCTTTCAGGATGTTCAAATCACAACATATGTCATAAAGATTTCGCAGGTAACAGATAATTACAGTTCTACATATCTAGGCCTAGCTGCGTAGTCTACAACAATATATGAATAAGAAATACATGCCAGGCATTTTATACATATTGATTAATTTAATCCGCAAAGAAATCCTATGAGGAAATACTGTTCTTGTCTTATTTCTGTTTTGCAGTTGGGAAAACTAAAGCAAGAAGGAGTTCGGTGGCCTGACAAGGATAATAGAATATTATGAAATGTGGCCTCTGGCTCTAGAGTCTGATGCTCTTAACCACCTCTTCTTTCTTTTCTCCTTTAAATCTATTTCTCTTTTCCAGGGTTTCATCTACCTTGGTTCTCTTCAAGTCTTTCTTGTTGCTGTTTCTATAAAGGGTATTATTTTAATTGTTGGTCACAGCTACCAGTTAGGGCAACCTAAATATGAATTTCTAGACTAACTTGCTACAGTATTTTCAAGTGCCTACCAACATATCCAAATGGATTTCCCCAGCCTTTTCAACCCCAGCAAATCCCAAACATAAATGACCTCCCATGCAAAACCATTTCTTTCCTCATGTTAACTGCTTAAAATCATCATCATCCACTACCCTAATAAAGAATATCAAAATTTGGGGTTGTCTTTGGCTCTTAATTATGCCTAACACCCCAAATCTGTTTAACCACCAAATCTAGCCTTTAAACGTCTTTTCTTAAAATTCTAGCTTTATTGAGGTATAATTAACCTTTAAATGATTTTAAATCCATCTCTTTTCTTCTCTAGTGCTGAAAGCTTTGTTGAAATTTTCCTTTTGTGCCACCTGGACTACCGTTTCACTCTTTTAAATGCTACCACTGACACTTGTCTTTCCTCTATTGATTGTTTCCCACAATTCTGCCACTATGGTTATCATTCTAAAACGATCTTGTAACTTCCCTACTTTGAAGTAAGACATCAGCATCGTTCCATTGCTTAAAAGATAAACTTTTCTTCCTTTTCTGGCATATAAGGCTTTCCACAGAAGTAATGAATTCCTTTGTCAGTATCATCTCCTGCCTCTTCTCCCACGTGTCCTGTGCTCCAGCCCCAACACATTCTGTCATTTGTCCCATAGCTCTTCCACATCTCTGGGCCCTTGCTCATACCTTTCTCCTCTTGGAAAATAAATTTTATCTTTCTAACTCCCTTGAAATCTCATGGCTTCCTTTCTGAACACCTTCGGGCAGAATTGGCTCAATTTCATGACATGGGAGTTTTCCTTATAATTATCTAATTTTTGTTTTGAGAACTTTGGTACAAATGAAAACATTCTTAACATATAAGAAATTAAGAAGCATAATAATAAATCACACTATGAGACCACTAAAGAACTTATGAAATAGATTATGACAATCCTATTGAGGTTACCTGGATGTACTTCTCTACTGCTACATCCTGCCTCCCATTGAATAAAACCACTATGCTGAATTTAGGGTTTATATTTCTTTTGCATTTTAAAATAATGTAACCAGGCATGTATGTATTTTTTAAAATGTAATGCATATTTCTTGTTTTTGAAGTTTACTAAAATGGTGTCATACTCTATACAGGATTTCTGCCAGTTTGTTTTGCTCACTCAGTGCAATATTTCTAATATTCTTGTATGGTATTGCTTGTGGGCTGAGGGTGATTTATTTTCACAATTGTATTCTATTGTGAGATAACTTTACATTTAGTTATGTGTTCTCTTAAAGATTAATGCTTGGGTTCTTCTCAGTTTTTAAATATTATGTTGCTGTGGGCACTCTTGAGCATTGCATGAGTGAAAATGTGTGGAAGTTACTTTTGGGCATATAACTAGGGTTGGAATTATTAGGAGAATAGACGCTCGTTCAACTTTAGAGGAAAAAAGAAAATTATTCTCAAAAATGGGTGTGTCCATCAACAGTGGATGTTGCCTCTTTATTATACAGAATTTACATGCTAGCATTCTCCAGTGAACAGTGAAGTCTCAAAGTCAGGGACTATATTTCACTCTTCTCATTATCAAATACCCGGCTCAGAGCTTAGGATGTAGTAGGTGCACAGCAAATGTTAAGTGATTGCATACACAATAGCTTAAGTACCAATTAAGATGAACATCAAGAAAATAGAGATGGGGGTGCCTGCATGGCTCACTTGGTTAAGCCTCTGACTCTCAATTTTGGCTCAGGTCATGATCTCACAGTTTATGAGTTTGAGCCCCTCCTAGGGCTTTGTGTTGACAGGGTGGAGCCTGCTTGGGATTCTCTCTCTCTCCCTCTTTGTCCTTGCTCACTCATGTGTTCTCTCTCTCTCTCAAAATAAATATATAAGCAAAAAAAAAGGAAAGAAATGGATGGTGGGGGCAAGAGAGGAAATTATATATTATTCAACTTATAGAATGACTTCAGGTTAGTTCCAGATGTCCTTCCTTTTCTTCCCCTATGAAATAGTGCTAAAACCATTCGGCCAGAACTAAAAATTATATTTGTCTTTTTAGGAGACTTAATATTTACTGATTTACATGGAAAACTTATTCAATATTTTGAATATTTTATACCATTTATTGATACACTATCTGGATTCTAGGAATTTTTAATCTTCATATTATTTGTCTTTGAAAAGCCAAAAGATCCTGTTAACTTTGTGGAAACCTTTTATGTAGAAATGTGCTTTTTGAAGTATTCTTTTATAATGTTTTCTGGTAATTTTGGTAAAGGACATAATGAAGATTAAAAAAAGAAAGTTTTCATGTCTAGAGGTTTGCTTTCCAGAAGGACACTTATATAATAGTATTAATGTAATAATTTCCATAAACCCATCTGTGAATGGAAAGATCTAATGAGATGTCTTGTTAGATCCATTTAGCTGTTGAGGCAATGGAGGCATGAGTAAATAATATGATTTGTTCATGATGTGGCTTTCTGACTTCGGTCTGGTACTCTATTAATATCAGTCACTTCAGAAAATTTTTTAACTCTTTCTCTAGATGAAGATTTTACTGAGTATCTCATAATCACTCTATTATTTTCCCTGCATATAATTACATGATTTTTTTAACATATGACTTTCATCTGTTTTTGTTTATTCAAAAAGTGTTCATGTGGCCATTCCTTATGTGTGTTGGAATCCCTTTATTTCTTAAAATATTTTGAATTCCTAGATATTAACATTTTATTTTCTGCCTATGTATCTTATTTATATAGCACATACCACCATATACAGTATGCTTCCCCTCCAAAATGCAGGTTTTATGACAAACAGAAATGAGAGATTCTCCATAAAGTGAGAATAGACTTTAAATCTCGGTTTCTGAAGAAGCTAAACCATTTAGCCATGTATGGAGAAACTGCTCCTGGAGAATCCCCAGATTTTTAAATGGGAAAGAAAAGAGGTCAGCTCATCTTACCAAGTATCACTGTGTTTTGTAAGATTTTATTTTCTGAAGACACTCAATTCTTTTCACTTTCACTTGAAATTGCCCCCAATTAATACTGGAATAAATATCAGCTTTTACTAAGGCTAATTGTGAAATTGAATACTCCTCATATAGGGGATTTGTGATGTTTGCAGAGGCGTTTTGTCAGCAGTTTTTGTGCTATTTAAAAGATCAGTGCCTAATGGGATTAAGTTAGATAATCAAATAACAAACTGAAATCTGGGTACATGGTTTGATGCCTGTAGAGTACTTCCTTGATGAATATAAATGAAAAGTGTCTCGTGGTTGGGGATAGAAGTCACCATGCCACTATGCATGGCATTTCTGCTAAGTCAGCACCTTGGCATGAAATTGAGACTTAGAGCGAGCAGGAGGAGGGGGAGGGGATGATAAAAGAAGAAATCTGACAGGGTTTCATGCTAGTGGAATGGACAATGTCGTGTGATATTTTGAGCAATAGTGGATTTGGAAATACTGAAGAAAACCAACGGATGCAGACAGTGATGGCTGAAATCAGTGTTTAATTTTTTAAGTCTATATCCTGGACCAATTATTTGACAACTAATTTGTATAGCTCCTTGCTTCATTTTCCTTTTAAAGCATGCTTACTTTTTCTTCAAATAGAACAAGAATAAGTGCTATGTTTACAATTTCATGCTCTGTTTTGCCCCAAGAGCTCCTTCTTAGTGTTTATTTTTCTCTAAAAATGGTCATTTGGGTATTCACAATTTCTTCTTTTTAATAAAAACATAATTTATCTTTGAAACAGTTTAAAATATGAAAGAAATAAGCTTCTGATCATAGTGTCATCATATATATATATATATATATATATTCACATTTATGTATATGTGTCTGTGTTTATATATGTGATATATATACATATATAATAGTTGTCAGAGTGAGTTTATCAATGCATTTTTTACAGAACTTTATATTCTTAGTTTTTCATATCTTAAATTTAGTGAAGTCCAAAATATTCCATCTGGTAAATTGTTTAATAATTTCATTATTACCTTATTACTAAATATTTGGTTTTCTTCTTTCCTGGTACTTCTTGTTATTTAACCTCATAGTATGAAAAACCATGATTTTTCATTGGTTTTATCTTGTATACTTGTTTTAGACATGTGGTGACAAAGATTTTCTTACAAGTCTTCCACATCTTTATTAAACACTTTAATATCCCTTAAGTTCTCTTTCTCATCATCACCAGTAGGATCACTAACCTCAAGCTCTTCAGTCTCCCTGGTCAACAAAAAGCATATGGCAGATCATTGATGTTTTAATTAGACTAATTTAAGTATAAACTTTATAGAAAAGTGCAAGTAATGGTTTTCTAATGAAATTTGCATATTGTACTAATAGATTGGCCAAATTATTTAATATCAGATAACTTTTTAATGCCCAGAAAATAATCCAATACAGGTAACCTCACTCTTTCTTTCTTTAACCCTGGTCAGTGTTCTTATAGAATGCATAGAACGTGACTTTAAAAATGAGCTGAAACCAGTTTGTGATTGTTTGACTCTTCTTGTAAGTTTTCCAAATACTTAGTGCACATTTTTTACATATCACAGCTAGATTCTAGTTCATCTTTACGTAACATATAAGTTATGCATGTGGAATATGATGTGAAAGGTTATCTCTCTAGGATAACAAAACTATGTATAATAAATAAAACTTGATGTTGCACTTTTTTTCTTTACTGAGCGCTTTTAGGTGGTACCATTTTATTGAGAGCCAGCTTATAATGTACAAAATTTGCTGCAGGAATATATATAGGCTTTACCAGGCCATATACATTTTTACTAACCACAATGTTGGTTCATAATCCATTTTCATACATTTTAGTCTTGAAATGGATCCTTCTTAAGTAAAAGAAAGATGAATTGAATCTAGTTTTAGTATAACATAGTGTTGTGCTAATTATTCCTTATCTAATTTATCTGATTAATGTCTGCTTTCAAAGTGAGTAGTTGGATATTTTTAAATTATTTCTTAAAGAATTATCAATTAATTTCTAAATATTCACAATTTTCACTGGTCATTTTTGTTGGCTCTATATTTTTGAAATTATCTATTATGATTTTATTATGCATATAAATATTTCTAGTGGTTTACTTTGGAGAGGAAATTTACAAGAAGTACATTTGATTAATATATTTGAGTTAAAGTGAATGCAGAGCTAAAGAGAATTGCAGAAAGAGTAACATTTAAGTAAGGGCTCCATATCCTCTTTCGGTCTCTCATTCCCCCCTGTCTTTTTCTCTCTCCTGCTCTCTCTCTATTTGTATATCATCTTTCCTCATTTTTTGGCTGATGAACAAGTGGGGTCAGGTATGTTACAAACTGAATGTCAGGGGTGTGTAAAGCTTAGAAAAAGAACAGGAGGAGCAAACCTAAGTAATGCCTCAGGTCTGTATTTTTAGATAAATCTTCATTACTAATATTAAGGTCAATGATTTAACCTAAAGTACATCTAACAAACCCTTTAATCCAGGATATGGCCACATTATCAATGTAAAATTGGATAACTATTATGAAGAACAGATAAGAATGTAGATTTTTCTTTTTTACTGTTTATTCATTTTGTGGGGGGAGGGGCAGAGAGTAAGGGAGACAGAAAATCCAAAGCAGGCTCCACGCTGTTAGCGCAGAGCCTGACATGGGGCTCTAACTCACAAACCAAACTGTAAGATCATGACCCGAGCCAATGTTGGATGCTCAACCAGCTGAGTCACCCAGGCACCCCTAGACCTATTTTTCTTACAGTGTTTATCCAGATAAAATTCTATCATGATGCTGATAGGTGCTAAAAGACTGGAACAAAGAAAGAAGGAACAGGATGGGCTTGAGGGCTTAAATATTGTTGTGCATTCTTTCTCACTACAACCATTGATATGTGCATCCTAAATATTGCCCCTCTTGAATCTGAGCTGTGTCTGTAACAACTTTTGTGAATAAAGTATGGCAGGAATGATATTATAATAGCTCTGATAGTAGAATTTAAAAGGACAGGCAGCTTAAATTTTCTGCCTTTTGAAACCTAGCTGCCATGTTGTGAGGAAGCCCAATTATCAACAAGGAGGGGATGCTGTATGAAGGATAATTGAAGCCTCCTATCCACAGCCCTAGCTGAGCTTCCAGCCTACAGACAAAATCAGCTTTCCAGACATGTGATCTTTGCTGTGCATCCTGCAATCCCAGTTGAATAGCCTCAGCTGATGTCTCATGCAGCAAAGTTGAGCTATTCTTTTCAAGCCTTTGATCACATTGCAAAATTATGAACAAATAAATGATCATGTTATTTCAGCCACTAAGGTTTTTGGTGCCTTGTTATGTAACAATAGATCATTGAAGCCATGGGAAATGATACTATAAAGGGAGGTCAGATAATGCAAACCTTTTAAAGCCATGTTGGGAACTTTCATTTTGACCCAAACTGCAAAGGGAAGCCTTGACAATGTCAGCCTTGACAATGCATTTTCAAAAGGTTGTTGTGAGTACACTGTGATGAATGGATTGCAAATGTCGAGGTGATCTATGGAGATCATTTATGAGGCTATTTTAGTTGTCTAGGTGAGAGATTATGTAAGTGAGTATAGACAGTGGAGATGGGTAGAGCAAAAGTAGATGGGTTTGGCAGATATAGTAGTGATGAAACTGAAGGAATTTAGTGATAAATGCAACTTGGGTAATGTTGATAATGCAATGATACCTTATTGCTATTTTAGTCATTGTGTATTCTTTAGTTTTGTCTGAGTTTCTCTGTTGTTTATCTGAGATTTGAGGCTGATGTTGACTCTTGGTGGAAAGACTGAGTGGATTAGAGGGGCTTCTCATATCCTTTAACAAAATTTGAGCCAATATAGACTCCATTGCATCACAGTCCAAAATCTGACTTTCCTGTGGAGAGTAAGAGGAAAATGAAAGTGGAAACGTGTGTCATTCCTGCAGAGAGAAGCCATTACCCAGCAGAGCCCCGGACACATCTTGGTTTGTTTAGTAAATGATGCTTGTAATCAAAGTTTGTGAGTATATAAGATACACGTTTTAGCTATTAGATAAGGAGTTTCTGCAGAAATCTGAGTTTGTAAAGAAAATGATGAAAATGAAGCAAATTCTGAATAAGCCCAGAAATAGTATGCAATTGCCAACTGTTATTACAGATATTTATTGGAATTATTTGGTCATTTATCTGAGAAATCCATTCACTCATTCTACAAATTTATGAGTTTGCTATAATGGGTAAGGAGCCATACTTGTCAGTTTGTGTGCTTACTGGTGGAGTGTGTCCTGAAATAATTATTCTTCATGACCTTCATGAATTTATAATCTGGTGAAGGAGATACAGTATTTGATTTTAAAAATTTTCAATAGCATTTTTATACAATCAAGATGTGTAAAAACTTCAGTTCATATAAAATTCTAACACTTGGATTTATCTGGATTCTTAATTTTCTCTTCAAAAATAGTTTTAAACATTATTATTAGTAAACACCTTACATTTTTAAATTTTTACTAAGTCATCATCTTTAATATTTTGGAATGAAGTCATGAAAAATGCTATTTGTTCTGAACCTCATTAATCTCTTGCTTAATGGAAAGAGCCATGAGCCAGAACACCTGGACTCTAGATCACTTGCCTTTGTTACTGATTTTGAGACATTAGGCAAGTTATAATCTCCCTGTGCCTCTATTTTTGTTTATTTCTTTAATCTTATAAATACCTGGCTTAGTTTTCACTCAAGATTATGCAGTAGATAAAAAGAGATGAAAATAAGTGTGTACTTTCAAAGATGAAAGCTCTAAACAGTTATCTTAAAAAATTGTATTTATTTTTAAAATGTATCATATATAATGTATCTTGCATATAACATATATGTGTGTATATGTATTTTCTCAGGTAACAGTTGGTAGGACCACACTGAGTAATTTTTTAGTTATATGAATAATGAGACAGTGATTTACTAAATAACCCCTCTTTTAATTTGGGTTAAAGTTTAGAAAAGACTAAATGAATTATTATTGAAATACATTGAATAGGCAAAGTTTGAGAAGGCTAGAAGAGCTTTGTGCCTCTATGCCTTCTTAACTAATGTTATTGATGAGAACAAAATCTTTTTGTTCCAATGTTTCATTTCCATAAAAAAATGCACAAAGAATTTCTGTTAGATTAACTTGGTACAGTTAAAATACTTAAGAAATTAAAGAACTGCTACCTAGTTTAAGAAATTGTAAGTCAAAAGCCAATCACCAAAGAATCTGCAGTTTGGACATAAGTTAAACAGAATTAAGTGCTGCAAGAAAGACAGAAACTTTCTTTTCTAAAACTCCTCTCTCAAGTTTTCTGGCTAAGCCATACTGTGTCCTAGCTAAGGTAAATGCTACCTTTCCTCTTTTCTTTTTAGCAGACAAGACAAGCGTTTCCATTGTGGTAGATTTGACTAGCCATTTGGTGACAGTATTTGGGAATTTCTAGGTATGCTGTTGGTATGTTTACTTTCATCTTGTGAATTATGATTAAACAGTGGGACAATAACTGTCTTTCATTTCACTTCACTACTAATACATTTTATTAGACATAGTGGGTCTCCTAGAAAAGTTGAGCTCTTCCTCTTCTTTCCATGTATATTTCCCTCCAGGTCTTTTATTTTTTTTTTTTATTTTTTTTTTAAACATTTATTTATTTTTGAGACAGAGAGAGACAGAGCATGAACAGGGGAGGGGCAGAGAGAGAGGGAGACACAGAATCGGAAGTAGGCTCCAGGCTCTGAGCCATCAGCCCAGAGTCCAACGCGGGGCTCGAACTCATAGACCACAAGATCGTGACCTGAGCTGAAGTCGGATGCTCAACCAACTGAGCCACCCAGGAGCCCCCCTCCAGGTCTTTTAATAAAAACTTAAAAAGATGGTTGCGTAATCACAATATGATGGGCAAAACAGTGTATTTATGCCACTGGTGTTTTGTTTGTTTGTTTTTTGCAAATAATACATTTTTGCATGAGCAGAATGTATTTTCACTTTACTCAAGACCTAGGAGGCCCTCCTGAGATTTCCCATTTCTGCTTAGAACAATATAAATTATTACTTTATATCATATACATGTAATACCTAAATATACCATTAAAAGATGACAGCCATTTCTTTCTTCCCTTGACAAACTTTTTAAAGTATGAGTTCCATGGTTTGCTAAAGTTCTTACCAAGTAAAGTTGGAAGTTCTTGCTACTTAGTTTGTTTAACGTTTCCATGTGACAACTGAAAAAGGTTATTCCTAGAGAAAAAAAAAATGGCTGCAGCTAAATAAGAGGCATTTACCTGTGAAGACTAGGGACATGGAGTTATGTGTTTTTCTGCAATATTTGATGACATCATTAGTACCTGGGGTACAAAAAGGAATAATATTCTTTGCAGACTTTAAGTTCGTTGAGAAACAGCATGATATATTGATATATGAGAAAAAATACTTTTCCTACTGCTAATTAGGGTTAAAACATGTTTGCAGATCAAAAACTCTGCTGAAACAGCTGGACAATTTCTTTTTTTTTTAAGTTTATTTATTCATTTTTGAGAGAGAGAGAGGGAATAGGGGAGGGGCAGAGAGAAAGGGGGAGAGAGGGAGAATCCCAAGCAAGCCCAGCATGCCCAGCACAGAGCCTGATGCGGGGCTCAAACTCACCAACCGTGAGATCATGACCTGAGCTGAAACGAAGAGTTAGATGCTCAACCGACTGAACCACCCAGGTGCCCCACAGCTGGACAATTTCTATCTGATGACAGGTAAACTATCAGTTGGAGATATTTGGGAAGTATTTGGACATTTTAATAGCATTAAACCAAATATTTATTTCAGCTGCAAAGATGGAAACAAATGGTTATCATTTTGAAATGTTTCCCATTGAAATATTCTTTTTTAAAGAACTATAAGGACACAAGTATTGGGTTTTCTTTCTGAAAAGACATTATACTTGAAAAGTATTTGCCATTTTAGGCCCCATATTATTGTATAATCTTTGTATGAAGATATTGCTGTGGATGTGCCATAGAAGGATGTGTGCTTTGTCAGTTGTACTCATCATGATAAACAGTACAAATTGGAGAAATGGCTTCTCAAATTGTAAATTTAGCCTGTGACTTCTGAGTTTTGATTTTAAGTTGGTTGGTCAATATTATAATCAAATGAGTGGCCTTGTTTTTATTGGCTGATTGACCTAAACCATTGTAGATAATAGCAAGTTGTGTGTGTGTGTGTGTGTGTGTGTGTGTGTGTGTTTAAGTTAATATTTCAAATGTAAAACTAGGTCACAAGCAGCAAAGTGAATTGTCTAAAGGAACATGGACTAAGACTTAAAATTCCTATCCCTGATCTATTCATTATAATAGAATCCCAATTCCCTTTCAATTTCTTGTTTCAGATTGTCTTGAATTATCATTTTCCTTTCATCATTTACATTGAACAGATTTGCAGTTTACCACTCTTCATTAAATCTAGTCTAAAGTCCTAAGTTTCTATGCTGTTTATGAATTGAACAAATCAATCCAGGTAATCTCTTATTAACAACGTATATTCTCATACTTAACATTTCTGGATCTGATGTGTTTTAGACTTATAGTAGAAATCATTCAGAATGTAAAGTATTTCTCAGTCTGATTTTTAAAATTCAGGGGGCGCCTGGGTGGCGCAGTCGGTTAAGCGTCCGACTTCAGCCAGGTCACGATCTCGCGGTCCGTGAGTTCGAGCCCCGCGTCGGGCTCTGGGCCGATGGCTCGGAGCCTGGAGCCTGTTTCTGATTCTGTGTCTCCCTCTCTCTCTGCCCCTCCCCCGTTCATGCTCTGTCTCTCTCTGTCCCAAAAATAAATAAAAAACGTTGAAAAAAAAAATAAATAAAATTCAGAAGTACCTACTCATTCAATTTTGTCTCTAAAATATGGCTTTTTTTTCCCACTAGTATAAGACACACTATCCAGTCATCTGACATGGGTCACTGAGAAATCAGTATATTAGAACATTTGGCTATTACTGACCTGAAGAATTTTTAAAATAGCATTTAAGAGGTCATTGTCTTCATATCCTATTACTGATTCCAAATGTCCATTTCTCTTTATAAATGTCCCTAGGTTTCATTATAGAGAAAGACTTCTGATGATAATTTGTTTCCTTTACTTATGTGATTAAAAAATCAATTCTGATGCACTGTTTTATGAACATGTAAGTATACATATAAGTTATAGTATATAATTTGCAACACACATGGAAAGGAAGCATTGTCTCCATTAGTTAGTACTGCTACCTGAGCAAAATGTTAACATGTAAATTTTCTATCAACAGAGAGTTAAAAATTCTCAACTCCTAACCAGACTGAAAGAAGACCTAAATATATCTAGGAATTTCTCCATTTTTATAATAACATGAAATGATAAGCTATTAATTATTAATCAAAGGGTCCATTTCAACTCTGGTTCTGCTCTTCTTTGTTAAATTTATTCCCAGAACAATACAGTAATTCAAGGTATGATAACACAATAGACGTTAAATTTGTCAGGAGAACTGTGCAAAAATGTCATGCCTGGGCTGTATCCCAGAACAATGGAATCAGAATCCCTGGGGATGGGGTCCAAGCATGAGTGTTTTTTCATAGATCCCCAGTCTGGAAACCACTGCATTAGGCACTCTGAGATTTTCCTTGCTTAGATTCAATCATGTTTTCTTATTTAATTAGGTATGTTTCTTCTGTGACCCAGAATACACTGCTTGCATGAACTCAGCTTACTTTCAAACTTGAACTCACCAAGACCTAGTCAACTGAGCATATACATATTTGATTTTGGCATGAATTTATTTTGCCTACACGTTGCAGAGGTCTTGAAATTATGAAATATATCCAGTTCTCACACCAAGAAACACAAAGACTTAAGTAACAATTGAGGGATCATAAAATATATACTGATTGGTTCTTCCAATTATAATTTTATTTTATAGAAATTTTTCTTGATTTTTTAGGGTGACCAACCAGCCTGGTTTGCTCAGGACTGAAGGGTTTCTTAGGACATGGCTTTCAGTTCTAAAACTAGGAAAGTCTTGAACAAATTGTGCCAGGTGGTCACTCTACTTCCATTTCCTTAATTTAAATTTCCTGATCTCACCTCTTTGTGTAAAGGAATACCTAATTGACAGGCTCCCTATTAATCATGTAAGCTTCCGATATTCTAAAAAGTGGCAAAAGAAAGTAGTCTTCTAGCTGAAAAAAGAGTATTTTAAGATTTAACATTTAGGAAAAGTAGAATAAGTAGGTTGAATTGGATGATGTTTGAACTGTCTCCCAGGTGAAATATCTTATTAGATAAAAAGGGGGAAATGCTATTTTATGCATACAGGAAACTTGACAACACTCTTTAGAATTTAAAAATAATCGGACCTATCTGCCTTGATAAATTTAATTAATTAATTTCAATCAATTCAATAAATCTTGGGCAATAGTGGGGATACAGAGGCCATCCATACACAAAGAACTGCTTGCCTTCAAGGAGTTCACATTCTAGTTGATAAAGACCATCCATATCAGTGAGGGAATTGGAGGGATCTGTGGACAGTGCTCTTTGCTGGTGTAAATTATTAAAGTTTACTGCCAGGTTGCTCTTTATGTCCCTTTCCCTCTTGCTTTCAAACAAATACAAATTTTTATCTGTTTCTGTACTTGATTTTTTAAAGTGTCTGGACGAGCTGCTTTGGCAACCATCTGCAATAATTTTGCTGACAGGGACTTTGCTGTTCCCATAACAAGGAAACATTGCCAGGTGACCTGTTGTTATCCTTTGATGATATTTGTTATTGTGTTATATGATCTTTTCCAATGTTTGACAGAAGCTGGTGCAAAAAGAAAAATTTTTGGAGGCCTATCTTGGCAAAATAGTGAGGGAGGAAATGGAAAAGAGGTACAGAGTTTCGTGTTTGGGATTGTAAACTGTTCAAAGTTCTTAGATGAGAGGAGTTTCAAATACTCCTCTCCTTACAGGTATGAGAAATTTGTTATACTATTGAACCTCCCTATACGAGTTTTTCACTTACAACATTGAAATGGTCATTCTACCTCTTTCATGGCATCTTTGGGTAGATTAAATGCAGTAATATATGGAAAGGATTTAGCGCAATTTCTGGCACATAGTTAATACTAAAAGTGTGTGTTGTACTTGTAATTCTTCTGTGCCTTTGTTTAGTGCTTCCTAAGGATTACTAAATCTTTTGTGTGCTTAATAGATACAAAATAATTAGAAATTATCTGTAATTTTCTATATACCCACAGTATCTGTAAAAATGGAAGACAAAAAGTTATATTAGTACAATAGTTTAAAATAGAACTGTATGACAAGGACATTGAGTGCACTGTACAAATCAGAAAACACAAGTCTGGAAAACTTTGAGGCCACGAGTAGTATTTACCTGTTTCTAATCAGGAAACCCTTCCCCTACTTTTAGAAATTGTATCAACAGAATAATTAACAAAATTTTTTTTCCAGACTCCTTTTTTCACATAACATATTTAAATGCTTGGAACTTAAATTTTATTTTTTAATACCACTATACTTAAATTTGGCGGTAGCAGCAGCATGTGTGTAAGTTCAATAGAAGGCAACGTGGTGCTTTTTGCAAAGACAGTAAAAATAGGTATGCTGTAGCAAAGGAAAGACAGAC
The DNA here is from genome assembly GCF_028018385.1 of Neofelis nebulosa. Classification (NCBI taxonomy): domain Eukaryota; kingdom Metazoa; phylum Chordata; class Mammalia; order Carnivora; family Felidae; genus Neofelis; species Neofelis nebulosa. The sequence goes on along the minus strand of NC_080782.1, from coordinate 39,375,492 downwards.
TGGTCACTGAAAGAATATGCGAACTGGCTCCTGTCCAAGAAGCAGTAGTACTGAAGGGGTTAATGGCAGCTAGTGAGCAGTGCGAGTGTTCTAAGTTGAGATTCTGCGACTGCTTGCTGGAGCCTTAAGCTCCATAATTATATTTCTCTTCTGCCTTATCCATAGCACTTTGTACTATTATAGCCCCATTCCTTGGATTAGCAGATCGGAATTTGAATTAGCAATGCTTCACTTGTCTTGTTTTTAAGATGCCCTACATAAAAACCAATACAAACATTACCTTTTAGTTTTCTAGCTATCAAATTTTAGCAGGGTGTTATTTTTGGTAGCAAAGGGCCTCTGACATTGCTGTGGAATTGCCTCCTTTTGTTGCATCAACCTCAGGTCACTGGAAAAGAATAGAGGCTTTGGGGTTGACAAAGATGAAGAGGTGATTTGTGGGCCAGTGCGTCAAAAACTGGAACAGGTGTATGTGAGAGAAGCCTACTTCAGCCTCATGTTGTGCACAGACACTTCTTTCCTTCAAGGAGCCCAGAATGTTCACCAAGCATGAAAAGCTTTCAATCTGTTTTTGACATAGAAAAAAATAGCTTGTCCTAAAACAAGTGTTTCTCCTAAATGCCTAGGTTCTCCATCTAGAGTGAAGTGGATGGATAATTGGATTTAAATGAACAGGGTTGGAAAGGATGAAAAATAATGTCATTGTGCTATTTAAAACTCCCAAGCAGATAGTTTTTGTTTTTTTGGATTTTTTTCTTCATTTTTAAAGAATGGAAATATGTTTGTTTTGCTCTTTACAATATATCCTGGTCAGAATTTTATCTAGTAAGATCTGAACAAAATTGGAGTTTTGGAAAATCCTTAGCTTACTGGAACTCGAGACCGCATACCAGTTTCTATTATTAAATGAATATTTGCAGCCTCAAATAAAGCAAAAGAGCAGGTGGATTATCTCAGAATAGAGACAATTTCTTTTACTTTTATGAACTAATATTGCTAAGTGCTCCATCATAGGAACTGGATCTCTATTAAAATGTTCTGATTATCTCTAGGGTCAGTTTCATTTGTGTATAGTACAACAAGCTGAATAATTATAATCATTCATCAATAGAGAATTTTCTAATTTAGTGTGTCCTGTTAGGTTTTTACACAGCTGTGTGATTTCTGTTATTTTTTTTTCAAAGTCTCTTATATCATGAATTTATAATCTTATTCTCAATTTGACTGATTTGTCACTGTATCCCTTCAACAGAACCAAATGCTGTGGCCTCTCCCCATCTTTCAGGACGACAAATTGAAAGGCTCTTATCCTGAGCTATCTAGGTAAAAAAAAAAGTCTTAATTTACCATTTGGTTACATTTCTTCCCTTTCACCCAAATTCAGTATGATGCTGCATTATGCTGAGTGTCTGTGTGTAGTATGAATATGTATAGTTAACAATGTATTCTTAGGTTTTGGGATCCTGAGTTTCATGGTGGACAAAAACAATTGTATTCAATTCTCCTTCAAGGTTTGATGAAGCATCTATAAATAGTAATTTTTTTTCAGCATCTAGGAGAATGAAGAGCAAATCAGAAACAAGGGTGGGGAAGGGCTAGGGGCGAAAAACTATTATTTAGAAAGACTAAAAGACATATAGAAAACTACCACTCAATATCAACTCAACCTCCTTAAAGCTTGTTTACAACAAAGTTTATATTTCCACAAGATATATATTGGTTAAGAGTTTCAAACAGGAAAATTGTGTGATTCGTTTTCTTTAAGCAAAAACTATATCTCATCACAGAAATGAGTTTTATGCCACCAAGATTTTTTCTTTCTTTTTTTTTCTTCTCAGCTTTAAGTACAAAATCAGTCTTTAGTGTTGTGCTTGGAATTATGTGGCTTTTAAGAATGATATTATTTTTTCCAAGGGGTCATCTCATTTTGGGGATAACTGCAGACTTTACTTAGGTGCAATTTCATTCCTTCTTTTACAAAGTGACAGTTTAAATTCAGTATGACAGTGTGAGTGATATGCTTGCTAAATTTGCACTAACATATGCAAATTTAGGGAGGAATTATTTATCGGGGAGTAATATGTTTAAATTTTTTAATAAAGAAAAGCCTAATAAGCATAAAGGGGAGCTCTGTATGAAACTGGTGACAGATGGTGATCATTTGCTAAAGGAAATCACCTCATGTGGAAATTCTAGTGCCACAGAAAATATAATGCATGTAGGACTCCCTTCTTAATTCTGGATTATTATTGTGGATAATAGGGGTAGAGATATGGCAAAGGGCTTTCGGTCAAAATCTTGAATTGTGATTGAAGGGGTGGTATCCTACTCCAGTGAGTAGGATCAATGCCTTTCAGCTCTGCCTCACTGACTCAGATTGAACAAACCAGTCATTTGCCAAAGTAAGAAAAGACTTTCTTATGGAGCCAATGGGCTCCATGTTTGATCTAAGTTCGTTGTTCCCATCCATGAGGAAGATTCATCAAATTGATGCTTGTCTATTGCTCAAAAATCCCCTTTTTTTCTCTTTTCCTTAAGATTCAAGTCCATTGTTTTATATCTTTTCTGGGTTCTTGAATAGAAAGACAATTATTTAAGAAGACTAAGTCACTTCAGCAAAATCATTTTGCCTAAAGTTGATGGTTGTAAGCTTATGTTGCATAGTACCATATAATTTGTAAAGTTTTCACATATACTAGTTCATATTAGAGAGTTATATATATAGTGTGAACAAAATATATAGAATATATCCTACTCTCCAGACCATTATGCTGACTCATTTTTATCATTTTTATCATAAATAGAGATTTAAGTGGTTTTTTTTTTTTCTATTTTATGATGATACTTAGTCATGATTTTGTTAGGTTAAATGTTTTTATTCCTTGTTCTATTTAATTCATGACAGCAGATAGGTCTTTGGTTTTAAATTCCAACAAATGTAGGGAGACCCACAGCCCAATCTATTACAATATATTTCTATTGCTGAGTATTTTATACATACTGTTTTATACATACTGTTTTATGCTGACTTTCTTGGAGCAGCAGGTGTCAGAGGACTATGGGGCTCTCTGATTCTTCCAAGTTTTTCTCTGGTACCCAGAGCTTGAGCCAGGCAAAATGATGTTGATTCTTTCTTCCATTTTTCTTTTTCTTTTTTGATTTATTTGTGTATTAATGCAAATTCAAACTGTTGATTTTCTGATATGAACTTTCCATTATGGGTCTGAATTTACATTAAAAAGCCACAAAATGATTAAGTAATTGGAATTAAAATTAAACAAACAAAAGGCCACAAAATGAACATTTGAAAATAGGCTTCTGATATGGGTTGTTTTCATAGTTAAAGGTTTTTTTTCTTTTTTTTGAGTTCCAGGTTGTTTAGTTAATTTGATACATACTTAGAATACATATTTTATAAATTACCTTATTATTATATAATCTCTAATTTTAATAAAATCAGTTATATAGTTTCATCTTGATAGCAAAACAGTTGCTTTTTAAGGGCTAGCTTCTTCATATGTGTCATAGCATATTCTAGTTCTTTGATAGAATTTATCATTTTCCAATGGAGTTACTTTTGTATGCATCTGTATCTTAACTAAGACTATAAGCATCTTTTATTTTATTTTATTATTTTATTTTATTTTATTTAGTTTTTGAGAGAGAGAGGGTGCAAGTGAGTGAGGGGCAGAGAGAGAGAGAATCCCAGGAGAGACAGAGGGAGACAGAAATAGAGAGAAGGAGAGAGAGAGAGAGAGAGAGAGAGAGAGAGAGAGAGAGAGAGAGAGAAAGAGAGAGAGAAAGAGAAAGAGAAAGAGAGTGGGTCTTATCCAATGCAGGGCTGGTGTTCACCTGATGTGGGGCTTGAGCTCACCTAAAGCTCATGATCTGAACCTATATCAAGTGTTGGGTGCTTAACTGAGGAACCACCCAGGTGCCCCAAGACTGTGAGCATCTTGAGAACAGTTACTCTACGTTATTTATTTGTGATTCCTTAGAACCCTTTATTAAGTACAGTTGGGATCCCAGAACAGCAAGGATTCTAAGGGATCACCAAAAAAATAACCTTATTTTGGAAAAAAAAATATTGAGTTTTTCTTGTTGAAACCGCTCTACTGAGATTGTTTGGGTAACTTACTTAAAATTATTTGGATAATCTTTTTCTGGATGTGCTTGTGACTTGTTCTTCCTCTTCTCCAGTTAAAAGATAATGGACTTGAACACAGGTAAATAAAGTGATGGGATATTATGAACCTGCCTAAGCATGCCCAGGTCCTCATCTTCTGATAAGTTGATTATCCCACAGGAGGTCATGCTACCCATCATTTCGATTTCATAAATTACACAGACAGAACATTTATTACCTACCAGGGTTCTTGTCTTTATAATTTCCTGTTACAGTAAGAGGTCTTGTGATCGTGATTTTATAAACATTGAAGAAAAAAGTGAAAGGCATGTTCCTAATTCATTCAGATTTTAGAGGTGAAGTGAAATGATCTCCAGATTTAGATTAATTTTGAGAGTACTCAATCAGATCAGTAAGTATTTGTTGAAGAATGATGTTAAGATACTTTGTAAGGTACAATTTGAGCTATAATTCAACCTCAGGGTTATTGAGGATGCATGTTATTATTGGTAAGCAGATTGTACAGTTAGAATGCAGTCTTTCAAGGGAAATTTGGAAGATCTTTGTTTAATCACTTAACATGAGATTGGACTACACCCGATCAAATCTTACATAACAAAAATATTTCTGTGTGAAGTGTAAATGCTGATGGGGAAAAAGAAGGCAACTAAGGTTTCAAGTCTAATATCTGCTAATCAACATCTCATATAGTCAGACTAAGAGACACAGGTTTATATAAAAGGTTAACTTAAAAATAAATGCATCTTTGATACATTTACTTTCATCCTCCTGTCTGAGTGAAATAATGCCTTTTTTATTATGAAGAAGGCAGAATATAATTTTTAAGAACATTTTATGAAAACTGGAAACAGCATGAAACACCCTTCTAGGCTGGTATTTTGTAATGAGATTACATCTATCTATTTTGGTTTGTATAGAAGACTTAGAGCTCTTTGCTTTATTCATATATAAACTTTTGTTCTATAAATGGCACCCTGAAATACAATGATGAATTTCTAAATTTTAGTTTCCTTGTCAAAAATGGCACTATGTTTATGATGTATGTACCAGACAGAGCAAATACTTTTATTTTTGAAAGCCTAATGTTAAAAACCCTTGTAAAAGTTCTATAAAGGCAGTGGATTTTATTACAGGAATCAAATTCATTTTAGTTTTTCTGGTTTAGCTGAACTAAGATTAACATTTTAGATAAAGGAAAATATCTGCCTCGATGCCTTCATCTTATTAAATAAGAGTTGACAATATAGAATCTATCCTACAATTAGAAAAGGCTGCCTTAATTTTAGTGGTGGTATAGTATTGGATTTCAATGTCATTATTGTTCCAGCTTTAATGTACTAGTTAAGCCAAGCAAAATTGCTAGTGGAAATTAGGCTTTTTTTTTTTTTTTTTTTTTTTTGGACAGTGAACATGCACTAGTTTCAAACAAAGCCCATCTCTTTCCATCCTTGCTGAATTAGGGAATCAGGCAAGCAATTGAGAGGTCATTGTATTTCTTATACAATGCTATCTTAAAAACATAAAAATGTAGTAATTTATTTAAAAATATTACCCACTGGTACTCATTTACTTTGAAAATGACAGATCGTATTTTAGGAAGAAAAATTTCCAAATCCATCTGTAATACTTTGACATAAGTGGCCAACTGAAATCATTATTCTTGATCTGGTAGACAAACTGTGACTTTAGTCAACTTATGGTCCAGGTCATTACTTACCATTATTTTTAGTAAAGTTCAACACAATCTAAAAGACAGACAATGAATGTGAATATCCTATCTAGCTAGAAGTTGTGGCACAACTGGCCTGACTGTGGATTGATGACAGAAAGCTGTGTTAGTAATGCCTTACATTTCTAGAGTTTGTTGTAGCATAGAAAGCATTAAGTTTTCTGTGGACCAGAATTGGGTGCTGCAAAAAAAAAAAAAAAGAGAGAGAGAGAGAGAACACTAGTGGGGTTATGGTACTCAAACAGGGAGCTTCTCTGTGGGCTAGACTTTGAAAACCAGAGGCAGAGAAGAGAAACTAAGTGGTCTGCTAGAGAAGAAATCTACAGTTGAGAAATCTTTATAAATGAGTAGGTTCCTGAAGAATGGATAAAATACCCTATGCTTGGAAGATCCAGTGCTGAATGCTCTTAAAGCACCAATGCTGGAACCCAACAGCACTGTCTTGGTTAAGATCTTTCTTGCTCTTGTATCTCCTTCTCCCCCAGTTACAACTCAATAGGTAGTGGTCTGGTGGAGGTAAAGAGAGAGAGAGAGAAGACACAAGATAGGATGCAATAGACAAAAATCTAATCATACACTCCTTCCCATGACAGGATTTGAATGACATGACAGTAATTCCCTAACATTTAACAAAACTCGGTATTTTTAAATTAATAAAATGAGAAGCTTTTTGAGTAACGGTTACTGGAGAAATTTATTATCTGAAAGAGTACTACAAAGTTTGGGACCAAGTCTAGATTTCAAACAAGAGGCAGAGAAGAACTAGCTGGAAAGAGCAGTTGGAACATGCAATGGGGGAAAAAGACTAGGTTGTTTGAGGTTGTACCCCAGGGGGTGTTTGCAGTGAAATGATTATATTTTATGTCATGGAGCATTTTACAATACACAAAACTTTGCATGAGAACAAAAAATTTATATTCTTTTCCCCCTCTAATCTTACTTACAAGGTAAATAGGACAACCCTGGAAAGATTTAGTGTTTGTCTAAATGTCCACATGCTTTAGATGATAATGGGAAGAGAGACTCAGATGTCTGACTCCTATGTAGTTTCTCTCTGCTTCAATTAGCCGCCTCTTCAGACTATCCATCTTTACTTTCACCAAGCTGTCTTTCGTGCCAGGTCTATTTACCACATTACTAGATCCAACATCTAGTATAGAGTGCACATAGTAAAAGCTCAATAAATACATGTTGAATGAATAAACGAATGGATGAATAAATAACAGACGAATGTATGATTCTGTGTTCAAGATACATGGGTCTGAGCTAGTGGTCACATTAAAACCCTTTGAGGTGCGCTAACAGAATTGACCCACTACGTTTTCCTCATGAAGATGGTAAACCAGACCTGATTTTGCCTCCTTTATTTATTTACTTGTTTGTTTTCTAAATTAAAGTATAACTTAAAGATAATATTGTATTAGTTTCAGGTGTACCACATAGTGATTATATAATTATAGACGTACAAAATGCTCACCATGGTGAGTATATTTACTATCTGTCACTATATATAATTATTATGATGTTATATGATAACTATATTTCTTTGTGTCTTCACTTTCTTTCATAAGATTTCTATAGTCTTCAGTGTACAGATCTTTCACCTCTTTGGTTAGGTTTATTCCTAGGTATATTATGGTTTTCGGTCAATTGTAAATGGTATCGATTCATTGATTTCTCTTTATGCTGCTTCATTATTGGTGTATAGAAATGCAACCAATTTATGTACATTAATTTTATATCCTGTGACGTTGCCAAATTTATTTATCAGTTCTAAAAGTTTTTTTGGTCAAATCTTTTGGGTTTTGCATGGACAGTATCATACCATCTGTGAAGAGTGAAAGTTTGACTTCTTCCTTGCCAGTTTGGATGCCTTTTATTTCTTTTTGTGTCTGATTGCTAAGGCTAGGACTTCCAACACTATGTTTAACAAAATTGGTGAGAGTAAACATCCCTATTGTGTTCCTGACCTTAGGGGGAAAGCTCTCAGTTTCTCTCCAATTAGGATTAGCTGTGAGTGTTCATATATGGCCTTTATTATCTTGAGGTATGTTCCTTCTATTCCTACTTTCTAAAGGGTTTTTTTTTAATCAAGAAAGGATGGTGTATTTTGTCATATGCTTTTTCTGCATGTATTGAGAGGATCATATGGTTCTTATCCTTTCTTTTATTAAATTGATGTATCACATTGATTGATTTGTGAGTATTCAACCAGCCCTGCATCCCAGGAATAAATCCCACTTGACTGTGGCAAATAATTCATTAATGTCTTGTTGGATCCAGTTTGATGGTATCTTCTTGAGAATTTTTACATCCATTGTTCATCAGGAAAATTGGTCTATAATTCTCCTTTTTAGTTGGGGTCTTTGTCTGGTTTTGGAATCAAGGTAATGCCAGTCTCACAGAATTAGTCTCGAAGTTTTCCATCCATTTTTATGTTTGGAACAGTTTCAAAATAATAGGTATTAACTCTTCTTTAAATGTTTGGTAGGGGCGCCTGGATGGCTCAGTCAGTTGACCATCCGACTTTAGCTCAGGTCATGATCTCGCAGTTCATGAGTTGGAGCTGACAGCTGTGCTGACAGCTCAGATCCTGGAGCTTGCTTAGGATTCTGTGTTTCCCTCTCTCTTTCTCTGCCCCTCCCCTGCTCATGCCCTGTCTTTCTCGCTCTCAAAAATAAATAAACATTTAAAAAATTAAAAAAAAAGTTCGGTAGAATTTCCTGGAAAGCCATCCAGTCCTGGACTCTTCTTTGTTGGCAGATTTTTGATTACTGATTCAATTTCTTTTTTTAAATTTTTTTTAACGTTTTATTTATTTTTGAGACAGAGAGAGACAGAGCATGAACGGGGGAGGGGCAGAGAGGGGGGAGACACAGAATGGAAGCAGGATCCAGGTTCTGAGCCATCAGCCCAGAGCCCGACGGAGGGTTCGAACTCACGGACCGCGAGATCGTGACCTGAGCTGAAGTCGGACGCTCAACTGACTGAGCCACCCAGGCGCCCACTGATTCAATTTCTTTACTGGTTATGAGTCCGTTCAAATTTTCTAATACTTCCTGGTTCAGTTTTGGTAGTTTATTGTTTCCAGGAACTTGTCCATTTCTTCCAGATTGTCCAATTTGTTGGCATATAATTGCTCATAATATTCTCTTATTATTGTTTGTATTTGTTGTGTATTGTGTGTTGTGTGTTGTTGTATTATTGCAGTATTTGTTGTGATCTCTCCTCTTTCATTTTTGATTTTATTTATTTGGGTCATTCTCTTTTTCTTTTTGGTAAATGTAGCCTGAGGTCTATAAATTTTATTAATTCTTTCAAAGAATCATTTCCTGGTTTCCTTGATCTGTTCTTTTTTTTTTTTTCTTGATATTATTGCTTTCTGCTCTAATCTTTATTTTTTCCCTATTATTTGTTGTTCTTTTTCTACCTCCTTTATGTGTAAGTTCAAGTTGTCTATTTGAGACATTTCTTCCTTCTTTAGGAAGGCCTGGATTGCTATATACTTCCCTCTTTGCTGCATCCCAGAGGTTTTGGACTGTTGTGTTTTCATTTTCATTGTCTTCCATGTACTTTTTAAAAAATATTTTTTAAAAAAGTTTATTTATTTTTGAGAGAGAAAGAGAGAGCACAAGCAGGGGAGGGACACAGAGAAGGAGGGACAGAATCCCAAGCAGGCTCCACACCATCAGTGCAGAGCTTAATGTGGAGGCTTGAGCTCACAAACTGTGAGATCATGACCTGAGCCAAAACCAAGAGTTGGACATTCAACTGACTGTGCCACCCAGGTGCCCCTTCCATGTACTTTTTAATTTCTTCTTTAATTTCTTGGAAACCCACAATTCTTTAGTAGGATGTTCTTGAATCTCTAAGTATTTGTTGTCTTTTGAAATTTTTTTCTTATGGTTTCATGTTTCATAGTGTTGTGATCTGAAAATATGCATGGTATGATATCAAACTTTTTGTACTTGTTGAGGACTGTTTTATGACCCAGTATGTGATCTATTCTGAAGAATGTTCCATGTGCACTCAAGAAGAATGTATATTCTGCTGCTTTAGGATGAAATGTTCTGAATATTATCTGTTAAATCCATTTGGTCCAGGGTGTCATTCAAAGCCATTGTTTCCTTCTTGATTTTCTGCTTCAATGATCTGTCCATTGCTGTAAGTAGGGTGCAAGTGTAAGTACCCTACTATTATGGTATTATTATCAATGAGTTTCCTTATGTTGTGGTTTATGTGTTTGGGTTCTTTCAAGCTGGGGACATAAATATTTATAATTGTTATATCTGGGGGCATAAATATTTACAATTGTTATATCATCTTGGTGGATAGATACCTTTATTATAATATAATGCCCTTCATCTCTTGTTTCAGTCTTTGTTTTAAAATCTAGTTTGTCTGATATAAGTGTGGCTACTCTGGCTTTCTTTGGTATCCATTAACATGATAGATGGTTCTCCATTGCCTTACTATCAGTCTGCATGTGTCTTCAGGTCTGAAATTAGTCTGTTGTAGGCAGTATATAGTCTAGTCTTTTCTTTTTTTTTTTTTTTAATCCATTCTGATACCCTATGCCTGTTGGTTAGAGCATTTAGTCCACTTACATTCAGAGTGATTGTTGGAAGAAATGAATTTAGTGACATTGTGTTACCTGTATAGTTGGTGTTTCTGGTGATGTTCTCTGGTCCCTTCTAGTTTTTTACTTTGATCTTTTTTGTTTCTTCTCCATTCAGAGAGTTCCACTTAAAATTTCTTGCAAGGCTGGTTTAGTGGTCATGAACTCCTTTAGTTTTTGTTTGTCTGGGAAACTCTTTATCCCTCCTTCTATTTTGAATGACAGCTTTGCTGGATAAAGAATTCTTGGCTGCATATTTTTCTGATTCAGTACATTGATTATATCCTGCCATTCCTTTCTGGCTTGCCAAGTTTCTGTGGACAGATCTGCTGCACACCTGGTCTACCTTTGTAGGTTAAAAACTTTTTTTCCTTTGCTACTTTCATAATTTTTTCTGTGTATTTTGTTTGTGACTTTGACCATGATATACCTTGGTGATGATTCATTTTTGTTAAATCTAATGGGAGTTTTCTGTACTTCTTGGAATTTGATGTATGTGTCCTTCTTCAGATTAGGAAAATGTTCAGCTATAATTTGTTCATGTAAACCTTCTGCCCTTTTTTCTCTCTCTTCATCTTCTGGGACTCCTGTGACTTGAATGTTATTCCTTTTTTAAAAAAAAATTATTTGAGAGAGAGAGAAAGATAAGGAGAGAGAGAGAGAGAGAGAAAATGAGTGGGGGAGAGGCAGAGAGAGAGAGAGGGAGACACAGAATCTGAAGCAGGCTCCAGGCTCTGAGTTGTCAGCACAGAGCCCAGTGCAGGGCTCAAACTCAAGAACTGTGAGATCATAACCTGAACTCACTGAGCCACCCAGGCGCCCCTTCCTTTTTTTTTTCATGAGTGGGGGAGTGTCAGAGAGAGAGGGAGACATAGAAGCCGAAGCAGACTTCAGGCTCTGAGCTGTCAGTACAGAGCCCTACGCGGGGCTCAAACTTGTGAACTCTGAGATCATGAGCTGAGCTGAAGTCAGATGATTAACTGACTGAGCCACCCAAACACCCCCAAATGTTATTCCCTTAAGTCCCTGAGTTCTCTAAATCTTGTATCATGATATTTTGGCTTTGTTTCACTCTTTTTTTGTGCTTCATTATTTTCCATAATTTTATCTTCTATATCACTGATTTGCTGCTCTGATTCATGCATCCTTGCTATCACGGCATCTATTTGAGATTACATCTCAGTTATAGCATTTTAAATTTCAGGCTGCCTAGATTTTAGTTATTTTATCTCCATATAAAGGGATTCTCTGGTGTTTTCTATGGTTTTTTCAACCCCGGCCAGTATTCTTATAATCATGGTTTTAAATTCTAATTCATACATCTTACTTATATCTGTGTTGCTTAAATCCCTGGCCTCATTTCTTACTGTTCTTTCTTTTTGGGTGAATTCCTCCATCTTGTCATTCTGGAGGAAGAAAAAAAATTAAAAAATTAAAATTAAAAAATTAAAAAAATCAAATTGAGGAAGTTAGATCATAAGTGTGTTTTGGTCTGCTTTTGAGAGAAGCTTAATAGAATAGAGAGAAAAGAGAAAGGAAAAACAAGTTTAAAAATTTAAAAATAAAAAAATTAAATAATATTATATAATAAAATAAAATAAAGAAGATAAAATAGAATACAAAACATTAGAAAAAAAAAGAATTTTCGCTTTCTGTATCCAAGAAAGAGAAAGAAAAGAAAGAAACAATACAACATAAGCAAAAACAGAAACAAAGAAAACAAACAAACCAGCAAACAGAATGAGAAAAGAAGGAAGTTACATCCACTTTCCCTTAGAACTGGAACTTTGCAGCTCACTATAGTCTGTAGACCAATAAACAGGTGGAAGGGATTTGTACTGGTCTTCTGGTGGATGTGCCTGGAGGGCGCAGGTGGGCAGGGCTTGGTATAATGGCCCTGTTTTCCACTTGGTAGCACTGCTTAACTTATTGGGGTTGATCCTTGTGTGTGCATGTGTGCGTGTACATGTGCTAAAGGTGAAAATGACTTCACCCATTTCCCTAGTTTCTGGCCCAGGAACTTAGCACCTTCACTGACCCATGATCAAGCACCCCTCCTTCATCTCAGGCTCTGTCTGCTCCCTGTCTCTACCCTGTCCGTGTCCAAGCTGTCTACCTGCTAGATGGCTCTTTCCTCCAGAGTTCTATCTCAGATGGGGCTGTTTTTCAAAAATGCATACTTCAGAGACCCCTGTGACTTGGACCCAAGCTGATTCTCTGGGGGAAGGTCTCCCTGAGCAATGGCTAGGTGTTGGCTTGTCCTAGAAAATGTTCATGGGATCTTGCAGTGGCAGAGGCTCAGAGTTTATGGTTAATCACAACACACAGCTGGCACCAGGTTTTGCTGCCCTCTGGTGCCTTTGTTCCAATATCAGTAAACGTGGCTGCTCTCCAGGGTCTGCCAGGACTTTTGCCCATGTGGAAGCCATATGGCCTCTAGAAAATGCACTCCAATCAGGGGAACTGCTTCTTCTCGAATGGCACATGGACTGCTCAGACTCTGCTGCCTGCTCCTGGGAATTTGCTCTACGTTCTTACTGGAGCACAGCCAGGCACTGAGTTAAAACTTTAAGCTCTGTTCTCTACTGTTTATAAAATCCTGGTGTTATTGAAACCCTCTCCTTTCTCCCTGTCAGTGGTTTTGGGGAACAGTTTTTTTGTCCAGTCTCTGTGAATGTTTTCACTCTTTCTCTTTCTCACCAGCTACTTTTCAGGGGGAATGCTTTTCTTGCACAATTCCAATCCTCTGCATTCTCATTCTCCCCCTTTCTCTTTCTCTTTCTGTCCTTTCTCCGCAAAAACAGCTCCCTGCCCCCTGAGGCTCTGTGGTGTTCTCTCCCCCAATTCACCTCTTCACACCACATTCCTGCCACGTTCTCTGGCTCAAAGTATGCAAATTGTTGCATTAATCCTCAGATCAATTTCCTATGTGTTCAAAATGGTCTGGTATTCTCCTTTTTCTACAATAGTGGACCTACAGGAGGATAACATTTATCCTTGCTTGTCATTTTCAACTTCCCAAAGTGATGTTTGTATGCTTTTCCAACATTGTATTAAAATCTATTCAATTGCCCTAGTCTGTGTGTTGGTATAGACATTGATTTAATTCTGATTATATATTCCCTTTGAACTTGTCATTCCGTGTTGAATTTGAATTTTCAACGTTACTGCCATACGTGAACATTTATACCAGTTGTCAGATTGGAATATAGCTGAATGAACGGGGAGGAACTATCTGTGCACAAGGTACTGTTGCTAGGGAAACAGTTCCCTACCAAACATTTTTAATGGTGAATATGAATCAAGGTAGTTTTCATAGCTATATAGTAGCATTAGAATAAATATATAGTATTTTTTAATAAATACACAATAAATCCACGTGGAATATGCATTTGAATAATAACTAAGCAATGTGTTCATATCAAATCTGCAATTAAAAAGATTGCTTATGTTATATTTCCATTTTTATACATTACTAAAAGAGTACACTCAGTGACTTATGCATCATAACTAGATGACCCTTATACTCATTATTTAAACAGCTATTATGTTTAGATGCTTTATAAAAAAGTGAAGATTCAGTGTGGCATAGAGGAGAAAGAATTTAGATTTAGTTTAAATTCTATATCTGACACTGTCTATATAATTTGGAGGCAATTATTCTCTGTAAGCATTGGTCTCCTCGTGATAATAGTATCTACGTGATATGTTAAAAATATGTTACAAAAATATTATAATAGGTAACTCAAATTCACTGTGTCCAAAATAAAATTAATTATCTTTGATGGGTACTTGGCAAAATCAGAGGTGAATTTCTAGACAATAAGTCAGAATTTTAGGATACTAAGAGATCTAGAGACCAGTCAAAAAGATTTAGTTTACTTTCACTTAATTACTACTCAAAACAATATTATCTGACTTTGAGGTGCATTTATATTTGTTATCATGCATCCTTTTGGATATTAATTTTTTTAGGAGTCTGAGCAGACTGGATTCCCCACCTGAGGATAGATATTGATCAAAGAGTTTTTCTCACAGTCAGGAGTTCACTTTGAAGAGCCAGCAGAGGACTTTGTGCCAGTTGGTCACTTCCCTGGTGGTGCTAGTCTTTCTCTGTTTTTCTGATTATGTTAATAAACAAGTTGGCAGTTTTATAAAAACAAAATCTTACAGTATAATTTATATGTAAGTTATAGATAATGTCTATTGGCAGCAAAGATTTCCATTGGTAGCATTGAATCCCAAGGAACAAGCCCAGAGGTTAGGGTTAATTACGAAGAGTTTACAATCATAATTCAATATTTCTATCTTTCTAATTGCCCAAGAACAGGAAACATTAAAATATTATGAGGAATAATGGGCTTCCAGGCTATAAAGAGTCTCCTAATTTATTATTATCTTTATCCCAATTCTAGAAATCTTTCTCTGGCCAAATATTTTGGCATAACTAGAATTTGTAGTCTCTTAGATTGGAAATTTTAGTACTATCTTTAACTTTTTACTCCCCTGGACCCTACATCTACATCTACATTTAATTATCTGTCAAGTCCTGCTACTTTAAATCCCTATACTACCAATTATTAGTTGTATGAAAGATAAAAATCACTACCTCTAGCTCATACATCTAATAAAGTGTGATAGTGGAAATTATCCTCAGGAAGTCATATGAGTTCTCAGTAATCTTACAAATGTACAGGGATTTTAGAAATCTTACCTTGGCAACTTGAGCTCCTTGTTTTAAGATATTCTACATACATACTAGCTTGCATTTTCGATAAAAGTGGGAGATAAAGCTTATGTGCCAATGCTTTATGGAAAATAAATGGAAATGAGGCAAGGAAGGAGAGAAAACAAATACAAGATACTGCTTACCAAGCTGGCCAGGATTATACAAGTCCAGTACTTGTACTGGACTTGTTATCTGTAGGGGATACGTTCCAAGACTCCAGGGGATACCTGAAACTTCATATAGTACCAAATCATAATGTACTGTATTTATTCTCATACATACACAACTGTAATAAAGTTTAACTTACAAATTAGGCACAGTAAGAGATTAGCAACAATAGTTAATAATAAAATAGATCAACATACACTAATAAAAAAGTTATGGGAATGTGATCTCTCTCAAAATATTCTATTGTACTGTATTCACCCTTCCTGTGATGATGTAAGATGATAAAACGCCTGTTGAGGAGATGAAATAAGGTGAATGACACAGGCATTTTGACATACCATTAGGCTGCTATTGACCTTCAGATAACTTGCCACGAGGATTGTTCTGATCCTGACCATGGTTGTCCCCAGGTCAATGAAACCCCAGAAAGTGAAACTGGATGAGGGTGGGGGGACTACTGTATGAAAGACCTGCTGCTGGATCACACATATGTCTTTAGAAGTCCTTATGGGGTTCCTGAAACTGAATAGTCCTTCTACCTGTATCTTCTTTCTCATTGGTTAAAACTAACTCTCCTTCATATAGGAGTTGTGTTACCTGCCCTCCCACCCTTGCACCTGCACCCAACTATATCCCCACCTCTACAGCTGCAGTGAAGGTCAGCTAAGGTTGAACTTGCCCAGCACTAGAATTGCTGCAGCTGCCACAGTGTTGACTGAGATGGCGACTTTGACAAAGTATGCCCCTTGCCCACAGGGAACCCAGAACAGCTAATAAATAGTATTAGGACATGAAGCAATACAGACCAAGACCAGGGCTCTTCAAGGCCAAGGGGGTTCAGGAGAAGCATGTATCTGGCACACCATCAATTCAAGAACATATTATTTTTCACATGGTTGTGATGCAGTAATCTGAATTTTACAAATGCAACGCTCTGTATAACCATTGCTTATTAAATGCCAGAAGCAGGAGGAGAAGCAATTAGGTATGCTGATTTTCAACTACAATAAATGGAATAATAATGGGTGTTGGAAGAAGACAAATGAAATAGAAAATAGGTTAGTAGTTCATGATTTACCACGTGGCATAGAAACACTTTCTGAATGGTAATCACCCGTTGTCATAGAAGAATGCATTTAAACAGAAGGAAAAAGTGAAAATGATACTTCACCACATTTTAAGACCTCATAATCAAGGGAATGAAAGTGCTGAAATATCAGTAAAGTACCCTGCAAACATTCTGTCAAAGGCTTCCTAAGGAAGATACCCTGGCAGCTCAAAAAAGAGAACGTCAGTAATTCAAAGCTTTCCTCTATTTTGATCAACCCAGTGAAAATCAGGACTTCTTGTTTTATGATTCTAATGGTGCTATATGCCATTGAATAGCAGAAACTTAAGCTTATGGCCATCTACTGGATGTTTGAAACAAACATTTTTCAAGGCAATTAATAGAACAATGTCCATGGGAATTATTGATATAGGTACTAATATAAGAACAAAAAAAACACCCTTTTCTGGTGAGTATAAAAGAGCACCATTTTTTTTCTGTGTTTGACTATTGTGTTGAATCATTACAAATATGTTCATAAATATTAATTGATCTGTCACTTATATGTGTACACACATATACATCAGTTCCTCATTTGCATGTATATGTGGGAAGACAATGAGAATTAATACAAAGTAGCTGTTTAGCTTTTAAAACATTGTGTAAATGGAAAACTAAAAACCATTACCACTGGATCAATTGCACACAATAAATAAAATAATATACATTTATTTGAAAGTTACTTTGTATAAAATAATGAAGTAGACTTCAAATGCAGAAATGAGAGTCATAAATTAGTATGGCTCTTATCAAAATACTTAAGGAAATTTTGAAAATACAAAGTGACTTGTCTAAATTGGAAAAAGGATTCTAATATCTAAAATATACATGTGTCAAACACCATTAAATTTGAGAACATTCTTGGAATGAATATATTTTTATATACAGAGAGAATACTTATTTTGGTATGTTAAAGCTACATTTATAAATACATTCTTCACATATTTCCAGCAATAGTAGCAGGAATATATTTCTGTTACTGATGACATGTTCAGTATTATGTCAGTACATTTTTTCCATTTGGTTTTGTAGTGTAGTTCACCATTTGGTGAACTAGACTTGGGATATCATTGGAGAGTGAAAATAGGCCTTCCTAAATCAGAAATACATGGGAAAAAGTTAACATACACTTTGTTGGGATTATATAAATTCATATTCATGAATGGAGAAAAGAATGAAATGATGCTGTTAAAATTATAGAAGCTGAATATGATTAGGCTCCTGGGCAGAACTTGTCTTCCTGGTTGACCTCCGTCACTAATCAAATTTTCTCTTATTTCTGTAAACTTATCACCTCACTTTGTTATATATTCTAAAATTCCAGTTGTGTTTTTTGCTCTTTCAAAGTATATTTATTGAGTGACTAATATGTGGAAGGCATCCTAAAAAGTGCTGCAAAGGATAACAATATTGACGTGCGTCTGTGATGCTAGAAATTTAACCTCCAGTGGGAGGAAGGTACATGTTATTCTTGGAGTGGAGATGGTTTAGAAACAGTCATTTATATATTAGTATAGATTAATTTCATAGTTGCTTTCCTTAAAATATCTCAAAATGCTGCTATTGTTTGTGGTTATTAATATGGTCTGTCTTTCCATGTAAATTATAAATTCTTCCAGTTAAGGGACAAAGCCAGAGATGTCAGTATGTGTATTCAATACTCCTTTCTAAGCAAGGCTGTTCTAACTGGGAGTCCCACTCTAAGACTGAACCTTTTATATATCTCAACATACAAATATGCACATTGCTTCCTGCCAAAATATTTTCTTTATCATCAAAGGAAAAAGGGAATACATTCAGTTTCTTTACTAGTATCAAGTGCAAGAATTCTTCCTTGCTATTTGTACTATTTGGTGAATTCTTACTCTGGTTTCATTAATACAGTGCAGAGTATCACGCTTGTTCTCAGAACACGAGTTCTGTAGTCTCTGAGGGTTGTAATTAAGGTAGTAAGAAAACACACGACGAATCACCAAACTTCTTTTGCCTTTTTCTCTAGTTTTATATTATGTCAACACCTTAAGAAAATACTTATTTGAAACACTGAATATGTGCAGTTACTTGTGGATAATAGAAATTTCTAGTACTTGATTGTGGAATCTCAGATAATGACTGAAGCTGATCAACTAACTAGTAACAGCAAACAACACTTTGATGCATTGCTATAAAAATTTAAGAAACTTCAATTTTTATTTTAAATGGTTGATGTTGATGGATTTCTATTTTATAACGGATTAACACCAAGATGACATTAATAACAAGTAATATTTTTGAGAGGTTATTCAGTTTCAGGTGATGAGAGATTTATTGGTACTATCTCCTTACAATACTGCAAGAATTGTACTATATTATCTTATTTTATAGATTAGAAACCTGAGGTTTAAATAATTTAAATAAATTGCCCAATGTTACACCCAAGTGACAAAACATACACTTAGACTCAAGATATCTCTATATGAAACATGGATTTTAACTTCATAATTTGAAAAAAAATAAAGTACACAGAAAAGTTGTAAGGATAACACAAGAAACTCACAAATACCTTTCACCTAGATTCTCCAGTTATTAAAATTTTGTCATATTTAAACACATGCACATACACACTTATCAGTAGCATTTATTTTATACATGTATGTTTATAAGTATCTACGTACATATATAACATTATAATATTTATTTTTTAATCATTTGAATGCAATTTATAGACATTATACCGCTTTACGCCTAAATATTTCAGCAGGTATCTCCTATGAAGGGCATTTTCCTATGTGATCATTGTAAAATTATCAATTCAGGAACTTTAGCACTGATATAATACTATCATTTAATGTACAGTTCAAATTCCAATTTTGCCAGTTTTCCATAAAAATATTTGTAGTCTCTAAACCAGTCCTTTTATCTGCAAAATGTATTTCAGACTTTCTGTTTCTTCTATGACATTGTAATTTTTTTAAAAAATTTTTTTTTTCAACGTTTTTTATTTATTTTTTTGGGACAGAGAGAGACAGAGCATGAACGGGGGAGGGTCAGAGAGAGAGGGAGACACAGAATCGGAAACAGGCTCCAGGCTCCGAGCCATCAGCCCAGAGCCTGACGCGGGGCTCGAACTCACGGACAGCGAGATCGTGACCTGGCTGAAGTCGGATGCTTAACCGACTGCACCACCCAGGCGCCCCGATGACATTGTAATTTTGTAGAGTACAGGCTAACTGTTTTCACAATATTCCTCAATTTGAGTTTATCTGATTGTTTCCTCATGATTCAGGTCAAGTTATATGCTTTTGTTAAGAGCACTGAATACCTAATAACTATTTTTCTCAGTGAATCATATCAAGAGGCACTGAAGTCAGTTTGTCTCATTATCACCGCTATCAACATTGATCATTAATTTGCTTGAGGTCTTTGCCAGGTTTCTTCACTATAAAGTTATTTATTTTTTTCCTTTGAAACTGGTAATGTGTAGGACATACAATACCATGTAAATAATGTCCACCATCAAACTTTAATCCAATGTATCCATTGGTAATTCTTGCTCAGATTATTACTATGGTGATTGTATAATGGTGATTTTTAGTAATCTATTGTATTTGTTTCCTAGGGCGCCCATAACAAAATTCCATAGACTTAGTAACTTAAACAGAAATTTGTTATTTAATTCTGGAGGCAGGTTTGTTTTTCAGGGAGGCCTCTCTCCTTGGCTTGCAGATGGCACCTTCTTGCTGTGTTCTCACATGATTGTCCCTCTGTCTGTGTTGTCTGTGTCCTAATCTCTTTTTATAAGGACACAAGTCATATTGGATTAGGCCTTATCCTAGCAACAGCATTTTAACTTAATTATCTCATTTATCTTATCTTATTTAAAGGTCCTATCTCAAAGTACATTCACATTCTGGGGTATTAGAGTTTAGGGATTTAACATATGAATTTTTGGGAGGATACAATTCAGCCATAACACCTATAATTTATTCCATATTTATTAGGTATAGGCCACCTTAAGAAAGAGCCTCCTCATTTTCCCCATTTATGTATATGCATATGTATTATACATGTATACATATGTGTATACTCTCAGTATAGACTCATGGATTCTTGTTCCATTAATGGATTATAATCCATTATTATCACTATTCATTTTCAGACTATAACTGTTCCAGATTTGACTGGTGGGAAAATGTTCAAGCTGACGCCAGTGTCATTTTTATCTGATGCCCTAATTGGTTGAGACCTTCCTTACTTTCTGAAACAAATGTATGTTGAGACTCGTCTCATATTTTTCCTTGCCTTAACCCTAGAGTCAGCCATTTCTTAAAGAAATCCTGATTCTTTTTAGTATGTAATGGCCAGGCGAGAACACACATTCTTAAGCATTTTATGAAAACAATGTCACAATGTACAAAATAGGATTTAGTGCAAACTTAATTAAATATTGATTAGATAAATATATTTTATAATAAGGCCAAATTTACTGAAACATGGGATCCAAGTGGGAAAATAAAAACAGAAGACCGTCATGATGAAAAAAGACTAAAAACAACTGTGGATAGAATAACGGGGGTATTGTGGGATATAGTATTTTAAGTGCAAACTTTAAGAAATACAGAGGAACTCAAAATATTTTCAGCCCCTATTTTTGGAAAGTGGAACTGAACAGCACAATCTTCCTAATTGCTCTTCTTTTTAGGCCTCTGAGTCTTCATATAGATTTCTAATCTGCTTTCTTGGTAAATCAAGTTATAAAAGACCTTTAGAGTAATGTTCAAAAATCAGGACTAAAATGAGAGAATAAATTCAAATACTGCTAGACGAATAGGGAATATTGCTGACATAAGTTGTTAATAATGAAAATACTGACCAGCAGAGAAACTCACTGACGTAGGATCTGTCTGAGAGCATATTGATTCTTGAGTACATTAATCCCTTATAGAGAGGAATTAATGTCAAGGAGTGAGTCATGGGCCAAAATATAAGATACTTTCAAATGTGTTCTCAGAGCTTACAGTGTGCTCATCTGTTGCAACCCCCTACTTGTTAAACAATTCAAATGCTTTCTAAAACCTGATCCTATGATGCATCAGGGAGAAGAAAATACTCTGAAAAGAAATTTCTTTCCTCTTCACCATTTCAAGGCAGCAAAGTACCAATTAGCACTTGGGAGGAAGTGATTTATCATTTTATATAAGGATGCCTTGAAAGAGAAACACATATGTTAAGAGTATAATAGCTCTCATTTATTATACCAGATACTATCCCTTCATATTTTTTGCATTGAATTTGTACAACCACCATATTACACAGCTATTATTATTTCTATTTTATAGGTGTGGAAAATTAGTCCTGGAATTGTTAAATAATTTTAGGCATGCCATACATCTTTTAAGATGTAGATCAAGGATTCAAACACAGAAAGCCATGTCTCAAAACTTTGCATTTCATTATTCTGCACTGCTGTCTTTCATAATATCTGGTTACTTATGAGTGATATAAAAATGATCCAAACAAACTTACTATTGTAGGAAGTTCGATTTGGTTGGTCACCACATTGATATGGTATTAAAGTACTGTCTATAAAAATATCATTAGGCACTTCTATTTCCAGGAAGATGGAGTAGATGTTCTTTTACCTAATCCTCCTACAGAGAACAGCTAAAACCCTGGACATTACATAAAACAGAATTAAGAAGATTCTGAAAGGTAGAAGAAGTATGTAGACTGCTTAAGGATTTTGAAACATGAGCAATGACACAGCAGTGAGTTATGTGGATTTTTTTTCCCTCCACTTATTCCCCAAAGTGTTCAGGTTTCAGATTGGGAGCCAGAGTAGTTGGCAGTCCAGAAATGCCAACAAGTGTGAGAAGAAAAAATCAAGAAAAGCCTGCTCTCCTAGCAAAAGAGCCAGGAAAAGGACAGTATAGCAAGATAGAAAACTTTTAGATAATAACTGCACAACTTTAGCTAAGCATCCTAGAAAACACTTCTGTTTCATTCTCACCTCTACCAGCAAAGGCCACATGGGGAATCTAAATTTCCACCTTTGCCAGTCTGTAATGAAATACCACAAACCCTCCATGAGATATTGTCAGAAAAGCCCAAGTGGGAGCTGGACTTTCATCCTCCTACCCAGGAGATAATGAGGCCTTAAACCCCATGGTGTTGGTGAAGACCAGGTGAGTCACTTGAACTTCTGCTTCAACCAGTGGTAATGAGGCATCACTCACAATTCCTGCTGGGGTTGTGTCAGAATTCTTTCATTACAATCCATCAGTAAAGAGACCATCCATGTTTGGTAACATTAGAGGCCATTCAGAGAGCAATAATGAGACACTCCTGCGCCTCCCAGACAGGGTAGTATTAATGGAACACTGGTAGGAAATATGGACTTTCATCTCACCAAGTATTAATAAGCTGGAGTACCACTTTAGACAGGAACATTGTCAGAGAAGTCCTGCTATAGCAGATTTAAATGAGATCCAGAATTTCAGAATTTCATATGTTAAAATGCCCAGATTTCACTGGAAAATTACTTGTCAAAGCAACGACCAGGAAAATTTCAATTTGATAAAAGATACTTAACAGATGTCAAAATTGAAATGATGCAGATATAAAATTATCTTATAAGGATTTTAAAGCAGCAATTATAAGAATGCTTCAATGAGCAATTACAGGCATGTTTGAAACAAATGAAAAATTTAGTGTCTCAGCAAAGAAATAGAAGATATAAAGAAGAAAGAAAAGAGAATTTTAGAACTGAAAAAAATGCAATAACCCCCCAAAATTATGGATGGACTCAACAGATTGGAGGGGGAAGAAAAATAAATCAATGAACTTGAAGATAGAACAGTAGAACTTACTATGAACAATGGGGAGAAAAGAGACTGAAAAAAAAAAATTGAGTAGAGCATCAAAGACCTGTGGGGCTCTAAGCAAAGATCTAACATTCATGTCATTGGAGTTGTGAAAAGTACTCAAAAAAGTATCCAAAAAGTGATATGTACTAAAAAAATATAATGGTTGAAAACTTCCCCAAGTTGCAAATAACATAAACCTACAGATCCAAGAAGCTTGTTGAACATCAAACCAAATAAACCCAAATAAATACATGCAGGAAACATCATTGTCAAACTTCAGAAAACTAAAGACAAAGATAAAAAGTAAAAACAGCAAGAGAGAAATAATACTTTACAGAGGAAAAACGGTTTGAATGACAATGGATTTCTTATCAGAAACCAGAAAATTGGGAAGGAAGTGACACAACACTTTTAAGTACTGAAATAAAAGAACTGTCAAATGAGAAATCTGTATCTAGTTGAAAGTATCCTTTAAATGAATGGGAAATCAAGATATTCTTAAATGAAGGAAAATTAACAGAATTTGTTGCCAGGAGACCTCCTATAAAACAAGGGCTAAAGGAAGGAATCTTGAAAAATAAGGAAGGAAGAAAGAACAATGGAAAGAACAAAAACATGGGTAAATACAATAGACTTTAATTCTTTTGAGTTTTCTAGATTATGTTCAATGGTTGAAGCAAAAATTATAACACTGTCTGACATGGTTCTTTAAGGAGGAACTATTTAAGACAATTACATTATAAATAAAAGTACAAGTGAAATTAAAGGGAGTTTATTCATTTGAAACCATAAAATATTGATGCCAGTAGACTGTTGTATTTATAATACCTAGCACAACCACTAAAAATGTGTATGAAGAAATATACTCAAGATAAATCAAAACAAAATAGTAAAGAATGTTCAAATAAGTTCACAGAAAGGCAGCAAAAACAAAACAAATAAAAAACAGTGGTAAAAACAGAAAACAAAAAATAAAATGGCGGACTTAAGCCTCAACAAATCAATAATTACATTAATTGTAAATGTTCTAAAAATACCAATTAAAATACCAGAAATTGGCAGAGTGAATTAAAAACAAAACAAAACAAAATTTGGCCCAACTATATGCTCTCTACAAGAAATTTCAATTAGGAGTTGAAAAATCTCTCTAGACTCCTCTGTCTAGAAATACTAATAACTGCTTTATAATCTTTTAACAAGAAGTTTGAGAAATATGGTAAAAGTTTGCCCCTTATAAAATATAATTAAGTAGTCTGCATAAGTGAAAGATTATAAAGTCAACATATTAAAATATTGATGTTTATTGACAGAAAATAAAAAACTTGAACAAGGATATGGAAGCTGGGTAAAGAAAAAAATTAAGAGATGAAGTGGCAGTGGTCGGGTTTCCTTTTGTAAAATATCTACATCTAGTATACAAAAGAAATGAAGCAGAAAGAACAGAATTAAAATTGTGCTAACATATGAATAAAGAGAGAATTCAAGATTTTGCGAAGAAATAGTTATCTCAAAACAAAACACCATCTCATACTGAAAGGATCCAATTTTATGGGTCTAGTTTAGTTTCTGGAAATAACGAGTTCAAGTGGAGAAAATATTGTTAGCATTTTGAGCCACAATATTAGGTAGAATATACATCAAAACAATAGTGATGTTTACAGTGTGAAAACGATTTTTTAAAAAGTTTGGGGTACCTAAGAACACATTGTTGCTGCTATATTCCAATTAGGGCATTTGCAGTTACTTTGCTATTGGCAAATTCCATTCTAGTTTGCCAATAGGTAGGTATGATCTTATGCTAACAACTTCCCAGCCATTCTAATACTGAAGAAGAAGAAATTTTATCCTTACATAAATCAGTTATATAACAAAATGTACCATCCCTAGGATGTTTAAGAGCTTTACAGTGTCAGCCTATTTCACTGTGGTCAAATGGAGAAAGCAGTAAGTCTCTATGATAGAGATCTAATTAGAGATTCAAAAACCTTATTGAACTGTTGGAGGCAGAGATTTTAAGAACTTGATATTAAAATAATGCCTTAGAACTCAACATTTTAGGGAGAAAAACCCAAAAATACACAAAATAATTATAATTCCTTTCACTTAAGTTTTTTTTTGTAAGTATATATCACTGAGCTAAAAAAAAAAGTACAATCTAATAATATAGATTCACATTCAATCTATATGTAATTGGAGTAAGGCTATTACCTCTTTAAATAGAAATAACAAAGAAATAAGTAGCTTTTAACATAATGTGTTGCTTGCTGGTCTTTTTCCACATTAAAAAATATAAATACAAGTTGCAAATGAAATAAGTACCTTTTAGCATAATGTGTTGTGGGAGTATTTCATTTCCCATTGCTCTGGGATTTCTCTCTCTTGTTTTTGTTGAATTTTTTTTTTCATCTTGTGCAAACTGTATCTTATTAATACTTTGTTTTCCTTTTACAATATGTTTCTTTATTAAAGCTCTCATATTTTCTCACATTAGATTTGTATTTTAGTGTTTTCATTTTCTAATTGCTTTTTGTTTTTTTCTTTCCAAGAGTTAGAACCTAGCTATAGTTTTTAATTTTACGTCTTCATCACATAAATGTAAAATAAGTTTATTATATGGAAAGCTAACCCATCGTCTCAGTAAAGAACCTACTTATGGCCATGCTTAGCTGCTAGACAAAACATTACTGGTATCTAGCATAATGTTTTTTGTTGGCCTGTGTTTACTAAATTATTAGGGTTTGGTTTCTGACAGTGGCAATCACATCCTAATAGGTAAGCGCTTTCTTTGTGTTGTTCTTCTGAAGCTTGGGAAAAACTGTAACTTGGTTGAATTATATCCTCACTAAACTTGTCACCATTTTCATTTTCCTAGAGTCTAAAGGACTGAAAATAACTTGTAGCTTTATGAAATTGTTGTCTTTTAAGAATTAGTACTTCTCAGAAGAAAATTTTCAACTTTCTTAGCTTTGACAATTGTCACATTCACATCTCACTGAGAATGTAATACCTCCCCCCCACCTTTTTTTACAGTGTATTTATTGAAGATGAGGTCCATATTTTATAAGTAGTTGACATAGTTTTTAAGTTTCTTCTAATCTATAGGTGTTCCCTTTTTCTCTCTCTCCCTCTTTTCTCTTGTCCCTTCCTCATTCTCCTGTTCTCATTCTTTCTCTCTCATTCCTTTTGTCTATTTCTCTTTTCCTTGCAGTTTCTTTGTTGAAGAAAAAAAAAATGTTTCCTAAAGTTTCCTAGAGTTATAATTTTGCTGACTCCATCCAGTTGTATTGTTTGACATGCACTGTTGCCCCCTATCTTTCCTGTAAATTTGTAGATATTTGCTTGATCAGATTCAGATCTAAGTTTTTTAGAAAGAGAGGCACCTGGGTGGCTCAGTCAAGCGGCTGACTCTTGATTTCAGGTCAAGTCACGATCTCACGGTTCTTGGGATTGAGCCCTGCATTGGGTTCCACACTGACAGTGCAGAGCCTGCTTGGGATTCTCTCTCTCTCTCTCTCTCTCTCTCTCTCTCTTTCTCTGCCTCTGCCTCTCCCCTGCTCTCTCTCTCTCTCTCAAAAATAAATAAATAGGGGCGCCTGGGTGGCGCAGTCGGTTAAGCGTCCGACTTCAGCCAGGTCACGATCTCGCAGTCCGTGAGTTCGAGCCCCGCGTCAGGCTCTGGGCTGATGGCTCGGAGCCTGGAGCCTGTTTCCGATTCTGTGTCTCCCTCTCTCTCTGCCCCTCCCCCGTTCATGCTCTGTCTCTCTCTGTCCCAAAAATAAATAAAAAACGTTGAAAAAAAAAAAAAAAAATAAATAAATAAATAAATAAATAAACATTAAAAAAAATAAAAAGGCAATAAACTTCATTTGTAATGTTGTGGATTTTATTCAGAATGATCTGGAAGCTTCTCATTTTGTGACACTAGCAGCCATTGGGCACCATTAAATGCATCATCTCCCTCTTTTCATTAGTGCCTACAAAATGGAGGTATTTTAATTCTATAATTCCTTCTTTATTTATTAGCTAGAATATTTCTGTAAAGAGAAACTTCCATTAAGTATTTCATTACCCATGGGCATGAATTTTATGGAAAAGGAAGGATAAGTGCTAGAATCTGTCTCATATTTACTAAAAATTAAAGTTTAACTGATTAAAACACCAGTAGATTCTATTTAAATTGAGAAGGAAATATTGAATATGATTCTTCTTCTTTTTCTTCAAATACTAATAAAAGTTTTCATTAAATTCTAAGAGCAGACCTCACAAGATAAAACCAAGTAGATTTTAGAACCTCCCAAAAGAAAAAACTCATTTTCATTCTCACTTATACTGTTCTCGATGATTCTGCTCTAGGAGTATTACTGCTTTTTATCTAGATATAAGGTAGCACCTTGGTACCTCATAGCAAAAGGTTTTCAAACGTCACATGGAGGACAATAAGGAAACTAATAATTCTTTTGCTAAGATTGTCCATATTCCAGCTTTAATAATTTAATTAAAAATAGTTTGTTTAGTTTAAAAAGTTTGTTAATATCCTCAGGGATTTGTGGTTAGATAGTGTTGTTTATGTCTTGGATAAATGAAAACACTTTACCAGAGATAAGCCATAAATCTTACATCTATGATGCTTCAGGAATATAATTGGTAATTTATAATCACAGTAATTTTGAGATGTGTAACCCAAGTGCAGAGGTAATAAAATTAAAAAATTTTGCAAGTCAATCTCAGCTTTTTTGTGTATGTGAAACTATAATTAAATATTACAAAATAAAAAAATGCTAAAGAGTTATGTATTTCTCATATAAACATTTTCAACTTTCCACCTCAGCAGATTTTATATAACTACAGATATAATTGCATTTTATATTTTATGATTCATGAACATCAAAACATAAAACAAGTCTGTTTGCTTTTAGAACTTCAGAACTTTTGAAAATGGTGTACAGTTATAGTTTTTTTTATTAACAGAGATTGGAATTAGTGACTATTTCAAATAGGGGTACAGTATACAAAGTCTTATAAAGGTTTTTTATTTAAGCTTTATGATGGATGTTTGTACTAACAACTATAACTTCATAAAAATGGATAATATTCAAAAGCATGCACTGTTATTTGGATTTAAAAACTAGTTATTTGTATTCATATGTGTATCTGTGTGTCTCTGTGTGCATAAATACATAAAAGTCATTGTTAAAATCACAAGACATACATACCAATCCTTCCCTTTAGCAGCAGGTCAAAAGAACTTTTAGCTCAGTCTCTGAGGATTTCTTTTTATTACAAATATGAGAGTGGGATGTTTAAAAAAAAGGTCTAAAATTTAATAATAATAAAAAAGCTACCCAAGACTGCATTCTGCTTGATGGCTCCAGAGAGTAGAAAGAGATTATGTTAAAGCATAAATGGAGCTTTAACATTTTTAAATCCAGGAGGTCTAATCTAATCTAATCCTTTTCAATCCAATTTTTTAAAATGCATCCTAGACATCAGATTAAAGCATGTGCTTTGCTTTCTAGGCCATTTTAAACAGACTCAGCATCTGTGCTTTCTGACCCTCTATGTTGCAATTTAAAAAAAAAAGTGATTTAGAAGAAACAAAAATAGAATGAATGCTGTGTGTGTGTGTGTGTGTGTGTGTGTGTGTGTGTGTGTGTTTGTGTGTGTGTATACATGTGTGTATATATTATACATGCATGATTTTGCTAAGACTGATTAGAAAATGATCACTATGTGTTTTTAAGTAAATAAAAATGGGGAATTAGAGTAGAAGCCTGTTTGTAAAGACCGTATTTTGGAGTGTGATGCACTAGCTTCTGCTTCATGATCATGCCCAGTGCTGGTCACTGCTTCCATTCACCTCATACCTAGTTTCCACTGGAGCGCTAGAGGCCTGCACATACTTTATCAAAGCTGGCTCCACTTCCAGCTATTTCCAGTTTGCTTGAATTATCCTTTATGTGAAAGCTACTGCTGGGTTAATTACCTTTAATTCTTTTTCTTGCAACCCCCCCTAGCCAACACAGGCCGGAGACCCCAGAGGCTCTCTCGCCAGGTCTCCTTCTACACTGCAGCTTGGCCTTTAAAACACAGCGTATCCCTCTCTTTTTGCTTCTTTCCATGTTCATTACTGGAAAAAAAGAGAACGAAACACTTGCCACATGGCAATTCTTCGATGTCTCTGAAGATCCTTTATCCCCAGTTTGGAATTAAGGTACATTTACTTGAATAATTAAACTTCTACAGAATCTCTATCATCCTTTCTTGTGCGGTCCTTTTTTTTTTTTTTAGAGATTTAGCACCAAAATAATATACTTAGTTGGGTTTACGTTTTATAATTGTTACTTCCTCTTGCCATAGATTGTGAAACTGCTACTTTTAAGACATCTATTTTTTCAAACTCTGATTCTTAAAAGAGACCAGGTGCTTCTCTTGCTAAAGATCAGAAACGCATTCTGGAGGTAACCGAGCAGTCTGTCAACAGCCATTCGCTGGTTTCTGCATTAGTGCAAATCTCCCATTTCAAACCATGAGTCTAGAGCTAAGAAATATAATCTGTAATTCGGGGCTTTTATAATGTTTTGTTCATTCTGCTAATCCCAACTTCAAATGATACTGTGTTCAGCTAGATACATGTTGATTTCGTCTAAAACTTTGCTGTTCACAAAGCGACAGATCAACAGCTGTGGCATCACCCAGGATTATGATAGTAAAAGGGAATCTCAGGTCCCACCTCAGACCTACTGACTAGGGAAACTGTATTTTAACAGGCTCTCCAGGCAAATTAATATGCACATGGAAGCTTAACAAAGAAGGTTCTAAAAGATTGTCAGCTCCTTAAAGACAGCCCATTGTATACCCTCATAAAATGTGTGTTGAGTTGGATCTTAATACACAAGCCACTTCTATGAGGTCATAGCCAGTTCCGATTTCTGAGCTTAAAAACAATAAGGCATTGGGGAGCCTGCGTGACTTAGTTGCTGAAGTGATCAACCCTTGATTTCTGCTCAGGTCATGATCTCAGGGTGGTTCATGAGCTCGAGCCCTGCAGCGGGCTCCACACTGAGTGGTTGAGTATGGAGCCTGCTTGAGATGCTCTATCCCTCTGCCTCTGCATCCCCCCTCCCCCAACTAGTTCTTTTTTTTTTGTTTCCAAAAAACAAAACAAAACAAAAACCAATAAAGCATTTAAATATAAATAGAAATCTAATTTATAGGCAGTAAGTTAGCAAAATGCACAATATAATAAGTGTCAATATGTATATAAAGTACAAAAAGTCAATAAAATGTATTAAGGAAACCTTTATAGAGTTCCAACTGATTTCCTGCTTTCCTCATTTCTGCAAATCTATAGAATCTACCTTGAGTCTATATATTTAAATAGCATATAAGGAGAGTAATCAATGTGACAAAACTGTTAGGTTAATAAAGGAACTCCAAGTAGAGAGTTTACTTGTCAAACTATCCCTTGATTCTTCTCCTACAGGTATTATCTCCCAGAGGTAATCTTAGACTTGTTTTCTGCTGAATTTGAGAAGATTTAGTTTCCAAAATTTGTCATTTTTGTATTAAAATAGTTCCAATATTTCCTTTTTTTTTTTTTTTTAAGTTTTACTTATTTTTGGGACAGAGAGAGACAGAGCATGAATGCGGGAGGGTCAGAGAGAAGGAGACACAGAATCTGAAACAGGCTCCAGGCTCCGAGCTGTCAGCACAGAGCCCGACGCGGGGCTCGAACTCACGGACCGTGAGATCATGACCTGAGCCGAAGTCGGCTGCTCAACCTACTGAGCCACCCAGGCGCCCCTCCAATATTTCCTTTTTAAAACATTCTTTTTTAAAGGTTTTATCTGGTGTTATTTAATTTGTTTTTAAAAATTTAATTCTAGTGTAATTAATACAGTGTTATATTAGTTTCAGGTGTACAATATATTGATTAAGCAATTCTGCACATCACTCAGTGCTCATTGTGATAAGTATACTCTTAATCCCCTTCACCTATTTCACCTAAAACATTTTTTAAAAGTTTTTAAAAATATCTATTTATTTTGAGAAAGAGAGAGAGAGGGCATGAGTGCATGAGCAGGGGAGGAGCAGAGAGAGAGAGTGAGAGAGAAATCCCAAGCAGGCTCCCTACTGTCAGCACAGAGTCTGATGAGGGGCTCAATCTCACAAACTGTAAGATCATGACCTGAGCTGATATCAAGAGTCCAATGCTTAATCAAGTGAGCTATCCAGGCACCCCTAAAACATTTATTTATTTGTTTGTTTAATTTTTTTTAATGTTTATTTATTTTTGAGCGAGCAAGAGAGAGACAGAGCATGAGCGGGAAGGGGCAGAGAGAGAGGGAGACACAGAATCTGAAGCAGGCTCCAGGCTGTCAGCACAGAGCCTGATGGCAGGACTTGAACCCACAGACCATGAGATCATGACCTGAGCTGAAGTTGGATGCTTAACTGACTGAGCCACCCAGGTGCCCACTAAAACATTTATTTTTAATACACTCTCAGAACTTCACATTATGTCAAGATAAGCAAATGTGCTCCACATCCAAGTCTGCCTGCATAATAAGTATCAAACTCTTTCCAAATTAGAGCTCTTTGTCTCCCCTCCAAATCTCTCCTCTGTTGTACTTCCTGTCTGTAAATGACACCACTACTTTCCAGCACCCTCCCAGTCCAAACAACTGAAGATCAACTTAGATTCTTTTTCTAAACATTTTATTTAAATCCGAATTAGTTAACATGTAGTATAATAATGGTTTCAGGAGTAGAATTTAGTGATTCATCACTTATGTATAACACCCAGTGCTCATACCAACAAAGTGCCGTCCTTAATGCCCATCACCCATTTAGCCCATCACCCCCCCCAAAAAAAAACCCCTACAGTAAACCTCAGTTTATTCTTTGTATTTAAAGAATCTCTTAAGGTTTGCTTCCCTCAGTGTTTTTAATCTTATTTTTCCTTCTCTTCTCATATGTTCATCTGTTGATTTGTAAATTCCACATGTGAGTGAAATCATATATTTATCTTTCTCTGACTGACTTACTTAGCTTAGCATAATACACTCTAGTTCTATCCATGAAGATCAACTTAGATTCTTAACTCTGTTCCCTATTTCTTGTTGACAGAGTTATTGATCGAAAGAACACCTGTGATCTTAATACTGCATGGCTGCACACTTTCCCTAGTTCTTCATATGTTGTGGGATAATATTCAATTTCCTGAGCATGGCCAATGAGCTGTTCTGGCCCTCTACCCTCATTTCCCTGCCCTATTCCCTCATATATCCAAGAGTCCACTCAATCTAAATGACTTGAAGTTCCCCGAAATACTCCATGCCTTTCTGTTCTGTGCTTTAGTTAAATTGATTCCTTTGTAGAGTTAGTATCAGAGAGGCACCTGAAAGGATGATTGGCCAGATGTGGGATTCTCCCCCAGTGCTGCTGCTGATGAGTTGTATGGCTCAGAGCCCTTTACTATTTTTTGTTTCTGAAGTGAGGATAATAAATGTATCTCATTACATTTTTCTTTACGTGATGATAGCTTGAAAAGATAGCATGAGAAAATGTATATAAATTGTTTTGTTTAATAAGCATTTAATATATTTTAGTAGTGTTGTTAGTATTACTGTCTAAAATTCAGTTCTGGTATCATATCTTTCGGGAGGTTTACTTTCCTCTCAATATAAATTAGAGTTCCTTTAGTTTCTGGAGCACATCTTTATCATAATATTTATTGCAGTGTCTTTTAATACTCTGTTTTCTTTTCTGATTCCCCTTAACTAAACTGAACTACTTGAGATGACTGGGCCTTTCATTTCTCAGGACCAAAGTTCAGTATAGTACCACCCTAGAATAGAAACTCAATAAATATTTGTTATTTTATATTTCCATGTATGTTTGTAAGCTGTATATCCCAGTCTCAAAATATCTGAAAGCCTCAAACATGTATTATAAAATGATTTAGTAGAGAACTGACTGAAATCTAAAGTATAAGTACATGAGTTAATTTTAGGATACAAAAACTTTTCCCCCTAAATATGTTTTACTTAAATTTTAGAATGTTAGCTCCTACCTTGGTATATGGAGTAAAAAATCTGAAAAGTACTAATATTATTTAATTTTAATATTTAATTTATATATCTCCATCCTGAATAAATTGTCATTAATTTAAAAATATTTGGCATACTAAAATATGTAGTAACTGGCTAAAGTTAATTATGTGTTATATGCTATTATGCGAAATATATGAAATGAATGATTATAGGATGGATATGTCTTATTATGTGTCAAATTAATAGCCTGAAGAGTTTACAACCATGGGCTATGCAGAAAATGTTACTGAAAGTGTATAGAGACTATTTAAATAGTTTGAGGATCTGTGGCAGTTCTAATGCACATTTTATATCTCTGATAGGAGTAATGAAGGACGTGGTCTGTGTTTTAGTTAATTCTGAATAACCTTTTTATTGCTAGTGTAGGTAAATATCAAAATCAATTATATATGAAATCACTTTTAAAATTATTGCCAAAATGGGCAAATTCTTCCCTAATGTTTTCATTTATTCACAAAGAGCAAGAAGCACTGGGAACCTTTGATCCTATTTATAAAATATATCTAGCTACATTCTATCTGTCTATCTATCCATCCATCCATCCATCCGTCCATAACCAGCTGAGGAAATTTGAAGGGAGATACTTAAGAACTATTTTTTTTTTCTTTTGGCAATAGTACCTAATGGGAAAGTTGTATTCAAAGCCTGGGGACAGGGGAGAATACTTAAAAGAGAGAAAATAAATCTAGACAAAATAGAAAATTGTATTTCCTGGCTCAAAATTATAACGCAGTCTAAGTCAGCAGAAAAAGAAGGGCCGTTTCTCTCTTAAAAGACCTACTGCATAATAGGAAAATCTTTGAAGCAGTATGTAAATTCTATTCCAACAAGTGCTCACACATGAAAAAGTTGATAAGAAGACCAAGAAAAATTTTGTGGATGTGAAAATGCCAGTCATCTATGATTAGAAACAACATCTACTGATTGATTTTAATTTTAATATATTTCCCTAAGG
Source organism: Neofelis nebulosa (assembly GCF_028018385.1). Lineage (NCBI taxonomy): Eukaryota > Metazoa > Chordata > Mammalia > Carnivora > Felidae > Neofelis > Neofelis nebulosa. Next base: position 39,341,078 of record NC_080782.1, on the reverse strand, counting down.
TATAGATGCTCTTAGAAAGGAAATCAAAGTAATATGAGAAATACAAATATTTTGATCCTTAGAGAACATCCTTGCATACTTCTACCCAAAGCACCTACCATCCCCACTGGCAGCTTGACAACACTCCAGACTGCCATCTACTAATTATCTCAGCTGTCAAATTTTCCCTTTGACACCATTTGCCACCTGCACCGCCTGCTGCCAGGCAGATGACAATAAAATGTAAACTTAAACTCCTGAAGGATATTTTAAAATGTCGCTGGAGAGAGGAAAACAATCTTGTGTTGTCCAACTAGAGAATACTCCTAGGTGGGAGTAGACTAAGGTTACCACAGGAAATGCCAAGCACTAATTCCTTGGGGAATTCCAAAGCACAAATACTGAAATTGTTTTGGTTCCCTTCACTCCACAGTCTACTGCTTTTACCATATGAAAAGAATCAGGGAATTATCTAACATGGAAGGCCAAAAGAGCAATTTCCATAGGTATAGTTTAGATATGAAGCCTGAAGAAAATACACAAACACTCCATGGCTCTTGCATAGTATTTTCCTGGAATTGCAAGATGGAAACAAATAATTGTTGAACATTCATGACAAAAAGAAAAATTAAGTCTGCACTGTGCCTGAACTTCCCTTAAGAACTCTCCAGATAAATTTATATTTTTTCTGCACAAGCAGGCCTCATCAAACAACAGATCCCAAAGTGAAAAAAAAATCAAAGTGACTCGTATTTCTTTGGCCATAAGTTAAAGGTGTTTACTTTTCACAGCACAGACACAAAGAAAGAAGATTTGGCCAAGCCTGAAAAATTACTTTTGCGTTGCTAAACCAAAAGGCTTAGACTGAGAAGAGAGGGCTTGAGAAATCAAAGAGTAAATAGAGATTACTGCTGCATTACTTGCCTAGGAGCTTAATTCTCCCCACCAAACAAATAAGGCAAGCAACCACACCTGCTAAGCGTTGGCAGTAGAGAGGACTTGGCTCTGAAGTCAAATGGAGAAGGTGGTTTCAAAAGGAAGCCTTGAAATTTTGGACTTTCATGAGAAACTTACTTTCTCTTTTTCATAATTTCTGTATGGATTTTTGAACCTTTGGATCAGTGCTGTGGGGCAGAAGATGTGTATAGAAGTAATTCCATGTTGAGAATGAGCTTGGAATGGCAACCAGAGCAGGCAAGATAATGCCAGGGCCAGGACCCCAGCTGCCTCCACTGGCTGCTGTAGGGATGGGGAAGTTCGAGGAGGACATATGTGTGGAGGTGGTTTTAATCTGAAGAAGGATATTGAAGAATTGTGGTTGAGGGGGCAGGTCTTATTCCAGGTAGAATAAATATTACATTCATGATATCTGGGGCAGAAAAACAGCAAAAATGAAATGTAAACCAAATTTGAAAGCATAATTCATTACTATTGATGTAGGACACAAGCAAAATAAAATTGTAACCAAAAAGAATCTGAAATGGGGTTTATAAAGAGAAATAATAATGGCTAACATGGGTTGAGTGCTTGCTACATGCCAAACATTGGACTGAGAACTTCAGATGCATCAATTCATTCAATCTTCCTGACAGCTGCTGAGGAAAGTGTTACTGTTATCCTATTTTATGTTATTTCATTTCATTTCATTTCATTTCATTTCATTTCATTTCATTTCATTTCATTTCATTTCATTTCATTTTTTAATGCCTACTTATTTATTTTGAGAATTTGAGAGAGTGCATGCACATGAGCAGGGGAAGGGGAGAGAGTGAGGGAGAGAGAGAGAATCCCAAGCAGACTCCGCACTATGACTGCAGTGTGGGCCTCGATCCTATAAGCCATGAAGTCGTGACCTGAGCCTAAAATCAAGAGTCGGATGCGTAACTGATTGAACCACCCGGCTCCCCTGTTATCTTATTTTAGAGATGAGGAAACTGAGACTCCAAGAAGCTAGTTAACCAATATCACACATCATTTGTTATGGGAGAAACAGGACTTAAATTCAGGGGCAGTGAGGCTTTTTAACTACTATATTGTACTCCTGCTTCAAAGCATGTTACTCTTCTCTTACCAGAAATTAGTGGGTGAAGAAGATAGTTGGGTTAGAAGAGATTTGGATAGGGCAGCCCATGGGTTAAGAGTCTGGTTAATTAGTCTTTTCTAATTCTAATTCTAATTCTAATTCTAATTCTAATTCTAATTCTAATTCTAATTCTAATAATTCTAATTCTAATTCTAATTCTAATAATTCTAATTCTAATTCTGTCTTCTCTCATCTTTCAATGCAAGTGATGGTATTTTAGATTCCATAGGACCTTTGTATGGTTAACTATGTCCATGTAAGTAAAACACTTAGTCTGGTGTTTGTAAGCAGTAACTACAGGGGTTAGTAAATGAAAGTTGTGAATGAATTCCAGATATGTTGGTCACCAGAGTTCTGCAAAATGCCAGAGAGTTTGAGGAAATTAACTGAGGGCAGTGCGTTCAGCAATGAAAGCTGAAGAATTTAGTGAATAGCTGATAAAGATCGGGAAATACTTTTTAGAACACAATTTGATTCTCAACATCTAAAATTGTTCATGCAATACAGGTGTTTCTGCGACATTAAAATTTTTGTCACTGCCATTGCATGGGCAGAGGCACCCACTAAGGAACCCAACTAGAACAATAGAGGAAGATGACAATGATAAGGTATGCCCTGATATGAGATTCCTTGGGTCAGTTTCCTTAGAAGCAGAGAATGACAAAGGGTTTTGGTGCCTGATTTTTGGAGGGAGGGCTTTTTAGAGAAAACAAGAAAAGAATAATAGGGAATGAGAAAGAACATAGCAAGGATATGGGCTCAGGTAAAGTCTAGCCTTTCACTAATGCATAAATTGCACAGCAAAGTTGGCCTGCCTTCAGGTAATGGGCTGGGATTTAGGACCTTTTGCAACCCTATATGCATCAGTCGTTGGCCATGAGGGGCAGGGAAGATTTAACCTTCCAGGCATCCTTGAGTGAGATGGCTCTATCAGCTAAGGGCAATACTCTGGAGAAGGTAAAGTTTAGTACTCTCAGCAGCTGGAGGGTGAGGGGACCTGTGAGGAAAAGAGATATGGAAAGGGTAACAAGAGCCTCTACCAGAGGAAGCTGCTAAATATTACTCAAGAAAATGCAATAGTAAAAGAGGAGAGATTCAGGAACATGAGTCAGCACCCTGTGGACATAGAGAATAGCAGGAGTGTGATAATAGAGGTGATTAAAATGTCAGAAAAGGATTCCCTGAACTCAATGGATATCATGTAAGAGAAGCTGGTATAACAGTGGTCTCACACACAGGATATGGGACTCGGGAGGATGAACAGGGACCAATGGTTGCTGAAAAAAGAGATGGAATGTTTGGAGCTTGGAACACTGTTCATGTATATGTGTATAGAAGGCAAGGCAATGTGGTGGATGGCAAAGTCTGGTAGGGGAGGCATAGCCAGAAAGAAAATAAGTCTATAATCATAGTTTGGGATAATTTACTTCCAATTACCTGAATTTTACCAAATGAAATTATTTTTTCAGAATCAAGATATTTTAACTAATGCATATATTTAGAGCCTTGCTGTTATAAGGTAGGGACAAGGTAAAGGTGTTTTAGCCAAGGCAGCTAATCTTTGGATAAAGATCAAAGATAGGATAGCAAGGTCTTTAATGTCTAAATGCTGTGGCTTTTATTTTATCATCTTTATTTTTTGGATTCTCCTCAGGTTTCCTTTTTGAAAATCCCATCTTGCTTGGATTTTCCATGCTCTATCCAAGGATATGTAGGAATATAGCACCTGTTTCAGGGGATAACACTTAGAGTTTGAGGCTAATTGACTAATCCTAGGTCTTGGAAGAAGCAGTGGTGGAATATTAGCCAGAATGTGGACCCTGAGAGTAAACAGACTCAGAGCCCTTGAACATGCAGAGTTCTTTATGCCTGGCTCTTTCCTTCACTGATTATTTTTCCTCTTGTCCCAACTCAGACATCAATAGAAAAGTTCCAGTAGGGCATTGCAAAATACACCTAGTATTTTCTTGGACTCTGATAACTTTATGCTATATGAAAACTAGGTTACTATGATTGGTCTGATGGTCTGTGCTACCAAATTTGCTACCTCTACTCTTTTAAAATGTGCTTTCTGAAGCACAAATTTAATTGTGTCCTGTTTAAAGCATTTCAGTGGCTCCTCTGACCCTGGGTTTCTCTCTGATCTCATCTCTCATTGTATTGGACCTTACTCACATTGAATGTCCTTTAGCCACATTGAATGTCCCAGTCCTCCATGCTGTTGCATGTATGACTCTCTTTGCCTGGATATCCCATCTCCACTTGTCTTTGGATAAAACTCACTTTTCCTGTGTAACTTGGCACCAATATCACTTCCTCTGGGAAGCTTTTTTTGAACCTCCTCCCCCAGGGCTGAGTTGGGAAGCTTTAACCCCCTAGATTTCTGCCATCTCCTTATCATACTGTCTTGTAACTGCCTGCTTACCTGACTATCTCCCCAGTTCTACTTTAAAATCCTCGAGATTATATATAAACAACACGTCAGTTCCAAAATTCTAATGCATTGTTAATCTTGAACAAATGTTTGAATGACTGACTGTATCATCACACTTGGAGTCATATAATTAACTTGCATACATTAAACACATGTCTTAGGACGTACAGTGGTCAAATTATATGAAATGATTTTATTTATTTGTTTAAATGTTTATTTTGCGAGAGAGAGTAAGAGAGAGAGAGAGAGCAGAGAAAGGTCAAAGAGAAAGGGAGAGGAAGAATCTCAAGGAGGCTCCATACTGTTAGCATAGAGCTGGGCACAGGGCTCAATCTCATGAACCGTGAGATTATCACCTGAGCCGAAACAGAGAGTTGAATGCTTAACCCACTGAGCCACCCAGGTGCCTCAGTGATTTTATTTTTGTTAATGGAATTTCTGCTGTGTATAATGGATAGTTGGAGAACTGTCTTGGCTGGCAGCATCCTTGTATAAAAAGTCCTTTTTGGGAAGTGACTAGCGTTGGGGGAGAATAACTACAAATGCATGACTACTAATTGTGTCCCAGCTTTTCTAATGTAGTTTTAAAATGAAAAGTAGTTCATTAGAAATATTAAGGGTAGGCAATATTTTATTCTTTTTTTATAGCTGAGTAATATCCCTTTGTGTGTGTGTGTGTGTGTGTGTGTGTATGTGTATACACACACCACATCTTCTTTATCCATTCATCAGTCACTGGGCATTTGGGCCATTTCCATAATTTGCCTCTTGTAGATAAAATTCTGCTATAAACGTCAGGGTGCATGTATTCCTTTGAATTAGTATTTTTGTACTCTTGAATAAATACCTAATAGTGCATTTGCCGGATCATAGGGTAGTTCTGTTTTCAACTTTTTGAGGATGTTCCATACTGTTTTGCAGAGTGGCTGCACTAGTTTGCATTCCCACCAACAGTGCAAGAGGGTTCCCCTTTCTCTGCATCCTCGCCAACATCTTGTTTCTTGTGTTGATTTTAGCCTTTCTGACAGGTGTAGGTGATATATCATTGTAGTTTGATTTGCATTTCTCTGATGATCAGCAATTTGGGGCATCTTTTCATGTGTGTGTTGGCTATCTGGATGTCTTCTTTGGAAACATGTCTATTCATGTCTTCTGCCCATTTTTTAATTGGGTTATTTGTTTTTTGGATGTTGAGTTTTTATAAGTTCTGTATATGTTTTGGATACCAACCCTTTATCAGGTATATCATTTGCAAATAACTTCTCCCATTTCATAGGCTGCCTTTTAGTTTTTTTATTGTTTCCTTCTCTGTGCAGAAGCCTTTTATTTGGATAAAGTCCCAGTAGTTTATTTTTGCTTTTCTTTCTATTTGTAATGACATGGATGTAGCTAGAGAGTATTATGCTAGGTGAAATTCAGTCAGAGAGAGACAAATACCATATTATTTCACTCATATGTGGAATTTAAGAAACTAAACAAATGAGCAAAGGGAAAAAAAAGAGAGAGAAAGAGGCAAACCAAGAAACAGACTCTTCTCTATAAAGAACAAATTGATGGTTACTAGAATGGAGGTGGGTGGGTTTGGATTAAAAAGGTGATGGGAATTAAGGAGTGCCCTTATGATGAGCACTGGGTATTGTATGGAAGTGTTGAATCACTATATTGTACACCTGAAACTAATATTACACTGTATGTTAACTGATGAGAATTTAAATATAAACTTAAAAGAGAAATATTAAGGGTAATGGAATTAAAATTTATCATAGAAATGATGAACTCCTTACTGCTTATTTGGTAAATCTGATGATATATAGCTGTCTGCTAAAATATTTATGTTTACTCTCCTCAAAGAGAACTGTGATTTTTCTTGAAATATTTTTTTTCTGATCCAGTTGGCTGACTGGTCTCACAGTATAAAGAAAGTGAAGGATACAGTAAACAAGTTAACTTGATTTAGAAGAATTTCCCTTTCACTTATTAACTCTTTCTACAAACTAGTAGACACATACCATCAAATATCAAAAGTATAATAATATACATCATAGTCAGGAGGAAAGGTAAGGTGATTTTGTGAGAAGCATTGGAATGTTATTCCTACAATTATTATTCATAATTTACACTGTTCCAAAAAAATTATAGGGGCGCCTGGGTGGCTTAGTCGGTTAAGCGGCCGACTTCGGCTCAGGTCATGATCTTGTGCAGTCAGTGAGTTCAAGCCCCGCGTCAGGCTCTGTGCTGACCGCTCAGAGCCTGGAGCCTGTTTCAGATTCTGTGTCCCCCCTCTCGCTGACCCTCCCCTGTTCATGCTCTGCCTCTCCCTGTCTCAAAAATAAATAAAAATGTTAAAAAATTTTTTTTTTAAATTATAGTGGATTATCAACAGATTATAGTGGATTATCATCTGAGAAAAAAAAGAATAAACTTGCTTCACCTTACTGAGTCATTATGTCTCCTAACAGTTTAACAATAGACAAGCCAGCCTGGCTCATTTGGGCAAAAGCACAGCTTTTTGAGTTGTAGTCACCAAGCCACCTTGGGAGGACAGCATCGTAGGCAAGTCAGATTAGTGAGGAAAGAATGCGAGGTTCAACGACAGTGCTTTTTACTGCCTGAATTCCACACCCTTTGAGGTCCACCTCACATCTACTTTTAGACTCTGCTTGGCTACCGTCCTTCGAACCACTATGGCTGTTTGCAGAAGGTCCAAAACTTGTTTGTCTCCTCAAAACCTCTCCTTTTCCCATGTTTGCCTTTGATAATGTGCGGTAAATGTGGCATAACAAAAGTACACACTGCCTGTAAAATCCACTTCCTTCTCGCCCTGCAAATTTATGCTCAAGAGGGGTTAGACTTACCACCTTCTTACTGGGGCCACATAAATAACTGGCAGTGATTTCTTTTCTTGATAATAACCATTAACTGAAAAATCTCATGATCCCAGAACCCCAAATTTGTATCTGCTATAAGCCAATCCTAAACTACCTTACAAGAAGTGAAGGGATAGTATAAATTGTTCAAATTAATCAGAATCCCCACACCTGGGGCAAAATGTAGTTGAAACACTTGAGCTATAAAACCAGATGGCACCCTATGTTTATATAAGCTGTTTGCCTAGAAACTGAACCAGATTTGTAAACACTAAATCAATATTTGAAGGTTAGGTGCCAGCTGTTTTTCAGGATGCCGTTAAGTGACTGGAGCTCATCAGCGGGTCTCAAATAAGAGGCATCTTTTAGCCTGGCCACTGTACCTACATTCCTCTGTTTCACAGCAGCCATGTGAACCTTTCAGCCATTTCCACAGGACTCAACAAACCTCACACAGATTGTCACCACCCTGCCATGATTTTTTCTCAAGAGTTTTATTCATTTAGTGCTGCAATAACTAACTAATGGACTGACTGTTTATTTGCTTGGCATCCCTTCCTAAATGCTCATTGACCAGTGATTCACTTCGACTTGCATGTGGTTTTGGTTTAATTTGCCATTTTACTGTTGCCAGGGACCATAGTAGTTTACCCTTGCCATGCACCAGTAAACTTTTTTTTTTTATAATTGGAGAGATCTGTTGTGCTTTTCAATGCCACATGGCAGAAGGACCTTAAAAGTAAATTAATAATAAGAGCAATTAAGTGAGTATTTTATCAAGTTATTTGTTTGGGAACAGCTGAAATCAATACGTAAAATTTAATACCAGCTCGTAATAAAAAGGTTGTTTCTATGATTCCTAACCCGTCAAGTCAAACATTTCTGCAAAAGCTGATGCAGTTTTCAAGTTTTTATGTTTACTTCCATTAAACTTGAATGTGTTTCCACCCAGATCTCATGTATATACTTCCTGTCCTATTAAATGGAAATTCTATGGATGATACAGAAAGTTAATGTTTATTGGAGAGTCTTGTTGATATAAGGAGACAGACTAAGTTTGTATCTCTTTAGCACACTATATTCTATGAAAACAAAGTTTGAAGTTTGAATTATTGGGTTTTGCGATTTACAAATTATTAGTTATATCCAGAAGCCACTTAACTCCTCAGAGCTCATTTCTTCATTTAACATAGGGCAAAAACTCCAGAGGATTTTATGAAGATTAATTAAAATAACATATGCAAAAATTGAGTAAACTATGGTGACTTAGGCAGTAAATTATTATCTTATTCATATCTCAATTTAAATGCTTTAAATATCTAGTTTTTAAAAGCATACTATGTCCTCAATGTCAACAATATATACTAGAAACATATACTAGATGTATATTTGGAAGCTGGCTCTTTTATGATGTCAGTTACTTCTAAAATAGTTTACAAAGGAAGGGAGGTAAATGTTTTAACTTTGGATGTCTTCAGATTTAGGGGTTTTGATCAAAAATCTAGTTTTGAGTGGAATGGCCTGGGGAGAAGGCTGGGGTAATGATTAATAATATAATTATAAATTTATGTGAATGACTAAATTAGTTAAACTGTTTCAGGTATATCTGTCAAGCAAGGGGTTTCTACTGTAATACAAAAATAAGCTATGAAACCCAAAATATTTAAAGTAGTTTACAGCTTGTGCTTGAATTAGCAGATACATCAGAAGAACAGAACAACTTTGAACTAGCCTATGTGACCATGTAGTATGTAGCTAATCAGAGTGGAAATAATTGGTTATTTAATAAATGATGCTGAAATAACTGACTGTATAAAAAAATCATAACAACAGGCTTGTAGATTCCCATGTCATAGCATATGAATTCTAAGTGGATTATATAAGTACATGTACAGTGGATACAAACAAAATTGGAAGAAAATAGAGGTTATTAGTATTGGTAAATAAAACTATGTTCTAAACATGAAATTAATACAAGTCAAGGAAAATTTGATTTAACTATACAAAATTAATATAATAAATATTAAACCAAATCCAGAGGGTAGATAATAAACAATTAATAAGACAAGCTTGAATAACTTAAGTTTGTGAAGAACTCAGAAATAAAACAATATTATTCCAAACTGAGCCTAGGAGAAAAACAACCGAGGAAGATGAGACACGAACAAGTTAAAAATCTACCTGATAATTAAAATCTACAGTTAAAAGAGTCATCATAAACATACGCCTCTTATTAAGTCATGGTAACATTTTAAATTTAATTTAAATTTAATTTTTAAACGTTAATACATCCATATAATTAAAATTCAAAGGTAAAAATGCCCCCCTATCACCTATTCTCTGCTCACTAATTCTGTCCCAGGAGATAATGAATGTTTGCTATTCCTTATGGAAAATTTTTTTAATTAATTAATTTTTAATCTCAATATCAGTGAGGCCTCAGTGAAAAGTTTTTGAGGAAAAATGCAGATGACAATGCAAATTGATAACAGCCATCAAAATTTTGGCTATCCAAGCTTTAGTATGTTTCATTGTTGACTCATTCATTCTCATTCCTCATTCTAGGAATTTAACTCAAAGAAATAGACATAGGAGCAAAAGTTGTGAATTGATTATTAATTACATCTTATTTAGAGATAAGTTAGAACAAATGTAATATATAAGCCCTCATTGAAATGCTTTTTCTACCCTGTAGTACAAGTATACCATTTTCCTCTAATTTCTGCAGAATACACTATTGAGAGTCCTTATTCTCAGAAAACAGAAAAGAACAAGTGATAGAGAAAAGGAAGGAGTGGAGGAACATGGCAGGAAGATGAGAGTGGAAAGATTTTTGATGACTCTTCTCTGCCCATTTATTCATTCATTCATTCTTATTCCAAACACTGAACACTTTTTAGTGCCTACCAAAGGCTAGTCATTGATGATACATCATTGTGAAAAAAAAAAAAAAAAGTAATCAAAATCCCCTGCCACATAGTTTAGAAGATAATCCCTACAGAATCATATGATGGCAATTTGCTTTTTAACTTTTTTGAAAATTACGTGGTTCTTTGAGATACTTAAACTTGATATGAATTTTTAAATCACTCTATCCAGTTTCAATAACAATACCCTCTCCAATATAAAAGTACAAACTCTTCTGGGATTCTGGCTAGAGTTGAATTATGTTTATTATTAACTTCAGAAGAATTAACATTTGTATAATATCATCTCCATGGGTGGGAATAAGGCATTCTCTGAATCTCTTTAGGTGGAATGTTAAGTCCTACTATTATTTTATTTTTTTATTTATGTATGTACCTTTTCTACATCATTACATGTATTTCCATAAATGAAAAATAAAGTTAAAATATTATTAAAATAAAATAATAAAGGCATCCGGGAAAATTGATGAATGAAAAAAGATTTTTATGAGCAATACAGGAAACACATAAAGAATAAAGGGTAAAACAAAAACATAGACATAATTGTAACTTAAGTTTAAATGAATGAGAATGAAAAGAATCATAAACAGAAAATAATAAAGGTATTTCCAGTATATGCAGATAAATGTTAATAATCATTTAAATTCATTCCCAGAGTTTGATGAGAAAATAATAGATAATCCAAAGGAAAAGATAATAAAAAAATAAATCCAAATGAACAGTAAACATGAAAAGATGTTCAACCTCACTGCAAATGCAAATTAAAACAACAAGAAAATGGTATTTAATCAAAACATGGATAAAAATGTAAAATACTGATAACACCATCTACAGGCAAGAATACAAGTAAACTAGTGGTTCTCATACACTGGTGGCAATATGAATGACTGTGACCTCAGTGGAAATGGATCTACCAATATCTATCAATATTAAAGACAAAAAACTTAAGACTCTATCAATTCAATTTGGGGAATTTAATGTAAAGAAATAAAAGCAATTGACAAAACAGTAGCAAGAGAGTTTATTGTGACTTTGTATGTAGTGATAAAAATACTGTAACAATCTGATCATCCATTAATAGGGGAATAAAAGATTATATCATGGTGCAGCCATGCTATGAAATTAAGTGCTGTTAAAACAAAGAATGAAAGCTTTCCTGGTTAACTTGAAAGGATGAAGTTGAAGAGTAATTTATCAAGTATGATCCACTTTTTTGGTAAAACAAACAAAAAAACCCTTCAGTCTTGACCCTTGCCAATCTAAATGTGTGCATTTGAATACAGTATAAATGCAGATAAAGTTTTGAAAGTATGTAGACCCAACTATTTCTCAGGGAATTAGATATGGCTAGGGCTAGGGTGAGAGAGTATTTAATTTTTTCATTCTCCAATGCTTTAACAAATTACCATGACTTTATACTAGTTAATTTTATTTTAAATATAGTGTTCAGAATTTAAGTTATAGTTAAAAAGAGAACAAAGAAAATTACAATAATTTATGTTTTAAATTGCAACTAATCAACACATAAGTATTTGGCAAACTAATTCTTACATGTAACAAATTTTAAAAATGTCAAATTTTAGATTTACTGTAACTTTAGACTTATTCAATAATTGTTTCAATACAAAGTCTTGTTATATTGTTATTGTTGCTTACTCAACTCATGAGGAATTTTACAATATACTTCACTTATTTTTACTAGTATTAATTTGTATCTCTGATTCCTCTAGTATATCCATAGGTATCCTTTTCCTCCTCTTTCTATAGTAACATAACCAATTAAACAATTCAACAGAGCTGTCTGGTAAAAGATATTTTAAACATTTTTGATTTTCTCCCTGTGTCTGTATGCATACCTATTTTCTCTGAAACAATTCTCTGGAAAGATAAAGTAATATTTCAAGTAGGTAGGTTGAATGAGGGAGGTTATCTGAAATTAAATGTGAATAAACTAGGTATCTTTACAAATGTGGATATAGCCTGCTTTTTTTTTTTTAATGTTTATTTATTTATTTTGGGGAGGGAGGGAGGGAGGGAGAGAGAGAGAGAGAGAGAGAGAGAGAGAGAGAGAGAGAGAGAGAGAGAGAGAAAGAAAGAAAGAAAGAGAACACAAGCTGGGGACGGGCAGAGAAAGAGACAAAATCTGAAGCATGCCCCAGGCTCCAAGCTATCAGTGCAGAGTCCAACTTGGGGCTCAAACTCCTGAACTGTGAGATCATAACCTGAGCCAGTCAGATGCTTAACTGACTGAGCCACCCACGTACCCCGATACAGCCTGCTCTTTAGGAAAAATATCTTTTAAGCTAATTATGTTATTCTTTCAGTAATAAATTAGGGGAAAAAAGAAAAAGAACCTTAGAAGCCATATGTTTATCTGTCCACATTTGTTTACTAAGGAGACCAAGATTATTTAGTTATTGTTGCTTTAATTTAACTGTGATTAATTTTTGCATATAATCAATAATCAGTTATTTCATATATCAAACTGATTAGAATTATTGTTTGCAAATACTGTGGTTTCAAGAAGCTTTTGGTTCTTTGGGTTATACTGATTAATATTTATAGAATTAGAAATGAATTATTTTTAATTAATTTATTAAATGACAATATAAACACATTACATGGTAACATAAATAACCTAATTATTACAGAAAATATGTTTCAAAAAAGAGAGAAAAATTGATTTTTTAGTTATCTGCAAATCTTTTGAATATCTGATTTAGAAGAGTACTGGATAGTTGTACATTCTTCAGTTTACTGGGAAAAAAATATTATAACTTTGTGGGAAAATAAGAGCAAAAAAGGAAAATAATATTTTGGTATCATTATGAAAATAATTTTGACATTATAGATTTCAATAAATAGGTCTCCATGTCCCCCAAGGGGTCGTAAGACCACACTTTGAGACTACTGACTTAGAACATCAATTTAGTAACACATATAACTACATTGAAGGAAAGAAATAGACTGCATGCATATCATGAAATTATATACTCTAGGTGGAGGATTCATGAAATCTAGCCCACTGGAATGCACTGATTCTTTCTAAATGAGATGGACTGGGCTGTTTCCATATGAGTTAGAATCGGATAGAAGTAATTGACATCGCTGGAAGACTGCTTCTCAGGATCAACGTTACGAATAATTCTAACAGTTACTTCACCTCCCTTTATTTCAGAATCCTGGAAAGGACCATCCAGCTAGCAAAATTAAGTCACTTGTGGCACCCTAGCTTTCCATGAGTGAGGGAAAATAATTTCTGTCCCCTTTTCTTTCCATGTTCAGAACCTTAATGTTCTCCGGAATTAAAAAAAAGAGTTTGGAATAGCAAAACTAAGACAAGTGTGCGCTACTGTTTCTAGCAGGGATTGCCCATTTGTATTTTCTATTTTTCTTGGACAAAAGGTAGTGACGTAGTAGGTCCAAATAGGAGTATCATGTGGACCTTCATTCTAATCATACCTCGGAGATTGTCAAGTACTAAGGTTGTTGAAAACTGCAGGGCAGTAGGCACTTTACTGAATAAGGCAAAAAATTAAGGCTTTAACAATGAACAAATTATTTCACATTATCCAAATTCATATTTCATAAAGGGCTACCTTGTAAAGCCCTTGATATTATACTGAATCTCAAGATAGCATTAAACACATGATGGCAGAATTTAAAGTTAATTGTTGTGATCCTGACCTCCAAGTCTTCCGCCAGCAGGAAGGTACCACTTTCTCCCCTAAACATTTGTCAACTGTTTTGTTCTCTATAGTCAGCCATCTTCTAAAACAGATGTTATTTGATGGGAAGAAACCTGAAGTAAAAGGTTCTTTGCTTGTATATCACTATTCATCTTTAAAAGTGTAGAAACTTTCAACAAATCCTTTGAGTGGCATATTTGTTGGAATGTGGTAAGCCCCGACTTTGCAAACTCTTTTTTAATAGTAAGTCTCCAATGAGAAGGCATGCTTAATCGAAAAGAAGGTCATAGATCCTTTCACATGCACTAGAAAGGTCATTCTAACACCAGCAATTTTGAAGAGAACCAAAGAAGTAATTAAGCTGCCAATAATTATAGAAGACTCTTACGGAATAAATTGCCCTTGACCTCTATTTATTTTGGTCAGGAAATATCTTACAGGATTTTATTTTTATCTGGCTACTAATGCAAGTTAATTTTTTTCTTTCATGCTAAAATAAAGTCGGGGCAAAAAAATGATATACTGAGGAAAGAACAATAACTGGTGTCTGTAATATGCACTTAATTTTAAAATGTAGATCCACAATTTAAAAACCTAGAAATATCAGTGTTGTTTTGTGGAATGACCTCTACACTCTTTGGAACCTATTCAAATCACCCTCAATGGACATTGGACAATGGTAGCCATTAACATACTTGTCTACTTGGATTAGCAATAAATAGCTATAAAGTGCCTGCTTTTATTCCTCTTAAAGTCTTTGGGAGTTCTTAGAAAGTCAGAATTTAAGTATTTTTTTTTCTTATTTTATTAAAATATTATTTTTTAAAAGCTATTTGAAATAAATGTCTAGAAATTTTGAATTTCAAGTAAAACTAGAGGTGAGTATCTGTCAGGGAAGAATAAAAAATAATGTGAAGGGCATTTGGAAAGGGGAGTTATATATAGTTTGGAATAACGTATTTGATATAATAATTTTATTATAATTGAAATTGAATTTATTTTAAAATGGCAAATACCATTCCAGTTAGGTATTAAGGCAGATAAGTTGTTTATTTGTTTGATTTTCCAAAGAGAACATGGGTTAAACATGTTGAAAGCCCTCAACTTAGAGAATTACAGTTTTTTTGTTTTAAGTGATTGGTCATCAAAAGTTTCTGTAAGAGGGATTTACTAAAATTAAGATTCTTTTAAGCTCAAAAATTCTAAGATACCTAGCCAAATATTAATCACTAGAAATGGGTGATGGGTATAAGGGAGTTCATTCAATTCTCCTTTCTTTGAAATGTTTGGAATTTTCTACTATAAAAATTATATGATGATGGCCTACAGTAGCTGAATAACTTGAAATAGTCCATGATGAAAAAGATATGTCAGAGGTATAAAAATATTTTGGCAGGAGGAGTGAAAATTAACAGATACGCTTCTTTTTAAACATTTTAAAAAAGTAATTAGAAGTATTCGCCAATTTTATGATTAAGAACGAGAGATATCTACTGTCAGTACCTGTAACTGAATGGGTACAACTTAATGGAAGGACATAAAGATATCGGAAAGGGTGGGAATGCACATTAAGCCTGGGACAGGTGAGACTGCATTAGGGGATAGGGAGGGAAATAAGCAGAGAAAAAGGAAGCACTCAAGCACAGACTAGAACAGAGACAAAATAAAAAAAAAAAAAAAATGAGGGTTCTCGTAGGAAGGAAGAGGTCCACAAAAGAAGTTAATAACTACATAAAACTACCTAATACACAAAGAGAAATCAACTGTTTTAAGACCTGGCACCACTTACTTAAGTGGTCAAAATTGCCTCTTCCTAGATTTGTGTCCCAGTTTACTGGTAATCTTTCTCCTCTCTTCTTTCATCTCCAATACAATTTTCTAGAGACACTCGGCAATTTTCTAGATTATGAGAGAGCTAAAGCTGAATAAATTATTGAAATGAGGAAGCCCTGGGTACAAATGCATTTGTTTATTTTTATGGAAGAGATGGGAAAACCTTAACGGAGATAGGCAAGTTATAGAAACTTAAACATTTGGGAAATTTTTCTTCAGGTTGAATGAAATTAAGTATAGACTTTCATGGAACTGAAAGGCTGTCCAGTGATTTGTTCTTGTTTTTTTCTGGAGTGTTCTTCAATACAAAAAACAAATTCTCTGCTGATACCCATTTCATGTCCTACAAATCAATTCAATTCTGACACTAACTCCCTAGTAGAGTTAGTACAGACCTCACAGATTAAGGGCATCATCCCACTGCTTCTACTTTAGATACCAGTCACAAGTCCTAGGTTGTCACTGGTACTTCTGGCCAATCAGTTATAAACTGGGGTTTCCAAAAGCCCCTTCTCAGGTTCCAGATTTTGCTGGAATGGCTCACAGAACTCAGGGAAACACTTTATTTACATTTAGTGATTTGTTGGAAGGATGCCACTCAGGAACAGCCCAATGGAAGAGATGCATAGGATGAGGTATGGGGCATCAGAGAGGCATAAAGCTTCCAAGGCCTCTCTGGGCACACCACCCTGTAAGCGCTTTGATGTGTTCACCAACCCTGAAACCCAGCTAATCTCATTATTCAAGAATTTTTACAGAGCACATTTTCCAGTCCCACCCCTACTTTCCCAGAGGTGGGGCTGAAAGTTCCAATCCTCTAATTACTTCATCTTACTGGGACCAGCCCTATCCTGAGGCTATCTAGAGACCCCTCTAAATAAACCCATTAGCATGAACTCAGGTGTGTTCAAAAGGGGTTCCTTATGATTAACAAAAGACACTCCCAAGGTTTAGGAAATCCAAGAGTTTGAAGAGCTCTTAGCTAGGAAAAGGGCCAAAGACCAAATATGTGTCTTACTTTGTCACATTTTTAAAGGAATCTTTTTAAAATAAAAAAAAAAAATACTTCAAATTTCTTTGAATAATTAAAACAGTATAGTTTGTGAATAATTACCACCAATTAATCTCTAAAGTAATGAGTTATACAGTAGTTGATAATCAACTACCTTGATTATCACATTACCTTGATGGATTTGTGCTCTACAAAAAGCATTCTCTATCATATGGTTACCAGGCAAAGAACCAGTTCCAAACTCAGTTTCAGGTAGTTCTGTTGGAAGAATCAAGACGTGAGAGACAAATGTGGGAAAGGAAAGCTTTCTTTATTTAGGAAGGTGCAACCTGGGAAGATGGAGGACTAACATCTCAAAGACTGTCTTCCCTGTCCAAGGGAAGCTGGAGGGTTTTAAAGGGTAAGGCACTGGAAAAAGGAGGGGGGTTGGTGTGCAGGAGAAGCAGGTGCCCAGGAAGTTGGTCTTATGTCAACTAGACCCTGAAAAGACTTATCGGCATCTGTGGCAGCTGTTTTTGAATGTGATCAGGCCTTATTTTTTGGGAAAGTTTGGACATTCATTCCTCAAGGCCAGGGAAATGAGATTTCCAAATCTCAAGGAAAGTAAATTAGTTCTGCCACAAACCAAAGGAGTGCATAAGCTTGAAGTAATTTACCCTTAAGATGGGTCAGAGTGCTGTTACAATATGTCCTTCTTGGAATTACACTGGCTCTGGTGGGATGAGCCTGTATAAAAATTTAAGTTTTAGTCATGACTCTCCTTTTGTAGAAGAAATAATTGGTTCCTATGTTTTCAATTATCTTCTCTCTTACCTTTAGTTTTATTACTAATCCCTCTATAGTTAGTATACATTATTCAATCTAAAGATCTCCCCCGAATAAAGGGAATTCTTTCTTCTCCTTTTGCCCCATTTTTTGGAATCCCTATTTGATTAATCAATTTATCTGTATTTAAGTTGAACAGACCTCTCTGAGGAAGGCAAGACTAAATAATATGACAAATTCTTCATGACTACCATTTGTGCTGAACATGAAGAAGGCTGTCTTAACAGTACTTCAGGACAGGTTACTCCTTCTTTTCCTCCATTCCTCCCTCTTCCCCTTTCTCTTGCTCTCCATTCTTCCCTCCTGTGTTCACTCTCTTCTTTCTTTCATCTTCCTTTTTTTCTTGCCTCTTTCTTTCCGCTTTTACTCTTTCTGGCCTTCTCCCTTCCTTTCTGACTCCCATCTCTCTGCCAGTCATGTTGTTTTATTTTAATTTATTTTTTAATGTTTATTTGTTTTTGAGACAGAGAGACACAGAGTATGAGCAGGGGAGGGACAGAGAGAGAGGGAGACACAGAATCCAAAGCAGGCTCCAGGCTCTGGGCTGTCAGCACAGAGCTTGATGTGGGGCTCAAACTCACAAACCATGAGATCATGACATGAGCCGAAGTTGGATGCTTAACCAACTGAGCCACCAGGTGTGTCCCCCTCCTGCCTTTTTTTTTTTTTTTATTGCCTCATAGCTAACTTGCTCAGACTTAGTGGTATGAAACAATAACCATTTTAGTATGCTCACTGTTGTGTAGGTCAGGAATTCAGGAAGGGCATAATAATGATGACTTGTCTCATTTCCACAATTTCTGGAATCTTAGCTAGAAAGATTCAAATGAATGGAATCTAGAATGACCTGGAGATTTCTTAACTACCTTGTCTGACATCTGTATTGGTATGATTGGTATGTATTGGCCAACCCATCATGTGGCCTCTCTGTGTGGTGTAGCTTCACAACATGGACACTTTAAGACAGACTTCTTACAAGTTGTCTCAGGACTGCAAGAGTGAGTGTTGTAGCAACATGACTGAAGATGAATGTGGTTTTATGACCTTGCTGCAGAAGTCACATAGCATCATTTCTATCACATTCTCCTTGATAAGGCAGTTGGTCATAAGCTCAGTCTGATTCATGAGAAGAGATAAAGACCCCACATCTCTATGAGAGAAGGGTCAACAAAATCACAATCATATTTTATAACTTCTGTACTTCCTTTCTTTGAAGAGACTTGGAACTTCCTCTTCACATCTGCCTATGCATGTAACTGGCTATGAGACTATATTCAGTGAAACCTGAACTAGTAGTCCTGTACCAAATGATGACCATTAACTCATTTATTTCTGTGAAGTGAAAGATCTTATTCAAGCGAGAGGTTAATAAATAAGTCTACTGATCTGAGAAACATAGTACATTTCAATTGTATTCTTTTAGTTTTTAAATATTTATTTATTCATTTATTTTGAGAGAGAGAGTTGGGGGGAGGGGTACAGGGCAACAGCAAGAGAGAGAGAGAGAGAGACAGACAGACAGACAGACAGACAATTAAGCAGGCTCCACTCCTGGCACGGAGCCTGACATGGGGCTCGATCTCACAACCCTGAGATTATGACCTGAGCCAGTTGAGAGTCCGATGCTTAACGCACTGAACCACTCAGGTGCCCCTGAGTTGTATTCTTTTTAAACACTCTTGGACATTAATAGTGAAATAGGGTAGCATTTAGACAGGTTGGCATTAATAGGGAAACATTGCTCTGAACCTGTGATAGAAATGTCCTGGCTTCTCTGAAGTTGCTTTGTCAATGGACCTCATTTCCCATAATCTGGATTGGGAGGTCCTACTTCATTCAAAAGAAGTGTCATGCATGAACATGGAGCTCACACAATTGAGCCACTGTTCCATAATAAAAAGGAAGGAAGGAAGGAAGGAAGGAAGGAAGGAAGGAAGGAAGGAAGGAAGGAAGGAAGGAAGGAAGGGGAAGGAAAATAAAAAGCAACAATATGTGGGCTGAATCAAAAAGAGGATTACCAGAGAACTTTTTGTTCCTTGTTTCAACTGGGAATGGCATACCTGGCATGTTTCAGAGACTAGCCACATGTGTTGTATCACTAAATAGAGACATAACAGCAAAACTCCCAACATCATTTAGACACTGTAGATTTCTCAGTTCAGTGATTTTGATGTTGATGGAGACAGACTTCCCTTGAAAGTGCAATGATCTGCATGCCTTTTGATCAGTGTCTTGGTGCAGATTAATATTATTTCACATGAAGCTAGCAAGACCCTGTTTTTCTATCTGTTTGTGGAATAATTTCACACACATGGGCTTTCCGAAGATTTAATATGGGTCTTATTAATGAACAATAACTGCTAATGGGTATAATGCCTGCCCGATAGAGGTGCATATAGATTTATCTGTATAGGGAAAGGTTTGTTTTCTGTAGCATTTCAAACAACTGTACTAGGTACTTAGGTGACATGTCTGTCACTTCAAACATATTAGTATTGAAATTGTAGCACTTCACAATTGAAGTGTATTACACACTTGAGATACAGTAAACTACTGTATTTGAATTGAATCATACAATCATAGATATTAGATCCAGAAAAGACCTATTAGGTTATCATGTCCATCTACTGCCATTTGGCATTGTTATTTACAATACATTGTTGGATCTAGAGTTAAATGTCTCAAACAATAGGCCTACTACCACTGTGCCAAGAATATTTTCTTTTATTGTCTAAAGGACTTGCTCATTGAAATAGTTTTTTTTTCCCTTAAATTCAGCTGAAATTTATTTTTTGCTCAATTTCACTCCAATGTTGTCATATCTCAATCTTCATTCTATAGCCTTACTTCTGCATTATCTCTTCTTATAGTGACACTGTTTTAAAGACTGATTCATTTAAAGGCCATACTTTAAACTTCAAAATGGCAATTTCTTTTCTGCCCAAATTATGTGATGTTTTAGGTTGGCTTTCCCAAGAAATGGGCACTAAGCCAGGATACGAGTGAAACTAGTTTATTTGAAGATGGTCCCAGGACATGCTAGGAGGTAATTGAAAAAGAGAGACAAGAAAAAGACAAAAGCCAATAAAGGGTGAATGATCATACCAGTGGCATTGTGGATAACTGGATCGCACCTCTACTGCAGATATTGATGATTTGTACAGCATACTGCCTACGAGTTATTTCTCCAAGAGACAAGGAAGCTGAATTATTATATTCATGTAATAACATGCTTCTCAAAACATTTAGTCTAACCAACATAATTCATTCTCCTTAATTCTTTTACCCAGAAACATCCAAAAATCTGACACATTTTAGGATGAGAGATTTTTAGTGTGACCTATTTTTCTTAGGAAAAAAATAATTGAGGTTTTTAAAATAATAACATTTAAATATCAAATACAGAAATGTTTGTCTTTGGTCATATATTTGAGGATTCATTTTTATTTAAAAAATACTTTCGTAAACTTGGAAGTTTTCAGGAAAATTTGTAGAATTTCTTTAACCTCATCTCTTCAGTTTTACCTATTTATGGAATTTAATGAAATATATAAAACATTGTGTATGAGTAACTTAATGGCAGAGTGAGAAATAAGTAAAATATTCAAAATAACTAAAATTTACAGTTAATGGCTTATTTATAAAATTTATGGACTTTACTCACACAGGAAACTCCCAGTTTTCACTCAGAGCCTCTGTGGTCTTATACTGAAGATAATTATAGCTAGAGTAGTCATCTGATTTCCAACCTCCCAATAGATTACAAGCAACAAAGTACAAAGATCAGAAGGTTTGCAACAAATAGATTCAGTTGACAGAAATGATTATACTTGATAGACCAGTGGTTCTCTGTATCTCTAGGACTATCAGAAACTTGAGATACAAATGCCAGAATTTTTGATTCAGCAGGACTTAATTGGTTCCTGAGAATTTATATTTTTAACAAATTTCCAGCTGATGCTGTTGGTCCAGAAACTCCATGTTGAGTATCATGGGGATGGACATGGGGAGGAAAAATACAGAAACTATGAAAATGTTTAATTTTTTATGAATGAATAGAGGAAAGCCCTATACAAAAAAACTGGGATGGGACCATTAAATCTAGGGGAAACTTTGCTGCTCATATTAGCAGACTCTGTGGTCATAATCATATTTTGCACAGTAAAATAATATCTAGAGTTAACTCTAACTTATCAAGAAAGAAAAATGCACAGAAAGTCATGAAATGGAGGTGCCTGGTGGCTTAGCTGTTTGAGCATCCAACTCTTGATTTTTACTCAGGTCATTATCTCATGGTTTATGAGATTGTATTTTGAACCCCTGCTTGGGATTCTCTTTCTCCCTCTCTCTCTGCCCCTCTCCTGTTCTTGCTCTCCCTCTCTGTCTCTCAAAATAAATAAACATTAAAAAAAACCTCACAAAGTAGTTACTATTTTCAAAAATATAGCCAGTCAATATAATTTAGTTAGTAAGAAGTCTTTCTCAGTAAGAGGATAAAATATTAATTATCTAGGACATTTCATCTATCCGAAGTAAGTCATTGCTCAAATGTCCTCTGTGGTAGGCTAAATAATAGACCCTCCCAATATAATTAATCTAATGCTCTAATTTCTAAAACCTGAGAATATTGCCATGTATAGGTAAATAAACTGCATATGTCATTAAGGAAAAGATCTTAAAATGGAGAGATTATCCTGGAATATCTGGATTGGCTCATTATGGCCAAAAGGGTCTTTATAATAGGGAAAAAGGAGATAAGAATGAATAAAAAGCAACATGACAGTGGAAGAGATTGGAAAAATGCAGCCACAAGCCAAGGAATGAGGACAGCCTCTAAAAGTTGAGAAAGATGGGACCCTGGGGTGGCTCAGTCAGTTAAGCGTTTGAGTTTGGCTCAGATCATGATCTTGCAGTTCATGGGTTCACAGGTCATGATCTTGCAGTTCATGGGTTGACACCCCACTTTGGGCTCTGTGCTGACAGCTCAGAACCTGGAACTTGCTTGGGATTCTGTGTCTCCCTCTCTCCCTGTCCCTCCCCTCACTCGTACTCTTTCTCTTTGTCTCTCAAAAATAAACAAAAAAATAAAAGCTGAGAAAGGCAAGAAAAGGGTTCTCTTCTGGAGACTTCAGAAGGAACTGACCTTGCTGATACCTTGATTTTAGCTCCATAAGAGTCATCTCTTCTGACCTCCAGAACTGTGAGACAATCAGTTTGGGTTGTTTTAAGACACTCTGTGGTAATTTTGTACAGCACCAATAAGGAAACTATTACACCCTGTGAAGCTGAACTGTTTTCCTTCATTATTATTTTTTACATAATGTGACTCTATCAACATTAGGTTTCTGACATCTTATTTGTGTGTGCACATGTATAGGTATGCTAGAGCACAAGTCCAAGGCAGAGAGTCGTAGAACCTGCCATAGGAAAAGTAGGAAGCAGTAAAGTCAAAAAGGCTTTGTGCAGGATACTAAGGAGTTTAGGCTGTTCGGTTTTCTGTTTATTTGTTTAATTATACCAGATAAAGTTCCAGGCACTGTACTAAATGAAGTGGTGGCAAACATGTTATGAAAAGGGCCACATAGTAAATGTTTTAGGCTTTGAAGGCCAACAGGCAAAATGGAGACTAAAGACTTATATAAGTACTTAAATAATAAGAGAAAACGAATTTCCACAGATATTGTAAGGATGAAATTTTAAAAATTGAATGTAATTTTATTTATATTTTTTAATTTTATTTACTTATTTTGAGAGAGAGAGAGAGAGAGAGAGAGAGAGAGAGAGAGAGAGAGAGAACCCAAGTAGGGAAGGAAC
Organism: Neofelis nebulosa; assembly: GCF_028018385.1. Lineage (NCBI taxonomy): Eukaryota > Metazoa > Chordata > Mammalia > Carnivora > Felidae > Neofelis > Neofelis nebulosa. Next base: position 39,317,615 of record NC_080782.1, on the reverse strand, counting down.
AGCAAGAGTGGAAGAGAGAGAATCCAAACAGGCTTCATGCTGTCAGCACAGAGCCAGTCACAGGGCTCGATCCCCGGAGCCCCGAGATTATGACTTGAGGCAACATCAAGAGTCAGATGCTTAGCTGACTGAGTCACCCAGGCGCCTCAAGTATATTCTTCTTTAACATAATGTTTATTACATAGGTATACTAATGAGATAAATAGAATTATTTTTCTTGGGTGCTTAATCGAGGCTCAAAGTTAGTGTTTTCTGTGAGAATTAATTGCAAATTGTGTAAATTATGTGTCAATATTGATAAGCAAGTTAACTTGCTGTTATAAATTTGTTTGAATATGGCTTCAACTTTCTATGGTTTCATCTGGTTGAATCATTTCATCTGTGATTGCTGTTTATTTGCTCAGATCTCTGTATTTCATTGTATTCTGAATCAATCTTTGCCTTCAATGGCATCTTGTTTAAATTTTTTAATTATTAGTTAACAAAATGTGAATACCATTATTTTTAAATTTAGTCTTTTGTGGATGTTTTGTTAAACCTACAGTGTAAGTGAAACACATTTTCATTTAGTAGTGTTACTGGTGTATGTCTACCAATAACTAGACTTTAAGAGATTAACTCATTGTAAGTCAAACAAATCATCCATATCTTTATTGCTAAAGCAGAATAATATAGACAAATATGCAGATATGCCACCAAGATGTGTGTTTTCGTAATGATAATTCATAAGAGATTAGAAACTGAGTTTCTAGTGTTAAATACATTTACTGGGTTATTTTTAATTGTATAAATTATGGTTTTGTAATATGTCTTCCATATATGTTCATCCTTTTCTTTTGTAAACCAAACGAATATCCTATATGGATTAAAGATATCTTTTAATTTGTAAGTATTTGGATTATTACTCAAGTTAGTCATTGGCAAAAATATTACTATTAGAAGTTTGAGGAAAGGAATAAAAAGTATCTTTTCATACAAATCAAGTTGTCAGGATGCTTATGGACACAGTAACTAAAATGATTTAAAACAATAAGGAAATTTATTATCTTACAAAACAAGAAATTTGGAGGTAAGACATTCTAGGGTTTGAGACTTGAATGTCATTACTCTGCACCTGTTTTTTCAATCTTTCTTAAAAGTTGTCTTTAGCATTCTGGCTTTGACCACACACCTTGTCAGTTACAGGCATCACTGTTTCATATGGCCCTATAAAAGTCAGAAAAAGGTAATTTGCCATATCTTGTTCTTTTTTTTAAAAAAAATCAGAGAGAACACCTTTTCCACAAATTTCCTAGAATTCACAGTTTATTTTTTTAATATAAAAATATATGAGTAATTTAATATAAATAGCAAATATTTACTGTTTACTGGGTAAACACATATTCTTTACTTCTGTTTCTGTGAGTTTATATTTAGTTAGAAGGCATCAGTAATCACCAGAAGTGACTAGTTAAGGAAGAAGAGAAGAGAATATGAGGGATTAGTAAGGATAGCCCTCAGGAAGCAGAGGCAACAGAAACAGACTTTACTGACTGGTTTGAAATTTTTCAGTTTTGGCCTTCAAACCACACTCTATGCTTAAATATTCTTTACATTTTAATTTACTAAAATTTAAATTGGCTATTTTCCAGTAAAGCACTTTAGAATTCCATTTCTCCTATAAGATAATCCTGTTCCAAAGGAAAAGGAAGAATTAATTTCCAATTGATCTTTGTCTAAATAATCTGTTCCCCCTTCCTCTTTGCAAATCATCTACTAAATGCATTCACATTTTAATTTATAATGAAATTTTTTTCATTAGTTTCACTTATTTATTTAGTCTGCTCTTTCTAGTTTGATATCTGGCACATAGATTGTTACAATAGTCTTCTATCTGCTTTTATTTCCATTATTACCATCTTCAATTCACCCTGCAAACCTGTGCTTAATTAATCTTTATAAAAGACCATTACTTTTGTGCTGCTACTCTCAATGACTCTTAAAACTCACAGTTGATAGCTCCTAACTCATGGTCTTTCTCATGAAAATTGGTTTCTTTTTCAGTGTTCTCCTCTTAGGAAATGGAACTCAAATGTAACAGCTCAAGTCAGAAACCTGTCTTTTTTAAACAACTCCTTAAAACTTATCTACTACCCAACTGTTTTCAAGTCCCATTAGCTTTGTTTTCTAAGTGTAGTTTAAATCTGTATTTCTCTCCAATTTTATTGCAACTATGCTAATATATACTGCAATAATTCCTGTTTTAGATACTGCAAAAACCAGGTAACTGGTCTACCTCACCTATTCTTGCCTTTCATCTTTAAATATACTCTTTACATACAACTAAAAGAATCTTTTTAAAAGTATAATTCTAGGGGTTCCTGGGTGGCTCAGTTGGTTGGTTAAGCATCTGACTCTTGATTTTGGCTCAGGTCATGATCACAGGGTTCCTGAGTTTGAGCCCCACGCCATGCTCTGCACAAACAGGATGGAGCTTGCTTGGGTTCTCTGCCCCTCCCCTGCTCATGCTTGCTCTCTCTCTCTCTCAAAATAAATAAATAAATTTTTAAACATTATATTTCTAGTCATGTGGTTATCTTCTCCCCTCCTCCTAATAATGCTCTATCCCCTTTCTCTGTTTCTTAAAGTCCTTCAGTGGTTTCCTGTAGCTCTTGAGACAAACACCAGATTTCTGAACTTCACCTGCAAGGCACTAGCTACAAGACCTAAATCTTTTTTTTCCCAAGCTCATCTTGAATTATATCTCTCTTTAGTCTGTCTTCTCTAGCCCTAGTGGTCTTCTTTCAGGACCTTATACACTTTCCTTGGTGTCTTCTTTGTTTACAGAAGTATTAGCCATTCTTCAGATATTTCAAATTAATTCCTTTAAGATACTTTCTTCAACCTTCCTATGTAACTCCAATTTCTATTATTTGCCCTTATATCACTATGTATCTCTTTTTCATTTGCCATAGTCATAATTTTGTATTTTTAGGTGTATTTTCTTTTCATTCAATTCTTTGCTTTATGAAGGAAGGAATTGTGTCTGCTTCTGTGTATATATTTGGTACATATTTCTGAATGAATGAAGAGAAGTGGGGTCTTTGTCCTAGGCAGGGTAAATTCTAATCATATCTGCCAACATTTTAAGGTCACCCATAATTTAGTACTCTTACCCTTCTTATGTTACTTCTTGTTAGACATAAAATAACATTTGAGATGAGTAGAAGAGTTTTAGTTTGCCCCTGAGGTTTAAAAACAGCTCTTGCAGGTTAAAGAAGATGCATGAATATACTATATAAAAAGACATGGATGGAAAACCTATAGTTCTGGGTTTGTCTTGTGATCCTCAGAGATTTACAAACTACTTTTAGAAAATGAGGAACAGCATCACAGAGCTTGCAAGCATGATGACCAAAACAATACTATGTACATGAAAGTTCCCTAAATGATATTAAAATTAAGGTATTTTTTTTTCTGATAAAACTCAATAGAATTTTTAAAATATTATAGAATGGTCACTATTAAGATATATTTTTGGATTGGTAATATCAGTTCTTAATATTTCTGCAACAAATTAAAATACTTACTAATTCTAGCTCCTACCTCTATTTAGATTTGTCATGTTGAGATTGTCTTGAAGCTAAGCAATGGTCTTGGAGCCTGAGGGGAGATTCTTGTTATTCCGCAAGAGAACATGCAATGGAGAGTGTCTGAACAGAAACAACAGACATGGGGACAAAAGCAGCACATTGTGTGGGTGAAAATTCAGAATGTTTAACTCATTTGGTACTGGGAAAGTTAGAGTTGGAATAAATTTAATGGAGGGTAAATATCAGGAGTAGAGGGGTAAGAGACAACATTAGACTGAGGTAGACACTAAGTGTTCTTGCTGACTTCCTAGGAAAGAAGTGGAGTGTGGCCACTTATGAGATCAACTGATGGATTTGTTTTCTTATCATCACAACTTCAGAATAACTCAGTTGATTAGTCATATTCTCTTGAGTTAAATTTGCAAAGTGATCTTCCATTACTCATACTGGATTTAAGTCCTAGAATTTATTTCCATTCTCTACTTCATTTTCTGGTCTGCTTGGGGTGGCTCTACCCTCAAAATCAGAAAGAGTGTAAGGGGTCAGTCCTCAAAGTGGAACGGTTATTTCTTTGGGAGTATTCTCTTGCCTCAAAGCAAAGCTTGGGTCATGGTAAGATTTTTTTAAAAAATGGGATTCTCTGTAAAAACCAGGCATGCTTAATAAAATAAAGAACAAATTGGAAAGGCTAAACTTTTTATATGAATACAGTTTACATCTCTATATCTACTGTTATAGAAGTATGCCAATAGAAATGATTTCTTGCCACTTAATCTTAAATTGAGATGCTCAAAAGAGCTGCCCCTCTACTTCCTAGCTATAAGACTTTGGGGCATTGTTAAAAGGAAGCTTACGTTTGGAGGAATAGACCTCAAGCAAGTGTATCTGGATCAGCTTACTGATTGGTAAATTGGGCTAAATAGGATTGGGGTGGGCAGGATGATACAACTTATTACAGTCCTGATGTCTAAACCATGGACAGTGCAAATCTCACTTGAAGACTTTTAGCCACTTTATTCCTTGCTAGAGGGATAGCCCATTTTTCCTGACTGGTCTTTGGGAGACTAGTGGTTGAGGAGCCTTAATTAGGCTCTAATCAGCTTATGATTAAGGGTGAAAAGAAGAATGAGTCTTTTGGCAAGCTAGGGAGGCAAATTTTACTCTTACTTTCTCTTGTTGGTGCTAAGACTCCTGGGAGAGAAGAATATAAAGATTAGGCTACATTAGACAATTTTAGGCAGGTAAAATTACCAAGATATTTTGCTTTTTGTTTTCATTTTTGATATAATTTTGAATTTCTTAAATTTGAATGTATGTAATGTGTAGAATGGAAATAATGGGTGCTTTGATACTAGGGCTAAATATAATACTCTCAAACAGAAATAATGCATATACAGAAATATGTGTAAAATCTGTAAGAGAGCCATTCTGAAATAAGGTGAACTTGACAAGTTTAAGGAATTACTTTTTGTGTTGAAAAATAAAAACACTAGACAATTGGATACAAAAGATACTGAAATATTGTTAAAATAAGGCACAAACTATGTTCTCTACTGGCATCTGCATCATAGCTCACATGGAAAAAGTGCAGAAAATTCTGAGGAAATTGCAGCATATTTTATGTACACTGTTCCTTAGAAGTGAGTTATTATAAGTTTGTCTTATTCATCAGCTACTTTACCATGTGCCTACTATGCATGTGGCCCTGTGCAGTGGTTGGGGATTTATTTAAAAAGGAATGAAGAGAAAAGGCTGGCAGTCTAGTGAGGCAGATGGCCCAGTAGATAAATAAGCACATTACAACTTAACAAGATCTGTGATACAGATCTTGAATGAATTTTGAGAAAGTACAATGAGAGGGTTCTCATGTGGCCTTGGAGGAAAGATTGCATCCAGGAAATGGTTGGAACTATCCTGGGTGGTAGATGGAAGTTTACTAAATATAGATGGGGATACCCAGTGAGGGCAGAGCCTAAATAGTATTCTTCATATTTCAAAAATGTGAAATTTTATGAAATACTAAATTTGACACAAGAAGGCAATGCTATTTAGTATTATAAGGAGAATTTTCCAGAAGCAAGGGTTGATTCTTGTGAATTTGTGTGCAGGGGGGGTAAAGATAAGAGGGAGGGGGGTATAGGGAAGAGCAGGAGGGATTAATCCCCATAAACCATGCATCTGTAGAACTCTTTAATGCAAAAGGTTTTCTTACAAATTCTTATTTGATCCTCACCATAGCCCTATGAGCTAAGAAAGGCAGGTGCAGGGTATTATTTCCCCCATTTCATGGTTGAGAAAACTGAAACATGAAGAGATTAGGTAACTTGCCTAAAGTCAAACGATTGCTTCTTGATAGACTGAGACTAAAGCATAGATCTCTCAACCCCTTGATGGAGCTCTACTAGACCACACTGCTGCCTCCACGCAAACACACACACTTGGCCTTCCTTTTGTTTATATATGAATTTTCTTAAAAGTCTTGAGGAAAGCTATGTATTCTCTTTCCAAAAGAAACACACCCCCCACCCCCCCCACCCCCCACACACATATTATCAGGGGAGAAGTAGTACCCATCCAAATTTCACAAAAGCCTATCCTGAATGACTAGATCCCACATTCTATAATTTTACTTGAGGATTTGAGGAGAACTTCTCTAGTTGCATAAGTGGGCTCGTGACTATGCAGAATCTATGACTATCAGCTTATGTCCCTACCCTGATGAAAACCCGGGGAGATAGTTCAGTGGTGTCACTGACCATATGGTGGCCTATCATCAAGATCTGGCAGCTGTGCAATATACTTCATCTTGTTCTGAGTTTTAAAAATCAGGAATCTAGATGCTTTAGAAATGGAAATGTGTTAAAAATAAGAATATTTTATTCTAAAAATTGAAATGTATGTATTACTGCAGTGGTAAATACACCTGGGATTGATTCCAGTACTTATTCACATTACATTTCTAGTCTAAAATTAACAACATCATCATTTTTTTGGATTCTAAGTTATTAGGAATCCTTTCTATCTTTTAATTTAGGTTAAAAAAGTAGCCCACAAAGCTTACCAAAGTACATTTTATTTATGTTTTTAGTGTTTTAAAAGTAGGAAAGTGAATTCATTCCATACTATTCCCTTGACTTTAGCTGTTTTGCCATTGTTAGCATAAGGGATGCCAAAAAGCCATGACTGGCATACCTAGAAGTGTTCAAAACTTAATTTTGACTTGTGAAAACAGAAACAACATTGACCTTATTTGGGAGAAAGAGCAGCTTTCTCACAGGAGAAAGTTTCTCCGGCAAAAGGAACTCAGAAAGCTGAATCCCGAGGTCCCTGAGATCCCTGTGTGGGTTGTGTCTTTTCAGATTAACGCTCAGAGGACAGTGGAATCCCAGCATTTTCACTTCCCTATACCGCCAGGAGTTTCTCATTTTCCACACTTTGTTTTTTCATTTTTCCGTTTTCATTCCCCCTTTGAAAACTTTATGTAAGATAAAAACGGGAAAATTCCTAAGCAGAGTTCTTGAATTTTCTGTCCAGAAACAGAAGTGTTTCTTAGTGTGTGAAGAGGAAAAATAATCTACATGTTTTAATTTCATGGTATTACTTCCACCGATAGACTGTGAACCCTTGAACTTCTTATTTTATCATCAAATTGAACTTCTGAACTTTTTCCAAGAGCCTATAAACCTGAGAGTGAAAGCTGCATGAAATTGTTTTCCGAGGCCTCCCTCAGTGTCTGTCCAGTGATGGTGTGCTCTCGATTAAAGAGCAGAAGTGCAGCAGCATGAAAATGTCATGTAAAATGGGCAGTTCTAAGTGTTTTCTGGGGATTCCAGTAAGATACCTACCTTTTCTTTCGCCCCTTTTTTTCTATCTATAAAACTTAGGATACAACCTACCCTTTCTAATTTGGCAGAACACATTTGGGAATTGTACAGATTGATTCAGAATGAAATCCATAAAGGGCTTTGCACTGCTCAGAGATCTCCATGTAAATGCAATTACCTCATGGTTTGCTACAGGCACCCCACCATGTGTCCAGTGTCACCAGCCTTATTGCATTCTATGGAGAGTTGTATGGCATTTGTAATGGCCTGTTGAAGTGAGTGTGCATTTGACATCTTTCAAATTCTTGCTTAAGTCCTGGCTCATAGAGACTCAGGGTCATGAAAAGTTTTATTCACACTTCTTTATGTTTCCAACTTCACAGTAAAGTGCTCCTTGCCCTGAGATTGACCTTTAACTTCAAAGCTAAAATCATTATGTAACTCAAAACAGCCAAACTGATATTGCAATGAATAGAAATGAAAGTCTTCAATTTCCCTGGGAAGATTTAGCAACAACCTTACTTAAGGAGCACACACACACACACACACACACACACACGCATATGTGGGTATATGTGTTTGTGCACATATATTTAATAAATATGAAATGATTTAAATATATACTAGTGACTACACAGAGAAACTATTGTAGGGAGTCAAGAGTATAGCATGAAGACTAGTGACATAAATTGCTTTCTGTATTGGAGCTTAATAATTATTAAGTGATGTTCTAAGTAAAAGGAAGGTAAAAGAAGTCTACCAATATGATGAGATGGTAAACTCATGAACAGATGTTAAAACACCTCTGTACTCCTGTAGTACTTATGAGAGATCTTAATAACAATGATTTTGATGGATTTCTTGAATTGTACATAGTATTGGAACACTCATCTGAGCACAGAATAATGAATTGTCGTTCCAAATGTAACTAAGATTTTGGCCCAGTCATACCAAATCAGGTAAGTCTTTAATTTAGAAAAGGAGAAAATAATTGGGTTGCTTAAAATGTACTAGTGACTATATAAATGCTTCATGATTGGAAAGTCTGAGAATTTACCTTAAATTCAGCCACTATCTTCACTAAATAATAAAAATTGATTGAGTGTTGACTATTTGCCAGTATGGTTCTAGGGCTAGTCCTACAGAGGTTACAAAACAGAACAAAATGTCTGCCATCAAGTCTTAAATTGTTTTCTATTTGTGCTAATCTTGGGAGTTGATGCATGGCAAAGCAATAAGTGCTAGAGATATATCACATAAAAGTATATCATAATGTGTACTGAATTAGTGATATTGTAAATTTTATCTCATAGACTTCCCACATTACTTCTATATCATATTATATCATAAAGATGTAAGAATAAGAATATAGTCCTTCCTACACAGCTCCAGTATGGCATCCTCAAAGCTTTGTATGTATTCAGCGAAGAAATAGATCAGAATACTCAAGAGAAGTAGTAAGAGTGACATAGTACCAGTGTGGTGGCTTTTATTGAATAGTACTTGGCCAATTGGTAGTATTTCTCAGTATTTTTTTTCCTTTCTTGTGAAAATACACCAACACCTGCACTGCTATCCTGAAACTTCACAAAATAAAGATATTTGCTTTATATATCATAGTATATTATCTAATGCTAGCTATTCTTCTCCAAGTTTACTAACTTTCAAATTCACATGACCCGTTTACTTTCTTGACTGATTTAAATTTCAGGACTATTAGGCCAGGTAAGAGATCAGAGTCTTTCATGGACACATAAAACTGATTTCTGTCCCCATATATCCACTATTACATTAATTTTAATTGGTGCAGCATGTCTACTGTTCCTGCTGGCTAGAAAATCATCCCATTGCCATTGTTTCATTGGGTTAAAAATGGGAAGGGAGATTATATTTTTAATTTCTTTTCCCAGGAGGAGGGAAAGATCAAGTTGCAAAATTTCTTTTTGGAGATTAAGAAGAATGCCTATATCTTGGGGGACTCAAATAAAAGGCCTACAGAGATAAGGCAGGTAATATCAATGAAAGGGTAGAATGGGCATCATGAGGTAAAATGACACTCAGCCACAGTGTTAGCAGCGCTAGGTAGAAGGAAAGATGTGGCAAGCCTGCATCTCATCTTAGACATCCTATCTTAGTCATCTTCGGATGGCTATTGCCCTATGAGGATAGCCAGGTGCTGAAAACTTTTGGAGTTTTCCAAAGTACCCACAGTTTGTGGGTTTTGGTTGAAACACCTTGAATTTAATTGTTAGGCCAAATACACACATCTTTGTCTAAATATAGGGCTATCATATAGTAACTTTTGTTCTAAAAGATAATTACCCCTGAGGAGTATCCTCTGGCCTTTCCCTTTATCAAGTTAACAGCTAGGGAAGGGTTCCTTTTGAGATCCCCTGAGACAGTGGATCTGGGACTAGTACTCTTCAAAAAACAAATATAGATATAGTAGCCATAGTGTAGAGGAGGGAAATGAGAAATAAAGTTACCACTTTAAAGGATCAGACAAGTAGAGGCAACTAAGCAAGAATTTAGGGAGCAAGGAAACAACAAAGGAATACTAAGTTAGGGAGGTCAGCTCCTGGTTGAGAAGTGCTCTGGAAAGGATCCAGAGACAGAAAGAAAGATGGTGCTGTGGGAAATGCAAAAAACCCTCCATTTTTCCTACTTCACAGTTTTGCCAAGGCTGTCCATGAGCCCGTTAGTGTGAAAGTAAGAAAGAACTTTGGTCTCCAAAGAGAATCCTCCTCACCCCAGAAGCAAGAAAGATTACAGGAACGACATCCAATAATCTTGATTATGGTCACCTTGAATGCCTCTAAAGATTGCAGGTACAGATTAGAGTTCTTTTTTTCTAAGTTTTTTTATTTTTAAATAATAATTTAGTATACAGTTTCTAGGCCCAGGAATAATAAGACTTTAGTCATCATTAGACAAAATCATGCTGAATATAAACACTATCTATTTTCCTCCATGTTTTTATATTTGTATGCAGCATTTGTCAGCATGGCAGCCATGGACAATGATAAAGTGCATTTTTCTGCTTGGGTGGTTAGCCCTTTCATTTTTACAAGTGACAAAATAAAAATCTGCTGAAGAGTGAACATGCTGCTTTCACTGTGTCATCTCAGCCCTGCGGGTCATTTTATTATAAAAATGTAAAAATCCAGTCAATTTTATTTAATCAGCTGAAAAGGAAAAGTGTTTCCAGGTCATTAATCAAGTGCTCCTTCTCTGTGGGACTTGTCTCTTCAGAAACTGCCATATGAATCATTAATAAAGCTGGAAAGATTTTTTTTTTTTTTGCCAGCGGGTTTTTGAGAAACCTAGATGTTATTAATATAACAGAAGTAAAGTAATTTTAGGTCAACAAATAAAGCCTTCTAGAGCCATTGCCTGTAGAATTGCACCTATGTTATTAAAAGCAGCTAATTCTTTACTTTCTAAACATTTAATTGTTGGAAATGTTGGGAAATGTTCAACTGTTTAGATTGTATATGATTATATATTCCATAATTACATGTTTTCTTGAATGTTACCTAACCTTATATTTACAGTAAACTTTTATTATGTGAATTGATCAAAACATAATGAGACAGTAGGAAGAGATAATTACTACTGTATCTATAATAATAATAATGATAGTAATTAAACACAGCAAACTGCATTCACATAATGTCACGCTTGTGCTTAAACCCACAAAAGCAAGTCATGAAATAGAGGCTTGAAATTTCCTCCTGGAAGAATTTTGCTGCTTATGTTGATATTGTTCACACGGCTGTATTTTTCAAAGGTGGTCTTGACTTGCATGAAGACATTTCTAGTATTTGACTAGCAGTTGTCACTCACATTAGAGATCATGATCTGATTAAAACCTGTTCTTTCTTTGGAATCATACTTACAGTGAAGCCAAGTAAGCAAGTCACAGATATGGGAGAAGAGGAGGAGCCAGCTTTTTGAAAGACTATGAATCACTGTTTGAAAACTTTAAAGGGAGTCAAAGATAGGGAACATTAATGAGTATGCAGTTACATTAAATAACCCCAAATCTTTAATTTTTTTATGCTTCTACACGTGTTTCTTTCTTCAAGTTTTTTATTTAAATTCCAGTTAGCATACCATAATCTTTAAATTTGTAAAATACTTTTGTGGATTATAATATTACAGGACCACATTTTTTATTTCTCTTATTCTCGATTGTCTTAGTGTGGGCTTCTGTAACAAAATACCACAGACCAATTGGCTTATACACAAGAGAGATTTAGTTCTTACAGTTCTGAGGGCTGGAAAGTCTGAGGCCAAGGAACAGGCCAATTTGGTGTCTGGTGAGAACCCACTCCCATGTTCATAGGCTGCCATCTGTTTGCTGTGTCCTCACATGGGAGAAGGGGTTGAGGGAGCTCTCTGGATGCCTCTTTTATAAAGGCACTAAGCCCATTCATGAGGACTCCACCCTGATGACCTAACCACTTCCCAAAGGCCCCAACTCCAAATACGATCATATTGTTGATAAAGTTTCAACATTTGGATTCTGGAGGACACAAACCTTCAGTCTGTAGCATCAATATAACACAATTAGTCTGGAATTTATAGAAAATCTGCTTCTGTTTTGGATGTCTGCACCATTAAGTGATTGTTACTTTATATCAATTTATGGTGTTGAGGTTTAAATCATTTACTTGTGCTCAAGCTCTCAGAGATTTACCCTCAAATTCTGTGATGACTCATTCATTCCATGTCTCAGATTATGATTCAATATTTATTAAATGTGCTTGCTATCTACATATAATCATGTGCCAAACATATATGAAACTCTTATTTTCCATTCTGAAATCAGGTCTGATGATTGTTTATTTTATGTATGAACTTGTTATTCAAAAAAATCACTGCCTACACTTGTACCTAAAACATATCCATACATACTTGCCTACTTTTAAAGTATTATTTGAGGGGTGCCAGGGCTGCTCAGTTGGTTGAGCATCCAACCTGGGCTCAGGTCATGATCTCATGGTTTGGTTCATGAGTTTGAGTATGCCTTGGGTCCTCAGTCCCTGCCCCCCTTCTCAAAAATAAATAAACATTTTTAAAGAGTATTATTTGAGGGGTGCCTGGGTGGCTTAGTCGGTTAAGTGTCCAACTTCAGCTCCGGGCTTAATCTCGCGGTCAGTGAGTTCGAGCCCCACGTCCAGCTCTGTGCTGACAGCTCAGAGCCTGGAGCCTGCTTCAGATTCTGTGTCTCTCTCTCTCTGTGCTCCTCCCCTGCTCACACTATGTCTCTCTCTCTCTTTCAAAAATAAATAAACATTAAAAAAAGTATTATTTGAGTCATTAAACAGTGCATAACCTCAGATGTACCTTTGAAGAATTTTAAGTAATTAAAATATGTTTTGGCAATTTTCATAACAACACACAAGCACATTAGCAGAAGACCATAACTTTGTTTGGCTCATATTGAAAGAAGTTATATTTTCTTATAAAATTATGTCCTTGAATTTGAAAAGCAGAAAGATATTTATTTACCGAGTATTTTTACAGAATTGAACAATTATGTTTTCAGGTTACCAAAACCAAATCATAGTAATCTACTTCAAATAAAATATCAGTTAAATAGATAAACTGGTGCTATAAAATATGTAGCATTTGATTTATGTCATAGTAGCACATGGGAAAAATACCCAAGCCAGTCTTGAGGACAGGAGGTTAGAATCAGTCAAGCAGTCCTTACTAAATGCGGTTATGATTGGTCTAAGTCTTAAAGGACCAGAAGAATTAGCTAAGAGAACTGGGGTGAGGAATGGGGAAGGTAAACCCATTTCAGACATAGGAAATAGCACATTCAAAGGTCCAAAGTCTGAAAGGTGTGGCTATAGCAGAGGTTCATGTGATGATCAAATGTACAGTGTATGAGAGAGCACTTGGCAAATAAGGTGGCATGCAAATGGGGGACTGCCATGATCCCCATTTTAAGTTATCTCTGCCTTTCAGCGACTCAATCAGGGTTAGGGAAGAGAATATAAACTCCAAGAGGTCAGGTATTTGTGTTCCCTTATTAGCGCCAACACCTAAAACATTGTCTGGCATATACTAGGTACTTGATACACACTTTTTTGAACAAATGAAGGAAGAAAAATGAATATAATTGTATACAAGGTAGAAGAAATAGAGTAAGAGATAAGCCTAGACTCCTAAGCAAGGGCCAGATTGCAAGTGGTAATAAACACCATGGCATCCTGTTTAGATTGTGTTATGAAAATTATGAGTTCATATTGAACAGTATTAAAATCTGAACATGATACGATTCTAGTTTCCTTTTAGAAAGCTCTTCTTGGTAATTGTGTGGGGAGTGGAGTAGAGGAGAGTTTGGTAACCAAACTACATTAGGATTGCAAATATTGCCTATTATATAAATTAAATCTAGATTTCCTTAAAAACAGCTAACCAAGTAATGGGCTGAAAGTAATGGAAAGAAAAATTAGGATCCAGGCAGATACTGCATTTATTTATTTGCCTTATTTATTCTTGGCCTCATAACCTTTTTTTTTAAACCTTTGGGCTAATGTGATAGTGATTATGTTTATGATTATATTTTTGCATATGGATTTTATATAATGAGAAATAAAAAATTGTTTAAAGGAGGGATTTTTGCTAAACATTTTTGTAGTTGCTTATCTGTATGCAACTAATTATTAACTCAAAATTTTTTTATTACTAAACTGAACTAATTATCTATAACAAAAGGTTACATAAACTATTAGTCATCTGATGAGCTGTTTTTTTCTTGTTTCCCAATATATTTACTTCCCATCACTTTTATATTTTTCCTTCTATTTGTGTAACATAGTTTTTAACTACACTTGTTTTTAATCACATAGAATACATTATCATAGACAAAACATGATGTCTTTTTCCTCATTTTATGTACATCTTTCCAGAATCCACAAATCCATAACTTATCAGGACATTTGAAAAACATCAGTAGACAGACACATACATATTCTTTATATTAGTTTTTCACTAGGTTTTACATAAGTAGTATTCCAAACATTTGGATTCAGTGTGGTTTAAACAGTATTGAACTATGATTTTAATATCTGTATAAATTTGAAAAAAATCAACAAACCTCTTCCAACTCTGGCTTCTTATTTAAAAAAAAATGAGGTTAAATACTTGAATGGCCTGTTGTTTTTGACTCAATTCCCTGGCATGACACATAATCAAGAAGTTTGGAATCTTGAAATTGTCCTATAAGGAATTAAAATTATTAACATATCAGTGTCCAAATCAGTCATGACAAATACGCACTCTGATCAACTGAAAAAGTAAATTCTGAAGGTAGCCCACTGACCACCACTTTTGGGAAAGTTTGTGCATTGGTGTTTAAAGATAAAAGGTTAAAAAATATAAAAGATTAAATTCTGGGTCCTCAGAGAAAAGAATGTCAGAAATGTGTTATCTACGTTAGCTACCTACTCTGTAAGTATTTAGAAAATTATAATGTTGACATTTTAATTTATTCTTACCATGTTATGTTCCTCACCTAAATAGTCTATTGTTAGCTAATAATAGTATTAATAATACTAATTTTTAAACATCACTTTTCTATTTCTAAAAGGTGATGTGTAGTTGTTCCATTTGATATAAACAACATAACTCAACATCTAGTACTAGTCTTTCTCTCTACAGACAACTTGCTTAGAAAAAAAAAATATTTGGTAAATTCTCTCTATGGTAAAGAGGGGATTTGAACCCAGCTATTTTTCTTTCCCAAAGCTGTATTCTTGATGGTAATTGTCTTAATCCATGAACAGAAAGAAAAGTTTTACAGTCTGGATTATCTCATAATAGTTGAAGCCTCTGTGAAAAAATGGTGGCAAAAACAGTTATTTGTTCCCTGATATTTATTCTCCCCTGTTTTATTGGCCTTAAACTTCAGATTTTAGGCTGGGTGCATAGCCAGCTAGAAAAGGCTTGTTTCCAGTCTTTCTTTACTAGTAGGTATGTCTAAATTTTGACCAATGGGATTTAAGTCACCTTTAAAATGAGGGCATGTCTTCCTTCTCTCTTCTTTTTTTCTTTCCCATTGGCTAAAAATGTGGACATGCTACCTGGAGCTCAAGCAGCCATCTTAGACCATAAGGTCTAAGCTATAAATTGAAGATGGCAGAACAATATAGAGTAAGTCTGGTCCCTAGTTGTTAAGGAGTTGTGTTACTAATTCTGGACTGCTAACTTCTGGACAGTGGGAGGATAAACTTCTATCTTATCAAAAGAAAAAGCAAAAACCCTTTAATTTTCTTTTCCATGCTCTAATTTATTGCTGCTTCATGTCCTTCCAGCAAAGATGAAGACTTGCTTTTTAATAATAATCACATTTCCAAACAGATATTCAATATATATATTGAATATGGCAGTTCTTTCTATTTGAGGTTGAAATATTATGAATAATTTTGTACATGTAAATACATGTTCCAATTAAGGTTGTTTCAAGAATAGACAGTTGAATCATACTTGAACAGAAATGATGAGTTAAATTATGATCTGCCTTCTGTCTCTTCTGTCAGATCTAATACCTAAAGTTAACATTGCAATTGACATTGATAATAAAATAGCCAAGTTGTATATTTTTTTGCCTTTCAAAGGTTTGGTGGTTTTGGTTAGAAACAATCTTGATTTTAAAAATCTGTGTTTATCCAACTGAGTTCTAAAATAAAATAGCACATTTCTTTTCTTTTTTTTTCCATTCTGTTTCATTTTGTTTTACATCATTCAACTTCAGTTAAATACATTTACATTTCTTGGGGATTGTAGTTTAGAAACACTGAAGGCCTTACCATAATTTATTGTATAAAGCATCCTCTCTATTTGCAACCAAATAAAGCAATGGCCTAGAAAATTCGTCAAGTAAGTATTAAATAATAGTAGGATAAATAAATAAAATTATATCTATGTGTAAACTCTTTGCTTTTTCTAAGCTCTATTATGTATTATTCCATTGTTTCCATACACATTAGTACATAATTAGTACATATAGGGATCTGCCTCTGGATTAGGTACTCAAGTGAGAATAAAAATTTAGGAAGCATGAAATAAGAGTTTCTGTCTTTATGGAGTTAATGTTATTACTGCACAAATTCTTATATTTTGACAAGCAGGAAAAGAAACCTAATTTATGGAAGAGAAAGAAAAACAACTCTTTTGAATGTTTGTCTTACGAATTTTTATTTAAAATAAAAGAATAGTTTGAATCCTTGGGATATGCAATAATGCGAGGCTTTGACTAATCAAAAGAAGTATTATCACCAAACACTCTTGTGGTGGCTGGAAAAGGGAAAATAAGGAAATGTGTCATGACAGTTATTAAATGTTAAAAATAGAGAGCTGAAGTGGGGAAGTGGGCTTGCTTCCAGATATGACTCTTGAACTCAGGAGTGTTTTATATGGAGCAATGGGAAGCATAATATTATATTGTACAATGATTAACTCTGAAAATAGCTGTGCATAATTTGAAACTATGTCAGACATTCTGATATGATAAGTTTCTTAGTATGATAAAACACTTATAAATACATCCTTCCACAACAATGATAAACCTGCTTCCATTAAAAAAAATACATTCCAATCTGGACAGTCTTTCACTACTTTCTTTAGAAGTAAAATCAATTATTTACAGTTGTTTTAGTTTGATGAGAAAAATGTCCTTTCAATTCCAAAGTTATGTTTAATCATGGACTATTCTTTTGCTCGTTTCCTTCACTGAGGTATTTATCTCTTGATTCATATTACCCACTGGTCCTTTTATGGTCCAATTCTTTCCTACTCAATTTGTTCCACAGTCAACCTCTCAATCATGCGTTTCAAGCCTCCATGATTCCCTGATGTCTTTGTCAGTATAGCACATTTGTCTTGTTCTTCTGAAGTCCTAGATATGCCACCTCATCTACTTTATGGTGCTTCAGAATGTTGAGAACATGGGGGGAATTAAGATGACTTATGGAAGCATATAGTTATGGTTTGGGTTTCAACTAGGCTCTTGGTTCAAGATGGATATTACATTTATCTATAATTGCTTCCCAATCAAATTATCCAAATTACTCTTTTCAGACTCTTTCCTATTTCCTTCCAATGAAAAAGCAAAGCAAAACAAACAATAAAACCCCCACGTGACTCTTTGTAGTTGACCATTCTTTCTTGAAAAAGCATACAGTATGGACTTGCTTAATTTCCATTCTCTCCATTTGAAATTTTTCCTTGATTTGATTTGATTCCAGTGTCTTTTGTTTGTGTCTTCAGTGCCTAAGGTTCATGGCTGGTTAGAAAGTATTCTGCCAGATGATTTTATTTCCAAATATAAGCTATGGGCATGAAACAATAGCACTTTATTAAACTAGCAGTGTACATATTTGAATTTAAAAATGTGCAAGGTGAATTGATTCTCCTTGTGGTTATGGGTGTATGTTTTAGAAGAATATACTTAAGGCTATATATTGTGATCTTATGGCAAAAGATTGGAAACAACCAATGTCCATACACAGGGTGCTGGTTGAACACATTGAGGTAAATCTACAGCATAAAATATGTACAGCTATAAAAGGACCCAACGGATATCTCCAGGTACTTGAAAAGGAACTTTAGATGAAAAAATAAAAAGTGAAGACAGAGTTTAAAATATATGAGTAAGGAAGGAGAGGAATGTTAATATACACATGTATTTACTTATAATTTCAAAATAAAACAAAGAATAAATTAAAATGTAATAGAATTGTTTTTTTTTTTTTTGTAGGAGGGAAAGGTGGTCAGAGGACAAAGGATAGAATTAAGACCATTGTGTATGCGCTTTTTAAGGTTTTTTTTGTCCTTTTATTTTGAATTTGTAGGCATGTGTGTGTGTTTGTAATTTCACATAAAGACAAAAATTAAAAATCAATCTTTAAAATTGGAAACCAATGGAAACAAATGAATCTAATTGTGTATCAAGTTGTCAGAATCACATGGTAAAACTACTTCAAACTATTTTAAATACTCAGTATTTTAACTTTACACTTTAGTGAGATATAAGGACAAATAGAACCAAAGACAAACACAAAAAAATCCTCTCTGAAACTTCATTTATGTAGTCTTATTGTTAGTATATTGATTTAAAATTATCATAGGTAAAATGTAGGATAAAATCAATATAGATTATGTTAACATAATTAGAAGCCAGTATTTTTAGTGTGAAATATGAAGGCACTGTAAAGAATCACATTCTCTTTTACCTGTCAGAATTGATTATTTGTTATAGTCTTTTGTCTAATTAGTGTTGACATAACTAATAATGAACTTCTAATTCTTATAAAATGGTTTGCATTTATTTAGAAACAAGAAACTGTATTTATGTATATTTAAAATATTTATTATATAATTATACATATATAGCATACACATGTTATATATTACTTTCATAAAAATGAAGATTTCCTAGTTCTAGCTACCAAAAGTTTTGAAAGGAAACTAAATTAAAACTCAAAGTAAGTTAAAAAAAGACTTTAATGAAAACAAATGCTTACTATTATTAATCTACAGAATCCCTCCCTATTCAAAAACTTAGGAATATTATTCAGCAATAAAAAAGGATGAAATTTTGTCATATGTGACAACATGGATGGACCATATGTCACAGAGAAAGACAAATACTGTATGATCTTACTTATATGTGTAACCTAAAAACAGCAGTAATGACCACAAAAACCAAGCTCATAGATAAGGAGAAAAGACTGATGGTTGTCAGAGGTGGGAGGTTGAAGGTGGGTGAAATGGGTGAAGGGAGTCAAAAGGTAAAAACTTTCAGTTATAAAATAAATATGTCATGGGGTGTAATGTACAGCATGGTGACTATAGTTACTAATACTGTATTGTATATGTGAAAATTGCTAAAAGAGTAAATCTTAAAATTCTCATCACAAGAAAAAGAATTTTGTAACTATATACAGTGACCAATGTTAACTAGACTTGCTATGGTGATTATTTTGCTGTATATGGAAATATTGAATCCTTATGCTGTACACCTGAAACTAATGTAATGTATGTTAATTATACCTTTAATGAAAAAACAAAAACAAAAGAATTTACTCATATCTTCTTATAATCAAAATCAATATGGAGTGAACTTACTTCCTCATTTGCTGCATTTCAGAGGATCACTCCTGAGGACTGTCATTGATTTCAGGTTACGGTTGGTTTATTGCTGCCATCTTAGGTGAGTTGTCTTCCACTGATTCACTACATAGACTTTATTTTAGCCTCTTGTGTTAGAAAGCGGGCCAGAAGTGGATTTACATTTTGAGTTAATAGTTAGGATTTAGGATTGACTCCAAGACAAGTCTGGGCAAAACCTCCACCTGCTTATTACTCCCACATCAAAGAGAAGGGTTAACTTGGAATCAGTACCCTGAAAATGGGTGTTAAAGAAATACTGACTAAAGCAGCATTATAAAAGATTCTTAATATTTTTTTTACCTTGTTATCATCCTAACTATATTAATTAATCAGGTACTAAAAGAAATTCTAAGTCAGTGCTGTCCAATAAAAATATTAAGCAAACCACAGATGCAAGCCACATATGTAATTTTAAATCTTTTTTAGCCACGTTTTTTTTAAAGTAGAAATAAATAATGTAAAAGTAATTTTAAAAATATATTTTATTTAGGTCACTACATCTGCAATATCATTTCTGCATGAATTCAGTACAAAACGTTGAGACTTTACATGTAATACTAAATCTTTGAAATTCAGTGTGCATTTTATACCCACAACACTTCCCAGTTTGAACTAGCCACATTTCAAGTATTTAATAGCCACATATACAGTGGCTACTGTGTTGAACAGCATAGGTCTAAAGTGTAAAAAAGATTTTTGGTAAGGCATAGTGGACCTCTCATGTAACTAATGCGATACAAGAGTTTAATATAGTGAGAAATAAATTTTAGTGAAATAAATCTAAGTATTATTTAATTACTTTTCAGATTAGTCAAATTAAGTGTTTAGGTAGAGTTATGGAACCACTAAGGAAGCAGTGTTTTCTTCTATTTTTCACAACTGATTATTTATTTTAATTATTGGCCTGGATTAATGTGGAATAAGTAATAATGAGCTTTCTTTAATTCTTATAATACTGCTTACATTTATTTAGAGTAAGAAGCCTATAAAATATTTAAAATAGATATGTTTTCATTAATGAAATAGAATGAGCTGAAATGACTTGAAATGAGGCTTCTGATTCCTTTGGTGACTACTTTAAATTCACAGGCAGAGTAAAAGGCATAGCAGGAGTTAGCATAACAGATAGCAGGTACTGAGTGCTTGTCTGTTATTGTGGAATGCTTATAGCACTCTGTAAGATGGGTGCACTTGCCATCCTTATTTTACCAAGGAGGACACTTGTAAGGTTTTGAAGCATCTGGCCTAGAGCTGTCACCATGGAAGCCAAACCATCAGGCAGCTGAAGGTATATGGAAGGAGCATCAGATAAAAGCAGAAAAAAACTACTGGGATAATGGAATAGACATATAGAAATAACTAAGACTAACTTCTGCTATAGTACTGGAGTGTGTGTGTGTGTGTGTGTGTGTGTGTGTGTGTGTGTAGGAAAGAGAGTAGAATAAATTAGAATAAGGTCTTCCCACATGGCACATTCTTACCTTCCCTCATTCTCTATGCCTCCCAAAAAGCCCTCTTCATAGATAGACAGCTGAGAGAATAAATTATAAGTAGTATCTGATATCAATTGCAAACTCTCGAGACTATCATTTCTGCTGTCTGGACTCACACCACAGGCCCTCAGTGAACTTCCTCCTTCTCCTCCATGTAATTCTGCCTCCATGATAATGAGAACATTCTTTCTCACTAGCATCAAAGTTGGATTTTTCTCTTTTAGTTTGTCAGCAAGTGAAGTCTTTGAAGGTTTCTAACTTCTTTTTCAGCATTTAGCAGAGGAAAGAAAGGACATTAATAGGTCACTCCTTAAACCTACCTGGTATGGCCTAAGGCACATCACTTTGTCAAATTCTCCTCACCTCACTGGACAGGAAAGACCTGGAGGTCCCTCTTCCACCTGCTAGAGCACACAGCTGAGAACTGGCATTTCAGGAATGAATGCTTTTCTTTGATTCCCTGCCTGTGTTACTGGAAAATATATAACCTGTAGACCAAGAAAGAATTCGCTGAACATTTAAGCAAAGGACATTTATTTGGGAAATTACAATTGCAATTTGGGAGACACAGATTCAGGTAGACACCTTAAGTGTGTTCCAAGGAAGGCAAAGAAAGGGGCAGAGTTATATGGCAAAAGCTACCACTGCAGTTCTCATTCAGGTTCTCTATGCAAAACAAGGATTAAAACTAGGTTAACTGGAATTGGTTGGATTAATATGCAAATGAGGGATTGAAACCTGTTAAATTGCATTGTCTGTTTTTGAAGTAAAGAATGCCCATGATTCAGGTGTCCTGGTGAGAGGAAGTTAAATCCAGGGTGTGGGTTTGCAGCTTCGTGAAAGGTTTAAAAAAAAAAAAGTTCATGGCTTTTCCCATGATGATGTGCATAAATTCTTTTTCCTCCTGGCCTCCTGACCCTAATTTTAAGAGAAAACTCTTTTAGCTAGGCTTGCTTGTTCTGTTTTGAAAACTCCTTTTACAAACCTGACCTTTACTTCCATTCCCAGCTCACACAGCTTCGTACTCAGCACGCTAGTAGTGTATGGGATTATTGGATTCTCTTGGTCTATACTCTTCTATTTCTGTCGCATTGAAAGAGGGTTTTGGCTGCCTCCGTTTTGACCTCAGACTTTCTATTTGGGTTCGTCTTTCCAGCTTGTCTCTTGGCTCAGGCAGAAGAAAGACCCTGAGGGCAAAGCATCCCCTGATGGGAACTGAAATTACCTTCTCAAGCAATGACGTCTGCCCTGAGCCAGCAAGACCGACTCCCAAGACAATGAGCCATTTGACCTTCACTGCCCAAGTTCAGTACCTGCTCACTTTTACCCTACACTTTCCTTATGTAAAAATCAAAGTATTTTTGGCACTTTGGAGACAGACTTTGGGATGCTAGTCTGCTGTCTTCCCAGTGTTGGCCTCACTGAGATAAATTATTTTCCTGTTTCGACACCACTCGCCTCTCTGCCTTTAGAACTTGTCAGTGGCAAGTGACCCAAGCTAGTCTATTTGGGGCCCTTGCAGCCAGGTGCTCTTGCATGCCTGTGCCCTGGCTATACTGTCTTCCTAGCAGCCTAAAAGAGCATATTCTCTTGGGACCTGTGTCCCAAGGCTTGCAAGGCTATGCAACATCCAACACCTAACAGCTATAGATGCTAAAATGTTAATAAATTCCTATGTTTTATTATAAATGTAAATGAATTAAAGAACAGTGATACAGTAATTGGCAGTCTTATATTGCAGTTTATAAACTGTCTAGAGAGACTGTTAGAGAAGAGAGATGACTTTGAGGCCAGAATTGTTGGGGAGGCACTCCGTGTGTCTATAGCCCCCTTTTCCAACAGTAATCTCAGCGTGATAAATCCTAGCAGACTCCGGGAGCTGCTGGGTAGATACTCTTGCTCTTTAGCATACCAGTGACTAATTCCATTTCTCTGGCATTTTCCAACTATCAGTAGAAGTGTTTTCAGTCAACCATAGTACTTATTATTTAAGTAGTAAATGATACCTTTTCAATTCTAAGTTTTATAATTTATCCTACTTGTCATAATCTATATTCACAGATTATTTAAAAACAGTCAACAATGAGTTCTTCAAAATATGAGCTTTTATTCTGCCTTTTAAAATAAATAGATGTGTATGTACTCATTTGTGCAAATACCACTTGTTCCCCTCTGCTGCCATTTCTGTGACAGCAGTATGCAGGACCATTCTTTAAGTGATTATATTCTGATGGGAAAACAGCCAAACAAAAACTGTCAGCTATTTCATATACTTTCTAAAGCTATTTAGAAATACAAATTAACATCTGATGTGAAGATTTATAAATATGGGAGAGTAATATGCGATAAATGTGCATTTTATTTTTTTAGCTTCTCTAAGTTTCTGGCAAAATAAACTTAAACTTGCCTGCTGATTTTTTTTAAGGTTGGTTATGTGGTTTTATAGTGTTGATAAGTGAATTGAATCATAATAAATTGAAAGGTCCAGTAATTAAAATAAACAAAAGAAAATGGCATAAGAGAAGCAAGCTCTTCCCCTCCCACTTGTATTCCTTTTTAGAAGAGTTACACTTTAATTAAGTTCTTTCTTGACTTATGAACTCTGAGAAGATTTTCTGCTGAAAAAAGATAGCCAGCTCATCACTTAGGGTCTTAGAGGTCTTAGAGCTCTGCTTCTGACAATGCTAATGTCAACTGGAGACTGCCTTGCCTTTGTTCTTTTTGGTTGTGGGAGAGGCAAGTTCCTGACAGAGACAAGTTTCACTGTTCTATTTATTTGTCATTTTGGCCTTTCAATGGGTGTGATTTATAAATAGCGAATCATTAATATGCTGAGTAGTTTAAAGAGCTTTTAAAACCACTTGAGAATGGTATAAAGAGGTTGTTCTTGTTTTCTTGCTGTGACAAAGAAATGAGGGGGAAATATTAGTCACTGGCATGTTGCAATAGGCACCATGCACGTTTTATGTTCTCCTCGAATGGACGGGTTATTCCATTGCAAAGAGGAGTGGAAACTGTAGTTCCTGGGTCACAAAATGAAACACAATTCTCTAGTTTCTAACCAACAATCCTTGAATGTTTTTCACAAAATTTAATGCTTGTGGATAAGGTAACATAAATAACATTTAATGAGCTATACGGTGTACAAGTGCTCTCACTTACATTTTTATAGCATTGTTGTAGTATGTTCAGGTGTATATTTCTACTGGAAAAATCAATTATATTTTTGGTTCAATGCTAGATGATGAAACTGTGACTGTGTTAATTATGAGGAAGATGTTCTTCTTTTCTGTCATGAAAATTATAGATGTAACTGGGGACGCTATGCTATTAGAGGCTACTTTGACTCTCTCTGTAGGGAATAATTGTGGCTTCTTGTAGACTCAAATTACTTACATAGTATCATTCTTGATATATGTGATAACAGAAAAATTTCTAAGTTTCCTGGATAGCTGAATTTGAAATGGAAGGAAACCCATTAATATATTAATACATCTGAGCTCAGGCTACTCAATTTTGTTAATTTTGCCTCTTATTTTTTTCTCATATTTGTCTCTACTACTTCAGTCTAATTTATCAATGCTTCACTTAACTGGGTTTCCCATACTCACTCCCCTAACTCCATTCCATCCATTCTCCGATATGTGCCAGAGGGGGCTAATAGAAATCAAATCTGATCATGCCCTCTTTCATTTCCCCATCTTCCACCCCCAGATCAAAAGCCTTCCATGACTTTTTATTGCTCTTGGGATGAAGATGAAAACCTTGCAAGTCCTACATGGCCTGATACCTGGCCTGGCCCTGGTCTTCAGGCCTATATATATCACACACACTTTGCTGCCTGTCTGTGCTCCAGTCACACTGGACTTCTTTCAGTTCTTGTCTTTAGAGGAATTGGTACATTCCATTCTGTTTCCCTGGAACACTTTTTCTTCCACTCTTTGTCTAGTTAACAGCTTCTAGTCACTTATCTTTTAGCTCAAACATTACTTCCTCCGGCATATCTTCCCTAATGCCTTTCATTAAGTACCCTTGTTCTTCAAAACACATATCTGAATATGTCATTATTCATTTAGTCCTGCAACTGTCTGGTTTATGTCCACCTATCCAACTGGAATCCAACATAAGTTCCATGGAGAAGAAGCCAGGCCTGAACTCTGTTGTCTTCCTTGCGTCCAGCACACCATGATTTGTACAATAGTAGGAACTGAGTAAATATTTGTTGAATGAATGAATGAATATGAATATATAAATGAGTGCCTGAACCAAGGAATCCATCTCTCAGAAGAAAGTAGCCGGATAAGAGACATATTTCAGTGTAATATTGGAATAAATTGTATCAAGAAACTTATTCTGAGATTTCTGGGAAGCACTATGGCAGCTAGGTGAAGAGATCAGCAGATTTTGTGCCAACAGCTGTACCCTGGCATTAATACTGAAGGAATGACACTGAATTCTCCAGAGGCCAAAATATGAAATTTTGCTTAAGAAAAGACCATGAAGGCAATCTTTGGGCATCAGTGTTTCTGCAGATTGCCTTGGTAGTTTGGAATAATGGATGAAAATCCAGAGCTGAACAATTGTCCTAGAAAAGAGAAACTAGAATGGAAGGGTAGTGGACTGAGAGCATCTGCCCCAATGGAACAGTAGAAAACTTGGAACAGAAGAGCAGAAATATGTGTGGGTGTCTCTGAAGAGACAAGAATAGGGCTGAATCTTCTTAAAGTGGCAGGAGGAATTAAGGAGGGAAACCCCTTCCCTAATTGGTCTAGATGCCCTAACTAAATCATCTTTGTCATTTGGAGATAAGAACAATTGGAAGTTGTTGGAGAATGGAGGATTGTACAATTATAAGTTCTTGCTAGGCACAGAATATTGTTGGAAATCAGTGTAGTTTGAAGTTCCAGAACATTGAATCAATTAGAGCTTTTGAAACAAGAGGTTTTGGATCACAACACTGGACTAAGAGTTAGACAAGCAGGATTACATTAATAGCAAATAGCTATTTCCAAGTCAGAAAACTATGGCACAGATTATGGACTGGTTAAGGCCTGTAAATACATTTGTCTGTCTTCTGGTATCCCTTAGGGATGATACTAAAGGGCCATTATTTTCTAGACCTCCTTACCAAAACACACATAAAAAGGTTTTATGAACTAAACAAACCTCTTGCTTTAATGTCTTCCAATTCAGCTGCTTCCTTAGTACTATCTAAGTGATTTAGCAAGATAATAATGAAGCTGACTATGAAACAATCCCATATCATCCTCTGTAGTCAAACACAATTTTTGTTTGTTGATTTTTTGTTGTGGTTCACAGACATCTAGAGTTTTAAGTAATATTTTGGTTAGTTACCCTACTTAATGGAGAGAATGGCTTACTTTATGTTATCTCATGGTATAAGTTAGTTCTTTAGAGAAAATTTGAAAGTGGCTTTCCTTCCATCCAGTCTAATGTTCCTGTGTTTACAAAGAAGATACAGTTGGTTGGTACACACCTTTATGAAGGTGAGAAGCTATGTTAATAGTTATGTTAATAATACTTTGATACACCAAAGGTTTCTCCAAATGATGTATTTACAAAGTAACTCCTCAGGGTTGGTAAGGGAGAGAAAGAAGACAATATGTGCAAAGCCTGTCATTTTTCATCTAATTTAATTCTTCAACAACCTCATGGTATTATAATCATCCCCATTTTAGACACAAGTAAATAATGCTCAGATATGTTATATCATTTGATTTGACTTTTGATACACAGACTATAATGATAGAGCTGGAATTTGAACATAATTTTGTCTACTTCCATATTCACTTTAATATATTCACCTTTTCTTGTTTTTCAAAACAAGAATAGTCATAGAACTAGGGATAACAAAATGAATAATTCGAGAGTAGACTTTCCATTGTTTATTCATCTTAAAAGTTCTTCACATAAAGGGATTTTCCTGAAAATTTTCCCATGGTATGCCTGCCTGGAGAAAATGCTGTATTAGCTGGAAGACTGTCCTAGAATAAGTGATAGTATGTCTGAGGCCATGGAGGCAATAAAGGAGTATAGCACTGTGATCACCCCAGGAGTAAAACCCAATTAACAGTGAAAGTTCATCCACTGAGGGAAAGTGATTCATGGAAACTTCTCTTCATGCCAATAGAAATCCCTGAATCCCTACAAAAAAATAGAAGGTCCATTTTGGACATTAGAATATGTCTGTTAGATATCATTATGACAGTTGAATATACTAGTAGGCCACTGAATATTCTAGATTTAGTGAGAGGGCTAGTCTAGAGGAATATGTTTAGGAATCACTGATATATACACAAGTGTTTATATCATCAGACTAGAGAAAACAACCTAGGAAAAATGGATATATGGTGATGGAGAGCCAGGATACCCAGGGTGGTTGTGCCAGAGGATCATTAAAGGGGAATTTGTGCACAGCACACAAAAAGGTCATACTAGCAGGACACAGGGCCAGTCAGTTGCTGGCTATCATATAGGTAAGTAGGTCAGTCTACTTGGATCCAATTTAATATTTCCCCAATAACTGAATATGCGCTTAAACATACCAATACCTAGATACATAAAGTATATCTCATAACTAGTTTAATATTCAATAGAGTTGTAATTATTTCCTGAGATTGCAGTCATAAAATAAATCAGCCCAATCAATGCTGACATAATAAAAGCTTAGAAAGTATTTTTTTCATTAATTAAGATGTCTTTACCTGAAGGGTATACATGTTCTTCTAATGTTTTGAGTTTTGCTATCTATACACTATTAGGAAAAACTGGACATTTCTTGCAAAATTTTAAACAACCTATATTGACTACTAGTTATAACAAGCATACACAAAGATACAGGCAAAAATACAAATGTAGTTTTGCAAAGTGGACACGGGCCAAAATAATTTAAATATTAGGCAGCATTAATTACCAGCTGTGTTTTGAAAACTAATGTGATCTGTGTGTGTGTGTGTGTGTTTATGTGTGTGTGTGTGTGTGTGTGTGTGTGTGTCTGTGTGTGAATGTGTGTGTTTAACAAGCTAAGATTTTTAAATTTCTGATTAACATTAGTCAGGATTTTAACATTAGCAGCTCTTAAGACTGATTATGCTTTGGACACCTTAGGATGTCAATCCTCTCCTCAGGCAGTCTGATGTATACCAGGGAGCCAAGAGGAAATACCTTGATTATAAAGTTATCCAGGTTATTTTCAAATAATTGCAAGTAAACAGGAAGTAATGAACTGACATTCTCAAATATTAAAAAAAAATTGTGGTCCTATTGTTTCTGTGATTTGCAAAGTTACTATAGTAATTACTGCTTGTTTATTCAAGGGTTGCTTAATTTATACAAGAAAACTTTCCTTTCTGCTTGAAGAGAGTTTTCTCCTACTTTTGGCCATACCGAGTAATTTGTAGTCACCCCTCATTATGTAAAGGGATGTCATAAAACAGTTTGTGCATATCATGCAGGGCTAGTCTATTCACCAAATCCTGTATCTCTTGAAGTAGTATGCACCTGCTGTTAAGATCAGATGGCTTAGATTATAAGGGGGAAGCCTGTGGAATTTAATCTAAGTGATGGCTCGTCATGATCTTCCCTCTGTTTAATACCTGTCTGTGAGATGGCCCTGGCAATGCAAGTTTATGTATGACAGGAAGACAGGAAACACAAAACTACACTGAGACACTGAACTTAATCTTGACTTTTTCATCACATGAATGGAGAATAGAGTCTTCAAAAATGTTTGGAAGATCAGTAAACATTTTTAAGAACCAAACTGATAAGGATATAAACATTCAAAATGTTTAGTCTCGGGAGAGAAACTCTGCTAGAAGATACTTAAAAAGACATGTTACTCAGAGGAAAGTAAAGTTCTAGTGCCCATCTTTACTTGTTTAGGACCCAACAAGCTGCTGACACTAACTGCCAAACTTCAGGTTCATCCCTGCCCAGTTCTTGACTAAACCAGGCAACCTAGACAAATCTTGGGATCCTCATTTATACTGGCCAGTAGGCATCTGTAGTAACTAGGTCTGGTAAGCCTGGAGGATTTCAGAGCTTCTTCAGCCCACCTCCTGCTTACCATTTCATCTTCTACTTCTATTGGACTCAAGCTATTTGAAGATGTTCTGAACTTCTAGCCTCGGTATTAGTTTGTTCTAGAGATCTTTGCTATAATTTTGAGTTTTATCCTAAATCCCAATATATAAATAGACTCTAGTATACTAATATAGTACTTAGTATAGTGATAACTACAGTAATTACTAATTATACATAACTAATATACTAATTATATAATATGTACTAATTATACTAAGGTAGTATATTAGTCCATAATGTTAATATAGTATATTAGTCTATAACACTAATATAGTATATAGTCTATAATACTGACATATTAGTCTAATACAGTTTATCATTTAACTTCTCTGTTTCATTTTCCTTTATTGTAAGTGGAGTTGATCATAGAGCTAATATTTTCTACCTCATGTAGAGGTAGAAGTAGGTGGGATAATACATAATGGTCACAATGCAGTACAATGCCGCATAACGATTGTTTAATACATAATGACGATTATTTTCTATCTATAATGACCAGTGTGACTCTTGGTGAGGCCCCAACTCAGCTTCTTCATCACAGCACTCAGTGTAAGAACTATTGGTTAGCAAGGAGGTCTGCATTATACAAAAGCAGTAGAGTGATTTCACACTGATAACAAAAGGTTTCAGTGGTGTTGCACCATCATTCTTATAGGGTATGAGCCAAATGCAAACACTTTCATTGCCTTTGACAGTGAGTGGAATCTAAGTCTTTTGTATTTGCTCTTCCTTTCATTCATACTGAATCTGGAATAAAATGAAAAATAAAGATGACTCTCTTTATTGAGAGCTGGATATAATAGTTCTTGGATCCTTTATATATAAATACTGATGCTGTGGATCTATGACTTAGATGTAAGATAATATTCCATTTAAAGAACTACATTTCAGCAGCCACCTCCTCCTGCCACTATCTCCAAATTAAGAAAGCAATTTTATTCTTTAATTACACATCTTGAGGATCCAGTTCAGTGTCTTCTAGCAATACGTTGCCCCTTTCTAATTTTTTGTACCTCTTCCACACTCTCCAGAGATCAGTTCCACAAGAATTCAATGCCTTTATTCTCTTTCACTCCTCTTGTTTTATCTCCCTCTCTTTACATATACTGTCGTGACTGATTCTTGCATAGTTATTTCTCCTATCTTCTGCCTCCTGGGTTTTGCCCATTTCTATGCATTCTCTAAGGGCTTATCATCAAAGTCTAGTATTTGATCCAACAAAGACAGGTTTACTGTGAGATCACAAGGGCAGGGTACATGCATGTAGAGATGACCAGGATAGTAAACCTAAGTACTAATCTAGCCTAGCAGACAATGATGGGAGAAGTTACAGGGATGGGGAGGAGTGGAGATGACTTGGCAGTTGTGACACCATTTCCATGTCAATAATTTTAGTCCCTATTGAAAAAAAATTGATATCTATAAGGTAGGCATTGCCATTATATTTTTTTTTAAAAATGTTTATTTGTTTTGAGAGAGAGAGAGTGCGAGGGAGAGACAGAGAGAAAGGGAGAGAGAGAATCCATGCAGGCTCCACGCTCAGCACAGAGCCCAGAGTGGGGCTCGGTCTCACAATGGTGAGATCATGACCTGAGCTGAAATCAAGAATCGTATGCTTAACTGACTGAGCCACCCAGGCACTTCCCCTTCTTTTTTTAACATTCTATTTTTACAGGTGAAAAAACTGACTCGGAAGATTTTTATTATTAATCTATACAAACATAACTAATATTTTTCTAAGTCAAATATGTCTAACTTGATGGTCTTTGCTTTTACCCTTCATTGTGAAATTTCCATGTTTGTTATATATGGTATTAGGTTATGTTATAAGAATTGTTATGTAAGCAATTGTATTAAATCTATCAACTACATACTATTCCATTATATAATGACATGCTCTGGATGATCTCAGAACTGGACTCACTTTACCTCAATTATAACAAAATCACTAAGTAAAATATGTATTTGTGCTAAAGTAAAAATAATCTAAACAAACAAAATTAACACACTTACTGAATCAATAGCTCTTTTCTTCCTAGAATAAAGGAAATTTTATGTTAGTATACTGAAAGATCTTATAGGCATCAGTGCAGGAAGCAGAGTGAGTGTCCGTGTGGATCGGAATGAGAGCAAGCATCTATCTCTGTGTCTGTCTCTCTCTTTTGGGCCCTACATGTCTCTTGTCACTACTGTATGTGTCTGCTTCATTTTTATCTGTCCGAAGACGGACTTCTTGTTATTCTATGTGCATACATCTCACCATGGCAACCTTCAAAAGGTATTCTCACTCTCCCAGTCAACATGACCTTTCAGTGCAAACCTCAAAACAATAAAAATTTCACTACTTGTGTCTTTATTCCAAATTCTGTGGTACAAGACTAGGATTGGCTGAGCATGTTTTAGTTGTTTACCCCAAACCAAATGGTGGTGGCCTGTAGGTCAGAGTCTTTTGCTAGGTATCTGCTCCTTCTGGGATGTGTGAACATGTTTCACCAAAAAGAAGTGTGGATAGAAATAAAAGGATTGACAACCCTTTTATCATAGTGTGAGAAAGAAGAAGAAACCAGGTGTTTCTTTGGCCTAAATGAACGCTGGATTTCAATTTGGGCAATTTTAGTGCATAGCTAATTATTCCAGGCTTTGGTGGCTAGACTCTAGTGAAAATTTACTATGGTATTAACCTTCTTGTTCACTGAGTGTGGAGATGTTTTAGATTTAGTAGATTTTTTTTCCCTGATAACTCACCCCTGGAATTCAATGATAGAAAATAATGAGAAAGATCATTTATATTATCTTTTCATCAGATGATTTTGTTGTTAACAGTTGTGAAGAATCTAAATTTCTACCCCACTTGAACACTGACAAATTAGTTTGCAACAGTTTGATACACAGTAGTAGAAGGCAGGAGACTCCAGGGTCAGAGACCGGAAACTTACTACTCAACAGCAATAGTGGTAGCCAGAATAGAAGCATTTGCACTGTTTTTTTCTGAGCCCTGGTTGCCATTAAACAATACCTGTTGTTTGAAGATGTTCTGGACATCTGCATATGAGTGTGCTATGCTGTAGGGGAGGAATTCTTAATTTAGAAAACCCAGCTCTTTTATAATGAGCAGTGATCCCAACTGTGGTTTGCCCCAGAGGGTAATATTATCTTTATAAACAAACCTGCCTTTTCCCCAGAGGGAAGTACTATCTTTACTTTCAAGATTATTTTCCGTACAAATATTCTTGGAAGATTGTTCACTGAGAAGGCAGTTTGTCTCTACTTACAAGATATGCAGCAACAAGGGAAACCCGTACAGAATTCTCTCCCAACAGTTACATTACTATCATTTTGAAAGAATCAATATAATCCTCAGAAAGGCACAAATTCATGTGAAAAAGTAAATAGGAAATTTCAAATATTAAGAAATAAAGTAAACCACTTTTTTTTTGTTAAAATAACTCTCAAGATTTTCTTCCTAGTTAGTGATGTCACTCTAGGAAAAGACATAATGAGAAAATTCAAATTTAAAAGATGGATTTTAGATCAAACTAGTTTTGAGAGAAGTCTGTATGACATAAAAAATCAACTATTTTTTTCCATTGATTTTTTTTCTCATTTTCACCATTTTGTGTCATAACATGAGTGATAGGTAGCTTTGCTGATTTTCAACTATTAGGATTTTAACTATCATCAGGGTTTTACTTGATCTTTTAAAATTAGAGTTCATATTAGTGTCTGATTCATAAATGTGTTTAAATTGTTCAGAATTTATATACTCTGACATGTTTTTTCATAATTATATTGTTAGAATTCATCACATATGTATTCACAATATTAGAACCTCACAACAACCTGGGAGACAGGCAGAGCAAACATTTATTTTTGTCTTGACCTGAGGGATGAGGAAGAAAGCAGAGTGTTAAGTGGCCTCTCTGTCCAACTCCACAGAACTAATTAGAGTCCTAGATATTAAGTCTTCTTACTTCCAGTCCAGTCTCTTTCCACCACCTTGCAGTATCCTTTCCTCAGAAGCACAGTGGAAGTGGAAACTAAATTATACACAGGAACAAAGAGAATGATCCTGTCTAGTCAGGGTCAGAAACACATTTGTATAGCAGCATGTTGAAAACTTGGTTGAATTCATGGGGATTTTACCTGAAGAGGTTCAAGGATATAATCTCCTGCCTTAATAGAAAACGTACTGAAGAAATAACTCTTTATGCTTAAAAGATCCAATGATGGCAAGTACAGAGAAACTCACTAGGATTTCTATTCAGACTTAAAGTAGGGGACTAGGAAAAAGGTTGTTAGAATAGCCATCCTGCAGTTTTAACATAAAGGTTTAGAGACTGAATGGATGACAGGAGCTTTCCAGATTTTTGAAGTAGTACCATGGTTTTTACTAAGCATTCTTGCTCATAGAATTCTTTCTTGGGCAATAGGTGCAAATAGTTTTGGGATCCCTCAACCTTTAATATTATTAATCATTTAAGTTTACCTACAGAAATAAAATATGAAGGTATATAATAATAAAATTTTAACTGAAGTACTGAAATTAAAAAAAAATATGAACAGATTTATGTTATTGAATTCAATTAGTTAATTCCAATTGAAATGGAATAGAAAAAAAATTAATTAGAAAACAGAGTAATTAGAAAGGTTACTCTTTAAGACTAAATAAGAGATAACAAACAATTGACTATTTGTGCCTCTGTGTGTGTGTGTGTGTGTGTGTGTGTCTGAGTGTGCGTGTGTTTCTATGTGCACACCTGTGCTGTGTGTATGTTTATGTCTCCCACTCAAAACTATTTTGGGTTCAATGTGAAAATTTCTCATCTTCTGGTATTTGTAAGGATTAATATACCAGATTAGCTTTTCTACACCTCAAAAGGCAGAGAAAGCCAGACATAAGCTTGAGGGGATAATTAGGTAATGAGGCAGTTATCTATTAAATGGAAATAAAATGCTAGAAGCTTTATAGTGACTGGACTCAGGAATTTAGAGCAACATTCTAGAGTACCTCAGCTCAGTGGCACCAAGGAAGATAGGAATGT
This sequence comes from Neofelis nebulosa, assembly GCF_028018385.1. NCBI lineage: Eukaryota > Metazoa > Chordata > Mammalia > Carnivora > Felidae > Neofelis > Neofelis nebulosa. The sequence continues at coordinate 39,283,386 of NC_080782.1, read as the reverse complement.
GCTGAAGGGAGCAGGGGAGACCATGCTAGATTTCTAATTTTTCCTCAGACTGGGCTTTGACAGGGTGTCTGAAAAGGTAAGTATGCTTTTATCTTTCTTTTCTAATTCAGTTATCACAATAGCTCAGTGACTAAGGCATTATTCTTACCTTTGAATATACTGAAATCTCAGAGTTAAATGGTATGTGACTTGCTCAGGATCTGAGATTTGAATCCAAATCTGGCCCTCAATTAAAAACCCTCTCTTCATTTCATTTCAGTTGCTCTTGAATTGAGCTCTTTACAGATCAAAAAAGTTGGGCCAGACTTTTTTATTATTTTTAAAAATTAAAAAAATGTTTCTTTATTTTTGAGAGAGAAAAGTGCAAGCAGGGGAGGAGCAGAGAGAGACAGAGTGAGAATCCCAAGCAGGCTCTGCCCTTTCAGCACAAAGCCTGATGTGGGGCTTGAACCCATGAACAGTGAGATCAGTACCTGAGCTGAAATCAAGAGTTGGATGCTTCACTGACTGAGCCACCGAGGTGTCCCTGGGCCTACTTTTTTGTAAAAATTAACTTAAAATCTTGACTTTGAAAAAACAGTGTTGACCAAGGATCATTTATAAGTGAGGTGGCAGGATGTGAGTGAGTGAGTGTGTGTGTGTGTGTGTGTGTGTGTGTGTGTGTATGTGTGTGTGTGTCCCCGTCTGTGTGTACGTGCCTGTATGTTTTTGAGACAGAGAGAGGATCAGCTTTTAAAAAATTTTAATATTAATTCCAGTGTAATTAATATACAGTGTTCTGTTAGTTTCAAATGTATAATGTAGTGATTCAGCAATTCTATACATTACTTGGTGCTCATTATGATAAGTGTATTTTTTATTTTTTCAAATTTTTATTTAAATTCTAGTTAGTTAACATATAGTTGCAATATTGGTTCCAGAAGTAGAATTCAGTGATTCATAAGTGTATTCTTAATCCCCTCACCCCACCCACCCACACCTACCTCCTCTCTGGTAACCATCAGTTTGTTCTCTATATTTAATAATTTGGTTAGTTTGTCTCTTTTCTTTATTTGTTTTGTTTCTTAAATTCTATGTATGAGTTAAATCGTATGGTATTTGTCTTTGACTGACTTATTTCACTTAGCATAATACGTTCTAGATCCATTCATGCTGTTGCAAATGACAAGATTTCATTCTTTTTTATGGATAAGTAATATTCCATCGTGTGTGTGTGTGTGTGTGTGTGTGTGTGTGTGTGTGTGTGTGTGTGTATCTATCTATCTGTCTATATATCTATATATATCTCACATCTTTATCTATTCATCTATTGATGGACACTCAGGCTGCTTCCAATACTTGGTTCTTGGAATAATGCTGCAATAAACATAGGGGTGAATATATATTTCTGAATTAGTGTTTTTCTCTTTTTGGATAAATACCCAGTAGTGGAACTACTGGATGACACGGTAATTCTATTTTCTAAGTTTTTAAGGAACTTCATAATGTTTTCCAGAGTGGCTGCACCAGTTTGCATTCCTACCAACAGTTCAAGAGGGTTCTCTTTCCTTGCTAACACTTGTTGTTTTCTGTGTTTTTTACTTTAGGCATTTTGACAGGTGTGAAGTGATATCTCATTGTGGTTTTGATTTGCATTTCCCTGATGATTAGAGATTAGCTTTTTAAAAAAGGTATTTTTCATTATGTATTGAAATAATATCACCACTGATTCAATCTGAAAATTATGTATGTCATATCATTTGAAATATTTGTTATGTGTTGTGTTAGGTGAGGCTGCCATAAGAAAATATCACAGACCTGGGGCGCCTGGGTGGCGCAGTCGGTTAAGCGTCCGACTTCAGCCAGGTCACGATCTCGCGGTCCGTGAGTTCGAGCCCCGCGTCAGGCTCTGGGCTGATGGCTCGGAGCCTGGAGCCTGTTTCCGATTCTGTGTCTCCCTTTCTCTCTGCCCCTCCCCGGTTCATGCTTTGTCTCTCTCTGTCCCAAAAATAAATAAAAAAACGTTTTAAAAAAAAAAAAGAAAAAAAAAAAAAAGAAAATATCACAGACCAGATAGTTTAAATAACAGAAATTTATTTTTTCACAGTTTAGGGTCCAGAAGTTCAAGATTAGGGTATCACCAGGATTGGATTCTGTTGAAGTTTTTCTTTCTGGTTTACAGATGGCCAACTTTTCAGTTAAGTCCTCACATGGCCTTCTGTGTGTGTGTGTGTGTGTGTGTGTGCACGCGTGTGTGCGCACGCGCGCGCAGAGAAGGATGGAGAACTGGTATCTCTTAGTCTTCTTATAAGAACTTAAGTGCTATTGGATTAGGGCCCAGCCTTATGACTTTATTTGACCTAATTACCTTCTTAAAGCTCTGTTTCAAAATATGGTCATATTGGAGGTTAGGGCTTTAACATATGCATTGGGGGGGGCGGTGTCACAATTCAGTCTATACATTGTGTACTATCAAAAATTTGTGAGATGAATTAAAGAATGCTAATTTTGATGTATGTATATGTGTACATATGTATTGTGTTTATATAGAATTTATATCTGATGTTTGAGAAGTCTAAGTGGATTTTAACACGTAAAAAATGGAAATAATTTGAGATAGTTCCTAAGATTCAAAAGTTTCAACACTCCACCAATGATATGTTACAAGATAAATTTGAGGCAGGTGTTAACAGCACAAACAAATCTCCATTTTAAAACTTCCAAGAAAAGTTTGGAAATGGGATAAGAAATATGTATGAAATAACTATTTTTTTTTCTGATCTGAAGTCTAAAATTTCTACTCGTGAGTGCTCTGACACTGGAATGCCATGAATACTTTTAAAAAATAAAAATGTGTGTAATTTAACACATATTTAATAGTTCTCTGATGTCTTAATATTTGGAATATATTTGAAATATTTCATAAATTTGTATTCAAATTTCAAAACAGTAATTTCTTTAGTGGCAGTGCACTTCAGTAGTTGAGAACATAGGACATAGACATTAACTTCAGACTCAAATCCTGGTTTCACCACTTATTAGCTAGCTATGTGACTTTGGAAAATCTACTTAATAGTTTTGTGTTTACATTTTTTCATCTGTAAAGTAAGGATAATGGAAATGCCTGTCTCTGGGGTTATAGCAAAAAGTCAATGAAATAACATCTGTTAAGTGCTAAGAATAGTATCTGGTTCAATAAATGTTAGTTCAAACAATTTGTGGTAGCTAGCCTTCACACAATTGGTGGTAGATCACTTTTAATAAAAATAAGATCATCTACTAAAGTATGTGTACTTTTTTGAATACCAAAACATATTTCTAATTAGATCTGTGTAATCTATCTACCATTATATGTGTCTTTAGAGAAAAAGATATACTTTAAAAAGCATGAGAAAGTTTGTCAGTATTCTGGGTATAAACAATGTTTATTTCCTCAGGTGTTGAGAATTAAAATGTTACCCAAAGCAGGGGAGGAGTTAAGATGGCAGAGAAGTAGGGGGACTCTGGGCTTTCCTAGTCCCTTAAACACAGCTGTATTGAGGCCAGATTATTTGGAACACCGAGGAAATTGATCTGCAGAGTGGCAGAAGGATCTCCACAGTTGGAGGAAGACAGCTTGGCAGGTGCAAGGTGTGTAGATGTGAACTGGGGAAGAGAAAAACAGCAGTGGTGCAGAGAGGAGGGAACCCTTTCCATGGAGTGACAAAAGAGAGAGAAAGAGAGGGGTTGAGACAATGCGACATCAAGTTAGCATAAGAGGAAAATGTCTCTGGATCACGGTCTGGGGAGTGAGAAGTACTGAGTGTCCCAGTTCTTTTTTTGCAAATAGCTTTTGGAACTCAGACTCGGAGGTTTTTGGAAGTACATGATTTTCTCTGGAGAAGAGCTGTGGCATGCACTCCTGGGGAGGAGGGACCTGTCCCCAGAATATATAGCCTGTGATAGCAATCTCAAGAACATACTGGGAAAGAACATTCCCCTTGCTGGAGTACTTTTGGGAGAGGGTTTATTGCCTCCCCAAGGACAAAAGACCCTGGAGGTGCCTTTCATCAACAGTAGAGAGGCTCTACTCTGGAGGAGGGGAGAAGTACTGTGCTGTGCCAGGCTCTTTAAGATTTGGGGTTTTATTTATTTTTTTTTATTTTTATTTTTTTTCAACGTTTTTTATTTATTTTTGGGACAGAGAGAGACAGAGCATGAACGGGGGAGGGGCAGAGAGAGAGGGAGACACAGAATCGGAAACAGGCTCCAGGCTCGAGCCATCAGCCCAGAGCCTGACGCGGGGCTCGAACTCACGGACCGCGAGATCGTGACCTGGCTGAAGTCGGACGCTTAACCGACTGCGCCACCCAGGCGCCCCAAGATTTGGGGTTTTAAATCCCAGTCACAGGCCAAAGAAAAAACAAGAGAGTTGTGGCACAGAGCAAGCTGACTGCCTTCGCTATTCTGTGAGGGCTGCCTGAACAGTGGAGGTTGAGATCCCTGGGCCAGGGTTGAGAGATTGGGGTGGCACCATTTTCCCCCCAACACCAACATGGTAGGACTTCAGAGAGCAACACAGTGGTCTCTGGTGGCGGTGGGACCCACTTACAAAACCCTGCCCCTCTGTGCCTGGAAAATGCTTATTTACTGGGGCAAGACTGACTGTGAGCCAAAACAGCTGGCCTCTCCTGCAGACCAGCACAGCCAGCATCCCCTAGTTGCCAACAGACAACTCTTTTTTTCTCTTTTTTTTCCTCCTCCTTTTTTTCTTTTGGAATCAGGGTCATAGTTCCTTATTTATTTTTTTTATTCATTTCTTTTTCTCTCTCTCACTCTCTGTCTCCCTTTTTTGGATCAGACTTTTTGATTCTTGTCTTTTTTCTTCTTTTTTTTCTTCTGCTTTTTTTTTTTCTGTTCTTTTTATTTGGAATCAGCCTTACATAGTTTTTTGATTCTCTGTTCTTTTGTGTTCCCTTTCCTTTTCTCTTTTTTTGGGGATCAGCTCCCTCCACCCTTTTTTTTTCGAGGGTTACTTCAACAAACAAATCAAAACACATCTAGCTAAAGATCCAAACACTTAAGCACTGGAAGCAAGAAGGAGCTCTACAGAGTACTGATCAGTGGGAAAGAGCACCCAAAACACAACAGCAGAGTGCACACAGCATACATGGGAAACACTTCCTGAGGTGCCAGGCCCTGGACAGTGTATGACCCTTTTTAATATAGTAGTAGTCTCTGGTGCAGGAACATAGCAAGCTTTTAAAACATGCAAAAGACAAAAACTTAGCCAAAATGACATGCAGAGGAATTCTTCCCAAAAGAAAGGTCAAAAATCATAGCCATGGACTTGCTCAAAATAGTTATAAGCAATATATCTGAATAAGAATTTAGAAAACAGTCATACTGGCTGGGCTTGAAAAAAATCATAGAAGAAGAAGAGGAACCCTTGATACAGAGATCAGAGACCTAAGAACTAGTCAGCATGAATTAAATAATGCTATAACTAAGATGCAAAATAAACTAGATACAGGGACAATGAGGATTGAAGAAGCAGAAGAGAGAATAGGTGAAATAGGAGATAAAATTATGGAAAATAATGAAGCTGAGAAAAAGAGGGAAAGGAAATTACTAGATTACCAAGGGAGATTTAGAGAACTAAGTGATTCCATGAAATGAAACAAGATCCATATCATAATAGTCCCAGAAGAAGAGCAAGACAAAGGGGCAGAAGGTTTATTTGAACAAATTATAGCTGAGAAATTCTCTAATCTTGGGAAAGAAACAAGCATCCAAGTCCAAGAGGCACAGAGAACTCCCTTCAAAATCAACAAAAACAGGCCAACACCATGACATATCGTAGTGAAACTTGCAAAATACAAAGATAAAGAGAGCAGATAGGGGAAAAAGGTCCTTAGCCTACAAGGGTAGACACATGAGGTTATTAGCAGACCTGTCCACTGAAACTTGGCAGGCCAGAGGGAGTGCAGGAAATATTCAGTGTGTTGGATAGGAAAAGTATGCAGACAAGAATCCTTTATCCAGCAAGGCTGTCATTCAGAATAGGAGAGATAAAGACTTTCCCAAACAATAACTAAAGGAATTTGTGACCACTAAACCAGCCCTACAAGAAATTTTAAGGGGGACTCTCTGAGTGATGAAAAAAAAAACACAACAAAGCAACAAAGACTAGAAAGGACAGAGACCATCAATAGAAACACCAACTCTATAGGTAACACAATGGCACCAAGTTCATATCTTTCAGTAATCACTCTGAATGTAAATGGACTAAATGCTCCAATCAAGACATAGGGTATCAGAATGGATTAAAAAATAAGATCCATCTATAAGCTCCATATAAGAGACTCATTTAGATCTAAGACACCTGCATATTGAAAGTGAGGGGATGGCGAACCATCTATCATGCTAACAGATGTCAAAAGAAAGCCCAAGTAGCTATACTTATATCAGACAAACCAGATTTTAAACAAAGACTGTAACAAGAGATAAAGAAGAACATTATATCATAATTCATGGGTCTATTCATCAAGAAGATCTAACAGTTGTAAATATTTATGACCCCACCGTGGAACACCCAGATATATAAATCAATTAATAACAAACATAAGAAACTCATTTATAATAATACCATATTAGTAGGAGACTTTAATATGCCACTTAAAGCAATGGACAGATCATTTAAGCAGAAAATCAATAAGGGAACTGGTTTAAGACAAGATGGACTTTATAGATATATTCAGAATCTTTCATCTGAAAGCAGCAAAATACACATTTTTTAAAATATGAAATTTATTGTCAAATTGGTTTCCATACAACACCCAGTGCTCATCCCAACAGGTACCCTCCTCAATACCCATCACTCATCCTTCCCTCCCTCCCACCCCCCATCAACCCTCAGATTGTTCTCAGTTTTCAAGAGTCTCTTATGGTTTGGCTCCCTCCCTCCCCCAATGGTCTTCTGTTAAGTTTCTCAGGATCCACATAAGAGTGAAAACATATGGTATCTTTCTCTGTGTGACTTATTTCACTTAGCATAACACTCTCCAGTTCCATCCACATTGCTACAAAAGGCCATATTTCATTCTTTCTCATTGTCACGCAGTATTCCATTGAAAATACACATTTTTATTGATTGCACATGGAACATTCTCAAGAAGAGATCACATAATGGGTCAGAAATCAGCCCTCAAAAGGTACAGAAGATCAAGATCATACCATGTATATTTTTAGATCACAATACTATGAAACTTGAGATCAACCACAAGAAAAAATTTGGAAAGCCCTCAAATACATGGAGGTTGAAGAACATCCAACTAAAGTATGAATGGGTTAACCAGGAAATTAAAGAAAAAAAAATACATGGAAGCAAATGAAAATGACAACATGACTCCCTTTGGAATCCAGCAAAGACAGTCATCAGAAGAAAGTACAGTGCAATTCAGGCCTATCTCAAGAAGCAATAAAGTTTTGAAATACATGACCTCACCTTATACCTAAAGGAGCCATAAAAGGAGAAGTAAATAAAAACCCAAGCCAGCAGAAGAAGGGAAATAATAAAGATTAGAGCAGAAATAAATGACATAGAAACAAAAACACAGTAGAACAGATCAATGAAACTGAAAGCTGGTTTTTTGAAAGAATAAGCAAAATTGATAAAACCTTAGCCAGACTTCTCAAAAAGAAGAGAGAGGACCCAAATAGATAAAATGAGTGAAAGAGGAGAGATCACAACCAACACAACAGAAATGCAAACGATTATAAGATAATTCTATGAAAAATTATATACCAACAAACTAGTAAACCTGGAAGAAATGGAAAAATTCCTAGAAACTCATATAGTACCAAAACCCAAACAGGAAGAAATAGAAAATTTGAACAGACCCATCAACAAAGAAATTGAATCACTTATCAAAAATCTCCCAACAAATAAGAGTCCTGGGCCAGATGGCTTCCCGGGAGAATTCTACCAGACATTTTAAGACGAGTCAATACCTATTCTTCTCAAACTGTTTCAAAAAATAGAAATAGAAGGAAAGCTTTTAGACTCATTCTATGAAGCCAGCATTACCTTGATTTCAAAACCAGACAAACAGAAACAGAAACAAAACCTAAAAAGGAGAATTAGAGGCCAATATCCCCAATGAACATGGGTGCAAAAATTCTCAACAAGACACCAGCAAATCGAATTCAACAGTGCTTTAGAAGAATTATTCACCAGGATCAAGTGGGATTTGTTCCTGGGCTGCAGGGCTGGTTCAATATTTGCAAATCAATCAGTGTGATACACATTAATAAAAGAGTAAGAACCATATGATTTTTTCAATAGATGCATAAAAAGCATTTGATAATATACTGCATTCTTTCTTGATAAAAACCCTCAATAAAGTAGGGATAGAAGGAACATACCTCAACACCATAAAAGCCATATATGAGAGGCCCACAGCTAATATCCTCCTCAATGGGGAAAAACTGAGAGCTTTCCCCTAAAGGTCAGAAACTCGACAGGGATGTCCACTCTCACCACTGTTATTCAACACAGTTTTGGAAGTTCAGCTTCAGCAATCATACAACAAAAGGAAGTAAAAGGCATACAAATTGGCAAACAATTCTCAGATGACATGATACTCTACATGGAAAACCTGAAAGACTCCAAAAACTGCTAGAACTGATAATGCAAAATCAGCACAGTTGCAGGATATAAAATCAATGTTCAGAAATTGGTTGCATTTCTATACACCAGTAGTCAAGCAGCAGAAAGATAAATCAAGGAATCGATCCTTTTTACAGTTGTACCGAAAACCATAAGATACTTAGGAATAGACCTAACGAAACACATAAAAGATCTGTACACCGAAAACATTAGAAAACTTACGGAAGAAATGGGGGATGACATAAAGAAATGGGAAAACATTCCATGCTCATGGATTGGAGGGACAAATATTGTTAAAATGCTGATGCTACCCAAAGCAATCTACACATTCAGTGCAATCCCTATCAAAATAACAACAGCATTCTTCACAGTGATAGAACAAGCAATTCCAAAATTTGTATGGAATCAGAAAAGACCCCGAATAGCCAAAGTAATGTTGAAAAAGAAAACCAAAGCTAGAGGCATCACAATTATGGATTTGAATCCATATTACAAAACTGTAATCATCAAGACAATATGGTACTGGGACAAAAACAGACATGTTGATCAATGGATCAGAATAGAGAACCCAGAAATAGATGCACAAATATATGGCCAACTAATCTTTGACAAAGCAAGAAAGAGTGAAAAACAGTTTCTTCAGCAAATGGTGCTAGGAAGACTGGACAGCGACATGCCGAAGAAGGAACCTGGACCACTTTCTTACACCATACATAAAAATAAATTCAAAATGGTGAAAGACCTAACTGTAAGACAGGAAACCATCAAAACCCTAAAGAAGAAAATGGGCAGCAACCTCTTTGACCTCAGCCGCAGCAACTTCTTACTTGCCATGTCCTCTGGAGGCAAGGGAAACAAAAGCAAAAATGAATTATTGGGACCTCATCAAATAAAATCAAAGGCAATCAAAGGAACGGGAATATATTTGCAAATGACATATTGCATAAAAAGTTAGTATCCAAAATCTATAAAGAACTTATCAAAATCAATACCCCAAAACCAAATGATCCAGTGAATAAATGGGTAGAAGACATGAATAGACACTTTTCCAAAGAAGACATGCAGATGGCTAACAGACACATGAAAAGATACACGACATCACTCATTATCAGAGAAATACAAGTCAAAACCACAATGAGATACTACCTCACACCTGTCATAATGACTAACGTTGACAACTCAGGAAACAAAAGATGTTGGTGAAGATGTGGAGAAAGGGGAACACTTTTGCACTGTTGGTCAGAATACAAACTGTTGCAGCCACTCTGGAAAACAGTATGGAGGTTCCTCAAAAAATTAAAATAGAACTACCCTATGACCCAGAAATTGCACTACTAAGTGTTTATCCAATGTATACAAAAATGCTAATTTGAAAGGGCACCCCAATGTTTATAGAAGTGCTATCAACAATAGACAAATATGGAGAGAGCCCAAATATTCATTGACAAATGGGTAAAGAAGTTGTGGTATATATATAGATATAATGAATATATATAGTAGTATATATGATTACTTGGTGACCAAAAAGAATGAAATCTTGCCATTTACAATAATGTGGATAGAAGTAGTGTGTATTATGCTAAGCAAAATAAGTCAGAGAAAGATCAATATATGATTTCACTCATATGTGGAATTTAAGAAACACAACAAATGAACATAGGAGTCGGAAAGGGAAAATAAGATGAAAACAGGGAGGCAAACCATAAGAGACACTTAAATTCAGAGAACAAGCTGAGGGTTCCTGGGGATGAGGTGGGTGGGGGTATGGGCTAAGTGGGCGATGGGTATTAAAGAGAGCACTTGTTGGGATGAGCACTGGGTGTTATATATAAGTGATGAATCACTATGTTCTTCTCCTAAAACCAGTACTACACTGTATGTTAACTAACATGAATTTAAATAAATAAATTTATAAAAATAAAAAACAAAATGTTACCTAAGGGTACAAAAGATATCCATGGGATGTATGGGATGCACCTTTGTATGTGAAGTATATGGACCCTACAGAGTAGTACCAGGTAGCATGGTTTTTACCATTGGGTTCCTTTGGTCTTTACAGTCCTTTGGAAATCCTTTTGTAATTAGTTGAAGTTAAGAACTTAATGGTTAAAAGGAATTAGACTTTAATTCCACTAACATTTGTAGTGTGGTGCTCATTAACTTTTCTGAACTTGCCAGAATTGGCTGGTAGAGGCAAATGAATTTGTAAAACTCTGCAATTCTGTGGGCGTTGTCTGTGGACTCCTGTCCACAGGAGTGGCATTGTCCAGGAGATCAAAACTGTTTTCCTGTATTCTTTGCCTTTTTCATTGTGTTGACATTTGCCCTGATGATGCAGACGCAATTGTGGATTAACCTGCTGGTACCATAATATAATTCAAGGCAGTGATACCAATGTGTACTGCCAGTTTCATTTAAGGATCTCTTCTATGAAGTAAAAATTAATAATTTTATGAAATTCTGGTCTTTAGGATTTTAAGTATTCTGTGTGACAAACAAATTCATGGAAAGTACTCCTGCTGCATCCTAAATTATGAGGGTTGTTTTGTGAAAAGAATTTGTGTGATCACTGGAGGTACAAGCCAGATTTGTACCTTTTTCTTGGAGTACTTATTTGTGCTTTAAAACATAACTGACAAACTATGGTTATGCAGACTTAGGTACTTGGAAGATATTTCCTCAAAAGTAAGCAATATGAGTCTGTCACTTCAAGGAAAACAACGTGTAGAATATTTGTTACCAATGATAATATTTGCACTTTCAAACACAAATTAGAATCTCTGGCTTGTATATGATACCTGCCCAATACTTAAAGACTTTTCAGATGTGATCTATAGTGATCTCTCTCTCTCTCTCTCTTTCCTTATTTATATATGAATGACAGTTTTGGCATTATATAAGTATATGTGTCAATATTTGGAACATCTGCATAGCTCAGTATTTTCCAGAGACCCAGTATTTTCCAGAGACCAGTTCATGATGCTACAAAATCATGCATGGGTAAAAGGTTCATTCAAAGTGATAAATATAATATAAAGTCATTTAATTTCCAATGTATTAAATGTCAATAGATATAATCCATATAAACAAAAGTGCTTTAGGATCCTCAACATATTTTAAGAATGAAAGGGATCTGAGACTAAAATGTTGGTAAACCTTTAATAAAATCTGAATTTATCCTGGAAGCTGGTCCCATGATGTGGATGTTAGACATTGGTAGGGTCACCTTTGTTCTGTTGCATTTTGTCATTCACTGCATGCCAGTTCATGCCAGATCTGAATGGGGAACATCCCAAGGCCACTGGCATGTAACTGGACTTTCAGAACTTTCTATTTCTAAAAGAGTAAATACATTCTTTTTAGTCTCTACATCTATCAAGTCAGTCCTCAATAGTAATACCCCTTTACACTTAACAAAATGCAAACTCATATAATCTAATGACTCTCTCCTTTTTGTTGTTATCCTGTATAGCCGTCACATATTTCTAGTACATCATGAAAGTTCAGTTTAAAACTTTTAAATTAAAAAATCTACAGAGGTGCCTGACTGGCTCTGTTGGAAGAGCATGCAACTCTTGATCTCGGGGTCATGAGTTCCAGCCCCATGTGTGGGTAGAGGTTACTTAAATAAATAAAACTTTAAAACAAAACGCTGCTAGTTTCAAAGATAATTTTTTAAAAAATCTACAAAAGACATTAATTAGGGAAGAGATTTGGGAGGTCCTCCAGCATCAGTAGATAGTTATGTTTTCCCTTTGGGAGAAAAAAATACTCAGTCTATAAGTTTTTAAAAGTTGTATTGGAACATGTGTGCTTCTTTTACCAACAAGTAAGCTGTAACTGAAATAAAGAGAGGGAATATGGCATGTTTGAAACATTCTTGTGAGAGGCCCCCCTTTCCCCGCCTAAATTATGCTTTCTTATTGTTGTCACCATTGAGTGTATCAAAAATGAGGTGAGAAAGTTGTGACAGGAAACTACCTGTGGATCTCATTGCTGATCCAGAGGAAGTGGTACTCACTCTCCATAGTGAGACACTGTTGTCATTTGTCCATAAATTCCTCTTCACTTGTTCCTCATCTAAATTTTCAGAGGAGTGTTAGACTGCTTGGTTGTTCAAATAATTAAAAAAAATCAGGTGGTGAGTGGAGTTATTTCAGATAATGTCTGAATGTCTGTAATAGAAAATGAAGGCACTGTTAACCCTAAGCTTAGTTTCTGTCTCTCAGTGTCCCAAAACATCCATTATATTGCAAAGAAAAGAATGAAATTAAGGCATTATTAGCATAAGAAGAGGAGTCATTTATAATTTTGCCAGATCCATTTGCAGCATTACAATCTACTAAAATACATTTAATTTAATTTCTTCAAAAATAAAATTTTGTTATTTTGGTGTCGAATATATATCATATTTATTTTTTTAATGTTTGTTTGTTTTTGAGAGAGAGAACACATGAGCAGGGGAGGGGCAGAGAGAAAGGCCAGAGGACCTTAAGCAGGCTCTCTGCACTGACAACAGAGAGCCCTATGTAGGGACTGAACTCAGGAACTGAGAGATCATGATCTGAGCCAAAGTCTGATGCTTAACCAACTGAGCCACCCAGGCACCACTAGATACTTATTTGTTTTAAGGATGACTAGCTCAAGTTTTAAATCAAGGTTGACAAACCATGAGGTTTTTTTGTTTCTCCCAACTGTGCAGATGATTTTATTTTACTTTATTTTGGCTGAATTGGATGCATTGATTTGGGGTGTTTATTTTTATAAAATTTAAATTTGAAAGCTTTGTAACAATTTTCTTTTTCTTCTCTGCACATTCAGTAAGTTTTTAGTGGAGGGAAAAATTTGAAATCTGGTATTTGAGAATAGCCTCTGCCAAAGTCATGAATAATGTGTATTTTAGACAGGAGGCTCTGGGTGTGAGAGGGTCTTAAAGAGTAGGGGGATGCCTCAAATCAGAATGCTTTGGGAGGTTTCCCAAGAAGGTCAGAAGCACTGAGTGTGTAATAAGCGGGGGGCACTACAGCAGCCATTATCTTCCCTCTGACAGAGCAGCTCACTGACCTGGCATGCTGGCAAATGGAGAGGAAAACTCTGCACCGAGATGTAAATTCCCCATCCAGTTCCCTCATGAATATCTTGTCTCCAGGATTCAAGCCAGTGACCTGGAAAACAAGGTTCCTCCCCAATCAAAATGACAGGCAGAGCTGGTTTCCTGTTAGGAAGACTGTGAGGTGTGTAAAAAAATTATGATTTCTGAGGGGAAAAAAATTAGATGTCACACAGAGCAAAATATTACTTTCAAATGGTCCTCTGCAGTTCTTTTGAATGGCAGCTGTTAAGAATTCAATTGTGTGCATGACACGCTGGAATCCAGAATGGAAGTTCTGTTGGGGGGCAGGAATGAATAGAAATTTTCAATTTAAATACTCATTTGAGAATATTTGAATATCTGTCATTCTTTATAGCCTAAAGGTTAATTCTTGAAAAATAATTTCCATTAGCAACACAAATTGTAACCTTGTCAATTCCTCTTATGTAATGCTTCAGTGCTGAAAGGCATACTCTTGCAAAACTATGCTATTAAATATATAGCCCTGGTTTATACAGTATTTTTCTTTAGAAGTTTCATTGATTTATCAGTTATTTGTTTATGGAAATTCATTAAGGTTTGTCTACCCTTATGTTCAACATAATATAATTATGGATCAATTTTTTTAATTATGGAAAAGACTAAAATTATGAAAGATACCTGTGTTACATATTTTAATGAAAGAGATGTCTAAAATTTCTATGAAAAATATGACCATTTTAGAGTATTGTATTATACAATACTGTACATAGTAAGTCAATGCTTTAGATTTTGATTATATTTTCAACAGCATGTTTATTTAAAATCTATTTTTTCTAGTAATATTTTATCCTCCTTTTTATAATAATTGATAAACTGCAACTCAGTTAAGACAAATCAAATGTTCTACCACACATGATCAACTTGAAACAATTAATCATATATCAAATACAGCATGTAAAGTATGTGTAAAAATCAGAACGAAATCTCTTTTGCTTTCCCAACAACAGCATTTGCACTTAATGTCAATTAAAATTAAATTTTAAAAAGAGGTTTTGAGATTTTTAGTTTACACAGACATATGTAAAAATTTTTTAGAAAAATAACATCTCAATATTCTTTATTTTAAAATGCACTTTATTATTATGATGATATATAGACCAATTAAAAAATCAACTTTGAAGTTAAAAAATCACTATCTGAAAGAGAAAACAAAACCAGGAACACGTATTTTGGGATTTTCACTAGGAATATTATACATACATAGACATTTTTTCCCTTGTTACTCCCACGTGAAATTTCTGTTTATATATTGCAGTTTTTAAGAACTTTTTGATTTAATAAAAACCAGGTGCAAATTACATTCTGTATTGTTATGATCTTTGTATCAGAGTTGGGAGTTACCTTCCAAAAGATTTCTTAGCATGGGAAAATCTTCAGACTCAACCACTGGTGTTAAAAATGACTGGTTTTGATATTTTGGAGTTGTTATGGGTGGTTTTTGGAAAACTACAATTTAAATTTGCACACAGAGCTTAGACAGAATAAATATGTTAATGAGCTCCAGCCATGGATTGCACACTCAAATTATCATCAATTGTGCATGAAATTTTTCCAGGCTATTTGTTCTGAAAATATGTACTAAATTATGCATTCAGCTTAGATTCAGGCATAAAACTAGGTTTTCACAAATATTTTCAGATGGCAATTTTTGTGTGTGCAAATACTATACAATCTTGTTACATGGCATTTTTACTTTACTAGATTAAAATCAACATACGGACTAGTTCCATTCATTGTCAAAAAAACACAGGCAGGTTTTTTGCCACTCTTAAATTATATCCTCAAATAATAAGATACACTATTGTTTATAAAAACTACCAAAAGCATGCCTTCTGTTCACTTCTATGTCACTAAAATATACCTTCAATCTAAGGAAACAATTCTTAAGCATTCCCTTGCAGTAAGCATTATAATGGCAACATTGAGTTCCTCTGAATTTTATGTTCAGTTTTTCAAAGGACTTTATAGATGTGAGAACTACATTTGTCTCTTTGAATTCTACAACAAAATAACTTAAAGTTTCAGATCAAAAAAATAACATTACAATGGTAGCAAAATTTAATACTAGAAGAATAAAAAGGCAAATGAATGACCTTTCTGTGACTAGAACTAAATATTTCCTAATCTAAGATTGTTAATTTTACTGATGAATTTATTATTTGATCGTAGCCAAATAACAGTCCAAGTAGCAGTTTGCAGGGTGATTCTTCATTCTTCACCACAAGAATCAGAGAAAATGTTTTCATGTAGTGGGGATGAGGAAAGTAAGCATGAGCTTGAAGGAATCTTACTTCTTCTTTGCCGCCTCAATTGTGCATTTAAGAAAGAGTACGAACTTGAAAGCAGATTCAGAGGAACAAGGACCTTTGTCATTGTATGAGCACAGAGCGGGAGATCTGTAGTAAAGGCATGAATTACTGGGTATTTTCTTAGGCTCAGAGCTACAGATTTCAACTGCTTACTGTAAGGGCTTCCATTACAGCTTAAAGGTTTATAATCAGGGAATGTTTGGGCTAGAAAGCATCATAAAGAACATAAGTCTGGGGGTGCCTGGGTGGCTCAGCTGGTTAAGCGTTCGACTCTTGATTTCAGCTCAGGTCATGATCTCATGGTCTGTGAGGTCCAGCCTGACAGTGCTGAGCCTGCTTGGGATGCTCTCCCTCTCTCTCTGCCTTTCCTCTCTTCGTGCATGCTCTTTCTCTCTCAAAATAAACAAACTTAAAAACAAACAAAAAAAAACCACACTTCTGATCTTCTTACCATGCTCACTGGTTGCTGGGTAGGCTCTAACATGGTTGCAGAGTAGTTCAGTCACAGAGAACTTCAGTGCTTCCAAATAAAGTTGTTTGGAGGCCAGATTATACTTCAAAGTTCATTATAGCCAAAATGTCAAAAATACAGCTATGTTTTTTGTAATAGAAACATGTAACTAAATAAGTGAATATTTGTGATGATCTTCGGAATGATCTAATTCGGTTAGAGTGTTTGCTAATTAATTTAGTGGTTGGAAGTATCCCAAACAGGCTTGTATCTTTTCGATGGCTTTGAAAAGTATTTCATTCTTTTAGCAAAAATGAATGATCCAATATTTTTCAATTAAAATTTTTAAGAACATTTTTTGTATTATTTTTATATTATTTATATTTATATTTTTGAGCTCAGGGACAGCCATCTCTTAAAATGCTGAAGTAGGTAAAATTTGTCATTGGTTTCATCACTTTCCTAACCTGCACCCTTTTCTGCCCAAATTTTCTTTTCCAGTGAGTGAGTCTTTCCTTTAGATTTTCCCAATTGACTCCCTCCCATCCTTGTAAAGTTCAGTGCTTTCAAGCCTTCCTGGTGATCCCACTGTCTGTGGATATGCATTCTCTGTACTGCCCTCCAAAGTCAGCCCTTGTTCTGTACATCCTTACCCTCCTTTGAAGTATATCCCTAGGTGGCTGTCTTTGCCAGGGATTGTTTGGTTTTAAGATATGGAAACCCACCTCAACTAATCTGAGCAAATGAGAATGGTCATCTATCTGAAGCCAAGAGCAGAAACTGTAGCCATGCCTTAATGTAGAACTGAAAAAAAGGACCTGGGAGGTCATCAATAATTAAAAGAAATTACCCTCTCCAACTGTTTTTCTCTGGGGTTGCATGTGTATACATCTCTTGTCTCCATGCATTTTCTTTTCTTTAACTTCAGAGAATATATGCTGCTTAGTTGCAGAGGAGGCCTCATCATGACTTGTCCCTAGAAAGTGACCTTTAAATTTGAGGCTAACTCATTTTATAAGTATAGTATCTGAATTTTTTTGAGCCAGTGCTTAAGTGTACCAGTTGTAATTTTCTTAGAGACAGAATCTCATGGACCTAACACAGCCCCTGGATTACATGTCCAGCCCTGAATTAGTCAGTGTCTAGAGAAAGAGGTATCTGGTATGCAATGATGAAGGGTGGAGAGTGGAGAAATATGGCGTGGCTATGAAAGGCAACTGAGACTTTCCTTTCTTTCCATGCAGCTTTGTTGTGTTTTTGAAATTAATAAATTGTTAGATAAATTAATCAGTTAATATATTCAAAAAGTGCTAGTAAATTACCCTCTGATAAAGCTTTTTGCCTTTTAATGGCTCTTTGGTGCCTAGATCATAACTTCAAATGCTTCTAAGGGGTTTGACTGAAAATTACAAGATGAAAACATCTGGATATAAGGCAGTTGTCTATAGAAGAGCCTCTGGCCAATTGGAGAGGGCATGCCCAAGGTAAAGACATTACACATCATTAAATCATTAAAAAATTATTTCTAGAAAAAACAAAACAGCTTGTTGGCCAGAAGTAGCCCACAGTCTGCTGTGGTTCCTGGTACGAAGCTCTGCTGTGATTCAAAAGGATGATTCTAATAGTTGCTCTGATTGGCATCATGAAAAAGCCAGTGGAAAATGTAGTATTTATTGCCCTATACTATTTCTAAAGTCCAGTAGGAGAAGTTCTGAATGGGGAGTTAGAAGACTTGGATTCTGGTTCTAATTTTGTGCTTATTAAGATTTTTAAGGTAAGTTTCTTCTCTTGGGGCTCATAGAAAAAGAGATGACTGCAGACAGGAATACAAACTTAGTATTCATCAGAACAACATGATGGCGGTGGTGATTGGATGTGGTGTGTCAAAGCAAAGAGGTCTTATTCTAGACCAACATTTTCAAAATGCCTGAGAGTAGTAACCAGGAATGTGTATTTCTTAAAAACTCCCCAGGTGGTTTTAATGCAATTATGATGGTGACTGCCATTTAGGAAACTGACCTAGCTGTTCGCTTAGCTCTGACAACCAAAGAGACTAATATTCTAAGACTGACCTTTTTTCATGGGCTGCTCTGCTTGAAATGAAATCTGGGATTGCCATATTGAGTAAAACCAGACTTCCCTTGGGAAAGATTAACACATCCACCATTATTTTCTCCTCAGAGACTAGTATGAGGGATTTCTATTTTCCTACATGTTAAAGCTTGCCTCTGCTAGGGATCAATCATTCAACTGTTAATTCTTTTTTTTTTTTCCAACTATTAATTCTTGAGTCCTGGTTTTGTAATGTTGTTTTTATTTTATTGTTGTGTATGTTTGTGTCTTTGCACTGTCTACAATTTTTTGCTCCTCTTCAAAAAACTAACTCTTTAGTTTTTGAGTCTAGAAAGATTGCATACACCTCAATCTTTCCCAGCCAGATTTCTCTAAATGCTGTCTTATTTATACAGTTCTCTTGCATGTTTCTGTCACATCTTGCATAAAGTTTATGTATTTCTTATGTTAAACTGCAGAACTTGGTTTATTTTTCTGCTTTTTCCTATTCAATTTTATCTTCATAAAGCAAAAACTCTACCTTATTTATTTTTCTATTGCTAGTGTCCAATACATTGGCTAAAAAAAGCAGATATCTCTGTATTGAGTAAATTAGTAACCTGAAAATTGCTGCCACCATTGCTTATATCACCACCATCACTGCCATCATCATTATCATTGTCATTACCACTATATGTGTGGAAGAGCTCTACACGCATATTTTCATTTATTTTTCACAAGAATGAGAGTAGTTGCCTATTTCTGTCTCCAGTTGTTTTCAGATGAGAAATCTGGGTATAGTGTAAAATAAATGGGCCAAGGTCAATATGTTTGTAAGCTGCAGAGCCAGAGTCTAAATCTAGTCTGACTTTGGAACCCAAGGTCTTAACCACAAAGATATACTCCTTCCAACATTTATTACAGTTGCTCTGAAGTCGGGAGTAAAGATTTGTTAGGCTGCTTTAGAGTCAGGGTCACCAAATTATTCACAAAAAGAGGAGCTGTAAAGACATTTGTTGCTTCCTATCACTGCTCACACAACCCTAGATTTTGTATCCTTGTCTCCTTTTTTTCTGCATGACTGCATCTCTGTGCAAGCTCTGGTCAAGGCAAAGTCACAGTGATTCTGGTTTACATTGTGAAAGCCAGGAAGAAAATGCACTGTTCTGACAGTAATACATCAACCTGTTCAGGGCAAACGGAACAAAACAGCAAACAAATAAAAACTCCATAACCATCATAGTTCACCAGGTGATCTAAGAAAAATAATACGTTCATTAAAAATACTTAGCATTGTGCATCACAGATGTACAAATTGACTCATATGCCACTATTGGTAATTTCTTATAAGTGCTGGTTACCTTTCTTTATTATTATCTGAAATGTTCTTTATAACTGAGGCAGGAATATATTTCTGAACTCTCCACCATGCATCCCTGTCTCTGGTCATTTCTAACCACCTGAAATTCAAAAATAATAATAGCAGCAGCTAAAATGTTCTGAAAGTTTGCTTTGCATCATTGCATCATATATTCTACAGACATTCTCTTATTTCATCCTGAAAACAACCATGTGAATCACAACTTAATACTATTTCCACTTCACAAATGCATGTACAACCTGAGGCCTAGAGAGATCAAGTAAATTATCATTACCGTGTAACTAATAAATGGAAAAAATAGTATTCAAATAAAATTCTATCTGATTTTAACGCTCGTGATATTAACTACCACTCTGCCTCCTCACCATTCTGCCAAGTATTCCACACATTCATGTCCGTGCCTATGCTGCTCCCTCTGTCTGGGTTGCCTTCCCCAGAGTGGTACCCACCTGGCTTCCTTCTGCTCATCCTGTGAAAATCATCCAGTCACCACATCTGGAAGACCATCTTGCCCATACTTTCACCATCTCTTACACTAAGTAAACTCTTTTCTTTTTGTCTTCTAATTTAGCAACACTCCATTGTTATGTTTGTGAAGTCATATTTAATTTTCCTATAATGTATTGTGAAAGTGTGCCCTCCTACTGCCAATGTCCAGCAACGTGACCAGCTTGCTAGGAACGTATAAGAAATACTAAATGGAAAAATAAATGAGCTCTATTACTGATTTCTTTTAAAAAAATACTTTCTTTTACTTTAACTTCAAATTAACAGAAAAGTTGCAAAAAAAATTCATCAGTTATTCAACATATTTACATTACTTCTCTCTAAAATGTATTTTTCATAGATCTCATACAAATATAAGAGAATGGTATCTAGATCCATCTACAGATAAAGATATGTGAATATACATATGTATACATATAATGAGAGAGCAAATTGCAGGTGCCACATACTTTTATTCTTAAATATTCAAAGTCTATTATCTGAGAACAAAGATATTCTCTTATGTAGCTGTAATACAATTATCAAAATAAATATTTTTAACAATGATACAAAAATAAGGCTATTGTTACCTAATTCACAATTTTCAAATTTTACAAGTCGTTCCAGTGCAAGATCACTCATTGTCTAGTCCTCTCTCTTTTAGACTCATTTAATCTGGAATAGTTCTTCACTCTGTTTTTTTTCTTTCACTCTTGTTACTTTGACATACTTTAGAGTATATGCCAGTTAAATTGTAGAATAACTGATGGCTTAGTCTGATGTTTTCTCTGACTTTTCCTCCTGATTTGATGCAATTTATGCATTTTTGTCAAGAATTTCTCAGAAGTCATATTGTATCCTTCACAGTGCCTTGCATCTGAAGGTGCCTCTTGGTTCTTTGGTAGTTGCTTTTGTGTTTGTTTCTCTCTACACTATTGGTGATGTTAAGATTTTATCATTCCTTTAAGGTGGTATCCTCTATTCACTTTAAAGAAGTGGATAATTAATATGTTATATGTGAGAATATATTTTGAGACCATAAAAATATTCCTTTCCTCCTACAAGTTTCTCATTCCTGCCTGAATCACTTACCCAAGGTTATTGTATAGTGGTGATTTTCTAATTCCATTATTCCCTGTGCATTTATTAGCTGGAATTCTACTTCAAGGATGATATTTCCTTTTCCTCATTTATTTATATACTTTAATATGGAATAATGGATTTTTATTTTATTCAGTGGTTTATAATGCATACCAAAATTTTTAAAAATCATAAAGTGTTCTTACACTTGGCTAGTGGGCTCTCTTAAAGCTGTGCTTCTTTTGCATGTTCTTTTGAAGATATTCCATACAAATTTATTTTTGATACTTCTCCTATAAGAATTTTAATAATCAACAATGTTTTGATGTCTAGGGAAAAGGAACTCTGGGATGGATATGAATGGTTTCCTGAACTGTAGGAACTATAGTCTCGGTAGTTATGATATGCTGCAGCTGTCTTGAAAGACCCAGTTGCTTGCATTTCTGCCCAACTTCCAGAAACAGCATCATGTTTATAGCTTGAAATCAGCCAGGCCATGAAAATTGTCAGTTTTCTCCTTCCTTCCTATCCTCTATTGAAGAGATAGTTCTTAAATACCTTACTAGCACATGGCTAGCTATATCCAATTTCAAATTTGCTGTTACTTTTTTTCTGGCTAAGAATCCTGAGAAGCTGGTGTAGCTGTCCTTGAAATACTTAATGTCACCTACTCGTCTCCTGCCTTAGAACACAGTCCTAAGAAGCAGAAGGACATAATGAATGGGAGATAAACAGTAGCTGAGAGTAAATTCCCCCATTGGTTGTCCCTCCCAAACATGTAAAAGAGGCCTCATAAGCCTAGAGTCATCTGGTAAAAAGAGGTCATTCCAATTCTATGAACGTGGCTCTTTGGGGTCTCAGAGGGGTGTGTGCCTGGAGCTGAGGAGGTCTCTTCCGAACGGGCAAATACAATTACCCAGCTTCAATGGATGTAGCTGCCATTTGAGGTTCACTGATTCCTCTTCCTCTCAACCTCACAGCCCCCACACCATGTCTTTGTCTCATTGCAGCCCATCACAGAGAGCTGTCCCAGATAACCACAAGTTAAAAATGCTTGGGTGAATTTGTTCTGGAAAGTGGGGTCTCTATCAAATTCTTATTTAAAACGTGTGTGCCCAGCTGGAGCATTTATTTATCTCAGATTGATAAGCAAGCCTCGGCTTGTTTTCATCGTTCCAAATTTGCTGTGACACAGAATGTTGACACTACCAACCTGGGCTCAGATTTCATCACATGCTTTTACCAAAAGGGTGGCCAGCAGGATAGGATTTCTCTAATGTGACAGTACTTGAATGTACTATACAGCTTTTAGTGTAACAGCATTTGAAAGGCTTGCTCTAACACTAAGAGGGGTTGTAACATTCTTGAACAGATGCAATTCTAAGTGCTGTGCCATTCTCAGAAAGGTAACCAGGAGTATGGAAGCTTTGCTTACTCTCTTTCAAATCCACAAACGATCACTCTCTCTCAATCTGCTGCTTCCAAAGGAATGTAGATCATATAAAGATGTATTTAAATATTTTCTCTTTCTTCTTTATCTGGCGTCACAAACACTGCATTTTATTTTATTTTTTTTGCAACAATTTGTAAAGATGCGAAAATAAAAATTTTACCTACTTTATTATTTGTAGGATTGTTTCCTGACAGATCTGATTGTGACAACCAGACGAATATTAAATGCTGACACCTGCTATTAAGTTGGAATTTTTGATGAGGTTCAAAGATAGATCTCCATGACCTGGAAAAATAAATCAAGGTCACTGATTGACTCATGCAAAGTCTTTCAGCCATTTATATTACAATGTAATTATAGCAAACTGAAGTACAATTCTGGAAGAGCTGTAACCTAGTCACATTGATACATATGCATTGTATGATGAATAAATGAAAAGAGAGAAAAAGACAATATGCAGAGGAAATTGCTTATATTCTTTATTATAAGGAGGTTCTAAGTACTGCATAGATACCTGAAAGATTAGTTTTCAGATACCCATTGTTCAGTGATGTTCAGGTCATCTTGATTTACTATAATGTTGCTTGTATTCACTCTTTATTATTATTATTTGCATTTAAAACATAGTCCTATTATTTTACCTGATCTTAGAAATGAGCATTATTTCAAAACTGAAACACTTTCTGATTAGAATAGTGAAGAATATCTAAACATCCATTGGTATATCTTGAAGAAACATCAAATCAAAGTGTGCATTAAGGTTTCTTCTGCTGCAGTGTCTTTGGGAAATTGTGGGAGGATAGAAATGTTCATATTTCCAGAATCTTTCTGCTCATTTATTTCAGATTTAGACTCAGTACTATTAAGTCAGCTGGTCCCCCCCTTGTCCAGGAGGAATAATACAAATATACAAATACAAGCACTGTATAGAGTTATGTCTGTTCGAGATGCAACTTCTTGTTAGTAGTGTTTTCTTTCTTGGATGAAAAGGAAAGTGCTGATTGGCAGGCCCGTTGCCTGAAATATGAAGGAGAATAGTCAAGAATTTATTGGTTAGGGGCGCCTGGGTGGCTTAGTCGGTTGTGTCTGACTTTTGGTTTTGGCTCAGGTCTATGAGCTCACAGTTTGTGGGTTCTAGTCCTGCATTGGGCTCTGTGCTGACAGTGAAGAGCCTATTTGGGATTCTTTCTCTCTCCCTCTCTCTCTGCCCCTCCCACACACACTCTCTCTCAAGATAAATTTAAAAAACGACTTTATTGATTAAAAAATTATAACATCAAGGGGTTACTTAGCCCTTCCCTTGGTTCTAGTCAACAGCAGTTCGTTTCCTTAGTTATTCTCTGGAGGAAAAAAAAAAAAAAGAAAATTTCAAGGAGCAAAGCTGTGGCTAAGAGGTATTATGACAAATTTCCTGTACCTGAGAAAATGTAAAATGGAGGACCAAGGTGGATTTGTTGTCTTTTTATTTCTTTCTTTCTAATTCCAGGAGATTCCAGTACATTGTTGCACTTTAATAGCTAAATGAAATACTTAAACACAGTGTACATAGATAATTCTCATAAATCAAATGCCTTTTTTAGAGGTACACCTAAAATGTATTGTAGAAAACAAAGTTTCAGTATTGTTTAAAATGGATCCCTCCTTTCAATATGTATGAATTGCATGAATTTTACCATCTTTTTGACTATATGCCTTTAGGCTGTGCCCCTAAAAATTTTATATGACATCCCCTTCACCCAAGATTGCATCAAGCTTTTTTTCTTGTAGTTGGTATGATGGAAACTCTCTCTCTCTCTATCTCTCTCTCTCTGTCTCATCTCTATCTCGCCCTCTTCCTCTCCCTCTCCTTCTCCCTCTCCCTCTCCCTCTCCCTCTCCCTCTCCCTCTCCCTCTCCCTCTCCCTCTCCCTCTCCCTCTCCCTATCTATTTATGTTATCTAGCAACTAGCTCTCTAGCTATATAGCTCTCCATATTTAATACTTTATAATGCTTGGTATACCCTAGCATGACCTCCTTCTTGTGGAGTATGTTATATCATTCTGGGGATATTCTTTCGTGTTTTCTCTAAAACCTCAATTGAGAATCACTGAATTAAAGTAATCTTCTTACGGATCTTTTTGGGAAGGCATTTTTTAAATTAAAAATTTGCTGTTTAATTTACAAAGTAAATGATTTGAACATTTTCAAAAAGAGTTGGGATTTTTAAGGTCAGTTCTGGAAATAATAAAGAAATTAAAGTTACCTTCTATTGAACATTACAACCCAACTCAAAAGTTGTGAAAATAGAAAAATAATTTATCTCTTATTTCCTGCTTATTAAAATTTGATGTTGTGTCAACCTTAATTAAGACTTAATCTCAAATTTGTGCTTTTATTCTCAAGAAGACTACTGATGACTCACTATGTCATAAAGATGATTTAGCCATACTTGAGTGTATCAAGGAGGCAAGTTGTTTTCTCAAGAAAATACATGATTCAGTGCACACCACATTAAACATTAGAATAAGAGAAATGTATAAGCCAGTGAAATAAAATGAATTCTCATGTCTATAAATATTTACATTTGCAGAATGTAATGTAGGATGTCCTAAAATTTGACTGAATGGAACATTTGTCTCCAGGTAAGGGCGGGGGGGGGGGGGCACACATAGCAACACTTTTAAAAAGCTGAATAGATTGCAACACTAAATCACATCAGATGCTGTAGAGTAGCATAAATAGGATTGTGTCTCTGTGCATTTTCAGTAGTTAATATGCAGATAGAGCACTTTTGTGGAATTAGTTTGGCTCCTATTCAGGTCCCAGCAATATCAATATTAAATCTCTAGTACAGTTGAATAAGTAGGGGATTAACATATTTCCAGATTCATTTTATTATGTACCTTGATGGTTGATTTCTTGTATTGAAAAAAAAATTACTTCTGAAGTTACTCCATAGATGAATAATTTCATTCTAAAGATATGGAAATTTGTACACATTTTAGGTATAACAAACCAACTTAGTAGCTTTAAGAAAAGTTAAAGGGGAGAGAATTCCTTTCTACCTCATTTTAACATGACTAGTTGTCTATATTTTTGTACAAATGGAAAATTCTGGATACAGTTGATGAATATTAGCCTTGTTGCTAATTTACTTAAATATCACATTTAAAATGTTACTAATTGCTCTCCCTTTCTTTTTTTCCTCTGTCTTTTTTAGGCAAGTAGGTATAACAAAAAAGTGCATAGCTGCTATCCATAATGTTCCCTATAGCGAGTTCTATTTTGCTGGTGCTTCGTCTGCAATTTTCCTCTTGAAATTTGGCACAATATACATAAAAATTAGAATATCTGCCACTAGTATTGTAGACTCTGCCAGACAGAACCATCAATATGAAAAAGGAGGAAAAAAAAACCCCCAAAACAAAAACACTGCCTTTCATAGATCACACTTCAACCATCACAGTGACAAAATAATTGCAGGACCAGTAATATTAGTCAGACCACATGGGCACAGGACACCGAGTCTGTGACAGAAGCAAATGTGCTATTAAGAAAGTAGCCAAGTAAGGGCATGCTGTTCTGACATGTCGAGTGCTGCTTGTGAATATAGAATGCCTTCTTTGAGTGCATGTCAGGGCATGGTGATTACCATAATTAAAACATACACATATGGCACATTTGTAACTGTTTAAGGTTCCAGCAAGTAAAGATTAGTCACAACTGGAAATCTGCCACAGCCACTGTGGCCTAAAGACATTTCCGAGTTCAGGTGTTAGAGGTAACACCCATTTAAAGAAAGCACAGCCCTAAACTCAAGGGGCTCTGTTGCCTCGTGGGCCACCAGAATCTATTTACTCATGCTATGGTTTGAAAGAAAAAAATAAATAAACCCATTGGCTTCAACCAGTTTTATTTTTCTTACCAAGCAGCAGAAACTGAGAAGCTTTGGGTCTTATGTTTTATAGGGAAGTCAAAAAAACATTTCTCCCTCTGTGAGAGCCTAGCAATAAAATAGTCTGGAAAATCACATTATTATGCATTGATGATTGAGTTGGTGAGCATTACATCAAGTAGTTCCTGGGTGTACTCTAACTTTTCAAATGCATCAATACCATGGTTCTATGTAGCCTGTAGATTAGAAGGGTTATACATTTCCAGTACTTAGTTGATTTATTTAAAAAAAAATCCACTGTGTAACTCACACTTTGCTTCTCAAATTAGCTTTTTGGCACAAAGTAAAAAGTTTTGTTTTGTTTTGTTTTGTTTTATAACAGATTAGACTAATATGAAATGATGGTGGTTTGATGTAACAATTCAGTTAACAACCCAGGTAAAGTTATAGTTTTATTTCCCAATAATGGGTATTGCTGAGGAATACTTCTAGTCTATTTTTGAATAAGTCAAAATTGTGGAAAATTGTGGACACTAAATTGAAGCAGTTACCTGATTTAAAAATATTTCTTCTGGGGTGCCTGGGTGGCTCAGTGAGTTGAACATCCTACTCTTGATTTTGGCTCAGGTCATGATCCCAGCAAGGGTCATGGGATAAGCCCCACATCAGTGTGGAGCCTGCTTCATATTCTCTCTCTCTCTCTCTCTCTCTCTCTCTCTCTCTCTCTCCTTCTCTGCCCCTCACCCCTACTTGTACACTCTCTTCTCTCTCACATAAATAAATTTAAAATTTTTAAATTAAAAAATTCTTCCAAACCACTTCAAATAAAATGTAAATTAATTATAGTCACAAAAGTTATACATTTTATACTAAAAATTTAGACACTTTTTTTTTAGAGAGAGGAAGAACAGAAGAGAGTGGAAAGGAAGAATGAGAGAGAATCCCAAGCAACCTCCACACTAGTGTGGAGCCCAATGCAGGGCTCAATCCCATGGCCACAGAATCATGACCGGAGCTGAAATCAAGAGTGAAACACTCAACTTACTGAACCACCCAGGTGTGCCTATTCCAAATTTTTAAAAGAATATTTTGGAGAGAAAAATAATTCCTCATTTATATGAACTATCTGAGTAACAAATATTTATTAAATACTTGCACAATATTTGTTAAATACTTGTTATCCAAGGGGTACTAACTTACCCTAAGATACATTTTTGAAAAGTTGTGGCACCTTTCTTAAGGTCACAATGAAATTGGTGATATCTCTGGCATTTAGTGTGGGGGCCAGCCCGAGCCACCCTGCAATGCAGGGATTATTTGTCCCTTGCTAGCTAAAGTAGGCAGTTTCCACCTCAAACATCTTCATGTCTCTTCTCTTAGTAAAACTTTTCTCTCACATCGCAAGAGCTTACTCTGTCACAAGCAAGGGCAATCTGGAAGTCAGGAGTAAAGACTGGAGTGGGTCAAGGGAAGTAATGGGTAAATGCTCCAGCTTTCCTATCCTTGGTTTAGCTATAGAATTCCGAAGCATGTACCACATGGTTTCTCATGGGGGCTGGTCCCTATTTACTCACAGAGGTAGCCTACATAGTAATTCCTCCATAATTCCCTTTTCATCTTTCCCTTTACTCAAGTTCTTGTCTCATTGTCTGCTTTGGAGGACGACAATCTAAGGTATAGTCTCTCCTAAGAAGGATTGTCCTGAATGCCTCACAACTATTGAATATTCTGCTGGGTATTCAGTAAACTATATAGGCACACACATGCACACACACACACACATGCACACACAACATATATGAGTTGTGTGTGCATGTGTGTGTGTGTAAACATATATATGTTGTGTGTGCAAACATATATAACAAAATACATATGTATATATATTTAATAGGTCTAGAATCTCTGAATATAAAATAGATCTCACATGGTTTCAATACATAGCAAAATTTTCAAGAATACAACTATGGGGCAAATGGGAAGATTTTACTTAGTTTTGTTTCATCTTCATCAAGAAATTTTCGGCATGTTGGAAAATCTTGCCACCATTAGTAGAAACTTGTCTTTTGAACAGACCATTGTGGCTGCAATGTAGAGAGCCTAATGAATAGGTGATTGTTGATCTTATTGACCAGTTAGGTGTCTTGGGCAGTTATTACAAGGCACATAGTGGTAGCTTGGACTAAAGAATTGTCTTGGATCTGAAAATAATGATATAGTTTTAAGGGAGAGTGAAGAGTTAGAACTGATTAATATGGGTTGAGAGAAAGAGAAATGTATAAAGAGTGATTGCTAATCTTCTGGATGATATAACTGAATAGATGATGGTAGTGACATACACAGAGACAAGGCAAAGTAGAAGATAATTATCTTCATATATGAATCCTGAGTTTGGTTTCTATAGACTGAGCTGTCATTGAGGTATGCAAAAGGAAATGTTAGGTAAGCACCTGAATATTTATTTGTCTGGAAATTAGAGAACAGGTCAGATTCAGAGACATAAATGTCATATATCATCATCCTATAGAAAGGTAATAGATTTTGATGGCACAGCTAGGATTGCCCAGGGAGAGAATGTAGGGTGGGACAAGAAGCTTGAGATGGAATTTTCAAAACAAGCTATAAAGCGGAAGCCAGTGGGGTAGGGGAAACCAGAAAAGGCATAATCATGACAGCCAAGGGAAGAGAGTACTTCTAGAAAGATTAAATGCCAAATTTTGCTTCACAATAGCAACTAAAAATTGCTAATTAGTTTTGGTAGCAGACAAGTTAGAAAGAACTGAATTCAAATTTTGGCTTCACCATTACATGTTTACTCTGTAAACTGAGGCAAGTTACTTATAATCCCTCCATCTATATAATCTAGATAGAATTATTGACCTCATGGAAATATTTTCAAGATTAAATGAGGTACTGTTTGTTTAAGGCTTATCATATGCTATCTTAATTAACAGAAATTTCATCAAAGGTAGAGGAGGGTTAAGGTTAAATTTACAACATCCCCGTAACCTGTTCAACATTCAGTGTAACCAAGAGAAATTGAATTGCTGATCCCTACCGTAAAAGAAAGGTGGCAGATACAGGTAGTATAAAGGAATTTCTAAAGCAATTCCAATAGCTAAAAATTCAGTGAACAGTGTTTATTACAGAACCTAATTATAGTTAAACCACATTTATTGAGAATCATTGAGAAATAGTGGGATCATTATCAGGGCATTTTCTGTGCTATACTGTACTTTGCTACTCTGTTACTATACCTACTATTTATTTATTTATTTAGATTTATTTTCAAATTTTTATTTAAATTCTAGTTAGCTAACACATAGTATAATATTGGTTTCGGGAATAGAATTTAGTGATTCATCACTTACATATAACACCTAGTGCTCAACACACGGGCCTTCCTTAATGCTCTTCACCCATTTAGCTCATCCTCCCACCTAACTGCCTTCCAGAAACCCTCGGTTTATTCTCTATAGTTAAGAGTCTCTCATGGTTTGCTTCTCTCTCTTTTGTTCCCTTCCCTATATTCATCTATTTTGTTTCTTAAATTCCACATATGAGTGAAATCATATGGTATTTGTCTTTCTCTGTCTGAATAGTTTTATTTATCATGATACACTCTAACTCCAGCCATATTGCTGAAAATAATGCCTGGTTTTAAAAGCATTTCTTATTATTATCTTCTTCCTCTGGTAGTCCATGGTGATTTCAAGTTGTGCCAGGATGCCTATGATTAACCAACATTTCCTTCTCCTCAAACAGTCACTCTGTGCTGCTTTAATCAGTGATGAGGCTATTGTCTTTCCTTTTTTCTCATGTTATGGCTTGAATTTGGGGCAATGAGTAGCTTCTTTAGGCAAGTGTCTAATGTAGGTATGTATTTAACATATTAAATGATAGACAAAATTGCTGATTGCCATTTCTGGCTCAAGTTATGAATATTCACCTATGAATAGTCTTCAAAATAATGATTTACTAGGAGCATCTGGGTGGCTCAGTTGGTTAAGCATCCGACTTTGGCTCAAGTCATGATCTCACGGTTCCTGAATTTGAGCCCCACGTTGAGCTCTGTGTTGACAGCTGGGAGCTTGGAGCCTGATTTGGATTCTGTGTCTTCCTCTCTGTCAGCCCCTCCTCCACTCACACTGTCTGTCTGTCTCTCTCTCT
This sequence comes from Neofelis nebulosa, assembly GCF_028018385.1. NCBI lineage: Eukaryota > Metazoa > Chordata > Mammalia > Carnivora > Felidae > Neofelis > Neofelis nebulosa. Next base: position 39,252,370 of record NC_080782.1, on the reverse strand, counting down.
CTCTCTCTCTCTCTCTCTCTCTCTTTCTCTCTCTCTTTCTCTCTCTCTCCAACACTCTCAAAAATAAATAAACATTAAAAAAACTCAAAATAATAACTTATTTGATTTGGTCTATGGACCTTTAGTGTATGTACTTAAGAATCATCTGGGGAACTTTTTAAAAATTCTAAATAAAAAAAAAAGTGAAATAAAGAAATAAATTATGGGGGAGGGGAAGGAAAAAAAAGTTAGGGAGAGAGCCAAACCATAAGAGACTCTTAAAAACTTAGAATAAACTGAGGGTTGATGTGGGGTGGGAGGGAGGGGAGGGTGGGTGATGGGTATTGAGGAGGGCACCTGTTGGGATGAGCCCTGGGTGTTGTATGGAAACCAATTTGACAAATTTCATATAAAAAAAAGAAATACATTAAAAATATAATAAAAACTCTAAATCTCAGCCAGAGTTTCTAATTCGGTAGATCTTATTTGGCACTCATTAGGCAATTCACTTAAGCTTTAGTTTCCTTATATAGAAAATGAAACTCATAATAGTAGCTACATTATAGGTTTGTTGTGAGGATTAAGTGAGTCAATCGTAAAAGTATTTAGCACAGTACCTGACACATACCTCAGTGCTTGTCTTAGGTTGAGTTCCTTAGAAAGCAGACCCTAAAACAAGGATTTGTGCAGTTGTCTTTTTGAGAGATGATCATAGGAAACAAGTGAATGATGAAGGAGAGAGAGGGGAGGGAGAAAAGCCAGTGGAAGGTGAATTAATGGACTGGTTACCACTGAGGGCTACTAGGGTTCAGTGCCATGGGGAACATTCTGAGGGGAACCTTGGATCTGTCCCACCAGAGGAAGTGGAGGCGTGGTAATCAATCCACTAACTCCTATCCCCAGCTGGTTGAAAGTTGCCTGGAGGTGATAATTTTTCTCGATTCTGGGCTCTACCTGTTCATGGATGATCATCTGTCTTGATTTCAGAAAAAGCCTTGCAGCTTAAAGCAGAAACACCACTGGCAATTTGATGGGGGCTTGGCATTGTGCATAAAACAGTCAACCAGAGCTGAGCTGAAATTAGGGGGCCTGAGCTATATGACAGGATTCATCCCAGGCATCTGTGGCAATTATTAATTATGAATGACACATATGTGTTCCATAAATGTTAGTCATTATTTTCATATTTTAGACATTGTGCTAAAATTCTTTATATGATTATTTCACTTGCATTCGGTAAAACGCTTTGAGGTGTTACTATGTTTATTTCACAGAAACTGATAGCTGGAAAGATTACCTAAAATGAAAATGCACAATATCACAAGTAAGAAGAAGTAGGCATATTTTAAAACTAAGTTGTTTTTCATCATGACTATCTTTACTTCAATATGAACAAATCTGAACAGTGGTAAGAGAGAACAAAGACATATCCCCAGATTTTAAGGTCTTGAAGTCCTTATAGGAACAGCAGCAGCTTTATATAACTTTAAGATTCCAAAAGTTAAAAAAAAAATCAGAGTTAAATCTTGCCCTCGAAGTCATCTAATAACTTAATTTCCCGATGGGTAAAGCTCTTTTTTGTCAAAGTGTTTAAGAATACAACATAAAATGGATGCTAAAATTATTTTTGAAGCTAATATAATAAAAATCAGAAAAGCACAGAAATAACCTGTCCTTTACATCCAATAATTTTTGTCAGATATTGCTAAGAAAATAATTTTTATTATGTCCACTTTGCAAAAAAGAAAATTGATACACTAGAAGAGACTATGTGACAAGCCTGGATTTACCGAATAATCATCTTGAATTCAAAACAATTACTTGAAAATTTCAGCTTGGTGCTTAGTATCATGAAACAATACAATGAAATAAATTCCTTGTAAGATCTTTCCATATTCCAGCATAGAGGTGAAAGAATACCTCAGAAGGAACATTTTTTTTAAAAGACTATTTTGCTAAAATGAAACATGCAATCTCTGATATGCTGAGGAGTGATTTTGAAGTGGGATCCGGTGCTGTGCCTGCACTTGGGCTGAGCAGACCAGCTGTGCTAGTTGTTCTGTTGGAAGGAATACCTGCTGAGAGAGTAGCCTGCATGTGTTCCTTAATTTCCTGCATTATCATATCCTTATAATCAGTTTCTAAACCATGACGCCATTATGAAGACCGAAATACTAGGTGCCAGGAGAGTCTCTAGGAGATGTAGTTTGAAGTGGAATATTTTAGTTAGCCTCGTTATCAGTCAGTATGTGTGTGTTTCTGTGTCTGTGTGTGTGTGTCTGTGTGTGTATGAATTTATACATATATGTATATACACGTAGACTCTTACGTTTGCCTTACCTAAGCCATGAGCCACTTATGTTAATTTATCATAACGAGGTCTCAGACTCAGATGGTCTTCAAGTAGTTAAGTAAGAAATATTATCTCACTTTAGAAGGCTGAATCAGACAAAATGTATTTGGGTTGTGCATACACTGTGAGAAGAAAAAAAAAATCATGTCTTACAGACACAATGCAGGGCCAAAATAATGGATACACCTTTAATTGAAAATGATATGCTTTTCATAATTTAATGATTGATGCTTCTTTACATGGGGGTGGATGCAGGAAATAGACTGATCCATAAGAACCATATTTTTATGAGGGTCCAATAGTCCTTGTTTATCCTTTAGATGTTCTTTTTTAAAAATATTTATTTATTTATTTTTTGAGAGAGAGAAGCAGAGCATGAGTGGGGCAGGGGCAGAGAAAGAAGGAGACACAGAATCCAAAGCAGGCTCCAGGCTCTGAGCCGTCAGTACAGAGCCCAACGCGGGGTTCGTACTCATGAACTGTGAGATTACGACCTGAGCCGAAGTCAGACGCTCAACCAACTGAGCCACTCAGGCGCCCCTATCCTTTCGATAACCATGAGCTGCCATTTTATTCCATGAAGTTTCGCATTGCATGGAGACACTATGGGCTTTTACAGTTAATGAGAACTTAGTTTTAACTTCAGAGAACAATGATTGTTATTATTAAGAATACTAATCCATGTCTTCTAGAACATTTTGATAGGGTTAAACAGTAAAATTTGTCTTCCTTCCTTTATACTTTTCAATTGCTGTTATTGATAAAACTAAGTTTGTATTGTTTAAAACAATGTATTTTATTGTCAAAAGTTGTAAGCATGAGTGAAATGGAGGATGATAGTATGATATAACATAAAACAACAACAAGATAGGGTGTCCAGAAGAGAAGCCCATGTTCAGCCCATGAAAATTAAACGCTTAGATTAGGGCATATTGGGTCTGAAGTGGCGAAGAGAAAGTCATGTGGAAGAACCAGCAGGTCATTTTTGCATGCTCTGCTGGTTGAGGAATCCAAATGCTCAGATTCCCTCAAGCAAATTAATAATGTTTACTTCTTCATGTTTGAAGTAACCCTCTGGATCATTTTTAAAAAAAAGTTCAAATTAATTTGGCGGTAAGAATCAAATGTGAGCAGCAGTAGGTAGCAAGATGAAAAGCCTTAAATTTGTGGGCATCTCACTTGGAGTGGACCCAGGTCTGGATGATGCATGAAGGCCACCCAATTAAATAATCTAGGCCCAAAGTGCCCCCTCTGAGCTAATGGTATTTGTATACTTCCAGACTAAATTTCTTTCTAAAGCCCTGTGGATTAGTCCATTTAAATGACCCTAGGGAATTTACTCTAAATATGCTAAAGAGCAGTCAGAATTTTCCGAAGCAGTGTCTGCTCCTCCTGTGTTCTTGATGTCAGGGAAGAACATCTCAAGCCTATAAAAGAAAGTTCTAGAAACTGTGTATTTTTAAACTGTAAAGGACTTTTTTTTAAAGCAGTATGAATGAAATGTTCTTTTCTCTTTCCCTTCAGCTTCACTTGGAAATGGCCCCAAATAAAACTGTAGTTTATAATTTGTCATTTTTACCATGTATGATTATTATATCCTATGCTCTTGGATTAAATAACACATGATTAACATGTCTTATGTTTCTTTTCCACTCTAAACCACCCTCAAAAGGAACAAACAAATCCCCCAAACTGAATAAGTTTTTCTGTACTTATGAGGTCCTCAGCCACGAACTGGTGGTTTATCATTCATGATGGCAATAAATTTCCCCAGACAGACTATCGATTTTGTCTCTACCATATTCAATGAACAAAGAATTTCATTTTACACTTGATAATATTGGCCATGTGCTCTTCTGTGAAAGAGATGGTGTTTGAGGTGTGTTCAAACATTTCATAAATTAAAACTTGCAGACTGCACGGTCTAAGTAACGGGCACTATAGTCCTAAGCCCAGTTATGGAGGAACCAGGTCTGTTCCTTCCCGCTTCAAACTTATTTCATTCAAAACTTGGCTGTTAAAACCAGAAAAATTGGGGGCGTCTAGGTGAGTCAGTTGGTTGAGCATCCAACTCTTAATTTCAGCTCAGGTCATGATCCCAGGGTCATGGGATCAAGTCCTGAGTTGGACTCGGTGCTGAGCATGGAGCCAGCTTAAGATTCTGTCTCTCTCACTCTGCACCTTTCCCCCACTTATGCTCTCTTTTTCTCTCTCAAATTCAAAGAAAAAAATTGTTAAAGGGAAAAAATAATTAAAATTATAATGTTTTTAAAGTATGTTTTATGCTTATTTTTATTTTTGAGAGAGAAAGACGGAGCACAAATGGGGGAGGGGCAGACAGAGAGGGAGACACAGGATCCAAAGCAGGCTCCAGGCTCTGAGCTGTCGGCACAGAGCCTGATGTGGGGCTTGAATTCATGGAATGCGAGATGATGACCTGAGCTAAAGATGGACGCTCAACCGACTGAGCCACCCAGGCACCCCTAAAATTATAATTAAAAAATTAATTTATATACCTTAAATATTCTTGCTTCTAAATGTGCTGAGAACTTGGTATTTATTTATCCATTATTTTTTTCATTTTGTGCATGTTTGCTATATGGTAAAGTACTTCAATTACTAAATCCAAAAGAATGAAGTCTTACTTAACACAGTATTATAGTGATTATTTGAGGAAAAAACTAGTAAATATTTACTTCTATGAATCATTAAGTTAGATTCTTTCTACTTGATTCCTTATCAGTCTAATATGCTATTTACTTGAGAAACGATAGCCATTCTCATCAGTCAGCTAGAATTGAAAACTGGGGTTTGGAGGGTTTAGCCAAGTGTTACATTTTGTCGATGCTTGCTTTTTCATATCCCTTATTATAATATTAATATTTAAACAAGAGCAATAGTATTCAACATACGACTATAATATTCCCTATATATGTTTATGCTGGAGTCCATGAAAACATAATCTAATACAGTATCTGTATGGGGATTGGATTTTATAATTTTGTTGTGAAATTTTAATTCATTATTGGCCAGAGCATTTCCAAGATGTTAATATTGAAGCTTTTTTAAACCATAATACCAGTGCCCTAACCAGCTTATCAGGGTGACTGAGAGTTAAAGATAGTGCATATAGGGGCGCCTGGGTGGCTTAGTGGATTAAGCACCGACTTCCGCTCAGGTCATGATCTCCGGGTTCATGAGTTAGAGCCCCACGTCGGGCTCTTGTGCTGACGGCTCAGAGCCTGGAGCCTGCTTCAGATTCTGTGTCTCCTTCTCTCTCTGCCCCTCCCTCGTTGGCACTCTGTGTCTCTCTCTCTCTCTCTCTCAAAAATAAAATAAACATTAAAAAAAAGAAAGTGCATATACGTAGCTGTTTCTTCACCCACACCTCCAATCCAACCATACTAGAGAGATGGCCATCATTCTGTTGCTAGACTAGTTTTCTGCTCCACTTCATTTTCCTAGTATGTTGCATGCAAACCCTTGCAGATGCCTTCGGTATTTACTCCATCTCTTATTATATTGCACAGGCTTCAGTGTCCTAATACAAAAAGATCCCTGTACCTCCTGCTCCTCTAACTGTTGCTATGGCAGCTCTGGTTTTCTGAGCTACACGGACTCACATTTCTTTGCAGGTACTGTGCATGATATTGCCCTATTGAATTCCAGTTTGTTTTCTTTCTTTGTTGAATTCAACTACTGATACATCTAAACTTTCTTCTTTTTGTTTTAGTTTTCTTTCTGAATTTGGCAACTATTTCAAGATTGAGCTTTTGTATTTTTGTTTTTTTGTTTTCTTCTGTTTTATTGAAGGACATACACTTATAAAAATCTAATAATACGCAAAAATAAAAGAATATAACAGTTAACCTAATTCACATTGGTCACACAGGAATAACAAATTTTAACATTAGGTCTTCTCATGTATATGCATATATTAATATATTAATAATAATAACAGTAATAACTATTAATTCTCCTCACATGTATGCATATATACAAAAGTGAAGACCCAATGAGATAATAAAATGTGATATATAGGCAGCAAAAATAATTTTATAAAAATTCAGTTCAAAAAAATTCTCTCTCTGCGCCTCCCCCGCTCACATTTTCTGTCTCTCAAAAATGAATAAATATTAAAAAATAAAACCACAGAGCTAATAAATGGACCACTGCCACTTATTTCAAAAAGTTTGGAGTCTAGTCTCAATACCCACATGATCTTCCCTCCTTTTACTAAATGTGATTATTCCAGGGTCTACCCACTAATAGTGAGAATTGTTCATATATTTGAACATATTGTTTCAGAACCATTATGATTAATGTGTCGCTATTTTCTACATTTATGTAATATGTGAGAAACCTGATGTTTACTCAGCTTCTGGGTTCCAAGCAGGGAAAAAAAAAGCCTTTCAGTTTTGATTAGTCAACTAGAGTCAGCTTAAACAGAACATCTACTCAGGGGGCATTTTTTAATGTACCATCTTCAAATGATTTAATGTGTTTTCCATGATTATCTTTGACACTTTGGATAATTAACAAACACATTTATAATTTTTGAAAGGGCTAGGATACTCTTCTTCCTAGATGATGAGAAAATTTGACTTAAAATTATGACTGTCATCTGACTGGTTAGTGACCAGGAAGTCATCTACTAGCCACCATTTAAAAGGAGGAAAAAATCCACCAAAATATTTCTTCAGATATTTTATTGACCAAGATTATATAAAATCTTATTTTTACTTATAAATATAACATATTTGGAAGCTTTATTAGCCCCTTCACATAATTAAGATATTGTTTTTTAGAAAAGTATAATATATATGATTATTATTATATATTATCTTGCTATTATCTTAGTGTATGTAAGATTATTATCTTATATATAGCATATATAGAGATAATATATAAGAGATTAATCATATATATGATTTTGGTGGTGAATAGTAATGGTTAGCCTAATCAATATAATGATGATAATCTTGCTCTTCTGTGAAAATGACACTAAGGATATTCATGTAACTTGTGCTCATCCTCTTGTCCACAATTTTGTCTGTCTGCATATAATCAGGAAACTGACCTGTGTATTCTCTATTCTGTTTCTTGCATATGTCTCTGGCATGTAGTAAGAATTCAATAAACACTACTGACTGAATGTATTAGTTCTAGAGCCAAAGGTTTTTAAGAAGTATATATTTATGTCCCTTCCATATTTGTAGAATTTTCCCTGATGATTATTTTTTAAAGAATAATATTTTCATATGGTTCAAAATGTTAAAAAGAATAAATATTATGAAATTATGTCTTTCTTATCCCTGCCTCTAAGATTTCCAATTGCCCTCCCTAGACTCAACCAATGCTATTAGTTCTTTATATATGTGTTAAAAAATACTTTTTCATACAAACCTGGTGGCATATTCCATATGTCCACATGACTAGTTACAGAAAATAGAATCTAGCTAGTTAGCTTAAAGAGAAAGATCCTTACTAAAGTATATAAATAATTCACCGAAATATTGGGATGTCTGAAGAAGAGACTTGAGGTTGAAATTCCGAGGATACTCTGAAAGCCATACCTTTTCTAGAACCAGAACTGTAAGAGAAAGTTCTAGCATTTATCCATGATTTATACAACAGCCACAGTGCCTGTGCCTGGATTCACATTACAACATGAATGCCTTACATTCTGCCACTCCTCTCACTCTTCCTAGGAAATCTCAAGCTATCTTCATATTTCAAAAGATTTTTTTTTCTCTGTATGGATTGGTTCTTAACAAAGGTCTATATGAATACATCTCATTGATAAGGTGAGATATTTGGAACTCTTTTAGGTGTCAAGAAAACACATTTTTCTTAGATTTATATATATTTTGTCTTGGTTGTTATTTTTTTCCCTTTTCATTTAATGATAAATCTTGAAACTTATTTTATATAGCATATAAAGATAGTATCACTCCTTTTACTGGTTATACAGTCATCCATAATATGGCCTTACTGTGGTTTATTTAATCTGCTTTAGTCGGTGGACAGTTGTGTCATTTCTGATATTTGCAATTATAACCAAAGCTTAATTCAATAACTTTTTATCTACGTTACTTTTATTTTTCGCTTGCTTTTGAGAATGCCTTTGAATAAAATGCTAAAAGTGGCATTCCAAACACAAGCTCATATGTACCTATGCATCTTCAACTCAGTAGTTCAGAGAAATTAATATTCTGTGGAATGAATCTTTGATTAGTGGGAGAAGAAAGCCAGCAGAGAAAATCTTCTCTCTCCTATTCCTGCATGTGTGATCTGAGAATCATGTGTTTACATGGTCTTCTGCAAGATGGTCTCAAGAGATAGAGCAGTTTGCTTGATGTCAGGTGGTTGCTGGTCTGCTAGCTCATCTGGTGTTGGCTCTTTCTCAGTTCTCAGTCTGATTTCCCTTTAACCTGACTTGTTGCTTGGCATTGCACTCTTTAAGAAAGCACATAAGCTTTCGCCTCATGTTCTTTTGGGGGAACCCAGTATAAGCAAGGAGACATAGAATAAACCAAATATATGAATAAAAGACATACTGTGTTAGATGATATAAGTATAATGAGGGGTGGGGAACAGGGTAGGGAGAGAGCTGAATCTCGCAGGTAAACATTACTGCAATGCAATAAATGTCATAGTTTGTTGTCCAGATCCCTCCTTCTGGACTGAATAGTTATTCTCCCAGACAACGGAAGTGTTGACAATTGTTGGGTTTCACCTAAATCTGTTTCTGCGTATTACCCTTGGTTGAAGTGTGCCATCTTCCACGGTTACACTTCTTTTCCCAGAGTGCGTGTATCCAGTAAATGGAAAATGTGGGATATAAGAGCTTGGCTACCTTAGCTCAGTTGTGGACAATTTCAAAAGACCATCCCAGCTTTAGAGCTTCCTGTGGTATATCCCAACACCTTTTTTTGGAACTACTTTATAGTTTAACTTATCCCTTTGTCCAATCCTGTTGTGTTCACTTTTTAATAGGTATTGCTCCTATGGGCACTCCTAATACATATCTTGCACATTAATCTCTGTCTCAGATTCTGTTTACCAAGAAACTCTACATAAGATACTATGCAGTGATTTGCTAGAACACTGAAATTCAGATAACTTCCATACGGTGTGGTCCAGTTTATTGCCCCAAGTGCTCTCGAATCCTGCCTTGGTCGTGCCAGGTCTTCCCCCAAAATACCCAACTTCTCTTACTCACTAGAGGTCCTAAAACTCTGACAGGGCCTAAATTAGTAAAATATGCACAGTTGCAAACCAAGATTTGACTATAAGTTTTGAGTTTCAAATTCTAAATTCTTTGTAATGTATTTAGACGGCGGCATCTCCATTGCCACACTCATCCATGATTATGTGTAAATGACAAGGTAAACCAGTGAGAAGGCACATTCTCTTATATCTCTAGTTTTCAGAATGAGAAGAAAAAATATTTTATAAAGACTGCTGTTGAAACAAAGTATTTTTTACTGAGACAGCAGATATATGAGTGAAATATATGGATGAATGGATAGATAGTAGTTATATACATGCATATAAACATAATTGTTGTGCTTTTGATTAAGAACAGATATCATCAATTAAAATAACTAAACATTGTTGGTTGATTATCTATGGGAAAGTATGGTATAAAGGTGCCACATTAAAAAGTTGGAATACGAAAACAACCCATGACATAATAAAAATCTTTTAAATAATAGCAAATTTTTAGTTGTTATAATTTAAGTAGTCAATACTACATAGCAATCATTTCTTGATTTTAATAATTCATATGTATTAAAATAGACATTATTTAAAGAAACACTAACAGAAGAGTAAGTAGCTATGGACTTCACCCCCTTTAAACATATGAAGCCACTTCTAAATTTCATTTCTGTTAATATTACTAATTTACTCGATCTAGAAGCCTGTCTTTAAGAGCAGGTTTTTCCAATTTTAGTTTTAAAATTAAAATTAGAGAATGATCCTTTATTAAAATGATGGTGATAAGACATTTTAAACATTAATACAGTAAAATAAAAAGTTGCCAATGCTATGTATGGACTATTATTTTTGTTGCTGATATTTACTCTTTTTCAAATCCCAGAAATTTAGGCATTTGGTCTGACAAGATTTTGCTTCTTTTTTCAGAAGCAAAGCCAACATCAGAGAGTATAATACTACTGACAAGAGATCAATTATTGAAGGTTTCTTCATTTATAGCTATACAACTTAGCTTTTAAGATATTTAGGATATATAAAGGACAAGATGTGTAAATTGATGTAAATATAAAATGCTATACACTTGCAGTATTCTCCACTGTATTACAGCTCTAATTTCAAATTCACTGATTTTAGAGTGAGTGTTCTTAGCATTGATGTCACTGATGATTTTAGGTTAAGAGAGCGCTATATTTGTGGAATGATAAACACAAATGGGAAGAGAAACGTTCCAGTCAGCAAGCAGTGCAGCAGGGTGGTTATCGTGTCCTTGTAATCTTGATAGCATCTTCCAGGAGACTTCTGGTGTTAAACTCCTCTGGAATCAGCTTTCACCTGTGGGGCCTGGCAACAGATTGTGCCAAAGTCTGACAAGGCTCCCTGGAGGCCGTGCTGCTCCCGGTCACCATATGGCCTGAAAGGGCTTTTCACATGTTACAGTATTCTCTGGTCAGGTCTTCTGGCTAATCTTCAGAGTACATTCTTAATCTCATGAACCTAATTATCTGTAAAGAACAGTTTAAGGGGTGCTCCTTAGGCTTACTCATACTAGTCCCTGCACTTTTATTATCAGAGGGCATATATAACTCTCATCATCCAGTGATTACATTTTGGCTTTGAAAGTGTATTCCAAGAAGGATTGAAAGGATTATTCATTTCCATGGTGATCTGTGTGTCCATTATTGATCATAAACACCAATTTCAATGCCTCATTCACATTTTCAGAATACCTCAGCTTTCACATACTTGTTAAATGTTCATGTTTCACCTAGAAGCCATAGGGAAATGCTGAATTCCTACTAGAGACCAATCTCAAACAAGTGCTTTTAGGATTTCTATAAAAAGAATTTGCTCTCATGTTGTATATCAGAAGCATATAAATGGGAGATGTGTTCTTGATCATATTTTAATCTCTTCACAACTCTGCTCTGATTACTTTTTTGTTTGTTTTTTTAAACAACAAGCATAGGCTCTGAGGTGATTGTCCTTTTACAATGTTCATACCTGATGCTGTGATTACAGTTTAGCCATCATGAACTATGCTATGTGAATCAAGAGGGACTGAGTTAACACAACACCAAGTTCCTTTATCAAGAAGGGTATGTTCCTCCCCATATCATGGATAGTCACATTCCAAGCAACAACACAATGACAAGTGACCCTATTCCTTAACACGCAAATGTTCAAATAGTAAACAGATAAAAAATAAAAATCTCTCATTATGAAATGCTTAATTTAAGTTTATGGAAAGGTAATATGCAGTTAAACTTGCAACAGTCTATTACTCTAACAGATATGCACACAGTATACTATTTCCACTAAATTTTGATCACTAAAAATAGGTTCTTATTCTTGTGATGATATATTGGACCGAGGCAATAATTTAAGTCAAAATACATCTCCCCCCCCCAAAAAAAAATCAGGTAAAATGTTTAATCAGGTGAAATGTCAAATAGCAAATAGTTCTAGTAAGCTAAATGCCTGCAGTAGCCTTCTCATTGAATTAAATAACTAGTATTACTATTATTATTTGCATGTAGTAACCTATCAAGGAATAGCACTTTTAGAAAATGTTATATAAAAAATTAAATATTCAACTATTTGGGCTAAGAAATATGCTTGAAGAAAATGCATAGTAATAAATCAGTTAGTGTAACAAGTAAACTTTCAAAGTATTATCCTAATAGCTGGACAACCACAAGCAGAAGAGTCAGAGATACGATTGGATGGAATACAGAATTCAGACAGGAGAGCAGTTGGTAACACTTCTGGGACTGAATCACTCCAGACATCACTAGCCTCATTGTCCCACCTCTACTCCTTTAAATGAACCTTTAATAGGTTCATTTGGTAATGCGCTGGAAGGGGAGAAAAGTCCTGAACTCCAGCTGCACTGCTCATTCACCTGTGCAAACAACTTGAACTTGACTTCTCTCCAAATGGTTTCCTAGTAATCTTCCCAATGTACAGCTGCTATATATAAAACATGAATTACAGTAGAGAAGGTCCTGCTGTGTTGTGAATCACAGTGCACTCGACCACACTTTAGCAGGTTGTGGATGAAAAGAATAAAATGTCTGCAAACGCCTTGTTCTGTCCCCTTTTCCAGCTGGTAAAGTCAACGCATGGCAGCTTCCTGGATGCTTTATTCTGTATCCAGCTGTACTAGATAGGACCTGTTCCATTCCCTTGCCATCCTTTAGTGTAAAAATAAATGGTAAAGAGCATCTTTCCTTTTTTGAGGCACTAGGGGCCAAATCAATTGCCTAATCAAGTGAAAACAAAACATCTGTGATGTATGAAAGGGAGGGTGGCTTTCTCTGGAGATTTTTATAAACTGATTAAGTCAGGGCACTGCTAATCCTCTATCCTGCACTTCAGATGTTCCATTGACAAGGAAGATCAGAATGAAAAGATAATGGTTATGTCACCAGCATGCAATAAACAACCTGTGAAGAGCCAGCAGAGGTTCAGAAATGTTCCCATTACAAATGTAAATGTGAACTTTAGCAATGGGGCTGAAGAACACTGTGAGAGATGCCTGCCTCTGTGTCAAGAAGATACAAAGGAGAGAAAAACAGAAAAAGGAGCTTATTCTAATAACATAAGACATCAATTCCCAAGTGCTTATCATATTAAGTCTAGGATATGTGAATTTGACATGATAACATCTGTTCTACTTAATCTTAGAGTTGTTTTGGACCTTAAATTAGATATTTTGAAAGTGCTTTTTACAATTCAAAGGAGTCCCACGCAAATGGTAGTTGTAAATTGGCAGAATCGTACATGAATGAAACCAAGCTCTAGAGAAAGTTTAAAAGTGAAGCTCTCGTTATACTAGCTCATAGGATCCAAGTTATGCATTAGAAGGAATCATGGAGTAAATCAGACATTAGGGTTTGGGTTCATACCCAAACATACCCATACATGCCTGTTTATCTATAGACCTAAGTACTTAATGCTCTGTACACAAATTCTTCAGGTAGCAAAATTCCCTTAAATGTTACTTCCATAATAGAAGTTACTTCTACCTTTTAGTTGTACATACCAGATAAATATGAAAGATGTTAAGTTTTTAGAAAAAAATAAACTTGCAGCAAGCAAGAAAATATCATAAGAATAAGGTGGCATTGTTATTAAAAGGTCAATTGAAATGATTACATACATTCTGGCAAGGGGATAATTAAAAGTAAGTGCATTTTATTTTTATCCTGTACTAATTTATAATCTTTTCTGGTCATTCAATATTGAAAGCAATAGGAAAACTAGAATTGCTAACATACTAAGAATAAACACATATGATGGAAAATGATAAATTTTGAGAATTACAATAGCTATTTCGCTCAGGTAAAAAATGATTTATCAGAGGGGACAAAAAGATTAATAAGTTATTTTTCCTATGCTTGGGAACTTTACAACCATGTAAGAAAGAAACATAAGTAAATATGTAATAATGATACAATGCTAAAAGTGCTCTGACAGCTGGGAACATATAGGGTGCTATGGGAGGATAAAGGAGAAACAAAATACCCAATTTGGGAGCAGAAAGACAGGAAAGGAGGAAATGATGTTTGGTGTTAGTTTTTAATATGAAAGAAAATTACTGAGCAAAGAAGGTAGGGAGACATTTTAGACAGAAAGTAGCATGTGTGAAAACTTAAATGCCTGAGATGTCATTACTCCTTTAGTAGTTCAGGGTGATTGGCTCCCAGGGAGTGAAGAGGGACCTCAGAGAAAATAAGGATAGATACATAAGTAAGGGTCAGATCTGAAGAATTGTGTTTACTTGCTGTGGAATTTGGACTTCTGCTTAAGGATTTAGGTATCACATAGTGGTAAACATATAGTACATACTTTAAAAGATTTGTTGCATGAATTCATGAAAAGTTCTTGGTGATATTTGGTCAGATGTGCATTTTAGAAAGGTCAGTCTTAGCAGTGTGGAGACTGGATTAGATAGCTGATGTTCTGGGCAACAGGACCAGTTAGGAATCTGTTGCATGAAATGGCCAAGAATGATGAGGACTTGAACCAAAGAGGAGGCCATGGAGTTGAAGTGTAGTCACTATTTTAACCTGTATGGGAGGTAGAACCAATAGTGTCTGAAGGCAGATTACATTGGAGAGTTCAGGGTTCAGTGCTGCTTTGAAATACAACACGCGTGTGTGTGCACGCGCACACACACACACACACACACACACACACACTTATTCTAGATAGATGTAACTTGTCTAGACTGGCAAACAAGAAACGGCCTTGTCAAAAAGGTAGGGTGTGCTTTCCTTCTGCTTGATGGCGCACAGACACACAAGGCATAAAACTTGGAGAGCAGAGTGTAAACTAGGTTTCGACCCCAGTTTGTCATCTCAACTGGACACCTTTGTGCAGTGCACAAACAGTACCATCTTATATGGGAGCCTCAGTGGGATGATTCTCAGATTTCTGACGTGAATTATCTTCATCACTAGGATGCAATTTACTGAAGGAAGAAAGTCATCTGGAAGAGCAAATTTTGGGAAAAGAATGATGTTTGCTTGAAACTTCTTGAATTTGGTGTGTCTGAGTACGTGCAAATGAAGATCTCTAGATTTCCATTTAAAATATGGGTTTGCAATTTAGGAAATTGACTTGAAACTGTGAGTTTATTAACGGAAGAGAGTTACTTGGATGAGGTGGTTCCAAATTTTCTCTTTAGGACTATCTTTGGATGACAATGTGATTGGAAGTAGAGAGAATGAGCATTTAGAGATTGTGGTGATTAGACTGATCAAAACCAAAAATGAGGCAGTAAGTACCATAATCTGGTGTTAAGGAAGGTCAAGGTCAAAAGGCTTTTAGAGGATTTGCCACCTAAGAAGTAATTGTGACCTGCCTAGGCCAAAAAAAAAAGTGTGATGTTAGAAGCAGTAGGTATGCTGGAGTGGGTTTATTTTGTTTTGTGTGTGTTCAGAATAATCTGTATCCTGAAAGTCCATTTTCTTCATTGCTTTGCATTAGCAATGTGTATTAAAGCATTATGTATCTTTTTTTAAATGTTTATTTATCCTTGAGAGGGAGAGACAGAGCACAAGGGGAGGAGGGGCAGAGAGAGAGGGAGACACAGAATCCGAAGCAGGCTCAAGGCTCTGAGCTGTCAGCACAGAGCCCGACATGGGGCTCGAACCCACAAACCGTGAGAACATTACCTGAGCCGAAGTCAGACACCCAACCAACTGAGCCACCCAGGCACCCCTGAAGCATTATATATTAAAACAACAGTAGTGTGCTTTTATTAGAACTTTCTCTTCAGGTTTGCCTTCTATGTATTTCAGTCACAGCCACATGATAGAAAATGGTCTTCCATTTTGGAAAAAGCAGCAATAAAATCACAAAATAATGGGATATTTGATATTAAATGTATCTTCATAAATTTATACATTTATTAATCTATTCTATTCTACTTATCTATGTATTTATGTGACTTAGGAAGCAAACAAGTGTGTAAGGATTGAGTGATAGACAGGCTTCAAGATGGCTTTCAATGAAACCCACTTCTTGATATTCACATCCTTATGCAGTCCCTTCCCACATTGTGCCAGAGTGATCTGTGTGACCAATAGGATGTGTCAGAATTGTGAAACGTCACTTGTGAAATTAGGTTATGAAAGACTGTGGCTTCCATTCTGGTATCCTCTCTTTCTTGGATTACTCCTTCTGGGAGATGCTACCTACTATGTCATGAGCAGCCCTGTGATGAGGAACTGAGGATTGCCAACAACCTCTGTTTAGCAGTGGGTCCCTCTTCCCTCGTTGAGCTTCTGTATGGTTGCAGTCAGGGCTAACAGCTTTGCCACAACATCCCATGAGACCTTGACACAGAACTACCCAACAGACTGCTTCCAAATCCTTGAACTTCAGAAATTATGTAAAATAACATATATGTGTTATTTTAGCTATAAAGTTTTGAAGTCATTTGTATATAGCATTAGATATTTAATACATATTTGGATCATCTCAATTTTGATATGTTTATAAATTCCTTTCTTCAAGGAATATAATCTAGATAATCATATAACCTGGATATTTTGTATATAATTATTTTTTACTCAATGTATGCTTTAAGACTAAAGTAAATTTCTTTCTTTTTTTTCCTGAGAATTCTAAGGTTTAGATAATCCAGTTAGGGACTCACGTTAGTTAGCCTTCAGCATCTTACTTTTTTAGGGTGGCTTATTGGTGGTAGTGCTCTAACACTGATCTAGAAGTTAGATGCTAAAGCGTCTCTTTCTCCACATTGTGCGTACATGACATTATTCCTGATATTCTTCTCTCCAGGTTTGCAAATGGCACTGTACCTCCAGAGAAGCTGTGGGGCTAAGAAGAGTGGAGGCAGAGTAGAAGGGAATTCCCTCCACACTCTTTCCCTTTCCACTTACCCCTTTTTCTAGACTTTCTTTCATTTTCCCTTCTTTCCCCCCTTTCCCTCCCTCCTGCCATTCTTGGCCTCTTGTTTCTCCCCTCAAATTAAATGATATTTTTGGAGTGAAGGCAGGAGAGCACCCCTGCTGTTTGTGCACCTTTCAGGTGATTAATGAAAATACCATGACAAGACGCCAAGTGTGCCCCCTTGGCCTTTTTAGTGAAGGCAGCCACTCTCACAGGGAACCAGAGACTCCTGGAGACATTTTAACCTCTGGGTGGTAAAATAAACAAACAAACAAATCTTTATATGGGTGCCTGTATATAATATAGATAGAGATATATACACAGACATGCAAGCATACTCAGACACATGGATTTCTATAGCTTTCCAAATACATTTCATAAAAATATAAAAATATGCAAAAATTACATGACTTGATGTATAGATGGAGTTGAATTTATAGGACAATATGGGCTACCTAAAGTTCTTATCAAGCTAATTGTATTTTGCCAAAAAAAAAATTCTTTCTGACTGGTGACTTGGGTTAAGTACAGTTTTTAAATGCTAGGTTCAAATCCATGCAAGTGTATCATGTGCAGAGTAATTCTCAATTGTTATAAAAATTATGTCCATTATGCTACTTGCTGGGATTCCAGTAATCATCTAAATTCCATAAAACTTAAATTTTCAAATTATCCTCAGTAATTTAAATGTGTTATTAGGCCTTTCATGAAGCATTTTTCTTCTCTGAAGAAAACAAGCTAAGTTTCTCAAAAGCACTGCAGGATAAGTTATAAGTGACTTTCACTTGTAATTTGCAGATGCTGTAATAGGAATTTTCCTTTTACCACCATCTAGGTTCAACTGTTTTGCATTCTAATTTGCAAGTAAAAAGTTTGAAACTGGGTACAGAAGTTTTTGAGGACTTTAAGAGATTTAAGGTATATTTTTTCAAAAGAGTCAGAAATTGGGCATGAAAATGAGGATGCGATTTCTGATAAAAAGGGGGAAGAATATATAGAAAGGGATGAGGGAGTATAAATATCTTTTATTTGACATCTTACTTTTTAGAAGCAGAAAATTACATCCTTAGGGGTTTGCCTGTGTCCTATAACACAAACATGTTTTAGGCTCTATTTTAACTCATTTTTGTACAGTAAATGATAAATGTCAATAGATACCCTATGGAGGGAAAAAAAGATTCAGATTTCTGCCTCTTGTGATGTTGATGATTCAGATGTGACATTTGAGACGGTGAGCATCATAGTGTTATCAAGATGATGATATAAGGCTGGAGATGTCGTCATCTCAATAAGACATACACCAACATGGCATCAGTGCACCACCTTGGAGAAAACTGACTTTCTTCACAAGAGTCACAGAGATTCATAGAACAAAGTTGAATAAAAGAACACAGCTGCCACTTTGACTTGAGTCCTTATTGCCATGTAGGAATAGATTACTTACAGATCAGGTTAGTAATGTTTAACATTAACGGCTCTTCAATGAGCATGAGTATTAGTTTGATTGAATTGTTTACACTTCTCACACAATAATTCAGATTACCATAATAGATTAATGATCTCAAATGCCTGATAATTCAGTCAATGGTGAGTATTTCCTAAGAATGATAAATGTCACAATTGGAAGGGACTGTATATATTCTCAGGTCCAGTACCATCATTCAGGAGTGGAAACTAAATCTGAGATGTGAAATTAATACTATAAGAACACATGGCTAAGGAACTATTCATAGTGATCCTTCAGATCTGTCTTGTGCCACCTGCTGAGGGCCCCAATTTCTTTGGAAGAATCAAAAGCCAAAAATAAAAACAAAAACAAACAAACAAACAAACAAAAAAAACCACTGTATGAACACAGAAACCATAGAAAAATAATATTTTCCTCACACTAGTCAAATCCTTTCTAAAAGTAGGTAGGAGAGCAATCATATAAAATGCATAATTTCTATATACTGCATAGACATAAAAATTAATATCTCAGATTAAAAATGCTATTGTCATTTTAAAACTTAGAAGGGTTTAAAAAGCTGAAATTTTCTTTAATTAATATTTTCTTGAATTTAACAAACATTAGGTTTATTGTGTTGCAAGAGAGGTAGTATAAGATAGTGATTTAGGACTCAGGGTCTAGTAGCACAGCTTCGTGATTCAAGTCCAAGATGACACAAGACAAGGTTATTTTTTTAAATGTTTATTTATTTTTGAGAGAGAGAGAGAGAGAGACAGAGAGAGAGAGAGAGAAAGGAAGGGAGAGAGAAAGGAAGGGAGAGAGAAAGAGGGAGACACAGAATCCGAAGTAGGCTCCAGGCTCTGAGCTGTCAGCACAGAGACCTTCATGGGGCTTGAACTCATGAACCACAAGATCATAACCTGGGCCAAAGCCAGCCACTCAACTGAGTGAGCCACCCAGGCGCCCCAAGACAAGGTTATTTATTTTGAGAGAAGGTATGGAAATTCTCCTCTCATTTTGTCTTTTCTAAGATGGGACAAGTAATGCTATTTGCCTCATAGGGTTGTTATGAGAAGTAACAAGCTGATGTGTAAGTATGGTATGTATTATTATACCCATATTAGCACATAGTAAGTTATCAACAAGTTGTTAGGTTTTATTATTTAGAAGCCTCCTTATAATTACTAATATAAAAGGTTTTATTTAAAGGAGAGTACTTTTACTTTGCTTTATTGCTGTACTTAATCAGCATTATTGAAATAGTTTTCTATAGTTTGAAAATATGTATCATTTTGGGGAGAGAAATAATTGATCAATGGTATTTATCAAGAATATACTTTTTGGGGCACCTGGGTGGTGGCTCAGTGGGCTAAGCATCTGACTCTTGATTTCAGCTTAGGTCATGGTTCATGGATTTCCTGCATTGGGCTTGGCACTGACAGTGTGGAGCTTGCTTGGGATTCTCTCTCACTTTCTGCCTGTTTCTCACTGTCCCTAAAAAATAAATAAACTTAAAAAAAGAATATACGTTTTGATTTCCACAAAATAAAATTTATAATGCAATAATGTAATAATAATATAATACAACAATATATGTTAATATATATACTTTGTATATATATGTGTATGTACTATACTATACATAAAGTATATATATGTATATGCACAAGTAAGCACACACACATTTCTTATATAGTGGAGAAAGATTTGTTATATTGTTCTCCTGGAATGCTTTGCCTTTAAAGATAAACTGTAAATTCTGTTGCAAGAACATTTCCTGAAGTATGGGTCATGTTATTAAAAGGAAAATATATGTGAATGTGGGCTGAAAACCCCCCACAATAATTGCCATGTTAATAATGACTGTATCTATGGCTATAACATGCAATATTTAGTAGCTGTGATTTGGTAGATTAACAAAAGAAAGCTCTAAATGAATCAATTAGGTTTTTAACAAAGGAAATATATTTTTGTATTTTGCACCGTAGCAATTTCCATAGATGCTAGCAATTTACAACAAGGATTAATAATACAAATTTGAGTTTCCTGGAAGGGGTCCACATGCAGAGTGTTTCTTTGCCACACAGTTCTGACAAACAATAGGCAACTATTCATTACTTTTACTGTGTATTATTATTACTTCAGCTTAAGATGGGGACAGCAAGATCCTCCAAATTGGATATGGTCTAAGAGGCTTGAAAGAACAATGCTTCCAAATGATCCTTATTGTATATCAGAAGTCACGGTATGTCCAGGGAGAATGCGTAGCTGAAGGTGGGCTAGGAAGGAGCCCCAGGAGAATGCTCCACGTCATGTCGCCCACTGACATACAATTACAAGGCTTTGAATCCGATCCATGACACAATCCATGGTGATTACAGCACTCAGAGAAGCCAAAAGACAGATGAAAATGCTTAATTTGCTTGTTCTCAAATGTGGCAATTTGCCTAATGAATGAAATTGACTTCATAAAATGTCAGGGTTATCTTTTAGTTTCAAATCTGGAATGCAAGCATACCATAGATCCCAGTGTTAGTAGCTATAATGGATTCAAAGTGAGGCACAAACAGAGTGCCTCATGACTTCAGTTCTACAGAAAAACAGGTCAAAATAAACAGAAGAGTTGGTCAGCACAAAGGTTTTGCTGACAGAGTAAGAGAGAATCGGAAATCCTGGTCAACCAAGATTATCTCTAAACACCTGCACAAAAGGATATAGAGTTGTAGTTTATTCGACCATTTCCTTTCATTTCAGCATCTTTCAACAACATATTACATTGCCTGAGTGTCACGTGAATTCTGTAAGAAGTACAGAAAGAAAGATTACCAAGTCTATTTTACATGACAGAAAAGCCCCAGAATGTAGAAGGGAAAATCTGCAGATCTCGTGGGTAATGGGCAGTGGTGGTGTGTCTGGGGAAGGCAGAAGTTTTAAAAAATTTAAATGTGTTTTCTGAATTTAGAGCAGAAAAAAAGAATCCATAATCATCTTAAATCAAAATGTAGCTAAAGACACGATTCTAATATGACAGTGTAGGAAAAGCAAGAATTAAAGGCTGAAGACCTGTATTTCAAAGTATAAAAGGCTTATTACTCTAGGTCTGTTTTCTGTCAAATGTTTCCCGACCATTCTCATCCATTTTTCAATTTGGCATTCCCTTATACTGCAAAGCAGGTGTCTTGCTCCGCAATAGCAGGGCTATGCGTTTCAGAAGGTCCCACGGGGAATAATTTATCATGCAAGATTACTTCATGACTAATGATGATCTCTATAAACATTCAGGTGCAACTTGACTGCCTGGTTGGTGGTGGTCCAACCTGGTGACAGTTGGCATGTGTTTTATCTCGTCTCACCTTCCACATTCTCAGCATAGGCTAATAAATGCTGGAAGGAAGCACTGGGATGTTATAAGGAATAAGATGAATAGAAGCTAGTCAATAAAATTGCTACAGATAAAACATTGAACATAGGACTTTATCATCTCTGGTTTTATCAGTGACATCGGAGGTCCTTTTGAAGCTGTATTGCAAACCTAAAATATTGGCCGCTGGATACTATAAGATAACAAGGAGCTCATTCCAGCCCAGCTTATGACTGGGAATGTGCTAATATGCTACTCTAGCTAAAGCTTCAAATCTACAGATAATAATGCATTTAAAATGCTGTGGCAAGTGTAAACACTATATGAATATGAGGTGTTTTTTATATTACTATAATATTTAAGTCATATATCTTATTAGATAAACATTCTAAACAACCTGAGTTTAATGACTGGTCCTAGTCATTTTGAGCTCATTCAGCTACATCAGCAAAGGAGCAAACACATGAAACAAATGTGTTTCTGACCTAAAAAAAAAACACAAATTGTATTTTTTTATTAAAAATTTTTTTTTAATGTTTTATTTATTTTTGAGAGAAAGAGAGACAGAGCATGAGTGGGGGAGGGTCAGAGAGGGAGGGAGACCCACAGAATCCGAAACAGGCTCCAGGCTCTGAGCTGTCAGCCCAGAGCCCGATGCAGGGCTTGAACTCAGGAACAATGAGATCATGGCCTAGGCTGAAGTCAGACGCTCAACCAACTGAGCCACCCAAGCACCACACAAATTGTATTTTGATATTAGTATGTATAGCCTAAGAAGATACAACTTACGAAAGAACTATTAAACTGATAATTTATAATTCTGAGCATAATTAAAATAAAAAATAACATTTTAGCAGTAGAAATTGAAATTCTACACAATTTCTAGAAAAATATCTAGTACATTTTAGGTTGTAGATAAATCATACAGAAATATTTTCATGAAAATGGAAACATTTCCTAGCACCACCTCCTTATGGCATCCAACATAATCTGCAACTTATGCAAGCAAATAAAACAAAATTTTTCAGTTTTCTACTTTTTTGATAGATGAGTCAGTGTTTTTCTAAATGGCCAAAATTTACAAGCTCATTGTTTCTTCTAATGATCATTGAAATGACGAAGCTCTTGAAAACTGCAAAATAACTAGAAGAAATGCAGATAAGAACATTAATTTAGGTGTTAGGCTGCCTGGCTGTGGACCCTAGCTCTTCTCTGCCAGCTCCATTATTTTGGACAGATGACTTGGCAACTCTGTCCCCCAGTTGCTGCTTCAACTGTAAATTCGGGGTAACAATAGTGCCCACTTTTGGGGATCATTGTGAATATTAGAAGTTATGTGTAAAGAATTAAGAATTTCCAACACATAGGCTGTGTTCAACAATTATTAGATGTTAATATTTGTTAGATGTTAATTAGATGTTAATATTATTTATCTTCTTTTTAAATGATTTTCACGCTTCAAAAAAAATAGCATCAGAACTTGGCAACTGTAATGAGGTGTGTTGTAGCAACCTTTAAACTCTACATAGACTTAATTATTACTTGCTTCATGCACCACAGTGACTCCAGGACCCAGCCCGGTGCCTGACACACTGGGTACAGTCAATGCCTGTCCAATGTATGAACAAATGAATATGTTAATGAACTTGACCTCAAGGCCAAGGGAAAGCCCTGTGTTGTTTCCTCTTTGGCCAGGAACAGCCAAGGATGCTTCTAAAAACTAGGGTCAGGTTTGTCTCAGTTGCCTTGTATCACTGTGTCCTATCTATTTTGTCCTCAGAGCTTGCCCTAACATTGACTGAACATTCTACTTTGGCATCCCAACACTTCAGAATCCTGATTATAAACTTCTGTGTTGATTTTCATGGTCAAGTTTGAGAACCTGGAATAGGTAGGACATGGCTTAAGATATAAGATATGTGCAGACCTCCAAGAACACTAAACAATAATTCTAAAAGCACCAAGGTATATCTACTAGTATATGCTAATGTGTTCTAAATATATACTCTCACTTAATCCTCATACAAATCCTACAAGATTATTATCTCCATCGTATATAGATGAAAGAAGTGAACACTAAGAAAGGTTAAATTAACTATCTGAGATCCACAGTTCGGTTAGTTATCACAATCACAACTAATAACTAATAGTTATTGAGTGCTAAGTAAATACTGGACACCTTAATTTGTATGTAGGCATTTGCAATGCATGGAGTAGGTACTATTATTACAGTTGGAGAAACTGAGGGTAAAAAAGACTAAGTAATTGAATGCAAGTCACACACTTAATAAATGGCACTGCCAGAATTCAAATCTAGGCAATTTCACTGCAGAATCCACATACTTAATGATTTTGATGCAGGGATTGCCACTATAGGGTCAGTGCTAAGACTTATTCTATTTTATTTTAAGCCCATATGTTTTTAAAATTATTTTTCAATGTTTATATATTTTTGAGAGATGGAGGCAGAGCATGAGTGGGGGAGGAGCAGAGAGAGAGGGAGACACAGAATCTGAAGCAGGCTCCAGGCTCCGAGCTGTCGGCACAGAGCCTGACGTGGGGCTCAAACCCATGAACCATGAGATCATGACCTGAGCCGAAGTCAGATGCTTAACCGACTGAGCCACCCAGGCGCCCCTTTAATTTTTTCTTTTTTGATCTCATTTACAAATGTTATGTACTTTAATGTATGTACTTTTTTTTTATGTACTTTAAATATATATATATATATACTATATATATATGTATATATACATATATATAGTATATATATATTTATTTATATTTAAGTCATATATATACTTTATATACATATTAAGTCATAATATTTAAAGAGTATCCCATTTAACATTTAAATATATTTAAATATACCTCTATATCTATATATCTATCTCTATATCTATCTATCTATCTATCTATCTATCTATCTATCTATCTATCATCGATGTTCTCTATTCCCTTAACTATTCTGGCTCTGGAATCTTTGTAAAGGCAATTTAGAGCTTGTTGAATGTAAAAATGAAGTTATGTTGTTTAGTTTTCTTGTACATTATCACATTTGGATTTTTAGCATTTTTTCAAGTTTATTTATTTTGAAAGAGAGAGAGAGCATGTGGGAGGGCCAGAGAGAGAGGGAGAGAGAATTCTAAGCAGGCTCCACTCCATCGGCATGGAACCAGCACCATGAGATCATGACCTGAGCCGAAATCAAGAGTCAGGTGCTTGACCGATTGAGCCACCAAGGTGCCCTTCACATTTGTTGTTTTTAAACTTAATCTGAAATTAAATCATAATGGCTAAAAATTCACCATGGTAAGCATGATGGCATTTCTATATGGCATTTCCAGCAATACCTAAAGTTAGAAATAGAGGTAGTGTTCTTGGACAGACTATTTTAATAGGGAAACTAAATAAGATGAGTATATGACATAAAATTCTCCGTAAATTGCACCTTTTACCTAACCATCACTCTTGGTAGAAAACTGTCTCTGCTCCATCTCTATTCATCACCTGTTTAGCTGACACATACTATTCTTTTTATTTACAAATGTGGAACTGTGTACAATAAACTACTCTTTTTAGGAGACCGCTTAACTTCATTCCTATTTCTTGGAGTTTAAGTTAGCAATAATATGGTTTAGTTAGAGTTTAAAAACTTAGTGTGAAATTGCAAGGAACTAAGGGAAATAAAATGAAGTAAAACTGTGGTAATCAAAAGAATCAAAATCAAGGAGACAATATATAAACCTGAGCTTTGATAAGAAACTTATGTATTTAAATTTTTACATTTTAAATTATTTAAAAATTAAATTAATTACATTAATTTTAACTAAATTTTGTATAGTCAAGTTAACTTTTTAGTGGAATTCAATTGAAGGATTTGAGAAGGGGAGGCAACTTAGCTAGAATATTGACTCAGTGTGTTTCAAATTAACATCCAAAAAAACATTCTTTAGTATAATATGAGGTCTGCTGTAATTTTCACCTCAAATTTTTACCGTTCATGTTTAAGGTTGACGAAAGCAGGTTGGGGAAAATCTCAAGGTGCCAACAAGTGGTAAGAATTTCTCAGGGCAGGACTGCAAAGCACAAAAGAAGTAGTTAGAAATTTGATGTGAGTTGGATAGCTATATTAAAATTTACAACCTGAGTAGTCATTATTATTCCCACTGTACAAACGAGGAAACCAAGGCTGTGAGATTCTATATAACTTCCCAATGGGTCCACAGCTAGTTAGTGGTAGAGCTGGCATTGAATTCCAGGCTCTCCTTATTCAACAGCTTGAACTGTTTATGGCACATTATATTGTGTTGGCACACAAACCAGCTGCATTCATTATTTAAATAAAAACCAGTTAATTGAGCATAAATTATGTGGTATAAGTCATGATATGTTCTTCAAGTGGGACAGTAAAACAAGACACTCAAATTTCTGCCCTCAAGTAGTTCAAACCTAGGAAGAGAAAGCTTCGTAAACAGACACTTAGAAGGCGGTGTCATCAGGGTGACAGTGGAGGTATTGCACCATGGAGTAAAAGGGTAGATGCTGAATATACTGTCTTAAATGACAAGTTGAAAATGTTTCCAGGTAGGTAGGCTGCAGGGAAAAATATATTCCAGGAAAGGAAAATTACTTATGTTAAAATCACAAAACATGGTGTCACATGATGTCTTAGGGAATAGCAGGTGAACGAACTTTCATGGACTGGCATAGAGGCAGTAAAGTGAGGTGGTGAATACAATCATGAGCTCTCCATGGTCATGATGGCAAAATTTAAAAATTGTGTTTATGAGTGTTTTTATCCCCATTTTCCAACAGAATAGTGTCCAGTATCTCTAGCGCGATATTAAAGGCTATTTGTAGCTAGCCCCTGCTTACATACCCCATGTCATCTCCTTCCATGCTCTCTTTGTAGAAAAACCACCTGTCCTTTATCCAAACTAATATTCTTGTGTAGTGCTTACTGTGAGTCAATCATTCTTATAAGTACTTAAAATATACTAACATTTTTTCCTTTTTCTTTTGAAATAATTTTAAATTTATAGAAATGTTGCGTGAATAGTACAAAACAGAACAAAACTCCAGTGTATCTTTCATTCAGAGGCTCCATGAAAGTTTTGATAATCATCCCTAATGACCTTTATAGCAAAAAAAAAAAATCAGTTCAGGATAAAGCCTTCACTTTTTGTCCTATCTCTCTAGTCTCCTTCAATCTAAAACATTTCCTTTGTCATTCCATGACTTTCATGACTTTTATGTATGGATATTGATGGGTACTATTTTATAGAATGTCCCTTCACTTGGGTTTGTTTTTTTTTTTGGATATTTCCTTATGGTTAGTTGCACATTATTTATTTTTGGCCAAATATATAGTGATATTGTATTATTTTCATTGGATTCTTTTGTGGATCAGATGGTGTTAGTTTTAAGTTTCATCACTAGTGGTCCTGACTTGGATTTGCCTATGATGATTCTCATGTTTCTCCAGTATGTAATTACTTTTTCTTTCCTAATAAGTATTTTGTGAGGAGCTTCCTTGAAGCTGTGTGAAGTCCTGTTCTTTCTGACACTTTCACCCATAGTGTCAAATATCCTTGCTGTTTCTTGCAAGAATTACAATTATTATAGTTGTCAAGTGGTGACAACTTACTGATCTTACTGATCTTTCCATACATATTTGCTAGTTGTCCCTTTACTATAAGGAAAAGCTTTCTCTTCTTTTCAATTATTAATTAATTCATTTATGTCAGCATCTACTCATAGCTTCTACATTTCACTCAGTGGATTAGAATCTATTCCTCTCACAGATTATTTTGATGCTCAAACTGTTCCAGACTTGACGAGTCAGAGTCCCATCCAAGCTGCTTTCTGCATCCTTCTTTGAGCACTTCTTTACTTTCTCATACTGTGTGTTCCAGTCCTGGAATCAGCTGTTTCTCCAAAAAGACTTTGTTTCTCTTGTGGACAGTTATATATGCCAAGACCTAGATATTCAACCATAACTACTGCAATATCACTACTTCCAAGCTCTCTCAAGGATAGAACTAAAAAATATATGTGTTTGTATGCCAATACAACTTCTATACATGAATATGCATATATGTGTATATGTATTCATTTAATTTATATTATTCTCTATCTGTGTTGAAACCCCTAAGCTTCTACTGGTAACTCTAATTCACCATGAAGTTCATATTTGTGCTTTTCTTTTCAAAGCATGAAAAATTCTGGCTGTCCTTATCCTCAATACATTACCTTTTTCTCAATTTCTTTGCATATACTCAATCCCCTAATCCACTAGGCCACTGACACACTCAGCTCCTTTTGGGTTATCTTCTCCCTCCGGTCTATTGTCACTTTTTTATGTAGGTTCCAGCTACCACCAGCCTGCTTGCTCAACTCACTGGGGCTGCTGTAGGCTATTTTACTAGGTTGGAAGAAAGAAATTAGCGAAGGAAGATAGACTGATTTCTTACTATATTTCTTTTTATAATCTTGACAATGCTGTGATACAGTACTATTATTTCTATTTTGTAGATTGGGAAAATGAGGTACTTAATGGCTGGATAACTTGTCTAGAGTCACACATTTCACTAGGGCTAGGATTCAAAAAATTCGGGTATTGTGACTCTAGAGCACACACTCAGAACCACTACATTTTGCTGTCTCTCTTAGGCAGATAGAGGATGTTTAGAAGGGTATATCTGTGACACAGAAAAAAAAATCTAAACTAGAGACACAGGTTTGGGGTAGGAGGATGTTAATTTTTAAGTTCTGTGTTATATTCATGGCACTGGAATCGAATACTAGTAAGAGAGGAAGTAGAAGAGGCAAGGATAAAGATCCAATATGCATAAAAGAAAGAAGGGACTGGTACAGAGAGACCATAGGTTGATAAAGAGAAAAAAATGATTGACCAGAAAGGTAGGAAAAAAAACTAACATGACAAAATGGTGCTTAAGCAAGAAGCTAGCATAAAAAACTCTCACTAGATTTCATGATTCAGTCACTGCTGCTTATTTGATTCTGTACTTCATGTGATTTACTAGCAGTCTGTCTCTATAACTAGAAAATGGTGAAAACACTTCAAGGTGTACCCACTTGTACACCTCAAACAATTCTCTGTGTAGAGCAAGTAATCAATATGAAGCTATCAAATTTTCAAAAGAAATTGAGATGAACTTAAATCATTATTTAACTTTACAAAAGAAGAGAACAGAAAAGAATAGAAATTAAAGGAGAAACGTTTTAGGATCTTGGATTCCAAAAGAGAAAGAGAGAAGAGATAGGGAGTTCTTTTTGATAGTGTTTTGGAGAAGATTAAAGAAGGAAACACTTTGAGATTGCTTAATTTGCTTCTAGAAAGAAAACAAATTGTTTTACTAGAACTCTGAAAAATGATAATTTATTTAATCTTAAAAACTGCTTCATGATGTAAAAAATGTTATTTTTCTCACTTTATAGACAAAAACGTTAAGACAAATTAAGTATTTTGCCTAAAATCACACAACCAGGGAGTGGCAGACATGAGCTCCAAATCTATGAACCTTTCATTCCAGTGTCCTAGTGCTTTGCATGGGAGCTTTAAATACACATGTAGCTTAAGATCACATGTATTTCAAAATTATATTATTAATGAGCCTGAAAAAATTGTACCTGTGAGAACAGAGAAGAGAGATGAGAACAAAGGGAGAAGATCGCATCTTGTAGAGGAGGGGCAGTTTGTTATTCAGGAGTGCAGCAACAATAGCAGTAATAGAAGAGTAGGGGGAGGGAGAGTAAAGGCAGCAGTTAACAGTTACAATAGTTGTAGTAGCTGTTGAGGGGTGCCCACTCTATGTCATGCATTGCTGCATACAGTACATAATATCTGTTTACATTTTTTTTCTGGAAGGAATTCCTATTGTTTTAGATGTGGGATTGCTTCTAACTACTAATTATTTTTCTTCAACCTCTGGCATTTGAGATAAGATGGACAAGAAAATTTTTCCACTTTTCAAATTCTCCCCACAAAATGACCTTTAGTGTTCTGGTTCAGTTTTTAATGACAGGCAGGATATAACTGCTCTCATCCATTTCAAGCATCCATGAATTGTTATTGTTTTCTCTCTCCATTATCATTTAGACAATCAATACATGTTTAGCTTCTTCAATAAATAAGTCAGTGATTTCAGAGCCTTCACCATTACTTGAACTCTCTCTAGTTGTGTCTTTCTGGTAATAAAGGGATGAAAAACAATCATATGGTTTTCCAGAAATCATCATTAGTTGTGTAAAAGAAGGATTTTCATTTTGTTTTTCATGGTACAATGTCTCTGAACTTCACTCAAAATAATTGTGTGTATGTGTGTGTGTGTGTGTGTGTGTGTGTGTGTACTATCACAGGGTGTATTCAATACATATTACAACTTTATCTCTTAGTAGGCATTTCTTTATTTTCCCCTTGTATATCACTGCCCCCCCCCAGAGATGGGGGAGGAAGATAAGTATTCATATATGCTAAATATAATGGAATTTCCAATATATGCCCAAGACAAAAATAAAGTAATTATTTAAACACAGACCTGGTTTAAAGAAAAATTTAAACAACAATGTAAGTCATATGTGAGATATAGTTAGTTTTTGCTGCCATAAAACTTACCTCAGAGCTAGCGATTTAAAATATAGCTGTTGAGGTGCACCTGGGAGGCTCAGTTGATTGAGTGTCCAACTTCGGCTCAGGTCATGATTTTATGGTTCATGAGTTCGAGCCCTGCATCGAGCTCACTCCTGTCAGCGTAGAGCCCACTTCAGATCTTCTGCCCCCTCTGCCCCTTCCCTGCTTGTGTGCTCTCTCTCTCTCTCTTAGTCAAAAATAAATCAAAATGTAAAATATAGCCATTTACTTATTTTACAGTTTTGTAGAATGGTGATCTGGGCTGGCCCTTTTTGGACCATTCTTTTGGTCTAGATCTGGCTTGGTTAATCTCAGCTGAACTCATTCATACTTCTCTCAGTAGCTGACTGGTTATCTATGGAATGGCTGGTTTCTAATGTCTTTGGCTGTGACAGTCGGGATGACTGGGGTCCCTGTCTATAAAGTTTCATAACCTCTAGCAGGCTAGGCAAGTATTCGGATGATGGTAGATTTTCAGAGCAGTACAAAGGTGCATCCCAATGGGTAAGGGCTTTTTATATTCACTGCCCCATATCATATTTGTCAAACTGTGTCAGGTTTGTAAGTCTCATAGCCAAGGCCAGAGTCATTGTGGGAAAGCAACCACCAAAGTGTGAGGATAAAAGGGAGATGTGAACAAATTTGTGAAAGTTGCACTTAAATGGCCAAGTAGATAGCATAATATATATAATTATATATATTGGAGGAATGTTGATCAAACCACATTTTACCAAAATCTATAAAAGCTGAAGTGATTCTTTTTTAAAAAAATGCTTTTGTTATTTTTCAGAGAATCTCTAATTACTAGAGATTAAAATGTTCTCAAAATTATAAGGAATCTAAGTGAATTATAAGATATGACCTTAGCCTGTTATAAGATACAAATAATCTTTTGGGACCAATAGGAACTGTACACCTAAGCAAATATGAAATGATAGAAAAAACAGTCATAAAATCTCTCATTAATTTATTGAAACTAGATTGTAATGTGGATATTTTGAAGAAAATAATATGTCTTTCTAAATACATGACATTGGTTTCTATTTGATTTTAGATATCTGATCAGTATGAGTCTGATCTAGTCAAGAACATAGGCAATTTTAGGAAATTTAATCCATGTAAAATGAGAGGTTTAACAGATAATTATTGAGCAACCATAAATGAGCAAATTTACCATCTACAAAATAGACTAAAACAGTAAGACAGAATTCTTGTAAGTAAGGCCAATATATTAGGAGATTTTCCAATATCTATTACATTTCCTTTAGTTTATTGAGGGTCAAGTCTTGAGAATTCAGCCCTAGAATTCTCCAGGTATGTAGAGAAAATTACTACCATTGCCTGTTATGATTTAATTATGATGTTAAAGTTGGAAATGAGGATAAATCAAAAGGAAGTATCACTAAAATGAAAGCCCACCTCACTCCTGCTCTGTCCCTACTGAGGACTCTAGGAGGAAGCTCAGAATACTAAGAGTCGGAACAGACAATAATGTGCCTTGATTTATCAGTATTGAGCTGCTTTGGATTCTTCTTCCTAAAACTCCAGGGATTGTTAAGACTGGGCCCAGAGTGGCTGGAAGTCTGTGTTAGAAACTGACAGAAGGGGCCACTACAGAGGGGATGAAGTCAGCTGAGTATGGTACACTTTCTGCATCAGGGCCAGTGTAACTCCAAAGGGAACCAAGAGCCATCTTGATCACCAATGAAGGCCAAAGTAAGAGGTTTCCACAAGGGCATGCAATTGTACCAAACCCAAGCCTGAGAGATACCCCATGATACATACCCAAAACAGAGGTACAACAAACAAGCATGCAGACCACACTCAGGTAAAAAATAAATTGTTTCCATCCACCCCAGGAACCAAGAGACTGTGAATCTTTTCCTTTAATATAATATTGAGTAATCTGTATCCCTACTACCTAGACCTACATGCCATCTTGGGAAGGGAAAGAGAAAAAGTAAGAAGATTGGAAATATGTTACTGTTACAGATTTCTTTTTCCAGTTAAAATGAGCAAAAGTAAAGGTATTATTTAATTATTAGATGGGACTGAATTTCAATCTGAATTAAACATTTAGTTTTCATGCCCAAACCCCTTCATCATGATCTGGTGAAGAAGATGAATGTATGTATAAAATATAAATACTTTGTTTTAGATGTTAGAATTTTGATATGTGTTAAGATTGATAACCTGGAATATGTCCTGCTTTATGTTTTAAAATAAATATACATTATATTTACTTATTCCTTTGACTATTTTGCACCACCTTTTTTATGTTTTATTTTTTTCACAAATGTGGTACCTATGATACAACATGAGTAAAATAAATTTATTGGATAATTTCATGCTATTTGTCATTGACTATGTATATATAAATGATGATAGCTAGCTTTCTGGCTTGAAATATCTAGATAAATGGGAGTACCATTCACTGAGAAAGAAAAACAGAAGTGCATGATACTTGGATGGTATATGTTTAAAAGTTCAGTTTTAGATCTGTTTTGTTTGAAAGGTTTGAGTCATCCTGTAGAAAACATTATGTAGGCTACTGGCTTTGCCGTGCTACAAATGTTAGGATGGGATCCTAATTCACCGTATTAATTTTTTTTTTTTCAAGATTTACATTTACTTAGACTTAAAGTGACTTCATTACAAAAAAGTAAAATGATCAAGGTTGTTCATTTTTCAGGGTTACACTAGCACTGAATTTGGTGCTTTGATATTTATTTTATTCAATTTAAATACATTTGCTTTTATAGTGTATAACCTATTGATTTTCTTTTGGTATAATTCAACTCTTGCTGATGTTTCTTCTTTGCATTCTTGTGCCCTCTAACCACAGGCCTTTGGACTGTCTGAAATGCTCTTCTCTGTACCTCAGAGAACTTTCTTTCCACTTCCTGTTATCATCCATAGTTAGTTTCTAGGTTTTCCAAGGAGTCCTTTCTTACTTTCCCAATGGAGCTATTTGCTCCTTATCACTCATAGAGAACAGTATATCTCTTTTTGTTGTCATTTACCACAGTTTCATTGTTACTCTATTTGTGTTTATTTGGTTAATATTTTACTCCCCCTTAGGATGTTGTGTTCACTTTGGCCTACCTCAATACCTAATCCAAAATCTGTCACAGTAGTGCTCAGTAAATATTTGTGAAAGAAAAACTAAATGAATCAGAGAATGGCTGTTAAGGTATAAAGTATTTAAGTAAAATACTTAAGTTCACTTCATTAGTGCATAACTCTTTCTATAACTCTTTCTATACTTATACCACTAAATTTCTCTTGTATGAATGATGGCTTTAAAATATCATTTTCATGGGCTCTTTCTAAAATTTGCTTTAAGTTTCTGTTTTCTTTTATGGAAAATACTAAAACTAAGTTCATTTGTTCTTGTTGACTTTGAATCATTATAGGCATATTTAATTATACTCTGTGTTATTAGAGTTGGTGTTTCCCCTTACTGTTTTCTTCTGCAACCTTTAAAGCCAAGGTATCATTCTTTTTTTTAATTTTTAATTTTTTTTTATTTTACAAAAATATACTTCTTTTAATTTTTATTTTTTGGATAAAGAAAGTTGCCTAAATTTAAATGAAAATACAACTAGATTTACAGGAAGAAAGAACAAAAGACAATCACAATAGTGAAACGATTTAGAACACAGAGTCAGAGTTTTTGGATAAAACAGTGTTGAACACTCATATTTAGAAATGTGTAATAATTTCCTTCACTTTGCACTTTCAAAAAGCTTAAAAGCATTAATAAAAACAGATTTAGGGAGGTCAGTTCTACACTTCTCTTTTCTTCATTTTTGTTAATTTTATTTTTAATTTTTTAAAATTTACATCCAAATTAGTTAGCATATAGTGCAACAATGATTTCAGGAGTAGATTCCTTAGTGCCCCTTACCCATTTAGCCCACCCCCTCCTCCCACAACCCCTCCATCAACCCTCAGTTTGTTCTCCATATTTATGAGTCTCTCTGTTTTGTCCCCCTCTCTGTTTTTATAAAACAAAAATAATGTGGAAAAAATAATATAATTCCTTTATATGTCAAATTCCACCTTCTCTCAGAGTCCTTTGATACTAACCAACCTTTCTTCCTCCCTTAGATTGCTCCTTTTATCTGCTGTTGTCAAGCAAATAAGACAGCCAAGCTTTTAAAAAAAGAGGCAAAATATGAATCAACGAGGAACTAAGTATAAATTTTAGGACTGAACTAGAAAGCACTAAAGCAGAAATTTAAGGATTATTTCAAATATGCAACAAACTTTTTTGCTTATGTTTGAGTTTATAGATTTATTAAGGGTATTGCTTTTTTCTTAAATCTAACCCTAGAGAAGCAAGGTCTTCTCAAAGGGAAATAATTAGGAGATAGTTTGATGGACCTTATCTGTGAAAAGTCTAGAGTTACAAATTTCCAGTTATAAAATAAATAAGTCATAGAGTTCAAAAGTACAGCATAGGGATATAGTCAGTAATATTGTAATAGCTTCACATGGTGACTACACTTATGGTGAGCATTGACTATGTGCAGATTTGCTGAATCACTGTGTTGTACACCTGAAACTAATATAACATTGCATGTCAACCAACTTCAATAATAATATATCTAGCTGTTTGAATCATGAGAGTATAGTCAAGATAACACTTCTCATATGGCGTTATGAATCCAAAACTAAGACAGTAGAACTACAATGAAATAAGCATAAGCTAGTGGAACTCACATGTATGAAAAGCCACCAAATCTCATAACCTCTTATAGAGCTTTTAATAATTTTCCTCATCTTTCAGAGAGTGCAACAAACAAATGCTACTAGATTTAGATCTGGAATGGTGTCTCTTACGTCTTTGTGTGTATAAAGCCCCACAAGTGATCCAATTGCAATACTGTATCAAGAAAGAGCATTATCAACCAGCCAGCTGCTGAATTTATAAATGTTTACAGGGTGATTTCACTAGAAATTTTCATTCTTGACTCTGAAACAAGCAGCCTACTGCATGATGGTGAAATTTTCTCTGGCACTTATATTATAGAGGTTGGACTGACTATTTCCCAAGGGTAAATGGAGATTACTCTATTCCACACATTTATGAGATTGTCTTAGTATGTCAGAGTCAGATTTCTATTCTTACCATTTTTCATTATTGTCAACTTTATAACTTCAGTCAATTATAGGGCTGCATTATAAGATGTAGATTATATCAACCTTTTAAATTGGATAGACTGAGAATTTAAACCTCTCCGTTCCAACACTAGAAAGTAAATAGGTTAATAACATATGACAAGAATGTTGAGACTGTAGAGGAAAAGTTTAGCTAAACTGGGGTTTTCTCTACTAATTAATAAAGATAGCAGTAGACTCAAGGAACCTTTTAAATCCCTGTGAAAATGGTGTCTATTTTTCAAATGCTCAGTATCAGTTAATATCACATTTTTGTCTAGAAAATTTAAGCTCAATCTGTGTTGTTGAATAATTTAGGGACAATGATATATGGTTTGCCACATATACCCATGATAATATGAATCAATTTAGCAGGGAGGATAATGTTTTGAATCTTTTAGTTTCCTAGTAATTTTACAGTTTAATATAACTATTATTTTTCTTTTATTTTGTATAGTTCAATTTTCCACAAATGTAGTAAGCCCAGACATCAAAATGATACCAGTAAATACATAAAGAGTTTCCTTTAGGAAAGTTAATTTTGACTTTGGCCATCATAATTCTCTTAGATTTCACTGCTGAGAAACTGGTAACCTATACATCACTTAGTTCAGTGAATACTGACCTTTCCTCTATATTGATTATAATATATATTATTACTATAATATTTGATTAGTAAAGTGAATCCTGGTCTAGACTCTAGATGCAGACCTCCTGGATTCAATTCTGGCCCCTTAATTACATGCTCTGGGATTATAAGCAAGTTCCTTAATTATTTTGTGCCTTCGTTTCTCATATGCAAAATAAGCACAAAACAATCATACCTTACACGGTTGTTAGGAGGATTAAAAAGTTTCTACATATAAGATGCTTAACACAATAAATAACCAGTAAATGTTAGTTTGTATAAGTATATGTGACAGTAATACTATTCCTAATGCCAGAGTTTTAAGTGGAATGTAGAGGAATGCACTACTTTAACTCTATGATTGATATAATGAAATACTGAATTTAATTTAATTTATCCTAAAATCAATGGAAGACACATTTTAGTAAAGTGAGGACTAGAATAAAGTGAGGGGGAAAACAATTCTGTTTGGATCTTTCTTCAATTTTTGGAGACTCCTTAAAATGCATCTAAACAGAAATTAGTTTGTTTTATAGAAAACATTTTATGAAACTATTTTATGAAAATAGTTTGTTTTATAGAAAACAAAGCATGGTGTGGAAAATACAAGAACCTCAATGAAAAAGAACAGTAAGAACACAAAGTTATTTTGTATGTAATGTAAGAAGTCTTTCGGAAGGTTCTTTTAGTTCTCAATTTAGAGGCATCGTGAGTGCTCAGAGTTATTGAGAAACTCTTCTATTGCATCACATCGAGGGAAAGAAATATCAATGTAAGTGGACTGCTTCCTAGTGTCTGTCAATTAGTAGGCTGAAGAAGACTATAGTGGACTGCATTAGGAGAAGTCCTTCATAAAGTTGAAGATTCTCAATGTACCACTGGGTGAAAAGCTAATCTATTTGATGCTTAGTAGTATGCTAAATGAGAAAGGAAAACCTTGATCACATTTAGAGAGAATTAGAAACACAGAATAGTGCCAACTTAGAATCTGACTATACAAGTGAAACCTACTAATTGTTGACCTGAGCACAGTTATGTGAATCTTAACTTTATTTCCACCCAATGCCCAAGCAAATTGACATTTCAGAAATTGTATAAAAAAGAGCCAGATTAATTTCCAATCTCTTTTAAGATTAACACTAATAAATATGTAATAACTAATATTTATGGAATGCTTACTGTGTGGCAGGTACTATTCTAAATATTTGACAAAGTTTAAGTCACTTAGTCTTCACAACAGCCCTGTCAAGTAGATACTGTTATTCTGTCTACGTTATAGATGAGGCAACTGAGGCACATAGAGGTTAAGTCAGCATCCAATGCTTCTCCTTATAAATAACACTGAAATAAAGGAATTTGTTTTTTATCTGCTTGTTTTGATGTCATATAAAAAGAACAGATAACAGTAATAAGAGTTACAAAATGATTTTCTGATTAATTGAAAAATATTGCTGTATTATTTATTACTATTTCAGTCATTCTCAAAGAAGCTAGAAGGAATTACCAGCAGGAACCTTAAATGTGAATAAAAAGGCTACAGCAGTTACATTTCTGCATGCAGTTATATTGGGGTGAATAAGGAAATAAACATAAGAAAGATACAATTTCACATATTAAAAGGACAGTTTACATCCATACATGCATTTATGTGCTCCAAATTAGGCACAATTCTGAATGTTCATTTTCAAAGTAGAAGAAATCAGAAGGAAGAGTCTATGTTGTTATCTCAGGGTATAATCATTTTACAAAGTGAAGAAAATTATATTTTGAAATTTTGAATCTGTTTACCCGTATTTCTTTGGTACTTTCATAGGAGAAAATAATTTTTCTCCTCTCCTTCAGGTGTGGGTGAAAAGCTCCCATTTTAAAGAAAAGCAGTGCAAAATTGTGAGCTGTGAATCGTCACTGTTGTTCTACATCATGAGGATCGGTTTGAGACATTGAAAACTGCCCAACTACACATTTGAGCTGTGTCTGCAATTGTGTAATTTACTTAGGGTGCCACTGCCGAAAGCATCTTAATTGCTTGGTTTGTTTTGCCTTACCTCCTCACCTTTTCTCTTACCTTCTTTGTCATGGTTCTGTCTGGTTACTGAGCATGCTGTTCCCATGAGTTCAAGCTCTTTTTTTTTTTTTTTTTTTTTTTTTAGTGTTCTGGTTAAACAGCACACATATTTATAAAGTTAGGACTTCAGAGAAACTTCACAGTGCCTAATACTGCATATTTAACAATGAGACTTTAACTACCCACTTTGAAAGCCATGGCATACCATTTATGAAAACGAATCCTGTGGACCTCTTTCAGGTTAGTAGCCTAACCGGACATTAATTAGATTAAGATGTTATCATATCTTTTTACTTTGAAATGTTAGTTTTCACTTCCAGAACTCAGCCATATTATGTGTCTCTGCCTAGTTTTTAGACTACTTTACAGCCCAATTCAAATTTGGGATTCAAACTTACTTCCTCATAATGTCTGCCTTGCTATTAATGCCACATCACTCTAGTTCTCTTTTATGTCTTGTTAACAATTCTGGATCCAACTGAGTCTCTGTCACTTTACCTTGGTTGGCATCTTTATGGCAATAGTGCAAATATCCATTCACCTGGGAGAAAATGTTCTCTTTTTTCCACATTTCCCTTTTAGAATCCCCAGTTGCAGATAGTACTCAGTAGAATTACTCAAAGCAGTCCTCTTTTTCTTTAATGCAGTCCTCTTTTATACTTTACATATTCCTCTGTGTTAAATACAAAGAGCAGTTTGCTTCTTCCATTTATTGGGTAGCTACAATTTGCCAGACGTCATGAAGGAACCTAAAGATACCATAGAGAGCTTATGCTCAAGTGGAGAAGACAGTTAATAAATAAGGAAATACGTGATAAGAAAGCAAATTATAGATTTTGGAGAGTGAGACAAAGCAAACAGGGTGTTATGATAGAGCATATTGGAGGGTGGGGGGTATTGATATATGGCAGAAGTTTACTTAGCATGAGTCAGCACCAGAGAGGGCATGTCCTTTTTCTGAAAGATGAGAAGAGGCCAGCTGAGTAAAGACCTTGGGGATGACACTGTGTGCAGAAGCAGTGGCAGGTGCAACAGAAAGCTTTAAGAGATTCCTTGACACATGGAAGGAATTGAAACACTAGATGAGATTGAAGAGGTTGGAAGTATCCTGATTACAGATGACTATGAAGTGAATGATACAACAGGGTTTCTGTTCTTTTCAGTAGTGATGATAAGCCATGATAAATTATCAACAGTCTCTCCTAGACTCCCATGGAGTGAAAGGCCTACATAGGTAGAATACATTACTTGGGCCAGAATCTGTGGCCAAAGAACAGTATATTTGTGTAAAAAAATGGGCTATTAAGATGATTAATTCACAACTCTAATTACCTGTATCCTACTCTTTCCAACAAAATCAAATGGACCAGGCTACCTAATATATTGTATATCCATAAAAGACATGAGCCTTGTAAATATATTGAGTCTATTTATGGGGGACTTTACAGTACATTTGATAATAATAATTGAGTCAGTGTTACTATATCTGTTTTTTATACTTTTATGAGAAAGATGATGACATTTGTTAAAATGTATGTAGTATACTTGGTATAAATGTACCTTTTACAAAGAAAGAATATACATCTTGTTAGAATCTTTTCTGGGCCTTTAATTTAAGTAGTATTACAAATGTAGTCCCTATCCATGAGGTGAGAAAAATACAACAGGCCTTTGAAAATCAACTTGACTAATACTTTGCCAAATGATCATGAACATATATCAACGCTTATCTGTACAGGTGGTTCTTGTACAGGAAACAGCATTATGCACACTTTGACTAAAGGTCACAGAGGAATAAATAAAGTTCTTTTTGAACTCGGCAAGAATTTATGGGAATGTAGCTTACTTTAAATAACAAAGTGGCAGCCTAACCCTCAAAATTCTCCATTGTATACACTCATTTCACTGACTTGACTCATTATGGAGATAAACTGGTCCTGACTGAAAGGGAAGGAAGTTTGTGTTGAAAGTTGTATTACTAACAACCCTTTAGTTAATACTGGCATGAGATGCTTCTCAAGAACACTGGTCTGAAAGTTTCTTATCTTTTGGGGATTCAAACAGAAGAAGAAATCCAACAGTCAGTGATTCGAGAGTCAGTTTGTCTCTCTCCCTATCTGTCCGCCTGTCTGCCTGCCTATCTATCTATCTATCTATCTATCTATCTATCTATCTATCTATCTATCATCTGTCTATCTATTCTATTTTAAAATGAAGTTTAATGTAGAATTTGGGCAAATGTGTAAATTATACCTTAAAATAAAGGACTCAGTTTTAAGGTTGCTTCTGATGGAATCCTCTGCCCAATTTTGGTTTCTTATTAGAGTTTTTTCTGCTTCTTGAGTTGATGTTTTGTTTTGTTTTGTTTTGTTTTTTCTTTGCTCTTTCTCTTGATAGAGTAGGTATAGCAGCAAAGGTATCATAAAAAAATAATTTCTGTATAATTTTATTCTACGTGTGGATAGAAAATATGTTTACAAATATAATCAACATAATATTTTACTCATATTTTTAAGAATTTATTTTCTAATTTGACAGGTGTATATTGAATAAATAATTCCTGCAGTACCTTGCACCAGGAATGGCCCATGTACTTCATTCATGTGTGTTGCAGGATTTATCTAACCACTTTCCTCTGCATGAGTCACAGTCTATCTCAGTTTCCTTATAAATTAAAATGCTTCAATGGACATTTTTCAATAGACATCCTTGTACACATGTTTTTTGAAAAGCCCATGGTCTTAATCATCATAATATATGCTCTAAAACAAGGAGGGAACATCTTTTCAATGTAGGTAAGTTATGTTTGACAGATAGTAATTGATGACTTAACCCCACAGAGAGAGGTGACCTGGGGACTAGGGTTGATGTTTGAAATTCTTAAGGAGCTAAGTATAACACCAAACACTGAGGATCTTGCTCCTACATCAGTGATGACAGATTCTACAAGCCATAGCTACATTGATCTTTGTGGAATTTATAAATATGAAAATGAGATATATACCTAGTCTATGAGGATGGGTTGGTGTATCTATCAACTTTCCTACCCATTTAACTACTATATATCTTCTCATGGAAATTGCTTTTTAGTTGTTCCTTTTTCCAGACACCAATGTCTTAGTCTACATTTTTTAAATGATCTCAGCTGAACTCTTGATATTCTTCCTTGCATGAACGAAATACTATAAACTGACACTCGTGGCTTTGAATTCTGGATTTCTGTCTCTGAGACTTGTAGCCATATTCCCTCATAGTTTCAATAATGGTGGGGATGGCAATTTTTAAATAAGGTAAAGGGACTTTATTGCTCTTTTGGTTGTCAGAGCAGAAGCGGACAGGGCATTATCTTTGATTTTAAAGGTATTTTGCTTAAAAAATAACTCAGTTCAAAGCATATTCTCTTCTTTTCTTACAGCTAAGTGTTTAAAAAACCGGTGAAAGTGTGGTCATTTAGTAACTATAAGAAGACAAACCCCTTAACCCTCTGCAGGTGTTACTTTGTAATGGCTACTTTCATTAATTTTTGCAATTTAATATATATTCAAATAGACATCATTGCTTTAGTTATTTATCTTTAAGCTACCAGTATTAATGCCCTATAGATAACTATAAGTCTAACGTCCAAAACATGTAAAAATAATATCCAAATAAAGGTAAAAATGAAGGTAAATGGCTTTTAAGCATGTGTGTATTTAAAAAAAATAAAACCTCTCTCCTTTACAAAAATGCATCAAATGTCGGCAGCTATAATGAAATATTGCTTATATTATAAATAAATCATGCCTTCTGAATTTTAAATAAAAAAAAAATGATCCAAGAGTGTTAAGCTTTGTTGAGAGAAAAGCTAGTTTTAGAAGCATACCGTTTAATAAAGTAATTATAAATGGGAATATAATATTTTAAAGGGAATGATTCACTTATTTACTAAATAAATTTAGTATTCCTTCATACTAAGAAGGATAGGTAAAATAACATATATCTTTTCTTTGTTTTATAGTTAATCTTATCCAAAATGTCAGTATTTCACTCAATTAGAGAATGCCTTGAGTGAATTAATTGAAAATAGTTTAATAGCTATGTGAATAGAACCACTAGAAAGAATTCTATTCTTTGCAATCTAGCGTCTACACAGAGGTCTCAGGGGTAGCCACTATTTTTGATAGGCTGAAACAGTTTGCTTTTAACTGGTCTATCAGAATTGAACAGTAGGGGACGATATTTCACTAGTTTGTGTAAAATCCATTAGCATTAAAGCAGAAAAATAGCCTTTAATGGGGCTACATAGCTAGTCAAAAGTAAAGACAAATCTGATAGAAAATGATTAATTTAAACTGACTTTTGTTTAAAAATATTTCTTTTTACTTATCTAAATCAATTTTTGTTACTTGTAGAATATTTGTCTATCCTCTCATCAGCGTTTTTTAATGTTTAGATTTTATTGGAAAGGCATACTTATCTTTAGTGCTATTTTTACTACATTTTCCCAACTAGAATTCTCCATAGGGGAAAACTTCACATTAAGAGATTTATTTTAAACTAAAAATATTTTATCCTCTAATTTTGCCAAGAAAAAAAAAAAGCCAAGACTTAAGAACATATTAGGAGTAAAATCAGTGGTGATGCTTCCATAGAGTTTATACCTGTGCTTTCAATTCTTTTCTGTGTAATAGACTGCGGGGTGGGGGGGGGAAGAACTTTATTTTTTTTATATTATATTATATGTTTATATTTCTGCAGTTGAGTCTCCCATAAGAGAGAATTCTGGCATGAATGGTTCTAGAGTTTTCATTGGCAAAGCTGACTCTCACAAAAATTAATGGCAGAACATAAATGCATATTTATATAGAGATAACAAGAAAGTGTGGTGTAGTAAAATATTCCAAAGTAATGTTTTATATGCTTTTGAAGTTTGATATATTTTCTATGCCAACCTTGTCATGAAAACCAGCAGCAGGAAATTTACATGTTATTTTAAGTAGGGAGTATTTACTGATACTTAGGTGTTCCAGTATCAAGCATTTTAACTATATGTACTAATGAAATATTAAGAAATTAACAGCTTATCTAGAAATCTCATAATTCATTTTTTTCTAGAAA
This sequence comes from Neofelis nebulosa, assembly GCF_028018385.1. Lineage (NCBI taxonomy): Eukaryota > Metazoa > Chordata > Mammalia > Carnivora > Felidae > Neofelis > Neofelis nebulosa. The sequence goes on along the minus strand of NC_080782.1, from coordinate 39,208,969 downwards.
TAGAATTTCTATTTACTTTTCCAAGAAATGATTTTGAAGTTCTTGGAATATAAAACCCAATATGTATCTCAGTGTTTCATAAATTTACTTGTAAATTAGGATACTCCTCTTAAAAATTATAATATATAATGCAATGAATTTCTTTGTGAAGGTGTATTCTGTAAATAGTTGTTAAAACAATATTTCTGATAGTTTAATCATGAAATAATTAACAAATTATGTCATCTCCATTAATCTTAATTTCTGCAATTGTCAGAGGCCCAGAAAATCAAATACAATTTTAACCTCTTTATAAGTGTGCCAGTGATTGATTGTTTTTGTGGAGAGTATTTTCTTAGGAAATCTGCTTTGGCTAAAAGAGAATTTTACTGAAACAAATCATATTAAAACGTACAGATAACTTACTATACAAAAGTAGGACATGGTTTGAGAGGAGTTTCTCATACTGATCTGAGCTTAGTTGGAAAATACACAAGATCTTAGAATTGGTACTAAGCATTACAATTAATGACACCTACATATGACTTGGATAAAGAGAGTATGTCAATAACAGATCAACAAGAGTAGAAGATGATTAAGCAGAAAGTGGGAATATCAAAGCAGCCGTCAAATGACATGCTAATCCTAACTTCTCTCCTCCTGAGAATTTTTCAAACCAAGAAGAGATTCTACACTAAAGACCTTACATTTAGGATTGATTTTCATTTAGACCTTGTCAGGACAAAGATTTTATATACAGTGCAGTAACAGATTGTGTTTTATACATAAAATCCTTTCTAACAAAGCACACACACAACACATAAGCTACTTGCAATAATGAAGCTCATAGTCTCATTGAACATCCATCAGATTCAAGCTGTTTACCTAGTCCTAAGGATACCCTCTGGACAAAAACAGAATAGAATTCCCTTCACTACCCTGTTAGGAGCACGTGTCCTTTGTTTTATGAGTGACTCAAAGATATATGTGTGGAAGTTTAAAGGCACTGGAACAGTAGCTTTTATTTTTTTATCTTTTTTTTTTTTGAAGTTTATTTTTCTTGAGAGAGAGAAAGAGAGAGAATGGGGGAGGGGCAGAGAGAGAGAGAGGGAGAGAGAGAATCCCAAGCAGGCTCCATGCCATCAACACAAGAGCCTGAGACAGGGCTCAAACTTGAAACCATGGGATCATGACCTGAGCCAAAATCAAAAGTCAGATGCTCAACTGACTGAGCCACCCAGACACTCCTGGAATAGAACGGTTAAATTGTTCTAAATAAGAAATAAGTACTAGAGGGGCACCTGGGTGGCTCAGTAGGTTGAGTGTCTGACATCAGCTCAGGTCATGATCTCACAGCTCGTGAGTTCGAGTCCTGCATTGGGCTCTGTGCTGACAGCTCAGAGCCTGGAGCCTGCTTCCGATTCTGTGTCTCCCTCTCTCTCTGCCCCTAACTTGCATTCTGTCTGTGTCTCTCTCAAAAATAAATAACATTAAAAAAAATTGAAAAAAAGAAATAAGTACTAGAGTTAGAGCAGTTTTTCTCCTTGGAAGAAATTTTGCCCCTTGGGGAACATTTAGCAATGTCTGGAGAAATTTTTGATTGTGACAACTTGGGAGGGTTATGCTACTGGAAACTGTTGAGTGGAGGCCAAGACACTGCCCTTGTACATACTTTACCCATAGCAAAGTATTATCTGGTCCAACATGCCAATAGTGCAAATGTTGAGAAATCCTAATTTATGGGAAGAGGAGAATGTTCAGGAAAACAAACAAACAAATAAACAAACAAACAAAAACCCTCTCAGCCTCCTTTGAGGTCAAATGGAACTAGGGAGTAGGGAAATAAGGAGGATTCTTTGGCTAGAGGCAGGTGGAATATAAATGTTATGTGAAATAAGTGTTAATGTGCTAAGAAGTGTGACCCCTTCTTATGACTTACAAATCTTCAATATAAAGTATAATGTTTTCGTTGTGCTTGATTTCTCTCTGCAATCATACGAAGGACCGAGTTTTACAATTAAGGCTAGTCAGTCCATGGAGATGTAGGAGAACAAATGCTGTTTTAGTTGATAACTACTTGGTGCATACTGACTCAGTGATGGTTCAATTATTGAGATATTTTCATGCCCGTTACTGAGTAATTGTTATCTTGAATCCTCTGAGTGAACTTGATACCCCAACTAACCCCCAATACCTCTCACAATCCAGCAAGTAAAGAATAATGTCTGACACAGTTATAGGCCAGACAATGGCCCATGTCTTTTCTGATGGTTTGTGGTTAAATATTTTGAATGTTACTTTTTTTATGCTCTTAATAAAATCAAACCTCAATCTTTCAAAGTTGGCACCTAAAGGACAACTCACATAGAGGGTCGTGTGAAAGGCAGTGAAAACCAGTCACCACTTCATAAGTTAAGATTTTTTTTTTCTGTTAACAAGCTTGGAAGTGTAGTCTTAAATTTATTAATGAAAGTGGCAGGTTTCTGTTGAGAGATTCAGTGTATGAACAATCACTTGTCAGTATGCTAGTTTTCTAAGTAAAGCTAAGATATTTTAAATAGCATAATATTTATTTGCTTAGTTTAGGCTCCTTGGAGTGAAAATGCTTTGACAAAACTGGCTAAGTGTCAAAATAATAAACATGTCAAGGAATGGAAATCTCCTTAAAAGCAAAATGAAGATGAGAATAAAAATGTCAGGTTTGGGCTGTACAAGTTATCAAATCAATTATCTCAAATGCATTTTCATTATCTAAATTTACTTGCTGTTATTTATTTTTAAGAAATTTTTATAGTTGCCATAAAACGTATTGCACAGCACCTTGGATTGGTTTGCATTTTTCTAAAGGAAGAGCTCTGAAATTGTAGTGAATAGTCATAGCAAGACAGAGGTCCAGGGTACAGAAACGATTCTACAATTCTGTTCAGGAAGACAAAATCAAAATGGAGGGGGAGCAGAAAGTTGGATGGTAATAGATACTGTACTGTGGCATTTGAACAATTGTTTTTAATCTAGTAGAAGTTATTAATTGTAATAATTTCCATGAGATGTTCTTCCAGATGTATTATATTTTAGAGCTAAATGGCATTTCAGTGGAATACCAACCAGCATAACATATGGTTTTTAAGAGTATCTGTTACAGAGATTGAGAGTAAAAAAAAAATGTATCTATCCGATTTGAAGAAATGGATATTTAGATGATGAACTGTTACCATAGAAAATGGCAATGTACTCAAACCACAGAAGAGATCAGATGGCTTTGATGATGAACATTTAAATTAAAATAATTTTTAATTGCTTACGCCAATAACAAATAAACTTTACCTTCACCTCACACGTATGCCCATTTCTATATCCACACCCATTCAGCTTGCTCTCATAACAACTTTCAAACATATGCCATCATGTTTGTTTTTAGAGAGTCTTAAAACGCCAATATTCATCTACACTGAGACACATTATAGTCATGTCAAAAATCAAAGACTGAGAATTATTTTAAGCAGCAAGAGAAAGGTGAGTCACCAAGTATGAAGAACCACCGTTATTCTATCAGTGGATCTCTCAGCAGAAACCTGGCAGGTCAAAAGAGAGTGACATGATATAATTAAAGTGCTGAAAGAAAAAAAAAGTCTACCAACCAAGAATACTGTATCTGGCAAAACTATCCTTCAAAAATGAAAGAAAACAAAAATGTTCTCAGATAAGCAAAAAACGAGGGAGATTTTCAACACTAGACTTGCCTTACAAGAAATGTTAATGGTAGTCTTTCAAGATTCTAGACAGGAACACAAAGCCGTATGAAAGTATAAAGGTTGCTGGCAAAGACAAGACTATAGACAAATACAGAATACCATAATCCTATGATGATGTTGCATAAATCACTTTTAATAATCAGATAGAAGTTAAAAGACAAAAGTATAAAAAATATAACTAAAATATGTTCATGGATACACAATATAAAAAGATATAACCTGTGACATCAGTAACATTAAGTGTTGGAGGAGATGAAAAAGTGTAGAGTATTTGTATGTCATTGAAATTAAGGTGTTGTCAGCTCAAAAGAGATTATTATAACTATACAATGTGTTATATAAATCGTATGGAAAAAAGTGGGGTTTTTTTGCCATGTTGTGCCTTTCCTCCTGGAATTGTAAGTGGAACACAATACCAGTACCTGTTTACATTGTGAGGTGGATATTGTTACAGAGAACACATCAGAGGCTTTCTTACTGTTAAGCAAATAATGCCTTGTGAATGTATGATCTGTGGAGAAAGGCCTGTAGTTTTAGCTGCTGATGCTGTCTGTGTTGTTGGAGAATAAATTTTGGATGTTATTTTTTTTCTCTTCCCCCCCCCCCCCCAAAAAAAAAGCCTATGGTAACTACAAAGAAAATACCTATAAAGATATATGAACAAAATGAGAAAGTAATCAGAGCATGTTACTAAAAATATCAATGAAACTCAAAGGAAGAGAGCAAAGGAAAAGAGAGACAAAAAGTCTATAAGACAGAAAAAAAATGAAGAAAATGGCAATAATAACTTCTTCCCTATCAATAATTACTTTAATGTGAATGGATTAAATTCCCCAATCAAAGGACATAGAGTAGCTATATCCAAGTATATGTTGTCTATAACAGACTCAGTTTAAATTTTAGAATGTGCATAGGCTGAAAATGAAACGATGGACAAAGATATTCTATGCAAATGGCAACCAAAAAAGATTGGGGTGGTCATACTTATATCAGGCAAAATATGCTTTAAAATTTTTTTAATGTTTATTAATTTTTGAGAGAGAGAGAGAGAAACAGCGTGAGCTGGGGAGGGTCAGAGAGAGAGGGAGACACAGTGTCCAAAGCAGGCTCTAGGCTCTGATCTGTCAGCACAGAGCCCAACACAGGGCTCAAACTCACAGAACCACGAGATCATGACCTAAGCCAAAGTCGGACACTCAACCGACTGAGACACCCAGGCGCCCCAGACAAAATATACTTTTAAGTCACAAACTGTAAAAAGAGACAAAGAAGGACATATAATGACCTAAAAAGGTCAATTAGCCAGAAAGGTATAACAATTATAAACACATATGCACATCAGAGTACTCACATATGTGAAGCAAACATTGGTAGAACTGAAGGAAGATATAAGAAGAAACATGATAATAGTAGAGGATTTCAGTACTGTGCTTTCAATAATGGATACAGCATCCAAATAAAATATCAATAAGGAAATGGGATTTGAACATTATAGACCATATGGACCTCAGACACATTCAGAACATTCCATCCAACAGTAGCAGAATACACATTCTTCTCAAGTGCACATGGAACACTCTCCAGAATAGATTGTGTGTTGGGTTACAAAAAAATTTTTAACAGATTTAAGAAGGTCAAAATCATACCAAGTATATTTTCTGACACAATGAATGACACTAGAAATTAATGAAGAAGGAAAACTGGAAAATTCACAAACACATAAAAAATAAACAGCTTTTTGTTTGAGCAAGAAATGGGTCAGTTAGGAAGTCAAAAGAGAAATTAGAAAATATCCTGAGACAAATAGAAATGGAAATACAACATACCAAAACTTAGTGGATGCAGCAAAAGTAGTACTAAGAAGGGGTTTTATGATACACACCGTCATTTAAGAAGAAAGAGCTCAAATAAACAATCTAACTTTACACCTAAAGAACCTAGAAGAAAAAACAGAAGAAAGGAAATGATTATAATTAGAACAGAAAAAAATGAAATAAAGAATAGAAAAATAATAGAAAAAAGTAAAGCTAAGATTTACTTCTTTGAAAATATCAATGAAATTGACAAACCTTTAGCTAGATTAAACAAGAAAAAAAGAAGACTTGAATAAATAAAATTAGAAAGAAATTTTCAATGAAGAGACATTACAACGGATGCCACAATTTTTTAAAGAAGTTTAAGAGGCTACAATGAACAGCTATATGCAAACAAATTGGGTAGTCTAAAAGAAGTGGATACATTATAAGTGTGCAATCTACTAAGAATGAGTCTTGAAGAAATAGAAAATCTGACTAGACCTATAACTAATGAGGAGATTGAATTAGTAGTAAAAAACATGCCACCAAGAAAAGTCCAGGATGAGATCATTTCACTGGTGAATTCTATCAAATGTTAAAAGACGAATTAGTGTTACTCCTTCACAAATTCTTTTAAAATTTGAAGAGGGGGAACTCCCAACTCATTTTATGGGGCCAGAAATACCATGATACTAGAGCCAAGGAACAAACAACAAACAAACAAACAAACTCACTACAAACAACAATAACAAAAACAACAAGCCACTATCCTTGATGATTATATACTAGTAAACCAAATCCAACAGCACTTTAAAAGAGTCATACACCATGACCAAATGAGATTTATTTCTAGGATGCAAGGATGGTCTAACATATGAAAATCAATTTCATACATAACATTAATGGAATAAGGGCTAAAAATTACATGGTCATAGCAATAGATGCTGAGAAAGTATTTGAGAAAATTCAGCACCATTTCATGATCTAAAACACTCAACAAACTAGGAATAAAAGAAAATTATCTCAATATAATAGAGGCATATATGAAAAAAAACACAGCTAACAGTATATTTAATGGTAGGAAAACTGAAAAGCTTTTCTCTAAGATCAAGAATAAGGCAAGTGTACCTACTCTTACCACTTCTATTCAACATTATACTAGAAGGACTACCTAGAGCAATTAGGTAAGAAAAAATAAAGGAATCCAAATTGGAAAGGAAGAAGTAAAATTATCTCTATTCCCAGATGACATGATCTTATACATTGGAAAATCCTAAAGATTACACACACGCGCACATACACACACACACACACACACACACAGCTAATAAACTATAATAAATTCAGTAAAGTTTCAGAATAGAAAATCAACATACAAACGTCAGTTGCATTTCTATACACTAATAATAAGAATCTGAAAAGGAAATTAATAAAACAATCTCATTCATAATCTCATCAAAAAGAACAAAATGGTCGCTAATAAACTTAAGCAAGGTTATGAAAGACTTGCACACTGAAAACTTGCAGACCACTGATGAAAAAATTAAAAAAAACACAAATAAATGGAACAACATCCAATGTTAATGGATTGGAAAACTTAGTATTGTTAAAATATTCATATTATTCAAACTAATGTACACATACATTGCAATTCCTATTAAAATCTCATGGTGTATTAGAAAAAAAAAAACATCCAAACTCATATGGAAGCACAAAGTACCCCAAATTGCCAAACCAGTCTTGAGAAAGAAGAGTAAAACTGGAGGCCTCACACTGCCTGATTATAAAGCATATTAAAAAGCTGTGGTAATTAAAACAGTATAGTATTACCATAAAAACAAACATTTAGACCGATAGAATACAGTGGAGAGCCCAGAAATAAACCCACATATATCTGGTCATACTTGGTCTTCAACAAGTGTTCCTGGATTACACAATGAGGACAGGGTAATCTCTTCAACAAATGGTGATGAGAAACTGGATATCCAAATGCAAAAGACTGAAATTGGATTCTTAAACTATACACAAAAATCAACTCAAAATAGATTAAAATATAAACATAACACCTGAAACTATAAAACTCCTAGAATAAGTTATAAGGGAAAATCTTCATGACATTGGTCTTGGCAATGATTTCTTGGATATGACACCAAAAGCACAGGCAACAAAGCAAAAGTAGACAAATGAGACTACATCAAACTAAAAAGCTTTTGTGTGAAAAAGAAAACAATCAATACAGTGAAAAGACAACCTACTGAATGTGAGATAATGTTTGTAAACCATATATCTGATAAGGGATTAGTATCCAAAATATATTAGGAATATCTCAAAATTAAAAATAAATAACCTAATAACAAACAGATCAAAGGATTTGAATACACATTCCTCAAAGAAGACATATAAATGGCCAAGAGGAATATTAAAAGATATTTAACTTCACTAATATCAGGTAAATGCAAATAAAAATCACAATGAGTTGTAACCTCACACCTGTTAAATGCTTATTATTAAAAAATAAAAGAAATAACAAGTGTTGGCAAGAATGTGGAGAAACTGGAGCCCTTGTGCTCTGTTGGTACGTATACAAAATGGAATATACTGTATACTGCTATGGAATATATGGAGGTTCTTCAAAAATTTAAAAATAGAAGTATATGATCTAGAAATTGTGCTTCTGAATATTTGTCCAAAATGATTAAAATCAGGATCTCAAAGAGATGTTTGTGTTCCTCAATTAATTACAACATTACTAACAATAGCCAAGAGATAGAAACAATGTAAATGTCCATGGATAGATGAATGGATAAAGATATGTATATATATATATATATATACATATATATATATATATATATATACGTATATATATATATATATATATATATATATATATATACATATATATATATATATATATATATATACGTATATATATATATATATATATATATATATATAGAGAGAGAGAGAGAGAGAGAGAGAGGATTATTCAGAGTCAAGAATGAAGGAAATTCTGCCATTTGGAACAATATGGATAAACTTTGAGTATATTATGCTAAGTGAAAGAAGCTAATCACAAAAGGACAAATATTACATATTGATTCCACCTCTATAATGTATTTAAAGTAGTTAAACCCATAGAAAAAGAGTAGAATGGAGGTGGCCAGTGGCTAGGGTGAGAGAGAAATGGGGAGTTGATGTTCAATGAGTCTAGAGATCAGTTATGCAAAATAAAGTTCTAGAGATCTGTTGTATAACATTGTGCTTATAGTTAACAATACTGTGCTGTACACTTAAAAATTATTAAGAGGGTAGATCTCATGTTACGTGTTTTTTACCACCTTAAAAAAGATGAGAAGGTGGGTGCCTGGGTGGATCAGTCAGTTAACCATCCAACTTCGGCTCAGGTTGAGTTCGAGCCCCTCATCGGGCTCTGTGCTGACAGCTTGGAGCCTGGAGTCTGCTTCAGATACTGTGTCTCCCTCTCTCTCGACCCCTTCCCCACTTGTGATCTATCTGTCTGTCTGTCTCTCAGAAATAAAAAAACATCAAAAAAAGTTGGGGGGCACCTGTGTGGTTCTGACTGTTGCATGTTGGACTTCAGCTCAGGTCATGATCTTAGGGTCTGTGAGTTTGAGCCCCATGTTGGGCTCTGTGCTGACAGGTCAGAGACTGGAGCCTGCTTCGGATTCTGTGTCTCCCTCTCTCTGCCTCTTCCCCAATCACACTCTGTCTCTCTCGCTCTCAATAATAAATAAACACTAATAAAATTATAAAGATGAGGAGGGGAAACACCCCTTTTGTATGGAAGACAGAAAGCAGAGAAAGTGGGCTATCTGGCCCATGCGGGTGGGGGTTCTGACATCTTGTTCAATGCTGAACTCCCAGGGTAGTAAATTCCAATGTAATTCCAAAGTTTAAGCAGTGCTCAATAGCTACATACTTCCTATTATAGTTTATTAATTAATTATGTTTATTAAAGAATGTAGTAAAGTATTTTTTCAATGTATGCATATTATTATTTTAAGTAACATGTTAGGACATAAATAAGTTGTTTAGGTATGAATACTTAATAAATAGAACTGTTTAAAGTATTTCTTTTGGCCTGGGGATGCTGCAAAAAACTGCTAAGAAACTTAAGTGTTCTATGAACCAAGACAGTTTGGGAACTTTTGCCCTAATCTATTGGGTCCGTCCACACAGGCAGGGGCTTTGTCTCTTTTGGCTTTTTCCTCAATACCTAAAAGAGAATTGACATATAGCATCACTACAACATTATTAGGAATAGCCTTGAAAGACAATGGTAAAGGGAAACCTTCCTGGTGAGAAGAACTTTAGACATTTTTAATGGTCCACTTAATGTAGAAGAGATGGCCTAAGGTTCAGATTGATACTAACTTATAATGGCTAATAGATTAGATGGCTGATAAAACAGGATTGAAGCTAAGTAACTAAGTAAATCAGGTTAGAAATATGTAGCTGGATCTCTCAGAGTTGGCTACAGTATGAAGATCTAAAATTTTCACCAAATGCCCACCAGAGGCCATTCACTAAGAAGTTCTCATTAAGCAGGTTGACAAGATAACCTATCCTAGGGTTGTTAATCAGCCTCTTTACCTTGAGTAAAGGCTTTTGTAGGAAAGGCCCTTGGAGACAGGGATTGGCTCAACAACATGGACTTCTTCTCACCAAGAGTGTTCTAGCTTCTCTTTCCGGTTGAGTTTTCAATCTGCCAACATCACAGAGCAATCCTCAGCTGCTAACAGGTCACCATCTACTAGTGGTAGATAAATTACATTAGGCCCTATCTTTTGTGGAAGGGTTTAATGATTGACATCTTTTATTGGAACAGTTTTTTTTTCTCCATTTTTGGTAGTATTTCTGCCAGAATAGTCATTCAAGGATTTTAGGAATGCCTTACCTGTCACCATTATATTCCATAAAACATTGCTTCTCATCAGATGATTCATTTTATGTAAAGGAAATGCAACAATGGGCTCTCCTACAGAATTATCTGGAATTTTCAGTTGAAGCTAGTTTTCATCACTCAATAGGAGCAGCTCTGAGAGAATGAATAGCCTGCTGGTGACTTAGTTGTGGTACCAGCTAGGAGAAAACACCCTGAGAGGGCAAAACGTTTTCGTGCTGGATGTGCTATATGCCATAAACTTGTGGTTGATATGTGATGGTAATTGTCTCAAATACTCACTTTGTTGTTCTGAGGAAGAAAAGATTGGCTGTTCAGAATTTCACTAAATTACCCCCTGGAAACTGTTTTGCTTATGTTCTCTGACACTTTGGACTTGTGGTGTTTAAATATTATACTACTTGGGGGAGGAATTGTCCTATCAGAGAACATCATAATAGTTCAGATAAACTGGAAGTTGAGGTCTCCCTCTGGCCATTTTGGCTATGTTTAACCAAAAGGTTGGGAGAGAGGATCACTATAGCAGTCAGGAAGGGTGATACTAATCATCAGTAGGGATATTGGGTTTCAGCTATACAGTTGAGATAAGGAGGATCTACTAAGGCACCCCTTAGAGCTCCCTGGCCTAGTATTCCTGATCAGAGAAAAGTTATAACTCAATAAAACTAAGACCACCCATCAGGGACTCAGATTCTGAAAAATTTAAGGTTTGGCTTACTCCAACGTGGGAAGGACACCATCTAGTCAAGAGGACGGCTAAAGCTAAGGAGAGCCCGGAATATGTGCTGAAAAAAAAAAAACAAAAAACTATAATTATCAACTTGGACCTCGTGGCCAAGTACAGAAGCAGGGTCTATAGTAGTAATGTTTTATATGCCTATCTTTCTTTTCATTACTTTGCTGTTTTTTTTTTTCATTTCCATTCATTCTTTCATGACTTTATGAAAACACAATAAATAAAATGTGAGCTAGCATTAGACTGCCATAATCTGAAAAAAGAAAAAGAATAGATTTCACAGAGAAAATGTATGAATTGTACTGGATATTTTCAGTTTTCCCTTCCAGATCTCTACCTTTTGACTCCTTGCTTGTTTCTTTGGGAGACCAAACTTTATGGACTTCATTATAGGAGTCCCTTGCTTCTGACTTCTGGTTGGGTTAGGTCAGTAAGAGGCACCCAGTTTTGCATTGGCTGTAGTTTTATCCCCCTATTTAAGTCCACATATACTGTTAGTTGGTTCTTCTTGTTTTGTAATTACTCTTTTTGGGTTCCAGTAATCCCCCCTCTCCTTGTCCATTCAGATCTTATGCTCGGGATAGCATTATTCCTTGTTCATTTCCTTATCCCGCCCACAGATTTATAAATGGTTCTTTTATTAAATTCACAATTTTGCTGTTTCAATTGTGCTTTATCTTTCATGCTAGGACCCTGACTGTAAACATAAACAAATAAATAAATTTAACAAGCAAACTTAAGTCATAGTCTTTATGCCATATGTTGAGATTCATTTAGTAAACTCAGTGCTGTGGATAGGCCATCTTACTCCAAAGCCTCTTAACCACTGCACATGATCTTTAGGCAGTGTGAAAACACTTCTTTTAAAGTCATTACCCTGATACTTTTACCTCAGAATAAAGTTTTTGGTTTTTTTTTAAAGTGTATTTATTTATTTTGAGAGAGAGAGACAACAGGCGAGGGACTGAGAAAGAAGAAGAGAGAGAATCCCAAGCAGGCTTCATGCTGTCAGCACAGAGCCCAACAAAGGGCTCGATGTCACATACCGTGAGATCATGAGTGGAGTTGAAAGCAAGGGTCATTCAACCGACTGAGCCACCCAGGTGCCCCCAGATTAAAGTTTGATTAAACCGTATCATCCTTTGCTTCTAGTTAGTAATCACTTTCTGTGTTGTCTGCTGTCTCACTCAAGATGGTGCAGTGAAATTGCACCCCATCTCATAAACCCAGCAAATGCCAGTCTATTTGTCTGTTTAAAGCTTAGCTGAAACACAAAGATAATTAATAACTCTAAAAGAACTAATGTCTAAGGCACTAATCAGAATAAAATATGGATGAGTTAAGAGTTCATCCTTATTAATTTATAGAATTTATATTTGAATTTTGTATCAGTACATATTCTTTAGGATACAAAGTTTACTGATTTTTGTATCTCAGCTAACCCAAAAAGCAAAGATAGTTCCTAGAGAATCATCAATAATATCACTTCTTATCTACCTACTAATGAATCTATGCACTTTCTAATTATATTAGGTTAGATTGTATTTCCCTTATACACAAAATAATTACTTTTTCTCTAAACTTGTTCCATATACTCAATTGAAAAAAATTCTTTCATTTTCTTTTTATCCAAAATCCGAGTTTGAGTTTAAGCTGAAACAAATGGCACTGTGGTTATTGGCAAGAAAAGAAAGAACGGTACAGTGGTGCGTAGCAATAATGAAACACAAAATACTGAAAAGCATTTCAAGCAGGTGGTGCCACCTGTACCCGTCTAATTCCCATTCTGACAGTCTGCCACCCACTTGTTAAAAGGGTGGAGAACTTGATACTGGTTCAATCTTGGTGGGGAAAAGGTCCTGTGGCTCTAGCTCAAGTACTAAGTCAGATATGGAAGAGGGGATTATTACTATTAGTGCCAGTGGATGATTTTCTTTCTGTGAAACAACTGTGGGGATCCCCTCAACAAATCTAGCTTTGATATTGGCAAGCTATCAAATGTGAGAATGGACACCTGTGGGCCAGGAATTCTCAGCTGTACTTGTTGCCCTGCTGTTCCAGCTGGCTGGCATTTCCTTATAAAGAGTATAGAAAAGGGTCTGGATGAGGGGGAGGTAATCCATTAGAGAAGCTCAGCCTGCTCTGAAATCAAGAAATACGTTAGGACATCATGTTGATGGGTGTTTTCTTTGGGGAACCAATAGAAGAATGAAGCCAAATAGCATCTTTTAGGAAACTCCTTGGATGACTTCTTTTTTTTTTTTTCTTTTCCAATGCCATTATGGTAGGGATGCTATGGAAGAAAATAATGTGAAGCACATTGAATGAAAAAAATGATTAATCAATTCATGAGTGTTATAGTTTTCATTTTTATTTTTCCAAATCCAAACACCATAATCAGGCTATGATAAGCATAGTTCACCTTTGCATCTTTTTATCGGAAATGCTGTCTGTTGTTAAAGATGTTATTCCGTCAGTCTTGGTGTTGAGATATAAAATTTATCACAACCATTTCTGGCTCTGTTGTGTTTGATCATACATAAATCACTTTACAATGAGTCTTAGATTCCCCATCATCTAATACTTCGTGAATCATTAGAGGGGAATTGGGCTAATATAAGAAACCATGATAGTAACTGTTCCAGTCATGAAAAAACTCAGGTTTCCTTGGTAATAATCCTCATTTGAGGGTCTCCTTTTTGAAAAAAAAATTTTTACAGAGAGAGCATGAGCAAGGGAGAGGGCCAAAGGGGGAGAGAGAGAGTGAGAGAGAATTTTAATCAGGCTCCACACTTAGAGTGAGCTTGACGCGGGCCTTGATACCATGACCCTGGGATCATGACCTGAGCCAAAATCAAGAGTTGACATTCAACTGACTGAGCCACCCAGGGTCCCCAGGGTTTCTTTTTTTTTTTTTAAAAAGTAACACCATGTGTACTTGAGTAGACTTAGCTATAGATATTGTTCCTCAGCAAGTGCTAATTTTCTTCAAGTTAATTCATGTTAATTTTCTTCAAGTTTTCTTCTGGAGTAAAAACACTGATAGGCCAGGCCTTAGCATAACCCTATGACCTCTGGTCATTGTTTTCACCCTGGCCAGTGACAGCAGAGGAAGACAATCATAATGGTGATAATAACTTTAGGGTCTAACTTAGCCCTTAATTTGCCCATTTCCCAAACATGAAGTCATTTATGGACAAGAGTTTATGTCATATCCTCCATCTACCTAGGTGTTGTAAATGATATCCATTATGGTTTGTGTGGCCATAATTATCTAACAGTAGTTACTAATCCATGGAATTACCTCATCTCCTGCACTAGGGAGAAAGAACAGGCAAAAGATGTCTCTTGGAGAAACTAAAGTAGCTAGCATTACTACAGCAATTATTGAGCACTAACGTGCGTTATCCAGGTTTGAAATAGTTAAAATTGTCTTTCATAAAGTAATGTGTTCTTCCGCTATTAAGTCATTTTGTTATTACATGTGTTCCAATCTTAGAGAAGGAAGAGCCTGACAGCCCTGGTGGTGTGAGGTCCAAAGTAGGATCCTGTTACTAAATTCCTTTTAGAAGCCTAGAATTTCTTCAAGAAAATGAATGTCTTATGCTTCTGTATCTTAATGCATCAAAGGGGCATGTAATTTGTGTAAAACATCTATGAACATGGCAGTGTATCAGAGTTCCACAGAAAGAAATGCTTCTAGTGGGGATATACAGGGTCCAAGATCCTAAGAAAAAATAACAATGGCAACTTTATATTCATTTTCTAGGCTACATATTCAGATTGTCTGGTGTGAAACAGCATTCAGCACCATACTTAAAGCTCATGCCAAGCAGAGTAACTAATCTCAGCATAGTGGTGACAGCTGCAAGCCTTATGGCTTCTTACTGTAGGTTCACTGGGAAATGACACCTAATAATGCTGCCCACGTTCATACTGATTCAGAGAATCTGCTTTCCTACATCTTCAAGTCACAGATTTTCTAAATTTTTTTAGAAATGGTGTTCATTTATATTACTAATAATTCATCTTAGTACAAATAATTCCGCTTCTCTTTTTACTGGTCACCCTCTTGTAAAAGGCTGTTTGCTTGTTTATCATTAAAGAGGTAAGACTGGTTTAGATGCATATGTGAAAATGATTACATGCAAACCATTCTGAATTAGAATATATTTAACATATCCCCCAGAGAATAATACTACCTAAAGCACAGGTTTATTTAATATTATGCATAAAAAACAGGTTTGCACTATGATATATGTGAACAGATTCAAGTAATTTTATTTTAATGATTATTTGCGCAATGTTTACCAATAGCAATGATGCCATCATTTATTTCTTATATCATCCCTGCTGTAATGATTCATTTATATCTTTAAAGACATTCAAAATATAGGAGGAGGTTATTCTTTTTACCAGGCATAGACTTAGAATTCGTTTGCTGGCTGCCTTAAATCATAAGATACCTTTGTAATTTGAAGAAAAGGAAATATTTATAAATACCTTTTACTTCACAATCCGAAGAAGTGGGTAATGACACACACAAAAACACACAGAACTACACTATAATGTCACAGTAACATTCATATTATTTCATAGTTAATTCATATCTTAACATTTATCTATAGGACTTCAGGGATTAGGTAAAGGGGTTGCACTTGACTTATTATGATTGCTGTCCCAAGACTGAATTCTGCTTCTATTGGAATCTCTCTTTTTTTTTAATTGTATTCATTTTTGAGACATAAAGAGAGTGCAAGCCAGGGTGGGGCAGAGAGAGAGAGGGAGAGAGAAAGAGATACCAATCAGGCTCCTCATGGTTAGTGCAGAACCTACACTACATGGGGCTCGGTCTTGTAAATCATGAGATCATTACCTGAGCCAAAATCAAGAGTTGAAAGCTTACCTGACTGAACTACCCAGGGGCCCCTGGAATATCATTCTTAATTTCACCTCTCAACAAGATTCTTCCTAATTTACTCCTCTTTTATCCGTTACTTAAACAATTCTACTAATTTGCCTGCTTGTCAGTGACCATAGGTTCCATACCTACCTGTGATCCACAACATTTAAAGGGAGTATTTTTTTAAAAAATCAGTTTATTTGACAAATTATAGATTTTTCAACTCAGAGGCCACATTAGAATTATTTGGTGAAATTACAAATAACATTAATGTTTTGACCCAACACAGACCAATTAAATCAGAACCTCTGGGGCTATTGTCCATTGATTGGTATTTTTAGACATCTCCCTCAAGTTGTTCTAAATTAAAGAAGGTTGAGAACAATTGTGTAGTAGCAGAAAACACCAAGACATGTTGAAGAACTGTAGGAGCTCAATATTTGCTGATTTATTAATCCAGAAAAGAGCACAGTGAAGGGGGATAAAGTGGTTTTGATGCAAAACAACTGGAAATTTATCCTGTATGGTAATTGCCAACCACTGAAAGATTTCTAAGCCAGAAATTGATATCAAGTTTCAGTTTAAGAATGGTTATTTTCAGAGATGTAAGGACTCTTAACCTGCACTCAATGGCTCAACTCAACATTCTGTGTATGGGCTTTAAATTAAAAGTACAATTTCTGAAACGTTTGCATAGATAGGCCACATACAGTTTCCTTGGAAAATTATTTAGTTTTCACCTCCTCAAAGTAATATACTTAATTATATTCTCCAAAGAATAACTTAAATTTGTTTAGAAATCATTAATTTTACTGGACGGCTAGGGGACTAGATGTAGAAAAACAAACTACAACTATTGCACTTCTGCATAGATTTTATTCATCTGTTTCTGTAGATAACTTATCAGGGAAGATTGTATCAGAATCTTAAAATTTAATATCTATTGTTTGTTGTTATCATTGTATTTAAATAAACTTTTGGGATAGAAACACAACTGGGACATTTATTTGATCAATTAATAGGAGGTCCAAAGGTAGGTTGGGTTTAAGGATTAGTTTATCTAATAATCCAATAAATTCATCAGGACCCAGATAGTTTCTGTCTGTCCTGTCATCTCCTGTGTCAATCTACGATACTACTGAATCCACTGAATGGCTGGTAGTAACAATTGTGGACATTAGGCTCTCTTGTTTCTGAGAAAGGGAGAGTTGACTTCTCTCAGAAGTTCCCAATTTTATTGACCACAATCAGGCCAAACGCTCATGTCTTAAACATGAAAAACTCTGTAGCAAGGCACATCAGAATAGTGAGTGAATTGATGTAACCAGGACTTGTCTTTTGTAACTCCTAATGGGCCAGCTTCGGTAAAGGCATGTGGACATGTAGAAATAAATTAAATTCCTAAGAAAAATTAGAATTTGTGAAGAAGGGAGAGAAGAAATTATATACTGATTAACAATAATATTTACCTCAACTCTATTTTTTTTAACAGAGTAGGTATTAGTGCTTTTAATTTCTGTAATTATTACAATATCATTCTTAAAGGAATGTTTTTCCAAAACTAAAATCTGTGGGTTAATTTCACAAGTCTGCTATGGACATATTTATTGAAGTAACTTGGTAAAATTTTCATAATACTAAATTTAATTTCAAGATCTACACTTTTCTCAATAGCTGTTCAAGTTTTAGTATCACAACATTTTCCTTTATAGAAATAATAATAGCAGATAAAAAATGTACTTGGCAAAGTTAAATTTGGTAATGACACAGAAATTCTCTTGTTATAATTATTATTATAACTGGATTTAATTTTTAAATATTATTTATCACAATATTTAAGGTTTAATCACAAAAATTTTAAATGATAAATACTTTTGTGTTCCACTGGGCAAAATTTGGGTCTCAAATGTAATTAAGTGAATAATAATGATAGCTAAGACTCTGAATTCTTGAATGCTTCCTCTTTGCCTGGCATAATTCTAAGTCATATATGTGGCATGGACCTCTGGACATCAGTGGTATATATTTTATCAAATGTTTGAGTGGGTGATAATCTATTTAAAGGTAGTGAGGTCAACCTTAGCAGAGAGGCAGTAAGTACATGGTTAAGATTGTAAACTTTCTGTAGCTACACTTGTGGTGAGCATAGAATAATGTATGGATTTGTGAAATCACTATGTTGCACAACTAAAACTAATGTAACATTGTGAGTCAATTATACTTCAATGAAAATAAAATAAAGAATGTAAACTATCTTGATCAAAATCTTGTCACCACCACTCACTAGCCATGTGAACATTAGCAATTATTAAATATTATCTATGCTTCAGCTTTTTCTCATATATAATAGAGACAAAATTAATAATTCCCCTAATACAGCTATTATGAAGGTTAACTGACTTAGTAAATGTAAAACACTTCAAAGGGAATCTGACAGATTATACTGAAAGCATTATAAATACATTAACTATTGTCTAAGTCAGTGTTCAATCAGGGAAATAGACACTGCTCTACATGTTTCATACAGAGGATATTTAATACAGGAATTGATTGTACTAGTGATGACAGAGCCAAGAAGCCACGGATGGAACAGTGAGGCAACAGAGATAAGGAAGAGCAGAAAGCTACTGTCACATCAAGACTATTTGAAGGGATGTAGATAGGAGGGAAGGTTAAGGGTATTCAGAGATAAGTCTCTCAGGAGAAATTGTAACTAGACAGGAAACTCTGGTGGAAGCTGAAGTTCTGGAAGCGATATGATTGCAATTGGAGTGGCTGTCCAAAGTAGGAGGTGAACTGTCTTAGCTTCTCCTTTTCTCCACATCTCCAGTTTTCAACCCAGGTGTCTCCTGAGCTACACCTAGCTAGGGGGCCTAGAGAGACTGCAGAGGCTAACCCTCCCACCATACAGAGTAGAGCAATTAAAGGGTAAAGAATAGATCTGTGACCAAACTGGGCCATTGCTGACATAGATAACAGTTATTACCTCTTTAGGTGGAAGGTGTCTTGGGAAAATTATAACCCTACCTGTGGACTATTTTGTGTGATGAAAAGATAAATAAGATATTCATGTTTATCAGTTTAGACAATTTTACATGCAAGATCTTTTTTCCTTTATATTGCCTTAAAGTTATTTTTTTCCCTCAAAATTCATTCTTAGCTGTTCTCTCATTCAAACATGAGGTAAAATAAAGGGCCACTAGTATATTCACTTTGCCAATGAAGGAGTTGAGTGTCCAAATTTATAATTCGATCTATTATTTAAATATCCCTAGGGGAAACCAGATGTATTCCTCTCATCTCTATAAACTGAAGTCCATTTGTCCTAATAAAATCTATCTCTCCATCCATCTATCATTTATCTATCTACCTACCTACCTACCTACTTATCTACCTACCTATTGACATTGTCTATGCAGCTGCAGTTTTTAAGAATTCTGGTAATATAATTTTGCAAAATGATGTTTTTGTTTTTTTGTTTTGTTTTGTTTTCATATTAATATATGAGTAAACAATGGATTCCCTAAATATTGGGTTGCATCGTTTTGTGTTTTTGTTTTTCAAATTCAAGTACTTTATCTTCAAATAGCCAATTTTTTAACCTATCAAATTCTGCTGCGGTATTTTGTTTGATTTCTTAGCAACATGGCCCTTTATGTTAGAAACATTTTCACAGAATGGGAGATTTGGTAAATCGTTTTTACAATCTCATGTAGTATTTTAATGGTATACAAATAATAGACTAGGAAATGTAACTTTTTCTGACACAACGCCAGTTTATCTACCTTCAATTTTTTTCCATTAGCTTTTCAATCAGAGGGGTTGAATAATAAGGCCCCAAGCCATGATATCATTTTTCAGTATAGCAGAAGGTTAGGATTTAACCTTTTATGGCATTTTGATCTCTTCTGAAAGTAGATAATGACCTCTGCAAATTTGAAGTCTTCAGCGTTTTGAATATGAATTTTTCTACCTAATCAGCCTCCACCTGTGAGAATGCAAGGCTTTCAGTATTCATTCCAAGGTTCCTTTCTTATGTAAATCAGCTCAGCATATTTAAGACACACTTTAGGTTTCAGATTCTTCAAACATTATCTTAACTAATTTCTCAATTATCACATAGCTGTACCAATTCTAGGTTTATTTCAAAGTCAGAAGAGAAAATGTTCCTCCCATTTAATGTGACACATTTATGGGTGTCCCATACCAGGCTTGCTTGGGCACCAAGTATCAGCGTTTGATGAAATGGTTTATACACAAAATGTCACACAACATCATACAGTAACTTTTTCATTCTCAGGAGGCATAAGATGTTCAGAAAATATGAGTCAAGAAGGCTTTAAGTAATAGCCATCCTGTTGACGTTCATGCTTTATCACTGAATTGCCCTTATTAGGTCTGCTTTGGTCTTCTTTTAATTTTTTTTTTTTCCTGAGGCACAGATTCTCCTGTGGTAGATTCTATTTTTAGTTTTCCTGCATCCTTCTTTCCAGTTAACTGTAGGCCAGTGTCACTATCATGAACAGAGTTAGCTTACTTCGTCTGTGAAAGTCCATACAATTACATATACCAGGAAATACAAAATCTTAGATGAGGGAAGAAATTGTAAAGTAGATAAATCAATGCCAAACACATTGTATGCACTACGTAAGTGCTTGTTATTAAGTGATTACATGCATAAATGAATGAATTAATGAGTAAATGGTTTGAACTCCATCCCAGATTTACTTGAATCTTCAACCCTCGAACCAACAAATAGTCATAATAATACAAAATAATTATTTATATATTTTCTATTAAAATAAAATTTCTTTTCCATAGAAAACTGATCCAGTTTAAATTTGATACATATTAAAAGCTCCAGGCTTTCTCCCACCCAAAGGGTTTTTGACATCTGCAACTCTCCTGGGATGGAATTTAATGCTGGCCCACATGGTTACACCAGTGTTGCAGTTTCAACCTACAAGCTGGGTATTTCCAGACCTAGCCCACCATCTATAGTTAATAGGTCCTATTATTCATCAATATGTC
This sequence comes from Neofelis nebulosa, assembly GCF_028018385.1. NCBI lineage: Eukaryota > Metazoa > Chordata > Mammalia > Carnivora > Felidae > Neofelis > Neofelis nebulosa. The sequence goes on along the minus strand of NC_080782.1, from coordinate 39,187,845 downwards.
TGATTAGCCAACTACACTATAAATGCTTTAGATGAGAGAACTGCGTGTTATTTTTATCTTCATTATAAATATGCACATGATTTGTACATAGCTTGTATTAATAGCTAATAAAATGCCTTTCTTATTATACAGATGAAACAAAGAATGAACACTCTTCATATTTTAAATCTTCATCTTCTGTGAAAAAAAACTAACATTAATAGAATATTTGGACTAAACCTATAGACAATGAAATGATCATTTAATAAATAATTAAAGTGTTTTCTAAAGTTCTATTTTATGCTTACATATTTAAATTCTCAATTATGAGACTTGATAATAAGAATGTACTCAAATCCTTATAGAAATTTACACAAACGAGTTCCACAAAAATATATATTAATTTTAAGTATCTTTAATTATCTATAAAGTAAAACTTTTACATATAATTTATGTAACACTTTATGTGTAATTAAAACTTTTAAAAAATACATGATAAAAATTAGAAATAAAAGAAAACAATACATTTTAAAATTTAGTGATAAAATCATTTCTATTTAAAGGTGCTAATCATCTTCCATGCATGTCTCAATAAAGGATGTTTTCTGAGTTTTTATGATGGATTCCACTTCAGTTTCTGTTTGAAAGAAAAAATGGAAATTTTCTGAGCTTTCAGGAAGTAAAAAAAGAGTTTAAGCTCATAAAAAAAAAAAAAAGGCTTTGTGGCCCTGCTTAATGTTCATGTCATCAGTTAAATTAGATGTGACAAGACCAGTAAGTCTGGAGATTTTCACCACTAGTGTGATTGCCTTGAAGTATTTTGTCTCCTTAGAATCTCTTTGGCTCCATTTCCCAAGGAAGTTGACTCTATGTTAATCCTGTTGACTCTTTCACAGTGGTTTTAAATAGTCTGTGACCAGCCCTAGGGAAGAGAATGCTTCTCTGAAGACTGTTAGCCCACTTAGCCACCCAGTCATCATCCTTCTCCTAGGAAAGAATGCTAATTACAACAAGAGATTGCTTGTATCTTAACACAGCGGTGAGAGTTGAAAGAGTCAATTACTTATTTAGGGATTGTGTATGAGGTTAAAGAGTATGCCCTCTCAAAGGTCTTTAAACTGAGAATTGCCACATTCAAAGAAGAAATGTCTTAAAATGGTGATGAAGCAAGGCAAAATATTTTCATCACTCATAACACAATCATACTTTATAAGCAAGCTGGTGTTTGGTTGACTTATAGGGATCTGGAATCTTTATCATAATATGTAGGACACTTGGAATTTAATTGGTTGACCTTAAAATTTTTTTTTTATTATTTTTATCACTTTATAAGTAACATTTAAATAACCTATTATTGAATTGCATACAGGTCAAGATGTTAAACTTAACCCTGCTTTTTCTTCAATGATGAAAATACTGGTATTTGTTTTATGTACTCTTTAGTATTTATATAACGTTTAAGGTAAATGTTTTATTTATAGCAAAAACCTATTTAAATCTTCCAAAGCAAGATCGTTGAAGAAAATGAACATTTTAAGTGAATAATTTTTAAATAAATTACTATTAAGAAGAAAACATGTACTATTAATAACCCAGATCAGAACTTTAGAGGATGAATAACAATAGACCAAAATGTAGTAGGAAAGCATTTCTTATAAAATGTTTCTTGAGAGATATTCAACTAGCAGAAAAAATATACACTTTCAACAATACTCTTAGATTACTTAATATTAAAATATTAAAAAGTTTGATTTTTATATTATTATATTCATGATTCAATTATCTGATTTATCTAGTCGTGCCTCCAGTATGAATGTCAAATAATTATTAAGATAAAATTATTACTATGCAAAACACTAACCAGTATTTATAAAGCTTTCATCAGTTTTACACATCATTGGTAGAACCTCTGGTTTCTAACAAATTTCTACTCAAGATGATTATGTTTCTTATCTTTGTTATCCTTTTTAAACTAATAAAACTGAAAATAATTCTCATGGGATATATTCATAAAAGGTCTTTTATTAAATAGTAAGAATAGCAACTTAGACTAAACTATTTGTAGGGTAAAGCTGATACTCCTTCCCAAGAGCTAGTTTTAAGCAACAGAGCAATTTGAGATACTGTTGGTACATTCCAGAACTCCCCTTGGTCTTAATTAGAACAATTGAAAGAAACTGTTAATTTTGATCAGCTGGTGAAAAGCCCTGCTGTTGCAGTCAGTCATTTCTATGGAGTTCAACTTTCAAGTTCATAAGCAAAAGGGGTAGATTAAAGGATTTTTCCTCCCAGTAAATCATTAGCACAAATGCATCATTTCAAAATTAATACTTTAAGATTGAGCTGTATTTTAAGGTTATAGAGTTGCTAGTTTAAAATGTGACACACAATGTATAAGTAATTCATTTCACAGTGGGTTGTATATTTTTAGTTTCCATATTTAGAGCTAAATAGAATATTTTAATTTGTGGAAAATCCATCTTTTGGGAGCATATGCTGGTATTCATACTATATATCTACATGATAATCAAAAATAGTTTTGGGGAAAAAGTAATGTAAGGAGGCCACACAATATGTTAGAAGGGGCTGCAGTGAAGGGGAAAAATAAGGTAGGAATGTGGTGAGTGAGATGCCTTCAGCAACTTTTATTTGTAACAACAACAAAACAAAAACAAAAACAAACCATGGGACTTTGAGAGGGGAAAGCAAGACAAGACATCACACTTACCCAGACCAAAAAATGGCAAAGCAAGATTTCTCATCAATTGCCATAGCAACAGAGAGGGTGTGAGTATGCTTACCTGAGTGATCTGTCATTGATGATAGACATACTCAGTTGCTGGCATTGTTGTTGATTTGCTTTTCCTTTCTATATAGATGTCAATTATTATTGCCGTTCTGTTGCTCTCCAGGTGTGTGCAGTTGATGGTACATGCTGGGTGCTCTGTTGGGATTGAGGAAGACAACCTTGGAGCTTCTGCATATATTTGTTTTCTTTCTCTCATATTTTCCTGTATGATTTGTAATGTGCATATCATATTAATACAGTAGTCCATGTATATCTACACACATTAAATAGGTGAATATAATGGTGTGCAATTAAAACGGTTTAGAGGTTACCTATATAATGATTGTTTCAGTTATGATCAAGGTCCCTTCAAGCCTAACTTTATATTATTCTTAGTATGTGATTGTATGAATGTGTATATTTGCACTTGGATTAAGTACTTAAATGATTTTGTATTTGCATCATATGGAGGGAAGGTTTTCTATTATCTACTCAGTATCAATTAAATACAAGTATCTACCCACACACCTCCATTATCTTGCTGGTAATTTGGATGCATACCACGTTTCACTTTTGAATACCATGATAATTGTGGTTTTTTTTAAGAGAGAAGGAGAGAGAGAATCCCAAGCAAGCTCTGCACTAACAGCAGGGCTCAAATTCCCAAACCTTGACCTAAGCCAAAAGAAATCAAGTGTCGGGAGCGCCTGGGTGGCGCAGTCGGTTAAGCGTCCGACTTCAGCCAGGTCACGATCTCGCAGTCCGTGAGTTTGAGCCCCGCGTCAGGCTCTGGGCTGATGGCTCGGAGCCTGGAGCCTGTTTTTGATTCTGTGTCTCCCTCTCTCTCTGCCCCTCCCCCGTTCATGCTCTCTCTCTGTCCCAAAAATAAATAAAAAACGTTGAAAGAAATCAAGTGTCTGATGCTTACCAGAATGAGCCACCCAGGAGCCCTCACCATAATTGTTTAATCTTTACTGAGAAGAAATGTTTCCTAAGGGGTTGCAGACATAGCTTCATTTGCATACATAGTTCAGAAACTGCAGGGTGTTAGGATAGTTGTCAAACACCCATTTGTATCTCCATAGGCATCCATTAGTGGTAGTAAGGAAAGAAGAGCTAACATAAAAAGCAGCAGCAGAATTCACCAGTTTATAGAGGCTGAGAGGAACCAGAGGCTAGATACCAAAAGAAAGTATACAATGCTACTCAACCCTAATTGGCAAGGTGCTCAGCAGTGGGTGGTCTCAAGGATGGTGCTGGTGGAAGCCAGCCTAAACATGACCTCAATTATTATACGTTTGTTTTGTTCTTCAGTCAGACTAATACAGGTACCAATAAACTATCTCCTCTCTTTTCCTCAGACAGAGTCTTATGAGAAAATAGGCTTTTGTGTAGTATATTAATGAGAACTTTCTTGAATGGTCAGTTCATAGCTTCTCTGTTTGCTCTTAGGAGAGTAGCCACTAAGGTATATGTGCCCACTTTTGCTTTCTAGTGGATAGAAGAGGGTGGTTCTTGAACCAAGCAAGAAGATCAGCTGGGGAAAGATTTTAAAGATGCTAGAGCCTAGGGTTGCCTAGGTGGCTCAGTTGGTTAACCTTCTGACTCTTGATCTCAGCTCAGCTCAGGTCATGATCTCACAGTTCAGGAGATAGAGCCCTGAGTCAGGCTCTGCACAGACAGTGAGGAGCCTGCTTGGGATTTTATCTCTCTCCTTCTGTCTCTGCCACTCCCCTGCTCTCATATGTGCATGCACCCTCATTTTCTAAAAAAAATAATAATAATTAAAAGAAAGAAATAAAAATAAATAAAAACAATGCTGAAACCTAAGTCATGTAACCTAATTCTGAGGTCTCTAGTGGAGCCAAGGATTCTGCCTTTCGGAAAAGCAACCCAGGGGATTCTGATGCAGTTGTTTAAATGTTTTATTCATTTTTGAGAAAGAGAGTGTAAGCGGGGGAGGGGCAGAGAGAGAAGGGCGACAAAGGGTCCAAAGTGGGCTCTGCACTGACAGCCGAGAGCCAGATGTGGGGCTCCAACTCAGGAACCAAGAGATCATGACCTGAGATGAAGTCAGACCTCAACTGACTGAGCCACCCAGGTGCCCTCTGATGCAGTTATTTAAAAGCACTACAAAAATACTCATACTTAATCTCTTGCTCAAAAGCTTAAGCATGAGATGTATTTTGTAATTCTGAAGTTTTTGAGTTTTAGAAAGGTAATATAGTATATATGCCATGTCTTGCATAATACACCCAGCAGGTCCTTGGGGAGCACACCAGTATCAGTCACAATCCAGTCAAGACAAAAGAAATCTACCAGATATATCAGTAGAAGAAGTTTAATATATGAGATTGGCTACATAGGTGCTGGAGAGATAGAAGTACAGAAAACACTACGGGATCCAGAGAAAATAATAGCAAGAAAAGTTTATGGGAATTTCGAAGGTTAGAAAAAAGCATTTCCCAGCTGTAACTATGAGGGTGATTCTAGCTAGAGGCACCAAAAGAAGCTGGAGGCTGGAATTACCTACGGAAGGGACTCTGTAGGAACAGCAACCCAGCAAAAGAAGCAAGTCTCTTCTCTCCTGTTCCTGCCTCCCTTTATTGCCCCTTACTGGTAAAACAGCATGGGAAACCAGTTGGCAAAGGAAAAATGTGTTTGGAGTGTCCCAGCCCCAGCTTTGCAGAGCCAAATATGGAAGGGTGGATTGGAGTGACACAATAGCTTAACAACAAGTTAGTACATCTATAACAAAAATAAGGAATATTCGCTCCAACTAGGAGCAATAAATAAATGGCATAATATCTGCTCAGTTGAGGTTTTGCAGCTAAATGAGTTTGCTACAAATTTGGAAAAAAATAGAGCCATTTTGATTTCAAAGTTATGAATAAGGCAGTATATACTTGTACTAGTCTGTGATAGAAGGCAGCATATTCTCTGCTTTTTCAGTCTTCTGGAAAGATTTTCCCTAAGCACACGTTTGCTCCTTTACTGACTGAACTTAGAGAAGAAAAACTGGGCACACTCAGATCATATCTGTCCTTTTCTCCTCTTGAGTACAAACGCCTATAGAAAGAATGAGTTTCCTTCTGCTTTTTTATGTCATAAATCAGAACCATGCTGGCCCCTTCTGTTTGGAAAGACTCTCCCAGTTTAGCTTTGTGTATGATTGGAATTTAATAGTGCAAACCCACATAGCAAAGAGATCTAAAGCCACACTCAACAATCTGGCTCCTAATAGTAATAAAAGTGATAATTTTGCTTACTTTTTTACTCAGTAGGGAAGGTAGAAAACAGTGGTATGAATATTTGAGTATCTATAAGATAACTTAATTGTTCAACTTAATAATGTAAATTACAAAGTTCATTGATGAGAGAGCACTTTGCATGAATTTTCTACCTCTTAATGGTATTAGCCTATACTCTCCTTTAAAATCGTTGGTCTTTGGGAAATGTGGGCAATGATGCTTTTTTTTTAATGTTTATTTATTTACTTTTGAGAGAGAGATAGAGACAGAGACAGAGAGAGAGGAGAGAGAACTCAAATGGGGGAGGGGCAGAGAGAAAGGGAGATACAGAATCTGAAGCAGGCTCCAGGCTCTGAACCATCAGCACAGAGCCTGATACAAGGATCTAACCCACCACCTGTGTGATCATGACCTGATCTGAAGTTGGACGCTTAACCAACTGAACCACTCGGGCCTCCCAACGATGCTCTGTCTTAAAAGTAAAATAGTTCAAGTATTGGGTGTGTTGAAATCCACACTGGTGAGGAAATCTAATCTAGTTGACCTTTACCCACACTGGATTTGTTTTCCACATTTGGAGCCCCAAAGCTTCTTCCCATCCTTTCTTATATTTAGCTTGTGGTGTTGTGACCAGAACTTCTGTATTGCTAACATTCTGAGATAATTTATGGAATCAATGACTCACACTTGGGAAATGTACAAGTGAGTTAAGAGAGGTGGATCCAGGATGAGGTCTCACCTGTGCATAGAGTGAAGTTTCATCGAGAAAACTTGGAAGAAGGAGTGGGAGGCAGTGCCATATTTGAAAGCAAGGAAATTAGAAGTGGAAGCCCATGGTGGAAGTAACACCTGCATGAAGAGGAGCATAACCTCTCAGTGGGTAGTCCTTTGGATCCTGAAGCAAATCTGTAGCAGCCAAAAACCTTTTACCAACTTTAACCATTCACCACCTTCGCTACAATTCCACTTACAAATAGCCCTGATCCTTGAGTAAAAAATTGTATACTCTATTATTTGTCTAGCCAAGAGAGTCATCTTGGGTTAACTGAGGGAATGACTTGTAGTGGAGAAGTGTGGGTTTTCTTATTTATATTCCTTTGTATTTTCTTATTTATAAGAAAATTTATATTCCTTGTATTTTCTTATTTATATTCCTTTATATTCCTATATTTATATTCCTTTTATATTCCAGATGTCCCTGGAGAGAAAGTGGCATCTTTTTTGGAATTTTGACCTTGGGCTTACAGGGGATGACCAGCAATGCAATGAGTATTAATATATAATAAAACTGAAAGTAATTGTTGAGATAAAAGCACAAACAAGTGAGGGAATAGAGGTGGAAAATTAAATCCTTCTATGCTAGAAGATGCTGACCTAAGAACCAGGTTGGGTGAATGCCCAGGTTACCCAATTAATGCAATAAAATTGTAATCTGAAACCAAGGCTGCTAAGTATCGACATACTTTCTGGAACCCCCCTCAGAGCTCTAGTTCTGTACAAATACTGTTAGTAAATACAGATATTGGGCATGGAGAAAATTTTTTCCCAGACCATAGAATATTTAAGGAACCTGAAGCTGTTGTCTACTTGATAGCAAAATTTTCTCCAATTCTAATAAACCCAAATTGGGCCACATACGTGAGAACAAAGGTAATGGAACAGGAATACAGAGACAGGGAATAGAAAGAGACCAGGGGTGCAGGGTTGGAAAGAAAGAGAAGGCTTTCATACAAGCCATATTGAAGGTGACTTGGGTTCTCTGAGCACATCCTTGCTTTTCTAGAATTGGTCATCTTCAAGTTTATTATGAGGTAATCATTCTGTTACATTTCTTCTCTAACATCTTACTACCATCTCTAACAGGAAACTCAGCCTCAGGACCAAGTGTAAAGGGAGGCAGAAATCTACTCATAATTAAAGAATATCAAGGACAATGTTAATTTTCGTGTTTGAAATAAAAGTTGTCAAAGATGTATATCTATTTTTAGATTTAATTCAATCTCCTAGGTTCTTTGAAAGCTTCTTAAGCAAATTAGAAATCAAAACATTTATTATGTTATTGAAACAAATAAGGATTTCCCACTTGAATATAAATCTATATGTGCTCCTATTTTTATGTAAGTAGCATTGTCAGTGTCCTTGGTTATTCAGAAAGAAAGAAAAAAGAAATGGACCTTGACTCCAGCAAGTTAAAATATAAACTATACACCAAAGATAAAGCAGCAGTGTTTTCAGTTACTCAACTTTACATACTTGGGATGGCATTCTTCTTTTGTCAGTGTATAAATTGAAGAGTCATATTTGAGTTATAAGGACGGAAATAATGTCACACAAATTAAAATCCTTTATAACTGTAGATGACATCATTGGTTGCTACAGCTACCTGTGCAGAGGTTGGGGTGGTTGCTCACCTATAGGGGGAGGAGATGTTCAATAACCCTCCGTTTTCAGTGATTGTGAAAGTCTTCAGTCTTTCACATAGTGAATAGTGAATAGTGGCTACAGCAATAAAAAGAGAACTTGTGGGGCACCTGGTGGCTCAGTTGGTTGAGCATCCGATTTCGGCTCAGGTCATAATCTCATGGTTCATGAATTCGGGCCCCATATCAAGGTCTGTGCTGACAGCTTGGATCCTGGAGTTTGCTTCGGATTCTGTGTCTCCCTCTCTCTGCCCCTCCCCTGCTCACGCTCTCTCTCAAAAACTGAATAAAACATTTTAAAATATTTTAAGAAGAGAAGTTGTGCTCTTATTAGCCTCTCTGCCTCAAGGTCCCTTTATGCACCTTCTTTTTTGATCCCCCCTCACACTTGTCAAACAAAACAGAATAGAATAAACATAAAAACGAACAAGTTGTTCTATTTATTGCCATAATTCCCTGCTAAAGTTAAATGAGTACGTGTTTGTGTCCTTTTAAATATACAAGAAAAAGGGAGAAGAACACACTAATATCACAGGAGTTTTTTTTTTTCTTTGATGGATTAGACTATTTAGCATCCCTCTAAACTGTGAGCTGATTCTATGTGCGGAAATCAATCTTTTAATTACATAACTTTGATTTTATGTAACTGGATACCAGGAAAAATATTAACAGAAAATACTAGAAAAATATGCAAGGAATAGGTATGTTTATTTTGGTAAACTTATTTCTTAATATTGCCTTTTTGAACTCTATACTACAGCTCGATTGTACTACACGAGGTTCCACTGCTTTCTCACACCTATGTGCTTTTTTTTTTTTTTTTTACTAAACTCTCTGTCTAGAAAGTTCTTTCCATGAATGTTCACATGGCTAATTTATCTGTTATGATCTCACTCCAAAAGTTTTTCCTGTCTCCCACACTTGAATTTTACCATCCTTAGGTTTTACTATAGTAACCTGTGTTTCCTTACATTGTAGCATTGACTTCTGGTTTCCACTCTAACATGTAAAGAGATTGGAATTTATCACTTCTGTCCTACAACTAGGAAAAAATGACAAACTGAAAATGAATGACCTTTCTTTGATACATCAAAGAATTGAGGTTACAGGGAAATTGCTACCCCCAAATTTGGAGAGACAGACTCATACCCAGAGACACAGTTGAGCTCTGCGTGTCTGGAACATGAGTTGCTGGAGCCTTGTTACACTGGTAGAAATACTTAAATGTTAATTTTTACAAGTTATTGGAGTCTGAGTGTTAACTAGCATAAGACTAAGATGTCTTAAGATGTCACCTGGGGTGACAGTCTTACGGGAACCACCCCCTTTTTATAATCTTTATTTCTAGCCACCATCCTCCCTTATCCTAAATTCTCATGGTGAAGATCTGAGAAAGATACCCTCATGATGCTGGCAGGGGAAGGGAAGGAGTAATCATTGTGAAATATGCCCAGAACTTTTACCATATAAAAGGTCTGTACTCCAGGAGAAATGGCTTTGCCAATATTTTATACTATTTGGAGGAGGGGTATTTCTCCTCCCATTAAACCGACTTGTAGCCTTGCTGTCTCACCTAAGGGAAGAGAAACACAATTCAAAGAAACAATAACTAAAAAATTTTTTTTTCCAAAATGGATCCGGGATTCAGGGAAATAAATTAGGGGCAATGCTGTCAAGGAAAGAAGCAGGAGGCAGAGGAAAAAAAAAAGTTGTGCCACTGAAGAAGCACTTGTGAATGTCACAGCTCCAAGGCACAGGCTCACTAAAGACGGTGACATTCAACTAGAAGGGTATGGAGCTCCCTTCCTCCTCTACATATTACCATAATGCCAGTAATCCTCAAGTATAACAGTGAATTACAGCTGAAAAATATGGATGCTTCATTTGAAGAATATATAGGGAAGGTCAAAGTCAAGAGGGGATACAAAGCTAAGGACATTAGAGGACTTGGAAGCCTCTGGCACCTATAGCTAGAACACACATTGAACATAGCCTGACTTCTAGCCAGCCTACTGTAAATTCTCACATGAAATACCAGATTACCTCAGTTCTTATTATTTAATACACATGTCCAGCTTTTAATAAAAAAAATCAAGATATGCCAAAAGGCAAGTAAACACAGTATGAAGAGATAAAGCAATAATCAGAAACAGACTCAGACATGAATGTTGGAATTGTCAGACAGGGAATTTAAAGTAACTATGACTAACATTTTACAGGAGCCGATAGGGCAAAAAAAGACAACAAGCAAGAAGGGATAGTATAAGCAGAGACATAAGAACTTTAAGAAAGGATCAAAAAGAAATGCCAGAAATAAAGACACTAACAGAAATGATGAATGCCTTTGATGGACTCAACAGTGTACTCAACATAGCTGAGGAAGTAAGCTTTTCTAAGCCTGAAAATAGGTCAGTAGAAACTTCCCAAACTAAAAAACAGAGAAAAAAGAGACTGGGGGGAAAAAAAAGAAAACAACTGTAGGACAATTTTTTTTTTAATTTTTACATGATTTTCATTATCTATTTATTTATTGAGAGAGAGAGAGAGAGAGAGAGAGACAGAGAGAGACAGAGAGAGAGAGAGAGAGAGAGAGAGAGAGAGAGAACACGCAGATGAGGGGCAGAGAGAGAGGGAAACAGAGAATCCCAAGCAGACTCTGCACTGTCAGTGCAGAGACCAACACGGGGCTTGATCTCACAGACCATGGTGAGATCTTGATCTGAACTGAAATCAAGAGTCAGATGCTTAACCGACTGAGCCACCCAAGTGCCCCTGTAGGATAATTTTTAAAAGTGTAATATACACATTGCCAGCATACCTGCCAGGAAGAAATGTTCAGTTTTTCAGGCCGAAGAAAACGGATATAGATCAGAAAATTGGATCTATATAAAAAGATAATTTAAGAATGAATACATTAAATCAAAAATAAAATCTTTTATTTTTCTTATTATTAACTTATCTAAAAGATAACTGTTCAAAGTAATAATAACAATGCTGGGTGATTATAGTGTGTGGATAAGTGAAATGAATGACAGCAGTGTCACAAGGGGTGGGAAAAAATACTCTGTTATAAGGCACTATACATGAAGTGATTTTATTAGACAATCTACTCCTTTATCTTAGAATTTCCTATTTAAATATATTTATTTTTGGAAGAAAATATTTTTGAAGTAAATAAATTACTCTGCAGTGATTAAAAACAACATGATGACAATTTAGATTTTCTCTATCATTGATTTTTAAGCAACAGAGCCTACAGAAGACTACTGTAAGTAAATTAACTGGATGAATTTCCATGGGAATTTCAAGTGGTCTCCAATGAACTCATTCTATTTTAACTAGTGTATGTAAAAATTTACTTTTTTGGGATACCACCATTTGTATTCACAGGATGGCATTAGCAATGGTCTGAATTCATAATAAGACAATGCAAGTTTTTTAAACATTTTCTCTTGAGCTAGACTAAAAACCCATTATCTTCTACGAATGACAGTACTAACTTGAATTTAATTTCTTTCTCAAGCAGAATAATTTTTTTAAAATATTTTTAATGTCTATTTATTTTTGAGACATAGAGAAACAGAGCATGAATGGGGGAGGGTCAGAGAGAGAGGGAGACAAAGAATCTGAAACAGGCTCCAGGCTCTGAGCAGTCAGCACAGAGCCCGACGCAGGGCTTGAACTCACGGACCGCGAGATCGTGACCTGAGCCGAAGTCGGACGCTTAACTGACTGAGCCACCCAGGCACCCCTCAAGCAGAATAATTTTATATAAAACCAGTCTAGTGATTCACTGGAAATTGATATCCTGCACTGCAATTAAGTAAAGAGAAAGAATCCTGATAAGTATTAGAATGTAAACATGTACAAAGTATATAATATGAACCTCCAATCACTAACAGGTAACACATGAGGTAACACATGTCAGTGGTGGAATTCATCTGGCACTGACAGGAAACTGAGAAAACTATAAATATAAATTTATTTTATATCTATGTTTAGTCTATTTTATATATACTATATTTAGTATATATTAGTATTTTTTTCTATCCTTTGGTATATACATATATATACACCAAAAATATATCACCCACATAATGAAATTTAGGATAACTATTGCCATATAACTCTAGGAGATACTTACCCTTAAATCAGAGACCTTCAAATATATACCATTTAAGAATGAGTATAATATAATAAAAACTGTAGACAAAGTGCTATATTAATTTTTTTTCTCAAGCTAATTTAAAAAATAAAACATACCATATTTGCATGGGAAAATGTATTTGGTTTTATTTCCTCCAGCAATTATAGCTCCTCCAGGGCTAATTTATACTTCCCAAATAAAATGGACAAATTCTAAGGCCACTTACATAATATTTATGCAACATGCTTTTCACAGGGTTTACATATGAATGTTCTTGTAATGTAAATGTGTGGGGAAGCAGAGGGCAGTGAAGGAAAGACTGGAATCTTATATGTGGTCTAAAAAGCACTTCCATTTCCCACTTTTCCCCCTAGTAAATGAAGACAGGATGAATAGCTAAAGTTACTAATTGGTTTACTGATCAGTTGTACTTTGTTCGATTGATTTGCAATTAATTCTGGTTTGTGGTGCACTGAAGAAGAAGGTTGGCGCCAACCTTTGAGGCAGCTGATACCTAATACCCTGCTGGAGACTGCAGGGCAGGGGATCCATATTCGGTCTGGAGACAGCTCCTAGAGCCTTTCATGAAGAATTGCTCTGCTCCATCTTTCTAGGGAGGGTGAATTCATATTATTTGTTTCAAGTATTAATAAAACATAAGCTTTTTAATTTTGTGTTTTTAATCAGGAACGAAAATACCACATACAAGCAATTTGGGAGTGAAAATCTTTTTGCTTATTTTCTTTCCTCCTATCTGTACCAAAAACTGTATGCAAAGTCAGTTATGGACACAATGAGCACCACACACACTCACAATCCCAGGTGGCTAAGGAGAAGCTGATGAACTCTTCCCCTAAGGAAAAAAAATAATGAAAACTTAAGTATGAATCTTCCTAGGTTAATTTTAAATGTAATTTCTTTTTTTAAATATCAGAGTCAGAGGCTGAAGAAATGAAGCTATAATATTTAGATTACCATCAGGAGACAATCATGGGTTAAAAATGTACAAAGAAAAAATACCTTATTGGTCTTCATGGCATTATGTATTTGCTGACTCTGCTAATATTATTCCCTGTCTGCCCCCACCCCACTAAGAAAAGTATCAGTTTCATGCCTTCTGTTCTTAAGTGACTTTTTCTGTCCATGTCCAATCTTTTATAAGATTTTTCATAGTGTCATTTACTTGCTATATCTTCTACAGATCAGGAATATATTGATGTCAATACTATAAAATTATATGGCTCTGTTTAATAAGAATTAAAATGATAATACATATTTTTCTCATTCTAAAATCCTCTTGTATAGATATAAAATGCAAATTTTCACAAAAATATTTTGAACGTTATTTTTGTATTTTCATAATGGTAAAATGTGTCTTATACTAACTGCTGATTCTCTGAAATATGTAAGCATTTTTCTTTCACTAATATCTGGATAGCTACTGTAAGAGTTAGGATTGCATTAGAGTACACTTAACAGAAGCTTAACAAAGTGGCTTAGTAAATAAGTGTTTACTGCTGACATGGAGCCTAGGGTTAGGGAAGTCATGGTTGATAATGCTGCTTAGGAATCAGATTCCTGTCTTCCTACTTTGCATGCTTAGGGTATGACTGATTGTCATGTTTGATAATCATCTGTCCCACTTCCCAGGTAGAAGGATGGATGAAGGAAAAAAAGAAGCAAAAAGCCCAAACAACCTGGTCTGGTTTTTCCAGTGACTTGAGCTTATTGGTTAGGAGTACATCACATGGATATACTGAATTACTAGGAATTCTGAAAAATGAGTATGTTGTATTGGCACATTGCCAATTAAAACAAAAATAGAGTTCTATTGAGAAGGAGAAAATGAGAATTAGGAATTAAAAATTTCATATTCACTTGTTGAAGTTAAGATACATTTAAGGCTTTAAGATTCTATTTCTTTTGTTTACTCTATTTGAAATTACTTATTTAACATTTATATTCCATCTCTTCCAAATAAAATAAAAGTTCCAATAGAGGAGAGTTCTTGTTTTCTTTTTCCTCATTTTATTTTTAGGGCCAGAACAGATCTTGAGATATAGTAGTCACTTAATATATATTTGTGGAATAAATGAATTAATGAGCTTATTTATTCAATCATTAATTCAGTACAAATATATTGAAAATCTACTTTTCATCCCAGTGTTAACCAAAATTCTGGATATTAAAAATACAAACTCAAATAGTGTCAGTTCCTTAAAGTTAAAGTGCTTAAATTTATGATGAAATCAGTCATGGAAACAGGTGAAATGATGTGTGATAAAACACGATCAAGGTATTTATAAGGACATCTTCCTAGAGATAAGACATTGAAACCCAGGTTCAAAATAAAAGGGTCTATGAGCCAGAGGAAGTCCAGTAGGGATCTGACAGACAAGAAATGGAGGAGGAAGTATATCAATCAATAAGACAAAAGAGCAGTACGTGAAAACCCAGGAGATCCTGATACAGTCAGGAGACTAAATAGATTAATATAATGAAACAAGGGCTTGTGTATGTTGAGCATTAGGAAGGGAATGGCAGTGGGCAGGTGTTGATTGTAAAAGGAAGGTTGAAATTATAAAACATAACATTGGAGATAAAAGGTCAGATTTTGAAGAGTTTATTAGTCAAGGTAAGGTGTTTGATGTTGAAGGCAAATAGAAAATTTGAAACTGCATAACATGATTTGCTTTTTTAAAGTATGCAAAGTAAATTAAAGGTAAGAAAAAACCTGGGGGCAAAGGAGACAATTTAAAACAAGTTTCTATAAATCAGGAGAGAAATTATGAGAATGTGACTGAAGGATAAGGGATTAAAGAGAGGTGATAGATGCCAGAAGACAGACATTATAAGACATGGAAGTGGTTTAGGTGGTGGGTTGGTGTGGGAAAGGGAGGAGGCATGGGCAATTGATGATTTCTGAACTGGTTAGACAGAAATACTGGAGGTTTATACCTTAGGGGCGATGAAATGAAGAGTTCAGTTTCGCATGCATTCAACTGCAGTTTCAAGACATTTGGTGGAGTCATCTAGTTTGTCAGGGCTCTGAGAAGAGAAGTGGGTAACAAATTCATCTGTAAGATATGAATAAACAATGTGTAAGTTTATCCATGGGAATGAATATATTCAACTGGGCCTGGGGGGTTGAAAAAGATAGAAGAGAGGGGCGCCTGGATGGGCTCAGTCGGTTGAGTGTCCAACTTTGGCTTAGGTCATGATCTCACCTTTTCGTGAGTTAGAGCCCTGTATCCGGCCCTTGGCTATCAGCACAGAGCCTGCTTCAGATCCCCCGTCCCTGCCTCTCTCTGCACCTCCCTTGCTACACTCTCTCTCTCAAAAATAAATAAACATTTGCAAAAAAACAAAAATGGAAGAGAGAGCCAAGGACAGAACTCTACAAACACCAAGAGTTTAAAGACTAATGAGAAAGGAGAACTTCATGAAGACATTGATAAAAAGTGACTACAAAGTGAAACAGAAAGCAGAAGAGAAAGATGCCATGGAAGATAAAGGTGGGCGCTTTTCAAGAAGGCAATGGTTCTGAGTCAATTCCCAGAGAGTCAGCCATCATTACTTACATGGTTCCTTTCTTGTAGAGGATGCTATTATTGTAAAAATATCTCTTTAAGATTTATAACTGAGGGAGGCCTAGATCCTTAACAGAATGGTTCTGTACTAAATCCAGCATCTCTCCGAGCATCTACAAAGTTTTGGACACATGATTGGTATTCAAGTGACTTTTTATTACTCAGTATCCTACTGATTCAAACATAGAATGAAGGTTGGAGAATAGAATTTCCTCTCATTTAGTGAAAATCAAAAATTGCAGACTTCATTTTTAAACCTTAAAGGACAACACTTCATAAACAGAAATACAACTGAGTAATAAATTGTTGAAAGTTAAAGAAAAATAAATATACACCTCACAAAAGGCCTAAATTAATACAGGTTATATTAAACGACTATTAGAATGAGATATTTGATAATGTCTTCCTACAATAGCTTTTGGATTATTTTAAGGCTATTTATTTATATTTAATGGTTTCTATTTCTATGTAAGAATATGGTCATTTAGAGAAGAGGTCATTTAGAGTTTGTTTGGTTCCCACTCCTCCTCCCTCACTTTATTGAAATATAATTGATATATAACATTATATAACTTTCGGGCATACGATGTATTGATTTGATACACTTACATATTAATAATAATTACCACCATAACATTAGCTAACACCTCCATCATGGCGCATAATGATTATTTTTGTGGTGACAATATTTAAGATCTCTCTTAGCAACTTTCAAGTATATAATATGGTATTATTAACTATAGTCATCATGTTGCACATTAGAGTCCCAGAACTTATTCATCCTTAACTGGAAGTTTGTACCCTTTGACCAACATCTCCTCATTTCCCTCACCTTTCAGTCCCTGGTAACCACCATTCCACTCCCTGGTTCTAGGAGTATGCTTTTTAAGATTGCATGTATAATTTGTACCATTTAGTATTTGTCTTTACTTGACTTACTTCACTTAGCATAATGCCTTCATATTGGGTCATACATATTCTTACAAATGGCAGGATTTCTTCTTTCTCATGGTTGATATATATTATAATATTATATATGTATAGACATAGATGACATAGATATAGATAGGTTGCTGGATCTCTTTTTTTTAAGTTAATTAATTTATTTTGCGAAAGAGAGCACATATGTGAGAGCATGCATGCGAGCCAGGGAGAGGCAGAGGGGGAAGAGAGAGAGAATCCCAAGCAGCCTCTGCTCTGTCAGCGCAGAGCCCAATCTGGAGCTGTATCTCAGGAACCATGAGATCATGACCTGAGCTGAAATCAAGTGTCATTTCAACCAACTGAGCCACCCAGGAGCTCCAGATGGATCTGTTTTTCATTTTTTGAGGAATGTCCATGTTGTTTTCCTTAGTGGCTAAACCAGTTCATATTCCAACAACAGTGCACAAGAGTTCCTTTTTCCCCACAACTTCACCAACACTTATCTTTTGTCTTTTTGATGATAGCTATTCTACTAGATGTGAGGTGATATCTTATTGAGATTTTGATTTGCATTTCTCTGATTATCAGTTACGTCAAGCATCTTTTCATGTACCTGTTGGCCATTTGTATATCTTCTTTGGAAAAAGACCTATTCAGTTCCATTCCCCATTTTTCTAATTGAATTGTTTGCTTTTTTTCTATTGAGTTGTCAGTTTTCATATATTTTGGATATTAACTCTTTTTATCAGATATGTGATCTGCATACATGTTCTCCCATTGCCTTTTTATTTTGCTGATCATTTCTTCTGCTGTGCAAGAGCTTTTTAGTATTTATTTATTTATTTATTTATTTATTTATTTATTTATTATTTACCTATTTATTATTTTCAAATTTTTAGTTCTATGTAGTTCCACTTATTAATTTTTGCTTTTATTGCTTGTGCTTTTCGTGTCATATCTAAAAACACCAATGCCAAGTGGCTTTTTCCTTATGTTTTCTTATAAGAGTTTTATGGCTTCATTTTATATGTTTAAATCTTTAATCCATTTCCAGTTAATTTTTGTGATTGGTGTAAGGTAGGGTTTGATTTTTTTTTTTTTTTTTTTTTTTTGCATGTGGTTATCCAGTTTTCCCAACACCATTTATTGAGCAGATTATCCTTTCCCTTTTGAGTATCCTTGGCTCTCTTGTCAAATATTAGTTGCTCATATATGTGAGGGTTCGTTTCTGGATTTCAGTTCCATTGGTCTATATGTCTATTTTTATGCCAGCACCACACTGCCTTGATTACTATACCTTTGTAATATGATCTTAAGTCAGAAAGTGTGATACCTCTAGCTCTGTTGTTTGAGAAGGAGTTTATTTAAAGACATTTTTCCAACAGCATGTAATCTTCAGATTTTTCAGAGGCTAAATCCTAGGCCATGGATTTTTTTTCACTGAGGACATTTATTCTTTTGGTGACAGTTAATGACTCCCTTTATATTTAATTTTAAGTTTTTATTTTGGACAGCTATTTAATTCAATCATGTTTTTAGGCTTTCTAATGAGTAAAACAGCACTTACAATTTCACATTTTTGTCAATCTCTGAGTATCGATAATTGGAGATATTGATCAAAAAGTCATGCTTATGGAGCACGTGGGTGGCTCAGTTGGTTAAGCTGCCAACCCTTGATTTTGGCTCAGGTCATAATCTCATGGTCATGGCATGTAGCCCCATCTCTGGGCTCCGTGGTGAGCATGGAGCCTGCTTGGGATTCTCTCTCTCCTTCTCCCTCTCTCTGTCTCTCTCTCTCTTCCCTTCCCCCACTCATGCTCTTGCTCTCAAAACAAATAAACTAAAATAATAATTATTTATGATTATTTATTAAAAATGATTATATCTAATCATTTTTGCCTAAATATATTAACATTATATTAGACCACATACCCTGCAAATTAGAATGGATAGACAGGAAATTTGGGGCTAATATTACAACAAGAATAATGCAAAAGATGTCATGATGAAATGGGCATTTTGGGGTGACTGCTAAGTCTGGTTCAAGAACACTGGGTGCCTGAGTGGCTCAGTTGGTTGAGTGTCCAACTTCAACTCAAGTCATGATCTCATTGAGCTCAGGTCGAGACCCTCATTGGGCTCGGTGCTAACAGCTCATAGCATGGAGCCTGCTTCACGTTTTGTGTGTGTATCTCTCTCTGTGCCCCTCCTCTGCTTGTGCTCTCTCTCAAAAATAAATAAGTAAACATTAAAAAAAAATTTTTTGGGGGGCACCTGGGTGGCTCAGTCGGTTGAGCGTCTGACTTCGGCTCAGGTCATGATCTCACGGTCTGTGGGTTCGAGCCCCGCGTCGGGCTCTGTGCTGACAGCCCGGAGCCTGGAGCCTGTTTCAGATTCTGTGTCTCCCTCTCTCTGTGACCCTCCCCCGTTCATGCTCTGTCTCTCTCTGTCTCAAAAATAAATAAACGTTAAAAAAAAATTAAAAAAAAATTTTTTTTTAAAAAGAACCATGGGTGCCTGGCAATATCTTCTTACAAATGCAGGACATTAATTTATTATTAGCATTGTTCACTGTATGTGAACAAACAGAACATAGCTCTCTTACATGGGTCAAAATTCAATCTTATGCCTCATTTTTATCAATTAATTCAAGAAGATTGGCAAAGCCAATTGGTTTAATTTCTCAATAATATTTCTTTATTTTTTTTGTTTTCTCCTATCTTTCAAGATAAAATTAATTGAAAATAATGTAAATTTTCCAAAGATTTGTAACACCCACTTAATACACTATTAACAATATTGTAGCAATACAGTATTAGCAATACTAGTATTAGACATCTTTTCTTTTTAAAAAATTTTTAAGTATTTATTTTTGAAAGAGAGACAGAGAACGAGCGGAGGAGGGGCAGAGAGAGACAGAGAGAGACAGAATCCCAAGCAGGCTCTAGACTCTGAGCTGTCAGCACAGAACCCAACATGGGGCTAGAATTCATGGACCATGAAATCATGACCTGAGCCGAAGTCAGATGCTTAACCAACTGAGCTACCTAGGTGCCCCTGTTAGATATCTTTTCTTATCTCTTCGATGTAGGCCTCACCAGGTTTTCTGTATACTTAGTCCCTTTCAGGGAAAAAAAAAAAAAAGCCTAAAATAACTTGTAGCAACTTGTGGACTTAAAAGTATGGCATGACTTCATGTTCTCCTACATAT
Source organism: Neofelis nebulosa (assembly GCF_028018385.1). NCBI lineage: Eukaryota > Metazoa > Chordata > Mammalia > Carnivora > Felidae > Neofelis > Neofelis nebulosa. Next base: position 39,167,535 of record NC_080782.1, on the reverse strand, counting down.
TGTTTCAGAAAATTCATCTTGGTACAAAACAAGTTTAAGTGAGTACACAAAGAGTTTATTCTGATTACTCCATTTTAAGTTTCATTTGACATCAAGAACAGTCCTATCCCACCTGGAGTACATTTCACACAAGAGATACCTATTTGCATTACTGTAATTTTATTATCAACATAGATAAGTTTTCCTTTCCAACACTCTTAATCCTAATCTTGAATTTTACTCTTATATATTTTATTAGCACCTGGTAATGGAGGTTCTCTTTCTAAATGGACAATTTGTTTATTTCCATTAAGAATGTAGCAGCATGCTTCAGGTGTATAACCAAGAGAGAACAAAACAGGGAAAATAACATGTTGTTCAGACTTAGTTGAGTTAATAAATTAGACATCTGATTTGAAATATTAAAGAACAGTGATAAAAATGGATTTCAGACTATGTATTACTCTAGAGCACACTTTTCACTACTATCGTGATCTTATTTCTGCTGTCGAATGAAGTTTCCAGCTCCATTTTAAATCAGATACATTAAGGCCACTATAGTCATCCCAGAACATTCCCATGAGAATGGTGAGAGGGTTTCTTGATTCCGGTGTAAGAAAGCTATCTGTCACTTTATCTGATTGAGCTCTCTTAACTGATGCCATGCCTGCTTACATAGGAGCTACCATGCTTTGTCAGAAAGGCTTGTGTAGTGAGGCAAAATGGAGAGGCAAGTGAGATGCCTTTGCTAAATGAATAAGATGATTCATGTGACTTTTTAATCCTGTATCTATTCATTGTGATATTTAGTTGTACAACTTCTCAATTGGGAGAACGTGAATCTTTATGGGACAGTTGTCCGGCTTATGTCATAATTTAGTCAGCATGCCACATTATTTATGTATTGTGAATCCAGAACCCTGATAGTGGATCTAAGAAATCTATAGATTCACTGCTTAATAATGAGAAAACTGCATGTTGTAGTATTTGAACTATACACCATCAGTAATTGACTACAAAGTGAGCATGAATCCAAGAGTAGTTGGTGGAGAGGATGTTAATGAAACATAAGATGTAATTTCCAAATTTAAAGAAAAATAATTATTATACCACATGATATTATGCTGGATATATTGGGCCAGAAAATGGGGAAAACCACCAGGAGAGAGAGAGGGAGAGAGAGAGAATCACAGAAACACAGGAGGTGAATTAAATTGTGAGAGATAGTGGAGGAATGAATCATTGTATCTTTTTTACTTATTTTTAAAATTAATTTTATTAAAATTTTTTTTTTTATTTTTGAGAGAAAGAGAGTGCACAAGCAGGGTAGGGGCAAAGAGAGAGGGAGACACAGAATCCGAAGCAGGCTCTAGGCTATGAGCTGTCAGCACAGAGCCTGATGCAGGACCCGAATTCATGAGCCATGAGATCATGACCTGAGCCAAAGTCAGAGGCTTAACCGACTAAGCCACCCAGGGGCCCCTTTGTTTATTTTGAATAGTATTGCATCCTTTCTATTTTTTTAATTTTTTCAAATGTTTATTTATTTTTGAAAGAGAGAGAGAGAGACAGAGAGAGAGAGGGAGAGGGAGAGGGAGAGGAGCAGAGAGAGAGAGAGGGAGACAGAGAATCCAAAGCAGAGAACCTAATGTGGGGCTCAAACTCACAAACCAGGAGATCACGACCTGAGCCAAATTCGGATGCTTGACGACTAAGCCACCCAGGCACCCTATATTGCATCCTTTTTAAAAGTATGTTCTTGAAAAATAGATGTGGTGTTTTAAGAGAGCATCTTTTGTATGAACCACACCACAGATCTGTGGCCCATTATAAACCTAAATAACAATAAATGCCCTGCTTATTAAAAACCACTTGAAGGGAAGAGAAAAACCTGCGTAGAAAAACACTAAAAATGTATTCTCAACAAAGCAAGCTTATGAGAACTCGGCTGTTTATGTCTTAAGGCACAGCCAAGGTGTAGCCCTCCCCACAGGGACAACCAAATTAATTGCAGATCAAGAAGTAGGTAAGGAAGACATGGGCAAGCCATCGTATCCCCAACTCTTACAGACAGGGAAAGGAGTGCATTTTATGTATGATTTGGACAGAAGGGGTTGGAAGAAAATCACAAACAGAACAGAAGACAGGAAATTGATGAAGTTGTTAGTAACTTAAACATTATAACAGGTGCATTGTTCACACAATAGAATGAGCAGTATGAATGATAAAGTGCTGGGATACCATGCAGATGGTAAACAGTCAGTCCCTTTCATGAAACTCCCAAGAGTTTGCCAGAATACATCAACTAAGTGTTTAAACCTGGAGCAGCAGGGTTTTTAGGACTCTGTCCAGATCTAAGGTCACCATCCATTCTGACTGTGGTGCTAGTGCTAGTGGCTTAGTATTATTGTAACATTAGGGCATCAACATATGTTTTTGTTTTAATTTAAAAAAATCTCTAGCAAAATGAAAAAATGCTCTAGAAACTTTAAGAATGACACAGAAATTTATAAACATGAGCAATTATAGTGGTGCTATATATTATTCTTAATAGAAATTAATTTGAAATAGGACTCTATGGCAGAGACACCACAAGCATACATTGAAAATGGGAAATTTCCATCAGTTTCTACAGACACTATGTCTATCACTGGGCTGAATTTTGGGAATAATGGGAGTGGTTAGAAATCTTAAAACTGCCTGGGACTTCATTTTTTCTCATCCTTATTATGGTGGAGTATTAACCGTGTAACAGATATTAACGAGAAAATGACTACAAGATACTTTATATTGTTTTCAAGCGAACATTTTAGAATGGGTAAAAATGTGTATATCTTTGATCGTGATAGAATTTGGCTTTTTCTAAATGCTGAAGATTGTTCTCTCCTTCTTATCAGTGCCATAGCTACCAAAACATCAGGCCATATTTCTATCAATTTTTCCTCTAGGATCTTAACATATTTTACTTTATTTTGTTTTCAACCATCTTTCAGGAAATATTTATCCATTTAAATTTGTGCTTTCCAATCCCTCTTTTCTCAAAGTTGTTTCAATACATTGTCCACATTGCCAACAGTTGGGTTTATTTTTGTTGTTGTTGTTGTTGTTATAATAATAATAACTATTATTATTATTAATGCTATTGATTATTATTTTATGTCAGATTTTGCTTAAAATCTCTTTATCATTTTCATTGTCTTTAGGATAAAACCAGAATATTTTCAAAATCTATCCACCCCACTTACTTTTCCAGATTTTCCTTGTCTATCTTAGTGTCCTATGTCCCCAGCCTTTCACCCCTTCACACACATACGCACTCTTTGTTTCACCCAACTTCTTTTACTTTTTGAATGTGTCACATGATCCTTAAACTTTAGGACATTATACCAGATATTCTTTCTGCCTAAAATGCTTTTAACCCTCCTACTCTCCCACACTCGACTAATTCCTACTGATTGTGAGATCTCAACTATTTCATCTGGAATTACTTGCCTTCCTTGTGATTGTACGGACTGCCTTAAAGAAGACTTAACATCTACCTTCATGTCTTGCACATAGATGCTGGATAAATATTAGTTGAATAAATATATGAAGAATGCCCTTGGGCTTCCTATGCTCTTTTTCAAATCAGTTTACACCATGACTTTACCTAAATCTCTTTCTCCTTTGCCAGAAGAAGAAATGTCCTTCCCCCTCTTCAAAGCTAGTTCCTCCATAGGACCTCTGGTCAGCCTTTCCCCCCCTCACACAAAACCATCCTTCATCAATAATCCCTTCCTATTTAGGTATCTTCAGATTCTCCCTACCTCCATTGGATGGTTTTTAATCATACTAAATATGAGTATAAGAAGTAAGTATACATATTACTTAAAGCTAATATGGGTATACTTATTACAAACTTCCAAAAAGCAAATCAAAACAAAACAAACCTTACCATCCCAGGTTTTCATTATATGGAAAACATAAAGTTTGCATTGTTTATTATTGGATCAATTTGAAACAATTTGAAACAAGCAAGAGGAAAGAGATGGGAGAGGTTTACACACTTAAAAGAGGGTGTGGGGGATGGAATGATCACACTACCCAATCCTGTGGTATTCAATATTCTTAGGAAAATAGGTGAAACTTAAGTTCAGAAGCAAGTAGCTTGTGAGACATTTTAGACAAAAAATAGATAAAGTATATGTGGAAGTGATAGAAGAAGAGGAAGTGATAGAAGACCAAATAAATGTGAAATGTTCCTCTATTCATCAACCTTCCCCACTGACAGTGCGGATGTTAGGCCAGAGTCGATGGTATGCAGGCTAGATCAGCAGATTAAACTTTTTTGGAGCTACATTTGCTGTATTTGAGCAATGCAAGACTACCACAGTACAACTTCCACCACTGAGCCATCACTCCTTCAGCTCCTTCTGCCTGGGCTGTCTGTCTGGCTTCCACCTTTTCTGGGAGATCCTCACCACGTTTCAAGTTCCTGGTCAAGGTGTCTGCCTCGAGGAATCCTTGTTGATCTATGCTCTTGTAATTCTAGGTGCTACTGTAGCAGATGCATTTTCTCTATGATACTGAATAGAAAATATTTTTTCATGTAGAAAATTCCCTTATCATATATCACATATCTATTTGTACACCTGTAATATGTTTCCAGATAGTGTGAATTATTGTTGAATTTTATTCTGTGGACAATCTGTCAAATGCTGTTCTTTGTCAAGCGTATATAATTTACCTTGGATATTTTTTGCAAATACTAGTATTTAGATTTTAGGGAAAACATCACAGTTTTATTTTTAGTAGTATAAATCTAGGTGCAATCAATACCTGTTAATTCAATTTTGCGTTTGTTTCTTCATTTATAAATCTGTCTATATATTATAAATATTTGGCTTAATTATAAAAATATGAAGTTATTTATTATGTTCCTTGATCTAGTTATTTTAAGTTTGATTAAGGCTAGCATGAGTTACTTATTTAAAGGAGAATCCCAATAAATAAAAGGAAATCAAGGGTACTTTCCATATTTAAACATTCAATAAGAGTTGTTCAAGTGAGAAATTATTACCAAATATCTTCTCTTTTTTAAAAAGAGTTATCCATATATCTCATGTTTTCTTTTTATCAGAGAGAACTAAGTTACTTCAATGAAAGTTTGTGAGTTTCAGAAATTGTACTTAGTGATTTAAAACCATAGAGAGTTAATTGCATACTTAAATATATGTCCCTAGGACCCTCTGAAAAGGCACAGTCTTAAGACCCATATAATATGTTTCTACTTTCCCAGTGCTTGCTTATCTGCTTTTTATCAACAGGAGTTTTACAAGGTCCTTATTTTTGCAAGCAAGTTAACATGGAGTCTTTGTAAAGAATTCCAGTAAAGTACTCTGATTTTCCAACATTCTAGGTTACATTTTCACTCTTGTTTTTCCTAAGTTTTTTGCTTTCAAATAATTGGTAAGAATTTTATTTTTTTAAGGGCTCCTCATGTTTCTTAAATCAATCACCTGATTCTCTACTTACGGGTTCCATATAATTGCTCCTGTAATTTTAGATAAAGGAATAGAAAAAAATCTAGAAAAATCATTATATGTATTTCGGTTCTGAGCCTGTCCTGTTTACTCAATTTTATGTTCAGATTTCTTCATAAATGTGTTCTATGTGTTGCATGCCAATTACACAATGTATGAAATTATTTTCTAAACGTTTGTGTTTTTTCTTTACAACTGAATAGATTGTTTTAAATTTAAATTTGATTAAAGTTGGAATTACTTTCTTATGAAACTTAACCATAATAAATTATAATAAAAGGGAGGCATCAAAGACCAGAAAGTATGCTTGCCTTCCATATTCAAAGATTCAAAAAATATTTGTCAAAGTGAAAGATCATTAAAAGAAAATATCTTTCTTTCTATTCAATTTCCCATAAAGGTAGGGGGTGAACAGTGGAATTAGTAGTCTGGCATTTCTTGAATTTAATTGCCTAATAGACTTGACATGGTACTTAGTAACTTTTTTTTTTAACCTAAAACAAATACCTTCTCTCTTGCTCTGTATCTATCAGTGTAGAGTCAAGCTCACGAAAATGTCTTTTGTATGCCTTATTTGTTGTTTTACTTGTAAAAATACAAATATTCATGAGTCCATACCCTGGAAAAGTTGTTCTATACCCCCAACAAAATGATCATTCATCTTAATCTACTAGCTCATAGGTGAGAGAGGTAGAAGGTTTGGGAGAGGATGTTCTTGAAATAGAACAGTGTTTATTTTTTTAAAAAGTTTCAATATTTTTATTCATTTTTGAGAGACAGAAAGAAACAGAGCACTACCAGGGAGGAGTAGAGAGAGAGGGAAACAGAATCAGAAGCAGCTCCTGGCTCTGAGCTGTCAGCACAGAGCCTGAAGCAGGGCTGGAACCCAAGGACCTCGAGGTCATGACCTGAGCCTAAGTCAGACACTTACTGAGCCACCCAGGTGCCTCATAATAGAACAATGTTAAAAGAAGCATTTGTATCTTCCTACTGAATCGTATGACACAAGATGAGTGAATTATTTGTTGTTTTTGTCTGTTTTTGAGCAAATAGAAGTTAAGAGGCAGGCAGATATTTGATTCCATGATGAGAAAATAGTTGTGGTTAAGAACAGAAAATTTTACATGTATTTGTTTAATTTACTACAATTAATAAATGTAAAATTTCTCTTATATAGATTATAGCATGTGGACATTTTTTTCCAACTGTTCATAGAGAATCAGTTGATAAAGACTTACAACAAAAGACCAGTAATGCATCAGTGAGGTTGGAGAAATGGTGATAAAAAGGGGAGGATAAGATTTGGGGTAAGTCCAGATTTGACTGGACTTCCATTCCTATTCTGACATTTAGTAGTCATTAATACTTTTATTTGATTTTCCCTTATATTTTAGAATGGTTAAATGAGAAATGGCATATACATAAATTACTTTCAGTATTTAATTGAATATATTTTAATTACTTCTGTCATTTTCTTTCTTTGGACACATTTTCCCCCCTTCTCCTTTACCTGTTTCCGTATATATATATAATACTTATATATTAATAATATAATATTATTATTTTATAATATTGACATTATATTATCAATAATATCGATATTATATTATATATTATATAATATTAATATTATATATTATTAATTAATTAATATCAATTAATAATTAATATTACTAATATTAATATTATTGATAATACATCATCATATATTATATAATAGAATATCAATAATATTAAAATCAATGTTAATTTATATATTGATAAATGTGATATTATTAATAAATATACTATTAATATTATATATATTTATATTTATATAAATATATATGGAAACAGGTAAAGGAGAAGGAATATATATATTATATATTATAATATAATTATATTATATTATATTGAGGTGAGGTGTAATCAACTCAAACGTCTTTGTCAAATGTGCAAATGACTCCCAGATCTCCATCTTCTTTTACTTAAATGGCTCCAGGCCTTATGTTTTCTTATTTTTATTTTTTTCATTTTCCTTCATGACTAATGCTCCTTGAACTATCCTATTCTACGTAACATTTTTGAGGTAAAGCCTTTATTTTTATCCACACTTTGTACGTCGTTTCCCTCTTTTTATCTTTTACTATTTCAGAGTTACTCTAGTTTTACCTCCCAATGACTACTGCTAATTAGAATTTATTTTATTTACCTTTTTAATTAAACGGTTAGATATCTCCTTTTTATTAATTTACTTAGAATACAGTGGGCCTATGATGAGTTTAATTTGGATTGCTATTACAAACAAACCATATTATTCAAAAGTCTTTAACCCACTTTGCATTTTGGAGATCTCATTTCCTTATTCAGGCTTAAATGATTATACATCAAACTTTCTGACTTTTCTTTAAAGATAAGAATAATATGAGATAAATTTCACTAATCAAATTAAAAGCTAATTTAGAAGAAACAGGTTAGGACCATAAATTTTAATGTAGACATTTACAAGCTCTTGTTTCAAAGGAGCAGTATAATCTTTGATTCTGAAAAGTGTACAGTTCTGTGAGTTCTGGCAAATATATACAATTTTGTGACCCTGTACCACAGCCAAGATTTAGAAGGGCTCCGAAATCCCTCCAAATTATCTGTTGTTCATTTGTAGCCAACTCCTGCCAACCCTAGCCCCTGGCAGCTACTGATCTATCTTGTGCCTATATAGTATTACCTTTTCCCAAGTGTCATATAAATGGAATCATACCATCTGTACTCCTGTGGGCCTGGCTTCCTTTACTTAGCAAAATGCATTTGCAATTCATCCATGTTGTTGTGTATGTATTTATACCTTGTTAATTTTATTGCTAATGAGTACTCTATTACATGGATGTACCCTTTCATTAGCCATTACTGGTTGAAGTACATTTGAGTTGGTTCCAGTTGTTGACAATCATGAGTAATGCTTCTCTAAACATTTACATGCAAGTTTTTGTACAAATACAAGTTTTTACTTCTCTTAGGTAAATAACTAGGAGTAGATTTGCTAGGTTTTATTATAAATGTGTGTTCATTACTTTTTTAATGTGTGTTTAATTTTAAAAGAAGCTACAAACCTTTCCAAAGTTGTTATACATTGAGTTTCCACAAGCAATGTATGAGATTTCCAAAAACACAAAGTCATTCTGTTAGATGTAGGTACCTCCAATGGTGGTATAACATTAATTTTCATTTCCCTAAAGACAGATAATTATAAACATCTCCTCGTGTGCTTATTTGCCATCCATATGTTTTCTCTGGTACACTACTGAAGAATTTTATCAAAATTTTATTGCATTATTTTCTTATTGTTGAATGTATGTATGTATACATACACAAATATAGATAGGTAGATAGGTAGGTAGATAGATATACATATTATTACATATTATACATATTGTATAATTATGTTATACATATTGTATATGTATATACATATTGTATATTACATATACATATACATATACATACATAATATATATGTATAATATATATACATATATATTACATATTATATACATATACATATTATTTTTCTGGATCCATGTCCTTTATCTTATATGGAGTTTTCAAATATTTTCTCCTAGCTTGTGAATTTTTTTTTTTCTGCATGGCTTTAAGTATCTCTGGTCCTGATTTATAATAAGAATTTCCTTTTTTGTAAGACTTAACTTTTTAGTGTACAATAAAATTGAAAGAAATGTACAGAAATTTTCCATATTCTTGCATGACTTCCCACCTGCATAGCCTCTTCCATTATCACTTGCCAGAATGGTACATTTTTTACAAAGTTAAGCCTACCTTGACATATATATAATAATCATACAGAGTCTGTACTTTATCTTATGGTTCACTCTTGGTGTTGTCTGAGCTTTCAGGATCTGTGATTTGGTGTCTGACATTAATTCATCAGAATGCTCAATCATTGTTTTAAATATTTCTTTTGTTCATTTTTGTTTTTCTTCTTTTGATATTCCATTATACTTATGTTATACCTTTTGGAGTTGTCCCACAGCCCTTGGATAGTCTGTTCCTTTATCTTTTTTTTTTCCAGTCTTTGTTTTTATTTATTTGCTTACTTGGTTTTGAGGACTCTAGTGATGTATCTTCTAGCTTAGAGATTCTTTCTGCAGCTATGTCCAATCTCCTTTAAGTCCTTCAAAGTCTGTATTCATTTCCATTACAGTGCTTTTTAGTTCTAGCACTTTTTTTAGTTTTTTTCTTAGGATTTATATCTCACTATTCTTACATTCTGTCATGTTTTTCCGTGTCTCTTTATCCATAGAGATCCCTTAACATTATAGTCATAGTTGTTTTAAATTCTCTGAGGATTCCACCATGGCATTCTTGCCATGTCTGCTAGTGATGCTTGTTCTGTCTCTTCAAATTGTGTTTGTGACTGTTTAGTATGCCTTGTGATTTTTTTCCTGATAGCCTGATATGATGTAACAGGTAAATGACAGCGCTGTAAAAGGCCTTTAGTAATGTGGTAAGGTGTGAAGGGAAGGAAAGCATTCTATAGTTCTATAATTAGGTCTCAGTCTTTTACTGAGCCTATCCCTCTAGACTGTGAACTTCACAAGTGTTTCTGTTTTTGTCTCTCCTCTTAAGGGAGAATAACTAAAGCTGGTTGCAGTTGGGTAGTTCCCTTCCCCCAAGTTAGTTTGGCTCTAATTAATACTCCAGCTGATAAGCTCTGGTTAACTAATTTCCCCTGCTGACAGGCCTTGTTAAAAAGAATGGGATGCTCTTACATATTTCAAAATGGTTCCTTTTGCTTTTTCTTTCCTGGAAGCCTAAGGGAATTTTTCTTTAGTATTTACTGTGGGAATCTGATCAAGCTCCTGGAGGCAAATCATAGTATTAATGACTGGGTCCCTCTAGAGTTTTTAACTCTCAGTTGTCTGCACTGAACCTTCATCAATTTGTCAGTTAAATAAAGTTCAGGTTTTCCTACCCTGATATTGGTTCCTGTGGAAATTTCTACTTGTGAGTCTCTGATCTGGTAAGCTCTGAGTCCTTGTATTCATCTGTCTGTCTCTAATTTGAGGGGCAGCAGTTTGCCCTCTGTCCTCCCCTGTCTTACAGATTCAAAAAGAGTTAATGACTGTTCAGTTTATTCAGCTCTTGACTTGCTGTTAGGACAGCATGGTGACTTCCAATCGCCTTACATGCAGAACCAGGGAATTATTTTCTCCTGTTAACAATGTCTTTAACAGAGCAAATTATTTTAATTTTGATAAACTCTAATTTATTATTTTTCTCTGAAATATTATGTTTTTGGAGATGTATCTATCTTTAATCTAAGGTCTAAAATTATCTTATGTTTTCTTATAGAAATTTTATAGCTTTATATCTTGTTGATTTCTTTGAAATTATTTTGAGGTAATTTTTATTAAGGTGGAATGTTTAGATCAGTTTTTTGTTTATTTGGTTTTTGTTTACAAATAAATGACTAGTCAGAAACAATAGTTGAGAAATCTCTTCTTTTTCCATTAATTGTTTTTGTGTTTTGTCAAAAATCCATTGGCAATGTTTATGAGTGTGTTTTTGGATGTTGTATTCTACTAAATTGTTCTATATGTCAAGCTTACCATTAAGACCTCACTGAAGTCTGGAAATCAGTTAGTATGAGTCCTTCAACTTTTTCTCTTTTCACCTTTTTTTTTGGGAAATTCTAGTTCCCTTATACATTTTTGAATCAGTTTGTCCATCCCTACAAAAAGTTCTGTTTGATTGGATTTTAACTGAGATTACTTCAGACATATAGATCAATTAGGGGATAATTGTCATCTTAAGAATATTAAGTTTTCCAATCCATGAACACTGTATATCTCTCCATTTATTTAAGCCTTCTTTGATTTCTTTCATCAGTATTTTGTAGTTTATAACACAAAGTTACTAGACATATTTTGTTAGATTAAACCTATATATTTCATTGTAGCTTTGTTCATTTCTTTTGACTAACAAAGGCATTCACATTATTTTCCTCTAAAGCATAATAATAATTTAAAAAGCTGAGTTCATTGTTGAAGACTAAAGATTTTTCTGATTTAATCATGCAGGTTGGAAGTTTTACATGTTATCAGGGGTATTTTGCATGTCCTTATCCACATTCATCATTTTGCTTCTCTAATATTAACAATACACTTCTAAAACAGATTGAAGAAACAAAATTAAACTTATTTCTCCCCTTTAATTGAGATATGAATCTCCAGGAAGGACTCCACTTTTCTTAGAAGTCAACTAGAGGTTTTTGGCAGAAAAATGTTGTCTCCTAAATCATAGCCCATTGTGAATTAATCTGTCACAGATTGAAAATGTTAGTGCTATTCCAAGAGATTTGGCAGTCTCTACTACATTTAATTGTAGACATCTTCTATATATATGATGAGTCTTTTGGTTCAGTTCTACATTATAGAATTGTTTTTCTGAATACATTTGAAGTAACAATGAAAAATTCACCTTTAATTTCACTCCTTTATAGCATGACCAATAAATATATCTCAGTTGAGGTGACAAGAAAATAAATAGATACCTTCTGAACATTTCTAAATTCACCCATGAACAGACAATGATAGCTATATCATAACCCAATCCATTTCCTGACACATGACATTTTTCTTTGGTATGAATCATAAGAATTCCCATTTCAGAGAAGATAAAATATGATAAAATATATATGACAGAGTTGAAAAAATTATTAATTATTACTTATTGAGAACATTCTATACATAAGATCTTTCTAGTTTTAAACATTTTGGAATGGACTTTGTGTGTATCATGCCATTTAATCATTATAAAATTCTCTACGAGAGGGGCGCCTGGGTGACTCAGTCTGTTGAGCGACCAACTTCAGCTCAGGTCATGATCTCACGGTCCATGAGTTCGAGCTCCGCATCAGGCTCTATGCTGCCAGCTCAGGGCCTAGAGCCTGCTTCAAATTCTATGTCTCCCTCACTCTCTCTCCTCCTCCCCTGCTCGCGCTCTGTCTCTCTCTCAAAAGTGAATAAAGATTTTTTTTTTTAATTTAAATACTCTGAGAAATATACTTATAACTCTTTTCATATGAGGACACTGAAATTAACAACCAGGAAACCAAGTCTTGGTTCCCATAATGCATCAGTAGTGACATATGAGGCCTTAAGAAATGTGATGCTCCCTCTCCCAGGAAATCTTACCTGACATCAAAAGCTTTACACTGACTCTCAAATGGATTTAGTTACCCTGTCTCTATGATCATGCAATATGGCCTGTAAAAACCTATCACTGTGTTTTCCACATTGCATTATAATGATCTGTTTCTGTGTTTATCAACACTCTTAGAGTCTGAACTTCTTGAAAGCAAGAACTATGCTTGTTTCACTCTGTTCACTGATGAAGCAGACAAGGATTCCAACTGAGGATATATTTGACCAATTTGATCTTACTTTAGAGAGACCCTATGCTAGAACATACCACGTTTGTGAAAGTGCAAATATATGTGGTTATGAAAGGCAGAGAACATTTTACAGATCCATGTACAAAAGACTGGCTTGTCCCTTCCAATAGAATAGTAGCAGCTGAGAACTTTCCTTAAACTAAAACAAAGTGTATGAACCACCTGGAAGAGAGTAAGGCAGCTAGTGTACGTGATGATCCCTAGAGTAAAGACCTCTGTGGCTTGCATTTAGAGCACCGCCCCCCGCCCAATTAATGATGGCTTCCAGGTAAGCATCGTAGCTTCTCACTCGAAAGTAAAACCTTTATATTAATAAGCCCACCCATGTGCCCAGAGCTTTGTAAGCTTATATTGGGGTCAGGGAGCTCATTATTAAATATGGATGAATACCCATGTGTTGCCAAAGTTTTAAGAAAAGGCTAAACAAGAAAGATTAAGATAAATAAAATTTTTAAATAACTTTAGGATAAAATAGATAAATTAAAAAAAACACTAGGAAATAAATATAAATATATACATACATACATAATCCTAGGAGAAATAGAATATGCTATAGAAGTATAGTATAAAACTTAAAACAAAACTTTAAGTATAATCCTTATACTAAGTTGAAAAAATAAAAATCAGAATAAATGCCAATAAAAAGCAGCTCAAAAGAAGAAAGAACTTTTAGAAATTAAGCATTAGTTTCCAAGATATAACACTTAATAGAAGGGTTATAAGTACAATTGAGAAAAGCTTCTAAAGAAAAGCAAAAAATCAATGAGATTCAAAAATTGAAAGAAAAAAGTATACAGAATTTCAATTCTGGATGGCCAAAATCTGATCAATAGATTTGACAAAGACTAAATAGATGAAATGAAGAGAAAGACCTATCCAAGAAATCATGCAAGTAAATCTGTCAAGCTAAAGAGAGTTTGCCAACAAACTGAAATGGCCTACCATATGCTAAATGAGATTAATTAACAAGGATGAATTAAACCTATCATTGTGAAATAGAGAACAAAAAATTAGCAGCCACTACAACAATAATAATCACAACCAATAAAATTGAGCACTTACAGTAATATGACATTTTACAAAGATCTTCTCATTGCTTGCCCCATCCATATACCTCTTTCCCTGACTTTATTGTTCTGGATATTTACATCTTGCTTCTTCAGGTTTCTGCCCAACCTGCTGAGCCATTTGCCCCTGCACATTATTCCAGGTATATACTCATCTACTTCTCTCCTCAGAGAAAGATGATGAGATGCTGTGGCTGAACCCCTACCCTTTGGTAGGAATTCTCCTCACTGATATGGGACACCTCTGAATGGGTCTATAGTACATGAGTAGTTTATATTTGGCTCATCTCCACATACCAAATTACCTATCTGAGAATGAAGTTCAAATCGTTTCCTCTCTGCTAGCTAGTTTCAACACTCAGTCATTATATAAATATATAGATATAAAAATATGTATCTATATTTGTCTGTCTGTCTGTCTGTCTGTGTAAACCAAGGGAGAAGCATCATTTCAGTTGTAGCAGATGATAAGGGTTCTGGGCTACCTTTTCATGTAAGCTTACATGTACCAAGAGAACCTTCTCAAGCTTGATTCCAAAAGTAATGCCTCCACTTTAAAATTGCTGTTGGATGTACCAACAAGGTAACTTGGTAGGTCTGACAGAGTTCAGCTCATGATGGACAATTCTAGTCACTAGGGCAGTTGATATCCCATGTTTGGCAACATACTCATAGGTTCTGAGGATTAGGATTAGAGTACAGAAATCTTTGGGGGAGCATTATCCATCCTACCACAGGTAGGAACAGTTTCAGACCACAGCACTGTCTCAGAAAGGTTTTGGCTGGGCTGATGTGAAGTCCTCAGGCCACAGTTGCTAACTAAAGGATCTTGGGTCTTGCAGGAATCTTGGGTCTTGGATCTTGGGTCTTACATTACTACACTCACTGTTGTCGATCATTGTCTGGGAGCAGTTTGTGGGAAGATGGACTCAGTGTAAACACAGTAGTGGATCCAAAAGGGGAATGGCTAATGCCATCAATCAGTTTTGGTTCCTGAAGCAGAAGATCTGAGAGGTGTAATTTTTATGGCTGCCACCAAGACCTCTCAAGTATTGTAATTTTACTTTACTATTTGTTGCCTTAGTTTTCAATTGGTACCGTTATCCACCATGATTCGTAAGGGTTTTGCAGATTTCTGATTGGTAAATTAAATGGAAATTAAGATAGATTAACACAGGGATGTGCCATCCAGATCCCTTTTGAGGAAGAACTTGCTGCCTACCTGTCTATATGGAGTGTGGTGAGTAGAAAGCGTCCAGTTTTGAAGAATGTTCAGAGTCTTCCTTAGCTTCAGAGAATTGCTTTGCTTAAGTCCATCCATTTAAACTATGCTCCTGCCACCCTCATTAGTGCATTCCTTATCACCTTGGTAAACAAAATGTCCTAAAGTCCCTTTGACCATCCAAGAAATGATCAAGGTAGGGTACAAAAGGCCAAAACATTAATCCAATATGGGACACTGTGACAGACATGCTAACTCCAGAACTCCCAGCCGGGTTGGCCAAAATGTGATCA
Source organism: Neofelis nebulosa (assembly GCF_028018385.1). Lineage (NCBI taxonomy): Eukaryota > Metazoa > Chordata > Mammalia > Carnivora > Felidae > Neofelis > Neofelis nebulosa. The sequence goes on along the minus strand of NC_080782.1, from coordinate 39,152,002 downwards.
GTTCTGCATTGAATTTTGACTTCTGCCTAGATGCATGTCATCCTCCTCCTTTACTAGGAGCTGACATCTCATAAACATATTACACAAAACTCAATTTCAGCCTTGTTTCAGAGAACCCAACCTGTGTCACACAAGAGCCACCCCTTCATTCTTTAGGTATTTGAAGGTCGTGTTATCACTGCTAACTCATCCCATACCGCAGGACAAGTACTGTTTTCTAACTATATTGGCTGGGGAGGTGGGAATTCTCCCCTACCCCAATAACTCTTCCTGTATAGTGAAAGAACCCATAGGAGTTTCCTGCCAACTGTTAAGTACGTCCATTCCAATTATGTATTTGTGATTTGAGGAAACAGCACCATGTGCCGTGGTGTGCTGGAGCTGCACACCTTTTCCCAAATCCATATCCTCATGTTGCGACCTTGAAATCAGTCATGCTGGGAGGATTTATACCATGGAAACAAACAACAGCTATAAAAAATAGACTTTTTTCCTCCTCAGCAAGCCAGTTTGTAAATATTAGCCAGCATGCCACTGACCAAGGGTATGTGTGGAACCAATAGACCCGCTGTGAAATGGAGCTGAACAAGGGCTTTGTTTACCCCTATGAGAAGGAGGCATGATGGCACGGCTTCCTTGAACATCAGCATAAGCTTGAATCTTCTTTCCCACAATCCGCAAAGGACCTGTATACCCCCCTCTCTCAGCGTGTAGTTGGCCTTTTCAGAAGGACTTGAGAAATCACAGTGGTATGTATTTGCTCTGATATTGCAGGATCCTTTCTCATGGAGACCCAGCTCAAGTCAATACAATATGGTTCTAAGAACTGGCCTAGTCTGGTAACTGAAAAAGACATTTGGCATTGCTAACCTCATTCTTAATATTTTTCAATTATGTTTATTAATTGATTGTATATATTATATGTATATTTCTTAGCTGCCTATCTATGTTTTATGAGCCATCTTCCTAGAACTCTGGGTGTTATGCACCCCTGTCTGCCCTCCCAACTTTGCTGCTCATTGCGTTAATTACACTTACCTTGGTTCAGACAGTTAAATGCTGCCATCTGGCCTCTGCTATTCCAAGACTGCAACATCTCCATTATTACCAGAGAGGCTCTTTCTGTAATAGCCTCTCTTAACTAAAATCTCAATATCTCAATAAAAGCACAGATATTAATGAGATTTTAAACTATGCTCCTGCCACCCTCATTAGTGCATTCCTTATCACCTTGGTAAACAAAATGTCCTAAAGTCCCTCCAAAACAACATGGTCAGTTGGTGAGTTTTCTAATTTGTATCATAAACCTATTCTATTATGCTTACTTTTCTGTCTTGATCTCTTCCTGTGGATATAGTTAGATATAGGTGATATAGATATAGATATAGATATAGATATATGTATAGATACAGATACAGATATAGACACACACACATACATCCTATTGATTCTGTTCCTCTGGAGAACCCTAACACATTCATTGATTGATTAATTTCTTACTTTCATATATTTCTTATAATGTTTTATATTATAAACATTAGTATCATTTAAATTTTAGTATCATTTAAATTTTAAATTTAAATTTCAGTATCATTTAAATTTTAAATAATACCTAATTTTTTCATATATTCTAATGATAATTTTGAGATGGAATTTTAATGAGACATCTTAGAACTTTTTATATATTAGCATCATGAAACAATAACATGTACCCTTATAAGATAAATGATATTTATAGACACTATCACACCAGGAGAATGGGTTATTTCTTTCTTGAAAATTGAACTGAAACATATAAATTTATAATTCAATGTCTACTTTTGTGATTCAATGAATAATTACCATCTTCAATGTATGTAGCTATAGAAGAAATTTTTTTGCAAAAGTATAAAGTAAATGAAAGGTGTGGTGTTTTATCGTTAGTTGGACTTTATTCCATTGCAAAAACAAACCCGTGTTTCTTCAAGTGAAGCAATGTATTTAAAGGATGATAGAGAATTAAGGGAAAGAGGAGAAGTCACATTGCCCAGCTTAATAGAATGATGGAACTGAAAGGTACATTTGGGAACAGTGCAAATGGAGATGGATTATCCAGTCCTTTGTATTTTGTTTCATATCCTGAGCATCGCTATTTGGATTAATCATGTATATATATTTAGCTTCTGCTCTGGATCAGTTTCTTCACGAATAGGGTCCGGGAATTAATATTCAAAAACTTCCCCTAGTTCCAGTTATGCAGTCAAATGAGCACTTCCCCATGACTGGGCCTTGCAAAGCACTGCTCTTCTCTAGTGATCCATCAGGAGCTTGTTGTACAGTTTTTGTTTCTGCTACTAATCACCAATTGATTTTACCTTACGTATATCTCTCATTTAGCCTCACAAAGGGGGACCAGATCACTTCTATCAAACGCAATCATTTATTAATAGTCTATTCATAAATTTATATTTATACATGTATGTGAATATGAACATATATAAAGGTGCATGTGTATGTATATGCACACTTATGTATATGCTCATACACAGTATACACATATGTATATGAATATGCTTATGTACAATTGCATGTATATATGCACATACTCATGCATGCAACTGTACAAGAGCAAATATATTTTTCCAACTTATCTTTTTGGGCCTAGATCTTGAATTTCCTTTTTTACTGCTTCTACTCTCCTTTTTCTGTCCTTTTTGAACATTTGCTATTCATTAAACACAATGGTTCTGTGTTGTATCTTTGCCAAAGAAGGGTCACACTGGGTCAATATTTTGGAGAGAGCTAGATTTACTTCTCAGTCTACTTTTATGTTGTTGTCCCAGGTTTATTGACAATATTACAGTATAGCAGAAAGATTCAAATGGCTCCATATGGTGTTTTGAAATCCATTCCAACTATGGGCTGAGAATAACCTTAAGGTTGGACAGATTGCCAAAGTTCAAGAGATTCAACATTTCTTTAGTGTCAGAATCTACTTAAATGATTTCCTGATCCAGGGCTGAGACTCAGGAACATAATTATTCCTTTCTCTCTCCTTCTTCTGTAACAAAATAGGGATAATTCTCATGAGGCCACTCTGAAGCCCCTTCATCAGATGTGTGGCACAGCGTACTATCTTGTTGTGGACATTCTTGCTGGGAATAATGGTGACCCCTTGCTCATGTGCTTGTTCACATGGAAAGTTGTTACCCAAACACATGTAGTATGTCTCTATGAAGACCTAGGCTATATTCTTCAGTTTGGTGTGAATGCTGCCCAATTGGTGGGTCCCTAGTAAAAGATTTTGTTCTACATTTGTGAATTAATTTTTTACTGCCTTATTTTTGGTAGGAGCTACATTGTCCTATAAGATGTGGCAGCAGGTGAAATAATAGGTCTTTATCAAAAAACAGAGATTGATGAGCACCTGGGTGGTTCAGTCAGTTAAGCGTCCAACTCTTGGTTTCTGCTCAGGTCATGATCTCACAGTTCGTGAATTCAAGCCCTGCATCAGGCTTCATGCTGACAGTGTGGAGCTTGCTTGGGATTCTCTGACTCCCTTTCTGCCCCTTGCTTGCTCACTCTGTATCTCTCTCAAAATAATTAATAAACATTAAAAAAAAAAAACCAGAGATTGAGCCTGCCCAGTAGGATCACAAATGTATAAGTAACAGATCTGATGGATGTTTTTGCAGTTTTTAAAATAGCAAGACTAGCTACACATTAGAAGCAAAAATATTATTGAGGTCAAAAGTTTAATGGTAAAAATGGTAGAAAGTTTATTGGTGGAAATCGGAAGATAGTGTCAACATTGAGTTCATTGTTCTCAGCATGGTAGACTTTGATCATGATTAGGAGCTTTATACTTTGCCATAAGATAATTTTGATTGGACAGTGTGTCACAGATGGTGAATGATTCTTCAACAATATTATAAGGAGTCTGTACTTAGTGTCTTTTTAATACTCAACTGAGATTAGATCTTTGAAAATAAATCCATAGGCATTTATTTACAACTTTTGCTCACCTGTGTACAATGTATAATGTAATGTAAATGCTGAACTTGCAGAGAAGAAGCAGAGATGGAAAGGACTGAATCAGTATGCATGAAGCTTGAGAAACATTGCTATAAGGAAAATCATGGTGGTCCTATTCTTTTGTCAATCAAACATGAGGGCAATCAGTGGGGATTTGTTTTCTTCAATCTTAAAAATACATTAAAAAGGAAATAGCTGCTTTTTCTGGCTTCCAGATGCTGTCACGTCTGCATGTGGAACATAGAATCACAGAAACCCCTTGGTACCATAGTGTTAGATTAAAGAGCCATACTCAGGACTTTCCATTTTTTTCCTTCAGAGAGGAAAAGGGAAAGACCACTTTCTCAATGACCCAATTATATTGTCAAGTCACTGAATTAATAAAACGTGGAGCCTCCCTTCCTCCTAATTCCTTTTTATTTGAGACAATATATCTCATTGTTCAAAATATTTTAAACTGGCCATTCTCTTACTTGCAGCCAAATTCTTTGCAACTTATTTGCATAGATTAATAACATTTGTTCTTTTCAAAAAATCTGTGACATAAAGCAAATATTAATAGCTTCATTTTAAAAGATGAGTCTCTTGCAGTTCAGAAAAATCAAATGAGCTGCTTAGAGCAAATCTATGATTAGAATTCTGCTAATTAATCCTGGAGCTTAAGGGGTATTATTATACAGTGTCACATTGCTTTTCAAAAAGGACACATGCAGAATGACTGAATGCTAATGAGTACACTTTTACAGTATACAGTGCCTCTCAGAAGAAAGGCATTTCAACGGGGGAGACCCATTCTGCTCTAAGTAGGTAGTAGAAGTAAAAAGTGATAATGGAACAATTGCCAAGCAGGAAAAACCAATTATTGTATGTACATTCTTTCAATTGCTCATTCATTAATTTTTTCATTCATTCATTCATTCAACATACACGTATTGAGTATCTTTTATATATCATGAAATATACTAGCATCTGGTGTTACAGAAATAAAGTATAAATAGCCTTGCCTCAAAGAATATACTAGAATATACTATAAAGTATATAAATCTTATAAACATGTAAAATGTGGAATGAAATATTTCCCATCCAATGGATTTGATCCTGGATGATATTTCACCCTGACTCAGGGAGTCAGAGGTGATTAGCAATGGGAAGAAGAGCTAAGGACCCAGTGGATAAATTTGAGAGGCAGTAGTATTAGTGATTAATATATATATATTTGTCAAGGAAGAACATTAATCTTATAGAAGATGACAAGGGACATCAAGACTCCAAAAGAGATAACTAAGCAAACGAGCAGGTTGATTTACCACAACTTCAAAGGAGCTAAAAGTAGATAATGAGTCCCAATAGATGAGGGTACTGATCTATTCATTGCTCACAGCACAGCAAACACTAAAAGCATCAGCATTGTGACATTTTTTCCCATCGTGAGATGGTTCCACACAGACCATATAATGGCTTCACACTCAGTAGGTTGCACAGTAGTTAAAGAACCAGGAGTAAGTCTTAACACCTATTGCAGCAGGCAATAAGCAAGCCAACCAACCTCCCTTGAGAAGCAAGATCTTACATGCAATCACAATGTAGATGCCTTGACTAGTTTAATTGTCTTTGTGACTAGCTACCAGAGGATGCCTCAGGGTCAGAGGATGGTGAAGCTTACAGCAGTCCAGTCTACTCAGCAAAGTGTCAATCTGACTCTTGCTTAGAGTCAGATTTCCTAAAGGAAGTCTGACATTTTACCTTTACCATTTAATGGCTCTACATACTTTGGCAACTTATTCCACCTCTTTGTCTCTCCATTTGTAATGTGAAATTTTAATAGTGTCTTGTCCATGAGATTGTTTAAAATAGGGCCTGACATTTAGTAAATACTAAATGAATGTTCATTTTTACTATCATTCAGTGCAGTGACAGTTTCAGGTTGCTGAAAGAAAGAATGAATATAATTAAAATGTAAAAATGCCAGTTGTGCTTTTGCCAGAGATATACTAACGCGTATATATGGTTGGAAAAATGAAATCAAGGACCTAATGTTGAGTGAGAAAGAGGAGGATGGCAAATGTACCCAAATGGTCACAAAGCCCAAAGAATCAATGTAGATGGATCATTTGTAATTCCAATACACTTTTTTTTTTTTTTCCAGTAGAGGATCAATGCCTATGTCCATCCATTTTTTTTTTTTTACCTTTTAAAAAAAACTTAGAAAATTGAACATTTTCTCTTACATTGTGTTTCTGATTATTACTGAAAGATCAATAACTGGATTTAAAAATTGATATATTGACTTATATAAATTTCAATAAAGGGAATAAAAATTAGTTATATTCCTAAAAATGTAAACACTTACTTCCTTCTCATGCCTGAAGTATTATATATAATATTGCTACCCTGGTCATTTTACCATTAATAATAATGACAATAATGTAACAGTAATAGATTATGGCTACTGAGTGCTTACTCCATGCCCGGCTTTTTTTTTTTCCAGCTTTAAGTACTATGCACAGACTAATTTATTTAACTATCAAAACTATTATATAAGCAAGTGCTATAACTACCTCATTTTATAGATAAAGGAACTGAGGCATAGAGAGATTAAATTGTTCAAGGTCACAGAACTAGTTAGTAAGTGTCTGAATTATGACACAGAGACTGAACTATAGAATGTAAACACACAACATTAAGAAGGATAGAACCTGATAGCAAATGTCAAGTAAGGAGATTGTTTTCTGCAAAAATGTAATCCACTTTTTGATATACCTTATTTATGCACAAAAAACCCATGATCAGTAAACAAATCCTTAACGAGTAAGTCATTTTGAACAGCCCTGCCCAAATTTACTGCTAGAGGTCCAGTGACCTATCTGCTGACCTGGAACTTTGGTGTCAAAAGTTCTTGCTGAGCTTTAACCATGCATATCTTATAGATTCCCAGACTAGTAAAGGGGCTTTATTTTCTGTCTTGATAGATTTATGGATTTATTTATTGTAAATTACTCACAAGAGAGAGACATTTCATTGTAAAACACCCCCAGTATTGATTCAGTAAAATGAGGGTGTCATCATTAAACAAATCTTCCCGAATACCCAAACTATTAAAACTAATTGACTGTGTCTCTTCTTGAAGGTTAGCTAGGCGTTTCATGTGCTCACTAAGGAAGGTTTTGTCTGGCATTTCCACCCCATTCACACACTATCTCAGATGACACCTCTTGCTCAAGGCTTCATGAAGATTTTCACCGTCTTTTTATAGAAGAAAAGTAATCTAGGAATGCTAAAAACGAGAACTTTTAAAATTATAATCACTGTAATATACTCATTTCTGTTTATTTTTTAATAGTTTAATAGTTCAGTTATCTAAACTACAAGCAATCTGTTTTTTAAGGGAAAAAACAATTATTTTATTTATAGTGTTTCCTATGGAGCGTTTTAGAATTTTTTTTCCAGTGTTGTTTTCCGTTATCCTGTATTAATTCTTTTATTTGACTAGTGGCTTAGAGGAGGGGTTGGTGTCCTCCTTGTTGTTGATTGCTTCTCCAGACAATTATTCCCAATTCACGTTATTTAAAATAAAGTAAAGGGATGTCTGGCTGGCTCAGTTAGTAGAGCACCTGACTCTTTTTTTAAAAAAAATTTAATGTTTCTTTATTTTTAAGAGAGAGACAGAGTACGAGTGGGGGAGGGGGAGAGAGAGAGGGAAACAGAATCCAAAGCAAGCTCCAGGCTCTGAGCTGTCAGCACAGAGTACAACACGGAGCTCGAACCCATGAACTCTGAGATCGTGACCTGAGCCCAAGTCAGATGCTTAACTGACTGAGCACCCCCAGGCACCCTGAGCATCTGACTCTTGATATCAGAGCCATGAGTTCAAGCCCCCACATTGGGCATGGATCCTACTTAAAATAAGTAAATAAAATAAAGTAAAAATAACCTATTTGGGGGGCTAGTGCTCTATAGCTGAATCACTGGCTCCTTCTTCATAAAGTGTAAATGTTGGCGCATGAGGGTTTTCTCTGTCTTCTGTGGACGTGTCAATATCCACAGGACTGACTCATCCAGTTCCCTGACATACATGTTTCTTGATTTAACTTTACTTCATCCACACTACCAAAGTCACATGTTGAACACTGTCATTGCCAGATGACAATGTAATCTGGGGTCTACGACCCCAAATCACTGAAATAGAGCATGGGATTCTCTGATAAAATTTTCCTATAATTCTAGCTTGAGAGCTCCAATATCCCTACTGGGACTTTTCCTGAGTTCTTGGAGACTCTCTTCTTTTTATCAGTTATGTCCCCTTCTCCTTTTGTTTTTGTTCACATTCAGTTTAGTTTCCATGGTCTATCATTACAGTAACAATCTTGCTTCTTTATCTTAGATTATTAATTTGGCAAAACCCAAACCATGGGTGAACAAAAATATTTACTAACTTTCTATTATTTTGCAGCTGATTACTGTTCAAGAAAATTATGGATTAGAATAAAATTGGTACCACTGTCAATTTACGATTACCAGTCTCAAATGTTCTTTAATCAGCACAGAATTTCTACTGTTTTTCCAGTTGACTCACTCTCCTGGCACTTACAACAAAAACTATTTTAAATCTTCTTTAGTCAGTTCAAAAACAATCTGCCATCCCACTGTAATTACTGTCAACAACTGGGCATGTTTTCTCCATCACAAAGACAATAGAGAACATAGACAAAAATTCACTCAAATTATTATTTAATTATTTGACATTTGCATATGTTTTCTCCTTGTTCCCTTCTTTAAGAGAAGTTGTATATTTTTTCTCTATAGCCAGTCTTTTCACCATTAATTGCTCTGGATCCTGCACATCCTAAATTTCTCAAAATTTAAGAAGGATAGTAGTTTGGAAACCACCCTGCCCTCATTCTGTGTAAGGGGAGATTTGGAGGGCCAAGAAAGAAAGAGTAGTTTACACTAGTGTGGTAGGACCTATAATACCTTACCCAAGAAAAAAAATATTTATTTGCAAATAATAGTTATGTAATTTTCCCACACAAGTGAAATCAAAATCATGTTCAAAGAAGGAATATGTTCTATGCAAATGAGATTAGACTGCATTACCACTGAAGTCAGATGAGTTTGATTTTTAGGTAAACAAGTGAAAAACTTAGTTATAGCTCATCTCAATAGGGAAGTAAGCTAGAATGGGAGCATCTGCTTTTGCCCTCACTTCTTGCCTACAGGCCATAGCACTTTCTATTTAGAACCAAAAGACATAAGCAAAACACAACTTTCATGATCATCCGACTAAGTTGAAATACTTTACTCTGTAAGGCACAGAGAAGAGACCAAGGTTGAATATAAGAATTGTGGGGAAGGGAGGGACTCAAAATTCAGGAAGCAAGGAGGGATTTCCTGAGGGCAGGTGGTAGGAGAAGATTTGGAAGCATGAAAATAGAAAATGGGAGGGAAAAAAAAGAAGGAACATACTCATAGCAAAGGTCCAAGTCTGTGAATTAAGAGAGAATATAAAAAGTCAAAAGTACCTTCTCCATATTCTCTATGCTGTATTATTCTGTTTTTATCATGTTTTTCTATGAAGAACATGATTTTCTATCTTATAACCTATGTTGTGTTAGGTCTACAGAAAATTAGCCTAACAAGCAGAATTTAGGAATAAAGGTGTAATTTCACCTTAATCATTTTGTGGGAGTTCCGACGGAGACAGAGACAAAGCTTGCTAGGCTTACCTGAGAATTGCTACACTATTTCTACTGGTCATCATAGTTATAGGGTTACCCAAGTGCCATGAGCATCTGAGAAAACTCTCAGGGACTGAAAACCATAAGAATAAACTTCCTACCTGTTTATACCCTTACCACCCCTAAACACCACTTCAACTCTCTCAGAGTTGGTTTCCATCTATTTTCATTGTTCTCTTGGAATGGTTCTGTTCACTTTCCTATAAGTCAGTATATCGAGTTTCCCCCCCCAATCCTCTCAATACTGGATCTTCTGATTGTATTCAAGTGGTTTTTCCATTTTCCAAAAATCCCTTGGCATTGGCATTGGCACATTTGCCACTTTTTCTTGTACTCTTTTGCCATTTATTCTCAGTTTTCTTTCCATTTCAAATTTTTCTAACTGGTTCCTAAATGTTGAAATTCCTCAAGGCTTGTTCCTGATTTTCACTCCTCTCTCATGTTCCATTCTCTCTTTACACTATCTCATCCATGCCTATGACTTCAATTACTGTCTCTGGAATAATGATTCTGAGATTTCAATTTTTAGCTCCAAGTTGTCTGAATTTCAGACCTATCACACTGGCTAGCTACATCTTCACTTGGATATCTCAAAGACACCTGCTGTATATGCTAGAATTGAACCCATAGCTTTCTTTCCAATCTTTGCCATCTTCCATTATTTCCTTGTGGGATAAGTTGACATAATGATATTGAAAATTTATATTCAGAATTTGTGAGTTTTTTTTTAAGTTTATTTATTTATTTTGAGAGAGACAGAGGCAGTATGGGTGGGGGAGGGACAGAGAGAGAGGAAAGAGAGAGAATTCCAGGCAGCCTCCATGCTGCCAGCAGAGAGCATGGGGCTTGAACCCAGAAAGCTGTGAGATCATGACCTGAACCGAAACCAAGGGTCACACGTTTAACTGATTGAGCCACCCAGGCACCCCTACATTCAGAATTTGTGAGGATAGATACTTGAGCCATCATTAAGGAAGAATTCATAGAAAGATAAATTTATAAATGGAAACAGTTTCTAGAGTGGTCTTATTTCAGTAAGATGGCTTCTCAACTGCTGTAGGCTATCCAGGGCAGCTGAATTAAAAGAAATTTCATTTAGTTCATAATATCTCACTGCAATGTTGTTGTTTCTTTTAAAAAAAATAACGTTACAACTTGTGTTGTCAGAAAAAAATTATTCTTCCGAAGTAATGCAACAATGAAATATAGGACATTTTCATTTTGGATGAAATTCTTATAATAGGAATTGAAAAATATAATTGAAAAATACAGGATGCTTTAAAAATATGTATCATGCCATTTTGTTTAAAAAGAATTTTTAGTAAAATTGGAGGAAATGAAAAGTCATCATTTTGAATATTACATTTTGGATCTCCTGAGCAGGACCATATTAATAATAGGATCTCCACTATGAGGATAAAGGAAGATGCTAATTAATTTTAATTAAGTAAACCAGCCTATGGATTGGCTTTTGAAAAAAAATTCTTAAGAATTTTATATCTCCTTTCAAATTACTGACACGGACAGAAGTGTGAGGTCATTTCTTAGACTTTTTCATCGTACCCAAAGTGAAAGGGAAGTGGAAGCATGATGAAAATCGGCCTCATTTGCCCGTTTTGAGCATAATAAGGCACTTTTACACAGACACTTAGGGCTCTCTTGTGGTTGTGCTAGTTCTAATTAATGCCTGCCACCTACCATCCCTGGGCTGAAGAACGAAACCAAGAGAATCCCTTCAGGGGGAGGAAAACGAATTTTTAAAAATGTCTCTCTGAAAGATTTCCTGTAAGCACTTTACGAAACAACATGAAGTGATTGAAAAGGTGTCTCTATAGTTTTCATTAATATGCTCACACTCATGCCATGTATGTGGAATAATCAACAAAAAATAAGGGAGCATTTCTTTCCATGTAGGATGCAAACATTATGGGCAAGTCACATTTTAATTTCATACTTGATGTTTCAGCTTATGCTATGTTTTTAGTTAGTGCTGGCCTATTAAGCTGCTAATTTATCTACCGTTGTGAAGGCCTCTGGAAATGCTGCTCCATAAATAATAGAGCAGTGATCCATAACCACCTCCCATGTAACAGCATCGAGTCCACTGCAGCTAATAGGAACGAACTGTTGGTTGCTAGGTGCCAAAATGCTGCTTGCCTATTTAGGAAGTGATATAGTTTTGTCTCCCTGCTAAGATGACAAAACTGTAATTAGAGATTAATCAAGAGCTACATTAGTGCCACAGTTTCCTGCAGTCTGACTTTTGTTGCCCACCAGCAGTTAAGTGCATCTGCCTGTATTTACCAGTTCTCTGGAGATTTAGAAATTTATTGTCATATTTACGGGAACAGCTGCCGTGCAAGTTGTCAAATCATAAAGAACTAACTCAAGAGAATGCATATAATTAACTAGTCTGTCTTTAGTCTATTTATTTCTAAAATGACGCTTCATTTAAAAAGATTAAATAACATATTACATAACCAGCTATTTTTTTTGTCCTTGGATTTTGTTATTTTTCATTAAAACATTTCCATAGTAATTTACACTGAATAAATAAAGATCAATTCAAATATTGGAAGGGAGACAAATACATGCTGATAGCAAAGGAAACTTGGATCTTGTGATTTTTCTGAGAGCTGGGCTGTTGATGTATGTTAACATCATTTAAGATCTAAACTGCTATGGTTTTTAAAGAAAAATAATGTGGAGTTATTATGGAATTCATCTTTGTTTAAGTTTCATTTGCTATTCCTTTAGAACTTTTGCTGTGTTTGCTTTGGGGCAAATTTTTCTGTCATTTCTCTTTACATATATTGGATTTTTATTTTTTCAAATGCTGTAATATTTGGGCATGCTAATGACAAACATTTTTCTTTGTTGAAAGCCTGATATTCCTAGATGAATTTTTGGTTTAGTTGATTACTATAGCAAATACAGTATCAAAATTAAGACTATTGAAATATTTTAAATCTTAATAAAGTTATGATCAACATTAAGTAATGAATGCCTTGTTATTTTTATCTATCTATCATCTATCTATCTATCTATCTATCTATCTATCTATCTATTATTATCTTAAACCTTGAAGTGGAATTAAATATAATATGTATTTTTTTATTGTTTTAGTTGTCACAGTAAACAGATAAATAGTTTTAAATGAAATCATTGGAAAATTGTATTTGTATAAGTACACTTTATAAAACTATATATATATCAGACACAGACACAACACACATTTTTAAGCAGATTCATAGTATGTATATTATTTTGCATTTAAAGAAAATACACTTTGATTCCATTTTGATTCTTCTGACTTACATCAGAATTTTGTAGCAGTTGTAATTCACTCTACTATTCAATCTGTTAATACAAAACTAGTTGCATTACAACTTATAAGTCTTTAATCACATTAAAAACTAAAAGCTACTTTGCAGTAAGTTGAGGTTTTATGCTCAGATTTTTAATTACAGTGCTGTATTTCAAGTATAAAATACTCTTAGACATCCATTTCACTAATTTTGGGCTCCATGGGAAAAGTACAATTTTCTCAGGATGTTTGAGACTTTATTTACTCTTCCTCCCTAAAAGCAAAGCAAACAAAATAGACTGTTATTGCTGGAATTGTCCTGTTTCTAAAAAATACATAACATACAAGTATATGTATATGTATATAGTCTTATTCATATATATTCAGATAAAACCTCTGTCAGAAGTCTTTAGAAATATAATAAAAGAGAACTACAAGATCAGTTACAGAAGAATTTGTGCTGTCAAATTCATTTTGATGTTTGCATTTTTGTTTTCAGTCTAATGTGACAAACTTCCATCTATTTGAGAAGTATTGTTAATTTAGAAAAAATATGAAATCAAAGAAATGAAATATAGGAAGAAATTTTGCATCATTACTGAAAGAGCCCTGCAGGGACTGAACTGAGAGCTTGAAACGGATTCCCGGCTGCTAACTACACTTTTGTTTGTTTGTTCAGGAAAGCACCAGAGCCAACTCTAACACTGACAGTACAGAAGAAGCTGGCTGTTAAAAAAAATATGAAATGAGACTTTTACTGATAATTTATATATATTGGAGTACACACTATATAATTTTCGAAGAATATGGATTTTGGTTGAAATCAGGTAAGTTCGTTTTTGGAAATACCAGAGACTCATTTGGCAATTTTATAATTCATTTAGCTAGCATAGAATACATTGATTTTGAATAAAAAGACAACACCCTACTAATGTGTGTAGTTACTTGCAGGTATTTTAAATACTAATATTTGCTTAAAATAACTTCTTATATTTTTAATCACACTGCTAGCATCTGTTAGTAAATATATATTTAAAATGTAGAGTGTTATAAAATGAAAACGCTATTAAATAGAATCTTCTGGCAAAAGTGTAACAAACTGTTAAAAATAATTTATAGGAATTTTTCTCCCTCTCAGTATGTTCCCTTCTATTGAAGATATGGTTAGGACTCACAGTTCTTCAATAATGTTAATTATAAGCAGCCTAGTTATAAGCTGAGGTCACAAATTATTTTACATAACACATTATTACCAATGCAGAAAAGCATTTCTGTGCAATGGAAGGGGGAGTGCTTTAGAAGCTAATCACTAGGCATGTTTTCAATACTATGTTATTTGTTCTACAGGTTATTTTAGAAACAATAATAATAGTAATAAAACTTGTTATTTTTCTTTTAGGAAGAAATTTAACACAATTATTAAAACCTAGAAAATGTCCATGAGCCTTGAATTATCAAATTCCAATGATTTAGTGTAGACTGAGGCTGAATATTCTTTCAACTTTGATGTACGAAATACTTCATATGTTAATTCATTTATTAGTGTGATGTGTTAATTAATTAGTGTTATAAACACTATACACAAACAATGAACACTATAACTTAGAGGATTAAACTAAATTCATCAGAGTCGTGCGCCTGAGTGACTCATTTGGTTAAGCGTCCAACTCTTGATTTTGGCGCAGTTCATGATATCATGGTTTGTGGGTTTGAGCCCCACATCAGCTTTGTACTGACAGCTCGAACCTGCTTGGGGTTTTCTGTCTCCTTCTCTTTCTGCCCCTCCTCTGCTCTCTTTCTCTCTCTCTCCTTCTCTCTCTCCTTCTCTCTCTCAAAATAGATAAATAAGCATTAAAAAATAAATTCATCAGATTCAAACATGTCTTGGAGTTGAATGCTATTTTGCTGTATTTTCATTTTATGGTCTCAGGAGAATTAATTTCCTTTGACTCAGTTTCCCCATCTGAAAACAAAGAGAGAAAATAAAAATCTAGCATACAAAGTGGTTGGAGATTTATACTGTTTGAAACATGTAAAATGCTTAAGGTTCTTGGCACATCTTACTGTTTCAAATATTCCTTTAGATATGGTTATTATTCCTAAGAGTGAATGTCCTTAAAACCTACTCCTGAGGCCAGGGTTCTTCTCGGATCCAGGATCAAGAGGCTTTGAGTTGCTGGAGCTGAAGCTCCAGGAAGGAAGGTGAGGGAGCTGCAAGAATATGGCCCAAGGACAGGGCCACACACACCACCATGTTGCCTTCACTTTTCCTTCTTTCTCACATCAAGTTGCCGGGTCCTCTCTGCTGTCTGCTTCTTGGCTTTCTTAACCTTGTCATATGCAGCTGGCAGGAGAAAGGAACCCCGAGGAGCTCAGCCATCTTCCTGGCCCTGCTGTCTAGCCCCAGAGCTATGAATTGGCAGCTTAGTGACTGGGTCTGCAGACTGGAACAACAAGGACTGTGCCACAAGACAGAGTTTAGTGGACCGAAGTTGGAGGGCAACAGTGTTATCTAACCATGGGGAACAATTTGGAAAAAAGGAGGATGCACTTACCCCAGCTGCCTGTCGATCAGTATCTCCAAGCCTGAAAGCTGGTAGACTCCTTCTGCTAAACATGAGGATCAAAAAAGGGAGAAAAATAAAGTGAGGCTTGGTGATAGTGCGCATCCTCAGGAAGGCACCTCAAAGAAGGCACCAGGCTGCAGAAAAGTCAATGCAGCAAATGACCAACCAACAAGGAAGGGTGAGCACATCAGCAACTGATCAGATGCCTCGAACATGCCAAGTGCAGTGTTACAAGCCAGGTACTCTGTAGCAGTCAGGTGGGAGAGGAGTTGGGGAAGACCCACTTGCCAAAGCAAGTCTTCTTCACATGCCTAGGAGAGTATCACCTGCTCTGGGATTATCTGGATTTTTGTTTAGGCAGCAGGAGGGGAACTCTGTGTACATGCCCTCTTCATTTGAATGAGTTAGAGGATGTGGTTCTTCACTCTCCCACCTTGGGCCAGTCAGGACAACCATGCTAACATGATGAGGGAAATCTAAGGTATGCTTCCTATACCCAAAGAGAGGCTCCCACACTGAGACTGTCACCTCACAATCACCAAGATTTGCTGTGGAGGAGGCAAAGTGTATAGAGGGGGCCAGCTGCTGCCCCCAGCAGAGGGGGTGCATCTGCTTCCTGGTGAGTACCTATTCTCAACCCTACAGATGTTAAAGGGCTCCTGGAAGAGGCAAGAGTCTCCACCACCAAAAGGAAACAGGCACTCTAAACTGGGACAGCCTTTTGGGAGGTAAATTTTACCATCAATTTTTTTTAACGTTTATTTATTTTTGAGACAGAGAGAGACAGAGCATGAACAGGGGAGGAGCAGAGAGAGAGGGAGACACAGAATCTGAAACAGGCCCCAGGCTCTGAGCTGTCAGCACAGCTGACGCGGGGCTCGAACTCACGGACCGTGAGATGGTGACCTGAGCCGAAGTCGGACGCCCAACCCACCGAGCCACCCAGGCGCCCCTACCATCAAATTTTAAAATGTACTTTCTCTTTGATCCACTAGTAGGAATTTGGATTTGAAGGAGTATCCCAAAATAAATATACAAGGATGTCCACTGCAGCATTGTTTATAGTAAACCCCCAACTGTAACAAACCAAAATCTTGGTCAACAGGGATTGACATATTAAAAAATTATGATAGACGACTTTATGGGCAAACTAGAAAGATCTTTAAGGAATAATGAGTGAAAAAAGTGAAGCCTAGTACAATATATAAAATATCACTTTGGGGTTTAAAATAAACAAATGAATGCATGAAATATAAAAGGAGATACTCAGGTATGTGCACAGTCTTTGTCTTCTTTGTTTTCCTCAAAGCAATTATAAGAACTTAACAGTGGTTTCATTCGGAGAGAGGCTGAAGGTGGAAGAGAAGGACACATTTACTACTCATTTTATACCTTTCTGTAATTCAAATTGTCAAACCTTAAATAAGTTTCATTTTATTATCATTTTTCTTGTCAATAGGGGCTCTCTTGATGGGAGGTTATGGTCCATTTTTAGTTTGTGTCTTTGTCAAAGAGAGAGAGAAACTCATGGTAAGAAATAATCCTTCTTCTTCTAGATGCTGTATATGTCAATGAGATGTTTAGCTGTGATGCAGCCATTTTGTGAACATGAGGTAATCTAGTTAGTGGGTGGCAATCAGAAAGATAGAAGACCAGGGACCTCAGTTTTCTTGATGAGTAGCTGAATTATCCAACCCTTCACTATTTAAGACATAATATAATGTAAGAGAAAAGATTATCCTTATTGTTAAAGTCAGTGGAGTCAGGATTTTATGTTACTTGCAGTTAAAATAAACCTAAACTGTTACACCATCTATTGAAGAGATAAAAGGCATGTTCTATGTTCTAAAAGGCAGGGATTGAGATGCAAAGGTCAGATTATACTATGCCACAAACTTCAGCTTCAAAGTGAGATACAAATGACTGTTAAATGTGAAAAACTCAACCTCACTCTTAAAGAGAAGGGCATTTTAAAACTACAATGAAATGACATTTTTTATCTCCATGTTGACAAAGAACAAAAAGCTTGATCACATCCAATAGTGTCAAAGGGAAATCAGCATACCCATTTATAAACAGTATAGAGCTACGGAAAGAATTTTGTTAATAATTTTCAAAACTAAAAATCGAAACCCAACAACTCTGCTTTGCAAGAGGATGTACATAATGATAGTCATTACAGCATTGTTTGCAAATTCAAATTAGCTAAAAACTACCCAATTGCCCATCGTAAGGGGAACAATTAATGAATCACATTACATTAATATTGAATTCTTTGAAGTAATTAAAAAAATGAAAATATATCAAATAAATATTGAGAAAAACAATTTGCAGAATAGTACAGAATGGTATACTGCCACTTGTGTTTGTGTGTGTGTGTGTGTGTGTGTGTGTGTGTGTTGGGGGGTTATTTTAAAAAGTATAAACCGAATCTGGAATGATAAACAAAAACCCAATAACATCAGTTGCACTAAGGAGGGGGATTAGGTGGATAGGTGGATGCAAGCAAGAGAAGGAAGAAAGACTGACTTTCACTATAATACCTCTATGTACCTACTGAATTTTGTGCCATGCACTTATATTAGCTATTCAGAATGATTCATTAGTAGAAGGAGAGATAATCATAATAATAAAAGAATAGGTAGCTTTTCAGCCTTTTGGCTAAGATCAAGTGTGGTACCTGTTCTTATCCGTTTAATATCTGATTTTTCCTCTATCCAGTAAGAAAATAATAACTTAATGGAGGAATATCACAAGATATTAGCTAGAAAAATTATTATTTCTATAAATGTGAAGGTATATTCAATTTTAAATATTCATTTATTTAAAAATGTTAATAGATGGGTGCCTGGATGGCTCAGTTGGTTAAGCATCCGACTTTGGCTCAGGTCAAGAACTCGCAGTTTGTGAGTTCAAGCCCCACATCGGGCTCTGTGCTGACAGCTCAGAGCCTGGAGTCTGCTTCTGATTCTGTGTCTCCCTGTCTCTCTGCCCCCTCCCCACTCATGCTCTGTCTCTGTATCTCTCTTTCAAAACAGTAAATATTAAAAAAAAATTAAAAATCAATAACTAAAAAAATATATTAATAGAGATGGAATGAGTCTTCACATAACAAAGTGTGACTAACACGGAAAAAAAAGAATATCAGGCAAACACAAAAATGTGCAGAGAATCTGAGATATATTTTCACTACCATTCTACAACTACATCGCTTTTAATATTCTTATTGGATTTATTTCAAGAATACACTCATGTTGAATGTACATATTTATTTACACAAAATTCAATTAGGAAACTAGTTCGTATTCTGATTTTTCCCTTTGTCCCATTTAATATATTTTGAGCATTTTTATTGTCATCAATGAACTTTAAGAAATAATTTTAATGGATATATAATAATTCAATGGCTGTGGTATCATTTTTTTAACTCTTTGTCATTATTCATAATTAGAATGCTTGCTATTGTCACATAAGCACTACAATGAAATTTTTCTACATATATTGGTGTCCATCTCCTTAGGATGAGTTCTGGCAACAACTATTTATTGTTTTGCCAAAAGGTTATGTTGATTTTTACTTATGTAAGTACTTTATGAGAATCCTTGCCCCACCCAACAATTTCTACTTTTGGAAATTTTTTTATGTTTGCCAGTTTTATGAAAGTTAATGGCATCTTTAAAAATCTTGCATTACTTATTTGTAACATAAACCTTTATTTATGTGTTTAGCGTCCATTTGTATTCCTTCTGTTCTAAAATGTCAAATGATTTGGGGCATTTTTTCTGTAGCAGAGTTAGTAACTCACTCATTTGACTTGAAAGTTATCTTTGTCTCTCTGCGTCTCTCTCAAAAATAAGTAACATTAATTTTTTTTTTTTTTTTAATTTAAAAACAAGGATGCCTGGGTGGCTCAGTCAGTTAAATGTCCAACATAGGTTCAGGTCATGATCTCATAGTTCATGAGTTCAAGCCCTGCATCAGGCTCTGTGCTGACAACTCAGAGCCTAGAGCCTGCTTCGGATTCTGTGTTCCCTCTCTCTCTGCCCTTCCCCCAGCTCACGCTCTGTCTCTCTGTCTCTGTCTCTCAAAAAATAAATAAACATTAAAAAAATAAAAAATAAAAAAAGAAAGTTATCTGTAGGATACTATTTGTTGCAAACATCGTATCTCATTTTGCCATATGCCTAATGAATTTGGTTTTGAAATTATAGACATGCAACATTTAACATATTGAATTATGTCTATACAAGTTTGCACCTAGAAATTTATCTCCCTTTCCTAAATATATTGATATTCTGTTATTTCTACTAGATCTTTTGAATGATTTTAACTTTTATATCTAATGTTTTAGCATATTTGTGCATTATTTCCACCTAAGATATGTAATAAAATCTAGCTTCTCTTCTCTAACTAATTAGCATAATACTTCTAAAATCATTTAGAGAGTAAGCATTTATTTCTTCACTGATTTGTTATATAACATTTTTAGTCATACCAAACTATTATTTATGCTGGAATCTATATCTGATTTCTGAATCTATATATCTGATTTATCTCTATTGAGCCTCCTTATACTTCTTCAAAAATGAGCATGCAGTTTAAAATTTTGTTAGCAAATCTTTAAACTTTAAAATCAAGGGTGCATGGATGGCTCAGTCATTGAGTGTTCGACTTCGGTTCAGGTCACATCTCATGGTTCATGAGTTTAAGCCCCATGTAAGGCTCTGTGCTGACAGCTCAGAGCCTGGAGCCTGCTTCGGATTCTGTGCCTCCCTCTCTCTCTGCCCCTTCCCCACTCACGCTCTGTCTCTCTCTTTCTCAAAAACAAACATTAAAAAAATAAAAATAAAACTTTAGAATTATCTTTCTAAATGTATTTGTATTTATTGGATCCCATTTATTCTTCTACATGACCTTTGTCCATTCCCAAATAAATCCCCTTAGTGTTTTGTTTGGGGGAACACACACTTTGGGGAAAACACACTTTGGGGGAAAATGCTGCTCCTTACAAAATCAAATCTTTCCATCAAACAACATAATTTCTCATCTCTGCATGTAGCCATTTTTTATGTCATACATTATTGGGTTTTTAAAAATATTTTATGAGGATTTTTATGTGTTTAGAACTTCTATAAAATTATTTACTAAACATTGTGGTAATCCTCTGAGGTAGATATTTTTATTGCTATCATCATGATGTGGTAAGAAAATTAGGATTTACAGAGATTAACTAATTTACTCAACATCCCATGCTAGTGAGTGGCAGAGGCCAGTTCTATGTAACCCCAAGCCCGTAGGCTTACCTATCATGCCTGTTGCCTCCCAGTTATTATAGGTTTAATAACTCGTGAGGGAATTCTGTTCCCCAAAATACTACTTAATACAATATAATTAAATATAACAGTTTAATGGTCTTTTCCCACTTGCCTTTTTGTATGAAAACTGAATAGTTTTCTGAGAAATAGTTATATGAATAATTATTTTACTGTCCCATCATTTAGCTTTTTTACTTAGACCAGGACTATTCAACTTGAACTTATTTCAAGATTCCATAAGAAAAAAGATTCATAAGAAAAAAAGGGGAAATAAACCTTCATTTTTAATCCCTATACATTTCAAAGGCATTCATACCTAGACTCTCATTTCTCCTGTCACTCTCCATACCCAAGAGACGCAAGAGACCATGGAAGGTTAAACATTTCCCATAACAGGCTTGGCAAAACTCCACAATAGCTAGGTGACCAGGGTAGTCTCTGAAGGTGACTCTTTTCCTGAGCATGTTGTTTACTGCTGTACAGGTGTTTTTCAGCTGTATAATTATTTCCATCAGGGCTTTAATTTTAATGTGGATAATTTTGCTCTTCAGACTTCTCTGGTGTCCAAATATGCATCATTTATTAATATGCCCTTAAATTCATATTTAATCTCTGACTACCATTCTTCAGTATAAAATTAAGTACAGTTCAGGATATAACAACCACACTAACACTTAATGTTAGGTTTGCTCTTTTATTAACATGTATATCACACCAGGAAATTAACTTTGTACAGGTTAAGTTTTGCAACTTGAATATGAGATCCCAGGTACATTCTTTTATTAATAAAGGAAAAAAACTGGACCTGGAAGCATCGTTAGTATTCTATTCTTCAACTTCTTCATTGGCTAAGTAACTATTGATGTTCTAGAATTTTACTTCGTGTAACTGAAATCCCAGTGATAAGAGACTTGCTCCTGAATCTTGATAGATATTTCTGAAGGGGTTTCAATTCTTTTTATTTGAATCATGACACTGAACTGTGTTTTTTACTTTTGGTCACAGAGGAAAAGTGGTATCTATGGCAACAGAAAGTTGAAGTGCGGTTCCTGACAGGGTTTTCATGTGACAGAAATGACAGCCATCTTTGTTAAGTAATACTGTGTTAAGATGCTATCTTTTGTGTCAGCTTTACTGTGATATCCAAAATTGTGGAATTACAACTTTAAAGAAAAAGACAGCTCAGCAATTAAAGGGGATATTATAGTATCTTTAGACGAAGTTCTTGTGACCTGCCTTTCGGTTCAGTGTTTGATTTATAAAGCAGCATGGACTAGTGTTCTAAAATCATGATTAGTTAATTAAAAGATGTCAGTGTTGTGCCTCCACCAAACATGTTTCTCAGAAAAGTGACTAAAATTACACATGTGGCTAATTTTGACTTCTTTCTTATCTTATGTGTTATAAAAATGAAAAGTTCAAGTTATTCAGAAGTTGTGGTTGGCAAAATTTAATTACTGTTATTTAAGATGGGTTCTTTTTTTCTTCTCGTTTTATTTTTTTTTAAAAAGATCCCACTATCTTCCTCAACTGCCCCAACATAAAACATAGAAACAGACACAGATAAACACACACCACACTTTTTTTTAAGTTTAAATTGAGTTTTATTTATTTTATTTATTTTTTTAATTTTTTTTTAACGTTTATTTATTTTTGAGACAGAGAGAGACAAAGCATGAACGGGGGAGGGTCAGAGAGAGAGGGAGACACAGAATCCGAAACAGGCTCCAGGCTCTGAGTTGTCAGCACAGAGCCCGATGCGGGGCTTGAACTCACGGACCGTGAGATCATGACCTGAGCCGAAGTCGGTCACTTAACCGACTGAGCCACCCAGGCGCCCCGAAATTGAGTTTTATTTTAAAGTTTATTTATTTTGAGAGAGAGTAGGGGAGGGGCAGAGGGAGAGGTAGGGAAAGAATCCCAAGAAGGTTCTGTGCTGTCAGCGTGAACCTGACGTGGGGCTCCAACCATGAGCTGTGAGATCATGACATGAGGGGGAAATCAAGAGTCGGTTGCTTAACTGACTGAGTCACTCAGGTGCCCTGAAATTGTTTTATTTATTTCGGTTTTGGTTTTGTTTTTTTATTTTTTTGTTCTGTTTTGTTTTGTTTTTTGAATTGTAGTGGTGTATACCTAATATAACATGCAGCATTTTAAGTGTACTGTTTGGTGGCATTATTGTACTACCATCACCACTGTTCCTTCGTAGAACTCCTTTCAGTGAGTGAAACTGAAACTCTGGACTTCTTAAGCAATAATTCCCCATTACTCTCCTCCCCACAGCCCCAGGAAACCACCATTCTACACTCTGTGTCTATACCTTTGACTATGCTAGTGCTGCATATGAGTGGAATCATATGGTACCTATACTCTTGTGTCTTATTTAGCATGATGTCCTCAAGTTTCATCTATTTTGTAGCATGTGTCAGAATCGCCTTCCTTTTTAAGGCTGAATAATATTCCATTGTATGTATACACCACATTTCGTTTATCCATTCTTCCATTGATAGACACGTGGACTTCTTTAATCTTCTGACTATTGTTAAGACGTGGTGCTGTGAACATGAGTGTTTAATTATCTCTTCAAGTTCCTACTTTCAGTTCTTTGGGGTATGTACCCAGAAATGGAATTTTGCTACATCATACAAAAATTCGATTTTTAATTTTTTTAGGAGGTGCCATACAGTTTTTCATAGTGACTATACCATTTTATTGTTTAAAAAAATTTTTAATGTTTATTTATTTTTAAGAGACAGGGAGAGAGAGAGAGAGAGAGAGAGAGAGCCTAAGTGGGGGAGGGGTACTGAGAGGGAGACACAGAATCAGAAGCAGGCTCCAGGCTCCAAGCTGTCAGCACAGAGCCTGACACGGGGCTTGAACTCACGAGCTGTGAGATCATGACCTGAGCCAAAGTCAGACACTCAACTGACTGAGCCACACAGGCACCTCGTGAATATACCATTTTAGATTTCCAACACAACAGTACACAAGTGTTCCAATTTCTCAGCATCCTTACTAACACTTGTTATTAACTGTACATACCACACTTTAAACAGTATCTCAGTATTTGAGGATAATGTAATGAAAGATTATGTGAACTCTGGTATCAATGTTCAAATTCCAGATCTTGAGTTTACTGTATGATATTGGCAGCATTTAACTTCTTTGAACTTTAGTTTTCCTATCTGTAAATAAAGATAATAATAGTACATACTATTGGATATGTTTTTGTAACAGGCGAGCAGGATACTGCATGTAAAATACTTCACACCCAAACCATCATCTATTTAGCCTTTACTAAGGCTCAATTCTTTAAGTGAGGGCAGACAAAGTATCTTAGTTCAGATTGCTGTAACAAAACCACAGACTGGGTAGCTTAAACAACAAACATTTATTTCTCAAAGTTTTAGAGTCTGGTAGCCCAAGATCAAAAGGCTAGCATATTTGAGTTCTTGGTAAAGGCTCTCTCTCTGTCCATCTTCCCTTTGCATCCTCACGTGGCAAAGAGGGAGAGAGGGAGGGAATGAGGGAGGGAGAGACTCAGAGAGGGAGGGAAGGAAGGAGGGAGGAAGATTAACTCTTTTCCTCTCCTATCTTGGGGGCTCCACTCTCATGAACTAATTACTTCTCAAAGCTCCCACCTCTAAATGCCATTACATAAAGGCTTCATCATATGAATTTTCAGGGGGCATAAGCATTCAGTCTATAACACGAGGAAACTAATGTTATGAAGATCTCAGTTCCAAGTAACAGAAAACCAGAAAGAATAATTACACTTCATTTTATTTATCTACATCTTTTTCTTTTACAAAGCCCCCACTTTGGCTTCCCCACTATCATTGCCGTGAGGACTCAATAGTCATCTTCCTTTCACTTATGGATTTCTTTCCCATTGTCATATGATTCCTTGATTCAGATCAGTTCATCAAATATTTTTATTAATTATATTTTTATGTGTATATCATCTTTTTACTACATTAGTAGATTCTTTAGGGCAGAAATCATTCCATATATTTTTCCCCTGATATTTTTTTACTTCTGTATGTAACATTGTTATTGATCAGTGTTCATTTCACAGTTTGTTGGTGTTAATATTTGACTAGTCTTAATGAAACCTTGCTGTCTTATCAAATTTACATGTAGTTTTAAAAGAGGCCAGTCAGTAGACTGAATGTTTATATTTAGAAAGTTTTACTAATTATCCTATGTCATTCCCCATATTGAAATTAGGGAACACAAGTGTTATTAATTCACTGATATTTAGAATTCTTATACCTACCAAGGCCAAGTTAGCTTAGTCATTTGCATAGATAAGAGACAAAAAGTTTGGTTTCCTGAAGATCTAGTTCAAGGTTCTAGTCAAACTAAGTTGATCCCCATATTGAAGCTATGCTTATTTTGCAGTTTTGGAGTTTTCTACCTTTTTTTTAGATGCATCTGTTGTGCTGAAATGGTGTTTCTCAAGGCTTCCTTTGTTGTGTGTTGAGATGTACATTGTTGACTCTTTATTATGTTTCAGGCATAAAACATTGGATGGGTTCTAAGTAAGGTGACCCTGGACTGGAATATTGAAATACCAACTTGAAAAATTCCTAGCTATATTATATTTGAAAAATGTACTAAACTTGGATAAGTTTTATTTTAATTACATGAAAAATGAGAATAATCCTAGCCATAGAATTAGAAAGATTTGAAAGGATAGCACATGCAGAACTCATGACAATGCCTATCATAAAATAAGCTCAAAATAAATGTTATTCTGATTGTAATTTTGAATTGTTTAAAATAATGTTTCTCTAAGTCTAGACTTCTATCTCTTGTAGGTTGGATTGCATTCGTATTTTGGGGGCCCTGATTTTTTAAGTGAACAGAAATAATTTTACTGAGAAAATGAATGCCTGTAGTTTTGGTATCATACTACCACCACTATTAAGCTATTACTCCTGGTACTCCTTGGTTTTTCCATGGTGAGAACAACTTACTGTCCTTGCAAAGGAAGAGATTTGGGAGAGTGTTTGGGACAGAAGCAAGTAAAAAGCTAGCATGGGAATCACTGAGGGAGAGAGGATAGTTTATGGCAGCTAAGAACTCATGCCCTAGGCCAATTCGAGGGCTAAGTTCAGACATAGTAGAGGACACAAATGGTGGAGGTCACTCAGGGCTAAAAGTGGGAGAACAGAAAGTATTGTCCTCATGAAATAATGATTATGAATTTATTATGAATAAATGAATGCCTTTCTTATGAATTTTAAGATTTATAGATGATATAAAGGAATTGTTATACTATGTGATATATATGAAATCAAGGCAGAAGCTGAATTTGGAAAATATATCAATTTCTCAAAGATTATTTACTAATGAAGGTCTGTACTTCATGGGGGGCAAGATATATGAGTAAAGCAGAAAACCTATACAAACTGCTCCTTTTTAATATCTACAGACTAGGTTATCTCTCAGATAGTTCTATTTAAAGAAGAAAGATTGAAAATGTCTTTAATAATGGTAACATTTTACATTAAGAAATGCTTGAAATAATGTATTAATATGCAGAATTCAACTTTAGCCAATTGAGCTACACCAATACATAATAGATATCCTGATAGATTATTCAGAATATTAACTAGATTCAACATAAGGGGGAAAAAGTGGGTATAAGTTTTTACATATTCAGCCACACTAATATAAAACTCATTTTATAACTAATTACAATATTTCTGTGTCTTTACTGAAGTGTCAAACATTTATGTTAAAATTTCAAAATCACTATAATTTAATCACACATAAATACAAAAATTTTCCTACCATGTAGAGATTAAAAAGACAACATTAAAAACTGAACCAGAAGCATATTTTAAGTATTCACTGAAAATTAGTAAGAATTATTTCAGTGTCAAATTATCTTGCATTTTATTCAAATGCCCTAAGGTTTACAGGTTTTCTACTGAGTTTTTGGGTATTTGGATATTATTTTGCTAGGAAGAGTGAAGAAATCAAAACAAGTTTTTAAAAAGTGATATAAAATAAAAAAGTTCCACTGGGTTAGAGAAGAACCCTTGTATAGTTGTAACTTGAGCAATCACTGGGGATCAAACGCTAAATCCAAAAGGCAGCTGCACAGTACAGATGAACAATTTTGTTCTCCACAATTACCTTGATTGTAGATAATCTGATTTGGACTGCTGTGTGTGTGTGTGTGTGTGTGTGTGTGTGTGTGCGTGTGTATGTCTAATCTTATATAAGAGTTGATGCCTTTGGTGGCTGAATTAGGTCAAAATACAAAAGACAAAATAGATAATAAGTAAGAAACATTATCAAGATTTTAAATCCACAATTGTACTCTATTTCCCCAAACCCAGAGCTTTGATGAAAATTGTTTATTGCATGGCTAAGTTCTTATCTGAAGACATCTTCTGGGCTTTGAAGATTTTATCATAGTCTTAGAAATAAAAAATTGAGCAAATTGCAGTGCTTTTCTATAATTTTGTAAAACAGGGTGTTTCAAGATAAATTATACCAGTGGACTGTATCTGTCTTGTACCACAAAACACATGTAAAATACCTGTAATTTAGTCATTTCAAGGCATGCATGAAAAAGGTAATAAACACAAACACAGACATCCTAGTTTGCAGACATGCAGACTTCACAAGTTAGAAAGATCTCAGGCTTACTAAATATCAAAGATGAAATCTGTACTGCACACCAAACTACTGAAAATTGCCTTCAAATTTAAGGTGCAATTTATTTCAAATGGGGTAAAGTTGTAGCTGGAAGCATTGAAGCAGACAGCTACACCTAGATTGATTATTCTATATTTACAATACAAACCCATATACAAATATGTATAAACAATATATGCCCCAAATTATGTTCTTTATTATTGAGTTTTTAAAGTCTTGAGAGTTCTAATAGTTAATTTATATCAAAAAGCTTTATTTTAAAGCATATTTTGGCCTTCAAAACTTTGAAAAAATTTCCAGTTTTTAAGGTTTTTTGAACATTTTTATTTACAATAAAATAATATTAATGACATTAAATTATAAGACCATCTTGTTCCTTGTAGTAAACTCAGTACAAAATAAAATGTGATTTTATTACTAAAATAAATATTTTTTTCTTTCACTTGACTGAGAGTAACCATCCTACTCTCATGTTTTCTAATAAATATATATAACCCCAGGTAGAAAGGATATGAAGGCATCAAGGGTGCCTATATATATTATATTAATATAATTAATATATATAAATAATAGAATATATAATTAATATATAATATATATTAATTAATATATATATTATATATATATAATGCAGTAAAACTATAACTGCAATATGTAGGTTTCACTTAACTTTATTGTTACAAGATGCTAATGTAAAGGAAAGAAGATCATCGGATCACTGAAGTACCCTTCCACCTGCTTTCCTTCCTTCCTTCCCCTTACCTGCATCAGATTGTGATCCATGCACTTTCCTCACTATTTCAGGGAAGGATATATCTAAATAAGTGGAAAATTCCTCAACTGCAATATGGATACAGTTTCAATGGGCAACTTAGCATGTATAGAACATTGAAATTGATCTCTGGAAGAACAGACCTTTTGTCTTTTACCTATTCAAGAGAATGAATTAACTTAATTGACTTCTATTAAGTAAGAGAATTCAAAGTATCAATATGATGATAGCACTTGTCCTACCTATGCCAATTTAGGGAAAGGCATAACATAATTAGTAAAATTCATCTTTTGGTAAAAAGTAAAAAGCTAAGAGTAATGTACATATATAGGAGCAGAAAAGTTTTTACTCACAAAGTGACAATGATGGTAAAGGGTGTAATTGGGTTTGTGTTGGAAAACTTCTGGTTTGAGTCAATTTTATAGAGTACTTTCTGACATTGTGTATTCCTCTTGTGATCTTGGTTACTTCAAAGGCTCTCCCTTTCCTTAATAGCCTTGTGTTTAGTGCAATGGTTTTTATGGTAGCCTCAGGAAAGCTTTTCTTATACTTCCATAAGGCAGCCTTCATGAGCTTGTGACCCGTGATGTCAGAAAGGGTTTGCCATTCAAAAGGACCTTGTGCTTGGTTTAATGTTGTCACTGTGTTGAAATTTTTGATAATATAATTGTTGAACTTGTGTTTAGACTTGTAAGTGAAATTCAGTGGAACAATGGGATATGAAGATGAACAGAGGAGATGCTCACATTATACACGTCTGTTGCATTTCATGCTGTGTCATTTGCATAGAGTATTTGCAACACCAGCAGCACAGAATTCCAGAGGACCCAGGAGTGTGGAAGCTCATTTAGGCTCAGAGTACAAGCTAAGTGTGTTACACTTCCACTGAGTTAATGGGGGTGCTGACAAGAAACCACCCTTTATGTTATTCAAGCCAGAACTTGCTTTGAATATGGAAAGGAGGCAATGGCCTTCTAAAAACCCAGAGGATCAAGGCACCCTATCATTCTTTTTACCTGTATTACTTCCCGATATTAGCCAACACTTAAGTTGAAAATGATAACTTAGAAGTAAAGGGCAACACACAGTTCGTCTTTCTTTCCGTTCTTACTCATTGATAAAATGTGCATGTGTCAAGTGAAATAAAACCAATGAGTTATTTCTACCAACTTTTTCACTGTTTCAGTAACAGTGAAAGGCATACACAAACACAACTAAGGAATACAAATTGTGTAATTTTGGTGATTCTGTGAGAGTTAAATGTTCTTATCTTTGCGTTAAAACTGGCATCACACAGTATAAAGACAAATGGTAAAATCCATGATAATATTTTTAACTTTATTTTGTCTTTACGTATAGTAACATTAAATAGTAAAATATATTATGACAAGTTGAGAAAGAGTGTGTGGAAGAAAGAAAAGGCTTTATATTTTAGCACCTTTAATAGTAGTTTTTCATGGTTTTTTTTGAACAAGAGAACTTGTGTTTTTATTTTTCATTGGGTTCCGTAAATTATACAGCTGGCTTTGTATTTCTAAATATTTGAAAAATATGATTGAGTGTTCCTATGTGTATACAATGGTGACAGAAACCTGGTATGAGGCATGGGAAAGTAAAGAATTTTACAAACACTTCATTGTATCCTCACAAATCCTCACAAATATTCTTGTAAATTAGGTGGTAAGATCCCTGTTTGCCAGATAAAGAAAATGAGGCCCAATGTCATAAAAAAGGTAAAAGACAAAGTCATTATTTACTCTTAAGTCTGTCTGACTCCAATTCCTACACTCTCTCTACTCTTTTCAGTGATCATATAATTAACCCTTTATTTTAATTTCTTTTAAAGTTTATTTATTTATTGAGAGAGAGAGAGAGAGAGAGAGAGAGAGAGAGAGAGAAAGTGAGCATGAGTGGGGGAGGGACAGAAAGAGAAGGAGAGAGAGAGAATCCCAAGCAGACTCCTCTGCACTGTTAATGTGGAGCCCAATACAGGGCTCGACCTCATTAACTGTGAGATCACAACCTGAGCCAAAGCCAAGAGCCAGACACTTAACTGACTGAGCCACCCAGGCACCACCTATAATTAACCTTTTAAATTGGGACACTTCTCACAATGAAATGGGATGATAATAAGAAATGCTCCAAGATTATTGACATAAACTGATTTAGGAAGCAAATCAGGATGTGTGTTTACTCTAGTTCTAACCTTCTTCTTCACCTGTAGATGGCCATTGACTTATATTTTATGATTCCCACTATACCCCTAGGACAGCAGATCTTGTTGAAGACTTGTTAGAGACTTCATGATTATTTGCTGAATAAACAATTCTTTGTGGAGTAGATGCTAACTGTCAAATGGTTGAGATTTTCCTGGAAGTATAACAATCACGTTAAACAAGGGTCGAAGTTGAAAAATCAGAAATATATTAGAGTTGTAGGATATTTTGTATTATTTAGTTTTGTGCCTCATAAACTCCAGACATTATTTCAAACAATATGGTATCAGGTTACTAAACAAATGGCAACATTAAGACCCTTTCTAGGCTTCAAGGGTTCAAAAGTTTTAGAGAGTATCATCACTAATCCTATGTTGCCATAGGATTCTTTTCCTCTGGGAGATTCAACTCCCAGAGCATTTTATGGAACATTTATGGAAGTATGAATACAATTCTAAGAGTAGCTGTTAAGAAACTTCTTATTAAATGAAATGGTTTGGGGAAAGCATCTTAGATGCTTCCTTGGTAATAAAAGATGTGATTTTCATGCCAGATGAGAGAGACAGAAGTTATATATTCTGCTAGATGGAGCTTGTAATATTTTTAAAATTTAAGCATTAAAAAAAATTGGATGCTCATAAAAATTTCTTGAGACTTACAATATTTAAGGCATGATTCTCCTTTCTTATTCTATTTCTATCTCTTGCCCTAAAATTATTGAATGAGAAAACTTCCTGTCCTTCACTCTACTGATTACCATTTCTGGGAACATTGCCTCTGAATGCAGGACATACAGGAATGACATCTCACTGCTGGATGTGCTGATTCACTGGCACTAATATGTCATTTTCAGAAGCGTTCCCTCTCACAGATATTTCAGCATGGCAGATTCGTGGGTCGAAGGGTAAAAGCAGGTTACCTGTGGGTAGAAGCAGATAATGGGCATTTTATTACCCAGACATCTCTCGTTTTAAAGCTGCTATTCTCAAGGATTAGACAGATGACCTCCAGTCATGATTTTGATTCCATAAATTGAAGTTGGTTTTAATACTGTTCATTGCTCACATGTGATTATGCATGAAGTTAATGTTATATGATTTTCCATCTGAGGTGATTTCTTAACCTTTTCTCTGCCTCACTCCCCTTAAGTCCACTGTATTCACATTCCCACAGGAATCTGCTATATTCCATAAAATTATTGAAGAATAATGAGCACATTAAGAATATGATTTATATTTCTTTGTTTATGTGTAGGATCAAGAATGCTTAATTTATAACTATCATGTTTTACAGTCAGGTACTGGGATAGTACTAAGTGGTAAATATGGTCCCCATCTGGTAAAAGATAATGAATTATAACAAAGTTTCTTATTATTATAATAGCAAATCCTTCTGTAGTGCTTACTTTATGCCCTCTCTTGTCATATATTTCAAATATATATATGTCATATATTTCATACATCTATATTTCAAATATATTTATTTAAGAAATATAGTGTTTCAGGTAAAATAAAACAAATGCACATGTAATTAAAGCACAAGTAATTTTGCAGTAAGCATATAAAAAACATACAAAAATGTCAAACAAATTTGGAAGAACTGCCACTTAGCTACTAGAATCACAAAAGGGATGCTACCATGTGCTAGGCATATCGGTAACCCCCAAGAAGAGTATGAGCCTTACCTATCACTCAAAGAAATTCAGGAAACAAGACCCACACATAACATATCATTAGAGAGCCAAAGAAAGCAACACATAATTTAAAATTATGTGTATATTTTTATGTTTTTGCACTTAAGAGCTTCTCCTATGTCTTATTCTCTCTATTCTTATTCCTCTCAACTTAATAAAATAGGTACAATTATTTTATTTAACAGCAAACATTAAAATTGAAGAATGAGCCTTCCTGATGTAAAGCATGTGCCCATTTAAATAGATGAACCAAAGCAAATAGTAAATGTAATGAGCATTTGTTGTATGCGTACCATACTGATACTCTCTATCATACTAGGTATCATTTACTTAAATCCAAAACAGTTCTATGATATAGGCATATAAGCAGGAAACCAGAATTTATAGAAGTTAAGCAATTTGTATCCAAAATTGTGCAGCTCTTAATAGGAGGACTGACATTGAACACAGGCTGGGTTACTTGAGAGGTCTCCTTCATGATCACTCTTTAATTCCCTATTCAGATGTTCTCTAAATGTAAACTGGGGACATAACACAATGGCCTTACATTCACACCTGTTGCTGCTGGGAACATGACTGTCAAAATGGAGAGAAGTCTATGATTCCAAACAGTAAAATGGTTCCTAAAACTTTGTCTTGCTCCCTAACCCCTGTCATCTGGCAAGGCATTTCAGCTTAAATATCCGTTTCTTTCAGAAGCTTTCCCTTACATAACCATGTCAGTTGTCACCATTACTAACAAAGCACTTGGAATTACTCTGTCGAGCACTTGACAGGCTACATTGCATTTTTTTAATTAAAAGATTGGACTTTCTATCAAACACAAGTGAGAAGACTGTCCTAAAGATTATCAGCCAATGTGGGTATTGGCATATCTTGATGATGATTCATGTGAGTGAAATTCCCTAGCAACCTTTTCTTGCTTATGGAAACATGAATATCACCAGGAGTTTGAAGGTCCATCAACAATGCAACTGAAGTTCCCACTTTGAAAGTCCATCAACAATGTTATTTAAGATTTGATCTGTACAGGAAAATATGGCAGGCCATCGTGGCGATAGGAATAGTGTATGCGTTATTGAGCAATATTAGAAAAATAAATGAAATTCATAACTATAATTTCTCCTATAGGAAATGAGTACAATAACAATATTCACCTTATAGATTCATTGTGTTTATATTTTTATTAAATGAGACTGTTTGATTAAAGTAATTTGGAATTACTGCCTCATAGTAAACAAATGAAACAAGGTATTCTTATTACAGTACTATTCCTATCATAAAGTTGTGTGCTTCTCTATAAATGTGGTATCTTACATGAAAACCTTAGCAAGTAATCCTGCCAGGAGATTATAAGGCCCTAATAACATCATAATAAATAAAAATCTCATGGTGTGGAGATTGGTTTGCAATTTATTAATTTACGATGAGAATAATAACTGTCAGACCAATTACACTATTTATGTTGCCATGATCTGCAAATGATAATTGAAAGCAAATTTGTTAATGTGTCATTAGATATTAAGCCGTATTTGGACAGAAATTGATTGTCATCATATTCCTATCATCCAGTGATTAGTGTCAATGCATAGTTTTGAAAGAATAAATAGAATGGGTTTAACGTAACTCAGACAAAAATAAGCTACCATGTGGTCTGTGTTGCATCAGTATTCAAAAGAAATACCCATTCAATCCCGAGGAAAACAATTTGAATTGCATGACGTACGGTATAACGTCAAAATATCCCCTCCCTTTCTTTTGGCAATTCCTAGAAGATACTCTCTTTCTTACCTTCTCATAAATTTCTACTCAAACTCTTTACCTTAATGTTTTCTTCATTATTTTCCTGCTTTCTAACATGCATCCCCTTTTCCTACCTTCATAGGCTATCATTTTCTTTGGACATCTGCTTTTAATATTTCTAATTGGGAAGAATCCTAAAATGCTTATTTTCTCTCTCTGTTAAATAACCATTATCTCCTGAAAATCAGAGAACCGTTTGTACTTTTTTGCTACCCGGAAGTTCTCCACAGCCTAGCTGTGCCTTCTCCTTTTTCTTCATCTACCTCTCCCCACTTCCCACCCTCTTCCAGGTTGAAGTTGGGTTTCTCTCAGATGTGGATGGGGAAAATGTGCATGCAGCTCATCCTGCTGGTGTCTCTCATGGTGTAATACAGCCAAAGCAGATGTTGGAAAATTTGAGCTATTAGACTGGGTTTAATGCTTCCTAAACTCACCAGAGCTAATTCTTCTGCAAGAAAAAATAATGTAAAAAGATCCTTGGCTACTAATTATTTCTCTTTTTTGCAGCTGAATAAAACAAGGACCTCTACATTCTAACCCATAAAATTTCTAGTAAGTTCCAGTTTGTGATTCAATCGTTCTTACATTATCTGGGGGTTCTCTGGAACACTATGGGATTAGCACCACATTAGCCAAAGCAATTTCTTTGTGATCAAATGTTGCCTCTCAATAAAAACAAACAAATCAGGGGGTGCAGTTCCTAACTCAAAATGGTATTGAGCTTATCTTTTGTTTGACTTTGAGCAACAGTATTTACCCTTGCCTATTACAACTTCAGTTATTGTTATCTGATATGAGAAGAGTGAGTTATGTCTGCATTCATGTTGTGTCCCTGACTATTTGGATGTTTCAAGTCCATGATTCCCTCAGATATCTCTAAGAGTCCTAAGACCCATAAAGAATTACTGATCATCCAATTCTCTTATTTGCCTGAATCCTGTGGTTTTTGTTGTTGTTGTTTTGCTTCCTTTCTCAAAACAGTACCCTATCCCTCTAGCTAAACTGCTACAAACTCTTAAAGCATAAAGTCCTTAGAACAATAGTTTTCACCTAGAAATGAAGTTGTGAATATCCTTCAAGGATCCTCGAGACTCTCCACCATGAAATATACTCTTTCTGTGTGGTCAAAGTGTCCATCAAAGAAACAGAAGTCCTTAGGAATTTGAGTAAATAGTGTATACTCTAATGCTGGAAGTAAAAAGTCTCACTTGCTTTCCCACATATTTCAAACTTTGAGACCTGCTCTGATAAGCATTTCACTAGCATTTTCCAACCAGCCACAAAGTCCTTTCTTTTCATCCATTGAAAAGTGTTCTTCATAATTATTTTTAGGTCTTGTAACAAGGCAACAGTGTAATTTTACCTATAGTTGTAAGGGCTGCACAATCTATTGTTTCCCAGTGACAACCTGTTTTCCAGTAGTTGTAGAATAATCCTGGAGAGATGGATTGAATACGACTGCTACCCCATTTATTTTTCTTAAGAAAATGGAAGTCAATGAATGTTAGGCTGAAATTCAATTTCTAATTGAAAATTCTATGGGAAATTCTCATGAGCTTTTCCAATTATGTGAATTTATATAAGTGCATAAATTTAATAATCTGGTATATTCTATTCTGAACAGAGCATTTTTTCCAAAATTATAAATTTTTAATGTTTATTTTGAGAGAGAGAGACAAAGCATGAGAAGGGGAGGGGCAGAGAGAGAAGGACAGAGAGAATCTCAAGCAGGCTCTGCTCTGTTAACATGGGGCTAGACATGGAACCCAACATAGGACTCAATCCCATGAACTGTGAGATCCTGACCTGAGCCAAAATCAAAGGTTATTCACTTAACCAACTGAGGCACCCAGGAGCCCCTCCAAAAGAGAAATCTCCAATTTCTCTTCTAAGACATTATGCTTAAGTTTTCTCAATTGCTCTTCTCTTGCACCATAAATCCAACCTCCATCCGAGAATGATAAGAGTGTGTTCGTGGCTTGTCGTTGTGCTGAGAAAATTATCTGTGGATCAGCTAAATGTTATACATATTAAATGGAAAATTCATAGTAGTAACTTCTTTTTTTTAATGTTTATTTGTGGGTTTTTTGTTTGTGTTTTTAGAGAGAGAGAGAGAGAGCACAAGGTGGGGGGGGGTATAGAGAGAGGGAGACACAGAATCTGAAACAGGCTCCAGGCTCTGAGCTGTCCGCACAGAGCCCGACGCAGGGCTTGAACCCACAGACTGCGAGATCATGACCTGAGCTGAAGTCAGACGCTCAACCAACTGAGCCACCCAGGCACCCCATAATAGTTACTTTTAGAGTGTATCCTACATAAAAGTGGATCGTCTCAATAGTACCCAAATATGAGATTGCATTACGAGTTTTATTATTTAAGAAGTATTTTAAATGATTTTAGACTTTTGCTCTTGTGAATGGTGAATTAGCTTATTTCAGACCAGCCCTCTCATTATAAAGCCTCAACAAATATAAGAAAAATCTCTCTTTGAGAGTACTGGAGAGCAAGCAGTGAAAGACAGAAGCAGGAAGAGCTAAAACATTTGAAAGGAGATAAGCACACTGAGGGGATTCTAGCTACATGTAGCTTCTCTACGGAGGGCATTTGTCAGTTCTTCCCTTACATGGAATATTAAACTCAAACAGAAAATAAAAGTTTTATGGGATAAGTCATAGGTCAAAGTTTGGGACTTCTGTAGCCAATATGGTAAGGTCAAAATTCTGAAAAGGAGGGTGATACAGAGAAAGGAGGCACCCAGGCTTGCAAACAAGCACCTGCTCGTGATTTGTACCTATGTGGTATGAGATTCACAGATGAAAGCAAGAGTGGGAAAGATGACAGACTGAACACAAATTTGGACAACTGCTCAGTTTTGGACTAAGGTGTTGGCATAAGGACATACAAATAGACCAGTGGAATAGAAAAGAAAATCCAGAAACAGGTTTCCAATGGCACAGCACTTTCTATTTCACAAGAGAATAAAAACAGAGGTCCCCAGGCCCTATGCCAATGAGGAGCACAGGCCGAGTCTTGACTCAGGGCAGATTTAGGGCTCATTTGGGGCTCCCTCATTCACTGTCAAGGTCTGGGATGCTCTGTCTGGGAAGGAGGATGTTAGCCAGGCTTGGCCAAGCAGTAAGTGCCTATTGAGGTGGGTGTGGAGATAT
Organism: Neofelis nebulosa; assembly: GCF_028018385.1. NCBI lineage: Eukaryota > Metazoa > Chordata > Mammalia > Carnivora > Felidae > Neofelis > Neofelis nebulosa. The sequence continues at coordinate 39,114,735 of NC_080782.1, read as the reverse complement.
TTGGAAATATTTGTTTCTTAGCTCAAATAAAGTCCAGTTTGTGTGCATGTATGTGTATATATTCCCTATACATAACGTGTGTGGAGAAGGAAATATTTTCACGAAAAGATGCTGGAGCAATTGCCTAATGTCTGGGAAAAAATAAATCTAGAACCATACCTCATGGTGTACACAAAAAGCAGTTTGAGATGAATCATGACTTTAAACCTAAAGAGTAAAAATATAGTTTTTTGCACAGAAAAAGACCTTAGTTACGTATTGTAGGAAAATATAGATGATACATGTTATCAAAACAAAAAACAGGACAGAATTATGAATTGGACTTAAAAATTTCTGCTCTTTACAAGACAATTAAGAAAATTAAAAAAAAAAGCATGCCATAAGACTGAGAAAATAAAGTTAATACATATATCTGACAGAAGTTTATATCCAAAATAGATAAATAACCCCTACAAATCTACATTAAAAAGTTAAAATCTCAATATACAAATAAGCAAAACTTAAGCAGCTACTTCATAAAATAAGATATAGTAATGACCAATAAACACAGAAAAGAGTGCTCTCATCATTATTTGTCATCAGGGAAATACAAATTAAAATGGCACTGTGATATCATTATACACCACTAAATGGTTAAAATCGGAAAAGTTGGCAAATCCAAGCCTTGGCAAGAATGAGGAGGAACTTTGGATCTCTCGTACATAGTTGGTAGTGATGTGCACTGTTTAGCAGTAATGTAAATAACTTGGCATATTTTTATAATAATAAATTTGCAAATACCCCATAAACTGTCTGTACCACTCTTAGGAATTTTCTTCAAGAAAAAGGGAAACACAAGTCCACCAGAAGATCTGTATAAAATATTTATAGCAGTTTTATTTTAATTAGACTCAAAGTTGAAATGGTATATTCACACAAGTCAAGGTCTGTAAGAAGATATGAACTACTGATACATGCAGCAGTCTAAATGAGAAAAAAGAAGCCAGCCACGAAACCGTATGAACTGTAGAATTCCCTTTATATAGTGTTGTGGGAACTAAATTATTGTTGTAGAAATCATCTCTCTCATCAGTTCTGTCGGAGTCGACAGGAATTGGATAGAAATATCTAGGAGTGGGGTCCCTGGGTTAAGCTTCCAACTTCGACTCAGGTCATGATTTCGTGGTTCATGAGTTCAAGCCCCGTGCAGGGCTCTATGCTGACAGCTCAGAGCCTAGAGCCTGCTTCAGATTCTGTATCTCCCCTTCTCTTTGCCCCTCTCCCATTTGTGCTCTCTGTCTCTCATCTCTCTCTCTCTCTCTCAAAAATAAATATAAATATTTTAAAAAATTAAAAAAAAAAGATATCTAGGATAAATGACAATTTTCTATCTCCTACTTTGGGGACTGATTGCATGGGTATATGTTTGTCAAAATTCATTAAACTACACTCAAGATTTCTGCAATTTTGTGAATTGCAATAAAAAGATTATTGGGAAAATATTATTTTTAATGTTTTATAATTCTATATCCAAGTCTTCCAAGGGGATCCAGAGAATACTATTGTATGGTGCAAAGAATAACCGTAAGGGTATTTTTTACCCATCCATATCCCTAAAGTCTGCAGAACACCTGAGTCAGAATTCCATCCTGTATTCTTGTCCCCCTTTTAAAAATTCTTGTCCCCTATTTCTACTTCTCTGTTGTATTTTCAGCTATAAGCAGCTCCATATTTTTTCTTATGGTAATTAATTTATCCTCCTTGAATCTTTCCATTTTGAAGCTTTATTCTTTAGCAAACAAAAGTCCATGCCTATAATTTTTTTCAAACAGCCAAGAAATCTTTCTCCACAGAGAACAGGGCCAGAAGAATGGATTGAATGCTCTCTGTCCAAGCACAGATAAAACAGGATCAAAATGGTGCTCATGAAACATTTTGTCATGGTAAAAGATGTTTAATGAATTTAATGGTTAATGGCATTGGGCTCAGATCAGCCATAGGAAGAGTTAATACAAAAGATACTGAGTTGGTACCCAAAGTTTTCCTAAGGGTTTTAGATAAGGTTTGGTGGGCACCACCAATGTTTTCTTATGTGCCACTCTACTTTTTCTAAATGCCCCAAGTGAAGTACCTGGAGACTGACATTTTCTTTTCCGTTATTTTGTTCATATCCTTAATGTTCATTTTGTATAATTTCCCCCAGGTGTATCACCAACCTCTGCAGTGCCTTTGTGGAAAGAAGAAAAAGGTTACCTTCTGGAAGATGCAGCCCCGTAAGTGCATGGTTTGGTGGGTAGTGACATTGCAGCGTGTAAGAATGTCTCTTTGGTAGAGGAAGACCTGCACTGGAGCACGAGGTATGTGGATGATGAATTAAATTTTACCCCCACATGTCCTTTCATGTAGGTCCTTTGTGCCATGTGCAAAGTGCACAGATATTCATAGCAACTCCACCTTGGCTCTTTCAGTGACATGTTTTTCCTTCTACCCTAACACTTACATACTCTGTATCAATTTGAGTTCTTGGCTGCAAACAAGAGAAATAACCTAGCTTCAAAGTAATGTTCAAAGTAATGGCTACACTGCTGATTAAAAAACATACATGTGTATGTATCCTTTCTGCTAATTTATTTCATTAGGGCTAAATGAAATTCATATCCATGTATTAAATGGATCTTTCTCTTTACTACTTTCCCTTTATTGATTTAGAGTAGTTGTTTGTACTTCAAGCATGGGAGATCCAAGCTTCTCCCTGTCTGTGTCTCTAAAGATTTAGTAGTAAGACCTTCAATTCTTTCATGCATCCCACCTATCATAATGTGTCTTGATTATAAATGGTATTGGAAATAAAGAGTATGGTTTAATTAGATCTAACTTTATTGTTTTGTACTTTAAATGATTTTTCTATGTAAATATTTCAGTCTCCCTTCTCTATCTTAAATGCCTATAAAATTTCTCATTGTCAGAACTAAGTGTTGATAATCACACATAACTTTATTTAAAAAAATCAAAATCGGGGTGCCTGATCAGTCAGTTAAGCCTCTGACTCTCGGTTTCAGCTCAGGTCATGATCTCACTCTTCATGGGTTCAAGTCCTGCATCAGGCTCTGTGCTGACACTGAGGGACCTGCTTGGGAATCTCTCTCCCTCCCTCTCTCTCTCTGTCCTTCCCCTGCTCACGCACTTCTCTCTCTTTTAACATAAATAAATAAACGTTAAAAAAAATCAAAATCTCAAGAACTTTAGTGCCATTAAAATGAAAGATGGAGGGCTGGGAGATGGCCAGCCTGCTTGTGAGGGTTTCCGCAGGCCAGGCCTGCTGCTGTACAGATGTGGGGCTGGTGGGGCTGTGGCCTCTGCCCCTGGGGTGGCTTGGGCAGCAGTGTCCTAGATGGGAGACAGGACGTGGGTCTCTATTCTGATTCTGCTGCTCCAGTGGATCAGGTCTGTTGCTGGCTAAGGTTTGGGGCAAAGGATGGGTCTCTGTCCTTGGCTCTGTGGCTGCTTCTGTGACTGATTGAATACACCGTGCCCTGGGTGGGGGCCGTGGAGTGGCTCCCCCAGCTAGGTCTCTACTAGGCTGTCTCTTTCCTGGTCCTTTCTCTGAAGAGAGCAGACATTTTGTTTGCTTTGGTCTACAGCCTTTGTTGCTTCCAGCTGGCAGGCGTCCCTGATGCCTGGTTTGGGGTCTGTGAGAGATAAAAAGAAAACCCAAGTTGCTCAGGGCTGGGATACCATCCTTGGCTTTACATTTTTCAGAGTTCTGAGTCCATTTATGATTGTCTGTTGAATTATTTACAGGACTTTGATGAATTTAGAGGGAAGGAGCCAGAAAAGCGACTCTATGTCATCTTGCAACAATAAGCTTTTTAAATAAGATTCAGGTTACAGCGCGTTGTCGAGCAATTTTAGAAACTTCAGTGTCTTCCATCCTGGCCATTTCTCATTGCCCAGATTTTATCAGTAATTTATTTTTAAAAAGTTAGTTCTTCTGGGTCTTTATTCATTAAAATATTCAAAACCTTTTTATCTAATTACAGAATATTTTGTTAGTATAATTTTATCCTTTTCTGCTACAGCTGTTCATATTTATACTAATATTTATGCAAGATATATTTCATTATCCCATTTAGGCAAACATTGTGATAATTATGTGTCTGATAATTAAATGTCTTCTTAACTAAGCCCTAGCAGTTATAATAAATTCAGCTGAGTGATTGACTCTGGGATGAGTACATATGCAGGAGAAGACCATTTGGCTTTGTTTATTAATACATCAGATAAGCTGCCTTTTGACATCCTAATAGAGACAATATTTCTCTTTTGCTTTAAAAATGAATCATTTAGCCTTCTACAGCATAAAAGATTACATTGACTCTGAGCTGACCTAGGTAGCAAAAGGTGAACATATTTGCTTTGTAAATTTGACCAAGTATGAGGACAAGTTTTACTTATAGCACGAATGGCTTCACTAATACTGAGGCAAATGAGACTTGCCTCCAAGCTTTGCCAAAGCTTTAAAGTCAACTTTTAAACAATGGAGTTTTCTAATGTAAAATGCATTTGATTACAAGTGTCAGGCACAGATAAACCACACCTGCCGTAGATAAATTAGTATGCATTGGGTAACAAAGACTTTGCTAATCTGAGCAAGAAGAATTGTATTCCGATCATTTTAAGGTTAGCAGTAAGGTAGCCCCCTTTTACAGAGAGCTAATGATGGAGGAACTTGGATAGGGTAGTGGGCTGTACAGGGCACATGAGCACTGTCATCAGGGCACATGAGTCCCCTTCCAAAGGTATGGAGATACTGTATAGAAATCCACTGTCATGCAAAATCCATAGGCTTATGAGGAAGTCTGCTTTGTTAACTAAAAGTGAACAGAATCCTTTAAAGGAAAGATTCAATTTTGAGCTTTTTGATTGCTACTGATCTCTCCCTTTCACAGCCCCATCAGAATAGGATTGCTCAGAAGGTACTTGTAGTAGACTGAATTATGGCCCTCCAGTAATATCTGTGCCCTACTTTTGGAATCTGTGAATATGTTACTTTACAGAGCAAAAGGGATTTTCAGATGTGATTAATTTAAAGAGCTTGAGATGAGGAAGATTATCCAGGTAGGAACAATGTAATCTCACAAGAGTCCTTATAAAAGGGAGGCAGGGAGGTCAGAGAGAAAAAGAGACATTTAAATCATGCTTGGTTTGAAGATAAACCGTGAGCCATGAGCTAAGTAATGTAGGCAACCTTTAGAAGCTGGAAAAAGTCCTGCTGGCACACTTGAGACTTCTGACTTCCAGAAATGTAAGATAGTAAATTTGTTTTGTTTTAAACCACTAAGTTCACACTAAGTTTTTACAGCAGCAGCATGAAAGCAATATAGCCCTCTACAACCAACCAGTAGAGTTTGCCATGAAAAAAGGTTTGACCGAGTCTTTACATTTCCAGGAATTCATTCATTTGTATTTTCTTGATTTATGTGTACATTTACACATACAAATTTGTGTATATTTATATATGTGAGTTAATATTTTTGCTTTGAAGTTTTGTACTTTTCTATGGACTTTTTTTTTTTTTTACTCTGAGTATAAGTTATTTTTAAAAATAGAAAACAAGTGCTATTTTGACACATAAAATTGAAAGAACATTTCAGTCGTGCGGGGGTATGTCGGTTGTGGAAACACGAAGTAAGGAATCCTATTCAATAATATTTAAATGCAATCATCTTTCTTTAGCAGGGACAATCCTATGTCAAGAAATACTTAAAAAAAATCTCAACAAAGCAATTTGAATATTATTCTCTCTCAGGGGCACCTGGGGTGGTTCACTCTGTTAAGCTCAGGTCACGATCTCACGGTTCATGAGTTCCAGCCCCTCATCGGGCTCTGTGCTGACAGCTCAGAACCTGGAACCTGCTTTAGATTCTGTGTCTCCCTCTCTCTCTGCCCCCTCCCCTGCTCTCTCTCTCTCTCTCTCTCTCTCTCAAAAATAAATAAACATTAAAAAAAATTAAATATTATCCTCTCTTTGACTGGAATTCTTAGGCAGTACCTTAGTAGAACTTTTTTTTTCTTATGTATGCCAGAAGCCTCTTACAAGTATGTTCATGGCAATATTATCACAAATTCAAGTAACTGGACACTACTCAGATCATCACCAACAGAAAAATAAATGTATTAACTCTGGTATGGATTACTGTGCAGCAGCAAAAATGAATTCACTTCAGCTAAACACAACCAGAACATGATGAAAAATGAAAATACAAGTCAGAGATTTCATATGATTCCTTTTGTATGATGTTCAATACATAGACAACTGAAAATATCATTTATAATACCATTGTTTGTGGGGAAAATATTCAGAAAAGTCAAGGAAATGATAAAATATTTAATATGGTGGTTAATGGAAGAGAAGAGAAGAAACTGTATCAGGGATCAGTGGAGGTTACACAAAGAAATTCCCATGTTAAGGTAATTTTCTCCTTTAAATTGATGTGTTTTAGTGTACTGTAAGCCTTTATACTTCATACATAGTTTATAGGCTGTTTTTATCTACTCGATATTTGGTAAAAATTGTATAAAAACCTTAATTTATTAAAACTACAGGCTCTGTGAACATGAGCGGTTTGGGGTAAACTGTAGTAATATTTATTTATTTATTTTTTAACCCAAGAGACTTCCTACTGTTATTGTTTTGTTTTGGAAAAAAGATAATTCTTAAAATATTTCAATGAATTTCCAAATAATTTTTTAATGTTATGATAGTGACTTTGAGGTTTAATTTCTATTATATAGTGGTACAACGATATGAACTTATAGTCACTCCTCCAAATTTATCAGTTTCCTTCTTTTAGGTTAATAATTGGTCAGTTTTTCACATCCTTTGCCATGAGACTGTTATGTTTAGGGTACGACATGCATTTTGTATAGTTGTTAGATCGTGTTCTACATTCATATTTAGCTTTGAGTTTAAGACAATGAATGTCCTAAGATTTCTACACCTATGATGTTTTTTAGTTTATTTTAATTTGTAGCACTTTTAAATATTTTTTCATTTATGCATAAGAATTCATGACTACTATAGCATCTTCTCTTTTTCCCATTTTTACGTATACTATTTTGGTCTTGATTCTGAGGTGACTGTCAGTTTTAAACACCTTTTTTTATTTTTTAAATTATTTCCGTTTGCCCATATTTTTCCCTTAACACTTATAAGTCACTTTAATTTGATCTCAGATTGACAGTTTTATTTGGAGGGTGAATTTTAAACTGGATTCTGTTCCTTTTATCAATTTGTTACTCAGTATTCACTATATGTGTCAAAAATATTTTTACATTTCTGGCATGTGGATTTCAACTTTCTCTGATATCCATTGTGAGTTTTCAATTTTCATTTGCCCCCCTCCACTCTTTTCGTAACGTTGTTTGTTGTTTGAATGTGGTAAGGGTGAGTGTGGAATTTTCTCTAAGTTTCTATAAGTACTAATTTAATTGAAGAAAGTCCAACAAATGACAAGACTTGTATTTGGGTGTCCATTTGCTGGACACTGTGCAATCTGGAATGATTAAAATATTAATCTTGCCTCATCTGCTGGTAGTAGACACCTAAATATTATCTCAGTTATGACACCTTTGACGTAAAGTTTAAATATTCACTATAAATAAATATTGGATTCATGCCTCAATCATAACTCTCTATGAAAAGAAATTGTCCCTGACACAATAACTCGAATCATTTGTTATTTAACTTCTTAGTTTTCCTGAAGATAACCCTCATCCTTTGTAGACCTCAGGTGAGTATGCTTATTCTACATCACTTTTCCCTTTCTTCATGAGTCTTTCCCAGCCCTGCTCTAACTGCCTCAAATTATTTTAACGAAAGCAACAAACCTCTGAGTATTCTCTAATTCCTCCCTGCTCTCATTCGTGTGCTTATACTTATGTTTTAGATCTTCTATAGCTTTAAACTTGGTTGTTTGACTCCATAGTCTACAAGGATTAAGGGCTACATCATCCCCTCCCTTTACTAGGCTACAAATTGAGTTTGGGGTGATAGTGATTTGGATGAACCGAGCTGAGCTTAATATCTGGCAGTACGAATTAGATTTAAATTCTCCCTGCCTCTCTCTCTCTCTCTCTCTCTCTCTCTCCCTATCTTTATCTCTATCTCTATTTCCATCTCATATCTTCTTTGTCTCTCTCCCCACTCAATTCCCATGTAAGCTATAACTCCTATTAATTGATAGTAGATGTTCAAAGGAACATCAAATATGACTTATTAGTAGTCACCCAAATGCAAATCTCTAAGCATTTCAGGAAAGCAAGCCTATATCTTTGATTCAGGTTCTATCTGTGTAAATGAATGATAAGGAGAAATATTCGTAACTTTTATGGTGTCACCTCTTCACAGAAATGAGAAAAGACTGCCAGCTCAGCTGGAGAGCATTGCACAAAGCAAAGAGATTCTTTTCCTCTTCTACTTTAATATGTAGTTTCTGCCGTCTATAAAGAGGGATTTTCTCATGCAACAAGTTAAAATGGACCTGCTACAGTCACATTTAGTGTAATTTTTGAATTCAGACTAAGTTCAAAGCAGTTGATTCTGTTAACACACAAAATATCCTAAAATGTAAGAAAAATTAATAAATACAATAAAATATAGCTGCATATAGACAATTACTCACTTAAAAAAATACGTACTTTCCATATTAAACCTACCCCCACCCCTGTCAGGTGACATCAAACTCTGGCAAAACTAGTTTGTCCCACTTGATGCTTACAACTTAAATATTGAGTACAAAATATTCGCAGCATATTGACAAGCTTATCACTTGCTTCTCCGCTGAACAGCATGTACAGCCTTTAACTAATCCTTCTCAGCTCTGAAGAACAAACTGTAAGAATCAGTCAATATTTTGTCATTTCAGTATTACTACATTTGCCCACGAAATCCTACACAGATGGAGATAAAAGCTCTCCTACAAGCAAAGAGGGCATTTTTTCCTTTGCCACAAAATATTGATGAAGTGCTTTATTGAGGTGGAGATCTCATTAATTATTTGATTTACAGAAAATGAAGGCAGAGGGAAATGAGTGCCCTGGCTAATACCATGATGTACCATCTTGAGACTTAAGATCTTTTTAATGTATTCATCAGAGGTGCATCTGAAAGGGGAAAGAGTGAGCTGAATGGGTCCATTAATTTAATTGAAGCAAGCTCAGACAAGAGATAAAACATCCCAGCCGGCTTCTTTTCATGCAGCATGAGCACTGTAGTAAACAGGCAGAGATCCAAACACACCAAAAAGAAATAAAGGTACATGGAGACTCTAGAGACTTCAAGGCCATGTAATATCAACAGATGCAGAGGTGAATAAACCCTGAAGAGGCCCTCTCTTCATATACCACCATGTCAGTGTTCCACGGGCACTGTCTAGGCTTTATTATGAAACTCTGAATGACTCGGAGGCTACATGTAAGTAATTTAGACTTCCTAAGGCAAAGTTACATTTGTTCTTTTTCTTTTTTTTCCCAAACTTCTGAGAAATAGACTCCATCTCCTGCTCTTGAAAGGAAGAGATGGAAGAGGGGAAATGGACTTCCACTGATCTCAGGAGCATCTTTAAATGATGTTGCTCTTTTCAGCTATCTGTTTTTGAAATGTAACAGTCAGAAAATTCTTTTAGTCCTGAAGAGGTTGGGGCCTCTCCATGCACTCAACATTTGTTGTCAGCGGTCAGCATAAGGGTACACAGCACATTAATTCAGCCCTTGGCTGTGCACAGGAACACAAAACAACCAAGGCGAGTGTCCCAACTCAACACAGAGCCTGTCTGTTGCAAGTTATTTCATCTGATAAAAGATAATTTCCTGTGTTTAATCAAAATTATATCGTTAGATATTCACCAGTCATTAAATATCATCCTTTAGAGGTAAAATCACAATGTATGCGTTAAAAGTCATTAGTGAATATTAAACTAAATACTGTGTATAGTTTTCCACGAAAATGTTAGAAAAAACTTAGCATTGAAAATGCTGTTGCCAAACAAATTTTCAGTGCCTGAAAATAAGTGAAGTTTGTAAGAGAAACAGGCATCTTTTAGTCAAATTAGATTCTCCTCAATATCACAATTTTAATGGCAATAATAAGCATGACAAATAAAAATACTTTGGTGTCTTGGATTGTAAATGTAAAACCAGTGACAGAAAATAGGCATTTTCATAATGACAACAAAGATATATTTTCAGACCTATAAATTATGATTAAATTTTGGATATCAATTTTACAACCTCATTCCTTAAAATCAAGTAGTTTTAGGAAGAAGAAGTAAACACTCTATCACTTGAAAGCATTATTTTTTCATTTTTTACCATGCTTATGAGGCATTTCAGTTTTTAAAAAAGTTTCACTATTTTTTATTCTTCAAATGATGACATTGTTTTCTTTCTTATACATGGAAACTGCTTCTTTCTTACCTTAAAATTTATTTTATCTGCAGAATGCATTTTTAAATAGATTTTTATGTAGATTAGGAGTATATAAAGTAGGTTAGATAATAGTTGTTATTTAATTATATAAATTTTACAAGTTCAATATTACAAGTGATTCTAAGGAGTTAAAATGTGTTTTATATTTGAGTAACTTACTTTTTGAATCATCAAAATCAGTGGGAGAAAACTAAGACGAAACTATTAACATGCTTTTTGAGACTCCTGAAGTGGTTAAGCAGCACCCTGTCTCATCCTGTTCTTCTGAGACCACACAAGTGCAAGATCGGAGCAGAACAAGTACAGTAGCACTTTCCAGACAACACCTCTGAGAACAGAGCAGGCCCTTTGCACAGACTCAATCACTGAACAACTCCTGATAGATTTTGTATTAACAGTTAACTTATTTACATTGGTGGTTCCACTGAAGCACAGGTTTGTTTACTTTCTCTACCTTGCCTTGAATCACCAGAAACTACATATGGGAGAAATTCTATGCATTAATCTAAAAGTTGGCATATATGTAGTAGCATTTGTCCAATATTGCATTTAAGAAAAAAAGAAGTAAATGTGGTTCGTAAGTAGCATCAGTTCTCTGACTCATAAAACTAAGGCATTTAATCAGTTTTTACAACGTGTAATAATAAGTTAGCAATTTAGCACTGATTCATTACTACAGGGGCACCTGGGTGGCTCAGTTGGTTAAGCATCAGACTCTATTTTGGCTCAGGTCATGATCTCCTGGTTCGTCAGTTCCAGCGGAGCAGGGCATGGGACTCTGTGCTGACAGCCAGACCCTGCTTCTGGTCCTCTGTCCCTGTCTCTTTCTGCCCCTCCCCCACTCACATGTGCTCACTCACTTTCAAAATAAATAAATAAACTTTAAAGCAAATCATCTCACTAAATGTTTTCTCTGTTTATAATTATTTAAGTAACTATTATTTTATATGGCTACTTTATGGAGGATATGATATTCAAAGATAAATTTGCATATTAGATTTATTAACGATACCTTATAAACATTATTGTGATGTTATAAAATAGGATTACGTTAAGACACAATTGAGACTATGAATTATTTTCATTACTTGTACAGTTAAGTCAGTTTGATATAAAACAGTGTTATGGGTCCATAGCAATTGGTATTGGCTAAATAAATGGCCAAAACAAAATTTGCTTTGGATTTATTCTCAAGCTATTTGGCAACTACTTCCTAACTCATCAATGCATCATCATAATCAGTAGCAATAATAGAAGGAGAAGAAAATGGGAATTTAAGGCCTAAACATGCTGTGTGTTAAGCATTGTACAAAAGGTAATACAATGATTAAGAGTATAGGTCTTAGAATCAGTCTGCATGGGTGAAAACCTGGCAAATTATGTAATTTTTTTGTGTATCTTGATTTTTTTCATTTGTAAAATAGAGATTATATTATGTATGATAAAGGGTTGTTTTGGGAATTAAATGAGGTGAATATGTAAACCATCCTAAGGAACATTTAGTACACATTATTATCATTATTAGATTACAGGTGATCACACATTCCATTGGAAAAATGAGTGAACAATATGAAAGTATCTAACCAAAACATGATTTTTGCTTTTTACTGATAATAGAATCATTTTTCTTTATTCTTCTTCATGCAATGTCAGATATTACTTAAATTTCAGTTTATAAAATAAAAAAGATTAAAAACATAACTTCAGAAAAATAAGTATTTGTAAAACATGTATCCTTTTCCCCCAAACCAACTGTAATTTTGACTTTTTTTTTACTTTACCATAGTATATACTTACCATTGTTTAACAGCATAACTTTATTAAAAATATTTTTAAAGTATGAAAACTTTTTCCTCCCCTGGCTTTGTGATGTTCATTTTTATGACTACCATGGTTTCTGTGTACATGTTGCATTTCTTTGTAGATCAGATGTTCATGGTGGACTTTGATTAATATATTATTAAAAATCTCCTCCCCTATCTATTGCCCTCCACAGATTCTCATGAATATTTGTTGTTACCTCAGTGTCTGCTGAGGTCAATCATCCCTTCAAGATTTGGAGGAAATTGTCTTCCGCCTTCTGTCTCTTGGTTCATGGAAGGCCCTTCCCAAAATATCTGAATCACTTCTGGCTCCAGTTAATGTCCTTCCTGAGCTTTTTATCTCTCTCACATTTCTCCTCTTCTTTACTTCTGGGGTGTGTGTGTGTGTGTGTGTGTGTGTGTGTGTGTGCGCGCGCGTGCGGCCAAAGAGGGAACTTCGTTTATTTCCTTTGATTCCCTGGCGTTCCCTTTCCCTCACTATACATACAGAGCATATTCGCTTTTTAATTTTTAAAGTTTGGAACAGCAACGGGTATTCCACAATTTATAACTCAGAATTCTGCTGCTAAAAACTCCTTAGTTTCTATTCTGCAGAATTCTTTTTTTTCCCCCTCTTTGTCACCTTTCTCTACTGGCTCTAGACTTTGATAGCAAAGTCACCTCACTTCTTGTTCCAACCTGCTTAGCTTCGCCCTCCAAAAATTATGTCTTCATTATCTACATTTATTCTTAAGTGACTCACCTTTTGTATATAAATATAATGTAAATAATAAATTATGCATCATGTGTTTGAACAAGATTGACAGAGTGTTTTTAATTGCAGTCTTTTTTCTCTTACTGGTCTTTTCCGTATCCAACAGAGATTTCCTTATGAAATTGGTATTATGATAAAAATTCATTTATACTTAACTTGTAATTATAAATTCATAATTTATTATAAAATATAATTTTATAATTTATTTTAAAATTTATATAAATTTTTGCATGTAAGTTTTTGCCATCTTTGGAAAGCTGAGCATTTTTTAAAATACAGCTTTAAATGAAATACCTTTGTGATATACATGAAAGTATAGAATTTATTTAATCTTTGATGCATTTTATTATCACTGAGAAGACCTTTTAAAATGTGTCTTAAGTAGATCCAATACTTATGTCACACTTGAAAAAGATAAATGTAGGTCTTTTATAGGCCCTTGAGATTAGAATTTAGATTATTACATTTTAAGTTTGAGATAGATTGAAATGTTGAATGGGACTTAAATGATATGTGGACTAAGATTTTCTTCTTATTTGTATAACTATAATAGCTTTTAAAATTAGTCAGTTTTGTATTATCCAATTATGAATCCTGTAAAACATTAGGTGCTATAGGAAATGGTGAACAATAGAATATCTACTTCCCATCATGAAGATTGTGAATTGTTTCAGGTGATGTGACTAATATGCCAGTTATAAGATTGATTCAATATAAAATATATTATGTCTTACAAATCTAATCATGTTCTAAATTGCACGTAAGGATTTCAAGTAAAGTAGCCAAAGAAGGCTGCTTTAGTGAAGAAAAAGTAGGCCATTGAAAAATGAATAGGGTTTGCGGGAGAGCAGTTGAAATGAGTAAATTCATGACTTCGGTATAATTTGAGGACAGCCAGGCTAGCTTGGGAAAGGGAGTGACCTGTCTCTATTATTCCTGTCCAACACGGAGGCTCTGCTTTTTGAAGACCTAAGGCTTTATATACTCGGAGTGCATTTATTCTGTACTTTCAGTAAGAATATTTAATACAATTACATTCTTTCTTGTAAGCTTTATATATATTTAAATTATACAGTACTTTCATGACTCTTTTATGGAACACACACATATGCATACACACTCATATACACTGGTTCCTTGGATTTCCAAGACAAATGAAAATGCTGATTTTAAAATTATTTTGTTATGATAATTCAAGTAATACACTGACAAATGGTTTTGTTTATTTTTATTAATCTACATTTGGAAAGAAGTAATATTATATTTAGTTTGGAAAAGGTTTTCTCACAAAAGATAGTCAGTATGCACATTTATTATTAAAAACTGGCCATTGTATAGTTGTATCATTACTTTCACATATAAGACTAATGTATATATAACAGTAAAAAGTGGAGTAGCAGAGTGGTTAGGCACATAACTTTGGAGAAAGCCACAATTTATTAACTACAGAACACATTGAACTTAAGACGTCTATTACTGAAATAATGATTCAAGTAGTCAGTTGGATGCAATCTTCTAGACCTTAGGAGAAAAGTCTGGGTTGGAGATATAAATTTGTGAGTGTTTTGCAAATGATGACAGTTAGAATTATGACCTTGGATCATATGACCAAAGGATTAAGTATAGAATTGAGGACTGAGCATTGATCACCCTAACATTAAAAGGTTGGAAAGAATAAGAGAAATGAGTGGGAAAATACTGAGAAGAGGAATAGAAGGGATATGGAAGACTAAGTGAAGAACGTATATCAAAGAGGAGGGAGATGTCAACCCATTTAAATATTGATAAGTACACAAGAAGAATGAGTAGTGATCATTAGATTTAACATTGGGAGATTATTGGTCACTTTGGCAAAAGCAATTTTGGTAGAATGTTAGTGCAAAAATTTGATTTGATTGAAGTCAAAAGTGAGTGGGTGATAGTGTGTATGTATAAATGTGTGCAGGCCATAGAGTGCTCTTTATCAAAGAAAACAACAGCAACAATAGCAAAATACTGCAGAAATTACCCTAAGAATGAAAATCCAAAATATTGCAATTAAATATCAGGGTTATTCTCTCAGCATTGATATCTATATTGTCTTCTAGTTTTAGCAAAACAATAAAAAAGAAAAAAATAATTAGAGTAATATTGGGGAAAAAGATATAACTTTATTTTTTCTAATATGATTGTAATCCTGAAAACCTAAGAGGTTCTAGTGAAAAATTACCAAAATTAATGAGATAATTGGGTGAGTTACTTTTGTACAAAATTAAGTATAAAAAATAAATATATTTTCTATTTTCTAGTAATTAATACTCAAAAATGTATATGGAAAAAATGTAGTCATAACAATTTGAAAACTTATAAAGCATATAGAAATAATTTGTTTTAAAAAACTATAGTATCTCTAAAAAAGCAACTTTAAAAAGACCAAAATATATCTAGAAAATGGAAAGAGAGGACATGATTTTGGAAGGGAAAACATCATAAAAGTAACAATTCTTCAAATATTTTTCTATAAAGTCAGTACATTCAATTTTTAATTGGATACCTTTTTTTCAAGCTCATGTTAAGAATAATTTTCTAATACTTTTCAGCTAAGAGAAAGCACAGCTATGGTGTCTTTGCTTTACCAGGTAATGCTATGAAACTATTATAATGATTCAATTTGATACTAACATTGCTTCTAGGAATACAGAGCATGTAGAAACTTATCCCATTCAAAGTCAAAATATAACTGGTACTGAAATAAAGCAAGAGAATTGAGTGTTTTGTTTTTTTGGGTTTTTTTGTTTTAATTAATTAATTAATTTTGCTCTAAGGATAATAGAGATGTTCGAAACCAAGTCTTGAATCACTAGTGCTATAAAACAACAAATAGATATAGATATAGATATAGATATAGATATAGATATAGATATATAGATATATACACACACACATATATACATATATTCATATATACATATATATGAAGTGTGTATCTATCTATCTATATATATGAAGCATATATATTACCAACTTTTACAGGATAAAGGATAGGATTAAAAGATCTAATAAAAAGCCAATATATCTGAGAGAATAGAATTTGTAACCTGTTGAGAATTTCTGTCATAAACAAATAGCTCATAAATTAGAAAGAAAGGGAAACATTTCAATAAAATATAAGCAAAGGGAATCAAGAGGGTTTTACAAAAGAGTAAATCCAAACAGCCAACGAACATGAAAAGCTCTTCAAATACAGCAGCAGTCACAGAAACACATTAAAGAAAAAATAAGATATCAATTTATAGACATTTTCAGAGAAATTAGAGTGTCATTTGTAGAGATGTGAGGAAACAGTATTCTCATCAGTTGCTACAAGATGTGTGAGTTGTTAGAGATTAAAAAAAAAACAATTTGTTGACATCTATTGCAATTAATCATGTGAATATTTTTTGACCTATCAGTCCTACACCTAGGAATCTATAGCTCAGATATAAAAACTGTTAGAAGTCACTCACAAATATGAAAGGGTTTGTATAGTAACGTTGTGTGTAGCAGCAAAAGTGGAACACATGAATGCAAACATCAAAAACAAAAATAAAACGATTTAGAAAATATCCACCACATACACACTGAAAAAAATATTGCCATTAAAAAAGAGTGAATTGTAGATAGGTCTGTTAATTAGAAGAATTTTCATTAGATATTTTTTAAAAGGAAACAACTCAAGAAACATACATAATAAGGCTCCATTTTTATAAAACTGACAAAAAGGTTGTTCTGTGTGTTTCTCATTAAATAAACAGAAAAATTATAAAGATTGTTGATACAGGACTGCAGAGAAGGCAGTAGGGCACAAAATTGCTGTTTTTTGTTTTGGAGGAAGAGAATAAAAGAGTCAGAAGTGCAACAATATGTATAATTTGATCATATTAACCCAGTTTAGTAAAATTTTCTAAAGATGTGTATATAAGAATTTTTTAAATAAAAATATGCAGATTAGTAGATGCAGTTTGAGAAATAGTTTTAAAGTAAATTTTTATTCTGATCCTTTAAATTTTATAACCCCCCCTTTTTTTCCCTTATGAATTTCCTTGATAATAAAGGAAAAAAGGTAATATTAAACCTGGTCCTGTGGAGTAAATCCTCTTGAATTGTCTGATTTGCTCATTATATTTTCTGATCATTTCTGAAATTCAATACTGAGATTCCTTTGGCTCTCATTCTTAGCATAACAGAAGACAGAAGCTATCACTACTAAATTAGTGTGTTAGTCTTCTATTACAGAAAAATAATTTGGGAATAAATAATTTAAATTATACATAGTTTTATAAATATTTTTTTCTTTTGCTTTCACTTAGAATACCACTAAAACTTGGGACCGTTGACTAATCCCAAAATTGTATATCAGGGAACCTGGTTTTAATCTCCCTTTTATCACTAACCATCTATGAATCTGATTCCAATTCTTCTTCTGCCACTAACCAGTTATTTTTGGTCAACTTATTTTCACATTTATTGGACAGAATCACTAATATTTAAGCTACATAATTTCACAGATTTGGGGAGTGTGGCATCTTTTTAAAAAATATTTTATTTATTTTTGAGAGAGAGAGAGAGAGAGAATGAGCATGAGCACAAGTGGGCAGGCGCAGAGAGGAGGGAGACACAGAAACGGAAGCAGGATCCAGGCTCTGAGCTGTCAGGACAGGGCTGGAACCCACCAGCCTGAGCTGGAGTCTGGCGCTTAACCTACTGAGCACCCCCCCCCCCCTCCCCGGGCACGCCAGGGAGTGTGGGATCTTTAAGAAGGAAGAGAAGTCTTACGTAATTATTACTAAGACTGCCATCAAAATTAGTCATTAAATAAAAATAGATAATATATCTTTATACAGTAAAAGGGGTACATTTATTTTGAGGTTGTCATTATTATACTAGCAAAGGTGATTTTTATATATTTTAGAAAAATCTATTTTATAATATGTTTTATGTAAAACACAATGTCTATGGGATGTTAAGTTAATATTTATGGCAGAGAAAAAGCGGTTTGTAATCAAATATGTTTATAGTTAACCCTGAGTAAATCTAGATTGAATAGGTGTCTTTTTTGTAGGAATTATTTGAAGTTTTCTTATGTTTATATTTTCTATAACTTTCTCAGAGAAGGAATAGAGGATGTACTACTTCACAAATATATTTCATGACCAAGTTTTTTTCTCCGAAATTTCTAGGGTTTCTTGAGTGACATGAAGAAATGTTAAGCCAGATGCCATATTTTCAAAGTAAAATTTAAAGTAAATAGAAACAAACTGCCACCATCAACAAAAGCAAAAGTAAAAAAAAAAGCAAAAACAAAGACTGAACTAAAGTCCCAGACTGTTTCATTGTTTAAGAATAATGATTTCTGCAAAGCTACACAGTAAAAAAAAAATTGTTGACGTTTATTTATTTTTGAAAGAGAGCATGAGCAGGGGAGGGGCAGAGAGAGAGGGAGACACAGATTCTGAAGTGGGCTCCAGGCTCTGAGCTGTCAGCACAGAGTGGGGCTCAAACCCACAAACTCTGGGATCATGACCTGAGCAGAAGTCAAATGCTTAACCAACTGAGCCACCCAGTGCTGCACATTTTAAATAATACCAGCTTCTTTAACAAAAACATTCATTGAATAGTTTTTTAACTTATGCATGTAAAGATAGGTTAAAAATGAATAGTAGTCATTTAACATCTTTTTCTAAACCCATGCTATGAAAGAAAATCTTTCATAAATTAATCTAGATATTTAAAATTCATTGATAATTTTATATATTTCCTTTGCTATCCAGAGAGGTTTAATTTAACAGATGTCATAATTTATATCTTCATACATATTATAATCCAGGGTTCCACATAAAATTATAATAATGAGGAACTTGAATATTATAAAAATAATCCAAGATTTAGAAAATAGAATTTAAAAATGTGTATCATTCTTATAATTTCAAAAATATTACTACTGAGTGCTATGATTATTTTTTAAGGAAGTTAATATATCCATATTTTAAGTGGAGTTAGGGAACAATAAGACCAGACTACTTCTGAAATTTAAATTTATTTTCCACACTCAGAAATATTATATGGAGTGGATATTATTGGCTTGGAGGAAAAAGCACAAACATTTGGGACCACAACTTTTCCTTTAAAGCACTGCTTTAAATCATTTTGGAAAGAAAAAATCATAGATTAACCCAAAGTATTTCTTCCTTATTTTGAAAAGTGCCTTTCAAAGATAATGAGGTGAATAAGGATCATAATATTGAAATATAAAAAGCAAGTGCATACATGCTGGTAAATTTACCTCTTGGAGATATAATCACCCTCTCATTTGGCATTTTCCTTTCTCCTTTTCTGTCTTCAATTGTCAGTATATCTTTATATCTTGTACTGTTCTAAAGGCTCGGTGGGTGCTCAGAAAGTCATGAATAGCAGTAATAAGAAAAGCAATAATGTAGAACAGATTTTTCTATAGGTTAAGCTGTGAAAAGAAATATTGAGATTAATCAGAAATCAGAATTATGAAGCTTTCAGTTTGGAAAGAGAAGAAATAAAATAAAACTATAGTACTTGAGTTATCTCATTTAACACCATTGTGTTGAGAGGTTCAAGATAGAGAAGGCTGGTTAGAGGATGATGGTTGAAGCTTGCTTTTTTCACATAGTCTGTACTTAAGTCAAGGCATGTCATTGGGCCCCTTTGTTAGTACACCAGGTGCTGATGGAAAATCTTGACATATTTTTGCTACATTCTAAAAAGAAAAAAATTATACCATTAAACAAAAACTCTAACAGACCTGTGCTCACAGTAGCATTACAGATTAACATTTTTACTTCCAGCTTTTGTAAGTATATTGAAAGTAGATGTTTTCTAAAGGCTTTATGGAGGCAAAGAAGATTTCTTATTATACACTTAATTATTAAATCAACTTTAAAAATGTGTCAAATTATATACTCTGAAAGGTAAATTAACTTACAAATAAAAAGTATTTTCCTTATAGATAATTCCTTATAATGCAACCATTGGTTTGAAATTAGGGAAAATCATGGGTTTTGAATACCGTATATAAATTTAGATATTTGTCAAATCAAATCTAAAATTCTGTGCAGCAATGTAACTTTAAATATCTCTGCTCGTCTTTGATTTTACAGAGGAAAGGTTATCGCATCATGTACACTGTGGGACACTCAATAAACCCATGAAAAATTAATAGAAAAAAGAAAACAAGGAGTAAGGTAAATACCACCAAAATGATCACATCAATACAGTCTGAACACTCCCTTGAAAGTGTAGGAGACAGTAAGATAGCTTTAAATATGGGATTTAAAATGGAAACTAAATATACAGGAACTAGTACCATCTCTATTTTTATTTCAAATAATAAAATGGATTGTGTAGCAAATCTGTGGGAAGTCGTATTTCCATTATAATTTATTCTGGTAAAAAATTCATAGTTGTCAAGGTACTCAAGGTCTACTTTTTTTTATATAAAACCTCTCTTAGTCTTTCCTTTATTATTCAAATAGGTTGCTATGGAATCAGGTTTCTGACACTTTATTATCAAAACATCTTTTGACACTATAAAGAAAATATATATTTTGAGCAAAAAAAAATAAAAGTTTAAGGTAAAATTAAAATGTTCTCATGGAGAATATTTAAAAGACATTATTTAAATTTAATTTTTTGTTTTTTAGAATGAAATGATAGCATTATGATATTTGGCCCCCAAAGGCAAAATTCTTGGTATGCAAATATATGTAATATTTTGATAGATAACATTACCAAGGCATACATACACACAGTTTCTTTTTCTATACTTAATTATAGAAAAGTTAAATATGCTACTTTAATTAAACATTTATGGCAATTATAATAATTATAAGCAAATGGCATTGGTCTTATGTGAATGAAACAAACCATTCTGTTTAATAAAAATACTTGAGACAAATATCCCATGAGGTAAAAACTATAACAAATTAAAGAACTGGGTAAATTGAAGGTATATTTGGTTTAGTTCATTATATCTAGCTAGCTAATAGTCATTAAAAATTTTGAACATTATGCTTGACTCAAATGAATAGTGTATAATTATAGCTGATCATTAAAAAACCCATCTCTCAAAAATTGACAGAAGAACTAGACACAAAATTAGCCAGGACAAAGAAGAACTCAAAAGACAAATTAGCCATAAGGTTTAATGGGCATTTACAGAACACTGCACCCCAAAACATCAGAATACATTTTTTTTTCAATTTCCCACAAAACTTACAGCAAGATAAATCATATCATGGGACATAAAATACACCTAACCAAATTCATAAGAATTGAACTCACTGTGTTCTCTGACCACACGGAATCAAACTTGAAATCAATAATTGAAAGATAGTAAGACAATCTCCTGACACTTGGAATCTAAAATACACACTTGTAGAGAATCTTCGGGTCAGAGAGGAAGTCTTAAGGGAAATAAAAAAAAATACACTGAGTTTAAAGCAAATGAAAATTCATCAAACTTTGTGGGGGCACAGTTAAAGCAGAGCTGAGAGGGAAACTTATAGTACCAAATGCTTACATTACAAAGAGGAAAAGTTTCAAGTCATTATTATAACCTGCCTCAAGAGACTAGAAAACAAAGAGGAAAGTAAAATCAAAGCAGTCAGGAGGAGGGAAATTATACAGATAAGAGCAGAAATCAATGGAATTGAAAATAGGGAAAATAAATGAAGCAAAAAACTAATTCTCTGAAAGATCAATAACATTGATAAAACTGACAAAAGGAAAAGAGAAGACACAAATAATCAATGTCATGTATGAAACAGGGGTTATCACTACAGATGGCACAGAGAGTAAAAGCAAAATAAGAAGAAAATACTATGAATAGCCCTACAAACACAAATTTGATAAATTAGAAGAAATGGGCCGGTTCCTCAACAAACACAAACTACCACAACTCAAGCTAGAAAGATACATAATTTGAATAGTCCTACAACAAGTAAGTATCTCCAGGTCCAGTTAGTTCCACTGAAGAATTCTACCTAATGTTCAAAGAATTAAAACCAATTTTATACAATCTTTCCCAGAAAGTAAGAGGAAAAGGGACACTTCCTAAATCATTTATAAGACCAGAATTTACTCTGGTATTCCAAGTTGAGACTAAAACAGTATAAAAAAATATGGATTGATACCCCTCATGATTATAGGTGCAAAATCCTTAACAAAATATTAGCAAATGAAACTCAGTAGTATAGACGAGTGATTATACACTATGACAAAGTGAACTTTATTCCAAAGATGCAAACTTGGCTCAGTATACAAAAGTCTATCAATACAATCATTTGACAATATTCAACATAAATTTATGATTAGAAAAAGGAAAAAAAAATCTTAGAAAAATATGAATAGAGAAGGATTTCCTCAAGTTGATTTTTAAAAGTCTCCAAAAGCTTATAGGTAACATTATTCTTAATGGAGAAATATTGAATGTTTTGTCTCTAATAAAGGACAAGGCAAAGAAGTCTTTTACTACTCTTAATAAGTGTTGGAAGTTTTAGAAAGCAAAAAAAAAAAAAAATGGGAAATAAAAAGTATGCAGTTTGGAAAGGTAGAATGAAACTGTCTCAATTTGCCAATGATACAAATTCTGGATAGAAAATCCTAAGGAATCTATAAAAACACTCCTAGGATTAATAAGTGAATTCAGCAAGTTTGGGAGATACAAGTTAAATATATAAAAATTAACTATTTGTCTTTATACTAGTAGTGAACACTGACAATAAAAATACATTATCATTTATAATCACTCAAAAAATGAAATATTTAGGTGTAAATCTAAGCAAGTTTATGTAGGACTTGTATGCTAAAAACTGCAAAATGCTAAAGAAATAAATCAGAGATTTAGATAAATGGAGAGAGACTTATTGTATCCATGGATTGAGAGACAACATAATAAGAAGTCAGCTCTCACTGAACTGATCTATATATTTACTGCAATTGCCCTCAAAATCTCAGCAAACTTTTTTATAGACATAGTTAAGATTTTTCTAAAATTATATAGAAACTGAAAGGAAATAGAATGGCAAAAACATTTGGGAAAGAAAGAATAAAGTTAAAGGAATCATTCTATCTAATTTCAAGGCAGTATGTAGCTATAGTACTCCAGACTGTGGTTTTAACAGAATAGACACATAGATCATTGGAACAGAATGAAGAACCCAGAACTAGAACCACATAAATATGCCCAAATGATATTTTCTCAAAGCTGCAAAAGCAATTCAATGAATCATTTTGGGCAGTTGGGACCTCCATAGGTTAAACAAACTAACTTTTACTATATCTCATAACTTATAAAAATTGGCTCAAAATATTGCCCAGTTTGTTGGCATATAATTTTTAATAATACTCTCTTATAATTGTTTGTATTTCTGTGGTGTTATTTGTGATCTCTCCTCTTTCATTCATGATTTTATTTATTTGGGTTCTTTCTATTTTCTTTTTGGTAGATTTGGCTAGGGGGTTATCAACTTTACTAGCTCTTAGGTTCTTTTTGTTTTTGTTGTTTTGTTTATTTGTGGTTTTTTTTTGATCTGTTTTGTTTTGTTGTTGTTTTGCTTCTATATCATTTATTTCTGCTCTAAATTTTATTATTTCCCTTCTTCTGCTCGTTTTAGGCTTTATTTGCTGTACCTTTGCTATCTCCTTTAAGTGTAAGGTTAGGTTGTGTATTTGAGATTTTTCTTGCTTTTGATATAGGCCTGTATTGCTATATACTTCCCTCTTATGACTGCCTTTGTTGCATTCCCAAAATTTTGGCATGTTGTGTTTTCATGTTTTCATTTTCATTTGCTTCCATGTATTTTAAATCTTCTTTTTTAAATATTTATTTACTTTTGAGAGAGAGAGACGAAGAGGGAGAGAGAGAGCACACACATGAGTGGGGGAGGGGCAGAGAGAGAGGGGAGAACAGAGGATCTGAAGGGGGCTCTGTGCAGAGCAGCAAGCCCCATGTGGAGCTTGAACTCACGAACCAAGAGATCATGATCTGAGCCAAATTCAGGTGCTTAATTGACTGAACTGCCCAGGTGCTCCCCACCCCCATGGTGTAAAAAGTACACCATGTACTTTTTATTTCTTCTTTAACTTCCTGGTTAACCCTTTCATCCTTTAGAAAGATGTTCTTTAATCTCCGTGTATTTGTGGTCTTTCCGAATTTTTTTTCTTATGATTGACCTCAAGTTTCATAGTGTTGTAGTCTGAAAATATGCATGGTATGATCTCAATCCTTTTGTACTTGTTGAGGCCTGATTTGCGACCCAGCATGTGATCTCTTTGGAGAATATTCCATATGCACTTGAAAAGAGGGTGTATTCTGCTGCTTTAGGATGAAATGTTCTGAATATATCTGTTAAGTCCACCTGGTCCAGTGTGTCATACAAAGCCATTGTTTACTTTCTGATTTTCTGCTTAGATGATCAGTCCAATGTCGTACGTGGAGTTTTAAAGTCCCCATTATTATTGTATTATTATCAATGAGTTTCTTTATGTTTGTTAATAATTTGCAGACTTAAATATAAACATAAAATTGTAACAGCTTTAGAAAAAGGGAAAAAAAACACTTAGGACTTAGAACAAAGCAAAAAGTTCTTGTACTTCACACCAAAACATAATTCATAAAGTAATTGATAAACTGATAAATTTCATCAGAATTTAAAACTTTTTCCTCTAAAAGACCCTGCTAATAAGATGAAAAGACAAACCACAGACCAGGAAAAAATTTTTGCACACTACACATACAACATAGTATTGAGTATTTACAGTATTTAAAGCACTCCCAAACTCAACAGTAAAATCCAGTAACAACCCAGTTAGAAAATGGGAAAAAGACCATGAAGAGACATTTAAGAAATACAAGATATAATAGGGAATACAGATGTGTAAATAAACATATCTAAAAATCTTAAACATTAGCTTTATGGTAATGCAAATTAACACCGCAATGAGATATTACCCACATATCAGAATAGCTAAGATAGAAAATAGTGACAACACCACACCATGGCCAAGATGTGAAGAACCTGTGTCACCCAGACATTAGTGGCAAGATTGTGAAATTGTACAGCCACACTGGAAAACAATTTTGAAGTTTCTTCAAAAAAATTGAACATGTAACTACCACATGGCTTCCCTATTGAGCATTTATCCTTGGGAGATTAAAGCTTATGTTTACATAAAAACTTGTTCATAAATGATAGCAGCTTTATTCATAAAGCTGGAAAACAACCCAGATGTCCTTAGATAAGTGAGTGGTGTATACATACCGCAGAATACTACTTATGAATAAAAAGAAATGAACTACTAATACACTTCATAGCATGGATGAATCTCCTGAGAATCATGCTGAGTGAAAGAAACCATTCCAAAAGCTTACATTCTGTATGATCCTATTTATATAACACTATCAAAATGACAAAATTATATAAATGAACATTTCTGTAGAACTTCACAGTGGTTACCAGGTGATAAGGAGGGTGTGGTTGAGAGTGAAGTGATTATGGCATGGCGATATAAGGGATTTATGTGGTGATGAAAATATTGTCCATCTCAACTGTAGCAATGTCAGCATCTTCAAATATACATGAATGAATGAATGAATGAATGAATGAATGAATAAACTATGCATGAATAAAAAATGAATAAAGCAATACTGGGATAAGGAGGTAACAAAAAATAAAATTAGAACCCTACCCCAATTTTGGGACAAAAATTCATTATAAATAGATCCAAGATTCATACAATTTATAGGTATATATGTATAGGTATAGATTAAGAAAATATAGGCCAAATTTTTAAGAATCACAAAATGAATATAATCTTTCCAAGTAATACATTAAATAAAAATCCATAGAGTAATAATTCTTGTAGATACTAGGACACAGGGGTGCCTGGGTGGCTATGTTGGTCAAACATCTGACTATTGATTTAAGTTCAGGTCATGATCTCATGGGTTGTGAGAGTGAGCACTACATCAGGCTCTGCACTGACAGCACAGAGCTTGCTTGGAATTCTCTCCTCTCTCTTCCCCTCCCCTGCTTCCCCTCTTGTGTTCTCTGTCTCTCAAAAAGTAAAATGAAACATTAAAAAAAAAAAAACAGTACACAAAGTTGAAATTACAAACTAAAAAACTGAAAAAAAAAACATTCAATGTAAAATGAAGAGTAAATTTCCTTACTTAAAAAACTCATTCAAAAGACTTTTTATATTAAAAAGAAGTTGCAGAAAAAATATGAAGATCCACGGAACAATGAACTGAACTTTGTTCAGATTGAAGTGGCCTTTTAATATACTCTGGAAATGTAAACAGATGCAATGCCTCTTGGGGAAAAATTTATACTGTCCATCAGAATTCAAAATGTGTGTATCTAGCAACCTCACTGCTATGAATTTAACTAAAATATATACTCACAGAAATTCACTGTGGTGAATTGCATCATAATTTGTAATATCAACATTACAAATAATTGAGAACTGGTTTAATTAAGCATGATGCATCCATAAAAAAACCTTGATGGCATTGTATTTAAAAGTGATAATTCTGTTATGTGTAAATAAGCAAATGAGCAAAAAAAAATATGTGTAGTATGGCAAAGTATAGAAAAATATGTATCCCAAATTACCTCTGTATAATTCTTTTAGAAAGGAGTATGTTAGTGGGCACATACATATAATTATACGCATTTTTCACATTAAAATTGATGTTTGGGACATGTTAAAATGATGTTTGGGACAATGGAAGACTTTCATCTTTCCTCTATTTACAATACTTTATTATTCTATTCTTAACTATGTATTACATTTATTTATTTAATTTATTTGTTTGTAAAAAAAACACACAGGCACATGCAAAATAGAATTATAAACTGAACTCCTGCAACCCATCATTCAGGTTAAAAAATAAAAAAACTTGTCAGTCTTCTTTCTTCTGGGTCTCTCTGGCCATACCTGACACTTTTTATAGTTAAATCTAGGGGGCACCTGGTTGGCTCAGTAGGTACGGCATCAGACTCTTGATCTTGGGATTGTAAATTCAAGCCCCATCCTTCATCTATGAAGGATGATGAACATAGAGGCCATGTCTTTGTGCTACATTTTTTTCTAATCTTCTAAAAATCCTTTTTATTCCTCCATTCTTCCAACAAATCCCATTCTTATCTCATCAAATAATTTAGGGAAAAAAAACTAACTCTAAAATATTTTTCAACTTGATATATTTTATATTTCTATAGAAATTATGTTAAGAAATTCACAGAACCTGAAATGTCAACAAGCAAAATATTAAGATTCCTACTTTTATTTTATTTAAAAAATTTTTTTTTCAACGTTTTTTATTTATTTTTGGGACAGAGAGAGACAGAGCATGAACGGGGGAGGGACAGAGAGAGAGGGAGACACAGAATCGGAAACAGGCTCCAGGCTCCGAGCCATCAGCCCAGAGCCTGACCGCGGGGCTCGAACTCACGGACCGCAAGATCGTGACCTGGCTGAAGTCGGACGCTTAACCGACTGCGCCACCCAGGCGCCCCCCTACTTTTATTTTAAACAACAAAAGAAGTCATGCCTATATAAGAGTTAGTTTCCTCATGTCTAGATCAAAAGCATATTGTTTTTTAAAGAAGTTAAAACAAACAAAAATAAAACAGGGAGCACAGAGAAAGGCAGGTTATTCTGTGTTGGGATTGTCCCGAATTTGAAATTTAGGTGTTGAACTATTTGGAGAAATCTCTAGGCTTTCTGCCATCATAGGGTAAAAGTTAAACTGGATGTAAATATAGATACAAATATAGATTCAGATGTAGATATTGTGTAAATTTTCTAGGGCTGCCATAACAAAGCAGCTAAATTCTAAGACCCATATGGATAGTGACATGAATATTTATGCTGTTGCCAGTGCTTATATCTTAATAAATACTGGCTGAATAGATGAGTAAACAGCTGACCTACTAATGAGAGAAACTTAGTGAAGTTATTCTTCTATAATGCCTAGATTGCATGTGGCTTATTTACTAACTTTATTTAGATATTTAGGATAAATATTTAGCAACTACTCTTTATCCAAACTAAATAATATCTTGTAGTCTTATGGTGTGTTTATCATTCTGGTTATCATTGCAATCCATAATAATGCATGTAAATCCTGGTTTTGTCTTCTCATTTGGAAAACAGATACACAATCAAAAAAGGCATAAAAGCTATTGTTGATTTTAAAAGTTGCATGTTTTTAAATTTCTGGTTTGAAAAAAAAATAATAAAGCAATTATATGAAGCAAATGTTACAAATAAACCACAATCCAAAGTAAGAATCTTATTAAAATATTCACTGGACATTTGCATATACAGATATAGCTAAATACATTTCTATAGCAAGTACAGTAGCATTTTCCTTAATAAAGTATTCAGTTATAGATGTAATTCTAAATCAATAATCGTATAAATTAAATCTAGAATGACGATGTTAAGTTAATAGCACTGACATAGATACAGGAATCTCCAATTTGGTAGAAAGCCATTCAAATTATTAGATACAGTATGTTATATATTAAATATATTAAATGTTTGTATACATGTGTGTATATAACTGATCCTGCATTTTCTGAGTTTACTAGTCACATGTTCTAGTGAAGAGCATTTCCTCTCCTTCTATGAAGCTTTCTGGCCAATGGAATCATGACAGCAATTGAACTTGACAAAGTCCATGTGTTGGCCTATGAAAGAAGGATGAGGCAGACCTGTCAAAATGCCATAAACAAAATCCCACATCAGAGATAAGCTTGCAATTACACTTCAGTAAGTCAGAAAAACAAGGGAAGTTAGGCTGATTTTGAAAAAAGCCATTCTTTCTTTGTAAAAAGTAAACAGTCTTTCAAATGGGATTTGAAAGCAATTGTTTTATATAAAGCTGTAAGTCATAAGCACCACCTGTCACCAAAGCTCACTCAAGAAATATATAATGTTTCATCTTTACAGTGTTGATTAACTAAAGCAATAACACCCACACTTCACACAAATAAAATTGTAAAGTGATGTTTAAGTACTTAGTTTCAAGCATGTCTCTAAAATGTTTTGTATACCATAAAGAGATTTTCAAAAACTTATGCTTGCTATCTTCTCTAAAGAAATTTATTTAAATATCCATGTACAATAATGAAGTATGCATATTTCAAGTCAATAAAGAGCACTTTTGCTTCAGCAAATGGGTTTGTACCACCTAGAACTGAAGTTTTTCTCTTGTAAATCTACTTCATTGATGCAAAAGTAACCCTATAATTTATATGACATATTTTTTATGTCTCTCAGCCAGACATAATTACAGAATATAAAATAACCTGTATGCCTTGAGGAAATGATTTCTAACTGCTGGATATTATATTCTGCTATGGTGACCAACCATTCCAATTTGTCTGTGACTGAGGGGTTTCCTGGATGTGGGACTTTCATTGCTAACACCAGCGCAGTTCTAGGCAAACTGAGATGGCTGGTCACCCAGTGTCAACATGTAGGGAATTTTATTATAAGTAAGGAAAACGAACCAACCAAAAACCAAGAACTGCAGTACCAACAATAAAAATCATGTCCTAGAACCAGTATTCATTCAGTTTTAACTTTGTCCTGTTAGAGAAAGCTTTTGGACGGAAGAAAAATATAACGTTGTCTCTGGCTAAAATGCTGACTGTTCCCAGCAAAGATAAGGCTGCTAATGACATTAGGAACATTCACTTTGGTCTCTAAGACCAATAAATTCTGCCTATTAAAAATCTCTTGAATCTCATGAATCTGTCCTACTCGCCACATTTTCTACTGCCATTACCTTTATTTATATCTTCATTATTGCTCACCTAGACCTTTGAAATTATCCCATGGTTTAATTTTTTACCTTTCAATTCTCATAGCAGCTGGAATGATTCTTAAATTAATTTTAAACAAATCCTATTGTGTTATTATCATATAATATCAGTTATTACTATAAGTGATCATATATTGTGTAAATATGACACAATAGTTTGCTTTTTTGACATTTCAATAAATAATATTGTGCATATCTATTTGAGCATACATGGAAAAATCTCAGTTAAATATTTTTAATTAAATGTTTTTAGCATAATGCAGATTCACATGCAGCCTGCACTAAATAATTTATAAACACCCTATGTACCCTTTACTCAGTTTCTTTCAATGATTAACGTCTTGTAAAACTGTATTACAATATAGCATGAGTAAAACATGGAAAACAAACTTCCTAGGTATTGATGATGATATACCACTGACGAATAAGTAAGACAAATCATTTCTCCTCACTGAATTTACATTATATTAGGGAGGGCCAGAGAGTAACCGAAGAGAGAATTAATGTTTTATAAGTTAGATAATAAGCATGAATGTAGCAAGTGTATGGACATTGAGTGTAAGGAAGTT
This sequence comes from Neofelis nebulosa, assembly GCF_028018385.1. NCBI lineage: Eukaryota > Metazoa > Chordata > Mammalia > Carnivora > Felidae > Neofelis > Neofelis nebulosa. The sequence continues at coordinate 39,084,231 of NC_080782.1, read as the reverse complement.
CCCCACACCTAGGGGAAAAAAATGTAAAGACCGCAATGAAAGAGTTGACATTGTGGGTATGGATTAGAGGTAAATTAACGTTACCAAAGAGGAAGTGTAAGAGGTGAGTTAGAGGGAATGGGAGAAAACACCTGAAATTGTTTTATTAAATTTTGCAAGAATTTTGAGGTTTATTCTGCGAGCAACTGGAACCATTATTGAGTTTTCAAAGGATAGTAGTGTAATCTAATTTACCTTTACGAACATTAAGTGTGCCTGTCATGTTGAGACTATACTGGGGGGAGGGAAAAGACCAGAAGAAAAGAGACTGTTTAGTAGGCTACTGAAAACTCCATGAAAGAGATGATGCTGTTTTGGATTAGAGTGTAGGTCATGGTAGTATTAAGAAGCGATTGGAGGGGCGCCTGGGTGGCTCAGTCGGTTAAGCGGCCGACTTTGGCTCAGGTCATGATCTTGCGGTCCGTGAGTTCGAGCCCCGCGTCGGGCTCTGTGCTGACAGCTCGGAGCCTGGAGCCTGTTTCAGATTCTGTGTCTCCCTCTCTCTGACCCTCCCCCGTTCATGCTCTGTCTCTCTCTGTCCCAAAAATAAATTAAAAAATGTTGAAAAAAAAAATTAAAAATAAATAAATAAATAAATAAACGTTAAAAAAAAAATTAAAAAAAAAAAGAAGCGATTGGAAGCTGGAAATGTTCTGAAGCTAGAGTGACAGGATTTGTTGATAGTTTTGTTATTGGAAGTGAAAGAAAGAGAGGAATCAAGTATGGCTCAAACATATTTAGCCAGAGCCCCTTGTAGTCTGATGTTTCCTTTTATGGAATCAGGAGAGATTGCTGAAGGAGCAGGCTTGCCGGGAATAGGAATCAAAGGTTTGGTTTGGGCATGTTTAGTTTGAGATACTTTGTAGATGTCTAAATTAAAATATAGAACACTGGATAGAGGAAGGAGAGATAAAAATTTGGGAGTGATCAGCCACAAAATTAGATGACATCACCTGGGGAGCATATAAAGAAAGAATAGGTGTCTTCACATCAGTTAGTAAAGCCGGTGGTAGCAGGGGGACAAAAAGTTGGAAAAACAAAACAAAAGAAAGCTTTTAAGAATATAAGAACTATGTTAGCTTCTGGACTGTAAAAAGCAGAAAATAATAGTTTCTTTAAAAGTTATTTTAGAGAGTGCATTAGATCAAACCAGTTACTATCGTTGGATTATTGGGCTCAGTTTTCAAATTTGAGGGAAATTGTATGATTTCCAGAGGAGATTCGGGTGCTTTGGCTTTTCTCAGACTGCATTCAATGAGCTCTTCCCCAAACGAATATCAAGAAAGAATCTATCCCTGAAAAAAGAGGGCATAGAAGCTGGGGAGGCAAAAATGTGAGATGTGCATTACAGCTTCATATTTTACAATTACTATGATCTAAACACCATTATGTACTCTACAAGATCCTACTAAACTAGACTGTCTTCCTTGACAAGATTTTTCACATGTAACTCTGGTCCCTCACACGATGGTGGGGCCACCCTAGCCTTTTCAGGTTTCTTCTTTTATGTTTTAGGCTTTTTTTTTTATATCCACCTTTTTGAATTTCAGGGCTCAACCAAAATACCATCTTTCTCCGTAAATCCTATTTAAAGCAACTGACCCCTTTCCACAGTTCCTCTTATCATATTATGCTTCTATTTCTTTTGTGACATTTAGAAATGATCTAGTTTCTTCTTACCAGTCATCCCTGTCAAAACATAAGCCTCTAGAAGGTATGGATTTTATCTCTTTAGTTCACTGATCTATCTCAGAACCTAGGCATTATCTGTAACATAGGAGTCGTTCAATAAATTTAGGTCGAGTACATTAAATTGCTAATTCACCTGAACTGAAGACCTAGTTTCTGGTTCTTCTTTTCCAACATTTCTCAAACTACAGCTTCCAAATCATTTGAATCAAAGCCTTGGGGTGTTGATTAAAAGTATAGATACCTTGGACTCATTCTAGACTGAAAAACTGAAATTCTAGGATTGGACCACAGCAGCATGCATTTAAACTAGAACACAATGATTCTTAGAGAATCTAAAATTTGTGACCATACTTATTTAAAAATCCATTTATTGAATACTTAAGATATTACATGGTATTACATTAATTCCTTATAAAGGATACAAAATTAGAAGGAATACTAAAGGATACACAATTAGAAGGAATACTCACTATATCAAGTAGCTCACAGTTGATGGCCAGTGAGTACCAAATGACAAAAATAATGTGAAGATAACTGCTGAAAATAGATTTACTGTGCAATACAATAGAACCATAAACATTTATTTTCAAAAAAATTTTAATGTTTATTTATTTTTGAGAGAGAGAGAGAGGTTGAGAGAGAGAGTGAGCAGGGGAGGGGCAGAGAGAGTGGGAGACATAGGACTGGAAGCAGGCTCCAGGCTCCACGCTGTCAGCACAGAGCCTGATGCGGAGCTGGGAACTCATGAACCATGAGATCATGACCTGAGCCAAAGTTGGTCACTTAACCAACTGACCCACCCAGGTGCCCCTATTTTCAAATTCTTATATGACATCATGTGCTCTGGGTTGAATCACTTTTTAGACTTTTCAAGAATCTTAGTACATGCACTAGCCCTGACATAGTCAGTGCTCAATAATTAGATCTTAAATATAAATAAAGACTAAAAGACTACTGTAAAAATAACATTAAAGAGGTAAATTAATTTCAAAAGTATAATTTATTTAAATAAAATATATTTAAAGTATTGTCATTTTATCCTGTAATTATTATTGAACTCTTATTATTCATGAGATATTTTACATTATTTCCTTTATAATTTTATTCTTTTTTCCTTTATATAAGATTTTGTAGTCCAATGTGATTTTTCACACTTACAGCACATCTCAATTTGGATTAGCTACACTTCAAGGGCTCAAGAGACACATGTAGCTATATTAGATAGTAGAGCTCTAGAACCTCATCTCTAATTTTACAATATTTTAATGCTAGGCTTTTTCAATCATAAGTTACTTTCAGAATGCACTGGTTTTGAAAATAAAAATCAATAGAACCTAGATTGAATGAAGTATTAAGCTATAAGTGTATTTTTATCCAATACCATAATACCCAAATGTGGGCATTATAAAAGTTTGTAATCCTCTCTTTAATAGGAAAAAGATATGGAAATTATCTGGCTTTAAATTTGTATTTTCCATACTGAGTCACATTGTTCTCGAGCCACTCTCTCTCATTGACACTGATATCAGAAACAGAGATAAATGTGTTTGAATGCAGAAATGTAAATATACACAAGATATAACTGAAACCTGACATTTAAAAAGCCAAGTTAGTACTTTCTAATTCAAACTATTTTCTTTCCAGTTAGCTCTAAGTTGACTCTCTTTCCTCAGGATTTTGTTTTATTGACACACTTACTCTTTTCCCCTAAGGTCATTCAAGGCTACTTGTGGCTTATAGGCCTCGTGATGAAGAAAGTGAATTTCTCCTTTTGTGCTATTTTATGATCTATACTGTATTCACTACCTAAATGTCTTTAGCTAAGTTATCAGAGCACGGTGCAGACCCATTTTTCTCCCCTTGCTTCCTTGTTTCTTGCCTTGGCTTTTGCTGGCACTCAGATATTGCCATTAAGAACGCATTTAAAAAATTATTTTAAAAACAATCATTTCATGTTATTTAAATTTTCCCTCCAAGTATTATTATATTTTGGATGATTGTATAAATTTTAAGAAAAAATAACATCAAAAAGAGAGAGAGAGAAAGAGAAAAACCGAGAGCAAATGTTTTTTGACACTTGCTCTTAAAGGTCTTATCAACCTCAAGTCATTTTGGGCTTTAGTAATACCCCTAACATTTTTCTTAAAATGAAGATATTTGTCCATTTGAAATTATCTTTTAGTGCTGGCGGACAAAAATAAATCAATCCTTAGCTATAATGATTTAAAGTCTTTGAACTTTTCAAACTAAACCAAATGTCATATGACTTATCCTTCCGTCTTATAGCTATTATTCTAACACAGTTCACTTTAATGACACTCTTTCCACAGAATCATCATCTGTTTTTGACCCTTTTAACTTAGTTCTTACTCAGTTCTTGCCAGAAAATTATTTCCCCTTTTCCAAACGATCATTTCTAGAACTAGTATTTTTCTTTCTTTAGAAGACTGACTGACAGTTGTTTCCCTCCAACTCTTACAGTTTTAACTTTGTTATTACAACCCAAAGTGTATCAGGTGTATACCAGTTTTCTGATGTTTTTATGTACAGAAAAATATTTTAGTGCTTTAAGTATTTTTTTAATATATGAAGGGACAGAATTACAATGATTTTACTACATTTTATTTGTCCTGTTTTGATTTATGTATGTAATCCATTTTTACTAGCCACTCTTTTTTTCCCCCCAGCTTTGGTGAGATATAATTGGGAAATGAAATTGTAAGATATTGAAAGTGTACAACATGATGGTTTAAAAATTTTTTTTTACATTTATTTATTTTTGAAAAACAGAGTGAGAAAAGCGTGAGCAGGGGAAGGACAGAGAGAGGAGACACAGAATCTGAAACTAGCTCCAGGCTCTGAATAAGCGGTCAGCACAGAGCCTGATGCGGGGCTCGAGCCTACGAACTGTGACATCGTGACCTGAGCCAAAGTCGGATGCTCAACCGACTGAGCCACCCAGGTGCCCCAACATGATGATTTTATATACCTATATATTATAATAGGATTCTTTCCATTGAGTTAATTCACAGATCCATCACCTCACCTATTTATCTTTTGTGTTTGTGTGAGCACATTTAAGCTCCACTCTCTTAGCAAATCTTATACATTTTTAAATACTGAAAAATATTAATGATCAACTAATTCTAAAATAAGGCAGAGGGCGCCAGGGTGGCTCAGTAGGTTAAGTGTCTGACTTCTGCTCAGGTCATGATCTCGCAGTTCGTGAGTTTGAGCCCTGTGTTGGGCTGTGTGCTGGCAGCTCAGAGCCTAGAAAGTGCTTTGGATTCTGTGTCTCCCTTTCTGTCTGTGTGTCCCTCCCCCACTCATGCTCTGTCCCTCTCAAAAATGAACAAACATTAAAATAAAATAAAATAAGGCAGAGATGTGTCTCTAGGCTCTCATTTAGGCTGTTTAAGTAAATCATTTCACTATAATGTAGACAGTGTCAAACACAGAGCTGTTTCGTAAGGTTCATATAGTTAAATATATTTTGTTTGATATTGGTTATCACTTGAACCACAGGCAAACCCTTAACTTTAAATTGAGTGGTTAAAAAACATACACATACACACCCCACTAGAACACGCATAAAATTTTGTAAACCAAGTTTCGTCACATTCCATTGTCATTACAGAAATGCCAAATAACCTGTTGGTAATGCAGTTTCACCATACTACACTGATATTAAAAATGATAGCAGAGTTGTTCTTATGTTTACACAAAAGAAAAAAGATGAAGAGACTCAATATAAGTAAGGCATATCATTTGCACATATTAAACCATTCCTTGGTAACATCTATTCAAGGTGGGGGGAAGGATTTCAAGTGAAATCATTCCACTTGTTTTATAAAACAGACTCATGAAAACCTGTTGGAATACATATACATATATAGAGATACATACATATATATACATATATATACACACATATACATAGACAAAAAATTCCACTTTTCTTCAAATAGTGAATTTCCCTACTGTATCCAAGTTTAGGCTAACATCTGCTTCTAACAATCTCCAGTAGTTTTTGGCAAGTATGTGCAAATTAATTATTCATCTTTAGCTTCATTATCATCTGTTTGGATCTTTGACACTTATTTGGCTAAATAATCCAAATTATTTCTTTGCTTATTCATACTCCATCATTTAGTCCATTAGAGTATCTGTCCAAATGATGTAAGTGACAGCAGGTAGTTTCAATTAGTACTTATATTGTTATATGATTAATTCTTGAACATGAGGAAGATACTCTTCCCAGACACTTAATAGTTGAAGGTGAAACACTTTAACAGAAAACGTACTCCTAATATTAAGACTGTTCCAGCTCATCAGATTCTAAATGAGGTGTCTGTATTTACTGTGTAAGATTACTGTAAGTACCCCATAACATCCTCATCATTCTTAAAGGCATGCAAATGTTAATGGTGAAAAGTTAAAGATTGACTTTTAAATTAAAATTATAGGAAGGTGATTAATATCAATATGTATTATTTTGAAGATATTAGATACTAATTTATTGTCTTCCAAAGTTCTTATTCCCACCATCTTTAAGCCCACTCTTTTCTGTACACTTGAATCTCCTGCAAAAATCCTTTGACCATTTTCAATAAAGAGGTCAATCTGATGAACGAAGAGCTCCTATGAACCCTGAGTAATTAATTGCTTTTATCTTTCTTTATAATTCTTCTGATAAATGTTTTTGCCACTCCCTTTAGTCTCCTTAACCCTCATATGGACTTGAACAGCATTAGAGGTTAGTCATTTTGGTGGCAATATTCCCTGTCTATAATTCTATGGTCTCAGGTGCATTGACATATTTGAGAACGAAATAGTTTTAAATTCCACTGTTCTTATGTTGTTACTATAAAACATTACATATTTTCACCTACATATTTTCCAAATGAATGTACTTTAAGTGTTTTTTAACTATAGTGATCTCTTTCCCTTCGCTTAAACAGATGTGATCATTTTTTTTTTTTGAGTGAGACACATCTGGAAATATTCCTTCTGCCATTTCCTTATCTGTGTTAGACTCCCCACAATTCTGATACAATGAACACATGAGGTTTCTTTCATTCACCTTCTTTTTAGCAATGTGAAATTTACTCTTGATATTCTCTTACACTATTATCTCAACTCAAATTGGCCTTTTTAATTGTCCTTGATATTTTAATGATTAAAGAACACAGTGCACAAAGATGCCATGAACCATGTTGTTGAGATAATTCTCGTTACATACACAAAGAAAGATGTATGGATTTAGTTTGATCTTTGCCTTCAAACGTTCAATTTAAGCATTTTGTGAGTACATGCAGATTCACTGCCCAATTCTCCATCAATGTGCTCTGAGAACAGTGAGAAGCGTGGTCAGCTGTAGCTTCTGTCTTAGTGGCAGGTAGCTATTTTGTCTAAGGTCACATGCCTTCCACACATTCTGCATTTAATAACTCATCAACAAGTGGAATAAAGTTCAGGTTTTCTTGGTCCAACACAGTATAAGGACCACTTTATTTCTAGATCTTCTTGTAAGGTTGGCCAAGTCTCTCATGGGGTCTGTACTGCAGTTTGACTTCTTTCTCTGTCCAGTACTGCGATCCCTCCCTGGCAAAGCTGCAATGCAGCTGTAAAGACCAATTTCATCATTTTGGTGCACAAAGTGTGGAAGTGTGTTTCACAGTGTTAAAAGCACAAAAAGGAGTGAAGATTATATTCGTATTAACTTTTCTGCATGATTCTCTTCTTGGAACAATCACAATTTTAGGCTTATGAGAATTAGCTATAACACGTCTCTCTGTAATCGCAGATCTGGATTGGAGAGGCTACCCAGACAGATGGTGTATTTGAGTGGCATATCTAAATACCAGAGGAGTAAGGCAAAAGAATCTAATAGATAATCTTTCCAAAGACACCTTACAAAATCAAGAAGTTGGTTCTTCAGAGTGACCTATTTCAACTTCAGTTACTATTAGCCACCAACAGATCTATAGTATTTTACAGTCTTATAATGATAAATTAGCATTCAAGGGCTTTTCCTTTCCAGGTTTCTATGGCAACCTCTGTACCACATACTCATTAGAAAGAAGTTCTGTTTAATTGATCTACTAATGTATTGCTTAATAGTAACTGTTAAGCAGTCTTTTGTTTCCAGGTCATATTTAGGGTTCACATATTTGCATAAAAGCATTTCGTTAGCTGAAACCAATCATTACTAGTAATTTTCTTTCTTTGGTTTAAAATAACTAAACCCTCATTGAGATTTTCTGAATAGCAAATATTTATATCTTGGAGAATAGGCTTTCTGTATGAGCTTGGCTTGCTTTGTTTCTGTGTGCAGCAAGAAAATTACAGAGCTTGAAAATGTTAATCAGTGAAGACAAAAAGAAGGTGTCTTTTTCTCCAGTTGAAATGCAAATTTACAGTGACGCTAACTATAGGCCATATCCAATATTTGATGACAAAGTTGTAATGGATAAATATAATTTAGAATGCATAGTAGTTATCCACTGTATAAGTTTCACTAATTGGAATTTTCATATGTTTCATTCAATGCAATTGAGACACTCTTTTCTGAGCTTTTCTTGTATTTCAAGCCCATCCAAAGGACGAAGATTGAAAGTGTATTTATCACAAGGTTTAAGTTAGCCTAGAAATAAACACTAATACACATAATCAGTCCCTAAGTTAATTGTGTATTTGGGGCAGGATAGGGAGCTAACACTTATTGAAATATAGCACCAAGTATATTTATCGAACTAAAACACCAAGTATATTCTAGACTAGGAACTTGAAATATGTTAAGCCACTCAGTTAGCAGAAACAATATTTCCATTTCAGAGATAAAAAAGATTCATTTTTAAAAAATTCTGAATCACCTAATTGGCTCATTCAATAAATATCAATTTGACATATACAATGTGCCAAAAGGTATTAAAACTAAACTACTAAGACAAGCAAAGATTTATACTCATGAAGTATACATACTAGCTCATATTACATTAAAAAATCATTAAGCAAATATTTGAATTCTGTCATGTGCCAGACAGGTACTGGGCAATGTGACACTATATCATAAGGTGATATCCAACATCATTATGCTAATTAATTATGGATCCCAATTTTATACTCAAGTCTTTGATTCCAAATCCTATTCTCTTTCCATTGTAATCTCCGTGTTGGAATGTTTACTTTAGCTAAAAAGAAGAGACCTTGCCATCTCTGATCCATCTCAACTACTATTGATGTTAGTAGTAGTTCTTGTTCTTTCAGAGATCTCACTTTTTGTAGTCAGGTTCCTGCCATCCTTTAGGAGAAGAATTATTTCCCACACCATCAATTCTATAGTTCAGAGTTGCCTGAAATGGTAATTATATTAAGCAAATATTCACCCAGAGTAAGGAAAGTAGAGTGGGAGAAGGGAGAAGTGGTTTAGAACATGAACATTGGGATTCATTACCGCTGAGATCAAATGATTGTGCTTGTGTTGTGCAAACCAAGACAAGTTGCTCAATTTCTCTTATCTATAAAATGGTAGTAATCAATATGATATATTACAGTGCCTAGAATATCTTGAGCATTGCACAATTAAATTTCTTGGGTTTTGCTCTTATTATTTTTGCCATTATACTTAATATACTGGTGAACGATAGAGTAGATATAGAAGGAAACTCCATATGTCCATTTCTCCTGGAAAAAATAAAGGATACAAAGAAATATCAAATCATGTATTTATAAGTACACTTAAAATACAGAATAAGTTTTAAAAGACGAGCAATATATTTATGTATCACATTAAGTTTGGGTAACAAAGGAGAAAGGAGCCAAATTGGATGGGTTGGGCAGGAAGAGCGTTCCTAAGTGACTCAAGAGGAGCTAAAGAGTGACAGTTGTTATTAACCCTGCTGTTGAATTTTAATTCTGGCAAGTGGAGTAAAACTTTTGTCATATCAGTTGAGGTAATGACAGAAGAGAACATAAAATATTTGTACATATCATGGGAGTTATTTTAAGAGTAATGGACCCCTCTGCATGATGTAATCATTGAGGAGCTGGATGCAGGAAATACTTGTGATAAAAATTCTGGACCACTGTGTAGGGAGTATTCTAAGCACTGTCTTTTCCCAACTCAAAGCTTATGTCCAATGTGTTGTCCTTTTTGTTTCTGCTATATATGGAGTCTGTGTCCAATTATTCATAGAATTGAAATAGAAAAAAAACCATTACTTCTCTATTACAGGCTCTTAATATCAACACTGTGGTCTATGGCAACTGCCTCTTTCTTGAAAGTTCTGACTCCACTTTATCTCCATTTCAATCCACACTTGAGGAATTTCAAAATTGTGTTTCTTCCTTTTGAGTATTGTATTTGGGGAAAATTCTATTTTTCATTAAAGTTCAGTTCTTTTACCAACAGTATATGTTTTTCCAAAATGAATTTTTATTTTCTAATTTTAAAAGTAATGCATATTAATAATATATTCAGCAGGTGTAAAGAAACAAAAAGAATAAGAACACCACAATTGTATATTTGCTATAACTGTCTTAATCAAAATTAGCTATAAATTCATGATGTTTTATAGTCTACTTTTTCTTGTAACAGTGCACGAGGGACATATTTGCAAGTCAATAAATATACCTCATTATTTAATAGTTGCATATTCATTCAATGGGTATTCAATGATTATAACCTCGATGTTATGCTTCAGTGAGCAAACCGTGAGTGAATTAAACAGAGTTCTTGTCTTCATATAAATTTGCCATGCATATAAATTGGCATCCTTATTTCGTAGATGAAACACACACTATTGGATTTGTTCAAATTACTTCAATTTCTGCCCTCATGGAGTTTATAGTGTCTTGGAGAGGCAGGCATAATTACACAAACATTAATTACAGCCCTCTTAGATTCTATAGAGAAAAAAAATACAGGGTACTATGAGAATATGAAACTGAGGGGTATGAGTTCCCCTGGTGTGGGGGTTTACTCGGAAAGATGAAGGATGAATAACAGGTACAGAGTTGGTGATGATGATCTGCAGGTGGAGGACAAATAAAGTGTGAGAATAGTACAAGCTCAGTCATCTACTGATTTTTTGGGGGGGTTTTACCTAAGATTTGTGAAATCACAGAGGAGAGACACCACCGTTGGACTCATATGTTAGTCACAGACTCCTTGCTGTTTAATTTGCTCCCCCACTCTGCTTTCCTGCAAATTTGTTCTGTTCCAACTTTGCCTTTCTTCTCAAAGTCCTGGTTTTATTATAGAACTTTCCTAAGAATATTCACTATCCTGGGGCATTTAGAATAGTCTGCGACTCTAATTTTCTCATAGAGAAAATGGTAATTCAATTAATTAAAGAGACTGTTTTGACTTTGATACATAGATAGATATTATTAAAGAATCATTTTGGAAAACTTAAAGAATATTACTCATTTGTTTTAAAACTATTGCACAAAATACTCAAGAAAATAAAAACTAACAAACAAGTCAGAAAAAGCAAATTGTAAAAAATATTTTAAAAATGCTAAACAAATAAAAGAACACCAAAAAAACCTTTTTGTAAAAATGCATAAAATTATCTTGTTAAGAGATAATGAATCTTAGATTAGCTCAAAATATGTCAAAGTTTATGACATTTACGAACATACTGATGCAAAATAATAAAAAATTTTTTAAAAGGAATGATATCTGAAATGTAGGGGGCAAAAAAGGAGGAATTGCAATATGTGTAGTAAATTAAATGGAAAGAGAGAGTCATTCCACATCAATAGAGAAAATGCAAAATGAAAATATAAGTGTCAAAAATCAACATGCTAAATAACATTATATTGCAATATATACATGGAAATTATTAGAAAAAGAAAATTGATAAAAACACAATTGTTGAAACAGATTTAGCAATCCTTCTAGCTTTTGGTATATGAAGAATACAAAACAGTCTGAATATTATAATTAATGCAACAGATTAAATAGGTACCTACTTACCTTCATGCTATACCCTACTATAACACACACACACAAATGTAAATGTGTGTTGATATATACATATCTACATAACACATGACATATGTTGTACATAATAGACATAATATATTTTCTGGTATATACTTTTCTGGTTTTATTTTCCATTATATTCATTTTCTTATATTATTATATGTTATAATTTCCTATTATACTATTACTTTCCTTTTTGGAATTGTGATTTGAAGTGTCTGCTCTTGGGGCGCCCGGGTGGCTCAGTCAGTTAAGCGTCCAACTTCAGCTCAGGTCATGATCTCATGGCTCGTGAGTTTGAGCTCCGCGTCGGGTTCTGTGCCAACAGCTCAGAGCCTGGAGCCTGCTTCAGATTCTGTGTCTCCCTCTCTCTCTCTCTGCCCCTCCCCTGCTTGCTCTCCCTCTCTCTCTCAAAACTAAACATTAAAAAAGTGTCCTCTCTTAAGAAATTATATATTCATAATTATATATATATAAGCAGTTAGCAAAAAGCAATTATATATTTATAATATGAGTGTGTGCTTATATGTACATACATATGAAAGACGAAGACTTTTGTTTTAATTTTTATTTACTGAAAAGTTTTTAACACCTTTACTGAGGAATTTTTGACAAAAAAATAAACTACACATATTTAAAGTGTGCAATTTCATACATTTTGACATATGTATTTACTAGTGAACCCATTAACCCAAACAAGATAGTGAACATAAATTCATTATTCCCAAAAGTTATTCCCAAAAGTTTCTTCAAGTACTTTTATAATCTCTCTCTCCTGCCTGTCTCTTCCTCCTAACCCTGGTCCCAGGCAGCAACTGATCTCCTTCAGTTTGTAGATTAGATTAGTTTGTATTTTCTAAAATTTATATGGAGGAATTCATATAATATGTGTTCTTTTTTATAGGTCTTCATTTGCTCAACATAATAATTTTGAGATTAATCTGTATAGGTGCTTTAGTCAATAGTTCATTCCTCTTTTTTTTAATTACTTATTTATTTATTTTGAGAGAGAAAGAGAGAGAGTGAGCGAGTACAGTGGAAGAGAGAGAGACAATCCCAAACAGACCCTATGCTCAGCAAAGAGCCCAAAATGGGGCCCAGTCTCACAACCATGAGATCATGACCATGAGGTCATGACCTGAGCCTAAATCAAGAGTTGGATGCTTAACCGACTGAGGCACCTAGTCTTCCCATTCCTGTTTAGTGCAGAGGGGAATTCCATTATACAGATAATACCACAATTTGTTCTTTCATTCATCTGTTGATAGCTATTTGGGTCACTTTCAATTTTGGCTGCTATGACTATCCATGTACAACTCTTTGTATGGATATAAACTTTGATTTCTCCTAGATAAATACCTAGAAGTGGAATGACTGGATGATATGACAAGTTATCTGTAGCTTTTTAAGAAACTGCCAAACTCTTTTCGCAAGTGGTTGTAACATTCTCTGTTCTCACCATCCGTGCAGTTCCATGTGCTTCATGTCTTTGCTGTCACTTGTTACGGTCTAAAGATGATGCGCTTATTTGACACTTCTCTATCCTCTTTCATGAAGTGTCTGAACCTTATTGTTATTTTTAATGAAGTGTTTGTTTTCTTATTTTTTACTTTAGAGAGTATTTTTTAATGTTTATTTATTTTTGAGAGAGAGAGAGAGAGAGAGAGAGAGAGCGAGCGCAAGTGGGGGAAGGGCAGCGAGAGAGACGGAGACACAGAATCCGAAGCAGGCTTCATGCTCTGAGCTGTCAGCACAGAGCCTGACTGACATGGGTCTCGAATCTATGAGCTGTGAGATCATGACTTGAGCCAAAGATGGATGCTCAACTGACTGAGCCACCCAGGCACCTTAAGTTGTTTTTATATTCTGGATCCAATTCTTATTTTATATAATTTGAAAATATTTCTCCAAGTTTGTAACTACTCTTTTCAGTTTGTAACTGTCCTTTTGTTTGTTTCAAATTATTATTAAATCCTAGTTAGTTATCATATAGTGTAATATTGATTTCAGGAGTAGAATTCAGTGATTCATCATGTACATATAACACCCAGTGCTCATCACAAGTGCCCTCCTTAATACCCATCACCCATTTAGCTAATCCCCTGCCCACCTTCCGTCCCTCAACCCTCAGTTTGTTCTCTATAGTTAAGAGTCTCTTATGGTTTGCTTCCCCCTCTTCTTTTTTTCCCTTCCTTTATATTCATCTGTTTTGTGTCTTAAATTGCACATATGAGTGAATTCATATGGTAGTTGTCTTTCTCCGACTGACTTTTTCGCTTATAGTAATAGACTCTAGCTTTATCCACATCATTGCAAATGGCAAGATTTCATTCTTTTGATGGCTAAGTAATATTCCATTGAAAATATACACTACATCTTTATCTGTTCATCAATTGATGGACATTTGGGCTTTCTCCATAGTTTGGCCATCATTGATATGATACTATATACATCAGGATGCATGTTCCCCTTTGAATCAATATTTTGTATCCTTTGGGTAAATACCTAGTAGTGCAATTGCCAGATCATAGGGTCATTCTATTTTTTATTGGTTATTTTAATTTATTAATTTTTAAATTTACATCCAAGTTAGTTGACATATAGTGCAAAAATGATTTCAGGAGAAGAATCCAGTGATTCATCATCACCTACATGTAACAGCCACTGCTCATCCCAACAAATGTCCTCCTTAATGCCCTTTGCCCAATTAGCCCACCCCCACCCCAAAGCCCTCTAGCAACCCTCAGTTTGTTCTCTGTATTTAAGGGTTTCTTATGGTTTGTCCCCCTCCATGTTTTTATATTATTTTTGCTTCCCTTCCCTTACGTCTATCTGTTTTATATCTTAAATTCCACATATGAGCAAAGTCATATGGTATTTGTCTTTCTCTGGCTGATTTTACTTAACATAATACACTCTACTTCCATCCATTTTGTTGCAAATGGCAAAACTTCTTTCTTTTTGATCACCGAATATACACCACTTCTTTATGCATTCATCAGTTGATAGACATTTGGGCTCTTTCCACACTTTGGCTATTGTCAATAGCACTGTTATAAACATTGGGGTGCATGTGCCCCTTCAAAACAGCAATCCTGTATCCCTTGGATAGATACCTAGTAGTGCAATTGCTGGATAATAGGGTAGTTCTAGTTTTAATTTTTTGAGGTACCTCCATACTGTTTTCCAGAGTGACTGCACCAGTTTGCATTCCCACCATCATTGCAATAGAGTTCCTCTTTCTCTGAATCCTTGCCAACATCTGTTGTTGCCTGAGATGCTAATTTTAGCCATTCTGACAGGTGTGAGTTGGGATTGTGGTTTTGATTTGTATTTCCCTGATGATGAGTTGATGTTGAGCATCTTTTCATGTGTCTGTTAGCCATATGGATGTCTTCTTTGGAAAAGTGTCTATTCATGTCTTCTGGCCACTTCTTACTGGATTATTTTTCTTTTGGGTGTTGAGTTTGATAAGTTCCTTATAGATTTTTATATATTTTAGATGCTAACCCTTTATCAGTTATGTTATTTGCAAATATATTCTCCTATTCCAAAGGCTGTTTTTTAGTTTTGTTGTTTCTTTGCTGTGCAGAAGCTTTTTATCTTGATGGAGTTCATTTTTGCTTTTGCTTCCCTTGCCTCTGGACACATATCTGGTAAGAGGTTGCTATAGCTAAGGTCAGAAAGTTTTCTGCCTATATTCTCGTCTAGAATTTTGATGGTTTCCTGTGTCACATTTAGATCTTTCATCTATTTTGAATTTATTTTTGTGTATGGTGTTTGGAAGTGGTTCAGTTTCATTATTCTGCATGTTGTTGTACCAAAGACTCCACCAAAAAATTGTGAGAACTGACATACGAATTAAACAAAGTCACAGGGTATAAAATTGATGTACAGAAATCTGTTGCATTTCTATATGACAATAATGAAGAAGTAGAAAGAGAAATAAAGGAATTGGTCCCACTTACAATTGCACCCAAAACCATGATACCTAAGAATAAACTTAAACAAAGAAGTAAAAGATGTATACTCTGAAAACTATAGAAGACTTATGAAAGAAACTGAATAAGATACAAAGAAATGGAAAAACATCCATGCTCATGAATTGGAAGAACAAATATTGTTAAAATGTCTATACTACCCAAAGTGATCTACACATGTAATGCAATTCCTGTCAAAATACCACCAGCATTTTTTACAGAGTTAATACAAACAATCCTAAAATTTGTATGGAATAACAAAAAAATCCCAAATAGCCAAAGAAATCTTGAAAAATAAATAAAGATGGAGGCATCACAATCCCGGACCTCAAGCTATATTACAAAGCTGTAGTCAGAAAGAGGAAGACTTCAAATAATGATTTAGAAAGAGAAAACCATAATAGAATAATGTATAATATAATAACATAACTTCACATATTAAATATATCAAAATAAAATAGGGAATTATATATAATAGTATGTGTTAGTATATATTATTATATTTTGTATAATTATATGGCATATCTTACTGTACATTAGAAGTAATCTAATTAATATAATATTAATTATAAGTAGTATATTATAATGTTATATAATATATTATAATTATATTATATACATAATTATATAATATATTATATTATATACATAATTATATAATATATAATATATTATATATGATTATAATTATATAATATATAATATATTATATATGATTATAATCATATATAATATATCATATATAATAATTATATTAATTAAATATATTCTGTAATTGCTAAATATATGTGAATATTTAGTAGATATTTGTATATATGTATTTGTTCTATATACATGCAAATATATATTAAAATATATCATCTTATTATATTTATATATTTATTCCTTTATTATTTTATTTATTTTTTTTAAGGGAAACAGCCTTCCAAATCATGATTTTAGAAAAAAAAAGAGAAACCATAATAGTAAATACTGGCTGTGTAACTATATTAAGGCACAGATACTGTTAAAATATGAAAACTGGATAAAAATGAAAGCAATATATATGATGATACATATTAAAGGATTTCACATTAAAAACCTTAGTGTAAAGTACTATCTTTTAAAATTGATTTTTAAAAACCAGTAGTCCAATGTAAAAATGGACAATATCTTCATATTTGCTCTGGGTGAGACAGTTTATTTGGATATGTCTGTTTACCTTCTAGCCTTAGTAGACATTTCTCTGTGCTCATGTAAGTGTCCTGTGCCTGTGCACATCATTGTGTTTCCGACATTGAATTGAAACTGTTTGTCTTTCTCAACTAGACTATTACTTTCCCCAGGTTGTTGTCTGTACTTGAAGCATCATTTAATTTGAATGGCTTAGCCTGGTGTCTGCTCTGCTCTGTAAGGAAAAGAGAGAAATGAAAAAGATGGGAGGAAAAGAGAGAATTGGAAAAGATGAGATTGTGATTAGAAGTTATTGATCATCCTTCTTTTTAACTTTAAGTAGCTTTTTGAATAGAACACACAGGAGCTCAAAATAAAAAATTAAGTGTGTGGAAGTGATATTTCTGATGTGCTCTTGTCTCCTTTCTGTCTTCTTTCTAATATATTTTTCTTCTCTATATTTCTTCTTACTACATATTTCTAGGCCCAGTGCCTAATTTACCATACACATCAATTAGCTTCCTTATTCAATGGTAGAAATGTACTTTTGATTTTGGTTAAATTACTTCAATTTCTGGAAATAAATGTATTTTTACATTTAAATTCAAATTATTATTGACTTAGTGGTGCTTGCTCCACAAAAGAAATTGAAGCAGACCTTTTAAATGTTTATCTTCCAATCTGTCCCTAATAGAATGATCTTTATTCCTGGAATTGAATCACATAACCACTCAGAACTCCCAGATACTTATCCACCACATTTAAAAAACATTATTTTTATAATTTTCCTATTCTAAACAAAGGAAATATCCCTTACATAGACTTCAACATACTTTCCAGTAAAAGTATGCTAAAAAATAAAGTGTGTAACGTGTTTCAATTTGCTTGAATATATAAAAGCTTTTCCAAAAATATGTTTTAAAAAACCTTTCAAGAAATTATTAAAACTTCACAGAGCCTACTATTTCAATTTTTGCTTTTATTTTATCAAAGCTATATTTTAAGGCTGTCCTTTAAAATATTCCTTGAAACTTTAACTAGTTCCCTAGAGTGGACTTGGAACATGAATTATTTTATAGGAGTATATAATTAATTTCATTTCAAATTATTAAAATTAGATACTCTTTATTTAATATTAGATATCACTAATATATACATATACAATATACATCTAAATACTGCAAAACAATTATTTCCTTTACTTTTTTTCATTTGAAAGAACGTCCAGCATACTTACTTAGGATGTCAATATATTTATATATATGTTTACCCCCCATAGTAGCCCAATGGATCATTCTTTTACCCTTTACACCTTTAAAAATGTATTGTTCCTGGGGATATTTATTTGACTTGAGTTATATAAATACAATTTATAATGTATGTAAAAGAAGTTCAAACAAGAAGTTTAATTTAAAAAGATGATTCTTTTTCATATTCAAAGAGTGAAATTCCTCCTGTTATATGGTAATATGGGTTTTGGGATAAATTATTCTATTTAAGTAAGCAGCTGACAAAAATCTACATAATCTCTGATTTTTCTACTTCTACTTTATGTTTAAAGACCTCAATATTCAGAGATGACCAGGTAAAAACTCACATTCTTACAGGAGCATTTAATATAACTCTAATACATGCTACTTGTAAAAATTTGTAGTGATGGGAAAGATTATCATCCAAAAAGCAAACTTTGTCTTCTTTGTGCCCCACCCCCCATTCTGTTCTTCCATTATAACTGCTGTGAATTATTTCTGTAATGTTCTTAAGTCATATCCTGTTTAAAACTGAACTCTCTGTTCCTTAAGGTATAGATAAGAATTCCTAGAATTCTTAATTTTATAGCTTGGTTAAAGACAAAATTAAAAGTTTGGTGAATGGAAAATTCCAGAACATATGATCTTATGAGGTCCTCTTTCTCTGGGCTTCTGTACCTCTACCTTTCTATGCCTGCTTTTTCATAATCATAATTTTTATTAATGTCTATATAGAACCCACTGGAAGGTCTGGTCTAAAGAGAAACAGGATCTGACTAATGATCTAGAAGGATTACTCTGGCTGATAGATTAAG
The DNA here is from genome assembly GCF_028018385.1 of Neofelis nebulosa. NCBI lineage: Eukaryota > Metazoa > Chordata > Mammalia > Carnivora > Felidae > Neofelis > Neofelis nebulosa. The sequence goes on along the minus strand of NC_080782.1, from coordinate 39,065,309 downwards.
AAGAGATTGAAGGGACAAAGGCAGAAACAAGGAGACCAGTTAGGAGACTATTGCAGCAATCCAGCTGAGACATAATGGACAGTGTCAGCAGGGAGGTGCTAAGAACTGCTCTTACACTGGATATCTCCTGAAGTTAATCCCAAAAGATCTGCTGGTGGATTGGTTTGGGAGTATGTGAGAAGGATAAGCGTAAGGGGTGATTCCAAGCCTTTGGCCCAAGCTACCAGAGGATAAAAATTCATTTACTGGGATGGGGAAGACTGTAGAGGAAACAGGTTTGGGGTGAAATTAGGAGAGACATGAAATTTGGCTTGGGATACGTGAGATCTCAAATGATCATTAGATATTTATCTGAATTTTCTATTGCTAAATGCCAAATAAATATTTTAACTAATTTCCTACTGCTGTCATAACAAATGACTACAGATTTTTTGGTTGAAAACAACACACATTTATTATCTCACAATTTTCATGATGCCAAAGTCTAGGCACAATGTGACTCAACTGGGTTTTCCTTCCTGGGTCTCACTATACCAAAATCAGTCAGCAGGCAGGGCTACCTTCTGTCTGGGAAGGTCTGAGGAATAATCCACTTCTAAACTCCAAGTTGTTGGCAGAATTCAATTCCTTGTTGTGGGATTTAGGTCTCCATTTCCCTGCTGGCAGTGAGCTGAGAGCCACTCTTAGCTCCTAAAGCCCTCTCTGATGTTTGCCCACTACATTAGAATCAAAAATGGCACATTGTATCCTTCTCACACTGGAACTCTCTCAGACTGCTCCTTCTGTTGCATAGCTATACACCTAGCCAGGAAAAAGTTCTCTGCTCTTAAGGGCCCATGTGATTAGATAGACCTATGTGGGTAATCCAGGACGTATTTTAGGATCTGCAATCTTAATTACATCTTCGGAATACCTTTTGCCATGTAATGTAGCATATTTGTAGACTTGAAAGATAAAGCGGTTAACATATTTGAGGAAGAGGTCATTCTGCCTCCCCTTACATACAAACAGATAGTTTTAGTAAGCAATCAGACATATCATGTATGGTATTCCTGGGAAAGATCCAGAGCAAACATAAAAAAATAGGGGAGAGTCATCAGCCTATAGATGGTGCCTCAAGCCATTTAAAAAAAAAAAGTGTGGAGGGTGTGAGTACAAAGGAGAAGAGGTCTAAGGATTGAACACAGGATTACTCCAGTGCTGAGGAAGTTGAGAACCAGCAAGAAACTGCAAATGAGAAAATGTAGAATATACAGGGAGAGAAGCAGGTAAGAGAGTACATGAGAAATGTTCCTCTCCTGATTGTTTCTATATTATCACTGAATTAGCAAAACACAGGCTAAAAGGAAGGGTAAGAAAGGAGGTGTTAGAGGTTAAAAAGGGAGGAAAAGAAATAAAATGGACAATTTATATAGAGTGCAAGTATAGATTTGGAAAATGTAGTTTAATTGCTTAAAATTATTAAGTCAGTTGACGACATTTAACCAGAGTTACTGTTTTATATTCCTTACAATTTCTTTATATTTTCAACACAGTGCATAAATTCTTTGCTTTCCCTCCCTACATCTTAGCCTATTTATATCTGGGTAGTTCTCCCAGGGCACCTCTGAAGTGTAATAAAAAGCGTGTCCCTTCCAACACCTTCCTTCCTTCAATTTTTCCTCAATCGTCAAATTCTCAGTTCCTGCCACATCCTTCTTCCCCATATCTCTTGATATCTGCTGTAGTGTTCGTTCCTTATTTCCACAGCACTTACTTTCTGACATACTAATTTAATTGTTTATTGTATTTATTATTCATTGCCTGTCCATCCAACTCCATAATATAAACTGTACAAGGGCAGAGATCTTTGGTCACTGATGTATCCAAAATTCCTTGAATATTGCTTGACACATGGAAGACAATGGGTACGTATATGTTGAAAGAAGAAACAAATCTTGAGTTGCCTGTGAATCCTTTAAGATGAGCTTGGATTACAGAACTTGGGTATATATTTAGATATGCAACACTGGAGTGCATGAGAGTAACTTTGATTTTTCTATGTTTTTACAAGTCACCAATGTTTTGATATTGAAACCATTTGGACTGATGCAAAAATATTAAATGTGGAAAATGAAATAAAGTTTGAGCATAAATGTGGTAAGTAAAATAAAACCTAAGTATGTTTTCATAATTCTGGAGACTACCAGCATTTATGCATGGGAGGTAGAAGAGAAACCTGGTGACATCACATCAGAGTTGTGCTTACCCTGCATGTTCTATTTCAAAAAGATATTGACATAGCAGAAAAGTTCCAACAGAGGGCATGAAGGACAATGAGTCTAGAAACAAGTTCAATAAAAAGTAGACATTAAGCCTGAATGAAATAAAATTACTCCAGCTTAAAATTTTAGGTAGAATTCTCATTCAAACCAATTGGTGCTGATTCATAGGACTCAAATATGCAGTTAATAGAAGAATGACTTTATTGCAATTGAAGAATGCCCAACTATGGAAGGGGTTCCAAACTGAGTGTCCACTGTACCTAGCTGATTGAATTAGTGACAGATTAGGGGCCAGATCAGGGTATTTTCTGATTTTGGTGAGAGTTTACGGTAAGTAAATTCTAAGATCCTTGGCACATTACTGTTTGACACCTCTGTCACATAAATTTTAGCTTTATGTAATCAGTCACCATATCCTAATTTTAAATCAAAACAAAAAAACAATGCCTTGAGGCAGAGCAGTTAACATTTCTTCATAAATAAACTTTATTGTCCTCTTTATTGTGCTGCTTTATGCACGTTTATTTTTATATTTGAATTTTTCATGAGATATTTTCAGCATAACATAAAAAACTGGATACTCGTACATTTGCTAGAATTGGAATTATATAAGTACAACCTGAGTTTTGCTTTTCCTCCATGAATTTGTAAAGTTAGACCTGTGCGTAAAATCTACTTCAGCAAATTTTTTTAAGTTGGGAAAATATTTCACTCTTTAATTATGCATGTAATTTTGAGAAACATTCATTCCCTTCAAATAGCACCCACTACTTCTATCATTCATTCTCTGACAGCCTTGTACAAGATGCACATGTGATTCAAAATCTGGATTTTTGATAAGAATCTCTTTGATAAGAATTCTAATGCTCCCAAAATCAAGACAAAATAAAATGTCACCAAAACCCCTGCAGTCTGGCTGTGGTAGTTTTGTTTTACCCTGCATTCTTAACACCGGTTAGCCATGAAGTTCAAATTCAATCTTAAAACTCCCTTATGAAATTAAGGTAGAAAGAATGAATAGACTCTGCTTCTGGAAAAGTGTCAAATGTGAGCATTTGATTCTAAGGATTTTAAGATCTAATCTTTGCCCATTAAGTAAATTCATCAACATTTGAGACATTAACTTCTCCTAAGCACTGCAGGAGGAAAAGGTTAGTTTTTAAAAATCTCGGTGACTTTCCCTTGAGTAAAAAGCATGTTTCTGTTATATCTCTTACAAGAGATACACTAGGTGCATTTTTTTTTTCTTTTTCTTTCTTTTCTTAAAAATATCAGCCATAGAAAACTGAGTGATAGAGAATATCTGGGCATTTTTTTCTTATCTCATTAATAAAAAGCTTTTGAATCTGCATGTGCAGGCACTGCGGTGAGCACTGGGGACTCAAAGACGTTTGCATGAGGAGTTGAACTTCTGCAATAAGCTCATTGACTCCCACACCCTTCCCCCACACCCTCCCTCCACCTCATTCCATCTGCATTTACCAGTTGACAAACAAGCAGAAGAAGATAAATCTACCTGTCTCCATCATGCTTAGTGTTCCAAAGTAGTCAAAATACAAATTTGGGGGGGGGGAGGGAAATAATTTTTTAAAAGGGGGGACGTTGAGGGTTAAAGTAGCATGGTAAGAGATCATTTTAGAAAGAGGTAGAACACAAAAAATGGCATTATGCTATTGATAATTTGTGTGTGTGTATGTATATATATGTATATATATATATATATACAGTCAGTATATGTATATACAGTTCTACATAGTAATATTTTATTTTCAGTATTACACTGAAAACATCAAATTCTGCTTGTCATTCATTTAATAAATATCATTTTCATGTGGCTCAAACATCTGTGGCTAGTGAGTTCATGGAATTCATCTGAGCATTCAATATTGGTTATTAAATTAATACATCTTATTCATCTGGAATATTTTTTAATTCACTTTTTAAAGCACGTGGTCCAATAGCAAGAATTGAAATAAAACATTTTTCATTTTATTGTCACTTGAGATGGTCTATTTAAAACTGTTGGACATTTAGTCTATTGTAATGTCTGTTACAGTGAAGCAAATACATTATAGTGGAATCATCAAGTGTAACCTTGCTTTTTAAATTAACTGAGGAAATGTGTAACGTACAGACTAAGTTACATTAAACAGTACCATTCCATTCATTACAGGTTGGATATAAATTGGCTGGCCGTCATTTGAAATACTTCTGATATATCTTTAGCTCTTTTTCATTTTCCTTTCTAACATTGTGCATGTCTGGAGAGCTGGCAGAAGCCAATTGTGTAACCTGAGCGAGTTTAATGATGCCCCAGTACGCTTTCTCTATCTGTTAGCTTGTACATAGCTTCAGCCCCCTTCAGAGGCACAATTCAATAAGCACTGCTGTTTTGAAACAGTGCCATTTAATGAACTACTTAGGAACCCTTTCCTATTGCTTGTTTTTATCTGTTTCTTTCGTAACCGTCGCACTCCCATTGTGAGATAAAAGTGAAATATATTCAATAGCTACAGCTGAAAGAAAAGCTATGCCGTTTCTGGATGTGCTCGCTGGTACTTTTAGAAGGTTGGGATGGAGAGGGTGTAACCGGATCAAGAGTAAACGCCACCTTGGTCACAGTTTTGCTGCTGCTGCTGCTGCTGGCACTAGGATATTGATTCTCTATTCCGTGTCTCTTTGATGTCACCTTAGAGCATTGATGTGGAAAAAATATATATCGACAGATTTTCCCGGAACATTTAATGCAAGGTGCTGCTCCAGGTGGCAAGGGTAGAAATGGAATTTTCTGTTTCTTCTGTGATATTCTTCAATTGTATGTTGATGTCAATTATATTTCTTATCTTTTAAGTTTTGATTTAAATTCCAGTTAGTTAACATACAGTGTAATATTAGTTTCAGGGGTTTAATATAGTGATTCAACACTTCCATACAACACCTTTATTTTAGTGTTGGGAAGTAACCTGTCCTCTAATGCTATAAGATGGTTTTAGGTTAATGTGAGGTATTCAAATTCTATGGGTACGTGAATCTGGAGAGATTATGTAATCTGTATAGGATTAACCTGTTCCTAATAAGAAGTTTAATGCCTCAAAATCCCCAGGACTCTAAGGTTGGATGTTTTTCACTCTTTACTAAAAAATCTAGGAGACATTTTACTGCCGTGAATGTTCCAGTGTTCTTTAAGAGAAATCGTCATGCATTTGACAGAAGCTTAAAAAATTTGAGCACTTTTGTCTCTAGTTCATCTTATGGGAGCCCATTTCTCTTGAAATGCATCAGAATTTGGGCTGCTTTATGTTAATGAAATTATTTTAAATGCCCCCCTTATACATTCCATTGCCAAGCACACACCTATAATTTTATATTTCTCACAAGGTATTTTGTCAGATGATCCTGAGAATTTATTTATGAACTATTTTCCACAGATGGGTTAAATCTTGGTGATATGTCCTTACTTTCAAGATGTATTAACTCAAGGACATGTCACAACCTTTCTTAATCAAAATTGCTTTAGATGTCTTTTTGCAAAACAAAAGTGAATGCTATCCTTTTATTGGAACAGCTACATACTTATGAGATTTATATTTTCTTTAGTTAACACTTAAAATCATGTTGAAGACTAAGAAGTCTATAGAGAAGGTCATGCAATATAAACAAACTTGGATATTTTTATAAAACTTATTGGCCTCCATCTTGTCTTGACTGGAATTTGCACCCTGACAAATACTGAGTTGCTGTTTTAGTCCAGCCTGTACTTTAAAAGATCCCTCTGAAGCAGCATGGCTTTTCACTTCTTTTTGTTCTATGACATATTCAGTTCAATTAAAATTTTGGCTTCTGGAGACATGCTCAGAAAAAATTGCATGACTTTCAGCTCTGTATCACAACTGTTTGTCCAACATTCAATCATAGGCAGGTTTTCTAAATTACTGTTGGCTATGTATTTCGTATTTGTGGCATTTTTCACTAAAGTGATTTCATATTTACCAATGTCTACCTCTTTAAATAGAGATGCCACGGGGCACCTGGGTGGCTCAGTCGGTTAAACGTCTGACTTTGACTCAGGTCATGATCTCTTGGTTCATGAGTTCAAGTCCTGCATTGGGCTCTGCGCTGACAGCTCAGAACCTGGAGCCTGCCTTAGACTTTGTGTCTCCCTCTCTCTTTGCCCCTCTCCCACTCACACTCGTCTCCCAAAAATAAATAAATGTTGAAAAAAAATTTAAATAGAGATACCATGCCTGAAGCTGCTGAATTAGACTTGTGTTGCCTCATGAAAGGAAAAAAAAAATAAATTATCTATTGACAAAAAATAACTTGTGACACACATAATAATGGAAATATATGAGTTTCAAACACTGGAGAGAAAATAAATCTCACAATGAACTGCACATTTTGAATCCCAAGAGGGATTATATCATAATACCTAGGTTTTTAGTTTCTTATCTGAGGGTTGATATTAAGAAATTGAATAATTTGTTGGAGGGTAAAATTTTAGAGAAGTATATTGGGCTTTATGGTCCTATGTACCAATGGACAAAGTACTGGAAATACTGTTTCTAACTATGCTTCTTTACTTGTTTTTTTTTTTTTTTTAATGTTTACTTATTTTTGAGGTAGAGTGTCAGTGGGGGAGGGGCAGAGAGAGAGAGGGAGACATAGAATCTGAAGCAGGCTCCAGGCTGTGAGCTGTCAGCACAGAGCCCCACACGGGGCTTGAACGCAGGAACTGTGAGATCATGACTTAAGCTGAAGTCGGATGCTTAACCAACTGAGCCACCCAGGTGCCCCATGTTCTTTATTTGTTTTTAATTAAGACTATATTTTTGAAAACTAATGTGCTGAGAAAATTTGCTGACTTTGTAAACTCTTCATTTTTGTTTTCAGCAAGAAAATATGCTTCTGAGCATTTTAACTGAAATTTGTAATTCATGATTGAGTAGACCTTGGAGGTAGCCATTTTGAGATGTTCAACAACAGTCATGAATAGTGATAATATTAAAGTTTTTCCAAACACAGAATGAACTACTTACTGTGTTTGGTGGTCAAAAATTAAGAGTAATTCCCGAGAGGAAATTTTGGTTTCTTATTTTAAAAAATGCTATGGGGGTGCCTGGGTGGCTCAGCCGGTAAAGCATCCGACTTCTGCTCAGGTCATGATCTCGCGGTCCATGAGTTCGAACCCCGCGTCGGGCTCTGTGCTGACAGCTCAGAGCCTGGAGCCTGTTTCAGATTCTGTGTCTCCCTCTCTCTGTGACCCTCCCCCATTCATGCTCTGTCTCTCTCTGTTTCAAAAATAAATAAACGTTAAAATATAAAAATAAAAAAATAATAAAAAACTTAAAAATTCTAAGTATTCTATTTTTCTCCAAAACAGGATACTAGGTGTGTGTGTGTGTGTGTGTGTGTGTGTGTGTATATATATATATATATATATATATATATGATATAAAAATGATGGTTCATCTGGTTTTATAAACCATAATTATGTAAGCATGGCTACAAAAAAGTGAAATCATGTGAAGAGTGAGCTCTGATTTACCCTTGGACAAAATAATTCTTCTCCAACATTCTTATTTTCAAGGACATAAAGTACACCCTGGTGTGAGCCTAACAGAATTATATTCCATCCTCTAAGAAATGTGTCAACAGATGTTTCCTGGAGAGCTGCATTAGTTGTTTTTCATGAAGTGTTTATATATATAACCATATATATATGACCATATATATTGAAATATTTCAATTTAGCAGTATTCATAACACATAGCAGAAACTTACTTTTATTCATTTAAGTGATGTCTTGATTCCCTAGCTTTTACAATGACTGGACACTGAACACTTGTCATACAATCAAACCTTCATATTTTTAGTTGTTTATTTTTATAAGAAAAATAGAAAACTAATAAAGAAAAAATATATAATTACTGTAGAATTATAAAATATAAAGTTGAGCTACAAGATGAAATATACATGTTTAATATATATGTAATATGCTAAGTAACTGATAAATAAATATAAAATTATAAACCTAAAAGGGAAGAAAGAAGTGGGGCACCTGGGTGGCTCAGTCAGTTGAGCGTCTAACTTCGGGTTGGGTCATGATCTTGTGGTTTGTGATTTCAAGCCCTGCATCGGGCTCTGTGCTGAGCCCACTTTGAATCCTGTACCCTTCTCTCTGCCCTTCCCCCGCTTGCACTCTCTCCCTCAAAAGTAAATATACATTTAAAAAAAAAAAGGTTTAAATTAAATTTAAAAGAGGCTTAAATTCTGAAGTGGATTTGAAGCTTTCCAAACCATAGGCTATACACATATATATCTGTCTATTACAAACTACAATTCACTGTAAGAAAAAATAGTTTCTTGCACCTGACATATAACAAATTATTTCTTCTGCAGAAAGTTGAAAAGAAATGGACAGTGGCTGGCAACACTGAGCCAAGATTCACGAATATTGCTTCTTGATTTTGTCATAGGCCAATTTAATCAAATGGGTAAATTTCTTAAATTCAGTGATCTAAAACATGAATATATATCAATATCCAAGAAGAAATTCTGATCTAAAAGAAGTTAATAACTCATGTCTACTTCAAACATAGACTTTATAAATGTAAAGTTTAGATTTATAATTAAAGGGTTTCGTTTTGATCTGGGTGAAATGTATATCAGAAAATAACATAAGACAAGTAACTTAAGATATGTCTGAAGAGTACATACATTTTGGAAAAAAAATCAAACTGATTAGATGACAAGCCAATTATGAAAAAGTGACTTTTCTCCTTGTCTTTTTATTTAAATAGCCGATACCTAAATTTATGGCCAAAAAATGGTTGATGTCATATTATTCAGATATTACTGATTCAAAACAATCTGATAGAGGGTTTGTGGAGCCTCAAAGAAGACTAAATTTTAATGCTAATTTTCATTTAAACATTTTAAATCTTCAGTATATTAAGGGAGAAGCATTTTGTAGCAGATTAAAAACAAGCCCAATAAATTAGAAATTCTAAGCTTGAAACCCCGCTCTTTGGTCCTCTTTGTGACCTTTGAGTGACCTTTGGTAAGGAAAAGGATAAGCCTTATACTTGTGATATTACACATATATTGTGAATTTTTGTAATTGTTTAATTGGCTGTACTGAAGTACTTGATAATTGATACTTTCTGAATTATATAATTTTTAAAGGTCATTTCTATGAAAGTATGATTTATATGCAATAAAATTTACCCTGTTAAGGTACATCATTCTATGAGGTTTTGCAAATGCACACAGTCATACACCCATATTTCTATCATCTCAAATAATTAGCTCATGCCCTTACCGTTAGATCCTGGGCACAACTAATTTATTTTCTAAATTTGTAAGTTTGCCTTTTCCAGAATGTCATGTAAATGGAAACATGTAATACATAACTATTTGGGGCTGGACTTTTTTATTTAGTTCAATATATTTGAGATCTAGCCAACTTGTTGCACTTATCAGTAGTTTGTTTGCTTTTATTACTGAGTAGTATTGTATCATATGGATGCCCCACATGTGTTTTTAGTAAACAAATACTGTTACTTAAGAACATAGCATGATACTAAAAAGTATTTTATTTATTTTCACATTGTGTGTTTTAAGACCTTTGGAAAATAGAAAATGGTATATGTTCACCCTCTAAAAGCATAAACATCAGTACTTTTGTAGAAAAGCTGTATAATAAATAGAAAGTCCACAGGCTTTCTAATCAACATCACAATTCTCTTTGAGTGTGTTTAACTTTGAGTCCATCAGAAATGACTTTGGCTTGGCCACTGCCAGTGAAATAAGTAATTTAATTAGAGACAAGCTGATTCAGCACAGATAACTCCAGGGAAGACTGTCCAAGACCTTTCTGTACCCTTGATGGCATCATAAGTAAAATTTCTTGGCTAGGGCCTCTGTGTTTGTTTTCAGTACCAATGCTCTTGACTCTTCTCTTTGGCATTCCTCCATGTTGCAGACTTGTTAAAGTCTCTGGCTTAAGATATGTTTTCCAGCTACTTACTGTGTTTACACATGAACTCCTAAACACAACTACCACTTAAATATTGTTAAAGGAACAGTGATCTATCATGACCATTTTATACCATGAAGGCCCCGAAAAACACTCCTGAGTTGAACTTTCCCTGTATAGCCTATTGTGGGAACTTCCAAACTGAAGCCTGCACATTAATTCTCCAGCTCCATTATCCATAGCTAAATGGACTCCACTCACCCAGCTCAGCTCCATGCCAGTGTCCCTTATGTTTAAAAAAATATTTTTTAGCGCTTATTTTTGAGACAGAGAGAGACAAAGCATGAATGGGGGAGGGTCAGAGACAGGGAGACACAGAATCTGAAACAGGCTCCAGGCTCTGAGCTGTCAGCACAGAGCCCGACGCGGGGCTCGAACTCACAGACCGCGAGATCATGACCTGGGTGGAAGTCGGAAGTCGGAAGTCGGACGCTTAACGGACTGAGCCACCCAGGCGCCCCCTTATGTTTAAACATACAGCACAGACATAAGTCCTCCTCCCATTGTAACCTTACAATTTAAAAGAAGGATTTCCTGCCTACTTACATTACTGTACTATTTATTAGAACTTTGTGTGGCATTGACCTTGATCTGCTAAGAGTGTTTTATTTTTACATTGTATTGATTACTGTAAATGCTTGTTTATGTCATGGATAATAGAAGATATGTATCACCCAACTTGTTGTGGCTCACACCATCAAAGATATGACATTGTACAATTTTCAATTAATCCTGAAAGGCAAATTACCTTTAGATACAATTATTTAAGTTATGGAATTAAAGACACAGTAGGTTTAGAATAAGTGGGTGGCAAAAAGGAGAATTTTCAGAATTTCTAAGTGGTTTGTAACCTAGAGCAATTGATAAATCCTATAATCCCTTGAAGCCCAAGAAATAAATGACTAGGAGGATAATGATTTTTAAGAGACTTTTCCATGCTCTAGTTTATTTTAAATGTAATATCCAACCTTCTTACCCATATGGAGATTGACCAATTATATAGTAAAGTCACTGGAATCAATGAACAACTTGCTAAATTTATTTTTTTTTAAGTACTTGCATGGAATTTGAGAAACACAACAAATGAACATAGGGGGAAGCAAAGGAAAAATAAGATAAAAACAGAGAGGAAAGCAAACCCTAAGAGACTCCTGAATACAGAGAACAAACTGAGGGTTGCTAGAAGGGAGGTGACTGGGAGCATGGGCTAGATGAGTGATGGGCATTAAAGAGGACACTTGTTATGATGAGCACTGGGTGTTGTATGTAAGGGATGAATCACTGGGTTCTACTCCTGAAACCAGATTATGCTGTATGTTAACTACCTTGAATTTAAATAAGTAAATAAAAAAGAATCTATCATGAAAAAAAAGTAATTGCTCCAAAGAAGACATGCAGATGGCTAACAGACACATGAAAAGATGTGCGACATCACTCATCATCAGGGAAATGCTAGTCAAAACTACAATGAGATGTCACTTCACACCTGTCAGAATGACTAAAATCAACAACACAAGAAGCAACAGGTGTTAGCAAGGTTGTGGAAAAGGGGGAACACCCTTGCACTGTTGGTAGGAATCCAAACTGGTAATGCTATTCTGGAAAAAACTATGGAGGTTCCTCAAAATGTTAAAAATAGAACTACCTAATGATCCAGTAATTGCACTACTAGGTATTTACCCAAAGAATACAGAAATACTAATTCAAAGGGCTATATGCACCTAATGTTTATAGCAGCAATATATATTATAGCCAAGTTATGTAAACAGCCCAAGTGTCCACTGACTGATGAATGCATAAAGATGTGGTTCATATGTACAATGGAATACTACTCATCCATAAAAAAGAAGAAATCTCATGATTTGCAACAACATGGAGGGAGCTAGAGACTATTATGGTAAATGAGATAAGTCAGAGAAAGACAAATACTGTATGATTTCACTCATATGTGGAATTTAAGAAATAAAACAAATGAGCAAAAGGAAGGAAAAAAGAGAGAGAGGCAAACCAAGAAACAGACTCTTAAATAGAGAACACAAACTGGTGGTTACCAGAGGGGAGGTGAGTGGGGGGATGGGTTAAATAGGTGATGGGGATTAAGGAGGGCACTTTTTGTGATGAGCACAGGGTGTTGTATGGAAGTGTTGAATCACTACCTTGTACACCTGAAACTAACATTACACTGTATGTTAACTAACTGGAATTTAAACAAAAACTTTAAGAAAGTACCTGCATCACCTTTCCACCTTAACAGAAAGTTTTCTTGATGTTTGGAAAATTTCCTAATTATACCACTAGGTTTTATTGCAATTCCTGCTTCCATGGATGACATTCTTATTAAGTCAATATTTATTATACCTGAATTGGTAGTAACTTAAATTAACTCTTAATTCCAAGACTGGTGGACTTACTGAAAGGTAAGTGTGCCTCTTTAAGAGAAGTAATAGAGGATAGCTGATAGTATTGAAGTGTGCTTAGAGTGTTCCAAAACTCTCCACCAAAATGGGACAAAAGAAATACTAAATCTTGCCTTTGTTCATGGCTTGGACTTGGCTCATTAAGTATTTCCAAACTATTTCTGTGCATTTTTCAAATGTAGCAAAATACACAGGTATGTCTATTACATGAAATCCATTAGTGAATTTAGGGAATAAACACCACATTTTCAAAAGACTTCTTGAGAAGAGAGTGAGAGAAAGAGAAAAAAAAAATAATTTCAAGTGAAGTAGTTAATTTTGTTTTTTCATAAAGTAGGAAAAACTCAAAAAATGACTATATATTTATATATAACACCTTTTATAAAGCCACAAAATTAAGTAGCATGTAAAGTTTAAAGAATATGTTGCAAATTTAAAATAAAACTCAGTGGTTTAAAAATGACGTGAATAATTTTACCTAAAATATTGAAGTTAATAATTGATATTGGTGAATTCATTATGAAATTGTTCAGTCTGTCAAGAAGACTGGATATTTTATTTACACATTCACTTAGAGTAGCTTATACACACATACATAACTAGAGAAATTTTCCAAAGAGGAGATGGAGAAAGTCATTTTGTAAATAAGCTGATTCAGCATATTTGCATAAAGTGTTTGACAAATTGCTGGCAGAATAAAGGGCAGAAGAATGTAAATTTAGATCTAACTAAGGCTTCCATAAATATACCAAGAGAGAAATCAAATGAGAAAACATCGTTGATATGTGCAGGAGCATGCATATGCTAATGAAACTTCAGGAAGTACTTGGATCATACACAGACCACAGCAACCATGTTGGTAGGTCATGCACAGTGCTTTAAGTGTACCTTTAACTATAATAGCAGCACTCTATTTTCATGTGTACACAAATTGTGCAGAGGTATTTTGGACACATTCATCTATTAATTATTTGTAGGAAACATTCATTGCATTATTGTTTAAAGCAAGATTATTACACTGCTTATTTTTCCTCTATCAAGTCTATTCATTTACATTTATAATTATTTTATTCAAGAAAATTGCTTTAACATTAACTGCTTTGTTCCTCTCTTCATTTCATATAGTAAAGAAAAGAATAATAGATGGCATTTATTAGGGAAAAATGTCAGTCTTAATGAAATTTCAGCATTATTGATTATTTAATTTTGTTACCTAAAATTAGGCATGCTGGCTCAAAGTAAGGCAATAACATGACTTGGTTTATTGTTATCCAAACCATGTTCTTTAAAATACTAACAGGTGTTTAATTAATTTCAGCATTTTTCTCCTAACACTTATTTTTAATCCATAGTAAATATTATATTGCATCCAGATCTTGGTCTAATAATATTATCCAAACAATATAACCAGGGTTCTTTGAATAAATGGCCAATTCTGAGACTGAGATAATAATTTCCAGAGATGTGCCTGGAACATCCTGTGGTGACAAAAAGAAAATTGCTAAACACACACACACACACACACACACACACAGAGCCCAATAATGTCAGAGGAACAAGGACCCAGGAACTAGCTGAAAGAGCTCCCAGTGGCCAAAGGTAGAAAAATTTGAGGAACAAAATAAAGTAGTATTGGATTACAACCAAAATATAAAATAACTCTTCATGATTCCATACTGATATAAAGAAATGATTGAATAAATAGTTTACAAATCCCAATTCTTTGTCATAGGTAAAAAATAAATTCCAATGTAAGAAGTTAAAAGCAAAAATAATAAAATGGTTAGAAGATAATTTAAATAATTAAAAAAAGTATTTATATGGTATCTCCCAAAACGCAAACCTCTCAGAAGTGGTAAAGGAAAATATTTATTTCTTTATATCTATCTATCTATCTATCTATCTATCTATAAACATAAAACAAAGAATGGTTACCTTTGTGGAGAGGCATGGAATTGTTCAGGTGAACAGTTTACAGAAATCACTATTGAATGTTGTGTTTCTTTATATCTGGAAGTTGTTTTGTATTGCATTTGCAATTAATAAGACAATGACATAAAACATAAATTGTTATATACTTCCATATCTGGTTCTTTTGTTTTTATCTGAATAATCTTATAAGGTTAATAACTAAGTAGTAGATGGTAAATTTTTGTTTTTAATTATCTTATTTAGATGTATATAAGAAAGATATCAGCTTGTATGGTATATCAGTATATCACTTTCTGGTAAAGAAAAACAGATTGTACATGTCAGTTGAATTCAGAAGATGAAAATAGTTTTGCTTTAAAATAAATAATAGTACTATATCAATTTTATGTTAATCATAATTTATTCACAAAAATATTTTCATTTATAATAATGATACTGTGGCTTCTAAAAGTTTATTCCAAATCACTTGAATATTTTTGTGCATTTTAAATAAATTACTTCTACCAATAATACAATCCTATATTAATTTGTATCAAACTTAATAAGAACATCCAAACAAATAATATTTGCATACATGTTAAAGTAATTTTGCTACTCAAGGCCTAGATAATTATTTGTGTTTCTTATCTTAAAAATGCTATGAAAAAGTAGGAAATGTTAATGCTAATGGCTCTCTGTTAATCCATTGCATAAACTGATATAATGAAAAGCTTATGGTAAAAAACTTTGAAATGAGTAAAATCTATCAAGACCCTAAACACCCCCTTACTCCTTTACAGAGCTCACTGTTTATCTTTAACCATTATGAAAATCCAAGGAAACAACCTTACATTACAGATTAAATTGTAATGAATCAGAAAAGCAAACCTATCTATCAAACTAGTGAAAACCAAAATAACATGGCTATAGAACTCCCCCAAATAGACTCCAAGAACAGAAACATCTAGAAGTTACTTATCTCCCATTAAAATCTGTGCCTTTCTAAATTTGGAGGGCTTGTTAGTATTTTTAAATAAAATATGAATATATATGTAGGATATGGATTATCCATCATTACTGTAGAGTCTTATTAATATATGGCAAGGAAGAAAGCAAATAATAAATACACATAAAGAAAAGAGACTCATAAAAGACATAAGTTACACCTTTCATGTTTTATATTTTGATTTACTGACACCTCTGAAGAATTGGCAGTTACCAAGAAAGAAAATACACACTACATTAAAACCATCCCTTGAAATTAAAAGCATTATGACAAAGACTAATAGATTTCATTCCTGTTTGATCTCTGCACTGACATCATATTTAGCTTGGTAATTTTAGCAAGGGACATTGAATCAATAACTCAATGATCTCAGCTCTGTTGATGTACAATTTTATCTTACATTATCTATAAAGCATTTATCAGCAACAATTTATAATATGGATGTTTGAATATGATGGGTTTAGGTACAATATCTATTGAAATGATAAACAGTGATTAGTTCATATATCTCTGTTAAGTAATGTTAAAAGTAAACTCCTAAATGGATTCTGCAGAATCATTCAACACCATATGCAGAGCACATCACTTCATCATATTTTTGGCAGTCACAACATCAGGGTAACTCAAATTCAAGGGAAGTCAGCCACACATCTTTCCAAATTTGTTTTGTTTTGTTTTGTTTTTACTAAAATAAAGCATTGAGTTTTTCTTAAAGAAAAAGGAAAAAAAAACAATGCAGAAAAAGGAAGAGAATAATAACAAGCATAAGCAAAGTATTCTTGTAATACTCTTAAACGTAATATGTTCTGATTCTAATTTAGACATAATTTAACATTTCAGATACATATATGACTTTCGAATACATATCATTTTCCCATCAATTTATACCATCATTCTTTTTTTTTTAAATGTGTTTCTTTTTTTTTTTTTTCAAGTTTATTTATTTTGAGAAAGAGACAGAGTGAGCAGGGGAGGGACAGAGAGAGAGGGAGAGAGAAAGAATCCCAAACTGCTAGCACAGAGCCAGATGCAAGGCTCAAACTCAGGAAACTGAGATCATGACCTGAGTTGAAATCAAGAGTCAAATGCTTAACCAACTGAGCCACCCAGGCGCCCTTATACCATCATATTAAAGATATGTTTACACCTTTGTTTTTCTTCAAATAGCAATGCTTTTTAACACTGTTTCTGTAAGACTTATTATCCCTCAAAGAAGTCATAAATGTCACAAATTTTATATATTTCTAAATGTTTCCTTTTTACATATTTACCTTTGTGATATAGTTTACAATATTTCTGCTTAAAGAGTAAAAAAGCAGAATTTGACATTTTAAAATTATAAATGTAAATTATAAATGTATCTATATTGTGAATTTCCTTCAAAGGTAATTAGGACAATTTGATAAATATTATTGTTCAATAATATTGATTAATTAATTCAATTAATTATTAATTAATTTAATCAATAAACATTATTATTCAATAAGTTGAATAAGTTTGATAATTGTTGGGCAAAATTAATATTTTTATTCTTGGTACATAATCGAGGTAAAAACAGGCAAATCTTTATTTCCCACTAACATTGCTATATCTAGAAAAAAGGTAGATTGGATGGCAACTTAAAAAAAAAAGCTTTATAATAGCAAGAGGATTTAAAAAAATAAAGTTTGCTAGGAAAACAGATGAAACAAGGAAGATAGAGGGCTGGATCTGTGAAAGAAGTATAATCTTTAATATTGCATGATAATAGGAGAACTGATCTAAAGCCGTATAAGGTTGGACACACTTTCAAAAGAGGTAGAATTAACTCATGTACTGAGTATTTAATAAAACCTCTTAAGAGTCATGACTATAGTCTGACAAAGACTGTACACCCAGTCATTTGTTCCACTACCTCCCTCCCTCCCAGCCTACTCCTATACCAACTAGGGTTCAAATGGTGATTTTTGGCAGTGGGAGAACAGTGTCAGAGACAGATGCAGAAAATCACCCATACTGTATCTGAGCAAATAAAAAAGCAACTGCAAGCTTATTCTGCAAATAGCCTTCAATAATTCAAAATGAAAAGAATCATTACATAAACTATCAAAAAGAGCTTGACCTAGAATATTATAAAATTTCCCACAATTTCTTTCAGCTATAGAACAATATAAGAACATGTTTTTTTTTAAATGCAAAACAAAGATGGAAACAGAAAAAGAAATATAGAACCTAAAAGTAACAAATGCTGGAATTAAAAAAAAAACATTGGAAGCACAAAGGAAAGGAGAGAAATTGACAGAATATAGCACGGAAGTACAAGAAGATAGACAATAAAAAATAGATGTTAAGATAGAGAAAATTACATGATGGCAGAGCAGAAAGAATGGAGAACAAATCAGGAAGACAAACAGAAGATTCCATTTAATGTGGTTGATCTAAGCTATACTGAACATTACTTAAATGAGCTATATTACTACTACCAACAAAAATAATAGTAGCAATAAATGATAATCTTAGCTAATTTTGTTTTATTTTTAAACTTAGCTAATTTTAAAATAATTATTTTAAAAAATGCTAGACAAATATGGCATGTAAGATGGATGATAAGAGTTAAAATGTTCTAAGCACCTTATTTTAATTGGAAGACAGATTAAAAATATAAGTAATATGTTTAAAAATTAAGTGTATATAATCCAATGTCAATGATACAAATGAAAAAGATGAGTGATTATGTGTATAACTTCTAAACAAGTGGAGATGTGTGGGGAGGAGGGATGAATTACTAGTTTAAATTTTAAGGAAAAAAACCCTTCAATGTAATCAAAATAAGGAAATAAGACAGAAAATAAAAGCATAAACAAATGAGATAAATATAATCTGAAAGATATGTTAGTGGGAAAAAAAGCTCAAGATCACTGTAAATATAATTGGAGTAAACTTGCAGTTAAAATACTCAGAGTACGATAAGAGATTTTTAAAAAAATATCAACAAAATCTAAATATATTTCATTTATATGAATTGCATGCAAAATCTGAGAATATGGAAAAATAGAAAGTAAACTGATGAGAACAGTATACCAAGTAAACACCAAAGTACAGTCAATAATATAGATAATGGAACACAAAGCATCATTCTGATTAGAAAGAGTCATGCAAACAGATGAATAGGAGCTCTTAAAAATCCTAATTTACATGCATCTAATAGGATTGCTTTGAAATGTATAAAGCAAAAATTCATAGACCTACAAGGAGATATTGAAAAGCTCACAATCGTAGTATGAGATTACAATATGCTTAATAGGTGTCAAAATTTGCATAACACAATCAAAAGGATATTAAATAAATGATGCACATTCATCTTGAGAATATTTATAAAATGGAATATTTATATAATTATTTATATGTTAGACTAAAAGTTAAACCTCAACAATTCCAAAGAATTAAAAAAATACAGTTTATGTATTCTGGCCATAGAACTTTTTAATTTGTCATCAATAACAACTTTTTATGTCCACATTCAAAAATTATGGGATGTACTTCTAAAAAAATCATGCATTAAAGTGAAAATCATAATGAAAATTAGAAATATTTATTAATATAGATAATAGTTAAAATACTACATATTGCCACTGCGAGGTTATATTGTTATTCAAGGGCAATATGTTTGCATTAGGAAATAAACTAAGATGAAATTTGTGAACTAAGCATTCATCTCATGACATTAGTAAAGCACAACAGATAATTTCTAAGGCCAGGAAACAGGAGAGGGGAGTAAGAATATAAAGAAATAAATCAAGGAAAAAAACACAAGGCAGGAGATGAATTTTTTGTGAAAAAATGAAATAGGTAAGTTTGCAAAAAAAAAATACTAATGAAGAAATAGAACATGAGTAATAACATTAGGGCAAATGTAAATTAAGCATTCGTTAACAGAACTTAACACATTAATAGGAAGATACCATGACAAAATGCATGCCAATGGATTTGGAAATTTAGACTAATTGGTCAAATTGCAGTAAATATATAACATGCAAACTAACTTAAAAAAATCTAAATATTTGTATAAGTTAAAGAAAGAGAATTAGATGTTCAAATGTATCCCACAAATAAAGCAGCATAACAATGAGAATTTTACATACAACCAAGACTCCCTAATTTCAATATTCTAATGAAAGAGAAAAGTAGGGAATGAACCCAAACTCATTTAGAAGGCCACTGTAAAATGGTTTAAAACCAAACAAGAGCAATGTAAAAATTTAAATTATAAGCCAATCTCACTTATTAAAAAGGTGCAAACACTTAAACAATATATTAACAAGGTATTCCAGCAGTCTATAATAAATACATATTAGGGCACATTGAGATTATCACAGCAAATGGAAAATTTTAGAACATCAATTATTGTAAATAAAAATGTAAAATATTGAAAGAGAAAAAATTTAATATCTTCAAAGTTGTAGGAAAAAAGCGTACACTAAAATTCAACTTTTATCTGTGTTTAAAAGAAGTCTGGTAAAATAGGAATAAAATGATAATTTCTCAAACAGATAAAATGATTCAAGGTTTCTATTTGACTTTCTGATCAAGAGTATGAAACATACTAGTGTAATTTGTTTTCAATAAAAATTTCTAATTCTGTACATTTGGAAATTTTAGAACTTAGTATTAAATAATCTCATTACATCAAAGAGAAACTCATAATGAAAGTTGTAAATAATTATCAATATAGGCAATAATGAAAACTACATGTTTCTTGATGTCTATGGTATAGAAAGAAAGAGAAAAAATTGTTCTGTTTGTAATTAAAACTGATTATGAAGGTGAAATAATTGCATAGAGAATACTAAAAACTTTATGAACATCTTTTTACAAACATTAAGAAAATTTAGCCAGATGACTGGATTTAAGAAAGCTGTTAAAAATCAGCTTGTATCCTTTTATATATATTCTTTATATATATCCTTATATCCCTTTATATCCCTTTTATATATTACCTCTAAACAATTAAGAAAAATCAAGAGCGACAGGGAGAAAATGTCAGTCAACTGCTTAGAAATAAATTTCACAAATTTTAAAAGAACTCTATGTAAAAAAAGAGAGAGAGAGAGAGAGAAAACCTTATTAATAGGCATTAAGGGAAACCCACATAAGCAGAAAAAACTTACTATGAACATTAAGAGGAAGACTATATAGTAAATGTGATAATTCTGTAAAAATTGAACTGAAGATTCAGAGTTAATTGCAATACAAATCCCAACAGGGCTTTGGGTGGAACTCAATGAGCTGATTTAAAACTTATGTGGAAAATCAGAGATCCAATACTTAAGATTTCCTGGGGGTGGGGAGAGAAGAGAAAGCGAGGTAACCGTCTAATCAGATATCAACTTCTTATAAACAGTTATTACAGCAAAGATGTATTTGCACAGAAGAAACAAATTAACAAGTAAACAATAACAGAAAACTCGGAAACAAGGTTAGAAAAAAAATATTTTTTCAAAAAGTTAACAACTATTTATCTATTTAGAGGAAAAATAGATGCCTATTTTATACCCCAGAACAGTAAATTGGCTTCAAATAAACCTATGACTTAAAGGAAAATGGGGAAAAAATGTGAAAGAAAATTAGCAGAAATTTTAAAAAATATTTAAAAAGTTTTTTAGGCCAAAATATATAACTTTTGGGAAAAAGTACATATTCTACCAAATTAGATAGTAATTTTATTTGTCTTAAAGAACAGCACAAAAAATTAATAAGCTACATGTTGCAAATACATCCTTTATTCCCTATACACTTTCTTTGCTTTATATTTCTTTTAAAAAGCAAATTACACTATCTTCTTTTTGTGTGTGGGCATATGTTTTAAGTTTTCATTTAAATCCTAATTAGTTAACATATAGTGTAATATTGGTTACAGGAATAGATTTTAGTGATTCATCACTTACATATACCATCCAGTGCTCATCACATGTGTCCTCCTTAGTACCCATCACCCATTTAGTCCATTCCCTGCCCACCTTCCTCCATCAACCCTCAGTTTGTTCTCTATAGTTAAGACTCTCTTATGGTTTGCCTCCCTCTTTTTTCCCCCCCTTCCTCTATGTTCATCTGTTTTGTTTCTTAAATTTCACATATGAGTGAATTCATATTGTATTTGTCTTTCTCTGGCTGACTTGTTTCACTTAGCATAATTTACTCTAGCACCATCTACGTCATCATAATGGCAAGATTTCATTCTTTTTGATGGCTGAGTAATATTCCATTATATATATATGTATATATATACATACATATATATATCATATATATATATATATCATATATATATGATATATATATATCATATATATATGATAAAGAAGATATGGTATAAAACTAAAGAAGACAGTTACCTGGGTGGCTCAGTTGGTTAAGTTAAGTTGGTCCAACTCTTGATCTCAGCTTAGGTCATGATCTTGTGGTTTGCGGGTTCAAGCTCTGTGTTGGGCTCTGCGCTCACAGCATGGAGCCTGCTTGGGATTCTGTCTCTGCTCTCTCTGCCCCTTCACTGCTTGCTCTCTCTCTCTCTCTCTCTCTCTCTCTGTCTCTCTCAAAATAAATAAATAGACTCTAAAAAAATAAAGAATATGTATATATCTCAAAATAAATAGACTTAAAAAGTAAAGAATATATATATCTCAAAATAGACTTAAAAAATAAAGAATATATATATAATATATATATAATTGTGTGTGTGTGTGTGTGTATATATATACACACACACACACACACACACACACACACACACACACATATATATGAGAGAGAGACATTAAGGGAAATCCACATAAACAGAAAAATGTACTATGAACATAAAGAGGAAGACTATATAGTAAATATGATAATTCTGTAAAAATTGATATGGACATTTGGGCTTTTTCCATAATTTGACTATGGTTAGTAATGCTACTATAAACATCAGGGTGAATGTGTCCCTTTGAATCAGTACTTTTGTATGCTTTGGGTAAATACCTAGAGATGAAATTGCATATTGTAGGGTAATTCAATTTTTAACTTTTTGAGAAACCTCCATAGTTTTTAGAGTTGCTACACTGGTTTGTATTCCCACCAACAATGCAAGAGGGTTCCCCTTTCTCTGCATCCACACCAACATCTGTTGTTTCTTGTGTTGTTAGTTTTAGTCATTATGACAGGTGTAAGGTGATAGCTCATTGCAGTTTTGATTTGTATTTCCCTGATGATGAGTGATGTTGAGCATCTTTTCATGTGTCTGTTGGCCATCTGGATGTCTTCTTTGGAAAAACGGTCTGTTTATGCCTTCTGCCCATTTCTTAACTGGATTGTTTATTTTTTGGGTGTTGAGTTTGATAAGTTCATTATAGATCTTGGATACTAAACCTTTATCAGATATGTCATTTGCAAATATCTTACCCATTCTGAAGGTTGCTTTTTAGTTTTGTTGATTGTTTCTTTCACTGTGCAAAAGCTTTTTATCTTGAAGAAGTCCCAATAGTTCAGCTTGGATTCTGTTTCCCTTGCCTCCAGCAACATGTCTAGTATGAAGTTGCTACAGCCAATGTCAAAGAGATTGCTGCTTGTGTTTTCCTCTAGGATTTTGATAACTTCCTGTCTCACATTTAGGTTTTTCAACCATTTTGAGTTTATCTTTGTGTATGGTATAAGAAAGTAGTCCAGTTTCGTCCTTCTGCATGTTGCTGTCCAGTTCTCCCAATATAATTTGTTGAAAAGACTCTTTTTTTCCAATGAATATTCTTCCTGCTTTGTCAAAGAGTAGTTGACCATATGGTTGTGTGCCCATTTCTGGGTTTTCTATTCCGTTCTATTGATCTATGTGTCTGTTTTTGTGACAGTACCATACTGTCTTAATGAATACAGTTTTTAATTAATATCTTCTAATTACTATTAGTTCATGTATTTATTTTGTCTATTGTCTATATTTGTCCACTAAAGTAAGATCTATGAAGGAGGTGTTTTTGTTTGTTTAGGTTTATGTCGTGTTCTGATAATGAGAAGAGTGTCTGGCAAGTAGTACAGGATCAATAAATATTTGTTGAATAATTACATTAATGATCAACACAAGAAATGAACAGACAAACATCTTGGCAGAAAAATTGCCAAAAGAAACAAATACTATTTTGTAGAAGATGAAAGGTATGAATCAACAAATAGAAAAATGTTCAAACTTACTAACAATCGGAGAAATGTGAATTAGGATTACAATAATACAACATTTTATACCTCCTATATTTGTTAAATGTACATATGATTTAATATGTTATTACAAATATTGGTGAGAAGGTGTGTCAGTGGGAATCCTATAAGCCCCTCACTGCAATATAAATAATTATAACCTTTGGAAAATAATTGGGCACTTTTTTGAAAAGCTGAACAACCAGCCATATATTTTACTAATCAGCAATTGCATTTCAAGGCATGTGCCATAGACAATGTCTTGCAAATTTTAATAAACAAAGCATTAATAGTCACAACAGCTTTTTTCGTAACAGGAAAACTTTATATAAAGAAAAAAAGTCGTGTCCATTGAAAAGAGAATTCACACATTAATTTTGTTGGTTTTACAGAGTGAAATACTGACAACTGTTACAATAATTATTGAGTAGCAGCTATTCACGACAGTATTGATCATATAAGCAAACTATTGAAAGAAAAAACAAATTTCCGAAACCAGTTGTATTAGGGTTCTCCAGAGAAACAGAACCAATAGAATGGATATATATATATATATATATATATATATTTGGGCAAGAGAAATATCCTTTTTTAACATGTAAATATTTTATGCATTAACATCTAATATATAAATGAAGATTTAGTATTTGTGAAGAATTGACTCACACAGTTATAGAGACTGGCAAGTCTAAAACTTCAGGGCCCTGTCCCCTGTTTGGGTCTGAAGGCCCGAAGCTACTGTGGAGCCAGGAAGAGCCAATGTGCCGGCTTGGAGGCCGTCAGGCAGGAGAATTCTTTCTTACTCAAGGAAAGGTCCGCTTTTTTTTTTTTTTTTTCTATTCAGACCTTCAACTGATTGTATAAGTCCCATTCAAATTGGGGAAGGCAATCTGCTCCACTCAGTCTATAGGTTTAAGTGTTAGTATCATCCAAAGCCACCTACATAGGAACAATCAGAATAATGTCTGACTAATATCTGGGTATTTCGTGGCCCAGACAAGTTGACACATAAAATTAGCCATTACACCTGTATCTGATAAAACTCCTTTTTTTATAAAACTCAAAGTTGGGAAATATTAACCATTAAATTTTTTTAGAACAACTTTTATTTGTCATAAAAGTAAGAATGTAAAGTGTAAAATCACTGCAGTAGTGAACATTAACAGGCAGTGGATTGGTGCTCACACAAATCTGAAAGAAATACTTTGTGATCCACTGGGAAGGAGGAGAAGGATAAGCAAGGGAAACTGTACTGTTGCAAAATCAACACATTTTGTACTACTTTTAAAGGATGACATTGGTCAGAGACATAGAAGGATATTAATGAAGAAACACCAGAAAGAAGTTCATAGCCCCCAAACTACACACATTACATATTATATATATAATGTTTATAAAAATGTACATACATTTATATGAAATATACAAACTCTCATGTGTTTTACATTTATTAAATATTCCTGGGGAAATAGAGATAAAATAATGCAACATCTGTTCCTTCTATAACGCTTATAATCTATCAGGTCTATGAACAAATAAACATGGTTTAATTGATGTTCTGAGGGAACTAAATTGTTACATGTGATCATATTCAGGAGTAATTAAGTAATAGCGTCACACAATATGTGAGGCATTTATCAGTAATACTGAAAAGTAAGTACAAAAGGCTAGCTGTAGTCACTTAGGTAATTAAATAGAAAGAGGTAATAAATGCCAAAAAAAGGATATTTCTTTTTTTAAAGTTTGTTTGAGAGAAACAGAGACAGCATGAGTGGGAGAGGGGTAGGTAGAGAGAGAGAGAGAGAGAGAGAATCCCAAACAAGCTCCACTCTACCAGCACAGAGCCCAACGCAGGGTTCGAACCCATAAAACCATGAGATCATGATCTGAGCTGAAACCAAGAGTCAGTTGCTTAACCTACTCAGCCAGTGAGGTGCCCCAAAAAAGGATATTTCTCTTGAAAAAATTATTTCACTCTTTTTTTCCTCCAGATTACAATAAGGAATATATTATTTATAATGTAGCCTTCTTTGGACTAATATGAAGTGTCAATTCCAATATTAATGCTGGAATAATAAGCATGAAGCCCTAATTGTACAGTTTTAGTTCCCAAGGGTCACAATTACAACTATGCAGGGGGAAAAACTGTTTTATCATTGATTACTTAATGGCTTTGATGCCAGACTATATTTGGGTACAGAACAACTATAATCTCTATCAATTTGCTATCTGCTATTAAAATATTGTGCGAGATGTGGATTCAGTATTTAAACTGTGTAAGAAAACATATTCCCAGAAATAATTAAACACAGAAAGTTACAGAAATAGAGAAAAATATTCAAGGGGGAATAAATGTAACTTAAAGACAAAAGAAAATATTTCCCTCTGTATAAGCCTTCTGTTCGTAGCTATACATGCAAAGAAAGTGACTATAGATCCTGCTAATTTAAAGTATTGGACTTGTTTGTTGATTTATTGGCATTTTAAACCTGGCTCTTCATTGACAAAATAAGATTTTTTTTTGATCTGATCTTTCCTCATAGTCAGTTAAAATATATAGTATTAATAGAAGTGTCTCCCTCCCTCTCTCTCTCTCTGAAAGTAAATTAATAAAATTAATTTTTTTAAATAATAAATAAAGTTGGCATTATAGTCTATCTATTTTGTTACCTACCTTTCTCAGTAAATATTTAGTCACATCAAATCCAGACCCACGTCATCCTTTTAATAACTGCCAAGTATAATTGTATGGATACATTATAATATTATCTAACCCACTTTGTTAGATATTGGGTTGATTCTTATTTTAACTCTTACAAACAATGCTTCCAAAGCTGCAGTAGTAAAAGCATAATTTGAAAACTTATTCTCTGCTCATCTTTTTGTGCATAGTGCCCAAATGACTAATTTTACAAATGGTCAGACACATATAAATGGCATGTGCTTCTTCTAACAGCCTAAACCTATACTGGATTTGTTGCATAAGTACATTTCCAGTCTTCTTAGTTATTTTAACATTCTTATATCTAAACTGCAGTGATCAGCATCTATAAAGAAAATACTGTATATTTCAGTGCTGAGTGCTTTAGAGAATGCTAACACATTAGATAAGTCACTACACTAAATGAGATTTTAAAACAAATATCTACATGGAAAGATAATGACATAATGTGTTGAAATATGTCACTATTGGTAAAGACTGTGCCTCTTCCAGTAAAACACAGTGTATTTTTTTGTATGTAGCAGTTTTGCATCAAATGCTGTTGAACTAGACAATAAATTAAAACATAAATTACCATTGATAAATTTAAAGTAAGCAGTAATGGGGCACCTGGGTGGCTCAGTCGGTTAACCATCTGACTTCGGCTTAGGTCATGATCTCACGGTTAGTGAGTTCAAGCCCCACATCGGGCTCTGTGCTGACAGCTCAGAGCCTGGAGCCTGCTTCAGATTCTGTGTCTCCCTCTCTCTCTGCCTGTCCCCTGCTTGCGTTCTCTCTCTCTCTCTCTGTTTCTCTCAATCTCAAGCATAAATAAACATTAATTTAAAAAAAAAATTAAAATAAGCAGTATTAAGCATTACTAGTGTTGGGACACCTGGGTGGCTCAGTCAGTTAAGTGTCCGAGTTCAGCTCAGGTCATGATCTTGCGGTCCATGATTTCGAACCCCACGTCAGGCTCTGTGCTGAGAGCTCAGAACCTGGAGCCTGCTTTGGATGTTGTGTCTCCCTGTCTCTCTGCCCTTTTCCCACTCACACTGTGTCTCTGTCTCAAAAGAAATAAACAACAACAACAAAAAGGCTTTACTAGTGTTTATACAAAAAGTCATAGATTTTGTTAAATGCCTCAAATGTCAAGCCAAGAAATTCAACTAAACTATTTTGAGCAGATGAAACCAGCCATAATATTCAGGATAAAACCACTAAATGCCTAGAAACAGGGTTTATTATAATTGTAAAATGTCTGACCATACCAGATCCAATCAAAATTTAAAAAGCAATCAATCAAGCAAACAAAAAACAAAACAAAACAAACAAACACAAACAA
This sequence comes from Neofelis nebulosa, assembly GCF_028018385.1. Classification (NCBI taxonomy): domain Eukaryota; kingdom Metazoa; phylum Chordata; class Mammalia; order Carnivora; family Felidae; genus Neofelis; species Neofelis nebulosa. The sequence goes on along the minus strand of NC_080782.1, from coordinate 39,037,437 downwards.
GTGGAAAGACACTAAGCAGGAACAATCAACAAAAAAGGTACATGGATGGCAGAGTCCAGATGTTTGCCTAGGAAGACAGTAGTCCTTATAGGTGGTAAATGACGAAACAAAGTGCTCCCAAAGAGTGAGTGAAGGCTCTTCCTTTCTTTATCAGAGCATATACTTGTTCAACAGATCATTGTAATAGCTTTAAATATAGGGGTTCTTCATTGCTGTAGCATTCATTACCCAAGTCCCTGCCATTTTGATCAACAGAAGCAAACTATTTAGTAATGAATCAAACCCTTTAGAAAATTAATTCCCTGGGCACTTGGGTGACTTAGTCAAACATAGGACTCTTGATTTGGGCTCAAGTCGTGATCTTGCAGTTTGTGAGATCTGCACTTGTCAGCACAGAGCCTGCTTGAGATTCTCTCTCCTTCTCTCTCTGCCCCTCCCCTGCTTGCACTCTCTCTCTGTCTCTCTGTCTCTCTTAAAATAAATAAATAAACTTAAAACAAAGAAAATTGATTTCCATGCAAAAATGTCTCCTAGTTAATGATAGCATTTATGCATACTCATGATGTTCATTTTTTATTCATTCTTTTCATGGTTATTAATATTATAAACATGCAACAATATACCCAAAGATATACAAACTTGCCATGTATACTCTAAACACTCATACATTCTTTTAACAATTTTTACCACTCTTCTGAGTTTCAGATTCTTTTACCTAATGCCTCTTTTACGTTTCTGCATAGATATATCACAGAAATTCCAAACTCATATTTTTTTCTCCCAAATCAGTACATCCTCTTTTTTTTCCCCCCCAATCATAGTGGTTAAAACCACCATCAACACAATGGCTCATTTCAGAAATCCAGGGTTCCTAGTTGGTACTGTCCTCTTTCAGGCCCCACATTCTATCCACCAAGAAGTTTCACTGCATGGTTAAAATATTTCAATTTTATATACACATTTCCATTATCACCACCACCATGCTACTCCATGTTACTGTAATCTCTCCCTGGAAACTGCCATAGGCCTATAATGGATGTCCTCACCGCCACTCTAAATCCCTCTACCCAAAACTTTTTGAGCACAGTGACACATTGACAACATAAGTCTGATTGTGTGAACCCCAGCGTCTCATCACCAGGTTTTCAAAAGCTACATTGGAGTAGCATAAAATATCAACACCTAATGTGAACAATAAAACTCTTCATCTAACTGCCAAATTTATTCTTTTCCCTCCTCTTCCTCTCCTTTATGTTGCAGTACATGGGACTTCTTGTGCATCCTACTAATAACCATGTTCCTTACTGCTTCAGAGCTTTTTCACAAGAAATCTCTCACTCCTTCCCCACAAAGTATCTACACAATATATTCAGCACATTCATAGTTCCTCCCTTTTAGTTACCCTTTCAGGGAATAATTTTCTGATATTTTTATTCGTAAGTCCCTTCTTTATGGGTAATCTCTTATTTCCCCATTTATTTTTTACTGATAATACTTATTATGCCTTATAGTCATAAAATTTTTGTATAATGCATTAATTAGAAATGTTTTGCCTGCTTAAAATAGAATATATTCTAAAAGTAAGTTAGAACATAAGAATATTTAGAGTTTGCTGCAGGTTGGCATATCTGCAGTCTCCTTAGTCCTTCTCTGAATTTCCAAGGTAGCAGCCACAATAGCAAAAACTATGTTTACACACCAGTTATCCATGTGATGAGGGAAAAAAATGATATTTTTCTGGTAAAACTTTTTCCTCACCAGGGAAGAAAATAAGTCTCAGAATCTTCCCTCTCTATTTGGCAGGAACTGATCACATATTCATCCCTAGACTAATCGAAGGCAAGGAGAAATGAGAACAACACGATTGGCCTAACCCAAACATGTTGATACAGGGAATTCTCAAAATGTCTAATTGGCCTTAGACAACTCTCTTGTCATTCTACAACTGCACAATTTCCATGTGAAAAATTCCATAGGAAGAATAACTGATATATGAAGAAACAATGTGAGATAATAGCTTGGCATATTAAATTTGAGAAAATGGCTATGGGTTAAGAAAATGAAAATTGTAGAAAGGAACTTGAAATTATTTGATCAACTCCTACTTCAGTAATCATTCTATAGCATTCATAACTGGCAATCATGTATTGTCTGCTTGAACACTTTCAAAGATGATAATCTCATTATTTTCCATATCACTTATTTGAATTTGGACTTAACTAATTTTTTTTAATTGTTATATTTTTATTATTGCCCTTATCCTGTTCCATAAGATGTAATGCAATTTCAATGCAGATTCCTTAACTACTTTACTTGTGCTATACTTTCTAGAGTGCTTCTCTTCTTCCTGAGACCTCAGGGATTTTGTTTTTCTTTCTTTCTTGGTATATTCTAGTAAATTAATACCAATCTTAGAAAAACATGATTTTTGTAATGCACACAAAAAGGAATATGAAACTTTTGTATATGAAGCTTCACTCTTAAATCTACATTAGTTTAACTTCTTTGATTTCAGGAAGTGTTTTACACTATTAACATATTTAAATTGTATTCAACTAAATACTTAACCATCTTTTACCAAACCTAATACTAAATAATTAACCATCTTTTACCAAAACTACTTATGAGCCAGGCTTGGGGACTATATTTTTGTTGTCGGACTATTTTTGTTGTTGGGGACTATATTTTTGTTCTATGTATATATATGCTATATATATATAGCACACATCAGTGCCGTGTGACATGGGACTCGAACTCATGAACTGTGAGATCATGACCTGAGCAGAGATCAAGAGTCAGACGCTTGATCCACTGAGCCACCCAGGTGCCCCTGTTGTTGGCTTTGTTTTGTTTATTTTTGGTAAATAATTTTATATTTATAGAGTTCATGTATGTTGAAATGTTAGTCAATTAACCTCTTATATTTATTTTATAATACTCATGATAATTTTTTCACTATTAACACTTGGCTGTTTCTGAGATTTGTAAGACTTTCAAGACCTTTTTAGACACAAAATCTATCATCAAGTATGATTGCAATCCAGTTTTGACTAAAATCTGATAAGCAGTACCTTTTTCAACACTATAGAAATCATTGATTGGATTGTTGACAAGGTAAGGCCAGTGTATTGTAGTAAGTTATCTGAAACTCTCCCAAGTGAGAGTGATTCATCAGTACCAAATGGGTGCTGTTTTTCAATAAGCTTCGAATTCACAGATCTTTTCTATTAGTCACCTAACTTTTGTGCCATTTTTCCACAATTAAAAGCAATATCATGAAGTGCTTGATCATTTGTCTTGCTGAAATGAAAACACAAACACACACACTTTAGATCATTCCTTGATGTACAAGATTAGTAGAGTTACTATAAATAAAAATAGAATGAGATTTGACTGGACTTGATGTTTAGTGAATTCCTACTTTACTAATTCTTTACTAATCTACTTTACTACTTCTTCCAGAGATTAGTGGCAGATAGCCTTAGCAATTTATAGAATTTATCTTTTTCACAATGAGGAGAGAGATTCTATCTCCGTTCTCCTGCTGTAGTTCCAAGTTATTACCAATTCTCAAAAGTTATTGATAATGGCTTCACAAGTAATACATTCAAATGTTTTCAGAATTCTGGGGTTTGAATGCCTGAGTCTGGCAATGCTATCCCAGCAGAAATATATTTTAAATATTTGCTTCATCTCTTGTAAACACCTTGACAAAATCTCCCCTTTTTAACAAGAGTGGAAGTGTTTCCGTAATGAAACTTTCAGTTGTAACTAAAAATAGCATCTATTCCTTCCTACCCACACCCCAGTAAATATATGCAAAACTAGATTGTCAAGCTTTCTTTATTAAATGAAACATAAAACATTGGCCCATCACATTCAAGTGCAAAGACATTGTTTAAGGTATGAACCTATTAATATTTCTTTGTCCCTGATTTAGGGAAATATAGAAAAGACACTGAAATAGGGTAGAAACTTAAAAACGCATTTTTAAAAAGATATAATAAAAATATAGTTTACTTATAGTTCCTGATTATGACCATTTTCAAACACTGCTAAAACATATTATGTGACTAAAAGTATAAGATATTTTTCTATGGATTATCAGCATTTCTAGGACACTATTAAATGTAGAAATGAACTGCAGTGAATTAAGTAAAAGGGACATAAGACTCCTTCACAGTTAGTGGCTCTTCCCATATATGGAATTTGGGGTTAATTAAGCTCCAAATAGATGGGTGAAAAGGAAAACTAAAAATCAAAGGATTTATTCCTAACTCTGTCTCTACTATGCAAGTATAAAGCCAAATATGCCAATCCAAGACCCCACTTACTTCGTCTTCAAAATGAGAGGTGTATTAAAAAAACTTCTGATCTTCCTTTCATCTCTGAAATTTGATAATTCTAAATTCTCAGCTCTCCTCACATTTATTTTCATGACCTGTTTGTTGGCTTGTATCGACCATCTGTATTAAAAAAATAGTAAGTAGCTGGTTAAATATCATGTATAAAAACATCAATACATCCTGTTCCTGACTTCTTTTTCTTTTCTGTATTTGACCGCTACATATCTGAACTGATAAACCGAATTTAATCTATGGTGCCTAACACATTCTTGCAATGACTAATCTTTATCAATCACTAAAGTTTGTTGTGCTAACTTTGAAATAGCTGTTGATAATGTAGTTATTTCATCCAATTGTAACAAAAAGAATTTAATGAGTGTTTGAAGTGTGTGCGATTATGCTATTTGAAAATTATACATTTTCCAAGATAAGGATTAAACACAAATCAAAGGAAGTCAACATTTCATTATGAATGGAAGTGATTATATGTAATCGGCAAACTTTGAAGCTTTCTCCACTAGCATACTGAATAATCAACACTGTTGTTTTGTCATTATCAGTTAAGATTGCACTTTTGTAGCTTTTGAAATGCCTGCTGTTTGTATAGTGGAAGGTAAAGAGAAAAGTTTGTTTTCCCAGTAACATTTCATTGATTGTTTGCTCTGCATTGAGAGTTTGTGACACTTTATCTCCCTGGCAGCTGGACTTTTTACCTGTCTTATATGGTGTGGTTTCATTAGAACCTAATTGATTTTGCAGTTGATGAACTCAGTGTTAGTATGTGTCTCTTATAATGAACTATTTTCTACATGGAACTTCTTTCTTCTAGTGATATGAGAATAATTGACTCACAATTGTGTACTGAGTCACAAGTACTTAGTATTGTACACTGAACGTACAATAAATCACAGTGTACTAAAATTGTAAAACATTACTTTGATCCAGTGCTAATGTGGTATTTATTTCTTATCTAAGGCAAAGATATTTCCTACATCACTCCTTGCCAAGTTTTATCTCATCAAGGTTGATAATTAAAAAGCGATGAAACTTTATGTAATTCATTTTGGATGTCAAACAATGGCTTTACAAAATGGGAGACAATCATAGCATGCAATCTAAAAATAGTCTTATAATGAGTTCTCATATTTTTCACAAGTAAACCATAAAGTTTGTTTCTAGGTATCGCTTTCCCCTAAATATTTTTCATGAGTGTGTGTGTGTGTGTGTGTGTGTGTGTGTGTGTGTGTTTATTTTCATGTCTGGACTTTTCCATGGTGACTTTTCAGCATTTAGACAATGTTATTGACTCTTTTCTTTATGAAAAATGTTTTTAAAGTCAAAATTACAACTTGATATAGGTGGTAGGGTAGTTCTTTTATCAAACAGTATACCCACGGCCCTATTGTAAGAAAAATACAGCATGTTTGACTTTCCGTAAGAAAACTCCAAGACTTAATGAGCTAAAGAAAGCCCTAAGTGAAGTCCACTGGCCTATTATTTTGTTGTTCATGGGATTTAATAACCATGTGGAAAGCATTGTTCAGTGTACTAGAGGGTGGCCCCATTCAGGTAAAATCTTAAATGGACCAGCAAAGCAAGATGTGGGACTTCTTCTCTCTATTCAGTTTTAATCTCTTTCTTTCAGGAGCACTAAATTCATAGCTTCAAGTTGATTAAATTAAAAATTCAATTAAATACATATTTTTAAGTGGATACACTTGCTTTGAACGGAACAGCATCTTCTGAATTATAATCAGTTTTCAGAAGAAATATTCATCCTAGATAGCCATTGCTATTTTCTATGAGAAGTTATTTAGCATGTTTTAAACCCAAAAGTTTAATATGCACTCCAAAGATCAAAGGACCAATAGTTAAAAGCTAAATAAGAATATCTTTGTGTAATTTTCTATTATTCTGTTTTACTGAGGATAAAAGACTACCCAGACTGTTGTGTTAAAAAAAGATCCTTTTATCATGTCTATATTTTTAAAGTTTTCCTGTGCACTAATAATTCTCTAACATTTGACCTTTATTACTTATTTTAAATCAAATTACATGATATGTAGTTCTTCCACAAAATTCTTCATTATAGGAAAACATCTTGCTCTTCTAAGATCAAGAATTATGTTAAACCTAGCTGAGCGTTATCGTTATCTCGACATCTGAAGTAAATATATATCTAGGAGAAACCAACACTCAGAAAAACTTTGAGGTCCTAAAGCTATCTTTTAGCACTTTAAAGATGCAGTAGCTTTTAGTAAAATACTGTATTAAATTTGACTGCTTGTGGAGGTTATGTTTTTTAAAGATGTAACTTGAATGTAGTATTTCCATAATTAAGTATAAAGCAAACTAACAAATAAAAAGTGTTAACATCACACTTGTCCTAGAGCTATGTTCCTAGAGGTAATAACATAAATTAAACTAAGGCTTTCAGGTACTTGCATGAACGAACAGCTTTCTGAAATATATCCTCAATCAATCCTTTCCATCTGGGAGATGGGGAAGCTCCAGCTTTCGTCATGTCCCGTCATGTGGTTTGGTTTAGTAAAAAGTCTAAATTAGACCTGCTACAGAACAGCACCCTGAAATGCAGAGAATTTAGTCATTGAGTGAGAAAAAGTTACAATTTGTATTTGAATTTTTAAATGACAAGAGTTATTTCCTATATTTGAATTCTTAGCACTTAGTATATTACTTAGGACTTGCTATGTGGTCAGTGGGCAGTATGTATTTATTATGTTTGTTTTTGTTAAACTAATAGCTGATCCCCATAAAACAATAGTAAACAGGGTAAAAACAAGAGGTGGATTCCATGATTTTCTTTTTTTTAATCAGCTTCTGGCTGATTTCATTAAGTACACTATATTATACTTTAAGATTTGGCTAAGTCACAGATGCATATTTCTCTATTTATTCTACTTCCTGAGAGCCACAAATAGTTATTATATTTCTGAAAAATAATAAGGGAATATCTGCTCTTTTTGTAGTTACAGAGATATCTGTATTATCATGTGGATGGTTTTCAGTGACATCAAATGCAGTCATAGTCCCATCTTATAAAAAGGAGCTGAAAGTCAGAATGTGTCATTTACTTACATACTTACTTTTTTGGTTCTTGAGTATATGGATATCCTGAAAACAGATGATTTGTGACATATTCTTACTCATACACAGGCAATAAAAATGTCTTTTTACCTAGGAAGAAATGAGCACCATAAAGTTTTCTCAGGTATAGGTTATTTGAAAAAGATTGAAGAACAACTTTATAATTAATATTTATGTTTTTTAATTCTTATGCTTATAATAGACAAAATAATAACTTAGCAACTAGACAATTGAAAAATATAATTAGCTACCATAACTTTTAAATGTCCTCTTTCGACATTATTTCTACCAACAAACCCTGCTGATATCATAAATTCAAAACAGAATTTATTTTTTATCTCTTGTGTTTTCTTTTACATGTTCTCAGAGAAGATGAATATTTTTATTCTTTTAAAATAAATATTTTAACAGGGTCTTCTCTATATTAATTCTTAAATAAATTTTTACAGAAATTTCCTGGTTATGTAATAAACAGAATATGATGTATTATTTTTAGCTTTCTTAAATATGGTTAGTGTTAAAGAATTTTGGTTCTTAACTCATACATCTCCAAAGTACAGTTTATTTAAACAATAGTTAAGTAATCATGTGTTATAGTTTACATATGAAAATGAATGTATGTGTTCCATGCATGCAATGAAAGCAATTAAAAACTTATATGTATGCAAAGAACATCTTTCTCTCCCTCTATTTTTCTCTTTCTCCTATAAAGACTTAATTTCATCCTGGGATGCAAACTAAGAATTATTCCACCCAGAAACTTATGGAATTTATCTCAATATCTTAGATATAGTGAATACTAACTCAAAGTATTTGTTGATTAGAACTATATAAAATAGGGGCGCCTGGGTGGCTCAGTCGGTTGAGCGTCCGACTTCAGCTCAGGTCATGATCTCACCACTTGTGAGTGAGTTTGAGCCCCACGTGGGGCTCTGTGCTGACAGCTGGGAGCTTGAAGCCTGCTTTGGATTCTATGACTCCCTTTCTCTCTCTGCTCCACCCCTGCCCATGCTCAGTTTCTCTCTGTCTCTCAAAAAATGAATAAACGTTTAAAAGAAACTAAAAATAAAGAACTATATAAAATATGTCCAAGTCTTTCCTGTATTTAAACAAATTTTCAGTGAACAATTAGGTACCCATGTAGAGAAGATCATGTATATTTTATATACATTGGAATACCTTGGATATACATGGGTAATAAAAAGTATACCCACGATGTGAACCTGTGCACATATCCATTGGAGGGATAGAGATACTTAACAGATTTCAGGTTATACAGAGAATATTTTTCATGAATACTTCTATAACACTTCCCATGCTCTAAATCATAGTTGTATAAGAATAAAATTTAATTAGTGCTAGATAATTTTTTGGACCTTCACAAATGCAGTATGATAAAAATGTCACCTTTGACTTTCTCCATATTTATGTTGTGTGAGAAATACCTAGAAAACCAGAAGCAAGAAATATATATTTTAATGGAAAATTTCTTTTATGAATTCTCTCTCCAAAATATAAATAAGATATGACCACTGGAATAGTAGCAATGAAAGCATTGTGATCAATGTGTAGAATCCAAGTACTCTTGCTTGTCTTTAATAAGGTCTGAAATATTAATACCAGACCTTCACCATTACACATGGCAGGACAGCACAATAGTCCAAGAAGAGAAAATTCTTCAGGAAGACCCATATCAGTTCAAGTGAGGCTTATTTTAAATAGGATGATAGTTGGGCTCGCATTTCTTTTATCATTGTTGCTCCAAAGTTGTGGGGATTATTGAAGAGAATGAGTCAATATCACATTCCCCAACTCCCAACTTTCATTTTTTGAAATTTTTTTCCATATTTTCTTAAAGGTTTACTTACTGGAGGGATTTTTCCCCCTAAAAGAACACACACTCATCTGGAAGATACCTTAGTGAACACATTGACTCACCCCTTCAGTTAACAGAGGAGGAAAATAAGTCTAGAAAGAATGATGAATTTTTTTTTTAAGAATGATGAATTTTAAGGGTGATGCAGCAAGGTAGTCAAATGCCTCAAAATAGAATAATTACCGACATCTTACCTTCATTTTTCCCCACAATGCTAAACATATATCCTAAGCTTTATATGATATTCAAATTTTTATGAGAAGTTAATTTTTATTTAAGCTAATTACCTTTTGCCTTTTCTTCATGCCTTGTAACTTTCCTTCTTGTTTAACTCCTTATCAAATTCTGCCAACTGAGGCATCAGTGTCTAGGGCTCTCTTTCCAAAGATAGAACAATTTTGATATCAGAATTTACATAAATTTCTATTGAACATTTCTTAAATGTATTAGTTTTGTTCAGAACCTAGGTGAGATTTTATGTACCAATTAATTTTTTTTTTGAAAATTAAAACAACTTTTTCATAATAGGATTGAGCAACATATTTTAAATCAATGAACTTTATTCGTAGAGCAGTTTGAACTTTACAGGGAAATTGAGTAGGAAATACAAAGATCATATACTCACTCTCCACTCTGCCCTACCAGAGTTTCCTCTATTATGAACCTTTTGAATTGGGATATTTGTTATATATGGCATATTTGTTATAACTGATGAACTCATACTGATACACTACTATTAACTTAAAGTCCAGTATTTACATTACAGTTCTCTCTGTTGTATAGTACTATGGATTTCTCCAAATGCATGATGGTATAATCCACCATTATAATACTATATATTGTCTGATGCAAAATAATTTCACTGCCCTAATACTCCTCTGTGTTCCACAATCCTCTCTTCAATCATTGGCAACCACTGATCTTTTAACTGTCTCCATAGTTTGTCTTTTCCAAGGTGTCATATAGTTGGGATTATAAAGTGTCTAGTCCTTTCAGACTAGCTTCTTTCAATTAGCAATAAGCATAGCATTTAAAAAGGTTCCTCCATGTATGTTTGGCCTACTCCATGTAGTAGTGGCCTACTAGCTCATTTACTTTTATTTCCCAATAATTTGCCATTTTATGGATGTACCACAGGTTGTTAAAAAATATTTGTTCACCCATTGAAGGCCACCCTAGTTACTTCCAATTTTGTTTTGAATAAAGCTGTTACACAAATTTGCATGCAGGTTTTTGTGTAGACAGACACAAGCTTTCAAACCCTTTAGGTCCATACTTAGTAAAGTAAATTGCTGGATATGACTATGTTTAGTTTTGCTATTAAACTGCCAAACTACTTTCCATAGTGTCTGTACCATTTTGCAATTCCCACCAGCAATGCTAAAAAGGCTTTATGTTGGTCTGAATCTTCACCAGTATTTGTTGTCAGTGTTTTGGATTTCAGTCATTCTAATAGGTACGTGGTACTTGTTTTATTTTACAATTCTCTAATGACATATTATGTTAGATATCTTTTCATTTGTTTATTTGCCATCCATACATCTTCTTTGGTGAGATATTTGTCCAGATGAAAAAAATATTCTCCATGAAAGAAAAATTTGTTGAGTTGGATTTCATTAAAATTAAAACTCTCTGCTCTGTGAAAAGCACCTGTACAGAATAAAAATGTAAGTTCTAGATTGGAGAAAAATTTTGAAAATCTGTATCTGATAAAGGAGTTCTATAAAATTTAGGCAAAGAACTCATAAATCTCACCATGAGAAAGCACACAGCCAAATCAAAAGGTGGGCAACACATTTGAGCAAACAATTTTTTTTTTAAATAACAATAAATCGTATGCTCTCATGAGTGTAAAATTAACTATAGCATTCTATTAAACCGTGGACTTACTTAATTTTGCACAGTGTTTTTTTTTTTATGTTTATCAGTCCTTATTTTTAGAAGGACTATTTTCCACCTTGTAGAGAATGAAATGGATTACTTAAAGTTCATTAACTGGAAAAAAAAAAACAACTCTAACAGCATTAATTTTAAAAATGGGAAAAATGCTTTTGTCTATATTGTCAATATAGATTAAAACCAAAAGAATATTGATGTATTATTTTTAAATAATAGCTTTATTGAGATATAATTTACCTACTATAAAAATTTAACCTTTTAAAGTATGCATTTCAGTGTTTTCTGAATCATCACAGAATTACGCAGCCACCTACATCTAATTGTAGAATATTTTAGTGATTCCCCAAAATAAAGCTGTACCCATTAGGAGCTACACCCCACCCAGTTCCCCCAGTCCCTGACAACCACCAATTTACTCTCTGTCTCTATAGATTTGTCTATTCTGGAAATTTATTATAAATGGAATCATACACTACATTGTATTTTGTAACTGGATTTTTTTTAACTAATTATGTTTTTGATGCCCATCCATGTTGAAGCATGGAAAAATACTTCATTTCGTTTTTGTCAAATAATATGCTATTGTGGTGATTTAGCATTGACAGAGTGACATTTCATGCATGTCTCATGCAACGTATGTATTGAGTAATGATGATGTGTTTAGAAGCTTTTCTTCAGACAATTGGTAATTCATTAAAAGGAATGGCAATTGATTTTTAGAAATGGAAATATTGTCAATTTTTTAGTACATATTCAAAGATGCAGCAGGGATCCAATTAACTCTCTTTAATACAATTTAAACAAAAGTACCCACCAAAAGTACCCACCCCCTGAAAACACCTGAGAAATGTAAAACTACCTATGGTTATATACATGGCTGAGTGAAAATAAAGCAAATTATTGCAAAATAATTAGAATTTTTTTAAAAAATTTAAAAATGTGGTAAGAACATACAATTACTAAAAATAAATAATTTAAATTACTTTCATAAATTAAAGCATGGAGTGAATGTTTTTTGTAAATAATAAATCTTAAACTATATAAGGATATATATATATATATATATATCCTTATATAGTTATATATATATATATCCTTATATAGTTATATATATATAGTTATATATATATATCCTTATATAGTTATATATATATAGTTATATATATATATATATCCTTATATAGTTATATATATATAACATATATATATGTATATATATATGTATATATATATATATACATATATATATATATATATATATATATATATATATATATACAGTTTTAAGTTTTCTTAAAACTTTCTTAAGTTTAGAGAAAGCCTGTTAGGAAATTTTATGCACTCACTTACCTGGGTAATTGACAACTTGCCTGGGTAATTTCAGTGCTATCATTCTGAAATACCAACATGATTTCAACATGATATACATATAATTATTTTAAAAGATTAAAGACCCATTTATTCAGTGGACTGATCTTATTAAAATAATTTAATATATTTAATGTATAAGGTCTGCATATTTAACATGAGAGAAATATATGGTTTTTAAACATTGACAAAAGATATAAATTACAAAGAGAATCAGTTTGATATAAAATCTATGCTAAAGCCTGTTTGGAATTCATAAGTTGCTAAAATGTGTAGAAATTGGCATTTTAGGGAATAAACTAATCAAAAACGTGTTAATTCTTTTCTTAGTGGACCTTGTCTTGGATCACTTGAACATTTAACTATTTTCATAGATTTTTATTTGTTGGCATTATTGACCGATTATTCTGGCTTACTTTGGGGAACGTAACATTGAGAAGTCTTATTGTCACTATACTATGTAGCTCCCTTGGTATGACCTTAATTTGCCCACATTATGGAAATGTGTCATCCTAAATAAATAGATAGCAGAATAAACTTTAGCATTTACATTGATAGAGTTTAAAATTTATTTTAGCAATTATTACACTTTTCTTAGTGACCCAAGTCACTATTTCTGAACTAAATAGAGAACTTAATTCCTTATGAAAAACATTATAAATAATTTATTGAACATCAATTATTATTACTATAATAATATTCTACACAAATCAAAATAGTTCTGAAACCAATAGCAGTAAGTAAACACTGATGATGAAGTTTAAGAACAAAAAGTTTGATGGGAGTGAGGTGGAGATATACTTAGTTTCTATCAGAATAGTCCTTTATAGATCCATAGACTTCCAAAAAAATTTAGCTCAGTCAGCAATGACTCCTACACAATGTACGGTTGTAAAGCAAACATCTAAAATATATTGAAAGACAAAAGCCTACAATCGATTCTGAATTCTGTTTGGACATTTCTTTGTATGTCTATAGATTTTAATTTTTTAGCTTTTTAAATCGTTATTTAAAATTCTAGTTAACATAACAGTGCAATATTGATTTCAGGAGGTAAACTCAGTGGTTCATTGCTTACATACAACCCCCAGGGCTCATCACAAGTGCCCTCCTTAATGCCCATCACCCGTCTAGCCCATCCTCCATCCACTTCCCTCCATCAACCTTCAGTTTGTTCTCTATTGTCAAGAGTCTCTTATGGTTTATTTCCCTCCCTCTTTTTGTTTTTTTTTCCCCTTTCCTGTATGTTCATCTGGTTTGTTTCTTAACTTTCACATATTAGTGAAATCATATGGTATTTGTCTTTCTCTGGCTGCCTTATTTTTGATGGCTGGGTAATATTCCATTATCTACATATACTGCATCTTCTTTATCTGTTCATCAGTTGATGGAAATTTGGGCTTTTTCCATAGTTTGGCTATCGTTGACAATGCTGACACAAATATTGGGGTGCATGTACCCCTTTGCATCTGTATTTTTGTATTCTTTGGATAAATACCTAGTAGTGCAATTGCTGGATCACCAGATATTTCTATTTTTCACTTTTTGAGGAACCTCTATACTGTTTTCCAGAGTGGCTGCACCAGTTTAGATTCCCACCAACACTGTAATAGGGTTCCCCTTTCCACACATTCTTGCCAACACGTGTTGTTTCTTGTGTTGTTAATTTTAGCCATTCTGACAGGTGGGAAGTACCTCACTGTGGTACCCAGTGATTAATCAGTTACATATAACACCCAGTGCTCTTCCCAACAAGTGCCATCCTTAATGCCTATCACCCATTTAGCCCATCCCCCCACCCACCTGTATAGATTTTTGAATTACATCCATTTTATACAATACTAAGTGTTAACTTGGAATCATTTTATAAAGTTGTCTTTCCATTCTATCAATGATATTTAACTGAGTGTATATACAGATTCACATAGTGAATTAAATTCTGGCCACCATTGACTTCCACAGAGGAAATTCTCTTTTGATAATAACTGCCAGGCAAATATCTTTCTCCCAGGCTGAGTTCCCCCAAGCCAAAGTTAAGTTATTTGGACAAAAGTTGGAAATTGTTCATCAGATTATTTGAATGCACATAGAACTACTCTATAACTTGAGGGTGTTGCCTTTTTTTTCTTATTTCTTTTTAATTTTATTTTATTATGTTTTGTGTGTGTGTTTCAAATTTTAATTTAAATTACAGCTAGTTAACATATAGTGTAATATTAGTTTCAGGAGCAGAATTTAGTGATTCATCACTTACATACAACACCCAATGTTCATTTACAAGAGCCCTCCTTAATATCCTTCATTTATTTAGCCCACCCCCCACCCACCTTACGGGGGTTGCTTTGTAATTTACCTGCTTCGTTATGTGTCATGGATTTTTTTTCATTTGCCAGTTCCACTAATTCTGAAAATATGTACAAATTATATCTGGCAGGCCTGATCTATGTACTGAATTCCAAATTATGTAGCCAAACAAACTTGACATTTAAACTAATCCTGATCTTGATTGAGACTTTCTAATATTTAGGGCTCACCTAAAGCATCCTCATCAGATCAAAGATCACTCTATCACTCAACCTGTTTGCATTTTATTCATATATTATATAATGATCTGATATTCTTTGTTTATCCATTGTCTTGGGTATTATCTATGTCCTCCAACAGAATGTAACTTTCCCAAGAGCAGACATCTCTTCTGTCTTGTTCAACATTTTATCCACAGAACCTAGAATATCTGCACATATAAGGTTCTCATCAATTATTTGTGGCACGAATAATTCTTTCCTCTCATGTGTCTATCCACTGCACTACTCAATGCATTTCTTTTCATAGAGATGCTACCAAACTAATTTGCATTCCAGATTTATGAATTACCTATGTGATACAATCTCTGCAGTATTGACATTTGAACCAGAAAAATTGTTGTGGGGACTGTCCCATTTATTTTCAAATATTTAATGGCTTTCTTGGCCTCTATCTACTTCATGTCAGGCAAGCAGATTTCTCCATGTATTCTCATACTCTTACCTTTAAACCACAGCCAGCTTATGTTCATAGTCCTTCCATAATACCTTTACATCCCCATTTACTGTTTTTGTGCTCAGGCATTTTTCAACATTTCTCTGGGTTATTGTATTTCCTTGGCATGATTGATTAATTTACTGAATAAAAACCCAGTACCCAGTTTCTTTCCTTAAACTTGTTTCAGCAAGCATAAGTAGGATGATTATCAGAAGAGTCTGAGACAGGGGCACCTGGGTGGCTTTGTTGGTTAAGCGTCCTACTTCAGCTCAGGTCATGATCTCACCATCCGTGAGTTCAAACCCCGCGTCGGGCTCTGTGCTGACAGCTCAGAGCCTGGAGCCTGCTTCCGATTCTGTGTCTCCCTCTCTCTCTGACCCTCCCCTGTTCATGCTCTGTCTCTCTCTGTCTCAAAAATAAATAAATGTTGAAAAAAAAAAGAAGAGTCTGAGACATGAAATATGTTGATATAGTCTGTTCTTTTTGATGGAATTTCCTACTCCCTTTTCTAACATGAGACTGATGATTTGTCTTCATTTCTCTTGACTGTGCTGAACATTAGCCATTTTCTTGTACGAAGGTTAATATTCTTTTTTATTATGAATGACTCTCACATCACCTACTGAGTCATAAACTTCTTGGTCTTTCATCAATAATTTTAGTTTCTGTACTTGCTACTATTGGGATTTCTCACATATTCTGAAGCCATAGTCAATGTGTTTGGCCTTATTTTACCTAAACAAGTCATTTCAATTTAACTCTTTAAATTCCATCTTGTAGCAACAGATTTTAGCCAATTTGTTATTAATCATATATAGAGTGATGCCCCGAGATGGCATAAGTGAAAGCATATTAAATATCATACTGACTTTCTGCCTTGGCATATTAAAAAGCAACAACAACAACTAAGTCTGTGTATGTATCTGTTTGCAACTTTCAGAATACTTTTAATTTCACAAAGATATATGCCATTTTCAAACCTTTTATAACTACTCATGCTCAGTGCATACACAAACATGCATGCACATAAAACTTTTTTTTATATACCGAGAGAGTTGAAATATATACTTATATAGTTATTGTTTCAACTCTAAGCCAAAAAAAAAAGTTACACCAAATTGTTTCATGCTAATAAGGAACAAAATTAAGTTGTTTTATTATTCTATAATGATGGATGTATCCAGCTGTTGTTTCTTTAACTTTATTCTTGACTTTTTCTTGCTATATGTACAATTTTATAGTCATTAAACAGCAGAGAGCATATTCATAAAATTCTTTATATTTTATGTATATATTACATAATAAAATTTAACTTACTAATTTGCCACAAAGGAGAATTAGTCAAAGTATATTTTCCATTTTCAAGACATTTCTCCAGGTGAAAAGTACAATCTTTAAAAAATTTTTTACAAACAAGCTTGTAATGAAATGACCTACAGAAAACACCGGTTCATAGTACTTTTGAAATAGAATTATATTATTTATCTTTATATCCTATATCAATTAAATATTTAATTAATCACTTGGTTAAATAAGACTGGGAAGTGAATTTTCGTAGTGATCACTTCCATCATGGTCAAAAGTCAATGATGTTGTTCTTTTAACTGTTAGATTTAATGTGGGTTTTAGATTGTTTCCACTCATTTTAAAGTTTAGATTGAATTATGGTATCTTAAACTGAAGGAAAAAAATTTAGTTTTTAAGTTGCTATTTAAATAAAGATGAGAGGGGCGCCTGGGTGGCGCAGTCGGTTGAGCGTCCGACTTCAGCCAGGTCACGATCTCGTGGTCCGTGAGTTCGAGCCCCACGTCAGGCTCTGGGCTGATGGCTCGGAGCCTGGAGCCTGTTTCCGATTCTGTGTCTCCCTCTCTCTCTGCCCCTCCCCCGTTCATGCTCTGTCTCTCTCTGTCCCAAAAATAAATAAAAAACGTTGAAAAAAAAATTTAAAAAAAAATAATAAAATAAATAAATAAAGATGAGAAAATACTTGACTGTTTTTAAGGGAAATAATTACATGCTTAATAAGAAAATTGAAATGTATCAAAACTATTCAAGTGTGGATATTTTAGAGCATAATTTAACAAATTTAGATTTTGCTTGTTATACCTATATATTTATTATGTGTAATTTATTTTCCATTTGCACAAACCATATTTGCTTCGGATAACATTCCATACCATTAGCAAATGGACTAATGTGCATTTCTTTTTTTATTCACATATTTGTTTACAAATAAAAATTTTACTCCAAAGACGTGAGTTCCATCAAGTAGATATTTTGACAATACATAATAAAGTAGATTAATTACAAATCAAAATCAAATTAGACCCATCCCATTCAAGCCCACTGAATGGGCTTGTTATAACATTATCAAAAAGTTTCTCAAATAGGGAAATTATTTATTTATAACATGAGGAATAATATAATAAAAATGCATTGATATTTTTATAGCTAAGTTTTATATTGAACTCTCCAATTTCTGAGTGTCCAATTTATTTTTCCTTTTTTCAGTTTTTTCTTTCAGGGATCCTAATAGTTAATATTTTTTTATTTAACACTAAACTGGAAATTGAGTCGAAAGAAAGAATTTAAGGTAGCAATTAAAGCTAGAAAGATAAATAGGTTTCCTTTCCTCAATTACAAAAGATTATAAATAGTATCTGCAAAACAATATTTGTCCTGATTAAAGTTACCCTTTCAGTTTATTCAAATTTTACAAAATCAGTTCTGGTATTTTTTATCAGCAATTTTTGATCCTATTTTCTTTTATAATTTATTCTATAGAATTTCTTTAATACACGAACATGAATGTAATTAATTAAGTTCTTCGAAAATAGTTTCTTGGCAGGTACAAGTAGACCTTCATTTTGAAAAACGCACTTGAACAATAATTATAAATAATGGTTTAGTGTCCCAGAGGGTCTTGTCAGTGCAATTATTTATCTCTGTAAGGGTCTGTCATACATTTCGAATGAAAACTAAGGCACTAAATATGCAGCTTAAATCTAGCTTCTTAACAAAGGTGTGTCTGCTGATTTTAGTTGTTTTTCTTTTATTTGGCATTCATACACTGTTTCCCGCTAATGTGACTATCGAAAGCAAAGAACAACTAAACTTTCAGAGAGCACAAGTGACAGAGAGCATTAGGACCTCTTGACTGTGAGTCCTGCAATCAGGGGGGTCCGTGTACTGCAGGTGAGGATTACACACGGAACATCTGCTTCATTGGGATGAGAGTTGATGACAGTGCTCTGTCTTAATCCTGTAACAAGCCTACCGGTTTAAAAAAAAAAAAAAACAACTTGGGGTAATTTCTTTCACAAATAGAGCTACTGCCAGCAGGTGAGAATGTAGCCATCTGTACATGAAGAGCTACCCAAACGAATAAAATCATAGTTTCCTTCAATGTCGTCCATTAAGGTAAAGGGCAAAGAGTGTCATCTTGGATAAGACCACAGAAATGATGGAAATAAAACAAACCTGATACATCCTAAGGAGCACTACTCTATCACTTTTCAGGGATAACACCTCATTTCAGCTAGGCACTGACTGAGCTATCGCTAAAGAGCTGCTGTAAACTGATTTGTAAATATTATGCATAACAGATTGATCAATGGTAGAAACTGACCTCAGGAATTTAAACTCATATATTGGTTTTCTGAATGTTGTCACCTCTTGGCATATCACCTCTTACACTAACCTGGCTTTATTTGCTAGGAGCCATGCAGCTTTCCCTTGCTGGATAGAATGAGATACCTTTGAGGCTAGAAGGGAGTTTTAGAAAGCTCTGGTCACTACCATTATGCTTGCCAATAAGTATTTATTAAATGAGTCTAATCATCTTGTTCATCAAAAAGCCAATGGAAGTAATCTAAAAAGATTTTCTTTTATTTTACTGGAAAACCGAAAGCAAAATCTAGTAAAGATTTAATTTCATTCAAATCCGTCTCTCTTTGTAATGTTCTTGCTACTACTAATTTGGGTTTCTGTGAGGAGGCAAAGGGCATGATATTCTGAGTCAGAATGCACAAATCATCTGTTTGTAGCTTCCAACAATATGAGAAATGTTCTTGTCAAAACTGACCTTGTAAAAGTGGATTTTGTGAGTTTTTAAGAATACGAAATTCCAGGAAACGTTTAGTCTTATTTCAGCTGTCTTTCACACTGATAAAGAACCTAAAATGAAGACGAAATTATTTTCTGTAGATTGTTAAAAGCATGTAAAACTGCATTATGCATTTTCAAATTATTGATATTTTAATTGCCAAACAAAATGTTTAAGGATTTAAAATTAGGGTAGCATCTCAGCATCTGAATTTCTACACTAACATTCTCTCTCATATCAAAGCTTCATAAAGAGATTGTATTCTTTCAACATTAATATTGAATTATTTTATTCACTTGATATTTTTATACATGATAGATTTTAAGAACTGTTTTAACTTATAAACACATTTTGCTTTTATATTTTAATCACTAGATTTAATTTGCAATCAAAGTAGAAAAAAATCTCTATTTTTTTTGTTGGGAGTGTAATGCTGATTCTGAGTGTTTCTGTAAGGCTTTGCACATATTACGACTACGCTACTGAGATGTCCTCTCTGAGCTTTTTAAGCCAATTATGAATTAAGAAATGCGGCTCTGCTTCCTGACCAAGAAGAGGCCACCCAAGCGCAATATTCTAACTCCTTAGAGAATAATTTTTCCTTAATGGGTTTTACTTCAGTGACTCATACTGATTATGTAAGATGCAACACAATTAAATACGCTTCTGTGCGCTTTGCACACGTGTACACGTGTATCTGGAACAATGCCGCGACATTTGCAGTTGCTTCTTTAAATAGCTTTAAAAAAGGAACAAGCAACAGCACAGAGATTACCGAGAGCCACTTAAGTGGAGAAGAGTGGGAAAGGCTGGATAGGACAAGAAGAACTTTAGCAGAAGGAGCCAGGCTCCCAGAGAAGAGGCTGATTGTTTCTGTAAGGTTAGGAGTCATAAGGCGGACTGGAGCGATGGGGGCTAGAGATGCGATTTGAAAAGAGTCAATTAAGTCCAAAGAGGCAGGGAAGTGGTTCCAGATGGCAGGTAAAACAGGAGGCAGAGAAAGTGGTGGAGTGGCTGGAGGTGAAGAGGGCGAGGGGTGCCTAAAGAAGGAGACTCAGGGAGGCTTTTCAATCTGAATTTAATGACAGAATAAAATACGTACAAAGAAGCGAATGTTCTGTAACAATTTTCAATAACAATCTAATGTAATTCAAGATCCCAGTTTTAAGTACATTTGCAGCTATTGAGGGCTCCAGTGGCAGAAGCCTGCACGGAACTTTTGCCTTTCCTCCCAATATCACTCCATCACCGCAGAAGCCTGTGACCTGGGTACAAAGAAACACATAGCTTACGGTCCACATTTTAAAATAGCCCAGTACATTTTTCAAAATAGTGTAACTCTATAATCAATAGATTTACATATATTGACAGGAAACAGAAAACTAAGTTATAAACCTATTTATTTATTTATTTATTTATTCATTTATTTATTTATAGTTGAACGCCAAAATATCCCATGCCAAACTAGCAATTGTTCTTATGGGATCTCAGATAGAAGAGAAAAAGAACCTTATATAGAAATGCCCTTGATTTCGATCTTCTGTTCAGATAATAGTTTAGAACAGTAAAGATTCTCCCAATATAAACACTCAATCTGTGTTTCCAAATGGCTGCCTCCTTCAGGTGAAAGCTAACCAGCAGGGGGGAGGAAAGATCTCTCTTTTCCTTCTCTTGTGTGAAGGCCTATCTCAGCAGCATTGAGTAAAATTGCTTTGCATTGAGAGTGTACGTATTTATTAAATACTAATTTGATTTAAATTTTTTGAGCACCTATTAGGCAATGTGCTGTATACTAAGAATATGATGGATAATTAGGCAAAATCTCTACTCTCCAGAAATGTATACACAAATGAGGGCATAGAATTGAGATCATAGCTATAAAACCTAATCGAAAAAATCATCAGAGAAATACAGGATGCCATATTAAACCACTGGTTTGATTGTTAAGACATCAAGATGTCTTCTTGGGTAAGCAGGTTCCAGAGCTGTAAGTACCTGTATTGTGCCAAGAGCAGCGTCATGGGGTTTCCCCCAAGGGGAGAAGCAATAGCCCCCAAGAGGTCCCAGTATGTGCTAAAGTTGTCTGGTCTCACTACAGTGTATTTTAGCTTTTTAAAAAGTTTTTAGGGCCTAAGCAGCTTGTCAGTGCATCTTATTAAACCACTCTCAGAACCACTCTCTTAGTACTACAGCTGGGAGGCAGGATGCTGGAATTTGGCTGAGAAGCCCTCGAATGACAAATACAGTACTATAATCAAGGTAACAAAGCTTTCCTTAAAGAAATGATCTTGTGTAAATCAGGGCAATATCATAATTTTAAGAGATCCATCAGTTCTCTTTCTTACATGTTCTAGATGGGTGGTTCCCAAACTTGGCTTACAGTAGAATCGTCTGGAGAAACGTTTGTAAGAAGACTCTTACACACACATCCCAACTGTCCCTTGGAGACCTGTTATATAGCACGACTCAGTGACAAAGCAATTTGTGTGCATACACATACATATGTTAAATTTGGTTTATGTTAAGCTTCCCAGATGATTATTGTATGCAAAGGTAGTTTTGAGATTTGGGAAGGACTAGTTTAAGGTAAAACAACTGGCCTTTGAAGCTAACTCTAAGTTCCCAATATACTTCTAAGTGGCTATGTCCCCTTCCCTCTGGCTCATTTGCAGCATCCGGCCCTGGGACAGGACAGCCCTACTCGGAACCACTCAGCACGGCCAGGGCTCCGGGGCTTCCCCACATCTCTTGCCCCAACACTCAAAACAAAACGCAACTGCATCCAAATGCCATCTACAGAGGCCTGTGAGTTTTGCAGCTGCCAACATCAGAGGTGGATACCACTTCAGAGTGCAGGGGGGACCAGAATGGCAGAAGAGCTTGGGTGGGACAACAGATAAGCTTATTAATGTGTCCAATCATTTCCTTTCAAAGAACATAAACTCAATAGAAACTTGCATACTGAAATACCATTTCCATTTTCTTGCATCTTTTTATGTTCTGATTCCTTGTTTAAGAGGGCACCTACCAATTAGAATGTGTAAAATCACACATGATGTCTGAGGAATTTTACAATAAAAAATAATTCATATTACACTTGTATGTGCTTAGGTCCAGTGTGAGATGTAATGCTGTTTCTTTACATTGGCAACTAGAGTGATACTGAATATTAGAACTCATTAGTGAACATATATGAAAAATATAAAACATTACTTATGTTTACTAAATTATTTTTGACAGTGCATAAAAACTCGTAAATTTTTTTAATAT
Source organism: Neofelis nebulosa (assembly GCF_028018385.1). Taxonomy (NCBI): domain Eukaryota; kingdom Metazoa; phylum Chordata; class Mammalia; order Carnivora; family Felidae; genus Neofelis; species Neofelis nebulosa. Next base: position 39,014,444 of record NC_080782.1, on the reverse strand, counting down.
AATCACCTTTCCAGTTTTTAATACCTTAGGGTTTGACAAACTATGACTTGCTGCCTGTTTTGGTAAATAAAGTTTTATTGGAACATAGCTTCTTTCTTGGTTTACTTTTTGTTGATGGCTATTTTTGTGTTAAAATAGCAAAGTTGAGTCACTCTGACTGTTCAAGGAAAAAATATATTTTCTCTGGCATTTTACAGAAGAATTTTGCTGACTCTGTTTTAAGTTGTTATTTCAAAAGAATGCAGAGTATGTGAAAATTTTAATGAAACAACATATTTGCATTGAAATTAATTAAATACAATGCATTTTATGGAAAATATACTAACTAATGAACTATGTGGCTTTATTTTAATTCTCATCTAAACATTTCCAGAAGTAAAAGCTTACCCAGATCTGGACAAGAGTAATTACACTAGATCCTTTTTAATAATATCCTGGATCCTATAAAAAAGATAGTTTTGCACATTTGGGGGGCTGTCTTCTAAGTTTGACTGATAAACTGCATTTATTTAACAATTAGTTTTTTTATATAACCTTAAATATTTAAAAATATGTTATCTGGCCCCATTTGGACTCTTACCTGGAGAGTCAGCAGTTGACTTCTGGGCTCTGTTTCATCTCTTGCTCATACAAGGAAGTGCACTGTTGTGCAGGAGACAGACCCAGGAAGAGACAGTTATCAACTTCTGTCAAGCTCAGAGAGCCAGGTGTCTAGATTGCCATGGCATTACCAACCAAGTATGATCTGCCCTCCTTTCCTGCTCCAATTCTGTATGGATCTTGAAATCAACCTCTACAGACTGGGAACAGGAGGTAGAGAAAGAAGAAAATGGCTGGCCATGCCCCACACAGCTGACAGCCAAACTGTGTTAGGCCTGACTGGGGTGGAGGGAAGAAGCCTCAAATCAAATTTTGAGTTCTTGTTTTTACCCGAGATTGGGCATTTTAATTACTGAATTAAATCTCTATTATGCAATGTAAAATAAATGAACATTTTTTTGTTACTCATGAGTGACTAGGAAAGTAATGGGACCCCTCTGAATGAAATTAATGCAAGGCTGAGAGTCACAAATAAAAGCACTTTGTGATTAAGTCATGCTCAGGAAACCTACAGTTACGTATAACTGTACGTTATAACTCCCAATGACTTTCAATAAAGTTGGCTGTCATATAGCGTTTGAGTCCAGACTCAGGAAATCTTGCCTAGTTTTGAGTGCAGAATTCACTGCTTCACTGGGTAAACTTGGGCAAGTTATATGTTCTCCCTATGCTTCAAAGAGGCAAAAAAACAGGGATGAACTTAACCATAAAAGAGAATTGATGTGAAGATTGAGTGAGTTAATATGTATACAGTGCTTAGAACAATGCCTGGTTCAGAGAAGTGAGCTTTGAGTGTTGTTATTTTTATTGCTATATTTTCAAATATTTATTTCAGTATAACATATAACTTTTGTACAGCACACTATACCAATCTCAAGTACACAACTTGACGAGTTTTTACAGATGTATGTACTAAAATACTGAAATCAGCGTATAAATTATTTCTTGTATCCCAGAAACCTCCTTATTCTCCTTCCCAGTCAATACTCTCCCCCAGAAAGGAAACTACTATTCTGATCTATCATAACTATAGTTGAGTCTTGCCTGTTGAATCTTCACGTAAATTAAATCTCATGGCATTGACTCTTTGGGCGTTAGTTACTTCTGCTCAATTTTTCTTCCGTGAGATCCATCCTTTCTGCAGCAAGGAGAGAAGTCATTCATCTCATGATTTCATAGCTTTTCACAGCATAGATTATCACAGTTTTGTTGTTGTTGTTGTTGTTGTTGTTGTTGTTATTGTTGTTTTTTACCCATTCTAATGTTGATGGGCCTCTATGGTATTTGTAATTTTCATCTATTATGAACAAAGTTGCTATAAACACACTTTTACATGTAGTTTGTGGCAAAAGCATTAGATTTCACCCAACATACACCAAATTCTGTTAAACCTACAGGGCCATACACTACGCATGTGTTAGTTTTCCTCAGAAACTTCCAGTTTGCCTACTTGAATGTTCCAGTTTTTCCACCGTCTCATCAAAACCTGGATTGATAGTCTCTAATTCTAGCTGCTCTAGTACAAGTGGAGTGACATCTGAAGGGGGTTTTAATTTGCATTTCAGTTAGACAGGAAGACTGAAGACTTGATAAACATCAAATTCTAAAGAAAATCAAATATATTTATTGTTTATTTCGATATCCTTTTTAGTGAGGTGTCTGATTAAATTTTTGCCCCTTTGATTTTTGATTTTTCTGTTCTTTTCTTTTTGATACAGAGGGGTTCTTTTTCTACTCTGAATATGAATTCATTTTGCACATATATCACCTCAGTCAATGGCTTGCCTTTCAGATCATTAAAAAATGATATCTTAGGGGCGCCTGGGTGGCGCAGTCGGTTAAGCGGCCGACTTCAGCCAGGTCACGATCTCGCGGTCCGTGAGTTCGAGCCCCGCGTCGGGCTCTGTGCTGACAGCTCGGAGCCTGGAGCCTGTTTCCAATTCTGTGTCTCCCTCTCTCTGCCCCTCCCCCATTCATGCTCTGTCTCTCTCTGTCCCAAAAATAAATAAAAAACGTTGAAAAAAAAAAAAAAATTAAAAATGATATCTTAAAAGTAAAAACTATCTTAGGGACGGCTGGGTGCCTCAGTCATTAAGTGTCAGCATCTTGATTTCAGCCCAGGTCATGATCTCAGTGTTCATGAGTTCCAGCCCCGCATTGGGCTCCATGCTGACAGTGCTGACCCTGCTTAGGATTCTCTCTCTCACCCTCTCTCTCTGCCCCTCTCTCACTCCTGTGTTCTGTCTCCCTCTCTCAAAATAAGTAAACAAACCAAAAAAAAGTGAAAACTGTCTTCAATATTGACAAAGCCAAATGTAGTAATCTTTGTTTTTATGGTTATTTCTTTAGTCTCCTATAAGAAGTATTTTCCCGGGGCGCCTGGGTGGCGCAGTTGGTTAAGCGTCCGACTTCAGCCAGGTCACGATCTCGCGGTCCGTGAGTTCGAGCCCCGCGTCGGGCTCTGGGCTGATGGCTCGGAGCCTGGAGCCTGTTTCTGATTCTGTGTCTCCCTCTCTCTCTGCCCCTCCCCCGTTCATGCTCTGTCTCTCTCTGTCCCGAAAATAAATAAAAAACGTTGAAAAAAAAAAATTAAAAAAAAAAAAAAAAAAAAGAAGTATTTTCCGGAGCACCTGGATGGCTCAGTCAGTTAAGCGTCCATCTTTGGCTCAGGTCATGATCACAGGGTTCATGAGTTCAAGCCCTGAGTCGGCTCTGTGCTGACAGTTCAGAACCTGGATCCCGCTTTAGATTCTGTGTCTCCCTCTCTATCTGTTCTTCCCCCTCTTGCACTTTGTCTCACTGGCTCTCTCTCAAAAATAAAGAATTAAAAAAAAATTTTAAGAAATATTTTCCTACTCTAAGGTCACAGAGATATACTTCTTTGTTTTTTACAGACATTTTGTTGTTTGACCTTTCACATTTAAATTTGTAATCTTCCTTAAATTTTATATATGGTGAGTTGAGGTCAAAGTTCATTTTTCAAGATTTATTTTTATATTCTTTTTTTTCTCCAAATGATTCATCACCATCATTTGAAGTGACCACCCTTGTTCCCATTGTATCATGTTGTATTTGTCATAATTCAGGTGACCATATATGTGTGACTCTCCTTCCGGGCTCTCTATTCTGTATCATTTATTTGTTTTTCTCATCTTCTAATAATCTCACCCTGTCTTTACATAAAGTAGTTCCATGGCAAACTTGATGACTGATAATTTAGATCTTCTATGTTCTTCAAAATTGCCTTGCTTCTCCATATACATTTCAGAAAGAACTTTTCAACATCCACATGTACACATTATGTATGTACATACATGTATACATTTTGATTAGCATTGGGTTTAATTCACACAGCATTTCAGTCTGGGGTGAATCGATATGTTAAAAATATTGACTCTTCCAAAATGATGTTTCCACTGATTATGACTTCTCTAATTGCCCTCATCTATATTGCTTAGTGTTTAGCATAATGGATTGTATATATTTCCTCAGAATTAGTATGTTTACTTTTTTATAGTCTTATTAATCACATGATTTTTAAATATGTTTTCTGTTGATTGCTAACATATAGAAATACATTATGCCGAAATCCCCAGCAACTTTGCTAAAAATCCTTTTTATTTTATTATTATTATTTTTACCCGCACCTGTAGATGGGTCAGGTGTACCAATATGGTCTTTCCCTTGTTCTTTTTTTTTTTTACGAAATTTATTGTCAAATTAGTTTCCATACAACACCCAGTGCTCATTCCAACAAGTGCCCTCCTCAATGCCCATCACCCACTTTCCCCTCCCTCCCAACCCCCATCAACCCTCAGTTTATTCTCAGTTTTTAAGAGTCTCTTATGATTTGGCTCCCCCCACTCTCTTTTTTTTTTTTTCCTTCACCTCCTTCTGTTAAGTTTCTCAGGATCCACATAAGAGTGAAAACATATGGTATCTGTCTTTCTCTGTATGGGTTATTTCACTTAGCATAACATTCCAGTTCCATCCATGTTGCTACAAAAGGCCATATTTAATTGTTTCTCATTGCTACATAGTATTCCATTGTGTATATAAACCACAATTTCTTTATCCATTCATCAGTTGATGGACATTTAGGCTGTTTCCATAATTTGGCTATTGTTGAAAGTGCTGCTATAAACATTGGGTTACAAGTGCCCCTATGCATCACCACTCCTGTATCCCTTGGGTAAATTCCTAGCAGTGCTATTGCTGGGTCATAGGGTAGATCTATTTTTAATTTTCTGAGAAATCTCCACACTGTTTTCCAGATTGGCTGCACCAGTTTGCATTCCCACCAACAGTGCAAGATGGTGCCTGTTTCTCCACATCCTCGCCAGCATCTATAGTCTCCTCATTTGTTCATTTTAGCCACTCTGACTGGCGTGAGGTGGTATCTCAGTGTGGTTTTGATTTGTATTTCCATGATGAGGAGTGACATTGAGCACCTTTTCATGTGCCTGTTGGCCATCTGGATGTCTTCTTTAGAGAAGTGTCTATTCATGTTTTCTGCCCATTTCTTCACTGGATTATTTGTTTTTCGGGTGTGGAGTTTGGTGAGTTCTTTATAAATTTTGGATACTAGCCCTTTGTACAATATGTCATTTGCAAATATCTTTTCCCATTCCGTTGGTTGCCTTTTAGTTTTGTTGATTGTTTCCTTTGCAGTGCAGCAGCTTTTTATCTTCATGAGGTCCCAATAGTTCGTTTTTGCTTTTAATTCCCTTGCCTTTGGAGATGTGTCAAGTAAGAAATTGTTGTTGCTAAGCCGCTAAAAATCCTTTTTAATTAAAAAAGATTGTAGATTCTTTGAGATTTTATACATCACACAATTGTGTCTTCTGAAAATAATGAAAATTGTACTTCTTGTTCAATATTTATATGTTTTTTTACAGTCTTTTTATTTGGTCTGGAACTTCCAGCACTATATAATAGATGTGCTTATGGTGCACATTATTCTGTTTTTTTTTTTCCAACCTGAAGAGGAAGAATTTTGATTCTTAAATTGTAGGTGTTTTATAGGATAAATTGTAGGTGTTTTATAGACACCCTTTAGCAGATTAAGTATATTTATTTTAATTCAGTTTTCAGATATGTTTCATCATAAATATACATTAAACTTATTGATTTTTAGAAAACCCTTTAACATAATCATATATATTTGTTCTGTATTTTGCTTGTATTCAGTTATAGGTTCACATATATCTATAAATTTCCCTGTGATCACTGTGAATGATACATTGCACAAGTTTTGGGACTTAGTGCTTGCTATTTTTATCTGGTACAATTTACAGGTTAGGAAATTGACATGAAGAAATGTTTAGCTCTTGCTTATAATTACCATTGTGTCTGTGTGTGTATGTGGCTGTCTCATGAATAATTTTGTACTTTATATTATAATAACATTTTATAGTTGAGGTTGAAGTACTCAGAATAAAACTGATATGAGTATGAACTCATATCAACACATACCACACTTTTCTTTTTTATCAAAGAGAATATAACATAGGAAATGACTTAACTAGGTTTTACACTACAAAGGCAAAAATAAAACATGTAGGTATCAGAGATAATAACTACAACAGGCAGCTACCAGCTATTGGACTGGGGGGAAAGGGAAGAAGTTAGGGTTATCAGAACTTAGAAGCTTGAGCAAAGGTTCTGCAGAGTTGAGCTGCAGAGAGCACATAGTTAAATTGGTGTCAGTATCTCAAGGATGTCAGAGGTAGGACCAAAGGACCTAGACCTTAGACTCTAAGGAAGGAGTGCCGTCCATTGTTGCTAATATATCTGAGACTCATTCTGTGAGTGTGAAACTGTAAACATTACCTTCTATGTTTGAAAAAGTATAATTGCACATGTGATTAAGTTCAAGATCTTGAGATGGGGATACTTTCCTGGGCTACCTAGATGGGCCCTAAATGGAATCATAAATGTCCTTACAAAGGAAAGGCAGAGAGAGATTACACACAAGCAGAAGTTGAAGCAGGCTATGTGAAAATGAAAGCAGAAAGAGATGTGAAGATGCTGTTGGCTTTGAAAACGGAAGAAGGGGCCATGAGCCAAAGAGTAAGACTTCAAAATGCCAAGGTAACTGATTCTCCTCTAGATCCACTGGCTAGAGTGCAGCCATACCAACACCTTGGTTTCAGCCCAGTGAGACCATTTTGGGCTTCTGACCTCTAGAACAGTTGGAGAATAAATTTGTAGTATTTTAAGCCATTAAGTGCATGGTTGTCTGTTAAGAGCAGTGCATAAGAAACTAACACAATTTGTCTTAAAAAATGATAATTAATATGGAAATCATTATCTTCTTGTTTTGAAGTCAACAGATTAATGAGTTGATCTTTCTAAAGATTATATAATGTAAAAGCAATACCATTTAAAGTTAAAAACATACGGAGAATGTAAATTGGTACAGCCACTATGGAAAACAACATGGAGGTTCCTCAAAAAATAGAACTACCATATGATCCAGTGGTCCCACTTCTGGGTATATATCTGAAGGAAATGAAAACAGGATCTTAAAGAGATATCCGCACTCCCATGTTTCTTGCAGCAATATTCACAATAACCAAGACATGGAGACTACATAAAAATCCATCAGTGGATGAATGGATAAAGAAGATATGATATATGAAATATTAATCTAGTAATAACAATAATAATATCCCACTATATATAATAATATTATAATGGAATATTATTCAACCATAAGAAAGAGGGAAATCCTGCTGTTTCCAATGGATGAACTTGAGGGTATTGTGTTAACTGAAGTAAGCCAGACAAAGGCAAATACTGCATGGTATCATGTATGTGTGGAATCTTTAAAAAAAAAAAAAGGCAGAATCTCCTAGAAAGAGTAGAAAAATGGTTGTCAAGCACAGGTTGGAGGGGTCAGTGGGAGAAATAGGGAGAGGTTGATAAAAGGGTACAAACTTTCAGCTATAAGATGAATAAAGTCTGAGGATCTAATGTATAACACATGCTGACCATAGTTAACACTATATTGTGTAACTGAAATTTACTAAGAGAGTAGAACTTAAATTTTCTCACACAAAGATAGACATGTCAGGTGTTGATGGAAGTGTTAATTATCATGTGTGGGAAATCCTTTCACAACGTGTTTATGGACATCAAATAATCACTAGGTACACTTTATCCTATACTTTTATATGTCAATAATACCTCAGTAAAGATGAAATGTTTAAAAAGCCAAACAGGAAATTGGGGCATCAATGGGTAATACATATCAGGGTCCCAGGAAGGATCCAGCAGATGCATTAATAGTCTGGCAGGTGGGTTATCAGGTTGCTGGTTTCAGATGGGCTTCGCATATCTTTCCTTATGTTTGGTTAGAGATTGCAGGCTGTGGCCAGGGAGCCTGATTTTACTTCACTCCAACTGAGGATGCTTATCACCCTCCATCTCCAACTGTCCTCTCTTTGCATAGACTCTCACTGTAAATGGTGATAGTAAAGCAGCAGGCTCTGAGCTGGAGGACTGGGCTTAGAAGAACTGTCTACTTCCCACCTCTCTTTGGGGCCTGAAGTCCCTCGTCCTCTCCTCATTACCCCATTTTCCTGAAAGGAGCCTGCCTGGGAATCCCCGGCTTCTTTCTTTGTTCCTTTCTTTGTTCCTTTCTTTGTTTCGTTGTTTCCCTTTCTTTCTTTCTTTCTTTCTTTCTTTCTTTCTTTCTTTCTTTCTTTCTTTCTTTCTTTCTTTCTTTCTTTCTTTCAAGTTTTATTTATTTTGAGAGAGCGAGAGCGAGCGAGCATAAGCAAGGGAGGGGCAGAGAGAGGGAGAGGTCAGCTTGGCTTGATGTGGGGCTCAAACTCATGAATGCTGAGATCATGAGCTGAGCAGATATCAAGAGTCAGACACTTAACCGACTAAGGCACCCAAGCGCCCAGGCCTCACCTGCTTTCTATGATCCATCTCAGACTTCTCTGCCTGCACCTGTAACGCTAACTTAAAGATTGCTGCTGCTTGCTAACCACAACATTCTCACACATTTTTTGTTGTTTTGTTTTTTAATGAATCCAGGTTTAACTTTATGCCAACAGCACCACTTATTACTGTTACTTTTTAAAAGTAAGTGCTTGAGGGGTGCCTGGGTGGCTCAGTTGGTTAACTGTCCGACTTCTGCTCAGGTCATGATCTCATGGTCATGATCTCATCGTTCATGAGTTTGAGCCCCATATGGGGCTCTGTGCTGACTGCTCAGAGCCTGGAGCCTGCTTCACATTCTGGTTGTGTGTGTGTGTGTGTCTCTCTCCCTCCCCCGCTCATGCTCTGACTCTCTCAAGAATAAATGAACATTAAAAAAATTTTTTAAGTAAGTGCTTGAGCAATTTTAAACCAGCCTGAACACATCAAAGTCCTCCTAGTTATACGTCTGTAAATTTGCTTCCATTTCTCATCAGTTGTCATGGCTGTAATCAGGGTATACAATCAAGCTTTTTGGATTCTGCTCTTTTTCCACTTGGTCTGAACTTTCTCCTGTATCCAATTGCCAACCACTGTGTTTGGAAGATCATCTTCTATTTTAAAAATAACTGTTTATTATAAAGTGTGTGTATATGTGTGTATGTGTGTATGTGCATACGCATGTGTGTGTGGGTACACATACTTAAGTGAAGGTTTTACACGGAAATTAGCTCACCCTGTGAACATTTTAACTTGCATTTTTGCAGAATAATATACTGTGACTTTGTCTTAAAGTCATTAAACATCTTGTCTAATAATGATGGTTTCTTCTGGTGACTATCAGAACATCAATAATTAACAGACCCCTGAACTACCCTTGGGGAGCTGATTGGGAAAATTTGATGTGGGGATTAATAGTATCCTGTCATATGAATTTCTGATATTTTACTCATTCAATGCCATGTTGTTAAAAATGGAGGCTCTTCTAAATGTTTTCCCATTATAAGTAAATATTGTTGTGTTTGCATACATGAGTTATCATGGAAAAAATTTAAATATGTATCATTGCTAAGTTTTTATATAAATCATTGTGTTACTTTTAAAATTTAAGGATTTTTCCTGGCTATTAAGGAAGGTTTGATAACCAGGGATTAATAAACAGAGTAGTTTGAGTTTTTTAAATTACAGGTCAAGTAACTCAGTTCAAAGTTATCCCTTATAGTTCTGAGTGACTATTCTCTCAATTAAATGTGGAGAAGTTGATTTGATATCAGCTATTATATGATACTTTTCTTTATAGGATACCTATAATGTTGATATATTTTGTATTTTTCAGCAACTATTTTTATTCTCAATTCTAATTTATAACAATTAAGATTAATTAACACATGCAATATAGTCATAGTGGCACTTGTGTCTTTTAAAGAATTTTTAAAAGTTTATTTTTCTTGTCAATTTTGGGAATAGGCATTATTTTTCCAAAGGTACAAAAAAGGAGCAATTAGTCTAAATTTGAAAGGAAATTCACTCTGTTATTTTTAATACATTGTAGTATAACCTTAAAATATATATTAGGTCATTGATTTAATTACATTCATATAATTAATAGTGGTGCAAAGTAAAGTCTAACATTATATTGCAGAACATAAAATCTGCCTGTATACAAAGAATGAAGAAAAAAGTTTTCCAAAGAGTATTTTATGAAATATTAGCATTTCTCCAAATTTAACAGCTATTCTGAAGAAAGTGAGTTGTGTATTAAAAAAAGAGAGGGAATGCCATGTGAAATAATGTTACATGGACCTTTTAAATCAATAGTCTATTTGAATTCAGCAAAAATATGTTATTATTGGGTTGAAAATTATCTATCCTACTATCACTTTGAAAAGTTGATGTCTCAGAAAAACTAAAAGGATATAAATGACCTATTGTGTGCCTATTTTTCATAGGCTTATTCATGCTTTTGTCAGGCATTTGTACCTTTATCTCATATCCTTTTACAAGTTCAAAAGCATAGTTTTTATTTTTCTTTATTATTTATTGGCCAAATGTATGTTGCACCACCAAATAACCCTGTTATGCTGATATTTTGTGAAACTTGTCCCTAGTCTGTATCTTAAAAATAATCTCATTTGGGGGCGCCTGGGTGGCGCAGTCGGTTAAGCGTCTGACTTCAGCCAGGTCATGATCTCGCGGTCTGTGAGTTCGAGCCCCGCGTTAGGCTCTGGGCTGATGGCTCGGAGCCTGGAGCCTGTTTCCGATTCTGTGTCTCCCTCTCTCTCTGCCCCTCCCCCGTTCATGCTCTGTCTCTCTCTGTCCCAAAACTAAATAAAAAACGTTGAAAAAAAAATTAAAAAAAAATAATCTCATTTGTCACTATCCATTAATTTTCTGTGACAAAAGCATCCCATTACTTAATCTCTTACCTGTCATTATTTTTCCATGATAAAGGATTTTTTTGTTTGTTTCTTTGTTTGCCTGCTCATATCAAGACCTGCCCCTATAAGTACTTACACACTTGCATTCTCTGCCCTGGATAATCTGAGTTATATGTTTGTTTTTTGATTGGTTTTATGATGTTTAGTGAAATATTGTATGGTATTCCAGTTGTCCCAACTTCAGGGAGAAGGTCTAATGATGGCTGCTTTATGAAGTACTTACAAATATTTACAATATCTTTTTTTTTATTTCATCTTGTTTACATTTTGTTCGAGGTAAAATTTCATTTCTTCAAGATAAAATGTCTAACTGTGATATCAGGAATATAAATTACCCCAATTATTGATAACTGGATAAACTCAAGAGAAGTCCATGGAACTCCAGGTGCATATCACAATAGCAGCTCATGTCTGAAAGAGGGCTACAATTGTTCCTCATCTTCCATGTCATTACTATGCTCAATGCCCATTAACCTGCAATCCTAGGCAAACTCATCGGGCGAAGAATTGACAGCCATCTATGGAATTGACATGAGGAACCAATTGCCTGTGTAGAGGTCTGACCATGGAAAACTGACCACCAGGAATTCTTCCTTCTGGTTAGTAAATTTCCAGCTTAAACAGAACCTTCTTGTTGGGGAGTCTGGATATGAATGACACAGAGAAGTAGTCTACGTTAAAGTAGAACAGAAAGGATAAGATGTGTGGAAACCCACAAGCAGAAGCTCTCAGGAGGAAATGGTGGTGGAAATGGTAGTAGTAAATTGCAATGGAGGTAGAAGCATCAACAAAGAAAAGCTGGTCCATGAGAACGGTGTAGTAGGTTGGCCTGTGGGACACAGCTGCTGCCTAGGAGTCTATTTCCTTGCATCCCCATGTATTCCTCCACTTCATCCCACAGTAAGTTGAACATCCATCTTTTTCTTGAAATCTGAAAGAGCCCTGCTAAATACTGGACATAAAGTTACAATGTTTTATTCTGAAAAAAAATCTACAACACTTTGAGCAGTTGAAATAATTGAAGTGAATATATACATAACCTTGCCTCTGTCCACCAGCTAATCTTTTGACAATTATTTGTTGATCCCTAAGAGACATTTGAAAAGCAATCTCAGCCTTATGAATGGCCAAACTCAGTTTTCAGTATAGTTTAAATCAGCATTGAAAGAGGCATTAAACTTTCAAAATAAGGATGTTTCAAACAGATCTGATTAACTACATTTCATTGATCCCTGTAGATGTTGATGAAGGCACAGCAAGATAATTGCTAGCACTATAATAAATGGTGTGTTTTTATTATGTTCATTCTTAGGAATCATCGTGTCAAATCTAATCTTATAATAACAATTATAATGCTATTAGGAGTAGAGAAAGACTCCTGAAAAAAATAGGCTGTCACTAAATTGGTTAGTGTTCTAATGTATAGTAATTTTGTAGCTCTTAGCTTAGAATTTCTTTGTTATCACATTTGTGTCTTGACCTTAAGGACATAGATTTGGTCTGAACACCAAATGACATAAAAAGATGTTAAAGGATTTTTATTCTTAACATGGCAAAAAGGCACCATATTTCTCGAATTAAGGTCTCATTTTCAATCTCAGGGGATTTTCTTTGTGAAACATGTACTAGATGGAAAAATGTTAATTGAATCTTCTCATTTACACCTTCCATCTGTTTTCATTCCAGCTGTGTATCCTTAGATACTTGAGAAGCCAGCCAGGTTTGCACTTAATGGTTTTAACTGATTGCAATTGTAATTTAATCAAACTGTTACAAATCAAAGAAAAATGTGAATAAATATTATACTTTTTATTAAATGTACAAAATAATGATTCTATCTTCTTTGGTCTAATTCCTTATGAAAATATCCCGTGTAGCATATCCACTTTTTCTTTTGTAGATTATTTGAAGAGTCATAGGGCATAGACCATTTATATTAACCATATAAATCAAGGTTTCCTAACATTGGTACTATTGATATTTGGGATTCAATATGTCTTTTGTTGTTGTATGCCTTGCAGGATATTTAACGGTATCCCTGGCCCTCTATTCACTATAAGACCCAACACCCCAGTCATGATAATCAAAAAATGTCTCCAGACTTTGCCAAATGCCCTTTGGGAGGCAAAGTCATCCTGGTTGAAAATTACTGATATGATAATGAAAAGTAGTATACAAGATTATTTTAGATACTCCAATAGCTCCAAATGATGTGATGATATTTGATAAGACAGCCCAATAGAAATTCACCAATTTTAGTATTTTATTGTTTTCTAGAATGCCTAGCATTGCCAAAAGGAAGTAAATCTCTCACTGGTCTTTTTACAGCCTTAATTTCACTATACTGTAAATGTTTCACTATCCTCATAAAAATATTCAGATTTATCTACCACTTTGAGTACATAAATGAGGATATAGAAATATTCTGTCAAAATAGTATGAATCATTGTTTGGTCTAATACCTTCCATATAGTGGGCATTCCATAAATATCTGTTGACTATGAATGAATGGCCATAGTTCTAACTAGGCCTTGAAATAACAAAAACCAATTGCATGTAATAGAAAAAAATGAAAGAGGGAGCAGCTTATTAAAAAGTATGTACAAGGGACGCCTGGGTGGCTCAGTCGGTTAAGTGTCCAACTTCAGCTCAGGTCATGGTCTCGTGGTTCATGAGTTTGAACCCTGCATCAGGCTCTATGCTGACAGCACAGAGCCTGCTTCAGATTCTGTGTCTCCTTCTCTCTCTGCCCCTCCCCTCTTCTTTTTCACTCTCTCTCCCTCTACCCTTCTCTCTCAAAAATAAATAAACATTAAAAAAATTTTTTAAAGTATGTACAAAATTTACAGATCAAAATATTAGCAAGGAAACGAATGAACAAGAACATTTTATCCCATAGGTGCTCAAACAAGAAGAAATATGACAGCTTCCTCTTTGGACAAAATATAAAACTTACATTGGGATTCCCAGAAGAATCCCATTAACCATTTCTCAGTTTGTGTGAATTTACTTTTTTTAAAATTATTTGCTGTTACCAAATGAGCTTAAGTGAACATTCTGTTACATATGTTTGGCATGTTGTAAGATAAATTATTAGAGTTAAAAATCTGGGTTAAGGGCACACACAATTCCAGTTTTGATAGTCCCAAATCACCAGTCCTAAAAATAGTGTCTGTTTTTCCACACATTTACAACACTACGTAACTATATTCATGTTCTTGAATCTCTTAGGAACAAATGATAGCTAATTACACACACACACAGTAACACACACACACACACACACACACACACACACACACGCAGTGTCAGATGTCAGATTTTACATTAGGACTAGAGATATAATGGTAAAGCAAAAAATGCAAATTCCTCCCCACATGGAGCTTATAGTATTGTGTTTGAAATTTGTTTTTTCCTTAAAAAAGTTAGTGTCTTTTTATATTGTAATTTTGATGAATTTTCTGAGTTTCATAGTCAAATGATTTGCAAATTTTGCTCTGAAATGTTTGCTTCTTAATTAATTTAGGAGATTTATATACATTATAGGTGTTAACTCTCTAAGTGACATATATATATATATATATATATATATATATATATATATGTGTGTGTGTGTATAACATGTATTTTTTTTTTCCTCAGTATAAAAGCCTTTCCTCTGCATTGTCTATATTGCCTACAGTAGGCCACTTAACCCTCAGATTGTGTGCCTGTCTCTTAAGGCATTGTATTTGAGGAACAGCTAATTGAAGAAAGCTGCTTTGGGGGAAGGCTCATCTCTGAGGAGATGGCATTAGATCTGAGAAGTAAGGAAGAACAATGCCTAAACTATGGAATGAGCTGGGAAAAGTCCATTCCAGAAGGAGGAAAAACAGTACAGTAGGTCTCTGCCTTCCTATTTCTTTATAAGAACACAAGCATACAGTAAAATGATTCATAAAGAAATGAAAAAAAAGAAAAAAAAGACACTCAGATTGTGTTAGGAAAGAATCAGGACGCTTCTCTAGGGAGGCAGGCAATGGTGAATAATTGCATATCCCAGATAACAGGATGTTCCAGGAGGTCTTCTTTGAAAAGATAGCATTTAAACTTGTCCTAAAAAACAACAACAACAACAACAAAAACCCTGAAAACTAGTCAGACACAAAAGTGGGTAAAAGAGGAAAAGGTGAAAAAGCTGGAGCAAGGGCCTGAGGTGATAAAGTGCCTGGCACTTTCTAAGAACTAAGGGCACAGGGAACACTCAGGGGGAGGAGATACCAGGTCTAGAAACCACATCTTGAAGGGCCTTTAGAATATTGTATAAAATTTATTTACATGCTCTTCTTCAGAAATAGGAAGTCTCTGAATCTATTTAAACATAACTCTTACGTGTTGTAGGGTATTTACACCTACTTTTCTCTTTGCCCGGAACTCTTTCCTCCCAGCTTTCATAGTTCACCCTGAACTTTATCGCATATTTAGTCAAATGTCAAACTCCCAGTAAAGCCATCTCCCTCTACCTGATTAAAAATTGAGCACCACAATTTCTCATTCCCCTTCTATACTTTTTTTTCCTTCTTAGCACTTTTAATTATCTAAACTATAAATATTTTACTAACATTTCTTATTTATTTTGTGTTTGCCCCATTAGGACATGGCTCTATGAAGGCAGGGATTTTTTGTCTATTCTGTTCAATACTGTGTCCCCTATACCTAGAACAATGACAGGCACATAATGAATGCCCCTGTTATGGACTGAATATCTGTGTTCCCCTAAAAGTCTTATGTTGAAACCCCATCCCCCAATATTATGGTATAAGGAGGCAGAATCTTTGGGGAGGTCATTGGGATTAGATGGGATTATAAAAGGGAAGCCCATGAATGGGATTAGCGCCTTTGTAAATCAGGATATAGCTTGCTTCCTCTGCTCTCTGCAGAAGTTGGCAATCTGCGATCTGGAAGAGGGCTGTCACCAGAACGTGGCTATCTATACTGGTTCCCTGAGCTCAGATTTGAAGCATCCAAAACTGTAAGAAATAAAATGTATAAGCCACTTAGTTTATGGTATTTTGTTACAGTAGTTTGAACTAAGACAATCCCAGTAACCATTTCTTGAATTAACGAAGGGTGAACAATATTCAATCAGGAAAAATAGACATAATTTGCATCAGTCCATGAAAGGAATCTGAATGAATGGGATGATAAAGTATCTAAAGGTTTAGTCATGAATTCAAAATAGGGGAAGAGTAAGTGGGTGGGATTAAGGATAATTGCCTGATTTTGCTTGGTGATGCCTTTCATTAGAGAGACAGACAGACAGACTCAGGAAGGCTCTTGTGTCAGTCAGACATTGTTCAGTCAGAGCATGGTAAAAAGTCACTACACTGTGCAAGCGCATTGTATTAATTTATACCTTGAAAGCATTTCCCACTGTTTAGAGAAGTTGTAATCCAGGCATACATTTTATTTAATGTAGCCTTTTATATATGAAAATCCTAGGTCTGTCTCTTAAATATCTATTGTTCATGTTGATTATAATCAGAACTCTCAACACTGGCAAAATGTTACCTTTCCATCTTTTAAATCCCAATAAAGAATGCTTATTTTCAAGGTGTTGAAGTACTGAGTGTTTCATGTATCATTTCTCACAATCAAACCCAGTGAAGGGATTTGCCACAAAGGAAAAAGCAATTGCACACAAAAGGAACTATTTTCTTTCAAGTTGAATTTCATCGTGAAAATGGGGAATTTTGCCTCAGGAAAATATGTGGGCTTCTGTATTCAGTCCTGTTTTAGACAGCAAATGTTGTCTTTGTGAACTAATTATAGGCATTTACCATAATAAGTTAGCTTTCTGTTTTTTCCAAGTTCTAAGTCATGAATTTAAAAAGTGCATTTTTTGTTAAGTGAAGTAAGGGTGTGTCTGTGGCTTACAAGAAATAACTAGTTATTATATTTACAAAATAACCAAGCATTTCCACTTTTCAGAGCCTATTCTTACCTGTTCTTCTCATATTTCTATCATAAGACAAGTGCCACACTTGAATAAGTGCATGAGCTCTGTCTTACTAAGAGAACAACATTGTATACAGGTTGATTGGAGATATTCCTCAAGCCATGATTTTTCTGATTAAAATACCATAAACCTTCTCATAATAGGACATGGTATTTCAGACCTCTTAGAAATGGTCTCTACCTTAGAAATGGTCTCTACCTGATCGTCTTCCCCACATTCCTTTCAAACATGTTGACACATTCCACAAATATCTATATTGTTGCACATTCCTCAAGATTGGTTTCTTCTTTTATTCATTTTTTTCTGTTTAAATTCTATCGATATCTTAGAAGACCTTAACACTAAACACACCCTTTCTTCCCGCACATTTTTTTTTAAATTTTGACTATTTGATTTCAACCTTGTTTTTAACTTCTCTGTCATTCCAAGATAGCCATACTTTTCAATAAATATGTCATTGGGTTTACTAATATATTTGCCACTCTGATCTCCATTATTGTTGCACCTCAACCTCCTCCTGCATTCCAGATTTAATTTCATTTTGGCCAAAATGCATCCTTTGTCATCACGTAGCAAATTTACAGTCTTTGTATGTTTAAGAATGTATTTATTTTACTCTCATAATTGAATGATACTGTTTCTGGGTTTATAATCTTAGTTTTAAGATTATTTCTCTGCTGTGTTTGAAAGATATACAATTATCTCTTTGTCATTTGCTGCTAACAAGAGGTCTGCTTTCAGTCTGATTGTTACTCTTTTATACACAATATATCTTCTCTCTAGTATCTCACTGAGGATTTCATATTTTGCTTTAAGTTTTTATAGCTTCACTGTCCAATCTAAGTCTAAATGTGTTTTATTTTGCCATTCTGGACATGATATGTCCCTCAAAAAAAATCTCCAGTCAATATTGATTCATCTGTGTTCTTTCTATACTCTTCTTTTAGAATTCATGCTCTTCATGTTAATGCTGTTAAGAAGTATTTTTCAATTCATTAATTCTCTCTCCTTGACCGGATCTTTGAGCTGTTAAATTTTAGGTCTGTCTGCTCTTTTCATTTCAGGAATTTCTATGTGTTTGTGTTATCAAATCTACTCATTTGTTTATGTTTTCAAATCTGCCTGGTTTTTTTTTCCTTTACAGTCTATTCTTTTTCTACTGTTTGAATATTTTCAAATGAATTTTTGGAAATTTTCTTCCAAATAATTTCACATTTTTGTTCTTTCTGCATATATGATCATGTTGGTTTCTCCTATTATCTCCCTCCCACTGCTGTTCATATCTTTTAATTTTTTTTGATTTTTTTTAACATTTATTTATTTTTGAGACAGAGAAAGACAGAGTATGAACAGGGGAGGGGCAGAGAGAGAGAGACACAGAATCGGAAGCAGGCTCCAGGCTCTGAGCCATCAGCCCAGAGCCCGACGTGGGGCTCAAACTCACGGACCGCGAGATTGTGACCTGAGCTGAAGTCGGACGCCTAACCGACTGAGCCACCCAGGCACCCCTCTTTTAATTTTTTAAATGTTATTTTATTTTGAGTTCATCAAAGGTTGTTTTCCTCCAGGGACTCCCTTGCCATAGATAATTGAATCCCACTACTCTTGAGTCCTTCATCTTTAATACCATTCTCTATTATTTGTCTGAGACCAGATTTTTCTTGATTTACTTCAAAATTTAAACTTCATTCATTTACTTATTTATTTGATTACCATGTTCCTACCAAGCGATATTTTGTTTGTTTCTGCTGGGTCTTCATAGATGTTTCTGAGTCAGGAGCAATTTTGTGATTTTCTCTTTTGCTTCATAGTTAGTAAAAATCTGAAGGCTATACCACTAGAAGATACAAGCTTAGTTTCTAGTTTCTACCCATTGTTCCAGATGCACATTCTAGAGCTTTCCTAAACTGATCAGTAGAGATTTTCTAATTCTTGTTTTTTGGTTGGACAACCAACCTTTCTAGATCCTGACTTTATGCATATAGCAAATTTTCAGCTTGTCCCTCAAAGACATAGTCCTCATCTCAATTTTCCAAGCTCTTTTAAACCCAATATGTTGTTCCAATGCACAAAGAAGTGTTTGGCTCCAATTCCTATATCAAATTCAGTTTCGGTCTGACTTTTGGCCTTCGGTTTTTGTGGTTTGTTTTGTTTTTTGGTTCCTAGGATGTTTCATTTTTTGCTCTTGAATTCAGCTATATTTAATTTTGTCATTATATTGCATCCAGTATTTCTATGCATTTAACAGGTCAGAAGATCTGGGAGATCTGCACTACCTCACTCTGGCCAATTTACCAGAAGTCCTTAGTTGTTTTCTACTAGCCCCTTCTCTGTTTACTAGAATGCACTATCCAGAATTATTACCAGTATCCTTGAGATCACCTTAACTGACTCAAATCATTATGAGTTCTGTCTGAGACTCTTCTTTCTCATTAATCTAAGACTTTTCTGAATATACAAACACCTTAAACCTCATGGTTTTGACACCATTCCAGTATGGAAAAACAGAACTAAAATTTATTCCAAATCTCCTCATTCTCCCTGTTTCTAGATGTGTTGTTGCCACACTGCCAAATCCATGCATAATTTTGATTATCTTGGATCTAGCTAACTATAGCCATCAATACAGCGTTTCTCTGTAGTAAGCTGAATCCGCTCTCACACAGTCTATTTATAACTACACTTCTTTTTTTTTAAATTTTTCATGTTCATTTATTGTTGAAAGAGACCGAGCATGAGTGGGGGAGGGGCAGAGAGAGAGGGAGACACAGAATCTGAAGCAGGCTCCAGGCTCGAACTCATGACTGCGAGATCATGACCTGAGCCGAAGTCACACGCTTAACTGACTGAGCCACCCAGTTCCACTCCACTTCTTTTCTTAACAGCAAGCATTTACATCTTCATGTGTTGTATGTAGCTCTCCTCTGCACACCTTTGATCCTGCTCTTCTGCTCAGTCATTTTCTACCCAGTCCAATGTTCTTGCACTTACTTCATTTGCCTTCCCTGCTTTTGACTGTCTACTTCCTTCTTCTCTGTAACATTAGTGCTGCCTGTGTCTTTCCTGCAAAGTACAATAACTCTGTTCTCTGTACCTAAGATTGACAGTGACAGAGTTAGGTTTACCTGTCCCATTTATGTATCCACAACAAGGATTTCTTGAATCTTGATGTAAGGTTTCTTGAATTTAGATGAAAAATTTGATTATAGAGCATGATCTACAATGAGAAATCCAAACACGAAGAGAAGTATGGATTTTAGAATTCCCTTTCAGGAGGCACTTGGGTGGCTCAGTTGGTTGAGTGTCTGACTTCAGCATAGGTCATGATCTCTCACTCCTGAGTTCGAGCCCTGTGTTGGGCTCTGTGCTGACAGCTCAGGGCCTGCGGCCTGCTTCACATTCTGTGTCTCCCCCCATCTCTCTCTCTCTCTGCCCCTCCCCCACTCATGCTCTCTCTCTGAAAGATAAATAAACATTAAAAACTAAATAAATTAATTAAATAAAATTTCTTTTCAGAGAAATTATGAGGAGGCAAAAGTCCCTAAGTAGTAAAACCAGGAAAGGGGAATGTACAGAATCTGAAGAGACTGTTGGTCTTGTCTCATGAGACTTTGCATTTGGATAGTACCCTCCTAAAATTAGAGACTTCACACTCTGTATTAAACTATTTTTTTTAATTCTTTACATAAATAGCTATTCTTGCAATGCACGTTGTTTACCTCCACCAATATCTCTAAAATGCTGGCTGCCTAATTTAACTCGGGGATAGCTTTGAGTTCTCCCCACTCTGAGCACTTAATGTACATATGTCCTATTTTCTGACAAAGTGTGAAAATTAGAAAGTCACTACACTTATTTTATTTTATTGGGAATCACATCCCCTCATTTTGATAAGGATAAAAATAAATAACCCTTTGGCCAGTGACATGATTGTCTCCAGAAGTACAATAGATAATGCTGTCAACTAACCTACTCCCAAAGGCAGCTGCTCAGAGGATGTGCCTTTTAGTCATGTTACATTTGATAGATTTCATGGCATGCTGTGATGTAATTTGTTTCAGAATACATTTCCAATTTACTGGCACTGGAACAAGAGCACAAAGAATTGTCATTTAGGAATAGTAGTTATTTCCTGTAAGTTTTACCACTTCCCTTCTTTCCAGGATTTATGTAAATGATTAAGGTACATTGATAGTAGACTTAGATGAATTCTGAGTTTGAGTAAGGATCTACACGTGTGCTACTTCTCCAGTCCTAGAAGCACTTAATTACAGCTACTTTGCACAAGCCACTGTGAGAGGCTGGTGGAAGATGGTAGACGCAGTAGACAGTGACTAAACAAGGTTGTTTCTTTCAAGAGGTTCACTTTACTTCAGAGTTTTGTATATATTTTTAAGCAATTACATTCAAATGACTCATGCTAGGAGGAATAGAGCTGATCCTTTGTGGTGGCAACTTTTACTCGTAAGTTTAATAATGCACAACAACATTGCAATACATTGAGGATTTTACTATTTGGGAATTTTCAGTCGATCATATCATTTAATTTCCATGCCATACCCATGTGCAGGTGGAGAAATTAGGCATGAAGTCAACTCATTCATCCAGCTAGCAAGTGGCAACGTGTTTTATCGCTCACTGTGAAACTCCCATCTCTAATATCTGATTAAATTAGTTGGTTATCAGGGCAGCCGTGTCTTTTAGGCTGTTGGCCAGCTCCAGCACTTACTTAATGTGTAACTTTGGCAAGTCATTTGACCTATCTTGGCCTCAGTTTTACCATCTATTTAAAAAAAGGATCATCACCTGCCTACTTCCTAGGATTCTCACAAGAATCAAGTGAATCGTACATGTTAAACATTTGTCACTTACCTATGGTGAATGTCTAATAATTTTTAGTTAGAATGTTACTTTTTACTACTACTGCTATTAATATATACCAAGACAGATTTGAGGTGTACTAGGTCTAATATCAGGAGAACTTTCTGACAAATAGATTTGTACACTGTGAAGATTAGTGACTTCACAATGTCCTGTTCTTCTTATCACTAGACGCTTGTATTTCTAATTTTGCATAAGACTGTTATCTCACTGTACCTGTAGGGAAGTGTTGAGATATTCATTGATTCATTCACAACATTTAATGAGTTTCCCTATGTGCCAGTTACTGAGATAAATGCTGTGAGAAAAAATGACAAGTTAGACACAGCCTATATTTTCAAGAAGCTTATTATCTACTGGGGAGAGATTAGAATATGGCCAGTTAGAACCAGAGCAATTAGAATATGATGGAGATAAGGATTATGTTAAGGGTATAGTCATGACTTTATTCCAGAATATAAGAATCATAAGGGCAGGGGTGTTGTCATGTTCACAGCTGAACCCCCAGTACTTAGGACGGTACCTTGCACGTGGCAGGCACTCAATAAAAATATGACAAAGAATGAGTGCTATAAGAAAGATGCCAAACTAAATGAAGGGGTAGGAGGAGGCTTTTTTGACTGGGTGACAAATAGGAATTAGGTCAAGAGGAGGATGAAAATTATTCCAGGATGTATTTATCAATTGCAGAAAGCCCTGGAATAGAATAGTTACACATAGTTTTAAGAAAGTGTAAGTAGTTCACAATGGCAGGAGCTTAGCTCTGGGCGGGGGGCGTGGTGGGGAGAGGGAGAGAAAAAGATCCTGGGAGCCCAGCACATTCTTAATTAGGAATCTATGGCTCAATGAGGAAATATGCAAGCTTGTCAGCAGCAAAGTGATAAAACTGGGTTTACCTGACAGACAAAACAGTATAGCTTCAGTGTGGAGAGTAGTTGAGGTAGACAAAGGGGAAATGGAAGGAAATGGTGAATTAAATATAAATTTTTCGGGGCACCTGGGTGGCTCAGTCAGTTGAGCATCCAACTTCTGCTCAGGTCATGATCTCACAGTTCATGAGTTCAAGCCCTGTGTTGGGCTCTGTGCTGACAGCTCAGAGCCTGGAGCCTGCTTCAGATTCTGTGCCCTTCTCTCACTCTGCCCCTTCCCTGCTGGTGCTCTGTCTCTCTCACTCTCAAGAATAAATAAACATTAAAATATATATAAATTTTCTACCACCTTCATATAGATCGTTTTAGCATAATTTTGGGGTTAAATTTAAATATTTTTCACTAGAAAGCCCTTCATGACATATTCATACTTAGTTTTTACAACACTTAGCTGAGCGTAATATTAGAAACAGACATGTAGAAACAGAAGGTAAAAAAGCTGTTGAGTCTTTTATTGTGTTGATACATGCTATAAAATTCAGTATGAGATTTCATAATCTGACTAAGAAACACTACATATTCAATTAAGGAGAGGCAGTGGATACTTGTTATTGAAAACCAACACCGTGAAATACACTTCACCCTTCAAAAAATCACTAGAAAACTCTCCTAATTATTACTTAATTACAGAAATTGAGCTGAAAATTTTGGATATGCATTTCTGAAAATGAAGGGTTTTTCTTTTTTTTAAGGTTTATGTATTTTGAAAGAGGAAGAGGAAGAGAGAGACAGAGACAGAGAGTGACAGAGAGAATGTGTGGGGGAGGGTCAGGGAAGGAGAGACAAAATTCCAAGCAGTCTCCGCACTGTTAGCGCAGAGCCCAATGCGAGGCTCTATCTCATGAACCGAACTGCAAGATCATGACCTGAGCTGAAACCAAGGGCCAGACGCTTAATCCACTGAGCCACCAAGGTACCCCTAAACATTTTTTATTTTAGTGGCAACAGCAGAATTTCACAAAGATGTTGCTTTTTCAAACAATTTCAGCTTTAATGACTAAGAATTGTTATCTCTACTTTGAATCTCAACATTTGATACCTGGGTCCCTCTTAAGTCTTAAAATAGAAAGTTTTGTGGGATTGGTTTTACACCATCACTCAATATAAAGCATATACCCTCTTTCATATTTTGATTTGATTGAATTTTTTGACATCTAAGGATTTTAGCTGATTGAAATGTTTCCAATCTGTTAAAAGTGAAAAAGACATTTTGATGCTTCTATTATTAACATCCTGGTTCCTAAAATTCAATTTTGTAACTGGGAGGGGGGTCCAAATATTAATTAAAAAGAATTTTGAGTGCTACAGTTTTCATCTGACTGGAGCAGGTTCACACAGCATCTTTCTCCGAGGAACAATTTTCTTAGTAATGTATCTGCATACTGTTGTCACTCTAAATTTGAAAGAAGGAATTTGGAACATATGTATACTGTATACCGTTTTTTGTATTATGATATCCTACCAGCAACATGCATGATACCTGAAGAAATTTGTTTCCTCTGGGGCCATATATTTTTAAATAATACAATTCTAGTAATTAACCCTTGTCTCAACTAGCAGGATTATATAATGATCACGGAAAATATAGAAAATAAAAATGTGCATATCCAAATCACACATAGATGATGAGTACTCCAGTTAAATGGTTTTTCAATCTAGGAATTAGGGGATTTTAAATGAATATTAAATTCTAGAAAACTTCATAGTGCTATAGCCCAACTTTGTATACATAGTCTCCATTCATGTGCTTTGGGAATTAAATAGAAGGGGAAGTTCCAGGTATTTATTCCATACTTCATATCTTCACTACCTTGCATGCTTGGCATAAATTCTTTGGTCACAGTGTGTACTCCTCTTTACATGTTGATCATTTTGGTTTGCTAATATTTTGTTGAGGATTTTTAAAGACATGTTTATTTATTTTTGAGAGAGAGAGAGAGAGAGAGAGAGTATGAGTCGGGGAGGGGCAGAAGGAGAGGGAGACACAGAATCTGAGTCAGGCTCAAGGCTTCTGAGCTGTCAGCATAGAGCCCGATGCTGGGCTCGAACTCATGAACTGTGAGATCATGACCTGAGCCAAAGTTGGCTGCTTAACCAACTGAGCCACCCAGGCGCCCCTTGTTGAGGATTTTTTGTTCTATATTCTTATTTTTTTGTTTTGTTTTGTTTTGAACTTTGATAAATTATTTTTAATTTTTTTTCTCTAAATATAATTTGTTGTCAAGTTAGCTAACATACAGTGTATACATTGTGCTCTTGGTTTCAGGAGTAGATTCCCATGATTCATCGCTTACATGCAACACCCAGTGCTCATCCCAACAAAGTGCCATCCTCCATGCCCATCACCCATTTTCCCCTCTCCCTCCTTCCCCCATCAACCCTCAGTTTCTTCTCTGTATTTATGAGCCTCTTATGATTTGCCTCCCTTTCCGTTTGAAACTATTTTTCCCCTTCCCTTCCCCCATGGTCTTCTGTTAAGTTTCTCAAATTCCACACATAAGTGAAAACATACGATATCTGTCTTTCTCTGACTGACCTATTTCACTTAACATAATACCCTCCAGTTCCATCTATGTTGTTGCAAATGGCAAGATTTCATTCTTTCTCATTGCCAAATAGTATTGCATCGTATATATAAACCACATCTTCTTTATCCATTCATCAGTTGATGGAAATTTGGGCTCTTTCCATAATTTGTCTATTGCTGATAGCACTGCTATAAACATTGGAGGTACATGTGCCCAGTGAATCAGCACTCCTGTAACCTTTGGATAAATTCCTAATAAGGGGATAAGGGGGTCATAGGGTTGTTCTATTTTTAATTTTTTTGAGGAACCTCCACACTGTTTTCCAGAGTGGCTGCACCAGTTTGTATTCCCACCAATGGTGTAAGAGGGTTCCTATTTCTCCACATCCTCGCCAGTATCTGTTGTTTCCTGAGTTGTTCATTTTAGCCACTCTGACCAGTGTGAAGTGGTATCTCAATGTGTTTTGGTTTGTATTTTCCTGATGATGAGTGATGTTGAAC
The DNA here is from genome assembly GCF_028018385.1 of Neofelis nebulosa. Taxonomy (NCBI): domain Eukaryota; kingdom Metazoa; phylum Chordata; class Mammalia; order Carnivora; family Felidae; genus Neofelis; species Neofelis nebulosa. The sequence continues at coordinate 38,988,638 of NC_080782.1, read as the reverse complement.
ATCTTTTCATGTGTCTGTTGGGAATCTGGATATCGTCTTTAGAAAAGTGTCTATTCATGTCTTTTGCCCATTTCTTCACTGAATTATTTGTTTTTCAGGTATTGAGTTTGGTAAATTCTTTATAGATTTTGAATACTAACCTTTATATGATATATCATTTGCAAATATCTTCTCCCATTCCATCAGTGCCTTTTAGTTTTGTTGATTGTTTCCTTTGCTCTGCAGATTTTTATCTTGATGAGGTCCCAATAGTTCATTTTTGCTTTTATTTCCCTTGCCTTCAGAGACGTGTTGAGTAAGAAGTTGCTGTGGTTGGGGCCAAAGAGATTGTTGCCTGTTTTCTCCTCTAGGGTTTTGATGGTTTGCTATCTCACATTTAAATCTATCATGTATGCCAACAAACTGGACAACCTGGAAGAAATGGACAAATTCCTAGACACGCACACACTACCAAAACTCCAACAGGAAGAAATACAAAATTTGAACAGACCCATAACCAGCAAAGAAATTGAATCGGTTATCAAAAATCTTTCAACAAATAAGAGTCCTAGGCCAAATGGCTTTCCAGGTGATTTCTACTAGACATTTAAAGCAGAGTTAATACCTATCCTTCTCAAGCTGTTCTAAAAAATAGAAATGAAAAGAGAGCTTCCAGACTCATTCTATGAAGCCAGCATTACCTTGATTCCCAAACCAGACAGAGACCCCACTAAAAAGGAGAATTACAGACCAATATCCCTGATTAATATGAATGTAAAAATTTAACACTGTTAAACAACAGAGGTGAGATGGACATCCCTGTCATGTTCTCGATCTCAGGGGGAAAGCTCTCAGTTTTTCCCCATTGAAGATGGCATTAGCTGTGGGCCTTTCTTACATGGCTTTTATGATGTTAAGTTATGTTCCTTCTACCTCGACTTTCTTGAGGGTTTTTATTAGGAAAGATGCTGTATTTTGTCAAATTTTGTCAAATGCCGTTTGCCTCAGCAAACAGACAACAAAATGAAATAAAGGGCATCTAAATTGGCAGGGTAGAAGTCAAACTTTCACTTTTTGAAGATGGCATGATACTCTACATGGAACACCCGAAAGACCCCACCAAAAAGCTGCTATAACTGATACATGAATCCAGCAAAGTCACAGGATATAAAATCAATGTACAGAAATTCGTTGCATTTCTATACACCAATAATGAAGCAATAGAAAGAGAAATCAAGAAATCAACTCCATTTACAATTGCACCAAGAACCATAAAATACCTAGGAATAAACCTAACCAAAGATGTAAAAGATCTGTATGCTGAACTCTATAGAAAACTTATGAAATAAATTGAAGAAAACACAAAGAAATGGAAAAACATTACATGCTCATGGATTAGAAGAACAAATATTGTTAAAATATCAATACTATCCAAAGGAATCTACACATTCAAAGCACTCCCAATAAAAATTGCACCAGCATTCTTCTCAGAGCTAGAACAAATAGTCCTAAAATTTGTATGGAACCACAAAAGACCCTGAAGCAAAAGTAGTGTTGAAAAAGATAACCAAAGCTGGAGACATCACAATCCCAGACTTTAGCCTGTACTACAAAGCTGTAATCATCAAGACCGTATGGTATTGGCACAAAATCAGACACATAGACCAACGGAATAGATTAGAGAACCCAGCATTGGACCCACAAATGTATGGCCAACTAATCTTTGACAAAGCAGGAAAGAATATCCAATGGAAAAAAGACAGTATCTTTAGAAAATGGTGCTGGGAGAATTGGACAGCAACATGAAGAATGAAACTGGACCACTTTCTTATACCATACACAAAAAATAAACTCAAAATGGATCTGTGTTCTTAAGAGGTATTGATCTGAAGTTATCTTGTGATATCTGTCTGAATACAGAATCAATGTAACATTGGCTTCATAGAATGAGTTGGAAAGAACTCCCTCCTCTACTGTCATTTGGATAGATTTGAGAAGGGTCAGATTGGGTTTAATTATTTTTTAAACATTTTGTAGAATTTATCAGTGAAGGCATGTGGGTCTGTGCTTTTCTACTGCCAACCTTTAAATTACTAATTCAATCTCTCTCTCTCTCTCTCTCTCTCTCTCTCTCTCTCTCTCTCTGTCTCTCTCGTTATAGGTCTTTTCATATTTTTTTTTTTGTAAACTACAGTGGTGTCTGTCTTTCTAGGAATTTTTCCATTTCATCTAAGTTATTTAATTAATTTGTTGGCAAAGAGCTGTTCAAAGTGCCCTCTTATAATTCTTGTATTTACTTAATACAAAATGTATTTGTATTTACATGAATACAAAAATTATGGCCCCTCTTTCATTCCCGATTTGAGTAATTTGAGCTCCTCTCTCTCTCTCTCTCTCGCTCTCTGTCTCTCTCTCTCTCTCTTATGAATCCAACTAAAACTTTTTCAATTATGTTGATCTTTTCAGTCTTCTTTGGGTTTCTTTGACCTTTCTCTGTTGTCTTTCTATCTACTTCACTTGGTGCCACTCTAAGTGGCTTGCGTAAGCTTAAGTTTGGTCTTTATCTAGTTCCTTAAGGTGGGAGCTTATATTATTAATTTGCTATCTTTCTTTTTCAATGTAGATGCTTACAACTCTAGACTTCCCTCTGAGTACTGCTTGAGCTGTCGCCCGTAAGTTTTGGTACATTGTGTTTTCATTTTCTTCTTTTTTTTTTTTGTTTTAAACACGTTAAAATTTTTTTTTTAATGTTTATTGATTTTTGAGAGAGAGAGACAGAGCATGAGCAGGGGAGGGGGCAGAGAGAGAGGGAGACACAGAATCTGAAGCAGGTTCCAGGCTCTGAGCTGTCAGCACAGAGCCCGACACGGGTCTCAAGCCCACAAACCATGAGATCATGACCTGAGCTGAAGTAGGACACCCAACTGACTGAACCACCTAGGCACCCCTTCATTTTCATTCATCACATAGAATTTTCTAACTCCTGTTGGATCCATTGGTTATTTAGGAGTAAGCTTTTTAATTTCCACATATTTGTGATTTATCAAGTTCACTTTTGCTATTGATCACTAATTTAATTCCATTGAGGTTGGAAATGTGCATTATATAATTTTAATCCTTTCAAATATATTGAGAGTTGTTTTATAGCTTAAAGTTTGGTCTATTCTGAAGAACTGTTCACATGTGCTGGAGAACAATATGTATTATGCTCTTGTTGGTAAAATATTTTATGGACATTTGTTAAGTCTAGTTGTTTTTTTTTTTTTTTTTTTTTTTTAAGTCTAGTTGTTTTATAGTGTTGTTCAAACAGTTTTTATTCTTGTTGATATCTGCCTAGTTATTCAATCTGTTATTGAATTAGGAGTATTGAGTCTCCAAACAATGATTGGTACATTGTGTGTCTCTTCTGTCTTTCATTTCTTGTTTCTTGTATTTTGAAGTTCCATTGTTAGGTACACATGTAATTGTTTTATATTCTTAATGTATTGATTCTTTATCATAACATAATGTCTCTTTTTGTCTCTGGGGACATTTTTTTTTCTTTTAAGATCTATTTTGTCTTATATTGTTATGATGACTCCAGCTCCCTAATCTCTATGCTTGGTTTTCAGTTGCTTTTCTATGATATGTATAAATATAAATTTATTTTATTTATTGGTCAGGATCATTTAATTTACTAGCTTTATGGGTTTCTGCTTTTGAATAAATTCAGAAAATAATGAGCAAATTTCTTGATTTTTTTCTTCTTCATTCACTTTCTTCATTCCACCTAGAACTCTATGTTCTATAATTATCTCACAGATAAGGATGCTTTGCAAAATTTGAAATTTTTTCATTTTAATTAAATTTAGATAATTTTTGATGTCTTCACCTGTCCTTCTTTGGGAATCCCATCTGCTGTTAATTTTATTCAATAATTTACAACATTTTAGATATGGTTTTCTATTTTTTCTACAGTCACTATAAATAATTCTGTATGTATCAATCAATATTTTTTTCTGACCTTTGCTAATTGTTTTGTTTTTTCATGCCTAGTAGTTTTTATTGGATATGGGACATTGTGATTGATATATTTTAGAGATACTGGAGTATGCTATCTTTCCCAAAGACTTAAGTTGTTGTTTTGTGTTTTTTGTTTTTTTTCCCTAGCAGTTAGGTACTTTACTGAGGGAATGTTTAGAAGTGTAGAGACTTGGTTTTATATTTTTGGGGTAAATGTTTATTTTTGCTTTGTCTTTTGATCCAGGGCATACTTCTTAATCCTAGTTTGTAGTCATTACTACTAAGGCATGGTCCTTCTGAAGTTTCGATGGAAGTCTAAGGTACTTAGGAGACCTCACAATTTTGTATAACCAAATTTGCAATCTCTGTGTTCCTTGTGTTAAGTAAAAGCTCAAAATCTATTTAGCTCTTTCAGTATTCTAGTTGTTTCCTCTTGGCTCCTTGACATTTAACCCATTCATGTACCATTTAAGGGTCAGCCAAGGATTTGATTAATTTTATGCACATTTTGGAATATCTTCTTTACATAGACCTCCCTTCAATGGCCAGTCATTCTTGTAGTCCTAAATTCTGTCCTATAACTTCTAACCCTACATAATCATGGTTTTCTTCTTACATTATAACGTCTCAGTGTTGCTGGGACTTTTCCCTTAGTGGAAAGGTGAATAAACGTGTTTCATCCTGTGTAATTTCCTTCTTTAACAGTTGCATTATTTCCAAATTCAGTCTATTTTGGTCACTTTCAGGTGCTTTCAAACAGTTGTTTAAAAAAAATCCCAGGCCTTATAAATGTTACCTACAAGAGAGTTAGTCCAATACAGGTTACTCCAGTATTACCACAACAAAATATTCTCCTTTAAAAATTATAAAGTTTTGTTTCTTAGATTTCACATATAAGTGAAGTCATATGGTATTTGTCTTTATCTGAGTGACTTATTTCACTCAACATAGTACTCTCTACCTCCATCCACATCACTGCAAACGGCAAGATTTCATTCTTTTTTTTTTATGCCTGAGTAATGCTCCATTGTATATCTATCTATCTATCTATCTATCTATCTATCTATCTATCTATATCATATCTTCTTTATCTATTATTCAATTTTACTCTTTACTTTTACTTCCTGAAATCATATAGAATTTATATTTACTTGTGATGAGATACAAGGAAAAAATTAAACAAATTTAAACAATTTGTTCAGCATTACTTGTTAAATACATCATATAATAATTTTGTAATGGCTGTTATGTTGTGTAAGATTTTTACATATATTTTTCTAATCTTTCTATTGGTTTCCCATTACATAGTTCTGATCCAGATTCACACAATTTAAATACTCTTGTTTTAAAAGTATAATTTTTATATGATGCCAAAAGGATCTAAAATGTTCTTTTAATATTATGTTGGCCTTTTCTTCTATAAGATGAATATCAAAATTTGCCCTTCAATTTCTAAAATAACACGAAAAGAAGCTCATCCTTTTAAACAGGTTTGTAATGACTTTGTAGGTTAATTTGTGGAAAATTATATAATAGTACACAGCCTTACAACCAATTTAGCTGAATCTTACCTAAGTATTTCAATGGCATTTTGTAGTTTTCTCATAGTTTATTGTATGTCATATTATAATTACTCCTGAGCACCTTGTATTTATCATTATTGAACCTTATATGTATTTTCTAATTGCATTTTGCAATTATTGTTGATATTAAAAAAAAGTGTTATTTAAAATTGATTTTATATCCAACAAAATTTTGTCCTCTTATTTTCATTTTCATTGTTTATATATTTTTTACATGGTCAGTCAAATGATAGTGAATGAGAGCTTATAATTTCCTTTCTAATTTTTATGAAAATCTGTTTTTTCATCGACTTACTATACATAAAAAGACCATAAGGACAAAGTAGATCAAAAGCTGTTAAAATTGGCTTCCTAGATATTAAAGAGAATATTACTAATAGCTTACAATTAAGCATCATGTTTCCCATAGATTTTTACTAGATTCTGTATCATATTATTAAAGTTTTTAGAGACCTCACAATTTAGTGTGATTTCCTGCATCTACTGAGATAGCTATATCTTTTTCTCCAATAATTTCTTATTGTAATGGATTATATTAAAATATTTCCTAACTTTAAATAACCTTTGCATGCTGTAAAAAATTCAATTTGCTCATTGTGAATTAATGTTTAAAGGTTTGCTGAATTTTTAAAAAATCTCAATTAGCATTTTGAAAAACATTTTTATAAGATAATGGTTTAAAAATGTTTCCTTCATATACATTTTTTGCCTAGTTTTCATGTCATGATTATAATTGCCCTAAAAAATAACTTAGAGTGTGTACCTGATTGGTTTAAAGAAAAAAGTTACCTATGATTATAATTTTGTTTTGAAGATTTTTGTTAAAACTCGTTGGTAGTGCTATTTGAACTTCTGTACTTTTGTTAGCATAGATTTTTAAAGGCAAATTCCGTCTCTTTAATGTTTACTGTTTATATTCAAGTTTCTTGTATTTTTTGACAGAATAGATGGATTTTCCTTAGAAAATTATCCATTTTATATGATTTTTACATGTATTAGTGCATTTAATTCACAATACTATATATTTATTTTATTCTGTACTTTATACTACAGATATGTCTTTTATTATTATAGTTACCTTATTATACCATTTTTTTACTTTTCATTTAAAAATTTTCTTTTTAATGTTTATTTATTTTTGAGAGAAAGAGAGAGAGACAGAGAGACAGAATGCAAGCGTGGGAGGGGTAGAGAGGGAGACACAGAATCTGAAACAGGCTCCAGGGTCTGAGCTGTCAGCACAGACCCCGATGCGGGGCTCAAACTCACAGACCCTGAGATCATGACCTGAGCTGAAGTCAGATGCTTAAATGACTGAGCCACCCAGGCGCCCCTTCACTTTTCATTTTAATCTAACCAATGCTTTTCTACTTCAATAGGGTTTTTCCAAAGAACTATCATTTGGTTGCTTTGATACAATATATATTTTTGTTTGGTGGGTTCTTATTACATTAATTCTTATTTTTATTTTTAATCATTTCACTCATTGTATTGACTGACATATTAGAGGAAGCCAGTAATTCTCTTTTCAGTGAGTGTGTAAGAGAATCAATGTGACGCAAACCGGCATTATTTCTTAATTTGTTGTTGTTGTTGTTGTTGTTGTTGTTGTTGAGTATGGTTGACACAAAATGTTCCATTAGTTTCAAGTGTACAACACAGTGATTCAACTTCTCTATATGTTATGGTATAATAACAACAGTGATAAATTCATGAATACATGGAGGTTTTAGTCTATTCTATACCTCCACAGAACAAAGATATTAGTATTCCCTCAATTACCAAGGAAATAGAGTCCAATCCCTAACAAAACTCCAGTGAGATATTTGATTCAGTCATTCATATATATTTATATTATGATAAATAAAAGTCTTATGGATTATTTTTAAAATGGTTAAGAATGATTAGAAAACTTTGGGAAAAAACTGGAAATTTTGTTATCAGCTATCCAAAATTGTTTTAAATAATAATTTTAAGACAGTGGAATATACACTGCATTAGTTTATGAATGGACCAACAGCTCAATGGAGCACAAAGGTACATGTAGATATAGGTACAGGATTTAATGTGAGGGGAAATTGACATTGGTAATCAATGTATATATTTTAACACATTATTGAGACAACTGACTCTCCATTTTGGAAAAGCTTTTATCTATAGTTAGATTTCTGCCTCTCTTAAATTCAACTTAGTAATATTTAAATGAAAGAAAAAACCATGAAAACAAAATGACAAAAGTACCAGATGAAACAAATGGAAATATGTTTATACCTTTTCAAAGTATGCAATACAATAAGAAATCAGGAGGAAAATTATGAAAACATCGTAAGTAGGAATCTGTACTTTTAAAAAACTTCTATAGGAAAGTAATTCATAAGCTAATTTAAAAAATTACAAATGGGGCAGGCATTAATATACAATGACTAGAAAATGATTAGTATTCCTTGAATATTTGCAAACACTCATTCCTCTTCCTTGTTTTATTGTTAATAATACATCTTATGTCATTCTTCATAATTGATTTTTTTATTATTCTCTTCATCTAATAACAATGTGAGTGCTAAGAGGGCAGTTGTTTTTATCTAATTTAATAATGTGTTTCTAGGACCTAGAATATGGGCTGGCTCACTACAATTTTTAGTAAATGATATCAATAAGAAATGTTCATCACCATAATATAAAAATGGGCATAGTATAAGAAGAGAAAAACATTCTAAAAGAAACAATGTTAAATATTACTAATGATATAAAATATGTTCTATCCTGACATTTATAAGCTAAAGCATTTACATTCTTTATTATGTATTTGACCGACAAGATTTCAATTGCTTAATCATACCCATGGAAAAATATATAGTGGCATTAACTGCTGATGTTAGTGTAAATTAGAGAGTAATATGGAAATAAAAATCTTAGATTCATTGGAGTGCAGATATTTGATTTCTGGATGCTTATACCAAAAATACATTAGGATATTCTTTCAGTTTTGTTGGTTGCTGTGCAGAAGCTTTTTATTTTGGTGTAGTCCCAGTAGTTTATTTTTGCCTTTGTTTCCCTTACATCAGGAAACATATGTAGAAATAAGTTGCTACAGTCGATGTTAAGGAAGTTTTTGCCTGTGTTCTCTTCTAGGATTTTAATGGTTTCAAGTCTCATATTTAGGTCTTTAATCCATTTTGAATTTATTTTTTAATATGGTCTAAGAAAGTGTCTCGGTTTCATTATTTAGCATGTTTCTGTCCGGTTTTCTCAACACCATTTGCTGAAGAGACATTCTTTTTCCCATTGGATATTCTTACCTCCTTTGTCAAAGATTAATTGACCATATAGTTATGGGTTCATTTCTGGGATTTCTATTCTGTTCTATTGATTTGTGTGTCTACTTTTGTGCTGGTGCCATACTGTTTTGATTACTACAGCTTTGTAATATAACTTAAATTCCAGAAGCAAATGGCATATCTGGTAAAAAACATATCTGATAAAAACATATCTGATATGGGGCGCCTGGGTGGCGCAGTCGGTTAAGCGTCCGACTTCAGCCAGGTCATGATCTTGCGGTCCGTGAGTTCGAGCCCCGCGTCAGGCTCTGGGCTGATGGCTCGGAGCCTGGAGCCTGTTTCCGATTCTGTGTCTCCCTCTCTCTCTGCCCCTCCCCCGTTCATGCTCTGTCTCTCTCTGTCCCAAAAATAAATAAAAAACGTTGAAAAAAAAAAATTAAAAAAAAAAATAAAAAAAAATAAAAAAAAAAAACATATCTGATAAAAAAAAGTATCCAAAATATATAAAAAGTTATCAAACTCAACACCCCCAAAATTAATAGTCTAATTAAAAATGGGCAGAAGACATGAATACACATTTTTCCAAAGTAGACATGCAAAGAGGGCCAACAGACACATGAAAAGGTTTATGTGTTTGTGTGTGTCTGGAGAAAAATACATATAAAATACATATCATGTATACATATATGTGCATATATGCAAATATATTAACACACATATATATAAACATATATGTATATGTAACATATACAAATGTGGCATATAAAACATATATATGGTACTAAGGAGCACTTTGTATGCAAATTATATATACAGACTGTATATGTGTGTGTGTATATATGCATATGTACATATGCACACTCTTTAAAAATATTCTCATCTATATCTCTATTTACTTTTATATTTCTAAATGTATCTTGATAGAGATACCTATAACTATGGATACAGATGTGTGATAGAATACTCACCCAAACTCTAATAGTGTTAAGATTTAGAGCTATTTTCTAATGCTTTTCAGCTATTTTGTTCTAAATATTTACATTGTAAAAAAAAAAAAAAAAAATTAAAAAAAAAAAAAAAAAAGGGGGCGCCTGGGTGGCGCAGTCGGTTAAGCATCCGACTTCAGCCAGGTCACGATCTCGCGGTCCGTGAGTTCGAGCCCCGCGTCAGGCTCTGGGCTGATGGCTCGGAGCCTGGAGCCTGTTTCTGATTCTGTGTCTCCCTCTCTCTCTGCCCCTCCCCCGTTCATGCTCTGTCTCTCTCTGTCCCGAAAATAAATAAAAAACGTTGAAAAAAAAATTAAAAAAAAAATAAATATTTACATTGTATAGATGCCAAAATTCATATTCTAAAGGAAAAAGATTCTGTGGTATTTTTAATGGCATCAATCTCTTTATTTTAATAACTTGAGATTAATTTCTGTTATTTTTTATTGAGGACAGGAATTATCCCTATTTACCATTGCATTTCTGTCAGTAAGTAAAGTGCCTGGCAACTAGTAGGTGATCAGTGATGGTGCACTGAATAAATGAATGAGTCTGTAGCAAGAAGATGCCTCAAATTAGCATATAAATTTCTTACTCTTACCCTACTTTACTATCTTTGAGAAGCGCTGCCTAGAAATCTGTTACTAATGGTAAAAATTAGTTTACTTTTATCTGATGGATTCATCTATTTTTCCTTTCCCAATGAATATAGTCCCCAGATTTTGATTCTCTTGGAGTACTTTCTGATTAGTCTCGAAACTCCCTGTTGCTCTTTGGAATATGGAAGAAACTAGGGCCAACCAACAATCTGTCTGAAAATAAGAGAAACCACCCACCTGGGGTCAATAACCCACTCTATTTCATGAAACCATTCATATTTCAACACTGAAGTGGTTTGGATAGGTGAAAATGACAATGCTGATTGGTTCAGGTACCAAGGTCACAGAAGGGGTTCACTTTACAATTATATCCACTGAGAGAAGTCAGTAATGCATCCTGCTGAGGAGACTTAAGGCTCCAGCTTGCTCATGATCTGTCTGAGCAAACTGACTGATAATCTATGCTACTGCACCTCTGCCTCCAGAAGAGCTCAACCTATCAGAATCAACTATTCTTAGATAGCTTTAAAAAAGTGAAGAGCATAAAATCAGATATAATCAGAATCAATTACCGAGATTTTTTAAAAATTAATTTGAACTTCTGGATAATAGAACAATCATTCCTGAAATATTTTTTGGTACCTAAAGATGATATGCTTTTTCAAAATGGGTATACCTTTATACTTGAGATATATAAACCCAATTTTGATTAATTTGATTACTTTGAACTAAGTATCAATATGATAAGGTTTAGGCTATTCAGTTTCTAACAATTCACTCATTCGTGGTGTAGTCACTTTTAATACTGAACAAAGGGGACACACACTGACAAACCAGAAATCCACATACACACACAACTACGAAGACAAGTGTGCAGGTATTTAACTGACTGAAAAGTAACAAAAAGCTTGACAATGTCAACTGATGTAAGTTCCCAGTCTGACATGAGAGAGCTGAGCAAGACAGAACCCCAAACTTCTCAGTTCATGATCAGCTCTAAAAAATGGGAAGAAACATTTGTTTCCTAAGCTTGGACACAGTTGAATCAGGAAAAATTTCACAACCAAGAATGGAGAGACTGTCTGGGAGTTGTCAGGATTTTAACCTAAAAAGGAAAGAAGAGGCAAGAAAGGAATTAGGCAATGAAGTGGATGCTAAATCCCACAGCAGTTTCAATGGCTTTTGTGATTTAACTTTTCCTGTCTGGCATATAAAAACATACTGTAAATAGCACATGGCTTCAACAGTCACCCTCAGCTCTCTTTTCAAATGTTCTCACCCTGTCTCACAGACTGCTACCCCCAATTTTAGAATGCCCATCTCCATAGTGAGATATAGCTACCTTGCTGTAGTATACTTCTGAATTATCCCACTGGCTTTTCCTGTGGGCTTCATAAATGGCCATGGACTTCTGTTATTTTGATTTTGAATACATCTTGTCCCTGCTTACACTTCATTTTAGTCTTACAGACCTGTATCAGGTGGGGAGGCCCAAGATACAGCAAATTATTTGGGTTTCAGACAGGTATTTTTATGTGGAGCTCACTCTGTGAGCCTGGGTGCCAGAAAATTCATTCAGCCTTTGACACTAACCATAATTTAGCCAAAAATTTTAAAGCATTTTATGATGATGAAAATTTATTTCTTTAAATGATAAAGCACATCCAACATAGTTCAAATAGACATTTTATACATTAAAAAACTGTCTTATCATTTATCACAGTGCTCAATACACTATAGGAGATCAGTGAATGCCAAGTGAAAGATCAAAGAATGAAGAAAGTTGAACAAAAATCTTACTTCTTAAATAAATTCATTCATTTAGATACCATGTAGATTAAATGTGTAGTCAAATTTTATGCAACTTTTACAAATTCAGCTGTTACCAAAGGCTTATATTATTCTCCCTTAGGTTCACGGAGCAGCACTAGAAAATTACATTTTGAAATTATTTTTAAAATTTAAGTCAAAGTTTCCAATATTCCAGATTTTTCTAAGGTTATTAAAAAAAACTTAGTTTATTTTTATTTTTATGAAAACGTATCAAACAAACATTCTTATGAGAGGGTTAACTCTCCTTACTTACATGTTTTTTTTTTCTCTTAAGAAATCATAAATGCCAAAGCTTTCCAGATCTCTTTCAATGCAGTCCTGGTTCCACCGTAATATTATCCCATATACTTGACTTTATTTTACATTCTTACATTTTTTGCGTAGTTTTTTTCCCTCTTATTTCACATTTCAACAATAATAAGCTTGAAAGAAAACAAAAATACTAAAACCTTTTTCTCTATTTTTAATACTATGGTAATTGTTCTTCTTTATCCTGGCATTTAATTAATTGTGTATATTCAAGAAAATCCATTTCTTTAAAATTTTATCTTCCGGTTTACTTTCAAGTGTGATAATTGACAGGTAATAAAATGTTTAGGTCAGCAATTTCTGCAAACTCACAAAAAGTCAGAGACTCAGTGTTAAGCTCTTTCAGACTTACTTGATCACTATGAGTGGAAACGATGACAAATTTTGATTAAGACCAGCTAAACCAATCAATAAAGTCCTTGGACTTGCATAAGTTACTACTGGCTATTCACAATAATGGTGATAGCCTAGAAGTGAACCCTGAAACCATTAACAAGGAATGAACAACAGATAACTTGACAAAATATTTTTTTCTCCTGTTGTTTCAAGTTTGTACACCTATGTCACTGTTGTAGAAATTTAAATTATGCCATTCTTGGCTGTTGTCCCTGCCTTTTTTTTTTTTTTTCTATTTAAAATAGTTTCTCCAGCTTATCATTTAGATGACTTTACTCCCCCAACTCCACTAAAAGCACAAATCAGGGAAATCACAGAAGGAATAGTGGCAGGGTACTAGTGCTGTCTACCATTTTTGTGGATCCCAGTTCTGATACAGTAGTTGAAGTTCAAAAGGCAGAGAAGGTCAAGGTGAAGGTGTACTACTTCAAAATCCTCAAGGTCCATTGGATATAAAACTTAAACAAACAAGAAATTACTTTCATTGATTAAATGTAGATTGAATTAGGAGGAAAAAATGACAGGCACCACTAAGGTTATATCCCCCACGCATTGTTTAACTCAGCATGACTGATTCAATCTGCTGAGCCCCAAGGAAGGCCAAAGATGTCACTCATGGACTCCACACAATGCAGGATTCTTAGAAGAGCAAAATCGAAAAGTTGCACTTTATCTACTCACAGCCTGGAGCCACTGTTCTCATTCGGGTCTTGTGTTAGCAGAACAATGAACTACAGCAGGCATTGGGCTGTTCCGCATAATAATTATAGGTATCCCACAGGCAAAGCTGTTGTTGCTTTTAAGACTTGACAGAATGTGTCTTGTAGGCATGACCTAGCAGATGGGGACTTTTTTTCTTTCATCTTTCCCCCAAAAGCCACCTAGGTGAAATATATAAAGCATCTTGATAAGGGATATATTTTCTCCTGTAGGGGTAGTTTGATTACTATAAGCTGCTCTTCTTGTTCATTCACCTGAAAAATAATTGCCACTCTGTGGTGGAAGAAGTCAAGTATAGCCACAGAGGCAGGGGTAGACCTTTTGCTCCATCCTGCTAATTTGTGTCACCTACTGCACTGGCTTATGTATTGATGGTAGAAAAAAAAAAATGAAGCAGAAAATTAAGTCTGAAAGGATTTTTTGTCCTGCTGTCACTTTGTACAACATTTAGTTCAGTTGACATGACACTGTGCCTTTTGTTACATAAAACTGTCACATTGTCCCCTTCTGGTTAGCTGCAGTTTCTGCCCAAATCAATAATATCTGTCAAAACTGTCAAATAACGAAAGGATCCTATGATATGTTGGCTGCAGTGAATGATATTTTTGACTATCTCTTTAAATGTTACCAAATTAGGTTCAAACACATATTTGAAATAAAGAAGTGACATAAGCTTTGTAAATGATATAACATTTGAAAATGAGGGCATCACTTATGTGCATTAGGTATGTACTATTTGGTGCACTTGTAATTTCCAAAGAAAATTTTATATCGATTTCAGATGGATCGCTTTCATTATATAATGACAACTTTAAATCCTAAACAAAGGGGCAACTCAAAACCCTGAGCTTCTATTCATTTCCTCCCACCGCCCCCATATGTAATGATTACACTTAGTTATCGGAGATAATTTATTCTAAATGTAATTAGCCATAGAAGAACTGTAGGTATGGTCACTTACTGTTTTCTATCCAGGACGCTCAATGGTTGCCTTCTGGCATTGTTTGTAAGCAGGAAACCAAGTCACAGACAGCTATAACTTGAGCCAGTAGTCTTAAACTTTCATGATCAGTCCCTCTAGTTGGAAACTGTTGGCAAAAGCTCAAAAGTGACTTTTTGGGAGCTTCAGATGAACTAAAAAATTATATTTTGTGGTTTAGTTAAACATCATATTACACTTTGCTCTGCTCGGGGATGATATCTTTATGTCTTCATGTTTCAGTCTCTCACCAAGCAAAGAACACATATAGAGATCATGCTATTCACAGTTCCTTGAACCAGGTAGTCTCTGTTTTTAAAAAATGTGTGTTTTAGCATTTGAGTTTAACATGCTTTCAGTGACCCTCTCTCCTGATCCTTCTAACTATCCCCTTACACCACACATTTTTCCACTTGTCAAAAATATTCAGAATTAATTTATCTCTTTTATACCTGATATGACTTAAGGTGTTTAGGCTCATGATACCTATATAAGTTTACCTTGAATCCCCAAAACCATGGCCTATAGAAATCTAAAGATCATCTGCTTCCATACAGAGTGCTATGAACTCCCACACGTTACCACTGCTTAGAGTGAGCTGGCTCAAATGTAAAACTTAACACCTCTGAGTTCTTCAAAGAATTATTAACATACAGGCATTAAGATACTGAGTAGACTGTATCAGGTAGATTGTGGGTTAAAGAAGATACGTTTACACAAATACATTTTCCAATGTCCTTTCACAAATACTCTGTCATATTGAATCAGGGCCATAGTTTGTTGCGCACAAAAGTGATGAGAATGCATTTTAACACAGTTTTATTTAGTCCCTGGTATGCCTTCCTTTAGGAATTTAATAAAAAAAAATACTTAAAATTTAAAAGTAGATCTGATAAAAAGTTGTCTGTTCTCTTTCATATATGAATGTCAGTAACAGACCTAGAGAAAACATGTAACTCTCAGTGATGCACTAAATCAATACCTGTTCTCTAAAATTCTGCAATCCTTCATAAAAGCTAATCAAAAAAAAAAAAAAGAGAGAGAGAGAGGTCTTGGGTACATAAACATATAGATATTCACATTTACCAAAAATGTTTAAAATAAATTAAACTTTACAATATCCATATGTCTTAGAACAGTGAAAGTATAGTCACTTACTTTGGTAAAAATAATAATATATAATAAAAGTGAAGATTTATTTACTTTATTATAAAATAATATTCTATCAAAATCCCTAGACTTTCTAAATTTATGAAAGTGCCTATATTCTAATCCATCTAAATTTTTTGCCACAGGAATATGCAGTGGTAAAAGTCTTAGTTTGAGGGGCACCTGGGTGGCTCGGTTGGTTAAATGTCTGACGTTGGCCCAGGTCATGATCTTATGGTTCATGAATTTGAACTCCACGTCGGGCTCTGTGCTGACAGCTCAGAGCCTGGAGCCTGCTTTGGATTCTGTGTCTCCCTCTCTCTCTCTCTCTCAAAAATAAATAAACATTAATTTTTTTTTAAGTCTTAGTTTGAGTCTAGAATTTGGGCATTTGCAAGGATGCTAGGTTATGCCCACTAAAGCTCTATTTTATGATCAATTGAAGACATTTCTGGATAAAAATTTATCATAAGAGTAGAGCTAAAGTTGGACTCAAGGACAATGGGTCATTATCTAAGAGGTTTTGTCATTTAGAGATTAGAACTGTATCTGTTGCTGATTTCTCTCTGACCCGGGTTTACTGAAATTTTGTCTAAGTCTTAGGATCAGGAGCTTGCCAAAAAGTAGCAAGGGAAAACTAAGAATTAATTCAGTACATGAATAAAGCAGTGATAACATACATGTCACCAGCTGGACAAAATGATACAAAAACAGAAAGTATCTGAGTTTGTTAGAAACAGATAAAGCAGTGTTTAAAGGGAGATTTGTAGTGTTGGTTTTTAAAAGGTTAACAAAATTAACAAATCTAAAGCTGTACTGACCAAGGGACAAAACTCATGAAGGATGGCACATTTGTCAGGTATTATACAGAAGGCACCACTGCAAATCCTCAAGACATTAAAAGAAATTAAGAAAATATTACAATCCACTTTATGCCAGTACATTCAACAATTTCAGTGAAAAAGATAAATTTCTTAAAAACATAAGTTATCAAAACTAACTCAAGAAGAAATTGAAGATATATATGAACAGCCCTACATCCATTAAGTAAATTAAATTTATAACTAAAAGCTTTCAGCAAAGAAAATTAAAGGTCCCAATGGCTTCTCTTGTGAATTGTATCAATCATATAAAACAGAAATAGTACACAAATTATACACAAATCCTTTTTTTTTAAGTGGGAACATTTCTCAAGTAATTTATGAGCTGAAATTATCCCAACACCAAAACTAAAGATACAATGAGAGGGGCGCCTGGGTGGCTCAGTCGGTTGAGCTTCCGACCTCGGCTTAGGTCATGATCCCACAGTTTGTGAATTCGAGCTCCACATCAGGCCCTGTGCTGACAGCTCAAAGCCTGGAGCCTGCTTCGGATTCTGTGTCTCCCTCTCTCTCTGCCCCTTCCCCGCTCATGCTGTCTTTCTCTGTCTCTCAAAAATGAATAAACGTTAAAAATATATATAAAAAAAAAAGATACAATGAGAAAAAAGAAATTATAGCACAGTATCCTTGCATGGATTAAAACAATAAGACGGTATTATCAAATAGAAATATATATAAGAAGATACTATTCCATGAGCAGTGGGATATATTCAAGCAGTGTTACATTGATATTCAAAAGCAATCAGTATGATTCAGTGGATTAACACAAAATTAGAGGGAAAAGAAAGTGGTCATGTTGATAGATGTAGCAAAAGCGTTTGAAAAGATTTGATATCCATTTATAAAACTTTCAAGCCACTGGAAGTAGAAGAGAACTCCCTGAATCTGACAGAGAAATATATTAAAATTTACAATAGCATTCTATCTAATGGCAAAATAGAGAATATTTTGCCCTAATGTTGGAAAGAAGGTAAAAATATTTACTCTTCCCACTTCCATTCAAGCTTTTATCAAAGGTCCTGGCCAGTCTAAAAAGGCAAGCGAGGGAAACAAAGGGCAAACAAATTTGAAAGAAAGAAGTAAAACTGTTCGAATTCACAGATGATATGATTGAATTAAGTCATCTAATAAATTGATCTACTTGCACTAATAACTGGATTTATCAATTTTAATTATAAATTGTACCTTCCTTTATTTGGGAGAAAATGTTTTTGTTTATAATGCAATTGATTTATGTTTTGTGGGAACATTTTTGTTGTTGTTGTTTCTATTTTTTTTTTTTTTTGATATTAAAAAATAGAAAAAAAAGGTTTTGTTGATGTTGGCAATGAAGGGACAGGCTTGTGGGTACTCATCATTTGTGTCTACCGTGATATTTTGGAACAGCTTTCAACATTAGAAATATGTCTCTGTATAGCAAATGTCTCGTTATTTATATAGAGTAAGAATATCACTATATTTAGAGCCTTACATGTCATTTGGTGTAGGTTTCATCTACCAGATGAATCAAAACAAGACTTGAGTGATCAAGTGGAGAATGGCTATCCATCTTGTTTACACTGGTGACAACTGACACCGGATGTGTCTCTAGGTGAAGGCAGTGGTGGAATCTTTCAGATGCTACTAAAAGCAGAACAGTTTTGGTGCTTGGGGACAGTGCCAGATTCTCGTCCCTCCCATCAGATGCTACATGGTTTTGTGGCTAATGGGAATGTCATCTGAATCAACAGATAAGGTCTGAAGTATGATAAAAGTTGTCCCCAAATCTTAATAAAACCCTACCTTGGCTTCAATTAACTACAGAAGATTCAGTGGTAGAAATTTGAAAATCCTGATGGATGTAACAAGGTGCTAACCCCTTAAATAAATCAAATTTGTGGCTTTTAGTCACTGAGTTTTTAACTTACCTAAACCATGCATCTTGCTGTGCAATCTTTAACCCCATCCCATCAGCTACACCACCATGGAACCACCAGATTTCTTTTGACTCTGCAAACCAACATCAGATGCACAAAAACTCAATGGTGGAATTTTGTTGCTTTTCTGCTGTCCACCCCTGCCAAGAAGGAGTAAGTATGTAACCGTTTGCTACTGACCAATTGATGAACACAGACCTAAAGTAAACAAATTGGAAGGAGAAAAACGCATTGGTTTAAATATCAAAATTTTCCCTTATTTGCATATTTATACATTTATTCCATGTAAGCAAAACAATAACCTTTTCCCCCAGCATCCATAAAAGACAAATATTTATTTAAAAGTACATCTCAAAACTAATAATAAATTATCAAGAAAGAAATCACACAGACCATATTTTCTACCCATAAGAAAAATAATACAGAAAATTAATCTTTCTAAGTCTCAATTGCTTAGTAATTTAAAAACATCAAATACCACTTGGATCACAGCCCAAAATAAACTGATTACAGACTCTTAAAAAATCACTAACAATGAGACTCTAAGTTTCTAAACTGTAGCCAAAATGATATCCATTGTACAATAGAAAATTTCTCCCATTTTGGTGAGCATTCCAAATCTCAGTTGGACTTCAATTTTTTTTTTTTTTGCAAGCTTTTAATCGCTTGCTTTATTCCTTAAAGGATGTTAATCTTCATCTGCATTTGTAGAAATCCTAACTCTAAATTGCCTCCTGTGTTCCTGAAGGGCTGAAATCAGGATATAAGTTGGCTTTTCTGCTCTATTGTGTCAGAGCTGGCCACGAGTACTCTGTCATTCTGTTGGTCCCAACTACAATTAGATTATATTGAAAGGCAAATTCCCATAATCCTGAATTTCCCTACAGTAATCTGATTCTATATTTTTATCAGATACATGAACAATCTTTCAGTAGCTTCCTTATGTTTTTCGTTTTTCTCCCGGAGAACACTTTTCTCTATCTTTTATCCAGCCACAGACCGTAGGAGCCCTGACAAACCATCTCTCTGGGGTCTGATGATAGCTCCTGAATAGGCTTTGTGAACAAACAACTTGTGTTCAAACATGTATGTTTCCCAACCTTTTTCACTCCTTGAATATTCCCTTTCCATCAGAAACTGAGTTGCTTTTCTGTAAAATTGATTCAGACCCTGAGCCAAGTTAACACCAGGCTTTCAAAGGTCCTTTCTTCAGATAGTCACCCTGTGGCAAAAGCCAACTTGAACTTCTCCAGCTATTCCTTCCTGCCTCCATCAAGATGTGTTCTTGGCCATTTCCACTTAATTATTTAGAAAGTGTCACCAAATCCGGGACCCAGCTTAGTGGCTTTCTCTTTCCTACCACTACCTACTACAGAGAACACCAATTTGATTTTTATAAACTTAGGAAATATGGCTTCCTTATGCTCGTGACGTCATAGAACAGGCAACGTGACACACTGCAGGGTCAATTTCAAGGAGTACAGTTTCATTTTAGGGGTTATTCCATCAGAAATTTTACCTCTTCTACCAGAATCTTGGAAACCAGCATCCTACATAGGCAACATTATGAGAGACGCTAGAAAAGCAAATGAATTCATGTGCATCCTGAACATGGGTCACAGCCCCAAGTTTCTGCCCTCCATCTATCAGCAGAAAGCATGACAAAAAACAAAACAAAAAACAATGTGACATCAATTCTACATATCAAATCAGAGAAAGAGCTTTGCTCTATTAATTCAAAAGTATTTAAATAAAAAGAAATGGAGGCTATCACAATGAAGCCCAGCATGAACAGAAATAATTACAGAATAGTAGAGAATTTAAAATGGGAAACAATGACAAATGTGTGAGCTAGAATTGGAAGCTACTTTTATATTAATGTAATCTTGAGAACATTATTATTATATTAATAAAATAAAATAAAATCAATTCATGCTACCTCAAACTACCAGTTATTTTAAAAATATAAAATATATGCATTAAGAAAGCCTTCATTAGTTACAGTAATTGTTTTTTTGTAGGCAGTCTTAATGATAGTTACCATTACTAATACATTTCTTGCTTTGATACAAATGATGTTTACCTTTTCTGTTTCTGATGGTTTTTGTGGATAAAAAAACATAAGAGGATTGAATAGACAATAATCTGTTCCATGCTTCTAAAAGCTAAAAATCTCTCTCTGCTGTTACAGATATAAGCTGCCTATGCATATTCTTCTTACTTAAAATTTTATTACTTGACAAATTTGTTTACCAATTCTTGTTTCATATATAATTTCTCCATGTAAATCAACTCTTCTTGATTCTCAGAGTTATGAAAATACACCATATTTCTGTTTCTTCATGCTGTGCTAAGATTCCTTCTGACCACATTGCTTTACATTAATAGGTTATACTGTTCTGACCAGAAGTTCCTGTAATAATTCATTGTCATCTATCAATTTGCTAATGATGAAGAGTCAGCATTCTCAGAACATACTTCCTAGACTACTTCAATTACATATTACATTTTTTGTTTTTATATATTAGATCAGGCATTTTTGAAGAAAGTTGTTTAAAAATGCACCCCCTGGGGGTGCCTGGGTGGCTTGGTCAGTTAAGCGTCCGACTTCGGCTCAGGTCATGATCTCATGGTCCGTGAGTTCGAGCCCCACGTTGGGCTCTGTGCTGACAGCTCAGAGCCTGGAGCCTGTTTCAGATTCTGTGTCTCCCTCTCTCTCTCTGCCCCTCCCCTGTTCATGCTCTGTCTCTCTCTGTCTCAAAAATAAATAAATGTTAAAAAAAATTTTAAAAAAAATGCACCCCCCCGATTTTGTCTGCTTCTTGAAGTTTTATAGGTTTGCTTTTTTGCAACTGTTTAGGTAGATATTTATGTATATATAAATTATAATTGTATAATTATATATATATATAATATATATAAAATATAATATATATAAAATATATATATATAAATATATATAAATGTATATATATATAAATTATATATATATATTATATATATTATATATATATATAATATATATATATATATATGCGCCACCCGCAACTGAATGAAGTCTAATCAAGTCTGTACCACTGAATAGTTATGTGTGATTGGGCAAGTCAGTTAAACACTCTGTGCCTCAGTTTCTTCATCTGAAAAATGTGAATTAAGGTAATAACAGTCTTTACCTCATAGCTTTGTTATGAATGTTGAAAGAGTTAATACTTACAGCATTATCAGGACTTCTGAGCACTCTGTCAGTGCTTACCATATTAGTATGGGTTACTCCTGTCTATCACTTTTATGGCTTTGTACCTACAATTCTATTTTTGACATCAATACCAATTATCTTTATATATAATTGGGCATGGATGCCTATATTCAAAATCATTTTTCTTCTGAAATTTGCATGCATTTCTCCACTATCTTGAAGTAGCCAATGATGCTGAGAGAAGTTTGAAGCTAATGCAATCCTCCTTATGCTACAAATAATTTAGTTTATTCTCTGGAGAAACTTTTAGTTTTGTTTTTTTTTTTTAATTTCTAATATTTATTTTTGAGAGAGAGACAGAGCACAAGTGGAGGAGGGGAAGAGAGAGAGGGAGACACAGAATCCGAAGCATGTTCCAGGCTCTGAGCTGTCAGCACAGAGCCCGACATAGGACTCAAACTCACGAACTGTGAGATTGTGACCTGAACTGAAGTCGGACGCTTAACTGACTGAGCCACCCAGGTGCCCCTAGTTTTTGTTTTTAATATGATGCCTAGAAATTTCATTATGGAGTGTCTAGGTGTGTACGTTTTGTAACTTCTGCCCCTCATTTTTAGATGGTTTCCATTACATTAACCTTCTGATACCACTCTCGTGATTGTTTTCAGATAAAAGAGATTTTGCAGCTGTAACTAAGGCTACTAATCAGTTGATCTAAGATAGAGAGATTATTTGGGCAGGTGGAAAGTCTCAGCTGGTACCAGAAGTGGAAGTTGAAGATTTGAAGCATGAGAGGGATTGACAGATTTCTACTGCTGAGCTAGAGGTGACTATGGGGCAAGGCCTTGAGAGTGGCCTCTAGGTGTATGAACAGTCTACAACCAAGAGTGGACCTCAATCCTACAGCCACAATCAAACTGAATTCTACCACCAACTTGCATGAGCTTGGAAGCAGATTTTTCTCAGCCTATGGATAAGAGCCAAGCTATTCTGCAGTTTGATTTTGATACTGTAACACCCTAAGCAGAGAATCCATCCAAGCCCAACTGGACTTCTCATCTATAAAACTGTGAGTTAATAAATGGGTATAATTTAAATTAATCACATTTATAGCATTTTTTACACAGCAATAGAAAAAATATTAATTACACAATGCATCCACTTGGAGGATATATTGGATATTTCTTGCACTCTATTCTCTCAGTCTATGCTTAGTTCCCTCATTGCTGTGGCAATTAGCTTTGCATAGCTTCCCCTTGTCTTAAATGAGCCTTGCATCTCTCATTTTCAGAATCAGTCCCCCACTGAGGCTGTGGTGTGGTATGGCCATGGGAATGGATGTGGTAGGTACTCATGTGCACCTTGGAGATAAAAATGACTTATAGAGCACCTTTGACCATTGGGGCAGGAGGTAGAAGTAAAATATCTTCCATCCTCTATTCTGTAGTGAATAAATTCATGACATATTCTATATGGATTTTTAAGGGTTCTCAGAAGGTCAAGTTGCCCACACTTGGCACAACTCAAGAATTTACAGTTTTCTTGATTATCAGTCCCCAGCCCTAGTCTGTGCGATCATCCACCAATATAAACAACCTTGAGGAACCCTCTAGTTTTAGGCTCTGAGTTCAACTGAGGCAGGAGAGGATGGGCAACCCCTCTCTTCTATATATGTTTTAGGCTCTAGTTTCCTTCTTCTGGAACTTAAGAATTTATTTTGTTATTTTCACTAATATTATGGAACTACAATTATTTTATGTTTTTCAATTATTTCTTAGAATTTGAGGTGGGAAGATAAGACTGCCAAATATCTGCCAACACAGATTACTCCTGTCCACATGACCTAACCAATGTGAATTATATCACAACTTCCTGATAGTTTTCCTTTTAACTCTTTTAGTACACTAAATATTCCTGAATAGATACCTTTGTTTATTTAAATGAATCCTCTTTCTGTTGCACCCATGTACATGTGTGAGTGTAGACAAGTCCGTGTTCTTAACTGCTGTCTGATCAAACTGAGTTAGAGGACTTTACATGGTATATTTTTAAATACGGTCTTTTATATTCTTTCTTAATATGTCTTTACACAATTATCTAAAGAGTAAGAGGAAAATACTACTTATATTTACCATTGTAACCTCTCTATTTTCATCATCCTAACTGGCCAATACCCGGGAAGCCTAAGATGGTTTAGCTGTATTTGAGATACCCAAATTTATGGCAGATACTGGGAGTTACCTACAAAGCTGATGTATTCCTGGGCCTCTTCTCCCCAGGGAGAATTCTCTCTAGTTCAAATTAATCATGGCATGTTCATTCCCCTTTCCAGGTATAGAATTTGGTATTTGACCCAAATGTTACAAATTAGAATTAAGGGGACATTTGTTGTGGGGCTTCTAGAAAAATTCTCCTTCCCTCAACACATGAACAGAAGTAAGAGATTCCCTTCTAATTTTTATTCAAGTAATGTTCTTTTTAACAAGTAGGCTTGATTTTTTAGAGTAGTTTTAGGTTTATAGAAAAATTGAGTGGACCATACAGAAAATTCCTGTATACCCCCTCCTCCTCTCCCCTACTACATGATTTACATTAAAGTTCAGTCTTTGTGTTATATATTCTATGCATTTTGACAAATGTATGGAGTATACCTACCGATATCACATCATACAGAACAGCTTCATTGCCTTAAAAATCTTGTACTCTACCTATTCATCTCTCTTTTCCCCATTCCCCCAAGAACCTGGAAACTATAGATCTTTTTTACTGTCTCCATAGTTTTTCTCTGTCCAGAATGTCATATAGCTGGAAAAATACATTGTGTAGCCTTTTCAGAGTTAGCAATATGAATTTAAAGTTCCTCCATGTCTTTGTGGCTTGATGACTCATTTCTTTTTAACATTGAAAATATTCTATTGTCCATGTTTACTACAGTTTATTTGTCCACTCACTTAGTAAATGACATCTTGGTAGCTTCTGAGTTTGGGCCATTATGAACAAAGTTAGTATAAATATCTGTGTGCAGGTATTCGTGTGAACATTGTTTTCAATCCATTTGGGTAGATACCAAGGAGTGTGATTGCTGGATCATATGATCAAGGTATCTTTAGTTTTGTTAAGAAACCTCCAATTGTCTTCCAAAGAATCTGAACCATTTTGCATTCCCATCAGCAATGATTGGAAAGTTCCTGTTCCTTCACATCCTCACCAGCATTTGGTGTCAATGTTTCGGATTTTAGCCATTCCAATAGGTATAAGTGGTTTCTCATTGTTGTTTAATATACTGTTAAGTACTGACATCTGTTGTTGAATATGTTTTCATATGCTTATTTGGTATCTATATATCTTTTTTGGTTAAGTGTATGTTCAGATTTTTTACACAATTTTTAAAAAAATTTTTAATGTTTATATTTGAGAGACAGAGAGAGAGAGAGAGTGCACGAGCATGAGTGGGGAAAGGGCAGAGAGAGAGAGACAGACACAGAATCTGAAGTAGGCTCCAGGCTCTGTGCAGGCTTGGAGCTGTCAGCACAGAGTTTGATACAGGGCTCAAACTCAAGAGCCATAGTCAGACGCTTAACCCTGTGAGCTACCCAGGCACCCTTCCCAATTTTTAATCAAGTTGTTTGTTTTCTCATTGTTGAGTTATAT
Source organism: Neofelis nebulosa (assembly GCF_028018385.1). Classification (NCBI taxonomy): domain Eukaryota; kingdom Metazoa; phylum Chordata; class Mammalia; order Carnivora; family Felidae; genus Neofelis; species Neofelis nebulosa. The sequence continues at coordinate 38,963,181 of NC_080782.1, read as the reverse complement.
ATTTTGGATACCAATCCTTTATCAAATTTATCAGATTTTTACCCCAATCTGTAACTTGTCTCCTCTTTTATTCAACAGTCTGTTGCAGAGTATAAGTTTTTAATTTTGATGAAGTCCAACTAATCAAAAGTCCAGATTTTTCATTCACAGATCATGCTGTTTTATGTTGTGTTAAACACTAATTGCAAAACCCAAGGTTACTTAAGTGATCTATGTTCTCTTCCAGGAGTTTTGTAGATTTGCATTTCACACTTAGGTCTATATACATTTTGTGCTAATTTTTGTGAAAGGTGTAAGGTCTGTGTCTAGATTCCTTTTTTTTTTTTTTTTGCATGTGGATGTCCAGTTGTTTCCATTATTTGTTGAAAAAACTACCCTTTTAGTTGAATTGCTTTTGTTCATTTTTCAAAATATAGTTGCCTATATTTGTTTGAGTCTATGTGTGGAACCTCTATTTTCATTAACCTTATCTATCTATTCATTTACCAATACCACGCTGTCTTAATTACTATAGATTTACAGGAAACCTTGAAGTTGGGTAGAGTCAGTCATCCGACTTTGTTCCTCTTTCTCAATTCTGTGTCAGCTATTCTGGGTCTTTTGTCTTTCCATACATACTTTACAATCAGTTTGTGGATAACTACAAACTAAGTTGCTAGAATTTTGATTGAGATTATTGTTGAATCCATAGATCAAATTCAGAAGAACCAATATCTTAACAATATTGAGTCTTCCTATTCATGAATATGGAATATCTCTCCATTTATTTAGACCATTGCTTTAAATTTTTGTTTAATGTTTATTTTTGAAGGTGACGAGACAGACTGTGAGCAGGGGAGGGGTAGAGAGAGAGGGAGACACAGAGTCCGAAGCAGGCTCCAGGTTCTCAGCTGTCAGCACAGAGCCCGACATGGGGCTCGAACCCACTAGCTGTGCGATCATGACCTGAACTGAAGTTGGACCCTTAACTGACTGAACCACCAAGGCGCCCCTAGATCATTGCTTTTATTTTTTTTTTTAATTTTTTTTTCAACGTTTTTTATTTATTTTTGGGACAGAGAGAGACAGACGGGGGAGGGGCAGAGAGAGGGAGACACAGAATCGGAAACAGGCTCCAGGCTCCGAGCCATCAGCCCAGAGCCCGACGCGGGGCTCGAACTCACGGACCGCGAGATCATGACCTGGCTGAAGCCGGACGCTTAACCGACTGCGCCACCCAGGCGCCCCTAGATCATTGCTTTTAAAGTAGGTCTTCTGATACTCTTGCAGCCCTTACTTTGTGGGCAATGGAAAATTTGTGTGAATTGCAAGAATATGTTGCTTCTGGGTCCCTGACTTGGATTACACACTGAAATCTTATTTTGATTTAGCTCTTACATGTACTAGTGATATTACAGGGTCAGATCTGATTGTACCAACACTTTCTACTGTACCCTCTGGATCCAAAACCTTACTGCCTCTGCATTCTTCACTGAACTGCCTTTTGTGATTCATTAGGTTTGCTCTTGTGAAAATTCTTCACATTCATAGTTTTCCTTACAGTCTTATGGGTTCACTCACTCCTCACGTTAGCAGGCTATGCTAACGTGAATACAAGGAGGGAAGTGAGAGTGTGAAAGGGAAAGCTAGAGGGTGAAAGATCTCCAACACCTGTGTGTGGGTTATTATTTACACTCTGAGTCTGCTTCAGCAAGCTTAGTAATGTTCACTGTCCTACAGTTTGCCATAAAGTTAGCCACTGAGGCAGTGTTTTGTGGATATCCTAGTCTGGAGATTCAAAGACTTAAGGAGAATAAAAATCCTATTAGATAACAATAGCAATAATCCCTAAGTAAGTAAAATAAAACAAAAGTTATATGAAGGTTGAGAATCACTTCACTCTTATAGAAGTATAAACTTTCTAGCTCAAATCAATGATATATAACCAAAAAAAGACAATCCCCATAGTATTTTTGTGAGTTGGATAAGAATTCTATTTTATGTCAGCTCTGTCTGTGAATGGTGTCATTTATTGCAAAACATTTCCAAGACATTATTACATTGACAAAGAAAATGGGTCATGTATAAATTGTTTACCTTAATATCAGTAACCATGTTTGAAATGCATTAAAAATTGTCCCAGCTTGAGATTTTATTTAGGATTGCTTTTTTTCCCCCCATGAACCAAATGAGATTACAAATCTTCTAGAAAACAACCCATATGTATCCAAATAAACAGCTAGATTTTCTGCATTTGCTCCACGTACTGCAGAAAAATAAGAACTCTGACAAACTCTAGAAAGACAGATATCAATGTTGACATCCAGCTTCATTTTCCTACTGAACCAAATTATCCTGGTCACCAACTAAGAACAAGGTCACCACAGCAGAATTTTGCTTAATAATCCTTGCCTGAAACCACCCTATGACTTAATCTTCCACAACAAAACTTTCTAAAACCTGAATGCTCGAGGTACCAGAACATTCTACATGAATAAATTCATTTGTTCAGTGGCAAATTTCTAATGAATTCAATTTGGTGTTTAATCCCAACAGATTTTCATGGTCTTTGAGGGGAATTTGATGTTAATTATAAATATGCATTATGTGTTAACACTACTATAATTTTTTATGCAACTTTATAGTTTTTAAGAGTCTTAGAGATATTTCCTCTTCAATGTATATTGTTGTATCTTTTTATATTTTTTTGCTACAGATGTTGTTAATTGGTGCATTCATTAATCAATTCCCCTACTTTATTCTCAGTCCAATATCGTGTTTTTAATTGATACTTTATAATATAGTTTGATAACTGTTAACTGTTCTTTGTATTGAAAGATTGCTTCATCAATTTTTCCCTTTTATTTTTTTCACAGCTTGTTGCATTATAAGCAAAATTTCTGTTGTGATTTTCATATAGGTTGTACTAAAAATTTGGTGAAAATAGTTTGGTAGTGGTGAATTGTCCCATCAAGAAACCACATTATTTTTTATGTATTCAATTATATTTATACATTTAGAGATAGGCATAAGAGGAAGAAAGCTCTCAGTATCATTTCTTTTGGGGCACCCGAGTGGCCTAACTGATTAAGTGACAGACTCTTGAAGCCAGACCAGGTCATGATCCCAGGGTCATGGGAATAGAGCCCCTCGTGAGGCTCCGCACTGAACGTGGAGCCTGCTTAACATTCTCTCTCTCTACCCCTCCACTCTGGTCGCACACACACACTCTCTCTCTCTCTTTCTCTCTCTCCCATTCTTAAAAATAAAAATTAAAAAAAAAAATTGACTCTTTCAGGATTGAGTAAAGAATAGGGAATCAAGAAAAAAAATAAACAAAGACTATACAATGTGTTTTTTTCTAAATAAACAAGCATATTTATTTGTTGAGTCCATTTGTGTAAGTTATATATATTATTGGATATATGTATAGACAGAGGGTGTGAATTTTACCAATATGTTAATTATAATTGGGGGGGATAGTAGAATTAATAAGAAGGATGTTTTTATTTTCTAACTCATGTTTTAAATTTCTGAAATGTCTATAGAATATTTTGTATAATGAAGAAATATAAAGCTATTTTATACTATACTATACTATACTAATATAATATACTATAATGTGCCATAAATTATGGCTATAAATTAACCATTTGCTTTATTCTATTTTTATTATTTTTACAAGTATATATTAAAATAAGTATTTTACTTTTTCTAATTACATTTCAACATCTATTAAAATAATAATGTATTTTATATCATTTAATTTTTAATATTAGAAATCATTGATACATTTTTAATATTGAACCATTCCTGTATTCCTGAGATAAACTGCATTTGGTTATTATATTTTATTATTTTATACAATGATAAATATTAGTTGTTAATACTTGATTTGTAAAATTTGCATTGATATTCATAACTTGCATTACTTCAAAAATATTATACTTACCTTTTTGAATTGGTAGCCAGTCAAAAAGTCAAAACACATTTCCATCTTTTTTTCTAGGATGGGGAATACTTTAACAATAAAGACATAATCCCCTTCCTCAAAGTTAGCTAAAGCTCACTGTAAAACATTCATGTCCTGGTGCCCTTTTAAGAGGTATATTCTTGACTGCTATACCTTTTTTTCACAGGGAATTTTGACTTCTTAATTTTTCAGAAAAGAGGTGGCTAATCTAGGTAGATGATTCTCAACTTGGACATCCCTTGGAGGATGTTGGAAATATGTGGGGGCATTATTGACTTTTACTATCACTAGGTGGGAACAATAGATAGTGATGAATTACTGACATAGTGAACACCATCCAATATATAGGAGTGTGTTACACACACACAACCCAAAAGCAATTATCAAACTCAAAATTACACTCTTTGAGAGACCTAGCCTTACATATGAAAATTAATTGATGTAATGTTATACTTGGTATTCTTTTATACATTTAAACATACAGAGTTCATTTCAGTTGTGTCCATATGTATAGTTTTTAGGGCTTTTCTTTTGCCTGTTTAAAATCTCTATCAGACTTGCAAAACGTTTGTACTATAAGCTGCAGTTGTATTTTACAAAATCATCTTTTGTTTGAATTCTGTATTTCTGCTCTTCACTCTGTCAACAATTTTTATTTTGAGATAACACAAAATATCAATATCAAAGCCAGAACACTGACATTGGTTATCATTCCTTAGCTTTATTCATATGTTACCAATTTTATATGCAATCATTTGTGTGTGTGTGTGTGTGTGTGTGTGTATGTGTGTATGCATGTTTAGTTTTATACATTTTTATCACATATGTACATTCAGGTGACCACCACTACAGTGAAGATGTAGAACAGTTCCATCATGAGTAGCTACAGTCACCCCCATCCCTCCATTAATCCCAAGCTAGCCGCTGGCAACCATTAAGCTATTCTCCATCTCTACTCTTTTGTCATTTCAATTCAACATTGGCATATAAATAAAGTTATTTTTATGATTTATTTGGTATTCACTTTGGTGTATCATTTTGGGGTCATTGCCTTTTTTTTCCTTTGAGCATAATTCCCTTGAATTCTATCCAAGTTCTTCTATGTATGAGTGGTACATCTTTCATATTGCTAAGTAGTATTCCATGGTATGAATGTATAAAATTTTGTTTAACCATTCACAGATTGGTGGTATTGGTTGTTTAAAGTTTGACTTTTTTGAATAAAGCTGCTATGAAAATTCATGTTGGGTTTTTTTGTGTTTTCTTCTCTTTGGGACAAGTGTTCAAGTTTATAATTGCTGGATCATATAAGGAAGTGTTTTGATTATAAGAATCTACAACACTCTTTTCCAAAGTGATTGTAACATTTTATATTCTCAACAGTAATGTTTAAGTGATGCAGTTTTTCTGCATTCTTGATAGTACTGTTGTTGTCATTATTTGTTTCTTTGTTTTAATAGACTTTATTTTTTAGAACAGTTTTAAATTTATAGCAGTTCAGTAGAATTTACAGAGATTTTTCATATACACACTGCCCCACACATGCCTAATCTCTTTCATTATCAACATTTTCCATGACAGTGATACATTTGTTTAAATGATGAACCTACATCAATGCATCATTATCACCCATAGTTCATAATTTACAGTAGGGTTCAGTTTCAACTGCTTTGGATAAATACCAAGGAGTGCAATTTATGCATTATATGTTAAAAGTATGTTTAGTTTTATAAGAAATTACCAAACCATCTTTCAAAATGATTGCACCATTTCATATTTTCTTTTAAAATTTTTTTTTAACTTTATTACTTTGAGAGAGACAGAGACAGCATGAGTGGGGGAAGGGCAGCTAGAGAGGGATCGATGTAGGGCTCAATCCCACAAAGCTGTGAGATCATGACCTGAACTGAAATCAAGAGTCGGACACTAAACCAACTGAGCCACCCAGGCGCCCCATTTCATATTTTCACTAGCAATAAATGTAAGCCCTTGTTGCTTCATATCCTGGCTAGCATTTGGTAATGTCAGTGTTCTGGATTTTGGCCATTCTGATAGTTGTGTAGTGGTATCCCGTTGTTGTCTTAATTTTAACTTCTCTGGTAACATATGATGTGGAACATCTTTTTATATGTTTATTTGCCATTTATGTATCTTCTTTGGAGATGGCTGTTAAGACCTTTGGACCATGTTTTAGTTGAATTGTTTCTATTCTTACTGTTAAATTTTAAAGGTTTTTTGGTATATTTTAGATTTTGGTCTTTTATAAGATATATTTTTGCAAAGATTTTCTCCCAGCATGTGGCTAGTCTTTATTCTCATGACAGTATTTTTCACAAAGTAGAAAATTTAAATTTAATGAAGTTCACCATATCAGTTTTATTTTTTGAGATTATGTTTTTGGTGTCGCATCTAAAAAGTCATTGCCAAACTCAGGCATCTATATTTTCTTCTATATAGTCTGCTGAGAGATTTATAGTTTTCCATTTTCCATTTACATCTTTTATACATTTTTTGCAAAGGGTGTATGATGTCTGTCTAAGATAATTTTTTAAATTAAATTAAATTTTTCAAAGTTTATTTTTGAGAGAGAGAATGAGAGAGAGAGAGAGAGATCATGAGCAAAGGAGGGGCAGAGAGAAAAGGGGACAGAAGATCTGAAGCAGGGTCTGCACTGAAAGAGAGAGACTGATGTGGGGCCAGAACTAATGAATGTGCGATCATGACCTGAGCTGAAGTCAGACACTTAACCACCTGAGCCTCCCAGATGCCTCTAGGTTCATTCTTTTAACCTGTGGATGTACGGTTGTTCCAGCACCATTCATTGAAAAGTTTATCTTTTCTCCAGTATATTGCCTTTGTGCCATTATCAATGGTCAGTTGACTCTATGTGAGTCTATTTCTGGGCTCTACTCTGTTTCATCGATCTGTTTGTGATTTCACTAATACTGTGTTGTTTTGATTATTGTAGCTTTATAGTATGTCTGAAAGTTGGATAGTGTCAGCCCTCCAACTTTAATCTTCTCCTTCAATATTGTGTTGGATATACTGGGTCTTTTTTCTCTATACATAAACGTTAGAATCAGTTTGTCAATATCTATGAAATAACTTACTTGAGATTTTGATTGAAATTGTATTGGAATATACAGATCAAGCTGAAAACACTTGACGTTTTGCCAATATTGTGGCTATCTTCGAATGGAATATCTTTCCATTTATTTAACTCTTCTTTAACTTCTTTCATCAGTGTTTTGTAATGTCCCTCATACAGATTTTTTTTGCAATACACATTTACAGCTAATATAAGTCCACTTTCAAATAACATTATACTGCTTTACAAGTAATGCAAGTACTTTTTAATAATAAAATTACTCTAATTCTTCTATCTTGTCCCTTGTATCACTACTGTCATTTATTCATAATACCATATATATGCATATATATGTATACAGAGATAAATTTGAATATATTGCTGCTATTATTATTTTGAGCACTGTCACTTGTTAGATCAACTAAAAATAAGAAAAAATACAAGTTTTTATTTTACCTTCACTATTTCTTTTCTGATGTTTTTTTTTTTTTTCTCTTTATGTGGATCCACATTTCTGACTTGTATTATTATCCTTCTCTCTAAAGAACTTCTTTAGAGAATCTTACAAGGTGGACCCACTTGCAACAGATTTCTCAGTTTTTGTTTTTTGTTTGTCTGAGGAAGTCTTTATTTCTCTTTCAGTTAAAAAAAATTTTTTTTAACATTTATTTATTTTTGAGAGACAGAGCATGAATGGGGGAGGAGCAGAGAGAGAGGGAGACACAGACCCGAAGCAGGCTGCAGGCTCTGAGCTGTCAGCACAGAGCCCGATGAGGCTCAAACCCACCAATGGTGAGATCATGACCTGAGCCAAAGTCGGATGCTTAACTGACTGATTCACCCAGGCACCCCTCTCCTTCGATTTTTAAACATAAATTTTCAGGGGACCCTGGCTCAGTTGGTTAAGCATCTGGCTTCAGCTCAGGTCATGATCTCGCAGTTTGTGGGTTCAAACTTCACATCAGGCTCTGTGCTAACAGCTCAGAGCCTGGAGCCTGCTTCGGATTCTGTGTCTCCCTCTCTCTCTGCCCCTCTCCCACTCACCTCTGTCTCTCTCTCTCTCTCTCTCTCTCTCTCTCTCTTAAAAATAAATAAACATGAAAAATTAAAAAAACATAATTTTTCAGGGTACAGAATTGTAGGTTGGTGAGTTTTTCTATTAACATTTTAAATATTTTACTCCACTTTCTTCTTGTTTGTATATTCTCTGAGAAGTCAGATATAATTTTTACCTTGTTCCAGAGAATATTTATTTACCTCTGACTCCGTTAAGAATTTTTTTCTGTATTTTTGGTTTTCTGAAGTTTGAATATGATGTGCCTAAATTTTTTTCTTTTGTGTTTGCATTTATCCTTATTGATGTTCTTTAGCTTCCTGGATCTGTGGTTGGTATCTGATGTTAAGTCAGGCAAATTCTCCGTCATTATTGTTTCAAATATTTTTTTTTCCTGTACTTTTCTCTCTTTTTCCTGGGTGACTGTATATGTGATACTTTCAAACATTTTTTTTTGATATCTGATATCTGTATTGCAATTTTGTAGCTTTTGTAGCTTAGATATATGGTTCTTATTTCAGTTTTGTTTTTGCTTTTCAGTTAGAGATTTCTATTATGTCCTCAAACTCAGATATTCTTTCCTCAGTCATGTCCAATCTACTAAAAAGTCTATGAAAGGTATTGTTCATTCCCATTTCGTTGTTTTTTTATATCTAGCATTTCTTTTTTGGTTCTGTCTTAGAAATTCCATCCCTCTGCTTACATGGCCCATGTGTTCTTGCAGCCTGTCTATTTTACACATTAAAGCCCTTTGTATTTGATCAAAAGTATTTTAAATTCTCTGTCTGATAATTCCAACATCCCTGCCACATCTGGTTCTGGTTCTGATGCTTACTCTGTCTCCTCAAGGCGAAGTTTTTGCCTTTTAGTATGTCTTGTAATTTTTTCTTGCTAACTAAGCCTGATGTACCTGATAAAAAGGAATCATTGTAAATAGGCCATTACTAATGTGGTGGTAAGGAGCTGGGTGACTGTATATGTGATACTTTCAAACATTTTTTTTGAAACCTATCAGGTATAATTAGATTGGTTGGTTGCTTCTAACATCATTGGACAAAGTGGGAAAAAAACAAACAAAAAAAGATGAGCTCAAGGATTTGAATTGCAAGCCCAAGCAAGAAAGCAAGCAAGCAAGATAGATAGATAGAATCACTTCAGGTTTCCTGTGATAAATATTTGCTATTTATTTCTATTCATTCTTTTAATTATAATGTGTTTCTCCCATCCCCAATCCCACCTTTTTTTTTTTTTTTGCATGATCTTCACACACATAAGACTCCTTGTAATCTGTCTCAACATTTGTTTTTACCTTTAAAGTATTTTCTAAAGACTGTATTTGTTGTCTTAATTTCTTATCCAGGTGGACAATCTCTAAACACTGAGGTGTTTAGATCAAGAGTTGGCAAACTTTGGTCCGTGGGCCAAAGCTAGCCCACTGATTGTTTTATTGGAATACAGCCACAGTCATTTGTTTATATACTGTCAATGACTGCTTTCAACTACAAAATTATGCTTGAATAGTTGTGTACAACAGTATGCTTGAATGTTTGGGGTACAGATGGTTGCTCACTGGGATGATAAAATTAGGTTCTGGTGCCTAGTATATGCTCTAAATCAGTATCCAGTATATGGTGCTATTTCTCTCAAAGCCAGAATTCATTAGTCTAGAAGTCAAAAAGTAGAAATGGAAGTAGCACCATTCACCATTATTCCTAGTTAGCCACTAGAAAAAGTTTTGCTTACTGTTCTCGTGATCTTATGATCTGCTTGTCTATAGTCCTTGATCCCAGAGAGAGTGATGCTTCCAACAGGAGACACCATAATGATTTCATTGAACTGGAAGTTAGGACTATCATCCAGCCACTCTAGCCTACTCATGTTGTGAATAAATTTGCAAAGGAGGGAGTTACTGTACTGACTAGGATGATTAATCTTGATTACCAAGGAGAAACTGGACTGCTAAAATGGAGGTAAGGAAGAGTGTGTCTAGTATACAGGAGATTTTTTAAGGTGTCTTTCAGTACCATGATGCCCTGTGATTAAAGTTATTAGGAGACTACAATAACCCATTCAAGCCAAGACTACTAATGTCCCAGAACTTTCACAATGAATTTTTGAGTCACCCTACCAGGTAGAGACCCATGACCAGCTTAGGTACTTACTGAGGACAAAAGAAATAAAAAATGGGTATTTCAAGAAGGTAGTGTTGGGGCACCTGGGTGGCTCAGTTGGTTAAGTGTCTGACTCAATTTCAGCTCATGGTTTGTAGGTTCAAGCTCCACATCAAACTCTGCACTGACAGTGTGGAACCTGCTTGGGATTCAATCTCTCCTGCTCCCTCTGCCCCTCCTCTGTTAGCTCTCTCTCTCTCTTTAAAAAATAAATTTAAAAAAAATTAAAAATTGAAAAAAATAAGGTAGTTTCAAACATTAGCTACAACTATGTAACCAGAAACAAGGACTACAGCTGTTATGAGTATTTTTGTTTGTGTGTGTATGTGTGTACTGTAAATAACTTTTTCTTCTCTCTTTTATCAGTTTATCATGTAACATAAAATGTATAATGTTACATTGCAGTACTTTAATTATTGTTAACTTTACATCACAGTATGAAAGTACAAGATATTAAGGAGAAAAGTGAACATCACCCAAGAGCTTCGCCTTCTTTTCTGGGGAAAGTTTACTGCATCTTCAGGGGTATTCAGGATAGTTGTATCATGTGAGATGGAAGTGTGACTTTATTATCATCTTTATTGGGATATGAAGTATGGTTTCAGAGGACTTATATGGTCACCGATTTGATGAGGGGTGGACTGTGATGGTTAAATTCATGTGTCAATTTGGCTAGACTATCGTACCCAATAGTGTCAGACACTAGTCTAGATATTGCTGTGATGGTATTTTAAAAGTGTGATTAACATTTAAATCAGTAGACTTTAAGTCATCAGGCTTGTATCTGCCTGGTTCCTTCTTATCCTGCTAACTCAGGCTATTTCTTTATGCCTCCTACCTTCCAAAAAATCTCCAACAGAAGCAAGATTCTCTTCACTTTTGCACCCAAATTAGCAAGATCTGTGAAAGCTTCCTAAGGATTCTGTCAACACATCTGAATGGAATGAAACCATCTGATGGGATTGTAGATTCAGCAACTCAAAAAACACCCAGCTAGGAAACAAGAATCCAGTCTCTCATTAATGTAGCCAGACAGCTTCTTTGCAGGATTTGTGGTGGATCTCTCTCTTTCTTGACTTAGTGGTAGTGAAAGCCTCATACACAAGGCATGCCCACAAGGCCTATTGCTCTCAGCTCTCTTCTGTTTTGGTGTTTGTATTAAATGTAAACTTGAGAGTAAATGTTTGAGTGGTAGCTGATAGCACTGAGTCTGAGTTCTTTTGCTTCTCAGTAAACCATAGCTGGGAAAAAATTTTTTTTCAGCTATAACTACATTTGTAATGTGGAAAACAGTGCCTCCTACTTTCAGCTTTAAGGTTTATCCTAATTCAAGGACAAAGAGAACAGTCTCATTCAACATCCCTGTACACCCTGTAGAGTATGTTGTAAATTATTGATATGGGATGATTTGAAAGTCTTCAGAAGCTTCTCTAAGCATGTTCTTTCATTCGTTTTCTGTTTACTTTAGTTTTTATTATAGCTTTATGAAGCCCGGCTTCCAGCTGGAACTAACTACTTGCTATTGTCATAATCACTCCATGATTTTGTTTTTACATACAGTTCCCTTAGCCTAAAATGTATGTTCCCAACCATCTTATTTCCCTTTCACGCATTACTCAGCTTCTAATGCTGTAGCACCTTGAACACCTACAATGTATCCGAAGAAAGTGTCTACATTTGACCCTTGAACAACATGGGTTTGAACTATACAGGTCCATTTACACATGAATTTCTTTTACAAATATATGGTACAGCACTGTAAATGTATTTTCTTCTCCTTTTGATTTTCTTACTAACAGTTTCTTTTCTCTACCTTTCTTTATCATGGGAATACAGCATATAACATACAAAATACAGGTCAATCAACTGTTATTTGTTAGGCTTACAGTCAACAGTAAGCTATTAGTAGCTAAGTTTTGGGGGGAGTCAAAAGTTATATACAGATTTTTTGATTACTCAGGGGTGGGCACCCCTGATTCTTGCATTATCCAGGGGTCAACCATACTGTCAGAGTATATGGCAGCAGACATTCATTTGATCTAAATTCGATGTCATCTCAGTATATAAAACTCTAAGTTAAATCATAGAGATAAAAATCAGTATATATTTTCTGAATTCTGGGAGACATTTTGACAAAATTCAGTTTTCCAAAGGGTTAGTTTGAAACTATGTCCATAAAATTCAGGTGTTATCTCCAGTAAAAAGGTTTTTCCTCCTGCAGAGATGGAACACAATTGAACTTGATTTATTTTAAAATATCTTATTGTTTACATGTGTCTCTACATGTATGCATATAGATACATGAATGGACTTTGAAGAAAAATTAGAAGTGATAAATGAGCAAGTTAAGATGAAATGAACCATAGTTGCATCACTCTACTGCTACACACTGTGAATGGCGATAAATGTGAAAGGCGATATAAATATTTACATACTTTATTCAAAAGTATGTACTTTATTTACATACTTTGCATTAAATCCTTTTTATTTTATATTCAATAATGTATTTGGGATGTAATATTAATTCAATTAGTTGACTTCTAGGGTATTGTATTTTTAATAGCTGAACCGTATTTCAGTTGCCTGGAAGTAGCAAAGTATACACATTTCATTTAAAATTGTTTTTGAGCAATTTGGTTACTATTTCCAATATATTAGAAATATAATAGAAAGCCTAATTATATCCACATTTTAAACTATATCTTTACTTATAGTAATGCAATAATTTCACAAAAATAGAATTGTACAGGCAAATGTATTCAGTTTTAATGCTTTTGATTCAAATTAGTAATTATCATTAACTTTGTTTTAAATATATTGCAATTAGCATGGCCCACAGATCAGTAAGAATATAAGCTGAAGCTCCCAAAACAAAGATCTGATACACATCAGAAACAGATTCTTAACTGAAGAGAACAAACTGATGGTTACCAGAGGGGAGGTGGGTGCAGGGATGGGTTTAGTGGGTGATGGGGATTAAGGAAGGCACTTTGTGATGAGCAGAAGGTGTTGTATGCAACTAACTGTTGAATCACTAAATTATATGCCTGAAACTAAGATTACACTGTGTTAACAAACTGGAATTTAAATAAAACTTGAGGGAAAAAAATAAAAGTGAATAGAAAAATTAAAAAAAAAAAAAGATACACATCAGAGGCCACATGAGAGTTGATATGATAACACTGGATTAGATGTCTAAGGAGCTGAGGGAAGAGGGGGAGGACAAGGAGGATAGACAGACAAACTTCGCGGATCAGCCAAAGGAAAAGGAAACTGATAGAGGATCTCAGAAAATAAGAATGTGTCCTTTTATGTAAAGTAGAGTTTCAAGAAGGATGTGAGAAATAGTTTGAATGGTGTGTGATCTATACATTCATTCACTGAGTTCTTTTGTAATTCAGTAAGTATTTATTGAAAGCCAAAATATGTATTAGGTACTATGAGCATGGACATAAATAAATTAGACACATCTTCTATCAAGAAGCTTGCAGCTTACAATTCATATTAAAATACAAATGTAATCAACTCTACTAGTAGATAAGAAGGTAAATGTAGCAAAACAGTGATATTAGTACATAATCAACGAGTTCAGAAATTATTTAGATAAAGGAAAAATATGATCAATTACTCTGAATAAATGTTTGATATAGGATTAAGTGGAATTTTTCACTTAACCAATTATGGGTGGATTAACTGATTAAATGCTGCTTTATAATTTTGTATTTCTCCAATGAGAAGCTATCCAAAATACTACTAACTGACTAATGTATTAAATTATCAATAAATATAAAAATAAGGCACTATTGGACAGCCTTAAGTATTGTTGAATTGTAAGACTCCTTTAGTTTATATAGAAGAAATTTGAATTTTTTGACAAATGAGTCATAAAGAAGAGAAAAGTAGCAGAAAAAAAGTCTAATAAACAAATTAATAATATAGATTAAGAAAAGAATTAGCTGGATTGTTTGATCTTTTGTTGCAGTTACTGGATGATTCCCAAACAGATTCTATATTCTTCATTGGTAGAAACCATGCATGCCTTAAACTTAGTTGTTCTTTCTCAAAGATCTTTTCAGAGAACTATAAACACAATTGTTCAACAAACCAATGAACAAATGAAGATAAATGAAGATAAATGAAAAAGAAAATGTACTAGTACTAGAAATTTCACTATTATTGTTGCTTGGGCCAATAAAACTCCCTCATCTGTCTGAAGGCATTTGAAAAGATATCCCATATCCATGAATTTACTTTCACTTTGTTCTGCCCACATCATTTTAATTATTTTTTTTATTTTTAAGTTTTTAGTTAAATATCATTTAGTTAACATACAGTATAATATTATTTTAATAGTGTACAATGTAGTGACATGTTAATTTTTTTCAGTAAAAATAGTTTTAAAAATGATATTTATTTTTTTAATTATATAAAATCAGGCAAGTAGATACTTATATTGTCACTTTCCCTAAGCTATCTATATTTCCAATATTATTCCACAAGTCAAAGCATTAAAAATGACATTTTGAGGGTAACTTATGCTAATTTTAAGAATCAAGTATTTTAAAATGACTCCCACTAATATGGTTATCCACCTTAAATTTTACCAGTGAAGTGACTGATCAAGATCCTGTGTCACTATAAAGGGAGGTGAGAACAGAAGGAAGCTTTGAAGTGACATGCTTTAGAGTTTAGCTGTAAAGTTTGATGAGACTCAGCATTTAGCCTGTCAGCCTGTTGGTCTGGAAGTACATTACTTATAAAATTAACAACAAAAGAACAAAATGCTAACATTCTTAGGATGAGGGAAATGGGATTCTTTCAAACATTTGTTTTCTTTTTCATATCTGCAAAAGGGTTTTGAACTCAAATCTGTATACACAATTTTGTAGTTCTTTGTTCTGTAATGCAGGCATTTGTTATAGCAAGGAAAAAGTAATGTTTATAGCATGAGTATGAATTTTGAAGGTGATGGAAATTCTATAAAGACTAAGGTAAAGGTATTTTAATGGAAATTCTGTTTCTACAACAAAACCCTTACTAATTATAGACAATGTGTTAGTAAATTCCCTTGCCCACTGACTTTTCCCATGCTTTTTGGTTAATGTGGTAAGGAAAAAAAATAACACAATAATTCCTGGAACCTGTACTTCTGTATTCTCATACAAGGTCCATGGAGAGGCAAGGAAAGATTCCATTCCCAAAAGGAATTATGGCATTCCGAAGACAATATTTAACTTTCCATTGTCTCAGTAATAAAGAAATTAGTATCTATAAATACTTTGGAGTCAATGTCTTTGGTGTCCTGCACATATACATGTCCAATGATGACTAAGACAATGAAAGCGAAGGCCATACACCCCAGCCAGGATTTCTCAACAGAATAACTAATGCAGTTTTGGTCTGGATACTTCTTTGTTGTGGTTAAATGCCCTGTTAGATATTTAGCAGCCTTTTAGCCTCTTACCACTAGATTCCAGGAGCCCCTGTTCCTTAATTATGATGATCAAAATGTATCCAGATGTTGCCAAATTCCTCCTGTGGTCAAAAATCATCCCCTGTTGTGAATCCCCAATTGAGCTAGTATCTCTTTAAGTCAAAATAGCAGGAGCTGAGGAAAGTACCATTCCCAAAGGGAACGTGCATGTTTAAAATTCTTATGTTGACTATTCTAAGAGTCTTTATCTATTGATCTGGAACCATAAGTCTTACTATTTTTGTATGGAAACAAATTTTACGTTAGTCATGTGATGTGCATAGTATGAGGCACATAAAAGTTGAGAGATTTACCTCCATTTGCCCAAATTATTCTATAATCAAACCAGAATTAGAACAGTCTCATCAACTTCAGTTCAAGTTTTTCACTAGATGAAATTTATAGTAAACTATAAATTCTGTTTCATTTCAAAGAGTATGCTGATTCAGAGCAAACAAATTGAACTCATTCATTGCACATCAAAAACACACAAAGACCTACACATGCACACACACACACACACACACACACACACACAGGGGAGGGGAGGGTATTTGCATACCCATTCATAAAAATTTATCCCACTTTTTTTGCTTTAAGATGTACATTGTTTTGTGCCAGTTGGATAAAGGAATAAAAACAAAGCGAATCCATAAATTAAAGTTCTAAGTGGCTGTACTATTAACTCTAATCAGTTTATAAAACTTTTTATTTATTTATTTATTTATTTATTTTTTAATATATGAAATTTACTGTCAAATTGGTTTCCATACAACACCCAGTGCTCATCCCAAAAGGTGCCCTCCTCAATACCCATCACCCACCCCCCATCAACCCTCAGTTTGTTCTCAGTTTTTAACAGTCTCTTATGCTTTGGCTCTCTCCCACTCTAACCTCTTTTTTTTTTTTTTTTTTCCCTTCCCCTCCCTCATGGGTTTCTGTTACGTTTCTCAGGATCCACATAAGAGTGAAAACATATGGTATCTGTCTTTCTCTGTATGGCTTATTTCACTTAGCATCACACTCTCCAGTTCCATCCACGTTGCTACAAAAGGCCATATTTCATTTTTTCTCATTGCCACGTAGTATTCCATTGTGTATATAAACCACAATTTCTTTATCCATTCATCAGTTGATGGACATTTAGGCTCTTTCCATAATTTGGCTATTGTTGAGAGTGCTGCTATAAACATTGGGGTACAAGTGCCCCTATGCATCAGTACTCCTGTATCCCTTGGATAAATTCCTAGCAGTGCTATTGCTGGGTCATAGGGTAGGTCTATTTTTAATTTTCTGAGGAACCTCCACACTGCTTTCCAGAGCGGCTGCACCAGTTTGCATTCCCACCAACAGTGCAAGAGGGTTCCCGTCTCTCCACATCCTCTCCAGCATCTATAGTCTCCTGATTTCTTCATTTTGGCCACTCTGACTGGCGTGAGGTGGTATCTGAGTGTGGTTTTGATTTGTATTTCCCTGATGAGGAGCGACGTTGAGCATCTTTTCATGTGCCTGTTGGCCATCCGGATGTCTTCTTTAGAGAAGTGTCTATTCATGTTTTCTGCCCATTTCTTCACTGGGTTATTTGTTTTTCGGGTGTGGAGTTTGATGAGCTCTTTATAGATTTTGGATACTAGCCCTTTGTCCGATGTGTCATTTGCAAATATCTTTTCCCATTCCGTTGGTTGCCTTTTAGTTTTGTTGGTTGTTTCCTTTGCTGTGCAGAAGCTTTTTATCTTCATAAGGTCCCAGTAATTCACTTTTGCTTTTAATTCCCTTGCCTTTGGGGATGTGCCGAGTAAGAGATTGCTACGGCTGAGGTCAGAGAGGTCTTTTCCTGCTTTCTCCTCTAAGGTTTTGATGGTTTCCTGTCTCACATTCAGGTCCTTTATCCATTTTGAGTTTATTTTTGTGAATGGTGTGAGAAAGTGGTCTAGTTTCAACCTTCTGCATGTTGCTGTCCAGTTCTCCCAGCACCATTTGTTAAAGAGACTGTCTTTTTTCCATTGGATGTTCTTTCCTGCTTTGTCAAAAATGAGTTGGCCATACGTTTGTGGGTCTAGTTCTGGGGTTTCTATTCGATTCCATTGGTCTATGTGTCTGTTTTTATGCCAATACCATGCTGTCTTGATGATGACAGCTTTGTAGTAGAGGCTAAAGTCTGGGATTGTGATGCCTCCTGCTTTGGTCTTCTTCTTCAAAATTACTTTGGCTATTCGGGGCCTTTTGTGGTTCCATATGAATTTTAGGATTGCTTGTTCTAGTTTCAAGAAGAATGCTGGTGCAATTTTGATTGGGATTGCATTGAATGTGTAGATAGCTTTGGGTAGTATTGACATTTTGACAATATTTATTCTTCCAATCCATGAGCAGGGAATGTCTTTCCATTTCTTTATATCTTCTTCAATTACCTGCATAAGCTTTCTATAGTTTTCAGCATACAGATCTTTTACATCTTTGGTTAGATTTATTCCTAGGTATTTTATGCTTCTTGGTGCAATTGTGAATGGGATCAGTTTCTTTATTTGTCTTTCTGTTGCTTCATTGTTAGTGTATAAGAATGCAACTGATTTCTGTACATTGATTTTTGTATCCTGCAACTTTGCTGAATTCATGTATCAGTTCTAGAAGACTTTTGGTGGAGTCTATCGGATTTTCCATGTATAATATCATGTCATCTGCAAAAAGCGAAAGCTTGACTTCATCTTTGCCAATTTTGATGCCTTTGATTTCCTTTTGTTGTCTGATTGCTGATGCTAGAACTTCCAGCACTATATTAAACAACAGCGGTGAGAGTGGGCATCCCTGTCGTGTTCCTGATCTCAGGGAAAAAGCTCTCAGTTTTTCCCCATTGAGGATGATGTTAGCTGTGGGCTTTTCATAAATGGCTTTTATGATCTTTAAGTATGTTCCTTCTATCCCGACTTTCTCAAGGGTTTTTATTAAGAAAGGGTGCTGGATTTTGTCAAAGGCCTTTTCTGCATCGATTGACAGGATCATATGGTTCTTCTCTTTTTTTTTGTTAATGTGATGTATCACGTTGATCGATTTGCGAATGTTGAACCAGCCCTGCATCCCAGGAATGAATCCCACTTGATCATGGTGAATAATTCTTTTTATATGCTGTTGAATTCGATTTGCTAGTATCTTATTGAGAATTTTTGCATCCATATTCATCAGGGATATTGGCCTGTAGTTCTCTTTTTTTACTGGGTCTCTGTCTGGTTTAGGAATCAAAGTAATACTGGCTTCATAGAATGAGTCTGGAAGTTTTCCTTCCCTTTCTATTTCTTGGAATAGCTTGAGAAGGATAGGTATTATCTCTGCTTTAAACGTCTGGTAGAACTCCCCTGGGAAGCCATCTGGTCCTGGACTCTTATTTGTTGGGAGATTTTTGATAACCGATTCAATTTCTTCGCTGGTTATGGGTCTGTTCAAGCTTTCTATTTCCTCCTGATTGAGTTTTGGAAGAGTGTGGGTGTTTAGGAATTTGTCCATTTCTTCCAGGTTGTCCAATTTGTTGGCATATAATTTTTCATAGTATTCCCTGATAATTGTTTGTATCTCTGAGGGATTGGTTGTAATAATTCCATTTTCATTCATGATTTTATCTATTTGGGTCATCTCCCTTTTCTTTTTGAGAAGCCTGGCTAGAGGTTTGTCAATTTTGTTTATTTTTTCAAAAAACCAACTCTTGGTTTCGTTGATCTGCTCTACAGTTTTTTTAGATAATATATTGTTTATTTCTGCTCTGATCTTTATGATTTCTCTTCTTCTGCTGGGTTTAGGCTGCCTTTGCTGTTCTGCTTCTATTTCCTTTAGGTGTGCTGTTAGATTTTGTATTTGGGATTTTTCTTGTTTCTTGAGATAGGCCTGGATTGCAATGTATTTTCCTCTCAGGACTGCCTTCGCTGCGTCCCAAAGCGTTTGGATTGTTGTATTTTCATTTTCGTTTGTTTCCATATATTTTTTAATTTCTTCTCTAATTGCCTGGTTGACCCACTCATTCGTTAGTAGGGTGTTCTTTAACCTCCATGCTTTTGGAGGTTTTCCAGACTTTTTCCTGTGGTTGATTTCAAGCTTCATAGCATTGTGGTCTGAAAGTATGCATGGTATAATTTCAATTCTTGTAAACTTATGAAGGGCTGTTTTGTGACCCAGTATATGATCTATCTTGGAGAATGTTCCATGTGCACTCGAGAAGAAAGTATATTCTGTTGCTTTGGGATGCAGAGTTCTAAATATATCTGTCAAGTCCATCTGATCCAATGTATCATTCAGGGCCCTTGTTTCTTTATTGACTGTGTGTCTAGATGATCTATCCATTTCTGTAAGTGGGGTGTTAAAGTCCCCTGCAATGATCACATTCTTATCAATAAGGTTGCTTATGTTTATGAGTAACTGTTTTATATATCTGGGGGCTCCGGTATTTGGCGCATAGACATTTATAATTGTTAGCTCTTCCTGATGGATAGACCCTGTAATCATTATATAATGCCCTTCTTCATCTCTTGTTACAGCCTTTAATTTAAAGTCTAGTTTGTCTGATACAAGTATGGCTACTCCAGCTTTCTTTTGGCTTCCAGTAGCATGATAAATAGTTCTCCATCCCCTCACTCTCAATCTAAAGGTGTCCTCAGATCTCAAATGAGTCTCTTGTAGACAGCAAATAGATGGGTCTTGTTTTTTTATCCATTCTGATACCCTATGTCTTTTGGTTGGCGCATTTAATCCATTTACATTCAGTGTTATTATAGAAAGATACGGGTTTAGAGTCATTGTGATGTCTGTATGTTTTATGCTTGTAGTGATGTCTCTGGTACTTTGTCTCACAGGATCCCCCTTAGGATCTCTTGTAGGGCTGGTTTCGTGGTGACAAATTCCTTCAGTATTTGTTTGTTTGGGAAGACCTTTATCTCTCCTTCTATTCTAAATGACAGACTTGCTGGATAAAGGATTCTCGGCTGCATATTTTTTCTGTTTAGCACACTGAAGATATCGTGCCAAGCCTTTCTGGCCTGCCAAGTTTCAAAGGAGAGATCAGTCACGAGTCTTATAGGTCTCCCCTTATATGTGAGGGCACGTTTATCCCTTGCTGCTTTCAGAATTTTCTCTTTATCCTTGTATTTTGCCAGTTTCACTATGATATGTCGTGCAGAAGATGGATTCAAGTTACGTCTGAAGGGAGTTCTCTGTGCCTCTTGGATTTCAATGCCTTTTTCCTTCCCCAGTTCAGGGAAGTTCTCAGCTATAATTTCTTCAAGTACCCCTTCAGCACCTTTCCCTCTCTCTTCCTCCTCTGGGATACCAATTATGCGTATATTATTTCTTTTTAGTGTATCACTTAGTTCTCTAATTTTCCCCTCATACTCCTGGATTTTTTTATCTCTCTTTCTTTCAGCTTCCTCTTTCTCGATAACTTTATCTTCTAGTTCACCTATTCTCTCCTCTGCCTCTTCAATCCGAGCCGTCGTGGTTTCCATTTTGTTTTGCATTTCGTTTAAAGCGCTTTTCAGCTCCTCGTGACTGTTCCTTAGTCCCTTGATCTCTGTAGCAAGAGATTCTCTGCTGTCCTGTATACTGTTTTCAAGCCCAGCGATTAATTTTATGACTATTATTCTAAATTCACTTTCTAAATTCACTTTCTGTTATATTATTTAAATCCTTTTTGATCAGTTCATTAGCTGTTGTTATTTCCTGGAGATTCTTCTGAGGGGAATTCTTCCGTTTGGTCATTTTGGATAGTCCCTGGAGCGGTGAGGACCTGTAGGGCACTTCCCCCGTGCTGTGGTGTATAACTGGAGTTGGTGGGCGGGGCCGCAGTCCGACCTGATGTCTGCCCCCAGCCCACCGCTGGGGCCACAGTCAGACTGGTGTGTGCCTTCTCTTCCCCTCTCCTAGGGACGGGATTCACTGTGGGGTGGCGTGGCCCGTCTTGGCTACTTGCACACTGCCAGGCTTGTGGTGCTGGGGATCTGGTGTATTAGCTGGGGTGGGTAGGCAAGGTGCACGGGGGCAGGAGGGGCAGGCTTAGCTCGCTTCTCCTTAGGTGATCCACTTCAGGAGGGGCCCTGTGGCAGCGGGAGGGAGTCAGATCCGCTGCCGGAGGTTTGGCTCCGCAGAAGCACAGAGTTGGGTGTTTGCGCGGAGCGAGCAAGTTCCCTGACAGGAACTGGTTCCCTTTGGGATTTTGGCTGGGGGGTGGGCGGGGGAGATGGCGCTGGCGAGCGCCTTTGTTCCCCGCCAAGCTGAGCTCTGCCGTCCGGGGGCTCAGCAGCTCTCCCTCCCTTTGTCCTCCAGCCTTCCCGCTTTCCGAGCAGAGCTGTTAACTTCTGACCTCCCAGACGCTAAGTCGCGCTTGCTGTCGGAACACAGTCCGTCCGGCCCCTCCGCTTTTGCCAGCCAGACTCGGGGGCTCTGCTTGGCCGGCGAGCCGCCCCTCCGCCCCGGCTCCCTCCTGCCAGTCCGTGGAGCGCGCACCGCCTCGCCGCCCTTCCTACCCTCTTCCGTGGGCCTCTCGTCTGTGCTTGGCTCCGGAGACTCCGTTCTGCTAATCCTCTGGCGGTTTTCCGGGTTCTTTAGGCAGGTGTAGGTGGAATCTAAGTGATCAGCAGGACGCGCGGTGAGCCCAGCGTCCTCCTACGCCGCCATCTTCCCGGATTCATCTCTATAAAACTTTTTTTACAGATTGCATTTGTAGGTAGCTATAATTTAATCAAAAGTCACAGTCCAATTCAAATGAGATTGAGATTTCAAAGTGAGATTTTAAAAAAATGTCCTCAGGTCAAATGTTTTAGTATACTACTGATAAAATAATATAATCACAATTATAATAATCATAGTGATAATAACATTTCTTCAATCACATTCCTTTAAATGATCTAATTATTTATTGAATCTGCACAACAATCTTAAGAAATAAATGACAATGTCTCCCATTTTACAAATAAGAAAACTCGGGTTTGGGGAGAACATGAGGGCAGGGAGTTTAAGTAATTTCCCTGGAATTGCACAGTTAGGAAGCAGGGGGGCCAGAGGTTGACCAGTGTCCCACACAACCCCCACTAAAAACCTTTTTAGTTAATTTGTTTGCTCTCACTCATTCATAAACCATTTTTTAAGGATTTGAAAATATAACTTGACCTTGTCGCTAAGGCTAACCATATGCTTGAAAGTGAAGTTTTTATTTTTGCAGTCTTAGTGAAAGGAGGGAAAATGTCTGAGTGAAGGACTCTTCTATTGCATGTTGGACAGCTAACTGTTACTTCGATATCTCTAATAGAGGTGTAAGTGTCACAAAGCTCATTCCCTGATGTTTAAATATGCACTTTCAATACTCTCCTTTTGATAGATCCTTATCCCTTATAACCCAGATTTTATTTATGCTGTATATGTATTTTTTTTTTCCACTTATGCCAATCTAATAGTGAGAGAGCTACCTTAAACCTTCAGGGTCAAAATACAATTCAGAACACATACATCTAAGATACCCAAGAAGCATGACATTTTATGCCAGATACCTATGAAAATAAAAATGTAATATTATATGCTTAACAGCAAGACACACATTTGAAAATAAATGACCCACATACAATCTTTTGCAACTGAAAAAAAAGTGAAATAAAATAGACATTTTGGTGTAACATTCCAAGATCTGAATAAATTATCTTTTAATGTTTCAGTGAGATAAATGTTTTCATATCCTGACATTTTGATTCTACAAAAGATTATTACTGTGATTTTTCTATAAACATTGCATTTCAAATTTTTGTGGACTACAGTCTTTCTGCCAATCAATAATGTGTTGATTATTATGCCAGTGTTATGATGTTACAGACAGAAACATGTCCTTACTTGTGACACTGTGTTATATAACTTGTGTTATAAAATTAACACTATTATGCATAAAGCATGATTGCAATAAAGCGCATATTTACCCTCTTTTGATTATTTTAAATTCCAAAATCTAATTTTTGCCCAAATCAATAAAGTTATTTTACAAATGTGTAATTCCTACGGAAAAATCTGTCCTTTGAGGAACACATTTTAAACGTCCGTGTTAACGATTAGAAGCATGCATGCGTATTGAATTCATATGGCTTCTAGCAGAGAAAAATACTATCAGCAAAATTGATTCCTTACAATGCTGATTTATGCTATCTAAATACACATGGGGGAATTAGCACAATATATTTTTCTGCTTATAAATAGAAATTTAAGTAATTAAGTAATGGCTCACAGAATAGGACACTCGTATTCTGGAAATATTTTGGAGAAAGCGTCTGACATGCTGGAGTTAGATATATAAACTATATCGCCGCTCAGGAATATTTAGAATATTTCAGATACTAGAAATGACATAGCCTTTGTGTATGGTATGCCTTTAGTACAATTTAGAGCACCATTTGTCCTCAAGTAGGTCTATTTAAAGTATAATTGACTGCCCTGGCAATTATTGTGAATGGCAGCTGTCTGCTGGTAAAAAGGCATATATATAATGAGGGAGAAAGGATCAAATACATGCAATAGAAAAGAAAAGCATAAAGAAAATATCTATATGAGGTATTTTAGGCCAGATTTTATACTTGAAAGGGACAAGGCCTATTAGCCATTTCCAATTAGGGACTATAAAAAAAAAAATGAATGAAAGTACTCATCTATTTATGAAAAGCAGCTGGGGCTCCCCAAACCCAAAACTAGCGAAAGTTTATTTGTTCTAAAATTGTTACAGCTTACAGCATTTCATTTATTTTCATTAACTACATTAGGTTTTGTGAAAACTTTCTTGTATCATGTACCTTTGGCAACACACAAAACACCTTGCTTTGTTTTTCTCCTAAATAGCTACATAATTAGATGGATTATTTCATGTGTCTGTGCCTATGTTTGCTGAAGAGAACAAGCCAGATAAATTAGCACTTAGCAGAACTCACAATAGCACATAATATGCCCTTGTGTTTCGTATAAAGCTTTATTTGTCATTCACGGCTGGTTGGCAAAACTGACTTTGCTTTTGAAAATGACAGGTGGTACTCTGGTGAGCTCTGTATGGAAAAAGAAACAACCTTCACCAAGACAGTTTCTGTCAATAGCTTCCATGATTTAGTATTCAATCTGGGCTTGTGTTTCTTCTAAAGTTCTGATTCATTTGCATCTCTTAGGTCTGGCATCATCAAGGCTCTGTAATAATTGGGATTCTATACCACAAGTCTAGAAAGGCAGGTTTCCTCTCATCTCTGCAGGCCTGATTAAAAGACAGGTGAAGTTCAGTATATTTCAATAAGCCTCAACATTCCATGTCAGGAATCAATAGCCCTCCTTCTTTTTTTAGGGGTTATTAAATTGCAGCTGTAACATTAGCCTTCTTTATCTAATTGATTGTCTTTTCACAGGGCTAAGAAAATCAATAGCAGTCAATGGGACTGCCCTGTTTTTACCTAATAGATGTTTTCTCCTAATTGGCTGCCTGGGTGGCTTCACCGAGCTCAGTATGTTTTCAGAAGTCCACAGTATGTTGCAACCCTTGTAAACTATTTTACCCTGTACAACAGTTATTGATTTTATAATGAAATCTAGAAAAATCAATAGCAATCAGGAATATAGATCAGGATTCCTAGGTACGTTATGACAAAGGGCAAACTCACTTTGCTACCACTTCAAACTGTGATCCAATTAAATGTGTCCTTAAAACATTACATTTTCCAAAGACTTTGATCAAAGTCACTTGATTTGTTGCCCAAGACCTGGCTTAAAATCTAAGACTCGCAATATGTCAATAAAAAATGTAATTCAAAAATAATAGTTTTTAATTGACCATTTCTTTATAAAATGAAGTAAAGAAAAATCATTAAGGGTAAATGATGAATTTGCTAGGAAAACAACGTGACCTATCAAAAGTCAATGTATAGTACAATGTATAGTCAACTGGAGCATTCATAATAAAACGTATACTTTTAAGTGCAAAAATATATTCGGTTGACTTGCCTAAATCTTTACATTTATATCATCCTAGTAAGCAAACTGCCCCAAGTGGGAGACAAAAGTATCTTCCAACTGGTCGTGCATTGCTGAATCTGCGTTCAAATTCCATCTCTGAATGGTATTATATTTTTGTCTCCGAATCTATTTTGAATACTTACCTGTATAAATAAGGCAATATTATAAATCAGTTTGTGCTATAAGTGGGCTATGAAGTTCCCAGGAACAACTGTGTCCTCTTTTTCAAAAGTCACAATTTAAAAGATGTGGCTATTAAGTATGGCTTTTATATTTTATTCTTTTAATATTTTTTTATTTATTTATTTTTGAGAGAGAGAGAGAGCACAAGTAGGGGAGGTGCAGAGAGAGAAGGAGGCACAGAATCTAAAGTAGGCTCCAGGCTCTTAGCTGTCAGCACAGCGCCTGACACGGGGCTTGAAATCACGAACCACGAGATCATGACCTGAGCTGAAGCTGGACGCTTAACTGACTGAACCACCCAGGCACCCCATAAGTATGGCTTTTAAAATTTTATTTCCTGGGGCACCTGGATGGCTCAGTTGGTTAGGCAACCAACTTCGGCTCAGGTCATGATCTCACAGGTCTTGTGGGTTCCAGCCCCGTGTCAGGCTCTGTGCTGACAGCTCAGAGCCCGGAGCTTGCTTTGGATTCTGTGTCTCCCCCTCTCTCTACTCCTCCCCTGCTCATGCTGTGTGTCTCTCTGTCTCTCAATAATAAATAAACATTTAAAAATTTTTTTTTACATTTTAAAAAATTATTTCCTGAGAGAAATAAATGGTCTTTATTTCTAAAGGACAAAGAGAATAAAAGTCTCATATACATAGATATATTTTTTCTACATTTGCCTTGCTCTTGCTGACTTCTATTGTTTACTACTAATTTTTATAGAACTTAATTTTGGAATCTTGTCATTTTTCTTGATATCTTGAATTCTAGATGAATATGTCTCTCAGATATAGTCTGAATGCCCTTTTTTTTTTTTTTTTTTTTTTTTTCGCTCTGGGTGAGGTTTGCATGTCTGTATTCTTAAATTCCACTTGTTTTGGTTCCCACCTAATAATACACCAAAGAGCAAAAAGTCAGAAATCTCCACCTAGGGCTTGCCATTTTATGAACAATGCTCCCTTTTTCCTTGTTATGACAACAAACTGGACATTGTCATTTCTCAACCTGGAATCATAGGCTCCAAAGCAGTTTCCTAACACTTTCCAGATTAGCATGCATGTAGCTTACTTCATCACTCTTCACTGAATTGACATGCCCTGCTAAAGTGTCGTGCCACTTAATATGCCTAAGCATGATGGGGATGACAGTTCCATAGTCAATGACAGTCAAGCCATGTCTGTGAAGCTGTCTCCAGCTCTAAAATCACATATCTTATGTATATGTTGATTTGACCTCAGCTCCACCAGCTCTTCCTCTATTATCTGGCAAATGAATAAATAAATAAATTACACCATAAACCTAACGCCACTTACAGGAATGGGACTTTCACTTGCATGGCACTATTCTTAAGGAATCCAGAGTCAAGAAAATTTCAAGTAAAGATTCTTTTATTTCACCAAGCTTTGTGGAATGGGGTAGGGACCGAGGGTGGGGAAAAGCAAGGAAGATAATGATACCTTCTCAAGATGAACAGAGACAAATGTCAGAGAAAGACACTAAAATGTCAACCAGACACTGTCAATAATGTCCACATGCCTCAGTACATAATGCTGGTTTGTCTAGTTTAAAGAGTAAATCAGTGTCCTTTCTTGCTTTGCAACAGGGACTAAATAACAGTGAAATAAACAAAGTTCATTTTCTGTGCCCATGCCCCTCCCCTCTGGTGGCCTTCTCTCAGTTCTCAGGCACTCAGGACTATGAAGTACTTTTGCTCTCCTATCTCCTATTTATAGATCCTCAGGACAGACCATGATGAACTGTTTCATCCTGAGTATGAATGACTGATAAAGTTAAACATATCATCTCTCCTAAGCACAGCAACTTTTAATATGGGTCAAAATTTAATGCCAAGAGTATGGATCATTAGTATTGAAACTTTAGGTCAAAGATATGGGGGTTGGCATTTTTTGAGACTCATTTTATACAAAGTATTAAGTTCTCATAGCATTTTTGAAGTAAGAACATGGTAAGAAGGTTACAGTCGAACATAATATAAAATGCATAAGAATAAGAAAACTAACATATGTACAATTTGTGAGTTATGTATTGCCAAAGATGTTGTTTTATTGATACAGGTATCTCAGCTGCTTACAAATATGTGAAGTGCTTTTTGCCTAGAAAAAAAAATCTGATTGGGTTATTGTGCTAGCTAGGGCCTTATGTGTCGTCAAATGCATTAAAATTTATGAGCCAGTAAATTAACTTCAATTACCCCAATATTCATCCTCATTTTGATAAGTAATCAACAATGTGAATTCTTTTTTTATTTTTTTTTTAAATTTTTTTTTTTCAACGTTTTTTTTTTTTTTTTTTTTTTTTTTTTATTTTTGGGACAGAGAGAGACAGAGCATGAACGGGGGAGGGGCAGAGAGAGAGGGAGACACAGAATCGGAAACAGGCTCCAGGCTCCGAGCCATCAGCCCAGAGCCTGACGCGGGGCTCGAACTCACGGACCGGACCGCGAGATCGTGACCTGGCTGAAGTCGGACGCTTAACCGACTGCGCCACCCAGGCGCCCCAACAATGTGAATTCTTGAAGCAAGAAAATTTTGCATGACCGAAGTATCGATGTTTGCCATCAGAAGGTTTTGGCTGCGACGTTGGTATTTCTTTGATTTGTGCATGAGATAGTATCCAATGGTTCAATCTTATTTCCCTTTTATTCCCAAGGAGATCTTAGCCTTTTTGAAGACAAAAACACTACTATGTTCAAGCCTAAGTCTAAAAGGATTAAATATGTATATATGTAGGCATATATGTATATATGTACACGTACATAATGAACCTATATGCATAAATGTATTCCTAACACACATGCGTAGATATACGTAAATATATGCACATGCGTAGACATCTCTCCACACAGTAGTGCTGTGCCTCTTCAACCAAACACATTTCAAAGACAAGATTGTTCTTTCTACATCTCCACTGAAGAGATCATTAAAAAATGACATTATCAAGTTATAAAATAATGTTCACAATGCAGCTTCTGCTTCTCAATCTCCCCCTCCTCCTCCTTCATTAACATCACCACTGTCATAATTATTATTATAAACAGAATGCAGTGATAGTTCTAATGCTAAGGATAGTGATTTTGTGGCTTTGTTCATTTGAAGGGCTGTAGTTATCTTTTTATACACTTTTCTCACATCTCAATTAACTCAACTCAAGAGATCCCTTTAGATCCCAAAACATAAAATATTTCTATCAGAGAGCAGGGCAAATGAAGGGAAACACTCATCTTTTTCTTTCTTGTCTGAGTGCCATTTTCAGGTTTGGGAACAAGTACACTCCATTTGAATCCCAATAATCTAAACACTTTTTTGATTCTTTTTAACCTCCCGACATCTGAAAATGGGCCATTGCTCTTAAACTTTTTAGGGCATTCTGTTTTTAAATTAGAGAAAAGGAATGCAGTTTTAAGCAAAGAAGTGTAGTTATAAGTTTAATTTACAATCTTAAATATAAATCCTCATATGACAGATCAAAAATAATAATCATTCAATCATTTTATTTGTATTTCTAAAACAGCATGTTTATTATGCTTTTGTTAGAAGCATATGAATTGATGATTGGGTGCCTGTTTGATCACAGTATAGGAGAGGAGCAGTTCTCAGAGTAACCTGCCTGGATAAGGTCATATGAAATGGCCAGCAAAGGACAGGTACACAGCCAGGAAATGAATGAAATATTTTAAATGAAAGACCTCCTGCTTCCTCAATCTAAGTTAAGTTAAAAGTAGTGTATTCCATTTGGATTGCCTTTTCCCTTTCCTTTATAGACTGTGCTAGATGAAAGTCATAAGTAATATGAAGAATGTAATCACTAGACAATCATGTTTATTACACTGAGAACTGAGAACTCTTCAAGAATGAGCAAGAACAAGGGGTTTATCTGTGATCTTTGCAAAAAAAAGCCAGATGATTTAGGAACTGAGACAAAATGATGATAGCATAGTGGCTAAATCCTAACCTCTGCAGGCTGGTTGTCACAGGTTATTGAAAAGCCTGTTGGCAACAACACAGTCTGTCTTGAGTTGGAAATAGTTACTGAATACAGGTCCGTCTCTGACAGCGTAATGAGCCATAATTGTTACAACACTTGGACTTCACATGAAAATGAGAGTAACCTTATGCAGTATCCATCCTGAAGTGGGTGTTCATGACTTTTAAATATTGCTTAGATTTTTGCATCTGAAAGATTATAGATGATCTATCTAGCTGGTTTACCAAGTGAGAACATGTTTGATCATGGCCCTTATCATGAAAATAGGAGGCATATTAAAAATCATGAAAATAATTTCTTCCAACACACTTATTTATGTTCTGCTTATGTCACAAAAGGAACATGATTTCAAAAGAAATTAATAGCTCCACTGGGATACCAGCTGTGACAAAGACACTCTTTGACACTGTGGTGATGCTGTGTATGTGTTCAAAATTGAACAGATGCCTCGTGGAAAACTGACATTGAGAGATGTAATAGAGTAATTGCAGATTAAAAAACCCTCCCACATTCTATGAAAAATCGCTTAATTTTTTTAGAGATTTATTTCTATGTACACTAAAAGGCTAGTCTGACATGTAAAGACAAAATTTCTCACAAAATAGGGAGTAAAAGTGAATGTTCTATAGAAATGGAAAAGAAAAGAAAACCCAGCTCTGCTTCCACCTAGGAAAGTGGTTTCTATCTAGCCTTAAATCCTTACTAGACCTAGTCTTCCTTGGTCTTCTGGGAATTAGGAGAAAGGAGGGAAGTGGAGAGTAAGAGGGGTCACAGTTGGATGGTATGATAGGCAGAGTAAGAGGGGTCACAGTTGGATGGTATGATACTGGGGTACAATGAAATTCCTTCTATGCTCTTATTTGTTGAGGGCTATCATTCTGCCTTAACTCTGCAACCCATGTTCTCCAGTATATGCTATATCATTTATTATTGTTTTAATATAATTATGCTATTTAATATGTGTGGTGTTTTGGTGACGGAATTCACTTGAGTTGAGGCACTCCTTCATTTAATATATATTCAGAGCATGCCTGTATTCCTGATATTCTTCTGGTACTGGGTGAAGAAGACAAAATCTCTGCCCTCATGCATCTTACATGGTAGAAGGTTATTATGAAAAAAGAAGATGTTTTCTATTAACCTAAAATCACTGTTTAATGATGGTGAGCAATTCGGTAATCCGTTAGTCTCAGTTTTAGATTCTAATTCTAGGATATGAAAGCTTTTTTCTACCTGATTCCAGCAAAGATTATTTAAATAAATATTTATTAATATATGCAAATAGAATCCTATACACTGATATAATTATATGTGTTAATATAATTAATTCCCAGTCTGGTAGCCAATAGTCACAAACCATCCACCCTGCCTTAAATTCAGATGACTTTTTTCAGATGTCATTATGATATTACTATTCTTCGAGTAATCATATTTGCAAATCTGAATTCTTTTACATTATTCTCCATCTTCAATGTTCAGAAGTTAATCAGTCATCAAGAGCTGCTATTTTTTTCTGTGAATTTGCTTTTACATTCTTTTACCTAATTTTCTAGGAAACATGCTTTTCAAACTTAATAAATTACTCCAATAAACTCCAAGCAAAACCTGAATTATAGTCTTCAGAAATTTCAAATGATTTTCCAAGCATATCTCCCTTCATATTGCAATGCACAATCTACCAAGTAGTTGAAATTTGTCTTCACTCTATACTTAGCTAAATTTTAAAAAATATATTATTTTAAAATATATTAATACATCCTGTCAATGTATCAATAAGTTATTGTTATCTAATAATAACTCATATACATATTTTATGGAGAAAATTGAAAAAAAATCCCCTAAGAAGGTGGCAAAATAAAAAAAAAAATAATCCACAATACCACCGTAAGTTATAATGTTAATTTTTAAAATTTATTTATTTATTTTAAGAGAGAAAGAGGGAGTGAAGGGAGGGGCAGAGAGAGAGAGAGAAAGAATCCCAAGCCGTCTCCAAGCTGTCAGCAAAGAGACTGATATGGGGCCCAATCCCATGAACTGTGAGATTGTGATCTGAGCTGAAATCAAGAGTCAGACAGAAGCTTAACTGAATGAGTCGCCCAGGCACCCTTAATCTCTTAATGTTTTAATAAATGAATTCAGTTTATTTTACACTTACAAAAACAGGTATTGTGATATGCCTACTAAAAAAATAATAATAATGGGGTGCCTGAGTTAGTTAAGCATTCAATTCTTTTTTTTAATGTTTATTTATTTTGGGGAGAGATAGAGACAGAGCATGTGTGGGGGAGAAGGGAGAGAAGGAGACACAGAAACCGAAGCAGGCTTCAGGCTCTGAGCTGTCAGCACAGAGCCCCACATGGGGTTCAAAGTCACCAGCTGTGAGATCATGACCTGAGCCAAGGTCGGAAGCTTAACCAATTGAGCCACTCAGGCACCCTAAGCATTCAACTCTTGATTTTGGCTCAGGCCATAATCTCCTGGTTTGTGGGATGGAGCCCCATGTTGGGCTCTGTGCTGAGACAGCAGAGCCTGCTTAGTTAGGATTCTCTTTCTCCCTCTTTCTCTGCCCTTCCCCTGCTCTCTCTCTCTCTCTCTCTCTTTCTCTCTCTCTCAAAACAGATAAACGATAAAAAAATAAAAAAATAAAAATGAAATAAATTAAGATGCCATTTACACAAAAGGAAATGCACCCATATTAAGTAAGCAGGTTAAGAATTCTGCAGCATTTACAACATGTGTTTGGGGAGGAGAATTCCACACACCACCAAGCAATGCTCTGTGACACCAACTGGGTGTTCTACAATTTAAGTCAATTCTGATACAATCTACCCTAAGATAGTGCCAGACCCCACAGAATAAGGACTCCATTCCTGCAAACTGCCCATAACATAAACTTCAGATGCCAGTCGCAAGTCCACATTGTCATCTGTGCTTCTGACGAACTAAAGATCAGAGGCTCCAGGGACACCTGTGTGGCTTAGTTAAGTGACTGACTCTTTGATTTCAGCTCAGGTCATGATCTCATGGTCATGAGATCGAGCCCTGCATCGATTTCTGAGCTATGTGTGGGGCCTGCTTAAGATTCTCTCTCTCTCTTGCTCTTCTCTCTCTCTTCTTTCCCTCCGCCCCTCTTCCCTGCTCAAACTCACTCTCTCTCTCAAATAAAAATGTTTTTTTTTAAAGTTACCAGAAAAGATCAGAGGCTCCAACAACCCCTTTCTTGTGTTTGATTAATTTGTCAAAGCAGCTCGCCGAACTCAGAGACATTTTATTTAGTAGACTACCAGTTTATTATGAAGGGATAACTCAGGAACAGCCAGTGGAAGAGATGAGCAGGGAAAGGTATTAATAGAAAGAGCTCAGAGCCCTGAAGATCTTGCTGGGATTGGAGTTTAGATTTTTCGAGAAGTGGTATATTAGGCCTTGCTTTAGGCCATGGTCCACACTGTCAATTCATAGCCTCTGCAGTTTCCAAGCTGTATATTCAGATTTGTCATTGTGGAATATGTTAACCATATCTCCACTCTGCATGTGTCTGACCTATGGTCTGCCAGCATTATTTATTTATTTATTTTTAATTTTTTTTTTTTTTTAATGTTTACTTATTTTTGAGAGAGAGACAGAGACACAGCATAACCAGGATGGGGCAGAGAGAGAGGGGGACACAAAATCTGAAGCAGGCTCCAGGCTCTGAGCTGTCAGCACAGAGCCCAATGCGGGGCTCGAACTCACGGACTGAGAGATCATGAGCTGAGCCGAAGTCCAATGCTTAACTGACTGAGTCACCCAGGCACCCCTCCCAGCATTTCCTACCTCTGTGCTGTTCTGTTCTCAAACCCATAATGGCCACTTTCTGTTCAGCCTTATGTAGTGTTGCCCTGCTCTTGGCCTCAGACTTGAAGAAAAGCCTCACACAACTTCCTGATGACTCTCTCCACAGATCTCTACTATCTAGAGGCCTGTCCAGGCTTCAGCTACTCTTAAATTTGTAGGATTCTCTTTGGACCCAGTATTTTGTGCCATGGTTAGGACATTGTTTCCTGCAGAGGTCTGGATAATCCATAAGATCAAATCATAAGTTCCTCTTTATTTGGGCATCATGGTGTTGCCCTTCTGTTGTCCATTATCTGAAAACACACACCAATTATATTTTTCATCACTTAGTTTTCAATGGGAGAGCTAGTCCGGTACTAGCTACTGTCATAGCTCCAAACAAAAGTTCATATTTACTGTTTGAATATTTTTTCACTTGTCAACAAATAATAGACATTTTTTTTCATGCTAACATGATTTTTAAAACTGTACATAATATTCTATTACAAAAGTTAAATGGTTTCTATAACATATCTTCTGTTAAATCTATACCATAGATCAGGCCAAATGTTTTACAGAAACAAATTCACTTAATCCTCACAACATACATATTAAGTAAAGTTACAACACTTAATTTTTCAGATGAAAAAACAAAAGCATGGAAAATAAAAATAACTTACTGAAAATCATCAAAGAAGTAAATAACTAATGTTTAAGCTTAACTATAATATATAGTTTAATCCCTATGTGTTTAACTCAAAATCGAAAGTATCTTAAAAAAAAATTTCTTTTTTAACATTTATTTATTTTTGGGAGATAAAGGCAGAGCACAAGCAGGAGAGGGGCAGAGAGAGAGGGAGACAGAATCTGAAGCAGGCTCCAGGCTCAGGGCTGTCAGCACAGAGCCTGACGCTGGGCTGAGATCATGACCTGGGCCTAAGTAGGACGTTTAACCGACTAAGCCACCCCGGCGCCCCCTATTTTTTTTTTAATTTAAGCTTTTGATTACAGTTAGTTAACATATAGTATATTAGTTTCAGGTGTACAATATAGTAGTTTAACACTTCCATACAACACCCGGAGCTCATCACAAGTGCACTTTTTAATCCTATCACATTTACCTCTTCACCCTGCCTCCCCTCTGGTAACCATCAAGTTGTTTTTATAATTAAGAGGCTATTTCTTGCTTTCTCTCTCTCTCTCTCTCTCTCTCTCTCTCTCCCTCTCTCTCTTCCTCCCTCTCTTATTGTTTTTCCCTTTGCTTATTTGTTCCTTAAGTTCCACATGTGGGTGAAATCATATATTTGTCTTTCTCTGACTCACTTATTTCATTTAGCATTATACTCTCTAATTTCACCTATGCTGTTGTTGCAAATGCCAAGATTTCATTGGTTTTTTATGGCTGAGTAATATTCCATTATATATATATATATATAATATATATATATATATATATATTCCACTGTATATATATTATTCCTTGTATCACAGTGTGTATATATATATATATATATACATATATATATATATATATATATATATATATATATACACATCTTCTTTTTCCATGCATATATGGATGGACACTTGGGCTGCTTCCATATATTGACTATTATAAATAATGTTGCTATAAACATAGGGGTGCATGTATCCCTCTGAATTATGTTTTCGTATTCTTTGGGTAAAAACCCAGTAGTGGTGCTATTATTAAAAACCCAGCTGGCTTATAACATAGTTCTGTTTTTAACTCAAAAGTATCTTTGATAGATGAAAAATAGTATTGTACTTGAGTTAAGAATTTATTAATACAAAAGTTTAAACTTTTATAGTTTAACTGAACATAAATGATTCAAATTTTGTGACTTACTGGTTTATCTTATTTGATCAATTTTCCCTGGGATGTTCAAATTTTATCTCTAAGAACTTTTTACATATAAAATATTAGCCTACCAATCATTTATTGTATGCTTGTATGCTACCTCTGCTTTTCAAAAATAATGTCAATCATATTACAAAATTATATGTGTTCACCTTTATGTTTTAGGGTATTTTTATTTTGTTTGTCTCATTTAAATTTTAACCATTAATTTCTTTTCGTTCTTCAGTTCCTATTACCAAGAATTTATTAAACATTGTATTATTGATTTAAGCTATAACAACTTTATGTATAAAATATTTAAATATTTGTAAGTATGTTTCTGGGCTTTCTATTTCACTTATTGTTCTGATTGACTATTTTGTCATTATTTTAGTGTATAGTAGTGTATTTATTTAATTATTTTAGCTCTATGATATATAGCTATATGATGTATATGATGTATGGGGAAAGTGGATTTCCCTTTTCAGTAACTTTTTTTATCAAATAATCAAATATTTGGAATTATCTTTGCCTTTCTACATTCCAAACTTTGAACCTGAGAATAAGTTTGTCAAAGTACCTGTGTATATGTGTGTGTATTTTTATCCATAGGCATGTTTTATATCATATTTTACATATACCCTTATTGATAAAGTCTTAGAATTTTAACTTCTAAGATGAGAAAACATACTTTTCTTCATATTTTTATTACTAAAATATTTTTATTTTATTAAATTATTTATTTTTTATATTTTATATATTAAATATATAAATATTTTATATATTAAACACATTATTTATTTATAATTATTAAAATTAAAATATTATTCAATATTTTAAAATTTTATCACACACATCTACACATTTTTAGAGTTATTGCCTAAAGTATTTTTTATTGCCATTGTGAATGTAATATTATTCATTTTAATTTTCTATAGGTTATCAATAGCATATTGAAAAGCTATTTCACTTTGGATGTTAATCTTATAGCCAGTCACCTTACTGCAGATTCTTAATATTCCCTTTAAATTTTAAGTAGGCTGTGTTGGGAGTAACAAAATAGTTACTATCCTGAAATAAGACAAATTATATTTAGAAATGTAATTGTTTGATAGATACTTTATTTTTCTCACATATCTGCAATGTCTAAAATTTTAAGAAAAGTATTTAATTATAGTTGTGGTAAAGGGCATGCTTCTCTAATACTTAATTCTAGTAAGTGTTTCTAAAGTTTCAACTATAAAAGTAATGTTGGCTGTAGTTTAAAGTAAACTATTAATCATTTTAAATTATATTCTATTTACTTTTATCATTAAAACATATGAAATTTAATCACATGTATTTAACATCAATTTGGATGATCTCCTTACATTTTATGGTGCAGTGACTCTTATAAAAACATTTCCTTTACATTGTCAATGTAAATTCTAAAAGTTAAAAAACCAAAATTTTAAACCAAAATAAAATGATTTGTTTTTATGAAACCAATGAACACAGTATAATCAAATATTGTGTTATATTCAACTAAATTATCCTTAAAGAAATTTAATTGTTTTCATATTTTAATATATTCCCTTACTTTTTATGTTTCTTGATTACATTAGTTATTTTGTTTTTTACAATGTTTGCCTTTTGCTAAAAATTATATCAACAATTCATTTGTCAATTCTATAATATTGTCCTTAATTTGCTTTTTAGTTTATAAATCTTTTTCTTCTGCTTTGCTTAGGTTTATTTTGGTGTTTCCTTTCTACATTACTCAGATGAATGTTTAAATCCTTTATTTCCATTTATTATTTCTTGACAAAAAGTTATATTTGTGCCTAACAATATGTATCCGCTACATAGATTTTCTAAAGCAGTCCAACCACCTAAGTCAAAACTAATCTTATTATCTGAGGAACATATTGATGTGTACAGAGCAGGAGACACATTAGTGTTTTCCATTTTCTGTAGAACTATTTTCTGCACCACCATGGATGAATATATGTTAAATCATTAATTTTGTTGAGGACTCACAAACCGGAAGTTGTTCATTTTGGAGGAAAAAAGAAGGTATCTTTGGAAGTCGGATATACTATTCCCAAAAAGAAAGGTTTTGTTAGAATATATTAAAACAGTTTAAATAGCAAATTGTGCCCCCTAGGTGACAGAAGGCTGTTTTAATGGTCAAAAAAAATTTGTTAAATGTATGTTAAAACTATAGTAGGTCACGGTAAGCCCTATGTAGGCCCAATGGCACAGTGAGAAATCAGCCTTTGAAGAATCTAGGAATGATACAAAAAGTTACTTTACATGATAGTAGGAACACCCTTGAAGGCTAATGTACCTTCCCCAACTTAATGGTACAAAAGACAAAGTGTCTTTTAATTCTTACCTTTCTGATCAGAGTTCTTGACTCTATGCAGG
This sequence comes from Neofelis nebulosa, assembly GCF_028018385.1. Lineage (NCBI taxonomy): Eukaryota > Metazoa > Chordata > Mammalia > Carnivora > Felidae > Neofelis > Neofelis nebulosa. The sequence goes on along the minus strand of NC_080782.1, from coordinate 38,925,197 downwards.
CTGCACTGACCACTTTAACTTCAGGCTTTGCTTCATAAAGAACAAAGGAAGTATCAGAAAACCTCATTTGCTCCTTTGCATTTATGTCTGGTATACACATACTGCAGTGATTTGTGATAATTTGATAACAAACCAAAGGTAGAAAATCTTTGACAGCTAAAAGTTGTCAATCTTGGGGCTCCTGGGTGGCTCAGTTGGTTGAGTGTCCAACTTCAGCTCAGATCATGATCTCACGGTTCATGAGCCCCATGTGGGGCTCTGTGCTAACAGCTCAGAGACTGGAGCCTGCTTCAAATTCTGTGTCTCCCTCTCTCTCTGCCTTCTGCTGCTCACGCTTTCTTTCTCTCTCCCTCTCTCTCTCTGTCTCTCTCTGTCTCTCAAAAATAAACGTTAAAAAATAAAACAAAAGTTGTCAATATTGACAATATTCAAAGTAGAGCCAGCCCTTATTTTCAGTTCTAGATCAGAACATTAAAATTGTGATTTTGAATAATTTTATATTTAAAATGCTTACACATTTGTGACATATACGAAACTATGTAATAGGACTGCTTACTATTCATTTTATTTCTGCTATCAGGACATATGAGTTATTGGTACATTTTGTATCATCACAACTGTCACTTCAAATATTATAGAGAAGCCATTTATAAACCCTGTCCTAAGGATCCCATTGAAGGTTGATTGTTTGATGTCTATGGCAAGTTTTATACATTTTGAGTAATACAGTTTTTTAAGGGAGGATTTTTAAATACTTATTGGCATACTAACAGTTAATATATTTTTTTCTACTATCTTCAAATTACATTTTTATCTTCATCAAATAGCTGAACTTCAAAGGTTAAGCACAATATGTACCCTGAGGTTGACATACTAATGCCCCTTTTCCCCCAAGATAATCACAACCTAGTTCCAAACCCCAGGAATCTGTGACTATTCCCTTACATGGCAAAAAAGATACTGCTAATTAATTAAAGACCTGAGTCAGGGAGATTATCATGGATTATCTGGCCCAATATAATCAATTTAAGTCCTTTAAAAGGGAGAATCTGGGATACCTGGGTGGCTCAGTCAGTTAAGCGGTTGACTCTTGATTTTGGCTCAAGTCATGATGTCTCAGTTCATGGGTTGAAGCTCCGTGTCATGTCAGGCTCTGTCCTGAGAGTGCAAACCCTGCTTGGGATTCTCTCTCACTCCTTCTCTCTCTGACCCTTCTCCTCTTGCTCATGTGTGCGTGCACCTGCACACAGTTTCTCTCAAAATAAATAAATAAATGAATGAATGAATGAATGGGAGAACCTTTCCCAGAGGCAAATGTAGCTATAGGACCGTCAGATGGAGTGTTGCTGGCTTTGAAGATGGAGGCAGGAGGCTATGAGCCAAGGAATATGGGGGAAATTGTACAAGTTTGAAATACTAACGAAATGGATTTTCCCCTGAAACCTCCAGAAAGGAATGCAGCCCTATTTTAGCCTAGTAAGACTAATTTTGGACCTCAGACCCAGAGCTATAAAATAATTTTATGTTGTCTAATGGCACTAAGTTTGTGATAATATGTTATGGCAGCAATATACCATCAATCAAAGTGTACTAAAATTATTTAGCAATTGCTCCATATATATCCTTAATATTAACAGCATAGAATTAAATGTTTTAATACTGTTATATTAATTTCTTTCGAATGTGGGCTTTTCATTACAAACCTTTATTATACTCCTGACTAGTGCCCACTACCTTCAAATAACTGTTTGTATATAAATATGTTTGTACACTTAGATGTGCATATGTGTATTTATAGGTTTTGCTTTTTGATTAGACTTCATTTAAAGTGTAAATTGTAGGGGTACTTCTAAAAAAAAAAAACTCTTCTGAGAATATTTTTACTTTGTAGCCTACACAATAGTGGGACATGTGGAATTTTGCTATATATGGCTACCCAGTATCTTTAAATATGTTTCTCTTGTTTTTATAATTTTCCACATTCCCAATGCAGAACCCAGAAAACTTTAATCTTCAGATTCCCTTGAGGCTAGAGGGTTGGCACCTGAATCAGTTTCTATTAATCAAGGCATCTATGCAAATCTTGGCTTTAGAAGCAAGCAATGTTTGGTGGAAGCCCTTTATCAGGAAATGTCCTTCACGGTACAGACTTGATTAGTTAGGAATGTCAGAGTGATAGTTTCTAGCATGTAGTCGTAAAAGTCGTGGATGCTAAGCCAGGACAGCAATGATGTGCTGTCTAGAGAAGAAAAGCCTCTGTAGTTGGCATTGACATTGTTCTTGACTGTATACCTTCTGTATCTGGGTCTCTGGACCTTCTATTAATATCCTTTAGGAATTTTTTTTTTTTCTGCTAAAACTAGCCATAGTGGATCCTTATGCTTGTAACTGAGAATCCTGATTGATTTTAACCATTCAATTGTTAAATACCTGTTGCAGGCAAATGGTGGGTCAAGGTACACAGGCAGCTCCACGGAGGAAAATTATTTTCTGGTTGTAATTAGAAAATTACTCTTCCAAGCCGAAAGAGTTTCAAGTATTTGTTAATTTTTAATTTTGTATTACATTTGTAAATTTAAATTTATTAATTTTCTATGTGAAGATAAAAGAGATGCCCTATAGAAACACACCCAGTTTGCCTCAGAGATGAATCAGGTGAAAAACCAGGGCCACTCAGGACAGTGTTGTTTTGGTTAACAAGTACTGTAGTTTAAATGTGGCCAGTCATATTGGTAGACAAGACTCCCCGAATACTGCAGTAATAAATACCAGTTGTGAAGGGAACTTTGAGTACCTGATAAGTAAGGCCTGAGAATAATGGCTTGAAACATGCTGAACATGTTACTACAAACTACTACCCGGCATAGGACAAGTCAGTTAAAAAAAAAAAAGTGTCTATAAAAAATAAACCATTCATGCTTGAATCTAGGTGCCACTTCTGCAGGAAAGCCTCCCCTGAGCTCTCCAGCTAGATCAGAAAACCCCTGTTACGTATTTCCAAATCACTTGGTGCCTGTTATTCATATTATGCAAGACTTCTCATTATTTACCTGCAAAGGCAGAGACAGCATCTGCCTTTCTTACTCTCATATCCTCTGCATCCACATAGGATATTGGTGTTAGAATGCACTATTAAAACATTTTTGTCTGAATAATAAGGTTGAGTCAAAAGTCTGGCTCTCTACCCTGGCTGTATCACCAAGTACTTATATGAACTTGAAAAATTAAAGTGGTTTTCTGAGCCATTTTCCTGAGCTGCAAAATTATGAAGATTTAAAAAATTGAACACATTAATTCTCAGTTTCATTTACTATTTTGATATATTTATTTATAAATTTATATATTTATTTATATATATAAATGTATATAATAATAATACATTATTAATATATATAAATATATATATTTATTATATATATTTATAATTTATAATTTATAAATTTATAATTTATAAATATAATAATATTTATAATTATATAATATATATTATATAATATATATTTAATAATATTTATTATTATAATATATAATATATATTATATATATTATATAATATAATAATAAATATATAAATTTATAATTTATAAATTTGATATATTTATTTATAAATTTTATGTATTATATATAGATGTTATATATGTAATTTAACATATAATCACTAAACTTATCTCAGAAAGCCAATGGAATAAAAATAAGTATGCTGAGAACTCAGAAATTTTGTGGCTTGATGTTATAATTTCCACTTTTTTCTAAATATAAAGTTAATGTCAGCTTTTTTATAAAAAAATGTAAGAAATGGGAAAATATTCCTCATGCCTTCTCCTTAATTCCTAGAGATAAATACCATTAATGGTAATGTCTGTTATAACCTTTGTAAGCCATGACTTCAAATGAAATATTCAGACAAAAATGTTACAATGAAAATTGAGACAATTTTCTTTTCTAGTAATTTTGGATTTTTGAAAAAGCTACAGATCATTTAGCTCAAAGATTTATAATTTCTCATGTTTTGGAAAAGTTCTATGGTACATTTTTGGTAAGATTTCTGTCTCCTTCCACGAACTTTCTTTACTCATAAATGTATAGAGTATAAAATATTTAACATTTTCCAGCCACATGGATGGAACTGGAGGGTATTATGCTAAATGAAATAACTCAGAGAAAGACTGATACCATATGTTTTCACTCATATGTGGATCTTGAGAAAATGAACAGACGACCATGGGGGAAAGGAAGGGGAAAAAAAAACCACAAAAAACCACAAAGTTACAAACAGAGAGGGAGGGAGGCAAACCATAAGAGATTCTTAAATACAGAGAACAAACTGAGGGTTGATAGGGAGTGAGGGAGAGGGGAAAGTGGGTGATGGGCATCGAGGAGGGCACTTGTTTGGATGAGCACTGAGTGTTGTATGGAAGCCAACGTGACAATAAATTATATTAAAGAAAACAAAATATTAAACATTTAAAGAAAGTTTCTAAATTTTCTAAATTACTCATATGCTAGTAAGTTTTTGCCTTTTGTTTAATTTAATTTAAACTTAAAAAAATCACTTATCAACAAGGCTTTTATGATACTTTCATTTAAACTTTCCATTTTGGGGTTGTAATAGATTTTGTTTTCTTTTTTGCTGCTGTTTTACAATGTTTATCAAATCTGGTGCTTGCGAATGTCAGAGGTCTTACTTATTATTTAAAAACTCAGCTATATAGACAATCAGTAATTGACTATATGAGGTCATGATTTAAATACAGAAAGGATTTATCTCCAATAATAAAATATGTCTTCCAAAACACCATAATCTTATCCATAATACCTTTTGTTTGATCACTTGGTCATATTGGTGGTGCTCATAGACATAATCTAAATGACATTATTCAACAAATATATAGAGTTTTTTTCCAATACCTAAAAAAAATCATGTAAAGAAAAAACAAAGCATATCAGAATCATTTCTAGGCAAGCAACCCTCCTTCAGTTACCATAAAAAACTATAGAATAAATCTTATATAATATATATTAACTATATAATATATATATAATAAATCTTATAGGAAAATAAATTACTTAGTGTAGATTATGGAAATTGGTACATAGTAATATCTCAATAAATGATATTAAGCAAATAGTATCAATATTATTAAGATTTTTATTGATATCCAGAGTGGAGGATTTTATCTTGTGTCACATACTCCATAATTCTAATCTAGTTTGTCAAAAATTTTACAAAGATGAATATATGATTTCAGTTATTCAGGGTTATGCTTCTAACTCATATTAAATTAGATAGGGAAGCAAAGAGAAAAATAATCTTTTAATATTTCTAATATGTTGACTTGTGAATAAATGGGTTATATTTTTCCATTTGTATTAGGGTTCAATCTAAGGAGTAATCTAACAGAACTAAAAGTACAAATGGCTTAAACATAGAACAAATAGGCATGCAGCTTCTGATGACAAATGAGTATGTGACTCCAATAAATACCTGTAGGAAATATAGAAGACTCAAGAACTTAAAAATTGTAGCTGTTCCCCTATGTCAATTAGTGTCCTCTGTGAAACAGAGCCTAAGAGGAGATTGGAAAAATACAAGTGATGCCTGAAGGCAAGGGCAGGGAAGATGAGGAGGGAGGGGCAGGAGTAGGTGGGGAAGCCTAGGGAACGCAGAGACAGTCTGGAGCTGTTGAGGAGAGAAATGGACTAAAGGAAGAATGAGGTAGGGAAAGCCTGAGACCACAGCGCAGCTCTGAGAAAGGGTGGACCAGGCAGATGAGAACTGCTAGGCAAAAGTTGATATTATGAATTTGTAGAATTGAGCTTTACTACGTGGAGCAAACGTTCTGGATAGTGAGTCATGGTTCAACTACAGGCCACAAGAGGAACTGAACTAGAGAAGTTTATTACTCACGGGCTCTGGAGGAAGTACAGTAAAACCTTGCATTGTGAGTAACTTGTTCTGTGAGTGTTCTGCAAGACGAGTAAACGTTTGTAATAAATTTTAACTTGATAAATGAGCGATGTCTTGCAATCTGAGTAGTATGTGATGCCAAAGATCACATGATCACAACTGAGCCAATGGTTCTTGAAATTCACTTTGATATACGAGTGTTTTGGATTACAAGCATGTTTCTGGGATGAATTATGCTCCCAAACCAAGGTTTTACTGTACTTGGCATGGCTCAGAGTAGGATGGAGACAGAGAAGCAGGACCTTGGTGCAAGCCTTTTTTAGGGTGGTTCCATGGGTAGAGTGCTTTTGGGATTAGTCAATTCAAACCAAAAGAGCCAGGTGTTGATAAATTACAGAAGCCTCTTATCTAAGGGATATATAAAGGGAAAGTGCTGAGAGTCAGGGAAGACTTGATCACAGTGGCCATTGCAGAGGCCTTATCAGGACTTACATCATCTTTTTTTTCCCATTTTTTTAATGTTTATTTATTTTTGAGAGAGGGAGAGAGAGAGCATGACTGGGAGAGGGGCAGAGAGAGGAGACACAGAATCTGAAGCAGGCTCCAGGCTCTGAGATGTCAGCAGAACCCAACGCAGGCTGGAACCCTCGAACCATGAGATCATGACCTGAACTGAAGTCAGACACTTAACCGACTGAACCACCCAGGCACCCCAGGACTTATATCTTCTTATGACTCTGCCAGCTGCTGTCTAGGGCCTGTGCTTGCCTGGGAGGGCTAGTGTCAGTATAATGTCCCCGCCGGCCCTTTGGCCAAACAGAATGAATGCTAGCTAAGGCAGCAATAGCTTTGCTACATTCTAGACCCTTGCCTGTAACAGGAATCCCAGATCAAGGGCGAAGGCCCCGCTACAGTACTTCTAGTGCTCATTCTGTGGCAGCGTGGAGCACAGGGAAAGCGTGGCCTTGGTTGACCACTTTGATTCATTAAAAGAGAGTGGCTGTTTAAGGCTGTCAGTTAACTACCCTTCCTGCAGAAGACTTATTTGAAGGGGGTTCTGAGTAGGAAATCTTCATGATCACCTCACCCCAAGAATATCTTTTCAGAAACATACTGACTGACCAGCATCATCTAAATGAAGAATGCAAACATACTTTTTGTTAATATGTAAGTTGTGAATAGTTAATCTGAAATTCTATTTCAATTATTATAATAATAGGAAACCAGAATAAAGGCATGACATAAATGTGGCAAAGAATATTTTAATCTTGCCAGTATCTTCAAACTGACTTCAATTCAGAGACTTTTTTTTTCTCTCAAAGCAACTACTTTGTTCTTTTATAAGTAGTATTCTAAGTTCACTTTTTCCTCAAATTATTCTCAAGCAACTCTGTCTACCTTGAAAACATGCTTTCACAGCCTTTCCATCGTTGACATGACCCCCAACTTTGCATCACCTCTACTCTGAATCAGGTCCTCTTATACAAAAAGAAGATACAAATGAAAATGAAAGTCAAAATTCTAATAAAATTCACATCAAAAACAATGTAATAACTGATGATGTTTTGCTGAAGCCAAAACAGTCTGTGGCGAATATTGTCATTGCAGTTTCCTTTCCTTTTGGTGTCTTATTTTTTCAGTGTGTCACGGGCTGCTTTGATTTCCCCATTTACTTTTCTCTGTTTGATTTCTTGTAAAACTGTCATCTGCACATTGTGTTGAATAGTTGTTTGTCCCTCTGTCATGTATACAATTCATCTCAAGTCTTCACTCAAGATCTTGTGACGAATGGGGCATCTGGGTGGCTCAGTCAGTTGAATACCCAACTCTTGATTTCAGCTGAGGTCATGATCCCAGCATTGTAGGCTTGAGCCCTGAGTCAGGCCCCATGCTGAATATGGAGGCTGTTCGAGAAGCACTCTCTCTGTCTCTGTCTCTGTCTCTCTCTTTCCCCCCACCCTCTTCCACTCTCCTCCACTCATCTCTCTCTCTCTCTCTCTCTAACATAAACATTGTTTAAAAAATTAAAAAGAGATCTTGTGACAATTAAATCAGCACTAATAAATCCCAATTTGATTCAAGTCAAAATATTAACACAAACACTGTCATCTATTCTGTGACCATTAACCAAAGAATATAGAAAGGTTATATATTTTACATTACCATTAAAATTAAATAGATAAAATAATTATACATATATAAATAAAGAGCTACATGCATCTATTGATCTAATCCTAAAGGTATAGTGACTATACCTACTTTCCTCATATTTTGCCCCTATTCACTCAGCTGAAGGAGTACCATTTTCTATTTGATTTTAGGATTTGTTGTCTGCATTAGGTAAGGCAACTTGTGTCTGGTACCTTCTTTCTGAAGTATTACCAAGACCTATAGATTCAAATGTTCCAGCAGCCTAGAGGTCAGAAAACCCTAAGCCTTATCCTGACCCTACCACAAATTTGGATTACATTATTATTTTATATTTGAAATATTTAAAAATTATACCATTCAGAGTTAAAAGAGATCCTTAAAATTCTATTTCTGTCATCTTGTTTTACAATGATTTGCCATTGGTGGGTCACACAGTAACTGTTAGCAAAGGAGAAGGCAATGTCTCTGTCTCCTTGCCCCTATCTTCTATGCCTCTTTTATAATACACATGAACCACATGTGCAATTAAAAAATTCAAAGGAACTAACAAGCTTTTTTACATGACTTAAGATTTTTTAAGTCTTTATAAAGACCCCTTGTCAAACATGTGATGTCATTCGAATTAAGCTGTGGCTATTTTCCTAGTACTTCCATTGTGAGAACTTCTAAGACAATGTAGATCAGATCATTCAGCTGTACTTTATATGGGATATAAGGTCACAATTACTACATCCAGAAGGATTGGCATGCATAAAATAATTTTTTCTCTTGGTTTTGGCATCTTTGGTAGATGTGGGAGGAAAACTTGATTGAGATATTTGAAATCTAGAATAAGAATACATAAGTGATTGAAAAAATAAATAAGTAATGAAGATACCTAAGAATGTACTTGTCTGGATGCCAAATTCCAAGTATTTGCTTTTATTTAAAATAAATACAACACTAAACAAGTTATTTTTTAACTGATAATGTTAGCGGGCTATTTTTTAATATCATAAGGAAGCAGATATCTGAAAGAACTGCACAGCAAATAAATGATGAAAAGTTGTATGTTATCCACACCTAGCATGTAAGTCGAATGTCCAGAAAATGTTTTTGTATAGATCGTATTTGTTGTGTAATATGAAGCAAGAATATCCATTTTCCCCCTCATTTCTCTGTTTTTCCTATTACAAGGTCAACTGCAGAAGAACAGTGTGTTGCTAGTGTGCCTGCCAAGTTTTAATTGAAATGTTGTGATAAATTTCACTGCCAGGTCAGATGTTATTTTCTGGTTAAGGAAGGTCAAGCTGGTCTCTTAAAGAACCACTTTTGATTTTTATAGTGTCCAGTGATTTGTTCCTGGAAGTTGATTTACCGCAGATCTGACCTCTGTCCTCTCAGTTGACCTCTGCCAACATTTTGTCCCCAGTTCACCTATGGCCACTGGTAGAAAAAAGTATTTTATTAAACTGGGCTTCTCATTTTATTAGTGTGAAAATAGGCCTTCCCTAATCGATAGAACAGGAAGCATTCACTTTATTGCTTTAGACTAGAGACTAAAGGTCATTTAACACAAATAGAATGATGCACACAACAAAAACAGCAGTAAATATTTGTTGGCTCAGCATAAAAAATTGGTTAGCATACTCAAAAAAGTCTGTTCTCTGGAGTGTATGCATTAGGCTAATAAAAATATTAAAATTGTTGAAATTTAGTACAATTATATTTTGTATAGTAATCCCTACAAATGCTCAAGTTTAGATTACAGATTTGGTTTGATTTTTGAAAATATCTGTCCAAAAGTTCTTAATAGGATTGGTATAATATCAATATTTATAAAGAATACAGCTTTATTCCACAAGTTCAGAGTGGCATTTTAAATTTTAATTCCAGTATAATTAACATACAGTGTTAGTTTGAGGTGCACAATATAGTGATTCAACAATTCTATACATTACTCAGTGGCCATTGTGATGAGTGTACTCTTAATCCCCTTCACCGATTTTACCCATCCCTCCACCCACCTCCAAGCAAGCTCAGCACCTAGATATCAGCATATCTGATAAAAAATAACAATATTTATTATTATGAATATTGCAAAACTTCCTGTAGAGACAATGAATTTTGGAGAATGATAGTAAATTGCACAGCAAGAGAAACAAAAAAGTGGCAAAAACTTTTTAATTTCATTGATGACAATGTTGTGGAGGTGACATGAGGAATCAAGGACTATATTACCCCTTACCTTTATCTTGTTGACTTACTATTTCTCAAGTTGACTTACTATTTCTCAAGTTGGTTGGTGTGCTGACTATAATCGCTCAGAATCATTGGCCTGGCTTTGCAAGACCTACAAGATTCCATGGTTTTGTTTCAAATATACATCTTTTTTTTTTTTTTTAAGTTTTTAGGTAAATTCAAGTTAATTATCGTACCGTGTAATATTAGTTTCAGGTGTACAATTTAGTGGTTCAACATTTCCATACAACACCTGGTGCTCATCACAGCAAGTGACTTCCCTAATCCCCATCACCTATTTAACCCATCCCCCACCCACCTCTCTCCTTACCATCAGTTTGTTCTCTGTAGTTAAGAGTCTGTTTCTTGTTTTGCCTTTTTTTTCCCCCCTTTGCTCATTTGTTTTGTTTCTTAAATTCCACATAAGCATCACTGCACCTTAGTAATATTTTCAGTCTCTCATTAACACTTGAATATTCTCTTACGTTACTTGAACAACATCTTTCATTTTATCATTTCAAGACCACTTATTGTGGTCATTTGTATGATAGACAGATGTATACAAATGCTAATATAATGATCATTTTCTGTCTACGTTTCTAATGTCTTACCAACTTTGTTTGCTGTGTTATTGAAATACCATGTATATACACACACTATAGCAAAAATTTTCTACAATGACGGTGTTAATTAACATGGCAAAAATAAAAGGATTGTTGAGTCTACATATAACAGGCCTTTCTTTGAATAGTGGACAGGGGTTTCTGGTCAGAACTTGAGACATTTTAAACAATCTGCTTAACGCTCATGATTGTTCTTGAGCAAATGACTGAGATAATTTCACAGAACATATAATTTAGAATTCACAGTTAAAGAATTATTACTTTTTTAAACAATATATTTATTTATTTATTTATTTATTTATTTATTTATTTATTTATTTTTGAGAGAGAAAGATTAGGGGAGGGGCAGAGAGAGAGGGAGGCAGAGAACCCCAAGCAGGCTCTGTTCCACCAGTGCAGAGCCCAACACGGGGCTTGAACCCATGAACCCTGAGACCATGACCTGAGCCGAAACTGAGAGTCAGATGCTCAACCGACTGAGCCCCCCAGGTGTCCCAAGAATTAAGACTTTTGAATTTAGTTTTAATTGAGCTAATATACACAAAAGTATAAACACAACATGTGTTATTATTTTTTCATTTCTTTGTGGATTTTATTGAGAATGCTTACTTACTAAGCTAAATGTCATGCTTGCTTTCATTACTGTACAATGGCAGTGTGTGCATTTCGATGCTCTAGTTATTTATATCAAATATTGGCAGTCATAAAAAGCTCAGAAAAATTTACTATACACAAGTACAGTAGTGAATAGAGTGCTGTGCAAGTCCAATTGTTTTATCATGGAAAGCAAGCAAGAAATTTGTCTTTATAACAAAGGATTAAGACATTACAATCAGTGGTCTAAGGTCATTCAGAAATGATCAGTCTCAGAGGCTTCAAGTGTGCAAATTCAGTTTGATTACCTTCTGTAAGATAAGGAAATAGATTCTGTGGATCTACCTGAGGGGACACATAATTTGCAGAAATGAATTTTTTCATGTTCCACCCGTTATTTAAGCATGATGTTATTATAGTTCTGGATGTGTGAGAAGAGAGACCATGGCAACGAAAAGGATGCCTTTGGGTGTGATTTCCTTCAGATCACTGGAGATTGGAGACCTAGGGAAGTAGGCATTAGAAGCTAATTTCATAAGCCTTGGGGCACAAGGAGTATCCTGGGCCCAGTTGAAAAAGAGTAGCAGAGAGTTACAGAGGTATCTCTCCTCTCTGTGTCTGCTGGGAACCCAATACAAGAAGGAGAAGCTTAGCAACTTTGAATGACTGACTATTGGAATACTGTAATAGCAGTGGCAATAGACAGTTCCTGTTTTAAGTACTTTTGCTATACCTTGTACGAAATAGGGTGAACCAAAGAAGGAAGGAAAATGCACAGAGAGTGTCACGTGGTAATTGTAGTGGTCATACTGGTGACTACCTTGTAAGCAAATATGAAGGTAAATGTTACAGTCGTTTAGAAAAACGTGGGGAGCATTTGGGGCATGATGGTGGTGTCCATGTGCATGTGGTGATTCTTAAAAATAATACCTAATATTACATGTTAGGAAGACGTCAACTGGAAAGGGCCTCAAAAGTCCTTAAGCAGCGGGTAACAAGAGCCAATCACAACACAGGCACTATTCTAAGGGCTGTGTAGAAAATGACTCATTTAATTCTAACAACACTATAAAGTATTGCGATTATTATCTCCGTTTTGCAGATGAGAATACTGAATTGGAGATATAAGAGAACAAGTAAATAGTAGAGCTGTGCTTCAAACACAGGTAGTTCATGTTCTCAAGTGGTTAGCCCTCGTATATCTCTTTTTTTAGGTGAGAACATAAATTAAAAAGTTGGTTTCCAAGCACACAGGACTAGTGAGCTCAAAGCTTGGATTTGAACTTAGGTCATTCTGCCTTCAAACTCAACACTTTTAATTATCCCATTACCTTGTAAAGTATGTGAGGAATGTCTGAAGTGGTGAAGATTTCAAGATTCAGAGTTTTTCTGTTCTCTTACCTTAGCTGTTAGGGGTTCTACCAGTGGAGAATGTTAAGAATTGCCTGTACATGCTCACCAAATCAGCTGTGATTTGGCCCACTCTGTTTCTTAATGTCTTAAGTAGCCAGTTGCCTCAAAAGTAAGTAATTTATTCCAAGTCACCTATTAGAACCAATATTTACTTAGAGCCTATGACATATTGGGCATTATGCTAAGCTTTGTATAGACTGTCAGTTTTTACAACAATGCTGACAAAAATGCATTATTAACTTATTAACTTTATTTTACAAATAAAAAAACAAATTTGAGAAGTCTCACCTAAGAGTAACCAGCTGACAAGGAACAAACCAGGTCTCTCTGACGATACTACTAATCCTATATGACCTTCTCTAGTACACTTGAACCCACTCAACTCTATGTTCTGCAGTTATATGGACATAGACCATCTATGGTACAATCTTGTCTGAGCTTGACTTTATCATGTCTGCCATCCCACTCTATTTACCTATGTTTTGTTTGACTTTCGTGGATAATCAATGACAATAGGAATGAAAAAGAAGAAAACAAAGCAAAATAATAATACATAAGTATGCATACACATATATACATAGTATGCATATATGTAAATTTTATATACATGTATATCATATACATATATATATATATATATATATATTCTTGTTAAAATACTTGTATGCTAGTATATCCCAAGGTAGTTCACAAAGGCCAATGATTATTTTGTGAAATGGATCTCATGTTTTATTTAATTCATATTTACTTATTAAGGGACTATAAACTTCAGTGTGCTTCCATACTTCTCACCTGCCTTCATGTACTCTGTCCTTTGTGCTTATAAATTAATGAACTACTATTTGAAAGCATTTGAAAGCATGTCTTTTTGTTTTGTTTTGTTTTTTCAATTGATGTTTAGTAGATGCCACCTGTCTCAGTGGACAGGTTGTTTGTTGTTATCAGGGCAGCATACAAAGTACAGCGTGTATAAACACAGTGGTTGGAGTCTAATTACTTGAGCTCTTTATGGAGGTGGATCATCTCACAGCACAATGCTCAACAGGACAAAGTAAGGCCAATTGTCTTTTACAGCATCAGCTGCTGCCCAGAGTTTGGTGTTTTGCCACCGACACCAAGTCTTCTTTGTTTATCAGGTAATTAACGGTAATGATGTCTTGCTGCTTCGCTTTGTTGCTGAACCAAGGCTCCTTCTTTGTGGATTTGGGAGAACTCTTAGTCTTAAGGCCGGTGGCTTGACTGTCATAAGCAACAGCAGGCAATTCTGGGCTTAATTACCTCCCCGTTTTGTTCTTTACATTGGGCAATATACATCCAGTCTAAAGGCAATTTGTGGGAGTAAGGGGAGAGAAAAAGGAGGGGTGCCTCCTCATGGCAATGCATCCATCAAATAAACTAACTTAAAAATGTTTTGACCTTGAGTTTTTAAACATTATTGTAATTCCCCATCTTATAAAGAAAAGCATTTTAAAGAAAGTTATTCAAATAAAACACAACCCTACAGATAGGCAGTCTGTTTATGAAATATGAGGGAATTCAATTACCCATGAATGGATGAATGGCTTTTTTTTTCGTCGCTTTGTCTGGTCATCATTGTTACTGTGGATTTCTTTAACAAAACATATCAAAATAAACAGAAATGTCTTCAATGAACTGTGAGCCTGTATTTAAGTGGCATATCTATAGGAGTGTGCCTCTCTGGGGTGTATTTAGTATGGCTATGATTTTTTTAATGGTACATTATTGAATTTTTAGCAAAGTCACACTAAAAAAAATTACTGCATAAGAATAAGCAATGCTCTAGAAAAGCACCACATGTGGATTTTATTTTTTTTCTTGCAAAAAGCAGAAGTATGTATTTCATTAAGAAGTCTTAAAGTTGAAGACAGCTTGGTTAAATTCTATTGATTATAGATAAATGTATATGGAAACTATACATATGTGCTTGAGTAGTTGTAATTTTTTAATCTCAGTGACCAAATGACTATTAATTCTTAGGGTTTTTGGTATGAAATCCATACTTTATTTATTTATTTTTTTTTAAATTTAATGTTTATTTTTGAGGGAGGGGAGAGAGAGAGAGAGAGAGAGAGAGAGAGAGAGAGAGAGAGAGAGGAGCATGAGCAGGGGAGGGACAGAAAGAGAGAGGGAGACACAGAATCTGAAGCAGGCTCCAGGCTTCTAGCTGTCAGCACAGAGCCCCATGTGGGGCTCAAACTCGCGAACCGTCCTGAGCTGAACAAAGTCGGATGCTTAACTGGCTGAGCCACCCAGGCACCCCTGAAAATCATATTTTAAAAGAAACTTCACTATGCAGTATTTGCTAGTAATTTTCAGTTCTCATTAGTGATATTTGAAACACTTTAAAATCCTCAGAAGTAGAGATGATTTTATTAATTATAAGCTGTAGTATTACCCATACTATTTTTGCTAGATAGCTTTTGTGAATAAATGACCAACCATTTAAAATAAAGTTTGCCTGTTCCATATTAAGCATTTAATTATTCTACAAGGTAGTCCATATTTTGGCCCCTTTTCATTTAATAGAGTATCTGGGTTAAATGATAGAATCTGCATATAACAAATCAAGAGGTTCAGTATATATTTCAAATAGTGAAACAATTTTCCATCACATTTCACAAATTTAAACCCTGTGTGGAAGGTTTCATATAGAAAGGGAGGAGGGCATTTGTTTATAAATGTGATTTGTAGGTCTTCTAAAGAAATGTTGCACCAGATATCTTTAGTCTGGTGAAATTCCTTCCTTATCGTTAGTTAGAAATATCCCTACTTCTTACTAACGTTCCCCAGATTTTCATAGATGGGATGTTTTCTAAAGATGGTGCATAACCCTCTCCCCAATATGAAAACAAAGAAACACTGGTTTCCAAGTAATCTTTTCCATTTTTAACTACATTTGGAAAAATAAGGTTTACATGTCTATTCGGTTTTATCCCATTTTTATACGTGAATAGACAAGTGAATATTTTAACCAGTATCCAGGTTATCAAATGCAAAATGTCAAAAATATTGTCAGATTTTCATTGCATCTATAATTTATCATAAGGCTATAATAAGGCCATTGGGAACATTTACATTTTAAAAAAGGATTTGAATTATTTTTCCGCTGAATTTACTCATTATTGAGTTACCATGTTTAAAATTTATTCTACAAGTGGGATAGTGTACAGAGGCATATGGCTTATACTAAAGTAATTTTGAAACGCTATCAAGGTGACATGATATTAATAACCTATCAGAGTTTATTTGCAGAGCCCTTGAAATGTAACAGTTCTTTCTCTTTTAATTTCAATATTTTCTCTAGGCTCGAGGTTCATAAAGGAACACAGAAGTCCTTCATACCATTGTTTTATATTTCCCTCATACATGCAATAAGCATAAAGGGCTCAGACTGAGTTGGCTCTTAGTAAATCATAGCTACTATTAATTCATATCACAATGACAATTATAGTTTATTATTATTTTATTGTGCAAAGAGGAAAATTATAGTAATTGTCTTTGGACATGTGTTGTCAATTGAGGAAAAAATAGTTTTATATCTAAGAAGAATGGTTGTGACTGTTACTTTTGGTAAATAACAGCAACATCACCATGGGTCTGGATGAAGGCTGGAAAGAGAAAAGTGTAGTTACTGGAAACCCCTCTCACTTTTCTTCCAATAAGCAATATGGGTTTATTTTCTGCATTCTAAACTACAAACCAATGCAAGAATAGTGAAGGAAGCACTAATTTCTTAAGACCCAGGATATACTCTGCAAATGCAAGAAAGAGATCCCTAAAATCACTTTCACTTTAGGCAATTTTTTTTTACAACAACAAATGTTGTGGCCATCTAATGTTTAGTGAAACAATAACAACAGGCAAGCCAGCTGATGTTTCTTTGTTTAATTTAATTCTTTGGGATGGAACTTTTTAGACATGGACTTAGTGACTTCATTTGAGCATCTGTAGTCACATGCTTTGTTGATTTGAACAGTAAGGATAGATTCATGTACACATACACATAATTACAATATCACAGTATATTTTGGTAATTTTAAAACTGAAATTAAATTTTAAATTCAAATAAAAGTTTGAGAAAATTCACATGTGATCAAAGTTTTAGGTAAGGATGAAATATTCAAACTTGATGGAGACAGTGTTCAAGTTCCTGATAACCAGCAAATATTAAGCAGATGATTTGCACACTGTTTTTCTTTCTTTGTGTTTTATTGTGTGGTGTTTTTTTGGCATTTCAACACCAAATTGCTTTTACATTTTACAAACCATGGAAGAAAGAGGAAGTAATAATAATAATAATAATCCATTTTGACCATCTTATTACTTTCCCCTTATTCATTTAGAAGCTACAGTGGAGTCTTAACCATCCCATAAATACTTATTTAGTAAAAGGAAACAGAATATATTTTCCCTCAGCCTCTCCGCATTGATATATTGAAATAAGAGGGAAGGAAAAAAAAGGCCCATAATGCTTCATTAGTTAATTGTGCAGAGTACAGCTCTTTAGGGGTAAACAAGTGAAGGACATTTGCTGAATGGCCCATCCTCGTCACGCATATTATGGCCTAATGATGCTAGTAATGGTAGGAGGCTCCTGGAGAGTCATCTGTCAAATTAGCACATTGAATTATTTATTGCCTCAGAGTAAAATTGTTGAAAGGTAACAGCTGAGACATGGTTTTTATAAATCTAAAATTCAAGAGAAAAAAAACTAAAAAACTCACACAGCTGCTTTGAGGGTGCGTGTGCTTTTTAACATTTGCATTTATGAACACAATGGTCCTTATTAGGTAAACAGAGATATTATTTTTACCTTTAAATCTGATATTTGGTGTGTGTGTGCATGTGTGTGTATGTGTGCATGAAATCCTGAGTATTTAATGCCATTAATTATAATGGAAGAAACTAAAATTCAAGTTAGTTGTTATTTTAAGTTTTCATAACTTGCTTCCACTCTATCACCTATGTACAATGTAAGATGAAATGCCAATTTTTACTAGGCTCTGTGCCCACGAACTAAGATGGAGAATATACTTCTTTCCTTCCAGGTTGTGCAGCTGTTCATATTTCTGTTCTAGCACAAAGTTGTCAAAGACAAAAAGTCTGTCTTCCCGGGACTTAGAGGAGACAAACCTATGCTTGGTTCTATGAAACAAGACAATAAGCATAAGAAACAAATTTGGAGCAATGTAAGCATTTGAAAGCCTGAACAGGCTAAAAAATTTGAGTCTTTCAAAAAATATTTTATTATTTGTTCAGTATTCATGTAGTGGATGTGGGCAGAAATAATTTTTTTTCTGTTAGTAAATATTACATAGAGGAATAAATTCACTTACCAGTTTCTTCCATTGATAGTGGAAGAAAGAAAAAGAAAAAGGAAGAAAAGTTTACTGATTCTCCTGTTATAGTAGTAATGGTGGGAGGCTCCTAATAGCTCTTTATTTATTTATTATTTTTTTAAATTCCAATGCTGAAATAGACAACTATTTTGGAAAGTTTGAAATTTTGATGATAAAATAGATCACCAATTTTAAATAGGCAAAGCTACACTATCTGGTCTCAGTAGTAATTGGATTACCTTCCAAAAACATTACATCTGAATCACTTTGTGTAATTGAAGGTGCATGTATGTATATATCCTTTTGGTCAGAAACAGTTCCAATTTACTCTCATGATGTTCTTTTACCCTGAGAGACCTGGCACCTCTGGGCTGGCCAGTCTCTCACGGGGCAAGAGACCATAGAGAAACTCACATTAGTTCAGGGTCTTGAAGTATGAATGGGATAGTGATGGGCAGAAAAAAATAAGCGTGTACAGTCATCCTGTAGAAAAAGCTGTCAGGAAGGAAAAATTGGAGACTATATAAAAGAACATTAGTCTAAAAACCAAGCTGTGCAAGATCATGAGATGTTTTAAGTATTTATTCAGGAATATACGCTTTATTTTTAGAAAAAAATAATTTTCTTTTGAACATTGATTGAAGATCCTTAAGCCATGTTACACACTACATGTATAATCCATGGAAGAAATTGGAAGCATGTTTGCTAAGATAATGGTGGCAATAATTGAAATCAAGAAATCTATTCAGCAGAAGAATCTTTAGGTAAAGATTAAATAATGCTATCCATACTTAGGAAAGCACTACGTACACTCTAAAAATTATGTGCATGCTGGTTTTCATTATTATCACCACCATTACTACCACAAAGAGTGCGTGACATTGCAGAGGGTGGTAACAGAGAAAGAGGAAAAATGTAGTGTACTAAACCAAGTAATCTCTGTCCTGAGAGACTAGCAAGGCGATTGTGGAGAAACAAACGTCACTGGGAGAGGACTGAGTTTGGTACTGAAGATAGTAAGATTCCATTATGGGCATTTTGACTTGGAGATGTGGGTAAGGTACTCAAATAGAAATATCCGGGAAGGTGATGAGAAGTGGAAATGTAGCTCAAAGATAGGTGAGGGGAATTTACAGATTAAAAACTAAAAATGGCATTCATACAGGTAGGAAGGCTCGGAGATAGCTAACATGGTTATTTGGTGCCATCTGCCCAACACAAATGTTTGCCTGCACAACTTACTTTACTTTGACAATGTGGACATCATATTGAATCAGTACTGTTCTTATCATGGCAGAAACTTTCCCATCAAAGTCTTGTTTTGCCTGCCGCTGTTGCCACTTCAATTCTTTTTATTTCAGCTCCCCTTTCCTAAACTGTTTTTTCTCGTTTCCTAAATTATTTTTTTATTGCCTCTCTGTTTTTGTGTGTCTGTGTGTCTACCATAGCCAAAGGTCTTCGTGATTTGGCTATTCGTATTTTAACCTCTTCAAAGGAATAGTGAAATGAGAAAATATTATTTTAGGTCCTTAAGCATTTTCTTTGCATTATCTAATTTCATTAGCAATTCATGGGGGAATTGTTATTCCTGGTTTGTAGGAGCTAAAACTGGTCCTCGGCAAAGTTAAAGAACCCACCCCAAATCATGTTGCTAATGATCCCAGGTCTGTTTAATCCCAAAGTTTTGGTTTTGCTCTTGTTATTTCTGTCTCACACTGTCTCCTGCGTAGACACCTCTCTACTATATTTTTCCTACCATCTCAGCTTTCTTACTTTCATTCCTAATAATTCTCCTTAATCCCATACATGGGTTCCAGTTTTCCTTGTCTTTCACTAAACTCTCTTTTTCTAGATTTACTCCTTCATTTGGCTGCTTTGGTGCATTGAAGTCTTCTCTTCGTCTTTTCTTATGCCGATCTACTAAAATACCATGAATTATAGTAATTCAGTAATATTTAAAACACTTTTACCTTTATTTTTTTATTTTTTTAAATGTTTATTTGAGATAGAGTGTGAGACAGAGCATGAGCAGGGGAGGGCCAGAAAGAGGGAGACACAGAATCAGAAGCAGGCTCCAGGCTCTGAGCTGTCAGCAGAGAGCCTGACACGGAGCTCGAACTCACAAACCATGAGAACATGACCTGAGCCGAAGTCGGACGCCTAACCGACTGAGCCACCCAGGCACCCAAAACACTTTTACCTTTAAAATTGACAGAGGTATTCCAAGTCATCTCAAATCTTCCCTTCTCACCTATACTCAAAAGAGAGAGCTGGAATCTCTTGCCTTATGTTCCAAAGGCCACACAGTGACAACGGAATAGAGACGCTTAATCTTAGGTGTGTGCCTTTTATCCAGAGAAATCACCAACAGTTTTGCCTCTGTTAGGAATACACTCTAAGTTGCACTGTTATGATTTTAATCCATGTACTCCTCATACGTGGTCCACTGAGTTGTTTAAAAATGAAAATTTTAGGGGTGCCTGGGTGGCTCAGTCAGTCCAGCGTCTGACTCTTGATTTTGGCTCAGGTCACGATTTTACCATTTATGGGATTGAGCCCCATGTCCTCACTGATGGTATAGAGCCTGTTTGGGATTCTCTCTCCTTCTCACTCTGTCCCTCTCCCCTACTCACTCTCTCTTTCTCAAAATAAATAACTAAACCTAAAAAAAAATGAAAATTTTATACAGATTAGAACTGCTTCCAGCACTCAGATACATTTTTAAATAGTTTTTAAGACTAGTTCTCTATAACAAACCCCGTGTGAAAGTTGGATTGATTGAGGTAATGTGTAGCTGACGTTTACTGACATTCAGAAAACCAGAATTTTCTCTATCACACCAGAGCATCCACAAGGAGTCGATGCAGCCAACTGTGAAAGCAGCTTACGATTAGCTCTCTGTGGAGGAAGGCTAAAATAATTTCCCATCTAGGAGCTTCTGTTGACATGCATGTGGGAAGGTTTTGTAGACAAACCGGGGTTTTATTTTTAAGGTATATAATTTCAAAAGGAACCATATTTACACACACTGTAAGACCTGAGGGGAGTGGTGTTGGCAATCCAGTAGGTGGCAATCTTCCCTCAGAATAAGT
Source organism: Neofelis nebulosa (assembly GCF_028018385.1). Taxonomy (NCBI): domain Eukaryota; kingdom Metazoa; phylum Chordata; class Mammalia; order Carnivora; family Felidae; genus Neofelis; species Neofelis nebulosa. The sequence continues at coordinate 38,903,836 of NC_080782.1, read as the reverse complement.
GTCAAACCAGGGTCCCAGTTCAGGTTGGGGAGGTGCCGCTTGCCTAAATTTGCACCAAGGTTCTGTCTCTGACAGTTCAAAACCCCAAAAAAGAGAAAAAGTTCTCCCACTCCTTTCAGGTAGTGGACTCAATTTTAATGACTATACCTTGCTCGCCTAACTAAATTAGGCATTCTTGGTTCTTACATTATTTTTTTCTTGTCATTAGTAACTGAGGTATAGCTACATTAATATAATATCTCCATCCTCCTCCTCAAATTACTCATGTGCTGTATATTAGAAACTCCTTTTTGCCAAAGACCTATTTATAACACTTTCAAGAGAGTTAATGAGAATCTGTAAAATATTATTACCCTTGCAATATTTTTCAGACAAAATTTAAATGATTTTGTGGGTTACATCTGACTGTCCACTATATCTATTCCACTCATTTGGAAACTTAGAGTTTAGGTTTTGAAAAACTTTGTGCAAAAAAAAAAAAAAAAAAAAAAAAAAAAAAGTATTTCCCAGTCAGAAGTTTGAAAAAAAGTACTCCTATTTTATGAGGAAAGACAAAAGTAATCAGAACACCTCAGCTTGGAGAGAAGATTTACAGACACGTTGTGCTGTGCTCTAATACTGAATTTTTGTTGTAAATTTTTTTGGTGAAATGTAATATAGTTACTGTTGCCAGGATTTTAATGCCATTTTTCCTAGCAACCACAGCATAGGCTGGCTGCAATCTTTAGTCTTCTTTACACCTTTGCTGCTGTTTTTAAGAAGTCCATTATTTTATTTTAAGTAATTTTTTTTTTAATTTGACACTTGGTCTCAGAAATACTAATACAGTGGTGTTACTATGATCCAGAAGTATTCAGCTCTTCTCAGCTGCTGTATAGAAGAGGGAATTGTATTTTCTTGTTCACTTGATGCTATATGTGGGTGCAACTCACTTTAGCACAGAAGTGTGCATAGAAGTGACACATGTCACTCCTGAGCAGAAACACTGAATTGCCTGAGAGTTTCCAGAGTGGCTTCTCTGTCAGCCTCAGCCTCATTGAAGTCCAAGTGGATGGAAGTCCCTAGTTTACCAAAACAGATATATAGCATGGTCATGGTCATGGAATAAACCTTTATTGTCCTAGGCCATCGAGATGCGGGATTTGTTTGATAGCTTAGTATAACTCAATCTATCCTAATACCATAGAAATAGTAGTAGGGATAGGCGATAAATTACAATACATCATATACTGTGCTTTACTCTCCCCTTCCAGGACAGGGAAAAAAAAAGATGCAAAGCACGCAGAGGCAACATATATTATGGAAGTACACACTTGAGCACTGAAATTATCTCAAACTGCCAAAGTGTTTTCCTCGTTTGAAGGAGGTAAATGCTCCTCTACTCTCCCTCCCATATGGGTGAAAGTTAGACCCCTCTCTCATCAAGCAACAGTTTTATTTTCTCAGTAAGTGGTGAGACTCTTTTGGCAGATGGTATTCCAGACAAAAACTAGAACATCCGAGGTTTAACTGAAAATACAGAAAGTTGAACTTCAGGACTAAGGCAAGAGGTAATTATAATTGGTACATAGCAATTACAAATGCTTGTAAGGTGTTTACCAAGGTATACCTCTGTCGCAGAACTTTCTGGATACTTCAATATTCATTGTGGGTTTCCAAAAATAAAATACAGCATTGCTGGCAATGTCTAAAGGCTAATAATTTCTCTAAAATATCTCACTCTGACTTGTCTTTTAATAAAAATATTCCCCTATAAAAAAGAGTAATGAATTTAACCATTACACAGAAAATTTCTTTCATAATCATTTCCGTTTAGGAGCATGCTTCTGAAGGAATCAGAGAAATTTATAAATGATTTTTTTGTAATAAATTCATGGTTGTTTCTAAATACTACCATAACACTCACTCGCATTCTGGTATGTTTCCTGGTTGGGAAGAGAAAGGAGTAGTTGAATTTAGTACCTTGGAAATTACACACCATCCTGGTGTTATACCCTTGGTGAGTGTTGAGTATCTATTTTTTTAATGTTTACTTATTTTTGATAGAGAGACAGAGCATGAGCAGGGGAGGGGCAGAGAGAGGGAGACACAGAATCAGAAGCAGGCTCCAGGCTCCGAGCTGTCAGCACAGAGCCCGATGTGGGGCTCAAATTCACGGACCATGAGCTCATAACCTGAGCTGAAGTCGGACACTCAACCAACTGAGCCACCCAGGTGCCCCGAGTGTTGAGTATCTAAATTCCATCCTTCATTCATCAGGATATTAATCAAGGGTTGAAACGTGCCTTGTTGGAGCACAATTTCAGTGCCTGATTTTTCTATTTTTTTTCTATTTTAATAACTTATAGTTTAATTTACATTTACTCAACAATTGTTTGTCGTATACCTGTTGTTACAAGGCAGGTTCAGTGTTTAACACTAGAGATGCAAATTTGAAGGATATGTGATACTTATGCCAAAACAGGTCATTATTTGTCAGACAATAAAAATGACTTGAATGTACTATAAATGAAAAAAATAAGTTATTTGCAGATGCTTTGGATACTAAGACAATGAAGCAGTTAATGGTATTCTAGAGAATGATCAGAAGCACAATGTTTGCAAACTTCATGTGATTATTTGGAGAACTATGTATGATCTGCTGCGGTTCAAATGGCCCAGGGGAGAGGCCCCTGGGTGGCTCAGTCAGTTAAGCATCTGACTTTGGCTCAGGTCATGATCTCCTGGTTCATGAGTTCAAGCCCCACATCAGGCTCTGTGCTGTCAGCACAGAAGCCCACTTTGGATTCTCTGTCCATTCCCCCCCCCGCCTCTGCCCCTTCCCTGCTTGTGTTCTCTCTCTGTCTCTCTCAAAATAAATAAAGTTTTAAAAAAATGGTCCAGGGGAATTGGGGATATAGGACTTACATAAGAATATTTATTATTTTTTTCATATTTCTGGGGAGAGGCAGAGAGAAAGAATCTCAAGCAGGAGCCCAATGTAGGGCTTGATCTCACAAACAGAGAGATCATAACCTGAGCTGAACTCAAGAGTCAGATGCTTGAGTGACTAAGCCACCCAGGTGCCCCAAGAATATTTCTTGATTTAAAATAAATGCAACTTTATAACTTGTTTAAGAAGAAACACTTGGGGCATTTAAAGACAGAAAATAAGTATGGATCTTTGAAACTCACCGAGTAAAATGTCCTGTAAATACAAACCACAAATGGTCCAAATAAGAGGCTGATTGGAATACTAAGGTGGATGAATGGGGCCCTAGTGGAGATAAGGTAGAGAAATAAACATTTATTGATCACATAGATTTTCTAGACCCTTTGGAGGTATTTTGCACATTACATCACATTTTCTATTCACAACCAGCCAGTCAAGTGGGCATTAGAATTTCCATTTCACAGACACTCAAAAGGCTCTTACACAAAAGGAGGAAAGACATTCATTTCCCTTAAACCACAAACAAAAGCCTCTTTTTCAGAAAATAAATTTTGTAACTGTTAAATAATCTGTCATGTTTACTTATGATACACAGTTATAGTTTAGTTTTAGAAGTTTTGCATTTCTTATAAACCTTGCTGTAACTAGGGTACTGACTTATGTCAATGAAAAGAACTTAGTGCTGTATATTTTTTTTGAAAATGAATGTATTTTAATACTCAGTTTTAATACTCAATAACAATTATTTTCTTAGGTGTACTGCTTAATCAGAGATTCCTTTTTGCCATGAGAACAACTCACTTCTATTTTTTTTCTTCATCCCATTTTTTTCTGGCTAATACGTCTTGCTATCAATCAGTAAGGCAGAAAAAATTACCGTTAGATATCTAACATTATTTAATGCAATGATAGAAATGGTTCCCTAATCAATACCCACACCCAAATTCTCTTATTTTTTCAGCAATACTGACAGATAAACAAAGCTTCAGCCATGAGAAAGCTTCATGCTGCCTTTAAACTTTAAGATTGGGTGGTGATAACTCCTCTACAGTCTCTTCATTCCACTTTCTGCCTTTTTCATTCACTGACCCGTTTCAGACTAAAGCGCTAAAACCATGTATGCCCAACACATTCCCCACATTCCCCCAAACTTTCACCATGGTTTTCAGCCCACCCTTCTTGTACAGACATTTCTTACTTACCTTTGGTTAATGCATCGTCGGAGCTGTTCTATCACAACTTGCACACACGGATCAACATCTCACAATATGCACAAATACAAAGCAACACGGCTGGCTGACAGTGGAGCCTAGAGAAGAGGTAATCTGGGTGGCGGATAAGTCTATCCACTGCTTCCACATAAACACGGTTTTATAGCAAAGGCACGAACAGCAGCCAAGAGCACAAGTATGCGCGGCACCCTCTGAGCTTAGTTGTTATAATCCATACATGGCCAAAGTATCCCAGTGAAGTTGCAAAGATGGAACTATTTCTTAAGTGTTCTCTCTGACTGGGACAGTGAGCTTCCCCAAACTGTCAGTGAGCCCTTCAAGTCCGCATTCAGCCTCTCTCTACCTCAGGAAAAAATCAATACGGTATTCCACTTTGAGAAGAGGCACTTCTAACCAGTGCCTAAAGATCTGTTTGCGGCTGTTGGTAGGTTTTGCTTGGGCCGCTACCTGTTTTTACATGGCGACACGTAGGTGTTTGTGGTGCCTAATCAATCATCAGTGATGTCAGTCCATTTGGTGTGCAGGTATCTGAAAGGTGAACCGGCTGCATCCAGACATTAAAATCACACATTACAAATACAAATCAAAAATCCAACATTTCAGCCATTCCCTCTAATTTATACTTCCACAGCAAATTTAACCCTGATAATTATTACATGAACTCCCTTCAAAATACGAAACAAACAGCAACTAAAAAAAAACAACAACAACAACAACAATATGATGGATTACATTCATTACACCCAAATAGTTAAATAATTTATTGCTAATAAATGCAAATTTGAGCTCTTAATTCAAAATAATTTAAAACCAACTCAAGAAAGCTATTGAACATGGGCCTGGAGGAGCACTGTGGTCCCTAGAGCAGATTTTGTAATATTATGGTAAGATATCTTGACTTGAATAGGTGGATAGGGTCTACGGTGAGGGCCTCTGCATTTCTCCACTCTGCCAAATGAAAGAACTAACTTCTGGTGGAAAATATATGCACACACTTGTTCATTTGTAAAAAAAGGAAAAAGTAGACAAACTAAAGATTGCTGATCTGAGAATATTTAATCATCACTAAAATTTGGTAGAAATAGAAATTATCAGTGCCATGAAGTTGAGAATTTCCAACTATCAATATACTGCAGTAGCAAATGTCATTTCTCCTCATTTTTTAGAATCAAACTTGAGCTAGTTTCAGAATGGTTTATGAATGAGTATATCTATAGACCCATTATAATAATCAACTATAATAGCCTGATATATTACAAGAGTATAAAAGAGGAAGGTGTGATTTTACTTTGACAAGCAATTCTCAGCATTCATTCAACAAATACATATTCAGTTGTTGGTATATTCCAACCTCAATGAGACCAAAATAAGCATATACCAATCCCTTGTTGGAGGAAGTTTTTTTTTTTCCCCACAGGAATTATAGTTTGGGTAGACATAAAATAAATTTAATGAGTTTATAACTGAGACAGTAAACTGGGTACTCAGAGGTTACAATACAGACTAGATACACTTTGGGAGCTCACGGGGTGTTAAAATATTTGAAGTGGCATTTGAAAATGGGAAGATTTCATATACTACCTTGTTTCCTGGCTTCTTTATGAAATATTAGAAGATGGCCACAAATACGTGAAGCTGAATAGCAGACCACATTCTCTCCAGTTTTCAACAGTCCTCACTCCTTGCTAACACCCCAGAGATACACTCATCTATGTCATGGGCAGGCCTGGCTCCTGAGATACCTGAGTTTTAGATCCTTGTCTTAGATAGATTCTTTCACAAAAGATGGAATGAATTATGCATATCTCCAGACAGGTGTCACCCTTTTGGTCACTTATCTCAGATAACTTTTTCTATCTCAGCTCCTATCTCAATTCTTTTGTTTGTTTGTTTCATTTATTACCTTTCATTATTGTTTTATTTATTCCATTATTGATTTATTTATTATTTTGCAAAACTATTCATTATTGCTTTTATTTAAATTCTAGTTAGTTAACATATAGTGTAATATTGATTTCAGAAGTAGAATTTAGTGATTCATGACTTATATATAACACCCAGTGTTCATCATGGCAAGTGCTCTCCTTAATGCCCATCACCCATTTAGACCATTTCCCACTTCCCATCATCCCCCTCCATCAACCCTCAGTTTGTTCTTTATAGTCAAGAGTCTCTTACTTTTCTTCCTTCCCCTATGTTCATCTGTTTTGTTTTATAAATTCTACATATGAGTTAAATTATATGGTATTTGTCTTTCTCTGACTGATTTTGCTTAATTAGCATAATATACTCTAGCTCCATCCACATCCCTGAAAGTGGAAAAATTTCATTCTTTTTGATGGCTGAGTAATATTCCATCACGTGTGTGTGTGTGTGTGTGTGTGTGTGCGTGCACATGCACACCATATCTTCTTTTCCTTATCCGTTCAACAGCTGATGATCATTTGGGGTCTTTCCTTAATTTGGCTATTGTTGATAATGCTCCTACAAATATCAAGATGCATATGCCCCTTTGAATCAGTATTTTTGTATCCATTGGTAAATACTTAGTAGTGCAGTGGCTGGGTATAAGTAAAAATAGTTCTATTTTTAACTTTTTGAGGAACCTCCATACCATTGTCCAGAATGGCTGCACCAGTTTGCATTCCCCCCCACAGTGTAAGAGGGTTCCCCTTTCTCCACCTTCTTGCCAACAGCTGTTGTTTCCTGTGTTGTAAATTTTATTTTATTTTATTTTTTAAATTTTCTTTTTAATGTTTATTTTTGAGAGAGAGTGAGGCAGAATGTGAGCAGGGGAGGGGCAGAGAGAGAGGGAGACACAGAATCCAAAGCAGGCTTCAGGCTCTGAGCTGTCAGCACAGAGCCTGATGCAGGGCTCAAACTCACAGACTGTGAGATCATGACCTGAGCCAAAGTCAGATGCTTAGCCGACTGAGCCACCCAGGTGCCGCATCCTGTGTTGTAAATTTTAGCCATTCCGACAGGTGTGAGGTGGTATTTCACTGTGGTTTTGATTTGTATTTGACTGATGATGAGTAATGTTGAGCATCTTTGCATGTATCTGTTAGCCATTCGTATGTCTTCTTTTTTGTTTGTTTGTTTTTAAGTAGGATCCATGCCCAGCATGGAGGCCCAACATGGGGCTTGAACTCACAACCCTGAGATCAAGACCTGAGCAGAGATCAAGAGTTAGATGTTTAACCAACTGAGCCATCCAGGCATCTCCTGTGTGTCTTCTTTAGAAAAAAATGTCTATTTATGTCTTCTGTCCATTTTTTGTGTGGATTATTTGTTTCTCGGGTTTTGAGTTTGATAAGTTTTTATAGATTTGTTAAACCCTTTAGCAGACATGTCATTTGCAAATATCTTCTCCCATTCTGTAGGCTGCCTTTTACTTTTGTTGATTGTTTCCTTTGCTGTGCAGAAGCTTTTGATCTTGATGAGATCCCAATAGATCATTTTTGCTTTTGTTTCCCTTGCCTCCAGCAACATGTCTAGTAAGTTGCTCCAACTGAGGTCAGAGAGGTTGCTGCCTGTGTTCTCCTCAAGGATTTTGGTGATTTCCTCTCTTACATTTAGGTGTCTCATCCATTTTGAATTTATTTTTGTGTATGGTGTAAGAAAGTGGTCCAGTTTCATTCTTCTACATGTTGCTGTCCAGTTTTGCCAACACAATTATTGAAGACACAGTCTTTTTTCCATTGGATATTTTTCCTGTTTTTGTTTGCTTGTTTTAAGAATAGTTGACCATATAGTTGTGAGTTCTTTTCTGTATTTTCTATTCTGTTCCATTGATCTGAGTGTCTGCTTTTGTGCCACTACCATACTGTCTTGATGACTACAGCTTTGTAATATAGCTTGAAGTCCAGAATTGTGATGTCTCCAGTTTGCTTTTCATTTTCAAGATTGCTTTGGCTATTCTAGGTCTTTCATGGTTCTATACAAATTTTGGGATTGTTTGTTCTGGCTCTGTGAAAAATGCTGGCATTATTTTGATAGGGATTGCCTTACATGTGTATATCATGTTGGGTAGTTTAGACATTTTAACAATATTTCTTCTTCTAATCCATGAGCATGGAATATTTTCCATTTCTTTGTATCATCTTCAGTTTCTTTCATAAGTCTCCTATAGTTTTCAGAGTACAGATCTTTTATCTCTTTAGTTAGGTTTATTCCTAAGTGTATTATGGTTTTGGTGCAATTGTAAACGGGATCGATTCCATGATTTCTCTTTCTGCTCTTCATTATTGGTGTATAGAAATGCAACAGATTTTTGTATGTTGATTTTGTGTCCTACAACATTATTGAATTTATGTATCAGTTCTAGCAAATGTTTGGTGTAGTCTTTCGGGTTTTCTACATAGAGTATCACATGGTCTATGAATAGTGAAAGTTTGACTTCTTCCTTGCTGATTTGGATACCTTTTATTTCTTTTTGTTGCCTGATTGCTGAGGCTAGGACTTCTGATTCTATGTTAAATAGCAATGGTGAGAGTGGACATCCTGTCTTGTTCTTGACCCTAGGGGAAAAGCTCTGTTTTTTCCCACTGAGGATGATATTAGCTGTGCATCTTTCATATATGGTGTTTGTGACATTGAGGTGTGTTCCTTCTATTCCTACTTTGTTGAGGATTTTTATCAAGAGTGGATGCTATACTTTGCCAAATGCTTTTTCTGCATCTATTGAGGAGATCATAAGGTTCTTATCCTTTCTTTTATTAATGTGGTGTTTCACATTGATTGATTTGTGAATATCAAACTATACTTGCAGCCCAGGAATAAATTCCACTCTATCATAGTGAATCATTATTTTAATGTACTATTCATTTTTTTTTTTAATATCTTGGTGAGAATTTTTGCATCCATGTTCATCAGGGGTATTGGCCTGTAATTCTCCTTTTTAATGGGGTCTTTGGTTTTGGAATCAAGCTAATGCTGGCTTCATAGAAAGAGTTTGGAAGTTTTCCTTCCATTTCTATCTTTTGGAATAGTTTGAGAAGAATAGGTATTAACTCATCTTTAAATGTTTGGTATAATTACCCCTGTGATGAAGCCATCTGGCCCTGGACTATTGTTGGTTAAAGATTTTTGATTACTAATTCAATTTCTATGCTGGTTATGGGTCTGTTCAAATTTTCTATTTCTTCCTGTTTCAGTTTTGGTACGATATATGTTTCAGGAATGTATCCATTTCTTCTTATCGACATATAATTTTTCATAATAATATTCTCATAATTGTATTTCTGTGGTGTTGGTTGTGATCTCTCCTCTTTCATTCATAACTTTATTTTTATGGGTACTTTTTATTTTCTTTTTGAAAAGTCTGGCTGCACTTTATCAATTTTATTAATATGTTCAAAGAACCAGCCCCTGGGGCGCCTGGGTGGCTCAGTCGGTTGAGCGTCCGACTTCAGCTCAGGTCGCGATCTCGCGGTCCGTGAGTTCGAGCCCCGCGTCAGGCTCTGGGCTGATGGCTCAGAGCCTGGAGCCTGCTTCCGATTCTGTGTCTCCCTCTCTCTCTGCCCCTCCCCCGTTCATGCTCTGTCTCTCTCTGTCTCAAAAATAAATAAATGTTTAAAAAAAAAAAAAAACAACAACAACGAAGAACCAGCCCCTAGTTTCAGTGATATGTTCTACTGTTTTGTTATTGTTTTTTTATCATTTATTTCCACCCTGCTGTTTATTATTTCCCTTCTTATGCTGAATCTAGGCTTCATTTGCTGTTCCTTTTCTGGTTCCTTTTTGGGTAAGGTTAGTTTGTGTATGTTTGAGACTTTTCTTGCTTCTTGAGGTAGACTTGTATTGCTATATGCTTCCCTCTTTTGACCGCCTTTGTTGCATCCCAAAGGTTTTGAACTGTCGTGTTTTCATTTTTATTGGCTTTCATGTATTTTTTTTCATTTCTCCTTTAATTTCCTGGTTAACCCATTCATTCTTTAATAGGATATTCCTTAACTTCTGTGTATTTGTGGTCTTCCCAAATTTTCTTGTGGCTGACTTCAGGTTTCAAAGCCTCGTGGTCAGAAAATATCCATGTTATGATCTCAAACTTTTTGTATTTGCTGAAGCCTGATTTGTGTGAGCCAGTATGTGATCTATTCTGGAGAATGTTCCATGTGTACTCACAAAGAATATACATTCTGCTGCTTTAGGATGAAATTTTCTGAATATTTTTGATAAGTCCATCTTGTCCAGTGTATCATTCAAAGCCATGGTTTCCTTGATTTTCTGCTTAGACAATCTGTCCATTGCTATAAGTGGGGGGTTAATGCCCTCTACTATTATTGTATTATTATCAATGAGTTTCTTTATGTTTGTTATTAATTGATTTATATATTTGGGTTCTCTGTGGTTGGGGGCATAAATGTTTACAATTGTTACATCTTCTTTTTGGATTGATCCTTTTATTATAATATAGTGCTCTTCTTCATCTATTGTTACAGTCTTTGGTTTAAAATCTATTTTATCTGATATAAGTATGGCTACTCCCACTGTCTATCCATTAGCATGATAGATGGTTCTCCATGCCCTCACTTTCAATCTGCAGATGTCTTTAGGTCTAAAATGAGTCTCTGATAGGTATCATGTAGGTAGTTTTTTTTTGTTGTTGTTGTTTTTTTGTTTTTTTTTTGTTTTTTTTTTTTGTCCATTCTGAAACTTTATGTCTTTTGACTGGAACATGTAGTCCATCTATATTTAGAGTGATTATTGATAGATATGAATTTAGTGCCCTTGCTTTACCTGTAAAGTCGTTGTTTCTGGAAATTTACTCTGTTCCTTTCTAATCTTTGTTGCCTTAGTCTTTCTATCCCAAAGAGTCCCCTTTAATATTTCTTGTAGGACTGGTTTTGTGGTCACAAACTCCTTTAGTTTTTGTTTTTCTGGGAAATTCTATTTCTCCTTCTATTCTGAATGACAGACTTTCTGGAGAAAGTATTCTTGGCTGCATATTTTTCCCATTCAGCACATTGAATACATCATTCAGCCTTCTGGCCTGCTAAGTTTCTGTGGGTGGGTCTGCTGATAATCTTATTTGTCTTCCCTTATAATTTAGGGATTTCTTTTCCCTTGCCGCTTTTGGGATTTTTTTCCTTATCTCTGTATTTTGTAAATTTTACTATGATATGTCTTGGTGTTGACCTGCTTTTGATGTGAAATCCCTGTGCCTCCCGAATTTGGATGTCTGTTTCCTTTCCCAGTTTAAAAAAGTTTTCAGCTATAATTTGCTTGAATAAATCTTCTCCTTTTTCCCTCTCTTCTTCTGGGACTCCTATGATAGGGAACTATGTCACTGAGTTCCCTAAGTCTACCTTCATGACCTAATATTTTTCTTTCCCTCTTCCTTCCATCTTCATTATCTTTCATAACTTTATAATCTATATCACTTATTCATTCCTCTCATTCTTCCATCCTTGTGGTCATTATTATCAGTGAGTTTTGCATCTTGGTTGTAGCATTTTTTTATTTTGGCCTGACTAGATTTTAGGTCTTTTATCTCTGCTGTAAGGGATTCCTTGCTTTTCTCAAGCCCAGCTAGTATCCTTGTAAAGCTAATTTTAAATTTTGGATCAGGCATATTACTTAAATCCCTTTTGTTAAGATCCCTGACTATGACCTTTTCTGGTTTTTTCTTTGGGGATGAATTCCTCCTTGTTGCATTTTGTCTAGGTCTCCATCTTCTGTGTGTTAGGAAAGCCTCTTATGTCTCTTGCTCCTGAAGGTAATGGACTTATTAAGAAGAGGTCATAGGGCCTAGTGCTTCAGGACGTGTTTCTGGTATATACTGTGTGCACTCTGCTGTTGTGTTTGGCTGCTCTTTCCCTCAGGTTGGTCTTCTTCAGAATTTCTTCTCACCTACAGAGGGGAGTGTTTGGACCTTGTCCAGTGTGTAGAAAGTTTTAATTAGATGTGCTTTGGTCTGTTTGTTAAAAGAGGCCAGATCCTATTTCCATTAGAACTTAAGCTTTGTAGCAGTCTATGGTCGATAGACTTGGTGCATGCAGGGTGGTTTGTGCTGGTCTTCTGGGGTGAGGGGTCTGCTGCTGCTCTGGCTTTCAGGCACACTTGCCCTAGTTAAAAAGCACAAGCAGAGAGCAGGGGGGTGGGGCTTGATGTAAGTGGCTCAAGCCTCCACTGTGTGTTGTGCAGCTCACTGAAGTCTGGCGGTGCTGATGGGTGGGGATAAAAATGGAGTCAGCCCACACTTTCTTTCCTGAAAAGGAGAGTTTGTGCCCACCACTGTCCAGATAGCCCTCACAGAAAAGCAAACAAGCTTCCATTTGTCCAAGACATTCCTTAGATCCCTGCTTTCACCCTACCTGTGTCTGGGTGGTCTCCCCTCCAATGGCACAGTGCTTCTGTGTTTTATCTCCAACATACCATCTGAGCTTCAAAACTCCAAATTTAAGGGACCCAGCGTGGTGTAGACCCACACTGATCCTCTGGGAGAGGGTCTCCCTGCACTGTGGTTGGTGCCAGTTTGTCCAGAAGAACATTCTCACGAACATTCAGGGGCTTGGAGTTTATGGTAAAGCATAGAAAAAAGCCCGTGTCCAGGTTAGCTGCCCCCAGTAAATGTCTCTGCCCTTAGGCTGGTGAATGGGGCAGTGCGATGGTGCCTACTGGCTCTTTTGCCCCCTGAGAGGCAGTGCCACCTCTCCCAAATGCACTCCAAGAAGGGGAACTATCTGTCCTAATGCCACCCAGGTGATCTTTAGACCATGCTTTCAGCTCCCAGGCCTCTGCTCTACTTCTCCCTAGGAGCACCACTATGCCTGCCAGGCCCCACACTGGCCCTGGCTCGGACTTCTAAAACTTTTCAGTCTGTGAGCTCCACTGCTTGTAAAAAAAAAAAATGATAATCAGCTCCTCTTGTTTTCCTGTCACTGGTTTGGTGGAAGTGTTTTTCTTGTGCAGCTCCCTGTGCTCTCTCGCTCTCTCGCTCTCTCCTCTCTTCGTGATCAGGGCTCCCTCCCTTCCACAGCACCTGTGATTCTTTTCCCTCCAAAAGCACATCTCTGCATCTCATACCTTCCACAGCGTGGCCTCTTTTCTCCCTCTAGTTGTGCAGTTTGTTCTCTCAGATCTCAGATTTTTTGGGTGCTCAGAATTATTTGATATTTATCTAGCTGTGTTCAAGGGACAAGGCATTCATAGGGTCCCTCTACTACTCTGCCATCTTAACTCCTCTGTATCCAAATTCTTGTTCAAATATCCCCAGATCTTAAGAAATGTATCTGTTAATAATATAATTAATACAAATCTAATTACATCTTATTTTATAATTAAAATGAATTGAAGGTATTATCTACAAATTAATTAAATATATGCTAGAAACAAATTTTAAATTTAGGTAATTAAAATGTTCCATGAATCAAAATGGCATCCTTAATTAATCAATTGTTGTGAATAATATTTTCTCCATAATTCTATTAGTATAAATGTATAGAATTAGACATTGTCTCTGGATCTGGTTACATTGTTTGGTATAGTATCTAAAAATTAATCACTGCTGTCTTTCCCTTATTTTGAGAAGTGATAATCCCAGGGGCATAGACTGCTATTTGTATCCTACAATGTCAGGGACAGTGGGGAGGTGCTATTTCTCCTGAAATGCTCATCCACAGCATCATTTTATAACTAAATCTCTACAAATAAAACTTTATTTCTAGGATTTACGAGTGCTGCCTTTTGTCATGCCAAAAGTTAAATACATAATAAGTTGTTAGAAAGATTCTTGATCAACTCTAGACAAATTCAGGAAGAAAAACTCAGATAGTGGACTATGTTTTAGACACAAATTTTGTAGAGGAAACTTTTAGAAACACAGCAGTCTGTATGCAAACAAATATGGTCAGATGAGTAGGTAGAGTCATATATAAGTGAGGTAACTAGATACAGGTTTATATACTCAATAACAAAGAAAAAAAGGAAAATGTAACTACCTATACCACCCAAATTAGAATGTTGGAGCAAGCAAGGAGAATGGTGTGCACCTGTGACAACAAAGAAAGGGGAACGGTGAGAATACCAACTGAAGATACAGTTAAAGGCATGGAGTCCAGACAGACCATCCTGGAATGAATGGCAAAGAACAAGTCAAATGGGATATCTGAAATGCACTATTGACCTCAGATGTTCAGATCACAGATGACACAAGATAGAGATTTACAAAAGGTGAGGGTGGGTCTAAGGAAGCTGTGTAAGCAAAAGGGATTACCAGATTAGGACACTGTCTGGTGCATACTTTATTCAATCTAACTACACAGGAAAGCCAGTGCCACATCCACTGGAGTCCCTGTTCTGGATTTTCAAACCAACTCAATAGGTACACTTTTTCTGGAACTCAAACAACCACTTCCATCTGAGGTTTATGGTTGGTCTTCCAGATACTAGAGCAAGGATAGCACTAATGAACTAACAGCAAGGATGAACTAATAAATTCATCTGATTAGAAGGTAGTGATAGCAGTGGATACATTGAGTACTAGGTTGATAGGACTGTTGTGATCAATCACTGATGTCTATCATGAGTTTTGGACTGTACCCTGAGACACAAGTGTCTGGTGTTCCAACACAGAAGGGTGTTTGGAAACTGACTCCAATTTACAAAAAGGGAAATTGTAGTCTTTTATTTTTTGGAAATTTTAGCCTTTTAGGAAGAGTGTAACAACAACATTTTCAACCTCACAAATTATTCTTGTAGGGTAGAGCTGTTCTTCTTCCCTAGGAGCCTAGGGATGGCTTTTACTGACCGAGAAGGTCTAAGTATCTGGAAACAACCTAGAATCAAACCTTTTGAGGAGAGAAGAGAGGACAGAGAGGGAAAGTTTGGGGCACAGAACTTCACCACACATGCACAAAATTCAAGCTTACCTCTCACTGGAAGGACAAGAAGCAACATTGAATCTGTCACCATAGGTCTCCAGTTTTTAAGACTTTGCCAGTTGTATGTGGTTCTCTTTTGATACAGTGTAACCTTTTATCAGAAAAATACTTACGGGAAAAACCTTTAAGTTTAACATAAAACCTAATTCTTTTTACTTCTATTGAAACTTGGAAGACTGGATCCTTATTAGAGTGCATTTCTACAAAGAGATAAACATTTTAAAAAATAAGCATGAATGGAATCCAGGATAAAATGCATCCATTTGTGCAGGAAAATAGCTTTTACTGAAGAAAATGGCACAAATTCATCATATGGAGAAAAATGTCATTTCAAAGCCTATTTCCAAGATCAAAATGCAGAACTTTTAATGCAATATATTAGCTTTTTAGACACTCTAAATCTACAACTTTTTACAGCCAAAGGGTTTTTTTTCAATCTATTTGAGAACATCAGCAATTAATTACCCCTTATCAATAGAGAAATTGTCAAAACTCGTTTAAAAACACCTGGAAAGGAACCTCAGCTAAAAAGGGCTTTGTAAATTGTTGTATACCAGGGACACTATGTTGAATAACAGTTTTACTGAAGTATTTTAATTAATCTTTGTATATAACTGCGTACTAAATGCATATTACCAACTTTATGAAATAAACTCTCATGTCAGGACTGCTAGTTTTTGTCTTGCTCATGTTAAATGCATTTCAACATGCCGTGACATACAGCTAATAAAAGGGCATCTGTCACAAGGGACTAAGTACCAAAATCAACAATTTGCATAGTGAACAAGGTTTACATTGTGGCAACTCATGTTGCCTTTTACGGAACAATGGGATGAACACTCCCTTATGGCCTCTACTAAGTACTAGCCATGTGGCATTAGAAAAAGAAATCCCCTCTCATCCCACTTTTTCCCAGTGGTGCTTTGTCAGTTCACAGCAAGGGTTTGACTTCATGCCCTGGTCTCTGTCTGAGAGGAAGTCCAGCTCAATTCAATTTGCTTCCCTCTGCCTTTTAGTAATGAAACAGCATCCATTTGGGCAGGCCCCATGATAATGCAGAGCAGATGGGCAGAGTTTTGTCTAATTAGATTCTGGGCGGCCTGTTTGCCATAGTAAATGTGTGTGTATTTGCTTATTTCACACTTATTTCGGTGACAACAGCTTAGTAGAGATAAGATAGAAATGAATGTGGGACATAGCCTCACTAAAGAGCTACTTAATACAAATCAATAATTTTAATTCAATTACTATTTCTATCACCTATTTAATGAGTTTCTTGCAGGCCCTTTGATCTAAAAAAAAGTTTCTCTTTTTAAAAAAAATATTACTTTTTCTTTCTCCTTCCTTCCTTCTTTCCTTCCTTTTTTCTTCCTCTTTTGCTTTCCTTCCTCCTTTCCTTCTTTATTTCCTTCTTTCATCTTTTGTCCAAAGATTATTGGTAAGATACCGGGTTTGTAATACAGATTATTTTAAAAGCCCAATCAAATAATATAGTTAAAACCTCAGTACCAAGAAAGCCACTCTATTCTTTCTGCACTTAGATTTCTCACAAGACACACATAGAAATTTTAAAACATAGCCACAGACATGTAGTGTATGTACCCGCCCAGGTGATATTTATCGTCATCTCCATCATTATCACTCACTGTAGTTTCCCTTGGGTGTAACTGTTCACCATCTTCTTCAGTTAGAGACTCACCAAAGAGGGAGCATTCAGGCTGTGGCAGTTTCACCGGTTAGTTTCAGAAACAGGATTGTTTGACTCTTGGTCTTGACCTTTCCCTAATAACGTTGCAGCTTCTTTATTTTTCTTAAACTCTTTATACATAAACACACACACAAACTCTGGGGACCTAGACTGAGATACTGAAATGGTGAGATAGTAAAAAGCTTCTATTGGGTTGGTCACAGTTTTGTGCTTACTTCAGTGACCTCTCCTTGACTCCCTCTCCCTTTAAGTACTCAAGGTCTGAGGACTCTCTCCCTCCGACTCCTCAATCAAATACATCACAGTGGAAAAGTTTTTAAATTTTTTCTTTAGTGTTTACTTATTTTTGAGAGAGACTGTGAGCCAGGGAAGGGCAGAGAGGGAGACAGAATCTGAAGCAAGATGCAGGCTCTGAGCTGTCAGCCCAGAGCCTGATGTGGGGCTTGAACCCACAAACTACGAAATCATGACCTGAGCTAAAGTCAGACGCTTAACCCACTGAGCCACTCAGGCACCCCATCACAATGGAAATTTAAAGCAATGTCTTACAGATAGGAAATTAAAAACTGTATCTTTATATGACATAATAAAAGTCTATCACAAAATCATTTCATGCTTTCAATAAAATGGCTATATATAAAGGCTTTAGGAAGAGAGAGAAAGAAAATGTTCTGGATGAAATCTTACCACATAGTAGACTACTTGATGTGCTTACAAAGAAATGGCAAATAATATTTGAAAATACACATTAGAAAAGCCAGATGTGGAATTTGGATTCCGGCTCTTATATCAGAAGAGAAGCCCTATTTTCTGAAAAGCTGGGGCCTGTAATACAAGTCTCATGTTCTTTGGAGTTGCTTATCTGTAAATATTGTTAGGCCCACAGAGCAGGCATCATTAACCAGATTCTGAATTTCAAATGTTCAACTTCTCTCTTCTCCTTGTGTGCTCTTTCAATGGAGAACAGTAAATATAACCAGCTTAGTTTCAAAAACAGCAGCAAAAGAAGCACACAATCCATAGTACAAAAATGTACGAGGCTGGTTTGGGAATCCAAATAGTCCTTATCTAAATCAAAAGATGAGAGCCTCTGAAAACAATTAAACAATTCTGATAACCCTGGTTGAAACAAAAGGCATCATATTCTCACCATGGATGCAAGAAGAGTAGGCTAATCGCCTTTTCCCCATCAAGCTGAAGAGGAAGTGAAACCACCTCTCTGATTTTTTTTCCCCAAAGACTGTTATTTCCATATACGCCAACATGAATTTATTGGCGGCCCCCTCCTCCTCTTGAGACCTGCTTCTCTTCTTGTCTTCCATATCTCAGTAAACGACACATCCATTTTATATCACACAAACCAGAAACCTTGCCGTCTTCCTTGATAGCCTGCACTCCCTATCACTTTCTCCCTCCATCACATCACTTACTTCTGACAGTCTCCTAAATAGCTCCCGGAATCTGTTCCCTTTTTCCTTATGTCCCCCACCAGCCCCTGAGGAGGTCCTCATCATCTCTCATCTGGAAGAAAGGAAAATCCTAGCCAGCCTCCTTACCCCTTCACCCTCAAATCCTGCTGCAAAATTAATCTTTCTGGCATGTAAATATATTCCTGCCCCCCCCCCCCGCCGGTTTACAGACTTCACCAGCTCCCCATTACCAATGGAATGAAATCTGAAATCTATATTATCACTGACACCTTCCGGCATCTACTTTCACCTCACTACCTGAGGATCCAATCTCACCAAGTTTCTCATCAACATCCAGAATGCTGCCTATTCTTGTTTACCCTATGGCTACAAACACTACTCTCTGAGCTTTAAAGCCCTCATTGGATTTTCTGGTCTGGTGATCTCCTTTTAATTTTTAATACACACCTCAAGTAGATACTCCTCCGTGACAATTTCTCTGCATCATCTGCCACTGCATTGTCCTCACTCCCAGCTTTGTGCTTATCTCATTTTATTGTAATTTTTTACAAGAACAGATTTTCCCAGAGATTCATTGGAGACCTTATTGTTTCTTAACTGTGGTCTTCAGGTCTACATGCAAGGATACAGAAAAATATGGACAAGTGTTTGTTGCATCATGAATACACATATCAATGTCTCCTTTCTAAACTTTCCTTCTCTTTGTCATTGTTGCGGACATTTTATTGGCCATCTAGGCAGAGAACTATGCAGTTGCCCATGAGCAAACATTTCTTCCATGCTCCTCACCCTTGTTATCTCTATTTATTCTATCAAATATTCTTCCTGATATTCAACGTTGCCGAAAATATATTGCCACACTTCTTAATCAGCCACATTTCATGGCTTCTTTAAATTTCCACTCAATTCAGGCCTTCTCTATTATAACTGCTCCTGAATTGGTAAAAAGGCATCATTGTCTCTTACTAGGACCATTTGTGAGTCTGAAATATCAAATCAACCATCACATATACTGGAATTTCTCTGGTACAAAGGCTCTCATGAATCTTGTTAATTCTGTAGTGCCCTGTCTGACTTCCTTTCTTGATGTACTAAATGTCATTAGACTTAGTTCTTCTTATATCATTTCTCTGCTAAAATATCTCTATTGCCTTCCCTGCCATGGAATATAATTACCTATAGGATCTTTTTAATGTTTAAGATGAACTAAGCTTCTGTAGGCAAATATTACTCATTGTCCCAGTCCTTTGTCTTCTCTGAAATATATAAAGAAATAATTTAGAACTTAATTGTCTACTGCTCTACATGTAAACTGTTACAAATAACAATATATTCAGGACCAGAAAAATTCTGCAATATGTAGTAGACAGCACTGGATTTTAGAGAGTTCTTTGCTGTGCAGCCTCACTACTGATGCCAGCAAGAGGAAATGATGCCCTTTGGTCAATTTTTCTTGGGTGTATCCTGTGTATTTCCTCTCTAAGATCTTTCATAGATAAAATGGAAATGGAAAATCCTTTCCTTGTGAGAGGTAATTGACCACCTAATACATTGCCTGAAATACTTTTGTCCTTAGTTGTCTTCCACTTACTTTCAGATTTATTCTACCTTCTAGTTCCTTTACAAATTTAAGTAAATTTCTAACTCTGATGAATATTAACTTTCTCACTGTCGGTGAGTTTGTCTTTTCATAAAGAATAAAAGTCTTTGTTAAAAATATTAGCAACATCTGAAGAAGAGATCATAATTTACATTTAATAACATTTCTCTCTTTTAAATGTTTATTTTTGAGAGAGTGTGTGTGAGTGTGCACATGTGTGGACATGGAGGAGGAGGAGGAGAGAGAGAGAGAGAGAGAGAGAGAGAGAGAGAGAGAGAGAGAGAATGCCAAGCAAGTTCTGCACTGTCAGCACAGAGCCTAGCTCAGGACTCAAGCTCATGAACTGTGAGATCATGACCTGAGCCGAAATCAAGAGTCAGGAGCTTAACCAACTGAGTCACCCAGGTACCCCATTATGTTTAATAACATTCTAAACTAAAATATAAAATTTCTCACCCTGTATTTTCAAAGATACAGATTTCATTTTACTTAGTACAAAAAATAGAAACCAGGAGACGTTTTCTTCTGTCAGGGGAAAATTCTTGATTTGAGGATACAGCCTGCCTCTCCATTGTTCATGAGTCCTCAATCCACGCACGACTCCCTCTTCACTTCACCTAAACCACCAGACATGATATTTTCTTATCTTTCTAGGAGGCTGATGTAAATTGTGCGTAGCTGATTTGCCCCTTCCAGGCTTTTCTTCTTCCAAATTAGATAAAATAACACAACTGCCAAATTAATTTGACTCCTTAATATCAACAAATAAATACCAAACTCCTTAATTTTTCCTTTATCCCATATTTCAGCTTCATCTGCCATCTCTCACTATTTTATACATGACTATAAACTGATAATATCTCCTTCCAGGACTACAGCCAACAGGATCACACATGCTCTTTCAAGCACATCTGGTTCCTTCTCACCTTTTCCCTTTGCTGTTTATACCATCCACTCACTTTATCCAGAGAGACCCCTGCATCCTTTTTTTTTAAAGCAGAATATAATTCATGTACCATAAAGTTCACCATTTTAAGTGTATAAATTAGTGATTTTAAGTATGTTTACAAAACTTTGCAATCATTCACTACTATCCAATTCCAGAATATTTTATCACCTCAAAATGAAACACTATACCTATTAGCAGGAGGCTACCCCTCCTTCTCCTGGTCCCTAGAAATCACAAATCTATTTTCTGTTTCTATAGATTTGCCTATTCTGGACATGTCACACAAATGGAATCATACAGCACATGGCCTTTTGTATCTGGTTTCTTTCATTTAGCATGTATTCAAAGTTCATCCACATTGCAGTATGTATCAGTACTTAATACATGAGGTATGGCTGAATAATATCCCACTGTATAAATATACATCATTTCCTTTTCCCATTAATCACCTAATGCATATTGAATTCTTCCGTTTTTTGGCTATTCTGAATAATATTAATATAAACATTTGTGTAAGAATTTGTGTAGACATTTCTTTTAGGTATATACGAGTGGAATGTTGGATCACAGGGTAACTCTATTTTTAACTTTTTGAGGAACTGATAACTGGTTTCCAAAGTGGCTATACTATTTTATAGTCCAATAACTTCTTCACATCCTTGCCTACATGTTATTGTTTGTCTTTTTTATTGTAACCATCCTGGCAGGTAATAAGTGGTATCTCATTGTGGTTTTGATTTGTATTTCTCAAACGACTAAGATATTGAGCATCTTTTCATGTGCTTGGCCATTTGTACATCTTCCTTAGAGATACTAGTCCTTTACTAGATATATGATTTGTAAATATTTTCTCCCATTCTGTGGGTTGTGTTTTCACGTTTTTGGTGGTGTCCTGGAAAAACACAAAACCTCTCCTGTATCTTATCAATTAAATTCTGCTCATCCTTCAAGACTATTTTTAAATGCCTTTTATTTCTTGATAGTCTTTTTAGCTCTCTCAAATTGGTGCTATCTCTTTGCTTTTTTTCCCCTGGGCAGAGCACATGGTTAATATCTGCTACTATATTTATAAAATATTACCTTCGGTAAGTGTTCATTCTCTTTACATTTGGATTCTCCAGATCAGTGACTATGTTTTATAGGCTTTGCTTTTTCTATGCTATCTTTGTTTGTAGCAAGAGTATCTAAACATATTTTGTTAATTTATTAAAGAAGCAACAGCCAATAGAGCTAAGACAGGTAGTCTACATATGCCAGTGTAAGTGTATGTGAGTCTGGGGAATATGTTTAAAATGACTTCTCCACGTGAATGAACTTTTATGGAAACTGCTTTCCCCTAGGGTGGGAATGTCAAAGTAAGATGGTTATACTTGGATACCCCTAAACAAAAATGCCAACAAGAATTGTACACCTGACATTATTTAGTTTATTTCTAGCTAGACTTTTTTTTTAAGTAAATACAATTAAGAAGCAGAGTCTTTGGGGCATGTTTCTAATCATATGCTCCTATAATTGCATTTTCTTTTACTGTTCACAACTAGAAATTTGTTTTTCATAAAATGTGTGTTTTTACAACCACGAGTTCTTGATTGCTCACTTCTCAGAGCTAAAGTAGCATTGGTCCTCTTTCCCTTATGACTAGCTAATACTGTACTAATGAAAAACAGGGCCTCTTTATTTATAATGGCCTTGGGGTCAATTATCAATTTATCATCATGTCCTGCAGATTTAAAATAAAATATGCTGTGCAGTATAACCATTGTACAAAATTGACATTAAGTAGATTCTGTGAGTTTGGACTTAATAAAAAATACAAAGAGTGCTGCCTAAAAGGTTTCTCCAACTATAAATTCTATTAGGCAGCTTTTAATACAAGACAGTAGGAAACTGAACAACTGAATTAGAGACAGTTTTTTCACTGCTGCTTTTTGTCTCATATATGTGAACAGTCATTGGAGGACCGTTTGCTAATTCATAGAAACAGCATTTCATATCTCTTTAAGAAGGTAATTCAAAAGCTGCCTGAATTTTTACTTATGTCAGTCTCTGTGTAGATATTAAACAATTTACATCTGATGTCAACCTATTTGCATAAGACATTCTGTTACCCTAGGGATTGTATGCATGGCATATGAGGAACAATGGTTTCTTGTGTCAAAAAAGAAAAAACCCCTAAGTCCTTCACATTTACCAGTTAATCCATATACACCAAACTAAATTCAATCTTGACACTATCCTCCTGGAAGTCTGTGAGATGGCATAAAGTTTTATGTTTTAGCTCCTATTGAAGATAACTTTAATTCCCACGTAGGAATGTTGCTATCCATGCTGAGACTCAGGCCCTGTGTACGTGATATTAGGATCAGCATATGCTGCCCAGGCACATGTTATTATATATACGACTTAAAGCCACAGATTCAATGAGAATGTAAAGGCAGAAACACCGTTGAAAGTTAATTGTGCATTTGAGAGTGTGACGTAGTTTCTTAACTTTGAAGGACAGACTCCACCTGCTAAGTCCTACCCAGTGAAGACTGAGGAAATTCTAGGTACTATGCTGTCTGTTCCCCCAGAAACTCCAGCCCTACCGAAAGTGCTCAATAGCCACATGTGACCGCACTGACTACTGTATTAGACAGCATGGTTATGCAACATTTCCATCTTCATAAAAGGTCCTACTGGACAGTGTTATTCTAGAAAGTGTTATTTTATTCAATTCCTTATACCTTAGGCTCCATTACATTTTTAATGGCCTCACTTTTGAAGAGTGACTTAGTCTGGGACTGGATTTGTTCGTTCTGCCAATTTTATATCCTTCTCTGCACCTTACGGTTAATAATATTTTTAGTGAGAAGAGTAGAAATGGAATGTAAAAGGGACATAGAGGAACATAAATGAAGAATAAGATGTGAGGATCCAATGTACTCATGAGGCCCAAGGACTTTGACTCTTAGTTCAGAAGTTGTTTTTTATTAAGAAAAAAAATCCACAGAGCCTCTAAAAGACCCATTATACAAGTAAAAGCGATATTAAAAATTTTGTTAGTTTTTTTAAATTTTTTATTCATATTGTTTTTATTTTTTTAAGTTCATTTATTTATTTTGAGAGAGACAGCATGAGTGGGGGAGGGAGGGGGAGAGAGAGAGAGAGAGAGAGGGAGAATGCCAAGCCGACTCTGTGCTGCCAGTGCAGAGCCCGATGTGGGACTCAAACCCACGAAACTGTGAGATCATGACCTGAGCCAAAACTGAGTAGGACACTCAACTGCCTGGGCCACCCAGGCACTCCTGTTTGTTAGTTTTAAATAGCTTCCAGAATTGACATTATAATTTCTCATTAATCAGTTTTGTATTTATCATTTGTCATATTAATTAAATGATAAAAATTGAAATACAAGAAAAAACAATATATGTATATCCCTAACATGTAATATAAATAAAATGATACTGTTTCCACACTGATTCTTCTTTTATTGGAAGCACTGAAAATATGAACATAATTTGTTTTTAGATCCTTTCTAAAATACAATAGATTAAAAAACATGTCTTTCCAGAAAAAAAAAACAAAACTGTCTTATTTCAGGGAACTTCTTTTGGAAATACATATATCACAATGAACATCTTGGATTACTTGTGAATATTATCTAGAAAATTGGTTTAAAGTAAACTTTATTGTATGTGAACTATACAGGTAACGTTCTCTCCCTCACTTTGCCAGGAGTAGCTTAGAAGGGAATTACATTTGGTTGTATATATCTATTTTTTAATGTGTTTTTCACCATTTACTTTCAAAGTGAGTTTTCTTAAAAAAATAATCATAACAATATCTGGTTGCCCTGGAAAGAAATGCTTTATGCATTCATCAGGAAAAGGGTAGCTTTCTTTGAAAGAAATTCATTACTCATTAACCACTTTCAGTCTGGGTCCAAACTTTGGGTGCCATTATGCAAAGCACAGCAACAGGTTGTACAGACAAGGCACGTTTTCAAGCAGCACCTTCTGCCAAGCTCTCCAAAAGCACAGCACACCCCAGCTCCTGTCTGCAAAGTTGATGAATGTACTTCAGACAGGGCTAGGACATGGCTCAGTACAGTTCTCTAAACGGTGATAAATGACCACCTTTGTGTGAAATGGGTTAGGTGGGAGGGCCACCCTTTGACAAGGCAGAAAATGAAATGATTACTATTGCATTCTATTGACTTGTCTGGTTAGAACAGTTGTGCCTCTTCCTAGAGGTTAATTGGACTTGAACTCAAGAAATTAAGAGGTCAGCTGGGGTCACAGTGACAGCAGGCCCACTTTTAACTTGCTGCTAATAACATTTGGCAGAAGGAGGATGAATCTGGGAATTTTAGTCTAGGTGCAGTTCCATTTCTTTAAGAGTCCTGGTTTGTATAAATTATTAAACATACCTTAACTTTGTATCACATACAAAAATTCAATGTGTTTTCAATCCTCTCAGGCATTCCGGTATAACTGAATTTTCTTGAAACAATAAACATTAGAATGCATGTTATATATATTTATTTATGCATATACATCTATACATTAATATGCTTAGAATAGTTATTGAATAGTCTCCATCACAAAATGAAGAGGTTTGGATTTAAGAAGAAAAGATTCAAAAATGCTTGAAAATGACATTCTGATATATTTACTGAGGCCTTCCTTTCTACCCAACACTAAATGCTATCCATTCTTTATCATAGAGAATGAAAGGAGAGCAGATTGAAGTATTTTACAATATAAACAGTGAAGCATATCCAAATGTGTAAACTCTCTGTTTCACATGTATGTTTGCAAGCTTCACACATTTTTATTGAAGAATACAGTAAAATAATTGAATCGTAACTGCTTCCTAAGAAGAACGGCCCAATTTAGTTACACAAGACTTATTTCAACTTTACCTTTCTTTTCTTGGTTACTTTACACGTCAGAGTCTCTTGCTTGAACTGACCCTAGCACTATCCTGTGTGGCATTTGCCACACCACGGCACCTCACAAGGAGCCCAAGTGAGGGGCAGAGTCCCCAAGAGCTTTTGAGGGGGAGGAGCATGGTGTACAATGAGCCACAAGGGAGCAGAGAGCCTCAAGGGAGAGTTGGGATGAAACGTAGGAGTGTCATCCAGATGGTGGGGAACAAGGCACATCACCTAATTAGCAGTTCTGCTCTGGCAGCTGTGTAACTGGGGCACCATGAGGGAGGCTAGCGGCCCCGGAAGCGTTCAGTGGTGACGCTGCTCCCAGCCCTCTGCGTTATGGACATCAGTTGTGCCAATCATTTACTTGTACGGGATTCCTAAGAAACTTGGATATGATGGAGAAATTATTTTGTTTCTTTCCCCTAGGGACAAATCCAAACGAAACCCAAAACTTTGGAGATTGTATACATAGCTCCTTTTTTAAATTTCAGCAATATTTATTGAGATATAATCGGCAGATAGCATTATGTAGGTTTAAGATGTGCAAAGTGTTGATTCGATTCTCTGTTATATTGCAAGATGATTATCATCATAGCCTTAGGGAATTCTTTCATCATGTCACATAATCATCATTGTGTGTGTGGGGGGGGGGAAGAACATGTAAGATATATTCTCTTAACTTTCAAATATATGTATGTGTGTGTGTGTATATATACATTATTTTTAATTATAGTCACTGTGCTGTGCATTAGAGCCCAAGAAACATTCATGTTCTAACTGGAAGTTTATACCCTTTGATCATTATCTCCCTATTGCCCTCACTCCCAACCCCTGGTAACCATCATTCTATTTCTGAGTTTTTTTAGATTCCACATATAAGTAAGATCATACATGGTCTTTCTCTGACATTTAACTCAACATAATGCCTTCAAGGTCCATCTATGTTGTTGAAAATGGGAAAAAAAAGTATTCACGATCCATGTATCAGATAAGGGATTAATATTCTAAAATTATATATAAATAGCCCATACAACTCAATAACAGAAAAACGAACTATCTGATTAAAAAATGGGCAAAGAAACTGAAGCATCACTTTTCCAAAGAAAACATACAAATGGCCAACAGGCACAGCTCCTTGGTCTAATAAAAATAACTTATTTTCTCATGTATGCTATGGCTTTGCAGTAAGAGGCATACCACAATAAAACTCTAAGAATATTATTCTATCAAAGGATCATGCTATACTAACCAGCTTAATACTAAAATTCTTTTAGCCAGCTTAATACTAAATTTCATTACTGTTTAACCTAATAAATTATACAATCCCTAAAACAATCAGAAGAAATATGCCAGGTGTTGACTTATTTTGTAGGGGAGAAAGTGCTCTGGGTTAGAAATAAGGAAGCTTGCGTTCTCTGCCACTTATTAAAAATAATCCTAGACAAATCATTGAACTATACTCGTCCCCATCCTCATCTGTAAAATGAGAGCATTGGTTTTACTGATCACTAAAAGCCCTTATAGATTGGAAAATCAGAGGGTCTAAGGCAGTGGGTCTCAACCCTGGCTATACATTAGAATCACCTGGGGAGCTTTAAACTGAATTAACCTCCAGAGGTGAACCTGGGCATTGGTGTGTGTCTTAAAAGATCCCCAGGTGATTCTAATGTACAGGCAGGGTTGTGACCCTCAGCATTATGATATCACCAAACCCAAGCCGTGCCTATAACTATTAGACCACTCACATTTATCGAGCACTTAATCCAGGCACTGTTCTTGTCATCAATTATCTAAATTATGCAATCCTTGCAACCTGCTACGAATTGGGTATTATTAGCCCAACTTTACCCCGTTTTACAAATGAGGAAACTGAGGCTTATACAGGTGAAGTAAATCAGCCAAGGACCACTCCCTCGCCCCCCACCACACCCCACCCCCCCAGCTACAGAGTGGCAGAGCCAGCAGGATTTGAGCCTGAACTGAATGCCAGAACCTGTGTTCCTAACTTTTCCAGTAAAGAAGCTCCAGTCGGTATTGCAAAGACATCCTATGGCAGCCTTCCCTAGGCATCTCATGAAAAGAATGCTGGGAAATTCTCTTGCTGGCTGTGAACAATCATCAATCCTCCTCAGCTGTGTTGCTGCTTTCTGTGCCAGGAGGGTAACCGACCTGCTTTACTAAATCCTGACTCACTTTGGAGAAAACTGAGCGTCTGCCATCTACTCCTCTGGGATGCGATTCAGAAAGAAAAGCACCAACTTGTATTTGAAGTGAGGCCCAGGTGGGGACAAATGGATATGGACACCCATGTATTGGTACAGAGCTCCCACAAAGGAAAGGGAAGGTAAACTCGTCTCCTTTGAACCATAATGCCTCTAATTTATGCTGTGGCCTATCAACAAAGCATTAACATGTATTTTACCACAAGGCCTGATTGAAGGTAAGACAGCAAGCTACAGCTGCTAGATAGATAGATAGATAGATAGATATAATCAATCTTTTAAAATACGGTTTACCAAAATAAAACTAATGACATTAGGACATAGAATCATTATTTAAGTGATAAAACTAGCTCATTCATTTCGCAAATTATTGTTAAAATGCCTTCTGTGTGCCTATTCCTATACTGGGCATTGAGATAATTGTGAAGTTAGGACATACTCTAAGTTGTAAAAATGCTGTCTGGTTAATTGAAATATGTAGATTAATAATATTTTGCCAAGTCTTAAGACAGACTATTTGGTCACTGTATCAGTGAAGTCTGGAGTTTTACACTTTGTATATTTATGGTCCTGTTCTTTTCTGAGAATTTACAATGCTTTATACTCTTTCACTGTGTCATTCAAATTTTACAAAATGAAGTTCTGGTAATAGTATTTGTATATTTAAATTGGGAAATTTAATTATATTGTTTCCTTGTACTTTAAAGAGCCAGTGTAATAGAGAAAATTCCATTTGTATATGACTAATGCTTAAAGAAGGTGGGGCCTAACAATAGAAGGCTTTCTGTTTTCTTCACTTTCTTTTTTCCTTTCCCCCACCTCCAACCAACTGAATGCATGGAATTATGACCTGGAGGGCCTTTGAAGAAAGAAGAATTTGGATGTTTTAGGGCATTAGCAGAGCGGAAGTGAGAACAAGAAAGAAAATAGAAGGAAGCAGAGAGAGGAGTTGGAATAATTGGAATGTTATGGACTAAATTGTGCTTCCCCCCCAAAATTCATGTTAAAGCCCTAGCCCCTCTTGTGATCTCTCTTTGGAGATAGGGTCTTTAAGGAGGTAATTAAGGTTAAATGAGGTCATAAGGGTGGGGCCCTAATCCAATGACACTGGTGTCCTTACCAGAAAGGGAAGGGACCACAGACAGCTCTCTGTGTGTGTTTGCACAGAGGCTGTGAAAGGACACAGCAAGAAGGCAGCTGCCTGCATGCCAGGTAGAGAGGTCTCAGCAGACACCAGCCCTGCTGGCACTTTGCTCTTGCACTCCTAGCCTTCAGAACTGTGAGAAAAATTTCTGTCACTGAAGCCACCCAGTCTGTAGTATCTTATTATGGGAGCCGGAGTAGACTAATACATGGAGGAAGGCTTAGGTGTAGGCAGATGAATGAAAAATTGCTGTTGGCAGGGTGCCCGCTATAAGTGTTATGGAAAGGAGTGTCTAACGTGAAACTGACCGTTGTTGTGTGTGTGTATGCATTGTGGGATTCCTCCTGTGACCCCCACGTCTTCATAGAACCTGTTACAATTATATGTGGTCAAGGGTTACTCTTCCCTGTTTTGCTCTGGCAGCCAAGAGGCAGAATTTCACACAGGTAGATATAATGCAGACCAGGAATAGCATCCACAAAGAGGAGCCTGGGGACAAGTTGGCGAGGGCAGCGGCATTGCAGAAATTTGGAGGACACATTTAGACTTTAGGCACCATTATCTAGACCCAAGAGATGTCTGTGCTATAATAGAGGTTAAATGATGTTAGGAACCCCAGGAATCATTTCCAATTTAATCTCTTAATTTAAAGATGGAGGAAATGGGGCTTTGAGAGGTGAGAGCTGAGGTCTTCTTGCTCGTCATTCTTGTCCAGATGGAAAATGACAAAGTTTTGGAACTCCAGATTTGGTGGGTTTCTTGTTTGTTTACTATATAACAGTGCTTCTAATTGGCTTTAAACCATATTGTGTGTGTGTGTGTATGTATGTATGTATATCTATATATATTTATATAGATATTGATAGATACGTAGATAGATTTCAATCTCTAACCTTTTTAAGTTTCCCAGTCTTACTTTCATTTGAAATTAAAAAAAAAAAATTAAAGAAAGAAAAGGAGGGGCGCCTGGGTGACTCCATCGGTTGAGCATCAGATTTCAGCTCAGGTCATGATCTTATGGTTGGTGGGTTCAAGCCCCGTCATGCTCTATGCTGACAGCTTGGAGCCTGGAGCCTGCTACAGATTCTGTGTCTCCCTCTCTCTCTGCTCCTGCCCTGCTCCCACTCTCTCTCTCAAAAATAAGTAAACATAGGGGCTCCTGGGTGGCTCAGTCGGTTAAGCGTCTGACTTCAACTCAGGTCACCATCTCGCGGTCCATGAGTTCGAGCCCCACATCAGGCTCTGGGCTAATGGCTCGGAGCCTGGAGCCTGCTTTTGATTCTGTGTCTCCCTCTCTCTCTGCCCCTCCCCCGTTCATGCTCTGTCTCTCATTGTCTCAAAAGTAAATAAACGTTAAAAAAAAATTTTTTTTAAATAAGTAAACAAAAAAATATTTTTAAATCCATACAATAATTATACCCATTGTTGTTTGAAAAGCAAGATAAGATTATCAGATATGAAAGTGCCTAGCACATTGTAATGTTGTGTAAAATGTAGGATGTTTTTATTTGTTATTACTCAACTGTGTAGTAAATTCACATAAATATGTTCACTTTCATCTGATGAGAGAAATTAGATTTTATTTTAAAATCAGAAACTGTTCAGACTGGAAAAATCCATTTTCTTAACGAGTACTTGACCCATTTTCATTGATTTTTGTCAGAACACACACACACACACACACACACACACACACACACACACTTCTGAGATGAGGCACAAGATGGAAAGGTATTGACTTTGCGGTTAAACAGGCCTAAGCCTAAAGTTCAACCCTAGTTTCTTTATTTAGTAGTTGCTTATCCTGGAATATGTTCCTGAATATCTCTATGCCTCAGTTTCCTCCTCTATGACATTGGACCAATGTCTTTTTTAGGGGATTGCTATGGAGGACAAAGGAGATAAAACAGATAAAGTGTGGTTTTCCAAGTTCCCTTTACAGAAATACATATTTGTGTTATTCCTGAAGAACTGACTCATCATTGAAATGGGAAAGGCAGAGTATTGCTATCACAGCGTTGGCTGATACATGAAAGGAGAGGACACACATAGTAAACATTACTTCCATTTTGTCTTTTTGAAAAGCAATATTAAGTTGACTTAATTTTGTGAAGTGAAAGAGAGCTATTATTATTGTTACTATTATTACATTCACAATTATATTAAGAGTTTGTCTCCTTTAAAAAACATATATGAGAAGTAAACAAGGCTAGGGTAACAAATATATATTTGTCAAGTGGGTTTCCAGTCAGTCCTTAAAGGTATTTACCTCAGTAAAGAACTGGCTTACAATTGATCTGATTTTCTGTCGGGGATTGTGCTAATGTTAACACAGCCTCACTGAGTCTGGCACATGAAAGTGTGGCCCCGAAGGGTGAAGGCAGTTACTGAAAGGGAAAGAATAGAAGGGCTTTTAAACTCTCCAGTTTCTAGTACACGTGAGATCATATTGGATTTGGTACAGACATTGCTTTGCCCTGAACAGTGGAACGATTCAAAGACTTTTATATTTTTTGCATCACAAGTACCCAAAGAAAATATTTACATTTTAATCCATTGCATTTTTAAGCTTTTTAGTAGACATTAAGAATATAGCAATTTTGTCTCAACCTGAGTTAATGTAAAGACAAAAAATTGTAAAGGTAAACATTTATTTCATTAAATGTTTTTATTTCATTGGAGATTTAAACAAGAATATCCACAAGTGAGTAGAAAGGTAAACCAACTTTTAAAGACTGAAATAGTTAAAAAAAAAAAAAAAGAATGATAACAAAGATATTTTGTTCTGTATATTAATTGATGCTTGGGAGTAGTTTAATTCTTTTAGATACTTAGAAATTCCTTTCGTGGTACACTACTTAGCATTTGATAAGGATTCTGACATTTTGGACATGGTTTTTAATTGAGTGTGATAAAGAGATTTTAAAGTACACTGAATGTTTTGTCTAAATAGAAATATTAATTTTTGACCGTGTAAATGTAAAACTAGAATAAATTCTAGGACACAAAAGATCCATAGCAGTCTAATGTTCCTATACATTATTTCTTTTTCTCAAAATAAGAATGACCTTCTATAGTAATATTTTGGAAAGTAATGTTGCTATTATATTTACTCCAATTTGACTGTGCATCAAAAGCCACTGCTGAAAACCAAAATGTGTTAGCTATTAATGTTAGAAAATATATATCATGTCTCTTCAATATCACTCTAGCTTTTTAGCCAAGAAGTTAATTAAGAACACTTTAGGAAAGGGGTGCCTGGCTAGCCCAGTCAGTAGAGTATGTGACTCTTGATCTTGGGGTTGCGAGTTCAACCTCCAATTGGGTATAGAGAGTACTTAAAAAAATAAAATGTTAAAAAAAGAGAACACTTTAGGGAAGTGTTAAATACACTATTGTTTGGGGTAATTTAAAGAATAAAAGAGCAAAAAAGTAAAATGAGGAATTGTCTTGAGTTATATTCCAAGATACATAGAATAAGTAGAATAATATAGGCAGACAGAGTTGGGACTTAGAATAATAAATTAGTTCTCAATTGCATTCAGAGCCACTAAAATCTCCCTTGTTACTCCAATGGACACAATATTCCTAATAACTAAGTAAGTAAGTAAATAAATAAATAAATAAATCTAGCACGGGGTTAATAGCAGTATGTAGAAATAGGCATAAAAACCAATTTTTGTGATACTGTCTCAAAAGTAGACATGAATTCCTTTGTTGTATTTCTTTTTTTTAAAATTTTTTTTTTTCAACGTTTTTTATTTATTTTTGGGACAGAGAGAGACAGAGCATGAACGGGGGAGGGGCAGAGACAGAGGGAGACACAGAATCGGAAACAGGCTCCAGGCTCCGAGCCATCAGCCCAGAGCCTGACGCGGGGCTCGAACTCACAGACCGCGAGATCGTGACCTGGCTGAAGTCGGACGCTTAACCGACTGCGCCACCCAGGCGCCCCATTTTTTTTTTTTTTTTTTTTTTAAATTTTTTTTTCAACGTTTTTTATTTATTTTTGGGACAGAGAGAGACAGAGTCCTTTGTTGTATTTCTTAGAAACTGGATAAGTCTAGGCTGTCAGGATAGAAGAAAAGTTTTCATTCCATAAATATAAACTATAAAGGATCCAAACTGTTGTTCTGTGGAAGAATTTATCTAGAAAATATAAACTGAATCTTTATTGAAAGTGTTACTTATATACTGATGGCAATATATTTGTTGAAGTCCAGAAGAGAATCTCTCCATTAGATCACCTAAATTAGGATTTTAAGTGGTTTTTCACTAGTCACAGGTCACCGCAGTAACTATGTGTTGCTTTTAGGCTATGGAGAACCAATGAGACCTTTCAAACACCCTGCAGTTTTCATGTAAGAAATTCCCTCCCTCCCACTGTGTTCAATTTTGGGAGGTTGCCAAATCAAGTTGCTGGGTCCTCTCTCCAGGGAAGTCTGGTTTTTGAAGACTTCTTTTTAGAGCCTTTAGCCACCTGTACAGCCATATGGATATTTCTCTCTCAAGGGCTGAGGAATACAAAGATGAAAAAAAAAAAAAAGACTTAACATTTGTTTCTTCAGTTCAGCTACAGATCAGTTCCTGCTTCTGAACCCTAAACACTTGCCTGCTTTTTTAGCATTCCTTTGATATTCTAAGTGACTCCATATTTTTACGCTAATTTTTCTTTTGGCCAAGAGTGAGATTTGTTTTTTTGTTTTTGTTTTTGTTTTTGCTAGAAACCAAGAGCCATAAATACCAAGAGTCAACAATGCAATTAGCCTAATTCTTAATCCTGAAACCTCCTAGGCCAGCCATACATGTAGGCAAATTAAGACACAATGAGGCTAAGGGTTCAATCTGGCATGCAAGTGATCAAACATCACCCAGTTTCTGGTACTGTAATATCACCCTGCAAATGATAGAGATATTGCTTTCCCCTATTACGTATTGAATGCTTGTCATGTTTCAGGTACTATGAGGAGGACTGGAAGTGAATCACATCATTTAATCCTTATAACAAATTTATAAAGTAGGTCCTAGTATAATGACCATGTCTCACAACTAGCTAGATGATATAAGTACTTCAGAGATGCACTAAGGAAAGTACAATCATTTGGAAAGATATATGGATAAAGTTTTCTCCAGAATTTTTCCTTCTACTGTTAGGAAGAGAAATGCTTCTTTCCAATTCCTTCTCTTTCTTTCTCTGAAGATAGATTTTTTTTTTTTTTTCCCCACTAACTTCCAGATTACCTGACTGGTCAATGACAGCCATGGACTCAAACTTCTCAGCTGAGTGGATCTAATCCATCAAAAATTCTGACTTGAGGGACTTCATTTTTTACTCCTTCATTCTTTCTGGGGTAATCATCTCGCTAAAAAGGAGATTTTTCAATTCCTAGACTCACAGAAAAGGAGATAGTAAGTGCCTTGGTGCTTGTCCCAAACCACAGAGTTCATTCCGACTTTTATCAACACTCAAGAAGTTATTGTAATGTTCCAATCTGCAGATTCACTAGAATTATTT
This sequence comes from Neofelis nebulosa, assembly GCF_028018385.1. NCBI lineage: Eukaryota > Metazoa > Chordata > Mammalia > Carnivora > Felidae > Neofelis > Neofelis nebulosa. The sequence continues at coordinate 38,869,297 of NC_080782.1, read as the reverse complement.
TTAGTTGGCTTTGAATGCAGATGGAAAAGAAGTGCAATTTGGTGTGTTCTCTCAGTTGGTATGTTCTCTCAGATGGTGGGTTACCATCTTTCAAAGCCTCCATGTGTTACATGAGTTTGTAGAAGAATTTACCATTGAAATTAATATTAAGTGTAACTGGAAGAATAACCTATAAAAGGTAATTCTCACATTCTCAGCTCTGCACAGAGGACACCATTGGAGCCACTGTTGTCAGCAGCACTCAGATCCCCAAAATGGTAAGCGATTAACGTAGCTGCTTTTTTTTAAATAGAGGAAAAAGGAGCAGTTAGAAAATCATCTAGAGGAAACACGTATTTAAGAATCCCTGAAGTTGACATTAATTAGTGTAATTATCTTTTTTCCCCTCAATGCCTATGCATATGTTAAATGATTCTGAAATTTAAATATCTTATGAACATGCAGTATCAAACGTATTGGAAAAAGTGAACCCTTATCAAGATCATTTAGGAGCTCATTGAGGAATAGACCAAGAAACTACTCTTAATGTCTGGAAGAATCTTTCAATTCATTAGAAAAGAAAAAAAAAATCACCCCCTAGTTCTATGTATGGCTTATCATAAGGTGCTGATCCTATAACCTATAGACTAAATCAATTGTTCCAAGGTATATTACATCTAAATAGTTCCTAGAAATAAAGAAATGTGTAGGTTTTCTGAGTCAGTCCACTTATACAAGAAAAGGGATTGTTGATATAGTTTTCTCAAGGATTATCACCAAGAAAAGAGTATTCAAATATTGGGTAGAGCTCTCCAAACTTCCCAGGCAGGAAACTGTGGTCAGTGTTCTTCTGTTCTTTGTTGGGAACAACAAAAGTTTCAGCAAAGATCACCATCAGCTGAAGGATATTACCTGAGGACCTTTCCAGATGAGACCAAGGTATCTTCAGGTTATGATGGTTTTCCCTTTCTCCTTATGTTTTGATTAACCAGATGAGCCTTGATAATCAAGTACAAAATACAAACTATTAAGAGATGCCAAGACAATGTCAGGGTAAATGGACAACCTTTTTTTTTTTTTTAAGTATTGTTCAAACAGCTTTCAGTCTAGCCAATTAATCTATAATCGTTTACTATGACAATGGACCCATATAAGATGCTTATTGAGAGAATCTTCTTTTGACTTTTTTTTTTTTGTAGAAATGTAAACAAACTTGAAAATTAGTAAATTAAAATCAGGCCGCTGTAAAAGTGATGGTGTGAGTCATTATTCTGGAGAAATGCCTGTGGTCATGTCAATCCATCAGAACATTTAGGATCACCTAATTCATCACCATTGTTAAAGGCAGAAAATTTACTTTTTCCAGAAGTGTAACTTCTTAGATACTTTCCCTTGACTATTTGAATTTTATTAGTACAGTGTCCGAAATTTGGTGATTATTTTTATTTATTTATTTATTTTTATTTTTTATTTTTTGAGAGAGCGGAAAGAACACATGCAATTAAGGGGCAAAGGGAGAGGGAGAGAGACTTCATGCTAAGCGTGGAGCCTGATGCGGGGTCTACCTCACCACTGTAGGGTCATGACCTGAGCCAAAACCAAGAGGCAGATGCTTAACAGACTGAATAACCAAGGCACCCCACAAATTTGGTAATTATTAATGACAGAATGGTTTATTATGCAGCCTATAATGTTCAGTGGACTTTCCTTATAATCTTCCTTCTGGATTTGCTAGTTAAGGACTTTGATATTAACTTTCTTCATCAGTAAGATAGGGGTACAATACCTATTTAATATAGTAGTTATAAGGCTAAAATTAGATATGGAATGAAAGCATTCAATACATACCAAATATTTAATACATTGCAGCTAGTCTTACATCATTATTGACAATATCAGAGGCCATGAGTTTTGGAACCCATATATGAGAATTATGAGTTTTTAGTAGCACTGCGCAGAGATTTCAGTTGTAGGGAGAGTTAACCTACGTGCCTCTTGTGTGTCCCAGTCACAGGATTATGTGGAAGAGTCAGGGTTGGAATTAGTGAAAGATCCACTGGTGGAACCAAAGGCCAGGACACAGCTTTAGTGCAGCCTGAAATAGTTCTAGTAATACTTCATTTGGATAGCGGAAGAGGTGAAGGATTCCAGAAACCCCACCCCCACTCGACTATAATAGTTACTAGCATAAATTAATAAAAATAAAGTGATAGAATTCAAGAATGATGTGAGTAGAAATGGAGGTACTGAAATAAAACAATGAAAGAAATGTATGTATTTAATAAATCCATAATAAATTATGCTAGTGAAAAAGCCAATCAAAAATGTTACATTTTGCATGATTCCCCTTATATTTCATCTGTAAATGGCAAAACTATAGATAGATAACAGATTAGTGGTTATCAGGGGTGAGGCGTGGTGGCATAGGGATTGATGGTGATGGATCAGTTCTGTGTCTTGATTGTGGGAGTGGTGTCATGAATCTGTACATGTGATAAAAAGTCTTAGACTCACACACATATGTACACACAAGCACATACAAAAACTTCTGAAATCTAAATGTCTATAGCTATCAATACTGTGTAAATGTCAATTTCCTGGTTTTGATACTGTGTTATATTAGATGTTACTACTGAAGAATTTTAAAAAGTGCATGGGGACTTTCTGTAGTAGGCTCTGCAAGTTTCTGTGAAATGTAACTATTTCAAAATAAAGAGTTTAAAATTTTGATATAAAAAAAGGAGATTGAGGCAAAAGGCCTCAAATAAAATGTAGAATTATTTTTAAAAAAATTTTAAATGTTTTTATTTATTTTTGAGAGAGAGAGAGAGAGAGAGAGAGAGAGAGAATGAGCCGGGGAGGGGCAGATAGAGAGGGAGACACAGAATCTGAAGCAGGCTCCAGGCTGTCAACACAGAGCCTAAAGCAGGGCTCAAACTAGTGAACCCTGAGATCATGACCTGAACCAGAGTCAGACACTCAACCAACTGAGCCACCAAGGTGCCTGTAAAATGTAGAATTCTTAGTAACCATGCAGCAAAGCTATTTAAGCATAATCCACAAAATACAGATCGGGGGGGGGGGGGTGGAACAGAGAGAGAGAGGGAGAGACATAGCATCTGAAGCAGGCTTCAGGCTCTGAACTGTCAGCACAAAGCCTGATGCAGGGCTTGAACCCAGGAACTGCAAGATCACGACCTGAGATGAAGTCGGCTGCTTAACCAACTGAGCCACCTGGGCGCCCCTTGATTATATGATTTTTTAAACACCTGCATTTCCAAACACACCATGAATAGATTAAAAAAGCAAATACAAACTATGAAAATTATTTATGCAAGATTATAGACAAAGGGCTGTTCCCAATAATATATAAAGAGCTCTTACTATTAAAATAAGAAAAAACAAACTCCCAGAAAAGGTGGTTACAATATGATAGTATAACAAGAAATGACAAATAAATTAGGTTAAATAAATTATGCCAATTCTTTACCACAGATCCATTAAAAATGACATCGTAAAAGTACCTTTATTAACGTAGAAAGATGTTTATGATTTACTAATAAATAAAAAAAGAGTAGGTAATATAGAAATATATTTTATTAATAAAATCTTATTTTGGGGGCAACAGGGTGGCTCAGTTGGTTGAGTATCCGACTTCGGCTCAGGTCACAATCTCATGGTTTGTGAGTTCGAACCCCGCATCAGGCTCTGTGCCGACAGCTCAGAGACTGGAGACCGCTTCAGATTCTGTGTCTCCCTCTCTCTCTACTCCTCCCCTGCTTGCACTCTGTCTCTGTTTCTCAAAAATGAATAAACATTAAAAAAATTAAAGTATATAAATTAATTTAAAAAATAAAATCTTATTTTCTCATTTTCCTAATTTGTATTATTTAAAGTTAGCAGTTCTAGTATTTAAATTATATTTTGAGTCATATGATTTTTATAGTTTATTTTTTTAAAGATTAATTAATTGTAATCATGTTTTGTTTTGTTATTTTTTCTTAAAATTCTTATTATAAGTAAAAAATTATAAAGTAATGCAAATTCAACATTATAGAATTACATAATATAGAAAGTAACCCATCACTCAATAACCCATACTCTCACAAAAAAAAAATAACAAAAAGAGATGACATTTTACCACAGAAATGAAATATGTTAAACTGAATTAAAACTGAATATAGAAAAGAAAATATTTGTGGGCGATAAAAATCTTTTCTAACTACCTTCTGGAAAGAGGCTGTGACCTTTACTCCAAGTTTACAGTAGCTGTAGCTGTCTAAAGTTTGCATGCTTTTACAACATAGGAAAACATTACGATATTTAAATAGCATCAATTTTCTTGTTTTTCAATAGCAAAAAATACATTATTTGTATTGATACTAAATATTTTGGTTGTGATATTCTTTAAAAGAAGGTTATCCTTAATGATTAGGGAAGTCTAATATTGAAGATTTGGAAACATTTGAAAGAAGCAAGAGAAAGGAGCTATATATTTTTATGGTTATTTATTACTGAGCATTAGATTTTTCTGATAATAAACATTTAATTCTTTAAACATGTATCTCATGCTTTTTCACATGATTCTTTTTTTCTGTGCTTCTATGATCACAGTATTTAAGAGTAGAAAACCAGAATTTAATGTAACAAATACTCAGAATACTCAGGGAATGTTTCCATAAAACCTAAAAAAAAACCCTGAATAGAATGAATGTGACCCCTGTGTCTATTATCTCACTGAAATATTCATATCTCAAAACACTTGCTATAACAGATTTCCTTGGTATGAAAGGAGGTGCCCTCCTTTCTTTGTGAATATTTGCAAATTAAGCTAATTGTATTGTATTCAATGACTTTTTCCAGGGAGCTGAGTCTGATTCCTCACATTTTTTTGTGGGTAAGTTGTGTTAAAGGAAGTTTGAAGTTTTCTTGTGGGTGTTTTTTTTTTTTCTTTCCTCCATTCTACTTTATTTTTTTAAAATAAAAGAAAAACTATTACTGTTCGAGATGACTGAGGAAGTCGGTTTGGGTTGTGGAAGATATGTGACCCTGTGGTTATAGAACAGAAGTAGAAGCAAGGAATGCCCTATAGAAACAAGATCTATTGTTTTGCCAATAGAGAATAAATAGTCATCGTTAAGGTAAATTGATTTTTGATTTTTTTTAATCCCACAGCTAATACCTGGGCTATTTGGAAAGTTTCTTCTTCTAGGAAATTATTGAATTATTCACTCAACCAACTTACTAATTGTTAACCCCTGTGCTAAATACTGAAAATGCAAATATAATTAGGATATGATCCCCATCTTTGTAGAATGTCACAAAGGTAGGAGAGGCAGACAGCTAATCAGAGTTTTGTAATACATGCTCCTAAGCAATAAGAAAAAAAAAAAGTAAAAGGTACAAAACAGAAGCAAAGGATTGCAAAGCCTTTCCCCGCATCCCCTCAGGGAAAGTTTCAGCAAAATCTGTTCAAAAAAGTTACAGAACTTTGTTTTGTAGGACAAGTGGGATTTTGCCTAGCAATAGGTATAGAAATGATGATCCAAATAAAGAGTAGAGTATATACAAGCACAACATATGAAGCAATACAGAACAGTACAGGTGGAGCTTTAAGCATGGTGTGGCAGACGGACTCTCAGGCACCCTCCTCCAACTCATGACCCCCACCTCCTGGTCTTTTACCTTCGTGTAATCAATCATCTCCCTTTGATTGTGGGTTTGACCTATGATTTTCTTTTTCTGTTACATTATATAAGGCCTCTTTTTGGTAGCAGATACGCTAGGAGACTCTTCTTGTTGGCCTCATGAAGTAAGCAGCCACTTTGAGGAGGCCCGCGTAGCAAAGAATTCTTGGCAACATCCAGAAGTTGTGGGTAGCCTCCACCCAATAGTCAGCAAGAAGCTGAATGCCTCAGTCCTACAGACAGAAGGACTTGGATTCTGCCAACAACCTAAATGACCTTGGAAATGAATTCCTTCCCTAGTAGAGCCATCGGATGAGAATCTATCCCTGGCAAGCACTTTGCTTGCAGCCTTGTGAGATCCTAAACAGAGGATGCAACTGAGATGTGGCCGACTCCATACCACAGGAACTGTGAGATAATAAATGGTATTGTTTTCAGCATCTACGTTTGTGGTAATTTGTTATTCCACAATCGATAACTAATACAAATGAAGAGAAGTGGAATGGAAGACAAGGAGACAGATCAGAGGGTCTTCTGTGTCACACTAATGATGGGTTAGAGAATGTACCAGTAGAATTAAAAACATAGCCGTTAAGTTCCTGTTCCCACAGCCTAGTGAAGAGATAATAAAGGCTTTAAGGTAGTAACAGAGGAAATGGAGAAGCATATCTCTAGTGGACAGTTGTGGAGCTAAATGATTCTAGACAGAGGATACCACAAGCAAAACCTAGTATCCACACCCACCCTCCACCTCCATCACACACACGGAGAATACTTGTCTTTATTGAAAATAAAAAATAATTTTAAAATTATTAATTGAACCTACATGTATTAAATGCTTATCGTATTCTAGGCATTGCATTTTTTTAACTGCCTGGAAGTAATCAGTGATAAGGAAAAGCATACACATGCATTTCTACAAGATTGGATTTAATGAACAAAAAATGTCACCAGGTGACTGATCCAGTCTACTGTCTCTGACGTTGGCTCCAAGGGGGCATGATGTGGCCATTCCTTTGAGCTTGAAGTTCTGGGGATATCTCAGGAATCCACTAGTTTTCTTCAGTAACCTTCATGATTATTAGAAAGGCCCAACAAACCTGGTCTGAAAAATATTAATCTGACTCAGGAATAGAGTCATTATGCTCCGCAAGATGAGGAATAGTTCCTATCTGGGAGTTGTACAGAAAGAGACATTAATTGAGAACCTAAAAGTATATCCATATCGAGAAGGAAACATGGTAAATACACTTACAGTACTCAGAAATGCTGTTTCCTCCTTCTAATTCTAGTCCCAAAGGAATCCCTATGTGCTCAGCCACCTTGTTTCCTTTCTTTGTCACAATAATTAATTCAATTGTCTGAGTATATTTGGAAAATAGCTATGTTTTTACTCTATAATTTATCATCTTTTTGAGATGAGCTTTGTGATTATATTCTCTACTGGAAAAGCAAAAATAATTATCAGAATTATCAGATTTTGACGGTAATTTTCATCGTTAAAATCAGTTTTTAATCATTAAAATCAAATTTAGCAGATTGAAGCAAATGGCAAAGAAATTCAGGAAACAACTGTCCCAACATATGGTGAGTATAAAAAGGAATATTTTTCTCCTTTGTACAACATTGGAGACCGAGCTTGTTTAATAATGGACTTCCACATTGTCTGATACTACCAGAGATTGTCTTGTCTTTGGCGACCTAACTCTATGATGTCCATTCTGTTTTCATACGGATATTTACCAAAGTTATTTTCAAAGTTGACCTTTTAATATACATGGGAACATGTGTTACCACCCATAATCCCTCTTCTCTAGAGCTTCTTAAAACTGTTAGAAATGTTTTATTGGGATAGCTAATCTTCAAAGATGTCCTCACAATAGACCATACCTGCCAGTATTTGTGCTCTTTAGTGCCTCCTCCTTAAGCTGACTGATGCTGTAACAAGCTTAGAGCTAATGCACAGCAACAAAAATGATTCTGTATGACTGTCAAGGCTACATTAGAAGAAAGTTTGCAGTTTTCGCTTTGATGTCTTGGGTTGCTTGCTCAGGAAGCCAGGCACAATGTAAGATAATTGCCCTCCCAGGATACCGCCAGGTTGCAAGGAAACTCAAGGTGAGTATGTGGTGAGGCCTTGTGAAGAGACAGATCCCAGCCAGCCCCTAACAAACACCTCCAGCCATCCCAGCCTAAGTGCCTGATGAAGAAGCCATCCTGGTCATCTAGCCATCCGACTGAGCCATGACTCAATTTCAGTCTCCTGAGAGACTCCAAGAACTGACCAGCTGAGCCCAGTCAACCTGCAGAATTGTTATTTTAAGCTGCTAAGTTTTGGGTGCTTTATTACATGGCAGTTGGTAACTGAAATAGTCATTCCATGAAAAAATTGGTTTGTTGCCTTTACTTAGTCATCACCTGTTACTTCATGAAAAGGTCAAGTACAGAGGAGTTGAATTTTACGTGAATCACAATTTTAAGAGTAAAATTTTTATGCACATGTATAAGCAAGAACTCACTTGCCTTTTGACTTTTAAACAGTTTTATTTCTCATTTGATAAGCATTTTAGCACGGGCAGAAACCAAAAAATGATTTCAAAAATAGTTTCTCTTATTTCTGAAAAGATCAAAATGTGGAGTCATTCATATAATAAATGCAAGCCTCTGCCAAAGTTGATTTACCACTTAAAATTTATCCAAACCTTCAATTTTTACCAAGGAACATATCTGTCTTGGAACATTTAGTTTCTCTCACTTTCCAACGTGCGCAGTAGTGGTTGGTTTGCTTATCAGGCCCATTTACGTCATTGGATTACTGAATAAAAGAATTCAACACACATATTTGAGTGGTAGTGATATGCCAGGCACTACAGTAGGTGCTGGGAAATGGAACAGTAAACAAAGTTGACTTGGTCCCTAACTATTTGGAGTTTACAGATTAGTAGAAATGACCATCGCCAGAGGTTTCCAAGTTTTCTCTGTGGACCTTATATTTTCTAACTGAGTTTTTTCACAGTGCTGCTAGACAATAAGAAGTACCTAACATTCAATTTAAGAAGTAGTGAAGTCCAAATAATTTAACATGTATTTTTGTTCTAACAACTTTCTACATATAACCAGCACACATAAATTTAAAGAAAAAATTCATTCTTGCATAACTACAATGACTTAGTAATGCAATGTGTGCAGCTGTGGGGCACTGGAATCAGATTGGCCATTTTCTGTTTTACATTGATTTATGTGTAGTGCTTTCTTTTTATTACAGGAACCACTGCAAACTCAGCTGCATGAAGATATGATGACATTGTATCTTCTAGCACCATCTAATACAGAAACTGTGAACTATCTTGGGCTTATAGTTTATATAGTTCCAGCAGATATCAAATATCACTGTGTTTCCTTCAAACTTTTAAGTTAAAACATTTTTAATATCCTTTGGCCCCACTGGGAGTTTCCTGCAGTGCCCCAGTGTGCCCGGGTGTGCAGGTTGGGAACCAAAGAAAAGACGAAGAATGCAGAATAATGTAGACTGGCTGCGATGTCAGAGTTGGGTACTTGCACAGATTCCCCTCCCAGGCTCAGCACAGGTCAGCTGCCAGATTAAAATTTAATGCAAATTTGCTTCATCAAAATAACAACCTAACAAAGTTTAGTAATACTCTGATGTATTTATGAGTGGGCAAAATCCTCTCTACTAAATTCATGAAATCCAAAGGTCAATTATATCTAAGTAGAGTTTGAGATTAAATAATTAGTCATGACAGGAGCTATCAAGGCAGAAAAAAAGATATAGAATACACATTTGTCCTCTGGATATAGCCTATTTGGTCTTTCCACATGAAGAGTGAAATCTTTTTTCTTATGTTTCAGAGATTCACTGTGATGTGGAGGTAAAAGTCCTCTCTGACCAGATATGGTACAGAGAAAAAAAAAAATCTTAGAACTTTTATAATCCATTTATTACATACAATATATATATATATATAATATATTTATTATATATTATAAATATACAGGTTATAAAATATTCTATACCTACTTGGAACAAACTAGTCTTTGTTATCAGAAAGATAACTTAGATTTAATCTACAAAATAAGATATAAGAATATGGTTATTATGCTAAAAAACAATTATATGTACAAAAAATCTCATGACAAGATCCTTTACATTGTATCATTTAATACAGAGAAAGATTGTGAAAAAAGGAAATAGCTCTATGAAATATCAAATTAATTTCAAGAGCACTTATCATGTATCAGGCTTTTAACATGTATTCACAGCTAACAATAAAACATTTACTATTGTTAACCAACTAAATTGTCTGGAGCAGAAATTGAGCATTGCCAGCCCATTGGCCATTTTCACTTGGTGATGTTTTCTGGCCTTGGAAATTTTTGAATGTAAAATTAACATTTAAAATTGCATTATTTCGCAAAGAAATTTGGATTATGAGTTCCTTATGTACAATGGAAGATCTGACATACGTGGCCTAGAAGGACCCATCTAGTGCTATGTGGGGTGGGGGTGTCCTTAAATGGGCCATTCATGGAGTACCTGGCTGGCTGGGTCAGTAGAACATGTAACTCTTGACCTCAGGGTCATCAGTTCAAGCCCCACGTTGGGCATGGAGCCTACTTAAAAATAAATAAATAAATAAATAAATAAATAAATAGTTCATTCTCCAGTGTAACACATTCCCTTCTGTTCTCTATTTTATTTTATTCTACTTATTTAACTTATAATTTATGCTTCGGCCTATAAGCATTTGAGTTTGTGAATCCTGCTAGAAGATAGATGATCTCTCTAGATAATGTCTAAATTGTAAGGATAATTGCAGAATTATGATAAATGTTTTAACATAGAGAAAATAAAATATACCTTAGTTTTATAAATCACACCCATAAGTCAGCGTTTTCACCCATCCCTTTGGAAGAAGTGCAAAGAAAAAACAATATTTAATGTCTCTTCAATCACAACCAAGTTTTACAAACTCAACTTGCCATGTAAACCTCTGGTGAGGGAGATTTTCAGGAAAGCAATTGATGAGAAGTAGTGATCATGTAGAAAGATGAAAGTCTAAAAGCAGTGAAAGGTAAGTATCATTTTCTAGTAAAATTTTAAATTATAGAGTAAATAAAATTTATAAGGATAGGAAACTGCAAATGACTAAAAGTAAATAAAAATGCCTCACCTTCTCTCTCTATGAAGCTTACCACCCTTTTTAAATAGAACATAGCATGTTTTAATTCCAACATTTACTTATTTTTGTATTATTTCTTTTAAAAGCAATTTGAGGTGATTCATAAAATTTAGTGCAGTGTAGTTAAGATGCAGAAAGTCATAGAACATAAGAGGATGGATAATCATCATAGTTAATTCAGAATATTGTATTTGTGTACAAATTTAGAAATAAATGTCTTGATGGGTGCCTGGGTGGCTCAGTCGGTTGAGTACCCGACTTCAGCCCAGGTCATGATCTCACAGTTCATGTGTTTGAGCCCCACGTCAGGCTTTGCACTGACAGTGTGGAGTGTGCTTCAGATTTTCTGCTCCCTTTCTCTCTGCCCCTCCTCTGCTCACACACTCTCTCTTTCAAAAATAAATAAGCATTAAAAAAATAAGTCTCCTGGTATCGAAAACAAAAATTTAAATAGATGATAGAGAGATAGAGAGATAGATAGATGGATGGATTCTTGGTAAACAATTCTGTCTGTGGTAGGCTGGATACACATTTATCCAAAAAAACATTTCTGCATAAATTGAAAGGTAAATGTTACATGTGGTACTTTATTTATAATAAGGTTTGGCTGTATATTAAAAAACAAATAATGATAGCATAAACAGTGTGGTAGGCAACATTTTCAAATGTTCTCCAAGATTCCCATTCCCTGATATTTGTTTTCTGTATAACCCTCTCCACCGGAGTGTGGGCCTAGGAACTTAATGAATTTCAATTTCGTGATTAAGTTGTACTATATGAAAAGGTGAAGGGATTTTTCAGATGCCATTGAGGTACTAAATCAATTGACTTTGAATTCATCAAAAGGAGATTATTCTGGGCAAGGCTGACCTACTCAGATGAGCCCTTAAAAGGAACTGGGCCTTTCCTAAAAAAAAAGAGATTAGAGGCAACACACCAGAGAACCTCCTGCTGGATTTGAGGAAGTAAGCTACAAAGTTATGAAAGTTTCCATGAAGAAGACCATCTGAAAAAGATCTCCAGATAGTCTCCAAAATCTGAGAGCCATTCCTTCCTGATGACTAGCAAGAAAATGTAACTCCAGTGCAACAACCACCATGACCTGAATTCTGCCAACCCAGGACTTGGGAAGAGGCTCCGGAGCATTATGTGAGATTGTAGTCCCAGCCAATGCCTTGAGTTCAGCCTCGTGAGGCTCTGAGCAGAGAACACAGCTTATCCACACCTTGCATTCTTGTATTTACCCATAGTAAATGGGTGATGTTTTAAACCCCTAACTTTGTGGTAAATCTGTTACACAGCAATAGAAGACTAATACAACAGCATATAATCTCATTTCTCTTTCACCTCAAAGTACCCTGGAGATGAGTAGCCCGGGACCAGTATGTTATTTGAGTCAACAGGATCCAGCCAGCTCTGTCTATGACTTTGCCATTCTTTCTATGTCACTTCATCATACAAAATGGTGGCTCAAAATCCAGCAATCGCATCCGGTAAATAGAAAGATGAAAGAGGGTAAGAAAGGGCACATCCATTCCTCTTTAAGAAGGCCTTGTGCTTTTATCTTCTGGCCATAATTTAGCTACCAGCCATGTTAGCTGCATATATGGTTGAGTAAATGAAAGATTTCAACAAGCTAGAGAAACAGAAAGGTAGCATGCCACTAGATTATCTCTCTTAAATGAAAGCTATCTTAGGGGCTAGTTTACAACAAACTTGTATGTACTTTTTGGAAGAGGGATCTATATGCTGTACAAATTATAGAGAACACCAGACTTTGACTCCAATCACAGTTCCACAATTTAATATGCAGATTGAGAGGCTTGAGTAATTTCTCTGAGCATCAGCTTGTTTTTGTAATCCGTGAAGTTTAGGCAATTATTCTAAAGGCTAGGCATTGTTGGGGAGATTAAGTAACAACACAAAGACATAGAGGAGATGCAATGCCAGTTATGAAAGGTTACCCTACAGTATGTTAGCTGCATTCACTTACCAAGGAGTGCGGATCATGAGGTCATGCTAGTTAGGAATATTATTTTTATCAAATAAGGACTTTTGCATCAGCTTCAGCATTTGGGCAAATATGTAATTGAAACCACAGATAACTGCAATACATATCATGGATAGGGAAAAAACGAATGTGTTTTTAATCTACCAGCTTGTTCACAATTTATCTAAACACTATAGGAAAATGAGGTGGAATTACAGTACACTTGTCAGGGAATGAATTCGTTCCCCAAAGTATGGCCATGTAACTGAGTAAAATAATCTATTTGATAAGGCCCCTTAAAATAGTCAACTTCAATATCAAAGAATATCTTTTAAGAATACTGAATTATGTTAGATTGACATTTACTTACTTTGTTGATGATTAACCAACAATTTTAGCTGCTATTTAAGGTTGCTCGGTTGGACGTTTAGACATAGTAAACCAGTTTGTTAATGTTGAGGAGGTATCAGTTTCTTATTTGCTGGAACTGGTAGACATTCATCTATTCTCCTTATGAGATAGTATACACTTTGTTTACTGAGAAGTTAAAATAAAATCAGGGTGAGGGGATTAAGACAGAGCCCTACTTTCTTCACGTAAGATATTTAAATACCTGTTTTGTATGTCAAAGAAATCTTTTCTCTGTGCTCTGGTTTTCGCTGTAGTACCAGAAAACAGGCTTGGGAAATGTATTAATAGACTTAAAATAAATGACAGGCTTTATGATTCAGACTTGAGATGGCTCCCGTAAGTGGAATCAAAATCTGACAAGAGATTTAAGAATGCTACAAACATAACCCTCCTCCATAACTATTTTATTATTCTCAATCACTTGCTCTATAAGATAAAATAATGTATATAGCACAATGATCACGGTTGGAGTGGCTGTAAACCAAACTGGATTCTCTCACACACAAGATGTAAGATTAAATGATCTAGTCTCATGGTTTTGTTTAGATAGATAGGTGGTATGTTTCGAGGGCATATGCAGAATGCTAATTGGGCCCATGTATTTTGGATTAATGTGTATGTGAATTGAGCATATTTTTGTTATATATAAATAACAAAATATATATGTAGTATATATTTCTATATATACACACACACACACACACACACACATACACATATGCCTTTAGATGTACATTTGCATTTTGTAGTATATGCATTTGCATTTCAAGAATACTAGCAGTAGCAAATTGCTTTATACTAAAGACAAATAGAAATTTTAGGAAATTTTTATTCATTTATGTTCTCACTCAATTATTTTTCTCAATTTTGTGGTTATGTGTAAGACATCTAGATATTAAACACCTATAGATAAGAAAAAGCAAACATCAATGAAAAATAACAGGAAATTCAACATAAAAGAAATGTCCACCTAGTAATATAATGTAAATGTCTATGAGTATGTGGAGGAGTATCTTACTTGATATTGACAAATCCATCAAGATTATTTTTAAAAACCTACAGAATTTACCTAAAACTATCAGGTAATTATGGAAAATGAAGAATAAAGTGTCACATATTTTTCTTTTTTAAAAAAAGCATACTTATCTTTGTTACATTGGATGTAACAGAAACTACCATAATTTACAATTATAAATTTCCTGATTAAAATTTGTCAATAATTTACTTCTTTAATGATTACCTTTATAAGCCATTCAAACAGCAGTTTTACAGAAAATCTCCCCCTTTTTTTTTAAAGAAAAAATATTCCTGAATTATAAATAATTGAGCCCTATTATTGTCTGTGCGTGGGCCAGGGAGTAGGAGAAAGTGGAGTAGTTAGCCTTAATTATCTGGATAATTTATTTCTGTCAACCCAGCCTTGGTGCCCTTTCCTTTCAAAACTGAAAAGTTATATTAGAAATTATAGTTCGTCTTAAAGGAACTGTAACATTAGAGATGACATTTCAGCACATTTGTGGATAAGTTATTTTCACTATGTCACCTTTCCCTGTGATAGTTGTGCAGTCTTCCTATGCTAGGATAGAGATTGAGAGAGTAGATGACAGGAGGGTCAGGGGACTCTTCTCTCTCACTCGAAGGCTCCTACCATTGCCATCTGAAATCAGATTGTTAGCATGTCAGCTCAGTCTGTCAGAATCCCCTGAGTGCTGCCCAGCCAGCTAAGAGAAAATACTTTGTGTATTGGCTGTGGATGTCCCTTAACAACACCCAGTCACTCAGTCATGCAGCCTAAATGGGGCAGCAGACGACACCTTCACACTAGTGTAGGATAACTGAGCTTTCTGTCGATGTGTCTTGACCTTATAAGAAGGCACAGCAAAGGGCCAGAGTGAAGAGCCCAGAAAGGCTTGATTGCTACTAACCTTCTCTTGTCTGTTAAAAATGGCAGCTTCTTTTACTCCAGTCAGTCAGAAACAAATGTAATAAAACAATCTTTACTCAGAACACCAGCAAGGCATTTCTTTTATGCAGTGATGAAATACAGCCACTAGATGACACCAAGAGATAGTTTCTATACGTCTGATTAATATCCTACGCTCAATTGCCTGTTCAAAGGCGACGTTCCTAGGATTTTCATCGAGATCACAGATGTAGGCCAATTAAAGGACCTAAATTTTAGAATTGCCTTACTGCAATATTATCAATTATCATCTAACCAGGAAGACAACATTAAAATCAAACGAAACAAAAACAAAACAAACAGCATCGGACGTGGGGTCATTTGGGCACCCAACATGAAACATTTCCACTTTCATTTCTCGCTGTCCTTACCATCAATAAGGTGTGCTGGGGAAGTCCCTACTGTTACTGTCATTTTGGAAGGTTTCTGCCAGTACTCTACCATAAAACCTTCTCAAGGACTTGAAATTCAACTGTAATACTTCTCTCCAGTTTACATTTTATAATCCAAGTCTCAGCAATACGCATCTTCATGTGGTTGCAAACAGTTGGCCTGCACCTATGTCTGTGTCAGCAAGAGAAAAAAACCACAACTGCTAGTAAGTGTCAACTCTCAGACGATTATCAGTATTTCAAAAAACAACTCATGTTTCATCTTGGATTGAGTATGCTGATGGTTCATTACCAAGTTGATGTAATTTGTGTCCTGGGAATAGTCTTAAACTTTAAAGCAGTAGTTTCCCCATATAATGCAATACTGTTTTAGTAGCAAGGTATCTATATGATAAGAGTTGCATACAAGTTTCAAAATCAACTGTCTGAACCAGGGAAAATCTCCAGAAGTCCAAGATCATGAAGAAACAGTTAATACTAAATACATAATTCTAATAAATGTTGCTTGAAACAACTTTGTAAAGTTTCTATATTTCAAAAATACAATAATGATTTTGTTTTTAGGCTAGTATTGCCATGTGGTTAAATTAAGTGCATTTTTTTCACAAAAGATATTTTTTATTAGAAAAAAACTATATTGATTACATAATGGAGAAAATAAATGCTCTTGATTCTAAAAGCACCATTTGAGACATATGATCATTTCTAAGAAGCAAATGTGTAGAAATTAACAGAACACAAGGTCATACTCATGTATTGAGTATTAATTTAGTAAAACATATGCACATCCATCACTTTACAAATATAAAATGACAAAGAAAAACAAATACAACTTCATTCTGGAATAACACTTTTTTTGAAATAAGACACTCTATTCTGGTTTTCAGTACATCTTTTCTGTTTTCTTCATGAATTTTGAACCATTGCACATCTGATTTTCCTGAGTTTTATGGGTTTTCTAAAATTATGGCCAGGTTTTCTTATTTAAATAGCACTAGTATTTTAAAATCAGTATCAGAGATAAATTTCACATGGAGTGTCTCTATTAAAAAATGTTGGCTAGTCTGCATAAGAAACATCGGTACCTATATAGATTTCCTTATTATTTATTTATTTATTTATTATTTATGTATTTATTTATTTTCTTAAGTGAAAAAACTCGGGATGGACCCACTTAAAAACTTGGTGTGTTCTCAATGCCAAGAGTATTAGATTTATTAAAATCTTATGTGTATAATTTTCATAAGAATTACTTTGAAATTCCCTAAGAATATAGGAAATGAGTCATTCAAACATATTTTACTTTCCGAAGAAATTTTTGATTTTAAGAACTTAGCCATTTTATTTTATTGGACTACGTAGGTGGTAGAACAGTTTTATACCAGCTACTTATTCCCCCTCTGATTCTGTTGACTTATATCTTCTCTACTAAACTGGTTGTATTAACTTTGCATTTCTGAGAAAAATATGGATTTCAAGTCCATAAAATGGAAAATCACACGCATGTGCACACACACACCTACCTCACTCTAAAATGTATTAAATGTGTTATAAATAGCATGCAGAGTAATACTGTTGTGTAATGCCATGACGTGTTAACTCTTCTTTTGTGTTGGAAGTCATGGAGTAGTAGGTGTTATCTTCTAAATCCCATTAATAGCAGTTATAATATAGAGACATGACAATAGGATAAAAGTCACCTGGGATTCTGTAATGCACAATTGAAATGGGTACATTGAAGATATAACATTAAGCTTACTTGGGAGTTTTTGTTTTTCATCATTTATTTTCCATGTCCTCATTTTAGCTATCTCCCAAGTAGAGATACTTTGGGATTTGATTCTGTTTATTAAAAACTTTGCATGATTAACCATCTGAGTTTTATATGGTGACCTCACAAAGCAGCTTAAAAATAATTTGGCTAATTTATTTTTCTTCCTTTTTATTATTATTTTTTTTGATAGAGATATTTTCTTTATTTTTTCCTCCATTTACAGGTGCAGAATTAAAGAACACGTTCGCTCACTATATTATTGATGCACTTAAGTGGAGTGTTCCAAAGCATGTAATTACCGTGTAGGCTTATGGCCCTGAAGTAGCCGGGGATAGTGGTGCTGCATATCCATGATTTGAAGGACATACAGTGATGATTATAGAGGCAGTACTCTACATCCATTCTAGCCCTTTTGTGTTTAGCTGGTTGTCATGGCAAATAATTGGATAGAATTTAAGCCACTTTCTTCCAAGTGGGAAATTCATAATTTTACCCTTCACCTAATTTTGTAGATACTTTTAAAGAATCTCAAAGTTTCTACAGGAATGACGTCGATCAGTGTGGGAAAATTTTTCACATACAGCGGACACCTCAGAAATTAGACATCTACTGTTTTGGGGGGTAAAGAAGTCAGTTTTCATTTGCATCAGTTTGCTTCCTTTTCTTATAACTAAGCTAGTTACTTTGAGCTTCTTTGACAAAATAAGCCCAATGTAGTTGATGTTGACAGCTTCTGAGAGAAATAGAAAAAATGGTAAAAAAAAATTGAAATATGATTAAATTCTAGCTAAAAGACACTCTTCCTAGAGTGAGATCTGGGAAAGGCACAAAAGCCTTTTCAAAACAGCTGAAGGAGGAGATTGTAAATAGAAATGATTTAAGTTAATAGCGTGATAGGGTTGCCTTGTGATGGAGAGTCAGGGTTAATTGACACAAAGGATAGGTAAGTCAAATAATCATGATGTATTTCTTTCATTTCACTATTTTCTATCTTAGTTGTAGAATATTGAAATGTATATTTATTATATTGTATCTTTTGAATTATAAAACATGGTTATACAAAACTTAGAAAATTTAGAATTGAAGGATATTGGTTGTCATCTAGCTCAATTATTCCCTGAGAGGTACTAATTATTCAGTCAATCTTTATTTAATGAGCACCTATTTGGTGCCTTCTGTTGGCCATTGAGAATAATGTAATAAATCAATTTTATTTTTTTTATTTAAAAATTTTTTTTTAACATTTATTTATTTTTGAGACAGAGAGAGACAGAGCATGAAGAGGGGAGGGTCAGAAAGAGAGGGAGACACAGAATCTGAAACAGGCTTCAGGCTCTGAGCCATCAGCACAGAGCCTGACGCGGGGCTGGAACTCACGGACCATGAGATCATGACCTGAGCCGAAGTCGGACGCTCAACCGACTGAGCCACCCAGGCGCCCCAATAAATCAATTTTAAAACCAACAAGTAAAAACATTCCTGCCCTGGAGTTCCGGAAGATGGCGGCGTAGGAGGACGCTGGGCTCACCGCGCGTCCTGCTGATCACTTAGATTCCACCTACACCTGCCTAAAGAACCCAGAAAACCGCCAGAGGATTAGCAGAACGGAGTCTCCGGAGCCAAGCGCAGACGAGAGGCCCACGGAAGAGGGTAGGAAGGGCGGCGAGGCGGTGCGCGCTCCACGGACTGGCGGGAGGGAGCCGAGGCGGAGGGGCGGCTCGCCGGCCAAGCAGAGCCCCCAAGTCGGGCTGGCAAAAGTGGAGGGGCCGGACGGACTGTGTTCCGACAGCAAGCGCGACTTAGCGTCTGGGAGGTCAGAAGTTAACAGCTCTGCTCAGAAAGCGGGAAGGCTGGAGGACAAAGGGAGGGAGAGCTGCTGAGCCCCCGGACGGACGGCAGAGCTCAGCTTGGCGGGGAACAAAGGCGCTCACCAGCGCCATCTCCCCCGCCCATCCCCCAGCCAAAATCCCAAAGAGAACCAGTTCCTGCCAGGGAACTTGCTCGCTCCGCGCAAACACCCAACTCTGTGCTTCTGCGGAGCCAAACCTCCGGCAGCGGATCTGACTCCCTCCCGCTGCCACAGGGCCCCTCCTGAAGTGGATCACCTAAGGAGAAGTGAGCTAAGCCTGCCCCTCCCGCCCCCGTGCACCTTGCCTACCCACCCCAGCTAATACGCCAGATCCCCAGCACCACAAGCCTGGCAGTGTGCAAGTAGCCCAGACGGGCCACGCCACCCCACAGTGAATCCCGCCCCTAGGAGAGGGGAAGAGAAGGCACACACCAGTCTGACTGTGGCCCCAGCGGTGGGCTGGGGGCAGACATCAGGTCGGACTGCGGCCCCGCCCACCAACTCCAGTTATACACCACAGCACGGGGGAAGTGCCCTACAGGTCCTCACCGCTCCAGGGACTATCCAAAATGACCAAACGGAAGAATTCCCCTCAGAAGAATCTCCAGGAAATAACAACAGCTAATGAACTGATCAAAAAGGATTTAAATAATATAACAGAAAGTGAATTTAGAATAATAGTCATAAAATTAATCGCTGGGCTTGAAAACAGTATACAGGACAGCAGAGAATCTCTTGCTACAGAGATCAAGGGACTAAGGAACAGTCACGAGGAGCTGAAAAACGCTTTAAACGAAATGCAAAACAAAATGGAAACCACCACGGCTCGGATTGAAGAGGCAGAGGAGAGAATAGGTGAACTAGAAGATAAAGTTATGGAGAAAGAGGAAACTGAAAGAAAGAGAGATAAAAAAAATCCAGGAGTATGAGGGGAAAATTAGAGAACTAAGTGATACACTAAAAAGAAATAATATACGCATAATTGGTATCCCAGAGGAGGAAGAGAGAGGGAAAGGTGCTGAAGGGGTACTTGAAGAAATTATAGCTGAGAACTTCCCTGAACTGGGGAAGGAAAAAGGCATTGAAATCCAAGAGGCACAGAGAACTCCCTTCAGACGTAACTTGAATCCATCTTCTGCACGACATATCATAGTGAAACTGGCAAAATACAAGGATAAAGAGAAAATTCTGAAAGCAGCAAGGGATAAACGTGCCCTCACATATAAAGGGAGACCTATAAGACTCGTGACTGATCTCTCCTTTGAAACTTGGCAGGCCAGAAAGGCTTGGCACGATATCTTCAGTGTGCTAAACAGAAAAAATATGCAGCCGAGAATCCTTTATCCAGCAAGTCTGTCATTTAGAATAGAAGGAGAGATAAAGGTCTTCCCAAACAAACAAAAACTGAAGGAATTTGTCACCACGAAACCAGCCCTACAAGAGATCCTAAGGGGGATCCTGTGAGACAAAGTACCAGAGACATCACTACAAGCATAAAACATACAGACATCACAATGACTCTAAACCCGTATCTTTCTATAATAACACTGAATGTAAATGGATTAAATGCGCCAACCAAAAGACATAGGGTATCAGAATGGATAAAAAAACAAGACCCAACTATTTGCTGTCTACAAGAGACTCATTTTAGATCTGAAGACACCTTTAGATTGAGAGTGAGGGGATGGAGAACTATTTATCATGCTACTGGAAGCCAAAAGAAAGCTGGAGTAGCCATACTTGTATCAGACAAACTAGACTTTAAATTAAAGGCTGTAACAAGAGATGAAGAAGGGCATTATATAATAATTACAGGGTCTATCCATCAGGAAGAGCTAACAATTATAAATGTCTATGCGCCAAATACCGGAGCCCCCAGATATATAAAACAGTTACTCATAAACATAAGCAACCTTATTGATAAGAATGTGGTCATTGCAGGGGACTTTAACACACCACTTACAGAAATGGATAGATCATCTAGACACACAGTCAATAAAGAAACAAGGGCCCTGAATGATACATTGGATCAGATGGACTTGACAGATATATTTAGAACTCTGCATCCCAAAGCAACAGAATATACTTTCTTCTCGAGTGCACATGGAACATTCTCCAAGATAGATCATATACTGGGTCACAAAACAGCCCTTCATAAGTTTACAAGAATTGAAATTATACCATGCATACTTTCAGACCACAATGCTATGAAGCTTGAAATCAACCACAGGAAAAAGTCTGGAAAACCTCCAAAAGCATGGAGGTTAAAGAACACCCTACTAACGAATGAGTGGGTCAACCAGGCAATTAGAGAAGAAATTAAAAAATACATGGAAACAAACGAAAATGAAAATACAACAATCCAAACGCTTTGGGACGCAGCGAAGGCAGTCCTGAGAGGAAAATACATTGCAATCCAGGCCTATCTCAAGAAACAAGAAAAATCCCAAATACAAAATCTAACAGCACACCTAAAGGAAATAGAAGCAGAACAGCAAAGGCAGCCTAAACCCAGCAGAAGAAGAGAAATCATAAAGATCAGAGCAGAAATAAACAATATAGAATCTAAAAAAACTGTAGAGCAGATCAACGAAACCAAGAGTTGGTTTTTTGAAAAAATAAACAAAATTGACAAACCTCTAGCCAGGCTTCTCAAAAAGAAAAGGGAGATGACCCAAATAGATAAAATCATGAATGAAAATGGAATTATTACAACCAATCCCTCAGAGATACAAACAATTATCAGGGAATACTATGAAAAATTATATGCCAACAAATTGGACAACCTGGAAGAAATGGACAAATTCCTAAACACCCACACTCTTCCAAAACTCAATCAGGAGGAAATAGAAAGCTTGAACAGACCCATAACCAGCGAAGAAATTGAATCGGTTATCAAAAATCTCCCAACAAATAAGAGTCCAGGACCAGATGGCTTCCCAGGGGAGTTCTACCAGACGTTTAAAGCAGAGATAATACCTATCCTTCTCAAGCTATTCCAAGAAATAGAAAGGGAAGGAAAACTTCCAGACTCATTCTATGAAGCCAGTATTACTTTGATTCCTAAACCAGACAGAGACCCAGTAAAAAAAGAGAACTACAGGCCAATATCCCTGATGAATATGGATGCAAAAATTCTCAATAAGATACTAGCAAATCGAATTCAACAGCATATAAAAAGAATTATTCACCATGATCAAGTGGGATTCATTCCTGGGATGCAGGGCTGGTTCAACATTCGCAAATCGATCAACGTGATACATCACATTAACAAAAAAAAAGAGAAGAACCATATGATCCTGTCAATCGATGCAGAAAAGGCCTTTGACAAAATCCAGCACCCTTTCTTAATAAAAGCCCTTGAGAAAGTCGGGATAGAAGGAACATACTTAAAGATCATAAAAGCCATTTATGAAAAGCCCACAGCTAACATCATCCTCAATGGGGAAAAACTGAGAGCTTTTTCCCTGAGATCAGGAACACGACAGGGATGCCCACTCTCACCGCTGCTGTTTAATATAGTGCTGGAAGTTCTAGCATCAGCAATCAGACAACAAAAGGAAATCAAAGGCATCCAAATTGGCAAAGATGAAGTCAAGCTTTCGCTTTTTGCAGATGACATGATATTATACTTGGAAAATCCGATAGACTCCACCAAAAGTCTGCTAGAACTGATACATGAATTCAGCAAAGTTGCAGGATACAAAATCAATGTACAGAAATCAGTTGCATTCTTATACACGAACAATGAAGCAACAGAAAGACAAATAAAGAAACTGATCCCATTCACAATTGCACCAAGAAGCATAAAATACCTAGGAATAAATCTAACCAAAGATGTAAAAGATTTGTATGCTGAAAACTATAGAAAGCTTATGCAGGTAATTGAAGAAGATATAAAGAAATGGAAAGACATTCCCTGCTCATGGATTGGAAGAATAAATATTGTCAAAATGTCAATACTACCCAAAGCTATCTACACATTCAATGCAATCCCAATCAAAATTGCACCAGCATTCTTCTCGAAACTAGAACAAGCAATCCTAAAATTCATATGGAACCACAAAAGGCCCCGAATAGCCAAAGTAATTTTGAAGAAGAAGACCAAAGCAGGAGGCATCACAATCCCAGACTTTAGCCTCTACTACAAAGCTGTCATCATGAAGACAGCATGGTATTGGCATAAAAACAGACACATAGACCAATGGAATCGAATAGAAACCCCAGAACTAGACCCACAAACGTATGGCCAACTCATTTTTGACAAAGCAGGAAAGAACATCCAATGGAAAAAAGACAGTCTCTTTAACAAATGGTGCTGGGAGAACTGGACAGCAACATGCAGAAGGTTGAAACTAGACCACTTTCTCACACCATTCACAAAAATAAACTCAAAATGGATAAAGGACCTGAATGTGAGACAGGAAACCATCAAAACCTTAGAGGAGAAAGCAGGAAAAGACCTCTCTGACCTCAGCCGTAGCAATCTCTTACTCGGCACATCCCCAAAGGCAAGGGAATTAAAAGCAAAAGTGAATTACTGGGACCTTATGAAGATAAAAAGCTTCTGCACAGCAAAGGAAACAACCAACAAAACTAAAAGGCAACCAACGGAATGGGAAAAGATATTTGCAAATGACACATCGGACAAAGGGCTAGTATCCAAAATCTATAAAGAGCTCATCAAACTCCACACCCGAAAAACAAATAACCCAGTGAAGAAATGGGCAGAAAACATGAATAGACACTTCTCTAAAGAAGACATCCGGATGGCCAACAGGCACATGAAAAGATGTTCAACGTCGCTCCTCATCAGGGAAATACAAATCAAAACCACACTCAGATACCACCTCACGCCAGTCAGAGTGGCCAAAATGAAGAAATCAGGAGACTATAGATGCTGGAGAGGATGTGGAGAGACGGGAACCCTCTTGCACTGTTGGTGGGAATGCAAATTGGTGCAGCCGCTCTGGAAAGCAGTGTGGAGGTTCCTCAGAAAATTAAAAATAGACCTACCCTATGACCCAGCAATAGCACTGCTAGGAATTTATCCAAGGGATACAGGAGTACTGATGCATAGGGGCACTTGTACCCCAATGTTTATAGCAGCACTCTCAACAATCGCCAAATTATGGAAAGAGCCTAAATGTCCATCAACTGATGAATGGATAAAGAAATTGTGGTTTATATACACAATGGAATACTACGTGGCAATGAGAAAGAATGAAATATGGCCTTTTGTAGCAACGTGGATGGAACTGGAGAGTTTGATGCTAAGTGAAATAAGCCATACAGAGAAAGACAGATACCATATGGTTTCACTCTTATGTGGATCCTGAGAAACGTAACAGAAACCCATGGGGGAGGGGAAGGGAAAAAAAAAAAAAAGAGGTTAGAGTGGGAGAGAGCCAAAGCATAAGAGACTGTTAAAAACTGAGAACAAACTGAGGGTTGATGGGGGGTGGGAGGGAGGGCAGGGTGGGTGATGGGTATTGAGGAGGGCACCTTTTGGGATGAGCACTGGGTGTTGTATGGAAACCAATTTGACAGTAAATTTCATATATTAAAAAAATAAAAAAAAATAAAAAAAAAAAAAAACATTCCTGCCCTCAAGATGTTTACATTCTAGAAAGGATTTCAAACTATGAAAGATGATGCCTAAGAGAATTGGAGCCACTTTTTTATACAAATGATTATTTGTACACCACACTGAAATCCAATTCTGAGTTCCCAACACTGGCCCCAAGGTCAAAATTCTTACTGTTTCATTGCAGTGTTCCATAAGCGTCCTTATATTTCACAGTACAGAAATGCTAGATTGCATAGTGGAAAGTACACATAGAAATAGTGTAGAATCCTGGATGATATGATGTGCTCCTTTAAGAGTAGAACTCCTGTTTTTGCTCAGAATCATTTACTTCTTAGTCGAGGTAAAAGGAATTTAATAAGGAATTGAGAAAATGTATAAACAAAATGGAAGAAAGGCATAACAGTGAGGAAAGATGAGACAGTAATGAAGAAAAGAAACGACTTTTCAATTTGGGCATAATTGGAGATATTGCAGGCTTGGTTCCAGACCATTGCAATAAAGTGAATACCACAATAAAGTGAGTCCAATGATTTTTTTGGTTTACCAGTGCACATAAAAGTTATATTTATACTGTAGTTTTTAAGTGTGCATTATATCTTAAAAAATATATGTATATACCAACTTAAAAATACTTTATTGCTAAAACGTGTTAACCATCAGCTGAACTTTCAGTGAGTCATACTCATTTTGCTGGCAGAGGGTCTTGCCTTGATATTGATGGCTGCTCACCGATCAGGGTGATGGATCCTGAAGGCTAGGGTGGCTGTGGCAATTATTTAAAATATGACAGCAATGAAGTTCACCATATCTATTGATTCTTCCTTTCATGAATGATTTCTCTGCAGCATGTGATGCTGTTTGATAGCATTTACCCATGGTAGAACTTCTTTAAAAATTGGAGTCAGTCTTCTCAAATTCTGCTGCTAATGTATCAACTAAGTTTATGTAATATTCTAAATGCTTTGCTGTCATTTCAACAACGTTCACAACATACTTAACAGAAGTAGATTCCATTTCAAGAAACTACTTTCTTTGCTCATCCGTGAGAAGCAACTCTTATCTGCTAAAGTTTTATCAACTCCTATCTGCTGAAGTTTTAACTCATCATTTAGTTAGTGAATGCTAAAGAGTTAGCCATTCACTAACATCTTTAAGCTCAACTTCTAATTCTAGTTCTCTTGCTATTTTGCTATTTCTGCCACATCTGCAGCTTTTTCTGTTGAAGTCTTGAACCCCTCAAAATCATCCATGAAGGTTGGACTCAACTTCTTCCAGACTTTTCATGTTAATATTTTGACCTCTTCCAATGAACCATGAATTTTCTTCAGGGCATCTAGAATGGTAAATTATTTCTAGAAGGTTTTCAATTGACTTTGCCCAGGTCTGTCAGAGGAATCACTATCTGTAGCTTACGGAATGTATTTCTTCAATAATAAGACTTAGAATTTGAAATTACTCCTTGATCCATGGGCTGCAGCATGGATGTTGTGTTAGCAGGCATGAAAATGTTAATATCGTTGTACATGTCCATCAGAGCTTTTGGATGACCAGGTGCATTGTCAATGAGCAGTAATATTTTGAAAAGAATCTTTCTGAAGAGTAGTTCTCAACAGTGCACTTAAAAACTTCAGTAAACCATGCAAACAGATTGCTGTCATCCAGGCTTTGTTGTTCCACTTACAAAACATAGACACAGTAAATTTTGCATAATTCTTAAGGGCCCTAGGATTTTTAGATGGTAAGTGAGCAGTGGCTTTACTTCAAGTCACCAGCTGCTTTAGCCCCTAGCAAGAGGATCAACTTGTCCTTTGAAGTTTTAAAGCCAGGTATTGACTTCTTGCTAGCTATAAAAGTCCTAGATGCCATCTTCTTTCAATAGATGACTATTTCATCTATACTAAAAATCTGTTGTTTAGTTTAACCATCTTCATTAATTAACTTTGCTACATCTTCTGGATAACTTGCTTCAGATTCCACATCAGCACGTGCTGCTTCACCTTGCACTTTTAAGTTATGGAGATGACTTCTTTCCTTAAACCTCAGGAACTGACCTCTGTTCATTTCCAACTTTTGTTTTGCTAGTTCCTCTCCTCACGTCTCTCAGCCTTCACACAATTAAAAAGAGTCAGGGCCTTACTATGAATTAGGCTTTGGCTTACGAGAATGTTGTGACCGGCTTGATCTCTATCCAGACCACTAAAACTTTCTCCATATCAGCAATAAGGCTGTTTTGCTTTCTTATCATTTGTATGTTTACTGGAGTAGCACTTTTAATTTCCTTCAAGAACTTTTCCTTTGTGTTTACAACTTGACTGTTTGGCACAAGAGGCCTAGCATTCAGCCTATCTCAGCTTTCCACATGCCTTTCTCACTAAACTGAACCAATTTTAGGTTTTGATTTAAATTGAGAAATATGTGACTATTTCTTTCACTTGAACACTTAGAGCCCATTGCAGGGTTATTAACAGGCCTAGTTTCAATATTGTTTTGTCTGAGAGAATAGGGAGGCTCAGGAGAGGGACAGAACAGTCAGTTGGTAAAGCAATCAGAACACACACATTTATCAATTAAACCTTATATGGGCACAGTTCATAGTGCCTCAAAGCAATTATAAGAGGAACATCAAACATCATTGGTCACAGATCACCATGGCAAACATAATGACATTGAAATATTATTGAATTATTGAATTATAATGAAATATTAAGAATTACCAAAATGTGACATAGAGACATGAAGTGAGCAAATGTTTTTTGGAAAAATGGTGCTGATCGACTTGCTTGACACAGGGTTCCCACAAACCTTCAATTTGTAAAAAACACAATGTCTATGAAGTGCAAGAACGTGCAATATATCAAACTATGCCCGTATTTGAACACCTACCTTGTATCTGTAAATGTTAATTAAAGTTTTGACTTCTCCCATGTCTCACAAAAATTATTTATTCATCTTCAGAACACCAATGTGGAATAGTTACTATCCAACTTTCACAAATGTCTAATGTCAATCATGCTATGATGTGTATGTGGGGGGGGGGGGTGGCAAAGACCAACACCTTTCAAAGCAGAACTAAAATTAGATCCCAGAAGTTCCATGTTAGCCTAAAGGTAACACACCAGATCATTACCACAAAGGAAGTTTTATTTTAAAGTGACTAAAAGTCAGACTTACTCTGAAAATCCTAACGAGCACAGATACCAATGTGTACCCTGTGCAGCATGGTATAATAGTTGCAAATTTCTGCAGGCTAGGAAATCTTTCTTTCTCCAGGTTGTTAGTTATTTTTAGTCATCGTAATGTAAGGTGTTCCTTATTTCCTCATCAGTGTTTTGAATTTCTATTTGCCCTGACTCAGGTATTGTGAAGAAAAAAATGCAGCATATCCACTATGTAGCTCTTTGGGATCCACTAAAATAAAAGCAAGGTATAATCAATAAGTTTAATGTTTACATTAAATGTTCTAAGAAAGAGCAGAACTATGAAGCAGCTCACAAAAAAGTTGAGAAAAGGAAACCAAAGTCCCTATGATAGACACATAAAATATATTTCCAACAGAAAAATAGAAAACTTATGCAAAGTCTGCTTTGCAAAGGTCTAGAGATTTTCCTTTTTTAATTTTTTTAAATTTTATTTTAGAGAGAGAAGAGAGGGAAGGGGGCAGAGAGAGGAGAACAGGGAAGAGGGGCAGAGAGAGAGAGAGAGAGAGAGAGAGAGAGAATCCTAAGCAGGCTCCAATCCAAGCTCAGTAGCCCAACATGGGGTTTGATCCTATGACCCTGGGATCATAACCTGAGCTGAAATCAAAAGTCAGACACTCAACGCAGCCACCCAGGCACCCAAGGTCTAGAGATTTTCTGATGGAGAAGATTCTTCCCAGGGCAACTGAAGGTACATGAAGGAAATTAAATGGTTTTTATTTAGTACAATTACTGATAAGATGGAATTTTTACATGTGTTATTTCAATGTTTTTATGTGCCTTATTATTTTATTCCTCTATTTCTCCACTGCTTCATTTTTTTATGTTGAATAGATGCTTTCTAATGCACCATTTAATTTCCTTATCATGTTTTCCTTATAATTTGTTTTTAGTTATTTCATACTGGTTGCAATGACAATTAACAACTTATAACAATTTAGTTCTGATTAATACCAGCTTAACTTTAATACGATACAAAACCATTGGTCCTATATTGTTCTATTTGCTTCTCCCTTCTTTATTCTGTTATTGTCATACAAATTACATCTTTATATATTGTGTATGCACAAAAACAGGTTTTTAAGTATTACTTTGTGCAGTTGTCTTTTAAATCAGGAGGGGGAAAAATCCAGTTACAAAAAAAGCACTGTGTACTATTTGTTATAATTCCCTGTGTAGTTCCCTTTTCAAGTGATTTTTATTTCTTTGGGTGTTCAAGTTATTGTCTAATGTTATTTCATTCCAGCCTCAACAACTCACTCTAATATTTCTAGTACGACAGGTTTGCTAACAATGACTTCTCTATTTTTCTGTTTTTGTTTGTTTGTTTTGTTTTTTTATATCAATGTCTTATTTTTTACTTCCTATTTAGAGGATAGTTTTGCTGGCATAGAATGCTTCTTTGGCAGTTTTTAGCTTTTAACACTTTGATAATGTCATCTCCCTGCCTTCTGACTCCCATGGTTTCTGATGAGAAATTAATTGTTAATCTTCCTGAAGATTCCTTGTAAGTTCTGAATTCCTTCTCACCTGTAGGTTCAAGATTGTCTCTTTGGCTTTCAACCATTTGATTATGATGTGTCTAGGTGTCAATCTTTTTGAGTACAGAATTCATTGAGATTTTTAGATGTGCAAATTAATGTTTTCTATCAAATTTAGGAACATTTCAACAATTATTTCTTAAAATATTTTTTTGTGTTTTTCTCCATTTTTGAGGACTCACGTCATGTTTCCAGATATATTCAGTGTTGTATCCCATGTCTCTGAGACAATGTTCATTTTTCCTTTCTTTTGGAAATACAGTGGGTGAGCCCCCATGTCCAGGAGTCCCTGAAGTGTCTTTTTTTCCACCCTATAACCATTTTATTCACTCACATTTCTATAGGCTTTTATTGCCAGTTGGGAGTTTGGCCAAGGGACCCAGACCCTTTGATCAGTCTTTGTTTTAAATACATCAGGCGACCATTGTTCCAAGTGATGGTAGGTCATGCTTCTCATCATCTTTGCCTTACATCCTTTTAAATTACTTCGATAAATAAAGCAGATTTGTTTGACTTCTGTGAAGCTCTTTAATGTTAGTCCTTCAGTGTTCAGATGGCAGGGGCTTCCACTGATCCACCCAACTTTGGAGAGTGCCGGATTAGCACCTTTCTTGGGATCCCATCAATGTCTGCTTTATTCATCTCATTTCTTCATAACTATTTAAAGATTTCCACCTTGTTGGAATGAGTCCCTTGACTCTCTTCTTTTTCCTTCCTCTTTTTTTCCCCTATTCTCTTATGAATCATTCTATCCTTTTTTGCTATATATTTTTTGGAATAATATTTCCCTTTGGAAGTAGCTCTGAAACTTCAATTAAGGTCCACCCCAGTGTTTTCTTTGCTTTTATTTTAACTTTACCATTTGTTCAGGGCCCTGAGACTAGAGACTATAACTCAGTCTGGTCAGGATCCAAGTTTGGTCCAGCATCATTTTTTATTTTTTATTTTAACTTTACCCATTAATATGTGACTGAGGATGGAGGCTATAACTTCAATGAACCAGAATCCAAATCTGGCCCAACATTCTCCCTTCTTCTCATTTTAGCTATTACAGATATCAACAACAAGTGATTGTATATTTAACTCATATCTTCTTTCCTTGCATTCCCTTATGTATCTGGTGAACCAACTTTTCAGGAGATGGATCCATCATTTCTAAATTCCAGTGGTATCTTTTACTTCCATTAACTGATCAAAACACAGCTGCAATTTTATTAGATGGGTGACCCTATGACCATTCAAAGTTTCCTCATCTCCTACACTATTATGCATTCTCTCTCTAAACAACATGTTTTGGTGAATCAAGATCATTCTAGGGAACTTCCAATTCTGTTAGCAAATACCCAGAGTCAGACTGCAAAGTTTGAGAGAAAAGTTCTTCAGACTACCAAATCTTCCCAAGACTTCTGACACTGAAAGAAGGTTTGGGGGGGGGGGGTGACTCCAAAATCACCTTAAATTTTGATGATTGTTAGAATACTTCACAGAATTCACTAAATCAACCAAAGGAAAAGATGTATAGGGCAGAGTCTAGGAGGATTCCAAACATGAGACTTTATTGTCCTCCTGGCATTGATGTGTGACAATACACATGAAATATTGCCAGCTAAAGAAGTTTACCAGAGATTTATTGTCCAGAATTTTTATTGTACCTTCATTGTATATACATGACTGATTGATTGCCCACTTGATTGAACTCAGTATGCAGGTCAACTGAGATCATGTGACTTCAGCCTTGCTCCCTTGATCACGTGGTTGGGTTTCTGCTGTGGCCAGCTTCACCCTAAGATCTGGTATGGCCAGCCTCTGCTCTAAACAAGACACTCCTATCAGGTGTGACATTGATTACCTCCCAGAAGTTGAGGGCAAAGGCCAGACCTCTCTTTGGACAAGGTCAAATTCTTTACTACACATACTTGACCGGTCAAATGATGACAATTCTCTGGGAATGAGGTTTAAAGAAGCTCCAACCTGATTCTGTGCTCTCTGGTGGCTCCCACGCTGCTGGTTTTCCGGCTGTGAATTTCTAAGCCCACACTCCAGAACTGACGTGGGGAATGGGAGTGGGTCAAGATAAAATGCCACAACACTCACTGCTCTTACAAAGATTCAGCCACTTATTTTTAATATATAATCCCTGGACTGCTGCAAGCATTTGATTAATTTCCAGAGTATTGAAAAAGTTATTTCTGACAATCTCACCAGTTTTCATTGCTTTTATGGAGGAGGGAATTCTTGGAGGTCCTTACTCTACCATTCACCGATGTTACTCCCTCAGCCTACTTTTCTGAATAACATTTTATTGGAACACAGCCATTGTCATCTGTTTACATATTGTATGGCTGCTTTCCCACAGCAATGACAGGATTTAATAGTTGTAAGAGAGACTTGCTCACCCACAACCCTAAAAAAAAAAAAAAAAACCTAAAATACTTACTATATGGCCCTTTATAGAACATTTTGGCCAACCTCTGCTCTAATGTATAAACATCTCTCTCACTCTCTCTTCCTGTCTCTCTACACATCTCTCTCTCTCTTTTCCTTTCTTTCTTTCTCTCTTTTTGTTAAAAGAAGACCATCTGGACTATAAAGTTCTTTTCCAAGCTGCTCCTCACTGTTCTGGAAGCACAGTGCTTTATGGCATCAGTAGAAAAGGGGAAGAAATAGTTAAAATAAAAGCTGTATCAAATCATACGGCACAAAACCTCATTGAAAATCTGGCCATTGGCTTCTTTTTCTTGTTGATGTTTCCATACACAGTTTTGTCAGTTTTGCAACAGAAAGGTGACAGACAATCCTTTTCCCCTCACCTGTATAAGGTTAATAAAATTAAAATAAACATCTTTTTTCAAAAATTTTTTAAATGTGTCTTTATTTTTGAGAGCAAGAGACAGAGTGAGAAGGGGAGGGGCAGAGTGAGAGGACGACACAGGATCCCAAGCAGGCTCCAGGCTCCAAGTTTTCAGCACAGAGCCTGATGCAGGGCTCAAACCCACAAACCTTGAGATCGTGACCTGAGCCAAACATTTAACTCACTGAGTCATCCAGGTGCCCCAAAATAAACATCTTAAATACTATTTTCTACCTAAGAAAAAGCTATTTTTATGTGATTCAACACTGTCGATCTTATTACTTACTTTTACACATTTAATATTTTGTTTGAGTAAAACTTTGAGAAAAGTAATCTATTTAATTAACCAGATTCTTTTCCATGCTTATCACTGCTCAATTATTTGAATAAAGGTTCTTTAGCTTCTCTTCTCAGGATGCCAGTTTCCTCGGCCATGGTGAGCACACATATCCAATCGATCATAAGATTCACTGAACTTCTGTTAATCTTCCTAATCAAGAAACAAACCATATCTTAGCAAAGAATAGTAAATTAGAAATTTGTAAAAGGTAAAAATAAACTCAGGTATGGTGGGTTTGAATTACTGAACAAGATTTCATGTGTAAAAATATGAGTTTGCTTCCAAAATTAACAGGGTCTGCAACTTGTGTGTATGATGGAGTTTTATTACTTACTGAATAGAGAGTAGGTATTGCCTTTGAAGTTCTATTACAATAAATTTAATTATAAAACAAAATAATATGAACTGAGATTTGACTTATATACACAAATTATATATCTCTGTTTACATGGCAGGTGTATTAAATGTGTTGTTTCTTACAGTGGAAAAAATAGATAATTTTAAAATATATCAGCAAGTGAAGGAATGATTTACTCTTCCCTAAACTTTTCTACCAGAGAAATAGCAAAGTTTGAAAGTTTAGAAAATGCAATTTTACTGGAAAAAGAAATAAACTCAGTGTGTGAGAGGTGTCCGGGGGGCCAGGGATCATAAGGGTATTGGAAAGACTGCTAATATTGATGATTACCGATAGTTATGTACATTTCTACATGTGTTTATGACCTTATCTTCCGGTGACCAAAACCTCTTGGTCCCCTTTATACCGGGCCTTTGTAATGTAGATGCAGGCAGGGATCAACCACACATGCCTTTTGCCTTGAGTGGCAAGGAAATATTTTTTTTTTATTAAATTTTTTTTTTTCAACGTTTTTTATTTATTTTTGGGACAGAGAGAGACAGAGCATGAACGGGGGAGGGGCAGAGAGAGAGGGAGACACAGAATCGGAAACAGGCTCCAGGCTCCGAGCCATCAGCCCAGAGCCTGACGCGGGGCTCGAACTCACGGACCGGACCGCGAGATCGTGACCTGGCTGAAGTCGGACGCTTAACCGACTGCGCCACCCAGGCGCCCCGGCAAGGAAATATTTTAACCAAATTGTAATCCATTGTTGCTTTCCCACTCTTCTATGCTTACCTAGGCCTAAAAATAAGCACCCCGTACCACAATTTAGAAATACATACACACTGTCGAATTCTGGGATTTCAGAGCAGAATAAATGAAGTTTGCTTAGTTGGCATACCCCCACCTCTGGGCTACTATCCCTTCCTTTGCTTGCCTCCAACAGCTGAGGTAATTATAAGTTTACTCTATTTTATCACTTGACTGCATCTGTCAAAATGTTGTTTTAAAAAGTATAGGCCTGCTGCTTTTAAGTCTTTCTGCATCCCAGTCAAGGCCTTTGTGCAGAAAATGTTACAGTTGTGCGTTTTTTCCTCGCTGCCTGGGACAGAAGGAAAAGGTAGGTAACTGTCTGCGAGCTAACTGAGAACGTCAATGTCTCCCACAGGAGGAGCCAGTGGGGAGTTTGTATTTTTGGCCATGAATCCACGGCTTTCATTTTAAGTTTCAGGGTGCGTCATGCAGTTGAACACTGATTGAATGGGGGCACTGGAGGCTCCAGGGATCAAGCTGTGACATTTTTCTGAGCCTGAAGGCTGCTCACGGTTATTACCGCACAGGCCTCGCCGACTGCTACTTCAGGGGACACGGGGAGAAGGAGGTTGTGCTTCCGAGTGTGGGTGGTCGAATAAACTCTTTTAACAGCAGCAGTTGGTCTATTTAGCCTGAAAAAGAGACCACCAGCAGCCCCCAAAGTGCTAAAAAAATTACAATCAATTTTAAAAATATATATTATATTACATAAAAGACTGTAAGAGTGAGTGCTGAGCATTGCTCTACAGAAATACCAGCTGCTAAATGAGGCAGCCAAACGGGATTTATCCTGTAACCCAGAGAATGTCCACATCTTCCACCACTCTACCTTTTTCTTGGGGGGGGGGGGGAGGGGGAAGAGAAAAAAAATATCTAAACAAAACGAGAAATAACAGCAGGAAGCAAGGAAACACAAGCACGGTTAGAGAAAATGTACCAAAGGGAACTACCGTAATATAGTCGTCTTGGTGTTTATCTTTGGGTTGTGAGTGGTTTACGGTTTAATTTTAAAGGAGGTGTTAAGGTTCATCTATGGACCATACATTTAGTTGGTGATTAGGGACCAACTTACTTCTTCAGATTCATTAAGGATGTTGGTTGTCAGTACTTTTTTAAATATTGGTGTTAACTCAGTTTGAAAGATTGTCTCAAAGCTTTAAAAGCCATAAACTGTGTCACTTGACTTAATTCTGCATTTAATATAAGAAATTCTTGACTCGTAGAATTTTTCTAATTGCTAATTTATATTCTTATGTAATGCATAAAAGGCACTTCAACCGTCATATTAAATAAAGCAATCACGTTTTATTCCAACAATCAGAAGTTCAAAGGTCAGGTTAATTTGCATGGAATATATACATCCGTGGATTGGCTACTGACATCTTAACTTCAAATACACAAAATAAAATCCATTCCACACTTTGTGGTTCTCATCAGACCTCAACTTGAAAGTGTAGTGTGTGAGATAAATAACCTCTCTAGGATAATCATTGAGAAAAATCTCCACATCTTGAAGAACTCAGGGACACACCCTGTGTCAGAATTCTTTCAGTCGTGGGAAACAAGGAATCTCATTGTACTTTTAAACAACTTTCCTTATTAGAACATATATACTTAAACTGGATTATGTTTTAGTCTCTCCTGGAAGTATGCTCCTTTAGGAACCCATTCCTGATGCACAAAAGGAGTGAGAACCTCATGTAAAAGAAATGCCATGATTAGAAAATGGCAGCCACAAGATTTTCCTCATCGGGCTTCTGTCTTCACTCAAGCCTTGTCCTTTCTCTACCTACTCCAACTTTGAGATATTCCCCATTTCTATGAGACCTCCCAATTAATTATAATGAAATCATTCTGATTTTAGCCCCTCAGTGTCTTGCTTTCCAGGTTTCTATCTATGGCTTTATTTCCTGCTCATCACTTTCTCATCCTTCTTGATACAAAGTACTGGGACTCTCAGCCTTCATAGGGTAAACACATCTCCAGAGAACCTTCAGGCTTTCCCTCCCTCCCTCATAGGCCTACTAAGTAAGGTGTAACTTGACACTTTGAGGACCTCTTTTCCTGATTCTGATCCTAGGAGCTAAGAGACTAGAAAGATGCTGACCTTAGGATCTTCTCTCCTTAGGATTCTGATCCTAGGAGCCTAGTATCTAATTCTTTAATTCTTCCATTTGGAGTCATACAAAAAAATATATAATTCATCTTCCATTTGACATTCCTTTATGGTTTTAAAGCTAGCTCTCCTCTGCCTCTCTTCACCAAGAGAACTGACCCGGATTCCTTCAGCGTTTTCTTAAGTTTTTCTCACACGATGAATCTTAGAATGATTATACTCTAGCAAATGAGATTACTCTTTTCTTTCATCTCAACACTAGTGTTCTACCTAAAATTTTATTTACTATTTCAGAAGTCAAATTACACCAAGGAACTGAAAATAAACTAAAATTGCTAAGCTATTTTCAGAGACACTTCCATTAAGTTTATATATACCTCATCCTATAACCCTACAGTTACCTTGAGTTTTTTTTTAAACACATCTCTGCAGATGTACCTATACTATTGTGACCCCCACATTGAAAAATCCAGATTTTTAAAACTGTTTAAACTTGTGGTCGCTTATTCAATATATTGACTATATCTCCAGTAGCATTCAAAATTTGGAAAATGTGACAGGTATACCTTATAAATTTCCAATCAAGATTCATAAATATTTATTAAGTACATATTATATGTCCTTATAATACATTTAAATGCATAAGACTCATTTCCTGGCTAGAGAGATTTTATAAGTCTATAAACTCCTTGAGAGAGGGGCCAAGTATGGCCAACTCACCACTTTGATACTCAGCATCAGCCTTGGGTCTGATTCATATCAAATCCATAATGTCCTATGATTTAGTGAGTGGAGTTGAGGAGGAAGCAGGAATTATGAACAACTAATATAACACTCTGTGACAAATGCCAATCTAATGTCTATAAAAAATTATGACCAAGGACACAATTACCAAGTCCATAGCTTGCTACTAGAACTGTCCCTCTACATCTAATTTACTTTAGTTGAACACTTCTAGCAAATTACATTTCATTTGAAAGGTCCACCAAAATATCAAGCGCCCTGGTGATCTCAAGATGCACCGCGTCTGAAACACTATTTAAAACAAATTCTTGATATTTCAATTTAAACTACTTTTAAAAATAAAACTTTCATCAGCTGGTTCATGCTGGGCACCTGAGCTACCTGGGTAGCTCAGCTGGTTATGCATCTGACTCTTGATTTTGGCTCAGGTTATGATATCAAGGTTCATGGGTTTGAGCCCCATGTCAGGCTCTGCGCTGACAGTGCCCATCCTGCTTGGGATTCTCTTATTCCCTCTCTCTCTCTGTCCTTCCCCCATTTGTGCTCTCTCTCTCTCTCTCAAATAAATAAATAGAATTTTGATTTTTTTTTAAACATCACCTAAATATCCTCCTTTTATAGCCTACCTAGTGAAGGTTTTGTAGAACGAAAGCAGTGAAGAGAGAGTTTATTTAATCATAACTGTGAGTTAACAATGAACTCAAGAATGAATGCAGTATGGGAGTGTTGAGTCACTGTATCGTACAACTGGAACTCATATTACACTGTATGTTAACTAACTGGAACTTGAATAGAAACTTAAAAAAAAGAATGAATGAATGAATGTAGAGCCGTGTTGAGTAGGAAGCCAAAAGGAGAAGTTGAATTGAGGACAAAACCAGAAGTAGTTTTAAATATCTGATGTCTATATGAGGCTCTTCCTGCTTAAATAGCTCTTTCAAGACATGCTAGAAAAAATGTGACCTACTCTATGAAAACCGTGCTGGCTTCTAAATGATCATTCATTTGATTTATAAATTCTTGTGATTCAAGAATTTTATTAGAGATTAATTTCAAGCCACTCTTTATGAGTTTCCAATCAATCTACCTACTTTTTTGGTAAAACAGGGCAACATCTGCCAGTTACAGATTCTATTATAAATCTTTTCTATAGGATTTTCTAAAGATGGTCTTTAGTATCTTTGGGTCTATAATATATACTTCTTTGGGTTTCTAATATGCATTTTTTTTTCTTAATCAGAGTACTGAGCTATTTTACAAAAAATTTAAAGCTAACAATGACATCACTTTAAAATACAATAACATATCTAATTCTGAAATTACCATGTAGTTTATTTTATAGTCTGCCGAATTTTTAAACAGACCTTTGAAGACATTGTCTATTTATAGATTCATCTTGTGTCAGATAATTTGTAATGCACGGAACTTAATTAGTATATAACTGATAAATGTTGAGACAGTCTCAGGAACTATTGCGGGGGTTTTCTAATCTCCTTTTAAATAGTAGATCCCTTTCCTTAATGGAAATCTTACATATTTTAAGCATTTTAAACAACAACAGCAACAATAATAAAAATAATAAGCATATTAAAGTACATGTGATTGAATTGGGTGGGATTTAGAATAGAAAATTTCAATCCATCCAAAGATGTTAAGTTCATATTGTCTCCATAGTTCTAAAACAGATCTAACAAAACCCCTGTATAAGACTTCGGTTAAATACAAAGCTTTGGTTAAGGAAGAACGGCTTTACTATTTACTGTCTCTGGGTTTGTTAACCATTGTTTGTGTCTTCTTGACCATGAGATTTCATAGGTCACTCAGGTGAAAGTGACCTCTCTACAGACTAGTGTCAGAACACCTAGAAAGCATTCAGTAGTATTCTCCAAAACCACTTGATGATTCAATGACAGCCATTTTATTGTGTTGACCCCTTACCACATAGAGAATAGACTCATTCAGATGTCAAGTGCATGCTGACAAAGGCCAGCTTAGTTGTGAGTGGTTGTGCTTTAAACCCCTTTAAACAGATTTATCCCTCCGTCACATGTGAATGTTTAAGCATTTTTGAATGAGTATTATAAAAAGAGCTATTGTAACAAAATTTTAATCTGATAAACTTTATTTTTGTTTCAAGGTTGATCTAAGTAACCAATATTTTTTATTAAATGCAAAAAGCAATGTTTTGAATTGATAGCATTTCTCATTTTCAAGATGACTATGTGATCATATAAAATAAAGTAATATGGCACTAGCCATATCACACAGAAGTTTAGTTCCTTTCAGAGCTTAGTTTTTAAAAAAGAACATTTATTGTTGCTCTTTATTTAGTACATTACATAATTTACTAGAAAAAAAATAGTTGTGTTATTTTATCTTTGTGAATCAGAGATTTAGAGGAGTTCCTCAGACAATGAATTATGAAGAGAGGTTCATAAATCGAAAATAATTATGTGAGTTTAAAGGTGAGATAATTTTTTTATGTTTGAATAGTTTAGATGTATCCTTTATAAAAGAAAGAAAACTTGATAAACTAGAGAATAATCAAGATGTCTTACTGACAATTCAGATCTTGCGTATTTTTTTCTCAGCTATTTTACTTATAATTAGAAAAATTGATGCTTAGTTTGAAATTAGAGTCATTTTCCCAAAGCTGTCTTTCCCTTTTTCAATTAGTATACTGACTACTACTACTAATGTATTTCCTGAATAATGTATTTCTCTCTAATTTGTAGGGATTCTTTGCAGTGGTGGTTTATTTCTATAGCTGGACAAATTCGTCTCTCTAATTTGATTCTTCTGGGCACCATCCAGGTAAACTTGTGTCTGTTATTTCTATAGGTTCACTTATTTTTCTGTGCTTCATCTGTGTCTTCATATAAAAATTACATGTAATTTATGTGTTTTCATATAATACATGTAATACATGTATTACATGTATTTTATAATTTGCAAATTATAAGCTCCAGGGTGGCTTAGTCATTGAAGAGTCTGACTTTGGCTCAAGTCATGATCTCACGGTTTGTGGGTTCTAGCTATATTGGGCTCAGAGTCTGGAGTCTCCTTCGGATTCTGTGTCTCCCTCTCTCTCTGCCCCTCCCCTGCTCATGCTCTGTCTCTCTCTATCTCTCAAAAATAAATAAATGTTAAAAATATTTTAATTACATGTAATAGTAAGATTATTTTATTTCTGACATTTGCTAGTAAGATTTGTGATGAAATAACTGGAAATTCCCCATATCTTTCTCATAAAATCTACACTATCTGGAAAGTATTTAATCTTATTTTCATTTTCAGTTCAATGTCACATAAAGCTCAAAGTATAACCACCCTTTGTCTCCTTCTCCTCCACTGCTAAGTGCTGTTTTAATGTTTCTTGAGCATTACTAAGCACTAGAGAGTTAGAGTCATAGGATATCTCTCTGTATTAAATGAAAACATTAAATTGTTAATGTGTCACCTGGCTCACATTATGGTTTTATGATAATGTATAAGAATAAGAGATAATGATCTTTTGGGGAGAGGTGGTGTTGCTGCTTAAAATGTAAAGCACATTCATTGGCCAACGGATATACACTGAAGCTATAGAGCTTAGTTATTATCCAGCTGTCCTGGGTTCTAATTCCATTTCTGCCTTCCATTTAGCTGTATTACTTTTGGTAAATTACTTATATTGTCTGTACCAAATTTTCTTCATCCCCCAAAAGAGGATAATGGTGACACTTCTCTCCAAGGTGTTGTGGTGAGGATTAAATAGGTTAATATAAACAATATGGTCATAACCATGATTGGAACTTGGTAAGTGCTATACATGTATTTGCTATTATTATTTTTAAATATTATTGGGGGCGCCTGGGTGGCTCAGTTGGTTAAGCGGCCGACTTCGGCCCAGGTCATGATCTCGCGGTCCGTGAGTTCGAGCCCCGCGTCCGGCTCTGTGCTGACAGCTCGGAGCCTGGAGCCTGTTTCGGATTCTGTGTCTCCCTCTCTCTCTGACCCTCCCCCGTTCATGCTCTGTCTCTCTCTGTCTCCAAAATAAATAAACGTTAAAAAAAAATTAAAAAAAAAATATTATTCAAAATGAATTGGTCTTAGAGTTTTTTGGCTATTTCCAAAAGTCATTCAAACTGAATTATTTAAAATAATTTTTAGAAATGTTTCTCAAGTGGAAACTTGAAGCCCATGTAGTGAGTCAATGAATGATAGGAAGGGAAGAATAAGATCTAGTTATTCTCTAATGAGGAAGGAATAAAAAGAGATTGGGGGCAGAGTGGAATAGGATTTAAGGCAATTTAGCTACATTCTTATAATAATTCATAGGTCAGGAAATTTTTTTTATAAAGGGCCAAACAGTCATTTTTTTAGGCTTTGCAAATTATAAGGTGTCTGTCCCGTGTGCACAATTTTGCCCTTAAATTGAGAAAGCTGCCATTGACAATACATAAATGAATGAACAAGGCTGTGTTTCCAAAAAAACTTTATTTGCAAAAACATGAGAGGTCATTGAGTATACACAAACAGGAGTGGAGAATTTTTCTCTAATCACTGTCCTTTATCGCAGTTTTTGAATACCAGCAGGCAAGTGTTCTTGGGCATTTCCAGGTTAGAAGAATCAAGCAAGTAATCAAAAGTGACAAAGCATCCTGCAAAAGAAATCAGATACAAATACAACTGATAAGCATGTATCAGATCCTTGAAAAAAATATGAGGCATACACAAAGATTATCTTCTATAACTCATGAGAGTTTAGTAATGATAGTATGGTAATTCAAGATTAAATTCTCTTACAAAAGTGAAATAATCTGACACAACTTCATTAAATATCCAAATAATTTGATTCAGTAATTATACATATAATTCAGTAAACTCTTAAGTATCCTATTATGTGCTATACTTACTATATAACCAATTTGTTTGTATGTATGTAAGTTTCAAATGTAGTTTGCAAAAGTGTAAACTTACTCTTATATTCCCTTTTTATCTTCCTGTTTTCTTTCTTTATATATAATACATTCAGCATCTTAGATGCCCCTTTGACAACAATTAGAATACTTTTATATAGATTATAGCTTAAATATAACATATGTTCATTAATATAATAATCTTACCCCATATACTTTGTTCTACTCTATCTGTCTCCTACAATCTGAAATTAGCCACATGATTCAGCATAACAAATACTCCATCTAGCATCAAGGATTTTAGAGAAAATCAATGGAACTAAACTAGCTACATTAGATATGATGAGTAAAATGTTTTAAGAACCTATAACATTTTTTTCCATGAACACAACACAAGTGATTATGATCTGGCCTACTTTTATCTTCCTGAGTGCAGCAGAAGCATTCAACAAAGCAGAGCTTCCCTCACATTAATGGGGAAATGTTCACATAACATCACATGAAAAAGGGCCAAGAAGACATTTTATTCTTGGAGGAAGAGACAAATATGTGAAGGCCAATTTTATTTCTTAAGCTACATGTTATGTGTGGTATTATTACTACTATTAAGCATTTATTGAATGCCAACGGCATGGGTACTCAGAGCACCTCTTCAGTGCTGATGGAAGCATTTTGTTATGGAAAAATAACCTCTGCTTAATGCAGGTTATTTATAGTGTTCTACTTGACAAAAAAAAAAAAAAAAAAAAAGGTATCTCAAAGGTCTCTCGTAGCACATATGTTGCTAATGAATGTCCTGCAGGATAAAATCAACCCAAGTGTAATACCAGTAAGATACATTCAATGGCTACATCTTACGTATTGCTTTCTTTCATAGCATATCTCAGTTTCCTTAATCATTTCTTCTCTTGTATGTATGTGCACACACACTCCGTTTCTCTGGGTCTCTCTGTCACTCTTTCTCTCACACTTTCCCTCTCTTCCTTAGTCTCCATCTTTCATGTATTATTTCTGACTTGCTCTAAAGGAATCCTTAAGCCTTACGCTCATCTATACTAACTTTTCTCATGCTCTTCTTTGAGGTCACAAATTTGGCAATACAGAAAGAAAAATGTGATTAATGTGGTGTTAGCTGTCCAAAAGATGCATGTCTATTGACCAAATTCCAAGTGAATAACCATCCTTTTAGTTGAGTATGCAGCAGGGGAGTCATTGAAAATAGTATAGTATTTACAAAATACACTTTTAGAACTTTGTATTTTTATACTATTGTTCTTCGCATTATTGTAGAACTACAAATATTTTGGCATAGCACAAAGAATCTTCAGTTGTAATTTTTAGGTCAGAATGACAATTTTATTACTCAAAGTGGTGACTGTGCACATTAGAAACTAAGACCGAGATCTACTTGACTTACATAGGCCACCATATCCCAGTTGCGATCATGTTAGATGCTGTTGTTTTCTTCAAACATACATTGCGAGAATTATTTTTACATTAGCATCCTTTAACCTAACAATCCTGGCAATATTCAAAATTTACTTTCATTTTTCCCTTTGACCTTGAAGCTCCATTTTAAACTCCTCATCTGTGTGAACCCTATCAACCCCTCAGTCAGTGACAGAACTGTCACAGAATTCACCAGAGCTGATCTCTTTTCTCTCGGGAGACAGCTGCTCACTTCTTACAGTGAGCAGACAGTTGCCCCAAGCACTGACAACTAGAAAACTTGCTTCTAATGTGGTTACAAATCTTGATCCAGCTGGTGACTCCTTTTCAACAATGGAGGTTACTATGAGCCCCATGGTAGCACTTAGAGTTGAAACCATGCTCAACAGTGTTTTAGGCTCCATATGCTGGCCCTTTAACCCCTATTCTGGGCCCAGCCCTGGCCCTCAAGCATATGCCTACTACCAAGTGTTGTTCACTGCCCTGGGTACGTGTATCTCTTTGTCTGTCTCTCAATCTGTCTCATATATACCGAAGCAGACAATAAAAATAACGATTTCATTCATGTTATCATTTTGAAAAAAGTTTTGAACATTTCTAAGTTATTCAGTTGCGGTTAGGATGCACAGGGTTTTAGGCTCTAGTTTACCTTGTTTCATGCTGGAAATAGCATATCAAATCCCAATTCTCTTGTTACATTTCAAGGAATTTGTTTACTACATCATTCAGCATAAACACGTTAACTGCTAAGAAAATGAGTGAGTGGCAAGAGAAAGCATCATAATGCAATTAAAGTTATAACAAGTTTTTCATATTGGAAAATAAACGATGTTTGTCTTTTGTAAGACTTGAATGAAAGTTAACAAGCTTTTAAACCAGCTTTATCAAGTTGACCTTCATTAAAAAAGTAATTGATTCATTTACGTATATATTTACTGCCTTCCATTTTTTATTCCATGATTCCTCAAAATTACAATGCTTTATAATTTTTTTGAAAAACAAAGTATTTTCCTAGCTGCATT
Source organism: Neofelis nebulosa (assembly GCF_028018385.1). NCBI lineage: Eukaryota > Metazoa > Chordata > Mammalia > Carnivora > Felidae > Neofelis > Neofelis nebulosa. The sequence continues at coordinate 38,825,147 of NC_080782.1, read as the reverse complement.
TTTTAGTGTAAGTAAGAGAATTATGTAACTGATTGGAATGGGTTTTATTTTATGTTTATCTGGAAACTATAAGTACTAGCAAAGGACACTAAAGATGTGCCATATGTTCACTGGAATTAAAAATGAGGGTTTTCGTTTCATACCAGCATTTGAGTGAGTCTGAAATAAGAGTCATTTGAAAATTTGTTTTATCCTTCAAAATAACACAAAAAGAAGATGAACTACATAAATGAATAATGTTTTTAGTTCATCAGGCAAATAATTTGGGGGGTCAGAAATATTATCAAAGCTTAGTCATAATTATGCATTTTTTCTTTAGATGATTCATAAGTATTAATTGTCTTATAAATAAAAGCTGTCAAATATATATTCACACAAACATATCAAAAGAAATACCATGCTAATTTAATTTTCACTTTCAATATACAGATTGAGGAAAAGAATGAAAATGAGTTTAATTATAACTCTCAAAGCATTTGAAAAGGACAAACTAACTGAAATCTCTGCCTATATATGTAATGGAAATGAGGAAAAGCAGTGGATGAGGAACAACAACAAAAAGCTTTTAATGTTATCACAGCAGACAGTGCTTCAGCAAAAACAATATACTTTTTATTATCATTACAAATTTTCACTTTGTGTTTTTCTCCCTTTTACATTCCTATACCAAGAAATTGTATGTGTTCTACTGTAGCGAGGGGAAAAAAAGTACTACTACAGTGTGTTTAAGACAGGTGCTGTCTGCAGCATTTATATAAACACATTAGCACTTCTTTGACACAGCATGACCTGGACAAGTTGTTCATCCTACTGGTGGTAGAGAAATAATAAGAGATGTGTCAGAGCCAAGTTCATTCAGACATAGCAAAATTAAGAACAGATTATGAGAATGCTTGCCACTGGTAATTAATCCTGAAAACTGCTGGAGGAGTTGCCCCACTGGGAAAGATATTGGCGGAATTATTTACTGCTAATAGGCCTTGTTTAAGTTTTTACCCCTTGTTAGAGATAAAACTTAATAGATTACTAGATAATTAGTATAGAACTTCATACTTTCCTGTCTGATAGTTGATGACATCGCAGACTGTTCTGGTTTTTTGGACTTCAACTCTACTGCTGAGTCTTGCCATCTATTGTTTCAGTAGAAAAGTTAAGAACTGCAAACTGGCTTTCTGAAATAACATTTCCATTTTATGTATTGACTTTTTGAAAAAATTGAAACATAGTTGACTATAGTTGCCACCTTCTTGTGTGTTGGTTTGTTTTGCTTTGTTTTGTTTTGTTGACATTTTATCTTGCTGGAATTCACAAATCCTTGATGTGTCAGTGAATTTTGAAATTTGATTTCATTGAATGAAGTTTCATTGAGTGAAGTTCTGAAATACAAATGATAGAACAACCATTTTTAATTATTAAGATACTGATGTCACAATATTTTGGCATTTGCTACTAATGTAAATATATGTACAAATATGTATATATAGATAAGTGCATATATATATACATGCATATATATGTGAAATATATGTGTACTCATATATATAATTATATTTGTAATATATGTAACTATGTCTTTTAAATATTAAAGGGTAAATCAGGTTGATGAATGCCATTAATAATTTCAGGCAATATATTTTGCAATATTATATCTAATATGTAGTTTCTAATTAACCCATAAAGAGATAGAGTTTTCTGGGCTCCTGGGTGGCTCAGTCGGTGAAGCTTCCAGCTTCTGCTTGGGTCATGATCTCACGGTTCCTGAGTTCAAGCCCCGCATGGGGCTCTCTGCTGTCAGCACAGAGTCCACTTCAGATCCTTTGTCCCCTTCTCTCTCTGCCCCTCCCCTCTCTCCTCTCTCTCTCTCAAAAAGTAAATAAACTTAAGAAAAGTTTTAAAAAGGTAGAGCTTCGGGGTATCTGGGTGGCTCAGTCAGTTGAGCATCTGACTTCGGCTCAGGTCATGATCTCACAGTTTGTGAGTTCAAGCCCCATGTCAGGCTCTGTGTTGACAGCTCAGAGTCTGAAGCCTGCTTCAGATTTTGTGTCTCCCTCTCTCTCTGTCCCTCCCCTGCTCATGCCTTGTCTCTCTCTCTCTCTCTCTCTCTCTCTCTCAAAAAATAAATAAAAATTAAAAAAAATTAAAAAGTAGAGCTTCCTTTGTTTTTATTTTTATGATTAGAGAACTAACATGACATGCTTAGAAAATTTTTTGTTAGCCTATGTATTTAAATATTTCAAAAACACTTTTAATTTTTATATTGTAGAATGGATATTTCTAACAATATGGTTTTTCTGTATCTGACTGTTTTCTTTGGATAAATTCTTAAAAGTAGTTTTAAGAATTGTCAGATTATAAGGACAAGGGATATCTTTTGTGGCTTCTAATGCATATTCTTAAATTAAGACAGCTTGTCTCCTTCAGTGCTTGGCCATTTTGTATGTAGAAAATAGTTGTCTTATGTTGCATTTCACATTTATTGTTAATAGTAAGAATGAATATTGGTCTATATGTTATTGCCATGTGTATTTCTCTTTTGTTATGTGTTCTTTAACTACTCTGTACAGGGGGTTAGAGATTTCTATCCAATTTGTAGGAACTTGTTTTATATTAAGATATTGACCTCATTGAATATCAGGTTCTTTTTCTTTGTCCACTGTAATTTTAAGAATATTCTCCTTCATATCAAGAAAAAATATATACTCAGTTGTTTCCAGACTTGGGAAAATGAGTATAAACAATATAGACAGACTTAAGGGACATTATTTATATTACCTGTTTGTATTATAGATCAGATTTTTTCAGATGGCAAATGGGATATTATTTTGAAAAATATCATTTATATCAAATTTTCTTTAAAATTTATTATAATCATATAATTATAATTAAAATCATTATAATTATTGATAAAATTGTCTTGAAATTTTAAAATGTACATTCAATTTTTTAATGGATAAGCTTGCTCTTTAATGCATAGATATGAAATTTAATACTATAGACAAAACCAATTTAAAATTTGATATTTTAGTAGTTCCCTTATAAATTACGAAATCTAATAATCTCTAAAATGTTATTCTCCTGAATAAAAGCAGCCTTAAAACTATGTATTTTAAGTTATGTTCATCTCTCTTTTCCTAATAGATTGTTTCCTTTCTTGGGTATATTTGACAGAGAACATAAGGCAACAGCTAACACTGGTCACCAGTAGCTGCCACACTTTTCTAGCACTGCACTCTGAGTACTATGGTTAAATTATGTCCACTTTCATTTAGGCAGCCTTAAATTAATCACTTGTAAACTATTGATAGCAAAGGCTAACTATCACATGATTAAATACATATTTTATGTTTGATAAACTAATAAATTGCATGCAATTCCATTGTTAAAAGAATGTAGACGCTCCATTCAGGAATTAACCTTGGGAACTTGTACAAACGTAACTGCTGTCACTTGAATAAGCCCTCCATCCTCTTCCTTCTCAATCCAGGCCACTTTGACCAGAATAGGGCATACAGAAGGCCCTTGACATGCCTCCTTGGAGTCTTAGGCACTGGACCACTGAATAATCCTACTCAGTCCTTTGTACTGAGCATCACGGAATCACTTATTCATACTTTAATTCCTATTGCTGTAAATTTAGATTTATTTGTTTCACCACTCAGGCTCTCATGGACAGGATGGTTCTTGGGATCTGTTTGTTTGTTTGTTTCTCCCATTTAGTCTCACCATTTGAACATAGATAATCATCAGTTATTATGCAACTCTGTGTCATTGTCTGGGTTATATGTAGAGACATTATAGTGAAAAACAAAACAAGCAAACAAACAAAAAACCAAACTAAGTATTTGTAGCTCTTGCAGGATTTTACTAAGGGCCACAAAGAACTTCAGTAATCTATATGAGGAACTAAGATATGAATAAACTAATTACCTGTGTGCCATCTTAGAAATCAAAGGATTCTACTAAGACTTAAAATACTCGGTGGGCAGCTGTATTGTGATTTATAGAAGGAGACTTTTAAAATCCAAACAAAAAAAATTTTTTTTCAAGGTGCTTGGCTGGCTCAGTCAGTTAAACATCCAACTTTGGCTCAGGTCATGATCTCACGGCTCATGGGTTCAAGCCCAGTGTGCTTTGGGCTCTGTGCTGACAGTTCACAGCCTGGAGCCTGCTTCAAATTCTGTATCTCCCTCTCTCTCTGCCCCTCCCGATTCATCCTCTTTCACTCTCAAAAAATGAATAAACATTAAAAAAAAAATTTTTTTTAATCCAGAAAAGTTCTAAAATTGCTACTCTGACAAAAGAAGTACCTGCCTGGAATAACTAAAATTTAAACTTTTTTTAAATTTAAAATTTAAACTAAAATTTAAACTTCTTCCAGATACAATTTTAAAATGAACACTTCCCTGGCCTTCTCCTTTAATTCCACCCCTACACCTGCCCACCTCTTGCTTTACTCCTCCTCCTCCTTCTGGCCTTTCTATGCTCTTCTTTTTTGTCCATTAACATTTCCCACACACATACATTCTTGTTGGTCAATAGCCACTTACAATGTCTTATAACATAGTTTCAGATTATGACCACACTTGCTGGCTTTAGAGTTTTAAACTGTAGTCTAGATTAGATTTGTATTATCTAGTTAAAGACTTTTCTAACCCTCACAAGTAAAAACAAATCCATGGAAGGATTTAGTATGTCACTTGGAAAATTTAGTGCAGGAGCCACCTCTTGGAAACAGAGAATGTTTAAATTTGGAAAAATCAGAGTGAATTGATTAACAAAGCGGTATCAATCATATGAATCGAAAGTTAACCAAGGATGTATATAAAAGGAGTATAAAAATTGAATAAAATCTATTAAAGGCTATCCATGAGATCTTTCCTGTAAAAACTGGTCAAAAATTCAGTCCAAATACAAGGGAATAAAATAAATACATCCCATATATTAGAGACCATTTCACTAACACTTTCAGAAAGTATCCTGGTCTCAGTCAGGGAGAAGATATTACAACTGTCCTATTCACCTTTGTTGTTTGATTGTCATAAATCTGCAGTGGTGGATTTTAGAAGAAATACAAAGAAGATGGTACACTTCCCCCTCTCTGATCTATAAGACATTGCTGGGCATTTTGAAGATACTTAGACTCCAACAAACAAACAATTCTAGACCTACATAATAACACCTTAAATTTGACAGTTATGTATGCCCAAGAACAAGGACATCCCTGGGACTACTCAGAAAACAAAATAAAACAAATTAACAACCGCAACAATAAAACTTCACATACCTGTCTTTATAGGAAGGGCAAGGGACATTTAAAGAACAATTACCCTGTCTTATCTCAAAAGATACGATCTGAAAGATAAAGAACAAACTTTGTCTGGTTGAATGATGGCTCTTGTTTGACCAAAATTACCCTTCACAAAGGAGGAAGAAATTCCCATACAATGGCAAGACAAAATATTTCATTTCTAGTTGATGCTAGGGCTACTGAGCCCTGTCAACTAGGACAGATAGGAGAGGAAATGTCTATTCAGATAGCAGTTATCTTTTTGGGTCCTTAATGATCTGGGTGCTTTGGAAGCAACAAGAGTTCTTATCTGGAGGTGGTGCTGCAGTTAAACATGCCAACCATATCAAAACCCAATTAACTGGCTTGCTTCTTCCAGAGGAGTTGGTAAATAATTAAGATGAAAGCGCATACTAAAAAACAGATTCAACAAGCAAAAGGCTATGCTTTAGTAGATTATGATGCTAAACGAGCTGCTTTAAGACACATCTAGCCCATCCAAGTCCAAAAATCAAAGCCAAAACAAAATCCTGACTGATACCATCAAGTTTTGATTTAATGCCAGTTTTAGGCACCTAATTCTGGAAAAAAAAAAAAAAAAAAAAAAAAAAGACACTTTAGTAAAGATTAGATTGTTTCGTCCACTCAGTCTCTGGTGGCACAAAGATAATCCGCCCAAATAAGTTGAAGTACAGTCTTATCAAAAATGCTGTAGTTATAAACCCACTATGGATAGAAAAACTTAACAACCATCCTAAATGGGCTTTGTTGGTGAAACTTCAATGAGATTGCCCAGAATGTCTGTTTTTTTTTTTTTTTTTCTATTGTTCAAACCCACAATCCTGAGAAAACTTACAAGTTTGGTAAGAAAACAGGCTAAAATTTTAAGCATGTGTGCATATCTACAAATAAGGTTTATTTCAGCCTCTGTCCCATATGTTTATGGATGTGTTCGTAATATTGGCTGTTTGTCTTATGGTTGGCTAGAAGCCTCTTCATGCTTCTTCTTTTCTTTCGGTAGACTCTAACAATAAAACAACTGCTCTTACAGAGCAAAGAAATTTTAGACTTTATACTTCCTGTTTAGGGGAGACCCTCCTGTATGTCTAGTAATAGTGGTACCCATTTCACTGAGAGAATAATTAAGGAATTCTGTAACCCTGAAGCTTCACTGCCTTTACCATCCTTAATTAAAAGAGAATGAAGGGATGGCACATAAAAATGGAAACAAGGAAAATTACCTGAGAAACTTTAATTGTTATGGCCAAATGCCTTGCCATTAGCTCTGATGGCCATCAGGTACACCCTAACGGGAACCTGTGGACTATCCCCACATGACCTGAGGCCCAGATATCTCCTGGGTCTAGGGACCTAACTATTCTCCTTGTTCTATTTAATGGGCTGGTATGATCAAATATTGTAGAGGTTTGATGTGCTATATCCAGGCTTCTCATTAACACCTTTGAGTAGCTCTTCCCAAAGGTAAGCCATGGGAACAAGTGCATGCCCTTTGGCTTGGAGACCTGATCTACAGCAAATGTTGCCAACATAAAATCACTCCTGTACCTCACTGGATAGTATAACTTGTTTCCTCAAAGAAAAATTATTGGGTATTGCTAGCCACAAACACTGTAGGAAAAAAAAATCCAGGAAATTGGCATATATTCCCATATATTGACACATATTCCCAACATATACTATTTTTTATCTCAAAGAATTAAAAGGAAATTTCAAGTTATAACCAAATGCATTAGCCACAACTTTAAAATTTTGTAATTGTGGTAAAATAATACGACATAATATTTACAATCTTAACCATTTTAAATTGTACTGATCAGTAACGCTAAGTGTATTCTTATTGTTGTACAGTCCATGCAAAACTGAAAGTCTATATCCACTAAATAATAAGTCCCCATTTCTTCCTTCCCCCATCTCCTGGCATCTACTATTCTACTTTTTGTCTTTGTGAGTTTGACTACCTTAGATAAGTGGAATCAGACAGTATTTGCCTTTTTGTGACTGGCTTATTTCACTTAGCCTAATATCCTCAAGGGTCATCTGTGTTGTAACTCATGTCAGAATTTCCTTTGTATTTAAGCTGAATAATATTCCATTTTATGTATATACCACATCTGTTTATCCAGTCACATGTTGATGGATGAGGATAGAAAGTGTCAACCAAGGTGGTGCCTGGGTGGCTCAGTCGGTTGAGCTTCCGACTTCAGCTCAGGTCATGATCTCATAGTTGGTGGCCTTGAGCCCCGCGTCGGGCTCTGTGCTGACATCTCAGAGCCTGGAGCCTGTTTCGGATTCTGTGTCTCCCTCTCTCTCTGCCCCTCCCTCACTCGCACTCTGTCTCTCTCTGTCTCAAAAATAAATAAAAAACATTAAAAAAAAAAAAAAGTGTCAACCAGACTGTTCCAAGCAAACCAGGCCATATGTACCTTCTGATAAACATCCTGGTATCCTTAGTACCTAATACAATGCCTGATTCATAATAACTACTCTTTTGTTGAATAAATTAATAAGTAAATTATTCAATCAAAACTATGTAGCTCTGACTACCTCTTTGATAAATTAGCATTTATCCTAGATGCCAAAGGTATCAAACTAAAAATTATCCCCAACTAACCCTTTCATTCCCACACTAACTCCAGTATGGACTCTGGCTCATGTTACCTCCCCAATATGCTTCAGCTTTGGTCTCCTTCCTTATTCCCAATAAAACTTAGTTTGAATCCTCATTATCTCTCAAATGGACTGACTGGATATGGACCTACCAGCTCTTCATGCTTCCCGTCTCTCCTCTGTAATACATCGTTCTCAGTGTGATGTTCCCAAAACAGAAATCTGATCACTGCATCCCTCTCTTCAATACCCTTCAAAATCTCCACACCGAAGAGATGAAACCAGCTTCATCATGAAACAAAACACATGCATGGTCTCATGTCAGCAAAATTTTTCCAGTAGCTAGCTCTTCCTGATGGATAGACCCTGTAATTATTATATAATGCCCTTCTTCATCTCTTGTTACAGCCTTTAATTTAAAGTCTAGTTTGTCTGATGTAAGTATGGCTACTCCAGCTTTCTTTTGACTTCCAGTAGCATGATAAATCGTTCTCCATTCCCTCACTTTCAATCTGAAGGTGTCCTCAGGTCTAAAATGGGTCTCTTGTAGACAGCAGATAGATGGGTCTTGTTTTTTTATCCATTCTGATACCCTATGTCTTTTGGTTGGAGCATTTAGTCGATTTACATTCAGTGTTATCACTGAAAGATATGGGTTTAGAGTCATTGTGATGTCTGTAGGTTTCATGCTTGTAGTGATGTCTCTGGTACTTTGTGGTCCTTGCAACATTTCACTCACAGAATCCCCCTTAGGATCTCTTGTAGGGCTGGTTGAGTGGTGATGCATCCCCTCAGTTTTCGTTTGTTTGGGAAAACCTTTATCTCTCCTTCTATTCTGTAATCATCAAGACAGCATGGTATTGGCACAAAAACAGACACACACACCAGTGGAATAGAATAGAGACTCCAAAATTGGACCCACAAAAGTATGGCCAACTAATCTTTGACAAAGCAGGAAAGAATATCCAATGGAAAAAAGAGAGTCTCTTTAACAAATGGTGCTGGGAGAGCAGGACAGCAACATGTAGAAGAATGAAACTAGACCACTTTCTTACACCATGCACAAAAATAAACTCAAAATGGATAAAGGACCTGAATGTGAGATAGGAAACCAAAACCCTAGAGGAGAAAGCAGGAAAAAAAAAAAAAAAACTCTCTGACCTCAGCCGCAGCAATTTTTTACTTGACCCATCTCCAAAGGCAAGAGACTTAAAAGCAAAAATGAACTATTGGGACCTCATCAAGATAAAAAGCTTCTGCACTGCAAAGGAAACAATCAACAAAACTAAAAGGCAACCGACAGAATGGGAAAAGATATTTGCAAATGACATATCAGACAAAGAGCTAGTATCCAAAATCTATAAAGAACTCACCAAACTCCACACCTGAAAAACAAATAATCCTGTGAAGAAATGGACAGAAGACATGAGTAGACACTTCTCTAAAGAAGACATCCAGATGGCCAACAGGCACATGAAAAGATGCTCAACGTCACTCCTCATCAGGGAAATACAAATCAAAACCACACTGAGATACCACCTCACGCCAGTCAGAGTGGTTAAAATGAACAAATCAGGAGACTATAGCTGCTGGAGAGGATGTGGAGAAACGGGAACCCTCTTGCACTGTTGATGGGAATGCAAACTGGTACAGCCGCTCTGGAAAACAGTGTGGAGCTTCCTCAAAAATTAAAAATAGACCTACCCTATGACCCAGCAATAGCACTGCTAGGAATTTACCCAAGGGATACAGGAGTGCTGATGCACAGGGGCACTTGTACCCTAATGTTTATAGCAGCACTCTCAACAATAGCCAAATTATGGAAACAGCCTAAATGTCCATCAACTGATGAATGGATAAAGAACTTGTGGTTTATATACACAATGGGAATACTACTTGGCAATGAGAAAGAATGAAATACGGGCTTTTGTAGCAACATAGATGGAACTGGAGAGTTATCCTAAGTGAAATAAGTTATACGGAGAAAGACAGATACCATATGTTTTCACTCCTATGTGGATCCTGAGAAACTTAACAGAAGACCATGGGGGAGGGGAAGGGAAAAAAAAAAGTTAGAGAGGGAGGGAGCCAAAGCATAAATTGCCTTTAAACTGCTGTTCTCTCTGCCTGGAACGCTCTTCTTCCAACTGCTCCATTTCCCTCCTTTCCATGCCCCGCCTCTGTCTCCTTCGCCTGCACTCACCTTGGTACAAATCGCCTCAGTTTCCTTTTCCCTCCCACCATCCTAAAACAAATGAGTGAGAGACAGGGCTAGAAGTGTGGCAATGATTTAGTGGACTATTAATACTTCACTCTGCATTTCAGTGAAATTTAAGGCTGTGAAGAACCCTGCTGGGTCATGTAGGCCATTTCTCTTCTTCATCAAAGATGCACCTTCACAGCTAACTAAAATAAATATGTAAATAAATTATACAACTTAGGGGCATGTACGTTTTGTGAACCACTCTCAGGAGTCATTAATGATGTGTCATGAATCTGTTTCCTAAATTATTGTTTAAATTCCATAAATTTTCCATCCTGAAATTTAAACTGATTTTTTTTCCTTTTAATTCATGGAGAAGCTTGAGATGGGCACCGTATATTTTTAACTTGAGGATTTAAATAACTTCTAAGTTCTTGCCTCCAAGTTGAATAATTCCAGATCTTTTAACCTTCTCTTGTAGGTCTTACTTTACAACCAATTCATTATCTTTGTGGCTGTCCTCTGAACCCTCTCCAAGTGTTTGCATTCCTTTTAAGATTGGGAGTCTTCTACATGCTACAGAATCCCGGGAAGGATTTGACAAGTTGTCCATTCATTAGGAAGATTACCTCAGAGTTCTTACATGCTATGTCCTTAATTTTGTATCAAAGCCTTGACTTTGCCTTTCCAACTCTAAAGCTGACACTGGTGACTAACTTTACTTGGTTTCTTCTTCATACACTCATTATTTTGCCATTGCTCCCAAATATAATCAATTAATTCTTCCTCTCTTTCACTGCCATCCTCCTCAACTGTTCGAATTTAACTTTGTCTTGACAAAGCTGTGATCTGTTTACATCTGTCTTTCAAACTTCCTAAGGTAATACTGAATTAAAAATCTGTCTTTCGGGGCGCCTGGGTGGCTCAGTCCATTAAACATCCGACTTCGGCTCCGGTCATAATCTCACGGATCACACCAAGCTCTGTGCTGACAGCTCGGAGCCTGGAGCCTGCTTCGGATTCTGTATTTCCCTCTCTCTCTGCCCCTCCCCTGCTCGCCCTCTGTCTCTCTCTCAAAAATAAACATTTAAGAAAATTAAAAAAAAAAAAATCTCCTCTTTCACAGCTGACATTTGTAAATTGATAGTACTCTGGGATAATGAGCTAATATACACTAATAACAAAAATAACGATGATTAGATCAGATATTTCATGTAGATTATCTCACTTAATGGTAATATTAATAGTAGTTGTAGTAATAATGAAACATACCATTATGTGGTGTTCATTTTAATTCATTTACCTTTGCAAGTATTCTGTGAATTACAAGTTTTCATCACCAGGTCACAGAAAGGGGGGCTGAGGTACTGAGAGTTAAATAGTTTTACCATTGGCTTGGACAAAAGTGCCAGAAATATTATTATGTTTGATTTAAGCATGATTCAGTTATGATTCATGACTTACCCCAGATTCTGGGTTCCTAACAATCATTTAGATATCCAGAAAACCAAGATCTACTTAGAATTGAGGTTCTAAGGATAAAAACTGCTTCATACTCTTTAGAATCTTAAAATTCCAGCAATGGAGGAAAATGAATTTGGGTCTCTAATTTCCCTGGGGGGAACAACAACAACAACAACAACAACAACAAAACTAAAGAGAAGAGAAAAGGGGGGAGAGCCAGCAGACTGAACACTTCTGTCTGCAAAAGGAATTAGGGAAGTGCTAGAGAAAAGCTCAGTTCAGACCTTATTAGAAGAAGGAAGCAAAAGTGATGCCTTACTTTGATAAGATAAACTGAAGTTTACAAGGATAAGCTGATAACAAGGACAGCATTAAAATTCCCTGAAGCTTCTTCTTCTTCTTCTTCTTCTTCTTCTTCTTCTTCTTTTTTTGAGGCTATGCATTGCATTAAGGTCACATTAAGCATTTTATAAGGTTTGCTAATTAATTAGGTAGGTAATTCATTTATTCTTCAATGATGTTTCTATTAAGGTTAACATACAGGGAGCAAATATTGTTTGACTCATTTTTTTAAAAAAGTTATGTTTTATATAAAAATTTAATAGATTAGAACAATCATATAATATCTGTAATACTAATGGGATACACCCTAGGAGTTCATCTAAATGCTGGAAATATGCTTCCAAACCAGCCTTGAATTTTCCTGGTTGCACAGTAGAAAACACAAACTTAGACTTTCAGAGCAAAATAATAAGCCTTTAAAATTCAGTTCAGCTCAAAGAACATTTTCTGAACAGCTACTAATGAAAAACAATCTGTTCAAATCTATCTTTATTCATGGGCAGAAATTATAAAAAATTCTTCTTTAATTCTATCAATTCAGAGTTTGATGGCAGAAACAAAAAGAATGGAATGCTGCTCTTTTGTTCTGTTGATAAATACAAATTAATCAAGTGCAGAACTTTAGAAGGTTTATAAATATGAAAATTACTCTAACCATACTGTAATTCTCTGATACATCCTTCTTTGCTATTAATAAATGACACATCCAACATTTTAAAAATTATCTAACATCTTTAGGCCTTATCTTTAAATAGTAGCTATACATTGTGATTTTGTCAACAAGTTCCTTAAGAACTTAACTTTTATTCTCTTTATTTCCTCTGTCTTTGAAATTTAAATGTTATTATCCATTTTCTACAACTTGGTTGACCAAGTGCAGAAAATTGTGTTAATTCCTCGACACAATTTCTAAGATTGAAATGCTATTTTCAAGCCAGTGCATGTATCTTGAACAGTCCTAGATATTGCATTTAAAAAATCTGAAAACTTTTAAGAATATTGCCTCCTATTATTAGTAGTAGTATTTTTACTTTCCACCCTTTTACTTCTAGACAGAAATATTTGGCAAAAATAAGAGTTATCGTTTTATGACAATGTATTCTCATTATACTTTCCTCTCTCCTTTAAATTCTCTGTTCTAGATAATTACAGTCCTGTACCCAAACAGTCAATAGAAATATAATGAGCATGGCAGCTTTCTGTACTGGACACTGGATCTAGCTACTGAGGTTGCTTTTTAGCCGTGTGAAAATAACTCCAGGTGACTATGTGTGGTCTACGTTATGAAACCTTTGTCTTGACACCTGGTGCAATGGGGACTCGATCGAGTAAACCACAATTCCTTCTATCTTCCCTTCCATATATGGGGTTTACTAACCTTACTTTTAGATCTATCATTGGAATACCAAATGACAGTACTTCCTTAGGTGTTCATGATAGAAGTTACCACCCTAGGTAGTTATCTTGTTTATTGAGGTCGAAGCAAGGAAATCTAAAAATTTTCTGCTAATTTCTTATGTCCAAGGACTCTATTTCTTTCTGCTTCAATAAATGGTCACCAGGTTTACTATCTCATAATTTCAATTATATGTTAAAAAAATACATATCTCAAAAACTAATCTGTACTTCTTTGAATTTTAATGTAAGGAAAAAAAATAAATGCAAGGAAGGAGAACAAAGTTGTGCCGTATGGTTTTGTAGTTGTATTCGTAGTGGTTTATTTGGATGCTTTGCTCAGATGGAAAGAATTATCCCATTTCTTAATTTTAAGTTTTGAAAAAACAACAAATATAACAAATACAATTTTTGTATCTCCAAATTCTAAGGGGAAACATTTTTACCCTTCTTTTAAGTAAAATAAATAAAATTGTAAACAATCATGACATAATGCTTATTTCCTATTACATTTTAAAATATTTAAAACGTACTAGTACCCAGCACTGGTTATAAAAATGAGCAATGAAATTGATATAGCTTTTCCTTAGGACAATAATTTTAAACATATGAAGAGACTTAAAAACGTCTTTAACCACTGATGTATACAGAATTTATCTTAAAGAAATTATCAGCCATGTTTCCAATATTGCTCACCATATTATTAATTTTTTTTTTCAACGTTTTTTTAAATTTATTTTTCGGACAGAGAGAGACAGAGCATGAACGGGGGAGGGGCAGAGAGAGAGAGGGAGACACAGAATCGGAAACAGGCTCCAGGCTCCGAGCCATCAGCCCAGAGCCTGATGCGGGGCTCGAACTCATGGACCGCGAGATCGTGACCTGGCTGAAGTCGGACGCTTAACCGACTGCGCCACCCAGGCGCCCCTGCTCACCATATTATTATGAATAATTTTAAAATATCAAAATGAATTTCATTGTATAATAACTAGGAATTGGTTAAATGCTTTAAAGTTCAACAACATGATGTCTTTGTAGCTATGAACCAAATATATGTGGAAACACACCAAATTAGAAATAGTGATTATTTCTCTACGATTAAATTGCTGAGGATGTCTATTTTCTTCATTTCACTTACTTTCATATTCACATATTCCCTAGTATACCTATCTGTTTGTTTGTTTGCTGCTTTATTTATTTTACAGACAAAGAAAAAAGAGACAAACAAAAAAACCAGACTGGTGAATACAGAGGGCAAAATGGTGGCTGCCAGAGGGGAAGTGGGGGGGGGAGGGGAATGGGTGAAAAAGATAAAGGGGATTAAGATAGGCTTATTAGGATAGGCACAGAGTAATGTACAGAACAGTTGAATCACTATATTGTGCACTTGAAACTAATATAACTTTGTATGTTAATTATACTGAAATGAATAAATAACATTTTGTTTTATAATTACAAATTTATTAGCCAATTATATTATAATTAGTAAGTAATAGTTATGTGAGAAAATTATATCAAGTACTTAAAAAGTTTGCTTAAACTGAAAAAGCATAGGCTGTTGCAAACATTGGTGGTATTTTTATTCCTCCATTATGAAGAATTGCTACGAGTAGCAGAGAGGATCGTGATATTAAATGTTGATTTTGGCAAATTGAGATAAAATATCTTTTCCCTCTGATGTTTCACTCTACAATTTTAAAGGTGTCTTTGTTGGGGGCGCTTGGGTGGCTCAGTCAGTCAGTCGAGCGTCTAACTTCAGTTCCAGTCATGATCTCACAGTTCTTGTGTTCCAGACCCACATGGGGCTGTCTGCTGTCAGCTCTCTCTGCCCCTCCCCTGCTGGTGCTCTGTCTCTCAAAAACAAACAAACCCCCCCCGCCCCCCCCCCCCCCCCCCCCCCGCCAAACAAAAAAGCTCTTTGTTGTACCTTACATAAATCTAGGCCCCTAGCTTTTATTCCGCAACTTATGTCCTTAATGTTTGTCTTTCATTCTCCAAAGCACACATTTATATAATTATTTATTTACTTATTTATTTATTTATTATATTATTTATTTATTATAATTTATTTATTATTATTATTTATTTATTGAGCATGCCATTGCCTGGCTAAAACTGATTGTTGACTCTCCATCACCTTCAAGGAAAAGAAATTCTTAGCATGGCAGATTTAGCCCTAGTCTAGCCCTATGTTTCTTCTTAACCACATTTGTACAACACCTTTATTCTTATTAAGTATTACAATACTATATTAAGGGCCATTCCTCAAAAAGCCAAATAATTTCATGGATTTTTGGTTTTTGATGTGAAAAGCCTTCTCACTCTAAACTCTCACACCTAGTCACCTGCCATTTAACTTCTATTTTTTTTTTTAGCTTTTCTCATGCTTTCTCTATGAAGACCCAACTTCATGAATAGTGCCTCTTGGACTTGGAAATTATCCCCGATATTTCTGTAATTCTGACATTTTCTTTTCCTTTCTTTTCTTTTTTTCAATTATTTTGTTTAACGTTTATTCATTTTTGAGACAAAGAGAGAGACAGAGCATGAGTGGGGGAGGCGCAGAGAGCGAGAGAGAGGAGACACAGAATCTCAAGCAGGCTCCAGGCTTCGAGAGCTGACAGCACAGAACCTGAGGCGGAGCTCCAACCCAGGAACTGTGAGATCACGACCTGAGCCGAAGGCGGAAGCGCAGCCCGCTGAGCCAACCAGGTGCCCCAATTCTGACATTTTCTATACCCCAGTAATTATCCTTACTCATATTCATGTTCATTTCTTTAAATAGACTTCATTGTGGCTTTCTTAAAGATTTTTTTTCACTTTTGTGTCTCTATCACTTTGGTCTGATGCAGTATGTCTTGATAATGAATATAACTTGGCGTAGCATTATCTTCAATAAGAATAAACTGTCATAAAGAGGGTAAATACTGTCAGAATGGAGTTAAGAAGAATGTAAAGTAATTTAAAGATATTTGTTTATAAAATAAATCTGTCCTTTAAAGTAATTCCACTAAGAATATGAAATAAAACCATTTACATTCACCTGGAGTGAATGTATAGTGGTGGTACCAACACATGCTGACTATTGACTATTACTTCTACTTCTAGGACTATTGTTATATTCTGAAAACCTACTGTGTGCTGACCGCCATGATAATTTCTTTACACACATCGTCTCTAAGTCTTAAAGGAATCTTCCAAAGTTACTGCTATTCTTTTTCTGATTAGTTTCATTCTGTATTTGAGAACGTGAAATTGAATAAAGGAAAATGTCGTTCAGAATGTCACCAGGAAGTCTTAAAGGGGGAGCTCTCAGGCAAGTACCACTGGTTGCAGCTGACTTTACTACCCTCTCAGGTGGAAGGGAGACTCTTTGCCTGGAATAACCCAGCCAATGAGAACCACCACAACTCAGCCAATGAGAAGTCTCCACAACCCCGAACTCTTGCTCTCCTGTAATACACTTTCATTGCAAACAGACTACCTTCCTTCTTCTATAAAGTAACATTCCACTCCTTTGTTCTCTGGACTTGGCCTATGGTTTGGCATAGTTTCCAGTTCCCAAATTGTAATTCCTCTACCATTCCCAAGTAAATTCGTTTTGCTGGTATGCTAACTAGCTATTTAAAGGTTGATGGTAGGTGTCGTCAGAAGGGGCGTCCAAAGGAGGCAAACCCCTGAGGAACAAACAAGCCCCAGAATCGCGTGCAGTACCCAGTTGAGCCCCTCATACTCTCTATTTATGAGTCCTCTTTCTCCTTTTTATTCGGGAAGTTTCCTTGCAGCTGTGAGCTCCCTCCATTTGGTCGAGCTCTCTGACTTTATTCAGGATCTGTTTTTATGAAGGCATTGCCACTCCTGGTGAGTATGCTTTTGTTTTCTAAACTTCTGGTTGTCCACTCTGTTCATGTTCTGAGTTGTCGAAGTTTATTGTGCACACTTGTTTACTATTTCTGCTATTTTATTCTGTTCTGTTTCTGTTGAAGCCTCTTGATAAGACACCCTGTTCAAATGGGTAAAATATGTGATTCCCAGTGTTTGAGAACAGCTGTTGGGAAACAAAGCTCCTCGCGCTTAGGGCATTTTAGGGAGTCCAAAGGCAACATAGGTTTCACATGGTCCTTAAACCAGGATCTTGCGCCTTTCTTGAAAAATATGCGAACTTTTAGATAATTGGGAATTGTAATGCCATTCTGGGGAGGATTTGTTTTAGATAAATTGACCTTAAGGGAGATCCTTA
Organism: Neofelis nebulosa; assembly: GCF_028018385.1. Taxonomy (NCBI): domain Eukaryota; kingdom Metazoa; phylum Chordata; class Mammalia; order Carnivora; family Felidae; genus Neofelis; species Neofelis nebulosa. Next base: position 38,807,588 of record NC_080782.1, on the reverse strand, counting down.
AGAGAGGATTCCAAACCTGTCAGAGGCAATAGGATGCATTCTTTGATTAGTATGCAGAAGCTTCTAAAGGAAAAATGACACCAAAACCAGCTCTAAAATGATATTTACAGCCTGCAAAATAAAACAAAACAAAACAACAACAAGTGTTAGTAAAAAACAAAACAAAACTTTAGCAAAAAACTTGACCAGAGAACCTTAAATTAGTCCATGTGCCAGAAACACAATTTGGATCCAACTATTCTTTGAGTTTTATGCTTGAGACACAGCTAATGTTTTTAAAACAAAAGCTAGAAATATCACCATGTCTGTCTGTATGTCACATATGTATGTTATAAGTATGTGATATTTTTTCTCTCTCCAGATGTTATAGCCAAAATTAATTTGTAAAGAGCTTAAAGAAAAAAAAAAGAGCTTATAAAAATTAAGTACATGAAACCAAATGTTCTTCAGGTTTACATTATTTGAGATAATCTTTGACAAATTTGGTTTCATTTGTTGGTTTAATAAAAGCAGGCATGTCTTCAAAATTTGTTAGCAGGAAAATTTGCTTGAGATAATGGCTGGCTTTGTCTATTGTCTCATGAAGTAATGTAAACATAATTTTTGAAAACAAGTAACTTAGATGAAAATGGGTTAAGAGTTTTAGGTACAGTAATTATGTTTTATAGTATGTGTGCTTAAAAAAAATAGCTTCCCTAAATCTTTTTGGTAACTAGAAACTTTAGAGTTTCACTAAGTTAAATTAAATGATAAAACTTCATTGAAATTATTTTCCAAACAAGATAAAATACTAAAACATTTATTACTGAACATAGATTTATTTACTTTTGGTTCGAATTGCAGAGAAACTAACAATAAAATTAGGTCTGTTAGTAACCATGTCTTGTGCCACATTGAAAGATCACTAGCTAAAAGGGCATATGTTTCTAGAAATTATAAAATGTATTTGTAAATTTGCCACTCCACAATTGCTTACTTCTTAGTTTTCGCTAAGAATTAAGAATTCTAAGGGTTAAGAGTTCTAATTAATATATGTAAGAATAAAACTATCAGAAACAATAAGGATGAAAGGACACGATTATATGTACAAGGAAAGCAAGGGAAATAGATGTGTCTTATCAGTTAAAGAAAATGTGAGGAATGGAAATGCACTTTGATGAGGAGAGAGAAAGTAGTTTTGTTCTAGAGTAAATTTATTGCCAGCATAAGAAAATAAAAAGATAGGATAAAAGCTGAATTCGATATATTAAATTATAGAAGTTTTGTGGAAAAGAAATCTTGAGGAAGGATTTTTATGAGTGGTCAAGCTGAATAAGATTGGAATGAATTTATTTAAGTTAAAAAAAGAATTTTAATATTAAAAGTATACTGGTGCAGAATTAGATTTTTTTTTTCTCTCTGTTAACAGGACACAATTTTTTTAGATTATTGGTCTGCTCTTATTGAGAAATTATAAACAAATTTCTTTACCTTTAATGTAATTTGCCTAGGAAGCAAAGATTCTGTGTTTTGTCTTTATCAGGTCTTTTATTACTTAGAAAACTTGTCTTTGTTTAAAAAGAGCTAAGGATTTTTGCAACTATATAACTTTCTATATTTGCCTTTAAAAATTTTTTGTCCCTTTGGCTAAATGGATAATTAAGTCTTGTTTCGTAATTATTGTGATCCTACTTGGTCAGGTGTCTGAAACTTTTTGGTATTTTTAACAAATTTCCCCAAAAATCAAATTGTGGGTAAAGTCTTAACTTCCAACTAACTTCAGACTTTTGCAGAGGATCTCTGGAGCATCTCAACGGATTTGTTCCCTTTCTTTATAAAAAGGGAAATGTTAGACTAAATTAGGCTTATTTGATATGTTGAATTACATGGGAAGCATGTCAAATAAGAATTAATACTAAACCTTCTTCACCTTATATTTGTATAGGTACATACAATAGGTACATGTTGATTGAAGTCTCCCAAAACCTATATGAAATTCTGGAAATTGTACTGTGTCCTGATTTAATGTTATCAGTCATAATTTTAAAATATATGCTACATAAATAAGCAAATCCTTTTGTCAATTCCATTATAATTAACTCTTATCAAATATTTAATAATGGATATTTTTGAGTCTTTCGTTATTTATAGACAGTTATTATTTTATTCTGATGCTTTCACAAATATGTTTCACCTTCAGAGAAATTCACGAAAAGGATTTTGACAAGTAATTTAGAATATGGTCTCTGATATATTTAAGATCATACCACTTAATTGGATTTAGGGAAATGTTTTCTCTTAAGCTATCTGTGATTTACAGTAATTTGGCAAAACCTTTGTAAACAAAGAGGAAGCAATTACTTTTTCTCCCATCCTAATCCTTCCAGAATTTAAAAGCTTTTGAGTATTTTTTCTCATGGCAATATAATTAGTTATTTGCATGAGTTCAATAAGAATCTGTCCACCTTGTAGACAGGCCACTGCTTCCTCTTTGACGAAGATCCTATTAGAAAGGATCATTTCTACCTAGGGACACCCCTCCCTAGGGAACTTCATAGTGATAGGAATTCACTTTACTGGTCAGGTACTTTGATAAGTTTGTGTTATTTGGCTGGTTTCACTCTGTTTACCACCCTAAATTATCAGGGCCAGTTGAATGCACTGACAGCACCATTAAGACTCAATTGGCAAAATTTGTAGAGACTCTTAAAAACCCTGTTCAAAAGCGCTGCCTTTCGTCCTTCTAAATCTCAGGTTTCTGGGTGCCTGGGTCGCTCAGTTTGTTAAACGTACGACTCTTGATTTTGGCTCAGGTCACGATCTCGAGGTTCCTGAGTTTGAGCCCTGCGTCTGGCTCTGCACCGACAGTGTGGTGCCTGCTTGGGATTCTCTCTCCCGCTCTCTCTGCCCCTCCTAGCTCATGCTCTCTTGCTCTCTCTCTCTCTCTCTCAATAAATAAATAAACTTAAAAAAATGTAAATCTCAGGTTTCTCCCTTTTGTGGCCCATACACGCTAACTTTCCAAAATAATTACTAGGTGCCTGATATATTTAGTCCCTGCCTCTTTTGATCCACAGCTGGTCAAAGGAGATAGACTTCAATGTTAGATAGGTCTAACAAAATCTATTGAAAATAACCATGCTTTAGTAGGGCAGTCTTTTCACAGCATGCTCCCAGGAGATGAAGACCTCGACTATCACTTCTTACAACCCAGAAATGTCATGTATTGGAAAATACATCTTCAGTAAGATTCTTTTCAACCTCATTAGAAAGTTCTCTGTCAGGTTCTGGTAATCAACTCTTTGTGCCACCAAACGCCAGGGAATAGACTCTTGGATCCACATGTCACACCTGAAAGGAAGCACTACACATTGAATGGACATTCATACCAACTGGTGACCTGAAAGTAACGATTTCTAGGAATTAAAGCAGATGATAGCTGCAGCAGACAGCCTGCCCAAGATGACTGGACCAGTCCTGTATACCTTTTACTTACTGTTGCTTCTTGCCTTATTTTCTCTCTCTTTTTCTTGGAAAGACAGTGCTTTTATCTGCGTTTCCCAATATACCTCAAAAGTGACAGATGGATATATCATCAGAAACTCCAGCCTGATGTCTGATAACTTCATGATGTCGGATACTCTAATGGTCTTATCTGTAACTAATTTCGCCTTCATCCCAAATGCCACTGTTGATCGTACCTGCAAGCTTATGGACGTTACTTATTGGAGTAGGATGTTATAGCCAGGTGTCCCCATACCTTGTTTCAACCTTTCCCCAGTAATAACTGTATTAGCTCCTCTAGATAGCTCCTTTTTTTTTTGCCAGTTGTGTGACCTTCACCTCCATGTTGTTCTTCTTATTTAAATATGATCTGTTTCCCTGCACCCAAGAGAAATACAAACGGGCTAACTCGTTTTTTCAAGGCTTTTAGAAAAGAACGCTTTAAGATGGAGTGGTACCTCACAGAATGTCATTCCAATTTCTCTGATCTTGGCTTGAAAAGTATCAAGAAATTTTAGCTAATAGATCTATTGATAACCAGACTAACTGGAGTCCTCTGAACTCTACCATGTTTCATTTTCATCTGCAATCGATGGCATTTCCCATGGGTATATGAATGTTTAGATACCTGGTGAATTGGAGGCTAATGTCCATTGGGGCATTTAGCTGTCCCTGTTAACATTCATAACAAATCAGAAGTCTCCCATTTGTCCTTCACTAGTTCACCCCATTAAGCCTCCCTGGCCTCCTTAAAGGAAAACTTCCAGAAGGCACACATAAATCTGGGTTTCCTTCCTGAGGATATCCTTCTCTTGGGTCAGAATTAATGCCAATGAATGCATGATCAGAAATTTTTTCCTAACACTAGGGGGGGCTAGCCATTTCCACAGCCAAGGCAGCAGCAGCCCAACAGTCATCACTTGACTTGCTGGCTAATGTGGTTTTGAACAATTACATGGTCCTTGATTACCTGCTTGCTGAGTAAGGAGCTGTTTGTGTGATGGCAAACACGCCTTCTGCACATGGATAAATTCCTCTGGAAGTGGACACTCAATTACATAGGATTAGGGAACAAACACATTTGCTATAACAAATTTTACCTGACGATACTTTTTATCTCCTTAGCTGGATACTTTCAGGTCTAGGCTCCTTGTTTAGAACTATTAAAGAAATTAGGGTCATTATTCTGCTCTTCATCTTCCTTTGTATAATCATGTTTAAACTGCATCTGTTGCCTATCTAACCTTCGTAGCGATAACGTGTCCAATATGATGATGCTAGCGTGGTGCTTCAGGATGATCTCCAGTGCTTATGACTCTGATAAAGTTAGATTTTGGTGCGAAATGCCTGAGAGTTCTTCCTCCTACCCTTCCTTTTTCCTCAAATGTGGCCTAAGTGATTTCTAGTCTGTGTACTTTTCCTCAGATATGGCACATGACAACCAAGAAATGTCCTTCCCGGCACTGAGGGATGAAACCATTAAATGTAAAAAACCTGACCCTTGATCTGCAATGCTTTCAAGGAAAGATCTTGATCAAAAGAGGGAAATGTAAAAATGAGTAAAGGATAACCTCATTCAGTATGGAATTGTGAAGTCCTGAGCATGTACCACTCACCACAGCTTACTTTACTAGCCCAGCAGGAGGAAGGGAGATTTTCTACTTGCTCAGCAGTAGCCCAACCAATGAGAACCACAACTCAGCCAATGAGAAGTCTCTACAACCCTGAACTCTTGCTCTCCTCCAATGAACTTTCATTCCACATAGCTCCTTTCAACATCCTCTTTTCCTCTATAAAATAATGCTCCACTCTTTTGTTCTCTAGACTTGCCTATGGTTCACTATAGCTTCCATGTCCTGAATTGCAATTCCTCTGCTATTCCTGAGTAAACTAATTTTGCTGGTAAACTAACTGGCTGTTTTATTTTTAAGGTTGACAAAATGAAATTAATTTAAAATTTTTAACTATCTGAATATTCATTAATTTTCCCAGAGGCAAAAAGCTATAGTAGTAGAACCAAGATTCAGTCTCAAGTCTCTGCTACTTTTTCTTTTTTTTTTCTTTTTAATTTTTTTTAATGTTTATTTATTTCTGAGACAGAGACAGAGCATGAGTAGGAGAGATGCAGAGAGAGAGGGAGACATAGAATCAGAAGCAGGCTCCAGGCTCTGAGCTGTCAGCACAGAGCCCAATGCGGGGCTCAAACTCACAGACTGCGAGATCATGACCTGAGCCGAAGTCTGATACTCAACCAACTGAGCCACCCAGATGCCCCAACTGCTACTTTTTCAAGTAGGCAACACAATTCTTCCTAGATTAGCATAGGGAAAAGTCACTGCTTAAAGCTTTCATAAATTAAGTAGAACTTTCTTCTCGATTTTGGCTTAGCTTTCAGGAAAATGATATATATAATGTCAGGATATTAGATTATTTAATCAATTTACATAATTAGAATAACTTGCAAATTATGTAGGGACTGTTTTAAATTAACAAAGAAACCCAAATAATGTTTAATATAATGTATTGTTATAGATTTGTTAGTTTTGTATGTCAAAGAACAAATGTTAATCAATAATGCAAATCCCTTAAAAATTAGAAAGTGTCCTTTACAGCCAATATAAAGCAGAAAATATGAGTTAGAACAGATGATTCAAGATGATAATAAATAAACTATATTTCTATATTTTTAAAATCTAACCCATATAGTTGTCTAACTCCTGTTCATCTTATTTATATTGTGTATATGTAATTGTAAACTATATGGATAATTCCACTTATTTTGGATTATTAGAAGGGAAGACAATTTGTCTCAGTATTAAATTTCAGAAAATGAATTTTGTCCTCCAGCCAAAAATCTCCTCCATAATTTGAGACAAATGCCGTAAAACTTTTGGTGTTATATTATATATTTCACTTCTTACAAACTAATATGCTCTAACAGCGAAGAATATTTTTCTTTAGTAAATGTCCATGAGTCATTCCAGTTCTTTTTTTCTTTTACAAATTTTAAATAAGTGGGAACATTTTAAAGATGTCCCTGAGTACAGTTCCACAGATAACTCTAGTTTCAATGTACTGGTCAAATCCTTTACTTTTGGAAACCTAGGTAATTTCTATCTTAGGTCATCAAATGCTTGCCCCAACATAATTAAGCATAGTGTTGTGGTTGTTGTTGTTGATGGGAGGTCTGTTCTTTCTCCCCTCCTGGATTGTGGGTTCCTACAGGAAAGCTATGTGTCAAAACAGCTATGTGCTGTTACAGCTAACAATTACATAGTCATCCGTTAATATTTTCTATTGTAGAAAATGAATTTCAATTCAGATTTACTTATAAGTATTTACTTATTCTACTTTAATTTGCATTAGATTTGTTTTGGAGTGGGAACATATTTGAAATCTAACCTGTTTCTGTGACAAAATTTTCAAACATTCACATATATTCCTATTTAAAATAATAATTATCTTCTCCCTCCACATCATTGTTTGTATAGACTAGATAAAACACAGTAGTGAGGACTTTTTCTTGTTAATAGACATTACTTGATATTTTAGCTTTAATGCTAGAAAATAAAAGCAGTTTGTAATGTGTCCAGAATTGCCCTTTCTTTTCGCTTACAGAGCACTTAAGTGTCATGTTAAGCCTGAGGCAGATCTGTCTAGAATTGTGTTTACTGTATTCCTTTCAAAATGCAGCACAGAATCTTATCGCTTATCAGTGCATAAAGTCTAACAGATTGCAGACTCAAATTTCCCCTTCCAGGCAATGTTGGGTTTCACTATTGTTTGCCATGACAAAGGTTTTCATGAATTCTAGGGCTTGGATTTCTGTCTTGTTTTCCTTAGCATAACCCTCTAGGCAACCAATCAGCATTTTTCAACTTCTAGAAATTGTTCGAACTGTTACTACAAAAAGCTGCATTTTAAAATTCTACCTCTTTACATTTGGCTTTCTTTGAAAAAAAAAAAAGTTATGCTGGGTAGTTTTGGTTATATTGAAAAGAAGAAACAATTAAACATTGTCTGCAGATGCTGCTGCTGTAAATGAGGTTGCCCGAATTTGGTGAAAGCAAATATGCTCACAATTCATATTTGGGCTGCAAGTTTAAAACCGTCAGAGGAAGGAAGTGTCTTGGCTAGGGACAACTTTAGCTATGTAGACTTTTCTTTTTCTTTTTCTTTTTTTTTAATATCAGAGTCATCCATGTGTGACTACTTTCAGATAATTTGGAGACACTTTTTACAAATGTATCAGCTATGGACACAAAGAGTTTCTTAGGCAAATAATTCCAATCCCTCTCATCAGAAAACCAGTTCAGCATTTTAGATGCCATTTAAATTGAATACATAGTTTACATGGGCTGAATACTTTTTGTTGGCCAAAGTCTATGTTTCAGTCCATTCGCATATTCCAGGTTTTGCCAAACCTTGTAGATCTGATCACCTAGTTATTTCTCTATCTCCTCTGCATTGCCCCCCTTCTACTGCCTTAGGTGAGGGCCTTACAATGTCTTGCCAAGTCCTTAACTAGTCTTCATTTCCAAATTGTCTCTATGCTACTCTAAGTGGTGCCTTATAATCCCTAATTTGATCATATCATTTCCCTCTTAAAATCCCTCAGTGACACAAGGTCTCCTACACTATAAAATCCACACCTCTTAAAACGGTATAACGTGACGTTCATGATCTCACTCTGCCAATGTTTCTAAATTTACCTCTCCCCATTCCCTGCCCCTGTGCCACCCTGAAACAAATATGTATTTCTCCAATCATATTAACTTCCTTTTTCCTCATTCAATTCTTTTTGCCTTTGCATTTGCTGTTCAGTTAGCTAGGGATGCCCTTCCCTGATTGCTTGTCACCCCTACTGCCCATCCCATATCCCTTCTTTTCATCTATTAAGTTGCCTATGAGAAGCCTTCACTAATGTTCTCTGACCAGGTCAGAGATATTTTTATTATGTTACCATAGTGATACTCTTATACCTCTGGGTTTTACCATGCATGCATCCATCATATTGGTGGAATTATTGGTCAACAAACACACACAAATATTGCACAACAATAAACTTTTGAAAGTTAGTGATACTTTGGCAAAGATAAAGAATTAAATATATTTGTTTAAGAGACAAAAAATGAAAGTAATTATCTGCCATAAACAAAAATTGAGAAAGTTTCGAGAAGAGCCCTGCCCTACATATCAGTGTATAATGTCTTAGACATTCTTCATTCACGTTACTAATTAAACAACCGTTTATTGAGCACCTCCTACTATGAATTCTTGCAACTATAAAAACATTGTGTTTTTATGCGTAGATAGTAGGGATGGGAAATAAAATCCTTATCCTATCCTTTGTGTGTCTACAGACAACTTTTTTTTCCCCTAAGATTATTCTCAATCCTTTGTAAGTGTCTGAGATGCTTTTTATCATCATGACGGGTTGAGCTGAAATAAATGTACTATCAAAGCCCCCTTTCCCCAACACACACACACACACACACACACACACACACACACAGGAACATAGAAATGTTGGGTCAAATAAAATAAGAATTTCTAAATTACTAGGTTCTAAGTAATGAATAAAGAATATACAGATCTTAAAAATGAAGGAGAGAAATCAAAGCCAGAGTAGTAAAGAGAAAGTTGAAACTTTAGCAGCCCATTGACATTGGTCTGGACAAAGGCCCAGGATCTAGGCACTAAAATCTCAGGTTCTAATGGCCATATGCCATGAGGAGACAGGGCCACAGTTCTGAATATTGAGATAGTTATAAGTGGGGTCCTACATAAACTGTGAAGCCTTGAAGTGTTCCTTATTCCCAGCTACTAGAAAAGTCCATCCACCAATGGAAAAAAGAAATAGGATAGCTTACAGTCTATTAAAGGATTTGGGGCCTAAAAGTAAGTTGTGGGCATAAAAAAATGATCTCTTAGAGGAAAGAATAACAAAAAGGAATGTGGGAGAGGAAGTATTTGAAGAGATAATGTCCAAAAATTTTTCCATAATTAAAGAAAGAGATGTTTTTAATTTGAGGAATTAAACAGAATCCTGGACAACCAAAAAATAAACATCTAGCTTTAGCCTTGTGATCCTGTAAACAATCAAAAACAATAGGAAAATATTAAAAGGAAGAAAAAACAGACAAATTTGCCTACAAAAAAGCACAGTTACACTTCTCCTACAGTCTTGTAAACAGCAATAACATATGCTAAGGAAAAATTACTGACACCCAGAATTCTCTGCATGTGTAAGCTCACATTCAAGAGAGGATGTGAAACAAACACATGTCACACAAAGTCTAAAATTTTACCATCTGAGAACCTTGCAAATGCTTGAATAATTAATAACAATAAAATTTTCAAAACAATTTAAAAGTTTTAAAATCTGTAATGAAATTTTTTAAATAATATTTTCTTTATTTACAAGTTAGAATCAACAGAGAAAGAAAGACAAGCCAGATACTAAATGGAGAGATGTAAAAAACAAACAAAAAAACAAACAAACAACAGGAAAAAACCAACCAGGGGTCCCAAATGCAGCAGAAGGAAATGGGAAAACAGAGTAGAAAAAAAGTCAATATAAAGAAAGCTTCCCCTTCTACCTTCCCCATGGAGGCTGAGGAGACCATGGCCCTATTCCCTTTAACCTTACTGATAGCTTAAAATAAAGTACAACAGACAACCTCAAAACAGAGTCCTTAGGAGTGAACAGAGCAGCTGTGGCCTCAGGTAACCCCCTATCAGGGCCTTTGCCCACTGCCTGTACCCCTGCCCCACCTCAGTCATTTTGAATGGGGACTCTATGTCCAAGAGGTCACTCTCAATGGAGCGAGGAACTCAAATCTTATTTTGCCCTTTATGTCCCTACTTCAGGAAATGTCCCTGTATCCCTTCCCCAACTGGGGAGCCAGGATATATGCAGAAAATATAAAAAAAGATTTGCAGAAAATATGGCTTACAATGAAGGTGGAAGAAATGAGATTTAATTAGCATTTCTTTGATCCCTAAATGTCTTTCTTTGGGAGAGGGGTATTTTAATTTTATTTTTAAATAAAGCAAAATTGACTTGATGTTGGCATGCAATTTTATGAATTTTAACGCACAAATAGACGCATGTAACCACCACCATAATCAAGATACAGAATAGTTCCATCACCCCAAAATTTCCCTGATCCATCTTTTTATGGGTGACCCTCCCCATCCACCCATAACGCCTGGAAAACATGAATCTGTTCTCTATCAATGTAGTGTTCCCGCCCCTCCCCCACCCAGGTATGTCATATACTAGAAATCATACAGCACATCACCTTTTGTGACAGGATTATTTTGCTCAGCTATATTCAGGTTGCTGCGTATATCAGTTGTTCACTTTTTTTTTTTTTTTTTTTTTTTTTTTACTGCTGAGTAATTTTCCATTGTATGCAAGTATCATAGTTTGTTTTTCCATTTACCTATTGAAGAACATTGGGGTTATTTCTAATTTTTGACTATTCTAAATAAACCTGCTATAAGCATTTGTGTACAGATTATAGAGTAAAAATAATCTTCCCTTTTTGTAGAGTAAATACCCAGAAGTTGAAGTTCTGGCTCACATGGCAAGTATATGTTCAACTTTATAAGAAACTGCCAAGCTGTTCTCCAGAGGGGCTATAAAATGTCCTGCTCCCACCAGCAATGTATGAGAATTTCAGTTAAAATTCTCAGCATTTTTTAATGCTAACCATTCTAATGGGTAGTGATATGACATGATTGTTTTAATGTACAGTTTCTTTAGATTTAATTATTTATTCTCCAGTTTTTATTTTATTTTCATTTTATGAGAAGACAAATTCCCAATGGGCTCATAATTTGTTTTTTTTTAAGCTTATTTATTCATTTTTGAGAGACAGAGAGACAAGCAAAGAAAGAGGGAGAGAGAGAATCCCAAGCAGGCTCTATGATCTCAGGTCAGAGCCTGATGCGGGGCTCAAATTCACAAACTCTGAGATCATGACCTGAGCTGAAATCAAGAGTGGGATGCTTAACCGACTGAGTCATCCAGGCACCCGCCCATCAAAAGGCTCATAATTTGTTGGTAAAGTCAGACATGAAACAAATTATAATGTTACAAATAGAGAAACATACTTTAAAATATTTATTACTTATAATAAAGGAATTAGAAAAGTCCATACAAGTGAAGGTAGCACTTGAATTGACCTATGGAAGAAGATGGCCACTCCTAGTCCCTATCACAAGACACATATGCAGCTGCCTCTCTTGACAGGGAAGTAAGCTCCTTGACTCGAAGACTAATAAATGGCAGTCTACCCCAGGGAGCCTCTTCCCTGGAAAGTTATGTAATATGAGAAAGTAGGTTTAATTTTTTACTGTGTAACTGTCTATCAAATGTATCATACTTTACCTGAGAAGACAGTGCTCTGTTGTGTAAAGGCCATAGGCTTTGGGATTGTGCCTACAGGTGTTTGAAACCCCAACTTCTTTACTCAGTTACGAAGGCACCTTTGACAAGTATTATGGGTTGAATTGTGACTCCCCCCACCACAAACTCACATGTTAAAGTCCTAACGCCCATACCTCAGAATGTGGCTTTATTGGCGGTAGGGTCTTTACAGCGGTAATCAAGTGAAAATGAAGTCAGTAGTAAAGGCCCTAATCCACTATGACCTGTGTCTTTGTCCAAAGAGGAAATTGAGAGACAGATACAGATAGAGAAATACAATGAGGACACAGAAAGAAGATAGTCATCTACAAGCCAAGGAGAGAGTTCTAGAACAGGTCTGTCCTGATAGCTCTCAGAAAGAATCAGCCCTGCCAACACCTTGATTTTGGACTTCTAGCCTCCGGGACTAACAGAAGAAAGTCCTGTTATGTCAGCCACCCAGTTTGTGGTCATTTGTCGCAGCAGCCCTCGCAAACTAATAAATACAGCAAGTTATTAACCTTTCCAAATAGGCAGTTTTCACATCTATAAAAAGGGAATGGTAACTTGCTTCACTGTGCTGCCAGGAGTAATGAAACAAAAACTTCATGAGAAATTACTTCTGCCAAAAAGGGTATTAGTTTAGCCCGCAGTAGACAATGTGTAGCACATGCCATCAGTGTCCTATCCGTGTCCCTGGAGAAGGTAGTGTGCTTTCCTGGACCTGTACTCTCTGGTGTCTGTGTCTTTGCCTGAGGGTTCTTCCTTCCACTGTCTTCCTTCCACTGCTCTCCAAGTACAACCATGGAAAACCACATTGCCCAAATAGAGAAGGTTCAAAGAGTGGTGAGGGCTGGAAACTTTTTTAGTCTATTCTACAGTTTCACATGTGTGATTTGTTCAAGGAAATGCCCACTCTGGCTTACTCCAACACATGAGAAAAAGGGAATGTGAACACGTGTTCTCTACTTGCCAGATTGTCTCTCCATCTAATTGTGTCTAGAAAAGAGAAAAAGCCAAAAGTAAGCAGTGTAAACAAATAGCAATATACTAGTTCTAACCTTCTCCATTCCCCTTTTCACCAATTGTTTCAATTCTCAGAGATTCAGATTTTCTTTCAGATTGCAATAAAAATAGCCTCTTCCAAGAATATAAAATCTTAAAGATAACCATTTTTGTTTTTATTCAAAGAAATATTGGCCAGACTTGCCAGATTTTCAGAACTGCCAAGTAGTAGAAAAGAATTTTCAAATAAAGACAGAAGTTTAAAATGAAAAGCAGACTCTTTGATCTTCCTCATCTCTTTCTTTCATTTGTTGTTTGAAAGCCCAATGTAATCCCTTATTTTATAGTAGATTCTTGGTTTACAGAGGAGTTTCAGATGCTATTAAGAGTCAGAAGTTAAAAAGAAGTCCTAAATCATTAGACATACAAGCCTAGATTTCTGAAGTTGAACAAATGTACGAATGTTTACATGCCGTTCCAGGTCTGAATGATTACTTAGCCTCTAGGCTCATGGCTTAAAAAAGAACCTTTTTCCCCATATTTTCCTCATATATGTTAAATGTATTATACTCATTCATGCTCTCTCTATTTTAAAATATGTCAAGGAGAGTAAATAAGACTGGAAATCAATGCAAGCATTTTTTTCCCCATCAAACTATTTGAGAAGAAATATTTTAATCATTTTTATTTGGTGTTTTAGAAATGGCATTTATTGAGTTAATATTTTGTAAATATTTTTATGTACAAGGCTATTACTTCTAAAATATAATTTATAGAGAAAGCACATAGGTGAAAACATTTATAAAAATAAAAAGACATTTTTTATTGGTTTTTTTTTTTTTTAATTTTTTAACGTTTATTTATTTTTGAGACAGAGAGAGACAGAGCATGAACGGGGAGGGTCAGAGAGAGGCACAGAATCCGAAGCAGGCTCCAGGCTCCGAGCAGTCAGCACAGAGCCCGACGCGGGGCTCGAACTCACGGACAGTGAGATCGTGACCTAAGCCGAAGTCGAACCTCAACCGACTGAGCCACCCAGGTGCCCCAAAAAGACATTTTTTAATGTGAGTATATATGGGTCCCTGTAAAGAAAGAAAAGCATGCATTTTACTTTTTGCAACTTTTACTGTATCTACTATTCAATTGAAATTGCTGAAATAGTTCATTGTACTGGAACTTCCTTCCAATTTATGATTTGCTCCCTTACCTTCTACCAGGTATCACTCATGTGTTACCTTCTTGAGGAGGCCCACCCTGACCATCACAGTTATTTCGGCCCTTACTCCCCAGTCCGTCATTAGACTGTGCTAGTACAAATTACCTGAATAAAATATCTTTGTCTTTCTTACATAGATTATGTTAAATAGATATTATACCAGTAAATAGCCGTGACAGTGAATTTGAAGCGATATTACTTAAAACCATCATCTAAAAAACATTTATTTAGGAAACTTAACACACATTGAGATATATTTCATGGGCACTACATCAAATTACTGAAATCTGTCTTTGCAAACTGAACACAGCAAAGAAAGAATTTGTGTCCTCCAACATAGAGACCCAACATTTATTAAATTACACCCCACATAACTAACCCAGGGTTGGTTAAGTCTTTACAAGCAAACTAGAATCAAAATCAAGTCTTTAAATTAAATACTAAATAATAACAAGCAAAATTGCTAAAAATGTAATTTTACCCAAGTAGTTATTATATTGCCTTTGAAATGTAAACATGCAGTTTATAAATTCTGCTGTATTTCTTATAGTTAGAACAATTTTGAAGAAACTCAACTAAAAAATGATGTTAACAGATCTAAGGAAGACACTGGTAGGTTATGGATGGAATCTATTCCTAAAGACGTGGGTAAAAATGAACCCCTGTAACACGAGTCTTATACGCTTATTGGATTTTGTTTCAAATCAGAGACTACACCTTTAACACCGTTAAAACTTTTAATACTTCAAGGGCCGAAGCCACTGTCTCATAAATGTTTTCTATAATAGCATCTCATATTTTTTATGAATAACTTTGTCTATGGGTTGATTCCACAAAATAACTGAAATAAACTAGAAGTGACATAGAGGTAGTAAAAATTATTTCCAATTTAGTCTTGTTTCCTCAGGGTGAGATCTACAGTTGCTTAGTACCAGGAAAGTGTTTCTAGACTCAAGGGTCAGAAATCATCTCTTATTTAAGATTCAAAAGATGATAGTACTGGTCAACTGAAAAAAATAGGTGTATATTTCATAATAAAACAAAAGATAAATGTGCGATATTTGAAAGCTTTTGGTTTTTAACATTTCCTGATTAAGCATTCTTTTTATGTGAGACAATGGTATAAGCACATGATAAACAAACAAACAAAAAAGTAGTTGTGTGCCAGACTGGAAATTGACAAACATTACTCTTACCCTCATAGTTAGTTTTAGTTAACTTAGTAAAATAATTTCGATGATAGATTTGCACAGAAACTTATTCTCTGCTAAAGTTACAAAACAATTTTAAAGATATACAATTTGTTAACTATGGATCACCAGCTATACCTAGCTTTGTAATGTCATGTCAACATGAAATAGCAAACTCTTATAACCTGATTATGTTGGTAAACATCTTAGCTTTTTGAGATGCCTTGGACAGAAAGAGTTTAAGGTGTGAAATGAGCACGGACTCTGAAGTCAGACCTTAGCTTGAATGTTGGCTCTGTCACCTTCTAGCTACCCGACTTCAGCAAATGTCTGTGTCGTTGAACCTCAGTTTCCATATCTTTAAGATGGAAAGCATAATAGCCATACTGCAAATTAATTAAAAAACGAAATACGTTTAGTATAGTTCTAGGCATTCTTTTAGGACCCAATAATTAAGAGCTCTCATTATAGTAGAAAAAGACTTATACCAGTGTTTCAATAGAAATAGCAGGGGCGCCTGGGTGGCGCAGTCGGTTAAGCGTCCGGCTTCAGCCAGGTCATGATCTCGCGGTCCGTGAGTTCGAGCCCCGCGTCAGGCTCTGGGCTGATGGCTCGGAGCCTGGAGCCTGTTTCCGATTCTGTGTCTCCCTCTCTCTCTGCCCCTCCCCCGTTCATGCTCTGCCTCTCTCTGTCCCAAAAATAAATAAAAAAAAAAAAATTAAAAAAAAAAGAAATAGCATTACATGGATCTGTTCTTCATCAGCAAACGACTCCCATCTGGGAGGCCTCATGACATTCCCACTTAGAACCTTTATAAGGTATGGCTCAGGTGTCTCTTTCACTCACAGAGCTAGAAAATATTTTCATTGACACAACATTTTCAGGGTTGGGCCTGTCTTAGACACGTCCCTCAAAACATAGAGTTTGCTATAAATTAGCACAAGATAGGGAGATGTCAGCAGCTGATCAAACTCACCATCACCATCACCAGAGAAAACAAAAACCCACAAAAATTGAGCCGTTTCAGTTTCTCTTATTCTCTGGATTCTTCTGTCGAATTTTATTTAAACTTCTCTTTACCTGTTTTCTTGTTGCATTTCCTGTGGATTTCTACCATCTTTTCTCCTGTCTTCTTCCTACACTTTCTTTTCTCATCTCTGGTCTCAACTCTGCTTCTCAAATGTTTTTTGGCTCACTCCCTCCCTCACACACCCACTCATTCACAGACTCCTCAGGCATGAGCCCCCTCCCATCCATTTCCAAACTCACCTCCTCACTTACCCACTCATTTACCATCTAGGTTGGCCTTTTTTTTTTCTGCCAAAGCCTTAGAATACTATTTGCTCGCTGAGAATGATGTGTTATTTTTTGGTATTTTGCTCATTTCCACCTTGTTTTCTCCAATGGCATTCAAGAACTGTTTTTTTGCCATCACTTCTTTTTTTCTCTTCTTTTTATGAAACCATTCAAAACAAATCTGCTGGTAAATTTGTGAATCATTAGGGAGTAGAGATGAATTAAGTAGTTTTTGATATGTTTTACTAATCCTTTCTACATTTGTGATTTCTTTTTTGAAAAGACTTTTTCAATCCTGATTCGGTAAGTCTGTGATAGGGCCCTAGAATATGCATTTCTAATAAGGTCCCACGTGATGAAGATGTGCTATTCCCCTCCTTAGAGAACACTCTTTTCAGTACCTCTGCTATAAGCCATCCTAAACATTTGCAAATGAAAGCTATTAAAAGAATTGTAAACATAAGTGTCTTGTGGTGTATGAAAATTTTCTTTTCAAGCAGAGAGAAATCAAGTGCTTAAAATAGAAGATAAAGTATTCCTTTTTTAGAACTGACGAAATTTAAGTAAATCTACATAAAAATGTTAACAGTGGAAGTTAGAGTATTGGAGAGCCTTAGATCTTCCATGATGTACAGGAGAGCTTTCATCCTTAGAAAAGTGATCATGGCAGTCACCAAGTGAATGGTGAATTATTTATAGAAAAATATTTGAACGAACAACCATATGATTTTAAGTAAGTATAAATATGCATATATGGACCAATTTGAAATTAAGGGCCTCAAATTCCTCTGTCGCCATTAAAAATTGTTAGGGGAAAAGCAATGACTGAGAACATTGCTACGATTCTTCATATTTTCTGATACAAAGAATGGTTAAATTTTTTAATATATAAAAAACATTGACAAATGAATAAGAATACAAAGATGAAAATCTTGGGAGAAGAGTGCGAAGGATTTGAATGGATTACAGAAAAAATAAGGCAAATGCCTGCTAAATTCACGAGCAGATATCAATAAAAACAAAATAGATATTGAAGTAATTATCTTATTCAATTTAATCAAGCTTGTGAATATTAAAGTTATTGATAAGAGCTAGAGTTGTGAGTAGTGTGATAGGATAGGTATTCTACACAGTCCATGGCATTCTAACGCAATATCTTTTGAAACGATGATTCGAGACTATCTACCAAAATTGTTAATGTGTACGTTGCTTAATCTAGCAATTCTACTTCGAGATCTTTTTACAGACATTTCACTGTAGTATACAAAGAATTATCCTTAAGTTCATTTAGTATACTCAATTTATAAAAAAATTTAAAGGTAACATAACAGTCTATCAATAGGAAATTGTTTAAATAAACATGGCATATCTATTCAATACTATGCAGCTTAAAAATGAAATTATATATACTGATATGAAATAGTAATATAGCTACATTACTGAAACTTTGCCACTATCCTAGGATAACTGTCTTTATTATTCTAGTTTCATGTTGTGTCCACTGAGAGACACGTTGAATAACTTAACCAAAATCACAAGGCAGATACTTGATTTTATCCCAGGCTATTAGTCTATACTAAACTGACCAAAACATGGTAAAGTTCTGTTATGTATACCTACATATCTATCTATACATATACATACGTACACACATATTTTAAGCTCCTAATTTTGTTTTAAATACGTAAGGTTATATATTTTTATGTGTACCTACGGCTCTGAAGGGATAAACAGTAAATAAACCTTACAATGTTTATCCCAGGAAAATAGGATCATTGGCTCTAGGAGTCTCATTTCTTACTTTTTGCACCTCTGTAATTTATCTTATTACTACCATGCATTACTTCTGTGTTTAAAAATGCAAAACTAGGAGCACCTGGGTTGCACAGTGGGTTAAGAGTCCAACTTCGGCTCAAGGTCATGATTTCAGGTTTCATGGGTTCTAGCCCTGTGAGGGGCTTTGTGCTGACAGCTCAGAGCCTGGAGCCTGCTTTGGATTCTGTGTCTCCCTTTCTGTCTGCCCCTCCCCTGCTCATGTGCACTTTCTCTGTCTCTCTTTCAAATATAAACATTAGTTTTTTAAAATTTAAAATATGGCTTCTAGTTCAAATATATACTAAAGCATTGTCTTTTCATAACTTAATAGGATAATTGAAATTAATACAAATTAATACAAGCTAATAATACATAAGGGCCAAATTAACTTTTGGGGGTAATTTTTTGTATAATATATTTTAGTGCCTGGTTTTTAATGTTACCATTAAAATCAATATTTCTCTTGTCATAATTTTCCATTACAATCATATAAAATGATTATATATGTTGGGTGCTAATGGGTTATCTTATTTTATTGCAGCTGTACAATCTGAAATCCTACAATGAGTAAGATTTAGTTCTACTTTATTTTATTTTAATTTTTAGTTCTACTTTAAAATGTGACTTTTAACATAAAAATGTATAGATATTTCAGTTTTACATTTTAATTATAAATATAAAATTCCTTTTGTGGACAAACTATGAACCTATTTATATATGTTTCACAGTATGGTATTAGTGTACAAGTTTAAATTTGAGTCTATTATTATAATTTAATGTTTTTTTCTATTAAAAGTTACTTTTAAAATTGTATCTTCAATTTTAATATTTAAATAGGTGTTTTAGTTGATGAATTGATTCATATAATTTTACTGGTTTTAAAATATCTAATAAGTTAATAATTTTTAATATTTTGTTTCCTAGATTAAGATATAAACAAACCCTGGATGATGAAAATATTTTTATTTGGTCAAATATGCTGAGTTCACTGTAGCTTTTTAGTATTAATGGTGACTGTATCCGTTTGCACAAACAGCATCTCTAAGGAGTGGAGTTCTTTGTTCTGGTTGAGAGTAGGTCTGCTTACTTGCAAAGCCAGTACCTTCTTGCCCTATTATTGACCTCGACTTTGACCTGGCTGGACCACCCTCACAGGAATGGAGGGTAATAAAGTCCTCTGGCTGACTCAAGTCTGAGTTTAAGCTAAGCAGATATAATCAATCACCTGAAATTAAGTGATGTGGTTTTGTGATGTGGGCATTTACTGGGGACTGAGCTGAGATCACCAAACACCATCCATTTATGTCTTTAGGGCTGTCTCAGAGTAGGATCAAGGGTATTTTAACTAGTACTTCAGGAACTATTTAGCAGATTCAGAGTACAGAGATATGATCTTATAGCAAGAAAGAAAGAAGGAAAGAAAGAAGGAATGAAAGAAGAAAGGAAGGAAGGAAGGAAAGAAGAAAGGAAGGAAGGAAGGAAGGAAGGAAGGAAGGAAGGAAGGAAGGAAGGAAGGAAAGAAGGAGAGAAAAAGGGGCGGGGGAGGGAGGGAGGAAAAAAAAGAAGAAAACAAGATTTCCAATTAACAAGGATAGACTTATCGTAAACAAGGAATAAACAAAGAACTAAAATCTCCTTCAGGAAATATTACCTTTCTTAATTCATCTCAGACTTTGACTGTATTAAACTCATTAACAGCACACATTTCTCTATGACAACCAGTACATCTTTGCTAGCCAAAATATTTCATTTGGTAAAATCAATTTTGGAATATTAGACAATAATCATGCTTTGTTTTCAGGATGTTATTTCAAAAGTCTTGCCTCTTCTCCCCCCACTCATTTTTCCCAAAGTATTTTAGTGCTTCTGAAGATCAAGATTCTCTTGGACTGTTTTAAATGACCCTGTCTCCTAAATTCCAATCCCACTCTGACCTTTCCCTTTTTAACTTTACCCCTGGAATCCACACGTTTTTTTAAACAGGAAAAAAAGAAAAAAAAAGAAAAAAAAGAAAGAAAGAAGCAGAAGAACTCCTGTAACCATGCAAAGCAAAACGACATGTAGCACTCCAGTCAACCCAGTAGGAATCAGGGTTGTTTGGTGTGTACTGAGGTTTGGAACATCCTGTGGGATGATTGTCCCTGATGAATGTACAGTCTGGCTTGGACAATAGAACTGAAACAACATTAACCTGTTTCTTTCTGACTGAAGTCCACATACTACACTAGCAAATGATTTAGCTGGAGACCATGTGTTAAGATATTTTAGAAGCTAAGGGGTATACATGGTAATTGGGATTGGATGTCCTTTTCTCTAAACGAGATGGTGAGTGCCTTTAGAGATTGTATCTGAGATGTTTTATAAACTTTCCACCAAACCTATGGTACTGGTAAACACTATGTAGTAGTCACTTGGTGGATATGAATGAGCTGATGAGGTTTATTCCTTTTGGACTATTACTCTCAATTGACAGCTTGAATCTTAACTAAGTCTGAGTTCCTATTTATGCCATTTGGGAGCATTTGTAAAGCTACACATCACGCCCTAATGTTAATTTCCCCTTGTATATGAGTTAACCTGAGCAAAACTGTGAAAAATATATAAACCCTTCCTGTAAGTGTTAACATTGATAGTGATAAAGTAAATACACCTAGCTATTAAATGTGATAGTTTTTCTTCCATACAGCTATCTCAATGTAGAGCCCGTTTTTTTGTTTTTTCTCTTTTGGTTTTTCCTCTTTAATGTTTAAATAGTGTGTGTTGCTTTCAATAGAATACACAGCTAATTCAGTGTCATTTCTGGAAAAAATAGTGTAATATAACCTTTCCCTGTTTCCCTGTGTTTCCATTGGAAATAACTTTCATTAAAGTCACTCACAGTTTCATTTATACACACACACGCGCGCGCGCACACACACACACATACATAATACATGTGCATAGCCTCATGATTTGGAAATTACCAGAATGCAATTAAGGGACAAACAATTCTGCTTTCTAAATATTAATACAGAAATACTGTTTAATGTAATCTAGGCTAAAGCAACAAATATTAAAGGAATTGAGATGTTTTCTATTAGTCCTGATAAAACAAGGTTATCAAAACATGCTTACCACTTAATTAGGTTTGTAAAACATTATAAAAGGAAGTATGGATTAACATTTCCTCTATTTGACATTACTACTCAGTTTTCAACATAGCGATTCTCAAAATGGCACTTAAGGTTTTGTATGCTATTACTCTTTTCAAAAAATAAAACCTTCCAAAATAAAATTTTAAACAATACAATACACCTATGATTATTAGAAATATCTTCATGCATTTGCACATTCATTATTTACTGAATACCTACTAAGTGCAGAGCAGTGGATAAGGTACTGAGAATGCAGCAGCCTACTGACCATATAGTATCAGTTTTCATGGAATTTACATGTAAGGAAAGGGAGAAAAACATACAACTCTGTGAATAGGCTCTTTGATAGTTAAGTATAAAAATATTGGTTGGCTATTATAAGAGTGAAATCATTCAACTGAAATTATTAGCAATTTACCCACAAATCCAACAAATGATATTTGCTCAAATTGCCTTAATATTTGCTGTTTCAATCTGTAGGCTGCTAACTTTAAACTCAAATTTTAATCTTATGATACAGATGGACAGATGGATGGATGGATGGATGGGTAGACAATCATGTTTGCTCTGGCTTATCAGTGCTTTTTATACAGATTATTAACCCCTCTGAATCCCATAATTCTTGGGACAACTTTGTTCTAGAAATAATGAAAAATGTCACTGAGTATTTTTATATAGAAATAAATAAATGTACTGAATTTTTGGAAAATCCTACAGTTAAGTCTGGGTAAGAAATAATTGTATTCTATCATCCCCTTTGAAATGAAGATGAGATTTCTATACTTCACAGGACTGATTTGCAAATTAATTTGTTCAAGTCCTTAAAGTGTCCTTAAAATTAAAATTACTATATTGATCTAGCTACAACATTATTATGAACTTTACTTAAAACCTGCCTTTTTCATTAGGCTTTGTAAATTTGAAGTGAAACTCCATTTCACTATTGAAATAAAGTATTTTCATTTTTTTCTCAATTTGTGCTGTCTGTTATGCCACAACTGTACATTGTTATTCTAGAAATTACAGGAGGCAGACTACTTATAGGGGTTTAAGATACAGAATATAATATTTGCTTTAAAAAGCATGAAGGCCTGGAGCTGTGGTGGCTCAATCAGTTAGCATGCAGTACTTATAAAACGCATGATGGCTAATTAACTTTCTAACTTCTAAGTGCTTTGTCAAGTTTCAGAAGCACTGAAAGTGCTTTATGTTGATTTTTAAAAGTCACTAGACCTAGTGTTGCCATACACTTTTATTGGTGATCCAATACCAGCAGGCAGAAACAAAGAATAATTTGTATGTTCAACAGTTGAGAAGGTTTTCCCTAACACTTTGGATACCCACGTAAGTCACTTTCAGTAGTCCTGTTCTTGAGAGGCAAAAATCTTTGTTGTTTAAGGTATGCTTTCTTTGTGACAATAAATGAGTGTGTAAATGCATAAAATAAATACTTAATAAATGTATTAATCTATTAATATTTTATCTATCCTTTGATAGCTCCGGACTTCAGTAGAATATTCTGTAGTGGAAAGGTCATTCTCACATCACAACTCCCTTACAGCATAACCTAGTACATAGGTTTATTGGCTTGCAAAATATGCAACATTGTAAAGTGAGTGAATTTATTCATTAGTACCCATGTTGCAGTTACAGATGCCTCTTCCCTCTGTATATTTCATAGACATGTAATGTGTCTAGCAAACATGTTTCATTTTCCTCATCCTTCCAAAATTTACCTATCTTCTTTCCCATTCTTTCAAGGTTCTGTTCTCCACCTGATAAGACTGAGGTTATTAAATCACCCGATATAAGCCAAGATGATGGTGTGTAAGAGTGTTGCTATTGTTCCCAGTTCATGTATTTGCATTTTTTTAAACAGGAAACAATGCAGAATGTATCCCAAAATAAAGAAGTGACTCAAATACTGTAGTACAAGCAAGTCAGGAAAAGGTGTTTAGAAGTTTGAAAATCTAAGACAAATACTGCAATTTAAAAATAAGTGCCTAATAATATTTCTGACGAGGGAGGAAACGAGGTAGGCACAGCAGATGGGCTGATTCTTTCTAGTGTGCTGTCCTGTACAGAAGTGGTAAAGTCAGGCAACAATGTTTTGGGAAAAAAGAGAAAATAATGAACTGGAATTTTGAACTTAAGCTTTTAGAAAAAGAACAAGAGAATTCTAAAGAAAAAGGACATATCTACAAAAAAAAAGTGAAGTGGGAAGGAGAGGAGTGGGAACCTAGTGGAATAAATGAATATCAACCTAAACTAGTAAGTATGTAGACTGATAGGCAGGAAACAGATAAAAAGATCAATAGATACAAATTTATTCACAGTTAGGGGCACCTGGGTGGCTCGGTTAAGCCTCTGATTTCACGTCTCCTGGGTTCAATGCCCGCATCAGGCTCTGCGCTGACAGCTTAGAGCCTGGAGCCTGCTTGAGATCCTGTGTCTCCCTGTCTCTCAGCCCCTCCCCTTCTCTCTCTCTCTCTCTCTCTCTCTCTCTCTCTCTCACAAATAAATAAACATTAAAAAAAAGTTAAAAAAAGAGGCACCTGGGTGGCTCAGTCGGTTAAGCGTCCAACTTCGGCTCGGGTGATGATCTCACGGTTCGTGGGTTAGAGCCCCGCATCGGGCTCTGTGCTGACAGTTCAGAGCCTGGAGCCTGCTTCAGATGCTGTGTCTCCCTCTCTCTCTGCCCCTCCACCACTCGCACTCTGTCTCCCTCTGTCTCAAAAATAAATAAACATTAAAAAAAATTAATAAAAAAACTCAGGTAGTGATACCTGTAACTAACATAAAATTTAAAATAAGTTAGATATGAGAGAAAATGTAATATTTATAATGCAGTGATAAATATTAGAAAATTCCCTACAATTTGGAAAATTATATGCTGATAAATTTAAAAACTTCAAAATTTTAAATAATTTTTAGATATGTTTATTTATTTTGAGAGAGACAGTAAGCAGAGTAGGGGCAGAGAAAGAGAGAGGAGAGAGAGAATCCCAAGCAGGCTCTGCACTGTCAGCACAGAGCCTGATGTGGGGCTCAAACCCGCTAACTGCAAGATTATGACCCAAGCCAAAATCAAGAGTCTGACACTTAACCAACTGAACCACACAGGTGCCCTAAAAACTTCAATAACTTTCTAAAAATAAATGCATTACATTGTTGCTTTAGATGTAGAAACTTGCAAAAATGCATCTGCAGTTATTTCTAAATGAGGTCACTTGTGAAGTCAAGAAAACAGATGATTATAATACTTAAAAATTTTTTCCAGCCAGTAGGAAATGAAGGAAAACTACTCTGATTCATTTCACTGAGCAAATTTTACCTTTTATTATATATTATATAAGACATATATAATGTATATATTATCTATCTAGCGAATATAGTTATATACATATCTAGCATATATCTATTTGTATATGTACATATACATATGGATACATATGTATATATTCGTATCCATATGTACATATACATATATGTGTGTCTCTATTTTAAAATTATAATATAGAAAAATAATAATTAAAACTCTAAAAATGGTATATGAAATATTTTATAAAATAATTTGCCACAAGTCAGGAAACTCAATTCTAGATTTTTAAGGATGGTTTGCTACTTGTAACATAGTAATTCAAAAAAAAAAAACATGTGTGAGATACAATGTTATCATCATATAAGTTTTAAAGGACAACTGATGCCAAATTCAATTATTCCTATTTTTTTTGTGATGGCAAGTATTTCAAATTTGTTTTCAACATTTTATTTTATAGTAAGTTTTGTGTACAGGTTCATTACCTGTGACCCATGGCTGAATGTCATGGTATCTGTGAACTGGCTATTAAAAATAAAAGCAGAAGAGAGAATTCTTTTTTTCTTAAATACACCTCTTGTTGTTTAGAAAATTGTCTTTCAAAAACAGTTCATGTCATGTTATACAAATAAGGTTTTGCTGTTTCCTTTCAAAGAAATGTAAGGTAGCATGAGAACCATTGTATATAGCCAGGTAACACACAATCACTGTCTCTGTTTTGATATTGAGAATATTTTCCTATAATAGAAATAAAATAAAACACGCATTACCAATAATCATCAACCTCTAGTATTTGTTTAAAGTTACCTAACTTAAGTTGGGGGCGCCTGGGTGGCTCAGTCGGTTAAGCCTCCAGACTTCAGCTCAGGTCATGATCTCACACTCTTGTGAGTTCGAGCCCCACCTTGGGCTCTGTGCAGACAGCTCAGAGCCTGGAGTCTGCTTCAGAGTCTGTGTCTCCCTCTCTCTCTTCCCCTCCCCTGCTCATGCTCTGTCTCTCTCTGTCTCAAAAATAAAAACATTGAAAAAAAAAATAAAGTTACCTAACTTAAGTTGGAAAATGTCAAAAAAAAAGATAATACTAAATTCTTATGTCCTTAGCTTGCATTACTAAACACAAAGGAACCAAAATTGCCAATGCTACTTGTAAGACAAATAATGTTTGGAAATTCAAAAAGAGTAATTTAACTCTGTCCATGAGAAGCTGTGGATTTTTTAGGTGGAAGAGAAGACTTTACTAATAGAGGCCGAAATGGGATTTATTCCATTAAAGGGCTCCCATCCTAGAGTTTTGTTGCAAGGTTGTTTATTTACTAATTGAGCAAAAGAAGTACTTCATGACTGAAAAGTCATTCCAGGTCCCCTCAAAACAATCTCTCTGGTCTGCTGCTTAAAATAAGGTGACTTCTGTGAGTTATCTAGTAGTGTATTTAAAAAAAAAATCATCCATAATTTAGTGACTTAAAACTTCTAACGTGTGTTGCTTGTGGATCTACAGGATGACTGGTTGGGTGATGGTGCTGATGTGGGTTGAACTAAGCTCGTCTCAGCTGGGCTTTGCCACATGTCTCCCGTCTGCTGGCGGCTCAGCTAGTACTCGGATAGACTAAGATGGGTTTGCTGACACATGTCTGGAAGCAGTCCAGCTGTTGGCTGGGGCGATGGGGGTAAATGGGCCACGTATCTCTCATGACCCAGCAGGCTAGCCAGAACTCATGCAGCAGCAGGGTTTGAAGAGCAAAAACAAAGGTCCCAAGGGACAAGTGCTTTTCAAACCTCTGTTTGTTTAGCTAATCCCTTTGGCCAGAACAAGTCTCACAGCTAATCCAGATTCAGGGAATAGGAGATAGATTTTGTTTCCTTATGGAAGTGGGGAGAATTATGGATATTTTCATAACCGACGATAATACCAAAGCGACACCTCTGTCAAATGGCTCCATCTACCAGTAGCTGCCTTTTATATTTTGAAGCAGGAAGGTTATGGAGTAATTGATTGCAATTCCATTTCTCATCAGCAGCTGCAATCCCTCTGTTTGGCCAGGACCCCGTTTTCGTAGGCTGTGTAGATGCAAGGTTAACCAAATAAGAATTTCAATTTTTATAATTATTTTATGTTAACAGCAGATTATTTGCTTCACAAATATAAGTCTAAAATTACTTTGATTAAATGTAAAGCTCCTTTTTTTTTTTCCAGAACAAAGTCATTCTTCAATAGGGAGAAATTATTTAGGTTCACTTACTTGGCAGATATTTTTGCCTATATGGGAGAGACCCATTTTAAGAGCTTACGACCCTACCATTAACATCATCGACATGACTGATGAGCTACAAGCTATTTTGGAAAAGCTTCTTCGCTTGGCCTTTTTTATGTAGAATAAGGTATTTCTGATATAAGTAAAGCACTATCCATTTATTGGCAAGTAGAAATGTCATATAAGTAGAAACACCAGAAAATTTTGAAATTTACTTCTGCTCAAACAACCTTAACGTTGAATCTTGAATTCGAATTCTGTGTCCTATGATGTGTCAGTGTAGTAGATTGTATCCGTGATTTTTGTCACTAACCTGAGGCAAAGGAAGTATTCAATTCAGAGTTTTGAAGAAATACGATACTTGGCGTGTGGTGTTGGATGGAAGCAGACATTCTTCATTTTGTAGATTCTATATCCCTTCCTTATTGGAACTGCCCCAACCCTAGGAGGCTAAGATTAGATGATTTGCCTTTAGTAGCACAGAGGTAGGGACTTCTCGCACTTCCTAGTAAGGGTACTACTTCCTCTTGGAGATACTCATCATCATATAACTCAAGGAGGGGGGTGAAGGGAATAAAGCATAAAAGCTAGAAAAATATAGCATAACATCCATTGCTTATAGGATGCAAAAATATTTGTTGAGCTTGGTTAAAACAAAAGAAGATATCATATTTGTCATTAGCAATATAGGTACTTAAACTTCCGGTCATCAAATAGAAGCATGGCTAAAATTAAGGGCGAACATAAAAATATAAAACATACTTGAAACAAGTTAGAGAATATCATAACAAGTCTTAAAATAAAAGTAACTACAAAACATGCTAAGAAGGTACCAAAATTCCAGTAAATGCCAAAAAATTCACACACACAAAAGTAGCTAACGAACATATGAAAAATGTTCAGCTTGATATTAATGAACAAATGTTACTTGAAAATGAAATTCTTCCCTCTGTTTATCAAGCCAGAAAAAAGCCAAATCAATTCTGTGCAATATAAAGAAGATAGAATCAGATGGGCAAAAGACCAAAGGTACTAACATCACTTTTCTGTAAAGCAGAGAAGTGTTTGTACTCTTCAGTAATTTTATTTCAAAAATCTAAGCTAAGGTAAAAAAAAAAAAAAAAAAAAAAACTTAGGGGAAAGTTAGAGTTGGCATAATGTTTCTTATAGCAATACTTCTCTTGAAAAAAAAAACATAATGGTCAACATTAGGTGACTGATAAGGTAAATTATAGTGTCTGTATGATAGGATATTATAAGCCTTAAATGTACATTTAAAGAAGTAAATATTGAACTGAAAAATTCATAAATATTTAATGTTTTCTGAGTCCTTAGTTCCAGCTCTAACAAAGTGTCATTCAGGGTGCAAGTGATAATCTGTCGATGTTAGTAGGTTGAGCTTTGACCATTGCCTCCCCTTCTTCCATTTCTTGATAAGCTATCACTTGGAATAGCAGAAGTAATATTACAGGGACAACTGGAAGTAGTCAACTCATCCAATTGGCTTTTGTTCCCTTGATCATGTTCTTAAAAACCAAACATTACAAAAGGACCCAACATAAACCCCTTCTCTGTTGCTCTTGATACTTACTACCTTGAAAGGAAAGAAAAACCAGCAGTTGCAGACAGAGCTCAATCAGAATAAATAATTCACTCAAAAAGGATACTCTGTTATGCACCGAATGTCACTATAAATGTAGGTAACTGGGCTAGCAATATAGTCTATGACAGTAGAAAATATACTACATTGCTTCCAAATGGGTGGTAACCATGCTCTCTAGTAAAATAAATATCTGTGGCAAATGACACATACCTATTTAATGACACTTCGAGTTCACGTGAAGTTTGGCAGTGTAATAAAAGTCTTATCTCTTGCTTTCACTGTTATTGCACAGATTTAAACTGCTGTCTCAGAGGCAGTTTTACTATCTTTTTCAATCTACCCCATAAAAGTGAGACTTGATTTGCTTAGCATGAGAACAGATCAATAAAAGCTAAGTTATACAGCGGATTAGATCACTAACTTGGAGATCAAAGATGTTAAATACAACTTGTATAGAAAAAGTAGATCAAAAGTTGAGCTCAGACACACGGTACATATTTGTGGAACTCAAAATAGCCTTTATACCAACAATTTCCCTCAAGTTTTGTCATGGTCATTTCGTGTTGCAGTAGTTTGCACACAGCTGACATTTTAAATATACATAATATATGCGTGTTTGAAAGTATTATTTTACACTACATTTCTGAATTATTCCTCTAAAACAAAAGGTGCAAGAAAATGGTGTTCATCAAAAGCTCATTTTATAAATAACTTACTAATGCTATTAACTTTTTAAGTTAGATTTTATTATGGAAAACAAATAGCATGTTATAGAAATGTGAGTCATGACTATTATTCTTACCTTCTGATTTTTATTTTGTAGTAAGTCTATACCAAATTTTTTTCTGAAAATTAAGAAGCGTGGCCTGTAGTTTGTAGTTGTGATTTTGTCGAATCGCTCTATCAAATACTTATTTAAATAATTTAAGAAATTAAAAATTGTATTTCACCTTGCCATTCTTTCCCCATCACATTTGACCCCATTAAGAATATGTATAAATTCACGTGTGATACATTTCTGTACAGGCTTTTTACCACATGGGGAGGAACAGGTAAATAATATCAATAAAACAGGACAAAAGAATCATATGACCACCACAACAAAATCCTCAAGTGATAGCCTTCCAATGTGAAAGTATAATGTTATTAAAAATTTCCACCATGACGTATTATTCGTAGTCCTTTAGACCAAGCCTGTTTCATAATGTCATTTGCATAAAACCTCATAGTTTATCTCAAGGGAACCTGTTCACGACTGCTGCTTTTGTACTAAATATGTTGCCCAGGTCTTTCTTCTCTTCAGCATCATCTGCAACTTACATCCTGCAGTTCATGGGCGAAAGAGGCCCGATTGCCCCAGAAAGTTCACTTCTCATCCACATGTTCTCAAATTCCCCACTGCCTTTGACACACTCATTCAGCATTCTGATGTGCTGTGTTCAGTGTTCCTCCAAGATCTGTTCTCGAAATGCAAGAAACATTTTATAAAAATGAAAGAAGAAAATAAGTATTTTCCATAATCACATGGCCCCCAAATAATGATTTTTAACATATTAGTAAATACCTATTTGTACTTTGTTTTCGTGCATGTTTTATTTTCAAAATAACAGTGCAGCTTTTTTTTTCACATTTAACTGAAATGACAAGATATTTAACATGGATCGTATATATTACATACATCTATAAAAAGTTGTTTACACATGTTAAACGTATGGGTATTTTAGCACTGCCAAATGTATACTGTTCTTTTTTTAAAAAATAATTATAAAGAAAAATAGCTGGTAAATCACCACAAATATTCATTACTCACCCAAACGCCTTTTTGTTTGCAAAAATTGCCAAATTCTGTGCAAGAATATTTAGGACCATGATAATTTCTAGCAAAATGATGATTAATAAAGAAAATTATTCCCCTTTTGAAATGTGCAAACTTTAATTATACAGTGGTTTCAGGAAAAATGTGGGAATGACAATATTTTAAAAATAAATTAAAAGTGAAACTTTTAATTGCAACGAGTCAATTGAGTTGTAGCCCTTTAGTCCTATGTGGCCTTTGGAGGTTGGAAATCTGATAGGGGTGATCATATTCATCTAGGAGACAATATAATAAAAAAAATCTGATACCAGTAGATTAGGATTTGATTATTTTTGCTTCATGTATTAAGCCAACTATCAGTTGTTTTCACTAGCATTAACTTTTTAAAAAGTACTTTATGTGTTTTTATATATATTATGTAGGTGTTTTTATGTAAATCATAGTTTAACTTGTGTTGTTGACTTTTGCACATAGATATCATAAAGTTCTTAGAAAAGGTCATCCAGAAATGTGAGGTAATTATTATTGTGATAATTATTAAAAATAAAAGAACTCTGTATTTTTGTTCTCTCTTGAAGAAATTTGATCTTAAAATTATCATCAGATGGTTTTAGTTGTTTGGAGTATATACATTTAGACTTTTAATGCTTGCATTAAAATCTGAGGTGCACCAAATACTCATTGTTTCAGTAAAGTCAATCTACTTTACTGAGGAGGAGATCCATCTTTAAGAAAAGGAAACACAACACCAGGAGGAAGAAACACCCAAGATTAATCTTTTTTTCCCTTATGTGAACCAGGTGTAAGTGGCTGATCTTGGAATAGACTCTGACAAGCGGTGGTCATGATGCCAAGTTGTGGTTGTTTCACACAAAATTTTATAGTAAATGTTACTGTAGAGATGGTGTGTGAAATTCTAAGAATTGTTAGTTATTTTTACATTAAAAAAAATCACAAACCACCTTCGCATGGAGCAAACACTGTTAACTTATGTGATCAAAATCCCTTTCCATCCTCAATTTCTTTTGTATTTTTCCTCTTTATTACAATGTAATTTGGTTTGTTATTGTCCACAAAAGAGTCAATTTGATAATATAACTCACTTCCCTCCTTGTATGCTTATTAATAATCCCTGACTTTATTTATTTAGTATTTTGGGAGGAAAATCCCTATAACCATATACATATATAGATGTATTATGTTATGAAAAAAGCTTTATTTGTATGAGTCAGAGATGTTAGTCCTTTCTTTGTACTAATGATTGGCATGGAGGTGACGAATATATTTCCTGGGCACAATCTATCATTCTGAATCTAAAGATGTTTCAGAGTGGTATAGAGGGTGGTCATCCTGATGTGATTGCAGAAGGGAGCCAGTTTCACAAAAGGACTGATTGTTAAGAATGAAGACCTCAGGAACAAAGGCAATATGCAGAGGTTGCCGAAGACATTGCATTATCAGAAAAAATCAGAGTTAAATTCTGGTTTTGACTCTGCAAACTATGCATGCCAAGTAATTTTGAAAATTCCTTTCAGTTTGGAATTGGAGTAAGACAAATGACATAAATTTCCATTATGTTAGGAATATTTTAATATTTACTTTAAGGACAAGTGAAAGGTGGGAGTTAAACAGCTAAAGCTGTTCAGGAGGAAGAACATCTTTGCTTTAATTATCTGAGTGTTTCATTACATCATCTGGATTTGTATTATATTTTCTTTGTATTTTGTCATATTTTGATCTAATTTTAGTTACATATTAATTTTAGTTATTATGGTGTTGTAGAATGAGGAATGCAAGAGTGTATATGATTTCTTCCTTTGGACACTTTCATTCTTAGCCCTGAAAGAAAACTTTCCTATGTTCTTTACACTTAAACAGATTGGATAAGGGTACTATGCAATCTGAAGTTGAAGGACTCATATTTAAAATCCTTACATAGGGGTGCCTGGGCAGCTCAGTCGATTAAGTGCCAGACTCTTGATTTCAGCTCAGGTCATGATC
This sequence comes from Neofelis nebulosa, assembly GCF_028018385.1. Lineage (NCBI taxonomy): Eukaryota > Metazoa > Chordata > Mammalia > Carnivora > Felidae > Neofelis > Neofelis nebulosa. The sequence continues at coordinate 38,775,039 of NC_080782.1, read as the reverse complement.
TCACAGTTTGTGGGTTTGAGCCTCGCGTCTGGCTCTGCACTGACAGTGTGGAGCCTGCTTGAGATTCACACGCTCTCTCTCTTTCTCTGTCCCTCTCCCATTCTATCTCTCTCTCTTTCTCAAAATAAATAAACTTAAAATAAAAAAAAATTAAGTTAAATCCTTAAATAAAATTTACTATGTGATTTACAAGCTATGCATTACAATACATGTTGCAGATCTTATCCATTCTTAATTGTATCTCTACACGAAATGTAGGATAAGCATACCTTTGCTGTTATAGATAGATAAATGACAGAGAATCAGAGATGGAAAACTTAATTACATTTTTAATTTTTTAAAATTTAGGATAAGTAGAAATAGTGTTTCCAGGTCACAAAGCAAGATCATGGCCACAAAGATTAATCTGGCTTTGCTTTGTTTTGTTTTTTGACACAGCTTGCTATTTCATACTTAGGATAAAGTCAGTTATTTCTATGTTATCTCTGTTCACAATTGGCCAATAGAACATTCTACCATATTTTATTCTGATAGCTTTGACTTCTGGATACAAACATAATATTAGGTAAAAATTTCCTGCTCTGATTTTAAAGGTATAGCTACATTTGGTGGGTGATTCCTAACATGAAAAACATAAAGAAAATGTCAAATGAATACTCATTAACATTTTATTAATTGTTCATAATTTTATAAGAAAAATCCCTAATGAGCACTGCACTATCTTAAAATATGACAATTATTTTTTGACAAATAATTTTTGTAATAAAAAAACACCCATGAGGGGCAACTGGGTGGCTCAGTCAGTTGAGCCTCTGACTTTGGCTCAGGTCATGATCTCACGGGTCATGAGTTTGAGCCCCACGTTGGGCTCACTACTATCAGCATAGAGACCTCTTTGGATCCTCTGTCACTCTGTCTCTCTTACTCTCCCCTGCTCATGCTCTCTCAAAAGTAAATAAACAATTAAAAAAAAACACCCATGAAATAATAAAAAAAAGCATGAGCATATTAATTTAGCATGTCTGGACTTAGAATAAATATATACTTAGTCTATAATCATTAACAAGCCAGACATCGTGTGCTCTGGCAGATACCAACACATTAGAACCCATCCCCATATATGTTTTTATTCTTTAATCATTTGCAGAATTATGAGGGTTAAGAATCTATAGCCTAAGTCTAGAGCTTAAGAAGACAAATTGTAGGTAAAGCAAGGATGCTTGGAATGCATAAAGAAGGATGGAGGAGAGAATGTCTGGACTTTCAATATGCTTTTGAGCACTCTGTAAGAAGTAATGGGGGCACAGAGTCCTAATAGGCAAAGTTAAAACCATGAGTTTGATGAAATGGGCTTCAGAAATGAAGACTACCCATGATTGGGTCTTACCCTCCCACTCCATCTCAAACACTCAAGTTATCTGCATTCTAGGAACCTGGGGAGAAATGGGAATCAAGACAAGCAGGAAGAAACAGGTCAGATAAAATTAGAAAGACACTGGTCATTTTTACAGGGAACCATACAGAAAAAAAAAAAGGGGGGTAAAAAAAGTGAATATCCATCCTAATAGTATTAACTAAAATAAAACCAACACATCCGTAGGGTCTTGTTGAAGCATGGAATTGAAGACCCTAAAGGGGAAACACAGATGAAGATAGCACTGCACTGCTTAGTCCTAATATCAGATTTGCAAATATACTGGTCGCATGCTTGAAGTGTGACTTTATATATGTGAACATAAAAAATATGGCTTAAATTTTCTTCCTCCTCTACTTCCATAGCTCTATTTTTCTCATAATGGATGTTTTTAATTTTTTTAATGTTTATTTATTTTTGATACAGAGAGAGACAGAGCATGAATGGGGGAGGGCCAGAGAGAGGGAGACACAGAATCTGAAGAAGGCTCCAGGCTCTGAGCTGTCAGCACAGAACCCGACGTGGGGCTCAAACTCACCAACTGTGAGATCGTGACCTGAGCCCAAGTCGGCCGCTTAACCGACTGAGCCACCCAGGCGCCCCAGTGGCATAAGTTTTTAACCACAACTTGTTTTACTACTAAGTGTATATGGGAGACTGATGAAGGAAAGGGATGACGGGACACAGGTGGGTAACAATAAACGATGTTTTCACTGTAATCTAAATGTAAGTGTACCCAATTATGCCAGGCTCTGTAGTGCTTGTATACAGTTGTTAGGAAAAGTAAGAAAAGGAAGGTGCATGGAATTTGCATGTTTTCTTTTATGTGAGATCCTTAAATGTATAACATTCACAGTGAATTTTAGCTTTTCGCATCATCTCCAAGACACTATCTGCAAGAGTCTTCCAAGAGACTTCATACACTGGTTACTTGGTTATGTCTTTATAGTTCCACATTCTGTGGTGTTATTTTAGGTCTCTGTTTTGTTTTGTTTTTTACTTTTCTGTGCAGTTGCTTCATTTAACCTTGGGGGTGCAACCCTCACTCTGTATGGTCTGTTACTGGTTGGTCTTTGCAAAATTTTTCCATCAGATTTGCTACTGTAACTCAGGACAGGCTGACTGCTATGATAACCCAAATCTCACACTTAAATGAAGCTAGATTTCTCACTCCTGTCACAGTCAGTGCAGGTTAGTGGGAGAGGGGCAGGGAGTTCATTTTTCACATCAGGAAGTCCTGCAGCAACTCATGTCTTGCCATCTGGTGCCTCTGCCGTCTCCTGCACTGTCAAGGCTGTTCTCTGAATCTTCTGCATCAGGAAGAACTTGAGAACAAGGAGAATTGATTTTAACCATCTCAGGCAGGAAGCGATACAAATCATTGCCCTCCTAACCCATTCATGAGAACTAGTCACTTGGCTCCTCTTGGATGCCAGGGAGTCTGGGAAATGTAGTCTGGCCCCAGGCCCAGAGAAGTGGTCGATGCAGAATCTGCTGAAGTGATCACCCTGATGTTTTATTTTTTCTGTGGCCTTTGAATATTCCTTAATATATGCATCATATATTGCGAAACTGTCCAACTTATGTGCCTTTGGGAAACTATAAATAAATACAATTGCTGAAGTGTATTAAAGCTTTAATCTTCATATTCTATATAGATTATCATGATACCCCTCTAGCCATAATCATTAAAATTAAGATTCCATTCAAGTTGTAATGTTTTCCCCAAATCCATGGGGTTTTGTTTTTGTTTTTGTTTTCATTTTTTTTTTTTTTTTTGCTACAAGCAATATTATCCAGAGACTTACTTTTTTGGTAACAATTTCATCCCTCAAATTTTGTATATGTATTACATGATGTTTTATTCTTTTTTGAAAAAGAGCATGAATCACAAAATTACTATATTTGGCTTTTGGTAGAGAGAATGTCCTTGGGACTCTTAATCATATCTTTAAAAAGAGTCAAGATGTTCTCCTTAATCTCTTGTTTGTCTTTTCATAAGGAAAACAAAATCACTTTGAAATTGGAAAGTGATTTCTTTTTTGCCCTATGCTGATGATAACATCCAAAGATCAAAAAAGAGGAGAAAGCTTTTCTGCATTTCCTAATATGAGTTGCTTTTAACCTAATGTAGCTCTTGCACATTTAGACCTAGAATGTGGGCTATCATCTCATGACACAAAAGGCCAAATTAAACTAGAGGAAAGAATGAATACCTAAGAGGAGTATGTGGGTCCAGAGAAGAGGAGAAGGTAGGAGATCATGTTAAACAGAAATCAGAAGAGGTGGACAGAAATGTGTGCTCTGTAATGATGTGAAAATCTCAGGAAGTTTCCTGGGAAAAAAAAAAGGAAGCGATTTTTATAAGATTTTTGATTACATGATAAAGATCAAAATGACAAACCTAATCAATTTTATTTAGTTTTTAAAACAGTCATATATCAAAAGATTATTTTGAGTAAACCATAGATTGACAGAGAAGGGTAAAGAAAAGTAACAACATAGTGTGTGTGGAAAATAAAACGTGAGGGAAACAAATACAAAACCAAGTTTTCATGAGTGAATCCACAAATGTAGCCATGGGATACCAAACTAACAACTGTCAGTGTTAAGTTCATACTAAATGTGATATTTTCCAAATGTAGGAAATTTAGTTATTTAATTAGGAATGACAGCTAGAGACTGAACTAATTAAGCAGCAACTCAGTACGCAATTTACTTCATTAAAGGTTTGCAGTTTTATATCTGCAACAAAATTATTCAGTACCTATTTTAAATAATAAAGGATGAAAATCAAGTCTAATTGGCATTTTAATAGAAAGCATATCAATTAAAATTATCTACAAAGAAAGACTCCTCCTAAAACAATTACTGTTTGAAGTCGAACAGATCTATTTGTTGTCAACTTGAAAGAACAAAATGGAACTGAGTTTGATAGCAACATAAGGTGTGGGAAATTCAACATAGGCACTCAATCTTTATCAGCTAATTACATAGCACATTTGTATTAATTAACTGGTAGTGTTATCAATGTTATGACTAATTTATTTCATTAATTTTATAAGCTAGTGCTTTTGCCATGTACCGTGTTATTCCCCAACCCTTTTCTGTTGGCTCATTCCATGAAATGAGAAAATGCATTATATATGGAATTAAATAATCTAGTTCAAAATCATGGTTCTCCTTATTAGTTGTGTGACTTTAAGAACTTGTTCATCTGATCCTCAGTTGTGCTGATATGTAAAGCAAGGCTATTAGTTTTTATAGTTTTATGAAAATTCAAAAGGATACTGTATTTGGAAGCTTTTACATAGCATTCGACCCACAGTAAGCTATATGTAAAGGTAAGCTATTGCAGCTTTTTTCTTTTTATTGTTATTATTACTACTATTATTGCTCTGTTCTCAGGTCCTTCTAGATGTTTGAAAGTATAAAGTTAGTATTCGAGATTAGTATTCAATTTAGTGTGCAACAAAGCCAGACTGTGAATGCAAAATAAAAACGAAATGCTAAAGTAACAGTAGTTGTAAGCTAGAGCTGAAGTATTAGTTTCTGATCCCACCTTTCTGATTGATGTCTTCTTTTTTTAAGATGTATTTATTTATTTTGAGAGAGAGAGAGTGCAAGCAACGAGCACGAGCAGGGGAGGGGCACAGAGAGAGGGAGAGAAAATCCCAAGCAGGCTCTGCGCATGGAGTCTGATGCGAGGCATGATCTCATGAGCCATGAGATTGGGACCTGAGCCAAAAACAAGCATCAAATGCTTAACCAACCGAGCTACCCAGGTGTCCCTCTGATTGCTTTCATAATAGAACAAAACTCAGTTTCAATGTGTGGGCTCTCACTTAGGGCATGTATAAAAGATGCATTACAGAATCTTTCATATCTTTAGGTAAAACATCTTTGCTACATCCAACAATTGTCTTACCTCCACTGTTTTCTATTTCCCATGCCTTGAGTTGCCAAGACCCTGGTGAAAATTCACCTTTTTTGATGAGTCTTGCTAAATTTCAATCATATCATTAACAGTTAGTGATTAGTTTTCATATTATTTATTTCCCTGGCTTGTGAATTTTTCTTTCCTTACTTTTTCATTTTGGCATAATTTGACAACAATTTAAAGGATGCTGTATTGCTGTGTAATCCAGTGTTGTATACAGAGTGGTTCCTCCCCACATGTCATAGACTGACAACCAGCTCCATGGTTTAAGTTGAAAGATCCGTCTACAGACTTACTATAATATTGAAATCCAACTTTAGAGCTTCCATTACCATATAATTCCGGGAGACTCCTGTCATATTTGCAGCTGAGAGAGGAAGACATCAATTTCTCATTACCTACTTCTATCTTTGCTCCAATTAGTTTAGAAGAAACTTTTAAAATGATATCTGGAGTTAAAAATCGTGTCATAGAGAATTGGTTGTACATACTTCTTGTGATGGCAATATACAGAAATGATAAATTCAAAATAGTAACTAGGGGTGGAGGTAGAATCAAAAAGCTAAGTTAGGTCACCTCATACTGTAAAGGAGAAATCATTTTCATCAGGCCATGGGATCATGTTTTAGTAATCATTGAGATTGTACCCTGTACACTCTTTTGTTGTTGCTGTTGTTTATTTATTTATTTTGAGAGGGAGAGAGACAGAGAGGGAATGATGGTGAGTGGAGGAGTGGCAGAGAGAGAGGGAGAGAGAATCCCACCCAGGCTCCGGGCTGTCGGGGCAGAGCCCCACACGGGGCTGAAACTCACAAACCGTGAGATTACGACCTGCTGAGCCAAAACTGAGAGTTGGATGCTCAACCACTTGAGCCACCCAGGCACCCCCGTATATTGTTAAATGTATCTTCCATTTTGATTATTTGGGAGCTCCTTGATAGAGAAAATATTTATTTATTTGTTAATTCTTCAAAGAGCTGTTGAATGCATACCACATACCAGTTACAGTCTTTCAGCCTCCAACAAAGAGTTCAGTGCAGTCTCTCAGGAGGTGTAGGGACAGTCATTTCCTGAAATATGTTTCAGTCAATGGAGGAAGCAAGGAATCTAGGGGGGGGAAGTATCAAACATGGAGGTCTCTGTTTTAACTAAATCCACATAAGATATTTGTACCTTTGGGGAGGTGCCTGGGTGTCTCAGTCGGTGGAGCGTCCCACTTCGGCTCAGGTCATGATCTCGGAGTCCGTGAGTTCGAGCCCCGTGACGGCTCTGGGCTGACAGCTCAGAGCCTGGACCCTGCTGCAGATTCTGTGTCTCTCTCTCTCTGCCCCTCCCCCGCTCCCCCGCTCATGCTCTGTCTCTCTCACTCTCAAAAATGAATAAATGTTAAAAAAAATAAATTAAAAAAAAAGATATTTGTACCTTTGCTTTACTATCTATACAAATAGAAATAAAGCCTACCTCACACAATAAATCTAAATACGATTATTAGTGAAAATGGTTCGAGTAAGTACTTTGTGAATCCATACCAAAGAAGCTGAGAGTTCAGGAAGTACTAGAAAGCAATGTGTGCAGCATTCAATAGATACCAATTCCATCAAATGGCTCATTCTCCTCCATAAACCTCAGCGGATAGTAGGAAATTTTTCCTCATCTATAGCCACCATCTATACCACCTGGAATTGGAGAGTGTATTAGTTTGTTGAGGCTGCCATAACAAATACCACAGGTTGAGAGAGAACATATTTTCTCACGAATCTGGAGACTAGAAATTGGAAAACGAGGTGTCGGCAGGGTTGATTTTTTCTGAGGCCTCTCTCCTTGGCTTGTGGATAGCTATCTTCTGCCTCTATCTTCAAATCATCTTCCTTCTCTGTGTGTCCTAATCTCTTCTTATAAGGATACAATCATATTGGATTAGGGCCCACCTATATGACCCCATTTTAACTTAACCACCTCTTTAAAGGCCCTATCTCCAAATACAGTCACATTCTGAGGTCCTGGGGTTAGGGCTTCACCATATGAATTTGGAAGGATACAATTCAGGCCACAATAGGGAGAAAAATCATTGGATTTTTCTCTTATATATTTTTCGAATGTCTGAATGAAACATTTCTCTTGTCTCGAATCTTTTTACCTTTGTCTGCAGTATAAAATAATAAAGCACTAAAAACCAACCTTTAAAAAAATCTATATGTCATGCCCCTCTTCCTCAGTCATTGGGGGTGATTATTAGGTAATGTGGTAAGAGAGGTGACATATTACCCAGAGTTAGAAAGAGAGTCATTCCTTTCCTCATCTGGAGCAACCTAATTCTGTCAACGGAGCCATATACATTGGCAAAATATGAGAGTGCATGTGAATCAAATAAGAAAATCAATGCAATTTTTTTTTATCCTGAGTATGGCTTCGACTATTAATGTTTCAGAAATATATTATTTGCCTTTTCATCAATTCACACTTGTCTTTGTCCCTGAATAATTTATACATATAAAAGGATAAGAGTGTAGCTATTTTCCTAAAGCTGTGTTGTCCAAGTGTGTACCACAGGTACAAAATGTTTCCTTTTTTCTCCTCCTGTTGTTTCAACGCTACTTAATGACTAAAAACTGAATACCAAGGACAATCATGAGCACTTAAGGCCCAATTCATAAAAAAATGATGCAAGCCATTTATGCACAAATGTTGCTACTTTCATATGGAAACAAGGTACATAAAGAATTCTCTTTTGTGATTCATAAACCCTCTTTAAGGTAATTTTGTTGCTCAGTTTTGTACCTCAGGAGAGCAAAACTCCAAAAGAGAGAAGTAGGAAAGAAAAGAAAATCTACAGATACACTTATGGTCCTATTTGCATAAAAAACCACAGCAAGCCTTTTATGCAATATTAATTAAACATATATTAGACAGTGGTGTGTGAATTGTATAGTCATTACCCACTTTAGTTAAGAATATAAAATATCCTTGAATATATCCAAGAATATAAAATAGAAAACATTTTAAAACATACACAAATACCTCTCTCTCTCTCTCTCTCTCTCTCTCTCTCTCTCTATCTCTCTCTCTTTCTTTCTCATTCACGCAGGCCCAGAACCTTTATCATTCTGGGTCAATTTGCCTACATACATCCCAAGAGGATAAAGTGGTGGTATAAATACTCAGAGTCCATGTCCAGTCTTTTTATTGTCTGCCCTGGAAAGTTAGAAGCAGAAAAAATTCCCCACAATTTGCTTAGAATATGTCTAAGTACAAAGGTTATTGAGTCTTTTGTTTGCTTTCTGTGCATTTTAACACTTTAGACGCGTTCAAGGAGATTAGAAACTGAAGTGATCTGACTAACAGAAAGGATTTTCCATGTCGGACGTGAATACATTATTACTACCATGACTAGATTCAATATTATTAGTCAAGGGCCTGAAAAACAAGGTCAACATAATTCTAATCTCTTCCAATTTGAAATAAATGAGAACTTTTTGTGAGTCCATTCATTGTGGCCAGTGACACCATTTACTGACATTTCGACTCAACATTCTTCACGGCTCTAGAATAATAAGGTACACACCATGTCCTGTGGCAATTGTATAAATAAAAATTATGAGGAAAACTTGAAAACCATAGAAGAAATACAATACATTTTAGGCATCATGTGGCTATTATGCTTCTCCACCCATGCTCCAACTACCCGCATACATACTCCCAGATCCATTCTCTGCCTGCTACACTCTTGTTCTGCTACACTCTTGTGCCCATGGAGGCGAACCTTGACGGTTAGCTTCCAGTTAGGTTCAGCCAATGGGAAATACTGGTAAACAAGGAGGCACCAGAGGAAAAGGGGGATGGGATCTTTCTTCCCTGCTTCCTCCCTGCTTCAGTACTGTGCCTCTAGCTCTGGTCACTCAGTGAGAACAACTTGTGTTGGATGGTGCTCCTTAATGGCTTCACTCTCACTGGGCTCTGGGAATCCCCCTTGTCTCCTTAGCCCTAGAGAGAGGTCAGCTTCTTTCTGCTGCCAACCTGGGAGTGTCTCCTTGTTGGCACATTTGTAGGTGCTCCTTTCTTAATTTTTTTTTTTTTTTTGTGGGAGTAAATTCTGGAATTCTGTTTCGTGGGAATTTAACTGATAGACATCCAGGAGGTTGTATTTCTAATCGATTTCTGTTTCTGTATGACTAGTATATGATTGGTGTGTGCAATCGCCCTATTATTTTAATTTCATATGGCTTATCCTATCAGTTTCAGCTTGAACCTGTCAGAGGCTCTCATTCTGCAGCACTTCAGCCACAATGACATAGTACTTGTTAGAGTCCATCCATCTCTGAGGAAGCAATGAGTAGAATTTGATTATGATGTTATGTAATATACTGTACTCGACGATGGATTAACCATCAATTTATCCAGTTAACAAAATCTTATTGATTGACTAATTTGTAAAGCACTTTTTGGAAGAGTGGGTGAATAAGATACTTAGAGATCTACTATCAGTACTATTATTAATAATAGTAATGATAACATCAACCACCACTATGGTAAGAACCAGAATGAACACCTAAAGGATGTTTTCTTTGTGCTGGGCACTTTGCTTTTATCTCGTTAAACATAGCATATCCATACAAGGTAAGTAGTACTGTATTATTTTCAACGCTTTACAATGAAGTAATTGGAACTTAAGGAAGTTATAAAAGTTTCCCGAGGTCACTTAGCAGGTAACTAGTAAAATTGGTGTTTGTTCCCACAATAGTTTTGATTCTAAAATCAAGCTCTTAACCACCATACCATTATGGCTCTACTTAAAACAAAAACAAAAACAAAAACAAAAAAAACCCCTTAATCGTTTTTGAGAAATTCTTTGAATGTTATGTATCTTATTTTCAATGAGGGTTTTTTCCTTAATAACTTCTAAGAGTGATATATTTTAAGGCTAGTAAGTCATTGCTATATCTATGGTAAATGTCAGTTCCAGGTTTTTTTGGTAATTATATTATGAATTTTTTTCACACGGTTATTTCCTTCTTTTGTGCCAGAAAATTTTTTACCTATTCAAAAATTCCTTAAATATTAACCTGTATTTCTATACTTTGTATTTTTTCATTTGATTATTTTATTTCTGTGGAAATGATTTGCCTGTGTAGTAAAAGTAGATATTCACCTAGATTTTTTTCCAAATTGTCAAAATTTCTCAAGTTGCAATTAAATAACCATTCAGTTTCTTTTATAAAAGACCATTTTACTCTAAAGTGAATGTGTTATCCCCTGAAGACACTGTTCTCCTGAAGTGTGTTAAGTGATGAATGTTTTCTTCTCAAACATCTCAAGTGGTATACATATCCTTGATCCTTATTACTGCTTTCAGACATTCTCTTCTCCCCATAAAGTCTTCCAACCTGAATCTTATGTCATCAGTCTACTTCACCCATAATCCTTTCTTTTGCAAACACCTACAGAATTCTGATTTTCCAGAATTAACTGCTTGAAGGTTTAACACTGGCCTCACTGTCATTCTCTCCAGTACTACTCCTGTCATAATTCTTGCTGATTCTAGTAACCATATTCATCTAACACTATAGCCCTCAGTTCCCTAATCTCTACTTGGCCGTCAATTTTGCGCTCAATCCTGCTTCAGCTACCTATTCCCATGAAGTTTTCTAAAACTAATTGCCAATGATTGCAATTCCTGTGTAATCTCAATTTTAAGGATCCTACTGTGCCATTATCAGCAACTATCTTGATAGCTCCTATCTTTAATTATTCTGCCTCCAAAAGCACTTTGACTCTAACAAAACCTACAGTCCATGGAACCCACCGCCCCACACCTCTCCCATGTCTCAACTCCATTCTAATGCGGTTCAAATAGCAAGGTTAATCTTTAAAATTATTTCCTTGCCCTCACCCTCAACTCTTGCCTGTTTTTTCCTTTTGTCCTTCCACTCAGCTAACCCACAGTTTTGTACTTGCTCCATTCACACTTGAATTCTCACACTCGAATATGGCTGGAGATAAAAAACACACAAACATGCTATTGGTTAGCTTAAACTCATGGTAACGAAACTGAAAGTAGCCATCATGCTGTGTGGAAATCAATCAATATTTCCCAGTCCATGCACACTCTCATGTGCCCAGCCAATAATTTCTACCTGATCTTCCTTCTTTATTTTTTTTTTAGCATTTTATTTATTTTTGAGACAGAGAGAGAGAGAGAGAGAGAGAGAGAGAGCATGAACAGGGGAGGGTCAGAGAAAGAGGGAGACACAGAATCCGAAACAGGCTCCAGGCTCTGAGCTGTCAGCACAGAGCCCTACGCGGGGCTCGAACCCACGGACCGCGAGATCATGACCTGAGCCGAAGTCGGACGCTCAACCGACTGAGCCACCCAGGCGCCCCTGATCTTCCTTCTTTAAATCTCCAAAAACTTCTCCTCCATTCTCCTGCTCAGCTCTTTACCTTGCTTCTCAACTCATTTAACAAATGGAATTAATTAGAAGTTAATTTTTACCTGCTTCCATTACTATTTATCTGCTCACTTGTGTCTGTGCCTTCTTTTCTATTATCAAGGATGAATTTTCCATGAGCCTAGCAAAAGCCAAGCCTACCATTAAATCTTATCCTTTCTTGCTTCTTAAGGACCTTGCTCTAGAAATTTTCCCCTCTTTCTTGCATAATCATTTTCCTCTTTGTACTGAAAATTCGCACTCACACCTACAAAGTTGCTGTTGTTTATCTCATAATAAAAATAAACACTAAAAGGTATCTTCTCATGACTCTATTTTCTTTCTCTAGTTACAGCCTATTCTTGCCTTTCCTCTATTTATTTATTTTTTTAAATATAATTTATGGTCAAGTTAGCTAACATACATTGTGTACAGTGTGCTCTTGGCTTTAAGAGTATATTCCCAGGATTCATCACTTACATACAACATCCAGTGCTCATCCCAACAAGTGCCCTTCTCAATGTCCATCACCCATTTTTCCCTCTCCCCCGTTCCCCCATCAACCCTCAACTGTTCTCTGTATTTAAGAGTTTCTTACGGTTTGCCTCCCTCTCTGTTTGAAACTATTTTTTCCCTTCCCTTCCCCTGTAGCCTTCTGTTAACCTTCTCAAATTCCACATATGAGTGAAAACATAGGATATCTTTCTCTGACTGACTTGTTTCACTTAGCATAATAACCTCCAGTTCCATCCACATTGTTGCAAATGGCAAGATTTTGTTCTTTCTCATTGGCAAGTAGTATTCCATTGTATATATAAAGCACATCTTCTTTATCCATTCATCAGTTGATGGACATTTGTATTCTTTGCACAATTTGTCTTGCCTTTTCTTTCAACCAACAAAATTTCTTTAAAAAAAAATCTATATTCATTCTTTTCAACTTATCTAGTCCTATTCTTTTTTGAGCCTACTCCACTCATACTTTTCCCCCACCACAGTATTCCAGCAGCTTTTATCAATAACACTAATGATTGCTGCATTGTTAAATCCATGGAGATTTTTTTGTCCTTCCCTTCCTTGAATATCAAAGCACTTAATTCAGCAGACCACTCAGGGTGCTTCACACTCCTAGACATTCTCTTTTATGCCTTCATGTGCTCCTTTGCCATTTCTTTCTCAACTTTTAGTCCTCTAAATATTAAGAGACCCTCAGATCTCAGTCTATTTATGCATGTTTTTCTTTCTCTAAATTTAGCTTTAAATGCCATCTCTACACTGATGTATTACAAATAAAATTTTGAGTCTGGGTATTTCTCTTAGACCCCAAGTCTGGATAGTTGCATCTCTAACTGCCTTCAAGACATCTCTATGTACATATCCAGTAATAACTCATCTTAAATACAGAATTTACATTCTTATCATTCCCCAATATAATTCCTCCAGAGGCTTCCCCGGTTGCTATTGTGTGCTAGTCCCTGACCAAAGTATTTTGGAAGTATTGACCAATTCAAATCTCATAACAACTCTATGGTATAAGTATGATTATGCCCCAGTTTTACAGATGAAGAAACTGGGGCATTAAGAAATAAATGATTTACCCAAGGCCATACTAGTGATTGAGCTAGAAATACAATTGCTGATAGTCTGCAGCTTAACCACTGGATGGTGAGCTTTACCACTGCCGGGGTTTCTGGCCTTTAAACCTGGGAATCCTCTTTCACTCTATCCCTTCATGTGAAATCTTTTCACAAATATTGCTAGCTCTACTTTGAAATTTCCGCATATACCCAGAATCTGACCATTTTGTCAACACTTTCCCCCTTAGTGACAAGGTAACATAATTACAGCCCTGCCTAAGCTTCATGTTGGACATGCTCTACTCCCTCGCTCTGGTCCACCTACACCTGTCTTATTTTCTTTTTCAACACTCCAGACATGTTTACATCTCAGGACTTTTGTTACATTCACCATTCTCAGATACTCTCGTGGCAAATTCTCTCAATACTTTTAGATGTTTCTCAAAATTCACCTTTTCCCAAGCTTTCTCTGGCAATGTATTCAACATCTCTGCCCCCCACAATACTCGTCTTTCATTCCTGCTTTATTTTTCTCCATAGCTTACTAAATGATGTCCTTTACTAAAAATCTTGTTTGTAGGCTGTCTTCCTCTGCTAAAATGTAAACCACAAGAGAGCATTTTCAGCTTGGTTCAGTAGTGTATTCTCAGCTCTTATAAGGGTGCCTAGTACATTGTAGGTTCAACATCAGTATTTCTTGAAAATATGACACCTAGACTTTCCTATTGGTATTTTTTTCTTCTAGTATATTTTAAATTCTCTCGTGCAAGAGGGCATGTTTCAAGAAAAATTAGCATCTTGGATAGTGACACACAGGTTTAATTTGTAAATTTATAATGTAGTTCAATATATTATAAGTCCTCTTCATGGTACTGAACATAACTAAGGCTTTCTCTTCTGAGACCCCAGACGCTACTGCTTTTATTGCGGTCGTAAATGCTCCATGACCTCCTGTCTTCAAAAATCTAGTCTCACAACATCTTTTAAATTCTACTATTTTAATTAATTCCCCACTAATTCTCCCAAGAATTCTCTACCCATTTTCACATGATTTGTTTACCCCAAACCATTTAAACTTGGTATTTATTCCTAGCATTCTACCAAGACTTCCCTTTTTAATAACTCTGAATGACTTCCAGGCTACCATTTGTAATGGACTGTTTTAATTTCTAATCTAACTTGATAATTCAGCAATATTCCTCAGAACTGGTCCCTGTCTTCGTTCTGAAACATTCTCAACTCTTAGCTTCTGGGAGGCCATTCATGTGTTTCTGGTTTTCCTCCTATCTCATTGGTTCTCCATTCTTGGGCTCTTTTTCTGGCTTATCTTTCTCTCTTCCCCATAGCACTGCTCAGGATTGAATAATTGGTGCTCTTTTTTTCTTAATTGCATTATACGTGTAGGAGAAAAAGACTACTCCTGTGAATTCAAATATTAATTATTCTTATTAATTCTGAAGTTTATATTTCAGACTGAATTGCCAACATATATCTAATTGCTTACTCTACTCTCCAATTACATATTTCCAAATATCCCAAGAACAGCACATCCAAAACTGAATTGATTTTTTTCACCTTTCAAAAATTTTCCTCCAATGCTCCTCATTTCATCCAGTGGAGCCACTCTCTCATAGTCAAGGCACAATAATGGGAGTCATTCTTATTAATTCCTTCTCTTTCACTAAGCAACTACGATTCCCAATTCCTATAGATTCTATTATCTAAATGTTTTTTAAATATCCACTTTTTTTTCAGTTTCCACTGCCAATCTCTAGTCGAAATCCCTGTCATTTTTCTCTCTAACAAATGGAAGAACATCCTAATTGATCTCTGCCTCCGGCTGTGTGCCTCTCAATGAATTCTTCATACAGCATTCAGAGTAGTCATTTTAAAAATTAAAAATCTGTCCATGCCATTTCTGTTTCAAATTCTTCAATGCGCCCCATTGTTTTATATTTGTTCTTTATGCTCTCTAGAATACTTGTGCTGCTACCGTAAGTATACATTTATAACTAACATTTTAATTTTGTGATTTTCACACATGACTTCCGTGTATTTCTTTTTAGAACCATATCTGTTTTGTTGCTTTCAAAATATAAGATTTTTCTCAAGAAATTTAAAAACAATATTACTGTTACAAAGGAAACCAATAAAATTATATTCATTTAATATTCAATCATTTTTTCCAAATTTTAAAGGTATTTTTATTGATTTTATAGATTTCTTTATATATAATAATCTTATTTGGGGGCACAATTTAAAAAATTAATTAGTGACAAGTTTTGAATGCTTTGGTCTTTGAATACTTGTTTTCAATGCAACATTCAAGTCAATATCACCTTTACAAAGCAAAAATGAGGAAAAGAGCAGAAAAGCAATTAATGTCAATTTAATAAATTCTTTTTTTTAATGTTTATTTCTTTTTGAAACAGAAAAAGACAGCATGAGTGGGGGAGGGGAAGAGAGAGAGACACACACAGCATCCAAAGCAGGCTCCATTTAAGTTGTCAGCACGGAGCCTGGCCCCGGGGTTCGAAACACATGAGCCTTAAGATCATTACCTAGCTGAAGCCAGATGCTTAACCGACTGAGTCACCCAGGTGCTCCTCAATTTAACAAATTCTTAATCACAGTTAAAAACTTTATTTTAATTAATCTTTTTCTTTTAGAGAGAGAGAGAAAAAGAGAGAGAGAGAGAGAGAGCATGAATGGGAGAGAGGTGTAGAGAGAGAGAGAGAGAGAGAGAGAATTTTTAGCACACACAGGGTTTGATCCCACCATAGTGAAATCATGACCTGAGCTGAAATCAAGAGTCTGACACTCAACCGACTGGGCCACCTAGCCCTTCCACCCCCACAATTTAAAACTTTAGGTAGTAGAATAGGAGTACACACAGACCAAACAAATACGTTTTGGTCTTTTAAATCTCACAGTTAATATTAATATGTGACTTTATATTTTGTCCACTGCTTGAGGCAGGTACAGATATTAGAAACATTGAAAGGGATATATAGCCATCTAGCTAAGTCCTGAGTCCCCTGCATTCTTTCGTTTTTAATCCTCCTCCTTGTTTGCATCTTTTGGTTCAGATTATGGCATTGATTTTACCTTCCTGACAATATTAAATAATAATAGTGATAAGTGCTATTGTGGACCAATTATTTATCTCACTGTGACAAGTTGAAGTGGATCAAAATAAAAACGACCTTCATTGTTTGTTTACAAAGATATTTTAAATATATACATGATATGTAGGGATTTTGCTTTGTTTTATTTTGTGTTTTAAAATCAGAGATGTCAATAAATTTATCAAATGCCTTCAGGCAGCTTGAGGTGATATTGCTTTTCTACTCTCTGCTTGAAATACTGTATTCTGGTAATATGTTTCCTAGTATCACACTAGTTTTGAACTCCGGGGAAAGCACTGCTCGTCCTTGGTTTGTTGATTACATACTTTAGGTTTTGTATCTATTTACAAGTAACATAGATCTTTCATTTTCTTTTTTTGGTATTTCTTGTAGGTTTTAGCCCACGGATTTTAGTAACTTTATAAAGTGGATCATTCTTTCTTTCCATATGTATTTGTGTTCTGAAATATAATACTAATTCAACAAATAAAGTCTGAGAACTTGCTGTGTTTCCAACATATTCCGACATGTAGGCACTGATGACTATAGTGCATGACTTAACAGAAATAAGTATTTCTTTAAAAATTTTTTAAAATGCTCCGAAAAAACCTATCTGGATGCAGAAACTGTTTTAAGTGTTTCCTTTTTCTTAGTACTGTATATATTTTTCAATGACTGTCATAGTTTCAGAGACTCCTAAAGCTTTCTGCAATTTCTAATTCAGTGGTACAAACTTCAAGATTTCTTAAATACTTTTAAGGTAATTCAAGTTTGTTCTATATAATATTGTTTAATAAATTTAATCACTTTCAAATATATTGTTACATCCTTTTGTGCTTTTATAATATTTTAAAATTATGTGTTCTCTCTAAATTAATTACTTTAATCTATTTAATTTAAAATGTAATTTGATTTTTAATTAAATTTGCTGAAGTTTTGTCAATTTAAACTTCTTTAAATCACAAAATAAGTTTTGAATCAGCTCTTGAAAGTACATAACGGTTCCACTGTTTTCCTGTGTTATGATCATTATTTGCTGTTTTCATTTGTACCATTTTCTTCCTTTTATTTTATCTAACTTTGATTCGTTTGTACAGAGAGAGATTGTAATAGAGGCATGAAGATTGATTCTATGGATTATTTTTACAAAATTCACATTTTATAACTAAAGCATGACTGAATTAAAATTTTTTTTTAAAGTGTGAATACTTAGGAAAGTTAAAAAGCTAACTCAAACTATTAACTGCATTGTAATACGATTATACTGTTATTTTGCCCCTAACCAAAGATTACCTAACATAGAACCTATGGACGTAATGTAGAACATTTAGGTTAAAAAAATACAAATTTCTCAATATGTAAAGTTCAAATTGTAGGTCCAATTGATATACTATCTGCTATATTTTCCAGCTCTGATATTTTCCATCCACACATTGAAGCCACACATGACAAATTAGAGGGACAGCATTTAGTTCTGCGGTGCCAAAAGCTTTGTGTATCTGAATTCTCTCCAACTGACGCTGAAGACTCAAAAGTAGAATTTTGTGCTAGTCACTGATATTGTGATGAATAGCCTGCATATTAGTTTTATTAACTATGAAAACTTTGACACTAGCAAATGGTAATGAATATAGCACATGTCTAATTGCTTCTCCACCAACCGTAGGAATCTTTTATTTAAAGCAATTAAGAAATTGTGCTTTGACAGGTTTCAGATTTCATCCATCTGCTTACATATGATTTTCTGGATGGATATATGAATATTAATAGCAACTCTGTAAACAGGTGCTACGACTCTTCTCTTTGTGAAACAATTTTGTCACAGGTGCATAGCCCTGGTCAGTAATGACCTAATTTTGTCGCTGTTTACAACCTAGTAGCTCAAATGGCAATGACATCATTTATCCTATGGGTGGCATCTGCTCCCCATGTCATTAATATGCACATCGATGTGTACGTATGTGTGTATATAAGAATATATATATATTCTTAGCAACCATTTTTGTGACAAACAGCAACTGGAGTCCAGGGTGGGGAAGTCAGAATCTGAGAAATGGTAATTATCTTTCTATTTGTGACACAGATATGATAAAACATATTTATATTTATATACATGTTACACATTGGTTTAATTATCGCTATTTAATGAATTGTTTATTATAAACAGGCTTAGTGATATTCTCCTTGAACATATTAAAGGCACTTAGTCACAGATGAGACAGATTTCATAAATTTCATGCCTTCTAGTCTCAATAAGAATTGGTAAAAATAAACTCTAATTGCGTAAATGGATAAATTTGACATTCCTGACCTACATTCTTTTTTCCTATGTTTCTGTGTAACACAAAATATTTTTAAATGCTCGTTCAATCTTAATATCATTGTGAACTTAATCTATTTCATTTTCTATACCATTTGGAACTGTGTTCTAGCTATTTGCATGTGGTTTTTTAGATCATTGCATATCGTTTTGATTGGGCATAAGAGAGAATCTAAGAAGAAAACTGTTTTGTAACACACCTATAATACACTGACAGAATGCTGGACTACAAATAACATAGAAGAGTTTATTAGATGGAAGCTGAAATGTGAATGAAGTCATAACTCACTTACACTGGCAGTAGAGCAGAGAAGTACTTGAATGATTCTGCTTCTACGTTAGGAACAGAATTCTTTAATGTGGAAGCTATTAATTTGCTCCAACTGGTGTCCCTGACATCGTTTGACATTTAAGGAACTAAGTGACGCCACTAAACTGTGAGAAATTAAATACAAACATCATGAATAATAAACTCAAATATCTTCAGAAGTAAGTGGAAATAAAGGAGATGCTTCATTGAATATGAAAGACTTATTCTTCCACTAGGTAGGATAATGCCAAAATAACCGGCATATTTAGGATTATGTTACAAAGAACATAAAATTCAGGTCCTTGCCTCTAGGAGGCTTGCACTCTATTCATTTGAAAACCCTAAGGAATTTATAGTAGGTAAGTATAGATTTTTCATGAATAAATTCTTACAGAAATTACATCCTTAATTCTTTTAGCTCTGTATCCATATACGTATAAATATTTAATAGAAATAAAGTTGAAATTCAAGACGTCTTCATGAGACACAAAATTTTAGGAGGTAGCATAAGCTTTATGTAGTACTTTGAAAAAGGTAGATAAAATATATCAGATTAAACTAAAACTAGTTTTCAGTGAAAACTAAATAGTATTTGTCAAAGTATTAAGTGCCAAGTAGAAAAAAAAAAGATTTTGAAGCAGTCTTAAAAATTAAATTTGGAAATCATTTGAAAAACCTATGATTTCAACAATTACTTTCTAAAACTTGGAATATATATGACAATATCCATGGGAATCTATAAATTCTGAGCAAAGAGAAAGAAGGAAGTACAGATGTAGGATGATTGACAACTTTGGATCAATGTGATGATTGTATCAATTTCAGATTCTCTGCTAACAATAGGTGTCTGATTGGACACCACTGACTTTATTGGGAAGGGGATGGAATATAATATACCTTGCAGTGCATTAGTTGTTTGCGTTGATTGGATGAAAGACAAATTTCACATGGAGGAAAGTCTGAATCCCATCACCGCTGCAATTATATTGAACACCAGTGGAAAAACGCCCTGTTGCTCCTGCAGTCTGCTGCAAATTAGTAGAATTTTTTTCAAGCCACTGGCTTCCAGAATTCCACATGATTTCTTTTTCAATAAACTGAAACTTGCTTAGATATGTATACTTAATAGTAAGTTAAGTAATTGAGTCTGTAAAGCACTGGCTGTTTCCTAGTAGACATCTCTTTTTTTCCCCTGCACTCTAAGTATTCAGTAGTGTGTATCCACTGACGGGCCTGCTGGCACTGAATACATGAATGGTACATTATTTTATGGCTTTTTTTTCTTGTATGTTAAGGGATAACATAAATGAAAATACGGCATGAAAACAAGGCATTAGTATTTCTTGCAGGGAGTAAAATGAAAACTTTGAAGCTGATGAGAGTTGTAGCCCATACCTTCTTTGTGACCAATTTATAACATCTCTGCCCTAGTGTTCCCGGTAAGTGCTCTGAGAGTAAACTAAGTATACCATTTATTGGATTAATTTAGCAGAGTATGCAGCGAAAACACCTTGTAAACAAAACAAGACACGGATTTTTTTTTTTTAAGCTTTTATTTTGCTTATCAAGTTGGTGCCATCAAATGTTTACTTACTGGATGCTATTGGGATTCTGAAATAAAAAGTTGGGGGTGGGGGAGAAATAATCTGATTGAAGCAGCTTTCTAAGTAACATATTTTTAACTATTTCTCAAACCTCTTTGCTCTGTTAGCCTTCACAAAATGACAAGGCTATTTTAGAGCCATAAACCTCAATGCCCCGTGCAGTTATGGCATGCAACCAAAGACGACTGGAGAGAAAATGAAGCCGTAATTGACTACAGCTGCTCAAGACTAACATTTCCCAACAGCATCCCAAGATTCTTAGATTGATGTTTCTTTCTACCTAAACACAGATCAATGTGAGCCTCCTGTGATTTATCCACCGGGTAAACTGAGGGAGCCCCAGGGTGGTCTCTGGGGTCTCTACACTGCCCAAGGCATGGATGGTTCTGACTCCAGAAGCCAATGATTGGTATGTGCTTGATTGCTACTCACTTGTTATGTTCAGTGCTCCGAATGAAAGTAAAATGACAGCAATTTTCTTTGCTCGTGTCTTGTTTTTAACTTGGTACAAGGCTTTGCCTTCAAATCTCAGGAAAGGATTCTGTGCTTTGGAGGTTGCTATTAAAATATAGACTGGAACCATTACATTTTATTGGCTTAGCCTTTCCCTGCACTGCCTATAAAAACAGACACTGCTTTAAAACCTCCCACTAATGTCCACTTTCTTGAGGGTGGAGCTGACCTCAAGCAGTTCACTACTTGTCTATTAGTTAAGACTAATTAACTTTGACTTTGTTGTTAGGGCTGCCTAATCTGGGGTTTCATCTTTAAAAAATTGGAGAAATACTGAGTTCAACCCAGCACTGGACAGTGACTGTTTATGACTATATATTGAGACTTCTTTTTATTTTTCTTTACTTCTCAAATCTTACTTAAAAGAACATTTTGTAAATGTACAATCAGCTCATCATCCTTTAATAATTAAATACTCTTTACTGCCAGATATTTTTTATGATGAGTCTATGGTTGTGTCACTTGCTCCTTTTCAAATAAGATATGTAATTCAAATGAAAGAAACCATGAAATATAGGAAATAATGTTTTCATTGATTAATGTAGTCTTATAATTAAATCATTTGCACTGCCCTTTGGCTGAAATGATTTGTACACTTTGATTTTTGTAAAGTTTATTTATTTATTTTTGAGAGAGAGAGAGAGCAAGCATAAGCAAAGGAGGGGCAGGGAGGGAGGAAGAGAGAGAATCCCAAGCAGACTCCGCATTGCCAGCACAGTGCCCTACATGGAGCTCAATCTTAAGAAATCACGAGATCATGACCTGAGCCAAAATCAAGAGTCAGACGCTTAATCGACTGAGCCACCCAAGTGCTGCTACACATTGATTTCTAACTGTAATATCAGTCTATAGTCAGTGGTGGGAACTTCTGAAGACATAGGTCACATAGTTTTTCAACTACGGAGAGAGAACTTGGGCCATATCTTATTTTTGTTTAACGTAATAATTCATATGCAAAATAAATACGATGTAAATATTTTGTATAGTTTTATTAAAATTACCATAATGAGCAAAACATTTTCATATAAATCCAGCCTTCTTGAAATTTGAATAATAGCAGTGAAAGTGGTGTTTATGCAATATCTTACTTTAATATATCAAGTAGATCAAAAAGCTGGCTAGCATTTTAACTTAGGTTATGGTCAAGATAAAAGTTGTTATAAAGCCATGGTTTTTATTTTTTAAAAATTTTTTTTTCAACGTTTTTTTATTTATTTTTGGGACAGAGAGAGACAGAGCATGAACGGGGGAGGGGCAGAGAGAGAGGGAGACACAGAATCGGAAACAGGCTCCAGGCTCCGAGCCATCAGCCCAGAGCCTGATGCGGGGCTCGAACTCACGGACCGCGAGATCGTGACCTGGCTGAAGTCGGACGCTTAACCGACTGCGCCACCCAGGCGCCCCTAAAGCCATGGTTTTTAAAATCTTATTTTTTTCATTGTTTTTATTTAGATCTACTTGTATAAAATATTTAACGTAGAACTTGTTTGTAGTTTTCTTCCGCCTCCCAGAAATACATCTTTGATAAGAGAAACTGTTTTCTTCCCCAACACGATAGATCACGTACCTGGCCTCTATTGATCAATGGCCAAGTCAAAATGTAGTGTTTGTAAACACAGGGTCAGTGGTCTGAAAATAAAATAGCTTACATTTTTTAACAGAATCTTTGAAGCCAAGCATTGGGTGATTTTCGCAGATGCTGGCAGATGCTATAAAATCAACCTGTCTGCCTTGGCCATGTCCTCTAAGTATGCTATTATTGATGAATATTAATGACATCATAGCTTAGCAGGGTTGAAATAAACACTTGTATCACTCAAGGTTCTCTAGAGAAAGAATATATATGACTTATTTTATGAATTATAAAACAGATCTGTTACATGATTTATTTTAAGGAGTTGGCTCACCCACGTGTGGAGGCTGGCAAGTACAAATGGAGTTGGGCATCCGTCAGGCTGGAAACTCAGATAGAAGTTGATACTGCTGTCTTGAAACCAAATTTCTTTTCCAGGGGCCTGGAGTTTGTTCTCCTCAGGCCAACAACTGGTTGGATACTGTGCAATCATATTATAGAGCATAATCTCCTTTACTTAAAGTTAACTACCTCTACAAAATGTCTTCACAGCACCCTTTAGGAGAGTGTTTGATTAAATAACTGGATACTGCATCATAGCCAAATTGATACATAAAACGAACCATCAAAACACTTTTTGCTTTGCTGCCGGGGGTGCTGGCTGCAGAGGTCTCGGGTACCTGCGCTTTGTAGTATTTATCTTTGCTTCTCTACTTCCCCCGATATTTAAGAATTAGCACGCTGAAGAATCTGTGTTAAAAATCTTTCCAGGATCTTGCCCTCTCCCCTACTTCCTGTCCCAGGAGTTCAGGGTATTTTTTAAAATAAAATCTTTACAGTAGCACTTAAGCAAAAACAGAACACCATCATTTGGGTCAAAAGATTGTTTCTGACTCGAGTTCTGCATAATTTTATTGATCGTAAAGGAACAACAAGATTCCAGTAGAGATTACACTGTTTTTTGTTACTCTCTGGACAGCGGAAGTGTAGTGGAATATTGAAGCAGCCACCTAATGTAACTGGTACGCTTACTAATGTAAAAAAAAAAAAAAAAAAAAAAAAAAAAAAAAAAAAAAAAAAAAAACAGTCTACAAAACAACTGTTCAGACCTTCTTTCTCGTGGGTTCATGCCCGGAGTCTTGACTTCACTTACAACATCCTGTGGGCTCTAGCTTCTGTCTGTGTTGGATCTAATCACAACTATAGCACTTCCTAACCATGTGAGATTAGGGCAAGTGACCTAACGACTTTGTGCCTCAGCATTTTTTTTTAAATTTTTTTAATGTTTATTTATTTTTGAGAGAGACAGGGACAGAATGCAAGTGGGTTAGGGGCAGAGAGAGAGGGACACACAGAATCCGAAGCAGGATCCAGGCTCTGAGCTGTCAGCACAGAGCCTGACGCGGGGCTCCAACTCACGAGCTGTGAGATCATGACCTGAGCCGAAGTCGGTCGCTCAACCGACTGAGCCAACCAGGCGCCCAGCGTTTTTTTTTTTTTTTTTTTTTAATGGTGAAAATGATATTGGGATGTTGAGAGTATCAAACAATACATTAGAAAAATATTTTTGTTACATCTTTCACACATAATACACAGTAAGTGCCGGCTATTACAATAACAAGAGTTCCTTTCTATTATTGTTGTGTGTTTACCTTGACATTGAGTTAATTTCAGTGTGAGACAGTGGAATAAATATAGATTTGGAAACCAAACATTTTTACTAGTTATATGACCTTGGACAGTTTATGTAGCCTGTCTTGTCCTCAAGTTCGCCATGTGTAAATTGAGAAAAATAAATCATTTAAGGTGGTTGGCGGGATTCAGTAAGATAATGTAAAACTACCAGTATTTGCTGACACATAGTAGGTATGTAAAGGTTGCGTGACTTACTTTTTCATTAAGAACTAAGTTACTGGGGCGCCTGGGTGGCGCAGTCGGTTAAGCGTCCGACTTCAGCCAGGTCACGATCTCGCGGTCCGTGAGTTCGAGCCCCGCGTCAGGCTCTGGGCTGATGGCTCGGAGCCTGGAGCCTGTTTCCGATTCTGTGTCTCCCTCTCTCTCTGCCCCTCCCCCGTTCATGCTCTGTCTCTCTCTGTCCCAAAAATAAATAAAAAAACATTGAAAAAAATATTAAAAAAAAAATAAATAAAAAAAAATAAGAATCCAAATAGGTGGCCTTACTGGGCTCACCTGCCTTCAGGAATTAAGCAGTGTTCATAGGTGGGAACCAAAATGTGGAAAGATATACACCAAACTAATTATGGGAGGCCTAGAAATTGGAGGTAAGGTTATGCATGAGGTAGGGTAAATTATACCAAGACAACAAGTAATTCCAAATCTCAGGGTTTTAAACCTCAAAGATTTGTTTCTCACTCCTGTTACTCTCTCATTCAGGGTTTGCAAGGAGGTTCTGCAAACCTGGAGTTCAAAACTAGTGTGAGTTCGAGCCCCGCATCGGGCTCTGTGCTGACAGCTTGGAGCCTGGAGCCTCCTTCAGATTCTGTGTCTCCCTATCTCTCTGCCCCTCCCCTGCTCATGCTCTGTCTCTCTCTGTCTCAAAAATAAATAAAAACACTAAAAAAAAAAAACATAATGTCTTCTCAACTGGTGAATTGGTTCTTAAACAAACAAGCTTTGAAAAAAAAATATCTTACTGTGGGAAAAGTAATTGCTATTCAGCATTCTGGAATAGTATTAAAATATTTCAAAAAATATGTCAAGTATACATTCTTTGTAACTGTAATGTTAATGAGACTGTTAAACTCATAACATATGATTAGCCTTTTTTTGGATAGGAACTTTTGTTTATCCGAAAGTTTTTTAAATGTACTTAAAATCAATTTATATGTTCTTGACTCTTTCAGAATACTCCAATCAAACAACTTATTTTATTCTTATTTTATGGAAGTTTTGTTTTATTGCTTATTTGTTTTTGCCAGTTTGGGAAGGAATTATTTAACATAAAAGGGGCTTATATATTTTATAGATGTGTTTTGATCATAGTTTATGTAATACCCATGATTTAAATTGACATGCTCACTATATTGTAGTCCCACATTATGAGGGATTTGCATATACTCCAATTTCGACCATGAATAATTGTTATTAAAGTATTTCATAAAAGGCCTAACCCTTCAAATTCACCTGATTTACAGTATTTAAATATAAATTGAAATAGAAAAATTTACTTGGTTGGTTTTAATTTTCTTCAGCTATGAGATGTCATGAAGGCAAGTTTATCCTTGAAGCAGAAATCAAAAACTCATCCAAACCAGTAAGTAGGTAACTTTGAAATCTGAGTTAAGACCCCCTTTGGATAGCTATGGATTCTTCTTCATGAATCTGTGATCCCATAAGAAGCTTCTTGGGTGCAGCTGTGATTTGAAAATTTTAAGAAAAAAGAAATTCTCAACTTCCGACTATGGTAGAGTTTGAAGTCTCTTTCTCTGTCAGATATTGGAAGTAGGTAGTGAAAAGTTAAGACACTACAAGTTAAAACAACACAGTGAAGTATTAGGCTGCTGTCTCTTCTTATGAAATTAACTTTCAACTGTTATTACCAACTTTTGTGCTTAAAATCTCTAACTTTCTTCTGATTTGATTTTTTTGTAACATGTTAAGATCACATTGTAAGGCATTCATTGGCTTTTAGCCAAAAATAATAAAATTCTGACCTGACCTGACTCTCTTTTGAAAAGTAGAAAAGACCCCAGGAGATTGCAATTTTAGATCTCACACATAATTTCCCATTCCCCTCCTATAAATCAAGCTTCTGTAAAATAGTGAGTTATACCATTCACATTTCTGCAGATACTAAAATTCCCCATTCATTTTCCAGTCTGCATTCTTCAAGAAAAGGGATGTGAGCAGAGATGGTTAAGAGTTGTGGTAGTCAAAAAGAATTGGCAGGATTTCAATTTGTAGAACTTGTTGACATTTTGCCAATTCTTTTATTAATACATGTTGCTAAGCAGAGCTGAAATTCAGCCAGTACGTTCTAGCACAGCCATAGTGGTTGTTAAGATTTTGAAATATTCCTCTGGGTGAATAGTCAGTACTCAATACCTTCTAATATCCTCCTCCCCAACTCGATTGGTTTGCCCCCAGAAGCCACTCCAGCCCAACTGACTATTCTGCATCTAGAAAATGTTGTTTAGCACTGTAAGAGGCCTTTAGGACCTTGCTCTAGCTAGTGTGTGGATGGCTTCTAGTTTGATTAATCACTCCCTAGCAGTTGTTGGATACTTTGCATATAACTCTTGCTCCTGAGTATGTTTCTAGGCGTGTGTAACAGAAATAGAAATGTGGGAAAGATGGCTGTAATGATTCAATTTAGAAGCAGCTGAGAGATCTCACAATCAGAGTTGGAATATTGCCTGAAGCTTATTTGTCAGCATCAAAAATTCTCCTCCCTGCAATGATCAGGTCCACTGCTCTGTTACTCACAGAACACTTCCTGATGGGCCTCTCTCTCAGACACTATGGGTGAAAGAATGATGTGATGCATTTTTTTGTTGTTGTTCAAAAAGATGAATCAAGAAAAATAAAGCTGACATTAAAAAACACCTACAGTGGAAAGCAGGTGCATATTAAGCTCAGTAGGGTGAGGATAAGGGATAAAGTAAGAATGGGTTGCCAGGGAATCTCTGGGACAAACTCTTAGGTGGCCTGTTCAGTTAATTTATTTATCCCCCAAAATATAATCAGACAACATATATGCATACAGGACTCAAGATATAGAATACATAACAGAGGTATTTTCCTCCCCTCATATTACATTCAAACCAACAAGAAAGACTCTAAAATGAATTATGTAATCATAAAATGTAATTTTGTAGAACTAACTCACTTAAAAATTTAATGTGCTTATTTATTTTTTTCTATAAAAACAAGGGCCTTGATCATTAAAAGTCATTATTATTTGGAAGAAATAAAGTCTTCTATAGACAACTATTTTCTATTTATTGTCATTGTCTTTCTGTTAGTTACATGCAAATAATACACTTGGGCATTTTTTAATGAAATGTAAAATTTATTGAGTAAAAGCGTCAGCATAGTTGTACCATTCATATTTATCTGTGTTTGTTCTTCTAATTGGATAAGAGCATCTTCATAATTTGCCCTGTATGGATTGGTAAGAGTTTAATGAGTTGTTTAAGGTGATAGAATCCTTATTGCCCGATTCTTTGCCCCAGTCATTTTTGTTTTTTTGTTTTTTTGTTTTTTGTTTTTTTATAGCCCACTTATGAACTGATTACTCGTAGTTTTAAACGACTACGGGCATTTTGTCAAATCTCATTTTGCTACTATATCAGTACTCCATTCTGTTCTCCACTTTAAAAAAGAGAAGACAAGTGATCATAATTGTTATATCTCTGGGGAGTAGCAAGGGAGGTATGATTCTTCACCGAGTGACTACAGTGTGCTAGATTATACACAAAATGCAGGATAATCATTCTCAATGACTGTGAGAAGATATCACCTCCAATTTACTCTTGCTGAAGTTAAGATAAAGAGTCACAGCTAGGATTCAAGCCTGTCCTGTCCCTGAAGACCTTTACTGATACATGAAAGTCGACTTTCTCCTATATTCAATAATATCTATATGCGCAATAATAGTATTTATTTGGAAACATTTATTTCTTTCTGGTTTTTTTTTTTTTTTCTGTATTACATGTTCCTAGAATAGCCTTCATTGTAGTGATAGAGACTATAGTAGGTATTACAATTATGGAATTGAAAGGGGTGTTACAAAATTGATAATGGGTAGCCACGTAGTCATTGAAGCTCTTCCAGTGATAATGAACTCACTGAGAAGGAAGTGGATTCCATGCTTTGTTTTGAGTTTTGTTTTAATTCCATCAGTACTACTCTCTCCTTTGGAAACCATGAAGTATAGTTGTCATCTATAGAAAGCCTGGTTTGTGACACAGGCTTAGCCAATGGTGTTTTCAACCATCACATCAACCATATAATGTAAGTTTCACTATTTTTATTTTTGATACCGGGAAACTGAGGGTGCAGCAACCAAAATAACGTAGGTAGTTCATGTCTGTGCTGGAACTGAAATCAGCCCCATTTGACTATTATGCCATACCACTACTCAATTATTAGAACAAAGGTAAACTCTTAGGGAAAATGGTCCATCAAACATGTGAAGGCAGCAATCATATTTTTTCCTAAATCTTTCCTTTTTCAGGCCAAACACCACGCAGTATGTTCAGTATTTATATAACCTGGACTCCAGAACATTCAGAGCTATTGCCAACTTTTGATCTCAGAAGTCAGCACAGTTCTTCAATTGTTGACTCACCATTCCATACTAGAGTGGGAATGTTAAATCCTAGTTCTTTACTAAGAAGATTGAAAGCATACTTTTTTCTTAGCTTAGTTTGGCAAGCCCCTTGCTCATTTTATCTTTGCAATAAGCTAAATATCTCACCCCTCGTTTTCAAATAATTGCTATTAAGTAAAGTCTCCCTGGTCCCGTATATGTCTAGTTTGGCCATGCGTGGAAGAATTTAAACTTACTTCCTTTAAATTCCATCTTATTAGACCCAGCTTGTGGTTTCCCATTCAGTGATAGAGCCATTTCTCCTCAGATTTATGATTTGAAAAACTGATATAGATATGTACTGTGTTTCTTCATCTGAAACTTATAAAAGAGTGTTTTAAACTGAGAAGTTGCATGTGAAGTGCTATCTTCTAGGACAATAAAAGAGCCTAGAGAAGAAAACTCTTCGGTTGTTCAATGAGAATGGTATGAAATTGGGGAGCACTGATAAGTTGTCCCCTCATCAACGATTTATTGTGAACTTACAATGTGCCAAGTAGTGTTTTAGGTATTCTCGTGGCAGCAGTAAACTAAATGACAGAAATCTCTTTCCTCATTGGGCTTATATCCTACAAATAGACAACAAACAAATCGGTGAGAAAAATATGGAACATGGTAATAATGACATTTGAAAAGAAATAATTGAGGAAACTGGGTAGGGAGTGTCAGGTGTATGTGTGGAGGTAGTATGGAGAAGTTTCTCCTTAAATCCTTTTCCTAAACCTCTATCATAGCTATTATTCTGCACTGTAATTATTAGTGCTTCATCAGACTCCTCCTTTAGGCAAGTTATTTTCCTAGGAAATGCTCTCTGTCTTGCTCATCTCGATATTTCAGGCACCAAGCACCATGCCTCGCAAGCAGCAAATTTCAATAGAGGTTAATGGATTAATAAAATTCCTTAAAATCTGAACGGCAATAACCAACTAATAGCATAAATTGAGTGCTCACTGTGTGCTATGTATTGTGCTATTGTTTCATTTACTTCTCATGGCCGTATGAAGACATTTTGCATTTTTTAAAATGATTATTATCATTTCCATTTGCCAATGAGGAAATTGAGCTTCAGAAAAGTTAAGTAATTTGAATAAAATCACATAGCAAACAGTCGGTGAAAAAGAAACTCGAACGCTAGGCTCTCTGTTTTCAATTCCCATGTCTTACAAGTTTCTGCCACACAGCACAGAAACAGACACCTTGTCAACTTCCAAATCGCTAGAAATTTTATAAGGTACTAGCAAAAATTATGATCTCTATTATATTAGGGAAGGAATTTAGTGCAGGTAGAAGTTGAAATAAGGCAAGTCAAAGTCTAATCAAGCCAAGAAATTCAATTCATTCGTTCAAAATAACATAATATCCAAATAATTGTTTTTAAATAATATATTCTACTATGGTGGATTTGAGAGCAGGAAAAAAAAAAGAAAAAAAGAAAGAAACAAGAGGGACAGAATGACAGAGCATTTCTATCCTATACTGGAACTTGAAGTACTTGTTTGTCCTTTTCTAAGGATGTGCAATGGTGGGGGATGGGGAACTTCAGGCAGAGGCCACATTAACAATTGATCAAATGTACAAATCCAAACAGGGATCAAGGAATCATCAGGCTCTTATTCATTGGTCAAGCAGCAATGGGGCTGATTTTAGTGATAATTCTACTACCCGGCCAAGCTGCATGCATGTTCCTAAGGGAAATAAAATGAAGTGAGGGCAGTAATAAGCAAAAGCAGCGGGAGACAGATTACACTATAGAAATGAATAGCACCTTGTCCCAGGGTTATCTTTGCTCATTACTCAATTCTTTTGCCCCTGAATGAAGCAAAATGGTGGATTATGAGGCCCATTGCCTCAACTGTGTCACTGAGAAAATGGTTGAATGGTAAGGATCTCTGCCTCTTAGCTTTAAAATTAGAAACATTAGGAAGTCTACTTGGGTATATGGGTATTTGTAGAAACATTCCATAATCACACACTTTGTGTATCACTTTGCTTTTCAGATTAATGCTACTTTTCATGAGGGCATGTACACTCACACTACTTTACAGCTACATTTGCAACTCATCCCCTGTATATTTAATTAAAACCTTAGTGCTTCCAGAATAAAGACATTTTAAGTTGTGATGGGAGCATTGCAATTCACGTGACTGATGAAGTTACAAATCAGAATTTTTATTGTGAATATTATTAGCATCAGCACACTGAAAAATATTTACATTTCCACATTTAAAGGGAAAAAAAAAGTAAAATCTACCAAACTTTACGAATCGTTCTTGGTTATATTTTATACATACTTTTCCATGAGAGTGTATGAGATTCAAAGATAGGCCTGTAGCAAGGTTTCGGGTTGTTTTTATTTTTTAAATAACATGATATGGCATGTTTAAAAACATAGAGAAAAATCATTTTAGAACGTTAGATGAGGCTCACTGCAATTTACTTATTGTGTTAGTTTACAAGGGCCATCATAACAAAGTACCGCAGACCGGGTGGCTTAAACAACAGAAATGTATTTTCTTGCAATTCTAGAGGCTAGCGGTCTGCGAACAAGGTATCAGCAAGGCCTCTCTCCTTGGACTCTGGATAGTTGTCTTTATATGGTCCTCTTTCTGTGTGCCTGTGTCCTAATCTCTTTTTTATAAGGATGCCAGCTATATTGGATCAGGGCCCACCCCAATGACCTCATTTAAACTTAAATACCTCTTTAAAGACCGTATCTTCAAATACAGTCACCTTTTGAGGTACCTTTTGAGGACTTCAACATGTATATTTGGGGGAGATACAATTCAGCCTGTAATAGTTATTAATGAAGTGTTCCTAAGAGAAACTTGTTGAGGATGTGGTGAAAGGAAAGTTCTCATGAACTTGGGAGAGTAATTTGACAGTGAAGAAGAGGTTACTCATACCTGTCAAACAATCATTTGCATTTCAGGGCATAGCTTTTAAAGATTTCTCACAGCTATTTTAATGCTGTGATGTCCTCAAATACATTAAATGTTGCCTTATCTGTAATGACAAGAATTTGGAGCAACTCAAATGCCCTTAATCGTGGAAATGAGTTCTTTCACTTACCACACAAATTTTTATGAAATGTCTTTAATTTGGCAAACTCTGTTACAGACATTCATATATCATTAAACAAAATACAAAAATTCTGGACCTCAGTAAATAAATGGCCCAACTTTCATACAGTAGCATAATATTAAATATTACACATGAACTAAACTCATATATAATAACATGACTAGAATTTTAAAAACATAACAAGTGAAAAAGTAAGTTGTAGAATGTTGCATACTGTCTGAAACGTTAAAGGAACATTTAGAAATGAACACATGACATTGTACATAGTTCAAGGTTATTAATATTTAATAAAGATCTAAATTATGTTCTTGATAAAAATATATTTTTATGACAAGGGTAACCTCCTGAGAGGAGGAGGTGAATGAGATTGGTGAAGGATGTATGGGACACATCAATTTTATCTTTAACCTTTTATTTATTTAAAAAGGAAAACAATATGTTGAACCAATGACAAAATAATGCCAATATTTGCATAATTTATTTGATGTGTTAGCTCCTGATGCATTATTGATGTATTAGTATATTATATACATCTGGCTGCTATCACAGACACATCAGAATCAGAGGGTCTTAATACCTGAGTTGGTAGACTAGCTCTACTCTACAAAGAATTCAGAGGTCAAAAGATTTTGCTACCTCATTTCTCTGACATTCTTGGTTCTTCCCTTGTGCCAAGACAAGGACTTCTGATTCTACCATCAATTCAACCAGCAGGAGGAGAGAAGAAAAGGGAGGGCTTGTTTCTTCTCATTAAAAGCACAATCCAAACACCGCACACACCACTTCTCGTTGTATCTCGTTCACTAGAACCTAGATGTCAGAGACATTGGAGATGTTGTCTTTACTTGGGTGATTATGTGTCCAAGATAATAATTATATTATCATGTAAGAGGTGGAGAGCAGTTACTGGAACACAGATATCAGTTTCCACTATAAGTATTTATATGGAAGACTGTTGTTTTTTCATTAGTCTACGTGATTTTTCTATGTAGGAAATCATATTGTTTGAAAATAAGTACAAGTGGCATCTTCCAAGCTTTATGCATATGTTCCCTTTTGTAGTTTTATTGCATTGCTAATGACTGAGTTACAATGCTGAAATAGGAGCAATGGTGGTGGACAATTTGGTCATTCAATTTCCTTTTATGGAAACCCAAAATTTTATTATTAACTTTTTTAGTATGAGTCTTAAAGATTGCTGTATCTCTGTGGAGAATAGATCTCAGAACAATGGGATAGGGGTTATAAGCAGGAGACCAGTTAAGAGGTTGCTGTAAAATTTCAGACAAGAGACAGGGTTGGTTTGGACCAGAAAATGGTTTGCAGTGGATGAGGATGGAGAGAATTTCTTGGACTCCAAATGATTTTTGATGAAGGTGGAAAGAAATGCTTGGATTCAAGATATATTTTGAAGATAAAACCAACAGTATTTGTTGGTGAGTTACATATGTGTGTGTGTGTGTGTGTGTGTATATATATATATATATATGCATATATATATATAATTTCTTATATAATTTATAAGAAACTATAAGGAGAGACTAAGAATAAATAATGATTTGTTAATTTGTGGTTGGAGCCACTGAGTACATTTTGATACTATTATTTGAGATTAGAAGGACATGGGAAGAATCAGAAAGTGGGGAGAGAGGCTAACTTAAGAATTATGTTTTAGCCGATGTTTAAGGTGACTATTAAAAATTCAAATAGAGATGTCAAATCAGCATGTGGAAATTAGAGTCTGGCATTTAGGAGCAAGGGTTTGGCTAGATATGTTAATTTTGAGTTTTCAGTATATAGATGACATTTAAAGTTACAAACTTGGATATAAACATTACTGAAGTGAGTGTAGAGAAAGAAAGAGAGAACTGGAAACACTGAGGACCCCAGAGTATAGAGATCCAGATAAGAGAGAAAATATGTAGCTACAGGGAAGGAGGGAAAAACCAGGAAAGTCAGTGTCCTGAAAACTTGACCAACCTTGTCAAGTGCTGCTTAGAGGTTGAACAAAATAAAAATTGGAAGTAGACCTTTGGATTTTCCCCCATGGGGGTTACTCACTGGTTTGGAAAGTTCATTTTTAGTGGAATACAGAAAATGGTGGTTTGTTTGGATTCAGGGGAGGAACAAGCAGAGGGAGTTTTAAAGTGGAAATAGTGAGAATAAGGTCCCTCTCTCAATAATTTTGCCAATAGATGGAAATGGAATAAAAGTTATTGGATGGAGGCAGCTACTGGGCCAAGGGAGTTTTCTTTCTTCTTTTTAACAAATGGGAAACAGACAAGTACCAAAGCAATGAACTTAAGAAGATAAGAAGGAATTGGAATCAATGCTTAAGGTAGGTTTGGCTTAAAGAGGAACAGGACAGCTCCTTTTGTAGCAGCAAGGAAGACAGAAAATATAGGTGACAATATGGATTGATCAACTCAGAGGTGAGAAAATGAGAACGTTCTCTTCTGCTTGCATTGGTTTTCCCAGGGAAATGAGGTCCTAACTTAAGAGTGAAGAGAGGAAAAGATGTGGATGTGTGAGGGGAAAGGGGATAGTATAAAATTTTCATCCTAAGGAAAGTGTGGGGTGAATTTGATGTGGAAATATGGAGAGATTACTGGACAACACTGGAGAATCACATGGATTTGTAGTCGTAAACATAGAAGGAGACTACACATGGTTACTGTTTTTCCCCAGGTAGTTTCTGCTAATCCCATACAGGTACAGAGCAAACTAATTATTAATGGGGCATGAATCAGGACAAAAGGCATGTCCTGCCTGGCATTAACCATCTCTCATGTCTCCATACAATTATACTAGTCAATTCCTTGCTTTTCTTAATGGTTTTATTACCTACCTATGCATTTCTAAATGGTGTAATTTGGCTTAGGTTGTTTGTGAACTTTATATCTTTTTTATATTCCTTTCTTAACCTACCACTGTTTTAGTTTTTAAAATATTCATATTTTGTATAGGGGTAAGTTATTATCACTGCTGTGTAGTACTTAATTAAGTGAAAATACTACAATCTCTTCTTATGTTTATAGGTTTTTCAAAAAAAATCTTGTTTTAGTTTAAGAGTATGAAAAAATTTATTAAACATAATGAGTTACTTTTCAACAATAGTAAGATCAAGTCTACGTAGAAAAACTTCATACCCCGCCAATAAAAGTGGAAAGAATATTCAGAGTCCATAAAAATATAGATATGAGCAGGGTATTCTGTATATCAGAAGTATAGAATACATATTTACTTAGGTGTAATTAATTCTGTTCCACAATTGACTCTAAGTGACAAAAGTCTTTTTTTCAAACATACTTAAAATACCTTGAAAGAATTTCTGAATACAATAAGCTGTTACTGAGTTAAGGCTCACATCAAAGACTCCGTATTATTTATAAGAATCAGGTCAATAATTTCAATAATTCATGATTGGAAACAACTGACCCACAGTTCCAACCTGTGCTAATAAGATGATGATGTAGGTAGTTGAAGGCAGAACCACCCTGTGCATTACTTGCAGCACTTTATTTGTGTGATATTCAAATATAGGATCCATCTGTTTTTTCAAAATAACTGCGTTTAGTTTTTATGTGATAGTAAGACTGATGCGCCAAGCACATTGCTGGGAATTACTTGTCTACTCAGCCATAACCTTTCTTCCTGAAGCTTCCCTGATTGGAGAGAGAGAATTTGCAAGTAAAAGACAAGTTAGAACCCGGAAAGCAAAAGAACCCTACTCTCTAGGAAATGTAACATCCCTTTTTCCAACACCCCTTTTCTTTTTTAATTCCTGGAAAAAAAAACATATGGTCGTAGTAGCTCTCTGAAAATTAAGTAGACTTCCTAGGTTACTTTTTAAAATTAGTTTGTTTCCTAGTAGTGTAGCAGCTGAATTGTGAAGAGAGAAGGAAGTCAAAATCAAATATATCAAGTTCATGGTGAATTAGAGGGGCCTTCATGTCTGAACTAGAGTGCCTAAATTTACTACTCTCCAAGACGATAACAGTAATAGCAATAAGAATGTAATAAATATATAATACATAGTGAGATGCTGGGTACTTCACTAAATGCTTTGTGAATAGTATAAAATTTAATCTTCAAACAAAGTTGGGAATTTATTTTGTCATCCTTGTTAATACAGATATGGAAATAGAGTTTTGTCTAATATAGCAAAGGCCCAGTGATGTTCCAGCCTAGCATGTGCCCTTGACCACACTACTCATCTGCACTTTGTCATCTAGTCAGATTACTCCGTCTCCAGGGACCTCAAGCCCCTCACTCTTCCTGGACATACTTTCATTCTGGACCCCCTTCTTTGCACATTCTCCAGACAGACTTCTTCCTGACCAGCTTTCAGTGCCCACCACTACCCACTTCTTCCGTGATTTCCCCTAACTAATCTAGCAACTATTTTTTTAAATATTTATTTATTTTTGAAAGAGAAAGAGAGAGAGCAAGCGAGGGAGGGGCAGAGAGAGAGGGAGACAGGATCCGAAGCAGGGTCTATGCTGAGAGTGCAGAGCCCATGCAGGGCTTGAAATCACAGTAAGATCATGCCCTAAACTGAAGTTAGACATTTAACCAACTGAGTCACCCAGGT
This sequence comes from Neofelis nebulosa, assembly GCF_028018385.1. Lineage (NCBI taxonomy): Eukaryota > Metazoa > Chordata > Mammalia > Carnivora > Felidae > Neofelis > Neofelis nebulosa. The sequence goes on along the minus strand of NC_080782.1, from coordinate 38,738,226 downwards.
GCCCCTAATCTAGTAACTATTGATTCACTCTTCTCTTAACTTCAACAATTAACCAGTAGCCAACCACACAGATTAGCCAATTATTTATGTGCGCTAATTCTTTGATGTGTGCTAATTCTTTTCTACCAACTGGATAATATTTCACTTGAACAGGGATGGTCTTTATTGATTGTCACTCTTTACAGTCCTGACTATAACATTGGCTATTTCAAATACATTTTCCAAACATTCACTATGTTTCAACTTACAGGCTCCAAACTATGAATTTCTAATGAAACAAAATTACCTCCTACAGGAGTAGACTCTACTGTAGGAAATTTGCATAAAAATAAGTGGCAAGTGAGACACTTTGTATTACAGGTTCCTTCATATGGGTGCATCACGGCATTAGACCTCATGGTTGTCTGGTGAGGAAAGTTGCTTCTCAAAGGAGCAAGCTGAAGTCCAGAGCCCAAAGCCACACAAACAGTGAGGGCTAGAGTCTAGGTCCTCTGGCCCTAGGTTCAAGACTTTCAACTAAAACTGGGTGCATAATCAAGGGACTTCAACACAGTCAGGATATTGAGCACACACTCATCGAACTCTTAGGTGCCAGGCACTAAGTTGCTGGAGATACAGTGGTTGATTCATTTGGATTCTCCCAAAAGGAGATCTTAAGACAAGGAATTGGTTGCATGTAGTTTATTTAGCAGATGACCAAAGTGACAAAAGAAAGAAAAGTGAGGCAGGGAATGTGAAAAAAACCTATAAGGAGGCAACCGGGGCTCAATTCTACTGAAGACACTTAGAGAAACCCTACCAAATTTTGAGGCAGGGAGGAAGGTACATCTGAATATCACCTCTTATCTGCCATTAGCTGAGGATTGCAGGGAAGAGGGAATATTCCTGCTACCTGTTCTTAGTTGCCTTCGGGCAGAGAACTAAAGAGAGACAGGTGCATGAGGTGGGAAGATGTCAGCCTGCCAAGGAAACTTTCTACCACCTCAGCAGATGAACTCAAAGGCAGGCAGAGAGGATGGGGCAGGCCATGAACAGTGTTTGCTACTGAATGCTCAATCAGATTTTGCTTTCTTAGAACTGAGGATTCCCAGAGAAGGAGTTTACTTGGGACAAGTGTAATGGGAGCAGAGGGAAAGGAGAGAATAATTCAGGTATTCTGTAGTATTGATGCTGGGCACAAGGTTTGCCATCCCCCATCCTTACTGTCAGACACGGGATGTATAGATACACTGCGTTACAACACCTCTGTGAATAATTCAAATGCATCACATTCATGTATCAGGCACATTTGCTGTAGCATGAACATCTAGCATGCTTCTAGATTCCAGGAGAAGTAAATGTCCTGGCTTGCCCCGAGGAGCAACACTTTATGTTCTCTCCACCCACATTCTTGGCCACAAACTCTATCAACTTAAAAAAATCACTCTTACAAGCATCAGTACCAGAGAGACTTTGCAAAAAAGTAATATATGAATGTTGGGCTGGATATAAGATGATGTTGACACTGAAATTAAATTTCTTCTATCCCCTTTATTCCATAGGTGTTGATTCTTAGTAAATATCTCATACTCCGAACTCCATCTCAGCATTTGCTTCTGGAGATTCCAAACTATATAAAGAAATGTGGGGCAAATAGTGTACAATCTAATATGAAAAACCAGAATCAAGTTACTAATGGAGTGTCATAGCTGGAAGGAATTTAAGAAATTATGCTAGTCCAGTGTTTTCATTTAATGCAAAATAAAAAAGACCAGAAGAGGGCAAGTGAACTGCCCCAAGTGGCAGAGACTTTAAGTAGGAGAATCAGTATTCTATGTAAGTAGGTCAATACATTTAAATTATTGTGATTCCGAAATGTGAGTTTCAGGTTTTGGTGTGAGAAGTGAACCACATGAAAGGATAATCAATTTTTAAAATTTAACCAATGTTGGAAACAACTGAAGAATTTCTACATAACACACTTGTAATAGATTATCTCAATGTGACGAAACTAGGGCTCAGAGAGGTTAAGTGTTATAGTGTAATTCACACAGCTATAAGTGGTATTATCAGGGGTTTAATCCAGTCTACATCAGAGTCCTTCCATTGTGGCAATCTGTAACCTCAAAAGAACATGGGCTTATGAGCCATGAGTTAGAAAAATGACTGAGTAAGAAATTTACATTGTAGTGGTGTTCTTTAGACTTTAGGAGTGGGGAGTCCTGCAGAACTATTTTATCAGCGTATGATCCATATGGGCCAACTGCATCAAGATTGCTGGAGATGGGGCATGGTAAAACACATTTGATAGACTGCCCCGGGGTGATTCTAATGCACACGCTGAAGTTGGACAGCCACTGTTGTAGAAATCAATTTGTTAGCGTTGTTGAAAGGACAGTTAAATCAATTCAAGTGATAGATTATACATAGACATACTAATGTACCCATTACAGAGGGGCTTTAGTGGGTGTGAATGTCTTAATGGAGTTTCTAAAATGTTTGCATAGAATAGAAAAATTAGTGTATTCATAGTTATGGCAGCCCATTCAAGCTCTCCCTTCCTCTCTGTTTTAGTGCTTGCTGACCTGACTTCCAGCTGTCAATGATTACTGGGTATATAACTCAGGTTATAGGTTGAATAACTTAGAGATATGCTTTCTACACTGACTTTCCTTGTTTTGTTGTTTATGTGTTTATTTTGAGAGAGCAAGAGAGCCACAGCATGAGTAGGGGAGAGGCAGAGAGAGGGAGAGAGAGACTCTCAAGCAGTTTCCACACGCTGTCAGCACAGAGCCTGAGGTGGCTCTTGATCTCACACATCTTGAGATCACGATCTGAACCAAAGTCAAGAGTCAGATGCTTAACCGACTGAGCCATCTAGGCTCCCCTCTACACGGACCTTCAGACTCTCTCCAGTTGACCAAAGTGGTGGCTGGCTTGATAAACCAACTCGTATTTTCTTTTTTTCTTTCTCAGTTTTATGATTTCTTTAAGTCCCAAGTAAATCACCTGAAGGATGTCTCTTAAAATGTCTAAGACTTAAAAAAAAAAGGAGCCCATTTTTAATACTCATATAAAGGAAATCTATAAACAAGACCAAAGTTTAGTATTATTTGGAAAAATTCTACTTAAATTTGGCATATATGGTATCAAATTTTGATCCATTTCTTTTTAATTAATAATCCAGAGACATCATAATGAGTCCTTTTCTCTCTGTGAAAACCAATCTCCTTAAAATAGTCAACATTTTGACTAAATTCTTAATATTGAAAAATTCTAATTCCTTTTATATATATATATATATATATAGAGAGAGAGAGAGATACATATCTATATATATATATTCTAATTCCATATATATGTATAAACTCCTATGTGGTGGTTCTAATTCTAATTCCATATATATTATATATGTAAATTTTAATTTCATACATATATGAATAAATATATATGTATATATCAATTACATATTTATATATATGGACTCCAATGTGTGGTTCTTTCATGAAGAGTCATATCATGGATGTCTGTGCTTCTGGTCCACTTTGAAATCTTAGAAAAAATTCAGTCAACCTGACTATAGATCTGCCAAAACAAAACATAGAAGTGAAATGGTGACATTTTAAATCCTATTATCTAGATGATTTGATACTAAAATAGATTCCTGAAAGATCAGACAAGATAAAATATGACTGTATGAGATTTATATCATATTTCCAAAATGTTCCTTGTGTATGTGTCAAAAATACAAACATATTAAACAGACTCTCACATGGTCACAGACACACATGTGTACAGAGGGACAAAGGGCCATATAATCCCGGAAATACAAATAGCACATTATCGCTAATTAAGTCTAAGTTTAGGTGTTTTGTCTGGGCTTTGAATTTGAACTATATAACAACAATGTAGCCCAAAATACATTTTGGATTCAATTTTGTAATTCATTGTCTTGCTAATTGGCAGTAAGATTTTGAACTCCTATTTAAAAATCAGGCTTTGTAAATGCCTAAGCCTCAATTGTGTATGCAAATTTCACACATTTTCATACTGTGTGGAATAACTGCATATGCAAACAGGTAATTTGACAGTTAATGATTCATTTGCACGTGCAAACCCACAATTTTAACATACAGATGCCAATTGGTACATGTAAATAATATTCCATGTGGACTCTTTCTGCCTCCTCTCTGTTCTCTTTTTAAAGAAAACAACACTTGAAGTAGTTTATGATTCTATTATTGTTACAGAAAATCTGTTAATATTCCTGGAATACTCAGGTAGGGAAATATTTTAAGATTTTAAATGTGTTTGAAAGAAATACTCCTATTTGCCCATTTGATCTTCGAGAAAATAAGTTTTGGTCATTTTAGTTCCAAACTTCTCAGATCCACTATATATTCATGGGATAGCGGTATATGTTTGATTAGAAATATAAAATCATGACACAGCTGATTCCGTATTTATCATCTTAACACTTTTCAACCTGAAATAACATAAAAGCTTTTTTCTTCAAAAGACCAATATTTAAAGGGTGTTGATTTATGTAAATCAATAATTTATCAACTTGCTGTCTTTCGTTGCTGCCAGCCAGATGCTTCTCGCTTTGCTCGGCCAGACAATGTCAGCTGCAACACATAATGGCCTCTGCTTCATGTAGAAATAAGAGCATAAATATTTTAAAATCCTGCTACAGGAAGTAAGGAGGGTTTGGGTGGGGGTGAGAGATTTTACTGGTTTATTGTGAGAGGAGAACAAGTCTACATATTTTATGGGTTGGTTTTATCAGAAGTGGAGGCAGGGACGTCTCTCAGCCTGATTTTTATCTCCTAACAAGGCTGACAGACCAAAGTCTTTTCATAGCAATTTGTTGAAGACATCTGGTGAAGCTTTCTAGGGGATGAACACACTGCAGAGTGTTCCTCGGGTATCAGTTGGCATGGCAACCAGTAAAAGACTATTCAACATCAGTAGGTTTCAAAAAGGTTGAGGCCTAGTTGAAAATCCATTTGGGCTCCTACCTGCAAAATTCTTTTGAAAATGCACTAAATCTTTCCTTAGGGCTCTAGAGACTGAACCAATATGTACAACCGTGGCACCTTCAATCTTAAATAATTTTCAAAACATGGGATTAATGATTCCAGTCACCAGAGGTATTACAGAAGATCTGGAATTACTGGCACTGTGCTGGAGAGGATATTTGTAGAAATATGGTTGTTGTTTCCTTTTGTGTCTTATCACACAGGAAACAAAAGTGTGACTTTGAAATAGCTATAAATTCTCAGTTAATAGGGTCAAATAAATGAAAGAAAATCTTTTAGGTTATTTGTAAAATCAAATACATTTTTCCGAAGGAACTTAATATGATTTTTAAATGCTGAAAGTAAAAAATTTACTTAAAAATATTTGTGCCCTCAGGATGTTTTAATATGGAGATTTATTTTTAAAGTTACTATTTTATGTTAGAGTATTCTTCTCATGATATTGTCATAAACCAGTTTAAGAAATATGTTTTGCTGTCAATTAAGTTTTAAGTATTTGAAAGTCAAACACTAACGAGGTCTTTGCTGGTATACATACAATTTTTATGAAGTGTTAACTCAGCTGATGTAACATTAAAATATTAAAATAAAAAGTTCCCATGTTATTTTATCCAAAATACTTGTATTGTAGATTTACAGCTAGGATTCTAGAATTAAATGAGGGGGAAAAATGGAAGAAATTTCTACAGACATGCCCTAAACTACATAGCATGAAAAAAAATGTATCACAATGTGCTTCATCATTGTCCTGCCATAAATTAGAATTTAAGTATTTCATTTAAATTATCCATTCAAAAGAAGGTAGTCATCAAGTTTATTTTAAAATAAATGAATGCTAACTAAAACTCAATTAATAATGTTGTTCTTGAATGATTGGATTTCCAATGGCCCATAAAAATTGTGCACTCGAGCCCAACAACGACCACCACTATCATCACCACAATATTTAAAACAGATCTATATCAATGCCAAGTAACACTAGTGCTAGTCCCTTCCCAACTTTAGAGATAGTGTGAGAATTAATGACATGACCCAGGAAGCTTTGGTAGTTGTTTGAAATCATGCCATGAGGCATATTCGAGGAAGGATTTCTTTGTATAGTATATGAATAATTGTGGCCATGCTATATTACATTTGATTGCTTTAGAGGTAATGGAAATATTTGCAAGTGATGATCCAGTCTGGTATCAGAGACAAGAATCCAAAGGATCTGGATATTTGTTCCAGTTCCAACCCTGATCTTCGGAATGACAGAGGACCTCTTCCTCTTTCCACTCTTTTAAATTCCCTCTCAAGAAAATGGGAGAAAGAAAGCTAGCCTTGGTTCTTCTACTGAATTGTAGTAAAGATGGTAATTTCTATGTGACAGGGTTTGAAAAGTATAGAATTCTAAGTATAGATTGTCATTGTTACTAATAAAATAAGGCATGTATAAGATTTAAAATTTGGGGGGGAAAAGGTAATATAATCACATAATATCATCTGAGACATTTAGGAATTAAGTACTTTTATAGCTTCCCCAGTGAGGATTGAAGAACAGCTCTTTTTTCCCCCTGGGTCTAGAAGCAAAATGTGTTTCCTCAGCATGTTTTCTCTTACTTGCTCACTCTCTCCTTCTCTCATTCTCATCTCTAACTCCTTGAAAATTGCCCAGGTAACTACTGGCTACTGTGCCATGACTACATGGGAGCTAGACCAGGAGTCTTGCTCAGTCTCTGAAGTCCATTGATGGGGGGCCCCTTTCTTTACAGTTGGGCAGTGCAAGGTGCCAAAATACTGTCCAGTACCAATGAGGAAACTGAGGCTGAATGAAGTTAACTAATGCAAAATTATAATGGTTATGAAGGAATTTAAATCTGCTTCTGTCTCCAATCTTATATATATTTAGGCAAATCAGAAGAGCCAGAGAAGAGGCTTTTTCTTTCATATGTGTTCAAATAAACAGTGAATGTTATCTATGAGTCAATGAATAATTTATGGGTAAACAGAAGAAATCTGTTCTGACTTTAGGCTCTTAGTCCCCCAAACAGATACTACAAATCAAGTCTTAACTGTTCCATGAATTCTAGTCTTTAGAAATTTAAGAGGTAACAGGTCATTGATGCTAGAAAGACCACAAAACTCTCAAGTTAATCTTACATGGCTGTGCGAAGATTGGTCTGTGCCTACGCCTTCTGCTATGAATACTTAAACCAATGAACACTGGCAATAAATGGCACACAAAGCTTTAGTTCTTCTGCTTTATCCCACTCCTCATTTGCCAGCCTTCAGTAATTGTGCTACCCCTGCCCTCCAGCAGATGGATTCTTCTGGAACCTTTTGACACAAGACCTTCAGATTGGCGGACTGAAGGACAAAAGGTGGAAAGAAATAGGCAATCAGCATGACATATGAACGGAATTTAAATGGATTAGAATAAATTTTTAATTAGAACATATGTTGAATACATGGCCCCAGGGAACTGACTTTTGTGTTTCATGTCTTGCTAAACTTGTTTTAGATATTACTGAAAGACTGAGTTTATCACCAAGATGAAGAAGTTCCAAAAGTTGAAAAGTTAAGCTGAACTTCCTTCTAATTTTTCAGGATGCCAGGAATATCCAGTTGCAAACCACAAGTGTAGCTCCCCACTAAAAATTTGGGTGGAAGAGAAATTTGTACCCCAGACTGATATGTATTCCATTACAGGCTGAGCCTTCACATGTATTTATTGTTCCAGCATGGCTTCAGCCACCATATGCATAGGACTACCTAAATGCTCCAAGCCTAGACCTGAAGATTTAGTTTACACCCCAGTCTGCCCACCTCTCCCTCCATAATCTTTAGTCTAGAAGATAGCAACATCATCTACTCATAATTTAGCAGTTTAGACCACCCATAAAATGTTTTTAGTACAGATAACTAAAAAATGGAAGGGGGAGGACAGAAGTCAGCATGGTCAAAAGCACACCAAGGTCAACAAATTATAAAAAGGAGAGATACTGTGTTATGATGGTCTCAGGATGAGTCAGTAACCAGACCCTCGAAAACTCAATGATGACAAGGATCGTATAAGAAAATAGTAATCCCTTAGGTAGCCATGTGAACAGGGATGCAATATCATTTAGGAGAGGATTTGGGGGAGGCTGGGGCTGGCACATAAGCATATGGGTGCCCAGCAGATATGTGGAAATGTGGAGATAGCATGTTTACCCCCTACGGTGTGTGTCATGACAAACAAAATCAGCAATTTTTGGAAGTTTTCACAGAACATAAAGATTCAAGAATGGACAAGTTTACCCAGAGAAATAGGAAGGACAGTCCGAATAGAGGGACCAGGGTTTCACAAGCCTGAAGATGACATGGTGTTTGGATAGTTTGCTCTTACTGGGGTAAAATTATTATAACATAAATCAGATTAGTTTTTTACTCCTGAGACGTGGAAAGGCATGCACTAAAGAGCATATTTAATGAAATATTCTTGGGTGATTTTTTTATATTTGACTTGAAAAGTGCCCCTCACTATGAAGCTGTAACAGTTAACTCAAATGATTTTTATGCAGGGAAAATAAAGCTGTAAAATTCTTGATGAAGAGAAGTGGCGTGGGATGGTGGAGAGAGTAATCCCCAAGTTGACCTCCATCTCCTCTCTGCAGAGAACTCATTCGGATAGTTCATGGCCCTAAGGCTTAGGTTCACTGTTTATAAAAGTAGCTCAAAGATCCTGCTCATCTCTCTAAAATTTCTACACCATAGATGTTTTAATTGGGCTGAGTTTTTGGTAACGATTTGGGACCATATCCATATTTCCCCTTAATCATTTATTAACTAAGTAATTAGTCATCACTCTAAGTGAGAGTATTCTATATATTTCAACTTCAGAAAAACATATTCCAATGAAGTAATTAACTTTAATGCTGATATTTGCTTTAGGGTTGCACATTTTTCTACATTTACAGAAGAATCTCTGCACTAGAAAATAACTCATTTCCTAATTCTTTTTTGAGTTCAAAATTTGATTAACTTGATTTACTTTTTGTGGAATGTACATGGGTTAATGTACTCTTCCAGCCAAATCAGACACACACACACACACACACACACATCACACATATATGCAGCATACACACATGAATATATTGATTAGAAGCCTCCACATTCCTGTCACAAAAGTGAAAGAAGATCATAGGACTGAAATTGAAATTAAATCCTGGATGGTCATTAGAATCTAACAATAAAGAATATGACCCCATCACACTTTTATAAACTAGGACAGTGTTAACTGGCTTAGTGTCTCATCAGAACTAGAGATTCAGAGTTTTACCACAGTATTGACTGCCTTAAATTCCAATGAGCAGTACCAAGATTGGGTTTAACACTATAGCTCTCTTGTTTGGCTTGTCGTTAATTTAAAAATTTGAAATAGGGGCGCCTGGGTGGCGCAGTCGGTTAAGCGTCCGACTTCAGCCAGGTCACGATCTCGCGGTCTGTGAGTTCGAGCCCCGCGTCGGGCTCTGGGCTGATGGCTCGGAGCCTGGAGCCTGTTTCCGATTCTGTGTCTCCCTCTCTCTCTGCCCCTCCCCCGTTCATGCTCTGTCTCTCTCTGTCCCAAAAATAAATTAAAAACGTTGAAAAAAAAAAAAAATTTAAAAAAAAAAATAAATAAAATAAAAATTTGAAATAGATTCTTTATACAGTCATACTCTTCAAATGCAGAGAACACATGAGAAAAAAAAATGAACAGGCTTTTACCTATTTACCTGTTGATTACCTTTAATCAACAAACTTTTATTAGGTACCAAGTATGTTATCGTTGTACCAAGAGCTGGGAATATAGAAATAAATAAAACCATGAAGGCCTCTCCTCTCAGAGACATTCATTGCTCAGGGCTGTGTGGAGGAGGGGCACACACTGCAACACAATGTCCCAAGTGCTAAGGGAGCATGAAATAGGAAGTTATCTGTTCTGTCTGAGAGGTCAGGGAAAGGTTACACAGAGGAAGTGATATTTGAGCTGCAATTTAAAGGATGGATGGGTCTTAGTTGGGTGGAAAAGGGGCAGGGGGAAGGGAATTCCAGGAAAAGGAAAAGACAATTGACCAGAGAGCATATAAACCTTTTTGGGGGGAAAGAATATGAAATAATCTGAAGATGTATTCTAGAATGTAAATTTAGAAAAACAGTCTGTGACTTTGTTGTTCAGAACATTGAATGCCATGTATGGACTCTAAAATTTATTCTGTAGAAAATGAGGAGAGTGGGTGAAAATAGCTAGCCAGTCAACAAGCCCGTTAAGCGGCTCAAAGGAAGAAGACTTGAACCAAGAGTTTCTCTCTGCACTTTAATTTGAAGTCATCATCTGAAGAACAGAGACATTGGAGAAGGCATTGGGAAGAACATTAAATCCTCCGGGATGAGGCTGGCTTACATTCCTTAGTCTTTCATTTATTAAATGTTTACTGAACAATGCACTAGAGAGTGGGGGAAAGTTGGATTAAAAAAAAAAGTCAGTAGCTCTTTTCATCTTAAAGGGATGTCCTTAAAGGGATGTCCCAGAAGTGAGGAAGGGGATGGAATAGAGACATGGTGTGTCATGACAGTGATGTACAGAATATTATGGGAAATATACGTACCCTTGATCCATTGGAGAAGTTTCTCTGGAAAAGATAATCCTAGAGCTAAATCAGAATTGATGAATGAGAATTAACCACTTAAAATCTGTGGCCCTGAGCCACATTTAATTTCTCTGGGTCTCAATTTTCTCATTTGTAAGGAGAGGGCATGAAACTAGAGTGGTGATTCTCAACCCTGACTGCACATTAGGATCACCTGGGGAGATTTTAAAACCACCAATGCCTAGGACCCACTGCAGGCGAATAGTAAATCAGTGTCTTTGGGAGTGGGGCTCAAGCGTTGGTGATTATTTAAAGCTCCCCAGGTGATTCTAATGTGCAGCCAGGGTTGAGGATGACCAAATGAGATGATCTCTGAGGCCACCCTCATTTGTGGCCAGCACAGGTAGAGATTGCAAAAAGCAGATAATTTGTTCAACAATGTCTTCCAGCCTATTAGCACTCCCATTCCTGCACCTCAAACCCAGTGTCCTCGTGCTATCCAGGAAGCACCAGTAAGACACTTACTCTTACCTTGGAAGTACCCTGTACCAAAGATTTTACTCCATTTCAAATATATATGTGTGTGTGTGTGTGTGTGTGTGTGTGTGTGTCTCACATACAATTTTATCAGAGTGGTCTTCTTTTTGGATTGTTTCTTAACAAAGATCTTTCTCAGTTTACTTATTACCATTTCCTCCCTTCATAATCCTCAATTTTAAGCAAAAAGTTCTCTTGGCTGACCCCTAATTGCTCTTCTCTAGAACTGAGTTTTTGTTTATAAAATTTTACACGTACTCAGTCCCCTTCCTACATGTTATCTCCTACCCACATTTATCTATTTTTCCCAACCTAGTTCACTCACCTTTTACTATTTTTATTAAGTCCGTTTTCCTGAATTCATATCACTCTTGTCCAGTAATATTTGCATAACTTATTTATTTTATAATCAACATCATAATTAATTATTCTTTTCATAAAATCAATTTCATAATTAATTATTCTTTTCCCCATGGTATATTTTATTCTTCTCCAAACTATTATTCAAAATTTCCATCAATATTTATCTTGTTTGGGAAGGATTAAATAGGAAATAAAATTAAGAAATTATGTAGAAAATTATATAGAAAATTTAGTTTAGTTTGATTACATAAAAGGATGAAAGAACTTTTAAGATGTCAGAAGCTACAAAACTATAATTTATTTATTTACCCTTTCATTCATTTACTTGATATCTATTTATCAAGGACCTACAATGTGCTGGTCTTCTTTGAGGTGATGGAGATTTTGAGAAAAATCACATGGATTTATGAATTTTATTGGGAAGAACAGATGATACATAACATTTTCCATTTTATCATTCTTGGAAATTTAAGACTGTATTATTCTTTTTCAAAGAAAAACTAAATTGGCTTATGATTATAGCAGTACCAAGAAACCAGGACAACTCTGCTGGGGCTTCTGATTGATCATTCCTATTCCTTATCATACATCTGGAACTTTCCTCAATTTGTGCATAGAAGGAGTTCTGTCACATTTCATTAATATTTTATAATAGCATTATGTTTATTTTTGTAAGAGAAGTAACTTTAATATCTTAAAATTTATGGTATATATATGTGTGTGTGTGTATATATATGTATATATAGGTATATATATGTATATATATATGATATAATGTCTTAAAATTTATTATATATATACACACACACACACACACATATACACACACACACACATACGTGTGTGTGTGTGTGTGTGTGTGTGTGTGTGTATTGCTTGAGTTTACTAAGATTTTTGAACTTCCCTTAGTTTGTGTCAATCCTCACAAAACTTCACAGGGATCACTGATGGTTAAACATCAATTTGAGTGAAACACCAAAAAAATTAAACTGAAACATCATTTTGAAGGTGTTACAAGGATAAAAATCATGAGTAAAAGAAGATAATAAATGATTTTTTCTTATACTTTGAAAATCTCCAAAGGATACGGCAGACAGTATCATAGAGTCAAAAGCATAAAATAATAAGTTCTATTAAGTTCCTTCCACACTCATGAACATAGTGTGGTTTAAATCTGATGGAAAGCCACAAGCCACTTCTCATAAAATCAGACCCAGCTCGCCATTTCTGCTGCTGACAGCAAATGTCATTGCTGGGAAATAAGGCGGCAAGCTGCCATCTCCAAGGCATCAGCACCTCAGAGACAGATGAGAAAAAGGGGCCCGTGTGTAAACAGAAATGACCTGTGCTCCAGAAGAAAATGTGTGACTTCCTGGAGGCTGTTTGTGTCTTTTTTGGTAGATGGGCATCAGAACAATCTTGGGGGAGAGCATTCTGCTCCTTAAGACAATGTGGCACATTATCAGAAAAGAAGCAATACTAAGGGGAAAAGAAATGGGTCAGAGTTTATACTATTTGTGTTCTGGGAGTCATTTTCCAGACTCATGGGCAGGTAATAAGTAACCCTGAGCCATTTTTGCGCAGTGTGTGCTACTCATTTGAAAAAATCTGAGTGTTTGTATGTATACGAATTACATTTACATAGAATATATAAAATACCTAGAGCCTTCCAGCCACAAACAGACAGGGGTATATTAAGAGGAAATATTGTGGGGCACCTGGGTGGCTCAGTCGGTTAAGCGTCCCACTCTTGGTTTCACCTCAGATCATGATCTCACAGTTCGTGAGTTCAAGCCCTGAGTTGAGCTCTGCACTGACAGCATGGAGGCTGATTATAATTCTCTCTCCCTGTCTCGCTGCATCCAACCCCTCAAAATAAATAAATAGACTTTAAAAAAGAAGAAATATTGTAATTTTCTTGTGTGTATATGTGTATGTATGTATATGTATATGTGTATATATATATATATATGTATATAAGATGAATACATGTACTAAGTGAGTTTATATAATTCACAGAGTATATATATATACTGTAAAAGTATTAGAATATAAACTGTAAAAGTATTAGAATATATACGCTGGAAATTTTCACAAATGTGTACACATCCAATCTATATGAGAGCATATCTGTGATCAATTTGTATTTCATGTTTTACCTAGGGATTTGTACTTGGGCAAAAAGGGTTACAGAGTCCATTAGCTGATCTGAATTTATGACAATGAATCCCTTGATGTTCAGATATGACAGGAATTACTCTCCTCTAATGAGTAATAAATGTGGATAAGTCATGTGTCCCATTGGATTACTTGGCTAAAATCACATTTAGAAGATGGCTAATTGTCTAAAATTTATCCAAATTCAATACAAATTTTATTGCCACTAATTGCCTTTGCAGGTTTTGGAGCATTAAGCATATTTAAATGTATTTATCATAGCACTCCTGTGCACATGTAATGCATGAATAGAATAGTCACTACTATCCAATATAAGCGTTTCAGCTATTTTGGCAATTTAACATTAAATTATTATGACTTAAAATATAACTTTCCATTTTTAGAACTGCAACAAATTGTATTTTTAAATTAAATGTTTTTGCCATGGGTAGTCTATTCTTATTGTTTTGCAGTTTTGACATTACTTAATTGCAATATCAGTGTTACCAACAACCAAGAACATTGTAACACCTGTTAGTATCATTGTAGAGGAATTCAAATTGCCATTCTAAACTGAACTAATGTACCCAGGGCCAGCACACTAAATACCTGTTTCTAGAACTTTTATGTATCTTAAAAATAATCCTTTATTTGAAATTGCAAATGTAAAATTGGTGTTTGATGTTGAGAAAAAAATTTAAAAATCATATTTTTGGCAAAATAAATGAGCTACCTCATAGCTAAATATATAAGCAAGCCATATACTTTAAAAAGAGTTCTATAGAAATTTTAAAGTTTTTCTTTTATTAAGTATGTTCATAAAATAATTTAAAAATTCAAAGTATTTTTAGATGAGAGATGTTTACATTGAAATATTCTTTACACTGAAAAAGCCCAATGGAAAAATGCTTAGTTTGAGAAAAATATTAAAAAAGAGAGAGAGGGACGCCTGGGTGGCTCAGTTAGTTCAGCATCTGACTCTTGATTTGGGCTGAGATCATGATCTCATGCTTTGGTTTGTGAGTTTCAGCCCTGCACCCAGCTCCATGCTGACAGTGTGGAGCCTGCTTGGGATTCTCTGTCTCCCTCTCTCTCTGCCCCTCCCTGCTCACTGTTTCTCTCTCTTTCTCAAAAATACAAATAAAAAACACTTTAAAAGAGAGAGAAAAATGAAACGAGATAAGTAAATATATATTTTCTTAACAAAAAATTCAATGTGATAGCCATTCTAGGTCAAACGGCAGTTTGATCACATCTTCCTACTCCAAACACATAGAAAATAATGGATGGAATACAACAATAATATAAAAATACATAGCTGATTTGCTACAGAGAAATCTCTGCAGACCAGAAACAGAGAGGGAACCCATGGTGTAAATAAGGACCATACAGCTACACTACTCATTGGAAACCAGAGCTGAAAATAAGTCTCTCAGTGAGGTCTCAAAGCCCCTGCAAGGGTGGGGCCGAGAACACATCCTATGTGCTGGGTAGTTAGAACTGCAGGTGCCCATACGAAAGTCTATTTACAGATAGAACCCAGAATACCATCTACCAGCCTGGGGGAGAGGTAGAATCGCCCCTCTGTACCCTTGGTATACCTGTGCTGTTGAAGACTCTAAAACCTAGTATGGGGGGAGCACACTGGAGGAAACTCCTTGAGAAGATGAAATCACTAAACTGAATTAAAGCCACAGGAGGAATTAAAGCCACCTGAAATGGGCCCAACAATTTTAATAAATTCATATCCAAGGAAATGATGATAACGAAACAATTTGGAAAGGACTTTCCAATAGACTACTTAAAATTTCTTAGTTATGAAAGAGGGAATAGTCCTATGAAATAAGAAAAACAAACAAGTAAAAAGTAAGAAATTATTATTTTAAAAAGTATAGGTTTCTATGAAAAATAATTTATTAGAAATATTAGAGGGGCGCCTGGGTGTCTCAGTCGGTTAAGCGTCCGACTTTGGCTCAGTTCACGATCTCGCAGTCCGTGTGTTCGAGCCCGGCGTCGGGCTCTGGGCTGACGGCTCAGAGCCTGGAGCCTGCTTCCGATTCTGTGTCTCCCTCTCTCTCTGCCCCTCCCCCGTTCATGCTCTGTCTCTCTCTGTCTCAAAAATAAATAAACTTAAATTTTTTTTTAAAAAAAGAAATATTAGAAATAAAAAGCATATTAGAAATAAAAATAAAATATTTTTAAAAATAATAAATGAGCTTTAAGGTCACCTAGAAGCAACTAAAGAAATGGTGATTAGGTTAGAAAACAGAAGCTGGAATCCTTGCAATAATGTACCACAAAGAGATGGGAAATCTGAAAGAAAAATTCAGATATATGTAAGGTTAGTTAGGAAGTTCCATTTCATGTCTAACATTTCAGAAGAAGAGAATGGGGATACATCTTGAATGGCCAATATCCAAAGGGTTTAGGCTAAGAATTGTCCCTACTGAGATATTATTCATATTGAAAAAGCCTAAAGGTAGAATAATCATGTTCATTCCATATCTGGCTACATCATAACAAAATTGCAGAATATCAGAAAAAAAAAAAAAAAAAAAAAAAAAAAAAACCAAACCAACTAACCAACCAAACAAACAAAAACCCTCTAAAAGCCACAGGAAAGGAAAATGTTACACAGAATGTCAATAACCCAACAGCAGATTTCTCATCAGCAACCAAGATGCCAAAATACAGTAGAATGATAGTGTTAAAAACATAATGGGGGGGGGGGGGGAAGAACAGAAACAACAACAAAAAAATCATTTTGGGGAAAGAAAACAAATAAACTTTTTTTCTTTTTCTTTTTCTTTTTCTTTTTTTTTTTTTTTTTTACCCAGCCAAATAATGATTTCAGAGGGATGATGTAATGAGCATTTATCTTCTCTGACTGCCTCTCTCAGTTTGAACAGGAAGCAAGAAAAAAAGTGGAAGTAGAACGAATTGGAGTAACATGTAACCATGAGAAAAAAATATTAGTAAAGTCAAATAGTAAATCTAAATGAACATAGACCAAAATGAATTAAGTATAATTTGTATAATTAATAAAATATACAAATCTGGGTATATTTTAGCTAAAGGAATCTTCTTTATTTTTTAGAGTTTTGTACTCTTTTTGTAACTTCTTAAAACATTCCATAAGTGGATTTGAAATAATATTAGAAACATTAATAACAGACACAAGGCTAAAGAATACCAAAACATAATAGAAAAACTGCAGATAGTCAAAGAATATAGTAAAAATAAAAGTAGAACTCATAAATAGTAATAAAAATATTTAAGTAATGATAAAAAAAACTACAGGAATAAAGGAAGATAGTGTAAGCACTTATAAAGGTGGTGTTCCTAAACAAAAGACTAGAAAAAATAAAATAGGGGTGCCTGGGTAGCTCAGTTAAGCGTTCGACTTCAGGTAAGGTCACTATCTCTCAGTTCGTGAGTTCGAGCCATGTGTCGGGCTCTGTGCCGACAGCTCAGAGCCTGGAGCCGACTTCAGATCCTGTGTCTCCCTCTCTCTCTCTCTGTCCCTCCCCCACTCATGTTCTGTCTCTCTCAAAAATAAATAAATATTTTCAAATTAAAAATTTTTTAATTTTAAAGAAAAAATAGAAGTAATAAAGTCATGAGACAAAAATTTACTAAGCTTAATAAATACTCGTCTTCAATTTATGCAGAGAATGAAAATATACATATACCAGTTACAGCATCTGAAATTCAAGAATTAAAAAAAAAACTATAAAGAAGCAAAAAAGCTACC
The DNA here is from genome assembly GCF_028018385.1 of Neofelis nebulosa. Taxonomy (NCBI): domain Eukaryota; kingdom Metazoa; phylum Chordata; class Mammalia; order Carnivora; family Felidae; genus Neofelis; species Neofelis nebulosa. The sequence continues at coordinate 38,720,800 of NC_080782.1, read as the reverse complement.
CTTAAAAGAATAAAAATTAAGCTTGTTTGAGACTTATCTTTTACAACATTAGATGTCAGAAGACAATGAATTCACCAAAGGAGAAAATGATATGACTCAATTTTCAAGTTTCTATGAAGTTGTTGTTAACAGGATAATTAATCAAAATTGTTTGATTTACATAAGGATTCAGAAAGTATTTCACCTGAATACTTTTCCTGAATAAAGTCTCAAAGATTCAGTGTAACTTATTGAGAAAGAAACCTAAATAAGATGAAAAGTGGAAAAGCTGTACTGGAAAAGGACTAGTAATAATCACTAAAAACAACCATATATTTAGTTAAGTCAGTTTTATATATATAGCTTCAGAACAGAATTTAGATGTGAAAATAAAAGATGAATAATATAAAAATAAAAAAAATAATGTATTCCTCTGCATCTGAAATCTCTAAGTGTAATAAACAATACCAGGAAATGGATGAGGACAGTGGGAAGCTCACATAAACAGAAATTTAGTTAGTATTTCATTCAGGACCTAGTAAGTAGAGAACCATTGTTTTAAGATTTTAATGAAAGGGTAATCACTAAAGTAATAATATTCAGGATCAATTTTAATCATATCATAAAGAATAAAGAAACCAATATTTGACCCAAATTTGATTCCTGAAAATAAACATGAAATTATACAAAATAGAAGACATGAATATGTGGCATACATTATATGTTACACATATCATTATGAAAATTAATCTGGTGTTAACTCTTCTGTTGTTAAGTTTCAAATTTTAGCTTCATTCAAAATTCAGAAATTCACCTATATACTATCTGTAAGAGGTAAATCTAAAACAAAATTACATAAAAGAAAGAGAATGAACAATGATATATCACACAGTGTTAAATGGGCATGTGGGAGGCTCACTCAGTTAAGCATCCAACTGTACATTTCAGCTCAGGTCATGATTCATGGGTTTGAGCCTGGCATTGAGCTCTGTGCTGGCAGCATGGAGCCTGCTTGGGATTCTCTCTCTCTCCCTCTCTCTCTGCCCCTTTCCTGTTTTCTCTCTCTGAAAATAAATAAATAAACATTGAAACAACAAATACAGCTGGGGTCCCATTTCAATACAGCCAAGACCTCATTTTGCTTATGCTATCTGGTGCCAGGGCAGTCAGAGGGAACAAGGTGTTATTTCTTGCAAATGAAGAATAATATAACCACTAAAAGGAAAAGAATAGGTAGTAAAGGCAGATTGTCTATCCAGAAAACTCCGAATAATTAATTACCAAAAAGATAAAAATGAGCTTAGTAAACTACATGTTTAAGAACACTAGAAGCATTTTTAAATATTGGTAATGATACCATGCAATGAGATAAGTAGTAGCATAGTAGCATCACAAATCATTCTTTAATTTTCCAATTATGTGGAGGTGCCCAAAATCTAGTTAGGCATAAACAATGGTACCCACAAGGCCAATGTGTCTAGGAAATTTTAACAAGAATGTGCTGTTACCTGACTTCGCTGTTCCATTGGTGAGTAGGTTTTTGTGCAGACAGCACGGCCAACAGATAAGAAGTTGAATGGGCGTGTACACATTTTTTCCTAGGTTCTTTTTCTAAGTGGCAATTTTGAAATTATAATTTTTATATTTCTTTGATAACTAAGAATTTTAATTTGTATATCCTATTGACTGTCGGCAAATTAAAATTATACAACACAGAGGTAACAGGGCGGAAGCCCAGTTGAAGTTGATCAGTTAAGAAAAGCATATTACATTCACACACATACACACGCACACACGCACACACACATGGCAACAGTATAGTAAACTATGAACAAGAAAGAACAGATTTAAATGGTGAGTCTCAAAAAAAAAGAGCTAGCAAAAGACTTTAGCCAGTATCTCAATATATTCTGTTCTCTGTTATTTATAATTTATTTATTAGTCAGATGATAATTCTATGTGTAGTATGCTTATGTGAATTGCTTTTTATTTTCTTTCCCTCTTCAATTAATACATACCATTAAAACATAACAGTGATTGACATGGATGGAGCTAAGAGAGCATTATGCTAAGTAAAAGAAGTCAGTCAGAGAAAGACAAATACCATATGATTTCACGCATATGTGGAATTTAAAAAACAGAACAAACGAGCAAAGGGGGTGGGGGGAAGAGGGAGAGAGGCAAACAAGAAACAGACTCAACTGTAGAGGACAAACTGATGGTTACCAGAGGGGAGATGGGCGGGGGTGGGTTAAATAGGTGATGAGGATTAAGGACCGATCTGTTGTGATGAGCACATGTTGTTGTATGGAAGTGTTGAATTACTGCATTGTATGCCTGAAACTAATATTGCAGTGTATGCTAACTAACTGAAATTTAAATACAAACTTAAAAATAAAATGAAAAACGATAACAGTGATCAAAAAGGCCACTGGGATTTCTACTCTTTGAAGTGAATTTGGGGGAGTCTAACAAAGGGTTAAAAAAAAGAGGAAGAATATAGAGAATTCTAAATTCTCAACAACTCACTCTAATTTAATACATAATTTAGTATGACAATAGTTTGGAATATCAAGGTTAGAGGATAAAAGGAAGAAAAACAGTAGCTTTAAAAGGCAGCTTTTTTTGTGCAATCAATTGAAACAGGTTGAGTTGCTTAAAGGAGTTGTGAGTGGTTATTATAGAAGTGAAAGGTCAGGTACAATGTGATAAAAGCTTTTTGAAATACACACATGAATTTCCCATAGCGCAGACCAAAATGCCATATATTGACCAACATAAATAATGCGAGTAGCTTAAAGAAATTTTGGTCAACAACCTGGTTATCAATCCCAAATGGTGGACAAACTTGAAAAGCATGTGTTTCAAGTATAAAATGATGAAGAGGACCAATCAGACATTGAAAAATGTGGCTTTTTCAAATAGGAAGAAATAAAACTTAGGCATATGCAAAAAGCAATGCAATGTTGAGTGCCAAATATCAACACAGAGGACAAGTTGTCTTCTCGAGAAGAGAAACAGGTTTCTGTTTCTAACTAAAACTAGGTTTTAGTTAGTAGAACTAACTCACACCACACAAGATAATCAGCAGTTAGTTGATGCAGTTAAATGTAAAAAATGTAAACATAAATGTTTTAAAAGTATATAGACCCATGATGTTTTCTGAAAAAAGGAAAGACATTTTAAGAAATATAACTATTAAGATTAAAAGTGATAGGTTAAAAGATCAAAATATTAAACATTAACATAAAAGACATGATACAATGAGAAAATATGCATTATGCGTGCCAAAGTGACCTTTCCTCCATACAGAGCAGCTACAACCACTGCAACACATGCACACATACACGTTGACACACAAGTGCAAGCACACACATAGAAAAACGTTATATTTTGTCAAAGAAAATATTCAGAGACAGTAAACATGCAGGCTATAGTTAACATTACTTGTAAGTAAAGAAACAAAGAGCAAAAATCAACCAAATGAGGCTATTATTTTTATGTATCAATACGGCAACTCGAAAAAAATCAACACTTAATGTTGGTCAAAATGTGGGGCAGAAAACAACCACACATCTCCACTGATGCAACTTCCTGGCCAAAAAATATTGGAAAGTCTATGTCAAAAGGAATTTGGTAACAGGAATATATCACAAGGAAACCATAAAAGCCGTATGAAAGTATTGCCTACAAGATCATTTACAACAATGTGAGGTGATTAATAATAAAAACAGGGAGGTAATCTACATACCCACCAGTTAAACAATTGATTGGATTATAAATATTTTGCATTGAAAGTTCCAAATATATTAAATGTATTTTCTATGTAGGTATAAGGAAATATTAGCCTATCAGTAATAATCCCTGGATGGTGGAATTTTGAAGATCTACTAATTTTTGCATAATAAATAAGTAATCACTGATAACTGGATAAATGTTATATGGTTTTTAAAAGTTGAAATAACTTTGAAATGCATCCAAATAAAATAGGATGATTAAGAGACAAAAAGCTGGATAGCTGTGTAGACATACGACACAGCAAATACAGTAAAATGCTAGTGGTACAATCTAGGTGATAGTATATGGGTATTCACTGTACAATTCTTTCAACTGTGGTATGTTTGAAAATGTTCATAATAAAATGTCAGAAAAAATAATTTAAGTAATTATAGCAATAAAAATGTGATGTCCACTATATTTATGTTTTAAAATATATTTATGTTTCTTTCATTGATCATGATGCTGATCTTTTTAACCTGAACATAATATTATTTTTATTAGTTCTAAAACTATGCTGGTTAGAAGTCAGGGGGAAGAGAAGGGAAATCTTTACAGCAGCAAATTTATACACAGGTTGTATAGCTACAATGTTGACCAGCCAATAGTTAAAATATTAAGTTCTTATACAGGCTCTACTTCTATCTTTAATTAGTAGGAAAGCTACTTGGAAGATGAGCCCTTCAAATGTAGTTCCCCGCCTTATTGGAGTGCACTGAGTCCCTTATCTCCGACATGGAAGAACTTCACTCTACAGCTCCTAGTGCCCCACTGAGGGCCAAGAGTGGTTTCCCTGATGGCTTAGAAAGTTATGTAGGAAACAGAGGTCAGAACACTCTTCTATCTGGTAAGAGTTTAGAGGACCAGGCCCTCTTCATTTTTGTACCCAACACAATGCTTTTGACACTGTCCTGAAATATAAGCCTAACCAAGGTATAGGCCAAAAGACTGAAGAGTCTGCTTTTGACTAAGCCTGGTGGATGGAAGACCCATAGTGTAAGGGGCACGATCTTGCTAGCGTCTGTATACTTTGTCCAGTTAGAGAGCCAAGAGTACTCATTACTAATGAAATCAGAGTAAAACTGTAGACCTTAAGTCAAATAAAGTAGAGTTAAAAACAAGAATCCATCCCAGGTTTCAGCACTAAAACAAAAAAGAAAAGAGAAACAAAATCAATAAAAAGGAATCCAAGAAATATTTTTAAAAGCAATTTTCTTTGGATATTGAAGAAGTTGCTGAGCATTCGGGGTGAAAGTTGTGTGAGTATCGCCAATTTTGGGATCCAGTCAGTATCTAATCATGTCTGAAAGTTGCAGTAATAGTACTGATAACTCATCAGTTAGGGAAAAATGGAAGTTTTGATGCGAAATTAGATATAATAAGGTAATATTGGCATCAGCCTCAAAGCCTTTCGAAGCACTAAGAAGACTTTACAGAAACTCAAGAGTAACTATCTACTTCCTCCTAATCTAACAAGTTTTTTTCTCTTCAAATAACAATATGAAAAATAAATTAAAAATAAGTGTTCAACTTATTTCATTATTCTTTTCAAAAGATGTATGTGTATTCAATTCAACAACATTTTTGAGAAATTACTCTAAGAAATTGTGATGGGTTCTGTTGGAAGTTTAACAGACTAAAAAACTCCCTAGGAAGAAATATATTAGAGAATGGTTACCCATGGGGGAGCACTATAGATGAGTTGAAAGAGTTTTTACATTTAAATATGTTGAACAGCCTTTTTTAAAAAAAATATGTTGAGCAGATTTTGGTGAGCTATATCAAATACTTAGCCAACATTAATATCTTTGCTTCTATATGAAATTCTGGGTTCTAAACAATTAATTGGGTAACTGCCATTTGTATATGGTATAGAATTTATAAAGCAAATGTATATTTATGTAACACTCATACACATAGTCTGTAATTTAAGAATCATCTTTATTTTATGAGGGAGGAACTAAGAATTAAAGACATTTACCTAAAGCCATGAATGTACTGTGTAACCAACTAGACTTCATCCGGGTCTTCTTCTTTTGACCTGGGACTTCTCCCCGTTGTTCTAAAAAGACGTTTATAACACAACTGGTTCATAAGATGACACATGTTGATGAAAGGAAAACTGAAAGGAAAAGCGTTATGAAACTTTTTTTTCCTTCTTTTCAGAGTACATATTAAGATTTTACATGCTCTAGAAGAGTTATTCTAGAAGAGTTATTCGGAGAACTTATTAGAAATGCAAGTTCTTGGGGCGCCTGGGTGGCTCAGTCGGTTGAGCGTCCGACTTCAGCTCAGGTCATGATCTCACAGTCTGTGAGTTCAAGCCCCGCATCGGGCTCTGTGCTGATGGCTCAGAGCCTGGAACCTGCTTCCAATTCTGTGTCTCCCTCTCTCTCTGCCCCTTCCCTGCTCATGCTCTGTCTCTCTCTGTCTCAAAAATAAATAAAAACATAAAAAAAAAAAAAAAAAGGAAAGAAATGCAAGTTCTTGAGCCCCATCCCAGATCTATTGAATCAGAAACTGGAGGTGGAGCTCTGAAATGTGTATTTTGACAAGCCCTCTAGATAATTCTGACGCATGCTAAATTGATGCATGCTAATTCTCTAATTAAATGGATAATTCTCTCATTAGCTTGCTAGGAATATCCCGGATGATCTGTACCTAAATCTTTTAAGTTATTTGCATTTTATGTTAAACACTTTTATATTCAAAATTATGTTTCTACATCTAAAAATTGTAATGAAACAATTAGCATATTTTCTTGGTAAGCAAACATAATTTACACAAATATACTTTCGGTAGATGTTAAGTTGTTAATATATATTTTAAATGATAGTTTTATAATTATACAGTAAAACCTTGGTTTATAAGCATAATTCATTCAGGAAACATGCATGTAATTCAAAGCATTTTGTATATCAAAGCGAATTTCCCCATAAGAAATAATGGAAACTCAGATGATTTGTTCCATAGCTCAAAAATACTCATATAAAAATGATTACAAAACTGTAATATAATGCAAAATAATAAAGCAAATACAAAATATAAAGAAAAATAAAATTAACCCACACTTACCTTTGAAAGCCTTCGTGGCTGGTGTTCTGGAGACAAGAGAGAGGAGGGTTATTGTGTAGGACAACTTTCACTATCACTAACAGAATCACTGCTAATTATTGACTGAATGGAATCTTTTTTCTTTTCATGCAACTTTAACAAGGAAGCTATCTAATGAATGACACTTGCTTTTGCCTCCTTTTGAGGATTTCGCGGAAATGTGACACTGCATCGTGAAATAGGGTCATCACTCGCACTGCTATGGCCTTATTCAGGTGGTGCTGTTGCCCTCAATGTAGATCCATCAGTTCATCCAGTGATCAACTCTAGACTTTTGGCATCGCTCATTTATCAAGTTAAAATTTATTAGAAATGTTTGCTCCTCTTGCGAAATACTCGCTAGAACAAGTTACTCACTATCGAAGGTTTTACTGTACTTTAAAAATAAGTTGGAACTACTGAGGCAAGGTCTCTGTTCATTATTCTTAATGTAACCAGAGTAGATTATGCCAAAACAAGTTTTCTGAGTCAGACAAACATTTTCATAGGCATTAAAACACATACTTTAAATTCTTACAGCCACATACATGTGGCTATACTACTTTGTAATTTGTGTTATTTGTAGGACTTCAAAATAATACTTGATTTTTACTTTTTCCATTAAGACAAGTACTATCTACTGTCAAAAATATTGAATTCAGTGTTATTTACCAAGTATACATTATGGGTTTTTAAAAAAACATAATCCAATGAACACTGGATTTAAAAACTGGTCAAGGCACCCAGAGTGGAGAACATTACCATTCACACTAAAAAAAAAACAATTGCTATGATTTTCACTATACTCAATCAAGTTGAAACTTCCACTGTCTGATTCTGCTTATTTTAAAAGCCCATTTGGCTCATATTAATTTTTCCTTACCCATGTGCACGCTATCTGATTTGGCCAGTGGCTCTTGCTAATTCACAGTGACAGTTTTGAATGATGTCATTTTCTATCATTTCTGAGTTCATTGCATTTAATGTTCAAAAATATGGTGAAACTATCATAATAAAGAAGCATAATCTCAGGAAGACATTAACAAATATCATTTATAAGGTATTTCTGCTGAACAACTGTAAAAATTTAGCTCCATCTTCTTTTATAGATTATATTTCAATCAAAACCAAATAGCACTGCCAGACCAAGGCCATGACTCATTATATATCTTCTGTTTATTAACCATTTGATTCTCACTGCATCTGTTGTCAAAAGCAAGAAAGCAAGAAAGCAAGAAAGAAAGAAAGAAAGAGGAAAGACCTCTAGTTGGAATTTAAAATTTTCTATGTGACCTCATTTTTTCTAAATACACTTTGATAGGGACACTGGATTGCTCAGTAAGTTAAAAATCCTACTCTTGATCTCAGCTCAGGTCTTGATCTGAAAGTCATGAGTTCATGCCCTGAGTTGAATTCCACTCTGGGCATCACACACACACACACACACACACACACACACAACACACACAGAGTTTTATAATGCCTGAATCTTTTATAGGTCATTTCCTTACTCAGAATGTTCTCCTCTTTTACCAATATATACCATTTACCAACTCAAACCCTTTCCATTTTCAAGGTCCAACTTAAGTCCCTTGTAGAATGTGTTTTCTGTTTAGTGTCACTCATGTAGCATTCTTTTTTCTCAGAACCTTTATACAGATATCACAAACATTAGTCTTATAAGGCATCACTTTGAATTATTTTTTCATTTTATGTGTTAATGTCCTAATTCTTCAAATAAGCTTTAAGGAAATTAGTCAGGTGTGAAGCGTAAGTCCATAGGCTCTGGCATGTCCCTGTCTGGCCTCGAATTCTTCTTCAGTCAAGCTTTAGGACTAATCCTCCTAATCAAGTTGTGTGATTTTAGGTCACTTAGATCATTTGTGCTTCAGTGTCCTCATCTGTAAAATGATGATACATAAAGTACCAACCTTTTTTTTTTTTTTAATTTTTTTCTCAACGTTTTTTATTTATTTTTGGGACAGAGAGAGACAGAGCATGAACGGGGGAGGGGCAGAGAGAGAGGGAGACACAGAATCAGAAACAGGCTCCAGGCTCCGAGCCATCAGCCCAGAGCCTGACGCGGGGCTCGAACTCACGGACCACGAGATCGTGACCTGGCTGAAGTCGGACGCTTAACCGACTGCGCCACCTTTTGAGAATTGATATGTGTAAAGAGTTGACTGATTTGGGGCACCTGGGTGGCTCAGTCAGTTAAGCGTCTGACTCCTGATTTTGGCTCAGGTCATGATCTCACCATTCATGAATTCCAGCCCCCCTGCATTGGGCTCTGTGCTGACAGAGTGGACAGAATCCCTGCTTGGGATTCTCTGCCTCCCTTGCTCTCTGAACCTCCTCTGCTCATGCTCTCTCCCTCTCTCTCTCTCAAAAATAAATAAATAAACATTTTAAAAAAATTAGTTGATTGATATAGCAATTATTATAAAGGCATATAGGAAAGAACAACAGAATGGTACTTTTGAATATGAAACTTTTTTTCCCCATTTAACTAGCCTGGAAAGCTCATAATATCCTTATTTGTTTACTTGTTTGTTTGTTTTTCTTTTTTTATCAGTTTTTTTTAATGTTTATTTATTTTTGAGACAGAGAGAGATAGAGCATGAACGGGGGAGGGGCAGAGAGAGAGGGAGACACAGAATCAGAAGCAGGCTCCAGGCTCTGAGCCATCAGCCCAGAGCCCGATGTGGGGCTCGAACTCACGGACCGCGAGATCATGACCTGAGCTGAAGTCAGACACTTAACCGACTGAGCCACCCAGGTTCCCCAATATTTGTTTTTCTTTATCTGTGAAATAAAAATGTTTTCAGTGATCTCAAAAGTCTATCCTAAATTTGAAATTCTACTGCTACTAAAACGTTATCAAATTGAGTCCCTTTCTCCTTCCTTCCTTCCTTCCTTCCTTTCTTCCTTTCTCCTTCCTTCCTTCCTTCCTTCCTTCCTTCCTTCCTTCCTTCCTTCCTTCTTTCCTTCTCTCTCTCCCTCCCTCCTCTTCTCCCTCCCTCGTATTTCTTTTCTCTTTCTCAGAATTAAAATTCTGAAATGCCCAAATAATGATCTCCACTATGCGATGAATTTTTGGAAAAAAGATTGTCATGTCTACTTGTTTTTGTTTTTTGTTTTGATCCATAGATAATTCTGTGTTTTCTATGCTCAGCACTTTTTAATAGCTAATTAATTGATAATCCTTTCAAGATAAACCATGCTCAAACTAGATTATGCTGAGCTACTTATGCAGCCTTTTACTCCTGCTTTCATTTTACTCACCTTTCCCTTCCTAAATGCATACAAACAGACATGGCATGCCAGGGCCTTTGCTATCCAACATTCTCTTAGTAGAGATTCTGAAATGAGGTTTAAAATAGACACCTCCTCTAGATGGACATAGTCTTGAGGCCCTTGGTATGGCTAGCAGATAATTGCTCTATGACCCAAAAAAAACAAAAAAAAAAAGAAAAAGAAAAAGAAAAAGGCCTCCCTTCACGAGGTTGAAGCAGTACAGGCAGTCCTGTAGTGTACGAGGCCACATAGCTTGGCAAGTGAAAAGTGGGCTACATATCAATGCCCTCTCAGCGGCTCTGACAAGGATCTTTGAGCAGTCCATAACTGTGCACTTGTACAGTCATTTGATAGGAAAGCTCTCTTCTTGATATTCTCACATATTTATTTCCCTTCAAGGTAGAAAAATAACCTTAACTATATGTACTCACTTCGTTTCTGTTTTAAAACATTGCTTTTCCAAAAATAATAATAATAAATTAGGAGGGACTCTGTTCAGAAAAGAATGAGAATTTCTTGAGCATCATAATATAAAATGCAGAGAAAATACCTTGGGAAATATAACAAGAAAACAATTAACCAATCTAAACATTTTAGCTGAGGTCTGGATGCTAAATTAAATAACCTGCCTAGATCCTTATGGTTCTGGTACTAGATATACTTCAATCTCTTTCAGTATCCAGGAACTGAAGGAGATGTGGTTCAGTTTTAAATGTGCTTGAATTAATTCTGGGGACAGGTATTTGGGTAAGTAAGAGAGAGATGTTTCAAAAAATTGAAATCTCTGGTTTTTCATAGGTTCTAGTATAATATAAACACTTTATATGCATAATGTCAATCTTTGTATTGAGTTTACTCCATCTTATTATAATATGAAAATGGTTTTTGGAGAGCTTTGCATTCTACATTATTCCCGTAAGAAATTTGAAAGGAAGAAATGTGCAGAAACAACTACTTGAGATTGGATATGTATATATTGGGTGATTTTTCTGATTATATTGTTAAAATATTGTTCCCAGACTCATGTACACATTTGGAAAAACTAACTTCACGTATTTATTGTGTATATTTTAAATGGGAGAAATACCATTAAAGTCCATGGAGTAAACATGTAGTCATTTTGTAAATTATTTATCTGGAAGCCTCAAGAGCTTTTGCTGCTGTTTCATGTGTCAGTTAAATTTGTTTTAGTGGTATAAGTAATAGTTATGTGATATTATTGTACAAAGTAGTCGTGAAAATATGTACAATTTACTTGTAAGACTGTTCAAATAAATAAAGATATAAGGGTATATTCCCTCTTGATCAATGCATATAACTCTGCGAGTGCCAATCAGCCTTTTGCTTATTCTTCTACGTGAAAATGTACACACTAATTTAACATATCCTTTTTTGTTCATTTTTAGAAAATGAGTTATATGTCACAATTTCAAAGTTTATAGACATTTGTAATTTCATACAATCTTAAGAGTTGCATTTGAAGAATTTTGCAGATTCCTGAATTATTAAAACATCATGTAACATAATGAAGCAATCTAAAAATAATACATCAACTTTTTTAGTAGACCAAAAAAAATACACAAAGATAATGCACTAATATTAATTTGTGTGTGTTTCTCTTTTTTTTTCTCTCTCTCTTCTTATAAAGACATCAGTAATGTTGAATTAAGAGTCTACCCTTATGACCTTATTTAACCTGATTTCCTCCTTTAAGGTCCTGTCTCCTCCTCAAAGGCCCTCCTTAAAGGCCCTGTCTCCTTAAAGGCCCTGTTGAAGGTTAAGGCTTCGACATATGACTATTAAGGGGACCTAATTCAACTCATAACACCATGTAATTAGTGGCTAGTTTAATTTAACTAGGGTGTGGTATGGACCCTGCTTTGCTAGGACCAAATAAAATAAAAATAATAGAGATAATGAAGTAAGACTACTGGTAATGAAACTGAATTAAAGAATCTAAGTTTAAGAATAGACAAGAAGTATATAAAAAGTGTAAATAGAAGAAGCATATATAAGAGGTATAAGTAGGTTCAATTGATGTTATATGCAGATAAATGGCTACTCTGAGCCTATGTGAATTTCGAAATTAAAGGAGGCCTTGGTCTTTATGTCAGTTACTGGGTCTTATCTGGAATTTCAATCCATTCCAGGGAATTCCTAGAAGCTTCAGATTCAATTCATGTTCTCCAGAGTTTATCAAAGACTATCAGTTCTAATCTCTGATTACATAGAAACCAACTGCATATTTAGGTATAATCAACTAACTGGCTCACCACCTTCCGCATGCGCCAAACATGCCCTCCATGTTGTGATATCCTCAGCATCTAGAGTAGCTCCTGAAACATATTAGACTCTCCAAGTATGCTTATTGAATCATTTGGAAATAAATTTAATTCTTCATATCTTTGCTAAATCAAATTTCTACTCTTGGTACAGTTATGCGGTAGTTTTTAGAGAAACTCTTTCTATAGTAATTTAGCTTTGAAACATTTGTGCTATTGGATTTTATTGGCACAGTCAGCCCGTTGCAAGTTCACTGGTTCATATGCTAGGATGTTTTCTGATTCCTGCAGGGGAGCAAAGTGATTCCCAGAACATAGAATTGTGCTATTATTCTAGCTTCCTTTACTTACTCTGAGAGCAACTCAGAATCTAGACATTAAAGGAAAGCCCCAAATTTCAAACACAAAAGTGACAAGAACTTCCATTTTCTTGACATTCTCCTGGGGGAATAGTGGCTGTTATTAGGTTGGATTTGACAGCATTGATTGATTGTCAATTTGATTTAAGAGCACAATGCCCCCCCCTTTCATTTTATTCTTGCCAAGGACGCTGTACAATTTCACTAATTTTTTTTATGCAGCCTTCACTTCACTCACCCCCATGTATCCTTCCTTGCCACTTACATATTTGGAAAGGGGATAGTTTAATAATATGGCAGTTTAAGTAGAAGCCAATTTTTATTTTTTTCTCCTGTGCTTTATTGTTAGGCAGCTTTTTAAAAAGTTCTTTTCTATTTCTGTGTCATATGAAGCCAACTCCATCTCCTTCTAATCTAAATAATTCTTTGCAATAATTTAGCCTCATCCCAGTCCCCAGTGTTGTTCTGACCCTTAACCAATATTTGGTTTGAGTTCTGTAGATTTCCAGTTAGATGCAGGTGGCTTAGAACCAAAGAGAATCTCCTGAAGCCATTGTTTCCAATCCGGGGCTGGCAGAAAAACTCAATGCTAGATAAATGCTGTCTTTTCTGTTCTTCAAAATTTCAAGATCTTCCAGTGTTATTCAAAGTTATGCTGTGTTTACCTGGAGTACTATGTTCTTTCTTATTTTTTATTTGGAAAATTTCAAACCTATAGGGGAAAAGAAAAGACTAAAATGAATACTGTATAGTCTTCACTTGGATTCACTTTCTATTGATATCCCACAATGTTTGTTTCTCTCACATGTTCATTCCTTCTCACACCATATAAGTTTTCCTCTATCTTCCTATCTATCTATATATCTATGTATCTATCTATATATGTATCTATTATCTATCTACCTATCATCTATCATCATCATCATCATCATCATCATCATCATCATCTGCCCATCTCTTTATCCAATTTGAAAAGTCAGTGGAAGCATCATACTTTACCTCAGGAAGATTCCTACAAAACATCATAGACATGTATTTGTCCAATGCTTGAAAAAGTTACTAAAAAGCAAACAGGAAACTACATATCAATATGTTTATGTAACAGAAAGGGATGTTTCCATTTAATGACTCACCCGTGTGTGTGTGTGTGTGTGTGTGTGTGTGTGTATAGACCAAAAGTCTCTATTGACTAAGGAAAATGTGGAAATAAATAATACTTGCAGGAGATACACACACACACACACACACACGTGTGTGTGTGTGTATAAAATTATTTGACATGTGAATAAAGCATACTTAAAAGTTAAAATGGCAGAGGCATAAAAAGAAGTGCATTCTTGAGTTTTAAAATGCATCCCCTGCCAATTAGTCCTGAACCCAAGAGAACTGAGCTAGAGCTGAGCTGGCACTTTGCCATGACATGAAGAAAACTAGGGCTCTGATGAATTTTGACATGGCGGCACTTGCGGTCTCCCAAGGGACCAGCACACGCTGCTTTTCCTCACTGAGGTAATAGGCACAAAACCTGCATTAAGTTATGTTTCCTGACCATACTGGAGACATGTAGTTAAAGCACACTGAAGCACAGAAGGGAAGAGAGGTAGCAAAAGTGAGTCTGCTGTCTAAAAGATGTGTGTGGAAGGAAAAGAGAATATGGTTATTAGGAAGACACTCTCAGCCCTTTGTAAGTTAAAGGATATCTTTTCTTTCTGAGAATCTACTGGTGGCATGGTTCTTTTTCCAGTAACTAATGAATGGCTAAAATTGTTTCACTTCCGTAGTAGTCTGGGTCTCCTGGGCTTTCTGGATCTGGAGCAATCACCCTAAGAATAACTGAGAGGCCAGAGAAATGAGGAAAAAGCAAATGTAGGGCATTCTGCACCAGGATGACTCAGGGAGGTAAAGTATGTGTCTGACCTAATGGAGTTGATGAGCACCATCTCAGTGACAGCCTGAGCTACCTCTATACCAACTGGGCTTCTTAGTCACCTCTTAAGGAAATTCTCTGGCTTGCAAGGTAAACTTTGAAAAAGGATGGCTAGGAATGTGATCTGATGGAGATAGGAGAAGAGGCAGGGGTAGATAGCCTGTCACCCTAGACACCATCTTCTTACAGGTATATCAAGGACATCCCCTGGTTTGTAATCTGCACACGTTCTTCCTTCCCTTCTCTCTTTCTCTTCCCCAACCCTTGTGCCGCTCAATTAAAAGTAAACTAAACTGAAGGCCCACATCGAAATTTTGTGTTTTAGCATCTCAAAAACAGAAGCATACATAATTACACTGTGTCTTTTTGCTTTCATTCAGTTAAGCTACAGAACTTCATAGATGGTAAATATTTAATTTTTTTCAGTTAGTCCACACATGCCATCATCATCATCATCATCATCACCATCATCATCATCGTCATCCACAACAAATGTTATTATGTATAGTTCCTGTTATCAATGGACTTAAAGTATATTTTGAGCACATTTATATAGATACAAATGTAAATATATATATATATATATATAGAGAGAGAGAGAGAGAGAGAGAGAGAGAGAGAGACATATATAGTCTGTTATAGCTGTCGAATGAATAGTATCAAACAAAATATTCTATTGGTGCTCAAAGAAGAAAGATCCTATAAGGATGCAAAAGTTTGGGGAAGTCCTCACAGAGTCATCATATACCTTAAGAAAAAGAAGAAAAATTGAAAGATATTCCATACAATGTTTTTCTAAGGTAAAGGTCTAAACAGATCGGAAGGGATAATTTGGAAAGTCCGAAAGATTGATCTTTTGATAATAGCGAGTTAAATGTTTTGTAATGATTTTTAATGTAGCCTAAAAGAAGTTATGCAGCCAAGAGAAGTTCTTGAGAGGGAGAAAAACATATTACCACCATGGTTTAAGAATGCAAATTCAGGGTGCCTAAGTGGCTTAGTCCGTTAAGCGGCTGACTCTTGGTTTCTGCTCAGGTCATGATCTCATGGTTCATGGGATCAAGCCCTGCTCTGTGCTGTCAGTGCAGCACCCTGCCTCTCTGACCCTCCCCTGCTGTCTTTCTCTGTCTCTCTGTCTCTCTGTCTCTCTCTCAAAAACTTAGAAAAAAAAAAAAAGAATTCAAATTCATTGTCATTACGCAGAATGGATTAACTAGAGGTGATAATGGAAGAAAGGAGCTCACAGATATAGAGTAAAAAATAATCAAGTGCTATGGGAAAGAAAAGGAAAAAACAAGAAGGATATAGTGGCAGATAAAATAATAGCAGTTAGTGGATGGTTAGCTTTAAGAAACGAGAGAAAAAGGAGTGAAAGATAACTCCCAGTTCCCAGGCTTTGATGACTAGGAAGTATGGTGATAACCTTAAGCCCTACAGGAAACTATAGTTAGGGAAAGATAGCTTCAGGGTAAAGAATAGAAATCTGAGTTGTTTCTTAATAAGTTGTTTACTAGAAAATAAAGGACTTGGAACTATTAGACAAAGTTGTCAAGGTTGGAAAGTAGTTCTTAGAATCATTGATACAGAAATGGTGATCCACATGTCTCATATTGAATCCCTTTATCAAAGGCTACTTACCCCCTTCTCTCTTTCACTAGATTATGCTTCCAATGTTCTTTGTTAGTACCATGTGGGCTCGGAGACTGTGCAAACCAGTGATTTGTTCTACGGATCTATCTGCCTGCTCTGTAACGTGCAGGTGGATCTTTAAATGGACATTCGTGGCTTCTCCTACAGTTTCCTCGTGCCCATATGTCTTATTATAATAAACACATCACTGGGTAAGCTTTTCAGATGAAATGCCTCCACTACTGAGAATGTCTGCTTGTGCTCTTTGTCATCTTTATTCAAGTTGAAACTTCACAGTTTTGGCCAGTCTCTTCTCCCAGTTTGGTAGTTGGTATTTGGGGTATTTTCGTGTTTAATTGAAAACAGAGCATGACACACACCACACCCCCCCCCCCCCATATCACTTGTTTCTTTTACTGTTATTTGTCTGTTTCAAGAAAGGGAAGTGAATCAGAATGTTTGCTGAACTATGAACGTAAGTTTTACTTCATTTTAGTTTGACTTACCTAGAGGATATTAAATGTTGGCAGAAAACTGAGATGTGAGAGGAAATTCTAGATCCTACTTCATAGGTTTTTGCATTAAGATATTGTTCTGTCTGGAGAATTGGAAAAGAGGATCCAAACCTTTTTTTATATCCAACTATATGAAACAGTCTGAGTATTCCTTGTTGATATCTAAGTGAACAGATTCATAACAGGAAAGTGTTTAATTTTACTGGGACCTCTCCCATCTAGAAAACATTGGAAAACTATCACAGCTATTTCTGTGGTAGCAGGATTTCTTCTCTGTATTCTATAGCTATTCACGTGTGATTATTGAGAGGGAAAACATATCTATTGCTACATTCTAGAAAAACTTTTTCTCAATTTTGGTATGCTAATGTTTATAGCATTATATCTGCTTTATTGAAGTGGCTTACCTCAGTATCAATTATTGAAAGGCTAAGAAGATTAAAATATATTTGGGGTGAATTATAAACTCTTTCATACATTTTTGAGAGGTTCAATAAAGTTTATAATGATAAATATGTTCTTTGAAAACCTGAAACTATTATCCTCTACTTGGATCACATTGAAACTTAAGAATCCAAAGGAGGCAGAAAGTTTTATTGTAAAAGCTTGATAAATAAGAGAGTGAGAGAATGAGCTACTAGGATAAAAAAAAATAACCAGGACCTTAATTAATTTTTTTTCATAGAGTGAGGTTATTTTCCCTGAGGACTTGCCTTTTCCATTATTTCATTTTACCTGCATGGTTTCCTATTCATGTTAAATGGAGGAACGCTATAGCTCATATTTTTCTTTTGCAAAGACTGCTTATTCTTTAATAAGGACAGGTAGTAGTTTCTTTGTGGAGCTAATTGACTTTCTTGCTGTGCACATAGAACCTTACAGCTAAACTAATGAATTTTAGATAAATAATGGAAGTTTCTTAACTTTATACAAGTTTCATCAAAAGATGTTGGTATTTAATCTGATACAGATTCAATAGAGAAATAATTTTACTTACTAAAATATTGCAAAACAAACATTTATCTGTAGGTCTGTTTTTTAAAACTGAAATGTGCTTTCTGCAAAAAACATTAAGTAGTTCATAGATTCAGGCTAGTACATGAATGCATTGCATAATGAAACTGAAAACTATATTAGTACTATTCATCTTAGTTTTGAATCCTGGAAAAAAGACCTGTTGTCCAGAAAACAAATATATATATATATATATATATATATATATATATATACACACACACACACACACACACACACACACGTATGGTGGATATATTTGTATCCACCATATATATATATATATATATATATATATATACACACACACACATATAAGTATACTTATATGTATGTATGTGTATATATATATATATATATATATATATATGGTGGATATACATATATGTATACATATATGTATACATATGTATGTATATATATATATATGGTGGATATACATATATGTATACATATATATATGTATATCCACCATATATATATATATATACATACATATAAGTATACTTATATGTGTGTGTGTGTATATATATATATATATATATATATGGTGGATACAATTAGTAAAATGAAGCTTAAAAATGTTAACTTGTCCAAAGCTACAATACTAATAAGTTTCCGAGTGCATAGACTCCAAAGGGGAACTAGTGATTGGGTTAGCCAAGGAGCATGAATTACAAAGGAATATGGATTTTATACAAAGCTACAAGATGAATAGCCTGGAAGTTACTTTGGACATGAAGCAGATGTTAATACCATATATCAAAACCAAGAATAGGTTCAAATTCAGCCAGTACCTTTTATAATCATCCTTGGAGTTTGCCATGATTAATGAAGCTACTACTTGAAGAATGCTGATTTTTAATGAAATCATGCTTAACAGCAAGTTAGATTAAAAATGTGTTAAATAAAATAAACTCCCAAGAGGAAAAATTTTTGCCTTTTGACTTTGAGGACAATGTCCACCTACTCCAACAGTAAAAATGATAAAAACAAAGTGCACTATATAATTGAGACTAAATAAGTATTTATTGAATAAATTGCTATGAACTATTTCACTTAATTGCAATGTTACAAAAATATAAGACTTAGTTGCAATATCAATAAAGATAACTATATAGATAGGTACCCCAGGTAATTATTTGAAGATTGAATAACTAAGTTCTAGAATCTTTACCACAAATTTACTACTTTATATAAACCTTATATGTTTTAGTAGTATTATATAATTTCAATGCAAATTAAGACTTTTTCATATTGATCCTAAAAAAAAAATGTGTATTTCTGGTTCACACTATAGCTAAATGTGAGAAGGAAAAGAGCTTCAGAAACTTCAAGATCTCATAGACCATGCACAAAGTGGATGTTGTATATATATAGAGAGAGAGAAATCATGATGGATAGTACTTAATATTGATATATAACTAATATAAATCTGATTTTCGTTTTCTATGGGGTGACATAAATTCAAGGTATGGAAAGTTATGTAATTTTAGACATAAAAATAAGAAAAGATCTATTTATATTTGTTGACATTTTTCTTGGCCTCTGAAGTTGCACCAGCTGAAATTAAGCCATTTTACTTTAGCTTATAAAAAATTCTTGAATTACATGCGTTTTCTCATGTATAGACCCAATTGTGTGCTTGGGAGTGGCACTTCAGTCCACACATTTCTTGATCATCATAGCTGCATGTTCAAAGTTTTAAAGAGAAAAACTAGTGTACAACGAGGATGTCAAAAATCATGTGTGGGGTCTTGCATGTTCGGAGAGTGTTGCCTATACTGTGGTTCTAGTATGTAGAAGACAACATATAGCCTTTATAGCTTTATAGTTGTCAGTAAGCCTCTCTACCTCTTATCCCAAGCTCCGGCTGCACAGGAGGAAACATCCAAGTATCCTCAAGTGTTACACTTATCTCCTACTGAGAAAATACTATATTCCACTACTTGTGATGAGTGTAGTTAATCATGAAATAAAGTGAGGTTTCTATATAAATAAAATGACAGTTCAGCCCAGAGAATAGAAACAAATCAAGACATTGATTCTTGGTGTTTCTCTGGAAAAGAATTACATCCACATTCACCTCAAAATAGTACTCCAGTATAATTATATTGAGTCAGATAGCATTACCTTATGCTTCTGGATTATTTTTAATCACTTTTCTTAACTATATTCGTTGACAGGCAAAATTCTGAAAACCACCCTCTCTCCCTGCCCCGAGATGCAACACCTAATTCCTGAAACTTGTTAATACAATAAGATCCCACTTCCGTGATTATATGTCATGTTATTTATTTAGTCCAGTTGACCTCATGATAAGGAAATTCTCGGTATGGCCCTGACCTAAACAAAGGAACCCTTAAAAGCAGCAGAAGAAGGCGGAAAGTAAAGGCAGAAAGATTTGAAACATTAAAAGTACTCAACATGCTATTGCTGGCTTTAAAGATAAAGAAAGCCACATAAAAAGAAATACAAGAAACCTCCTGGCGAAGAGAATGGCCTCCCCCTGACAGTCAGAAAGAAATCAGGGATGTGAGACCTGAAACCACAAAGAACTGGATTTTTCCAACGCGTTTAATGAGCCTGGAGGTAGACACTTTCCTAGAGCCTCCAGGTAAGACCTCTGCCGATGCCTTGATTTTCCTGCTTAGTGGTACCCTGAGCACAGACCCAGCCAAACATGCCCAGACTTCTGACCTACAGGACTGTGATCTAATAAATGGGTGTTGTTTTAGGCTACTAAGTCTGTGGTAATTCATTATGCAGCACTAGAAAACTAATATGATATACTTGCATGTTTTGTGTTTTGAAAGATGAAAAAAGTTATTAGAGCATTCAGATCCTCAAGTCGTTAAACACAGTGAATAGTCATAGGAACAAAATTATCATAACTTTCTAAATAGAAATTCAGGGTTGGACTACACTGGAAAAATATATCTTCAGATATCCTCTGAAACTTCACACCAATAACAGACATAAAAAAGTTGTCTTTGGATGAAGTTAGTAAGAATGACACATTGAATTCTTCCAATCATAAAAATAGACTTCTTGTTATTTCTACCTTCACAAATCTCATTTTCTCCCTTACTAATATTCGGTATTCCAGGATTATCTACAGGAAAGAAAACTGGAGCCTCACAAGTGTAATTTTTGGAAATATTGGGAGGCTACATTTTCCTGCTTCTCTTGCAGCTAGGTTGAGGCCATGTGATTGATTTCTTGGCAATGGAAAATATACAAGAATAATGCATGTCATTTCCATATGTGGCCCTTAAAAGAGATAGTCAAACCTCTGGGTTTTTTCTTCCTCTTCCGTGATGATATCAGTGAACATTTGTTTAAGATAGTAGCCTCACAAAATTAAAAAAAAGAAAAAAGAAAAAAAAAAAAAGCTTAGATTTCTGAGTTACTGCATGCAAGAAAGCCCCCAATGAAACCTTACAGACCCACACCAGAAAGAAATCTTTATAATGTTAACATACTGAAATGGCAGTTTCAGTTGATTTGTTGTAGGAACTAGCATTAATCTATCTCCTTTCATATTTTCTCTTAAAACTATGATGTAGCTATAAGTAGTCTCACAAATCAATAAATCACTGCTATAAGTATCTTAAAGTTTAATACATCATTTTCTCACCCTACTAACTCTAGCACTATCCTAGAGACTGGCAAAAAGTGTATGGGAAGTAAACAGTTTCAGATGAATGAAGAAATGCCTTGCTTTTCTAGATATAATCTGCTCTTCACTAAGGAATATAATGTAGTCTACCTAACATTTCACTAAGATGGCCTATAGTCAACAAAGCTTTGTCAGACAACTGCTCTGAAGGCCTAGACTCAGAGAACAAATACAATAATCCCCTGAACTTCACTTACTACCTACATTGTCTAAGCCTTTTGTTCTAGAAGACGATTATAATTATACTTACTAAAAATTTTCATATCCTCCAGATTACAATAAGGTTAGCAGCCATAATAATAAAGGTAAATATACTTTAAAAAATACCATTTGGGGATTAAAAATAACATGGAGAGGTTGCTGGGTGGCTCAGTCGGTTGAGTGTCTGATTCTTGATTTCAGCTCAGGTCATGATCTCACGGGTTCTTGAGTTTGGCCCTGTGTCCGGCTCTGTGCTCACAGTGTGGAGCCTGCTTGGGATTCTCTCTCTGCCCCTCCCCTGCTTGTGCTCTCTCTCCATCTCAAAATGAATAAGTAAACTTTAAAAAATAAAAGAAAAAAAGCATGGAGTTTTCTAACATTACCTGTGTGCTAATTTTGGACTGCCTAATCCAATATAAACCAATATAGGTAAAATAGAAAATTTAAAAATCTAAAGCACATATTTATTCTGAAAACATGATAAATATCACCATGTACTAAAAACTGAATTCATATGCGTGGTATAAGTAGCAGCTGAAGTGAAGTGATGGGAAGTTCAACTCCTAACAGAAATCAAAAGCACTTTTATGTTTGCAAGAACGTAAGCCAGGCTCAACACAGCAAACCAGGGACTCAGAAGAAGAGCCTCTAATTGTACTAAAAAGCACAAATAGAATATGACCACTATCTGGGGCTCTTATCAGAAACTGGCTGTTTAGTTTAGGTTTCCGGAAGGAGCAAAAATAGGCTAATAGCCTCAAACTGGGACAAACTACCTAATGGGTCGGCACCTGGATTTGCAGGGTCCACAGGACGCAGAGCCCTCAATTGTTAATTTATGATCTTGTCTCAGACAGGTACTTGAGGAGAACAGGTAGAGACAATTGAAAATTGATGTATCCAGGAGAGAAAAAGTTTTCATAAGAGACAAAAAGTTGCCAACAAACGAAAATAAAACACTTTAGTCAATTCAATCCTGAAAACTGCCAGAAAAATATATCATATAAGCCAACAATCCAAATAAAATACAAATAAAGCAATTAAACAAATTAAATAATTCACTCCCAGAAAAAAAAAAAGCAAGCGATTTTAAAAAAAGAAATTCTTGATCTTCAAAATAGATAAAAAACAATGAAAATGCACAGGAAATAGCAGTACTGTAATCAAGAACAGATTGATATGAAAAAATCAGAAATATATGAGCTAAGACAATATGAGCAATTGAACTTATTCATATAATTATTTGATAAAATTAAAACTCATTCAGGGCGCCTGGGTGGCTCAGTCAGTTGAGCATCCGACTTTGGCTCAGGTCATGATCTTGTGGTTCCTGAGTTCGAGCCCCTCATCGGGCTCTGTGCTTACAGTTCAGAGCCTGGAGCCTGCTTTGGGTTCTGTGTCTCCCTCTCTCTCTGCCTCTCCCAGACTCATGCTTTGTCTCTGTCTCAAAAATAAATAAACATTTAAAAAAAAAACCTCATTCATGAAAAAACTCTTAACAAAGTCACACTAAAATGCTCTGTAAATGAAATAAACACTAGAAGGGACACAGCTGAAATTAGCATTAGTGAACTGGAAGATAGTAATTAGAAATACAACCAGGGTCGCTCAGTTGGTGAAGCATCCAACTTTGGCTCAGGTCATGATTTCTCAGTCAATGAGTTCAAGCCCCGCATCCGGCTCTGTGCTGACAGCTGAGAGCCTGGAGCCTGTTTCAGATTCTGTGTCTCCCTCTCTTTCTGCCCCTCCCCTGTTCATGCTCTGTCTCTCTCTGTCTCAAAAATAAATAAACGTTAAAAAAATGATATAATTGTCTACCTAGAAAATCTAAGAGGATCTAAAAACAAAGCTACTGAGTAAGGTAAAACAACATAATCAATTAAACGTCCAGAGATCTTTATAGTACAATAATCTCCAATTAGAAAATACAACAAAAATGTTTTGGGTCCTCCCCCTCCAGAAAATAAGTTAAGGTTACTATGAATGAATATAATAAAAGATGTGTGAGAGCTTTATAGAAAAAAATTGTAAGGACCTAAAAGAAAACCTGTGTAAATTGAGGGATTTACTGTGTTGATACATGTCATAAAAATGTCAAGTGTTCTCAAATTTATCTATAATTTTAATTCAAGTCCACTGAAAGTCTCAAAAGGATTTTTGAGACTTTTCTGAGAGTTGAAAAACCGATGAAAGAGTCAGTGTTCAAGAATAATGAAAACAATGTTGAAGAAGAAAAACAACAGATGGAACTTAATTCACTTTAAGGTAAAATTATGATAAGACTACAGCCCTGGAAATAGTGTGATATTACTATAGTCTAGAAACGTAACTTAATGGCACAAAACAGAAATAAGTTATTAACCCAACTGTGTTTGGAAATGCCGTGTAAAATAGAGGTGGCCTTACCAATCAATTGGAAACAGATGATCTACTGAAAATGTGTGGTTGGAACAATCACTTATCCATGTGATATAAAAAATAAAATTAGATCCCTAATTCCCACTATGTATCTAAATCAATTCTCGGGATAGTGAACACCTAAGTAACAAACAAAAAACTTCACACCCTTAGCTGGAAACGTAGAAGAATGCTTCATTTTTTTCAGTAGAATGAATTTATCAAAGAAATAATAAGTACCGTAAAAAATGACAAATTAAACTATGTCTATTTTTAAACGTTTGGTGTCATAAAAACACCACAAACAAGGTTGAAAAGCAAGGATGTTATAAGATATCTGACACATCTATAACGTTCAGATTTAAGTTCCTAAAATACATAGAGAACTTCTACAAATACAGATGAAAAAGATTACAGACAACCCAGTAAATTTGAGCCTTGTCAAAGTAAAAGAACACAAATAAATAGAAGAGGATGACCTAATGGCCCAAACTACAAAAAGCTCAACAACCTCAGCAGCAATCTCGAGAATGCAAGTGGAAACAACTTGATCATGTGTTTTCAACGAACAGATTTTCCAAAATTAAGTCAGAAAATAATAAAAATTGCTGAGTATGCAGTACGTGCATAAGTTATTGAGGAAAGAGGGTAGAATCTGATTTTTCCGTCACTGAGGGCAGGGATGAAAATTGGTACACATATTTTATTTTAAGATTAATTTGACAATATTTAGAAAAGTTGAACTATGTGAGTGCACAATTTTGCTTCCAAGTGCACCCCCCAGTTAATCTGAAGCATAAGCCACAAGGTGATATCGGGAAAAGATGTTCAATGCAGAAATTTCGTAGAGGGAAAAAAACCTGAATAATATTTAAATGTCTAGGGACTAAGGGGTAAATAAAATACAGTATTTCATATTCAGAATACAATGATAGAATGATCTGATTAGATATCTATGTTTAAAAAATGTGTTTTAAAACAATAAAATGAAGTTTGGCATCAAGATCTAGCGCACAAAACATTCTCTGTTCTTTACCAGTACTTTTCTATAAAACTTTTGCTTTGAGTTTTTATAATCCAAATTCAAACCCGTGGCTGCCTCTTGGGATGGAAGGAATTTTTAAACCTCAGAAAGATAAAGAGAATTTAACTGTAATGAGATGGTTTGTATCTTTCCTGTATTAAAAGATCTAAAGCCAATATGACAAAAGTTAACATTTTCTTTTGGGTTATTTGGTGGATGGCTATTTTATACCCTTGCAGTCACCTGTGCTGCTGTTTTGGTTCCATAAAATGTGCTGGATGTGAAGTTTGTCACATGATTTATTTCTGTCATACCTTTGAAAGATTAATTCCTAATTTATAACACCTGGGATGATGAGTTAACACATGATAATTATAAAACAGTGCCAGTCTCCCATCAAGTGTTCAGAGGATAGAGTCTGAATAAGTACACAGGCGAGGACTATATGGACCTCTTGACAAGAGCAAACAGTGTACATAACACCCTTCATATGTCTCATGACAGTATTCTAGAGAAATACCATGATTTTCCCTGAGGAAAAGGATGCATCTTTGGAACGTACATCTCTAATCAATATTCTCTGAGGCAGCAAACACATCGGCCACCTTTATACAGTTGGCAGAAACTCGGCTACATTCCAGTAATTAACTCAGGTTGGGTGAACACAGTGGGAAGGGGATACAGAAAGGTTTTCTATCCCTCTCCCGTCAAGTAGCAGCCAGGGCCCGCTGTACAGGGAGAATCACATTCTGTCAGACTTGTAGATTCCTGAGCGCAGGACACAAACCTTATGTCCTTGGACAATGCCAAGCTCTGTATCTTATCTTTCCTTCCACTGACGCTGGAAGGTTGTCTTTGTCCCATTTTCTATTGCAATAACTATGAATGAAATTTGGTATAAAACGGTTATGGAATTTCTGATTTATTAGATTCTAAAAGAATCCAATACTCTGTCACAACAGTGAATAGGAAAGAAATTAATTCTTTGCTGAATAGAATTGCTATTTAGCTGCTTTGTTTCTCTTTAAAGTATAGCCCAAATTGGAGTAATTATCATTGGAAGTCAGGAACCTAAAGTGGCCCAAATTATTTTTCTTGTTCAATTCAGTAATTGTACTCGCATAAATAACAGTATTTGTCTATGGAGCTCCAGACATTTCAGTTTGTTAGGAACTGTTTAAGCCAAATCAAATATTATTAATGCATGCGCCAAAACAAAGGGGTAAAAGAGGTTTCAAACAAGAGAATTAGAGAACAAAAAAATAATAATAATAAAGGAGAAGAAAGCTTATACAGATTATATCAGTGGGTGAAAATGTTATGGGCATCATGAATTTAAAATTTTCATTTTTAACCCTATCTTGGTTTCATCTTCACTCCGAAAAATAACCTGTATAAATTTTTCACTAGCCCTTAATGTTAGATGATTTAAAATATCGTTTCTTTCAAAACCCTGAGAGCAGACTCTTTTCTTCTATCAACTAATGCATGTAAGTGTGACCCATAATAATGTTTGGCAGCTTCTTGGCTGATCTGCATAATGAAAAAGAAAAACAAACCTGTAATACCTTGAATTCTGAATTGTGTCCTTTCCGCCTGTGTTGGGAAATTCTTTGCATCACCCTTTTATTACTTAACTGATCATGCAAATTTCAAGGTGTATGTTTACAAACATTTTGTTGTGTTTCTCATGCTATTAGCATTCTGAAGCTTTCTCTTTCCAGGTTTCTATGGTAACAAGTGTATGGCACATTCATTAAAAAGAAGTTCTGTTTAATTGATCTACTAATGTATTGCTTAATAGTAACTGTTAAGCAGTCTTTTGTTTCCAAGTCATATTTAGGGTTCACCTATTTGCATAAAAACATTTCATTAGCTGAAACCAATTATTAATAGTAATTTTCTTTCTTTAGTTTTAAATAGCTAAACCGTCATTGAGGTCTTCTGAATAGCAAATATTTGTAGCTTTCAGAACCCACTTGCCGTATGAGCTTGGCTTGCTTTGTTTCTGTGAGCAGCAAGAAAATTATAGAGCTTGAAAATTTTGATCAAAGAAGAAAAAAAAATGAGAGGTCCCCTCCTTACAATTGAAAGTTAGATATTCAGGTAAGCTAACTCTAGGCCACCTAACGTATTTAAAAACAATGATAGCTATTTGTTACTTTTAATATTAAAGTATACGAAGTACGGGTGCCTGGGTGGCTTAGTCCATCGAGCATTCGACTTTGGCTCAGGTCATGATCTCCCGGTTTGTGAGTCTAGCCACCCCCACCCCCCCAATCCAGTTGGGCTTTGCTGACAGACAGCTCAGAGCCTGGAACCTGCTTCAGATTCTGTGTCTCCCTCGCTCTCTGCTCCTCCCCCACTTGCACTCTCTCTCTCTCTCTCTCTCTCTCTCTCTCTCTCTCTCTCTCTCTTTCTCTCTCTCTCTCAAAAATAAATAAACATTGGGGCACCTGGGTGGCTCAGTCGGTTAAGCGGCCGACTTCGGCTCAGGTCATGATCTCGCAGTCCGTGAGTTCGAGCCCCGCATCAGGCTCTGTGCTGACAGCTCAGAGCCTGGAGCCTGTTTCGGATTCTGTGTCTCCCTCTCTCTGACCCTCCCCTGTTCATGCTCTGTCTCCCCCTGTCTCAAAAATAAATAAAACGTTAAAAAAATTAAAAAATAAATAAGCATTAAAAATTATATATGTTTACATGGTATAAATATCAAATTTACCTTGGAACCTTTTTATGGTCCTCAAGGGAAATCCTGACACTACATGTGTATTTAAAGATATATGAACTTACTTAGAATTAATGCCTGTAGGTATGAAGACTTTCAAGTACAAGAGAAGTGTTGTTTTATTTGGGTTGAAATAATAAACAAATTATCTTAACAATGCAAGCCAAAACACTTACAATTGATATTTATCTTTGAGTAAAATGAGGTTAAAGTGTGAAGGCACATAACCACATGTGTATGAGAATTTTTGTACATGTCTACACATTTTTGAGAGACAGAGAGTGTTTTAGAGTTATAGCTAGAAGTTGGTATATATTACATGCCAACACCAAAGATTTATTCTAATCAGTTTGATAAATAGACTAATTCTCAACTACATATGTTGTTGTTAAAATATTAAGGGACTTGATTCTAAAAAGATAAGCTAAGAACCATAATTTGAATGCCAAATATGCACATTACTCACCAAATCTCTTTGAAATGCCAATTCAGTATGTCTTTAGACATACTCACTTATATTTTCAAAAATAATAATCCTACGTCTTTTATCTTTGACCCTATATATAGTCTTGTCCAGCTAATTCTTGGATTACTTTTATTCAAAGAATTGTTTTAAAATCAAATCATATGCCACTAAACGTAGTATTAGAATAGTTTATTAGATGCAATCACATCACCTTTCCAAACTTCCAGAAATATAATTAACACTCACATTCTTTCTTTCTCTATTTCTCTCTCACCCTATATTCTTGACCTCTGTGTGTATTTGCAGATACATTAAGAGCATTAACATTATGCTACGATTAAAAAGCATTAACATTATGCTATGATTAAAAACAATGCTGCTTGACAAGATACTTTTGCAATTCTTTTTGATGTCATTCAGTTAAGAATGGATATCTTTTAAATTCTTACAAACTAAGTGGATATTCTCTATGGAAGCTCTCCTAGTTTTCCGATAGATGTTTCCATTTTATAATATGAAGCATTAGTTTAATTTTGCTAAAGTAATAATGACATATAACACAAATAAGCTTAATATTAAATATATTATATTTCTAAAGTTTGTGAAAGTTACATTTATAATCTTTTCATGTGTGAGATCAGCAAATCAGTTGATGAAGAATGGAAAAATTTTTCATTCTGCTTTATTAAAAATATTTTGGGGGCACCTTGGTGGCTCAGACAGCTAAGCAACTGATGCTTGGTTTTGGCTCAGGTCATGATCTCATGGTTCATGGGTTTGAGCCCCACTTTTGCTGACAGTGTGGAGCCTGCTTGGGATTCTGTCTCTCTCCTTCTCTCTGCCCTTCCTGTGCGTGCTCTCTCTCTCAAAATAGATAAATAACTTAAAAAATATATATGTATATATATTTTCATCAGAATATGACCAGATAAATGACAAAAATTCATTTACTGATTATATTAAATAAAGAATAAAATGGGGATCTTTTGTAAAGAAACTCCTGAGGGACCATTGCTATCAGGGAAAAGAATTTTAGCTTAAAATACCATCATGGGTGTAACTTAATGGAGACAGATGAAGACAGTATATCAGTATATCCAATTACTTTGGAATTTTCTTATTTATGACAGATTAATAACACCCTTAACAAGATCCAAAATCTGAATTTGGACAATTATTTTTCCCTAGTTTATCATAGAATGAGGAGGCTAGTTTTAACTCCAGAGTGTTCAAAAATGAAATAGTATCTTTAATTTTGTTTTAAAACAGTAAGCAGTTTCTGAACTTGGGATTTCAGTATTCATTTCATTTTATTGTAAGGAAAATTAAATTCAGTGCATATTTACTTTAAATGTAAAATGCTCTTGCTATGACAACAGTAACTAAAATTTATTAAGTAAACTTTAAAATTTTAATTGTCAGGTAAAATTTACAAGAAAAATATAAACTGAAAGTAATCTAAAAGAATGCTGGCCTTCAAATAAATTTCTCATTAAAAATTCTTTCTGTATCCTTTATTCATGCTTTAGCAAATATTTATTAAGGATTTAATAGGTGCTAGGCACTCCTTGCTATAGGCATTTGATATACAATGAAAAAAAAAAAAAGAACAAAACTAAATCCCAACCATACACACATCTATACAAATACCTTTGCCTTCATTGACGTGTTCTAGCAAGAAGAGACTAGAAGTGAACCATGGATATAACAAATACCTGTGTTAGAAGGTGAAAAGAACTATAAAAAGTAGATAGAATAAAGAGGGTATAGCTGGAGGATCAGGAACACCATAGATGGGGGAGCGGGAGGCTCAAGGCAGGCCTCTATGAAAGGTGAGATTTTACAACACAAGGGCATGAAGGAGCTAGGCAAGTGGACATCTGGATGTGGTAGGTTCGAGAAAGAGGGAACAGCTACAGCAAAGGTTCTTAGGTAGGAATATCCAGGACTGGATTACATGAATAGTAAGGAGGCTAGTGCAGCTATAGCTGAGTGAGCTGAGGGAGGAGAAGAGCTAATGAGGTTGGAGATGGGGCCCATCGGCTACAGCCACACAGGCTACTGCAAGGGTTTTGACATTTACTCTGGTGAAATGGGAAACCACTTCATTGAAGGTTCTTCCAGTGTGGATATCACTTGGTCTCACTTAACTTGTAAAAAAGATCATACTAGCTGCTCTTTAGAGAATAAACTGTACGCAGATTTTTCTGGTTAGTATGATTGTATGAAAAAGTGTCCCAAAACTTTGTGGCTTAAAACAGCCATTTTATGTTGCCATGATTTTGAGGCTCAGAAATTCAGGAAGGTCTCTGTTGGACAGATTTCACTTGGGGCTTCTCATGGCAGTTGCATGCCTAGAATGGCTGGGGCAGCACTGACTCAAAGGTTCACCTGGGCAGGATATCAAGGATAGCTCACTCATAGGGCTGAAAGATGATGCTGTCTGTTGGCTAGAGCTCAGCTGGAGCTGACAACCAAAGTACCTCCATGTAGCCTTTATAGGATAAGGTCTAAACTCTTTATAAGAGTTGGAATAAGTGTCCCGGTAGAGAAGGACAAAGTAGTAGCTTCATGGCTCTTATGAGGTAGTTTCACAAGTCATATAGCATTACTGCCTCCATATTTTAATGGTCAAAG
This sequence comes from Neofelis nebulosa, assembly GCF_028018385.1. Classification (NCBI taxonomy): domain Eukaryota; kingdom Metazoa; phylum Chordata; class Mammalia; order Carnivora; family Felidae; genus Neofelis; species Neofelis nebulosa. The sequence goes on along the minus strand of NC_080782.1, from coordinate 38,689,796 downwards.
AAATCCAAGCTATCCTGACTCAAGAGAGTTGTGACAAAGAATTTGTAGCCATTATGTTAAACCCTTTAGGTTGTTTCATGGCTACTAATTATTTACATTCCCACAATAAGTCTAATATGTTCACTCCTTGGAAGACACTGTACTCCAAAATTTCTGTTACATTACAGCATCAGGCTTGGGCCTGAGATCACCTAAATCTTATCTGGATACAAATGAGATTCCTCAGATGTAATTCCTTGGAAACAGCTCTTTGGGTATCATTCACTTTGATCAGAAGACTTATAAACAAGAGGACATTTTATCTAACCTTCCCCCTTATAGTCGGCATATAAGGTTAGGACAGGTGCAGGATCTGAACTGCCATTCAGTAGCAGGATATGAGAGGCACATTGCAATCACTGAGTGATGTTCACCGCCTTTTATTCCAAGAGAAAAAAATCAAAATTTCCTTCCAATAATAGAATTGAGCATAAAGTAAAGAATCTTAGGATATGTACTTGAGGTACAGAAACCTATGAACAATAAAAAAGACAAATTATCAGCTGCATTTAGCATCACCCCCCTCATCACCACCTCCCTCCCCCCACCAATATATAGTTGTGGAATAGTAGCAAAGACACTCACGTTCAGAAATTCGGAGGAGAGAAACACAACAGTCATTTATCTGAAAGAATTTTAGAATCTCTCAGGCAGGAGTTTTGAGAATGGGGGTAGGAAGTCTTCCTTGATTAACACTCAGCCCATTGTTCTTCATGGCTCTTACCTTCAACCTTGGATAAGCCCTTTTTTTTTTTTTTTTTTTTTTTTTTTTTTCAAATCATCTTCCTTGACTACATGTGGAATGGGTATTGGAAAGTATGTTCTCTTTGGGGAATTGAACAGATTTTTTAGACTATTTCCCTGTCATGGTTTTTCTTTTGGCAATACCTCCTAAAATCACATTCAGCTTCTTATATCTTCTATTTCTTCCAATCCACGTGCCAATCATATCCACAACTTTTTTTTGACACTTCTCTCTCTCCTTCCTTCTCTCCCTCCCTGTCTCTGTCTCTCTCTCTCTCTCTCTCTCTCTCTCAACTTAATTATGGTTACCTTGACTGAATCCCTTGTCAGGAGAGAGCAAAATACTTAGTCTTTTTTCCACGTTCAGTTTTCCATCTGAAAGGATTCATTGAAAAGCACCTTAATTTATTCAGGGCTTATAAAAAAGGTGTGACAGCTGTACCACAGATTTTATCATTACCACAAATTCTCACTGGCCTCTGTTAGTCATACATCTTCTTAGTTTTATCAGTTAAGGATAGAATCAGTTCCCACTTACAAATGCCACAGTTCTGGATTCTCGCTAGTCTCTTTCACAACATGCTTGGAAAGCAGCCAACTTTCTTTGAACTACTACTCTCTGTTTTGTAGCACATTTTCCAACACAGGCAACGATAATAAACACAACTATTAATATTTTATTTTGCGACATCTTTGACTAAAATGATAAGTTATTCAGGTATTTATCTTCCTTCCAAGTTGCCGCAAATAACGACATAACCAAATATTTCAACTTAGTATAATATGAATGGTTGCCTTCCAAGCCTCAAATTTCTCTCCACCTCTGTCCGTGTCCTAAAGCTTATGCCACGTATTTCAGTTTTTTAATGGTAGAACTTTACTTTTGAACAAATTTCTGTATGAGTCAGGAGAGACTAGGTCACACTGCAATAGCAAGCAGTTCAGAAAACTCAGAGGCCTAAGTTGCAAAGATTTATTTATCACTTTTTCTACATGTCCTTTTAAGGGTACCTGAGGATTCTGCTCCTTACTGTCATTGCTTTCACTCTGAGACGTGGATTGATGCCCTAGAGGAACTGCTGGTCACACTGATGGTCTTTATATGATAGTACAAATGAAAGGAATATGCTGGGTCTCTAAAATTCTGCTTTACATAGCACACATCACTTTTAGTTGGGCCAATCAAGTCATATAGCTACATGGAGTTCAAGTGAATGAAGTTCCTCAATTACTTTGCAATGACATTTTATTTTATCTTTTTTAAAGTTTATTTATTTTGAGGGAAAGAGAGAGAGCGGGGGGGGGGCAGAGAGAGGGAGAGAAAGAATCCCAAGCAGGGTCCACGTTATGGGGCTCGATATGGAGTTCAAACTCATAAACCCTGAGATCATGACCCGAGTCCAAGTCGAACGCTTAACTGACTGAGCCACCCTGTGCCCAGTGACGTTTTAGATATAGCACCAAATGTATGATCCACAAAAGGAAAAAATTATAAGCTGAAACTCATTTAATTTTAAAACATCTACTTCGCAAAGGACACTGTCAAGGCAATGAGAAGACATGTTATAGACTGGGAGAAAATATTTGCAAAACACATATCTGATAGACGACTATTTTTTTAATATGCAAAAAAGTGTTAAAATGTAGCAGTAAGAAAACGACCAACCTGATTAAAAATGGGCAAAGACCTGAACAGATACCTCACTAACAAAGATATATAGATAGCAAACAAGCATAACAAGATGTACCATACAATATGTCACTAGTGAAGTGCAAATTGAAACAACAGTGAGACACCACTATAGGCTTATTTGAACGACCAAAATCTAGAACACTGTTAGCACCAGGTGCTGGCAAGGATGTGAAGCAATGGGAACGTTCATTCATTGGTGATAAGAATGCAAAATGGTACTGCCACTTTGGAAGACTGTTTGACAGTTCCTTACAAAACTAAATGTGCTCTGACCCTACGTTCCCACTGTAGGTTCACGATTCAATTTTCTCCAGTCTGACAATACACGTTCCACTTGCCCCTCTACTGGAATCTTGACCCATTCCCTAATCTCTCAGTCCTTAGTTTTTGTTCATTGCTATGTTTTTTTTGTATTGTTTTGCCTTTAAAAATGTATCCTTATTAGTAGTATTCTGAAAAAAGCAAGAATATTAGGTAGACTCTTACAAAATTGCCTATATCCACCTGTTTTGATCTATACAAAGAAGATTTCAATGTTGAACTCAAATATCATGACCTCTTCAATGTTCCATATGCCCCAAATTGCCAATTTTTAATTTCTGTAAAATATCATCAGAGAAAACATTACATTTTACATATCAGTTAAGAAAAAGCCATTTTTATTTCGCTGTCATATGCAATATAAACTGTGCAGTTAAACACACCAATGAATTACTAAAACAAATAAAATGAATAAATAAATTTTAAAAAATTTAAAAAATACAAGCATCAATGTTGACAGGTTTTGACTGTTCCAGTCACAACCATAATTGAAGCATACTGAATGAAAACCGGGCTTGCTTAATTTTCCACATCTTTTCTCAAATATCCAGTAGTGAGACAAGTTTGAGCACTCATAATCTATCTCAGGTATGGAGCAGACAAAAAAAGTGTGAGGTGCGCTAAAGGGGACCTTCTAGTCCTTCAAAAAAATGATATTTTGATTTAATTATATCCATTGAACGGTATCTACCGCGTACAGACAGCTGTCAGGCATAAAGGATGCCACAGCAAACAGGAAAGATTACTCTTCAAGGGTGTAAATAACAATCTACCCATTTTATAAACGATTATTTAATAACACTTAAACTCTGCTCTACCTTCTTTATTACCAAAGGGAAGAATAATACATTTTATGATGCTAGCTTTGCTTGACAAACAAAAGCAGAAAATCCTCTGCAATGTCCAAGCAGTGCTTTCTCTGCATGTGTCTTAGATCCATTCCACACATAATCAGAAGTAGGTGAAGATTCAAATATTTGACTCTATTCACCTGTACCACGTGCCTGTGACTCCTTCAATGGGTTGGCTTAAATTCTTAACTCTGGGGATGCTCTCATACAACTAACACTTCATTGCTGTCAGGAGAAAAAAGAAATCTCCACATTGAGCCCTCTTTATTTACCCTTTCTCCCTTATCCCTTATTTCTTCTTAACTCCCATCTCTTTTTTTAAGCTCAACTTCTTGTGTGAATTATCAGTTATTTATCATTTCCATGGATAGATAGGGCCTCGGGTAGAAGATAGGAGGCAAGGGAGAGGGTTTCTCTGTAATTTAGCCTCGGTGTGAACCTTTCACAGAGCCAAACTGAGCCTCCTGTTGGCATATCTCATGGGTGGTTTTGTACTAAAGAAATTTATATGTTTTGATTAGCTTGCCTTGCATTACCAAATCCTCTTCTCTTATCGTTGTAAATGTTAGGTTGCACAAAGATGTATAAGACTGTCAGAAGAATAACAAAATTTATATAACTTACACTTATGAAAAGCATTCCAGAGGTAAAAGAGGGGGTTTTGCGGATCTTTTATAAGAGTAACTAATCTAATATAGGTAGTCAGGGAAGATCTCTGTGGGGTGATTTCTGTTCTTATCTTAAAGAAAGTAGTAATTGATGGGTGTTGAAGATAAAAGTCAGGATAAAGTTTTGCAAGCAGAGGTAACAGCATATTTCTACCTATAATGGGGAATTGGGGAGCAGGGTGGTTAAAGTAAGGCAATTTAGATAGACAGCTAGTATGACAGGACCAAACACAAAAGGAAAAGTAAGTTGAGTCTTGGGGATGACATGAAACGAACAAGGCAAATCCATAAAGGATATGTTAAACGTTTTGATATTTGTTATAAGAGTGACTGTAAGCCATTGATGGGGATTTTAATTTAATTTAATTTTTATTTTGATTGAGGTGAAATTTAAATACCATAAATTCACCAATTTTAAGTGTATAATTAAATATGTTTTGATAAATGTGTGAAGTAATAGAACCACTATTAGAATCATGATATGGAACATTTCCATCTCCTCCAGATTCCATTATATAGTTATTTCATTTTTAGAATCTCACATGAATGGAATCATACACTTTCTTTGGTGTCTGGCTTCAATCACATTCATTCATCAAAATGTTTTGATATCCTTCAATGCTATTACCTGTATCATAACCATTTTATCATATTAATATCCAGATTAATTTTTATGAATTCTTCTTTGTATGGTTTATCTAATTTTGAGCCCTTAGTCTGGAATTCAACCTGAAGTTACAAAATTGTTCCTAGAGAAGATACAATCCACCTTACTTTGTTCAATTTTATGATACGGTTCCTGAACATAAAATACAACATATGAGAAATTAACTGCTCAAAACACAAATCTTCTGCTGTAATATTCAAAAATAATCAATGTAGTTCTTCAACAAAGGTATAGAGATTTTTGATTAAATACAAGAATTTCTTTTTTTTATGTATTTCCATCTATTTTGCTATAATTTTTGTCTCCCAAATATATTCTAAAAAGGTATTCATGAGTTATTCTTTAAAAGATTTTAAACAGCAGGTAAATTGATCTGTTTTGAGGACAGATCCAAAGAGAAACTTAATTTGTTCCTTCCTAGTGGATTTACAAATATTTTGTTTAAAAATCAGAAACATCAAATCTGTATTTTTTTTATTCCAGGTAATGACTTGAACCTAGACTTTTTTTTAAATGTTTTTAATGTTTATTTATTTCTGAGACAGAGAGAGACAGAGCATGAGTGGGGGAGGGGCAGAGAGAGAGGGGGACACAGAATCTGAAGCAGACTCCAGGCTCTGAGCGATCAGCACAGAGCCCGATGCGGGGCTCGAACTCACAGACTGCGAGATCATGACCTGAGCCGAAGCCGGACGTTCAACCGACTGAGCCACCCAGGCGCCCCGAACCTAGACTTTTTTATAGATATGAATGAAGAAATAGATGGTTGTTGGACTGTGCTTTGAAAACATAATGGCAATCATTAGTATTAAAATGATACCTGTTTGCATTCATTGACTGTGATTCTGCTAGTGAGAATCACCTCTGTGCATGAGGAAGAAGTGAAATGATAGAGTATTTTATTGGTTTACCTACTTATCAATCAATATTAAAATAACATGCAGAAAATCAAGAAATTAAAAATTCATCTTCCTTTGAGTTATAAAAAGTTCCTCAAGAACATATGTATTTATTATTGGGCACTTGTTTAAAAGAACTTTTCAGTTGCATTTCAAAGAAGAACCAGAACTTACTGCCTTATGATGCTTATTGAACACAATTATTTAAGCCTTTTCCTCCCTTAAATTCTATTAAGATTACAGGATAAATATTAAACAAATGAGAAGAAAGCCACATATTACCAGAAAGTCAAAAATCAGTGCCAGAAGCAAACCCTGTTATTAAGGAATTTCTGGAAGATATAATGCAAATGGAATCTAACTAGTGGTAAAAATCCACAGAGCTTGGACACTTATGACCTTCCACAGGGAACAGACAGCTTCCAAATAAATAAATTTTCACGGGAAATAGAAACATGAAAATATTCCAAGGAGTGAAGAGCAGGAGATGAGATAGTGATCCGCAATAGAGTGATTGATTCAAATGGAGTTAAAGGGCAGTGGAACAGCTGCACTAAGATACATTTTCACAGCAGTTGCTATGGCATTTGCCCCAAGACTAAAACCAGTAATAGAGTTCCTTAAAGTGGGGCATATGCTGAAGGAGACTCCCAGGCTCTACATATGGATAAAGCAAAAAGAAAAGCAGGAGGAACTCACACAGTTAGAAGTCAAGCTACTCACATACCCTACTTATCTGTACAAATCCCTGTACAAATTTCAGGATACCTATAATCAGAATCAGCATTTGCCAATTATTCTTAGGTTATACTGGGGAAATATTCTCCATCTCCCAAGACTGATTAATCTAGACTCTTTCTTAGGAGTGGAAATAAAGAATATCAGTAAACATTAGAAGCTTTCCAATATCATTTAGCTGTCTCAATAAGGTATTTACTTACCAATATTTATTTACCAATAAAAGAAGTATCTTCCAGGAAATAGAATTAACAAATGCACCTACGTGATTGGTCAATTTATAGAGATTCAATAAACAATAATATCCTTAACAGGAGAACAATAATTAAAATTATGATACTGAAATCTCAATAAAAAATAATCGTCAAGAAAACAGAAATAATAAAAGGGGCCAAATCGTAAGGTTTAGAGTAGAAATAGTTTGTAAAATTAGAGAGGCACATGAAGGTATAACACTTATAATACAAGAAAAAGAATTTTTTAAAAAACAATAGCTGAAACTAAAATCTCAATAGAGAGGCTGTATAGCAGAATGGAACTGACTGAAGATGATATGTTATTGACTTGAAAGACAGAGCTAAAATTTTCTCAGAATTCAATGGAAAATGAATGATAGTAAAAAATATGAAAGAAATTTATAAAATACAAAGGTCATATAGAGGAAACCCAACAACAATCACTCTATTTATTCCAAAAACATATGATTAAAAAACAGAATCAATGAAATAATAATAAAAAATATACCTGAAAGACTTGGTGTTTAGATAGCAAGAACTAATCAACTTCTTTATACAAATATTTTAAAAATAAATTAATAAGCACATACTGGTTTTTTAAAATATGGAAACACAAACACTACTCTGAGAGAAAGACAGACACAGAGAGAGTCAGAGAGAGAGAGAGAGAGAGAGAGAGAGATTACCCATAGGTCCTGTTGTTGTATTACTTCCTATTCCTTTCATTTGAACACACTTGTCAGTTTTGGTTCTACAGCTCTTGAATTTCAGCACACAAATCAGTCTAGCGGGCCAGGGAGTCCCATTCCTTTGAATAAAACTGTTAGTCCAATATGAGTATTTGACCCAGGTGGGTTTCTCCAAAGTCATTTCAGGGATGGATGAGAAAATTCTGGGAGAGAAGAACGTCTCTCTCCTCCTTTGATTGTAAGGTACAAAGAACTGGATGTCAAGAGCCCCAGTTAGTGTTCAGGTATGTGTTGTATACTTGTCTGATTTTTTGGCCCCATTTTTTTTTAATTTCCAGATTTACCTGGGCCATTCCTTCTGCTTGATGCTTCTGGTGTTCTTCTGGGAAGATCACCTGGCACTAACCATATTTTTGTAGCCACACAGAAATACTTTTGTTCTTTACTGAAGAGACACTCTTTGATCTTGGCCACCAGTGTGGGACAAAGTGGGAAAGTGACATCATATGGCATGCCACTTGGTTAATAGATCAAGCCTGATATGGTAGCTACTCCAATTCCTTCATATCACTCTAGACTAGGATGCAACACATCAGAGTCTTAGCAGCTCTACCTTGTGTACTTCTTGCCTTCTGTCCCAGGGCTTCCCATTGCTGCTGATGCTCAAAATGTCCTAGAGCCTATTCAACAGGCACTCATGAACACTGGCTCACAAGGCTGTGCCCATTTTCAGGCTGAAGGTGGGAAGGGGAAGACGACCCCTGGCTTACTGGCTCACCTACTTGTGCTGCTCTAATTGCTGCTGCTCTAAATAGCTGTTGCTGTTTTAGGCACTTGGCTATCAGTTACCCAGAGGGGTTAGATGGTGCCACCCGGTAAAGTAGTAGGGTTGACAGTGTATAGCAACCTTGACCAAGGCCCTGGACATGGAAGTTTTCTCTTTGTCTCCTGATACAGTGTTTCAAGATGTAGTTCCTATTATACACTAGACATTATTTTAAGTACCTGACATATATTAATTGGTTAATTTCCACCCATGAGGTAATTATTATTACTCCTGCTTGACATATGAGGAAAATTAGAAAGAAAGGCAGCTGAGACCTGGCAAAGGTGACAATGTCAGGTGGTATAATTTTCCCAAAACAGAGGAGAGTGATAGTTCTTGACACACTCTGGTGGATGATGCCGAAACTAACCAGAGCCAGTTGGCAGTGTGTATGCGCCCTGGAGAAAAGGGGGCAATGTGAGTGGATTGAAAGAGTTGTTTCAGCAAATACTATGTTCGTGCTCAAGCAACCTTGGAGGGGGGAAATTCCCATTCTAACTACACATAACTACGAACACAATTTTCCTTCGGCTTCACAAGGGAAGTGGAGTAGATCAGGGATCTTGAGGTCTGGTGGCAGATTGCTGGCACCACAAAAGTCCAGTACTGCAGAGATGCAACTCCTTAGCTATCCGCATACTGGGAGCAGAGCTCAAGGCTAGTGCCTTGGCGGGACGGGCAGTCCTCCAGGCTTTGGCCCAGCCAGCCCTGGTAGAGCATGGAAGTGCTACATCAGTGACATGGTAGTAGTTTGATGCTTTAAAAAATCTTTTGCAGGTCCTCCCCCTCACCAAGGGCAGAGCGAGAGCAACAGTTCTGCCTGCACAATACCCCCAAATGCTGAATCAGATCTCTGGCACTGGAAACCAAAAGCAGCATCTTGTCAACATAAGCATGCCCTACATACAGCCTCATAGACATCGGGAAACTGACATAACCATTAGCTTTTCCTCGTGTTGTGATGGTGATGGTGGTTGGAAAATAGCAGATTTCCAACCCAGAACTTTACCGTTAGGGAAATGCAAGGGCTTCAGGCCACGGATACTGCCTTAGTTTGCTAATGGGAGTGTGTAATCACCAGGACGGATTCAGGGACACACAGGCACCTTCTTCTGTAATTCCCGGAAAGATAATAAAACAGATTTTGAGAAGATAAAAACCGATCTTTCTGCATTTAAAAATGAGAGGGTTTTCAGTGATTATATCTGGGTAATAATGTTAATGGCTTGAGAATTTAGAAGTCTAGGAATTTTCTAATATTCTGGCTTCAGACAAGGCTAGACCAGTTGTTTGAAAGTTTTTCTGAGAATCTCAAAATCAGCCTCTCTCGATTTCATCCCAACCCCCCCCCCCCATACACACACACACACACACACAGCCACGGAAAGATCCTTAGAAATGTTTGCAAACACAAGCAGGCACGATCTTACTTTCTCTGGCTCTTACTTTCTTGCTTCTTGTTTTCATTCTCACTACTCTGTTACCCTTACCTTGTCCTTTTCTCATTGGTCAGATTTTATATCAAGTCTGTTTTGCTCTTTCTTGGGTTCATTTTGCAAAACTCAAATTTTGATCTCTATGTCCTAGAATAAAGTAAACCATTTAATGCAGTTACTGAAGTGATCAGCCTCTTGAAAAAGAAGATAATATTTTTTATGTTTATTTACTTTTGAGAAGGAGAGAGACACAGTGTGAACGGGGGAAGGGCAGAGAGAGAGGGAGACAGAATCTGAAGCAGGCTCCAGGCTGCAAGCTCTGAGCTATCCCCACAGAGCCCAATGCGGGCTCCAACTCACAGACTGAGAGATCATGACCTGAGCTGAAGTTGGACGTTTAACCAACTGAGCCACCCAGGCGCCCCTTAAAAAAGAAGATAGAAGCAGGAGCAGAAAACTACTCAGGGCAAAATCTATTCCTGTATCGCCACCCATAAACACTCTCTGAGAAAACGAGTTGACTTTAGAGTTACTTTAATTTTAACTTAATTTTATCGTGTCTGCTCGTGTTTGCAAACATTTCTAAGGATCTTTCCGTGGCTGTTGCTTTCCGTCAAGTTTACCAATGAAATTAGTGTGAAACTCTGAAGCATAGGTTCTTATTGAATCAGCATGTAGTTAAGCTAGCGCTAATTGATTTGACTGCAGATTAGATTGAAAACGTTTTTGGAAATGCGTTGCTATCCATGTAGACATAGCCTTAGTAGCAACTGACACTATCTGTCAAGGTCCACCTCACTTATGGAATACATCTGATCGTGAAATAGCAAAGACATTTTTGATAGATGAAACACCTGAATATATTCATGTTCTTTAAAAAAGAAATCTCTAGATAGGTCATTAAAAACAATACTTCAAAATGGAAACTGACAACCCAAGAGAAGGTGAATGTGGCTCCATTATTAGAGCTTCCTATAGCTTGCATAGCATTAAAATTTGGATTTTAATCTGCTAACGAAAGTGACGTTTTGATTTTACTGTCTCTTCTCACCACTCTTCTTACATTGACAATTTGTAGGCAAAAAGGAACAAATCATGCAGATAATTTGAATATTGGCTTTTGTCTTCCCTTCTGCCTACCTTTTCTAAATAGAAGAACTGACAAATGATGCCTCGGTTTATCTAATCTCAACAAATCTCTTTTGCTCTGTTCAGTAATACCATTTGACACCTTTCACAGACTCATTTACGTTAGCATGCAGATTGCTTCTCCACACAGATTTTATATAATATGAATAAATTATTTAGTATGGAATTTAAACATATAATTAAAATAAAACAATGTTCTAGCTTCCACTAACCCTTAATAACTTCTAATAAAACAAATGAGCAGGGTTGCAATATAATCACTTAAATGATATTTTTATGTCCTTTGTCTCACATTTATTTCTATAACCTTTATTAATTAGCATAAAGATTTGACAACAATCCTATATAACGTCTTCTACATCTATAAAACACTAAGGACGTATTTGTGCATGTGTGAAAATGTGTTTTATGAAACAGATCTCTTTATATGGTATTAGCAAAGTAAATTTTAAACTTTAAAAATCATACACCTGTGTGTTTAAGGTTTTTAAATTATATTTTAATATATAAGAACCACTCTGTGGAGACTCTCCCTTCAAAGGGTCAGCATGGTTACCCTTTCTGGATATGTGTTAGACAAAGAAAAAGTATTTTTATCAGTATATATGTATCTTTTATTTTTTACGTTTCTCGTGCTCTTCTGCACCTTGACATTTTCCCCCTTCAATAATGTTTCTTGAGAGTTCTCTAAAGTAATACATGGGTATCTAAATATCTTATTCCCGTAAATAGGTGGGTGCAATCTAATTAATTGAACCACACCCCTGCAGTTGGACATTTAAATTCCTTCTGTTTTCCTTTTTCTGTTTCACAGTAATACTACAGTCCCCAGTTCTAAATGTGTATGTATGTGTGAGTGTGTGTGCACGTGTACTATGTGTCTAATGACTTCCAGTTATGAATAAGATTATGTCACAGGCTGCTGACTCTCTCCACAGTCCTACCTACAAACCTCATAGAAGTAAAAGAATGTATTGATTTAAAGAAAATAAAATAAAATAAAGTACAGCTGTGAGCAATGCAGCTTGAGGCAGAGGCAGGCCTGTTGTCATTGTCGGCAGGAAATAGGAGGAAGAGCTTTGCAGCACCCTTTTTCTCTGCCATATTTTGGATGTGGATCACTCCTTGCTACCTCACTGCTTCAGAGTAGAATGCAACCAGGGCCAACACAACAGCTTTTACTAAGTAGATAATAAGTGAATGAAGACCAACTGGATCCTGAGTGTTCTTACCCTACTTCTAAAATACAGCTTGGCAACCATAATTATTTGAGAAAACTCTTTCAACATGGAGCCATGTCAGGAAGAGGTATCAAGGTTCCATGAGGGACAGAGTCACTTAGTGAGGAGAAAACAAACACAACCTATCAAACCCAGTCTATAATGTTCTGGGGACTTCTTCCAGGGGCTTGCTCCACCTCCAAATCCATCAGAAATTTTACAAGCTAGAACTAGGTCTTGGGCCTGCTACTGTCTATAAAACTACTCAAGATGACTGACGAAGTGAGGGGAAATATTATCACAAACAAAATTACCAGACATAGAGGAGCACATCCAGAATAAGAGAGAAATGACAAGACTTTATCTATACGATACCGGATAAATCAGATTTTTTTTGGTTGGATAAACCAGAATTAATACAACATAGAAGACAAGAATTTCTAAACACTATATCCATGGAGTTATTGATAATTGAGGAAGGAAGTCATTTAGAAGGCATACTGGTAATAAAAAATTATAATAGGTGGAATGAAGAACACACATATTAGCTAAATGAAAATAAGACAGAGCCAAAGAATAAATTTTGGAGCTGAAAGATCAGTTGTAGAAGGCAGTCAGAAAAGGCAGGGTAGAAAATATAAACAAAAATCTAACAAATTTGGGGGGTAAGAGTAGAAGTAGCAAAGTTATAATAGACTCAGAGAAATAGAGATAGATTAAAAAAGGATCAGATACAATATTTGAAGAAATAATGGCTAAACATTACCAAGAACTAAACAATAAAAGATGAATGTCTAGATACGATACAGTCTTAAGCGGAATAGATGGAAAAGCCCTCAAGATAGATGAGAGTGTAATATAAGGTCAACAAAAACCAAGAGAAGTTCTAGAAGTTTCTGGTAAGAAAGGACAACCCACAAAGAACACATAATTGGATTGATAACAAACTTCTCAATGGAGAGGCCAGAGACAAGAGGATTTGGGGATTATTTACAAAGTTTCTAGAGAAATGACATTTGGAGCTAGAATATTATATCTAGCCAAATTCTCCTTTAAATGTGAGGGCTCACAAATTATGGAAAGAGACTAAATGTCCATCAACTGATGAATGGATAAAAAAATTGTGGTTTATATACACAATGGAGTACTATGTGGCAATGAGAAAGAATGAAATATGGCCCTTTGTAGCAACGTGGATGGAACTGGAGAGTGTTATGCTAAGTGAAATAAGCCATACAAAGAAAGACAGATAACATATGGTTTCACTCTTATGTGGATCCTGAGAAACTTAACAGAAACCCATGGGGGAGGGGAAGGAAAAAAAGAGGTTAGAGTGGAAGAGAGCCAAAGCATAAGAGACTCTTAAAAACTGAGAATAAAGTGAGGGTTGATGGGGGGTGGGAGGGAGGGGAGGGTGAGTGATGGCTATTGAGGAGGGCACCTTTTGGGATGAGCACTGGGTGTTGTATGGAAACCAATTTGACAATAAACTTCATACACTGAAAAAAAAAGAAAAAAAGAAATAAAAAAAAATAAATGTGAGGGCTCAACAAAGTGGAAGAATGAAAGGCTTAAAGGTTTCTTTTTTTTAAAATTATATTTGCAGGTACAACTGCCATGAGAGAAGCATCAAGGAAGTTATGAGATGTAATGTCCACCTGCTCTAAATAAGGTGGTTCCTCAAATATATTCATTCTACCCAGTATTCAGAACAGCTCTAGCCCTATGTACATAAAGCTGAACCTAGAGAAGGCAGTTGTCTTTCCTGATGGACTGATGCAGTCATCTTCAGCTGAGCAAACTCCCAGGTAGGATATGGATCCCAGAACCTCGAATATTCTCTGCTAGAGAATATTGCTACATACTGTATTTTGATTAGACTAACTTCTTTTGGTATCATCTAAAGGTCCTAATTGTTTTACCGATAAATGTTTGTGCTTAGATTTTGCTTCTTTTAATCTAACTTGATAATTTTTAATTTTCAACAGCTCATTATACACCATTATATCTATAGTGATTACTAAAATTTCAAGTTTATTTTTGCCATGTTCTTTTGCAGTTTATTTTAACCATGTTTTCTTCCTGACTTTTTTTTAAATCACTTCTTGCCTTTTGTCTGGTTGAGATTTATTTGTTTTTATTCTTTCATAGTTTTACATTAAATATACTAGTTCTTTTTGAAATATACAACTTTATCTTTATAACAAGATCTCAGTATTAATCACTATCTTCATCTTACTGCTTGGTAAACACAAAAGCCCAGCTTTGATCCCATTTCTGCCTGAGGCACTTTTTAACCTTCTGCTTCTCTGAAGTTGCAACCTTGCTCCCACCAGGTGGTCTGGCTGACTGGGACTTCTTATTTAGATTCTCTCTCTATTTAGAAATTACTAAGATTTTCCTTTATTTTTAGAAAATGTCATAATTAAAATGTCATTATTAATGACATTTTTAAATTAAATTAAATTTTAATTAAATTAATTTAATTAATCTGTATATTTAAATATTATTTTTTCTCTAATGTATTTTATTTTTTTATTAAATTTAAAAATCTAACCACATTTTTATTGAAACATTATAAAAAGATAAGAAATAGGACAAGAGCTTTTGCACAAGACTATACTTTTTAAAAACCTACATATGTAAATAAAACAACACTGCATATATAAAAGATATTTTATATATTTAGGTATATACATGCATATATGTATGGTTATATATTCACACATTACACTAAACACGTTAGATTAGTTGCTTATGAATATGAATAGAAGGGATATGTGAGTAGAGATTGTAGAAAAAAGGAATAAAAAAATAAGTAAAACAAAAGAAGGACCTTGAACAGTGATGAAAATAAAATGGGAACTATGGAGAATGGCTATCTTAATTCTTTGCATCTCCTGCCTACTACATACATTTGTGTGTTTGTATATAACTGGCAAGCATATGTTATTTCCATATTCAACTATGTAATTCACTATCAATATGCAAGCAACCTTGTGTTTAGAGGATTCGTTAACAAGAAGTAATCTGAGATGAGAGTCCTTCATATTATTTCCATATTCATAATGACTTGTGATTATGGTTCTATTTCAAGTAATAAAATTTAAGGGAACTTGAGCTCAGAGTGGAATCTTGAGCTCTTAATTCTTCGTTTATTTCACTAAATGATGTTAAAAAAAATAACTTGGCAAAAGCCTAAGCAACTTATCTAATGTTAACATCAATGGTAATTAAATAGGACTACATAAGGAAAAATCTTCAGTATCTTTTGGGGTCTTAAGTAATTATGAGACTTCAGCATTCTGCAGATGAATATAATATGAACAATACACATTTTTAGCCCTAGAATGAAATCTCAAAACGTTTAACTATGTTCCAGAAGCTTCTATTTGTCTAGGTAACACATTTTCCTTTAGTCTGATGAGAGTACAAAATCCGAATAACAAATATTTTCTTGAGTCTTGCAGAAGAAATTGGAAGATCAAATTTGTCTTTTCTCAGCTTAAGACTTTCAAAGCAAGCAATTTGTTCTCATTGTGTGAGTCATAGAAATATGAAAATGAATAAGGATATGGTGGTGCAAATTGCCTTTCCAGTAAGTAGGTGCTGGTGGCATCAACATATACATTCTAAATTTATCAGCAGAGAGGAACAAGACCCAAATCATATTTCAGACTTCTATTTATATACCTTGGATAATATGGAAGAAGGACATTTGGAAAGAAAGACACTTGGTGTAGAGCAAAATGGGAGGCGAGAGCACTGCCTTTAGTTTGGCTGGACTAGAAATTAATTTGCTAACCAAAGATAAATCTGTTTCATTAAAACTTCGAGAAAAAAAGAATGGACTTCAACATCCTTATTTGTAAATTAAAGGGACTGATCTGGATGTTTTCTAAAGAATATTCTCCAGTCCTATCATTCCATGAGTCCATAAAATTGAACTTATAAATATTTGAGCCATGAACCTTTCATTGTAGATTTTCTTGCCAATAAAATATTGGAAGATAAATGGATATATATCTAATAACTATGTTTCAATCTTAGCTCTAAGATCCTCTAGCTGTAAGACCTCAGATACTCATGTTCTTTTACTTCAAATGTTAAAGAAAAATAATAACATCTAACTTACAGACATAATTTGAACACCAACAATAAGGGAGGTAAAACACCAACAGCATAAATGTAAAGGACATATTGCATGTTTCTTGTCCCATGATGTATTCAATGTTAGTAATAAATTATTATAATTTTATCAGTCCATATTCAACACATGAATAGAAGAGTTATCTAAAGGATTTTTTATTTTTTATATATTTTTCTTAATTTTTTAATGTTTATTTATTAGAGAGAGAGAGAGAGAGAGAGAGACAGAGCATGAGAAGGGGAGGGGCAGAGAGAGGGGGAGACACAGAATCTAAAGCAGGCTCCAGGCTCCCAGCTGTCAGCACAGAGCGTGACACGGGGCTCGAACTCATAAACTGTGAGATCATGACCTGAGCTGAAGTCAGACGCTCAACCAACTGAGCCACCCAGGCGCCCCTCTAAAGGATTTTTTAAATTTTTAAAAAACAATTTTTAAAACACAGGGTTAATATATATGTCCTTTAAAATTATATAACTAACCAGAAATTATAGTCAGAAATATAGATAAACAGAAATAAAAAATAAACAAAATACAAACCAATATATGCTACATTAGCTGGCATTCTACCCTAAAAAGTCATATAAGGAAGTAAGGCTAGTTGTCTTTCTTAAAAAAGACCTAATGACGTTTAGAAAAGTCTTTTCTGGTGGGAGGCTTACTCATCACTAGATTTCCTACTGATATTAGTTTATATTTAAAGGAGCATTTTGCTATAATCCTTTTTCAAACACACATGGTCACAAACTGTTGAAAATGGGAAAAAAAAACCTCTTTTCAAAATTAATTTCAAAACTAATTTACATTTAGGCTATAATTCAGACTGGCTTGTAGTAACACAGGCTGAAAATAAACAGCTCTATTTTTCTATAAATTGAATAAATTTCTATAAATCGAAGAAAGGTTTGCGTCTATAGTTTATTAATGATAAACTAAAGTAAATGTCACATTCTAGATAATCTTACCAGTCATCAGTGACCATGTGATTTATTAGTGAACCAATATTAAATAATACTGAATAAAAGGGCAAAGTTAAGAAAAGTATGCTGGTAAAAATATTTAATCTGGGTGGGTGAGACAATTAAGTGTCTGATTCTTGATTTCTGCTCAGGCCATGATCTCTTGGTTCAGGAGATCCAGCCCAGCGCCCTGACAGCACAGAGCCTACGTGGGACTCTCTCTCTCACTCCTCTCTCTCTCTCTCTCTCTCTCTCTCTCTCTCTGCCCCTCCCTCCACTTGCATGCATGCTCTCTCTCTTTCAAAATAAATAAAAATTTTTAAAAAATTATGAGTTTGATTGCATGAATTTAAAATCAAAATGATTTGCTTCAAAGAAAAAATAAGCAGTATTGATTTTGAAAACTAGAAAGAAATATTATCTTAAATCATGGGAAAAAATAAGGAAAAAATTTCATAAATTTTGCAAATATGTTAAAATATTACCTGGATCAGGCACAACAAAGTCTTCTTAAAACAAAGCATGATGCAGTTCAGAGGTTGGAAAACCTTCTGTTAGGGGACACATACTTATTATCTCTTGTTCTATCTACTCAATTCTGCCATAGGCAAGAAGCCATGACAATGTGTCAATAAATGGGCATATCCATGTTTCAATAAAACTTTTTTACAAGAATAAGGAAAGTCTGAATTTGACCCAACAGCTGCAGTATTCTGACCTATGATATAACTGATTCTTCTTGGAATAAGATGAATGAACCCAATGATAACTGAAAAACTTCAGTGTCAATTTACTGTGTGCTCTTAATATGGAAACAGAAAGAACTATCAGGGTTTCTTCAACATTTGTACTTCACACTAGGCAATTACATTACTTAATATTTAAAATGATGATATGAGAACTACTAAGCTCTTTCTCAGCTTTTGAAGACACTCGTTCTATTTAACCAGTCCTATCTTTTCAAATATCCAGGTTTGGATGAAACCACAAAAAGGATGGACAATGAGTAAAGAAACCAGTGATTCTGAAGCTCCAAAAGCAATGGAAAGAGAATCCTGGAAGGACAGGAATGAGCCAGTACAAGCAAATTTATGAACAAGAGTGTGCACAGGTTAGTGAGTGGTACAGAAAGCTACCAGAGAACAAGCACATAATTTACTATCTCCTCCTTGGGTCTCTGAGTTAGTAACATAAAGCCCTTAAGAAATCACCTTCTCTGGTCCTTTGACTTCAGACAAATGGATGTCTCAACAATTGATGACAGAGAGTTGAGGACTCCAAAACTCTCTGGGGATTTAACAAGTTTGGAGAAAGAACCGCAGAAGAAACCCACTGGAATATAAACCTCAGGGGTTTGAAAGAGTTAATGATCATCATATGATCTCAACATATTACCTGGGAATGACAAGTGTATTTGACAAGTGTGCTAGGGAGAATTGGACTCCCTGGTTGTCAGCTATTCTTATGCTTTCATTAGGATTTTTTCTACATCTTTTTTCCCCTTAAAAACCAATTCCCTGTCCTTCATTATAATAGGTTGAAAATGTAATATAATTACTCCGGCATAATACAGTTCAATTATAATATTTGCTAAGAAACTTCAATGCCATCTTTTCTCTCCTAACATACACTGACACACTTCAAGGGAAATTACTTTGAAGTGTCTAAGATGGCTACTTTAAAACATTAAAACAAAGGTGAGCTTTGTCTATAATTAGCATTTCACTACCTATTTCTAATTAGGATATAGAAAAGTGGATGCAGAGTATAGGTGACTGTAGTAGTCAAGTAAAATCATGCTTGTTTGACTTTTATTGCTGAAATGGAGACAACAAATAACTATATCAAGCCAACAGACTTAAGCAGCACATATGGATATGTGGCCACTCTCCTTCAAGTTGAAGAAGGCGATGACTCCATATACACGGGTGACCTACACATGCACCAGAAGAAAGATTATTTATTTAAGAGTAAGCAGTGAAAAATGTAAAATTTTGTTTTCTTCTCTCTCTCTCTCTCTCACACACACACACACACACATATATATATATATATATATATATATATATATATATTACTATATATATTTATTGTAAGAGATGTGACATGGTAACATCGGTATCCAATTAATTACAATTTGTATGGAAAATATATTACATTATCTATGTAAATAATCAGTAACTTATAACCTATGTACATAGTAAAGGCATTAAGAATATTTGTCTTATGCAAAAGCATGTAATTAATATTCAACATACAAGAATAAAATATTTATTTGTATTAGTTAATTTGAAGTATTCAATTTGAGAAGAATGTCATAGGAGAAATTCTTTACTAGAAAGTGAATGGACTAGAATAGAAATCTCTTCAGTGCTAAGATTTTATGATAAACCATTGCATCTGTTGCCTATAAGAAAGCTCAAAAGTCTGGTCATTGCCAGAGACCCTATTCCCCATGGGTTACAAGATGCATTTCTGTGAGCAGAATTCATGGTAGTGCTGTGTCTCAACCATATGTACACCTTATGGCAGGACCACCTGTTGTTGGTTCTGGAAAGAAACTTTAGTCCAACCTTCTGCTTGATGCTTTACATTTTTTCACATTCACCCAATTCTTCTAGAAAGACCTGTTTTCTATAAACAGTTACAAGACCCTTACAAAGAGCACCAGCTTTAGGGAATGTATTATAGTTGCTCAATTTCTGAAAGTTCAGGTCACTCTATTCGTTGTATACCCAATCCTTAATAACAGGTTTTAAAAAAGTAAAAAAGCAAGTAAATACACAGACTTTATGGGCTAAACATTGTTTTTTCTGGTGTAGTTTTAAACCCTCTATATCAGCATTACTCGTGCTTATTTAAAATGCAGGTTCCTTTGGAAATTCTTCTGAGATTTGGATTAATTAGGTCTGGGCGATTCTCATATATGTTGATATTTGAGAATAATTTGGATGATTTTGTGGAGAAATCAGAACTGAGGTGAACCAGGTGAAGACTGGTAACTCTACCAGTAATATAAATATAAGTTAAATTCATTTAAAACCATGGTTTTATTAAGCAAAACACTTCTTCAGGGAATTATTCTCTACCCTCTCAAGAATAATCATCCCTGTGTAACACAGAATCCTGGTCCTACTTGTTAGGACACATTACGAATGACATCACTGTTTATCATTTCATACTCTGAGAAGGGAAAAATATGTTAAAACAATTGATGGAGATTTGGTAACATTTCAACATTAATTGCCCTGAACATAAACTGTATTTGCCTGTGTATAAAACTCAAAAGTTCTCTTATACAATTTTCTAGAAAAAAGTGAGATGGCTGTGTCTGTTTTTTTGTTTTGTTTTGTTTTGTTTTTATTTCACATGTAACTCACCTATGGCAATGCTCATCCAAAAATAAGAAAATGCTTGCTTCACAAGGCAATACCTAATCTACATCACATCCAAGAGAAAATATTATGAGGGTAAGGCTAGTGTTCATATATCACACAGATTCTCATGTTTTAAGTACAGAATGGCACAGATTGATCTCACTAGATTGTTTAGTTAGAATATATTCATCAAATTCACCCAAGTGATAGCCCAAAACTTGGATTTATATTTTTTCCTCTATTCTATGATTTCTCAAATCAAGAGAGGGACTGAATAAATTTATAATGTCTCCAGCTGATTCATCCATTATTCAGCCCAAGAAAATATATGGGATGGTACCATATAAATATGCTACATACCATATGAGTGAAGCCTTCCTGGATGAGATGTTTCACTTTCTCTGCTTTCCCTAAATACATCTATCATGGCACTTTAATCGCAATTAGTTTTTTACATGTCCGTCGTCCCCTACTAAACTATGAACCCAAGCACTCCCATTTGCCAAAGCTTAGCACAGATAGTTAGCATTAACTAAATAAAACATCTGTTGAATAAATGAATACACAATTTAAAATAATTATAGTAATAACACGTGCCATTTACTGAGATCTTACCATGTGCCAGGTAACATGCTAACTTGGTAAAATGGATTAGTTTGCTTTCTTCTCACAACCTAATAATGTAGCCACTATATACTTAACCGATAAAGATGCCAAGACTTGAAGCAGTTAGTCAATGACAGAGCTGGTATTTGAACTAAAATCCTTTTGTTTCCAGAGCCTGAGAATACAGCTCAGAGCCTGCCCCTTTTAGCCATGCTGCCTGTTGTTAGTCTCCCCATCCTGCCTTTTATCAGCTGCATGGTGTTGGCCCAATGGTGGAATAGCTCTATGCCTCAGTATCTTAACTTTCCTGCGCCTCAGCTTCCCAGCTATAAACTGGAGCTAGTAAGAATTACCTATTCATGAGATTATATTGAGTTGTAAATGATTTATTGTACCCAAAACACTTAGAACCAAGCCTGGCTCTTAGTCAGTACTGTGTGTAAGCAATTTTATTAACATGTATCATATTATACTGTATACATAGTATTTAAATTTTTGTCACTTATTTACCATTCTGCTTTTAGTTCTTGAATACGCTGCCAACTGCTATGTGTTCTTGACTCTGCAGTTATACCGGCACAATGATACACCAGCCCTGGTCACTTTTTATTTATTTCTTTATTTTGAGAAGATCAAATACCTCTCATACAAAGCTCAGGTTAAAACTGAGCAAGCCCCTACAGGTGTAACTTTGTGCTACCTAAACAGAAGAGATGAATAGAGAGGGTGGCTGAGTATTTCTGGCCGGAAACAGAATCAAAGAAGTGAATGGTCTCTGGCTCATGTGTCATATTATTACAAGGACAATTTGTTAGTCTACTATATTTGGTGGGATATTGTGTTTTGAACAAAGAAAGGAAATAGTAAAGTAACATTCGCTAATTCACTGCAAGCATTAGATGTATTAGGTTAACATAGATTTAAATAATAATAGGATGAAGAGAAAAAAAGGAAATAGAGCTGCATTTCAATGACATTGAATAGCAACTCTGTTTTTGGAAGGTCATTTTATCTTTCAATGGTGCCAGGTGTGAGATACAAGGAAGGCGTACCTGAAGGACATTGCTAGAAACAATGGAAATTTTTAAACAGAAGGACTCCTTGAACACTAGAATTAACCAATGTGATTTGTTGCTTTTCAATATACAAGATCCATTTGTTAACACTGAGCAAGAATTCGTTCTACGAGTAATTAGTGCAATAACTCCCACTAATCTTGATCTGTTATACCATACAATTTGCTCTTAATATTAAATAAAATATTAAAACGTGTGACTATTTTTATATCATCAGCCTTAAAAATCTCACTAAGTTATTTTAATCAATATACTTGTTTTAAGTAAAAGCCATTTAATCTCCTGACTTATACATTAACCTTCCATTAAGTATTAGTGAAGAAGTTAAATGCACCTTAGTCAATAATGCTAATGCAGGAACTGTTGTATTACCTATCGAGAAATGCGTATTCATATTATGTTAAAGTGGCTATCCTTAACGATTAGCCATTACGTGTCAGGAAAGTGATAATAAATTTGAAATATTCCATGAGAAAATGAATTATAATGTTGAAACTGAGTTCTCTGTACTGTAATAATTTTGAAATGAGGTCATCTGCTTCTTCTGGTCAGTGCCTTTTAAGGCAATGATATTGAAGTGATGAAGACACCCTCGGTGACACTTGAACCTCACCTTGCAGTTTCACATCTTGGTGGGTAATAAATGAGGCTGCTAATTGAAGCTGAGACATATGAATCTATTGATGGTAGTGTTTTAACAAGTACTCATTTTGTGTAAATAATGTGCCGATATCTGTAAGCTGCTTTATAGTAATGTAGAATTTCTTCTGCTTAAAAACCACGTTGCATATTTTTGTCTACCCCTTTCTCACGAAATGATCTGTATTTTCAATCCCCCTGCCTGCACATTCTTATATTCCTCTCTACAAATTTTTTCTACAAATTTCCTCCCATCAAACTCTTCTAGTATGTTAAAATTATCAATATAAATTCTAATCGTTTACAGGAGCACACAAATGCACTTTCTTTTTCACTGGAGAAAACTGGTATTCCTAGATAAGAAGCTGCTATTCGGATCATCAAGGAAAATGTGTAGGCTCTAAAAAGCATTTTTCCAGATGTCTTCTTCCACTGTTGCAATTAAAAATGCAGATGCTTATTTATTGTCATGTTTGTGTATCCACAAATTGTCTTCATGTGTGTGTTATTAGGCATAACAAATATTATTTCATGACTTAAGAAAAATAACTAGATGTTGGGAAGTTATCACAAATCAATTCAGATTAAATGGCTTATTGTTCTTTGCCACCTGTAGGTGTCCTTGCAGGAAAAGAGGCTAGTATTTTGAATAATATATATAAGATGTATGTATATGTATGTATTTTATTTATTTTCAAGTTTCTAAGTAAAATGTGTAAACTCTAAATAGCCCACTAAAAAAATGTGTCTAAATTTTCTTAAGGCAAGAATAGCCTTTGACTTATTGCTTTAAAGGAACAAAACAGAATTAATGCCTAACCTGATCATTAGTAAAATGTTTTCAGTCTTGTGGTACTACTTTATGCCTAACAAACAGGCCATCTAAAATTGCCCCAAGGTTGAGGGTCTCCTTGGTGGCTCAATTGGTTAGGCATCTGACTCCTGGTTTCCGCTCAGATCAAGATCTCATGGTTTTTGAGTTCGAGCCCTGAGTAGCAGCTGGGGATTCTCTCTCCCTCTCTCTCTGCCCCTCCTGGGCTCTCTCTCTCTTTCAAAATAAATAGATAAACTTAAGAAAATAAAAAAAAAATAAAATTGTTCTAAGGCTGATATTAATTCAATAATGGCTCTATTTCCATGCTAATTACTTAAAAATCTCAGTTCTTCCCTCTGGCGAATGTATTTCCATGCATTTTGTATATCATCAGTTATTAAATAAAGTCATTACTTTTGGAGTTACATCATAAATATTTTATCACTTATTTGCTGTATATTATAATAAGCATAGTTCTAAAATTACTTTATTTTGTACTAATAAATAATTCTAATTAGTTTATTTTTATTACATTATTTTAGGAAAACTATATTAATGAGTAAAGAATTTATTCTGGGCACCCATAGTTCATAACCATCAGCATATAATTTTTATTCCATTTGAGGGTGGGTTAAATAATGTTTTACTATACTTTTATCAATAAAAATACCCTAAAATACTCTAAGAATTTCAAACTTACAAACATTTTTGTCTATAAAAAAAGAAATAAAAAGGATAACAGGACAATAAAATTTATACATAGTGTTCATAAATGTGTTTATCTTACAGAATTGCTTTATTATTCTGTTGAACTCTTAAAAGCCACACATTGAATACTAACCACATTGCAGACAAAGCTTTATGTAGTTTCTGTGTTTCAATTTATTTTAGCCTCATAATATCATAAGTCATATCTACCATTTTCTTTCTTACAAATGGAGAAATGGAATTACAGAGAAGGTAAGTTCCCCCACAAAGATACATAGTGGTATGGCCGGATGTGAAGTTGGGCAATTCGCTTTACAGTCCATGCTTAAAAACTCCCTGTATATAACTCAATATATTGTAATTAAATGCAATGTAGAAAGGTCTTATAATTATGTCAAAGATTCTTCTTGAACATTTTCTTTTTATTGAAGAATGGGTTTGATAAAAAGTGAAATTATAGAAACAAAGAATCTTTGGGGGTAAATTCTTACAGAGCCACCTTGTCTCACTATTTTGGGGCAGCAAAGCAGGGAGAGTACATTCTGTAACATGTCTTTATCACCAACTTTTATTCCATATGATTCACTTACTCCATATTATTCTTTGAGAAGAAACAAGCTGATGGAAATTTTTCTTACTACATTAATTCCTCAGAAAGCTCTGTGAATAACAAGATAACAGAAAATGAGACCGAGATCAGCAAAAGTCAGAGTATGTATTTAGAGGACTAGAATCCAAACTGCATTGTAACTCGATAGAGATCAAGTAATTAGTTACATCCTAAAGATGTCAGTTTGTCCGGGTAAAAGATCAGTACTCTAGCTCCTAGTAGCATCAGGAGAGACTATAGAAACAAAAGCCAAAACATTATCTTCCCATGAATCACCTGCACCTGGAATAAATGGACACATCCCAAAGAAGAGCAAATAATATGATCAATGGATAGAGATAAAAAGAATAGGCTTATCATATTAAGACTTTAAATTGTGGAGAAGGCAAAGCTGGAGGCAGGATATCAATGGGACCCATAACATTACGAAAAGGGATGCACTGATTACACACCCTTTCCTGAGGAAAAGGTAAAGTATAGAGGCATTTGTTTAGGCTTAAATACTCAGCTGGAAAATAAAATAAAGGAATGGTTTAATTTTAAAAGGCAAGTTGGTAGATACAACTCTTCATTCTATGAAATAATGAGGAAAATGTATATGGATAGGATGATAGCTATTAACAGAAGGTAGGAGACTTTATTGAAATATTTTTAACTTTTTAATAACAATATGAATATCCTATCTGGCTTTTAGAAATTAGCTAGTTATTTCCAGAGATGAAATATCAGATTAGATGAACCTTGTTTACTCAGCATGAAATTAACTATGCCCTTATGCTTCATGTCTATTTCAATTTTATTTCCATTCACGTTTCTGTAAGTTCAACCCAGGAATTCTCTTAGATTTTACACAGACTTATAGTTGCTTTGATAAGGTGAATGACAGGTATGTAAAAATGATAAAATTATTAAAAGATGAGTATAGATTAGATAGATGAATAGATAGATAGGTTATAGATGACAGATAATTTATAAATGACAAAAGTGATCAATTTAAGGAATATTCATCTTTTCTAAGAGAAACAAATTTTTATTATATTTATTACCAATAAGATAACAAATTGATATAATTTATTGGCATTGATTGTCAAGTTTTTCAAAATTATGTAGCTTTCCTCTTTTATTTCTCTTAATGAATATTTTGTTGATAACATGCTAGCTATTTCCTTCTAGCTACTTCCTAATTGTAATTTAAGTAATTTTACAGGCTATATTGATTTTCAGGTCACCAGGGTACTACTCAACAAGTAGAAATTCATTCCATAATATTCTAAATAGATTTAAGTATTATACATTTCATGATGATGTAAAGGTGTGAAAAGAATATCATATATTCATCCATGTAAGCAGTATATCTGTTAACGAAAGGGAAATTGTACCTAGAAATACAATCAGGTAGACTTTTTATATTTTCTTTATAAACCATTAACTTGACACATAATCTTCTTGTTAATAGCAGTTAGTGTAAAGTTACATAGCTTTATGATATTATTGAAATGATATGACTATATATGTATATATACATTTAATGTTTATTTTTGAGACAGAGAGAGAGACAGATCATGAGCGGGGGAGGGGTAGAGACAGAGGCAGACAGAATCTGAAGCAGGCTCCAGGCTCTGAGCTGTCAGCACAGAGCCTGATGCAGGGATCAAACAATGAGATCATGACCTGAGCAGAAGCCAGACGCTTAACCGACTGAGCCACCCAGGCACCCCAATGATGATATGACTATAACTTAATACTCACATTCCCATTCTTCTCAGTCTCTTTTCCTGATTCTTCCATTGTTGCCCTCCCTTTCCAGCTTGCCCTCTGAGCCCAGATTTAATTTTTAAAAAATATGTTTTTGATTGTTACCTTCCTCTCAAACTACACCTGTTGTCTCCTTGTTTAACTAATGCTTAGCTTGTTCTAGGACTTTACCCTTTCCCAGATATTCTTAATTCTCACTATGACATTTTATCTTTTACTCTTCTCCCTTGTTCAAATATCCTCTTTTGTTTCACCACACTGCTCTATATTACTCCCAGCCATTTACCTCATTTGCATCACACTGGAAACAAAGCTCATCAATCTTTTTCTTCATTGATAGCCTACTATTGTGTGAGAACTGTTGATCAAAAGGGCAGCTAAGGTGTAGGAGGAGACTATTTCGGGGTTGGCTCCATAAAATGGAAGAAGTTAACTTAGTAAAACCAGGGAACACTCGTTAGCCAATGGACTTTGTGGAAGGAGAAAGAACTTCCAGGTATTCTCATTAGTGAGTCTCCCCCCTGACTTTATCCAAAATTATCTTTAGATAATAAATCATATATGGTTTTCTATCCATTGTTTTAATATGTCGGCTTTGGCGTGACTGCTTGAAAACAAACCACAGTACAGATGAATGCAAGACCAATTGAGCAAGTTCCTTTCATCCTGGTGCCATGAGTTTAGAGTCATCCTGCACACTACTGATGGCACTGTTCTTCCTGCATAGCCATCACTGGGGAGCATTCCTTTCTGTCCTCTACTGCTCCTTCTTCGGGTTGATCTTGAGCTCAAGTTTTGTGACTTTCTGGACACCAGTTTCCTTCCTTTCAAACCCGCTTTTGAAATAGCATTACTTATTGAATTCCTTCACTTTGTTTCCCTCTGAAACCTTCTGTTCCAACACCAGTTTCTATCCATTGCCTCCCATCTTTCCTGGTTTCCAACACTCTTACTCCCAGAATGCCCTTTTTCTCTGTCCATTGCTATCCTTACAGCGTTTTTTGTTTTGTTTTGTTTTGTTTTCCTTATCGAGCCTACGCTATAGTTCTTCAAAGACAAGCACCAGTATGTTCAGTAGTGTGGTCCTTATATTTTCCAACTGCACCTGCCAGACAAAGCCTCAAAGTTGAATCAGTTGCTGCATGTGCTTTTCCATTTTTATACCCCAGCTGCCTGCAGGGAGAGAAAATGAGGAGATTTTTGCCAATTACTTATGTTGTATCAAATAGCAAACAGAAAAAAAGAAATGTGCTCTGCCCAGAAGGAATTTACAATTACCCAGTCATGCAGATATACGCTAAACCTTAGAATTCCATTTTACCACTTTTTAATCTATATTTATTACACTCTCTCTTTTATTCTTCACAGAAATACCACCTTTCTTTAAACCATCAGTATCTCTCAGGAAATAACCTTTCACCCTCATTGAGAAAATCAAGGCCAACATATATGAACATATTCAACTTCTTCTCCATCATTTTGTTTAAGGTTAATCTTTTGTTATGAGTCTCAGTTTCTTCCTTCCACACTCCACCACCAATCTTTACTTGGTCAGTTATTTCTTAGTTGTCTATCTTTCATTTTTTCTTAATACTGCCTTTTTCTCATCAGAATATATTTCTAAATTTCACATTTAAAAATTTTTCAATGTTTATTTTTGAGAGAGAGAGAGAGAGAGAGAGCAAGAGCAAGAGCAGGGGAGGGGCAGAGAGAGAGGAAGACACAAAATCTGAAGCAGGCTCCAGGCTCTGAGCTGTCAGCACAGAGCCCAGTGTGGGGCTGGAACTAGTGAACCTCGAGATCACGACCTGAGCCGAAGTTGAATGCTCAACCGACTGAGCCATCCAGGCGCTATCAATTTCATATTTTAAAAAAGAGTACAAGGGGGCATCTGGGTGGCTCAGTCAGTTAAGTGTCTGACTCTTGATCTCAGCTCAGGTCATGATAGATCTCACAGTTTGTGAGATTGAGCCCCACATTGGGCTCTGCACTGATAGCATGGAGCCTGCTTGGGATTCTCTCTCTCTCTCTCTCTCTCTCTCTCTCTCTCTGTCTCTTCTTTCCTCCCGCTAGTGTGTGCATGCATGAGCTCTCTCTATCTCAAAATAAATTATTAAACATTTAAAAAAAACATTTTCGTGCTAGTTATTTGAGCATCCTAGGCTCTGTGATAAATCCTTTACGTATTTTATTTCCTCCTCATAATGACTCAAGAAATGTAGAATATTATCATTACTTTATAGATGCTGAAATTGGGACTTAACAGAAGTAAGTCACACACAATATAGTAAAAATGAAGTTTGAGTCCTGCTCCCTATTTGTTCCAAAGACCAAGCTTTTTACCACTTGGCATTTACTTGTTCTTTTCTCTTCTTGATGATTTCATCTGTCACCTGGTTAGTTTGTGCGTCGGGTTAGTGATGGTTAGTTTATGTGTCAGCTTGGCTAGTTTATAGCACCTAGTTATTTTATCAAATACTAATCTAGGTGTTGCTGTGGAGGTATTGTGTAGATGTAGTTAACATCTAAAATCAGTCAACTTTAAATAAAGTGGATTACTCTCTTTAATGTGGTGGGGCTCATCTAATGATTTGAAAGGCCTTAAGAGCAAAAACTGAGGTTTCTTGAAGAAATAAAATTTATCCTTAATGCTATACCTCAGCTCTTGCCTGAATTGCCAGCCTGCAAGACTGCCCTACAGATTTTGGACTTGCTAGCCCCCATAATTATGTGACCCAATTCTTTTTTAAAAATACACACACACACACACACACACACACACACACACACACACACACATTCTATTCACCAATGGTTCTTTGGAGAACTCTTAACTGATACATATAGCAGTGACTTTTATCCGTATCTTCAACCCTTAACTCTTGCTTCCATATCTAGATATTTAACTGTCTATTGTGTTTCTCCATACAGGTGATGAAAAGGAAATTAAGTTCACATCATTGTAGTTTCCTCTCCACTCCTTTCCCAGTGTGTATCTCCTCCTATGGCTTGAACTTGGTGAATGGCAACACCTACTTAACGGCCAAACCAGACCCTCTGCCTTACCCTGAATCCCTCATGTGTTATTTAAGCAAATATTTCTCCTTGTCTCTTTTCAATCTGTTGTCAGCCTTCAGTCAATTTGTCAATAACTTTGTTTAGACCACCATCATTTTTGTCTTCATTATTACCATGACACCCCCTTAGAATGAGTTCTGTTTTCCTGATTGAATCTGAATTCATATACTTCTCAAATCATTCTCAGTTTGAGACAGTTGCCCCTTCTGGTTTATATCTCCCATGGTTTACCTCTATCATAGTAATTATCACACTGGCTTATAATTCCACCATTAAAAGTTTATTTTGGGGGAGTGCCTGAGTGGCTCAGTTGGTTAAGTGTCCGACTTTGGCTCAGGTCATGATCTCATGGTTCATGGGTTCGAGCCCTGCATCGGGTTCTGTGCTGACAACTCAGAGCCTGGAGCCTGCTTCCGATTCTGTGTCTCCTTCCCTATCTACCCCTCCTCTGCTCACATTCTGTCTGTCTGTCTGTCTCTCTCTCTCAAAAATAAATAAACATTAAAAAAAGTTTTTTTCCCCTGATATACCGTAAGGTTCATATTTTGTTCATCTTTGTATCTCTAGTGCCCAGTGCAGTGGTTGGCATATAGAAGAGACCAACAAAGTAAAATGAGCAGTGAAAGAATATTATTAATATTTCAGTAAGAAGTAAAGAACAGATTATACATTTCAGTGAATATTGATGACAGCCACAGAGAGCTGCCTTCAAAATCCTTGTTCTCTTCTATGGTTTAAAGTTGCTAAGTAGTTGCTGGCCAGATGGACACCATATTTCCCAGCTTCCTTTTCATGTAGATGTGGAAATGCAACTACTTTTTTCCAATGAGCTGAAGTTTCTTTGAGAAGTAGGTAAGACTCTTCCATATTCTTCTTCTTCTTGTCATATGCAGACTCTGAGTTATGACAAGCTATGCACTGGGAGAAGCCTGGATCTCTGAATCACCACATGGAGGAAAGCACTTGCTGACCTCATTGTAAGTATGTGTGAGCAGAAATCAAACACAGGCATCTGTTACAGCACTGAAATTTTGAGGGACTACTTTTCAGAGCAGCTATTTTTTCTAATTAATGTAACATTCAACCTAAAATTTAAAAAGCATATATTTATGATATGTGATTCAATGACATTGAAAGTATAAAATTGAAGTTATCAGCCTTCATTATCTCCACATCATCTCCATCAACTTTACCTAAACCGAGTGTAAAAGCTTAAAAAGCCACTGATTTTGGTGACAGCATTTGGATATACTCCCACTCTTTCTCCACACCATGTGACTGTATTAATTTTTGAGAGCTAACACAGAATTCAGCCAATTTCAGAAAACAGAGTTGAAAATTCAAATTTTATCACTATCTGAAGTTTCCTTATTTCTTTTTTTTTTTTAATTTTTTTTAATTTATTTATTTTTGAGAGAGAGAGAGAGAGCAAGCAGGGGAGGGGCACAGAGAGAGGGAGACACAGAATCCGAAGCAGGCTGCAGGCTCTGAGCTGTCAGCACAGAGTCTGAGGTGGGGCTCAAACTCACCAGCTGTGAGATCATGACCTAAGCCAAAGTGGGCACTTAACCGACTGAGACACCCAGGCACCCCTGAAGTTTCCTTATTTCTAAAATGATAATAGCTATAACCTGATTGGCTGTCCCCAAAATGCCATTTTTAAAACTTTACTTGAGGAGTGCCTGGATGGCTCAGTCGGTTAAGAGTCCAACTTCAGGTCATGATCTCCCTGTTCCTGAGTTCCAGCCCCTCATCGGGCTCTGTGCTGACAACTCAGAGCCTGGAGCTTGTTTCAGGTTCTGTGTCTCCCTCTTTCTCTGCCTCTGGCCTGCTCATACTCTGTTTCTGTCTCTCATAAATAAATAAGCCTTAAAAAAAATTGACTCTATTTGAAAACTTAATTGAGAAATTTTATTCAAGGGTATTTTATACAAAGAATACTCTTTTATTGAATTGTCACCTTTGGCTAAAAATAAATTGTATAAAATTTAATTAAAAATAATGAGCTATTTGTAATGAGGAATTTATTAGGAAGATTATTGAACTTCATTTAACTATCACATATTTCTTATATCTATGAAATAACAAAGGCAGAAGACCAAAAATACTGTCAATATAGTTTGTATGTATAAAACTTCCTAAAAACCCTTATGCATGTATCATTCAATACCTGTAATTTGTCTTTATGTATGGTTCCAGTGAACATTCAAACCAAATAAAAAGATTGAGGAAAAAATGTTAGTTGATCAAGGATGTTCTATTTTTATGCAAAGAATTTGCATCATAATCCAATGAATACCTGGTCAATCATTCAGTCTTATCTTTAAACAAATTTTAAAGGAATGCCAAGAAAAATAAAGTTTGCATAAGTCTGTTTCTTTGAGTCAAAGACAATTTTTTTTTCTCCAAATTGAGATGACATGATTTCTATGGCAAAGCTCAAGGTAGTTTTAAAGCGGAGAGGCACCTGGAAATATTGCATATGTTTCAGCTGAAAATACCCACGATATGTGTTAAGGAAAAGATCCTGAGAATAGAATGCCAGAAACTTCTTCCAAAAATAACTTACTTTTCTCCTAATCACTCTGCGGTAGAAGCCAGAGTGGCAATCTTGACAGACATAGGCAGCTAACTAATGTATTGATGCAGGATAGACCAGTGATCCTGTGCTTTACCTCTTTTCTATTGAATTTAGAAGATATAATGCATGTAAATCCCTTAAAACTGTTCTGGCAGAGTAAGCATTCAATACTGGAAGCGGCCATATATCATAAAGTTTAAGTGCACGTGCTCTGGAGCCAGACTGCCTGGGTGTGAGTCCCAGTTCTACCACATCTCCCCATGTGACTCTGAGCAAGTACTTAACCTCTTTGTGCTTCGGGTTTCTTTTCTTTTTCATCTGTGAAGTATGGATAATAATCAAACTACTTCATAGGCTGGTTGTGAAGATTAAAATAGTAAATGCACGTTAAGTGCTGAGAGCCACACCTGTCTCATAAGGGCTCAATAAATTAGCTATTATTACTTAGTATGTACATGATGCTTAAAATGTTAGCCTCTTCCTCCTGTCACAAAGAGAAGTCATTTTATTAATTGCAAATGTAAATCCTTGTTTTCTTTTATAATTTCTAATGTACTTACATGCCATTTTCCCTTGGATAATACCCAGTGGTCTTTTTTCTTATCAAAACTTCAAATAAATCATTGTTATTTTTCTATGCATGAAAGATATCCTAAACATTTAAAAGAAATAATTACATACATTTAAAGGAAATAATTCTTATTAAGACTTAAAAAAATAATTAGATGCACATTTGAAAACACATTACATTTTTAAAGCAGATTATTTCTCCTTAAGGATGATGATATAGAGAATTCATTTTGAGCCTTCAGGGTATAAACAAAGACACTATTCAAGTTTCATAAATTCTTTTAACATGCCAGATGTAAAATCAATTAGCTGTAGAAATATGGCCTCATATTTTAAGGACTGCAACATTCTAATTGCTTGGTCTGCAGTTTTGGTTTTTTTTTTTTTTTTTAAACAGTAATATAAAGGGATTTGGACTTAAACATTTTTCATTTCTAGAATGTTCCTGGTTGACTTTTGAAAGTACCCTAACATAAATGCACTGAGAATCTTCTTTGGAAATTTAAAAACAGAAAATCACATCTGTACTTTCAAGAAGACATCTCAGAAAGGTAATAAAGGGCCATCAACAGGACTCATCTATGATCCGTAAATATTTGTTATGAGTGTTCAAAATTATAAATGTCTATTCTAGAGAACACTCTAAAATTTACGATTTAAAAAAATTTCAACAGACTGAGATTGTTCCAGTAGATTAGACATTGCCTAAGAAAAAAGAAAATAATACTCTTAAAAATATAATCACAGGCAGTAGTGATGAGACAGTAGCTTACTGGAATGGCAAATTAATGACTTAAGATTGGAGAGGTCAGCTGATTTGACTAGACTTAGTTCCACATGCCTAGTCTTTGCAAACCTCAGTCACATTATCAAAAAAATAAAGCATGGACAAATTGCTTGACTTAAATGGGTAGTTCACAACTAACATCTATTAACAAAGCCTGTTCTAATGGACAGGTATGTTTATATTAGCTTTTTATCAGCTCCTTACTGCCCATTTCCAGATCAATTGCTTGCTGATTTTTAGACAAAATTCAAAGTGCTTCCTACCAAAGACACTTTTAACCATGTCTCTAATCTAGATCAAAACCAGGACATTTATTTTTCTTGCTCAAATGTGATGTAATTTGGTTATCACTTATCTGAATTACTTGAAGTCAGATATGTTTGGAAATTTGGGATTTTCTATATTTTAGACATAAAATGTAATCTAGATATAGTATACTTCATAATAGCCTCAGCAGGGTGTGATGCAGTATGTTATAATTAAAAGCATTAATATTTCTTCAGCATAAATATATAGATAGTGACACTAATTACATTAGATAAATAACATAAAATAACTAAGTCACCAAATAAGCTAACTAAAAATGTTAGCTTTATAGAACATTGGAGATTTCAGACTTGTAAATGAGGTATTGTGATTAATAATATAAAAATAATGAACTAAAAGTGATTTCTGATAATAGATCATGGTTACCGAAATCACAAATTTATATAAACCAATAAAAGAATATGGAGTAACCACCTCACTGGTAATCATCTTAAATTTTAGAAAAAATATGTCTTTAAAAATAACTCTATGAAGGCACTAGAAATCAATCAGCAGTAAACAGAAACTGGAGGTAATACAACCCTTGAAAGGAGGGAACCACCTAGGTGAGATGCACAATTATACATTTTTATTCCCATAGGAACACTGCCTAGTTTATATTTGCATGTAGAAAGAGCCTGAGGAATCAGAGGTAGAATTTAGACTACCCAGAATGGCTGAAAAATGGTTGGATAATGCCAGAAACGAAAAGGATTTACAAAAACAACAACAACAACAACAATGACAACAAAACCCTGTGTCCAAATCCAAAGCTGGTATCTGAATGGCTTATGCATGGAGTGAGACTCCAAACTCCAGGAAAAAAAACAATGGCTGGAAGCCTGGGAGCTGAAAGAGACTTCAAAAATTACCTGTTGCTGAGAGTTTTGATTTAAAGTTTCACTAAATTAGAGGACCTTAATGAACCGCCTTTACATTGAACTCTAGAAGGAATATGAATAGAAATAAAGACCAAACCCCAAGAGCAAGGACTTTGGCATAAGAATAAGGACACAATTGAAACAGTCATTTTCTAACAAAGCCTAAAACAAGCCTTCACAATATTAAGGTAATCTACCAGTAACTTAATGGCCTATCAGAACAAAATTCACTTTTTAAAAATTCCCTATGCTGCACCTTTTATCCCCATGACTTATTCATTCCATACCTAGAAGCCTACACCTCCTACTCCCCTTGACCCATTTTGCCTATCCCCTCTCCTCCCGGCAACCACCAATTTGTTCTCTGTATTTATGGGTCTGTTTCTGCTGTTTTGCTTGTTTTATTGTTCATTTTGTTTTGTTTTAGATTCTACATATAAGTGAAAATAATATGGTGTTTGTCTTTCTTTGTCTGGTTTATCCCACTTAGCATAATACCCTCTAGGTCCATCTATGTTGCTGCAAATGGGAAAAATTTCATTCTTTTTCAAGGCTGAGTAATATTCTATTATATATCTATAGCATATCTTCTTTATCCATTCAACTATCAATGGACGCTGGGGTTGCTTCCATGTCTTGGCTATTATAACTAATGATGTAATCAACATAGGGGTACATGTATCTTTTCAAATTTGTGTTTTCAGTTTCCTTGGGTATATACCCAGAAGTAGAATTATTAGATAATATGGCATTTCTATTTTTAATCTTTTGAGGCACCTTCATACTGTTTTCCACAGTGGCTGTACCAATTTACATTCCCACCAACAGTGTCCTAGAGTTCCTTTTACTCCACATTCTTCACAATACTTTTTATTTCTTGTTGTTTTTTTTTTTTCATTCCAGTGACTCCAACAGGTATAAATAAGGTGATATCTCACTGTGGTTTTGATTTGCATTTCCCTGATGATTAGTGATGAACATTTTAATGTGACCGTTGGCCATTTGTATGTATTCTTTCAGGGAAAAAAGTCTATTCGGGTCCTCTGACCATGTTTTAATTGGATTATTTGTGGTTTTTTGGTGTTGAGTTGTGTAAGTTCTATATATATTTTGGATATTAACCCTTTATTGGATGTATCATTTGCAAAAAATCTTCTCTATTTTGGTAGGTTGACTTCCTCATTTTGTTGATTTCTTTCACTGTGTGAAAGACTTTTATTTTAGTATAGTCCCAATAGTTTACTTTTGCTTTTGTTTCTCTTGCTTTAGAAGACATACCTAGAAAAACATTGCTAAGACCATAATCCACGAGATCACTGCATATGTTTTCTTCTAAGAGTTTTATGGTTTCAGGCTTCATATTTAGGTCTTTAATCCCTTTTAACTTTTTTGTTGTGCATGTAAAGTGGTTTGGTTTCATTCTTTTGCATGTGACCATCCATTTTTCCCCAATACCATTGTTGAAGAGACTATCATTTACCCATTGTATATACTTGCTTCTTTCATCATAGATTAGTTGTCCATATAAGTGTGGGCTTATTCATTATTTTTATTATTTTTTATTATTTTTATTTTTTTAATGTCTATTTTTGAGAGAGAGACAGAGTGTGAGCGGGAGAGGGGCAGAGAGAGAGGGAGACACAGAATCCGAAGCAGTCTCCAGGCTCTGAGCTGTCAGCACAGAACCCGATATAAGGATTGAAATCACAAACCATGAGGTCATAACCTGAGCCAAAGTCGGATGCCTAGGTGACTAAGCCACCCAGGTGCCCCTTCTATTTTTCAAAGGAAGGTAATAAAATTCAGTTTCTGCAACATGTCATCCACAATGTTTAATATCCCTAAAAAAAAAAAACCTATGAAACATAGTAAAGAAATACAAAAATTCAACCCATAGACCAGAGTGAAGTGGGATGAAGGGAGGACATAGAAACACAGCCAGAGATAACAAAGATGTTGAAATTAACAGACAATATATAACCAATATGTTGAGGTGAGAAGATAAGATTTCATAATTACTAAGATGAAAATATTAAAGAGTCTGTAGTAGAAAATGGATATAACGGGTAAATTTCTAGGCAGATATGAAAGCTATAAAAAAAGAATCAAATGGAAATCCTAGGGCAAAAAATATATAATATCTCCACAGAAAAATTATTATATAGGCTTTATAGCAGATTGTATACACATACAGACACTCAACGAATCAATGATCTATTTATACCAATCTATAGATTATACACATGAAAGCGCAAAGACGAGATAAAGAAAAAATACAGAAACTTTACGATCTATAAGATTGTATCGGGAGATCTAACACATGTGAAATGCAG
Source organism: Neofelis nebulosa (assembly GCF_028018385.1). Taxonomy (NCBI): domain Eukaryota; kingdom Metazoa; phylum Chordata; class Mammalia; order Carnivora; family Felidae; genus Neofelis; species Neofelis nebulosa. Next base: position 38,652,393 of record NC_080782.1, on the reverse strand, counting down.
TTCAAACTATGTCAATGCTGCTTGGAACTCACTGAGAGGAAAAAATAAAAGCGCTCTTAACATATCAGAATTGTCAACAAAAGTCTTTCATTTATTAAGTGCTTGCTGTGTATCACTAATTTTGACTTCAGAGATCCAGTGGTGAACAAGAATGACAAGATTTATGATTTTATGAAACTTACATTCTAGTTATGGAAAACAAACGCTGAACTACAATTTTAATCATATGTCTTATAGTAATAAAATAAAATAAATTGATATCATGGAAAGTAGCCAGTTAATACTCTAAATAACATTCTGAAATGTCTGTCTGAGGAGGTAACACTTGAGGTATGACACCACAGAGCAAGTCCTGAGATTAAGAGGGTAGAGTAATTTAGAAAGACAAAATAACTAATGTAAACGCCTTAAAGTAGAAAGAAGTTTCACATGTTTGAGGAACAGAAAGATACCAAGTATAGTTCCAGAGCAATAAGTTAAAGGGACTATTATATAAAGTGAGTATGCAAAGGCCAATCATGTCAGGCCAGGTAAAGGAGCTTCTTTGCTTATTTGTTTGTTTGTTTTTACACAATAGGAAAACACTGAAGTGTTTTAAATGACATGCCATGCCATGCCATGCCATGCCATGATTTATGCTTTTAAAAAATCACTGTGGGAAGAAAAAATGTTACAGGGGAAAAAAATAAAAACTGGAAATTTGATGTTGAGTGCACAAGGTAAATAGGCATAAATTTGTAATGGGGGATCAGGAAAAAGAGGAATCAAGAATGATTCCTGAGAGTTTAAGTTTGGGTCTCGAGGAATTGGAGGATGGTAAATATGAGATAAAGAAAACCCTGGAAGAAGTGTTAAGTTTGGAAAAGAAATGAAGAGTTCTATTTTGGACATGTTGCAGTTAAGGTCCCTTGAAGATACCCAAGTGGAGATATGAAGTAGGTAGTCTGGTGTATGAGAGTAAAGTTCAGGAAAATGTTCAGAACTACATCTATAAATCAGGGGGTCCATGGAATAAAGATGCTCAAATCTGTGAATTTAGGTAAGATCATTTAAAGAGAAACTATGATTAAAGAAGAGAAATAGCTAAGATTTCAGTCCTTGGGCCCTGTAAAATTTAAATGTAAAAATTAAATGCATGGCCGGTAAGGTAGAAGCAAAACCAATAGAATATACTAAAAGCCAACGGAAACAGGTGTTCAAAAGGAGTTCTTTCATGTATTCAAATATTTATTAAGTACTCACTATGTGACAGTCAATGTTTCAGGCCATTGAGTTACATCAGTGGATATTAAAATGGATAAAAACCTCTATTACTATTGAGATTATTTTCTAGTGGGAAGAGAGACAATAAAACAATAAATATAATAAATTTAAAAATCATATTACAGAAGATGAATTTTAATGAAAAACTTTTTTAATGTAGAGCATGTTAACAAGGGTATAGAACAGCAGGTATAATGGAAGAAATGGTTTGTAATTTAAATTATTGTGATCAGAGTAGGAAATGATTAACTTTGTCAAGGGCTATCGAAAGATTAAAGGAAAAACTGAAGACAGAGCAATGAATTCTAAATTGGTGGTAGTTAATAACTTTTGACAAGAGTGGTTTCAGAGTATGGTGTGTATGGAGTGGGTTGAGAAAAAATTTCAAAATGGGAAGATAGGGACCTGTAGAAAAATCTTCTCAAGATTAGCATTCAAAAAGAACAAAAAATTGAAGATTTATTGAGAAAGGATGTAAAGCCAAGGAAACACTTTCTTTTTTTTTTTGTTTTAATTTTTTTTAACATTTATTCATTTTTGAGAGACAGAGAAAAACAGAGCGTGAGCAGGGAAGGGGCAGAGAAAGAGAGGGAGACACAGAATCTGAAACAGGCTCCAGGCTCTGAGCTGTCAGCACAGAGCCCGACGCAGGGCTCGAACTCACAAACTGCAAGATCCTAACCCAAGCCAAAGTTGGACGCTTAACCGACTGAGCCACCCAGGCATCCAAAGCCAAGCCAACACTTTCTAAGATTTTGGAGTTACTGAAGAAGGAGGTATGCTGATGGATATGACCCAGTGTGAATAGAAAAAAATTGATGATGTGAAACAATTGCATATATATACTTATGTGTGTGTGTGTGTGTGTGTGTGTGTGTGTGTGTGTGTGTGTTGTTCACCAAGCAACTGGGAAGCCTAGAGCAGATGGTATTTGGAAACATGATGAAGGTGATTGCTTTGGATAGGTTTGGCACAAGGCATTACACCCAATATTGTAATAGGATAGAAAGAGAATGTGGCAAATTTGGGTAGTATTATTAGAGAAACCAGATGAATTCCATTTGATTATTTCTACTGATTCTGTGGACCATGAATGTAAGTCTTTGGTTTAACTTAAAGAGAAGTTCATGTTGTGCTCATTAAGTATCAGTCATAATCCCCATTGCATTCAAATTCAGAGCAGGTAGGAAACAAGAAGACACATAGAAAAGGAAGTACCAGCTTCGTTCATTCAAGCAGTAGAAAACCAGTGAAATTGTAGAGCATGTACAGTTAGATATTTGGATTTAGAGTTCAAAGAGAAGCCTGAGATGGAAATGAAGAGTTCATAGTCAATAGATAAAGCTTGGATTTGAATGATATCATCTAGAAAGAAAATATGGTGAGAAAAAAGTAGAGAGCTAAAAATGGAACCTAAAGGAAAACTCATTATTTCAAGTGCAAAAAGAAAAAGATGACCTTTCTTTTTAAAAATTTTTTAATGTTTATTTATTTCTGAGAGAGAGAGAGAATGAATGGGGGAGGGGCAGAAAGAGAGGGAGACACAGAATCCAAAGCAGGGTCCAGGCTCTGAGCTGTCAGCACAGAGCCCAATGTGGGGTTGGACCTCACAAACCGTGAGATCATGACCTTAGCCGAAGTCAGACCCACCGAATGAGCCACCCAGGCGCCCTGAAAAAGATGAACATCCCGGGAAGTAACCAGAACATTTAGTAACTCAGAGTTCAACATATTTAGTTATAGTAGCAAATAGCAAAGAAAAATAACTAAGATAAAAGAAAATAAGGATATGGAAATAGTAATTTTAGTTGACTAGATCTAAAACTGGACTCCAGTAGATTGAGGACTGAAAGAGAGGGAAGGAAAGTAATGATGTTGAAGTTGGTCTGCTATTTCAAGAATCTTGACTGTAATGGGGAAAGGAGGGAAATGAGAGTAACGAAATGAAGTAGACTTTTTGTTGCGTAGGTTTTATATATTTTTAATGGTAGAGACTTAATCCAGATTATTTGTTAAGAGCAATGAAAAGTAGAATGGGAGTTTACAGACATGAAAAAGAGAATAGTAAAACAAATACCTCAAGGGGGAAGAGAAATGGTGGCCAGAGCAGAAGGTTGCAGAATGAGACTCAAACAAGTAAATGTATATAACTTGGTACATATCGGTAGTGGAAACAGGGAACTCTCCCCTGAAATTCTCAGTGTTCTTAGTGAAATTGGAACCAAATGAAAAAGAACAGGTTAAAGGAAGGAAAATAAAATCAAATGAGATTCTTTTTCCTAAGTGGGTTACCCAACCTGGACAAAACCCAGGGTAAATAGAACAAAGAAATGAACATATAAATCTATGAAATGAGATACTAAACAGAAAGATACCTATAGAAATTAAGATTTCCAAGAAGAAAATTCTTACTCCATAGCTGAAAATTAATGTCCCATCTCCAGTCCCCCATAAAGAGATCGTCTAAGAATCTCTGAGAGGAACTCAGACTTTTTACAAAGGCAAATGCAGACAGTACAAGGCATATGGTTAACAAAAGGCAGGTAGAAACCAATGTGTCATGTGTATGTAAGTTATGACTTGCATAAGATTTTAAAAATTAGAGGGTCATCTGGGTGGCTCAGTTGGTTAAGGGTCGGACTCTTGATTTCGGCTCAGGTCATGATCTTGTGGTTTAGTGAGTTCGAGCCCTGCTTTGGCTCTACGCTGACAGTGTGGAGGGTGCTTGAGATTTTCCCTCTTTCTCTGCCCCCCCCAATAAATAAACTTAAAAAAGAAAGATTTTTAAAAACGAGAAACAAAGGGCTGATTTTCTTTTTCTGATCTCTAAAACAAATCACACCAAATTAGCCACAATTTCTGGTACAGTCCTAATAGGATAATGCCAAACACAAAGTTTATGAAATACAAGCATTTGATAGAACCTATAGTGAGATTCTTGTTGATGTATTGAGAAGAGTGAACTTGACAACTAGATTTATCCAGGGGAATTGGTAAGTGACAGAAATATTGCTAATTAATGGATTTCTACTAGCCAGTAGGAAAGTGTCTCAGTGGAATGTTGAAAACTGCAGTTTTCAACCCTACCTATTGCAAACATTTTATCAATGACTTAGATGCTATAACACATGGCAAGGTTATGACGGAAGAGAAAATTAACAAAAATACATGTGAGTGTGTGTGAATAAGAGAAGAAAGAGATAAGGAAGGGGGAAAGGAGAAACAGATGGAAGACACAGAGAAAGGTATCTATCCAATCATGTTTATACCCACGGCCACCATTCTGATCATTGTCCTTATAATTCTTGTCTGAAGCATGGCACCCCACCCTATTTTCTCTTTTTTAAAAAATTTTTTTTAACATTTTTATTCAGTTTTGAGAGACAGAGACAGAATGTGAATGAGGGAGAGGCAGAGAGAGAGGGAGACACAGAATCTAAAGCAGGCTCCAGACTCTGAGCCCTCAGCACAGAGCCTGACGCGGGGTTCAAACCCACGAACCGTGAGATCATGACCTGAGCCAAATTCACATGCGGAACTGACTGAGTCACCCAGGCACCCCACGAATAGTTGTTTTTTTTTTTTTAAGTTTATTTATTTCTTTTGAGAGAAAGAGAGAGGGCGGTGAAGGGCAGGGAGAGAGGGAGACACAGAACCCGAAGCAGCCTCCAGGCTCTGAGCTGCCAGCACAGAGCCTGACGCAGGGCTCAAACCCATGAACAAACGGCGAGATCATGACCTGAGCTGAAGTCAGAAGCCTAACCGACTGAGCCACCCAAGTGTCCCCTATTTTCCTGCTACCACTTTTATGGTTGCCACGTTTAGAGAAATGCAAAATCAGAAAACAAATAAAAAAGGGCAGTGCCACAAGAAGGCTTGTTGACAGCATGAAAATACGTAAAGATGGTGGCCTTTGAAGCCTGACAAATGCAGGCTTAAATTTTGACTCTCTAGTTACTAACTACGTGACTTGGTCAATTTATTTAATCTTCTCCTGCCTCATTTTCTTTCTCTGAATAAAAGACATGTCTATCATAGATATACTGATTGAGAATTCAATGAGATTATGGAGAAAAAATGCCTGGGTGATTTGTTCCTATTAAATTGTTGCAATGAATACATAAAAAACTGTTGTAGGAACTGACAGTGATTACCTTCAAAAGGAAAGGTGGGGAGGATGAGAGAATTGTCTTCAAAAAAGTACTCTCTTAATACTTGAATACTTATTGTTTCAAGTATCATATATTGTAAAATTTGGTTTATATAAAAACAATGGCCTACAGAACAATGGGTAATATATCATAGAATAAAGATTGGGACTCAGTATCAGAAGAATATTTTCTGACACATAGAATTGTGAGAAAATACCTAAACTGCCAGGGGATGCAGTGAAATTTCAGTTATTGAAGATTTTCCAGCTGAGGATGGGAAAATACCAGAGCAGTCATTCAGGGGCTGCATATATACGGTAGAAGACAGGATGAGATCGCTGTAAAACTCCTCTCCACAATTTGACATTTTTAAACTTCTGCAATAACGATATAATTTCCTTCTACTCTTGGGTAATTCCTATTAGAGATTGAAATTTAAAATATATTTTTATCTTAAAACAGCTTCAATATCACTGTGTACCCAAAATGTAAGGTTGGATCACAGCTACATCATATATCTGAATTAAGGAATTTTGATACATATATTTTTTTGTCATTTACTCACAAAATACGCACATTCATGCACACATACATGGCAAAAATGATGATTTTAACCTATTTGACACACACAGCTCTCCAAAAAGACTGTCATATTGTCGATAAAATCATAAACAGTCCTTTGGACCTGTTTTACTTTTGAAAATCTTGAAATAGACGGTTATCTATACCATCTATACTCTTTAGGTCTGAAGGAACAAAGAACGTGTGGACTCAGAGTTCTGTCTCTCAACCTTGTAATTGTATATTTAGAAAAGAACAGAAATGAAGAAATTTCTACTTTATAGTTTTTTTTTTCTTTTAAATTACTGGTCTGAGAGAAAAAAAAATCACTGCTATGCTTGGCATTTCTGCTTACTAATCCATAAAAGGAAATTGTGTTGAATTTTTTTTTCAGAGTGAAAATTAGCAAATCTATAAGTTTTTTTCATCTTCTGTTTACCTCTCTTTTATGACAAGAATGAAGATAATGATGAAAATATATGTAATACCTAAATGTTGTCAGATATTCATCATATTTATATTCCTTACCGACTCCACTGTCCGTAGTGATTTAATACTACATTAAAGTCAAACCTGGGAGGACATCATAAACAGCTCTTGTTTAAAGGGCATTGTGAAGGAGAGCCTTTAATCTGATTGATGAAATAAATGGAAAGTAATCTATCCTCTATTCAACAGCTTGTTGATGATATGAAAGAATTCCTACTCAAGCAAGCAAGGCTTTAAAGAGAAAGACCTCTTTCATCCTGTCAGCCTCTCATTTTTAGAAAAAAGTTAAGTTTTTCATCATGGTTCAGGGGAGTCCTTGTAAAACGTTCATTGAAAATTTAAGAGCAATTACAGTGTCAGACAGCTAGAAAAATTGCTTTTACTGAGTGAGAGTTCTCTGACAGATGCATTGTGGGAGAATTGATTCTTTCTAAGGGATAAGTGAATTGTCATTGTTAGGCTCTTCTCATGACATCTAGCTAGATGTCATCTGCTTTGTAACAGAAGATTTGAATCAGACAACTGTACTCAACACTAGACAGTGTCTAGATTAGTTCTGCAAAGAAATAAGGCTTTGCTCTGCATGGCATCAACTGAGCTTTTAAAGATTACAGATGAGCAAGGGTTTCAAAAAAAAAGTTAGAAAAATCAAAAACAAAGCTTTATAGCCACTTCAGAAAGCCTGGATGTTTAACCTGTAAGGAAGTCTGTCAAATCCTTGTGGAAACCATATAGAGAAAAGATCAATAGGATACCTACTGGCTCCATTAGCTTGATGTAAAAGGGGGAGAGGGAAGCTGCTTTTCCACAAGAGAAACTACATTATTCCAGGGATTATGCGGGATCAGTTCACTTTGCAGAGAAGAAGAAGAGAAAATGAATGAAGATTCTTGGTGGGCCAGGACTGGAGAGAAAGGGCTTGTCAGGTAATATAACTGGTGATAAGAAAGTGGCTTATTGACTGGGAGGTGTCTCTAATTAGATATTCATTTGCATAGGGGAAGGTGCCCGTTCTAATCTGGAGTGAGGCTGGAGGAGATGTGCAGAAAAATGGCTGTCACTCAATCTGCTGCAAGCTAAATCTAACATAATTCGTGAATTTTGTACTCGCTCGTTATTTACACTGACTTTTAAGAGTGAAGGAATATACTTGCTGTAGAAAAATATGCGTTTTAATGAATAAAATAACTCTCCACATGTCATATATTTTACAACCTCATGCACGTTAACCCTTGAACTAGGACTGAAATATTTGGTTATGTACACACGAATAGAAATATTTAGTACAACTTGATGTTATAAAAAGAAAAAGTTTCAGTGTTTTTAGAAAGGTTATTTCCAGGAATTTATTTATTATTTGTTTTTCTTCTTTTCAATTGATGTTTTATTATAACACTTTATATTTTTAAAAGTTTATTTTAACAAATATTTTTCACAAAATTAGTTTTTGAATATTTTCAGTTAAACTTAGTTGAACATAAACAATACTATTGAGTAGGTAAACCATGAGTAATTTCAATTTGGGGGACATGGTTGGCATTAGCCAAAATATATCTAGTAATTCATAGAATTGTTCAGAAATTCTTTAATTTTTGTAGAATTGTGTTACTAGTTCCCAGTAACAGTGTGCACTAAAAGTCCAATAACTTTAAAATAATATTTTTAGAAATTTACTTCAGCTTTAGCAAAATAGCAAGAGATTAAGTTATTTAACTTCCTCTTTTCTTTATTGAATTAATTTTAAGTTTTTATGGATTAAAACATTCATAAGAATCTGTAGAAACAAACCATCAGCACACCCTTAGCGAGAAAAGCTTTGTCTTCCCAAAACAGTGGCCTGTGTCTATATTCCTGTTCCGAGCATTCTTGCCATTTATGTTTCCCTGGAGCCCTTTATCAATGTTTATTTGAGTCCTCAAATGAATTGATAATGATTCAAAGGGCAAACTTGAATTCTGCTAGTAGAGTACAGTTAAAATTAAAGAACACACAAATCTGACTGCTTTCATTTCTGGTATTTTCCTTTTAATATCCCCACACATTTGTTTCACTCAGGTTGGCAAAGTGCATTTAAGTAGTTTACTAACAACTGAATTATTTCATGTGTCTCCACCCTAAGCAGTAATACATTATTCAGTGAATTGCAACACGGAGAGGAGTATGTTATCCAGTCAGTGGTGTTACAATTCAAAGCATTTGGCATGATCAATATCACAATATACACTAGGTTTAAAAGAACTTACTTGATTGCATAGAATTTTATAAGTGTAAATCTGACAGTAAGATAATGTGGTTAAACTGAATGCCACAAACACACAAATGTTGCATCTATCAGTTATTTAAAAATGAATAGGCAACAGAAATTATGTTTTTTCGGCTTTCATAGAGCACGCTCCGATAGGATGCTTGTGTATGAGTCATTTACAGTTAGCAAATGGCAGAACAAACTGAATATAACATTTTACAATACATAACAAAAGATAAGCCATTCAAAAGTGTATAAATAGAAACATGCAATTCTTGTACATAAAATGTGTTTTTAACTTGTTAGAAAACATTGCAAGATATTCTCAGCCCCAAAGTACAGGGACTTGAAAAGGGGTAGAGCTATATTTGGTCATGTGACCTAAGTGTTCCTTAACTCAACAGTGTGAAATATGGAACAAGCACAATCAAGAGGCATTTATTAATGAACAATTGAGCAGTCTAAGAGAAACTCATGAGAAAGCATATAAATGAATTTGTGAAATCTATTTCATCAGTGATTTTAGTAATCCATATAAAATATGACTATACATTCTGTTAAATAATTTCAGGCTATTTTCCAGTGGAAAGTAGATTTCACTTCCATTTTGCCTATTGGCTCCTATTACCCACTTATTTCTGACTAAAATTGACAACAGTTAAAAGAATATTATTTTTCTCCTTTCAGATGTATTTAAATATACTTAAGTGTATAGAATTCTTAAGTTTTAAGTACTTTATGAGGAAAAAGCAAATTTTTAATTAAGAAAAAATGTAACAGAAGAAAATTGTTTTAATAAGAACTTTCCAATTTTCAGAGAAATGTAAAAATTGTTTATTTTAATCTGTCATACTTAAAATATGGAAAGAATCAGTTGGTATTGGTTGATGAGTCATTCCCCTGTAAGTCCAATGCCCTACATTACAATGGTCACCATTGAGATTGGTTACATGTTACAGCTTACCATTGTTATTAACAGCCTGTTGCATTATATGGGGGAGAATCTTCTGCAATTTCTGAGAGACATGTCAGAAAAAAACAAAATTTCTAACATTTATTGTTTATTTTTGTGGTGGCCCCATGTTTATAAAGAAACAAAATAAAGGCTGTGGAATATTTATGATGGAATGAATGGCTTTACTCAGCAATCAGCTGCCCAGCTGAATATGAAATAATTTGTCTCTATCTATGCTTGTGTGACTACTATATGTGGCAAAGTCTATTTCCTGGTGTCATATTATGAAAGACTCAGTAGAGCAGGCTTTTTTCTTCCCCAATATGAGTCCAAGAATTACTTTAATCTTTTTTCTTCTATGAGAAAAGATAAATGTTATCTGCTGTATATACCTGATGAAACACTTATCTATTTTGATAATTAATGAATCCATTTTAAGCACATGTTATACTATCCATCTTTCGTGGTTCAAAAATGGATGACAGTGTGATTACGTCTTTGTGAGATAAGTAAATGTGTATATTCTTAGATCATCTGGCTTTTAAAATACCAGCGAAGTAAAACTGTGGCAATTTAGTTGTTTTTCTTAATCTGGACTTCCAATTTGGTAGTGCTGTCTATTTCATCGAATGAGAATAAATTATATCATAGTTGATAATTTAAAAACAATAGAGCTACACTGAAGTTGAATATACTAATCATTTACTATTATTTTATATATTTATATATTTTCCAAAATGTGTGACATAAGATGTTCCTCTGGGCAGTGTTGATGTAGATATGAGCAAAAGATATAGTCAACCCTATTTACTCCACTGGAAAGAAAGTGTCGAGAATGGAAGACACATGGGCCCCTTCAGAGCGCCACTCACGTCAGTGGTTCTAATGAGCAGTGACTTAGAACAGTCAGCATTTTTTAACAATGTGGCCTTCACTCTAAATGCAGCTAAAACTTTATGGTTAGCCAGCACAGTTGTGACCTCAGTTTTGAAGAGGCGTGATGAAACTAAATATCATGTTTTTAAGAGTTAGAAAATTTGTATTCTTAAACTTAGAAAATTAAAGGTAAACCTAGGATACTATTTTATATTCCTATATTTTACCACAATTAGAATGTTTAGAAAACCTGTTTTATATATTTAAGATAATAAAGACCCAAAAAGTATTTTTCTAGGATACTCTTTCTCTTCATTCCATTCAGTTAGGCACTGTCCTATCTATAATTTTGAAAATTCTTCCCTAAATCCATTGAAACACATTGCCCCTGATCATGTTACCCAGTATTTGCAGTTGAAAAAATATTAACCACTGGAAAGCATTATCATAATGTTCCAAAATATAGTAAAACTAGATGATATAAGAGGTAAATATATGCCAAACTAAGAATTGTACCTAGAACTGGACATCAAGGTTTGGACAGGTAGGAATTAATAAATTAAACTTTTGAAAAGTACGTTTTTCCTTTTGTTTCATATTTCTTGGTGTGTAATCTGCAAATTTCAAATTACATAGCCACTCCCAGGATGGAATTCTCATGTCCACAGCACCTAACAGAACAGCATTCACATAAATCAGTTGAAAGCAAAGACAAAAGCTACAATATGCCCAGGTTGTCAATTTGTGTTTAATGTGTTATGGAAGTTGCAATGTCTTTTAATTGAAATATATTTCAGGTGGGGAGAGCAGAGAAGAGGACTTAATATAGACTAAGACTTACTAAATGTCTCTTTCAAGATACTTATATTGAACTCATTCACTTTGTTTTTTTTAAAAAAAATTGTAATTTTAACTGGTATGATGGGTTCCTTTTTCTTGAATTAATGAGTTATTTTAGCAACATTTAGGCTATAGTGTGGGAAATGATTAGAGCAAAATCAGGTTAAAGTTGAGCATTCCCTACTTGAGCCTTTTTGTTATCATCTTCTGTTGTAATGGCATGCTACCATTGGGATTTGCTTTCCCAAAGTGATTGAAGAAATAGAAAGATAGAAAGAGGGAACTGGTTACAGTGGTGATAACAGGCTATCTCTACGGGTTATATTTAAAGCTGTGATGACACTCAGGTCTTCTCTTAAAAATACATCGTTCTCTGTGATGTGTGTTACAGACATTAAGAATGACAGTGCGCCATATCAAAAATTCCTTATATAATTGTGAATTAATATTATTCATTGAAAATTGATCTCTAAAGAGAGCTTGGTATAGTTTTAAATTATGTATATTGTCATATTAGAGAATGTCAAATATTTTTTTAAGTTTATTTATTTATTTAGAGATACAGGGTGGGAGAGGGTTAGAGGGAGAGGGAGAAAGAGAATCTTAAGCAGGCTCCATGCTTTCAGCGACAGGGTGCTGGATCTCATAAGTGGTGAGATCGTGACTTGGGCCGAAGTCGAGTCAGATGCTTAACCAACTGAGCCACTCAGGCTCCCCAAATGACAAATATTTTAAATGCTGATCAACAAGAGCTTAGGTTGGGGTGCCTGTCAGCACAGAGTCTGCTTGGGAATCCTCTCTCTCCTTCTCCCTGTGCCTCTACCCTGCTCATGTTCTCTCTCTCTCAAAATAAAATAAATTTAAAACAAACAAACACAAGAACTTCGGTTAGGCAGCATTTCTCAAAGTCATTTCACTTAGAGGCTCTAATCAAAGAATGTCTAGCTGGACAATATTTCAATGAAACACATGTTGAAAAATACTATCCTACTATAGCAGTAGATAACAAGGTCTAGATCTTTCAAGAGACACATTATACATATAAACCAACTTGGGGAAAAACCCAAAGCATTAGATCACACTGCAGATGGCTCCAAACTTTAGAGAAAACGCAAAAGAATTTTTCAAAGACTTGACTTTACTATGGGAAACATTCTAGAAGTTAGTTCTGAAAAAACTGGCTGGCATGTTTTAAATTCTACATTTTATGAATACCAAGAATTCATAGAAGTACTCTTTTTCTCCCTTCTTCCAATTCTCTTCATCAGGCACTAGGCACATATGTTTTAAAATAGTCTCTTTGCTTCTAATTACTCCCCCATCAAAAACTGTCCTACTTTGATTCATATTAAATTTCTGAAGATACCACATATTTTAAGGTAATATATATTCAAGGATGAAAGCAAGTAGTGAAGGTTATAAGATCTCTATGGAAAATAGAAATCACTGTGTCCCAGAATGCTTAGCAAAAGTCCCCAAGAAGAGTGTGAGTTTGAGAGGGAGTATTTCCCAAATGCTAAAGTAAAAGAATACAATGGTCAGGAACATGCATAAGGAAGTGTTCTCTAAAGACTATCAGTACATAAACTAAAATGATATGACAGTGTGTCCACAGTGTGGTCTTTGGTGTTAATTTTCAATATTTCATCGTGAAAGTGGTCTTGAAAATCTGAGCTAACTATGGATGAGAGGAATGTCTCTATGTTTCCTGTTCCCTGTTATCTTTCACATTTAACACTACTTGTTTCTTGTGTTCTCTTTTATCAAAGAATATTATAGGTTCCTATTAGTCTGAGCCTTGAATGGTGTCAAGAACAAGACATCCAATGGAAAGGATTCTTGTCTAAGACTGCAAATGCCTATGCTTGAACTTGAAGTCTGTTGCTATAGCCCTTAGCCTTGCCTATGACTGCCCCAGAATTATGCTGAGGTATGACAATGTATGCCTGACCTTATTTGTTAGGAGTGATTTATAGAGTGCCTTGCTTCTTAGGAGCAGAACACAATCTGTACTGAATCTTACATCAAAGAATTTTTCTGTATTAGTCTCTTTATTTACTGTATCACATTTTCAAATGCTACTCACCATCCACTCCACAAATCCATTAGTGGTTTGTGACTTTGTTGATAAACTGTCCACCTTAATTTATACATTATTTTATAATCACAACATTGCTTTACACTATTGACAATTAAATCGTGTTTAAATGAACCACATAAATAAAGGTGGTAAATAGTTTCCTGGGATTTAATTAATTTAATTAATTAAGACCTGAGTAATCTTAGTCTTAAATCCCTAAATTTCCTCATTCTTCTTTTGCTATGCCTTTCATTTACCGCATACACACACACACACACACACACACACACACGCAAATAGCTTGCTGGCTAGCTTCAATCTTCAGAAATTCTCAGGTTTCCAGAATTATTCTGACATGGAAATAACCTAGTAAGAGTCTTGATGGTTGACATGGTTCTAATATATCCAGTAATTACAAATATAGTTCCAAAATGGTTGAAAAATAAAGGCTATATTTAGTGAACTCTGGTCTTTACTCTTATGGAATAATGTAGAACTTCACATTAGGTGGTGACATTCACAGCTCATGTGCAAAACTGCACATTACACAGTAGAGTTTCAAGAGTGGAGAGAAGTGATCAATTGGTATGGTAATCTACAGAGCTGAGAAACAGTGGTGGCAGCAACGACCACAATGAAAGGGATTTACAGTAGGGTTGGTGGCAACAATAGCAACAACTGTTTCTTATTCCAACCAGTGCCAGGCAGCAAATTGCAGACACTCAGACAATGGCAAGTGTTAAAATGATAAAAGATAGAGCAGCTTGGCACTTGAGTAGATAACTGGATGCTGGGGAGAAGCAGCCAATTGCAACCTGATACATATCCCCTAAAAGGCTTCAATGTGTCATCTGTAAGCATGCCAATCACTGGAATTCAGAAGCCTTGAAGATACACAACGGTGCAGTGAAAGCATCAAGTACTTAGTAATGCAAACCTGGGTTTGGAAATGAGACTCGGTTACTTTACTATCTTTGTCACTCTGGGCCAGCCTCTCAAGCCTCAGTTTCCAAATCTTTAAATTAAGATGAGTATATATGCCTCTTATGTTTATTATAAATATTAAATGAAACCACATAAGTATAGCACCAAGCAGAAAGCACATAATAAATACTTAGAAAACAGTATTGTGTCATTGAGCTCTGGGCTCCCTGCCATTTGTTAGAACTATTGATTTTTATTATAGAAAATACTTTGAAAAATCCAACAATAAATTACTGTTAATAGATGCTTTAATGAGAAGTTATGTTGAACATGTATAATGTAAATTATTATTTAAACAAAAACTGCAGAAATTCATTTATCCTTTCAGTATCTGGTAGTAGGGATTCAGTGTGAGCGATTTAGAGATAATTGAAGGTTATTTTTGAATATTTTTAATATACTTTGGTCATTTGGTATGAAAAACCCTCATAAAAATGAACCCTTTCACATTTTCTTGGAAAAAAAGTCAACATAATGAAGTAGATGTCTGTTTTGGACAGATACAATCCTGCTATAAATGGCTACAGATTACTGCCATTTGAAAGATTTTTTTCTTTTTTGGTGTGGTTTCAGGATTTTTTTCTTTGTCTCTAATTTTTGCTTCTCACCTGCCATCAAGTACTATTTAATATGCCTCCAAAATGAACCCAACCAAACTCTAAAGCCCACATACAAACATCCCCCTGCCACAAATATGCTCAGTCACAGTAAGTGTCATCGATCATCTGCCGTGACTACCAAACTTGTTTAGATTTTTGAGAACATACAAGTCCACAGGATTTGATGAACAGAGATGTGAAAACATTTTTAGGAAGTTACACAAGCTTTGATGTGGAGACTTAGGATATTTATTTGACTTCTCATAAGACATTTTTCTCTTTATCTGTGAGTTCTTAGCTGTGTTCCAGAGAAGCAAGTATGCCAAATGAATAACCTTCAGATGAGTGAGTTATAACTATCTCCTTGCTTTGGTTTAATAAAAATAACTTGCTTGTCTGAAAAATACATTACGTGTTCATTAGAGAAAACAGTTTTCCCTCTTAAATTTGTAGAAAAGGCTAAATAATTTGCACACATTTTCACACATCAGCTTGGAGGTATGTTTTTCCAAGTGCTTTTTTGCATCACCATGTGATCACACAGATGATTTGGAAATTTATATGATTCTTCACAGTAGGTCAATTAACTGTGTCAAATTGAATAGAACAAAAGATAAAGTCAGTATCTTCAAAACTGACTAGAGGGCACACATAGATTACATAATATTCTGCTGAACTTTTAGAGTTTCCATCTGCTGCTTAGAAAGTCTTTTGACTTTAGGATTTGGCAGCCACTGCAAATACGTTTGTACCACATCCATACTGAGTCGTAGAAATTGAACCTGTACGGGTAGAACAGGTTAGTGCCTTCAACTGTCACAGACACGCTCTGTGCATCCTGAGTAATGTGGTGCAAATTTGTTATTTCTAGAATACCAATCTGATCATGTCATTCCCTTTCTTAAAATTTTATAAAGATGAAACATGGTAGAGGAGTTCCTTCATTATTCTAGACCCATATCTTGCTGCAGCTCCCCTCCCTACCCACCTCACACATGGTCACACAAACACCTTACTCTTCAGTTACATGCAAGGGCTTCGAGTTCCCAAGCACCGAGCAGTACGTCTCAATGCTTTCAAACATGTAGCTTCTTATTCCTCGAAATCCTTTCCTCCTTCAACCTCTTTCCTTCCTAATCTCATTATGCTCCACTTCTGTACCCCCTACCCCTTCTACTTATGTTTGGCTATTCTCTATTTGTCTTTTGACTCTTATCTGGAATGTCATATTCTCTAAGAAGGCTTTCTAACCTATTCCCAATTGCTAATTGGATTCAGTGATTCTTCAATGTTCTGTAATTTCTTACGCTTACCTTCATCATAGCACCTAGAACAATACAATACATCTCTACTGCTCTTTATTGATTTTTTTCTCTATTAAACTGTGAGTGATCTGCAATCAAGGACTACATTTCAGTATGTTTGTGTCCCCAACACAATGTATGAGTTTTAGTAACTGCTTAATAAATGTCTGTTGATTGAGGGAGTGAATCAAGATGGAAAGAGATATTTGTTAAATGCAGTTGAAGATGTCTTTCATTTTTTCCTTCTCATGCTTAACCCAATCAGATTTTCTAAAACAAATTAACATATGAATCACTGTCTAGAGTTTATATTTCATTCAAAATGGCCAGTGGTTATTTTCTAAACATTTGTTTTCTGTCTCTCCTTTTAACATGTTCTCATTTTAATAATTATAAAAGAATTTCAAAGATAGTGTTCTGTTTCTTCTAGAGTGGGTTAGATACAATTCTGGGGAAACATAAATTATACACCTACAGGAGTCATAACCAAGGTGAACAGTGAGAAGTGAAAAATATAATCATGCTGACTTCACAGCCAAAGCTAGGGCCAAACAAAGGAGTAATTAATGTAAGCAATTGTATGTATATATCCTTCTATCATTATATTTTTCTCTATGAAAACAGCAACCTTTTAATGAGAAAGGCAAAATTACATTTATTGTAAGATAAAACAAAAGAAATTTAGATGATTTTACATACTAATGGTACTTAGAGTACTACTGAACTATTTTAGTTAGGGAAAGAATATAGGGTGCATGTGTTTCCTGAAATTTTATTAAAAAGTTTCAATTTTGGGGGCGCCTGGGTGGCTCAGTCGGTTAAGTGTCCGACTTCAGCTCAGGTCATGATCTCACAGTTCGTGAGTTTAAGCCCCACGTCAGGCTCTGTGCTGACAGCTCAGAGCCTGGAGCCTGCTTCGGATTCTGTGTCTCCCTCTCTCTCTGACCCTCCCCTTCTCATGCTCTGTCTCTCTCTGTCTCAAAAATAAATAAAACATTAAAAAAAAGTTTCAATTTTCAAAAAAGTGATACATTTCTTGAGTCATACCTATGTAACCCCATAATCAATATTTAGAGAAATTCTGCACTAGATTTTAAAATTATCTTTTCTGAGCATAGAGAAAGAACTATGACTGCCAGGAGTCAGCAGGGGCAAACAAATGGACAGAGGTAAATCTCGTTTTGTACTGAGTCACTATCCAGGCAGAGACGGAGACTTCTATAGATTTAGCATATCAGAATTCTTGTAATACATTTGACAACATTTCTGATGGTTTCTCTAGTAGTAAAGAGCCATATATGTGGTGGTAAGGAAACATTTAATAAATCTGAGAGCAAGACCATACCAGAAGAATGTTTATTTGCAGTTATTCTTTTTTTTTTTTTTAATTTTTTTTCAACGTTTTTTATTTATTTTTGGGACAGAGAGAGACAGAGCATGAACGGGGGAGGGGCAGAGAGAGAGGGAGACACAGAATCGGAAACAGGCTCCAGGCTCCGAGCCATCAGCCCAGAGCCTGACGCGGGGCTCGAACTCACGGACCACGAGATCGTGACCTGGCTGAAGTCGGACGCTTAACCGACTGCGCCACCCAGGCGCCCCGTATTTGCAGTTATTCTTATCCCGAAGAATGATATTTTGCAAGGCTTTACCCTCAGTCTTGTCCTACTCAATTTCTTAAAAACGGTTTGGATAAGAATGTGCACTGATTTTGCTTTTTGATCCAGCTTCTTAACATTAAGTTAGGAAAGACAACAAAATATCTCTGCAGATTTGAAAGTGGAAAGGCTCAGGTATAGTAGTGTACTGTAAGCCTAATATGAATCAACAATGGAAGAGACTTGCAAAAATAGCTAAAGAAACATTTATCTGCAATAATCACCCTAAACTATCTGTCAAGATCCAGTGCCAGACTCTTTATGACACTGAAACATCAGAGCACGTCTAGGGGTAGTGATCAAATGGAAACATCTTCAAATTTGAAAATATCAAAAATTGATTTCCTGGATCTGGAAGCCAGAATGATTGCAGCCTTTCCATGAGTGAAGAACTGTCACAAGGAAAGAGGACTATAACTGGTCCATGACACCGCATTCAGTTGAACTGAACCCAATGGGTGATGTCCACAGAACATGGAGAGTGAATCAACATATAAACACATGTGCGCATGACTGTAGACACCTCCCTCTTACACACTATTTAGTGCAATAGAGCTGAATCAGTGAGCTGAGAATGGACATAGCACAATAATTCAAAGTCAACATTTGTGCAGGAGAGAAAATCCAAAGTTAGTTATGTCTAGGAAAACATTTCCGACCCTCATCAGTTTCAAAAACTGATCTCAACTCTGCTGCACTTACTAAGCGGCAAGGCATAGACCACTAGGTAGCAAGGCATATGTGTCCCATGTATATGTGGATGTGAACAAGTTACTCACTTGAGTACACTGAGCTCTATGGAAGGTCCATTCATCAGTCTTAAGAGTCTTAAGAAAAAACTAGTGAATGAATTATTGCTAGAGTATACTAATATACCATTGTGTACTAGTATAACTATGTGGACTCTAAAATTTAATTTCTTTCCCCTAGACCTCTCTTTCAAAATAATAGATATAATGTAAGAGTCTTAGTGTAATTTTCCTCTCCAACCCTCACTTTTACACATATCCAAAAGGGTAACATATTGTTAGAATAATCAGCAAGTTTTATTTGGAAGGTAATTGCCAAATATTCTATGGATACAAAGACAGGATTCTGGAGAAATTAATTAGTATTTCCTGCTTCACAAAGCAAATGTCTAGCATATTTAAGAATAAGATACAGGTTTGCATATGCATTCAACGAAATTTTATAGGATATTCTCTGTGCTGTAGACATGTGAATAATGAACTAGGGCATACTCCCTGCTCTCAATGAACTACCCTCACATACACATACAAACAAAGCAATACTTGTATGTCCCAAATACCCTTGGACTTCTTAGCCTCAAGTAAGAAAATAAGAAAGACTCTTTGGAGAGGATGATTCTGACCCACCTCTGAAGAGGAAAATAATTGCTGCTAGGAGAAGAATGATGAAGTTTTCTAGGCCAAGGAAATTAAACAAGCAAAGATTCTAAAAAGCTGAAGGGACATGGTCCAGAATGAGATGAAATTAGTTGCATGATGAAGGGGGGTTGAAAATTTCTGATCTTTTACATTCTATTTCCATTCTTCTAGAACTCACTGCTATTCGTCATGTACACAATGCATATTTCACTAGATTACCCATACTCATCCTCACTCACAGTCCTATAAAGTTTTTGGCAGTACTTTGATATACAGTTTAATGATAAATACTTATTCTAAAATGAGAGCATAGAAAAGGAAGAGAAAATATCATGTTATTGTTTTTATCCTGGGGCAAAATAAATTTCTGTAACTTTAAGGCCCAGAATACTAAAGGCACTTGATCAATATACAGAACATTTTTTATGCAATAGGCATAAGATATGTAAAAGCCATCACACTCATATCCTCTCCCTTCCCCACCCTCACATCACAATCTTTTTGAAAATTAAGAGGTTTGAATTTTTGCTTTCTGGGCCGGTTCCACTGTATGTATTCTTGGAAGAGTGGAAAGTCCCCTTAAATCATACATTCTGGTGGCTCCCTCCACCATGACAATAAACTGCCTGTGACATTTTCCTTTCTATGTCTGATCTGACTGGTTTCAAGTGGCTGCTTTCCAGAAACTCCCCGCCAGAACAGGATCACCTCACAATCAAGTCAAGACACAGAACCACCAGACCCAAAGTTGCTCAAGAGAAATAGTTATTTGGTATAAGCGCAGGCAGAGGAGATTGAGCAGTGTCTTTCATGTCAAGAAAAGAATATAACTAGAGAGATGTAGTAAAATGCTGTAGAATCCAACTGATGCTGCGATCCATTCCACGTGAAAAGAAGTAGATGGGTAGACTATGGGGCACAGAGCGGAAATCTCCCCAGAGAGAAAACCCAAGATAAAAATGAGTATCCGTGGTGGCCTTGAAGAGAAAAGGAAATCTCAGAACAGAATCTCCCGGAAGCAGAGAGGAAGTTCATCCTCTAATAAGCACTTTGGTGGGGTCAAATAGGTATTTGTCTGTATCCTCTAATAGACTAAGACCAGTCTTATTCTAAGATGGCAGCAATAGTGTTCATTTATCCCCTTTTGTACCTTTGTTGCTTAGCATAGCACCCAGCATATGGATGCTTTGTGGTGAATATTAAGTGAATCCATGAGTGAATGAAGGATTTACATTAGCCTGGAAATCCACTATGGGGGGGCTCTGTGATAAAACTATAAGGGCAATTATAAGTGATCACCAATACTCATATACTTATATTGCCAGGCACAGTGTCAAGCATATTAAATCATTATTTGATTTGCCCTCACAACTATAAATTAGACTATTATTGTCCCCATGTTCCAGATGAGAAAATTGAGATTTAGAGAGTTAAGACAAATTCCCTATATCACACAGCTTAATAAATTTGGAAAATGGTATCTTGGGTGAGGTTCATCTAATTTCAGAGGCTAAGGTCTACTTTAATTTAATACAAATTGTTTCCAGCAATTTCTTGATATTTTTAGGATATACTGATAAAATCAATTATTTATTGAGAACTTCCTAAGTTTGAATGCTTGTGCACAAAATTTTATTCTAGCAACAATAATTGCCTTTTTTAGATCTAAATACCTGCCTTATTTAGATTTACTATTGTACAATTAGGAACTGTTGTCATAAACCTGGCTACAGGATCATCAGCGTGAAAATAAAAACAGTCCACAGTAGTAGAAATTAAAGGTTACGCTTATATTCGTTAAAATGTAATTCAAGATTAAACTTACAAAACGCTGAATCTTTTTACCAATGAAGGGAAGACACCAAGTGTGGGCCCCTTGATGACTAGGTCCTGAGCAGCATTCCAGCGGTGTGTGTAAAACCACTGTTTTAAAATACCGGAATTACAGGCAAATCTGAGCTCAAAGGGAAGAGGACAGCTACACTCCATATGCAACCATTCACGCTGGTGTCAGAAAGATGACATGAGAGCAGGGCACCTGGTAGGTCTCAGCAGGAAGCACCCCCAGCCCCGCTCAAGGTCGGTTCTTTCAATGTTGTGGTCCGAGGGGAAGTACCTTGTAAGGGCTCATCTACCACCTGTTGCCGGGCACAATAAGTGATAGCGAGAGCCTTCGGGATTCTGATTACCAACTCCCTTTGGTAGGAAGTATTGTGAACAGAACTTTTTTGTTGTCTTCACAAAGAGATCTGTTCTGTCGATTCTTTCTGAAATATACAGAAGAGCTTGGGCATCAGGACTTCCAAGAAACAGAATCTTCCGGGCTGGCTAAAATAGGTACTGGGATGAAGAGGAAAGAAATCTCAGAAAGCAAAGCTCCTTATTCCAATTCTGGAGTTTTAGGCATCCAGAATGTTAGTGGCTATGCTAGAGTCACAGCCTCCAGCCACAGGTAGCTCTTGGAATCCTGAGATGTAGCTTGTTCGAATTGAGATGAACTATAAGTGAAAAAACACACTGGGTGCTGAAAACATTTTATGAAAAAAGAAAAAGGGAAGAATTCGTGGAAATGTTTATGTGGATTAATGTTAAAATAATATTTTAGGCACATTGAGTTAAGTGAAATGTTACTAAAATGAAGGTCACCTGTTTCTTTTTCACTTTTAACATGACTGCTATAAATTGTAAATGTACATCTATGACTTTCGTTTGCAGCTTACTTTACAGGTCCATGAGATAGCACCGGTTCACAGGATGGTTATATTGGTTATATATAGAATGATGTATTACTTTTATTTAATCTTACTTCAGTGGGATCTTTAATCCTCTTTAATCTCCAAGTTTTGATTTAGGGAGTCTGTAAATCTTTAAGTGAATTGCAAATAGCGTTATCAGTCCTTTAAAAAACCGTATTTTTTAAACTTCAAAATGTCACATAGGACGGTTTCTCTTGAATTTTAATATTTTTCAGTCAATGTGACTTTTAAAAACTAAACTCAGCAATCCTAAGCTAAAGGATGAACAGCGTGAAAAAGTAATAGTGACCCTGAACACCAGAAGCTTTTTGTTTTCTATAAAAAGAAATGGAACCAAAATGGAGGTGAAAATACAGGAATCTATGAAACCAATTATCAATCCCTTGCCTCTGCTAAAATTTTCTTGTAAGAAGTATTTTATCTGAAAAGGTATGTATTATCAACATAAATCAATGTGAAACACAAAGTTTTTGTGAATATATTTGCACATGATGTACATTTAGTTTGAAAATGTACACATTAGCAGAGCCTGGGTGGCTCAGGTCATGATCTCGGGTTCGTGAGTTCGAACCCCACATCTGGCTTGCTGTTGTCCGTGCGGAGCCTACTTCAGATCTTTTGTCTCACTCTGTCTCTCTCTCTGTTACCCACCCCACTCACTCTCTCTCTCTCTCAAAAATAAATAAAACATTTTTAAAAATTAAAAAAAGAAAATGCACACATGGACCACATATTATCAAGATTTTTTAAATTAAAATTACATTATTATAACTTATAACGGTGTTAATTTTTTTAACTTTTATATATCAGTCTGGGCTCTGGTGGAAGTGGAATTTTCCCTAGATGGTTTATAATGAAAGGCGAAGTTAAGAACAAAACAAAACAGAAAACAAACAGCAGCATCAATATGTCATTACCATCCTCAAGACTAATGGAATAAGATTGTCACAGAGTTTTACCAGAGTGCAAAAAAGAGCTCGAGCCATGGCAAAGGGTGTCCTCTAAGCTACCTGTGGTCAGAAATGAGGTGCCACCCAGGGAAGGAAGAAGTATCCTGAACTCTTTCTCTTCCTACCATATTGGTCAAGCCCAACTGGAAGATCACCACCTTCATGTGCAAGCACTCAAACGAAGGTTGGAGAAAGAGCAGCAGATGGGGATAGATTAGAGAACAATTAACAGATTTGTAAAGCATTTTTTACCCAAGATAATATTGTGTAAGGTCTAAAGCAGTGTGAGTAGGCATAGTGAGTGATAGGAAAAATAGAATGGTGTGATAAATCCTAACAGAAAAGCAGTTAATTCACTAAAGACACTAGCTACATCAGAATGAAGAGCATTAATGTAGGATATGTTATGTAGTGGCAGTGGAAATCCAGGAGAGTCAAAATGTTATAGAGTAAGTGTTAGATGTGGGGAAATTTCATTGCTTCAGCTTCTCTCAATTAATTTATGAATACAAATTATAATTTCTTGCAATAAATTAGAATTAAAATAAAAGATAATGAAGATTAATTATATATCTTGAAAATGGAAATAAATAATTTAGAAGAAACTGACAAAAGATTAAAATGTAATAGTTAGAGAACACTATTCTCAACTTCTGCCACTGGACATCTATTTTGATCATAGTAGTGATCTGGGATTAGTTAAAAGAGAAGAAAATGTTAAATCTCAAGTATGAAATTGCATAGAAAATTCAGTGCTTTGTCACATACCAGTACCCTATATAATCTAATTTTATAGATTAACAAAATGAATTCAAAAAATAAATATGTATATAATATTGTGTTTACTAGTCTCGAAACATTTCTTACGTTGTAAGCAACTGAACCTTAACTTGAGACTGGTCCTTCTCTCCCATTCTCCCCAGTGAATCGGTAACTTTCTTCAGAAAACCTTCCCTCACTGCCTTCCCACCTTAGCCCATTCCTACTCTCAGGTGGGGTTAGACCAACAATATGTGCCATAAATTGTTGAACTAAAATGAATACTTAGAGAAGTGGATGTTTTATTTTTTATTTTTATTTTTTTTAAGTTTATTTATTTATTCTTGAGAGAGAGAGCGGGAAAGGGACAGAGAGAGAGGGAGGGAGAGAATCCCCAACAGGCTCCATGCTGTCAGCACAGAGTCCGATGTGGGGCTCGACCTCACAAACTGTGAGATCATGACCTGAGCTGAAATTGAGAGTCAGATGCTTAACTAACTGAGCCATCCAGGCGCCCTGAGAAGTGGATGCTTTAAAATATGCTGTTTCTGCCAGTATTTAAGATTTTGTAATCAATTATGGTTCCTGACTCAGAAAAATCAGGGTTATCATTCTGTATCTTTGAGCAGGGAATATACATACCATGTTGATATAACACAGAAAAGTGAGGAAGATAACATTGTATTCTGAAAGGTCTAATCTTTGTTCTCAGTCTGCTAGATGGTCGCAGTTATACCTTCTGGCAAGACCACCCTCTTCCTCATGGTTTTCTTCAGGTGCCCAAACAAAACTCCACTGGACCCTGCAGTGTCATCACATTATGCACGAGGAGGTTGTTTCAATTTGGGTAATTTCAGTACATGCACTGGTAACAGCCTGTCATATATAGAAAACTTCAGTTACGCTGTATGGAATATCTGGCTTAAAGCAACTTCACAGATGTCTGATGTGCCTGCCAACTTTGAAATATAACCCTGAAAACTGAGACAATTGACCCATTGGATTGAGTTATTTAAGGTAAGAGGTCTTGCCATTTCTGATATCTTTTAAGAAAACCTTATAAATCATCAATTCATAGCTACAGCCACATTATCTGGGTATGTTTTTCATTCAATGTTCCCCAGACTTCCCTAACTCTAAAACATTGTAGGAATACACAATCTACCCCCCTAAAAAATAAATTTATAAACTTGGACCAAGCATCTTAAGATTCTTCTTCAGCAAGTCCAGGTAGAGTCCAAGACTAGGTACTTCTAAGAAATCCACTTGTCCCCAGCCTAGAGGGATAGCATGATCAGGCAAGTTTGGGGAAAACTGCTTCAACTGAACTACAGTTGGAAATATTTTGAATTCTATTATTTTAAAGATATACTTTGAAACATTTAATTTTATTCTTTATTAAATAAAATTACTAACTTCCTTTTTCATTTTTTTAATGTTTTATTATTTATTTTTGAGAGAGAGAGGAGCAGAGCATGAGTGGGAGAGGGGCAGAGAGAGAGGAAGACACAGAATCTGAAGCAGCTCCAGGCTCTGAGCTGTCAGCACAGAGCCCGATGAGGGGTGCAAACTCACAAACTGCGAGATCATGACCTGAGCTAAAGTTGGACGTTTAACCAACTGAGCCACCCAGGCACCTCAGAATTACTAACTTTCTTAAATACAATTTGTAATATATTAATTACAAATTCCAGAGAAAAATTATATGCATTTAAATTTTTCATTTTCAATATAAGATTGCATACATGTGCTTTCAGTTAGACAAAATTCCTGATTTAGAATTTTTGTGTTTATATGCAACCAGTCTTAGAAAAAAAAATTAATGGCTTTTCTTGCATTTCATGGAAAAACCATCAAGCATCTAAGTCATTCAGAGTAGCCACCATTCACTGAACATGTACTATATGTAAGATGCTTTTTACACATAATTGCTTTTATTCACCATAAAAAGGTGTGCATTGTTGTGCTTATTTTTACAAATGAGGAAAGCAAGTTTCAAAAATTTAGTAATGTTTCCAAAATTCCACCATTGATATCAGAACATTAGTCTAAAACAGACACTTCCTGGGTATCAAATTGTTTTACAGAGAAAAATACTACAAAAAACTAATTTACATGCAAAACCAAATCAATAAGGAATTTTTCATTCGTGCATTTCTGTGGGCATTTGTTTTCATTATCTAACCATTGTAAATTTTGTATTTAACTGAGTTACATAAATATATAGTTCATGTCTAGAAACATGACAACTTAGATAGCTTTTTAAAAATTTTCAGTCATCCATAAAGAAGAGATGCTGATATCACTGATTGTGAATGGCTATTAGGATGTACACACCAAAGAGAAAAATATATACTTAAATAGATTCTTAAAGGAAAAATTTTACAATATCTTCCTAGTTAAATAAGAATATCCCCAGGGTTCATAACCAAATCAATAAGTCTGAAATCCTCTATCAAGATGTTTAGAAATACAAGGAAGGAAACACACTGTTTAAATAGTGTCAATTTTTAAAAATTACTATGCTTTTCCGACTCTGCTTCTGCTAGCTATATAACCATTCATTTCATAACAAAGTAAAAAGAGAAATAGTTTCAAGAAACTTTTGACTTGTCAGCAAAATACTTCCAAAAGCATACAATAACTGATAATACAAGCTTACACACATGCACACACACACACACACACACACACACAGGGTAGGTAGGAGAAGAGTAGATGACAAGATCTGGTCATTATGTACCTATTTAAACACAGTTATTTGATTTTAAAATGGTTCTTGAAACTTGTCAGCTGAATTGTTCTATTATTGATTTAGATCTTTTTTGTGGAAGATCTTTCTTGGGACTAACCACTAGAAAAACATTTTTTGGCATACAAATAAGCTAATCCTTCTGTAAGAGAAATTTCTGGCTAATTATATAGAAAATACAAAAGAAAGCCAGTCTCCCTAACTTGTAGTCTATCCTATCCTATCCTGTTCTATCTTACCCTATCCTATCCCATTCCATTCCATTCCATTCCATTCTATTCAGTTTTATTCTATTCTATTTATTCTATTTCCAATAAAACATATGAAATGTAGAGAATTCATCTGGGGGTTAATTTTACTACCTTACTAGGTCAAATTCTTTTTTCATAATTTTATTCAGTATAATTTGAATTGCTGCATAAATCATGACCATTAAATATGTCTGGACTCTATATAGAAGCGAAAGATTTTAGACACAGAAGAGAACTTAGCATTCAGTTAGTCTAATCTCCTCACTTTTGATCCTGGAAAAACTGAGAGATTTGATATTAAACTATTTACCCAAGGCCATGCTACTAGTCAGTTGTTCACAAGATCAAGCACTAATTCCAGAATCATGTCAACCCAAAGATCTTTTAATGTAATGTGAAAGTACTCAGACCAAGACTGAACTGAAAATTTAAAATCAATCTTTTTAATATGATTTTATATTATTTTTATATTCTCTAAGAGATTCTACTGGTTGAATAATGTCTCGCAAAGTTTATGTCCACCCAGACCCTCACAATAGGAATTTATTTGGAAATAGGGTCTTTGCAGATATCATTAGTTAAATTTTAAAAAGGTCAGTCTGGATTAAGATAGATCCTAAACCTAATGACAGGCCTCTTAAAAAGGCCATGTGAACACACAGAGACAAAGAGACACAGAGGGAAGAAGACTATGTAAAGATGGGGGCAGATTTGGGGATGATGTTGTCACAAGCCAAGGAAAACCTGGGGCCACCAAGAGTGGGATTAGACAAAGAAGGATTCTTCCGAGAGTCTTCATAGGGGCATGGACCTGCTGATATTTTGGTTTTATATTTCTAACCTCCAGAAATCCGAGAGCATCAATTTGTTATTTTAAGCCACTTTGTTAGGCAACCCTAGGGAAGCAATACAGAATATCACACAAAGTAATATCTAAATATGGTAGATAATGCCAGGAATTCTGTTCACTGAATGTATTTTCATTTCATGTGGTGGTTTTATTGTGGTATTATATATATACGTCTGTGTGTGTGTGTGTGTATACACAAAAATATATAAATATTTTTTTCTCTTTTTTAATTTTTTGCTGTAGTCTTTGGGGATTTGAATTTTGAAGATTCAAATACATACGGACTGTTAAAATGACCCTCCTTCCAATAAACTGTAGCTTATTATTTACAATGAAGTATTTCTAGAATCATACTCCAATTACATCTGTGCAGCATAATTATTCTCTTAAAAAAAGAATAGCAGTTAGATATTAGGTGGCAAGCATTACAGACCTATACATGATAGCACATTGAGAACTGTTGGGTAAATTTCACTTAGAGAAAAAAACAAACCTAATGTCAGACTTGCAAAAATTTAACATAAGAAGCCACAAAAATATATTGTCATATTGATTTTTTACATTGTTATAATAATTAGTAACTTTTAATTTTATATGTATATTTACATTTGACCTAATTATTATAGCTATAATTTCTTTTGTATTGTTATTTAGGGGCAAATAGACAAATACTGTTGTTTCTCCACAACCTTATTTTTGTGCTGAGGTATTTCCAAAGAACATTTATAAATGTAGTACTTTATCAGGGAGCCTCTTCATAAGTCTTGTTCTTCATGCTTGAGCAGCCCCCGCAAAAAGCAGATTCTAAAATGAATGACTTAAAATAGTCGGGGTGGTTCAGTCTGTGTTAGAGTCCAGAACTATAGTTGCATCTCAATTACTCTCCAGTTAAAAAATTCTATCTAACACCTTCTATATAAAAAAAAAAAAAACTTTTATAAAAAGATAATAGAACAAAACAAAATATTAAAATGAAACCACATGGAAACAAAAACATAAAAGTTAATTTAAAACGACATTGAAGGAAATAATGATAAGCTTGATAAAAATAAAATATCAAAGTCATGAAGTAAAGGTAGATTCATGAATCTACTACTGAATCAGAAGCTGAATACAAAATTGCTTTTGAGTATGCATGTGTGTGAGAGAGAGAAAGGGAAAGACAGAGAGAGAGAATTTTCTTGAATTTCCACTTTAAACAAACTCTCTGGAGAAAATATTTGTAATATATCTATCTGAAAAAAACATACTTAAAATCAATAAAGAATTTCTACATATCAACAATAAAAAAGTGAACAATCATTTATAAACTAAGAAATAACTTGAAAAATTACTCTGTAAAAGAAGAAATATAAGTGGTAATACACTTGAGAATGTGGTCAATATTATTGGCATCAGGGAAGTGCAAATTTAAGCCATAGTGAGAGATCATTCAACACCCATGAAATGCCTGAAATTCAAAAAGACTGACATGAAATAGTGATGGCGTTGAACAACTGGAACTTTCATACACTGTTGGTAGGAGTGTAATGTGGCTCAACATTTTGGAGACTTTTGGGACAATTTCTTATTAAGTTAAACATACGTCTATGTTATAACCCTGCAATTCCACCCCTAGGTATTAATCCAAGAGAAATAAAAACATAAATCCACCATAAAGACTTGAACAAAAAGTTCCTGGCAGGCTCAATAATAACAGTAAAAAACGATAACCTTCTATACACCCATTAAGAGGAGGAACAAACCATAGGGTATTCACATAATGAAAGACAACTCAGAAGCAAAATGGAATGGGGTGCCTGGATGCTTCAGTTAAGCGTCTGACTCTTGGTTTCAGCTCCAGTCATGATCTCACAATTTGTGGGTTCAAGCCACACATCAGGCTCTATGCTGACAGTGCAGAGCCTGCTTGGGATTCTCTTGGGATTCTCTCTCTCTCTCTCTCTCTCTCTGTCCCGCTCTTGCTTGCATTCACTGCCTCTGTAAATAAACTTAAAAAAAAAAAAAAACAGAAGTAAAATGCAATGGCTTACTGATGTATGAATCAACAGCACAAACATGCTGAGTGAACGAAACTTGTCCCGAAAGAATATGTTCTGTATGATTCCATTTATATGAACTTCTAGAATTGGCAGAAGTAATCTATGATAATAGGTGTAAGGAAGAGGAACAAGAATTTTTGATATGTATTTTGGATGACAGTTAAATTGAATTGAATACTAAACAACTGACCTTTTTTTTTTATTTAAAAAAATTTTTTTAATGTTTTTATTTATTTTTGAGACAGAGAGAGACAGAGCGTGAGCAGGGAAGGGGCAGAGAGAGAGGGAGACACAGAATCCGAAGCAGGCTCCAGGCTCTGAGCTGTCAGCCCAGAGCCCGACGCAGGGCTCGAACTCACGGACCGCGAGATCGTGACCTGAGCCGAAGTCGGACGCTTAACCGACCGAGCCACCCAGGCGCCCCAACAACTGACCCTTTTAAAACATCCATATGATACCTTGATAAAACATATTAATTACAATAAGAATATTTAAAAATAAAGATAAAATAAATCAATTATTAAAAATATAAAGAAAATTAATTGATCATATCTTCAAAGAAAAGACCTAAGATGTGGCCTAAACTTTCTCTTGTTTATTGTGCGAAGAAAAAAAATAATAAAATGATTTTCACTTTGTGTTAACCTAATTATTTAACATTTAAAGTTAAAAGTTTCTCTGGTAGTCAACAAAACAAAATGGTGACTCACAAGGTAAAGAAAATGTCAGGCTGGCTCCCAATTTTTGGTCCATATTAAACACAATAAGAAACCGGAGGGAAGCCTGACTGGCTCAATTTGTAGAGCATGACTCTTCGTCTCAGGGTCATGAGTTCAAGCCCCACATGGAGCATGAAGCCTACTTAAAATAAAAATTAAAAAAAAAAGAAAAAGAAAAAGAAACTGGAGCAGCACCAATACAACTTTAACAGTAATGTGTTTTATATTCTATATTCAGCCAAGGTATAATTCTTATATGAAAGCAGTACAAAGATATTCTCAGATGTGTCTGAACTCAGAATGGACTCCATCCAGATGTTTAAAAAAAAAACAAAAAAAACATAACTTTCAAAAATGTTCCTTACAACATTTTTTTTTCCTTCCAAATAGCAATAACAAAGAAAAAATTGTTGGGTCTTATCTCCCGGTTGAATTACTAAGGATAACATTAGGCAAAGGTGGAGTTTGGGGTGGAGGAAAGTTATATTCCAAAAGGTGGATAAATTAGTACAGTGTTATTCTTAACTTTGAGAAATTGATTTAAGAAAAGTTCACAGTTTTAATATAACCACATATAAATAATTACCTAACTGGCCCTATTCCAAGATAGTTAAGAAGGTAAATGAAAAGAAAATAGCATCAACAAAACCCAAACACTTGAAAATTTTTGTATACATCCTTATAAATAACAATTAGTAAAGGAGAAAATTGGATTAACTTTAACAGAATAAGTAAAACGACAACAACAACAAAAACTCATATCAGACCTATGAGATGCAATCAAAGTCATATTCAAAGCAAATGTTATTTTCATTATTTTTAAAATAAGTGAAATATTCTTTTAAAGATTTACTCAAGAGATAGCAAGAAAAATAAACAAAATCTAAATAATTCAGAAGAAAGTAAATAATGGAGCTCCAAGTAGAAATAATTACATAGCAAAACAAGGGAAATGATAAACATGAGATTTTTATAAACAGTTATATGGAAAAGCTCTGGTTAATAAAATTACTTTAATATTAGAAAGGAAATATTTTAACAGCTCTAGAATACATTTTAAAATTAGAACAATTGATACTAATATATTTAATAATCTCAAGAAAATAAACAACTATCTAATGAAAAACTTTAGATTCAAATTCAACAAGGACAAATTCAACAAAGACTTTAAAAGGAAAAAACAAAGCAAAAAAACTAGAAACTGTCAAAAACAGCACAAACAGAAAAAACATCTCCAGCGACCAATACTCTTACACTTGACTTATTCTAAGTTTTCAAAACACGGATAATGTCTGTGCTACAAAAATTACTGGGAAACAGATTACAAAAAGGAAAGTTGCCAAATTCACTTTATAAAATAAGAACTATTCTAAAAATAAATGAATGACAAAGATACAGAGAAATCTGTATATCCAATTCTTTACGACTGCAGACACACAAAGTCTTTAACAGCCTACAACAAAATGGTCTTTAGTCCCAGAATCAAACTATTCATCATTATGAAATCTATTAATAAAATTTATCACATAGACAAGATGAATATAAAAAAATAATAGAGTCTTTCCAATTGGATACCCAAGACTATAGCAAAAATCCAAAAACCATTAACTAGTATAAGTTTTTAATACAGAAAAATAAAAATGTTTCCTCAACATGATGAAGACTATCAAGCTTGATCCAAGAGACAGTGTGGGACTTAGTCCAAAGCTTTAGGAAGACACTGTTACTATTGAACATTGTCCTAAGTCTAGCTAGTGAAACCTGGAAAGAAGAAAGCAAATAATTATTTGCAGATGATATGATGTTAAATCTGGAAAACCGAAATGTATAAAAGATGTAAAGCAATGTAACACTTGAGCTCACTTAAAATGAAATGTGCATGGAAAAGCCTAGAATACAAAAGGTATCTTTAGATGGAATTGTAGTCTGTCCTTTTTTGCCACTTTTGCTGATTTCCAAAATTTCTTTTTTTTTAAATTTTTTTTAACATTTTATTTATTTTTGAGACAGAGAGAGAGAGAGAGAGTGTGAACAGGGGAGGGTCAGAGAAAAAAGGAGACACAGAATCTGAAACAGGCTCCAGGCTCTGAGCTGTCAGCACAGAGCCCGACACGGGGCTCGAACCCACGGACCGCGAGATCATGACCTGAGCCGAAGTCGGATGTTTAACCAACTGAGCCACCCAGGTGCCCTGAAAATTTCTTAATGCATTTGTACTGCCTAAGCAATGTAAACAAAAACAACAAAATTATCTGTGAACGATAACATCTGGCAAAAGGGGTAAAAATTTCCCATGAGGCTGAAACTATTAACAGCCTTATGGGACGCCTGGGTGGCTCAGTTGGTTAAGTATCAAACTCTTGATTTTGGCTCAGGTCATGATCTCACAGGTTTGAGGGATTGAGCCCCACATGGAGCCCCACATCAGCCCCTCATCGGGCTCTGTGCTGTCAGCATGGAATTCTCTCTTTCCCTCTCTCTCTGCCTCTCCCCTTCAAAATAAATAAATCAACTTTAAAAACAACAACTAAAACAAACAAACAAACAAACAAAAAAACCCACAACCATTGGGCTCCTGGATGGCTCAGCCAGTTAAGTGTCCAATTAGGGCTCAGGTCATGATCTCAGGGTTTGTAAGTTCAAGCCCTGCATCAGGCTCTGTGCTGACAGTGTGGAGCCTGAGCTTGGGATTCTCTCTCGCTCTCTCTCTCTCTCTCTCTCTCTCTTTCCCTCTCTATCTATCTCTTCCTCTTTCTCTCGCCCTCCCCCACTTGCACATACAATTTATCTCTCAAAATAGATAATCAACTCTTTACATCATTTTATACAAATATATATCCCAGTCATTTCAACAGACTTATGTGTTATAGATTTTTATATGGATTTGCTACAAATTACTTGTCCCTTCCTAATGGAATTTAAATTGTTCCAGGTTTTAATTTTTATATTTAAGGCTTTAATGAGCATTCTTGTATATATGTCTTTTTGTACTTATGTATTATAGTAATCAATTACTATATAACAAACTACCACGAAATTTAGCAGCTTAACATCATAATTTATTTTGTCTCAAGGTTTTGTGTGTCAGGAATTCGTCGGTGATTCTTCTGTTTCACATGACATGAATGTCAGTCATTCAGCAGAAGTTAGGTGCCAGATGTGCTGTCTGGGGTTCAAGGCAACTTCCCTTTTATGACTGGTGCCTTGACAAGTAGTACCGTTAGAAAGCTGGACTCAGCTGGGACTATTGACAGAATTGCTTGTACATAGGCTGTTCTACATAGCAGACTCAGTGGATTTGGGCATCTATGTAGCAACTCAGTGCTCAAAAAAGAGTGTTCCAAAAGGCCCAGATGACAGCTGCAAGGTGTCTTATGACCCAACTTTAGAAGTTCCATGACATCACTTTTGCTACTCTCTGCTAGCCAGGGAATTTACTATGGCCAGCCTGAAGTTAAAGGGCGAGAAAGAAAATTCTGCTTCTCAATAGAAGTAATAAATAATTACAGCCATCTTTCATTTAACACAGTGAATAAATTAGAGTTCTTGGAGGTGTAATTGCAGGGTCAAAGGGTACGTACATTTTAAATCACATGCAAAGAAGTTTATACCAAACAAATTTTTAAAAATTTTAGTATGTACTTTTTTTGAGAGAGAAAAAGAGAGCACAAGTTGGGGAGAGAGACAGAGAGAAAGAAAGCGTGGAGCCTAATATGGGGTTCCATCCCACAACCTTGGGATCATGACCTGAGCTGAAACCAAGAGTCAGACATTCAACTGACTAGGGAGATGCGACCCACACACCTGACATTCTCCATCACAGTGTCAATTAGAAATTACATCTTCTATAAGTAATAGAAAACTCAACTAATAATGACTTGAAACATAACACTTACTCTTAACAACAAACCAATTCCAAGATATTCTCAGATTCAGTTTCTTTCTATCTTTTCACTCTACTATTCTTAAATGTTGGCTTATTATCTTCATGATGATTGCCTTATGGGAAAGAAATGGCTACCTTAGCACCAGACACAATGTTCATATTCAAAACTTTAAAAAATGGAGAATGAGCTCTCCTGTCACATTATTCTCCTTTGTAAGGTAGCAAAAACTGTCTTAAAAGTTCCCCCGTAAGCATCTTATTGGTCGTACATGGTCACCCCTTGTGCCCAAAGAGGCTGGGAGATACTTTACCTGACTTTCCAGTCTCTATTTTGAATTGTTAAAGGAGAAAGAGATTGGGAGGGCATGATTTTTCTGTTAGTGAATCAGCAGCTCAGCCATACAAGACAAAACAGAAAGCCGACTAAGTCTTGGGAAAAGGTTGAAGAAGTTTATCAAAGAATGTTTCTAGAATAGAAATAAGAAATTTTTGTGGGTTACATATGGTCCAGCTTAATTTCCTGGTATAAGGCTAGCAAGTAATGGACACCAAGATTTTCTTAGTCTTTATTCAAGATCACTTTTCTCGTAGACTCCAAAAGGGTAGATTTTAGTGAACTTGCCGTGGACTGTGGAATTTAGAATTGTCTGTCTTTCTTTTTTTCCTCTTCCTCTTCCCCCTCCTCTAAACCTGGCCTTAGTATCTGCTTTCCATTTGTAAAATTTATGTTTTCTTTTTTAATTTTTGGAGAAAAGGACAAAGAAAGTTGTCAGGAAAATAACACGATGTAGAGGAACAAACAAGAACTTTGGAGACCCTGAATAAGGACTCAAGGTTTTATTCCTATATCTGCTGTTAATTATAAAATCTGGGGCTCTTGTCTGTCTTACTGAACTTTTAGTTTCTCGATCTGAAGCGAGGAAATGGCAAAAGACTGCATTCAGGGCTATATTCTATTATTTCATCACGATCCTGTCACATACTGGCCAAAAGCATGATTAAGCTTAAAGAAAGCTGGCTTCTTACTAACTGGGGTCACGTCAATCATCATCGTCATCATCTTCATCACCATCTTCATTGCGCATGTAATGCTGGGCAATATGCAAAGTACTGTATGGAGATTATATCATATTCAATCCTTACTATAACACAGATGCTGAAAATTTTATTCTTATCCCCATCTTTAGAACTGATACAGTTGAGACTAGGAGTAGTTATTTGCCTAGAAGTGCTTGGAAATTTACAAGTTCTGGAATTAAACAAAGTTATCATTGATCACAGTAGCTAACTATCATTGATCAACTGAGGAAGATCTCAAAGAGCTATAAGATTAGTGTAATTGTTTTGACTTTCAAATAAAACTTGTTTATGAAAATAGTACCAAAATGCGAACATACAAACTCTTGATATTTTGCCAACATAATCTCGCCAGAATGATCCAACGACAGGACCTGTGTTCACTCTGAATGTTTGCAAGCAGTCCACACAGCTTCAGGAGATGCAAGGGCACTCAAGAACAGCCATTTACAAAGTTGCCTAAATATTGATGAGGAGTAAGACAGACTGATTTTTTGATAGTTTTCTAGCTCCAAATCCCAAGAGATAAACTTTAAAACAGAAAAAAAAAAAAGTGGCAGAACAGCCTGTGATAAGATAAAATAATTGAAGGATTTGTTATATTGCCCTCATACAGTAAGTAGATTAAAAGGTAGCCGTGGTCAGAGCAGAACGATAGACAACAAATCGAATAGAGCAGATACAACAGGAAGCTTGTAATAGCCTTAGGTTGAGAAAGAAACAGATCCTTTGCCAAAGCAAACTCCTGCCAATGCTACTTCTACACAAAATGGTTGGCAGTCAGCCTGCAGTGTGCTGCTTGGGGCCAGGCGCCCATGAGGGGACAGTGTGGAACTGCTATTTACATGCTCAGAAGGTAGAAAGGCAAGACTGTTTCTTTCCCCTTTTTCTTTTGTTGCTATAACTGAATAGGAAAATATTTTTATTTTCTGCACAAGGCTTGGAAGGGTGCTCCAGACAGCTGTGCAGAAACATTTGCACCTGAACAAAAAAAGAAACCAACTCCAAAGAGGGAAGGGATGCTGACGTGAATCAAAATTTATCCTGTATTTAATGACAGTTTGGTGAAAATATCTGTTTTCAGAGACAGAGTCTCCTGCAAAGCTTAGAAACCAGCTGTGCCCAGAAGTATACACCTGAAACCTAACAAGCAAAATAGGAAGCTAAACAATTTGTGAATAAAGGTTTTTCTTTCCTGTTTAAAGCTAGATTGGCAAATATTTGTATTTTCCATGGGGAAAAAAGAAGTATTCATTGAATGGTATTTCAAAACATACTGGATAGAATTACAAGTTTAAAAGCCATTTATACACTTGTACACCAACAAAGCAGTTCATTTACAGCAAGAACCACAAATCTTTAATGAGTTTAAATTTGAGGATGAGAAGACAGAGAATAAAAACTGGTATCTCCACAGGCATAACTACGGTGTAGAATCTGACAATGCCAGCACCTCAGAGGCGTGTCTAAACAATGACGTCACTTGCCAAGGCACACTGGAATTAGATGTAGGATCTTTTGTGTCAAGTAGCCACTAGATGGGCTATGAACAACCATCAGATGGAAATGGGGAGACAAACATATAAGAAGGGTAGTACTGGACACTTTCTCTTCAACTTTCGTCAATGCTTTGTTTGCTTACTTGGAATCCCCTAGTTGGAAAGAGAAATAAGAAATGTGTCATAAGCTCACTTTCAATCATAAAGATGACAACAGTCATTATCTTTAGATCGCAAGCTATTCTGGCCACCAGTGCATGTGATAGAGATGTAAGACAGGGCAGTGAGGGCAAGAATGGTGGTTGCACTGCATTCCGAGATGTTGAGGTAGAGTTAGCCCACTAGAAAGATGATGCTATGTCGGTGACCCACAGTGTAGTAACCTTAATAGGTATTTTCCTGAAATGGAAATCCTACAAACCAGGATTACGTAGATAATTTCCAGTGGTACTTAATTTTTTACAACCTGCATTGACATTTTCTAGGACTTGTATTTTACAACCCTGTTGGGAAACTGAGGTGATTTCTTTTTCCAAAACTAGGCCCCATACATTTTAAAACAACTCTGAGTTCATTAGTTTTTTCCAACTATTAAACCACATTATTTATTTGGTGGAAATGACCCTACGTCTCCTTTTTATTGGAATGTCTCAACTGGAGAACCCAAATCTGAGCTGGCCTTTTGTATATATTAGGCAGGTAATCACCCAAAGGGTATGATTTGAGGAATGCCAGAAGACTCCCTAAAGAAAAATTCTACCTTCCGTGTTGCCCGAGTGTCCATTATTTGGTGATTCAGTGACTTACATAATCCTCTTTTACAAAGCAAATACCATTCCTGAGATAGGTAAAACCTCGGCATGAAAGAAGTTAGCCAGTTGTTTTGCTCCCTATATTGTCAATACAGAGACAGACAGCCTTTTTTCACAGCACTCCGGCAGGCAAACTCATTTTTGTCTTTTAAAATCCAGTTCAGTTGTGTGACTTTAGCATTTCTGCCTCAAGGGAAATCAACTGCTCCTTTTTCTTGGCCACCACAGACTTCATACACAGCATCCTCACAGTGTGCGTCCACATGTTTTATAATTTGTTGTTCAGTTGTGTCTATTTTCCTACTGGATTGTGAGTTCCTATAGGCTAAAGCTGGGTGTGGCTCTTATTTATCTTGATATCCCCAGGATCTATTGTAACACTTTAATGAATCGCAGTGTTTCTTTAAAAGAATCAGTGACGTAAGAAGTGCCAAACACAGGTAATTCCTACATTACTCTCTTGTTTACAGTATAAGTCAGTCCTACATCTAACTTTGTGTGAGTTCAGTCAAAATGGTTGATTTGCTTATTCTGCACATATTTGTTAAGCCAAATTTAAGAAAACACATTATCCAGATATTAGATAATCAAAATACAGTTGTGTACCAAAAGAGGAGGGATGGAATGGGTCTGCCTGGGATCTACCCATTAAGGGTTTGCATTATCCATAGAGATTGTAAAACAGTGATAAACTATCTAACCACAAGTCTGTCTTTTATTATAATTACCATGTGTTGGTAATTCTAAGCAATCTCATTGATAAAATTATGCTCCTCACTAGGGAAGACTATGTTCTTAACTCTTTCTCCTGGGTTCACTACTGCCAAAATGTATTGCTATCATTTATATTCATTTCATTCCATATATTCTTATGTTCCAAGGCAGACCCTGATTTCTCAACTTCATCACTTGTATAGTAATTTCAGATCAGGCTTTTAGGTATTTTATTGGATTTTCTGTTCCACAAGGTATAAAATTTGGCTGGGAGATATTCTGACTCTCTAGGCTCCATTTCCTACTAAAACTTGAACAAATTATACAATTAATTAGAAAACGTGAGTTACATTGGTTCTCAGCAGGTCAGGGATTATGAGACCAACATTTCTTCAATTATATTTTTATTTATAATCTACCTTATTTTTTTTTATTTTACCATAAAATTGTGTAAGTCTCATTTATATTGGCAGGACAAATCAATTAGTTGACATAAATGAATAAATGTAGGAAACATTTGTTGTTAGTAGCTGCTCAGCCAACTCAATTTGGACAGTCATTTCTCTAATGGTGAACACCATAGAAGAAAATGTGCAAAATGTTTTCAAAGACCTATACATACCTTTGCTGGATTACATATTTAAAGGAGACAAAGCAATGTCTCTTTACCTTCAATAAATGTGTGTCCTGGGGTGCCTCGGTGCCTCAGTCAGTTACGCATCCAACTTCAGCTCAGGTCGTGATCTCAAGGTTTGTGAGTTCAAGCCCCATATGGGGCTCTGCACTAACAGCTCGGAGCCTGGAGCCTGCCAGATTCTGTGTCTTGCTGTCTCTCTCTCTCTCTCTCTCTCTCTCTCTCTCTCTCTCTCTCTGTCCCTCCCACACTTGCCCTCTGTCTTTCTCAAAAATAAACATTAAAAAAATTAAAAAAAAAGAAATGTATGTCCTAACAGTACAAATAGAGAACATGTATTTTTCCAATAATCTCAAGTCCAAATCTGAATAAAAGGAACATGTGTAGCTTATAAGAATTGCCAAACTGAAGTCACCCAGACATTTGTATACTTGCCAGCTAAGGATGTTTCGTGAAAAGATTTTGGCATCTTCACTGAGAAGAATCTTATGGGTTAGAGACATCCTGTTTCTATGTGAGCCCTTCACGTATCTTTTCTTCAAAAAGAGTTCAAACACTGGCAGGTTAATATTTTGATATATTAGCCAACAGGATCTCTCTCTGTAATTACGTGTACCTCATGACCTTTCCCAGAGCTCTTACAACCAGGGTCTTCCAAGTTCATTTCTCAGGGAAGAGATATAAGAAGAGAAATCCAGAGCCAACGGAAGAGTCAAATTACTGGCTTTTGAGGAAGCCTGGATTTACGGATGGGAGTGAGAGGCAAGAGTCCAGAAACTTCAGAGAAGTAAGAAATGGCAACTAGTTTTGTCCAGCTGAAACAGAGGACTTGCTCTGGAACAATGAAAGCTGTACTTTCAATACATTGTGTATCAGTGTTTGAAGGCTGATGTAGGTAGATTTGGATTTAGTAGGAAGCAGGAAATAGTATTCTATGCAAGGGCAAGTGCATTTATTTAAACAAATTTTCTAGTTCTGAAAAAGTTTGAGAGCAGCTGGAGTACTCATTCGTGGCCAACTCTCCCTCCCAACAACCTTCTGTCACTATTCTATGACTAACATAACTGTCATGAAATGCTGGAGTATGCAGGAAAGTTCAGATATATCCAAAACACAGGGTCCTCAGGAAGAGGATGTACAAGTTGGGTTTTACTGTTTATACTTAGGGGAAGCTCTGAGAATAGGTTTCTGATAAAATGCTTTATGTCAATGAAGGCAAGTTACCTGTGCTGAGGAGGGTATCATGGAGAAGAGCTAGTTCAGGCGTAGGATAACCTTTACCTGTTTCAACTTGTGAACAGGGTAGTCTTAAACCAAGATGCCCAAGCATTTACCACGGGCCCATTTATGGAAGAATCCCACATAATTGTACACTGATTGTTAACCTGTCTGCTCTAAGGAACCATAACAGCTTGAAAAGAACAGCACCCACGAGGCAATAAAGCAATGTTGTTAACTTGGAGCCTCTGGAATCTAATGGCCAGACTTAAAATCTGAGCTACTCTCTAGAATCACAGTAGTATGATCATAGGCAAGTTAATTCATCTCTCTGTGTCTCAGTTTTCTCATCTATGAAACTTTAGAGTGTCATTGTGATAATGAGTACTGTGAGCACTTGGGAAGGACTTTGGGACATATGAGCATGAGCTCCTGCTTTTCAAATTATCATTACGCAGCCCTTACCTACCATGAATAAGATGGAACATTGTGAGCTCTTTTATGGGCTGAATAATGCCCCTCAAATGGGTCATGTCATAATCGTCAGAATCTGAGTGTTACCTTTGAATTAGACTTTGTAGATGGGATTAAATTAAGAATCTTGAAATGGGGAGACTATCCTACATCCACTGAGTGGGTCAATATAATCATTATGGTCCTTAGAAGGGAGCACAGAAGTCAGAGTCAGAAAAGTAAGCAATAAGATGACAGATCTGAGATTGAAGTGATGGTCTTCAAGACGAAAAGACAGCACATAAGCCAAAGGATAGAGGCAGCTATAGGAAGCTAAAAAAATCAAGACATAATTATAAGTTATCATTTTAGTGTTCTGAACCTTCAAATGAAATCTGGCAAGGTATTTTTATGCTCGTTTTACAGAGAAGGTAATGAATTTAGAGAGCACTTGTAACTTGCTCAAGATTAAGTGTCTACAAAGTGGGGAATGAGAATACCACCTTGGGATTGCCTGATTCCACACACAACACTTGTGATTCCAAGGTGTTCCTATCTCAAGGTCTCATCTTAGGGAAAACCAGTTACTTTATTACAACATATCTGTACAGGTACAACGTATCTGTACATGGAACAGTATCCACTCACTTCCAAATTCCAGCTTATTTTCACCAAATTTAAAAAAAGACAACAAGAGGAAGTCTTTTGTTAATACATGCACAACTATTATCAGCAGCTACAAGGATGAGTGGCTATAGTCAAAAGATTTGAAGTCAGAAGAGATTTGATTCCCAAACTGGCCATACTCCTGCTATGTGACCAATAATTTTCTTAATATCTCAGGTACTATAATTAACACACAAGATTTCGAGAAAGGGTGAAGGATTTAATCAATATTAAATTTGTTTATGTGACGTGCACATAATTGCAATCATGCTTAACCTTTATTGAAAGCTGATTACACGCATGAAACTTTTCTAACCACATTACATGGACTATCTCATTTATTTGAACACTATTGCTAGCCTGCAGGCATGCTTGAAGCAGTATAAATAATGACTTAGAGCACAAAATCACAGGCCAAACTATGGACGTAGACAACTTACTTCTCTATACCTCAGCTTCCTCATCATACATTGACGATAATCATTATTCACAATGTAGATCTGATAAAGAAGAGAATGTGTGTGTGTGTGTGTGTGTGTGTGTGTATTCAGTTTTAAGAACTGTATGTCTGCCACAGAGTGCTTCCTGTCTAAGTATTTGCAGTTATTATCAAGCCCACACTTTACTGATGAGGAAATTACTTGCAGTAATTACTTCTCCCACATGACAGAGCTTGGAGGGACTGGGGTGCTGAAACCAAGTTTCAAACCCACAAACTTTCCATGTTGTTTCCTAGTATTAAGAAACACCTGATGTTCATATAATATATGTTATATAATAAAAATTATATCAAGATTTATAAAAAGGATTTTAAATGTTGTTATTTACTGGGGGAAGAGCCAAGATGGCGGAACAACATGGAAGCTTTTTGTGTGTCTCGCATCCATGAAATACAGCCAGATGAACACTAAACCATCCTACACACTTAGAAAACTGATTGGAGGATTAACACAACAATCTGCACAACCTGAGCCACAGAATTCAGCAGGAATTCACCCCAAAACAAGGAGCATGAAGAAACGACAGCCAGGGATTTAACCAACACAGATACAAGCATGATGTCTGAACCAGAATTTAGAATCACGATAATAAGAATACTAGCTGGAGTCGAAAACAGATTAGAATCCCTTTCTGCAGAGATAAAAGAAGTAAAAAAATAGCTAGAATGAAATTAAAAATACTATAACTGAACTGCAATCACGGATGGATGCAGTGGCAGCAAGGATAGATGAGGCAGAACAGAGAATCAGCGATATAGAGGACAAACTTATAGAGATAATGAAGCAGAAAAAAAAGGGAGATGAAGGGGAAAAAGCACGATTTAAGAATTAGAGAAATCAGTGACTCATTAAAAAGGAAAAACATCAGAATCATAGGAGTCCCAGAAGAGGAAGAGAGAGAAATAGGGGTAGAAGGGTTATGTGAGCAGATCATAGCAGAAAACTTTCCTAACCTGGGGAAAGACACAGACATCAAAATCCAGGAAGCACAGAGGACTCCCATTAGATTCAACAAAAACTGACCATCAACAAGACATATCATACTCAAATTCACAAAGTACTCAGGCAACAAGAGAATCATGAAAGCAGCAAGGGAAAAAAGGCCCTAATCTACAAGGGAAGACAGATCAGATGTGAAGCAGAATATCCACAGAAACTTGGCAGGCCAGAAAGGAGTGGCTGGATATATTCAGTGTGCTGAATCAGAAAAATATGCAGCCAAGAATTCTTTATCCAGCAAGGCTGTCATTCAAAATAGAAGGAGAGATAAAAAGTTTCCCAGACAAACAAAAATTAAAGGAGTTTGTGACCACTAAACTAGCCCTGCAAGAAATTTTAAGGGGGACTAACTAAGGGGAGAAAAGATGAAAAAAAAATATATATTTTTATATTTATATATATACATATATATTTATATTTATTATATAATTATTTATCGTATAATTTATTGTATAATATTATATATTTATATAATATATATATTTACATATATTTTATATATATTTATATATAATATATATTTACATATATTATATATATAATATATATAATATATATTTACATATATTATATATATTATATATATATATATATATATATATATATAAATAAATACCAAAAGCAACAAAAGATTAGAAAGGATGAGGGACACCTCCAGAAATTCCAACTCTACCAACATCATAATGGCAATAAATTCATATCTTTCAGTATCACTCTAAACATCAATGGACTCAATGCTCTAAT
This sequence comes from Neofelis nebulosa, assembly GCF_028018385.1. Lineage (NCBI taxonomy): Eukaryota > Metazoa > Chordata > Mammalia > Carnivora > Felidae > Neofelis > Neofelis nebulosa. Next base: position 38,608,719 of record NC_080782.1, on the reverse strand, counting down.
CAAAAGACATAGGGTAACAGAATGGATAAGAAAACAAGACCCATCTATATGATGTTTACAAGAGACCCACTTTAGACCTAAAGACACCTACAGATTGAAAATAAGGGGATGGAGAAACATCTATCATGCTAATGGTCAACAAAAGAAAGCCGAAGTACCATACTTGTATCAGACAATCTAGACTTCAAAATAAAGACTGTATCAAGAGGTGCAGAAAGGCATTATATCAAATCAAGGGGTCTATCCACCAAGAAGACCTAACAATTGTAAACATTTATGCACCAAATGTGAAAGAACCCAAATATATAAATTAATTAACCACAAACATAAAGAAACTCATTGATAGTAATACCATAATAGTAGGAGACTTCAACACCCCACTCCCAGCAATGGACAGATCATCTAATCAAAAAATCAACAGGAAACAATGGCCTTGAATGACACATTGGACCAGATGGACTTAACAGATACATTCAGAACATTTCATCCTAAAGCAGCAGAATATACATTCTTCTCCAGTGCACATGGAATGTTCTCCAGAATAGACCATATACTGGGACACAAATCAGCCCTAAGTAAGTACAATAAGATTGGGGTCATACCGTGCATATTTTCAGACCACAATGCTATGAAACTCGAAATCAACCATAAGAAAAAATTTGGAAAGGTAACAAATACTTGGAGACTGAAAAACATCCTACTAAAGAATGAATGGGGTAACCAAGCAGTTAAAAAGGAAATTAAAAAGCATATGGAAGTCAATGAGAATGATAGCACCACAACCCAAAACCTCTGGGATGCAGCAAAGGTTGTCATAAGAGGAAAGTATATAGCAATCCAGGCCTTCCTAAAGAAGGAAGAAAGATCTCAGATACACAAGCTAACCTTATGCCTTAAGGAGCGGAAAAAGAACAGCAAATAAAACCCCAAACCAGGAGAAGACAGGAAATAATAAAGATTAGAGCAGAAATTAATGCTATCGAAACCAAAAAAACCCAGTAGAACAGATCAATGAAACCAGAAGCTGGTTCTTTGAAAGAATTAACAAAATTGATAAACCAGTAGCCAGTTTGGTCAAGAAGAAAAAGGAAAGGACCCAAATAAGTAAAATCAAGAATGAAAGAGGAGAGATCACAACCAACACAACACAAATAAAAACAATAATAAGAGAATATTATGAGCAATTATATGCCAATAAAATGGGCAACCTGGAAGAAATGGACAAATTCCTAGAAACATATACATTACCAAAACTGAAACAGGAAGAAATAGAAAATTTGAACAGACCCACAACCAGTAAGGAAATCGAATTAATAATCGAAAATCTGCCAAATAATAGGAGTCCAGGGCCAGATGGCTTTCCAGGGAAACTCTACAAAACATTTAAGGAAGAGTTAACACCTAATCTCTTGAAACTGTTCTGAAAAATAGAAATGGAAGGAAAACTTCCAAACTCTTTCTATGAAGCCAACATTACCTTGATTCCAAAACCAGACAGAGACCCCACTAAAAAGGAGAATTATAGACCAATTTCCCCAATGCACATGGATGCAAAAATCGTCATCAAGATATTAGCCAACCAGATCCAACAATATGTTAAAAAAAAATTATTCACCACAACCAAGTGGGATTTATACCTGGGATGCAGAGCTGGTTCAATATCCCCAAAACAATGAACGTGATTCATCACATCAATAAAAGAAAGGACAAGAACTATATGATCCTTTCAATAGATGCAGAGAAAGCATTTAACAAAATATAGCAATGTTTCTTGATAAAAATCCTCAAGAAAGTAGGGATAGAAGGATAATACCTCGAGATCATAAAACCCATATATGAACAACCCAACGCTAATATCATCCTCACTGGGGAAAAACTGACAGCTTTCCCCTTAAGGTCAGGAACAAGACAGGGGTGTCCACTCTCACCACTGTTATTCAACATAGTATTGGAAGTCTTAGCGTCTGCAATCAGACAACCCAAAGAAATAAAAGGCATCAAAATCAGCCAGGAGGAGGTCAAACTTTCACTCTTCACAGATGACATGACACTCTATATGGAAAACCCAAAAGATTCCACCAAGGAAACTGTTAGAACTGATTCATGAATTCAGCAAAGTTGCAGGATATAAAATCAATGCACAGAAATCAGTTGCATTCCTATACACCAACCATGAAGCAACAGAAAGAAAAATCAAAGAATCGATCCCATTTACAGTTGCACCAAAAACGATAAAATACCTAGGAATAAGTCTAACCAAAAAGGTGAAAAATCTATACACTGAAAACTATAGAAAGCTTATGAAAGAAATTGAAGACACAAATAAATGGAAAAAGATTCCATGCTTCTGGATAGGAAGAACAAATATTGTTAAAATGTCGATACTACCCAAAGCAATCTACATATTCAACGCAATCCCTATCAAAGTAACACCAGTATTCTTCACAGAGCTAGAACAAATAATCCTAAAATTTGTATGGAACCAGAAAAGACCCCAAATAGCCAAAGCAATCTTGAAAAAGAAAACCAAAGCAGGAGGCATCACAATCCCAGACTTCAAGCTATACTACAAAGCTGTAATCATCGAGACAGTATGGTACTGGCACAAGAACAGACACTCAGGTCAATGGAATAGAATAGAGAACCCAGATATGGACCCACAAATGTATGGGCAACTAATCTTTGACCAAGCAGGAAAGAATATCCAATGGAATAAAGACAGAGTCTTCAGCAAGTGGTGCTGGGAAAACTGGACAGCGACATGCAGAAGAATGAACCTGGACCACTTTCTTACACCATACACAAAAATAAACTCAAAGTGGATGAAAGACCTCAACGTAAGACAGGAAGCCATCAAAATCCTCAAGGAGAAAGCAGGCAAAAACCTCTTTGATCTTGCCTGTAGCAACTTCTTACTCAACATGTCTCCAGAGGCAAGGGGAACAAAAGCAAAAATGAACTACCAGGACCTCATCAAAATAGAAACCTTCTGCACAGCCAAGGAAACAATCAACAAAACTAAAAGGCAACCGACAGAATGGGAGAAGATATTTGCAAATGACATATCAGATAAAGGGTTAATATCCAAAATCTACAAAGAACTTATCAAACTCAACACCCACAAAACAAATAATCTAGTGAAGAAATGGGCAAAAGACATGAATAGACACTTCTCCAAAGAAGACAGCCAGATGGCCAACCAACACATGAAAAAATGCTCAACGTCACTCATCATCAGGGAAATACAAATCAAAACCACAATGAGATACCACCTCACTCCTGTCAGAATGGCTAACATTAACAACTCAGGCAACAACAGATGTTGGCGAGGATGCAGAGAAAGAGGATCTCTTTTGCATTGTTGGTGGCAATGCAAGCTGGTACAGCCACTCTGAAAACAGTATGGAGGTTCCTCAGAAAACTAAAAATAGAACTACCCTACGACCCAGCAATTGCACTACTAGGCATCTGACCTAATTTTACTTCAAATTAAAGTTACATCCTGAGTCCTACATCTAGAATGTTAGGTTTAAAGGGATCATCATTTTCACCAAATTCAACCATGTCTTTGCTGTGTAAACTCATTTGTTTCATGACATCACGCCTCCAGAAAAAAAGAAGGCCAGTGACAGTCAACTCTATGCTTTATTGCCTTCATTGCTTCTTCAGCTATGAGTATCACCTCATCACATTTCTTCCTTCCGTTTCACTGTCTCAAGATAGTATCAAATCTCTTAGGAGCATTTCATATTTTTTTCATTAATTCTGCCACCCTCTCAGAAACATCTGCTCTCTGCCGACCCTAGACTAGGGCTAAGAAATGTTATCATTTGTCCACTCAATCTTTGCCAATCATCTCCATTGGATTTTGAAGAAATGCATAGGATTTGTTTTTCTATTGTTTGTTTGTAATTCACAAACTACTTACTGGCAGGGCGAATGTCAAAGCAGATTTGGGTCTTTTTCCAGCACTGATTTCTGTAACTAATTCTTTTTTCCTCTTCTTTCTTCCTTTCATCTTCTTATATTTCACACTCATCTTGTTTTTCTACCTCTGCTTTATTTCTACAAGCTTTTTCATCATGTGTATATTTAGGAGCCATTGAATTAAAAATCAGTTTTTAAAATTTACTAACTCTAATGGAAGACTGTTCAGTGATTCCAGGGACAGAACCCTCCCCATAAAGATTTTCTGCAGTGTGGTTGTATGTGTGTGTTGCTGTGCCCCTTGGGATGCTCAATAATAAGACCAACACAATTACATGTAATTGATGTAAGACTTGATACAGAACTTGGGAGAAATAATACTTGTATTCCTGGGTGATGTCATTTTTCCAGTTGTTTCTTGAGTTCTTCAAGTGTAAATAAAAGAAAAGATACGCAAAGTTATGTCAAGGTGTAAAGAGAAAATTTACCTTTTTTTTTTTTTTTTTTTTTTTTTAATAAAACCAAGTACCAAGCAGGGGAACATTCTTCTAAGGTGAGATGGGGCTATTCGGAACTGAAAGTGGCAGCATTCCTCAAAACCCAAGAATACCTCAAATTTTCAGAAGACTTAATAAAGGGACAATTTGGGATGATAGGACATTTGTTGCACCAGTACCTATTTTCATTCAGAAAAAGTTGACAGGTTGTTACCATTTTTGACTCAGACAGGGTTGTATGTCTCTTGTTGCAGCCGACAATATACAAAGATGGCTGAACAAGATGTTTAGTTCAGTCACTCACCTGTAGTAACATGTCCGGAAGCATCACTTCTGACTGAAAGAATCACTTAACCTGAAACATTTAGTGGAAATAGAAATCAAGTGGCTAATTCGTGTATCAGCTGAGACCACCCACAACCGTTTCTCTGATTGCTATAGTGGCCACCTTAGAATATGAATCCATCAAGAAGTAGTGTTAGTAGGAAGTAATAGAGTTTAATAAAAATGACATTAACTGGAAATATATATATATTTTTAAAGCTACACTTTGTAAAAGGTAAGCAGACTACCTAATTCTTTTCCTACAACAAATCTGCCTATCATACAGAATGGTAAAAACAAAAATAAAAGATGAAAGATTGTGACTACTGTGAGAAAGAAAAAGCAACAACCAAGTTAATTAAACACAAATTCTAAAACTAGGTTTGTTTTCGTATAGCAATGTCTAAGCAAATGCTGAGTTCACAGTGATAGAGAACTTTCCAAAAGAAAAACTTTAAATGTACATAGGAGACTAAAAAAAATAAAAATAAAAATAAGTGATATTAACACGTTTTTAAAAATGGTTAAGTAATAATCATATCCTTGGGTACTTTGAAGTATGAGAGTATATTATAATTTATTTACAATTTGCAAATCTGCATATGCTGGTTTCCATGTGATGAGAAATACACAGACAAATGAATATTTGGTTCAATGAACTCATTCATCCACTGTGAAAGTGCACTACTTTAAAAAGTGTGAAAAGTGGAATTGGAAAACATGCAAAACCCATTTTGTAACTTTTCAGAAAAGATACACTTGCAAAGAACATAGAAACGTTGGGCTGCAAATGGCTAAGATTAAAAAGACAACAACAACAACATAAAACCAAGAGGCTGAGTAGGTGCAAAGCTATTTTTCTTTTCCTCCTAAAGCAGATTAACTAGTTGGGTATTTCTTTGAATAGCTTAAAAGGTTCAAGTTATATCTGGCAGAGTGAATAGGTAATGATATATGCCTCATTCAGCAAAGAAACAAATGTTTTGTTTCCCGACTCTAATTCTGTATTTTGTAGTAAGCTAGAGTGATATAATATACACTAGTATTATTGTAAAACAAGAGTTTATTACTTGGCTAAGTAAGTTGATCTTTGGAAAAGTGTACAAGTGCTTTGAAATAAAATAAAAACTACTTAATCCAATCTTCTCTCATACAATTTCTTTCAAGGAGAACAGACACAGCCTGTTAAAATAACAAAGAATGTAGAGTTTCCATTCATGGCCAAAGTGTCCTCATTCAAACTCCCACTCTAAAGCTACCTTGCCCTCCTTCTCAACTTTCTTTCCAGTAGGGAAATGTGATTCCATGAAACCTCCGGGATTTTGTTTTATGTTAACTGGCAGAGCTTTTCACGTCTCACAGAACTGGTGACACCTAAATGACACACACTTTGGATTGTCTTGTTGTGTAGAAAAGGCAGATAAAGGGAGGAGGAGAAACCTAACACAGGTGGGCGAGGGCAACATGGCGGTAACAAAGGTTCCTGAGATGAGGGCCAAGCTTAGGATCGTTTGGGAGATAAAACAATCGCTTCAGTGAAATGATTTCACAAGAAGTGTTAAATTACAAACCCGAAAATTCTCCAAAATCTGGCAGCCCTAGAATGAAGCTTGGCAAAGGAAAAATTAAACCTTCAAGATCTTTAGCCAGGATAGGATCAGAGTAACATAATTTCAATGTAATTAGCAGATCATGTCTGGTTTGCAAAGTGAGTATTGGAATTGTGTCCACGTTTTACGCGTGTTAGAGACTTGTGTAAAATGCCAACATTTCCAGTTGTACTGGGGGATAACATCGAGTATTTTGGAATAGAATTATATTTGACCAAGCATCTATGTCACTGCTATGATTCAGCTATAGACTTACTTTGTGGTATATATCTAGTTTCTTTGTAAGAAATCATGAATGATGCATGTTTTCTAGTTTCAGAGTGATTTACAACAATAGATTTCATACTGATGTGATCAAAATATTCCTATACCTTCTGACTTTCTGACTTTACAGCAATGTCTTTAATGTATTCATTCCCGAAAGACTTTTTTAACGTGTGTTCAAATGAAAAAATCATAAAAGGTTGAGATGTGATTTCCACGAGATTACAGAATGTAAAACAAATGTCAAAGTAAATTTTTGCAATTGCTTTTGATTATAGCATTTTGAGATTCTAGAGCATTTTAGGAAATTCTTAAACCAGCATTTTTTTTTAACTAAACATAACCTCCCTTGAACCCAACCACATTTCTTTCCCCTCCTGTCAGTCAGTTCCTTGTACTTCTTTTGAATCGCTATTTGTAAGACAGGCCCCTAGGGCAGAAAGCATTTGTTGGGCTAGCTCCCATTATGAAAAGACTTTTCTGAGGGATCCTCCTCAGCATTAAGAAGGCAAGGCCTCTTCTAGAAGCTCTATTTTATCAAACTCCTGTTCCCACTGTCAGTGTGAGCAGCTCACAACTTCTGAGAAAAAAAATGAAATCAAGTGAACCAAGGGTACAAACCAGAGCTTTTATAGTAAATGAGAATATTTATTTCCTTCTGTGAAAGTTCTGTGGTGGCTAGAATTACTAATGGTATCAGTCATTACCAAAACACATCTGTATCATTAGCTGGTTTTTTTTTTCCAAGTTAGGAACACAATTGTATTATACTACAACAATAAAATGCCTCCTTTCAGCAAATGATTTCAAAAACTGAATCTACTCTTAGTAGTTATATGAGTAAAGCACCATGGCTCATTCCCATTTAAAAGAGTGTTTCCGTGTATCACAAAAGAAGGGCCAAGTGGGAATAAAATGCACATCTACTGAATCCCTTCTCAGTGTTCCAGCTACTAGAGAGCATGAGCTCTGAGTTCCACTCAACTGGCTGCTGATTTGACATCATGATTACATACATAAAGTTATAACTTTCTGTTTATCAAACACCATAGATTCCATGAGGATTGTAATTTTGAACTTGGTCTATTTGTGCCAAATTGCCTGAAAATAATAATTAGAGACAATTTAACATAATGAGTATAGTAGTTTCAGATAAATTACCCCTACAGAACATTAATTGTATTCATTAAACAGAAAGGGATAAAATTCCAAGGTCATATCTCTTATGGTTTTATTTTTGGAAAGCATCTTCAATGTCTTTCTCTGAACTCATAAAACATTTATTTAGACAGAATGAAGAGATATTTAGCTAGTAAAATGATTGAGTTAGGATCTTAATTTTAATTAAAATTCCACTTAAATTCACCAAAAATCACATTCTAGTTATTTTCCTATGATGTTTCTTCTTGCATTGCTGTGAGTTTACAATCTTTTTAATATCTAAGCAATAAAAGATTATTCAAGTTTGAATCTTTTCCAGTTTTCTAGTTTCATTAACCTAAATGAATGAATATAAAAGTAAATACATCGAGAAAAGCATATGATTTCCACATTGGGAAGTCTAACGAGAACATCCTTTTGGAAATTAATGATTAGGAAAATTTAAACAGAATGAATATCCTTAGACATCCATTAAGTTAATTTATTCTTTTTGTTATTGTAATTGTTGAACCTGGAGGATTTACCAAAGTTTAACCAAGGTCAAGGTGTGGCCTTAATGACTAGACTGAAATGTGACTTTTACAGAGAAAGCTGTAAATTGCATTTCTTTTGACCTGAGGTCAACTTGCATTGACACAACACAAGGAGACAGTATATATTATAAATTTAATGTTTGGCACTAGGAAGTTTTCAAAAATTTGGTACTGAACAAAGCTGGTCATTCATGCTTTTCTTAAATGGAAAACCTCATAAAATAATGAGATTCTCTTTTCTTCACATTCCATGTTCAACCTATAGCATTCTTGTTGCTAATTCTTTTACTGTTGCTAACTAACAAGCAGTGTCCTGGGGGATTCCCACCACTTGTCTACAGAGTTCATTTTCAATCCATTCTTAGGAATTGAGTTAATTACTACTGAAATGCTTAGTCTTATCAACTCAGATTGACATAGTAATGTAAAAATTGTACCCTAGGCAAATCTGGACCATTTTAAGTCCATCACATCTCTCTGCTTCTAGTCTGAATATTATATGTATTTGCTTATCCAATAGGTATGGAAAAAAGAAAGAAAGAAAGAAAGAAAGAAAGAAAGAAAGAAAGAAAGAAAGAAAGAAAGAAAGAAAGAAAGAAAGAAATTTTGGCTTTCAACTCCAAATCTGTCTCTCCATATAAGAAAGTGGCACAACCATCCCATCAGTTTTCCTAATGAAAAGCAAACATGCACCAGAAACTATCCTTGATTTCTCTCTTTTTCTTACTCTACATACAATCAAGCAGTCTTGAGTGATTCACCTTGAAAATATAACCCATCTCATCCACCCATCTTCAATCTGCCGTCATCTGCTGCCTGGACTCCTTTGATAGCCAGCCAATTAGTTTCCCACATTTCTTTCTTGTCCTCCACTCTACATACTCAATGGAATGATGCCTTTATAACATAAGGCATGTGGTATCTTCCCTCTATTCAAAAATCTCCAGTAGCTCCCGTGTCACTCTCAGCACAGTGAAAGTCTGCCGTGCCTTCTATGATCTGCCACCAACTCTGTCTGACTCAGATTTTACCTCTCTTTCAAGAGCTCAGTGTGCTTCAGGAGCCCTTGTCTCCTTGCTCTTCTCCACTAACGCAACCTCTTGCGTGTTTCCTGTCTGTTGTCATTGCGACAATCTTTTTCCATTGCCGACATCATTTCCATGATGTCATTGTCGAATGATCTTTTTCCAGAGAGCGCCATCTTCCTCCCTCAGGTTTCTGCTCAGATTTTTACCTCTTCGGAGAGCCCTTTCATGATCAAGCCAAGTAAAATAGCGATGCCCCTTTCTTCCCTTTTCTTTCCCTTGTCCTGTTTCTGCTCAGGGAAACTTATCACAGCACGTATCACTACCTGAAATACCAAGTGTTAATTTGCTTGTTTTTGATCTGTCTCCCACACTAACCATAAGGACTATGAGAGCAGAGACTCAGCCTGTTGTGCTCAATCCTCTATTTACAAGAGTTAGAACAGCACCAAGTATAGAATGTAGATGATATAAATATCTGTTTAATAAGCAAAATAATAATTTGCTCAAATGGACTAATGGTTCTGTCCTGGGCATTAGAAATGCATTTCTAATCCAATGATATCACTTGGCCCACAGAATTATTTGGGGTTTTTTTTTTCAACTTTTCTTTATTGTTCATGGTAATATGGAACAATAGGCCCTTATTTAGGTCTAGTGCTTTGGTCAAGCCAGGCTGAGTAATTTGTGTTTCCCTTAATCCTGATGTGGTTTCAGTCCTCTGTGAACTTGCTCAGGAGCTGCCTGCCTCCAGCGCCCTCAGTCTGAGTCCTCCTGGACAACACCTCCCAAATTATCTCTTGAAACTTAAGTCAACAAACTTCTCTCAAGTAAAACTGATGACTCCTCTCTGTAACCTTACAACATCTATACATAGTTTTTTCATACCACCAGAATATGTATTGTTCTTGTTTGTTTACTGGGGCAGTTCTTTCTACTGGGCCATAAGTTTCTGGAGATCAGAATCTGTGTGTTGGTCGTCTTTTTTATATTTGATCAAAACAGTACTTCATTTATTCCGCAAATAACCATTATGAAATATGTTCCCAACATGAGTTTTGTGTGTTTAAGTGATAGAAAGGAGGCCAGTGTAGCTTGGAGAGGAGACAACAAAGCAGAGATGGTAGGAGATGAGACAGACCAGAAATATATCATGTTGGGTGTTGTAGGCAAAGATAAAAAGTTTGCTTTTCATTATACTAAATGAAATGGGAAAGCCTTAGAGGTTTCAAGAAGGGAAAGTTATTACTGGATTCTTTTTTTTTAAGATTACTCTGGCTGCTGGGGCGCCTGGGTGGCTCAGTTGGTTAAGCATCCGACTTCGGCTCAGGTCATGATCTCACAGTTTGTGAGTTTGAGCCCCACGTTAGGCTCTGTGCTGACAGCTTGGAGCCTGGAGCCTCCTTCGGATTCTGTCTCCCTCTCTCTCTGCCCCTCCCCTGCTCATGCTCTGTCTCTCCCTGTCTCAAAAATTTAAAAAAATACAAAATAAATAAAAGTTTGGAGAACAGACTTTAAAGGAACATGAAGTTACAAGGCCTGCCAGAAAGTTGCTGAAGAAATGAAACCAAGAGATACCAGTAGGTCAGATGAGGGTAGCAGTAGAGGAGATAAAGAGAAGTTGGATTCCTATGTTTTGGAAGTAACATGATAGATTTATGAGAGGAGGGAAAGAAGGGAAACTAGGATCATGGATAGAATTTTTGATTTGACCAACTGAGTGTATTGTGATGTCATTTACTAAGAGGGGGTGAGTAGGAGAAAGATGCTGGGGCTGTGTGTATGGAATCGAGGGGTGTTTTTGTTTTGTTTTTGCTGCATTTAATTTTGGTTGCCTTTTAACATCTAAGCGAAGCTGTGAGGTAGGCAGTTGGATATACAAATATAGAGCTCAAGATTGATGAATGAATAATTAATGAATGAACACATTATGAAAGGTTCTCGTGTTATTTTTTGTTAGAACACCAGTGTTTTTTGATTGCACAAATTCAATAAATGTATTTGTTATTCAATAATCAGAAAACACATTAATACAAGGATTTTCTCAAGTGTAAATTTTATCCAAGTACGTTTATTTAAGGTTCCACTCTCTATAGTAGAATCTAGATACATATACATATATACATCCACACATTTATACACATCATGTTTTTATTCTATGTTTAATCTTTAGTTTTTTAATGACTTTTTTACCAAGATGGCAATGTCTTTCAAGTATATATCACTTGAATGCATTAGAGGACCACTCTCCTGGGGATTTGAACAAGTGTCCAGGTACTCAGCTGTAATAATCTACAAGATTCTGCCTTTCTACTCTGTATTTATCCTCTTTAAAGACTTTGGAAACAAGTTGCACCAGATCCACTATTAAAGACAATGTGCCCTTCTGAATGATACTGAAAGGGAAATGATGGAGACTTTGGGTAAATTTTCAGAATGTCTGTAATGGAACTTTCCATTAAAAGTCATTGCTTCGATCACTAAGATCTTAGCAACTACATGTTACCACCAAGATACAGAAATTATATACAGAATTAGAAATGAAGTAGGGATTTTTATAAAGAACAAAATGTTACCCAAAGTGAAAGTGAAAGTAGCAAAGAGGAGATAGTAGATAAATTTATTTTATGGGCTTATTTGACCACACATTGTTAATTCTCAACAAAGCTGTCCTCCACCTCATAATGTTCACACCTGGTGCTGTAAAAAATTCATAGAATTTTATGGGCTGAGGCTGTCAGTGCTTCAATAATTTTGGCTTATGTATTGTTGATGTTATTGTTTGAATATAATGTAGGGGACCTTTATATCTTATTCAGCAAAATTTTATTTCCACATGAACACTCCAATAGCTTTAGGTTATGTTTAATTTGCTTCCTGGGAGATTTCTAAACATGTTCCCTCAAAAAAACAAAAAACAAAAACAAACAAACAAACAAAAACAGAGCGATTTCAAAACCTGCTAGACATTGACACTGATCTCCTTCAGTTCAGTAAAACAAAAATATAAATCCAGGTAGTTTGATTTAAAAATGCTAGGGAAACAATTTAAAAGCTATATGAATAAAACAAGAGTAAAATTGTGGATTTTATACATAAAAATAGTCCTTCAAATTGAGTCCTAGCTAACATGTCCACATAGAAGAAGGTAAAAGTGTAAAGAAATGCTTGCTTTCTCATGTCCCAAGCAGCAAAATGATGTACTTCATTCTTAGATATATTTTAAATTATAAAAACAATTTTATACTTGTTAAAAATTTTTATTCATGTTAAAAGCAAATCAAACACTAAAGAATTATGAAGATTAATAGTAATAACCCAAACCATTTGTCTCCCCAAAGGTGATAACTCTTAATATTTTTGTGAGCATTCTGCTCAATTATATTTTAGATATTTCATATTATCTATAATACAATGTATGTATATATTTTTATAAAGGGATTATATTATACATATCAGGCACCCTGCTGGTTTTCAGATTAACAAAATATCTTCATTTTTTAATGCATACTTCAATTTCTATATTTATTACGCAGCTTCAATGACGTAATTTTAAAGGATACATGGCACTTTTTGCAAATAGTCTCTGATTCCAAATCGGTGATGTATAGTAAACAAGGCTGTGACCATTTAAATCCCTTTACTTCCTGAGTTACAGAGAAAGGTTTATAAAATATATATATATATGTTATGCTCTAACTAGATACATTTAGACAAACAAACAGATGGACAGATAGACAAATAGCAGGGCGGATGTCAGGATTCAACAGTTGCCCTGTTTGTTGTAAAATATTTCTGTTAAAATTGAGATTATACAAAGAGTCCCAGATGGAGTCGAATTAATCTCTTTTTTTTGATATCTCATTAGATGTTTGCCAGAACAATCATGTTGTTTTCTAGATATGCACAAAAGTTATTAATTAATACTTGGTCTAAACATTTACACTTGCCATGATATGCCCTATTCTTAACCCTCTTTGTAAAGGAAGCATCTGCCTTGCTTAAATGTCATGGTCAATAAATATCTGCCTGGAAGAGCAAAATCTCTCTATATCACTCTACAGTGTCAAACACATAGTGTATACTGATTAAGATAATGTACAGTCTAAAAGGGGAGCATGGGTAGGAATAAGCCATGTAAGATTATTCACCAAGGAAACTCTGATTCAATCTTACTCCCAGAGCAGGACTTTTTGTAAATAAAAATTTAATCCAGAAATTGTTAACAGGCCATTCTCTGCAAGTTATGTAAACATTACTGAAATGAAAAAGAAAAAAAAAACAGGCATGATATAGAAACACCTCTTTTTATCTCCAGACACAAGCAATGGTAAACAAATCAGGTTAAAAACAAAAGATGAAACATTAAGTTAAAAATCAGGAATAAAGCAAGCATTGTCATTTGGAATGCTTTCTTTATACAGAATATTTTACACTTCCTTTATATTTCTCATTTAAAAGAAGGTAGTAAGCCATTTGGGAATGTGTTGGGGTGAAATAATATAGCATCACTATGGCCTGAATGTCTTTACTTAAAAATAACTTTTGCTATTTTCCCATAATGATGTAGCAATCCTAGTCATGATATCAACATGGACATAAGATTTTTCAGAGCAAGGACTATGAGAATAATATGGATGAGAGTTGTGCATATTATGGCTGACAAAATCCAATTAAGTCATCCGCACCAAATGTGAGGTGGCAGAAAACACAGCAGATGCGATGACTTCCCAAGTAGGATGGTGAAATTTTATTACACCTGCTATCTGGATCATTGAGTGTTAAAGATATAAAAACAAGAAATGGACTCCAACTGTCATAGAGGGATTTATTTAAGACTAATGGCAAAAACTGTTAAATTCTGCATTTCTCAAAAACTTGGATTTTCCTTCCTAAGAAGAATTTAAGTACATGGTGGATAGCTGTTTGTAGTGAGTCTTTTTACAACATGTTTGCTGTGAATACCGCTTCCTACTTTGTCACTATATCACCCTATGATTTCTCTCCTTGCTCTAGGTCCTTTCACCCTGGCAGCTAGTGTGTTTTTTAAAATTTTCTCACATTTATTATAATCCAACTTTACAGAGTTCTCAAGTATCCAGTGACAAATTACTAGCAGTATCCATGTGTGAGGGAGTGGACATGCTCAAAATTCAGATACCAGGTTCTTGTTTGTTTTGCTAAATGGGTTAGAAGGAAAAAGGAACCACATTTTAGAGAATGTTCAGAGTTAAAAGACTGGGTTAACATCATCATGTGAATGTTCCTAGTATTCGAATCCACAGATTATGCCTAAAAATTTTGGCAATTACTTATCTTTGAACCGTTAACTAATATTCTCAGAATTTCCTTAAGAACTGCCCATCCATATATACTGTCTTAATCCAAGATCAGAAAGGATAACATTATAAGAAGATATGGCTATAAGCTGCTTTATATTATTTTTGTGTTATTAGAACTACAGATGTATACCTGTTTAAAGAACTAAGAAGGTAGCTAAAATACTAACTAGCCTACAGATGCGTAGAGTATCTTTGGAAGAACATCTTGTGAACACAGACTAGTATCATCTCACATGCTTCACAGAGACATTGCATTTTCCCAAGTTTATGCACATCTGTAGACTGTTAATCATGAATTTGGTTGTGATCTGGGAGGATTCTAGCCTCAGTCTGGATCAATGCTCTTTTCATCAGTTAAATGTATTTATTGTGTGGTTCAGAGGCAAGGGCCATCTTGTTTTTATTATGCTCCCAATAGTAAATAGTATGATTTTCTATAAACACTGGATGTTTAATAAATCCATGTTAAATTGAAATGACTTCAGTTGAATTTAAGAATGTATGAAACATACCTCTTGCTATATTTGAGACACCTGGCTAGCTCCTTCAGAAGCACACGTGACTCGGTCTCAGGGTCATGAGTTCGAGCCCCATGTTGGGTGTAGAGATTACTTAAAAATAAATAAATAAAACTTAAAAAAAGAAATATACTTATTTATTTATCATAAACATAAATACTATTAGTTCCCTACTTTTCAACACACTTATATTCTCCAATGTTTCTCAGATGTCTGTTTATCTTAGGTTGGGTTTCCTGGGAAGAGTCACAGGCAGAGGGACTTCAAGAGAAATACCAGAGGGAAAGTAAAGTTGTATTTACAACTTTTGAGTAAAATGAGTAGATGATTTGCAATGTGGTCACAGCAAAGACTCCACTGGGTATCACTAATGGCTCTCAAGCTGGGATGGTCCCCCACAGCCATCCCACTTTAAGGCCTTCATGTCTTCTCATTGACTTGTTTTGGATGCAACCTCTCAAGGTCATGCTGCCTTCTCTGAAGGCAGGTTGCATCCAAACGCCTTCAGAGAAGGCAGCATGACCTTGAGAGGTTGGGCATTCTTTAGCCAAGAGCAGTTTGGGGAGAGATTCAACTAAGAACTGCCAACCACCAACATTGTCAGTAGCTGGAAGAATGAGAACTTCTGTCCTGGAGGAGATTGTGCTGGTATACCCATCATCCTCTACACTATTTTTTATCTTAATCTTGTTTCTTCACTCACTATGAAAGAAAGAAAGAAAGAAAGAAAGAAAGAAAGAAAGAAAGAAAGAAAAAAGAAAAAAAGAGGAAAGAAAGAGAGGAGGAAAGGGTAAAAAAAAAAAGATTCAAAAATCATTAATTTTGATTCCTTCTCTTATCAATAACCAGCCTTTAGATAGCAATTCTTTCTTTGTAATTCATCTCTTCTTTGTTGTGTTCCATTACCTTTTGTCCACAAGATACTATAAATCACTATAACACACTCCTAGGTAGTCTTCTTTTCTTAAACTTTTGCAACTTTTTAGCATTCTATGTACTCAAACCATAATTTGGGAAATCAGTCTTCCCATAATACATCTTTGGCATAACTTTTACTGTCAAAAAACTTCCATACTCTTCCCAAATCCAAGCAAACACAATTCTGTCTTTGGCCTACTGCTCAAAGCTTTCAAAAAAAATTCAAAATTAATGAATATTTATTGAGCAATGACTATGTGGCATGAGCTCTTTTAGGCACTGGACTATATCAATGAGCAATATGGACAAAAATTGTTGCTTACATCTGGCGAGGGGGTAAGACAATAAGCCAAATTAAGTAATAAATTTATGCAGTGTATGTAAATGATATCTTTATAGTGAGAAGTGCTAAAAGGAAAAATAAAGCAGGGAAATGGCTTTTAAGTGTTGAGATGAAGGTTGAGACTTTATGCCTGGTAGAATTTACTGATGTGGCAACTACAAGAAAAGCCCTGAAGGAAATAATAAGAGCACATGTCTTATGGATATCTGGCAGAAGGGTATTACAGGTAGAGGGAACAGACATTACAAACATCCTGATGGGGGACCTTGTCTGCATGCTTGGAAAGGGGAAAAAAATGGCAAGAAGAATAATGTGAATGGAGTAGAGTGAACAAGGGAGAAAAAACTAGGAGACAGGGTCAGAGAGGAGCAGGGTGCTATGTTAGTAGAACTTTGTGGGTCATTGTAAAGAATTCAGCTTTTACTCTGAATAAGATGGAAGTCATTGAAAGATTTTGAGCAGAATTGTGACATGATCTGCCTTTCATTTTAAAAACTGTTGGGCTGAGAATGCACTGAAAGGTAGAAACAAGAGGGCAAGTTAAGAGGCTGTAGTTATCTAGGAAAGAGATAATGGTAGCTGGGATCATGGGGTGGTTGTAAGGGAGTGAAGATGGGTTGCATTCTGAATGTATTTTGAGGATAGATTCAACAGGGTTTACTGATGCATTGAAAGTGTGACAATGAGGGGAACTGGAAATCAGAAATGAATCTAATTTCTTGAGCAATTGTAATCATAGCGCTATAATTTAATGAGAGGGGGATACCGCAAGGGAAAGAGATGCTGATGGGCGGTAGAGTAGACAGCAGACATTCAGTTTGGAGCATGTTAAATATACGAGAGATGATATCAATTAGGCAGTTTATAGATGAATGTGAAATTCAGGGAAGTACAAGGTGGAAATATTCATTTGCAAGATATCAGCGTATATACAGCATAAAGCAATGTTATTGAAATTATATTACTGCTGAAATAAGTGTAGAAGAACCAGGAAAGGAAGCTAAGAAGGAACATTCAGAAAGGAAAAATAAAAACTTGGCATGCATAGTGTTTTGGAAGACAAGTGATGAATCTGTTTCAAAGGGGAGGGAGTGATCAACTGTATCAGTGGCTGGTGATAGGTCAAGTAAGATGATGAGTATAGATTTATCATTTAATTTAGACTGTGGAAGTCATTAGAGGCCATTAATGACAAACCAAAGCTCTCCTTCCAAACAATTATTTCACAGACATTTACATACACAGTTGTTCCTCAGTCAGATTTGCCTACTTGGTGTCTTATGAAAATGACATCCTTGCTTACGTTTTTTTCAGTACTCTTAGACATACATTCTCAGTTGAAATAGTTTCTTTTCTGCCTATTCAAAAGCTATCCATCTTTAAAATTCTAAGTTTATCATCCATTGGTCATTCTCTCTAGCATATTTTATATTTAATGTCCAGGACAACAAAAGGCTTTACTGCCAGAGTCATATATGTATTAATTATCATTGAAAATACTCTTTGATGGACTATAAATTTATAGAGAATTATAAGTAATAAACTTCAAGAATATTGAGGCAGGTTTCCTGCACACTGTCGACCTAGAAGTCCTTTTTCTCCCTAAGTTTGCATCTAAATCAGAAAAACAATTTAATTTTAATTAAATTTTTTAAATTTAACAAGTTTATTTGTATGTCAAGCCCTGCTTCCTTTGAACTTAATCTATATTACTAGTGAGTCTCTTTGTGACCAAAAAAAAAAAAAATCCTCTTTATTTTGTTGGTCCTGTAAATGTTTAAAGATAGATGGCTATCATGTTCCTCCAGCCAATCCACAGCCCCATCATTCTTTCCTTTTGCAGACTAAACATTCCACTTTTTTCTAAACATTCCTTATGTGACACCATGTCTAGCCCTTTTACTATCTTGGTTGCCCTATGTATTAGGTCCAATTTGTCAATGTCTCTCTTATAGAATGGCAAACAACACTAAACCCAGCACTCCAACATGCCTCTGGTCACTGTGTGCCAGAGTGGGACTGTGCACATCAGTACTCCAATCACTCAAACTGGTTAAGGCAGCCTCAGATTTAGCTTACTATTGGCTTGCTAATAACTTTCTATTAAATCTTTCCACTGACATTTAGTCAACTCACATAATGACTACATTCCAATACAGATAAAATTTCATTTTTAATCATAGATGGAAGAAGCTACACTTACATAAACCATTAAATCTCCCTTATTTCATCTTTACTCTGTGGTGTTTAACAATAGATGTTAGTTAAATTCACTGAGTCAAAAATCTGAAAAACACTGTAAACTGAAATGAGTTGAAACACAAATTAAATTAAAATAATCATTCTTATAGTCATATAACATGAAGTCTATATAAAAATAATACCTTAAAGAGAATATTTAAAATATCGAAGTGATAAGATGTCATACTCATAATTTAGGTTCAAATCTGAAAGTCTTTTAGTGATAAAGAGAGAAGAGGAAGGCAGAAAAATATGTAAAATTCTTATCTTTCAATAAATGGAGCGCTCTATACTGGCATCTATAAATATACCTAAAAATCTTGATTTTTAACTACAAAATAAGAGTAATAATAATAATAGTCCTATGGCTTTAGAAATTTAATAAGAATCATTCAGTTCTACACTTATAATGAGTAAATTATAGCACATAAAGCTACAAAAAAAGCATTTTTGACAAAGGACTTATATCCAAAATATGTAAAGAACTCTCAAAATTTATAATTAAAAAAAGACAATTAAAAACAAGCAAAAGAGATAAACAGAGTCTTCACCGAAGAAAATGTACCAATGACAAACATATCAAATGAGTCAGTCATTAGTCATCACAGATATAAAATTTATAAAACAATAAGATATCACTACAAACCTATTAGAATGATGAAAATAAATAAAAACTGAAACCAAGCACT
This sequence comes from Neofelis nebulosa, assembly GCF_028018385.1. Lineage (NCBI taxonomy): Eukaryota > Metazoa > Chordata > Mammalia > Carnivora > Felidae > Neofelis > Neofelis nebulosa. The sequence goes on along the minus strand of NC_080782.1, from coordinate 38,589,327 downwards.
GGAAAAAATTGCAGAGCAAATGAAATGCTCATAAACTGCTGATGAGAATGCAATATTGTATAAGGACTTTGAAAACCAGTTTTGTACAACGTATGTCTACACACAAACCCATACATGAAGTTAAACATAGCTGTATCCTGCAATTCAGCAATTACGCTCCTAGGTATTTACCTAACTAATTTGAAACGTACGTCCACACAATACCTGCACACAAATGCTTATAGCAACTTTTTCTAAAAATTGGAAGCAATGAAGATGTCCCTCAGTAGGTGAATTTATTAGCAAATCATTGTGCATCCATATAATGGAATGCTATTCAGTGATAAAAAGGTATGAACTCAGAAGCCATGAAAAACATACATGAATTTTAAATTGATGGTACTAAGTGAAAAAAGCCAGCCCTAAAACACTGCCTATTGATTTATTCCATTTATATGACATGCTAAAAACAAGCAAACAAACAAGCAAAATTGTAAGGATTATAAAAAGGTCAGTGTTTGACATGGATTTGGGGAGCTGGGAGGATTAAATGGAGGGGCCACGGAGGATTTTTTAAGGTGGTGAAACTATTCTATATGTTACTGTAATGATGTATACATGACAGTATGCATTTTTCAAAGCCCAGGAAACTGTACAACACAAAGTATCAACATTAATGTTTGCAAATTTGGAAAAATGAAATCATTTAACAAGTCAGACGATAACAGGATGGAATGAAGAATGGGGCAAAAGAATCTAATTGTATCATAAATTATATAACATAACCTCACTAAAGGGGATGGAGAGAAATTGCTGGCCTAAGTAACTTTGGAGAGGAGTGGAGATGGTAAGGCTAAAAGCAAAAGAAACTGTACATAAAAACTGTATTCCACTTGATAATGTTGTTTCCCACAAGCATACAAGTTAATAGTTCTGAAACTGCTAGGCATGTATACTGGAACCCAGTTAAGTAGATGGATGGAGGGTGGTGGGAGACAGATTTGTCACTATGGGAGTGAGTGGGTACAGATAAAAAAGGAGAGGAGGCTAGAATCATCCATGAAGTAATGGATTACAGTAGGAGACATCACTATGCTGAGCTAAATGAACTATGTTTAGCATAATATAGACAAAGATAGTTACACAGAGAAGTATTTATAGACATCTGTATACACAAGAATTAGTCTATATACGTATATCTTCTTGCTGTCAGCTGAGGGGACCTATAAACAACAATACCAGGGATAACTAGATTTTAGTTTCAAATGGCATTCTCCAATTAAAAGAACTATGGTTCTTTGGGGCAATAGCTAAATCTAAGATGGGACAGGGAATATACAGAATAAACTGGGAGCGTTTTGTAGTGCCAGAAAGCAAGTAGGTACCAAAGTAGGGGATATAAAAATCCAACAATAGGAGTAGGTCAAAGAAGCACAGAACCAGCTAAAAATGTTCCCATTGGCTCCATCCGGTACAGTATGAGAGCAAGGTAATGTAGTATTGAGTTATAATCCAAAGTATAAAATAGATATTCATGAGCCTATATGATATAAATAAATAATTGATAAGTAAATATATCAGAGGAAATATCTATTTCTAAATCTCCTATGGAAAGAAATTGAAATAATTTACACAGATACTTCCTATCAGAGACTAAGCATAACTCCCTGCCCCTTGAATGTGGTCTGTGACTTCTTTCCAAAGAATACTGCATGGAAATCAGGGAAGAAAAAAAAAGAAAGAAAGAAATTTTACAGTGAAGAAACTCAGCAAGCCTCAATCAGGTGATCATCAATGATACCATGTCAATAATCTGTGCCCTTGATATAATACGATGAAAAATGACACTTCACTTCTTCCTCAAAACCTGGTAACTCATATTTAATGAGGAGAGAACCATCAGACAAGAAAACCTGAAAGACATTCTGTATAATATCTGACCAGTACTTCTCAAAACTGTCAAGGTTATAAAAAAACGTGAAGTCTGAAAAATTATCATAGCCTAGAGGAGCCTAAGGAGACATAATAATTAAAAGTAATATGATGGTCCAGATAAGACCATGTTCAGGAAAAGGACATTAGGTGAAAGGGAAAAGGAAAGGTTTGATGGTAGAAAAAGGATGGCTGCGAGTTAATTATCATTAGTGCTTCTTAAACTCCATAGTTTTGCCTCTAGAATCCCTTTGCCATTGTGGGGAGTGGAAGGTGATATTTAGGAACTGCATGTCCTTTTTTGCCAGCAACTCTTTTATAGCCAGATTTCAAAAACTCAGTCCGTATTTTTTGATATATTCTGTATATACCACTTATACTTCAACTAGAAGGAAAGAGAGCAAATGTTATTGTCCAATGTTCTCAACCCAATGTCCTAGCATGATTAAAAGTCAAAATACTCCATTCCTCTCACATTCTCAGGGTTTCACAAGTGTCCTGCAGTTAGAATCCTTGCAATTCCAGAAAAACAGCATAAACACTGAATTTTTGACGTCTTCATTGACATGTCACAGGGAATCGGATTTTGCTTGCCTAACTATGTGAAAATCTGTCCTAATCAACTTTTAAGTAATTTTGTTTCAGTGAAACAAACCATTTCCATTTGACTACTATAGAGAAGTTTTTCAAAACTATTGAAAAAGTTCCAGATGACTTACACACTATTACGCAATGCAATAGTTGAGAAGCATTAACCAGGAGAAACAGATGTTGCAAAGGTTGCCAGTTTCATTCTATTCACTACTGAAACTTCTTGATTCCAGAATCACCTCCCTAGTGAAATAGCAGGACTTCTTGATTCACTCTGCAATGCATTCCCATAGCCTCATGATTAAGAAAGCCCACCAGTCTATTTTGTTTACAATATTGCACTCACCCAAGCTAGTAAATACTATATTCATGTGACCTTTCCAAGCAAAACCTAAATTTACACATGTTTTTCAAATAAAAAAATATCCATCTTTGTCTGGGATATTTTGATTTGGTTTTCATTGTGATTAACAGAAGTTGTATTCCAATAATGACATGTGGTCCTAGATCAGAACCACTGCCAGGAGCAAGCAGAGACCAAAATAGTGCAGATGGGAAAAAAATGGCTTTTTTCCAAGTCAAATCTCCCTTAGACACAAACTCTCAGTGCATATTAAAAAGAACTAGAATGTCTGATTAGTGTTCAGATCATCTTATGAGATCTCACTTGTAGGCTTCAGATTGTGTGCAGTAGTGGCCCTTTAGTTAATCCACTGGAGATTTTAACCTTGCTTACATTCATTCTCTTGCCCATCACTCAAAGGATCTCACTTGATTTTATTTGTAAGGCTACTGCGGAATCTCTTCCTTCTAGATGCCTCATATGGGTGGAGCTGTTCAAAAGCCAGGAAACAGCAGTTATGTGACAAGACTCTCCTTTCCAAAGCCTTGGAAAACATAACACTACTATAATGATTGTTAACTGCCAGACAGATATCTGGAACATTTTCAAATTTGATTCCTCTATAGTAATTTTAGCTAAATTTAGAAAATATTTTGTGAAACTTGATTATTTCATAGATACGAGTGATAAAATACTGTAGTCAGTCTGTATTTTGGTATGGCCATGAATTGTCACCATAATAAAATAGATAATCATTGAATTTTTCTAAATTTATCTATTTCAGTGTAATAATATTTTGCCCATTTTCCAAAGGTAAGGAAAGCCACCATTTCTTTCTAAATGAATTATTAAACTTGTTTTCTTAATCTTTAAGTGAAACTAGGTACAGAATCTTCATACAAGTTGGCATGAACTTTTAGATAAAGATTTAAGTCCATGGGGTTTTATCCAAACTTACAAATCTTCAAAAGTTCATGTATCACCACTCTTTAACTTGAGTTGGGACTTCCAGCCGGGAGCAGCAGGTGACAAGATCCAAGTGAATTATAATAACTAATAGTTATTACACGGGGAAGAATTGGAGAAAAAGCTGGGCCTGGAGTCAGGCAGCTTTTAGATCCTAACAGTATTCACACGAATCATGGTCCATATTTTCAGCATAGGCTATAGAAGTATGCAGTAGAGCTTAAAGATAACTCCCTTGAAGAACTAAATCAAGGTGGTTTATCTCTCATTAGAACTTGACAGAAGTCATTCTGTTTCATCTGCCAGTTTTCATGGTATTTTAGGAAAGCTTGTACTGATGATTATTAGCTCTGAAGGGTGGAATGTTGTACCTAAGAAATTTTCATAATAGCTCCAGCTTCCCATCCCAAACCATTTTACTAGCAGTAAGCAGCTATTTACATTCAAAGCTTCTGGTTTTCAGTACAAGTGTTCTTTTATGGACAGAGATATTAGTTGAGTATCAGACAGCTACAACTTGGAATACTGTAGGTAAATTAAAATACAGTACTACATAAGTGATTGCATAAACACTTAGTGATACAGTTAGATGTGAAGTACATTTTCCCCATTGAATTAAGACCTCACTATTACCTTTAAGCAGGCCTAATAAGATGTATGAGATCTTTTCAGTTTTATTTTACATATGTTTGGCTTCCCACCTCATTTACCAGTAAAGCAATCACAAGAATTCAGGCTTTCCCCTAAAAGTAAAACTAAAAAGAAAGATCAACCTGCAGAGTTGATCAGTCTCTTATCAGTCATTAAGCCAAGTGAAATCTTTCAATTGTTCAAGGAAAAAGAGTAGTGAGTGCATATTAATATTAAAACATTAGAAGTGATTTAGATAAAAATATTTAGGCCACAATGCATTTGGATTCTATTCAATTCTCATTAAAGAAAAATATTTGGCTTATTTTATCTTGATATTGTGATAGGAAAACCGTATGTATAAAATGAAATCAGAATTTTGGTGCTGTTTGACTTTGAAAGAAAAATCCTGAATGGCAAGGCTTTTCCAGGAAGATATTATGGGAACAATTAAAAATTCATTACAAATTAAAAAATGTTTCTTACTGTGTAAGAAAATGGAGTAAACAAAATAAAAAGTAAAATGATGATCAGGTAATAATATTTTCAACTCATGAAAGGCAAAGTGCTACCATCCTTAATTTTATTTTATTACAATTAAGTGCACTTGGTAAGAATATAATGTGCTTTTAAAAGTTTTATAAGCTTGGGCTTTTGGAGTCATGCACCTTGGTTTACAAGGCTGGTTGCTCCACCCCCTAGACATCTCACTGAGCCACAGTTTCCTTATTCATGCAATGTTTAATCACTGAGTGCTACTGTGCATCAAGCATCTCATAATTACACTTTCTGCACAACTTTATTTGAGGTATTAAATATCAAGAAGTTTATTGAAAAATCACTTTACATAGTGTCTGGTTCCCAGTCTGCATTATACATGGCTGATATTGTAATTTTACTGTAGAAAGCGATTTCATACTCCTTGCAGTCAATTTTACCTACTCTATATGGCTCCAAAAAACCCCATCTTCATTTCCTTTACTAATAATACAGCATGGACCTATGGGGCATAAATATAGCTAAACGTTTTTAAGTTAATCTGTTTTCAGTCTACTGTCTCTTCGAGCAAGGAATCTAAGTCTATTACTCACTCTATAGAACTGTTTTCTCCATCAGATGATTTAGTTCCCCATGATCTACCACTGGATGTTTAGAATAATTGAATTCAGGTCAATAGATGGTTGTTATTGACTAATGCTTATTGAGTACAATATGCCTCTCTGTAGGCTTATACTTTCCATACTATGTTTTAAAGACTTGAAACTTCCTCTGTGTGACTGTGGCAATGCCTAAGACAATAGAGGGGGTAGGTTCAATAAAGTGGCATCAGCTAACACTTTTGATGAGGTTTCTTATTATATTGGTCCCAAAATACACTTTGTTACACTTTGAAAGTAAACATAAACCCTGAGCCGAGGCCATGATGGTAAAGATAGCATTACAAAATGGCAAATACTTGCGTTACTAGGAATAAACTGTTGGCAGAGTCCTAAATGGGAGACTAGGTCATCATATTAGAAAATACTGCAATGTTTCTTAGGCACTGGACTGGACATCAAGACCTCTGAGGTCTAGTCCTAACTCTGGTAGTAATCATCTGTGCCTTTTTTGTTTTACCTGATCCAGAGATATTATATCCATGAAAAGAAAGGTTTGGATTAACTGAATATGAATGTTGCATTTTGATTAAAAAAAAAAATTCTCAAATCCTTAGAGTGAGCAGTGTTGTTCTCTGAATTCTTCAGCAAATAGCTAATACCATCTGTAGACCTAGATTCTTGAAACTGTGTCTATGCTGCTTCAAGAATTTCTGAATAAATACAGAACTTAGCAAAAGCTAAGTCTTTATAATGTGTAGAAAGCGCTAAGGAAGCAGCTGCGCCCCCATTTACTCCTATCCCTCCCTGACTATCCTCTAAGACATTCAACCTTGTCAGACGGGCACCAAGTTGATGCATGCTTTGAGGTCTTTGCTCTTGCTGATCGATCTTCCTAAATACACGTCCTTCCGGCATCTCCATAGCTCACTCCCTTATATCTCTTCCCAGGCCTTTATTCACTTTTCATCTCCGTTAAGACTTCCCTAACCACCCTATCAAAAATGGCAAACCCTGTCACTACCACCACTCCCTATGCCCTTTCTTTGCTTTATTTTTCCCCATTAACACTCACTACCATCTAACCGCTTTATATTTTATTTACCATCTTGCCTATTTTCTACTTTCCTTCCTCACAACATACACACAAACCATTAGGGCTGAGGTTTTTGCCTCCTCCAACCCCTGCTGTTTAGCCCTAGGGCCTATAACAATGTCAAGCATATAAAAGCGGATTCATAAATATTTTCAAATAAATAAATGTTTTGTTCAACACTATATAACTAGCACCTAGAATAGAACTCACCATGTGCAAGGCAATAAATAAATTCTGGTCAAATAATTATAGTTATCCAATATTGGATATATGTTGAAAGTGAAGGTAGAAATGTAAACCCTCATTCAAAGTGCAAAATCAAAATCATTGGAAATACTTATTTGTCACAAACCTAAGCTTCAAGTTTAATCAGAGTATCTGATAAGTTTCTATTATGTTTGAGTTCAGTTTTAATTTAGGATGGTTTATTACTATTTGGTAACAAATTATAAATATTTTGTTTTAATATTTATTTATTTTTGAGAGAGACAGACATCATGCAAGTGGGGGAGGGGCAGAGAGAGAGGGAGACACAGAATCCAAAGCAGTCTCCAGGCTCTGAGCTGTTAGCACAGAGCCTGACCTGGGGCTCAAACTCACGAACTGCAAGATCATGACCTGAGCCGAAGTCAGACGCTTAACCGACTGAGCCACCCAGGCGCCCCCAAATTTTAAATATTTTAAAGATCTGTGTAGCTATTTTTAAGTTTGTCTTTGCTTTAGGTTTTATTTTCTATTCACTGATAAATTTTATTTTGCCATGTCAATATTCCACTTCTTATAGATTGTATTTCTTAATGAAAGAAGAAAACTCTCTTTATAACATGTATATGAAGGGCTAGTTTTCAATGAATGCATTCTGCCTAATAAAATAATTCCAAAAAATAGAATTAGTACGTCAATTGTGGTTACTTGCGTTTTAGTTGCATCCTAAAAGCTACTAGACAGTATGTAAGCCTAAATTTTCCTAACATCCCCTTCTGGCTCCATTTTAGTACTCTCAAACTTGAACTAGACAGAAGGAGGAGAAATATATGTTCCCTCATGATACATTATAATTGCCAACTTTTACCTTTTAGAGATGGGCAATGAATAGACTACTCTTCAAAATGACTCCACTCTGAAGGAATATTTTAAGTCCCCGTAATAGATTCATGACAACTGAATCCTCTTAGATATTAAGTACGCTCACACCACACAGCCAGACAGGAACTTCCATTTTAAAGTATTTAACAGGGAATCAAATATCACAAAACAAATAGAGTATCACTTTCATGGATTAGACAGTTATAATGCACACTCAGGTGAACTTGATTTATTACCTCAAGGCTCATGCCTGAAAGCTTTTAAAGAAGATCATATATTTTTAAAAAATCAAAATGCTCAGGATAAGAACATCCAAGTGATATTTCCCTGAATACAGAGCCAACTTACACAATTAGAAATATATGACTCTATGACCACATAATTTCCCAGGCTGAGAAGATACTGCTCATGCTTAATTCACTTGTCTTCCTTCTTGCTGTATAAAGAACAAATTTGATTTTGAGATCCCACAGGAATAATTCTTTGTCATATTATGTTATAGTTATTTTCTTATTTGCAATGTTTGTAGATTAAAGAGATTATTCTGCAAACGTGCATTTCAAATAATGAAGTAAATTTTTTAGAATCAAGCACAGTTTTGCAGAAAACTTTGAATATCAGATTTTCTAATAGCTATGTAAATCTATAAAATGAGAAGATCTGTTTCCAATTCTTTCAATTTTTACAATAAATGGAAATCTAAAAATTCTTTGTGTTTTTAGAGTATGCATTGGCCACATCAATTTTTTTTTTACTTGCCAATTCATTCGTTCAAAAAATATGTAAGATTTTTATTTTTCCCACCCCCACCATTGAATTTTACCTGTTTTGGAAGTAAGTGAGGAATAAATTATACGTTAATTATATAGTCACCAGCAACCTCTAATAGCAAGATTTAAATATATATAATTTTTCCCATTTTATGGAACAGACAAAAACGATATGGTAGGTTTAAATAACTTACCCAAGTGAAACACACTGAATTAGTTATTGTTATAGGACTATAACTTACTATTGATTTTGTGATATTAGAAGCATCTCATTCAAGGTGAGTTTATTTGTTTCTATCAGAATTTTTACTTTCAGACACTAGCAAAAAATAAGGTGGCATTAAATTATTCATTCTTAGCAGCAATAAATTTTAGGTGTTAGGATAAGCAAATTTAAGCATGAAGTAATTTTATCGCTCTTTTACTTCTTTGCATTCATCAATATATTCAGTTTCTATTAGCAGAAACAGTGCAAGGTGTTTATAACTATTATATCAATTGATATAAATTAGGTTTTTTGGGGGCACCTGGGTGGCTCAGTTCGTTAAGTGCCCGACTTCGGCCTTGGTCATGATCATGCTGTTCCCAAGTTTGAGCACCGCATAGGACTCTGTGCTGACAGCTCAGAGCCTGGAGCCTGTTTGAGATTCTGTGTCTCCCTCTCTTTCTCTGCTCCTCCCCTATTCACGCTCTGTCTCTCTCTCAAAAAAAATAAAATAAAATAAATATTTTTTTAAAATTTCACCTTTAAAATTCCTTTTGTCAGCAAAGCCCTTCACACAATACATAAGTGTAGCCAAGTTCAAGTTTGCTCTTTATGTGAAAAAACACACATCTTCATAAAGAATGTGAAATCTTTTTTCCTGAATTATATTTCTCCACATTTTGCTAAGGGAAAAATGACTATTTCTATAATATCACCCCTGTCTAACTCATCACAAGTACTTAAATAAATTAATAAGCTCTGTAAGATATATTTCACATACATTAAATAATATGCTGAAATAAGACAAAAGGCTAATGGAGACTGTCAAATCACAGGAGAAAGCCAGAAACTACAAACTGGAATAATAAACACAGAGGGCTGCTCTTGATCTAGGTTCTGAAGTTCTAGTCTACATAAACTAGAATCAGCAATGCAGAGCAAGGACAATATGTCTGTCTTCACTACTATAGATCACAGTTTACTGTAAAAGTGATCTATGCAAAGCACTAATGACGATAAGGTAGCAAAGTACCAAAAAGAACAAATTATATACTTAATTCCTACGGGATGGATGGTGAAGATTGTAATTTAGACATACTCCAGAAATGTTTCATGACATCTACCATGAAATTATATTTTTTAAAAACCTACTATTTGAAATTTTGACTTAAATTGGAACAGTAATGCCAATCAATTAATAGATACTTAATTAAAGTCTGTGCTGTACATTAAATGTAGGAGATTCATGAAGTATCAGATGCATAGAAATCTTACAAACTCTTTGCAGATTCATAGTCACACACACACACACACACATACACAGAGTCATATATATATATATATATATATATATATATATGAGCAATAACTCTTCTAGAGTCCTGTTAATGCTGGATGTATTTGAGCCAAAAATATTAATACATCTTTAAAAAGCAAGAATATGTATGTTCTACTTTTGCTTTCCATACAGAATTAAAAATCAACATGACCAAAAATGTTCCCTTTCCTCAAGCCCTTGAATCATTCTAAATATCTCTTTGTCCCTCTCAGAACTAATCACTATGTTCTGTAATTCCTAAGAAATTTTCCTGTATGGCTATCCTTTTTTTTTTCCACTCGCTATCACCATGGCCCTGGTTCAGGCTAGTTTCTCTCATCAATACCTCCCAAACTGTTTATTCATTCATTTATTCAATCAAATTTTACGGAACGCTTGCTTAGTTTGCAAGTGATTGTGCCAAGTAATGAATGAGATGTGTAATTTTCCTGTGGTCCCAGAGCCTGGAATCTTTTTCCTGTTACTATCACAGACCAACAGCACACTGCAGCTAGACATTTAAAATACAAATAGAGTGGCTTGTGCATGGCTCGGTTGGTTGAGTGACCCACTCTTGATTTTGGCTCAGGTCATGATCCCAGAGCTGTGGGTCAAGCCCCGCCTTAGACTTCACGCTGAGCATGAAGCCTGCTTAGGATTCTCTCTCTTACCTTCCGCCCACCTCTAAAATAAAATAAAATAAATAAAATAAAATAAAATAAAATAAAATAAAATATTAAAAAATATACTACCATTATGCTCTAGCCATACTGAAAACCATTTAATATCTCATTACCTAGTGTCCTAACTCCAAACTCCATAAGATGGATATAAGCCACTCTCTGTTTTGACTGATCCCTGTCTGGCTTCATAGCTTCAACTTTCTAGGCTCATCCATCCACTTCATATTTGACACTCTAAGAATTTTAAACTCCTTGTGTTCCTGATACACCACAGAAATACCTGCTTTTTGCTTAGTCTCTTTCCACCAGGGGTATTCACTATTTATTCTTTTACACTGAGCTGAGTGGGACCTCATCCAAAAAGTCTGCTTAAATTCCTGGAAGATCTTTCTCTGTACTGCTAGGCATCCTGCATGAGTTGTTTCTTTCTTATAATTTACCTTTTCAAATTTTCAGATATATTTTCAAATTATCTGTTTCTTTCTCTATGTTGGGAGATCATAAAATCCTGAAGGGCAATAAGCACATGTTATCCATATGTGTACCCCTGACTGCTGGCTCTTAAAATGTATTCAAACAATATTTACTGAATCTATTAGAACCATGTTGTGTTCTCTCCCCCAAAGACCGATTTTTAAATTTTTTCTTTGAGTATAGTTGACACGTAATGTTACATTAGTCTCAGGTGTACAACATGGTGATTCAACATCCCTACACATTATGCCGTGCTCACCACAAGTGTGGCTACCATCTGTCACCATACAATGTTACTACAGTGCTATTGACTATATTCCCTGTGCTGTGCCTTTTATTTCTATGACTTATTCATTCCATAACTGGAGGCCTGTACCTCTCAGTCCCCTTACCCATTCTAGCCATTCCCACACCTCTCTTCCCTCTGGCAATGATCAGTTTGTTCTCTGTATTTATAGGACTATATCTGCTTTTTGTTTGGTCATTAATGTTGCTCATTGTCTTTCTTCATCTGACTTATCTCACTTAGCATAATACCCTCTATTTCCATCCATGTTCTGCGGCAAATGGCAAGATCTCATCCTTTTTTTTTATGGCTGTAAATGGCAAGATCTCATGCATGCATATATATATATATATATATATATATATATATATATAATCTATTTATCTGCCAATGAACACTTTAGGTTTCTTCCATATCTTGGCTATTTCAAAAAATGCTGCAATAAACATAGGGGTGTATATATCTTTTTGAATTCATGTTTTCATATTCTTTGGGTAAATACCCAGTAGTGGAATTATTGGAACATACGGTATTTCTATTTTTAATTTTTTTAAATTTCTTTAACTTTTTTAATGTTTATTTATTTTTGAGAGAGAGACAGAGTGCAAGCAGGGGAGGGGCAGAGAGAGAGGGAGACACAGAATCAGAAGCAGACTCCAGGCTCTGAGCTATTAGCACAGAGCCTGACTCGGCTCGAACTCACGAACCGTGAGATGATGACCTGAGCCAGAGGAGGACACCTAGAATGGACTGAGCCACCCAGGCGCCCCTCTATTGTTTATTTTTTGAGGAATCTCTTTACTGTTTTCTACAGTGGCTGCATCAATTTACATTCCCATCAGCAATGTACAAAGATTCCTCTTTCTCCACATCCTCACTAGCACTTATTCCCTTTTATTTTGATTTTAGCCATTCTGACAGGTGCAAGGTGATATTTCATTGTGGTTTTGATTTATGTTTCTCTGATGATCATGATATTGAGCATCTTTTCATGTGTCTATTGACCAACTGTGTGTTTTCTTAGGAAAAAATGTCTATTCAGATCCTCTGCCCAGTTTTTAATCAAATTGTTTTGGGTTTTTTGGTGTTGAGTTGTATAAGTTTGCAAAAATCTTCTCCCATTCAGTAGGTTGTTTTTATTTTTCTTTTTTTTTTTTTGACGGTTCATTTTGCTGTGCAGAAGATTTTGATTTTGATTACATATCTCTTTTATGTATAGTGAGTACAACACAAGAAAATAAGAGAACAAACAAGGGGTATGTTTTTTTTTACTTCCAAACTTTTAATTCAACCAACGTAAATGTTCTGGTTTTTCTTATCCTTTGAGTATAACATCAACACATTTATCATTTCTACTTGACAGCTGCAATCTCTGGAATATTTGGTTCATGATGGTATGTTTTGAGGGACACGAGACAATCAAAATGAAGAACACAGTACTCGAGAACTACTTGGAATATGTACCAATTTTTTAAAGTGAATAAATTCACAAAAGCTCTTTATGATATATCCTGAGCCTTATCCCTCTAAGGTGAAGATGCTGTCTCCAGTTACATCAAAATACTCTGTGCTCCCTGAATATGTCATCCTTGCCCATGCCTCTGGATCCTGATTTTTATTTTCCTGTTATCTGAATTGTCCCCTATACTCACCCTTTACTTGGTTTCTACTTGGTAAATGTCTAGCTTTCTTTCAAGACACAACTAAGGTATTATTACCTCCAGTGCCATACCTTCTTTGATCCACCAGCAAAGTTGTTCCATTTCTTAAATTCTTGTGCCATGTAGTTCATATTTTTACTATTGCACAACTCATCCTATCTTCATTATTTACTTCATTGTATATCTTTCACATTAGATAGGAAACTCTTCATACATGTTTTTAGCCCACATCTCAGCACAAAACCCATTCCCATAAATGTCTATTAAATCCAGGAATGAATAGATGTTGTATCTTAACTTGTTAAAACAGCTACACTACATCTTTTTATATCAAAATATATTTTATATATCCCAAGGGAAAGAAGATGTTTAGAATAAACACAGTCATATAACAAAATGTCCTAGGTATGTATGATTGTTATTCTTACTCAAATCAATGCATCAGCATTAATAAGCTTAGTTTAATTTTCCAGGATGTTCATATTAATTATATGACTGTTTTTATTTTCATTTGATGAGAGGATACAGGTGAAAGTGTTTGAACAAACACTGTCAGAGATTCAATTAAATATTTGAACAGTCTATTTTTATTACAAATAGCTTCTACTTTATTTTTCTCCACAGAATAGAATATTTCCCCATAATAGAAAAGCTATGTATTTATATGAGGCTATTTATAATTATTAAAGATTAGAAATTGGCTATCAGTGGAAAATAACAAAAACATGTGAACCAAATATAGCTATGATGTTCCCTTATCTTAGTACCACATCAGTTTTTAATTACCTTATAACCCCTTGCATGTAATTATTTATGACAAGAAGAAAAATTAACTTTATGTAGCAATTTACTCTTCTGAAGATGGAAAAGGAAAAAAATAGATTTACATATTGTAAAAAGTTTGATAACTATTTAGAATACTTATTTCATTACAATAATGTAAATGTTTCTTTTATAAATTGGAATCTACTAATATTGTGAATTAAATAACTCTAACTTTCAAAATTCAAGAAATATAAATTAAAAATTGGTACATATCATGAGCAAACTGAGGTTTTATTTCTTTTGATTAAAATCTTTACAGGTGCATTCTGTTTAAAAAAAAAGCTAATATTGTTAGACAGAAATGTGTATGGGAAAAGTCACTGACATTCAAAACAGGGACTGTTTCATCAGACCTGTCAAAGAGGTTAACCAATTAAAAAAAAAAATCACTAGACCCTAAAAGAGTAGTCTCGGTTATTCCACTGTCTGTTAGACTTCTAGGACCAAATTCACACCCCCATATACTCGTACAACTCCGACTGAAGCTAAGTGGGGGACAGAGGTTGATCTATAACATCTGACATTAACCTTGGACATCATTTAATAAAAGCAAAGCTGTCCTGTTCTAACTGGGTCACAATTAGTCTGGCTCCTCAGAGTCCACAAAATCAGTCTTCTGTGGTCACAAAAAAACTAATTTTAAAATGGAGTTTATTTCATTAGAGTTGCTTACAGTGAAGGCAGTACAAAATAGAAAGTTCTGTTCATGAAGATTTGCATTTTCCATTAGAGTTATAATATTTAAAAGAATTTAAAAGTCACAGAAATCAAAATGCCATTCTCTTCTTTTTCTCTTCTTTGTCTGTCTATCTATCAGAGGTTGGAATGCATTCTAAATTAATAGAATTGAGGAAGACTTAGAGATCAATGTGAGTCAAGAGAGGACTAAATCTAAATAAAACCTAAGTAACTGTTTATCTGTTGCCAAAAACTTTCCTTCTTTCCCTGAGGATTACAGAATTCACATAAATATGTTAACAACATGTAAAAGTGGGAGGTTTAGATCAGAGCTTAACTAATTAGCAAATATAAAAGCTTGAAAACAAGGTGAAGAAAAACCTACCAAATTTGAGTTATCCAATAGCACAACTAAATTTCTCATTATCTGAGAAATCAATCTCATTCTAACTTAAGATTTTGATAAAATGTGTGATTCCCTTGTTGGACTCTTCTTTCCCCCTCTCATAGCTTATATTTCTTCATAGCACACATCATCACCTGCTGAGGATATAATATATCGGTATCTATAGCATATAGATATATTATACTTACCTATTTAGGTTCTATTTCCTCTCTCTACAATGCAAATCTTATAGGCGAGAAACATTTTGTCTCATGTGTTCACAGTTCTAGCTCAAATGTCTAGCATAGTGCTTATCATAAAATAAACATGCACCAATCATTGATGAAATAAATAATTAACTAATTAATTAAAATGAATTGAAAGTAACATTACCAAAGTAACATTATAAATTGTTTCCCCTCAAAGAAGAATAACCAGCAAATATTCAAGAACAAGACACTGCTGAGAGAATCTTTAAACATGGAGGTAGGCTGGAACACCCATCCTACACCACAAAGACCAAGAAAGACTACATCCGAGAGGGTTAAAGAAGAGGACGCTACATATTGAATGCATTACCCCTCTCCCAGGCCAGTGCAGCACTGCACAGAGAGGTCTCCCCTGAGCTGCCAGTTCCTCCAATGGAAAAAGAGAACAAGAGGGGATAATCAGCTCTTCCAGCATTTGTGGGTTGCTTTTCAGGAACCCCTACTCAAGCTTGCCCCCATGGGGATTTCAGGAGAATCTGGGAGGCTTAAACACCCAGGAATCTGACTCTAAGGGGAAAGAGACTTGCAACAACCAGTACTCAGATCTGGGAAGACCAAGTTCATACATTCGGTATCTAAGTAGTAATCCCAACTGGAGGTTTTGCTCATCTACAGAACCAAGTCAGGCTGCACTCTGACCAGGGAAGTCAGTGGGGTGCAGATCTATCTGCCTGATTCAGATCCTCAAATGAGTTTTGTTGACCCTAGAGTCTGGTTTTTCCATGCCAAGGCAAGGAGCTAAATCACAGCCCCACCCACTGTGGAGAGTGTTTTCTCACCCCAAATGAGCAGAAGAGTTGGTAACAACTCTTGGAAGTTATGCAGCCCTTTGGTGCTTAAGCCAAGAGGAGGGCAAGCAGAGCTGATTACCCCCGTGCAAAGCCAGTATCAGATGTGGAACATTCTTGTGCTTTGTAAGGGCAAGGAGATCAGTTCATAGCCATGGATGAGGGTAGTTCCTAGACCCTCCCCACAAGATAGCCATAACCTATTTGGGAAAATGAGAGTAGCCTGGAGTGCCCCTACTTCTCCCATCCAGTCAAGAGAGCTCAGACATAGCTCCATTCACTGTGAAGAGTGTCTACTGGTCCTATCTGACCAGAAGGGCTGAAGACAACTCCTGGAAGCTGTGTGGTCCAGTGGCACTTGAGTCAAGGGGTGAGAAGGCAGAGCTGATAGTTTGCAGAACAAAGCCAATGGCTTGTTTGGTCAGGGGACTTGGGGTGTAGGTCAGCTTGAGTTAAGCCAGCAAAGAACTTTATCAGCTCTAGAGCTGCTTCTCCCCCCTGCACTGTTTAGGGAATCTAATTCATTGCCCTGCTCTTCACTGAATATAGCTTTTAGGCTGTCTAATGAAAGCCTGACCACAGCACCCTGGAAGCCATATAACCCATTCAATGGCCCTACATTCAGTGGCATTTAAAAAGAGAACAAACCCATGTCTTCCCCTGTCTGCAGAGCACACCCAGTGGCCTCACCCAACCAGGGAAGTTAGCACACACTCTGATCTGATTCAAATATCCAAACAGTTAGCTGTATAGGCCCTGTGTTCCCTCCTGATGCCCTCCTAGGGCAGGAAAGCTAATTCATGGCCTCATTTACTACTGAATATAGTGCCCAATCTTGACTATCTAGTAAACCAGAGAAACCAAGCAAATATGGAGCCCATCCTACAGCCTCACTAGTGTAGGAAACCAAACCAGTAGTCCTATCCAACTGCTCTCAGCCAAGGGTGCACCTCCCAATCTCCATCTTAGAATTCAAAAAGTTGCCTCATTCCAAAACAGACCATAATAGCAGGCCCCCACCTGTCCAAGAATATTCCCAGCAAACATACCAAGAAACTCAAATTAAGCTGACTGGAGAAGAACTGCCTCTGCCAAAGCTTACCTGTAAAGTCTGGAAGATCTGCCCAATTACTCAAATGTGCAGACACAAACAAGGAATCAAGGATCATAAAAAATCATGTAAATATGATACTATCAAAGAAAACTAATAAAACTCCAATAACTGACCCTAAAGAAATGGATATCTATGAACTGTCAGACCAAAAATTCAGAATAATCCACTTAATAAGTTTAGTGAACTACAAGAAAACACAGATGACTAAACAAAATTAGAAAAACAATGCATGAGCAAAATGAGAACTTTGACAAGGAAATGACACCCCAAACAAACCAAATCCTAGAGTTGAAAAATATAATAACTAAACTGAAGGATTCTACAAATTTTCTAAGATTAACCTGACTGTACAGAAGAGACCTAGAAGTAAGCCATTGGAAATTACCCAGTCAGAAAAGTAAAAAGAAGAAAAATAAATAAGATTGAAGAATTATGTTACACAATGAAAAGAAACAGTATTTGCAGTATAGGAATTCCAGAAAAAGAAAAGAAAGAGAAAGGGACAGAAAATATACTTAAAGCAATAATGGCTTAAATTTCCCAAAATCTGGGGAGAGAAATCAACATTCAAACCCATGAGGCCCAAAGTAGCATAAACACATTGACTCTGAAGAGGGCTACCTTGAAGCATATTATAATTAAATTGGAAAAAAGTCAAGAATAAAGAAAGGATTTTGAAAGCAGCAAGAGAAAGGAAAGCCGTTATATACATAAGACTATGGGCAGATTTCTCAACAGAAGCTTTTCAAGTCATGAGAGAATAAGATGGCATATCAAAACATTGAAACAAAATAATCATCATCCAAGAATTCTATACCTGACAAATCTGTCCTTCAGTAATGAAGGAGGGATAAAGACTTTCCCAAACAAATAAAACCTGAGGGGGTTCGTTACTGCCACATCTGTCTTACAAGAAATGCAAAAGGGAACTAAAAGAATACTAATTAACAACATAAAAACATGTAAAAGTAGTGGAAACATCACTGGTAATTGTAAATATACAGTCATAATTAGATTCTGCAATATGGTAATAGTGGTGCATAATTCACTTACAACTCAAACTTAAAAGTTAAAAAAATGAACATAATAAAAACAACCATAACTACAATAATCTGTTATTAGTTACACAATATTAAAAATGGCAATAATCTAAAATGTGAGGGAAAAGAGAAGTAAAAGTGTAAAGTTTATGAGGTTTGCTGAAGTTGTTACTAGTTTAAAATAGGGTGTTATAAGTTTAAAATATTTTATACAAGCTTCATGGTAACCATAAGGGAAAATCCTATAGTAATTATGCAAAAGAACCGGTAAAGACATCCAAGCATATTGATACCAAAAGACATCAGAACACATACAAAATAAACACATGGGTGGCTTAGCCAGTTAAGCAACCCACTCTTGATTTCAGCTCACGTCATGATCTTGCGGTTTGAGGGATAGAGCCCTGTGTTGGGCTCCATGCTGTCAGCATGGAGCCTGCATGGGATTCTCTCTCTCCCTGTCTTTCTGCCCTTCCCCCACTTGTACTTTCCCTCTCTCTTTCTCAAAACAAATAAATAAACATAACTTTAAAAAAACACAGTAGGATAAAAAACAAGAAATAATGGATCTGCAAAATAACCAGAAAATAATTAACAAAATGGCAATAGTAAGTTCTTAACTATTAACAATTACGTTAAATGTAAATGGATTCAATTTTATAATTAAAAGACATGGAATGGCTGAATGGATAAAAAAAAAAAAATCAATCCAACAACATGTTGCCTACAAGAGATGCACTTTAGCCTTAATGACCCATATAGACTGACTAAAAAAGATATTTTCTGCAAATGGTAACTTCAAAAGAGCAGGGGTAGCTATATTTATGTCAGACAAAACAGACTTTAAGCTAAAAATGGTGAGAAGATACAAATAGAGTCATTATATAATGATAAAGAGGTCAATGAATCAAGAAGATATAGCAATTGTAAATATTTATGTGCCCAAACATTGGAACATCTGAATATATAAAGCAAATTCTAGTAGAGCTAAAAGAAGAAATATATGGTAATACAAAAATAGTTGGAGACTTTAATACCCCACTTTCAACAATGAATAAATCATCCAGACAGTATCAATCAGGAAAAAGCATATCTGAACACCAAATAGACCAAGTGGACCTAACAGACATATACAGAACATTCTATTCAACAACAGAACACACATTCTTCTCAAGTTAACATGGAACACTTTCTAGGATAAACCATATGTCAGGCCAAACAAGTCTTAGCAAATTCAAGAAGATTTAAACCATACCAAGTATCCTCTCTGCTACAATAGCTAAATAAATAAACAGTCAAACAAATAAAGAAATTAATAACAAGAGGAAAACTGGAAAATTCAGGAATGCATGGAAATTAAACAAAAATCTCCTGAATGACAAATGGATCAAAGAACTTAAAGGGGAAATACAAATTTTTCTTGAGACAAATGAAATGAAAACACAATATACCAGAACTTATGGGACACAGCAAAGCAGTTACAAGAGGGAAGTGTATAGCAACAAATGCTTACATTAAGAAGCAAAAAAGATCCTAAATAAACAACCTAACTCTAAACTTTAAGGAACTAGAAAAAGACAACCTGAACTCCAAAGTTAGCAGAAGAAAGGAGGTAGTAAAGATTAGAGCAGAAGTAAATGAAATGGAGAACAGAAAAACAATAGAAAAGATCAACTGAACTAAAGTTTGTTTTTTGAAAAGGTAAAATTAACAAACCTTTAGCTGACTAACCAAGAAAAAGAGAGGAAGGACTCAAATCAACAAAATTATGAATGAAAAAGGAGACATTATAACTTATATCACAAATTTAAATGATTATAAAGGCTAATATGAACAACTATACACCAATAAACTGTACAACCTGGAAGAAATGGAAAAATTCTTAGAAACATACAACTTATCAAGAGTGAATCAGGAAGAAATAGAAACTCTGAATAGACAAATTATGAGTAAGAAGATTGAATGACTAATAAAAATTCTCCCAACAAAGAAATGTCAGGACCAGATGGCTTCACTGGTGAATTTTACCAAACACGTAAAGAAGAATTAACATCAATCCTTCTCAAACTCTTCCAAAAAATCAAAAAGGATAAAACACTCCCAGAGTCATTTTATAAGGCCAGTATTATTCTGATATCAAAACCAGAAAAGGGTATTGCTAGAAAATAAAACCAGAAGATAATATCTCTAATGAATATAGATACAAAAATTCTCAATAAAATACTAGCAAATGAAATTCAGTAGCACATTAAAAAGACCATTCACCATGATCAAGTGGGATTTATCCCTGGTACGCAAGGATGCTTTAATATATGCAAATCAATCAGTGTGATGCATCACATTAATAGAATGAAAAAAATCATATGATCATCCCCATAGACACAGAAAAAGCATTTGACAAAACTCAACATCCAAACATCCATTCATGATAAAAACTCTTAACAAATTAGGCATAAAAAGAACATATCTCAACATAATAAAGGCTGTATATAACAAGTCCACAGCTATCATCATACTCAATGGTGAAAGTTTTTCCTCTAAGATCAGGAATAAAACAAGGGTGTCCATTCTCAGGACTTTTATTCAACAAGGTACTAGAAACCTTAGCTACAGTAATCAGGCAAGAAAAAGAAATGAAAGGTATCAGAATTGTAAAAGAAGAAGTAAAATTGTCTTCATTTGTAGATAGCATACTTATATGTATAGAAATCCTAAAGATTGAATGAAAAAACTATTTAGATATAATGAATGAATTCAGTAAAGTTTCAGGATACAAAATTAACATACAAAAATCACTTCTATACACTAAATGAATTTTCTGAAAAAAAAAAAAAAGAAATCAATCCCATTTACAACAGCATCAAAAACAGCAAAATACTTAAGAATAAGTTTAATGAGGTGAAAGATCCCTCCCTCTAAACTACAAGACTTTGATGAAAAAAATAAAAAAGACAAATAAATAGAAAGGTATCCTGTGTCTCTGGTTGGAAAAATTAATATTACTAAAATGTCAATATTACCAAAACCCTTTAGATTCAATGCGAGTCCTATCAAGATTCCAATGACATTTTTTAAAGAAGTAGACAAAACACTCCTGGGGTGCCTCTGTGGCTCAGTCAGTTGAGTGTCTGACTTTGGCTCAGGTCATGATCTTGTGGTCTGTGAGTTCAAGCCCCACGTCGGGCTCTGTGCTGACAGCTCGGAGCCTGGAGCCTGCTTCAGATTCTGTGTCTCCTCCTCTCTCTGCTCCTCCCACACTCATGCTCAGCCTCTGTCCCTGTCAGGGATAAATAAACATTAGGAAAAAAAAATAGAAAAAAAAGAAGTAGAAAAAACACTCCTAAAATTTATATGGAACCACAAAAGACACAGAATAGCCAAAGAAATCCCGAGAAAGAAGACCAAAGCAGGAACCATCACACTTCCTGATTTTAAGCTATCCTATCAAGCCATAGTTATCAAAACAGTATGGTACTGCATAAACATAGATGAAAAGACCAATTGAACAGAATCAAAAGCCCAGAAATAAACTGAAGCATATATAGTCAACTAATATTTGACCAGGGGAGCCAAGAATACTCAATGGAGAAAAGATCCTATTCAATAAATGGTGCTGGGATAGTTGGATATTTATAGGTAAAAGAATGAAACTAGACCCGTATCTTATATCACTACAAAAATTAACTTAAAATGAATTAAAGACTTGAGGTGCACCTAGGTGGCTCAGTTGTTAAGCGTCTGACTTTGGCTCAGGTCTTGATCTCACAGTTAATGAGTTGGAGCCCCGCCTTGGGCTCTGCACTGACGGCTCAGAGCTTGGAGCCTTCTTTGGTTTCTATGTCTCCCTCTTTCTCTCTGTCCTTCCCCCACTTGTACTTTCTTTCTCTCTTTCTCAAAAGTAAATAAGTAAACATTAAAAAATAAAATAAATAAAATTTAAAAAATAATAAAATGAATTAAAGACTTGAATGTAAAATCTGAAACCATAGAACTCCTAGAGAAGATGCAGGAATAAAGTTCTTTGACATGGGTCTCGATAATGATTTTCTTGCTATAACACCTAAAGCACAAATAACAAAATAAGAAATAAATGAGACTACATCAAACTAAAAAGCTTCCACAGCAAAAGAAACAATCAACAAAGTGAAAAAACAATCTATGGAATGGAAAAAAATATTCACAAACCACATATATGATAAGGGATTAATATCCAAAATGCATAGAAAACTCATAAACTCAATAGCAATAATAATAACTCAATTAAAAATGGCAAATGACCTGAATAAACGTTTCTCCAAAAAAGATATACAAAAGGCCAACAGGAACATGAAAAATACTCAGCGTCACTAGTTGGATCTTGGAGGGTTTATGCTAAGTGAAAGAAGGCAGGCAGAGAAGGACAAATTCTTGCAGTTTCACTTTTACGTGGAATCTAAAAAACAAACAAACAAACAAACAAATCTCACTGAAAAAGAAATCAGATTTACCAGAGGCAAATGTTGGGGGGCAGAGGGGGAATTGGAGGAAGGTGGTCAAAATGTATAAGCTTCTGGTTATAAGACAATGTAATGTACCCCACGATGACTATAGCTAACACTGCTGTATGATACACAGGAAAAGTTTTTAAGAAAGTAAATCCTATGAGTTCTAATCACAAAGGGATCTTTTTTTTCTTTTGTCTTTTCTTTCTTTTCTTTTTATTGCATGTATATAAGAAGATGAATGTTGGCTGAACCTATGGCGATCATTTTGCAATACATATAAATCAAACCATCACACTGTGTGCTTTAAACTTATACAGTGATGGATGTCAATTATTTCTCAATAAAACTGAGTGGGGGGAGGAAGAAAATACATTATGATTGTCTCACAAACTGTTGTTATGTGGCAGGTATATACTCAAAATATGAAAATACATTCTTCCTTTTATTTCTAGCCAAGATAAAATTATAAGATTTAGAACATTTGGGAAAGAATAGGTAATACTTTGTAAATTAACTGAACAAGGTGACCAAAACTATATGTATGGTCTTCTTAGAAATGTAGAATGTTATTTATTCCCTTCAATTAACAAATGCCAGTTTAGTACTGTTATAAAGGCTGCACTGAGCATATAAGCCAGGGGGAGAATAGAACCAGGAAAGGATGGATTCTAGTGTTTGAACATCGGCTAGTGCTCCGCATAATTCCTTCTTAGAGGTTAGATGAATGACCAATGTTTTTGATAGTTTTTCTTATACCACACCAGCACAATATTTAGTCTTGCTTGACTAGTTCAAAAGTTATTCAGTTCATTTCATATCATTTTTCCTAGAAGAGAATATTTCTGTGTAAGCCAAATCAGAACATCAACATGAGTATAACCTGATCCAAGACTTACCTTTTATGTTGTTTTTAAGTAGGAGAGATTCAGTAGTTGCATAGGATCGTTAGTAAATGTGGCATATTGAATGGCACCAACCAATCACAAAGGACAGAAATGGATTATCTTAGTGAAAACAACACAAACTGGGGGGTTTAGTGGCCTTTTGATAGGAATGCCAAAGGAAGCTTCTGACCACTTACAATAGAATGTTAATAGCTAACGCCACTTCAACACTGACAGCTCTGAAGTGAGAGGCCACTAATCTCTGTTTGTAATATCCACAGTTGAAGGAAAAAATAAGTATTTCTTCTTAAGCATGGGATAAGCATTAACTGTCTAAAAATTTCGGGAATGTTCTACATGTCTGAAAGTCAGAGAAAAAAAGAAGACAGCCATGGACAAGGAATCAGGTTTTTTCACTCCTGAACCAAAATATATGATTAAAATGGAATGTAGTTTCCAAGACCAATCAATTCACCAGTCAGTTCTTATTTAGAATAGCTGCGTATGTACTATGAATGCTTTACATATACATTTTGATGAGAATTTAGCCTCTATATGTAGAGAGGGTTGTGCTAAGAACAGTGTCTATGTTTTTAAGTAAAAAAAAACAAGCCAATTCATAAAGGAATCTTTGTTAGGGAGCTGATGCTTCAAATCTGAAATGGAATCTGTTCATTAGCTCTACATTATTCAGGACTATAAAAAGGAGACATTTTAACAATCCTGGGCTCAATTAGGCATCAACTGCTATCCTGGCAGAAACCTGGCATGAATCTTGTTCTTATGATGTTTGGATGGCATTATTTACAATTTGTTCCTCAGGGAATGCCCTGCGAAAGACAAGCCTGGTTGCCATCATAACTTATGATACTAACCTCATAATTCTCCACCCGACAGCTCAATTGTACATCCTTCATTTAATCAGATGGCAACATACTATTGCTCCTCACTTCTCAGTTTTCGGGAATCAAGGAAAACAGTTTACGTTTATGAAATCACAGTATCTAAGCATCAACTTTTCTTTCAAGGAGTTTAACCCATAGGTGAGCATTGAAGAAGTCGGTGCCACTAGTCTAATTACTATAAAAAAAACTGATTTAAACTTGAAATTTTCCAAACATCTGTTCAATGTACAGATTAATTGAAATGATTACATTGTTCTTTATTTATTAGCCATTATTTTACTTGAATGTTTGGGGTTTTTTCTTGGAATCTGTCCTCTTGTTTGCTGCAACCAAACTAAGGATCTGACTTGCCCTTTGAGCCATACAAAATTTCTTTCTTTAGGCATTGTGTAAAGTTGAAGTCAAGGAGTTTTTAAATACCACACATATGCAAAATTATAAAAAGGGAGACTGCCAGTTGTGTTTGACAAATGATATCTCGGAAAACTGACTAATAAGGCATTTCCATTATTACATTTTATGTCAAAGTCATCTATAGGGTTAAATTCTAAAAACTAGTTAAATTCTTTTTATTTGTGCAGATTTTACTTATTGTTCTTTTTCCCTTCCTTTTAGTCTTACTTTAGTTCATTAGATGCAGTAATATCTCCCTTGTCTGTGACAATTTCCATTAATATCTCAAAGGCAGCTATTAAGCCTCATTACAAGAAAAGATTATAGAAGGATACTGCACACAATAACCGTGCAGATAAAGACAATAGTCACATTTTCATTTGTTTCTTTGTTCTTAAGATGCAAATCAAACGTGGAGCTCTTTTTAGCCTGCTTTTCTCAGTTTATACTTTCAAAGCTTTGGGAAAAGGAAAAACCTCCGCAGCTAAATCAATTCTAGTATTTGGATTATTCCTTTCTCAAAATGCAACAAAGACATGTACCTGCTGTCAGAAATTTGCCAGGACATATTACTCTCAAAATCTCATTGTCAAGGAATTCATAAAAAACTACTAGAGTTTCATCATTTACATAAGTTATTCGCTGGAATTAACTGTGGGCTATAATGAAGCTAATTAGTGGTTGTTGCAGAGACACTTTATAAAGTATTCATTATTACCAACAATAGTCCATCATTCCATCAAAATACTTAAAACATCGATTCTTTAGACAATCATCTAAACATATCCATGGGAAATTATGTCTGAGGAAACTCAGTCAAACCCCCAAGAAATAAAATGTTTATGGATTTTTAATCTAAATTGATTCCTTTAAAATAAATGTATTGTGGTTCATATAAGAAGTTTGAAATCCAGGTTCGGTGACAGTCTTTCTTTTCTACTTGATAGATATTGAAATATTGATAAGAATTATAAAATATCAATACCAAGTAAATTAATTTCTACTTACATAACTAAGAAATGGCAGAATGAGGGGTGTATAAATAGGTCAGGGACTTAACTCTGATTATCTAATGACAAGGCAGATTTATCCTTCTGTGTTTTTTAATTATCTGAAATATTTTAATTTCCTTTTGAACTGTATTCTAGACTATACACTCAATAATGGTAAAGATAGAATCAGTCACTTCATATATCTCTCACCCATCAATAAATAAATGTTGAATTCTAGTACTAAAATTAATAAATGATGAAAAGAAAACTTGAAGCTAAATGTTATGCTTCATAGTCAATATTAATAATAAAAAATTCTGCATTGAGTGCTATTTTACCTGAGAAATTAAATGTTTATGAGCTGCTAGGGTAAGAATTGACAAAAGGAAATAAGGCTATCTTAAGACACTTCAGCCTCCATTTCTGTCTCCTTTCCTTACCTCCTCCACTTTGGAGTTCATTCTCTTACATTTCCAGCAACGCTCACAACTTCCCCACCCTTTATACTCATATTCCAATTACAATTTCACTTAAGAAGAGTTAGCATTTGCTGGGTATTTTTCTAACCACACATTCACACCTCCACCATTTGCTGCCCTCTCTCTGTGTCCATCATTCTTCCAAAGGTACTCACTTGTAGATCAGTATTGGCATCTTCATTACCAAATTCAAGAGCATTAGTTCAGTATGTTCCTACTTAACCCACCAGGGCACACAGCTAGGTTTCCCTCTGTTTGTCTGACACAAATGCATTCTTCTAATTCTACTTTTTCAATTTCTTTGTTCCTCTTGCCCCTCCGCGTAAAGATTGCCTATAGCTGTGTTTTCAGTTTTTAAACTTTTTCCTCAACCATTCAACCCATTCTCCTCACTGACTTCAAATATCCCCAGATAATACTTCCCAATGGCTGTCCAAATATATCTGACTGTGCCCTGTCACGGTATTGTTCACAGAACTCTTTCTTGCATAAGATGTTAATAGATGTTTCAAGATTATAAATATATATAATGCATAGCCTGATACTAATATATATTATATTCTTTATGTATATTTACATACAGAGAGAAAGAGAGATCCCTTAGTACATGGTCAAGGAAATTTTGCATTTTCCTAGATCTTTACAGTGGAAAGAGCAGAGCTCTTACAAAAACAAAATAAATAAAATTTATTTTACCCACATTTTCTAAAATTTATTTAATCCTAGAATGATTCCTTGTGTTTTTTTTTTTCGAGCATCTCTTAATATCTTGTGGAGCACAGTGTTCTGTGCAACACAGTTCATTTACCTGCTAGTCTTTCAAAATCCATTCTCTATTCTCACGGTTCTTAACCCCATTGTAAATCATCTTCTGGGAATGTTTTCCAAGAAATAGTTATGGAAGTCATATTTACAATAATGGATACATTAATTCAAATCTTTTAAGTTACATTGGTGGGCATCTTTTTCCATCCAAGTTCTTCAAATTTCCATTAACTTGGTTTCCCAAAAGGACTTGCTAGAAATATTTAGTCCTGATCCTAAGAAAGGAACTGATTCCCTTCATCTACAAATATTTTTCTTATGATGACAAAAAAGACTAAATATAGAATATGCTAAATTTTGAAGTATGTGGCAATTGGGTAGATGGAACACTAATGAATGAAATCAAGCTGATCTAAGATCTCTCATTCTGTTATCTCCTACTCTTTCTTTCTTACTATTTCTTTTCCTACCACTGCCACCCAGTTGTCTAAAAGTCATAAAAATACCTCCTTTTTCACTGATTGCCCTCTGGTAGAGGACACTGGAAGAAAGAACTAATGAGCACGAACACTTGTAAGCACATAATTGGCATTTTTGAGTGAAACACAATAAAATTCTTGCTAAACATCTGGAACTAAGACCCTTTTGCATAAAACCAAGATCATTTTGCACAATATGGCTGATCTCAGCATCCTCAAAAAGGGCAAATTCTCAAGAGAGCAGCCCAGTATGGATTACTTCAGGAATAGGGAGTCAGATGAATGGCATATGGATTAGTGCTTTCTGTAATATGATAAGAGTGTGACAGTATCAGAACTCTGTTTAATATGGCATGATCTTTCCCCAGAAGAAAGCAAAGGAAGATTGTATTCCATCAAGGGGAATTACAAAGCTGTAAATTACATTGTGTCACAGCCAGCAATATTAAATACCAAGTTTTTAATTAGCAGTGTTAATTTTATTTTGTTACCAAGATATATTTCTACAATACTCAGAGGCACTTTTTGGTGAAAACATATCTATTCAGACCTAAAATTGAGGAAGAAAAACCCAGGTATATGATATGGTAGTGAACAATTGCGATATATGATTTGTCAGTGAGCAAAATTTATCAGTAAGATAAATGGATTTATATTTAGAGTGTACCTGCTTCTAATGTATCATGTTAAACCTAAAAGTAATAAGAAACTAAGATGTTTCTGACTTTAAGGATTCTTTCTGGAAATATTAAATAAGGTATTAAGAAAATGTCATCCAGTGATTGTGTATAATGAGAGCATGTGACCACTGGTATGTATATTCTCAATCTGTCAACTGTTACAATACTCTTGGGTTGTTTACATTCATTTATTTTTTTAGTATATGTGCTGCCGAAGCGAGCACAATTCATTTATTTTTTTAAGTTTATTTATTTATTTTTGAGAGAGACAGAGACAGCACGAAGTGGGTGGGCGGTCAGAGAGAGAGGGAAAGAGAGAATCTCAAGCAGGTTCCAGGCTGTCAGCACAGAGTCCAACAAAGGGCTCAAATTCACAAAACTGTGAGATCATGACATAAGCTAAAACCAAGAGTCAGATGCTTAGCTGACCGGGCCATCCAGGTGCCCCTGTTTACATTATTTTATTTTATTTATTCATTTATTTGTTTAAATTAGAGAGAGAGAGAGAGAGCATGAGCGGGGGGGGGGGGGGGGCAGAGAGACACAGACAGAATCCTAAACAGGTTCCAGGCTCCTAGCTGTCAGCACAGAGCCCAACACAGGGCTCGAACTCATGAGCAGTGAGATCATGACCTGAGTACAAATCAAGTGTTGGATGCTTAACCGATCATGCCACCCAGATGCCCTACATTCCTTTAAATTGAGGAATCAATTGTCTTGAAATCATGGAATCAATCCCACTAGGTTGCCAAAACAATTTCATTTATTTGAACTTGTGGTGCTGCAAAAATGAATTCATACCATTAACCTACATCATTGTGACTCTCGAGCGAGATGCTACAAAGAGACAAATGGGAAACTAGATAAAAATCATGTAACATGATTGAGGCATCTTCCAGTAGAGCAAAGAATAAAGGCTCTGAATTGAACAATCATATGTGAGTCCAGGTTTGGCCACTAACAAGTTTTTTTTTTAATGTTTATTTATTTCTGAGAGAGAAAGAGAGTGGGAGTGGGGGTGGGGGTGGGGAGAGAGGGAGACAGAGAAACCCAAGCAGGCTCTGCACTGTCAGCTTAGAGCCCAATACAGGGCTTGAACTCATGAGCCCATGAGATCATGACCTGATCTGAAATCAAAAGTCAGATGTTTGACTGAGCCACCCAGGTACCGCTGCCACTAACCAGTCTTAAAAACCATGAGACAAGATCTCATATTTCACTCTTATTATTGAAATATATTCCAGTTATGTCAAAGATTTATACAGAAAATCTAACAGCATGAAACTATTAAAAGAAACATATTTTTACTTTTGTTTTTATTGTAAGATATCACATATATAGAAAAGAACATAAAAATGCATGAGAGTTTAAAATCTAATTAGAACGAAACCTATTTAACACCATCCAATATAGACATAGACAAAGCCTTAGTCCCCCTCACTTACTAGTATGCTGGTAAATGTTTAACAACTAGTTGTCCCTAGGAAAAATGACCCCAAATCTCTCATTTGTAGCATTTTCTGATTTTCATGGCACAAATACTTTCCTAATGATAAATTTCAAGTTACCAATGGTTAACAAACTCCTGAAAATTTAGCAATCAGCTCTTGCTAGCTGAGAAGCCACATAAGCTCTCAATTGCAGTGATCACAGTGATCTGGAAAGACTGTCACTTTGACTGGGTTTGAACTATATGTAAATGGTAAAATATAATGTATTCATTTGTGCTTTGCTTCTATTACACAGTATGTTTGTGGAATTCATCTATGTGGTTGTACATAGCTACGGTTCCTTCATTTCCACATTTAGCAGATGCTGCAGTGCTGTGTAATATTCCTTCCAGGAATGAACCACAAATTACGTATCCATTCTACTACAGTTGACATTTCAATGGGCTAGGTTGTGTCTTTAATGAACAATGCTGCCATGAATATTCTAGTTCATGTCTCCTGGTACTCATTGGCAAAGTTTCTCCAAGACATATAGCAAGGGGTAAAATTATTCAATATTACCAAACTGTTGTCCAATGAAGTTGACTCATTCACACTCCTAGCAACAGTAGAATAATTGCTGTTGCACTATATCTACTAGCAACAATATTTTGTACTCCCCGAATAGGGAAAATTTAGGGGCGCCTGGGTGGCTCAGTCAGTTAAGCTTCTGACTTCGGCTCAGGTCACGATCTTGAGGTCTGTAAGTTTGAGCCCCACGTCGGGCTCTGTGCTGACAGCTCAGAGCCTGGAGCCTGTTTCAGATTCTGTGTCTCCCTCTCTCTCTGGCCCTCCCCCGTTCGTGCTCTGTCTCTCCCTGTCTCAAAAATAAATAAACGTTAAAAAAAAATTAATAGGGAGAATTTATAATGGTATCTCATTGTGGTTTAAATTTCAGTTTCCATGAAGATTATCATTGAGGTTGATGTCTTCAAACTTCAAACAGCCTTTGTTGACCAGAAGCCTTACCGATAACATAGTCAATTAACACAAATTTCATATGCTATATGTCTTATAGACTGTATTCTTTAAATTAAACTAGAAGAAAGAAAATAAGAGATAATTCATTTACAATACTCTACGGTATTTATTGAAAAAATAGAATAGGTCTCACACAGTTCAGGGCTCTCTGGGTGGCTCAGTTGATTAAGCGTTTGACTCTGGATTTCCGCTTAGGTCATGATCTCACAGTTCATGAGTTCAAGCCCTGCGTCAGGCTCTGTGCTGACAGTGTGAGGCCTGCTTGGGATTCTCTCTCTCCCTCTCTCTCTGCTTTCCCCCCACTATCTGTCTATCTCTCTCTTACAATAAATAAATAAACATTAAAAAAAAAGAGGTCTCACACAGTTCACACCCATGTTACTCAAGGGTAAAGTATATGATTAGTTCATATATTCAATTTTACTTAGCCTCATATCACTTCTTTAGCTCTTCAGTTCTTCCATATCACAACTTCTTTTGGATTCATCGTTCTTATTACTGGAGTACATACTTAACAATTTCCTTCAACTAGATGTATTGGTGGTCTGACTTTTATTTCACCCCCTTTCGGAAAAGATAGTTTTACCTATTGTGGGATTTGAGATTGACATTTGTTTTTAATGTGAGGTATCTATCTAACTAATGGTTAGTTAGATATATCTAATAATATCTAATAATAATATCATAATATCATAATAATATCATAATATCTAATGGTATCTATCTAACTCTTCCTTCTTTAAACTTAGTTCATCTTCTCTGAATGCTTTCAATGTCTCTGCCTTTCATATTCTTCAGTATGCCTTTGGCATATCTAGGTTTGGATTGATTTCTACATTTCTTGCTTTGGCTTTACTGCGATGTTTTAGTATATATAGTATGGAATATTCCGAATTATTACCTCATCAGATAGAACTCTGTCACCTTCCCTTTTGCCTTTGGATTTATGATTAGATAAGTGTTAGAATATTTGACTCTAGGGGTGCCTGGGTAGCTCAGTTGGGTGAGTGTCTGGCTTCAGCTCAGGTCATGATCTTGCCGTTCATGAGTTCAAGCCCAGTGTCAGGCTCTGTGCTGACAGCTTGGAGCCTGGAGCCTGCTTCAGATTCTGTCTCCCTCTCTCTCTGCCCCTCTCCCTGCTTGTGATGGCTCTCTATCTCTCTCAAATATAAAGAAAAAAATTTTTAAAAATATTTGACTGTATCTTCACCTGTTAACCTTTTTTATATTTGCCATCTGTACTTTTCTGGGCTACATTCTCATGGGTCTCTACTAACCCATCATTCCAGGATACTCTAGCTATATCCAAATGCATTATCATTACATTTTATTTTCAACTATCTCATTCTTATAATTTCTTTTTTTAATGTTTATTTATTTATTTTGAGAGAGAGAGAGAGAGAGAGAGAGAGATTGATTGACATCCCAAGCAAGCTCCACTGAGCATGGAACGCAATGTGGATTTCAATCTCAAGACCACAAGATCATGACCTGAGCTGAAATCAAGAGTCAGACACTTAATCAACTGAGTCACCCAGGCCCCCCTCAATCTTATAATGTCTAACATCTTTTTAATTAATGAGCACAGTAGTAAGAAACGATAAAACCCAAATCTACATAGAAGAAGGAATTTCCAGAAATAAGAGAAACATTGAGTCTTTTTCTGTCCCCAGGACATTCTTGAGAACAGGGGGAATAAGTCACCTTGGGTTGACTCAAGGTGGGGAATAAAATGGAAGCTTCTCCCTGCTTAAGGCAGGACTCCAAAGGCTTTGTTCTTAATAAAAACAGGAAGTGATGGTAAAGTTCTCCGCCCTCTGTTCCCCAATTTTGCAAAAGAATTTGATTCCAAGCACAGCCGGAAGGAAAATCCACAAGGTGTTGGAATGATTAGCTAGTCTTTGCGTGGATGCACAGCAAAAAATTTTATCACCTGATGGTGCAAAAAATATTGCAAGTCCTACACTTAAAGGAATCACTGGCTAGTAGAGTTTCCAAGGTCTTGTAGTGAGCAAACTCAAATTCCCTATGCAGTAAAGAATCTTTATCCTTGATCCAAATAATTTTGGACAGCACCTGAGCATCTCAAAGTAAAAAACAAACAAACAAACAAACAAAATAACAAAAAAAAAAAAAAAACCCACAAGGAGTACCTGGGTGGTTTATTCAGTTAAGCATCTGACTTCTGCTCAGGTCATGATCTCAAGGTAAATGGATTTCCTACCCCACATCGGGCTCCACACTGACAATGTGGAGCCTGCTTGGGATTCTCCCTCTCTCTCTCTCTCTCTGCTCCTCCCCAACTCATGCTTTCTCTCTCTCAAAAAATGAATAAAAATTAAACTTTGTAATATACATATTAAAAAAAACACAGAAGAAAATGAAACAAAAAAGTTCTAAACTCATATCCAGCAGAAACAAGAATGCTGGTAAGCAAAGCTGCAAAACTTTCAGATGTGAGAATTATCAGACACAGTTACGCAGATTATAAAATCACTTAATTTTTGAGAGAGAGAGAGAGAGAGAGAGAGAGAATGGGGCAAGGGGAGAGGGAGAGGGAGACACACAATGTGAAGCAGTCTCCAGACTCTGAGCCGTCAGCACAAAGCCAGACACAGGGCTTGAACCCACAAACCGGGAGATCATGACCTGAGCTGAAGTCGGACGCTGAACTGACTGAGCCACCCATATGCCCCAGAAACCTTCTCTGAAGGTTCAAATATGGGAAAACTTCAAATATAGAAAATAGTTTGAAAATTTTTCTTTTAAAAAAAATAAGATACAATATGTACAAAATAGCATCTTTCAAAAAAAAATCTGAAAGGAATCCTAAGAAATTCTTTTTTTTAAGTTTATTTCTTTGTTTTGAGAGAGATAGAGAGCACACGAGAAAGGGAGGGGCAGTGAGAGAGGTAGAGAGGGGGAATCCCAAGCAGGCTCTGTACAGTCAATGCCTAGAGCCCAATGCTGGGCTGGAAATCATGAAACCATGAGATCATGACCTGAGCTGAAATCAAGAGCCCGATGTTCAACCAACTGAGCCGCCCAGGAGCCCATAAGAAATTCTAAATGGTGGAAATGTCTGTAACTGAGATCAGGATCTGTGGGAAGAAAACATCTATCCATTTTAAACTTGTCTGTGCTGTGTGGTTTTTTTTTCTTTTTTACTGTGAGCATGTATTACATTTGTAATTAAAATCCATTAAGAGAAAACCCATAAATGTATGCAATAATTTATGCACATAAATGTTCACTATAGTTGTAAAATAAAACACTGATAGTGTACTCTAAGTAATTATGATATTTAGCCTATTTTAATATCATGCTACCTGCTATCATTAGTAATCATGTTTTAAAGTAATATTTGATAACATGGGAAATACTCATAATGAAATGTGAAAAAGTGTTACATGCACACATATATAATGTGGTCTAAATATTATCAAAATAAGAAAAGAAATGTACACATATATACCCCTATTGAAAATATGTGTCAAAATGTTAATCTATCTGATTGGGAACATGTGTTTATTTTGATTTCCTTCCTTAGCTTTTTTTTCTTACTTTCAAAGTTTTGTATAATGAAATATTTATTTCAATAATCTGTAGAAAACAAAACTATTACAAATGTGAGTGATGTATATAGAGGTTTAGAGACACAATAGAGGATATAATAAAAAGTTATCTTTGGGGTGCCTGGGTAGCTCAGTTGATTGAGCCTCAGACTCTTGATTTCTGCTCAGGTCATGATCTCATGGTTCATAGGTTCAAGCCCCCACATGGGGCTCTGAGCTGACAATGCAGAGCATGCTTGGGGTTCTCCCTCTTGAGCTAGTTCTCCCTCTGCCCCTCCCCCACTTGCACGTTTTCTCTCTCTACTTCTCTCAAACTTTTTTTTTAAAAAGTTACATTTTGGAGCACCTGGGTGGCTCAGTCAGTTAAGCATCTGACTCTTGGGGCTCCTGAGTGGCTCAGTCGATAAAGCATCTGACTTAGGCTTAGGTCATGATCCTGTTTGGTGAGTTTAAACCCAGCAACAGGTTCTGTGCTGACAGCTCAGAGCCTGGAGCCTGCTTCTGATTCTGTGTCTCCCTCTCTCGCTTTGCCTCTCCCCCGCCCCTTTCTCTGTCTCTCTCAAGAATAAATAAACATTAAAAAATAAATAAATAAAAGCATCTGACTCTTGATTTATGCTCAGGTCATGATCTCATGGTTCTTGAGTTGGAGCCCTGCTTGGGGCTCTCTGCTGACAGTGGGGAGCCTGCTTGGGATTCTCTGTATCTCCCTGTCTCTCTACCCTTCCCCCACTCACACTGTCTCTCTCTAAATAAATAAACTTAAAAAATGTTACCTTTCTTCTCCTATAAGCAACCAGTTGTTTATTTTCATCTTTATTAAAGTATATAAATACCAGTAGAACATAAGTAAAGTTCTACAGTAAGAGATCCACATGTTTAGAGCTACACAGATTTGGGTGGATTGAAAGGACCACTAGGAAGAGTAATGTTCATCCTCTGGCAAGTATGATTCACTTGTTGCTGTTGTAGCAAAAGTATTAGAAGGCTGTATAGTGTTTTGAATGAACATACACAGCAGCTGGTGTGTATCTCTTTAAAAGATCATGTATGTTCAGATATGTGCGTAACTGTTACTTTTTTTCTAAGCAGAGGGAGTCATGGGTTTAAAAACTACCATGTTAGTACATCTGGGGTTTTTCCCCCAACATACCTGTTAGGAACTTCTTTATTTCCTATCAGCTGTTAAAACTGAAGAAGGAAAAGGAAAGAGAAAAATATACTAATGTAGAACAACAAAAAAATGCTGTCACTGAAATTTGCATAGTAATCACAATTAGGGAAATAGCTAAAGGATTCTAGGGTACCGGTAATTAAAGGTTCACCTGATATATTCTCATTCTATTTGGAAACATCACAATTCTAGTTTCCTGGTTTGTAATTTTGTAATGTATTCTCTGCAGAAGAAACACAGCATGTGTTGACCTGATTTGTTTCAATTCTCTGTCTGTCTGTCTCTCTCTCTCTGTCTGTGGTTGGTGACAGAAATCTTTTAGACAAAAATAAACCTCTTTATTCATTATTTTTATCATGAATCGTATTAAGCGCCCTTAAGAAAATTAGATCTGGTAACCATTATTCAAAAAGTTACCCCAATTATTTTCTTTTAATCCATGAGTATCTATAAGCCTGCATAATTTTTTTAGGTGTTTAAGAAATAATAATCTTCTTGGGTACTTTTAATTGCACTTTATTTTCTATGAGTTTTTATATAAAATATCCTTCAATCATAGTTTTGTGGACCGTGCAATTGCTTACATGAAGAGAAATTCTTTGAAGTTTAATGCTTATACTCATTTTCTGCTTCAGAGAAGTTTTAAGTGAATAAACATATATCCATGTAAGAAAAAAAGTCTGCCTTCAGCATGAAGAGGCCTCAAGAAGTATTTGCGATAACCGGGTTCCTGAGGCAAGCAAACCTGAAATCTTCCTGACTAGGTTTAAGTCTTTAGAGATTGATTTGATTGCTTCTTAAGAAAGTAATTCCCTTACTGTCAGCAATGCCTGCCTTCAAAATTCACCTTTCACAGGTAAAAAATAAAGCTTTCTACAAGTTCCTTAATAATATCACATAACTGATTATTTCTTATTGCATAAACGGTATAGGTCCATAGATTTTGAACAAATAAGCTTTAGAGTTGAATTCATTATTTAATCCATCTTTTTTCATTATCTGCTTTCTTACACTATCAAATATTTGGAATCATCTAATATTATGTATATTCATTTTTCATCCAATTCATTCTTTTATCAATAAAATTCCCATTGCTTCAAATACTTAAAAGTGTGTATAATAAATGAATTCATGAATATTTATTTATTCAGTTTGTGAAATGAATAAATAGATTAATGAATGAATGGAAACTTTGAGATAATAGAAGACAGCCATATTATCTTCCATTTGGTGACTTAAAAAATATATATACAGTAGGCTCTATTTACTATTTGAAAAGAAAATTATATTTTTTCCTTTTTTCAAGTTTTTATTTAAATTTGTTAGTTAACATACAGTATAATATTAGTTTCAGGTGTAGAATTTAGTGATTAAACACTTACATACAATACCCAGTGCTCATCACAACAATTCAATGCTTATACTTGAAAATATATATATTAGGTTGATCATGGAATCTAAGAAACAAAACAGATGAACATATGGGAGGGGGAAAAAAGAGAGAGGGAAACAAACCATAAGGGTGATTATTTTTTTTTCTCTGACAGTGAACTTTTTCAAATGATCCCAATGTCTCCATTGGGTAGTAAATGAGTTTTAGGAGAATTTCTAAACTGACAGGTGCATAGAAGGAAATAGTGTTTATTCATGTTTACATAGCACTCACCTATTCAGCTAAACAACCCTTTCACCCAAAATGCATTTTTCTATGGACATGTACATATTTGTCCCTCCAAAAAGGTTACTTTTAGATGTGGAAAATTTATGAAAGGAGAATATTTAAAAGTGTAAAGTGTTATATCCTTTGAAAATCATGACACCTTTACCTTAGAAAATTTAAAACAATTTTAATCATGTATATTTCCTTCTTGATTCTATTGTGGTTAATATATTTGGTTACCAAAAGAATTTATAAAAATAATTATGAAAAACTGACTTGCTGCAAATACACAAGATACAATATAGTAAACCTTAGATATGTTTGTGTCAGTTTGTCTTACATTGTAGTCAAATATAAAGAATAATTATAATAAGATATAAATAGAGTCTTCTTAGAAGAGAAGGAAATGTAACAAGTTAAAACAATTTAAAGAAATTTACAAAGAAAACTTATCTTTAATTATATATTTTTTGAATTTTTAAAGGTCTTCTTACTTTTTCTTAGAAAGCAAATGCCATTAACATTAAAGTTTAGGAATCTGTCTTACAATTTAAAAAATTAATATTTACAATTATTTTATTCAGCTCAATAGACAAAGAAAAGGTAAAGTTATATGTTAAATTGATGCCAGAGCAGCTCAATCACTATTTTTGATAATAGTTGCTTAATCAAATAATTTTAAATGTTCACAAGTTTGGGGAGGTGCTCTTTTTTAGTATTGGTGTTATTAGTTAACTATTTTTCTTTTTGCCATCCCATACAATTTTCCCATTTAAAGAAAAGTGAAGAAAGTTGATAGTGTCCTGCAGCAAGAGCTGGTGTTTTTATGCCTTTGCAAAGAAACCAAGGACCAAGATGGTCAAATGGTCATTCTGCACATTGTACCTATTTTCTCAGGTATCTAAAACATATTCACGGCTTGTAATGCTAAACTTCCAGTATCATGATAAACTAAGAATGTTTCACATATGTGTAACTAATACTTTAGAGAATATTAGGAAATAAAAGAAACCAGTACCTTATCAGGCATGGAGACAATTCAACACTCTTAGAAGTGAACTACCGATCAAGTTATAGAAGGCTCATTGTGTATAAAATAATATTCTCCTTATCAGTGGTTTACTTTTAAGGGAAAAACAGAGACAATTTGTAGTTTCACTGTGACTATTTTGGTTTTATAGAAGGCCCTTCCTATAGAACCCCATTAGGGTGATTCTGTCCTTACCTACACCTTTGAGAAAGAAGCTGGTTTTTTCAGGTAAGTGAAAGATTGTGCTGATTAATTTGTGCCCTATATGATAGCAGGAAACCCAGCTGGATTTCGCTTTAGAATCTCCGTACAGGTGAGTCTTTGTTAATGTGACTTGCACCAACTGCTTTTAACTTTGTAGAAACAAGGACAAAATTAGCCCCAATGCGCAGCAAAACCCTCCTGGAAATCTATAAATTCTGCTAAAACCCAAAAGTACCTGGCTCTGCAGAAGGAAAAATATACCCTCAGATGAACCGACTATCTTGTTTAAGCCTAGGCAATGATTTCTCTAGCATCAAGAAAAAGACAGAAACAAACTACTCTTAAAAATGATTGTTTAATAATGGAATAGGAGGGAAAATTAGGAAAGCATTTCTTACACAACAAGTATTTTTACTGCATTTATAGTTTTGTTCCTTTGTTGTTGGTGTTGTTGTTTTTAAAGTAGGTTCAAGGCCCAGCATGGAGCCCAATGTGGGGCTTAAATTCACTACCCTGAGATTAAGACCTGAGCTGAGATCAAGAGTTAGATGCTTAACCAACTAAGCCACCCAGGCGCCCCTAATGCAAAACTGTAAATTAGTTTCTGCACCTCTCCAAAGAAACAGAATTTTTATCAATTTGATAATACCATGAATTAATATTTGCTAATAATTATGTTGGTTTAATACTGAGCAGCCAAAACATTAAGGTAGTTTATTCATACCTAGTGCCTCAGATTATCATGCCCAGCACTAGCACAAGCTTACGACATGCTTAATGCTACCAAGATGGTAACTAGTGAAGCAAAAAGATACTCTTAGAGATTGAACTTAGACAATTTTAAGGTCTTCTGTTCTTCTAAGTCACTCCTAAGTAATAAATTTGGCTAATAGCTAAGGCAAGACAAGTACTATCACTGAGTACAGGTCATGTTAAACTTTACACAGTGGTTTCAAGATACTTGCAGAAAGTGAACTAATGTGTGAAAGATATATATCTGGATTTTATAAAGTATATGCATATGGATGTATATATAGACCATTCTGATAGCAAGGGAGCCAACCTATGATTTTCTTTCAAGATTACAATTGATTCAAGTCAATTTTTCTATGGTTCAACAATTATTTATTTATTTATTTTTTTATCAATACTCTATACTTCTGGCCCTGACTGGAAACGCCGAATGAAAAGCCACAAAAGAAATTCCCATCCCCCAAAAAGCTGTTGCCTAATGAAGTACTCCTGGGAATCATACGGCTTTTATTGCACAAAGTTCAGGGGTTTTTTAAGCTCATCAGTCAAAGGATTAAAATGAAGTTCCCTGATACCGGAAACAAAACTAGCTGGCCTTGTGTCTGAGCTCTCACTAACACTTGCTTGCATGCTGTCCAACCTACTCAATTACCTGCAAATAAATTGAATAATTTTGCCCAAATGTTAAAATAACGATATCCCCCTATCATATAATTATGAATTATACTGCAAATAAATGCTAAATGACATTCTTGCTCATTTTGTATTTATGACAAGAGGTGAAAATTTTAGTCGTACTACCTCAAATATTTGAGGTTTTGAAACTGAACTGCAATAATTCTTTACAAATTCTTTCCTTTTCATTAGAGCACTTTCTTTAGGTTCATTAAATCCAGATAAACTAGTTCTGAATTTATTGTGTTTTTTGTAATGCTTAAATTTTGCTCTCACTGGCAAAATTACTTTTTTGTTGTTTATGCATTTAAATATCGGTAATTTTTTCTGACTACAAATAACCAGGGAGATAATGCATTTTCTTCTGGTGCTTCTCAACTCAGTAAGTACATGTACCTATTATTCTAACTATATAGCACCTTTCATGTTTATATTTTGCATCACAGATGACATATATAACAACACATGGTAACATGAAACTCGAAGTCATAAGCTAAACTTTTCCTTTGTGACTGCAGAAAAGAACCAATGCACAAATGGCCACTTTATATGAGGAGAGTTCCCACGGTGGGAGAAGAAGTGTTCCCTGGACCATGCAGATGGCGGGGTTACCATTTGGTAAGGCTCTCCTCATTATAATATGAGAGCTCCATATAACAGGATGTTTGTTCTCTTTGACAAAATCAAGGTACTTGAGGAATACAACCAAACACTATACCAATATTTGATCAAAACACCAAATCGTTTTTTAATTCTGAAATTCCACACGATTCTTATCCTCTAAATTTCAACTGAAATGGAGATATTTTTTGGATATTGAAGTATTGAGGGAATTAGGATATATTCTACATTAATGACTGAATTAACACCATGCAATTCACGGCATAGTGAATTTTGAAAGGTAGTGAATTTTTAGTTGCAGTCCTGTGTATCCTAGAGTCATTTATTTTATCAATCAGTTCAAAATCTAAAGGATGCTTTTCAGATTGAAATATTATTGGGAATTTTTACCATTAATTCAAATCGACTTCAAGAGGATTGATATTTCGATATGAAGGATTATTTATTGTCTATCAAATACTTGAAACAAAATATTCAGGAATATCAATAGCATGTAGAAAGGTATTCAGATGACTAATTACTGTTCACTATCCATACATATATATGCATCTTAAGTAAGTCTTCTTAAATGTAACCTCTAAAATGTTAACGAGAAAAAAGAATCTTATCCCATCTAGAAACCAAGGTTTGTTTTTTTTTTTGTAATTTACAACATAGCTATACTGAAAGAAAATGAAGCCTTTTAATAGGCTAAAGCTGGTTTTAAACTCATGCTTCATACACTGGTGTATTCTTCCCTAGTACATAGGTTGTCATGTAGATGGAACTTCACTTTTCCCAATCCAATCCCATACTTGTCTTCCTTTTGTGTGTGTGTGAGTGTGTGTGTGTTTCTTTTGATGTCTCCAATATGCAAGTAATCTGACTCTGTCTATGCACCTTTAGAATATTTTATGTTCCCAACGGTTCTTGTCAGACTAAATCACCACAGACTCCATAAAATCTATGGACTTTCTGTATACAAGTCACAGTGGTTTCATAAAATCTCAAATTATATATAAGCACACCAATTATATTTCACAAGTACATACATACATACATAAAATCACGACAAAAAATATATGTTCAAAAACTACTTGTAGCATAGGGAAAGAACATGATGTTGGAATTCAGACAAAATTCAGTTCAAATCCCAGATTTATCAGTTGCTATGTCTTTGATTTTGAATTTTACTTTATCTATCTTGATCTTAATTTCATCCTCTCTAAAATGGGGACAATAGTACTTATATATTGAGTTTAATAAAAGAATTAAATAATAATATAAATATAAGCTTAAACTCTGTGCCTTCACATAGTAGGGGCTCCATAAAAGATAACTGCTATTATTACACGTGCATGCAATTGGTTCCAAGCAACATATAAGAAATATAATCAAAGATTATCACATCTTCAGTAGTTATCATAGGACAAATTCATTGGACAAATGCATTTGATATTGACACACAAGACATATTTGCAAGTTATTAATTTTACTATTTTATACCCGCACCCTTAATAAAATGTCTCAGACTTCAATTCTTTTATTAGACTGTGTCTATCAGATTTTTTTTTTAAACGTTTTTTATTTATTTTTGGGACAGAGAGAGACAGAGCATGAACGGGGGAGGGGCAGAGACAGAGGGAGACACAGAATCGGAAACAGACTCCAGGCTCCGAGCCATCAGCCCAAAGCCTGACGCGGGGCTCGAACTCACGGACCGCGAGATCCTGACCTGGCTGAAGTCGGACGCTTAACCGACTGCGCCACCCAGGCGCCCCTCAGATTTTTTAAAAATATCAGTCAGTTTATCAAATTGAAAATCATAGAAAAAGAGAGTAAAGAAAATCAGTCAATACCTTGAAGGGAAAAACCTCAATTGTTGGTATAGTTCTATTATATAAAAAGTACTATTGCCTTGCCACTGAATTTTATGTTTTCTAACTCACTGTTTTGTAAAATCTACCTTTGCATATGAAGATGGAGTCCTCAAGGCCATTAAATGTAATGCCAGCAACTCATGGCCAAATGTATGCTTAGTAGGCCACAACTTTATCCCAGTACTCTATTTTCCAGTAGCAGAATTGTCCGCATAATCTATATTATGCTACACGTAATCTATATTCTACTTCCTTTGGTGATGGTTGTAAAGCTAAAAACGGTAAAAATGGTAAATTAGGATAAAATGGCAGTAACAGTAAGTGTTACGAAAAATAATTTTACCACATTTGCATTGTGCAGTGTCATTACATTCGTGTTCTAAATTTAAGTTAGAAAATACTAATTGCAAAATAAGGCACAGCCCGCATAAATGTTCACAAGTATTTCTTGTCATTTGTAGTTTCCTAGAATGTCACTTTATAACAGGTTAAATACAGTATCTAATTACTAACTACTAAGCTTTATGTTTATAAAACATGATACTTATTTTTTCCACTTGAACTGACAAAGTGGTTATCTACATATAAAATCATGATGCTTGAGTTAGAGCAGATTCACTAGTTCTGTAGAAAAATTTAAAAAGATCAAATAAATATATGAAAAAATTGGGAGTCCTCCAAATAATCCTGCAATTATATGAAATCCCATCTCTTGTTCTCCTGAATGTGGATATAAACATATACTTTCTCTAGGAAAATCAAGTTTCCCTCTGAAGAGAGAAAGACACTTTGTGTTATTCAAGGTATTGGTAATCTCTCAATAAAATACTGACATGGGCTGAACATTTTCTTCCATTCTTTGGTCACACAACTTGTGAGATTTCTGCAAACATGAGTGTTTCACATCTCTCTTATGTAGTGATTGGGAAAAGATAGAGGAAGGAATAATGACCAACAAATAGCATTCCAGAAAGTGAAATTCACTTTATAAGATGTCAGTAGATGTTGAGAATTATTTAATAGTTTTACATTTTGAATGTACCACAAGAGACACTTTTTTCTACTTCATTGTAACCCTGGCCTCAGTCAGACGTATTTTGGCTGGCAAGTCCATTCTGTGATGAAAAACCTCAGCATATCACTGTTACTTCATTTACTAGTGAACAAACTCCTCTGGGAGGTGGGAATTTCACAAATTCTTTTTCACCCTCTTTTTCACCCTCTTTTCTATATCATGCACAATGTTTTCTTTCTTAAGAACAACTGACTGCCTTGTCATAATCTATTTTGACAGTAGTTACATAAAAATATTGTGTTAAATATTTTCAGTCATGAGAGAGTATGGACATACGGGTACAGTTGTGTGGGTCTTGTCTAATTATATGCATTATACGATTTACCATTGTTGGGGACCATCTTCCATTCATTTAATAATGCTTTTGCAAATTGGCAGATAGCATTT
Organism: Neofelis nebulosa; assembly: GCF_028018385.1. NCBI lineage: Eukaryota > Metazoa > Chordata > Mammalia > Carnivora > Felidae > Neofelis > Neofelis nebulosa. The sequence continues at coordinate 38,545,566 of NC_080782.1, read as the reverse complement.
GGGCTAAAATACACACAGGATATTTGCAATGAAAAAGGAAAAAAAAAAAACTCCTCTGCCTTTTCTCTCGTGTAGAGCAATTTGTCAAGTAATTAGCCAACCTAATTAAATTTTTGTAGCACTAATCAAACGAATATGCTAAAATTTTCTTTGCACAGCCAGTTTGCTGTCTGCTTGTATTTAACTTGATGGTTTGAAAGGGGCCCTCCTCAGTCTGCCACTCCACTTAATAACCTAATTTGCATTTTATATTGGTAAATCAAATTAAGCACCAGTGGCTTTTAGTATGATTGACTGTGGTCAGGCCTGTTCAGATGGGACTTTTTCACAGAAAATTAGGCACATTTTAATATGACTGTGGCTGTGCTTTCTGTGTTCAGCAAACTGCATTCACTCAGCTAATTAAAAGTGCTTCCTCCCGCCCCTGCATATGATAGATTTATCCAGCTGGTGTGTCCATTTTCTTTTGTACAATTTCTTGATGGAAGTTTTTATTCCTAAATATAATAAGATTGTCTAAGCAACACTTCAGATCAATTTGCATGAAACATATAAACAATACTTTGTTAGAAAACAATTATTTTGAGAGATGGGTGTATCTGTGTGTAAATACAGGTCCCTGTGAGGGCTGGCAGGTTTTAGTTTATGTATTGAGCAGTCTCAAACTTAGATAATTTTCCGTGATTGGTAGTTTAATAGTAACCAATGTTGATGTATCGTACCTTATGCCATATTAAGGAAGACTTTTTACTTTGTTTTTGTTGCTGTTGTTTTAAGAAAACTATTCACATTTTCTTGAGGAAAAAAAGGTATAAATACAAGCTTTAAAACCTCCCTCTTACTCAATAAAAGCAAGATTCATTCTTTAGTCACAGTTAACAATATATTTTATCCTTAAATGGGTATTATTTCCAGTCTACAAATGGGAAAAATGAGACACAGAGATTAAATGACTTGTCCATTAATACAAGCAGATCTGAGATTTGATTCTAGTTTTCTTGACTTTCAATCTGTGCTCTTTACAATATCCCATAGTCCTTTTGCATGTATTTTAATACCAATCACTTTGTTTCTTAAATGATATTTACAATACCCCATTAGAAAAGTGACAAATTCCTTTGGAATTTTAGGCTCTATAATACCTAGTAAAATATTTCTTTGCACCTATTTCTCACTATACAGTTTTTATTTGCATTAGTAGGACTGTCAAGAAGCTAGTTTTAAGATCTCTTTAGTAAACTACACTCAATCATGCTTTTAACAACAGCAACAACAAAACTTTTTTACACACTAAGTATTTATTTCCCATAAGTTGAGAAAATGAAGGTTCTAAACACCAGATTAACCCAAAACTTCAGCAAGTGAGTAAAAATCTTCCTCCACACACTCTTGGAACAATACTCTTTATTGGAACTTTTGGAACTTTTTTCTGGTCAAGTATGCAGCCATCATAAGCTCTGGAAAGGGATGGAAGAATGATGTATACACTAGGTATTAAGATTAGAGAACAAAATAGTGCCTGGAAGCTTAAAGAAAAATGTGCTACATTGCCTTACCTAACCTTGGACTCTGACTTTTCCTTACAAGTTTGAGATAAGTACACTGACTAATACCATGGCTCCAACTCTCTTAAAACTGATCATTAAGATAATTCTTTAATTAAAAAGACAATTAAGATTATGAAAGAGATGAAGTCAAACATGGCAATCACTAGAAACACACTGGGTTTTCTATTTTAATTAAGGTAATGGTGCACATGTTCTCAAACCTCAGTACAGTCCATTTTTTAAAAAGGCATAATTCTGAAAGATAATGCAAGAAATTATCTGATGGCGGTGCTTGGCCTAAAGGAAAGCCAAATGCAAACTCCACAGTTGCTCCGATCTCCAGAGCTGTCACTCTGAAAAGTTGTATCTAAAGATTCTATGCCCTCTGCCTCCCTGCTGAAGCCACTGTTACTGGTTTTCTCCAGGTATACACTTGAGGACCTACTCCGTTTTCCTCTCCATGAACTACAGAGATCTAGCTGGTTTTTTTCCTTCAGATGGTCAGTGTATTTATTCCTTTTAGCATCTTCCTATTTTTATGGGTTGCAAGTCCAACATCTGTTTAAAATGTACGGATCAAAATCACATAAAACACTCAATATGTCTAAGCAGAAAAGGATCGATGATGTCTTAATATTTTATGTCAGAAACACATTAAGAGGTTATATCATTATTATGTTATAGCAATCAAATGCGTTTTCTATCCCCTAAGAACTTATGGATGTGCCCAAACCTACTGAAGATTAACCGGCTTTAGAGTAAGCAACCATCCATGCTTAAGGATTATTATGCATATTATTCTTTCTCTAGATTGTTGACATAAAGTTGCATTTTTCATGTAAAAAAATCACTTATCAGCCATATAAGTTTATTAATTCCTTTCATTTCTTCCTCAAAGTTTCCCACATATGTATAATTATAGTTTTTATATCTCAGAGTTATTTGAGTTTAAATGAGATGAGATAATATACATTAAGGTAGATATCTACAATAAACAAATGGTAGCAATTTTTATGCCTTTCATTTCAGCTGTGGGCAATGGGAAGATTAGTTGGAGAAGTATCCGACAGTCAAAGGAGAGTGACAGTTCAACAAGATAATACCCTGATAAGAGAACGTCATCTAAAAGATTAGATAGCATATGTTTTCACTAGTATGTGGATCCTGAGAAACTTAACAGAACACCATGGGGGAGGTGAAGGGGGAAAAAAAAAAGTTAGAGAGGGTGGGAGCCAAACCATAAGAGACTCTTAAAAACTAACAATAAACTGAGGGTTGATGGGGGTGGGAAGGAGGGGAAAGTGGGTGATGGGCGTTGAGGAGGGCACCTGTTGGGATGAGCACTGGGTACTGTATGGAAACAAATTTGACAATAAATTTCATATTTAAATCAATCAATCAATCAATAAGAAAAACAAAGTCCATCATATATTTCCCAGAGAAAACTTGCCCGTTAATTTGTATTTTACAAATTCCCACAGTCATTTGTTATTCCTTTGTGTTCCAAACTCTTAAAACTACTTAGTATTCACCTACCACAGATCTGGCACTGTATTCAATGCTTTGGCATGAATTACTTTGAATTTACTTTCTGGAGTTGTCAATATGTGTCACAGTACCGAAAGGCATGCAATCCTGGGAAATTTTAGTTTCCCTGTCATATTACAATGCACCAAACTTCACTTGAAAGAGCATATGAAATTCTCAAGATTTTTCCTAATTTTTTATTTTGAAAAAATACATTCACAGGAAGTAGCAAAGGATAGGATAAGAGATCCTGTGCATACTTCACAGTTTACCCTGGTTTAACCTTGATGTTTAAATCTTATAAGACTATTGTATAGCATCAAACCAGGAAATTGACGTCAGAACATTTAGTATGTATAGTTCTATGCCATTTCAGTACATGCCTACATTCCTGTAACTACCACCATGATCAAGATACAGGACATTGTCATCACCATGAAGATCTCCCTCAGGCTACCCCTTTACAGTCACATAGCCAGGGTACTGCTGGCTTCATAAAATGAATTTGGAAGTGTTCTCTCCACTTTTGTGTTCTGGAAGAAAAAACGGGTAGAATTGATGTTAATTCTTTAAATGTTTGGTATATTTCTCCAGTGAAACCATCTAGGTAGGCCTGGGGATTTCTTTTTCATGAATTCTTAAATCATTAATTTCATTACATTAACAGTTACAGGGTTATTCAAATATGAATTATCCAATTCATATTGTGTCAGTGGTGATAGTTTGTGCCTTTTAAGGAATTGGCCCATTTCATCTAACCTGTAAAATTTGTGTTTGGGGGTATTCATAGTACCCTCTTACTATCCTTTTCATATCAGAACAGTCTGTAGTGATAGCCTTTGCTTCCTAATATTGGTGATTGGTGTTTTCTCTGTTTCCCTTTGTCAGTAGTGCTAGATGTGTCCGTCAGAATTCTCCCAGGAAACAGAACCAACAGGATGTGTAAATACAGAGAGAGGTCTTTTTGTTTGTTTAAGGAATTGGGTCACACAACTGTCAGAACTGCTAAGACCAACATCTCTAGGGAAGGCTACCTGGAGGCATGTGATGTTGCAGTGTTGAGTCTGAAGGCAATCTGGAGACAGAATTCCTTCTTGCTTGAGAATCTCAATCTTTTTTCTTAAGACCTTCAATTGATTGAACAAGGCCCACCCACATTATGGAGAGTAACTGCTTTGTTCAAAGTCTACTGATTTGAATTTTAATCCTATCTGAAAAATACCTTCAGAGCATCATCTAGAGTAGTTTTTTACTAAAAACAGATACTAGGGCTTAGCCAAGTTGGCATATAAAATTATCGGTCACACTAAATGTCAGTTTCATTGATCTTTTTTTTAATGTTTGTTTATTTTTGAGAAAGAGAGAGGGACAGAATGTGAGCAGAGGAGGGGCAGAGAGAGAGGGAGACACAGAATCCAAAGCAAACTCCAGGCTCTGGGCTGTCAACACAGAGCCCAGTGTGGGGCTCCAACTCACAAACCATGAGATCATGACCTGAGCCTAAGTCAGATGCTTAACCAACTGAGTCACCCAAGTGCCTCATCATTGGTCTTTTTAAAGAATCCATTTTGTTGCATCAGTTTGATTTTCATTTGTTTGACTTTCATTTCTTTTCAATTTCATTGATTTATGCTTGTATATTTTACTATTTAATTCCTTCTTGCTTTGGGCATATTTTGTGTTTATTTTTCTACTTTCCTGAGATGGGAGTGTAGATTTTTGATTTGTGACTTTTCTCTTTTCTAATTTAAGCATTTCTTGCTATAAGTTTCCCTTATAACTGCTTTAAGTGTGTCCAGAAAATTTTTATATATATCGCATTTTAATTGTCATGAAGTTCAAGGTATTTTTTATTTCCCTTTAGATTTCCTTTTTGACCCACAGATTATTTAGAAGTATATTGTTTACTTTTCAATATTTGGAGTTTTTTGGTCTCTCTTTTTATTTCTATTTTTATTCCACTGAGATTAGAGAACAAGCTTTGTGTAATCTCAATCCTTTTAAATTTGTTGAGGTTTGTTTCATGAATCAGCATATGTTCCATGGGTCCTACAAGAGTGTGCATTCTGTTGTTGGTGGGTCGAGTGTCCTGTAAATGTTGATTAGGTTCTGTCGATTGATGATGTTCCTGAGCTCCACTATATCTTGCAGATTTTCTCTCTGGTTGTACTATCAGTTCTTGAAAGAAGAATGTTAAGGTCTCCAACAATAATTCCCCTTTCAGTTCTATCGGTTTTTGCTTCACGTATTTTGCAGCTCTGTCGCTTGGTTCATACACATTTGGAAGGCTGTGTTTTCTTGGTGGATTTACCCTTTAACATTATGTAATGTTTGTCTCTGGCTCTGGTAATTTTCTTTGCTTTGAAGTTTACTTTACCTGATATTAGTATAGCTGCTCCTGCTTCCTTTGATTAATGTTTACATTGTATTACCTTTTTTCCATGCTTTTACTTTCAATCTACCTGTGCCATTATTCTTGAAGTGAGTTTCTTGTAGATAGCATGGAGTTAGGTGATCTTTTCTTAGCTACTCCACCAGTCTGTCTTTAAATTTACATTTAATGCCACTATTAATATGTTAGAGCTTAAGTCTGCTATTTTATTCTTTGTTTCCTATTTTCCCCTCTTTTAAAAATTTCTGTTTTTTTTTCTATGAGATACTTGAAAAACTGATACGAATTTCATGACTTATGTATCATGTTTTTTGTCTTTGTATAGCTTTGTTAATCACACACACACACACACACACACACACACACACACTCAGTATGAGTACTCCCTACATACATTGGGAACCATGTCTGAAAGTGTTATAATTTTACTTCAACTATCTAATATAATTTCAGAAATTCAAGAAGAAAAGGAAAGTCAACTGTATTTATGCATATTTTTACTTTTTTATTTTTTCTTCCTTCTTAAAGTTCCAAAATTCCTTCTTAGATCATTTCGTTTCTACTAAGTGAAACTCCTTTATCTATTTTTTAGGCTGAATTTAACTTTCTGACTACAAATACTTTCAGTTTTATTTCATCTGAAATTATTTGATTTCCCCTAATTCTTGAAGGATATTTTCCTTGTATATGGAAGTCAGCATTGACAGTTCTTTTCTTTTAGCACTTCAAAAATACTATACCACCTCCTTAAGGCCTCAAGGTTTTAGATGAGAAATCTTCTGTCATTCAAATTATTTTCCCCTGTAGGCAAGAGGTTGTTTTTCTCTCACGACTTTCAAAATATTTTCTTTTTTAATTCATTTCCGAAATTTAATTATAATCCATCTTGGAATGGATTATTTTTTATCCTGTTTGATGTTTGCTAAGTTTCTCGGATCTATAGATTTTTGTCATTTGACATTTTTGGGAAATCTTTACATAAAACTTATCTGCAAACTTTTTAGCCTCACCTTCTTTCTCCTCTCTCTCAAGGACTCCAAAGACAAGAACCTTAGTTCTGATCAATAATTTCACAGACTGCTAAGATTCTTTCCCCCCACCCCGCCCAGTATGTTTTCTCTCTGTTTAGATTGAGTAATTCTATTGGTCTATCTTTAGGTTTATTTGTCCTTTCTTCTGCTCTTTCTATTCTGTAAATTAGCCCATACATTGAGCTTTTTATTTTGGTGATTGTATTCTTCAGTTCTAAATTTTCCATTTAGTTTTTTTTATACTTCCTATTGCTTTGTTGAAACTTTCTATTTTTTTTATTTATTTCAAGTATATTCCTAAATGGTTGATGAAGCATTTTTATTGTGGTCACTTTTAAATCCTTGTCAGATCCCAGTAGTGGAAACATTTTGCTTGGATATAACCCATGATTGATAGTGTACTCCATATGTATTATTGAAATAAAATATCTTTTGCTTTTTTCAATACTGGAAACCCTTATGTGAATATTCCAACGTTGTAAGTTATAAGAGTTTACATTAAAAGTTTATAATCTAACTAAAAAATACGTAGATTTTAGGGGTACCTGGGTGGCTCAGTCGGTTAAGCATCCAACTTCTGTTTAGGTCATGATCTCACAGTTCATGAGTTCAAGACTTGCATTGGAATCTGTACTGACAGCTCAGAGCCTGGAGCCTGTTTCACATTTTGTGTCTCCCCCTCTCTCTCACTCTGTCTCTGCCCCTCCCCTGCTCATGCTCTGTGTCTCTTTCTCTCAAAAATAAATAAACATTTAAAAGATGTTTAAAAAAAAAAGGTAGACTTTAGAGTAGTACAATAAAACAAGAGACACTGAATCAATAAGAGGCAGATGATAACAAAGAAACAGACAAAGGTTAGGGAGATAAGGCAGAAGTCAATCAAAGAAATCACAGGGCTAAGAAATGTAAATATCATTATGTCAACTGGTAGAGTGAAAGTATCATAGAGGAACAGGTGTCTCTGATTTCACAAGGCATGAAATATGAAGGTTTTGTTTATGTTGTTTTGTTTGCACAACAGAAACACAATCATTCTTGGTCTACATGAGATTCTTCTCCTGTTTTATTATTTTTCCTTCTTCATTCACTCTTTTTTTTTAAGTTTATTCATTTGCTTCAAGAGAGAGAGAGGAAAGAGAGAGAGCAGGGGAGGAGCAGAGAGACGGAGAGAGAGAGAATCCCAAGCAGGCTCCACATTGTCAGCATAGAGCCTGATGAGGGACTCGAACTCACAAACCATGGGATCATGACCTGAGTGGAAATCTAGAGTCAGACTCTTGACCAACTGAGCCAGCCAGACACCCCAACAAAGCTCATTTCTATTCTACACACATTCTATTTTTATTTACTATATACACTTGGTAATATATGTATTATTGAATAATGTAATACTGTTTTATATATGTGTGCATTTTAATTTCATATGTGGTTTTAGGCTATAAATGTTCAATTTCTTATGCTTTTCCACCCAACATTTTAGGATCTATTTATGTTGCTATATGCCTAGTTCGTTGATTGTAACTCCATCATGATGCCACATTGTTTTTATCTTTCTTTTTACTTATCCATTTCCATAATGATAAACATCTAGTTTGCTTCTGTATGCTTGCTACCACACACACACAAAAGACAGCAATTGGCTACGCAAAACTTTCTCTATAAATACCCAGTAATAGCATCTTTGGATGATAGATTACATACATACTTTATTTCATCAAAACATGTAAAATGTATCTCATGAAGAATTATACCAGTTTACATTGTGACAGGCAATGAGTAAGGAACTGTCTTTTCTCACATCCTGGCCAATATATAGGTACTTTCTAAATTTCAATAATTGGATGCTTATAAATATCTAATTGTCATATTAATTTACTTCTACCTGATTAGGTATAAGCTTAATCATCTTTTCATATATTTGTGAGCCATTTAAATTTCTTTTCCTTCTTCAACAATTTTAATACTCAGTTTCTTGTTTTTCTTATTGATTTGCATGAGTCTTATTTATTGATTTATTGATTTATTTTTCTTTTTTGGATGAGTCATATTTTAGATATTAAATCTTTATCACTTTTAAAACAATGACTGCTACAGTTTTAGAACAATACCAATTCCAGCCTGTACTCAAATTCCCAAAGTGGTCCTTTTTTGAATGAAAGTCCTTAATTGATGTGTTCAATCTCTCATTTTTGCTTTAAGATATGTCTTTTGATTTAAGGAATTTTTCACTACAAATTTCTAATTATTTATATTTTTACTTTTCACATTTTTGCTTTTACTTTATGTAAGTATGCCTTTTTATATGTCAACAAATTTATTTTTCCTGTATAATGAGCGAGCTATCTCCAAATCATTATATTTGCTGCTTTAAATAAATATTTTAATGACCCAATAAAATACAAAAATAGGCAATTTTGGAATATTTTAGAAGCAAAAAAGAAAAATAATGTATAAGAATTATTGCAGCAAATACAGAAGGAAATGTAGCTTTGTTTTGTTGTGTTTTGTTTTAGATTATTAAGTAGGTAATTTTCGTTCTAAGAAGCAGATACTTGTCCCTTTCCTACTTTATACAATGACAGAAAAAAATCATTTTATCTTACCCTGAAATCACAAAAATAAGTTTAGAAAAAAATAGTTTTAAATGATAACAAGGACAAAAAATATAGATGGCAAAATGTAAGGTAAGGTGCAAATTTGGATGATTCAAGCAAAAGTTTTGTTTTATTTTTAAACTTCTATTATCGTATATTTTGCATTTAAGAGATGAGTTTGGGACTTTACTAAAATAATTACTCTGATTCTTTATTTTATTTTACTTATGTGGATCCAGACTCCAGGGAAGAGATTTTTATATATCTATTTGGGTAAACTTTCTAATACTTAAACTCATTAACTGAAGCTTAACATTTTACTTCTAGCTCAATTCCCCAAGCATATTTTAGCCCTGCTAATGGAGTTGTTTACCTACATAGAACAAGTCTCAAAGTCAGAAAGTTCATAAGAATTAGAAACTTTAAATAATATAACCTAACTATATACATTATTAGCAAGGAAACTATGGTAATTCTACATGTAATCAGGTTTTTAAAAAGACTTTATCTGAAACATATAGTAATGAGAAAAAAGTATTTTACCTCAATTATCTGAATAATTGGCTCTATTTTCCTCTTCATTTTGCTGGTTTAGACTTGTCCGAAGACAACAGAATAAATTTATGATAATAGAATTTTGAGCAAAAGCAGGATTTAAGAGATTTGAAAGAGTGTCATTAATTGAAATACTGCAATCCCCAAAGAGCTAAATCTTTTCAGAGACTGCATTTTTCTTCTTCTATGACATAAGTATAACAAATTTATTTCACTGCTCTGGGTAAGAAAATCCTTCCTTAATTTCAAAGTGAGCACAGTCTAGGGCTTCATAAAGTCAAGTGGAATGTTGTCAATTATTTAATTAAATGTTTCCATCATGGGACATAGTGGAGAAGTCATAATATAAAATTTGCCCTAGGCACAAATAATTCACTTGCCTGACTTTGGAGTTTGTTAGGTAATTAATAATGACTTGACTGTACTGTGTAGTCCTAGCTCAAAACTGCATTTTGTTGTTGTTTTGCATCAATAGTTTTATGATGAAAAAACTGAATTATTTCAATTTGCTAACTAGTGTAGTGAAGCAATTATAACAATATTTGCTAAATGACTAATATGTGAAAGCACATTAATAAAGGGAGAGGAGAAGAACAGAAAAGATGACCTCAAAAGAATTTATAATCTAATGGTGGATGGACAAGGAAATAGTGGAACAGAATGAGCAAAGGTGATGGAAAAGATAATTGCTAAAACTGTGTATGGAATTAGCCATCTTGAGAGCTGTGTTACATTGTGTTAACATTTGTTTTGCAGTGTAACTAATAAATACAGCCACAACTTGGTGGTGGATGTTAGAGGATATAACCTTGGTTAGGTGATGAGAGTGAAATTCCACACACACAAAAAACAATCTTTAAATTTTGTTTCATCAGCAAAGCCCATGGTTGAGTGCCCTACTGTTTCTAGAAATGAAAAAAAAAAAAAAGATGTAATGTATAATTATCTTTGCCAAGAGGAAATGTTCTACCCAATTCTGGTATTCCCAGCAGGAGGAAGTCTCAACAGAGTTCAGAAATATAAGGTCTTAAGAAATGTCTACTACACAAGATGTTATTTATAATTGACTCCTAGACGAAACAGTTGAGTTGGATCTTGCTTATTTAATTCCTGGTGACATTGTGAACCTCAGATATGAACTATGACTTTCACTTGCAATCTCTCTAGATTTCAAGTCCTGTCTCTCACTTCCAATAGATAGTATATTCTCATATTGAGTAATCTCTGAGTTACAAGTAAGTATTCCTCAGGGTAGATAATTTCCACACTGGAACTACCAAAATGCAATCCACCTGGTGATTCTAAATCTAAGCAGGCTGTATTCCCATCCCATGCCTTTGGAGATTGTTGTTAAAACAAGATTAATTGCATTAAAGTGACCCTGTCAAGTTCATCAATGTGTCATAGAGGGGAAAAAAAACCCAATAAGTATGGATTAAGGTACATGTAAATGGAAACTTGTTAAAAAAAACTTGATCATAATGTTATACATTATACATAAGTCTATCTATGCTCACTATATCTTTTAGATGTAATTTTTAATGATGTCCCCAAATGCTTATAACAGGGCTCTTTGGCATTTCAAAACTATACTATTTCTGCCAGTCTTGACATTCTAGAACATTTCTTCTACTACACAGTAGGACACATTTACTATTTTCTAAAGCCATGTAAAACTAAATGCTCTCTGTTCACAATCGACCCCTCTATTAATCCCCAGTAACAAACCACCCTCCTCAAGGTAAATCCTTTCCTGAAAGCAAAATATGCAAACTGGCAGCTCACAGTTCACATGTGGTAATGCTGGCCAGCAAACCCAGATGGCAACAATCTGCTGAGGTGAATCACAACTAATCCATTTATATATAACACCTGCCCACTGGTTTTCCACCTTCCCCCCCCCCCATTTTGGATTAAATTGTGTCCCCCCCCTCCAAAAGATATGTTCAAGTCTTAACCACCAGTACCTGGGAGCATGACCTTATTTGGAAATAAAGTATTTGCAGATGTAATCACTTTAAGATGAGGTCATACTGGATTAATGTGGGCCCTAATTCCAATGAGTTGTGTCCTTGTAAGAAAACAGAGGAATTTGAAGATGTAGGAACACGCACAGGAAAGAAGGCGATGTGACAATGGAGGCAGAGATTGGAGTGATAACAGCCACAAACCAAGGAATAGCAAGGTCTGCTGGTAACCACCAAAAGCTAAGAAAAGGCAGAGTTAATCCTTCCTTAGAGCCTTCAGAGGGAGCAGGCAAGGCCTGGGGTAGGGGGAGAGTAACAGCCATCTTCAGTCCAAACCAGGAACTGACCTGTGTAAATGATGGATTGCAATTTTTGCAAGGCTCAACTGACATCTGATTTTTCCTTGGACCCAGCGTTCCTTCAAAGACCCAACTCCTGGTAGGGCCTGAATGCCAATTTCTGTCTTCAGCTCTTAACATCCTCTATATTCAGTCATGAACAAACCAATATACTTTATTCCATAAAACTTTCAAAAATTTATACCCAGTATATTGTGATCATTATCTTTTTTGAACAGTTATAGCATTTGTTTATGTTTAGTTAATATCATCCTTATTCTGGACTTGAAAACGAGCTGAGTATTTTCAATGAATAATGTCCTTTTCCCTTTTAGTTTTTTAGAAAACTAAAAACTTGAGCAAATAATTATTTATTCAGCTCCCTCTGTCAGCCTGGCACTTTGCTCCTCCCCTGTGATTCAGAATAAAATTAGCCTCTGCTCTATAAATAGGAATATAGATTATTGCAGTTTTATTTTAATAACCACTAAGTTTGATCTGGATTTCTTAGATCCAAATTTTTTCAACACAGGACAGGTAGGCAATGTCCTCAATGTTCTTCTTTTTCTTTAAAATTTTTTTTATTGTGCCCATTTATTTTTTGAGAGAGCAAGAAGGAGAGAGCAAGCCAGGGAGGAGAGCAAAGAGAGAAGAAAGAAATCCCAAGCTGACAGCGTGGAGCCGATGCAGGGCTCGAACTCATGACTGTGAGGTCATGACCTGAGCGGAAACCAAAAATCGAACACTTAAATGACTAGGCCACCCAGGTGCCACCTCAGAAATAATTTTCTGGTATGTTTTTTGCTAAAAATGTCAGTCAATTCTACCTTTTGTGAAGACATTCTACAAGATTTCTTGCCCTATTGGACCCAACCATGCCAAATACTCATAAATTTTTCCCCCAACTTGTCTAGGCATAAAGTTAGGATCTTTTACCTGCACTGGTTTCTCATACCTCATTCCTTTTTTCATTCTCTGGGATAAATTTTGTTTAGGACGTCATTTCTGCTCTGAAGTAATTTCTTTTTTTTTTTTTTTTCAATGTTTATTTATTTTTGAGACAGAGAGAGACAGAGCACGAACAGGGGAGGGGCAGAGAGAGAGGGAGACACAGAATCTGAAACAGGCTCCAGGCTCTGAGCTGCCAGCACAGAGCCCGACGCGGGGCTCGAACCCACGGGCAGTGAGATCATGACCTGAGCCGAAGTCGGACGCTTAACCGACCAAGCCACCCAGGCACCCCTGCTCTGAAGTAATTTCTGTGCCTACCTATTTGAGCCATTATTTTGCTGTTTCTTATAAGTGACATTGTGAGTCATTTATGAGTATTTCCCAAACCTATAACTTTCATACAGAAATTTTATTCACTACAAAAAGAAGTACAAACATTAAAATGGGCTTTTAATGGAGGAAGGGCAATATTCACACATGTGGGTTTTAGCATACATGCCAGAGTTCAAAAACAGGTATCTTTAAAAAATTTTTTTTAATGTTTATTTATTATTGAGAGACAGAGAGACACCGAGCATGGGCAGGGGAGGAGCAGAGACAGGGGGAGACACAGAATCTGAAGCAGGCTCCAGGCTCTGAGCTGTCAGCACAGAGCCCGTAGCTAAGGGGGGGGGGGGGGGGGGGCACTCAAACTCACAAACCTCTAAATCATGACTTGAGCCAAAATCAGATGCTTAACTGACTGAGCCACCCAGGCACCCCTAAAAACAGGTATCTTTAAATTTAATGATCATTCAAAGTATTGAGTTTATTAATTATTTTAATTTGATTTTCAGAAAGAATTTATATCTGTCTGCTAGGGAATTATTAGTGTGCTTTTCTCTTCTTCTGTTTGTTCCTTCTATACAGATATGATTTTTAGAAATATACGGAGAGAATTGGGAGACAATATGCAGATTAAGGCAAATTCGATCTCCATATCTTTTCATATGCTTGTATGAGTCTAGTAAAATCTACTGAGTCATTATGAAGTGTCAGGGACTGCACTAGGAAAGATAAAAATGGTACCATTCATGTCTTCTAGGTGCTCACTATGTATTGGAGAAAAAAATCACATAAAGCATGTGTTTTCAGAGATACAGATGATTTGGGCAATATGTAGGAAAAGCACCAGACAGCCTATATAGATTGCACAGGGGGGCTCCAGATGAGGTCTTAGACAAGGAGATTGCCTAAGCCAAGGCTAATGCATTAGTTAGGGTTCTCCAGAGAAACAGAACCAATAGGAGAGATGATGGATAGATATATAGGTAGGTACGTAGGTAGATGGATAGATAGATAGGTAGGTAATATAATAAAGAAATTTATTATAAGAAATTGGCTCATGTGATTCTGGAGACTGAGAAGTCTCAAGATCAGCAGTCACCAAGTTGGAGAGCCAGGAGAGCAGAAGGTGTACTTCTAGTCTGAGTCCAAAGGTCTGACAAGATGGAGAGATGATAGCGTAACTTCCAGTCCAAGTCCAAAAGCAGGAGAAAACCCCTGTTCCAGCATGAAGCCAGTCAATCAGAGAAAAAAACAGCCAGGCAGAGAAAGCATATTCTCCCTCAATCAGCCCTTTTGTTCTAGTCAGACTTATAGTGAATTGGATGAGGGCCACCCACACTGGGGTAGGCGGTTTGCTCTCCTCAGCCTACCAATTCAAATGTTCATCTCATCCAGAAACACCCTCACACACACACCCAGCATAATGTGTAACCAAATATCTGAATACAACCTGGCCCAGTCCAGTTGACACATAAAATTCACCATCACTTCAAGTTATTCCAAAGATCTCATTTCCTGCAATGATTTTACAGACTTGGATATTGAATCAATATAAACCGATATTTACAGAGAATTTAAAATGTCTTTGTTTTTTTTTATGTTAATTGTTTCTCTAGCAATAGGAATGACACAACAAACCTTTATTTATTCTGCATTCATAATATACACACGAAAAGTGTAGAAAAGTAAGTAGTCATAACATGGAAACTTGCTTTACTCCCCATTTAAAGGAAAAAATGTTATCCAATGAAAAATAGCTGTAGATATATTTTACCTGTATATTAACTATTATTTTTATTCATCTATTACAAGCTCATAAAAATTGACTGTCTTGGGGCGCCTGGGTGGCGCAGTCGGTTAAGCGTCCGACTTCAGCCGGGTCACGATCTCGCGGTCCGTGAGTTCGAGCCCCGCGTCGGGCTCTGGGCTGATGGTTCGGAGCCTGGAGCCTGTTTCCAATTCTGTGTCTCCCTCTCTCTCTGCCCCTTCCCCGTTCATGCTCTGTCTCTCTCTGTCCCAAAAATAAATAAAAAACGTTGAAAAAAAAAAATTGACTGTCTGGATAAACACTTGGTTGCTAGATCAATATTATTAAACATTTAGTATGGTTATTGATAAACATTAGTTTATCAACTAAATTAAAAACTTGAGGGGCGCCTGGGTGGCTCAGTCAGTTAAGCGTCCAACTTCAGCTCAGGTCACAATCCCACGGTCCGTGAGTTCAAGCCCCGCATCGGGCTCTAGACTGATGGCTCAGAGCCTGGAGCCTGCTTCCAATTCTGTGTCTCCCTCTCTCTCTGCCCCTCCCCCGTTCATGCTCTGTCTCTCTCTGTCTCAAAAATAAATAAACGTTAAAAAAAATTAAAAAAAAAAAACTTGAGTATGGCTTTGATATAATTAATTAATTATATTGCAATTGTATATATATATATGTATATATATATATAGTAGTTTAATGTTTAAGATCATTAGACATATATAGCAAATACTATTAAAATTATTCATTTTGCCTAAAATCATGTGTTTGTTCCACAGAAAATTTATTTTCTCTGAGGGAAAAAATATTTTACCATCAGTTGTAATCTATACTGTCATCTTGAGACACTTCCATGGATATGATATTAATAGGAGTTCTACAGAGTAACGACCACCAAGTCAAACAGGAAAGTTCACCCACTATTGGTGTGATTTTTTTTTTTTGAAAAAAATTTTGAAAATTTTGAAAATTTTTATTTTTATTAATAGTGAAAAAATATGGGGCACCTGGGTGGCTCAATTGGTTAAGCTTCTGACTTCAGGCTCAGGTCATGATCTCATGGATCGTGAGTTCAAGCCCCATGTCTGACAGCTCAGAGCCTGGAGCCTGCTTCGGATTCTGTGTCTCCCTCACTCTCTGCCCCTCCCCCACTCATACTTTGTCTTTCTCTCAAAAAAAATAAATGTTAAAATTTTTTTTTAAAATAATGAAGGAATACGGGGCGCCTGGGTGGCGCAGTCGGTTAAGCGTCCGACTTCAGCCAGGTCACGATCTCGCGGTCCGTGAGTTCGAGCCCCGCGTCAGGCTCTGGGCTGATGGCTCGGAGCCTGGAGCCTGTTTCCGATTCTGTGTCTCCCTCTCTCTCTGCCCCTCCCCCGTTCATGCTCTGTCTCTCTCTGTCCCAAAAATAAATAAAAAAATGTTGAAAAAAAAAAAAATTAAAAAAAAAAAAATAAAATAATGAAGGAATAGCAATAAAGAAATAACATGATGATATAGTATAGCAAATAATAATTCAGAAATATTAAGTAATTCAACCCTTATAATAAATGATCTGTCCTTTAAGACACATTTCTATTCACTGTTAAGAATGCCAAAATGTTGGGGCCCCTGCGTGGCTCAGTAGGTTAAGTGTCCAACTTGGGATCTCACGGCTTGGTTCATGGGTTCGAGCCCTGTGTTGGGCTCTGTGCTGACAGCTTAGAGCCTGGAGCCTGCTTCAGATTCTCTCTCTCTTTCTCCCTCAAAAATAAATATTTAAACAAAATATCAAAATGTTACATGTATAAGTTGTGCCGACATATTTGTCAGTTGGGTGTTTCTTACCAATATATTTCCATTGCAGAAAACTAAACTGAAAAATTATACATCTGCTTGGTGACATCCAAGTGCCAAGAATGTTACATTTTCATTTAGATGCTGACTATAACCATTAGATCATTAGAAAATGATTCATGGAAGGAAAAATGATGACCGGTTTCTATCCTTGTGATTTGGTAACCACCTTAAATCAAGAACACAATTCTTCCATGAAGCCAACCCATGGTCTCTAGTAGGAGGCCTCTTATTGTTCTCTTCTCTCCCTACCTTCACATTTTTTTAGACTCATATTTTTTTCATTTGTTGAGAGCCCCTGCTATTGGTAATTGAACCTATTAGAGAGCCACAAATTGATTGTTAGTAGTGCTAATTTCTGCCTCTAGTTTACCGTTCAGGTTCAGTGCAACCATTTGAATTTAAACCACCTGTTCCTAGATTTGAGGTGTATCCATTACATGTGTGTGTGTGTATAGACCAGCTCCTCCTGTGTCCAGGCAGGAAGGTCATCCCTGTTCTCATGGTGGAGCAATCACTTTACTGAAGAAAGTGAAAAAAAAAAAAAAAAAAAGGCAGATAGTCCAAGTTATGTCCTACCTCGAATCTAGGTTCAGTTCTACATATTGGATGAGAAGGTTGCTGTGTGCTATTGATTACAATGGTGGATCCAACTGGGGGGAAATCTGTAAGTATAAAACAGTTCTTTTCCTTAATGAATTGCATCCTAATTAGGAACATAAAATTTTAAGCTTAAAAAAAAAGGCAAGACAATTTGAGTAGTAATTATGCTTAATGAAAGACGAGGTGTATACTAGAAAGGAAATGATAGACGGTTAAATGAATTATACAAAAGACTATCACCGTTAGGCAGCTTCCTGCTAGGGAAGTCAGAGAAAAAGTAGTTTTTGAATGCTTAATAGGGGAGGTGAATCTTGAAAAGACAAGGAAAAGGGCAACTTAGGAATAACAGAATGGGATATAGAAATACCATGCACAGAGAAGACGCAAGGTTCCTGGACGCTGTGAAACCAACAAGTTTAGTTGTAGTAGTAGATGTTTACGAATGAAGCAGAAACGAGTGTTTAAAAACTAGACTGTGAATGGCATTAATGTTACTGAAGATTTATCTGCAATGGAGAGGTCTGATCTCTAGAAGATTTTTGTCTCCTGGTGATTGGAATACATGGATGGAGAATTTGTAAAGGAGAGAGGAAGATGGTCTAGAGCAGGGATCTGCAAACTCTGGCCCATGACCCAATCCAACCTGCAGCTAATTTTATAGATCAAGTTTGGAACCCAGCCACACTCATTTGTTTAGGCATTGTCTAGCTGCTTTTGCACTAACAATGGTGGAATTGAGTAATTGTGAGAGAGACCCTATGGCCCCCAAAGCCTGAAATATTAACTCTTCTCTACAGAGAAAGTTTTCCAAGCCCCAGACTAAAGAAAAGAAAACCAGTTTGGATGTAGATTGGTGAATAGATAGATGGATTAATGAATGAGCATTTAAGTGTATGGTATTACATGTATGACATGATAGAGCATAAAGGAAGAGTTTCTGAGGGAAATTATGAATCTGAGTCCAATTAAATTGAAGTTTATAGATAAGAAACTAACACCTCAAAATTAGATTTTTAAAATTTTTTTTAGAGTTTATTGATTTATTTTGAGAGAGAGAGAGAGTGAGCATCAGGGGTGGAGGGGCAGAGAGAGAGTGTGAGAGAGAGAGAATCCCAAGCAGGCTCCTCTTTGTCATCATGGAGCCTCATATGGGCCTCAAACTCACAACTATGAGATCATGACCTGAGCCAAAGTCAGACACTTAGCTGACTGAGCCACCCAGGTACCCCAAAATTAGATCTTCTGTTAAGCATTGCCCAGTGCACATCTGGGTCCTTGTGAAAATATATATGCATGTAAATGGAACATAGTTCTTTCCTTGGAGAAACTTCATTTCAAATACGAAATACATCTTGCTTTAATTAAAACATGTGGTATATAACAAAATACAATGAAATTCTAAATATTTGGTACAAACTCCAAGTGCTTTTTAACTTTGGGAAAAAAAAAGTATGCAGTTAGGGCTTTGGTCACCAAAAGAAAACAAAATAGGAAATTGGGAAAACAAAGTCCTTAAAAATATTTCAGGCTCTGGTCCAATGTGGATATCATGTGCTGTGTTACCTAAAGTGCTTGCTTGGACCTATTAGTTTAATGTGAATTGCTTTTAAGCAGAGCAACAAAGTCTAAATAACTTGAGAAAACTGCTCCAGGTGGAATATTTTGTTTCTTCAGTTCATCTCACCAACATTTCTCAGTCTTTTATGTGTTTTTCTGGCAGGTCCACAGGGGAACATGGCTTCTAGATACAGTAGTTTGCAAGCCTAGATTGTTTAGTGCTTTGTTTAATGCTTCTTTTAATCAGTCCAGTTTCTTCCTGTTCTGGTTTTTGTGTAATCATTATGAGTAATGGGTGAAATTATGAACTTGATTCAGAATTTCCCATAAATTTTCAGCTCTATTCTATTTCCCTAAAATGAGTTTTGCCTTACCTCTTATGGTTGGTCACTGAAGGGGCATTACAAATGCATTTTTAAAAATTGTGATGGAGTTTACAGAACTCTATAAAAATTACCTCGTAAGTGATTCCATAATTAAGTTTAGCTCCAAGGTTGTGCTCTAAATTGCCTTGCTTGACAGTGTACTACATTGCTAAGCTCTCTATCCTAAAATGGATTTTCATGAGAAGACTGAAAAGTCTTGTATCATTGTGTCCATTTGCTTGAATATTACATCAGCATTGGCAAAACCACTAAATATATTGACAAGGGGAGTGAGAACTCAATGATAAGTATTGATTAATAAGTCATTATTATTATTTATTACAATTACTCAAATAAATAAGTTCTTTACTGAGGCTTGAACTTGCATCATATACCATTGATTTAAGAATCACAAGTAAAAAAGATAATTATTTTTAATTGATTATTTTATAATCATTTATAATGCAATGGTCATTATAAAGAATTTGGAAAATACTTAAATTTAGAAAGAAAAACAGCAGAATATCATCATCCATAACACTACCATTCAGAAACACTGTTGATATTAAAAATAATTCCCATATGCAATTTTCTTATTAAAATATGTAACTTTAAAGGGATATCCAGAAATATATACAGACACATAAATCTATTTTATAAAGCTTGAATTACACTGCACATACAATATCATCTTGATTTTTCAGTTAGCTTTTGACATTTTTGGTAACATAATTTTAGTGACTGCATAAAGCTTTGTATTTTAAATATAGCATAATTTAGAATATTCCAAATTTTCAAATATTCCAAAATGCAAGCAACATTTTGCAGAAAAAGCTTTCTGAATTTTCCTTGTCACCAAATCAAATATGCTCACTCATGTTTTCTTTTTTTTATTCACCTTTATTAAGATAAAATTCACATTGCATAAAATATACCTTTTTAAAGTATACAATTTGATAATTATTGGTGCCTTCATGGATTTGTGCAATCACCACCACTAGTATTTCAGAACATTTTAATCACTCCTCCCCAAAACACTAAGTACCCATTAGCCATCACTCCTCAACACCTCCTCACTTCAGAACCTGGTAATCTATTTGCTGTTTCTATGAATTTGACCAAATCGATAAAGCTCCAGTGTAGTAACAGGGAAAAAGAACTGCAAGCCTCAGACCCTATTAAAAAAGAGTCTCTAGAGAAACCAAAGTTAAGAGAAGAGACCAAAACAATGACACAGAGGAAATTTTAACCTCTGAAACCATGCTTACGGCAAACAGTAAATACAGTATAACTCCCAGCCAGATAAACATGAAATCTCACACTAAAGGTTTATCTGCTTCAGTTCCTTTAACCCAACACATCACACCTACTTTTGAGGAGCAACAACAAAATTGCAAAGCATACTAAAAAGGCAAGAAATATAGTCAGAAGATACAAAACAAGTATCAGAACCAGATTCAAGTATTGCAGAGATTTCTAGAATGATCAGACCTGGAACTTATAAGTAATTATGATTAAGAAGCCAAGGGCTCTAATGGAAAAGATGGGCCACATGCAAAAATAGGTGGATAATGTAAGTGGAGATGGAAAGAATCAAAGAAAAAAGGATCAAAAAGAAATAATACAAACCAAAAGCACTGAAACAGAAATTAAGAATGTCTTTGATGGGCTCATTAGTACCCTGGAAATGTCCAAGGGAATAATCAGTGACTACAAAGATATGTCACAGATACTTTCCAAACTGAAAAGAGAAAACAAGGCTAAAAGAAAAAATAAAATGGAACAGAATGTAATATCCTAGGACAGTGCAACAACTATACAGAGCCTAGCAGATGCATGATGGGAATATTAGAAGGAGAAGAGAGAAAGGAACAGAAATATGTGAAGAAAAGCACCTGAAAATATTCTAAAATAATAACATACATGAAAGCACAGACTCTAGAATCTCCGAGAACACCAAGCAGGAAAACCAGCAAAACTTCCACACCTAGGCATATCATCATATCAGACAGAAACTACAGAAGACCAAACACAAAAATCTTGAAGGAACTCAAGGACATATGAGAGGTTCAGTCAGTTAAGCAACCGACTCTTGATTTCAGCTCAGATCAACATCTCAGTATTCACGAGGTCAAGCCCTGCATTGGGCTCTGCACTTACTGAGCAGAACTGCTTGGGATTCTCACTTTCCTTCACTCTCTGCCCCTTCTCCACTCTCTCTTGCTCTTTCTCTCTCAAAATAAATACATAAACTTTAAAAAAAAATCTCGAAGGAATCCAGAAGGGGGAAAATCCTCACCTATAAAGGAATAAGAATAAAGATTACATTGGACTTTTCTTCACAAACCACGCAAGCAAGAAGAAAGTGGATGGCAATAAAGCTTTGAAAGTGGAAAACCATCAAACTAGATTTCTACATTCAGAGAAATTATCCTTCAGGAGTGAAGGAGAAATAAAGACTTCCTCAGACAAGCAATAATTGAGGAAATTTCTCACCAGTAGACCTGCCTTGCAAGAAAAGTCAAAGTTCTTCAGAGAAAAGAAAAATGATGTAAGTCAGAAATTCAGATCTACATAAAGAAAGGAAGAGCATTATGGAAAAAATAAATGAATATAAAATAAAATCTTTGATAATGCTTATTCTTTTTTTAGTATTTTATGTTTGTTTGTTTGTTTGTTTGTTTGTTTGTTTGTTTGTTTATTTTGAGAGAGAGAGAGACAGAGAGAGCAAGCCAGGGAGGGACAGAAAGAGAGGGATAGAGAAATACCAAGCAGGCTCCATGCTGTCAGTGTAGAACCTGATGCAGGGCTCGAAATCATGAACTGTGAGATCATGACCTGAGCCAAAACAGAGTCAGACGTTTAACCAACTGAGCCACCCAGATGCACCAATAATTATTCTTAACTGATCTAGTAAATAGTAATAGTTTGATTAAAATAATAGCAACAATGGATTGGTTATTTATAGCTATGGAAAAATGAAATGAATGATAGCAGTATAATAAAGGAGAGGAAGGAGAAATCAGGAAAAGTCTGTCATAAGGTACCCATCCTGCCTGTGAAGCATTACAGTGTTATTTGAAAACAGACTTACATTAGATGTAAATGTATATGGTAAACTCTAGAGAAACCACTGAAAAAAATCTGAAAAGGAAGTATAATTTATATGCTAAGAGAAGAGAGAATGTGGAATCATGTAAAACATTCAGTTAAAGCCACGGAAGATGGGAAAAAAGTGAAAGATTAAAAAAAAGAAAAATGAATAGAAAACAATTACATATGGTCAATATTAATCCAACCATATGAATCATTATTTAATATATAAATTATCTAAATATAGTAATTAAAAGATGAACATTTCCAGGCTGGATTTTTTAAAAAAAGGCCCAACTATAGGTTGTTTATAAGAAATCCACTTTAAGCATAAACACACAGAAATATTAAAAGTAAAGTGGCAGAGAAAGATGTATCAACACTAATCAAAAGAAAGCTGAGAAAGTCATACTTTAGACAAAGTAGGCTTCAGAAAAACAAAAATAACCATGGATAAAGAGGTCAATTCTCCAAGAAGACATAACAATCCTTAATGTATATGCACCTAACAAGAGAACATCAAAATACATGAGGCAAAGCTGATAGACCTAAAACAAGAAACACACAAATCCACCAGTGTAGTTGAAGACTTCAGCACCACTCAGTCAGTAATTGGCAGATCCAGCAGACAGAAAATCATTAAGGACATAATTGAACTTAAGAGTACCATCAATCAACTGAATGTAATTGGCATCCATAAACTACTCCATCCAATAACAGCAGAGTATACCATCTTCTCAAACTCACATAGAACATTCTCCAAGATAGACTATATTCTGAACCATAAAACACACCTTAACAAATTTAGGTGAATAGAAATCATACCATGTATACTCTCAAGCCACAATGGAATTAAAATAGAAGTCAATACCATAAAGATAGCTGGAACACCCCAAAATATTTTGAGATTAAACAACACACTCTAAATAATACATGGAAAAGAGAAATATGGACAAAATATTTTAAATATTTTAATTAAATATTAGTGAATATTCAAATAAAAATGAAAATACCGTTTCTCAAAATTTGTGGAATGGAGCGAAAGCAGTGTGTAGAGAGAAATTTATAAAATGGAATATATATATTAGAAAGGAATACCTAAAAATGAGAATCTTAGCTTCCACTTTAGTGAACTAGAAAAAGAAGAGCAAATTAAAAACAAAGTAACCAAAAGAAAAGAAATAATAAGAATTAGAACAAGAATCAGTGAAACTGAAGACAGGAAATAAATTATAGAAGATCAGTGAAACCAAACATTAGTTCTTTGAAAATACCAAGAAAGGGGCACCTGGGTGGCTCAGTTGGTCAAGCGTCTGACTTTGGCTCAGGTCATGATCTCATGGTTCCTGAATTCAAGCCCCACGTTGGGCTCTATGCTGACAGCTCAGAGCCTGGAGACTGCTTCAGATTCTGTGTCTTCCTCTCTCTCTCTACCCCTCCCATGCTATGCTCTGTCCCTCTCTGTGTCTCTCAAAAATAAATAAACATTAAAAAAATTTTAAATAAAAGAAAATGTCAAGAAAATTGATAAATGTTTCGTGAAGCTAACAAAGAAAAAAAGAGAAAACAGACATAAATTACAAATATCAGAAATGAAAGAATGGTCACTACTACTGATACTATGCATGGCCATTAAAAGGATAATAAAGGAATATTAACAACTCTATGTCTAGAAATTTGATAACCTAGTTGAAATGAACCAATTCCTTGAAAGACATACTTTATCAAATTCACATAAGGAGAAAGAGATGACTAAAGCTGTATCTATTAAGGAAATTGAATCAATAATCAATAATTAGTCAACTCCCAAACAACATCAGTCCCAGATAAGTCAATTCTACCAAATATTTATGTAATAATGATTCCAATTTCCTACAATCTGTTACAGAAAACAGAAGTGGAGGGATCACATCCTAACTCATTCTATAAGACCAACATTACCCTAATACCAATCCAACTGAAGACATTAAAAGAAAGAAAAGAAAAGGACACTACAGACCAATATATCTTCAAATATGAATGCAAAAATCTTCAACAAAACACTAGTAAACTGAATTCAACAGAGTGTAAAAGTAATTATACACCATGAACAAATGAGATATATTCTAAGTATGCAAGACCGAAACAGCATTTGAAATAAATTAATATAATCCTACACATCAAGATTCTAAGGAAGAAAAATCATATGATCATTTCAATAGATGTGTCAGAAACATGTGATATACTCTAACACTCATTCAAAAAAAAACACTTAGAAAACTAAAAATAGAGGGGAACTTCTTCGATTTGATAAAAACAAAACAAAACAAAACATCTATAGGAACTCATATTTAACATCATACTTAAGGGTGAGAAACTAGATACTTACCCATCAGATTAAGAACAAGTCAAGGACGTCCCCTCTCACTACTTTTGCTCAACATCATAGTGGAAATTCTAGTTAATGTAACATGGCAAGAAAAAGAAATAAAAGTATACAGGCTTGGAGGGAAGAAATAAAACTGGTTGCATATGCCATCTATGTAGAAAATCCCAAAGAATTGACAAAAACTTCCTGTAACTAATAACTGTTAGTAGTAAGTTTGTAGGATACAAGATTATTTCCATATTTAGGAAAATATATTCACTTAAAAATTAAATGCTGCTACATTTCAGAATATGTGTTGAAGATATAGAGGTAGCTAGAACACTCTGGTGCAAAGTTATCAAACTGTAATAGTTATTAAACTATAGGTGGCAAACAAATCTCTTGAACAGCTTCTTTAAAAAACATATGGCCAGGGGCACCTGGGTGGCTCAGTCAGTTAAGCATCTAACACTTGGTGTCAGCTCAGGTTATGATCTCATGGTTCATGGGATCAAGCCCTGCATTGGGCTTTGCACTGACAGTGGGGAGATTGCTTGGGATTCTCTCTCCCTCGCTATCTGCCCCTCTCTCATTCTCTCTCTCTTGCTCTCTCTCAAAATAAATAAACTTAAAAAATGTCCAGACCCCATGACTAGCATCTTGGACTATGTTGTGCCAATTTAGCTCGTCTTCAATTTTTATAAGTACACGTATATGGCTGGGACACATGGCCAACTAAGACTCTACTTCTAGAAACACTGGTCTTAGGAAAGACATGGCCTCGGAGTTGTATAACATCCACACTTTATTCTAGGTATGTGGCTTCCCATAGTGCGATTTGAAGAGACTACAAAAGGGATCACCAAATGATTTTTAAGCAGAAATATGGGAGTCTCAGATTTCTGCTTTAAAGGGCTTGCCATTTGGAAAACAGATTAGCAAGACATAAACCTGGAGACTTTTGCAACTGTACAGCATGATTGATTTCTAAAATCTTCCTAAATTTAAAAAAGAATTTTTTTAACTTTTTTTAAATGTCTATTTATTTTTTGAGAGACAGAGAGAGACAAAGCATGAGCAGGGAAGGGGCATAGATAGAGAGGGAGTCACAGAATCCGAAGCAGGCTCCAAGCTCTGAGCTGTCAGCACAGAGCCCGACGCAGGGCTTGAAATCAAGAGCAGTGAGATCATGACCTGAGCGGAACTCGGACACTTAACCGACTGAGCCACCCAGGCGCCCAGGTCTTCCTAAATTTTTGTAGGAAGAAAACAGTTTCTAATTTAGATGCCACTTAAAATTTCTTCCTATCCAGAAATTCATTATTTTATTGATTACTTTCTTTCTCTTGCTTATAATCATGTGTATTACTCATTAGGATAAAAGAATATTTGTTATTAACCAGCAATAAATGGCAATAAATGGGCTATAGCAATAAACGGGCTATATTTGGCTATAAATAATGGCTACATTTGGCTACAAATAACCAGCTGTATTTGGCTACAAATAATGAAAAACATCATAATCACTTTCTCAGTGTCTCATATAATTAGGGCACCTCATTAGGGATACAAAATGCTAGAAGATCACAATTTCAGGACAAGCGAGGATAGATAATTCATAGTAACAGGTGGTATGCTAATATCAAATGGCTGGTACCAGGAGTAAGTGCCTTAGAGGGTTCCATATGCCAACTAAGGACCAGAGAAGAGGGTGACTGCCTGGAAGATATTCTGTCTTCAGCTGAGCCTTAAAAGGAAGCCATGTGAAGAAAAGAGGAAGGGGGTTTGTTTCTATTTGGGGTGACAGCAAGGAGAAACAGTCTGAAAGGGAAGACTGGTCCTTTTAAAATTATTTCTATTCAAAACTTCTGGCTATCTTGCATATGCTGTTTTCTTTCTCATTCCCATCATCCCTGTCCCCAAATGACAGGTTGTAAAGAACAGTTTTTGTGAAATTCACCAACCATTTTAGCATGATGTAGATGAGCTCAAGTGGTGGTAGCAATGCATCATTCAACAAGATTCATTTTTTTATAAATTTTGTCTTTGTTTTATTCATTTTTGTTTCCCAAGGCATAGAAGAGAGCCCAGCACATAGTAGATGCTTCATAGAACACCCATTGAATAAATGAATGAAGCCAAGACTTATTTACAAGAAGCCTTCTAATTGAAAGTTACTATAAATTTAAATCCAAATTTTAATTATATGAGGAAAATATCTGCAAATAAGAACACGTTGTATTAAAAGATACTTTAAATGCCAATGCCTAAAAGAAAATAGAACAACTGTTTCATTATTTTATTATTTTTAAATTTTTTATTTTTTTTTTATTTTTTTTTTTTTAAAGTTTTTTTTTCTTTTTTGGGACAGAGAGAGACAGAGCATGAACGGGGGAGGGGCAGAGAGAGAGAGGGAGACACAGAATCGGAAACAGGCTCCAGGCTCCGAGCCATCAGCCCAGAGCCTGACGCGGGGCTCGAACTCACGGACCGCGAGATCGTGACCTGGCTGAAGTCGGACGCTTAACCGACTGCGCCACCCAGGCGCCCCTAAATTTTTTAACATTTGTTCATTTTTGAGAGACAGAGCATGAGTGGGTGAGGGGCAGAGAGAGAGAGTGACACAGAATCAGAAGCAGCTCCAGCCTCCAAGCTGTCAGCACAGAGCCCACAGAGTGGGGCTGGAACTCAGTGGGGCTGGACCGCGAGATCAGGATCCAAGCTGAAGTCTGATGCTTAATCGATTGAACCACTCAGGTGCCCCCTGTTTCATTATTTTAAGAGAGATTCCAAATTATTTTCCTATGGACCTCAAGATCGGCTAAATGTTTTTTAAAAAAACTGATAATTAAGAAAAAAGTGAACAGATGGCCGCAAAAATAACCAAGAGAAAAATTATCACAGGTGTCTATCAATGAACAAATAACATCTTGCAAATAAGTAATTGCTGAAACCTTATTTGAAGGACTGAACTCATTGTTCTTTGGCAGGCCAAATTCTCTTTCACAGACCCAGCTCCCTTTGATGAAATCATTCATCCTCCCCATCCCACACCCAAAACAACTTAACTGAAAGAGGGAGCTTCGTTGTAACCAGAATCCCAATTTGCACACACTGGAATGTACTGAGCAGTTCAGGGCTTTTATCTTATTTAACTACTGAGCTCGAGTTTATATAAATTCATAATTGTGATTCCACACTTCATGAAAAACATAAACAAAATTAGAAACTCTGGACAGCAAAGATAATGAATGTTCAAATGGTGCCCTACAGATTAATCACATAGATACAGGATTTCAAACATCAGCCAGTGTGTGGTTCCAAGTCTTTTGAAAAGAAATTGTTTCTCTGTGACGAGCTGATGTTAACATTTTAATTAATGGGAAGGCGTCAAATAAAAAAACTATTATTCTGTATCAAATGTTTTTTAACTTAAGCCACATTAGTCTTGTGTTTAAACCATATTTTC
The DNA here is from genome assembly GCF_028018385.1 of Neofelis nebulosa. NCBI lineage: Eukaryota > Metazoa > Chordata > Mammalia > Carnivora > Felidae > Neofelis > Neofelis nebulosa. The sequence goes on along the minus strand of NC_080782.1, from coordinate 38,517,311 downwards.
CATTAATAAATTTACTTTACGCAGTATATGTAGCTTTCGAAATGTTGATATTTATTTATATCACTCACTAAAGCATATTCTGAAAATGGCACTTTCTCTAAAGTGCAGACTGCTGTAAGTTTTATGTTAACTGAAATACTTAAATACCACTTCAAGGTCATAAAGTTGATTCTCATAATAGAAAGTCCTTTTGTTAATTTTACTTAAAAATTGAAGAACGCAAGTCCCATATAGTACTCTGGTTCATGCCCTGAGTATCGCAGTGGCAAAAAGTAACTCTTGCTTGATGTATCTTTATTGTTTCTCTGCCACTGTTATGGCTACTAAAAGGTCAGCCAGAGCTTATGGCACCAAAAGGTCATTTTTGTTATTCTAAAGAGAGAAGTTTTGACACATGATATATTATGAAGAGAACAGAGACACTAACTGATGTACTGTAATGCTAATCATCCACATCTTTTAATTCTTTAAAAGAAAGATGAGAGAAAATCCCTTTGTTTTTATCTGAAAATGACTTTCAAACAATTCAGAATATAAAAGAAATGAGATGCACTCCCTCTGGCCCACCTAACAAATTTATAATTTGGGTAAATACAAATTAGTAATCTCAGTTTAAAGCATTAACTCAATTTAAAAGCCCATTTACATGAACTCCTTTAGTTTTTGCTTATCCACGATACTCATGTTTCTATTTTTATGAGTGTCATATCATGGCTTGAGGAAAGAATTTCTGAAAATTATAGGCTTATTACCAGAAGAAAGGGAAGTCAGTCCTTATGTTCTTCTTTCCCAGCCATCTTCTCCATTTTAAGACAAGGGACTGTGCAGAAATTTGAGCTTGGGTCTGTGAGTAGCCAATTTAGTGGCCATAAGAATGTTCTTTACAAACAACAAAGCAATAAATCAATGAGGTGAATTCTGTAATCTTATAGTTGCTGTGATTGTTAAATATATATCTGAGGAAAAAAAATTCCTGGATTTATTTCATTGAAGAACTAGTTGTATTACCACAATCTCTAAAGGCCAAACTTGATGAAGAGATTTTAATCTGGACTCTCTGGATATACCTTTAGGAACTCTGGGAAGACTGGAAAAATACAAAAGTTTACATAGGCAGGAGCAAGTCTATACCTTTTGTTAGGTTTTCAAAAGGAACTATGACAAATTAAGAAATATTAGTAGCAGAGGTGTAATATGGAGGCCAGAAATTCCCAAACAGTCCAGTGTGCTCCCAATGAATCTTTTCTCCCTCATCCACAAAGAGGGTACCTCCTTGAGTAATAATAATAACAGAATTTATAGCATGGCTATTTCAGACAGATACTGTGCTAAGTGATTAAATATTGCTTCATAAATTATTTTCAATTATTTTACATATTATCTTAATACTTACAACAACCCCGAGAGTTAAGTATTATGATCTCCATATTTTACATGAGGAAATCAGAGTTGTGTCCCTGACAGCAATACTTGAAAAAGACATCTAGAACTTACTTTTCAAACATGTTTAGCAAGTGAACCTTCTTCTCCAAATGAGAGTTACCATAGAACCACAAATATGATAAATGTACTTGTATGCATTTTTTAAAGTTTTAATAAACAATATTTACTCTAAAGACAATGAGGATACAAAGGTTATTTTCAATGTATAAAATTATAAGCAGAGATTGCAAATGACAGCTAGCATCTTTATCAGTGATAACATCAAAATTATTTCTGTGTTTTATTTTGGGTTGCATCATGTAAACATAATTTTGCATTACATAGAACAATTGCAAACGATAGCAGTTTTTTAACAGCTCATCCTGCAATTTTGTGATGCTCTTCAATTTAACTCATCTAGAAGACTAAAGGAGAAGTAGCAGAAAATTGTTTCAAGGTTAAATCACTAACATTATCTAACATCTGCTCTCTATCCTTAATTGTTAATTTCTCAAGTTGAAATTGGTTGGTGAGCTGTTCGTCATCCATTTTAAATTATCTTTCTTTGAAAAATAATTTTCAAATGTATCTTTTACCCATTCCATGTTTAACAATGTCAGTTTCCAAAATTAGCTAAATCACTCTATCAAAGTTTTAAATCAGTAAATATATTCTGCTTGCATTTCCAATCAAAACTGTAAAGTTCTGTTTTGATTGCTGATATAGTATCTTCAGTTTTCATTATGTACAATGACAATGATATACTGCTAAATGGAGCTTTTTGATTTACTCCAAATATTAGTAATTTATACATGATGAGAAAGCCATGTTATATATGAGCCAATTATAATTAACAAAGTGTGTTTATTTGAAAATAGTGTTTCTTTGTCTCATTGGAGACATGTGTGCTAACACTTTGCCATGGAGCAGTCGATACATTTCCACTTTCTAAAAAGTGTATCGCTATAAATACCTCTGAAAAATATGTAATTGAAAGATTCAAATTTAATAAACTATATAATCTGTATGGAATTTATCTATTCCTTTATTGAAAAGTGATGCATCTTAAGAACAATTCTGTTTGTATACCAAACAACAAGGTAAAACCTGAATACATTTTTCTGCAATAAGTTTTAGAAAATTCCCTATTTCTACATTCTTTGACAGTCTCCTCTGTCATTACAGCCAACACTAGATCTTTGCCAACTTATTTAATGATGTAATGAAAACTTTACTAGTCTTTCTATCTTATGCCTTCTTTAATGTTTTCAAGTAAACAACCTTTGTATTGGCCTGTGTGACGTATTGTACAAAAATTATGGGACAATCTGTAACACCTCTCCCCTTTCCTAGTTATATTATTAAGGTTTCGTGTGATATTAGACTTTGATTTAATAACATTTTGGGTGTGTACTCTTGGATTATCTCTAGATTATATCACAAGACAACAGTATCAATTGTATTTTCATCACTGCGTGTTCTCTTAACATACTTGTTGCAATGTCTATGGTGGAAGGATTAATAAGTATTTTTCCTAATAGTGTGTGGCTCTTCCTCATCTCTGATAGATTACATTCGTTTGACAAAATTCATGAATGCCTGTCGACACACTGAAACCTTGTTGTATTCATTATTATGAAACTATATTGTTCAACATATACTGAAAGATTGTTAATAATATCATTTTATGCTTATTTGTGCTTCAAAATGAAACATAGGGCAATATTGTAAAATGTTATTATGCTAGACTCATTTATCTTTTAAATATTTTTTTTTATTTTTTATTTTTATTTATTTTTTGAGGAGTAGCTGCACCTGACGTGGGGCTCAAACTCATAACCCCGAGATCAAGAGTCACATGTTGTACCAAGGGAGCCAGCCAGGCACCCCTAGACTCATTTACCCTTTAAAAAGTAAGACAAGATAATGAATGACTTGTGTTTTCATCTTATTTTGTGTGAGTTTTTAGAACATTGCTTCATTAGATGTGTACTTATCAGTATTGATAATAATAGCTGCATATTTAGTTCATACATATAAATATGGTCCCACTAGTCCCATTTTGAACTGAAAACAATGATCAAATCTATTGTTAAATTTATTTTTCAAACTATCGCTTTTTAATTACATAGTTTTAAAGAATATGATTTCACTTTACCTTGAGCTCATATAAAATTTAGAAATTCAAAAGTTAATACAAAAGCACACTAAATTGAACTCAATCATAAACATGAAAACCAGACAAGAAACAACAAAAACTAAATTTTGTGCTATCACTACCTGAGCTTATTGGGGTTAAATATCATTGTATATCCTCAGGATATAGGTCAATTTGTCATTATCATCACCAGAAAAAATAAATATTTATTGAGCACTTATATCATATGCCAGGACTGTGCTTCATACTGGAGATAGAAAATGAAATTAAAACACACACACACGCATACACACACAACAACAACCACAACAACAACAAAACAGTCTAGAGTCTCATCATGATGATTTTAATTTAAACTTTGTGTCACCTCTGCACTATCTCCACAAATTATTGAACAGAGATTTTCATAGACTAAAAGGGAATAAAAATATATATAAGTTAGTGCTAATAATATAAAGCAAGCTCTGCACACTAGTATTTTCAAGGGTAGAGGATAGAGCAGAAAAAAGAAGTATATTGACTTCCATGTTAATATTTTCCTTTTTCTCAGTTCAGGTAATTAGAGATTTTTCTGAAACGTAAGAGTAGTTTCCTCCTCCACATCAACATGCTGTTGAGAGAAAGGAAGTCATATTAGTTTGAGTGGTAGGACAAGAAAGATACTAGGATGAAATGATGTTTTCAGAGACCTGACTGCACCATTATGCTGAATAATTTAACCTGTACTTAACACAATGCTCAGGTAAATACACAAATGTGGACTCATCCAAAAACAAAAGTGTTCAAACTAACATACTAAGTTTCGTTGATCCTAAAAGAACAACAGGTTTTATTTCAGCCTTGTTCATTACAGGTTTGTTCTGAAGGGGAGAGGTGGCCAGACCTGTCAGGGGAGGGCCTTGTTTGGTCTCTTTGTGTGGTATTTATAGCCTGGTCTGGTTAATGTCAATCTTCACTTTATTGGTATTCTCTTAAATCCTGAAATTTTACCCAGACTTTTCCTTATAAGCCAAGTCTTCTCATAGAAAACTCTATGTATATTTTCAGCAATATAAAAGTTCCCTGGTTTTTCTTCACAACTTTTTTCTCTTATTTGTCCCTTTATTGTGATGCTTTGTGTAGATTTCACCAAGATCTCAAGTTCAGTTTGAGAATTATTTGCGTTTATATGCACGTGTGCTTTTTCCCCACTCTGTAGTAACAAAAATAAACAAAAATCCTTTTTCAGAGTCACAAAGACTGAGTCTTTTCTGATAGCCATTGTTGGTAATGGAAGTGGAAAAAACAATCAATCAACTCGTAGGGAGACAAGAGCTTGTGAGCAATGGCTTCTATATTAGAGGAATTTATTCCATTCTCCATTGGGATGTATAAAAACCAAATAATTCATAACATACAATATAAGAAATAAAATCATATTTTGTTTACCTATGCCTTTGACATCTTAAATCTTTGGCATTTCTTTTAAAAATAAGTACCTGGCTTACTCTTAATCCCTAATAGTTTCCTTAACTATCATTCCAAAAACACTTTATCTGTCTCCTCTACTGGTCTTAATTTTTATCACAATGGGATAATTGCTAAGAAAGCAGAGACTGTATGAATCTTTCTTTATACATTAGTAAAAGAAGGGGCACCTGGGTGGCTCAGTCGGTTAAGCGTCTGACTTTGGCTCAGGTCATGATCTCACGGTTTGTGGGTTCAACCACCACCTAGGGCTCTGCGCTGCCAGCTCAGAGCTGGGAGGCTGCTTCAGATTCTGTGTCTCCCTCTCTCTCTGCCCCTCCCCTGCTCACCCTCTGTCTCTTTCTCTCTCTTTCTCAGAAATAAATAAACATTAAAAATGTTTTTTAAATTAGACATTAGTAAAAGAAAGAACACAAATAAGCAATCCAACATAGAATCTGAAGACATAGACTTATTCTACCTATGTCACTTATTTAATGTCAATAACATATTGATATCCTTTTCTCAAAAAACATGGGGAACAGAGATTTTTTAGGAATATAATAAGCAGAAGTTAGAGGTGATTTCTTCCAGTGACACTGCTTAAACTACCAAAGATAAGCCTGCATTAAAGATAGCACAGTTCTGTGGAATTGATTATCATCTGTGACAACAATACAAAATGTGTGTTTTTGAAGTTGTTGTTTTTGAAGTGGTGGGTGAAGGCTGAGATAAAAGGTTAACATGAAAATGTCTTATTTAATTACATATGATAACAATAGCAATAAAACACTTAAAGATATTTCTACTTCAGGGGCGCCTGGGTGGCGCAGTCGGTTAAGCGTCCGACTTCAGCCAGGTCACGATCTCGCGGTCCGTGAGTTCGAGCCCCGCGTCAGGCTCTGGGCTGATGGCTCGGAGCCTGGAGCCTGTTTCCGATTCTGTGTCTCCCTCTGTCTCTGCCCCTCCCCCGTTCATGCTCTGTCTCTCTCTGTCCCAAAAATAAATAAAAAACGTTGAAAAAAAAATTAAAAAAAAAAAAAAAAAAGATATTTCTACTTCAACTCTTGAACATCCAATAACTGCTAGGTCTTTAAAAATGAAACCAAGAAAGAAAATATTCATATTCTGTGCAAAATATAACAAAGGATTTACTTTTATAGCATGTTGCCTTCAACATTTCTTTGTTTCCTTTTTCCTAAGTTTTAAAATCAGTATCTGTTCTTTGTTAGTTTTTGCGGCTGAGTTTTGATAGCTACCTTTGAGAGCTATTCATATTTCTATTGATGAAACAAATCAAGGTCTTATTTATGATTTTTTCATGGTTAAGTTTTTATATTTCATGTTATTGAATATTTTAAGCTACAAATTATAATATTATATAATGTCAATGAGTTAATGAAGGGAGTTTCCAATAAATAGATTAGCAGCTTCCCTGTTTTTTAGGGGGAGCAGGCTTATGATTATTATTATTATATGATTTGTCATTCTTACTCATGCATTCAATAATCATTTTTTACTGTAACTGTCTTTATGGCCCTAAAAATAAATATCTTTTCACTGACTAATTTTAATACTGGACCTTACCTACCTCTTATATGACTCAGACACACAAGTGTAATATTTGCCTATCCATTCCCATCCACCTCTTTTAGTTGTTAATGCATTTCATAATTTCCTCCCCTCTGATTGAATTAGTTCTCTGATTTAAGCTACAAATTATTATATTATATAATGTCAATGAGTTAATGAAGGAAGTTTCCAATAAACATATTACTAGCTTCCTTGGTCTTCTGATCCTCAATCGCTTTTATCTCAAATGCCATATGTTTTTGTTTTTGTTTTTCAAATGTAGTACTATAGGTGTGGTAAAAATACCTAAGTTGGCTGGGGCACCTGGGTGGCGCAGTCGGTTAAGCGTCCGACTTCAGCCAGGTCACGATCTCGCGGCCCGTGAGTTCGAGCCCCGTGTCAGGCTCTGGGCTGATGGCTCAGAGCCTGGAGCCTGTTTCTGATTCTGTGTCTCCCTCTCTCTCTGCCCCTCCCCCGTTCATGCTATGTCTCTCTCTGTCCCAAAAATAAATAAAAAATGTTGAAAAAAAAAATTAATAAGAAAAAAAAAATACCTAAGTTGGCATTTATCCTATGATTACTTTACCCTAACTCGATACGTTTACTCTACTACCAACCAGACAGTAAATTATTACTGGTTTCAAGCCCTTTCTTTCACGATGTGTTTGATAGCTCCATATATAGACCAAGTCCTAAGTTGTCTGTTGTGAAATACACAACATGCCAAAGATTGCAAATATTCATTGTTAATTTTATAAAATAAGTCTTCATTCGCCAAAGATTTTACAAGTAAAGTTCTCAGTCATAAACTCTTCTATTGCATTCAAACATAAATTGCTTTACTTTTAAAATCACTTTTCAGAAACTTGTAAATTGAACCATATTCCTAGTTAGAAATTCCAAGTAAGTAAGCTTAAATGTAGCGGAGCTATAAAGAAAATTGTAGAGAACAAAGTTGTGTAGTTGTTCTCATGTTATGAACTTTGCAGCTATTACCAGAGGTCCAAAGCTCTAGGCAATGTTTGAATAAATTGTAATTTTAATATATATATATATAATCAATATAATCAATATAATATATTGATTATATATATATATATCAAATTCAAAGTACTATAAATGCTTTCATGATTGGCAAAGTCGAAATTTATTGAAGATATTATACATTCTTAACAGTTTTAGCTTTTATATATTTTCTCAATTAATATGCACTGAGAAGTTCTTAGGATCAAATGGGATTTTTTAAAATTATTGTTTTAAGAGAAGTTTTTTTTTTATTTAAAAAGTGTGGGAACCACTTATTTAAAATTCATATTGTTGATACAGACAATGTACTTGAAAACAGTATTTTACTGATGAGTGAGCAAAACTATTGCTGATCTCCAAGTTCAAAGACACTGCTGCAGGAACTCATGCTCTGCTTTGGGAATCCGATTAGCTGTAGAGATCAATAGTGTCCAGAAGCGGTTTTCACACTATCCATAGCACATTTGGACCTAGAGGCTCTGGTTACAGAAATTGATGTACTTGGTGAATGACTTTCTATCTCCCATCTGAGAGATTCTTGAGATTTCTTTTTGTTTGTTTGTTGGTTGGTTGGTTGGTTGGTTCGTTGGTTTTTAAGTCTCTCTCCCGGGGATTGCAACTTGTCTGTCTAGGGACAGCCCTGGCAGCTTGGGACACTTCCTGTCTGTCCACAGCTCTACTATAACGTTTCAAGTGGTGTCTTAGTGTGTCAATGAGCAGAGCAGTCCCTAAAAAACAAATTTGTTCGTGAAAGATGTTTTTAAAAATCTTTCAAAGCACTTCAAAGAACACTTTGGCTTCCCCAAACCATTTGAACTAACACCTTTCCAGAATATTATCCATTAAAATTTCATATGGGGGTGCCTGCCTCGCTCAGTCAGTAGAGCTTATGACTCTTGATCTTGGGGTCATGAGTTCAAGCCCTACATTGGGTGTTGAGATCACTTAAAAAATTTTTTTAAATGTTTAAAAATTCATATGAAAAAGCCGGCAAAAAATGTCCTTTTCTAAAATAAACTCAAATGTTTGTTGAAATATTACCAAGTCTTACAACAAGTAACATCTAAGTATGTATAGGTTTCACTGAGTGGAGAGTTGAATCAACTGTATTGATAACCCAATACAAAGAAACACATATAATAGTCTAAAATATTAATTTTAGATATATCGACTCATACTGTGCCACTGATTTTGATGACGAAAGAATTTCAAAACCTCAAGTGTGACACTTTCAGATTACATGTAGCCTTTTGAAAAACAGTGTGACAAAACCTGTCATAATTGTATTTTATCATTGTCTGCAAGTATGTCTTTCTTTAAAGTTCACTTTTTCATGTATAATTATTTACACAAAAGCTTCTTATACAATATTTCTTTAAAACTTGTAAGTGTACCTTCATTCTTTTGCCCTAAGAACACTTCCCCTGCATCTCTTTGCCAGAGGTCTATTTTTCCCAAGGAACCACCTGCTACCTCCAAAGCTTTATTATAGTGCTGTATCAGTGAAACTACAAACTTCACCTGACTAAATCAAGGACAGCTATAAGTTCTATTTCTGTCAAGTCCCAAGAGCTGAGGTAAGAAATGGTTACAAGTCAGGGTAAAAAAATAGTAATAATAAAAGAGTAAAATTTAATCTGGAATTTTATTTCAGCTGAAAGTTATTTTTGATATTTGCCAGCCAGTCTGTCCATTGAAAACATTTACTTTTTTCTAACGTTCATGTACACTAACCTTCCTTTCTTTCTGAAGAGCATGACCTGACACTTCTGCTCAAAATCTATATTTCCTGGAACTTCCTTGTTGCTCCTGGAAACCCATGTCATTCATTCTGTCTCTCACAGGCTGGATGCATTTTAATTTTTAAAAGGTCTTCAAAAATTGATTTATGTTTTCATTATGGAAATATTTCTTGTGGTTTGAGTAGAAAATAGAATAACTATGATATGAAGAAAGGGATAGGGGAGTCTAAGAAAGGGGAATAAAAATTAGTTTAATGTAACATCTTTCTTCTCTACAGTCATTTCTTTTATAATGTACTGTATTTGCATCCATTTCCTGGAAAGCAAGGGTATCGTCCCTTACTGCTTTTATATGTTTCTTAATAGCTGTGGCCACCTGAGCGGGGGGGGGGGGGGGGGGGGTGGGGGTGGGGGGGTAAGAGCTCTAAGTGGAAAGAGGAGTAATAAATGGAAAATTGTTTAAAATTTTTTTTAATGTTTTATTTATTTTTGAGACAGAGAGAGAGCATGAGCAAGGGAGGGGAAGAGAGAGGGGGAGACACAGAATCTGAAGCAGGCTCCAGGCTCCAAGCTGTCAGCACAGAAACAGACATGGGGCTCGAACTCACAAACTGCAAGATCATGACCTGAGCTGAAGTTGGACGCTTAACCCACTGAGCTATCCAGGCCCCCAAATTGTTTTTTAAATAATATTTCATCATTGTTATCTAGCTTTGGTTCCTGAAATCCAAATTCTTATTGTTTAAATCTTTTAGTTTCTGAGACAGGAATAAAAACTTCTTTTGGAATTCAAAGGTAACAGTCCTTGAATAAATGTATTTTTACCAATACTCAGAAGTGTTTAAGACTTTCTCTGTGTGATGTTAAACCCCATGGCCAGGTGGATCCTAAACGTATTTCTCGCCACTCGTCCATACGATTATTTGAAGATTTGACTGAACTGAAAGCAAGAACTGAAGGCTTTGACATCTTGTTGACAGAGACTATGACCAAAGGTCTCACCCAAACCCCAAGGACTTAATTAAAATCTTAATTAAATATGACTGTTTTCCTCCATTGCTTTTTAGGAGAAGATGAGGGGGAAGACTGAAAGCTGAATCATATTATGACTATATTTTAGATATGGAAGGTAGCTTCTAGATAATCCGAACTCTACATTTTGTAAACAAAGAAAAGGTGGACATTTCAGAGCCATTTAGATATTCTGATGGAACAGAACAGTGATTTTTTTACTCTACTGCAAAGCTTCTGTATTTTAGACATTTAAGCATTTATCTAGAATATTAAAGTAGCTTTTCAACTGGGCTACCTTTCCCCGATCTCTCCCTTCTATATTTCATTTTACACCTGGCTTCCAGAATAATAGTCCTAAACATTAGTTTTACCAGGTCACTCTCTTACCTTACGTCTTTCAAGATACCAATGTGAAAGAAACACTTCCTTGCTACTAGGATGCTCTATTCCAAAACCTATTCACCTCCCACTTCCTCTGCGATGCCTTCCTTGTCCTCACCAGTGCGCACAGTGACATGTTCTCAGGATTTATTGTTCAACCCAACCCCAAACAAATTGTAATTTAGTAATATGTGAAAAAAATGCTTTTATAAACTATGTATGTTATTGTGATTATCATTTTCCTTGGTACTCTCCTTAATACCTTGTATGGAAATATATGCATAATATGCAGTCATTTAAATATATGACACATTAATTAATATATATGATCAGTGATACTATAGTAGATTGCCATGACAACATGATGATGCATGTGATGATGAAGGAAAGGAGGAGGGGGAAGCACATAAATATAAATTAACTGATAAATATAACACCAACATAACTGAAAGTTGTTCTTGGACATGTTTTTTTTGTTTTGTTTTTTGTTTTTTGTTTTGTTTTTGTTTTGCTTTTTTGTTTTTTGTTTTTGGTGCTTCTTCCCATTTTTCTCACTCAATGGCCTCATTCCATTCCAGCATCCCCACAAGTTAGCTCTGCAAACACCCAACTAGACTTGTAAGCACAGCTTCATGTCTTTACTGCTTATAACCTCTATCAAATCTACCCAATCCTGTTCTAGTTCTTGGCCTTGAGAATTAACTGTTGGTGTTCTTCCTGCTTATTTATCTAAGACCTAATGAAAAAGTTCTGGAAGAGCTTACCTAACCCAACTGCCCTTCAGTTCTTTCACTTACCTTCTGAAGCTATTCTCATTGATTTCACTCAAAAGCATTAGCTAAGTAAAACAAAACTGAAAAAGAAATAGAAAAATTGTTGAAGAATTACCTTCTAATTAAACTTGTGACAAGATGGCTTCACAGAGAAATTATTTTCATATTTCAGTAACTGGACATATTTCATGCTTTAATAAAAATAATTCTAGAACACACACACAAACATGATTAAAAGCCTTCAAATTAGGGGCACCTGGGTGGCTCAGTCAGTTAAGCATCCGACTTCAGCTCAGGTCATGATCTCACACTCCGTGAGTTTGAGCCCTACGTCAGGCTCTGTGCTGACAGCTTAGAGCCTGGAGCCGGCTTTGGATTCTGTGTCTCCCTCTCTCTCTGCCCCTCTCCTGCTTGCACTCTGTCTCCCTCTGTCTCGAAAATAAATAAAAACATTAAAAAAATTTTTTAAGCCTTCAAATTAATTTAATGGGAGTCATAAATCTAAAATATGATGTAGATAACAAATAAAGAATACTACAGACACTTCAGCTTATTGCCTAAAGTAAATATAATAGAAATTCCTAAAGTAAATACAGTAGTTGACCACATAAAATAATTCAGAATAACTGAATAGAATTTGTAACAAGAATGAAGAAAATTTATTTATCATATCATATCAATTTTCTAAAGGGGAAGAACTCAATAGAGATTAAAAGAAAAAACATTAAATTAACATAAATTTTGTAGAAAATTTAACAAAGGCAGAAGGAATTTTAAAAATTCACATAAATATTAAATACATGAAAAAATACTAAACTAATAATGTTTTAAAAATGTCTTGAAAAGACAAGGACTGAATTGATAATACTTAATTCTGGCAAAAGCAAGATGAAATGAATAGTTTCCTCCACTTTGGAGATGTGCTAAACATAGCAAATTTTCTAGGCAATAATTGGGAGATATAGATCAAAACAGTTGAAATAGTCGCACTGTTTTATCCAGTAAGTCACTTCTTTTCTCAAGAACATTTCCAAAGATGGAGTGAGGAATTTATGTTTAAGAATATTTGCTTTTAGGTAGAGCTGTTTATAATGGAAACAAGCCAGCATTAATGTTCGTGAATAGAGGAATGGATAAAATTCATCCACAAAGTGAAAATATTATGGAGCCACAAAAAAATTATGTTTAAACAAGTACTTATTTATATGAGACAATGTTCATAATGATACTATATAGATGCAGCATGATCTCAGTCTTATTAAATAAATAACAAACAACATTTATGTATATATAAATATGTTCTTTAGAATAACTGGAAAGGATACACTAAACTATCAACAGAGCTTATTTCTAGGGTTTGAAATCGTCAATCATCTCAAATTCTTTGCATTTTTCTATATTTCATTTCCTTATTGCAATTAATCGCTATTACTATTTTTGTAAAGTTAGAGCTAAGAGATAAGTTATACCACAAAATGTCATTATTTTAAGTGACCTCTGACCATCTTTATTTTAGTGACTTATACTGTCTGAAGCTTATTATGCCTGGTCTTATTTCAGGTACGTTTATGAAAACAGGAATTCGCTACGAAAGCATCACCTGTTACAAGCTATGAATATGTAAATTTCAAACTGTTATTTGCCAAATTTAAATATACTTAAAAATATAATCAGTATTTGATTGTTCTCAGTGGAGAACTTCACTGATATAATTTTATTTTTTAATGAACAATTAGCATATTTTCTCTCCTGTCTAAATTTCCTCACAGTCTAAATCAAGAATTTAAGTAAGTATTTAGGCACGATTCCAATTATATAACTTTTACAGTTACAACTCTTTGGGTTCTGTTACAACAAACTTATTACAATGATTTTCATTTGGTGAAATCTTACTTATCTGTCCAAATATAGATACTTTGGAATTCATTTTCCCTGGACAGCTCATTCTGATTCTAATTTTTACTCTTTTCTGAGGACAGTACTGGCTATGGAATTTCTTTATAAAGGAACTGCAGGATATATTGTGAAATCATTTTGCTTTTTTTGTTTTGTTGTTGTTTTTCTTAGATTGCATGTTTATTTGATTGGCTAATCAATAAAACAAAGACTCCACTACTCTGTGTCTCCTTGGCTTGAGAATGTTTGAAAGAGGGCAAAATTCTGATGTATTTAGTCTGTTTGCCGTTTTCTAAAGCTAGGGGAAACGAAAGTCACATGCTTGCTTCACTAGTCTGTAACCACTGACACTGGACAGCAGTTACAAATGCTAATTCTTTTCACTTTAGTTCCATGGGGCAGAATGAGCTGGTAAAATGTTTATATACGCTAGTAAATATCCCTTATACTGTTCTTGCTTTAAGCACAAAGTTCTTTGTGGTCAAGTATTATGTTTTCTAGTGGTTCTGTATAGTACCTCATATAAAGTGAGCATTTATTAATGATAATGATATTTTAATACACATGACATTTGAAATGTCCACAAAGACAGATACCAGTTTGCATGGCGTTACCCTCGGCATTTCTTAAATAGCATAGGAAAATAAAACGACATGGATTCTTTTTAAAGGAGCCAAATTATTTGCCTTGTACTCTCTCCTTCTTTGAGTAGTAAAATCAAACCAAGGCAACATGTGGTGTGTGAACCACAAGGGTGTAATCCCATGTCATAAGAATTTTTAAATGTTCACTATTTGAACTGGCTTTCAGTATTAAGACTGAATTCATTAAAAAAAGTATACTCTTTATGTTGATATTTTGCAGACTTATTCATAAAAAGTAAAACTGTATCCAAAATGAATTACTGTCGCCGGCTGTTTTTCTATTCAACCGTCTTTTTTTAATCATCTTTACATTGCTCATTGAAAGACTTTGCCTATAAAATTTTAGGAAGTTACATTTGAAATAGGTACATACACTAGAACTAGCCTCTTAAATAGGATTTAATGTAACTATTGATACCATAACGTGTAGCAATAAAAGTACAGTTCTTACTGCAATGCAACTATATTTGTATCATTTCGTATCCTATGTCTGCTTTGTGTAAAATTTACTTGCAAGAACCATAGCAGTGAATCCTTCTGCAGATAATTTAAGAATTACATTGTAGTTAAAATATTATTCCAGATTTTCATCAATATTTTTAAATATCTGTGTTTACTGTATATTTTTATGTTACTGAGAAATCCATTTTTAGGAGATATGTGTATACAAATAAGTAGTCAAAATTATAGCATCGCGTTTTGAGCCAAGACTATAGAGGCGATAATTGAGTTCACTATTAATTAATTCACATATCAAGTGAATGAACAAGGAATAGCAGATGACATTATAGAATGAATTTAAACATGATAAGATACATTTTACCATATTAAGTTTTTTTAACAAAACTTTTCCTTACATCTAGATTGTTTTATTTTTAAAGCATGCATCTAAATATATTTTTAAAGGACTCTTCTAAAAATGTTCCATTAGATGCTTAATTTGTAACCCAATCCCACAAGCCAGATGTTTCTTATTTAACCTCCAATTTTAACCTTTATTCACATTCACTTACGTGAATTTAATTGACAGCACACATAGATATACTTTACCAAACGATTTTGATGTCAAATTCTGCCACCTGGATCTATATAACTAATGATAGATTTGATTTCTCATGAAATGCAAAGTAACTAAAATTCTTAAAGTCAAAACAATTCTTAAAACAATGAACAAAACTGAAGAACTCGCACTAGGCAATTTTAAGATGTGATAAGAAACATTAATAATCAAGATAGTGTGGACTTATTGGCAAAAAGATAGATGCATATATCAAATGGCACATTATAGGAAACTTGGAAATTGACACATATGAAAAAATAGTCAACTAATTTATTATTAAAATGAAAGTTTTTCAGAGCAGTTTAAGTGTCCCAGCAAAACTGAGGGGAAGGTACTAAGATTATTCATCCCATCCCCCCCTCACACACACACATGCAGAACATCCCTTTACTATCTATATTTCACACTACAGTGGTCCATTAGTTACAACTGGTGAACCTGTATGGACACGTCAAATTTATATCAAAGTCTATAGTTTACATGACAGTTTTCACTTGGTGTTGAACATTGCATGAGTTTGGACAAATATATAATGGCATTTGGTAAAGGGGGGAATCTAAATAAGATCTATAGTTAATTCACAGAATGTACCAATGATAATTTCTTAATTTTGATAAATGTTCCACGGTGCATAGGATGTTAACATTAGGGAAAACTGGACAAAGGGTATATAAGATATGTTAATAAATAACATCAGGATGTTGGGATTTTTTAATCTGTGTGAAAACACACAAAATGAGATTTTTCCTAAAAATTCCACTTGAAGACAGCAATAACACTTCATGATTCAAAGACAATACATGAAAATAGATTGCAAATACTAACAGAAGTTTACATTTTCTGAGCAATTTTATGCTTTTCTGGTATACAATATGAAATTATTCAAATGAATAAGTTTTAATAGTTGTGTTTTTATAAATGTATGTTGATTTTAAATCAAAATAGAGTTCACCAAACAACAATTATTTTACTAATTACATGTAGTGTCAGGAAGAGCTTTTCCTTTGCAAGATCACCCAAATTATGAATTTGTTTAAAAATAATTCCAATGCACACCTCAAATGAGACTGTTTTTCTAAATTTTATTTTTCCACTTCTAGTAGGTGGCCATATAATTAGCTTCTGAAGCTATAGACAGTCTTCAGTTATGGAGGAATCTTCAACAGGAAGAGGGGTTAAGAAGTTAAACCACAGGAACAATGATGCATCAGTGAAAGGCATGTTCCTTTTCATGCGTATGCTTTAAACTAGAAAACCTGTCATTTGAAAGAATGGATGTTCTTTGAGTCATGGGTGGCAACGTAAGTCACAAGCTTATCCTGACTTTTTAGCCTGAAGCTGAAGTCCTTGATTCTCACTCTGCCGATTCCCTGAAGCATTCTGGCATGCTCCAGTTATACATGCCATGGGGATTATCAGCCAGCAATTACAAACTTTCTTCTGTGTAGGTTCCTGATTTTTAAGTCGGCTGACTTGTAATTTTAACTTTTTCCTATTGCTATCTTTAATCTCAGTTAAGTTGGAATTCACAGTAGTCGAAATTAAAAACAAGACAGGTTTTGAGCTAAATTTGAAAAATGCCTCAGCTGTTGTGAGACACCAGTATTAAGGAGATTGTGAGGAGGAATAAACAAACAGACATACACACAAAGTTTCTTCTGTTGTGTTTTGTCTTTCCATAACTAGTGTTGCAACTAATAGAGGAAATCCTAGGCAGGCATCGGAAGACTTGATCCAAGGGAGTGGAGTAAAAGGGAAGAAGTTTGGATCGGGCTCAAATATGGTTGAAACTCTTGTCTGAGTACCTGGGGACCCATCTCATAACCAACTGAAAATGTTAGAGTGTGAGAACATGAAGTTGAGCTCTTAGGTCAATGTTTATTTACCTGCCAAAGTCAGTCTACAGCCTGGGATTTATGCTTTCTTCTCAGGAAGTCTTTTGAGAGCTGACTTGCACTAGTTGGGGAGATTCTTTGGGGCTGAGATTCTGTGTCTCCTGCTCAGGCCCTCTGCTAAGCACAATGATTTGACCTCCTCTTCCAAGTCCTGTGGGTTACCCAGTGCCTAGTTAGAGCCTAGGCCCAACCCTACAGCCCCGATCCATCTCAGAACAGCTTACCCAATTCTGCCTTGAAATTTAGACTCCTGGAACCCATGAAGTCATACCCTCTGTGGCCTCTGCATGATTCTCAAGTATTCATTGGATCCCCCAACCCTGACTTTTGCCCATGGTTCTGAACCTGAGGCAAGTTTATTTATTTCTCTGTCTCCACAGCTAGGTGGTAACTCCTTGTTGTGTTCCTTCCATTGGCTGTGTGGCATAAATTTTGGTAACTGTCTAGGCAGTGTCCAACTCAAACAAACAGACAAACTAAAGATCAGAAAGTGATAACTTCCTGAAAAATACAGTACATTAATGTAATAGAGAATAATGAGTTTCTATTTAGATGGTGTGGAGAAGATGTCTTTGGGGAAATGCTTTTGAAATTGACAGGAATTGGTTAACAAAGGGTCTGCTTGAAAGGAGCGGTCCAGGCAGAAGGGACAGCTAATACAAAGGCCTCTAGTGAAAATAGGTGGCTTGTGGAAACAATACAAGAAGATCAGAGAATCTGGAGGGTATTAGAAAAGGATAGAGTGTTAAGAAATGTAGGTGGAGGCATGAACAGGCGCATATGATGTGGGACTCTGTAGACCAGAGTCTGGAGTTCTAAATGCAATAGAAAGTCACTGCAGGTTTAGCATGGTCATGACATAATCTTATTTCTCTTTTGAAAGGCTTACTGTGGATTTTAGAGTATAGGACACAGGAGCCTAGAAGTCAAGTTTAGAAGATGCTGCACTGATCCAGGAGAAACAAGGTGTGGATTCTTCCTAGAGAAGCAGAAGTTTGCCCCTGGGATCCTCCTTTTCCTAACCTTCCCTAGGTGACCAAGCCCCCTCCTGATTGACACATTCCTTCTTTAGATATATTATGTTTTGTCAGGTTAAAGTCAGGTCTTGCTAGGTTCTTTTTGAGATGCTTTTGAAAATATCTGCTTTGATCCATCATATCTTGATTTATAGTTTAACTTTCAGAGAGCAAATTTATTTTCTAATTGTCAGAAGGCACCTCTGTTACAGCTTCCCCATGTACTGCCTATACTATAAGCTCCAAATACGAATAAATTTGCTACAAATTTTTCAGAGTAATTATTTTAAAATATTTATGGACATAGCTAGAAATACTGAGAGAAAAACAAAACAACCCACAAGAAGAAAAAGACCTTTCCAGGTTCTTTTCACATAGCTTCACCACACAATACAATCAATAACAGCTAAATTATAACATCCTAAGAGCTATTGGAGACCTTGGAGCTATTAGCATTGCTAATAATATCATCTTAAATTTACATAAAAACTTTCATAAAGACCTAGAATCTTAAACTTAGTCATCATTTCCTACTTTACCTAGGCCTCTCCCATCTAGATGCCGAAGTCCCCTCTACAATGTTCTATTAAGTTCTAGTATACCTCATATGCTTCAGAAGGGTGGGAGAGAGACCATTACATAAGAAACCGTCCCTTCCCTCATGAAGCCACTGTCTTCTGAGGCAGGCAGACCTATTAGAATACAGTTTGCATGGGATACTGCTGACCCAAACAATGCTTTTGTGCTAATTAGAAAAACAAAAAAACCTTATGAAAATACCTTATTTTCATCTTCCAGAAATTATTGTAATATATGGATGTTTTTGAAACAAAACATTTTACTGCCATCTGCCTGAAGTTTGTCTAAATAAATACACAAATACATTTGCCTAAATGAAAGCTCAGTGCCCCTGTATTACACCAATCCTGCACAACCGTACAAAGCAGTCCTGGTTAACATTTTGGAACAAGAGGATCCTAGGAGAAGAAGGAAGGAAGATGGGTAAGAAGGAAAATCTATTTGATAGGTCAAGGAACACTTCACGGAAGATACAGAGCTGCCTAAAGTTTGACCATCTTAGGCAAAACATCTTCAAACAGTTCTTAAGAACAACATATATTTATAGCACTTCTTTGTGTAATACTCCGAGGTCAAACCAGGATCCCAGTATTCTGACACTCCATTGACTACCTTCCCACTTGACTGTGCTGTTTTCTAACTTTCTCATTCCTTTATAGTCTCAAAATTAATGCTTTTCAAATATAAACGCCAGTAATCCCAAGACAGACCATTCTAAGCCCTAAGACTGTCATTTCATAGTATGAAAATCAGAAATACTCAGCATTCTTTTACTTCATCAACATCAGTACTCTTCCAACTTCTCCTCGGTCCTCAGGACTCGAGGCATCACTGAATCCCTGCTCCCCCACGTGCCAGAGCACCTGTGCCTGCAGTCTCCTTTCGCTGCTGTACTGGTGCCTCTCCTCTCCTTCGAGGGGAAGAAGAAGAAGAAGAAGAAAAAATGCTTTCACACATTTTTAGGTAAAGAATTAAACACAAACGGTTCTCAGAAGTGAACCGTTGGCTTTCCAGAACAGTAGCAAAACAGCAGTAGAAATGAGTACAGAAAAAGAAAACATCAATAGTATCTACTGCTGTTTAATAATGAATTAAAATATACTAGCCAGCCCAATTTTCGATACACTGGTAGCAGACAGATTTCCTACTGATCATAGGACATCCAGATTTAAATACCCCCATGAAGGGGGATAATTCTAGGGTTACTTTTGAACAGAACCAAAAAGAAATATAAATCCCTGAAGATGAGCTAAAGGAGGTCCATATGTTTACTTATTCATATTCTGATTTGTTTCTCTTTGCTTGTCATTCTGAATAATCTCAGTTTCAAAGGCAACTGAATATTTAAAATCACTATTCCTCAATAAGCAACTTCTATTTATACCAGTTCAAAATTGAAATTTAGAAATAAGGGATAATGTTTGTATTTCAATGGGCTGGTGTCCTGTTGTTCTAAGTATCTTGGACAAATATTTTTTTTTTCTAGTCTAAGTTTCTATAGGTATAACCAATCAGTCATTTTACTTTCCTCTTCTTCTGGTTATAACACTTACTTAAAAAAAGTTGCTTGCTATTTTGAACCATCCATGTCCCCAGCACTCACCGTTCTCTCTCTCTCTCTCTCTCTCTCTCTCTCTCTCTCTCTCTCTCTCTCTCTCTCTCTCTCACACACACACACACACACACACACACACACACACACTTAGCTTAATATCTCAGTTCAAGGGGAGAAATTTTCCTACGAAGTTTCAACAAATAGGTTGTGCTACAGAAACAGCACCTCTTCCCTGCTCATTTTCTATAGCCTCCCATACATTAATATGTCTCTGTCATTTCTTTTCTACTTTTCTATGCAAAACTAACCCTTCATTTTCCAAATTTTTACTGGAAGATTCTGTGTTCAAATATTGGGGGAGGGGGTGTTAGGCAGATGTGATGTCACTCAAAATAGGTATTCTCATATTTATATTTGATTATTTAGGAGTGTTACTTTTATACCTAATATTGAAAACTTTCCATGAAGCATTTAATAAGGATATTTTGTTGTTCAATTAAACAAAATGATTGTATGCCTGATATGTTCGAGAACACTCTGCGTCTGACTTATCCCACTTGCTTGTATGTTTTCCAAAGAGAAAACACTATTTTCTGCGGTGAGAGCATAGGGGAGGTGATGATGGCCTGACTTTGTTTCCTTTCATTTTTGTTCTTTTGCTATTTTGTATTCTTGACAAACAGTATGTTGTCAATTGAATTAAAAGAAATTAGGGACGAAGCTGTTCCTCAAAATGTAAATAAGATAACAAGATTCATGTTTGTTTGTTGTTCTGTTAGCTTGCCAATGACAGGCAGAAGATTGGCTTTGTCACAGAGTGCTGTCTTCTTTTGTGGATAGGTTGGTTTTTTTGAAAGGGTGTGTGCAATGCTAAGCATAATTACACTATTATGTAAGTCAACTATCTTGGCCATGGCAGGTTAGAAAGTGAAATAATTTCAGAACTTGTTTGATAATTACTAAGCCTGAAGATGTACCTTATTTGGGCACTAAATCAAGAGTATTAACCTGTCATGATTAGATTATCCAAATGCAAAATATGTGCTATCGTTAAGATTGCTTTTTGAAGATAAACACACGTACACACACACACACATGCACACACACATATATCATGAACTCTATCCTTAAGAAGTTTGGCTAAAGTTAGATAAAATGTCAAATGTCAAACAGACTACATAAGAAGTTACTTAAAATATTTTTCATGATGAGACTTCTTGGATTATTGAATATAAACATAGTGAGGGAAACTTGTTGATACAGAATAATACCTTGACACCAATACTTGATATTTGTTTGAATTTTTAACTTTTAAAAGTACTTTCACATTTATTATATCCCTTTATATATAATTTTATTCAACATAAAATTGCCATTACAGTGATGGTTAAACTGAAAATAATTTAAAGAAACAATTTGTATAGGTGTATTGCAAATAACACATTTAAAATTATTTCCTGTACTGAACACTGAACTTTTCCGACACTGAAAAGTTTGTATTAAAACTGAGTTTTGACAAATTAGCCTGTTGTACACACACACATACACACACACAAGGAAAATATTATAATTTAGTTCTACTTAGGCAAGATGAAGAGCTGAAGAAAATTTCAGAGTAAAGAATACAAAAAATTATTTAAAACCTATAACATTTACCTCCAGATTCGCAATGAACTAACCAGTAAATTGGAGCTACGTAGACCAAAAAGCTGGTTGGCATGTTTTACTTCCTAAATATTGTGGTCAGGCAATATCCCAGACCAATTAAATCACAATTTCATGGGCTGAGAGCAACCACAATATAATTTGAAACTAGTCAGATGATTCCAATGGAGTCTGAACGGTATGATGTGATATAGGTATGATGTGATATATAACATGACAATATTATTTTGGTGTGCAACTATTACAGTTGAGAATAATATGTATATATTAAAGTTGCATTCAATAGACACCCTCTATATTTTAAAATTCCTCATTTAAAAATCTAAAATTTTACTTGTGTGAAAATATAGCGTATGCAGATCACTGCCTGGATTATATTTTGTCATATGGAATAGAATTCGATTATGCTATAATACAATGGAAGCAAAGTGTACAACCCACCAGCCCCAACCATGATGAATTAGCAGTCCTGACTTACAGAGGACTATCTACAAGAACAAATGTCTTATGAAACAAAAAGGAAATAGGTGACTCTACAAATGATCTAAAACACCTACATCTGAAAAATAAAAAGCAAAATTCTTTCACACAGATGTACTTTACATTTTGTAATGTAGTTTTGACTGTTCTTAAGCAGAAACATTAGTCTCTGTGGGGAAAAACTTCGTATCTGTTTTCAATTCTCTCGAGGCAGGGTTTTAAAACACAATTAAAAATCAAAGATTCTGTACTTCTATTGAAAAGGAGCACCTCATCTCTGATATTCTTCACCCTCATTTTTGACCTGAGTCACATAGTTCAGTCTGCCCTTCACCCGGAGTCATAAATTCTAGAAGAGCATTGCATTACTGTCAATCACTGGGTCAGCAAAAGCAGGAGACCAATGAGCTCTTCATGACCTCAGCATCTCAGTAAGCCAATGAAAATATTAAAAGACTGGTTTCTACAATGTTCCAGGAATGGATGTCAGCACTGTGCAGTTCCATCACCTGCCAAACTTCTAACAGGAGCACCAGGAGCACCAGGATATAGTCCAGAAAACTGTTGACTAGTACATTAATTTGTGGAGCTATTGTGCCCTAGGCATGAATATATATTTTTTATTATGAACTATAATATTAATGACATTTAATCATATCTTCATTTACATTCTGGCTCAGCTTCTGGGAACAAATTCCACCCCACTTTCATGATATTTTGAATATAATTGATTATTAGCACCATTATCAATATAGATTGTGACCAAAGGAGTCTATCAGATGCACCTAATAAAGTTAAATGCACTAAAACATGGATATCCCAGATGACTGAATCCTTGAACAGCTAATTATGGTACACTCTTATTTCATTTTTCATAAGAATAATCTACTCTGGACATCAGCCAAAAAAGAAGGTAGGGGAACATTTTTCCCCATGGCTAAGAGAATAAATTTTGTTATTCACTATGATTAGCCAAACAATTTATATGATTGCTCCCATAAATATAATCATTTCCAAAAATTCACACAAATTTTATATCTAGTCCAACAGAAGAAGTGGGATCATCTTTATGTAATGTCTCCTGTATTAGAAATAAGCTACACATTATTGTAGGCATATTACATAAATGCTAAGCCAAAAAGTTCTTTCACACTTTTATTATGCTATATTTTTGCAACCACAGTTTTGTGTATATTTCTGAGAAGTCTTTCTTTTTAAAGCCAAAAGGCAATAAAATGGAATAAAAGAGGCAGCATTGTACTTTTTAAAGATAATTGGTAGAATCGCAATGATTAAATTAAAAGTAAACACTAACAAATAAACTTTATTGCAAGCATTTGAATGAATACTTCATTCCCATGGGTGGGAGAAATCTTGAGACCTAGTTACAAGCTGATTATCTGAAACAGTTTAAAAAAAAAAAAAAGTAGGGACAAATACGGATGCATCCTAATTGAATTGTCCGCTTCATTTTGCCCATTCTGTAGTGTAAGCAATAGAGTAAATCCTGTTTTTAGCTATGCGGGATAAAAGTCTATTTGAAGTTGGAGTCTATAGCTGGCTTTTCACAGTAAATTGACCTTGCTCGGCGCAGCCAATGTCATAATGCTCTGCTTTATCTAGGCTGAGAGAGAAAATCGCAAATTGCTTCTGCATGATTAGTTCTGCACTTCAAACGTGTTTCTTCCGAGTTGGCTTCCACACTTACTGCTAAAGATATGTGCCACTGGGAAATGCTGATCTGACTCTGAACTTCTCCAATTAAATAACCCTTTAATTGCCAGTTCAAGATGACGAATTTGGCAAGGCAAAAAGAAATCTGTCTTTTAATCAATGTGACTTGAAAGCATTTTTCATACGCTATAAACATAAAAGAATTCTTTTTAAAAGCTGACTTTCTGTATCTTATAAAGTATATCAAAATCAAATTTAATACAAAGTTAGATGAAGTTCTAAAAAGAATTGGAAGTTGAGTCTGAGAAGTTGGTGAATATATCTCATCACTGGTATAGGGATAGTTCCCCCCCCCCCGCCGAATATCTGAACTGCTCTAAAAATTGCAGTATTATAACACACAGGAAAGTTACTTTCCTTTTCACATAAAAGTTTGTACCCTAACTACTTTAGAAATTCATGGGATTGAGTTAATATAAGTACAATTTAATTTTACCTGATCAAGAAAAAAACATTACAAGACCAATTGTTGCAAAAATATTAAGAAAGGCAGTAATCCCTAAATAGATAATAGGCTGTCCATTTTACCAAAAAAAAAAAAAAAAAAGTAACAAAGGAACTAATGATTTATATATCAAATTATAATATTAGGAACACAGTTTTTCTAAATAAACAGTTATGCCAAAGAAATATAGTTTAAAAATATGCTTTCCCCTCTGACTTCTTGTATCACTCAGTATAGACTTCTGAAACTGGTAAAATATTAATTTTACACCTAATCAAAATATAAGCATAGCAACTTTGATAACGAACAGGAATTGCATTAACTATTACAAATTCAAAAAAAAAAAAAACATAGGACTGAATTCACTGAGAACATCCCCTGCCCCCCAAAAAAAGAAAGAAAGAAAAAAGGAACATATCTGATGGAATTACTCTTAGCTGGGTTCATGGCTTTATCTTCTACTAACAAACTGCCAAATCTTTTTTTTTTTTTTTTTTTTAATGTTTATTTTTGAGAGAGACAGAGACAGAATCTGAGCGGGTTAGGGGCAGAAAGATAAGGAGACACAGAATCCGAAGCAGGCTCCAGGCTCTGAGCTGTCAACACAGAGCCCGTCGTGGGGCTCGGGCTCATGAGTCATGAGACCATGACCTGAGCCGAAGACAGATGCTCAACCGACTGAGCCACCCAGGCGCCCCCAAACTGCAAAAACTTAAAGACCTTCAAGACAATGAACATATAGCAAATGAGAATATTGGAACTAGTGAAAAAAATTGTATTTTTTGTTTCCTGATTTGTTAGTCTTCTTTGTCAAACGTAAAGGTTCTAAACTATCTTGGGGTAGGACATATAAAATTGAAAGCTAAAATTGGTAAAATGTCTTTGGTGAGTCAATTTTTAAATTTTCGATATTACATTATATACTATGCACTATTACATATTTCATATTAGATATATATTATATTTAAACTGAAATAAGGGGTAGGTGCAAAACTAAAAGAATTATACAAGTAATGGAGGTTAACTACCCTTATGTTCAAGGTGGAGACTGGAACTGACCCCTTGTGCAATCTCTTACCTCATGTTTGCTGTGCTGCTGGAGAGAAAAGTTTAACAGGTATTTTAAAATTAGGATTTGTTCAGTGTGCGTAGAGAAGAAAATGAGAGTGGAATGCAAAATTCATGGGGCTGAACTGTGCTAAAGCCATGCTCTCTGCTCTCCAATACAGATAGGAATGACCCATACTAAATAGAGCCACTTAAAAGTGAAGAGAGAACCAGAAATGTGTTACCTGACAAATAATGCTACATATCAAAAGATTCTACTAACCAGCCTGACATGTAAATGGCACATTTTGTCAACTTCTATTACTCTCTTTATAAATGATGACAGCACCAAGAAACAACTACTTTTACTTAAGAATTGAATGTTTTTATGAAGTTCTAGGCATTTTTCTGGGTCAAAAATGCACAGATTTCTGAAAAACTTGCGATTTATTTGCAACCTAACTTGAGGATGGGAAAGTATCAAGTATTAGACAAAAGATTGTTTCATTATGTGGTATCATTATGTTAACTTTTCATGGGAAACTGCTTAAACCAATCATAAGCATTTTACAGACTTGAAGATGCCAAAACTCAAATATGTCGTAATTGTGGGAATCAGTTAAGAATTCAATGAAATTATAACTTTAAAAGAGTATTTTAAATAAATGTAAATCCTAGAATGAATTTGTGAAATTGTCAGAAAAAGACATACTAATATATATTGTTTACTAATGAATGTAATTTTTAAAAACTTTCTCCTAAACTAGAGAAGGCATAAATTCAGGAGAGCTCCTGATATAATAAGACATAATACCAGTCAATTCTCTGTTTTATATGAGGATCTTCACATAGAAAAGTTGATAGATAATATTAGCATCAGTGAATTAGTATTTACAAAGGCAATTTACAATAAAATATAAATGTAATTTCTCCAATTTCTGCAGATGTTAATAATTTTATTACACTTGATAAAATCCTTATGGTTTGCACCTGAGCAAATACTAACTTTGTGTTCCCCAAATAAATTGTTAGCAAAGAAATGCTAAAATTATCAAGATTGCAATCACGTTTGCTGTGTGCATAGCCAGCATTCGAAATGTGAAACCCATGTTTCTATTCACTGCCTTGGCCCATTTTCCTTAAAACCACAAAGTGAGATATGTAAAGTTCAGGGGTAGGATTAGATGTCTACATGCTTGAACACCTCCAACTTAAGAAAAATAATCACCTAAGAATCCTAAACTCAGGTCACAAAGTAGCATTATGCCCTCGAGAAAGAATTATTTGCAGGTTGGCACTATGAATAGACTTACCCAACACCAACTGGGCTACGTTAAACCCAACAGTATCTTCCAAGATAGTTACTCATTAAATTTGGTTCACGCTCGATTATCTCTTTTCACCTTTCTCTTCCACTCTACCTACTTTCTATCTATCTACCTATGAACAGAGTACAACTCCCTTTCTTACCCACTAAGTAAAAGTAAAAAAAAGATGGGGCACCTGGGTGGTTCAGTTAAGCATTCCATTCTTGCTTTCATCTCAGGTCATGATTTCAGGCTTCATGAGTTTGAACCCCAAGTCGGGCTCTGTGCTGGCAGTGCAGAGTCTGCTTGGGATTCTCTGTTTCCCTCTCTTTCTGCCTCACTCCCTCTCTCTTTCTCTCTCTCTCTTTCACTCAGAAATAATTAGACTTTAAAAAAAGTAAAGAAAGGGGCGTCTGGGTGGCTCAGTCAGTTGGGCGTCCAACTTCAGCTCATGATCTCACGGTTCGTGGGTTCGAGCCCTGCCCAGGAACCTGCTTCAGATTCTGCGTCTCCCTCTCTCTCTGCCCTTCCCTTGATTGTGCTCTGTGTCAAAAATAAATAAACATTAAAAAAAAAAAAGTAAAGAAAGAGAAGAGAAAAAAGAAAAACAAAGGAAATTAAAATAAAATAAAGAGGCACCTAGGTGACTCATTTGGTTAAGCATCTAGCTCTTTTTTTTTTTTAATGTTTATTTATTTTTTAGAGAGAGAGAGAGACAGAGTGCAAGCTGGGGGGTGGTGAGAGGGAGACACAGAATCTGAGGCAGGCTCCAGGCTCTGAGCTGTCAGCACAGAGCCTTACTCGGGGCTCGAACTTGTGAACTGCAAGATCATGGCCTGAGCCAAAGTCAGATGCTTAACCAACTGAGCCACCTAGGCATCCTAAACATCTAACTCTTAATTTCAGTGTTGGGCTCCATATTGGGTGTGAAGCCTACTTAAGAATACATACATACATGCATACATACATACATACATATTCTTGACTTTGTTACTACTCGAGTTAGTATCCTGTATTCTCCCCACCATTTTCTGCCAAATTCCTGGAAGTATGCTTTATGTTCACTACCTCCACCACTGGTCTCTACTTAGCCACCTGCTACCTAACTCTCACCCCGACCATTCTACTGTAATTTTATTCTACCAGGTCCCTCAATCAAATGGACATTCATTTGGTGTTTCTTCTCCACCTCATTCAGGTTGAGCTTCAATTTCAATGTGGTTGATTACTTTCTTACAAAAGTCATTTCCTTGGCTATTGCATACAGCAGCCAGGAGGCGACATCACAGTTATTTGCCAGGTGAGTCAAACCAAACACCATTCTCCTATCAACTCTGATCGTGGTGACCAGACACCATTCCAGTTCAACAGTTGTCTCTTTGTTTCTCCTGAGTTGTCTAAACAAATATGCAGGGGCTTTTCCACTTGAATATTCAACTTTGATCCCAAACACTGTATATATAAAATCCTTCCAAAAGTCTCTATGTCTTTAATTGTAGCAAAATATTGCTATTAATCATTGTTAAAAGTTTTGAGCCATTCACCCCTTTCTGTTTCCCTGCATCCAAGTTGTTAAGGTGCCATTTCCATCCCTTTCTTCAGTAACTGCTCTCAAATTTCTCCGCAAGTCCAAAACAGTATTTCCAAATACAACCCGAGTCTCTCTACCTACAAGCCTCACCAACATATCAAACCTAAAAATATCTCTCCTTTCCCTCACTCAGTATTGATGACATGACCTTTCTCCCCATTACCAAGACTCAAACCTAAACATCACCTATGATTTCTAATATGTTGTTAACAATTCTTAATCTATTTCCCCATCTTCATGCATTCATTTATAAACATCAATAATCCCTGAATACTCCAGTCAGAGCTCAATCAACCATGAAAGAAGTCTGTATTTAAGTAACACATTACCTAGTTGGGGATCCAAATATATAAACAATGTGTGGTATTCCAAATTAATGTGAGGTCGATAACTTGGGGACTGAATAGACAAGACTATTAACCAAGAAAAGCAACTCAGGAAGAAGAGCAGATTTTGTAAGAAATCGAATAAGTATATTTTTAATATATTGAAAAGATTGCAGGAGGGCAACAGCTGATCTTGGACTTGTTAGAAGTAAGCTATTAATATTGAGTTGGACATTAAGGTAAGGTGACGTAGGGACATGGATGACATTTCAACAGGAAAGATAAAGAAGTGTGAGAAAAGAAGAGGAGTTGGGGCACCTGGGTGGCTCAGTTGGTTAAGCGGCTGACTCTCAATTTCGGCTCAGGTCTTGATCTCATGGTTCATGAGATTGAGCCCTGCGTTGGGTTCCGTTCTGAGAGCACAGAACCTGTGTGGGATTCTTTCTCTCCTTCTCTCTATGCCCCTCCCTCTCTCCCCTCTCTCTGTCTCTCAAATTAAATAAATAAACTTAAAAGAAAAGAGGAGGAGCATAAAAGTGAAAACATAACTTTGGAGAGTGCTGATATTTGACTAGCAGAAAAAGAAGATGAATTAATGGATGTGGATAAAAGAAGAACTATAAGAGGCCATCCCAACCCAAGAAATTGTCCTTTTATCCTTTTTGTGCCACCATATTCCCTTTAATTTTCTTCATGCTCTATTATGATACTTAATACATTAATTGTAAATGTTCACTTTCTAATCTCCCCACCTCATTAAAACAAGGATTTCTTGATGACAAGAAGTATATCTGGTTCATCTCTACATCCCTGGAGTCTATTGCCAGTAATATAAAATATGCTTAAAGTTTTTTACAGTAGTGATTAATAAATGACAGCATTATCAAGAAGTTCAGAAAACAGAAATGTTGGAGAAGGATGATTTGACTACAAAGCAGGAAGATAAAAAAATGAAATGAGAGAATTTGATTTGGAAATTCAACTTGAAGATCATTGATTATGGTAAGAAGAGTAGTTTCAGTGGAATGGTGAGAATAAAACTAGATGGCAAGAAAATAAAACAACAAAGACAGATTAAGAGTCGGCAACACAGGTAGACCACACTTGGGATGGATTTAAGAGTTTCATTAGGAAAGGAGTTAGAGTGGCAGATAGTGAAGAATTATGTGCATTCTACTCATATGGCTGGTAAAATTCTCCCGTAGGGATTCTATGCTTAAACAAACAAACAAACAACGAAAAAAGAAACCACACATAGATTAAGTACAGGCAAAGCTGAGCTCATAGAATAAGGAGCAGGAGCAGGATGAAGCTGCAAATGGCAAATAGAGGATCAGATGAGAGATGGGAAAGTTTGGAAGAAGTTTAGGAAGCATTTTGTGAGAAGAGCTAAGAAAGGTGGTTCAGGATTGAATTGGAGAACACTATATGGCTCTGGATAAGAGCCAGCAACTTTAACCATAGAAGACATCACAGAATCCAGATCAAGGGCAAATTTGCTTATCTTTTCAGGAAGGGGTGGCTAGAAGCCTTGAGTATGTTTTTAAGCAGTAACAAGATTTATTAAAAATGAGTGGGAGGGGGGCGCCTGGGTGGCGCAGTCGGTTAAGCGTCCGACTTCAGCCAGGTCACGATCTCGCGGTCCGTGAGTTCGAGCCCCGCGTCAGGCTCTGGGCCGACGGCTCGGAGCCTGGAGCCTGTTTCCGATTCTGTGTCTCCCTCTCTCTCTCTGCCCCTCCCCCGTTTATGCTCTGTCTCTCTCTGTCCCAAAAATAAATAAAAAATGTTGAAAAAAAAAAATTTAAAAAAAAAAAAAAAAAAAAAAAAATGAGTGGGAGGGGTGCCTGGGTGGGTCACTTGGTTAAGCATCCGATTTTGACTTTGGCTCCGGTCATGATCTCATGGTTCCTGAGTTCAAGCCCCATGTTGGCTTCTGTGCTGACAGCTCAGAACCTGGAACCTGCTTTGGATTCTCTGTTTCCCTCTGTCTCTGCCCCTCCCATGCTCACACTCTGTCTCTCTCTCTCTCAAAAATAAATAAAACATTATTTTTTTTTTAAATGAGTGGGAGAGGGGCGCATGGGTGGCTCAGTCAGTTATGTGTCTGACTTCGGCTCCAGTCATGATCTCACAGTCCATGAGTTCGATCCCTGCGTCAGGCTTGGTGTTGACAATTCAGAGCCTGGAGCCTGCTTAAGATTCTGTGTCTTCCTCTCTCTCTCTCTCTGCCCCTCCCTTGCTCATGTTCTGTCTCTCTCTCTCAAAAATAAATAAACATTAAAAAAATTAATTAAAAAACTGAGTGGGAGATTGATGATTCAAAAAAGAAAGGATAATCTAATGCTCAAAGTCCTAGGAGAGGATGAAACTTTGGGAGAAGAGTTATCTTTGGAGGGAGGGGGAGATGGGAGTAGTTGTGTTTTTGTTTTTGTTTTGTTCTGAGTAAAATGAAATATTATTAGGTGGGGAAAAGAGGTAAACAAGCATGATCATAAGCCTGAAGGAATACAAAGTCTTCATTTTTCACTGAATTAGAGATTGAGATTGAAAAGAATGATAAAGGAATTGGCAGTCTGAGAACAGAAGAAATCATTTAAAACAACTTCTATGTGTATTGGGAAATTTGAATAAAAACAAGATAAATGACTTAGATGACTTAGAAAAAAGATTACTGTGTAGTATCAAGGGTCCATCTTAGGTTGGAAATCATACATTTATAGTGAAATCAATCCACATGGTTCTGTAATTTTCTCCAGCCATATCCAAATTGCCTGAGAACAGAATTAGAGAAAATTGATAGTTTGGTGGAACCAGGGTGAGGATTAACTGGCAAACTGAAACCAATGTGTCAATGGGTTAGGAAATTGAAAATGATAAGGAAGGTAGAGATGAAATAACTGACTGTAGCACCCATTATGATTTGGATATGAAGTGAAACAATAAAGGAACTAAGAGACACGTGGAACAAAACGTGATTAAGGAGTTGATGGTAGTTTAAAGCCAGAAGCAATGTTTAGTAGACACGGGAGAGACAGAATGATGGCAAGCTACAACGTCGGGAAAGAAGATTACTAATGGAGAAGATTTTGAGCTGTCGACCGAATTCATAAATTAAGCAGGAAAGTGGAATAATATGAAGGATTTTAGCACAATCTCTTAAAAATATCAATAGGGCGTCAGGAGGACCCCAATCTTGCCTCCGCTCTCCATGTAACGAGGTGGATGGAGTATTAACGTTCTAGAATCAGACAGAACTAGGTTCAAATCTTGGTTTTTTCCTCTGATGTGGTAACTATGGGCAAGTTACTCTTCTGTGTTTTGCTCTTCTTATCCATAAAATGAGAATGTATATATTTCCTAAAATTATTGGAAAGATTATATAAGAGGTAAGTGTACAGTGTAAGCAGATAACAAGTGGTTTACACCACAAACTGGAGTGACACTTGCTTGTGTTTGAATCCTAGCTCTGCCACATACTGGTTTTACAACCTTATGCAAATTAAACTTTCCCTATGCCTCAGTTTCCTTGAATGGAAATTTAAATAATAACAGTAATTAGGGGCGCCTTGGTGGCTTGGTCGGTTAAGCGTCTGACTTCGGCTCAGGTCATGATCTCACGGTCCGTGAGTTCGAGCCCCGCATCGGGCTCTGTGCTGACAGCTCAGAGCCTGGAACCTGCTTCAGATTCTGTGTCTCTCTCTCTCTCTGCCCCACCCCTGTTCATGTTCTGTCTCTCCCTGTCTCAAAAATAAATAAATGTTAAAAAAAATAATAACAGTAATTAATTCATATGGTTGTGTGAGGATTAAGTGAAGCGTATGAAATTGCTGCTCGTTGATAATTTTTAACCTGTGAAAATGGTAATTTCATATGGTTTAACATGTAGTTTACATTTGGTAGTACACGTAAGTTGCCTAAAATGGAATGTGGCACATAGTAAGCGATCAACAAAAGTTATTACCAATTGATAGCAACTACTACTACTTTTGCTGACATGACTAATAAAATCAGAAATCTCATTGTGAAAAACTCATGATAGCTTCAGGGTTAACAGTGAGAAGACAGAAGAAAGATCACTGAAAGAAACATTAATACATATGCATACATACATACATACATCCAAATTGTTTATCAAAAGAATAGGGTTCTAAAAGTCATGCATTCTACCATTTCCTCTAGTTTAAAACTGCTTTCCTTCCTGCCTGGATAACTGCAGTTTTTGCCCAATTTAATTCTTGGGCTTCAGTTTGACCTCTCTGATGCCTTTAACATAACACTTTGAAATTAATCTTCCTTAAAAGCTGATTTTCATGTACCTTTCCTTCCTTGAAAAAAATAAGTAAAATTCATATGTGTTAAGGTCATCTTCAGAACTGAATTGATTTGGCCCAAAATGATCCCCAAAGCCTATCCTCCATATATGCCCTACTCAAGCCAATTGCTTCAGTTAAAACAGGCTACTTCTGGCTTTGCGAATATGATGTACACGTCTCCACCTTGTTTGGCTCCACACTTCAGAGATCATAGTTATGGCCTATTCATACCAAGGTCAATTTTAAATCCATGTTGACTATTAAACCATTAGCTTCTCCATTTCACGTGTATCTCTCTCATATCTGAGCTTCTTAACAAAATAGATCTGTAATATGACCTTCCATTTTTATTTGTGTGCGTGTTCATGTGTATTCTATCTTCTCATGAGTCTGCAGGCATCTTAACGATTGAAAGCAAATCTGAAATCTATTTGGATTATCCCCTAAACTGACACAGTTGCCTTGCATAAGATCATTATAACGTTTATAAATTTTTGTAATAGTTTTGGGATGGCAAATATTGAGAGAACCAAAAGCAAAGAATGTAAATCTTCGATACGCTTATTAGTATACTAAATATTCCCAAATCAGATGTGAAATGTTTTAAATAGCAGCATTTAGAAGAGAACAGTGAAAAGCTTAGTTCCCATCTTTCTTACATCTATACTAGCGTAAGGTCTCTTGGATTGGTCTGACAGATAAGACAGACGAGAATCCAAAAACAAAGTCACAAAGGCCAAACACTTGTTAAGATAACTGCTGGGCATTTTGTTATTCATGCTTCTGAATAATGGAATATAAGGTTACATGTTCATGACTGGCCATACAGACAGTACTCTAAACAATCAAGTAGTTCCTTCTAATGAGTCCTGTGGTTACATTTGGAAATACTTGAGTTACGTGTAAGATCACTGGGAAATTATCTCATTGGAATTCCTTAGGTGTATATTACTGCTACATTAAGAAAAATTCATAGAAAATCAAAGATAAATAAAATTTTAGAGCTCAAAGCATATATTTTGAAAATGAGGCCCAGAAAGATTAAGCCACAAATTCAAACTCAAGGCATTGACTTTCAACTCTTTGTTGTATAGTAGTCTATTTTAAGTCTGGAAAATGACAAATTATTATGTGAGCATTATGTGTTCATATGTGAAGTAAATAATAACAAAGGAGGGTTTTTTGTTAAGGAAGGTCATTTAGATAGTTTTTTCCTTTCCCTTTTAACTCCATTCATAGATACGTGATCGCATGTATATATTACATATTCACCTGTACATACTAGTAAAGGATATATATTGGTTAGTATGTAAGTTAAGCTACTATAACAATGACTCCCAAATAAAATACTTCGACTGAAAACAGATGTTTACTTCTCCTTCTTGTCCCAGCTTGGTTGGTCCAGGATGAAAGATCTTTGTGCTGCAAGTTATCATTCGGAGATCCAGATTCCTTCCATCTTCAGGCTTTGTCATTTTGTAGAACATTATCCTCCTCTGCATGTTTGGAGCTTACTCCCAATCCAGTCCGTGTTCCTGTTCGTAAGAAAGGGGTGCTGGGGCACCTGGGTGGCTCTGTTGGTTAAGCATCCAACTTCAGCTCAGGTCATGATCTCAGGGTTCGTGAGTTTGAGCCCTGTGTTGGGCTCTGTGCTGACAGTGCAGAGACTGGAGCCTGCTTTAGATTCTGTGTCTCCTCTTCTCTCTGCTCCCTGCCCCCCTCCCCACTCGTGCTCTGTCTCTCTCTCTCTCTCTCTCTCAAAAATTAAAAAAAAAATTAAAATTAATAATAAGAAAAGAGTGGAAAACAGGGCAGTAGTTTGTGTTCAGTTGGAAATATCAAACTTTGCAGACATCTTTTCTGATAACATCAGAATGGCCTGAATTTATTATTAGAGTCAAAATTAGCTGCAAGAAAATTTGAAAAATGGAAACTACCTGAGAAGTCACGTGCTCAGTGTAAACTTGGAGGGTTCTAGTAACAAAAAGAAAAAGAAAATGGAAGCATTTGTGCACATGCAGATATTTATTTGTTAATATAATCATTCAGTCATTCAAGAAATATTTAATGAGCATCATATTATGTGCTGGACATTATGGGTGGTGCAGAGACCATTAAACTTGTCCCAGCCATGAAGCAGCTTAGAGTGTAAGGGAGAAAACTGAAAATGAAATGAGTCTATAGTGAAAGTTAACATAAATAGGAAGACAGAACATTAGGTCCAAACTTTAAGCCACACAGGGTTAGTGATAACCGCAATGTTTATCTATTTTCGTTCTCCTCCTTTCTGTCTACATGGCTTTCATATAAAAATTAAGTAAAGTGATCAATTACTCATGTAAGAGTTCATTACAAGAAAACAAGGTAAATATAATTGTAACTGACATCAGGTTGGAAACATTCTAGGCAAAAATCTTAATTTGAAAATATTTTGAGAAACTCTTTCAGTTAATTATTTTAACTATTTAGCCCCATTGGTGCAGAGTTTCAAATACACCATGGCAAACTGATGGCTGCCGTCCATTCCCCTTCACTGTGTTTAGGTGAGAGCTAAACACAATGTAGAAGGCAAAAGGCATTGCCTCCTCTGTACGCATAGTCTCTAGGCCTGTGTTCTGAATTGTCAGATGCGCACCTGAGTATCAACCGTAACTATTGCTTCAGGCTGCAACATTGGTAGAAAAGCCTCCAATACACCCTCCCCCAAATATTTTTTTTCCAAACACTGTGAGCACCATCCACCATCTTACATCAAAAGGGAGATTCACCTATCCTTTTAACTACCTTGTTTTTCCCTCTTCTGATTTCATAATTTAAATGACTTAAAATAAATGTTTTGTAAAAGCAACCAAATTGGCAAAGTCTTTTTCATAAATCAAGACATAATCTGTCCTTCAGTATGCTTCTCTGAATTGTTCAAAACATGGGAGACTTACATGGTGCAGAGCATCAATTGTTCAGACATCAATGCACACATCAATGATTCCACTAGTGTTTATTGAGTATCTGCTATGTGGTGTGCATTGGACAAATCCATGGGAATACAATGGGGAAAAGGGAAGCCATGCTGTTTTATTAAATCATTGTAAAAGACATCAATCACGGGCTGGTTTTGCCATTTCTCACACGTGATTAATGCATTCTGTACTCAGAAAAGTTTATTTCTGTAACAAAACAGAAATTAGCATGTCCCCGTTGACAGCAGCTTTCTTATTCTATCTAACAGTTCTTCACATTTCAAGATTCCTAAACTTTTTTTTAATCAACTCTATTGAGGTATAATTTACATACAATAGAATTCCCCTATTTTAAGGGTTAGCTGAGTTTTGACAATTGTACATCCCCATGTAACCACCACCAAAATCACTTTGTTTATCTTGAATGAAGTCATATCTGGACTGCTTAATTGAAGGGTGCACAGTAATGACTATGGAGCAGATGGGCACTTAGACATCAGCACTCCCTCCTAACGTGCTAAGTAGAGTCATTATGCAAAGTGAATAACTCTAAGGGTGAGGATATCCTCAACAACCTCACTCCTACTTGTGGGTTGGAAATTAGGCATAAGAAGGCCAATTGCCAGATAATGCTGTTGCTCTGAAGCTTGTGTACAAACTGAAAGATTGAAGTGCACCCTTTCAGCACCAGGATTCGTGCCCAGTGGCTCCACTCTCCCCTCCAAGGCTCGCACCAGCCAAAGCAATACTGCTACAGCCTCTTAGCATTCTTCCTCAGCTCACCCTGTAGACAAGCATGTTGTCCTGTCTGGAGTGCCCTCTTCACCAACACATTCCAAGCTGCTTTGGCTCGGGAGAATCTAAACTTATGCCTGATGACAGATAACTGAAATCTTTTAAGAGAACTCCAGGAAGAAAGAACAAAAGAAAGAGAAAGAGAGAGAGAGAGAGAGAAAGAAAGAAAGAAAGAAAGAAAGAAAGAAAGAAAGAAAGAAAGAAAGAAAGAAAGAAAGAAGCACGTTAATTCACACTGTGTTGTCAGCTACTTCAGCTGACAGAAATACAATTCTTTCAAATGGAAGAAGTTTCAATGATAACCTTGTTGGGAAATGATATCAAAGGACAAAGGTGTCACTTTTAAATGTGTAACTTAGTACTATCAGCACTGTTCATTTCTCTGGCCATTTTAACTCTTAAAACTGCCTCAATGGGGGTATCACTTATATACAAGACAAGTTGGTCAAGAGGGTACAAGAGTATATGTATGCAGAATACATAATATATTGTACAGTTAAGGTAATTGTACTTTTTAAACTAAAAATATGTACTAGCTTAGTTGTCTTAAGTTAGATATTAATCTTTCCCCCTCTTAGTTCTACCATTTTCATTTGGGGGACCAGTTTATACCTGGAAAAGTACTTCCTATCACTCACAACATATTTAGTAGTGGTTCTAAAAAGAACAGTGGGTTTAGTTTAATAACTGTGTCACAACTAGTAGCTTTAGTGGAAGGTTCAAATAGTCCGTGAAGCTAATGTTAATGATCAGGTAAAAAATGAACTATTAATCCCTTAACTAGATAGTCAAAGGTGTGTGTGTGTGTGTGTGTGTGTGTGTGCGTGTGTATGTGTATGTGTGTGTGTGTAAGTAGATTTTTACCCAACCAGTTGTTAGCTTGTCTTTTTCTATTTTTATTTGTATACTCAAAATGCTTTTGATCTTTGATGTGATTTTTTTTAATTTCTGAAAGTTGAGGTAAAAAAATGAACCAGGTTATATATCAAAATACTTTTCATGCCTGACTTAGGTTTAAAGATGTATATCCCCAAGTCATCTAGTCATTTACCTGGTCCGTTCACCTCTTGTAATTTTGAAATGTAAATGTCTGGAATTATTATTTAAAAAACTTCAATTTTATGTTCAATATATGAAGACTAAGATATTGGTATAAGAATATATTTTTTAATAAAGTTTGCTTTAATAATTTTATTGAAAATTGCTCTGTTAATAACTAGAGAGACAAAACATGCCAGTATTCTACCTTGTCTTCTTTCATTAGTGAATTAAGACTTTAAAACTCAATTAAACTTATTAGAAAAACTCATAAGCATCATTCACTTTTTCTGCATCAATTACTTTCACAAAATAGGCATATTCATTAAAACAAGATTCATTTATTTAAAAAAAAAAAGGTGATTTGACTCAATTCCAGATAGTTAACATACAGTGTTGTATTAGTTTTAGGTGTACAATATGGTAATTCATCACTTCTGTACATTACCTGGTGCTCATCACAAGTGCTCCCTCTAATCCCCATCTCCTATTTAACCCACCCCTTCACCCACCTTCCCTCTGATAATTATCAATTTGTTCTCTGTAGTTAAGAGACTGTTCCTTGATTTGTCTCTGTCTCTCTTATTTTTTTCCCTTTGCTTGTTTGTTTTCTTTCTTAAATTCTATGTATGAGTGAAATCATACAGTAGCTATCTTTCTCTGACTGACTTACTCACTTAGCATTACATTCTCTAGCTCCATCCATGTCATTGCCAATGGCAAGATTTCATTCTTTTATATGGCTGACCACTCTTCTACTGTGTATATATCCATACATATATACATATATATCACATTTTCTTTATCCATTCATCAATCAATGGGCACTTAGGCTGCTTCCTTATCTTGGCTATTGTAAATGATGCTGCTATAAGGGTGTATGTATCCCTTTGAATTAGTGTTCTTGTATTTGGGTAAATACCCAGTAGTTCAGGTGATGGATCATAGAGCACTTCAATTTTTAACTTTTTGTGGAACCTTCATACTGTTTTCCACAGTGGCTTCACCAGTTTGCATTCCCACCAACAGTGCACGAGTGTTCTTTTTTCTCCACATCCTTGCCAACACCTGTTGTTTCCTGTTGTTGATTTTAGTAATTCTGACAGGTGTGAGATGATATCTTATTGTAGTTTTGATTTGCATTTTCCTGATGCTAAGTGATGATGAGCATCTTTTCACGTGTCTGTTGGCCATCTGGATGTCTTCTTCAAAGAACTGTATGTTCATTTCGTCTGCCCATTTTTAATTTTATTAGATATGTCATTTGCAAATATCTTCTCTTATTCCATAGGTTACCTTTTAGTTTTGCTGATCATGTCCTTCACTGTGCAAAAGCTTTTTATTTTTAGGAAGCTTTTGCTTCCCTTGTGTCAGGAGACATATCTAGAAAGAAGCTTCTATAACCAATGTCAAAGAAGTTACTGTGTTCTCTTCTAGGGGTTTTATGGTTTCCTGTCTCACATCTAGGTCTTTAACCATTTTAAATTTATTTTTGTGTATAAAAAAGTGGTCCAGTTTCATTCTTTTGCATATTGCTGTCCAGCTTTCACAACACCATTTGTTGAATAGACTTTTTCCCATTGTATATTCTTTCCTGTTTTGTCAAATATTAATTAATTGACCATATAGTTGTGGTTTTATTTCTGGATTGACTTGACTCTAATCTTAATGGTTCTCAACTTGAACTTAGATATCTCTAAGTTTAACATAGGTAACTCTTTTTATTTGAAGTTAACTGTAACAGCAAGTATTAATATTCTGTAGCCAAATTTAAGAGTGCCTCAACAATTCACTTCGAAAGGATGAGGGAGGTTTTTAACATTAGCATTCTACCAGAGTAAAAATAATCCTGAGTCCTAACTGTTCCATATTATCTACTCTCATTCAACATCTATTCAAGAGATTTTTTTAAGTTTATTTATGTATTTTGGGGGCAGGGGAAGGACAGAGAGAGTGAGGGAGAGAGAATCCCAAGCAGTGTCCTTACTGTCACCATGGAGCCCAACGCAGAGTTTGATCGCATGAACTGTAAGACCATGACCTGAGCCAAAATCAAGAGTTGGATGCTGAACTGACTGAACCACCCAGGCATCCCCTCAAGAGATATTTTTAAGTGTCTAGTACATGAGAATCCCTTTTTTGCCTTATAGAATATGCCCAAAATATTAACACTGATCAAAAAAACATGGAAACAAGAAAAAGGCAAGGAGTCTAATTCTCTTTTAGCTTTCCAGGTACTTTTTAATTTCTTTTTGTAGGAATATGCCTTCCAGGGTCATAATTGGAGGTAAACCCTCTCTCTGTTTGCCCAAGAGTAAAGAGAATAATCCTCCACAAACACACTTGCTTTAACTCACCTTCCCCTATGAATTTAGGATAGTCACATCTCTATCCTGAATCAGATGAGCAAGATGACGAGCCCTTTTTCATTAACGATATGGCGTACTGTCTAGTTGCAGAATTCTTTTGGGTCAGAAGGATCTTCTTTTTGGGCCTGCTAATCTCCAGTAAAAAATAATTACTCCCTTCAAAAACCATGCATATGGAATGATACCATGTCATAGGGAAACATTAGTAAAATAGTATCTTACTGCATTTTCTTGGAAAGAGCCATGTACCAAAAATGCCATTACTCCACTGTTAACTTGAATCATTGACCCTGACACTAGACATGTCATCATATTCTCTATTACCAATTCAAGGGAAGTCCTTTCA
This sequence comes from Neofelis nebulosa, assembly GCF_028018385.1. Lineage (NCBI taxonomy): Eukaryota > Metazoa > Chordata > Mammalia > Carnivora > Felidae > Neofelis > Neofelis nebulosa. Next base: position 38,476,719 of record NC_080782.1, on the reverse strand, counting down.
TTTTTAATTTTAAGTCCATTGTTGTTATAATTCCTAAATAAATGCTAACATTTTTAGCAGTTTCCAATGAACCCCCCTAAGTTTACATTTGATATTTCCATTACTTCTTATATCACTTTATTATCTAGTGTGGGAATAAGGAATAAATGTATAAAATGATTTTCCCCAAAATTAGTTTTTCACATTCTTTTTAAAAACCTGGTCTATAATAACCAAAATTACTATGGGAATATTTACGCATTAGAACTAGCTTTCACAGCTGAATCACTTTTTCTACAAAATAATTTTTAAAGCTGCATTGAATGCTTAGTATATATTTCATAAAATGTACCATAGCCCTTCATTGAGTTGCTTCAAAAATAAATATTTTCCAAACAGTCAAGGGCAACTAAGAACCCCCAAATGCCATATTCTAATGTCATGAAGAAGCATGACTTTTGTCCCATTTCTAAGAATGAAATTACTCTCACTAATACAGGTCATTATTTGTGACTCTTAGTTTCTAAATGGGAATATAGAAATAAAAATTTTTAAAGGCCTAAAATAATCAAAAATAATAAAGATAATTAAGGATTCTACCACCATTAAGCCACCATTATGACAACGGTACATATCACACCAGATCATTATTATCATAAAGAGATTCTTGCCCCATTTCTTCAGAAACCTAACAATGAGAAAATATATCAAACTCAAAAATTTTTGCTGAAATTTGAATTAAAAACTTATTAGAGGAGCCAAGATGGTGGAACAGCATGGAAGCTTTTTGTGTGTCTCGCGTCCATGAAATATAGCCAGACCAACACTAAACCATCCTACACACCTAGAAAACCGATTGGAAGATTAACACAACAATCTGCACCACCTGAACCACAGAATTCAGCAGGTACGCGACACGAAGAGCTGAACTTGGGGAACAAGAAGCCCCAAAAAGTAGGGAAACCCTTTTGCAGGCAGAGAGAGGATGGAGACTGGGGGGGTGGGGAGCATACAGGAAAAGTACCTCTCCCCAACAGCAGCTGAAGAAAAAGTGGAAAATTGGAAACAGCCGCAGGGACTAAACTAAAAAGGGAGAAAGGAGAGGGTTTAAACTCCATTAAGACTGTAAACAAGGGGAGCGCAGAGGCTGCAACTCCGCAGCTACATACCTGGTGGTGCTCTGGTGGGAAAGCTGAATCCCCAGGAACAGAGTGGGGTCCGGGAGGTTCTCAGGCCACACGGGGAAAAGCGGCTCCACTGCTGGAAGGACATTTGGTAGAGACTGTTGAAGCCACCTGGTCCCAGCAGACCCCGGAAGGCAGCCACATTCGCTGGTGCTGGGGCAAGGTTGTTGAGGGTGAAGCCTGGTGCCAGATGTGTGTTGCGATTTTCCATGGTCCCTGAAACGCTGAGGCTACACTGTCTCGTGATTTTTGGGGGGGGTGGGGGTGGGCTGGCACCTGGCCACAGTCTCGGGGCACCGGCAACAGCAGGGTCCAGCAGGCATTCCTGGGTGCAGCCGACATTCGGCCACTGCTCATTCGACCATTGCTCAGTGAGACCCTCCCGCAGAGGGGCGGAGCGGGTCAAAGCCGCAGTCCTTCGGAAGTAAGGGGCCAGGGAAAACAGCCACATCTGAGACAAAACTTGGGAGACAGGTACTGCCTGGGGCCTGGTCACAGAGGGTGGTAAAGTGGGGAGTGGACGAGAGCTGAAGACGAAGGACCGGTGCGCAATTGCTGATTCGGGAGAACAGACTGGGTGGTGGGGCGCCATTTTTCACCGCTCCCGCACATGCGCATGAGCACCCACGAGCACCTCAACAATCCACCCCAGTAGGCTAACAGCGCCATCTAGTGGAGAGCAGAGCTGTTACACCGAGCCCCACCCAACTGGGCCAACTTCACTCTTCAAGAACACAAACCTCACTGCCGGCTTAATCTATGGACTGTAAAAAGCTACATGGACTGACCTCTAGGGGAAAACGAAGCAATTTCAGTCCTACTTCAATCTGTTAGCAGGCTCATCTATTCAATTTTTTCTCTCTTTTTCCTTTTTCTCTTTTACAATTCTTTTCTTTTTCTTGAATACAGAGAGAAAACACTCATTTTTATTTTCAATTTTTATTAAAAATATGTCTTTAATTTTTATTGCTATATTTTTTACTTTTGTAAATTTTTTCAAATTCTACTTTACTTCCATCATTTTATTTTAGTCTACTTCAGTGTACTCACTTTTTCAAATTTTCAAACAATTTCCTTTTTTTCTTTTTCTTTTTTTCATTTCTTTTTCTTGAATACAGAAAGAGAAAAACTTCATTTTTACTTTCAATTTATTTTAAAAATATTTTTATTTAATTTATATTACTATATTTTTTGCTTTTATGTAAACTTTTTCAAATTCTATCTTACACCCATCATTTTATTTCAGTCTACTACAGTGTATCCACTTTTTCAAATTTTTTTTAATCTTTTTTCTCTTTTTCGTTTCTTTTCTTTTTTCTTAAATACATAAAATGAAAATATTCATATTTTTTTCTATTTTTATTAAAATATTTTTCTATAATTTTTTTCTACTATATTCTCTATTTTTGTGTATTTTAGCCTACTTTAGTGAAAGTCTACTTTCATTTTTTCAAATTCTCAAACGATTTCCTTTTTTTTCTCTTCCCCTCCCTTTTTTGTTTGTTTGTTTGTTTGTTTCTCTAATCTGTCAAACCACTTTCTACACCCAAACAAAACACACCTAGGATCTAGCATCATCTATTCAATTTTTGTGTGGTTGTGTTTTTAATTTTTAACTTTAATATTTTTTTAATTTTAATTCTTTTAATTTCAATTTTTCTACCTCATTAATCCCTTTTCTCCCTTCAAAATGACAAAATGAAGGAATGCACCCCAAAAGAAAGAGCATGAAGAAATGACAGCCAGGGATTTAACCAACGCAGACACAAGCAAGATGTCTGAACCAGAATTTGGAATCACGATAATAAGAATACTAGCTGCAGTCGAAAATAGATTTGAATCCCTTTCTGCAGAGATAAAAGAAGTAAAAAACAGCCAGAATGAAATTAAAAATGCTATAACTGAGCTGCAATCACGGATGGATGCAAGAGCGGCAAGGTTGGACAAGGCAGAACAGAGAATCAGCGATATAGAGGACAAACTTGTAGAGAATAACAAAGCAGAAAAAAAGGGGGAGATTAAGGCAAAAGAGCATGATTTGAGAATTAGAGAAATCAGTGACTCATGAAAAAGGAACAACATCAGAATCATAGGGGTCCCAGAGGAAGAAGAGAGAGAAATAGGGGTAGAAGGGTTATGTGAGCAAATCATAGCAGAAAACTTTCCTAACCTGGGGAAAGACACAGACATCAAAATCCAGGAAGCACAGAGGACTCCCATTAGATTCAACAAAAACTGACCATCAACAAGGCATATCATAGTCAAATTCACAAAGTACTCAGGCGACAAGAGAATCATGAAAGCAGCAAGGGAAAAAAAGTCCCTAATCTACAAGGGAAGACAGATCAGGTTTGCAGCAGACCTATCCACAGAAACTTGGCAGGCCAGAAAGGAGTGGCTGGATATATTCAGTGTGCTGAATCAGAAAAATATGCAGCCAAGAATTCTTTATCCAAGAAGGCTGTCATTCAAAATAGAAGGAGAGATAAAAAGTTTCCCAGACAAACAAAAATTAAAGGAATTTGTGACCACTAAACTAGCCATGCAAGAAATTTTAAGGGGGACTCGCTGAGAGGAGAAAAGATGAAAATATATTTATAAATAAATAAATACCAAAATCAACAAAAGATTAGAAAGGACCAGAGAACACTACCAGAATCTCTAACTGTACAAGCAACATAATGGCAATAAATTCATATCTTTCAGTACTCACTGTAAACATCAATGGACTCAACGCTCCAATCAAAAGACATAGGGTAACAGAATGGATAAGAAAACAAGACCCATCTATATGCTGTTTACAAGAGACCCACTTTAGACCTAAAATCACCTTCAGATTGAAAATAAGGGGGTGGAGAACCAGCTATCATGCTAATGGTCAACAAAAGAAAGCCATACTTGTATTAGACAATCTAGACTTTAAAATAAAGACTGTATCAAGAGATGCAGAAGGGCATTATATCATAATCAAGGGGTCTATAGACCAAGAAGACCTAACAATTGTAAACATTTATGTGCCAAATGTGAAAGCACCCAAATATATAAATCAATTAATCACAAGCAAAAAGAAACTCATCTATAGTAATTCCATAATAGTAGGAGATTTCAGCACCCCAGTCACAGCAATGGACAGATCATCTAATCAAAAAATCAACAAGGAAACAATGGCTTTCAATGACACATTGTACCAGATGGACTTAACAGATATATTCAGAACATTTCATCCTAAAGCAGCAGAATATACATTCTTCTCCAGTGCACATGGAACGTTCTCTAGAATAGACCATATACTGGGACACAAATCAGCCCAAAGGAAGTACAATAAGATCGGGATCATACCATGCATATTTTCAGACCACAATGCTATGAAACTTGAAATCAACCACAAGAAAAAATTTGGAGAGGTAACAAATACTTGGATACTGAAGAACATCCTACTAAAGAATGAATGGACTAACCAAGCAGTTAAAGAAGAAATTAAAAAGTATATGGAAGTCAATGAAATGATAACACCAAACCCAAAACCTCTGGGATGCAGCAAAGGCGGTCATAAGAGGAAAGTATATAGCAATCCAGGCCTCCCTAAAGAAGGAAGAAAGATCTCAGATACACAACCTAACCTTACGCCTTAAGGAGTTGGAAAAAGAACAGCAAATAAAACCCCAAACCAGGAGAAGACAGGAAATAATAAAGATTAGAGCAGAAATTAATGCTATTGAAACCAAAAAAACCCAGTAGAACAGATCAATGAAACCAGAAGGTGGTTCTTTGAAAGAATTAACAAAATTGATAAACTAGTAGCCAGTTTGATCAAGAAGAAAAAGGAAAGGACCCAAATAAGTAAAATCAAGAATGAAAGAGGAGAGATCACAACCAACACAACAGAAATAAAAACAATAATAAGAGAATATTATGAGCAATTATATGCCAATAAAATGGGCAACCTGGAAGAAATGGACAAATTCCTAGAAACATATACATTACCAAAACTGAAACAGGAAGAAATAGAAAATTTGAACAGACCCATAACCAGTAAGGAAATCGAATTAGTAATCAAAAATCTGCCAAAAAACAAGAGTCCAGGGCCAGATGGCTCTCCAGGGGAATTCTACCAAACATTTAAGGAAGAGTTAACACCTATTCTTTTGAAACTGTTCCAAAAAATAGAAATGGAAGGAAAACTTCCAAACTCTTTCTATGAAGCCAGCACTACCTTGATTCCAAAACCAGACAGAGACCCAACTAAAAAGGAGAACTATAGACCAATTTCCCTGAGGAACATGGATGCAAAAATCCTCAACAGGATATTAGCCAACCGGATCCAACAACACATTAAAAAAATTATTCACCACGACCAAGTGGGATTTACACCTGGGATACAGGGCCGGCTCAATATCCACAAAACAATTAATGTGATTCATCACATCAATAAAAGAAAGGACAAGAACCATATGATCCTCTCAATAGATGCAGAGAAAGCATTTGACAAAATACAGATTCCTTTCTTGATAAAAACCCTCAAGAAAGTAGGGATAGACGGATCATACCTCGAGATCATAAAAGCCATATATGAACAACCCAATGCTAATATCATCCTCAATGGGGAAAAACTGACAGTTTTCCCCCTAAGGTCAGGAACAAGACAGGGATGTCCACTCTCGCCACTGTTATTCAACATAGTATTGGAAGTCTTAGCCTCTGCAATCAGACAACCCAAAGAAATAAAAGGCATCCAAATCAGCCAGGAGGAGGTCAAACTTTCACTCTTCACAGATGACATGACACTCTATATGGAAATCCCAAAAGATTCCACCAAAAAACTGCTAGAAGTGATTTATGAATTTAGCAAAGTTGCAGGATATAAAATCAATGCACAGAAATCAGTTGCATTCCTATACACCAACAATGAAGCGACAGAAAGAGAAATCAAGGAATCAATCCCATTTACAGTTGCACCAAAAACCATAAAATACCTAGGAATAAATCTAACCAAAGAGGTGAAAAATCTATACACTGAAAACTATAGAAAGCTTATGAAAGAATTGAAGAAGACACAAAGAAATGGAAAAAGATTCCATGCTTCTGGATAGGAAGAAAAAATATTGTTAAAATGTCGATACTACCCAAAGCAATCTTTGGGTATGAAATACATATTCAAAGTAATCCCTATCAAAGTAACACCAGCATTCTTCACAGAGCTAGAATAATCCTAAAATTTGTATGGAACCAGAAAAAAACCCGAATAGCCAAAGCAATCTTGAAAAAGAAAACCAAAGCAGGAGGCATCACAATCCCAGACTTCAAGCTATACTACAAAGCTGTAATCATCGAGACAGTATGGTACTGGCACAAGAACAGACACTCAGGTCAATGGAATAGAATAGAGAACCCAGAAATGGACCCACAAATGTATGGGCAACTAATCTTTGACCAAGCAGGAAAGAATATCCAATGGAATAAAGACAGAGTCTTCAGCAAGTGGTGCTGGGAAAACTGGACAGCGACATGCAGAAGAATGAACCTGGACCACTTTCTTACACCATACACAAAAATAAACTCAAAGTGGATGAAAGACCTCAATGTAAGACAGGAAGCCATCAAAATCCTCAAGGAGAAAGCAGGCAAAAACCTCTTTGATCTTGCCTGTAGCAACTTCTTACTCAACATGTCTCCAGAGGCAAGGGAAACAAAGCAAAAATGAACTACTGGGACCTCATCAAAATAGAAACCTTCTGCACAGCCAAGGAAACAATCAACGAAACTAAAAGGCAACCAACAGAATGGGAGAAGATATTTGCAAATGACATATCAGATAATGGGTTAGTATCCAAAATCTACAAAGAACTTATCAAACTCAACACCCACAAAACAAATAATCTAGTGAAGAAATGGGCAAAAGACATGAATAGACACTTCTCCAAAGAAGACAGCCAGATGGCCAACCGACACATGAAAAAATGCTCAACATCACTCATCATCAGCGAAATACAAATCAAAACCACAATGAGATACCACCTTACACCTGTCAGAATGGCTAACATTAACAACTCAGGCAACAACAGATGTTGGCGAGGATGCAGAGAAAGAGGATCTCTTTTGCATTGTTGGTAGCAATGCAAGCTGGTACAGCCACTCTGGAAAACAGTATGGAGGTTCCTCAAAAAACTAAAAATAGAACTACCCTACGACCCAGCAATTGCACTACTAGACATTTATCCAAGGGATACAGGTGTGCTGTTTTGAAGGGACACCTGCACCCCCATGTTTATAGCAGCACTATCAACAATAGCCAAAGTATGGAAAGAGCCCAAATGTCCATCGATGGATGAATGGATAAAGAAGATGTGGTATATATTTACAATGGAGTATTACTCTGCAATCAAAAAGAATGAAATCTTGCCATTTGCAACTACGTGGATGGAACTGGAGGGTATTAGGCTAAGTAAAATTAGTCAGAGAAAGACAAAAATCATATGACTTCACTCATATGAGGACTTTAAGATACAAAACAGATGAACACAAGAGAAGGGAAACAAAAATAATATAAAAACAGGGAGTGGGACAAAACAAAAGAGACTCATAAATATGGAGAACAAACTGAGGGTTGCTGGAGGGGTTGTGGGAGGGGGTATAGGCTAAATGCATAAGGGGCATTAAGGAATCTACTGAAATCATTGCTTCACCATATACTAACTAATTTGGATATATATTTTTAAAAATAAAAAATAAAGTTATATTATAAAAAAACTAAAAAGAAACTTATTAGTGTTAGCAAGTGATGAGTAAAAACAGCTACTCACCATAAAATAATGACATCTAATAATAATTTAATACTGCATATAATTTTGTTCATTTGTATAAAAGGTAAATACATAAAAACCCTTATCTTAAAAATTTTAGCGGCTAAAAATGTATTCTGCATAGAAATTAGTATGGAATAAAAGAAATTATTTAGTTCAGCCTCCAGGAAATTATTGCAGCTATTTCTTTATTGTGATCATACACTCTTTGGCTAAATATCTTATTATTTAAAACTTTTCAATTTGGCTAATATCTGGATATGTCAACCTTAAAATCTTTCTTAGGGAATTAACAACCTTAAATTTTTTTCTTAGGGGATGAAACCTATGTAATTGCTGCTTTCCTAGTTATTTCAGTTACTTCAAGAAGCGTAAATTCCTCCAGATTACTATAATAGTCATGTAGGGTTTTTTTTTAATAATGAAACAACATTACCAGACATTAGTTAAATAACTAACTGCTGTGCTTATATATTAATCAACTTCCTAAAAGTTTCTATATCTGGACGTAGTCAAAACTTATGACCAACACCGAACCCCATTAAATCTGTGTAAAAAGCCAGTTAGATAAACACTTACTATCACCGCTTTACAGGTGGGGAAACTGGGGATTGGAGGAGATAGTTTGTTTGAAATCCCTTCACCAGTAAGTAGCAGCACCAGGATTTCAACTAGATTCTCCCTGGCATCAAGTCTATGCATTTTGCACTACACCACCTTGCTTCTTGGGACCTCCACAAGACTTAAATATATTCTTAGTTTTAAATAAATAGCTAAAATTGATAGCATCAATTGTATCACATATTATATTCTGGTTAATACAAAGAGCTAAATTGAATACTTGACAATTATATCACTTATATATGAAGGCTTCATTTTTTCAGAATTCTTTTACAAATAGTATTTCATATGTCCTTACCAGTCTTGTGGCTTAGAAAAAGGGGTTTTATTAACATCACTGGGCACATGAAGAAAAGTGAGACACAAAGAAGTTAAGTGGCCTAAGAGAAGTCACACACAGACTGACTCAATGGGAAGGTCCAATCAAGGCTCCCTGTTAACTTCCACTTTACATAATGTCAGCAATTTTTAAAGATAAAATAGTGATTGTAAATAATGTTACATATCACAGAGTCTTAAGATGAATTCAAAAAGGTAATGTTCATTAAAAGCATTAAAATTTCAAAAACTTAAAAAATACTGGCCCCATGATATCATTCAAAATATTTTATTTCTATGGTTATAATTCAGAATACTGGTAGGATTCAAGGAAATATTGGCTTAGAGAAATTCCTGTTTTACTTGAACAAATTCTTACCTTGTAGCTTACCAGCTAGAATCTAGACAAAATATATGAAGTATGACTCAATTAATAGACCTTGTCAGCAATATCAGTCTGTACAATTGTTCTCTACAAAAATAAATAAAAGAAAAAATGTCACACATCAACTGTCTAAATTTAAACATGGTTCCTTGTTTAAAACCTTCTTAAGGATTTCTTTCTATTGAAGCTATAAGAAAGTCTAAATGGAAAAAAAAATATTTCAGCAAAACTCGCTTCCATTATTTCTCTAAGAACAGCAAACTAAGAGGCTTTGGCCTGCATAACTCATCACTGTCCATGTAAATGGTAGCTTGAAAGACGTAGGCAACTTTTTTCTTTTCAAATCTTTTTCTCTTCAAAAGCTTTAGTACCTAATTAGTAGATAGTTCAGAACCTCTCGGCCTAAGTCAGCGTTATATCTGTGGGAATATATGCTGTAGGTCCGCTGTAAAATAAAACCTCTACTTTAAGAAGTATCACTTTGCATTACATGGAGGTGAGGTATTACATTCTCTCTTTTTTCAAGGTTTTCTTCAAAGAGAATATGCCCCCTGTACAATTGATTCCAAGCACTTCTGAGAGAAGAGAAAAGGCACAGTAAAGGGAGTCCATCTCTCTACCCTGGCTTAAAAACTTCAGACTGAGAAGGATTCTGTCTTAATATCTGATGTATTAAAATAATCTTTCCTACTTACTTGTAAAAAAGAAATATATATATGTATACATACACACACACACACACACACACGGATTTTTCATATGGAAAACATCATCTACAAAACATTATAGTAAAAATTTAGTGGTTTAAATTTTTTTTTAATTCCAGTATAGTTAAACAGTGTTATATTAGTTTCAGGTGTACAATATAGTGATTAAACAACTCCATACATCACCCAGCGCTCATCACAACAAGTGCACTCCTTAATCTCCATCTATTACCCATTCCCCCATCCACCTCCCCTCTGGTAACCTTCAGTTTGTTCTCTACAGCTAAGAGTCCTCTCTCTCTCTTTCTCTTACTCTCTCCCTCTCTCTTTTAGTGGTGTTTTATTTCCTGTCTTTTTCATTTCATAATGATGAAATTAGAAATTATAGATGTGGGGCGCTTGGGTGGCTTAGTCGGTTAAGGGTATGGCTTCGGCTCAGGTCATGATCTCATGGTTCATGGGTTTGAGCCCCAAATCAGGCTCTGTGCTGACAGCTCAGAGTCTGGAACCTGTGTCAGATTCTGTGTCTCCCTCTTTCTCTGCGCCTCCCCTGTTCACGCTGTCTCTCTCTGTCTCAAAAATAAATAAACATTAAAAAATTTTTAAAAAGAAATTACAAAGGAAAATACCTCTTCTACTTCTCAGAAACAGCCATTTTTCCTTTCTTGGTTTCTCTGCTATTATTTTATGTAAAATTCTAGTGACTCAAGGGTAGTCTCCCAACACCTCTCCTTCACATTGAGAAAGCAATATCTCTAGTATTAATAGCATTAACATTACTGAGCTATGGCATAACTCGATGAGACCTCAGAATTTATGCTTATAACTTGCACTATACTCTTTTGTACTTTTAATGATGATCTATATCTTTGACATAAATAGTCTGCTTACCTCCATTCAAATAGAAAGTCTTTGTGGACAGAGGTCATATCCTCAAACCACCTAGAAGTATATCATGTTTTGCCCAAAGTGGGAAGAAGGTGTGTGGTTTTTATGTGTTTTCTGTTTACTGACCAAATTCTTGTCATGTCTTAGTCAAATTAGACAAATTACCTAATATCTTTGGTCCAGTTTTGCCACTTATAAAATGAAGATAATACAAGTGGGCTCATAGGGTTGCTATAAAAATTAAATGTGTGACTGTTCCTTAAAATATGAAATGTTATCCATGTTATTTTTGTCATTGAGCAACCTTCGGGAATGAGTAAGACTTTTGAAAAGAGGTGACTTTTGTTCATTTACTAATTACCGTCCATTTTATAATTATTATTATAGAGAATCCATCTACTTTAGGATTTTAAAAATAAAGGAACTCAAGCAAGAAACGGATAGAGACACTTTGGGTACATTTAGTATGCACAAATGAGTGCCTGAAAATATTGAGTCTACTTCATGCTCTCTGGACAATCCCATTTCCTGCCTGTGTTCAGTAAGCATGAATGTCCCATCTCCTATGTAGGTTACACACTGTGGATTAAGATTTTGGCCCATGCACAGTATCTGAGGGAACAGTATCTTGAGTAATTAAGAAATTAGTAACAATTATTAAAGAATCCAGTTCAAAATAATCATCAATCTTCACTTTATGCTTCATTGTCAGGTCAAAATAGGTTTAGGATTATGGTTCCAAATAAGTAAGTTGCGCTGCATATATATAAGATGTACATTTCCCCTACAGTTTAGGGTTCCAAAGCAAGTCACTTTGGCTTAGTGACTTGGAAAAACTAATGTACATTCCAAAGTATTCATTTACATAACAACACCTATAAAGGATCATTTGTAACCTGTTAGGTTATTTATATTTCAGAACTGCTTACTCCTCCACATTTTTAAGAGCATATTATGAAAATAGCATAAAACTTGGGTTATTAAATTTCAAAATAAACTGCATGAAGAGATAGGAAAGAATTGAAATGAAATCTGTTTGCTTAAATTCTAGTTCAGTGAACATTTGGTACCATGACAATAACCATGTCTGTTTTTTTGCTGACCATTTTTGTCCAAGTACCTAAAATAATGCCAGGTATATATTATGCCTCAATAATAATACTTGCAGGGCCCCTGGGGTGGCTCAGTCAGTTAAGCATCCAACTCTTGATTTCAGTTCAGGTCATAATCTCACGGTTCGTGAGATCAGCCCCCAGGGGGGGCTCTGCACTGACACGGTAGAGCCTACTTGGGATTCTCTCTCTCCCTCTCTTTCTGCCCCTCCCCTGTCCATGCACTGTCTCTCTCTCTTTTTCTCTCTCCCTCTCAAAATAAATAAACATTTAAAAAATAATATTTGTGAGTTTATAAACAAGTGAATAAATTAGGTGTCTATGAGACCCTGCACTAAGCGCTAGAAATATACAAGGGTACAAAAGTACTTTCTATGTCTATCTGTATGTCATACTAGGTGCCATACCCTAACCTTACTGCTCTGCCTAGGGGAGGTACAATCTTCACTTGGGATCCCTCCAGGAGTTAGTAGGCTGAATCAGAGACCAGGAAGGTCCTTCTGAAGCTTCTCTCTGTTCAGGCTTTGCATCTGCTCTGTCCTTCTGTTCCATTGATTCCAGCTGCCTCTTGTCTCCACTCCTGCCACTCTGCTGGCCAGAGTGAACTGCCCAGGGACCTCAACACAGACTGTATTCAGGTTGTGTGCTTTTATCTCTGGGTCTGACTCATCCTTCCAGGGGTGGTTTCAATAGCAAAGCCTTTAGGTCCTTAATGGTGGAAGTCATTTTATTTACACAGTAGTCTGCTTCCCAGAACATAGAAGAGATGGCCGGGCACAGCCAAGTCAGGTACAGCCTCTTGCTGCACCAGCAGCCACGGCTCCCCCTAACATTTCAACACTGGCAGTCAGGGTCCCTCAACAAACAGGTTATTGTCTCTTGGGGAGCTGAAACCTCTTCCTCTAACTGAGTCTCTTTGGAGAAACCCACAATCCTTCAATCCGATGTGCATTTGCCTGAACCCCAATTATGATCCGGGGTCATATTCTTTCACATGTGGCTCAGTGGGCCCAAGCAAATTAGAGAATTTAGCCAAAGGGCTGTTTCAGGCTCCTCTATTTTCCATGACAAGTAACGAGCTCCCAAAACAGTCTGTGCCATCTGGAGGCTGTTCTGACCAGAGCGTTCGACATAGCCCCATAGGAGAATGCATTGCTAATGCCACTTGCTAACCTTACAGAGTCTGATCTCTGATGATGCCACTCCATATAGTGTGTGATAAATTCCACAATGCAAGTATATACTAAAATCGCGATAGGAACGCAGAAGATAAAGCTGAAGTTGAGTTTTGTTTTTTTTGTTTTTGTTTTGTTTTTTTTGTGAAAGAAGCGTACCAGTTGAGTCATGTAGGGTGAACACAATTTCCAGACAAGTAGATAAAGGAAGGAAGCACTTTCCATTTAGAAGGTACGGGATAGGGGAAAGAAAAAAAAGCTTGGAGGCTGGGGGTAAAGAGCCAAAAAAGAACACATTGGTATAAAACAAGGAGAAAGAAGGTAAGAAACAAAAGGGAAACTTTTGCATAAATTCTATATCCACACAATGCAGATATTTTAAAAATAGAATATATTTAGAAACATAGGCATAACCTTCTAGTGAATTTTAAACATTTGCGATATACTGTTAAGTGAAAGTGATTGAAAACTGCTGTGTACGCTATGATCTCCCTTGTGGAAAAATATGAAAATACTTGGATAGAAAAAAGTTGAAAGCAGACGTCTGGAATTGCTATCTCTGAGTACTGCAAATACAATAAAAATATGTATATTTTAATTTCTTGTTATTTTTGTACATGTGGCTCTTGTGATATTATGTCAACAAACATGTATTAATTATGGATTTAAAATCATGCTGGCAGGAATACACTAAAAAGAGTGGGACGGTGGCCAGGTATTAACTTTCTGAAACTGAAGATCATCTCTAACTTTTACAAAGCTATATTAGTAATAAGAAAACAGTACTTCAATATATGTCTAAATGTGTTTTATGATAAGTATTTATTGACATGCAAACAGTAATGTGACTTCTTTTTCTTTTATATAAAGTATATATACTGACCATGATAAATATGAAAAAAAAATAGTAAATTCATACGATCGTAAAGAATTTCTCTGAATCCAAATCCTGATGGATCTGTATAAATTCACAACCAAGAAGAGGAGGTCAACCCTAGTATAAACACATTTTGGTCATGAGTGAGAGATCCAGAAGAAGGCTCTCGAACATGAAATATTGCTCCCTTTAACTGTGCTCTTTGCTGATAGAGATCCTTAGTAGTTCCCAGACTTTTGCAGGCAAGAGGTAAAACGCAAAGGCTGTCTGAGATGAGAACGCTTTTGAAGGTCATCAGTTAAGTCAGCTTGCATTTGTTTCCCAGCTTCCCAAGGGGTAGAAGGAATGGGAAAATGGGAAGCTTCCCTGAGCAGGGGCAGGTGAGAGGGGAGTCTGGAAGCAGACACTGCTTCTTTTCTTGAGTCTCTTGTCACAAGGCTCTGAGCTCCTTGAGAGCAGGAACTACTCCTGTCTTGTTAATCCCCAGTCCCTACAACAGTGTCGGGTTCCTTGTAGGAAGTAGGATGAGGAGGCGAGGGGAGGAGGCGAGGAACAAAAAAGGCACTGCTCAGGAAAACCGAGGGTCTGAATATACACAGAGGCTGCTGAGCACGTGGGAGAGGTTGTCAGAAGGAAAGTAATCTTTACCATTTCCCCCAATCCGAAAGTGGTTGCTTGCCTGCTTCTATCCACATCTTTCCGGGAACAGATGGAGGAGGACACAAAAGAAAGACAGAGGAGCAAGGAAGATACTTGGATACTCTATTGGCAGATCAAAAAAAAAAAAAAAAAAAAAGTCCCCCCCCCAAACAAAGACAGGGAACAAAGAAGAAAGAAAAAAAAAAAAAGAAAAAGAAAGGAAAGGGAAAGAAAGGAAAGGAAAAAGAAAAAGAGAAAAAAGAAAAGGAAAAGAAAACAAAAAGAAGAAAATTTTTCTTTCCCTCCAAAACAATTTAAAAAGTCAGTACAGCCCACTACTTTCAAGATAGGAACACATTTCAGTAATGTTTAGTGGAATCAAATTCACTGAAATCTTGTGAAAATTCTTATTGTTTAGTTTCCTTTTTTCTCTCATAGGAAAATAATATATGGAGTTAGGGCGGATTGGAATAGAAATTCAGATTCTAACAGTATTTTCTCAGCTTTCTGAAGTTTTATGACAAAAAAACAAGGGCACACACAGGCAGTGTATTTGTCAGGTTAATGGGAGGCTCCATGCCCAAAACTCCACTAATTTCCAGAACTAGGCAAGTGTAGAGATTTGTCCTCTTGTATTAACTCAAAAATACCTACTACTATGGGATCAGAAGTTCAGAGATTAGTAAGCCTCTCAAATTTAGTCAGTTAAGACTCTTTATCCAGTTTCAACATCTGACTTTTTTTCAGCATGCAGTCATGCCCCCTATAAAGAACATTTGACACACAAAAAAATGCTTTAGAACTGACAAATTAAGGAGATCTTAGCCACATTACAAAAGGGTTAGCTGTGATTAAAAACAGTTTCCATAATGCCATTTAAATGTCTTGTTCCACAAAAATGGAAACGATATATATTATTATGAAAGCATTTGTGTGGACAAACTGAGTTGCTTCTGTATGATTAATGAAACAAAGACATCTTACGACTGTCAATATAATTTTCCTCTTAAAATATAAAAATCAGCATTTTGTATTTATGAAAACAGTAGATGGGTACAGATGGATGATAAATAGGTAAAGTGTAAAACCACACAGATTAACAACAAAGATTAACATTATTATTTGCATATTAGCACAAGACAAAAAAGAATCAATAGGGTTTTGTGTCCAGAACAAATATAACACATACACATAAAGACATACTAGGTCAAGTTTCTTACCCAAAGGAGAGAAGAAAAAGGAAAGAATTCTAACACTCCATATAGATACTTTCTTAGAGTTTTTATGAGTGAAAAAAAATGCACATTGGGAACCTAGCTTCTTAGATTCCTGCACAACATTTATGCTTACTTCAATCACTCAACATGCTACACAATCCAAAGAACAATTTAACTTAGACCTGAAGGGATAGTTGCTGTTCAAAAAGAAAACTCATTTTTAAAACTGATTTGATACGTGTTTTCAACATATATTTCTCTCTCTCTTTTTTTTTGTGTTTGACATTTCAGATTTAAGTTCTTCTTGAAACTATAAAACTGGGAATATATAAAGTTTACTTGTGTCTGGTTTCAAAGATGGCCTTCCCCCCCCCCCTTTTCTTTTCTTTTCTTTTTTATGCACAAAATGTCTGCCAAGCCTGAAAATGATGCAGATCATGTTTCTATGTCTGTTAGGTGGCGCTTACCAAGCAGTCTGGCTCTGGTCAGGGATTTTTCAACTGCTCACTGTGGTGGAATATTACAGTAGGGGATTGCGAGTGGGGTTAGTGGGAAGGAGGCTTTGTCCCTGCTGCATTTAAAATTACATCTAATCTTATCAAGGCGCTCCTCATTGTTTCTGGCGGCCGGGAGCAGGTACAGTACTGCTTTTGTTCAAGTCAGTAGCTTTGCTGAATAAAGTTGAGGGAAAAGCCAAGACTAAATAATTTTCTTTCAGAACCTCATGTGCTGATTGAAAAAATGCTTTGAAAGAGAACGAGAGAAGGGTGGGGGAGGGAAGACAGACAGGTAAAGTCACAATAGAAAAGTATCCGTGCGGTAAGGAAAGAAGCAGTGACTTAAAGATTAGGGGGAAAACTATTACAGGAAAAAGTTTGCTCAAAAATACTTTAATTCTTATCCTCTGAAATGGATGGGTTCATTTTCCTTGGCAGAATACAATCATCAAATTCAGGGAAACTGCTTTGTCCAACTCTTCTAATTGAGTAAATTGAAAGGTAAACTCCTTTTTTTTTTAACGGCACATAGGTACAAAGCATTGTTTCTCTTGCACAAGTAAATATTCCTAAAACTTGTTTGTACCAAGGGTCCCCCACTGATGTCCCTGCCCTTTTGATATGCTACAATATAAGTGGAAGAGGCTTTGGTCACAACGCTTGAGGTCCTGGCAGACTGAAGACAACTATGTAGTAATAAATCCAAGTTCGAAAACCTTGCTCTGGCCAGCTTAGAACAAAACAGAGACATTATAATTCCAGCAACCAGAACAATGTAATTATCAGCAAGGAAACAAAAAAAAAAAAAACAAACAGTGTTCCATGTGTCAATAAAGATTGCAAGTTAATTCAGACAGAAATCGTTGGCATTAAGACTTACAAGACATTCCATTACCATAACTTGAAAATTAAGATGAAAAGTAGCTTGTTCTAACATGTTCGGTTTTAAAACCTGGTAAAGTAACCTTAGTTACTCACAGACATGCTCTGGAAAATAAAGTTTCTACCCAGAATGACTGCTTTGGATTTTTATCATTTATAATTAAATTACATTAAAATACATTTAACATATTTTCTGAAGCTCCAAAAATATTTTTCAGTGTGTGTTTTCAGAAGATTAAAAACCAAAGTGATTGAACTTCCCGATCAATAACAGTCCCACGGTAACTTTATTGTCTATGATTCTCATCTTTATTACCTACAGTGTATACTAATTATAATATTTAGCTTTAATATTATGGGTAAGAAAGTACCTCAAGCTGTGTGTTATAGAGGAGTGTAGATATAAATTCTGATTAGATACATTTTATTTTTTTTTAAAATTTTTTTTTTCAACGTTTTTTATTTATTTTTGGGACAGAGAGAGACAGAGCATGAACGGGGGAGGGGCAGAGAGAGAGGGAGACACAGAAGCGGAAACAGGCTCCAGGCTCTGAGCCATCAGCCCAGAACCTGACGCGGGGCTCGAACTCACGGACCGCGAGATCGTGACCTGGCTGAAGTCGGACACTCAACCGACTGCGCCACCCAGGCGCCCCTGATTAGATACATTTTAGTGATACACTCTTTCTCTGTGTTATACTATTAAATAGACAACTATTTTGACACTTTTCAAAATAGTGTGCAGAGAAGTTGCAAACATAAAAACTACAGTTTAAGAAATTTACAAATTGCAAAGGTGCATTTTGTACTTTGGTAGATCGCTGTAAGTAACATATGACTAAAATCAACGTTCACATTATTTTTGATACATTAAAATCAAGTGTATACAAGTCAAAGCATTTTAAAGTTATACTGTAAGTACTTTAACTATCACCTTTTGTTCTTATATCCATTTGTTGTCTCGATCATCATGGAACCATTTGATTAATAGCTGCTATAATCATTGTGCAAAGTTGCTAAAATGAATTATAACCATGGTTTTTATGATAGTTTTCTTTAAATCAAACACAGTCAGATGTTCTATATACATTTTGTCATTTGGTTGCATTTCAAGTCATCTATTAAAAATAGTAAAGTGTCATCTATTTAAATGGATCGTTCTTTAACATAAAATCTTGTATAAACTGCCTTTGTGCATTTGCATTCACTTTAATTGTTCGGGGAGAAAGATTCATCACATAACTGATCACATTCAAAACTCACCTATTGCTGTTAATGTTTTATTGTGTTTTATAATTTGGTTATAGAAATCAAGAGACAGTATACATGTCACATTTGCAACAGCCAAATTAATTAAATGTTCAATTAACACATTTCAAAATGGGGTTTTAAAATTATGTCGTGACCCCTTAAAATGTCCTTTTCTTGCTTGACCTTTATTCTAGATGTCTTTTGCTTCTGCTACTAAAAATTCTTACATATCTCAATACTGTTGCCATTCACAGGAGATATAAAATCATGGTTCTCACTGTTAGTCATACTGAATAAAGACTTCCTTACTTTAAACGTTTTTTTAGAAATGGAAAAGGGATTGGGTCTTAGTTTTTACTGACTAACTGGATTCTAGATTGTGCATTTACTTTGACTTTCCTTAAATAATTTCTGCAATTTTTATTAAATAAATTAGATTTCACTTTCCCTTTTCCCAAACTGATCTCACACTGAGTGTTAATTAAAAGCTAGGGCTTGAGGTGGAAGAAAGAACTGGGAGAGGAAGAGTAGAAAGTGTTCCTAAAAATAAAAGGCGGGGGGGGGGGGGATCCAATTCTTCTGGCTGTTGTTAATTCTCCTCACATACAAATTTGAAACATCTTGTTCTTTTGTTCCTAAGATGTCTCCTTTATTCCTCAGTTGAATATAAAGATTCAGTGGAGAGTTTGATTGAGGATTTATTACAACCAAAGAAAATCAGGGGAGATCAATTCAGATATTTTCAACTATGTGTACTTATGCAATACATCATTTAGAGATGGTTAAATCTGGACATTCCTGATTTTGAAAACAAGAAAACTGACACATAAGAAGATGAATTGATTTTACAACGAGCTAGAGCCCATCAGCGATATCACCCTGAATGCTAAATTAAAACTCATGTTTTAGGAGATATGCTAATTATTTGACTCTCTTGCAATTTTGGAAAATAAACTTCCAATGGGGAGAAAAAAAGCCTCTTTCTCTTCACAATTAGTCAAATTATTTGCTTGAAATAGTGACTAATTTGGTTGCCTTCCTATGTACTGATGCTCATTAAACATTCATCTCCTAGAATAGGGGGCCGTATTTTTACTGACTTCTGCAATGCGGTCTCTATGCTGTGAACAAGTGCCTTAAACCGTGATACTTTGAGCACATCCGTCCTGTACACAACACAACTTCCACATCAACTATAGTGAAAATCACATATGCTCAAAGGATATTCAAAATTATAGGTGACTTCATAAGATGTTTTGATTGGATTAGGGGAAAGCTCGGGCTTTTATTAAAGATTTAATTCAGTAATAGTCAATGACAAAGTGTTCTCATCACAAGCTCCAAGTGCATTACCCAGTTGCAGATTTTTCTATGCTGAGTCTCATCCACCACGGCCCTAACCCAGCCCCTGTCCCTTTAATTCCGAGCCAGGGGAGACCTTTGTAGGGGCATAGGAGCCTCTCATGTCCAGCCACAGGTTCCTTCTCCACCATCTCCTTCACCCTTGCCTCCCTCAAATTGAAGAAGCTCAACAAAAGGGAAGTAAAATTGGGGGTGGGGGGCGGGACTCAAGGCCCAGGGATTCTACCAGTTCGGCCTTGTGGCTTAATGAATATTATTTGTTACAATGTGACAAAGTGGTTGAATAGCCTTTGAAGGACAGAAAACCCCCATAGAAGACCCCTACCCCCATAGAAAACTATAGTCTGAGTTCCCACCAGTTTTGTTTTGTTTTGTTTTGTTTCTTTCCAACAAACCCTACTCATGAACTGGAGCTGTGTATTCTAAGGAGATACAAAAATAACAAAATTCCAAATTAAAGAATGGAGTGCTCAGGCACACTCTTCACAGGTAGGTTGCAATTCCAGCAGCCCCCAGCAAATCCAAAACAGCAAATACCCACACCATTTTACAGGAAGTTGTCAGACAAAAACAAGCTGTCATTCTGGTATCTGGGGATGAGAAAGAAAAAGCAAGAACTCAAAACTTGACAGGCGGTGGCTTTAGGTAGAGAGAGAAAAACAGTCTTACATTCTTCATTAACATTAGTTTTTGTTAATTAGGAAAGTTCCTACTGTGAAAAATACTACCAGAAATGCCAGACGAAGTGTCCCCAGACACAGTTCAATATTAGTGACATAGCAAATATGTCAGGCAAGGAGTTTCACAAGTGCTAATTTATAGATCTGATATTTAATTTATTGTAAGATTTCTCTTACTGTAATAGATTTTCTGGTTATATATCTCTAATAAAAATTTATTTTCTATTTTTTCTCATGTTTAAAAATGAACCTCTATTTTCCAAGGAAACCAGCTTCCAAATACTTAATGATAAGTTTAAGTTCTGGTGAGTTGAAAATATAAGCTGTGAGTTGCTTGTCTTTTCTACAAACATGGTGCTTTATCGGAAGTTCTTTATGCTGCTGCTCGTTTTCAGTGTATCGGCATGGATGACCCCGAACACTACAAAGTTACAACGGCTTCACTGCATGATTTTAATCGGGACATAATCAACTCAGATTCTTTTTAGTTGGATGGAAGCGAAATGAGGGGTTTGGGAATATTGCATGTATTGTGACATATGCCTGCCAATCCCAGGAACAGCCTGATGAGAGGTAGAAAAATGATAATAGACACAAGATAGATTTATCGGGGGATATTTGCTTTGTCAGTTCTTACATGGAAACCAATCTTGTGCTGCTGCATTTTTTCCCCCTGTTTTACCCTGAATTGCTTCCCCAACCACTTTAAAAATCTTTCATTTTCCAAATTTCAAAGATTTTCAAAATCTTTCGACTGGTCTGAAGTTGCTGATCTGCGTTGCAAAGACATTTTCTCTGTGATAGACCCAGCAACATGCATTCTGTTCTTGAGCCAGATCTTACGTTTCTGCTCACGCTCCAGATGAATCCAGGAGGGCCGCGATGAGATGAGTGGAGTCGAAGCGGCCTGTTGGATGCTTTGGCTCTTAAACTTTCACACTGAGCCCAGCTCAGTCTCCTCTCACAAAATAGTCTTCGCAGAAGTGGAGAACTTTCTGATGAAGTTTCCCCATGACCCACAATAGTTGAATTGACTACTTTTTAAGTGTCCTAATTTTGTGCAATTTAGACTCTTTCTATAGGAAATAAAGATCCCCCTTTTTTAAAGCTCAACTCACACAATTATAACAAAATGTTTCTTTTTAGTCCAAAATAAAATATGTGTAAGTTTTTGAGGTCATCTAAATGTGACCAAACTTACACTCAGCAAAATAACCTGCCGCTGAGCTAGAAATCCAGAATGTTTCTTCTTCTCTGGCTCACACACTAGCGTTCCTCATGGCATGTAACTCTTATCAGTTCGAAGCTGTTGAAGCATTCTAAAATTTAGGGTAAGTGCTTGAAGAGTCTAGAGCAAAAAATAATAGAAATACATTTCAGTTGTTGTGATTTAGAAGAACACATCTTCTTCCCCTGGGGGCTTAATGAACGCTGCAAATTTTACCCTGATTTTTAAAATGCATTGACAGCTTTTCTAATGTTCCTTAATCAGCTTTAATTTCTTAGTTCTTGTAGTTGGCAGTATTATTGTATTTGAAAACGATAAAAAGAATCATTCAGGAGATTTTTTTCCTCCTTTCTTTCATTCCATCTTAATAATCTAAGGCATAGAGAATGATAATGCACTGAATTCCAATAGCTTTTGATATTCACCCACCAAACTGTTCAGGAGAGAGAAAGACCAAACAGGAAAGAATAAAAAGTCTGGTTTTTATCATATGAAAACTCCAAGTTTTTTTCTCTTTTGTCCCGTAGGTGGTAACCAGGGACTTTCAGCGTGCAGAGACCCTTCGCAGTAGCATTTGCTGGGGAATGCCAACAGGGTCCAGTTTTGTTGTGCAAATGGTTGAAACGTGTGTTTATGTCACCTGAGGAAATAACCTTCTCGAAGAAACTAAGTCTGTCCTGGGTTGAGATGGAACCAAGCAATCTGAAACATGGCCCATCTGCAGCCGTGTCTTTCTGCACCAAGCTGCTTCTGGTCATTTCCAAACAATATATCATGGAAAAACATGTATGTAATATATTTTAAGGGCAAATGAGAAATGCTTCATCCGCCTGCTTAAAGAAGTTAACAGGATTCAATAAATTATTTTACAAATATTTTCCTTCTCGATGGTAACTGAGAGGTCATAGCACCGTGGATCAATATATATTTGGGAAATTTTTCTCAACTAAATTTGACCAACCTACATCTGATTTCAGATGACCTCTAGTCAGATTTCCAAGAGGAAGAAAATCTCAAGAAGTGTCTTTTCTGGACCAAAGGGCTATGGCATCATGTCAAAGATTTGTGTTTTCTAGCTCTGCCATTAATATACTCAGCAAATACTTATTGAAAGCCTAGTATCTTCCAGGCACTATAGTTATCTATCACTGGATATACGATAGTAAGTAAGAAAGTCATCATCAAGCAAATAAGCAATTGTGACACAGGATAATAAAAGCTATGACAAAGTACAGCATTCGGAAACCCCTGGGAAGAGCACTGTATTAGTTTCTTATGACTGCTGTACCAATCTGTCAAAACTTGGTGCCTTAGGATAATATAAATGTATTTATATTACAATTCTGGGGGTCAGAAATCTGAAATGCAACTCATTGGGCTAATATCAAAGGGCCAGCACAGCTATGTTCCTTCTAGAGGTTCTAGGAAAGAATCGTTTGGTTTTTTTTGCCTTTTCCAGTTTCTAGAGGCTGTCTGCCTTCCCTAGCTTGTCTCCTTTTTCCACCTTTAAAGTTATCAATGACCAATGGAGTTGTTGTTGTTGTTGTTGTTGTTGTTGTTTTCATGTTACAAATCTTTGACACTGAATCTTCTGCATCCCTATTCTACTTATAGGGACTTTTACAATTGCATTGGGCCCACCTAGATAATCCAGGATAATCTGTCTATTTCAAGGCCACCTGATTAGCAACCTATATTCCATCTATCAGCTTAATCTACCCTTTCCAGGTAACAAAACATATACACAGGTCTAGGGATTAGGACTAGAATGTGGACATCTTTGAGGGCTGTTATTCTGCCTATCATAAGCAGGATGGAGTGAGAAGGATACGGAGTGAAGAAAGGCTTCTAAGAGGGTTGAAATGTAAGGTAAGTCTTAAAGGATAAGTAGAATTTAGGTAGATAAACAGAAGACTTGGCAGGGGTGGGAGTGGGCTTCTTTGTTTTGGTTATAGCAACAGCATGTTTAAGGGCCCAGGGGGTGAACAGAACATGGCACATGGGAAGACAAAAGAAAAAATTAACTGTAACTTAAGCAGAGACTGTGAGGGTAAGAGGATGTCCTGCAAGAGACTAAGCCCGATGGTAAGCAGTTATGCAAGACATTGGAAAAGATGATAAGAGCTTAGGAGCGTGTTAACTAGCATGCAGACAGGAAATTCAGAGAACAACATGATTGACACATTTGAGCAATGTGTCACCCTGGGTCGGCAAACCCCATGTTTGGGGGAGCATTGAAGGAGGGTGGGACAGTTAACAGGATAGAAAAAAAAAAAGTTAGCTGTAGCTAACTTAGGTGGAAGGTCACAGACGATCCTGGGTAACTCTGCATGGAAGAAGTCATAGCAAAATTGATTAAATTCAAAATGAATGAATTGCAATTGTGATTAGTGCCATGAAAGAGAAGTGCGGTATGCAAGCACAATACACATCAGAAGCCCTAGACTTAGCTGAGGGTCAGAGAAAAATTAAGAAGAAATATTTAAGCTGAAATCTGAATAATAACTAAGAGATCACTAGATGAAGGGGGAGGGACTTCCAGAAAGAGAGAATAGCAAACACACAGAGCTTACGGTAGGAAGGAGCATGATCTGTTCCAGAAGCCAAAAGACTAGTACCTACAGAGAGAGAGAGAGAGAGAAGACGGGGAAAAAGGAGAGTTGGACAAATCGAGGCTGGTGGACAAATCGAGGCTGATGGCAGTGGGTGTGCGATCGTCGAGTTCTGTAGGGACTGTTAAGGATTGGAAACATGGTCCTGAGAGCAGTGAGATGCTACCCAAAAGAATGGCCTGACTGAACTATCCTTTATAAAGATCATCTGGCTGCAGTATGGTGAAAGGATCCAAGGAGGTAAAAACAATCCACCTGCGAAAGAGCTCTGTCGTTTGCTTAGACAGAAATGCTGTATACAGCAGAAAGCGAAGCAATCACTGCTGGAAGGAAAGATGACTACCGTTGATTCTGCCTTCCAGAGAATTGGCATAATTCATCTCTGAGGAGATGGCTCTGGTTTTTTGTTTTTTTGTTTTTTTGTTTTTTTTGAGAAAAACATCTTCATGGTGTAAGCTGTTTCCTTTCATCGAGAAAGGTCAAGTCTCTGACCTTTTCGTCCCTAGATGTTTGGGGCTGGATGGAGGAGCTAAAAATCAAAGCTGCCCGTTATTCTGCAGTTTAAAGTGAGAAGAATTTGGTTGTGATGCAGGCAGCCCAGGATAGGGGCCTGGGAATGAGGAGAACAGGGAGTTGCCAGAAAGATCCAGGAAAAAAAAAAAAAAAAATTAAGAGGGCTCCTGGAATATAGCTGGAGGCTGGAGCGCCTAAGGGCACATAGCCATGAAAAACTTCTGATGGAGAGGATGGCTGACAAATTACTTGAAACATTCATATCTGTACCTGACATTAAAGTTGAAGTATTTTCAGACCTGTAATTACTTTCTGTAACTGTCAAGCCTGCGGTAAAATGTTGCCACTCATAGGAGCCCCAGTTTGCGGTGCTTTGCTAGGGTACAGGAACAGGAGCAGCACCCCGAGGCCAGCGCAGGCATGAACACCCACAGGAACAAACAGCCGGCCGTGGTCCAGAGCAAGAAACAGCGCAAGGAAGTCACAGATGTGCACTCACATAGGAGCACATGCACTCCAGCAACACTCCAGAGAGATTCGGGAGGATTCTGGGCTTCCCACAGTAGAGTTCAAGGCATTTGATTTAGATATTAAAGTTAAGGATCACCATAGGAAACTTGCAGATACGAAAATAGGAAACATCTGGATTGTAGTCGTTTATATTTGGGGTTAAACCAAACATGATACTTGCTTGACAGCTATGACTATTTAATGTTCGTTCCCAGCTGAGAAAGTCTTGACAATATTTTTTAGAAATTTTCCACTGAGGCTATTTTTGTAGATGTAACTAATAGCTTACTGAATAAAGAAAAGTCCTAAGTGTCAAATGTTACATACTATGCAAAATGAAATAGAATATTCTCTTGATCAGAATTTTTCAACTGTCAGAATGCATCAATGTGCTGCAAAGATGCATGTTGTGATGTCATTCCTGCTGCTTTTCTAGCAAGTTCTGGCCACAATGACAAAAAAGTCTGATCTTTATATACTGACTATCACAACCAAAGCTAATAATCAAAAAATAAGCTTTATATCATGTGGTCTCTATTAAAATACCAAAACACAGGAAAACTTTTAATAAAAAATTTCTATTCCAGGGACTTGCCCAAGCATTTTTTTCTTGTAATTTTTAGCTTACTTGAGTTTATAGAAGGATTTCATCTGCTTTTGCAGATTCACTGGTCATAATGAGGACATTAAGAGGCCAGCTGTTACCCAAGACATTTTGTGAGTATCTGTAGTAAAATATGCACATATAAAGCAAAATAAAAATTCAGGATGAATTGTGTGGGACATTTTTATAAGCCTACATAGTCATAGCTATCCAGATGAATCATGGCAAAAATTGTAATTAAAAAAAAAGCTATCCAGATAGTTGTGAGAAAGGCAGAATCCCCCTTACTTCTCTACATTGTGTTAAATACGGCTTGAAGTCCGTATTCGTGAAAAATGTCAGCTCTTAACTTCATTATGTTTTCTGTTCACCTGTGATTATTTAGAAACTTCTACAGTCAGTATTAAGTTTCAAGTCAAAGAAATGTAAATGGTCTTTTTCTGTAAGTCTTCTTTCATTTTCCTTTATTTATATTCCAAAATGTTCAGCTCAATAATGACAGAGGTTTCCATAAGAAAGCAGGTTTCCATGACATCAGTTCTACAAAAGGCACAAATAAATTATTTTGCGAGGTAATATTAGTTTTGCTTTTGCCATTCACCTACTCAATCCTATTTGAACTTGAACCTATGATACGTCAGACAATCAGTATGTGATTCTCATGAACCATGTGGAAATGGCCAGCGACACCCCTTGTGCGCACAACGTTCACGGAGAAATAAAAGACAAGAAATGCTGTGTGGATGCATTTATTCCATAAGTATAAATTCATCTTGCTTTTCTTTTTTTTTTCAAGAATGTATTCTATGAGATTTGTACCACAAACTCTGTTTCTATCATTCTGTAATTACTAACAGGCCAGGGGAAGTATTAGCATTAAAGGCAATCTGTTTTCCAAGAAAACCATAATCTGTCACATTGTCCAGAATTTATCAATTTAATTAAATACAATTCAAATGATCAACTCTTAATATCCTTCCCATTAGTTTGGTTGTAGAATTATTGCAAAAGTCTGTGGTACACAGTCACCTTTTTAAGAGGAAAAAATATGCTCAAAATTAAAGCACACTTCCTTCTTTCTACCTTGCTTATAATAGTGAATAGGTGTGAAGCACTATCGGGGTGGTTCAACATCGTGCTAAGCACTGTTAATTCAATATCTCATTCATTCTCACAAGAACTCAAGGCTGTTAGGTAGCAGTATCTATAGATCAATGGTTCTCAAACTTGAGCATGTATCAGGATCACGTGGAGGTAAAACACTCGTTAAAACACTCGCTGCATTCCATCCCCAGAGTTTCTGATTCCGTCAGTCTAGGTGAAGGCCTGAGAATTTCCATCTTGAGGAGGTTCCCGGGCAGTGCTGGTGCTGCTGGTATGTGGACCACACTTTGAAACCCACTTCTATGGATCGGGTTTCAGAGTACGATGGCCCACAGGCCAAACCCAGGCAACTGGGCTTTTTCTTGTTCAGTCCACAAGATAAGATTGGTTTTAGTTTTGAATAGTGAAAAAAAATTCAAAAGAATATTTTGTGACACGCAAAAAAGTCATATGAAAGTCAAATTCAGTATCCATAAACAATGTTTTACTGCAATGCAGCATGCTTGTTCATTTATGTATTGCCTACAGCTGCTTCCACACCACAGCAGCAGAGCTGAGTGGTTGTAAAAGACACAACATGGCCTGCAAAGCCTACCCGGCCCTTCACAGGAAAAGTCTGCCAATCTCACATAACATGGTGACTACAGTTAATAATATTGTACAATATATTTGAATGATGCTGAGAGAGTAGATCTTAAAAGTAACCATCACACACACACACACACACACACACACACACACACAAATTGTAACCAGGTGATGATGGATGTTAACTAGACTATAGTGATCATTTCACAGCATGCACATATATCAAATCATTGTGTTATACACCTGAAACATACATAATGTTTTACGTCCACTGTGTCTCAATAAAAAATTGCCAATCCCTGTCATGGATGGAAGCAAGATCAGAGATACTTAGCTAACAGGTGGTAGTGTTGGAATCCATATCCAGGTCAGACTTTACCAGGTAAGAGCCCACATTCTTAGCCATTTTAAAAAGATGCAGAAATTCACTTTTTTTAATAATTGAAGAGTACTTGACATTCAATGCTATATTAGCTTCTGGTGTATCACATGGTGATTTGACAATTTTACACATTATTCAATGCTCATCATGATAAGTGTGGTTACCGTCTATAACCATACCACATTATTATGGTGCAACTGACTATATTTCCTATAAAGTACTTTACATCTCTGTGACTTACTTATTTTATAACTGGAAGTTTGTACCTCTTAATCACTTTCCCCTATCTCACCCCTCCCCTCTGGCAACCACCAATTTGTTTCACATCTTTAAGAGTCTGTTTGCTCTTTTGTTTGTTCATTTATTTTGTTTTTCAGATTCTACAATAAGTGAAATCATCTGGCAACTGTCTTTCTCTGATTTATTTCACTTAGTATAATGTTCTCCAGTTTCATCCATGTTGTTGCAAATGGCAACATCTCATTCTTTTTTATGGCTGAGTAATATTTTGTTATATACATACAAATATATACATATATACATACATATATATACACCATATCTTCCTTATCCATTCATCTGTGGATGGATACTTTGATTGCTTCCATTATTTGACTATTGTAAATAATACTGGAATAAACACAAAGGTGCATATATCTTTTCAAATTAGTGTTTTCATTTTCTTTGGGTAAATATCCAGCAGTGGAATTACTGGATCATATGGTATTTCTATTTTTAACTTCTTTGAGAAAACTCCATACTCTTTTCTGCAGTGCTTGTACCAATTTACATTCCCACCAACAGTGCACAAGGGTTCCCTTTTCTCCATATCCTGGCCAACGTTTGTTTGTTTTTTTTTGTCTTTTTGATACTAGCCATTTTAACTGGTATGAGATAATATCTCATTTTGAATTGTGTTTCCCTGATGATTAGTGACATTGAGCACCTCTTCATGTGTCTGCTAGCCATCTATATGTCTTCTTTGGAAAAATGTCTATTCCGGTCCTCTGTCCATTTTTGAACCTGATTGGGTTTTTTTTTCTTGGTATTTAATTATGTAAGTTCTTGATGTGTTTTGGATATTAACCCCTTATTGGATACACCATTTGCAAATATCTTCTTCCATTCACAAGTTTGCATTTTGTTTTTTCTTCATAGTTTCCTTTCCTGGACAAAGGCTTATTTTGGTATAGTCCCAATTACTTTATTTATTTATTTATTTATTTATTTATTTATTTATTTACATATTTACTCATTCACTTACTTACTTATTTTTTTTCTTTTTTTCTTTTTTGCTTTTGTTGCCCTTGCCTAAGGAGATATATCTATAAATATGTTGTTGTGGCTGATGTCCAGCAGATTACTGCTTATGTTTTCTTTTAGAAGTTTTAAGATTTCAAGTCTCATATTTAGGTTTTTAATCTATTTTGAGTTTATTTTTGGTGTGGTGTAAAAAAGTGGTGCAGTTTCATTCTTTTTCATGTTTCTGTCCAGTTTTCCCAACACCTATTTATGCAAAAGACTATTTTCCCCATTGTAAATTCTTGCCTTCATCACAGATTAATGGACCATATAAGTGTGGGTTTATTTCTGGGCTCTCTGTCCTGTGCTATTGATCTATGTGTCTATTTTTGTGCCAATACCATACTATTTTGATTACTGAAGTTTTGTAGTAGAAATCTAGGATTATGATCCCTCCAACTTTGCTCTTCTTTCTCAAGATTGCCTTGGCTATTCAAGATCTTTCATAGTTGATACGAATTTTAGAACTACTCTTGTTCTGTGAAAACAGGTTATTGGTATTTTGATGAGAATTGCATTGAATCTGTAGATTGCTTTGTGTAGTGTGGACATTTTAACAATATTGCTTAATTCAATCCATGAACATGGAATACCTTTCTATTTGTTTTTGTTGTTTTCGATTTCTTTCATTAATATCTTATACTTTTCAGACTATAGGTCTTTCACCTCCTTGGTTAAATTTATTCCTAGGTATTTAATTCTTTTTGGTACATTTTAAAATGGGATTATTTTCCTAATTTTTGTTTCTGTTCCTTTGTTATTAGTGCCCAGAAATGCATCAGATTTCTGTATATTAATTTTGTATCCTGAAATTTTACTGAATTCATTTATTAATTCTAATAGTTTTTTGGTGGCATATATAAGGGATTTTTCTATTTGGTATCATATCTACAAATAGTGGCACTTGTGCTTCTTCCTTACCTATTTGGATGCCTTTCATTTCTTTTTCTTGTCTGATCACTGCATTTAGGATTTCCAGTAACCATGTTGAATATAAGTGGTGAGAGTGGACATCCCTGTCTTGTTTCTGACTGTACAGGAAAAACTTTCAGTTTTCTCCATCAAGTATGATGTTAGCTGTGGGTTTTTATTATGTTGAGATATCTTCCCTCTCACCCACTTTGTTTAGAGTTTTTATCATGAATAGATATCATATTCTGTCAAACATTTTTTGCATCTATTGAGATAATCATATGCTTTTTATCCTTTTTGTTAATATGATGTATCACTTTGATTTGCAAATATTGAGCCACACTTGCATCCCTGGAATAAATTCCACTTGATCATGATTAATGATTCCTTTTAATGTATTGTTTTACAAATACAAACTGAATTCAGTTTGCTAATATTTTGCTGGAAATTTTTACATTTGGATATATCAGGGATATTGTCCTATAGTTCTCTCTCTCTCTCTCTCTCTCTCTCTTTTTTTTTTTTTTTTTTTTTTTTTTTTTTTTTTTTTTTTTTGCAGTGTCTTTGTCTGGTTTTAGAATCAGGGTAATGCTGGCCTTGTAGGATAAATTTGGAAATTTTCCTTCTTCTTCAATTTTTTGGAATAGTTTGAGAAAAACAGAAATTAACTCTTCTTTAAATGTTTGGTAGAATTCATCTGTGAAGCTATCTAGTCCTGGACCTTTGTTTCTTTGTTTCTTTGTTTGTTTGTTTGTTTGTTTTTGATTACTGATTCAATTTTGTTAGTACTAATTGGTCTGTTCAAAGTCTCTATTTCTTTCTGAGACAGCTTTGAAAGATTGTATGTTTCTAGGAACTTACCCATTTCTTATGAACTATCTAATTTGCTGGTGTATGATTTTTCATGGTGTTTTCTTATACTTTTTTGTATTTCTATGGTGCCTACTGTTATTTCTACTCCTTCATTTCTGATTTTATTTATTTGAGTTCTCTCTCTTTTTTACTTAATGAGTCTGGCTAAAGGCTTATCAACTCTGTATATCTTTTCAAAGAATCAGTTCTTGGTTCTATTCTATTCTATTCTATTCTATTCTATTCGTTCTTGGTTGATCTTTTCTATTTTTTTTAATCTCTATTTCATTTATTTCTGTTGTAATATTTATTATTTATTTCCTTCTACTAGCTTTGGGCTTTGTCCTTCTTTTAGTATTCCTTTAAATGTAAGGTCAGGTTGTTTATTTGAGATTTTTCTTGCTTCTTGAGTTTGGGTAAGCCTGTGTTACTATAAACTTCCCTCTTAGAACTGCTTTTGCTCCATTTCAAAGATTTTGGACATTTCAAAGAAATGTGTTTCATTTTAATTTATCTTTATGTGTTTTCATCTATCTCTACGTATTTTAATTTTCTTCTTGATTTCTTCATTGACTAATTTGTTGTTTAGTAGCATGTTAGTTAGCCTCCATGTGTGTATGTTTTTTTCAGGGTTTTTTTTTCTTGTAACTGACTTCTAGTTTCATCCCATCATAGTCAGAAAAGATGTTTGATACAATATCAATCTTTTTAAATTTATTGACATGTTTTGGGGCCTAACGTGTTCTACTAGGGAGAATTGTCACATGTGCATTTGAAAAGAATGTGCATTCTCTTGTTTTGGGATAGAATGTTCTGTATATATCTGTTAAGTCTATATGCTCTAATGTGTTGTGCAAAGGCATTGTTTCTTTGTTGATTTTCTGTCTGATGATCTAATCCGTTGATGCAGGTGGGGTGTTACAGTTTCCTTCTATTATTGTAGTACTGTCAGTTTCTCCCTTTATGTCTGTTAATATTTGCTTTATGTATTTAGGTGCCTTGTGTTGTGCGCATAGATATTTACAAATTTTATATTCTTTTGTTGGATTGATTCCTTTATCATTACATAATGTCCTTCTTTGTCTCTTGCTACAGTCTTTGTTTTAAAATCTATTTTGTCTGATATAAGTATTACTACCCTGGCTTTTTCTTCTTTGCTTCCATTTGCACAGAATGTCTTTTTTAATCCCTTCAATTTCAGTGTGGGTTTGAAGTGAGACTTTTAAAGGCAGCAGATAGATAGGTCTTGTTTTTTTTTTTTATCCACTCAGTCCCCCTATATCTTTTGATTGGAGCATTCTGTCCACTTACATTTAAGGTAAATAGAGATAGATATGTACTTACTGACATTTTGTTAATTGTTTTCTAGTACTTTTAGTTCTCTATTCCTTTATTCTTGTCTTCCTGTCTTCCATTGTGGTTTAATGGCTTTCTTTACTGTTGTGCTTGCATTATTTTCTCTTTATTTTTTTATGTATCTAGTATAGGTTTTTGGTTTGTGGTTACCATTGGGTCCATATATAACATCCTATTTGTATAACAATCTATATTAATGGTTGCTTAAATTTGAACACATCTTTAAAGCACTACATTTTTACTCCCTCCTCCACATTTTATGTTTATAATGTCATATTTCACACCTTTTTATTCTTTGTATCCCTTGAATAATTTTTGTAGATATAATTGATTTTACTGCTTTAGTTTTTGCTTCATAAGTTATTAATCCATTCTATTTAATGTACATTAGTTTTTACGTGTGAAATTTTTTCCTAATTTTTTATTTCTAGTCATGGATTCCTCTTTCCAGTTAGAGGAAATTCACTATTTTTTTAATAGATTGCTTGAATTAGTGATGTGAACATCTCTGCACTTTTTCACTAGCTCATTGTTTTTGTTTAAATTTATTTTTGTTCTCTTCAAACTCTATCTTGCTTATCCACAGTCCTGCTATCCTTTTTCCACTAGTATTACATTTCTGTTTTTTGTTTTTTTGGTTTTTTTTTTGTTTTTTTTTTATCCAGGGTATTATTTGTGTGGAGAGAAGCTATTTGATTCACCTGAAGTTTATTTAGATTCGGTGAATCTATTGCTCAAAAAATCAGCTTGTTGCTTCAATGGCATACTACAGACGAATAGAGTATACATTTCATAAAAGATCTCTCAGATTATTTCCATATTTCAGAGTAATAACTTGTGATGGGAAAAGCAGAAAGGCTTCTGAAGTTCAGCCTGGATTATGCAGGAATAAAAAATGAAGTAATAATGATGACCTCATAGGTTCAGGCAACAGGGGTTGACTGATACGGTTAAGATTTCTGTAGGCAGATCAGGGCAGTGTATTTCACAGGGATATCATCCTCCACAAGAGCAAGAGTAGTGTCAGCAGTCAAAGCTCCTAAACTATCGCCCAGCCTGTCAACACCAAGCTATTCAAAATGGCGTCATTCAGCTTGAGACTTTTTTCTAATGCACCATTTCAGGTTTCTTTAAGGCGTGGGGGAGAGGGGGGAAGAAACTCAGTGCATTATTTCACATGCGAAAGCAATGATTTGAGAATAATTTAAAGTAGATTTCTAGCAAATGTTCTAAAATTTCAGTAACGAAAATGTATGCCCAAAGTATATAGCTTTTTAAAAGCAAAATCAAATCTCTTCATTTTTTTGTCAGGATTATTTGACCAGTTCTGCTGAATTTTGTTATCGTAAGTAAATCATTTTGCCCGTAAATAATTAAAATGAAATGGAATTAGACAACAGAACCTATAAGTAAACAAATATTTGAGACTGTTTATATTTCTATTAACTAGTTAAGAATATAAATGGGAAATTTCTCTTTGCCAAGTAATTCATTGAAGGTCTTAATCAATTTCAAATAAAAACCTCACAGTTTAAGTCTAATTATATCACTTTCAATTTGAAGCATAGTAATTATTAGCTCTTTTCTTAATTAATATTTTCAACATTGCTACACTAATTATCTACAGATTTTTAAGGCGGTATTTAAGAATATAAGTCCAAAAGAGACGATGTATTCCTACTGGTATTTAGGCTAGTTGCCAATTTGTCTCCTTTCTGACAATGTTGGCTTTGAACCAGGAATAGAGAAAGGAACAGCTGACATTTGGAAAACAAAACTTCATACTCCATCAATATTTTAAATAATGGCTACAAAAAGCAGAAATAAGAACTGTATTTTTAAATTTAATGTAGCACATCTGGTCACTGTTCTACAATTAATATTCTACTTTTTAAAATGAAATTTACCCAAAATCATAGCTTTACAAACTAAGGAATTTTACCAACATTTTTAAAACAAAATAATGATTCTTTCTGTTAACACCTAGCAATCATGATTATTAAAACATAAATACAAATGATAAAATATTGATGGTTGTTTAAGCCAGGTGATTGATAAATGGAGGCTTATTGTACTTTCTACTTTTCATCATGTTTGGGAAGTTTCATAATAAGTTTTTTTTAAAGCTTTATTTATTTATATTGAGAGACAGGGGTGGGGGGAGAGAGAATACCAAGCAGGCTCCGTGCTATTAGTGCAGAGCCCAATGTGAGGCTTGATCTCACAAACCGTGAGATCATGACCTGAGACAAAATCAAGAGTCAGATGCTTAATCGGCTGAGCCACCCAGGCACCCCCTCATAGTAAGTTGTTTTGTTTGTTTGTTTTTAAGAAAAATACATAAACATAAGAGATCATGTTTCTATACTGATGGAACTATGAAAGAGATTCAATTAATTTTAAGGTAAATAAATCTTTAGGAGACCTAACGAATGACAGAGCTCAAGCCTTTACTTCTGAAGTTCTTATTCTGAAAATTTTAATAAGAGAATTATTGAAGTTCAAGCCCAGCAAACACTTAATTCAAGTTAAAATAAAGCTTAGACAAACATGTCTAATTTTTGAAAACCGGAAAGCTCTGATTCAGTGCTAGTCTGTTTTGGATAACTCATCATACTAAAGAATATTGAAACCTAATGAGAGAGAAAAAAAAAAAATTCACCTGGCCAATTTTACTGTTACACTAACAGCTTCCTTTTTGAAGTCTGCCTCTGGCTGCTGTTTTCCATTGTGAAGGTTCTTTCTTAAAGAGGCGAGCTGTAAAAGTAAATACAAAGGCTCCATCTGAGCTGTGCAGTGGGACGATGCCTAATCCATTAAAATAAGCCCTGGGAATTTTCAGAAAGGTTAGAGCTTTAATGCCTTTTACCTGTGCCAAATTTATTCTAAGTCCCCAATGTCAAAATTATAGATAGGCCCTCCAACCTGTGTCAGCAAATGTTTTTAACTTCTTCTCCACACCAGACTACATCAAACAACTATCAGAATTGACAAATTTGAGGAACAGCTAATAGAGCTATTAGCGGACAATAAGACGACCAAGAGGTAAAAGTACTAACTGGAAAAAGAAGAACCAAAGAGCCTAAATAATTCTCAACCTGTATACAGTAGCAATTAGTGATAAAAAATGAGTGTAGCCAACAGAAAAAGTTTTAATGCCAATTAACACTAAGATTATAATTTAATTTAAATGCATGTCAACTGTGCATTTGAGCCATATTTTGGTTTCCAACACACAAGTCATTCCTCTGATATTCTAGTAAGATTTTCAAGTGGCTCTATAGATGGGGAGCTCAAATTGTTCAATGCAGATAAAAGGGATATCTAAAAGAGAAAGGAGAAGGGCTATGTGTTAATGAGAAAAATCCTAACGGTACAATGGGTTTAAATCCTGACCTACGATGTGTTTTGTAAAGGAGCTAACTTATAAGTGATTTTTTTCCCTCCTCCTGATCCTTCACCAAAGCATCTTCAAAATGTGTTTGGCTTCTCTTTACTCTCTTGGTTTCATGGATCCACCCGCCGTTCAAGAAACAAAGGATCAGTGATTCTGTAAGTGCACAATCAAGCACATAGAAAGATAGGT
This sequence comes from Neofelis nebulosa, assembly GCF_028018385.1. NCBI lineage: Eukaryota > Metazoa > Chordata > Mammalia > Carnivora > Felidae > Neofelis > Neofelis nebulosa. The sequence goes on along the minus strand of NC_080782.1, from coordinate 38,440,596 downwards.
GTATACATTTCCCAATTGTTTCCTATTTTATCAAATGTGTGAAGGCTCACAAATGGATTGTTGTTTTTTTTCATTATTTAATAAAAACTGGTAAGTACAAAAACAAATTTAAAATAATATCACCCAAAAGGACATTTTGTGGACAGAAATCCTAGCATTAATGAGAACAGAAGAGTGGTAGATGGGTTGATGGGATACACCCTTAACATTAGCCTTCTCTGAGAGTCTTCTTCCTCTGCAATTTTGTAATTCCAAATACTCTCCTTCCTATGAGAAAGAAGGAAAGTTCCATGGAAACAGGAATTTGTGCCTGTTTTTCTTCAGTATTGCATTCTTCAAGCCTGCACAGAGTAGGTGCTTGACAAGGACTTATTGAATGAAAGAATGAATGTTCTTAATATTACTGAGATGATAGAGTGATAATAGATTCCACCTCATTTTAAGTTTCCATAATTTGGAATTTCAATATGTATTACATCTTTCTTTAAAGGTTAGGCTTTCCATTTCAATTTCTTCTTCTAGAAATCTACTACTCAAAGGGTAATTTAAGGAAATAAAATACTTACAAAGAACAAGGAAACCACTTTCCCTTTGTGACTATAAAATGAAGCCAGAAAATAATTGAGGTGGCCATCCTAAATTACACTTCATTTGGGATAGTCTTTTGGGATAGCATCTAATGATGAATGTTATATTTTTGGCTACATAGCCCAACTTGGTTTTCTCGAAGCCCTTGCCAGCATTCTTTTTTGGCAAGGTGGGAATGGGAAGTAGAAGTGAAGGGTTTAAATATTTGGAAAAATTTTTTCCCGAGAACTTCTACTTAGTAGCACAATTATTATAGTTCTGTTCTCCTAGGATAACTTCCTCAGTGATTGATTTCCTACTTTATAGATTATAAACCTGTCCTCAATATAATTTTGGTATTCCTTTGATGATCTGTATTTAGCTGAATTTGCTACCTAACAGATGCCTGAATATTTAGAATCCCAAAGGACTACAATATCCTGTGGTTTCAAATTCCTGAGCAGTTGATCCAACAATTCTTATTTTGTTCTTGCTTTCCTACCATCTTGGGAGCCAGTGGCAGGTGCTCATTAGAGCTTATTCTCCATTTGCATACAGTTAATCCAAGAGGGACCCCAGAACAACAGCTTTTCCTTTTTTTCTCTCCTTGGATTGATACCTCTTGTGGGCTCGTTTGTTTGTTTGTTTGTTTTTTCTACAGTCAGAATTTCTTTTCATCTACCTTTGAATATCTTTTATATAAAAAAAGATAAAGGAATTCTGACAAGATGATACATATGCAATAAACTTTAAGGGAAAAATAAAATATAAAATATGAATTCTTTGGTTCACTACCTTTATGTATATATGGATCCACTTACTAATTTAGACTGATATAAACATAAAGGCAAGATAGAGTAAGAACAGTGCTGCATGAACAGTCAGATTTTCAACCAACTATAGTATTTGTAAGGGGCTTATAGATCCAGAGTATCTAGTGCATGGAATTAAAGACCAGGAAAGAACAATCAAATTTCAGATAATATATCTGAATTCAGATCAGCAAAGTGCCTTAAACTCTGAAACTAAATTCCAAAATAAAAGTTTCACTTTTACTCAAAACTTTCAAGCCATTAAAAGTGCATTTAAATAGGGGCGCCTGGGTGGCGCAGTCGGTTAAGCGTCCGACTTCAGCCAGGTCACGATCTCGCGGTCCGTGAGTTTGAGCCCCGCGTCAGGCTCTGGGCTGATGGCTCGGAGCCTGGAGCCTGTTTCCGATTCTGTGTCTCCCTCTCTGTCTGCCCCTCCCCCGTTCATGCTCTGTCTCTCTCTGTCCCAAAAATAAATAAAAAAAAAAAAAAAAAAAAAAAAAAAAAGTGCATTTAAATAAATTTTGGTATTGTAAACATATGTAAAACCCATATTCGGACTACAGCAGTCTCAAGGACAGTGAGTGAAGGACACTGTATAAAAGATTATATAATCAATAGAATCATTCTACACATTTTTCAGTAAACTAACCAGAAGAACCAAAATTCAAATGGCTAAAATTAATCAAACATTTAAAAAAGGTAAACTGAGGAACTGGGGAGGAAGGGGCAGGAAAAAGGAGTCAACAGAAGAACAAAAACTGGTTAATGCTTATAAGTAGGGGGAAATAATCGGTGACATAATTAATTGTACTTCTAAGTAACTAATCAAATTTTATTTAGGGGGAAAGTTCTACCTAGTTTATTTCATTTAATAGGAGGTGGGTCAACTAGTTGATCTTAACTTGAATTTTTGCGGTGGCACCTGTATGGCTCAGTTGGTTAAGCGTCCAACTTTGGTTCAGGTCACAATCTCACGGTTTGTGGGTTCGAGTCCCATGTTGGGCTTTGTGCAGACAGCTCAGAGCCTGGAGCCTGCTTCGAATTCTGTGTCTCCCTCTCTCTCGGCCCTCCTCCGCTCACGTCCTGTCTCTCTCTCTCACTCAAAAATAAACATTAAAATAATAATAATAACTTGAATTTCCATGGCTTAAGATTCTATGTATATTCCGTGGCTTAAGATATATGAAAACAGAAATTTTTAGGTTATTTTAATCACACCATAATCAACTGCAAGGGTGTAAGTAACACACAATCCTAGTTACAAGTCTTTCATTTCCTAATGAAGTCATGGTTAACCAATATTCCACATATTAACAACTCTAGTCAAGATGTAACAACTTTTTTGAGAATAAAATGACTAACAAAGGTAGAAATTATGACTAGGCATACATTAGTGACTTTTTGAACTTTAGCTGAAGTAGCAATACAACAGCTCTAGTAACCATTTAGTCCACCCTTAGAACATGACAGTCCCAGTGCCATCAATCTATAGGAAACGAAATTGTTTTTGGCACAAGAAACTTAAAATCTAGCGGCAAGAGTAGGAGATACAGGCAATAAATGAAAATAAAACTAAATAATTTTAGGTATCGATAAGTGCTTTTTTCAAAATCCACATGCTATAGAGTAATTAGAGGTTTGTTTTCGTTAAGAAACTTTGGGATGACTTCTCCGAGAAGGCAACATTTGCATTGACACCTGATGGAATGAGAGGAAGGCAACCAAAACAAACCTGGGGACAAGATTCCAAGCACGTGGTAAAAGCTTCTAGATAGGAACAAATGTGAAATATTTGAAAGTCAGAACAAAGACCAGTGTGCTAGAATAGAATCGGTAAGAGCAGGGGGATGAGACCTGTCAGGTAGACAAGGAGGTCTTGGGGAGATCATGGAGCCTTGTGAAGAGTTTGGATAGAAATATAATTGTAACGGTAAACAATTCAATGTTTACCTTTAGGCCGGGTAGAACATGGTTAATGCATTATGATCACTTTGGCTGTTAGGTGGAAAGGAAAACTTGTGCAGCGGCACAAGTGTGGAGGTAGGGAAACCAGTTGTAGTCGACAGGCACGTGACAGTAGTGCCTTGGACAGGGATTGCAGCAGTGGAAATGGCAAGAAGTAGATGGGTCAAGGCTATATTTCGGAGGTAGAGCTAACTGAACTTAGTGAAGGATGGAGTGTGAGAAGGCAATCAACCGTGAGTCCTAGGAGTTTAGTCTTAGCAACAAGATGGAGGATGGTGCCATTAACTGAGAAGAAAGGGGCTTAAGGAGATTATTCAGACTTTTGTTTTAGTTACATTAAGGCTGTGATGTCTATTAGACTTCCTGGATGTGAGATACATACATGATTCTGGAACTCAAGAGAAAAGTGTGGGCTAGAAAGGTGATAGAAATCTGAGTCATATCAGCATATAGGCAGCCTAGGGCTAGTATATGAAGTTCTAGAAGACCTGATAAGACTGTTTATACTTTCCCAGAACAAGAACATGCTAGAGGAAGTGGCCAGTGAGACAACAGAAAAACTTAAATCAGGTCAATGGGTATCTTAGAACCTGAGGAAGAAAAATCCTCTCAAGAAGCAAAGAGTCAACCCCACCAAACACTGCTAAGATATCAAGACTAGTGAGGTTTGAATAAGTTTTAGGCCACTGACAACTTTTATGAATGTGCTAGTCCTCATAAAATCCTGATAAAACGTGAATTACTCTTTCTCACTTTACAGATGAAAAACATAACCTTGGGAAGGCTTAGCTCTGACTAACTTCTCATAATCTTACTGACCTTAGAGACCATGCATTTATCTGCTCTACTATGACTGCCTCAAGTCATTTGCAGAAATAAGTAGAGTTAAACAGTGTTTAAAATCTACTCCATACATATTATAGGTTTTAGTTTTACTTATGTAATACATCCATTGAGAAACTATGGAACTCTTTAGTCAGTAACTGCAGACATTAAAAGGGAATATTGCAGTTACCACAATCTCTATTCTCAGAAGGAAGACAGTACCTGGAAAACGTCAGTTGAGGGTCCCAAATGTCTAAAGAAAATCTGGGGACACTTCAAATTGAAAACCTTTAGGAGGAGGTCTCCAAAAATACAAAACCCATTGTGTTTTTTTGAAAAAGAAAAGAGTACTTTCTTTGCTCCCTGATTACTTTGTACATAGAGTATTACATCTGGAAGCACATCTTTAAAGTATTCATTTTTATCCTACTGTTCACAGATAGGTACTGAGCAGTAGGAGGTTCATTTGTGCCCATCACATGCTCAGAGTAAAAAGGGGAATTTGGTCCACTTTTACATTTCCATGCTCATTTTTTCCCTAAAATCTCAAAAACTAGTACACAACTAGTAGAATGAGTTATGAGCGTTGTTCGCTCTTTTGCTTGAAAAAACGTTACTGAATTTAAATACATTATTGCTGATCTGAATATATGAGCCTTAGGATGAGTATCTACATATATTTAAGAATTAGGGGGCTGCCTGGGTGGCTCAGTTGGTTAAGCACCCGAGTTCGGCTCCGGTCACGATCTTGCAGTTTGTGAGTTGGAGCCCCGTGTCAGGCTCTGTGCTGACAGCCTGGAGCCTGCTTCTGATTCTGTGTCTCCCTCACTCCCTGCCCCTCTCCCACGCACACTCTGTCTGTCTCTCTCTCTCAAAAATAAATAAACATTAAAATTTTTTTGAAAAAAGAATTAGGAAACAGAAATTTTCAGGTTATTTTAATCACACCATAAAAAATAAAAAATCTAAAAATGGGATTCAGGGGCGCCTGGGTGGTTCAGTGGGTTAAGCGGACGACTTCAGCTCAGGTCATGATCTCACGGTCCGTGAGTTCGAGCCCCGCGTCGGGCTCTATGCTGACAGCTCAGAGCCTGGAACCTGTTTCAGATTCTGTGTCTCCCTCTCTCTCTGACCTTCCCCCATTCATGCTCTGTCTCTCCCTGTCTCAAAAATAAATAAAAAACGTTAAAAAAATTTACAAAAATAAAAAAATAAAAAATAAAATAAATAAAAATGAGTTTCATTTTATAAATGAATTTTGTAAAATTGTGAAAAGCTTACTTGATTCAAACTTTCACGCATTGATTTGAATTTGAACAAACGATGAGTATACATACATATTAAAACTATAAAGTGTGTTTCAGTCACTTACCACTTAACTACTCTGAAGGAAGATTGCTGAATCATCAGTATCCTTATTTTCAGATACTGGTTAATCCACCTTTAAGAGTTATGCATAGGGTTTTGCTGGCTTTAAACAGTGGTTGGCTAGGATCAAAGTATGTTCAACTCCTTCTTCCTTTCTTCAGGAGCTTCCTGAACAATGGGGTAAATGGGACACAACGGTCATTTATTTCTAACCCTGAAAAGACCCATGATCTAGTGCTGAGCTCTCTGGTTCCCTGACCCTAACCTGCAGATTTATAGAGATCTCTCCCCTTTTGCTAAACCAAAAACCTCCCCATTGGTCTGCTGTAGCAGGCTAAGGAGATGAGCTGCCTTGGCTTCTGTGGGAGAAGCAGTTAGCTCTCAGGTGCCAGAGTGGACACATGCTGAAGAGCAGCTTTGAATCAGCAGCATGAAAGGAAAGAGTGGAGGAATGTCACCACATGGAAGGTGGCTTCCCCCACCTCCTCTGGGCAGTGATCTGGTTCCCTACTCATCATGGCTCAATCAGAGGCCCTGAATGAATGGAGTCAGATAGCAGTTCTTCCTTGCCGCAGTAAGAGAAGAAAAGATGGGAGAGGGATTTTCCCTCAGCACCTCACCCATGATTGCCCAGCATTCGCTATCCTGCCTCCATATTCCCTCTATGTTCTCCACGCAGAATACCCAGCCCCAGCTCAACCTTTGAAAATTGCATCTAGCTTAATATCTAGAATCTCTAAGGTAAGCACTGGAGGAAGAATTCTGTCCCCCAAATGTCACCCTCTTGGGATTCTCACTGCTTCCACCACTGTCACCATGCCCCTGACACCAGTGTTGTAGCAATCTCCTTTTACAATTCTTGTTCTCAGTCAGGGTAGCTGCAGTGACAAATACCAAAATCTCTGTGACTTAACACATAAGAATTTGTTCTAATTCTCATTCGCTCAAAATCCTCTGTGGGTGTGGGTATTCACAGGAACTCCTCAATTAGGAGCTGACTCAAGGATCCAGTAATTTCCATCTTAAGCCCCCACATTTTTAGCACATGGCTTCCAAGAAGGAAGACTCTTGAATGTGCAAGGAGTTTTCCCTGTCTCATCAGAGAAACATCAAATGTATGCAGAAACTCATGGTCTTTTAGCCAAAACTAGCTGCTAGGCCTAGCCATACAGGTTGCACATCGACGGTGGTAAGCATGAAATATTTTTGCTACAAATAAACCAGGGGCCCCAAATCAGTGCCTTTCCAAAGCCCAGAAAGTAACATAAATATGCAAGGCTGCCTCACATAATAAACAGCAATGAGTTTTACTTCCTAATATGAGTTCATACATTTTCAATGAACATTTTGTTGTTTTATGAAATTCTAAGTCTAATGAACTTCTCCAAAAGATAGGCAGAGAATTCTTTTTTTTTTGTTTTGTTTTAAGTTTCATTTACTTATCTTGAGAGAGGGAGAGAGAACAATCAGGAGAGGGGCAGAGAGAGGAGGTCAGAAGATCCTGTTGTCCCAACAGCAGAGAGCCCAATGAAGGGCTCAAACTCACGAACCATGAGATCATGACCCTGAGCCAAAGTCAGACACTTGGGGTGCCTCAGTGACTCGGTTGGTTGAGCGTCTGACTTCAGCTCAGGTCATGATCTCACGGTTTGTGGGTTTGAGCCCCACATCGGGCTCTGTGCTGACAGCTAGGAGCCTGCAGCCTGCTTCAGATTCTGTGTCTCTTTCTCTCTCTGCCCCTCCCCCACTTGTGCTCTGTCTCTCTCTCAAAAAAAATAAACAAATGTAAAAAAAAAAGTTTTTTTTTTAAAAAAGTCAGACACTTAACCAACTGAGCCACCCAGGTGCCCCAGTAGGCAAGAATTCTAGGACAAGGATGACTTGCTAACACGTGCCAGCTTCATCACCCAAACTAAGCAGTGTCTGGGAGGAGGACATAAGCAAAGCAGAAAAGGAGGAGCTAGGGATCACTGTGGTGCTCCCTAGCCTCCTGCCTCTTATGAGTGAAGGATCAGCAAAATAGAGTCCCTAAGAAGGACTTCAGAAGAGCGGTGCCTACAGCGGTGCCTAGAAAGAGCTGGCCAATCTATTAGCTATAAAGTCGTACCTCATTTTCATTTCATTTTAATTTATTTATCTTAGTGGGTTTTTAAAAAAAATAATATGTTTTGTGAGGGGCATCTGGGTGGCTCAGTTGGTTGAGGGGACCGATTCTTAATTCTGGCTCATGTTATGTTCTCAGGGTCATGAGACTGAGCCCTGCCTCTGGCTCCATGCTAATAATGCTGAGCCTGCTTGGGACTCTCTCTCTCCTTCTCTCTCTTCCTCTCCCCGACTGTTGCTCACTATCTCTTAAAATAAATAAACGTTAAATATATATATATATATATATATATATATATTTTAAATATATATATGTTAAATATATATATAAATATATATGTTATATATATAAATATATATGTTAAATATATATAAATATATATGTTAAATATATATATAAATATATATATGTTAAATATATATATAAATATATATATATATATTAATGAGACATTTGAATATGCTACTTTCCCATGCTCATTTTTCTGCCGTTTCACTTTGCTTTGTGTGATCATATTGCCCAGAGCAAAACTGAACAACAGGGGAATGGTTCAGAAAAGCATATTCCCACATTGTTGCTGCCTTTTGGGAGAGTAATCTGACAAAGCCTATTAGAATTAAATATACAAGTGACCTACCCACTAACCCTATTCATAGGAGTCTATCATTATAAAAAACCAAATACCAGTATATGAAGATATACGAAATGACCTACTTAAAGATGAATTGTTTAGAGTTGCTAAGAACTATAAACTGAGGTAGAAATCAAACAACTGTTTTATAGTCAGATTTATTATGGCTGAATATATTATGGTGTGTCCATAATTAATATGGATATACAGCCCTAAAGAGTACATCAGAGCTGCCCCAATTGTCATGGGGGATTTCCACAAGGCACTAATTAACAAGAACAGTAAGAAAAGTGTGTATTTTATAATCTCGTTTTTGGGAAGCCATGGCCAAAAACCCTCCACACATAGATTGGCATTGCAACATTAAAAAAATGTCTATTTCTACCATTTGATTGATCAACTACACTTCAGGGTATATGCCCAAAGGAAATAAAAATAGATTATCAAAAAGATCTATGCACTATCATGTTTATTGCAGCATTATTCACAATAGCCAAGAAATGGAAACAACCTAAGAGCCCATCAATGGATGAATGGATAAAGAATAAATTATATATATGATACATATATCATATATATTTATTTATTCACACACACACACACACACACACAACCTATATTGGTGTGGAATATTACTCAGCCACAAGAAAGAAGGAAATCCTGCCATTTGTGACAATATGGATGGACCTTGAGGATATTACACTTAATGAAATAAATCATACAGGAAAAGATAAATATTGTTGATATTGCTTATATGTGGAATCTAAAAAAGTAGAATTTGTAAAAACAGAGAGCATAATGGTGATGACCATGCACTGGGAGTCAGGGTAATAGGAGAAATGTTGTTTGAAGGTACATATTTTCAACTAGTAGATAAATAAGTCCTGGAGATCTATGAGATTACAGTCTATGATTACAGAGAAAAATATTGGATTTTGAACATCAAACTTGCTAAGACAGTAGACCTTAATTATTCTCACCAAAAAATGAGATGGAATGATAATTACTACAGAGGTAAACATACTGCAGTATATAAATGTTTCAAATCAACATGTTATTTACTTGAAACTTACACAATGTTATGAGTCAAATATATTTCAATTTTTAAAAGCTTATTTCAATCTATGTGTACCTGCTAACCAATGATGCCTCTCCCCAGTATTTGTGAACAGAAACGTATTATTGATAGAAGGTAATATTAAAGATTACCATTTGCATCCATGTGTGATGGACACTTAAACCTTCACATTAATCCTTCAAGGCAGAAATTATTATACACATAAATTATTATACACATATGTATTATATACATACAGGAAAATCCAGGACTTCAGAGGATAAGTAACTTGCCCAAAGTCTTGAGACAGAACTGAGCGTCAAAGAAACTGTATTCTCTACTACATGTAGATAACCACATAGGTAAGTATGTACGTTACTCTTAAGTTAATTAACTAGCTATAAGGACCACTCAAAGATGTACATGGGCAAATATACAAATAGATTTACCCAAAAAGTGGTTAGGAACTTGCAGTCTGCAATCAGATAGATGCAAGCCCAAATCCTGGCACCTTCCTTCAGTAACAGTGTTGCTTTGGCAAAATTATTTCATGTCTGAAGCTTCAGTTTTTCATTTGTAAAATGGTAATTTTGGAACCTACTTCAGTACTTTATCAGGTTATGGAGAGAATTAAATGGAAAATAAGTATAAAACCTAGAACCCACGTGCTCAATAAAAACTATAGATTATAATGTTCATTATTATTTTTATATGCAGAGTGATAATATCTGATCAAAATGTATTTAATATCAAAATAACAAATGTCAAGCTCTTATGTCTTATAAGCTGACTTATGAAATATTCAGAAAAACAGTGACATTAGCTTTAGTTTCTTCTTCACCTTGATGTTAAAACATCCTATTTTAACTTTTTTTTTCTTTCTTTAACCATCAGGATTTTTTAAGTTTTGGTTTTGTTTGTTTTTTTTTTTTACATTTTTCTTTTATTTAGTATAACTGACACACAATGTTACACTCGTTTCAGGTGATTTGGCAACTTAGTGATTTGCCAAGTTTATAACCTTATCCTATGTTCACCGCATGTGTAGCTACCACCTGTCCCTCTATATTGCTATGATAGTATCCTTGACTGTAGTCCTTATGCTGTGACTTTTACTCCTGTGACTTATTCATTTCATAACTGGGAGCCTGTATCTCCTACTCCTAATCATCAGTTTTTAAGAAACATGCTCCTTCTGGGGCGCCTGGGTGGTGCAGTCGGTTAAGCGTCCGACTTCAGCCAGGTCACGATCTCGCAGTCCGTGAGTTCGAGCCCCGCGTCAGGCTCTGGGCTGATGGCTCGGAGCCTGGGGCCTGTTTCCGATTCTGTGTCTCCCTCTCTCTCTGCCCCTCCCCCGTTCATGCTCTGTCTCTCTCTGTCCCAAAAATAAATAAAAACGTTGAAAAAAAAAATTAAAAAAAAAAAAAAAAAGAAACATGCTCCTTCTTTCCTGTCCTTTCCTAGAACCCCTAGAATAAATCATACTTTGATTGCTTTCTCATGGTGACCTATTCTCAACTAACAACTTAACTATTTTTAGACGGGTATGAGTCTCCTCTTTCAATAATTTGTTTTGATTTCAAAACCACTTCAGTAAATATTTACTCTTCTCTCATTATTTTGTACGGGAATTTCTTAAAAAACGGATCAAGTACTATAAATTCTTTTAAAGCCGCTGAATTTGGGGCCCCCGGCTGGCTCAGTCAGTTGAGCATCCAACTCTTGATTTCAGCTCAGGTCATGATTTGAGGGTGGTGAGATTGAGCCTGAGTGTGGAGACTGCTTAAGATTCTCTCCCTCCCTCTCTCTGTGCCCGTCTCCGCTCGCTCTCTCTCAAAAAATAATAATTAATTAATTAATTAATTAATTAATTATTTTAAAGTGTTCCTAGGAAATAATGAATAGATACCCCTACAGTGGAGGGGAAGACCTTTAATGTCTATCTAAAGAGTTTGGATTTTGGGGCACCTGGGTGGCTCAGTCGGTTGAGCGTCCGACTTCAGCTCAGGTCACAATCTCGCGGTCCGTGAGTTCGAGCCCCACGTCAGGCTCTGGGCTGATGGCTCGGAGCCTGGAGCCTGCTTCCGATTCTCTGTCTCCTTCTCTCTCTCTGCCCCTCCCCCGTTCATGCTCTATCTCTCTCTGTCTCAAAAATAAATAAATGTTAAAAAAAATTTAAAGAGTTTGGATTTTAATAAGCTTTCATCATAGTTGCAGATATGAGGCCTGGTTTCAGCACTAACACAGTATCAGCTCTCATAAAGGTTTGTCTGAAGCATGTTAAAAATAAAACCTGTTCGATTGTCTCACTACTCTTGAGATCTTATTCTCAGTTGAAAGACTCCCTCTCAATTCAGTGGGACATTCGGGGTCCAAATGTATCCAGCAGTAACCATATAAGTTTATTTGCAGCTGCAAAGATAGGACAATTTGCCTCAGAGTGGCTTGAATATATAGGGGAACATTTTTCTCATGGGACACGAAGTCTAGAGACAGGGAAAGGGACTTGGCAGTTGTTTAGAGGCCCAGCTATATCAGAACAGTACATCTCTGATTCTCAAGTTTGTCACCTCATTGTCATAGTAAGGGAGAAGGGAACTGAGAATGGATGTTAAAATGGCCAGTCTCAGGCTCTGCCATAATAACTCTATGTGAAGGAAAACCTCAAGATGTAGAAGCTTCAGAATTAGCCCTGCAAGGTCACAGAAGACATGAATATAGATAATGCTCAATAGCTCATATTAACAGCTTTCCAATTTGGGTTGAATAAAAAACAAGTTAAGGATCCAAATCATTCTTGTAATACAGTTAAGTAGGAGATTTCTAAATTACCAAAGCACCAATATTTAAAGTCTAAGGTACCAGAGAGCAAAGAGATTCTTGAAACGCTTTTATTCTTTGTATTTGTAAGTGAGTTCAGTGCTGGCAGAACCCCATCACTGCCTACATTATTGATGGGGATATCTGCAAAGAAGCAGATGTTTTGCCAAGAAGGGGAATATGAATCACTGTATCTAATAAGATGAGAATCTTAGGAAACAGTCTACATAGCTCATGAGTGAAGCCAGCAATTAATCTTGACATGTTTTGTAAAAGGTTTGGTTGCTTAACATTTCTCCCAAGTAATTTTTTTTAAAGTTTGCTGTAGGCAGGAAGGTAAAAAGACTGGCATGCAGGAAACTGAACTTTTCTTTCCTCCAAAGGCCAACGGTACCCGTTGTATATTGAAATATGAGGTGCATCAGGATAGGAGATTAGACAAAGGCATTCACCAGTGTGCCCTCAGTCCCAACTTGCTAAAGGAAGTGATGAAGTGGCGCCATAGGAGACAAGGAGTCATGACCAATTTATTGCTCCATTCTGATGTTGCATATTTATGCAAAGTTTTATTTATAAAGATAATTTATGTGGCACTTGGGTTATGTGGTAATCACAGGACTTAGTGTCTAAAACTACATAATGTCATGTTGGAATGTAGACAGAAATTCCCTTGTATTGATCTACATATGAAAGCTCCCAAGAAACGTGCTAAAATCAAAATGTATATTTGATTCTCCATATACTTCTTTGAAGAGGAGAAAATGAAGATCTGTTATTTCTTAAAGTCATTGATTATTGTTATCCCCATTTGGGTCTACATATTGCTAAAAATAAATTATAAAATCTTGTATCAAAAACTCAATGTGGTTCCCTTATGTTCCTTTAATTCTAAGCTTTTAATGTATCTTATAATGTTGGTATTAATTTGTTTACTAGAAGTTCAAATAGAATAAGCTCAATGTTGAGCAGGAACCCGGGTTAAATGAAGTCAGGGTCACAATGTGTATTTGATCTCAGAGCCAATATACTTTTTGGCAACTTTTCTATGAAAACCTAAATGGAATATGTATTTTAAATGTTTTTTTAATGTTTATCTTCATAGAAACAGAGAGAGTGTGAGCATGGGTGGGGCAGAGAGAGAGAGAGAGAGAGAGAGAGAGAGAGAATGCCAAGCAGGCTCCATTCTGTCTGCACAGAGCCCAATGTGGGGCTCAATTCCAAGAACTGAGATCATTACCTGAGCCAAAATCAAGAGTCGGACACTTAACTGACTGAGCCACTCAGGTGCCCTGGAAATTTATATTTTATTTTATTTTATTTTTTTTTTTTTTTTTTTTTTAATTTTTAATTTTTATTTATTTTTGGGACAGAGAGAGACAGAGCATGAACGGGGGAGGGGCAGAGAGAGAGGGAGACACAGAATCGGAAACAGGCTCCAGGCTCCGAGCCATCAGCCCAGAGCCTGACGCGGGGCTCGAACTCACGGACCGCGAGATCGTGACCTGGCTGAAGTCGGACGCTTAACCGACTGCGCCACCCAGGCGCCCCTGGAAATTTATATTTTAAAGGGAAGTAGGAAACAACTTCAGCTTTTTGAAATCCAGAAGTCTGTTCTCTCTTTATATCCATTTAATACATTCTTACAATGAATAACCTGCACTGTTTGATTGTTTCTATCATATTGAAATTTACATATACCACTTACTTAAATTTATACATTCATTCATAATTCACAAAGAATAACAACTAAATCCATCACTAAATTTCCCAAGACAATAGGAAAACAAAAGACAATTTCAGGGCTGAACTTCCATAAATATCCTCATTATTTATTGTTTTCTTTTCTCCAACCCTTGCTCCACCTCTGTTCCTCTCTGGACTTTACCCTTATTTAACCTCTCATTATTGCCATCTGTTGCTTCTCAGTAAAGCATTTCACAGATATACACACTAATAGAGACTCTGTTAGGGAACTTACTAACTTGCATTATTGCCAATTATGAATCTAGTTCCATTTCTTGAGTGCGAGGCTCTTAAAAGCATCACTTTATTTTACATCTTTTACTCTCTAACTGCATTACCCAGTAGTTCTGAATACACACACACACACACACACACACACACACACAAAGACTTATACATGTGTATTCACAGCATCTTTATTCATATTAGCCAAAACTGAAAATACATCCAAAAGAGCTGAATGAATAAACAAATGCTGGTATATACATACAATGCAATGTTATTCACCAATAATACAAAATTAACTATGGATATACATAAAGTAAGCAGATCAATGGTTGCTGCAGAGGCTGGAAGGAACTTTTTGGGATAATGATGGTCTATATTTTGAGGTGGTTAGTGGTTACATGGGTAGATGCATTTTCAAAATTCACTGAACCTTACTTTTTTTTTTTTTTAATTTTTTTTTCAACATTTTTTTATTTATTTTTGGGACAGAGAGAGACAGAGCATGAACGGGGGAGGGGCAGAGAGAGAGGGAGACACAGAATCAGAAACAGGCTCCAGGCTCCGAGCCATCAGCCCAGAGCCTGATGCGGGGCTCGAACTCACGGACCGCGAGATCGTGACCTGGCTGAAGTCGGACGCTTAACCGACTGCGCCACCCAGGCGCCCCTGAACCTTACTTTTAAAATGGCTACATTTTATTGTGTGGGAATTACATCTCAAAAGGTTGAAATTTTAAAACTAGAATTTTATAAAATAACATATCTCATATTTGTTTTTCTGTAAATATGGAAAATTCAAGAGATTTATTGTTCAAGAGTGCAAAAGATCAATAAAATAGAAACGGATTATTTCTTCACATTTGGCCATACTGAATAGCATATGTCATGTAAAATGTTTCCATCATAAGTGATATGATGAGCAAATTATTGTATATTTAGAGCAATTTTCTTTATTTTTTTAATGTTTATTTATTTTTGAGACAGAGACAGAGCATGAACGGGGGAGGGTCAGAGAGAGAGAGAGAGGGAGACACAGAACCTGAAGCAGGATCCAGGCTCTGAGCTGTCAGCACAGAGCCGGACGCGGGGCTCGAACTCATGAACTGTGAGATCATGACCTGAGCCGAAGTCGGACGCTCAACCGACTGAGCCACCCAGGCGCCCCTAGAGCAATTTTTAAAACCATCAATACTCAACTCTTTTTTTGGTTAATTTTTTTAATGTTTATTTTTGAGGAAGAGAGAGAACATAAGCAGTGGAGGGACACAGAGAGAGGGAGACACAGAATCTGAAGCAGGCGCCAGGCCTTGAGCTGTCAGCAGAGTTCAGTGTGGGGCTCAAACCCACGAGCCATGAGTTCATGACCTGAGCCAAACGAGACGCCTCATGACTGAGCCACCCAGACGCCCCAATACTCAACACTTAAACATCAAGAAAAGTAAGGAAAGGCCACAGAAGTCCCTGATGTAAAACAGGTGAGTAAAACTCACAAATATGTTTTTGAAAATCCTAATACATGGAAGAAACAGACAGGTTATCTGTTTTATTCATGAGTTCAAGGAGTCACACTTTTGTTACAGCCATTGAAAAAGAACACCAAGAAGTACCTCATTTTCAGATGAGACAGAGAAGAAGAGGGATATTGTGCAGGCGGCTGGTTTTAAAAAAAAGTTCTTGAGAGCATCTTATTAACAAAGCCAGTGCTATGGTTTAAAATATAGTTATCTTCACTGGGAGAAAAATGCAGCAGCAACAGCCTTTGGTAGCAACTTTATCTCCAGTTAGCATCTTACCCATAGTATGGAGAGACAAATGGAAACCATAAAAAAATGTGGTTATACATGAAAAAGAAACAACTTGACATCCATATCCCACTGGATGTGGGTCAGAAGTACATTTTTGATCAAAATAAAAAATGTAAGTGCCTGAACTGACGAGTTGTCTATATTAACAGGAAACTCTCCTTCGCCCTTTGCCTAGCACAGTATGAAACCATCAGTACAAAAGAGGAACGGAAGCCACTGAAAAGATTATCTATAAATGTTTTCACTGAAACCATTTTGTTGAAATGACTATGCAAATGATTCAGCAGAATTTATTCTTGTACAGTTGACTTAGATAGTTGAAGAAGACTAGATTATGAAATATCTATCATAGTGGATCACAATGTATATTTCTTTTTACCCTCAAAATTCCTAAACCTATGGCAAATATATGACATTGTTCATTAGCTTTGTAGTGAAAGACACATTGAATAAAAATGCAAATGTTTTCTTTAATCACCAAGAATTTTTTCTACTTCCCATTTCACTTAGTTCTATCAGAATCAGTCTGCTTTTGTATTGTTTTTTAAATTAGAAAATTGACATAATTGTGTATGTTTTTGTGCATCCCCAAATGAAATAAAGTGACAATATATTTGTTTATTCAACATTTATTAAGTAACTACTATGTGTAAGGAAATGTGCTACTCACTGAAGATAAAACAATGCACTATATAGACATTTTCTCTATGCTCATGGGGCTTAGACAATTAGAGAAATTAGAAAAATAAATAAATAAATCATAGTCAGTGCTATGAAGAAGAAGGAATGGTCTGAGGACAAGAATGGTAGACAGTAGTCAGAGAAGGTTTCTAGAGGTGGACCCTTTAAGCAGAGACCAAAAAGAAAAGAGGGACTTATTCAGGTGGTGAGCACTAGGATGAATTTTCCCGGCAGAGGTGAGAGCATCTACAAATCCTCTGGAGAGAAAAGGCTCAGACCTTGTGACAAAGGGAAAGATTAGCTGGATTGGCACCTGGCAAATGGGGAAGACTGTGTTGTTAGGCAAGAGTTGGATCGCATAGGGATTTTTCAGTCTTGGTAAGAAGTTTCAATTTATTTCTAAGTGCAGTGGGAAATCAGTGGAAGACTTTTACAGGGAAAGTGATGTGGTTCTGTTGACATTTTGTTAAAGTCACTTTTCCTGCCAACTCAAAACTGGGTTGGAAGAGAGAAAAAGCCAGTGAGGGACACCTAATATTAGACTTTTTCAGTCATTCAGGAGGGAAATAACAGAGGCCTGGGTTAAGGTGATAGTGGTGGAATGAGAGAAAAGAGAATGGATCCATATCTATTTTGTGAAGAGTAGAAGCAGGTCTGCAAATAGATGAGTAGGGTATAGGGCAAGAGAGAAATCAATGTTGGCTCCTCACGTCTGGCTTCAGCAATAAAGTGGAGGACGGTACCATGCACCGAATCAGAAATATCTGGGAGAAGTCAATGGGCCTCGTGGGATGAAGAATCAAACTTTCCACTGTGGACGTATGAAGTTCAAGGTGACTATAATACATCTAAAAAGAGATGCCAAATAGACAGTAGAATTCATGTGATGCGGGTGAGGGCTAGAGAAATACATATAGAAGTCATCAGAACAAACTGATGCATCAGACTTAATGAGATCATCTGTTGCAGAAGTGTAGAGAAGAAAAGTGAACTCAGCACGAAAAACGGATGAATGTTAATATTCATGTTTGGTAAAGGAGAAACCAACAGGAGGAACCGATAGAAAAGCGTCAGTTATAGAGAAGGAAAATCAGAGAGGAGGCATGTGCGCTAAGGCATTCCTCTGAGTCAACAAACGATAATATGTCAAGTAGGAAAATACCAAAATGAGGACAAAGAGTCATCCAGATATGATACGTGCAAGTTATTGGTGAAGTTGACTAGAGCAGTTCACTGAAGTAGTGAGACTAAAACTGTGAGAAGTGAATGAGAGGTAAAAAGGTAGAGATATATGTAGATAGTTCTTTTGAGAAGTTTATCAGACTAGGAGAGAGTCTTAAAAAGTATTTGTTTTGCAATGGGAAATATTACCACATGATTGAATACTAGTGGTAATAATCCAGAAGGAAGTGAGAGAAAATAATGTGAGAAAAATGTCATCGAAGGAATGAAGAACTTCAGGAAGAGGCTGAAGAAAACTTTCCTCCATTGTGACAGAAGTGAAGAAGAACATGGGTGCTAGCATGGGTGAGTTGTAGTTCTAGAGGAAGGAAGATTAAAAATTGCTCTGTAAGAGTTTTTTTGGGTTTTTTTTTTCTATACTTTCTGTTCAATTCTCCCGAAATGTTTAAGTGTTAATGTTTAACCCATCCTGACTTGGAAACTTACCTACAGGAACAGATTAAACAAACTTCAAATATAGGATTCATCCTTCTCTGTGGCCATTCTGTAAAAAATTGTCTCTGAATACAAACTAATCATTATTTTTACAGAAAATTAATATATACAGGTCACAACTAATATGCTTAAAAACACATGAGGTTTTTCCAAAGAAAATTACAGACATAATAGAATACCACATGCTCCTTCCTCTCCATGCAACAGAATCCTGGGGCATATGAAAGCACAAACAGATATTATAGTTATCTGTATCATATATCATTTGAAGGAAGCACACATTTTTGTTATTATTTAGTTGAATCCATTTAGATGGCACAATGCTGCAAATATCTATGATGTTAGGAGTATGGATGAAAGGTCAGGGCAAAACAAAAATCACATGTCTCATGTATAGGCATGCTACCAATCAAGGGCTGAACCAATCCATTTTTCAAAAAGAGTTTTTTTTCAGTCACCCACTGCTGGATAAAAAAAGAGGACCACCCCTCAAAACCTTGGAACCTTAGGAGCCAAGGAATACAGTCTTGGAAAGTGATGGAAATACCACAGGATAAAACTGGAATGAACTTTTGAGATCACTTTATTTCATGGTTTTTATAATTTTTCTCAAAATTTTTTTTATTTTCCAGTGAAATATCACATCAAACAGATGAGAATTGTGCTCAAACTATGATGCCAGGTTTCTTGCACGTACTTCTGGTAGCACCCAATATATCTCCAAAGAACCATAGAGCCCCAAGGAGACAGAGAGATGGTAAGTGAGAGAGATAATAGACCTAGTTAGTGACAATGGCATTTGGATTTGCCTCAGACTTTAACAACCCCGATTCTCAGGCTGACAGATCCATCATGGGAGTCGAGTCATCTTGAGAGACTCTAAATATTTATATTGGCTCTAGGACATCAACACCAAGAACAAAACCATGGTGTCTGGGAGGACTTCGGCTCAGAGCATGTCTCCTAGAGACCACTTGATGGGTTCCTGTTGTGCTCTCCTATTGAGATAATCCTCCAAGCTGTGGGAAACCCAAACCAGCAAACAGTGCAGACAGTGAGTCATGGATCATACATAACACAAGCACTGTGCTTTGGCACCAGGCAGGGTGACATTAATGGGACAGTTTTTTGTACTTTTCATGGAAAATGGAAAGTGCAATCAAATGATAAGAATATAATAGTTTTTATGTGGCATATATATTAAAACATGCTAAAATTTTAAATACTTAAATAATACACCACATGAGGAACATAGTCTTTGTATATGTTCATATTTGGAACATAAAACTCACTTTAAATCTATAGCATGAGGAAAATTTACTGAATTTTTGACATTGCTCTTCCTGTCAAAAGACAATAATTGAAGGAACTGATCCTACTATTTGAGTCTGCCAAAAACAATTCTAACAGAAAGATAACAGAATTTTACTCAAAATTAATGTAGCTTTTGCTAGATTTTGTTACTGTGTTACTATAGTATTTCCCCCCCTCCCTCTTGCTCTCTCCTACACACACACATATATACACGCACAGAGAGACTCAGAAATATTTTCCATCAGTTGCAGTGTGGTTGTTTTCTGCACTGCTCCCTAGTGACAAGGGACTCTGCCATCATGGCATGCTTCAGATTGTCTCCCATAGCATCTAATTTCTGCACCACACTGCTGCCTCTCTTCAGCTCCCTAACATTGAGAATAGGGTATATATTTTTGTAGGGTATATCTTCATTATCCATCATCATAATAATTATAATAAAATGTAGTAATGAAAGTGATGTAACAATAAGAGGAAGTCTGTGTAACCATATAAGATGTTGCAAAAAGAAAGAAGATAATTTCAGGCAAAAGTGTATTATACTATAAGATTAGAAAGGAAGAATTGTAGGAAAGCCTCTTTACAGAGAGGGGACATTGAAAGTGAATGCCCCAAGAAAGAAAATATCGAAACACACCTATGTCTTATTTAATCACCTATACGATTTAGTCACATGCCAAAGTAGAGACAGTATCTGCATCGCCTATATGGTTTTCCAAACTTCCTATTGTCTCTCTTATATGCAGTTCACCTCAAGATGTTTTTCCACATTTGTTGGAGATGAAATATCCAACATAGACACGGGAATTGTATGTCCAGCAGGAGAGAAAGAAACCTGTCAAAACTCAGTCTTCTTCTATTACACATCTAATAGGGAACTCATTTTAGCCCAACAGGGGTCATCCTTGAAGGCTACAATTTTTGTACTGATGCTCTTTGGAGGCGTTATAGTTAGTTCAGTAAAATGATATACCACTAAAATTGGCATAACTTAATATACAAAGATTATAATGATGTTCAATAGGCTGACTTCAAGGAATGTACTTTCTAAACTTTTTTAATGCTTATTTATTTTGGGGAGGGGGGAGAGAGAGACAGAGCAGGAGCAGGGTAGGGGCAGAGAGATAGGGAGACACAGAATCTGAAACTGTCAGCACAGAGCTTGATGCAGGACTTAAACCCATGAACCCCGAGATCATGACCTGAGCCAAAGTTGGATGCCTAACCAACTGAGCCACTCAGGCGCCCCAGGAATGTACTTTTTAAAGACAGGTGAAATTAAGAAGACATCCGGAGGGAGGATCTTGGGTAGATGGTGGAGTAGGAAGACCCTGAGCTCACCCCATCCCACGTTTACAACTAGATTCGCCCACATCCAAGCCAATAAACAGGAGAGCTATCCAAAGACTTGGAGAACAAACTCCACAACTATATATAGAGAGAAGATGCCCATCTGAAAGGGTAGGAAGGTCAGAAAGGGGGAAGCTGTCCACAGGAGGGAGGGAGCTGAATCCACAGAGAAAGCAGAGAAATGGGCCCTTGCACCAATAAGCTCACATGGGAAAGACTAATCCTCATAATGTTGGGCTTTAAAAAGCAGAGGAGCTAAATTCTACGAGTGTGTAAACCAGTGGGGCTTGGAGCCTAGAGCTTTAAAAGTCATCTGACTCAGCACTGGGTGAGCCTGGAGGGTGAGTGATAGCTGGGTCTCTGCCCTTAAAGAGATGTGGGGAGAGGCAACATAAAAACAGCAGTTTACACAACATTGGGGGCAAACCGGAGACAGATCTGTTTGTACTGATTTCTGAGCATGTTGGAGAACTTTGAAAACAAGGGAGCTGGCAGGTGCCATTTTCCCCCCATCCCCCAGAATAAACACAGAGCCACCTGTGGGAGGCAGGGTTGCACGGATACTTGTAGCCTTGGCCCAGGACCCAGGGCAAATCATATTAAAGTGGTGCAGGTGCCCCACCAAGCATCCAGATACACAGCTGCCTCTGTGTGCCCAGCCAAGCTGCAGAAGAGCATCCAGCCATGTGTTCTACCATTGTCATGTGCTGCTCCCAACCTCATGCCCTCAGCCGCCATAGCACTTTGGGGGACCCAACATAGGACTAGTGACACAATTCAAATTTTGCTAACACTGCCACCCTGCTCCCAATTCCCAGGAGAGTACACCTCCTCAGATCTGGTCTACCTGGGTCCCCCCCTAACACCAAAAAGAGCAAACACAGCCACAACAGGCAGGGAGTCAGTGCAGACAACTGCACTGAAAGGAGAAGTGACTCAGACACAACAGCAAGGCATAAGTAACATACACAGGATATTCTCCTGACGTGCCAAGTTCTGGTAAACAGGGGATACTGCACTGCAGGGCACTCTGGATCCTCTTCTACATGAAGTCACTACTTTCAAGAGCAGAAGACATAGCTGACTTTGTTAACACACAGAAACAGACATAGAGAGGCAGACAAAATGAGGATACAGGAAAATTTATCCCAGATTAAAGAACAAGATAAGGCCATGGCCAGAGATCTAAGCAAAACAGATATAAGTAACATGATTGATAGAGAATTTAAAGCAATGACCATAAGTATACTCATTGAACTTGAGAAAAGAGTGGAAGACATGAGTGAAACCCTTAACACAGAGACACAGAGATAAGGAATAACATGCCAGAGATAAAGTGCTTAATAAATAAAATGAGAAACATGGTTGAAGGAATGAATAGCCAGATGAAAGAACCAGAGGAACAAATTAGTGACCTACAAGACAGAATAATGGAAACTAATACAGTTGAACAGAGAGAAAAAAGAATTACACAAAAGGAGAATAGACTTAATGAACTTAATAACTCCACCAAGCATAATCACATTCATATTGTAGAAGTCCCAGAAGAAGAGAAGGAAAGGGGGGACAATTTGTTTTAAGAAATAATAGCTGAAAACTTCCCCCATCTGGGGAAGGAAACAGACACCCAGACCCAGTAGGTAATAGAACTCCCATCAAAATCAATAAAGCAGATCCACAGCAAGATATATTGTAATTAAATTTGCAAAATATAGGGGAGCTTGGGTGGCTCAGTCAGTTAAGGAGCTGACTCTTGATTTCAGTTCAGGTCATGATCTCACAGTTTGTACATTCAAGCCCCTCATTGGGCTCTGCACTGACAGTGTGGAGCTTGCTTGGGATCCTCTCTCTCCTTCTCTCTCTGCCCTTCCCCTCCTTGTGTTCTCCCTCTCTCTCAAAATAAATAAATAAACTTTTTTAAAAAACTGCAAAATATACTGAAAAAGAAAAAAATCTTTAAAGCAGAAGACAAAAGAAGTCAGTAACTTACAAGGGAAAACCTATAAAGCTAGCAAGAGATTTTTCAACAGAAACAAGCCAAAAGGAAGTGGTATAATATATTAAAGGTGCTGAATGAGAAAAATATGCAGCCAAAAATACTCTATCCAGAAAGGCTATCATTCAGAATAGTAAAAGAGATAAACAGTTTCCCAGACAGACAAAAACTAAAGGAATTCATGAATACTAAACCAGCCCTGCAAGAAATATTAAAGGGGACACTTTGAGTGGAAAGAGAGATCAAAAGTAGCAGTATAAAGGCACAAAACACAAAAGGAGTAAAAATTAATATTTTTGTAAAAAAAAATCAGTCAAGGAGCTCACAAAAAAATAAAAAGGATATAAAATGTAATCACATATACCTAAAATGTAGGGAGGACAGGAGTAAAGAATGGGTGCATGGGGTGCCTGGCTGCCTCAGTCAGTACAGCATGTGACTCTTGATCTCAGGGTCATTAAAATCAAGTCTTACGTTGGGCATAGCGATTACTTAGAAAGAAAAAAAAAAAAAGGACGAGTTCACACTTACATGATCATCAACTTAATATAGACTGCTATATGCAGAAGGGGTTATATACAAACAGAATGGCAACCAGATATCAAAAACTATTAATAAACATACAAAGAATAAAGAGAAAGAAATCCAAATATATCACTAAGTAAAATCAGAAAACATGAGACAAAGACAAGAGAGGATCAGAGAAAATCTTCAGAAACAACCACAAAACAAATAATAAAATGGAAATAAATACATATCAATAATTACTTTGAATGTAAATTGGACTAAATGCTCCAATCAAAACATATAGGGTGACAGAATGGTTACAAAAACAAGATCCATCTATATGCTAACTAAAAAAGACTCATTTTAGACCTAAAGACAGATTGATAGTGAGAGGATGGAGAAATATCTATCATGCAAATGAATGTCAAAAGAAAGCCAGAGTAGCAGTACTTATATTGAACAAAACAGACTTTCTTCTTTTTAATTCTTTTTTTTTACATTTATTTATTTTTGAAAGACAAAGCACGAGTGGGGGAGGGGCAGAGAGAGAAGGAGGTACAGAATCTGAAGCAGGCTCCAGGCTCCGAGCTCCGAGCTGTCAGCACAGAGTCTGATGTGGGGCTCAAACTCACAAACCTTGAGATCATGACCTGAGCTGAAGTTGGAGGCTTAACTGACTGAGCCACCCAGGCACCCTGAACAAAACAGACTTTCAAACAAAGACTAACAAGAGACAAGGATACCATAATTATAAAGGGGACAATCTAACAAGAAGATATAACAATGGAAATATTTATGTGCCCAACCTAGGGACACCCAAATACGTAAAACAGTTAATAACAAACAAAAAGAAACTAGTTGATAATAATATAATAATAGTAGGGGCCTTTAACATCCCACTTACATTGGTGGACGGATTATCTAAACAGAAAATCAACAAGGAAACAATGGCTTTCAATGATATACTGAAACAAATGGATTTAACAGGTATATTCTGAACATTCCATCTTAAAACAGCAGAATACATATTCTTTTCAAGAGCACATGGAACATTCTCTAGAATAGATCACATATTAGCCCATAAAACCAACCTTAACAAGTTCAAGAAGGTGCAAGTCATATCATCTATCTTTTCTGACCATAATGCTTTGAAACTAGAAGTTAACCACAAGAAAAAACCTGGAAAGACTACAAATACGTGGAGGTTAAATAACATTCTCCTAAACAATGAATGGGTCAACCATGAAATAAAAGAAGAAATTAAAAAATACATGGAAACAAATGAAAATGAAAATACAATGGTGCAAAACCTCTGGGATGCAGCAAAAGCAGTTCTAAGAGAGAAGTATATGACAATACAGGCCTCGTTCATGAAGCAAGAAAAATCTCAAATAAACAACCTTACACCTAAAGTAACTAGAAAAGAACAACAAATAAAATCTAAAACCAGCAGAAGGAAGGAAATAATAAAGATTAGAGAAGAAATAAATAATACAGAAACTAAAAATCAGTAGAACAGATGAATGAAACCAGGAGCTGGTACTTGAAACAAATCAATAAAATTGATAAACTCAGAGCCAGACCTATCAAGAAAAAAAAGGAAAAGGACTCAAATAAATAAAATCACAAATACGAGAAGAGAAATTACAACCAACACCACAGAAAATAAACAAGTGTAAAAGAATATTATAAAAAAAAACTATATGCCAACAAACTGGACAACCTACAAGGATAAATTCCTAGAAATATATAAACTACCAAAACTGAAACAGGAAGAAACAGCAAGTTTGAATACATGGATAAATAACCAGCCAAGAAATTGAATCAGTAATCAGAAAACTCCCAACAAACAAAAGTCAGGACCAGATGGCCTCACAGGCAAATTCTACCAAACATTTAAAGAAGAGGTAATACCTTTTCTTCTCAAATATTTCAAAAAATAGAAAAGAAAGGTAACCTCCAAATTCATTTTTTGAGGCCAGCATTATCCTGATACCAAAATCAGATAAAGACACCACTGAAAAAGAGACATACAGGTCAATATCCCTGAGGAACATAGATGCAAAAGTCCTCAATAGAACACTAGCAAACTGAATTCAATAATAAAAATAAATCCCCTAAGTGGGATTTATTTCTGAGTTGCAAGGGTGGTTCAATATTCACAAATCGATCAATGTGATACATCACATAAATAAGAGGAAGGATAAGAACCATATGATCACTTCAATAGATGCAGGAAAAGCATTTGACAAAGTACAACATCCAGTCATGATAAAAAACCCGCAACAAAGTAGGTTTAAAGGGAACATAACTCGGTATAATAAAGGCCATATATGAAAACCCATGGCTACTATCATCATCAATGGGGAAAAACTGAGAACTTTTCCTCTGTCATCAAGAACAAGACAGCGATGCCCACTCTCACCACTTTTATTCAACATAGTACTGGAAGTCCTAGCCACAACAATGAAAGAAAGAAAGAAAGAAAGAAAGAAAGAAAGAAAGAAAGAAAGAAAGAAAGAAAGAAAGAAAGAAAGAAAGAAAGAAAGAAAGAAAGAAAGAAAGAAAGAAAGAAAGAAAAGGATTCCAAATCAGCAAGAAAGAAGTCAAACTTTTACTACTTGCAGATGACATGATACTATATATAGAAAACTTGAAGGATTCCACCAAAAAACCTGCTAGAACTGACAACTGAATTCAGGAAAGTCACAGGTACAAACTCAATGTACAGAAATCTTGCATTTCTATATACCAATAATGAGAAATTAATGAACCAATCTCATTTACAAATGCACCAAAACCAATGAGATAACTAGGAATAAATCTAACCAAAGAGGTGAAAGACCTATACTCTGCAAACTATAAGACACTGATGAAAGAAAATCACCAACACAAGAAACAACAGATATTGGTGAGGGATGTGGAGAACGGGAAACCAACCGTATTGCATTTTTGGTGGGAATGCAAACTGGTATAGAGAGTATTGAGATTCCTCAAAAAGTTAAAAATAGAAATAGCCTACAATCCGGCAATCACACTACTGGGTATTTACCAAAAAAATACAAAAACACTAATTCAAGGGGATACACGCACCCCAAGGTTTATAGCAGCAGTATTTACAATAGCCATATTATAGAAACAGCCCAGTGTCCAACGACTGATGTATGGATAAATAAGATGTGTGTGTGTGTGTGTGTGTGTATGTGTGTGTGTGTATATATATATATATATATATATATATATATATATATATATAATGGAATATTGTCCAGCCATAAAAAGGAAGGACATGGATGAAGCTAGAAAGTATAATTTTAAGTGAAATGAACCAGAGAAAGGAAAATACCATATGATTTCACTCATAGGTGGAATCTAAGGAACAAAACAAATGAGGAAAGGGAAAAAGAGAGAGAAAAGCAAACCAAGAAACAGACTTAACTACAGAGAACAAACTGTTGGTTACCAGAGGGGAGGTGAGTGGGGAGATGGGTAAAATAGGTGATGGGGATTAAGGAGTGCACTTGCTGTGATGAGCACCGGGTGATGTATGGAAGTGTTGAATTACTATATTGTAAACATGATACTAATATTACACTGTATGTTAACTAACTGGAATTTAAATAATTTTAAATTTACTTTAAACTTAAATTAAAATAAAATTAAATTTAAATTTAAATAAAATAAAATAAATAAAATAAAATAAATAAATTTAAATTAAATTTAAATTAAAATAAAAATTAAATTTAAACTCACTTTAAAAATGAGACATCTATCATAGAGAAACTGAAACTAATATTGAAAACAAGAGAATGTCCCCAGTTTCTTCTGTATTCTGCTGTCTTTCTCACTTCTGAAATCAGAGCACATTGCTTTTTCAAAAATTAGTACATGTTTAAATTTGTTTTCATATTAAGTCTACTATAAATTTTTGGATTTTTTTTTCTTGTCAAAGTTTAAAAACACTTGATTAATAATTCAAATAAGGAAAGATTTGGTGACATAATCTTTACTAAGTTGTTGTGAGGTCTTTCATTAAATGTTAAAAGCAAAGTTTAGTAGAAGTTTCTGTTAGTGTATTAAAGTTACCAATATTATGAAAGATTTTCTAGCATATAATTCAATCAACCATTATACAACAGAGAAATTACTCTGCAATCCCCTTGGTCACGTTCACTATTTGGTACATTAAATGAATCATTATTCCTAAAATCTGAATTTTTTTTAACGTTTATTTTTGAGACAGAGAGAGACAGAGCATGAACAGGGGAGGGGCAGGGAGAGAGGGAGACACAGAATCCGAAGCAGGCTCCAGGCTCCAAGCCATCAGCCCAGAACCCGACGCGGGGCTCGAACTCCCGGACTGCGAGATCGTGACCTGAGCTGAAGCCGGGCGCCCAACCGACTGAACCACCCAGGCGCCCCTGAATTTTTAATAATAAACATGCATTGGAAAAAATATTGGCAAAAGAATTTTAAAGACTGCTTTATTGAACCCAGAGACAATTTTTCATATTAACCAATGCCTAAATAATGTCCTCTGTGAAGTGTTAAGTGTGCATCTGTTAAAACTAATGCCTGTTTTAGGAGAAGATACAGGATACTGGCTGATCATACATGACTAGCACAACTGTAAATTGATACATTTCTAGAAGGCAATTTTAGAATCTAAGTCAAAGATTTTACAACTAAACATTTTCTTTGATTCAGCAACTACAAGTCTGAAAAGGGGTCCAAGGAAATAATAAGATAGTTTGCAGAAACCACTCAAAAGTAGTATATGCATAGAGATGTCCCAACAATAAGATGCAAGCCATATAATTTTTTTTATGTTTTTATTTTATTTTTGAGAGACAGAGACAGAGTGCAAGCAGGGAAGGGGCAGACAGAGATGGAGACATAGAATCTGAAGCAGGCTCCAGGCTCTGAGCTGTCAGCACAGAGCCTGACGCAGGGCTCAAACTCACAGACTGTGAGATCATGACCTGAGCTCAAGTCAGATGCTTAACCAACTGAGCCACCCAGATGCCCCTAGAAGTAAGTCATATGATGACTAATCTGTGTGTGGAATACTGTGTAATTATTAAAAATTATGAAAATCTATCCACCAAAGTAGGGAAAAAACAGTCAGCATGCTTAAAGCTGTTGCAACTGAGTATTACCCTCATCCTGAACAGGCCAGTTCCTAATAGAGTTCTGGGCACACCATGCCCACTAGACAACATTGCAAGCAGAAAAGTATTTGCTTGGTATTCTTGTATTGAGTTTTGTCTACAGGAACAATAGGGCAATTTCTTTGGCAACTGTGCAAAGATCTTATTGACTTTGAGGATTTAGGGCAGGAACAGAGTAAGAACTTTCTACTTTCCAGAAGACCTAGTGACAGAGCTGAGTGTCAGGCTCTATTGAGAAGAACCATTAAGGCTTCATTCATGGGAAGAGTGTACCTCAGGAACATGTTCTATTGTTAGAAATTTCATTCTCAGAAGTAATGTTGGGAGTAAATGAGTCTAGCCTAAGATGACAGAACAGGATAGAGTGTAATGAGTAATAATAAGAATTGTGAAGTGATACTCATATCCATACATATATATATATACATGTGTGTGTATACAGAATTTAATTTTTGTGTATTTAATAGATTTGAAACATTGGTGAAATAACAGTTTATGTGAGCTAAGGATGGGATTAAGAATCATGGTTCTGTAGTTCTATTTGATCATTTGGTGGTGGGGTGGCAGACAA
This sequence comes from Neofelis nebulosa, assembly GCF_028018385.1. Lineage (NCBI taxonomy): Eukaryota > Metazoa > Chordata > Mammalia > Carnivora > Felidae > Neofelis > Neofelis nebulosa. The sequence continues at coordinate 38,411,405 of NC_080782.1, read as the reverse complement.
AATTGACATATCAGAAGAGGCTGGAAACCCCCAGAAGTTTTTCTCATGAAGGAATCACATTTAAAAAAAAATCTCACTTGGAAAGAACATATGATGACTTACAGTTATCCAGAATCTCTCTATAACTTTTTCTTATTGTCGTTGTTGTTGAGTTTTTATTTCATAATCATAAGCTTACTCTGCAATCCAGCTAGACTTGGAGGGTGTAAGGAAATATAGAACACACCAAACTGCAGCAAGAACACAAAGATTATAGGATATTTTGAGCAGATGGGGGGGAAGGGGTGCTGTCCTGAGCTACAGAAGGAATGGTCTGGTAATTAAGATAAACATTGCTAAATTTATTAGATTTGTTCACAGTCAGCAATGGTGATCTTGCTGGTCTTGCCATTCTTGGCCCCAAAGTGCTCCATGGCTTCCACAATATTCTTGCCCTCTTTCACCTTGTCAAAGACCACATTCTTGTCATCCAACCACTCAGTCTTGGCAGTGCAGGTGAAAAAGTGGGAACCGTTTGTGTTGGGTCCAGCATTTGCCATAGACAAGATGCCAGGACCCATGTGCTTCAGGATGAAATTCCTCTTATCCAATTTCTTCCCACAGATTGACTTGCCACTGGTGCCATTGTGGCAAGTGAAGTCACCATCCTGGCACAGAAATCCCCAAATAATCCTATGAAAGCAAGAACCTTTATAACCAAATCCTTTCTCACCAGTTCTCAGAGCATGAAAATTTTCTGCTGTCTTTGGAAATTTGTCTGCAAACACCTTGAAGGAGATGCAGCCCAAGGATCCGCCGTCCATGGTAATGTCAAAGAACATAGTGCGGTTGACCGTGGCTCAGCAGCGCGGGTCGCTCCAGGTAGTGGCATCTGCAACTCTTTTGACCTTTTCTCCTCCACTAGGCACTTCAGATAAGACAAACTTCATGTGATAAATATGTGCTCTGAGATACATGTGTAAATATAATTTTTGTCAATGTCAGTATATTTTTCTCATTGTTATTTCAGATTGATCTTTACTACAGGGGTTCATGAACTGGAATTTTTTATTTCTCAGCAGCCAATCACTCTAACAAAGAGGTAAAAACTAACTTTAAATAAATAAATACACAAGGAGGTATTATAATTAAATATGCCCTAGGAAAATGTAGCAATCTTTTGTGATATAAAGAAAACCCTCTTCGGGTGCCTGGGTGGCTCAGTTGGTAAAGCGCCTGACTTTGACTCAGGTCATGATCTCATGGTTTATGAGCTCAAGCCCCGTGTGGGGCTAAGTGCTGATAGCTCATTGCCTGGAGCCTGCTTCAGATTCTGTGTCTCCCTCTCTCTCTCTGCCCCTCCCACGCTCATGAGAGTTCTCTCTCTCTCTCTCTCTCTCAAAAATAAATAAACATAAAGGGGCACCTGGGTGTCTCAGTCAGTTAAGAGTCTGACTTCGGCTCAGGTCATGATCTCTCGGTCTGTGGGTTCAAGCCCCTTGTCAGGCTCTGTGCTGATAACCCAGAGCCTGCTTTGGGTTCTATGTCTCCCTCTCTCTCTGGCCCTCCCCCACTTGTGCTCTGTCTCTCAAAAATAAATAAATGTTAAAAGTAAATAAATAAATAAATAAATAAATAAATAAATAAATAAACATTAAAGAATTAAAAGAAAAATTAAAAAGAAAAGAAAGAAAGAAAACCCTTTCATATTTATCTGGGTTTTCAACATATCACAACGAATCTTCTGAAAACCTATAGGTGAGCCACTAGGGCCTCAAAGATCATCTTTAAAGATACTCCACAATCTATATTATTCTAGACAAACAAAGGCTATCTATTTAACTTTTGTTATATTATTCACAACTATTGAGGTATATGTTAGAAATTCAATGGTAATGAACATCCACAGAAATTCAGACTCAAACAGCCATTAATATTTTCAAGAAGGCTAATTAGTGTGTGGCCAGAAGCACACACAACAGAATGACTGAGGTTTTTGATTGGAAGAATATTATACCAGTATGGGCTTATAAATGCTGCCAGGAGCTTTACTAAATACTATTAACATGAACATTGATGAGATCACTTACCTCGTGAAGTTGAGGGAGAGGACAGACATATGAACAAATAAATCTAGCAATGAGATGAATGGTGTAAGAAGATGAACAGGTGTTTCCAAATCATAGCATTTAGCTTTAACGGGGTATCTGGCAATATTCCCTGAACTAATAATGATATCTGAGTTGAGAAATAAAGGATAAGACTTTTTCAGACAAACAAGCAGCAAAAGGGATATGAGGTAAAAGGGTCAGCATGAACAAGGAATTCCCTTTTGAGAATTCCAAGTATTTTATAATTCCAAGAGACTAGATCACAAAGGACCAAAGGAGGCTTTTCGATCCTATAGGTAATAGGGTACTTTTGAAAACCTTTACACAAAGGTGTTATGCCATACCTGCATTAGTCAAGGTTCTCCAGATAAACAGAACCAATAGCATGTGCAAATATATAGGAAAAAATTATTATAAGGAATTGGCTATATGTTTATGGAGACTGGCAAATCCAAAATTTGCAGGGTGGGCCAGCAGGCTGGAGACTCAGGAGAACCAATATCCTAGTTCAAGTCTAAAGGCCATCAGCTGTAGAACCAGAAAGGGCTAATGTTGCAGATAAAATCCAAAGGCAGTGTGCTAAAGAAGTCTTTCTTACTCCAGAGAGGTCTGCTTTTGTTCTCTTCAGGTCTTCAATTGATTGGATGAGGCCCAGCCACTTCTTGGAAGGCAATGCACTTTACTCAAAGTCCACCATAGTCCACCATTAAATGTAAATCTCATTCAAAAACAACATCACAGATGAGCACTGGGTGTTGTATGTAAGTGATAAATCATTAATCCTATAAATTCCACACCAGAAATATTACACTGCCTCTTAACTAACTGGAATTTAAATAAAAATTTGGAGAAAGGTGCTTGGGTGACTCAGTTGGTTGAACATCTGACTCTTGATATCAGCTCAGGTCATGGTCTCATGGTCATAGGATCGAGCCCTGCGTCAGGCCTGTGTTAGGCCTCTCATTGGGCTCCACGCTCAGTGTGGATCCTGCTTAAGATTCTCTCTGTCACTCTGCCCTTCTCCCCTACTCACACTCTCTCTCTCTTTCTAAAATAAATAAGTAAACATTTAAAATAAATAAAATAAATAAATAATTTGGAGATTAAAAAACAAAAAAGGGCATGAAAAACAGAACAAAACAAAACATCAATACAGAAACACCCAGAATAATGTTTGATCAAGTATCTGGGTAATCCATGGCCCAGCTAAGTTCACACAAAGAATTAACCCTTAGAGTACCATATCTCAAATCAAGACGGAAGGAGTTATACCATGTGAAGTAGACCACCCAGCACCTTTAATACATTAGTGCACAGCTGAAGTTTAAAATATGTTTCTCTTTTTATTGGAAAAAACTAGATGTTGACCATCTAAACCTAACATGGAATGGTTGATCTTACTTGGTGAAAAGATAAAGTTGGGCCTCTTTTCACCACATCAGTAACCCATTTTTCCTACCATGCTTATGACTTCATGGAATTACAATTTGAAAATGTGTATGAATTAAATATTCACTAGTTTTATAAGGAGTGACTATAACTATCTAATGATGTAGAGGCAGAAATCCTCTAGTGTTCAGAACATTTATGGAGTATTTAGAGTCAATATTATATTTTAATGAAAGGTATTTAGTAACTTTGATGAACTCGAATAAATAAAAAAATAAATAGTACTTTTTAGATTTTGTATTTAAGAATTTTGGTTGGAGGGGCACCTGGGTGGCTCAGTCAGTTGAGCGTCTGACTTCTGTGCAGGTCATGATCTCACAGTTTGTGAGTTCGAGCCCCGCGTTGGGCTCTGTGCTGACAGCTCAGAGCCTGGAGCCTGCTTCAGATTCTTTGCCTCCCTCTCTCTCTGCTCCTTCCCCACTTGTGCTCTGCCTCTCTCTGTCTCTCAAAACTAAATGAAAATTTTAAAAATTAAAAAAAAGAATTTTGATTGGAATTTATTTCTATTAAGATATTTTCAGGTGTTTTAGGGGCACCTGGCTGGCTCAGTCAGTGGAGCATGTGACTCCTGATCTTGGGGTTGTGGGTTCAAGTCCCACAATGGGTGCAGAGATTACTTAAAAATTTAAAAAAATCTTTTAAAAAAGATATTTTCAGTTGTTTTAAAGGATCAGATATCTTATCTCAGAAAAATGATCCATTTATTTTTTAGTCTAAAAGATACTCTGATATGGAGTAAGACCCATCTGGATTTTTCCCTAACACTGACAGTTAATCCACATTTAGCATTAATTATGTACCATGTACTGACATAAGACCTTCAAATATTTGAACTCTCCGAATCCTCATAGCAATTCTTTTTTTAAAAGTTTTTATTAAAATTTCAATTAGCTAACATACAATGTAATATTAGTTTCAGGTGTACAATATAGTGATTTAACACTTCCATACATCATCTGGTGCTCATCACAAGTCCATTCCTTAATCCCCATTACCTATTTAACCCATCCCACACCTCCTCCTCTCAATCCTTATAGCAATTCTAAATGTTAGGCACTATTGTGGTCCCTGTTTTATAGATGATAAAATTATAGACGTTAAGTGTCTTTCCCAATGTCAAACAGTAGGAAATCTGTTTCTTGGGTGGACCCAAGATTTGAACCAGGCAGATTAGTTCCATATTCCATCTCTTACCTACAGCATTACACTATCTTCCATTTTTACTGATCAGAACATATAAAAAAATTAAAACAACAAAACATGTAAGTAATATGTGGGCTTTTGGTTTGATTTGTTTGGGTTTGATCTGGAAGGAGAGGATGGATGAGGACTGCAAACAGTATTATATCTGTAGTGAATAATCAGCTTAAACCCAAACTGGGGGTCAGATCAATATTTGGCATTGTCCGGCAAATTGGGGCCAACTAAAAAAAATGATGGAATTCGCTTGGCAGTCAAGATCTAAAAGACCTGAGACCTCCCCACAGGTCTAGACCAGTGACCTGTAAAAACCAGTGTGGCACAGAGGAAGGTACACATGGTCTCAGACTGGACAGATTACCAGGGTGATCAGAGTAGACAGTCAGCGAGTCATCAGGCTACAGAATAAACCAACTATATTGCAGTTCAGATCTTTGATTCCAGGGCATTTTGGATGATTTTCTGGTCACAGATACTGATTGTAATTTAAAAACTAAACTAAACTAAACTAAACTAAACTAAACTAAACTAAACCAAACTCTTTGATAAATTGAGCTCTTAACTGGAGAAGATACAAATAAGGTCTAGTCAATCACCTCACAATGATTTTAGCACATCCAGGTATTTTTTAGTTTGGCAGAAAGAAACAAAGATCACAGACAGTTGAAGTTGAATTATCCATTGGTGAGTGTAATTCCTGCTTTCTGGGCCCTCGAAGCTGCCCTGGTTCCCTTCCTTTAAGATACTGATTTTTTTAAACTCTGCTTTTTGTTTTGGCAGCCTCACAAAATCTCTTTTTAGTTCTGGTTATCAAGAGTCAATTTTGTTATTTGCCACCAAAAGCCAACAACCAGTGCAATTTATTCCTTATTTAGCTAAGAGACTTATCTCTCATTCTCTACCAAAATCTTATCACCATTTGCTACCCAAAGTAAGTCTTTCTTTGACTTCCATTGATCTTTTTCAGTTTGGAACCCACCTGGGAATAAATCTGATATGACAGCACTTTGTAAATACAGATGTACATGCTAATATTATTCTGTAATGTATACTTATTCAGTATTTTATTACTCTATACCCAATTATACTCCCACCCACCCAACTCTATCATATAGCATGGTGCCAGATGTAACGGTAAACATTCAACATATACATATTGAACTAAATCATCACTATCAAATTCAAATTATAATTGTGTATAATTTATTCTATATACATATTCTCATCATAACAAGAATCTTATTTTGTAGTACACTGCAAATATCTTTAGCAAAGGACTAGATGTTTGTCTTTTGGCCAGGTAAGTACACTTTCAAACTAGATATCACGTTGTAGTATTAAATTCAATCTTACCCTAAAATGCATAGATTTTCTTCAGAGCTTAAGTCTCCTAAACAAAAATTTTGACCACTGGCTACCTTTCACATTTTCCAGTCAGATCTCTGCCACCGAATACTGAGATACAGTAACTCTTTAGTTATTTTAAGACTGTTTGTCTTGCCACCCAGCCTAAGATCAGCAAATAAAGAGTTCCAAACAGAAGCCACAACCTCAAGGTAATACAATCTCGGGCAAGTTAGTTATTTTCTTTACATTCCAGTTTCCTCGATTGTAAGGTGAAAATGGATAATTATTCTAATCTGCAGTGTCGTATTAAGGACTAAATGGGATAAAGTTACTAAAGTGTTTATTACATATGGTGCTGCGAACATCAATAAATTTGAGAGTCAGATTGAGGCAAAACAAACTCAGGGTTTTTACTTATAGAAAAGCCTTTCAGACTTTGCTCAAAAAAATTTTTACTCATTGCTTGCACATAGTTTTTACAAACGTGGTTATCCATCTCCACCCTACAACAGAGTAAGAGTAGCAAATGAAAACACTGGTAGGCAGAAGGCCAAGGAACTGTTAAGCAGCTGACACACACTGATCATCTGTATTTATCTGTTATTGTTGGCTGTGTCAGAAGCCAGTAAACTGAAGGCAGGGTACATTTCGAGTTACCTTGCTGACATTGAGGAAGCACATATAAAAAACTAGTTCAGAAGAAATACCCACAAATCCAAAGAACAGATATCACGCAAAGATAGCCTTGGACATTCATACAGACTGATGGGGCTCAGAACATTGATACACAATAGAAGTGTGTTGAGTATACATCAAAAGCGGTGGGTCCCAGCTTAGATTCAAATCATAGGTCTACCCCTTATAAGCTGTGTTTGTTACCTATTGTCTCTGTAACCTCAGTAGCACAGCTGTAAAAGGAGATAATAATAATTTTGCAAGGTTGTTTTGAAGACAAAATTTTTTATGTATATGTATATATATCTTTATAAATTTGTGCAGTACATCTTGTACAAAGAGGCAAGGAGGTAGATTACACAATTTAGAATGATTTGTCATTTAAACATTTTTTTCATTTAAAAATTGTCTTTAGGGGCGCCTGGGTGGCGCAGTCGGTTAAGCGTCCGACTTCAGCCAGGTCACGATCTCGCGGTCCGTGAGTTCGAGCCCCGCGTCGGGCTCCGGGCTGATGGCTTGGAGCCTGGAGCCTGTTTCCGATTCTGTGTCTCCCTCTCTCTCTGCCCCTCCCCCGTTCATGCTCTGTCTCTCTCTGTCCCAAAAATAAATAAAAAACATTGAAAAAAAAAAAAATAAAAAAAAAAATAATAAAATAAAAATTGTCTTTATTTTAAGTTCTGCATTTATATAAAAGCCTCAATTAGTTGGAAACGTTATTTAGGTAGAATTCCTCATTCTTTAACAATGACAGATAAATAAAGCACTACTACCGTGAATTAAAAATGCATACATCATTTTTAAAAGTTTATTTATTTATTTTGAAAGAGAAACAGAGAGAGTCAGCAGGGGAGGGGCAGAGACAGAGGGAGAGAGAGAATCCCAAGCAGGCTCCGTGCTGTCAGTGCAGAACCTGATTTGGGGCTCGAACCCACGAACCATGAGATCATGACCTAAGCAGACACCAAGAGTTGGATGCTTAACCGACCAAGCCATCCAGGTGCCCTTGCGTACATCACTTTTAAATAGCATCATAAACATAATGTAAAGGCAATGAGAAAGTGGGAAAACATATTCACAACATATAGGAGAAGGGATTAGCAACCTTAATGTGTAAAGATCTCATAAAAATTAATGAGAAAAAGTTGGACCAACATCATTAACAAGTTAAAAAAGAACTACAACTGGACTATATATATTGATTTAACTGCTAAGTAAAAATGGTGAGATAATATTTGCACCTATGACCTTGACAAAGATTTTTTAAGTTATTATAATGCCCAACATTGATTAAAATGTGGGGAAACAGGCATCTTTACACACTACAAGGAAGAATAGAAACTGGCAGTCAGCCTAGAAGTTGGCAATTTATATTAAAAGGCTTCGAGTGCTGTTTACTCTTTCATCCAGAAATACTAGTGAACATATGCAAGGAGTAATAGAAAAGAATATTCATCTCTTTGAAAGATTGGAAAATCCTAAAGTCTTTGTTCAACTAATATGGAAATAGTTCAGTAAATCATAATTTATGGTTCATTCACATAAAGGAGTATATGTTAACTTATACAATCCTATAAAGTACATGTGTTGTCATAACAACATAATCATAATATAATGTTAAGGGAAAAGGTACAAACGACATGCTGTATATTTTGCATTGCAATAATAGTGTATACTTTTAAAAACTATACAGAAGTAAAAGTTTCAATGAAAAGGACATAAACGTGATAATGATTGTTTAGAATGATTATGGGCAATTCTCAGTTCCTCTTTTTGCTTTTTTAAAATTTTCTGCTTTTTAAATTTTACCTTTACTATGTATTGCTTTTGCAATAAGGTAATTGAAAAAATTGAAACAAATATGTATTGATTTTTATAGAACTTGATTGTAAACAATACCATTTATTAGAAAATATATAAGGAATATCTTCAATAATCTTACACTTGCATAAGATTTTGTTTGTAACACTCTTCCGTGCATTTTTGCCTTAAGACTCTGTGACATACCTATCATCATCCCAATTTTAAGAATGAAGAAACTGTTACTTGAACAAAGGCATCCCACTGATAAGCGACACGGCTCTGTCTTAAATGCAGTTCTTCTGAGTTGAAGGCCATGGCCCTTTCTATGGTACCAAGAGCTGCCTCCCACTTAATCCCTGCCTGGCAGTAAAAGAAGCCAACTGTGCATTAAAATATAGAATCTTTTGCACTTCTATTCCAGATGCCTGTAGGATCAAGCCAGCATATCATTATTTTTCATTTCATTGAGTTTTTTTAATGACAAATTCTGACTGCAAACTCCTTCCTGAATGGAGAGTTCAAATTAAAATGTCAGTTTTGATTCAGTGAAGATGCTTTACTTTCAAAACATTTAAGGAAAATATTTTCATTAAAACCAAGATGATTGCATGTCAGAGTATATAAATGTCATGATAAGTTCCAGCATTTAGTAAAAAGATTTCAAGCCCTATTGGACAAATCTAGGAATGTATATGCAGGACAACATTCCTATAATGCAAGAAAACACTCTCATTACAAATATACATATGGATATGTATATTCACATAAATATTTTAAATGTACACAAAAGTTCTAGATCCTTATACCATAATTTGTCAGTGTCTATGACAAACAATCCAATTTGTTGACAAGCAGTCTCCAACAATTATTAACAGTGACAGCAGCCATTAGATTTCTGGATACTAATATAGCTCTCATTGATGAATTGCTTTGCATTTTGCTAAGCCTCAAGTCTTTCCATGTATATATGGTTTTTTTTAAATAAAGTTTGTTTATTTATTTATTTATTTAGAGATAAAGCACACTCAAGCAGGGGAGGAGAGAGAGAGAGAGAGAGAGAGAGAGAGAATCCCAAGCAGGCTCCATGCTGTGAGCGAGGAGCCCAACACGGGGCTCAATCTCATGAACTACGAGATCATGACCTGAGCCAAAATCAAGAGACAGACACTTAACCAGGGTGCCTGGGTGGCTCAATTGATTGAGTGTCCCACTCTTGGTTTCAGTTCAGGTCATGATCTCAGGGTTTGTGGGTTCAAGCCCTGCATGGGTCTCTGGTCTCTGCACTGATAGTGTGGAGTCTGCTTGGTATTCTCTGCCTCTCTCTGTGCCCCTCTCCTACTCACTCACTTGTTCTCTCTCTTTCTCAAAAATAAATAAATAAAATTACACACACACACACACACACACACACACACACACACAAAAGAGACGCTTAACCAACTAAGCCACCCATGTTAACTCCTTTGTATATCAATGAAGACTTTTGAGATTCACTTTAGTCTAGGTTGCACTAGACATTTTTTTTCCATAATTTTCCAGAATTTTCCATAATTCTCCAGACAAACAAAACAAAAATTTTATATGGATCTCTCATTACACACACACACACACACACAAATATTACAATTTATCATACCCAATCATCTTTCTCCCTAGTGATCAAGTTCTTCACAAATAACCTATTACAGCCAGACCTCATACATAGCTTTAATTTTAATTTAATTCATCCATAGTACAGATCTGTTCAACCAAGGATCACTACCAGCTTAAGAGAAGAGGCTTTTGCACTAATCCCATTTCACCTCTCCTTCTTTTTGTCCTCCAGAACCAAGAATCACCCCCGCCCAATCTCGTTCTCTCCCTTGGCCTTCGCTCTTCTCTGAAATATCCAGAGACGATAAGAAGGAAAGAGTTTCTTTATTCCTTCCTGTTCTAAGAACTCCTGAGTCCTCTTCTCCGGCCATAGAAAGCTAAACCAGAATCAGAAGATGTAAGTTGATACTGCTGTCCTAGCCTGGCACTATTTTCTCTCCTCTCTTCTACCTTCCCTCTTAGCCTTTATATTTATTTTTCTGCCTCACACAAACATCACCAGCTCTCCTTGAGATTCCCCCAACATAACCTTTTGCTAGCAGAAATTAAAAAGTCTTCCAACGACACGCTCTGAACCATCACAATCTTTGTTGCTTGTTTTGTTTTCACTACTGAACCACTGAAAGACCCCTCTTCAGCCATACACATGCCTTAGCAAGGGTATTGTATATGTCTTGCTTATTGCACATGCACAATAATTCAAAAAACACAATTACAAAATACTTAAAAATAAGCAGTCTGCTGAATTTAGCCAGATTTGGTTCAACGTTAATGAATCTACAAGAGTTAGGATTTGGGGAGAGGGGACATTTTTAAAAATTGGAAATTGCAGCCAAAATAAGCAGATAAAATCCCTACTAACACATAATGATGAAAAGTCTTCATAAGACTACATGATTTTTTTATTTAACTAGAGAGCCTTAACTAGCTACTCTAGGGTCCTCATATGCAAAACAGAAATAAATGGATTCCCTTGAGTGGTGCCCATGTTGTTAAATGCTCTCCCCACCCCACCCCACCCCCAGCATGAAGCATGAAGCAGGTCTCCACCCTCTCAACTTGAAAGAGGATGTGCATCATTCCACAGACGTCTGTCTTCTAGCACCACCCCTCACATTTCCTCGATTTACCAGGTCTTCAGCTGTGTTCTAGGAAGACCATATCATACACTATTAAGCTGGATATCTATGCTAAGCATATAAGACAATGACTGACAGAGGGAAAAAAATGTTTTTTCAATTAGATACTCAATATATTTGTATTTCAAAAGGGGCAATACTTTTCTTCATTTAACAGTGAAAAAAGTTAGAAATTAATTTCAAAAAAATAAGGAAACGGCAAGCAACCATGACCCTGGGATCATGACCTGAGCAGAAATCAAAACTCAGATGTTCAACTGACTGAGCCACCCAGTCGCCCTTGCCTTTCCTATTTAAACTGTTCCACATTTTAAGCAACTAGTAGATGAAAGAAAATGTCTCTTTGCAGAAGCATTCCAGCAAGTAAATGAAGATAGAATATCATTATTTTACAATTTATATTAAATAAATGGCTCTAGGCATTGATCATCAGTGGTTGCTAATACCTCAATAAGAAAGACATGTGGATATTATATGCTCCTAACGGAAGAACACATCACTACCTAGAAAATGGTCTTGCAAAAACAAAAACAAAAACTGGAACCTAAATCTTATCAAAGCTCTAGATCCAAATATCTATAGACGATTAGAAAATATGTTGCATTACACCACGGAAATGCAATCAGTATAATGCAGGGGAAAGGAAACTGTAGGACAGTATATTTTCTTGAACAAAACTAAACCAAAAGAGAGAAATGGAGAGGCAACACATAGATTGAAGGAGACATATCAACCAATCCTAATGCATGAACCTAGTCAAAACCCTGATTCAAACAATCTGTAACAAATTGTACACAAACACACTTACATTTATGAAAGGGTTAAAAATCAGAACGCAACTGGGTATTCTGTGATTATTAAAAAAGTATTTTTTTCAGTGTTATAACAGTATTATGGCACTTCTACAACCTTACTTAGAGATACGCACTGAAATTACAGATGAAATTTTATAACATCCAAGATTTGCTTCAAAATAATACAGAAGGTGAGAAAGGTGGTAGAGGTACAAATGAAGTACAACTGGCCACGAGTTTCCAGTTGTTGAAATTGGGTAGTGGGTGCATGGGTGTCCACTGTACTGTTGCGCTTACTTTGTATATATCCTAAATTTTCCATAATAATACAATGGGATATTACTCAGCCATAAGAAAGAATGAGATCCTGCCATATGCAACAACATGGATGGACCTAGAAGGTATAATGCTAAGTGAAATAAGTCAGAGAAAGACAAATATAATCATATGATTTCACTCATATGTCGAATTTAAGAAATAAAACAAAGAAAAAAAAAGAGACAAACCAAAAAATGGACTCTTACATACAGAAAACAAACTGGTGTTTTCCAGAGGGGAGTGGTGGTGGTGGGGGGTGGATAAAATAGATAAAGGGGATGAAGGGTCCACCTACTGTGATGAACACTGTATAGAATTGTTGAATCACTATATTGTATGCCTGAAACGAATATGACACTATATGTTAATTATACTTCAATTTTTTTAATTCCATAATAAAAAGTAAAAAATACAGAGATTCTTGTTTAATTGGTATGGGACTTAGGTATGAAAGAAAGTGAAAGACTGAGAGGAAGGAGGAGGGGCAGGAAGAAGAGAAGAGGAAAGAAGGAAAGAAGGATGGGAGAGAGGGAGGGAGGGAGGGAGGAAGAGCCACTTGTCTGTGTGATTCTAATGTGTGCACAGTCTGGACTAAGAGCCATTTGTCTACCCTCTAGCCATTCCATTACTTCCAGTTACACATCCATGTCTGTCTCAGTGGTTCTATCAGAATCCACTGGGATCCATGACAAACAGGCGGACTCCTGGGCCTCATCCCAGAGGGACTTTGGGGAGATTAAGGTGGGACTTGAGAATATGTGATTCTGCTGTAAACTCACAGTGAAAATGCACCCACAGGAGGACTTACTGTTCCCTGTACACAGCCCTCACTCTATCAGCCATGTTTTTGCTTATTTTATTCCTTCCTTCTTCCACCTGAAATGCCTTCCCCTTATCTTCATCCAATCATACCTGCTCAAAAACCAAGTTCAAAATTCACCTGTGAAGCCTAATCCCTTCAGCTAAAAGGACTCTTCCTCCCGGAACCAATTTTTTTGCCTTTTCACAAGTTTATATCTATTTATATATAATACTTCAGCTCCCTTACTCAACAATAAGCTGCCTTACGTCAAAAGGCCTTTTTTACCTATCTTTGTAATTTTGCAGAATTTAGACATAGTCAAGAGTTCAATAAACCTCGGCTAAATCAATGAAGCAATGAAAACATAACAGTTGATCATGTCCAGAATACTCACCCAGTAGGCTCTTAAGGACTGGTTAACTTCCCCATTCACCTTCAACATGCAAAGAAACACTTCTCTAGGAAAGGCGGTACTGGAAGGAAGGCAGTTCAAGATAAATGACTATCAGCATTTCTCAAGAATCAGCCAAATAAGCTATGAAATCTTAACTACTATCTAAATCAAAATGCCATGCTTACCAGTTTTACAAGCTAACGAAATTGGCTTAAAGAAAAATATTCCAAAGTACTATTTTACATATAGCAACCATGTCCAAAAAGTGATGAATACCCTAAGAGGCCATGTTTTATAAAAATGTAAATAAATACGCCTTGACGTATAAATGTGCTTCAGTTTTATGAGTCTTCTAAAGAAAAAGCGTATGTTTTTATAAAGACCTCTACCTCAAGTTCCTGAAAAAAAACTCTCCAACTTTGGGAAGTTTATCATTATAAATTAATGTGTGGCACTCACTGAGTGGCTGCTGTGCTCAGCCACTTATCTGATTCTCTCACTCTGTCTTCTGTGAGTTAGGATTATCCACAGTTTGTCAAGGAGAACAGTGAGACCTCGTAGGGTAGCTGCCCAGGGTCACTTAACTGGCAGAAAGAGGATTCAAACCCCCATGTGTTTGACTCTTTCTTGCTACAGATCTTTGTTTTCTTAGATCTTTACTGTCTTTTGAGAGGAAAACCACACATGGCCGGGGAAACAGAGTAGGGAAGAGGAGGGAGGGTGGATTAGAGGATGAGAAACAAGATGGAGGCTTTGCCATCAAACAACTCTAGGTTCACATCTCACTACCTTCCCTGTATTGAAGCTCTCTGATCTTCAGCATTGTCTCTTGTAATAACGCGGACCATTTGGAGCTGTTATGAGGACTATGTCAGGTGATTGCATGAGAATCCGAGCTCAATGAATAGAAAGTATTGGCAAAAAAACAACTGGTGTGGTCAACTTTGGTCTCGTTTGAACAGGGTGTCCTTGTTGATTTCTCGTTACTGGGTCATCAGCTAATTTAGTGAAACGAACTGACTGATTTTCCACACTAGACAGATTCCGCTGAAATCTCATGGATACTATCTAATTCGCTGCTGTTCTTCATGGAGTTTTCTTGTCAAATACCTTAAAGCATCATATATACAAATGAAGAGTGTAATATTTAAAATGCTGCAGATTTTTTGTTGAATCCCAAACTCATCAGCTAAGCTGCTCTCAACTATTTTACCTCCCATGATCTGTCATATAAGCAGAAGGCTCCACTCTGTGCACAAATCTTGCCCACAGGGATGAGGCCCTGGAAGGATCAATACAGTACACCTGTCACAATTAGCCACCGTAGCCTTTCTGCAGCTTGTTTTGCTTTACCCAGGGATAATTAATGATCATTATTTTTTCCTAGAGCAAGCTTTCCTAAAAGGCTCAGACCTAGCAGAAGGGAATGGTCTGGGGAGGACACTGGGACACGTACAATGACATTTTTCCCTGTTTCTCCCTCCCTAATTAGATTGGCTTTATCCTGAACCAATAGATGGGTGTTGACCTCTCAGGATGTCCAAGTTAGAAAAGAATTTATTTTCTGGAATGTGTTTGTACCATCCACCCAGAAGGTAAATAAAGAATTTTATGGAGTGGGTCTGAGTCCATGGTTAAATTCTGAGGGGACCCAATACTTAGCGATGTGAATTCTTCTGCCTTCAAACTGGTGTGAAGGTTGAGCAATTGAGATAATAGTGAAGGGTACTGAGACAGATTGAACACCACTGATGAATTATCTTTTCATTGACCAATTATAGTCACAGATATTATTAATAGAAAAATGTTTATAATCTCTACATTGCTTGTGAGAAACATAAATTACTAACCAATATGAACAACTCATAATTTGTGTACAATCTTGAGTCCTCAAAACAAACATAGCACCTTCTTATACCTCAATTGAAGAAGAAAGTAATAAAATTAAGTGTCTATAACTGAGAAATAACTTTATAAATATTTTGACAGAATGATTCAGATACCCATACTAATGAGTACACATAGTTTTTCTGGAAAATAGTGTGGTTCTCACACCTCTACAATGGCTGAAAATCTCTTGCTCTCTGGGGGAATATTTCACATACTAATTTATTCTCCCTTTATTCACAGAGAGCTAAAATTGAAAAGGCTGCCCTTTTAATGTAGTACAAACATTTCTTAAAACTTAAGATCATTTATGTATTTCTAAGAGATATGTTCAAATGTTTACACTTTTAATAATATGGCCATTTTTAACACAAATACAAAAAGTATAAGACATAAATACAATATTAAAAGTATAATCTTGTTGTGGAGCCAGCACTAAAAAAAGATTTTTATTGTTAAAATCTTCCTGAAAGCACTCTGCATTTATGAGATTAGGCTGTTGTGAAGTCTGTTTTATCTATCCCCGAAATTATTTTGTCAGTCTTTTTAACTATCTAAGTATTTTTTACAGTTAGAATTAAAAACCCAAACCTATCATTAGTATTCTCATAAATCCTTAGTAGAAAATCTGTTTACCAAGGAAAAGAAACAGAAAATTTCTTCTTAAGCAGAGGATGCCCTACAACCAGAAACAAAGCGTAAATAATGTAAATCACCCATTTTCCAAAATTTTTATTTTCTCTATTACAACGATAGGGAAGACAAATTATAGCCGAATATGCAAGGAAAACTTGGTCATGCTTCCGATACAAGGGATTAAGCTTTCCTCAGGGCTCCTCTACCATTCTACACTGGTTGCTGAGTAGCATTAGCATAATCCTGAATTATTAAGAAAATTAGAGGTCAGATTTACTTTACAGGAGAATTCGACCTATCTGAATCAGGACCGAGAGGGTCGTAGCATTCCAGATGTGAGCCTGGTGGTAGGTATAAAGTGCACCACATGGAGAGAACGTGCACAGTAAGGAAAAAGACAAATTACCCAGAGCTATTACTGTCATTAGTTCCATCAGCCTGGGAAGCCCTCCCACAGCATTTTCAGAGCAGTGTGTGGAGAGGGCCTGGGGCTTATCACATCTCGCAGGGGGTCGTCTTCAGCCGGGCATAGTCACATAGCTTGACATTTCAGTTAAAAAAAAAAAAAAAGTCTGGGCCCTCATTCTCCATGCAGGCTTCTGTCTCACAGCTCTACAACCGGTAGCTAAAATAAAGGGAGCCAGCCCGCTGAAGGCTGCAATCATTTATCTGATGGCAGAATTGCTAGCCTTTCTAGAGGTGCACACTGTTCTTTCACATAATCAGTTTTAAGCCAGGGACAATAAGCCTCGGCTACTACAGTGTACTAGAAGCTCCTTTGGGGGTTGTTTCACTAACCTTTTGAATATTTTGCCATAATTAAAAGGTTACAAATCTATGCCACAAGAAATGTGATGAAACAATAGAACATACACAATAATGTTAGACGGACTATTGCATTTAGACTGTACAATGGTAACCAATGAGAAGGGCTGAAGGGACCAATTGATGTAACAAAGCCTTTTTCCCAAGATTTTTTTTTTTTTTTAATTCTGGAAGTGCACATGGATAATACTTATTATGAGATATTAAGCAAAAAAGCATAAACACAATTTATATTTATATATATATTATATATGCAACATATACACACATAATAATCATAACTAGGTAAGAATCTGTACTTCTGGCAAGTTATGTGCAAAAAAGAAATGCGTTGTGTGAAGGTGGTATGATTTTTTTTTAATTGTCTTTTAATTATTTGTTAAATCCCTTTAATGTTGCATATTCTCATCAGTTAAAAGAAGCCTTAGGAGTATATGTATACAAACACTGTCATGAAAGAAATAGGAACAACATAAAGGAAAACAGATATAAAAATACAAAGCGTCCTCTACCCTACCTAAAATCAAGAAAAAGCATAAAGACTCAGCATCCATGTCAACAGGGAACAAAGAAAAAGATGCACAGAACCAAGTACATTCATTCAAGAGAATAATACTTTTCTCATACCCTTCTTAATAATAATAATAATAATAATAATAATAATAACACATGTAAGGTTTATTACATAGCACACATCAAACTAGTCCAAGTCTTTCTTAATTAAACACATGAAAAAGTGGTTCAGAGAAGTTAAGTAACATGCCCAAGGTCAAAAAGTAAGTATTCATATCCAAGACTGCCTGACTCCATGTCCTTAACCAATAAATTACAGCATGTTTGCTCTCTCTCTCTCCCCACCCTATGTCTGCCTCTTTGTCTCTGTCTGTCTCTCTCTCATCATTTTATTAAATTCCAGTCTTCATTCTGAAATAGTTCTATTTTCTGTTTCTTCCTTGCCCTTAGCCCTTAATAAAGCATTGCAGTTCTCATCTAACTTTGGCAGGTCTGATATTCACTCATACTTTAATGTACATACAGTAAATAAACAGAGTGTCTGCTCTGCATTGTGCTGGTTCTGGGGCTACAAAGCTGAAAAAAATAGACTCTGGGCACCCACAGGCAAGTGGGGGATACAAGCATGCAAGCAGGCAAATCCAGTCTGTTCTGGAAGCACACAGCTGGGGCACATGACCTCGGCTTCTTGAGGAACTGACATCTGAACTGAGAACCTGAAGGCTGAGTTGGGCTTAGGCAGATGAATGGTGCATAATAGGAAATAATCCTTGTAGAGGGCCAAGGGGGAAGAATCAAAAGAAGACAAAAACAAGACAAAACAAATATGGTATATTCCAGAAACAGAAAGTGACCCATACATCTGGACTTGGAGTGTACTCATAGCCACAAACACATTGCTATACCTACAAGAGTCTTGCTTTTTGAAGACCTAAGCGTTTGCTTTTCAAGGAAAAGATTATTTACGATGTCAGAAAGCAACACTTAAAACTTTTAAGGTTTTCCTTGATTGCATGTCAACAATAAAAATGGCTTTATGAATAAACACAAAAAATTAAGTGTTGTTGTGCAAATTAAAAATACAATTAATTTAAATATAATCGTCTCTATCCACAAATTCTGAGACATCGGGCAATTCTCTTGACTGGAGGTCACTTTCCTCTTCTGCAAAATGGGATATACTCATCTTACATGTTTGTAGATGAGAAAGAGAAACAATATAAGGCTAGTACCTAGTCTGGTGCCTGGTACATAGAAGACAACCACTAAATGGTAGCTGTAGTAGAGTTTAGAAAGTCAAATACCCATAAGTCTCATTTTAGTGACAATAAGGAAGTGCTGTTTTCTCATGGGCCTCACATGTGGCTCCCAATCTTGACTGGTTGTTCAAATATATGATTATTTCACTAAGAGCAAACTTCAGCTAGGTTAATGATTCGAAAACCTTCCTGTCTTTCCCTTATTTCCCATTCATTCATGTTTGATATAAGAATATGTGCTATGGGGGCGCCTGGGTGGCGCAGTCGGTTAAGCGTCCGACTTCAGCCAGGTCACGATCTCGCGGTCCGTGAGTTCAAGCCCCGCGTCAGGCTCTGGGCTGATGGCTCGGAGCCTGGAGCCTGTTTCCGATTCTGTGTCTCCCTCTCTCTCTGCCCCTCCCCCGTTCATGCTCTGTCTCTCTCTGTCCCAAAAATAAATAAAAAACGTTGAAAAAAAAAAAATTAAAAAAAAAAAAAAAAAAAAGAATATGTGCTATGGATCAGTGGCTACAGGTCACAACAGAAGCCTTGATCCATTCAGGATACAGCCTCTGGGGACAATTAGGACATTCCTAAACTAAAAAGAAGGTGTTGCAAAAGATCTCATTTACTGCCTCTGTCATCTAGCCACCCATCTGGCTTATGTGTGGCTTACTACCGCAGTAATTAGTTCAATGCCAAGAGGGTTAGGGACTCTTGTAGAATACCTAACTTCATGCATTTATCCTTGGTTTTTCCTTCCTTCCTTGTCTTCTTTCTTTCTTTCTTTCTTTCTTTCTTTCTTTCTTTCTTTCTTTCTTTCCTTTCCTTCTTTCTTCCTTCCTTCCTTCCTTCCTTCCTTCCTTCCTTCCTTCCTTCCTTCCTTCCTTCCTTGTTTTCTTTCTTCTTTCCTTATTTCCTTTCTTTCTTTCTCTTTCTTTCTTTCTTTCTTTATTTCTTTCTCTCCTCTCTCTTTGTTTTTTTCAATAGTTAAATGCATTATGTCTTACAAAACCAACACTTTCACTTAACTCTACAACTTTCCAAAACGTGTTGCTTACATATTCCTGCTAAGCAATAGTGAATGATTTCAGGTTGCCATTCTGATTTAGTGGGTGGTGGGGAAGAAACTTATTCTCATTAAAACTCAAGTATAAAAATAGACTTATCATTATTAATTTTAGAGAAAATGTTTTTTTTTTCTCTCTAGAAGAAAAACAATTTTTTGAAAACAAATGTAGTTTGGGTTATTGTGGCATTTTTTCTCATAAAGACAATCAAGACTTTGTCTTTGAAAAAAGACACCTAGGGGCACCTGGGTGGCTCAGTCGGTTAAGCGTCCGACTTCAGCTCGGTCACAATCTCTCGGTCTGTGGGTTCAAGCCCCGCGTCGGGCTCTGGGCTGATGGCTCAGAGCCTGAAGCCTGCTTCCGATTCTGTGTCTCCCTCTCTCTCTGCCCTTCCCCCGTTCATGCTCTGTCTCTCTCTGTCTCAAAAATAAACAAACGTTAAAAAAAAAAAGAAAAAAAAAAAAAGAAAAAAGACACCTAGTGTTGGGTGACGTCAAATTAATCCAGTTATAAGAGGTAAATTAGAAACTACATAGGGTTGGGTGCTTAGCTCAGTCGCTTAAGCATCCAACTATGGCTCACATAATGATTTCGCAGTTCATGAGTTCAAGTCCTGCATCACGCTCTGTGCTTAACAGCTCAGAGCCTGGAGCCTCCTTCGTATTCTGTGTCTCCCTCTCTCTGCCCCTCACATTCTCATGCTCTATCTCTCTCTGTCTCTCAATAATAAATAAACGTTAAAAAATTAAAAAAAAAAAAAAAAAAAAAGAAACTACATAGGGTGAACAGAAATGCTAATCTTTTCAGAAAAAAAAAATTAAAGATTAAATCAGAAGAAATTTCTGGATTCCACAAAGAATAGAATAACTAAGAACCTCTAGAGTTACAGGGGTGTCTTCACTTATTGCCTTAAGTACTTTAACATAATCCCCAAATTAGAGCTCAGGGGGAAAAATGGAATCCTTATCATTCTGAAGGAAAAATAGCATTAAAGAAATCACCATAGGTAAACGTTTTTAAAACTAAGTATTTCAACTATTCTCACTGAAGTCTTTTGCTGTGTCGACATGCACTTTTCCATACTCTACCTTGGCATTTACCCATCAGGTGAGTATGTCCTTTCTATTTCTTTTATGTTGGCCCTCAAATCAAGTAAGTATTTTTTTTTCTTCCTTTATGCATGGCTACCTTTACCAAAGATTTTGTATTTTATCCTCTTGCGTACAATCCAAAGTATTGGGTAGGGCATAATCGATCTTGTAAAATTATTTTGAACTACAAACAGTAACTAACCTAATGTGTTTGTGTGTGTTGCCAGATAGAGTCTTTATCCCCAATGCAGTTGTAGTACACACAAACCTACAGTTGTATATGCCCTATTATTTTGCACAGAGCAAAGTAAAACTAAGAAAAACTATAAGTTATTGGTAAGAATCCATTTCGGGAAAGGCAAATTATGCCAAATTTTATCACTGATTTTTTCTTGCCGTGGGCGCCTTGGAGATGCAAAACTGTGTATCATCTGATTCCCCAGTGTTTTCAGATTGACAAAGCATCAGCTGGATGATGGATCACAAAACAAAATGCAGGAGGATTTTGCTTCTTGCTACCTGAATTTCTGATTTTTTTTTCTTTACCTCCCGCCGTTTTCAAACATGTTGCCTTTTATCAGTCTTTTTAGCTGAGTTTTTAATAGTATGGTAATATAGAACCCAAGGAATATCACCTTTTGATGAAACACAGATTTTAGCCTAATGTCAACAAAATTAAGCAAATTGTTAACCTTTCAAACAGTTTTACAACATGCCAATAGACCTTTTTTCTCTTAGACTTTTGCCTAGTTTCTTATAATTGCTGGATAATTACGTCTCCATACTCACTTTCTTTCGACAGCTTAGTTGTAGCCTCTGGGATTTTAACATCTAATTGGTTTGTCTGCTTAGACTGTGGATTCTTGAGTCTTCCTGAATTCAGAAAAGTCAGGTGGCCAGAGGGGTTGAAAACATTTTGTAATTCTGTCCTCCAGAGCCTTTCTAAAAGGGTTAACAGAGGCACCAGACTCTGGTACTTGATCTTCAGTTATTCTTCACAAAGTGGTAACTGGACTCAGTGAATACTTCGGCTATCGGAGTAGAGCTCTATAGAATCACTGCACTCAATAAATGTCCAATAACAATGGTGAGGAGTTAGATGAACTATATTTAAAGTATTTTCACCCCTAATTCCTCTCCTAAATCTGGCTTCCATCTTTGCCTCTTTATGGTATCCAATGATCTCAATTCAGCCAAGTTCAAAGGCATTTTCTCTGTCCTTATCTTCCTTGATCTTTCTGATGTATGGGGCACAGCTTTTCATACCTGCCCCTTTGAAGACTTCTGGCTTCAGTTCCTGAGACATTTCTATTGTCTTTTACTTTTCTGATCTCTTCACCTATTTCTCACATTTATATGTCTTTTTTTCATATACCTCCCCAGTCACTTTTCTTCCAACAGATCTTTGATAATTACTATATTCCTTATATCCTCTTGCTTTTTTTTTTTATTCTACACAGATTCCTTTGTTTTCACTAAGTTATAAAGGTATACAGATAACTTTGTATACCTTTATACTTACTTACAGATATCCTCTAACATTGATCCATTTCTTTCTGTACAGAGCCAGATACATCAAGGGAACAACAAAACTCAAATATGCAGTTTCAGTATAGCATCAATGCAGTATATACGTATATCATTTTCACTTTTTCAAATGCCCACAACTTCTTCAAAAGTTACTTCTTCAGAGAAGTCTCACTTGATCAATCTTCCCTATGCCCTTTATCTGCTAGGTTTTTCCTGATAGTAGCTATCACTACTCTCATCAGCATTTATATGTATGTCATTTGAATGCACAAAAATATAGGCTTCCTGAGGGCAAGAACTTTTTGCTTTGTCCACTGCTGTATAGCCAGCACATAGAACACTACGTGGCACATAATAAGCACTAGATAAATACTTGCGTGGGTTAATGAATAAGTGAGCAAGGAAGTGAACACATGCATGTTGTATTCAGAACCTTAGAGTTATCCTTGATTTTTCACTATCTCAAAGCCCTAGTCTATATTCTTTTGTACAAGGGTAAGGCCGAGCTGATGTAGTAAATGGGCCCAATAATAATTCAGTATCTTAAAGAAGATAAACACTTGTTTCTCAATTACAGTTTGAGCTGAACGCTTCAGGTGAGTGGGCAGTTTCACTCACCAAAGTTATTTAGAACATTAGTTAGTTCCATCGTGCTATTCCACTGTACCATAGGGCACTTTCATCATCTGCCAACGAAACCTGGGTTTTCATGAGTTCCAGCTAGTTGGAAGGCAATTGGAAGGCAAAAGAGAACGTAAAGGAAGCACATCCCCAAGGCTAGAATAACCTATGTTATTTCTGCCTAGATTCCATTGGCAAGGATGCGGTCATGTGTGCTCACCACCTGCCTCCCGCCCCAACCTGTAAGAGAACTTGGGATACACGGCCATTCCATATGCTTATGAAGAAAAGGAAAACAAATGCCGATGGACAACAGCCATTCTCCTCCACATCAGTCAATTTCTCAGAATCTCTCTCAAACCAATGCTTTCCTTTCTCTTCATGCTATCTATAAAAAGGTCCATCCCTGCCTGAACCACTATGATCCTTGACTTGCTTTTTTTCTAGCCTCCAGTCTTTCATCTCACAAGCCTATCTCATTCTAACAACCAAATGACTTTTCCAAATTATAACTATTTTTATTTTTTATTTTTTCAAAGTATAACTATTTGGAATTCCTTGTCTCAGAATGCTGTGGCCAGGAATTCCCACCTACATCAAGTCTGAATTATTTATTATGGATTTCACTGCTCATCATCCTCCACAACTTCACAAGGATAAAGGATAAGAAGATAAAGGGGTCCAGCACGTACTACATATACTAGACCACATTCATAGTTCTGTCTTTCCTAGAGATTGGTTTTTTTTAGAAAGGAGACTTAAATTTTCAGTTATATAACATCACAAGTTTTTTTGTTTTTTGTTTTTTGTTTTTCTTCAAGGCCCTGGGTATAAATGACTTTCAGATCGGTATTTGATGATGGAACTTGAAAGTCACAGAATAAAACTGTGACCTGGACTTGGGTTAAAAGCAAACCTGTATCACTAGAGCATTAATACAAACAATTCAAGTCCCTCACACAATAGTTTCTCTACAAGCCTTCTGTAAAAGCTCATTTTTTAGATATTTTTTTTTAATTTTTTTTTAACGTTTATTTATTTTTGAGACCGAGAGAAACAGAGCATGAACAGGGGAGGGTCAGAGAGAGAGGGAGACACAGAATCTGAAACAGGCTCCAGGCTCTGAGCAGTCAGCACAGAACCCGACACAGGGCTCGAACTCACGGACCGCGAGATCATGACCTGAGCCGAAGTCGGACGCTTAACCGACTGAGCCACCCAGGGGCCCTTGTGAAAGCTCATTTTTAAGGCAGAAGTACTCGCCACGTGTTCTGGGGACCCCTGAAGGGAAACTTTTGGGGAGGTTTAGGAGGTCAAAACTCTTTTCATAATAATGCTAAAACATTATTTACCTTTTTACATTCTTTCTCTCACAAGTGAACATAGAGTTTTCCAGAGGCTACATGATGGGAGATAGTGCCACAGATTGAATGACAAAGCAGATATGAGAATTAAGCTCTCTTCGATTAAGCCAGATACTTAAAAGATTTGTAAAACTAGAAAACTATGCCACTCTGTTTACTAAATTTTTGGTTTTGTGACCTATACTTATTTTTCATTAAAAAGTTATTTATGGTAATATATTATTTTTTTTTTTAATTTTTTTTTTCAACATTTTTTATTTATTTTGGGGACAGAGAGAGACAGAGCATGAACGGGGGAGGGGCAGAGAGAGAGGGAGACACAGAATCAGAAACAGGCTCCAGGCTCCGAGCCATCAGCCCAGAGCCTGACGCGGGGCTCGAACTCACAGACCGCGAGATCGTGACCTGGCTGAAGTCGGACGCTTAACCGACTGCGCCACCCAGGCGCCCCATGTAATATATTATTTTAAACGAATATTAAATATTTCAAAATCCTCATTCTAACTTATTATACAGTAAATACGAATAGATATAACTCACATAAACAAAAGCTTTTGGAGATCTCAATAATTTTGAAGAGTGTAATGGGGTCATGAAATCAAAAAGTCTGAGAGTCACTGCTTTCAGGAGATAAATTACAGTTTTGCTAACTCACTGTCTTCACCCATGTCAACATTCAGCATCTCCCCTCGATTCCTGGAAGCAAGGAGAGTGGCATCACTGAAAATGTCTATAAAATAGTTTCCATTCTCTGATCTAATGCGGTCCTCATTGAAGTCATCAAGGACAGAGTATGGCTTCTTTGATGTTCTGCTCTTAAACACATGAAGGAAAGAAGAGGGAATTGAGAATTGTGCTGAGAAACAGGTACAGAGGTCATTAGGAAAACGGGCTCTGTGGACTCTCATGCATAACTAATGACTGTAAAGTGCTTTACAGATAGAAAAGTGTCATGTCATGGCAGAAACAACCACATTGCATCTTTTGCCCTAGGAGAAACTGCCTCCTTTCTTGATATTCCTTATAAAGAATATTTTAAATCTTCTTAGTCTGTATAGTGATTCTGGAAGATTTCAACTTGAATAACCAAAACAATGTTCATGATAAATAACATTCATCATTTATACTGTTGGTCCATCACTCAATTCTGTAATGTTACAGATTCTATTCTAATGCTAGCCACTTAGCTTTGCCCTAGAGAAAACTCTATACCTCGGCCAAAGGCTGCCATAATACACATTACAAATGCATACATTTATTCACAAGAATGATTTCATAGAGTCAGTCACCACTACAAAATGAAAACAAATAAACAAAGCGTCGCTCAAATTCCAGTAAATAATTCAATGAAAACAACTTCCTATATGTTGAGTAAGCAGTATATAACCAGCTTTGGTCCTAGGTCTCTCAGTGGTAGAGAAGCTATTGGATTTTCCTGGCAGGAATCTTTCTGAACTACCAGTTAGCTAAGGGTTACTCCAAAAATTCTAAAAGGTCGGGGGGGGGGGGGATATTTTCAGGCGGTTAAAACAAATAATATATTTGTTTTTAAAGTCAATTCTAATCCTAACATTTCATATGCTCATTTGCACCTGCAAGACTAACACTATCTGGGCTTTGATGTGATCAAAACTACTTTTTTAGGTCATCTTGGCCCTAGCATACTTGCGATAAAGACTTTACTGGGTGAAAAATCTCCAAGCCCTGTTTTGCACACGACACATAAGTACATTTTCCATTAACATTAATGAGACCTATGAATCCATTGATGGGATAATAGAACTAAAAGGTGAGGTTTTATTGGTGATATACCCATCCATCATCCCGGTGTTTAACGTCTCATAAATAGGTAGAAATTTGGCCATGCATAAAATGCAAGAGTGGCTAGTGTCTCTAAAGTTGTAAAGATTTCAAGGATACAACATAGTTTTAAAAGTATGAAATGTACTTTGATACAAATACAGAATTCTAAGTAGTGAGCTCTAAAAATATTTCCATGTATTACTGCAAAAAGTGAATAATTTCAGAATTTACTAAGCATTTTCATTCTCCAGAAACTGGTCATCTATTTTTCCACATTTAATCATTTTAGACATCAGAATTCATTGTTAGTGGAAACAAATTACTGTATTTTACAAATAAAGTCACTCATCTCGTTTTATGAATTAGATCCTAAATGCATTTTGGTTGACAGTCTGTGTTAATTTCATGTATTTTTTTTCTTGAGAACTGATATCCCACAACAAAAGTTTCTGACTACTGATATAAAACTTTAAATAACTATCAGGTATACTTTGTGAGTTTAAAATAAGATTTTTCACTATTTGGTCCATAAATATTTTTTCCCTTTGTCGCTTAAAATATACTGTTTCAAAGTATATATGCTTTATTCGCAAATCTATCTCATTTTTTTTTTGTTTCCTGCTAGTCCTCTCCCAAAACCAAATACACTTTTTCCTTTGCTAAAGCTATTTTTGAAAGTAAACCTTCTGTATATAACAACAACAAATTAATAGTTGTTCTCATAAGTAATTATTGAAAATTTTGAGACAGGAAATGTTTTTACCTAGGTGTGGGCATTTTTTAATGAAGGAAAAGAAAACTTACTTAGAATATATAGGCAATTTATGTTATCAAAATGACTGCAGGATAGAACCTGAATAAGTAACACTTTGCCAATCACACCTTACTATACTCTAGACTACTAATCTACAGATAGATATTGCATAACCATGAGAAAAAAGATCAAAGAAATATTCATTAAAAAACTAGTGGGAAAAAGGAAAATCTTTCATAGCCCTTAAAATTCATTCCCACCATATTTTACTTTATCATATTCAGTGGCCTGTCTAGTACTATCTCCATATACCTGCTAAGTTTAACAAGTTTCAAACAACACATTGTATTTGTGACAGGTCAAAATAAACAGCAACCCTTACCCATGAGAACAAGACAAGTCAGTGCCTGAGTACAGTTAAGAATTATTTTCTGGAGACAGAATTTTTTTTTTAACCTCCCTACTGAAATTCCTTGATTTTGTGAAACTTGAGTTTTATCTTTTTTCATCTAGCACACGGTTGTGAGACTGAGCCCAGGCAGGGAAAAGCATGATATGGATTTGTGGTGCCTCCAAAGCTGGGAGATGATGGTGTTTGTATCACTACCACATTAAGCACATAACGAAATTTATGGTTAGTTTTCAAACAGAGGCAGTATTATCTATTCCACACCAATTACATACACATACACAGAATGCTGTTTGCAAACTACAAGAATAGTAAATAACAAGATGTAACTAGAAACCCTGCCTCCCTTTTGAAACAAGAGAAAAATCCCATAGGGAAGGATCAAAATTATAATTAATTTAACCTCAATTAATCTAAAGTGGCAAGCCACAAATCCTTGATTGTAAATCCCCAAGCTTGGCTATCTGTCCTTCCAAAGTTGGCATTTGCAACCAAGCTCTGTCCCAAAGGTCCCCCTGCTCCCAAGTGGATGGCAGTGCCAGCCTCTTTGTGGGGGAAGCCAGCTGAGGATCAAGGAAGACTTCCACGGTTTGCCCAGCGAAGTGGTCGTGAACACACTGGAAAGTCACGTCACTTCTTTGTGCTCATGGGGAAAGAAAGGGCGCTCTGCTGCTCAGGGACACCCTGTCCAAGATGGTGACGCATCCTTCTCGGTACATTGAGGTGGGGGGGGGGGGGGAGGCAGCTTATTACTGAACTAAATGTTTTTATTGATCGCCCTTGAGTCAGAGCTCACTGACCCCGCAAACCATAAATGGCTATAGCGCAGAACTGTCATTTCCAGGCAGCAAGAAGAGATACCGGATTAGTCCAAGACACCTCGCCCTAGGCTTCCTCGCACAGTCCCTCCACCCCCCTCGCCTCCCAAGGTTCGGAAAAAAAGAAAAGGTCTGGGGAGGGTTTCCCGTAGGCCCTCGCGGAGGGGGGCGGGTGGCACTGGATAGAAGGGGAGGAAGCCGGACAGAGTTGCCGAAAGCGCTCTAGCGAGCGGGGCCGGAGCGGACAGCCGGGCGCTGGCGACACCCCCAACCCGGAGTCGGTGGCCAGAACGCGAAGCGGCCAGGGCGCGGGTTCCGAAAAACAAATGACCGTTTTGTAGCATTCCCACCAAACAATAAAGCGAGCTGTAAAGCCTCAGGTGCTGTGTTTGTTGTGCCGTCTGTGCGGAGCAGTGGCTCCGGCAAGGGTGAGCGCAGCGCAGTGGGCCGGGGGAGCGCCTCTTCGGCTGATTCCAGGGAAAGATAAGGAGCCGCCGAGCCACCAGCTCTGTCTAGACTCGCGACCTCACAAGTCAAGCGCCTTGTTTGGATTAGCCCTCCAGATCTGCCAACCTGATCAACTCCTGAAAGAGAAGGGCCCACCAACACCCTTTTTTCCTCTCCCGGACCACGATTGTCCCTACTTTAAGGGATCAAGGGCTGACGTGCCTGCAGGAGTCGCGGGGCTGGTTAGACCAGTGTCGGGTCCCCACTTCTTAGCGCCCAGCCACCCCGCGGGAAATGCACCCGAGGGAAGCACCCCTAGGAAGACAGGCAAAAATAAGTACCCAGCCACCTCAATCAAATCCACAAATAACACCACCTCGAAATAAACGCGAACTTTCAATCAATGGAATGGAAAGGGGATCCCAGGCAAGGAGAAGACGCAGTGGAATCTCCCACAGGACTGTCGTAAAGTGCCTTTCCCCTACCTGACGGAAAGCAATCTTACCCCACATTTTTTTCCTCCAAATCTAGGTGTCCCCTTTGGGGTGGGGGTGGGGGTTTCTTTTTAGATCTCTTTGGTTACCATTGCCGAGCGCTTTTCCAAAAGATAATTAAGCATAAAGAGTTGAAAAATAAATTTCAAAAAATAAAAAAGGTCAAGCAGTCTTAAGTGCGGCTCTGGGGAGAGACTGGCTTCCCCAAGGCAGAAACTGGCTTCTCAGAGCCAACAGCGTAAGCGCCATAAAAATTAAAGGATGTGATAGTAACAACGCTCACAGCAAACACTCGCAGCGTTCCCTCCCGCCCCTCCCCCTCCTACGCTCTCTGTGAACCAACTTCTCTGTCTACACTTCAGAAGTCTCCGGGAGGTGTGGAGAGATCCTCCATCATGACTTGGGACATTGTAAGCTGTGAAGTTTATGTTTGTGGCGCCTGGGCTCAAACAGCCATTCAGTGGCTTGCTCAGTTATCAAGAAAACAACAATCAGAAAAGATCAGTAAACAGAATCAGCTGCCAGCACCCTGAATTAACTACTTGCATTTTAGCTTAAAAACATCAACCCACACTGTACAAGTTAATTATTTTTATTTCAAATAGTTAGCACGAATTCAAGATTTGGGGCCAGTTTTGAAGTAACATTTTTAAAATAAAGGTACACACAGAATATCATTTCCCCTTTTCTCCCTGAACCTCCAAAGAAAATTTGACTTGCCTTGTTGTGACTAATCTTTAATTGTTGATTAGCAGAAAGGAAGTAAATAGAACAGAAATCAAGCATAATTTGGATTATAAATTTCTCTTACAAAAACTGACTAAACTTTACAAATAAGAAAATAAGTAGTTCTGCTTAGTTTACTTGTAGTAGGGGTGGGATTAAAAACCCAAATTGGTTGAATTCCATCCACACATAGCTCTTCTCATGGTTTAGACAAAATTTTAACTTTTTTTCTCATTTTTTTTTAAGAAAATGGAAAAGACTAAGTAAATCCACATGGGGCTTACAAGAGATATATCAATGAAAACGATCTTATGGCTTAAAAGTTCAAGGTGCTAGGGAAATGCCAACTACTTCTAGGTACCTTAAAAGCACATTGTCTTTTGGCTACTAGTCAAAAGAATAAGATAGACCAAAAAAAGAGGTCAATGCAAAGAGTCTAACAATCTGGTTAGGATGAATAGCAGCAGAGCATCACAGAGTCATATATTTAATCTGGAATTCCAAAAAAAAACACAAAACCCTTGTGAATTGGTAAGTGGGTACACACACCCACGAAGAATGTCAAATAACCAGAAATGTTATTTCAACGAAGAAAAAAAGTCTCTTCAAATATGGTTTTGACTTAGAAAAAAACTTTTTGAGTGGTAAGGAAAGCCAGGTCCATTTAATGAAAGGGAAAGAGAGACAGTAAACTCATATAGAAGATGTTATTGCTCTGAAACAATGGGGGGGAGGGATCCTCTCTGAGTACAGATGTTGATGTGGATTCCCTGATTTAAGGAGAGCATTCTGGATGTTTTTAGTTGCATTACGTTTTAGCTTGCAGAAGCTGGAGGAAATGAGTCATAATATCCAGAAGGAAGAATTCAGAGTAATAAGGGGAGGGAGGATCAAAGATAATAGCAAACAGGAGGAATTTCATTAGAAGAGCACAGCTCAAAGCTAGGTCTCCAGAGGTGTACAGGGAAGAGGAGAGTATGTGAGAGAGATGGTTTGCAAACAAGGAGACATTTCAGCTACACATTTTAGAGCACATGCTGAGGAGTCTAGAAGGGAACACACCTTTCATATGAATAATACAAGAACTAGAATGCAATCGACCCATCAATCCATTCTCAGCCATCAGGCAACAAATATCTTGAATCTAGCAAGTGAAACCAAATTGTTCATCACTCCCCTCCCAAATTACTGTACTTAAATTCAAGCTGTGGACCTCAGAATAGTCTGATATATATACGTAAAACATCACCTCCTTCACCACCTCCCCACCCCTAATCTTGGGAATAAATGTCAGGATGAGAAAGCATCACAAAGCTGTGTGCCTCATTTAAGTCCCTCCATTGCATTCAAACCCTAAATAAGGTTTGTGGGTTTTTCCCCCCATCTAACCTCTACAGAGTCCACCAGAGGCTATGGCTGGAAAAAGGAATTTAATGGTCTCCAAACAAGGGCTTGGGAGATGAGTAACTTTGCAGACAGCAATATTCAGGTTGGACCTACTTATCTTTGCACTTATTATTTAGAATTCTCAAATATGATGGGGAGGAAAAAGGAAAACTGAAAAGGCAGGCAAATAGAAATGATGAGCGGGAAGGTAAAAGAGTCAAGTCTGATGCCAGAGATTAGAGAGAGATAAGAGAGAGAAAGAGAGAGAGAGACAGAGAGAGAGAGAGAGAGAGGGATCTTTTCAGGAGAAGATCTGTGTGAGATAAGACATAACTCCTGTTTTTCTCAACAGAAGACCACAAGCCATTATTACCGCCGGCCAAATTATTACCCCTCTGTGAAGAATTAGACACAACAATCAAAGTAATCAACGGGCATGTCTAATGCACTGTAACATTTTCAATGCAAAGTTTGTTTTCTCTCTGCCCCCACGTTAGAGCCTGTAATTAACCCGTTATGTAGAACGATGCCAAACAAAAGCCTAATTGAGGCTCGTTTCCCGACTTGCGGCAGGTTTGGAGAGGGTGAAAGCGACGTGAGAGCCCGGGAGCCGCGGGGCTCACCCGGCCTCCAGCCGGGCCTCCGAGCTGCTCCCGGTCAGGGGTCCGAAGGGGCACGCGCCACAAGACACACGATTAGGGTATGTTAGCTCTCGTATTTATTAAGAATTGTCAGATATTTAAAACGCCATGACACTCGCGCATACAAACGCATCCATTTTCTAAAGAGTCCAAGTATCATCCTGGGGTGGAGGAAGGAAGGGGGACAGGGTGGAGCCCCAAATCCCAGCTCGACCCCCGCAATCGAAGAAGCACCAAGAAGCCTGATTTCGGGCAGGGCCCTTTATCTATCCCTGGGTTCTGGCTCCCACACGGGAACCCCCGCTAAATGCCCGGGGAGCGTGGGAGCGCTCGTGCCCGTGGCTCCGAGCGCCGCGAGGGCCTGCACAGCACGCGCCGCGGCCCCAGCCCGCAGAAGGCGGTTCCCCGACGGAGCCTCGGCCGCGGTTCTCGGCACCGGCCAGACAGCCTTCCGAGGGTTGGGGAGTTGGGAGTTGGGGGGAGAAAGGGGAAGGAGGAGGGGAGGAGGAAACAAGTTGGGGGTGGGGAAGAGAGACCAGAAAAGACGTACGCTGACTGCTCTGGGAATTGCTGAGAAAACTCTCTCGGCCTGCTCTTCCTGCGCAAAGAAAGCAGCATTTCTCAATCGGCTGACAGCCGCCACCGGTAAATAATGGTCATACCTCACTGACCAGGCAGAAAGGCTCTCTTTTAGCAAGAGCTTATACTTGAAATATGGGTCATTTCAAGAATCCTAAGCAGGAGACTTTGGTATAAAGCACTTACTCCAAGAAAATAAAATAGAGACTCAGAATCAAAACGCATTTCAAGCAGGACCTTTTTCCTATTTGGGGTGGGGTGGGGTGGGGTGGGGTGGAGTGGGGTGGAGTGGGTCGGGCAAGAAAGGGGAGGAGAGGTGGGGGGTAGAACGGAGGACAGCATCTCATTTTCAAAAAAGCAGTTAGTAACATTATCACAGCTGAGAACTAAAGGCTTCCAACCAGTTTTGATTTAACTATTAAAATGCAAACTGGCAAGTTCGACCTTAACTATTTGCAATAAAACATCACACCTATTGTATGTCAGTCTACCCCGTTCACATGCAGTCCTTAATTGCAGACATTTTAATGGCTTACTTGTAAACATATAAAAGAGGGACCCTGGATCATTGCATTTATTTATTTATCTATGCCAAACGTTTATTAGTGAAATAGTCCTGAAGATATAATTCTACATATGGCGCTTTGATTTCACATAATATTTAAGAAAAAAGACAAAACACATAGAATTAGACATATAATTCAAAGACCACGGTATAACCTTTATCTTTTTTTTTTACTTCAGCAAACAAAAAATGTCAAATGACATGAAAAGTGGCAAGTCTTTCGACAATAAATAATAAATTACTTTATAATTTTTGCAATGCAAGAGCAAACAAAAAAAAAAGTTTCCTTTTTTTTTTTCCTCTTTATTTCCAGAGAGAGAGAAAACAGTCATTTTAACCAATAACTATACACATCTTTGGGGGAAAAGTTCTTGGACAGACACAAGTCAAACACAATCCCGAGACGCTTGTGGCAAAATAGAGGTAACCTTGTTGCAATGCTTTATAAGTTGGTTTTTAAATTTGAATTCAAAAACCTTTAAAGTCGCTTCTGACTTCTTGATAGAGGATGGATCTCAAAAAAGAAGAAGAAGAAGAAGAAGAAGAAGAAGAAGAAGAAGAAGAAGAAGAAGAAGAAGAAGAAGGGGGAGGGGCAAAAGTAAAAAAGAAACCAGCTACAGGACATGCTAAGAGACCCAGGATTTCAATTAACCCCTTGTTAAAGTCAACGAAAAACATCGCAAACCAACGCAGCTCCACCTTCCTGAAAGGACTTTCAGCCAAGGAGGCCAGTTTTCTCTTCCTGCTCACTTGCCGGAGCTCCTGTTTGGCAAGGCAATGACCAATATAGAAACAGCACCATTCAGAATAGGATGGACTAGAAAATCTCTATTTCTGCTTTTCTCTAGCTGTGCAGTGAAATGAAAATGCTTTTTTTGAGATCCTTGAATATAAATCCTCTACGTTTTAAAAACGTCTTTTTTTTTTTTTTTCAGTACTCCTAAGGTCATTGGATAGCGTATGTTGGGTTTGGGTTTTGTTTGTTGTTTAATTCTAGTAAAATCCCATGATTGTCTTCACAGTGTTGCTACCATATCACCTTGTCATTAAAACAGACTTCGTGCATTTCATGGAGCATTCATTTCTCGATTCAGTTTTCATTGACTGGGTCGTTAAATACTTTTGTTTCGGAGTTCAACATTATACTTTCCCACTTTCTCCAACAGGGAAAAAAATACATCTGAATGAATGTTCCTCATGCCTCAATAGGACTGGCTACCATGCTGTTAGGTGTATCTGGGAGCTGAGAGGACATCGACGCCACTTCACTGCCAGTGGAATTAGAGCCCGGTCCTCCTTCTGAAAAATTCACCTGCACAGAAGGTTGAGAAATGAATAAAGGAGGCTGCGACTGTATTCCTAAAAGGATTATAAGCTTGTCCTATGTGTCTATGCATGGACAAGTGTTTGTGTGTATAGATGGATACGTAGATAAAGATATCCACAGAGATCATTGAGTTTCAACAGGCTTAAAGAAAGCCCTCAAAGAAAAGAACTTGAGAAGAAAACCTCTCGCTTTCCCATCTTTCAAGAGATCTCTGTTTTAACTGAAACTGAATTCCCAACATTATGTTGCATTAAATTATTTAAGAACAAATGTGTTTCCCACTGTAAAATGGCATCGCAACTCTACCATGCATGCTCAAAATAAAATTATCCTGCTGGCTACATGTTGCCCTGGGAGCAGGCGACTTCGCAGTCTCTAGGCATCAAAGCCTCTCTTCTTGAGTTGGAAAATCCATAACACACGCTCAGATTGCTCAGATCGTGTGACAGGAGATTCAGAGGAGGCTCCACAGAACAATGATTAACTCCTCAGAGGGTTCACAGCGTGGGCTTTCTTCCTTGTTGCTGGTCCTGATGCCTTCTGGCCTTTCT
This sequence comes from Neofelis nebulosa, assembly GCF_028018385.1. Taxonomy (NCBI): domain Eukaryota; kingdom Metazoa; phylum Chordata; class Mammalia; order Carnivora; family Felidae; genus Neofelis; species Neofelis nebulosa. The sequence continues at coordinate 38,376,529 of NC_080782.1, read as the reverse complement.
TTCTCTTTCTCTCTCTCTCTTTAAATCAGGCTCTTCCTTCCAAGAGGAGCCCCATATATTATAACGTCATCGCATTATAAATATCTGCCTCCTTCTTTTAAACCGAAAGTATTGTGTTGCTGTTGGAAACCTCCTTCTCCACTCTGTCCCCAACCCTCCGCCCTCCTGTCTTGGCTTCCCTCCCACTGCTCTCATCTAACACTAAAGTTTTAGAAGGTACAAACACTTCGCTGCCCTGAACCCTCCTCTTACCTGCCTTCTATGACCCGGGTTTTACTTAAATAACACATAAGATTAACCTCACTTTAAAATAAGTTCTTTTTCCTAATTCCAGAGTCTACCTTCCTTTCTATCCTATTAAACTTTCCCATGGTGAGGTTAAGGGGCTTCTCCAATTTATCTAGCTTCTAGTCTGGCCCACTTACGAATGTAAAGCTGGGCCAAGTCCTTGTAACCACTGCCTCTGGTCTCTTACCTAACTGTTGCCACAGAGAAAGAAAATGCTCTCCAGGTAAATGCGAGGGTGAAAAGCTAACCTCAACTCAAGTTTTATTTTCAAAGAAAGGAACAAAGTTTTTAGAATAGATCTTGTTTTACAGAACAAGATTCTATAGGGCTGTTAACTCTTAAATAAAAAGAAAATTATGTGTATATATGCCATATCACAAAGTACACATATTTAATAATTATTTATCTTGCTCCTCAAGCCTTTTGTAGGCATAAGGTAAGTTAATTTTCCCTTCTCTGGATGTGTAAAACATATTAATGCTAAAACAGGTTTTCATGTGCTGTCTCTCTGATTGGTAGAACTCTTGCTTCTTTTGCTGTACATCCCCCAGAGTATGTGATTGTGTATAACGTCTGAACTCATACACTTAAAATGTTAAAGCAGTCCTACATTTTAGATTAAGATAGTCCTAGAAAGGAATAATAGCAACAAAGTATCAATCATACCCTTAAATAACTGAACTCTTTACTGATATATTTGAAAATTATACCCAGCCAAGTGCCTGCTGCCCATTGATAATAACGTTGTGTCTTACATCAGTTATTATTACAAACAGCTAGATTTAGCTCTTTAAATATGCCATTCTCTAGGAGCTGAGGAGAGAATAAATTTACTACTTGCTGATCAAAATGTCAAGGTGATCTCTAAAGTCCCTTCCAGCTCTAAAAGTCTGAGATGTATGATTGTGCAACCCTGCACGCCTTCCCACACATGTCTAGTTAGTCTGATACCTTGAAGTTACACCTCAAAGAAGGCCCGGCTGATAGGAAATTCAACCTATATGGTCAAGTTATGAACTCACAGAAAAGACTCACAAGAGGTTTGTTTTCCTTGAGTGCGTGCCTCCTCTCCACCAAGCCTCCTTCCTCTCTTCCCGACCCTGGGGCCAGGGAGGCACCCTCCCCACTGAATCCTTCCTCGTGTGACAGTTAAACCAGAATCTTATTTTTGTGGGGGATTCAGCCTCCTGACTCCAAGAGCTGAGACTTACCAGTTGCTGAAAAGCAGGCTGATCTATGTCACTCTGCAAGGCGAAGTCACTCAGTACTTTCCAAGGCGGCTGGTAACTTTGTACCTCCACTGGGTTTGCCTGTAAGCCACCATCGTGTCTCTCTGGACTGGCAGCCACCATGGGAGTTCCTGTCATCCCCTGGATATTCTGTGAATAGGCCCCCCCCAATCCCAACATGTTAATGACCAAACTCCCTCCCTCCATTGTCTGCACAGGCTAAGCAAATAAACCCTGGCATTATCTTATCTATATAGTAACTACTATTGACTCAGTTAATCTGCTGCATGTATGGATATTAGCCAGAGTCCAGTTTTGTTTTATTGTATTTTGTTTTTCTGCTTCTGTGGGCGGGACTAGTAGGTCTGCTTGGATCTTATTAAACTGAGTTCTATTCTGATTTTCTCCTCTCCTTTCCTTTTACATTCACAGTATATCCCAATTCCCCACATCTGCCTTCACAGGCCATAGCATCACAGAAGCAGAAAGCTGAGGCAAAAGAGGCCTCCCGGCAGCCTCCAGACATGGTGGTTTTCTGGGCAGTTTCAGTTAGTTAGATTTTCAGTTACATCTTCTACAGGCAGTTCTCTTCACAGCGCCAGCCTCCACCCCCAAGGGTTTAGGTCTGGCGGCTATTGTGCTATGACGCACTCACCAACCTGAAAAGTGCCCCAGACCAGGCTTGGCTGGCCTGCCAAGTTTAATGACAGCAGGGGTTTTATGGCATTTAAAAACAGGGCTGAAGCGGTAAAAAGAAAAAAAAAAGTTCTTTAGTTTAACTCAATCAGGAAGCCTGTGGAGTGGGTGCTGGCATGGGCCTGGGATGACAGTAGATAATAATATCTCTGGAAGCCTGGGCTAGACCTAGAGCAGAGGGTGTCCTGTTTTCACAGGTCACCTTGGGGGACCTCGCTGACCTGAGGGCGCTGGGGGCACACCCAGAGGGTTGCCTGGGTGACCTACCCATCAAACCTTTGAATTAGATAGGGAACCAAGGAATTGTCCCTCTCTCCAGTGCCTGGGGAAATGACAACCTGAAAGCTGGTAAAATGGAGCCAGGCCTTGCTGCCGCCTGCCCATGAAGGGGTGACCGCATCCTTCTGGTTCCAGCCTAGGGGTATGGTTGAAGGGCACCCCACTGGGCAGGTGGCCGGTGCTTTCCCCCCTGGGCACAGGTGGAGGTAAGGGGCTGCTGGCTCCTGCCCTGGAGCAGGATAGAACCCACATGCAGGCCAACCTGGGTAGCCGCCAAGCACCTCACACTCTTGCTCTGCTCCGACCATCCCCCCCGGCCCCCCCCCCCACAAGTCCCCTACCCGGCTCCAGGGCCACTCACAGTTTTGTCATTGGGCTGCTGCTGCTGGAGCTGCTTCATCATGATGCTTCGCTTCTTGTCCTTGCACCTCTTGTTTTGAAACCAGACCCGGATCACGCGGGGACTGAGGCCTGTCATCTCCACCAGTTGCTCCTTCATGAGCGCGTCTGGCCGGGGGTTGGCGGCATAGCAGGTCCGCAAGGTGTGCAGCTGCTTCTCGTTCAGCACAGTCCGAACGCGGGTGGTCTTCTCGGGCTGCTTGTGGACGTGGGGCCGCAGGGCCGGCTGCCGGGCAGAGATGGGCTCGGCTGCGAGGCAAGGGGCACTGAGGTGAGTGCGGGCCAGGCCGGGCTGCTCACCCTCCCGTGCCGTGCCGCAGGGACAATGGCTTGCTTTGCAGCCTCCACGGACAAAGCAGGGGAGGCAGAGGTAGGGACCAGGGAAGCAAAAGGGAGAATGAAATCTGACTTTCTAGTCTGAGAGGTCAATGCTGACTAGTTTAGGCCCAGAACACAGCCTCCACCCTTGCTCTGGTCAACATAGCCTCAGGAAAGGGGTGGCCGTCTCAGGGGTAGCATCTTTCAGCATTGTTTCTCTTTCCTCCTCGCCTTTCTTCATACCCAGACTGGGCCCAGGTTACTGGAGAACCCCCACATCTAGACTCTTGGGCAAAGGCCACAGAAGGTGCTAGGAAAGGAAATGCAGTATACCCCAGCATCAGCCAGAGACACTACACCAGCCAAGAGGTCTCTAATGCAAAGGCCAAAGAGAATTCTGCCAGAAAGCCTTGAACTTCAGTCCAGAGGGGGCAATCGTGTCAAGGGGCTAAAGAAATTCAGTATTTCGACCATAACTCCAGTCCTCGATCTTTCCTACTACTAAATCTACCTGGCCGTTCCTGAGATGGGCTGACTCCATGCAAAGGAAAACCGAAACTGCAGAGCTGCAGATAAATGACAGCTGGGAAGTGTTCTGTCTGTCTCCTGACTTCCTCCCAGGATTTCTGCCTCTCCTCTGTCTCCCCACAAGCACAGCACAGGTTGCACAGGACAGAAATCACCACTCTGGCTTTGCCCATGTGCAAGCTAGTCACATATCCCCCTAGAACAGAAGTCTTAGAGCCTCTGAAAAAGCAGAGTGGGAAGACCCGGGTTTCCTCAACATCAGTGTTTCGTGAGAATTGATACTTTAAAAATGCGCCAGGTAGATCTACTCATGAGGGGAAGCAAGGTTGGGAAACGTCATCTGCCTTCTTAGGGAAGGCCTCGTACTGGCCAACCTTGCTTTACTCCAACTCTCCTTCTTGGGGAAGGGCTCTCTGAAATGTATGGCACAAATCCTGCACCTTCCAGGACCCCTAGGGTCAGGTCAAAACCTACTGGGTCAATTTAGTGTTACAGCGACAAGCCAGAGGATGAAATCCTCACCAAATCACATAGAATGAGTGGTTTAAAGAGGCAGGCTCCTTTTAAAAGTCAATTACTCCGGGTTAGCTTGTTGACAGTTTTAAATCACAGCTCTGTGCAATGGCCTGCAGTTATTGGACTGTATCTTTTCACATCCATTCTTTCACAAAAGTACACACATTTTAAAAACGTTTTAGAGTGTGGGCCAGTTGCAAGGAAAAAGGATTTGAGGGGCTAAATGACTTACGGCTACCTGAGCTTCCTTCATTGGGTTAAAGGAAGAAGCTCCAGGGCCCAGAGCTCCACCCCTTTAATTAGGCAGCGGCAGGAAGAATACCTGGCGGAGAGCTGAAGCCCATTTTCAGTAAGCCGCGGTTTGGAGGCCAAGGTGAACTGGAAGTACTGTTTGGACGCGTGTGTACATGTAAGCGCAAGTGGTGTACATTTATGTGTACCCATATATACACACACAGTCGCGTAGGTGTGCTGGACGGGGCGGGGGGGTGGGTGCGGTGAGCCAGGGGACACAGTGAAAGCACTGAACCTTGCGCAAAAGAGCAAAGCGCTGTGCAAACTGCTCCCAGAACACTTCCTTAAACTGCCTGCCGCTGCGCAGGGACTGCCCTGTGGCTGCCAGGGTCGCTGAGGTCGGTAGCCGCCGCGCTGGCTGGGGGCGGCGCTGGCCTAGCCCAGAACCAGCCTCCCCTCGCCGGCCTCCCTCCGGGCAAGGAGTACCTGCCATTTGCAGCGGCCGCGCCGGGTGCAGAGGGCTGAGCGGATCACCGGCGCCCAGGCTGGCCCTCTCCACCACGTCGTGGTCTGCACGGCAGAAAAGCCCGTCCTCCCGAAGCGCGAACTCATCCCCAGGGATGAGCTGACGGCTGCAAGCCACGCAGCGGAAACACTCGATGTGGTACACCTTGGAGCGGGCGCGCATCACGAAGTCGTTCTTGCTGAAGCCGATGCTGCACTTGGCGCATTTGATCCCGTACAACCTGCGCGGGGGGCCGGCGGAGGCGAGGAGAGAAACACAGAGAGAGGGATCACTTCAAGCCGGCATGGCCCGGGCCCAAGACTGCAGATGACCCCAGCCACAACGCCCTGCGTCACGGAAGTCAGCATCCCCCGACTAGCTGAGAATGGGAGGATAGAAATGGTTTTCTCTCTTCTTCTCCCTTTCTTTTACCCCCCTTTCCTTTCCTATGAACCTCCATGTCTCTGTCCGTCCGTACCTACTAGCTCAGAACAGCCGCAAAATAAAAATGTTTGATGTGTTTGAAACCTGGGCCTCTGTTCCAGCCATCAGTCCCAGGGTAACCCTTATAGCTCTTGGCAGAAAAGAGTCCGGGTGACTCTAGTAGCCACTGGCCCTACACTTTCGCCTTCCTATCCCCCAATTTCTGCTGCTAGAAATGTCTCCAAAACTGCTACAAAAAGTCCTTCCAAGATAATAAGAGGTTAGGGGATGAGATTATCAACACACTCGGTCTGTAAATATGCACAAATGCACAAGCAGAGTAGCAAAATGAAACCTCTGAGGGTTTCCAGATCCCCTTCTGCACAATAACCACGTTGCAGTTTTTCCCTAAGGATTTTTCCTCCGGCAACAATGTTAACACAAAGTTTTCCTCTCCATTCTTTCTTTTATTATCTTTGAAATTTGCTCCTGCTCCCTCAATCTTTCTCAAGTTGTTGAAGCATCTACTTCTATTTCAGTTTGCTGGAGAACCATGGCCAGAGAGAAAAATGAAAAGACCCACTTCTAAGGTCTTCCTCGCTGATCTTACCCTACAAGGGACAATCCTTGTAGGTTCCACCTAGGGGGCACTGCCCTGGCCCCCTCTCCAGCTCAGTAAAAACGGAAGCGGGAACATTTCTACAAACAGAATGGACCAGAGGAAAAGATCCATACAAAGTGGGGGGAGGGCACCTCACTCCCCCCTCCAGGAGACAAACCTAAATAGTCCCCCTGTTCTGCTTTTAAAAGGACAGGAGTTCAAAGGGACACACACACACACACACACACACACACACACACACACACACACTCACATAACAGAGAGAGAGAGAGAGAGAGAGAGAGAGAGAGAGAGAGAGAGGAGGGAGAGGGGGAGAGAGAAGGGGTAAAGGTAAAAGCGATTGGCTCCTTTTATAAATGTGTATGCAGAATTAGATACAGGAAGGTCTGTATGCAGTTGAGCAAAACCCTATCTCCATAGGAGGAAAGATAGTCCTCTCGAGGTGCAAAGTGAGCTCTCCCTCTCCAGAATCTTAAGCTCACACACTAGTCAAGTAAACAATGAAAACGGCTCATTTGTCAGAGGTTAGAAGGTAGATTCAAAAGTTTTTCCTCCCTCCGCCTACTCTGTGAGATCTTCCATTTCATAGGATGAGGACTTTACCTTGCCTGTGACCAAACAATTTGGAAAATCCCTCCCCCTTCCTCTAGTTCCCCACATCCCCTATTTCCTCCCGCACTCTCCCTGCAAAATATTAATAACCCCCCAACTGCTCAGTTTTACCTATCAAGATTATACTATTTCATGATTTTGCAGTAAGAAAAAGCGTTGGACACTAAGTGGACAGGGAAAAATTGTGACTGCATACTTAAATCTTGACTAAACTTTAATATAAGTTCTCGGCTCCAGAAATTCTATAACTTACAAAAGCTAATTCCTTGTTAATAGATACTGGAGAGTTCTTTAAAAATATATACATAATACTTTGATATTATTTAACATAATAGTGAAGATGTTATCTCTTCCGTTTGTTATTAAAACAATAAAATTTTCTTTAGGAATTCTACTTGCTTCCTAAGGCAGAAAATGAAATTTCTGACATATATATACACAGGCTAGAGAAAATTTGAGATTTGTGAACATGAAGTTAAGGCACAAAATAAACTGAAAGAGAGAGAGAAAAAAAAGGAAAACTCAGAAAGTTCCCAATGTGGTTTTAGTCTTGTCAGTATGGGCAATTCGCTCATTTTATCAGTTACCAGATTTTAATGTGAGAAAGGAAGCTGTTCAATTATCTAAATATACCAATTGTTCGTAGACAGATGATGAGCAATTTGATCTGCTCTGTCTAATTCATCAGCTCAGATAAGATAAGAAAGAAAAGATAGTCAGATGTCACCAAAGGGTTAATATTTAAAAAGATTAAATATCCGGTCTTTTTGCAGGGAATATTTGGGTTGGTTTTGAAATTTTCCAAGAAGGGACTCTTGCCCTAAGAGTAAAAGGGGCAATATTTCTATCTGCACTTTCAAAGTGCACTTCTAAACATCCTTAGTTCAAACTTTTATTTTGCGTATTGCATTGACATTTCCACAGAATTTGTAAGTTACTAAAATACTGAACTATAAAAAATAAACGAATAGGGAAAAACACCGCATGATACAATAAAAACCAACCTTTTAAAAAAGAGAGTTTAGAAAACCGAAGTTATCCATCTTTAAATTTCTGTTTGTTTGTTTTGGAAGGGGGAGGGTAAAAGAAGAACACAATTTGACCATCACAAATTCCAAGAGCCATTAAACCAGCTTCACTACCGCAACTTATAAAAACCAATACTGAGTTGTGGGGTTCCCCCCCCCAAACAGTGAAAGAAACAGAATAGTGCAATTTATGTAACACATTTAAAGGGTAACTTTTCCACACTGGCTCCCACTAAGGCAAACTTCGCAAAAAGACAAAGCCACGTCCAATAATAAAAAAGGAGTAGAGAGAGACAGGGAAATCTCACAAAATTAAGGAAGCAATATAAATGGCGTACCTGATATAATCCCTTTTACAGTAGGTTTTCCCATCTCTAACAAAGCAGGTACAGCTCTCGTCCAAATACTGATTACACTCTGCACATTTCAAACATGCCGCATGCCATTCCAAATCCGGAGAAACCCTCAGAATATACTGATCGTGAATTTGATTGCCGCAACCAACACATAGGGAAATCAGACGTTTTTCTGAAATGAAAATAAATACATGATTGACTAACCGTTTACTTCCTACAGAGATAAACACACTTTTAGTGTCGTTCTCTTATAGGGCGTACTCTGGGAGTTCCCCCCCCCCCCCTTTCTTTCTTCTTCTTCTCTTTTTTTTTTTTTCTTTTCAAGAGTATTGCACTTTGGGATGGTAATTGAAGTGTGCCATCAAAACCTTGACTCATTTTAAAAAAGGAGGTGGAATATATGTAAAATGCAGATTTGAATAGTCTACATTTGTAAGCCTAGCACGCAATCAAACCCGTTCATTTTGTATTTCTTTTTCCTCCCTCCTCCCTCTCTGCCATAATCATCGGGAAAGATTATGGATAAGTCAAGTCAAAGAAAAGGTTTTGACTAGAAGCGTTAAGTGAACGCTTATATTTTTCATGAAGCACGCTCTTAAATAGCACATAGGACTGGATATTGTTAGCAAGAGCAGGCATCAATACAGTTGTCACTCGTTCTCTTTTGCAAGTCTAATGCTAATTCACATCTCCGGGTATTGTATGCACAGGCAGACCTTTGCAACAGAATAACCTTCTCGGGGAGCTCAAGACTCCCGAGGAGGAAACCACCGCTTAGCACCAGAAGGCTAGGGTTTTGGAGGGCATACAGGCGAATTCAGACACAAGGTACGATCAGTCTCCCGAAGATCAGAACCGACAGCAAGCATGCAGGCGTGGCGGCAACAAGGAAAAAAAAAAAACAAAAAAACAAAACACGCCACCTTTTCTCTCTCTCCAGGCAATGACTCCAACTCTGAAGAGCTCTTGGCACCCGTGCCTGAGAGAGACCCGCGCACAAGAACAGCACACCGAGCCCCACAAGGTAAAATAGCCTCTTACTTTTTGGTGGATCGCCCATGTCTCCCATATCTGTAAGAGGGAGTAATGTCCACAGTGAAATGGTGGTTGTACAGTTGGTGAACAGCCCTCAGAGAGGATGCTGGAGCTGTGGCTAAGTGGGAAATAGTGGCCCCTGGGGTTGCCAAGGCTGAGAGAGCCGCTGCCCGGCTGCGCCGCGCCCTCGCGGAGCTGGGAGTCCAGTTTAAGCCGGCGGAGTTGGCGGAGCAGAGGCGCTGCGGCGGCGGCGGACTCGACGCGGCTCGGGCACCTCTCTTCCTTATCTCTTACTCAAACTTCTCTGCTCCAACTCAGCTCCATCGCCATTGGTCTGACGCAGCGCGCGGGGACGTCAGGCGAGCGCCGCGCCCATTGGCTGCGGGGCGCGCGGCGCAGCTGTTCTGATTATCATATTTCAGCCTCGCAGCAGCCGTGCGCCACTGACCGCTCGGCGAGCCCGCGGGAGAGGATTAGGGCTCCCGAGGCAACTTGCTCCGGGCTCAGGCCGCTCTCTCCCCCGAAGCTCGGGCTGCCCGGCTGCTCTGGCTTCTGGCCTGCCTCTCCTTCTCCTGCTCCTTCTCCTGTCCCCCTCCCTCGCTCCTTCCCGGCCGTGCCGCCAGCGCCCTCGCCTCCTGTCGCGCTGCTCCTCCGCCCTGCGCTCCTGGGGTCCCCGCAATCCGGCTGGCCGTGCTGCGCGCGGGGCACTTTTCTGCCGCCGGTGGCGAGTGGCTGGTGGGTAGGTCTTCCTGATGACGAGGTCCTTCCAGAACTCTAGGAAAAGGGGCGTCTTGGAATAGGCCGTTTGGCTCGGTTTCGTCTGGCGCTGTGGCGCGCAGCTCCGGGCCCGGCCCGGCTTTGCTGCTGGGGAGGGTGAGTTCCCGGACCCGCTGCGCCTGGCGCGCTGAGAGCTGCCTAGTGGGAGAAGAACCGGGAATCGGATGACTAGACACACCGGAATTGTTTTCTACTGCTACCCCAAACCCCGTTAACCACCGACCTCAGATCTCCAAAGAGCTGGGGTGGGAGGAAAAGAGCGCTTGTTGCCTTAGCGGAGAATCAGGTTGGGAGTACGCAGGTAAAACCAAGTTGACTCCGCGGACTCCTCTCTCTTCTTCCGACCCTTGAGGTCTATCTACTTTTGCAGTTTAACTCTAGCATTTGGAAGCGCACTAACCCGAAGTCAAAGAGTGAAATGATCTTCCAGTAGTTGGAAGTTTGTAAAGCGGTTATATATATCCTGTCCAGGTCCTCTCCCTGCTGGTCTCCTGCCCTTTGTTTTTAAGCAGACGTGTGCAGTTTTGTTGGTGGTGTTTCGGTAATTATAAGGACAGGTCTCCATGTCTTTAGAGATTAAAAAAAAAATGTGTCAGTCTAAGGGCGTGAATAGGGAGGGATCGAATACTGAAGAGCGGTGAAATACCTATTTCACTTCACCGGGTTTGTTTATCTAATACTTTTCTCTCGGGGAAACAACCTGGAGAGAGAAGAATGTTGGCTCGCCGGTAACCTTTTTCAATAATTTCTGACATGTTCTCATCACCCTTTACAGTCTTCCAAAAGCAAAGTCACAGGAAAGGCCACGAAGAACACCCCCACACCCACAAGTCTCCCAAAGCTTCTAAATAGCGATTCCTTATCTAATGTGACCGCCAGTTTTCTCTTAAAAGGTCCACAAACCCAAACAGTAAAAGGCTTAATTTCAGTGTCTTGCTGGTGGGAGAAAACCCAGTTTGTGAGGAAACTCCTTTCTTTGTACTTTTCGCCAGATTTAACCCTTGATAAGAGCTGTGAGCTCTCAACTGGCCTCGATGGCTTGGTTTGCACGGTTATGCGTTTCCAGGGCACAGATGGAAGCTAACATGTTTGAGTTTTCTCCTGACCTAACTGGGTTTTACCAAGAACACATAATCTGTTTCGTTTTGTTTTCTCTCAAGGAAGAGTTTTAACTGGATCTCATGCCTTCTATTTTTATTGTAAGTTTTAAAGTTCTATCAGAGTATGTGTGTGAAATTGAAAGTTGGAATAGACATAGGTTGATAAATTTATCAGGTTTTTGTTTAAAAATCTGTTTTGTTTAAAGTTTCTAATCTCTGGTATTATGTGCATGGAGCCTTTTGTCAGGCCGCTTTTGCAAAACTGATGCTGGTAATCAAAACACCAGCAAGTCTTCCCGATATAAGGGCATGTTTCCCTTATAGATAACCAAGTTGACTCTAGTTTAAAAAAAAAAAAAGAGAGAGAGAGAGAGAGAGAAAAAGATACCACTATAATGCCAGAAAGTAAATAGGGGATTTTAACCAATCGTATTCCATCATGCTGCCTTTATAACATGGAATTAAACAGCAGAAGCTACCAGAAGCCTGATGACATATTTGAGATCCACAAAGCGCCTTCACTATCCATCCCTCTTCAAACCAGTCACACACACAGTGTGATATTTTAGCTCCCTAAACTAATAACCTATTCCAAAGAATTATTACTGATGATGATAGCAATTCCAAGGCTTGGAGGAAAGCCTTTGCAAATAGGAAATTTCATCATAATGGTGAAAACACGTTTTCTTTTTTCTTTTTTTTCAGCCCACGCTGTTATTACAAACAAGTATTTTCTTAATAAGTTCCAAAGCTGATAGAGGTAAAAACCTTGCAGAAGATACTCCTTGTTAAAGGGAGAAATTTGAAGAAACCCACTAATAGGTTGTTCCCTGATGGACGTGCTCTCGAGTTCTATGTTTATTGCTAATGTATTTTTGTTAAAACAGAAGTTAGGGGAGCAGCCATTATTTTTTTCACTTCACTTTAAAGTTCATACGTGACCAGTGATCATTCTCCTGTTTCCTTAGCTGATTGCTAACTGTGCATTTAATATATCAAATATATCTGTAAAAAAATATTTGTAATGTTTTTATAGAGTATAACAAACTATGATTAGCAATATTTTCCCCCCAGTACTTGATCACAGGAGCGACCTCTTGTGTTCAAAGGGGAGATTAGACCCTTTCCTGACAAAAACGGACTTATTTTGACCTTTGCATATTCTGTTAGGTCAAAAATGTATCTTTCAGAACAGCAGTTGTGTGAATCCCCTGCTGTGAGCTCCTCTACTGATGAGAGAAGCAGCAGCATATTGGTAGTGACAAAGTATAGTCCCAATTACTTCCCCATCACCCCAATATACTTCACAGTGTCTTTGAATATAAAAAATATCCTGAGATTTAGTAAGTTTCTCTTGAGTCTGTGACATCCGCCCGTGTGCACTTGTATGCACTTTCCATAATACAGCTATTACACGTGGGATCTTAAGCCCATGTGTCTGTGTGCTGTTGCTTTCTTTCTGTGGTTTAAAATTTAAGCATTCCACATCAAACTTAGTGCCAGATACAGAGTCCTGAACAAATTATGTTCTCAGGCTACTTTTCAAAAATCGAAATAGGTTTTAATTGCAATTGAAAAGTGGCATTACACATTTAGAATGTATTTATTTCCCAAGAAGCTCTGACAGATATAAGTGAATTTTAAGTCAGTTCTTTGGGAAATTATGTACAGAAAGGGGAAAACAGCTTTTTCCTTTTCCACTAACTAAGATTGGGAAGGAAAGGGATTGTTGATCAGCTTTCTCTGAACTATGGGTTTGTTTGGAAACTTATTCCCAGGAAGGTGAAGCTCTCTTTAGCCCACATCAGAATCAGGTTTGAAAGAGTAAAATAACAATTGGACTGCCAGTTTTTATGAGTAAGGTATTCAGATAGAAAAAAAAAAAAAAAATATATATATATATATATATATATATATATATATAAATGACAGAAGGATTTATCTTTTGTGATATCCAAAAAACCTGCAATTTGAGCGTCAAGATGAAACATGAACACATTTTATTCACCTCAGAAAATAGGTATTGAATGTATGTATACACTCCATTCCTCTTCTCATTTTTACTTTTTCTGTGTAGTCTTAATCATGTAGAATAAGGGTATATAAACCATCACTATCTTAAATTATATCCAAGGGTCAGATAGAAAAATGTGCATTTAAAGGGAATAATGGTTAACCATTTATATTCCATGCTGGAATTAGGGTGTGGGTGCTTAGAGCCAATTTGACCCTCTTCCAGTTGTTTTAGGTGGTGGTTTACCAAGGATGAAATCAAAAGAATCTGCACTCTAATTTCAGAGGAAAAGGGAAGAGATCTTCTTTCTGTACCTTGGGTTTGAAATGATTGTCTCTCTTTCCTTTAATTGTTCCTTAAAAAAAAAAAAAAAGCAATGATAATAATAAAGGCAGTTGTTAACAACAAAAACAAACCTTCAGTTGTGATTCTCATTTTATTGACGAGGACTCCTGCTGCGAAAGTGGTTTTGTTGGTGTCAATTGCTTTATTAACCAGTTGAAACAATCTGGGTGAATGAGCAAGAATCTTCTGCAGGCTGAACTTCCTAGCCTGCGCTTCTGGCTGGGTTCAGGTAGCTGTTTATGTCACCAGTGTTCCCGATGTTCGTAGGCAGCAGCGCAGGAGGCAGCGTTCTTGTGCGGTCTGCTGCTCGATTCCCAGCCTGGATAGAATTCCACGCTCCGGGCAGCGGGGAAGCCACAAACCTCAGATCAGTCTTGACAATGCCAGGTTCCCCTGTTCATTGCAAGGAGGAGTTCGACCAATCGAGGACAGAAATTTACACCATTTAAAATTGTGCCTCTGGAAATACTATGATCGCACAAAAGTGGCTGGCAGTGTGAGGTGAAATCTTTTTCTTCCCTTTCCTGGGGAGAGGGTGTTTTTGTTTTTGGAACTGTTCAGTGGCTAGGAACAGGTAATTTTTAACTGGACTAGAGTTCGGCTTAGAGCCCAGGTTGGAGCTAGTGAGTGCAATGTGCTGAGAAGTTCTGGCCCAAGGACTCACTGAAACCTACATCTTGCAAAGCTTTCATTAAATGTATCGGATTCTCGCCGGGGTAGTTGGGAGTCTGGAGAGGAGAACAAGCTTTATCTCCCAAGTCCTGGACGATTCTCTCAAAGCTGCCATATCTGCACTAGATCTAGCAAAACACCCACCGGCCCACCCGAGCTTTCAGGAAACCGAGAGCAAGTTAACTCAGTCTAGTTGATCAAATGACATTCTTTCTGAAAGAAATAACACCCTTTCCCCCACTGCAATTTTGTCCAACGGGCAGCTCTGAATTTAGCGCCAACGGATTGATTTCCACCGCCCGCTGGAGGTTTACTGGGAACGAGTGGAGGAGGGGAGGCCAAGGTACCTTGGAGGAGGTCAAGAGGAGGAGGAGGAGGAGAAGGAGGAGCAGCAGAAAATTACCAGCCAAGCGGGGGAGGGAATTGGAAGCCCGGAAATCTATCAGGATGCCTCAAATAACCTTCCCTTACTCTCAGAATTCAGCGCTCAAAAATCAGCCTCATTGCAAGGTGTCCTGGGCCGGAGTCCTCGGGTGGGTTGCGGAGGTGATGTCAGTTATAGCTACTTCCGATGAATTTAACTGGTGGCTAAAGTGTGTCGGGGCTGTTTAGTGTAGCTGAGAGTTGCGTGGGTCGGGGCTGTTTTTAAGGGGAGAGGCAATCATCGGTGGCACCCACAAGTAGATTCTGTGAGTGGAAGAGAAGGTGGGTTCGGGGCTGGAGAAAAAAAATCTTCAAATCTTGGAAAAAGATCAGTTCGAGAGAGATTTTAGGGACAATTTTCAAGGTTGCTGTCTGCTTCAACTCCGCGGAGGTGAATGAGAGGATAGAGCTCGGGTCTTGTGTGCGTTTAGAATTATCTGCGCCTCCGGATCCACATTGTTAAGAAAACTCATCAATTCTTTGAGACTTCACGTTGAGAGGCGGATTTGTCCTGCTTCTCTACCTGCTAAATATCGAGAAAAGGGGCTCTGGAGACGACCTCTTACAGAAAGAATGTCATTTGATCAACTCAACTGAGTTAATGACTTGCTCCGGAAAGGGTCAAGAACGCCTTTCCTTCCCACCCGCGCAGCTGCGGGGACGCCCTGGTCAACCTCTCTACCCCAGGTGGCCTCTCAACAAGGGCCCAGGAGCTCCTGTCCTAGGGTTCTTTTCGGGCTCAGAGTACTGCGATCAAGTTTCTGATATTTCCAAAAACCTCCATGCTTCCATGTTCCAGCACATTGTCTCTAGAAATTTAGCCTAGCCCGGGCCCGGGATCAAAGAGCGTGAAACAAAGAGACACCCCCCACCCTCACCCCCACCACCCACCACCGCACCTCCGGATCCCCTGGGCCTTATGCCTCCAGGATTTCCAATTTGCCAACCTTCTAGCTGGGCCCCCACCCCCACAGGGTTGTGCACTCAAGGGCATTTTCCGATTCCATCTTCCCATTGACAAAAGAGGAAAAATCGAACTGAATCTACATCCTCTGCCCTCACTCATGCTAGACTTGAGGAGAAAATCAAAGTCACGAAGACCTCTCTCCTTGCTAGGTTGGCAAGAGCAGCTCCTGGAGAGGCCACTCGGTTCCTTAGTGTGAATCTCCTTGCCACCCACGTTTGGGACCAGAGCCCGGGTTGCCCTGGGTAGCGCTTTGGTGGGCCCAGCTGGGGACGAGAAAGCAAAGGTGAATCCGGTCACCGGTAGCTCTGATCACTAAAAAAGAGGGGTCCCTGCCTGCCTACCACCTGGAGCTGTCTGCTGGGGGGACCTTCCAACCTCCTAAATACGAGGTGGAGGAAAAAAGTTCAACCTCGGGCTGTGGCCTCAGAGATGCAACCCTCTGAAGGTTAAACTTTCCGTTTTAGGTTGTTTCCTCCTCCGCTGGTGCAACACCCCGGGTTTCCCCAAAATGAATACACTCGTGGAAATCAAAGAATCAAGGTACTATTTTAATTGCTTCAAACTCTGTCAAATCACCTCTTCATGCCATCTGCCAGAAGTTCAACTTTCTCTGAGTGCCTACATTCCAGAAAATTGTACGGACAACATTCCCTCTGCATTCATTTTGATGGCAGCGTCCGGAAAGGACAGTATAGTTATTAGTGCACAACATTTGAGAGAATAACTTAATTCTTAATATCGTCCCCAGAATACACACACCTCAAAGTATTAGTTGCCATTTTTTCCCCAAGTTTATTCCATTCACTCTGTGTTGGAAACGTTGAATTGGAAAACGAGAGAAACCCCTGCGGCAGCGAGATTCACTTCTGTGCTCTACTGTTGGGCGGGGAACCCACAGGGGCTGATTAGCAGAGAGACAGGCTCCTTTGTTGATTTCAGAGTTCACCAGCCAAGATATAACAATTACCTTGATGCCTTTTCTCAATTGTCTATTGTTGACTTATTTCTGCAGTTCCATCCGCTGTACAAAATTCTATCCAAAAAACTATTAAAAACATAAGTAAAAGTATAGTAATGGTAACAGACTACTTTAAACGGCTTTGTTTATCATTTATATATACCTCATACACATCTATGAAATATATCAAAAGTGTATGTAGCACATCCTTTATGTATAATACATATAATTATATGCTAATGCAACATCATTTTTATATCATAAGTTAATACCATAAAGGAAAGTTTGAAATGCTATTTCTAATACACATAACACCCTCTGTCCAAGGAAATAATTAGCAGGCTTAAAACTGATATTTGGAGGTGTTTCTATAGAGAACAAAATCTGAAACTCTGAGAACCGAAATCCCATCAAATATGATGGTACATAACAAGGTTGCTACAGATTAATAATATAAGAAAATAAGTTTCCTGTTTTGCACAATCTCATTTTATTTTAGTTGTGCACATAAAATTTCTTTACCATTTAACTGTTCCAAAGTCTCTGATCACATCATATCGGCCAGAAATAAAAATCTGCAAGTCTGCATAATGCTTAAGGAATTACTATAATTAACTTTTTTGATTTGACAATATTGTGCTCACCTTTATTTAAATGTAAATATTAATATATTAGTTAATATAACTGTATAACTAGATAATATCACCATGTCATAATTTACAAGAAATTAATATAAAGTAAAAGAGCAAGTATAAACTTCTTTTCATAATGGCTATTTAGGGTCTGTTATCAAAATATAGTAATAAGATTCATATGTGTGATAAATATGTTGCTATCCACTCTCCTATCAGAGAGTTCAATCTAGTTATAAAAACACTGAACTATTATTATATGATGTATGCTCTCACTTGAAGGTAGCTAAATTGATGTTTTGCCATATTTTAAGAACCCTTTCCCTACTCCCTAGATACATGTACCAGCCTAGAAAGATCACTGCATATTGAACTGTAATGCTAAATCAGAAATTATATTATTACTCATAACTAGCATCCCGCTGACTTTCACTTAAATATCAGGACCCAAATTATTTTACATCTCACTTCAGAAATGTGGTACAACGTGCTATTTAATCTTCTTGGCCTAGTCTTAGAATTTATTATACACTCTCCTTTTTACGAACCACACAAACCATTGGTGGTAGTGACAAGAAGCACTGTATATAGTTTCACTGGCTTTGGATTCTTGTATGGTGTATGAAAAAATCAAAATCATGTCTTATAGGTCTTGATGGTGTATGCCTTCCAATCTTGAGATGTTGATTTAGCTGTCCTGAATGTCACATGATGTGCCTCTCCATAATCCTGTACCCAAGCCATTGCAGAATTGCTGACGTGACTTTGGTGTGCTGTGCCAGGGCAAATATATTATTTTGAATTGTGCCAGCAGTGAGGAAGACACATGAGTATAGCTCTCAGAGTGGAAGAAAAGGTGAGTGGATGGAAAATCACTCTTTCTGAATAAGGTGGTAGAGAACGAATGGAGTGTATATGACATTGTCAGCCATCAAAAGAGAGGATGAAAATAGGCGTTAGACCAAGATGAGAAAAGTATTCAGTTTTGAGAAAGTAAAGTGAAAGCTTATTGAGGAAAGAGAAGAGTGAGGTAAATGTCAAGAGAAACAAAGGAAAGGAACAGGCTTTGGTGACCCAGTTCGTCCTGCTAGACTGTGCACGCACTGAAGGGCAAAATCCAGATCTTTATTAGTAGTAGATGGAGGTTGGGAGAGTAGGTGAAGACTGGGAAAAAGTGGACTTCATATAGTTACTTTAATCTGGCATTTAAAGCTTCACAACTCTGATTTAAGAGGTTTCTTTTTCTTTTTCTTTCTTTTTTTTTTTTTGTGAAAAGTAGATTGGCAGTTTTTCTAAGTTGCATTGCATCTTTAAATATATACTAAAATGCTTACAAAAATAAGCTCACTGTTGGTAAACTAACAGCATAGAAAAGGCAGACCAAATGTGCCAGAAATATCATAAAATTGATTCCTACCTAGATAGATAGATGATTGATAGATAGATCATCTATAGATGATAGATAGATAGATAGATAGATAGATAGATAGATAGATAGGCAGGCTTGTTTCACAACAGGATTCAGGACTCAGAAAAAAGACTAGATCTGAGAAGGAATTAAAAAAAAATCGCTTCAAAGCTTTCTGGAGTTTTGTTAGCCATTGCTTTTTCTACAGATTGGATTATACACAAAGTGTAATTCATATATTTGGAACTGCTCGCTTAAACCACAATAAAAGCTGCCTTATGTTCCAGTTCATGCCAGCAACTTGAAGGGCTGCCTGCAACATTGCTGTTAGGTTAGCGTTTCTGACCTGGCTTCACGTTCTCCTAGACTGTTTCTTCTGATGTGAGAAGAATGTAAGCCCAAACCACCAGGGAGCATTCTTCACGCCCATGCACTTGAGAGAGTTTGGGTGTCCAAAATGTTGAAAAGGTCAGATACAGTTGTTCTCATAGAATCTATTCTGGAGGTCACAGGGTCAGAATGTCTGCACATGTGCACAAACCAACAGGCCCATAAAAGCCTGATAGGAGGCAGCAGTGCCCCATAAAAGGTCACACCCAGCCAGAATCCAACAACATTTGAAAGGCGTCTGCTATAGAGAAGAAATATGAGACTGACAGCGTTGGTAGGGGCAGCAGCAGAGAGAGATGGATGGGGATTAATCATGGTAAAATACTGAGCAAAAGAGACAGCAAATTCTGCCAAGCATGAATACTCCACTCACATGTTTCACAAAGCACACTCTTCAAAGTACGAGCCGATTGGCCAAGGTCAGGTTGATCTTTGCTAGGCTAAAAGAAGCAGCTGCTGAGTGTATATCCGGGCCAATGGGGAACACCTAAGGATTTTTAATGTTAAAAAAATTATTTGCAGTTCAACAGTAGAAAAACTCCTGATAACACGTGGTAACCAAAATTGCATTCTCTCTGTGTGCTCATGCCGTGAACTTTGGGGTATTACCCACTTATAAGGATTATTGGTTGTCATTAACCTGTGGGTCTCCAGGAGTTTTCTTTTTAAAGATTCCCCTTGTGTTTCTAGATTTAGCATCTTGCCTTATTTCATAATCTGTCCTCATCACGACACCTTTTGTGCAAGCAAAATATGCTACATGACAGCCTTTGGAAGACTGAATAGGTAGCCCTAAGCAGTGCAGTTTACAGGGCTCTAAGCAAGGGGACCACGACCGAAATAGCATCCCTTGCTCCATCAAGGCTCGTCGACTACCTGGTATTTACTTCCTTGACACTCATAAAGCCTCTTTAGTCTTCAGGTATTTTTGTTTAGTTTTGTTTGTTGGTTTTTAACTTAAATACTGAAGCTTTCTGTAGGTGATTTTTTTTTACCGTTTCTTTATCTTTTTGTACTATTATGAAAGCTTTTATAATAAGCATGCTGACAATTAGAAGGAAAAAAGAAAGACGTTGAAAAGGAAACAAAAATGATAGACCTAAAAACAAGTGGCACACATTGAAATACCACTCAACAGGGAAAAGAAATGAACTATGGAAATGTGCTATCACCTGGTTGAAACTCAAAATAAATATGCTGAGCGAAAGAAGGAAGACTGATAAGTGAACACTGTGTTATTCCATTTATATAAAATTCTAGGAAATACAGATTAACATAGAGTGACAGATCCACTGGGGCCTGCGGATGGGGGTTTAGTGACTGGGAGAGGCAGCAGGGAGGGATTGCCAAGGGGCTTCAGGAAAATTTTGGAAGTGATACATCTTTTGGAGTTTCATTATCTTGACTGAAGTGATAGTGTCACAGATATCTAACTATTATCTATCTACCTACCAAATCATACATTTTCAATATATACAGTTTATCATATGTTAATTATACTTCAATAACGCTATTAAAAATAGATCTCAAGAAAGGGAGAAACTGAGTATTACATTGCCTTGATCTTTATTATTATTGTTATGATTATTATCATTGTTATGTACTTTTTACAGTGAGGTTATAGGGCAGAGGGCACATGCACAGCAGTGTATGCGATGAAATCAGGTGTTTGAAGGGAAAGAAGAAGAAACGTACCTCAACCATTAGCCTGCCTGGTGTTTTGTCAGTAATTGCTCAAGAACACCAATCTGAATTTTCTGTGACCTACTTGTGTATTCTTAAGCACTTTTCTGTCCTCTTGGAGTTTCAGGGTTAGGGATGCTAGCATACACTTTGAAGAAATCTTCTCAAATATGCTGCCTTCCCCAAAGTCAAATTAATTCTATAATTTCCAGCACTTTGGGGGTAATTTTTTATGATATCACTTTCTATTTTGTTTAGGTGCAGGTCTTTTTTTTTTTTTAAGTATAGGCTTTCTACCATTCCCCAAAACTCTTAAGTTTTTAAGGAGAGAGTCCATTTCTATGCCATTATTATAAACCATTGGCTTTCTGCAAATCTTTGATGAACTATCAAATGATCTCCCAGCCAGATTGTTGGAGTCCTGCTGCCTTTGGCTGAATTTCCTCAGATGTCAGTAGCTGGCTGGTTCACCAGAACAAAATTCCTGAACACTCTGTTCTGTTGTCCAGTGGGTCCTAGAGGCAGCCTTATTTATGTCTGAGCTCTTCATACCCTTTGGGCATTGCCTCCAATACCTGGCTGCAGCCTGCGGCTTCCCAGACAGGTTAGCTACCTTCCTCTTTCTTTCCTTTGTGGATGGGTCTCCAGCATGTTCCCAGCTCATCCCTTCTTCCTTGTAAACTTAAATTGCCGTGAGCTGACCTTCATATCTGATCTTCAAGTAGTCATGTTGTTGCTGTCTTTAATCATTCAGCAACACATAGGCTTTGTTGTGAGGCAGAGAGAAGGTAAAGGGAAATGATTTAAACGTGATGGTGCTTAAATAGAAGATTTATTTCTCTTCATGTTTTGGATTTGGGGGTTAAACATCACTGATCAAGGAAAGGATCAGGCAATTTCTCTGCCTGTGGCTCATATTTGTGGGTCTTTCCACAGGACAGGGCATGAATCCAGTGGGTGAACAAATAGCTGTTAAAGACAGGAGAGGATATGAGGCATTTGGGGGCAGAAGAAATGGAGCAAGATCAAGAATATTAGTGTTTATTAGAAACCTTTCTTTTGCTCTGGTCAGAAGCTTACTTTTTAATATGCTTCTGTACTTCTATAGGCATTCTGCTTGGAAAATTATCTCCTGCCAGAAAACTTCTAATGTAGAATAAAAGGACACTGAAAGACTGATGTTAGGAAATTTGTTTTTCTCTTTGTCGAAGAGACTGCCATTTGTTCACCAAATTTCCATGCCCCTTCCACCCATCGTCTTTCTTGCTAATAGAATTCTATTTCTGTTTGCTGCTTATTAGGTATTTCCAGCTAAAACACTCTATTTCTTAGCCTCTCTTGTAGATAAGAGTAGCCAGTAAGACATAAGTGGAGGTTTCTGTGTGAGTCTTCTGGGAAAACTACTTAAAAGGGTAACAGACAACTAGCATGTACCTCCCTTGCTCCTAGTTTTTCTCCTTCCCCTTCTCCTTCCCCTTCCCCTCCTCCTCCTCCTCCTCCTCCTCCTCCTCCTCCTTTTTCTCCTTCTTCTTCTTCTTCTTCTCCTTCTTCTTCTTCTTCTTCTCCTTCTTCTTCTTCTTCTTCTTCTTCTTCTTCTTCTTCTTCTTCTTCTTCCTCTTCTTCAAGGCTCCCCAGCTTTTCTGTCTCTGAGACAGAGAGAGAGAGAATAAGCCAGGGAGAGGCAGAGGAAAGGGTGAGAGAGAATTCCAAGCAGGCTACACACTGTCAGCACAGAGCCCAATGTGGGGCTTGATCCCGTGACCATGAGATCATGATCTGAGCTGAAGTCAAGAGTCAGAAGCCCGACTGACTGAGTCACCCAGGCACCCATTTTTTTCCTCTTCTTCTTGTTTAGAAACTGGGCATTGTGGCCAGAGCTCCAGCAGCCATCTTGTGTCTTTGGGATAAACTTGAGGAGGAAGCTATGCACAATAATAGATGGAAGAGTTGTCTGGATCTCTGATTATTTTCTAGAGCCATCGTATCATTTCTGAACTATTGTATTGTCTATCACTGCATGACGAATTACCACATGTTTATCAGCTTAAAACAACACCCATCTACTATCTCTCAGTTTCCTTGGGTCATGAATCTGGTCTGAGTCCTTTGTTCAAGGTCTCACAATGTTCCAATCAAGGTGTCAGCCAGCCAGCATTTTCATCAAGAGCATTCACTGGAGAAAGAATCTGCTTCCAAGATCACTCAGGATATTAGCATAGTTTATTTCATTGTTGTTGTAGGGCTGAGGTCCCCATTTTCATGCTAGCTATTGCTCAGGGAATACTCTCAGCATCTAGTTCAGGATTTTTCCATGTGGCCATCTCCACAGTTCACAATATGGCAGTTAGCTTCTTCAAGGCCAGCAGAAGAATCTCTCTCTTCAGAAAGGGCCCATTCCCGCTTTTAACGGCTTTGCTTGATGAAGTCAGGTGACCCAGGATAATCCCCCCCTTAAAAAAAGTGTTTATTTATTTTGAGAAGTGTGGGGAGAGAGAGGGAGAGAGAGAATCCACAAGCTCTGCACTGTTAGTGCCACTCTCTCTCTCTCTCTTTCAAAACAAATAAACTTAAAAAATAAGTAATTTCAAAATAATACTAAAACATGTTAAATAAATATGTAAGTTAAAAAAGAGTAAAAAGTGAAAGCCCTCTTCTATATATACATAAAATAAAACATGTAATTATATATAGAGAGATTATATATGTGTGTGTGTGTATATATATATATATATACATACATATATATATACATATATATATATACATATATATATATATATATATATATATATATATATATATATATATACATAATTGTTAAAAATTGAGCCTGAGTGACTCAGTCAGTTAAGCATCTCACTCTTGATTTCAGTTCAGGTCATGATCTCATGGTTATGGGATTGAGCCCCGAGTCGGACTCTGCGCTGAGCGTGAAGCCTGCTTGGGATTCTCTCTCTTTCACACTCTCTCTCTCCTTCTCTCAGCCCCTTCCCAGCTTGGGCATGCAGGCATGCACTCTCTCTCTCTCTCTCTCTCTCAAAATAAATAAATAAACATTTTTAAAAAAGTTGAAACACACAGGGGCACCTGGGTGGCTCAGTCAGGTTAAGCATCTGACTTCGGCTCAGGTCATGATCTCATGGTTTGTGGGTTCGAGCCCCACCTTGGACTCTGTGCTGACAGCTCAGAGCCTGGAGCCTGCTTCAGATTCTGTGTCTCCCTTTCTCTCTGCCCCTCCCCTGCTCATTCTTTGTCTCTCTCTCTCTCTCTCTCTCTCTCTCTCTCTCTCCCTTTTTCAAAAACGAATAAACATAAAAAGGTAAAATAAAAATTGAATCGCACATTACATGATATTTTCATAATATGTTCAAGTATGTTAATGCCTTCCAGCCAATAGACCACTAGGAATTTACCTGTAGTCGAACAAGCTGGGTTTATTGTTCATTGCAACAAGGGAGACTGCACACCATGGAGAACTGTGGACTGTGTTAGTAAAATGGTGTTAGAAGTAAATCTTGTCTAGAAGGAGGGAATACTAGAAGGAAAAATAGAATCTCTCTAGAGATTTCTCTCTAGAGAAAAGTAGCCTCTGACATTAAGGAACTTGGTCTGACACTTACAGATGGGCCTCAGTTTTGCTAGTTGTTAGGAGCTGACCTGGTCCTCCCAGCTAAGACTCAGTTTTCTCCTGTTTGACTCACCAAAACAATCTCACAGATTATCATCATGAAGTGAGGGTTCTCTGTGACTATAAAGGGAAAGACCGCTTGGTAATTTTGTCCAAGCACAGGGCACTGTGCAAACCACAGAAATATCAAACATCTCCTGGCTAATTTAAATGATTGCTGCTTCCTTACAGCTTTATTTTCCTTCTAGTATTACCTCCTTCTGGACAAGATTTATTAAGATACCCAATCATAGAATTATCCCTATTTCCTGATAGCACCGAATCCGAAGTAAGCAAACCTCCATTTCCTCGACTCCTCCCCCCAAATCACCAAACCAAGGCGCAAATAGTCTACATTCTTTCAAACACACAATCTTGTGTCGTATTGCATTGAATTGGGGATAGAACACCCATAATCTATCCATTACACATATAATTATATATGTAGGAACATAGTGTAGTTAATAATTCTAGACTTTATTTCAAGACATTTCAATGTTGTTTGAAATGGCCTATGTTGGTGGGATGCACACACATACCACACATACCTACATATATGAGATACATGTTTTATATGTGTATCATATAAATATAAATTTAAATATAAATATTTATATATATATATATACTTTTTAAGAGAAAGCATTATTCTAAAGATATCCATAGATATGTTTACAATACATAGTATATAATATATAATATCTACTTTGTTAAAAGAAAGCATTATTAAGTATCATATCCTGAATGAGTATATTAGTGAGAACTTGTAGGATTTATCATGATTGGTCTTTGTTTCAAAATTGCATAAAATAAACAACTAGCTGCTGCTGCTAATATCAACAACATTTTCTAAAAATATGTTGTGTATGTTGTGTCCTTCTAAATATTTATCTTTTTTAATAATCTCAATAAGCTATATTTTGGGAAGCTTTTTGGGTGGGCAAATAAATACTTCCAACTGAGACAAAATGAAGAACTCTTCTAGCATTTACAGAAATTCCCTTATTATCTGCTCATCAAAATGTCCTTGGCCCAGAATAGATTTAGTCTGTGGCGATTTTCTCCCTAAAGTTAGAGGAAGCGAGATTCTACTCATTGGTCGAATAACCACTGTGGTCTCTCATCTTTTATTAGACAAAGAGGCCCTTTCCAAATTCATTCTGAAGTTCTAGATGGAGAATTGCGCATTTCTCACATTTCTAGTCTTTCAAGTAAGTGTTATAAGCCTTGTCTACAAAATAATTACAGAGTTATCTGAAAGGGAATGTGGGTTGCTTGTCTAAATTAGTTAGGATAACTTGTAGTTTCTTGGGAGAAAAGTCAGAAAATGAAAGTTATCTTTGAGTGTTTGGATTGAATTTCAGTATTCAAAGCATGAAATCTTTCACAAATCTTTCCATTTAGTGTTGTTGAAAAAGGTGTAATGTAAGCGCAATACTGTACCTCTTTCCTCTCCATAACTCCTGGAAAGGCGCCATAGAACATGCATTTACATCAAGTCCTTGCTTGAGGTGAGTAAGCAATTACCATCGATCAGCCTAGCAGCCAAAAGGGCACCAAATTCATTACTCAGTTTCTTGGTCCTTGTTCTATTTTATTTTATTTTATTTTATTTTAATGTTTTTATTTTTGAAGGAGAGAGAGAGAGACAGAGCATGAATGGGGGAGGAGCAGAGAGAGAGGGAGACACAGAATCAGAAGCAGGCTCCAGGCTCTAAGCTGTCAGCACAGAGCCCGATGCGGGGCTCGAACCCACAAACTGTGAGATCATGACCTGAGCCAAAGCTGACGCTCAACCAACTGAGCCACCCAGGCGCCCCTCTTGGTCCTTCTTCTTGCCAGGCATTTTATACACTTGCCTCCTGCAATCTGTAAACTGAAATGTTGCTTCATATCCAGGTCACCTGGTGAATCAGAGGGAATGGGAATGGGCATTGCTGTCTCTTGAGAAGGCACCATGATGAAGCAAGTGATTCTTAGCACTTTCCACATCTTATGGTATTGTTGCCAGGATGCTTGAGAAGATATCCTGCCAAACTCTGAACTCTGTGAGAGTCATTGGGATGCCCATGCCGGTTCTGAGTTCACATGCCCAACCAGGTGATCTGGACTATCACACAGTAAGGCACATTCTCTTAGCCTTGGTCTGTCCATTCTAGGTTTGTTCCCTATTCCTGTTTGGCCATTAAGGTACCCTCATTGCTCTCAGTTGATGCCTCTGGTGGGTTGTGGCAGCCCCACATCAGCTGAAGTTTGGTTGGTTTTCAAACACCAACCCAGAATAAGTGTTTTGAAGATACCTGCTTCAGATTTCCTAAAGTCATGCATGGAAGGCCTACTCACAGAAAAAGTAAAGTGGAAGTCTAAGTTGCGAGAGATACATGAGGCAAATCTAATTTTCCTATTCCACTACCTTCAATGCATACGTCTAGGCCTCTAACATTAAAGACTATATTTTCACATGACAAGGTTGATGTGAATAAAATAAGATAATTGATATGAAAATAACTCATAAATACCAAGCAGATTGATTTTATAGGCATCGTAGTGACAGCAGTAGTGATAGCATTATCATCATCATCATCATTACTGTAGTTATTATCAATGGTGGTAGTGATTGTAGTTGCATTAGGAAGGATATAGTAGATCTGTTTCTGTTCAAATGGCAAAAAACTTCAGAATGGGAAGTACACTTAGAATTTAGTTGCTAGTTAAGAATTTGCTGATGGTTATATTTTTTCTAGCCACATAGAAATATAAGCTTTATTTTTTCTTAGCAATGCCAGGCAAGTTTTAGATATATAGACATACATATGTATATTTACATATATATGTATGTATGTATATATGTGCGTATATGTACACATCACATATATGTGTCTGTCTAAATGTATGTATGTAATATGCCAATAGATACTAATATGAGCACATATTCATTAATGCTGTGCATAGATTTTGTAAGTACTATCCATGATGTAATGTGTTATATAATAATCCAACATTATAACTTAGACTGCACACACATTATAATATAGTACATATCAACTTAAAGAGAAGCTAATACCTCATACCAAAGACAGACCAATTATCATGTATCTTGATTAGAGTCCCATCTTAGTTCTGTTACAAAGTATAAATTATTTATTACGATACTGTATAAAAATGTTAAATTGACCTTGGAAATGCAAGTGTTCACACCTACGTATGTACTTTAAGCACATTAGATTTTACTAACAAGCAGCCTTAAGTCTAATGAAGGCAGCTCAGTGTAGTTCATACAAGTGTTTAATTCATACAACATGAGCATAAATCTTTTCTGTTCTTAATATGCTTTAGAGAAAGGAACCTATTTTATAGCTAAAAGCAAGTGCTAAAATTATAATCTTAATGTGCATATTTAATTAGTTTTGTATTTTTATAATCCTTTGATTTGAGGCATTTTTAAAATATGCATTATCTAGAGAGTGAAGCCTGTTCTTGTATCTTTGTTTCAGTGAGAATATAGAACTGACACTATTGTGTCTCTGTATCTAAGACTCTTTGTGGTATTTCCAGGAGCAGTAATGTGTATTGAGCCATCTCTAGTCCTCTGTGCTTTGTGACATTTACTCATGAGTAAAGTGAGAAGAGGTAGAACCTATAGCAAAATGGTAACCAAAACCAATTTTAATTGATGTGAAAAATCTCAAGCCCACTTGGTGGGGAACTTTAGCTTTATTTCCCACAAACTTTCATCATCTGCCTGTAGCAGAAATTATTCTGTAGGGTTTGATTGTTTGCAAGATGGAGAAAGAACTTCAAGATTTGCATGAAGTACAGTTATTTAACCAATTTGAGGGCACCGGTGGAGGGTTTTTAAAAATTATTCCATTTTATTGCTTTACCTTATTTATCTAATTCAGTGAAGTGTGAATGTATGTGATTTACATACAGAGGAAAGTTCCTTCTATTAGCAACTTTAACCCAGCTCTTACTTGGTCATAATTAAGTTGATCTATCTATACACACAGTATAAAAGAGCCAGCTGTAAAGTGATAAGTACATTTTGGTTATCAGTCATTTGGATATTTATTTTCCATATTATAGCAAATCTCCAGAAGATTGACTAACTATTTTTGATCAGTCCAGATATTTGGCATTTCCTTGATATAGTTTGTAAAAACAACCATGGTAATAGGTTTGATAGACTATAAATAAAACAAATGTGCTCCTAATGGGCACACACACTTTTAAAATTAAATTCTACTTACCATTTATTTATTCCTGTAATGATCTGTTACATCTAATTGACCTTCAATGCTGCAGTGAATTGTATTACCTTATGAAAAATGTCTATATTCTTCTGTCTGCCTTTGCTAATTAGTTTTAAAAGTGCCTAGAACACATTTTTCTCTCTTTGAAGGTATTTTTGTAACATTTTTTGCAAATGTTATTTTTTATATGCAAATATGAATAGCTGCTATAAATGTGTGTTGTTGTTGTTGTTTTAATGGGTGAGGATTTTGTTTCTCTGTAGTGGAGACAGATGTTATAATTCAAAAAGAAAGATGAACAAATTAAAATTGTAATTACTGATAGACTATTGGCCTGCCAAACTCTCTTATGCTTGGGATTCCTTCAGAGCACCTCAAGGACAATTTAATACTCCATTAATTGAACTTTAAATGAATAGTTATGAAACAGATACTTTGTGCTGAATCGGACAGTGCATCTGGCAGCAAAAAGATGGTGTACTCAAAAGGTTTAACGAGAGTTATTAATGAAGGGACTATTTAGGGAAGTGTGGTCAGGGTTAAGGAAACCAACAGGGTAATAAAACATTTAGGACTAGCAACATGGGGAGTTGTTATCATCTCTGAGCCTTGGATCCTGGAAGCTTTGAAAGGTAGGATGCCTGTGGCCAAAACAGCAGTGATTGGCTGGTCAGGTAGGGATAAATACTCTGGCCTCTCTCTTCCAGGCTTCCCATTGCCAGCCACTACTTCCCACTCATTGATCTCAGCTAGAAGCAAAAGTTAGCCTTTTGTGGCACAGATCAAGATGGAGAAGACAGAAAATGGATCTAGGGAGCCAGAGAGAAACAATTAGTACAGACCCTATATTAGTATTTTTTAAAAATTTCTGTTGTAACAAATTACCACAAATTTAGTGGCTTACTATAACACAAATATATTATCTTACAGTTCCGAAAGTCAAAAGTCCTAAACTAAAGGTGTCTACAGGGCTGCATTCCTTCCGGAGGCTCTAGGGGAAAGTTAGTTTCCTTGCCTTTTCCAGTTCTAGAGTCTGTGGGCATTCCTAGAGACTCCCGATCCCTTCCTCTAATCACTCCAGCCTCTGCTCCCATCATCTCAACAGTTTCTCTCCCTCTGACCCTCTTGCCTCCCTCTCCTAAGGAGCCTTGTGGTTACATTGAGCCCACCAGAGTAATCCAGGATAATCTCTTCATTTCAAAATCCTTAACTTAATCCTATCAGCTAAATCCCTTTTGCAAAAGAAGGTAAGGTATTCACAGGATAGGACACGGACATGGACATCTTTAAGGAGCCCTTTTTCTGTCTGCAGACCACAGACCCCCACAAGCTATTAATGTGAAAGAAATTGATGTCTCTGCTATAGGCAGGTTAAAACTAGAAAATGTGTTTAACATTTTATAACTAATAATGAATTACTTTTTAAAATTTGAAATGTATTTCTTTTTTGACGAATGCAGAAAATGTCGAACTACTATTCTGTTTAATGTTAACATGGTTATATATATTTAGGGCTTTATGTTTTGAATATCTTCTAAATTTCAACTTCTCAAGTTACCTTCTCCATCTCTCATGGCATGAATACTTTCACATTTTTTATTCAAAAGAAACTGACTTGGAAAAATAATAATCGGTAAGGTTTATTGGGTTATGATTTTCTAGCTATTTTCATATATTACTTTCACAACATCCCTGTAAGAAAGATACTATTATTAACTATATTTTAGAGATGATGAAACAGATACGTAGATTAAGTAATATGTCTCTGGTAATAGAACTAATAAGTGGATATGTTGAATATCATCTTCCATTTGCTTCCCTAGATCAATTTTCCACTCTGCTCTGTTTTGGGGCATCATCCAGGCTGTCTTTGCCCCTGGCTTCTGATTGGCTTCAATGAAAGGGACAGCTCAGCAAGCTTGATAGTGAAAGAAGAGAGAAATGGTGTTACTTTTCATTACTCTACACTCCCTCTCCCCTCCTGCCTTGCTGCATAGAGGGTTTGCTTTCCTATGTAGCTATAGTTTCTATTGGGTATTCTTTTCATTCTTAACCAAATTCTGGGAATACCATTTCTTGACTTCTTGGGAGTAGTAATGACTTGCATTTTTGCTGGTCCTGGGGTTTGTCACCATCCCTTATGGTTTCTTTCAACTTTCCCACACCTCTGTAGATAATCCCTTCATTATTTTCATTTAAACCCCTCTGAATGTGCCATCTTTTTCTCTCCTTTTGTAAATTAACTGCAGTTTGATTACAAGGATATTTGAATTAGAAGCTAAGTTCTTAATCATTTCAATATATTGACTTTAACAAAAACACATCTCCCAAGCAAATGGATTTACAACTTGAGGTGAATTCGTTGCATTTAGTCAACTATTTATATACTGGTTTGTAATTGCTAATATTTTTTAAAAAATGACGAATTCACTAAATTAAGCCAGTTTAGTAATTTTCAGATATGGACATAGCATACCTTATGTTGGGTATAATGAATATACTCTGTAATAAATCTCCCTGTAAATATAAAGCCAGTTCACCTTCGTTATTATTCTGCCATCAGTAAGCATTGTTTATAGCATCTTATTTGTCATGCTCAGATTTTATGCTTTGCAGTGAGTTTGAGTTCAATTCATTAAAATGGGAAACTCATCAAATTCTCCTTCAGAGAAAGGAACTCTTACCCTTTCAAGATACAATACATTTCTGTTCTTTTACAGATTTCTTTTCACTACTTCCTAAGTGATGGTGATGTCTGTTTCCTTGACAACTAGGTAGGGTGAGTGCTGCAATGATACTGAGTGCATGTCAGATGTATTCATAAAGTGAGTTGTAGTTGTTCAGAGGAAATATATCAGAACAACCTTGTATTCTTTTGTGAGCAAAGATGCTAATGAAGGAGCTTCTCATTGACGGTGATTTCCATGGAGCAGAGGGATAGGCACACATGATACTCAACACCCACCTATCACATTTTTGTATTTGTTTACTCGTACTGTTCACTTTTCCCCATTTATTCTTAAGTCACACATACTGACCAACTAGTTTATAACTTGAAAGCTAAACAGACCCCTCATCTATGTTTTTTACGACTGTGGGCTACAGTTAGGGGATAGCATTCTGGTCTCTGGTGGTCTTTGCACCTAGAATGTGTGGTTCAAAATGCATTATGACAGTATAATAGTCATTCTGGGGTCCACCAGTAGATCGTTTGGAAGTCTTTCTTTTTTTTTTAAATTTTTTTTTTTAACGTTTATTTATTTTTGAGACAGAGAGAGACAGAGCGTGAACAGGGGAGGGGCAGAGAGAGATGGAGACACAGAATCTGAAACAGGCTCCAGGATCTGAGCTGTCAGCACAGAGCCCAACAGGGGGCTCAAACTCACGGACCGTGAGATCATGACCTGAGCCAAAGTCGGACGCTTAACCGACTGAGCCACCCAGGCGCCCCTGGAAGTCTTTCTTAACAATTGTTCCTGCAAGTCTAAATTACAATATCTATATTCATAAACCTGTAATGTAAGAGCATCCTAAAATGACTTTTGACTCATTTAAAAAAGGTATTATTAGATTATTTTCATAGTCATCTGGATATTAAATGTATATTGATATATTTGAATCATTTGAAAATTGCTCTAACATAGTACATATGGAATCTCTATTAAGGAGAATATGATTAATCGACACATTCCTTTTCCTGATCAGACAGATAATAGAGAGTTTGCTCTCCTTGAAGAATGGTCTTCCTGAAACTAAAACCTGGGATACATTTGTTAAAAATTAAACTTTATATATCATGTAATCTTTGTCTATGATTATGGATTATAGACATTAAGGCTTTACAACTTCAGTTCTCTTCAGTGTTAAGATATTTTCCCAACAATTAAGGGTGTTTAAAAAAAAAAATATATATATATATATATATCTATATCTATATTCCTATTGGGTAGAAATGAGAATCAGTCCAGAGAGCTTATACTTTTCCATCAACTGAACACATTGATGATATTACTAAATACTCATGAGAGAATTGGAATTTCTTTTATACAGACCATGAAGGTTATGTCTGTTCTAGACATTAACAGAAGTTTATATAATCCACAAAAAATATCTGATCCACTTACTGTTAGTAGAGGCCACTGATTGCGTGCCCAAGGAAGCAAACTTTAAAGTGGAAGATTAGTATGCAGGAAGTCTGTTCTTAGAAAAGAATGGAAGCAGGGTTTGGAAGAGGGGAAAGTTGGGTGGTGATGTAAATGTAACAAAGGTCTCAGCCAACCTCGTGAGCTGCTTTGGAGCTGGGCTCTTCTCGGCTGTCCCGAGTTAAGGTGAGGAGGCCTAGCCCTTATAACTCTGTATTTACCAGTCATTAGGTATGGACTGCTCTGAGAGACAACACGGCTCTCTTAAGCTGGTGGTAATTCTAAGATGAGAACAGATCTGAGAGCCTTCAATCAACTTCATAGCAGCTGAAAAATCATTTCTTCCATTTTGAAGATGGATTTAAGAAGGACATCACAGCATCCATGACAGTCCAACACTTGAGCTACTTGTTTCCACAGAAACTCATTCAGGACTCTGGTGGGACTCTCTTCCTTACGAGAACAGATAAGAGAAAGTTGATCTGCAGCTGCAGTAGGTCTGAGGCTCCAACGGATACTTAGCATCTCCCCCCTTTACTGTCTATTCTAGATTGCCTTATCCTTAGTGAGCAACTCTGCTGGTTTGGATGGCCTATCTGGTAGGGATAATCAAGCCCTCATCCCTAAGAGGTCCAAGCTTCTGGTTATCATGCTCTTTTGAGGCTGCTATCCATATCCATGAGACATTCCACACAACAGCCTGAGTGCCACACATATTCATTCCCTCTAGTCCATATTGTGTAATAGCAGCCCTACCCGTTCTTGATGAGGTGAGTTAATTATTCCTGCCTGGATGACAGTTTCTCTTCTTGCCTGCTGGTACCTTGGAATGAGGAACCTGGAGTGTCTAGGCAACAGCTGTAGTTGAAAATTCATTATGACTTTTTTGTGTTCCTTGGTGACATTGTTGCAGATTTTAGGAAGCACACATTCTCCGAGCGGGTCACTGAAAGCAGTGGCAAGCAGGGCCTCTGCTACTTAATCATTTGGTTCTCAGACCTATGTATTCTATCTATTGGGGTTGTTGTATTCTATAATAGTCACTTGTTTACTGTGTATACTGTGTCCTGGAGGATAATACCATCATCCTTGTAGGGTAGCATCTCCAAGCTGTCGCCTTAGCTATGCTTTTGATAAGTAATTACATACTCTATGAGGCCATAAGCCACTGTATGTGTAATTTGTGACAGGACCAGGGGACTTCATGATCATGTACTATCATACCTCCTATGTTGTTAAGTGGACCCATACATCTGATGAAAAGTTATAGGGGATGGTGTGTGAGTGTATCAGACATTCTTTAAGCCCTTGAAGGACGGTGCTAGTTAAAACTCACAGACAATAAAGCCACACTCACACTTGGAATACACGCCAGTTACTGACAAGGCATATCAATGCCCCTTACCGTGGTAGAAAGGATCAAATATAATAGACTTGCCACCAAATGACTAATTTTTTTCTTCAAGGGGTAGTGTCATTAGGTGCTCACCATTGGTCTTTGGTACTAACAGGTTGGAAATCTGCTATAGCAGTAGCAGTCTCAGCTTTGGTGAGTGAGAACCCATGATCTATAGCCCATGCTTAGCCACCGTCTCTGCCACCATGGCTACTATATTTTTGTGTCCATTGTGTCAGCCCTGTGGTAGTTAATGATGGATTTGGATTAGTGTCAACTAGCTGAATTCTTCTATCTATCTGGTTGTTTAGTGTCTTTTCCATGGTGGGTATTCTCAGCATCAACATTCATGGGAGAAGAGAATGAAGCAGGACTGAGCTAAATAAGAAGTTGGGCTATGGTACAGTCCCAGTGAGGCCTCAGCTGACCCTGTGAAAGGCTTGAAATTTTAATGGCTCTTCAGAGTTGCTCTGAGTTAGGAAAAGAGAACTTGACTGAATCAACCGGTCACTAGCTGTGGGCTGCCCTGGGAAGGAGGGTATAATTTTGAGCAAGGTGACTCTCTTCAGCCCCTTTCTCCAGCATGATTATATGATGGGGGTTGGGGAACTGAACACAAAGAACTTGAGACTTCAGGAGAATCTCTTTCCACCAAAATTAGTCTTCTAACCCAAGCATCAAATCAACCTGGGTTAGTATCCCAATAATTTTTAGGTTTATGAGAATGAAGCCTCATCCACTGAGGATTGAGATCTGACTAAACAGGCCAGAGGTCTATGCTGTCAGATAGACTACCTTGGGTATCAGGTCCATCTGAAAAGTTCCTAGCCAGTGATAAAAGAACACACCATCCGTTTCCTACAAGTGGAGACTGACATACGCGGGGAGCTCTCCCTGGTGCTGCTTAAAAACTTGTCGAAAGACTGCCTCCTCTGTTTAATCTTCTTCTGAATCTGCTTATCTGATCTGTCTGTGGTACATTTTGCTTAAAAGTGATCTATTTTGCCTCCTCACAGTCCCACCAAATCTCTTGGGAACGCCTGTTGCAATTCTGATCTGATCTGATTCTAAACATGTGCCAAGCTCTACTCGTCACCCAGACCTGCCACCCTATGACCAGTTCCTCTGTCATCAACTCACCCTATATTGTTTTGTCTGGTAGAAATATCTATTGAAATGCTAAAGTTATATGCATGATTCTTTTGAAAAACATTCGAATTCATTTGATTAAAATGCAAAGTTAGTCAGTAAGGAGATTCAGGATACCAAAGTGGGAAGATCAAAATGCTTGTTAAACTCTATTAAACAGTTGTTCAATATTTTACATAAAAGGAACAAAAGGCGTATAGCAAACTAAGTAAGTCACAATTAAGATATATGAGGAGACACTCTCTTCCTTCATATGTCCACTTTGTTTTTTAATGCCAATCATTACCAATATGGATTTAGCTGCCTAGCTTGCCAAGTGAATATCCATTATGCCTGTGTGTCCAGATTGGAGTACGTTTTCAGATTGAAAAGAACCATTTTTCTGAAAACTGTCTTCAAGTTTACTAAACTTCACTGCAGAAATGTTTAAACATTTGTCCAAACAAATGTTCAAACTCACAAGGATTTTGAAATCCAAATATGCTGTAAGGGCATAACAAAGAGAGGAAGTATGAGCTTAGGGGGAGAGGTAAGAAAGCAGTAGAGCATATTTGGGACATAGTAAATAGAGTATGGTTGGAACATCAGATATCCAACACACTGGTAGGAAAGAAGGAAAGGAATATATAGACACTGAGAAGACTAGTAGCCACCATGCCTAAGACAGTTTAAATCAAGTAAACTGATTAACAAGGGAAGAAATGCAACATTAGCAGTAGCAATGGGGGAAGAAGAGACAAAAGAAGCATAGAGACTAGAATAAGACTTAAAATGGCCTACATTATGCAATTTTGAAGGCATAAACTAGGATTTTGTTAGTAGAGATAAAAAGGAGAGGATAGTTGGGAAAGACATTAAGGAATTATAACTAACAGCATCTGGTGACTAATTTTAAGTTGGAGTGGATTTTTATGAGAGATTTTTATCAAAGAAAGCTTAAATTTTTAGCCTCGATGACTGGACACTATATGAGTGTCCACTAATTTAAACAGAAGTATTATGAAGAATTTGCTTTAGAAGTTATGATATTTTAAGTGGTTATAGAGCATCAGGTGGGAAAGTGAACCAAGCAGCTGGAAAGATAGGTCTAGCATTGAGGAGTGAGGAAGAGTTGAGAGACTAAGATTGGATTGTGAGTTATATAGAAATAATAGCCAAATTAAATTAAATGGAAATGAAATAGTTTGATCTACTAGTCTGTTGAATCCATCTGGAACTTGGGATCATGTGTCTGTAGTTTGAAGGAATTTCCACAAGGTGGTGATGCATTCTTACTAGGTAGCATAGACTTGAGCCTTCAAAATAAAGATTAACAAAAATCCAAAGAGAGCTTTTTTTTTTTTTTTTTTTTTTTTTTTTTGCTCCTTCCTTGGTGGTCTTCTGAAGCTACTATTTGATGTGTTATATGAAAATGTTCTTTACTAACAAAATATAACTATGTGATTTATGTTATTATTTCCCAAGCTTTATCAAAAGTGTAAAAGTTACTTGAAGTAATAATTAATCCAATCCAATGATAAAAATCTAGGATCACTTAAGTCTACCCTAAGTTTCTATGTGAAAATAAAACAGTATTTTCTCAAATTCTTGGCGTGGTTCATTTTATAATCTCTCTTCTTTTTGCTTTTAGGACAGAACACTTATTCAGTCTTCTTACTTTCCAGATAAATCTTTCTTTTTCCCACTATCGCATATTTTTAAATGTAAATACTATTTTCCTTCTGGGTTTGAAAGCATTGTTCTACCCACACTTTCAAGAAATTCAAATCCTCTTGACAGCTGCTTAGAGGATCCCACTCACACTTACTTAGAGGTCCAAATAAAAACATGTTCGCTTCTCATGTGAGTGAGTCATCAATGAATCATATAATATTGCAAACGTAACATTGTGTCTCTAGTTATCAGTTATCTGAACTCTTAGCCATATATTCACTTGCATACTTGCAAAACTTCCTCCACATTCATTACTGAACACACAGTCTAATGTACCAGTAAAAACATTTAAGTTGCATTAAGAGTTTGAATGAGAGTGTGTAAATTGTTTCAGCCATATCTTAGCTCTTCTAATAGGATTTTGTTTAAAAGTATTGTGCATTATCGATTGTCTTCTTTACATTATTAAGTGAAAAGACCTTTTAAGAAATTAGGCAAGCCTAAAGTCCAGAAAAGGCATCCATTGGAAGAAAAATCGTGTTAAATTAAACTGAGAGAGGAGAGAACTCATGAAAGACATAAGCCTGGCAATGCACTTGTATTTGTTTACCAGATATGCAATGATTTTCTATATGTGAGAATGTAAAAAAAAAAAAAAAAAAAGAAAGAAAGAAAGAAAGAAAAAGAAAAATATGAAAAGTGTTGCTGGTACTAAAAAACTAGAGAAATAACCATGCATTATATGCTGATAGCCTCAATCATTGTGTAATGCTGTAGAGAACCATGTTGATAGAGCAGAAAACATTAAACATCTTCAAAGACTTGAAGAAAAAGGAGAGGAAGAGAGAGAGAGAGTCACCAAAAGACCTTAGTTTGAGTAAGTTCAGGATCCTTCAACAGATTTTGCAACATGACTGTGTAATTTAAAGGTCATAGGTGAAGCAGCTGCTGCTGATACGCTCACTAAATTGCAGGAAAGTATTGATAACATGGTTATTCTGCAAAAGCACATGTTCAATATTGATGAACCTGGATGTCTTTAGAGATGAATGTCATCATGTAGGTCTATTTCAGATACTAGAAGAAGACAGTGCCACACACCTGAAGCTTTCAAAGATAGGCTGACATTGCTTTTAGGTGGAAATAAGGTACCGCTAAACTAAAAATGGGTTAGCTTATCATTCCCCAAACCACGTGGTCCCTAAGGGGTCATTGAAGAGTGCTTTG
Source organism: Neofelis nebulosa (assembly GCF_028018385.1). NCBI lineage: Eukaryota > Metazoa > Chordata > Mammalia > Carnivora > Felidae > Neofelis > Neofelis nebulosa. The sequence continues at coordinate 38,338,605 of NC_080782.1, read as the reverse complement.
TGAAACAAGCATTTAATGATTATAGGAAGTGTTATCTTTGTGATTATTCATAATGGAATACATGAAGAAGTAAAATCTTGCAAACAAGCCTCTTTTGATAACAGATAATGTTTCCAGACATTCCTCTCTTATTATTGATTAGGAAAATCCTATCTGAGTAGCCTTTTTTTTTCCTGTCGTGTTTTTAGTTCCTGTAGCTATCGATTGGGAAGATCCTATCTAAGTGGTCTTTTTTTTTTTTTTTTTTTTTTTTTTTTTTTTTTTTTTGCGTCTCAAATGGAATGTGTAGTAGCTGGTGTGATATTACTCCATTAACAGATTTATGGAATAGTTTTAACATCAATCAGGTCCTTAAAACCTATCAATCAGGTTTTGGCAAAATGCACCACAACATATAAAGAACAAATGTGAAAGACGCTTTGTCTCACCATTTGTCCACTCTTTTCCAAAGTTTTAGGAAATGGCTGATGAAAAGCAAAAATCCTTAGAGCTTGCAAAAAGATATTTTGAAGTACATAGTGAAAATGTTAAAAGATTATTAACTTCAAATAGCAAACAACTTACCACCAAGGAATTAATTTAATTTAATGCTCAATATTAGAAGAAGAAGAAGAGAAGAAGAGGACCAACAAACACTTGGCATGAGATTTTTTTTTTTAATTTTTTTTTTTCAACGTTTTTTATTTTTATTTTTGGGACAGAGAGAGACAGAGCATGAACGGGGGAGGGGCAGAGAGAGAGGGAGACACAGAATCGGAAACAGGCTCCAGGCTCCGAGCCATCAGCCCAGAGCCTGACGCGGGGCTCGAATTCACGGACCGCGAGATCGTGACCTGGCTGAAGTCGGACGCTTAACCGACTGCGCCACCCAGGCGCCCCCTATTTTTTAAATAATTTAATATCAAGTAGACAAAATGACTGGTCTTGTAGGTGATCCTCATTTGGAGCAATACATGTGGAACCCAGTCCATCTCTTCTAGTTAAAACTCCAAATGGACATGTGTAGCAACTTTGGCCTGGGAAGAGCTCAGACCTTTCAGGAAAAAAGGTTAAGGTTTGAGTTGCACCACCAGATTAATCACTGTGATGACTTTTGTGTCAGTTTGACACAGCCGCAGGTACCCAGATATTTGATCAAACATTATTCTGATCATGTTTCTAACTGAGGTTAACATTTGAATAGGCAGACTGAGTAAAATAGACTGCTGTCCCTAATGTGAGTGGTACTCATCCAATCAGTTAAAGACCTGAATATTATAAAAAGACTGACCCTACCTCCAGTAGGGTCCATTCCTCCCTGATTGCTTGAACTGGAGCATTGGTCTTTTCCAGCCTTTGGAGTGACACCAAAACATTGGTTCTCTTGGGGTCTTGAGCCTGATAGCTTTTGGACTGGCACCACTGGATCAACTGGTTCTCATGCCTTCAGGCTCAGACTGGAAGTATACATCTACACATTGGCTTTCCTGGGTCTCCAGTTTGCTGACTGCAGCCTTTCTGAGTCTCCGTAATCTCCTTTTCAGCCTCCATAATCACATGAGCCAATTCCTCATAATCTCTCTCTTTGTTTATATATAGCTATCAAGAACTGCAGAGGTGAGACATGAGTAGACATAGTGGATAGTAGAGAATGGACATGATGAATCCCAGTTGTGACCCTGAGAGCAACTGCACTGATGAGGGCAGTAGTTCATCCCATTGATTCCCTGCTATGAGGAAGAGCCATGGCCAGTTCCTGGGGAGACTCCTTATTTTAAAGGTTATACAGAGAAAGATAAATCAGCCAAAGAGACTAGGGAGTGGCCATAGAAAATCAATGGTGTGTAGTACCATCAGAGCCAATAAAAGAAAATGTTTTAAGAAGGAAGGTTCTCTCAGGAAGTGAAGTCCATGAGAAGTAGGGGGAAGCTGCTTCCCAAAGATGCATGGAAAAGTGGATCTGTGCATTGAATGGCGTAGAGTGTGGCAGCCATATAAAGAGAAACCTGTGTGGAGCATAGCTGACTGTCAGCCTCCAGTTGCCACACCACTGAATGCCCTGTGATGTTCACGCCAAGGTCATCCTCTCACAGGGTTCCTCATAGCCAATGACTAAGCATGGCAAGGGAACTAGAGCCTGGTCATTTTTGCCTGATATGGTACTTTTCTGTGGGTAACCTTTGCTTAGGATTTCCCTATCAGTCTCTACAAGATTTTTTCAGAACTGCAGGTCAGTCTGAAGCTCTTCTCACTTAAGTCTCCTCACTTCCTTCTCTCCAAAAGTATCATATTTGCATCGCAGTCTGAAGACCCTTCCCTTCTTCTCTGCCCCTTCCTCCTTTATCATTCGCAGGCATTTTTTACAAATCTTTTGCCTGTCTGATCTCTCAGCACTTCCCGCTTAGAGCTCCCAAACTGACACTCATAGATCTAGATCAGAAAGTTAATGGGGATACCACATCTCATCCCACTTGGCCTCAGCTGGGGCCACTCAAAGACCAGAGACTGGAATTATCTAAAGACTGTCTCACATTTTTGGCATTTGAAGTTGGCTCATGGCCAACTAACAGCACCTTGATTGGTGCTATTCACTGGAAGGTATATGTGTGGCCTCTCCCTATGACCAGGGTTTCCTCCCCTGGCTCTGAGTCCCAGGAGAGAAAGAGCTGGGCAGAAGCCATATTGCCTTTTATGACCTAGCCTCAGAAATCACACTGCCACTCATCTACTGCACCGTATTAGTCATACACAGGGCCACTCTGATTGACTATAAGAGGTAATCTCACAGGCACATATTGCCAAGAAGTGTGTGAATCACTGAGGGCTATCTTGGAAGCTGACTTACCTCAGTCTAAATGCAACCCAGAAAAATTTATAGATTTTGAAAATATTGTGTTAAAACAAAGTAAGAAGCAGAAGGAACTCTAGAGCAAAATATTTTTATAAATTTAAAACACACAAACACAAAACCATAATACACATCTTATAAGAATGCATACAAACAAAAGGTTATGCATCAGACATTTTAGAATGGCTGCTTATGGGAAGAAAAGCAGAATGAGGATGGGGAATGATAATAAAATATTTAAAAACAAAATATACTTTGCTATTCTTAACAAATATATAATTAGAAGGTAGTTTTCCATTCACATGTAAAAATTCATACTTCAAAACTATATCCACATGGAGGTGTGCTAAATACTATTAGAAAACAGAGGTAGATCACAACTCCATTACTTTCCTGGAAGCAAGAATTTCAGGCAACATGAAATTCTCCCAATAGAAACTTTACTTCAGTTTCTTCTCAAACAATTAATGGTGGTCTGGAGCTCTTTGCAAATGGACCTTGATTAGAGTCTCTTATTTGTTCAAGATTGGCCAATAGTCAACATTAAACCCTTAAGAATGATGATTTCCTGTGTTTTGAGTTCAATTATTTACATGACATACATGTAAAATTTGAAGATAATATACAAATGACATATTTTGCATTTGAGAATTTTCTACATTTAGTCTATAAATTCATTGAGATACCATTATTCATCGGTCATGTATTTATAGATTTGTCATTTGTTTACTTGAATCAGCAAATAAAACATTTAAGACTAATTTAGAAAAGATTTGTGGATTGTAAGGACATGAATCTCTAAACTTGAATATTTTTTGAATACAGGTATTTCTTTTAAAACAGGAAAAAAGTGACAATTTTTGTAAAATTATATTTTCTCCTCTTTAAAATATTTAAATGAGTAAGTTTTTTCTCATTTGCAATGTGCTTCACTTTCATTACAAAGTATGGCATCACAGAGAATTATAACAAAAGTTATACTAATTATTTATACATATACGTATATAAGTGTGTGTGTGTGTGTGTGTGTATATATATATATATATATGTATATATATATATATATATATATAATTTTAATTCCTCTACCTTTTAAACCTCTGCATGCAGGTCTCTGTAAAAATTCCTTAGTCTGACAGTTGGCAGCTAGTCAATGCTGAACCAACTTCCTGTGTAAGGACATTATTTTGCATGTCCTTCGAGACTGGATAATTAATGTGTAACGTTTTACTTAAAACTCTAATTAAGTTTAAATTAAAATTCTTTGGGGATTTAATAGCGGAGGAAGCATTTTGGTGCCTTTTTCACTTAAGCGTTAAATTTGCCAGCCTGTCTGGGTTAAAGCACCTCCATTTATACATACTTAATATTGTTGTTTTAATGTTGGCGTTTGGTCTGGAAACTTTAAGAAAACTTTGTTGGTTTTTTTCCTACCCTCTATTGCAAACGTTTCACTTTGTGTTCAAGATATTATAAAACAAATAAGGCATTCATTTACTGTTTACTTCTTTCTAGAAACTAGAAAAGTACTATTTACTCAGTTCTTTATAACTTCACATATAAACACTGTAAATTAAGACTCATCTTCAAGAACTTTTCTTTGTATTCTTCAAGGAGCCTCGTTAGCTACATGTGTAAATATTCTTTTCTCCACCATCTTGCTTTTCTCCTTTCTGATCTGCAGGCACTGATTCTGTTCTGAGGACCAATCATATGGATATGAAAATTCATGAACAGGCTGTATCCACACACATTACCAATTGGAAGACGGCCTTGTCTCCAGCTTGAATATACACTCCACCCCCACCTTTGAGAGGTATCACAATATCTTAAAAGGGTTTTCAAATTAATTTTTACATTCAATACATTGTGTTAGTTCTACCCACTCTAAATGTCCCCTCCTTTTCTACCTACAGATCTCAGAATTAGGAAAAGTTTTAACTTAAAAAGAATCACTTACTATTATTCCTACCCAAGAATATTTTTTAACTTAAAAAATACCTGAAGTTGTTGGTAATTTGCTGTATCTAAAGAACAGGCCAGGTTCACATAATTTATCTATGGCCATAGACGTAAACTGTTATTGAATGTGAACTGATACATTTAATAAATCTTTAAGGTGGATGATTCGGCCAAGGTTACCATGACTGAATGGTGATCGTTTCTGGAAAAAAACAGGTCAACTCGTGTATAGAAAAATCCACTCACATCCCGTTTTGGCTTTAGCATCTGTGCTTCGCACAAGTGGCATCTTTCAAAAATATGTTGAATTTTCCTATTGTTTATTGTATTGTAGCTAAATGCCCACCAGGAAATAAATGAGAATTCATTAATTTATACAAATAAATATGTTAAATAAGTAAATAAATAAGAATTCATTATTAATTTATCTAAATTAATTATGATCTCTGCCAGGATTGAATGAAGAATTTAAGAAAGTGAAATAAGTGATAGTAAATTTAATGTACTTACTTATTTTTTCTGATCTGTGTTTAAAAAACAATATTACTTTTTTTTCTTTATTTCTAATGTTTTTAAATTTATTTTTGAGAGAGAGAGAGAGAGAGAGCGAGAGAGTGCGAGCAGAGAAGAAGCCAAGAGAGGAAGACATAGAATCTGAAGCAGGCTCCAGGCTCTGAGCTGTCAGCACAGAGCCCGATGCTGCGCTGGTACTCCTGAACCGGCAGATCATGACCTGAGCCGAGGTCAGCCGCTTAACCCACTGAGCCCCCCAGGCACCCCAATATTACTTTTTTTCTTAAGGCATATGGGACTCATAACATTGTTATAATAAACATATTCATTATTGTCACAACAATAAATTAATTAAAACAGAGGTAAAAACACTATTTTCTCATGTATTTGCATAATTACTGGGAAATTAAATTATATTATCCATAAAAGTGACTTGTAGCAAAGGAAAGAAAGAGGAAAATTGATTTTAAATAGTAGCTAGCAGTACAAATCACGTTAGGAAACAACTCTTACCTTTATTGTGAAGTAAAAATAAAACTGTAGGGGCACCTGACTGGCTCAGTCGACGGAGCGTCTGACTCTTGATTTCCAGTCAGGTCATGTTCCCAGGGTTATGGAAAGGAGCCTGGAACATGGAACCTGCTTAAGATCCTCTCTCTTTCCCTCTGCGCCTCTACCCTGCTCATGTGCACTCGTTCTCCAAAATAAAAAAAAATAATAATAATAAAACTATAATTCTTAGTTTTGTAAGAATTTATCTTGAACATTTGCCAAAAGATTTTTTTCGGTCAGTAATTTATTTATCCAACAAATATATGTCAACCAGTAAGCTAAATCAGGATGTTTTTATTTAACATTATCAATTTATCTCAAATAGTTATTTTATAGAATTTTAAAATCCTATTGCAACATTTATGTTTCGTTTTTTAAAAATGCCAAAATTGGGGCGCCTGGGTGGCGCAGTCGGTTAAGCGTCCGACTTCAGCCAGGTCACGATCTTGCGGTCTGTGAGTTCGAGCCCCGCGTCGGGCTCTGGGCTGATGGCTCGGAGCCTGGAGCCTGTTTCCGATTCTGTGTCTCCCTCTCTCTCTGCCCCTCCCCCGTTCATGCTCTGTCTCTCTCTGTCCCAAAAATAAATAAAAAACGTTGAAAAAAAAATTTAAAAAAAAAAAATAAAAAAAAAAATAAAAATGCCAAAATGTCTAAAATAACACAGTTTTTAAGGTTTACAAAATATATAGCACATTATTTTAAGCCTCCTCTAACATTTTTTTTTTTTAAAGATTTTATTTTTAGGTAATCTCAACACCCAACGTGGGGCTCAAACCCACAACCCTGATATCAAGAGCTCCACACTCCACTGACTGAGCCAACCAGGTGCCCCAAACCTTCTCTAATTTTATAATATATTTTACTAAAATTTCATAATGAATTTTAATGATACAATTATTGATGCTATATATTTATTTCAACAATATTGTCTAGATGATACTATTTTTTAGATGGAGTGCACATAAGCAAATACAGTAAAGATGAAAATTTAGTTAAAAATGTTAGCCATCAGCATTTAAAATATTTACTCTATACTTTAAAGGGAGGGAAGGAGATGTGGAGAGAAAGAACAGAGAGACGGAAAGAGAAGGAGAGAAGTAGGAAGGCAGAGGGAGAAGGAGAGGAAAAACAGTATGAATGTGTATTTGCAGGCAAAGAATTTAAGGTTGCAAATAAGTTTAAAACTGTTAATCTGAGAATTTAAAACTGGTCCAAATAATTTTGAGTCTATATGATAATATTGTAATGGTTTATTGAAATAATTGAATACTCACATTGCATCTTTGATTTTTTTGCTTGCATTTTATCTTTTGCTACATGTTCTCTTGTGTTTATTTATTTTTAATTTTAGTAAAATTTTATAAAGTAAAAAGAAAAGAAAAGAAGCCCTTTGTCAAGATTTCTACAAAAAGTATGCAACTTCAAATTAGTTGCCTACCATTCTCTTTTAATCAGTGTTTTTTAATATTTTACTATCATATTGCAAATTTTCAGATTCTACAGGATAAAACAAACCCATGTTCTTTCAACTTGCTATGGAAAGAAACAAAACTGACTTTTAATGTAACCATGAAACTGTGGCATTCCATAAATTGCAAATTATCAATGTGTGTTACAATACCAAATGTCCAATAATCCCTGGGCAGCTATTTTGAACAGAAAATCTGTTTGCAAGTTAATGTTATATTGAGGCCTTTGCTTTAGGGAGAGTGTAAGAAGAGTTTTGAAGACATATTTTGGGACCCTAGATTTATAACCCCTGCTCTTTACCAGATTTACCATGTAATCTTTAATCTCTGGAAAACTTTGATTTAACATGTCATCTAAAAGATATTACTTTATAATTTCAATGATACAGCCAGAATGCCATGCATTTTGTGGTGCCTAGAAAATTACAAATATCTCTCTGTATTTAGGTAAGAGTATCCTTTCATATCTATTTTATTTGTGTTTTTAACTCTATAAAGAAAAACATGACTAAATGTAATAACTTATTGTTCACAATTTGAAATTGTATTGAATTTTATATGAGTGTTAAACACAAGAATGTCTGTTTTTGTAATCAGATATGTCTCCTTTTAGGTTTATCTCTTACTATTAAGTACACCTTTTTTAAAATAAGAATTCTTATTAAGATTTAGAGATGATTGCATTTTGGCTTATTTCCAACGACTTGAATTTAGTAGTCTTTGTCTTATATGATACTTAAGAGAGTTTACATGCTATTTATGTTGGCTAACTCTATAATAAATTTCACAAAATTTGCTAATTTTCTTCTAAGAATTGGGCTTGAAATTCTATACTGTCAAGATGTGATGCTGTCTGTAGTATAAAATAAAATCCTCAGGGTAAAGAAATTTTAGTATGTTATAAAGATTATATTTCATTTTATAATGTCCAAAGATCCATAGAAAAAAATGTTCATAACACTTAAGAAGTATGACTTTTAAATTAGTCACATGAAATTCTAGGCATAAACATTTAAGTTAGCTCATGACCAACCTTTTCCTGCAAACAACAAATGCTAAAGTCAAATTTCAAAAGCTGTTAAATTATGAAGATATTTAAACATCTGGTTATCCATATATTTGTATGGAAAGTGATTCTAGAAAAGTCAATTGTGAAGTTTTGAATTAAGGGTTGAGAATGAAATGTTATGACATGTAATTCTTTTTAAAAACAGGTGGCTTTTCTTTTTTCAATAGGTATAGATAAAAATTCACACACACACACACACACACACACACACACGCTAGATCAAAAAATATAGTTAAATTGCATTTTTAAAGCAAATTACTTTTTCCACCCCCTACCTCAACTTCTGCCTGTGGCAATTAGTAATCTGTTCTGTATCTCTGAGCTTGTTGTTCTTTTTTTTATTCTACATATAAGAGAGATCACAAAATATTTTTCTTTCTCTCTGTAACTTAGTTCACTTAGCATAATGCCCTTGAGGTACAGAGGTCTAACTATGTTGCAGCAAATAGTAAATTTCATTCTTTTTTATGACCAAATAATATTCCATTGTATGTATAAAATAAAAATATAATAAAATAAAACTATAAATTATATATAAATGTATATATACCACAATTTCTTTATCTATTCATCCATTAATGGATACTTAGACTGTTTCTGTATCTTGGCGATTTTAAATTATGCTGCAATGAACAGGGGGGTACACGTGTTTTTAAGTTAGTGTTTTCTTTGTTTTTTGGATAAATATCTAGAAGTGGAGTTACTGGATCACATGGTAGTTCTATTTTTAATTTTTTGAGAAACCTCCATACTATTTTCCCTAGTGGCTGAGCCAGTTTATAGTCTCAGCAATAGTGCCTAATGGTTCTCTTTTTCCACATCCTTACCAACATTTGTCATTTCTTGTCTTTTTGATAATAGTCATTCTAACAGACGTGAGGAGATACCTCATTGTGGTTTTGATATATGCATTTCCCTGATGATCAGTGACTTTGAGCATGTTTTCATGTACCTGTTGGCCATCTCTCTGTATATATATATTTTGGAAAAATGTCCTCTGCAAGTTTTTAATTGGATTGTTTATTTTTGGCTATTGAAGTGTATACATTTTTTTATACATTTTAGATATTAGCCCGTTTTCAGATACATGAGCTGCAAATATTTTCTCCCATTCAGTAAGTTGCCTTTTCATTTTGTTGGTTTCCTTAACTGTACAAAAGATTTTTAGTATGACGTAATCCCACTTGTTAATTTTTGCTTTTGTTGCTTTTGCTTTTGGTGTCAGATTCAAAAAAATCATCAGTGAGACCTATGTCAAGGAGTTTCCACCTGGTTTCTTCTATGAGTTTATGGTTTTAATTCTAACATTTGAGTCTTTAATCCATTCTGAGTTAATTTTTGCATATGGTGTAATGGTGGTCCGGTTTCATTCTGTTGCATGTGACTGTCCAGTCTTCCCAACACCTTTTCTTGAAGAAACTATCCTTTCCCCTTTGTATACTCTTGGTTTCTTTGTCTTAAATTAATTAACCATATATGTGTGGAATTATTTCTGGGCTCTCTATTCTGTTCCATTTATCTGTGTGTCTGTTTTTATGGCCATACCATACTGTTTTAATTGCTATAAATTTGTGATATAGTTTGAAATCAGGGGATGTGATGTCTCCAGCTTTGTTTTTCTTCTCAATATTGCTTTGGCTATTCAGGTTTTGGTAGTTCAATACACATTTTAATATTTTTTTTCTATTTATTTGAAAAATGCCACTGGAATTTTGATAGGCATTGTACTGAATGTACAATTGTAGATTGCTTTGAGTTGTATGGACATCTTAATATTGGTTCTACAAATCCAGAGGACAAAACATCTTTCCATTTATTTGTGTCTTCTTCAGTTCCTTTCATTAATGTCTTATAGTTTCCAATGCACAAGTCTTTCATCTCATTGGTTAAATTTCTTCCTACGTATTTTATTCTTTTCAATGCAATTTAAAATGGGATTGTGTTCTTTATTTCTCTTTGTGATAGTTCATTAATAGTGTGTAGAAATGCAACCGATTTTTGTGAATTGATTTTGTATCCTGCAACCTTATTGAATTTATTAATTAGTTCATTTTTTTGATGAAATCTTTAGGGTTTTCTATATATAGTAGCATGTAATCTGAAAGGAGTGACAGTGTTGCTTCTTTCTTTTGGATTTGGATGGCTTTTATTTCTTTTTATTGCCTGATTGCTCTGGCTAGGACTTCCAATACTATGCTGAATAAAGTAGTAGAATGGGATCCCTGTGTTATTTCTGTTCTTAGGGGTAAGGCTTTCAGCTTTTCACCATTGAACATAATGTCTTCTGTAGACTTGTCATATATGGCTTTTATTATACTGAGGTATATTCCTTCTATACTATCTCTTTGTTGAGAGTTTTCAATCATAAAAATCAATGAGGAAACATCAACTTTAAAAGATGTGTTAGACCAGATGGACTTAACAGATATATACAGAACATTCCCTTCAAAAGCAAGAGAAGACACATTCTTCTTAAATGCACATTGAATATTTCCCAGGATAGATCATATGTTAGGCCACAAAATAAATCATAATAAATGTAAGAATATTGACGTCATATGAAGCATCTTTTGCAACCATAATGTTAAGACACTAGAATTACACGAGGAAAACTGGAAACTTCACAAATGTGTGGAGATTAAACAACATACTACTGAACAACCAATGGGTAGAAGAAGAAAACAAAAGAGAAATAAACACCTAGAGGTAAGCAAAATGGAAATAAAATATAGCAAAATTTGTGGGATGCAGCAAAAACAGTTCTAATAGGGAAGTTCATAGCAAGACATGCTTACCTCAAGAAATATGAAAAGTCTAAAATAAACAACCTAACTTTAGACCTGAAGGAAATAGAAAAAGAAGAACAAATGAAGCCCATTGATACTTGAAGGAAGGAATTAACAGATTAGAATAGAAACAAATAAAATAGAGACTAAAAATATAGTTAAGAAGATCAATGAAACTAGAGGTTGTTTGAAAAGATAAGCAAAATTGATAAACCTTTAGCTAGTCTCACCATAAAGAGAGAGACAGAGAGCACTCAAATAAATAAAATCACAAATGAAAGAGGAGATTTTTCAATTGATTCCTCAAATACAAAGGATCATGAGAAACTACTATGAATAATTAACACGCCAACAAATTGGACAACCTAGAAGATATCGATGTATTTTTAGAAACATGCAACCTACCAAAACTGAGTCATAATGAAATAGAAAATCTGAACAGACTGATTGCTAATAAAAGGATTGAATCAGTAATCAAAAACCTCCCAACAACCAAATCGAGGACCAGCTGTCTTCACTGGTGAATTCTACCAAACATTCAAAGAATTAATACCAATTCTTCTCAAATTTTTCTCAGAAAGAGAAGAAGAGAGAACTTTTCCAAACTCATTTGCATAACCCAGATAGCAAAACCAAAACCAAAGTAGGATGCCATAAGAAAAGAAAATTATAGACCAATAACTCTGATGAACGTAGATGCAAAAATGCTCAAGAAATATTAGCAAACCAATTCAGCCACGCATTAAAGGGATCATACACTGTGATCAAGTGGGATTTATTCTAGGGATGCAAGGATAGTTCAACATCTGCAAATCAGTCAATGTGATACACCACATTAAAAAAATGAACGATAAATCATGATGATCGATGAATCGATCGATGATATGAACGATGATCATATGATCATCTCAAGTGATACAAAACCACATTTGACAAAATTCAACATCCATTTATGATAAAAGCTCTCAGCAGAGTGGCTCTTAATTCTTGAATGTGGACACTATTATGATGTTCTTTAAGATGCTTTTCTAGTAGTGGTTGTGGCTATGAATCACAATCTCATATTATTGTTTGCTTGGCTTTCCTTATTACCTAAAGGAATTTTAAAGGCGGTAGGTGAAGATTAAGAGTCTGATATCTGGCTAAAGCAACGTTAATACATATGAGAGAATCAACCTTGGCAGAAATCACAGATTGGGCCATATTACTCCCGTAGTTAAAAACCCTTCCAAATATCCCTAGTGCCTACTGTCTACAATTTGAGTAGTGTGCACCCTTGGTAGTGTGCACAAGAGGATCTCCATGAACTTGTTTCTATCCACTGACCTGGTCTCAGTCCTCCTATTCCTCTCGCTTAATACTTCAGCAATGCCAGGTTACATGTAACCCCATACGTATATTGTTTCATGCTATTCTGCTGTACTCTTCTGTTTGCTTGCAATATCCTTCCCAAAGAGTGACAGCATAACACCATTGTTAAGAGTGTGCACTGTGGAGTCAGCCATGCAGATTGATTTTAAATCTCTATCGTGGGCCTTTTGAAAGGTTCTTTACCCTCTATAAACCTCAGTTGCCTTTTCTGTAAAATAAATGCAGAAGTAACCCATACCTTTAGGTGAAATTATGATTGTGACAGGATTAGTAAGGGTTGAGCACAAAATATGGGGTCAATAAATATTAGCTTCATAAGTATTTATTAAGGAATCTTTGGGATATAAAATGAGTTTTTTTTTCTAACAATTAATTTTAACTCAGCTCTAGTGGATCATCCTTTCCTCAATGTGTAATATGTTCCCTTAAATGTGCCATCTTAGTCCAATTCTACAGCTTTTTATTAACCTGTATTTATTCAAACAATCTCATTTAAGTTCTTGAGGCTCAGTGCTGTTTGTTTAACAACTTTAATTTCATATTTTTTTCCAACCCCCTTAAGACAGGATAATTCAAGTCAAAGGGTGAGGGTAGTAGTTTGTTTGTGTTTCTTCTCTCGTACATATATGGACACACTCACCCCCTCTTCCATGAGTTTCCTACTCTATTCTTGGCAAGAGAAGACAAGGCTGTAGTCTTGCAGTCTCCTGCTGGGCTGACTATATTGCTGTTCTAGCTTTTTTTGTGGGCTTGGTGTGGACAGATGTTTCTAACAACTCGCTGAAGAGAAGTGCTTCCTGAGCAACTTCCTAACATTTTCTGGCTGTCCCCTCACCCACCCAGACAGACATCGCAGGTCATATGCCTCTGATGAATGTGCCTCTTCGCTCCATGTTGTGTTGTCACACCTGGAGTATAGGATACAATCCCATCTAACTTCCAGGGCTTCACAGCATCCATCTACTGTCACCCCATTTCCGGACTTATTGTAACCTTCAGGATCCTGCGTACTATTTCCTGGGCAACTTAAAACAAGAGTGAAGGGAGTGGTATTGGACATCAATATGGCGGTATGGGGTGTTTCCATTCTAGAAATGCCTCATTATGACGTCTGTCCCAATCCTCTTTTCAGATCCAGTACATAAATTTATATATAACCAAGTGACTTTGGGGGCCCTTTTACCCTTGGCTTGAAAGAGAAAGTACTTCTCTTTTACAAGGAGTATATAAGAGAAAACTGCCCTGCTTCATGAGCACCGTAATTCATCAAGAGGCAACATTTTCGCCTTAGGTGGACAATGGTTGAAGTAACGATGGTACTGTGAAATAGCTGCCATCTCAGGAGGTCCTGCGGAGAGGTGGCTGGTTCCAATAGCTGGTGTTTCTATTTGAATTTGTAGCTTAGAGTACTTAAAGCCTGATATTCTTACCCATCGTCCTTAGAATACAATTCCATTCTGAGCATATAATATTATCTTCTTACATTTTTATTTTCTTTATCTGGGCATAATATTATCTCAGAAGTCTTACCTAAGTCCCAAATTTGATTAAAACGTTTTCTTCTCTTTGCTTCTATATCACCCTTGATCTTAGCACTTAGCACCATATATACTGGATATTTTATTCTCTCTGTTTCGCCTCGTGTTTCAGCTAGTGTTCCAGCAGGAATGACAGAACCCAAGTAATCTTTGACTGGCTTACTGTGGGTGCAATTTGCCTTAGTCTTGTGCTTCTTACCTCTCTCCTTTACTGCCCTGGGCTTCTGTGATGTCTTTGCATAGAATGGCTGTGGTCACCTGCCAGCACTTAAGCATATGCAACCTGAATTTTCTTGAAATTAATTCCAGTGCAATTGCCCTTAATCAATGTGCACTGGAGCTGATAGATAAGTGCTTCCCCCTTTTGACCATTGGGGCACACAGTTCTGAAATGCATTTTATAAGGCTTCTGAAATGATCCCTGCATGGTTGCATCCCTGATCCTGTACATCTACTACCCAGAATCATATTCCCATGCAAACTGCTAATATTCACGTCTTCATCCACGGCTGTGATTTTTGGAGAAAACTCAGGTGAGACACTATATTATGTTGAAATAATTGAATGTTGGAATTGTCCACCACCATTATATTGTAAGCTACTTTCCTATCTTAGCACCATACCTGCATTTCATCAATCTTTGTTGAATTAGCATCATTTGCAACTTGCTCTTTTTTTTTTTTTTATAAATTTTTTTTTCAACGTTTTTAATTTATTTTTGGGACAGAGAGAGACAGAGCATGAACGGGGGAGGGGCAGAGAGAGAGGGAGACACAGAATCGGAAACAGGCTCCAGGCTCCGAGCCATCAGCCCAGAACCTGACGCGGGGCTCGAACTACTCACGGACAGCGAGGTCGTGACCTGGCTGAAGTCGGACGCTTAACCGACTGCGCCACCCAGGCGCCCTGCAACTTGCTCTTTTTTTAAGTTTATTTATTTTGAGAGAGAGAGAAAGAGAACACAAGTGGGCGAGGGGCCGAGAGAGAGAGAGGGAGAGAGGGAATCCCAAACAGGTCCTGTGCTATCAGCACAGAACCTGATGCAGGGCTCGAACCCATGAACTGCGAGATCATGACCTGAGCTGAAATCAAGACTTGGACGCTTAACCGACTGAGCCACCCAGGCGCCCCACAACTTACTCTTTCCAAAAAAGTGTTAAACAAATATCACCTTATAGCCTACATAAAGACCAGGTTCAAATGATCATATCCATAGTCCTTGAAAAGCTAAATTTCAGATTTCTGCAAACATTGAATAGAAAAGATTTCTTGAAAATATTTGAACTCTGCATGAATTTAGAATATCTTACAGTGTCAGAAGTCTATCATACAGATTTACCTTAATTAACAAGAATTTATTTCCTACTGTGTTTAGAAGATGGGATTAGATATCTTGAAGTGAAGAAATGAATTCCTTGATCTGAAGGGCTTAAGGTCTATGAAAGAGAGGCAAATCCCTGGTGTGTTAAATCCCTGGGGAGCAACACCAGTGAACGTGTCAGAATATACAAAACCTGTGGTATTAATTAAAATCTGTGCATAAAGAGGATATCAAATTCTTTTAAGTTAGAATGAGATCATCCACTTTATATTACAATTAGTAAATAGATCAATTGGTCTGTTTATTTCTATCAAATGTCCTGTCAATGTCCCTTTATAAACTATTCAAAACCTCCTCTGGTCATTTATAAGTCAAAAATTATGTTTTTTTAAAATAGAAGTTACTCTCTTCAGCACCCAGTGATATAACTTTCTAGATGGAAAATGAATACATTAAAAGCATATCTCTGTAATCTGACTTTTCTATATTTCTACGTAAGTTGAATACTGGACACATTGTTAAGATTTAATAATTCATCAGATCCAAATGATGAATGGCACATTTACCTCATTGCTTTGCTAGCTCAATGAATGTGTCATGCTTGATGTATAAATAAAATAATCTATCTTTAAGATAAAATATTAAGCACATGCTGAGCACTTATAAACATACCAGAAAAGTATTGTAAAAGAAACTGCTCTGAAAGTATAGATTTTAACAGCACATTGTTCATTCCCCTTATTTGTAAATGGGAAGATGCAGGTTTAGTTGAGTGACAGGGCACATGGTAGTTTTAGAGCTTATGTGATTCTCAAATAAGAATTCTGAAAATGGGAAAAGTGTTCTGTATTATTACAGAGGGGGAGTGCCATTGTCACGTAAACAAAGGAAAACGTGGCAGTAATTTAAATGAGTTACATACTTGACAGCTTATTCCTTTACCAGATTGCCTTATTCTTTCAATATTAAAATAAAGAATAGATTTTGCTTACTTTGCTTTTTGAAGTAGGACATCTATTTAGTAGAATCTCATGATTACAAATACATACATTTTCCTACATACAAAAAATTTTTAATGTGATATTTTATAGCTAATTTAAAAGACGTAAGTTCTAAATAAAGCAATTAAAGTATGATAATATGGTTTTCAGTTGTATTTTGGCTGGCGTGCAAATATGTTACTCAGCCTATATTTATGGGTTTTTAAAAGTTATTCAAATGAGGGCACTTGGGTGGCTCAGTCAGTTAAGCGTCCAATTTCGGTTCAGGTCATGATCTCATGGTTCGTGAGTTCAGGTCCTGTGTTGGGCTGTGTGCTGACAGCTCAGAGCCTGGAGCCTGCTTTGCATTCTGTGTGCGTCTTTCTCTGCCCCTCCCCCACTCGTGCTCTGTCTCTCTCTGTCTCTCAAAAATGAATAAACATTAAAAAAAAACCCACTTTGAATGAACTATAAAAAAAATGAATGATTTGTACACAAGACTATGTTTTTGTACCAGGAAGATCCATTTCACTTTAAAGTAAGTCTTTCACCTTTTCCTAATACATTCAAATTCTCTGGAAAAAATACAGTGAAATATTTTAATAACAACCTCTGGAATTGACAAAATTCTTTTATTAGAGAGCAAAAAGAAAATTAAACCAGGAATATCAGTAATGAATAATGAATAATGAGTAAGGAAGAAATTACCTATTAAAAAGGTGGTGTTTGATGAAAGCATCTCTACTAAACTAGATAATTCAATGACTTTGTTTCCTCCAATCCATTTTTACTAGTTATCTAGAACTCTATTTTAGGAAAGCAAGAAAGAAGAAAATTTCTCCTGGGTAGGGATCCTAATTCAGATTTTTTTAAACGTTTATTTGTATTATTTTTGAGACGCAGAGAGAGAGACAGAGCCCAAGCAGGGAAAGGACAGAAGGAGAGTGAGACACAGAATCTGAAGCAGACTCCAGGCTCTGAGCTGTCAGCATAGAGTCCAATGCCGGGCTCCAACCCACTAACTGTGAGATCACGACCTGAGCTGAAGTCGGACGCTTAACTGACTGAGCCACCCAGGCTCCCCAACCTGGAATCCTAATTTAGAAGAAATGCATGATTATATCTAATTTATAACTATTTCATGGAGATAACTATTCCATGATATTTCATGACATTCAAAAATGCCTATTTGTGACAAATATAACATACTATATATCATACATATCATACAATATTTTTTTTAAGATTTTATTTTCAAGTAATGTCTATACCTAACAGGGGGCTTGAACGTACAGCCCCAAGAATAAAAGTCTCCTGCTCTATAGACTGAGCCAGCCAGGAGCCCTGTTATCATAAAATATTTCAATATGCATATAATCTTTGCTCCTTATCTTTATTTAATATAATCTAGAAGCTATGATTTTAAGTCACTTTAAACCAAGTACTCTAAAAAAGCACATACAGACTGACTTCCAGTTGGGAGAAATCTACTTCATCAAAGGACCCGCATATTCTGAATTTATTTTGGAGGTGGAGGATGCACTGAGGAGAACTGGCCCCAGCCTTGATTTTTAAGCATTGCAATTCCAATTACAGCATCATCTGCCGTAATTCTGGATCAGCCACTAGCTGACTATCTGATCTTGGACAAGTCCCTTGACCTTTTTGTGCCTCAATTTTCTAATCTGTAAACATAGAGACACTAATATTTGGGTGGATTAAAAGTGTCAATGCCTGTAAAGTGCTTGGTGCAGTGCTGATGCATTCTGAGCACTGAATACCTGCTAACTTTATTAACATCACAGTCATGCCAATTTCTTGTGCTTTACCCTCTCCCAAATTTAGAAGGTACTTTCTTTCTTGTTTCCTAGAATAGAAGCTAGAATCATCAGTACAGTCTTAAATTAGGAATATTTTTTATGCTACTGATCAAAGACTAGCATTCTGTATTATATGTAAGTCCTATTTAAAAAAACAAGAAACATAATAAAAATTTTGATATCAAGAGATGGCCTGCATCAGCAATAACCCATTTTTTTTTGAGATGATATCGCCTTCTTATTTTCTTAAAGTTTTGAGATAGATAGATAAGTGGAAGTAGGAGTGAGGACAGGTATAAAATGTGAATAATTAGTAAAGTATATAGAAATAGGGGAATGAGGATCCAGTGCAACTGTAAATGTTTTTCTCCCTCTAAGGAACCCCAAAACATAGAGAATTGCATGATGTCTATTAGCTTTGAATAAGACCAGATATGTCAGTTGGTCTTGTGTTCCTAGTTAGGGATCCATTCCCTGGAGAATAAAAAGGAGGATTCCGTGACCTCTGGATCACATTCTGTTCCAGTTATAGGGATACATCTTTTACTTTCCTGGTAAAAAGTCTGCCCACCACTGAGATGAATACTAACGTAAAGACAAAACCAAAAGAAGACACTATCCCTGTGGTTGAAAAGCTAAAAGTGTAGTTGATAACACCTATAGATAGCAGTCAACTAGAAACCAAAATAACAGTGTGTAATCATGTGATATATTGTATGGATATGTATCATGGGGGATACTGGAATGTAAAGAAAAGACTTCTGAGCCTTGGGTTTCTCATCTATAGAAGGTAGATACTAATGTTCATATCACAAGGCTGTTACGAAGATTAAAGTGTAACAGTATATGTTATAATGAAGAATTGGGCACGTTAGATGTCCCTAATAAATGTTGATTAAGACATCGAGGCTTGAAGTAATTAAAAAATATTTTTCTATACATTTATATGGAGATCTTATTAGGTGCCAGATGGTGAAGATACAGAGGTGAAGTAAACCAAAGTTGGTTTTACTTACATGGAGCTTAGATTGGGAAAGAAAGAAAACAATTACATGAATATATAGAATATATCAATGATATGTTAGTAGACAATAAAATAATAGAGTAATGTTTTAGAAAAGAAGTTACAGTGAAACCTTGGATTGCGGGTAACTTGTTCTGTGAGTGTTCTGCAAGACGAGCAAACATTTCTAATAAATTTTAACTTGTTAAACGAGTGATGTCTTGCCATACGAGTAGTATGTGATGCTGAATGTCACATGATGCAGCTGAGCCAATAGTTCTTGAAATTCGCTTTGATATTCAAGTGTTTTGGCTTACAAGCATGTTTCTGGAACGAACTATGCTCACAAACCAAGGTTTACTTTAAATTGGGTGTACTTTGAAGGAAGTCCACACAAAGGAATATTACAGTTGAATGCTGAATGAGAAGAAGGAACTAGGTACATTCTTTTTTTTTTTTTTTTTTTTTTTTTTTTAATTTTTTTTTTCAACGTTTTTAATTTATTTTTGGGACAGAGAGAGACAGAGCATGAACGGGGGAGGGGCAGAGAGAGAGGGAGACACAGAATCGGAAACAGGCTCCAGGCTCCGAGCCATCAGCCCAGAGCCTGACGCGGGGCTCGAACTCACGGACCGCGAGATCGTGACCTGGCTGAAGTCGGACGCTTAACCGACTGCGCCACCCAGGCGCCCCGGTACATTCTTATTATATGTCCCTCCAAAGATGAATTTAAAGATTTCCGGAAGTCTTTAATGAGCATATGTTAGTTAACCCAATGCTACTTCAAGATTACTAATACTTACTTTCCCAAAATATATATACATTCCATGATTTCAAGAAGCCTGAACATGATGCTTCCTCAGGGAATCTCATTTTTTTGAGGGTTTATTGTGTGTGTTTTACAAAATGCAATTATTGCTAACCTGTTTGATTTCCTATTTGAAATGATTATTCCATGCAATTGAACTGTCATCACGATGACACTTTTCAGAATGTTAAGCTCTATTGACTAACATGATGTCTTTATTTCTCAACAATCGGTAGCACTTTATCCGAAGGTGCCCTGGCCATAATACAGGAATGAACACAGCTTCAATTCTCTGTGATGCCACTCTCCCCACTATTTGTGCTTCCCTGCAGCACATCAATAAATTATTTGTATGGAATGTTGCCTTGAAATGGTCGTTTGTCTGTGGCCTTTAATTGATTTGGGGAGTTAAGAGATTGCAGAGAAGGAGGATGTGCTAAGATACACATTGTAACCTGGAAGCTACATATCATGGGAGGTGATCAAGAAGCCCTGTTATGAATCCATGTTGACTTTATAGGACCCTCCTATGTTGTGACAGTGTCCTCATATAAACGTGTCAGAAAGTTTCTAGGGTTTTCACCAGATTCTTCTGCAATAACGACATATATGGAATATTTAAATATGTGATTGAGTTTAAGAAGTTTGTGAAGAGGCTCCCTTTACAATATTGAATAAATGGTCAGATTATAAGAATAATACAAATATCTAAGAGTTCTCTGAACAAGATTGTTAGAAGGCAACTGGCCAACATGTTTGAGTAGCTTTATCATCACTCAATAAATTACTCCATTGTCTACATAGCACTGTCCTTCTGAAAAAGGTAGTATTTCAAGATAGGCCTTGGTATCTCCTTCTAGACATAATTGAGAACATATGATGCAAATAAGAATGTAACATGAATACTGCTTTATATGTCCTTTGGGTAAATCTTTATTACAAATGTTATGCAACTCTGTTCCTGGCCCAAAGTCAGTTCCAGTTTCCAGAATGCATATGTTTTGTCAATTTTCAACACTGACCTGCTGCAAAGTTGCTTTTCCACTGGGTACTGAATACCAGAGAAAATAACACAAAGCATTTTGGGAGCACGCTTCTACTTTTTTCAATGACACTAAAACTTTCAAGTGAAGAGAGCCTTGGGTCTCTGAAGAACCAAACTGCTGAAGTAGAAGGTGAAGAATGTCTACACCTACTAAGAAAATAGAAAGTTAGGATTATGAATGAGTATACCCATATGTGTTAATAGATTATGTCACTAGGAGAAGAGGAAACTTGTATTTGCCTGGAAGGCTTAGTTTTCAATCATTTATCCCCCTTGGATTCCTGCATCCACATGACATAATGGCTTAGGGTTAGTCCAGTTCAAAATCAGGTTAGCAGAAATAAGTGGTCACTGATGGAAGATTTGAGATTTCTTGCCTCTCATTACTTAATAAGAAAGGAAAATTTTTTCATTGTTTATTTATTTTGATAATGAGAGAGCACATGAGCAGGGGAGGGGACAGAGAGAGGAAGAGAGAAATTCTCAAGCATGCTTCCCTCTGGGGATTGATGGGCTCAGTCCCATGAACTGTGAGATCGTGACCTGGGCCAAAATCAAGAGTCAGATGCTTAACAGACTGAGCCACCGAACTACCCCAGGAAATGTTTTAAAAAATATTAAAACCTTCATATTTTATATATGTGGTAGTACAATGATTAAAAGGACTGAAATTTAATTGAAATAGGGCTATGTTAAAATTCCAGTTGTGACATTTGTTAGCTGGGTGACAATGGATAGGTTGTCCAACCTTTTAAAGTTCAGTTCCTTTACAACCCAGAAAGAGACATATCTATCTCACAGGAATATGATAATTAAAATAAAGTAATATATCTAGAAGTACTTAGTTCAATTCTGAGTATATTTGGATGTTTAATAGATGGTAGTCATCAAACGATCTTTGGCATGTAGAAAATGTGTTGGAATGGTGGCTACTCAATTTAATTCACATATAGCAGCTTCTTGTGATAAAATTCTTCCTTTCTCTGTGTGACTTATTTCATTTAGCATAGCACTCTCCAGTTCCATCCATGTTGCTACAAAAAGCCATATTTCATTCTTTCTCATTGCCATGTAGTATTCCATTGTGTATATAAAACACAATTTCTTTATCCATTCGTCAGTTGATGGACATTTAGGCTCTTTCCATAATTTAGCTATTGTTGAAAATGCTGCTATAAACACTGGGGTACAAGTGCCCCTATGCATCAGTACTCCTGTATCCCTTGGGTAAATTCCTAGCAGTTTTATTGCTGGGTCATAGGGTAGATGTATTTTTAATTTTTGAGAAAGACAGATACCATATGTTTTCACTCTTATGTGGATCCTGAGAAACTTAACAGAAGACCATGGGGGAGGGGAAGGAAAAAAAAAGTTAGAGAGGGAGGGAGCCAAACCATAAAAGACTCTTAAAAACTGAGAACAATCTGAGGGTTGATGGGGAGTGGGAGGGGGTGGGTGATAGGTATTGAGGAGGGCACCTGTTGGTATGAGCACTGGGTGTTGTATGGAAACCAATTTGACAAAGAATTTCATAGTAAAAAAATTCTTCCTGACAGTAAAAAAATTTTTTTCCTAAGTCTATCTGTCTTTCTCTCTCTTCACACACACACATACACACACACACACACACACACACACACACACACACACTTTTATTTTACATTCTGCTTTCCTCATGGTGGGACAGGCATAGCAGCTTCCTAATGTCATCCTGTGCTTCTCCAACTTCTGTCTTTCTCTCAAATCCATCTTCCATGCTGATTGCTTCACTTGCCTCAAACACAATTAATTCTTGTCTCCTATTTTATTTTTCCTGTCTCCTATTAAAAAAATTTTTAATGTTTATTTATTTTTGAGAGAGAGAAAGACAGAGCACGAGTGGGGGAGGGACAGAGAGAGAGGGAGACAGAATCAGAAGCAGCTCCAGGCTCGGAGCTGTCAGCACAGAGCCAGTCGCGGGGCTCAAACCCACGACCCATTAGATCATGACCTGAGCTGTAGTCGGATAATTAACCGACTGAGTCACCCACGCAGCCCTCTTGTCTCCTATTTTAAAAAGTCACTATCTTCTCATTTATTACCACATAAAACCCACATTTTTCTTGTTATTGTTCAACGACACCGTCATACCCTCCGACCGCCAGTGAGCAGCTACAGTCAGCCTGTAGTCTGTGTTAACTTCAGAGTCACCTACTTCTCCATTTTCTGACACTCTTTCACACAGCTTTACTTCTCTTAGCTCCACTCAAGCCATGCTCTGTCTTGCTGAGAACATTCCTATAAACTATTCATACTGCCTGGAATCTTTCCTAGCATTCTGTGATTCTTTCTTCTGAATCTTTGTTTGTGTAAGACACCTTCTACCTTTGTTCTACCCTATTGCAGATTGGGTTCTCAAAAGCTAACTTTAATATGAAGGTTAATGTGCAGGATGTATATTAAGAAGTGCCCTTGGAACCAATTCCTGTAGAATGGAGGCAAAAGAAGCAGGAATGGGTGAAGGGAGAAAAGGGTGCACAGCAGGCTGATCCCATTGGGGACTCTGGGGCTAAGATTACCTATCACAGTTGTCCTGACATGGGCTGGAATGGTCTGGTCTTTACAATCTTGTTTTGATCTATCAATTAATGTGGCCCTCTCTCTGAAGGGTGTGAACTTGGCCAAGGTGGTTTTCTGCAGCTGAGACAATGCCTGAAAGGACAATAGAAGAATGCTGTTTGCCAACAGCACTGTCAATGGCTGAAGAAGGGTGTGGGCAGTGGGTCCCTTTATATATCAGATACCCATAAAAAAAAGCTAGCTAATTGACCTAAACAACATGACCTTAGTGTTTTGCATCTTCTACTGACCAGAATCACTCCACAGTATCAAAGACAGGGGCCTGTGTCCCTTGCTAGAGAACAGAGACCCCCCCCCCTCATTGCCAGCAATCTGTGCGGTGAATCGTGAGCAAAAGAGTGGGTTTTATTCTGGAAAATGACCCTCTTCGTGTCTTGTGGACTGGTCGAAGAAGCAGCAGGGTTATCACTGAATAACAAAGATCTTCTGTTCACAGTCATGGATTTTAATACTTATTTAAATGCCAAAACAAAATCCACAAAGTTTAGGGACATAAATCAGAAGTTCATTTTTCTTATGAACTCTGCCTTTGCCCTAACAGACCCCAGATCATCACACAATCACAGTTCTCCCTCCAGAATAACATTGCTAACAAGGATTTAAAATAGCTTTTTTGAGAGCCTTCACCTTCTCAAGGATACTCATCACACTGATTTCTCAATAGTTTGAATCTCTGTATTCTCTCTGAATTCAAACATCTTATAGTGACCTTTTCTGTCAGACAATTAAGTGTATTTATCTGAAGCTGAATGCAAGCATGGAGAACAGTCCTCTACTCAAAAACCCTACTGGCTGTTCACTCATTTTAAAAAACCTCACACCTCCTGTGTTAGGTTTCTAATTCTTTAATCAAATAATACCAGATGGTTGTAGTTGGTGCCAATGATTTATCATGTTTTGTCATTATGACCTTCTCATTTCAACAGATTCAATAAATATTTATTACAGGGCACTGTGCTAGGGACATAGGGTATACAAATATAAACATAACACAGATGCTGGACATTTATTGAATTGAATTTGTGAAGGCAGTTTTAAGTTTGTAAGAGAAATAAGATATATATCAAATAGCTATAATTCAAACGAGGATGCTATTGTTGTTGACAAAGGGATTGGTCAAGGCTTCATGGAGGAGATAGCATTAACGTTTGGCCTGAAGCGTAGGTGGTGACTTATGTATTTATTCCTTCATTTATTCATTTATTTAGATTTCACAGGTGAGTAATGTTCATTATAACATAATTAGGAAGTACAGAGAAGCTAAAATAATAATAAAGTAAAAAGTATGCACAACCTCACTATTCACACTGTTAGTCCGTTACCTGATTTATGCCTGTCTGACAAAACTATGTCAAATGTTTACTCAAATCAGGTGACCTTCGTCAACCTTACTGATGATTTGGTACTAAACCACAGTTCAGAGTTACGGCCAGTTTTACTTTTCCTTATTATGATCATAGCTGGTCCCACATGTGTTTGGATTCTAAACACAAGGTTACAGATTTAATTCTAGATGTTAGTCTCAAGCCAGGAGTGAGTATTGTACTGAGTCTATTCATCCGTCAGCCAAAGAGTTTGGGTCTGTGACTTTCTATGACCCTGAACTCAACTCTGACAAATAGTTGTCTCCCTACAAAGTATTGAAGAATCATCAAAACAAAACAAAAGTGAGACAATAATAACATGACATTTTCATATTATAATCTGGGTTGAAAGTTCACACACAAAAAGAACGTAAATAGCTAATTTCCCAAAATGCAAACACAGAATGAATAACCATTAACCACTAACGACTCTCTTTTGTCACATTTCTCAATTTATGTATTTTATTTTTTAAAGCCTCTAATTTGGAATTTTAATGATATCTGACATAGACTCAGTGTCTTACAATGTTAGAGTGATTCTGCAGGCAGTGTCTCTTTAGCCTCGAAATGATTAGGTTAAAAAATGGCATTCTTTTAATTTTACATATGAGAAAATGGAGATGTTGAAAGATCACGTGAAAATTCATTGTCAAGTAGCAAGTTACGTGTGAAACTTGGACCGGGAATCGGGTCTCTAGTTTCATTTGCAATATGCTTCAGTAGTTTTTAGATGCAAAATCAACCAATTTTCTTCTCACTTTGGAATAATGATATCTGGTGAATCATCTCAGAAGAGGAGCATTTTCATAACTCTCACCTGAATGAACTATTGTTTAAATGCTATTAGTTTTTGGCAATAGGCCTGAACTGAAGTGCTGACACATGGGAATAGAAAACCTTTTTGCTCCTTGCAGAAAACATTTATTTTTCCTGACAGTGTATCTTCAAGGTAGCTGCTGGATAGTGTTAATAAGCTCGGGAGGAAGGATCTAGAAGAGTGGCAAATATAGGTGTGAAATTCAGCTGCTCCTGATGTAAAATAAAACCCATAGGTAGCAAAGAACCCTGAACCAAGAGAGAGTGCAGTGACTCACAGGCTTTAATAAAACACAATGTTACCTTGGAAGGTGAGGTGAAATATGCCAGTTTAACTTCAACAGTTTGCAGTGTGATTTTTCTCATTTTAAAGGAAAAAGTCATCAAGTTCACGGATGAACTTTGTGGCCATATGTTTTACAATTCCTCATGAAAAAATTAAATTCAAACTCTAATCTTATCAAAAAATATTCAACGTCTCCACGAGAACTCTGTAAGTACAGAAAATGTGTTACAAATGAAAGAACAGGAGCTCTGGAAAAACAGTGCCGCATGTTAAATCTTTTGGGGGTTCTAAAGTAGCCCAGAATACATTTCTGAGAGGATAAATGGCAACTTCAATTTTAGCATGCAGAGGGTGATAACAAAGGTGAGTGAAGAGCTAGAAAATAGGATTTACATGGAAGAGTATTTGAATAACTTAATCGGAGAAAAAAAACATGGCTAAGGGTGATAACAACTTTCAAGTGGGTTGAATATTTTCGGAGGATAGTGAATTTATATCTCAGTTTTCCTGAATCGAGAATAAATTACACAGTTTAATTTTCTTTAATTTTTAAATGTTTATTTTTGAGGAGGAGAGAGACAGAGCACAAACGGGGGAGAGGCAGAGAGAGAGGGAGACACAGAATCCAAAGCAGGCTCCAGGCTCTGAGCTGCCAGCACAGAGCCGGATGCGGGGCTTGAACCCACAAACTGTGAGATCATTACCTGAGCCAAAGTCAGACGCTCAACTGACTGAGCCACCCAGGTGCTCCTAAATTATACAGTTTTAAATGACAGTGTAAGAATTTCAGTAGGATGGAACAAACAACATTTCTTCATTTGTCTAGCATCCATTGGGTGCCTAGAATTTTATAGAGTCTCTGATTTTGGGTTGTAAATATGAGTGCAATGGGTCTATAATACTTCCATGCTCTCCTCAAACTCCTCCAGTGCAAAATCTTAGCCTTCCTTTAGAGTCATGTCAAGTGCTACTTTCTCTGTGAGACCTGTTTAATCCCACATAATAAAGATTGCTTTATTAAAATAGTCTGTTTCTTTTTGAATTATAAAGAAGCATTTTTATGTTTATTCCTTAAATACCTCTTGTGAGCCATACCAAGTGTGTAGGACAATGTTTGGCACAATTTTTTGAGTAATGAAGGAATTCATGATAAAAGGAATGTTTGGATGTGGGTCACACTGAAGAAATGGAATCTCCTTATACTCACTATGTAGTACTAACTACAATGGATAAACTACATGCTTAAATTTTATATGATTAACTTCAATACAAGTGCTGTAATTAACAAATATATATGATACCATAGGAACACAGAGGTATGAATAAGTAATTTTGACTAAAGAGGGAGGTTTAGGATGTTTCAGAAGTTCTGTTCTGAGAACCTTTAGAAAATGCTGCCCATACAGCTGAGATGTTTAATATAACCCCAGCATTTTCTTTCTGAGGGAAATGAATATAAATTCTGTTAACATTTCAACTATGACTTTTAAGGTTAATAACACAGAAAAATTTGCAGCTTAAAGAATACTTCAAATATCACTTTTCTTTTTGCCAATATCACTTTATGCTTCCATATTTTGAAATTTTTCATTTGCATTTAAAGGACTGTGACCTTCACTGCACCCTAGATGAAGACTATGCTGACTTACAGGGTAGACCATTTTGGAGCACAATTTCACACTCATACTGAGCTCTAAGCACCACAACTTTACCTGACCTAAAGGAGACAGAGACAGTATTTTTATGTAACCAATTGTGGGCACCAGTTTTCAATTGTCCCTTTTAAATCATAGAGCATTTCTTGGGATTACTTGTGGAAGGCGAGAGTCTCTTTCTAAAATAGCTGTTCTGCTGGGCCAGCCACTTGAATTCAAAATTTTACTCATTCTCCTTCTCATTTTAAGGAGGGGAAGCCTAGAATGCTCACTCTTCCTTCAGGTACCTCTTCTCCATAGCAGCCTAGCACGGGTATTGGAGCCACTGTGAAGGCATTTCTGCTCTTTCCTTCTGGCTGGCCATTCTTGGCCTTCAGGTAGGGTTGGATGAATGTCTTTTTCCTTGGCTTGCCCTCCCCATCTGCCAGGAACAGTTTCCACTTACTACAGAATTAAAATTTAGTCTTTCATACACCTCCATTTGCTAGACTCAGTTTCTTGGCATGAATATCCTAACCACCAAAATGGCCACTGCTGCCACTTATAAGAAGAAGGGAATCATCAACCGTCTCCCCCTCAGATTTCTACTTTTCTATCTGCTTCTGTTGCTGTCAGAATACACACATCATACACATGCCCCAGAAGGTGCAGGTGATTATCTGATGTCAGGCACAAAAACTCATGAAGCCAGGATAGATGAAGAGATGATGACACGTGAGGAGGGATGTGGGGGGGGGGGGGCATTGCAGTGACTGGTAGCTTTCCTACTAGGAGATTGTCAGCTTTTCTAGATACTAAGCAGGTTGGAGTCTTTTGAATCCTCTAAACTCTTCTGAGGTTTTGAGCTGTAGTTAAGTTTCTGCTATTTGAATCTGTTTAATGCTTCCATTAAACGAAAGAGCAGTCATTCTGGCTTTATGCTTATATGCTATTTTACAGTCACTCTTTTCCCCATTGTTTTCTTTAGGCTAATGTTAAAATAAATTTTAATTTATTTTAATTGGTGAGAATGGATGGGGGAACAAACATAGGGATGGAAAAACAATGGCCCAGAATATGAACAGGTGACAGGGAAAAGCCACACTGAAATCGAAAAGAGGATAAGATAATCCATAAGGATAAATAAGAAAGACAGAATAAGAGAAAATTTTGTTTTTGAGAGCATTTCAGTGTTTCAGGAAAATATTAACATCTTATTGGTATAGAATTTAAAAGGACTCGGCATGATTATCTCATTTGACATTCAGGATAATGCTGTAAATCAGTCATTATCCTCATTTAAAAATGAATAGAAATCAAAGATAAGAGAGACTAAATGAATCGTTGTCCAAGGACAACGATTCAAACTCAAGTCATATGACTTGAAGAGCATGCTTAAACCACTACAACCTCAAGATGAAGTAAGAACCATGTGATCATATCACAATCTTAGAATTGGAGTTGAAGAATGCATTCTGGCTTCCTAAGAACTTGCAGTAGTACCTTAGATTTCAAGGCAGCATACCATCTCCTCCTAGATGCTATGTAAATATGTCAAGTAAGCATTGCTAGGTGATTAACATGCCCCAATCCTCATACATGGAAAAGTCCTCCAGGTCTAGGTTTTGAATACTCTATGTTGTCTTGGCTTCTTTTCCAACAGCTATAATTATGTTCTAACCAACCCCTTATAGAAGGGGAAGTCATGGCAAAGATGAAGGATTGGTGGTGGGAGTAGTTAAATATGAGTACTCTTTATCTGATTTCTGATGAACTATTTGTTCATGTGAACATGTTCATCATGTGAAGCTGAGGGGATCACGTTTTTCAAAAATACATCATGATAGTCTAGAATCTGAGTTGGGAGAAACCTTAGAGGTTATGAAAGAATACAGGTTAGAAACATTGCTTCCTCCAAAGGTACCCATTTTTAAAAGTTTTATTATTGGAAGTAACTTTCCTATACTGAGTTAGAACTCTACACTCTATATAACCCAAATGTTCCAGTTTGGCCCTGGAGGACTACATACTCTGTGGAGAAGTCTTCAGATGCTTGAAGATTATTACCATTCACTGTCTCTCATAAGGATTTTCTTCTTCAAGGAAAATATTCATAGTTCTTTGACTCATTCCATAGATGAAATAATTATGTGTATGTATATACATGATCCATATTAAACTCTCCTTCAAATGTGGCATTTATCTGAATGAGAACGATGCAGATGTGTTTAATTTGAAGACACCTTCAGCAGAATCATTGCTTGTTTTTTTGTTTTTTCATAAATAGATTTAGCTCATAGAGCCGATGTGTCTCGATACGAATATTTATTACATTACACTTATGAGAACTCTTGCATTCTGAGTACATGGACTCTAAATCATTCTATACTTGTACAACTGTTTTGAGCTGTAAGTCACTTTTCATTTAACATGTATTGATTCCTATCTTGTTAATTCCAGCTCATTATTTCAGTCTGCCCAGGTTTCATGGAACTTGGATTCCAATCATTTTATAATCTAACTTTCCCAACTGCATTTATGCCATCTTCAAAACTGATGAGAATATATTCTCTATCTTTGTTTATTCTGGTATGTGAGGTTGTATCCAAGGGAAGCTTTTTTGGGCTTACCTCAAGAAATAACCTTATTAGGTTGCAATCAATACAGGAATAAAACCTCTTTGGGCAATAGTTTAACCAACATAAAATCTTCCTAATGGTACTGTCTTCTGGATAGCATTCCCCATCCATTTTGCAAAATCGTGTAAAATAATGTGGCAGTACCTATATTTACCTAACGCTACCCACTCTCCTTTTATTTGATAATGTAGCGGTCACATTCTTTACAGCATGGCAGGTCTGTCTAAGAATATGTTTTCTTGGCTACAGAGTGTATTTCCTGGCCTCCTTTGTAGTTCGTGTGGCCATTTGACTATGTTTCAGTCAGTGAAATGGGTGTAAAAGCAATCTGTATTTTTCCCATTTCTTTCTACTTACTGGGAGATAGCAACTAATGGAAAAGTTGGCTTATATCTGATGGATGCCACATGTCAGTGATGGCAGTGCTTTCATATCAGTCCTGCATTATCTATCTGTATATTTTGACTCCTTATGTTGATTCCGCTCCTCTATACCCTCCTCTCTATTTTAAGAAAGATGGCCATTTCAGATTTCCCTTTTCAGTGACCTACAAAACCTTCTCCTGATGAATATTAAAGGAAAGTTATTGCCCGAGGTGGTTGGAAGTATTTCAGTGCACTTTTGACAATGTTTGGGAAATAGAATTCACAACTGTGCAACTGGAATTAAAAAGCAGGCAACGCTCTTCCATACCAGTAGTGACATGTAATGTATTAGCATCTAAAATTCTCCCACATCAACACATCATTTTGCAAGAATGTGGGTGCATGGTTGAACTATAAGCAAAATAAATTTTACCTGATATATATGATGCTTACATTCCTCCCCCACCCCAATCCTGGCTTGCTCTCTCTCTTCTGAAAGCATCTGTTATTGAAATAGCTTGCCAAAAATGTCACTGCCAGATTTTGCTGGACATGGGCTCTGATCATTTCCAAATGACAGAAAATCAGCTGTGGGATTTATGCTCTAAGTAATCATTAACCATGGGCCTTGCATTGACTGGGTGGAAAATATAATGTTCTTAATCTGCCTGATCTGCAAGGTCAAGCTGTGCCACATGCTGCCTGTTCCCAAGGATTCAATATCAGCTACAATGACTGCAACAATAAGACAGATTTGCCATGAAAGATAACACATTCCTTTCCAGGTGGTTAGAAGTCAAGCACCCATGTGGACATTCTCCATGTTAGATAGAAGGCATCACAAGTACGTTTTGCATCTACATGGAAACCATGAGGGAAGATTCAAGAATTACCTTTATGAAATAAAGGTATTTATGAAATAAGAAAGATGAGTGTGTTGACATTAGTCAGAAGTCACAATTTGCTTTATTTTATTTGTTTTCTAATCGAACGTCTACTTTCAGGATATATTTATATGTTCTCACTAGGTGAAAATATTTCCTAGATTTTCCTCAACATATTCCCCAAGTACTTATTACATTATTGTAATCCAAAATCTGAAATTTATCGAAAATTCTTACTTTAAGAGCTATTGCCTGCAAAATATCCAAGTGTGTGATTATTTTGTTAAAATTCAGATAATATCCATTAAAGATTTAATGACTTAGGCTATCTGATTTCTCATCAGCATGTGAGGGAGGTTAGAAGTGGCCACTCCATCCTAACAACAAGCAAAAAGCTGAAAAATCAAAACTCAGAAACTGAAAAATCAAAAACTCTTTAGATCCATCAGAGAGGGAGTTCACAGAGTCAACTGTTGCCACCAAATTGGAGAAGCATGGACAGGCAAATACAGGGCGTCCCAAGTGACCCGAGCAAGGACTCACCAGGAAAAACCTCCACTGGACTGGAGGCTCAGTGGGGACAAGTCGGAGAGTTAAAAACTCTAGTGGGACCCGGTCATAAGCACCCCCACCCTACCCCTTTAGTGAGTCTCAATCCAGGGCTATACCCCGACCTTACATTGAATAGCAGAGAAAAACAATCCCCTCATACTTCCCACAGGGGGAAGAGGAAAGGAACCGCTCTGAAATAAGCCAGAGCATTCAGTTCTTAATAAGGTCTGCTTTCAGGAGAAACTATTTTGCTAAAGCTTAATCTGCTGGGGTTTTTATCAGAACCTAGTTTAACTGGGGAAAAGAAAATAACTCCAGCCCCCTCTAGTCATATTATCCCACCTGAGGGGAAGACCTAAAAATAAATAAATAAATAAATAAATAAATAAATAAATAAATAAATGAATAAATAAACAAACCAAGAAGCAGTGGCGAAGTTCCTGGTCCAGGGACACAGGCTTACCACAATGAGACGTGATCCTAGAGCCAAAGAGTGCTTCTCTTCCCTCCACATCTTACTGCTGTGTTACTACAGGCCTATTTACTACACAGTTCCTTTTACCCAGTACATTATGTCCACCTTTCAACAAAAAGTTACAACTTATCACAAATGACAAAAACTCATTTGAAGACGCTGACCAAACATCTTTTTTAAAGT
Source organism: Neofelis nebulosa (assembly GCF_028018385.1). NCBI lineage: Eukaryota > Metazoa > Chordata > Mammalia > Carnivora > Felidae > Neofelis > Neofelis nebulosa. The sequence goes on along the minus strand of NC_080782.1, from coordinate 38,305,724 downwards.
TTATTTATTTATTTTGAGAGAGAGAGAGAGAGAAGAAAGGGCAGAGAGAGAAGGAGGGAGAGAATTGCAAGCAGGTTCCACACTGTCAATGCAGAGCCCAACGCAGGGCTTGAACTCATGAACTGTGAGATTGTAACCCGAGTCGCTGACAGGAGTCATACTCTCAACCAAGTGAGCCACCCAAGCGCCCCCACATGATTTTTTTTTTTTTAGCTATGATTAATAGGGTAAGGACATTAAGAAAAAACTAGACAACATGCAAGAACAGATTGGATAACGTAAGCAAAGAGATGGAAATTTGAAGAATCAAAAAGAAATCTTAGAATTTTTAAAAACATAATAAGAAATGAAGCATATCTTTGAGAAGCTCATTAGCAGACTGGACAAGGCTGAAGAAAGTATCTGAATCTCTGAGCTTGAGGATATAACAACAGAAGCTTACAAATCTAATAAGCAAAGGGGAAAAAAAAGACTGAGAAAAAGGGACAGAATATTCAAGAACTGTGAGATAACTCCCCTCCCCACCCCCCAAAAAGGCATAATGTGTAATGAAAACACCAGGAGAAAAAAAGAGCAAAAGAACAGAAGTAATATTTGAAGCCAGAATGATTGAAAATTTCCCCAAATTAATGCCAGACACGACCACAGATCCAGGAAGCTCAGAGAATACCAAGTAGGATAAATCCCAAAAATAAGCTACACCAAGGCATATTGTCTTCAAATTTCATAAAATAAGGCGGAAAAAATCTTGAAAGAGGAAAAAAATATCTTACCTGTAGAGGCACAAAGGTAAGAATTACATCCAAAGAAACAATGCAAGCAAGAAGGGAATAGAGTGAAATATTTAAAATGCTTGCGGGGGCGGGGGGGGACCCACCAACACAGAACTCTGTACCCATGAAATTATCCCTCAAAAATGGAAGAGAAATATCTTTCTCAAGCAATCAAAAACTGAGGAAATTTGTTGCTGGTAGATCTACCTTATATATGAGAAATGGTACAAGAAGTTCTTTAGGGAGAAGGAAAATAATATGAGTGAGAAACTCAGGTACACAAAAAGGAGGGAAGGGCACCAGAGAAGAAATAAATTAAGGTAAAACAAAAACTTTTATTTTTCCTGTTTTTAATGGATCTAACAGGTAACAGTTTCTTCAAAATAATAAAATGCATTTAATTGCATATATATATAAATATGTGTGTATGCTTATTATATGCATAAGGATATATAAGGATGCATAAGGTTTTATAAGCATGTATATATGTTTTTGTATGCTTAATGTATAAGTGAAATGAAGGACAGCTGTGATACAGGGATGAGAGGGAAAAATTGGAAATATTTTGTTATTATAAGATGCTTGCACCACCCATGAAGTTGTATAATGCTATTTGAAAGTGAACTTGGAAGAGTTGTAAATGTATGCTGCAAACTCTAGAACAACTGAAAAATATTTCAAAAGAAATACAACTGATATGCTAAGAAAGGAGAGAAAATGGAATTATACAAAATGGTCAACTAAAAACTACAAGAGGCAGAAAAAGTGTGGAAGACAAAAATAGGAAAAATAAAACAAGGGTAAGTAAAAAAAAAAAAACAGCAGTGATTAATATGGTAGATATTAACCCGACGACATCAAGAATCACTTTAAATGTCAGTGGTCTAAATATACCAACTAAAAGAAAGAGATGTAAGTGAAAACATGTAGATGCTGTTATTGACAAATGTCAATGGAAGGAAAAGACCTACAAGAAGACCAGAAACAAACACCTCTTGGGTATATCAAATATGTTTACTTGTCTGGAAGTCTAGAAAGAAATCATCACAATTAGTGTACATGATAGATCATCAACAACCTCACCGAAAGGTAGAAATTTAGGGATGATAACTTCCACTGTGGATTAGAGATGAAGTCTAATTCCTCTCCCTTCGAATGTGAGCTAATTTTAATGACTTTTTAAATTACCAACACAATATTCAGGGACTTCCAAGGCAAGGTCATTAGAAGCCTTGCACCTCCTGACAAAGCCTCTTGGAACACTCATTCTTTGAGCTCAGCTTCCACGGATCTGAGGAAAACCCCCAGCCTACAGCTCTGGCTGAGTTCCCAGCTGACAGCCAGCTGCAACTTGCCAGCTATGTGCATGAGCTGTTTTAGAAAGGGATCTTCCAGTCCCAGCCCAGCCCAGCCCAGCCCATTTCAACTGATGCTCCCAGAGAAGAGATGAGCCACCCTGCCAAGTCCTGCCCTAATGGTAGATTCATGAGAAAAATAAACGATTGTTGTTACTTTAAGCCATAAAGTTTTGGAATGGTTTGTTATGCAGCAATAAGTAACTGGAATGACTTCTCAGTGAGGTCTCCTATGAATATAACCTTCTACTTCCACGCTGATGTGTATACACATAAAGCTGGAGTCATCCAGTACACGTTCTGGCCAAGGCAAATGCTGCAGATACTTTCACCTGGGCCAGGTTCACCTAGTCGACTTCAGAGTTTTCCAAGGACAGTGAGACACAGCCTGCAGAACTAGAACAGGTGTCGACTGTTAGGTGAGCTGGGCTTATTCCACAGGACCAGTCATAAATTCCCATTGATATGTATAAATTGGGGTATCTTCAAGTAAAGCAGAGTTGTGCCTTCGTTGCAAGTCAAAGATGTGCCTTCGTTGAAGCTAAGCCATAAAGCCTCATTTGCTGTGATCTTCAGGTCTGGCCCCTCACTTTCAGTCATCACGCTGGCCTCTACCAAACTCACTTTAAATACTGAGGACTTGATGATCTGCATTTTATCCATGAGCCAGTCTTTCAGGGACTTTCAGGGAGCGGGAGAGGGAACCAAGAAATAGTACAGAGATGTAGCAATGAAAAGGATGTTTTAGCGCCAAACTATCACATCTTTTTCCTCGGACGTTATCTTACCGTGACACAAATACGCTCACGTATTCAACGTCAGCTCTTCAGACTAGCGGTTCCCAACACCAATTTTCAAGGGAAGTGATTGTGCAAAGCTGCATAAAACCCAAGTTATGTAAAGGACTTGTAAACTTTTCTGCAGCCCAAGTAAACATATTTAGCCGAATCAGTCGCTTTTCTATCACTAGCATCTGTTCCGTTAAAGAAGTAAGGTTTGTCAATTTGGACTTCCTTGATCAAGAAGAGGATCCAGCTTTTCCAGTTAGATTCTCACCTCGACTATCACTGCCACTTCATCAATAAGTTGAGATTTAACATTTGGGAACTCTTATCTGGCCTGAAGATCTAGGGAGGGAAAAGGAGCTAAACTACTCCAAACTAGAAATAGTGGACAAAGTTAACATTAGGTTAGGTTCTATTATTATCCCCACTTCATAGATGAGGAAATCGAGGCAGAGAGGTACTAATGAAATTGCTGTCACATGGATATTAATTACAGGAACTGATACAGGAACTGAGGCAGATTCTACGCTCTTAACCTCTACTCTTAGGATCTATTGAAAGACGAACATGTGTCTGTGGCTCTGGGAAGCTTGTGTCAATTTCTGCATGTGTGTGCTGAATGTGAGAGAGACAAAGAAAGAGAGAGAAGGATGGGGGGTTTTCTGTAGTTATTGAAAAAGAAAGGGAAACATAAAGATAGTATACTTGTGGATTGTGGGCCGCACACCTAAGCCCAAGATCTCAAGCATTTTCTGGATAAGATAAAATCTTATAAACTATATGTGTTGCTTCCTGGGAAGAAGACAGAGAAACATTATTATCATCAAACAAGGTTTTCTCGAGGACTTACTACATGCTAGGTACTGTAGGTGTAAGGCAATTTGCAAGTGCCTAATCCAAAGTGTCTTACAAACTCAAAAGAAAGCAAACCACAACCTGAATTCCAAAGCCATTCAAAGTCTGCTAAGTGCCAAGGGCAAGGTAAAATTTAGGTGCTTTAAGGCTGCAGCAATTTAGGAAAGCTTTGTAGGGAGGGGGGTCAGGTAGAGGTAACAAAGCCAAGAAATCATTTGGGGATGTTAATCCATCAAGGCCTGTGCAGGGTGGCCTCTTTTCAGTCTGGCCTGCTAAAACAAAGCCCGGTGAAGCTAGCACCTTGGAAGCAGCCAGCACCAAGGAGAGTGCCAGACAGGCTAGCCATCCAAATGAGAGTTCCTCAACCCCTTGGCGTCTTGGCATGGTCCCATAAACAACAGTTGACTATTGCCAGGAAAAAGCTCAGGAAACCCCACCAGACCCCTGGGGAAGATTAAGTGGCTTCTTTCCAAGAAAGCTCAGAATGTAGTTCTTATTTCACCCCTACATGAGAAACATGAATTCTCCCAGACAGTAATGGTCTCTTGCCTTTTTTAATCTGCTCGTTTGCAAGCGAAAACTGATAATGAAAAAGCAGTTGTCTTGAACCTTTCTATAAATGTAAAGGAATGGAAATATTAGTTTTATGTAAAATTCCTGTTGACTATATCATATCCATTAGCAGAAGGATTATGGCTTGCTCAATTTTTTTTTAAATTTTTTAAAATGTTTTATTCATTTTTGAGACAGAGAGAGACAGAGTGTGAGCAGGGGAGGGACAGAGAGAGAGCAAGACACAGAATCCGAAGCAGGCTCCAGGCTCTGAGCTGTCAGCACAGAGTCTGATGTGGGGCTCGAACTCACAAACCGCGAGATCATGACCTGAGCCGCAGTCGGACGCTCAGCCGACTGAGCCACCCAGGTGCCCCACGGCTTGCTCAATCTTCATGCTTTTTGGTATAACTCACTTTTTAAAAAATTCCTTTCCCATACTACTATTGAAAAACATAAAAGTATAAAATAAAAGTACAAGAAAAAGTGCAAAATAAGATACATATTTGTAAAATTGATGCTGAAATAAGACAATTTCAAAAAGATGAATTAAAGAAGAGAAGAAACCTGAATATAACTAGACACACACACACACACACACACACACACACACACACACAATGGCATCTTGATCATCACATACCCAAGCAAAACCATATAAATTATTTTAAAATATTTTTCTATAGGGGCGCCTGGGTGGCGCAGTCGGTTAAGCGTCCGACTTCAGCCAGGTCACGATCTCGCAGTCCGTGAGTTCGAGCCCCGCGTCGGGCTCTGGGCTGATGGCTCGGAGCCTGGAGCCTGTTTCCGATTCTGTGTCTCCCTCTCTCTCTGCCCCTCCCCCGTTCATGCTCTGTCTCTCTCTGTCCCAAAAATAAATAAAAAACGTTGAAAAAAAAAATTAAAAAAAAAAAAATATTTTTCTATATTTGTGGCTTTTCTCATAAACATATAGTAGATAAAGTGAGAACAAAAGTCATAAGGTGAGTTCAGTGATTTTAGTGAGAATTCAGCTATCATCTCACAAATGCAGTAACAGGGTGGGAATAATAAAAAGTAGGTAAAGGAAAGAAATAAGCAGAGGTGAATATTTGATCAGCTAACATTATCTCAATCTTGATTGCTGGAACTCCCTCATCTCTCGTAGCAGCTTTGTCAACCCAAGCTTATAAACTGCATATAAATGTCATTTGATTTTCGCTAATGGAAGGGGATGGTGTATACTGACGTAGTACAGTACTTTTCCCCACTAGTCAATAAATTGGTGATTTTTTAAAAGGATCATATACTGTTCAATTCTCTCATTTCTGGAAAATGAGACATAGTCCATTGATACAGTGGTACTATGGTGAGCGACAAAACCGAGGTAATTTAACTGCCATTTGGACACTCCGCTACTGATTTTTCCAATGCCTAGGAGAGAAAGTTTGCATATCAACCTAAACTCTGGAAATGCACTAAGAACTAAGAAAAGAAATAAAATTAGGTTTATGAATCACTCTTTAATCCTAAGGTGTTTTTGAACACTTTCTCCTTTATTAAATGTGTGTGTTCAGAGTATGGCAGGTGGGTAGGAAAATAGCACCTGTTAAAACACTTAGTTGCAAATAAAAGCACTTAGTTGCTTACATGCACCAAATTTATACAAGAACAATAATTGTTCCTTCAGATTGATAAACTATAGCTGGGTTTTTGAAAGGGTGCAAAATCTGGCTGAGAGGACAAGGTTCTCTCTCTTTCTCTCTGATATATATTAAAGACTTTAGTGCAAATGCTAGAAAGTTTTGAATTAAAGATTTTTGAAAAATTAATTCATCAAATTACATTTTTTCTTTTCTTTTTTTTAATGTTCATTTTTGAGAGAGAGAGAGAGACAGAGCACGGGCAGGGTGGGGGCAGAGAGAGAGGGAGACACAGAACTCAAAGCAGCTCCAGGCTCTGTGCTGACAGCACAGAGCCCAACACGGGGCTCAAATTCACAAACCGCGAGATCATGACCTGAGCTAAAGTTGGACGCTTAACTGACTGAGCCACCCAGATGCCCCAAATTACATTTTTTCTTAGCACTATTCATCTATATCATGGATCAAATTAATTGTATCCTAATTACTAAGTAAGTCTCTTAAGTCTTGACCTTGGAATTGTCTATATCTTTTGTTCTTGTCAGTAGTTCTTTGTTTATTCTTCAATAAAATTTGACTATTCATTCAAGGCCAAGTGATATAGAAAGACAAAATATGTGATACCTTCCTATATATTCTTTGCTTGATACTGTAATTAATAAAAACTAGGTCAGAGATGGGGCATCTGGGTGGCTCAGTCAGTTGAGCATCCTACTCTTGATTTCAGCTCAGGTCGTGATCCCAGTGTCATGGTATTGAGCCCCACATTCATGCTGAGTGTGGAGTATTCTTAAGATTCTCTCTCTCCCTCTCTCTCTCTCTCTCTGTCCCCCCTCCTCCTCATCCTCCTCTCCCCCACTCCCTCTTTCTCTTTAAAGAAAAAAAAACTATATCAGAGAAACTGGGTGGTATACTAGAGGCAGATTCATGGTATTTACATAGTTGTCACTCTCAAAATATCTTCAACATTTACTCCACCTTTGTTTCTTTTTTATTAAACAGCCATTATTATTTTTAAGTAGTGGGTGAATAAGTCTTGGGTTTGGGGTTGGAACTAAATTCTGTATTTAGGCTCAGCCTCTTTGTTGACATTTTGCTTTCAAAAATTGGGGTTCATTTTAGAGAAGCCATTTTATGTTTCTCATTCTGTTTTCAGTTCTGTAATAATCAAGATAATAATGCTGACTTACTTGTTTTGTAAGGTAGATGCAAAGAGATTACCCTTTACTTATAAGTATCTCTGAATTTCAAGTAATTTTCTTGGAAAATTGACAACTATTATTGATATATATACCATAAAATATATTACTGATAATATATATTATATAGTAACATATGACATATCCCATAGTATAAACTATTAATATATATCTTAATTGCCAACTGATGTTTATTGGGTGATAACTTTTATACTGTAAGATTAGAAAGAGATACATTGAAAACTTATTAGAGAGATAAGGTATACACAAAAAGATATACTTAGTACATATTGGATAGATGGAGAATCAAATAATACAAAAGCAATAGGTAATACGGGATTTCAAAGGGGAGGACCATTACCCACTCCAGTGCATTCTGGAAAATTCTTATGGGAATGGTGGGAGGCAAAATGAGCCTTGAAATAAGAGTAGGAAGGACCTGGAAAAATAAAGAGAATAAAGGACATTTTTGACAAGAAAAGAAGTAGAAAGAGTCAGGAATTTGGAGATTTTCAATGTGTATAATGAACTACAAGGACATCGATTTGGCTAGACTTTAGATCATTTATACGTGGTATTATTAGAAAATAAAGTTAAAAGTAGTACATATTGTCAAGAATATAGAGAATCTTGAATGCTGGGGTAATCACTTACTAAATAGTCATAACAGGAATTGCAGGCTTTCTGAATAACTATGCTGTGAATAATTAACTCAATCATCTGCAAAGACCCTATTTCCAAATAAGATCACATTCATAGGTACTGGGAGTTGAGACCTCAACATCTTTAGTGGGGACATGGTTCAATCCACTATAGTATCCAATTGCTTTCCATGTTTACAGAGACAGTTGGAAATGAATCCCTTCTGATTCCAAAGTAATCCACAGCTACAGAAATAAAACTCAGCTTTCCTGTCTTCATTAGGTCATTCCTTCACTCGACTCCATTATGTATCCATTCTTAGATTAAACCTCTTTATCCAAATGATTGCTGTGCACCAAGTGTAGAACTGTTCCATGGATGAAAAGCCTTTGCTGCCATAGGGTTAAGAGAAGAGCTCACGGGACGTGAACATAGTATTTTTATTTTGTAAGGCCAGATACATACAATGCCATCCACTTGAGTTATGCTGCTTTCTGTGTCAAAGATTGACATGAATTATATGTTGTTGTGTCTGACCACAAAGAGCAAAATGGCTCCAGCTTCTTGTGCCACCCTTGCGTGGACATTCTTGATTTTTCTCCGTGGTTGTTATAGAGAAAAGATACAACATTACACCTGAATGTGCTTCATGATAGCATGCTATAACAGGAATAATACGTTGATCAGCCTTCAGAAGTCAAAAATGACCACCACAGAAAAATGGTTGGCCAGAGTTATTATCTAAACAATCTAGGTAGTTATGTGTGAGCCACAGGGTATGGAGCATAATAGCCCTGTCTAGACTCAGCACTTGCATAATGATTTATTGCTGTCTTTTCTGCACTAGCTGGTCAAGCAAATTGTTGATGACCTCCTTAATGGGTGTCTCCATGACATAGCCACAACCAGACAAATCTTGGCATTCTTAAAACACAAGATTTGAGAAATATTATTTTTTAACCCTTTGAAGTGATTGGAAGAGTTTGGTTTATATTTGTAAAGAGTGAGTTCTTTGACGAAAGTCATTGGGTAAATACTGTCTCATCATTTCCTGTCAGTGGCAGAGGAAAACCAATAGTAAGTCAACAAACATAGGCACCCATTATATTGCAGAACACTCTTATAGAAGAGCAATACAATGAGCTGAAGTGGAAAGACTATAAACTTTAGTGGCAGATTAGATCTGGGTTTGAATTTTGGTACAGGTATTTATTAAGCTGTATGAACTATAAAGAAATGTCTCCACTGTAGAATTGTGGGGACTAAGTGCCATGAGATATGTAAAGATGGTGGAAAAATGACAATCATAGGTAAGAATTCAACAAATGGCAGCTATTACTGTTACGAGAAGGATGAATCACACTGAATTTTTTTCTCTTTTATAAGTTTGACATGGCAATATTTTTGGAAATGTGCATTTAAAAGCTCTCCGGGGGACGCCTGGGTGGCTCAGTCGGTTGAGCGGCCAACTTCAGCTCAGGTCATGATCTCGCGGTCCGTGAGTTTGAGCCCCACGTCGGGCTCTGTGCTGACAGCTCAGAGCGTAGAGCCTGTTTCAGATTCTGTGTCTTCCTCTCTCTGACTCTCCCCTGTTCATGCTCTGTCTCTCCCTGTCTCAAAAAAAAAAAAAAAAAAAAACCCCGTTAAATTGTTTAAAAAAAAAAAAAAAAAAAAAAAAAGCTCCTCTGGGGGTTGCCTGGGTGGCTCAGTCAGATAAGCATCTGACTCTTAATTTAGGCTCAGGTCATGATCTCACAGTTCATGGGATCAAGCCCTGCATCGGGATCTGTGGTAACAGCATGGAGCCTGCTTTAGGATTTTCTCTCTCCCTCTCTCTGCCCCTTCCCCACTTGTGTTTGCACATGCACATGTTCTCACTCTCTCTCAGAATAAATAAACATTAAAAAAAAATAAAAGCTCCTATCGAACCTATGATTTGCATGTATTTCTCTGGTGGTTTAGCTGCTCTTAATCATATCCCTGGCCTGGTTTCTTGACAGAAAATGACACTGTGTTTTCCGTAAACTTTACACTATTTCGCTTTTTCCCTTTTGGATTTTAGTTTATAGTTGCTAGTTTGGGTTCCCCAGGTTAGACTCTGAGAAGAGGATTCAGGTACAAGAGAGTATTAAGTTCTCCCAGGAGAATATGGTGAAGGACTGTGGGACGCAGGACACAGAAAAAGAGAGAAGCTAAGAAGAATGCCACGTCAGGCAAAGTCCCATGTAGGGTCCCTTCAGGCAGAAACCACAGAAGAGCTCTAGAATATAAGCCAGGCCCAGAGTCGTTCCCACCTTAGAAAAGGAAGCTGGGCTTTCCTACTCCATTACCAATCAATCCTTGACTAAGGCATTGGGGGCTGGTGGTATAAGGAACACAAGAGGGTCTGGAAACATCTCTACAGTGTTTGCTGCAAATACAGCCTGCAGAAACCTGTTTCTGTGGATGTTTATACTACCTATACATTTAAGGAATGCCTAATAGTGTGTTTATATAAACACACACACACAGATGAGGACTGCAATTCCCTGGCTTCGACAACTTCTTCAACTTCTACAATTTCAACTTCTATTTCTACTTCAGAAATTAGAAAAATGAGGTATGAGGTCAGATATCTTGTAATGTCAGATTTGGGAAAAGAAGTAGGAGAGTTATTTCTAACACAGTAACTCTTCTAACTTCTCTTGCAAGTTTTCTTTATCTCTAACAGGAATTATAATGTCATCTAGCACTAGTCATGGAAAAAAATAACAGATAGCAAACACCAAAAAATGCAAATCAAACTAAGGCAATTTATTAAATGTATGTAAAGATAGTACTAAACTTTTGTCATAACATCATTTCTCTCTTAATTAAATTTAAATAGAAATGATTCACTGAATGGTCTATTATTTCTAAGGCATACAATTTATAGGAATTGTGATATATACTGTTAATAATGCAACAATTAAAGTCAATAATCAGATTTATGTTTGATGAATCCTATAACCAAATTATTTTACTTTGGGCAAAATATTAACCTTAGGAGGGGCTTTGTTCACATCCTTGTGAAAGGTTTCTCTTTCTATAATGTAGCCTCTGGGACACCTGGGTGGCTCAGTTGGTTAAGTGTCTGACTTCAGTTTAGGTCATGATCTCACAATCTGTGAGTTCGAGCCCCGCGTCGGGCTCTGTGCTGACAGCTCAGATCCTGGAGCCTGCTTCGGATTCTGTGTCTCCCTCTCTCTCTCTGCCCCTCCCCTGTTCATGCTCTGTCTCTCTCTGTCTCAAAAATAAATAAAAACATTTTTAAATTTTTTTAAAAATATACAATGTAGCCTCTGACTTTATGAAGGTAACTCATTCTTTCTGATATTTTGTTCCAAACATAGAACAATTTACTTAATAATTAAGAAGCTAATCACTCTTACAGAATTGTCAAAATTGATGTTTTACAATCTTGCAACATTCCAGGCTCTTCCCCCCAAAAAAAGAAAATAGAATGAAAGATAATAAAAACTGGACACACATTTTAGACAACATGTACAGGACTTTATCTCTACGATTATGTGTCTTGTATTTTTCCTCTTCTATTAGTTATTTTTTCTTTAGTTCAGTATTACATATATAACTTTTCCCTTTATATCACTGTAATAAATTATTAAGTGCTCTAAATTCCTATCATTCCCTTTTCCAATCTTTTCTGATGCTACAACCAGATTAATATATCTTAAGTGTGGGCTTCAAACATATCCTTCCATTGCCCTAAAATCTCCAATGGCTCCCCACTGCTCACCTTGTGGTACCCTCACGTTTAATTTTTTGAATGATGAAATCCACTAATCTACTCTTTCAGATTTTCCTTTAACTTCCTTTTGTTCCAGCTATTTAGAACATCTTTCCCACCTCTCTGTCTTTGTTCTCCCTAAATTGTCTCCACTTTGCTCACTGTCTGTTGAAATTGTACCCAGCCGATAATACCCCAAAATGTGATTATTTCTGAGTTGTGGTGATTTTATTGTTGTTTTTATGATTTTGTGTACTTCCTGAGATATCTATAATGAGTATGTGCTTTCAAGATTCCGGATAGAACTATAAGATTTACAAATAATGTTAATCTTTTAAGAACTATCTCCTGTATCACCTACTTCCTGCCGCCTTCATTTGTCCTCCCAATCAGACCTGCTCCCTTCCGCTCCGTGAACACTGCCTGCCTCCCATTTCCATCCTCCCCAACATGCCCTTTCCCAAGGTACCCCTCCGCACCCCACCCTTGCTCTGAGAGGCTCCTTCTGTCCACGCTGCATCACAGTGCCTATGAATTTCATCTTTATCACTGGAAAGTGAGCGGCTTCAAGGCTTCTCTTCTGCTGTAGGGTTTGATTTATTCTAAATGGTCAGCATTTAGCTCTCATGCTGATTTTTAGCTAAATGTGAGTAAAAGAGAAGATTCTTAGAAGACTCTTGATTTATATAATTTCCAGAAAATAGCTTTACAAATGTAACATTTTTCTGCCTGGTGAAAGTGGAAATCAAGCAAAGGATCCCAAATCTTCTCCAAAGAAAAGCCCTAGACTTCTTACTAGATTTGGCTATCTACTGGCTCTGCCATATCAGGCCAATTACTTAAACTTTTGAAACCTCTCAGGTAATTCATCTGTAAAAGAAAGATAACATTAGAACCTATTATTCAGAGTCATGGTGAGGATTAAATGAGTTGATACACTTAAAGCACTGAGACCAGTACCTGTCATGTGGTAAGTTTCCATAAATACTAGCCATTATTACTAGGAATAACCCTGCCCTATGTCACTGTAGCATGTATCACAGGTTGTCAAATGAAGGCAAAACATTAAGACTCAACCCAGAGTTCCTATGCTTATACAAGTGGGTGTTTCTTTGTGCCTATATCCTGTCAAATGCACCTTGAAAAATTTAATGCTGACATTTTATAGAATAAAAAAAAAAGGAAAATAAATTCCCAATGTTTTATAGGACTTTACTAAATGACTTTCTACCATCCCAGTGCTAAAAATTGACAGTTATGTGCCTGATCTTTTTTCCCTCCAGAATTAGAATGGCTTTATTAACTTTGCTGATTATAAATACAATATCTTTGCTGATTATAGATAAAATAAATAAAATAATTTAACAATATAAATCAGTGTAAAGCAGTTCATGAACGTATTCCATGCCAAACTAAGTGTATTACAATATCTGTATGTCTAAAAACACACACTCATACAAACAGTTGTAAACATATTTTTTGTAGCCTATTCCCCAGTTTTCTTTCCTTTTAATTAGTTATATATCATTACCATCTTCCTATGTCAGTGCACATGGATCTACATCATTCTTTTTAATGGCTATATATTCATTAAATAAATGACCAATATTGTATTGATAGGCATTGAGGACATTATCCAGCTGTTTGTTGTTATAAGCAACAAAATCCTTTCACTTATATTTTTTGGTGCACTTCTCAATTAATACCTTGGGATAGATTCTAGTATTGGACTTACTGAATCAAAAGGCAAGCACATTTAAAATGTTAATAGACAAGGCAAATTGCCTTCCAGAAAATTAGACCAATTAGCACCTCTAGCAACAATGTATGGAAGTCTCCATTTTTCCACTTTTGATCACATTGGGTATTATCATTATTATTAATTTTGCAAATCTGATTATTAGGTAATCTTCTATTTTAATAGATAATCTGCATTTTTTCTTTTGCAAAATGCCCAGTTAATCTTCAGTTCTTTAATCAGAACATTAACCCTAAAATAGCACAGACTGAATTTATTAATTGCTCTGGATATGTTTATTTCAGTAATTAATTCAACTTCCTATCCCCCATAAACACAGATGCATTTTAGGGACTATTTGCATTTATTTTCTACTTAGTATTCTTTAAAAATGTACTCAGGCATTGTGTTTTCTTTTTCACTCCCACAACACCATCCCCCAAATCCCTCACTCTGTCAAGATAATGATACTCTTGATGATGGCAAAGAAATACGAAGAACACAGCATTTGCACCTCAATGTAATATTGCTAATGAAAAAGAACTGTTACCTCCTTTCTTTTACAGGGCATGTGATGCTGGGATATTGCTAAGGAAATTCTCATTGAGTCTAATATTTAGAGAATACTCCCGTTTCTATTTGTAATGAGGTACACAAACACAAAAATTATGTTAGGACACAGGCTTAAAGGATTAGCAATGTTTTAAAAACAGTTGTCAGACTCATGTGAAACACCTGGTGAAATGTGAATTTTTTTTGCCTGAATAGTTCTAACATTAGTACTGCAAAAATATTAGTAACTCTTCTCTTCTAAAAATCTGCACTCTATAGAAGCAAAATAATTATATTACGATCTGTCATTAAGTTTAAGGCATACATTTTTAGCTAATTCTTCTGTATCTTTGACTTGAATTATGAGTAATATATGTATTATTGGGAAATCAGGAATTTTGAATCATATTAGTAGGTCTGTTATTGATTTTGGGGCTCCGGGTAATTACACAAACTTCGTCTCCAAACTTTCTTTGTCTCCACAATGAAATAATTAAACTACATATTATTGAAGACATATCAAGTTGTATCATGTTACCATATCATGGTGCCATATCACCATGATGGTTTTAGAGGATATGTACTGTTCAGGAATACAGTTTAATGTAATTTAGGCTGAAAATAAAAAGCTTGAACCATAACAGAGCAGCTATATCCTTATACCTGGAGTAAACTTTTCTAACATTTGAAATCTTTAAAATTTTAACCAAAAATCTTTCCATGAAAGGGACTAGCACAGAAAGAGGAAGATTTTCATGTTCTTGTTTTGTGCTTCTCTGAATAGTTTTATTTTTTTCTCACTATGCATATATATTACTTATTTAAAAATGTCCATTGAGATTATCTACATGGCAAAACTGTAGTATTTTGGTTTTGTTCTTTATATATTTCTATATTGAAAAAAACTAATAAAACTTTACTCTGTTTTTTTCTATTCATTGTTTTTTCTTTTTCAAGCTTTTATTTAAATTCCATTTAACACACAGTGTAATGTTAGTTTCAGGTGTAGAATTTAGTAATTCATCACTTACATAAACACATCACAACAAGTGCCCTCCTCCATAACCCATTTAAGCCATTCCCCTGCCCACCTTCCCTCCAGTAACCTTCAGTTTATTCTCTAGAGTTAAGAGTCTATTTTATGGTTTTCCTCTTCTCCCCATTCATGTGCATCTGTTTTGTTTCTTAAATTCCACATATGAATGAAATCATGTTATTCATCTTTCTCTGAGAGACTTATTTTGCTTAGCATAATATGCTTTAGCTCCATCCCCATTGTTGCAAATGGCAAGATTTCATTCCTTTTGATGGCTGAGTAATATTCCATTATATATGTGTGTGTGTGTGTGTGTGTGTGTGTGTGTGTACACACACACACACACACACACACACCACATCTTCTTTAATTCATTCATCAGTGGACACTTGGGCTCTTTCCATAATTTGGTTGTTGTTGATAATATTGCTTTAAACATCAGGTGTATGTTTCCCTTCAAATCAGTATCTTTGTATCCTTTAGGTAAATACCTAATAGTGAAATTGCTGGGTCATAGGGTAGTTCTCTCTTTAACTTTCTGAGGTACCTACACATTGTTTTCCAGAGTGGCTGTGCCAGTTTGCATTACTACCAACAGTATAAAAGTGTTCCACTTTTCTCTCATACTTGCCAACATCTATTGTTTCCTGAGTTGTTAATTTTACCCATTCTGACAGGTGTGAGGTGATATCTCATTGTAGTTTTGATTTGTATTTCCCTGATGATGAGTGATGTTGAGCATCTTTTCATATGTCTGTCAGCCATGTGAAAGTGTTCTTTGGAATAATGTCTATTCATGTATTCTGCCCATTTTTTAGCTAGATTATTTGCTTTTTGAGTTCTGAAATATGTTACTTACATATTTTGGATACCCTTTATCAGATATGTCATTTGCAAATATCTTCTTCCATTCCAAAGGTTGCCTTTTAGTTTTGTTTATTATTTCTTTTGCTGTGCAGAAGCTTTTTATCTTGATGAAGTCCCAATAGTTTATCTTTGCTTTTTTTCCCTTGCCTTGGGAGACGTACCTAGTAAGAGGTTGTCATGGCCAGTGTCAAAGAGATTACTGCCTGTGCTGTCCTCTAGGATTTTGATGGTTTCCTGTCTCACATTTAGGTCTTTCATCCATTTTGAATTTATTTTTGTGTATGGTATAAGAAAGTGGTCAAAAATTAATAAAACTTCAAAATCTCTTTATGGAGAGATTTGTATACATATAGAGAGTAGGAACATTCCCTGAAGTGGTGCAATGTCAACGTTCCTAGAATGAAATTCAAGACACTGGTGTTATGGTGTCTCTTCTTCTCACCCTCTGACCAAAAGAAGGTTCCCTGGCTGCCTTCTTTCTTAAACTCAGCAGCACTTTATTAAGCATCTCTACTGTGATAGAGCTTTAGAGGTTCACATTCTTGTGCGGAGTTTCAGAGAATACATTATCACAACAATATGATAAACTACCAGTTTACATTTAGCAACTGCTTTTTACTAAATCCTTCATCATAATTGGCCTTACTGATCTTTCCTTTTTTTTTTGTAGTCTGATAGATGAAAAATATTTTCTTACTTTATTTGATTCTTAATGAACTTTTTGCCCACCTATCTTTGTGTGTGCGTGCATATGTGTGTGTGTGAGAGAGACAGAGACAGAGACAGAGTCAGAGACAGAGACAAAGACAGAAAGAGAGAAAGAAAAAGAGAGAGAGTTTCTTGTGATTATATCCTTTGCCTCTAATCAAAACATATGAGAGCAGGGGCGCCTGGGTGGCGCAGTCGGTTAAGCGTCCGACTTCAGCCAGGTCACGATCTCGCGGTCCGTGAGTTCGAGCCCCGCGTCAGGCTCTGGGCTGATGGCTCGGAGCCTGGAGCCTGTTTCCGATTCTGTGTCTCCCTCTCTCTCTGCCCCTCCCCCGTTCATGCTCTGTCTCTCTCTGTCCCAAAAATAAATAAAAAAAAAAAAATGTTGAAAAAAAAAAAAAAACATATGAGAGCAAAGGGAGGGGGAACTTACAGAGCCCTATGTCTGGGGTCAGGGAAGGTTCTCCTAGCGAGACTTGAAGGATGAGTAGACAAAACAGCAGTGATGAGGAGAGCTATTATCTCTCAACTTGAAATCCACCTTTCCATACTTTGCTTTGCAAGGCTGGGACTAGAACTCTGACAACAGTTTTCTTTTGCCATCTGGTTCCCTGCTAGGTTTTGCCAATGGGGAACTGGAAGGAAATTAGACAGCAGGAGGGGAGACAGGATTTGAGCCTTCTTCTGTACTGGCTGTTCCTGTCAAGGTCTCCCCAGCCAAACCCCTTAAGCCTGGCAGGGGGAGTGTTGGTTGTGGTTGCATCACCAGCTGGGGTTTGTTTGTTTGTTTGTTTTGTTTTTTTGTTTTTGTTTTGTTTTGGTTTTTTGGCCTTCCAAGAATCGGTTTCACCTGACTCCTCAAAGATACCAGGAGCAGCCTACAAGTGCACCTCCTCAGGGGGCTCCCTTCTCGGCCAGCCCCCACCCACTTCCAGTGCACCAACACCTGTCTTCACAGCCCTGAATCCATGGGATTCTTCCTACAAACTACTGAGTTCTGTGAGCTCAACACAAGCCCCTTCCCTTGGTTCTTCTCAAGAAGTTGCCTCCTTTGGTCACCATCTCTCTTATACCATCCAACACCTTGGTAACTCATTTATAGTAAATTCTTCCTGTTTTTGTTTTTCCCAACTGGACCTGGAGTAACTTCTGTGGGAAAAGATGAAGTTAAGCTTTTGCTTGTTGAGGTTGAGAAGCTGCAGGGCAACTGGGTTTCAAGTTTAGCAGACAGTTGGAAATACTAGCCTGGAACTCAGATGCCAGGACTCAAAATCTCAGAGTGATCTGTTTATCTCTGTAAATCTGACCTCGGTATAAATAGTCCCTTCCAGCTTTAAATTTACAGATCTAGAAATGTATAGATACTTTTGTTCTGAAGATGGTTTTTTGCCCTAAGAATAGCTGAACAGCTCACTTTTGAATATCTTAAATTATGGAGCAGTAGGAAAGTATAA
This sequence comes from Neofelis nebulosa, assembly GCF_028018385.1. Taxonomy (NCBI): domain Eukaryota; kingdom Metazoa; phylum Chordata; class Mammalia; order Carnivora; family Felidae; genus Neofelis; species Neofelis nebulosa. The sequence continues at coordinate 38,287,820 of NC_080782.1, read as the reverse complement.
ACATTTAGAGAAAATCTTCAAACTTTATGCTATCAATCAAACCAGTAATTTCGTGTGGTTATGTGGCCTCTAAAGTTTTTGGAGTGGTGGTGGAAGTGAAAATGTCCTATTATTTTGAGTGGCTTGAATGAAATCAGAGTGAAGATGTTAAATGGTCTAGTAGCCCTCAGCAGAAGAATGTAGAGTGGATGAACAGTTGCCCATTATCACTCCAGGAGAGGCTATCTTCTTTCTTCTACCAGTGTTCATAAAAGGAAATCTAAATACTTCTGGAGAGTTTCAGACATTAGGCTAATGCCTTTTTAGATCCTGAGGATGGAAGACCAAGAAAAAGGTCAAAAAAACAAAACACTACAAAAAACATATCATAGAATTATTAAGTCTTCAAAAACTTTTTAGTACACTCAAGACCTCTGTTCCCCTTATGTTGTCAACCAATTGAAGTGGCCATCATAGCTAATAAGCTGACATAAGATGGTACTTTTGAAAAAGATACTGCCTTTGGGAAAAACCTCTGGGTGCCTTAGGAAGGTAATAAGTTCAAGGGAAACCTAGCTGAGACACTCCAATGATTTCAAGGCAGTTTAAATGTAATAAAATAGGCGTGAAATGCTATTAATAAGTGCTCTTAAGTCAGGCTTCCTCAGCCTGATATTTAGAGGTTTAAAGTAGAAAAACCTTTTTCAAATGCAGCAACACATGAGGTAGAATCAAGAGTAGTGTATATAAAACCAGTCTGAGCACTGTTTTAAAGTTTATAATGTGCTACAATGACAAAAGAGCACACTCTACAGTTACAACAGATTTTTTCATTTCTTGTTTGTTACTTTAACCCTAAGCTTCTTCCTCCTTTAAGTGTCTCCCATTGTTTCATAGGCATTTGTTGGCAGGGAGTAGTTCAAGGATTTTATTGTGTTACAAGAATAGGTCTGTCAGGTGTTTTTTTTTTTTTTTTCTTGAGATTCTGAACTCATGTTTTATTTTTTATTGGTTCTGTTTCCAACGTGTGATTAGTTTGAGTGTATATATCCGTACATATGTTGAGCAAAGACAGAATCTATAAATCGAATCTTATAGTGGTTTGAACTTAAGTTCTGAGATGTTAGAAGATGTTTTCATTTTACATATGTTTTACATATTTTTGAATTTTTAGTCTGAATTTCGTATTTAATATGTGAGTCTCTTCCATTTTTCTCATTTTTCTTTTTAATTTTATAGACAAACTAAAAGAAGAGAAGCTTTAGAAACAACATCCTTGTTTTAAGTATGAAGTGCATCCGTGTCTGGTGTAATTAAGGCTTATGAACTCCCAAGCTGTTTCTTCATTTCTAATCTCCCACGTCTATGCACTGTTTAGCATTTTAATTGTTGGCTCAGAAAGAATATTTTAAAAAGGATTTCCTTACTCACTTAAAAATATACAAATACGTTGATTTTCTTTGATGTCCAGTTTTTATTAGTGGATTGGACAAAATTATGATGGACTGACTGTCTGAACAATGACCAAGTTGGCAGAGAATAGATTATCCCAAAGCCACAGTAACCGTAACATACAAATGTCCTTTACATTTGTATGTTACAAATGTACAGTAACATGCAAATGTCCTTGTATTTCCAGGTCAGTTCCGTGTATCAGTTTGGGGGCTTGGACAGAAGAAAATGAAAGAATGGGCAAGATTTACCATGGATGACGATCAGAAAGAGGAACAAAATACAAGTGGTTCAGAATCTCGTTTGGAAATGCTGGTCATATACAGTCTTTCAATGTCTTCACTGAAGAGCTTACTTACCACAACAACTGGAGGACCAAGCTGGCTCGGACAGATCTTGCCATGAGGAGATAGCTTAATCTTTTTTTACCTTGATCCTAAAGCGAAGAAACTCGTTCAGAGATAACTTCAAAGGGATGTTTAATGAAAATAATACTGGGCTGGGGATTTGGAGAACTGATCTAATTTGTTCCTAGCTGCCAACCAGCCACCAGCAGGATGAGTCACTATTTGTGACTCAATTTTTTCTCTCCATTAGATGGGAATTTCATTTTGTTTTAAATTTGTTACATTTGTAGTTAAAGATTTTTGTGGAAAAGCATTCATAAAGGTTTTAAAAAGATAAAAGTTCTTGACCCAAAGCGTTATTAACCGAGCAACCAACATTATTATGTGAATTACTTCGTGTGCTTTGTTAACTAGTAAGAAGAGTAAGTTATAATACAGGTCTTATAATATAAACACAGAAACTTTATTTTTATTTTATTTTTTTTAATTTTTTTTTTAACGTTTATTTATTTTTGAGACAGAGAGAGACAGAGCATGAACAGGGGAGGGCAGAGAGAGAGGGAGACACAGAATCGGAAGCAGGCTCCAGGCTCAGAGCCATCAGCCCAGAGCCCGACGCGGGGCTCGAACTCACGGAGCGCGAGATCGTGACCTGAGCTGAAGTCGGACGCCCAACCGACTGAGCCACCCAGGCGCCCCTAAACACAGAAACTTTAAAAGACATCATGGTTATATAAAACTATGGGGTAAAATATACATGATAATAAAAATGAAAACAATTTCCAAGGGGGGAAAAAAAACTTTGTACATGTCAGGTAATTGCAATTGTAAACTTGTGAAATAGTCAAGGATCTTTTACCCCTCCCCCACCCCCGTTTTTTAAGGATCTAAAAAGGGTGATTTTAATGAAGCAAAATGTACCTGAATATAAGGACTCCAAGGCCAGAGGATAAAATTAAGGCTGCTACTTTATTTTGAGCAAGAAAGTGTCATAAGCAACTCCGAACTCCAAGTATCCCCCACTGATATGAAAGCTCCCCCCTACAGCATTCCCCACCCAGTTCTGGGAGAAAAGTGTCTTCTGTCTGGCCAGGCCTGTCATCTACCACGAGACCTTGCTACAAGGCAGGCATGGCATTGACTGACATCTGCTTGCACTTGAAGAACCAGGTCCTGATGGAGCAGCTTGGCACGTACATTCAGAGAGATGACTCTCATTCAGGTTAAAAATCGAATGCATGTGCTAACACAGGGTCACAGACCTCTGACCTTGAAATATGTAAAACGAATGTGACTTGTCTGCATTCCCACAGTGGCTTCCGTGTAAAAATCACTTTGAGAGTAAGGCTCCTTTCATTAAAACACTCTCTGATCGAACACCCTTGCAAAGCAAAGCCCTCCCAGCCCCAAGTCTACAATATAAAAGCAAGGTGAAAGGACAGGTTCTCTGCTATGATCGTGTTCAGGACATTCACAAGGATGAGGGTGAGCTAGGCCCCAGGAGCGCCCCTCAGCTATCAGCGCCAAAACTTGGACATACCGCCCCCAAGTCTCAAAATGGTCAGCTGACCGGTTGTAAGCGGTCCACGCCGGTTCTCCTACAAACAGCCGCATGGCTTTCACGTAGTTCTTTTCCTCCAGTGTGAAGTGGTGATGAATCCCTGCAAGAAGAGTTCTCACGTCTCCCTCTTCCAGGAAAACGCGGACCCACCTGTCTTCTCCGTCTCTCATATCAAGGTACCCACTGCTGCCCAAGATGTACATAGAGGATCTCATCATCCGGTGCAGATACTCCTCACAGAACATCTTTTCTTCATGATGAGATCATGTGTCTTTGCATATGGTTGTTATGTCGGCCCAGGAGTAGTTTCTGTCTTTTCGGATCTTTTCTAATTCTGGATCATTCTCATATTTGTCAGTATCCAGCTTCTAGTGAAGAACTCCCAGCTGGCACAGCTCCTGCAGACGGACCAGGCCTCCGCACGGCGGTGGGCAGACTGGTGCGCGAATGGGGCCTGCACTGCGGCCGGGCGGGGGCGCCACGAGCACCTGTCTGTACCACGAGGGGCCTGGCCCCCTGACCCCACGCCTGCCGGCAGCTGTGGGAGGCACCCGGCAAGAGCCCATGGTTTATCCTGTTGCAGAGGCCAAGTGAGATTCCACCGCTGGAGGCGGCAACATGCGGATGGCCTAAGACTTCTTCCTGTCTGGAAGTCACATTCCGGAGACATGCGCTACGTCTCCAAGACTGGCTCTTGATGGTCTAAAGGCAAGATAAAAGAAAACGTATAACACTCTTCTTCCCTTTCATGATGTATGACTTTCAAGCCTACATTCTTCTTAAAATCCTGTTGTGAATATCAGGTATTGAATAATAACTCTTCCTTTTTCTTTGCACTTTTTGGGGGCATCCTAATCTCACCACCTCCATCATACACGAATGCCTTTGGTTGATCATGTATATGAAAAGAGAAGAAAGTAGAATACATTATTTTGCAAACCACTGGCTGGATTTTTTTTTTTTTAATGTTTATTTATTTTTGAGAGAGACAGAGCATGAACAGGGGAGGGGCAGAGAGAGAGGGAGATACAGAATATGAGGCAGGCTCCAGGCTGTGAGCTGTCAGCCCAGCCAGAGCCGCGTCGTGGGCCTCCGGCTCACGAACTAGCAGGAGACCATGACCTGAGCCAAAGTTGGATGTCCAACCGGCTGAGCCACCCAGGCACCCCCTGCCCCCCATCAGCTGGAGTTCTATCTGTTATTTATCAGCACTCTGTATGTTAATCTATATTATCTATTCATCTGTCATCTTATTGCTCGTCTGTTAATCTGTGTGGCCGTAATATATAGCGATATCCTTCTTTTCATACACATGAAAAAAGACACATCTGAAATCTTTTTCAGCAAATACTAATACCTTTTTTTTTTTTTCCCCTGTGTGATGAGATCTTGGAGATATTTTGCCTTGTTCTTTGCACTTTTGTAAGTTGCTTTTCTTCTTACATAAAAATGTATAATGTTTATAGAAACATATTGTTCTTAGAAGTGAACTAAAATAATTCTTATCATTGGTTCCGTGAAATAATAATAGAATCCACTTTATGGTGTTGTAATGAGGATTAAATGAGATCATAGACGTCAGGTGCTTCCCAGGATCTCCTGTGGTACACTGGTGACACTCCCGTAGTATTATTTCAGCCCTTCTTTTTCCTAATCACATGTAAAATTACGGACGTTGGGCTTTTTGGGGTGTATACACCCAAAATCTCAATGTATTTTCTGGAATTTCTGGAAAATATCATCTTTCATGAAACAAATTTTGACCGTAGTTTGAAATTTTGTATCTGAAATAAAGGTAACTTTAGCAATTAAAGTGAGACCAGGGGTGCCTGGGTGGCTCAGTGACTAAAGCATCTGACCCTCGATTTCAGCTCAGGTCATGATCTCACGGTTCATGTGATCAAACCCCACGCCAGGCTCTGTGCTATGACTCTACCTCTCCTTCTCTCTGCCCATCCCCTCCTCTCAAAATAAGTAAATAAACTTTAAATGAAACAACAACAACAAAAATTTAGTGGAGGATAAGGTAATGTTTCACAGAATAAGAATAATTCACAAATTAAGAGACAGTTTAAAGAAATTTTAAAATCTAATCATAAAAGGAAAAATTTTAATGTAAGTACAAATATTTTCTTCTCTCCCATCTATAGCTACAGCAAACAACATATTATGAAAAACTTTGAACTCATTTTGGCGTGCATATGTCTGGTAAAACCTAAAAATAATTTAACCATTTCAATGTAAATTTGTTAATAAACCAGACAAAACAAAACTATAAGTGCTCAAGACTGAAGTAAAACAATGTGAAGGGATTCCGTCTGAAAATTCCCCTATTTTTTTATTTTGTTATAGTAATGATTCCCCATAGAAAGCAACAGGAAAAATATGTGTGAATTGATTCTTTGGCCATAAAATGTTTGACTCCTAAAATTCCAGATACAATTTTTAAATTATTTGTTTTTATTTGCTTTGTTTTATTTTTGTTCAAGTACTCTCATGTCCAATTTTCCATGTATTTTCATAATAGTTGGGTAGCTTTCTCTACTTTAAAATTTTTCCATAGGTATTAATTCCTTTATTAACTCAATTCTTACAGATTGAGCTGTTCTCACGTGAACTGTTTATCAATACCTGGGTTTGCAAACTCAAGTCAAGTGTTAACGAAACATTCCAGCTAAGGCAGAGTCCTGCGTCTTCTTCTTTTGCCATTGGATATAAGAAATGCAAGCATAAAATTCAGGAGGCTCTGAGAGGGAAGTGAGGGTTTCATTTAACCCCAAATTCTCAGATTCGTTGTCAATGATCTAGTCTTAGAAGGGGGTATATGGTGGACCCCCATTGTGTGTGGACTTCCTTTTCAGTATCTTGGATCTCTAATTGTGAAGTTGCCTGTGATGAGCACAGTAATTATTTACTGTCACAATAAATTACATCCCTTGAACTAGGATTTTCTATCAATGGTTTTACTCTGATTATTTGGAGATAGTCTATACTTCTCTATCTTTTTAATTTAGACACCTACATTTCAGCTGTTTTATGAGATAACTAAATGAGAGCACCTTCAATAGCACTTGGGACATTAGAGACTCTCAAGACTTGTTAGTTTTCTTACCTTTTTTCTAGACTGAGAAAATTAATATACACTGCTCACTTTGCTAATGTAAACCTAATGAATTTTCTGGGTCATGATATTGAAAAGAGCCAAATATATACTTAGTCATTCAGAGGAAAAAGGAAGCTTTCTAATTCCTGAGCCATGAATTTCCCATTAACATTTTAATTCTTTAATCCATAGAGGAAGCCATGGCTGGCTAATAATATAATACAAAGTTTACCTATAAATCTTGAAAAATACATTGCATATCTAATAAAGGTAGAGTCATATTTTAAAAGTAAAACGAGAACTTGTTTTATGTATAACATCCTGTAATGACATGAGGATTTAAAAATGAACCTTTCTTTTTATTACTCCCTTATTAATTTTAAGGTGGACCTCTGAGTTACAATATTCAGGTATGGCCACTAGGACCATCTTATGAAGAACAAAAGAGTAGAGCTTATATTTTCATCCTTGCTATTTCAGGAACCACCAGGAGGTTTATTATTTAAATCCCCTTGCTTTTGTTTCCACAGAGTAACAAAGATACATCTGAAAAACAATGAAAACCACTATTTCTCTTTCGCCATCGTGTTCTGAATACAAATGATTACAAGAATGTTCATTCTCTTTTTTCTTCGACATTGGCTCATGCTTTTAGAATCAAGAGGGCACTGACATACAAAAATGAAGGAAGTTGGAAACTTCCTCAGAGAACAAAGTTTATTGAAATAACAAAATACAATAGAGCAGAAAGATTCTGTTAAAAATTGGTGTGGTTGGCTTTAGGTAACATTGCTATTAAAAGGAAATTCATATTTCTCAGCCCACAGCGTGTATAAAATTAACAGTTAAAAGAACTCAGAATGAAATAAAATGTTAAAAATATATCTTGATAAAATGTTCCCTTTCCCCGTATAACTTGTAAATTAGCCATGGGAACCTCCCACTTGTACCAAACTCTCATTCTGAAAGTATACCATTAATCTTCCCTTGAGCTTCCCACGGTATTTATATCTCATTTAAATTTCCTTTATCCACATCTTTTCTCCCTATCATTCATTCTTCTCTAATATCCTCAGTTGGCAGTGAATATCATGTTATAAAATTAATAAAGTGAATGAACAAATGGAACATTGAAAGAATGCAGTAAATATCTGACAAAGTAGAAATGATTTTTATTGTAATTCTAAAATTTTTTAATGTCCATTTTTGAGAGAGAGAGACAGCACAAGCAGGGGAGGGGCAGAGAGAGAATTCGAAGCAGGCTCCTCACTGTCAGTGCAGAGCCCCGAAGTGGCGTTTGCTTTCATGAATGTTGAGATGTGACCTGAGCTGAAACCAAGAGTGGGACGCTTAACCCACTGAGCCGCTCAGGTGCCCCTCTATTGTAATTCTAATTTAGAGTCTCTGCATTTATATTATACCCTGGACTTTATCTTTGATCCTTTGGCCCCTCAGAGTGTGTTCCTTGGACCACAACCTTGCATAACCTGGAATCTTGTTGGAAATGCAAAATCTCAGGCCTTACTTAGACCCATGAGATTGAAATCTGCATTTTAATTGAACGTGTGACTGTTTCATTGGCTCATCAGAATTTGAAAAAAACCCTGCCAAGCCTATCCAGAAAATGATATCAAAACTTATTTTTGTTACTTGAGCTTACAACTGAAACTACAGACAAGCTTTTAACAATTTTGTCAAGGTTTAATGCTTAAATTCAATAAAACTACCTTTTAATATTGCTAAAATGATGCTGGATAATATAGCCAGTTGGACTGAATCATTTAATTTTTAATTAAAAAATTGTTTTCACTTCAGGGTGTTGTCCAATTTCCTATTTTCCATTAGATATCAGCCATTTGGTATCTCTATTAGAGATACCTATATTTCCATTAGCTAGCTCAGAAATCTGAGAGAATATGTTCTGCAAGACTGATCCATTGGTGGGACGGGAAAATTCAAGTTTTTTTTAATCTTCCCACCTCCCCATCCACAATATTCAATGACTTTTTTAGATGGTCTCCAATTCTTACTTTGCTTTCCATTTCTCTGGCCACGTGTCTAGTCTTGCGCGTAACAAAGCTCTTGGCTTCCATCCAGTCTCTCCTGCTTTCACTGAGCTTCCTAAAACAGCATTCCCTAAAGTAGGTTTACAGGAAAACCAGTTCTACACTGTAATAGTGAGAATGACTCCCCCACAGTGTTCAGTGGGCAAGCGTTTAGGAACGCTTGGTAAAGCACAAGAGGATTCTTTACCAGCAGTGGCTCATCCTTTGGAAAGCACTACACTAGAGTGTAGCCCTCAATCTGGGAAAGATTATTTTTTTTCAAATCCAAAACTAATCCGTGACCCCAGCTTTCCTAGGCTTATGGCGATTTGGTAATCATCAATGTGCTAGAAGTAGAAGATGTTTTCAAAGGTTATTTGACCAGAGAACCTTTTTATTTTCACCTAGCATCCTCAGAAACTGGGGATCTGTAACTATGTTTTTAAAAATGCAATTCAAAAAGCCTGCTTTCCTCATGTTCTTCTCCTATTTAGGACTCAGAATGGCTTCCCACTCCCTGCACATCAAGTTCAAATTTCTGTGGTTTTTTTACCCCTTTAGGACCTACTTGATCTTATTCTGCCCTATTATCCTACCTAGCCAAAATTATGCCCCTTGGCTTTATCCCACCCACAGTTAGCTATCAGAAAGCCTCCCCCCATCCCTGACACCTACATAAACAATTTTGTACCTCCCATGCCTTTGCTCACAACATTCTCTCTCCCTGGGACAAAACTTTCAACATCCCACTCGAATCTGAAGCATACTTAAGGCCCAGATAAGTTTCAGACTTCTCTGGCTTAGATTGAGCTTTCTAAAAGCAAACCCAGAAAAGAGGATTCGTGTGAAAGTGATTTATTTATTAAGGTGGTTCAGGGAAAAGTCGGTAGGGGAGGACGAAGTACAATCCAGGAGGAGAAGTGAGCAAGCATGGGCACCATGTGGAGTGAAGTCCCACAGAGGCTCACTTGGGCTCAGCCTCACAAGGGAGCTCTGGAGACAGTGTTGTGACACCCCTGAAATATCTTCTCTAGGTATTAAGGACTGTGCCTGGTTAGAGGGAGGGACAAAAAGGCACAAGTATTCCCAACTTCCCTCTGACAAAGACACCTGAGTGCTGGCTGCTGGGAATGAAAGCAACACTGAGCCTGTGAGTACAAAGCTGGTAACGCCATCAGAGTTGGCTACACAGCTATGTCATCAACTGCAGCTTTCCGGACCCTTCTCTAACAGTGCAGCTCTCTGTTGATGCAAGCCTCATTAAACCTGTCTCCAACATTATTTAGATTTGCACTTTCTTGCTCTCTATGTCTCTCTGTGTGTATATATATATATTTTTTTTTCTAAGTTCAGCAAGATTGTAAACTCTTCCCCAGCAATAGTCATGCCTGATAATTCTCTTGTGCATTCCCAGGCAAACTCATTTATTTATCTAGGAAACGTATTACCAAGCAAAAATTAAGCTTTGCTTGTCAAGAATGTGAGTGTGGGGGCGCCTGGGTGGCGCAGTCGGTTAAGCGTCCGACTTCAGCCAGGTCACGATCTCGCAGTCTGTGAGTTCGAGCCCCGCGTCAGGCTCTGGGCTGATGGCTCGGAGCCTGGAGCCTGTTTCCAATTCTGTGTCTCCCTCTCTCTCTGCCCCTCCCCCGTTCATGCTCTGTCTCTCTCTGTCCCAAAAATAAATAAAAAAAAAAAAAAAAAAAAAAAACTAAAAAAAAAAAAAAAAAAAAAAAAAAAGAATGTGAGTGTGATAGTGACATGACTTCAACATCTAACAGGAGAAGAAAGGTAGAACCTGGGACTCCAGTTGGGTCAGGATTGAAAGAAAGATGATTATTTTTTACCACTAAAAATAGGAATTGAACTGGGGTAAACATTACAAAGGAGTTCATTTGGATCATGATGTAACAGAATCTCTTTTTCTAGGTTAGAAAAAAAAAGCAAGATTATTAGATACATTGTTGTGAGGTAAGCCCACGATGCAATTTGGCACAAGGAGATCTGGGTCCATAGATTCACATCACCACTGAAAACAGTCAAGACTTTATTTTCCTTTTCTCTAATTAGGGTTGATGGTAACACTATTTTTCTCGACTCTTTGATTTGAGGGTTAAATGAGATAATGTATACTAGAACTTTATAAATCATAAAGCACTATTTCCGTTTTGGCAATCATGGTAGGTATATTACACAAATAAATAGAACAGTTGTAGTTGTTACTCAAGTGCAAACAATGTTAGAATCCAGTTAATTATTTTTTTAGAAGCCAAAAAGCTTTTAGCGAACTCAAAATTCATAGTTGATTTTTATTTATTTAACATTTCTATAAGTGGAAAATATTTAGCATGCAATCACTACTTGAATGGTAGGTTGCTGCTTAAAAGCTCAGAGTTGGAAATCTGCATGTTTCCAATTGTATTGCCTTCCCATATCATTTCTTTACCCATCATTAAGGTAGCTTTAGCACGAGAGGCTCAAAATCGCCAATTAATTAAAACTGTTGCCCAGCTTCCTTCAGCTGCACATATAACCCCGATTAATCTCTGCAGCTGGGTGAATGCAACCCTCGAATACCAATCTCATCTCATAATTGGTCGCACAACGTTATACCTCTCAAATATGCGGTCTGATGTGCCAAACGCACACCAGAAAACCCCCGCTTTTCTATACTTTCTTGGCATATAGATTTATATCACATTTAATCTTTTGGAGAGCTCTTTGAAATGAATATTTGGGACAAATATTCGAGATTTTAAATTGCTTTGTTTATATTGGAAACATTCTTCCTCTGGGTGCCCCAGAGGACATCAAAATAATGCCGCTGGTAATCTGGGCTTTCTGTCTCACTGCCAACCAGTGCCAAGAGTAACAAAAACCAGCAAAAGCTGCTGAACAGTTTCTGGGCGCCGTGCACAAGTCCCGAGTGGTGAGCTTTGCAGTGAGCTCTAATTCCATGGTAGCCATCAATGTCATCCCCTCTCAGGGAAAACCGCATTCTTAGGCTTCATTGGTAAAAATTGGATTAACTATTATCCTGAATTTTTTGCATCTTGAATGTCACATTCAATTTTTGGCCCAGAGAATCTGACAATAAGTTACCTTTCAGTGAGCATTTACATCATGTCAGGAAGGATAGCATGCTATGTGCATTTTTTTTTCATTTTGAACCCTACATTAATTCTAGAAGCAGGTACAATTTTGATCCCACTTTCAATGACAGAAATTGAGTTAAGAGATTACAATAATTTCTCGTCTTCAGCCACACTTCCCTGGAGAAGAACCAGAGGTGAGGATTCTAGGGTAATGGTTTTCTAAGAAAGTACTTCCAGGAGAAACGAATATGAAAGTGGGAGAAGCAGAGCAGGGAAGGGGAAAGAGCCAGTAAGGAAGACACTTGACAAGGTCTCAGAGGGTGACTTTAGCCTATGAGCACAGGGTAGCTCTGGCGCGTGAGGTGAGCCTCAATGTTACCCAGATCTGAAGCAAGGGAACTCAATCCTTCATACCTCCTCACTGCGCAGTAATTTGTGGAGGCTTCCCCGCGGGGGAATGTAAATTCCTAGATACTTTCTACTCTGGACAAAGCTGGCTTCTAAAATCCAAAGATGCTTCTGGCAGGGGAAACTGGGGTTGCTGCTAGTAATTGGAAGAGGAAGTTCAATGAAGGAGGACTAGTGCAACCAGCATTATCTTGTGGAGTAACATAGCTAAAATGCAGTGAGGCTGAGGGTTTTTAAATATTTTTAATGTTTATTTATTTTTGAGAGAGAGACAGAGTGTGAGCAGGGGAGGGGCAAAGAGAGAGGGAGACACAGAATCCAAAGCAGGCTCCAGGTTCTGAGCCGTTAGCACAGAGCTCACTGCGGGGCTCAAACCCATGAACTGTGAGATCATGACCTGAGCAGAAGTCGAATGCTTAACAGACTGAGCTACCCAGGCTCTCTCTGACTCTAAAACTTAAGAATTTGTAAGCACTATTTATATATACACAATGGAATGCTCTCAGTGATGAAAAAGAATGAAATCTTGCCATTTGCAACAACATGGATGGAACTGGAGGGTATTATGCTAAGTGAGATAAGTCAGTCAGGGAAAGACAAAAACCATACGATTTCACTCATATATGGGATTTGAGAAACTTAACAGATGACCATAAGGGAAGGGAAGGAAAAATAATATACAAACAGAGAGGTAGGCAAACCATAAAAGACTCTTAAATACAGGGAACAAACTGAAGGTTGATGGAGGTGGGGGGTTGGGGGGGCAGAGAAAATGGGTGATAGACATTGAGGAGGGCACTTGGGGGGGGGTGAGTACTGGGTGTTGTATGTAAGTAATAAATCATAGGACTCTACTCCTGAAGCCAAGACTACACTGTTAGCTAACTTGACAACAAATTAAAAAAAAAAAAAAAGAATTTTAACCACTATCTGAAAGTTAGACAAAAGTGATCTAAAGAGTCGCAGTCAAGGTAATGGGGGTTCTGTATAATGTGTCCCAGGAGGAGTTGTTGACAAAATTTAACCATAAATACCCGAAAGTAAGAAAGATTAGAGAAAGAAAAGAAAGTTGTCTTGAATTAGTTTGGGGGTTATCAAGCCCTTAGAAGTAAGAGTTTGGAACTAGATTGTTTCCAAGAGCAGATAGAAAATAAAGGCTGTAAACCACAGTGAAACAGGTTGAAGCTTGATGCGAGGAAGACTTTTAGGGCTGTAGGACTTTTCTAGTAGTGGAATCAGCTGTTTCTACAAAGTTGGCCATACCTCACATTTTCGAACAGTTCAAAATATCATCCATTAACGAGGCCCCATTTCAATGACAGCTGGTTTAAGAGATTAGCTTCTAGATGCCTCTCATTTTCTTCTTCTTTTTTAAAAAAATTTTTAAAATGTTTGTTTTTGAGAGAGATTGACAGAGTGCAAGTGGGGAGGGGCAGAGAGAGAGGGAGATAGGGAATCCAAAGCAGGCTCCAGGCTCTGAGCTGTCAGCACAGAGCCTGTTGTGGGTCTCAAACTCATGAACTATGAGATCATGACCCCAGCTGACATCTGATGCTCAACCAACTGAGCCACCCAGGTGCCCTGAGGCCTCTTACTTTCTACAATGAGGACATAGTTTGGAGGAGCTGTTTGACTTGCTGACACGTCAATCCCAGACATAAATGTTATGGTGGTATTATAAATATACCCCTCTATATTATTGCAAAAATCAAGTGTGCTACCTTCCATGTAAAATATGATATTTAAAAAGAGTCAATTGAGGCACCTGGGTGGCTCAGTCAGTTAAGTGTCTGACTCTTGATTTCAGCTCAGATCATGATCTCACAGTTTGTGAGATAGAGCCCCTCGTGGGGCTCACAGCATAGAGACTGCTTGGGATTCTCTATCTCCTTCCTCTCTGCCCCTCCCCCACTCATGCCCCCCCCTCAAAAAAATAAACTTTTAAAAATAAACAAGTAAATAGACAATAAAATAAAATAAAAAGAGTCAGTTGCCCTGCCTTCCCCCAACCCCCATCACCTTTTCTATCACATCTGTTTCTTTGTAGTAAAATGAGCCAGGTGACAGGGGGACTGCTGCATTAGGGAACTGAGTGCGTGCAAATGTCCTCTAAATGGCTTGGGATAAATCTGTACTTCATGAGATTGAAGCAAGATGATTGTAAAATAGAGTTTAAAGGGAACTAAATATCACCACTGAGAATGAGGCTGCAAAATTGAGTCAAAACATGGGGCGCCTGGGTGGCGCAGTCGGTTAAGCGGCCGACTTCAGCCAGGTCACGATCTCGCGGTCCGTGAGTTCGAGCCCCGCGTCGGGCTCTGTGCTGACAGCTCGGAGCCTGGAGCCTGTTTCGGATTCTGTGTCTCCCTCTCTCTCTGCCCCTCCCCCGTTCATGCTTTGTCTCTCTCTGTCCCAAAAATAAATAAAAAACGTTGAAAAAAAAAAAAAAATTTAAAAAAAAAAAAAAAAAAAAAATTGAGTCAAAACAACTCAAAATAACTAATCTAGTACAGACAATTCAATAATTAGTAATCCCACTTAAGGGGAAACTGTAGGCTATCCACAAGCGTTTTTACTTATGTTTTTAAGTTTTTCAAGGACTAACACTGAAGGTCTTAAATTATTCAAATTCTATGTATTTATTTTAAAAACATTGAAAATTCTGAAAAAGAGTCCTTTGTTCCAAAAAGAGGTTGTCTTTCCCTTTTCAAATAAAGTGTCACATCTAAATAGTCAATTAACAAGAACATTAATGGTAGTTAATCAACTCATCGGAACTACTTCTTATCTTTTAGTGCTATTTTAGGATAAAGCAGAGGGAAGTGCAGAGTTGAGCGATCACCCAGGAATCTGCAGATTAAAAGCTTTTGTGTTCTCTTTAACAAAAATGATTATCAACATTTTCTCAATGACTGACTTCATTCTCATTGGACCCTTCTATTCTTAACCTCTCTGCCTTTCACTCTCTGTTTCACTCTTTCTCTCTGTTCTTACCTTGCTTTAGGAAAAAAAAAAACTCTATAATGAAAGGATGCCTAGTTTTCTGTTCCCTAATTGAAAACAAGAGTAAACAGATCAGTGCAGAGAGTTAGTGTGAGTAACAATTCCTGGGAGGGTTTTGTTGTTGTTGTTTGTTTAGTTGTTTTAAGTAAAACTATGGTACCTTTGGGCAAATCCCCATTTGATAAATGACAGCCTAGCTCATTGAAGATCCCTCTCTTCCAAGAAATTGATAGATAAGATTTCCTATGTTTTCTAAAGCATGTTATATTTTTTTTCTACTTAACATTATGTTTTTGGGTTCATCCTTGTTAATAGATATAGCTGTAATTAGTTTGTTTTCACTGCTATGAAATATTCCCTTGTGTGACTGTATCACAGTGTATTCATCCATTTTCAAGTTAATGAAACTTTAGGTTGTTTCTCATTTTTTGCTTTCATTGACAAGGCTGCAAAGACTTTCTGATATATGCCTCCTCGTGCACAAGTTCGTTTTCCCAATGCTTGGGACATGATTTCCTCTATCTATATTAATGGTACCAAATTGATCTCCAGTGTGGTCCCACTGACATACTTTTACTCTTGATGTTCAGTAGGGAATAGAGACCAGTGTGTGAGTGTATTGTCCTTTGTGAGTTGCTTCTATAATGAACACTAGTCAAGAAGATAACATAGAAGGATGGACTTCAAAGGGCAAGACAAATGCTCTATTATGGATAATTGTGTAAGTAACGCAATTAAATATATAACCCAATTGTAAAGACAGTTTTGAATATCCATGGTGGTAGGCATAAAACACTGGGTAAATATGAGCTAGACTCATCATATTAGCTTTTGAGCAGTTGTATTATGCTCTTCCTAAAAGTATTTCTGCTTTTTGTTTATGGGTCTATGGCTTATTTACTTTTACATTATTTAATATCTTTCTGTATCAATCAGGCCTTTGCCTAATTTCTTCTACTAGGGTCATAATTTCAAGACCTTGGAATTATGGAAATTCCTATTGTATGGTCAGAATCAACAACACTTTTTCAATTTAATAGATATTTATTGAACACCTATTAAGTGCTACTTGTCTAGGCCCTGAAGATTTGGCAGTGAGCAAGACAGACATGTGCCTTTCACATACAGAGCTTATAGTTCAGTGGTGGGGGGAGTGGGGAGGAGGAGGCAGTTAAAAAGAGAACACAACAATTTCAAACAGTGTGAAGTATGTGAAGGAAATTAAAACAGTGATTTCGGAGTCTGGAGCTCATTGGCAACATATTTATTATGAACACTTTCCCTGTACCAATGACATGACACCATTTCTAACCAGTTTTGTGCAGTGTACAAGGTACTAGAGAATAGAGGCTTTCGCTTTTGAACTTGACTTGAGATGGCCTAACAATATTATTCATATGAGGGCTTTTGATATTATCATCTGACCTGATCATATCAAGATAATTGTTATCCCAGTAATTTTATATTTATTATGTGATAGATAAACAATGTAGATATTTCAAGGAAGAAATGTATAATTCCAGCAGAAGAGATCACACACCACACATGAAAAATAACCAGAAAATAAGGTAGTGATCGGTGGCTATCTAATGGGGCGTGCATATCCTGATAACTAAAGGCATTCAGGAAAACACTTTGGGGTTGTCCCTAAAGAATTCCACAAAGTGTGATTTAGGCTTGAAAATTGATTGCAGTTTGACATTGAGATTGTCCACTTGGATCTGTGTGGCATGATAATTCTATATGAAATTAATTCATTTATTCTAACAGCTTTTCTCTTCTTGCCCCAGATTCCATCCTGAATTAATTGGACTTCCATCTGGCATCTGCTTATTAGGCCTGATCTCGTGCCTGGAATGAATGGCCTTCCATTGTTCTTTCTGGCCTCTTCCTACCTTCTGGTTTCTTTACTTCTATTACAGGTGGGTGGGTCTGGCATTCTTCTGTTCCCCAAATCACCTGCACACTGCCCAGTTTGTCCTAAAATGGCCTTTGCCTTCTTCCTTTTACTTGCCATAGTGACAATCAATGTGTAGAAAAGGAAAACAAAATCATAGTGATTTTCTCTGGCTCAGAAAAAAAAAATCTCTTGGCAGCAATCTTCTTTGAGAGTTCCATTCTCAACAGCTACCTTGACAAGTTTCCTTCAATTTCATTTTGTTTTTGTTTAAAGTAAAGCAGAAGCAAGATAAAAGGACCAACAAGTTTTATTGCCCTGACAATTCAGAAGCACACTTTATGAGTGAGAAGGTGAGTTTGGAAGTCAATCTAAGGAAAAATGAAAAGATAGGGAGGGATATGTTAGAGATTCCACATAAAGGAAAAAGGATGAAGGAGATTGTGAGCAGAATAGAAGATACAGACTTCTCAATAATAGCAACTCAGAAATATAGGGCCTGATGCAGTAGCATCCAAGATTTTTCTAAAAGAACTGTGAAGACCTTTCAGCATAAGACTGCCTCAGGAACTCACTTTTCAAGAAAAAAAAACAATAACATAGGTTCTCATTTATTTACTCAATATATTTATGAAATCTGGGCAATACAGCCATCGTTGCAAAACTGATACAAAGAGCTGAATTTCTGCTGTTGAACAGTCTGTGGTCCAGAGCAGGGACAGATGTTCAGACAAACCATGATGGTAGACTACGATCACTAGCGGAGGCACTTCTGAGGTGGGTGAGGGAACGTGGAAGCAGGATCTATTTAAGTTTTCTCTGGGTAATTAACGTCTTACATCTAGGGTGGCTTTAGAAACTTTTGCCATGTTTTCAATTTTACATTATAATTTAAATTTCAAAGTTAGGTTCATTGATCCTCACTCAAACTTAAAAAAAATTTTTTTTGCCACAAAATGTGATCCGTTTGCTTTTCCTTTCCTTCACCCTTCTTAATTCTTCTGTTCCTTTTCACAGCTGCTTTCCACCTTATTCTGATTTGTCTCCTTAGATCTCTCACTCTTTTCTCCTGGCTTTATGTTCTACGAGACAGAGACAGAGTGTCAACCGTGTTTTCTATTTCACTGCTCTTCTCTACCCAACTATAGTGCCTAGTGCGGGGTTGACAAAATGCCGGAAGTTTCTAAAGCCACCCCAGAGAGAAGGTGTTATTGCAATGCTATCTTCTTATGGATTTCAGAAAGAAATCAAGGGAACTGATTAAACAGAGAATGTGTTTGTACTGTGGGATCACCTCCCTGAGAATCAGTGGGAAGTAAATTACAGGAAGGAATCCTGCAGGGAAAGTTGTTCTTGATTAGACATCACTCTCACTGACCGCTCAAAGGAAAGCCCAGTGCTCAGCAGTGGTACATTTTGACACAAAGCACAGGAACCATGTGAACCAGTGCTGAAGGAAAAATAACCTGTTAAAGGAACTGGATTGGGATTCTATTTTAGCAAGGACGGGAAGCCTAATGATTAATTTACAGGTTGATATTTTTGAAGGGAAATACAAACTCATCAAGTGGGAAAATACTGCTTTCTAAGCAGGAGCCCCCTGTGGGTGTAGTGATATATATATGTATATGTGTATGTATATGCATATGTATATGTATATATTATAAATAATAATTTACTTTTAATTGTTCTCAGTATAATATTCTTATATAAATAAGTACTGCTATAAGAAATGTACAAAATAAAATGTTAAATTTCCACTCTATTCTTCCCCTCCAAGGTAATTTTCATTAACTGGTATGTATCATTCCTGTTTTTCATTTCTCCATATATGCATGTATAATGAACTTTAAAAATATGTAGGGATGAGATTTTAATAAATTTATATTGCTCTGCTATTTTTTTTTCACTTAACATCCTTTGTTTAGATCACCAAGCTAGAGATAGAAATTTATACTAGTACAATGTACGCGGATTTGTACTGAATAAATTCAAATTCAAAGCAGAGTTACCTGGGTTAAGTTCTCTGTTCTGTTGGGCCTGTTTTTAAAGAGGCAATTGAGCCTCAAATGGGAAACTCATCTGATGTTTGATATTTGAAATAACTTAAAACATGAACAGAGGGGCGCCTGGGTGGCGCAGTCGGTTAAGCGTCCGACTTCAGCCAGGTCACGATCTCGCGGTCCGTGAGTTCGAGCCCCGCGTCAGGCTCTGGGCTGATGGCTTGGAGCCTGGAGCCTGTTTCCGATTCTGTGTCTCCCTCTCTCTCTGCCCCTCCCCCGTTCATGCTCTGTCTCTCTCTGTCCCAAAAATAAATAAAAAACGTTGAAAAAAAAATTAAAAAAAAAAAAAACATGAACAGAGAACGGTCAATCATGGAACCTGATACAGAATAAGCACTTAATAAATTCTTGCTCAGTTGAATTCTGTTAATTTCCCTTACTCTGCTGTTATAAGTAAATAGTAGAATTCTCTTAATCTATCTTTATATTGTAAGATATCTTCCAAGCATCTTAGCCTATCTTATTTTATCAGTCTATAAATATTCATTGATTGTTTACTGTAGTCAGTCAACAAAACTCACCCACTATGAGGAGTCTTTTCTATATCAGAATTTTTGAAGGTGGGAAGTCATTCTCAAATCAATAATAAGATCGATAATCATAAACTGTTACATGTCTAGAGTACTTTGCTGTTTTCAAGACACTTTCACATGCCTCATCCCATTTAACACTCACAACAGCTTTGGGAGTCTGGTATCATTCTCATCTTATAGAAAAAGAAAGCGAAGCTCTGATAGTAATTGACAATCCCAAGCCAATGAACACAGAAAAGTGAAAAAACTGAGACTCAAACTTCTTTACCTCAAATTCAGGGCTTCTCTGGTATATTTCTTCTTGTACAACAGTTACTACCCTGTGGGACAAGCTCATTAAAAAAAAAATCAATTCACATCTGAAGAGCTGTTTATATAAAGTGGGAAAGATGGTCACTGTTGGCATCAAAAATAACAATTTAGTACATTATGAGGATACATGTACATTCAACCAGCAGTATATCAAACCCCCTGGTTATCAACATATGTTCTTTTGACCAGGAGTATCAGCATCCCCTGGAAACTTGCTAGAAAAGCAAGGCCCCTTCGACCTATTGAATCAGGATCTGTTTGGGCACTAGAAATCTGGTTTTAATAAACCCTCTGGGCTATTCTAATGCACATTAAAACTTGAGAACCATAGTTCTATCCAGTGAATTGAAGGAAGATAAATAAATTGCTATTCAAATCTAAGCAACAACCTGTTTGAACCTTCCTGCTGAAATATATTCCTATTGAGGTCCAAAGATATACCTTCTACAGAGATCAAAGGACACCTTTCCCCCTTGAAATACAAGCAGCTGCTCTCTGGTATAGGTCAGAGCTTATTGCTCCCAGGTATAGTAGTAGGATTTCATTTCCCTTAATGTATTTGTATTCTTGATATTGTGAAAACTTTTTTGAAGCTTCCTTAATATATTTCTCTATTAATTCCCATTTCCCACATGAGGGTATGAGATACTTTTGTGCCTTTTACTGATTTATTTAACAATGCAAGCTTAAAACAAAAGAGGAAAACAAGAACAATAAAAATAAAATTCCGCAAATCTGGAATACACATTGGATGAAAACAATGGCAAGCAAGGTGGTTACTTTTTGAAGAGTGTTATGGACTGAATGTTTGTGTTTCCACCAAATTCATATGTTGTGATGCTACCCAATAAGGTGATGGTATTAGGAAGTGGGAACTGTGGAAGGTAATTAGGATTAGATGAGGTCATGAGGATGGGGTCTTCACGAATGAGATTAGTGCCCAGGAGAAAGCCTGCCTCCCCTCTGCTCTCTGCCATGTTCAGATACAAGAAGTTGACGGTCTGCAACCTGGAACAGGGTCCTCACCAGAACTTGACCAGACTGGCTGGCACTCTGATCTCAGAGGATTTCCAGCCACTGGAACTGTGAGAAATAAATTTTTGTTGCTTAAAAGTCACCTAGTCTATGGTAATTTGTTACAGCAACCCAAAGTGACCGAGACAACAACTAACTCATAAACACATACTTAAAGTGAGTGGAGAGGAGCATAAAATATAAGAGGGTCAGGTCAGACTTAGGCTACTGTTTAAAACTTTTTAAAGTGTCCTCACATCATGTTATGATTTGAGCTATTCTTTAACGTGATTTACTGCAACAGAGACCTGAGATTTTATTCACATCATTCTTGTGTTGCTTAGCATCTACTTCAGGGAATTTTGGGATTCTCCTAGATACTCAATCATCACCCTAATGTGGAAATAATACAGGGGAAAGAGTCCATTGATAATTGTTTCTATTAAGTTAGAGGAATTTCAACTTACTGTATGAAAAGATTTGTCACCCAAAGAAAATATTGTTGAGTGAACTACAGAACAAATCTACAGAAGCAGGATTTTGAGTCCCATGCATATTCTTTTCCTATGGAAATGAACTGCCAAATGTGTGTGGTCTATAACAACTTTTAATAAAAAAATTACTAAACTGTATTTTTTTAAAGCGTTTTTAGGTTCACAGTAAAACTGAAGAAAGAGTACAGAGAGTTTCCTCATACTTCTTGGGCCCACACATGCACAAACTGCCTGATAATCCATATCCTGCACCACAGTGGTACACTTATTACAATTGATGTACCCATATTGACACATCATAATCACCCAGAGTTCATAGTTTACATTAGGGTTCACTCTTGGTACATTCTAAGAGTTTGGACAAATGTATGCAACACTCATCCACCATTGTAGTATCATACAGAATAGTTTTACAGTCCCGCAAATCCTCTGTGCTCTGTTTATTCATCCCCCCTTCCCCCCACCAAACCCTGGCAACCATTGAACTTTTTACCCTCTCTGAAGTTTTATCTTTATCAGAATGTCGCATAGTTGGAATCATATACTAGGCACCATTTCACATTGGCTTCTGTCACTTAGTAATAGGCATATATGTTTCCTTCACATCTTTTCTTGGCTTGATGGCTCATTTCATTTTACCACTGGTAACATTCCATTGTCTGGATGGGGCAGTTTCTTTATCCATTCACCCACCAAAGTGCACTTCAGTGTCATCTTGGCTACTTCCAAGTTTTTTTGTTTTTTTTTTAAAAATTTTTTTTTTAATGTTTATTTTTGAGACAGAGAGAGACAGAGCATGAACAGGGGAGGGGCAGAGAGAGAGGGAGACACAGAATCTGAAACAGGCTCCAGGCTCTGAGCAGTCAGCACAGAGCCCGACGGCGGGCTAGAACTCACGGACCGTGAGATCATGACCTGAGCCGAAGTCAGACGCTTAACCGACCGAGCCACCCAGGCGCCCCGGCTACTTCCAAGTTTTGACAATTATGAAGAAAGCTGCTATAAATGCCGGGTGCACATTTGTGTGGACCTAAGTCTTTAATTCATTCCTATTGTTCCACAGCCACACCAGCATCTGTTGTAATAAGTGCACAGTGATATCTCACTTTTTTTTAAAAAAAAATTTGCAATCCCTGATGACATAGGATGTTGAACATCTTTGCGAATGCTAACTTGCCATCTGAATATTTCTTTGGATGAGTATCTGTTCAGGTGCTTTCTATTTCTTAATTGGGTTGTTCATTACCTTATTGTTGAGTTCTTCAGAGTTCTTTTTATATTTTAGGTAACAGTGTTTCATCAGGCGTGTCTTTTGCGTATACTGTCTCCCAGTTTGTGACTTGTCTTCTTATTCTCATGCCGTTACCTTTCACAGAGAACAGGTTTTTAATTTTAATAAAGTCCAGCTTATCAGTGGTTTTTTTTTCCCCATAGTTGATGCCTTTGTGTTGTATCTGAGGTGTTACCATGATACCAGAATTCCTTCAGCTCTTCTCTTATAGTATCTTCTAGGCGTTTTATAGTTTTGCATTTTACATTTAGGTTTATGATACATTTTGAGTTAATTTTTATAAAGGATGTAAGATCTGTGTTTAGGTTCAATTTTTCCACGTAGATGTCTAACTGTTCTTGCACCATCTGTTGAAAAGACTATTTTTGCTCTGTTGTGTTGTCTTTACCCATTTGTCAAAGATCAGTTGACTATTTTTTATGGGTCTATTTCTGGTCTCTCTATTCTTTGCTATTGGTCTACTCAACCATTCCTTCACCAATACCACACTGTTTTCATTACTGTAGCTTGATGGTCAGTCTTGAACAAGTTATTTATTTTGAAGATAGGTAGTGCAGTCTTGCAACATTGTTCTCTTTCCATATTGAGTTGGCTATTCTGGGTCTTTTACCTTTCCATAGAATACATTTGTTGAGATCCACAAATTAACTTGCTAGGAACTTACTGAGATTGCATTGAATATATAAATTAGGTTGGGAAGTACTGACAGCTTGACAATGTTGACTCTTCCTATCCACAAAGGCTACTGAAACAGTATTCCATACCTGGGGTACGTCCCACTTGGTAGTGGCGTATAATTCTTTTTATACGTTGCTGGATTTGATTTGTTAACATACTGTTAAGGACTTTTGCATCTATGTTCGTGGGAGATATTGTTCTATCAAGGTTTTTTTTCCTTCTAATGTCTTTATCTGGTTTTGGTATTAGGATAATGTTCCCTCAAAGAATAAGTTAGAAAATATTCTCTCTGCTTCTATTTTCTGGAAAAGATTGCAGAGAATTGGTATAATTTCTTCCTGAAATGTGCAGTAAATTAAACAGTAAATCCAGGTGGGGTTCTGTTTTTGAAGGTTATTAATTATCACTGCAATTTATATAAAAGACATAATTCTATTCTGATTGTGTGTGTGTGTATGTGTGTGTGTGTGTTAGCAGATTGTATCTTTTATGGATTTGGTCAGTTTAATCTAGACATTTGTGGGGACAGAGTTGTTCATAATATTCCTCTATTATTCTTTTGATGTCCATGAGATCTGTAGGGATGACCCCTCTTTCATTTCTGATATTAATGATTTGTATCTTCTTTTTTTCTTAGTTACCCTGCTAAAGGCCTATCAATTTTACTGTGATTTCAAAGAACCCATGTTTAGTTTTGTTTATTTATTTTATTCATGCCCTGTTTTCAATTTCATTGGTTTCTGTTC
The DNA here is from genome assembly GCF_028018385.1 of Neofelis nebulosa. Taxonomy (NCBI): domain Eukaryota; kingdom Metazoa; phylum Chordata; class Mammalia; order Carnivora; family Felidae; genus Neofelis; species Neofelis nebulosa. Next base: position 38,263,802 of record NC_080782.1, on the reverse strand, counting down.
TAATTTTTATTATCTCTTTTCTTCTATTTACTTTGGACTTCTTGCTCTTTCTTTTCTAGTTTCTTAAGGAATTAGCTTTGATTATTGATTTTAAATCTTCTTTCATTTCTAATATATACATTCAATGCTACAAATTTCCCTCTCATACTGTTCCTCTGAGTGCCACAAATTTTGAAAAGTTGTATATTTTCATTTTCGTTAGTTCAAAATATTTAAAAAATTTTCCTGAGATTTCTTCTCTGACCTATGTATTAGTTCAGAAGTAAGTGTTGTTAAACAACAAAAATTCTAAAAGATATATGCACCCCTATATGTATTGCAGCATTACTTATAATAGCCAAGACATGGAAACAACTCAAGTGCCCATCTGTAGATGAATAGATTAAAAAAAAAAAAAAGAGGTGATATATATACACACTGGAATATTACTTAGCCATAAAAAAGAATGAAATCTTGCCATTTGCCACAACACGAATGGACCTACAAGGTATAGTGCTAAGTGAAATAAGTCAGAGAAAAACAAATACCATATAATTTAACTCATATATGTAATTTAAGAAACAAACTTAACAAAGAAAAAAAAAGACAAACAATAAAACCCAGACTCTTAGCTATAGAGAACTGGTGGTTGCCAGAGGGGAGGTGGGTGAGGGAGATGGTTGAAATAAGTCAAGATTAACAGTACACTTACCTTGATGAGCACTGAGAAATGCACAGAATTGCTGAATTATTACTATATTGTACACTTGAAACTAATGTAACACTGTACGTTATTTATACTTGAATCTAAAAAAGAGGATGTGTGTTGTTAATCTCCAAGTATTTCTAGTTTACTTCCACTGTGATCTAAGAGAACACATTGTATGGTTTCTACTTTTTTAAATGTCTTAAGGTGTGTTTTATGGCCCAGAATGTAGTCTATCTGGAAAAAATATTCCATGTGAGCTTGAGAAGAGCTCTGCTGTTGTTGGGATGAAGTATTTCATAGGTGCCAATTACATCCAGTTGATCTATGGTTCTCTTCAGCTCATTTATGTCCTTACTGATTTTCTGTCTTCTGGATCTGTCCATTTCTGATAGCAGGATGTTAAAGTCTCCAACAATTGTAGTGAATCCATGTATTTTTCCTCACAGTTTTACCAGTTTTCACCTCACATATTTTGATACTCTGTTGTTAAGTGTATGTACATTATGGATTGTTGTATCTTTTTGGAATATTGACTCCTTTATCACTATGTGAAGTTTCTCTTTATCCCTGATAACTTTTCCTTGCTCTGAAGTCTTTCTGTCTGAAATCAATGTATCTACTCTGCTTGTTTTGATTAGTGCTAGCATGTCATATCTTTCTTCATTCCTTTTCTTTTACTTTCTATACGTATTTGTATTTAAAGTGAGTTTCTTGGGTGCCTGGGTAGCTCAGTTCGTTAAGCATCCAACTGGATTTCAGCTCAGGTCATGATCTCATGATTTGTGGGTTCAGGCCCTGCATCTGGCTGTGCACTGACAGCATGCAACCTGCTTAAGATTCTCTCTCCCTCTCTCTCACCCCCTCCTCTGCTTGTGCTCTTTTTCTCTAAATAAATAAATAAATAAATAAATAAATAAATAAATAAATTTGAGTTTCTTGTAGGAAACATAACTAGGTCTTGGTTTTTTTTTGGTCCATTCTGACAATGTCTTCTAACTGATGTACTCAGATAGATAGGGCCTTTAAAGTGATTATTAATATAGTTGGATTAATATCTATCATACTTGCTACTATTTTCTTTATATTGCTTTTGTTATTTGTTCCTATTTTTTTCTTCCTCATTTCTTCTTTTACTTGCTTTGGTGGTTGTTTCAGAGTTTGCAATATACCTAGTCCAAGTCCACTTTCAAATATCATTATACTACTTCACGGGTATTGAAAGTACCTCTTAATTCTTCTCTCATCCCTTGTTTTTCAGCTTGGGGAGTTTCTACTGTCAAATCTTCAATCTCAGAAATTCTTCCCTCAGCCATGTGTAGTCTGCTAATGAGTCCATTAGAGGCATTTTTCATTTATGTGTCTGAATTTTTAATTTCTAGCATTTCTTACTGATTCTTTCTTAGACTTTTCATCTCTTACATTATCCGTCTGTTCTTACATATTGTCTACTTTTTCCAGTAATGTCCTTAGCCTATTAATCATAATTAAAAAAAAAAATTCTTGGTGTGATAATTCCAACAATCCTGACATATCTGAGTCGGATTCTGATCCTTGTTCAGTCTCTCCAAACATTACATTTGCTTTTATTGTGCCTTGTAACTTTTTGTTGGAAGTTGGACATGAGAGACTGGGTAAATAAGCCATCAATAATATAATGACAAGGTGTAGGGAGAGAGGAAGTATTCTATAATCATATGATTAGTTCTTAGTCATTGGTGAGTCTGTGCCCCTGGACTGTAAACTTCACCAGGGTTTCTCACCAGGGTTTCTCAATCCCCTACCCCCTCAGGTGTATGAGGATGGCTAGAGGGGGCTGGTGTTAGCTGTTTCCCTTCCTCCTGTTAGGTTAGGCTCTTATAAAAAAAAGTCCAGTGGTTTACGCTTTGGTAAAACAATGTTTCCTGAGGGTAGGCCTTGTTGAGGACAAGATGCTCTAGTTTATTTCAAAGTGGTTTATTTTCCTCTTCCCCAGATGAAAGTAAAAGAAGATTTTTCTTAGATATTCAGCAATTCATCCATTACAGTTCAGGTTTTCCTACCCTAGCACTAGTTCCTGTGACGTTTCTGCTTTGGGATTTCTGCTCTGGTAAGTTGTGTACCTCTGTCTCCTCCTGTCTGTTTTTCCAGTTTGGGGGGCAATAGTTTGTCTTGTGACCTTACCTCTCTGTTGGATCTAGGAAGAGTTGATTTTTGCATGTTCAGCTCCTTACTTGTTAAAATGGAGTAGTGACTTCTAACCTACTGCATGCCAGACCGGAAACTCTGTGCTTTCTTTGCAGATAAATAAAATACAAGGTAACGTTGAATTGTTTGCTTTTCCTTCATACTGAATGGTATTTCACAAAGGCAGCTGGTGACATAAAGCTATATATCTGAATAAAATTATAACAGTAGAAAATCTGTATCATACAACATAGCATAATATAACCATGTTGCTACTCGGAAAAAGATTAATCACTAATTGCAGTACAATTTTTAATTAAAAAAGGTGGGAACTAGAAAAAAAAATTAAGGATGTTCAGTAAGCTAGTGATCAAAGCCAAACATTAAATTAAAATGTTTTCTATGAAAATATGAATCTGCTTATGCAGATTATCCCACTGAATTATTCCACCATCTGCAGAATTCATGCCTTTTTGTTTGACTCATTTGTTACAAGTAGCTTATCAACAATGGCTCCCACTATTAACATAAATAAGAGATTCTTAGATGACTATAGGAGAGACAATTGGAAAGTCATACCCTGTTAGAAAAACTAAAGAAACCAGCATTATGTTTTCATGCTATGTATTACAGTATCAATGGGACTGTGCCCTTAAGAAACCCAGCTGTATTCCAAAAAAAAGCAGTAAACGTTAATTGTATCATGGAGGATATTGAAACACTTGAAGATGCTCTTTTTTGTTGATCTAGTTATAATTTTAATGCAAAATATGCATAAAGACGGAAGCCTATTCAGTGAATAATCTGTACTGCTGTCTGTGGTCAGATATACTGCTATTGAGAAAACATAAAAATCACATTTTTATTTAAAACATATTACCAAACATGTCTTTAAAGATTTAATATTCAAAATATGTTGTCTGTATTCTACATCAGCAGACTCACTAACCTTCAGCTTTTATTTATATGATAATGAATTATTCAGAGAAGATATGGGCAAGCTTTCCTAAATGAAGTATCCGCTGTTGATTCTTGTGATCTATGTCTCTTAGGTTTGAGGCAATAATATGAGCACACAAAAGGCATCAAGAAGATTTTTGTCTATATATCTTTATATCTATCCATCTATTTAGTTATTCAAGTAGTTATCTAACATCTATCTTTGTACATATATTTGAGATGTTAGAAATGAAAATTCCTCTTTAAGTTTCCAAATGCCCCTCTACTGAGAATGACTCTATAAGTTCTCATCACTTCAATGTAAAGTACCTTTAAGAGGCACCTGGCTGGCTTAATAGAGCTTGTGACTCTTGATCTCAGGGTTGCAAGTTTGGGCCCACATTGGATATAGAGATCACTAAAAAAGTAATAAAATAAAGTAAAATAATGTAAATTACCTTTGGGGAAGCTAAAACTGGGATTCATACTGGGGACTTTGGATAGCCAGAATTTCATGTGAAGCCAAAGGAAATTGAAACCAGGAAAAAAGACTACCACGTGCAGAGACAAGAGAGAAAAGAATTTGAAGTGTGTTAAAAATGAAATTTATCCTATTCAGATTCCTAAATGAAGCAAATCTTTCCCTGGGAGCACTAAAATTTCTCCCAAGTGCTGCCTTCAGTGTGATCCCTGTTGACAGATGGCTGCTATCCCTTCTAGATCAACAGGAAGGATGGTGTACTGTAGTTTATGAAAGGAAAATTTGCTTTTCAAAATGGCTGATGGTTGTACTATTGCTAGGGGTCAAGCTAGGGTTTATTTGATCATTGGAGGATCCAGTGTTGTCAGCATTCAATGGAAGGCTTAAGTTAGAGGCCATTTTGGAGACATCAAGTAATGTGCTTTGAAGCTTACAATGACCCTCTGCTGTAGTTAGTGAGTCCAAGATTTCTGGGGGGAATCTAAATTTACAACAGCTCTGGTGGGCCCCCATTATCAGAAGTAGAGAGAATAGGAAGTTTGTGTGAGATTTATGCCTGCTATTACTAACATATTTTGTTCATAAATATGTTTCATTAATAGCAACAGATGGACTTGTAGAAAAGTCGTTAAATGTAGACATAAAATCGTGTTCCATATAGCTCAGTTCAGCAGACTTCGTCACATCAGAAGAATGTCAAACAACAAAAGTTAAACAGGATGGAGGAACATAAGGCAGGAAAACACTACATCAAGAATAATGGGAGATTGTTAACCCCTCCAGGGATCAAATCAAGTAGAGACCAAATCAAACTATTTTTTTAAAAATTGAATTTAAAATTGTACAATTAGCTTTAGGGTTCCCCCCTCCACCAAACAACTGGTTGTTAGTGTCCTTTTGATTTCGTGAACTCTCCAGGAGAATAGTGAAAAAAAGCATATGCCTGCTATCCAGAGGCTAAAAAACTTGGTTAATCAGGATGGTCTGAACTACAGTTCATATATGGTCATATCAGACAGTACCACACACAGTAAGGGGTTTGTAAGCAGACTGTCAGCAATCCTATTCTTGGATGCAAAGGATTATAAGCCTAGCACAGAGTAAATAGTCAGTTTTGCTTACATTTACAGAAGGCTGGACAAAAGGCTGCAGACAATATGCGCAACAAACTAGATTAAATGCTCAACTCACGACAAGAGGGTCTTATATGTTGAAAGATAAAAGGGGATTTGTAACTCTGTACTTCAACTTTTCCAGTAATCAGGAACAAGGGTATGTTTGTGCACATTTTGTTAATATATACATCTGTGGACATTAACATAAACATTTTTAGGTGACCTATACACAGAAAATAAAGTGCACACCTATGATTAAAAAAAAATTTTTTTTAACGTTTATTTATTTTTGAGACAGAGAGAGACAGAGCATGAACGGGGGAGGGTCAGAGAGAGAGGGAGACACAGAATCTGAAACAGGCTCCAGGCTCTGAGCTGTCAGCACAGAGCCCGACGCGGGGCTCGAACTCACGGACCGTGAGATCATGACCTGAGCCGAAGTCGGCCACTTAACCAGCTGAGCCACCCAGGCGCCCCACACCTATGATTTTAAAGTGGCCTCTTCAAATGGGTAAAGACATCCAATTTTCATTAACAGCGCAAAGAAAAACTTTTTTTTCTTCTCTAGTTTCAATTGTAAAGCATCACTTTAATATTTAAATAGTGGCTATTTTCAACTACCATAATGAAATGGTACCATTTTTTCCTCTTCTAGTTTTCCAGACATATCGAAAGTCAATTTTATTGCTTAAATATTTTAACATCCTGAAGTTCTTAAGAACCAGTTGGCATAACATTACTTCAGCCTGAGTGAGGAAGTCTCTGATTTTCAGAATTGTGCCCCAAACATGTTGTGGGAATGTTATTTTATTAGTTTAACACCTCAGAAATACGTTTCTCTGAGAACATAATTTTGAAGATTATTAAATTTGGCAAAACTTTCCAGCGAAATTCACTGTATGAGAAATTGCACATTAACATGTCTATGAAACTTAATACTTGAGGATAATATTCTGTCTGTAAATAGCACATTAATTCTCTCACATCAGAGATGCTGTTATGAACTATGGGGTGTATTTGTTCTTTTAGGCAACTGATGCGCCACAATAAATTACATAGTAATGTACTATGTAAAATAGAAGAGTTAAGTCTTTCTAGTAGGCTAACAATAAACACCCCAAAAGTGTTTATTCTTCTATATACATTATTATTAAAGTGTGCTTATTTTCTAACAAAATAGTTTCTGATAATGAAGATTTTTTTTAATTTGTAAGAAAATAAGCTTTTTAAAAAATTTTTAACAATATTTATTTATTTATTTGAGAGGCAGAGAGAGAGAGAGCGAGCATGAATGTAGGAGGGGCAGAGAGAGAGAGGGAGACACAGAATCTGAAACAGGCTCCAGGCTCTGAGCTGTCCGCACAGAGCCAGATGCGGGGCTCGAACTCACGGACCGCGAGATCGTGACCTGGCTGAAGTCGGACGCTTAACCGACTGCGCCACCCAGGCGCCCCCAGCTTTGCTTTTTTTAATCCATGATTGCTTTGCTATTTGGGCTCTTTTGTGGTTCCAAAACACATATTCCAAAATCCAATCTCATTGATATTGAGATGGTCAGAATAAACTCTTAAGAGAAGGTAGTTTTGCTATTTTGTTCTTAAATGACAAAGAGTTGTCCGGAAGAAAGGGCTAGAGAAAGAGCAAAAGCAGTCCAACAAGAGAGAGCAGTGATTATAAAGGTGTGGAAGATGAAAGATGAAAGTTGGTGATCTAGGGGAGAGAGAGAATTTTAATATGACTTGAATATCAGGTGAAAAGGAAAGAACGTAGGGCAAGATTGAGAAGGGTCTTGCATGGCATGCTAAGGAACTTGGACTTGTTCCCAGAAGCTGTAAGAATCCACTGAATGATTTAAAGATGCAGGTCTTATTTATGCTGCAAAGAAACACATCCATTAATTGAGTTTTTTCATCATTAATCACGCCGAGGGAAGTTGCTGAATTTAATAAAGGTCATGTAATGTCAGGGAGAGTGTTACTTTAAGGGGGAAAACAGAACAGAGATCATTTGAATTCTTATCTAACATTGTGATTTTGCAGTTGGCAGATATTAGAGTAGTCCCACTCCCAGTAACTGCAGTCAATTCAGGTAAATCAACGATGTAAAATAAACAGGAATCTCTCTTACTTTCCTTTCAAACAGCAAACAAATCTTCTGGTATCTAAATTTAGAGTTTAAATAATTTGACACTTCTCTATTTGAAACAGTTGCCATGCCATATAAGGTCTATTATTCCCTACGTAAAACAAATCCCTGGGATTAACAACATAAACTAGACAGAAATCAACTGAAATTTTTGGTTCTGTTGCAAGCAAACTCAATATTGAGTTGAACTTTGACTTGAAAAATTAACAATTGCCAGGGGCGCCTGGATGGCTCAGTCGGTTGAGTGTCCGACTTCGGCTCAAATCATGGTCTCGCGGTTCGTGGGTTCGAGCCCTTTGTCAGGCTCTCTGCTGACAGCTTGGAGCCTGAAGCCTGCTTCATGTTCTATGTCTCCTTCTCTCTCTACCCCTCCCCTGCTAGCGCTGTGCCCCCCTCTCTCAAAAATAAATAAACATTGAAAAAAAATTTTTTTAATTAATAATCACCTTTGTCAATGTATTCCAAAAAACACTAGACTAAAACAGTGGTTGGTAATATTTGTATTCATTTCATATGACATGTCCCTAATAACTTCATTTATATCAAAATTTAGTTTAGCATCCATTAAAATGTAAGAGCATACTTTTTTAGAATTCACTTAAAAGTCTCTTATACCGGCCTCACCTCCATTTTATGTGACTAAAATACATAGGTGATATGTTTATTGGGCAAAGATTAGACTATTAAGAATAGATTATATATTGTGACTTTTTAAATCTGATACCAAAAGCAAAAGCAAAAAAGGCAAAAATTAATGAGTGGGACTGTATCATACTAAAAAGCTTCTACACAGCAAAGGAATCAGAAACAAAGTGAAAAGACAATTTACTGAATGTGAGAAAATATTTGCAAATCATATGTATGGTAAGGGGCTGATGTCAAAAACATACAAAGAACTCATATAGCTCAATGGCAAAAAAACAACAAAGAAAAATAATCTGATTTAAAAATGGTAAGACATTTAAAAATATCACCTCACATCTGTTAGAGAGACTTTGATAAAAAAGACAAGAAATAACAAGTGTTGGCAAGGATGTGGAGAAACAGGAAACTTTTGTGTACTGTTTGTGAAAATGTAAATTGGTTCAGCCACTATGAAAAACAGCATGGGACTGTCTCAGAAAATTTAAAATAGAACTGCTATATGATCCATAAATTCCACTTCTAGATGTTTATCAAAAAAACCCCCCACTAACTCAAAAAGATGTATGCACCGTATATTTATTGTAGCATCATTTACAATAGCCAAGATATTGACAAAACTTAAGTGTCTATCAATGGATGAATGGACAAAGAATATATACATATATATATATATACATATATATATATACACATATATATACACACATATATATACATATATATGTGTATATGTATGAATGGACAAAGAATATATACATAGATATATACACACATATATATACACATATATATATACATATATACGTGTATACATATATATACATATATATGTGTATATATATGAATGGACAAAGAATATATATATATATATATATATATACATATATACATGTATATATATACACATATATGTATATATGTATATATATACACACATATATATACACACATATATACATATATGTATGTATACATATATGTGTGTATATATATGTGTGTATATATATGTGTGTATATATATATATGTATATATTCTTTGTCCATTCATCCATTGATAGACACTTAAGTTTTGTCAATATCTTGGCTATTGTAAATGATGCTACAATAAATATACGGTGCATACATCTTTTTGAGTTAGTGGGGGTTTTTTTGATATATATATCATATGATATATAACATATATATATGTGTATATATATATGTGTGTGTATATATATATGTGTATATATATATATATAAAATTAATGATGGGGCGCCTGGGTGGCGCAGTCGGTTAAGCGTCCGACTTCAGCCAGGTCACGATCTCGCGGTCCGTGAGTTCGAGCCCCGCGTCAGGCTCTGGGCCGATGGCTCGGAGCCTGGAGCCTGTTTCCGATTCTGTGTCTCCCTCTCTCTCTGCCCCTCCCCTGTTCATGCTCTGTCTCTCTCTGTCCCAAAAATAAATAAAAAAAAAAAAACGTTGAAAAAAAAAAATTTAAAATTAATGAGTGGGTTTGAGCCCTCAAAAATAAATAAATTATAAAAAATAAATAAATATATATGTGTATATATATATGTGTGTATATATATATATATATACATATATATATATATAATTCAGCCATAAAAAGTTTAAGATCTTGACATTCGTGACAACATGGATGGATCTAGGGCATTATGATAAGTGAAATAAGTCAGACAGAGAAAGACCAATATCAGATAATCTCTCTTATATTTGGAATCTAAAAACAAAACAAACAAAACCCAAAAAACAGTCCTATAGATACAGAGAACAGATTGGTGGTTTCCAGGTTGGGGGGTGGGGTGGGAGAAATGGGTAAACAGGGCATAAATTTATTTTAAAATGTAAAAAGCTTAAAATTTTTTGAAAGAATCTTGAGTTATAGATTTATGACATAATTTCATTGAAGGAAGTAGGTGGAATATATTAAGTAATATTGATTTACTAATATTTCAAACAACACAAACTCATAAAATGTGCTACTTATACTTTTTCTAAATAAATTATTTTGCATATTCCAACTAATAAAAACTAATCAGTGCTAGGACCGGAGAAGACAGTATAGAGAAAAACACATGGGTCAGTGTGTTGAAGAGGGGGATGAACATAGGTGATGTTTGAAGTCAATACTGGGAAGCTCTCATGAGATCTTGCCCAAGAGAAGGAAACTTGAACATATGAAAACTTCATACTGTTTAAGGATGCATCAAAACCGCATTTCTTATTCTGATTCTGTCATTCATTCGGCAGTTAGCAGAATGCTTGGCATGTAGTGGACCATGAGTAAATAAATAATGAATGAGTAAATGCATATGGTAAGCATTCAAAGCTTCATGGAAAGCCTGGAACCCACATAGAACTCATCCCACTGAGCTCAAAGACAGATACTCCCCACAAAAATTACAGAATCAAAGTCTAGTAATCAATGATACAAAATATTAAGTTACTTGTATCCATTTTCTTAATTGGATATAATAGAATACAGCAATAGGTTAACTTAGCTGTGAAATTGTGAAATCTAATAATCATACAGACTAGTAAATTAAAGAATGGTTCCCTGAAGAGTACTCTCAGGTAAATTTTTATGATTCTACCGGGCAAAATTCTGCAACCTAACTTTAGGGAATCTTCATTTTGAGTGAAAGACTTTACACAAAGAATTAGTGTAAAGGGGTATGCAGGGTATGAGTGTCCATACCACAGAGAAAATTTTAAATAGTCTTAGTAGATTGCACCTAAGGTCTTTTTTTAACTTAAAGTGATTAATCAGATGTGATATAGTGACTGGGGTAATTAGGTCCCATTTGGCATGACTTTTGGGGATATGCTAGATATTTTCTATTTGTCCCTTCATATCCATTCTCCACTTTATCCTGTGCCCCAGAGGTTGAACTCTATAATCTTCATCAATTTGGGTCCTCCTGACCCAAGATGGAGGGTGGAAAGAGAGAAAGGTCAGGGAAATTATATTTCCTTCTTGTTTGTCCTCAGTTTGTCAGTGATTGTATTCTTCTATAGGCCACAGCTCCTGTTAGGCAGATTGTCCTCCCTTACAATGACAGCTATAACTCTTTCCAGGTTATGGTAACAACTCCCTCCACTTACCTCTTCAGGCCTAGAGATGGGTAAGGCTCTCTGATATTGCTACCTCTGGGGTACTGCACCATTTCTTGTTGGTGCCATAAACCTCAAATCTTTGCAAATAGTCTCTTTATTAAAATCCCTTCAATAATCTTCTTCGGGTCTGCTCTTAAATTAAAGGTTATTAAATTGAGATAAATACTTCAAGTCATCCTGAAATAATTTGTACCCTCTACTTTGTTTCAATGAATCCATTTTATGAGCAACCATAACCCAAAACCACTTTTGGTTCTAAGGACTAAGCTTAACATTTTCCACTGAGATTTGCTGGAGTAAAATTTTGCTGTTCGTGTAAGTTGCTTATGAAAGGGTTTAATTTTAAGCCCTTTTGAATGTCTTTATAGATTCCTAAGAATTCTAAAAAAAAAAAAAAATCCTTGGAGGATTTTCTTGGCTTTCCATTTGTTTGTGTCAAAATAAGAATCCAGGAGACAACCCGTAATCGTTCAGCTGTGGGGCAGTCAGGGCACATTTCAACATGTCTGCCATCAGCTGTTGAATCAAAGAGAATGTCTCTGACATGCCCTCTCTGCCTCCACTGCCTTAAAAACTGGTTTTGCCATCCCATTTATCCTAAGACTCAGGGCAGCAATACCAAGACAGTTGAAGAAGCAATAATACCTTTACACTTTGTTTCAGGACAGTTAGAGAATCAGGTGATCGTTAGCACATAGGAATGTTATAGGCATTAGAGGCTTAAAGGGAGTTCAGGAAAGATTATGAGTACATCATAGAACTCTTCATAAAACAGGTAACCTTTGAGTTAAATATTAAAGATGTATATTTTATTATTAAAAGTATGATTTTTATTGTCATTTTATTAGTTGTCTATAGGGTAAAAGCCATCACTGAAAGGGTGACTGTGAACAAGCACATGGCAATGAGTAATATAATTATAAGGAGTATTCAGGATATAGATTGAGTAGACCAGTTGAAGTATAGAGGCTTGTTTTAAAAGAGTTCTCAGAAATATTTGGTATACTGGAATCAAATTAATAGATAAAGTAATTGAGTATTTTTGAGTCAGAGTGTGACAAGAACATTGGCGATATTGCGGGAGTTTACTCTAACAGCACTGTGCAAGATGGATTGGGATGACGAAGGCCAGGACCATTGCAGTATTCTGTGGATGAAGTAATGTGGGTCTGAACTGGTCTAGTTGCAATGAGAGGTTGAATGGGAAGAAGGTATCAAGTAAGAAATAGGTTATAAAAGAATGACTAAAATTCAGGCAGATGCAGACAGTTTTAATCTTAACCCTCTTAATATGTTAGCTAAGCCATGTAGACTTTTCATTACTGTGTTAATTTATTTCCACTACAGATGATTTTACTCTTCCCTAAATGACATTTCAGAAATTTAGTATTTCTGGAACCATTTCCAAATTCCATAAGATATTAGAAAAAAAAAATCAACAATTACCTAACTTGTATTGCCTGCAATCTTTGGCTTCTTTTCAAGAAGAGTATAAGTCAATCACTTTGGCCACACAAATACTGATGCTCAATTGGATGTATAAAAGCTGCAGTTACTCTAGAACTTGCAAAGACAAAAATCCCATCGTTAACCTCAATGGGGTGATAATAACCTCACCTTCTCTTTAACCTTATTTTGTACATATACTTATTTCAAAAGGCCTTCCTTCTAAGAACATAAAATAATAATAATAAATATTATTTTAAGTTTTTTTAGTTCCCCAATTACACTGAAAAGGGTACAATGAATGTAACAGTTATTTATAAATTTTTGTAAAATAATAAAAGAATTTAATCATAGACTAGGTAAGCTAACATCTAATAAAACCACATTAAGTTTATTTATTTATTTAAAATTTTAATCAAGGATACTTTTCCAAAGTCTGTGAAGAGCTAGAAATTAGGCAAAAACACAAAACCTCTATTTAACGCTTCTTATAAACCTAATATTGGAACCACACTATTGAAACTAAACAGGAAATTTAAAACTAATGAACATATATATTAGACTTCTGAGGATCAGATCTTATGCCCGTACATGCCCTCATATTCCTAAGAAACTTTTGTTTTATACTTGACAATTACTATTTGCCTCCAGAGAAAAATAGTTCGTTGGAATTGGGCTAAAATAATCTCCCATTTCTGGGGTGCCTGGGTGGCTCAGTCAGTTAGGAGGCCGACTTCGGCTCAGGTGATGATCTCATGGTCCGTGAGTTCGAGCCCCGCATGGGGCTCTGTGCTGACAGCTCAGAGCCTGGAGCCTGTTTCGGATTCTGTGTCTCCCTCTCTCTGACCCTCCCCCGTTCATGCTCTGTCTCTCTCTGTCTCAAAAATAAATAAACGTTAAAAAAAAACTTAAAAAAAAAGTTAATCTCCCATTTCAAATTTCAAATTTCCCATTATTTGTCATTACTAAACGTTCTTGGAGAGTTCTGGCAATGCTTGCTGAAAGAACACAACAAAATACCATACTGTGTTTAGTGCTTCCTGTATCCTGGCAAGTGCTTCCTCTTTCTTAAAACGGATTTGGAAGACTTCCCAGATTGTGCTTTTGCACTTTAAAGCAGGAAGGCTGTATCACAGTGCTGGATGGGATGACATAGTGTACTCACAGCAAGCTGAATACGTGTTCCTCTGCCTTACCCCGCCCCCTCCTCAGTGCTTATAAAATCATTTTGTAAGCTGATTACCAGTGAGTATATCGTTTTGAAGACAAATCTGGAATCTCACAAAGTTGTTGATCCACTAATGTAAGGCTCAATAGAGGACCAGTGAGAAGACATATTTGTTTAAAAACGAATAGCTTTCCTTATCTTTTTTCTGGGAAACATTTGTAGATAATGTCCCTAGAAATGTAGTTTCCCTATGACAATGTATCTACTAAATGGAAAGGCCCTTTGATGGCATTATATGTTCGGATGACTAAGACATTTTTCCATTAACAAGTTACTGGATTATTTAAAGGAATTGCTTTAAATTTGTGTTTACTCTTTAGCATATCTATTTCTGGGGTGCCTGGCTGACTCAGTCTGTGGAGCATGTGACTCGTGATCTCAAGGTTGTGGGTTTGAGCCCCACGTTGGGTGTAAAGATTACTTAAAATTAAAAAAAAAGAATAAAAATAAAATGTCTATTTCAAAGTTGTTTAATTCTAAGTTGTTTTGCACCTCTTTTTGTCCCAACAGGAACAATAATTCACCATTTTCTTGTATCACCAAAAGAACACTATTATAGAGGAAATTTAAAGGACTGTAGATACATTGTTAGGTATGCCTGTTTATTGCACAGTGAATGAACAATGACTCTGCATCAGTTACTATATATTCTAGGAGGATTAAAGTTTTGGGTGAGGCATGGTAGTGAAGGATATAACCAAGTACTATAATTTGGAAAAAAAAAAGTTAGGGTTTACTCAATAGAACACCTGCCCATATTACTGTAGTGTGCCCTAGGTGAAAGATACATAATGTAATCCATGTTAAAGGAGTCTAGGAGGACTTAATGGTATTCAAACGTCCCAAGGGCAGTAAAGGTAAAGCTTTGGTCCCAAAGAGAGTGGACAAGTTCTGAGACATTAGGTAGTAAGTCAATGAAGATTATTGACTGGATCACCTGAGTCCAAATACTACCCTGCGCCATAACTGAGAGGCCATTTAGACATGCTTATCCCTAGATATGATTGACAATACAGTGCATTTGGGGAAGCTGGAGAACCTAGACCCTGGGATTGCTGTAACATGAGTAAAAGTTATGCCATAATCCATAGTTGTGAGTTTGCTGATATACCTTGTGTACTTCAAACTCACTGAGAAACCGAGGTTTCTTACAAGAAATAGCTATAAGAAGTTAAGGAAAGCAATGAAAGGAGAAAAAAAAAGAAGGAAAAACAAAACTAATGCCTATCATGTGATTTAATGGCTACTATATTAGGGTAGGATCAAATAGTAACTAGAAGGCATCTTTTCCTTCTTTTAGAAATATGTTGGGGAACCCAATATCTAAACAAAGTGATTCATCTAAAAGTGGTAAAATATTTTAAATGTTTACAATAAATTTTACACATTAAAGATGTATATTCAAAGGGAAAATTTTTAAGAATTGTGCTTACAAATTGTATGGGATTATTGTTCTTACCATTGCCACTTTCAACCTCAAAACGACATGGCTTTTGTAAAAGTTGTATGGACAGGTCATGCATGGACTTGAAAACACATCCTAGCTTCAACCTTCTACAAGTGTCTAATTTGGTGGGAGTTTTGAAAACTTTCTGGGGAAGGATTTTGAGATGGAACTGAAAGAATACGAGGAATGGTAGCTACACAGGATGGATGATCTATTCAAAAGGAATATTATTTGTAAAGTTAAAGATACCTTTGTAGTTCTTTTGTGAAAAAGAAGAAAATGATATTTGCCATATAGCAAGAAGGGAGTCTTCAATTAACTTTTTCAGAACTTAATAATTTCCAGTGAATTTTAAAATCAACAATTATTTTTCAAATTAATTAACATGGCCAAAAGTACAAATTGAGTTCATGGTACATAGTTTGGTTATACTCTCTGTAGTCTCCAAGCTTAAATGTCACACCCTATTCTTAGAAGAATATGTTGATAGAGAATTTCATAAGAGCATCTTGATAGAATCAAGTCATTATTTTAAATTATAAAATGTATCCACACACACACAAATTAACTTATTAGACTCAAATGATAATGTCAAATTTCTAGACAGTACTGACAGTGATAAATAAGAAATAGAATTCTAAAAATCATCAACATTTTATTTTAAAGAATTGGCTTCAACAAATGATCTCTCATTGAATTACATGCCTGAAATTAGGTATCTATATAATTTTACAGCTAGAATACCTAAAAATAGTCAACTAACCCTTTTACTTTACAAGTAAGAGAAGGAAAACACAGAGAAGTAAGCTTCCAGAATTACTATATATAGAAACAATGGAATTCAGACTAAGATGTTGATCTCCTGATTCTTATCCTAGAACCCTCTCTTCTCCATCAACCACATCATTTCTCCTCTTTTTACCAAAGAGCTCAATGTCCCAGAAATGGGTATAACTGTGGTGCTTCATCCACTGCTAACATGGATCAAAGGTCTTTTGCTTACTTGTCTTCTATTTTATTTTTCACTGATACTCATATCTTGGTCAATATTTCATCTTGTCTTTTACAAACATAGGTTACTAATCAAAACAAGTTACTCTTAATGCCACTATCTGTAGAGTAGTTGGCTTGCGTAAATGTTTTATAACCCCTGGATTTTCAGGGTGAAGATAATTAAACTCTAAGATCCATATAAGAAAGGCAAAGCAAGAAAATATTCTCAATTATTTTTAAACATTTCTGGTAAAATATACATAATACAAAACTTGCCATTTTAACCATTTTAAGTGTACAATTCAACAGCATTAATTACATTCAGAGCTGTATAAGCATTACCACTATTTCTAAAAATCTTTATCACCCCAAAGTGAAAGTCTATACCTATGAACCAATAAATTTCTATTTCTGTTTTTCTCTAGTCCCTAGTAACCTCTAATCTACTTGCTGTTTCTATGAATTTACCTATTCTAGATATTTCATATAAGTGGAATCATATAATATGTGTCCTTTTGTGTCTAGCTTATTTCACACAGCATAATGTTTTCAAGTTTCATCCATGTTGTAGCATCCATGAGAACCTCATTACTTTTTATGACTGAATAATGTTCCATTTGATCTATATACTGTGTTTTGTTTATCTAATCATCTATTGATTGACTTGTGTTTTAAATCTGGAAACGCCATTCTTTAGTACTATGTCCTTCCAAAGTCAATACCAAAGTTCATGTCTATTTGGTATAGCTTTATATCTGAACTTTGGGGAGATATGTGCTAAAAACAAAGTTATTATGTGGTTTACCACTATCAAATGATATTGAAAAATATTCAATAATATGCAGTTGGAAATAAGTTCACATTTTCTACCAAGTAAGTAACAAAATGGGGCTACTATTAATTTACTGATATCATCTAAATAGATTTTATTTTGAATGCTATAATTTATGCTATTTAAATGAATTTTTACGCCATTTTAAAATTATAACCATTTAAGACAATATCTACTTTCTTTAAACATTCTAGGGTCACAAGCACCCGTGAATATGTCATAAAAGTTGGTAACACAAAAACACACAAACACACAATTTTGCAGATGATATTGTGTTTCATGGCACCCCAAACCTTTCTGAAATTTGAATTCCAAGGTAGAGAATTTTTATCTTGATAGGTATTTGACTACAGGTTCTGGGAGGTAGAGATAGGAGTTGCACATGACCTTTCAACTCATTCGATTTTATGCATATCCCCACCTTTATAGCTCCAACAGAACACTCATATTCATAAAATTCATGACTCATTATGTTGCGACTAATTATTCTATAACAGTAAGTTTTGCTTTTCCTCCTAAATTGCAAACATTTATGGTAAAAATTCAAGGTCTATATCTCCTCTGGAGTTTTCATGCTCCCTAACACACATTATTTTCAATAACAATTATTATATATATTTTATTACGTTTTCTGGAAAGTTTAAAACAGGGATATTATACCACTTTTGAGTTTTTATAAATGCCTTTGCTCTTTTAACAATGGTATTTTAGCACCATACTTTCTGCAAAAAAGGTAATTAATTAGTTGTTAGTTTCATTTGACTTTTTTTAAAGATTCTTTCTCCCCCAAATCATTTTCTTGTTGTGAATGGATGGCCTCCTATAATTGGAAAAGAAGTGAAGAGGTCACGGGTCATATATTGTATCTTTCAGAAGAAGTACACTTGAAGCATCAAGTATAACTTAGCTGATATTTTTCAATGTAAGTCCAGTAAATATTTCTAATATTGTTAAACATTTTAAAGTACTTCCAAAGAAAGCAAGAAAGTGGTTTCAATACTTTCAGAGAAAAGTTAATTCACAAAGGAAGCTTGTGTTTTATGAGGCTTTCCTGAATTACAGAAATTAAAGATGGAAGGACCTATTAGGTCATTCAGTTCATTCCCTTAAGAGTGCAGAATTGCTCCCTGAAGAATATGCACTAGGGCTTTTCTGGAAAGGAAACATTAAAAGTCAACGGCAATTGAGATAGTAAATTTGTAATTTATGCACAATAAAGGTTTTTCTCCTCAGATATTAATACTACTGCATATTTTAAAATCTGGCTAAAGCATTAATAAAGTGATTAGCAAAAGTCAAGGAGGCCATTTGTTAGTGTACTTCCTGATGAAATAAAAAGCTCTTTAGGCAATTAGTTTGGAAGGAAATGAAAATGAACCCCTAATTCCTCCTCCTTATGCCACCCATCTAAGGTTTTTCCTCTTTGTTCCCCAAAATACAATTTCAGTGTTCTGTAATTAAGGGGTAATGGTTCCTGCTTGGGAAGTATCATGGGTAGAAAATGTCTGTTAATTTCTCTTGTTGGAGCATAGTTTCTATGCAAGCCTTCTAGAAAGATAGTATTCAACAAACTGATTTGAAAAATTCATAAGGTCACCTTTGGAAGGACTGAAGTTGTTAACTTTCTTAGATCTCAAAAAAAGAGTTCTTAGCCTCAAAAATACTTTCCCACCAAACTATTATAACATCTGAAAATGTAACCATAGAATTTATTTCTTACGTTAACTTTCTCAACTAGAACACTAGTTTTGAAATAATGTCCCCATGGGAAATGATGAATATTTTATTTGCTCTCTTAGAGATGTGTACTTGTCCATCACTGACTTGGAGACTGAAGAGCCCACAATAAAGAAAATTGCTTAACTTTGAGAGGCCAAATATTTAACTCAAAAGGTTTTTTTTTTTAATTTCATGAGCATTTATTAATGATCATGGCATACACTTTCAGAAATGCTACCTTAGAATTACCAAGATTATTCCTTAAATTATAAATACCTTAGATTGGATAACACCAGTGTTTATCTATCAGAGATTTAATCTGTAGTATGAATCGGTACCTCTTTGAGATTGTTTTATAGGTGGTATTATAGAAGAAAGAACTGAAAGAATAACAAGGTAATAAAAGGACTAATTTTGTAGTATGAGTGTTGTCCTTAAATGTCTCATTCACTTGTTCAACTTCCACCTATCCTTAACCTTTTCCATGTGGTTAACATGGACCTTTCCTTGGAGAGCTATTGATTACTTTGGGCAATGCCACTGATAATTAATCTGTTGTTTGGGAGTCCACATTGACTCTAAGTTTCTAACTCTCTTAGGCTAAATGGTCTTGTGGGATTTCTCTTCACATAGAAGGTTTCTTGTTTTTGTTTTAGTTTTGAACTATGACTGAAGGAGAATCAGCACAGTGAGGCAAATTCCCTGGCTAACCTTTGGTTTTCTGCTTTTAGTTTAGGCATATCAGGAAACAGAAGAAATAGTTAAACTAGTTCTATTTCTTTGCCCAGATCCACAGTAGTCTCTGGTTTCTGCACAATATCTGAATATTAAGAAGTGGGAATGGAAAAAGGGATGACTTTGGGTTTCCTTTCAAATGTATCTATGACTAAAACATATACAAATTCTAGAATATGGGCATAAGAATACATAAATTCTTAATACTCTCTCTTGGGGCGCCTGGGTGGCGCAGTCGGTTAAGCGTCCGACTTCATCCAGGTCACGATCTCGCGGTCCGTGAGTTCGAGCCCCACGTCAGGCTCTGGGCTGATGGCTCAGAGCCTGGAGCCTGTTTCCGATTCTGTGTCTCCCTCTCTGTCTGCCCCTCCCCCGTTCATGCTCTGTCTCTCTCTGTCCCAAAAATAAAAATAAAAAACGTTGAAAAAAAAAATTAAAAAAAAAATACTCTCAATATAACTAGTTGTATGATATTATAAACACTACTTATTTGTTTGTGCAATAATGTCCTCAACTATTCAATGAGAAACTAGAAATTGATAAGAACAATTCCAGTTCCTAGAATTATTAAATTACTCTGTGTGGTTTAGAAATTGAGTTTTACCTGTGTCTGACCAAGATGAAGAAACAGTTACTAGGTTTATCTTCTAGAATGAAACGATAACAAAAAGACAAAACTCATGAAATACAGCAGTGGTTTTCAAGACACGAGACACTACACAACAACTTATAGAAATCCTGAAGAAACAGAGAGTGTGGTGAACCTTATGATTGTCCAAGCTTTCTATCTTGAAAAGGTGCAAGGCGACAGCACAGAAAAAGAAAAGCCACTTGGAGTCTGGGATCTCCCTGAATTGAGAAAACAGAGCAGAGCATCTGGGAAGACCAAGGGAGCAAGAGTTCACAGGTCAACTACTGGAGAGGAGGACACTACACAGAGAGAGAAACTCAGAGGTTTACAGAAGTTACCTAAATATTTAGCATAGTACTGATCAGCACATGTACATAAAGAAACTACATGAGGCTAAGAAAAGAGCCACCTAAAATGATTCAAAGATAGAGTACTTTCAGCTCACACAGAGCCTGGAGAATGCCTGTTTCTACCATACTGGAAAAGTTTATAATTCAAGGAGTACTGGGTAGAGTACTCGGTAAGATCTTGCTTAGAAATGAAGGCTAATTACCCCTAAAATGAGCACTGAGCCACACCTACCTAAAAAAATTATAAAACAAGACCCAAAATGATTGAACTATTTCACGTAACCTAATGGCATCTCAAAACAAAGTTCAAGAACATTTACTGGAATGCAGGGCACCTGGGTGGCTCAGTCAGTTGAGCATCCAACTCTTGATTTCTGCTCAGGTCATGATCTCATGGTTTGTGAGATCAAGCCCTGTGTAGGGCTCTGCACTGGGGGTGTGGAGCCTGCTTGGGGTTCTCTCTCTCCCTCTCTCCCTCTGCCCCTCACCTGGTTCTGTTCTCTCTCTCTCTCTCTGTCTCTGTCTCAAAAATAAATAGACCTTTTATAAAAAAGCATATTTACTGGAATGCAAAATATCTCTCACCTAACAATGTCTGATATCCATTAAAGATGTCCAAAAACACAAAGAAGCAGAAAGAAAGGACCCATAAAAGGGAGAATAATCAATCTACGGAAATTGACCCAGACCTGACAGGGATGCTGGCAGACAAGAACACTAAAACGGTTATTTTAACTGTATTCCATATGTTCAAAAAGTTAATTGGAGATTTTGGAAGACATAAAAAAAAGAACAAGTCAAATTTTTGAGATGAAAACTATAATGGGTGAGATGAAAAAAAAATAAACTGGATGTTATTAAGTATTGCAGATTAAGCAGATTAAGTATCACAGAAGAGGTTAGTGAACATGACCATAGAAACCATCTAAAATGAAACACAGAACAGAATAAATTTTAAAAATTAGTACAGCCTCGGTGTCTTCATGGATAACCTCAAGCCACCTAATATGAATGTGCGTGGGGTCCCTGAAGAAGAAGGGCAGGGATACAGGAATTTTTTTTTTAATAATGGCCAGAATTATTCTTGATCTAATTAAAACAATATATCCATATACCTAAGATGCTCAATGAACTCCAAGCACAAGAAACATGAAGAAAACTACACCAAGACCCCTCATAATCAAAGTACTAATAAACAGTGATAGAAAGAATGTTTTAAAAGCAGCCGGGGGGCGGAGGGGGGAAGACATATTACATACAGAGGAACAAAAAAGATGAGAGCAGGTTTCTCATTGGAAACAATAAACATGAGCAAATAGTAGAACAACATCTTTAAAGTACTGGAAAACAAGTTTGTTAACCTAGAATTCTATATTCAGCAAAAATACCTTTCAAATACTAAGGAAAAATAGACACATAAAAGTGAAAGAATTAATCACTAGCATGATTGTACTGCAAGGAATGTTCAAGGAAGCCCTTCAAACAGAAGAAAAATTATATGAGGTGGCATACAGATGAGTATCACTAGATGAAATCCTTTGTGGAGCTGTACAAAGAAATGAAGAATATTGGAAATGATTACCAAAGAAGGAGAATATATGACTATTTTCTTATTATTTAAATCCCTGTAAAATAGAACTGTCCAATCAAAACATTATATTTTAGAGTTTACAATACAGACAAAAATACAATGCATAACAGAGTATAAGGTCTCGGAAAGAAGAAATGATTGTATACTATACATGAAGTGGAATAATATTCATTGAAGGTAGCCTGTGGTAAGTTAAATATGTACTATGCAACCTCACAAAATTAACACAGAGTCATAATAAACCAACAAAGAGGATAAAATGGCATCGTCAAAACACCCAACCTAAAAGAAGCCAGATAAAGAGAAAAGGAGAAATAAAGAAGAGAGGGGATATATCAAATTAATAGGAACATGATGTATATAAAGCTAACTATATCAATAAGCACATTAATTGACCTAACAGTATCAATAATCATATTAACTTTTAAGTGGGTTACATAATTGACGGTCAGATATTGTCAGACTAAATGCAAAAGTCAAGACCCAACTAACTGTATGCTGCTTATAGGAAATGCGCTTAAAGTAAAAGGAAACAAATAGATTAAAAGATGAAAAAAAATTAAACTTAGGCTCACATTCATAAAATGAAAGTTAGAGTGGCTATATCAGTATATGACAAAGTAGATTTTAGATCAAAGAATATTTCCAGGATACAGATGATCATTTTATAATGCAAAGGGCATCAATTCATAACAATCTTAAACAAGGATGTGCCTAAACAGATAAATAAACAGATAAATCCACAAGTATAGGTATAGGTTTCAATACTGCCCTCTCAATAATTTATAGGATGAGTAGACAAAAAGTCAACAAGTATATGGTAAATTTGAACAACACTACCCAACAACTTAATATTGGTAAAACACCCACCCAATAATGGTAAAATACACATTTTTAAAGTACACACAGAAAATATATCAGGAGGTTGAATTTTAAACAGTTCAGATTTAAATCCTATTTTTTTAACGTTTATTTATGTTTTGACTCTCAGAGAGAGAGAGAGAGTGAGAGAGAGAGAGAGAGAGCACGAGTAGGGGAGGGGCAGAAAGAGAGAGGGAGAGACAGAATCTGAAGCAGACTCCAGGCTCTGAACTCTCAGCATGGAGCCCGACACGGGGCTCAAACTCACGAACCGCGAGATCATGACCTGAGCTGAAGTCGGACTCATAACCTACTGAGACACCCAGGTGCCCCTAGATACTATTTTTTTAAGATTTTAATGTTTGCTTTTAAACTTTGAAGCATTTCTTTAAAAAATTAATTTACAAGCATGAATGCTGCTTTTATTGTAGAAATGAACTCTTTTAAGCCTTACTTTCGTTGGGAATTTTCAATGTAACCTATAAAATATAGAAATATACCTAATTATAGAGATATTTCGGCATTTTAAATATGTATCTGGCCTAAATGTTCATGACATATTAAAACCAAAGTCAAAGCAACAATTAATATAAGGTATTATCACTCTGTAAAGCCATTCATTCACATTAGAGAATTCTTATTTTTACCAAATATTAAAGATATTAATAACTTGGGGATTAGAAGCAGCATCAAAAAGATGCTATTTCTGCAAATGTCTTCTGCAGTGTTTTAATCAGCCTTTTATGTTTTAATCAGTGTTTTATGCTTTTTAAAAAGCTGCTTAGAACATCACTGTACATGCTTTTTCTAAATCTGACTGCTGTTTTCAAGAGGCCTACTCAGTAGTCCAAAATTTAATAGCATCTTCTTATCTACCACAAAGGTTAAACAGGGATAAAGTTGGCAATAGCTTGAAAGAAATAAGCAGTGCAGGGGAGTGAATAAATTTAGGATTGGGTTGGCTTTAATGTCACAGATCAACTTAAAAGCAAACTTTGCAATGTTGTTCTGAGGCAGCCTCCTTCAATACATTCTCCCCGAGCTGTGCAGTTCATCCAGGAGCAGGGGAAATGGCCTCATTTTTTATCCCTTTCTCTGCCACCCGTTCCACATAGAGAATCATTAAGCACATGGTTCAAGGCACATAGAGAGATTTGTGCGATATGTCACAGAGCTAAGCTAACTTTAATATCACCCGCCACACATCTTCTATACACTTGTGGTCACTTGTGATTTCAGGCCTCACAAAAGCATGATGATGTAACTTACCCATCCCTACTCAAAAGTGAGCATGTTTAGACGCACAGGAACTCAGCAATGTATGTCCGTTCAGAAACAAGGAAGTAGCAGAGGCTTTTTTCGACCCAGATCTCCAGTTAACAAATCTACTGTTCTTTTCAGTTTTAGACTTTCCTCCTCTTTGGGGGACTGCTGTCTTATCTCCCACATTTAGTTCCACTCTATACGTGCTTTGAATTGACCATTCCTGGGTCAAATTCTGCACCTGTTTCTCACTGGCTACTTGATCTTAGCCTCCTTTTCTTCATCCAAAAAGTAGGAATCATAAAAATGTGTAAATAAGTTAACACACCGAAAGTACCTATTGGAATACATGGACCACAGAAGATGCTCAACAGATATGAATTCTCAGATCAGTGCACAGACTTTTAAATCCTTGATTTTAGCATCTTTGTGTTAATAGATAAAACTTTCGAAAGTTAATGTTGCAGGAATATTCAAGCTATCTGGATATGGTAATGGATATAACCATATCCAAGAAGGTATCAACCAGATAAAAGTAATTTGGAGCCATGCCTTCGTAGAATATTTCTGAACTTAAATGCTATTTATTAGTGAATCCGCCTCAAGATTATCTTGTAATGTGAATTATTTGGGTTATGGTTGGATTTTACCCCAATTACATTGATAATGTAAGAACCATTGTCTTAATTTTCTTATCTGTGTGTAATTAGGGGAGGGCTGGAAGACTGATCATTTTTAACCTTTCAAGCCTCATTTAGGGAATTTTTAAGATCATATGTTAGGTATAGAAATGCTTTCATTTCTTTTGCCCACTTTCCCAGGAGGTTTGTTAGCTGATGATCAAGAAAAGTATATGACATACATCATGAATATTTGAGACTCTAGAGCCTGGGTCTCTTTCCTATTTGTATTAGCAATTCTGATTTCCTTCCCTTAATAAAGTTATCATCAATTTATTATAATAATTAATGAAGATGACCTAGGGAAAAAAATGTTTCCCTTAAGTAGATGCTTTTTAAATACTGACAAATAATTTTGCTATTTAAAATTTTCATAGCAAATTTATCACGTGAAAAAATGTACCATAAATTATAGATGCCCATCATTAGTAATGTATAGACTATCCAGTGTCAGACATATTAAATAGAGAGTACCTTAAAATAGCCCTAGTTGCTGTGGTTGTAATCATGTGTTCACTGTTTGCAGGCATATTAAATATCTCTGTTTCAGTTCAATAATATCTTACTCTGAGGATTCTTTTTTTATACAATTTGGAGGCAGCTTGTAATCACTATCACCCTTCAACAGCATTACAAGGATAAGAGGCTGTTGGCTTTGGTCAAGCGAGGCTGGGTTTCAATGGGTTAACTGGGATCATTGCTTCAGAGACCGTTCATAGGCTCAGACTTCACAGCCCTAGCAGAGGCTGGCTCTGTAATAAGTCTCACATTACATGCGGATTAGATTTGTAGAAATCCTGTAACTCAATAGGTACCTGCCTATTCTCTCCTGGCGTCAGCCTGCCTGCACTCCTTCGCTCTGTAGACATACCTGGCATTCCACCCGTGCCTCTCACTTACTAAGTGAACTGGAGTCTGCCTACCAAAACATTGGGGTATTGTTGTGAAGGAGAAAACTCCCTGACAGACAAGCAAAGTGTGAAGTTGGGCTTGCAATGCCTTGTTACCTTCCTCCAGAGTGCACATGCTCCTCTTTCTAACTTCCTTCTATCCTGCAGCGAGGCTGGCGTCCAGTGATTTCCAGGTATTTGTACGTAGAATGCAGTCACACTCCAAAAGTAGGATGGCCACTGGCTGCTTTTCGTCCTCTTTGCTGTCCTTCTCCCATCCTCACCTTCCTGACCACCAGGCTCACCGACCCTGGTCCTCCTGGCTTCCCCTCCCGACAGTGTACTTTAACAAACATGTTTACACTCAGAGGCATGAAAACAAAACCACCACCACCAACAACAACAACAACAACAACAAACAGGCTTTTGGCACCAAAACCTAGAACAGTCGGTGCATGGATTTCTGGGAGCCGTGCCAATGCGATAAGCATTGCTATTTTAACACATATCTCTAGTTCTCAGCACAAATCGTTCATTAAATAATTAACATGTTACCTTGTTAAGAATCTTTAAAATTAAGGTAAGGTTTTCATACAGGAAGCACATCAGATTGTTTAGCATCTTTTTCTAATTAAGCATTAATCCCTCCCAGGAAGAATGAGTCACTCAAGCAAGTGAACTTTCAAAGATAAGGGATTTCTCTTTTGTAAACTGCAATTAACAGCTTTTAACAGCCAGCATTGCTTGGGTTTTCCCAGCAGTCCAAAATGATTCTGATGATTTTTTTCTTCGTGCTAATTATTCAACTAACCAAACTGACGAAGTGGCTATGTTTATGACAAATGGGGAGATGAACAGAGTAGCAAGAAACCTGACCCAACCCAAAGGGAACCAAAACCTTGAATCACACATTGCAATCCCATACAGCATCCTTCTTACAAGAGACTTTTCCAGTGTGTCAAATAGCAGCACCCTCTTTGGGGACACAAAGTGGCATTCTGTGTGACAGCTTGGATGCAGTCCATTTGCCTTTCCCAGGGGCAAAACTTATCAAACTGTGGTCGCCAAACTGTGACATATGCCCTAGTTGTAAGCACGCTTTTTTAAATACAAAAATTCATTTTACAGTTGTATTTAGAAAAAGCTTCGAAGAGATCCCCAAGTCCTACAACTTTGTACCATTTAAATACTTGTTTCTAATTTTTAGTAACAAAAGCAAAGCTTAAATCTTCACCCTTACATGTAAATACATGAATTGAGGATTTATATTCTCTGTGATGTCGCTGGTAATTCTAGAATGGTAGACAGCCATGTTTTGAGTGGCTTTGTACACTTTATTTTTTGTTTTTTATGTGTTATTATTATTATGGGGAAAAACCATAAGCAGTTTCTTTCCTAAAAGCTCTCAGGCTTCACTATTTTCAAAAAAAGATATGTGAAAAACAAAGGGGGTGGTACAGGTTTTCTGGCCTTCAAAAAGAGGAAGCAACACTGATTTTTCATGCCTATTGAAGATTTTGTTATTAGAGTCTGTCTCAGTTCTCTAAAGGAGCAATTTCACCTGTGAACCAGCTTTATAGGGTTTTAGACCACGATGGGATCTCAAAAGGAATCCACTCCCACCACCTCAACTTTATAGAAAATTAAGTTAAAACGAGGGAGGCGAAGTGACTTATCCTAGGTCACATGCTAATTCATGGTGAAGCCAGAAATAGAACCAGGTCCTTTAACACCCAATCCAGGAAGTTCTCCTCTTTGACATACCTCAGTGTCTGCCTTCCAGCTGTGGGAAGCCAACACTTCCTGAGATAATTCTGAAGAATAATTCTCAGCAGTATTCCACCTGCTGATATCTCATTACAGAACCGCAGGTGTAAATCAAGGAGGAAGAGGGAACACTGACTTGCAGCAGGTCCTTTTGAAAATGACCATCAAACAGATAGACTGAAAATAAACTGATAAATCAACAAACTCTATCCTAAAGAGAGGACCATGGATGGATTCCAGGTTGCCTTTGTCACTAGTGAGGGGAGTGGCAGTCTCGTTTCTATTTAATCCTCATGACCACAGAAGCTCATCAAACGCTCTCAGCACACTTTGAAAGTAGAAAACTTTCTTGCTTGTTTTGAAAATTAACCTATACATTGAAGACCAACTTTCATTCCCAATAACTTTATAACTTACTACAGGGATAGGATAAACATAAAAAAGCACGAAAAAGCCAATTTACCCCAGAAATGCAAATGAATGTTGGAATTAATTTAATGATATTTAGTATTATATATGTAAAGCTGATGGTTTACAATTTGTTATACGTGTCATATTAATTGAGCTTTTGGTTTTTTCTTCATTTAAATTCTTGTTTAAAAGTCACACTGGGAAACTATAAATTTCAACACACGTGCACAAGCACACACACACACACACACACACGTACGCATTCACTCACCTACATTTATGTAGAAATACCAAAACCCTTGCTATAGTAAAAACAAACAAACAAACAAACAAAACAACCGTATTGGCTATTCCCATTTACTCAGCCAGTATATATTAAGAGCCTACTCTTGTGATAGCTGCTATGCAGGGAATCCAAAAAGTATGTAATACGGCCATCTTCCTCTGGAAACTTATGATCTCTCTTGGGGAGATGGAAAACATAATAAAAGAGCTAGTGACATTGTAAAGATGATGTTTCATAAAATGCCAAAATGAGGACTTGAAAGGATGTTACATGAGATATTTAGAGAAGGAAAGACAATCAGAGTTGCTTTAATTAGAGAGATGCTTACTAAGAAATTGAGAATTAAGTGGGGCCCTGAAGACTGTGTCAGATAGATCTAGTTTTACTTTTCTGTTCAGAAGTTTGAGGATAGCGTAAATATTGAAAAAAAATTAAAGACAAATCTCTGTAAATTCACACCCAGTTATATACACATAGTACTGTAGATAGACGGTAGTTAGGTGTGTTAACTCTTTTATCAATAATCCATAAATTTCCTAGTTCTTCAAATTCTTCCAAGTTCAATTTAAGTCCCAATTTCTTCAGAAATTACATTCAGAACTACTTCAGTTAATAGTGTTTGTTTCCTTTCCTGAACACTGCTAGTACTAAACGCATAAACTAGCTTTTACACAGGGATATACCAGAAATATTCTGAAAAGTAAATGCATCAGGATCTTGAGTAGGCTTTTCGTAAGGATCTCATAAAATCTTTGGAGACAAGATGGAGAAATGTGAAGAGGACAGTGGTACAGATGATGGATCCATAGTGGAAGGACCTGTGGCCTGAATATTAACAGCAATATTACTGAATTGCTTGTTTAGTTTAAATATAAATCAATTATTTAACTTATTCCACACAGGGGTTTAAATAAAAACTAATCTCAACATAGGCTTCATCAAAGGGAATATTTATATGTTCAAAGGGGTTTATCGTCAACACTTTAAGTTTCTGAAATTTTTACAGGCATTTATGCCAACCATTTGTCCACTCCACAAATCAAACATAAATTTCCAAGTGAGTGTGCTGCCATCAGTTTCCATCTTTGAAGGCTGTACGTCTACTTTAACACTATTAACATTATTCAAAATATTTAACATTATCTTTTGGATTGGACTTCAGAGTAGTTTCTTCACCCACTGAAATGGGATCTTTATTCTTCCTGGGTCGATTCAATGTTTTGGAAAATAGCCAAAGGTTTGACAAAAGTCAGCTAAAATAGAGAGGGGGGCCTATATAGGAACAGAATTTAATTTTTGGTGTTCTATGAAAGTAGCTCAAATAAGAGCAATGTTTTGAGTGATGGCAACATAATTTTACCAGCTTCACAAGGTGACTGCTTTAGAGGCGGTATTGAAGTTAAGAGCTTTCACATCAAAGCTGACCATACCATAGACATGTAAAGTTGTGAAATGTCTATTGCTCAATCATTTCACCTTATATTTGTTATCCAACCTATCTACTTTTATGTGTGATAATCAAACTGTTGATATACTTTAACAGACCACTTAAAATTTAAAACATTTCACCAGGGTTTAATCTGCGTGGCAAGCCTGTTATTAGAAAATGACATTAGCCTAATAAGTCATGGTTAACAAAGTGCCAAGCAATTCTTCCTTTGAAATATTAATCAAGATAAATTATAAGTGTTAGCAAAGAGTCCTCTATGATTCCAAGGTTCGGAGAGGGAGAAAAGATGATACATTAAACACACACAACTGAATGAAATTTTTCCTGTAAGAAAATGATAATCTCACACAGATACAACAACTGCTCTGGGCTCTGACCAGCGTTATATGAAAACAGGTTGTAGGTGCATGTTTTAGAAAAAAAGGCAAAGGTGTTATATGCTCAGTCAGCCACTAATATTTACTTCATGTATGAATGGCTCACACCCTTTACTATTCATCCCGGGTAAGACTGAAAGGGACTAATGATAATGTTTTTTGTTTTTTGTTTGGTTTTTTTTTATTTTTATTTTTTTAACATTTATTTATTTTCAAGACAGACAGAGCATGAACAGGGGAGGGTCAGAGGAAGAGGGAGACGTAGAATCTGAAACAGGCTCCAGGCTCTGAGCTGTCAGCACAGAGCCCGACGCGGGGCTCGAACTCACGGACCGCGAGATCGTGACCTGAGCCGAAGTCGGACGCTCAACCGAGTGAGCCACCCAGGCGCCCTGATAATGGTTTTTTTTTTTAATCTGTGGACTAAAACATAATTCTATAGTTCACCCGGCATATGAAATGAACTTCATTTCAGATTGAAGACTATTGTAGGTTTAATTTCTGAAAGGACTTTGCTTTGGGTTTTCTCCCCCAGTGATCTGTTAGTCAATTTTTTTTAATTTTGAAAATTTATTATATCTTTCATCATTACAACAATATCACATTATAGAAAATTCAGAAAAAGCATTCATAATTCTACCATCCTAAAGTGATACTGTTACAATATTGGTATTTTACATGTCTGGTTTCCATTCACATCAATATGTCATTTAAATTTTAATCACGGTACGAATACTGTGCTTGTTTTCTTTCATCTTGATAAAAACTATATTGTTTTCCAAACCAATAAATGGAATGCCTTTTAAGGTTTCTATTACATATGTACTACATTTAAAATTATCTCTACGGAACCTGTAGGACTAGCAAATCCCATGTGCACCAAGCAAAAGATATGTAGACTAGTGAACATGTAGCCTCACAGTATGTAGTAAGGGATTCATTCACAGAGAAAGAATTCTGGACTGTGTGGCCTGAGATTGAATCCTGGCTTGGCCACTGTATGCTTAAACTCTTTAACCCAACATGTCCTCCTTTGTAACTGAGAAAATACCATTTAGTAGAGTTGTTTTGCGGGTTAAATAAAGTAATTAATATTAAAGCATTTAGTACAATGTCTCAAATAGAATAAACTTTCAATCAGTATGAAAAGACTAGCAGTCAGGTCCTCCATCTCAATGCTCTTCCCTATGTATCATGCTGAGAACCTGGGAGTCAACACCATGATGAATACATGCCTTACTCTCCATAGCTTCTATACATCATTTTCTGGGCTGTTGGATTATCACAGTCAATATTTCACGATGACTTTACAACCCATATTCTCTCAGAAATCCTTCAGCAGCTTTTTCTGTGCAGGGTTGCATTTTTCCCCCAATGCCGAACATGATTGACAAAGAAATGGAAGAGAACTACCCAATGAAATCTCAACACAGAGTGTTCACATTTGAAATGCTAAGATCCCCCAAATGCTGAGCCCCGTCATTGACACACATCCAAGTAGATTCAAAATACATAATTTACTTCTTACCTTTTAGGAAGACCAAGTTGACATCCATACATCTTCCAGTTCTCCCACCTTGCATCACACACACATAGTTGTAAATGCCGGCATAAAATAAACACCGTAGGCTCAGCATTTCTAAGGTGAGATGGGCTTTTTCATGCACTTCATTATTTCAGTTTGCCTGTATGTGAAATAGAGGATTGAATTTGTAAAGTGGAGTGAGATTATGATGCATTAATCTTATTCCAAATGTTAATTTATGGGTTTCATAAGATCTACTTTGCTTTAGAGCTCAGAAAATGCTTTCTCTCAGTAGCTCAATGGCTCAATTTCCATGGCAGTGCCACTCCAAGAAAATTGACTAGTTATCAGAATGAGAATTTTTGTTCTCTGGTGTCTGAGTATCTAGTAATAAATTTCATCCTGTCCCATTCGGCGCACTATAATTTAAACACCCGCATGCACACACACAATTGCAATTGTGCAATAAAAACGAAAATCTCAATATTAGCATCCCAAATCTTTCTTGCATAAAGGAATATATTTTTGTTATCAGCCTAGGACTTCGTATGTATGCTACAAATGTAAATGTGAAAACAAATTCCAGCACATTTATCCAATTAATATCTTCTCAGGACAAACTGTGATAAAAGGTGCACTGTACTAGAAATCTAACGTTCAGAGCATGAGCTAGCCCCTACTACCACTCCATTGTGAAATTAGAGCTGACTTGAAAAATCATTTGACCCACAGTTAGGGTTATCAACTCATCTTGGTTTGACTGGACTGTCCTAATTTTAATTTTTTTTTTTTTTTAACATTTATCATTGAGGGACAGAGAGACACAGAGCACGAGCAGGGGAGGGGCTGAGAGATGGAGAGACACAGAATCTGAAACAGGCTCCAGGCTCCGAGCTGTCAGCACAGAGCCAGATGCCGGGCTCGAACTCACAAACCGCGAGATCATGACCTGAGCCAAAGTCGGGTTCTCAACCAACTGAGCCACCCAGGGGCCCCAGGACTGTCCTAATTTTAAAACTGAAAGTCCTGCCTGTGAGGAAGCCTTGCAGTCCTGGGTGATATGGGGCAGTTAGTCACCATATAAAGGAAGGGAACATAGAGAGTTCTGTGCTTTGGCTTGGGAGGGGAGAGGAAGAGGAATGACTTAAATAGTAATGGACTGAAATTCTGGAAATATGCACACCATTTTGGACCTCCGGAAGATCCTTGAGCTACCTCAAAGAGGAAGGACTGCTTGCAAATGTTGCTGAACTGAAGGCCATGTGACATCTACAAACCTGGGACTGAACTTTCCTGACTCTAGTCCACTTAGCACCACTCCAGAGATGTTACCTTGCTGAAAGATACATATCTGCCAGCTTGGACCTCTCTGTGTTCAGCATTACATGGTTATATACTTTCTGGGCCTCACCTGATTCTTTTGCCTCTTGTTTTTCCTAAACCTGACCATTTGGTCCATTTTTGTCTTTGGTCTTCTCCCTATTGTTCTTCATGAAGGTGGCCTACAGTGAACTTCTCCTACTTGCATTCCAACTGACCCGACTACCGTTCAACTTAGTTTTCCATACTTGAATGTTGTTTTCAATATCTGCCTTCTGGGTAAAGCCTATCTCATGGTTCCTAATTGCTATATCTTACATTTGCTTTTAGGATTACTATGTAGAGGATGGAGCCTCTGGCCTCCCTCACATTTTTAAAAAGCAAACACATTATTGAAAAGGGGGTCAGGCAATCATTTTGCTTTTTGCAGCATTTTTTCTTCAGAGGTTAAATTACCTTAAATGGCTCCAATAATACGTCTTCATTAGCTTTTGTTTTCCCAATGCAGAAAAATTCTTCCTCATATCATGCAAAATGTCATGTGTTAATCCCATTCACGATGCTTTGGTTGTTTTAGTTATTCTTTGTGGCCTTGACAAACCTGTAAATTTATAAGGTAGGAAGACAGGAAGAGTAATCTTTTTAAATTTGAAATCATTTCTTAGACCACTTTCATTTTACAAATATTTTTGTGCCTATTATGTGCTAGACTCTGAAGAGTGAAAAAAGCCTCTGAGAAAATTGGAGGAAACAAGGTGAGCCGTAGCCATTCCAAGATCATAGTATAAACCCTGTCACATAGTAAGTATCAAAGTACATGACCGCAGATATGTGAGATAGCTACTTCAAAAATATTATGTTGTTTTTGCAATTTTTGTGTTTTTCTGCTTTTTACACTTTGTAGCTTGTGATTTCTTTCACACTCTAATTACGTGTTCACTCTTGTACCTAATTTGAAGTAGTACATTATTTCTCTCTCCTTTTCAGTAGTGTCCTCCAAATCATATATGCTTCAGGCACCATAATACTTAAATCCACCTGTGCTCATTTAGAAAAAAAAAAAATCAGCAGGTACTACTTAGTTCTAAGCTCAAGAGTTTCTGTCGTAAAAAAAAAAATGTATTAGGATGTCCTCTGGTTTCTGCAGCAGAAACTGCTAGCTATACAAAGAATCTGATTTCTAGGAAGTTAAAAAGATATTTGGACATCAGCAATTATAAGGATTCATCATACTTTCATGGCATATGAAATAGATATTTGTGTGGATTGAAAAGAAAATCCTTGTTAGCTTCTCAAGTATTTCTGACTAACTGTTGGTGTGGCTATTACTTGGGAATGAGCTTTCTTGTGGTCATGAAATATTTTTATAGTTTCCCCCATTCTTCTAGTAGTGGTTTAAAGAGATTGGTGAACCCAAATGGCAAAGAAGATAAAAGAGAGGGGTTTTAGCTGGTTCCCAATACTACAAGTTTATTAAGTTATAAACCATGTGCCCTATGCATACTTCCTGTAATCTCTTACTTAACGCTTTGTGACAGGTTTAATATAGCAAAATTAGACATGCTCCCACAGTCCTTCTGACAGCTACCTGGTTTCCATGCACTAAAACCACTGGCTTCTTGCCCAGCACAAACAAATACACTTGAAAAGAAGGCCAAGGAACACATCAAGTGAAATCAGGGAGCATGAAAATAAGAAGTAGATTTCAGCATGTAAACACTACATGCTTCTGAAAAATCTTTAGACATTACTCAGCACTGGCTCAGAAGGAGGGGAAGATGACTGTGTACTTGTTACAGGTATTTAAATGCTGCTCAATATAAGGTAAATCATTCAAAATAGTCTCAAATTTAAAATACATTCCATCACTTTTTTCCCACTTCATATCCAGTTAGAGTCCTCAGAATAAATTCAGATGAAATAGTTTCGTAATAAATCTATTGCTTTCTATATATGTAGACTTAGAAAGGTACATATAGAAGAAATATGCGAAGTAATTTTCTTTTACTTACATCAAAATAGTTTCATTTTGTAGGTTAAACCAGATAATTCATGGGGCATAATAGCTCAAGAAGACAACGAGTAGATTTAAAACCATTGTTTAGTTTTTTGCTTTCACAATCTTAGTGGTGATCATATCTATAAAATATTGATAATGGCAAGTATTTACATAGAATCACGCCTTAGACTCTGGTAGAGAAAAGTGCATGTAGAATAAAGAATATTAGAAAAAAATCCAAATTCTTGGCAATTTATCTATTTGCATTACTGTTCAAAAGTCCTGATGCCCTATCTTATCATACAAGACAATGGAGCTAAGGGGAAAATGGAATGACAATCCTATAGAATCCAATGTTCAGAGGTTATGATTCCTGTTAGCACTCTTTCTTCTTTTTGTCCACTCATGTAAGTCCTTACGTTTCAGATTTATTTACTCCATATTATACTGAGTCTAATTCTAAATTCATACTATGTATCTTTTCTATATTTTCAAAATTAGCTTTGAGTAGTATTTTTGTTGTCATTCTTGGTGTTACTTTGCCCTTCAATAAACCAATTTTGAGCCATTCATCTTAGTGACTTTGGGGAAAATACAGTGCATAATAAAGACAATTCATAATATAGTATATAACATAGAAAACACAATTCATAATAAAGACAAAAGTAGCAAATTTAATAAAATTTATACAACCATAAGCAACATAAAAATATTTCATGATTGTTTTACTGATTATTACCCATTTACTTACATGTTAACCAAAGTGAAAGTATCTATACAGTTTTGAGGCAGAAACACAATATTTGGAAACAATAATTATTAAGAATGTATCAGGAATTGAAGGGAAATCATAATAAAAATATATCACACGTATTAGATTAGCAATTTAAAAGTCTGACAAAAGCAAATGTTGCTGAGATTATGGAAAAAAATGTAAAACATTATACAGTTGGGGGGAATGTAAATTGGTACAATTTCTATGGAAAATAACAAATCAGTCTCTAGAAAAGCAATAATGTGCGTGATATTTTTATTTAGCAACTCTGCTGTACTTATACTGACTCTAAATTATTATTTATGGGCACAAGAAGACATGTTTCAAGGTGTTTATTGGCATTGATTGTCATTGTGGAAAAAAATAGTGGACATAACCCATTCGTTGAGAGAGGATGAAGTGACCCAAGCTCAATGAAGAAAAAAAAAGAAGAACAACTTATCATCCATATATTTGAAGTTATCAGATATGGATTTATTATTTTTTTAAGTTTATTTATTTTGAGAGAGACAGAGACAGTATGAATGGGGGAGGGGCAGAGAGAGAGTGGGGGAGAGAGAATTCCAAGCAGATGCCCCACAGCCCGTACAGAGCTTAATGCAGGACTCAAACCCATGGAGCCGTGAGATCATGACCTGAGCTGAAACCAAGAATTAAACGTTTAACAGACTGAACCATCCAGGAGGCCCTATCAGATATGGATTCAAAATAGCTATGATTAACATGCTCAAAAGAATAAATGCCAAAATATAAAGTCTTAAAAAAGCATAAAAAGAAATGGTAAATATTTGAAAAAACAATACCTAATATTAAGAACTAAATAAATGGGTCTAACAGCATATTAGAGAGGAAGAGAGGCTTAGTAAACAGAAAGAGAAGTCAGATGAAATCATGAAGGATGAGGCTAGAGTGAAAAAATGATGAGAATGTACAAAAGAACATAAAAGATAAGTGAGACCAGATGAAAAATTATAATGTACATACAGTTGGAGTCTCAGAATGAGGGGAAGAAAGGGAGAGAATGAGCCAGAACTTTCCAGGACTGATGAAATCATGAAGTCCAATGTTTAAGAAGCTCTCCAGGAAATACAAAACTGGAACTACAGTTACATGCATATAGCAATCTGCTGGACATCAATATCTAAGAGAAAACTTAAAGGCAGAGACAGACAGACACACACACACACACACACCTAACACATTACCTTCCAGGGATCACAGGGCTGACAACTTGCTTCTCATCAGAAATGATGGAAACCAGGAAACAATGAAATGATATTTTATGGTGCTGAAAGAAAACAAAACTCTGCCTACCGAGACTTAAATCCAACATCTCAAAACTAAAGTGAAATAAAGATGTTTGAGGTAAAAAAAACCCAAAAGCTGAAATAATATGTTACCAGTGGACCCACACTGAAAGACATACTAAGGGGAGTTTTTCAGATAGAAGGAAAATAATCAGAGATTGAAGCACAGATGTTGAGAAAATGCAATAAAAGGCATTAAAAAGAATATACATATTATCATCTTTTTTCATATAGTCTTTTTTTAAGGTGGAAACAATATCCAAAATTGACATTCTAGACAATAAGGCAAATCACAGCATGTATCAAATGATTAAAAACCCAGCAAAGTACCTTCTCTGACTACAGAGGAGTTAAGCTAGAAATAAGAATCTAATGATAGCTCATACAATGCTCAAATATTTAGAAATTAAGCAATAGAATTATGGGTTACCTGTGCATCAAAGAAGAAAACCCAATCAATTTTATAAAATATTTTGGGCTGAATGTTAATGAAAATGTCACACCTAGAATTTTAGGGCATGCAGGTAAAATGGGGTGTAGACACACATACAAATTACTAATAATAGGAAAGAAAAAGTAGACATCTTACAGATCCTTTTAATAGGTAAAAAAAAAAAAAAAAAAGAACAGAGTTAGGCAAATAACTTTAAAAATGTAGATGAAGGGGCGCCTGGGTGGCTCAGTCAGTTAAGCGGCCGACTTCGGCTCAGGTCATGATCTCTCGGTCCGTGAGTTCGAGCCCCGCTTCGGGCTCTGTGCTGACAGCTCAGAGCCTGGAGCCTGTTTCCGATTCTGTGTCTCCCTCTCTCTGACCCTCCCCCGTTCATACTCTGTCCTCTCTCTGTCTCAAAAATAAATAAACGTTAAAAAAAAAATTTAAAAAATAAAAAAATAAAAAAAATAAAAATAAAAATGTGGATGAAATGAAAAAAACTCTAGAAAAAAATAACAACTTACCCTAAGTAACAAGAAAAAGAAGTAGAAAATTAAAATAATCCAGTATTTATCACAGACACTGAGAATTTATCATAGAGAAAGCTAACCTAGAATTCCCAGGTGAATTCTTTCAAACATGTACTGAAGGTATAACATTAACCTAACCATTTTTTTCCAGAGAACATGTAAGTCTGAAATAACAAAATACAAACAAAATTTTCCCAAATGATAAAAAAGAGGAAACACTCGCCAACTAATTTTCATAAGTCTGGCACAAACTTGACACCAATATCTGAAAAGAACATTAAAAGAAGGGACTATTTTACATCAGCAACTCTCATGAACCCGGATGCAAGTTATAAACAAAATATTAACATATTGTATCAAGCAATATATTTAAAAGGACATAAAGAGATAATAAAATAGAATTTATTCCAAAAATTCAGGTCGTTTTTACATTAAAATGTTCATTAATTTAATTCAATCCATTAACATAAGACCAAAAAAAAAAAAAAAACCGTATGAACAACTCAACGGATGCAGAAAAACCATTGATAAAATTCAATAGCCATTCATGATTAAAAAAAAAAAGTCTAAGAAGTTCAGGAATAGAAGCAGATGCTTATAATCTATTAAATTATATAGTATGTAGCAGACATCATATCTAATGACAAATAAGTGAAAGCCTTCCCTTAGCACTTGGAAACAAGGCAAGGAGACTGACATTGTGACTTCTATTCAACTGTGTCTTGAAAATCCTAGCCAGTGCAATAGGATGGGAAAAATAAATAACATATGTAGTAATACAAAGGCAGATATGAAATGATTATCTCCAGTTAATACAATTATATATTTAGAAAGTGCTAAATAATCTACAGACATGGTCTACACAGACAATACTGTATAGACAAAATTTATAGATTAAATAAAATTTTTGCTCAAATACTCAGCAAGTTATTTTAGTGAAAATTGACAAGGTGAGTCTAAATTCTATATGTAAATGTAAAGGCTACAAAAGCTAAGATGATCTTGAAGAAAAACAAAATAGCAGATATAAAAACATATTCTACCAGATACTGACTTGCTCTAAACTCAGAAATGAAGACAGCTTGAATTGGTGCCAAGATAGTCAATTAGATCTATGGAACTGAATGGAGTCCAGAAACAGACTGACATGTGTATTGTTAAGTGATATATGGCAAATGTGTTTCCATAGTTTCACAAGGGAAGGATGGACTTTTCAATAAATGAAGATTTTGATATTAAATGGAAAAAAAATCTCGACTCCTAACTCACACACCACACACACACACACACACACACACACACACACACACACACAAATTCCGGGTGGATTATAGAACTAATGTGAAATGTAAAAGAATGAAGCCTACAAAAGCTTAAATAGTAGAATAGCTTCCTTACTTTATAGATAACAAATAGGATAACAAATTTTAATTATGAAGGATCAGTTATAAGCCTTCCTTAAAATCAAAAACTACCTTTCATCCAAAGACATAATTATGGGAGTAAAGACAAGCCACAGGGTGGGAGAAGTTATTTAGAATATATATATATATATTTAATAAAGTTCCTGAATCTAGAATATGTACAAAACTCCTCAGATCAGTAAGGACACTACAGAACCAACTTACCTACATTCTCAATGGGCAAATGGCTTGAATGGGCACTTAACATAAGTGGGTATTTAAATGGCCGATATGGAAAAGGGCCCAACATTATTAATAATCAAGGAAATTAAAATTAAAACCAGCCTACTGGAATACCATTAAACTGACATACAAATGTTTTCTTTTTTCATTTAACAGTGTTAGGTACCAGCAAAACTGAGGAGCAGTTGGAATTCTCATACTCTGCTGACAAAACTGTTAATTGGCAAAGCCAATTTAACAGTTTCTCTAAAGCTGAGAGACAAATACTCTGACCCAACAATTCCATTCTAGGTACACATCCAATAAGAATATGCATGTATATGTACCAAAAGACAATTATAAAAATATTCATAGCAGCATTATTCATTCATTTATAGACCAAAAAAGGAGACTTAAATATCCATCCATCAACAATAAAGTGGATAAATTATGGTATAGTGGAATACCATATAGCAACAAAAATGAATGAACTATCATTATACAAAGCAATACAGATAAAACTCTCAAACACAATTTTTAGCAAAAGAAGCTAGAAACCAAAGGTACATGCTATACAATTCCAATCATATAAAGTTCAAAACAAGATAAATCTAAAGTGACAGAAGTCAGTAGAGCAAGTTATATCTTTGGGTAGATAATGCTGTTAATGTTTATTTCTTTTGCAGGTGGTTTCTCTGGTGCCTTTACTTTCTACAAATTAATCAAGCTGTTCTCTTAGGAAGTATGTATTTTTCTTTATTGTGTTATATGCATAAATATTGTACTTTAAAATGCTTTAAAAAAAGAACAAAGCAGAAAGTGAGGAAATAAAAAGTATACCTTTAAGATAATATTTTGAAGAAGAGTTAGTTCATGGAGAATTAGGAAAAAAGACACAAAAGAGAGGAAGAATGTTGAAGTCAAAGGGCAAGAAAAGTGGCTGTGAATTTATTTTTTTCTTAAATATAATTTATTGTCAAGTTAGCTAACATACAATGCATACAGCGTGCTCTTGGCTTTGGGAGTAGATTCCCATGATTCATTGCTTACATACAATACCCAGTGCTCATCATTTACATACAATACAAGTGCCCTCCATTTTCCCCTCTCCCCCGCCCTCCCATCAACCCTCAGTTTGTTCTCTGTATTTAAGAGTGTCTTATGGTTTGCCTACCTCTCTGTTTGAAACTATTTTTCCCTTCCCTTCCCCATGGTCTTCTAAGTTTCTCAAATTCCACATTTGCGTGAAAATATATGATACCTGTTTTTCTTTGACTGACTTATTTCACTTGGCATAATAACCTCCAGTTCCATCCTCACTGATACAAATGGCAAGATTTCATTCTTTCTCAATGCCAAGTAGTATTCCATTGTATATATAAACCACATCTTCTTTATTCACTCATCAGTTGATGGACATTTAGGCTCTTTCCATAATTTGGCTATTGTTGAAAGTGCTGCTATAAACATTGGGGTACATGTGCCCCTATGTTTCAGCACTCTTGTATCCCTGTATCCCTTGAGAGAATTCCTAGCAGTGCTATTGCTGGGTCATAGGATAGTTCTATTTTTAATTTTTTGAGGAACCTCCACACTGTTTTCCAGAGTGGCTGCACCAGTTTGCATTCCCACCAACAGTGCAAGAGGGTTCCCATTTCTCCACATCCTCCCCAGCATCTATGGTCTCCTGATTTGTTCATTTTAGTCTGACTGACTAATTTCTCTTAGCATCATACCCTCTAGTTCCATCCACATAGTTGCAAATGGCAAGATTTCATTCTTTTTGATTGCTGAGTAATACTCCACTATACATATATATCACATCTTCTTTATCCATTCATCTGTCACTGGACATTTAGGATCTTTCCATACTTTGGTTATTGTCGATAGCACTGCCAGAAACATTGGGAAACAGCACACCTGTATCCCTTGGATAAATACCTAGCAGTGCAATTGCTGGGTCATAGGGTAGTTCTGTTTTTAGTTTTTTGAGGAACCTCCACTGTTTTCCAGAGTGGCTGCCCCAGTTTGTATTCCCACCAGCAGTGCAAAAAGGATCTTCTTTCTCCACATCCTTGCTAACATCTGTTGTTGCCTGAGTTGTTAATGTTAGCCATTCTGACAGGTGTGAAGTGGTATCTCATTGTGGTTTTGATTTGTATTTCCCTGATGATGAGTGATGTTGAGCACTTTTTCATGTGTCGGTTGGCCATCTGGATGTCTTCTTTGGAGAAGTGTCTATTAATGTCTTTTGCCCATTTCCTCACTGGATTATTTGTTTTTTGGGTGCTGAGTTTGGTAAATTCTTTATAGAGTTTGGATACTAACTCTTTATCTGATATGTCATTTGCAAATCTCTTCTCCCATTCTGTCAGTTGCCTTTTAGTTTTGCTAATTGTTTCATTCACTGTGCCGAAGTTTTTATTTTGATGAGGTCCCAATAGTTCATTTTTGCTTTTGTTTCCCTTGCCTCCAGAGACATGTTGAATAAGAAGTTGCTTTGGCTAAGGTCAAAGAGGTTTTTGCCTGATTTCTCCTCTAGGATTTTGATAGCTTCCTGTCTTACATTGAGGTCTTTCATCCATTTTTTTATTTTCGTGTATGGTGTAAGAAAGTGATCCAGGTTCATTTTTCTGCAGGCCAGTCTGCTTTCAATGAGAGGAGTTAGTGTCATTGTTTTATGTCAGTTCTGAGTGGTCACCTTCTTTTGTGTTATGTTCACTTTACAAAATATTTTTAATCACAAAAAGTTTACATAATCATTATAAAAATACAGAAGTAGGTAAAATAAGAAAATGAAGTTTCCTCTCTGTATGCCCTTAAATCCCTTAGCATTAACAATAGCTTTTAACTTGGATTATTTTATTAGGAACATTTTTGGCCAAAGATAACCTTCAATATGAAAATAAGTGCAAAATTTTAAGATCCCACTTAAAACTATCTTTTTTAAAAAGTTTATTTATTTATTTTAGGAGAGAGTGGGGGGAAGGGGGAGAGAGAGAGGGAGAGAGAGAATCCCAAGCAGACTCCACACTGTCAGCACAGAGCCAAATGCAAGCTCTATCTCACAAACCGTGAGATCATGACCTGAGCCGAAATCAGGAGTTGGACTGAATCAACTGAGCCACTCAAGCACCCCAAAACTCAAGACTATCTTAAATAATCAGTTTCCTTAGGATCTTAAAATAAGGGAAATAATGCTTCTGAAATTCTAACCTGATGTTTTTCCGTGTTGATGGTTAAGCAAGAATGGGAATTGAGAATAAGGACAATTTCAATCTTATTGTTCTAGTCATTTGTTAGCAGAAAGCCAAAAGTAGTAGTCTCATGATTATATTCACTGAGCTTGCTAAATTCTGTATTTGAGAAAAAAAAATCAAAAATTGCAAAATAGGTACATATATCTTTGTTAAAATGTTTCAGTGGCCCAGGATGTTCATATTTTCCTCTAATAGCATTTCCCTATCTGTATCTTCTAAATTTCAATGGAACTTCTTTCCTGATTGATGATTTCCTGAAACAACTATGCTGTAAATCTCAAATTTTGTGTTTTTCTTTTCAGTTGACTGTGAGCTCCTGCAGGCAAAGACTTTGCCTTATTATTCATTTTTATCCTTAGTCCTTAGCATTTTGTCTGGCATTTGGTAAGAGTTAGATTAATAAATCCAGTCCTTGTTAAAAGAGAGAGAGAGAGAGAGAGAGAGAGAGAGAGAGATTTTCAGATTTATTTATAAATTATCTTGAACTAAATATACGAGTAAGATAACTAAATCATTACTGTCCAGAATGCTAAATGGCTGTTCACACACTCAATTGTTCCTTCCTAAACATATGCAGACTTATGTATAAGGGACTTGCCTGGGAGGGAACCAGACCATAAGAGAGTTGGATTGATATAATCTAAATAATAATTATTCAATGTGATCAAGCTAT
Organism: Neofelis nebulosa; assembly: GCF_028018385.1. Taxonomy (NCBI): domain Eukaryota; kingdom Metazoa; phylum Chordata; class Mammalia; order Carnivora; family Felidae; genus Neofelis; species Neofelis nebulosa. The sequence goes on along the minus strand of NC_080782.1, from coordinate 38,220,104 downwards.
GTTGCACATGCAGTATTCTTTCAACATGCCAGAATTCTTGTCTGTGAATTATATGAGCAGTATTTTCAGATTAATTTTTAGCTTAAGCTCAATTTTCAATTTGTGATCTCTTTGGACAAATCATATCAGAGCATAGCAATGAGACTGCTTACATGTGACCTTCACACCAGACTTCTTGCTTCTTGCTTTCTCAATCTCATTTTGTATTTTTTAAAATTTTTTTATAATCTTTATTTATTTTTGACAGAGAGAGAGAGAGAGAGAGAGAGAGAGCAGGGAGGAACAGCGAGAGAGGAAGGCACAGAATCCGAAGCAGGCTCCAGGTTCCTAGCTGTCAGCACAGAGCCCGACGCAGAGCTCAAACCCACGAACTGTGAGATCATGATCTGAGCTGAAGTCGGATGCTCAATGGACTGAGCCACCTAGGCACCCCTCATTTCGTATTTTATATATATATATATATACACACACATATATATAGATGTGTATATATATATATATATATATATATATATACACATCTACATAGAGGTATATATATGTACATTATATATGATGTATATATGTACATTATATAGATGTATGTATATATACACATTATATAGATGTGTATATATATATATACATCTATATAATGTATATATAGATGCATATATATGTATATATAAATGTTTTTTCATTTTAAAATCCAAATTTAGAAAGAACACATGTATTTGCAAGTAGCTTTAATAAAATTATGAGTTTGCTTAGAAGATGAGTTTGTTATTTACCTCCAGTGTCCTAAATCTTAGTGAAAATGGGCTACACAATTTCCATATTTTATATTTATTAATAGCAGTAAATGGACCCCAAGGCAATTCCAGAGAAGTGTGAAGTGACACATTAGTAAATTGGCATGTCTTTTTGATACAGGCTCAATTGGCTGAAAAGTTAAATGGTTAGTCAATCACTCCAAAAGTAAATTCTGAACTTTTTAAAATACTAAACTGATTTTTGTTTTCACTCAGAGTCAATGGATTGTAAATCTTTAGGAAATACAACAGATTATCTTATAGACATAGAGAACAAATTATAGTTAGCTCATTAATTTTCATTCAGTTCATCAAATAGTTATTAAGAAATTGCTTCTGCAGAAGTTCAACAGATCCAAATGGCAGAGAGGAAGGAATATAAGCAAAGGCAGGAAAATACTGAATATTTGAGGGCAACCTGTGGTACAATATGGCTCCAATTATTAGACTCTATGGAGAGGATATGGAAGATGGAGTTGGATTATATTATAGAGGGCCTTGACTACAATTGATAAGAGTTTGTCTTCATTACTTAAGCAATTTAAAAGCAACCATGGAAAGGTTTTATATAGAGGATTGGCCCTTGTAGAGACATCGCTTAAGAAAATTAATCTGCAAATAGTATCAAGATCAGTGGTGTTAGAAAAATGGGAAAAAGATATCTATAAGACACCATTATAATGCAACTTAGTACATTTCATTCAAATTCTATTGGATTTCTGCCTATTTGAATTCTTGATTAGCCAGGGTAATATACTTCTCTTTGAAATGGAAATATTTCAGATTCACATAAAGCTCACATTTAGTGAGCTTTTGTAATGTTCATGTACATTATCTCATTAAACCCTTACAGGAGATTTTTGCTGATGAAGAAATGGAGAATCAGGAAAAGTAACTTTTTCAAGATTACACAGACAATAAGCTGTAAATGTTTAGAGCAGAAGAATGAAATGAAATCAACATTTCCAGGGAAAATTGTCTGGGGAAAATACACTGCATAGACTACAGGTAAGTAAAGATTACAAATAAAGAGGCGACAGCAATAATTCATTAATGGCAGCCATGAATTAACCTGTATTTGCTGTTGTGGTTAGAGTACTAAGTTAGATTTTCCAATTCTCTTGGTAGTAAAAAATTGTAACAATAAATTCCACACAGTCCAACCATTTTATTTTCTGGGTGTTTTTTGTTGCTATTGCTGTTGTTGTATGTATATTTGTGTTTATTTTGCAGTGAGGGAAAATAAGTACCTATAAAGGATCTATTACCTGAGTTGCTGACTTAGACGAGTTTGTTGCTGATTTCAAGTACCCTTTAGTCTAGAATAATATTGTGATGTCCCCTCCTCCCTTTTATATGTAGGATTGCACATATGCTATTTATCTTTAACATATAAAGTTCTTAGAGCCATACTTCTAGAGTCATACTTTCAAAATGATTTCCATAAATTAAAAAATGTAATCCAGGTGAAATATTAGGAAGTCAGATATTCCAGCCATGCTGAGGAGTTTTGTGTTACACCACTGGAAGTCAGCATTTGTCAATGAACATTCTACATTTCAAAACAGAAGAATGGATTCCAAATTAATAACCCTTCTAAATCAAACAGGTTAAGCTTAAACACTTTGCCAGTTATTGTGTGGATGAAGTTTTTTCAGCAGTGCTTATTATAAATTTTGATAAACTAAACCTACACATTTTTCTTACCTTGGGTTAAATCACACTTCTACTTTGCTTTCAACAAGCATGCTTATTTATAAATCAGAACTAATCCAGGGAAAATGATGACATAAATAAATGTCGGTGGGAGGGAGCTAATTGGGTATGCCATAAGTATAGGAAGTGGTACCCTGAAAGTTATAGCACTTTGGAATATGAAAGATGGAGTCAGTGCAATATTTATATTTCAGCCCTTTTCCTCCCTAAATCACATTTCTTGTGCAAGAGTGCTTATTGGCCAAAGGAAAGTTTAGTGAATCAGGCCTTAAATTACTGCACTCAGTAATTGTTGACATATGTGTACTTTACAGCGCTAATTTATTTCACCATGAACCCAGTGTTTACGAACACACAAAAGCAGATTTATAGTATGCGAGATTAAGAACATTTTTATCCTTTATTTTGGATTTTTAGGTTAGATAGATTTAAAAATGTAAAATACACGTGAGAATAATGTGAATCTGCTCAGTGTGAAGCACAATAATAAACCGTAAGTTGCTACTTCTTGAGTAATTGTGGAAGAAAATAATCTCCTTTAAAAGACATTATAACATATGTTTGAAATGCTAAGAAAATTTGAAGATCTAAGATCTAAGGTCATGTTAACAGATAAGATCTTGAGGGATCACAGGATTAGGTTATGTTTTTAGTAGTGAGGCTATCTAGCATTTACTGAGCCCTCACTCTTGGCCTGGCACTGTTCTGAGCCCTCCTCATCACTTAGCTTGTTGAGCCATCACAGCAAACATCTGAACTGGGCACTGTTAATATTCCTATGTAATAGATGCAGCGTTCCGAGTCTGAAAAGTTAAATGACTTCCCTGATCCTGACGTCACAGCTGATAAGTGGGTAATCTAGGATTCAGACCCAGGTCTACTGTCTCCAGAGCTGAGGGCAGCCACTGCCAGTGTTGGAATAGAGTTTGCTCTTTCCAGTGAATATAGAGAAAATGCTAGCCTCTTACCCAATTGGCATTACTGAGAAAACAGTAACTTATTCCAACCTTCATAAGTACAGGTTGAGACAGAGTAAAATGGAAGTTAATTCGGGTGTAACTCACATGTTCAAAGATCACTGAAAAAAAATTATTAAACTTGTTGCACGGCCCATTCTTCTCTTGGTTTTATTCTTTTCCTTCTTATCTTTTTTTCACCCTTTGTTTTCCTATCAGTCTAAAAAAATGAATAAAAAAAGAATAAAAAAGTGTGAATTTAATCAATGTTTACAGTATATACTGGTCTATATATGTGTATATGCTGGTCTTTATATGCTGGTCTGTATCCTGCATATGTAGGTATAAAATACCAAGAGAATCACATAGTTTAAGAAGGATGCCTCATCTTTATTCTCAAGAGCATATAGTCTAGATAAAAAGCAAGGCATAAAACAACAAAGGACAATGAGAAATGATTAAATGCTAAAATATGTGGTAGAGAGGGGCACCTGGGTGGCTCAGTCAGTTAGGCGTCCGACTTCAGCTCAGGTCATGATCTCACAGTTCATGAGTTGGAGTCCCGCATCTCATCTCGCTCTGTGCTGACAGCTCAGAGCCTGGAGCCTGCTTAAGATTCTTTGTCTCTCTCTCTCTCTCTCTCTCTCTCTCTCTCTCTCTCTCTCTCTCTCAAAAATAAATAAAATATTTAATTTTTTTTAAAAATAAAAATAAAGTATGTGGTAGAGATAATCAAAGTTCAAATGTTCACATTTGGGAGTTATATTTAGAAAAGGCATTTTTCCCAATTATCAGAGGGTGTAAAATATTTCAATAAATAGGAATGAAAGATATAGGGTAAACAAATGGTTGGAGTTAAAAAAAAACAATAAAAGCAATAGTATGGTATTAAATACAACCTTTCCCTATTTGTGAGACACTAAGAACATTCACTGGACCATAGTAAGAGGTACATATTGAGGAAGCTTTTGAAAACTAATTCAAATACTAAGATTCAAATAAAGAATGATTTGGAAATCTAAAAAAAAAAAATATTTGATTTCATCTAAAATGTACATACGATTGAAGAACAAACTCCATAATTTGGGGGCCAGTCTTTTCCTTTGAGCCAACCTTTCTTTTGAGCGTTTAGCAAATATATATGGGGATAGACTGGGGCTTTCTCATCATCAGCACTGTCAGTATTTTGGTCTGGATGTCTGTTGTTGGGCACTGTTCTATGCATCCCTGGCCTCTATCCACTAAATGTCCGTAGTACCTGCCCCCCAGCCCTGAGTTGTGACAAGGAAAAATGTCTCCAAATGTTACCAAATGTCCCCTGGAGGAGGAAAGTCACCCCCATGAAGAAACTCAAGGATAAACCTTACCTCTTTGAACTCAAATGCATAATATATTCCTATTTGTGACAGGAAGTTTCAGGGTACATAAATGGCAGTGCGGAACCACTTCAAAAACTTCTTATTTGGATTGCAAAATACAGTTAAATATTGATGCTATGCAGTTTGGTCTCATAAACTCTGAACTTCTATCTTAAGGAAAGGATAGACATAATAGAGTTTTGCTGTTTTTGGAAATAATGGTTTTATTGGTCACAAACAAGTCAGCTAATTCAGCTACCCTCACGGTTTCTTCATCATTTAAAGCAAGTTTTATTTTATTCTCTATTAATTTCCCCTTGTTCTGTTTCTCCATATCCTTATTCCTTTATATGTGTTCTCTCTCTTCAACCAAACTATAAACCTCTTGATCGCATTTTTCCTTAGAAACACATTTCTAAAAGTATGCTTCCAGAAAGGGCAATAAATGTTATTTGATTAAAATAAAGTTATGCTATTTCACATAATGGTATTTCTGTTCATATATATATGTAACATACACACACTTAAAATATAAAATAATATTAGATACTTAACATTTAATATATTTTTATAATATAATATAAATATTATAAATATAATTATTTATAATAATATAATTTGTTGTGTTATAATTTATTACTATTATAATAATATAATTTATAATAATATAATGTTTAATAAAAACTATTTTAAGTATTTGGAAAAGCATTCTTTTATATAATGATACTTTAGTAATAAATAGATAATAATTTATTTAATGAGAATTATTAGTGATTAGAAAACAGTTTCTAAATCTCTGAAGGTTTTTTTTTTATTTTTCAGTTCAAACCATGTTTTTGGTGAATTTAGAGAATTTAAGTACAAAATGAGACTTTATTTCTTTGCCCTTGGAAATTTTGTTTGCATTCTCCTAGCTACTGAGGCGAAAACATCATGTCATTCAGAAACCTGGATAGTCTATACAAACAATGTAGAAAATTATAACTCCTGAAACTGTTTTCAATGAAAATAGAATCAGCAGAGTTACATAATATACACAAGTGTTGAGAATTAATTTTGTACATATAAGAAGATGGACTTTGCCCTCTATAATTTATGAGAGTACATAAAACACATAAACTTCATCTTCTTCATTGGCCATCTGTGAACCCAGGTACGTGGAGAATGTGGGTAAAGGCCCAGAAGCTCCCTCTCAGAAACCCACCTGCCACTTTGGCCATCTGCTCCGGAAATTGCAGTCAGCACTCACAGAGTCTGCAACAATCCCCAGTCTTGCACATCAGCCAATCTCTGGGGCACCTATTATCTGGACCAGTGCTGGTATTGGTACGACTCCTCCTGGATGCTTCTTCCTTCTGTCCTGAATTCCTACTTAGATTTCTCTTCCCCCCTGTGTGAGACCTTCCCGTGTCTATGCCACGAGAGGGACAAATTCCCACGATTACATCTAAGACCTAGGATTTCCCCATTATTTCTGTTGTTCTCTTTAATAAAGAAATAGAGAGCTTGAATGCTAGCCTAACTGTATGAATGAGGTTGGAGTTCTTCTTACCTATTTCTTGGATTCTTTCTATAGATGAGAAAATCCAGTATCTCTGAAGTAGATAAAAACAATCCTAACCAAAATTTCCTTAACATGGAAATTATTTGTTTCATGGTTTCATGGGAATATAGTGTTGAGGACTGAGGAAGGGCATTTCATCATCAAAGCACTTTATAATTGAACATTTAGAGCACTTGGGTTTCTTTTCTTCCTGTTCCGGAAGGTCAAACTGCAAAAGCCATTTAATCCAGTTATTTGACTTTTTATCTCTCATCAATACTGGAGGCAAATTGTTGGCATAAATGACTTTTCTTAACAGACATGTTAGTGACCTTTTGGCTGAGAGTACGTCCACCTAGAAAAGTTCATTGTATAGGCACTTTAATGGGTTGTCCTATAAGTCACCAAGTTGTAGGAATACCCGCTTCTGTGTCTGCACACCTTTGGAACTCTGAAACCTATTCATTTTAACATTGTTATTGGTATTATTGCCATCCCAAGTTACTGCTACATGGTCATTATGCCTTTTACACTTCTGGAATGATCAATTCTCAGGCAAGCAGAGCAGAAAATACTCCTACTCTCTTAAATATAAAGAGCTACATCTTTGACTGCCAGCAATTTTAAGCCTGCCATTCTCCTGAATCTGAGAGGAAGTGCTTTAAGCAAATTAAGTGACTCATTATCATTCCCTGAGTCATGATTGTATTTATCATCAATATATGAGGCAGAGGAAGGCATGGTTCTTTCCCCAAGTTCCCAATGATGTTATTCGTGCACTTACAGAACAGTTCATTAAAATCATTTTTACGAAGCAACTGCTGAATGGCAAGTTATATGAACAAGGAAGGAAGAAAAGATCCATCCAAGCACAAGGGCACATGTGATCTATCTAGGGCACTGCAGCCTTTGTTTCTTGAAAGCAGGAACAGCTATAATGCAGAGAGAAATCTAAATGGCCACTAATAGGGAAATGAGGAAGTAAACTGTGATATACTCACATAATAATATTATATAGTCATTTAAAATTAAGTGTACAAAGATAATGGCATAACAGCATGGGCAATGCTTATGGTATAAAATTATTTTTTAAATGCAGGATATAATCTATTTGCCCAGATGGATCTTAACTGTTTAAAAGTACATGCATTGAAAATAAATGGAAAGTAAATTCAACAAGATGTTATCAGGGACCATCTCTGGATATTGATATTATGTGTGTGATCACTATTTGTTACATCTATTTCTATGTCTTTCAAATTTTCTATCAATGATTATATATTAATTCAATTTTCAGAAAGGAAAAGAAAAGTTTTATCAGAAGAAAATTAAAAAAAATATTTTGATGTTTATTTCTTTTTGAGAGAGAGAGAGACAGAGCATGATTAGGGGAGGCACAGAGAGAGGGAGACACAGAATCTGAAGCAGGCTCCAGGTTCCCAGCTGTCAGCACAGAGCCAGACAAGGGCTTGAACCCATAAACCGCGAGATCATGACCTGAGCCGAAGTTGGCTGCTCAATGGACTGAGCCACCCAGGCGCCCCTATTAGAAGAAATTTTGAAAAAGGAGTAGACTGAATTGAATAGTAAAACGTCCTTCAGTGTTAAAAACAGAAGATATTATAGATTAATTTGAGGTGGAGTTTTGTTTTTTGTATTTTGAGTAGAGGAGACTATCGTTTAAGAGAAGAAGTTCTTAAGATGAGAAAAAAGGTCAGTCATGAAATAGCAGATATGTAACCACTGTGTAACCATAGGAATTTTGGACATCTGACATCTGTCTTAAGCTAATTCTTGTAAATAAGAAGATCTAGGGGAAACATAAAGTGAATTTCCTTACAAAAGAAAGGCATTGAGAAGTTATGGAGATTTGCACACAGTGTTTATCAATCTTTTAAAACAAAACAAAAAACCAAATCCCCTTTTGATCAAAATGAAAAATTTCTGAGTAGCTCCAGCCATATATTTAACTTAAAATTATTTAGTATTATCCAGTTCAGTTTGTTTTAGTTCAATTAACAAATATTTATTGAAAAACATATCTTCCTGATTCAGTACTAGGTACTAGGAATACTGGGATAACAAGAGAGGAAAAAAGGTCTTCACAGAGTTTACACGCAGACACTCACTCACCACATTCCAGTGTGGCTTGTGTCAGGAGAGAGGAAGTGTGGGAGGAAGTGCAGGATACGCAGGGGGAATCCAGAGACCTGACCCCGGACCTGGAAGCAGCTTGCGGCGGAAATAATTCTTGAAGGAAGTCAAGTAGGAAGTAGATACCAATGCACATGTGTATGTGTGCACATACATGCTCATGTGTGGGTTAGTGGCCAGGAGGCTTGGGAACTGGGTTGAGGCTAACGTGTATGTACAAAGAGCAGTTGAAAAGAGACGGCATGGTGCATTTGAAAAAGAGGAAAAAGTCTGCTTTGGCTCAAGCTCAAAGTCTGAATTAGGAACTAAAAAGAGAAGACATGAAAGAGGTAGAAGAGACAGCCTATGGAATTTAAGAATTGGAATTCATCTTCCAGGAAATGGGAAGATGTTGAAGGGTGTAGAGGGGAAAATCATTTGCTCATATTTGGGTTAAGAAGCCTACCTTGACTGTAACAGCTTTGCTTTCTGTATCTTATTTTATGAAAATAGAGGGGTTTTTTTCTAAATAGGTGATTATGCTAAACATATTATGCTTCTGAAGTTAACCCTCTCCCACCCTCTAATACATTTTCCAAGAGCAGGTTTGCACTTGTGAGCAGAGTTTAGAATGACTGATCTTGAATGAGAAAACCTAGAAAAATCTCAAATACTTTTATGTCTAGCCATAAATGATGAGGGTGGTCACTGATGAATTAAAATTGATGAATTTCATCATCTGTGAACCAGCTGAAGTCACTTTGCTTTTAAAGAGGAGTCAAGGAACATTTACTCCTTAGTAACATAAGAAGAATGATATAAAGGACTTGTTCTCTCTCCCTTCCCAGGCTCCCTTCTCTTCCTTTCTTTTGGCGTTTTTCCCTTTGTCTCCCTCTTTCTCTTCTTTCCTCCTTTCCTTCTTTCTTTCATTTTGCTAATATTTACTAAGCATTTATCACTAGAAGAGATATTGATGATACAGTGTTTATAATCTAACTGGGTGTTTATATTCTGGGAAGATTTAAAAACAAGGGGAAAAGAATTGGTCAAGAAAAACAAAAAGTGAGGCAGTATGTCATGAAATGCCAAAATAACCGATACAAAATTTAAATTTCCTAATTCTAAGCAGAATTTTAAATTTTCCATTCTAAGCAGAAAAGAGGTTTGTGAGTGAGAATTGCTGCAAAGGGCTAGATTTGACTATGTTGGAGCTAGACTTGGATTTGGAAAATTTTAAATAAATTTGTAATATAAAAAAACCTGCCCAAGTGAGAAACGATCATTTTCAAAGGCTGTTATTATTGTTGATAATAAAATCTTAATGTTGAAATTCAAGGGCTTGAAGACAGGAGTCATAGAAAATTCTCAAATTGTTTATTTGCAGTGGTTCGGAGGGGAAGTCACTTTCTCTGGAGTCTATTTTCTGCCAAACAGAGCCTTTGAATGATGTAAGAGATGAGCAGTTGAGCCTCAATATGTTTTAGTTAATTGAAAAATAAAACTGAAACTTTTTGACCTTGTATACACAACTTTACCTCAGTCATATATTCCAATTGAGATATTTACTCCATTAACTTCTGATATTTTACAAAACTTTGCATGAGAAGGGTCATTAATTTCTTCTTTAAATACTATTCATAGTGTCAGCATTATTAAATAACATAAAAAAACTTTTCTTCTGGTACTCAATAATGTTCTTAAGTAATATATGGACTTATAAGTTCAAGTTATTCAAATTCAAAAGTTTCATATCTGGAACATTATTAATGAACTGATTGATTAGTCTGTGTTCCACTTTAAGGGCCTCCTAATATCTCGAGGCTGTTTTAATGATGACACTCTGTGAGAGCATTAATAGTTTTATGCTCATTTTGCCAATTTCCAAGGTACTCTTGGATTTTTAAGTGATAATAACACCTTTTGTAATAGCTGATCAGCAAGCTTTAACATTTATTCATAGATGTGATTCTCACCATTAGTAAGTTCATTTGAAAGCTTCAGTTAAAATTATTTAAATGTATTCTAGCCTCAGCATTATTGACTCTGGAAGCTGGATAATTTTGTTGTGGGAGGCCATCTTGTGCCTCATAGGATATTTATCAGCTGAGTTCCACTGGCCGGTAGTCAGGAGCACTCTCCTACATTGGACGATCAGTAACATCTCTGGACATTGGAAAACATCTCCTTATGGAGCGAAATTGCCCCCAGATGAGAACCACTGACTTAGGGCTGTCCTTGCAGACTTGTCAGTAACTCCAACTTGGCAAATTTAAGACAGCAGCTTTGATCTAACATATTGGTTTCACGAGGCATGGTATACGTATGGGTATTAAAGCCTGATATTAAGTTTCCAGTTTTTGATGACTTGGGCAATAAAAATTTATGAACTTAGATTTAGTCAGTTTTGCATTTCCTTTCTTTTGTACCATCATTAGAATGAAGAAAATCTGCAACAAACAATCCAATTCCTCTAAGTATGAGCCTTGAGTTGCCACAGAGGTAAGAAGTATTCTTTAAATTATCCAAAGTTTGACAACGTTCCTTATATTATCCTTACTGTAGTGTTATGCTAACACAGCTTTTACAAATATTTTAATTAATTAACTTATTTATTTGGTCTCTGCAAGGTAGAGCTGCTTGATTAGGAGTTTATTACTTGGTTCTAGCTTTTGTTCCTAACCGAACGACATATTTTTTACCCAGAGAACTTTAAAACAAGTCTACTTAAAAACTGTGTTTTCAGATGTTTAACATAATACGTATACAGCAAACGTTACTGGGATGGATCTAATACCACAAAAGTAGCTAAAGCTGAACCTACTGATATATCTCATAATTGTTTCTTTAGGAAAGGTTCAATTTCAGTGTTACATAGCTTTAAATATGGTGCAGAAATAGCTACAAAAAGTTTTTTAATTTTGAGATTCGGATATGATACTTATTTATAAGTATATACACTTTTATACTTACTTACTTTTATATGTACCAAAAACAATTTATGTGCTGATATACTCACTTCTGATTAAGCACACTTCAGAATATTTCTAATTTAATTGCTTATATATCAATGATGTCTTTTTTCCCCCAAGCAGAATTTCTCTTTATTCCAAAATTCACTACTACCAGGCAACCTACACCTGATAATTTCTTAATGTAATGGGAATGTTTTTTGTTTGAAAAGAATTTTTATGTTCTTTTTACCCTGTAACAAATTTCTGTGTCTCTGAGCATATGGTTAAGAAGAAAAAGATATGCTTACATAGTGTCGTTTCCATAATGGAAACACTACTTCATCTAATTCTGTTCTCTTAAATGTTTATGTGTAATTTCTTTCTAATGCAAGGAATTTCAATATATACAAATATTCAGCATAAAATACATACATCTATATTTATATACCAAATATAAACCAAGTTATCAAAAGATAATTAGGTGAGACATGTATGTTTTGTCATAATTAATATTCTGTCAATAGGGTAGATAAGAAAACTCCAAGGGTTAATGTTTGCTGGGCTTCCAGATACTGTTGCCAGTGAATTTTTCTAGCTCACTCCATTAATCCAGTCAGCACAATGGATCAGGCTAGAGATGTGTCTCCATAAATCACTCTGAAGTACTGGGGGTAGGAGTATCTAATTAATCAGCACTGTCATTATGTTTGACTTGTAGCTGCCTTACTGTGTTTGGGATGGAGATTCAGTGTGTTTAACCCACATGCTCTTAAACAGATCTCCAGTGGTGTGTAAATTTTAACCCATTTACAGAAAAAGTCAACCAGTGTGATTCGACCATATTTTTCAATGGCAATATGTCTTTTAAAGATATGACCCTTCATTAGTTTTAGTTAAATTTCCATCCACCACAGTAGATCTCCTTCTGTAGTATTAACAAACAAGACATATTTGAATATTATTCTGTATGTTAATGTCATGATCAGGACAAAAATATGTCTTAAAATATTTTCTTAACCAATGGAATAGCACACTTTAGAAATGGAAAGAACTTTCAGATTTTATTGTCACCATCAGTGAAAATTTAATTACTGGATATTTAATTTCTGCTCTTGAATTTCATTACTTTTAGATCATATATTTTCATATAGTACTTTTACTTTATAAGAATATTCACTAATAACTAGTTTTTATAGTTTTAAAAAATCATGTAACAAGATATTACCCATTTTGCAAATGAGTAAACTATCTCAAAGACTTGCTCAAGGGCTTATAGCTAATATAAGTTTGAGCTCAGTGTAGATCATGTTTCATATCACTTGGATTACCAAGAACATGTGAGGGATAGATTGTAAAATAAATAGATTTTTACACATAGCTTGAGAAAAACACCATTATTTTATACAACACCCAGTATCTTTTATGACAGCTAATTACCAAATAATGGTATAAAATTAGAACTCTTATCCACAAAAACATAAAATGTAGGTAGTACTATTAGCCTTGTAAAAAATTAAGTAGTTTTGGATTTCTCTTATGTACATACACACACACACACATACACACACACACACATATGGCAGATGATTTCCAGTAAGCATGTCCATCTTGACAAGGATGTGAGGGAGTTGCTCTTTGGAGGAGAAATACTTATTCTAATAGTGATACAATCAGGTGTCAAATATTTTTGGAATTCCTGTTTTGATTATTCTCAATAATGTTGAAACTTGATTCTCCAAAAATGTATTTTATTGTCAATAAAAGCCAAATGTCCTTCAGATGTAATATGGTGACTGGGTATATGAACTATCTAGATAATGCTAAAGAGAATAAAATTGACAAGAGGAACTGTAGAACAGTACATCAATTTATCTTGTAAAATTTTACTCAGGAAGCAAATTATGTGTTCTGGCATGTGTCAGAAAGGTAAGGGTAAGTCTGTTAACAAAAGTGTATTTGTCTTAATCCTAAATAAAAAATAACTCATACTTGGATCACCTGTGCTGTTATTTCAGCTCAATAATAGAGAATTATCAAATATATAGACAGATGTAAATGTGGATATATAATAGATATATATGCATGTACATCATATATTTACATATGTATAACATATAATATACAAAAGCATGCATACGTAGGTTATATGCTTAATTAATATTATACATAAACATAATATATAATTCTGCGTAGTATTGTACTTAATAATAATCTCTAGATATTAACTTATTTTCATATACAGTAAAACCTTGGATTATGAGTAACTTGTTCTGCAAGTGTTCTGCAAGACAAGAAAACATTTCTAAGAAATTTTAACTTGAGAAATGAGTGTTTTCTTCCAATACATGACACCAAACATCACATGATCACAACTGAGACAACAGGTTTTTGAAATTTGCTTTGAAATACAAGTGCTTTGGATTACAAACATGTTTATGAAACAACTTATGCTCACAAACCAAGGTTCTACTGTTTATATATACATATATATATTTATACATACATATATATATACATATATATATATATATATATATATATATATATATTGCTCTGTTCCTTTTTAAAAATTTTTTTTTGAATGTTTATTTATTTTTGAGAGAGAGAGAAACAGAGCATGAGCGGGGGAGGGGCAGAGAGAGAGGGAGACACAAAACCCGAAGCAGGCTGCAGGCTCTGAGCTGTCAGCACAGAGCCCGACGTGGGGCTCAAACTCACGAACCGTGAGATCATGACCTGAGCCAAAGTTGGACGCTCAACCGACTGAGCCACCCAGGTGCCCCAATTTTGCTCTTTTCCTTTTAATTAAAGTTGGTGTTGGCACCTCTCATTAAATCAATAATTTGATAAATATTCAATCATTAAAAGATTGATTTACTTTTTCTATCCAATGATCAGGATAGATCAAGTAGTAATTCTCCATCCTATTCTGACTGAAAGCACATACTAAGAAGTTAAATGGATGACAAGTTTACTTGTGATTATGTAACAGAGGAACTCTATCTAATGATTTAGGGGAACAGGCTTCTTATTTTGGTCACACACTAACTAACTGATCTAATCAGCTTTGCCGGAAGATTTTAGAAATTGAAAAGTAACTAAAAAAAAATTTATTTACCCAATAGTGTCACAAGTTCGGGTGCTTGGCTGGCTCAGTCGGTACAGCATGCTACTCTCGATCTCAGGGTCATGAGTTCAAGCCCCACACTGAGTGTAGAGCTTGCTTTAAAAATGATGTTACAACTCCGTAGTGACAGAATAGTAAATTCCATAAAATGATTTGTTCAAGTCATGGAAAGGAATGTATTATCCCCGGTGTCCCTCCTTATGCAAATGTAAATTTTCTAGTGATTTTCTACTAAATGATTAGTACTTCTCAGCACAAATTTGAAAAAAACACTTCAGATCTTTAAGAATTATTGGAAACGTCAAAGACAAAACCCTAAATATATATACCTTCCTATAGATTCTGAGCTTTGGGTAGGAGGAGTTTTGGGAGATAAAGTTTCTTGCAGAATGTCACATATGAAAGCAAATATGATCCTTAAATTTTTAAACTCATAGTATTATGTTGGCTATGGCTTTTAAAATACCATTATATTGTTTTGGAAGGAGCTGACTTATTCATAGTGAATCTGGACAAGCTTCTGACTATAGGTTTGTGAGGTGTTGGTCATTTATATTTCACTTTATTTCCTGGTACGTATAATGTTGAACCTATCTTATGTGCAGGCTACTCTGCTGGTTTCTGAGTAAAATATATGAATGAAGTTCCCCTCAGTTGCATTTCTTAATAATTTTCATATATATGTAAATATAAGTTTTAAAGTGTTTATTTATTTTGAGAGTGCACGTGCATGAGGGGAGAGTTGCAGAGGGAGAGAGAGAATCTCAAGCAGCCTCCACGCCCAGTGTGGATCCCGATGCGGGGTTCAATCTCACCACCATGAGTTCATGACCTGAGCAGAAATCAAGAGTCAGATGTTTAACCAACTCAGCCACCCAGGTGCCTTTAAATATAATCTTTAAAATTTCTCTGCTGTCAAATAACATGAGTATTTATGAGAGATATATGTGGGTGTTTCTCAAAGATAAAGATAAGTTTTGATTAGGGTTAAATTTCAGTTTTCCTAATTTTACTGAAATTTCATATGCTCAGCATCAAAAGAAACATACTTTATACACAACATCTGCTTAGTATGATCATTTTACTTTTCTAATGGGCCAGAAAGTGTTTGGTTCCATCAAGTAAGTTTTTTCTAGAGTTAAAATACTTTAACCCTTGTGTGAAGTTTCTTATATCAGTGAATAGTTTGGGGAATCTACCCTTATGGTGTGCCCTGTAAAGAAAGAGGAAATAGAAACCCTGCTCTTAAAGCCATGAGACTAACTGGTGGATAAAACACATGTAATCACAAACATGATGATAATACAATGAAACACAGTGCAGGGGCTAATGATCACCGAAAAGCAGGGTGTCAGGGATGAGGAAGAAACACCTACAGTTGAGGAAATCAGGCAGGTGGACTGAGGCAGTTTCCCGTGTGGTTGGAAGGGAAGTCTTTTCGAGTATGAGAAATAATGATGGTTTAGGCAGAAATAACGAAGTAAGAATATTCAGAGCACTTCAAGTAGAGTGGTCCACCTTGAGTGATGAGTGGGAGATAATGACAGAAAGTGAGGTTGAAACAGGATGACCAAAAACCCTGAATTGTAGCAGAGCAGTTACAGAATTACCCTATGAGCTCTGTGCAGCCAACACCTCCTTCGGATGAGATTAGTAATAAAATGAATTTTTTTAAAAAGATTAACCTAGTGTCTATGCGTAGAGATGTGAGTGTGGGAGGTGTGAACTCAAAAGGAAGTTAGGAGGCTTCTGAAAGAGGAATTGAGATGGGAAGGTATAAGGACTTGGAATAGAGTAGTGACAGTAGGAGCTGCCCAGAAGAGAGGAGCATGAGAGCAGTTGTGTAAGAGTTATCTTCAGCGCTTTATTAGGGGCACTGGGTGGCTCAGTGGGTTAAGCGTCCCACTTTGGCTCAGGTCATGATCTCCTGGCTTGCCTGTGCTGACAGCTCAGAGTCTGGAACCTGCTTCGGATTCTGTCTCCCTCTGTCTCTGCCCCTCCCCCACCACGATCTGTCTCTTTCTCTTTCTCTCAAAAGTTAATAAGTATGTTTTCTTAATTTTTTTTAACATTTATTTATTATTGAGACACAGACAGAGACAGAGCATGAGCATGGGAGGGGCAGAGAGACGAGGAGACACAAAATCCAAAGCAGGCTCCAAGCTCTGAGCTGTCAGCACAGAGCCTGACGCGGGGCTCACGAACTGTGAGATCATGACCTGAGCGAAGTCAGACGCTCAACTGACTGAGCCACCCAGGCTCCCCAAAAGTGAATAAATATTTTTAAAAATAAAAAAAAAATTATCTTCAGCACTTCTAAGTAACTGATTTTTATCAAGTCCTAGAGCCTATGACGGAGGGGGCTTCCAAAATTAACTATTAGGGGAGGGGGCTGTTAGGGTGATTGAAAATCACAGTAACAATATTGAATAAAATAAAAAAGTCAGAAGAAGAAAAACGTTTTTTAAAACCTCAGTTTTTATTTTAGGCATGGCGACTTAAAAGTGATATTGGGGAACACAGGAAGTTTTCTTTATCATAGTCAAATCAATCCACGCCCATGAAGTGAAGTGCTTTTGGGATAATTGCCTCATTATTTTGACCAATGTGAAAATCTAATGTGGATTTCAATTTTTAATTATGGTTTTGGAATTAAATTATTTAATTTGTTGTCTGTAGCAGAAGCCATCATTCTCAGTTATTTACCCATTATGCTTTCACATACAGAGTCAATTTGTATGTGTGTATGTGTGTAATTTTTGCATTGAAAGTATAACTTAAGTCATAAGTATATGTTTTCTTTTCATTTTTGATATGTATTCTAACTGAAAATTAACTTAGTATATAGTAAACATCACAAAAATAACCATTTCTGCTGGCATATTACATTGTTTTTAACTCTGCAGAGCATTTATTGACTCAAGGTTAAAACTATTTTAAATTTGTACTTACAAAAAAGGATTAGTGTTTAAGATGTATTATTACAGTAACACATTTAGATTCATTACCCTAGAAAATTCTCTTCTAATATACAGAAAAGAAAAATAGATTAACCAGTTATGTTGCTTTTCACAGTAAGATGACCATAATGGACACTGATTGCATAAATAAAGGTATTCTAGTGTTAAAGACTTTTAACACACACACACACACACGCGCGCACGCGCACACACACACACACACACACTGACATAGATTTAAGATCAACCATTGTTGATTATCAGTCAAAAGGATTATACTGAACTAACTTGTCCAGAAAGCTTTGGAAATAATTTTCAAATGATTTATTTTATACCATATGAACTACAGGACAGAGGTCCCTTGTATTTTATAGGCAGTCTACGCTTTAGGCAAACAACCCACTAAAGTCACAGGCTGTTACCTTTTGTAGCAGGGAAAGCTCTTGGGTGGTCCTCTGGGGAAACCGTAGGCAAAAAGTACTGCTGTAATCCAATCTGTATAGCAAATCATCATAGAACCAGCAAGAGAGAAAAATGGCCTCCTCCTAGGCCAAGATGTAGAAAAGAAAGCAAACACATTCCTGGTAATATTCTGTCTAAAAATATAGGAACTACTGTCTAACTCAATTTCACTGTATTCTCTTTATTCAAAATGCCCTGTTTCCTTCTGTATTTTGAGAGAATAAATATAGAAGCCCAATTCTTAAAAGATAGTCCAAAGGAAGTGGCATTCCCTAGGTACAAGGAAAGAGTAGGTTATCAGAATCTCTCTTGAAGAGTAAGTTATCCTGGGGATTTCCTTATTTTGTTTTAAGGTTCAACAGTTCACCTAAAGTAAGAGTTTTCTCTGAAATTGATAAGACCCAAGATTTGGATCTGCTAAAAGATTCAGAGGATACAGGAGGCTATCTGATATCCCAATTAGAACAGCACTGTGAACCAACCAACGCTAGAATTCACTACATTCATGTTAGACTGCCTGTTCAATGCTTATATTTCAAGTACTAAAAATGCCCTGCTAATTCCTATAATTTTATATATTTATTCATCCACTCATTCATTCATTAGTCATTCGCTCACATAGTAATTCATTCAACCAATATTCATGACACTCTTACAACAAGCCAGACACTTTTTTGTTATTATTTTTGGATAATAAGATGAATAAAAAGGAGACACGATCCCTTCTCTCATGGAGTTTACAATCGCGTGGAAGACAGTAATTAATAAAATAATCTCAGTAAAAACATAATTGAGAGCTGAAATGATGAAACTTCAGCTATAAAAAATGTAAATGCAGAAAATGTTTTACACAATTGTTTTAACTGCCGATTTATTCTATGAAGTTATATCCACACCACATGGAAAAGTGAATGCTATTATATGTCTGCATATCTATAATCTATTCGTTTGAAAGAGAAATATAACAATTACATAGATAATACAATTTTCCTCCAGTTGCGTTTGTTTCTGTATGTTTATGGATGAATTTTAATTTAATACAAATTTGACCCTTAGAAAGAAATATTCAGTATGAATTCATGGAAAAAGAAATTATTTTTTTCTCATTGAAAGAATAATAGTATTATTAATGAAAGTTGTTATAAAAGCTACTTGAGAGTAGTTTCTTTCCAAATCCTTATAGATAACTTGTTAATATGAAAAATTTTCTTATTTTTATAAATTGTGAGGACAAGGATAGTATTTGAAGATCAAGGACATCAATGGGAAGAGACCCTTCCATCTTATTTCCTCAAGCATCACAGCAACATAGGCATACAAACATGCTTCATGAGAATTTTGGACTAGATTTAAAAAAGAATGCACAAAGTCATGAATAAGAACACTATTTTATAATAAGGACCATAAAGCATTATTGTGATTGTTAAATGAAATAAAATGTGTAAGTGCTTGGCAAAAAAAAAAAAAAAAAAAAAGAATACTATTTTACACACCAGGTATTTTCATGTACTATTGAGTTCACTCCCACCAACCTAAAGCTTCTTCGTGAAAATGGCAGCAAAAGCATCATCTATTCCCTGACATCTGGACACATACACATCAGTGGCAGGCGCACCAGGCATAAGGGCATAAAACTAGACGAGAGGTCTGGATGCATCATCTGGTACCTGTTAGAAGTCAGGGTAGATCCTATGCTAAGTGGTTTCACAGATTGCACCAAGCAAGGAGCAAGCCCCAGGAGAAAAAGCCAAAGGCAATATTGCTCTGAAGGGCTGTAGAATTGTGCAGTGGTCTCTGTCAGTGACATTGATGATACTGATGACAATTAGGAGAGAGGGTTTAGAATGTGAATGGGGAGCGATTCAGCTGCTACAATATCCATCAGCAGACAGTTGCCTGAGGCAAAGGCCTCTGTTGTCCTTTGTTTTCTCTTCCTACTGGCAGATCTAGGGGAGGTTGGGGGGGGGGGGTGAGAAAAAGGAATTTATAAAATTCATAATAGCAACATTTTTAAGTGAAAAATTGCTGCAGAAGAATTTAAAAGTGATCGTTTTTAAAAACAGAATTGGCTGCTGCTTCTATCTTTAATAAATGTGAGATATCCTGTAACACTGGGATAGCTGTCAACTAAAGAGAAATATTTGAAGAGAGAGGGTTTATATCTGCTTACAGAAAGCCCTCAGCTTAACACGACTAAATGATCAGCTATTTCCTCCGTGCCACAGGATGCCATCAAAATAATCCCCCGCGATGGCATGGTATCGAGCCATTGGTTAGACTATTGCTACACTTTTGGTTGTCACTTGAACCAATCGTGCAATTTTTGTTTCGGGTTCGAGACACAGCCCTCTTGCTTAATCTTAATGTAGTTTAATATAAACGAATGAGCACATTTGAGCTTACCAATTTTTTTGAGATTAAATGTTGATTTTATATATGCTAATGAACCCGATGTCTTTTATTTTCGTGGAAAATCATTATTTTACAGAAAGAATCCTCTGATTAGATTCCCATATAATTATAAACAGTACTACCAGTGAGAGGTATCCAAAAACCAAAAAAAGTGGAAATAGGGTATATAAAATCCAGAAGTATCAATAGTCAAGATTTCACTCATGTGTTCTCTCTGAAATGGGAAATACAGAATACGAGTAGCAGATTGCCTTTACATCCTAGAAAAAAGAAATACTTTGCCTTTATGTCCTAGAAAGAAGAAATAACTATGGAAGTATAAAAGTGATTTTTTATCATGTTCTATTTCTTGTGATTATATGATATGGATATGCCATAAGAAATATATTTCTGATGTTTCATTGGGTAATTCTGCTTCGGGTCTCAGCACCAAAGCAAGAATTCCAAAATATGTGGAGAACAGCACTCAGTGTTAAGTGTTTAGAAATTCAGGTTAGAATAGCTTTCTGTGGGGGTCAACAGATATACGATTTTCAAAACCAAAAATTATTTGATATATCCTCTTTAATACGTCTTACGAATACATTTTTTAGACCATTTGTACAGGGAAGCTTAAGCAATTTATTTTTAAATTGTTACCCTAGCTTCCATGCCTGATGGTGGGATATAAACTAGAAAATGACAAGCTTGTCAATTTTGCAGAAAGTACATTTTATTTCAAACTATTGACTCCATTTTTCAGTTCTTTATTCTATGTGCAGATAACTTCATATATAGAGCTTAAATATAATGCAACAGAAATAAGATAACAGATACAATTAAAGATTCTGTTAGAATGTAATGATTTTTATTATTGTTACTCTGTATTTATAGCTAATTATGTTTACAAGGAAAGTGCCAAAAACAGCTTATCACCAAGAATGCTAAACTCATACAAACTTGCGCCTGAGAAGAATTTTCAATGGAGAAACCAAATCAAACCAACCTCAATCATGGCTTATTAAATTACAGCTGGTCCAAAACTGTTTGATATTCAGGCAGCTAATTAGCAATGGAGATGGCTAATTCAAGCGCTGGGCTTTGATCTCTTGGTTCCCCCAATATTTATTAGGTTTATTTAAAAAAGAATGGAGATGGAAAGTATCCTGAAAGCTGGAGGAGACAGTCTGAACAGTAGTTTACTTATAATTTACAGACTTGTGGTACTCAATATATAATGCAATAATCCTCCTCAGTGCCATTTGTCATTTGGACGCGGCCACAGATTATAGCTTAGGGCACTGCATCTGCGCACAGATCTGGCAGGAAATGGCCTAAAATCTTGAACAGCTGAGCATGATGTTTCCGTATAGTTGGAAAACTCAACCTCTGCTCCAGAGGTCACTGCATGCTTCTGTCCTGACAGCCCAAATTGTTAAGCATGTGACTAATATGCATACAGAACACAGGCTGCCTGACGTCTGCTACAAGCTTGATGGCTGGTTAGCGGCTAGTCTTAATTTTATGTGACAATCCTATGTAGGAAGTGCTGTGTGGGTGACTAAATGGAGCATATTGATGTCCCACTGGGTGTAGCCCCTGTTGTTTTGACAAATTCTCCTTAGCATTTATCAATCAGGCCTTCAATGGGGAGTGTGCTGAATATCTAATTCAGACATGCGAGTCAGGGCTAATAGAGCAAGATAGCGTGTTATTCAATTTGTACTCGTTAGCGATGTCCCACTGTCACTGGGCAATTTACCTTCACACTTCACAAATGAAAAGAGAAATTTGCTGGGCTTCAAACACTTACATGAGTTACAAGCAAAATTTTAATTAGCATGTCATTACAGCAATAATTTATTGCTTCTTTGTAGTTTTCCTAGCATACAGATTGCACTTTTCCTATTTTGGAAGGGATGTCCTCAGGGCTTCTGAAGCAGGTAATAATAAGGACAGCAAACAAGCTTTACTAAAAGATGCATATTGATGTTTTCTGTTTGTGGAGTTTTACACACTCATTTATGCATGGACATAAAATGTATCATTACAATCTTTCGGGTTTTGTGATTCTCTCAATGTTTTATTCCATTTTATAATGGTGTTTGTTTATTTGAACAAACGTGGTTCTACCATGATTCGGCTTATTCCTCAATATCACACATGTGTGCAAACTAAAGAGCCAACACCACCATTGTTAAAAGCACTTGATGTAAGCGAGGGGAACTTCTGTAGTTCTTCCAGGATGGGTACTTGTGAACATACAAAGGTTTTTCCAGATTGTGAACAAAGCAGCATCCACTGTTTTCTACCAACTGTTCGTGGAGAGTTGCCTAGAAGTGCAGTCTTTAATCAGCTGGCAAACAGAACATGTTAAGAAAGGACAGCAAACAGAAGATGGAGTTGTTCTCTATGCGTGGCCTCAATCGGGCACCCTCAGAAGACAAAAGTGAAAGAATGACCTATATTGTCCAAGACAGAAAGAATCCAAAAAGATAGGATGAATAAACAAAAATGGCAATTGTGAGTGGATTAAAATGTAAGCGGAATAAAGACTTTGATCACAGTGTTGGCATATTTTGAAGAGTTATCCTGGCCAAAACCTCTTTGCGTGAAAGGGGCAGTCGGACTTCTCAGACGACAATTAACAGTACCTCACAGTACGTAGTAAGTCAAGGTAAATAAACACAGCTAAGTTTTATTCTGCATATATTACCTACTATGAAAGAACATGGCTTAATGAATAAAGTTCCCCACATATTCCCAAATATACAGAAATATGATTTTATGCCTACTGAATTGCATATTACCAATTTTAAGAACATGGCTTTATGATTACCTTGCATCAAAGCTTACTGTCAAACATAATGGGTCTTGGGCTGCATTTCTGCCATACTTACAGTGGCAGGATAGTGTCTTATTCATTTTTATATGCCATTTACTAACTAGCATGGTGCAGAGTATCTAGCAAGGGTGCAATACATAGCAATTGAAAGAATGAGCAAATCAGTGATGAGAGAAGTGCACCAAAGGAAGGAACACATGAATAGACTCACAGTTCCAACTGTTTTCTATTTGGAAAGATAATTAAAAGTACGTTTATATCCACAGGAAATCAGAACACACTTTATGTAAATCTAATATTTTTGGAATTGGAAAAAAAATATATATATATATAAATATGACAAAAAATATATATATATGACAAAGAGAAGTTTGTTGACATTGTGAGCAATGTGTACATATTCATGCTACATTAATCTTTCCTAGTTGTATGTATTTCAGAATTAATCAGCTTTTGGGGGGGGGGCGGATAAAAAGCATTTTCTGGGCCAATCTGTGAAAGATTTTGTCATAATAATTTGACTCATCACATGATCACTGTATTTAATATTTTAAAAACATATCTTCTGTGTGTGTGTGTGTGTGTGTGTGTGTGTGTTTCTGAAATACTGTTAACATTGCCCTTCTGATGTCAGAGAACTGAGTGTGTGTGTGTGTGTGTGTGTGTGTGTGTGTGTGTGTGTGTTTTCCACTACTGGAAAAATAATGTCCTGCTTACAAAGGATTCTCTTGAATAATAACAACAACATTTTATTCTTAATACAGTTCTTCATAGAGAGAATCTTGAAGCATTAGAATGAAAGCATGACACCTAATATGGATAATTAAACATCAATACTTAAGTAACTCCACCATGAATTCCAGTTCTATGGAGGGACACTACAGACAAAATTAACATTTTTAAAATTTATTTGCTTTAGGGTTCTTTTTCACTCCACTTTTTCTACTGTGTCTAAGAAAACCAAAAAAAATGTAATATTTAATATTTTGAGATGATCTGTAGAGATTTCAGTGGTTCTAAATTTTAACTGGAATTCAATATAAATTTTAAAAATATTACTGTGATCATAGTATTGTCAGATGCTATAGTGGAGAAAGACAAATATGAACACAGAATAGGCACATAAATATCTTACAGTGCCAAATAAAAGTGTCTTAATGATGAACTAAACATGCACTAAGAGTCAAGGGAGAGGAATCTCACATCTTGTTGAGAATTTCAGAAACAAACTCAAGGAGAAAATAAATGGCTTTTCAGATGGGCCTTGATTAAAAGGTAGGATTTCAAGAGATAGAGATGTGGGTAGTAGAGAACAGCATAACGAGCAAAGGGATCAACAATAAAAGCAAACAAACAAAAAATCCAAATGTAGAAAATCCATCACAAAGTTAGAGACTACTAGTCTAGTCTAATTGGAATGTAAGCTATGTGAACAGGGTACTAAGTAGAAGGCAGGAAAGATTCTGAGCCCAGACTGTGATGGGCCTAATTTATGCTTCTCATGAATGCTCCTAATTTAATATGCCACAGAGAAACTGGAAAGAATTTTGTGCAGGAGAGGGAAGTGACTAGAGATGCACCATGGGAGAGTATAATCCAGCACAGCTGGGGGAGGGGGGCGGGTAGGGGGGAGTGTATGCAGTAAGGACTTGAGAGAGGCCTGAAAGCAGTAAAGACTGCATTGAAATCATTCAGATGATTCTGAGAATCTAGTGTCATGGTTCCTGGGTAGCTCAGTCAGTAAACCTGGGACTCAATTTCCCTCAGGTCATGATCTCACTTCACTTCAGGTCAT
This sequence comes from Neofelis nebulosa, assembly GCF_028018385.1. NCBI lineage: Eukaryota > Metazoa > Chordata > Mammalia > Carnivora > Felidae > Neofelis > Neofelis nebulosa. Next base: position 38,195,076 of record NC_080782.1, on the reverse strand, counting down.
GATCTTACAGTTCTCTAAAGTAATAACCATATGGCATATAAATACAAAGTCAAGTGTTAACCTTTCATTCTGGAACTATGAAAATCAAACTCTCCTAGTGGTAGTTTATAACGAATCTGTATTTCTATCTTTTATTCTTTCTATGCAAACCAGCTGTCCAATTTTCAATGCTTCGATAATATTTTTGCCCACCAGTTTCCTGAATTTAGTCTATGTAAATACTAGTTTGTTTAAAAAGACTGAGCTTTTGGGGCACCTGGGTGGCTCAGTGGGTTAAGTGTTTGACTCAATTTTGGCTCAGGTCATGATTTCACAGTTTCGTGAGTTCAAGTCCCACATCAGGTTCTGCAGTGGCAGCTCGGAGCTTGCTTGGGATTCTCTCTCTCCCCCTCTCTCTGCCCTTCCCTGACTCGTGCTGTCTCTGTCTCTCCCAAAAATAAATAATAAAACTTAAAAAAAAAAAAGACTGAACTTTCTAAGATCTAAATCAATCCTATGAAGAATTAGTTTGTTTCTATTTTATTTTTTAATGTTTATTTATTTTTGAGAGAGAAAGGGAAAGAGAGAGAGAGAGAGCATGAGTGGGGAAGGGGCAGAGAGAGAGGGAGACACAGAATTGAAAGCAGGCTACAGGCTCCAAGCTGTCAGCACAGAGCCTGATGCGGGGCTCGAACTCACAAACCACAAGATCATGACCCAAGCCGAAGTTGGGCACTTAACCAACTGAACCACCCAGGCACCCCTGTTTCTATTTTAGATATTTAGTATTTTCTATTTTAATGCTTCATCCCAATTTTAAGGAACTCAATGTAAATCTTGTAATTAGTGTATTCTAATGGAAATTCAGACACATAGTAATGGAATTGTTTTCTGAAAGACATAAAATACTAAAAACGAAAATAAAATTAAGAGTCCTATCCTTATACTAACCTTTGCTTCGAACTAATTATGTGTTTAACTTGCCAAATCAATTTTTAATAAACAGATTGTGCTTAACCCAAATTTCAACAAAACTGACAAGTTTTCCTACCTTAATAATTGCTAAATGGGGATTTTCAGCCATGGTTCTACATGGGCCATTGCTGTTTAAATGTAATTTATTAATGTAGAGCAGTTGGATTGAGATCTTCTAAAGAAGTTTAAGCTCTTTCTTGACACTCTTAAAAAATAGCACTTATTATTTTTACAATAGGTTATGGATGTATCGCTCTCTATACTTATAGGGACACTGAGGTAGCTATTCACTAACGTACTGTAAACATAATTTTAATAGGAAGATCAGTAAAAGTAAATGAGAAAAATATAAGAGTCATATTTCCAACAAGAAAAAGCATAACAATACAAAATTTATTTCACACATAGTATCATTAGGATGCAATCATTTAATTCTTTATTATGAAATAAATAAATTATTTTTGAGCAGAAAACAACGAACAGAAAAAGATAAAAAGTTTCAAGCAGAATGCCATTCTTAAAATATGGCCATAAAACTATTCAGAGTTGGGTTCTTGACAAAACTGGTCATTCTATAATAATTTTTAGGTAAGTTGCTTATTAAATGAGTATGATACAAAACAGAACAGCACGAAAATAGAATTTGCTAGGTGCTGAATCAGTAACAATAGTAAAAATGACCATGCATTTAATTCTGCATTTATGGTAAAACAGCATCATTTTAAGGTCCCAAGCCAATGATCTTACAGTTTTCCTGTTCCCTTTATGTAGTGTTTTCCTTTAACTAGCAGGAATTGATTACATTCAGTTATGGAATACATTACATATTCCTATAAGTGACTTATTTTCATCAAAAGTTTAATTTCCTTTTCTTCTGTTGACGAACTAGACAAGTAGCTGAATACAGTATCCATTGCAGGCCGAATAATCTGTTCTGTTGGTTTCTAAGTCCCTGTGGGTTCCATTTGATTATCTCAGTTTTATACATGATGAAATGGAGACTCAGAGCCTTACTGATTCACTTCAGTTCGCGAAGGTATGTGGTGGTGGGTGGGAACTAGACTCTATCTTTCTTTCCTTTGCACCAGCTGCCTCCCTGGGAAGTTAAATATTGGGTGGTGGCCACTTTTAGAGTTCAGAAGGAGATCAGGATGCTCTTAGTCCTGATTTTTATTGCTAAGAAAAATCGCAATAAAGCCCCAAAGAAAGGGGTCAATGGTATTATTCATGTATTTGGTCTTCCAGTCACTAAAATGAATATTTTTACATACAAAGCACTACTTTTGGTGTTCTGGATGATGTAGTGATTCATAATATATAGTTACTGCCCTCTGGGGTTTAATAAACACTTTGGGGAGAAAAGGCCTACAGTATGTGAGAGGAGTGGCCATTAGAGCTTTCTGGCAGAAGCGATGCAAACTGGCTGAGGCCAATTTAAGCTAAATTTTTTTTTTGGGAAAGGAATTGGAGTAACCTAGAAGCCTAAGGAAAAAATCATTCAGTCAGGCTTCCTAAGAGACAGAAACAGAGCAACTTCAAAATTCTACCAGCTATGCTGAAATAGATAATACTTATTAAGCACCTTCTCTGGCCCTGTTCTACACATGTCAGTATCTGCAACCCACACCACAAGGTAATAAGCTTGGTACTATTATTTTTGTTACTATTTTACTAGATGAGGAAGTTGAGGCACAGAGAGCTTAAGTAACTGCCCAAAGTCTCACTGCTACCTTCAGGGTGCCACGGTGCATTTAAAATTACTGCATTTTAAAAGGTTTTCATTTTTGTGACACTTTCCTCCAGATTGATGCAGAGGACCTAATTTGGGTGATGTTCCTGACTTTAGACAAGGAGGGGACGTTCTGAGAAGAAATTAGATAGGCAAAAATAACAGATGTCCACCGTACTGCAGAGATAATAAAACCAGGCTATGGTAAGTGAGGACATTTTTATGTACCAATTGAGTGACAAGCTTTGCAATTTAAAGATATTGCTCATTCTGCAGGATACTCAAACCAGGGAGAATTGGAACCAGTCATTTGACCACTAGACCAGGACACCGCATCTTCCCAGTGACTAGACAGATGCCTTATAAGCACTTCCCCAGCAAAAGGAGAGGCCAGAACTGAAATCTCAGGATGGGAAATTCAGTCTGGGAATGCTGACAGGTACCCGGGAAATACCTTATTTGTCAGGGTCCTGGCTGGTCTCCTTAAATATCAGGGTTAAAATAGTCTTGAACAGAAGACACATGATAAGATATCAATGTGGTGGAATTGCTTAATGTGATAGTCTCTGCAATCTGATAGTACCTCTGCTCCATTACCGTGCCTCCACCATTCCCATCCTCCACTCCGGCCTCCCTACTTGAAGAAGAGAGCAGTCCGCTTCAACAAGTCAATCCCTTCCTTTGTTTTGTTCAGCAAATACCCATTAAGCGCATTCTACCTGAACGTGACAGATGCGGTTCTAACCCTCACTGAGCAGACAGCATAGCGAACAGGCCAAGATACAGTGTGCTCCATGCTGTAGGTACTATGGGAGCACATAGGAGGGGCATCTAGCAGAATCTAACAGAATTAAACAAGTCTCACAGGAGGAAATGATTTTTTAAAAGAAGAACTTAAGTGATAAGAAAAAGGAGCTCAGGGAAGAAGTGGATTATCGGGCAGGGGGAGTATCTGGGGTTGAAGGCCAAGCAGAGGAATTGTGACCTGTAGCGAGGAAGGGCAATGAGAAAGGTTCTGTCTGATGCTTCCGCCTGCTTGGGACACAGAATAAAACAGGTCCAGAAGTAATCAGAATATCAGTTGCATTAAAGTAAGGGCCAGAGGGGCGCCTGGGTGGCGCAGTCGGTTAAGCGTCCGACTTCAGCCAGGTCACGATCTCGCGGTCCGTGAGTTGGAGCCCCGCGTCAGGCTCTGGGCTGATGGCTCGGAGCCTGGAGCCTGTTTCCGATTCTGTGTCTCCCTCTCTCTCTGCCCCTCCCCCGTTCATGCTCTGTCTCTCTCTGTCCCAAAAATAAATAAAAAACGTTGAAAAAAAAAAAATTTAAAGTAAGGGCCAGAACGAATCCAAGGAGAGTGGATCCAGCTCAGCAGTGAGAATCTCAAAGACCTCAGGAAAGGGACGAGTTTTAGATGAGTCTTAAAGGATGAATAGTTTCAGCTGACAGAAGCAGAGGAAAGGGCACATCTGTACAAGGAAAGGCCTGAGGTAGGCCAGATAGAGTGTTCTCTCCCCTGTTTCTTTTGTGTGACATTGTACCTGCCTCCATTTGTGTCTCCCACTCCCACACTTCCCTCATTTCTCTCTTAATTCATTTTTCAAAATTCACGTGGTTACATTCTCGGTGAAGATGTCCAGACTAGCAGAGATAAAAACAGGCGGTTATTTTCTCTGTGTGACCGAAGCTATTGTTCTATTCAGTTTTGTATTGTCCAGGACTTAGCATAATTCCAAGAACCTACCGAGTGCTTAATGAGTTTTGATGAGTCAATTAGTTTATTAATAGGAGCGTATGGGGAGAGTCTGGTACCCTGGTTACAATGATGCTTGAGTCAGACTCTTTGAAGTCAAATTCCAGTTGTGCTACTTTCTACATGTGTGACTTGGGTCAATTATCTCAACCTCAGCTTCTTTATCTGTCAGACGGACATAATAACAAAATCTCCTCTAGGTTTCTTGGAAGATAAAACATGAAGGTATTTGGCACAGGAGGAGCATTGCAACATCTGTTAGTTGTCGGTATTGTTGACCTAATAACGTATCATCTCTCTCCCATTTTGCACATGGGTGGCAACAATATGGGAAAAATATACTAAAACTGGAATTTAGACAAAGAGCAGAATGTTTCTTGACTTCATCAAGAAGAGAGGACAATAAAGATAGAGACATAGAGAGAAGTCTGTACGGCAGTCTGTTCTGTTTGTTGACAGCTTGGTTACGCAAGTTCACTCTTAGAACCGGAAACTGATGTCCTTTCTGGAATTTATAACTAGGTAAGATTATCAGAGGTGCATTCAAGGCCACAGAACCTTTGCAAAATTGCAGTGTGTGTGTGTGTGTGTGTGTGTGTGTGTGTGTGTATGATCATTGGCATTCTCTTGTTCTCTTTTAAACTGTGATCACCTGCAACTTCCTGCGTGCACCCACCCCTTTTTTTCAGGAATTTCATCCTAAATTCCCTACTCTGGCATTCCACTTGAACCAGCACCCCAAATTTCTTACCTCTGCTCCCTTCTCTGCCCCCTTCTCTGAAAAATCTAATTGAAACTCCATTCTTTCAGGGGGGTAAATTCACCCAGAATTAGTGAAGAGCACTATATAATTAAATTAACTATTTTTAAAAAGATTTAATGTTTTATTTATTTTTTAGAGAGAGACAGAGACAGAGTGCTAGCAGGAGAAGGACAGGGAGAAAGGGAGACACAGAATCTGAAGCAGGTTCCAGGCTCTGAGCTGTCACCAGAGCCCAATGCAGGGCTTGAACCCACAAACGGTAAGATCATGACCTGAGCTGAAGTTGGTCGCTTAACTGACTGAGCCACCCAGGTGCCCCTAATTAAATTAACTATTTACTCATTCATTCACTAAACATTTATTCAAATATTTATGAAGACTCTATATTTGTTCCAGGCATAGAGATACTTAGATGAAATCGAGAGCCTTACTCTAACAGATATTTCTATTTCAAAAGAGGTGGCCAATTAATTATTTATGTTAGGTAGCATTTCAGAGAGTGTGAGAGAGAGATGTCGGGAAGCTTCTAGAACTACAGATAATCATTTACTCCTCTTGTACCCAGGTGTGACCCCGGTAATAATTTCCAAATTTCATGACTACTAATGATGGGCAGAATAACAGGATAAGAAAGAGAACTTGTAAATATATCAGCACAGTAGACATGTCATACAGTTATTACCACCATACGTTTAATTCTTGGCATTTGTGAGGTTTTCGATATAAGTGTGTAATACAGTGATTGACAACACAGGCTCGGGACTCAGACATTCTTGGATTCAAACTCTAGCTTTCACTCTTATTTACAATGTGACCCTGGATAAATTACTTGGTTTCCTAAGTTCAGTTCCCTCATTTATTTAGTGAAGCTCCAGGTTGTCAGGGATTGAATGATTTTACTCAAATAGTTCTCAATATACAGTGGGGGTTTTTTGGTGTAGTGAGTAAATATGTCATTGAAATCTGGAATTAACCTATTAGTGCTAATTTCTCCTGCATCATGTGGATGCCTGTGCATTTCTGACGCACAGGCATACACTCAACATCCACAAATACTCCCGTGTCCAAACCAGTAAGGGCACCGTCTCACAAGCCTTGCTTCATACTCTTACATTTATTTATTTGTATTTACTGCACCTCAAAGAAACATGAGCACATTCAATGCTGGCTGCCTTCAGGTATAATTTCAAAACCAAATATTAATCAAGAAAATTGTTATAGAGCTGAAGGCTGAACCAAAACACATTTACAACTCACTTTAGGGATGAATAGGGGGATCCCCAGGAGCTTTTTTCTGAAGATGAAAACTTATTATTGACCCATCATTTTCTGTCTCAGGTAACTAGGATCATTGTGTGTCTGGGGTGGAAGGGAAGTGAAAATGAAAGGTAACTGAGATTATTTCTACCTTTCATTCTAGTATTTTCATCTCCCTTTGGATTTGATAGGATTTACTTGTCTTCATTCTCCAGCCAAGAAATCCACACATTATTTACTGTTTCTAGCTACCATATCACAATGAAAAGTGTTGGCCACAGCAACAAAAATGTTAATGTAACTTTGCCAAATAATATTTCAGTGGTGAATTCAGGAAGAAAAAAAATCACACGAATCACTGATTGGGTATTCTGCACACTGAATAAGCCAGCTGACACAAGCTTTCACTTCCTGTGGACACAGTGGCATCATGATGACATTTCTAAATATTGGACTTGCTCTGGCAAAATAACACAGACACAAATCTCATGAATTTTCTAGACAAATTTTGGAAACTCAAGATGGACAAAGAGTTTCATGCATGTTTAGAAACCAGAAAAATCTGGTAAAGGAGTATTTTATTTGAACTCAAGCTGCATAATTGGCTTAGAGCGGTTCACATATGCCCCATTTCATGGCCGTGAAGTGTGCTTGAAAATCCCATTGAAAGGCAAGGGAAGTTTGCGTGAGCAGGACCTGGGTACGAAGTCATGGTTTTCTCCAAAGCACATTTGAATCTCAGGAGGCACCATCGTATTGAACAGAATTTGCAGGCAAAGCTGAAATCATGTTTCACAGTAGTGTGAAGGTCACCAGTTTCCTATCATTTGAGTTTTTTTTTTCCTGATAACTATCCTTATATAGGAGATTATAAGTAATAAATAAAATTCCTGTATTATAAATTTGGTGTTGTTTATGACCTATTTTCAAGTTTCAGCTTTGAATATTTTTTTGTGAATATTAGCAGCTGAACAACACATATTGAAAATTATTCTTTAGTCCTTTGGATGGTGAGCCATATTAAGTTTGGATTCTGAAATATGTATATATAAAAAATATACATATATACACACACACACATACACACACAGTGTTATAGTTTTGACTATTAGTTATTATTATTTTGGTTTTTCTAAATTGTTTTATTTTTTCGCTTCAGCATTTCCTTAAATAAGTATTTTTAGAAAATGTTATGTGCATGATTTTTACTGGAAACTAGGAATCCAAAATAAATCCTGTATAATTCCATCTTATTGTGTGACGTGAGCTACCAATAAAAGTATAATGGACAGTTAAATTTTAATAGATATCCTTTTGATATATAATAGTGAATTTTTGCATGGGGTTATTACAGATGCCATTATTTCAAAGGAATATGATATGCGTGAAATTTGGAAAAATACTTTAAATGGTAAAATGCTGATAAAAAAAATAAGTGTCTAAAATGAAACTAACTTTCCATATTTCTTCTCTTCTAAAATGTTTTAAAGCCTACATAGTTGGATTCTTACATTTCACATCAAAGATACCTTTAGATATTTTAACCTGAATTTCAAAATGCCAAAATCCTTAAAAAATGAAGTGTCAAATATTTTTTATTATAATATAGAGATACAAAATACAAAAAGGCGAAGTGATTCACATAGAAGATTGTGAAACTGGACTTCATTGCTTGTTTTTTCTTCAAAATTCTATGAAAGAGTTTAAAAATGGCTAAAACAAATGACTATATCTTAGCAGTGCTTTTTCAGTGTAACAAGACCAGGTCATTTTTTTCTCATTGTTTTGTTGTGGCTCTAGACTTTTATAAGTTCGATTGTTATTCCCACTGCACAGAATATTGACAAGGGGTGCTGATAACTGTGCAGATGGGTCGAATCATGACGTTTATAAAATGGTCATGCAAAGCCTTTGTGATGTAATGGAAAGAATCTTCAGTTGGAAATCAGAATTTTGACCTCTTAGGCAAGCCACTTAGCCTCTCTGTTAACCCTTAGTTTTTGTCATTTATATACTCTTGGTCTTGGAGTTGGGAGTTTGAGCCCCACATTGGGCATAGAGCCTACTAAAAAACAGAGCAGAACAAAACAAAATAAAACAAAACACAGTAAAATAAAATAAAATAAAATAAAATAAAATAAAATAAAATAAAATGGGAACGTATGGGAAAACACAAAGGAAATGGGCAGGAAATTGTTGAATAACACATACATTTAATTTACATGTATGTATACAAGTAGTTTCTAAAATCCAATTTATTTTGAAGATTAGGTACAAATCTCTTTGGTTTTTTTTTTTTTTTTTTTGCCACTGAAAATGCTTTGGTGTCTTTTGCAAGCTTCAAATTTGTGATTTTGATTCAGTAAACGAGAGGTGAATTTTCATTAAAAAGAAACAGGCAGCTATGATGACAATTGATACATATTGAGCAACAGTGGTAACTTAGCACAACTGTCCTTTCCTTGACTTGGGTGGAAAATAGATATGAAATAGCCAAGAAGGCGCTTTTCTCCCTCCTTCTGGTTCTTTTCAACTCCCATGACAAGTCATTTAATGATTTGGGGGGACGTTGATTTGAAATGTCCATACACTTCATTTGGACACTGAACCCCGGGGGGTAGGATTTAGTTGGTTATGAGAATGCAGTGGAAAACGTGTTTAAAAGAGACAAACTTTCCATTTAAAAAAAATATGATTTTGAAAACATCAGAGTCCCTGATTTTGAGAAATCTGTTTTCATTGTCCGTAAATCAGTATGAAAATGTCAAGTATTTGACAAAGATATGCGCTGCTCCAAGGCCAAGGAAATTTGGAAGCAGCAGAATATAAAACAAATGAATAGACTTAATACATTTAATATTCGCATCTGGAACTTAAAATTTTTCAAGCAACATAGCTTCACTGAGTCTCATTCATATAAACCGATATATTCAGTAAGTCAAACTCTTCAGGAAAATCAAAAATTTGAAATTTAACATTTGCTCATTCCAAGAAATAGATTTCTTTTTAAATAAAAACAAATCGTAGAACGAAGCTAATTGTCATCTTCATCTATCATTTATACTTTTCCTTCTGTTTTCCTTCTTTGGGATTTTCAACTCCCAAGTTTGGAGGCTATCTGTTGGTCTGGCAGAGAGTTTGAACATACACCTAATTAAAAAAAAATAAAACTCAGCAACACCAGAAAAGCCTTGTCACCAAACAATAAATAACGCTTCCATCCAAAATATCACTTAGAGATGAATACACTTTGCGAGTTGAAAGGTGGCAGCGCACCTGCGCCACTAACCTTAAATGAAAAATAAAGACAACTGGGTTGTAGGGTGCCTTTCCCTCTTCAAAATAAAATTCTTTACAACATACAAGACAAACGGCACAAAAGTGAAAGGCCAGTGATGCAGATTGGATAGGCTTACAGCGTAATTGAATTAAAGCTTGTGTGCCACATATGACCACAAAGCAGGTCTATGGCTCAGGCCCGCTGAATGGAGGTGGCTGGCCTGTCAATAAAGACCCTTTAAACTGGTTAAATGCATCATAAGCGTGCGCAGAGAGCTTTCTAGCTAACAGGTGGCTGAGTAAACCTCAGCTGGTGCCACACAGGGCTGTCGCGTTGACCTTCTTTAGGATAATTTCAGCCCTCTTAAAAAAAAAATTTGTTACTGTACTTGCTGTGGTGGAAACAATTTAGGGATGAATAATTTCTTTTGGTCCCTAGAGGCGCGGTGCCTCTCTCTCTCTCCCCCTCTCCCTTTTTTTCTCGCACACTCTCACTCTCTCCCCCTCTTTTTCTCGGTCTTGCAACTGAATTAACATAAAGGAACAGTGACAACAGCAAGCTGAAAAGCATAGCTGGTGGGAGGATTAAGTATATCATTGAAAGGAATTATGTTGTAAATGACTGGGAGGGGTAGGGGCTTCTGTTCCTTGGTCCCATCTGGTCCTTAAAGAATACCTTGTTGTAATTACCCCCAGATGGTTTGTGCTCCACTGGGGTCTGGACAGCCAGGTGCCACTGTGCCCTGCTGGGTGTGATATTCATTGCTACATGCAGTGACAAAAATGGACTTTATTGAAACCTAATTTCTTCCAGGGTATTACACAAATATGAAATGAACCTAGCTCATCGAGAGAGAGCTTTGTTTATTTCCAAACCGAAACAGTCTTACCTAAGATAAGGCTGCCTGGTTATTTTACTTTTAACAACTATCCTAAAAAGAAGAAGCAGAAACAATTCACAATATGTGCGGGATTTAATTCAGTATTTTCAAATAATGGAAGCGGTCAGCATCAATGGCAGATTTTTATTTCTTGACGTTAGGACTTTTAAAATGGTAACGAAGATTTTCAAGACAATGTTTTGATCATTTTGCCATTAAATTAACAGTAAATACAGTGAATTATAGTATATCCACATCTAAACATATTTTGATATTAGTGAGCAAATATTTATAGAACTCAAAAGTTAATTGCATGTTATTCACTACAAAATATGCCTCCCATGTAATTTAAGAAACAAGTTTGAACAGTTTTGTGTTGTTCTTTAATGTTGATATTTTCAGAGAAAAATAAGAAAATAAAAATAAATACTAAAAGATGAAATTTTACAAAATTATGCTTACTTTCAGTTTCTATTAGGAAATTTCACTTTTAATTTTTCATATGTTTAATATAACTTAAAATCAGCAATAACCTGAAAATAGATTAAAAGTTGTAACTGTACAATTCAGTTATATTTGGCTTATGTTATTCTAATTATTTTTGCAATAAGTCTAATAATTCTTATTTGATAAATTATATAACAGAATACTTTTTAGTTCTTGCTAATTTTAAAAGCATAATATTTATCTATTCCATGACTTTCTTGTTATCATTTTTAATGTTTTAGCAGTTACTCAAATGCATTTCATTAAATCGTTAATTTTTTCAATGTAGAATTTGGAAATTTCATATGAAAATCAAACAAGAATTAAACCGAAGAGCAGACAATGAATGCACTTGATAATTCTTTTTTCTTCTCTAGTTGTAAATTTAAATAGTGTAAAGAAAATATAAATAGGGCTAATCTTAATGGGAATATTTTCCTTTAATGTATTTGATCAACATATGTCAAACTATGAAAATTTTGGCTAAAAACAAAACAAAGTATAAATGCCTCTTGCTGTATATTTAAGAGGGAGTGAAATACACAAACAACCCAAGAGAAGGAAATGATTTTAAGATAACCATGAAACCAGAAAAGGTAACCATGCTGTGGCAGTGGTAATCCTATTGCAAATTATAAATGTTTCAAATCAACACATTGTATACCTTAAACTTGTACAATATTGTATGTTAACAACATCTCAATGAAAGCAAATTTCTTACATTCTTAAAAAAGTTTATTTATTTTGAGAGAGATAGCAGGCACGTGTGCACACACAAACTTGTGAGGGTCAGAGAGATAGGGAGAGAAAGAATCCCAAGCAGGTTCCACACCCAGCACAGAGCCTGATGCAAGGCTCGATCCCAGGACCATGAGATCATGACCTGAGCCGAGATCAAGAGTCAGACACCTAACCCACTGAGCCATAACAAATTTCTTAAACCAAATGATTCACATAGGATTCCAGAAAAATCATACATTTAATGAATTAGCACATCAAATCTGATACACAAGTCATGTGAGGAGGGGAAGGAGACAGATCAGTACGGAGAAATGCCATCCTTAAAGTGCTTTCCTGGATTAAAATGTGAATTTAGATTTGACTGGCTTTTCTGGATCCTTTGCTAAAATGCAAAAATTTCTAGAATGTCCAAAATTTTCTTCTGAGCTTGAAGAGGAAGAGTGTGGCTAAGGACTCTAGACTCACAGCACAGACACATGCTCCTTCGCTATCCACAATTCTGTAATAACTGCTCAAATACTCTAGTCATCTGCAAAACATTAAAAAAGGAAAAAGGAAAAAGGGAAACCTTACCTAGACGGTTGCCGTTGCCCTCGAACTGGTCTTTCAGGCTCAAATTTTATCTTCTTCCAGGCCTCCCTTTTTTTTTTTTTTTTTTTTTGGTGTGGGGGGGGGGGCGGAGATTAATTTTTCTAGGATACAAACTTTAATTGTCTCTTCCCTTTTCACCGCATGTCAGCCCAAGCTCTTGAAGAGGACTTACAAAGCCCACCAGCTTCTGGCTTCTTCTTTTCTCTTTAACCTCGTGTCTTCCAGCGTCCCTCTTTGCCTCAGGCTTCCGCAATACAGAAAACAACATTAGACCACACTAACTTTGTAGGAGACCCTGTTGCCCCTCAAAACCCAGCTCATTTGCACAGCATGTATACTGAAATAGGGACCATACGGTGAAGTGTGGCATGGCTCCCGTGCAAAGAGGGCATGCAAATTCATGAAGTGTTCCATGTTTTTATACTGTATGATTCCACTTAGGTGAAGTACCTGGAGTAGACCAATTCATCAAGACAGGAGCATAGTGGTTAGACTGGGGACAGCAGGGCCTGGGTAGTTATTGTTTGATAGCTTTGGAGGATCACTAAGGTAAGATGAAGAGTTGGGGGGGGGAGGGGGAGGGGTGGTGATGGTGGCACCTCACCGTGAATGTACCTGCTGTCACTCAACTACTCAACTGTACACTTAAATTTGGTTAATAAGGTAAATTTTATGTTAGGTACGTTTTACCACAATTTTTAAAACAGCTGAAATTTCAGACTCCCTTTTCTCTGCACCCATCCCATCCACTGAGAGAGTTACGCACTTGCATTATTTAATCAGCAGACGGAAATAGCTGCACCCTAAGTGATGACCAAGGATTATAACCTTGAACTCACTGCTGCTTAAGACTCATCAAATAATTGGCTAGACAATGTAAATTTGCAAAGGGTTGCCTGAGTGAAATATAGTCCATGTGCTCCTATAAACACAAAAACATTCATCCTTGGAATAAACCACAAAAGCAGAAATCCACACAGCTGGACCATATGGTTTGTTCTCTTGTAAAACTGCTTTTATTAAATGTAATTTGGCATTATGTCATCATTGGCCCATGCTAAGAGACACTGTAACAAATAGCCCTGTGAAATCTATTTAATATACAAATATTATCGAGGATGATGTATTGTTCTCTTTCTGACTACCTATGAGGAAAACTCTTTCATTTCGACACCAGGAATAGGTTGGTTTTCTTTTTCCTTCTTGGTAATATGAATAGTGTAATTGACTATGTTTTCATTTTTGTCTTTCTTCCAGACAGACTACATGCCAAATGGTGGCCTATCCTAGCATTTTCTAGACCTTAGCTATGTATTCTGTACATCCATTTGCTATTGACTTCAAATTATCTATTCCAACTTATTTTTTCTCTGAATTCACTTTATCATTTATTTTTTTTTTCTTTTTATGTTTACTCATTTTTGAGAAAGCCTTAGTAGGGAGGGGCAGAGAGAGAGAGAGAGAGAGAGAGAATGAGAGTGAGAAAGAATCCCAAGCAGGCTCTCAGTTACCAGCACGGAGCCTGATGTGGGCTCGAACTCACAAATCATGAGATCATGACCTGAGTGAAGTCAGACAATCTACTGACTGAACCAATCAGGAACCCCCATTTCTTCTTTTATTTTGTGTTGTTGTGAGTCACTTTATTTTTTTTTTAATTTTTTTTAATGTTTATTTATTTTTGAGACAGAGAGAGACAGAGCATGAATGGGGGAGGGTCAGAGAGAGGGAGACACAGAATCCGAAACGGGCTCCAGGCTCTGAGCTGTCAGCACAGAGCCTGACGCAGGGCTCGAACTCACAGACCGCGAGATCATGACCCAAGCCAAAGTCGGCCACCCAACCGACTGAGCCACCCAGGCACCCCGTGTGAGTCACTTTAAATACATTCTTGAATAAATCAGGAATACATCAACTATCAACTAATAAACTCCTTTGAGTTCCTGCTAGATATTGTGTGTATTTGTTTTTTTTTTTAATTTAATTTAATTTTTTAATTTACATCCAATTAGTTAGCATATACTGCAACAATGATTTCAGGAGTAGATTCCTTAATGCCTCTTACCCATTTAGCCCATCCCCCCTCCCACAACCCCTCCAGCAACCCTCAGTTTGTTCTCCATATTTAAGAGTCTCTTATGTTTTGTCCCCCTTCCTGTTTTTATATTATTTTTGCTTCCCTTCCCTTATGTTCATCTGTTCTGTGCTTTAAAGTCCTCATATGAGTGAAGTCCTATGATGTTTGTCTTTCTCTGACTAATTTCACTTAGCATAATACCCTCTAGTTCCATCCACATAGTTGCAAATGGCAAGATTTCATTTTTTTTGATTGCCAAGTAATACTTCAGTGTGTGTGTGTGTGTGTGTGTGTGTGTGTGTGTGTGTGTGTGTATACCACATCTTCTTTATCCATTCATCTATCGATGGACATTTGGGCTCTTTCCATACTTTGGCTACTGTTGATAGTGCTGCTATAGACATTGGGGTGCATGTGCCCCTTTGAAACAGCATACCTGTATCCCTTGGATAAATACCTAGTAGAGTGATTGCTGGGTTGTAGGGTAGTTCTATTTTTAATTTTTTGAGGAACCTCCATTGTTTTCCAGAGTGGCTGCGCCAGTGCATTCCCACTGGCAGTGCACCAAAGATCTTTCTCCGCATCCTCACCAACATCTGTTGTTGCCTGAGTTGTTAATTTTAGCCATTCTCACAGGTGTGAGGTGGTATCTCATTGTGGTTTTGATTTGTATTTCCCTGATGATGAGTGATGTTGAGCACTTTTTTCATGTGTTGGTTGGCCATCTGGCTGTCTTCTTTGGAGAAGTGTCTATTCATGTCTTTTGCCCATTTCTTCACTGGAATATTTGTTTTTTGGGTGTTGAGTTTGATAAGTTCTTTATAGAGTTTGGGTACTAACCCTTTATCTGATATGTCATTTGCAAATATCTTCTCCCATTCTGTCAGTTGCCTTTTAGTTTTGCTGATTGTTTCCTTCACTGTGCAGAAGCTTTTTATTTTGATGAGGTCCCAATAGTTCATTTTTGCTTTTTTTTCCCTTGCCTCTGGAGACGTGTTGAGTAAGAAGTTGCTGCGGGCAAGATCAAAGAGGCTTTTGCCTGCTTCCTCCTTGAGGATTTTGATGGCTTCCTGGCTTACATTTAGGTCTTTCATCCATTTTGAGTTTATTTTTGTGTATGGTGTCAGAAAGTGGTCCAGGTTCATTCTTCTGCATGTTGCTGTCCAGTTTTCCCAGCACCACTTGCTGAAGAGACTGTCTTTATTCCATTGGATATTCTTTCCTGCTTGGTCAAAGATTAGTTGGCCATATGTTTGTGGGTCTTTGTGCATTTCCATTATTGGAATCACCATTTGTGATTGTATTTATATGTCTGCCATTCACACTGGACAGCATATTCTTTTAATACATGATTGATATTAATTTTAATACATGATTAATATTAATATTATTCTTTATCTCAGCATAATTAGAACACCTAGCTAATAGATATGTATAAATAAGTCTATTATATTGAACTAGTATCTGAATAGAAATGAGAAATACAGTAACTTTGGAAAATAGGATATAATTTATTAATCTTAAACTCGTCAATTTCTTGCAAGCAACTTCTAACTTTTGGGAATGCTAATAGTAAGAGCTAAAAACCTAGATAAGATGCTGAAAGAATTCCCATGCTTAAATGAATTCTTGCATATTCTACTTTTGGTTGTCAACATTTAACCAAATATTCAACTCAATTCTTTCTCTTTAATGTGTGTGTGTGTGTGTGTGTGTGTGTGTGTGCATGTGTGTGTGTGTGTGTGTGTATACGTGTGCTGGTGTAGCAAACACAGATATACTAAGACTTATAGTGGGGTAAACATCTTTCACTGTCTCTATAGAACTAATTACAATATATATTCATTATATGTATATATTCATATATATAATGAATATACAAAGAATTTTTGCTAGATACAAATATATAGGCATACATATATTAGTTATATATATATGTTTTATATATGCACACAATATAAAAGTATATGGTTTTATATAATAAATGTCTCTATAAACATGGGTAGGCATATAGAAGCACATATGATGGATATATGCATATGTATTCATAGTTTTTTATATAAATTTATAGATATATTTATCCCAAAATAGGTCTCACTAGTTCTATTTACTGAAGTCAAATTCTTCACTCTATTTCCACAACACAGCGTTCTTTTGTTTTCTGATTTTTTTTCTAATCTAATTTGCTCCTAATAGTGCTTCTTTGGTCTCCATAGTAAAGTTGTTCCTGTGATCACTTTTCTGCTTACTCCACAGTCTACTCTGTTGATTTTATCTCTATTAATGGCTTATAAAATTCCAGCCCACTTTCCCTAAGCACCAGGCACATATCCATCTTCTCCTTGGGCATGTCCACACAATCAGCATCATTTCTCCAACAATTCGTTATTGGCTATGCCTTGACACTTCCACAGGACCGCTCCTTCTCTGAAATCCCTTTGCTTCAAGGTTGGCATTTCCAGTGCTGTTGCTCAAGCCTGACCCCTGAAAGTGATGATTATTTCATTTTCTTCTCTTAATGTTCTTCTGAACAACCAATCTATCTATTGCCAGCTCCTTCTCATCTCATCCCCTAAATATTTCTCATTATCCTCACTTCCATGTAATTCTACCACCCGTTACCTCCTGCCTGACTATAGGTGAATACTAGGATCATTTCAATAAACTAAAATGCATCTTCTTTTTGGCTGCTGATATATAAAAGGCAAACATGGACATGTTTCCTATATGCTTAAAATTCTATATTTGCTCTATACTGCTCATGGATTCACTTTTCCCTAGGTGGCATGTCATATGTGGTTTCTGCCTGTTGTTCCATCCTTGTCCGAGGAGTAAAACCCTCAGCAGTGCGCCACCTGTGTTTCCCTGCACACACCACAGTTTCAAGTCTCCCAGACTTTGCTAGTGCCATTCTCTTCACCCAAGGGCTCCCTTCTTCAATCTTCCAGATAATGGAAAGGACATAGGTTTTAAGGTCAAATAAATCCAGGTTTCAGTTTCAGCTCCACCATTTGGTGTTTCTGAAGCTTAAATGATAAAGAATGACTCAAAACACTACTGATACTTCTTTTTACAAGAATCACTACCAAACCAACCTGTTTACTTAATTTGTAAAAAAGAAAAAAATCTTGTTTTATTGGGAATTTTAAACTCCATTAAATATTTGCGCATAGTGTTGAACCTTCATTGACTAATCTTTTACAGACAGTAACATGGATGTATATTCTGAATGAATTGAAGGACTTGCATTGGTTGTTACTACAAGCTATTCCAGAAAATTCAAAATAAATTGTAAAGGGCTAGTAATTAAATATTCTATCTTAGGTTAGTGTATTAAGTAAGCAAATTTTTTTTTTCTAAGTTGCACAGGTTAAAAGGTTGGCTGTGTGTGTGTGTCTGTGTGTGTGTGTGTGTGTGTTTAGTTGATACCAATGGCAGAATTCCAAATATATATCTTGCTTTAAGTGTTTTCATTAGAAAGTAGAAAGAATAGTTTTATTCTTATTGGCAGGCATATTCCACATATGTGTTTATTCTAGAATTTGCAAACTGTGATCCTGCCTTTTTAGTCTGAAAATTGTAAACATGTGTTTTAAAGGGCAGAGGGATCCTGGCACTAGAGTATCACTTCTAGTGAGATTTAGTAGGTGGAGAAGTGGTGTGGACATCACTATGGCAATAAAGAAATTGTTAGCACAGAAAATGCTAGAGACGAATATAGGACGAGAAGAATCAGTACAGCACACTTCAAGAGATGCTCATCGGTAGCCTGTTGCAACAGACCAGAATGAAGATTTCCCTTATCCATTTCAGTTGGAAACTTGAACTTCACAAAGAGTAATAGTTCTCTTGAAATATCCTTTTGAAATTCTAAGCTCTAAAACCAAGAAGACAATAAGGTAGACCAAGAAGAGTCCTCAAGGGTCAAAAACAATTTTTGATAATGCAAAGGTCATAGCCAATTAAAATTTGGCATTAACTCAGATTTTCCTTTGAGTATAAGTTACAGAATAAAGTAAAATAAATTGATTAGAAGTTAATAAATGAACTTTTCTATGATGGTGGGATTAAGAGTTATTTAAATGTTTATGCTTCACTGCATTTAAAAAAATTCTCTTCAATAACTACACAAAAAAGAAAAACTTTTAAATGTGTCTTCAGAGATGGATAGAGTAAAGTTCTCTACAAAAGTGGAAATATTTTCTGTCACTTTGACTATATATGGCTAGTGATTTTTAAAGGAACTTTTCAAATCTTAGGGACATAAACAGAAAAAAAGTATAGACCATTTTACATTTTGGAAAAAGATCATGTTAAATTTAGCACTGCACATTATACCTAAATTTGGGGCAATTCTTCCATTTTTAATTACAAGTAATTTTTCTCAAATTCCACAGAAATAGTTTACATAAATCATAGAATATTTTCTGAGGCACAAAACCCAGTTTACTTTGCCTTCAAGTTTAAAAAAATCTGGAAACACTAGGTTATTTTTATTTATTTCGGAGCAAGAAAGGGTAGTAAGAGCAAGTGGGATGGTAAGAGGAAAGGGGGTATTTCGGAAAGTATGGGAATCAAAGTATGAAACATAAATTCATTGTGTGACTTCATCTCACACCATAGCTTCTATGTTAATTCCTAAAAACATTAAAAGGAGAAGGGAGGAAATAAGGAGGAGTTGAGAGAGGGGGCAGGGAACAGAGAGGAACAGAAAAAGAGATATTGGATTAGAGAATAAATTGTAGGGGTACCTGGGTGGCTCAGTTAAGCTTCTGACTGTGGCTGAGGTCATGATGTTACGGTTTGTGAGTTCCAGCCCTCCATTGGGCTCTCTGCAGTCAGCATGGAACCTGCTTCGGAGCCTCTGTCTCCCTCTCTCTCTGTCCCCCTCTGCTCATTTTCTCTCCCTCTTCCTCCCCGCTTCCTCTCTAAAAATAAAAAAAATTAAAAAAAAAAAAAAGAATAAATTGCAGTGCCCTAGGGGCACCTCCAAATTTAAAATATTTCTTCCATATTCAGCCTTTCAGGGTTTTGTTTGTTTTGCTTTGCTGATCTTTCCTGACCACGTGAAAATTCACTTTCAAACAGCATCTACCACTATCTCAAGTCTCACTTCCCCAGAATTTCTTGGTTGTAGCTCAGCGTCTGCATCCTCAAATCCTTCCTCCAAGAAAACACTCCAGAGCCTGTCTGAGCCAAGCCTTCACTAGCAGCACAGCTGGAACCTGACACAGCGTTTTGACATCCTCTTAAGGGGGCAGATAAATTACCATTTTTGATGCATAGTGTTTCGCAGCCTCCTCCTTAGGATTTGAATGCCTCTGGTAGTCCTTTGGTGTCAAGTTATCATAACTCAGGATTGGATTTAATCGGGGTTTTTTTTTTTAATGTTAAAAAGTAGAAAAATGCAAAAATTGATGTGAAAACACTCTATTGTTGCAAATATTAATTTTTTGTTATTTTTAATACAGATTATAGAGAGAGAAAGACACAACACACACAGATGCATATACATATACACATATAGACACTGAAGGCTTTATTTCATAAACAATGTAGTGTAAATGAAGGTTTCCTTTGTTCCCATCTTTAAATTCATTATCCACTCTTTCCCTCCCCAAACCAATGTCAAGATATTGGTTTCATTTCTTTAAATCTATGTTCTAATGTTTTTACATATGTATGTACATTTATCTCCACTAATAATGTATTGCTTTGTGTGTTTTTGAAACGTTTTACAGAAATGTCATTATATAAGTCAGCAAAGTTCCTGACAGTGTATTTTTGTAACTGTTTTGATATCAGTTAGATTACAACTGCTATTCGTGGTATGAATATATCACAATTTACTTACCCATGTTCGTATTGATGCACATTTATTTTGTCATTGTTTCTCCTTAACAAATAATGTTGCAAAGAATATTTTGGTTCATATGTTTAAGAGTATATTCACTTGTTGGGCCCCGGGGTATGCACATATTCAGCTTCAGCAGATATTGGCTAGATACTTTCTAAAGTGGTTGTACCAATTTATATCCCATAGATAAAGTAAAGAATGCATGCTTCCATTGTTCCATACCTTTATCAATGCTTGGCTTTCAAGTTTGTTTGTTTGTTTGCCAATATGAAGGGTATGAAAGTACAGTATAGTTTTCATTTGCAGTTCCCTGAGTTATTAGTAAGGTCAATATCTTTCATTTCTTTGTCGATCATTCAGATTTTTCTCTTAGATTACTGTTTATGACTTTTGCTCATTTTTCTCTAGGGTCCTTCCTTCCCTTTTTTCTTTCTTTCTTTCTTTCTTTCTTTCTTTCTTTCTTTCTTTCTTTCTTTCTTTCTTTCTTTCTTTCTTTCTTCCATTCTCTCCTTTCTCTCCCCTTCCTTCTTCCCTCCCTCCCCTCTTTCCTCCTCTTTTTCCTTCCTCTCCTCTCTCTTTCCTCCCATCCCTCCCTTTGTTTTTTATTGTCAGGGATTTGTCATGAGAACCTTTATGAAACCTCCGAGCATGTGATTTGTTTTTAATTTTGCTTATAGTGTTATTTGTCATACAGAGGTTCAAATTTCTATATAAGCAAATACAATAATACATTTATGTATGAGTCATCCCCTTGTGTATTTCTTAAGAAATCCTTTCTTATCCCAAGTTTCAGAAGATGTTCTTCCAAATAGTCATCCAATATATTTAATTCCTTTCCACATTTTGAAATTTAGTCCATCTGGAATTTATTTTATTTTACAGTTTTATGTAAGGATCAAATTTACTTCTTCCCATGTAGAAAGCCAATTGTCCCAACATTATTTATTGACTAGTCCATCTTTTCCCCACACACTTGTGTTTCCACTTCTAAGCTTTATAAGTTCTTGTATATGCTTGAGACTGTTCTGGACTTTGCCTTTTAATAGATCTTCTTACCTGCTCCAGTATCAAATAAATTTGTTTTAATTTTGTATTTATAACAAAGCTTAATATCTATATGACAGATCCGCTGTCTTTCTTCTTCCTTTTTTCAGATTGTCTTGGTTATTTTGGCTGTTTACCCTTTAATGTGAATTTTAGAATTTGTTCAGTTTCCGTAAAAATCACATTAAGTTCTTGATTAAAGTTGCATTGAACATTTGTAATAATGCTGAGAGCTCTACCTATGAAAATAGTTTGTCTCTTTCTGTTTATTCAGGTCTCCTTTATTTCCTTCAATAACATATTGCCATTTTCTCAGCACAATTTATGGGCTTCCTTGGAATATTTAATCCAAAGGGCATTACGAGTTTTGTTGCTATTCTCAATAGAAAGTCTTTTTTAATTGCATTTTTCTATTAGTTATTGCTGTTACATAAGAACATTTTGGGTTCTGTTGCTCTATCGTGACCTTGTTTTATTAGCTTATAGATGACTTTAGATGTTCTATGATAGAAAATTATAGTAAAGCAAGTAACAGCTTTCCTCCTTTCTATCCAAAACTTATACATGCTTTTTCTTTATCCTCTCTTCATCTTTGGATAGACCCTGTTTTAATGGTGAAGAGCGGCCATTTTGTAGCTCTTCTCTTCCTGTTTCTGCCTTTAATGGAGATGCTTCCAGAGTTTTACCATAATTGTGAAGTCAGGCGAAGGTTTTTTGGTAAGGTACCTTTCATCTAGTGAAAGAAAGTACTTCACTTACTAACTTGCTCATAAATTAGTAATATTTTACAAACTTGATGTTGAGTTGTACTAATTGCTTCATTTGTGTCTACCAAGAAGGTTTTATGATTGTTCTCCAGTTTCTTTTTATTGAAATGTTCAAACATACAGAAAAGATGAAAGAATATGCAGTATCTTCCATCACTGCCTACTGTTTGCCTTTATTAGGCTGGAGCAGCTATACTTAGCCGCAGCAAGTGTTGGCTGCAAGTGGACCACAGCTGCCTGTTTCCCCACAGAAATGCTTTTAATCAGTGGGAGCTACCTTTGCGGGAGGGGTAATGTACTTCCTCCCTCTGTTCTTCACTCTAATCCCCACCCACCTCTGATCCATAATCAGTAGCCAATGGCCGCATGTCTTAGGCTATAAAAAGTCAGTTGCCTTCCCTCAAGATGGAGAATTCTGAACTGTGATATATGCTCCAGAACTTCCCCCCAACAGACCATCAAAGATTCAGAGATGGTTTTACCTGAGATCTCATCTTTCCTCCGTGCCTTACCCCTCACTTACGGCATCCTTCTGTCTCTTACAGTCTTTTCCAGCTGTAGGGCACCTACATTGTCGCCTCAAATTCTTCTTCTAGGGAAGAAGGTTAGCAAAGGAATTCCAAAAGTCCAATCGCTTACTTTGTTTTTGCTTTTTTATTCCCTCTCTCACTTTCTCCAATCTATGTATTTACTTACAAGTATATATACATATGCAACTATATGCATGTATTTATGTTGCTGTACCTTTTGAAAGTGAGTTGTAGACATCATTACCCTCAACCCTTTTATTTCATCAAGCATCTCCTATAGGTAAGGAGATTTTTGTACTACAATTTTAATATGATCATAAGATTTTCATGTATCAGAAGTTGTGAATTTTGATGACAGGTTTTCTTTTTGAACTTTTTTACTTTCAGATGACATCGATTTACATTAAAATTGTGAAAATTGTACAAATATCTCCTGTATGATTTTCACTTCATTTTGTCAAATGATAACATTTCTGAATTGTTTGAGAATACGTTAAGGACATGAAAGCCCACTAGTCCTTAACACTGTGATGTGTACTGCCTAAAAACAAGCATTGTCTTCCACATAACCACAGTACAACCATCAAAATTAAGAAGTTATCATAGACCTAATATCATCATCTAATTCACAGATGCCATTCTATTTTGCCAACTACCCTCATAATGTCCCTGTAGGTCCAGGATCCAATCCAGAATCACATGTTAAATCTAATTGTCACGTAGCTTTAAGTTCCTTCAATTTGACATGGTTTCTCAGTCTACTTGCCTTACGGTATTTTGACATTTTCAAAGGATACAGGCGGATATTTAAAGATGAATACTTTAAATTAATGTAACATGTATTTAATTTAAATGTTTGCTATTTTGCCATGAGTGATACATTTTTGTCAAGATTACCACAAACATGATGCTTTATGAAATAAACTACCACATTCTGAAAAATCTAATCCTACCTTTATCTTTTGTAAAGTTAAATCTATTCATAGTTTTATTTATTTTTAAATTTTTTAACATTTATTCATTTTTGAGAGACAGAGAGAGACAGAGCACGAGCAGAGGAGGAGCACAGAAAGAAAGGGAGACACAGGACCTGAAGCAGGTTCCAGGCTTTGAGCTGTCAGCACAGAGTCTGATGTGGGGCTCAAATTCACAAACTGCAAGATCATGACCTGAGCCAAAGTTGGGTGCTTAACCACCTGAGCCACACAGGCCCCCCTCTATTCATAGTTTTATAATCATTAATAAATATTTTTTTTTATTTATTTCTGCTATATTTGTGTGTGTGTTTCCCTTTTCCTTTTTATTTGTGCCATTCTTTCTGGTCTCTCCTCTGGAGCGCACATTAGACATATGTTGGACCTTCTCATTCTAAACTTCATGCATCAGGTTTGCTTTTAGTAAGGATCTGAGTAGTAAAATCTCTCAATCTTTATACATCTGCAAATTTACTTGTTTTGACCTCTTAATAATTGTTTAACTGGGTATAAATTTTCGTTAGCACTGCAATTGTTCCATTACTTTCTGTGATCTAGTGCTGTTAGTGGGCAGTTTAATGTCAGGGTATCTTTAATTACATTTGTTGATTTATTTTTCCCTTGTGCTTTTCATAATTATTGATAATGTATAATTTCAATACAACTTGATGAATGAGGATTTGCCTCTGTTAGTTTCATTGGTAGCCACCTGCAATCTCTGTACCACAGGGACTTCACATCTGAACACTGTGCAGGCCTCACTTATCAATTTCCCATAAGTAAAATTTTTTCCACCTGGGTCCAGGTGGTAAACTTTCTCTCTAGTCTTTTGAGTGAAAATTTTCAGTGTCCTTTTAAAATGTGGACTCTTTATGGTTCCTGGTCTCTCAATTCCACTTTCTTATGGATTCTGACCTTCAGGCTTCTCTCCTCTGCTAGTTAAAAACCCAGTCTCCAACTGGTAAAAAGCCTTTATTTTGGTCTGATTTCCTCTACTCCCTCAAGCTACAACTCAGACACATTCTCTGAGTGTGAGATTCTTCTTCATCTGGCACGTGAAGATTTTTCTTTCTCTTTTCCAATTCAAAAATGATTTCGTTTATTTGCATGTTTTGTTATTTTATATTGTCTAATATTACATATTTTATGTTAATTAAGTTAAATTTTAATTAAATTCAAATAAATAAAAAGCAAATTGAAAATTGTAAGTTAAATAAGTTTTAAATTAAGCTAATATGTAGATTACATGGAGAGAGAGAGAAAATACATCCTATAAGCACTGTGAGCACCCTACCCAATTGAGAAAAGGTTTACATAGGAGATTCGTAATACTTAAAGCTAATGAAACACAAGACTGGATTTTTTATATTTTAGTCTTTTCTATGTCATATTCTTGAAATTAAAATTACATTTCACTCCAACAATGTCAAAAATATTAAAGTTAGACCAAAAAGCCAAGCTAAGGTGCCAATAGAGAACTCTCATGTTCTTTGTGTTTTTATTTTTTTTCCAAGACATTATTTTTAGAGTTGTCCCAACAGCTGTGATTTTTTTTTTATATATGAAATTTATTGTCAAATTGGTTTCCATACAACACCCAGTGCTCATCCCAAAAGGTGCCCTCCTCAGTACCCATCACCCGCCCTCCCCTCCCTCCCACCCCCCATCAACCCTCAGTTTGTTCTCAGTTTTTAACAGTCTCTTATGCTTTGGCTTTCTCCCACTCTAACCTCTTTTTTTTTTTTTTCCTTCCCCTTCCCCATGGGTTTCTGTTAAGTTTCTCAGGATCCACATAAGAGTGAAACCATACGGTATCTGTCTTTCTCTGTATGGCTTATTTCACTTAGTATCACACTCTCCAGTTCCATCCACGTTGCTACAAAAGGCCATATTTCATTCTTTCTCATTGCCACGTAGTATTCCATTGTGTATATAAACCACAATTTCTTTATCCATTCATCAGTTGATGGACATTTAGGCTCTTGTACCCCAATGTTTATAGCAGCACTCTCAACAATAGCCAAATTATGGCTGTGATGTTTTTTGTTGTAACCACTGGATCAAAGGTCTTCACATCCTTTACAATACTCATACATCAAGTCCTTGCACAGAGACTTGAGAAAATGCCTCTACTCCTCAGGAGATTGGTATTAACTCTCCAATAGGAAAAAATGCTGAATAAAATGGTAATGTTTTCTGTGATTGCTATTTTTGGTTTAGGTTGGTTTTTTGCTTATTTGTTTGTTTTTGGCTTATAACATGAATATAGTAATATCCACTTGGTAGGTTTTTAAGAGGACTAAATAAGATAATGCACATATAGTGCATACATCTAGCATGAAGTAAAAGTTCAACAAGTAGCAGCCATTTTTGCTGTTACTATATTAATGTCTTCCCAGAGCCTCTGCCCCATCTTCAAAGCTACTGGTTTGGGAAGCAAGTGTGAAACTTAAACTTTAAAATGCACACAGCAAGATTCCTTATTCACAAACAAGAACATTATAAGAAGTGATCACCAAATAGAATTCAAATAGGAATTTTTTTAACGGTAAAAATGGTAAAAGACAAGCATTACTTACACATTATCAGGCAGATGGGATGTTTCATAAAAATAAATTTTCTATATACAAACATCCTGCTTAAATAACTGGTTTTGATAACTTTTCTCAAATATATTGCACATTTTCCTTCCTTCTTAATCAGTATATGCCACATCTAAAGCCCTGTTATTTGAATGATACCAGGTTATTCATAATCAGTTTATCCACTGCCTTGGATTTATGGGTTTACCCATAGGGATATATAAGCTTTGGGCTATTTTATTTTTTTATTCTTTTTTTTTTTTGAGAGAGAGACAGAAAGAGAGAGTGCAAGTGGAGGAGAGGAGCAGAAGGAGAGAGAGAGAGAGAGAGAGAGAGAGAGAGAGAGAGAGAATCTTAAGCAGGCCCCATGCTCATTGTGAAGCCAGACATAGGGCTTGATCCCCAAACCCTGGGGTCATGACCTGAGCTGAAATTAAGAATCAATGGGACACTCAACCTACCAAGCCACCCAGGCACCCCAGGGTTATTTTCAATCACAGGATGATTTCTTCTTTTTTGAGATAGTCTGCTAAAGCTGTATTAGGGATGGGGTGGGAACAGAATGAAATGAAGCGGATTTTTTTTTTCATATGTTGGAAAGATATCTGGTGCAGAGATCTTAATCACAACTGCTTAAGGCTGAGTAAAACTGACAGGTGCTCCATCTTGAAAACTGGACAGCTCCTGGACTTTTTCAGTTATTCTTTCTTCAAGGAGCAGTAACTAGGTCACATTCCTGGAGATTCTATATCAGTAGCTGCATCTGTAACAGATAACCCAGGCAATTTTGCTGTAGATGGTCTGTAGAACTAACTTTAAGCAACACTCTCCACGCTTTTTGGGAGCGTCACTGAAAGGATTCCAAGCTGCTTCCTTCCCACGGTGCTACATCCAGGGAGGCCCTGTGTATATGACGTGTGGCAAAGCCAAGGGTGAAAGTGAGGCACCATGGGAAGAACAACAGATAAGGACATCATACTCTAATCCTGGCTCAGCCAGTGGTTGGATGACTTGTGTATATTAATTACCTAGGGACCTTAAACATCCTTATCTGTAAAATAAAGGGATTAAAGAAATGCTGGAGAGTCCTTAAGACCACTGTCTTCAAAATCATGTTAAGATTGTTCTCTGAACAGGCTATCAATGAATTGACCTTTTAAAGATCTTGTAACCAGTAGTTATAAATAGTAACATACTCAATATATATTATTATTCTTCACACAATATCCAGAATATTTTGGTAAAATGAAAATCAGATCATATTTCTGATTAACCTTACAATCAAATCCTACTGTAGTAACAATCAGTCCAAACTCCTTACCATGGTCTGCAAGCCACTCTGCCTAATTTTTAGACTCACTTTGTTCCTCTCTCTCTTTCGTTTACCATCTTGACCTTCAACTACACTGATCTTCCTTTAATGTACCACTTTTCCACTTTAAGATAGGAAAATTTGCTGAACTCTTAGAATATAGTACTCAGATCTCCACGTGACTCTGCTTCACGCCAGTTAGGTCTCATCTCAAATGTCAACTCATCAGAGAGGACCCTTCTGACCACACCAACTAAAGTAGTTCAACCTGCCTCCCGCCCCTCAACTCTATTCTGCATTCACCACTTTTGCTTTTCTCAGGGTACTTATCACAATATGAGACTGTGCAGTTACTTATTCACTTCTATCTTGTCAGCCACCCTAGAAGTAAATTCCACGGGAACAGGAAGTTTTGTCCACTTGGCCCAAAAGACAAGCTGAGTGAAGAAAAAAAGTCACCAAAGTATTTGGTATCGTCTCCGATGTATGACACTTCACAGGTGTCCATTGCATGAAATTCTTTTTTGTTTTTGTCTGAAGTAGGCTTCGCACCCAGCGTGGAGCCCAACGCAGGGCTTGAACTCACAGCACTGAGATCAAGAGTCAGATGCTTCATAAACTGAGCCACCCAGGTGCCCCTCCATTGCATCAAATTCTTTAAAATAAGTTAGTTCTTCGTTTCTCTTAAACTTCTAAAGATGAAGGTGTGCACTAAGTCTAACGCCTGTACCTGCACCTACCCCTTCTCTTGTGAGCACTTGCCTCCCACTTGAGGTATGTTTCCCTTCCATCTTCATACTCTTCCTTCATCAGACTTCTTTGTTGTCGCTTAACTTGGAAAGCTTTCACTGGACTCTGCTGCCCCCTCTAGATAACACATGTCTCTCTTTTCTCTCTTTGGCAAAGTGCTTTGAGGAGCGGTCAGCTTTTAGGGCCTGCAGTTACTTTTAAGTCCTTGCAATCTGGCTTTGACCTCCGGATCCATATAGGATTGCACTCTAGAACAGCTACAGTGATTGATCCTCTTTCTGCCTAACCCAGTGCTTTTTCTCAATCCTGATTCTCCCACGGACACTGTAGCATTCAACATTATTGAACTACAAAACTATATATTACACAGTCGTCATTTCTTATAATCCTCACAATAACCTTTTAAAGTATGTATTATTAACCCCATTTCATAGTTGGGAAAAGCGAGCTTCAGCAACATCAAATAACACCTTGGAAGAGGTAGAGCCACATTTGAACTCAGTTCTTTCTACTAAGTCATGTTAATTTTCTTCTTTTTCTCCTCCCCCTCCCCCTCCTTCCCTACCCTTCCCCCTTTTCCCTCTTTCCCCCTCTTCTCCCCCTTCTCCCCTCCTCCTCCTCCTCCTCCTCCTTCTTCTTCTTCTTCTTTGTCTTCTTCTTCTTCTTCATTCCATATGCCCTACTTTTCATCTCTGTGACTTATTTTATGACTGAGAATTTTGACCTTTTATTTCTCTTCACCTGTTTGTCCATCCACTCCCTCCCCATTCCCCTCTGGCAACCATCAGTTTGTTCTCTGTATTTGTGAGGCCGTTTCTGTTTTTTATTTGCTTTTTATCTGTTTTGCTTTTTAGATTCCACATACCAGTGAAATTATTTGTGTTTTCCTGTCTAACTTACTAAGTGACTTAGCATAATACACTCTAGGCCCACCCATGTTGTTGCGAATAGCAAGATCCCATTCTTTTTTTATGGCTGAGTCACATGCCATTATATATATCCATTCATCCTCTTTATTCATTTATCTATTAATGAACACTTAGGTTGTTTCCATACCTTGGTTATTGTAAATAATGCGGCAATAAGCATAGAGGTGCATGTATCTTTTCAAATTAGTGTTTTCATTTTCTTTGGGTAAATATCAAGTAGTGGAATTACTAGAGCTTATGGTATTTCTATTTTTAGATCACATGAATATTTAAAAGCAAAGAAGCCCAGGGTGGAAGTGGGGGAGTTTTAATATATATATTACATTCTGATTATTTACTTTTTATTGATGCAGAAGACAACTTTCATGGACTTGTTTTAAGTACTGATGATAATCCTTGGTGTCATGTATTAGAAATATTAAATTATCTATGCTTAGAAAGAGATCAAAAATATATACTAATATATTTTTACCAGTGGTTAGATTTGGAAAAGATAGGTCTATGGTGGCCTGCTTTCAGGTTTTCTATGTTTTCTAAGATTTTTATATTGTATTATGTTGTAATAAGCACTTTACACTGATAAGGAAATGATAAAATAAGATTTCTTCTTTTATTCAAAATATGTTACTGAAATTTTGTTTCAAAACTCAGTTTTAGATTTGGGGAATATAATAGTGAATCAGACATGCCTGATCATGACCTTCCTGGAGCTGGTGAAAGGTGCAAAGTGGTCTGATGCAAATAAGAAGAGAACCAAACCTAGACTTGATTGAGGCAGGAAGGCTTCCAAGAAGAAGTGCTCCCTAAATGTAGATTTGAGGGAAGTTAGCCAGGCAAAAAGAAGGGAAGAATACTCTAGGAATAGAAAAAAATAAGGCCAGGTCATTTGAGCACTAAAATTTTTGTTAAGAATTTAGCTATCAGAGGCACCTGGGTGGCTCAGTCAATTAAGTGTCTGACTTCAGCTCAGGTCATGCATGATCTCAGGGTTCGTGAGTTCGAGCTCCATGTCGGGCTCTGTGCTGACAGCGCAGAGCCTGGAGCCTGCTTCGGATTCTGTGTCTCCCTCTCTCTCTGCCTCTCCCCCACTCTCACTTTGTCTCACTCTATCTCTCAAAAATAAATAAACATTAAAAATTTTTTTAACGAATTTGGCTATCATTTTGAAAGCAGTTAATTGATTTAATTGTGTGTAGAGGTGGAGATTGTTAAGGGTCATGATCAGATGTGATTTTAGAAAGTTCACTCAGGTGCAAGAGTTGATTTTAACTTCAGTCCCACATTAAAAGACTTGTGGGAATTTCACAAGATACCAGTGCTTTGGAGCCAGACCAGTTAAACTGTGGAAACAAGGTCCCTGTGTGTGTGTGTGTGTGTGTGTGTGTGTGCGCGCATACACATATGTAAAGCCTTTTGGACTATTCCAGAATGCAGCCAAGATTCAAAATAGTCGAGTACTTGAACCAGTTCACAACTCAAGAGATGCCATTTTCAGTGGCATCATGATGGTCGCTTAAAACTGGTCATGCTGTATTTACCACGTGGAAATTGGCATATACTACAATTTGGGGCTTTTCTTTACTGTTAATATGTTTCACACTTAGTTTTCTTCATCGTTGTTGTTTTAAAGCTAGAGAGATGAGCACTGTTAAAATGGACTGAATTGAGTCATTAGAGAAAAAAATTGAAGGAGGGGTCTCGAGAAAGAAAAATGAGGATGCCAACAAGACAGGAAGTGGTAGGATACAGAGCACAGGTGAAGGATTAGCATTAGGCTAGACAATGGGGGGCTTTTCTCTGCCAACTGGAGAGGAGGAAAGAAACCACAAATTGTTGGAATTTTAGGTTGTTTTGTACTATTTTCAATAATGCTGCTATGAATACTTTATTAATAATTTCTTTAAAACATGTGTTTCTTTAGGATGGACCAAAGAATATGAGCTCTTCACAGATATTAATATGTTTTTAAAAATATAGTCCCTAGTGATTTTTTTTCAACGTTTTTTATTTATTTTTGGGATAGAGAGAGACAGAGCATGAACGGGGGAGGGGCAGAGAGAGAGGGAGACACAGAATCGGAAACAGGCTCCAGGCTCTGAGCCATCAGCCCAGAGCCTGACGCGGGGCTCGAACTCACGGACCGCGAGATCATGACCTGGCTGAAGTCGGACACTTAACCGACTGCGCCACCCAGGCGCCCCCCTAGTGATTTTTTATAAAAAATATTTCCCTGCCTTATTACCAACATTAGAAAGTCTCATTTAAAAAATAAGATTTAATATGTAAGTCATTCTATTATATGATTTCATTTATCTTTCTTTGACTACCATGGTGGTTGAATATCATCCCCTAAATTCACTGGACTACTGGAACTGAAGTATTTTTCTTCCTTAACTAGAAAATGAACTTAGCTCATTTTGTTCTTTTCTTTTTAAAAAAAAAATTTTTAAACATTTATTCATTTTTGAGAGTGAGAAAGACAGAGCATGAGCGGGGGAGGGACAGAGAGAGGGAGACACAGAATCCAAAGCAGACTCCAGGCTCCGAGCTCTCAGCACGGAGCCCCACGCGGGGCTCGAACTCACGGACTGCAAGATCATGACCTGAGCTGAAGTTGGAGTTTAACTGACTGAACCACCCAGGCGCCCCTCATTTTGTTCTTTTCTTAGCAAAAGTTCCTTCAGGATCCTTTTAGAGAAATTCGTATGTACCCAAAAATGTAGATATTACTCAAAGCCCCATCCTTACTTATAGGCTCATCTGTATTTTTTAATATTAAGAAATGTGTAAGACTCACTGTTTCAGTTATCACCCGCAGAGTTGATGTGTCACAATTCTATATAATGAGCCTCACCTCTTACATGAATTCTAACCTTACATTTTGATTCAGGGTGTCCCCCCTTCAGCTTGAAAGCATTCTAGTGAGAGAAGAAACCTGTGCAACAGACTCATCCTTGGGAGCAGATAAGACCAAAAGTAGCACAAATCTTAAGGGGAGGGAACATGAGGTGATATAACCAGGGATCTGGGAAAGTACAAAGGTATTGTGAAGATGCTGTCAGGGAAAGGCAATGCCAAAAATGGAGAAAAGGATGAAATAGATATTAGAATAATTTAATAGTGGATTGTGAATAAATATATTAACTAACAGCATAATTGTTGTGTTTACAATTCTGTGATCTAATCTTTAATGTACATTTATTTTGAGAGAGTGAGAGAGCAGGGGAGGGGCAGAGGGAGAGGGAGAGAGACACTCCCAAGCAAGTACCATGCTGTCAACACAGAGCCTGGCACGGGGCTTGAACTCATGAACCGTAAGATCATGACCTGAACCCAAATCAAGAGTCCAATGCTTAACTTACTGGGCCACCCAGACGTCTCTCTGTGATCTAATCTTATCTAATTTTTAAAATATAGTAATATAGGGCGCCTGGGTGGCGCAGTCGGTTAAGCGTCCGACTTCAGCCAGGTCACGATCTCGCGGTCCGTGAGTTCGAGCCCCGCGTCAGGCTCTGGGCTGATGGCTCGGAGCCTGGAGCCTGTTTCCGATTCTGTGTCTCCCTCTCTCTCTGCCCCTCCCCCGTTCATGCTCTGTCTCTCTCTGTCCCAAAAATAAAATAAAAAACGTTGAAAAAAAAAAAAAAATTTAAAATATAGTAATATACATTTTTTTTTTCATCTTTGGATACCTATTCCATTCTGTTAGATCAGACCTAGTGGCTCTGATATTACATTTGCTGATTATTTTATCAACCTGACATATAAAGCTGATAGTTTTCTTTTCAGAAAGAATTTAAGGGGAATGATTACACTATCTCTGAGAATTAGCAATAATTTAATATGACTGAATATCCTCTTATTGCCTTATTGCCTAACTTATACTTTCTTCTTTATTTGTTCTACAGTATCTGTTCCACATTCACATGAACACATCACAGGTAGGATTAGCTGTAGCACCTTACTTAGTGATATGAATAAAGCTTGTTCTTAAAAAAGAAATGTTCCCCTGAGTGACATCAGCAATATCTATAAATATAATAAATATAAAATAATGTGCAATCTGGGGGATTATATCATGCCATGAGGACAAAGATGCAAGCAAAGTAACAATAACAAATTCCAAGGACAAGAAATTCAGAAACACAAGCGTGGGAGAGCACAAACACGTGTGAAAAGCAGTCTCTGATCTTAGGTGACCAACATGAGTCATTTAAATAAAAAAAATCCAGGGGCGCCTGGGTGGCGCAGTCGGTTAAGCGTCCGACTTCAGCCAGGTCACGATCTCGCGGTCCGTGAGTTCGAGCCCCGCGTCAGGCTCTGGGCTGATGGCTCAGAGCCTGGAGCCTGTTTCCGATTCTGTGTCTCCCTCTCTCTCTGCCCCTCCCCCGTTCATGCTCTGTCTCTCTCTGTCCCAAAAATAAATAAATAAAAAAAAATAAAAAAAATAAATTCCAGGGGCACCTGGGTAACACAGTCGGTTAAGAATTGGACTCTTGATTTCAGTTCGGGTCATGATCTCACGGTTCATGAGTTTGAGACCCATATTGGGCTCTGTGCTGACAGTGTGGATCCTCCTTCAGGTTCTCTCTCTCCCTCTCTCTCTGCCCCTCCCCTGTTCACTCTCTCTCTCTCTTTCTCAAAAATAAATAAAATATATTTTAAAAATTTCCCACAGTAAATAAAGAAGGACATCAGATCACTATGGCTTTATAAAAACAAATATTAGTATGATCAAACTTCCTTTGCCCTAATTTCACCTTCACAAGCAAAACTGGAAATTCTCATGTGGATTATGGCATGCATTCCAACAAATGGAGGGATGCTTATTTTCAGGAGATAGAGTAACTTTGACTCCACCTGTAAATTAATCGGCTGACATGTTGGTTATAGGTTAATATTTTTAAAAATTATTTAATATATCTTTTTAATGTTTATTTCAGAGAGAGAGAGACAGAGTGCGAGCATTCGCATCAATGCAGGACTGGAACCCACGAATCTTGAGACCATGACCTGAGCCAAAGTCAGATGCTTGATCAACTGAACCACCCAGGCACCCCTATAGTTTGATCTTATATTAGCTAATGCATCTGTATACATAAGAGCAAATTCTTTTTTTTTCCCTATCCCAGACTTCTTTTCTAAACACTTTTTTCTGGATAAAAAGAAAATTTTGACTATATAATTTACTCTGAAATCATATTTTTGGAAAATTTTGAGTTTATGGAGTTGACATATTAATTTATTAATCAACAAACACACAAAGCATTAGCAATAAGTTATTCTATTAAAAATGTCCTAAAAATAAAAATAAATAAAAGTGCTGTTACTTTGGAAGAGCTAAAAATTATAGCCTCAAAAATAATGTTCCAAAATAGTAATATTCATACTTATAAAAAACTACACCTTGTATAAATAATATTGTACATTGTAACCGAAGACATATTTTCAAATATAAAAAGTAAAAACTTTCATTAATATTGCATACTATTTTAAAATATTCTAAGATCAATAATATGCAGGGTCATAAAAATGAAAAAGTTTAATCTGGGAAAAGAGAGTATTGAATCTGCTACTGAAAATAAACATATCATTTCTTGCTAAACATATGTTTTTTCTTGTGTTTCTGTTCTTTGTATAGTAGAATTCATTTTTAAGAAAGTCAGAAAACGATAGATAATATTTTCTAAAATGGTTATGTACTTAATGTGTCTTTTCCAATCCTAGTTATCTTTTAACATAAAGATATTTTATGGGAAAAAATGACTTTGGAAAAAAAGAATCTAAATAAATAGGGATACTTTGCCCTTTTATGAATGTGATAAAACAAACACCAAAGAAATGATGACAGATACATTACTCATGTCTTTTCCTTACAGATGGATTGTTGAAAATCTGTTTTGGACTGTAGCTATCAAATATGTGACTGAATTGTCAGTTAAACTTAGTCAATATTGAAATTTAAATTAATGCCTGTTTAAGTCAAAATTAGTTGATTCAAATGATATCAAATTCATCTCCAATTTTTTACCCCCTCTTTTATTTTAATCCTCTCCTTTATATTTGTGGAAAGTTTTCTCAAATAAAAATCTGTTCTCTGTATGAGCAACAAATCATATTTCTTTTCCTTTATTAATAAATGGGATATGTTAGGGCATGACTCACATCAAACTTCTTACCAATGTGATTGCATCATTGCTATTATTGATGAAGGTCCAACCAATGTTCCAAAACTGTGGATGTGGATATTGCTAGATATACTTATCCTAATATACATTTTCTCTCAAGTGTAACTATAGTCTTGCTTGTGCTACTCTTAGGAACTTGACCATAATATTTTCTCTGTTTTGAAGACTTTGTTTTGAATTCCCAACTGGTCTTAATTTTCATTTGGATTCTGTAATCCTAAAACTAATAATGTTTTGAAGAAAGGCTCAAAGAGTCATGGATGTGTTCATTTTGCAGTGGTTATTACCTGCATTATTTTCAGGAAACATTACTATATCCTACCTCTTTCATCTCAATATTTGGCTATTCTATCACACAGATTTCTTGAGTCTATGAATTATCTTCTGTTCTCATGTATGTGAACGAACTGTACTACTTTATGAATCGATTCCCAAGGAATAGTTTACTGGTCCATTCAACCCATATCAACATAAAAATAAAAAACAAATCAACAAATGGCTTAATCACTTTTCAAGTAAACAGCTTATTATGCCATAATCATCACTTAATTTGCATCTACATGATAATGGTAATATCACAAAGTATACTCATAATATAATAATATCACAATATGACAAAGTCAACTCATTTTTTAAAAGTTTATTTATTTATTCTTAGAAAGAGTCTGTGTGCACCAGCAGGGGAGAGGCAGAAGAAGAAGGAGAGAGAGAGAATCCCAAACAGGCTCTGTGCTGTCAGCAGGAAACCAATGCGGAACTCAATGCAGGGGTCTGTCTCAGAAATCATGAGATCACTATCTGAGCCAAAATCAAGAGTCAGACACTTAACCAACTGAGCCACCCAGGTGCCCCACTTACTTTTTAATAGAATGGTATTGATATCATAGTATAAAATAGATTATCTCTAAGATTTTCTTCTAATTTAGCAAAACACATTGCCTCTAGTATATTATTCTAAGTTTATTTTCCAAATTCAAAAAAAAAGGAAGGAAGGAAGGAAGGAAGGAAGGAAGGAAGGAGCATGTTCTTTAAAGAAAGAGGCTGAGGCATCCAATGGAGACAGTGAATGACCATATACCATAGAGACTCAAATCGTTTTACTGTAGAGAAGGGGGAAAGTGATATGTTAAAACCATGCTTTTAATTTCCCTTTATGGAAATCTTTAAGGAAATATATAGAGAAATCCTTTAAGGAAGAACAACAGTATATTTGCAAATAAAACCAGTACTTGAGTTCCCATAATACACTTCTGTATTTTGTTTAAAATTATTTCCATTTTATGTTTTTCTCTTACTTGCAATTAGTGAACAACATGCTTTTAGGAACAGTATGTTGAATTGAAGTACATTGTGTAGATGATATGAAGAAATCTGCTACAGTTGTACCTTTAAAAGAAAGCTTTTGTAAGGGGGAATCTTATATCTGGCTATTATAAACATAATGTTTTTATGAGTTAACTTATTCTTTCAGTACTGCCAGTTGTAATTCTTTAGGTCTAAGATGTCTAATTTTGTCTATGCATGAGATTATTGTTTAAGAACATTAATACAATAGAAACAGAGAAAGGTGATTTATCTATATTCCAAATGGAGGGCAAAACTCAGAAAATGCAAAATCACTTATATTCTGTTTCCTGAATTTCTTATTTTTCCTCAGACTTCTATAATTCGAAGTGTAGGTATCTAAATGTCAACGATTCTAAATGTCAAATATTCAAAGATGTGTGATAGCTCAAAATGAGAATCAGAGAGTCCAGGATCTCTCCTTTCTTCTCCTTGTTTGGTAAGGAAATCTCCCCATCTAATTCCCATCAGGGTGGTGTCCTAATATATATTATACTGAACTAAGAATGCTGCACTGGAAGTTAGAAAAAAATATTACAAATAAAAGCAAGTACTGACTTCTTAATCTTGCTCCAGGTTTTTCTCTCCACTTCTGCGAGAAATTTCCTCATACGTATCTTCATGATTAATCAGTATGCCTATGCCATTTGATTAAACACTTCAGCCATCTAAACCCACAAATCATTTCTTCTTTCTTATTTGGGCATTTTTATTACAATATCCCCCAAACCCCCAGTCCTTCAGACTCACCATGTAGACAGAACCAGATTTGACTGCAGTCTTTCTTTGCCCTAAGACTCATCAGATCTTTCTAAATCTTACTTCAGAGTGTACAATTCCCTGAGAGTCAGCTGATTCATTTCCCCAGCCAACCATCACCCTAAGCCAAGAATGGGTCCTTGTGCAAAAGCCTCAGAGTCACTCTTCTCTCTCTTTTACCTCAATTATAAACTCCACTTGGAATATGTTGTCTTTGTTAATCAGTTTCAATACTAGCTCTGCAACCTTCCCTCGTAAAACTCTGCAAGAGTTGGTTTAGCTAGTTTCTTCCATTTTCCAACCCAGCACATTCATTTTCATCTCTCCAATGGTCCTGGTTTCTTTCCACTGTCTCTTTTCTATGCCTTGTTATTCATGAATTTCAATTGCAATCATCTTCCCCTAAGTATTACCATGAGATGATCTTGATTTATCTTAAATGTCCTCCTTAATCTATTGAATTTGGACTATACCATTATGTACTCTCTTCCTTTGGACTTATCTACCGGGGGATAAAATTTAATTTATTTCCTTTATGACAGTCTTCCTTAGAGGAGAAATCTAGACCCAGAATAGATTACAGAAGTCATTAGTATGAAGATAATTTAAATTCATGAAAATGGATAAAATCTTCAAGAAAAAGATGTAGAAAAAATGAGCACTAAGAAATTCAAGGCAAATTTAGAGGCAAAAGAGTATGAAAGAGAGCAGCCATTGAGTTGAGGAAAACCAGGAAAGCATTGTTGTGAAAGTTAAAAGAAGGCAGTATTTCAAGAAAGAGGGAGTAGTTGACTCTGGTAAAGATTGCTGGAAGTCCGGGTAATATAAATCAGAAATCAGTCATTGGGCATCATTGTGATCTTGATAAGGGCAGTTTCAGTGAAATTATGTGGTGGAAATCACTCTGCAGTGGGTTGAGCTATGGGAGGTGAAGACATGTAAACAGCTAATGTACACAGTTTTTATAAAAGTTTAACTTTGAAGGGGTACAGATAAATGGGATTATAGGTGAGGAAAAGGGATGCATTTTTATTTATGATGGGAGATTCTAGACTATGTTTATATGCTATGGGAATGATCTATTGAAAGGGGGAAGAGATGATAACTAAAGGAGCAAGAACTTCTGCAAGAAGAGGGGCTGAGATTCAGAGAAGAAAGGGAAAAGTTTGCATTTTGTCCTGAGCAAGGGCGGTCTTCCTCAGTTGAAATAAGAGGAAAACAAAAGAAGATAGATGTCAGTATAGTTGAGATTTTAGATCTGGTGGAGGAAACACGAGGCATTTCCTATTAAAGGACTTCTGTTTTCTCAATGAAATATGAAATAATGTCTTCAGCTGATAATGAGTAAAATGGGGATGAAGATGTTTGAAAGCAAGCAAGGGACAATACAGTCTTTTAGGGAATAGGAATAGTAAGCCTACTGTAGAATCACAGTGAGAGCTGGGCAGTATTGAGTGTCGATTTGATCTTTGAGTTTTCAAGTGAAATCAGCCAGCTTCAACTGGGTGATTTTCTCCAGCAATATCTAGCTGCTCCAAGAAAGGCATAGAGAAGGCTTTGAGCAGAGATGTTAGGTATTTTTCACCACTGAGGTTTTATAAGGCAAGCACAATTGTGGGAGAGAAATCAGGAAGTGGAGAGTATTTACAATGTAGTGTTAGAATAAGAAATCTTAGACTTCAGGTTGAATAAAGGTGAACATGGAGCCAAGAAGGTCAGAGAATAATAAGAAAGTAGTGAGAAACCTCATGAGATGGAAGAATGGTAAGGGGGGAATGCCCTTGAGGAAATTGCCTAGAAATTAGATCTTGTAATACAGATTTTAGGAGTTAAGTATCTGTTGATGATAAAGTACAGGATAAGAAAATGGGAAGAAATGGCTTAGGCAGAATGAAGCAAAAGGTAAATAGAAGAGATGAGGCAAGGAACTGGGTCTCTACAGTGTTGGTGTATTCATCTCTGTGGATTTTCAAGTCACCAAAAATGATAGCGGGATTTGGGAAATATTTGAAGAGCGTGAAGTGAACAAAATGTGTGCAATCTTATAGTAAGGAAGAAGGTGATATAGACATAGGGTAGAAGCCTCGAGTTCCCAAGCAGAAATAGTAATGGTAATAATGGTCTGGAAGTCATAAGAAAAGCAAAGAGAACATCAACTCCAATTTTTTGGCGTTGACCTACACATGGAATAAGAGGGGAAAAAAACCAGGCTTTACTTAAGAGAACATCAGGAAAAGTGGAGTCTTCTGGGGAAAGCAAAATATAGTTAAGGAAGAAGTGTTTCCCAACACTCAGATTATTTGTTCTTCCTAACATGAGGAAGAAAAAAGAAAAAAACATGACTCATAACATAATCATAATGGAAGTCTTTGCTCTTATTGCAGAAGAAATGAAACTAATGAAACTACATATTAGTTTTCTACTCCTGCATAACAAATTACCAGAAATTTAATGGGCTTAAAACAACGCCCATGTATTGGCTCACAGTTCTGTATGTCACATACGGCATGGATCACTGGGTATCCCACAAGAGTTGAGTTTTCATCTAGAGGCTCTGGAAAAGATTACAAGCTCATTTCTGGCTGTTGGCCAAATTCAGTTCCTTATGGTTGTAGGACTGAAGTCTGTTTCTTTGCTGGCTGTCAACCGGAGGTTGCTTTCAAATCCGAGAAGCCAACTACATTCCTGGGACATAGCCCCATCCACTCTCAAGCCAGAAATGGAATGTTGAATTCTTTTCTAGTTTAGAGTCTCTGACTTCCTCTTCCACTCCCAACCAGAGAAAATGCTGCATTTAAGAGATTCTTATAATTAGGTTAGGCCCGTTTGAATAATCTCTTTCTTAATATTCACTGTGCTTTATGACTTCAACTAATCATGGGAGGAACAATTCATTATATTCACATTCCCAAGGATTAGGGCGGGAAGTCTTGAGAGGCATCTTAGAATTCTTAGTAGGCAGCAAGAAAGAGCAACACGAAGTGTCACATGGGCAACAGAGATGATAGATTGTCCTGGAGAAAATATTCAGATGAATTTGGTCTCTGAAGGCTTTCAAATTACTTGTGACACAACGTGAATCGTTTAACATGAAACAAACATGAGGCTTTTCATGACTAACTCCTAGATATTTGTCCAGCCCCATCTCTCACGTGTCTCTTGTATTGCCCCTGCATGGCGCCTATCTCAGAATACCTCCAATTCCACAATTGTGCCATATTCTCTCAGGCCACTTAGCAAAAGAACATATTTGACAAGGTGTCTTTGGATTCCTTAGGATCAAATTCTTAGTCATCTTTATTCAACAGGTGAATATATTCTGAAAGGACTGACCTCTCTTTCTCTTTTTTTTTTCAGCGTAATTATTAGGTTTTGTTGGGCTTCATGGAATGGCTTGAAAGCACTGTTGTTTCTAGTGCTGTGGTCTTACATGACTTGTTACTTCTAGCACAAGGCTTGCTAGTAAAATGAATATTCTGGTATATTTAACAAAGGAAGTATGATACATTGACTAGTTACTCCAGGTTATGGAGCCAAGCAAAATGACTTTGAATCCCAGCTTTGTCACTAAATACGTGATCATGGACCAGCCACAAAACTCTGCTTCAGTTTCCTCATCTGCAAAGAGTGGTCAATGACCTCACTGGTGACTGTGGAATTAAAGATGATGTGTTAAAAGTGTCTGGAACATCATAGGTTCTCAATAGTGTAAATACTTAATGAAAATGTGAATGGGAAAATAATGCTACCAATCTAGTTTCCAATTCGTAACCAACACATAAGCTTCTGTTTGTGTAAAATGAAGAGATTGAACTGAAAGGTCTATAATGCTTCTTTAAACTCAATCATCTAAATTCTATAAGCATTTACTACTACAGAATACGTAAAACTTTGGGAGACACAATACCTGCCTGTAGAACCATCAAATGCAAAGAGTATAATAAGAGTAAATCTCATAAAAATTAATTACAAGATATTATGCACTACAGGACATGCATAGTATTAATAGAATGCTATTAATAGGATAAGAATCTTAGTATAACTATGTAAGTAAGAGAATAAAGAAGCCTAAAGTTCTATATAAATATATACAAAGAGTAGAAGTTTATAAATAAGCCAACACATAGATTTATTGCCAGAAGCAGGGATAAAAAGAAATAAATATTAATGAATCCAGGAAGGATTAAAGAGCAGCGTTTTGGTATAAAAAAAACAATGAACAAAGGGAACCCCTACCTTAGCTTGGCGGTAGGAATAAGAAAAGAGCACATAAAAGATGGTGGCATCTTTCCTTCTTTCAAATTTATAAGGAAATTCTTCAAAAGTACAGGGAGAAGAGTGTCAGGGAGTTGATATTTTCCAGAGTCAAACTTGAGAATTTGGCAACATAGTAAATTTGTGTTAGACTATAAATAGTAATGTGTCACTTAGAGAGATACCAAGACTGACTTGGTAAAATTGAATGCCATCTGCAGGGAAGTGAAACTTAACCCTGGAAAATGATTTAGATCACAAAGAGAGAGAAGCTATGACTATCCATTATTCAATATGGACGAGCAGTTCAAGAAGAAAAAATATAGTTGTATTGGAGTTTGAAAAGGGTATTGGCTTTCTTCATTCATTTTATTGAATATTTTAATAAATCAATGAGCAAGTATTTGGAGAAGCTAAAAAATGGCTAAATGATTAGACTCTGGAGACTACAAGCCCTTGGGGAAAATACTTAACAGTTTCAGATCTCAGTTTCCATATCTGTAAACTAAAAATAGAAACCATACCTATTTCACTGGGTTGTGAGAAAATTAAAGGAGCTGGAATAGGAAACACCTAGAAGAGTATCTGGTGCCCAAGAGCATGGTCTATCTTTTTCTTTGTATTATTAACCATGTAGTCATAACATTGTTTGCAAGTAGAATGGAATTTTAGGGGCCTTTTGAGAGTTTCACATTTATTTCTGAGACCCCATTAGCTGAGGTTCTTAACAATGAATGACATGAGTTTCAGAGAAACCGAGTCCCAAATGTTCCATCACAGAGCCGTTCAGTGGAAAGCCAAGACCTCTGTGAGTACAGTTGGCAGCTAATAGTGAACGCAACTAACGAGCAAGAGAGAGATGAGCAGGGAATCTTTAGGTAGAAACCTAACAGATGCATAGAGAAAGAAAACCTGGCTCATCAGATCAAGGATTAAACAGAAATGAAACAAAACATCAGTCAGCATTATTCTCAAAGTGTCATTGCATCTGAAAATGGTAATGAAATACTCATTGGAGGGAAAAATCAGAAATACACAAAAACTCAGAATTTGCTTCCTTCTTCAACTTTTATTAGCATCTTTAAATTTCAACTAATCAAATTCATTATGTTGGTTTGCAAGTTGGTTTTAAAATATAATTCATCTCTCAAAAGATTTATGTAGTACAAAATTGTAGCAGTCTTTCATGCCAGGTTTCTCCCATAAACACAGATTATCAAGATAATAAAGAACATAAGACGCAAAGCACGACACGGAATTTAGAATTGTTATTGTTTTAACTTGGATCACATTCCAAGATTTTATAAATGAGTTTAAGTCCTGGCCTGGGTATGTGGCAAATACACAGTTTTCATTTCACACATCCCCAGTTTTACTAATTGACTCATCCTATAGAATAAATCCTAACAGAGTTCTATCGATGTCCAGATTGGTTATTTTTTTCCTTGGGAATAATAATAGTCCATGTAAGGTATATGAATTGCTGCTCCACTCACTAATCAAATGTTTCCCCGGACCTAATTAATAACTAGCCAGGCAAGGAGCATTCATATATAATTTGTCTTGGTGGCCGTATAACTTAGCAAAAGATCACATAGAGTTGATTCTTCTAAATATCTGCTGAAATAACATATTGATTCTTTTTAAAAATAACTTGGTAAAGAAAAGGAAACTGTGCGTGATTATTCAGTCCCTCGTAAAAATCACATAAAATAGCCTTCAATAAGTCAAAACAAATTTTAATTTACACTATTTGATAAATAGCCATGTAATAATTTTGAATGATACAATTGACTTGCAGACCTAAGAAGCCAATTCTTTTGAAGAGCAGTGCAAATTATTGAAGACATTTTTATCCTCTCTCTACTTGGATATTGATTCATTTCTATATAACAAGAAAAAAAGAAAATTGTAATTATAGCAGTGCTGTTCGTTCTATTATAAGTAGAGGACTACCAACATTTCTATTATTAACCTCTATTGTCACCGGTTTATGATCTCAGCAGTAAACTTGGCACGGATGATGCCTCCTTGGGAGTGCATTTTTTTCACTATGTTTCATAAGCCATTTGTCTATTTATGAATTATACAATTGCCAGAAATGATGTGCACTCAAATAGGCTTTTGATTCCCAATCATTCTGAATAAAGGTTTATGTTTTTAAGATAAAAGCCCTGGCTTCAAAATATCCTAAATTCCTCTTGGTATTTTCCGTTGGTCCTTTTCATTTCCTTAATTCCCCGATCATCTGCTGAAGGCTAAATTTTAACATAAATTTAATAAAACCCGGTCTCAAGCAATTGGCTCACTTCACCCATGTTAACAATTGGCCCAGATTGCTAGGTGGAAAAGTCAGCTGCTGTGATTGGTATCAATTGCCAGGCTGACTGGAGTAACACTGTTAGCTTTGTGACAGTTCACTTAGCCCATCAGGTGCAGGCAGAGACCTAGAGTATTTAACAGGCATTTTGAAACTTCTGATTCACATGCATACCGAGTAGCACAGAATTGTTTCTTAGATAAAAAGTGTTACATCATTTAAAAAATCATGCACCTTGTCGCAACATGAAGATAGTTACATACATTATATGTCGTATATACATCATATACGATATGTGTGTACAATGTATAGTTTAAAAACGATAAACACTACTTTTCTACCACCGGTTAAAGGTAGCATGTAACCGAAACCTTTAAATTCTCTAGAAATCTCTGTTATTGAGTCTCCCTCCTTCCTCTAACAGGTAGGTAACCAGTAGCCTGATTTTTAAAAGTGATTTCTATACTTTTCTTCATATAGTCATCTGTAAATAACATTTACTCCATGTTCTTGTTTCAGATGTTTAAATAACTGAAGTGAAGCTGAGTTTATCCTTTAATAATTGTTTAAAATATTACATGGTTAAATGTTTGAAAGAGTTATCCTGTTTATTACAAGTAGTCTTAGCTCATTTCCATTGTCGATGGGATTTCACTTCTCTGCCCACTACGCGTTATTTACCCATTCCACTGTGCGTGGACTCTGGATT
Organism: Neofelis nebulosa; assembly: GCF_028018385.1. Taxonomy (NCBI): domain Eukaryota; kingdom Metazoa; phylum Chordata; class Mammalia; order Carnivora; family Felidae; genus Neofelis; species Neofelis nebulosa. The sequence goes on along the minus strand of NC_080782.1, from coordinate 38,150,252 downwards.
GTTTCCAGGTGTTTTTGTTTGGTTTGGTTGTTGTTCTTGTTGCATATTTATTACTCATCTATTCCCAGAGCCTGATTAGGAACCAAGGTTTATTTAAATTAATCACATGGGTGCACCTGGATGGCTCAGTCGGTTAAGCATCTGACTCTTGCCTTTGGCTCAGATCATGATCTCATGCTTCAAGTCCTGCATCAGGCTCTGCATTGAGGGCACAGAACCTGCTTGGGATTCTGTCTGTCTCTCTCTCTCTGTCCCTCCCCTGCTTGCTCTCTATCTCTCTCTCAAAATAAATAAAAATAATAAAAAAAAAATTTAACGTTTATTAATTTTTGACAGAGACAGAGAGACAGAGCATGAGTCGGGGAGGGGCAGAGAGAAGGAGACACAGAATCTGAAGCAGGCTCCAGGCTCTGAGCTGTCAGCACAGAGCCCAGCTAGGGGCTCAAACTCACAGACCGTAAGATCGTGACCTGAGCCGAAGTCAGAGGCTCAACAGACTGAGCCACCCAGGTGCCCCTAAATAAAAGTAATTTTAAAAACTGAATCGTATGAATATGAAATTATATCATTTCAACATTAGATATTTGAACATAATTTTTATCTGAATTACCTTAGACAAAGTAGCTTCTGAACTACAAAGCCTAACAGACTTGCACTATAAACTGAGGCATTAGCATTCTTATCATAAATGTATTAATTAAAAATAAATCAGGATGAATATCTACAGCACAAGTCATCCATGCACACAGCTTCCCTTTCATTTGTGTCCTGCCAGGAAGACTATGGAAGCCTTGCCCAGTACATCCCCTTGAGAAACCCGGCTGTTCCCTCCATGCCTGCAGGTCGCTCTTTGGGACAATGTTACAATGTTACAATGCTTTTTTGTAGCCAGTTTCTCTTAAGGGTTTGGTTTTGGTTTTTAACCTTCTGCTTCCACTGCTCCTGCTTGCTCCTTCCTTTAAGCTCTTCTTACTAGTGTTGTCCCTCTGGTCCGAGCAATCCCATCTCAGCCTCTCTGTGGCCTGGACATCACTGAATCTGATTCAGTCCCCTTTGTTCATTCCAGTCCTGGTCCGGATTTCTCTCCTGCGCAAGTACCTTTTGCATTTTGTCATAGGTCTTGCCTTATATATAAAGCTGTCCTCTAAATGTTTCTACCTTTCAAGTAATCACTTTGACATTTATTATCTTATTTGTAAAGTGCTTTCCTTGTGTATGTTTTTATTCATCAATAAAGTGAGGGCTATCGATGGCTTGGCATTATGGCTTTTATTTCTCTTGTATTTACTGCATGGCTTTATTGGGTACTATTATTATTTCAGAGCTCCTGAATATTCCTTCTCCTTGCCTGCCCCCTGCTCAATAGCTCTGTATTTCGGAATTTTCTTGATGCCTAGATTATGGATCCTTAGAATGTCACTGATTCCTTCTTTCCTTCCTTTCTTCCCTCCTTCCTTCCTTCCATCCATCCTTCCCTATTTAACAAATATAACTTGCATACCTAATATGGACCATGCACTGTGGTAGACACTGAGTAGACAGAACAAAGGAAACATGGCCCTGCTCTCAAGCACTTTCCAGTAGGGATAGAAGAGTCACAAAAAGATTATTACAATATAGTATGACAAATGGAGTGGCAGAGAGAAGCACTGAGAATCATGGGAGCTTATAAAACTGAGATGCATTTCATACAGCAGGAGAAAGAGAGAAACCACAGAAGCGTTCCTGGATAAACTACTACGGAACGAAGAGATATCGGGCCAGTGAAGGGGTAGGGACATCCTCCCATACAGTGGTCATTGGTTATTGGTTATCCCATACAGTGGTTATTGCTGTCAATAACTGGTAAACACTCAAACACATTAGCTACTATTATTAATGCGCAAAGACATGGAGACAAAACATCGCTGATAGTCTATGTAGGAATTGCTAGAAAGTCACACTCGGGACAGAGAGGTAGGAGATGAAACTATGAAGCTGGAGACAGAGACAACAGCAAGATCACCGAGGGCCAGCATGCTATGAGAAGGAGCTAAGGATGTTTCTTAAATGTGATAGGAAGCTCTGAAGAATTGGAGGAAACTGAAGAGGTCTGACTATCATGTTAGACAGATTATTTAAACATCGACGAGGGCAGATGTGATGAAGTAAGAATGTTCTTGCTGACTTGTTGTGAACTATGATGAGGAATTCTGGACCAAGGGGAGAAGAGAATGGGGTGAAGTTCTATAACTTTGTACCCCTTCTCTTGTCTTTTTGGTACCTCTTTCTGCTGAACATCTGACATATCTATTTATTGTATCTTCTACTAGAATACAAGATTTGCAAGAATAGAGACACTGATGATTTTGATCCCCGCCAAACCCATCACCCCGCACAAGCAGCGCTCAGTAAATATTTGTGGGTCTGATGAATGAATCAGGTGAGAAGGAGAGCCAGGTGTGACAGGAAGTATCTCCAAGTCTCTACCCTGAGAGGCTCCTATGTGGACAGTGCTGCCTCCAGCCAAGAAGAAAATAAAATGCATTTAGGAAGGAAAATGGTAAGTCGAGTCACAAAATCAATATTTTGTGAGTTGTGTTGTGTGAAATTTCTAATCTCATGAAGTAACTGAGTTGAAATGTTACTATCATAAGATGATATTCAATTGAGACCTAAATGCCAAAGAAGCTGATAATTATTTTCCTGTTTTTAATTTTAAAACCCCAAGAAACCCTACAAAGAAATAATTAGTTTGGGACCAATCTAACCTTTCCTAATGACAGTGTAGATCCTTTTCCACTAATAAGTCACTCTTTTATTTGATTCAACCATTGATCATTTTTTTAAATATTTATTTTTGAGAGAGAGAGCGCATGCGCGCGCACACACACATACACACACACACACACACGTTGGGGAGGGGCAGAGAGACAGAAGGAGACACAGAATCTGAAGCAGGCTCCAGGCTCTGCACTGTCAGTAAAGAGCCCCCCACCTACCCCCCGGTGTGGGGCTCAAACCCAGAAACCATGAAATCATGATCTGAGATGAAGTAGATGCTTAGCCGACTCAGGCACCCTGACCATTTATCAATTTTTTTGTGTGCTTGCTATAAACATGGCTCTCATGAAGTCAGGAGAAAGAGCATTCTGACTCTTTTCATTGAGGAACTACAGGACCCTCTATGCCAAGGTCAAACCTACATTTTTCTAACTTTAAACATTCTAAGAATGTCTGATTGATGGGTATCAACTTCCTGACTCCGTGTAAAAAGAAAAAAATTACTTGAAAGAAAATTATTAATAAAATATACAACAAATAACATTAAAAAGCATTTCAATTATCATTCTCAATCTTTCTCTCTTGTATGGCATCCTGTAATCTAACTTGATTACGGTGATGCATGCTGAATGCTTTCATCTGCTTTCCCATGATACTTACAGCACAAGGCCAAAAGATTTTGCATGAGTTTTCCTGGGTCCTTTTTTAGGATTTGAGTAAAATGGATGTGTTTAAAAGTACTACTGGGGAAGAGATTGGTGTTAGTTTGTTAATAACAAGTATACAAATTTTTACCTAAAAATAGTTTGATTCACTATAGCCTGAAGATGTTACACCCTATGGAGTCTTTATAATTGTTAAAATGTAGATGTCTCAAAAATTTTCGACAATTGTTTTATTTTGGTAATAAAAAGCAATTTTTGAATTGTGTAGTTTATACATAGGGAGAAAAATAGCAACTTTGGCTTATATATTGGCTTTCGACAGCTTCACCTCATCTAGGATTCCTGAATATGCATATGAGCCTCTTGCCTTTTCTTTAGTATTTTAAAATGCATCTGGGAATTGCATAAATATTTGCAAACTGGCAAGGTTCAGAAGAATAAATATGTATGTCACATATAGAAATTTAAGCAGAAGTCTCTATTCCCAAGTAACACAAACTTGAGGGGAAAAAAATCATAGAATATATTCCCTTAAAGTGTTGGTATATGTGATTCATTAAGAAAAATTTTGTCTAAGTTCATCTATCAGAGATACAGTCCTTTCATGTGAGGTTCTAGAATGAGCTTCTACTACCATGACACTCTTGCTCCTTTATTCAAAATCTTAGAAGTCCCAATGGTTTAGACCAAAGGTCTGCATTTTTTTGATGATTTTCCAATTTCGCCTACTGCCACTTTCAAAAAACTTTAAGTTCAGAATTAAGGTGAAGACGAGCTTGAGGTTTAGCCTTTTCTTTTCCAACACGTCATCAAAATGGTAGAAGCGAGACATTTAAAAAGAAACAGAGGCAGGGAAATAGACAAATGAAGCAAGAGTCATTATGAGACTAATTAGAAGCACCAGCAAGTTTCCTGTAGAAGGAGAATCAAATGAAAGAGAATAACTTACGACGAAGACAAATTGGAAGAATCCAAAGTCCAGAATGTGCAAAAGGTAAGTCTTGCCCCGTATGTGAAAATACGTCTTTCCAACAGGATCCCTGAGAAGGTCCACAGTTTTCCTCAACAAATATGGAGACTGGGAATGGGTAGTCGGGCCAAAAGCAGTGATTCCTTCAAGGACAATTTCCAGAACAGCTGCTCTAGTCCGCTCCCTATCTTTTCTCCCACCATCTTTTGCTTAAACCAACTGGCTTTCCTGTGTTTACTCGCACGTGGGCTCTGGACAACTGTGTTGTAAAGAAATTGAACCACCTATCTGGGAAAATCTGGGACTTCCGGTGAGGGTGTTGGAATCCTAGAGAGGAAACTTCCTCGTTCTGGCATTAAAAGGGCTTTCTCCATATCAGCAGTCCCTAAGATCAGTTTACTAAGTGACATTGTCCACATCCAGAGCTACCGGGCAGTCATCCCCTGCAGTGAGAGGGTTTGTGGGATCATAGTGTTACCTGTGTAATAGAAAAAAGAGCTCATGCCAGTTACTTTATCAATTAATCTATGTCCTCACTCTCTATATAACAGATAATCAACTGTCACTGGACAAAAATCTATAATAAAAGAGAAAACTAAGATGAACAAAATTTGAAGAAAATTAGCATCGTGAAAACAAAAGTCCAAAATGAATAAATAGGGCAATGAATCTGAAAGATAACAGATCATTCAGGAAAGATGTTTTCAAAGTCTGCTTAATATCCACAGAGAGATTCAAGATATAACCACAAAAGAAGAGAATGTTATTAAAAAGACATCAGAAACAAGAAAAGATTCAGGGAAATCGAAACACGATTGACAATATAAAGTTCAATATAGAGCCCAAATGACAAAGTTGAAGGAATTTTCCAGAACTTTGAGCTAAATAGGTGAAGCAAATGAAAGGAAATATAACAGATAAATTTAATCGATACATAAAATAAAATTTTAAGCTAACTGGAATTTTAGGAAAAAATAAAGAAAATGAAAGAACAAAAATTATAAAAGTAATAAAGAAGGCTTTGCATCAGGCAGATTTCATGGTCTCTCTGAATCTTAGTTTCCTGCTCTGTAAAATGAGAATACTAATAGTTTCCACGTAGTTCTATTGAGTTCCAAATACAGTAGCGTGGATAACAATATTTGCTACAATGTCTGTTTAATAAAAGCTAACTATGAGCATATCTGAGTCTCATTTTCCTCATCTGTAAAAGTAGAGACAGTGATACTCCACAAGGCTGTTGAGAGAAGGAAACATTATCTATCTATCTATCTATCTATCTATCTATCTATCATCTGTCAATCTGTCTAAAATACACTTGATGTAAAGAGATTCTTAGGAAATAGTATCCCTCTCCTCTTATCCCTACCCTATGTCCAAGATTCTAGCTTTCTACTACGTACGTCTCTGTAGTAAAACATTTGAATCTCAATGCACAGTGTAAATGACTCACACTGTCTCAGGTATCCTTGTTATTAAATGGGAATAAATTATATCTGCTCTATTTAGATAATAGTGTTCTGCATATAGAGTCAGCTTCATCTGCAAGTGAGTGATACTAGGGAAAGAGCTTGCATAGCCCTTGGAAGTGAAGAAAGAGAGGGTTGCTGCTGACAATGCAGAATTTAAAACAGGAAGATCACAAGGTGGATGAGGAAGAGAGTGGGAGGATAGTGTGTCAAGAAATGGTATGGGCTAAAAAAAAATGGTATGGACTAATGCAGGGTATCCATCAACCAGTCAAAGCCTAAAATAGATCATTTACCAACAAGCATCACTACTCAAGAAAAGAAATGAGCAGTGTGAAGCAGATAGGGAAGTGTTCTTCCATCTGGCAACCTCAGACATGTCTGCTACTAGTGTTTTGGGCACAAGTGTTCTATTACATAGGTACACTGATCTCACAAACCTCTCCATTGAAGGGAATTGTTGCCTGGGAGCTCTGTGTGGTTGTCCAACCGGCCAGTAACTTAAGTGGAAATATTTACAGTACTCATAGCTCTCCAACTTGTTTTAGAGTTGTGCATGGATGATTTTTCTCTAATATTGTACTTAAGGATAGTTACAAGATCATAAGATCTTAAAGATAAAATCTGTACCTGACTCATTTGCGTTCCTCCCAGTCCTTAGCACAATATCTTTAAGTAGCACATGGTTGAAGGTAATTGATTAAAATTATGAGTGATAGGACAAGCATAATGAAAAATGAAATGCTAGTAAAGGTATATTTATTAAAGGAGAGAAGAAGGATAACAAAACTTAGGACTAATATGAAACTCCAATTAAAACATTCTGAGTGAGGGGCGCCTGGGTGGCTTGGTCGGTTAAGCGTCCGACTTCGGCTCAGGTCATCATCTCATGGCCCATGAGTTCGAGCCCCACATCGGGGTCTGTGCTGACAGCTCAGAGCCTGGAGCCTGTTTTGGATTCTGTGTCTCCCTCTCTCTCTGCTCCTCCCCTGTTCATGCTCTGTCTCTCTTTGTCTCAAAAATAAATAAACGTTAAAAAAAATTTAAAAATAAAAAAATTAAAAAAAATAAAACATTCTGAGTAAGTCTTATTGAAAGATGTAAAGGAACATCAACAGGTATAATGGACCAGAATGTTAAAATGTGATAAAAAGGAATAGAAAATAAGCACAGTTTGATAGACTAAAGAGATATCAGGAGATAAGCCCAAGACTAGAGGTGAGGGAATATCTATTATACATTGATAAAGAAAAGGCTTCTGATTGGCCAACCAAGTTTTTTTCCCCGTATACTAATATGACTAGTATTCTTACACTCAATGAGTGGCTTAGGAAACATTTATATGTCAGGAGGATAAAGGTATATTGACGACTTATGTAGATCTTTATTGTATGTGTGGTCAACAGACACACCAATCTTAAAATAATTCATTTCATGTTTTAGAAAAGGGATGATTTGGGGCGCCTGGGTGGCGCAGTCGGTTAAGCGTCCGACTTCAGCCAGGTCACGATCTCACGGTTCGTGAGTTCGAGCCCCGCGTCGGGCTCTGGGCTGATGGCTCGGAGCCTGGAGCCTGTTTCCGATTCTGTGTCTCCCTCTCTCTCTGCCCCTCCCCCGTTCATGCTCTGTCTCTCTCTGTCCCAAAAATAAATTAAAAAAAAAACGTTGAAAAAAAAAATTAAAAAAAAAAAATAAATAAAATAAATAAAAAAAAATAAAAAAAAAAAAAGAAAAGGGATGATTATCATCAATGGACGGTGATTTGTAGGCTGAGTTCAAGCATAGTTTCTACAAAAGACCTTATAAAGAGAAGAAAACCTATGAATTTGGAAAATATGACAGGTATACTAGAAGAGTCTGGGCAAAATTGGAGAAGACAAATTTAAAAAAAAAAACACACAAGTGGGAGAAAGAGATACTATAATATCAATAACGGAGAAGAAATGGTGGTCCCAATAACAAATGGTATATTATTTAAAGCTATCATCAGGACTGACAATAAGAGAAATAGAATGAGAAGCAAAGCCATTGGAAATGTATGTCATCATTAGAAGACTAAGACGAACCCAATTAAGCAGGTTTTGTGTCAGGCATTTTGTTGCTTGGTTTTTAACTAGTTATATATGTCTTCCACGTATTTTGAAAACTGTTCAGAAGATGTCTCCTCCTTGAAGAGGAAACATTTTTGAAAGTTGAAAGACAATCTATGAAAGGAAACGGTGAAGAACATAGTAAAAGAAAAGATAAAACTTGGCAGCCAGTGAAAGAAAACCATGAAAGAAACATTGATAGGTTATAGTAAGTAGAATTAGGACACCATTGTCTTATTTGACAAACTTCTGGTAAAACAAATAAAACTTTTAAGACAGTAGAGCCTGTGCTGAAGGAACTAGGTGGTGTGTATAAATGAACATGTTAACAGAAGATCTGAATGTACCAGAACAACAAAATCAAAGTTAGATTTCCCTTAGGGAAAAGGAAAGGGGAAGGGGGGAAAATGAACCACTTAGGAAAGGGATTCCTCAAACTGAGAAATTAGGGAAGCTTCTAAATACATGACAGTGTCAGAGAAAGAATTGGCTAGATGAGTAAAAAGCCATTCCAGAAAAAAGAAAAATGACATAAGAATGAAAAACAAAGAAATTTTGAGACTATGGTGTTTTGAAGTGTTTTTTGTTTAGTACACATAGTTGGTTGGGTAGAATTCAAACCAGAAAGGACAAAGTTCAGCCAGAGAACTTTTATGAATGCACAAACATGGAAGCATAGGAAAACATTTTATTATATTTACTGAATTATAACGGGGAGATGGATTAAAAGAGGAAATATCTGAATATGTTAATCCTTTAATTCTAAATGTAAGAATAATATTTAAAGAACAGATTATGTCATGGAAAAAAAACGATTATTTCATACATACTTAGCTGTATATGCAGATGTGTGTATATGTGCATATACATGCATACACATGATATATATTTGTCATTTATACACATAAAAAATAGAGATATTATTCTTTTATTTGTTAGTACAGGGATACTAATATGTGTAATAATGAAATAATCTATAGACCCTGGCACAGGAAAGAGAAATTCTCTAGACAAGGTGTAGTACAAACCTTGCCTTTTCCTTTGTGACTATTAGAGACAACTGTGGATCCTGTAATTTGTAATTTGTTTGTTAATCTTTGCCCACAGTAATACCTAATAGCCATATTGCCAGTTTGGGTTTCTCCCCAGATCAATCAAAATAGGCAGAGACACTTCGTTTTAGAGTCAAACTAATTATTCACATGCACAGCTGCTAACAAATATTTTATCACAAAAATTGTATTTCCTTTCTTCCATTCAAACCTGAGCTATGATAAGGTAGGCAAAGTCTTCAGGAAGACCAAGCATTTATTTCTATCCCAGCAAAATAGTTAGTCACTAAATCAGTTCAGGAGACCATGGTGTCAGAGGCTCCAAATCAACTTCACAGTCCTCTGACTTGCATGCTTAAGGCAAGTCAACCGCACTACGGTACATTCAACATAATAAGCAGGTACAAAGCTGGACCTGAATCCATGTAGAGGACAAGCCACAGGCCCTGATGTGCTTGCTGGAAGCACAGCCTATATTTCAGTCTCTGACAACCTTGTGGAGCAGCTGCCAAGTTGGATCACAAATAGAAGAGAACTCGAGGACATATGTGCTGAAGGACACAGAAACTCAGAACCGGATCAAAAAGAATGCTACTGATGAGAAACAGGAGAACTCGGGGCTCAACGTGCACATGCGTGTGAATGTCTAGTAGATGTACAATGAGTGGCGAAGAGAAAAGGCATATTCAAACAAGAAGCAGAAAGGCAGACTTGCGTCTGCTATCATCCAGAAGATTGGGCTGAAAATGACATAAATACATTACGGAACAGTGAGTAGAAGATACTTCTCTCTGTCGGTTACGCATCTGGATTTAATACGCTCAGGGCTGATGTGATGGGCTCTGCATTTTCGTATCTTGTTGCTTGTCTTGTGCAACTTTCCATACTCTCGATCACTCCATGGCCCAACATGCATGCCGGTGCTACACTAGCATCCTACCTAGCATGGAGAAGAAGGCTGAACAAGGGCCCTCCCCTTGTAGAGAAACTTACCTCTTCTTACAGCCTATTGTCTGCAAGTTGGTCATGTGGCCATATGTAGTGGCATCAGGGCCCAGGAAGTATAACTTGTAACTTTGCCATGTGCTTACCAGAAAGAAAGAGAAGGGATATTGCTGGGCATAATTAGCAGTCTTTTCCTATGTCAACTAACAACTTCTGTCAAGCAACTTTATCTCTGTATCCCCCACAAACAAGAAAGGGCCTGGACATAGCAGACGTGCTAAGAAGGTTTTTGAATAACAAAGTGAATGCAACAGAGAGTTTTCTGTGTCCCTACACCCTTATCTCTGAATCGCCTGCCTTAAAATCATCACAGGGCAGTTATGACAGAAGAATTATCAAAATATAAAACAGTACACATAAGCACAATGTTGGAATTGTTATGGCTAGAAGAAATTTTAACTCCGAAGTTGACCAACCCTGTGATTGAGCCGTTAAGAAACTTGAGGCTGGGAAAAATATTAAAATGCAAGATCACAGGGCCATAGTAGTAGTACAGACTTGGATGCACGTCTCAAGACTTCTGCTCTGGACTCATTTCCTAGGATTGCCATCATAAATTACCACCGGCTTGTTGGCTTAAAATAGAAATTTATTCTGGCTCAACTCTGGAGGCCAGAAGCTTAAAATACAGATGTCAGCAGAGCTGTGCCCTGCTAAAGGATCTAGGGGAGATTCTGTTCCTGGCTTTGTCCATCTTGAGTTGATTTCAGGCATTTTTTGGCTTGTGGCTACAGGGCTCCAGTCTCTGCCTCTGTTTCACAGAGCCACCTCTTTTTCTGATGTCTCTCTTCTAGGTGTCTCTTATGAGGACACAAGTCCCCCAATTTGGAAGCCACCTAAATCACCTCAACTTGATTATATCTACAAAGACCCTTTTTCCAACTAAGGTCATAGTCACAGGTTCCAGGGGTTAGGATACAAACATATCTTCTGTGGCTAGACCACCATTAGACCCATGATACACTCCACGTATTTTTTACACCACATTGTGCTGTTCCCTAGGTTTTGTTGCTATTACTATTATTATTATTTCAAAATTATTTTCTTTTATTCTGTTAGGCAATCTAGGCCATTTTTCTTAGAGGTAACCAAAATATATCTGTAACATAACAGACCTTTCTATATGAATGAAAAAATATAAATACTAAAAAAGTTGACATTAAATATAGTGGCATAAATCTAAAAGCTGATGAAAGATCCTCTGTTTCTGACTTATTCCCTTCATTAGCTAACGAGATGCCTCATAGTCCATGTAATTCATTTTCATTAAGGCTTTGAAGGCTCTCCTGGAACAGGTGGCATATTAAACTATTATTAATCATTAACAACTTACTGTAAATAGGTTTGGAAAACAGTTTCCCAGGGCCAGACAGAATCCAGGGAGTATTAGATATGGGGAAGAGGAAGAGGGGGCCAAGAAGATTACCAAAGGAGAAGACAATCAAAAAAAAAAAAAGGTGATGAAATGGATTCTTCCAAATTCCTAACTGCTTGGACTGGTTTCCCTCTGCTACCTCATGTAAGGCTTTGTGTATTATACACTTGAGAAAAGGATGTGACCTGCTGATAGCCGTCCCTCTCCTTACTTTTTTCTGAAAAAATGGAATATTTTTACCTCTCATTTATTCTTCTAAATTCCTCCCACTTTATGTCCTGCTTGGGCTCTTTACATAGGAAATAATTTAAAGCGTAAGATATTTGTAGACAGTAACCACGTTCAATGTTTTTTCTATATCTCAAGTGGCGGGGGTTAGGACAATGGTAAGGACCCTGCAGAGGCTTAAAAAAATACTGGGCTGACACACTGATTGACTGATGAGCTCATTTCAATCCTTTAAATCTGATAAGTGCAACTTTCTCAGGGTCAAAAACTGAGTCTAGTTCCGGCTTTTCACTCTCTAATTCGGACGACTTCAAGCTAATTACTTAACCTCGAAAATACAACTTTTTGAAAAGCAAGAATACAGTAGCTTCTGGACCTGTGATTTGTCAATTACTACTTCACAGACTTGTTTTAAGGATCCGGTAAGATAATTTAAGTAAAAGAATGCTTTTAGGGGCGCCTGGGTGGCGCAGTCGGTTAAGCGTCCGACTTCAGCCAGGTCACGATCTCGCGGTCCGTGAGTTCGAGCCCCGCGTCAGGCTCTGGGCTGATGGCTCGGAGCCTGGAGCCTGTTTCCGATTCTGTGTCTCCCTCTCTCTCTGCCCCTCCCCCGTTCATGCTCTGTCTCTCTCTGTCCCAAAAATAAATTAAAAAAACGTTGAAAAAAAAAAAATTAAAAAAAAAAAAGAATGCTTTTAAAAAGAACAATCATGGTATAAATGGAAGACTGTACTCTCGTGAATGTAGCATGTGAAGTTAGTGTAAACCCTGGAGCAAGGTATGACATTTGTTCTTTTAACAAGTTATTTGTAAATCTCCTGCCTTAGTACACAACCAGCAGTGCCAAGAGACTCAGAGTAGTTTTGGTAAAGAGGAGAAATCAACCATATTATCAAGCTTGAAATGGTTAAGAGTAAAAAAGGTGACATAATTTCCTCTCAAATATCTATTTAGAAAATGTTGACTGTAGCTGGTTTGGCAATCATTTGATCATTTTATCCATTTTTTAGGTGGAGAGGAATCAGATATAAGATAAGCTAGGGAAGATATAGATTTATGGATATATTGATTCCAACAAATAACCCCATGTTATCCAAACAACTCCTGAGGTTTTCCATTAGTGACAGGTAACTGACACAGCACCAGTCCTTGTGGTTATGAAAGTTATCATATATAAGATAATATTTAATGACTTCCTCCTTTACTAAGAGCAGAACAAAGAAACAATGGCTTAAGTGAATGTACCCGCCAGGGTTCTCAGTAGAAAATAATAGCAATTATCTCCATTCGATTTAAGCAGTTAAGGAATTTCTTGAGAAGGTATTGGGAAGTTTTCAATCAGTGGGAAGGCTGGAGAACTAGAAGCTGGAGAGACAAGAAAGGTAGGAGCAGCCAGTGTAGAACCAAATTGTGCCACAAAATGGCACCGTGGGGGCACAACTGCCACTGTGCTGACCACTGAACATGCAGTGTGCCCCCCAGCATAGGGGTCCCTAACCCTGACCTCCACCACTGGGATAGTTCCACTGCTACTCTTAGGAAATGGGTGTTACTGCTGCCACTGTCACACCTCCTCCAGAGGAGAGTCTCTACTGTTCCTGCTTCTTCACGTCACATCACTGAGCAATTCTTGGCTCAAAATCTGGGGCAGGGGCATCTCATTAGCTAGCACCATGGCACATGCTTGAGCCCTAGCTTCAAAGGAAGCTGAGAAAAATGAGGATTGGGACTTTCAGCTTATGTAGTGGGAAGTGAACAAATAACTCTGACACAAAATAGAAAAGGTAAGAGTCATTAGAGAAGCAGAAAAGATGAGGGGACTCCAGAGGAGAAAGATTTCTCTGAGGTATACTTATTAGATCTATTATTTGAGCTGGATGGGATGAATTTCAACAGATGGAGGTGACAGGGAGAACGCATCTCAGCACTGACAGTGGAGAGCAGGCATGAGAGTATGGATGGAGGGCATGTATCTCTATCTTATGCACGTATTGTATGTTATTTATCTTTGTCACTTTTGAGAAATATGGGAAATGCATCCTTAGAAAATGAATCCTGAGATGTCCAAGGTCTTCTAGTGCCAATCTATTTCAAACATTATTTATCAAATTTCTTAGATATTGCTTATTCTGACATTGTAGAAAGGAGTCACTTTAGTTAATGTGTCTGGATGCCTCCTCTTGGGCCCATTCATTCAAAGATGAAGTATGGGCACCTTTCACATACAGACGTTCTATGGTAAATCACTTTGCAAGATAATGTATGTAGCTAAATAACACATCGCTTGGTACTGTTATTAACTCTTTCCTGTTTAAATACACTGTCTTACTGATTAGATTGAGATTTTTTTAAGGGCAAGGCTACAAGTTATACAGATTTTCAAATTTGCCAATTTCACATTGTCCTTCACATTGGATTGATAATCCAATCAACAATAGAGCTCTCCCTTACAGTGTGGAACTGAAGTTATCTACCAATGTTTGCTTGCCTTGTGTTCCGTTGGGTTAGGAAAGAGGCTATAAGGCCTTGAGAAAATTATTTAGTTTCACTGTGCCTCAGTTTCATCATTTGTAGTATGGATAAAATAATACTATTTGTCACACAGAGCAATTGTGAAAGTCAAATGAAATAGTAACAAATTAGTTCAGTGTCTGAAGTATACTAAATAATAAATGCTTGTGTTTGTTAGTAGAACTTTCTTCTCCTTCTTCTTCTTCCTCTTCTTCCTCTTCTTCTTCTTCTTCTTCTTCTTCTTCTTCTTCTTCTTCTTCTTCCTCCTGATTGATTTCATAGTACACAGACGAATGGTTGTGACCATCCAAACTTTTCCCATCCATAACTATGATTATTGAGTAACCTTAAAGAAGAGGGTTTTAAATTAATAGAAAGAGTAATCCAGGCTTGTGAATCAAATTTCAGAAAATTCTAAGGGGCTTCTTCACTAGAAAAGGCTCAAACTTCAGCAGGCATGAGGAACCTAGTCTGGCCTTTGGCCATTGTTAAGGATTACAGGCATGGGCTGTAAGGCCAGGGAACCAACGTCTCTAGAAAGAGACCACTGTTCGGCATTTATCCAGGCATTAGCAGCTTCATTACACAAGTCAACAGGATTGAAACTGGGGTGAAAATTATTGGAATTGCGAGATGTCTGAGGAGGTAATATGTGGAAGGGCCAGCAGCAGAAGTGACTGAATGAGGAGCACTTGAGTCCTGCTGAGCATCCTTGGTCACTACTGCATAGGACATGTTGTACCACTCTCAAACTAGTATCATGTTGGAAACAAAAGGCAGTGGGGTATTATTATCTGCACCACCTCTGTGATCCTTTCCATGCTGATTGCAGGGGCCTATCTCCTCGTCACCCTACACTGGAAACTCTGTGCTTGCAGAAGTATGTCTGGTAAATCTCTCTCCCACCAGGGCTATGTTATCTTCTGCCCCCAGCAAAGGTTTTTTGAATAAATGTGGTACCCGCCCCCCCAAAAAAAAGACAGTGCTTGCTTAGTGGGATATAAAATGCTGCATAAAGGAGCCTGTGAGCACATGATAGCTGCCAAGGTGACCTGAAGGTAAAACAGAAGCAGGTAATGCTGCTCTTGAAGTTCTGCCTGTCCTTCTCGCCCTGTTGCTCTTTTCTATATTAGAGCTGAAAAGCTTTGGTTTCTATTAGCTTTCCCTGTCAAAATGTTAGCTCTTAAGAGTGGCAGTTTACAACACATAGTGGGGGCAACGGTAGCAGTGTGGATTCGCATGCCACAAAAGCAGGGTTTAAACCTTAAAGTCTTCAAGAGATTTCCTCTTTCGATAGAAGCTGGCATTGAGATGGACACTGGAGAAAAATCAATGAGATGACCGTGGACTCTTTACGTATTTCTTTAGGGCTTGAATTTGTGCATCTTTGCATCAGTTTGGCTATTGTCAACTGTGAGGCATCCACTAACTAGAATAGTTTGAACAACAAGAAAATGTATTACTTCATGCGAACAGTAAATTCAGAGGTTGGGCTCATAGTGGAGCCAACAGTTTAGGTAAGTCACCCAAGAACAGCTAATTTTCATCCCTACTCTTTGTCATGTTTGCTTTTGCTTTTATCCTGAGGCAGATAGCAAGGTGAATGATCCAGGAATATCATACACTTGTGAAAATGTCCCAAGAAGGAAGGAAAATTTCTTCTGGCTCTCTTTTCTGGAAGTGGGGGCGGGCGGGGGGGGGGGGGGAACCTTCCCACAAGCTCTGCAAAGTCTCCCTCAATCTCAGTAAAATGTGCTCACACTCTCATTCCTCAGCTAAAGTTAGCAGAGTAGGATAATCCCAAAACGCATCAGACCTGCCTCTGCGCCATGGGCGAAGTCAGATTGCCCTGAGACACGCGCTTGGAGGAAAAGGGTACATACTTTTAAAAAAAATCAGAATTCTTTTTAGGCAGCAAGCAGAGTGGAATGCAGTCTGTAGACAACCAAAGGTTGTTTTCGATACATAGTCTTCTCAGTCAGAAAAAGCAACGATCCTATTTTAAAATAAAATAAATACCAGGACCAAAAAAAATTCTTGGCTCAAGTCTTTATTTCCAATAATGAAGAGACAAAGCTTTTAAAATAGCACAGGGAGAGAAATGGTTGGGAGGTGGAATGAGTGTTTATCTAGACTAGGAAAGTGGCGCATTTAAGAGCAGAAAAACGAGAAATCACATATTCGCTTGGCCAGTTCATCCTGCTGAGTCAGGCTTCTTGTGTAGCCACTGTAGTCATATCATCTGAACCTGCTCCCTGCTCTGCAATGTCCTGGAAAATGCTCTAGGGTTGTATTTAGCTCGGCTTCATGATACTAGACAAAGTGGGACATTTCTATAAGCTTTAGGCAGTATAAAGTTTCACTGACTGCAGAGTAAAATGTTGTAGTCCTGCAATCAGGTTGTTCCTTATGTTTTAGTTTCTGGAAAAAGTTTTTCACTGAGAAATGCTAACCCTTGAAAATAAAAAAATAAAAAAAAATTACACCAGACATAAACTAAGTCAATTTTTTTTCCCCACAGCAAGTCGTATGTTTTTCACCTAGACAAAATAAACGCTGTGGGCACGTGTCTGAAAGAAAAAGGAAATCCAAATGAATTCTGTTTTTAAACTGCCTTAATCCTATTTGGTCAGGAGCAAAATTCCCTAAAAAGTAAAGTGCTAGCTTCTGGTGCCTGTCATCAAATTACTACAGAATATTCTACCACACCTTGACTTATCCTATAAATAAAAATCCAAGACAGATTAAGTCTTTGTGGAGATGGTATCTGGGAACTGAAAAACAAAAACAAAGACACAACCAACCAACAAAACAGTTGCTAAGTAGCTAAGAAAGTAGCTCTTAAAATTCTCGTTATAAGGGGAAAAAACCTGTAAGTACATAGTATGGTGATATATGTTAACTAGAGTCACTGTCATGATCATTGCACAATATATACATATATTCAATCATTATGTTGTACATCTGAAATTGATAGGATGTTATAAGTCAATTATGCCTCAGTTAACACAAAACAAAAAACTAATGTGCATGTATTTTCTTCAGCAAATGATTTCTTAGAAACTGAACAAAAACCAAAAGCCCAAGAAGGTTCAGGGGGAGGAGCCAATAGGTCCTAGGGAAACACGGCCTAAAAGTTTAGGTAAAAGTTAGCATGGTTGATAAGAAAAGAAGGGGGAGGACATCAGAAGAGTATAACTGGGCTTAGCAGGAGAAGTGAAAGAGGCTGAGTTACGGAATTGATTTAGGAAGAGAAAGAATTATGAGAAATACAGGATTCAGCTTGTTTTCTCAGGTATGTCTCATGCACAGTTTTCTTTTTCCTCTGACTTAAATGCCTACAGGAGACCAATTCAATTGTGCAAATATTTTTGATGACTATACTACATAAGACAAAATGAGAGGTGACTTACCGAGGGAGAGTGAAAAATTTGTTATTAATGTCAATGTAAGACAGAATGTTTTATAAGAAAGGGATAGAGCGATTCTGTCTGTGGAACCTTTAAAGGCTTTAGAGAGGAGCTAATGAACTTTGAAATGGGAAAGCCATTGATAGTTGACTATGTGCATACCGAGCATTACAAGCAAAAGTGTGGGATATTTCAGAAATAATGACCATCCTATTGGGGCAATGCCTTCGAGTATTAGAGCTAGGGATGAACATTCACATAAGGAGTGTGGGCTATAAAGCAAATGGGATTAAGTGATAAAGAGCTACGAAAACTTCATTCTTGTCCCACAATTAATCATTGAAGGTTTTTAAGCAGGAAAATAATATCAGACAAGATTCGTAAAATAGTCTTGCCATCAGTGTGGAAGAAAGAGGAAACAAACATTAGAAACATTAGTTGAAGTACTCATCATTGCTGGTAAAAAGTTGCTGACCAAGAGTACAGCTGGTAGACGAGAGGTGCATAAAAGATATCAAAGAGGTAATACGAGTAGGATGTGCTCACTGAAAAGATAGGAAGGTAAGAAAGAGAGATGACTACTCACATGTTTGGAGTCTGAGCAAAGGGAATAGATTGTTTTTGGCTTCAGATGCTGGATTCAGTTTGGGAGGAACTGAGCTGTGCAGCATGTGCTTAAAAGTTTGAGCCTGAAGTTTTAGCAACATTGATGGGCAAGGCTCTTGCATTGCAGTTGTGTTTAAGACTGCCAGAGTGTGGTACCCAGAGGGGAAGAGGAATAAGAGAAGAAAAGGGAGCTGAACCTTAAAGATAAAGAAAGGAAATAGAGGCAGGTGATGGTGAAAGCCACATCTTTAAATGTGCCATTTTTAATAGGATTTTCCACACTCAACCTTTCTCAGCAAAGCTTAAATTTTAAAACTGTGAAATGTTGGTCAATTACATCGTATACTTTCAAATTCTGCCAGGACACTGCAAGGATGAGTTGGCCTCACAGATATACATCAGTCAATCTCCATGAGTGCTTTTTACACTGCAATAGTGCTCTATAATTTGATGTTAGGTTCAAGAAAATCACTAACTATGTATAGATTTGTAACTCTGAAGAATGCAATTGCAGTGGCTAAGGCTGTTGATCCAAGGACAAGAGAGACTTTGTCTAAGTGATGAATTCCAAATTCTAAGATAGAAATTAGTCTTACTTTACTTGCATATTTATTGATGTGCTGCTTAAGGATGGAAAAAGTTTGTTGAAAAAGAATGTACTTTCTCAGTACTTCTTGATGAGTCGTAATAAATACCATTTGCATGGTAATTAATCCGGAGTGAAACATGGATACGCCCACCAAAATAATTCAAACCTTTCTTTCAGTCAGTACTTTCTACCTTCTTTCCCATTTTCTCTCTCCCTCTCTCAAATGCAGTGAAGCAAGGTGAAGGAGAGGCCCATATGGGTACCTGAGTCTAGACATCAAGTGATGAGGACTGTCACCTAGGCTGGCCTGTGAGACCCAGAACAATGCAGTCCACATTTGCATCTGTCTGTGTAGAATGAAGAGATTGATTGCATCATGCTTCTGATTTAGCCCCTCTTCTTCACAGTAGAAACAGATTAATCAGAATTGTCTGCCATCTTCCTAAGGAGAAATTTCAGTAGGGCTCATTGTGCTTCACTTTATCCAGAAATTTCCTCTTGCATCTTCAAAGACCTTAGAGAACTTCTTGTACTAGGAGTCAGGAGGAGAATTAATTCGCTTTCTCTTAGGACATCTCCCCAGGAGAACCCCCATTCGCTTTGTTTCCAAAATTGGGGCTCTTCTTTATGTCTCCCTTGTGCAGAAGCATGACACAGCACTGTCATACTTAAGAGGAAGCCTGTTGTACTCCTAGCCAAGACCATCAAGCACAATCACTTACCTTCCCCACCCCATAGTGCACAGCCAGGCCTAATCATATCCCTGGCTAGACTAAACCTCCACCCTCCACCGCTGCTCATAATGGAGACAGAGACTCACCATCCCTCCACTAGCTTTCACTCATACAGCTCATGGAAACAGTTTCTTATCTTCCTTGGGAAGAATCCTTGGAGGTTCACTGCAGCGAATTGTACTCCAGACAAACCAGATTTGCCTCATTTTGAAAGCAGAACATCTCCAGAAGCATTTTCATGATTTTGCCTTTTTTATTTCTGAAAGATGCATGAACCTAGAGTCAGGGTAATAATAACTTGGAGGATAGTATTAAACATTGAAATTATTCTCCCACCTTATACCAGTTCTCAAAGCCATGAAGATATTAGTCATTTTAGTAGCATTTTTCATTTGTAATCCCTCCACATGTTAAAAGTATTTTGAAGAGAAAAGACCCAAAATACCAGGGCAAGTAGAATAAATATAAAACCATCATGCAGAAATCATTAACAAGTAAGTTATAAGCCTTATAAGTATGGATTTTGGTATCGCATTTTTCTATTTCTCTTTTGTTTGGCTTTCTTTCCCCACCAGTGATAATCTGTTCCTACTAATTGTTTTTCGTTCCTGGAAATTATGTTATTTCATAGTAATTACTTGAACATAGGCTTAAAAATCTCTGACAAGTCTTATTTGTGTTATATTAGGCTCATTCAATCTTTTTATAAATTATATAGTCATCCACCTTAACATTTCAATGTTTTAATTGTATTGAAAATTGTAGAATAAAAGAATACCATTTTTAAAAGCCACACAGATGACTGCTTTAAGTTGTATTTTTCTCTGCCTTCACTTGTTTAGCACTGGTGTAAGAACTTTGGAAGAAATGAAGTCATCAAGAGGCAGGCAGTATTTCAAAAAGTAAAAGAAGGTCTTATCTAGAAAACAAATTGGATAAAATGTTACTACATAATCAGAAATTAGGTGTGTAAGAGCTTTGGTATTCACATTAATGATGTGAATAAAGAAACATTTCCCACATTTAACACATTTATTATTTCACATCCCATGCCAAGTTATAATGATTTATTTTTAAGAAAGTAGTGTTCATGTTTTATAATAATCAACTTTTGGGGCGCCTGAGCGGCTTGGTCGATTAAGTGTCCGACTTCGGCTCAGGTCATGATCTCGCGATTCATGAGTTCGAGCCCAGCGTAGGGCTCGATGCTGACAGCACGGAGCCTGGAGCCTGCTTCCAGATTCTGTTTCTCCCTCTCTCTCTCTGCCCCTCCCCTGCTCATGCTCTGTCTCTCTCTGTCTCTCAAAAATAAATACATGTTAAAAAAAATTACAATACTCAACTTTTACACAGATATTTTCTTTAGTATGGAGAATATATGACTCAAGAATTTTAACTTTGAAACTTTCTCTTATTTAGATAAGGGGAAATACCTCTAAATGATGTACAAATAATGATTTGTACAGATGGAGAAAACACGTAACAGTAACTTAAAAGGCTCTTTTACAAAATGTAAAGATTATCTCCTCTGATCGAACATTATCAGGCCACCTCATGGAAGTCATTGGGTTTTGCTACAGCATGACATTAGTCCATTAAGTTGTACAGGAGTATTAGGACCTCCAAAGACACAGTATCCTGCCCAGGTAAATGACTCTTTTCCTGTGGGCTCGACTTCTTGTTTACTTGAAATCCACAGGTGAAGTGTGAAGTTACATGATGAAAACTGCAGAAGCAAAACTAAGACAAATCTGCCAGATTATTTGCTAATGAGAAAACTTCTTATGTACAAGGCATAAGTTAGGCATATGATAGGTTTTCCTATCAACTAAGACCTAAGAGTTAAATAAAGTAGTATAAGAGTATGACAATGCATCAGGAAAAAATAACAACAAAAACATCTAATCCAGAGGAACAAGGAAGGATTAGTATTGGACAGACCCACGAAAACAAACAAACAAAAACCCTCTAGTGCAGAGAGAAAACAAACAATAATCAAACTGGAGAGTTTTTTGCTTATCATGATGGAGATCTTCTCTCTGGGTCATAATTAAACAGACATTCTTCCCTTTTTTTATATCCCCGTTTCATCTGTCTTTCTTCAGATAATTGGACTTCAACATCTAAAGTTAAAGTTTCACTCTATCCAAAGGAGAATCTTATCATCTCATCTAATGGGAGAGCAGTTATATTCTCCATAGTCTGGTCGTAGAGTCTGTGCGTATGCGTGTGTGTGTGTGTGTGCGCGTGTGCATGTGCACACGTGCGTGTGTATGTACATTGGGTTGGGAAAGTTAAATTTCAGAAAAACTATTGGATTGATGTGATTTTTTTGGACATGAAGCCACAGATTAAAAAAAAAAAGTTCAGTTTTTCCTAATTCATCCATGTAAAATTGTGTATATTGTGTCTTATAGCATCTTAGGAAAGTCATTTTCTTATCTTTGTCTATTCTTTATCTCTTAACTAATTATCTAAACTAAAATAGTAACAAAAATATCATCTATATCCATATATTTATTTTCCCAAAAATCTATACAGCTTGGGTTATATTTAAAAATTATTACTTGAATCACTATTATCCTGCTATTACAAACTTCACATTGGGTTTTATATAATTAATGCCATTAAAATTCTAATTTGTCTTGATCATCTAACTCTGCCGTATATGGAGAGGCCCACGAATCAGTATGCCCTAGTATTAGCACTGATAAATCAAAAGAACACAAATTATTCCCAAACTGGGATGATTTTGGAGAGTATGTGTGATTCCAGTAACGTTTCATTTAAGAAAAATGAACAAGGATTTGAATCAGATTGAATAATTCTGCCAACATGTTTCTAGGAAAGATTAACTGAAGTAGTCTTATGTCTGAATTGAGTCTAAAGAGTTGTTTTATTTGGGAGAACAAAGTTTCTGTGCTGGAGGTGATGAAGTGCACATTCATGGTGTATATACTTCCTGGAAAACACAGGAAATCAACCATGCACCTGTTTTAGAAAGAGATCAGCTGTGTACCTGTCTTAGAAGAGATGTCTGATTTTTTGGTTTTTGTTTGTTGTTTTGCATACAAAGGGAAAAGTGTGTTCTAAGCCTGGGAACATCTCTTTTTTTGTAACTTAATTTTTCTTTATTCTAATCTTTGGGGCATTCATATATTAAGCTCTGAGAAACATTTTCAAGTATGTATTTTCTTGGATGCTGTGGTTGCAATATGAAAAAGAAGACAGCAGATACCATTCCAGCACAGTTCATTTTTAGAGCATGAATTTCTTATTTGCTGTATAAAGATTGAAGGAGCATCATTTAAGTGAACTGATATTTATGATATACATAGTTATGCCCTCAAGATAAAGTAAGATCACATTCTAACACCAACATAGGTCAGATATACTTAGATTAAACTTCATAGAAGATCAACAGTTGTATTAAATACGTAAGTATGTTTGTGCAAAAAACAAACATTTGAAGAGGTCATATTAGGCATGTGCTAAGTGGGATATAATATTGGTATTCCTTACATTTTAAGTATGGAAAAGTAGAATATCTGTACCAAAAATGCATGATATTTAAAAAATAAGATTTTGTTATGATAATGATCAATAAAGGGACACTTTCTATTTTCTTAATAATTGTCTTTTGCTGCCCATAAGTATTTGAAGGCACGAACCTCAGAAAGTTAACAAAATTTTCAGTAGCTTATACTCAGGGGCCTGGATTAATGTAACAATGAGCAACTCGAAATATAAAACAACCAAAGAATTGTATGTTTCATTTTGACAAGTTTAGAATTAGAAACTTAGCAATATCTAGATATAACCTGATAAAAAACTGGTCTGGTTTAATTAAACTATATTTAGTAATATATACAGCCATCTGAAGTATCTGATTATTTTCCTATTTCTTTCTTTTTATTTTTTTTTAGTGTAAGAAGGATCATTTTTTTCAAAGGCACTTGAATTTCCTCCCCAGCTGCATGTCTGTTTTATACTTTTATTATGAATTTTAGCATGTTATATATATATGGCCTTTGTGCACTTGTCTGAGTGTGTGTGTGTGTGTGTGCGCCCATGCACATGTGTGTGCAAGGATGACTTTTCTAACATTATGTTTTTAAATCTGACAAGGTCATATAAGCTGGGAAAAAAAAGCAAAGGGTCATCAAAAGGGGGAAAAATAACAGAACTACGGTGAAATGGCTCTCTGTCGGCCTTGGTATTGATTCAGAGTGTGTCAAAAGGGTCTTTTGTCATGCCCCTACCACAGCATACTAATTTGCTAGATCAAGTCTGTCAGAATATCGACTGGAAGTAAAGAACTACAGTGGCAGCTTTTGTGTTTCATACAGCAGGGAGCCTGTGTGTGAAACAGGATTATCAGGGGGTCATGAAGAGAGTCAAAGGATGTCCATCACTTCCCTTCTGGTAATGTAATGGGGCGGGCGCCTGGGTGTGATTAAGATGTAGGAGACGGAGGCATAGCAGTGAACAAATCAGAAACACACACATGCAAATCAGGTTGGCCGCTGTTAACCACATATTTTTAATGAAAAATTCAATAGCAGACCAAACAAATATCTAAACAGCTGCATTCAGCTAACATATCAAACGGCCTATTCAACATCTTTTCTTGAAAGGCAAACATACAAAACATGGAAATGCTTATCGCGTCTGCATTTTTCTTTAAATATCACTTTGCAATCTACAAGTGTTTCTTCTGCAGGCTGTGTGCTCCTGGCACAACTATCAGACTATTAAATATCAATTTGGATTTTTTTCTTTTTGTAAAATAAGATACGGTATTTACCATGTCACAGCTCAGCCTTACCATCACCATTGGTATTACAGACTTTTGGCTTTTGGTTCTTTTCGCTGGCTTTGTTGCATTAGCAAAATAGCTTTCTTGAATTCAAAAAAATATATATATATGGTAGAAAATTCACAGCTTTGTAAGAATACGGATGCCTAGCAAGAGGTTTTAGAATTATAATAATTCAGTAAACATGTCAATACCTTATATAGGACATATATAAAAGATGATGTAAGAATTTTTCGTAAGTAAAACTGAGATATTGTTCTATCATCTGTTTCTATGTCCTTAACACTCTGCACTGGGTATTTATTTATTCACACATTCAGGAAATGCTGATTTAAGTTCCCACTCTGCCAGGTGCTGGCTACATCCTGAAGCTACAGAAATGAATGAGACAAGTTCTCTGCCTTGAACGATGAGCGATCATATGGAATCATAAAGTATTTATATTTGTAATTTTGCTGATTTCTACATCACAATGTAGACAAAATATTACAGGAAGGGCTGGTATGCCACTGGATAGTTTTGGAAGTTTGTTGATTGGCCCTGCCTTAAATAAACCCTCAGGGATTAAGTATGAACTTGAAAGGTTCTAGGTTGTGCTGCTTGCAAAGACAGTCCTAGCTCACTTTATGGTAGAGGAATAAAGCCTATCGGTCACAAAGACTTGTCTTCCATCCAAAACACCTGAACAAAGGGGTCATAAGCCAGAAGACCTCTGGCTCCTATCTTAATCTCACCATTGTTGGCTACCTTTAGCTGTGAGTCATCTGAAACAGCTCTCCCTTGCCTTACCAAGGTCTGCTGAGAAGAACTCCTGCCCCAGTTCATGTTAGTGAGGCTCATGGGTAGGACTATGGAGAAGAGGCCCTTAGCTAGTCAATATTTAACAACGCAAGGGGCGCCTGGGTGTCTCAATTGGTTGAGCGTCCGTCTTCCGCTCAGGTCATGATCTCACGGTTTGTGAGTTCGAGCCCCGCACCGGGCTCTTGCTGACAACTCGGAGCCTGGAGCCTGCTTCGGATTCTGTCTCTGTCTCTCTGCCCCTCCCCCACTTGTGCTCTGTCTCTCTCTATCAAAAATAAGTAAAATGTAAAAAAACTTGAAAAAAAATTTAATAATGCAAGAGGCAGAAACATGATGTAATATGCTCTTCAGAAAGTGGCGTTTTTAATCCACTTTAACTTAGTTTTCACCCCAAATCACTCATTCTCAGCACTTCCTGGCAGGTTTTTTCCTCTTCATCTCAAGCTTGCAAAGTTGAGGGCCCTGGGTTTCTTTTCTCCTCCATATCAGAACCCTATATCCATATGATCTGCTTCATTTCCCTGGGTTTAAAAATCCTTTACAGGCTCGTGCCATCCAGTTATATATCTCTACAAGGTCCCTGTTTGACCCCTCATAGGGACCTTTCCTTCATGAGCCCCAAACTCATCTTTCTCCCAGTCTTCCCTATGTCAGTAACTGTATCATCAAGGATTCCATTGCTAAAGCAAATGATAGCAACAACAACAATACATTGTTTTAAATAAAAACATTTTTTAAATGAAGAAGAGAGACTCATGCTTTATTTTAAAACATCCTTACTCTCACTAGGCATAGGTAAGCCATCAACAAGTGATGAAGGTTCTGCTTCTAATGCATATATGCAGTTTGTTCCACAATATTGTTCCACAATAGCCCCCTAACTGGTCTCCCAGCATTTACTCTTGCCCCACTACAGTCCATTTTTCAATTTTCTTTTCAAAATAGAAAACCTGTTATAGATTTAAAAAGCATTTGGATCTAGTATGTTTTTGCTGCCGCAAATCTATCAGGCTTCCTCTGTGAGCTGCCACGCCATTTCCCACGCAACATAAAGCCTGGTTTGACCTACCCAACGTAGTTCTTAACTGCAATCAAATATTGTTGGTGCTCTCTGATTATTTGATACACCCAAGACTCAATTATAGATCCCATTAATATTAATGTTGCTGGTAATAATAATAATAATAATAATAAAACATTGTGCTCCTACTATGTGCTAGGGATAGTACTAAGGGTTTTTCTTGAATGAAATTACTTCATCATATACGTATGTTATTCTTTCTACTTTATAAATGAAGAACCTGAGACATAGAGAAGTTAAATAATAAGCTATGGTTATAAAATTGCTGGATGATTTGTAATGAATATGTTTCAGATTTCAGTACCACACACAAAATAGATACTAATTGATACTTGCAGAATACTATTGCAATAGAAATAAGGATAATCCAAAGATTTATAGCTTTCTTTTTCTAGTCATTCTTCAGGTGTCCACCAAAGAAAAACTATGAAAAAGAAAATCAATCAAATGAATTGCACCAACTTCTTTCTAACCAATTCATGAAACATTTTACTTTCCTCACTGTAATTCTTAAAATACCTCAGAATTAATGAGCAATTCAGTTTTGTAGCCTTCCACCAGTCTCTGAATTTGCTTATATTTTTACCTTTTTAAAAAAATTTTTCAATGTTTATTTTTTGAGAAAGAGACACAGAGACAGAGCAGGAGCGGGGAATGAACAGAGAGAGAATTCCAAGTGGCCTCCAGGCTCCAAGCTGTCAGCACACAGCCCTGTGTGGGACTCGAACCCACAAACTGTGGGATCACGACCTGAGCTAAAGTCAAACGCTTAAATGACTGAGCCACCCAGGTGCCCCTGCTTATATTTTTATCTTGATTTTATGTGTCTTTTTATATTTTATCCCATGTTAAAGGAAAACCTAAAGAAATAATGAAAAATGAAGTGATCATTAGAAACCAGGATACCTATGTATAAAAATAAACTTTGAAATTTCCGTGACAAAAATGGAGGGCCATTGAGACAAATTACTGCTAGGTTCCACTGGGATACAAAGAAGAAATGGCATAATGTTATAAGATCAGGAGAAGAGAGTATTCTCCATGATTCCCTGAAGCTATAGATGAAGAAATACAACTCAGTTCTATGGAGTGAGCCTGGACCTCTCAGCTCTGACACCTGTGATTTCTGCTTCTATGCAATAGCCTCCCCCTAGAAATTGGAAAAGTTATGGCAATATAGAACCTATGAGAGAAAAAATTTGTATGCACACATATGATTACCTAAGAAAAAATTAAAATTGTTGGAAAAATAAGACAATAAATTATACCATAATGTAAATAACCTCCCTCAGTGTCTGTCAACTATTATCAATTTAGACTGAATCACGTTAGTCAGATTCATGATGGTTTCGTGCCATTTATAACCAGTATTTCAATGAGAGTTCAAATCCAAAGAGGTGTTTTCCTTAAGAGGTTAAGGTTTTTTCCTTTTCCCTTTAGTGGCAATGGATAAGATTAGAAGGATTTTTCTCACATGTGTATAAAGCTTCATTGCTTCCTATGATCATGAATTCTAACTACATTGGAATATTGACAAAAATCTGATACAAAATTTCTCAAATGAGAACATTTTTGAAAAGTTAACGTCCAAAAGTTCCCCTGAGCATATTATCATTATCATTGTGATTATCATTGAAAATCTTCAACTAATTTTTAAACATGAAATTTCTTTGGTCATGCCACATTCCCAAACTGGCTTCCTGAATGTTCATCCACGTCCCCATGAATTAATGGAAAATATTAGTGAAGAGAAGGAAAATCCAGGCACACACCAAACTTCTATTTGTGAGAGCAAGTTAAGTCCTGAGAATCCAATCCCTTTTGAAAGCAGATCAAAGCCACACAACTCAACACATGTTTGCGATATCTAATTTATATTGGGACTAGATGAATCCAGATGCACAATGGGTCCAACATCTTGAACTATTTGCCAAATGTTTGAGACTTCATAAAATCTAAACTCCACCTGACACCTTCAGGTTAATTTTAAAGCAATCATTATTCACCAGGAAACTGAAAACATGTGTTTCTGATTTGTTCACACTTAAGTCATCAAAATATTTTTCACAAAGTGATTTGATAGCCAAGAAAATTTTGGCGTGCCTTTTTTTTTTTTTCTGAAGAAGGAAATTTGGTTTTGCCTAAGGAATTTGGCTAATTCCCCTGTGGGAATAGGTTTCTGCCATCATGATGAGGCAGATAGATGTGTGAAGGTAACATCAACCAGTAACCTGGTTAGTGACAGGCTGTGTAACCTTCTGCATCAAACTCCCACCCACCTCTATACCAGACTCTTTTCTCAAACTGAGAAACCAAAATGGCTCATCTTCTTCACTATTCTGTGTCATCTGTAAGGGAAGATTTCCAAGTTCTAGTGGAAAATGATGAGCTTAGCTGTGGTCTCCATTCCTCCAGTAGCTCGGAGACTTTTTGAGAAGACTCTTAACCTCTTTTGGCCTTGTCTACCTAATCTGAAAAATTCTGGTGAGAAATGTTATCACTTATAGCAGGAATTAGGCTAAAGACTTTCCAAGTAACTTTTCCCTAGAAAACACTTATTAAAAAACTCAGAGTGCTCTGAAACACAATTCCAGATGTGGTAAGAAGCAGCAGAAGGGACAGTGGATATGCCTGTTTCGAATTAAAATAAAAATATCAGAACAGAGGAAAATTTATTTTAAAAAACCTTCAATAAATCAACCAGAAAACTAACCATGTGTCAATTCTACCATTGCAGAGATTCTGGAAATGTTTTTACTGGTCCATTTCAACCATCTATTGATTACAAGAGGGTATTTTTGGCCACCTAAAACTCATATTTAAAGTGTAGATTCATCCACCCTCTCATGGAATGAATTAACAACTCATTAAAAAATCTATTTAACTTATATTTTCTGGAGGTATTAGTACTTCAAAAATAAGCTTATGATCATATTAATTCCTTTTATTTTCCCAAATTTACCTTGGTCATTGTCTAATAAATTTCATTTGGTTAGAGTTCCTTCAACGACTTCTGCAAAACACATTTATGGAACATTTGCTACATGCAAAGCACTGTTCTAGACACTCTAGGGAGTTCAAAAAGGAATTGGATGCTGTTTTGTGCCCACATAAAATTTACCGTCTATTTGGCAAGAGAGGACAAAAATGTAAAAATAATAACACACGATTCACAGTGAAGTTAAAGATAGTGTGCTCTGGGGGGCACCTGGGTGGCTCAGTCAGTTGGGCATTCAACTTCAGCTCAGGTCATGATCTCCAAGTTCATGAGTTCAAGCCCCATGTTGGGCTCTGTGCTGACAGCTCAGAGCCTGAAGCCTGCTTCAGATTCTGTCTCCTTCTCTCTCTGCCCCTCCCCTGCTCATGCTATGTCTCTGTCTCTCTCTCTCAGATATAAACATTAAAAACAAATTTTAAAGATAGTGTGCTCTGTGAGTTCAAAGAATATTTGTTACTCCTAGATAAAGGTTGAGAAAAAGCTTCACACAGAAGAAAGGACTCCTGACTGAGATTTCTTTTTTTTTTAATTTTATGAATATTTATTTATTTATTTATTTATTTTAAAGTTTATTTATTTTGAGAAAGAGAAAAACAGGGGGGAGAGAGAGACAGAATGAGCGAGGAAGGGGCAGAGAGAGAGAGAGGGAGAGAGAGAATCCCAAGCAGGATCCATGCTGTCATCATGGAGCCTAATGCAGGGCTTGATCTCCTGAACAGCAAGATCATGGCCTGAGCCAAAACCAGGAGTTGGGTACTCAACCAACTGAGCCACCCAGGCACCCCATAATGTTTGTTTCCTTTTGAGAGAGAGAATGAGAGGGAGACGCAGAATCTGAAGCAGGCTCCAGACTCTGAGCTATCAGCACAGAGCCTAATGCAGGGCTCAAATCCATGAACTGTGACATTATGACTGGAGTCGAAGTCAGATGCTTAAGTGACTGAACCATCCAGGCGCTCCACTGACCGAAATGTCAAAGAGAAAACTTGGACATACAAAAGGAAAAGAGAGGGGGGTCCCAGGCAAATGCAATAGTGTGAACAAAAATCTCAGATCTGAAAAATTATAAACGTTTATTAAATGGCTATAAAGTATAAACTTTTTGTAGGAAGCACCAGAAAGCAATGTCTTTAGAGGAATGTTAAGAAACTATAGTATTGGGGCACCTGGGTGTCTCAGTCAGTTAAATGTCTGACTCTTGATTTTAGCTCAGGTCATGATCTCACAGTTTGTGAGTTTGAGCCCCGGGTCAGGGCTGATAGCACAGGAGCCTGCTCGGGATTCTCCCTCTATCCCTCTCTCTTTTCCCCTCCCCCACTTTCACGTGTGCACACGCTCTCTCTCTCTCTCTCTCAAAATAAATAAATAAACTTAAAAAAAATAAACTAGAGCATCTTGTCAGGCCAAGAATTTAGAACACAAATCTATAATAATAACAATCAATATTGGATGATTACCTATTATATGCTAAGCAGGTGTTATCTTATTCCAACATGAGAACACTATGAATAGGCACTATTATTGTCTCCATTTGACAGATGTGAAAACTGAAGCAAAGAAAGATTAAGTAATTTTCCCAAGTTCACTCAACTAGTAAGTGATAGAGCTGGAATTCAAACTTAGGGAAACTGGCCTTAAAGACCATGTCCTTAATGATCATGCGAAACCTGCTTCAGTGGAGGTGGGTGATAAGAAGTGGAGGGAGCATCAAATGTCTGTGAATAGTTGAATAATATTGACAGAACTGAGGGATAAGAAATTTTTCAAAAGTCATGTTTAAGGAAGATTTAAAGAGGGGAAGAGATTAAAAGTGTAGAAACCAGTTCACAGGCTTTTAAAATAGTTGGCGGTGGGGTGGGGGACACAGTCACAAAGATCTCTATTTAGGTCATGGCCATGGAAAGTATTGAGAGCAGCCTGGAGCCAATTTGAAAGTAAAATTGGTAGTTGTTTGCAACCTGTTGTTGAACGTGAGGATGAAGAGAGAGAGAGTCAAAAACAACCATGAATGTAATACTAAGAGCCTAAATGTCCATCAACTGATGAATGGATAAAGAAATTGTGGTTTATATATACAATGGAGTACTACGTGGCAATGAGAAAGAATGAAATATAGCCCTTTGTAGCAACGTGGATAGAACTGGAGAGTGTGATGCTAAGTGAAATAAGCCATACAGAGAAAGACAGATACCATATGTGTTCACTCTTATGTGGATCCTGAGAAACTTAACAGGAACCCATGGGGGAGGGGAAGGGAAAAAAAAAAAGAGGTTAGAGTGGGAGAAAGTCAAAGCATAAGAGACTCTTAAAAACTGAGAACAAACTGAGGGTTGATGGGGGGTGGGAAGGAGGGGAGGGTGGGTAAGGGGTATCGAGGAGGACACCTGTTGGGATGAGCACTGGGTGTTGTATGGAAACCAATTTGACAATAAATTTCATATATTTAAAAAAAAATAAATCAAAAAAGAAAAAGAAAAAATACTAAGTGGCAGAGAATATGGGTTTTCTTTACAAAAATAGAGAACCCAGATGGGGGTGCAGGCCCAAGAAGATTGATGCTTGTCGAAGTTTGTCACCTAACTCTCCTGAAACATAACACAGTCAGTTGGAAATGTGGGGTGTGAACTGTGGAAATCACTTGGTGGGGTATATAGATTTGAGACAGGTCCTCAAAGCCTTGAGTGCTAAAGCTTTGAAATTGAATGTTCTTGCCAATGGATAACATAAAAAAGAAGAAAAAGTCAAAAAGCACGTGGTCTGCCACATTCGAGGAAAGTGGAAGACTGAATGAGAGAGGAAAGGTGCAAGGAAAATGATCAAGAAAAACAAGGGAAGAGAAAATTTCAAAAAAGATCCACAGGAAGGCTTGAAATGCTGTAAAAGGCTGCATAGCACTGGGAGGTTGTCATTTTATTTAGTGACTACTTTGAGGCTTTAGAAGGTATTGGGGGGGGAGGGTTGTAGTGCAATAATGCAGACAAAGGGTAGGTGGCAAAGGATAAAGGGCAGAGTGAAGGGTAGAGGAGGTCGCAGTGCAGAAGGCAACCCACCATTCAATGTGGTTGAGAATGAGAGAATAAAAAATGGAGGGCATGGCAAGGTCAGAGGGAAAGGCCTTTTAAGGATGGGGGGGCTTGGAGAATTGCAGGATGAGAAGAGGAGAAGTAGATAAACTGGCCTCAAATAAGGGATAGCAGCCACTAATGAGCATTTCCGGTGTCCCAGATATTACTGTGATTTGCATGGATTTCCCCTTTTTCACAACAACCTTAATAGGTTGCATTTAACACAAGAGAAAACAGAGGCACCTTGAGGTTGGGTAGTTGTCCAGGGTCAGTGGGACAGGAGGGCTTGGAGGGCAGAGACTCCAGAGCGAGAGCCTTTCCCCACCTGGCACCCCTCTCCTCAGGGCAGGTGGAGGAGCCCGGTCAAGAGCAAGGAGAGCTAGACAGACAGGGGAAAAAAGGATCCCGGAACATTAACCTTGATTGTTTCCAGGTAATGGCGTCGAGACACTCACTGGGAAGAAGGAGGGTGTCCTTTTAATTTTGATGTTATTTTAATTTTACACAATGAACAGAGTAATAAATAATATTAAAGTAAAAGTGCCAGCCTGAAATTAAGCGATAAGATTTTAGTTCAAACCCTACCTCATCAGCTATATAAATAAATAAGGTTTTTTGTGTTATGAAAATAACACAGCAAAAAATGTAAACTGTAATGCAAAGAGGAATCTTATGAAAGTAAAATCTTTTGATGGCCCCAGCCTTACTCCTAAAGGTATCTCTGATAGTAATTTGAATGTATCCTTTGGAAATCTATGCATGTGTGAGTGCTGTGCATGTATATACATATGTCTGTATTTTGATTTTTTTAAAAAAGCAAAACTAAAAGTGTTTCGGAACATCTTCCTCATCACCACTTAACTTTTCTGAGAAACTTCATAGTATCCTCTTATATATACAATAATAATATTTTTAGTTAATCCCTTATTACCGGACATTTACTTTTTGATAGCTTTTTTCTTGTTATTACTGACCATGACAATTAAGTCTTTCCCCGATAGTGTGTATTTCTGTGGGAAAAATTCCTAGACTTTTAAGTGCATTTTAAATTTATGTAGATACAGTCTACTCCTGAAGCCAATATTACACTACATGTTAACTAACCAGAATTTACATAAACATTTGGAATGAATAAATAAATAAATAAATAAATAAATAGATAAATAAATAAATAAATAAAATTTGTGGGTAGGTATTGCTGAATTTCTATCTGCAAAGGTTGTACCGATTCCCATGTCCACTCTGAGATGGCCTGTTGACCTATCTCTTGCCAAGTTTCTATATCGCCAAACTTTTTAATTTCTGATGATCTGGTATGCATAAAACTGTAACATTTTTGCACTTATAAAATTATGAGAATGGTTGAACATTTGTCATGCATTTATAGGAACTGGTGGGTTTTATTTATTTTATTTTACTTTTTAATTTTTTTAATGTTTATTTACTTTTGAGAGAGAGAGAGAGAGGCAGAGAGACAGAGCACGAGTCGAGGAGAGTAGAGAAAGAGAGAGGGAGACACAGAATCCGAAGCAGGCTCCGGGCTCCCAGGTGTCAGCCCAGAGCTTGATGCAGGGCTCGAACTCATGAACCGCAAGATCATGATTTGAGCCAAAGCCAGAAGGTAGACCAACTTGAACCACCCAGGCATCTCGGATTTAATTTTTAATTATAGTAACAGAGGTATAAATGTACTGGCGGAAAAAGAAGAGAGGGGGGAAAAAACTTGTATGAGTTAAAAGGGGCTTGATATCTAGAGTAGAAAAAGGAATCACACAAGTGTATGAGCACCGACCTACTGAAGTCGACACAGAGGGAATACCTTCAGAGAGGAAGTACAGTCCTTTTTCTGAAATGACAGGACAGGCTGGGAAGACTGGATGAAGAAAGGGTGGTTGTGAGGTAGAGAAGAATAAAAGTTAAGTTGCGGTTAGAAAGGGGATTTTCTCGTGATTGTTAACTCCCATGGAAGAAGTTCTCATACATCTTATAAAAGCCTTGCAACTACTTTAGAGTCAGACTTTCTTCTTGTCCATTTCCTGGTCTTCCCCGTCAAAGACTGGGCCACATTTCTGAGTTGAATATTTGTGTATCTGAGGAGTAAAATAGCTTCTCTGTGTTGATAAACTTCTAGATGCAAAAGGATATGGATGCCTATGTGCACATCTAGTTGGAATATAGTAGAACCTTATAAACATTAGCCCTTATAGTAAATTTTGTTTGTTCCCAAATATTGTAAAAGCCTATAGGAAATTTACTCAATGGATTATTCTAGAAATGGTTACACTGTCATGTATGTATTGTAATTTGATAATTACAGTCCCATGTGAAGAATAATATGAGCATTAACATATGTTAATTTTATGTAGCCAAGAAACATAAGTACAATATAATTTACCTCTGTTTATTATCCTGCACACTTACCACGTTCCTACCGGTCTGCAGGTTACTGGGAATTCAATAATGAAATGGTCACAGTCCCATTGTGGACAGAAGCAAATAAATGCCTAATTAATACTAAGTGTGAATTATAAGGCCAGCTCTTTATAAGAACACATAGAATGTATGACTCTTCCAGTATCAGGAAAAGGGAAATATTCCTGTAGAATCTGAAGGTGAGTTACAAGTAAAAGATAGTAAGTTATTAATTTTTAAGCACTAAAAACTTAATTCTCTCCAATATAAATCACAAGGTGTGGTAGCTACAACAAACCTACTCTTGTACCAGGTACAAGATCTGAAGTTCATTACTGGTCACAAGACCTTTGAATTTTCTGAGAGGTTCTTGTAAGTGCTGAAACAGAGAAAATGTGGAATTCATAGAAACCCCACCGATGTAAATATTATGTTCTTCCAATTGCCATTATGCCTCATCAGTAATTTGTATTAATCTCATCAGCTTTAATGATTCAAAAGGCTTGATTTCTAAAATTACGAATTCTAGTGCTATGTTACGTTATGTTACTAACGAATGCAGATGTACTGTAGTTGTTCTGTAAGCTCATCTATCTTGTCAAGCAGTACAATCAGGATATAACCTATATTCCCTTGCACTCTTCACACCTGGCATTCTTGGTATTTCCTTTGAATTACAGACATCTCCTAATAAAAGAACATGTATTATCATTCCACGGTTGTAAAGCCTTATAGAGTGTACATTTGATCAAAGCAATTTTTAAATATCAGGCCCAAAGTCAGGTTAGAAAGGGAAAGCCTTAGTGATGAAATCAACATTAAAAAAAAAAAACACTATTAGAAAACCAGTAAATCTAATTAAGGTGCAATTGAAACTAATAATCTTTATTTTTGGTGATATTGGAAATGGCTGAAGGATATATCATTGTGGAAAAGAAATACCAAAACAAGGGAGGGGTAGGGAGTTCCACATTCTCTGTAAAAATCACCAAAATGATAGATTCAAATCCTAAATGGGATGTTTCAGCTTTAAGTTGCTAGCCACAGATAATGAGAATACACCCAAGTCATTCAGAGGAATCAATTTAAAGAAGTCTACGTCCTGAGGGATGTGAGTGGCTGCAATCAGCGATGACACTGTTAGAAACAAAAGCAGTTTAAAATTAATGATCTTGATTTGACCTGACTTTATTTCACTGGAATTAATGAAGTATACATTTATTCATATGGTATGGGTTATCTATCCCTTCAATTCATGAGTTCTCCATTATCCTGGGGATTTGTGTTGTGGGTCTCTCTAAAAATATGGCCATTTTACAATAAATTTGCTCAGTTTCTTAATATGGCTTTCAAGGTTTTCTCAGGGTCTCATAATAGTCTATAATGACCTTTCCAATTTTCTCTTCCACAATTCCCTGCCCTAAACCAAACAGAACTATTCACCCAATAAACCTGAACTTCCTTCTCCCCGGAAACCTCTTTCTCCTGTCCCTATCTTAAATTTTTTATGCCCTCTCCTAAGTGTCAGTGTCCCTAGGAACACTACCTGAAACAAGAATTCATGTGCAAGGGATTTATTGAGGAAGCCTTCTGCTCCCAAGAGAATTCGCTAAGCAACAAGGGGAAGAAGATGAAGTCAGGTAAGATGTGATCTGAGACAAAGTCTCAGCCTCAGCCTGATCCTCCAGGTGAGCTCTGGAATGTGAATTACACCTAGGAGTTTGTCTTGATTTTTCCTCCACCAGTCATTGGCAAAGGACTTGGCAAGGGGAGGGACAAACCTAAATCCTATGAGCTTGCAGAAGTCAAAGAAGCCAAAAAACACAGAAGCTGGGAGAGAGGCACAAAGACATGGTCAAAGTCTTCCAGGATCTGGGCAGAGCACCAACAGAGACAACTATACGTGCCATACAAATGCCACTTTTCAAATAATCCATGAAGTTGTCCTCAGACAAGCTTATCAGGATCCCGGTAGGGGGTTGAATTACTCTTGTGGCACAGTTCTTATTCTGCCTTGAGCTCTGTGGATTTGGGTTACTTGTCTTCTAATTACCTTAAGAGCAGTCGGTGTTTATGTCTTATTCATTATTTCAGTCTTTCAAGTATCTATCCAAGTGGCTTGCATTAAGTACATAAGCAATAAAAAGTCACTGATTTGAAAAGGGGAGAGACAAACACATTTGAATGGGGTCCACAATGGACCCATCTTGTTAGCAAATTCTT
This sequence comes from Neofelis nebulosa, assembly GCF_028018385.1. Lineage (NCBI taxonomy): Eukaryota > Metazoa > Chordata > Mammalia > Carnivora > Felidae > Neofelis > Neofelis nebulosa. The sequence continues at coordinate 38,113,386 of NC_080782.1, read as the reverse complement.
CAATGTAACAAATATTCTTATAATAAAATTTCATTATTATTTCTAGATAAGGGAATCAACTAGAAACTAAAAGTAAAGAATCACTTATTAAGTCAATAAATGAAATCATAAGCTCAAAGAGTGAAACTCCTAGAAGAATTTGGGTTCTAAGTTTTTCAGAGCCCAAAAGAAGGATGAGCTGACTTCCTGGTAACTCCCTTGGTAAATACCTGCTCTTTGCATACTTTTCATAAAGTTTACGGAGTGGGAATTGGTCAGAAGGGTTTTGCCACTGAACCACTGCCTACAGGGCTTATTCACCATTACTATGGGATCTGCTGGTATGTCTTTGCCCTAGTGCCCAAATTACCTATCACTTGACTCTCTTTTCTTTGAATCACTATTCTTTTTCTTCATCGGCCATGGGTAAGAAGTTTGCATGTGGACACTTGTGACTATGGAAGGAAAAAAAACAAAACAAAACAGGTTTAATGTGAGCTAACCCAAATAGGTCATACAGCTAACACTGACCAAAGAGTGGATCAAGGGCCCATATTAATGCAAACTTGGGCTCCAAGCAGAATGTGCTGATAACGGTTTGGAAGTAGCTGTTCTCTGTTTTTCAGATTAGAGACTCTCTAAGCTCACAGCAAAGGTTTCCCACCTGTTTTCTGTTTATCTAGGCATTTACCAGATGGGCTGATATAGCAAGTGCGGATTGGAAGCTTCACTTTCCCATGTATCCATAACCTGCTCTGTTCATGGGAACGAGGAAGTGAAACTACGCTTCATAGAACCAGTGGGTTCATATACTGTTAGAATTCATGGAGCTACAGGATGATCTAGTCACCTTGTCCCGTCTCACAATTTTCTGCTGAAAGAATATGGGCCAATAGTATTGATGAGCTATCCAAAACCATTCTAATAATGTATCCTGACTCTCAGGACAGCATTCTTTCTGGCATGCCATACTATTTCTTAAATTATTTCAGGAATTCATAAATAGTCTGATGAAACTACATCCTCAAAATATAATTGCATGTAGTAAAAGTTCTCACTGAAACAGAATCCAATGTTAGGGGCAGACAGATCATGAATTATACACAATTTTTACTAAAGCAGTGAACTGAATTTTAATATAAGATTATATTTCAGATTTAATATAAGATTATATATGCTTATGATAAACTGATGCCATATTTCACTGAAATTGAAACTTCAATGCTATTAATAGGAAGATATACCATTAGTTTATTCACCACTAAAAAAAAAATCTGCCAATTAAATTATGCTTCACAATTTCAGAGAGGTTGCAATGCTTAAAAGAAAAGTTAATCCTAGAACCAATAAAATATATTATATTTTTGTATATATTATGTATATATAAATTCATTAAACCATTCTATCTTTGAAATAGAACCATTAGCAAATAAATGACCAATAAAATTTTTAAAAGAGATAGTTTAGGATTCTGAGCCTATATATAATAAGTGTATATTAATTTTATTGCTTTACTATTCAGGATGGAAAAGAATTTAAATTTGGTGGTCATAGAACTAGGTTTAAAATTTTACTTTTTAAAAAATGTGCTAGTCACACAGGAAAAGTTAGAAGGAACACAAGAGGAAATTTTTGGGACAATCTGGTATTAGGAACAAAATTAAAAGCATATTTGCAACATGTTAAGTAAAAAAAAAAAAAGTAAAACTGAAATTGCAAAGTATTGGCAAAGTAATAATACAGAAAACTCCCACAAATTAGAATCTATGGGCTATCACCAACATTATCCTTAGAGAAAATTCATAGTCTTAAAATTGTATGTAAAAAGCAATGAAAATAACAATTAAGTATTCAATTCACTACCAAGAAAAGATAAAATGTATTGAAAGAATGAACTTAACAGAGATAAAATAAAATTTAAAAAAGTGTGAAAAAAAAGCAACCCAACAGCCAGTTGTTTGCAAGAAAATATGATGTAATATGTAATTTAACAGCCACCTATTCAAAAACTATATGAGAAACCATAACTATACCAAGTTAAAAGTACAATTAGATATGATAAATGCAGCACAAAAGACAATTAAACTAAATAAAAAGGAAAAGTAAAGAAATTAATTGACATAGGAAAATAAAAATATATTGAAAATATAAATTTTACTCTATGCAAAATGGATAATTTTCTATGAAACTATAAGTGAAAAAATAACAAAAAAATTAAGCAAACAAATTACTACAGAAGAAACTGAGAAAATCACAAGTCATTCTCACATCACCAAAAACATGTTCTTCAGTTTCACAAATCAGTTCATCAATTCTTTCAAACCTGAAAGGAATATGTAGTTATCCTAACAATTTTAGATCATACGTAAAAAAGGAAAAAAAAATTCCAGTCTTCCAAAGTCAATGCCAAAATCTAATAGTGCAAAATAGAAAAACTACAGAATATTAGTAAATAATATTCATGGATATTAATGGTAAAATGCTAAATATAGTATTGGACATGTGAAAATGGTAGAATGGAGTCTATCGCAGGTATGTAAAAACGGTTTGACCAGAGAAATTCTATAAGGCAAAGGAGAAGTATATCATCATCCTAATAGATGATCTTTGCTTGCTACCCCTCCATGTCTACTTGGGTTCAGCCCTCAAGGACACCCAGAAGGAGAACAGAGAGGAGCAGTGAGGATAAGAGTGTTTACATCTTTCATATCCTCAAATATCACAGCTTCTCCCAAGGCAGCCCTCACTACATTATTGTCCCTTTCAGTTTCATTAAATAATCCTTTTCTTTGCAACTCCAAGTATAAGGGGAAACAGGGACTGAGCTCTACCCCGTAGATTTCTTATATCCTGACCCATACTTTTGAACCCTCCTGGATTATCTTGGCTTGTAAAACTCAATATTGTTATCAAATTTCCCCCAAATTAGTCTATACATTCAGTGTAATCCCAGTGAAAATCTCAGTAGCTTTTCATAGAAATAGGTGAGCTACTTCTTTTTTTTTTTTTTAATTTATATATTTATTTTAAGAGAGAGAGCACGAGTGGGGTAGGGGCAGAGAAAGGAGGAGAGAGAATTCCAAGCAGGCACCACACTGTCAGCGCTGAGCCGAATGCGGGGCTCAAATTCAGGAACTGGGAGATCATGACCTGAGCAGAGATCAAGAGACAGACACTCAACTGAGTGAGCCACCCAGACGCCCTGACAAGCTACTTCTAAAATTCACACAGTAATTCAAAGGACCCAGAATATATAAACACCTTTAAAAAACATGAACAAAGTTAAAGAACTAACATTATTTCATTACAAGTCTTATTATAAGAGAGCGTGGTATTGTGGTAAAGACAGGCAAAATGCAGTGAGACAGAATCAAGACTCTAGAAAAAGACCCAGCAAAAAAAAAAAAAAAAAAGTCAACTGATGTCTTCTGATAAAGAAGCAAAGAGTTCGGTGAAGAAAGAATGATCTTTTTGAACTGGTGCTGGACTAACTAGGTATTCAATGGGTTAAATAGGAAATGGACATTAGGGAAGGCGCTTTTACGGATGAATACTGGGTGTCATATGTAAGAGATGAGTCATTGAGTTCTACTCCTAAAACCAAGACTACACTGCATGTTAACTAACTTGAATTTAAATTTAAAAAAATATAACTGAAAGTGAATCGTAGACTTAACTCAAAAACTAAAATTTCTACAATAAAACAAGAAAAAAAATTGTGACCTTGGGTTAGGCAAATATTTCTTAGCTAAAACACCAAAAACACAATCCAACAAACTGACACATTAGACTGTATAAAAAGTAAGAAAAACATATTGGAAGAAACGCCTGGGTGGCTCAGTCAGTTGAACATCTAACTCTTGATTTCACCTCAGGTCATGATCTCACAGTTGTTGAGACTGAGCCCCCACATTGGGCCCTGCACCGACAGTGCAGAATCTGCCTAGGATTCTCTCTTCCTCTTTCTCTTCCCCTTCCCTGCTCTCTCTGTCTCTCTCTCTCTCACGGTAAATAAATAAACATTAAAAAAAAAAAAAACAGATTGGAAGAAAATATTTGGGAAGCATATATCTGATAAAAATTTGTATTTGGAATCTATAGGGAACTTGCAAAACTCAATAATAAAATATCTTGATAAAAAATATGCAAAAGATTTGGACTGGCATTTTACCAAAGTTAAACAAATAGCTAAGACATGAAAAGCTGCTCAATGTCATTGGTCATCAGGACGATGAAACTTAAAACTACAAGGAGCTACTTTTCCACATCTATGAGAATGGTCATTTCTTTTTAACTGCCAGTGACAAGTCAGGGAGAGGACGTGGACAACTGGAACCGTCCTATGTTGCTGGTGGCAATAGAAACTGGCAAAACCACTTTGGAAAACAATCTGACACTTTCCCCCAAAAGTTCAACATACACCCACCAAACTGACCAGCTGTTCCACTCCTAGGGATTTGATCAACAGAAATGAAAATATATGTCCATGCAAAGACTTTTACACAAATGTCCATCACACCTCTGTCTATAATAGCCAGTAACTGGAAAAACTTGACTGTTCATCAGCAACTGAACAGATAAACAAATTGTTGTATATTCATACAATGGAATACCACTTAACAATGAAAGGGATGAACTATTGATAAATTCCACTACAAGAATGAATCACAATATACCCACTATGAAAGAAGCCAGACAAAAAAGTATATACTTCATGGGCCCTATTTGTATAAAACTCTAGAAAATGAAAGCCAATCTGAAGTGGGAGAAATTAGATCGGTGATTGCCTGGGGATGGTGTGAGTGGGGTCAGGACAGCAGAGGAATAAAAAGGGGCAAAAGGAAACTTTTCAAGTGAATACATCTATTCTCTTCACTGTGGTGATCATTTATCAGGTGTATACGTATGCCATCTTATCAAACTGCACACTTGAAATATGCACAGTTTATTATATGTTAAATATGCCTCAACAAGCCTATTCAAACGATTTCATATAGACCAAATAGTCAAACAAAAAATAATGGTAGCATAACAGCACTAGATGCAATCATGAGGACATTTCTTTATGTTTCTGCAGCATGAAAGCAAACCTAGAATTCATAAAACAAAAGCATTTATAAAATGTAATCTAGAAATAATTACCATTTCCTGTATAGTAAAAAATCAAACCTGGTAAAAATATAAATATAAGTCAGCAAAATATAGGCCCAATATATATCGCAAAGGCAAAATCTATTAATGCATTCTGACTTACTTCAGATAAACAAGAAAAAGAAAACCAACCCAGAAGAAGAGGCAAATCACAGAGAAATAACAAACTTTGTTGACATTCCCTTTGTATACGTCGCTGATTCTTCACAGCGGCTGTGTGGATTGGCGCTGTTGCTCCCATTTACAGATGGGAAACTGAGTCCCAAAGAAGTCTTTTGCTCAAGGCCACACTGTGTAGAGGGAGACAGTGGGATTTAAACTCCGATCTGTCAAGTCCACAATGCCTGACATTTCCCCTGCCTCCAAAGCTTTCTGCTTTATGGAGGCTTTTTATAGCCTCCCTCATCTTTGATCCTTCAGGGTTTCTAGCTATGATATAAAACTTTATTTGGGAAAGGACAGGACAGACACTGGGTCAGGGGGACCTGAGGCCCCAAATAAGGGAGGGAAAGTTAAGGGTGCCCAAGCCACTCCATGTATGTCTCTTCTGCCCAGTGCCAGGGGGAGAAGCCTAGGGAGAATGCCTCCTAGAACTCCAGTCTTTGCAAAGTCGTGGAAGTAGGATGGCCGTGCCTCCTGCTTCACCTGAACAGTTCCGGTCCACAGCTGTACATCTCCACCAATACTTGTTACTTTCATTATTCATAGCTGCCCTTTCACTCTCCAGTGTCCCTGTCCTGACAATGACATACGCGGCCATTCTCAGAATAGGAGGGATGCAAGAGGACAGAGATGGGCAGAGCCCTAAACTTGGCGAGGGGGAGTAGCAGGGAGGGAAAAGTTTTCTGCTTCTTAGCTTTGAGTATCCCAGTCCTGAGAACCCAGAATGGGATTCTCAGGCAGGATTAAGAGCAGAGAGGGAGGGGCGGGTGTCACCAGGGGTCCACATGGGTCTCCTCAGAGCTGTTTGACGTCACCACCTCTCCAAAGGAGGCAAGTAATGTGAATGCCAAGGGACAGACTTGAACATACATAGAGCCTGGGTTCCAAATCTGCGACCCTGGGCTGCTTCCTAACCACCTAACCACCAGGTCCCTCAGTTTCCCTATCTGTGAGTGTCACTTATAATGGTCTCTCCCTCACTGGGCTGTTAAGAGAGTTAGATGAGCTAACATTTGTAGAAGACTTAAGCAGTGCATGGCACAGAGTCAGCGCTTTACAAGTGTGGTTAAATAAAATAAAATGTAGTCACTGTTCTTGTGGCTCAGGAGAAACCTCAGTAAGTCGTCCACGAATCTGCAAGGACTCCCCACACCTTCCTGGGGTGCAGATGGAAAAAGAGACTAGCAGAGAGGGGGTCCCCAGGCAGGAGAGACTCTCCTGAGGAGCATGGCTGGAGATCAGGGGTCTGTACCGGGAAGGCTGCTTCCTCCACTGGGTGCCTTTCACTGTGCTTGTGATTTGGAGGGAGGGAGGCAAGGAAAGGGGTGTCAAATTTGTGGGAAGAGAATAGTTTTTTTTAAAAAAATATGTTAAAAACATACATTATTTATTTCTTGTATTTAAAGGAACACACACTAAACAAGATGTGATTTATCCTATATTCATTTGACAGAATTGCAAAGTTTTATGATACCTAGTGTTGGCAAGGGTGAACCGGAAGTGATGTGGAAATATGAATATGCACATATGATGCAAATTTGGTAACTAACTTTGCAATCTACATGGTCATCCTAATTTCTCAATGGTCGTGGTTTCCACCCAGAATTTCCACTGCAGGAATTTATCCAATAGAAAAACTGGGACAAGGGAAAGATATGCATAGATGAATGTTGCAGCACTGCCTGCAATAAGAAGATAATTTTTAAAAACTGTATATTCATTCATATTACTACAAAAATTATGCCATAGCCACGAGATGGAAAACTAAGCTGAAAACAAATTACTTAATTTTGGGGGGGCTAACATGAAAAAGTTTCAAATACATATTGTTAACAAAACAAAAGCCAAGTTGCAGAAGAGTATGAATAGTGGAATCTTAGTATTTTTTAAAAATTTTTTAAAAATTTTTATTTATTTTTGAGAGAGAGAGAGAAAGAGAGAGAGAGAAAGAGAGAGAGAGAAAGAGTGTGAGTGGGGGAGGGGCAGAGAGAGAAGGAGACACAGAATCTGAGGCAGCCTCCAGGCTCAGACCCTTCAGCACAGAGCCCCACGCGGGGCTTGAACCCACCAACGGAGAGTTTATGACCTGAGCCAAAGGACGCTTAACTGACTGAGCCACCCAGGCACTCTTAGTATTTTTAAGGAAATTTTTATGGAAATTATTAATTATTATTACCTCTAAGGTATAGAACTTAGGTCTTGAGTTTAGGCAAGAATGATATGTATGTGTATATTTTTTGCTATTAAATATTTTTAACGATAAATATGCATTGTTTTGTTAAAGTTAATTTTTTCACTGAAAATTAATACAAAAGGAAAATTGGTCTGTGAAAGTATTTTATTTACATGAAACTTTATGCACTTGCTACATGGATCACGGTTCTCAGTTTTCAGCTTTGATTTGTACTTTTATATTGTAACTACTCATCTAACATTATCCTCGACTTGCACCTACAAAGTGCACTAATTATTTGCATATTGCGCGAATGATTAAAAAAATAAATGAATGAAGCCAAAAAAAAAGGGATGTTGAAATACTCCTAGCCTTTTCTTTAGGGTTCTAATTCCTGCACAGAGGAGAGGACCAAGCAAATGTAGGCTTTTTTTTTTTTCCCAATGACTCATTTTTAAAACAAAGTGAAACATTATCTGTAATTTTAACTGCAATCTGTTCCTCTGAGGTTTTCAAGCCCCGTTTGAACACCAAATTAGATTCCTCCAATGACTGTATTCCCTTATCCATCCCTCTGATTTTTATTTCAAGGCCATCAAGTCAATAGATAATTGAGTCCATTTTTTTAATCCATCATCTGCAGTCACTTTTTTTCAGTGCTTGCCTCTGAGACCTATAATCTATGGGACTTTTTCCATTACTCTATATTTGGTTTTGAAGTACTCACCCACTTAAACAAACCTTACTCAGAGTGCCCAACTCTTCCATTTATGTATTGAATCTTAGCCTTAACTCCTGCTTTGCCCTTTAATAATTAAAAATACAGATATAGATGATATACGTATAGGTATATTTATATATGGACTTTGATCTAAAAGAGTGACTTGCCGTGTCTCCCTATAATATTGTCTTTGATTCCTTGCACAGTAGAAAATGCTTATGGACAATTGTCACCAAATATGCATTTCCCATTGGCAGTCGAAGCCCTATGCATTGTGTCCTTGTTGCTGGCTCAGAGTAAAGCCTCCTCGGGCCATTCCACTGTCACAAAAGCTCCCTGACGGAATACACTGGCTGTGGAAATGTGCCTCAGTTTCCAGGCTGATTCAGTAGGCTTAACATTTATCCTGTTGCAATATTTGTCCCCTTTGTTCCTCTTGTGATTCCTTGGGTTCTTAAGTAAAGGTTGATCTTTGTTCTTTGGGTGTTTGGATGGCATTTCTGTTTAAAGGCAGAGTTTCCTAGACGTGCACCCTAGAAGCTGTGCTCTTTTTGCTATATACAGATATACACTGATATACACAGACAAGATTTAGCAATTGCCAGTAATGGATTTTTGCTCTCAAATATCTAAACAACTTGCATTTATGTAGTATTGTTCAGTTCAAAGTCATTTTATATTCCTTATGCTCATTACATAATCTTAATTTTACTCATTATAACCCATTTGGTCATCGTAATCCCATGATGAAAGCAAGTCAGGTGTAATTGTTTCCTCTTCTGCTCAAAAAACATCATCAAACAGTCAAGGTCACATGGTTCTTACGTGGCACAACAGATACTAAAACTCAGAGTATCTGACTTTTCACCATATACGAATTCATTCAGGTTAATTAATAATTCAAATGATTCTAAAATTTCTTGACAAATTTAAGATTACTTTTACAGAATATTGGCCTTTAGAGAGTTTACAGAGAACCATCATTTGCTGCAATCATGTTTTTGTAATATAAATTAGCTCATATGTGGTCATAAAAAGGTGAATGGATGTCAGTGTAATGTGGGCACTGAGTCGGTTCAGGCGCTTTAAGCTTTATTTACATTTCCTTTTAAGGCAAATTCCTTTTTTTAAGGTAAATAAATCTCATGTTTACTCTAATTTTTCTGTAATAGAATATTTAGCATGTCTGCTTACCTGTGCTAGTATTTTTATTAGGATTGCTAACAGGTTTGTTAAGCTATAGTTACAAGTTTAATAGTATCTAAGTGATCGATGGTGGTTTAGCCAAAGGTGATGTAATGAGAGAAAGAGAGAACGGTTGGATGTAAGGTATATTTCTGACATGGCACCAATGGGACCTGGTGATGGATTAAATGGGTAGGGGAAAGGTTGAAGTGTAGAGGTTATCAAGGGTGATGCCCTGTTTTCAAAGAGTGGCATGTCCAAAATCCAGATTTAGGTAGTGTGGAAGTGTTGACTGTAGTATATAAGTTAGGGTATGAGCAAGAGAGTAGGTAGCTGAGAGGGGGTAGAGGACTAGGACATTGGAGAGGACGGACTCAAACATGGCGGGTGGGGGGCTGTTCCTGAAGTCAAGGAATGAAGGTAGGGATAAAGACAGACAGGAAGGCTGTGAGTCAGGAGCTTTAAAAAAAGTCTTCAGTTGTCTCGTTGATGGAAGAGGAGCCAAAATCTCCTATACTGGCTGACGGTCTTTAGTAGTCCTGTTCTTCCATTTTCTTGGCATAACCTGATATTCCCAAGGATTTAAAACTGTAAATGCACTAACAGTGTGTGACTGCTCAGACTGTTGGTATGATCAAAACGATTTGTTCCAGGCACTCTCTAATTTGGGGGTCAGTTGAGCACTACATTGGGATCAGGTGCCTGACCCCCATGACGCTAACCCAGCAAAAGATTTCCTTAGAGAGATTCCATATTTCCTTTCCCATTGCTCCATAGGTCAGGCATGACACGATTTTTCCTATTGGCAACTGATACTGTGCAGTGTAGTCTTAGATCTATAATGGAAATAGGCTTCTCATCTCTGCTTTCTTGCAATATTTATTCCCCCACCTGAGTATACACAGCTTTGTGTGGTTCTCCAGATGTTTTATATAGAAGTGACTAGTCTGATGTAGGCAGAGTAAAGTGCTCTATCCATGAGTCTCCCACAGCACTTGCTATGCTCTTATATCACTTGTCACATTGTATCATATTCATCTCATCTTTCTACATGTAAATCTCTCTCTGGGCTGTTAACTTGTCAATGCGATGGTCTATTTCTTGTTTGCCTGTTTCCCTAGTCTAGCAGAATGTCATATAATAGCTTCTCAATAAATGTTTGAAGAAGAGAGACAGGTAGTGTAGGGACCATGTCTCGCATTTCAGTATTTCCCTCAACACAGCAAACACGGTGTTGTTCATTTACTCAAAGCTAGACCGTGAGACAGAATGGTAAGCAAAGACGGAGCCAGCCGCTGCTCCCGTAAAGGTTATTGTCTTGGGTCATTTTTATTACAAGCGTTTAATAAATACATTTAATTCATTTAAGTGCTTAGCAAATACAAATTAATTCACTTAGATACGATCACCTAGAGCTAATTGAAAAAAAATCACCCTTCCTTTTTCATCAGTTAATTTCATTTGAACTTGCTTGCATATTGGGATCTTCAGTGCCTCAACTTAATTTATTTTGGGTAAAGTCACAAAGTTTTCACCTCTGACCATGTATGTTCTCCCTTGGAGCCTTGTTCAACACCACCTCTTGAAAATAAAAGGGATAATAATTAACAAGTATATAACTGCTGCTTACATGGTGCTTACAAAGTTATCATTGTATTTCATAATCACAGCCAGTGAATAAAGTAGGTGGGGCGTGTGCCACTGTTTCTCCAATATCACAGATGAGAATGCTGAGGCAGAGAGAGTGAGTAAATGATGTACTGTTTTTAATTCTTTTTTAATGTTTATTTATTTTCAAGAGACAGAGAAAGAGAGAGAGGCAGAGAGAGAGGGAGACAGGGGATCCGAAGCAGGCTCTGTGCTGACATCAGAGATCCCAATGCTGGACTCAAACTCATGAACCATGAGATCATGACCTGAGCCGAAATCAGATGTTTAACCAACTGAGCCACCTAGGTGCCCCAATCGTGTACTGTTTTCAAATGTTTTTTTGCTTTTTTTTTTCTCTAAAACACTAGATATCTGTAAGGCACTGTCTAAATTCACTGAAAGGCCGAATATGTACCAAGACTTCTGATCCTGAAAAAGGAGTACTTTTCATCACAGTATGTTGCTTCTCTATATTATCTGGTAATAACCAGTGCATATCTTTATCAACTATTTAGTGAGTATGTAATAAATGCCAGGCACTGTGCTAATCACTTAACATGTATCATCAATCACTCACTCTACCCTATAAGAAAAAAAAATCCTCTTTAACAAATAAAGAAAATTGGGTATGAATGAATAGTTTGTCTGTGGTCTCACAACTGCAGTGATGTACTTGCTGACCTAGACCTCTTGCCCTCGATAGCCATGGGTTCTAATGTTTTAATTCTCTTCATCCATAACATGTATTGTTCTTCATGTCTCACACCACAGTGGGTCTGAAGGACATGCCCTCTGTCAGAATTCACACCATCCACGAATGCCTGTGGCTTCTTGTTGAACTTGAGTTATAAGCCCTGCTGTGGAGAGTAACTTTTAGCTCTTGGTGCCCCTTCCTGCCAATAGACCAGGGTAACCAAACACACTGTTCTCATGTCGAATCTCAGGATAGCCCGCGTCTCAATGAGGTTCCTTCTTTCCCAGAACCCTCAAATAATCCCAACCCTGCCCTGCAACTCTGAAAACCAAAGTGATAGACAGTATTGTTAAGCTACGGGAAACCACAACAATAAAATGTTTTCAGACCCTTTCCAAAGACAGTTGAAACTTACATTAAACCTGCATTTACATAATGGATGCAGGTAAATTAAGTGGCTCGTAACAGAGTAGAAACTAGCTTTGCGTGACTTTCTTAGAGCTTGTTAGATTCTTTGAATCATGACATGATTTAAATATATATTATACTACACACCCAACACCTTACTATATATTAAAGTCATCAATGTCCTCCAAGATGCTGCCACTTACTCTAATTATCCAGGAGTTGCTATGTGTTCACACCCTTCACATCTCCCACCATAATAGAAAGGGCCTCAGCCAAAACTGATGTGGGAATATTGAGTTTGGCCAGAATAATGTAGTTGAAATAAAGTACCAATGGGGGCAAGGAAATCTTTTTTTTTTCATAACTACTTCTTCATTCTTGCTAAAGCAAGCCATATCTGTGTCCTTGATTTGCACACACCCTTGACATTTTGCAATATATGTGTATGTGTGGATAATTTTTTTAATCCATCAAAAGGGTTTCTCTTTTGAAAGTCTAAGTGAACAGCTGCCTTCAGCTGAGACACATTTAACTTTCTGACAGGTACAAGAATTCTGATCCCCAGAGACTAGCACTTTTCTTTTCAGAGCCATCTCCTATCTTTGTGACTCTCTGGTAGAAACCGGCAATATCCATGCATTCGTTATGGATAAACTAATCCAGAAGATTCTACTCATTTCCTTCCTAAAAGAGCAAAGTTGGGCCAGTAATGAATGAAATCTGCTTCTCTTTCTTTAGAAGTAAAGAATCTTGATAAGGAATCTGAGAAGTATTCTAGGCCATCCCTTATAAACTGGAAGTAAAAGATTTGATAAGCAATTATAAAAGAAAAATACATTTCCACTTTTCTGTTTGCCATATAAAGGATATTTCCTTAAAAACTGTTAGAAACACTTTGTAAGTAAATAAGTATGTTCACTTCTAACCCCTAATAGAAAACAAAGTAAAGGAAACAGGGAAATAAATGTTATATTAATTGTCTGTATATTAGAAACTGAAACTATTCAGTTGTATGGTAGATGTTATAACTTGGCTTCGTGGGCTTAATCCACATCCTTATGACGTTATCTAAAAATAAAGTGTCATGCAGAACAGCAGTTAAGTTAGTATGTCTTTAGTTATTATGATGCTTTTGCAGATGGAACTCTGCCTAAAATCAAGCTTCTTAGAATTGGACTTCTTCAGTGATGTTAACATCGCTGATCATAAAGAGAAATCGCTTGTTTACTTCTGTAAGTTTTTTGAGGGGATATAAAGTTTTTACCTTAGTAAATTTGCTATATTCTGGTATTTGATTTTGTTTTTAAATTCAAATAGACAAACTGATTTTGATATTTTTCTTCTTAGCAGATGAACGGGATAGTTCGATAAAATGCTAGTATATTTTGAAGCTTGAAATAACACTCCTGACCTTCTGTCCTTAGGGCATGAGTTTTGAGATTTCCCCTTTATTCCTCATGAAGAGTTTTATAGCTTCCATTCATATCAACTTGTTCCTTCTCCCAAGGCCCAAGTGTATTAGAATACCTCAACTAGACACAGTAAATTCATAAAAAATGTTAGTGTGAGCATGCCCCACCAAGAAAATGTATATTGAGTGTTTTTAATTAATAGTAATAATTCAGTTGGATATTGATTAATAATGATATTATGATGATATTAATATGATATTAATTTGTGGGACACTGTTATATTATTTCTTAGTTAATAAGCAAAAGTAGCATGTTTCGAAGACTGGGAACTTTTAAGTCATTTAGACTATGAACTGAATCAATCCACACACAAAAAAGTATTATTGATATAATTTATTTTAGAAATCCCTCTTTAAAATAAATGTCATGGTATGCCATACCATAACTAAACATGCATAAATCTGTATTGCTTTCTATATATAGATAGCATTTAATTGTTTCTAGATAATTTTTAATTGCTTTCATTTCTCACCTAATCTTTATTCTGTCTATTCCAGTATTTTGGTAACTAGGATAAAGTTTAAAAAACAATAATTTTTAAATAACAATAACACGTTGTTTCTATATTCTTTCTCTGAAGGTATACAAAATTAACAGAAAAAGTTGAACCTAGAAACCACATTAACCGATTTTATGAAATGTAAGCTTAATAAAAATGGAATGTTTTAAATGATGAAACCCTACATCTCTGCCTTCCTTAATATTCTTACGCTATCCCATCTTTCCATTTCTTGGCTGATGCATAGTATTAAACTATGTAACTTACTAGGAACATAATTTTAATAGATTTAGTTTGGTTTAATTATTAGTCACAATATGATATTGGCTACACAGCCATAGCTATGGTAACTACTTTTGAAAATATGAAGAAATGCAGACTAAGAATAGAGAAATGTATGAATTATCATGCATTATCATAAACACAATCATGTTTAATGTTAACTATAATCTATGAGGTGATGAAAAGGCAGCAAAATTGCTAAGTTTAATCCTTTACGTATGAGAAAGTGAGAAAGGGAGAGAGGAAGCCTGAGAGAGAGACATGGGGTAACATTAATGTGCCCATAAATGCATATAAATTGTTTAAAATATTTGTATCAGAAAAATGTGATGAACTTTCTCCATGAGTTATTATATCACTAAGATTTCATTATTTTGATGAAATGCACTATGGTAATTCAAATGCAATATAATCATAAGTAACACTTTGAGTATATGAACCACACTTGTCAAAGTAAATGAACAAAATATTATTTTGATGTAGGGCCCTTGAACTCCTTTATGGCATTGGTTTTGTTTACATTGTAATTTTCAAAATTAAGTAAGCTACATGGTTCCCTAGTGTGAATTAACAAGTAGCTCTCAATCAATGTTTTACATTTTCTTCAGCAAACCCATGGAGGAAAAAAATGCCTGTTTTCTTTCTTGTGGTATAAAATTATTGTAGTCTATAACTCTTCGCACTTCACTATGGAGAACATATTTTCAAAGTATGTATTATGTCACCATTCCAGAAGTTCTCCTGTATGTATTCAATAAGAAAAAGCAAAACTACATTCAGAATAATTTCATAATCATGAAACACAGATTAATACACTTTAAAATGTAAATCCTGTTGGGGCGCCCAGGTGGCTCAGTCAGTTAAGCGTCCAACTTGGACTCAGGTCATGATCTCACAGTTCGTGAGTCCGAGCCCCGCGTTGTGACAGCTCAGAGCCTGGACCTTGCTTTGGCTTCTGTGACTCCCTCTCTCTCTGCCCCTCCCCTGCTTGACCTCTGTCTCTGTCTCTGTCTCTCTTTCTTCTCTCTCTCTTTCTCAAAAATAAGTAAACATTAAAAAAATGTTTAAATGTAAATCCTGAGGTCTTTCTATTGAAGCTGTTTCACACTGCCTTTAATTAGTTACTTACTAATACAGTCATGTGAACAAACTGAAGCCATGTCATTGGGCTGCCTGAAGTTCCCTTTCACTCTCACCAGAAAACAATCAAACACTCATTTCCAGAAGTCTCCGTCTCCCATATTTGACAAACCTAAAATCCATTGTTTTCCCTTGAAGGTCCTATTATTCATAATATAAGTAAAATTTGATTAATGATTTTGAAAATAAAAACAAGAGAATTAAAAATAACACAAATCCTTAAAGCAAACTACATAGAAAATAAAACAGAAAATTTAAAAAGAGGCAGTAATTTCAAGGATAAATGTCATGGTTGGTTGTCACTATTTATTGGAAAAGCCAAAATGTGTGCCAATGCAGCATTTCATTGGTGACTGTGACTTAAGAAAAATTTTGAGGATAAACCAAAAGAGTAATCAGTAAAATATGTAAGAGTGGGAGGAAGGACACCTGTTGCCATAGCTTTAAAAAGCCGTGTCTTCAAAGACGGCCTACAAAGAACCCACGCAAGTACTAATCTATTGCCTGATTCTCAAAGCCACCAGAGAGAAGCTAGAACTAACAGGAGTGATGATCCTGAACTAATTGGATTTTAAATCAAGATCAAAATGCAGCATGCATTATCCAGAAATGGAACAGTCTAATTTAGTAATTACGGGATTCACTGCAGTTGACTCAATCCCAGCTCTCACTGTTTCGGGCATCAGGTCCACCCCCACTCCCCCTGGGATGGCACAGCCTTCTCTTTGTTTGCCGTTAGGAAACTTCCATCAATGCTGCGTTTCAATTTCTCATTCTCTCTTATCTCCTTTGTATGAATCCCTGTGCCGGGTACGGTTTCCAATCAATAGAACAAAATGGTATCCGTAAATACAATTTGGAAATTATTACACATATTCTCGTTTCCAGTAAATTCTACTTTGGGCCTAGGAATTGTAGCCCTTTTATTCTTCTTCACAATCTAAATCACAGGAAGAAAGAAAAGAAAAGTAATTCATCAGTCATCACCTCATGTGTGGAGAAACAGAATAGAGGTAGGTCACCACTGAACTTCCAGCAGAATGGAAAACTTGAACTGACTATAGCTGACCATAAGGTAGGGAAGTGGAATTGTTGGTTGCAGCATTTTGAGTTAACAGAACATAGGAAATACTGTTTTCCTTCATTTCCGACTCTGGTGGCATTGGAAAAAGGCATAGCAGAGGTTAGAGAACATACACAGGCTTTGGAGGTGACAGAGCTCAGATCTCCACACTAGCTCCATGAACTTAGGCAAGGTATTAAATTTCACTTAGCCTCAATTTTCTCTTCTGCAGAATGAGGCTCATAACAGGATCTACATCACAGGGCTTTAATAAGATAAAGAATATAAAGCCCTTAGAATGGTGTCTGGCTCATGGTAAGTGCTAAGTGTTAGTCCTATGGTGATAATTCTGAATATTCATTCGAATCTTCAAAACTGTATAACTTCACTAGACACACAATGGAACAACCAAATAACACTCCTTTTCCCTTTGGCTGCAACAGTGGGGAGAGTAGAAGTGTAAAGAATAGTGTGCAGTTGTAGTCAATATCGTGGCTTGAACCCACGAACCGTGAGATCATAACCTGAGCCAAAACCAAGAGTCAGATGCTTAACCGACTGAGCCACCCAGGCACCACTAGTTCATTGTATTAGATAGCGAAGACTAAAAATAACTAAATATCTGAATCCTTTAGGTAACTAAATTATGGTACCCAAAATTTAATTTCTATTGAGGTATATTTTACATCCCCTGCCCAGCATCTTCTTTCCACAGAGGCAACCAGATTGAAAAATAATCATGAAGAGGAAGTTGCTTAGTGTGCATGATCCTAATGCTATAGAAATATAGGATTTCATTTTTAATGATTTAGCCCAAGGGGCGCCTGGGTGGCTTGGTCAGTTGGGCGTCTGACTTCAGCTCAGGTCATGATCTCACGGTCCGTGAATTCGAGCCCCGTGTCGGGCTCTGTGCTGGCAGCTCAGAGCCTGGAGCCTGTTTCGGATTCTGTGTCTCCCTCTCTCTCTGCCCCTCCCCTGTTCATGCTCTGTCTCTCTCTGTCTCAAAAATAAATAAATGTTTAAAAAAATTAAAAATGATTTAGCCCAAGAAGGTCTGAGGCATCTACCTTTGCAATAAAAGGGGATGCCTACCTCTGAGAATAGCAACTTGCTCTTTTGAACCAAGGAATCGTCTTCTCTTCTCTTGACACCAAATTTAGCTATTCAGTGCTTTCATGGCTGAACAGTATCTTCCTTTTTAGACTTTTCTGCTCTTTTTTTTTTAGGGATATGTTAACACACTCAACGAGAGTGTGTCAAGTAGTGCTGGCTTGAAGGATATCCTCTTGAGCACGACTTTCATACTTCTCCATGTGTTGTTAAATTTACAAATTAACTTCCAGAGGGATCGTTCTTACTTTCAGTGTCGGTGGGCTCGTCTACGTTTGGTCCCAAGTACAGAGAGCCAGCATAGCCCTGGGGTTAAAATTGTGGGCACTGGAGCCATCCTATAGATTTACAACCTGATTCTGCCACTAAGTAGCTGTGTCACCATGGGTCCAGTTCCTTATTATCTTTGTTTATCTAATTTATAATTATCACCTCAGTTTCTATAATTATAAAATGGGGTTATAATATCCACCTCATAGTGTTGTACCTGTAAAGATCCATGAGGTCCACATACAAAGTGCATAGAACAGTGTTTGGTGAATGGAAATTATACAATGAGTGATTCATTATTCATTCTTTATTATTACTATATATAATTCATTCGTTTTTCCCCCTTATTCTTATTCTTTCCAGAATTCTTATGAGAAGACTGTCACTCCATCTGTATGTTTAAAACCAACCCTTCAGTGCCTTCGATGCTAAAGGAGTAACACCGTCCTTTACGAAAAGATGCAACACCTCATCTTTTCTTGTCACCTTTCATTCATCCGGTCACTCAATTTATTTCCAGGTTAAATTCATACTACTTCCTTGACAATATATTTTACTTTTGCGTCGCTTCAAAGTAAATATTTACAAGATCTAGAATATTTTTACTGTGTCTTAATCCTTAAGGAATACATAGGTTGGTTGTCTTAGAAATAGCCTTTTTGCTTACATATCTTGACAATTGCTTAGGTCAATATATACTTTTCCTATTGGTTGCAAGAGTTACAGTTCAGGAAATAGAAGTATAGTATTGGAGTTTATCACGTTTATAGCTTTCTGTTCTCCCAGGAAAAAACAAAAAAATCCATTTTTTTGACCTCCAAGACATGGTGCTCTGCCATGCTGAAAAACAGTGTTTCTAAAACAGGAGCTAAATTTAGATTTAGGAGGCATGAGTTTCTAGCCATAAGGGAATAGCAGGATTTTGAATTAACCTCCTGCCATAAACAACTAGAAAACTGGGCAAAATATAGGAAACAACTATTTTCATACTTTAAACAATAGACAGAACAGCACTGTGATCCCTGAGAGAAAGGAAACAAAAGAAATAAGACCTACAATTTCTTAGGCTCTCTGCCTAGAGATTTCTATGCTGTAGCACAGCAAAAGGAAACCCAAATAGAGCCTGGAGGCCTCTCTGAGCGAAGAGGGCACTAGAATTTGCAAGGCATTTGCAGGAGGGAGTTATGCAGCAAAAGGGCTCCACAAAATGTGCAGAGCAGTCTTTCTGACTCTTTAGCATAACACAAAACTTAGTATGCATAGAGTGAGGCTCCAAGAGACAAGGCAAGAACAACTTCTGAGAACAATTTTTGGGCAGCTAGATAATGAATAATTTCCTGAGTTTACGCTAGTCCAGAACTGTTGAAATTCCCATTAGCCAAGGTAGAGAGTTCTCCTGAAATACTCAGAACATTCAGTAGAGGCCACCTAAGGGTTATACCTTAGAAGTGAGGCTACAGGTCATGATCTCGCGGCTCATGAGTTCGAGCCCCGTGTCAAGCTCCATGCTGACAGCTCAGAGCCTGGAACCTTCTTCAGATTTTGTATCTCCCTCTCTCTCTGCCCCTCCCCACTCATGCTCTGTCTCTCTCTCTCAATAATAAATAAGCATTAAAAAAAAGTTAGGGGCGCCTGGGTGACTCAGTCGGTTAAATGTCTGACTTCAGCTCAGGTCATGATCTCACAGTCCGTGAGCTCGAGCCCCACGACGGGCTCTGTGGTGACAGCTCAGAGCCTGGAGCCTGCTTCAAATTCTGTGTCTCCCTCTCTCTCTGTCCCTCCCCTGCTCATGCTCTGTCTCTCTCTGTCTTAAAAATAAATAAAAACATTAAATTTTTTTTTAATTAAAAAAAGAAGAAGTCAGGCTAAATTAGCCCTAGGAAAAAAGGCTATTCTGAAGCTACCCTAAAAGAACTTGAAAACAGGTCTCAGAAGGATACATTTTTTCCACAAGTAATCTTATTGGCTGTAAGAAAAAAGTCCAATGCTCTTGATTGGAATACAACAAAATCCGGCATCCAACGACATCAAAGCCACCACCTTCCATTAGATTTAGTTGAACTGTGAAATTGCTTCAGGAGGTAAATATGGAGTCATTAGTTCTTTCGCCAAATATCTGTACTCTTTCCAAGTACATGTGAAACATATACTTCCAACTACATCTTAAAATTAGGTCACACTGGGCTCTCTTTCCTCCTGCCACAGCAACTGGTGATGCCCTAGACTGTGACGGCTTTGCCCACGGTGGACTGCAGTAAGAACATGGAAGAGAGGCTGAAGCCAATCCCCAGTGAACATGCTGCATGAGTAGGAAATAACTTTTTTGTCTTAAACCCTTGATATTTTCCATAGTTGTTAAGCTCATTATAACTTAGCCCATCTCTATTGATAGGATGGCACTAACATCATAGAAAAGAACAAAACACTATCTCCAAATTGTAGGAAACATGAGCCTTTATGATTTATCTGAGCTTTTTGCAGGTCTGTTGATTTAGATTAAGATTTAGACTTAAATGAAGTTTGTGGTTCAATGGGCTTCTTTTATTCTGTACCTCCTCAGATCCTTTAACCTGCACTGGACTCTCCAATTAGAGTCTGTGTGATAAGTGACGTTTTCATACTTAGTTGACCATTAGTTGCTTTTTTTTCCCAAAGTGTCTCCAGCACCAGTGATCTGAGGAACACCCTTTTGGAAATGTTGAAGTCGTCCAATGCTCTGTCTTCCAAATAAGGTGAAACTTCCACACTGAGGTTAATAGGTGTGTATGAACCATACAACTAGAACCCAGGTCTCTTAATTCTGTTTTATGCTTTCTGCTATATGCATCACTGCATTACAATAAAGGACTAAGGTTATATTTTTCCTCATGGGGTAACTGTTTTCATAGAGAAATGACAATTGTTAAGATTTAAAACAACTAATAAATATCACAAGATTTTAGATTTGTGGTCTTTCTTAGATAAGATGTAGGACAGTGGGAAATGACTGTATTTTGCAATATGTACTTTATGAGAGTGAATCTACATTGATAGAGGTAAAGAATCAACTTAAATGAAACTCATGTAAGTTGCATTGATATTTGAGCTCATATGAGATCATTGAAAAGCTTAAGGCTTCTTTTGAATGCCATACATAAATCTGTCCTGAGCTTCTTCGCATATGGCATAAAAGCCACCTTTTCAGCAAGGCCTTCCTTGACCTTTCTAGAGAAAATTGCACATCTCCACCCCATCTGCCAGGTTAAGAACTCTATCTTTTCTCCTTGTTTTATTTTCCTCTCTAAACTTATGATCCTTTGACATTCTAGGTATTTTCCACGCGTATTTGCTTACTGTCTCTCTCCTTCTTCAGTAGAATGCAAACTCTGTGAGGTCAGGGATATTTGTAAGCATTCTCTAAAGTAGCCCCAGCACCTGCAAGTATGTGTGGCATATTGTAGTTACTCAGTAAGTACTTGTTGAAATTATGGACAAATTGTTTCTTTATCTCATATAGCTCATATGAATTTGGATATGATCTTTGACTTTCAAAGGGACACAACTTTCAGATGCTGTTTGTGAAGCATTGCATAAGATAATATGTAACTTCAGATTGCTAAATCTAACCAAATGCCAGGTATTCGGAGAATATGAAATAAAAATGACCACTAAGTAAAGTTTCCTAGAGCAAGTTCTGGGAAGAGATATGAAGTAGGTAAAATTGATCTCTAATTAAGTACAATTTTCCCAGGACTCTCACCTGCCTCCTTAGTTGCCCAAATCCCCTATTTCTGAAAACCACTCAATCAACCATCTTTGGAAATATTCCATTTTCTAGCACATTACAATACTCCACGCTGCTCGACATTTTGTCTAACCAGTTCAGGTCCTGGCCCTTTTTGTTACTCTTTTCTCATAAATAGACCAGAAAGTCTCATCACCCCAATCCCATAGTCCGTGCAGCTGTGCTGGGTATCATGACCTTACTCTTCCTTGGTAGACTAATGAGGATATATTTATGAGAATGGAGTGACATCATTATCCTTCAAACTACTTAAATGGGGAAGAACATCTACCAAAAGATGATTTTTCTTCAACTCTGCTCAATTCAATGTTTAGAAAAGATTGGAATCAAGGAGGGTTATTTCACTAGGAGATTGGGGAAAGCACCTCTATCTACAATTATCTTTTATCCCTAACTCTAGTTTCTAATCAAATAGAAGTTTGATTATCCAAAAGAAGCTGGAAAGGAAAAGTTCCTTATTTTAGGTCAACTCAGAATGTCATTCTGTTTATCCTCCTTGGTTCTAATACATGTTCTAATAAATATCTATCTGTGTCCAGGTACAGTGTATATACTAAATGTAAACCTTGGAAATTCTGAGGTTGAAAGAAAGACTGGAGACAAGGCGTAGACCCTTCAGAATGTGTGGTTCTCCAGTGAGTTCCATTACCATGTGAGTTAACTGTTGAATATGTGGCTGCAGTGATATGTCAAAAACTCATGACTTCCTTTATGTCTTTTTAAGATTTTTCTCTTTTCTAAAGAACCTCTTTTCCTGAATTAGAGGAATTCTTTATTTGATGTAAATTTCTGTTTCCACTACCAAAGCTGAGTTTTAATTAATTCATTTGCTGACTGCACTCTTTAGAGAAGATCATTTCCTTTTTGAATGCAAGCAGCAAACGAAAAGATGACACATTTTGTCTTCTTTCTACGCCCAAATGTAAATAATTATGATAACCTCTTGCTATGTGGGAGGTGGCTGTCTAGTGTGATCATTAAATTACAGCTCCTGTATTGTGTTCTTTTTGGTTAATGTTCATCCTAATTCGATAGACTGAATTGTATGTGATGCAGAAAATTCCTATTTGTACTTACAAAATACAGTTTAGCAAATTGCTCCATGACACCATTCATTTTATTTCGTGAACACTTATTGTAGAAAATGAATACAGTTCTTTTTATTAGTTACACTGTGTTCTTGCAGAAAAAGAGACCAAAACCTTTTATAAATATGTCTTATTAAAAAAAATACAATTAAGGGAAATAGTATTATTTTACCCACTTCACTATGAAAAGTTAATATATAGAATCATATATATATATATATATATATATATATATACACACACACATATGTGTATATATATATATGTATGTGTATATATATATATATATATATATATATATATATATATATATGATTGATATCCTTCTTCAACATCACATATCATGTTAAGGACAGAATCAAAGACAGAAACTACCTCCTACAATTCCATAGCTCCCACTTTACCTGCTGGATCACACTTGGATCCAGCTACAACTCTTCCAAATGGTAGTTTTCTGAGCCAGAGTGGCTCTGAGACATGGAGAATATCTTTTATGTCATTTCTTCCCTTTTACGTCAATGTCTGCTCAGTCCTCAGTTCGCACATGCCTCCCCTTACCCCCTGAAGAACACTACAGTTGTTAGTGTTGTACCCAGTGATATGTACATTCTGACAATGCTTCTGATCCTGGGAACCATGATTCATATTTTATTGCCACCTTACTGTGTGGTTTTTACAGCTGGTTTTATTGTCCCCATCTATTTATTCAGAAGGTGTCATTTTGAAAATATAAACCTAAAAATAGGAAAACAGTTGAGGAGAAAAAGAGAATGTGTGCTTTTTTAGAATGAGTTTAATAAACTGTATATTTCAGAAGGTTTCCACTCTCCCAAATTTATTTTCCTGAATGTCCTCCCACCCCCACCTCAAGAAATAAAGACGTCATAAATAGAGCAGAGACCAGCAGAGCTAGAAGGAATCTTAGAATTGGGGCGCCTGGGTGGCTCAGTCAGTTAAGCATCTAACTTTGGCTCAGGTCATGATCTCCCAGTTGGTGTTCAAGCCCCACATTGGGCTCTTGACTGTCAGAGTGGAGCCCACTTTGGATCCTCTGTCTCCTTCTTTCGGCATGCACGAGCGTGCTCTCTCTCTCTCTCTCTCTCTCTCTCTCAAAAGAAGGAATCTTAGAATTAACCTGTCAAACACTTCCACTGTACAGATGACAAACTAAACTCTAGAGCAAGTAAGAATATGACTTGCTCAAATTCATATGTACATATCACTCGTAGAGAAAAGCCAACTCCTTCTCTACTCAGGCCTCTGTCCAGCGCTACTTTGCACATTATGCTGCTCAGTGAGTCCTTTGTGATTGATAGTGAGCCCTTGACTGTTTGCACTGCATTGAGGAGGGTGCCATGGGGAGGAGCTCAGAGGAAGGAAAGATTTTTATCTGAAGTGAGGTTTGCTGATCTCACGATTGTTGGGCTTGACCCGTGAAAAGTTGGAAAAATCCCAAAGATCTTGCGAAAAGTAGGAGGTATTTGTTCTGTTTTCTTAGACACAATTGTAAATATCTCCCAGGACAAGAATCATGGTTAATAATAATTGATCAACCGGGGCGCCTGGGTGGCGCAGTCGGTTAACCCTCAGACTTCGGTTCAGGTCATGATCTCACCGTTTGTGGGTTTGAGCCCCGCGTTGGGCTCTGTGCTGACAGCTCGGAGCCTGGAGCCTGGAGCCTGCTTCCGATTCTGGATTCTGTGTCTCCGTGTCTCTCTCTGCCCCTCCCCCACTTGTGCTCTGTCTATCAAAAATAAATAAAATGTAAATAAATAAATAAATAATTGATCAATCAAGCTATCATGAGGTATTTATTAAATATATAATGTGTATGCAGCACTATATTCCAGAAAAGTGAGGTGTGCCAAGGAAAATAGTGATCGAAATGAATGTTTTGGTTTTAGTATTTCCACTATGTACACAGACTTCTCGTCTACAAAGTGGAATAATAACCTCACAGTTCTTTGAAAGAACCAAAGATAAAAATCAAGATTATGTAAATTAGGTAATTGTCAAACTGTAGTTGCTATATGATCACATTTTATTATTTTAAAAAGATTTTTATGTGTAGAAGAAATGCATATTTATATAAGTGCCAAATACAAAAGTGTCTAAGAAAAATGAATGCATATTTGAATGCTAGTTTATGTGCAGTGAATTTGTTCAGTCTCCTTACTTGTGTCTGGGTTACCTTTGAAAACGAATTGCCCATGACACTTTTGGGAAAGATTTCACCATATTGTAAACAACTCATTTTCCTTTTAGAACTTCAGCTCTGCAATTTTCGTTCCATACATATCTTCTCTTTCATGTCCTGTGAAACCTACAAAAAATAGATGCCTACATTTTTGCTTTTGTTAAATATGACCATTTTTTGTCCATTGATCTTGATTCTCTATTCCATGATGCTTATGATAGGAATTAGTACCTTTTACTATTCAGCCTAATGTACATTTCTACTTAAGTCAGTTGGTTACTCTTTCCCAACCTAATAGCTAGAACATAGCATCAAGAAAATATTATGGCGTTTTAAACAAATACATATTTTTAGATTACTGAAGTAAAACTCAGTGACAAAAAGCAGACTCTTTTAGTTTTCTGCCGGAAAATTGCTTTTAAAATTACTTTATATTGAGTTTAAAGTCATTTTAAGAGTGAAACGTCTCCATTTTAATCAATGTAAGTATTTCAAACTAGATGAAAATCGAATATGTTTCATTTTCATTTTTTAAAAATGAATGTTCTATTAACTTAGTTTTTAAACTCAATATAAAAATCTTTTAAAATTTAAAATTTCTCTTCAGACTTTTTTTTTATTCTCCAGGAGTTCTCATTTATCAGATCATAAATGGTATAGATACATATATATGTATATGGTGTATATATGCATATTCAATATCTTATACTGAGTTTCAAGTAAGTTAATTTTATATAATACATATGCATATATATAAGCAAATACATATATAACCACACACATAGAAAGAGAAAAGACTCTCACAGGACAATCTCAAGGCTACAGAAATGGATCACAGAACACAGCAACCAATATTTTCAGTCAGTTTCCAAACTATAATTGCGATGTTATTACAACAAAAATCATTAAAAAATAATGGATATTATGTATATTATATTCTCACTTTTTGTTCAGTATTTGGGGGTTATTTAAAGGACTTCATTTGCTTATTCCATTTCATTTGATTCAATGGCAGGTATCTGGTCCTTAGCACACAATACAATCCCCTATCTATGTTACTACTAACAAACACACAACAATGAAACAAAACAACAATGTTTTTATCACATCTATTCTACATACACAAACACATTCACACATATTTTGTTTAGCTTATTTCTTCCTTATTTTTGCCACATCGTCTCTTTAGGTGTAGCTAAAGCTCTGTATCTCTGCTTTGTTTGGAGATTTGCGTTCTTCAGACCCTCCTCCGATATTTCTGGATCTCACAGCCCCCAGTGCGGTGCTCTTTTCTTTTGGAATAGTTCACCAAACTGTAGCTGTGTGGGAATTGATTGGGAGTGCCTCTGTAGCTTGGCACTCAGCAGGGAAGTACTACCAACCAAGTCATCGATATGTGTTCCCACATGGCTGGCTACTCTTATGTCCACTCCAAGATTCTCTATCAGAAACATCTGAGTCAGAATAAATACTCTGGAGCTGGGACCCGGTCTTCCTGTATTTTGTCCTTTTCCTCTGATGGTACTGGAGCAAGCCCCACAGAAAATAAATCTTAGATACAAGGGAGAAGACTAGAAAAATTAAACCATGCTCTATCATCACCAGTTGAAGTGCCTATAAAAATTTGGAGCAATTACTTTGTTAATGACTTCGCTGAGTGAGGGTAAGCCTCCAAGAAGCTCTGGTCATAGAATCACAATGGTTACAGCTGCGTGAGGCTGGGTGCTTTCAACTTTCAGGCAACTCTTTGAACATAGTATTTTTATTTCAGTTCATATCTCCGGAGTTTCCATATGAATAAACTCTAAGACTCAAAGCAAAGCTCAGCACACTGAGAGTTAGTAACAGTTCCATCTGAAACCAGGAATCACAGGCAATGTGTGCAGAAGGTGACCCAGGTTGGTGGAGGAACATATGGACCTCTTCAAGCCATTTAATAGGACAGAGCTGCATATTGCAGGGTATTTCTTAGAAAAAGTGCTGAGTTTTGTCTGCTTTGGGGTTTCACAGCCATGGTTGTGCACAGATGTGACAATGACTATGGATTTTACTAAGGGAATATGTTTGCTGTTCACCAGTTTGGGCCATACCTACCTTAGAATCGAACGTAAGGGAATAAAACCCATCATGTCAAAAACGCTGGGGGGGGGGGACAAAGTCAGTGTACACATTAAGAAGAAAAAATAGTCTAATAGCCATTGCAACAAATAAATTCTTTGGTGAAATCATGCGCAAAAGTTGAAAAAGAATCAGATAGCCTGGGTTTGTACTTCTGTACATGATATGGTAGAAATTAAAAAAAGAAATTAAGCCCTAAGTTTCCTCACAATTTGTGTTGCTGCTTATTTAAACTCATAAAGAAACGAGAAGATGAAAGGTCAAATTATGAGCTTATCACTGGAAATCTACTAATAGCATTAAAAAAATTAAATTTCAAGAAAAAAAAGAGAAAGTGTTGCTACTTAAGTGTATTTTCATGGGCTTTGTGTTGTGGTTGTTGTTTTATCGACATTGATGTTGCTGTTTTCCAAAGTCCATATATGAAACCCAGACATGTAACCCAAGAGTCTTTCAAGTCAGTGTTTATCCAAGGGTTTTAAAAGAGCAGATTTTACGAATCTTATTTTGTTCAAGTCTAAATATTTTAAGTTCCTCTAGTTCTCGCAGCTAAGAAATAATTAGTTTAACAGATTTCTGCCATCAGTCTAGCTGTATGCAGCAAGGGCAATTATGAAAACACGAAATGGATATTTGCCTCCTTTAAAATTTGAAATATTTTTATAAGAAAAATGATTGAATCCAACATAAGTCTTGTCAAACCTCATCTGTTCTTGAAAGCTGAGTACACGGTTTGGTTTTAAAGATAGCAGCGAGGCATTAAATAAAGGAGATGGAATCACGAAATTTAAGACGATTCCTAACGCTTAAGCACTCGCGAAAGTCATGACTAAGGGGAAAATGGAAGTATTTTAGTGGATATTTAGAGTCAACCTTACAAAGCCCTCTAACAACGGAGAGAATTCTATAAAACTAAACATTTTGTCTTTGGACATAAACACATTTTGAAAATTTTACGTATCTTATACGGAGGACAAACACATTGATTTGGATTTGTGAAAGGATTATGTTTGCAGGATGACTAAACAGCACACTGAAGGATGAAGTAATTCATAAGGAAACACTTTAGAATATAAATACTATATCCAGTTTTAAAACATGCATAATGCATGGTACTTGTGATTCCATGATAATCGTATTCACTTGCAGCTGATTCTTTTTTCACCCCGCGGTCTCCTAATCACTGTACCATAGAATGAGAGGAACAGAGCCCAACCCCTTCACATTACAGACGAGAAAATAGAGCTAAAATAAAAATTAAAATACAATAGGGCAATCCAGTGGGAAAATTCTCTAAGCAGTTAAGAATAATATGCTTAACATGGAGACCTTGATTTCTGTCATTCTCCTTTGTGGTAAAAGTAACTGCTGTGCTGGAGATAAATCCAAAAGCACACCCTGAAGGTACAAAGACAAGGAAATAAATAAGGAATTGCGAATCTAAAGGCAATGCAGAGACCATGCAAGTTATATTTTCGCTGACCTTTCTTCAGGTTAAGAGCAAGAAGTTTGGTGTTAGTAACCTGAAATTGCAGCCCCAGGGCTATCTGCCATGTATTTGTTGATTGACTAACCTGTGCTTTCTTCGTCTCTGTTTCCTTGTCTCCAGAATGACATATTAATATCTACCCTGCCTATGTAACAAGGCCATCGTGAAGAACAAACGAGACAAAGGATTTGAAAGGCTTTGTAAGTTCCCAGGCATCACGAAATGATCGTGCTCTTAGTGTTGGTACCACTTACGAGTCTGCATTGCGTCGGGTCAGACTTGTTGCCAAATGACACCAAATTGAGTTTCTGGAGGACAGCCAGTTGATAAACATTGAAATGAAGGT
Organism: Neofelis nebulosa; assembly: GCF_028018385.1. Lineage (NCBI taxonomy): Eukaryota > Metazoa > Chordata > Mammalia > Carnivora > Felidae > Neofelis > Neofelis nebulosa. Next base: position 38,084,405 of record NC_080782.1, on the reverse strand, counting down.
ATGCTTTCAATAAGTCACACCTGTAGCCATCTTTCACTGTTCAACTGACAACTGGGCCTTGCTTCATATTACTTGGCAAACCTCACTTCTTCAGAACCCTCTCTGGAACAATGTAAGGCTGCCAGTGCCTCTGCGAATCCTCAGCAAAAAGAGCAATCCTCTTTGCTTTCTCATTTGCATATTATTTTTTAATATCATCTTAGCCTTGCAACTGTGCACTACACGGGTCTGGATTTTTCAAACAAAACAACAACATAAAAGAGTAAAGGCAACAAGTTCTATATTGAAAGAGCTACCATGGAGTAGAGGAGTAAAGCTTGCAAAAAGCAGGTATCCAATGCCTGTTCGAATGACAGGGAGGAGAGGCTAACATAACTGGATTCCTAGCTTCCAAAGGAGTTAAAAATGAAACAGCTCCAGCTTAAAATCAATATGAAATTCTATAGGCAGCCTTTACAAAGAAATCAAGGCAAGCATAATATGATCTCGGTGCTCACTCTCGGGAAGAAACGATCACTCCTTCGTGCAGCTCTAGCTAAATGCAAAAGCCAAGTCTTCCTAAAAGCCCCCCCAAAATGGAATTACTGCAATCAGGCACTGTGGTCAGGAGGGCATGGCTGAGATTGATGAGGTTATCAAGAGACAAATAAGGAGCGAGCCTATACAAATTGCTGAGCAGAAAAAGAAAACAGGTTCACGTAGCATATCATTAACAGTTTTCTTTCGAGGGATAGAATCATATTTCCACTTAGCCTATCAATGGGCTTCCAAATATGCAAACTCAATTAAACAAGAGATGGAAGGAGCCCCACCATCCCACTCAGAATGACCCCCATCAGTCAGATTTGGTTTTCTAAGTGCTGATCACAAGTGGCCCTCCCTATCTGACTTCAGTGAGTTACAATGGACTCTCCATAGCTCTATGGATGGGGCAGCCCTGAGTATAAAAAGCAAGGAAAGAAAATATAAGCTTCACCTCGCTGCACATACGTGTATATATTTTTTAAATGCCTCAAGGTAAATCAGAGACATTGAGTAGTTCAAGAATTGACATTTTTTTTTCAACGTTTTTTATTTATTTTTGGGACAGAGAGAGACAGAGCATGAACAGGGGAGGGGCAGAGAGAGAGGGAGACACAGAATCCGAAACAGGCTCCAGGCTCCGAGCCATCAGCCCAGAGCCTGACGCGGGGCTCGAACTCACGGACCGCGAGATCGTGACCTGGCTGAAGTCAGACGCTTAACCGACTGCGCCACCCAGGTGCCCCAAGAATTGACATTTTTATAATCTTTTATCAGGGGATTCATGTTGTAGACCCTTTTGAATGGTTGAATCTGCTACTTTGGATAAAGTCTTTCAAACATAGACATAACACTAGGAGAAACCCCAGAGAGTGCTCTAGTTTGGAATCCTCATTTTACAGCTGGGGAAACACAGTCCACTGACACTGTGTACCTGATTTCAAAAGTTGACCCTGGAGTCCAGCCAGGATCCCATCTCCCCCAGGTACCTTTACTCTTAGCTCGAAGCTTTCTTCCTCTCTTGCCCCTTGTTCAGAGTTAACTCATTTCTAGGTTCACCAAAGCAACAAATTATGACCGCAAAGCCTTCAAGTAATTAATACATCTCTAGATGGTATTTATGGAAATGATTGGCTTGCACCATATTTCCAAAGTAAAACTTATGAGGCAAAGGCAATTTTTTTGAAGGGAGAAAGAGGTGGCAATCTCCCGGTATTAAATTTAACTCCAGGTGAGAATAATTTTAAATTTGTTATGGAGGTGCTCCAAGTTTTATTTTATTCCTTGAAAATGTATGCTGTAGTCAAATTTCCAAGTGCTTTAAAATATTTTTTTGAGAATGACCTTGGGAATCCATGACTGGACTGCCTATTATGTTCATCTTCGTGTTTGTTTATCAATATAGGCATCAAGAGGACCTAGAGAAGTAGCTTTTGCTGGTACCTGAATTAAGAATATGGCTTCGGGGGCACCTGGGTGACTCAGTTGATTGAGCATCCAACTCTTGATTTTGGTTCAGGTCATGATCTCAGGGTCTTGGGATCCAGCCCCATGTCAGGCTCTGCACCTAGTGTGAAGCCTCCTAAAGATTCTCTCTCTCTCTCCCCCTCTGCCCCTCTCCCCTACTCACACTCTCTCTCTTTCTAAAATAATTTTTAAAGTTTAAAATAAAAGAATGTGGTTTCTTTCTTTACCAACAGTTACCCAAGAAGAATGCCATCTTAGGGGAAATGTTGAGAATCAAATACCTTCACCTGTTGCCTTGACGAATTAGGCAGTGTCAATATTCCTGGAACCCCTTTATTTCTGGGAAAAAAGTAGGGAAAAAAAAGAAGTCAATACAATGTATTGTCTCTGCCCTTATAGCAGAAGAGCAGAGCAACAGATTTCTGTTTCTTCCAAGTCCCTTCTGTAGTAGCCGAGGCCTTCTTGGAAAGCAAGGTGGGGAGAACTGTTGTCAGGGGGAGAGAGTGCACATGCACTAGAACCACATAAGCCCAGAGGAGCTCACTGTGGAAATGAGAGCCCAAGGAAGATAATCAGGGGCCTACTGAATAAGATACTGCCCATATCAGATATTGAGGATTCGTTCATAGAGGGTTTCCCACGATTTCTCCTACTTTCTTTTATTTTCTCTCCTTTAAAACCTCATTTTCACCCAAACCACAAGTTTTGGGTATTATATCTCTACTATTTTGGAAGTGACATATTATATATAACACATTAGTGGAGTAAAGCCAAAAATCAAATTAGCTTAAATTGAAAAGCAAACAATATTCATTTTTACACATTTTCTAGAACTGAAGAACACATTTATTTTAAGTCTTTATTCTAAAGGCTGTTTATATCATAGCTAATAATATTTGTGATATATGACTTAGGAGAGATGTCTGTGTGTTTTTTTAATTGCAGCTTCATTTTTTCCTGTAAAGACGATTTTGATAAGTGATCTTCTCTGAAAGTTGGGAACGTAGGGGAAGATTAATCTAGCCCAGCAGAGAAACTAAAGTGGCAAAAATTGATTAAGGCATTAAAATATCTACAGTATGCCTAGAAAATATGAGCTGTCTCTAAATGGTCCCAGTAAATCACAAACCAAACTCGAAGGAAGCAGTTAAGAAGAGCTTCCCTAGTAATAGAAAAGTTTTCAAGGTAAAGTATTTGGAAAGTGTCATTTTATTTTTTATATACTGTGCGATTAGAGAGAAATATTTACACAGCTACAACCCAGTCTTTTCTCCCTAGTTTTTCGGGAAAGAAAAATATCCCTAATGCACAGGTAATATTTACAATGTAGATAATTGTGTAGATATGTTATATTCCTACATATAAACAAACAAATATATTTTGTACTACCTGTGGCCAATTATGTGATGTGATGGAACGGGAGAAATCTCTCAAAATCCACTGTCCCATAGATTGACTCATAAGCCCCCTATCCTGCCTGAAACTCCTCCAACTTTGTATTTCTCTTCTAAGATTTAGAAATATTTTCTAAATTACTCTGTCAGAAAATAATGTTACTTGGGAAAGACCTTGTGAGGAGGAACAAAGCCATTAGCATTCCTGTTTATATTTGCACACTTACCACATTAGTTGACTTTGATCTAAGAAACTAATGAAATTTGTTTGGGGAGGTGGGAAAGAGTTGAAACATTTTTTCTTCCATGAGGCAAACAGGTCATGTATGACCTCACAATGGTGGTCCAGGGAGAAAGCAGCAAAGTTGTGAGCATTTGGGAGATTTCAAAGTAGGTCAAAGCAGCCTAAAAATAGAACTGAAATCGAGTTTTCTCACTTGAACTGGGCTCACAGTGGCTGTCTCAAAATTCTTGATTTAACTCTTTTGGTCTCGTTTGCATTGTCTCACATATTCCTCACGAAAATGACACTAAATATTTTAGCTTTCTTCAGTCTCTGCATATCTCTCCTCTCCCTCTGAACAGATTAGCCCATTATGTTTACTTTCCTTTGAAGAACAAAACCACTGCAGTGAATTTCTCCTCTATACTTTGGGCTCAGCCCCACTTCCAGAGCAACCCTTGCTCCCTTGCTATGAGCTGACCCCCTAGTGCCTTTTGGAGAGACACTGCCTATTACCACCTCACTCTTCCTCATGGTGAACTTCTCCCCTCTTTCCACTGCCCTCACTACCATACTTTGGAGAAACATTATTCTATTACTCAATCCTGAAGTTCTCTTTTCCACCATTTTTTTTTTTTTGTCTCTTCTTTCCCTGTTAGACTTTTATTGTAGTTATATTTTCTGCCTCCACCTCCTATTGAAGTTTTCCATTCTGGCTTTGAAATCCTCTTCACCCACTTACTAGCCCAAGAGTGCTGAATAATATCTGTGACCCATGAGCCAATTGATTGAATATTTAATAATTACCTTTTGTATTAGGAACTTCTTCATAAAGTACATATGTTAAAATTCCCCCATTACATTTATTCTGTTGCTTAGCACTGATATTCCTGAGTTTAAACATTGAACTGGTGAGGTGCCTGGGTGGCTCTGTCGGTTAAGCATCCAACTTTGGCTCAGGTCATGATCTCACGCTTTGTAAGTTCGAGCCCCACTTCGGGTTCTGTGTTGATATCTCAGAGCCTGGAGCCTGTTTCAGATTCTGTGTCTCCCTCTCTCTCTGTTTCTCTCTCTCTCTCTATCTCTCTCAAAAATAAACAAAAGTTTAAAAAAAGTAAGAAAACAAAAACAAGAACACTGAACTGGCACAGTGAGCTCAGAGGTTTCATCAGGCTGAGATGGAATGAAGTTTTTCTCTTATACTATAAGTAACCTTCTATTATAGTGCAAAGAATTCAAAGCACTCTGCTCCAACTGTCTTCTGAGAGAAGCTTCCGCATTAACCACATCTCAACACATCTAGACAGGTCCAAACACGTCCCTACTGTTCTGTTTCTAAGGTTGAGATAGAAGACTGGTCATCCCATCTCTTGACATCAGCTGCCAAGAAGCCAGAAATACTGTAGAGTAAAATAGGCAGACTATACTGTCAGTCAGACTCAGCAGAAAATGCATTAAATTTTTTAAAGTAATGTATTTTTTAATGGATCATAGAAAACCTCACTAGAAATTCCTGGGATTCAAAATTATTCATCACAACAGTGAAGACTTGAAGCCATAGTTACCTAAAGAATAATTTCAGTAAGAGGACATACGGAGACACAAAGTTTTCTGGATGACTAAGTGAATTATTTTCCTGGATCCATAGTTATATGACAATCTCTGGATGCTCTACAAATGAAAGAATTATCCATGGCTAGAATCAGGGATTCACATGCTGTGTGTGCGTGCGTGCGCGCGCGCGTGTGTGTGTGTGTGTGTATTTAAAGACTGTCAAGAAAAAAATCCTTTGCTTTCTGAACTATTGAGATTCTCTTCTGAGTAATAGATACCTGTTCTTGCAATCTTATTTGCTCTGCCTCTTCAGGAATAATTTTTTAAAACAGCAATAATGTATAAACAGATCAGTTAACGGAAAGGAAATTCTTTATGTCTCAAACTACATAGGTAAGAGCTCACCAGATTCAGTATCAAAAGTATTTACCAACTTTCTTCTCACAGATGGGCACATCCATGTAGGCAGGCTTCAGGCACAATTAACATACTGATCATTCAACTGCCTTTTTCATTACTGAGAAAATGCTTAAGAACAATTTAGGATATTTATTTCTTCATCACCAATCTTTTCTTCTCTTTCTAAATTATGGATGAGCCAAAATATTGATAAAACTTACATTCTATTAATTTAATTAAAAACTTCCTCCCTTCCTTCCTTCCCTCCTTCCTTCCTTCTTTCCTTCCCTCCTTCCTTCCTTCCTTTCTTCCTTCTTGATTTGAGAAAGAGAGCATGCACGAGCAGGGAGAAAGGCAAAGGGAGAGGAGAGAATCTTAAGCAGGTTCTATGCTCAGCACAGAGCCCCACAGGGGTCTCTATCCCTCGACCCTGGGATCATTACCTGAGCCAAAATCACTAGTCAGATGCTCAGCTGTCTGAGCCATCCAGGCGCCCCTTCCTGTAAAATTTCATCATAATACCAACATTGTAATTAAAATAGCTAGAGATCAGTAATCACCGCTATGTCAAATTCTCTCAAATCACTAGCCAGAATATTCTTTAGTATTCCTATACTAGAACTTTCCTGAAAACAGTTTAATAACATATTTTTGAACGAGTAGGTACAAATATTGCTATCATAACAAATATAAAAGTAAATATTCTCCTCTGCACTGGTAATAGCACAGAGACGTGGTTCGTGATCTAACCCCCATAATTCAGAATCCTCCTTAAAAATTAGTTCATGTGTTAGTTAAGTGGGGTTAAAAAGAAACTTTCAATATCAAAGATGCCAAAATCACAATAACTTTATCTTCTTCCTCTTTATCTCTTATCATCACCATCATCATTATCCTCTTGCTTTTGTTTGTTTTTCATGACAGGTTGTAAAGAATACACTGTTATTTGGGCTATATTCACACTTTCGGTTCTACCTATTTTACAAACCGATCTGTTACAATTCGGTTAAAATAGGAAAAGCACATGCGTTCTGAGAACCAGTTAGGAGCATATATAATATTTTAGATATTATAAATTTTTAAATCTGTTGCATGATAAAATTATTTTGTCTAAGTATATTTCTTAATTATTTTAATGCTGAGAGTGGAGAGTGTAAGCTTCTAATAGAATGTTCTATAAAACTAGAAGAATATTTTATAAAAATCACCACTTCCAAACCCTCTCAAGTAGCCCTCAATTATTATAAGAGAACATACAGTGATCTTCCATTGAATATGAAGTAATTCTAGTAAGGATATGGGAGGAAGTAGCAAAAATTTCTTTATTGGTCATACTTTGACTCAACTGTCTTTATAAAAGTAATCTAACTATTATACTTAATGTTTTATCCATTGTTCCCTGATGTGTGTTCTAACTTAAAGATACTGACTTTCCATGAAATGTTTTCTATAATTCACCTCAAAGCCCTTTTAGATAAAGGTATGTAACTAAATCACAGATAAATTATCTCTATAGTATCTGAAATATGTTCCAAGACGAATCTGGGAATTTTGGAAGTCTTTGAAAATAACTGCCTACCTGATTTGGTAGCAGATATTTCCACAACAAATGTGAAGAAAAATACATTTGTTTTCACATATAAAAGTGTCTGCTGAATATATACATGCAGCCCATTAGTAAATATAAGAAATTACTATGGTGAGTTCTGATTTGCTTGATTAAAATACAAATTCATTATTCCCTTCAGCATTCATATTCTAAAAACATAAATGTTAGCTATTTGGTGTTGTCATTAGTATATTTTAATATCGCCACAGACTGTCAGGAAAAAATAAATAAGTTTTTGCTGAGGATGATACAATCGAACAACCGTACATCCTGAGAGTGATTTATCTAAGAAGTCCTTGAAGCAAGTTGGACAAGAGTGCCAATGGCTCATGAGGATATTTTCCTTTCTCTTGTCAGCACGTTTTGTTTATTTTCAGAACAGATGTTTTATTACCATGGGAGGGGGTGGTCTTGTTGCAACCCCGTCATAGACAGACAAATCAAGGGTGTTACACTGTCAATTCCTGGAAAAAAAGTGATTCTTTTTTCCCTCTCTAAAAGACCTTCTGGTAACCTAATAGAAAATGTTCAACCAAAGCCTTTATACTTCCTACTGAGTAAGTACCCTGCTTGGAGGCGGGCAGAGGGTGTCACCTCACAGGAAGTGCTACTGTTATATTTGATTGTTTCTCTACCTTTGTCTATGGGATGGTTCTGGAAGTGCACTGTCACATACCGCCATATGTAGAGCATATCATATGCCATCAAAACAACTGTTGGTACTGATCGATGAGAGACAGATACTTAGTTGGGGTGCTGAGGCCTTTTTGTCTGCTTTTCAGTTTGGACTGGCCAGCATTTTATTATATAAGCAGAATGCTCCATTAGGCAGATTCGCTCCCATTTTCCCAAGCCCACCTCCCCACACCCTACATCCTGTTCCCCCACCCCACCCTCTGTGCCAGGAGACTTTTGACTATATTTCTGTAAGAAATCATTTGGGTTTGGCCTCTCTCACGGCCAAACACTCTCACTTCTGGGAACCTCTGCAAATAGCTAATTTTATTAAAAACACATTAGGACAAAATATATGAAAAGTTAAGGAAGTCACTGATGGGTGCTTTTACGATGTTCGGTTGATAAGTTTGACCTACCAACTGACAAAATGAAAGCCATCTCTGCAACTCCCATTCTCCCCCATAACTACACTTCCCCCCCTCCCTTCCCCGCCCCCCCCCCCCCGCCAGTGAATACAAGAAGCAGTCTGGTTTAGAATGCATAGTTTTATTTTAGCTTAATAATGAGAAAGACTTTGATTGAGAGATGTTTTGGTTTTTTTTATTTTTTTTAGCTGTTGATTTGTTTTTTGGTTTAGTGTAGATTTTTTTGTTTTGATTTGGGGTTTGTGAAGCTTTTTGGGTTTTATTTTGTTTTTGGTTTTTTGTTTTTGCTTCTGCCACTGAGCTGCCTGCACGGTAAACAATCTTAGTGCAGAGACTGAAAAAAAAAAAATACAATAAAGCTTCGAGAGTGGAAATTGCCCAAATGCCTCACGAGAGGTTCAGGCTGGTAATGACAAGAAGACACAAACCAATTGTTTATTTTTTCCTGCCTCCAGCAACACTTTTAGCTTACCACATACCTTTTTCATATGGATGTGATTTTTTCCCCCGATGAAAAATATATGCTAAGAAGGAGAATGTCTGCAATTAACTAAAATAAAAGAGCAAACTACAGCATGTGCTCTATGGTGCAATAAAGGCAAAGGGCTCTTTGTGAAGAGACATCGCTCCAGGAAAATTCCTTTCTCTAACTGTGATGCATTTGCTTCTATTCTGCATCGTGAACCTCCTGAAAATAGAAACTTTATGTTTAATTGATTTATTTGTAATGAATCTGGCTCGGGGTAAAGACTCTTTGAAGCTGATTGATTACTGCAACAAGCTTAAGATTTCATACCACAACAAACCTTTTTGTACTAATAAACAGTGGGACAATAAAGCTCTGGGGCATGGTGTTTCCCTTCACATTAAAGTGAGGATTTGCAACTTAAGTATGTGAGGGACATAGTTTATGTGCTCCCAAGAAGCAGACATAATGAACTATTTCTTTTAATGGCAGATTATCCCTGTTTCTATTTCCTGGAGTGAAGACCTCGCAAATTGATGTATCTGTCCTCTGAGGTTTTCAGAGAGGCATTATGGCATTTTAAAATATTAATATGAGAGTACATTTAGCTGAAAGTAGCTAGTCTAGGAGTCTCATGTGGCTGCAATGCAGGTCACCAGAGACCTGCTGTCTCTCAAGGCAAATGATTTACTCTAAGTGTATCATTAAGATACACTTTTTGGGAATTTATGATGGTGCTTTTTCACCAAGTTATACCTTTTCCATAAAAATTTAAGTATTTTATGCTATTTTCCCTCACTCTTATTCCTTAAAAACCTGGTCAGTGTCACAGGCAAATTGTAAGTGCCACCTCTTTCAGTGCCACCGTGGGTTTGGGCTGAACACTGATTAACTAGGACTGGATGTCACATCTTGTTACAACTTTGCAGAGCAGAAGACTCTCCTAAGAGATTTGAAAAGAACGGCAATTATTCCTCCAATGGGGAAAGAGGGGAGGGGGTGGAGATAAATCCAGATTCAATGCATGAATTGGACAATAAACACAGAAAAATAATAATCCGATATATAAATGCCAAAGAAACCACTCAGGGAACTGCCTGTAACTATTAATTTTTTAAATAATTACCAGATACTTTTAAAGTTTCTTTTTAAATAACAGGTGACTTGGTTTAACCCCCGGCTTTTCAGATTTTAAGAAATCAGTCGATAGCTAGGCATATCTGATGTAGAAAGAGAAAGAAACTCAACCTCAGATTCTCCTGTGTTGTTTCTTATCATCCCCAATGATCATTACATATTAAGGCCTGGCAACCTGACTTGCTAACAAAAAATAACCTTGCTCCTCTGCCGTGAGACAGGTTGGGGCTGTAGCCTATAACTTAGTTATTTTTTAAGTAAGTTTTTGGTCATCTAAAAGGTGGACGCAAATGTGATGCCCTTTATTGTGTGTGCCTGTGAGAGGCTGCCCACAAATAGACTTCAATTATTGCCCTCAATTTGCCTCTGATGTGACTTTGGCACAAAAACACCCCAGATTTCTCATACCATTCCCCTACACGTTGTGATATTCTTATGGCAGGCTAGAACAGAAGCTTCTGTAGTGCATTTGTCTTTATGTGATTGTGGAGGTTAGTTTTAAAACTTCTGTCTCTAAAGATATGATTTGATTTAAAGACTAGACCCAAAAAGGAAAATCATTTAAAATAGTAATGAAGACTCCAACTCACAAAGTCATGATTTTTTTTTCCTGACCAGAACAATGTAATTAATTTATTTAGTTTGGAAATCCATTGTCCATTGGAATAATGCTAATGTAACATCTCAGCAGTAAATGTTAAACTCCTTAAATGTGACTCTACAGGATTCCCTGGGAGGAAATGATCCTTTTGCTAATGATAACCATCAACAGTGAAGGAACTAGTAAAAGCAGCAAAGGATTACTCTTCAAGCAACATTTCTTAAAATAGTCTGCCTGATTCTATCAGCAGTGTCTCTAAACGCTATTTTCAAAAAAGTATTGCCAACTTTCTTGAGTATGGAGACTGTGCCTACCATATATGCACTGTGAAAATGTAGTTTAGCTCACCTGTAAATGGATGCAAAATCACAAGTGTGATAAATAAAGAAGAAAATCATCTTAGAAAATGACAAAGCCCTATCTGTTCTATCTGCAAACTTAGTGAACCGGTCAACGCTTTCTGTAGAATATACTGTATACATGTGTCATCAAATATATTTTTAAATGATTGAAGGATATAATTACATTCAATGGCCATAACCTTTATTTATACAGAAGTTGCCTTTTTCATATAACATAGGTGTAAGATAAGCTGTATTTTTTTTAAATAGGTTGTTAAAGATAAGCTTCCTCCGCATAGAATATTCAAAAGAATCTCATTTAAATTTTTAATTAAAGCTAATATGATCTTAGGAAAACAAAGCTTTATATTTTAAAATTTAAAAAGTGGTACCCAATCGCCGGCATTGTATGCCAAGAGCTCTCAACTTCTACTTTGCTAACCAAATTTTATTACTTTCGGTCTAGACCAGGTTCACCTAATACTTTATTGATAAAAACATTTTGTATTTATATCTTAATTCTCATCGAGAGACCTTATAAGGCTTTGCAGACATTACCTCATTCAGATGTTCACAATGTGTCCATGAGGTAGAGAGGTGACAAGCATTATAAATGTTAATGATGTTAATAATACCAATATTTATATAGTGGCCTTTTGTAATGAAGTTCAGAGAATTTCTATTATATATGCTATCCTGCTTCATTCTTCACAGAACCAAAATGATGTTGATTGAAAGCAAGAATTATTGACCCTAAAGTGGATGCGGTTTTCTTGAGGTATGCTACTTTCTAAAAATGGTAGAAAATTAGGAGACACAATGAGCCTGTGGAATTAACAATATCGGGATTTGGTGGGATTTACTGATATTCATAAATACCTTTATGAATATATTTTTAATCTTTCCACTTCTAATGAGGTTTTAATGACACCTCCTTCTCTCATTTAGGCTGCTTTCTTGAGTGTCCCTTGTTCTCCTAACCCAGCACCTTACATTATTGAAGTCAGAAGACTCAGGAGTCAGTACCTACTAGACCATTTTAATTTTGCCTTAGTGAAATCACTGAATTTTTCTTAGCCTCAGTTTCCTCACATAAAAATAGGAATATAAAATTTGCCTTAGTTCTTAGCAAGGTTATTTGGAGACCAAACAAGATAACATTGGGGGGGGGGAGAGTTGTGAGGTATAAAACGCCTTTCAGGGGCACCTGGGTGGCTCAGTGGGTTAAGCGTCCGACTTCAGCTCAGGTCATGATCTCAGGGTCCCTGAGTTCGAGCCCCGCGTCGGGCTCTGTGCTGACAGCTCAGAGCCTGGAGCCTGTTTCGGATTCTGTGTCTCCCTCTCTCTCTGACCCTCCCCCATTCATGCTCTGTCTCTCTCTGTCTCAAAAATAAATAAACGTTAAAAAAAATTTTAAAAAAACGCCTTTCAAGTGAGTTATGTATATATATATGTGATATTATCCAGAACAACAACAACAACAAGAAGTCTTGCTTCTACAGGTAATGAACCTGTAATGGATATCACTTCCATTATTCATGTGATACAGTTGATATGACAAAGGGAGCTAAATGGTTGAAAATAGGCAATAAATAAGTCATTAAAAATGTTTTTTACATTATGATATAATAGTAATAGTAACCTATTAAAGGACCTCAGTAGAGTTTTGCAAGAAACAACTGATACCGTGCAAAACAAAACAAAACAAAATCTGTATTTTGTATTTGGAGTTTCTACTTTAGTCTTAATTATATTAATTTATTTGATTTCTATTTTTCTCAAAATACTATAAAGATTTTCCCCCAATAGAAAATATTTCCATTGGTGTTGTATTTCATAACCAACATTAACTTCATCAAAGTTCACTAAGGAAAAGAACAAAGTTCAAGAAATTTTGAGAGAATTTGGTTGAGTATTGCTCACTATTTCTCATGATAGAAAATTTTTAAGAGGTCACCAGCAAAAAAAAAAAAAAAAAGAAATTAAAATTTGTGTTTTTCTTACTGACTTAGGCAACTCAGTGAGAAGGTAATATAAATCAAATGTAACTAGAAAAAAGAACCCAAGGAAAAGTAACTTTCATATTTTACTGTGTTTAAAATTCTTAAAAATATAACCAAGTGGCCTGTTTTGAAGCTGGATAAAATGTTCTTTCCCTTATATTCTCTCATGGTTTTCTATTAGGATATATGAAACAGCTTTAAGTCTTTGATTGTGATACTGTGTTTCATCAGAAGAAGAAACTGTGAAATAAATTCTATAGCATAGTCTACTCTCCTATTTTCCTTACTTTTATTGTAAATGCAATAAACCTTAAACTTTTGTTTTTTAATAAACTACATCAGATCTCTGGATGAATGAACCATCTAATATCTTCCCCACAGTTTCCTTTTACAAAATAAATATTCTTTAAAGGGTAGTTTCACTTGTGTCTTATGTCATTCAGCTATTTATGGTACTACTCTTTGTAAAATCTAATAAAATGTTCAAATATAAACACATATGCTCAAAAGGAACTAGGAAAATAGTTTAAAATGGTAACATTTAAAACAAGTGTAAATTTAATGTTTCCTCATTCACTTTCAAATACTTAGGTACCAGTGCTTACTTACTATAACATTTTTTGTGTTTCAATGAATAGTTGCTTCATCATTGTAAAAATTATTAAATTGTCTAATTTCTTCCATTGCTGACATATAAATTATTATAATTAGCATATTCTATGTGTTAGAAGCAATAAAGTGGGAAAATCTTAGAATTGAATCACAATGATAAAGTGTTACGGGGGCACCTGGGTGGCTCAGTCGGTTAAGCGTCTGACTCTTGGCTCAGGTCATGATGTCATGTTGTGACATCAAGACTCTGTGCTAAGTGTGGATTTTGCATGGGATTCTCTCTCTCCCTCTCTCTCTCTCTCTCTCTCTCTCTCCCTGCCCCTCCCTCATTCACACTTTCTCTCTCAAAATAGATAAATACAAACTTTTTAAAAGATGATAAAGTGTTACAATTGCAAAAAGGAAAATTTCTGATTTTGACATTCATTTTTAGCCTAAGCTTTTCAATAATACTATTTGTGGAAAAGTAAGCCATAAATAGAATTCCAGTACCCTTTATGATCATGTACCTATTAAATCAAACTTTGCCTGGGGGCGCCTGGGTGGCGCAGTCGGTTAAGCGTCCGACTTCAGCCAGGTCACGATCTCGCGGTCCGTGAGTTCGAGCCCCGCGTCAGGCTCTGGGCTGATGGCTCGGAGCCTGGAGCCTGTTTCCGATTCTGTGTCTCCCTCTCTCTCTGCCCCTCCCCCGTTCATGCTCTGTCTCTCTCTGTCCAAAAATAAATAAAAAAATAAATAAATAAATAAATAAATCAAACTTTGCCTGCACAACCCCTACTGGGGGATTTAGAAATTGCTTTGTTTACATTTGAAACTTGAATCTATTGCCTCTTGGAATCTATCATGATTCATATCCCTTTTACAGAGCCACCTAAAAGTAAAACAAAAAAAGCAATTTATAATCATTATTGGTAAATGGGTTCTCATGAATTGTACCTGAACTTCTTGGAATTAAATTGTTAAACAAGAATGATTTAAGATAATTTGCAATCAAATGAGACAAATGGTGAGCTCATTCTTGCCAGCCTGCCACATCTAATAGCAACTTTGGGTGCAAATCAGAGAAGGCACATTTCAGTCATTTTTCTCATACTGGACAGAAAGCTCAGGTGAAAAAAAAAAAAAAGGTTAGTAGTTTCTGTTTATTTCTGAGCCAGTTAAATTAATGTTACCCAAAAGAGAATCTGGCCATGACAATCTGTCATCTTACTTCTAAAAAGAACCCCAAAGACAAATGTGCAAGGGGACAAAAATACCTTCTTCATTCATAAGACACGGATGGGGGTGGGGCAAAGCATCCCCAGATCAAAGTGGAGTTAACATCTAGAGCTTATTAATAAATCTTATAATTCTGTATAGAGAAATATTTCTTCACAAGGATTGCAGACACTAATTCAAGAATCATTACATGATAGATAAAGACCAAGTGGCCAGAGAATAAATATAGAAGAAAGAGTGACAATACCTAAGTAATGTATTCATCAGGTACTCTTAAATGCCATAGGAAAAATAAATCTTGCATTACTAATTCTCAAATATCTACCCGTAGGCAAGTTGACTTGAAAACACCATAACTGGGTCACTTTTTACTATTTATTTTAACAAATGGATAGGATTGCATTAGCATAGGGAAAAGTATAAATATTGATTTGAGAACCTAAAGCATACAATAAAATAGCAACCTTTCTAACCCTTTTAAAGAAATCCAGTCATAAATAAAGTTCATCTCCACTATTTTTTTTTCAGGAAAACAATTGATACATAATTCATCCATAAAATATCTTCGTTATTCTCTTTCCTGATCACCACCCGCATGTCCTGGTCATCATAGCATTACAGCATATAGATTACATTTGTCCACCGTCCTAAAAGGGTGTGCTGTACCATATACAGCAGCCCTTTTTTATTTATGGCACAATCTATAAGGGCAACTTTTAATAGTTCCACATGAGCTGAGTGCTAAAAGACAGAGATGACAAATGTTAGTATTATTCTAACCATGATAAAAACAAAATCAATAATTGTGCTTTTGAAATCAGGAAAAATAACATTGAACTATTTCAGGTCATGTCTTGTTCATTTATCTCCTATATTCCCATACAAAAAAAATCAAGCCGAGAATATTAATGTTCTACAACTATAAATAATTACCAAGTATTTTAATGAAGTGATCTCTATTTAAGTGAGTCAAATACATTACACTATTTGCCGTGGCAACACTGAGAACATATATGTGTGTTAAAGTGCCCTCAGCACTTTCTTTGAGGGCCTACTGTGCACCAAATATTAACCAAGGTTCAGAAGGCTTAAGATGAAGAAGATATGATCGCTGCTTTCTAGAAGTTTACTGGAGATGCTACTTAATCTCATTGCTGGAGATAATGCTCAAATATTTACACTAATACTTTGGGTTGGGTAACCTTGTTGTCCTCCTTGACTCATCTTGGTCTTTTACAAGTCCCATCCCTTTAATCCCCAAATCCCGTTAGCTCTGTCTTCACAATGTGTTCAGCCACTTCTTGCATCTTACTTTTACTTCTACCATCTTGGCCCAAGCTACTATCAAGCTTTACTTGGATTATTCATAGTCTCTGTCTTACATGAGGACGCATCTAACACCAGATTATAGGCCCCCAGATGCAGGGCCACTTGAAATGCAGCCTGGACCTGAAACAGAACCCTTTGCTTTTCTGGTTTCAGACTTGGCAGCTTTTGCTTTCAGCCAAGAAATACCCGGGAACAATATTCCCAAGAATAGAATATGCTGTCCCACGAATCTGCAGAGGCTGGCCAGGGGTTGTGCTTCCTTCTTAGAGGTCGGAGGTACAAGATAAACAGCCTATGATTTAAAGAGAATGTTCTAGTATGCATCAGGCCATAAGACTCCTAAAAACTTTACCGATGTTTAGAAGGTATATCAGCACCCTGGTAGCACATAGGTCTTACTAAGGCTTCCGAAATAACTTGCTACTTTTTATTCATCTTGTCCAATTACCATAGTGTTATCAACATAGTGGAACAATATGATGTTCCGTAGAATGTCCAAAGAGCCCAGATCCTGACAGAGAGGAAGAGAGATAACATACCCAAAGGGCAAGACCTTATACTGCTGTCTGCCCCAGATGGTTGCAAACTATTTCTTCTCTCTGATAAAACTATCTCCTTCCTGATAGAAATAGAAAGGAACACATATCATGTGCTTGAGGCTGTGTTAATATATTTTTAAGTAAATTTGATGCAGCAACCACAGGATTTCCAACTAGAACTGGTTAAGTTTGTGGTAGGCCACTGTCATCCACCAGAATCCATCTGGTTTCTGTAAGAGCCAGCCTGGTACATTTAAAGGGATATATGATAAGAAACACCTCTGCATTCTGATGTACTAATCTCTGCTATTCTCCCTGGAATATAATAGTGATTTTGATTCACTATCTTTGTTTGAAAGAGAGACAGTTTTAGAAGCTTCCTCTTGGCCTTCTCCACAATGATAGTTCTCACTTCACAGGCCAGAGAAGTAATAGTAGGGCCCTGCCAAATATCAAATCCATGTTCATTATATATTTAGGACAACAAAAATGATCTACATGTGTCTATGAAGCCACTAGACCCAGTGTGAGAAAGGCATTGGCCAGGACTCCACTTAATACCCTGACCCAAATGCCTCCACTCTAACAGGATGATGCTTTGGGTCTCTAGGTATCACTACCAACTCAGACTTAGTATCCGAAGTCCTAGAAATACTGAGTATTCTCCTTTTCTCAGTTGCCCAAGTAAATTGGAAAACTACTGGGAAAATCAATAGCATACATACTTGCCACGATATTACAGGATATTTTCTCTTGGAATCATTCTTTTCTTCAAAGTAGTCGTGTTCTAAAAATTATTTCCATTTCAGAAACTGGAAAAAAAGACTGCAACTTTTCACTGTAGTGACTGCCCTTAGACTCCTAATCAACAATTCTTGATTTCTTTTGATTGTGTAGATTGAGTAATATCCTGTTGGTTACCCATTTATCTTGTCCCTAGTGATGTTGTATGTAGCTGAGCCCCCTGATGCCACTGCACTCTGGTCACTCATGATAATAATGATTACCTTGATTCTGATGGCTAAGTGCCCCCAGTGGTCCCCATAATTTGGGGATCCTATCATCTCTCTTGCTAATAAAGAACCCAGTTCTGTAATGGTATCTGCTACTGTCAGCCATAGTCTTTGGAGGAAAGGCATCATTGAGCTTCTCAAGGATGCTAGTGATCTTCTCAACAGTGCATTCCTTCCTACCAGCAATTCTGCTTCTAGGAAGTTAACAAAAGATAATTTTATGCAAAAATTATATGTACAAGAATATTTGTGGCAACACTGTTCATAAAAGGACTATTTTAAAACAAACTAGATGGCAAAATTTAGGGGGAAAAAAGGGTGGTGGTGCCTGGGTAGCTCAGTCTTTAAGTGGCCAACTCTTAATTTCATGTCAAGTCATGATCCTATGATTCATGAGATAGAGCACCACATCAGGCTCTGTGTTGGTGGTGCTGAGCCTGCTTGGGATTCTCTCTCCCCCTCTCTCTCTGGCTCTCCTCTGTTCATACTCTCTCTCTCTCTCTCAGAATAAATAAATAAACTTACAAATTTTTAAACAAACTAGAAGGGCTGAGAAATAATATTTTAGTTCAAGAATAAATCTCAAAAATTGAAAAGTAAAAACAACAAATACTAAAAAAAGAAAAAAAGAAAAAGAAAAAACACAGAATATCCAAGGACTGTGGGACAACTACAAAAGGTGTAACATACCCATAATGAGAATACCAGAAATAGAAGAAAAAGAAAAAGTGATAAGAAATATTTGAAGCAGTAAGGAGAATTTCACCAATATTAATGTCAGACACCAAACTATAAATAGAGGAAGTTCAGAAAATACCAAGCAAAATAAATGCCCAAAAACCTACATCATGACATATCATTTTCAAATTTTGGAAAATAAAAGATAAAGAAAATATTCTGAAAGAGGCAGAGAAATAAATAAATAAATAAATAAATAAATAAATAGATAAATAGATAAATAAATAAATAAAATATAACTTCTCAAAAACCATGCAAGCCAGGGGCGCCTGGGTGGCGCAGTCGGTTAAGCGTCCGACTTCAGCCAGGTCACGATCTCACGGTCCGTGAGTTCGAGCACCGCGTCAGGCTCTGGGCTGATGGCTCGGAGCCTGGAGCCTGTTTCCGATTCTGTGTCTCCCTCTCTCTCTGCCCCTCCCCCGTTCATGCTCTGTCTCTCTCTGTCCCAAAAATAAATAAAAAACGTTGAAAAAAAAATTAAAAAAAAAAAAAAAAAAACCATGCAAGCCAGATGGGAGTGGAATTAAAATATTTAAAGTGTTGAGGTAAAAATACACCAATCTAGGATGCTGTACCCTGAAAAACTATGCTTCACAAGTGAAGAGGAAATGAAGACTTTTTCAGATCAACCAAAATTGAAGGAATGTGTTTAGTAGACCTACCTTATAATAAATGTTAAAGGAAGTTCTTTAGAAAGAAGAAAAGTACTATAGGTCAGAAACTTGGATCTGTATAAAGAAACAAGGGCTCAGAGGAAGAAGTAAAGGTAAAACAAAAGTTTATAATTTCCTTATTCTTTTTTTTTTTTTTTTTTTTTTGGGGGACAGAGAGAGACAGAGCATGAACGGGGAAGGGGCAGAGAGAGAGGGAGGCACAGAAGCGGAAACAGGCTCCAGGCTCTGAGCCATCAGCCCAGAGCCTGACGCGGGGCTCGAACTCACGGACCGCGAGATCGCGACCTGGCTGAAGTCGGACGCTTAACCGACTGCGCCACCCAGGCGCCCCTATAATTTCCTTATTCTTAATTGATCAAACAGACAATAGTTTGTTTAAAATAATAACAAAAATGTATATAATTAAGTACGCTTATGTATACATTATATATACTTATATATGTTTATATATAAGTTAAATGAATAACAGCAATGATAGAAAGCACAGAAAGAAGAAATTAGGATTATATTGTTGTTATTAGAAGGTGGTCACACTACCCATAAACACTAGTATAGTGTTCTTTGAAACTGGACTTGAATTAGTTGTAAATGTATATATACAAATTCTAGGACAACCACTGACAAGAGTAAAAGGAAAAATATAACTAATATACTAAGAAAGGAGGGAAAATAGAATCATGTAAAATGCTCAATTAAAACCACAAACAGCAGGAAAAAGAGTGGAAGACAAAAACAGGATCAAAAAACAAGAGCAACAAATAGAAAACAGTAATTAACATAATAAATATTAACTCAACCATACCACTTAACACTTCAAATGTCAATGGTCTAAATTCACCAATTAAGAGACAGAGATGATGTGCTCGCTTCGGCAGCACATATACTAAGAGACAGAGATGGATGGAATGGGTCAAAAGACATGACTATATATTGTCTACAAGAAACTCACTTTAAATATAAAGACACAGATAGATTAAAAGTACAGTTGACCCTTGAACATGGATTTGAACTGTGTGGGTCCACTTCTACAAAGATTTATATATATATATATATATATATATATATATATATATATATATGTGTGTGTGTGTGTATACACATATGTATATATATACATATACATATATATATCAGTGTAGTACTGTAAATGTATTTTCTCTTCCTTATAATTTATTAATAACATTTTTTCTTTAACTTACTTTATTATAATAATACAGTATATAATAGATATACCAAACAAAACATGTGTTAATTGACAGTTTATGTTATTAGTAAAGCTTCTGGTCGATAGTAGGCTATTAGTACTTAATTTGGGGGGCTGCCAAAAGTTATATGCATGTAACTCATTCAATTAGGCCAGCATTACCCTAAAAGCAAAACAAGATAAAAACATTACAAAAAAAGAAAGAAAGAAATTCCAGACCAATATTGCTCATGAATATAGATGCAACAATCCTCAACAAAATATTAGTAAATTGATTCCAAAAAAAGTATAAAAAAAACAAGTATATACCACGACCAAGTGTGACTTGCCCCAAGTATGCAAGATTTGTTCAACATTTGAAATCAATTAATGTAATCTATCACAACAACAGAGTAAAAAAGAAAAAAAATCACATGATCATATCAAAAGATGCAGAAATATCATTTGACAAAATCCCAAATCTATTCATGATAAAAACTCTCAGTAAACTGGTAATGGAGGGGAATTTTCTCAAGACTTGAGACAGACTACTTACAAAAGAACCTTCAACTAATATTATATTTGATGATAAAAAACTCAAAGCTTTACCTCTAAGATCAGAAACAAGACAAGGATGTCCCCTCTTACCATTTTCAATATTATTCTGGAAGTCCTGATTAATTCAATAGTCAAGAAAAGGAAATAAAGATTATACATATTAGGAAGGACACACAAAGCTGTCTTTGTTCACAGATGAAATGGTCATCTATGTAGAAAATCTGAAAGAATTGAATAAAAAACTCCCCTGTAGCTAATAAGTACTTATAGTAAGGTTGCAAGATACAAGGTTAATGTACAAAGGTCAATTTATTTCCTATATGTCAACAATAAACAAGAATTTAGAATAAAAAGCACAATAGATAACATCTAATAAGTGACTGGGCAGACTCATCATAAACATTCTCCAAGACCATTGACTCCAAACACCTTGATGCCAGGAACCCTGACTTCAGGGGATGAATGACTTGTGAAGGACATCTGGATCCTGCCCTTGTCCTGACCAGTTCCACAGTGCCCAACAGAACACCTGCACCAGACTGCAATACCAATAAAAACTCCAAACCCCAAGCAAAGAGGAGATTCAAGTCCTTTTCCTTTCTGAGTCTCCCATACACTCTGTATCTCTCTATATAGATATATGATATAGATATAGATAGATATAGATGATATAGATATAGATATAGATATAGATATAGATATAGATATAGATATAGATATAGATAGATGGTATATAGATCTTCAATAAACTCTGTTTTCACTCCAAAAAAATTTACATTAGTATCCAAAAAATGAGATATTTAGATATAAATCTCACCTTGTATAAATATATGCAAGGTCTATGTGAGGAGAACTTCAAAACTCTCATGAAGGAAATCAAAGAAGAAATAAATATATGGAGAGATATTCCATGTTCATTGATAGGAATGAATACTCAATATTGTCAAGATGCCAGGTCTTCCCAACTTGATCAAGAGATTCAATGCATTCCCAATCAAAATCCCAGCAGTTATTTTACAGATATCAACAAACTAATTCTAAAGTTTATACGCAGAAGCAAAACTGCTAAAATAGCCAACACTACCTGACTTCAAGACTTACTATAAAACTACAGTAATCAAGATCATGTGGTATTGGCAAAAGAACATACAAATAGATCATTCTAACACAATAGAGAACCCAGAAATAGACTGCCATAAGTATAGACAGGTGATCTTTGACAAGAGCAAAGGCAATACCACTGAGCAAAGATAGTCTTTTCAATAAATGGTGCTGCAACGACTGAACATCCACGTGCATAAGAAATAAATCCAGACACAGATCTTATACCTTTCATAAAAATTAATTCAAAATTGATCATAAACCTAAAAGTAAAGGCAAAACTATAAAATTCTTAGAAGATAATAGGAGAAAACCTATATAACCTTAAGTATGATGATACCTTTTTAGATACAATACCAAAGACATGATTCATGAAAGAAATAATTGATAAAGTAGAATTCATTGAAATTAAAAATGTCTGCTCTACAAAAGACAGTATCAAAAGAATTAGAAGATAAGCCACAGACTGGGGGGAAATATTTCCAAAGGGTTCATCTGATAAAGAACAGATATCCAAAGAACACTTAAAACTCAACGATAAGAAAACAAACAACCTGATTAAAAAATGATCCAAAGACCTAAACAGACACCTCACCAAAAAAAGATATAGAAATGGCAAAAAAGTATATGAAAAGATGCTCTACATCATATGTCATCAGGGAAATGCAGATTAAAACAATGAAATACCACTACAAACCTATTAGAACGTTGAAAACCCAAAACACTGACACCATTAAATGATCACAAGGATATGGAGCTACAGGAACACTCATACATCAACAGTGAGAATGCAAAATGATACAGGCACCTTGGAGGACACTGTGACAGTTTCTTACAAAACTAAACATATACTTACCATCTAATCCAACAATTGAATTCCTTAATATTTATCCAAAGAAGCTGAAAACTTATGTCCGTGCAAAAATTTGCACACAGATGTTTAAGCAGCAATTTATTTCCATATTTTTTCATAATTGCCAAAACTCGGAAGCAGCCAAGAAGGTGAAAGGATAAATGAATTGTAGCACATCCATACAACAGAATATTATTCAGCTCTGAAATGAAACAAGCTATCAAGCCATAAAAAGATATGGATGAATCTTAAAAATGCATATTACAAAGTGAAAGAAGCCAATCTGAAAAACCTACATATTATATGATTCTGACTTTATGAGATTCTGGAAAAGGTAAAACTATGGAGATTATAAAAAGAGCAGTGGCTGTCAGAGATCACAAGGGTGGCAGGAGATGAATAGAAAGAGCGCATAAGTTTTTAGGTCACATTGAAAACATTCTGTATATTATAATAATGGATAGATGTCATTATACATTTGTCCAAAACCCTAGAAGGTACAACACCAAGAGTGAACCCTAAGGTGAACCATGGACCATGTATGAATATGATTTGTCAAACTAGGTTCATCCTTGGTGAAAAATGCACCATCCTGGTAAGTAATATTGATAATGGGGAGACTATGCATGTTGGGGGTCAGGAGTGGGTATATGTGAAACTCTGTACTTCCCCCTGAATTTTATTGTAAACCTAAAACTTCTTTGACTTCTCTAAAAAAAATCGTCTTTAAAAAAAACCTAGATGTTGTTTTGTGATTTGGCTCACAGTACAAGGTATCTATTTCCATAGATGCTGTGGTAAACTTCCCAGTTTCCTCTTTTAAGACCCAGTCACTTACTCCCCCAGTTGCAAAGGAAGTTGCCTACCAACAATTTACAAAAATGTGCCTCTTCAATAATTGCCCTTGGTTAAAGGAGTTGCTTCACCCAAAGTATGCCCCTTCACCGAGGACACCTCTCATCCAATAACTGGCTGATGTGGGGCTACGGAGACCCAGCCTTAGCTGGGGAACATCCCTGAAGGGCCGTGCCAGCTCCTGAGCAACTTTTGTGGTTGAATCAGACCTTGGTTGCCACTTCATTGCAGTTCAGCTCTTTCCTGTGACCGGTGCTTCTCCCCTCACTCTCTCATAGGTGTTCACAAAACCACTCCTCTATAACCTTCCTGCACAATAAATCTGCCTCAGACTCTGTTGACCAAGGAACACAACCTAAGACAGTCAGTCAATAAAAGACTACACGGTCGTAGAAAGCGATTCTTTATATTTACTGAAAATTAAGATGGTCACAGCCTACGGTTCCTTAAGAAAAGAAAGTTGTCGGCAGTGAGTTATAATTTTGTTCTTTATATAAGATATAAACGTGCATGGTTATGTGTTTAAGATATGAGCACATGCTCACTCATAACAATACCCACAGACAGATATCTGGAAAGTTGTTAGCCCAAATATTAAGTAGTACTGCT
Source organism: Neofelis nebulosa (assembly GCF_028018385.1). Lineage (NCBI taxonomy): Eukaryota > Metazoa > Chordata > Mammalia > Carnivora > Felidae > Neofelis > Neofelis nebulosa. The sequence goes on along the minus strand of NC_080782.1, from coordinate 38,060,304 downwards.
CTTATGATTGCAGGTAATGTGCTCACTGTTTTATCCCCAGAACCAACCATGAATTCTTTGGGCATAGTAAGTCTCAAAAGATATTTATTGAATAAAAATGTAAATAATCAACTGAAACCTAGACAATAGGATTTCAGATGACTATTTTTGTCTTCACACATCCCAGAATTGTTTCAAGCTGTTACAATAACCATGAAAAAAATTAACATTTTAATTATATATGCATATATATATTTAATAATCATATATATTTCAGTTTAGTCTTTCTGATCAAAAGGAAATGGTCTTGAAAGGGAAAATGCCAAAGGATCATTTATTGGCAAAATGTCTTGACTTTAAATGCCCAGTAAATACCTTGTCTGAGAGCCCACATTCAATATTCTTCCAATAATGCAGAGAAATAGTCAAAGTATATGTAAAGAATCAGATGTTTTGGGTAATGCATGATATTTTACAATGGAAAATAACATTAATTATCTTCCTCTACACTCAGGAATTTATCTAGTCTGCATTAGAGCTCATAATCTACCTCCTCATCCCCACCCCCCACAGTAACAGGTAGTGCTTGATGCTTAAAAGATACCGATCTGTTGTCAGTAACTTAGGGTCAAAATTTTATTACCAGGGACATTTTAATCATTTTATGGCTGCATGTTGTGTTCACAATGGGTCTTAGTGTTCCCTATAAAGCAATGCGTTTTAACAAGATTGTATTTCTTGGGAATACTTGCCCTTCACAGCTCAATTGGAGCTTGCCTTGAGAATTTTATGATACAGTTATTTACATAATAAAAATAATGAAATGAGGAGGAATAGTCATGCCAGGATGAAGAGGGTGTCAGCAATTTACCATTTTGAAGGAGTTCTTTTGTAATGATATAAAAATAGCTAGGGGGGAAAAGCAGTTATAAGATTATAAATAATCTTGGTACTCTGAACAGAAATAGAATCTGAATCATCATGAAATAACTTCAAAAACATTAAAAAAAGATTTCCAACCTTCCAGTCTCCCTATAAAGAGATCATTGGGAAATCATCTAATAAGAAAATGATTTGAATTTCAGCCCAAGCCACACTCTGCATTATTTAAGCAATTTTAGTTTTCATTAGCTATGTCCTTCATTGGCTTCCCTTGCACTGACCTGAGGCCAAGGCTAGTGCTTCTCTGAGAGGTCAGGTCATCTGATGAGTAGTCATTATGTTCAACCCAAAGTGGGACATTTTTGGAAAAATCTCTGTGTCTTATTGTCATATTTTCCAGCAAAGATTTAAAAAAAAAATGTCTATAACTCATCCTTCGTAATCACCTTGCATTTTTCTCCTTGGCTAAAAAATGATTAATCCAAATTAACCCAATCAAAATTAGTCACAATAATACTTATGAACAGTTGACTGTAAGCTGTCACTTTGTGAATCCAGAAGGGTGATTGACATTTTTCTTCAGTCTCAGAAATCTTAAAGTCCAGCGTCTCACATCTGTCCTTGCTCTTCTGATAATAGAGGTTTCCTTCTCTTTTTCAAATGTTATTTCCTAGGCCTAGCTCTACCTTTTCATGGTGACTTTGGTAACTCCATCTGTCCATTATACCTCTGTTTCCTTCATCTTCCAATTCTCTCTCTGTGCTAACTCTTTACCCCATGCTTAGCCATGCTTACTCTCTTCCACGCTAGGCAGAAAACATCCACGAAACTTTCTCACGTTTAAACAATACTTTACTTGCCTTCCTTCCCAGGACATCGGTTATACTCACTCTTTCCAGTTTCTCAATTTCTATTCATTTCTTTGGCCACTATGATTGCCATTTCACGTTTAACATGACATTAAATCTGGTGTTCCAATGATTACCCAAACAGCTGAGCCAAAGAACACTGCATTTGAATGCCCTGTCCGTCTTAAACAGTCTCTTTCCCCTTCACATCTCTGACACCACTCCAATGGAACTATTGCATTGACTCACATATTTGATCATTTTGTTTTATGCAGAAAGGCTACCAGGAGTTTATATTTTCCATAGTATAAAATTTATTTCCTTAACATGTCACGGGTTTAACTTATTTATCATCATCTGTGTCTACTCTATGCAGCTGGTACAATGGATGGGCTTCTTGTTAGACTACCTCAAAATTTAGAGGGAGGGACCCTCTAAATTAGAGGGACCCTTGAATCTTCTTTTAGGCACCAATGTGAGGCCCATGGTAGCAGATTCATGAACTATTATGTTAGATCAATTCTGCTATTGGTGTAGAAGCAGGAAGGCTTCGCGTCTTGGGTTCTCTCCTCTGTGCCTCTTGTAAACATTACACCTTTCAGAGTCACACAACCAATATTAGGATTTGGGCATGAGAGAAAAGGTCAGAAACACCCACCTTGCCAGCATCTAGCCTAGGGCGTTTTTTTTTTCCTTTGACAGTGTTTTATTTTACTCTTTATTTTTAGATTTTATTCGCTCTTTAATTATAAAAAATATATAACGTAAGAATTTACCATCTCAACCATTTTTAAACATGCAGTTCCCTAGTGTTAACTGTATTTATACTGTTGGACACTACATCTCTGGAACTTTTTTATTTTGCAAAACTGAAATTCTATATCCTTTGAACAACAACTCCTCATTTCTCCCTCCCTTCAGCCCCCGGCAACCACCATTCTATTTTCTGTTTCAATGAGTCTGACTACTTCATGTACCTCATATAAGTGGAATCATGTAGTATTGGTCTTTTTGTGACTGCCTTGTTTCACTTAGTATAATATCTTCCAGTTTCATCCATGTTGTATTATGTGGCAGGATTCCTTTATTAGAGGCTGAATAATATATTGTCGTATGTACATACCACATTTTCTTTCTCCATTCGTCCGTTGATGGACATTTACATTGTTTTCACCTTGTGGCTATTGTGAATATGTTGCAAGTAACACAAGTATACTATCTAGTCTAATTCTTGATCCTAAATGGGCAAAAGAAGTCCTTTTGTCTTACAAGTGGTCCAACCAATTCTCCCAGTTAGAATTGGGCTTCAGAATCTAATAATGAAAACATACATTCACCTCAAGTTGTTTCGCTGTCTCCCTCAGCACTGCTATCACCATCGATATTTCCAGGGATAGTAGAGGAAACCAATCTACTTGCTCATAGAGTTACAGCAATATGCAACACCTGATTTCATCTTGCCTTGATTTTTTTTCCTAATATGAATAAATGCACTGCTTTACTAATTAATGTATAGTGAGGCAGTTAAGGATCCAACTGCATGATAAAAAAAAAAAACCTGGATTTTGCAAATTTTTGGTACATTATTGCAGTCGTCATGCATGATATGATTGCCTAGTCTATGCTTAAATATTAGAAATATAAAGAAGAATAACACATTGTTCTACCCTCAAGAAGCTCAAAATCCAGTAGCAGAAATTGAGAGATGAACAAATGATTATAATACAACATGCCAGTGCACTGACAGAATAAAGCACTGAATGTTATAGGAGTACCTAAGGGAGGTACTATCTAAGAGGGCAGAGGAAGGTAACACACAAAGGTTTGCTGAAGGAGATGACATTGGAACCAAGGACTACAGGGTGAGTAAGAAATAGTGATAGGTAGGGATATACCAGTAAACCAAGTGCATTAGAGATTTCCAGTAATTTAATGACTAAAAAATGGACGTTGCAAGATTGGTCAGCACAGGAAGCACAGGAAGAGCTGACTCTTGAGCATGAAGGTGAAACAGAAATATGACTTTTGAGAATTGCATTGGAAGCAAGTTAAATGGAGACAACTAGGGGAAAGCATCTAAAATCCAGATCATTTTTAACTGGGTATTTTAGTGTACGCAGTTTGGGTCAAAATTGCACCAGAGAGTTAACGAAACCGATCTAATATGTGGAGGATTATCCTTCCAACAGCAAAAAGTCCCAACTTGCCATAAATTAGTAACATATTCACATCAACCCCAAAAGTACTCACTATTTGCCTTGCTCCCTTCAAAATACTTCTAAAGTTTACTCAGGCGAACATTTCTTTTCTAAGGTGTAGCCATTTAAAATGAGCCTTTACTGACTGAAGTGAAACAGAATAAGAGAAAATTAAGCAGAGCATTAAAGTGTTTCCTCAGATGATCAGAGAACAAGGAGAGACTGAGACAGAATAGTCCAAGCAGCTGGGGCCAGGTGACTTAGGCCATTTAAAAGCATGATGGGTAAAACCTCAGGAATGTGTAAATGAGGTTAATCTTGCACTGGCTGGGAATGGATCTGATAATTTAGCAGGTCTTTCCATTTGGCAGTTAGTAAAGCTATAGTTCTCACTGGGACTGTGGGGATGGATGCAGTTGTTGACTGGCTGAGAAGGCGGATGGCCTCATCCAACCAGGTCACCATGACAACAAGGTGATCATTTCCAGTCATTGTGAGTGTTGCAAAACTGATTCCTAATAATTCTTTCCATGTTGTGGAGTCATCCTAGGAAGAGAATTGAAAGAGAAAACAGAATTATTTGTGAAATGTGTTGTGGCTGCAAAGCCCTGTGTTAAATATGGAGTTTTGTTTTTTATTACCAGAACTTTAAAAATAATGTCCATGGTCCAGAAATAGAACTTAATGAATAATAAGTCAATAACAGATCTGGGGGGCCTGACACATGAATATTACCAAGAGCCTTTCTTCAGACATCACAAAAGACCTTCTTTACACTTAAAATTTTTTAATGTTTATTTATTTTGGGGAGAGTGTGAGTGGGGGAGGGGCAGAGAGCAAGGGAGACACAGAATCCGAAGCAGGCTCCAGGCTCTGAGCTGTCAGCACAGAGTCTGACAAGAGGCGTGAACCCATGAACCATGAGATCATGACCTGAGCTAAAGTCGGACACTCAACCAACTGGGCCACCCAGGCACCCCTGTTTATTTATTTATTTATTTATTTATCTATCTATCTATTTATGCTTTTATTCATTTTTGAGACAGAGACAGAGCGTGAGCATGGGAGGGGCAGAGAGAGAGGGAGACAAAGAATCCGAAGCAGGCTCCAAGGCTCTGAGCTGTCAGCACAGAGCCCGATGTGGGGCTTGAACTCACAGACCGCGAGATCATGACCTGAGCCGAAGTCAGACGCTTAACCGACTGAGCCACCAGTCAGACCCTTAACTAACTGAGCCACCCAGGTGCCCCTCTTCTTTACATTTAACATTTGATTATTCAGAAAAAAAGAAGCAATGACTGCTTTTTACTGGCATTAAAAATAACACATAAATAATATTGGGTTTTGTTTACTTTAAATGTTTTTATATCAAAAAAATAAAATTTAACCAAGCTAGATTTGTCTTTTTCATCCTTATCTTCCACCCAGCTAGGACATAGCTGACCATGGCTTGAGGATGCAAATCCAGGTTAATGTGATTTTAACGCCAGGCCTTTGAAATCTCTCACCATGTTGTTCGTTTTCTAACCTTTAAGGAATGTCACACTCACATCCCAGATTTCATCTCTCAGCCACCCTGTAGCTAGTTTCAACATTATAGCTGGTAACTTTTTCAACATCCTACACCTTCCTTTCTTCCACTTTTTCCACTAGCATGACCTTTTGCTTCATTCTACTATGGAAGCCATATGTTACATCCTATATCACCTGAACGTTTTCTCTTTTACCACCAGGCCCACAGATGCTGAAACTGACCACTCTGGGAGTAATGCCTGTGCCCTCGGCCACTTCTGCTCCTTTCCACACCTACTCACGCTGTTCTTTGCCCTTTAGACTCTTGTTTTGTCTCTAGACTCTCTCCTCCTCATTCTCTTCCCCTGTTCTTTAGTCAGGTTCTGGCTTTAGTGGGTTCATTTGTTTATCTGACTAGCCTGAACACCATGGTCACCCATTTCTCCTCCATTCTTGTCTCTCACTAGTAACCAAGGATCTTTAACCCATCTCAGACTTCCTCTGCAGCTGTCCTGCCAATCCCCAATGTTGGACAAATCTAACCATCTGTTTTCTCTGCTTTCGTTATCCCACTGCCAAGTAATCCTGGAAAAAGTCAAGAAACTGCCAGTTGACTCCGCTACAAATTTATGATATCTAATCTCAGCTGGCTCCTCAGGACGGCTTGGAAATCCTTTTATTCACAGTGGATTCTCCAAATTATTCCAAACTTCCTCCACTCCCCTCAAACCCTTCAGATCACTCCTTTCACTCGGTTTGGGCAAATGACCTCACCTCCTACTTCCCGTAGGAGATTGAGGTCATCCAACATACACTTGTTTAGTTATCTTCATAGATTATTTCTATCTGATCACTTTCCCTTAATGCAGAAAATAAGACCAGAGGCAGATCAAGCTACTGTGTCCCATCAGGGATGGGGGAGAAAATGGAAGTGGTTCTCACATGGGGCGACGGAACACAGACACAAAGACTGATAATAGAAGAAAAACTCAAACGGGGCCTCAGTACAAGGGAATCAAAGCACCAAGGATCTTGAGAAAGATGACGAGCTTCACCAGTGGGAAGTAGTCTAAATGAACTCCATGAGTGATGTAACAAAGGCCTCAGACAAGTTTTTAATACCACTGTTCATTTGCATGAATCCTCGGAGATTAATCAAATTAACTTAAAAAGAATAAAGTCGGTCCAACAATCCCTCAAATTCCTGATCTTTCATAGCAAGATGGGTTAGCCTTTTTTTTTTTTTTTTTTTTTTTACGGTTTATTTTATTTTTGAGACAGAGACAGAGCATGAACGGGGGAGGGGCAGAGAGAGAGAGGGAGACACAGAATCCGAAGCAGGCTCCAGGCTCCGAGCCATCAGCCCAGAGCCCGACGCGGGGCTCGAACTCACGGACCGCGAGATCGTGACCTGAGCTGAAGTCGGCCGCTTAACCGACTGAGCCACCCAGGCGCCCCTGGATGGGTTAACCTTTTTAAAAAACAACAGTTTCTATTTTAAATTAGAGCCGATATGTATCATCTAGAACATGACTAGATGGTGTGTTACCTTGTGTTTCTGTTGTATCTTCATCCATTTCATTGTTTGCTGCTCCTTGTGGGCCTCCTGCTTTATTTGTCTCCAAAACACGTAAAAGAAAACCAAAAGTAAAAACCTCCCTTAACTCCCAGTCCTCCCCAGCTTTTTCTCTCTTTATCTCTTTTTTCTCTCTTTTTCTACTTTTTCTTCTCACCGTTCAATGGGTATAGTTTCAGTTATTCTCGACGAAAAAGCTCTAGAGATCTGCTGTACAACATTGTGCTTATAGTTAACAATACTTTACTGTACACTTAAGAAATTGAGGGTAGGGGCGCCTGGGTGGCGCAGTCGGTTGAGCGTCCGACTTCAGCCAGGTCACGATCTCGCGGTCCGTGAGTTCGAGCCCTGCGTCAGGCTCTGGGCTGATGGCTCGGAGCCTGGAGCCTGTTTCCGATTCTGTGTCTCCCTCTCTCTCTGCCCCTCCCCCGTTCATGCTCTGTCTCTCTCTGTCCCAAAAATAAATTAAAAACATTGGGAAAAAAAATTAAAAAAAAAAGAAATTGAGGGTAGATCGCATGTTATATATATTTTTTTTACCACAATTCTTTAAAAAAAGCAAACTTTGTTCTTACCACCCACCTCTGCACCTGCAACATGTAAGTCAACCTATCGATCTCCAGTTTCTCTCCAGAACACTCATCTGGAACTGTCTTCTGCAAAGATACGAACTCCTCCTCAAATGCCAAGCACCATGACCTTTCATCAGTCCTTGATCATCTTGGTCTCAGTGCTGGGAAACACATCTTTCTTACTGGCAGTATTTCTGCTGTCAAGTTCTACATTCCCACCTATGTCTCTGATTGCACTTGAGTCTTGCCTTGACTCACAGGCCACTTCCAAGCACTGATGAGGAAACTTTCGTAAAGTTCATTTTCCCTCCTTATCCTCTGCCATTGAACTTTCACCCACCTATTCCTCTACATTACTGACTCTTATTTCTGTAGCTCTACCTTTGGCCTCTCCCCCACACTTCAGAGTTTTACCTCTCTACCAATGCAGAAAGTTCCATATGTCCAAAGCCGCATGCAAGGATAAGCAACATAAAATTAAGAATGCATTTCCTTGAAACATACTGTCTGGGTACAAATGCTGACTCTGCTTCTTACTAGCGTGCAGCCTTGGAGAGGTTATGTTATATCCCTGTGCCTCAACTTTTTCATCTGTAAAATAGAGGTAATGAGAGTACCTATTTCCTTCCTCCACTATGAGGGTTAAAGAGTTAAATCACACAAAGTACCACAGTGAGCCTGGTATATAAATGCTCAGTAAATATTAGCTGTTATTATTCTCTCTTACCCTTTCTTGCATAAATCCTGTTCTTCAGGCTGTATTTTCTTTCTCAGTTAATGGCAGCAGCATCAGCTCAATCATCCACACTAAAATCGTCGCAGTCACCTTCTAACCTCTTTCTACATTCAGCTGTGCTTTATATCCAGTTTCCACCAACTACATAAACGTTTAATCTTCCATTTCCTTTCCCTCTGCTGCTGCCCAAGTCCAGAGCTTCATTATCTCTAACCTGAATTATTGCAACGGCTCCCTTCTGAATTGCCTGCCTTCCATCTTTACCCTCCGTTCATCCTCAGCTCAATGCTCCTTTGCTACACACAGACATCATTTTAAACCCTTTTCTGTTTTATTATCACCTTCAGAACAAATTGAAATGTTGGGCACAATGTAGCTAATTTTCCTTCTTTACCTCCGACTAGGCACCTGTGCTGCCTTCGCCAACTGCTCCCAAAACACACCAGGTGCTTTAGTTCATCTGTGTGTCTGCAAAGCTGTTCTGTGTGCCTCCATAGCTTATCTACCCCGTCTTATTTATCAAATTTCTGCCTATCTTTCAAGCACCAGTTTAAATGGCATGTTAGTAAGCCATCTCTCTTGTAGCTCCATTCCCTGAGAAAGGTAAGAGATAGATGATGGATGATAGACAGATAGGTAGATAAATCTTAATTAATTTGTGTGGTATTTATTTGTTTATATTTCTATACTTGACTAGATCGTGAATTTTTTCTTTTGGACTATACTTTTTCCATTATTTCTAGCCCTCGCAGAGCTCCTGACACCTATTAAGTGCCCTATGAAGTTGCATTGAATAATTCAGTCTGCTTCCCAAATGCCCCATGCTTACCTGTCTCTTTTTAAGCTTACAGACTCTAATACAAAAATCCCTTTCCCATTAACCCTACTTTGCTAGTCTCACTGCTTTCTCTAGTTCAGGACTTCATCACCACTGGCATAGATTATTACAAGAACCTCCCATTCGATCACCAGCTTTAGTTTCTTTTCCTCTCAAAGCCACCCATGATATATTGCTGCCAGAGGTATTTTCATTAACAACAGATTCTATGGTGTTATTCCATTGCTCAGAACCTTTCAAAGTGTCCCCTTGACTACAGAGCAAAATGTAGACTCTTTAGCATTGCTCCTTCTAACTCTCCAGCATTACATCAGATATCTCCTCCCCACCCACCACACACATGCTATACTCCAGCATCCTGAACTCTCAGCCATTCCTTCAACCTAGAATGACCATACTCCAATATATTGATATCTTGTCCATCTGTCAAAACCCAACTTGAAAGGCCCTTCTTCCATAAAACCTTTCACAGACCCCTCAGTCAGAAATAATCTCTTCTCGTCTTGTTTCTGCAAAGCTTAGGTAAAGGCGTTTGTTTGAGCATGTCACATTCTCCCTACTATCTCAGTGTATGGTCTTCACATGATAGAGTTTTAGACAGTATTCTGTCCCCTTCAGTAGACTGTAAGTCTCAAGTCTCTAGGCAGAAGTTTTGTCTATCATTGTTGAATTTTCCACAATGCACTATACAGAGTAGATGTCAGAAAAGGTTACTGGTTGAATTAAGAAGGCATACCAGAAGGAATGAAGTTAGAATGTGCAGAGCCAGAGAGAAGAAGGCATCTAAACAGTGGCCCAGAGACGGGGTCATGTAAATGTGTCTGGGTCTGAGGACTACAGTCAAAAATTAGTGAGAAGTAGAAAACAAATCTGTAAAGTTGTTTGTGTAGACCTCAAATGCCAAGCTGAGAGGTTAAAACATTATCTGTTGTTACTTGGGATTCTTGTAGTTTTGTGAGCAAGAGCACACAATTCAGGGCACCCTGAATTGTGCAGACCATCATTCCAGAGTTTTGAAAGCACAGTTGCCTGTCTCAAACGGTGTATAGGTAAAAGGAAGCTTAGTTGTGGCCATGGATTGAATGATGGTGACCAGAGGTGGCACAGAGCATAGTCAGAAAAGAATGCAGAGAACGGTCACAGAGACAGAATAAAGCCAGAAAAGCTTTATATCTTTCTTGGTGGGGGAGAACGTAGAAGATTTTTTTAGGAGTGCATAGTCAGAGCTCTTTTTTACCAGTTTTTAAAAGATGCTTCCTTGAGGGGTGCCTGGGTGGCTCAGTTGGTTAAGAGTCCAACTCTTGATTTCAGCTCAAGTCATGATCTCACAGTTCCTGGGTTCGAGCCATGGCAGACTATATTAACAGCACGGACCTTGCTTGGGATCTTCTCTCTCCCTCTCTCTCTCTCTCTGCCCCTTCCCGACTCACACGCTCTCTCTCTCTCTTTCAAAATAAATCAACTTTAAAAAATAAATAAATAAAAATAAAAGATGCTCCCTTGAACACAGCAGAAAATATAAAAGGACAGCCTTTCCCAGGCAGTCTCCACCCCAGGTTCATCCTGCCTTGTGAGTGGAAAATAGTACTCCTTCCTCTGGGTAGATACATTCCTACTATAGAACACCCGAGGAGCTGGGGTTCAGCCTTCCACTGTTCTCTTGGCCACGTGCCTTTGGCAAGGGAGCAAACTGCACGCTTCTACATGGCTCATGTGTAGTCAACTCTTCCGAGAAGTCCACGGAAAAAAAGTACAGAAGATGGCAATGAGAAGACCTTTGGCATTTATGTGGCTTAATCCTGCCATTTCATTGGACAGGTACCAAGCACTGGGGGCACATTCCTTCCCACCCATTTCCATGTAGAACCATTTCCATTTGTGAATCACTCTAGGCCTCCTTCTGGCCCGGCGCGCACACTTGCAGCCCATTTCACAAATGAGTAAGCAGACCCACATACAGGGTGGGAGCCATTGTGCATCTCAGAGTGTACATTAAGATGTACATGAGGCAGTGGCGTCTGGGGGGCTCAGTTGGTTGAGCATCAGACTCTTGGTTTCCGCTTGGTCACAATCTCACAGTTGGTGGGATCGAGCCCCATGTCAGGCTGTACGTCGTGGTGCCTGCTTGGGATTCGCTTTCTCCCTCTCTCTCTGCCCCTCCCCTGATTGCTCGCACGCTCTCTCTCTCTCAAAATAAATAAACATTAAAAATAAAGGTGAATATGAGGCAGATGGAGTATCTCATGGTGAAGAGAAGGAATGAAAGTGTGATGTGAAAAAAAAATGGAAGAAGCCTGACGCTCAACGATTGTGAAATTAATCTACGCTGGATTTACAAACCACTCAATCTGGCTGTGTATTAAAATCACCCTAAGTGTTTGTTGATGGTAGAGATTTTTGGTCTCCCCACCCAGTAATTCATATGAAGTAGATCTGAAATGGGAAGCTGAAATCTGTATTTTTATCAAACATTTAAGGCAGTTTAATGCAGACCGGCTTTGAGGACTCTGCAAAATCACCGCTTTCCGCGTATCATCCCTTGCTTACCAAACTAGAATGGCTTCCATCTTCACACTCTGTTAAATATGAAACCCTCTCCCTAGCTTAAAGACTTTTCCTAGTTTGGTGTCCCATGACACTGCTAACCTTACCTCAGAGCACTTTCCAGCACAAACCTCATTGCAAGCAGAGGGCCTCCTCAGTATCCAGCTAGGCCCCCTTCCTCCACACATATCAAACTTCCTCATATTCCTCAAAGTCCAGTTTAATTAACACCTCTTGTCCACAGACACCTCCAGCTAGCATCGCCCTGAAGCTCTCTGCCTTCTCCAGACTTACTATATTTACGGCCTGTGTCTTAGCATTTACTTTTTTTTTTTAATGTTTATTTATTTTTCAGAGAGAGAGAGACACAGAGCATGAGCAAGGGAGGGGCAGAGAGAGAGAGAGGGAGACACAGAATCCAAAGCAGGTTCCAGGCTCTGAGCCCGATGCAGGGCTCCAACTCATGAGCCGTGACACCATGACCTGAGCCCAAGTCGGCTGTTTAAGCGACTGAGCCACCCAGATGCCCCAGCACTTATGTTTTAAATATACACTGTTGTTTGCTGCCTTCTGGGTCCTGGGTGTTGGTCTCATCTACAAAATCAGTTTGTAAGATACTTCTTTGTATACACCCCACTTTCTACCGTGCCCATGGGTCTGTAATAGTATTCATAAGTCAACATAGCAACAGAGAAAGGAAGAAGAAAAGAGAGTATGTTTTGGCAAATGTAACTAAAAAGTCAGGCACATCAGCTCTGCTTTCCACCTCAGCACACAGAGAGCTCTTCTTTTCCAATTGTTGCAGCTGAAGCCCCCATCTCACCCTCATTGGCCAGGTTGGGTACATGTCTGTTACTAGAGCAAGGGGTGAAATTAGCCCCACCCAAACCACAAGGAATGATGTGAAGAAGGGTGATTGCTCAAAGGAATATTGAGTGGCTGTTACCAAGAGCTAAGGGGAACTAGTCACTTGGGAGGGGAAAATAACAGATATCTGTGTCTCCAGGGAAAATGTCTAGGTCACAGAAGAAATGAAAACTCAGAAGTGTGTCAAGAAGTAAATCCTTCAAAAGAGACTGGATAGGAAAGGGGAAGAAAAATAAGAAATGTAGAGTTTTAGAGAGCTTGAGTTTGAAATCACAGGTGCTTGATGAATAGCATGGGTAAAGAAACATTTCTCTGATATATGCCTCCCATTATAAACCACAAAGAGAGCATCTAGTTGAGGGAAATTTGGGAGGCTAAATATGAGAAAGCTACCAAAACTGGCTGGAATTTCTAGAATTAGACTCCAGATCACAATAACTTTACCCCCACATGGTCCAGAGGGGCAACTAGAGAGTCTCTGCTAGCCAGACACGTTGGGACTGGTTAGAACTTGGAAAGTGGAGGCGAATATAAACCTGATGTATTAATCCAATATTAACTACAGGGTACATCATACAACTAAGTATGATGAACTTCTCTAATGTTACTCGGGTAAAAAATATCTTGCTTGGATGCAACTAACATTTGACCAGAGCTTCGATGTAATGTTCACTGGTGTTCAACCCCACTGATAGATAGGCTTATATGGACGGAATACCAGAATAGTCTCTTGCATTAACCAGTAGAGCAACTTGTATTTTTTTTTTGTACAAAGGCTAAATATATTTTAATTACACTAGATGAAAGTAAAAGCTAAATCTCGATATCTTCAGGACTCGGTCTTTTTCATGTTTACATGATGCTTTAAATCTGTGAAATAATAGGCCTAATTCTCCAAAGTGGGTTGGAAAATATCTTGCATATGGTACCTATTCAAGGCGGGTCAAGATGGCCATTTAGCTGACCCTCACATTCATGAAGGATCTCAGATTTAGGTTTTTTGACGTTGTTTTCGCATAAGGTTACACAAATATTCCCAGAGACAAACTGCTAAGATTGAAAGAAATCAATGCTCTTCACACAACTTTAAGTGCCCATGACATTATCAGAGCACACAATTCACTGCGTATTGTAAGTTAACACATTTGCAAAGAATCTATAACTATTATTTTATAAATTGCCTGATTAGGTTATCTTGAATTTGAGTAGTTAAAAGTATTGTTAAATGTAAACTTTTATTTAGAACAAAAACTTTATAGACATTGACTTACGAAAGGCTGTACATACTTAATGTACACAACTTGATGAGTTTGGAGATAAGTATATACCTGGGAAACCGTCACCACAATCTGTGCCATAAACATATTGATAATCTCCAAAAGTTTCTTCTTTCCCTCCTTTTTTTTTTCATTTGTGTGTGTGAGAAAACCAATTAATATGAGATCTATTCTCTTACTGAATTTTTACATATACAACACGGTATATTATTAAATATAGGCACTATGTTGTGGATTAGGTCTCTAGGATTTGTTCGTCTTGTGAAACTGAAACTTTAAACCCTTTGACCATCCCCTCCTGTTTATCTCTCCCCCAGCCCTTGGCAACCACTGTTCTGCTCTCTGTTTCTGTGAGTTTGGGGCTATTTTCCATTCTTCATATAATTGGAGTCATATAGTATTTGTTCTATTGTATCTGGCTTATTTCACCTAGCAAATGTCCTCCAGGTCCATCCATGTTGTTGAAAATGGGATTTCTGTCTTTTTTTAGGGCTGAATAATATCCTATTGTATGTAAATACTACATTTTCTTTATACATTCTTCCATCAGTGAACATTTATGTTGTTTCCATGTCTTGGCTATTGTAAACTTTTAATATCTTCTTTAATGATTGTAACTCAATGTTGGCTTTTCTCAAATTTTTTGTATTCAGTGTCTTCTGACCCCAGTCCCATAAATGACGTTAAAGAGGTCATACTTACATACAGCAAGAGAGAAAAGCTCTTTGCAGATTGGCTCAAGAAGAAGGCAATATGTCATCAGAACATCTGCCCCCATGGCACAGCTAAGCACCTATGTTGTATTTGTGCAAACTGCCCCACTGTGTCTTTTTGGAAGGTAGCAGGGCCTGTCCTAGGGCTAATGCTGGAACCTGATTGGGAGGGTTAAGAGACAGGTGCAGAAGAGAAGGTAAGAAGGGGGAAAACACCTCTGGGTTCCTTCCTTGCCTGCAGCTATGATACTAAAAGCATACATTTCTTAGAAAATCCCTGTCTCTAAATATGACACTTACAATATTCATGTGCCATGGGTTTTCTGGAACAATCTTAGTTTCAAATATTATATTATGTTTCTGAATTGAAAATTCAATTTGTGTGTGTGCGTGTGTGTGATCTTATGCAGAAATAAGAGGAGTAAAAAAGAGAAAAAAAGGATTTTTTCCTTCTTACAGTTTCAGAGGACATCTGGAGGTAGGATCTGGAGCTAGAGGGGGGAAAAGGACAGATATATTATGTCCATTCCTTCTTACAGATCATGGTATGAAAGGTGGAATTTCTCGGTGAACCTTGAAGAGTCAGGGGCAAGGGAAATCTCTTATTTATACACATATGAGCTAAAATGGCTTGGCAGTATATACATAGTTTCACTTTGATAGCAGAATAACCTTTCAAGAATTCTGAAATATAAATAAGAAATCAAATAAAAATGATATAGTTCCCATTAAATAAAAGCAAAGTGTGCAGCAATGTAACACAAAGCGTGGCTTCTAAGGGCCTAGTGACAAATCACTTGAGCCTTGCTCTTAAGAATTATCTCATATCTGGAGCCCCACACCAGAATTATACATTATATTGCACATTTATTTCTCAGTTAGGATAATGCGGGGTTGATCTCTCTGAAACAGCTGTCCATTTTGTGCCTTCATATTTTAATGCATCTTCAGGACACAGCCAACCAGCCAGCTTAAATCTTCCATTGGCAGGACAGCATCATAACTTAGTTTAACATTTCCTCTGGTGATTTTTTTTCTCTGCAGTTGATGTACATGTCAAATAAAGTCTGTCAAAGCTCTTTCTCATAACATAAATTCCAGATGTTTTTGGCTTCCCAAAAGGAAGATGTAATAGGTTTGCTTTTACTAATACACTTAGATAATGAAAATAGAAGTATGGCTATAAAGTCCTTTTATATGCTTTTCATGTTGAAGTATGTAAGCCATAATATGTGTTCCTGTTCTTCCTAAATGAGGTCTATATGCAGGGGGGGAAAAGAGATTTAAAGTGGAAAGAAAATGGAGGTGGTATTAGGCCAAGCTAAAACATAGCTACTTTTGATGAAGAAAAATCAAAAAGATAAAATATACTGTAACTTTACACTTTACATTGTCTTCATTCATTCTATATTCAGGAGTCACTTATTAGGAATCTATTATGTACTCAGCACTGTGTGGTAAACGAAAGGCAGAGCAAACCTTCTCCAGCAAGAGACAAGGCTTTTATCGTGGAAAAATCAGTGACGTAGTCAAAGACAACATCGAAGTGACTGTAAGGTAGGCATCACTAATTAAAAACGTAAGCAATTTCTTTAAAAAATCAGCTGAAAGGAATAATCACTTGGTGTGGGGTTAATCTTGGGAAATACTAAGGCAGATATAGTCCAATATGTGGACCTCAGCCTAGCCAAGCGGTGTCAGCATCACAGGGAAACTTGTTAGAAATGAACATTTTCAGACTCACCCCAGAGCTACCGTCAGAAACTCTAGGGCTAGAGCCCAACAATCTGATTTTTCCTATGCCCTCAAGGTGATTCTGATGCCTTCCAGGACTGCTCCAGGGAAATGCTCCAGGTGAGGGACAGTCACTCACTCACCGTCGTCAGCGATCAGACACCCTTAAGTTCCAGGTGGCAAGGTATGTCTGGTGTGTCTAAAAAACAGGGTCTTCGCCAGAATTCTTCCCAGAAAAACTTTAAAGCCAAAGTCCTGTCATTTAAATCTTCTGTCCTCTAGCAGAGCTATGAGGAAAAATCCACTTCAGGCAAGGTCAACATAGAATATTTTACCTTTCCCTCACCAGAAAGTCATGAAACCGAGAACCATGTTGCTTTCTGCTGCTACAGGATTCTAATCAGAGGCTGATGTAAGTAGAAACTGACCCAACTGTAGCTTTTAGTCTCTCTGGGAAGGAGTTCCAGACAGCCCATGGTGTGTTTACTAAATTCCTATGGGCAGTTTCAAAATGTGTCACATTCAAATCATGTGGACTTTGACCTAAAAGGGGAATCTCTCTGTCTCTCTGCCTCTCTCTGTAAAACCCACTCGCATTCTCCTTCATTTCTTCTTTCAGTTTTAGGATATATTATTTAAAACTCAAACTGAATTTCTACATGTCTGAAGCTTTATGCGCTCTAAGTATTCTGGTTTGTTTTTTACTGGGTTTGGGCTATTACAAATTGATCTTTCAACCTGACTATTTTTTCAGTTTTCTTAGAGGGTGATATATGCTATGAAATATAAAAAGTTTCTCATTTACTTTATCTTTGCTCTTTGGATGTCTTGAATGTATGATCTGCCTTTGGTTTCGGCAAGTGGTTTTCAGTCAGGAACAACTTTGTTCCCCAGGGACACTGGCAATGTCTGGAAACATTTTTAGGTATTACAACTGGGCGGGGCGGGGGTCGTTGGGTAGTGCCCCTGGCATCTAGTGGGTAGAGGCCAACGGTGTTGCTAAGCAGCCAACAATACATTGGGCAATGTCCAATTCTCTGTCCAAAATGTCAGTTGTATTATGGAGGTAGAGGAACTGTTTTCCTTGGATCCCACTCTGTATAAAAGAGAAAGCCGAATGGAACAAAACAAAGCAAAACAAACAAACAAAAGCATGTGGCAGGATTTAGCAATGTAAGTGCTCCTGAATGTGTAGGGGTTCCTTTATGAGACCAATGTTGGTTTCATTGTGCCTAACAACCTCTCTTTTAAAATGAAAATCCTCTCTCTTATTTAAAAAAAAAAGGGGGGGGGGCAGAAAATTACCTTGGGACAATTGTGGAAATATTTGGCAGTAGAATTTCTTAGTCATAGAGCCATGGGGTTCCCAGAATTTTTCAATTATAAACTCCTTCAGGTTCTTCTAAGCCATCACCAACACCAACAGCAACACCAACACCTTATAGATTGAGAACATAGGTGAAAGTCTGGTTAAAACTTGCTGGCCCTGGAGGTGGGCTCATTCAGATCTCTCCTTTACTCTCTGCTTCCCTCCTGCACTCTCCAATTTCTCTCTTCTTGCCATGATATCCTTCTTATTTCCCCTCCAGCTCACTCTAGTTGTCTCTTTTCCCATGTCTCTCCTCTCTTCTGTCTCTCCTTTTCACCCGGCCTCCAAAACTCTCTCCTTCCCTTTTCCTTCTCCTGTGCTCCTTGCTGTCGATACCACATACTTCTATACATGTGTGTAGATCTGGATTTGTGTAGTGTGAAAAGAGTACACTCTTTGTGTAATCACTCGTAATCACTCAGAAACTAAAATCACTCTACTCTAGTTCTGGTTCTGGCTTTGAAAACTCTCCATTTGCTCTCTTGCTCCAAATGCACTGTCCTGGTCTTGTACATGGAAAAAAAGAAAATCAGAGCCTAGCGTGAAAAGAACCTCGTACTCCCATTTAGGGAAAAAAAAAAAAAAAAATCAGGAGGTGAGTGCTTCTCCCTGTGTTCTCCTTATTCTAATCCCCGTGCTAAGAAAAAGGGTTTTAGATTAAAAGGAAATTAGCTGCTCATTTGTTATTTGTCAGTAACAGTGAAGAGGAAGTTTGTGCGTGCCAGACATCCACTGATAACAATCAGTTAAATGTTCAAGCAAAATAATTAACTTCCATTTGTTTGGCTGTCTAATTTCTTCTTTATTATGTCCCAGCTAAGTTCCATCCAGGTTTGTCTTTTTGTTTCGCTTTGTTTTGTTTTCGGTGCACTATGCTGCATGCATATTTAGGATTATGCAAAGCCAAACACTGATAAAGATCAACAATTATTTAATTACAATTATATTATATTGCATGGCACATGTTATGTTTGCATTGAGTTGTGTAATTGGGCACACCACATTTCATATTTTCCATTGCTATATAGCATGCTGTTCACGACAAAGAATTGTCCAATCTGCCATGTTCTCAATATTAATATTGACTATACTGGCTTGTATTTGCTTGGGTCATGAAGATTTAATAATTTAACAATAGGTCATTGGAGCTCTGTTGTGTCATCAAATAATTATAGAATTTATGTTTTATCAGTGGCAAAACCACTGTAGTATTCTAAATTCCACTTATTGTCCTTTAGCTTAATGCTTACTGTTACCCTTTCTCGACATGTTTTCCCATCATGAAAATTAACCCACTCTATATCTTTCTGGAAAGAAAATAAACTGCTCCCTTGCCAAGCCGTTCATTATGCTGCTGCTTCCCTTCATGAATTGTGATCTAACAGTGGCCCAGCAAAAAGCCCAAGCTTTTGAAGTGTTGTGCTAATTTGATTAATACGTAGTTACATCCTGTTATGATGCACTTTGCCTTATGCATTTTAAATGGAAAATGCCGAGTGGATTACATCGGTGTTAAAAACACAGCATACTAAATGAACAGTACTGAAAGCAGTCTATAATAACAAACTCCACAACCACTTTAAACACGCAGAAGGTTATTGTTTGCAGGTTAACGATAATTATATGAAAATACATGTTTTTACAACAATGAAGATGTCAATAAAAATACTGGTGAGGTTAATACAGCTGTGCTTAAAAATATTTATTCTGCCGGTAATTTAAAAATAATTCTATAAGTATCCTGACATCATCATCGAAATTATGTGTGTATGCATCTCTACATGTATATAAGCTGTTTGTGAATTCTTTGGATAAAAATCGCTGAAGTCAATCTTAAAATACGTAGGGAATCAAAGAGTAAGAGACCTCTTTCTTAAAAAGAGATACATGTTTTCAGGCTTATTACTGAAAGGAAGCTAGCAAATTGCCAGGGTTCCTAGAAATGATAGAGTTACTTTTGTGTGGATCTTACTGACATTCAGTGGCTGAGGGAGAATGATGGAAGGAAGAGAATGAATCCTATGACCAGATGAGTCCACAGTTCTTCATATTGTGTCAACCTGACTTTCATCCCTACTGGCATTATAAAGTATTGTGACACTGCATTCTGAAAATCTACCTAAACTGCATGCTAATCAACTTAAGAAGGCATGCACATTATCCTGGTCATATGGTAAGAAGTTGAGCAGTATCTTCTATCCCTATTTTTGGAGACACTTGCTCAACTATTTCTCCACTTGGAACATACATTTCTCTAGCTACAAAATATTTTCCCCCTTCCATTTAACTTTTTACCATGACTAATAGTGGTTAATAACAGTTTACAGTGGCTTTAAATGGCCTAATTTCTTTAAGAACTTTCATTCAGACTTTTTCAGCTTCCATGCCAACCATACTGAATTCTGCACCCAAATCTATTGAATAAACACTTTGGTTGTTGGTGAAAACTCATGACTGTGCTCTGTGGGTCAGATGGTCTTCAGGAGCTGAAGAAAGGCAGCAAACACTTTCATGCTATCTCACCAAATTTGTTATCTAGCAATCACTGTATGTCCACTTCTGTTTATCACCAAGAATCAGCTCAGAAAAGAGCACATCAGAAGCCACCCTTTTCTCAAATATAAAAGTATTCACTGTTACTTAAACCTAAAATCTGACTAGAAGAAAATTTCTTATCAGTATACTTTTTCTTATTTGTAGAGTCTGAAAAGTCATACACAAAAGAATCTTTGAGGTAATAAACACTTCTACTACTTTTGAAGTCGAAGCAAACTATCTTCTCCACACTCAACTGTAGAATATTTGAGATTGAAACAAAGAGGCAGCATAGAACAGTAAAGTTTCTAGGGAGACATTAAGTTTCTATGTTCACTTTTCTTATTAATCAGTTCTGTGGCTGCGGGGAAAGATGTAATCTTCCTAGACTTCAGACTCATCATTTTAATGACTACTCATTAAAATATAATTTGGAATGCTCTTTCCATATTTTTGATTACTGTTCACAATAAGAGATACATTTACATGGTGACCCAGAACACACACACACCACATACAACGAAAGGGAGAGTTTCATGAAACAGTACTTGCTCTTACAATATGCGATGATTATCAGTAATTTCTATGTTATTCTTTTTTTTTTTTAATTCTAGTTATGAACATTATGTTTTGTTCTTGGTGTTTCAAAAACCCTGGCCCTCTCTACCTCCTCCAATGGATTATGTGAATATGTTTTTGTGGACTCTGATAATACGTTTGTTCATTCTTGCCATGAATAGTATTATACTCCCTCTATTATCTTTTGGTTTGGGATGGGTTTTCTATTTTTCTAGTTAAAATGTATCTGTTTTGGCATTATAGCTTCTTGGTCAAGACTAACAATCATTGTTCTATATTCACATTGTATCATTTCTTTATATAGCATTGGTATATTACATTACGAGTTTTTAAAATATTCCTTTCGAAATGTCAAAAGTTGTTAGAAGTATTGTAAATTGTTGGTATAATGAAAAAATTATTTCACCTAATAATCCATAGAAAAATAAATGACTTATCTGTCATTTATCTTATTTGTCACTTATCTGTGATACCCTAAGGATTTAGTATTTGGCAACCACAGATCAATATGAGTCCAATTTCTTTGACACATTCTTCCTCAAGAAAGACCAGATACAACATATTTGTTCCAACTATTGACAATTCATTTACTGTAAGTGATGAGATTTGACACAGCTTAGCATGATACTTGACCTCCCCCCCCCCCCAGTCTAAGAAGGACAATAGCTAATTCTCTCAATAATATAGAAGGAGGAAAGAAAAAAGAAAAAGGAATAATTCTAAGGACTGATTTGAAAGTGTCGATATGGTAAGAACAAACTAGATGCAGGTGTGAAGCATTCAGCTCACCTAATTCATGAAGACACAACTTCTGTACTGTTATATGTTCTTGACATTGTCCCACCTGTTTTGTTGGGACATAATGGATCTAATAGACTGAGTATCTTCATGCTCTCCCATTTGCCATCTCCTCTATAAAATATGAAATCTTTTCAGCATGAAGCATCACATAGTACAGTGCCTTATACATAATAAGTGTTAAGTATTTTTTAATTAGATATGATTTCTCTCCCAAGTGTGCTCTCAAACACTAAATGTCATCACTTTTGCTCATGCCAAACCATCTCTAAAATTTTCTCTGAACTAGTAAAAAATCACCCTAACGCTGTTTATGAATGCTTATGAATTTCCTGGATTATCTGGTGTAAAGAGGAGGAAATGGATTCAAACCAAATTATCTATAATTTAACATTTCTGCCATTTCCTGTCCCTGCCAATGCCACCCAAGCCATAGCTGCTTCCTAAAAACAGAGCTTAAGTCTATGAGTCTCCTACTTCATTGTAAATTAGCATTATAATGAAATTTGAGTGAGAGTAAATACTGATCTAGAATTTTACTGCCTGGAAGGACTGCTCAGTTCTTTCACCTTGGTGCTATCCAGTAGAAACATAATGTAAGCTACTTTTAATTTTCCACTAGCCCAATTTGGTACAACTGAGAAGTTACACTTGAAATTAATTTTAACAATACTTTGGTTGGTCCAATATATTCAAAATATTATGTTTTCAAATGTAATCAATGTGAAATTAATAATCGGGTACTTTGCTTTCTTTTTTTTTTTATTAACTAAGTCTTCAAAATGCAGTGTGCACAGCTCAACTTGAACTAGCCACCTTCAAAAGGCTCACATTTGGCTAGGGGCTACCATTTTGGACAATGCAGCTGTAGACTATTCTAGTGATGACTTTGGAGGTGAACCAGGACTGATCTCCTCAGATAGAGGTAATATTTTCAATCTTCAAAGTTTAAAAGCAAACTCTGGGTTAGTTATTGAAAGACAGAGAGCCCTTGTCAACATTAGGAGATTATGTCCCATTCCTCACACACTCATACATCCTTTCCAAATTTCCTATTGATTACTTCCCCAACATGAAAGAGGCAGGAAATAGGAATATCCTTTCATGGATGTGGTTGCCATCTTGACTGGTGTGGTTAGCACTAAATCCATTAGCATTAATACTCCCCATAAGAAGCTTTGGATAAGTAGCTTTAAAACTCTGGATGCTCAACAAAGAAATAGATTTTCTTGGGAGAGAGTGAATTTGTTAGAAGAGAAGACAGGAAGGGGGCAGATGTGCTGAGTCACAGTACACAAAACTGATCCTGAAAAAAATATAGGGATCCAAGGTTAATTGAAGTAATTGCCAGAGTTTGTGATCCCTGCCTTCCTATTGGCATCATTTTCTTCTTTCCATGCTTCCTGCCTCTCTTAGACCCATTCAGCATATGGGCATCCATTGGCGCTTGATGGGCCATGTCTGAGCCAGGTGCAGTGAATGTATCCAAGGTTATACTAACTAGATTCTTAGCTTGCCAAGGTGGTCCCCAAGGATGAAATCTGTATGGATCCCACAAAGCAGTGCTTCTCAAATTTCAGTGTGTATAAGAATGACCTGAGAAATCTTGTTAAAATGCAGATTCTGATTCTGGAAGTTTGGGGCAGGGCCAGAGATTCAGTCTCCCAGATGTGGCAGATGCTTTTGTCCTGGGGCCACACATTGAGGAGCAAGGTCCTGTTATCAGTGGTTCGTAGCCCTCTCTGTAATGTAAAGTTACCCACAAAGCTTTTTAAAAATCACCAACACTCCTCCCCAGATCAATGAAATCAGAATGGGTGGGGGAGGACGTGAAGTGAGTGTAGCAAGTAATAAAACTTTGTAAAAGCTCCTTAGGTGATTAAAATGTGCAGCTACGTTGATCTATCCTGATGCTAGTGAAATCAAATGACCCTCACTTATCTGCTCCATTCCACCAGCTGCCAAGTCCTCATACCAAGCTGCAAAATCCCTCCTCCCACTCTCTGGTACTCTGTCAGCGCCACATCCAGTTTCTCATTCCCTTTTACATCAGTCCTCTCCCTCTCTCTGCCTTTCAGTTCGATTCAACCACGTAAGTCTTGATTAATTGCCTGACAAGTACTGTAGGAGAGTCAGAAGAACCAAAATCCCTACATTCAAGGAAATTTGGATCTTACTGAGAGAGTTTAGGAAATTAATGTAAAGTACCACAACTCATCATACTCAAATTCTAACCAGAATAACGTTGTTGATTTCTAGGAAGTAGAGGTCCTGGCTAGGTTTGTCAGGAAAAGCTTTTTAAATTGGATGGAACTCTAGGTCAGAAAGGACCTCCGAGCCCCAATGCTGAGTGCTCAGTTGAACCACAACCAGCAAAGCTTAACGATCAAAGAAGAGCTTTTAAGATCTGGTCTGGGTAATTGAAGATGGGGGTGGGGAGCTTGAAACATAGTTGCTAGAGGGGAAAAGGAAGAAGGATGAGGGGTAAATGTTGCTATGACTTATTGGGAACATCTCCATGACCTGAAAAACTAGTAAGACCAATCACAGAAGGGACACACTGAGAAGTGAGAGTTGACCTGGGATAGAAACAGGGTGAGTTCTGATTTGAACATGGCAGACTTGCAGTGACCTCCAAGAGAAAATACCCTGAATACTTTTGAGTAAGTGAAATTGCATGGAAGATATCTTGAAGGTAAAGGATGCCCTGACCCCAAAACTCCAAGCAAGGAATGTGGATGATTCAGAAATACAGACACTATGTAAAATTAAAGAACAAAACAAAACATGGAATCCTTGGATCCTGTCTTTTTCCTCCATAAGATGTAAATGAACCTAGTCTATAGATTCATCTACCTTTCCAAAAATTCCAATTTAAAGGATTCTATGATAATTTCTACTTGGATTCTCCTAGATACAATACTGGGTACATCTGGGCAACGTAAGCTAAGAGTGTTCACCCTCAGGAGGAATTTTTGGCCGTTTCAGGGGCTTTCAGTGGCCTTGCCTTTTTAACTAAGTGAACTCAGCCTGTAATTCCCATTTTTCAGCTGTGGTTCTACACTCTGTTATCTTAAACCGATGGCCACCATCCAGCAGGGCACTTTGATTGTTGGATAAATGTAGCCACTAGGGTTTTTCAATCCCCAGACTAGTATAATTATTTATATATTCACTCATTCTTTCATTTGACAGATTTAAATGTTTTGGACTAACACTGCCTTTCTTTCAATAGTGGGTGGAAAAATGTATAAGCACAAAACATCTTCTTCAGTAGAGAGAAGGGGGATTTGGTGGATGCCAACATATAATCAGACCATTTCTCTTCCTATATCTCTAGCTGAGTTATCTTATTTTTCTTAGTGTTCATTATAGCATTTACCTGTTAATACTTACCAGCAATAATCTGGCTTAAAACCAGGAATTGCTAGAGGGAGAAGAGAAGTAAAATATCTCCCTCTAACCAGTCTGGTTTTGTGGCCCCAGTAATACAACTACATAGTAATAGGAGTATACGATGTTTAATAGATAATGGTTAAAATTTCAAAAAATCCTAATTTTCAGCCATTATTGGTCCTCCCTGTATTTGAAATCATGCCCACCAGCACACTGTGCTAGTAGAAAATCAATGCCTCCTGAGTATTTCTGTTTTTATACTCTAAAGAATATTTATATGATAGAATTGCTTGTTCTTCAAAGAAAACAAACATAATTTTAAAAAGAAAGTGTGTAAATATTGAAAAATACAGAAAATTAATGTGAGTAAAACACCTTCAGGTATATGATAGCAGCTGATACTGAATTTTTTTGCCAATGACATAAAATTGCAGAAATTACCCAAAGCACTGTGGGAGAAGCAGACTGTTAATCAAATATGTCAATGTATCTTCGTGGCTGATAGCTAACAAGTAAGTACTGACCTAAATTTTACCGGAGAGCATTTTAAAAGCATTAAGCATATGCTGTTTACTTAGTTGATGCAATAAATATAAACATGCTTTGAGTTCACAGTAAATCCAAAGTACAGACTTTAAATAATTCTAACATTTTAAATCAAATTGATTAATCACTAAAATACATTAGAAGAACCCGTTTCAGCAAATTTTTTGTGAAAAAGGTCTTTTAGTCAAATTCAGTTCCTCCATTTCTATCCACTGCATGTGTAATTCATGAACCTTTAAACAGTATGAGATTATAGATAGCTAAACTGACATTGGTACTTTCACTTAGCAGCTGAATAATCGGCACGCTCTAGGCTTTTTAAATGGTAAAGTAATCATTGCTTTGAATTCATCTTGTGATGTCATTGCCACTAACAACTGACATAATAAATTTGAAGTATATGAAAGCTTGAAAAGAATATTAGAAATATGTCTCATTTTAAATACATAACAATTAAATGATGTACAATAAGAAGTATGTTCTGATCCATCTATTAATGAAATGCTCTTTAAAAGTGTGATGTATCATTGCTATTTGTGTATGCCTGAGCTTGCAAAGATTTTCATTTAAATGTGTTGTGCTTTCTGTTCAGAGTCAGAAAGAGCAATGTTAATAAATGGGTAATGAGCATGTGTACAGAAGTGTAAATGAATTTGTGTTAATGAACGTGTATACAAGTGATAGCTACACGTGCAACCCATGGAAGGAACACAAAAGAAATACACAATATTTGTACTACAGAGGCCAAAGTCATAGATTTCGTATTCACACACTGAAAGGGATAATAGACATTAATTATTCCATGCTTAAATAATTTGAACTAGTTAGCCATGGACCTTTTGCTCTTGAAAGTGTGGTGTGTATGTGTGTGTGTGTGTGTGTGTGTGTGTGTGTGTGTGCATGTAATTTGGACACTGAGCATTTTCATGGATGGGACTCTTTTTACTAATAAAATGGGGCCACCCATGTAGTTAGCTAGCCTACTTTAAGTGAATCCATTTATGTCTGCTATGAAGATGGGCAATATTCAGCCATTTGGAAGAGAAATAGAATAGTTCTATTTCCATTATCATTGGAGGTATTTGGTAGACACAGCATGGCGTACTTACTTCTTTCCCACCCACATGGGCCCCAGTAGGGCATGTTTGCACAGTATTTCCTCTACTGGTCCAGGTTCCCATTAACAAATAAGTAGACCACCAGACTTGTTTTATCTATGTTTTTTATGTGTCATGGTAACCGGAGTATTGTGGGGATCAGAAATAATATTTTAAAGAAAAGTTTAAAGATGTTTTTACATGATGAGAAAATTAATCTCTGGCATGTTCTGTTATCCCATTATTTCAAACATTTTAAGCAAATTAGACCAATTGGTAAAATCGTATAAACAATTAAGCCAAAATAGTCATACAGGATTATGTTTCCTCTAAAAAAAAACATGAACAACTCTCAGAGATAAAGCTGAACCATAGATAGTCTTTTATTGTCTAAATTCTTACTCCAGGGGCGCCTGGGTGGCTCAGTCAGTTGAACGTTCGACTTCAGCTCAGGTCATGATCTCGCGGTCTTTGAGTTCGAGCCCCGCATGGGACGCTGTGCTGACAGCTCGGAGCCTGGAGCCTGCTTTGCATTCTGTGTCTCCCTCTTTCTCTGCCCCTCCCCTGCTCATGCTCTGTCTCTCTCTGTCTCAAAAATAAATAAAAACATTAAAAAAAAAATAAATTCTTACTCCAGAGCTAATACTTCAGATCTTAAACCAACTTTATATTCAAAAGACATTCTCCTATAATCCAGAAATCTTGTCCATCTTCCTTCCCCCAATCATCACATACTTTGACTTTCCAAATTTTTGACATAAAATGTAAAAGAATTGGAACCTTTTTTTTTTTTAATAGACTGAGAAGGTAAACTTCCATCTACCTGAAACTCATCCTAGAATCCTAGCTACTTGGAAATCAAGCTTAAGTTAATTAGGAAGCATCTTTTAAAGTCAGATAATCCTCATTTTGGACAGAATTTTCTTCTATGGATTCAGTAGAATCCAGTTTAAAATTCTTCAGTCATTCCCCAAAGTGATGTCCAAATCCATCCCTCTCATTTTCCGTCCTACGATTCTTATCTCCCACTACTGCCCTACATGGACCCCCCCCCCCCCCCCCCGCCATCCATCATGCACACACCATACCTAACTGAATTAATTCTCTTATTGTTCCTGGTCATTCTGCCAGAGTACCGCCGACTCCAACTTTACTTAACACAAATCTCCTTCACCAAAACTGTCACTCAATTTATTGCCCTCTGCCTTCTCCCTTGCCCACAGGAACCATACTATATCAGTTTTGGTCTTGTTACTCACAGACCTGTATGTATCAGCCCCTCTTGGATTACTATTATATTGTAGTAAGTGATAAGTCAATGCTTGTTGTTGTTAATGATAATAATGATAATGATGATGATGATGATGATAACCAACCTTAGAAAAATGATGAATACAGTTTGGTTCCATTGTTTTTCTTCATCAAGGGTAAGATGCCCATGAGCACATGGGAGACCCAGTAGCTATCAGATTCCATTTAAATAAATTGGGAAGCCCACATAAAAACCTAGGAAAGATCACACTCTCTTGCATAACACTAGAGTTTTTGGCAATTAAAATCAAGTTAAAAATACACGCACTTCACTGAAGGGAAAAATTAAGTAGCTCACACTCAAAGTGAACTACCAATGAGAGCATGTGAGTATAGTTGACCCTTAAACAACACAGTTTGAACTGTGCAGGTCCACTTATACACAGATTTTTTGCAATAAATACAGTGCAGTCTTGTAAGTGTATATTTTATGCCTTATGATATTCTTAATAACATTTTCTTTGCTTTAGCTTACTTTATTGTCAGAAGATGCTCTGGCCCAGAGAATTAAATAATTATACAGGATTCCACAGTTGGAGTAGGTGGTAGTTTTCATAGATGTGTCTGAAACCAAAGAACATACTTTTAATGGTGATTCTAGCATCCAGGAGATGGTAAAGAGAGATTTTTTAATCTCATCACATTTTGGGAGGGTGTTTCTTACTACCTCTGTGACAGTGGCGAGTTCTTTAATCTCTCTGAGCCTCAGTTTTCTCATCTATAAAATGAAACGTAGTGCTATGTAAACCTTGTTGTAATTTGCAAAGTAGATTTTTAAATGCCAGAAAAATGAACTTTCTATGGTCCTGCTGTACTAAATCTGAAATCACTTCTCACAGATCTAAATTTTTACTGGGTCACTGCTTTTCACTAAACCTCAATTCTCTCTTGTGCTGATATTTAACCTGCAGAATAATTGTAGAAACTTTGGCAAGTATAAATTTTGGTCAGATCAGTCAGAATGGTGATGTAATCAAGAGGGCAAGAGAATATTGACTAAGAAATCATGCGTCTAAAGAAGTAGGCTGTCCTAACTGATTAGACTAAACGTTACATTTGGAATGATTCTATGAAACGTTCTCGGCACAAACACAGACAAGTGTCTCCTTTCTGTATTTTCAATCTCCTGCGAGTGTGAGTATACATGTGAAAAGGTATTTGTTTATACTATGACTCATTCCACAAAGGAATTAAGGAAAATTACAACAGGCCATATGTAATAAAATTATGATAAAATAGAAATATTAAAAAAGTATTAAAGCTTATGTAAGCTGAGGCAAAAATTCAAGACCATGTAAACTTAGAAAACAAAAATATCAGAGGTTAAGGGCCAATATAAACACACTAATGGAATTTAAAATTTGGCTCGAATCATTGTAGGCACTAAAGAATCAGGCACATGATACACATTGCCTTTAAAGAAGAGGAAAAAAGGAGAAGGGGAAGAAAAAGGAGAAGACAAAGAGGAGCCATCCCAGTTTGTTAGAAAAATTAAAATTTGTTCCAGCATTAAATTAAAAAAATTAACATGAAACTATGAAAGGAGTAATGCAGTGAACAATGTCTTTGACAAGGATTTCTACAGGTGTTTGGGTGAATGGCTGAGCTTGTTGAATTTCATACTTCTGCATGTTAGTATACTTATTTATACATAAACATAAGTTCATGAACTTACGAGGGTCATGTGTGGATTCATATGTAATATGGAAACCATAGGGAAATTTTATATCATGTTTTTTGTACTATAGCCTCTCTGAGTCAAATCTTTGCGTTTGGTTCATATTTTGTATCTATTAACATTTGAAACCATTTATAACATCACCGAAAAAAACGATTATTTGGCAATCTGAACTACATTAAAGTATCCCCAAACATAATATCTTAACAACCAGCTTGTATCTGTTTAGTTTGATCCATAGACATTAAGATTCCTTGAATGATTTTGCACAGTAAGAAATCAGAATTATGAAAGCTCTCCTAAACAAGAATAACAGTTAAAAGTTGATTAAAAGTGGCAATACTTCCAGGGTGCCTGGGTGGCTAAGGTCTGATCTCACCATTGGTGAGTTCAAACCCCACATCAGGCACTGTGCTGATAGCTCAGAGCCTGGAGCCTGCTTTGGATTCTGTGTCTCCCTCTCTCTCTGACTCTCTCCCACTCACACTCTGTGCCTTTGTCTCTCAAAAATAAATAAACACTAAAAAATATTTTAACAATATTTTTTAAAAGTGGCAACACTTCCAACTAGAATCGGAATTACTCATTAATGATCCTTTCTCCAGACAGGTTCCAGATGGTTCTTATGAGGCTACCCTGGTGACAAAATAGAGGTCGAATGCAAATTCAAGTTAATTTAAGCACCTATAAGCATCATTACATACGTGAATTGATTGTATATAATTCATTGACTCTAACCTGAACTTTGATTCTATTTTATTTATTTGTTCCATCACAAATATGTATTGAGCACATACTATGTGTCAGGATGGATATATAATAATAAAAAATATTTAATGCCTTTTATGGGGCACCTGGGTGGCTCAGTCATTTGAGTGTCTGAGTTCAGCTAGGTCATGATCTCATGGTTCGTGAGTTCAAGCCCCAGGTAGGGCTGATAGCATGGAGCCTGCTTTAAATTCTCTGTCTCTGTCTCTGTCTCTCTCTCTCTCTCTCTCTCTCTGCCCTTCCCCCACTAGCTTATGCGTGCATGTGTGCGCACATGCTTCCTCTCTCTCTCAAAAATAAATAAACATTTTAAAAAATTGTAATGTGTAATGCCTTTTATCAAGTCTTGTGAGAAGACAGACAAGTAAACAGCAGGTTGCAACAGGGTGTAACCATGTCTGGCGTGGATAAGAGAGACCACAGCAGGACTCTTGACCTAGCCTCAGGTGTCAGGGAAGGCTTCCGGCCATTTAATCGGAACCCCTGTTAATAAATAGGAGTTACCCAGATGAAAATGCAGGTAACAATGTTCTTCACAGAAGGAATAATATAGACAAAAATACAAATAACGCTTTGAGCACTTTAAATGGATTAAAGCATCAAATGATGGAGGAGAATGAGATGAAACAAGAAAGGAGTATAAAGCAGGGGTCAGATCATGAAGGGATGTTACATGCTACATCAAGGAATTTCAATTTTACCTTGAGTAACATTATTAAAGTGATGAGAGGATTTTTTTTTTCTGTAGGGAGTGAGAAGAAATCATCATTTGGGGTCAAATCGTCAAATCCCTATGATTTCTTTATGAAGGACTAATTATAAGGGATTGTGGCAGACGCTAGCAGTTTCCTACCTAAATTCTTTTCTTTCCCTTTTGTTGGAACATAGATGAACCAGATTGTAATACTTAACTTCCAAGACTCAGCTAGCAGTGGCCACGTGATGCACTTTTAACTAATTACAGTAGGCAGAATTCCCCTGGAGGGGGTTTACCTTGCGAGATAAAAAGGCAATGCTTCACAAAGAGGGATTTTTTTGCCTTTCCACTTTCTCCCTCTTTCTTTCCTCGGGTAGAGATGATTCTGGGGATACTGGAACCATCTTGCATTTATGAGACTAAAAGCACAATTACAGCTGGGCAGACAGAAAGATAAAAGATGGGAATCTAACTTTTACATAATATCAATACTTTAGGAATTGAGTGGAGGAAGACCCACTCATTATGCAAATGGAGAAGGGCCCGTCATAGATGTAGGAAGAGACAGTTTAAAATTGATGATCTGAATTCTCTGAGAGGAAAAGAAACGGAATCCAAAGCCCTGGGAGAGGAACTACGAGAGACACCACATCCATGGTGACAGAAAGGGTGGGTAAGTTTGCAAAGGGACAGAGAGGAGTTTTACAAGTTGAGTGAATGAGGGGGTGGGATAGGGAATAAAGATATCTGGAGATTCATCGCAAGAGCCATCCTGGACAAGGAGAGTAGACAGACTACCAAGGATTGAGAGAGTTGGAGTTCCCGTGGCCATTATTCAAGGTTGTGATGGTATCTGTGCCTATCCAAACTCTGTCTCCAAATCTAGTCCTCAACTGCTCTTGTTTTGGCAACAGCACTTCTGCTTCAGTCCCTCCAACCTAGGGGCAAAGTAGCTTCCTGTTTTTTGCTTATCTCTGAGTTTACCGGCAGTTTCAGATGGGTTTTCAGTTCTCAGTAACCAATTCTCACATTGAATTTCCTTTTTTGAACATTGAAATCGGTCTGTATTTTCTGGCTGGACCCTGACTGAGCCAGCACTAAGTCCTTTGGTCGGTTTAGCATCTAACTTTGCTCATGGTTCATGAGTTTGCTGCTGTCAGCAAGGAGCCCTCTTGGGATCCTCTGTCCCCTCCCCTCTCTCTGCCCCTCCCCCGGTCGCATTCTCTCTCTCTCTCTCTCTCAAAAATAAATAAAACATTTTAAAAATAGATGCTGAGATATTGCTAAGAAAGAGTGATGGTGGAGGGAAGGGACTGGGACCGAAGGGACAAGGAAGTGATTAATGGCAAGACACTGCTCCCAGCAGCAGGTGGTGCATTTGCAGTCCAATTCAGTAGCATGGGGCCAACACTGCAAAACAAAAGGAAGACCACTGGCACCATGAAACCACCCAAGATAAATTCCACTCCATGTCTCAGTAATTTAGAAACCAGGGCTAAGTGTTTTTTAAAAACCTTGCGGACGCCATCATTGATTAAGACAATGGTTACATGACTTACAGAGTTATTTTTACATTGCCCAGGTTCTCCATTTATGACCAAAGGGGATTTTTTTTTCCTTTGGAACTATACTCAGTAATATTCTTGGATACATGAGTGATACAAGAAAACTCAAAAGCTTATTTTTTTCCCTGATACATTCAGTGGAACTGCAAGATTAGATGATTTATTTTTATCCAACAGAATCCCTAAAGCAGAAATCAGACTTTTGTTTTCTCAAAACGTTGGGACTGTCTGGGAGAATGGTGAATCCAGAAGTTTCAACGACACCTCTAAACCTCATCACCATTTCTCTTGGCTCCTAGGCAGCCATTTGTTAGAGTGTGTGTGTGTGTGTGTGTGTGTGTGTGTGTGTGATGGGGGGGGGGGGGCGGGCGTGGGTAGGGGGGTGGAGATTGCAACTTCTCTGGCCAGGATGTTGAGTAGCAAGTGAGATAAAGTGGTATGTGTGGTATGATGAGACCAGCACAATCTGGCAGGTTGCAGAGTATGTAATCAGTTCAAACTGATAACATATATGTATGTGTTTGCATGAATTATGACATCCTTTTTGAGGGAGAAAGAAAAACTGAAAGAGAGCCAAGAAAAATTCTTCACAAGATTATTTTCAATAATAACAATAAAAAAGTAACAATGGCATTGGGTACTTAATACTAAGTTTTTTAACTTTTTTTAATCTCATGAATAATTGAAAATATAGGCAATTATTCTACCTCAGCTGTGTCAAGAAATTATTATTTGCTTAACTATTTTCTGCATTTTTATGATGTAGTTGCAAGACACAAAAGCCTGTCCTTACACAAAATCATCTTTCAGGGAAAAGGTAAACAATTATATAGACAATCTTAAGTCTCTCAGTTGCTTTTAATGGTGCCATGTACAATTATAGGTCTAAACGATCAAAATAATACATCAAATGTATCTCAATAAATGTGTTCTTAAAAAAATTTTAAAAAGCTTTCAAGACTGTGGACACATTAGATAGTTCTGTGCTTCTTAAACCAGAGACATTTTGATAGTTGCAAGGTCATTTGGTGTATTTATTTTCTACCATAATTCATTTCTACCTCTTTTTCCTGTGATATTTATTTTTCCCACAAAAGCACTCAGGAGTACACCATGGTTAAACTTCTTTTTTCATTGTTAAGCCTCCTTTTCCCCTTACTTAACAGGCAATCCATCCATAGTAAAAGTTCACTCTGAGATGTAAATCCTTGGAGGTCACCTACATTTAGAGAGACACGAGATGCACAGTAGAGCGACTACACCCACCTCAATATAAATCCTATTTCTAAATGCTCTTTTCTTAGACCACAAAAATGGTGGATTTCTGGTTAATTGTCATGACAGAAAGGAACATTTAACAAGATGTTGATCGGTCCTTGACTGATTGTATATAAGTCTAATTTAGAAAGTAAGCCCCGAAATCTGGTAGCAATCATTAGTAAGTCCGTGTATATTGAAATTCACAAGTGTATTTAAATTTCCACAGTCCTTCACATCTCACGGGATAATTAGGGTTAGGCTCTGTTTTTAGGAACTTTTGTACAGATGAAGAGCAGAGATGTTTTTTTATTTTTATTTATTTTTAATCTTTTTAATGTTTGTTTATTTTTGACAGAGAGAGAGACACAGCATGAGTGGGGCAGGGGCAGAGAGAGGGAGACACAGAATCTGAAGCAGGCTCCAGGCTCCAAGCTGTCAGCACAGAGCCCAACATGGGGCTTGAACTCACAGACGGCGAGATCATGACCCGAACAGAAGTCAGATGTTCAACTGACTGAGCCACCCAGGCACCCCTAGCAGACATGTTTTTTAAACAAGAGTTGTAAATGTTCTAGCTGACTGTCCCTGATCCAACAGTTAGTTAAGTTAAGTAACTTAGGATAGTTAAGTAATCCTAACCCTCACACTGTTTTCCCTACCTCCTTTCATGTTTTTAGTGAACACAGTCCTATCAGAAACTATTTGGGAACGCTTAAATAAATGCCCAATTACCTCCTTGGTTTGTCTGGAACCAGAAGCTCATGGGCAAGGTCTAACATGTGCCCACATTTTAAATCTAGACCCACACATGTCTGAATGTATTTCAGAAAGAAACACAAAGCTTGTGAGAGAAATCCCCATGCTTAAGAGTAAATAAGAGCTAGACTCAGCAGCTGAAACTGGTTGGTTGTAGGAATGCTTTATGGTTATCTTTGACCACCACAGTCCCACCCTCTCCATCATCTTGGAGAGTCTGTCACTCTGAGAATGTTACACTGTGTTAGAAATGACCAGAATTCATCTCTACTGGTCCACAAGGGTTTACTTTTCACTCCCTCCTTTCTCCCGTCCTTCTCTTCATAAACAAACCCAAAAATATTTGTGCATAAAAGGGAGAGACAGTTTCTTAGAGTCCCGAGAAAGAAAGACAAGCTGCAGAGATCCAGTGGCACGTCATAAGAGCTCTAAGAAGAGAAAATGCATAGATGCCCCTGACCAGAGGCCACTGCTATGTGGTTTGAGCATAGTACTAAATCAACAACGGACTACACAGTCCCCTAGGCAACACGACAGTCAGATCCCCAAAAGAAATTAACAATTAGTGTCCATGATCCAAGATCAGCAATGCTGATGGGATGGAAGAATGTGGATTTCAGAAAGATTCTCTGAGACTCTGAGTGGGGAAGCCACCACACCAATCACCCAACAACAGGGTTACACATACAGAATGCTGTGGCATCTCAGAAACATTGGCAGAGAAGACCACTTAGACGATGTTGGATTTCCTTCCAATAGTCAGGTAGCATTCAGAGCAGAGAGATTAGTGGACCACTCAAAATATCATATACATTGTTCTTAGTGTCTAATGAAGTGTGGAGCATGACTGACACATATCTAAACAAAAATAATTGTGTCTTAGTGTATCAAAAGCCTTAAGAATTAGCTCATTTTTCTTTCTTGCTGTGGCCATTAACTAAAACCAAATATATATATGACACTAATTTTTATCATGCTATCATTTTCTATTGCTATATAAGAAGTTACCACAAACATAGCAGCTTAAGAAAACACCCCTTTGTAGTTCAACTCTGTAGATCAGATGTTCAACACCATGAGACTACATCTCTGCTCAGGATATTACAGGACTGAGAGCAAGGTATCAGCCAGGCTGTTCTCATCTGGAGTATCTGGGGGAAAATCTACTTACATACTCATTTTTTGTTGCTAGCAGAATTGAGTTCTTTGCAGTTGTAGGTCTTAAGTCCCTGTTTCCTTAATGGTTGAAACCAGGAGCTGGTCTTAGCTCCTATAGACTATCCACATTCCTTTTCATGTGACCTCCCCCATCTCCAAGCCAGCAATGCTTTGGTCTCAGGCTTCAAATCTCTAACTTCTGGCTTTGAACCATAAATGCAGATTTAAAGAGCTCATAGGATTAGGTCAGGCCACCTTGGCTATCTTCTTATCTTAAAGTCAACCGATATGGGACCTCAGTTACACCTGCAAAATGCCCTCAGAGCAGTACATACATTAGTGTTTGAATAATTGAGAGAAAAAGCATGTACAACAGAGACCAGGAATCTTGGGAACCATCTTAGAGTTCTGTCTATCACACACTGGTTCCTTTTTCACCTCTTTTCGCTACAAAATATACCCTGTTTTATAGAAATTCACATATACTTGAGTTTATAATGAATTCATACCTAGGACAAAAACAGTGATCTTGAAAACTAACATTAGACCAAAACCAATTTTTCTGCTGTCTCATTTATACATTTATCCAGTTATATTTATTGACCATCTGTTCTAATCACATCCAATTAGAAAAGAATACTGGTCATATTTGTTCCAAAATATCTATTCTACATTTTTCTTTTCCTACAGTGCTACGTTACTCCACTTTGGCCAAGGGGCCTGAAGGGACCTTAAACTGACATCAGCCCCCTGCACATGGCCGGATAGCAGCCTCCAGAATAACAAGCAAATATAAGTACTGATATGACTTCCCCAACAGCAGCCCCAATCTCTCCTACAGATTGCGACCAACTCCTGTCCTCTACAGGCAGACAGCACCTGTAAGCCTCATGCATCCCTTAGACAAGACCCCCATGGGGCTAACCAAAATCCCACTCTTGGTTTGATAGATCTATCCAACCTGGCCCGGGGAATCCCAACAAACTAGTCCCAGGTAAAGGCTTGCACCCTCAGGGGTCCTGCCTCTCTCTCCATCTGAACTCTGCCTTGACCTCCCATGTGACCCATTGAGGCATGCTGTGTACTTCCTCTAGGATCTGTGAGTAACAAATGTCCCTATTTCAGTTTCTCTTGTGGTCTTTTGTTGAACTTCAGTTCATCAACCGTCATGCTATCCTTCACTTAACAAATGTCAGTTTAACAAAATCATAACATACAGTTAAAAGGAACATCAGCCATTCAGATTCCTTCCAGTGAACGTAGTATCAGATATTATTACACTTAGCTGCATGGATTGTTAGGGGGGAAAAAAAAAATCAGAGCAGGAAGGGCCTGAGAAATCTAGTCTTAAATGACTCATCTTATAATAGTTGGCCTTAGAGCTGCTTATTTATTGGAAAGTCTTACAAACCGAGGACTACACCATGACCTTACACATCCTGTTAAGATGACTAGAATTTAGTGGAGAGCTGGAGACGTGAGTGAAGCGGTCACTCTTCCTCCGAAAACAGCTACCAGCGGATTCGTTACAGGAGTCTTGGTAACACACCCTTTCTCTTTGAATAGCAATATAATTTCTTCTCATGTGGGCACATAGAGATTTTTGCTGTCCCCAAACTCTACTTTGTCTGCACAAGATACATTTCTTTATATTCCTCAAAAGTCAAACCGGCCACTGCTGTTCTTTTAACTCATCAAATCTTTCACCAAACTTCCATTTCAGTTGTGGAAGAGAAGAAAAAAAGAAAGTACCCAAAATTGGACACTTTTTCGTGATCAGAATATAAAGAAAGGTAACACTACGGGATTCTATTGTTAAGTACAAGCCAAGCTGACACTTAGGTGACATCCCTCTCCTTTGTAGGACACCCTGTGGTGTGGCTCAGAGATAACAATCTCTTCAGGGATCATTAAGATATTTTGCATTTATGTGACACTTTTTTATCCTCAAAGGAAGTTACTACAAAAATCTATTTATAATACCCCTATAAAACTATGGGCTATTATTTTTTCACTGTGTAGATTAGAAAAAGTATAAAAACTGAAAAATTCACCTCAGGCCATAAAACAAATAAAACTGATTAAAATAAGGCAGACTAAACTGTTCATTTTTTGCCTGTGTTAAACTCTTCCACCAAGTTTTCTCTACCTTATGCTGCCATGTCCTCCAGAAATGCTTGACAAAATGTTTTCTCTAGCCATCTAAAGAAGAAAAAAGAGGGAAGGAAGGAGGAAGCGAAAGAGAGATGGAGGCAGCGAAAAGAATGACAGGAAAGAAAGAAAGAAGAAAACTTTCTAAATTTTATTAAAATTTCTGTTTTTTCCCTTCAGCACGCCTCTTACAGTTACTTAGATAAATCATTTAAATAATTACCATTCATAAAATCCTGAGTTTGACTTCCTGAAATGATTTCTATTGGCAGCTACCAAGAAAAAAGAGTAAATCCCCTCAATTTGTATGACAAAAATGTAATTTATTTTCCATTCCAGGGACAGTCACAGATAGAATAAACAATGGCATTTAGGATTTTTGTAGGCCTCAGAAACTCTTACTTTGTTCTACAGTAAGTATAATTTTTACATAATTGGAAGGGTTTATTTGAGTTGCAATTGACTAATGATGTTCTATAAATATGATATTAACAACTAATTTCTCCTTTGTAATTTTCTTCTCGTTTCTGTAACTTTGGTATTTTTTTTAATTTTTTAAAGTTTTATTAAAATTAAAATTTTAATTTTAATTTTTTAACTCTATTTCTTCTGCTTATAATTCTGGAGACTTTTTTTGCTTCTGTTGTTTGTTTTGAATTTTTTAACAGTTTCATAGGCTCTTAAAAAGTGTACAGGCTCTGTCTGATGGTTATCTCATTGCTGGAAGCACTATAAGAAATGCCCAAGGGGCGCCTGGGTGGCTCAGTCGGTTAAGCGTCCGACTTCGGCTCAGGTCACGATCTCGCGGTCCGCGGGTTCGAGCCCCACGTCGGGCTCTGGGCTGATGGCTCAGAGCCTGGAGCCTGCTTCCGATTCTGTGTTTCCCTCTCTCTCTGCCCCTCCCCCGTTCATGCTGTGTCTCTCTCTGTCTCAAAAATAAATAAACGTTAAAAAAAAAAAAAATTTTAGAAATTCCCAAAGCAGGAAGGCCAGGCCATACATAACTGATTTGGCAACAAGTTTCTGGTTGTAATTTAAAGACCATCCTGTCCTTAAAATATGCTTCTTGCTGGTCTCCCACTAGTAATCATTCTAGTATTGATACACATTTCTCCATCCTACCAGCCTCCCGTGCGTATAAAAAATAAATAAATAAATAATATCTATTACTGCATTAACAAATTACTCCAAACCTTAGAGATTTAAAACAGCCATAAACATTTTGTGTGTGTGTGTGTGTGGTTCAGGACTTCAGGACCAGCTTACCCAGCTGGTTCTGGTGTGGGTCTCTTTCTCTCTGAGGTTATGATCAACGCATCATCCAAGGACACAGGTCATTTCATGGTTGGCTGGGGCTGAAGAATTCTCCTGCCAGGTGACTCCCTCACATGGCTGGCTGAGAAGTCATACTAACCGTGGGGGAAAGCTCTGTTCCCTGCCACAGGGGCCTCTTCACAGGTTGCTTCAGAGTCCTCACAAGAGGGCACCTAGCTTCCCCAGAGAGGAGGATCCAAGAAAGAGCAAGGCAGAAGTGGCAACCTATATCAGGACTAGTCCTGGAAGTCATACACAGTCAATTCTATCATATTCTGTGTGTCAAAACTGAGTCACTGAATGTAATAAATGACTCACATTTAGGGGGAGTGAAATTAGTCTCTGCATTTTGAAGACAGGGGTAACAAATGACTTGTGGACACATTTTAATACTACAGATAATGTAAGAATTCCAGAAGAGTTGCCCCCAGTGAAGACAATGCTGAAACTCAGATAAAAGAGTCTAAGAATTATCATTTATTTCTCTGAGTAAACACAAATCTGCCTTCGAGGGCCAGAAATTCCATTTAGAATACAACCATTCATTCTTAAATATGCACATATATTTTTAAGAATGGAAAGTCTTCCTTTTAAAATTATACTAAGCTCAATTCCTTCGTGACCTTGGAATTACATTATTTTTCAATAACTTATATTCATTGATCAGCCAAACAGTTTGACACCTTATTTATGGGCTACTGTGATGGATCACATCTGTTCCCAAAGTAAAGTAAACAAATTCTCATTTTAGATAATTAGAGTAAGAGCCCAGATTTGATTATATTTTCTGGTATATTTATCTTTTGTTATTGAAAAGTTAAACACAAACTTGAGTAGATCATAATAAACATCTTAAAAAATCTAAAACATAGTTGATAATACTAGTAGACTCCTAAATAAGTAAACCTTTAAATATATGTACTATTTTGTGTGTGTGTTAAAATGTCTTTCCATTTTTCCAAAAAGCTGCAAAGATTCCTGTGCAACCTGTGATTGGGATAACGTCAGATATAGAATATCCGTACGAGGGACTGAGTATGTATGTGCTGCATGCATACATATATGGGGGAAGAGAGAGAGATCTCACTATCTGTGCTCTGAATGTCATGTGAAATTCATCCAATCCAATGCTCCTTTCGAGTTGAGTTTCCAACAAAGTGAACATATCAGCAAAGCACTGATGATGCAAGTAAAACACAGTGTCCAAAATTCTATCCCTGTCACACAGTGTGACACATTGTAACCATATTATTGCCTCTGATCTGATCTCTATAAGAATCACAACTTATTAGCCTCTCAGTTATAAAAGAATGAATTCACCTTCATATGCTCTTGGGTTAGTAAACATCGCCACATGTTCATGGTAGCCATACAGTTCACCATCAGCCTCTTCTACCTGTAAAAAGCCTCCAGCCCCTCCGCAGTTGATTAAGTATGCATAAACTAAGGCCAATTATTTTCCTATCAAACATGCCCTTAAAACATCTTAATGTTAGGGTTGAAAATTAGGAATTGGTTTAGAAATGGAAGATTTCTGGGTTTCTTTTTTCCTCCTTTTCCCCCTCTTTTTAATTTTTTTAAGTTTATTTATTTATTTTGACAGAGAGAGACTGGGGAGGGGGAGAGAGAGAGGGAGGGAGAGAATTCCAAGCATGCTCCACACTGTCAGCACAGAGCCCAGTGCAGGGCTTGAACTCACAAACCTCTAGTTCATGACCTGAGCCAAAACCAAGAGTCAGACACTTAAACCAACTGAGCCACCCAGCTGCCCCTCTTCTTTTTTTAATACATATCCAATAAAGGGAAGGGGGACACTTGATTTAAGGTTTATGTGCCAGAACTGAGCATGTTTTTTTGCCTGAAAAATGCTTTGTCAAATCAACTGTTATCTCTATATACATTCTTGTGCCAGGTGCCTGCAAGGACTTCTTGATATCAAGTGCCAAACAGTCTTTTGAAATGTTAATAATTAAGAGATTATATATTCATACACATACACATAATTACATATATTATATACAAGGAGATAAGGTAGAAAAGACTTCATAGTCCTTAATATTATTTTTTTACCCAAATCTGTCATTATGTGCTTCTTAACGGATGGGACACACTGAACTATTTTATTCTGACTCAAGTACTTTAAACCAATGATCACTACTTCATGCAGTACTAAGAAAGGCGGAGATAATAAAATGTGGTTATGAAGCCAGTGGATATTCCCATAACCTTTGACAGCAATAATTAACCCTTATCTTACATGGGTTGGTGCTCATCAGAACTCCACACATAGACAGAGCTATGAATAGTACCATTTAATCCATGTGAAAACCAAGGCGTAAAGGTCAGTGATGTGTCTAAAGTTGATTACCAAGTTAAAAATAGGCACTTTTTTTTTGATGCTTGGTTTTGAATCTAAGCTTCCTAAACAGACCTAGGCCCCCAAATCACATCATGAATAACATCAGATACCAAATGCTAAGTTTCTACCAAAAACAGACACATAAGGAGGGACTGATTCCAAGAACTAAGCCATACAATTTTGTGTATTTAAGGGTGCCTGGCTGTCTCAGTTGGTAGAGCATGTGACTCTTGACCTTGGGGTAGTGGGTTCAAGACCCATGTTGGGTTTGGAGCCTACTTAAAAAACAAACAAGCAAAGAAACAAATAAATATTAAACAAGTAAGAAAACATTAATTTAAAAAGAAACACAACTGTGTGGCACCTGGGTGGCTCAGCCAGCTAAGTGACTGACTCTTGATTTCCACTCAGGTCATGATCTCATGGTTTGTGGGTTCAAGTCCTGAGACAGGCTCCTCACTGAGCGTGGAACCTGCTCGGGATTCTCTCTCTCCTTCTCTCTCTGCACCTGCCCCCCACCTCAAAACAAATAAATAAACATTAAAAAATAAAACACAACTATGTGTGTTTAACTATGTCCAATGATTTTAAGTGAGAATTTTGATGTCTGTGTAACGGATCTGTATGTATCCATAATCCATATGTGGAGTAACAACGAGCAGAGCACTTGCCTTGATATAGACACACACTTCCTCCTCATTCAAGAAAACACTTCTCAGCAAAATGTAGTCATGTCTGCAGAGGGAGACTAAGGTCATTGGCAACAGTTTGGGCAATCTGTCACCAATAAAAAATATTGCCCTCTTGAGAGGTTTAAGAGTAATAAACAGGGTTAAAGTTAAAGTCTCAAAGGAAAGTAATTAAATGCTTTCGAGCATTTAATGGGGGGGGGGGTCTCTTTTTTTGCAGCTGCAAAGGTACAAATGTCTACACACTGGACTAAGTCCATTACTTGGTTTAAATTCTGATGGAGGTTGGAGAAGTATCTCAGGCCAAGTGCTTTCTTAATTTAAATAGACAAATCAAGCAGAATGCTTCCCTTTTCAGCCATTGTTGAAGTTATGGTAGCATAACCTTAAAATAGCTGGAGGAGGACATTGAACTTATCTCTCCCATTGGTTGGTATGTTCCCAAAGACATGCTGGATCTGGCATAGAGTGATGCTTAATGGATATTTCCCAAGGTTTTACAAGAATG
The DNA here is from genome assembly GCF_028018385.1 of Neofelis nebulosa. Taxonomy (NCBI): domain Eukaryota; kingdom Metazoa; phylum Chordata; class Mammalia; order Carnivora; family Felidae; genus Neofelis; species Neofelis nebulosa. The sequence continues at coordinate 38,017,494 of NC_080782.1, read as the reverse complement.
GCTTCTCACCAAATCCATGGAGGAAATAATGATTTCTAAACTAAGATATGGCCAAAGTACTGGCCACACAAAAGACGAAATCAGAGCTTACTGATTTCAAGTTAGTTAGAAATACTAAAAAGTTTCATTTCTCAAAAAACTATATCTCCTACGATCAACTATAAGGACTAAAATTTTATAATTATGGGCTCATACTTATTAAAATTCTAGTGTATCTGGGAGAAATGAGACAATGTGCCTAATAACCATTTGTATTTCTTCATAAGGAATCTTTAATATGCTTACCTATTGTAGTTTAGACGGGGAAACAGAGAGGGTTCACTTGTATTTAAAACTCAGCTCCTCCAATAGGGAAGTTGTTCCTATCCTGTGTTCTCTACCCCCATCCAAGCTCTATCTCACTGAACTATAATTGCCTATTTTTGTGTCAATCTCCTCTATGAATTAATAAGGCCTTAAGAACATAGGCCATCTTATTCATTGCTGTATTCCTAAGATTTAAAGCCACTTTTTGCATATTTTTGATGCTATCTTAAGATTCTCCAGAGAAATAGAACCAATGGGAGATACTGATACAGAAAAAGAGAGAGAGAGAGATTATAGGAGTTAATTGACTCACTCTATCTGCCATCTGCAAGCTGAATAACCAGCAAACCCAGTGGTGTCATTTAGACTAAATCTAAAGACCTGAGAACAAGGGGACTTGATGGTGTAAGTTCTGATTCGAGTCCAGAGGCCCAAGAATCAAGAACACTGATGTCCAAGGTCAGGAGAAGGTGAATATCTCAACTCAAGCAGAAAGCAAAGGTGTCCTTCCTCTGCTTTTCTGTTCTGTTCAGGCTCTTCACAGATTAGATGATGCCTGCCTGCCCTGGGGAGGGCAATCTTCTTTACACAGTCCACCAATTCAAATGTTAATCTCTTCTGGAAATACAGACACAGATAGTTAATTCCTCACAGACACAGATAGTTAATAAATAAAATTATCACAATTGCTAATTAATTATTTAATAAATCAATATTGACTACTAAGGGTATACTTTTGAACAAAATGTGGTACCAATGGCAAGGGAGAAGGAAAGAAAAAGAGAAAAAACACTGCAGAATTTATAGCAGAAAAGATAAAACTAGAGTGAAGGCTCCTGGGATTCAGTAGCATCGTAGGGCCATGCTCCCCACAAAGGCTCTAGGAAAGAATTCTTTCTTGCCTCTTCTAGCTTCTAGTAGCTGCCAGCACTTCTTGGTGCTCCTTATCTAGTAGCTGCATTACTCCAATCTCTGCCTCTGTCTTCAAGTGGCCTTCTCCCCCTGGGTCTGTGTCTTGTGTCCAAATTTCCCTCTCATTAAAAGTCATATTGGATTTAAGGTCCACCCTAACCCACTATGACTTCGTCTTAATTTGAATACAATTGCAAAGACCCTATTTCCAAATAAAATCACATTTACAGGTTGCACGTAGACATAAATTGGGGAGGGGGGGACACTATTTAACCAAGTACACTAACTAACCAGACATAGAAATTAATCTATGCTTGTGTGTTGACCTTCATAATTTACAAGATTTTCTGTTATATTTTGCAGTGTCTTTGTTACTAATCATCAATTTGAAGAAAAGAAGGATCCACCATTATTATATCCAACAACTGAGCTGAGAAGTGCAATTTTAGATTGAGATGGTTAAACTTTTTTGGTTTCTATGGAGATTATCTACTGAATAGTTTACTTACTGCCCCTGAGCTGTCAACGCATACTGTTTAATTTATAAAGCTGATCTAAACCTCTATGGGGGAAAAAGCCACCAATATTTCTCCAAACTTACTTGGATTTATTTTCAGTGTCAGACAAGACATAACATTTATTATGATTCACCTTAGCATGATGACATTTCATTTTTCTTGTTGAAGAAGATGTTCCAGAAAAAAGAAAAAAAGTTCAAAATCTCTTTAGTCTTCTGGATGTCTTATAATAAATGAGGGGTTCTGCTTTTCTTCAGTGCTTCAATAGCAAGAAATGTTTATATTTCAAGACTAAGCCCCCACTGAATATTTACAAAATTTGTTGCGAGGTGTTGAACCATAAATCTAAAGTTTGAAATCTACATCACATATAAGAGAAAAGCCCATTTTTTAAAAAAAAGTGTAAAACAAAAAGTGAGAAGTAAAAATGTAAATATTTTAGAGGCTTATTTAAATCCTTAAGTGTCTTTCTCATAAATAACACATAAAACTTATTTTATCAAATGTTCTTTAGTCTCGTCATTCAAAATAGAAGACACTGAGTTAACTTAGAGGGATGAAGGACACAAAGTTTAGATTATTAGGACTTTAGAAATATTAGAGGATTTAATATGTAAATAACGTATATGAAATTAATTTGTATGAGCAAGATTTTACAGTATTGCAATAAATCATATCTTATATTTTGGGCTTTTATAGATGAATTCATATCTGAAAAAGTCTTTACAAATAGCCGCATGAAAAATGGTATTCTTCATTCTAACACCTAATGAAAGCTAGAGTCTAACTTAGTAGAAAATATTCACTGGATATTTAAAAATGGTGATACTGAGTCAAAGTTTCAAAGTTAATTTTGTTGCACAGTGAGGATATATTACGTGTGTCTTCTACCTTTTTCCTATTTTGAACTCACATTTCTAATAAATTTGTAGCTTCCCATACACACAGAGCAACCCAGATAACATACATTATTATTTACAAAGCATTTCGAGTTCTTAAATGTTATGGCTTAAATGTTATGGCTTAAATGTTATGGCTTTCGGGAATATGGCAGGACTTCTACTTTTTTTGAACCCTGGAAAATTAGTAGCTTTGTAACAAATGCTTGTTGACACAATCAACTGAACAGCAATGAAGATTCTTCTGATCCCCAAATAAATAATGAGCGGGTAGAAATGTAGAGTACATACATATCTCACATTCTATGTCCTGCGTCACATTTACTAAAAAGAGAGAGAGCCAGAGAAAAGAGCGAGAGATTGAAAAAAGCAAACCAACAAACAAAACAAAACAAAATGAAAACAAAGGTGAGCCAGTTCCAGGCAGGATATTTAAAGCGCGTTTGTGAGGAGTCAACTAAATGGTGTTTTATCCTTTTGCTTCTGTTTGTTTCTATGGAACAAAACAACAGATAAAGAAGATAGTTCATAGGCACCATTGTCATTCCAAACTGGCCCAATAAGAATGTCCCGCCAAAATCTACATTAAAATGGTTAATTTCATGATTGCATACAGACATGGCCTTTGTGTCTCAGAACACTCTCCCAGAAGTCATTGAAAGTATGTTAATAAATTACCAGGCTATTTTAGGAACAATTTATACATAATTCATTTCTTAAACAATAGAGCATGAAAAATTACACTTCTGCTTTACCTTCCTTTGGAAGTAGTAAGTGAAGTTCCTGTTATAGGTGTTTATACTTGTTCTCTGATCAAACATATTTATCTCTGGAATACATTTATCCCTTCTCTACACTGTTTGTTCTAGAATCAACTCAATCTCCCTCACCTTTCCAGGGTCAAATTGTATCAAAAGCTGAAAGCAAAACTTAAGCAAAAGTAGGCATTCTAAAATCATATGGTGGGGGTTGGGGGGCGGGGAGGGAGGGGGGACACAGAGCTTTGAAGGCAACAGAGAGAATGTGGTTAGGAGCCAGAAGAAGTGGGTTCTTGTTCTTGCTGTGTTTGCAACTCACCAACTCCTTACCCTGAGCAATTGACTTTCCCTCCTTGAGTCACAGTCTCCTCATCTCTGAAATGAGAGTTGCCAACGGACCATGGTGTTGTGCTTTGGCCAGATAAAATCATCACCAGTAACGGCCACAAATTGCCACTTGCAGAGAATAGAAAGGCATGCGGGTGACAATGAAAATAGATGTGCGGAAGAACAACCAAAAAGATAGGCCAAAATGTTCCTATTAAAAAAAAAAAAGAAAGAAAACTACTCCGATCATCTTTGATTCACTACTGACTCACCACTTTTATTATTCAGATCCATATTTCTGGAAAAGAAAATTACCTCAGAATAAAATTTTAAAAAGCAGGATTTTCTCCACTCTAAGCAGTTATTTTTCTGTAGTGCTGCAGTGATAGGACATGGTTTCTATTTGTTAAACAGTGAATCACAAGCTGAAACACAACAATGACCTCACTCTGGCATACCTCAACCTGCTGACAGCCATGAAGCATATTAAAAATAGGCTCTCTTTACAAAGGAGTCTGTCATTTTTCTAATAACTACATTTTGAGCGAGTGTTTTCTCTTTCTCTAGTTATAGTGGCCCTGTTCTAAGCAATCCTTTAAGAAATCAAATATTTAAACAAGAAATGAGGCATATGGAACTTTCTCTGACAAGCTAGGCTTATTGTCAAGATTACTATCTCAGCTTGGGAACACGTCAGCTAACATTACCTAGAAAATGTTGCACTTATTCACTGATTTCTATTTTCAGTTTACAACTGCATGACCAATACAAACCCAACTAGGAAACTTAAGTTGGATCTAAGTGTTCCTTAAAAGAAATATGTTCAAGTTTTCCATCTCTAAAGTGCTTATGGACAAAACTGTGCCAAGAAATTGAGAAATTCTTATCCGTCTGGATGCACCACTAATTTTGGAGCTATGGGATGGCAATCTGCCTTCCACAAAAAGGCCAAGATAGTGAAAATGTAACCACAGTATACATTTTTTTAAGTTATTTTTGAATTAGCATGTAAACTTTAATTAGACCAACAAAAGTCAAAATAACGAATTCAAGGATATTCCCAAGCAACTTGTTTCTTACGCTTTCCACATTTTTCTCATTGAAACTTTATATAGACTATTACCCTAATTTGTATTGTCTGCTAATATTGACTCAACTCGGAAAAGCTCCTGTTTGAATTAATACTAATTCCAAGTTAGTGGCCCAATTTCTATAATGGGATTTTACTATATATTATTTCCTTTGTAAAACTCCTGGAAGTTGATTAGATTGTCAACATAAAGGGTGTGGAGTCATTCTGCTAACAGTTCTGAGAGGTCCTGAAGAGATACTTTACCTCATACTTTGGGGCATAGGGCTTTGGCTGAGGACCAGATTCTATCAGGTTAGTCAGCTTGGCAGTCTGCCTGAATTCTGTGTGAATCGGGGTGTGTTTATGTGTGCACACATACCTCCGTCAGGTACACAGTGTGTGTGTGTGTGTGTGTGCGCGCATGTGCACACACACACGTGCACGCACGCATGTGTGCATGCACACATGTTGACCAATAGCTATTGTGACTGAAGTTTGAATCAGTTATTTTATGTCATGTAGATATCACCTCATTTGACCTCCTTTAGCTGCTTCACTGGCAGAAGCAGATAAACATGGCTAAATAATTCTTTTGCTTTCTCTATGCACGGTGCCAGCCAGCTGAGGAAGCATAGAAAGGAAAGTAATAGCGGGTGTTATGGACTGATTGTGCCCTCCCCAAATTCACATGTTGAAATGCTACCCCCCCAATTCGATGGCATTTAGTGGTGGGTCCTTTAGGAAGTAATTAGGTTCTGAGAGTGAAGCCCTCATGATATCAGCGTCCTTTTAGGAAGAGACAAGAGAGCTTGCTTTCTTTCTCCACCATGTGAGGACATAACAAGAAAGCCACTGCCTGTCCTGTAAACCCGGAAGAGTATTTTACCAGATGCCAGATCTTCTGGCGCTTTAATCTTGGGCTCCTCAGGCTCTGGAACCATAGGAAATAATTGTTTGTTGTCTAAACCATCCAGCCTATGGTATTCTGTTATAGCAGCCTGAGATGATGAAGACAGAAGGAGTATTTCTTCTCTCTCAGTGACAAAGAGAAAAGCTTCAGTGCTGTCCCTAGTATGGAAGGGACAGCGGTTAAATTAAAAAATTCAATTCAGAAAAGAGTGATCCCTTCAAAAAAATTTTAAACTTCCAAACCAAATCATTAACTATATGACAAGGTTTATGAAGGCAAATGCCTACTAGGGATATACCAGAGAAGAAAACACTCTGCTTCCTCTGAAATGTGAACAAAAATGAGTATGGAACATATTTAAAGAAACCACTATGTAATAGTGGTAACAGAAGTGACTACAACATCCGATGTGGAGATAAAGGCCAAATAATTCTTTTTGTTTTTAGTTTGTTTGTTTGTTTGTTTGTTTATCTAGAGAGACAGAGAGAGAGAGAGAGACAGAGGGAGGGAGGGAGGGAGGGTGGGGCAGAGAGAGAGGAGAGGGAGAGAATAATCCCAAACACACTCTGCACGTTGTCAGCACAGAGCCCAATGCGGGGCTTGAACCCACAAATTGCAAGATCAAGATCATAATCTGAGCTGAAACCAAGAGCAGGACACCTAACTGACTGAGCCACCAAGGTGACCCAAAGGCCAAATAATTCTTTATGTAATTACTTAACATTAACAAACAACCTAAAATAAAATGCCAATGATGAAAACAATTTAGATAATATTTGTTTTAAAATAAGTAAAATTTCAAGGAACTTAATGAGGTAATTCTGCCCTCCTAGCTGGCCGAAACATAATAACAATCTATTCTATGTAGAAAGATATCTTTGGTAAAGCAGCAAGTATGTCCAAGTAAAGAGAAGAGAAAATACTGCAAACTATGACAGAGCAGTTTAACAACAACAACAACAACAACAAAAAAGGCAGCTGAGAAATAACTGGGGGTATAGCTTGCAAAATAATAAAGGCAAAAATTTCTTTCTAATTTATCTAGACCCAAATACTACCTAAAAACCTAAAGACTCCAGTGTGGTTTAGAAGATAAAAATGGTAAGCTAAACACAAGGCATTATTTACTCCCACCTGCACCCCCACCCCCATCATCTCACCCCATCCCCACCCCACCCCCCAACCCCCGCCTAAAATCCTTACTGTCCTTGGAGAACTAAAGATTAATGTTGGTGGACCAGAAATTTGGATGAAATTTGTTGGTCACTGAAAGGCAAAAAGCACCTAGGAGAAGAAAACTGAGAGAACCACAGCTTAAAACCGATGCAAATGTTGAGAGCAGTTTTAGGGATACTCTAGTTTCAGAGAAGACCGACAAGACGGGAAAATATTCTGGGCAGACCATCAGAATAACTGATTGGGAGACCACGATGGAAAATTTAAGACCAGAGGTTGTTAAATCTTTTCTGTTCACTCCCCTCTTAGTGCCTCAGGATTTTTTTTCATCCTACCTTGGGACCCAAAGAAATACCTACTAGTTCTCTTTATTAAGTGCTTAGGTACAAAAAATTTATGTATTTGTGTCTTAATAACTTGATAACCACTTAAAAAGGTAATATATATGACTGAAAGAAAAATGTAGTTTTATTTCATTCTTAAGTAACCACAAATATTTACTAATGGGATGTACATAGTATATTGGGCACTAGACAACTTATCAAATCTTAGACTAGACCCTGTCGTCCTCATTTCCTGTTCCACACTGATTTTCACATGGCACTTGCTTGTGTTTACAGCAAACCAAAAGACCTGCTTCAAAAAAATACAACATCATCTAAAGGAATGTAGCATGATCTGATGTTGAAACTGTGACCTAGTAGTTCTCATGGTGTCTGACAGATGGTGAATATCACTATGTTTGTCTTGAAATTTCAAAATATCGCATGGGTGCCCCTGTGAACTTGTTGTGGTGCCTGGGGTATCTGAGAACCAGGTAGCTAGACAGTCCAAAACCTTTGTGGTAAAAGGGGACAGCAGAAACATCTGCCCCCAGTACCTGAGGATACTTGGGTTGGAGGAACAGTCCGCATCCTGTTGCAAGGTGTACCCAAAGAGAACAGTGATATTTTGAACTCAGAAGATGGGCTGCTTCCGCACTCCACCCTGCAACATGGCCTGAACCTTCTTTGCAACCACTGAAGACAAGAGGTGTCCACGTAAAAATAGGAAAATTCAAGTACAAAGACAAGCACACAGCCAAAAATTAACAAAGATTCAAGCAAAGTCAAAAACATACAAACAAGTCTCCCAACTCTGAAATTAGAAGAATTACCTTTAAAAAAGATTCTGGAACAAATATAGACATAGTGTATATATGTGATAGTGTATATATATTATAGCGTGTGTGTATATATTATATATGTATATATTTATTAATTATATATATATATACATATATATATATATATATATATTAAATTCCTATTGGATGCAAAAGAGACAACCATATCCCCAAAACAAGCACAGGCTACTATGAAAAAGAACAAAATCAAGATTTTGGAATCTGTTTGGCAACATGGAGCCAGATAGAGAAGAAAGTAGCAAGCTGGATATTTGATCTGAATAATTTTCTCAAATATATATTTTATGAGCATGAGTTACAATACTATTGATTGGAATAGTATATGTAGCATGACTAACACAAGACCCATCCCAGAAGAGGTGGTCAGAAACAATAGTTTTTTTCTCCTTCCTTGGATCTTTGAAATATGTTCCAACTTGAGTCTCTCTCTGTCTTCTTTCCCTCTCTCTCCCTCACACATACACACACTGCAAAAAAAAAAAAAAAAAAATGTCTAGTAAGGAAGAAATAATTATTATTCCCATTTACCAGATGAAGAAATGAACAAAAACCTAGGGGCTTTCATTAATGGCACACAACAAATTATAATGACAGAACTTGGTCTAAATCCTCAAATTCCAGGTTTGTGACTTCTTTCATCCTTTTGCATACTCTAACCTGTAAAAATGGCACTCAAGATGAAAGAAAAATGATGGTATAACAGAAAGAACTTCTTTGCTTAGAAATTTCCTGAAAATGTTGGAAAGTGTCAAAGCTATCATAATTCTAATGGGATGGAAAAGTAAAGTCTTAATTAACAGGTAGCTCATAAACAAATCACCTGGATGGAATGATATTCACTTAAATATTTTTTAAAACCTTAATGTGAAATTGAGATATTTTAGGTGACAATATATAATTTCTCATACAAATCCTCATGAGTTATAGCTCTGATGGATGGCTAGCACAAATGCCATCTATAAAAACTATATAGACAAAACTAGGGAGTATTTAAATAGTATCTTAGCAATTAGAAACAGTATATTTAAATGCAGAGGACCAGTTTAAAAAAAAAAAAGCATCAGCTCTTAGAAGAAAGGCAGCATAAAATACGGAAGGAGAAATCATGACCCATTAATAGGAAAACATTTTTAAGAGGACTGGAAAAGTGTGTGAAGAAGAGAAAATTGGGAGATACAATTTAGGTAGATGTTTAGAGGGACTTTTATAAGAGCATTTAAAAACAAAATAGCATAGTTACCATGGATGAATAAAGAATTCACTTAGATTCTAGACAACAGATGTATCTAAATTCACAATGATTCCACAGTTCTTTGATCTTCAAGTTTTCTTACAACTCCACAATTCAGAGAAAGGGAAGGGTAAGTACAACTATCTATGAGCACAGACGTGTGAAAAATGAGGTCACCAAGAGATCAATGATGGATGGTACTTATTTTAACTTTGTTTAAAATAATTTGTAAAAAGAGTGACAAGTGCCAATCTCTACGTTTATATTAAATCCCTGAGCATAAACAACTTTAACAAAATGTATTTAGGGAAAAATAACTTCAAATATATTTATAAGAGGAAGAATTCTAAGCTCTTAGCTACAAGCAAAGAAAAAGAAACAGGTGTCAATACACCCCATCCCTTAAAAGTTTCAGCCAGAAGACTTCTGTGCTAAAAATGGTAGCAACTAATGTGTTTTTTTTAGCTCCGAGGGCTAGCCATTGTGTTAAATCTTTGACATGTTTATCTGATTTAATTCTCCAATAGCCCTAGTGGTAGGAATTAAACTTTTACAAAATTTAGGTGTATTCATCTCTGAAGTAACAGATGTAATACTGTCTGCCACACTGGAAAAATCTAGCATAAAATGTTAAGCAACGGGCAGCTTTTATAATTAGGAGATGAAAGGTTTTCCGTGAGGATAGCTAAATTAATGTGGTAGTTCCTTTCACTGCGGCAAGACAAGGGTTAATAGAATGAGGAACAAAGACTATAAAATAATAAAATATAAAATAGTAAAATAGTAAAATGCATGTGCTCACCAAATAGCAGAATTCAGCATCTAAAGAATATTTCACTAATTGTATCAAACCATAAAAGGACACGTTACAGTGGTAGCTATCAAACTTCATATTTCAAGATTTGGTGGATGCCAAAGCTATAGTTAATTTTGAGACTAGTTTAGCTAACTTAGTTGTTGATAAAAGGTGGAGAGGTCTGTGGTATTTTAATCTGTTCGTTTAGAAAATAATTCTTAGTCACTGATAGGTTCTAGGCACTGGGGATACAGTAGCAAAGTTGCCGTCTGTTGAAATTTGAGCAGATGGCCAACCAGGTACCGTTGTTACCAGGAAGGTGTAATGGGCCATTGCCAAAAGGTATGGCTGGATGCCTTTCCAGAAAAGCTCCTCATAGTCTGAGGCTAATCCTTCAGTCTTGGAGGATTGAAAATCTTATTTCTGGGCAAATTATGACTGACTGTTTCTCAGAGTAGAATCACTTTGCCCAATCATGAAGACCAGTGTTAAAACCAGAATGTCCATGGATATAAATATATGTAATCTCTTAGAAACCTAAATATTCACATTGTCATAACTCAGCACAGATGATAGATAGATAGATAGATAGATAGATAGATAGATATAGATGATATAGGTATAGATAGATATAGATATAGATATAGATGATATAGATATAAATAGATATATAGCAAGCTAAATTATAATCAGAAAGTTGCTTAGTGAACGTGGTATCATAGCAAAGGGAATTGGGCTACAGTTTTCTTGACCAAAATCTCTTACCTAACTAGTGATTGGATGAGAACAAGTCCTCATTAGTGTCTACCACTCTTTGGCCAATCCTTCAATCAGAATTAGTTACGATCTGATCTTTGTCAACTGGAAACACATTCTGTCTCTTTTTTCTTTTCTGAGATCCATTATACACCAATTTGCAGCTTAATATTTGGAGGGCAATCATTTGCTGCTTATTCCAAATTCTACTTATTAACTCCTGCTCACATGATAACAAAAACACCATGGAAGACCCAGAGGGTTTTCTATCAATTGTTCTTTCATTCCAAAGAAAGAGAATACATCCTAGGCCACCTGTAGCATTGGTCTGTCAGTGTTTATTACAGTCCCAGATAAGGGAAATTTGTGTTCAATAATAAAGATGAGTAGAAGAAACCACCTTGAAGCCAGTTGAACAGCTGTGCTGTGAAATAATGTTGTGGCCTGGGGCTCTTTTTGTTTATCCATGAGCATATTGTCCTTATCATCTCAGACAGTATCACCACCTCACCTTAGCGTCCCTTGTTACAGCCAAAAGGTCCCTTCTTACAGCCGCTACACCCAAGCTTAACTTTATAAATGATAAAGCAAATGGACCAAGCAAAAAATCAAATTTGTCTCCAAAATATATCTCGTGACTATTTTCCATAAAGTTCACATGCTATAGAATCTGGTATGTGCTGAAATAGACAAAACTCTCCATACATTTGAGATGCCCACTGTTTGACTGGCGGGTGGACTGTGATGAAGTTTCCTGTAAGATTTTCTTCAGAGGCGGACAGGTGGTCATCTGGTCCAGTTTGCCGTCGGATGGCCTACGGTAGCATTGCCGCGAAAACCTGAAAATTGGCAGCCAAATGCTTACGTGGTAATGTTGAGAGCCTCAGAATTTAAAGTGCGCATTGCAGAACAGTAACATTATGCTGAACTAGACCAAAGGATAATCATGAGGAAGCCACCATGGCCAAACACCATTTCAAAATTTTCCTACTGTGGGAATGTTCATTAGGACAATAATGGAATCATCCACAGACTCCACATCACTCGGCTCTATTGCATCATGATTCAATCTAGTGAAGAAATCAATAAATAAACCACTGAGACCCAATAAGGAACCTGAGACTATTGGAGTATTAGAGTACAGGTAGGCATCCGATGGCCAGGAGAAGTGAAGTGAAGACATATATATTCTCTGCCGTCTGGGGCACTGAAACTACAAGGTGTCTCTGGGAGGGGCAAAAAGTATCTCATAATGCCTAGAGGTAGAGGCCAGGAGACCTTAGGCACCCACCCGCCCCCCCTTCAAATTATATTGGGGTTTTGTTGTTGGTGTTGCCATTGTTTTTAATCCTAGGAAGGCAGAGGGCACTTTGAGTTAATTCAGAGCGTGCAGAGGGCCAGATCTGTCACAACAGCCTCCTCGTAGTGCCCTAATACGGTCCGACCCTCCCAGCATCAGGTGGCTCCGCTAAACGTCCTCTCCTCTGAGTACTGGGCAATTAATTAATCCAGGAATGCAAATCCTAAATCCCGGGCTAAGAAAATACGAACTGATTTGGTAAACAAATGGTAGGTAAAAGCTATACACACAGAGAGTGGCAAGTGACAAAGGAGATTGCAAATGCCCCCAAACACTCTCTCCTATCGATTGGCAGAGAGAATCACACACAGAACACAGGAGATGGAGCATAAAATTGGGCGGACTGATTCAGAGGTTTGTTTTGATTTTTAAACTCATTTATTAAAAAATAAAATGAGTGTGCGTCCGTGTGGGGCGGGGGGACAGGATTCCCTAACGCAAAGGGGCTGTCGGCAGACGGTGTACAAGCGAAAGCGCGCTCCCTAAATCTGCAAAGCACTAAATGTAGAGAAACGCGCAATTACCCTGGGACCCGCCCGGAGAAGGCAGCCTCCGGAGTCGCAGGCGATCGCGTCCCCGCCGGAGGAACGCTAACGTGCGGACTGCACCTTGCAGAGACTGCCTGAGGTGAGCTTCAGGAGGGGACCGGCCCCGCCAAGTCGGACACTGTCTCCAACCCGAAAACCGGCGCTTGCCCCCGCGGGGTCAGGGGGCGGGCGTCCCGGGAAAGACCCCCACCCCTGCCGGGGGTCTAGGTAGCCCCAAGCGACGCGGCAGCAGCAACAGGCTGAGCAATACGTTCAAATCCTGGTGACAGTGACAACGTGGTCCGCGGAGCCGGAAGAACCGAAGCTCGCTCTTTAATGCAGGGATGCGGGGGGCGTTTAGGGTCTCGGGGATGCGGTCACAGCCACGTCCTCAGCCCCGGGAAGTCTCTTCCGAGGGCGCGTCCCCGGGGCTGCGGGGAAACAGAGGCAGAGACCCGGGACCAAGAATTCGCAAATGCAGGGCATCCCCTCGGCTGCTCAGGCAATCCTGTTCCTTTGCCCCCAGGAGCCCCCCTCGGCCCCGAGCCCGCCCGAGAGAGCCCCGTCGGGTGCCCGCGGGCTGGCGGCTGTGCGGCCGGGGGGGGGGGGGGGGCTCCTGCTGGCGCTCGCGTGGTGCTGGGCTCCGTCCCTCGCTCCCGCAGGCCCGGGGACTGGCGACTTCGCGCAGTTGTCGTCCAGCCAGCCCCGCAGCCGCAGCCAACTCCATTCCCTCCGATGCTCTCGCAGATGTTAAATCCTTGTCCCTTTTACCGGCTGGCCTTTACTTTTACGTAGTCGTCTTTGGGGGAGGCGGGCAACAGCGCTAATAATCAGATAATCTCACTCCTGCCCTTGTAGTCCCGTCTTCTTCACGGAAAAGGGTTCCTCAGTCTACCCGCAACCTGTCCTGAGAAGACTCAAGGCCACACAGGGTTCTCTCGTGACCCTGAGACAGTTAAACAGAGACAGCTAGGTTTGGGTTTGGGGCGCCTGGTTGCTTTTGTTTGGGGGTTGTGTTGTGTTTGTTTTATGATTATTTTTCTCTTATCATGTAGTAAAGGGAAACGCTTAGCGTTTTAAGAAAACTTATCCTCCCCATAGTCAGGGACATGAGTTCCAGTCCCGGGCACTTTACTTTCTCCCTTTGCTTTTACCCTACCCAAGTCCAATTTCTTAACTATTGTTTGTCCTTGATCTTTTTCCAAACTGCCCAGCCCCTGGCCGCCCTAGCCACTCCTTCCATTTGCCCTTTTCTTCAATTTGTCTTGTATGTTAGCGCTGGGTCAGCAAGCCTTTTGTGCTTCGGTCCTGGACCTGTGTGTGTGTGTGTGTGTGTGTGTGTGTGTGTAGTGTGTTTCTTTTGTTATTTTCTCCCCTAACACTGCAGAAATGAAACACACATGCAGCACTGTCGCCTCATATTTTCAGATGTTTTTCACACTATTGTCTGCTCCAGCCCGTTGAAAGTGCAAAGTGAAAACAGATGCATTTGAAAAGTGTTTTTTTTTTTTGAAAGGGGACAATCTTAGGATGGGGACTAACCCCTCAAATAAAGATAAGCAATAAATATAATATCAGATTTATAATGTGCATCGAGCAGTCTTGATTAGCACCAAGGTGAGCTTTGGTGAGATTTTTATCATTTCCATGTGTCTGGACTACAAGAAGAAATCAATGGGGGAAGAGCTCTATAAATCAGCATTCATGTCAAGACAAATCAAAATAATGCCTCTATTATTTCAATCAATAAACCATTTTTATTCCCAACATCTGATATACACAGTGTGCGTCCCTCTATTTGTATTTGGAATTGGCAGCTTCGAATTATACCAAAACAAACCTTTCAGAGATGTGTCAATAAAATTAAAATTTTTAAAAGAACAACTCTAATGGGTCCCTTCTTTCCTTTGGATGCACTCTAGTCTCTTCTTTCAAACCATGCACCCTAAGTCAGTAGGAGAGCTTTGCAAACTCTGTGAAGGATAGAATTGCTCACAGAGGAGCAGAGGAAAGGGGTGGCAGGGGCTGGTTGGTAAGAGAAACCGAAAGTGACAGCAGGCAATGACTCAGGCAGAGGAAAGCCTGTCTACTCTTAGCTCCGATATATTCCAGAAGAGGATCCTATAGGGGTCATAGGCAGGCTTGATACGGTGCCCTCGTGGTTTGCTCAGAACCAACCCACAGACTCCCGCCACCGAATCCATGATTCCTCCAGCAGGTGTAAGGCTGCTGACTTGCTCTTGGAAGCTAACTGGGGCAAGGCTAGCTGGAGGAAGACAGGAGAGAGGGAGGGAGGAAAGGAGGGAGAGAGGTGGGGGGGTAGAAAGAGGGAGGGAGAGGGTGAGTGGGAGGGAGAGAGAGAGAGAGAAAGGGAGAGCGAGGCACTCTGGCTGACTGGTGGGCTGGCTGGTGGCTTTGTTACTTTCGGGCAGATTTCAAGCCTTGCTTCTCAAAAATGTCCTGCAGTTTTGGCTTCCCTGGCAGTTTGTTAGATGGGGGCCACAATTCTTAATGGTTGAGAGAAAGGTAGAGAAGGAAGAGATGATTCATTTATGAATCAACATTGTAGACATTTCCCCAGCAGTGGTATGTCTTTGGCTTCCTTGGTTATTTTGTTTGTTTCCCAATTTACACACCCAGAGACCGAAGCTCAATTATCCTTTTGTTGCTTAGGGTTCATTCTTTCCTGTTCCATCTGTCTGTCACAAACGCGCAATTTTGACCAGGCCATTCCTAATCCCTTCCTTTCCCTTGGAATGGGAAGAAGGAGATGAAAAATCCTCCCAGATGGAACCCCAAACAACACTGCATCCAGTATAGTCTTTGTTTGGATTCAACAGCTGTCTGTCCGCCTCGCCCTCAGCCCCCAAGACCAAAATGCATTCTCGGGGGTTTCATTTGGGAAAGGGGGGAAAGGAAACGTAAAAAAAAAATAAATTAAAAAATCGGTATTTTTACAAGCAGGATTCCACAACCATTGGGAACTTTTGAGACTTTAACAGTTAATCTCTCAGGCGACATTATCACCCCAACAACTGTTTCCAAATAAGTCAACGCAAATGGAAAAAACATGTTGGTAATCTGGATACGCAGGTTTATTTTTCACCCTGAAAAGCTTGTTGGTTTTCTCTCCCTGACTCCCTCCTTCCCTCCCTTCTCAGCCTCAGTGCATTGTTTGTTGAAGGGGCGGGGGAGGGACGTTGAGGGAAAGCTTAGGCGACGGGAACCTGGAGGCCGAGGGATTTCAAGGAAAGCGAAATAAACCAGGCGAGGAGGTGCGGGCTGTCCCCTCATTTCTCTAATTCGCCTCTGCTCCGGGTCAGAGCGCTAATGACGGCCTCGCTTCTACGATCTAGGACGCGGGTGCTTTCAAACAAAGGATACAGGGTGCTCTCGCTTTTCCTTGTTCTCTCCCTAGCTTCCTTTTCCCTTCTCCCTTTCCTCCACCCCCCCTCCACCCCGCCTGCCAACGCTCCCCCCACCTCCAGACACACACACACACACACACACACACACACACACACCCTCGCCTGAAGCCCTTCCTTCCCCCTCCCTAGGCTCGGGTCTCGTGCTATTTGCCTCTCCTTGGCCGCCTACTCTCCACACGGGATTTCTAATCCCATTATCTTGCTGCCTGAAGGGCATGCTCCGATTTCCACAGGCCTTTTTGTGTTCCCGTTCAGGTCTTGAATTCAGGAGTCCACGAATAAATCTACAGCTCCCAACCGTTCGGATTGGATGCCTTTCGAGGCCCCGCTTGGTTCCACTCTTGCTTGCCTTAGGCTGCCCACGTCGGCTTAGAAACATTTCCACGGGTCCTGTTCTCGGGATATTTTCTATTTCTGAACATGTAAAGCGCACAAAGGACCCGAGATGCAGTGAAGGGACGGCTCTTCCAGGAGAAAATGATGGGAATGAGCGTGGACGTGGGAATGCCCTGCTCACCGTGGGTTCTGGGGCGGGGGCCAGAGAAGGACACACAGCTGAGACGACCCAAGTGGCCTGCGGCGACGGGCAGCGCGTCCCAAGTGGAGCGCCCAGGCCCGGGCTCAGCCTTGGCCCGCTCCGCCCCTTTCTAAGGCTCCTCGGTGGCTTAGGGCCACCGGGGCCAGCTGTCTCCGGCTCCTGAGGCGACCCGCTCCAGCCCCCAAGAAGGAGGTTCCGACAGCCCCCAGGATACCCGATCTACCTGGTTTTCTACCAAAACAGACCGGAGGAACTGCAGCTCTATCCAGAGATGAGTTTTAAGGGTCACTCGAAATCGAGCCGCTGAGAGGACGGCCTTTTGGGGAGAACAGTTAAAAGAAAAATTCCCGAACACCTAGGTTCTGCCCGGTGCTAACAGGCGTATACGAACCCCCGCCTCGACAGTTTCTGAGACCCCGGACCTTGAGAAGCAAACCTGTTCCCGAGCCCTGAATGCCCGCCTTGGAAAAGTACAAAAAGAAAACTGCTTTTTTCCAAAATAAAAACTCCTTTCCCGCAAACGATTTTGGAAAACAACTATAACCCCGTTCCCAACAAGTACCAATACTGAGAACTTTTATACATTTTAAGTAGAAAGAAGACATAAAGGATACATCCCGTTTCTGTTTAAATATCTACATTTTCAAATTGCTCTAGGCAACAATTTCTGGGGAAAAGGAGAGGGCGATGATTGAGGTGGGGGTGGAGTTTTATTTGTTCTTCATTATTTTATTTTATTTCGGTTTAAATGGGGGGGGGGTGGTTCTTTGTTATTTCGAGGTTCATTTGAAAGACCAAGGACTCCACTCTGAATAAAGCATTTTTTTGTTGTTTCAAAATTTCAAACTGGCATAAGTGTTGGATCATCAGTTTTCCCTTTGTCTGCCCTGGTTGTAAATAATGGCTTTGAGATTAGCTAATTAAGGGACATTAATCACTGATAGAAAGGGAATAAATCAAAGCCTTGTTCTAAATTTCAAACTTGCCTGTATAGATGTGCATAGCTATTCTATCTGGAGCAGATTGGTGCTGTTTGAATTACTGTTCTTCAGAGTAAACTAAATCCACTTCAGTTTTAAAAAATGAATATTGTATTTATACAGCCCAGTTGTGCCGTTAAATTAAGTCCCCCTCCCATTCTTATTCCATTTTATAAACAAAGTGTAGAGACGACAGCTATTACGGGTTAAAAGAGCCAAATCTTAACTTTCGCCTAGCGTTATGCTTACCTTTGGGGGGAGGGGGAGAAGAAGTCAGAAAAGGAAGGAATAAACCCTAAGCGGATACAGATGGAAAGAAGAATAAATAGATTTGCATTGAGGTTTGTTTTTAATCAGAATACAGTTTCTGTAAAAATTCTTCAATGCCTGCAGTATTTCAGGTATATTTCTCTAGACTGCATTCCCTTGGCCCTCTGCATAAAACATTTAAAAACATTATGTTCTGGTTTGTGAAAAAGAAAAGCAAGCGGGGTGTGTGTGTGTGTGTGTGTGTGTGTGTTCAGGGAAGGAATCAGGCTCGATTCTCCACCGCATTTTCCCGCACCAGTCATGCTCATTGCATTTCAGCATTCCACGCTCAGAGCCCTGCACAGTATTTGGGAGCTTGGACCATTTCAACACCGACAAAAGAGGCTTTAAATACATGCCATAAAACAACAAGCCGGTCCCTGGGAGCAAGTAAAAATTTATTCGTTTCACGTAAAGCCCTCCGAAACAGTAAACACAGAGCAGATAATCCAGAGCCAGGCAGGGGATCTGCGCGCCCTTGGCTGGCTGGCTGTGTCGGCGCGCGCGCGCGCGCGCCCGGCTGTGCGCGCATCTTGGCCTCTGTGCGCACCTTTCTCCCTAACCCCCGCCCCCCCGCACACACACATACAAGTGCAAGTAAAGACTTGTGTGTTGATTCCCCACACTCTCTTCCTCCTCTGAGGCCCTATTTCCTTTTAGCAGCGACTCTCAGCTGAGGACTCAGTTCAAGATTAACGCCTGGGAAATGTGCACGTCTGGAGGGGAGAGTGGAGTCCTTGGGGTGAATTCGGCTAGTTGCCCTTTCCTGCCGGAAAAGCGCCCAACCATGGGTGTGCGCCCCCACAGCTGCTGGTTGGAGAAAATGCCACCTCCCGGCTCCTAAATCTCTCCACACATTGGGTTCTGTCCTTAACTGGACAATATTGGCTGCCAAAGGCAGGTGCCAATTCCCCAGAGGCTAAAACCTTCTAATAGCCTCAGCCTGCACAAGCCCCTCTCTTCTTAGGTTGATGCTGCTTCTCCTTTTTTTTTTTTTTTTTAACCTTTATTTTTTTAAGTCAAGAACTTTATAATTTAAGGTGTCCAATGTACCATGTCATTTAAAAACGGCTCACAGACTGCGCCAGAACCCGCGACTAGGGAGCGAGTGGGGGAGGGAAGCCAGCAAGAAAGGAGGGGCAGCAGCCGGGGAAGGGATATTTGCATAAAGCTTTGTCTTTAATGGTTCTCAGGCTGCTGAGGGTTATAACGCTAATTACACAAGATTAATATGGAGATTGTTCTCCATTGCTCACCAAGATTTATTTAAACAGTGAACTGCTCAAGATCCAAAGCCGTAAACCATCCCACCCCGCTGCCGGGCCCGGATTTTCTTCCTGCAGAAAGTTTCCCCAAGTCCAGAGGAGAAAAGAAGAGCTGCCATTGAATCAGAAGCTCCTAAAAGCCAACTTTGGAGGTATTGCTGTTTAAACAAATACCTGCCGGCCCTCGGCTATATAAATACATAGAGTGCAGTTCCCTGTTTTGCCCGAACCCTCTACCCCTTTCGCCTTTTCCTCGGCGCTACCTCTTGATTTGGGCGAGAAGTGGCCAAGGAGTAAAATCCGGTGCCCGAGCGCCCCCTAGTGCGACCAAAGGGGAAGAGAAGCCTTGGCGGCACGACTGAGTTTCAGCGGTCCGATGCTGTCTCTTAGCGGATTAGAGTGGGATAGGGCTGAGTGCTAGGAAATGGGTCTCCGCGCCCACACACACACACACACACACGTCCACTATCAAGGGTTCTAATATTTAGATTCATTGGTTTTAGCTGGGATCCAGGCATCTTTTCTTCCCGCAGATAATTTAATGTGCAGTCAGGGAAGAAAACTAATATTTGAGAATTTCCAGGACTTTCCAAAATAATTACTGGTTACAGTGCAGATGAAAAAGGTTCTTGGCTTAACACTTACCTTTTATATACCCTTCGATATTTACTAATTGTACTTAGAAAACCATGAGCTCATCATTATCCCTAGGCTCCTTGGGAGAGTTATTTCAAAGGGTTTTTTGTTTTGGATTATTGGGAAACTTTGCTCTGAATTTTAATGTAGGATTATATCTTGAAATAATTTAAGATGTTTGAGACTAGGTTCTTGTTCTTCTTTCTTGAGGTAAACATGTGGTGAGAACTTCAACAATGGTAAAAATCATACTGATATAAAATTGTAATTATAAAAGGATTAGGAATAGGAGATGGTTCAAAGCTAGAGCTGGATTCTAGTTTTCACAGTGCAGTAAGTTGCTATCTCACTTTAGGCAAATCTTTCAACCAAGTTGTGTCTCAGTTTCCTCTTTAATAAATGGAGTATCCCAGAGGATAATTTTAAGGTCCTTTCTAGACTTAGGGAATTTGTAAACCTAAAGCACACGCACACACACACACACACACACAGAATAATGTTTCTGAAAAAGTTGCAGATATATTTGTCATTATTTGTTCTATTCATTCTCCTAAAAGACAATCACTATTGTAAATGCAGGTTTTTGAAATGTGTCCCTTTCTATAGTCACAGCATAGAAAATTTTACAAGGCTCCCCAAAATCATATACATATATATATATATATAATCATATATATTTAGTCATGTATATACATAACATGTCACTAGTTTAACACATTCAAATAAAGTTAGACAAATTATTACCCCATTCACCCAAACTAATCCCTAATTTTTGACAGTTTTGTAATGGTCTCCACAAATGAAGTGCTATGAAGGAGGGAATAAAGAGCTGAATTTTTGGACTCTGGCTACGTAGTGACTAGAGATTTGTGACTTCCCTTTGAAGGATGTCTGCATGAAATCTTTCAAACTTTTTCTGGGTTTCAGTTCTCAAGAATCAGGTCATTGTCACTGATGGAGGAACTTTAGCAAAAGAGCCTGGCAATTATTAGCATCAGCAGAAGGTTGTGTTTGGAGGAAGCAATTAGAAATGAAGTACCTCAAAAGAAACCAAAAAAAAAAAAAATTGCAAACAGCAACAGAATGTGAAGTTTTCACTTTATCCATTCTAAGAATCACATTTAGATGATCCAAAATTACTACATCAGATAACCACAGTTACGTTAGATGATGTATAGTTACATTAACATTCACATTGTTAAGATCTTTTAAGTCGTAAAATAAAATAGCAAGCATATAAAATATGTGTTTTTTCATCATAAGAGGTATTTTTTTAAAGTTGCTTTAAGAACAAACATTTCAAAGACATAGCACTGAAATTGTTCACACCCCATACCTCATTCATGACAGCAACTACAGAACTGGCTTATCTCTGTTATGCTTCCCAGCCTTGTGAATTTTTCTAGTAAATAAGTACCAGTTTGTTCAAGGGACTTGCTCTGAAGTCTTGCTGATATTTAAGATTTTCACAGTATCTTTGGCAATGTGGTTCCAAAAATGTTATTTTTCTTCGTTACTTTAAAAAACTCATCTGTAACGCTTAAGCAAAATTAACAAACATCCATAAATCATTTGCTTTCCTCTTGTGGTAACTTATATGATGACACAAGAGACATAAAGAAACGAGTGTGAGTGTGCATGAATGTATGTGCAGCAATAGTAGTGGCAATCGTGCACACATTTCAGGGTCATGGTCCACTCCTAACGCTGACTCTGAGAACTTCACCTCCAGCCACAGACTTGAAGCTGGGAAGCCATGTTTTCACTCTGGAACCCAATCTGACCCCAACAACTGCAACCATCCACCTCCCCACAACTAACTTGAAGGACATGAATCCCTTTTTCAAAGATTCAGAGACAAATCAAAGTCTATCTTTCAGAATATGAAACTGAATTCACATGAAGTTAACTAGATAGTCTTTGCGGCCAGAAGAGAGAACTGTGGCCCACTGGGAGCTGCAAAGTGGTCATCTTTACTTCACCTGCTATGCTCTATTTGTATCTGCCCGCACTCATACGGTGTTAATCCTCTGAGGTATCTCATTCCATCTAAAGGCAGAATGTTACAGTTAGGAATTGTCCACACTGAGGTTGTTGGTGAGGGAGATGTTTTGGAGACATTCCTTAAAATACCTCAACATCTTTGGGAATGTTCCTAAAGAGAGAAAAGAAATAATTTAAGTAATTTATGAAGGAAGCATTTCGATACATTATCCTATATAATCCCCACACAGCCCACTTTATATTCAAGAAACTGTGACTCAGGGAATTTCATAACTTAGACAACATCAAATAGTTTTTCTAGATCTGAAATGACATTTGGAACCCAGTGGGTATGAGGCCATAACCTAAAATCATTCTACTGTGTGCCTTTCCCTTTCTCAATTATTTTAAATATCTTGGGAAACTCTCAACTCCAACCATTACTCACCAGTCTAATGAGACACCGACTAAAACAAATAATATCAGAGATGAGATATAAAGAGGTAAAACATAGTCTTTTGCAAAAACTGATCTACTAGGATCATCACTTTGATTTTCTTGGGAACCTAGAAACTGGTCTTAATGGTGGAGTACCTCTGGTTTTTGCTTGAAAGTGGATGCCCTGTGTTACAAATATTTACAAATAGTCCTATTTCCTCCTTTCCTGCTAACCCCTGCCTCCCCAAAATTAATGTACACTCTTTTCTTTGTAAATTTTTCATCACTCCTATTTTTGGATACTTTCAGAAGATCAGAGGCTCTGTGCTATCTATTTTTTCTAATGTTATTATCACATCTCAAGAAACCCATCTACACCTAATGACGCTTTAATGTTTACTTATATGTTTACTTATATGTTTACTTAATGTTTACTTATATCATTTCTTTGAAGGATATGAATGTCCTTCCATTAATATTTCTTCTAAGCCAAGAGACAAATCATCTTCCAACTGGCATATTTCCATGCTGGTCTGAATGATAATTTTTATAATAAATATTGCATGTCATGTCTCATTACAAAAATCTCTCTTCAGCATAAATGTCCATTTTGTAAGAGGATTAGTTAGGCTTTGCTGTAGGATACTTGTATTTTCAGTAAGCTTTTTCAATCCTTTCATTTAGTCAAAAGGCGATTAAAATGACAGAAAAGCATTTAAACTTGGTTATCATGATCAACCTTGCCAATAGCTGCCTTTCTTACATCACATGCTTTACTTAGAGGCAGAGAAGCAGTCACCTTTGAGTGCCTTTTCTACTCGCAGCCCATCAAAATGGGAACTTTTCTAGAATTCTCCCAAACATGCTTGAGGAAGTCAATTTCTCTTACAGTATCCTTTGCTGCCACCTGCTGTTCAACCTGCATTTATGACGACTGTGAATGCTCTCTGCCAACTGAAGGCGTATTTGCTAACCTAAGGGGTGAATGCAATAAGAAGGGCTGATTCTTAGCTGGACCCTTTCACATGATCACACTTCAAGATGATCTTTAAACCATTAACTGTACTTAACATTTGTACCAGTTGGTTTCCTTTGTCACACCCTTTCTTCCAAATCGTCAACAATATCATGAGACACCCTAGTTCTTTGTCCTTTCCAGCACATTAGGCTGGCTATTCAGGCAATCAGTGTTGTAAAAAATTTCCGCAGGGGCGCCTGGGTGGCTCAGTCAATTAAGCGTCCGACTTCGGCTCAGGTCATGATCTCACAGTTTGTGAGTTCAAGTCTTACGTCGGACTCTGTGCTGACAGCTCAGAGCCTGGAGCCTGCTTCAGATTCTGTGTCTCCCTCTCTTTGCCCCTCACCCACTTATGCTCTGTCTCTCAAAAAGAAATAAACATTAAAAAAACTTTTTTCTTAATTTCTGGAGTATCTAGTCTGTACACGGCCAGAACTGTAAGCTGGGACCACCAATTGTAACTGTAATACTCATTAATTGGTAGGATTTTTTTTTTGTATCCCCTGCTTCCAGCTGCCCTACCTCCACTTGGCGGTCAGTGATTGCTTGTACAACTAGATGCCATCTCTTAGACAAGAGAAGTTGGGCTGCAGCATATATTGCTTTTTTGCTGTCCTTTTTGCTACTTTACTATTTCGTGGACTTAGTTCTTTAACTTGAGAGTTATAAAATGGGTTGATAATAGAGACTAAATGTACGTCATTACCGGATCCTTTTTGTGAATGGTAGGTGGTTAACTGTATAAAATGCTGCCTTTGTCTTAAAACTGGGCCCACCTTAGGGAATTAATTTAGCAGCGAGGTCTCGCCCTAACATCGCTGGAGCACCTGCTAACATTTTTTAGTGTATCTTCTAGAGGCGAACGAAGCATCAGAGACAGAAGTCGCATAGGCTGGCTGACTCTCACTTGTGACCCTTTACAGTTTTAACTAGAAAGAAATTCAACACGGCACTGGGTTTTTTAAAAAATGCAGAGAATGATCTCTTGTTTTCTTCTTAAGCTCACCATCTCCCTTAGTCCATTCAGGCTGCTATAGACAGTACCGTAGACTGGGTGGATTATAAACAGCAGACATTTTCTTTTCCCCGGAGGCTGGCAGGTGTAAGATCAAGATGCCCCTTAGGTTTGCTGTGGTGAGGACCGGCTTCCCAGTTCCTAGACGGCTGTCTTTTCATGGGAAACCCAAGAAGCAGAAGGAGCAAGGGAGCTCTCTGGAATCTCTTTTATAAAAACACTCATCCCATTGATGAGGGCTCCACCCTCATGACCCGGTCACCTCCCAAGGGCCCACCTTCTCAAACCATCACCTTTGGGGCTAGGATCGCAACATAAAGATTTGAAAGGGATGCAAACATTCCATCCACAGCACCATCCTTTTCCGTCAAATTTGTCAGGAGCAGCAAGGGCGTTAAAGGAACTTGTGAGAACACTGGCCGATCCAGCTTGCAGAAATGCTCACTCTCTTCATGGAAGAATTCTTTTTTTTTTTTCTCCAAATGTTAAATTCAGGCCCAGATAAGTCACCCAGCTCAACCAAGCATTTCAAAACCACCTGGTCTCCTTAAATGTTCCTGTGACCAGGCTTCCAGAATCCTGTAGGGCAAAAATTGCTAACAAAGAGAAGTCATCCGCAAAGGTCACTGCTCCTAAGCTCATCTTTGGCAACAGACAGCTATGTGCTGACATTGAAAAATGTTTCTAAGGTACAAGATATAGTTCTCTTTCATGCAAAATTTCCAAATCTGATTTGCCTTTCAAATTTATTGCAACCTTTTAAGGAGTGGTTTTGGCAATGTTTGGGAAGTGATAACAGTCAGAAAGCTGTGGAAATGATTTAATGGTCCAGAACTTTGAAGTGCCTATTAAAGACATTTAAATAACTTCATATTTCTCCCTACATTTTCCCCAAAATGTGTATGCATGGAAGTTTTCCAAATGGCTTTTTCTTTAAAGCACCAGGGCCATCATTTTTATGTTAGAAGGAGGGAATTTATTACTTTACAGGTTCCTTGCTTCCATGTGTTTTTCTTCAGAGCTCACTGAAGTTACTCATTTTCATCTTTTACTAACAAATTAAAAGACTTTGTTTTCTTAATTTCTTTTTTGATGCATTATGCAAGTAACCCTCCCTCCCCTTACTGCTGCCCCTATAAATCTTCTAGTTACTTCAAATTCAGCAGCAAGCTGTAGAAATCTAACTCTGGAGAGTGGGAAAGAAGGGAGAGAGGGAGAACTAACGTTTTAATCACTTATCTGATGCTAAGCACCGAGCAAGACCTTTTATTTCATAGAGATTTGCTCATTGCAGGCATGAATTCATGCACTTGTGGGCATAAGATCTCGGCATTATTCTTAGGACTGGGTTCTATCCATCACTTTATTCATGGTCTAGTAGAAAAACACACAAGTACAAAGTCAATGTCAATGCAATACCAAACGCTTTTTTTTGGTAATGTTTATTTATTTGTTTTGAGAGAGCTAGAGACAGCGCAAGCAAGGGAGGAGCAGAGAGAGAAGGAGAGAGAGAATCCCAAGCAGGCTCTGCATTGTCAGCATAGAGCCCAACACGGGGCTCAATCTCAGGTACTGTGAGATCATGACCTGAGTCGAAACCAAGAGTCATAAAAACAAAGAGGGGGACAAACCATAAGAGACTCTCAAACTGAGTGTTCCTGGTGGGGTGTTGGGTTGGGGGATGGGCTAAGTGGGTGATGGGTATCAAGGAGAGCACTTGGGATGACCACTGGGTGTTATATGTAAGTGATGAATCACTAAATCCTATTCCTCAAATCATTATTACACTATATGTTAACTAACTTGTATTTAAATAATAAAAAAAGTTAAAAAAATTAAAAATTAAAAAAAAAAAGAAATGAAGAGTCGGACTGTAACCAACTGAGCCACCCAGATGCCCCAAATGCCTTTTGAGAGACAGTAATAATAAGGTGGTCGAGAGCATGGTGTTTCGAAGGCAGGTTGTCTGTTTGAATCCAAGCCCTACTGTTTGCACACTCTATAATCTTGTGTAAGTTTCCTCACCCTTCTACCTTGGTCTCCCCATCTGTAAAGTGGAAATAGGAAGAGTATCCATCTCAAGAAGTTGTTATGACAATAAAACGAGTTGATACACAGAGAGTGTTCATAAGAGTGCCTGGTAAGTTTACATGCCTGGCTACTTCTCAAAATTTAGATTTCACCTCAACTGCCATGTCTTTGACCAGAATATCTCCATTGGCCCATAGGCTCTCCTCAAGAGCCACTTGACTCCTCCCATGCGATTTGGTGCCTTGTAACCCATATCACTATGTGAAATTATTTTTATTCTTATGTGCTTGCTTGTTTATTGTCTCTTTTGCTCCACTAGCGTGTACAAAACACAAGAGATCATTCTGGCTTTATTCATTGCTGGATTTCTAGGCCCTCATGAAGTACCTGGCACATAATCATTTTTCAGCTAGAATATGTGAAGTGAATTGTTGAATGTTAAGGGCTCTGACACAGGTAAGCCCAGAGCTCTCTTTGGGAGTACATAGGAGACATAGTTGACCCAGTCTTTGATGTCATCACAGACAGTTTCCAAAAGGAATTGACATCCTTCAGGGACTTGCAGACGATCCATAATTAGGGACAGAGGCAGAGGTAGGGCAGTTCAGGGAGGCAAGAGTTTTGTGGGAAGAATATGCAGTTACTTCTCACAGTGACTGTTTAAGATGGACATTTGAATCCCCATTTCCTGAGATGAGAAGAAGAAGCTGAGAGCAAGCCACGGAAACTTGCCCAGAGTCCCAGAGTTACTAGGAGTCAGAGCCAGGATTAAATCCTTCCACCGTACCTCCCTGCAAAAAAGTATTACTATAAGGGCCTTGAAACCAGAAATGGTATCTAATGCCTGAAATTGCTCTTCATGGATCTAACTTACTCAGAAATGTTGTGACACTTTTCTTATTCTGTAAAGAACATAACAACATGTCACTCTTCACTTCAGATAACAAGGAGGCTTCTTTGGTTCCCCTTCACGGTCTTTTCAATAATCTAACCTTCTATCTGGCTGGCTTCCTATAAATCCAGGTCGTATATTCCCCACTGCATAGGAAATAAAAAAGTGGTTTTCTACACTCAGAGAATTCACACACACGCACACACACACACACACACACACACACGCCCGGCTGTACTTTACAGGAGAGCCATTTCATGTGAAGATGGGGTTGTTAATTACGTGGTCATATCACTGTCCTGGCCATGCTGGCTGACCAGCTCATAGCAAGCTAGCACTGGGGAGGAGCCTCACCTCTGGATGCTCTCTCTTGCTTAAGTCGAACAGCCCATCCATCCTTCAGAAACCCTGAAAAGGGGCTTTGTCCTAATAGATTTAACACCTTCTTTTCTCAGTGTGCAACAGGAATGAAGAAGATGGACAGGAAAGTTGAAGAAAAGCCATTCCTAGAAAATCATGCTCAATGTTTAGTCCCATCATTGTTACTGTGGCAGATCTTTTAAATGGTTGTGCATTGATGGGCCTCTTCCCATTGAGAAGGGGGGGTTCTTGTCCCTTGTCCTTGAATCTGCGTGGGCTTGTGACTGTTTCTCCAAGTTACTATGTGACTTCCAAGGCTAGGCCATAAAAGGCCATATAGCTTCTGCCTGGGCACACTTGTTTTGGGGATGTTCTTCCTCAGAATCCATTCCCCCTGCTTAAAGAAACTCAAGCCACATGAGAAGGCCATGTGTAGCTGTTACAGCCAATCCCCTACCTGAGTCCAGCTTTCCAATCATCCCAGCCCAGATGCCTGGCACATGAGTAAAGCAGATGATTCCAGTGTCTCACACAATAAAAGACAGGCCCAGCCTTTTGTATCATCATATTCGCTGAGGCCCCAGACACTGTGGAGCAGGGGAAAGCTATTCCCACTGAGCCTTGTCTGAATTATTGACCAATAAAATATGTGAGCATATACAAGTTACTGTTTTTGCCCCCAAGTTTGGGGGAGTTGGTTACACAGCTAGAGTAACCAGAATAGTTATTCTCTCTCTACACTTGCTAAGGATATGTGTTATAAGGATCTCTCTAAGGAAGGTTAGAACTTCTTACACAGAACAGTGGTAGATTCTTTTCAGTGGACTTCTGTTAGATCAACATCTATTGCAATACCCCTTCTCTTTTATCTTCTTCTCCAAGAGACTAGAGAGGACATTTCTCAAATTCCAAGCCTATCTTGAAGTTGGAGGTGACCTTGTGATACAGTTCCAGCCAATAAGATGTAGACACTAGACAGAGCTTCCCTTCTCTAATAAGGGCTCAGTGGGGGAAAATCCCTGCTTCCTCCTTCCTAGAATATGGACATGCTGCTTAGAAGTCTGGCAACCATTTTAAGACTGTGAGATAGAAGACACACACCATGGCAGAATATAAAGAGAGCAGTAGTCTGGTTCTTTGATGACTTCCTTGAAAAGGCTATCCTTACCCTGTGTTGTCTTCTTCCAAAATTACTGTTACAGAAAAAAAAATGGATTTCACCTTTTTAAAGCCATTGTTAGATATGATTTAATTTACTGGTGAATGTATCCTTGAGTGATTCAACTATGCATGCAACATACGTATATATTACATAACCTATATATGTATATATTACATAAGCTATACCCATACATTTGTAAAAAAGGAAAGACATTTACTTGCACCTAAACAAATAAAGAGTCTATTTAATTCAGACCTTAAAGCCCAGACATAGACTTACATGGAGAACATTTGATAACTGAGCCTCCATTTCCTGTACCAGCAATACTGGTGATAACATCAAGCTCATCCACAGGCAAGGACATTTCTGTTATGATAAAATGGAAATAATCAAGTATTTTATGGATTTAAGTTCTTCAGTATGATTATCTTCCTCGAGCAGATCTGTATTCCTTTTCACAGTCATGGATAACATTTCAGTCGGTTTCTAGTTTTCTTTCTTTCTTTCTTTCTTTCTTTCTTTCTTTCTTTCTTTCTTTTCTTTCTTTCTTTCTTTCTTTCTTTCTTTCTTTCTCTTTCTTGACCTTATTTTTTTAAAGCAGCTTCAGGTTCATGGGAAAAATTGAGAAGAAGGTACAGCGATTTCTCACATGCCCCTACCCTTACACATGCATAGTGTCCCCCATCATCAACTTCACTCATCAGAGTGGAGCATCTTTTATTTTTCTTTTAAACAAGAGAAAGCATCAATTTTCCTAACTCATTTTGTATTAAAATGTTTCCCCTTGCTTGAGTTCGTTGTACTCCTCTTAAGCCTTCACAAAGGACACTTTTTATATTTGCTGTTCACATCTATATACACATATGTGCACTTCTTAAATATCGTTTCTTTCATCCAACACAATTATAATCACCTCAACTAAATAGTGTGATGACTTACATACAGTGATTAATTATTAGTAAAATATGTCTAAAAATAAAATCTACAGTGTTCTAAAACCTTTTAATTGCTATCTCTTTGGCTTCATAAAATAGTAAATGCATATAATTACTGGTTATTTCTGTGTGACAGTTATTCATCCTGTCATATAACAAACAAGCTGAAATGGGAAGCATAAAACAATAATTCCAAAGACAAAAGAGAAGAATAATTACATATGAATGAGGGGAAAAATCTAAGAACAAAGAGCATTTTGAATCTCTCCACTCTCCCTGGAGTACCATTTTGGGTTGTAATTTATTTTAAAGGTACTGTGCTTCAAATGCATTTACTCTCTCAAAGGCATTTGTCTCATAATTCTTTAAAATCTGCAAGTAGATCTTCTAGTATGCCCATTCAGGCTTATATTAGGTAGCTTGAATTATACATTGTGGGACAAAGTGATCTTCACAAGTTAGGGACGCCATAAATCTTCTCTGCATTGAATATTCTCTATTATAAAACTTTTCTAGAAAAGCTAGCCCTCAAAATCTTAACTGCTTTATGGGCACCTGTTCTTCTTTTTTACATTGTGTGTTCTTCAAGACCGACACCAAGCTGTATTCATCTTTACTCCCCCAGTGACTGCAATGCTTGGTTCCTTCATTCATTCATATTATAGACATCAAGTGCCTCAGCTGTGTTAGGTGCTGTATGAGATAATGAACAAAAGATACTTGATTCTCATCATTTGGGGACCTACATTT
This sequence comes from Neofelis nebulosa, assembly GCF_028018385.1. Taxonomy (NCBI): domain Eukaryota; kingdom Metazoa; phylum Chordata; class Mammalia; order Carnivora; family Felidae; genus Neofelis; species Neofelis nebulosa. Next base: position 37,987,020 of record NC_080782.1, on the reverse strand, counting down.
TTATCAAGGAGACAAACATTAAAATATAATTACACAAGGGGCACCTGGGTGGCTCAGTCAGTTGAGCTTCTGCCTTTGACTCAGGTTATGATCTCACAGTTCGTGAGTTAGAGCCCTTCACTGGGCTCTCTGCTGTCAGTGCAGAGCCTGCTTAGGACCCTCTGTCCTCCTCTCTCTCTGCCCCTTCACCTGCTGGTTCTCTCTCTCAAAAATAAATAAATAAACTTAAATATATATATATATATATATATATATATATATATATATAATTACACAAGTATTTGATTACCGCTTTGATATATGCAACAAAAGAAGGACGCAAGGGTAACAAGGAAGTATTATGGCGAATTAACCTAATCTGGAGTGAAGACAAGCTGAGGTGGAAAAAGTGACATTGAACTTGAGGTCTGAGCAAAAACATTTCAACCCAGAGCATGTGTGTTGGCTCTGGGTTGGACAGATGTGGAATCTTATTAAATATTTGGTTATTCCAGTAATGATGGAGACTGAGGCTGGTACCTAGTTATATATCTTTGAGAATTTGATTCCAACCCATTTTTGAATTTGTTTTAACATTTATTTATTATTGAAAGACAGAGTCAGAGCATGAGCAGGGGAGGGGCAGAGGGAGAGGGACACACAGAATCTGAAGCAGGCTCCAGGCTCTGAGCTGTTGGCACAGAGCCCGACGTGGGGCTCGAACTCACAAACCGCCAGATCATGACCTGAGCCCAAGTCAGACACTTAACTGGCTGAGCCACCCAGGAGCCCCAATTCCAACCCATTTTTAAAGTCCCAGTTTCAGTTTCAACCTATTTTCCATTGATCTTCTAGCATCCTTAAAACAACCCCAAATGCAAAATAAAGCCTTCATGTCAGCATATTGTTTTCAACTATTTGTAATGGTTTCCATCAATCTTCAGATTATACGTTCTTTGAGCACAAGAGCGGTGGTTCAAAATCTTCTTTGCACCAGTATAAGACCTAACACTTTGCTTAACAATATGTACTTGCACAGTGGACCTTCCCTTGATTTTTCTTTGCTTGCATTTGTTTATATTTGTAGTTTCCAATTATACTAGTTCAAATTTATCTCTAGAAATGAAATAAATTATAAAGTTTAATCCATGAATACTATATTTGGTTTCCAAATATAAGTTGTGAAACTGTCTCATATATATGAGGAAACTAAAAATACCATCATGGAATACAAAATCATTTTGGAACCTGGGATAAAAAGAGCTAACTTATTTCCAAGTGATCTTGGTAAACAATAGGACACAGATTGGTACAGAGCCCTGAGTGAATTTTAGCAATCTTGATGGCAATACAGCACAAAGAAAGAAAGAACTGTAATCATGTGCATGATGAACAAGAAGTTAATGTTTCTATTTTACTTACTATGAAAACAGTTTGAGTAGTTGGGCAAAAGCTAGGATATTTCTTATCTCTGACTAAAATAAACCATGGGGACCTATGGCTACATTATTTACCTGTGTTTGATATAAACTCAATTCTTTTCCTTGATAATTGTAGATATCTCAGCGAAATCTCTCCCAAATATGATTACTGCTCAGATTCTCAATCTGAGAAATAAGAATAATATGGTCATAAAAGAGCACTTACTACTGAATGTCCAAGGACCGAACAACTTGGGCAACTATAAATATACTTGAAATAAGTCTCTCCTTGGAAGAGATAAATTTAGCATAATCACCATTGTCATATTAACCTGTTTCCATTAATTGAGCATCTTTTATTTAATATGCAGCATCTTTTATTAAACCTTAGAGATAACTTCAAGAAGCAACACACATTGATTCTGCCCTCAAAAAATTTAGAGTCTTTTCAGTTAAAATAAGGAAGCCTGTCCATAACACAACTCCAAGAAAGGACACTTGTATAGAATATAACACAACTGGTGTCACCTCAAGCTTTGCAGTTTGGCAGCCCTTGATGGGACATGGTCAGAAAAGTGACAAATAACTATATCACATATGCTAAGAGATAAGAAATACTCATCAGGTTTGTGGCATACAGCAGGACTCAAAAATTATCAGTTGAATGAACTGTCAAATTGGAATTATCAAAGAGGACATCATGAGTTGGTGAGGTGAGGAGAGTCTTCAGATCAAAATAGACTCCCATATTCTTGAACCAGGAACCGTTTGAGCAACAGTCATGCAGTGAAAGAGATTTGAGTATGATGAGTACTGGAGCCTCTGGCCAGAAGACTGAGTATCCCTTTGCATCCCTCTCCAGAAAAACTTTTCGCGATGATGTCAATTTCTTCCAGTGTCTTCCCAGAATGAAGCATTTCCACTGACTGTATTAATTTTGGACGGTCATTGATCCCCACCCAGAGGGAGGTGATTTCCCTCACCTTGAGGGGAATTAAGATATCCTACGGTTGGCCCGTAGAAAAAAGAAAGCTGTGGCTGCTGGAGAAGGCCTCCTCCTAACAGCACACTTCAGTGCTCACACTCTGCATTCACTTGTATATATGTGAATTTTTCCTCACATAAAGGACCCAGTCTTTTGTGAAACTAGGACACCCCAGCAGTAGGTCCAGTTCTGAAGGCACCACACACGCAAAACTCTGACCTTTTTTCCCCTAGCTTGCCCAGAAGAGTCTCCGTATCCACAATCAGACTTCACCTTGTGCAGCTGCTTTATTTTTTCTTTCAATTTTCTCTCTCAGCAGGCTGGGCCTTGGCTGCCTGCCAGCCTGCCCTGAGAGGCCAACATGCTGACTTGGTGTTACTACATATTTGTTTTTGTACAGAATTGTCCAGAGAAGATGGGTTTCAGTTTGCTTACAGAAAGGCATTCTCCCCCACAACTAGACTATAGGTGCATTTAAACCATGGCAGACATGCTTTAGCTGCTTCTGACTGAAATAGTTTCCAAACCATACTAGCTTGGAATCACATGATCTCCACATTGATTCCTTTGCATCCCTCACCAACTGAGCTAAATAGACTTGTTTCTATTAAAAAACTTGTTTTGATCTAATGTGCATGGGCCTGAAAAAATCAAAATCTTTGTTCACAGATACATCATTTTCTTATCTAATATAACTACAGCAACATCTTATAGTATTTGGAGGAAGAATGGGGGGGGCTGACACACTTTTGGCATCAATTTGAGTATCAGATGATCTGCATCCTTAAAATATCAAAACAACTATCTTTTATTGTCATATCAAATAATAGTGATATTAGCAATCAGCCTTCATAGTTATTTGTTGTTAATTACTTGGCCATATTTCCATGGTCACTTACTTACATTGAAAATTGTTTTTTAAAACATGAATATTTAAGTATTTATCATTGAATTGGTTACTTTGGATTCTTCTCTGAAGTGTGCATTGGGAAATAATTTAAGGTAGCTAGTTTTGCTTGTCTATAATGACAATGTCAATAAAATAATAATCATCTATGTAAAGGAAGTTGTCTTCCCTGTGTAAAAGAAGATGCTGCGGGATATAACAGCTCATTGGGTACTAAGGGTTACTTATGTACACTGATACTGAGATGACCTAAGAGTATCCTGGGCCTGACAATATCTAGGGCCCAGGTGACTGTCCTAATGCTAGACCATCCCAGGTGACATAGTCAGGAGTAGATAGGAGGTTCATATCTTAGTATGGAAATGACTAAGGAGACTTCTTCCCCCAGGGAACTCAACTGCTGAAATGGAAGTAAAAAAGCCTATTTTTTTTTTTTTTTAATTTTTTTTTTTTTTCAACGTTTTTTATTTATTTTTGGGACAGAGAGAGACAGAGCATGAACAGGGGAGGGGCAGAGAGAGAGAGGGAGACACAGAATCGGAAACAGGCTCCAGGCTCCGAGCCATCAGCCCAGAGCCTGACGCGGGGCTCGAACTCACGGACCGCGAGATCGTGACCTGGCTGAAGTCGGACGCTTAACCGACTGCGCCACCCAGGCGCCCCAAAAAAAGCCTATTTTTAAAGAAAGAAAAACTTGGAGTAGACTATTTCCTCCTTTTTGTTCTTTTATTTTAAACCTTACTTATTATTTATTTTTGTTTATACTTATCCTGTGGATACGTATAAGTATATCACTGTGAATAGCTCTGACTAGACAGTAGACAGGGAAAGCATATAGTTAATAAGTCAAGGTATTGTCTGGCAACACTTCCCACCCACAGCAATGAATTTGTATATTCCTGGAAAGGACTTTCACTCTCATCTACGTGTTTCATCTGACCAACTCCTACCTCTAGACATGGAGGTGGGGATTGGGGAGGAAACTGGATCTTTGTCCTGTACATACGTTTTCCAAGAGTGGTTCCATATACCATGATACATTTGAATGAGAGACATACTTTACTGGGTCCCCAAATGTAGAATAAGTGAAATTATGGATACCAGGTGGCCTTCCACTAATTGGATCTAAGGGTCACTACGTTGCCCAAGGTTAACTGCACAACAAGGAGGTTCCTCTACACCTCATCTCCTTGATTCAAAGGGAGGTCCATGACATTCCTGCCCAAATATCAAGAAATTGGGGGAAAAGCTATTGTATTGTTTTGGTGGCCTTATTAGGCATATGCTAGGAATGCCGCAAGTTGACTCCTCCATCATATCTACTAATTATAATTTTTATGAGCTCTGTTAAATTTCACTGGCAGGGAGCTCCTTGCCCCTTTGCCAATGAGCTAAAAGGAGTATTCCTGTAACAGGTAGCTCTCAAATTTCCATTCTAGAGCTGAGTGACTTTTCACGAAAAAAACAGACAAGACGCCCATCCTTCCAAGTACTAAACAACAGTATTTGACCTCTGATCCCATGAATATATTTGAACATCAGGGAAAAAAGCCATCAAGGGTGAATAGGAAAGAGATACTCAGTACTTGCGATTGCACCTGTCTGTATTGTTCTTTAATGAAAACTATGTGGGCAGCAAAAATCTGCACTTTGGAATTTAGTCATCTTGAGATCAAAAAGTAGCTGTGCTACGTTATACATAGGGGATGAATCACTGCAATCGACTCCTGAAATCATTATTGCACAATATGCTAACTTGGATGTAAATTAAAAATTAATTAATCAATTAATTAATTAATTAAAATAAGGAAGTAACTCTGCTAAAAATTCTAATGCTCAGGTAAAGATGGGATAGTCAACTAAAAGAAGAAAAGATAAGGCAATGAAAATTATCTTTAAGCCCCTCTTCTCTGACTCAAGAGAGGGAAAACAAATCCTACCAGTAAAAACTTCGGACATAAAACTGAGACTAGTGAAAATTTAAAGAGACTTCTTAGCCAAGACAGAAAGAAAACCCACGGTTTTCTGAAACTAAGGCCGGAACCATGTGGTCTTGAGATAATAATCTCAGTTCAACAACTTCTCTCTCATTCAGAAATTGAGGGGAAAAGGGAGGCCTGACAGGAGCTAAGAGCCAGATTACAGTTCCTTCTGCCTTCAGGCAGAGATGTCATTCACTTCTTCTATTGGTGATGCCCAACCCACAGGAGATTTGTTGCAGACCCTGCAGTTGTGCGGCTGGAAGACGAATGGTCCCAGTACTGGAAGGGTACCAAAACCATGGGGTGTAGGGTCTCCCATAGTAGGGACAGGACTTGTTATTTGATATCCAGGATCCCCTGGTCAAATTTGGAGAACCAGGAATAAACAGAAATATAGATCTGATTCAGAGACCTAACATCCACATTCTGGGAAGTGTAATGTGGGAAAAGGGAAAGGGGTAGAAAGTTTAATAGGAAGACAGTGAAACAGGTATAGGATTTTGAAATACATCCAGTTGTAACCTCAAGGATGATTTATTAACTGGGCTCTTGATGGTAGAACATAGGAGACTATTTTGATCTGAAGTCTATCCTCACCTCACTGACTCATGACGAACTGTCTCTTTGATAATTCCAATTTGAAGTTCATTCAACTGGTGATTTTTGAGTCCTACTGTGTGCCACAGACCTCATGAGCATTTCTTGACTTTTAGCATATGTGATATAATTACTTGTCATTTTTCTCACCCTGTCCCATCAAGAGCTACCAAACTGTAAAGTTCGAGGTGACACCATTCATGTTAATCTCTTTTATATCTACACTCAATCAACCTTTATATTTTAGTCATAAAACTGAAACTGTGAATGAAGAAGATGAGATATAGAGAGAATACCAGAGAAGTGTTTCCTTTCTGATCTTGGTAGACAGCAGAGAGGAGGAAGACATTCAGGTCCTGGTAACTCTTTCTCAGTTTTAAGCACAGGTAATTGGGGGGTGGCAAGGGAATGTTCAAATACCAGTAAGTTCCAAAGGAAGGCTGAGTCATTTATACTGTTCCACAGGGAAATAATTAAACCAGGAAAAAGACCAGTCAATACTTAAATCTGAGCTGTGATGTAAGCAGGATACAGAAAATCATCACCATGGAGACCAGAGAAAAGTACAAGGAAATCACATGGATCTCTGGGCCCTTTCTTCCTTGCTGTGATGAGGAAACAGTTCATTTCACCTGCCCTACATATATCTGGTGCCATCCTGGCGAGCTGTAGGGGAAAGGGGGATGGAAATCTGGGAGACTGATTATTTTTACCTAAGGAGGCCAAGCTTTATCTAAAATGACTGTTGAAATCACAATGAACTCAAGGTATTGGGTTGGTTCATTAGATTTTTTTTTTTTTTTTTTTTTTTTTTTTTTTTTTTTTTGCTCATAAGGGAGATCAGAGCCATTTGGCTCATTTTAGAAAAGAAAAAAAATTCTATTTTCTCTGTATATCTAAGAGTATGAGAAAACCTACATTAAAATTTATGGACTGTTTACTATGGGTCAGGCAATCATAACATCCATATAAAATAAGTATTATCATTTTTATTTTACAGTTGAAGTTACTAGGACCTGGGAAGAGAAAGTCGCTTGTCTAGAGTGACATGATCAGTAAGTGAAAAGGCAGATTCTTAGCACAGGTGATTCTAATGTGACACCTTGTGCTCATAGCTACCTGCTATATTGTCTTCTAGGTGGTGCAGTGTGGGGTGCCCAGAACTATTCCCAAGCCATGCCATGTAATACTACCAAGTGGTCTGTGAAGCAGAGGGTCTTGAAGAGACAGTTTCCATGTTCCCTCTAATTTGGAGTTGGGGCACTGCTTGGAAGTTGTAAGGACTCTGCCTTTTGAAGAAATATTAATGATTTAAAAAAAAAACGTGCTCTGAGTAAATTAGGACACTGATAAAACATTACAGAAAGAAAAACTCAAAAGACTGACTAGGTAGCAAGTGTTGAGACAGTTCTATGTCTAGAATGATTTTAAACAAGTAACTTGGAAGGACTACTTTGAGAGAATATATCAAGCCATTTCAAGAGCTCCAGGAGGACCTTTTTTTGCAGTAACCTCCAGACACGATCGAGAGCAGTGCTGAGTTACCTAGCTGGGTAAGAATCTAGCTGAAAATTGCCAAGTAGGGAGCAAGACACGCTGGACACTCTGCACAGGCTGGCAGGGAGAGTGGCTACTGGTCAGGAGCCAAGAGCAGTAAACATTACAGGTTTAAACAGTTCCCACTGTTCAGAACTGCAGGAAGACACCGAGAGTCAGGGTCATTGAATCTCGCTGCCGAGAGAAGCTGACTCTGAGAATCGATGACTAATTTGAGAAATCACTACAACAGGGCTGCGACTGCCAGACAGAGTTGTCAACTGGCTACTGTGGAAGCTTTAGGAGGAAACATCGCTGAAGTTCAGATGGAAAAGGTACTGCTGATGGAAAGAATCGCAGGGAGCACCCAAGAGAAAGAGTGGAGACCCATGGAACTCATCCTTTCTGTCTTCTCAGCTCCAGTTTTTGAAACAGCAACTAGTAATGGGACAAAGAAAGGAGTGGATGGCATCTCCATTGTCTGCTTGCCACTCACAGAGACAGTACAGGCTGTGATAGTACAGTACCGCTCAATGGGAAGACAGAGCAATCGTTTATGTGTAAGGTGCCTGGTCGAGCTGGGCATCCAGAAATTCTGGGAGTCATTTGAAGCATCCATAGAGGTAGCAGTTAAAGTCCGACCATCTGAGGGGTGCCTGGCTGGCTCAGTTGGTAGAGCATGCAACTCTTGATCTTGGGGGTGTGAGTTCAAGTCCCACGTTGGGTGAGGAGATGACTTAAAAAGAGTAAAATAAAATAAAATCCAACCATATGATATGCTGAGAGGAATGCAGACTGGACAAGAGAATTATAGAGCATTACAGTTTAAGAAAGACTTGCATTGTTGTAATAATTTGTATCTGACCATCACTGATACAACTACATCCATGGAACTCTGTATAGAGATCAATATAAGTAACACATTACATAAGCAGGGAAATGACCAGCACAGACCATGGTGAGAGCCATACTATGAAGCAGGCCGTGAATCAGTTACACAACTAATAGACCCCAGCTGCCATTTAGCAATAGAAAACAATCTCTGACAACATCCTAAAAGCTATTAGGATTTTCCCAGCTTTAGATAAATTTACCACCAGTAAAGTATCTTACACTTCTGAAGAACTATAATTTAGTACAGTGACTAGAACTTGATAGGTCCCATCGGTTTCCCAGTTGAGGAAAAAATGGAGATGTTTAAAATCAGCCTTGAGATTACAATTGTCAAATAATACACTGTGAAATGCTGTGGAGAGGAAGGTCAGGAAGCAGTCCAGCTGGAGAGATTTTTATTAAAACAAAAAGAAAAGATGCAAAATTTTCACTTTGACCGTGGTCTTTAAAGAGTCACAAATATTATTACACAAATTTGTACTGTATTTTCTCCAATAAATATTTATTGTCCCAAATTTAGAAAACATTTATGAGGGTGCAGATGAAGTAACTACCTTATTATAAAATAACTTAGAAATGTATTTTTCCATGGCAAAAATATAAAGACTTACAGCGGAAGGTATCCTTATAGTTTATCTTATCCAACAACTTATCTCATCCATGAATCCTTGCTCCCTCTCCCCAAGGCCCTAAATGGACTGTGTCACCCAATCCAATGGACAATACTGAGTGTTGACTTCTCAGACACATTTGACATTGTTGACTTTTTGACACTTCTTAAAATACTCTTTTCTCTTTACTTCTAGCATGGAATGGGTTTCCCCCTACTACTGACTGCTCCTCTTCAGATTTCTTTGCAAGTTCGTCCTCTTTTGCCCAGCCATAAAATGGCGCAGCTTCTCAAGACTTGGTTCTCTTCTCTTTTCGTCCCGCCGACTGTGTTGTTCATTCCCACTGCTGTGATTACAATCCTTTGAATTTGATTCACAAATTTTATCTTTGCTCCGAATTACTCCCTTGAGTTCCAAATAAGTATAAACAAATCCCTGCTTATATCTCTTATTTGATCCTGTAAAGACACCTCAAGACCCATAATGTTTTCTTGCCCCCCCCACCCTCAGATGTCATCTAACAGTCCCTCTACCTGAACCCTGAGCACTTCAGAATCACCCTGAAGCCCTCCTGTATCAGAGCCTACTGATGTACTTCTTAAGCATTTTTCAAATCTATTTGCGTCTCTCCATCTCCTGTGCCACCAGCCTAGTCCAGGCAGGCAACACCTCCCTCCTCTATTATTATATTATTCAAAATACCACATCCACTCTCCATACCTGCTTTTGCACCCTTCCAATGACTTCTCTACTTGGCATCAGGAGAGTGATCTTGTCAAAACACAAATGCCATCTTAATACTCCTTTTAAAGAAAAAAAAAAAAAAAATTAAGAGGGTCCCAGTGTTCTTGGGATAAAAAACAAAAGTGAAAACAAATACCAAATAATTCTTAACATAGGCCTGTGAGATCATATGAAGTCTCACGGCTAATTGCATTTCCCACCTCCCACCATGCAGCCCCTCACTCTGCTTGCCCCCATACTAGCTCCTTGCAGGTTCTTGAATGCATCATGCTTGCTCCTACCTCCTTTACTTTGCCTCTGTTATTTCCTCTGCACCTAGTTAATCCTTTCTCAGCCTTCAGATCTCAACTGTCACTTCTTTCCCTGACATTTCAGACTTAGGCAGACCTATACATGATGGGTCCACCTAGACCCCCCTCTCGCCATTACTTCAATGTGTTCATTACTAGGGTAATTAGAACATCTACTCAATTTGTGTCTGTCTCTTCCACTAGATTTGAAGTGCCATGAGGGCAGATATCTCATCCAAACTTATTCATCATTTTATTCTCAGGGCCTACACAATGTCTGATATATATATACATATATATATATATATATGTATATATATATCTGAGGGCAGACAATAAACATTTGTTGAGTGAATGAAAGAATTCTTTCTTGTCCTTGAACATTCCCAGTGAGAAAGAAATCACAGCCTCCTGAGTTCTAAGTCCATTCATCTTTTTTTCTTTTTTCTTTTCCTTTTTGGAAACTTTGATGGAAAATTCATCCCTGTATTAGGCTTAATCTATCTCTGGGCAACTTACAAATTTATTCTTGCCTTTGTGAACTACAAATTTAATCCATTTCTTTCTCCATGGGATAGTTTTTATAATATATGAATTCAAAATCATGATGATTTTACTCTACCTTCTCATCTTCGTGTTTTCCTCTGTGTTTCCTATCCTCTTCATGTTTTTTGATACATCCCTATTAAGATGAATAAACAGGTAATTTTAGTAAACACAATAAAAGCCTCATTTTTACGTGGAAAAGCTTATTTCAATATTGGGAGATAGGATTTTTGATTGGTTTCCTAAACCCTGTCGGTATCAAGAGTGTTTCACAGATTCAAGGATAATTTTGAAGCTAATTGCCATTTTAGAAGAGATATTTTTTATTTGAATTCAGAAAACTTAGACATATAAATTAAAATGTAGCCTCTAGGAAAAGCTGAATCAACTGGCCATATCAACATCTATTTAAATTAAACATATTCCACTTTTTAGGCTCTAGCAGTGAAATGAGCATTATTGGATAACCACATGTTTTGGAAAAATTCAGTGTGCTTGTTTTGGTTTATATGTATTTTCTATTGCAAAAATGGAGGGTTTTCATTTACTGCCATAAGCGTGTTCTGGTGCCTACTAGAGATCAGGATATCAATTCTCAATAAATGTTTGCTCAAGGGAGGAATGCACAATTTATAAATAGAATGGCTTCTTATCAGTGGAAACTTTGGTATATTTGGAGAACTGACCAGAGAAGATAAGGACCATCTTCTCATTTATGAATACCATTTATAAACAACGTTTGAGAAATAGTCATATTGGTAAAATGATTTACACAGTTCATCTTCAAGTTGCTCCTCTGTTATCAACGCCAGAGAATTCCATTTCTCAAGTTAAAAAAAAATGCCACTGAAAACACATCAAACTCTACCTGAAAAACTCCTTCTTTGCACCAAAACTTATCCCAACCTCTAGGAGGAATTCACTCCTTTACACTACGAACTTATTCCCAACAGAGATTAGAATTTGGCCAGATCTAGAAATTATGTATTTAAGATTAAAACATTCAAATGGAATTTTACAGGATCACTCCTTTGCATTTCTAAAATAATAACCCAAATCATATACTTGGGGTTTTTTTAATGTTTATTTATTTATTTTGAGAGATTGCACACGTGTGAGTGGGGGAGGGGCAGGGAGAGAGGGAGAGAGGGAATCCCAAAGGGACTCCGCACTGCCAGCACAGAGTCCAACACGGGGCTCTATCTCACAAACCAAGAGATCATGACCTGAGACGAAACCAAGAGGGGGACACTTAACCTACTGACCCACCCAGGCGCCCCACCAAATCATATACTTGTAAAAAAAAATTTAAAGAGGAAAGTTTAGTTTTGCTGATTCCACTGTCTCCCTTAACTGGCTCTCAAGTCTAAGCACCTTTCTTACCCTACTCCCCACATAGGAGACTTCGTACCAGAAAAAAATTAACAGAAAGAAGCATTAGAAAAGATCTACTATTTTTGCATGTTTATTGTTTTGATTTAAACTGGAGTTAAAAGTATTCACCATTTCTGAAATTATGGTACTCTTGAATAGAGAAAAGGCTGGAAGAAAGACCTGGGGACATGCTGACCTGAAATAACAACTTCTCCTAATGGTGCCCTAAGCATCAACTTCTTAAGAAGATAAACTTCATTTATCTCAATTTTAAGTTCATACTATTTTGGAAAATAATTTTCCCCAATATCTTTTACTATTTCCGAGAACCTTTAGAAACCATATGCATTCATCTTCTCATGTACTCTGTATCTTTTTTAAAAGAATATTATTCAACACCTTTAAAACGCTGGGAACGTAAGGAGGCTAGATTTAGACTGAACAAGGATTACTATTGCTGAGGCTAGTCAAAGCACATCTGCCATGTTCACTAATGTCTGTTTAAAAAAAAAAAAAAAAAAAAACACCAAAAGCCTTTTATGCTTTAGCTTAAACTGTGGTTATCATGGTCCTAATCATAGTGCTTATAATCAAGCCTTTTTTTCTCTCTCTAATTTTCTCTTTCCTTCGGGAAAGCACCCTCACTTCAAGTCAAGTTCATTCCAGAATCTCATATTTCAGATGCCTTGCTTGGAGGACGTGTCATGTTGTGTTGGAGATGAGAAGAGGCGGGGCTCATCAATCAGCAGTTTTCCGTGTGCTAATCCTCACCCCAGTTAGCTGATTTGGCCCTCTGGATTCTGACCACTGCCATGGTCAATCACGCAGCTGCTCTATTCAGCCTCATCATCTCTCTATTCTTACAGATTATTGCATCATGGCCGCCAAGACAAAAAGAAAAAGAAAGGGGCTCAAAATCATCAAAATCATGTGTCCTGAAAGAAATACTCAACCTTATCAGAATTTTTCTCACTTAATTGACATCGTGTAAAAGACTATATTTACTACTTGGAAATCAAATGCATACCATGATAAGAAATTGGAAGTTGTATGTTGCTGTTTTGGTGGGTTTTGCTGTTTGCTTTGGTTTCCATTCATAACGTCTCCCAACTTTGTCTTTTCACAGTGAGGCCCTTTCTCTAATGCTCAATAAATCCATTATTTACTTAAATTTCATACTCAGAACAATGACTTCAGAAACAATCAGTGTCTCTCTACTCATAAGATGTCCAACATAGTTTTTTGCTTGGAGGCTGACATTGATTCAATCATTTTGTAAAAATTATTTATCACCTGCCAATTGATTTTTACAGTAACGGGAATCATCTGACATCTGGCTACACATATCAAATTGCAAAAAATATAATGAGAAATCACTTATTATAATCAGCTTCATTATGTTTATGAAATATTTGTTAAACACTTTAACATTTGTGACAGTGTCAGGAGTAATTGCTCAAACACTGCACTGCATTGAACTGGTGGCAATCAATTTTTATTACATAAGATGACGTGAAACAGTGTTTTCTGTAAAAGAATGGTAAAGTCTTTTGAAATATGTTTCTATAAAAAAATTTACTTTTTTTATCTCCTTATCTTGATGAAAAGAAATTCAGAGCTAAGTAGAAGTATTTGCTAAATTCTTCTCCTTAGTTATAAAATGATACCTATAAAGATAATTTTCAAGTGGAAACAAAATTTCCCTTCCATCTCAACTTCTCAGTGGTGAATTTCATAGAATTGCAAATAATGATGAGAAGTATTAGGAAATCCCTTTCCTGGAAATAATATTTAAATAAAATGACTGTAATTTATTCATGGTGAGTGCACTTCTTCATTTCTTTGCATCTCCTTCTCCTGAAACTCTAGCTCCATGGTTTAAAGTAACCTGTATGAGTATGAGATTTGCAGACCATACTTAATCCACAAATTATGTTTTGTTTTCTTCTGTTTCCTTTCTTTTTAAAAAAAAAAGATTTAAAATAAGTGGCATTCTCTTAAGTGCATGTTACTCGAGGGTATGAATAGCACGCAGTCTCAACAGTGAATTTCTTAGGGAGGTCAAGAAGGTAGAGAACTCCATTTCATCATGTTCTGGATGGTGACATCCCTATGCCTTAGTAGAAAAGAACACATCAGTTACTTCTTGAGGGTAAGTTTTATGAGCTGACAATATGGAGCAGTCAAAAAGGCAGTCAACAAAGTTTCATACTAGGAGAATATATTTGTAGAGTAAGGTGGCTCTGGTTTCCAAATTTTACATGTTTATGCAAGGTGGGCTATCCTAGATGTTTCCAGAAATTGACCAAATTCACATTTGAAATGTACTCACATTTCAGTGAGTGTACTCTTCAGTGCTACTGAAGTACTCTTTTTCAGTGTCCTCTCACTGCTAACGATAACTCTGCTCTGGGCCAGACGGCATCGTGTGCATTTATTGTATCGTTTCCTGGGCCTGGGCCCAAAGGAAGACATTTCCTAGTCTTCTTTGTGGTAAGGTGAACAGTGAGACTGAGTTCTGATCAACAGGATGTAAATGGAGGTGACGCACTTTGGCAGAGACCATAGATGACACTTTTTGAGAAGGCAAAACAGTAAGATGGAAGCAACCTGGATCCTTGAACAAACGTGTCTCGAGAGTCACCCTGACTTACTTCAGAAATTGGTGCGAGAAATAAATCTTGTGGTATAAAACCACTGAGTTTTCAGGATTCCGATGTTATCATTGTATAGCCTATCCTACTCTAACAAGCTTGCCTCCTATTGCCAATTTTTTATTCACAAACTCATGTTTTTACTGATAAAGCGTAATAATTCACCTCTTCTAAAAGGTAGTGGCATCTCATTAAGATATTCATGAGAAGCAAAAAGTACCATCAAGCCCTAAAAAAAATTAATTTCTAGTGGAAAAACTTGAGTGCGATGAAAAAGAGCGAAGGAAACTCATGTATGAAGAGATAACTTCTGAAGCTCCTCTAGCTATACCATTTACTCCAGCATTATGTCGTCTGTCCTTTTAAAAGTCATATTTGTTCTCCATGTTTCTATAGTTCTTTCCTCCCATTCAGCAAAGTGCTATTTTAGCAAAGAGCAATAGAAGAGAGAATACATTTTTTTGTTTGTCTAAACATTTTTGACAATTGTAATTCTATCAAAAGAAAGGATTACAGGGGCGCCTGGGTGGCGCAGTCGGTTAAGCGTCCGACTTCAGCCAGGTCACGATCTCACGGTCCGTTAGTTCGAGCCCCGCGTCAGGCTCTGGGCTGATGGCTCGGAGCCTGGAGCCTGTTTCCGATTCTGTGTCTCCCTCTCTCTCTGTCCCTCCCCCGTTCATGCTCTGTCTCTCTCTGTCCCAAAAATAAATAAAAATGTTGAAAAAAAAAAAAAAAAGAAAGAAAGGATTACAAAGTGATTTATTCTAATAGGTACATACACTAAATACCTTAGCTTCTTAAAAATAGTTCATACTGAAATCATTTAGATAATAGGCCTCATGCATTGTGAGTTCAGTACTATGCTCAGAATCCTTTTGTGCTTCTCTCTGTGACACATAAGTTCTTACAAACAAAATTTCAGACATCAGGTCACAGTTTTCGAGCTGTTTCTCTGTAGTTCCATTTATTTCAATTGCATCCACAAATTCCCAAGTCTGTTTATTTTG
Source organism: Neofelis nebulosa (assembly GCF_028018385.1). Classification (NCBI taxonomy): domain Eukaryota; kingdom Metazoa; phylum Chordata; class Mammalia; order Carnivora; family Felidae; genus Neofelis; species Neofelis nebulosa. Next base: position 37,971,493 of record NC_080782.1, on the reverse strand, counting down.
TCTTAGGAACTGTAAGAAGTATTGATTAAGAAAGTAAGACAGCTCTGGAAAAGCATGGGTTTGAGCATGAGTAGATGAGCATTGGTTTAAATATCATTTCTGTCATTTACTGGCCATGTAAGTTTCATGGAATTTAATCCAAAGAGTTTTAATCTTCTTACATGTTAAAATAAGGAGGGAGAAAAGCCCACCCTGTAAGGACTCACAGATTTATTTATATATTCTACTTATGAAGCCGTTAGCACATTGCCTGCTATATAATAGAAATTCAACATACAAGAATCCATCTGATTATACACACACACACACACACACACACACACACACACACATATATATGTAATGTGTAAAAATGCACATATTTTAAGATTTTGGCATTTATATCATCCATGAAACCACCCCCCGAAACAAGATATAGAGCATTTCTATCACCCCACAAAGTTACCTTAAAGCCCTTTTCCAGTAATCTCATCCTCCCTCCACTTAGACAACCAATTTCTAATTGCTGTCATCATACTCTTGCCTGATTTGGGACTTCATACGAGTTGAATCATAGACTATGTACTCTTCTGTGCCTGGCATCATTTTGAGATTCATTCATGATGTATGCTGTAGTTAGTGCTTTTTAACTGGTGTCTAATATTCCATAGTATAACTATACCACAACTTTTTTTTTATCTTCTCACATGTTAATAAACATTTCAGCTGTTGTCAGTTTTTGATTATTATGAATAAAGTTGCTATGAGTATTCTTGTACAAGTTTTTTTTGTGTGTGGACTTATGTTTTCATTTCTCTTTAGTGAATACCTAGAAGTTGAACTTCTGGGTGATCGGGGTAGATGGATATTGAACTTGATAATACACTATGAAATAGTCGTCTCCAATGGTTGAACCACCTCATACTCCTACCAGCAATGCATGAGAGTTTTAGCTGTCCTATAGTTTTGCCAATATTTAGTGTTATCAATCTTTTCGATTGCAGCCACTCTAATGGGTATGAAATGGTATCTCATTGTAGTTTTATTTTGCTTTGCCTTGGTAACTGATAATGTTAAGCACCTTCCTGGGTGCTTATTAGCCTCTGAAGCATTTATTTTGCTGTATTTGTATTGTTCATACTTTTGTTGTTGACTTTACATATTCTGGACACAAGTTCTTTAAATATGCAGCAAATATTTGTTCCAATATGTGGCTTGTCTATTTTCTTCATAGTGACTTTCGATGAACACATTTAGGGGGTGACAAAATTCAACTTATATATACATTTTCTTTTACAGCTATTGCTTTTAATGTTCTGTCCAAAAAATTTCTATCTACACAAAGTTTTCTTCTCCATGCATTATATGGTTCTGGGTTTTACATTTATGTCTACGATCCATCTGCAATTAACGTTTAGGTATGGAGTGAAAGAGAGGTCAAGCTTTATTTTCTCCACACAAATAAAGATAATAATGATCTAATGCTGGGCTTATAAGCATGGGTCTTATGTTTTGTGCTTTCACTGAGATACACTGAGTGTATCTCAGTGTATATACACTGAGATACACTGAGGCATATTACTGTCTTCAGAGTCCCTACGGCAATGTTAAAAGATTTTCACAATTTTCAAACCAAGTTTAATTGTATCAGTCAAATCCTTTCGCAAAAATGTTATGAAATATCAATGTTTAAGCAAAATTGTCAAGTCGGTGATGATTTCCACAGAACCTACATAATCACCTTCCCCTGACCCCTCAGTTGTTTCTTCCATCTCCAACCTTTCTTGCAAACAAGCACCAGGGCACATTCTTATCCTGTGTGAGAATCTGTATGGCTTAGTTCTCCACAGACAGGTTCTTATTCCAGAAACAGCATACAGCAAGTCCCTTTCTTTCCTGGCCTCCACTATAGTAGTTGAGAAATCTATCTGATAATTCATAGAAGCAAATGTGTTGATGTTTATTACCTTATTTAGCTAACTTATCTCTAGCTAAACAAATCATATCTTCTGGACATGATGTCACCTCAAAAACATGAATTTAATGGTAGATATTTCAGGCACTATAAATTGACGAGAAGATAAGTTTGGGCTTCGTCAGCTCTGTAATAGTCTCAAACACCTTTGTGGGGAGGTACCCATTATTTAACTTTGCTTCCGACTAGTCCTGGTGTTCTAATATAATAAAATCACCTCTATTTTTGCCTGTAAGTTCACTATAAAAGGTACTTATTCCTGATTTGATCAGAATACTAGTTTGATTACATATTACATCATTTATAGTCACTTTCTAAAAGGCCATAGCCCTCCAAAATGAAACAGCTATCACTTTAGCTGAGTCTGTAAAGTTTAAAGTGAATTCAAGGACTGTTAATTATCTCCCAATTGCTTATTATATGGTGAATGGGAATACATAGAAAGTCAATCTGGATAATTTTGTACCTGTGCCAACAAAGGGATTTCCAAGGTTAGTCAGCCTCAAAAAGTCTGTGTGATAGGAGTACTTTCTCTAAAATGTTCACATCTATTGTCTATATAATCTTGATTCACCACATTGCTACATACATTTGTGCTAGTAACAGTCATTAAAATCAACAATTCATTCAAATTTTAATATTTTAATATTTAACATACCCCTTGCTAAAATTTCCAATTCCATGTTTCATTTTAGTTCACAAATGATTTTATAATTTAGTGACTTTTTTGCTGATAACATTTTCTTCATAAGCCTAAACTTTTCAAATTCTTTCTTTTCATGCACACTTTCTATTGCATTTTTATTGCTCAAAAAACTAATCAGGCAGTCATTTCTTATCAACAACCTCTTTTCTAATTATGGAAGATTCAACTGAATGCATCCATTTGTTTCATTCTTTCTGAGGGAGGACATTTTACCATGAGCATTGTCTTCTGCAGCATTCTGAGGAAATTCTTTATAAATCAAATTCTACTACCCAAACCCTTCTGGAGCTACGTTTGCATCAAGGGAAGAGCAAGAATAAGGAACAGCAACTTCAATATTTCTAATCATTTGGATAAGAACCCACTCTAACTTTTATTCTGCCTGCAGACTTTGCTCTACTCCCCAGGAGGTACAATTTTACTGTGTTGTTGCTACCAAGAAGGTAAACGACCGGATAAAATGATCCGTGTTATAATTTCCCTTGGGCATTATTACTCCTCAAAGAAAGATATATACTTATTTTAAACTCTCTCCCATTTTAAGGGAAATCCATTGGAGAAGGGACTTCTAAACTCGGAGTCTCAGGGTGAATTTTCAGTCCCTGAGAATTCTATGGGAAAGGTAAGCATGGATTGTGGTGGAGTAGGAAAGATTTTTTTTTTTTCAGCCAGACCTAAAATTACACAGACTACTCACTAAAATCACACTATACTACTATACAAAGCTAGCCACACTTAATATATACCAATTGTAAATGAGCATAGCTAGAATCTCACTGTACCGTCATCACATTAATAAATAATGCTGCTGATTACATTAACACTAATGATGATGATGACATTTGTTGCCCACTTACTATGTGTTAAGCACGGTTCTGAGTGCTTTTGAAATGTTCTTCTTTTATCCTCAAAACAGCTCCATGATCAGATCATATTATTATCCCCTTTTTACAAATAAGGAAACCGGGGTACAGTGTAGTTAAGTGACTTATTTAAGGTGACACAAGTAATACCAAAAAATGCTGTTATTGTCCACTTTCTACAGGCACAAAGGGTAGTGCTTTCTAAGCATTATGTCCTTTGCTCTCAGGAGCCCAATCAGTAAACACTGGAGGAAGCTGGGGCTTAGAGAGATTCAGTCATTTACCCAGCATCATCTCGGAAGCAGAGGAGACTGAATCCAGAAACCAGCTCTCTCTGGCACCTAAGTTTATCCTCCTAATTACTATGCTGCTTCACAATAATGTGTAAGACTATTGCGGATAATGTTGACAATATAAGAACAGGAAGTGGCAGTTTTGTCCTGGGCTCGCAGAGGCGTATGTTAGGGAGCCGATGTAGGAAGCTGTCTTCTATTTCTCAACAGGAATAGGCTTTGTGGATACCACCACAGGATGTTCCCAAAAATGCCAGTTGCCGCAGTGAGCGATGTACTTTGGGATAAGACAGCAAAGGTGCAAGGAAGGAAGTGGCTAGAAAGGAAGAGCACCGGAGTGGAGAAAAATTAACCTCCACTCTCTCCAGCTGCTTGACCTTTGATCCCCTCCAGCCTACCAAAATGAGAAAGACCTTCCTTGACCAGACAGAATGAAATTCAACTAGGGTTATGGTCAAGAACTTAGCCATGTGAGGCCAGTATGAACTGGACATTTTGAAAAATGGACGCTAGGGAAATTTATTCATAAAAGTTGGAAACTCTTATCTGATGGAGGGCTATTCTTCAAAAATACTTCATTAAGCACTGATAGATGTCAAATACATAAGATAATGCAAAAAGTCAATAAGCTAAGTATTAAAACACTGATGCAGATATATGGTATTGTTATATAGCCAAAAATATTCTCCTTGATTTTTTCACTCATTGTTTAACCGAATATTTTCTCATATAATTATTTCTTTTTTTTTCCTTTGTCTTCAAAACACAAGCTTCCGAGTAACAAAAAGTCACAGTACACATTATTTCTCTTTCATGTTTTAAGATGTAATTATTTCCAGATTTTCTATTTGATAAGTGTGTTAAAAATCATGTGTAGGGGCGCCTGGGTGGCTCAGTCGGTTAAGCGGCCCACTTTGGCTCAGGTCATGATCTCGCGGTCCGTGAGTTCGAGCCCCGCGTTGGGCTCTGTGCTGACAGCTCAGAGCCTGGAGCCTGTTTCAGATTCTGTGTCTCCCTCTCTCTGACCCTCCCCTGTTCATGCTCTGTCTCTCTCTGTCTCAAAAATAAATAAACATTAAAAAAAAAAATTTTAAAAAAAATCATGTGTAGTCTACCAAATTTCTCATTGTTTATGTTCATTTTTTCTGATTTTGACACATTTTACATTTTCTTACCTGAGGTGATACATTGTAGTAAAGAATTCTGTCAAGTTTTTTGCTTTCTTTCTTTGTTCCGGGTATGTCGGGTATGTACAAATTACTTGTATTCATTTTGGGCAACCTTTTTGCAAATTGTGGCCTGGTTTTTTTTATTCTTATTTTTAGAGTTACATAGTGATTTTTTTTTTCATGTTGGTATCTGTTCACACAAGCCGTGCACATTGAGGCACTTGCTTCATGGCCCTATCAGTTGAATCTCTTTATCTTGAAATATATAAACCATGAAAAAGAATATCTTGTGTGTTAAAAAATGAAGTGCTAGAAAGTCACAAACATACAGAAAGCTACATGTTTTTTTCATCTCTGATGACTTTTCCATGTGTTATTTTCTTTTGTAGTTTAATGGAAGGGAGGAGACATGTAAGAGTGGGAAGGGCTCAGATCTGACAGAATTCTGTCTCACTAATCATTGTAACTCCTTTAAACCTCTGACCCCTCATCTGCAAAATGGGGGCTATAATACCTACATTGCAGATAGGCTACTTTGAAGGTCCAGGATAATGTAGAGTGTGACACCATTGATGCTTAATAATTGTATTTAATAAAGCAGTAATATTAAAGCAATCCTCATTTATATAGTTACTCATCCATGAGTGTCCTATTGGTACATTTTTTTGTTTTCTTTACTTATTTATTTTGAGAGAGGCAGATACAGCGCAGAGCCCAACACAGGGCTCGAATCCACAAAACCATGAGATCTGAGCCGAAACCAAGAGTTGGACACTTAACTGAATGAGCCACCCAGGCGCCCCTATTTTCATTTTTTATTTCAAGATGGAACCCAAATTCTAGGCAAGAACTTTAAAATTATATTTTCCTATATTTGGGAATAGATAGTGTATGTGTTTCTTAAGGCTACCATAACAAAACATCACAAACTGGGTGGGCGGCTTAAAACGACAGAAATACATTATCTCACCTAGAAGTCCAAAGTCAAAGTATCAGCAAAGCCACATTCCCCCTGAAATCTGTAGGGGAGACTCCTTCTTTGCCTCCTCTTAACTTCTGGTGGTTGCTGGCCATCCTTGCTGTTCTTTGACTTACAGCTGCATCACCTCTATGGCTGCCTCTCTTATCACATGGTGTTCTCCCCCGTGTGTCAGTGTCTTTGTCTCTTCTCCTCTCATAAGGACACTAGTTGTATTGGGTTAAGGGCCCACCCACTTCAGTATGGCTTCATCTTAACTATAAGCTACAACCTTACTTCAGAATAAGGTCATATTCTGAGATATGAGGGGTTAGGATTTCAGTATATAATTCAAACTGTGATAAACCGATCATATTAAATATTTAATATTTACCCATCTCTTACTTCAAAAATGCTTCTCCACAAAGAATAAGGATTCATAATACACATACCCTTTGTCCAGTTTTTTCTGGAAGAATATTCCTCCCATAGGGGCATGTTCCCTCTAAAGTCCTAATTCCAGTTAAGTCAAAATCACATTATGACTTTGTAATCTATTGCCATTTCCATTCTAATACAATGACCTCTCTCTAGTTGATTTTCTTGTAAGGTGTGTAGAAAATCACTTGACCCTTTCTGAACACTGTCAGTTCTTCATAATCAGTGCTATTTCTCTGAGTTCATAACGCAATGGTCAAAATCATGTTCACTGGTCAGGTGAGCCTCTCAGGTGTGAAGTCTCTTCTGCAATTGTTTCCTGTGTTCTATATCCTCATCAAATTGTGACCTGTTTGAGGTCCTACTTTTTGTTTTTTTAATTAACCATTATAATATGAATTATATGAGATGTTATAATGAAAATTATATTAAGGAGGTTCAAAACCATACTTTTCAAATATTATTATTTTTTTTTATTTATTTCTATAGTTATATATTTTTTAAAAAATTTTTTTTAACATTTATTTATTTTTGAGACGGAGAGAGACAGAGCATGAACGGGGGAGGGTCAGAGAGAGGGAGACACAGAATCTGAAACAGGCTCTAGGCTCTGAGCTGTCAGCACAGAGCCTGACGCGGGGCTCGAACTCACGGACCGTGAGATCATGACCTGAGCTGAAGTCGGACGCTTAACCGACTGAGCCACCCAGGCGCCCCTTAAATTATTTTTAATGTTTGTTTATTTTTGAGAGAGAGAGAGTGGGGGAGAGGCAGAGAGAGAGGGAGACACAGAATCTGAAACAGGCTCTAGGCTCTGAGCTGTCAGCACAGAGCCTGACGTGGGGCTCAAACTCACGGACTGTGAGATCATGACCTGAGCCGAAGTCGGCCGTCCAACCGACTGAGCCACCCAGGTGCCCCTATAGTTATATTTTATATCTTTGTTTTATTTCCATCTCCAGCTACCATCCTCTCTTTCCTTCACTTTCCAACAAAATTCCTTGGAGAATTGTTTACACTTAATGTCTGCAATTTCTCTTTCCCTCCACTCTTTTAAACTACTCTTTTCTAGGTTTCATCCCCATCAAATGACCTTATCCCATCTCATGGCATTAAGTATCACCTATATGCTAATGATACTCAACTGTTTCACGAGCCTAAATCTCTCACCATATATTCTATCTTTACTTGAATATCCAAAGGCATCTCAAATTTAACACGCACAAAACCGAATAACTAAACTTACTGGACCTGGGAACGAAACCTTCGCTGCTATAATTTTCCCGATTTCTGTTAAATGGCAAACTCCTACTCTAACAAAACTAGCCCAAAATGTTGGGATAATTTTCTGACTCCTAAGTTTCCCTCACACACCATAGCAAGATTGCCATGCTATCTTCTTGTCTCCAATTTCAAGATATACTTAGGTGTTCACCACCTCTCCACATTATCAAAGTCAACGTCATATCTGAACTCAATCATTGAAATAGCCTCTCAACTAGACTCCCTGCTTTTTTTCTTGCCATTCTGCAGGACATTTTAAAAACAACAAAGTGATCCTGTTGAAACATAAGTGAAATCGCTTCATTTTTGAGAGAGAGAAAGAGAAAGAGAGGGAGGGAGAGAGAGAGAAGGAACGAGAGCAAGGAAGGGGCAGAGGGAGAGGGGGGCAGAGAATCAGAAGCAGGCTCTGTGCTGAGAGCAGACAGCCCAGAGTTCCGTGGCTGGAATTCACCAACTGTGAGATCATGACCTGGGCCAAAATCGGACTCGTAACCGACTGAGCCACGCAGGCGCCCCATTTCCAATCCATTACAAAGATCATTGATTCCTCATTGCCCTTCCAACCTCATCTCTTCTTCACTCCAGCTTGTCCTGTCCACAACAACCACAGGGACCTCTTTGCTATTCCTGGAACACTGTGGACACAATCCTACTTCAGGGCCTTTGCATTTCTATCGCCTTTGCCTAGGATTCTCCTGGACCAGCTATCAGATACTCCCCAGATATAGCTCCGCCTACTTCCGTCAGGGGTCTACTAAAACTTCATGATCTCAGTTAATTTACCCTGACACCCTATCTAAAAGTTCACACATGCCCTCCCTCAACATTTCATACGCCTAATTTGGTTTTATTTAGATTTCCTGTTAGCAATTACCACGGTCTAACATATTATACATTTTACTTATTTATCTTTCATATTTCTGTCTTTATCAGCTAAATTATAAGCTCCATGAGGGATATTTTTTCTATTCATAGTGTCTGGAACATAATGGTGCTCAAAAATTGTTTTGAATGGTCTAGTTTATTCGCCAACACATCCCCAGAATTTAGAACAGAGCCTGATACATAGTAGATGCTCAGTAAATATGTTTCAATGAATGAATCCTAAAATACCTATTGTATTGTCTTATACTTAATATTAGCTTGATAAATGTTTGTTAAATCATTAAATGTACATTTTTAAGGTTTTCAAAAATAATTTTTATTTTTTTATTAAATAATAATTGTTTCCTTTAAAAGTTGTCTGGATATTTTTTGAAAATTATGTTAGGTGGTTTTTCTCTCTATTATTCTGATTTGTCTCCAAAATTAGAATGATGCTGTTTCTTTTGCTAATCAATCGATACACTGAGTATTTAACTACTGAAGAAAATGATTACAAGAGCTAAAAATTTTTTTCTATTAAAATCACTTGGAGAGAGCAACATCATTATGTGACATTAAAAGGGGGTGGGGGAACTAGCTGAAAAAAAAATCAGAGGTTCTAGGGCCATCATCTAAAACCAGATAAATGAGATTTCAACCTGTAGAATGTCCCTGAAATAACATCTCAATTTCTCAGCAACATTCACTTTTAGACTTTTAATGGTATTTCAGACATAAATTTATAGCTGACTGAAAAACATGCAATGACAAAAACTAAGATTAAATTAATAAAATGAGTAATTATAGATTTTTCCTTCTTATTTAGAAATCCTATTTATACAGAATAGTGAGTACCTCAGAACATTCATCCTCTATTTCACTGTATTTTTTATTATAGGAACAATAAAAAGTGAAATAAGCATTGATTGGATCTGTCATTCCCCGTACAGAGCATGAATGTACAATCTATCTCATTCCTAAAATGCTTACTCTGAAAATACATTGCTCTCAACATTTAGCAAATCAAATCCACCCACTCCACTAAAATAAGTTTACTTCGAGATGGTACATAGACAAGATTCATATAATCTATGATTACTGGATGCCACTGAATGTCTATCTTGAGAATTTAGTGCCATTACTGATTTTTATTTAATCCCAGTGTTCTAGTGATCTCATTTTACAAACCTTTTCTGCACAAAAGAGAGGAATAACACAAAACACATTCTATAGTCTAGTCACAGAAGTATCTCTTTTGTTGTGTTTTATATGCAAATCAGGGAACAGCGATGACCTAGAAAAGGGGAAAATGTATTCTAAAACGCGACATGAAGAATGTGAAAATGGAGCCGGCTGAGTTTCTCAAGACACAGAGATGTTTTTCCAGTCACAAAGTTAATACCCGGTCATTGTTTAAAAAACGAAAAGAACGATATAGATTTATACCTTTGAAAAAATTAAAATTCTCCTTCTCAGCCCCTGCAGGCATTCCCATTTCTGCCATTCAGCTTCCTTCTCCAGAGCTAACTATTGTATATAGTTTATTCTATACCTTTCTAGAATTTTCTCTCTGTATATATTTATATATTTCTTCATAAATGACTTCATGCTATTTTACATGAAAGCTATTCCCAAACAGTTCTTAAACCAAAAAAGAAAATGTTTTGGCAGACCTCAGGAACCAAGTCAGCCAAATAATTAAACAACTTATATACCATATCAATCACTTTTCAAAAGAAGGCAGCAGTAAAATACGAACAATGTTAGCTGACAGCATTAAATTGTCAAAAATGACATTTATTTTTTACTACATAAACAAAAATTTTCAAATCTGCATGTTGAAGTATTGCATAGACCAAGTTAATGCCACAAGAATCCATTCTAAGGGCTCATTACTTCAGTAACACAGGGCAGCGTTCGGCAATGAACCTTTACAACACATCAGGAACTCCGGCTGCCCTGACAATCTGGGGGCATCAGGAGTCAAAAAAGACCTAGTTTTGTCACTTATCAAGCGAAATATCCACATAATGTTGTAAGATACATATATGATAGAATATACAAAAAGTATTTCAAGGTAATTGATATGGATTTCCAAAATCAGATTGGTCTTACAGGTTGGTAATTCGATGTAATAGGCAAAAGGGCACAGGTGATCCTGCCCAGTTGTTAATTTTATCCATCAATGATAACCCCATTTCCTTTATCTCCTCTAATACATATGCACTTGCCCATGTGTGAGATTCTTTTTTAATTAAAAAAAAAAATCGCACATTTTGGTAGGGATGAGGGCTTCTTCCCATTTCAAGGTTACATGTAAGACTTCTCACTAGTTATGCTCTAACTTCAGAGACGGCATGCAAATAAATCCTACTTTCCTGGACAATGCTCTGACCACCTTGATTGGAGTTTGGCATTCCAAGATAAGTACAACTTCTATTTCTTGAGCTTACCAGAACTTCTCATGTAATCTAACACTCTCAAAAGATAAATATTATTATTAATCTTACTTTAGAAATGATAAAACTGAAGCTTACAAATGATGAATAACTTTCTCAAAGCAAAACAACAAATAAGTGGAAAAGCTGAGACTCAAAACCAGGTCTTTCTCCTGAAGTCCATTCTTCCACTAGAGTATTCTTCTAATATGTAACTACAATATTCTGCTTCCAAAACTGCTCAACTACCCATTTATAGATATTCACTTGAATTATTTTTAGATGATTCATTCATTTTGAATGAACCATTCATTAATACCACCTTTCCTAAATATCTTCTAAATTATATTGATTTCAATAACTTTGTTCATGTTTCCTACATACTGACCATATATACCAATGTAGAACCAGTTAAAATTTTTCCAGGAGTATATAAATGATCTGTACGGAGACAGAAAAGAGTTCACATGCTGTGTGCTTGGCATAGACCTCACCCTATTCCTGATTAGTCCTACCTAAGTACAGGTTGTATATGGAAGCAAGGGTTAGGAAAATGAGACTTTCCAAAGCACCAGGTCTCTAGAGGTCTAAAGCTTTCATTGGTAGCTGCTAAAAACTGTCATGTATTATATAGGTATCTCCACCAAAGAAATGAAAACATATGTTCACACAGAAACAAGGACAAAAATGTTCATAGCAGCAATATTCATAACAGCCAAAAAGCGGAAATAACCCGTGTCCATCAATTGATTACCTAAGTGGCTTTTCATACCATAGAATACCATTCTGTCATAAAAGGAAATAAAGTACTAATACATGCTAGAGTGCTGACTTTCTCTCTTGTGAAAGAAGCCAATCAAAAAACATCACATATTATATGACATAATTTCTATGAAATGTCCAGAATAGACAAATTTATAGAGACAGAAAGTAAATTGGTAGTTGCCTACGTCTGGGAGGAGTGATGGCCAGTGGGTACAAGATTTCTTATGGGGGTAATAAAAATGTTCTAATATTAGATTATGGTGATGGCTGCATAACTCTGCAAGTATATTAATAAGCTTAATTTTGAGTTGTGTATTTTGAGTTGCATATTTTGCTGTTACTCTTACAGGGCCATCAGCAGTGTGCTGGAAGCTAAAGATGTGATTTGTCAGGGTAGCCACGAGAAGGTTTTTCCTTGCACAATCAACATTCAGTGCATTCTTGAATAATCATTGAATGATCTACAAGCTAATTGGACTCCTCGTGGGCTTCTGAATATGAGCAAAGATGGTGTTGGATGTGGTAACAGTTAGGCAGCCTCCTAGAGCTGGATGGGGGAGGTTTGGTTCTGTTAATTTATTATTCCTCTTTGATACAAACTTCAGACTTTTGGTACTCAAAATATGCAGGTTCATTTACTTCAAAGCTATAGATTCTGTTGTACTTGTCACAAGTTTATTTTGAGACTCACAGTGAGCAATTACTCAGCAGTTTTGCAATATCAACTATACCCTGAGGGCAGGGCATATAGAAAAGACCTGTTTGATGCCCGAATGGTAATAGAATGTTGTGGGGGGGGGGGGCAATAAAAGTGTAGATTGAAGTTATCCTTTTGGAACAAAAAAGTATGACTGCTAAGACTGACTTCATATATAAAGTTTGCTAATCAGTGAACAAATGACTTCCAGGACATTTTTTAAATTGTGTCATGGAGCATGGATGCAGCCTGATTTTATGAGTGGTGATGACAGAATCCCGGCTATAGCTCTTATATGGTATCAGAAAAAAAAAGAAATTGAATAGACTTCTTAGGATAAGAATGCATTTTATTTTTTATTCATAACTTTAGAATCCTTTTTTGTTTTTATCATTTATTTTCAAGGTAGCTAACATGCAGTGTATACAGTGTGCTCTTGGCTTTGAGAGTAGATTCCCATGATTCATCACTTACATACAACACCCAGTGCTCATCCCAACAAGTGCTTCCCCCTCAATGCCCATCACCCATTTTCCCCTCCCCCCGGAACCCACCCCATCAACCCTCAGTTTGTTCTCTTTAAGAGTCTCTTAGGTTTGCCTCCCTCCCTCTCTGTTTGTAACTATTTTTTTTCCCATTCCCATTCCCTTTCCACATGGTTTTCTGTTAAGTTTCTCAAATTCCACATATGAATGAAACATATGATATCTGTCTTTCTCTGTCTGACTTATTTCCCTTAGCATTATACCCTCCAGTTCCATCCACTTTGCTGCAAATGGCATGATGTCATTCTTTCTCATTTCCAAGTAGTATTCCATTGTATATATATAAACCACGTCTTCTTTATCCATTCATCAGTTGGTGGACATTTAGGCTCCTTCCATAATTTGGCTATTGTTGATAGCACTGCTATAAACATCGGAGTACATGTGCTCCTATGAATCAGCACTGCTGTATCCTTTGGATAAATTCCTAGTAGTGCTATTGCTGGGTCAGAGGGTAATTCTACTTTTAATTTTTTGAGGAACCTCCCCACACTGTTTTCCAGAGTGGCTGCACTAGTTTGCATTCCCACCAACAGTGCAAGAGGGTTCCCCTTTCTCCACATCCTTTACAACATCTGTTGTTTCGTGAGTTGTTAATCTTAGCCGTTCTGACCAGTGTGAGGTAGTATCACGAATAGCCAAAGTAATGTTGAAAAGGAAAATCAAAGGGGGAGGCATCACAATCCTGGACTTTAGCTTCTAACTACAAAGCTGTAATCATTGCAACAGTATGGTATTGGCACAAAACAGGCACATAGACCAATGGAATAGAATAGAAAACCCAGAACTGCACGCACAAATGTATGGCCAACTAACCTTTGGCAAAGGAGGAAAAAGCATCCAATGGAAAAAAGATAAGTCTCTTTAGCAAATGGTGCTGGGAGCACTGGACAGCAACATGCAGAAGAATGAAACAGGACCACTTTCTCACACAAAATATACACAAAAATAAACAAAAAAGAATCCATTTTAGAAGTGGGATTTAATGATACTGCAGGAAATAGAAATTCTCCTTTGGTTTCTCTTCCCATTGCTATTCCATAAACCTTCCAGTACTTTTATTCATCTGTTCATCCATTAGATTTTGAGCTCCTGGTGAGTAGCAATCCTGCCTTTTAGACCCTGAATAATTATCACAGATGTTTAGACAGTATTCAGAAGACAGGGGCTGCTATTAAAGGTACTGCCTTGTTAATTGATTAACCCAGGTCATAGAACAACTATAACAACAAACACTAAGCTCTAAATGAGCTCTTGTATTTGCTTACTTATTGCAAAAACTTCCTTTGGAGATATTTGTAATTCAAATTTAAGCCAGAATACTAAAGACAAAAAACACACAAAAGAAAAAGAATAGCTCTAAAGTCTTAGAAGATTACGCTGTTAAATAAAAATGTTCTCATTTTCCATAGGACAAATAGTCACATTAAGTAATAAAAGCACAGCAGCAATGAGTGACTAAATAGTTCACTCCTTCTCTGGATCTTTCCCTTAGTATTTAAATCTTTCCTATTTTCAAGCAAACAAGGAACAAACGAACAAAGTCTCTTTGACCTCCTTTCTCCTCTCTCCATCCTCCTTTTCACAAACTTTCCAAAGTGCTGTTTGTATTCCACCATTTCTGTTACCCCACAGCCCTCATCATCTCACACAAGCAGTTCTTGGTAGACCTTCAGAGTATAACTGATGTCTTCAGACCCGCTGTCATTTGACATCTCAGTTTTTATTTATACTGTAGGCCATTCCCTCCTCTTGAAAACTCTTTTTTCAAAATATTCTTTTCTTGGGCTCATGACACACTTTCTTACTTCCTGTATCTTTGGCTACTAAGTCTTCTTTGCAATATTATCTTGCAGAAACAACGTGTTGAAAAACCTGATACCATTGACAGTCCCATACATGCCCATGGCTTCAATTGCCTTTGGTAGGTCAACGAGTCTTTCTCTGTGTAGACCTACTTTTTTAGTTTCAAATCAGTACATGCAACACTCCACCCGATATCTCCATGTGGTTGTCTCCAAATATTTTCTTAAATATTTTTCAGATTTCTTCCTTCTGGCCTTCACGACTGATACTCAATGGTACACTGCCCACTTCTTTCTCCAGGGGTGCAATGTTGCATTCCTAACTGGTTTCCACATTCACCATTGCCCTCTCCACACCCAGCCTCCAAACTGCACCTGGATCATCTTTCCATAGAAGCAGATCTGATCATGTAGTCATCCTTCTCTCTTCTCCACCCTACAACACACATTTAAAACTTCCTGAGGCCTCAAGTTCTTAAGAAAAAGATTGGACACCTATAGGACCTGATTATCCCAATCCATTTTCTGTCTGAATAGCTATAGCCCAGCCAAAGGCATTCTTTCGGTTTCTGAATGTTCCACATTCCCTTCCACCACCAGGCATTTGAGCAGGCTACTTCTTCCATCAGCAATGTTCTCCTTTCCTCTTATCTCCTTGTAGACTCTGACTCTTCTGTGTACCACTTCCTCAAGGGAGTATTTCGTGACCTCTGCTGGGTAACAAATTACTGTGATACAGAGTCTTACAACAACACAAATTTATTACCTCACAGATCCTATGGGTCAAGATCACAGATCTGGGTACAAGTTGGCTGAGTCCTCTGCTTAGGGTTTCACCAGACCGAAACCAAAGTGTTGATGTATACAGCCTCACTGAAGGCTCAAGATCCTATTCCAAGCTGAGTCACATTGTTGGCAGAATTAATCTCCTTGTGGTTGTAAAGGTGAGGTGCTCTTTTTCTTGCTGGCTATCATCAACAAGTGAATGGATACACAAATCATGGTATATTCATACAGTTGAATACCAACTTCTCTTCAGCAATAAAAGCAATGAATGGTTAGTATACACATTAATATGGGTAAAACTCAAATTAACTATTCTGAGTGAAAAAAGCCTGATGAAAAAATAATACATGCTGCATGATTCTATTTATATAAATATCTAGAAAACGCAATCTATCATGACAGAAAGCAGATTGGTGGTGCCTGGGAATAGAGCAGATAGAAGTGGGAAGGGGAGTTACAGATAGGCATGACAAAACTTTTAGGGAGTGATGGATGGGTTCCTGATCAACTGTAAGCTTTAAGCAAGTACAGTTTATTATGTGTCAATTATTCCTCAATAAAGTTGTAAAAAAGAAGGATCATGATCACCACCATTTTTGGATATCTTTTCCACCTTAAATCACTTTGTTTTCTCTCACCTGACCTTGGCCAGGGCCCCAGAGCTTCTTTTGAGTGCCTGGTGTTTCTTAGCTCCAGCAACATGGTTTGGGGGTACCCAAGGCTGAGAGATGACCAACCTTTATATGAAATCCCAATTAGAATATGGTGCCTGAGGACGATCTGGAGGATTGATGAACATGTTTTAAACATGGCTGGTAAACTTTTATCTCTACCAAAGAGACCTTTTTGTTATAGGCCTGTAAATCACATGGTGCCCTGAACCAAAAATAGAGTATGCTACAAAGCTTTGCTGAAGGTAACAGTGAAATCAAATTCAATTTTTAAAATTTATTGCACAGTGACCAATAAATCAATTCAAACTATGTTAAGGGTTTTCTAAGAATATACCAAATAAGTTCATTTTAATTGAAATCAAAGTTATACATTTTCTCAAACCATGGAGAGACACAGAACTAGACATATTAAAATGTTACCACAGTACTGAGCTTGAACTTGAGTTTACTTGGTTCAAATGGTTCAAGTCCCTGAGCCTAACCTTCCTCCCTATGTTACAGGTAAAACAATGCCCAAGGTTTGTTGGACATCTCAGTGGAGCTCTGATTGGATGATATCTTGATAGAAGAAAATTAATATAATTCTCCAAGGTGCATGGAATAAATCTCTAATAATTATAACACATTAAGTTATAGTTACAGCCATACTAGGCATCCAAGCACCACAATTAGTAGAGGGCATTTTCACCTCCCAAATGTGAAGAAAACTACCTAGATCGAAGAAAAGTCTAGTTACTGTCAACTACATAAATGAAAGTACTTATATACCACAGCATGTATACAATTAGCTAATAAATTTCAACTCAATAATTATCTGAAATTAGGAAAGCAGAAAAGAAAGAAAGGAATGTGCCACATACCAACTCCACATTTTCCCCTAAAAGCATTGCTTTCCAGTGGTGACAGTCACAACATGTTTGGGAAAATGTTATTGGACCTTGTGGAGTTAACGATATAGTGTGGCTTTCAGCTAGGAGGAGAGCTTTAAAGCAGAGTCATAAGAATATTGTGGTAATTGTACTCAACACCAGGGAAAAGAAGTAAAACAGCGAGATGTTGAAAATAATACATTTTAATGGAAAGAAACATAAAACAAACTTCACAATGGTGCCCTTTTAATGTGCTCACGATAGCTGTTAATTTTGAAAAGGTAAGTGGACTGTTTATAGCATATTCAGAAGTAGAAGGTAAATGTTAAGAAGGGCTATTTTGGGATAATAGAAAGTACGGTACTAAATCTTAAAGTAGTAGCTGCTTAAAATCTTGCCATTTTCCAAATTTAGTCTATGGCCTAAAAAATTGTAACAGCTCAAAGCCTTAGGCAGATCGAAGAATCAGTCATACATTTGGACTTTTTAATCAGGATAGTGGATTCTGACCAAGTTAAAGATAGCAAACACTAGAAACAAAGATTTATTAAAATGTTAAATGAATGGATTCACAAAAGCCATAGAAGTTGAGAGCAGTGAAGACCTTTACAGGTGATAGAGGACAGCTCCCTTTTCATACAAATAGAAAAAACAAGGCTTGGGAGATTATGTGCCTGGCTTAAAAGTACATATCAGAAAACCTTTACAATCATGACTTTCTATAAATGAATTAAGTGCCTGAAACATGGAGACCATCAATAAATATTTGCTGAATGAATATATAATTAAGTGCTTTAGCCTTTTCAAAACTTATTTAGTAAACATTTAGTTATAATGTATAGTATGTGATGACTATATAGTAACTATATAGTATGTGATTAATGGCAGTCTGCATGTTAATTAAAATTTTTAAAATACATAATACCATTTCATTATTAATTTCATAACATGATTTTGTAACCTGTGTGGCCAAGGTCAGGAGCCTAGGCTGAGAGCAGCCACGTATTATCTGTATGATCACCAAAAGAAATATGCCCTGAGGATAAGATGTTCTTTGAACCCAAACCCCAATGCAGTCTCATCTCCTTGTGCAGTGTGCTGGACCACGCCCAAGTCCTTGCCCTCTTTTCTCAGTCCTCATCTTGGTCTCCATCAGGGAAATGTAAGAAGCCAAGAGCAGGATTCACAAAGCGAGGACTTCAAGGAGAGCATGTCAGATGGACGAGGAAAATATAAGGAGAAACAAGTGGAAAGGTTTTGGAGCACGTAGCACTGATATCCATATGAATAAATTGATGAATCTGTTTTTTCTAAAAACGGGTGGAGCCAGAAAAGTACTGATATTAAATGTTAAAGTTCTTTTGTTTCCTTTTCTTTTTTCTTTCTTTCTTTCTTTTTAAATATTTATTTATTTTTGGGGGGAGACAGAGAGACAGAGTGAAAACAAGGGAGGGGCAGAGAGAGAGGCAGACATAGAATCTGAAGCAGGCTCCAGGCTCTGAGCTGTCAGCACAGAGCCTGGCACGGGGCTCGAACCCACGAAGCATGAGCTCATGACCTGGACCAAAGTCAGACAACTGACTGAGCCACCCAGGAACTTCCCTTTTTCTTTCTTTCTTTTTTTCTTTCTTTTTTTTTTTTTTTTTTTTTTTTTTTTTTTTTTTTTTTTTTTTTTGAGGAGAAGAGGGAGAGGGAGAGAGAGAATCGTAAGCAGGCTCCATACCATGGGGGTCAACCTCACAAACCATGAGATCATGACCTGAGCCAAAGTCCAGACAGAGTCAGACACATTAACCGAGTGGTCAGGCACCGCTATGTCTTAAAGTTCTTAACACACTGTTGATATGGCCTAGAAATCATTGTGTGTTCATTTGCTAGGGCTGCTGGAGGAAAGTATTTTAAGCTGGGGGAACCCACACAGCAGAAATGTATTATCTCTCAATTTGGAGCTAGAAGTCTGAACTCAAAGTGTTAGTTCCTTCTGAGGGCATGAGGGAAAGATCTATTCCAGGCCTCTCTCTTTGGCTTACAGAAGAACATCGTCTCGTGTCTCTACACATTGTCTTCTCTCTACATGTGTTTGTCTCTGTGACCAAGTTTGCCCTTTTTATAAAGACACCAATCATATTGCATTAGGGCTCACACTAATGACTTCATTTTAACTTGATTACATCTGCAAAGACACTATCTACAAATAAGGCCATGTTCTGAGGTATTTAGGGTTTAGACTACAATATGTCATGGAATGTGGGGGGAGGCTTAATTCAACCCATAACACATGGATTACATAAAAAGTAAGATTTCATTTTTACTTTTTTCACTTGAAAAGTACAAATGAAATTGTCAAGTGGCTATAAGATAACATCTTTACTTTTGGAACTAGATATTACACTGCATTAATGGTTTGGAGAGGGAAGTTTTGCTCTTGAAAACTTGATCATCTCTAACTTGCCATTGACTTTGTGTCTGTACACAAGGAAGTGGTTATATGTGGTCCATGAAAAATCAATCTTCAAGTAGACAATTCGAGAGTCTTGTTTTTGTTTTCTGCTTATTTCACAAGATCTTGGATTTATGGCTAGGAAGCATCTTTCTTCTATTAACACGTTTGTTATGTATCAATGGCAAAGCCCTTTTTGTTTTTGGTCATGGTGAGAATCTCACTGAGGAAAAAAAAATTGTTTCCAACATTTTGCAGAGTGACTAGAAATCGAAGAAAGTAATAGCATATTTATTTGCTAAAATATATGTAAAGAATTATAAACAGGGTAGCACAGAAAATGGCTTTGGAGTCTGATGGATCCAAGTTAAAAACTTTCCTTTGCTAACTGTATGACCTTGAACAATTAGCCAAGCTGACTATGCCTCAGTTTATGCCTCAAATTCATTTGTGATAGTAATAACTAACCTCTTAGTTATTACTAACTAACTAACCTCATTGAGTTGTAACTATATATATAACTATATATATATATATATATATAACTATATATATATATATATATATAACTATATATATATATTGAGTTGAGTTATATTGAGTTATATATATATACATATATATATATATAATGTTATATATATATAACATTGAGTTATAACTATATATATAACTATATATATATATAACTATATATATAACTCAATGAGATAACTAACCTCATTCTGTAAGAATTAAATTAAAAAATGTTCATAAAATGTTCATAATAAACACCTGGCTCATAATAAGCCCTCTGTATGTGACGGCTTTCGTTATTGAATCAAGAATGAAAACTGGGAAATGAAATTACTATGTCAGTATGAGCCCAATATTATGATATTAATAAAGAATAGTAAGATTCAAAACTTGTGATAATACTCAAAAGGAAAACAACAATTTGGAACTAAATCCCTTTTATTTCACATTTCCTTCTTATTACAATAATTTGCTCAAGCAACACATAAATCATTTTCACCTAGATTATCAATTTCAAACCAATCATTTGTATTACTTTTTAGATAAAACTTCTTAACCTGTATTCCCTCATTTTTATTGGTAATTTTCCATCACAAGACAGTAATTATAAAATCATATATTGCTAGAAATTGGTCTTAGAGATAAATTTGTCCAATAGACAAAATTATCTTAGAGATAATTTTTCATTTTATTGATAAGAAAATTGACATCCAGAAAGTGTAAATGGTTTTCTTAATGTTATATATTTAGGTCGTAATCAAGGCTTTTTAATTCCCAAGCCAATAGTTATTGATGGGCATAACTTTTCAAAATAATACTAACATGTATTTTATTGCGCCATACGGTGTTGAACTTCCAAACATTCTTACCTAATTTTCTAACTGAGGAAGAAAATTTCATTAAACTTGCTAGTTGGAAATTAATTACAGCACTAACACCTGATATTATTTGAAGTGTCCCCATACGGCAAAAGCTTACAAACACCTACCTCTGAAGCATATAAACAGGTATAAATTATTCTATCCAACTGAAATTTAGAATGAAACTTTACTAACCTTAATTTATTGAAAAAGTAAAGACACTTCTAAACTGACAGTGTAACAAAATGAAATTAAGCTGATCCTGCAGCCTGTGGCTAAATTCATCTGATTGATCAACATGACAAACTCACTAAAAGATAAAGTTAAAAAAAAAAAAAAAAAAGAATGGTTTTTAAGATAATCAGATCTGTCTACATTAACTCTTGGAGACAGCCAAACCCATAATGCTTTGCGTTATTTGTTTGTTTTTTCACTGATCAAAAGATTAGAAAGAAACTGATGTAATTTCTATTGACAAAATTTCTAATCACTCCAACATCTCTGTTTTCCCCAGCGTTTTGAGGATAATAGCTAGAAAAACTCCTGAAGTGATGAAAAATTAAGTAGCGGTGCCAATGTTGTGACAGGTCTGTCTTCTTTGGGGAGAAGGGTTAGGAAAGAATATCCTGGTTCTTGTCAAAGTCATGGTCCTAGGATGGATAAATTGTTGACATTCCAGAACCTTTCCCAGTGTTGGAGGAATTACAGAAGGAAGATATTAACAGACAGAGAAGTCAGTGGACACTAATAACAGGAACAGGAGAGAATGAGAGAAAAGACCTCACTGGAGAGATAGTGTATGTAGGTCCCAAAGGCTCACTGGGATCATGTCACAGCATTAACTATGGACTTACGACTATGGAATAAGTCATATTCCCCTATGACCCTATTCCCCTATGACCTGTTAGGGGAAACAAACAAAAACTCCATGTTGAATTGAAGAAAACAACCTGGATTTGTAAAACTAGAACTTGAATTGGGATATAGTATCACCAACTTATTGCGTGTGTGTGTGTGTGTGTGTGTGTGTGTGTGTGTGTTTGGATTTTGCCATTTGTCACGTTTTATCTATAGATGTGTTTATAGTGAATCCACAGACTTAGCTTAGTTTGCCATCAATAGAAGCAGAAACTAGTTCTGGCTGTATGCATTTTACCTTTAAAAATATATAGTCAGACACATGGTGGTCTTTAAATTTAAGATCTTCCTAGATAACTTCCTTATTAATTTGGTCCAGTTGCCCTGAAGGCTTGGTGGAGCTGTCATTCTGAAACATGATTCCATGTTTCTTGGATCTGTTTTTCTCTCATTTTGGTTTATTTTCTTAATTTATTAAAGAAAATTTCTAATAGCTACCCATGAGAAAAGACAATGGGATGTTACTTTATCAGACCATTTATGTATTAAAATTTATTTCTGTAACTTTATACTTGCCTGCCAACTTGGCTGATTATAGAAGGTAAGGTTGGAATTCATTTCCTTTCAAAATTTGGTATCTTTTGCCCCACTATATTCTAGCTTCTAGAGTTGCTGCTGCTAAGTCTATTGTCATTTTGATTCTTTATCCTTTCTATGGGACAGAAAGATTCTATCCTTTCTATTTTTGTTCTCTTTGGAAGCTTTAAAAAATTTTTTTTTTATCCCCATTATCTGAAACGTCATCATAACATGAGCTGGTGTGAGTCTTTCTCACTTAAGATATTGGGCTGTCAGAGAGTTCATTTGGGCTGGAAACATGCCTTCCAAATAAGAAATGTCTATTATTTTTTTATTATTATCACCATTAAGTTTCCTTTATTCTCTTTTTTTTGGGAACTCCTATTATTTGGATGTTGGCTATTTCATATTGATCCATCATGCAGTGATCCGGTTTTCACTTATTCGGACTCTCCTACTTTCAAGCTGGTTTAGGTTTTAGTTTTTGAAAAATACCTTCAACATTATATTCCAAAACTGTATGAAATTCGCTTATAAAAGGTATCATACCTTTTATCTTTCAGAAGTTTTGTATTGTTGTTTCCTTATTTTTTTTAAAGAGCCTTCTATTATTCCACAGATGTAAACCTTCTTTTGTCTCCTAGGAAACTGATCATAATTCTGACGTTCCCTTACATTCCCAGCATTACCTCTGTTTCCTTCAAATTCCTTTTCCTTTCTATAGTTATTTTCATCTCTGTCTTTCAAGAAGGGGCTTTCCTAAAATTAATAAAACCCTAATTCAAAACCCTTTGTGGTTGAGCAGGACTTTGCAACTGGTAAGCTTCACCATGGAGGAAATGGGTGGAGATCTGGCCATTTTATCAAGGGATTTTTCCAAATACAAGTATCAATAGATTTTTCCCCCCTTTGAGGTTGTTTGGCTTCTCCAGAGAAGAAACGTACAATCGTCTGGCTGGGATATGTGCCTGGTTTACAGTATTCTTGAAACTCACGAATACAAGGTTGCTGGAGCTTCATCTCAGTTTGTAGAATTTCAATTCAATTCGTTCTCCTCTTTTCCATGTGGTGCCTCTTTTTTTCCTTCAATGTGTCAGGTGTCCCCTCTAGTTCTGAGCCCCTTTAGTTCAATATTTCTGCAGAATCCCCAGTATCCTGCTGGGGCAGGGAAAGAATCACCTGGCTACACAGCATGGGACCTGCACTGAGCTCCAGGCAAACATCCAAACAATGTCTCCGTATTCGGCCTCGTGCCTCACCCTGACCTCAGCAATAAATGCAGTGATATTTATTTGCATCCTCCTGAGTCTGTGATCGGAACTGGCTTGCTTCTCTCTGTTATCTCCCTGCATCATATGTTTTCCTTCACTGCTTGTGTGGCTTTAACACATCTCATAAGACTTCATACAGAATGTGGGCCTTTAGCAAGAGGGAAACCTAAGCTCAAATTTTTAAATAACGGAACAAAGGAAAGAGAGCTACGCATGGAAGGAAATATCATGAATAGAGTCATGCAGCTGAAATAAACATGGATTGTATGGATGGATTGGGAGCGTGGGGGGCAGAGGCAACGGAAAACCAAAATGAAACAAGAAGAGTCCTTTTGAGGAACAGCAGGAAACCAGTTAATGGGGTCTTGAAGGCTGAGCCACAGAATCAGAAATAGTTACCAAAGGCAGGGAGGGGGAGCCATTCACAACTGATTTGCGGTAAAGATTTCGTGAGATTGGCTAGGGAGGCAGGGGCATCCTGCAGGGCTTTTCCACAAGCCAGATAGCTGGGGGGTAGTGAGAGCCACTGCAGGACTGGAAAATCCCTGGCCAGCTAGATATGAAAGGTAAAAGGATGATATCGGGAGAAGTTTCAGAAATCTCAGCTTCTATGGGCTACGTGCTAGGCATCACACTGTTATTGGAAGGTCCCTTTAAAATGAAGAGTAATATTAAAGCCACTAAGGTTTGTCTTTATGATTCTGAGAGGTCTGCGTGAAAAGTAGTGTTATTCAGTTGTCCAAATATTTCTGTGGAAGGATGGATACAAAATCACACACTTGCAATAATAGCAGATTTACAAATATGTATGTTAAATGCCACCAGAAGAGAGAATACCTCACAGCTTTAGAAGAGAAAACTTTATGACCTAAAGGTCATCCCTCCACGTGCAGAAAGGATTCCCAAATATATCCCTGGACCTGGCATAGAGGCTTTGCTAAAAAAATTTCATTAGAAAAGTAGGTTTGGGATAAACAAAGTTAATTCTTCTTTTTTTTTTTTAAGTTTTCCTATTTATTTTGAGAGAGACCAAGAGAAAGAGAGAGTGCACACAAGCAGGGGAGAGGCAGAGAGAGAGGGAGAGAGAATCTAAGCAGGCTCTACACTGCCAGCACAGAGCCCGATGCAGGGCTCAGTCTCACGAGCCATGCGATCCTGACCTGAGCCAAAGTCAAGAATCGGATGCATAACCGACTGAACCACCCAGGCGCCCCAACAAAGCTAATTCTTAAGATGCTATCACGGATAAGAGGATTGATTGCTAGTACAGTTTTAGACACATGGTTACTATTCAATGATGCCTATTTGATTATGGCTAAAATTAAATTGATAATTATAAATGTAATATATATCAATATAATCATTATAACCTGTACTTGTTGTTTTACAGCAACTACACAGATTTGAGGTTAGGCAGATTCAAGTACAAAAAAATATGAATCGCTATGGGAAGATTTTTTTTCTTGGGTTTTGTGCATTTAGAGATATTCAGCCAAAAGTCCTAGTTCAGGTATAAACCTGTGCTTCTTAAAATACATATTTTTTTTTTTTTGCTCTGGCCAAACCAGTGCTTTTTCCCTGAAATTATACTGGTAATTTAGACAGCCATGGTGGCATAACTAAGTTAGCATTCGGCGGGAACATGCAGACCAGCAGCTCCATCCCTGGGGCATATAACCATCAGTTATTTCTGGACCCGACTGCAGGTGCCCAGTTTCCTCTCCCCTGAAAGGCAACTGTCACAGCAACTCAGTGTCTCTTGACACCACAGCAGGACACTGATGAGTCTGATTCTGGAAAAGAAAATGCCACCCACAGAATAATCAGTTCTATTTTTTCCAGCGGTGGGCAAAAAGGGTATCTGCTACTGGTCCAGCTTCCCGTGAAGAAGGCCACTTCACAATTTTCTCTTCCTACTTGCCTGAGGCCACACTACCCTCCCCATCCCGAGGGAGCCAGAGAGAGTTCTAGGTAAGCTGCTGCAGCAGCAGTCTGTTGCTCCCGAGGGAGTCTTTCCTTACCTCAGATGCAGAGTCAGATGATATTTTGTAGATGGAAAGGACCCGGGGTCAGCTATGGTGAAGGCAGGTTCTGGGCAGACCCATTAGGTAGATGAAGTCAGGTATCAACAGCATCCCAACTTCCTCTCCCACAAACCCTCCTTGGTAGGGGTGCCTCGGTGGCTCAGTCAGTTAAGAGTCCAACTCTCTTGATTGTGGCCGTTCACAATCTGTTCACAATCTCACAGTTCATGCGATCAAGCCCTGCACTGGGCTCTGTACTGACAGCACGGAGCCTGCTTGAGATTCTCTCTCTGCCTCTCCCCCACTCACTCTCTCTCACTCTCTTTCTCTCTCAAAATAAATAAATAAACGTTAAAACAAAAATCGTCCTTTTAGACGATTAAAGATTAAAGGATGAAGCTAGTTCATTTTTTACATTACCCCAAATACATTCTTTCTGGGATTTATCTTTTAAAAAAAATCAATATGAGGGGCACCTGGGTGGCTCAGTCTGTTGAGTGGCCAACTCTTGATTCAGGCTCAGGTCATGATCTCACGGTTCGTGAGATCCGAGCCCCGCATTGGGCTCTGTACTGACAGCCCGGACCCTGCTTGAGATTCTCTCTCTCCCTCTCTCTTTGCTCCTCCCTGCCCCCAAAATAAATAAATAAACTTTAAAACAAAATCGTCCTTTGTTAAAAGATGGATCTAGTTCCCTTTTTACATCACCCCAAAAACCTTCTCTCTGGTGTTTATCTGTTTTAAAACCCAGTATAATCATTTCACATTCGAAAGCATGTCATGGATGTCACCTCACTCTTCAGATTAAAATTCAAAATTATTATCATGGCCTAAAAGACCCACACGGCCCCGCCGCTGACCCCCTGGCAGCCTCATCCTTGTTCCTCCCCACTTCGGTCAGTCTGTTCTGGTAGGAGAGCTTCTCTCCGTTCCTCCAATCCCTGTGCTCCTTCCCAGCTCACAGGAGCGGCTCTCTCACTGGCAAATTCCAGTTTCCACCTGGCAAATTTTTACTCACTCCTAGATCTCAGTCTGTGCCACTTCTCAGGAAGGATGTATTTTACCGCCAAGTTCAGTTAGATTCTGCCAGCATGCCCTCTGATACTCTCTGTATTTTTCCTCCATGGCACTTGGCAAAATGGTTGTGGCACAGTCATTTGGTAGATGGTTATTGTTTACTGTTCATGCCTCCCACCTAATGTAAGCCCCATGAGAACAGGGACAGAATCTTCTTTGTTACCACTGTACCTCCAAAGCTCAGCAGGGTGCCTCACCCATAATTGTGTAGTAAAAGCTCACTAAGTATTTGGTGAATGTAGAATGCCACCAAATCCTTACATTCCCCACCAGGCCCTGAAACGGTAGAAATATTGCTAATTTCCAAACACTCTCCCCAACCTGAGCCCTGAGCTCCCTAGACTCCATTTCTAACGGCTGTGTTGACATGCCCTGTCATGACAGGAAAGGGGAAACCTAGGCCAGTCATCATTTAATGGCATTTATGCTCTCCTTCCAGCTTGTAGAATATCTATGAGAAATTAAAGCAGCGTTACTTGTGATCATTCATTAAAAAGTTGGCCTGGTGCTTTTTGTGTTGTTTTAACGTTTTTTTTTTTTTTTTTTTTTTTGCAAAAATTCCAGATGTGAGCATATCCACATTTTTGGTAAGATTTGGGGCAGTGTGATCATGAAGTGCATCAGGGAATCAGGTCAGTTCAACCAACTCTGATCTCAACCAGAAAGACAGGAATTCATTCCAACTGTATTCTGGTTGTCTCTAACTACCTACCAAACAACCCAAAGTTTAGTGGTTTAAAACAACAATTATTCATTTTGCTAAAAAATATGTCATTTGGACAGAGCTCTCTGTGGACAGCCCAACTGTATCCCTTGAAGCATCCCCTGGAGTGGCCTGACCAGGGCTGGAGATTCCACTTCCATGATGTCTCATCTACATGGAGCTTGGACTGGTTGTCAGCTAGAAGCTCCCCTGGGGCGTACAGCCAAAGATCTTTCTTTCTCTCCCTATGGACTTCTCCATGGACTGCTTGGGCTTCCTCTCATAAGGCAGCTCAGTCTCAGATGTGAGTGTACGAAACAGTAGGAGCTGTAGTGCCTGAAAACACTGGGCCAGAAAGTGGTCCAGTGTTACTTCTGCTGTATTCAATTGGTCAAGTGCTATAGACTGAATGTTTGTGTCTCCTAAAATTCATATGTTGAAACCTAATCCCCAGTGTGATGATCTTTGGAGGTGGGCCTTTGGAGGTGATTACGTCATAAGGGTGCATCCCTTTTATAAGGGTGCCCTTATAAAAGCCCAGAGAGCTCCCTCACTCTCTCTGCCATGTAAGTGCACAGCAGAAAGATGGTGGGCTATGAACTCCACCAGACACCTAATCTGCTGGCACCTTGATCTTGGACTTTCCAGCCTCCAGATCTGTAAGAAATAAATTTCTGTTGTTTAAGCCTACCAGCCTATGATATTTTGCTATATAGCAACCTAAATGAGCTAAGACATCAAGGTAGTCACAGCATCCCCTCGATTCAAAGGGAAGGATGTATCAAATAATTTTATGCAACCCTGTCCTTGTCCCTGGAA
This sequence comes from Neofelis nebulosa, assembly GCF_028018385.1. Taxonomy (NCBI): domain Eukaryota; kingdom Metazoa; phylum Chordata; class Mammalia; order Carnivora; family Felidae; genus Neofelis; species Neofelis nebulosa. The sequence goes on along the minus strand of NC_080782.1, from coordinate 37,943,238 downwards.
AGAAGCAGCTGAGTAATCCACACCTTTGTTAGTCTCCAAGGCATTTAAGGCAGAATCAAAAGCATAACTACCGTTGCTGCTGGCTTTGCCTTTGCCTTCTTTCCCACTCTCTTCGCTTAGAGTTTGGAAGAATCCTCTGAGGTAGATGGGAAAAGAGTATCGTCAACAATGTGGAAACAGGGACTGACTGTATTTAGTCCGTCACTCCAACACTAGTAGGTCTACTGAAAAAAAAGTATCAACTAAAACAAAATTATTCTGTATTTTCACTCTGTACCACCTTTTGTTGCAAGTAATGTGTTTTTTTTAGTTGGGCTTTAGGGAAAGGAGTCAAAAAAACTTATTTAAATAGTAGGGTTTACAAAGTCTATAGCAGGACTCAAGTCTTGCCTTTGAACGTCAGCTGTGATAGCATTTCAGTGGCAGAAGCAGAGTGTAAAAAAGTAAAAGTTATTGCTGGCGAGAGAAAACGGGCTATTGAGTCTGAGTGGGGTAGCAACGCAAGGCTTCTTAGAGCAGGGGAGGTTTTGATTAAGCCTTGCAACATGGCTAAGATTTGGACAGGTGCAAAAGGGGAGGGAAGACAGGGATTTTTCTAAGCGGTTATTTTAACTTTCAGCCTGAGCAATAACCTACCAAGGGGGAGAGGCGGGCAACAAAGCTGGAGTAGATTGGGGTCAGACTGCTGAAGACCTTGGATGGCAGCCCAGGACTTCAGCACTGTGACTGCAGCTCTGACGGGAAGCAGAAGCCTGGTAGTCATACAGGCCTGAGCTGAGGAGGCAGAAGCATTGGGAATGGAGCCTGGAGAAGGGGCCTAATGACATTTGGGGACAGAAGCTACACCAGCGTCAGGTGGGAAGCTCTTCAGTGGAAGACAGATGCAGAATTGCAATACAAAGAGATCAGAACCCCAGGCTAATGCATTAGGTCATCAGACAGCCTCGTGGAACTCTCTAAAGAAACAGCGGAGAAAAGAAGTGCAGAGGACTTTATGTACACAGTTGCAAACTGCTGAGCTGACAATATTGAGTCTAAATGGTCTCTGTGACTTTCATAGTAATCAGGCTTGAGGCCCCAGGTCACTGAGATTGCCTTTGTCGAGCAGTGGCAGCTGTAGAAGATTTTGGAGCAAAGAAGAGGCACGCTAAGAGTGGTCCTTTAAGATTAATCACGTGGAGAGGCCAGTGGGTGACATATATACTCTAAACAGAGATCTGCCATCACAAACCACACCGCCACCACCATCCTCCAAAGATGTTAAAGGCATCTTATATCTGGGTACTGTGCAGGGAGTGTGGAGTGATCCTCACATGATCCAAAGAAATGATTAGAACCAACGTTATTCTTCCCTGTTGGTGAAGGGGGAAGATATGAAATTGACAGGGCAAATAACTTGCCTAAATTAACAGTTCAAATTAGCATCAGAGCAGAAGGTGAAACTCTCTGTGGCTCTCTATCTATTTTCATTAAGCCATGATCACTGTTAGATGTAGGCTGGGGCCCATTAGTTTAAGGGCTATCTCACAGGCGCCCTGAGGGGTCAGAGGGACCTTCCTCCTGGTCCCTCCATGTCGCAAAGCCCACAGTTGCCCTCTGCAGTTGCAAAAGCCTGAAACTTCAGTAAGGACTGGAGGTTGCCCTGGAGGCCAAGTCCACACACCTGTCATCATGATAATTAAAGACAAAAACATTATTTTGTGGAGAGTGGCCCCAGGAGCTCATAGTTACAGCTGAAAAAAAGATCTAGGCACGTAATATGTCACACGTTGTAGACTCTTCATTTTATAGAATAGAATACCAAGATCCAGAGAGGTTAAGTAACCTAGCCAAGATCACACAGCTACTCACAGCTGGATCAAAACTATATTTTAAGGGGCAGTTTTGATGATGGACCTTGTAAAACTCTATTTTATCTGTTAATAGGTTTAAAGGCTAGAAAAGGAATCCAGAGTCATTCTTTATTGATCCCTTCGATATCCCCTGGTCTAATTGTGCTCTGTGTGGCTGAAATTACCAAAACAAATACAAATCTTTACCACTTTTTGACTGATTTGCTTGAATCACTCTTACAGATGAAGAGTTAGTTGAAAGAGCACAACAAGCAGTCACAGATGTTTGGAAACTTTCCTTGACTTTGCTTTGGGTACTCTTTATTAGAAAGCCCTTGAGGTCAACCCATGGTGTTTTATGTCTTTTTATTACCTAATTTTGACTTTCTGGGAGATACTCAATAAACGGTAACTAATTGATTAAGGTGGAGAAAATCACCCTGAACCCAGAGCTGGACAACAGTTACCTTTGGCCTGGTCCAAAGGTCAATGCCCCAAGGCTGTGAGCTGCAAGTGAGACAGCCAGCCATCTCTCCCAGTGGCTGTGTGGTCTGGTGCCTAACCCTGTGTGTGGAGAATGAAGGTGTATTTATTATAAGAATGTGAAACTTGGCAGTTCTCGAGAACTTAAAATTTATTTTGAACTATCGTAATAGCTGAGATGAGGTTGGGGTGGTGGTTTCTCCAATCACTATCATAAGATAGTGTCCTAACATAAAGTGCCTTCTCTAGTTTTCCATGACAGAGCATTCACTCAGGGACTAGCTCACAGGTCAATTTGAAGGGAACCGGAAGAAGGTGAAGCATCACTCAAGGGCCATTACCAAAGGGACAGACTATTAGCATACTAATGGCTCTATGAAGTCCTGTGGATCATATGAGGTGTGGTGAAGAGAAGAGAGGTACAAAAATGGCGGGCCATTTTCACTCTGCCCGCTTCTGCTCTGGGTTCTCTGATCAAAGTCCCAGGTAAGCCAAGGTGTTCTGGACTTGAAGTCCTAAGGCTGGGTTTGCAAAGGACTTGAAACTTTCTCCCTGTCAGATGCCAGATTTGTAAAATGTGCATAAGAATATCAACCTCAGATGGGAAAGATGGCTTACTCTGGGGCCAGCAGTATGCAAAAACTTACACATTCATCATCATTGTCCCTGCAACCTTTTGAGGATGAAGTAATATTGTCTCCGCAATACTCAATACCTTGTTTAAAAATCTCCATTCTTCTCCCATGTTTATTCCACATGATTCTCAGTCTCTCTCATGGTAAAAATTAAATCACACTTATAGACATTCCGGCAGAATGTCTGATACTTTTTTGGCATTCTAAATTTTCCTTCTTTCCTCCTCTCCTTCCTTTCTCTGTCTCCCTCCCTTCTTTCATTTACTATCTTAAGGCACTTAGTCCTTAACCTGCCATTACATTTATGTATTTCTGTACAATACATGGGCATTGTGGCTCCAGCAAAGAGAATAATCCAGAAATGTTGAATAATTCTCATCCTACAGTAAGGGTTACGATTCTACAACTTGTTTTCAAGGCATATCCATGCATCCAGGATGGTGCTTTAACACATAAAAAATTATATCTTGGAAAAGAAGTCCTGTAGTTTTTAGAGCCCAATGGAGATACTTCCAAATGCACTTTGCCTCCTTCAAGGTTTTCCTAAGGTTAGGTCGAAACTACCATACTAATTCCATGTAGGATAGTCCTTACACTATTTCTGATTCACTTTGTTTCTCCAGTGGAAATCCTTGGGTCTCTACTTATTTTTTTTTTCTTTGACTCTTCTGCCAAACTAGGATTTATGATAGGCATAACCTTGCATAGCCTATCAAAGATTTAGGTGTATTGATCATACTCTCTCTTCCACTACTTCAGCAGCCTTTCATTTCTCAGGCCTCTATGGGGGCGTTTCCACCACTGGTGAGAGTTTTAGGAAGGTCTCCACTCAAGGGGCTCCTGGAAGACTTCAGCAAACACAAATCAGGTTTTCAACAACAGCTACGCTAGTCTTCCCATGTTCAGTCACTGACATGTACCAGAGGCAAGTTTATAATAAATTTTGGGCCGCATACCTCATAGAGGAAAGATTCATTTCACCACACTATTTCTTTTTTTAAAATCTGTAGTAAAAAAAAAAAAAACTATTGTTTTGAAATCCTGTCTTAAGAAAATTGTCCATTTGTACTTCAGCTTATAAGAAAGATTATGACAAATCCTGATTTATAGTAAAATACATACAGATAATAAATTGTAAGCATAGGGGAACACCAAAATAAATGAATGAGCCACAATAAAATATCTTTTGTGAATGCTTTTGAAGAAGGAGAACGGATGTAGGATATTCTTAGTTTCACATAAACACAAGTTTCAGACCCCAAAACAACACATGAATCATCATGTCCAAATGCCTCATTTTACAAATGAGCACATGAGGTCCCGAGAAGGTAATTGATTTGGCCAAAGCTACCTAGTCATTGAGTGACACTTCTTATTTCAAGATTCAAGTCCATCTGGGATAGCAAAACAAAACAAAACAAAACAAAACAACCATTATGCTTTATTCATTGCTTGCTGTTTGCAAGGCAGTTGCTCCGGAAACAAAGCCCTTGCTTTTATATGGTTGCAAGTTTCCTTAGACCTGACCAATCATGGGCACTAAAAGGGTCTCTTTAATTCTATTTACCCAATGTTCAGTGACTCATACTCTCCTCCTCTCATGGATGCATACCTTACGCTCTTTTGTCTTGAGGTCTCCAGGCGTCACTCATAAGTCATCATCACTGTTTCCTTTTGGCAAGTACTCACCTGATCCTCCAAGTGTCCTTATACTGCCACTGCTCTCTGGAACTTCCGTGAGACTACTGGTGTCTGTGCCAGGGGTAGTTCCACATTAAGTGTAAAAATGACTTTATTCTCCCTGCGTCACCCTTTGTCACTGAGAACCATTGGGACACAACTTGTTACCTCAAGTTTCTGGTGTATCTACTTCACTCTTCTTGTGCCCTCTGCCAGCCAGCTCTCGCTGCTTTTCCCTCACATGGCACACGGTATGGCTGTGACTACAATTCAATGGTTTATATGATTCAGTCCTGTGGAGAGAGACCTCCTGGACCTCCTGGAATTTCAATTCCAGATTCTCAGGAAAGAAAATCAGAATAAGCTATCTTGAGTAAGATGCCTACTCCAGGTCCAATCAGCCATGGCTAGGATTATATAATACAAATATGTCTGCACTGCATCAGCCTCTAGGAAACAGGAGTAAACCTCAAAAAAGGGGAAGTGGCCAACAGACTGAGCAGAGGTACAACAGGTCTCCTATGGGACCCTTACCTGAATCAGACACCGTGGTGCCCACCCCATTTCTCCTCTTCCTATTTTTTTGAAGCAAATACTTCCCCTGTGTGAACCAAAGAAGTGAATAAATACCTGTGTGTTGCTCATTTGATCAGCTTATCAGACATTCCTGAACGTTTCAGAATCCCAGCAGTGAGTGGAACTTGGGCTCACGCTTACATAAATTACTCTCCCAATATTTAAAACAATATCTATATAGTTCACCCAGAAAATTTCATCTTGTATAATAACTTGAACATAGGACTCTTGTGCACAGTTTAGCTTTCTTGCTTTTCAGGGAAAACACCCAAAGCCAATGCTGATTGTATGTTAGGTAATGAAAATTAGCCATATCTTCACTCTACAAAATCTACCCCGAGATTCCCAGTCTTTGAACCATACATTTGAGCCATAGCTCGTCCTCATGTCCAAATACTTCAAAACTCCGAGCATGATTTTAAACACCAGTGGGTAATTGCCTACAAATTAATTCTCTTGTTTGTTTACTGGGGAAACATAATAGCTTGTTTTCATTGTGCCAGAGAAAAGGAAATCTTTTCTGTATCTCAGAATTTGGACATCCATAATAACTGCATATTCCACTTTTTTATTTGAGGCAAACCTCAGTCTATCCCACCCAGAAGGTGCAAGTGGGGCTGTGTGGCTGCAGAACAACAATGCTTTTGCCAGGGGTGCTGGGCCCTGGCTTTTGGCCGGGACTAGGCGGGGACTATGCAGGCCAAGTTGCCTCTCCAAGAAAAGAACAATTTGTAGAGAAATTCATCTCATTTATTGTAAAACATGAAAATGCGATTAGGTAATTTGCAATTAAAATGAGGCTTTCAGTCTTTAAATTTAAATTGCTGAATCACTTAACTTGGTGCTTACATAGTGCCTTATATATTTTGTATTTCCTGTGATTATGTCTCCTCTCCCCCGTGATGGCAGAGACCATGCACTGAACTTTTCAAATCTTCCACCGCTATTTTTATGGTACCTTATGCGGAGTAACATCTATTGACTATTGACTTAAACTGGGTGCAAACACTTACGTTTTAATTGCATTTCTTAGATTAAATTGAATCCTCCCACTGAACGCTGAAGGTGCAAACACAATGTTATTTGCCATTCTTTATCTTGTGGAGAGTCTCTTTTGAATTTTGAATGATCTTTATAAAATGCTAAACCTCCAGCTTTCTACTAAATCTAAAATATTTTAGGTAAAATAGGAGAAAAATTACACCATGCCAAAAGTAAAAGTTGCAGCCAGCGGTCTTAAGTTCTGTCACCAGCTTCACCTGAATTCATCCCTTCCTTTGAAACAATTTTCCCTAATCGGAACAATCTTCTAAGAAGATAAGTGGAAGCTCCCACTGAGAGATACTGATCCAGGATTCTTCTGGTAAATGCTGTTAAGGTAAACACTTGGTAGCTACTCTGTCACTGAAACTCTCGTTATCTGCTCAGGAACATTCTTTTCTTGGGTGTTTAATCATCACAGAGCAACATGGACCAGGCCACAGTCTAAGGCGAGACTCGGAAGAAATCCAGGGTCTTCTGTACAAAATCTTACACATTCTAAGGAGGTATCAATGAGGCAACTCTCTACTTACCTTCTTACTTTTATTTTTGTCTAAGCAGAAAAAAGAGTGTCAGGGAAGGGCCCAGTGTTCTTCTGCTAAGCAGGGGTGGTAAAGATGAGAGGGCCATGGCTACCACGATCTATTTTGTGCTGAATGGACCCCGATACTTGAGGTGGATGTTAGTTGCAGATAATTGCTCCTTATTTGAACCATCCTTCAGCTTAGGTCATAAGCAGATACCTCTGAAAGTTGCTGTCTCTCTTTATCCATTGCTAATACTTTCCCAAGAGGGCCATTTCCTTGTCCATTTCTTCTTTATAGAATACTTTTTTAAATTCTACTTACAAAGAAATCTCCCTTTCAAGCACCAGCAAGGCCCCTCTTTTCCACAGCCTTCTCAGAAATTCAAAGAATTAAAAATAAAATACAGAAACAACTTACATCCATTCACTGATGAATGGCTAAAGAAATGTGATAGTTACATACAGTAGAATATTACTCAGCCATAAAAAAGAAAGAAATTCTCCATTTGTGACCACGTGGATGAACCTGATAATGCTGAATGAAAATAAGCCAGTCACAGAAAGGCAAATTCTGCACAATCTCACTTATATGGAGACCCTAAAAAAGACAAACTCATAGGCACAGAGAGTGGAATGGCAGTTGCCAGGGCCTGGGAGGTAGGGAAATGGGGACGTGTTGGTCAAAGGGTACAACCTTTCAATTAAAAGATGAATAAGTTCTACAGATCTAACATACAGCATGGTGACTGCTAGCAACAGTGTATTGTATACTTAAAATTTGCTAAGAGACTAGATTTTAAGTTTTCTCATTAAAAAAAGTATACTAATTATGCAAGGGGATGGGTGGATTAATTAACTTGATTGTGGTCATCATTTCACAACAGATATGTATATCAAAATACCATGTTGTAAGCCTTAAATACATACAATTTTTATCTGTCAATTATACCTCAAGAAAACCGGTAAGAAAAAGAATTCAAAGAAATCCCTGATTTCCCTACTTTTCTACAGTACTTATTATCAGTTCTGTCAGTATAAGTTTTATTACAAATGACATCATAGTACATATAAATGTCTAAATTGTACATATAAATTGTACATATAAATGTTTAAATTTCTCAGAATGTAAACTCCCAGTGAGTAAAACCAGGTATTATAAGTGTTTTTTTTTCTCTGTGGTGTTTACTCTAGAGCCCTACCTCTGGTATTTAGGAAACAAATATTTACATATTTATAAAATGTTAAATTAATGATGATATACACACATGCTTTACTAAGACTAAAATATGAAAACTAATAAAACACTTTGAGTACGTATAATGCAAATGCATGTTCTTTCAAAATCTCTTCCTGACAGTTATTGTGTACCTTTGCCCAAATTTCCCATCATTTTTCAGGCACCAAATCAAGTTTTTTTCCAGTACCATAATGGCATTTGTAACAGAGTAAATATTTGGAGATAAGATTGATTTTCAGAAAACCAAAATAATTGTTTTGCAACATCCTCCATGTTCTATGTGGCAGACATCCCCAGAAATCTTGCTCCTATGCTGTTCCTATGAACATCATTTCTGGGACTTCTTTTTTTAATGTTTATTTTTAAGAGACAGAGCATGAATGGGGGAGGGGCAGAGAGAGAGGGAGACACAGAACATGAAGCAGGCTCCAGCTCTGAGCTGTCAGCACAGAGCCCGATGCGGGGCTCGAACTCACGAACTGTGAGATCATGACCTGAGCCGAAGTCGGACACTTAACCGACTGAGCCACCCAGGCACCCCAATGGCACTTCTATATACAACAAAAACCCAGGATAGCATAAAGGAAATGGTTGCTCAAGAAAGCTCTTATATATGGTATATATAGAAACCATTTAAGAAATATTAAAATAGCCATGTTCGTAGGGCAGGAAAAAGTGTTCCAAAGAAAACAATCTGAATTTTTCTTTATTTAAAAAAAATGTTTTAATGTTTATTTATTTTTGAGAGAAAGAGAGACAGAGAGCGAGCAGGGGAGGGGAAGAGATAGACACACAGATAGAATTTGAAGCAGGGTCCAGGCTCTGAGTTGTCATCACAGAGCCCAAAGCAGAGCTCTAACCCACAAACTGAGAGATCATGACCTGAGCCGAAGTCGGGCGCTTAACCAACTAAGCCACCCAGGCGCCCCAACAATCTGAAATTTAGGGGATTTAAAGTTAGGGGATTTAAAAGGCTATTCAAGGAAAGAGAATTCTGCTACCTTGTCTGTGTTCCTGAATTTGCCTTCAGGTTGTGCCCTGTTGCGTTACTTTTCACCTTGCAGTTGATGTTAGGGCCAGCGGTCAGGAGACCTGGCTGGAGGCAATGGCCAGCAGAGTAGGACAGATCAAGCTGACCACCCCCATATCCCAACCCACACATCTGGTGGAGTGGAGTACATCTTCCATTTACTCCATTTACTCTTCCATTTATTCATTCATTTATTTCACAATTATTACTGAATACCTACTGAATACCAGACACACTTCTAGGTGTTAGGTATATGCCGATAAGTACAAAGACCCATTGCCTGCTCTAACAGTGTAGTAGGGCCAGTCAGGCGACAAAGAAGTAAATGGCCAACTATAAATAAAAACTGTCATCAGTTCAGGCCATGAAGAAGATTTTATTTTTGACTGTGTGGAGGGACTTTGCTTATGGCATTGTGGTCAGAGAAGGTTTTGTTGAAGAAATCACAGTTAAGTTGTTACCCAAAGGATGCAAGGAGTTGGTCATAATGGTGCTGACGGTTGGAAGAGTTCCAGACAGAGGCGTAAAAGCCTTGGGTGGGAGAAGAGCTCAGAGTTTCTGCAGAACTAAAAGAAGCCAGTGTGCTGGGTATGGAATCTGAGGGCACGATGGGGAGATAAGTCAGGGAGCCAGAGGATAGATAAATGACGTGGGCTTGGCTTAAGTCATACACGGTAAGTAGCTTTGATTTTTTTTTTTTTTTAATAAAGTGAAATGAAAAGTTACTGAAGGTTTTAAGTAAAAGAATAAGCTAATTCCCTTTATATTTTCAAAAGATTACTGACGCTGTTTTGCTGAGAACAGAGAAAGGGGAAGGATGCTTGCAGAAGGCCTACTGGAGGCTGTTACAGACATTACGTCTAGGGGAGGAAAGAACGTGTTTTGGGGGAGGGGGTGGCAGTGAGGCCAGAGAGAGAGAGATGGGTGGACTTGAGCTCTGTTTTGAAGGCAGAAGCAATAAGACCCAGTGATAGATTTGCTGTGGAGGGTAGTAGAGAGGAAAGAATAAATGATGATGCTTTGGCTTCTGAAGGGATAGTGATCCCATTTTACCAAGGTGGGGGCAAACTAGTAAGGAATAGGCAGGAGTTTTGAGGTGAGATTAAACATCACTTATGCCTTTAAAATTAAATAGTCCTTTTGGGGCGCCTGGGTGGCCCAGTAGGTTGAATGTCTGACTTCAGCTCAGGTCATGATCTCACAGTTGGTGAGGTGTTTTTTGTTTTTTGTTTTTGTTTTTTTTAACATGATTGGTGAGTTTGAGCCCCACATAGGGCCTACTTCGGATTCTGTGTCCCCCTCTCTTTCTGCCCTTCCCCGCCCACACTCTCTCTCTCAAAAATAAATAAAACATTTTTTAAAAATAAAAAATAAATAAATTAAATAGTCCTTTTATAAAAATAAATATAATGTACCCTAAATAAACATAAATCTCTCTCTCTCTCTTTCTCTCTCTGTCCCTCTCTCACTTTCTTTCATACACAATAGATTTAGAACACTTTGAAGATCATTCCTTAGTTGGTAGGATACAAAACAGGCATGATTCCTAACATAGAGGTTTGCAAATTCTCAGTTCATGATGCCTTTGGTGTCATTTTTTCATGGTAGAGGCAAAAGCAAATGAATTACCTAATGTTTTTTTAAATAGCTTAATCCAAACAAATGGGAAAAAAACCCTATATTTTACTTCATCTTTAAATAACCACAACTACATACTAATGGGTGGAATGCATATGCCCCCTGGGCACAGCACAGCTTCTGAGACCTTGCAATCAGATTGGCCATTGCCACCTTTATTTCCTCTTTCATATTGATTTCTGCATTGCTACTCGCTTTTTATCACAGCAGCTTTGGAAAAATCCGCTTCTCAAAAATATAGCATCATTAAAAGGAACGTTGCGCTATTTAATGTTGAAACTGTGAATGTCCCTAAGCTGATAACTTGCTTGTGTCTGAAAGATGTTATATATTGCTGTTTCCCTCAAAAAGTCAACATATCCTGCTGTGCCTCTGTGAGTTCCCTGAGGTTCTCTGGGGGCGCCTGGCATTCAGTGTGGGAAACATGACCTTCGAAGGCTCTAAGAAGTTTTATGTAAATCCAAACCTGTGTTCTCAGAGCAAATAGCATTCAGGGCAGGCACCCTGATCAGTCCAGATCTTTTCTTGAATCAGCGTCTCCCCGCTCCCCAGTGCCAAGTTACCAAAACCATTTATTTCTCCAAAGTCATTTCCATTTCAGGCCTACCTTGTGCCTCATTTTACTGTGCTTCCCATATACCGCATTTTTTACAAGTTGAAGTTTGGTGGCGGCCCTGCATCGAGCAAGTCTATCGGCTCCATTTTTCCAACAGCATTTGCTTACATCATGTCTCTGGGTCACATTTCGGTAATTCTCAAAATATTTCAAACTTTTTTATGATTATTGTATTGGTTACAGTGATCTGTGATCGGAGATTACAGCTCACTGAAAGCTCACACAATGGTTTGCGTTTTTTATCAATAAAGTATTTTTAAATTAAGGTGTATGCATTGTCTTTGTAGACACAATACTATTGCATGCTTAATAGATGGCGGTATAGTATAAATGTGACTTTTATATGCACTGGGAAACCAAAACCTTCATTTGACTCGCTTTATTGCACTATTTGCTTTATTGCCAGGGTCTGGAACCACGCCCGCAATGATCTTCAAAGTATAACCTGTATACACTTTGCACACTCATGAGCCTCCAGTGGGGTTCAATTAGTCCTATTGGATCAGGAGCCAAACTTGGCCTCAACTTGAGATCCTGCATCAGTTGACTGTGGTTTCCATTTTTCTGCCCCTCGATGCTGTAACTGCCCCTGAGACACTGTCACTCCGGCTCTGACGGTCCTTTTCAGCCCTTAATTGTACCTTTGTCCTCCAAAGGGTGGGGGGGGAGCGGTGAGTAGGGTTTAGCTGTGTCTGCTCCTGTAAGGCTTCCTGTCCTTTAACTACCTATCCACCTGCACTGCTCCCTCAATGACAAAGACCCACTTTGTTCACACAGCTTTTCTCTGGATGCCTATGACTCCAGGTCCTTGAGTACCTAAGCTGGACTTTGTTGCCAGGCTGCCTGTGTGTTAATATTGTCTCTGCAAGAATGAGCAGTGCCATCTTGAATTACTGAGCTTCCTGTGATGGTGTCTCCTTAGCTGCAAAATATAAGCAGAATGTCACCTACCTCAGAGGGAGGTTAAATCATCTCTTACTGGACACTGCTTAGATCAGTGTCTGATGCAGAAGCATTTAGTGACTGTAGCTCTGGCTATCATTGGTGTTTTCTTTATTTTAATGACAGATTATCCCATTTAACTGTGTTTCTGTAACTATGGTGAAAGATCCCCCTCAAACGCAAGTGCCACATACAGTGTTTCAAATTCTGAAATTGAGCTTAACTGAGAAAAGGGTGTACTTTCATAGACTATTATAAAACGGTCATGGTTATATAATCAGCATTCTTAGTTTGATGCAAATGAAGTTCTTTAAACTGACTTTTCCCATAAGGGTGCCAAAACTTGTAAAAAAAAAAAAAACAATGGTAATCAATCTATTGGGAAGCTTTCTAAAATACTCTTCTAAAGTATTTCCAGAATACTCTCCAAATACTTCTCTAAAATACTTGCTAACATGCTCAACCGCTCTCTAAAAGAGAGGCTACTAAATATAAATTAAATGAGTTTGACTCATTATTACTAATACAGACGTCCCTCGCTGTGCAGTAATTCTGTTTTGGGACCTCCACACCTCTGTCTTGTCTGTCATTTCTCTTCTAATTGCATGTTCCTGGAACTATATCTCCCCGTAAGTCAGAAGGAGAAGATCTAAAGTCTATCCACTGGATAGAATCAACTTCCAAGTAAGAAGCTTGCTCACCAACACCATACTGAATGTGGTGGCCTTAGAAAGCACATAATTGGGTTTAGTGAAGAATGGAAAAAATAGGTTGAGACCAATGAGGTCACACATGAAGGATGAAACAATAAAGTGCTAGTTAGAGGGCAGAGGATTTGCAATAGCTGTTTCAAGTTATCACAGAGTAGTTTAGCTTTATTTTCTTGTTTTGGAACTGTGTTCTGAAGACTTGATATTGGCTGCGTGTGAACTATGTAATTCCTTACATTTACATTATGATGTCAGTGTAATGACATCACATTACAGGTTGAGGTTCAGATTGGGGCGAGTAGTGAAGAAGCCACTTACACCCAAGAAATGTTATCGTTCCATGTCATTGATCATTGTTTATGCTTCCAAACTTCATTCAAAGAAAGGGTTCAGAAACCCTCTACCTCCAAAATACGAACCGTTGCTATAAAATTATGGGGTGGAAATCATGTCTTCTATGATATACAGGGCATTCAACATGTAGTACGGTTCTGTGCCTCAGGCAGTTGAACATTCACAATGCATACTCATTCTTTGGGAGTGCCTTCTTGCATTCATTAGGTAGTTGTCCGTGTGGAAGAGATCGTTCCAGCACTGATCATTTCCACATTAAGATGGCTGTATTACAGATCAGTTGACATCATTACCTTCATTCGATGCCTAAGAGAGGTTAACTTACAGCAAAAACATAAGCCATGGTTTTGGACATGGTGTCCACAATGAGCTGTCATCAATGTAGCCACCTGTGATGTTTAATTTTATGTGCCAACTTGGCTAGGCTATGGTACATGGTTGTTTGTTCAAACACCATGTGGCTACGTGTGGCTGTGAAGGAATTTTTTTTTAGATGTGATAAACATTTAATTCAGTATACTTTGAGCAAGGCAGATTATCCTCCATCATGTGTGTGGCCCTCTTCCAAACAGTTGAAGGTTTTAAGAGAAAAGACTGAGGTCCCCAGAAAAGCAAGGAATTCTGTCTTGGACTGACCTTAAATCTAAGATGGCAATGTCAACTTTTCTCTGGATCTCAAGCTTGCCAGCCTGCCCTGCAGACTTTAGACTTACCAGCCTGGCAATCATGTGAGCCAATTCCTTAAAATAAATAAAGGTAGATGACAGATGGATACATAGATGATACATAGGTAGATACATAAATACCTAGATTTTCTATTAGTTCTTATTTCTCTGGAAGGTCCTAACACAGTCTAATATACAACCAAATCTAGCAGGTAACTGTTTCTAATCTGGCTTCTCGCTCTGGTTAAGTGTAGATCTTCCTTTGCAAATATAGAAGTCTATAAACTGGTGTGTTGCAAATAGCTAGAAGACCAAGTCTTCAATATCTGACTTTAAACAGTCCTCCCTGCTGGGGACACTCCCTTCCAAAAGTACAGCATATCACTTGAAGTAAATCAAAATAAATCAGAACAGTAACGCTATAGGGGTGCCTGGGTAGCTCAGTCCGTTAAGCATCTGACTCTGGATCTCAGCTCAGGTCATGATCTCATGGTTGGCAAGTTCGAGCCCCCATTGGGCTCTCCGCTGACAGTGTGGAGCCTGCTTGGGATTCTCTGTCTCCTCTCTCTGCCCCTCCTTCACTCGCGTGCTCTCTCTTTCTCAAAATAAATAAGTAAACTTAAAAAAAAAAAAAGAACAGTAACACTATACCTACAGGGTCCTCTAGGATACTTAAGGATGTTAACCCATCCTAGGACAAAGAGGAAATTCCAATGATAATTCTAATTTCCAATGATAATGCCACTCTTATCACAGATATGATAGAAAGGCTAATGGACATTTTAATGTTTATATGAAGAGAAAATCAGGTCCTACTAGAACAGATCTACTGTGGCTACTTGAAGAGGGCTCTACCAAAACACAGGTGTTACAGGCTGAACTGTGTTTCCCCAAAATGTATATGTTGAAACACTACCTCTAGTATTTCAGAATCTGACTTTGTTTAGTGATAGGGCCTTTAAAGAATTAAGTAAAAATGAGGTTGTTAGGGTGGGCCTTAATCCAACATGACTGGTAAGAAGATGAGATTTGGACACACAGAGAAACATTAGGGTACACACACCCTGAGGAGAAACCAGGAAAGAACACGGCGAGAAGACCAGCTGCAAGCCAAGGAGAAAATCCTCAGAATATACCAAACCTGCCGACATCTTGATCTCAGGCGTCTGGTCTCTACAACAGTAAGAAAGTAAATTTCTGTGGTTTAAGCCAGCCATTCTGTGGTATTTTGTAACGGCGGCCTTAGCAAACTAATGCAACAGGAAATCAAAAGTCTTATTTAAAACTCTACCTCTATAGAGCATGAAATACTTCTCTTGCTTTTGGTTTTTGGTTTTTGGTTTTCACAAAGAGTTGCAATGTCCTTCTGACAGAATCTTGAGAATCTTTTTAAATGATGGAATATTTTGTTAGATAAGTGTCAACTTTTTAGACTGTATCTTCTTAGAATAAGGTGGAAGAACAATGTGGAAAGAAGTTATAATGCCCTGTTCCAAAAAGCTTGAGGTCTCCTCCAGAAATAGTGTACATTTGGACATACAGGAGCAAATTGACCAAAGAAAGGTAGAGATTATGTGGTAGGGGAGGAGAGGTGAAAAGAGAAAATAAAAGTAAGAAATTAAAGCTGGAGCAGAAAAGCAATCATTCATATCCATTCTAAATCTATATGCCTGTAAGCACTTAAAGTGGGTTGTTTTGTTTTGTGTCAGACCAGCCATCGAAACCATATTTCTTCTTCCCAAAATATAACCATCAGTTTTGTTACAAATCTCCAAACTATGCAAGTAAATGGTTGGGTGAATTTCATTTAATCATTTAAGGGTTTACGCTGAAATTCACTTCAGGCAGATAAGTTCGATGTATAAGGATATGTCAAATTCTCCAGTGACTTATGATAAATTCTTAGAGTGTGAAACCACTCCTCTCTGTTGTTTGTAGATAAGGACTTTTCAAAGTGGTCTGTGCATTTGAGAAATAAAGTGAATGGAAAATTTCTCTAAGTAGGACATATTTCTGATGACTAAGATTGGTGCATTATGTCTACTCCAAACTAAGTCAATAATGGATTGTTCCCAGATAAGCACACAAAAATGAATTATGTGTAACTTAGAGCTGAAATAGCAGACATAAATTAACTAATTTAGTTCACCATAGAACTGGTCCAAAGAAACAAACAAACAAACAAAAAAGCCTCCCAGAAGAACCAAAAAAATCACAAAGATAGCATGACTTTCATCAAGTGATCACATTAAGGTCATTAATAATTGCAGGAAATGACTAACACATTCATAGTTTCTGCGAAACAGCAAATGGTGTAGAATCTGAATTTTATAATATCACTTATATTTTCAAGTTTTTTTTTCATGATCCAGGAAAAATTGAGCACTCATTATGTGAGAGGAAAATCAACCTAGAGAATGTCATAAATTTATAGAGAGCTATATTGAAAAACACATCTTGAAAGTGACACAGCTATGATTGATGGGAAAAATCTCAAATTCGCTTGCAGACTGTATTCCATTAGAGATTTTTAAATCTTGTGACTTTGTTTTTAACAAAAGTGCTACTGTTTGTTTTAAAAAGCTCTCAGAGAATAGGAGTTTAAACAGCCACTTCCAGAGAAATTGAATTCAAACCCAATTTTATCTGGCCTTGAAATCAGCATGGGATGTCTCCTGGGGAGCCCAAGACTGTGGGATCATGCATTTCTTTACGTTTTCAACTATACGCATTCGCAAGTGCTAGGGCTTTTCAAAGTGCATTTAAAATTATAAAATGGAAGTGGAAAAGCACAACCTCTGTCTTATGCAAACAGCAGTCACAGCTTATTTGAAACTACTTCACTTAGAATGTCTAAGATGCTTGTTGACAAGAAAAGAGGGAGCTAGATTTTGGGGGCAGAAGGTGGGCAGAGATGAAAATAAGCGGTCTCTCTGCCCAAGAGAGTAGTGCCTTCAGGAAACACCTCATGTTGTAAAAACCTGTTTCTAGGCCACCTCCTAGCATTGGCATAGTTAGTAATCCAGAGAAGACCCATTCTCCTGAACACAAAACAGAGAAGTCAGGGGAGGTGTCCAAATTCTTGTATCCTAGCTCTGTCTTCTTTATTGTGCTCTTCCTAGGGAACCCACACCAGTGACTCCACATTTCTGTGGCTCCATATTTACATTGTCAAGGCAGACAGTATCCTGTCTAAATATTTTATTGAGGAAAAAAATTGAAATAACATATAAGGAAGCCTTCTTAACGTTAAAAAAACAGGCTACTTCACTGCAATATTTTATTGCTCTAATTTGTTATTGTTCTAAAAACTTCCTGCATTTCAACAGTTATTTCGATCTTACAGTTTTTTGTTTTTGTTTTTGTTTTTGTTTTTTTCCTCACCTCAACAGCAAAGCAAACGTTCCAGGGGGTCCAATGCAGTAAAGAAACTTCTCTGACAAGTTCCTGAATTTTCTACTCAATCATGTTCTATCAAACCAAGGTTGGGGCCCCCTGGGTGGCTCAGTTAAGTGTCCAGCATCAGCTCAGGTCATGATCTCACAGTTCATGAGTTTGAGCCCTCCATTGGGCTCTCTGCTGTCAACACAGAGCCAGCTGCAGATCCTCTGTCTCCCTCTCTTTCTTTCTCTCTCAAAAATAAATAAACATATTTTTAAAAATCCAGGTAAAATTGCTTCTGTGAAGTTAGCGGCACAATTAAGGAGGGTGTAGCCAAGTGTTGGAGTGAGATTCCGGTTGGAGGGTTGTGCTCAGATGTCAAAGCAGCACAGGTCACCAGCAGAGCACAGGAAAATTCTCTCCACGGCCTCTTCACTTAGGACCTGTGTACAGCCGCCATGTCTAATTCATTCAAATCTCCTCAATGCATGAAGTTGAGGATGAGAAACAAAATTACATTGTCTTAGTCAAGGTTGACATATTTTCTAATGGGAAGCCACTGCTCGTCAAGGTGGGGCTGTGAGGGCTGGTGGAAATCTTCCAGTCCTGTCGTTTCCAAACGTTGTCAATGCAAACTCTTCTTTTGTCAGATGAAGTCTTATCCCAAATCCTGTTATGTCAGACGGTCTGGAAGTGGCTCTGTGTTGGTGGAAGCCGGGGAGGAGGAGGTCTACGCACCCAGTTCCCCGCTTGGAAACATTGTCCCATCTTCAGAAACATGAGGTCTGGGGAATGTACCTCGAAAATAACTAATCTCCTCTTTCATTTTACAGACAAGGAACGGTAACACGCTCTCCTGATAGGAGGATTAGAGCCCCCCACCCCTCACCCCCCAACGGACTACATCCTGTGCTCTTTTTATTACACTAGCCTTTTTTCTTCATTTCTTCTGGTTTCTTATTTCCTTCGGGGCACAATTGAGTGGGTTACCTTTGTGGGTATGTTCCACATACCTGGGGAACCTGGGTTGGGTGCAGGGAGAAAGACGGGGTTTGTGGATGAAATAGGAAAGAAGAATGTGATGAGTACCTCATAACTAAGAGTCAGCTACCCGAAGGTTCTTTACAGAAAGAGAGGATTAAATGAATGCAGAAGAAACTCAGAACAGTTCTTCAGATTCTTGGTTTCACTTCAATGTATTCAAAGCTACTGAGGGCTCCAAAAACCTTTAAGTCATACGGGCTTCATGTCTTGTAGTAACAAATACAACTGCGAAATTTCAAAACAAGAATGCAGTCATGTATTTAAAATCATGTTAACCATTACATAAATCATAATTAGCAAATTTTTAAGAAAAATAACTATTTTCCAAGTGAAAATAGCCATGGTAGGCTTGAACGGCTACGAGAGTAGTGAAGGGAAGTGACATCTTAGTATCATTATGAAAATAGTTTTGACCTAACAGAGCTCACAAAAGGGTCTGTGGGGCCTAAAAGGTCTTCTCTGTCGATCTTCCACGCAGTGAGGTCTCTCCTTAGAAACGGATGTGAAGCTTGAATCAGAACCTAGAATAACAATATCCGAAATGGTGTTTGAAATTCCAGATGGCCCAGGTGATCTGTACTGAGAAAGGGGGAGCTGTGTTTGCCTTATTTGCTTCAGACTGTGTAAAGAGAGTGAGGAGTAGATAGCATAGAAAAATATCATTGCACTTAAATAAACACAAACTAGGGTGAAGAGATACAGTTTATTATCACCAGTCTACTTGCAAAGTACAAGAGAAGGTTGTTATTACAAGGAAGTAAAAGTAGCAGTACATCTTACTGAAAGGCTTCATATTCCTTGAACGTCTAGGTTTCCTAGACCAGGCTAGGTTGCTATGATCCCAACATGGAATTGCTGTGAGCAGCTACCGAATTGATAAGAAATCTACTTTACTCAGGGAGACACTGAACTCTTTAAAGGGTTTTGTAATTTGTTATAATACGTAGTCATTTTTCTGTGCTCTGTGCCTAGTACGTAAAATTCGATAAAATTCAAAATTGAGTTTAGAGTGATCTGGAGGTCAGTCCGTGGGGACACAATAGACTGAACGCTATACATTCTGCCGTTCTCTTCCCTTTAAAAAATGGGGTGCATGCTGAGCCGATCTACTGTCACCATTCTCTTAATGTTTCCTGTGTGTGCTCCCCACATCCAGACTCTCAAAGCTGTATAGAGACAGGTGCCCACACAACCATCTAGAGAGCTCTGTGCGGGAGTACAGGTTGTGAACAACTCAGCCCAGGAATCCTGAACGCATCCCTAAACACACACACATAGACACAGGCTGGTCTTAGCCTCAGGATGTTTTTATGTTTTGCGGAAAGAGTACTTTCAAAGTCCCACTCAGGGGCGCCTGGGTGGCTCAGTCGGTTAAGCGTCCGACTTCGCTCAGGTCATGATCTCACGGTCCATGAGTTCGAGCCCCACGTCGGGCTGTGTGCTGACAGCTCAGAGCCTGGAGCCTGCTTCAGATTCTGTGTCTCCCTCTCTGTCTGACCCTCCCCCGTTCATGCTCTCTCTCTGTCTCAAAAATAAATAAACATTAAAAAAAAAAAAAAAAAAAACAAAGTCCCACTCAGTTCAAGAGAACAACTATAATGCATTTTTTTTAATTATTTGATTTATTTATTTTTCAGAGCAAGGAAGGGGCAGAGAGAGAAGGAGAGAGAGAATTCCAAGCAGGCCCTATGCTGTCAGCCCGAGACAGTGCTCACTATTAGGAACGCTGAGATCATGACCTTGGCTGAAATCAAGAGTCAGACACTTAACCACTGAGCCACCCAGGAGCCCCAACCACAATGCATTTTAAAATGAGAAACGTAGCCATGTTTTTTTTTCCTGAGCTAATGGCTAAAATGATACATATAGGGAATGACACTGTATTAGAAATTCAACTCATGCAACCCCAGGTAAGAAAAAAATCAATCTTATGAAACCATACCTACTTTTCAGCTTTTCCTTTACAAAGCACTGCAAAAAATATATCTCCAACATACTACAAATAATACCTTAAGGCAAATAAAAATAAAGGAAGAAAGAAAGGTGTGAGTGGGAAAGTGCATATAGATAAAAACTTTCAAAACGATTTTTTTCTCTTGCTTCTACCTTTTTGCTTTGTAAAACCCACTTCAGCCAACAAAACAGTGAATGCTTTTAAAGTTGAAAGGTTGTAAGAGAAGTATCTCAACGGTTACTTCTGAAGCTTGAAGCCTCGAATACTTATTTTTACAATTTGAATGTTATTGTGACAGTTGCGACATTAACATTTGTCGGATCTGATGGAAGCACCAAGAGTGGCATGATGCAAGTTCCTGCGAACGGAATGTCCCCTCCCAAGAAACGTGTCAGGTGAACAGTGACACACAGCAGAATACCACTGGCATTTAGGGATTAGTGTAAATGGAAAAATAGTGAGGCAAGCAGGAAAAAAAAAAAGAAAGAAAAAAAAAGGTTAGGTAAATGTGTCCTAGAGAAATGCTAGTCTGGAAAATTTACATTACCCTTTTCATTTTTCTAAATTAAAAATACATAGTGTAGTTTTACTGGAAAAATGTGTGTGCCTATTTTTAACAGGAAGCACTGGTGTGCCATGTAAATGACCCATCAGGGAACGTGGATGAAAGGACCGGCTACAGAGTTAAAATGACCTCAGTGGAAGCTGACACAACACAGAGGTGAGAATTCGCTGTGTTCTGTCATAGGTGCCCACGGATCACCACCAGAGGACTGTCCCCCTCCTGGGTAGTGCCTGGGCCAATGGCCCCTGAGTGGTCTTTCTTGGGGGGAGGGGGGAGTGTTTAAGCAACTGGGAAATCAGAGAGAATGATTAATGTTCTCTATCCAGAGGCATGGGGTCATGACCAGGACCTACTGTGGACCTAGTTTCTCTCTACTTCCCGTTCTGTTTTCTTTTTATACCTTGTTTGTCCCTCTTCTGGCTCCAGAGAGCTTTTTTCTTCTTTTTGCCAAATACCTTTTAACATCACCCCTCCCTTCAGCTGTGTGTCTGTGTGTATATGGGTGTGTGTGTTTGGGTCGGCACCTGAATTTTCTCTTATTTTTCATGTACTACTTACGAAGTGTCAATCTTTTGTCTTGTAACTATTTACATGTTTCTGTTCCCAGCTTGCAATAACTCCTGGACTTTGCTACCTGTTTCTCTTGTGAAGCATGAAACTCTCTTGCCGTTGAGTCACACACACACACGCACATTGCCCCAAGCCTGCACCAAAATCTGCCGTCTGGAGAATGGAATGCTTCTGGGGTGTGTGTGTGTGTGTGTGTGTGTGTGTGTTTCCCAAGTAATTCTTGGCATAGCTGAAGGCTCTAGTTGGCTCTAAAAAAATAAATAAATAAATACAGTCACCTGGGCTTCTTAGCAAGAGGCCTTTTTGAAAAGTACACCCAAAAGAAACAAACCTGTTCTGCTGATACTTTCTGGTTTCATCGGTTTTAAACATCCCTCTCATAGCTAAGACAGAACAGCAAAAGGGCTACTCTGGGAAGTAGCAGACACTCTTTATCTTGCACTCTCTTCTATCTGCACTGCTTATGAAATAGCAAAGAAACTTCTAAAGTGCTGTAACATTTGAGTTACTTTTAATCCACCTTTGGGTTGTGTAGCAATAAAAATGGAGGCAGTGATGAGGCAATGTTCAATAAAACAATATTTCACTGTTATAGGAGGAGCCTATGTAAACCTTCATCCAAAGTCACTATGTCGGTAACCCCAGGGAACGAGCAACAAAGTACATCAAAGAAACTCCTGCTTTTTTATATCTTATATATAATATAATAACCCTTCCCTCAGTAATAAAAATTATGAAAAAATAAAATACAAGTTATGATATAATGTGAGGATATCTCATATGTATGCAACATTATAAACGGTGTAGAAAAGAGAGAAAAACCACCTCAAAGCTACTACCGCCATAATTCGAATTTATTCCCTAACATGGTGAGCAAACTATGTGCTTCTCATCTTGCTTTTTGCACTTAATGTCGCCCCAGAAATATCTTCTATGCTTCTATGAAGCCTTTATAATTGTCATGTTTAATAGCAGTGCTGATTTTTTTCTCACTTCAGCAATGAGATTCCTTTTATTTTTACTCTATTTCTGAGTTACCCTTGTTCAATAGAATTACGAGTTCTTTCTCTATAATTTGATGTATTAAGCAAAGAAAAAATCATTGTTTTATTCAGTCTATGGCTTTGGTGAAGACATAGAAGCACATACAAAAAAAGAAAAAAAAAAAAGACAAAGGCGATGAGCACTGAGGGATTTATTTTCAGTGGTGTAAGCACCACCACAGAATCTCTCCCTGATTTTTCAAGATGGCAACACCACACTGGCCCATTTGTACTCTGGGAGATGATTATAAAGATCCCCAACCTCCAAAAGAGTGGCAAGAAATAACCTCGGGTTAGTCCTAGAATTCTTTTCTTTTTCTTTTTCTTATTCTTCTTCTGGGAGACAGACAGAGAGCACACACGCAAAGCAGGGGAAAGGGGCAGAGGGAGAGAAAGAGAGAGAGGGAGAAAGAGAATCTTAAGCAGGCTTTATGCTCAGCCAACACAGGGCTCAATTCCATGACCCTGGGATCATGACTTGAGCCAAAATCAAGAGTTGGTTGCTCAACTAACTGAGCCACCCAGGTGCCCCAGCCCTGGAGTTAACAAAGACTAACATTTGTGAAGGAAAATGAAGGAGGTATAGTGCACACCTGCTCATCTTTCAAAGCATCCTTAATTTCAAATCAAGATGCTTGAAGTAAATCACTTCATTAATATCTCAGTAGAGGTCATTTCTGTTGCTGGGCTTAGAATGGTATGTGGAGTGTTAGGAGACTTCGCAACATGGTTCAACCAAGATCCTCAGACTGACCAGCTCAAGACATCCACCATCATCCACACAGGGTTTCCACATGGCCATCTTCCTGAGGGCGACATCTCAGGCAAAGGTCCCTTGCCCATCATCCTCAACATGAACCGAGATGAACGCAGACACACGGTGGAGAATCACTGGGGCTGCTAACACATGGAATAAATCAATGATACTGTCTGTAGTTATTGTGGCAAGATTTTGTACTCGAATTGAGGATAATTGGGAACATTTTCAAGTCTCCAACACAATCAAGAATTCTTCCTCTGAAACCATAGTTCAAAGAATTTCTCTTCTCACGCTATAGAACAATATGAATTTTAGGTGGATGAAAGTGTGAAAAGTAAAAAAAAAAAAAAGATATAAAGTTTTAAAAATTACAAATAGTCATCTACAAATATCTACAAATGTTTATCTTATATTTCGATAGAGAAAGACTTTGTAAGCTTTATGTAAAGAAAACTTCACATGAAAAACTACCATATGGATTTGACTATCTAAAGATTAAAATTTCCACATGTCAACATTATAAACAAAATAAAGTCCATCAGAATATGGTAAAATATCTACAACCATTATGACATCGTTCATAATTTTAAACTATAACTAGGTAAGAAATAAAAATATCAATGATCATTCAATAGTTCAATATGTAGAAATCATAAGCAGAAAATTATGGAAGAATAAAAACAAAAATCTCACAAAAATTGGAGAAGTGGACTTCTACTTCCCAAGAGATGAAGTAGACTTAATTTTCCTATTCCTCCACTATGTACAGCTGTAAACCTTGGTAGTCTATATAAAATAAACATAAGAAGTCTATGGAACATGGAGAGGAGGCAGCTAGACTGGCTAAGGACCTGGGGATTCAATGGACAAAATACTGGTGAGTTCTCTGGGGGATTTTTTTCCTTGTATATTCTAGGCTTGGATCTGAGGAAGCCAGAAACCCAGTGTGTTAACAGATACAAAGCCCCAACTAAAGCCTGCTCTCTCTAACCAAAGGACCAGGACAGGGGCAGCCTAGCCAAGAGAAGTTTTAGACAATGATCACTGTATTGTATCCAAGCACCACAGAAAACAAAACACGCACACAAAACCAACCAACCGACCAAAAACACCCCACAACTGGCTCCACCCTTGCCCACACCCTCAAAGGCCCAGTGGTTTTCTCACGGCCTGGTGGTAATGAGGGCAACCTCCTTCTGTGGTTTTCATGGAGGTCATGTAGGGAGCAAGTTACAAGGCACTCCTACTCCTACTGACCTGGTAGACATCCATGGGGACCCATGGGGAACCATAACTCTCATTTCGACCCAACCGTAAGGAGGGATCCACTTGGTCAGAAACCTACAGAGGCTGAGTGGTGAACCAAGATTTCAACCCCCATCTGGCAACAAGGAGATGGCAGTCCAACATTTTTATCAGAGTCTCAAGGGAGCCAGGACCTAATGATGTTTAAACCACAGCAGTAACCTTAATGATAAGATCACTTATGTTGATCCCTTACGCTGGCTTAACTTCTTTAAGCAGTTTCTTCCTTGTTACTGTTAGGATGACAGTTGGTGGATAAACTAGAATAAAAGGCAATCATATAAGAAGTTGGAAAATTTTATCATGCAAATTTCTTGGTGAGGAAGCTGAAATACAATGGCATGAGTAGCCCGTGAAGAGCCAGTGAGAAAACCCCAGGGGGAGAGAGCTGAAAGAACTGAACAACTAGTTTTCAATTTTTTTTCTTAATGCTTATTTATTTTTGAGATGACAGAGTGCAAGCAGGGGAGGGGCAGAGAGAGAGGGAGACACAGAATCCGAAGCAGGCTCCAGGCTCTGAGCCGTCAGCACAGAGCCCAACACAGGGCTTGAACTCAGGAACTGTGAGATCATGGCCTGAGCCAAAATCGGACGCTTAACCGACTGAACCACCCAGGTTTCCCAGAACCGGACAACTTGTTAGTGCTGAGGGAGAAATCATTGGTGATGCAGTGCAGTACTGCCCCAATGTGTGTGTGGCAAGCGAGGGAACGGCTGAGCTCCATCTCTGACTCTAAACACGGACGATGCAGAAATAGCACCTGTCAGGAACCAGGAGGCGAAGGTGACCTGTTCCCATGAGCAATCTACAGTTAGGTTTTGAATTCCCATAAGGTATCGACCTAGGCATTTAAGCCAATTGTATCTAAAGTTCGAGGAGCAAGGAAGTAAGAAAATAATTGTAAAAATCCTTTCAAAGTTGGTGGTACACAGAAGCTATGGGCTTCGGAGATCCAAGCCATCACGACTTGCCCTTCCTTACTCCTCCATGCGCACAGGTAATGGCTCAGGCGTTGCTTCCAGCATTTGGGGCTGTATCTATATATTAGCATACTTAGCAAAGTGTCCATACCAATACGGTTGTAAAAACACAGCATCCTGATACTCTGTAGTTTTCTCTTCTCATTTTTGGATAATTCTCGATGTAGATGACATTTTTTGTAGGGTTTTTTTAGGCAACTGGCACATGGCAGCCATCTGGCAGCCTGTAAGGAGGCACACCTCTGACATTGTAAGGTGATGCATCAGTGGTTAAAAACAAAACAAAGCGTGGTTGATGTTTATTCTAATGGAGCAGCATAGACCCTGAGGTTCTTAACTCATCAGTATTCATGAAGGCATCTTCACACTGAAGCATCCACTGTCATTGAAAATCATCTTTAACTAGACACAATATGTCAGCAACTGTTGCTTTTTGTGACAAAAATAAACAATGGACAAAGAAAGGAAAAATTAAGTAATCTGAAATGTTTGCTTTGTTTTTGAAATGGGCATATCAGGGATATCGAATTTTGGGGGGTGTTCTTGTAATTTCCTCGCTTGAAACTTGTTCAATGATTTTGCAGGATAAATCCAAAGTCTTTAGTTTGGACATGAGGTCTCTTGTGGTCTAGAGCTGATCATTTTTAAATTTGATTTCCATAATTCTCAGTCACTTCACATCTCACGCTTGAAGAAATACTCCATAGATCCCTTCTCCTTACTATCTCTTTATCTCTCTTCCTGTAGATTCTGACTCTTGGAATGTGCCTTACCTGTTGTTCACCTGAAAACTCCTCCTTCAAAACTCAGTTTCCCTAGACTCTCAAAACATCCCAAGCACTTCTCTTCCTGTTCCTGTGCATGTCCATCTTATCATACTTACGGTATATATTATAAACATCTGTACACTTGTGTGTCTCCCCCCACTAATCAGTTTGTTCATTTAACAAATACCGACCAATAAATACGTGTACTGCTCTGTTCTGAGCCCAGGGAAGATAGCAGTTGTGTTAGTCAGGGTCTAAAATAGAAAGCACTGTGAGTATTTACAACAGAAGAGATTTAATTCAGGGTATTGGTTACTCGGGTGGTAGAGAAGATGCGAATCCAAACAGGGCAAGGGGACGCAGTCCAGAAGTTAATAATACCAGGAAGGCACCATCCTGGGACTGGAGAGGCTAAAAGAGGGAGACACCTACAAGATTCCGGGGGTGGAGGTCACCTTTCAGAAACTGGAACCACACAGCCTGGCCTGCAGGTGCTAGCTGGAGCCACAGGGGAGAGACAGCTTCTGCTAGAGAGGCCACCAGGGAAACAAATGGAAGGAGAAATTCCTGTCTCCTCCCTTCTGTTCCCCAGTCTCCTGCTAGTGCTTCCCATTGTCAAGACCGTCTGGAAGCCAGTCAAAACAGGAGCATGAGAAATCTAGGAGGTTTGGCTCCCACACACAGCCGAGCAGTGCAAGGGTGCAAAATGAATCTGAGGGCAAAAACGCCTAGGATTGGCACAGCAATGAACAAATTAAAAAATTGTTTTCCTGCCCTCATGAGTATAGGAGCATTTCATTCTATTTCACCTCTGCATTCCCAACTGTTTGCCTAGGGATTGCATGTAATACGTGGCCAACATCCATCCTCGATGACTTCATTGATGGATAAAAGATCATATAGATAAATAATCTTTATAATCTCATGGCTCCCTCCACAACTCTGACACACTGCTCCGTGAGAAAATACTTTGGATGGCAGCTCAATCTCTTGATAACCAAATACAGAGTATAGCCTCCACTTCCCATAGAGGTATCTATGAGTCCTATATACGTATTGAGTTTTCTGTGATGTTTTGCTTTGGACCTCATAAGTCTGATATTATTCCAAAGCTTCATAGTGCAAAGGATGATGAAAGTCACTGCACCCCAGGCCATGTGAGTTGGTATGACAATTTCTGGGTTTTATTCTGCTGCATTTTGCAGAACCTAGCCTGTTCCAGTGGCCCCTCGTGGAGATGCTCATTCAACATTCTGTGAACGGAGCATTTGATTTGCCATCAGCAGCCTGGGCAGAGGATAGGGCACTGGAATTGATCTCAAGGCCTTCTAGAGCAGACATTCCCAGGATTCTGCTGAACTTGTTGGCAAAACTCTCTAAGTGTTGTGAGTAGCATTTATATTAGCAGCTGTTCTTTTCGTTCCTATGAGGTCCTCTCACTGGCCAAGGTCTTTTTCTGGGCCATTATAAATGCCAAAATTAATTCAAAAGGCATGGATAAAAACTTTTTATAAACACTGCATAAAAGTGATTCAGTTCAGCAAACCCTTTGGCATGTGGATTCTGTGCTTCGCATTGTGCTGATCAGAGAGAGGGAGCCAAAATCACAGGGCAGGTAAGAGTGTGAAGTCAAGTTGGATGGCCTTGGTTCCACCATTCAGTGAATATGTGACCTTGGCCAAATCCCCATGCCCTTTTGTCTCATTGTTCTAATATGTAAAATGGGATAATAATGGGATCAACCACAAAGCTTATTGTAAGTATTGAGAACAATGCCTTGTACGTAGCGTTAATAATCATCATTATCATTCTTATCGATCAAGACCTCACAGACTGTATAGCCCTTCAAGGTGACCTCCTTCGTATCCACCCAGTGTCCAGCAGAGAACCTGAAGCCTAGTTAGCTACTTACTTTTTTTTTTTTTTTTTTAGTTCTACTCAATACTGAAATGCACTAAGTTGCTTATGTCCTATTAGAAAATTGCCTTATTTTCAGCCCTGATTCATTTTGCTGGGGAAAATCTATACTTTATGTACCACGTAAGCATCTAGGGTGGTTAGATGGGTAGATACCCATCTAGGGTATCTCCTGATTCTTTGGCTCTCTGTCTACCCTCAGTTTGCATTTCAGAATTATTGGAGTTTAAGAGGGAGAGTGGAGAAGATAAGGAAAGCAAACAGAGATGAGAAAGGCAAAGTCAAGGTAAAAGGAGAGGAGGCCAAAAGAAGACACAGCTCCAAGCACCAAAAGGGAATAAAATTAATGGAAAGCTATTCCCTTCCCCTGCACACTCACTCTGTTTCACTCTCGTGTGGCCCTCATGCAGTTCCCCTGTTTAGAAGGCCTGCCTCCTCCTTCCCCCACGCACCCAAATCCTTGGTCCAAGGATGTGTTTCTACTAGGCCCACTGGAGTATTTTCATCACAGGGCAGACTTCCCTGATCGGTGTGAGAGGCGTTGCTCAGAGGCCCAAATGTGATCTTGCTGCTTTCACTCATGAATTCGTGAAAGGCCCTGGGAAGTCGGCACGTTCACGAACACATACTGAGTGCCTACTCTGTAGCAGGCACTGGACTAGAGCTAATGAGGGAAATGAATAACATCAGGGCCTCAGTCTCAGAAGACATAAGGAGACATCAGTGTGAATGAATAGTTGGATCAGGGAGATAACTTTAGACGGAAGGACATATGGGTGCTGGGTAGACAAAGTAGGAACGACTAAGTAATGCTATACAGGACTTTTCTTGGCTACATATCCAGTCTTCCTCAAATCTCATTCTTTTCTCGCAACACTCAATTATCTTGGTCAATTATATTCAATAATTGTTTATTGAGTACCTACTGTATGTTAAACTTTGCAGAAAGCTAAAGTATACATGATATTTCCTTTCTTCTTGGGTCTTTACAGAATATTAGGCAGAACAAACCAAACCAAATCAAAACCAAAACCAAAACAACCTCACGATGTATCTCTAAACAATGCAGATCACAGCGTGGAAGGAGTTCATGGAGGAGACAGAGCTTAGCTTGGGCTTGCAGATATAGATAGATTGGGATTGGTACCCAGGGCCTTCTGAGCAAGGATGGAAACTTGGGACCTGAGAGCAGACAGGCTCATGGTCCGAGTGCCAGGAAAGGACAGCTAGTGGGCGATAAGGTTGGATTGATGAGAACAGTCAAATTATGCAGAGCCTAAAAATCCCAGGGTGAACAAGTCTAATTAATTAGAGTCTCCACTATGTATTCTGTGCTCAGGACCCCATTCTGCACTTTCTGGGAAAACAAAGGGTTGATGAAGGAATTACAGGCTTTTTTTTTTTTTTTTTTTTTTTTTTTTTTGCCAATTAAACACACTAGATAGTTCTGTTGTGAAGAACAATTGATATCTTACAGCCTGGGCTTAATATTTAACTTCTTGCCTTTGCCAATCTTATTAAATGTCAGTCCCTGTCACTGCTTTTAAACCTCTTCACTTTGATCTCTCTGCTGTTGTGAGGTCTGCTGGTGGTTATGTGGAAAATGGTGGTTTCCTAGATTCCTAAATCGTGCTCACTTCGCTCACCGTTTGCCTGCAAGCCCCAAGAGGATGACAGCTTGTCAGCAGTGTCACAACCCAGTGTGGGCCAGCCTTTCACCTTCTCACCTTCCAGACTGACGTTTCTGAAAATATGTCAGCACACATGGCTTGGAGGACGCTTGTGGAGGTGTGGGTAAAAGCTCAGCTGCAGTCAGGCTGAGAAAAGCACTTGCATAGATAAATAAAATGAAAAACAGCAGATAGATATTATATATAACATATATTTATATTTACAGTATTATAATATATAATGTTTATAATAATATAATTTGTAACATATAATATATATTTATAATATTTATAAATGAGATATATGTATATATGCATATATATATATATATATATATCCACCTGAATAGCTAGACGACTTGAAAGAGGTGATGGTGACATTGCTACAAGCAAAACCCAACTAAGTGGGCATTTAAACAAGCTGAATATCATTTCTAAAAAGTAGCATGGGAAATAAGAGTCAGGGTTAACATGAGGCCTCTAGCTAGGGGGCTGAGAAATCAATTTCTCTTGAGACTCGTCTTGGGATCAGAGGGCTCCAAGATTGTTACCCCACTTTCCCTGCTGCTTTTGACCTGGACTCCTTTGCTCTGTTGGCTATGGAAGGAATGAAAGGCAGCTTCCTACCTTCCCTCCTGGTGCCCAACTCCTCAACCCACATCAACAGAGGAAAACGCATGGCTAATCTTCCCAGATGCTCTGAGGACTCTCCCAACTGGGAAAGAGGACTTTAGCTTATTTGGGATCCCTTCCCAATCCTCTTTATTTTTTGCCCATAGGCAAAAAAAAAAAAAAGTAGTCCCAAGGATAATCAAAGGAATCAAGTATCTTCATCTAATATGGCAAAGGAAATTTCACTCTGTGTGTCTCCTGGGAATTTCATAAATGAAGCCAAAACAGTAAGTTTATCCCTACAAAGAATGAGAGGAGAGACAGCAGAGCCTGGGGGCTACAGTTCAGAGGGAAAGGAGAGTCTTACGGGTTTACCCTACCTTTTTGTTTCATTTCTCTAGCCAACAACCACACTAATCCTGACCCCGCCTGGACAGGCTTTGACGCAAAAAAACAGGTGGTGAGGAAGATATCAAGATAGCTGTATTTTCAAGACAGAATAGGAAACAGAGAACCAGGATCCCAAGTTGAGGTTTAACTATTTTCCTTTTTCCTAGAGGGGATTTCTAGTTGCTAGGGGCACAAATAGCATCTTGTTGTACTGAATTTGTAAAACGAGATTTAGACATACTAATTTATCCCCATTTCGTGGTTTGGTGCTATTGGGATGGATGGGCAGAAACTAGTTAAGGAAGTGCCCTTAGCATACAACAATACTGCTCTGCCACAGAATCTTCAAATTGTATGTTGTTACTCATTCAAAAATATTTGCTAACTTATTCAGGTCTTGGAGGATGCCAAAAAAATAAACAGGGTGTGTGTGTGTGTGTGTGTGTGTGTGTGTGTGTGTGTGTTTTAATCTGGAGGAGCTTCCAGTCCAGTGGCAGAAATGAGGCAAGGCTGTTGCTCTTAACTATAGCAGAATATGACAAGAAATGTTCAAACTAATGGCTGTAACGTTATTTAGAAGAAAAAAGATTCATTGCATCTGGAGACAGGCTTCAGAGAAGAGGTAGGATTTCCTTTGAGATTTTTTTTAAAGTTTGCTTATTTACTTTGAAAGAGGAGGGGCAGAGAGAATTCCAAGCACTGACGGTGCAGAGTCCAACTGGGGGCTCGAACCCACGAACCATGAGATGATGACCTGAGCCTAAACCAAGAGTTGGATGCTTAACCAACTGAGCCACCCAGGTACCCCTCCTTTGAGATTTTTAGAGATTAAAACCAACTGATGGTATGGTTGTAACGGGTAGAATGATTTGAGTCACAGGGAAATGGGGGTGAGGAAAGACATAGAATTAACAAAGTCCAAGGTGTGTTGGACTCAGGGATTAATGGGGATCCTGGTTTGACTGGAAATAAAAGTCATCTGAAGTGATACATATGTCCAGGTGGAAAACTGTTCTGTTTCTTCAGAGCTTGGATGCTGTGTTAGAATGTGTGGTCCATGCAGTAACGAGAAACTACAACATCCAGACAGGGCAGGGCAAGGGCAGGACAGGACCTTGACAAGGAGGTCTATGAGTCAATGAGAGGTTTCCTTCCATGTCCCCACCTGTCACATCGTGCAGCATCCTGAATTGTAACTGCCCCAATCTGTACTCTCTTAGTGATTGTGGACTCTTAAGGCAGGAACCACCTCTTGAAGATAAAAACAAGCATCTGGAGAACATGTGTCACAGAAACTGGAGTCCACACTGGGCTAAAAAGTACACATTTTGAATAGATAAAGTATTAGAACTGACGAATATTGTTGCATTCCAGGGGAGCAGAGATATTTTGCATGGAGATTTGACAGTTCTTGGAGACTGAGTGGATGTAGTGGGCAAGGGAAATTGTTTTCAACGTGGTCACTTCGGGAATGGAGATGCCTTGGACAGAAATAAGGTAGTCAGTGAGCCATTGGCACTGCTATCTCGATGGGAAAATGGGAAAATGTGCTGGTGCACCGTTCCAAACCCTCATTCTTAGAATTATGCAAGGTGAACTAGCATTCTTGATCTCTGGAAACAGATGTCACTCACACAATAGTAGAAAACAAAAATCACTGTTTATGAAATTTACTATCTGCTTACATACTTTTTAAAAACTTGTTTACTAAAAAGCAAATCATGCATGTGTCTGATGATTTTTGAATGTCTATATGTAGCTTGATATCTTGCCTCATGAGCAACGTGTGACCAGTCCCTTTCACCCTCTACAAATTAAGGAAACTCCCATAAGGAGAATGGAAAGTGGTGGATCAATATTGTTCATTGTTATATTACGTAGCTAAATGGTAACACTGTGCTGTTCCTTCTCCCAAATCATCCCGGTTAGGTAGCAGAAGTGGCAAAGGTCTGATAGAAATGGGGAGGGACTGCGGTCACCTTCCGTCCAAAGTGATGGGCCTCACTCTTTGTCACTTTCTTCAATAATGCTAGCAGAAATTTTAAAATGCTATTTAATTACAAGGCTTTATAAAATTAAACACTGAATGTTTACTAGATTAAAGTTAGGAAATTAACCTAACATTAGCAAAGAGGGACTAATGGTGGTGGTAGGTAGAGTATGATGTTCAGGAATGCAGTTTTTTTTTACACAAAAAGCACCAGAAACAGTGTTAACTATGTCAGTGCTCCAAGAAAACAATAAAGCATTGCAGGAATTTGGAGCAGGGAGACATCATTTATGGCTGGGTGATCCAGAAAGTATTCATGTACTTGAGGGTACATGAGTTTGGCCTTGAATTATGGATAGATTTGCAATAGGCATATACTCAGGGGAAAAGATTCCAAATAATAATAAATTGCAGAAAGCTACACTGCTTTACGGCTGCTGGAGCTCAGCACTAGAATATTGATTATGCTATAAGCCTACAACTATTAAGAAATACGTATCCCAGAAGTTAACCCAGAAACACATAAAGAATAGAAATGTTCCCAATTACACAGCTGCAAAAATTTAGTTAGATGTCACAAAGTAGTAAGTATAATAAAATTCAGGTTCGTTACAATTTATACCATGTTAGAAGCAAGCAATTCCTTTAGAAGGAACCTTATTTCACCATTGCCTTATAATTATAGATGTACTTAATTCCATCACTGATTTATTTTTATTGGTAATGAGGATTAGTACTTTAGCTTAAAGTATCTCTCTTCCATGTATGTCAAGTAGTTAATGACCTGTAAATGAACTCTTAAATATGCTAAAGAAGCTCATTATTTAAGGTAATTATTTAGCAAAGCAATGATCCTTTGATTAGGCAAATTACTGACATTAAATTATAAATCTGCAAGTATCCGGTCTTCTGTTTCATTCTGGGGCCTCTAAATGACCTTCCAATCCAGGTATTGCTTGGTCCAAGGGTCTTGTTAAGGGTGACAAGAGAGAGTAGATGTTAGCAACATCCAGGAGTTTCTAGATTTTCTTTAGCTGATGGAGTTGGAGCTGGCGCCCATGATGACGATGATAACGATTATGGTGATGGTGATGTGGCTTGTTAGATTCCTCCTGCTGAGTAGCTGTTTAGACTTATGAATATATTATGTGCCAACTATAAGACATATTCTAAAGATTTTTGGCTTTAAGGTCACTGTATTTGAAGACGATCTTCATCAGATAGACATTTGCAAGTTAGTTTTTATGTACATACTAAGGCACCGAAAATAATCTGTGCCTGGTAGCAAAGAAGAGGGGTGACTAGGGGGAAGAAAGAAGCAGGCAGTCAATAAACTTTTTCATTGTGTGCTAAGTGAGATAGATGAGCTCTGGTCAGATACTCGGAGATTTAGAAGAATCATCTGGTCCAGTCTGGGAGTAAGAGGGAAGGTGTTGAAAGAAGTGAGAAGAGATTAAAGCTAAGAGGGTAAAAATTGGAAATGGGGAGTGGGGCGGTCTTGGGCAAAAAGAAAGCATGTGAGAGGAAGTGAGTAGAAATGGGCTGTTCTCTGGACTGCGTATAATTCAGTGTGGCTCCAGTGCTGAGTATAAACATCGCAGGGGTGGTGGTGAAAAATGAGGCTGGAGAGGGAATAAAGAGAAGGGGCCAGAAGTTTTATTTTGAGAGATATGTTAGGAGACGTTGAAAGATTTTAAGTAAAAGGCTTACAAAATCAAGTGTGCATTTTAGAAAGTCACTTTAGGGGCACTTTGGGTGGCTCAGTCGGTTGAGCATCAGACTTCGGCTCAGGTCATGATCTCGCAGTTCGTGAGATCGAGCCCCGCGTCGGGCTCTGTGCTGACGGCTCAGAGCCTGGAGCCTGCTTCGGATTCTGTCTCCCTCTCTCTCTGCCCCTAACCCGTTTGCATTTTGTCTCTGTCTCTCTCAAAAATAAATAAACATTAAAAAAATTAGAAAGATCACTTTAACTAGAGCCTTTGGAAAGGGGCTGAAGCCAGTTGTGATATTAAAAGTATCTAGTAGCCTATTTAGCAGGGATCTAAGGGCAGGAAGGTCTGATGTTTCCCGAGTTAACCCTTTAGTTGCTTTCTCCAGAGATGTGCCACTGGAGTCAGTGTCTATTTACTAACATACAGAGGTATTCAGTATCCTAGCAATCATAAGGCTGTACTCATATGTGCTGGCTGGATATCTGTTCTGGGTAGAAGGCACCAGATTCAGTGAAGGAGAGCCACTGGAAGTTACTGATATAACCCACGTAAAAGTGAACAAAGGAAGTCACAGGAGAGATCAAGATACTTGAACGCACTCAAGACACTTACAAAGAGAAATTAAATGGCTTGGCTATTAATTGGTGGGGATTGAGTGAAAGGGAGGGTAACAGGAAACGACTTGTCTCCCGGCTTGAGTAAACAGGTGGATGGGGTGGCCATTCATTGGTTCATTGAGAGAAGTCTGAAAGGAGAGGAGAATGGCGGGGGGGTGGGGACACCAGTGAGTTATCTCTGGAACACTGAGGAAGAGATGTTTGTTTACCATCATTTGATCCTACCAATTTGAAGCCCGGGAGAGAGACAGGATCAAGAGCTGCAGCTTAGGAATCATCATTGCAGGTGGGAGTTGGAGCCATTCACGGTGGACAGTGTCTTCCAAGCGGAGCATGTAGAGGAAGGTACCATCATCTTGGGCAGTGAATCTTAAGTATTTCCTAGGATATAGTGCTTTGTACACACACACACACACACACACACACACACACGCAATTTGACAACATGCACACAATTCAATGGATCCAGGAAATGACATATCATACCAAACCAGATATGGGACTTATTAACCTACTGCAACTACTTACAAACCTCAGTATTTATAGGTTTCATAGGTGAAGGGTGAAGGGTGAAGTGCATTCACAAACATGCTCCCCTGTGGATCAGAACATCCTCCCCCCCCCACACACACACCCTTCTTCACATGCAGGATATGTGTTTACAGACTTGATGTAGAGAGACGCTCTTGAGTTACCTCTTCTCTCTTTCCCCAATACTAAAAGGAGTAGGAGAATCTTGGTATCTCCAATAAAAAATTCAGAGGAAAATGATTCTCAAGTTATATTAAGGTATGCTAACATGGAAACTGAACCTCTTGTTTACCAATTTACTGTTTTTTCCTAAGTCTTATGTCTTGTCTACCCATTCTTTCTCTCAGTTCCTCCTCTCAGGCCCTTGTACCTGTGAGAATTACTAAAACCAATTTAAAGCTTCTTGCTTTCTGCCTCTCTCAGAGATCCTTCCGAACATGGCTGCCAGCATACTTCCAAAACCCCGTCTCCATGATGTCACTCACCCAGAGCTGACAATGATTTTTCCATTTGCAATTACATCAAGTGCAGACTTCTTTCCCTCCAGGCTCTCCAGAATAAGATCACACCTAGCCGATGAATGGTTTTAATGATTCCCTGGTAGAGTTCTTTAAGGCAATCAGAACTAAATCTTCATTGACTCACCCCCCCTGGTCTACTGAAATTCTTACACTTGTTTTCTGTTTTGCGGATCTGGGATCTCAGAAATAATAAACAAGGTTTATTAGAAAGAAAGAGCACGGAGAGGAAGACTCAGAAACTCTGATCCTAGGTTTGGAGCCTAGTGACCCATTTGATAGGCTATTTAATTTCTTATCTATAAGAGTTAAAGAAATCTGCTAACACATTTCATAGTTACTCTGAAGGGTAAACGAGACAATCTACGTGAACGTGCTTTCTAAATTATAAAGTGCTAAAGCAAATCCTATGTAATCAAAATTTCTCTTATCTGAAATTCAAGAATACATGATTTTTAAACTATGTATGTTTGATAGCTTTGAAATCTTCAGTGTTCTTAGATACAAGTTAGCAGTCACTACTATCTGAAATAATTAAAAAGAGAGACCTGGAGGTTGGGAACAGAAATAGAGGCCAAATAAATACTCAACAATCCTCAGGGACCCTCAACGTTGACTTTCCAAAAGAGCAGGCTTAAAGGGACTTTAAGTTAACCTAGGATGTAGAAATACACTCTTGCCAACTATATTCCTGTGACGAGGAATGCAGGTATGTGTCAGAGGGAATGGAAGCTCCAGAAGTCAGTAAGACTGAGAAGTCACAAGGAGATTATCAAAAATGTGAAGAATCGAAAGCTAAAAATTAAAAAAATTAAGTGCTTTCTAATACATGTATTAATTACAACAAAGAAGAAACAGACATGCAAGTAAATTATTATAACTTTGTTGCAAAAGGATTACAAAGAGTATCCGGTGAATAAGTAAACAAATTAGTAACACACTACTCGTTAACACTAATGAAAGGATTCAAAATGTCACTTGCATTGCAGTTTTTAATTGAATGGATTCAAGTTATTTGGGAGTTTTTGTAGGTTCACTCAAGACCCTTGCATCTGTAAGCCAACTTCTCATCACGTGCCAGTGTTCCTCTCCTTTTTGTTTTGAAAGCCTTGGCTTCGGGTTGGGGAAGGCCAATGGGATACTGAGGGGCCAGCTAACACCATGGGTCTCCCATGGTGGTTCCCCCGTAGCTATGATGTGGTTCATCTGTTCTTCTAAGCGGTGTTTGCATTTTGGTCTTTTCCATTCAATAGTGTTGTTTTTATGTGATTCGTGAATTATTTCCAAACATGTTTTTGCTTTTCACAAACAGACTGAAGGCTCCTTAAGGCCAACACAAATTCTAACGCTATTTCTTGTAAGAATATTGTGACTGTGGGGGTGCCTGGGTGGCTCAGTCAGTTGAGTGTCTGACTTCGGCTCAGGTCATGATCTCATGGTCCATGAGTTCAAGCCCCGCGGTCGGGCTCTGTGCTGACAGCTTGGAGCATGAAGCCTCGTTCAGATTCTGTGTCTCCCTCTCTCTCTACCCCTCCCCCCCTCACGCTGTCTCTGTCCCTCAAAAATAAATAAACGTTAAAAAAAATATATATATATATGAGAATATATATATATATATATATATATATATATGAGAATATATATATATATATATATATATGAGAATATCGTGACTGTCAATATGCATCACAGACTCTTAAGTATTTCTAGAGTAACTGACATAAACAGAAGTTTGCTATCTATGGTTTCTCAGCTATAAATGTAACAGGAGTAAAAAAAATTACTTTATCTCTTATGAGAATATAAACTTAGTTCCTCATATTTACTATTAATGTGTTTAGAAAACCAAATTTGTTTATGGACTAAGGTCTTACTCAGTTAATGAGATGTATGTTACAAA
Source organism: Neofelis nebulosa (assembly GCF_028018385.1). NCBI lineage: Eukaryota > Metazoa > Chordata > Mammalia > Carnivora > Felidae > Neofelis > Neofelis nebulosa. The sequence goes on along the minus strand of NC_080782.1, from coordinate 37,905,046 downwards.
AAGTAGTGGTTTAAAAATCATTTTCCAATTACTAATCAAGTCAGGTTAGAAAATTCAAGATAGTTCACATAAAGTGCTCCTTTTGACAGTATGCTGAGGTGTTTACAAAGCATATATACAAAACGTATAAAACTCTTTTGTTTCAATCCTCTGTTTCTTGACAGAATTTGAAATTAACATGACCAATTAAATCTATCACGACTATCTGGGGCAATGCTGACAAGATGGGTTTTTTCTTTTATTCCCTCCTATTTTGGAAGTACTTTACAAGTGAAAAGGGCAACATCATTTTTAGAGTTTGTGGAGAACTTCAAATATCTAGTCCCCAGAAGCAAGATTCATCGTGAGGAGTAGCTAAGGTCTCACCGAGTTTTCAAAATAGTGCCCACATATACCGTACTTGTTGAACAAATTCAGATTTATTGAAAGTAAACATTTACATTGGCTACAATGTTAGAACTATTACAAAGCTGGATAAAAGAGGCTTAAGTAGCAATAGAAAGCAAGTGCAATAAAAAGTGAATAGAGAAAATATTTGGCCTTAGTGATCTCTTGGCAGTATTTACATTATGTACATATTGTTAAATATTTATAATAACTCTAAGGCACCAAAGGCTAAATAGCAGGTTGCAATACTATTTTGTGCACAGAAGTCAAGAAATTTATTGTAAAGAAGGCTGGATAGTTAAAGAAACATAGGCATATCTTAATGTTTACATAAAGGAGTGGCTGCATTTTTAAAAATCTCAAATGATACATTAAATATTGGGCAGATTGAAGAAAATATTTTTAGAACATTAAATTATGTTGACTATGTAAATAAGCACTATTTTTTTACTGACTTGCTGGTAAATGTGTAATGTAATCTATTCTTCAACACAGCTTTTTCACACTCATGGATATGTTTTGTCTAAAAACTACTTGAAATTCTTTCAACCTACAAAAACTTATCCTAATATATCATAGTGTATACAAAATCTCCAGGAAAAATTGACTGGACAATAACATACATCAAATTTATACTTAATCTGACAAAAATTTAGCAGGCATTCAATGCCAAAATAATTGAATATTCAGTCTGCCACTCTGGCAAAGCAGTTGAGTATTTTAATCCTTTAACTGTAAGTGGGCAATTGTTTGTGGCTTAGGTGAATGGACATAAAATTGGCCCGTGGAGAAAACCAATCTTAAAGGGGACTACTTATATTCAGATTTTGCAACTTGAAACCCCTTCACATAACTCACTGGGTGTTAGTTAGCTATGTCGCTCATCACCAGTGACTGAAATATCCGTATTACTGCACTGTCAAGAGGTCACTGACAATATCTATGTCCAGCACAGTCTTGACTGTTGAATTACTTGATAACTTCCATTTGCAAAATTTTATGTGTTCCTTATACGGGAAACCCAGTTTACCTTAACAAACGGTCTGTCAATTGTCTTGAGGTAGTGTTAGAATGAAGAATTCAGCGGAACAATCGAATAACATCCTAGTATTTTTTAAATGTGCTTCAAGTGCTACTATGAAATCCACATATTTAAATGGTAGACAGTCCAAGGTTGAGTGGCCCTTCGTGACATATTAAATTACTATCTGATGAAAGGCATCCAGACATTTACAAAGATGATGATTTTTCCTTAAAACTTTCTTCGACACCATGCCCTCTGGCAAGTTATTAGTGCTAGAATTCTTTCAATGATACTAAAAATTGATATTGCGTATTAAAAGTTTCCCTTCTTTTCGCAAAGTGGAGAATAACTGAGAGATCTCTTTTTTAAACTCTTAAATTTTTCGATGAAAAATATTCAGAACATTAGCAATGGTTTTTGGGTTGGTTTCTTACACCACATTAATGATACTAAGTTTGAGGAGGTGGCACTCATTTAAATTTTAAATTTAAAAACCACCTTCAAATCCAACATTTGACTGAGATTTGCTGAAGAGAAAATAAAAATAAAAATCATTTCAACATAATGCAATCTAAGGCACCCAAGGTACCTTACCATAATGTATTCTATAGCACTAGGTTTTAAGTATATTACTACTTTTTTCTCTTCTCAAATGTTCACTCATTTTCTTTTTTTTTTTCCAATACAGTGGACAATGAAAAGGACAAATCACTCATAGTGAAATGTTTACAAAAATCAGTAATGTAGGAAAAAGCAGAACTAATGAATTAAGGTTCTTCTTTCCCTACTTCAAGAATGAAAATAAATGATTACCTTTGCTCAGTGGGTTAATGCTAAGTAGTAATGACTACACAATTAATACAACTGTTACAAAGCATCAGTGAACAGACTTCAAATATTATATAAATACAATACAATATCACGTTTGGAATCATCAAATATGTCAATGGGTAATATCTTAATGGGGTGACTGAATCAAGGCATGATAATGTTTAAACTTCTAAATCTTACAGACCTACTTGGAAGCATGATTCATTTATTGATGAATATTAATGAATATTATTAATTAATACTGAAATTGGATTATTTAAAAATGAAGGTAAGTATCAGTATACTATAGTAACCCCAATATCAAAAACGTTCAATTAAAAGATTGGCTCTCATACTTCGAATATTTGCTTACAGAGATTCTGACACTTAATTTTTCAAAACAAACTTAAAATCTGTCATTTTGCACTGCAATAGCATTCAGTTAGTTACTATTTGGAGACATCTTATTATCATAACAGATGTCCATTGTCTGTAATAGTTAGTGGGCATTAAAACTATCAACTGCTTCCCCTGCTCTAAGAGGTGAATCTACTTTTATTGTTTTCTTTTCATTTTTTAAAAAATTTACATCCAAGTTATATTCTTAAACTGGTGGTAGAGGTTTGCATTCTTCCAGTTTTTCCTCCCTAAAATACTCTCCCCTGAGTCCTCCAAGCCACCCATTCCAGTTCAGATTCTGATACTACACTCCTCGTAGATCACTCAACTGTTAAGTAAAACCTTAATGGATTAGGTCCGCGGTTCGAAAACTATGCTTGGTGGGGAGCGCTACAGGGCGTTTTTGGAGTTGCCTCAGTGCTGCCAGTGGCCACACAGGCGGGGTTCCAAGACCTCAACTTCCAAATCCTGCCATTACGTCTTCACAACTATATTATATATAGAACGTGCCACAAAATTAATTGGAAAATAGTAATTTTGACGCTTAAAAATGTTTTTAAAACGCAGTCAAAGGGATTTGGGAGACTTGGGGAGTCTTGGCAGAAAGAAGCAAGTCGTCCACTTGTCCCATGGAAAGTCTTCAAATATCTGGTCACAGAGTACTAAGTGACATGCTAGATCTATGCCCTACTATGCCTCAGTCTGGCTTTGAGTTTGGAGGCCCAAGTCGGAATGGATCAATGTTTTAAGTGGATCCCATCACAATGATTAATATCTCAACCGCTTCAAGTCTATTTTTGCAGAAATAAGTGGCATTATCAATTATTTACAATATAAGGAAACAAACAATAGGTAAATACTTAAGTAGCAACCCTTAGCGATGCGTGTGACCTTTTTGCTCACCTTGTATGCCAAAGGAAATAAACACAGAAGTTATAACATTATACTTGCAAATGACTATACATTTTTACTTTTTTTTCCTTTCTAAATAAATTAGAATCAGATATGAGCCTTGATTCAGGGTCTGAATAGAGTGGCAGACTTGTTAATTAAACTGCTCTCATGAATGGCCTTTTTCCAAAGATATCACGTAGGAAATAAAACACTGTCAATTAAAACTTATAATGAGCAAGAATAACTTCAGGACCCAAAGAAATAGAAATGATTTTGATGAGCACATGACTCTTGAAAGGAAAATGCTGAGAGCTGGTGCTATTATTCTCTATAAATCTATTTGTGTTCTTTTAATATAAAAGAAACTTCAAAGTTTGTCTTCTTTCTCAATACGAAAAAACATAAGCAGAGGTATTAGATGAAAAAATATAAAAATGCTGGTGTGGTATAAATAAATTGTAAAAATGTTCCATTGTAGTAAATAAAAAATATATACTGTTTGTTTAAATTCTGAGGCCCTTCTTTTAAACATATAATCATTTGAATATAGATTTAGTCCACCTGGGGCACCTGTGTTCCCCAAATTATAATTGTTAGAGAACGTTATAAAAGTTGAATCTTAACTGAAGGAAAAATTATTTAAACAAATAGAAAAATTGTTTGTAAATATTTTCAGTGAATGAATGGTGATAAATTTGACTCATATCTTGGTTTATGTCCAGATTTCCTGCTTACTGAATATTATTTTCTTTTCATTAAATGGGAATGGAATCATGGAGCCATGCCATCACTGTTGTCAATACACATATATGTGTATACACACACATATATGCACCATCACACACATTTTGATGCATGAATCTATAGATATGTACATTACATACTCTTGGGCAAAGCACTGCATCTAAGACCTAATTGTTTTTGTTTAAGAAAAAAGTAACAGGAGAATAGGAAATATCCCCTCCCCAAACATTTGAATGTTCATAACACTAATTAAATAGCACATCGGAATGTGCAAACATACTTATTGCAAAGTATTGTATAGATTTAGACGTCATTATAAAATGTTCTCAGTTCTATTTTGGTAACCTAAAATGTCGGTATATAATACCAAATTTCCAATTAAAGAGTTTAATATAAAAATATCAGCACAAAACTGTTTTTTCAATCTGTTTATTGTGTGAGCAACCCAAACTTAAGTTTAAGTGCTGTTGTAATTTTATTACTAGATTCCATAACCCTACAATTGATAAATTGTATACCATTTTAGGTATGTTTAATGAGATACTTAGAAATACTAAGAAAAAAATCAGTATTCAAAGGGTTACTTTTGTTTATAATAACAATAAATTATTTTATCATCTTCTTCAGTTCAAAATCCAGCTTTGAACCCGAGGAAGGCTTTCAAATCACGTTAATTAAATGGTGGTCCTTTACCCAGTAGCGGTTTGATTACCAATTACTCGAAGGATCTCTTTGTGAATGCCTCCTTCTTGCGTGTTAATATTTGCATCTCCGACTTGGCCATCCTCATAGCTGAAATGCAAAAAAGAAACATAAGACATTTAAAAAGACGAAACATTCAAAAATCACTTAAGCCACCTTAGAAATGCTATTTGGCACCCCAAGTACAACTGAAGGGAATCAATAGCAAAGGAGTCATTTCTCTGCTGGATTTAATAATGTGTCTGCATTACTAAACACATGATTATGCTCAATCGGGCCCCGATTTCCCCTTCCTTCCTTTCTTAATTTCAACTTTTTCACCCCCACATAAAGCACGGCTTGTGATGCTGGAAGCACCCGTGTCCCTGGCCTTGCAAACATTTTCCCACAGTGGCTGTTATACGAAGCCTACCGTGGAGGAAACACCAGCTTCGGCTTTGCGTTCTTTAGCTTCTAAACTTCCCAGCCCCACTCCAGCCTCAATCATTTATTTGTTTTCTCATCTGCGACACTCTTAGAAATGACTTCACTCTCTGCCGCTGCTCTTTTGCCATGCCTGCCCTCTCATCATCACTCTGTTGTGATCAGTGCTGCATTTTCTCTCTTATCTCTGGCTGCTCTACGTAGTCGGACTATACAAGACGTTCTTACTTAATGCTGGTACTTCACATTAGAACGCAAGTGCGCCAAGTGTAGCTAAGCTGTAGAAGTGAAAATAGAACATTAAAGGACAGCAGTTGCAAAGTCCTTTAAAAAGAAATAATTGCGTTTTAGATGATTCTTCATTTCCTCAAATAAACTTACTTGGGCAATAAGAATTTTCCAAGAATGAATTTTTAAACTTCCATGATAACGGTCAGAAGTAGAATAGGTGATGAATTAATTTTATTTCATAAAAATGACTTCAAGACAGAAGCTTTAGAGAAGTGGTAATTACTTCAAAATAGATAACCAGGGCTGTAAGCAGTCTCAAAGATTTATGCGCACCACTGTCTTTTCCTAACCACATAAAAATTCTCCTGAAATAGCACAATACAGGGAAATGAAATGGAGGGCATACAGCAATGAGAACCCAGGTCCTTACATAACCCACTGCTTAAACACCTAGTGATAACTGTATTTATATCGAATGTAGACTCCTAAGAACTGACCCACGGTTGCCTATCAACTTGTTTAATTCTTTCCGTATAAATATGCGCGCGCGCACACACACACACACACACACACACACACTCATAGTGAAACACCACCGCAAAGAAAAGAAAGGGGTATGTGGTATACAGCCCAGTTATAATTATTTCGTCAGGAGATCAAACTGTAAGTGTTCTGTTAATTAAGTGGAAAATGTTCAAGTGAAATGCTTTAAGTACTGTCCAAATCAAATTTGGTGCGTTGTGGCAAACTATGTAAAAGATATATTTTACAGGGCAAGTAAAATACATTTTACTGGCTTCTACACAAATCCCGGCTACCCACAGGACTAAGGGTAAATTAAGCCATCCGTAATACTGAGCCAAGGCTGGAGAGGCAAACTGGCTGGCAGGCTCATTCTGAGGGAGATAATAGTGTTTACCAAGTCAATCCAGCTAGTTCCTCCAGGATCCGGATTTTAGAAAGCAAAGACACTGCCAAAAGGACAGTGGGAAGACACAAAGAAAACCATAGTACCAGTTACACATACAGTCCACATGTAGCTCTTCTCATTTTCCCAATATGCATTTATGTTTATTCTGGCTCTATGGCATCTATAGTAGGGTCTAGACACCTAATGTGTCCTCTGTACACAGGACACAAAGTTGAATAGGGTATTCTTGGCTTAACTGAGACCCAGTCTACCTACTACCATCTGTATTCCTTCCAACTTAATGCTGACCTTTGAGATTTGTCTGTAATACCTTCTAACTTCTCATGTCTTCAAGCCACTGCAGTCATTCGTCTGATCCTACCACTCTACTGAGCGTACTGACAATGGTTGCCCACGGCCTCCTAGGTGAGGAATTCACAAGACTTTACCTGCTATGTGTGCAGTATGTGATACAGTGGACTGCTCTTTTTCCTAAAGTGATACTATCTCTTCACTTCCTCGTTGGCCCTGTGACTATTATTATTTAAAAAGATTTTTTTTCAATGTTTATTTATTTTTTGAGAGAGACAGAGACAGAATGCGAGTGGGTTAGGGGCAGAGAGAGAGGGAGACACAGAATCCGAAGCAGGCTCCAGGCTCTGAGCCATCAGCACAGAGCCCGATGCAGGGCTCGAACCCATGAGCTGTGAGATCATGACCTGAGCCGAAGTCGGACATTCAACCAACTGAGCCACCCAGGCGCCCCGGCCCTGTGATTATTAATTCTCAATTTCCTTCACCGCATCCTCTTCCGTGGCCTCCCATTTCAATGCTGATTTTATCCACAATTCACTCTCAGTGTTTTCTCTTCTCATGATCTGCAAAATCTCAATTATTTCAATCCCTCCCACTGCTTTAATTGTCACCCACATGCTGATTCCTAAACTATATCTCTAATCCTTACACCTTTCCCTAACTGTAATTTTCCCACAGAAATCACAAATAGAGTGTATTCAAAACTGAACTTAACTTTTTTTACCCTGAAACTGCTTTTTTTTTACCCTAACAAAATCTCAATTTGGAGTACCATTGTCTACCCACTCTCCCAACAAGGTAACTTCAGTCCTTCTTGGTTCTTCCATGTGCCTGATTCCAGTAAGTCACCAAGTTATCTTGCTTCTGTTTTCTTAATTATTCCCGGTTGCATCTTCTCTCCATTTGATGCCATTACCTTCATTTAGGCCTTCATTATCATTCATCTAAATAAGGGATTTTCAAGTTTCAGGTTATGTACAATTAGCGGGTTCCGAAATTAACTTAGATTGTCCAGGCTAGCATTTGTCAATGAGATTATGGTAGAATAAGATACAGAACACTGAATGCACCACACAAAGGACACATTGTTTCTTCCCAAGTCACGATGTCAAACACATTTTCTTCTGTGGTGAGAAACACTGACCTAGATGATTATAATAACATTATAGCTGATCTCTCTGTCTCCACACTTACCCCATCATCTCTCCCCTAAGACTATTTTCTGCTCTGCTACAGTGATACTAATGGCCTCCACTTTACTTGCAGGACAAAATCCAATGAGACTGGCATGGCACACCAGGTCCTGCAGGACTCAAACCAAAACTTTGTCTCCAGTCATGTCCCACTCCCCCGACACCCTATGTCCAAATGGAAGGGTCTGCTACCCCCAATACTATGTGTTCATCAACACTTTAAAAGCATATGTAGTTAGTGGAAAGGAGACGAGACTCACATTCTTTAAATAAATGCTAATAATTTAAGACACAAAGAGCACAGGGTGAGGGGAGAGCAAGAGTGAGGGACTGAGATTGAAAGTATTAAGAAAAATGCATGTTTTCCCACTGTCTGTGAATCCCACAAGAAAGCATAACAGCTGTGGGTTGGAAGGATAAAACTGGCCCAGGCATCCAGGTGTCTTAAACTATGAAGCATATATAATAATAAAGGAAAGACAAACTACCATTTGATTGGGTCAACTGGCAGAATTCATATCTACATAATACTAGTAGCATTTGGGCACTTATTACAATATGGCATACAGAATACTTTGCAACTATTTATTAGTATTACAGACAAACACTCAGTTGTTAACAGTGAAGTTCATTTATGCCCAGAAAGCAACAAATTAAATAAAAAAAAAAAAGAAAAAAGAAATGGAGCAAGAATAATATCATAGGGAAATGATATACTTGACTAGGGTTTTCTGAAGAAGGAAAAATGAAACCATCTAAAAGAAGTCTAAAATTACTTATGTTCCCAGGAGTATAAGAAGATTACTAAAATTTTAATAAAAAATAAACCAATCTGCCTAAAAAGCTATGAGAAGGAAAATAAGACAACAGATGGAATTTAGCTGTCTGGAACTCTCTGGGTATGTTACAAAATTTCGTGGATAAAAACTTTTGAATGTATTGACATGTTCTATTCTCAAACTGATGTAGCAGTTTTGCGACAGTTTTAAAGAATGGCACACGTAAATTTGTTTCCAGGCTCCCTGCATCTGGAATACAGAAATAATAGCACTATTTTTCATTAGCAATAAAAAGAAGAAATTCACTGTGAATCGAATGATATCCAGCACTTCCCCAAAGTTCCTAAAGATATCTGATGCTGTAACAGCATTGTCTATGTCACAACTCACGTACAATTTCTTCATTACGTTGGAACATGCAGTCTTTTGTCATTGCTTTCATTTGCTATGTGTTGTTTCTTGTGAACAGAATTTGCACTTTACGAGGGGAGATAATAAAGTTATGCAAATAACTGTAAGGCAGGCATCAAGGACAAGCAAATTTTATGATGAGCAAGAACGAGTAAAGGGGCACTTGGGTGGTTCAGTCGGTTAAGCATTCGACTTCCGCTCATGTCATGATCTAGCAGTCTGTGGGTTCAAGCTCTGCGTCAGGCTCTGGGCTGACAGCTCGGAGCCTGGAGCCTGCTTCTGATTCTGTGTCTCCCTCTGTCTCTGCCCCTCCCTTGCTCACACTGTGTCTCTCTCTCAAAAATAAATAAATATTTAAAAAAAAAAAAAAAGAGTGAGTAAAACTTAAAGACAGAAATCATGTCTGACTGGGATGTCAAGAAGACCCCTTGGAAAAGACCATGTAGTTAGGCTTGGAAGATTAGAGAAGGCTAAGCTGGGGAGAAGGCCCATCATTTGGACTGACGGAACAAAGGCACAGTAGTGGGAAAAATAATTCCAAGCTGCTCTCAAGAAACACCTTGGATAATAATCTTATTCAATCAGTGTTTTGTATGGAGAATTGAGGGAAAGTAAAATGGTATCTATGTTGCAGAATACCATGTTTTTGTTTGTTAAAAACTACCAGTCTGTATGAACAAGGTATAATCAACACTCTGCTTTAGGAATATTAATGTGATATAAATAGTATGACCTTAAAATTTTATATGCATAGAAATGGAGACTATACACCAAAAGATTAGCTGTATTTAACTCCAAGTGGGGATATTACAGGTGATTTTCTTCTCTTTGCTTGCCTTTGATTTCAGTTTCTATACAATGAAGAGGTATCACTAGTCTAATCATCTTAATGTTTAATAAATCTGGCATTGTACAAGATAGATTAGGGGTAATGAGAAGCATGGAGAATAACTAGTAATCTTTTGGTGGACTCTGGGGCAGAGAATGATATATCCATGGAAACAAAGGTACTGAAAGGAGAAAACGGTAAAGGTATACGGGGAGCTGATAACTATAGTGCACAAGGAGAAAGAAATTAAGAACAAGAGCTCAGATTTCAAGTCTCTTTGATGTAAAATGACTGCAGAGATTGAGAAAGCCGAGAACTTGATTAGGGGATTTAGCAATAATGGGGTCCACTTTGTACACACTGATTTTAAGGTATGAGCAGACTTCTCGAGGGGAAATACCTAGCGAGCAGTTAAATGTGGGCATTTCATTCATTCCTTCTTTTCTGCTAAGCACTGTGCTGGGCACACAAAGACAAATGAGCCATACAGTCCACAACCTCAAGAAGTATACAGAATAATGGAGAAGACCGTGCATAAGGAAGAATAACCCAATGACAAAAACATGCCCACGGCATCACACAGTAACACTAAGGAACGGTACAAAGGAGTCTAGGAAAGTTCTAGGAAGAACGGAAGGCATATGTTGAAATTTAAAGGATGCGTAGGAATTAGATAAATTACTTTGAGGGTAGAGAGGAAGAGAGAATCCAAGCTCAATGGAGAAAGGAAAGAAGAAAAGCATGAAGGTGTGGGAATTGTAGTGCACAGTTCAGGTTGTGACGCATAACATCTGGAGGAGAGAAATTGTGGGCAATGAGATCTGGGGAGCATGAGGCTGGGGACTGGATCTCCTTGACTTTCTAAGGCGGTGGCGCTGAAGGAGGAACAAAGGGCTGGGGAGTTGTGTGGTTCCCTTTGTAAAAGGACACGGGATTTAGTCTTATAAGAAGCAAGCAGCTCCGAAAGAATCTTAAGCAGGAGAGTGATGTGGCAGTTTAAATCTTGGAAAGGAATCTGGGTTGCAGACAGAGAAATTGGATTTATTACAGTCTGGGGATAAAGCAAAGTTCCCGATCTTATCAGCTTGATGTCTCACAGCTTATGTCACACAGTGTCACTGAGCCATGACCAAATGGTTTGTCTTCCAACTTTACAAATAAGTTGTCTGTCTACTCACTATGTTCCCATTCAAACACTGTTTGTGGGTTTTGTTTGTTTTGTTTTGTTTTTGCAAAATAATGATGAAAGTTCTCTTTCTTTTCATTTAATGGCCATTATACAGTTCTTATTTTACAAATTTTTCTTGTATCTTCTTTAGATATATTTCAAACTTTGACCAAAAGTAAAAACCATACATTAGTAATCCAAAATATTGTCCTTTTCAGCTCTGTTTTTGTTCATTCATTAAAAATGTACTGACAGGCATCTCCGCATGGGGTACCTTGGGAAGTGCTTCAGGGCCTGTAGGAGAGTAAAAGAAAAGCAAGAGTAGGGGTGCCTCGGGGGCTCAGTCAGTTAAGCTTTGGAGTCTCGATTTTGACTAAGGTCATGATCTCTCACAGTTTGAGCTGCATGTGGAAGCCTGCTTGGGAATCTCAACCTCTCCCTCTCTCTCTCTGCCCCTCCTTTTGTGCATGCAGGCATCTCTCTCTCTCTCTCTCTCTCTCTCTCTCAAAACAAAGTATAAAAAAAAATCTTAGGGGCGCCTGGGTGGCGCAGTCGGTTAAGCATCCGACTTCAGCCAGGTCACGATCTCGTGGTCCATGAGTTCGAGCCCCGCGTCAGGCTCTGGGCTGATGGCTCGGAGCCTGGAGCCTGTTTCCGATTCTGTGTCTCCCTCTCTCTCTGCCCCTCCCCCGTTCATGCTCTGTCTCTCTCTGTCCCAAAAATAAATAAAAAACGTTGAAAAAAAATTAAAAAAAAAAAATCTTAAAGAAAAAAGAAAAGCAAGAGCAGGGGTCTGCCCTTTGGCAGTTGATAGCCTCATGGAAAAGTCAGATACAATGAAAAAACTGAATTTTAGATGGAAGTTCTGCAATGTGGGGTGTAAGAACACCAGGAAGAAAGATTAATTTTAACTGGGAGCTGCATGGAAGAGGTGATATTTGTGCTAGACCTTAGAAGATAGATTTTGGATAAGAATTCCTGAAACGTATTTAGCCCTGAGATCTGCTTGACTCAGAAACCTGAAAATACCCAATCCCTTCTCTGCAGACTTACCTGATTTGGTCCTTCCCGTTCTTAAGTTTCTGAACTTATTGGTATGTCTTGAAAAATAGGAGGGAGTGTATATACCTTAACTTTATCTAATAGGCAACATATGGAAACAATTCATTTGAAGATCTACCTGCTCTAAATCAAAGAAACGCTAAAGCCTGAAACAGGTTGTAACATCAAATAAGCAGGATATACAAACCTAGCAGTTCTTAACCTTTCCTGGGTCCCAGAGAGCTGAGGGAGAAGACATATACTCTTACCTCTAACAGCTGTCACTATGGCAGGATGGGGTGGGGGTGAGGGTTAGCCGGGGGGGGGGGGGTGGGGGGGGGGGTGGGGCATGGCACTGGACACACCTGTTTACTTGCCAAATTATCACTTACCTTATCCTCAATTTTATTATTTAATAATCCTATTAATGGGAAATACCAATAGTAAATCTTCCTTCTCTTGCTCTAAAATTCCCCATTCACTGTGAAGCAGGCATGTTTGTTGCATATAACTAGAGTACAATATATCCATTTGGTTTTTGTATCTTCTGCTTCCGCGAGCCCAGCTTCTAGCCCCTTTTAAAAACTGCTGTCATATTTCTAAATATTGGCCTTAATGCCTTTGTGTACATGTGTCTCAAGCCCAATCAGAAATCAAACTTTATCAGGAATCCTTAGACACTTAAAATTGGTTACAATCTGTTCAAAACATCTAATTATTACATTTTGCCTAAAGCATTAAAATTTGATTAAGTTCATTCACTTTGAAATTATCCAACAAAATTTTTTTGAACTTATTCTTTTTTTTCTAAGTGATGTCTTCCTTTAAATTTTATTTTCAAATTTTTTTTTGATGTAGCAGTCTGTTCCCTAAAATATCCCCACAATTCTTCCTTCATTCTGTGTTGTTGTTTACTTGTTGGAAAGAGTATGAATAGGATGTTAAGTTAGTGTTTTATTATCTCCATTCTAGAAATCAGATTAGCATGGAAATTACTGAAATATTTTAGTAGTTTCACTTAATAATAGATAAAAAAGAAGGAACACTAATTTATATCCTACTATCAGGTCAGACTTCTGAATGAGGAATCAGATAATGTTAATAAAAAAACCAGAATAAAATAATAAGAAAATAAGATTTTCTGTCTGATAACAGTATATCTGTGATAACTCACTTCTTTCTCCTCAATTTATCTTTTCCTAGATGCTACCACTCACTGGGGAGGCACATCACTCACAGAACTCTGTGATTATATCCTTTATAAAGAAGCTGATGGTTGTAATTAGAATGTACATTAATTAGTGAATGGATTCTCCTTTTGATGTGTTTGAATCTTATCAATTTTCCTTAATTAGTCCCTTCTTTCCTGAGGGTGCAGAGAAAAAGGATGAAATCACATTTGCATTTATAAAGAAATGAAAATAGGGGGCACCTGGGTGGCTCAGTGGGTTAAGTGTCTGACTTCAGCTCAGGTCATGATCTCACAGTCTGTGAGTTTGAACCCCACGTCGGGCTCTGTGCTGACAGCTCAGAGCCTGGAGCCTGCTTGAGATTCTGTGTCTCCCTCTCTCTCTGCTCCTCCTCCACTCATTCTCTCTCTCTCTCTCTCTCTCTCTCTCTCTCTCTCTCTGTCTCTATCTCTCAAAAAAATGAATAAACATTAAAAAAAATTATAAAGAAATTAAAATCATTATCTTAAGAGAATTTTTTTTCTTTATACTATTTGTAAAGTATCCAAATATACTAGAAGAATTTTGTTCTCTTTTCTTCAGGTGGTCTTTCCTCAAATTTTTCTTCTAATAAATACAGATATCCTTCTCTCCAGACACACACATAATATACACCCAACACATATATCCCTACAGATTTATTTTACATATAATTTATGTAAAATTTCGAAGAAATAATGCTAGAATGCATACTTAAATATCTAAAGTTGATTATTTGGCTCAATACATTTGACTTTTAGCAAGTTACTAAAAGGGATAAATTAACATCAGGCTAAGGAGAGGACTTTGGAGTTACTTTCTAAATCCTAAGGCCACTCAATGAAACAACTTCAGGACTGGATGTGTCTTTGGGAAAGCCAATCTTCTCACAGAAGATAACAGTCACGATGGTAAAGAAAGAAGAGGGGAGGGGCACCTAGGTGGCTCGGTGGGTTAAGCATCCCACCCTCGATTACGGCTCACGTCATGATCTCAGTTGTGAGATTGAGCCCTGAGTCGGGCTTCACACTGAGCATGGAGCCTGCTTTGGGATTCTCTCTCCCTCTCTCTCTGCCCCTCCCCTGCTCACGTGCACAGGCTCTCTCTTTCTCTCTCGCAAAAAAAAAAAAAAAAAAAAAAAAAAGAGGGAAAAAAAGTATTTAATGAGTGCCTTTCAATGGAGATCTGCATAGCACCAACTTTGTGCTCATAATAACCTTAAGCTAGCATGCAGATAGCTTCTCTAGGAACCTCCAGACCCACATGGCATCCTTGTCTACCTTGCATTCTGACCCAGGAGACCAATTTGTAGGGACTCTCTCAGTATGCTCCCTGGCCCTCTACTTTCTGGTAGAGGAAATGGGGAGTCCCAGCAGGACCTTGGCAGGAGGACAAAGTCCAGGTTTCCCTTAGCTCCAGATCCACAAGGGCACCTCGGGCTATGTGTAGACTTTCAAAGCTGCTGAACTAGAAAGGGTTCTCCTGCCAGGTCTCATAATTGTTTCTTGTTCTTGTCCTTTTGGCCCTAAGTATATGTAGTAACAACAGCTGTGGTGTTACTAGATCCTGGTTACTACACTAGACCATGGTTCCCCTATAAACCACACCTTTTTAAGTAACTTACTTGTGGATGATAGAAATTATGGTATTTTGGGGGTGACCGGGTGGCTCAGTCGGTTAAGCGTCCAACTTCGGCTCAGGTCATGATCTCAGGGTTTGTGGGTTTGAGCCCCGTGTCAGGCTCTGTGCTGACAGCTCAAATCCTGGAGCCTGCTTCAGATTCTGTGTCTCCCTCTCTCTCTCTCTCTCTCTGATCCTCCCCTGCTCAGGCTCTGTCTCTCTCTTTCTCTCTCTCAAAAATAAATCCATATTATTATTAAAAAAAAAAAAAAAAGAAATTACAGTATTTTTCATGGGCCACGGGTTTCCTGTTGGGATTCTGCCCCTTAAGGTAGATATATTGTGCTACCATATCTACTGATGATACTGTACTGTACCCACTGATGAAACTTAGGAAGGTTATGCAGCATGGTTAACATCATCTAACTGGTGAGCCTGGACACAAACTGTCTAACCAAAGCAGGCTTTTTCTACAACACTTATGGCTGCTTTGGCATTAAGAAAAAAAATCTATAGATATATATATGTCTCACAATACATAACTTATGTATTAATGTGTATCAAAAATACAGAAGATATATAAATACATAATATGTAAATCAGTATCATAAGAAAGTCAGTTTTCATATTATCCAAAAGAAAACCAGGCAGTTCATAAAATTTCCATTGTCACCTGTCCATTAGGTAAGAGATCAAATGCTGTAGGCATAGCATCCTACAGATACATTATACATCGAAGCAATCTTGCTGCAGTCATTTTGACATGGCTTATAAAGCGACCCAGTGCATTTTTCCATCTTCTGTTTAGAAGACTACATAAAAGTATAAAACAGATATGCTCAATTCTTCCCCGAGGGGTTTCCTGTGATAGGACCATGGATGAGGAAGAAACAGGCAGGGGAAGGGGTTGGGAGTCAAACAAAGATGGGTGAACATCAGACCGGTTTACTGGACTTATTATTTATTTAGGGCTGAAAACTAATGCTATTACATTTTCATACAGCTCTTTTGATACAGCTGTGTCAAAAACTCCACATCAGTATGTCCTGCATCAACTTTTCATAAGGACAGGGCATTCTCATTATTGTTTTCTTCATTCCCAGTTATCGTATTTTTAAGTCCATAGATAAAGATATGTGTGTATGTGTGTGTATATCTATGTTACATCTATCTGTGTGTATGTATATATACACATATATACACGTGTGCATACATGCACACATAAATGGTTAAAGAGACAGGATGTTTTTCTTCAGTTCTTCTAAATTAACATTTAAATATCACTCTGTTTTTTAGAGCTCATTAAAATAAAACAAACATTAATATAATGAGAAATTAGCTGTCTATTATATATTGGCAGCTAAAATGACCAAAAAAAAAAAAAAAAAGAAAAGAAAGAAATGTAGTCACTACTATCTCATTCATGGAGAAGACAGTAAGACACAAATGTGAACCTTTACACTTACACAAAGAAGAATCGTGTGCAGACATGATCAGTATTGGGGACGACCCATATCTCTCCATGTTTGTGCAGGTCAGGTGAGGTTATCACTGTAAGTGGAAGATAAAAGTAAAGAACTATTTTTTCTAAGTTACTATACACCTGGCTCTTAGAATCTAAAAGCAAAAAGAACATGCACAGACTAGCATATGAAAAATTGTTTAACCTAATTAGCTGTCAAAAATGTAGTAAAAACAATGAAATGTCATGTAACAATTTTATGTTTTAAACACCATCAGCGTAACAACAGGAAAGCAATCACTTGTGTATTATCAAAAGCAAACAGTCCCGACTCGGGAACTATGTGGAAAACAACTTGGTCTCCCATATAACTATCAAGGGTTGAACACTTAAAAGGCAATTAAGAGTGGCTACTGAAAACTCTCAACACAAGGAAAAAATGCTTTTCTAGTCAAGGTCAGATTTTATAGCAAGAACAAAGAAAAGTGTATGATTTTCCAAATCGCCTATCGATTTTTCTATCCCAAGTTCAGAAGAAATGAATAATTTCAGTGTAGAAACAGAAGACCTATTTGGGTTCTCTTTTTGGTGCTTGGTTCATCTTTCCAATTTTCCATGGTATTATACATTCAAAAGCCAACTTAAAGAGGAAGGTGGCATATTAACAGAAGAGATTAGTAATACTTGATCAGGAAAATATAATTACCATTCTGAGATATCTGCCAAGAATAAAATATAGCACTGTTTGAACTCTTGCCAGTGACACTTTGTTTTTCACCTTTAACACTCTATATTGTACCTGTTTCCCATCTGTGCCCTTAGAGAAGGTCACGAGGAATAATGCTGTCACTAATGCATTATGAGCATTCTGTAAATATACTCAAATTCCTAAATACATATAACATAGAGAATTAATGCTACAAGGTTTGTAGAACTTTCAACGTACCTTCACATAAGGCGATGCATTTTAGGTTACGGCTTTGCAGGAATTGGGATTGTTGTCCTTTTTTCTGTGACTAAATTCCAAAAGAATTTAAAAATTAGACTGAAAATGGGGCAGTTGCTCAAGTGAAAAGAGAACTCATCATCGTTAAAAAATAATAGCCCCTGAGATAGCTCCAGATTAAAAAAAAAAGTGGGGGGGCGGCTATCTAGACTAGCAGTAATATCCTTGAATTCTTTCTTAATGTCAAGCTATATTTGTTATATCATTTAATTTCTGTACATAATCATTATCAAATCACTCTCAAGATAAGTGAACTAAAAAGGCTAAATTAAAGTTTAACAGCATCACATCATAGAATTAGAACTCAAATTTATTTTCACTGGAAGCCTGGCATCCTTGTTTCAAGGGAAACAAAATTAAAATTGCATGGTCTTTTTAAACATTAAAATCAGTTATTCCAGATCATCTAACTAACCTAAAACCAACCCATTCTTACAGCACCATTAACTTAAGCTGCAGGCGTTTCAGAAAAATCTCATGTAGAAAATCTGTAGTTTTGCTTTGTTTTTAGATACTAAGTTAGCTATCCTTTTTTTTTTTTTTTCAATTTAAAGTCACATTATTCATTAAGTAGATTTTTAATTGGTCCAGAATGGTTGTTTCCTCTGAAACAACAAGGGATCTGTGCTTGCTCTTTTCTCTGCCTGGAATGTTCTTCCTCCCATAGGGCTCATGGACTCACTGACTATAGGTCTCCACACAATAACCTGAGAAAGAGCACCCTTTCCTGACCAGCCCAGGGACAGTCACTCTGGTCCCATCTTCTATCTCACGGTATTAAACATCTCTGTTCCCTGATTTTTCTCCATTTTTCTCCACCACCTAGCATTCTATCTAAATCTATATTTAATTCATTCACAGCCATTCAACAGAATGTAAGCTCCCAAAGGAATTCTCTATTGTTTTGCGATCTATTTTTTATTATCACTATAGCCCAATGCTTAGCAGTCTCTAAAACATTACAGGAGAAGCTTAATAAATACTTGCTGAGTGTTTACTGAATAAAGGCGCTTTGATTATTACACGTGAGGGTAAGTTTTGTTCCTTCATGCGTAATGACTATTTACAATGACTCTGAAGACTTAAAAAGCCAGACTTATTGATGTCCTGCTGGCTAATGAGGCTAACGTTCACTCATCACATCAGCCACTCGAGTCACTACAACACCTGTGATGTGCTGCTGCTTTTACTGCTTGAGGCCGGCTCGTCTTTGGCTGTCACCTTCTGCTTCTTGTTCATCCCTGAGGACACCAAGAAAAGAGTAATTCAGGAACAAAGCTGTATCATGCCCCTCAAATACAATCCCTTGACACTTTGCCTAAGATTTCATTGCATGGGGCACCAATGATCACGATGGGCTCCTGAAGGACCAGCTCCTGTGACTTGGGGTGGAAAGTCAGTGGGTTTAGAAGTCCTGACAGTGTTAGGAAGTAGAAAATACAGCTTTTTAAAAAAAATTGCATGGAAAATAGGGATAGGAAATTCTCTTGCTATATTTAGAAATCGATATAGTTACAAAATTCATAAATTGGTTTTAAGGGGCTCCTGGATGGCTCATTCAGTAAGTGTCTGATTCTTGATTTTGGCTCAGGTCAGATCTCAAGGTTGGTGAGATCGAGACCCGTGTCAGTCTCTGCCACTGACAGCATGGAGCCTGCTTGGGATTCTTTCTCCCTCCCTCTCTCCCTGCCCCTTCCCTGCTCACCTGCATGCATGCACGCTCTCTCTCTCTCAAATTAAATAAATAAACTCAAAAAAATTTTAAAAGTAAAAATGAAACACACGCTTACCTGAGTAGCCAAAAGATATGCTTGACATTGGACTAAGATAGATTCCACTTCCATACATTGCACCGTGGAGCTAAAAGGGGAAGAAGTGGGAGAGAAAGTGGGCAGCCAACGGTTTCAAAGGTTAATACTTTACATAAGAAAAATTAGTCTCATGTTGGAGCATAAATTCTTAGAAAATGATAAAGCTATTTCCTAAAGGACTAATTTGAAAATAGGACTACTAATATCTTTGTCCTCAAAATTCAGTGAGTTGATACCTAAAAAGTGATGGCCAGAGAAAAAAAATCTTTAATTTTAGAGTTTTCCACCTGATCTATGACAAAGTCAGTGAATTATTATAAAGTAACGTTTTTACCCAAAATATTCGACTCCAAAATACTGAAAACAAACCATACTGCATTATATATGGTGAGGGTTTTGATTAGGACTCACATGCTAGTATAGCCACAAAGGAGCCTATTGACATTTTCATTACACAACACTGTAATCCCGTTCTTATCGCCTCTAACCTTGCAGGTTACAGTTTCATTAACTGAAACTCTTCCACTGTTCTAAGAAACTACTCAGAACAATTAAAATTCTCTCTCATTATCCCTGTCTTCTAGAACCCCTGTGCCCTATTTAGTATGAACTGAATACTAATTGAATAAGTGTGTGTTTATGGACGTTTACATTTAACTGTATCATCTCAACTGTCACAGAGCGTGAGATCTGGCACAGGTGATGGGATTGAGCGTCTCATTTCCTGACCTCTTTCCATCCTCAGATGAAAATCAGCTGAATGAGAGTGAGGTAGGGTATTGGAGATGAAGGGAATAAATAAAGATGAGCACTATACCCGCGATATCCTGCTAACTCCCAGTGCTGCCCCAGAGACGGTAAAGCAGGCAACAGATAGCGCTTTGGTATCCAATCTCCATTTTGCTAACTCTTAGCCCTACTTTTTCTTAAAGTATTCACACTTGGGCAGTGCTCAAGAAATCTGTGTTGAATTAGCAACAGAATGCTTGTACGCTTTTACTTTCTGCATGATAATTTTTCTTCTACTTAAGCTCAAAGTGACTTTACTGTTTTCTCATAGGGAATTCAATTTCTTTTCCTTTCCATCCCTATATGATGTATAGGTCAATTCTGCTTCAGTTATTTTGTGAACATTACTTACGCCTTTTAAAAATCCTATGTAATTTTTTGAAGCCCACTTGCTTACCCCTTTTCACATAAGAACAAAACACCAGGACTGCTTATTGAACTCTAACACAAAAGTATATATGGTCTTGGTAAAGCATCCAGAAACCTTACCTGCAGTCTAGTATTAGAAGCAACGACCAGACCATTCCTCAGAATAGAGTGCCAGTTTTCAATATGTGAGCCACTAAAGCACAGAGGAGGGGAAGGACAAGGTAAAACCAAACATTAATAATCCTCTAAAGTAGCCACAGTATGATAAATCATGTACCTTCAGAAAGTCCTGAATTTCCAAGTCAAGTATCAGGCACTGGACTACTCAGTGCTCACAGCCAACTACTACAAGTGAATGTTTTCCTCCCCACACATTTCTGGAAGACCGAGGTGAAGCTATATCCCCATCAGCGTTAAACCATACTCACTGAAATGCAAAGGTGCTTCCAAAGAGTTTTTTAGCAGCTCTAAAATTAGATTCTTTGGCTGGTGGACTGCTGAGAAGAAGGAACTGATGTGGAGTATGCATAAATTTCAGTTGCTGCCATTTAAAATAATGACAAATGAAAACATGTCAAAATTAACATAGAATCAGACTGATGACAATTTCAAATTTTACTGGCTTTAGAAATATCTAGATTCAAGCCACACGAATTTACACTAACAGGACCATTCATTAAAAAAAAAAAAAACCTACATAAATGATAAATCATATGGAGTTGCTGATAGGAAGGGTAAGTCTTTAGGCTAATGGAAAAGGAACAGGAGACAGACAATCCAAAGTCATTTATATTTAGCTTTGGAATACATTGTGTAATCGTGTCCAAGCAGATCTGCCTTCCTAATTATGTTTCTTTTTGAGACTTTTATTACTGAATTCCCTAAGTATCCACTAGCTATTCAACTGGGGAAATATCTGAGTTTGCTAAGCAGAAAAGAAAAGTTAGTTCAAGATTTTAAAACTGCAAAAATTACCATCATCATGCTTTATTTGCATATGCTTATAAATCTGGAAATTGCCTACATTCACATAGAGTTTCCCCTTTGTTCATGGAAAGAAATTAAAACAGAATCTTTTGAATTAGTTGCCTGACAAATTTTCTAATTGCTGCCCTTTCACTTAGGAATGTATTTGTATAGGAATACAATATAAAGGAATCTCGCAGTTTAGAGATTTCACAGACAGGAGAGCTGAGATTCTGGATACTGATCTCCTTAGGTAATGATCACAACTGAAATCAGTCCATTGGCTTTTCATTTATTTTGTAAGCATATTAAGCTGATAAGGCAGTATCTTTCTTGACAACAAGAAACTGACAATGATAAAAATAAAAACCACAATACCTTTCTCTGCTCAATCTCCAGATTCCTCCTATCACTTGCGGAATAACTAAATGATTTCATATTGACCCTTTTACTCACTTAAAAGTTCAGGGCAGCAGCCTGAATTTGAATTTGATTTCTTGGGAAAACCTAGAGCTTGTGCCCATATGGTCATTTCAAACTGAAGAATGAGGCCTAACCTGAGATTACTTCCATTTCCTGGAGAGGCTGCCTAAACATCACAGGGTCAGTTCTCCCAACTAGTCAGGACTGTTCCCATTTCTGTATGTATATGTGAAAAAACAACTTACCCTGTTAACTGGCAGTTTCACAATATGTGACCTATTACTTGAAATAACCCTGAAATTAATTAAAATAATCCATCAGTCACAAATACATGCCAAATATATTTAAAGTTTTCTTCTTTAGTTGGCAAGTGAATGGAACTAACGTTTGCTGTGACATTAACTAAACTGAGTGATCCTTGTACTTAGTTACATCAGTTTGCTTTGTTCCTAACACAACTGAAAGAGCTCATGTAACAAAAAAGATAATATTTTTTATCTGAGAACGCCGAAGTAGTTCCTTACACCCTAAAAGTGTGATCTTTAATCATCACCACCCTCAGACATCAGCAAAATGAACATTTCTAAATATATTTTCACATGACGATCACGTAAATACAAAGATTAGAAGCTGATTCCTACAACCGCTTCTTTGGCTCTTCCCTACATTGTCTAATTAAGAATGAGTTTTTACGAGATCTTTTTCTTTCTTTAAATATTTGAGGATCTTTGTGCTGATATATACAGTGGTTTACACACAAGCTGTTATTCACCATATTTAGACACTGAGGTTGAAAAAAATTCAATTCAGGTATCTGAAAGAACTGATGATTTTATGCTTTTCAGTACAGAAAATAATAATAGGGAAAACTCTAAAACATTTTGGTATTTTCTTCTCCTTGAAAGATGAGTGACTAACAAACCGAAGAAAATGATCACAAATAAAAGTTGACAATCAGAGGCTGACTACAGGGGGTGGAAAAAAAAGATTCAGTATTTGAGATTTTTACCTTCATTTTGAATATGACTTAATGTGAGAATTTGAAAAGTTAAAATGAAAACTATGTCTTATTCTACTCGATCCATCAGAATTCTAATAATAAGATGAAAAAAGGTACAAAGAAGAAAGACTTCCAAATCTAATTTTTAAAGTCTTATTAGAGTAAGTGCTCACTGTAAGATTCTAAGTGAAAGCTAAGTAATCAGACGCATGTTTTCTCCTTTGCTCATCTTTTCATTTTTTTAAAAAGGTTGTAGCATAGAATCAATCTCATGCAAATCAATCTCTCATAATCTTCACATTTGTGTTACTGCATGATGGTCGTGATGAATTCCAGTCTTTAAGTTTTTAGTGATTTCAAAGAGACTTGTACATAAAACCCTTGTAGGTATGGGGAGTAGATACTATTGTTTTCATCTTGCAAGTAAGAAACCGGAGGGCAAAGGGTTTTGTGGCAGGCATGGTAGGAGGGGAGCTCTCAAGCCACTCTCCTCTTCTTGCTCAGCCCTCCTAGGATCCCTGTGGGACTAAGGCCTTGCCCCTCACCACGCTCACTCTGAGCAGGGCATCACCTGCAGCCGGCAAACAAAGAGCTCATCAAGTTTATGCTGTCCTTGTTAAGGGAGTGAACCGTACGACAGATACATTTTAGAAAGGTTTTCAGTGAGTGTTTGAAACAGTGAGTATTGTCACTCAGTCCTCACTTAACGAGACAATTAAATGAACCAAAACGGCTTCACCATTAGAATACAGCTAATCACATTTTTTAAAATAACGGACAAACTGCCATCAAATACACTGTATACCTGTGTAGCGCGTAGGACAGCATTTTCTTCCCCTTGTGATATACAAGTTTCAATTAAAGTGAGAGTCATTACGGACTCTGATTATAAAATCACCAGGCCTCACAGGCTTGCAGAACTGTAGCATTGCAGGCCTCGTAAAATGGGGCCCTCCCCCTCCCCCCTCCCCGCTTAAAGCAGGCAGTAGAAAACGATGCCGTTTTAATGAAGAGGAAAACTAAAATTGTATACCATTGCAGCAGGGGATGAGCAAGGGGGTCCTGTTTATCCATCTGCTTCTTGATTTCGAGATACGGTGCCTGAAAAAAAGTCATTATACTTCGTGATTTCTCTCATAAATTCCTTTCTTCCTTTTTGTTTTTCCTTTTTGCAACAGGAAAATCAGGTTGAACAGGTGTACCTAATCTAGTTAAACCCGGAAGCCCGTGGCTGTGAAGTGGTAACAAACAGCAACAATTTACCCTTCTTGTTCCCCCCACAAGGCCAGGTGAACTCAGAACTTCCACATAGCACAATGGACTTGCGCCAACATTTTGTTACCCAGAGAGGTTTCATCAAGCTTTAGCCTGGCTTCCTGGTACTAGGCCATGTCCCTAAAGGTGATCCCGGGCATCATGCTGAGTCTCTGTTCAAAGTAATATAATGCCGCCCAACCACAAGAGGTATCTTGTCCCAACCTACACTGCCAACCTTCCGGTAATTCTCTACTTATCCCCCTGCTGCAATTTTCCTGTTCCCCACAGCTTCCTAGTTTCACTACTCCACGAGCCCCTCTTGGTCCCTTGCTGTACTCACTTTAAAAACCTCAGTCACCTTGGTCCTACTCAGAGGTTACCTCGCTCAAGCTGCAAGTCTCTCTTTCCCACTCCAGTCCTCAAATAAAATCTATCTCACCACCTTTAACAAGTGTTGGGTGCCATTTCTCTTCGAAAATGACTGTTTTTAACTTTTAACTAACATCAAAGCAAACCTTGTATCATAGCTACTACTCATGCTCCTATCCTAGGGTCCTGACTTAGGTCTAGAGCTTTACAGGAAAAAACTGGACAAAATTTACATAGGAAGAGCCCTTCTTTTGAAAGTATTTCCTGGAATTTACCCAGACAATTAACCGTTTCAGAGAACAAGAGGCAATCTGTCTGTGGCAATTTAGGTCTGTCTATAAGGTCAGTACATTCTAGAAAATAGGACGGTATTATGTTATATTTATTGGGAGAGGTTTAAAGATATGACGCAGTGAACCCTGACGGCATCCCTAGGAAGCGCACACTGGAAGGCGATGCCACATTGGTATTTACTATTTACCACCTTGACAGTGAAGAGGCTGAGGCATCGAGCAATTACGCAACTTGCCCAAGGTCACAGGCCACATCATCGATGAGTGAATTATACAACACACGCCTCTGACTTCCTAGGCTGACTCTTGATCGTCTCCACTGCCTTCTATTTAAAATAGCTTACACATGACCCAGAATAAAGGAAGCAAATTTTGGCAGAGAGCTGATCCCAGAGTCAGAATTTTGTAGCTATTTTTATCCAAGAATGATCCTGGTCTAGGGTATCGTATAAATACCCTATTACCACCAAAGTTTTTGGTGACACAAAAATGTTTACTGAACTTTATGTAAGATATTGGAACAGGTCCTTTTTTCTCCCTAAATGGAAATGTGTTTTATTGTTTTCTTTGCCTTATACAAATAATAAATATTTGTTTGAAAAGGAATTCAGGTAACACAGAAAATTATGGACATAGAAAAACAACTAGAAAGCATGATGGCTTTTCAGCAAATACTATAACGGGTGAATTGAAGATCTCCTCATTTACCATCGTCAGACACACACTGTTTGTTGATGCCTATTTGACTACATGGAATAAATACTATCAAAAGAATGAAATCTCAAATTTGGGAATGTTACGATGTACTCTGGGAGCATATTTTCAAGTAGAGTAAGGGTGATGGTGGGGGAGAAGGGAGCAGTGACACAGAAGTTTTGTGGGCCTCAAGACTGAAGGAATCTAATACTCTTTCCCCAAAGATAGCAAATGACCCAGGGTAGTATTTATTGTAAGCCTCCAAGGCCTCCAGGGCAGTGCAAGCCTTGAAACCACCATATGCAAACCAAACCCATAATGTGTGCTGATGTCAATTATGGATTATTAATTTCTACTTATAATAATGAGTTGTAAGCCTCTCTCCAAATCTTTGGCAGTGGAAAGGCCTCAATAATTCAACGGTATGTGCTTTTCCAAGAGCTGGACTACAGCCCAGTGATCTGTTAGACTTTCATAATAAGCCACAATCCTTGCTCATCAAACTTCACCAAAGGCTCTCTAATGACCAAAAACATAAACTCATGCTCTCTGGGAGTCTTGTGTCCTCTGAAGTTGTTCTGAGAATCTGTGTTCTTTCTAAAATATTTATGCACAATTTACACTTGATAGAATATTTGTTTTTATTTTGCCATTAAATATGTGTTAAAATTGCTACTGTTAATGAAAATTGACAGTCTAGGAAGATGGTACCAGATTTAACCTTTGCCTTAAGATATTCTGACACGTTTCCATATGCTCAAACTCCTGCAGAGAGAATGAGGATTATAATTATGCAATTACCCTCCAAAAGTCACTGTGGTAGCCCACCAATACACTGGTGTAATTTAATTAAAACATCCTAATACAACACAATTTTAATCTGTAAATTATTTTAATTATACTCCCATCTAATAGAAAAGTCTACATTTCACTACACAGCCAATACTCTCAGACATTTGTAAAATATGATTTTACTCCAGCAAAACTGAACTGCATAAAACCACAAGGTGATATACTTACTTGTGTCATTTCTCTAATAGAAGTTATGCTATCCAGTGCTTTCATTACTCGATCATAGTTCTTCTTCTGTTTGAACAGAAAAAAAAAAATAGTAATCACTATAAGCCTTTGCAAGTCTGCGCATTACTAGAGAAACATATTATTTCTGTACGTGGATTTTCCACCAGAGCCAATTTGAAAGCAATGTCTGTTGTGTACATAAAAGAGAAGACTTCAACAAGATGGTTTTGGGATGTAGGATATATAACTGAGTTAGAGAGAAGAAAAAAGAAAACAATGCCAATCCTACTTAAACAATACAATCCTATTTATGTATAAGTACATAAAATCATGTTTAGCCTGCAGGGGGAAAACTATAAATACAAAAAAGATATTGGGCTCCTGATTCTTACTTTCACTAAAAAAATTAAGCCATGATGTATAAAGTAAGCATAGAGTCCTTCTAAAATCCAAAATCCACTTTAAATATTACAAAATCATTTTGTTTTTATTTCCTTTTGATTGAAAGATTATTACCAAAAGAGTATGACTAGCAGGTGTATAAATGACACCACTTAACTGATGATTCATCTTCAAGCACACTGTAACTACGTGTACCGTTGTCACTTATGAAGGAGGGAAAGCTTTTCCAAGGACATTTTTTTATAGCCATTGTTTCTGGAAAATGATTTCAAGATGAACAGTGATAGAAACTAAGGCAATTTTAGCTCTCATGCAATTTGAAGATTTTGCTATTTTAGAAGGATTCCACCAAATCTCCACGAATATTTGTGAAATTGTTTTCTGAAGAAATGTTAGTTGATCAACATGAATTAAACTTCCACTAACCTTCATATAACAGGGGAGGAAGGGGGGGAAGGCAAGGGATGAGGAAGCAAAAAATACAAAAGAAAAACAAGTCGGTCCTTTTACCCATGACCCTGAAAATGAGGTTACACTAAGCTAGAATCTCAAAAAATATAAAATGAAATTAATCATATCAGCCATTACAAACCAGTTTATTATAGCTGTTTACCTGCCTTCCATGCAGATGGGATGTGTAAAGATCACAATTTGAGAGGATGAAATGGGTCTAGGTTCATAAAGATGAAGTTCTAAAAAATGATTTTAAGAGACGGAAAGACAGGGAAAGTAACAGGATATGGGAAAGACCGAAGGAGGCCGGAAACCAAGTTTGTGTTAGAAGAACCGTATTTACTAAATGGATCCAGAGTCCACAGCAGGTCAGGGATGTGCCTGCCAAGGGAGGGATTTAGATAGAAAGAGGAAAGCTAAGGAGATTAGAATTTCAGCTGCTGTTACCGGAAACGGGAGGGGCACGCGAGGGTAAGTACTCACCCTGGGGTTGAAGGCCAGCATCTGAGGATCGTTAGGATCTACCACAGAAGGATATGGCTCGAAAATGACAACTTTTCTAGGAGATTCCAATGCAGACCTACACATGGACACTAGTAGATCTACCACCTTGAAATACATACATAAGATAGTTACCATCCTTTGGGTTTCATCAAGTGCTCTGCCATTGTTTCTTCCTGTCATGGTACCTAGCATAAGTTAATCAGGAAAGCCTCAGCACTGCTATCAACTTCTCAGATCTGTAACTTACGGCTTCAGATCAAGTCTGCACAAACTTGACCACTAACTTAAAACAGCTGACATGTGTTGGAGTGCCTGGGTGGCTCCATCTGTTAAGCACCCGACTCTTGATTTCAGCTCAGGTCATGATCTCATGGTTTGTGGGACTGAGCCCCACAATGGGCTCTGTGCTGTTAGCTTGGGATTCTCTCTCCTTCTCTCTCTCTCTCTGCCTCTCCCCTGCTCTATCCTTCTCTCTCAAAATAAATAAATAAACATTTAAATAAAATAAAATAAAATAAAATAAGTTGCTCCCAATTATGTCCTAATATCCCTTTGTCATGAACACATATTATGCTCTAACATTGTTCTAGGCTCTGTGCACAAGACAGACAGGTCCTTTCTCTCGTGGAATTTACACTCTAATGGAGAAGATGCATAATAAAACAAATCAGTTAAACAAAATAGATGTTTAAATACATTTCTGGTCATGTTGAATGCTGTAAAAATTAAGCAGGCATTAGAGACTAAGGCAATAGAGGGTGCTGTTTCTGAGTGGCTAGGAAGGTGTGATGTTTCAACAGAGACTAGAATAAAGATAGAGAGGGAGACCTAACTCTGGGGAGAAACTGTTCCGGGTGATGGAAACTGCAGATGCAGGAAATGAGTCTGACATGCTCTAAGAAGAGTGAAGCTCCTGACATCATCTGACTTCTTCCAGCTCTTTGCCTCAGGCCATTAATGACCTTCGTATGCTAAATATGATGGTTTTATTCCTATGTTCTTCTATGGCCTTTTCACACAATTTACTAAGAGGCAGTGTTATTTAACAGTTAAGGGCAAGGCCCCCTCTCCAGTCCCCAAACCAATAAGCTTCTGGCCACGGAATTAAGAAAACAGATACTGTCTAAATGGAGACAGTGTGCCAGTGTGAAGACAGGGACATCATAAGGAAAGCAATGGGCTTAATCTTTATAGAGAAAAAATACTTCGAGAAAGTTTTTAAACAGGCATTTTAAAAATGCACACAAAGAGTAAGACAAATTTTGATTCTTGTGGTTAATGAAAGGAGCACTGTGACCTAACAATGGCAGGGCTCACTCTGTTGTGTGTATACTCACAAAACACAGCCACCCAATCACAGCATCCAGAAATGCCAGGGACCTAAAATAATTAGCAACACTCAAACCATTCCATTGGGTATATGATCTATTAGTAATACTTCTCAAAGTACACAGACATACATACCCCCAAGACTCACTCAGAGAACAGTAGGACTGAAACTGTTAGTATGTTTTTAACACACTATTCTATTTATAGGTGTGTGTATACATAGGATTTCCAAGCAATAGATATAATAAAGACATAATAAAATCCTTTTTGTCTTCCATACCCACACTCACATTCCTTCTACCCCAGAGCGATGCACTTTAACCCAGATACAAATTGTTTTCAGCATTATCTGGTCTCCCAATAAAAGAAAAACAAATAAAAACTCCTAAAAAAGAATAATCAGTAAAATAAAATAGCTTCTTCTGAAACTCTGGCAGTGGAGAGGGAATTGGCACTGTCTTATAAAAATTTTCGAGAATTACGTGACACGGTCTGCAACTGAAGCTTTATAAAAGTACACGCCCTTTGCATATAGGGTCAAATGATCTTTGACAAGGGTACTAAGACCACTCAATGGAAAAGGATACTTTTTTCTACAATGATGGTGGGAAAACTACATCCACAAAAAACTGGAGTGGACCCTTATACCATACATAAAAATTAACTCAAAATGTAATAAAGACCTAAACCTAAGACCTTAAACTATAAAATTCCCACAAGAAAACATAGGAGATAAGCTTCATGACACTGAACTTGGCAACAATTACTTGGATTGACAACAAAAGCAAATACAGACTAGTGGGTGTGCATCTAACTTGAAAACGTTGGTGCATCAAAGGACACAATCAATAGAGTGAAACGGCATAGGATGGGAGAAAATATTTGCAAATAAGATATCCGAAAGGGGGTTAATATCCAGAATATATAAACAGTTCTTACAACTCGACAAGAAATCACATAATTTAAAAATAGGAAAAAACCCAGATAGACGTTTCATTAAAGAAGACATACAGATGGCCAACAAGCATATGAAAAGATGCTCACCATCACTAATCATCAGAAAAATGCAAATCAAAACCATAATGAGATATCACCTCACAACCATTAGGATGGCTACTATCAAACAAACAAACAAACAAACAAACAAACCCAGAAAATAATAAGTGTTAAGCACATGAAGAAATTGGAGTCTTTGTGTGCTGCTGATGGAATTATAAAATGGTGCAGCCACCATGGAAAAGAGTATGGAGGCCTCTCAAGAAGTTAATAACAGAACTTCCATATGATCCTGCTGGCAGTGACAATCCCACTTCTGGATATATTTCTAAAATAATTCAAAGAAGGACTTTAAACACATTTGCATATGCATGCTCACAGCAGCATTATTCATAATAGCCAAGAGATGGAAGCAACCAAAATGTCCACTGACAGTTGAATGTATAAACAAAATGTGGAAAATACATACAGGAAATATTATTCAGCCTAAAAGAAGAAAATTCTGTCACATACTACAACAAGGGTGAACCTTGAGGATATTATGTTAAGTGAAATTACAAAAAGACAAATATTTTAAGATCCACTTATGAGGTATTTAAAGTAGTCAAATTCATAGAAACAGAAAGTAGAATGGTGGTTACCAGAGTTGGACGAAGGGGGTTTACATAAGGGGAGTTGTTTTAATGGATATAGTTTCGAGTTCTGCAAGATGAAAAAGTTATGGAAATCGGTTTCACAACAAGTTGAATATACTTAACGCTACTGAACTGTATGCTTAAAAAATGGTTATGATAGTAAATTTTATGGTATGTGTTTTTTACCACAAGAATAAAGATACAAACAGATACAATAATTAATAACCTGAACAATGTTCCTTCTTTCAATCAAATATTTATTAAACATCTTGTGCTGAAAGCTTCAAAACAATCAAAACTACCAAAAATTATATGCATTCTTTTGCCAATAATTTCACCAGTGGAGTCAAGCAAACTCTAATGAAATAATGGATGTCAGGGTAGAGAATTTAATTAGAATTATTTATGTTAATATATGTCCTAAGCTAACTTCCAAGAAATAGCATAACTACCATAGCAAAATCACATGCGGTCTACCAAAGCCTCCTACTCCTGGCTTCCTGGGTATAGAGCTATTGACTGGGGGCAGTTGCTCTTCGTGGGACATTTCTGCCCCTTTTGTCCAGGTCAGGCTGTATGATTAGCTTCAATCACCTCAATCAATGGACTGGCAGCGGGAAGGGGTGGAGCTGAAGAAGCAACAGGTGCACCTTCTCAACTTTTCTCTCCACTCTACTATCGGACAGGTACTTTAGACAGCAGAGCAGACGGTCCAGTTCCCTCAATCATCACACAGAAAGCTGCCTAACAAACATTCTAATTGGCCAGCAGCGTAAGCCAGAAATAAAAATGTCTATCATCCGAAACCACTGTAATTTTATGATTTATCTGTTGCAGAAGTTAGCATTCAGAATTTTTGAACAAGGAAAGGTTTGTATAACACTGGATTTGTATTCGTCTGCATGTGTTAATTTTTCAATGAAGGAAAGGGTCTACTTTAAAAAATAAACATTAACAAATGACTATGATTTCTTCTACCACAAATCATGTATTTCCCCACTCTCAGCATTTAAAATGAGAGATTCTTAATAGGACCTCAGCACATATGGTGAGTGGCGTAGCCATCAGGTTACACACATCTTTCCTCTTAGCCCAAATAATATAATTGAAGAGGCAATCTGGAGGCTAAGATACTTAGGATAGAGAAATACAGAATTCAGGCAATGGGAATTAGGCCATTTCTTGAGTGAACAGAGGTCTGTGGGCTTACAGAATCACATGCTGCCACAGGCCATTACACACAACCCAGCTGGCAGAGCAAGACTCTGCACCCTCCCCCGCAGGTAAAGGCGGCCTAGGAGCACTTGCAAATGAGAAAGTTCAAGTCCAGGTGAGCAAGAAAGGCATGTACAGGAGTGGCCTACGGATATATAACGTATTCTGTAAAAGAGGCGTATTGAAAATTGAAGATCGATGGCCTTCAAACATTTCAATATGGATTCTTTTTTTCTTAATCATTTATATGAGATCCCAACACACACACACAAAATGGAGCTGTTTTTGTTGAAACAGTATTTGAGTGTTTGGAATCCTAGCTGCTGAAACACACTCGTTCCAGGATAGCCTCCTTCAGTGTCCCCCTAAGGAATGTTCTTGCAGCCTCATAGAACCATTTAAAATGTAGGCGCCAACTGATGCAGCAGGACTACTGAGATATACTAGAAAGAGAATCTGTTTCCACCTAATCTTTGGAATTATAAACAGAATATTGGGTACTTGCTTCAAAGTAGCGAAAAGAATATTCCACTTTGGAGTAGAACCACTAAGTTGACACGGCCGAGTAATTGTGTTTTATAACTATCATGTATAATCCAAAATTAATCTCTCTTTAGCAAACATTATTTTTTGAGATGTATGTATAATAAGGGGGGGAAAGCACCTAATCTAATATTTTATCAGCCTAGCCTACTTGCTGGCATGATGTTAATTTTCTTTCTAATCCATTTTTCTTATTTCCAGGCTTTAAATCCTTCCCTTTTCAAATGGTCTGAGGGACAATTTACATCCACTAAAATGCACAAATGTTAATTTTACCACTCAAATAATTTTATATACATACATACATACATATACCTATTACATATATACATATATAAATACACACACACATGCACACACACTATTCATGTAAAATACATGCATGTATATTCACAAACACACACACACACCTGTGTAAAGCTTAATCATCTTTACCTAGCTATAAATAGCATATAGTAAACTATCTTTTCTTTGAGCAATATTAGTTCCAGTTGGTAAGAAAAACTTTCACATTAAAAAAAATAATAAGGAAAGAAAAAAGACCCACATGGTCAGACACATTCGAGAAACCCTTAAAGTAGTGGCTACTCATTTTCTTAGTTTCCGTTTTTCTGAGAGCCTTTAATATGCAAATATGTGCATTTTGGGTGTAGGGGCAATATCAATCTGTATTTCTGAAATTTAATCGTGGAATCTTTTTTGCCACATGACATACAATCACTGTTATACTGGTTGTATTTTTATTTCTCATTTGTAACTCATTACATCACAACTGTTTTCCTTAATATTTCTTCAGGTGGATATATCTCAGTTTAGTTAATCAGTGAAATAATCAGGTTAACAGAATGTACGTAAATCCATGAGGCGGGTGCTATCCATATTTACCGTTGTACCTCCATCTGGTGCAATGCCTGTTACATAGCAGGCATTCAGTACTTGTTGAAAGAATGTCTGTTATATGATCATTTGTTCCCACTCATCTTTGCAAATTTTAAAAATGACAGATTGGCAATTCTTTTCACATTTAGTTTCCTGTTGATTTCAAATACAGCTGAATATTTTCTTATGTTTCTTTACTAACTATAGGTCCATATTTGTGAATCGTGCGTTCATTTCCTCTAATAATCCGTTATGATCTTCATGGTTTTCTATTTTTATGTGCTTTTATACATTTATGTTTGAGGGAAAATAAACTTTTTCATAATTATCTCTTAATGTTCACTATTCTTTCAAGTAGAAAACGTGAAATATGTATGGACTCGATGCTGGTGTTTTCCTTTATGCTTTCCTGAAACGGCATAAACGAATAAACCTGACACACTGTTTACTCTCCTCTAGTATGTATACGGTATTTTCAAACAAAACTCTTTAGGCCATTGGGAATTTGTTTCTACCAACAGTGTAAAGAGCTAATCTGTTCCCCCCACCCCACATTACAGGCCATTTGTTCCCACTTACTAAATCATTTTTACTTTACAACTTTATATGATGCCTTCTTTAAAGTATATTAAGTATATCTTTAACAAGATCTGTTTTGGGGATCATTTGACATTCTATTCTTTGCCAGTACTGTATTTTTTTTTAAATATAAGATTGCATAATATTTTTTTGTATGTGCTTGGTCTAGCCTCCCTTAATTAACATTCATATTTTTTTTATGTTTTGTCTGATTTTTTTTTCTTATAGATTTATTAGAAAGTTAGGTTCCATGAATAAATTTTAAAAATCAATTGAAATTTTGATAGAATTGCAACAAGTAAATTCTATCATCTTTATAATATTTTTTTCCTTCTGGAAACATGGAATGCTTCTCTACTTCCAAGTTGTTTCATTTTTTTTTTATATTTATTTGCCTTCCTATGTCGTAAACACTGCTATTGTAAAATTGGATGCTTTTTCTTATATGTTCTGCCCTTTATCTTTTCACCTAAGTTTCAGGAATAAATTAGATTCCATTTTATGGTACCATAACTTTACAAATGAATTTTACAGAATACATGTGCAAGTGTTTCGATATTTCAACTTCACCGTGAAAGAATCACAATTATTTTTTAAACAACAGAATGTGGGTTTAATTTCTTCCCTTGGCAATGGCAAAATGACAAAACACTCACTAGATGAAGATAGCAAAATTGAGTTTCTATCTATTAAAAAAAAAAATCAAATGCGGGTTGTTTTTTAATCTAACGTCAAACTATCAAATATTTGTCCAAAAGACTGAAGGAAACTAGTAGGTCAGAACAAGTTTTTCAAATCAGAGTAAGGAATAATTAGTATTGTGTGTTACTACCTGAGCTCCAGTTGCTATCTCATCAGCAGCTTCATTCATTACTCCCAGGGTTTGAAAAGCAAATACACAAAGCTCTCGTTCACACACAGTGGGCTACAAAAGAAAGGGGAATGAGTTACACCACTGTTTTCCATTGCCCAATTCCTAAATTAAATTTATGGCATTCCATGTAATAAATAATGCAAAAGTTTCAGAATGTTAAAAAGAAAGGAATCCTACGACTTGGTTTAATACATTTCTAAATTTAGGTAACAATTGGTAAATAATCACCTAGTGATACAGAGTCACCAATATAAGAAATCCATTTCAAATAGTTGTAGGCACTTGCACTCAGAACTTTTCAGCAGTAGATGGAAAATACATCTCTCCTGCTTAATACACATTTGCATCTGAGATGTATAAAAAAAGGCAGACACCTAAGCTGGTGATATCCTTAAAAAATGAGGTTAAACCGAACAGCTATGTAAAATAAATATACAGAGAAGAATTCCACTTTTCCCTAGGTAGTTTTCTTTGGAAGAAATAAGCATGACTCTGCTTACTTGTTACCCAGCTCTTGAAAGATTGGTTTTGGTGCAAAGACTTGTGACTTCAATAACCTCCTGAAGTCAACAGCACTGAAATATACACTCTGCAATTGCTTTGGAAAAGTTCTCATCTTTCAAATCTAATATAGTGTCATCTGTTTGATTTATCTTATCTCCCGAGTTACATTGCATTAGGTAGCTGATGAAGCCTAACGATACAATCCATGGTGCCGCTGCCTAGCAGACAAAAGGCATTTGTTAGTGCCACTGCTTCTAAGCTCACTCATTTCTGAGGACCACTTGGTCTAGTGCTTATCCAGTGGGAAGTATGGTCCTTTGTGGTCCACCCTTTATATTCAAAAAGGGCCCAAGTGGTGGCTTTGTGTACATAAGCATGACCAATCACAAACATTTCTGGTTGACGTTCCCCAAAGAATTTTAGGGAAAAAGGAACTGATATATTTCCTTCGTCCTCCTTAAAAGTGCAGTTTGATTACATTTCAGAAACAGCAGGAAAAACTACCTATGAGAGCAAATTAATTGGAGAAAGTTCTTCATCCATACTCAAGCTATATACACACTGCTATACATAGATGGATATACTTAGAGCAGACTGTTCAATTTCCGCAATTTTTTGTTTACTTAAGTGTTTAACCTATTTTTTATCTTCTATTTTTTTGTGTGTTTATCTATGTGTATGTAAGTCTCACACTCAATTTTTCCCAGAGACATTGGATTGTTTCTTCTCTTCACTTTCTAGGAGCATGATATGGTCTGAAACAGTAACAGAAACTACTGATTGTACATTTAGTGTAGTGCCAAACACTATACTGATGTTTGAGGATAGTGGAACAGTATACCACCGAGGGTCCAGGGTGAAGATAAAACTGTGGCAATCATAAAGAGCCCTAGGAATTTATTCATGTAACAGCTACTCAACAGTGTTCTCTGAGGAAGTAGACAGGGACACAGATGGTGTTTTTAATACTACTCTTGTCAAATAACCATACATTTTTATGAATAAAATCCATCAATCCCAAAGCTAAAAATAGGATAAAGCTTATTTAGTGTATATGAGTAACAATTGGCTTTATTTTGTCATTTGAACTTTTGGTAATCAATTACACTTACTTTGTGATCATCCAAATATGTATGTATGTATGTATGTATGTATGCATGTACATGTGTATTCACACACAGATTCCAGGAAATGTTTTAAAACAAAAGAAACTACCTTTTTCAGTACCTGATTATTGCTTGAAACAACAGAAATAAAGATGAAAGAAAATACTTCGTCCTATATTAGATTGGATGGATAAACTTTTATAATTTTAACTTAGGAAAAATTTCAAAGACTTAAGGAAAAAATATAATAGTTATTGTTCCATATCTCTATCAGCCCACTCTGTCCTCAATCCTAGAGATTCATGCGCCACCCTGGTTTGTGTCTCAAATAATTTTCACCAGTTCCACCCCTGATCTCTTATTTTTTTTTATCTTGGGTAATATATAAACATTTCAATGCTGTCTTTTGCATTTCCTTTTCATCCCCCTCCCAGACATGATTATATCCAAATCTCCTAATCACATGGACTTACCAATGGACCCATTACTTTAAATAATAAACCTACAATCCTGATGATAAAGCTATGGCTTGAGTACTTTATGGACACTTCTTTTCCCTTCTTGCATCTTTTTGATTAAAATGTATGAAGCTGATTTATAGGAATATCCTGTTTCTGCAACTGTCTGAAGAAGGAAATCAGGTACCCTGGAAAATTTGGGGGGAAAAAAGAAATTTTGCTACCATACTAAAAAATTAAAACTGCACATTATATTCTTACAAAAATAATTTGATCTTCCCTTTTTGTAAAATGGCAAATATAGAGGTAGTAATATGGTGATTAACATATATAGGTTAACACTGACCTAAGTAAATACTAGTGAATCGTTAAACTAACACTTCTGTATTTATTGCTCACTTTACTAGAAAGTTTAAGACAGTATTTGAGACATAAATCAGTTTCATTTTGAGATAAAAATTTACAAACTAGGTTTTGTAAGCCTTTGACTTTCCCTTCTCCCATGTTTATCCACATTTTATTTGAGAAGTTCAAAATGTCAACACAACATAGCACCCTAAAAGAAAGTTCTCAAGTCATATTAAGTAAATCAAGATTAGACATCTCCTTGCTCACAGAAAGGATATCTTATTCAAGAAAGAGAAACCAAATCATTCTTCCCTATTGAAACATAAGATTTATATAGTGGATTAGCGATCTTTCATGTTAGCTGACTCTCAGCTAATCCCCTGCCCCCAACAAATTCTATTACTATACTATTTACACAAAAAACTCTAGCATTAATGAAAAATAGAACATAGTTGGGGCATCTGGCTGGCTCAGTTGGTAGAGGATGCAACTCTTGATCTCGAAGTTGTGCGTTCAAGCCCCACACTGAGTTTAGAGATTACTTAAACGAATGAATGAATGAATGAATGAATGAATAAATAAGCCCCCAAATTTACAAAAATATATTTAAAAAAATAGAACATGATCCTTTAATAGCTATTACTACACATACACTTTAATAAAGTGTATAAGCCTAAACATAACCAAACGTGTACAACATTTATGAGTTTATTTTTGAGTTTACAATCAATAAGTTTCCATTTGCAAAATATTACCTATTCTTCATGTTATTATATTGCCCTCCAGCAGTTAGTTCTTATAATTTAAACTATAAAACCATGCCAAGTCCTTCTTGCCATTGCACATACATAATTTTTTTTGCAATATAATATTCATTACACACCATTTAAACACATGGAGAACTTTATGTGTCCCTGAGATTTATTTTAGAAGTTTTTAACATACATTTTAAATTTTGTTTGAATCAAAACAATTTAAATGTGAGCAGTGAAAACATATTTCAAGAATGGTTAAGCCCTAAAGAATATTTTAGAACCTAACTGCATTGTAGAAACTTTGTGTTTTCAATGAATTTAAATCACTTCCCACTGAAAATAGAAATGATAAACCTCAAGAGAATCTAGCTACGTATTTATACTTGGCATGGTGTTGGTGAGTGGTTTGCAAACCCTTTTTTGCCATCCTCTTTCTGTTTAAACAAAGTTTTTCATGTAAGCCCAATATACAGAACAGTAACCAGAAACTGGTTACTATTCCAGTTGAGGCACATGTGCACAGTTCAGTTTTCCTATCTGTAAACAGGGATTTAAAAAAAAAAAAAAAAAATCACACCTAGCACATCAAGTAGAGCAGAGGACCGAGAAAGAGAACCAAGTAAGATAAGGTTCATAAACTCCCCCTGAGGTATACAGAGCTGTTTCACTATTAACAGCATTAGGGAACTTGGATAAGCCGTGTCTTCTGTGTGTTGTAACCCAGTGTGTGTACAAAAATAGGTTTTTAATGAAAATTTTCATTGAGGCTTATTATGAAGAAGTGTTTTTATTTTTATATCCATAGTTCATCCAAACCCTTAACTTATTGTTAAAACTGTTCTTGCTAAAAAAGAAATGAGCAGCGCAAATAAAAATTCAAAATTAAAAAACTAGTATTGAACACATATGAGAATAATGAAGAATATCTACTGGAAACTCAAAACCTACAAGCCTTCAGCTCTTTGTATTTCTGACTTTTATAGTTTATGCTTCAGGTTCTTTTCATGGTTTGGAAGAGAGACACATTCCAAGGCGGGGTGGGGGGCTGGGGGCGGGGGGAGGTACTGTCCATTAAGAAAGACAGGAATCCCACAGAGATCAAGACAGATTTATAGTAAGATAGGCCCATGCATGTTTAAGCTTCTCCACTGTCTCATATAACTTAAGTTGTTGTTTGAGCTTTAAAATCAATTTCTTCTACTCAATTTGGATGTTAAAAAAAAATCATATTTCTGAATTAAAGGTTTTTTTTGGTATAATTGTTATTTATCTTAGGTTGTATTTCAAAACTTGAAATCTTATTTCTGAGACATGGAGCGGGGGATGGGAGGATGGGGTGAGGAGGGGACAGGATGTGCTTTTTCATTCATTCTGAAAATAAGAACTTAAGCTACAAACATTTGTCTAAGGTCCACAGCAAGGTTGGATACACAAAAATACAGATTGTCGGGTTTCTCAGCTGACTTTGCTTTAATAGGATTGGGCGTTGTTCTTGAATAATGAAGCAGGATCTCGGGCCTAATCAGTCCATCCAGAGCAAGCAATGTGGAACGTTTTCACATGACAGGAGAAGAGAATGAGATCCTACTTTTCATATCCCATGTTGATCAGGGAAATGGGAAAGTCTAGTAGCAGGGACACACAGAATGATTGCCAAGTACCAGTGATAAAAACTTCTAACTGTAGGGACACTAACCCACACAACCACGTACGTGGTTTTCTCCCACCGGGTTCAGCAGCCCTTATGCAGGGTTCAAAGAAGACCAACAGTTGCATTGACTCATGGTGTTCAGAGTGAGTATAACAAAAAGACAAGGGCACTGGGAAGTTACAGGCTGATAAAACACTGGTGAGTCTGGCAGTAAGTTCTTGTTTTCGCATTTTCCAAAACCTCTTGATGAAGTGTTTTTAAAGCATTTTAAAGCATCTCCCAGTTTGCTGCATTAACATTCTAATTGATTTCAAAATGTAGAGAACCAATGATTTGGTTTGGGTTGGGTTTTCTGATCATAATCCAATCTGCATTGTCAAATGGAAAAACCCAGGAAAATCTAGGACTAGACCATCCTTGTGATGTTAATATGAATTTTAAGCAGATTCAAAGTATTACAAGTCAGGTCTCATGCCTGGGAATGATATTTATAACCTTCGTGAACAAAAGCGTTAAGTGGAGCCTTGTGGTATTTCTAAATAAGTAAACAGTGTAGTTACCTGTGTTGCAGAAGGTAGGACATGCTTACCCCGACCTCTGAGTAAAGTGACAGAATAGTACAAGTAGTGACCGAAATGTTAGGACTTCTGGGGAATAGTAGTAAAAGAGGACTTATATAATCCGATAAATAATCATGCTTAGAGAAAAGAGAAAAAAATATAAGACACAGTTTGGCTTCGGAAAGAGAAAAGTCTAACAAACATAATGAACATTAGGCACAGAATTCTATGGAAGCCTGAGTTTTATCTAACCTGTTTCATCACCAAATGGGATATAACTTATCCTCTTTACATCTCTGGGAGCCACTGCAGCTTGTAATGCATCCTTTAGGCTGAATAAATGGTCAATGAGTCATTTTAATAATATATACCCCATAAGAAATTTTATTTGTAATAATTTTACACATTTCTATTAAAATTACAGTAGAACATACTGCAATGTAAATATAAGAAAGATGCAGAATAAATGAGTATGCCTGATTGAGGTTCAACATCTGTTTTCAAACAATCAAGAGGCAGTTCTTTCTGTTTACTTCTCTTCCTTTGAAGATCAGATATTCCTTTGACTTTCATTTCCTGACCTGATTTCATCTGTCATTTACCTAACTATTTAAAAAACCCAAGTAAGTTTTCTGATTTCCTTAGTATGAGTCTGAATCACAGCAAAAGAAAACCAGCTGATAGCTAGCTATACTTATTTAGAAAACATCGTTATTTACAAAAGCCCTTCCACTTCTACAAAGAAACAGCCAACTTCACTGGTGCAGAATAAAATAGGTAAAACAAAACTGGGAGCAAGGTGCAGAAAATACCAATAGCAATTAGGATATTTCTATCACTTACTATAGGAATGAGCTGCCATTAACTGAACCGTAAAGAGCAAACTCCCAGTGAAACGTGTAGTAAATTTCCAGGATGTAAAAGTAGTCAGTTCAAATACGTGAGTCAAGAATAGCATTACGGTTAAGAACCATGGCTTGGTGCCACTGTCCCGGGGCTCAAATCTTGTGTATATCGCTTACCAGCAGTGTTGATATTAAATAAATTACTGGTTTCTTCATCTGTGAAGCAGGGGTAATAATAATACCCACCTCATAGGGTTATGATGAGGATTCAATTAAATAATCCATGTAAAACAAGTTCAACACACGATCACATAAAAAGCACTCAAAAGCATGTGGCATTAATAACATTACTATTATCTTCTGGAGTGAAGATTGCATTGCCCTAGATCAAGCAATGGGCCAGGATCCACAGAGGAACATTAACAAAGTATAAATGGACCTCCTGAATGGGATAAACTAACGTGACCAAAGCATTCTCCTTATTTTCATTGTAACTACACATTTCCATGTATCACACAAAAATAACAAACTTGCACAAATATTTAATAAACAAATGCTAATTTAGTTAATTTAGGTTTCAGAATAACATTGTATCTCTTCAAGAGAAAAGCTAACTGATAAAAAAATAGTGTATGAGTAGCAAGAAAAACTTTTTATATAGGTTTCCCATAAACAAATATATCATACAATTTGACAGATGATTATGATCATAAATGGCTATTCTATGTTTTTTTAGAGTCTAAATCTTGAAATGCAAACAAGTTCTAATAGAATTGTCTCTTTCTACGCTTTGTAATTTGTCTTTTCAAACATATTCCCAAGAACAGGACAAATTTCTCTTAAAAAGTACAGCAGAATCTAGCATGGTGCCTTATACTTAGGGAGTTTTCAATAAGCATTTATGATGCAGTTTTGAAATGAGGCAGAAGCAGGTTCGAAGTCCAGCTTTTACCCATACTTGCTGAGTAATGCTGAACAAACTGCTTAACCTCCTTCAATCTTAATCCCCTTATTTGTACCATGAGCACAAAAATACACAAACCACAAGAGTTCTGTGAAAATCAAATAAGGAAGCAATATGCAAAATATGTACACACAGTGCCTAGCACACAGCGCTCATGTCATCCGCAAACAGAGATCATTTTCATTTTTCCTTTACAGCCTGGATACCTTCGAATAATTTTGCTTACCTAACCGCCCTGGCTATAACCTCTAGCACAATGTTGATGAGAAGTGACAAGAGCATTACAAAGAATGAACTAACTTAAAAATAAACTTATCCAAGGTTGTGTGAGACCCGAACACTGAAAACTACAAAATAGGGTATAATTTAAATAAATGGAAAAATTTCCTGTGTTCCTTATGGACTGGAAGGGTTACAATTTTTGTTAACTCAGGAATACTTCCCAAATTGACCTACAGAGCCAGGGCAAAGCCATTCCAACTGCCTTTTTTGGCAGAGATGGACAAGCTGACCTTAGAATTCATACAGAAATGCAAGGGACTCCAAATAGTGAAATCCAATCTTATAAAAGAAATACAAAGTTGGAGGACTTGTACTTCTTGCTGACAAACTTAATGCAAAGCTACAGTAAACAAGATAGTGTAGTACAGGTGCAAGGACACACATACAAGTCAGTGGAATAAAATTAAGAGTCCAACAAGAGACCAACACATCTACAGCGAAATGATTTTCACAAGGGTGTCAGTATCATTCGATGGCGAAAGAAGGTCTTTTCCACAAACTGTGTGGAGGCATTTGGATACTACATACAAAAGCATGAAGTTAAAATCCAATCTCACGATACACAAAAATTAACTCAAACAGGATCAATGACTTAAATGTAAGATAGAAACTATAAAACACTTAAAAGGAATTAGGCTACAGTTCAATTGATAAATATGGACTACATAAAAATTAAAAAATTTTGTGTGTCACAGGACACTATCAAGAAAGTGAAAAGGAAACCCATAAAATAGGAGAAAATATCTTCAAATCACATATCTAACAAAAATCTAGTATTCAGAATATATAAAGAACTCTTAAAGCGCCTGGATGGCTCAGTTGGTTGAATTCTGACTCTGGATTTCAGCTCTGGATCTCACGGTCATGGGACTGAGCCCTGCGTCGGGCTTCACGCAGAGCATGGAGCTCGCTTGGGATTGATTCTCTCTCTCCCTCTCTCTCTCTGCTCCTCTCCTGAATGAGTGCATGCTCTCTCTCTCTCTCAAAATAAATCAATAAACTTTAAAAATAAAAAAGAACTCTAAAAACAACAAAAAAGAAATAGTCCAATTAAAAATGGGCGACAGATAAAAACAGACATTTCTCCAAAAAGATGTATAAATGGCCAATAAGCACAAGAAAAGAGGCTCGAAATCACTAATCATTAGGGAAAGCGCAAATCCAAACCACAACGAGATACCACTTCACGCACACTAGGATGGCTATTAGGGGGGATTAAAAAGGAGAATCGCAAGTGCTGGAGAAGATGTGGAGAAACTGGAACCATCCTATACCGCTGGTAGAAATACAAATGG
Organism: Neofelis nebulosa; assembly: GCF_028018385.1. NCBI lineage: Eukaryota > Metazoa > Chordata > Mammalia > Carnivora > Felidae > Neofelis > Neofelis nebulosa. The sequence goes on along the minus strand of NC_080782.1, from coordinate 37,861,320 downwards.
TATAGCCACTGTCAAAAATAGTTTGGCAGTCCCTCAAACGGTCCCTCAAACAGTTACATCCATACAATGTAAAATTATTACACCATAAAAAGAAATACAGTATTGATACACACTACGTGGATGAATCTTGAAAGCATTATATTAAGTGAAAGAAGACAAAAACAAAAGGCCACATAATGTATGGTTCCATTTATATGAAATGTCCAGAGGAGGCAAATTCATAGAAACAGAAAATAGTTTCACAGTTGTCAGGGGAGGAGGGGAGTAAAAAATTCGGAATGACAGCTAACAGTTATGGATTTCTTTTGTGGGGGGGGGGGTGGGGAATGGAATGTTCTGGAACTAGACAGTGATAATAGCTGCACAACACATGTGAACACACCAAAACCTACTGAACTGTATACATTAAAACAGTGAATTGCATGTTATATGATTTTATCTCAATTTAAAAATTGCAAAAAAAAAAAAAAAAAACCACTTGAGATTGGATAATTCCTCCCAAAATGCACATACACACATTTGATTCTTATTTCTATACTCCTTCAATAACATCCCAAATGTGTCAGTGATCTGGCATTTCTTGAAATCTTTATTCTGACTCTATGCATACTACTGCATACCTCTTCTAACTTCTACCCTTCAAGCATCTTGAAATTGTGTGGTTTGAAGAAACACTGTTTTCAAACTTACACCTGTATATATACACCTGTATATATACACCTGTATCTATATGTATCTCTCTATCCATCTAGATCTATGTCCATTGATATTAATAAAGATACAGATAGATAAAAAATAGATGGAAGGAAAGAAAGATGATAGATAGGCACATATAAGAAATACAGTAAGAAATATTTTACTAATATGAAACTACTTGCTCTTTCACAGACTCCTTCAGAAATAGTGATTCACTTGTTCAAAATTATTACCATTATGTGTATTAAATAATTTCCTCAGTAGGAGAGCATTTGCTATAAAGTTATTTACTTATTTATTTTTATGTCTCAACCTTTTTTCATTTATATTCTGTATCAACAATGGTATTCTATCAGTGAGAACTTACCCTAAGCATGGGGCCATTTTGAAACACATGTGGCTCATCACAAACCACACAGTATTCATTCAATACAGGGATCCGCTGCTCAGCAAACTCAATTGTCTGGATAAAACAATAAAGAGAAATAATGAAGTCAAGTTCATAAATAATTTGGAAACCCATCAAAAGCTAAAATATTTCTGCAATGGATGGCTTGGCTCCTACCTGCACTAGGAAGCCGCGATCTCGTATTGGAATGCATTTGGCACCATTTGGCTATAAAAAGAAAAGTAAAAGAAGAAAATAATTTTTTAACTTGGAGCATATATAAATTACGCCTTTGACTTTTTGCAACAGTGTGAATACAAGTGTTATCTAAGATCACCTGTTACAGGAATTAAATCAGTGATTACGACATCAAGACTTTAGGATTTCTTTATTATAATATACTTTCTGCCATTACTACTGCAAGTCTTGTCTAAGCTAAATGAATAGTATTCTTAATTTCTGATCTCTAGTAAAAATGGTATTTTTAAATGTACACAAAAGCTCGTTTCCTCTGGTACTCATCGTCAAATGCTCCCACCTCCTCATTTAGACTACTTTAATCTCATTTTACAATGAGAATTATTCTTCCAAGGAAAAATTAGACAGTTGCTGAAGGGGTACAACATTAAACTATTGTACTGTATTAAGCTTAATCATACAGGAAGACAGGAAGACATTTTCTTTTACAGAATATGTGAAATTCTCTTTCTTAGGTGAAACTACCATGGGAAGAAACTTTCTAGTATGCACCACTCTGACATTATTTTCTATATGCCCTTACTTCTATTTCTATATGCCCTTACTTCTATTTTCTATATGCCCTTAACTTCTGTTAAGAAATGGGCTTTTAAGGATGTCCACCTAAAATTATCAGCATACTTAAATACATTTTATTAACGCAAATATAATTTTACGGTATCATTTACAATGTAATTTTAGAAATAAATCTATATGAGAGCAGCACAACTTTCTGAAAACGTATCTTATTTGTTTTCAATTTCATCTATGGCTAGCTGTATCCATATTAATGGTTAAGAGTTAGATATACCCTTGCCCCAACATACACACATGTTTACTAAAAGAAAACATTTTTAATCAACTATGTTATGTAATTAATATACATAAAATAAGTTTGTTTCTTTATCTGAAATCAGCTGTAATGTTGATCACTCTAGAGGTAAATTTCGTGTAAGACTGACTCCCAATAAATTCCACACCAAAGGGCTTAAGTGTTAATACAGTTACCTTCTGGCCCCATCTCCCCCAGAAAAACTTCAGGATAAAGTGACTTCAGTTTTATAAAGCAGACACTGAGAGCAGCTTTAAGTGAAGCTCTGGGATACGGATGCAAGTGTTTCTTTTCTTTAGAAGTTACGATTCACAGGTGAAGTTTTCCTAATTTATATATTTATATCCCTATAATATTTATGTATATGCAAATTTACTTATATACAAATAATTTAAATATAAATATATTAGATACTATTATATATTATATAATTATATGTTATATATTATATATAACAGGAAGGACACTACTCTGAACTTAATTATTAGTCAAACTCTGTCCTCCATCACTTATGTAAGAAAACGAGAGAACAGATAAACCTACTTGATAAAACATTAAAATGCTATGTTTGCTTAAAAGGATAGGCTTTGTGGATCCAACGGGCTTCCTTCCATTTTTAGCAGCATTCATGACCATAATAGGAATTTGGACTAGACCTTAAATCAACAGCTACATTTATTTTTTCAGAATCAAAACGAACATTCCAGCACCAGCTGCACGTGTCTGGTATGCCAAATGATTTCCAAAAAGCAAAAGGAGGAAATTAAAAAAAAAAAAAAAAAAGAAGAACGACAAAACATCTTCTTTCCTCTACCAGATCTTACAAAAACAAAAATCTCTCCTGCACCCTAGCTAACGTTTACGAACTCAAGATGAAAGTATTTACGCACAGCAGGCTGGGAAGATGACGACGAAGAGGGTGTTAAGATACCAATAAGCCCTGAGGTAAGAGAGAGCCTCCTGCCCTCTGCGTTAGGTTCCTTGAAAAGCTCCGTCTTGGATGACTTGGGAGCGCTGGAGTAAGACTTGCTGAGCAATTTGTGGTTTTTCAGTCCGTACAACTCTTCCATTCTGAGATTACTGGAGTAAGACCTGCTCAACAGTTTGTGGGGCTTCAGGTTGGCGTTGTGCTCGCATCGCGGATCTCCAGAACAAGACCGAGCCAACAGTTTATGCGACTTCAGCGCCAGGCAGTCCTCTTGCTTGCCAGCTGCAGGGCAGGGCCGGTTCAAGAGTTTGTGCGACTTAATTGTCGTCACCGCCTGCTCAGCCCTGGGGTCGCTGGACAGGGAGCGACCAAAGGTCCTGTGCGACTTGCTGGAGCACACGTCGTCAGCCTTGACGGTACTGGAACAAGTCCTCCGCAGCAGCTTATGTGTTTTGGAGATTCCATCTTGCTCGGATTTCAGCTTGGATTTGCTTTTACCACAACCAGGGGGAGGATAACTTGGCGACCTTCAAAATTGAACAACAATTAGTACAGGGCAAATCACGAGTAAAACACACCATGGAAAAGACCCGTGAGGCTTTATCACCTCAACTCTGCTACAAACACCGCCTTGCTTTAAATACAGCCCATCCAGCTCAAACTGAAACCAACAGTATGTGTAGAGGGATCACATGGACTGAACTGAATTATATTTTTTCCTGGAAAGCAAAACAAGATTATCAGGGTTTTTTTTTCCCCCCTCCTATCTATCTCAGAGCTCTATACAGAAGCAATTTTGGTACAGAAAACTCTATGTGACTAGAAAACGAAGAATGCCATTTTAGTATATTTAACTCACGTTAAGAGAACAAAAACTCTAAATGTAGAAATGAATATATGTTTTTGATGGAACGGATGTAACAGTCTGTTCTCTGAAGTCACACAGAAAATAAACAGACGCCACAGCTATAGAAAGAATGCTTGAAGTACAATAATCATGGAGCATCACACGCCCAGAATTCAGTTAAGACCATGGTGAAGTCATCTGTTACCTACCTGCGCAAGGTAGTAAATAAATGCAGGGGGGACTTCACCTTCTTGTCAGACAGCTTCTTACTGTGCAGGCAATTGGATTTTTCTTTGCTCTGTTTCCACTGCTGTGTAACAAATGTCTGCATGATTCTGTCAATCCAAAGTAAGTCTGTTATCACAGTTCCAAGGTGATTTAATACGAGATTTCTGTATTACGTACAGCATGTATTTCTCAAAGGAAAATAAATGCACAGTAATTGGTGAGATTCTAATTTAGGATCATACAAGATGTCTCCAAATGTAGGAAAGCATTATACAGAAAATTTCTATGATTTGACTGCCATTTTGGTTAATAACTCATTAATTACTGTGATAAGATTAATAACATAAATGATAAAAGGATGTTCTTTTAAAGAAATTTAGGGGTTCCTGGGCGGCTTGGTCGGGTAAGCATCCAATTCTTGATTTTGGCCCAGGTCATGATCTCGTGATTCTTGGGATCAAGCCCCGCACCAGACTCTGCACTGTGAGTGCAGAGCCTGCTTGGGATTCTCTCTCTCCCTCTCTCTCTCTGCCCCTCCCTCTATCTCTCTCTCAAAGAGAGAGAGAGAGAGAGAGAGAGAGAGAGAGAGATTTAGAATGCCAGCCTTTAGGACCAACTTTAGCCGAAGTTCTTCAGCCACAAGAATATTCACAATTCTTTTGCTGGTGCCAGAAACACAGTCTTAAAAAAATGTTTGATAGTAATTATGCTTTTATCTATTAAGATACAAGTAAAGTCAATTTCTTTTCACTTGATTTGCTTATGCAATTTTCTTCATAAAAAGGGAAATAAAATGAAACTGCAAAAACCATAAGTAAAAATAAATCATGCAAAACTGACTCTATGGAGAAATACATAATCAGCAAATCTTATCTTTCAGCACAGCCCATTCACCTTTAAATACAGTGTGGTTTAAAAAAAAAATGTGTGTGTCTCTAAAAGCTTTTAGTTACTATCACAAAGCAGGAATTTGCTAACTCTGATCTCAGTATTTTCTAAGTTGAGACCACCGCACATCACTGTTTTATGGCAAAGAATTCTGGAACGTCCATTTTGGACGTGGACACAGCACTGTTTTCTGAGGCTCCCAGGCTGCGACAACTTCTCGGTATCTCACCTTTCAGGTGGAAACGGTGGAGGGTCCCTTAAGGCTGATACTAAAGTAGACATAATATTTTAAACATTATGTATACAATAAACATTTTGATTTTCTTTCAAAAGTGAATTCAGTATTGCCTACTTTTCATGTTCCTCTCAGCTCTCAGGGTTTTTTTATTATTATTATTTATTTATTTTTTTTAGTGTTTCTTTATTTTTAAGAGACAGAGTACGAGTGGGAAAGGGGCAGAGAGAGAGGGAGACGCAGAATCCAAAGCAGGCTCCAGGCCCTGAGCTGTCAGCACAGAGCCTGACACGGGGCTCGAACTCACAAACCTTGAGATCATGACCTGAGCCGAAGTCGGTCGCTCAACCGACTGAGCCACCCAGGTGCCCCTCCTCTCAGTTACTTCTAACACAGATTGCTTTTGGAGCAAAAAATGGTACCAATATTTACCATGTATAATATACCAAGGAGTAATTTATACACAGATTATTTTTCTCTTTTAACTCTTAACGCCCCCAGACAGTAGTAGCTATTATTCATAAATAAGCCTAATGGTTGAAATCTGCCCAATTTCACCTGGTTAATGAGTGGCAGAGCTGATCCCATATGGACTGACCTATGTTAACAACTCACTCAAAAGGGACAGGTGTGACCCTTAGCACTAAGACAATTTCTCAAGACCCTTCGGGTTTTATCAAATTAACTCAGATCATCAGAATGTATAACCTCAGACTTCCTACACAGATCTTTAGAAGAAACAGCCATTATGGAATAAGTTGAGGTCTTCCTAAGCCACAGAGGTAGTGAGGAAGAAGGGGACAGAACTGCAGTCAATGATGCAGGATTCCAAATTTGCAGTAAATTCACCTTAGAGTTCAGACCAATGGAAATCTTTATTTTGCACTTAATTTTTGAAGATTTTTTTTTTCACTCAAGATTTCAGCAAGATTTAAATGTAACAGTAATATTAGGGTCTTCGGTTTTCCCTGTACCTAACCTGAAATCCCCAGTGACCCCACCCTCTGTACCAGGCAGATTCAGATTCTTTTCCTCATATGGGAAATTGCCATTCCTGTGTACCATTCCCTAAGAAACCTAGTCCATGTTTCTCTTTTACTTGATAGACTAACTGGAACAAAAATATAACAAGTCAGTAGCTAAAGTTCCAATTTTCACATTACATTAGCATTTCTAAAGTGTGACTTCAACATCTAAAATGAGTTAATTCTTAAACTTGGACACCCAGATCCCTAGATGCTCTTGGATTCAAAAGGCGGGAATTAACTGTTCTACAGGAAAGTTAATGCTGTGTTTAAAGTTAATGGTAGTGCAAAATGTACACATGAGCACGTCTGGTGTAAGGACCACCTCCGCATAATGGAGAGCCGCCATGAGATTTTAGTCCTGGCACTGGTGTTTGTGTTTACTATTATGCTGGCACCACGGAGAGCTGCTACAGTTGCCACTGGCTGGTAATAAAAGAGAAAAAGACTTCAAAGCTCAATTACACCAGATGATGTCATAGTCAGCTACATCAACAAAAGTTCCAAGGTAGTTCAAATAGAGCATAGAGAGTGCACAAGGGCAACACTGTTGCTTTCTTCGTGCTGATTCCAAAAGGAATAGGCACTCAAGGAGCCCGCACTACACGCAGACGGTGGTGGTGAGAACAACTTCGGCAAAACAGTATCATGCATCAGATTAAATTAACGTACTGATTTTACAATCCAAATCTGAGCACTTTATTTTGATTTGCACCTCAGTTATAAATTGAATTTGGTTTACGGATGAACATAAGGGAAGGGAAGCAAAAAGAATATAAAAACAGGGAGGGTGACAAAAACACAAGAGACTCTTAAATATGGAGAACAAACAGAGGGTTACTGGAGGGTTTGTGAGAGGGGAGATGGGCTAAATATGTAAGGGGCATTAAGGAATCGACTCCTGAAATCATTGTTGCACTATATGCTAACTAACTTGGATGTAAACTTAAAAAATAAATTAAATAAAAATTAAAAAAAAATAAATTGAATTTTGTTTTAAGTGAAAACACAACATATGAAGACTCTGAACCTAATTTTATGTTTGTATGTATTTAAATTTAAATATCTGCAACACTTTTTTTCCTTTTAAAAACAACTTAAGTTTGATCAATGGAAATTCAGTATTAAGTCATACACAGTTTAAAATCATTTCCATGGTCTCTGTTACACTTAGCCTTTGCATGATAGAGATTCTAATGAGGCTGATCACTATACTATATCTCTTAGATATAGGGTAGTATATCTGTTAGATATAGTATAGTATCAGAGCAGAGCCTGATACTGGGTTTGATCCCACGACCCTAGGATCAAAACCTGAGCTGAAATCAAGAGTCAGAAGATCAGCCAACTGGGCCACCCAAGCGCCCCTCTTCCAGGGGCCCCTCTTTTAATGCCTTCACATTCTCCCTATATTCATTCTGTGCTGAAAATATATCCCAAGTCTAATATAAAGCGAAGGGACAGCTACGAATATATGAAAACCAGATTAGTGGATGGGTCAAAAATACTGATCCGATGTCAAACTCTGACTCTACTGCTGTGACACAAGTACCTTGCTTAATCTCTCTGGGTCTCGGTTTCATTATCTAGGAAGTGTGGATAGTGACAGTACCTGCTGGACAGGGTTGTGGTGAAGATCAAGTGAGTTAATGTAGGTAAAGTACTTACTACAGTACCTGACATACATTAAGCACTGCATTAGCATTGCTGCTGCAATTGTTACGCTGGTCTAGTCGCCAGAAACAAACCAGGTAAAGAATCACAGAAAAAGTTTGATGTGTTCCTTATCTGCCGAGAACAAACCAGAGCAATAATGAGAAAGGGGCTAGATTTTGAATCTGCCTTCCTAACTTGCTATATGTTTCTGGAAAACATATTTCAGTTTCCTCTTTTACTTTATGGTGAAGATGAGTTCAGATGTTTTGAAATCATGTAATTTTAGACCAGAAGGGATCACAGTCAAACTGTTATTTATAATGAAGGAAAAGTACGTTAGATTAAAATTTATCAGGAATCATTAAAAAAAAGTTCTAGTCCATATACTAAACTGTCCATAGAACTAAAATTTATCCACAGAGTAACCTTTTTTAAAATGTTAACCACTTAGATGGAAATATTAATAAAATGTTACATATTCTACAAAGTGATTAAACAGCAAACATAGAACATAGCTTTCCTTAATTTTTCAGAGTTGGAATTTACACATCACTTCTTTTTCTGAGCCCAAACGATATACTCAGACATCATTAAGGGGCATAAAGTTATATATTCTGCATTTTTATAATTCTTGTCTTATTTGGATCAACATTTCACTAAAAAAAAAAAAAAAAAGGTTAAGTGCATAACAAAAGTGCATAAAGTTAAGAACATGGACTTTGGATAATCAGGTGTCAATACAGGTTCATGCTGTAACACACGTATCATTCCACTAGGATACCCTGATAGCAGAAAGGCTATGCACCTGTGGGGGCAGGAGGCATATGGAAAATCTCTGTATCTTGTTCTCAGTTTTGCTGTGAACCTAAAACTGCTCTACGAAAATAAATTAATCAAAATAGAAAAAAAAAAATTAACAACAGGAAGAAAACTGGGTGAGAGGGAAGAAAATCAGAGGAGGGGGAATAAAATTATGTGCCAACTTGGATGGCGTAACACAGGGGCAGGCTCCATGCTCATTAGCTCCAAGACCTGTAAGATACTGGCTCAACACAGAAAACAAAATCTAACTGAAAAAACAAAACCAGTTCCACTGGAAAAGCATACCTCATCCCCGTCCAGGAAACTGAGAAAATTCCTCAGTCTTATATTTCTTTTAATAAGGACTCAAAAGTCCTTATAGAGATCACATTCTATGTGTTAACCGTATGTTGTAAGTTGAATTTAGTTTTAGAGATGTACGATTCAAAATGTTAAGGGTTTATTATCCAATTTTTATATGATCATATTTAAACCTAACAGTAGGAATCTGCAAGAATTTGCGAGAATACTCCCTTATCTTAATTTCCTTTCAAATGTAACCCACACATAACTCACATTTGAGCAATGTAAACTCATAAAAACTTAGACGATTCTAGAGCTCTATAATATGTACAACCCTTAATACCTACCCCACATAAGCTTCCTTTTACATCTGTAATGGTCAGGTAAAATGACCACAATAAATTCCTTATTTAGTCAATGAAATAAAAAGTTTTTGAAAGTACTTTCTCTTAGAACATTGCTCAATTAAAATCCATTAAAGTATAGATGAACACGTCAACTGCATCATTATGGAGGGTGTGAACCATGTGTTTAAACATAACAATAATCTAATGATCTCTCTTAATATAAATTGATGTAAAATTTGTATATTCAGAAGAATAAATAATCCTTTGGGAATTCTCCAGTAATACAAATTCTTAAAGCTGACGTATAGGATAGGATTTAACAAATTTGTATTGTGACTATATGCTAGTATGTTTTAAAAGTCAGTTTGACTGGATAATTTTGTTTATACACTATAAATTCATTGCTTTAGTCAAGGTCCAAAGAGAAACTAAAGGGTTTATTTAAAGATGGAATGTTTCAAGAATGTAGGTATAGGAACTAAGGACAGTACAATAGCCCAGGGCAGGTGGCTACTAATTGTTCCCACCTCTAGGCCCCAGGAGCAAGCATGGGGAACTAGTAATAGAATCCAGTAAGAGAGAGAGTCAGTCATGCAAAGGCTGTGGCCTAGAGTAGAAAAGAAAGCTTCAGTTGAAGGACTAGTCAACTCAAGGGGACCTCTTAGGGTGGAAACCAAAGGCAATAAATACTTCCTTCTTATACTTGCTTCCTCCTCTGTTGGTCACATTTGAGACACAGCAACGCATTAGAACCTGCACCCCCACAGATCAGCCTCCACAGGAGAGGGCAGGGTGTTGGAGGGCGAAGAGTGGACCTGGGTGGGCAAACAGAAGGAATGCAGCCTTGTTCTAAAGGTGAGCTCTGCCAGCTAAATTATTGAAGCAGCTCTTGGTAATGGATGAACTCCTCTCCGGAGGCACTCACTTCAAAAAGCTCTTATTAAATAAGAATGGGGGGAGAGGGTTGAGCAAAATAGAAATTTATTTTTTATTCTTGGGAAACTTACTTTTTTAGCTGATGTCCCAATCCAAATCGCTCTTTTGTAGAAATCTGAAAGACATCAACAGTGGGCACTGCAAAGGAAAAAATAATCAGTCAAAATGTTGAGTTAAAACTGAACCATCATCCAGGAATGACTGCAAAGTAATATATATGATAAACTATAGTATGTACACAAACATATATGTTTATATATTATATAATACACAATACATAGTGATATACACATACATATTTAAAAATAGCATACACACACTCCTACATACATTGCTATTTATTTTGGAGATCATTCATGGTCATTACATATCATGTACTAATGCATAATATATGTGTATATAAATGTATAATATGTATAATGATGAAGAATGGCCAAAAAATACAGCAGTGTAAATGGCAATGTGTAGGACAGTTTGTCAGTTTGTACATGATTCTTTAAGTGGAGAAGAGACATATTTATACATACACAACCTTTTTTTGTTTTTACAATAAAACAATGTATGACGAGGCATAGGAGACTTTCTTTTCACTGGGTAGCCTGTCATGTGCTTCATATTTTTACCAGGTATATGCATTTCTGTAAGCTAGTAACTATGATGTTTGTGAATTTAATAAACTGTCAAAGAAAGTCACTCACCATTCATTATTCACAGGTTTTAAAGAATATCTGAGTGTCCACTCTGCCAATCACTATAGATAGAATGGTAAAAAACAAAAAACAAACAAACAAACAAACAAACAAAAAAACATGCACACAAGTCTCCTTGCCCCATGAAGCCTTGGTGCAGTGTAAGGAGACAGACAAAAGCTAGATAGACGGAATGCCCCATGGTGGTAAAGGTTCTGGAGGAAAAGAAAAAAGGGAAAGGGTCTTGGAGTAAAGGTTATTTGGGCATAGTAGTTTCCAACACTAGATAGGATGAAGTGTCCTAGCCAGAGGAAATCACCAGGGCACTGTCCCTGAGAAAGAAATGTACTTCAATATTCTAGGAACAGCAAGGAGACCAGTGGAGCCAGAGAGAAGTGAACAAGGTACCACATTAGGAGAGGGGATCTGAGAAGGACTGTGGGTTGGCAGTGTAGGATCTTTGTAAAGAACACAGTACAAGTAGCAAGATCGCTCAGGAACTTATCAGAGTAATTGACAAGAGATGCTGTGGTTTGGATCAGTGGAGGTAGTGAACTGTCTTGTTAAAAGGACATTCACAGACTATGCACGTTCGACAGTGTAAACCAAACTGGTATCCCCAATGGCTTCACCCCCGTGTTGGCTGTTATTCTGGGACACAAACACTCTACTGATCAAAGAAACTGGTGTTATCAGTTCCTTTCCTGAAAGCATTCTAATCCTTATATATAGAGTGAGGAACAGAGTGGACACTCTAATCCCCCCTGTTCCAAACCCAGGACTACAGAAATTCAACAATGAATAAAAAATCCTAACATCTTGAAAGTTTGGTGGAATTATTTTTTTAAGAGAAAGATAAAATTGGAACATGCTGTGCTCTCTCTTAAAAGATTTAAGAAGGGGGGTGCGTGGGTGGCTCAGTCGGTTGAGTGTCCAACTTCGGCTCAGGTCATGATCTCACAGTCTATGAGTTTGAGCCCCGTGTCGGGCTCTGTGCCGACAGCTCAGAGCCTGGAGCCTGGAGCCGGCTTTGGATTCTGTCTTCCTCTCTCTCTGCCCCTCCCCCGCTCATGCTCTGTCTCCCTGTCTCAAAAATATATAAACATTAAAAAAATTTATAAAAAAATATTTAAGAAGGCACAATCTCTTCACAGGCAGATGAAAAAAGTGGGGAGATGGAGGCAGACAAACAAAAGGGACCTGGTTAAAAATAAAATGTGGAAAAATCTAAAACGCACTAGAAGAACTGAAATAATCACTGGAAGAAATTGTGTAAGATACACAGATAGAGAAAAGAGAGATGATAGATACAAATGTTCATCCAGAATATATAAATTAATCCTACAAACTAATGACACAAAGACCCAAACTTATTCATACCGTGAACGCTTAAAAAATAAGAGTCAACATTTTACCAAAATGATAAATCATATAGGGAAATGTAAGTTACAAACATTGGTTCAATTGATCTAAAATCTGAATGACCAAAATTTTAGAATATACCGAAAGAGAGAGTAACAACAGGATGTTACTTCCAAAAATGTTCCAAGATTCAAGTGATAAAACTTACATTACTATTACAATTAGTTGCATTTAATGTGTTCAGTGGGTGTTAATAAACCGTGAAACTGGATGTGGAGTGTATTGGCATGCTGTACTACCTTTTGCAATTTTTTGGTAAATCTAAAATTGTTTTTGGATTAATATTTATAAAAAATTTTAAATAGCCTTCTGATAACTAAAAGTGGAATATTAAAGTCCCATTAAGCCAACAATTAGCAAACAAGTACTCATGATTAAATTTAGCTAAACTTAGTGACCTCAGGCAGAAAAAAAAAAAAAAACAAAAAGCACAGAACTATACTGATATATAAAACTAAAAACAACAAGCAAATCTTCCTTTAACGGAAAAGTAAATATTACATTGGAAAGGCAGTAAGTGAGGGCTGCTTAAGATATTTGGAAATTATTCTAACGCTCTGATCATGTAAACATAGAGGTACTATTGATGAGATGATGTGCACAGAAAAACAGTTTTAATAATGTTGGCTGTTTACCACTTTAAACTAAAAGCAGTCTTGTGCTTCAGATCAGAAACTAGACTTAGACACTAATAACTGTGAAGAAAATACATAATATAAGAATTATAGCACTCATGTCTTTTTATTTCAAGTGTATTTCTTCATGTACAATGAAAATAATCCTTATCCTTAATATTAGAGTGGATTAGGAGGTGTAAGAACAGATATACTGTCAGATTAGCCCTGGCCAAATATTACAGCTCAAGTAAGTATTATTCATACATTTCCAAAACCTAGGAATAAATGCTTTCAAAAAGAACTGTTAACTAGGTCAGTCTACATGTTGGATTAGTCATAAAACTTGCGTGAGGTAAGTTAAGACTGAAGTGTACCAATCAAAAAGAAATACATAAAAGATACCATTAAGGAAAAAAAGAAAAAAAAATAGCCCAATAAGTACACATAACAAAACACAAACTTAACACCAAAACCGGTGTCTTACAAACGAACAAAATTAAAACACTTGAGACACAAACTGGCAGAGGTCTCTGAAGTATTTTTACCTCTTTTAGGGCAACTATTATGACCCCGTCAACTTCTACCAGGTCAAATTTGTCTTGTTCACAAAACAGAGAGTCATTCTCAGGTATGAAAAAAGGAAGCATCACCCTCATGTCTCTTTGGTTTACAAACTATTAAATAGGCAAATCAACTGCCAAAAATGAAAAAAGGAAGACTAAATTATAGATGAGTTGTAATACCAAAGAATGGGTACTGAACAATAAAATCATCTAAACAGGAATTAGAATATAATTGTTAGAACATTTATAAAACCATGCAAACATAACAAATTTTTAAAGAGATGCTGAGAAGGAAAAATCTCTGCCTAAAATTCAAGATTATATTTAAAAATTGAGTAACACTGGTAAGATTACATAAAAGTATGCCACATTTTCATCTCACACAGACGGAATAGGGTGAGCAGAGATGAACTGACCCAATTTTGTTTCTAACTCTGATAATTAAAAAAAAAAAAAGGTCAGACATGAGAGTTTCTTTTTCTTCTAATCACCATCAGAATAAAATCGAGTGGCCACATATCAAATCCCTAAAGAAAGGAAAAAAACAGCCATACAGCAGAGTATCTAGGAAAACCGCAAAAACACATACACCTGGAAGGTGGAATATTATGCAGAGATTATAAATTATTCTATTTTAGAAATTCAATGACTTGAAGACAGTTTCATGACACTACATTAAGGTGCGTAATTCTACAATTCAATGTTAACTTTATGAAAACAAACCATGTGTGCACAGAAAAGAGGAACACCAAACTATTTACAGTGTTCTCAGTATAGAGGAATTATGAGTAATTTCTTTTCTTCCTTATTACATTTTTATACATTTTTATACATTTTTAAATAATCACAATAAAAATATGTAACATCTATTTGTCTTTGCCTGGTGTTAAATCATGTCATGTTATTTACATGAAGCGTTGACTACTGAAGTAGAAATCATTGTCTCATTATGCAAAAACAGAAAAGAAGTGACTCAACAGAAACTTTTTCAAAACGAGAGACCTTCCTATATATTCATCAACTTGAAAGGTGAGATATTTTTCTTATGTAAGAACTAACAGTAGATATAAGTTCTTTAATACGCCTAAGGAAAACGTGCCAACATCACAGTAAAGTACACATGAAGATGGCCATGACTTTAAGAAGTGATTCTAGGTGCGTTTTCAACTGCTTTGATCAATACAATCCAGTGGAAGATTCACTGTGCTTCTTTCCAGGTAACATCCACATCCTGTCTCTGGGAACACTTGCTTTTGGACAACAGCCAGTCATCATGCTACAAGAAGCCTAAACCACATGAAGAAGCCATGTGGATGCAAGGTCAACACTCAAGTCAAGAGGCCCCAGCTGATATCCAAGATGATACATGCATCAATTACTAGATATCTCAAAGTCCAGCATCTTGGGCATCCAACCCAGCAGAGCCTTTCAACGGACATACGCTCCACCTACCATCTGACTTCAAAAGCATGAGGGACTCCAGTTGAGTTCAAACAACAGAGAGAGACAGTAAATTGTTTTAAGCCACTAAGTTTTGGGGTGGTTTGTTGTGCGGCAGTATATAACTGGAAGACACAAGTAGATACAGCGTATGTGTGTGTATGCATGTGTAGACACGTGCACGCCCATCTGAATACATGCACAGGCATGTGTATTTGTATGGGAAATATATCTTAATCTAGTAAGTCTTGTCAAGATTTAATAACAGCATCCTTTGTTGTAAATAGTTATCACTTGAGAAAGAACGAAATCATCCCTTAAGACAGTGGAAAAAAGAGGCGCCTGGGTGGTTGGGTGTCCGACTTCGGCTCAAGTCATGATCTCACGGTTCATGGGTTCAAGCCCCATGGTGGGCTCTGTGCTGACAGCTCAGAGGTTACAGGCTGCTTCTGATTCTGTGTGTGTGTGTGTGTGTGTGTGTGTGTGTGTGTGTATGTGTCTGCCCCTCCCCTGCTCATGCTTGGCCTCTCTCTCTCAAAAATAAACATTAAAAAAATTTAAAAAAAGATAATGGAAAACAAAAATATTACTAAGATCTCTATTTTCAAAAATAGAAGTAGGTTATATTTATAGTTACACTAAATTCATCAGTAATCAGAGGTGGGATAAGTAAACATTAAAATTAAATCTCAGAATCAGGGGCAAAAATAATTAAATCTAAGAGCAATCCAAAATATACTTACTGAGCTTGTATGCAAAGTTCTCTTTTAGGTTTTACTGTGTTTGTTTCACAGCAACTTGTGAACTTCTGAAATCTAAAACTAAAATGTTACATGTTTCTGTTTCCATTAAATTACAAAAGCAATAAACCACCTTTGTCAGGATGCAAGTATACTTAAATACCATTATCAAGATAGCTGCCAATTATGTTCATAATTACCAGATGAACATTTTGCTTAATGCACAATTAATTCATATTTAAAATAATACATAGAAGGAAAACTAACCTGGACCATTTAAATACTGTGTAAGTGAACAGTGTAGTCGGACAATTATAGGTTCTGTTCGAATTACTTCCCAAGCCACAGCAATCTCCTCCTGTGCAAATATGTCAAAAGACGAATTAGTCATCTTTTAAAATTCTTAATTGTTTTCCCAAAATGAAAAAAAATTTTGATTTTGAAGAAATACATAAATCATTAAGGCTCACAAATTACCTCAAAACCTATTGGTTTGGAAAAGAAAGTCAAAGTATTCTTAATTTTTGCCTCCTACATTTGAAAATTAAAGTGAAAATTTAAGATATAATGAAATATTATAATAAGAGCCCCTAAGTTTCAGAATATATTAAAAGAAACAATGAAATATATATGTATGTATTTATATATATATAAAACATTTATTTATTTATTTATTTATTTATTTATTTATTTATTTATTTATTTATGTGTATACCAAATCTGTTTCTTCAGCCATAGTATTTCTTTATAATCACTTTAACAAAATCAGTATGTAACTAATAAGAGAAACAAATATTAAATTTCTTCCGACAGTAAAAATAAGTGTTTAAATGTACCAATCATATTCTATAAAGTGATACTTACGTCAAGAAAGCTAACATCAATATGCAGGTCAATATCTACATCATCAATGGCTCCATATTCCCTGAAAGCAAAGATTCACACTAATTTTTACCTTGTCCTTAAAAGATAATGTGTGCAAAGTTAAGTCAAAAATTCAGTTAAGAACTCATATCCTTCGTCTCTGCCAACAGCTCAGAAGTGACCGGGGACACGAATTAACTAACTCCATGGAGTGGGACTGCTGTCTTCTGTGACTATTTATACCATCTAGACATCTTTCTATTTATATGTACAAACACTTGCATACATAAATTCAAGAATTGTTTGCTTCATAAGTTCAAACATCCCCATTTCTCTGTGGCAAATTAAGCAATCTTCTCATATGACCACTTGGTTTTCATTGTGCTCTCTGAAGAGCTGCTTCGAAGGCACTTCAAAAAGGAGTTTCTGAAGGGGTGGGGAAATAATTTACTGTCACAACAGCATGTCCACGATTTTTTCCTTCCATGCTAAACATCAGTGGTTCTGAAACGGACCCAGGTGTTCTGCCACTTAAATGTCATTACGTTCTGACAGGCAGCTCTAAAAGTCTGATACATCAAAATTAAAGCAAGTAACAATAGTATGTGCCACATGAAGACATTCTGAAAACTACGTTTTCTCCAGCCCAGGTAGTGCGGAAACCAGCAGAGTTTTTTAAAGTTAATTAAAGAATATAAAAACAATAGTTTTTCCATGTTCTCTCTATACACGTATCTGTATTTTTTATATTTTTATAAAATTACAAAGTCACAAAGGTTATACACAGTGCGGGATAGAATTATACAGATAACTGAAATGATAAACATTAAGCACTTATGTGCCAGAAATTAACCTAAGGATTTTACCTACATGTGATCATAGCGCACTATAGATACTACCTACCACCTCTAACTCCTATATGCATTAACTGAGTCCCTAACTTACCCATCATCACTTTGTAGATAGCCAAGATTTAAACACATATATTCTATTTATTTATGCAGGTGATTAATCAGTTCAATATTCAATACACTATCACTCTGTTGGAAACCAAGTCAATTATTAATGGATGTTCTCATTAGGTCCTCAAAGCCTTATGACAAGGATACGATTATTATCCTCATTGGTAAATGAAGACATTGAGGTTTAGAGTCTTGAAATCAGATACCAAGGAGCAGATAAGGAGTCAGTGGGGAAGTCAGGCATTGAATTCATGTCCAATTTCAAAGCTGTGTATAGTATCTGGCACACAGTAAGTACTCAATGACAATTTCTGTGTATTATATATTCAAGTAAAGCTAACATAATACACAACTGTGGCACTTGTATGGGGTTCAGAGAAGACATCTTTAATGATTAAATGTTTTTTTGTAATTTGACGGATAAAGGAATCAAAGGGGTTTGTGATGTTTGATGTCTGTGACACACAAAAAGCAGCATATTACAATATAAAAACTTAGCCTCTGTAGTTTCTCCATTGCCCCCTTAAAAATATATCGAAACCCTGACCACGTTTTCATTGTTTATGAAATTATACTTTTTGTTCTTTCATATAATATTTTTAGATTACATAAAGAACAAAAGGGATAAAAATGATTCACATAGGAATTAATTTTTCAAAAACATTGCATGGATCAAAACATCTGTGTTATTCATAAAGGATAAGAATATAACCTTATGCAAATTAGGACATGATTTGACATGCACATTTAGATACAAAGATCTACCCATTTATTTATGAAATTACACAGACACTATGGCAAGAATAAGGACCAAGGAGGGGCGCCTGGGTGGCTCAGTCGGTTAAGCGTCCGACTTCGGCTCAGGTCATGATCTCACAGACTGTGAGTTCGAGCCCCACGTCGGGCTCTGTGCTGACAGCTCAGAGCCTGGAGCCCATTTCAGATTCTGTGTCTCCCTCTCTCTCTGCCCCTCCCCTGTTCATGCTCTGTCTCTCTCTGTCTCAAAAATAAATAAACATTAAAAAAAAATTTTTTTTTAAAAGAATAAGGACCAAGGAAATAAACCATCTCTTTAATGCCTCTGGTTCAGGGGTCAGTAAAGTTTCTGTGCAAAGGTCATGACAGTATTTTAGTTTTCAGGCCTTTTCTGATCTCTGTCACATATTCATCTTTGTTTTTGTTCTTCTTTAAACCTTTTAAAAAGCAAACACTATCTATGGCTCACAGGCTATTCAAAAACAGGACCCTTGACCCAGTGGTCATAATTTGCGGACCCTAAACGTCAGCAAATTATTCATAAACATAAAAGTCCAGTACCTTTTGTTAGGTAAGTTAAAAGGAAGAACCACTAAATGTAATGATGAGGATCAATTATTAATGATGTTCAATAGATGTTTAAGTGGGGTGAAAATTGTAACAAATATGTGGGAACCTTTGCCCAGGAGGATATTTGTTAGGTGCAGAAATTGGGGTAAGAAATGAATATTGAATAATAAGGAAAGAAATAAACTATAGCACACTGGTATGATTAAAACAATCTTTTTACCCAATATTCAAGAAGTTTATATAAAAATATTTCCTACCCTGAGGGAAATGTTCCAAAATGGACTATTTGGAGCAAGCAGATTACCAAAAATACATCAAAATGAAAAAATGTTTTTAAGTAAAATCGAAATACCAAAAAAGTAAAAAAAAAAAAAAAAAGAAAAGAAAAAAAGTATTTACATGTTAACTATAGATTGTGGGTAAAACTTATTTTGTAAGAAATGTTATGTTTTCTAAAAACATATCTTTTTTCTGATTATAAAGGTAGTATAGGCTCATTTCATAAAATGCCAGAAACAGAAAAACAAACAAAAAGCAATGTGTCATACTACGACTCAGAGACAGTTATTTTTACATCTCATTCCATAAAGATATATATATGGAAATATATGTACAAGGATAATGTGGTATACAAAAATTTTTGTCCTTCTCTATCACTTCTTCTAAAATGAGTGTTTTTCTATATGATAAAATCCTCTTCAAAATTATAAAAAAAAAAATGGTTGTATTTGTATAAATACAATTGTATAACAAAACAATTATACAATTATTCGGTTGCTGTTGATGTTTTTTACACTATAAATATGGATAAAAAAAGTCTCTAGATAAAAATCTATGTGCATCTGTATTCTCATAGAATAATTTCTAGAATTACTGGGTGAAATAAATAATAGAAGTATATTCAAATAGAACTATATATATAATAACTATATAGAATAGAATAGAAAACAGAATACAATTGCATAGAAAACTATGCAATTATATATACATACACTATGTATGACAATATATATATATAACTATATATATATATATCTATGTATGTTATTTAACATACTAACTATATATATTATTTAACTATATATGTTAAGTATATGTGTTTTTTAGTACTATACACACACTAACTGTGTATGTTATTTAATTACTATTTTAAAAAGTTATGGCCATCTGCAATCACAGCAGGCTATCACAGTGACCATTTCCCACATCCTCATCATCACCAGGCATTTGTTTCCTCTCGTCATTGCCATCTTCACAAGGGAGAATAACGTCTGTCTGGATTTAGTTACAATGGTAAGACTGGTGCACTCAGGGGCAGAGAAGGGAATCACAGACAACAAACACCAGGAAGAACCTTACCCACAGCTGCTTTCTTCAGAGTTTTCCAGACTTCAGCAGAATTTATCACACAGTTATGATGAGACAGTGGCATGTATTCTTTTAAAACCTTTAATATGTGAATTTTAAAATATTCTTTATATGATTTCTTCCATACTTTTGTGGTTAGTATCTTCCCAATGTCTAATACTATCAATTTATTTCAACAACAACAAAAAGAAGGAAATAAAGGTTTACAAGTGCTTTCCCCTCACCACCACAGAGCACAAACACAGAATTCTAAGGAGGCAGAGGCATTAAAGGTTTGCAATTAAGTGGATTCTGCAGGTGTAGATCTGTAAATAGTTACGCTTTTTGTTTTTATGCCACACTTCAGAGAATTCACAACAGCTCTGCATATATGCAAACCAATTTCCGTTGTGATGCCCTCTTTATATAATGCCAGTAATTTCACATTTCCCGCTGTGAGATGACAAAGCGTGATTACAGTTTGTCCAGATGCAGCGACCCAGTCATCAGGATTGCTTCTATATCTGAATAACTTTCAGTTGCCCCGGATCTCATGAATAGCAAATGCAGAATCAAGTCAAAAGCTTGAAATATGAATGCAACTTGAATTGTGAAGCCAGATATCTGATTGTGTCCTGAATGCTGTATTGGGTTTATAATAACTAAAAATAATTTCATGTACTGCCTATATTTATTCACTGTGAAAAGATCACATCAAATTGAACCTGAATACTTTTTCAAGATAAAGGGAACAACACAGAAATGATCTGATGTAGTTGTTACACCCTGGAACTGAGAAAGGACTATTCCACAATTTTTTTCAGACCTCTGAGCTACTCTTTGGGCAGAAATCTGGTCATTTGATGTTAGGTACTTAACACGTGACAGTTCATTTAAGAACATATGTATGAAATACATTTTTCTATGAATGTGTATTTTTGAGGGCACTACATGAAATCTTGGCAATTCGCCCTTTTATTTTTTAATGGAACTAACCAAGACAGCATCCTTTTTAATGAGATACAACATACATTACATAATCAATATATTAAATGTCAGACCGTCTATGCTGGTCCTTCATTCTCTGTAAAACTATATATAGCTTATTCATTATACTGTCGTGATGTTTTATAATACTATTTGATCAAAATTAGTGATTGTGCAGGTTATCAAAATATATTCTAGATATCTTAACCTTCCCTTTTTAGCTGTCAAGGGAATTACATGTACACATGCATACACGAAACTTTACCACAGGTCCTTGGGAAATAAAACTCTATCACTATTTAGTTAATTCTTTTTTTTTTTTTTTTTTTTTTTCAACGTTTTTTATTTTATTTTTGGGACAGAGAGAGACAGAGCATGAACGGGGGAGGGGCAGAGAGAGAGGGAGACACAGAATCAGAAACAGGCTCCAGGCTCCGAGCCATCAGCCCAGAGCCTGACGCGGGGCTCGAACTCACGGACCGCGAGATCGTGACCTGGCTGAAGTCGGACGCTTAACCGACTGCGCCACCCAGGCGCCCCACTATTTAGTTAATTCTTGTAGCCAATGACTGGTCAGTTATATTTGGAGAAGCAACATATTTTGTGAAGAAACATACACCTTCTTATGACATCTGAAACTCAACAGCTTGCATGTCTGTCTCCGCATGCCTACTCAATGTGTGTTTTTTGCTCAGTGTGGGAGAGATGTTTGTGAATGGGCCAAGAAATATGCAAACTCAGTAGTCAGAAAGAAATCTGGCAGATGAAAGCATTTGCAAGATCGTATCCAAAGTGTTCTGAAGTTTCTCTAAAAGGCAACAGGACTGAGAGAATTTAAAAACTAGCTCCAGATTAAAAAAGGAAGCCCATATAAAGTGATAGTGTGTAAGAGGTTACAGTTGCTACAACTCCCCCTCAGCTTAAAAAAATCTTGGTTTTGCTTGAAGAAAGTACAAGTGACTGTCTGGGAGGTGACATTCTGAAGCTTTTCATCTAGATTATGGCCAGCGTTTTTGGAAAATACTCTCCTCTTTGTTTCTTCTATGTGCCTCCTGTCATCACTTTCCCTGCTTTTCAGTCAGACCATTTTTCTGAAGGCTCTAGAGGTGGGGCTGGGAGAATTAACATTCTGGAAAGGACACTGCAAACGTCCCCGCCAGACCTTTTGATGAATGACGTACTTCAACGTAGGTTAAGTATGTTGTAGTAACAAACTTCTTCAAATGGCAGTGGTTTAATGCAAAAAAAGATTTGTATCTCACTCACACTACATAGTTACTATGGAACCAGAGGGCGGAGAGGAGATGCTACTTCACTGTGGTCACCAAGGAGCCCGGAGTGATGGAGTCAGGGGGGAAACAGGAAACCCTGCTTTGGTACCTCTGCTCACACTTCACTAGCCAAAACTAGCTGTGCCCACACGTAGTATGAAAAGCGGCAGGGAAATAAAATTCTGCCACATGCCGGAGGGCAGGAACCAGATCAGTAAGTGGTCTTACTGGTCACTACAAATGGAAATACATAAACCCAGAGAAAGTGGTCTGTACCAATTTATGTGGGGTTTTTTCCCCTTCCCTCCCCCTCTCCCTCCTTTCTCTGTCTCCCTCTTTTTCCCTTAAGGAGGTATGTGAGCCTGAATACTGTAGTGTCATCACCTCAAACCTTAAAAACTCCTCAGAATGCCCTGTCCTCTAGAAGCTCAATTCCCAAAGGCCCTGTTACAACTGTCCATCCCCAGAAAGTAATCAAAACACAGAAGAGTCACAGTCTTGCAATCTTCCAACCTTCATTAAGCATCAGGCACAATCAAAAGATTTTATTTTTAAAAGGTTTTATATTACTCCTGTGGCTTCACCTTTTAAAGCAGAAGATGGTATAATTATAAAGCAAAGGTTATTTCACAGGGGCTGGAAGTTTGAAGCGCCCTAAGCAAATTGTCAGAATCATTTCATTCCTGACTAAATGAGAATTTTGTGACTTGTAATTCGCTTCACCTTTCTAAAAATATTAACCTCAAAGTGTTTTCAGATGGCACTGATCAAATCCTTTTTTTTTTTTTGTAAATACAGGACTATAGGAGAAAATTTATAATGAAAAACATAAATATATCTTCATTTTGCTGAATTATTCAAGATGAGACATGTTCATTCAGGCTGATAAACTAATCGTTTTTCGTGCTTTTCCCAGAGACCTAACTCACTTCCAATACAAGAGCCTATGGATTGGAATTGTCACCAATGTTTAGAATCACAGTTTGATATAGCCAGGATTCTGCTTTTGAATGATATGGCCATGTACAGCAGAAATTACTTAAGTAATAAACTGGTCATTAGTTTCTGTTTCTGTATCCTCCTTCAACTGACTTTAAGAGGTTTTGTCTCAAGTGAAGCAATCCTAGTTATTTCCATCTCTTGAAGAGAACTTAGATGTGGTTAGCTGCCTTTCTCATTAGGTGTCACATAAAAAAAAAAAAAAAAATGACACCAAATAGCCTATTATGTATATAGAGGTACTTTTGTTCTTCAAACTCCATTAAGTTCTTATAAACCTCAATTAAGTAAAAGAACAGCTAATTAGAACAGTCTGTTTTCAACAGACTAAGAACTTTGCAAGGAAGAAGATTCCAGGACCTTATGCCTAACTACTGCCTTTGCCATGTGCCCAAGCCTTAGTATTTCATCCTACACAGTAAATTCATTCGTATTTATTTCAAGTAAATCAGACTAGTCCTGCTGTGATTCATACTTTATACCATGAGGCCTCTGGGAGGTTATATATTCGGGAAACATCCTCTGTAGATAGAGTAAGTCTACAGCAGGCAGGAACATGGCTTATATGCATGAAGATTCAAATTGAATCAAAACTTGTAAGTGAAATACGGAAGAGGGAAACAAAATCAAACTCTGTGACTTTAGATATTTCATTTGAATGAAATTCCAAATATTTATCCAATTTCAAGAGTTGATAAATTATCAATAATTTTATTAATAATGGAAAATACTAATAGAGATGATCATTGGTACTTAATAAATTCTTGCTGAAGAAACAAATTCACATATATATATATATATATATATATATATATATATATATATACACACACACACACACACACACACACACACACATAACAGTATAGTTAGAGCTTAGACAGCATGGAAATATGTATTTAAAAAATCCTTCACTATATGAGCAATCAACATGTGCTAAGGTAATCCTCCCCCAAAATACGTATTTCAAATGAAAAGAAGTCGAATTGCATGTTGTATTCTATGATTAATTGTATCCATTTTTTTAGTGGGGGAGGGGATTAAATCACTGTGATCAAAGTTTTAAGCTGTTAAGCAAATTCTGACTCAAGTTAAAAAATTAGTCATTGTTTTGGATTATTTTTTGATTAAATCCCTAATGCCTTCTTCATTTATTCGTTCTAACACACTTACTGAATATCCACATTCCCTAGCCTGGAGCCATAGCAGAGATCAACTGAGATATAATTGCAGCTCATTTGCTAAAACCTTGAAAATTGCAAATATTTGCTTTTCCAAATATAATCCCGATCATTCTCACTCAACTGCAACCTACCAGAGCTCTGGGAGTGGGAAAGAGTGGATCTGTGCATACAACCCCAGCTTATTTAGGCTGCAGGTGGTGGTGAGTTTGTTTCTGAAGTTAAAATGAAACACTTGACAATTATAAATTTTAGTTGTGTGGTACTTTCCAACTTAAAGTATTTGTTTGCTCTCTCAAAATCTGGGTATGTCCATGGAAGAGAATGCAACCAGATAATGTGAACATCTTTTATGGATGTCACTGGAACTGATCAAGAATCATCAGCCCATATTTCACATAGTCCCCTGGGCTATATTAAGTACCAAAATACAAGCATGGTTAAAAACCAAAACAAAACAAAGTGAACAACAAAAAGTGCGCTGTCCCAGGGGCACCTGGGTGGCTTAGTCAGTTGAGTGTCTGACTCTTGGTTTTGGCTCAGGTCATGACTTCACGGTTTGTGGGATCGAGCCCTGGGCCAAACTCGGAGCCAACAGCAAGGAGCCTGCTTGGGATTCTCTCTCTCTCCCCCTCCACCTCCCATGCACCGGCGCATACACTCTCTCTCTCAAAATAAATAAACTTTAAAAACCAACTGCACTGTCCCAGTAGTCACATAAATTAGGATGAGGAGGGGAAGTAAAGCAATAATGACAGGATATGAGAAGTATAATAAATGAGGATAGAGCCAAATGTGATGGGAGTCTGAAGGACAGAACAACTAACCTGCAGTGGAGATTCAAAGAAGGCTCAAGGAGTAGGTGGCCTTTGGACTGTGGCTTGAATAACAACAGCAGTGGGGTTGAGAGTGAAGCACCTCTTGGTAAGAAACAAGTTCAGATAAATGCCCAGGGTCAAGAGGGATCACAGAGAACTGGAGGATGGGGACATTTGTGGTTTGGGTGGGCAAGGTGGGAACCCAGGGCAGGCTGGGATAGGGCTCTGGAATTCCACTGCAAAGTTGAAGGCTGCTCTTTAGGCAAAGAGAAAGAATCTGAAATAATCTGATCTGATTCATGGAGGGAAACTAAGATAGTGGCAGGAAAGAGTTTCTTTTTCAAATGAAGGAGAAAAAAAAAAGTAAAGATAGTGGGGTCTTCTGAATAATTAAAAGCAATAAATAATGGTCCAAAATTTATCACCAAATTATATATTAAGTAACTGAAAGATAAACTACATTATCATTCAAACAAACACTCTGCAAATTTATGTCCCTTTTTTCCTTTCTTTTTTTGGGGTCAGATCACATCACAGTGTGATCTCTGGACCTCAGTCGTTAATGCATTATTGACTTTTATTGTTCACGTGCATGTGCCCTTGATTTATGATTAACAGCACGGACCCAGCTGGCTAAATCTATTACAGGATTTGATTACGACGCTATTTAAGACTGATATTTTATCAAACTAACTCTCCAAATTAACTAATTTTTTAATGCATCAATGTACCCTTAAACCACATGTACCCAAAACAAAAATCCTTACAGCCATAAACATACTATCTTGTGTAAGTAAAAACACAGCAGAATGTCCTCAGAACTTTCAAATATAATTAAGCCCAAGAATACTTCCACTTAAACAATGCAACAGAAAAATCCCAATGACTGGCTTACCAAATTGTTTCAATTTTTATTCATGAGAGGTATTTATTTACCTGAGAGAAACTGCATGTGGCCCATATATCTCTCTCACTGCTGACAAATCAGCTTCAAGCTGTGGGTGCTTGTGCAGTTCCCCGTCATAGTTCACCTGATGGAAAGGGAAGGTTTAGAAATGACTTAGGGATGGTGAAGAGAATCAAAAGAATCAAATACAAACCATCTCTTGGACAGGTGTTACCTTGCAGGTTGTGCCATAAACATTTCTCACTGAAAAATACAGAGAATACAGCAGTATATTCGCTAAAGTTCATAGGTTCACCTATGTCTAGTATAACTTAGTATGCTTGAAAGGAAAATTAGACTACCTTGATATGGGGAAAAGATCAAGGTTAAAAAGAATGAAGTAGTGGCTGGCAGATAATCTGAAAACTTCTAGACTGAATATCTATACTGAGAAAAAGCATTTACTTCCCCTCTGCAAATACTAGCTGTGTAAACAAAAATCCAAACTGGAAGGATTATTTTGCATAATGTTGAAGTGCAACACTGGTTAGAGAATCATTAGGAAAAGTATCCCATTGCTGGACGGGCATTCTTGGAGAGAAGAAGCCCAGTTGTATGTATACGTTCACGCTTCTGCAGCCTTGTTTATGCTCCATTGATAAATTACTGGTTTTTGATTCCAGAAAAGTAAACTGACTTGCATTCTTCTACACAATAATAAATTTGGCTTTAAAATACCACTCTAACATACTACCTTCCCATTACACTATCCAAGTTACAAAGCTATTTGATCAAGGGGTGCCAGGGTGGCTCAGTCAATTAAGTGTCCAATTTCGGCTCAGGTCATGATCTCACAGTTCATAGGTTTGAGTCCCGCATCAGGCTCTGTGCTGACAGCTCGGAGCCTGGAGCCTGCTTCAAATTCTGTGTCTTCCTCTCTCTCTGCCCCTCCCCTGCTCACAAGAGAGCTCTCTCTCTCTCTCTTAAAAAATGAATAAACATTAAAAAAACACTTTTTTTAATTAAAAAAACAAACAAACATAACAAAGCTTTTTGATCAAGGAATTTACAGAAACATGGAGCACCTGGGTGGCTCAGTCTGTTAAGGGTCTGACCCCTGGTTTTGGCTCAGGTCATTATCTCATGGTTTGTGAGATGGAGCCTGCTTGGGATTCTCGATCTCCCTCTCTCTCTCTGCCCTTCCCCCACTAGCTCAATCTCTCAATCTCTCTCTCTCTCTCTCTCTCAAAATAAATAAACTTAAAAATAATTTTTTAAAAAAGTTTACAGAAACGGAACAAGATGCCTTACATAGCCAAATCCTAAAATCAACACCACGGTTTAAAATTTTAACATGATCCTGGAAAAATAGTGAATTCTTTTATATATGCGGCTATGCCATTCTCATATATACATAAATTATGATGTTTCTTCATCAACATGTTTCAACAAACACTTTACAACAGTGTAAGAGGAAAAGACAATGAATACAAACATTAAGGATGCTCAGTAATGAGGGACCATCAACATTGATAAAGGTTAATCATCTATTTAAAACTAACCATCCATCCATGCTTTTGTTAGAAGTGTCATCATTTCAAAATAATGACTGAGCCCAATATGCTTAAGAAATATAAAAGTCGGGGCGCCTGGTGGCTCAGTCAGTTGAGCGTCCGACTTCAGCTCAGGTCACAATCTCGCGGTCCATGAGTTCGAGCCCCGCGTCGGCTCTGGGCTGATGGCTCAGAGCCTGGAGCCTGCTTCCGATTCTGTGTCTCCCTCTCTCTCTGCCCCTCCCCCATTCATGCTCTGTCTCTCTCTGTCTCAAAAATAAATAAAACATTAAAAAAAAAAAAAAAAAAAGAAATATAAAAGTCAAAAAACTTTTATTTTATTATACAATGCTGCTGCCTGCAAAATCTCAGTGATGAAGCAAGACAACTTCAGTGTGAGTGATTACAGTCAAAGAGTTGCAAAAGTAACCTTGATTTCTGAAAATATGTAGAAATGAGAAACGGAGAAATTATATAGGTTTCCAAGTTAGCTCAAGAACTAACACACAGGTCTCTCAGATCACAAGCACAGATTTCCACTAGGGCGTAAGGGCTACTGCGAACTCTGCGAGTGGGTATTTGATGGGTCTGATGTGCTTACCTGTCCTCCATAGTAAAATTCTTCAGAATCATTATCACCTTCGGAATCTTCTTCCACCGTACTATTTTGTCTTGACTCCTTAAATAACAGATTAAGAAAAGAATTTTAATGGTCAGATTAGCTTACCTTCTTTTGAAAAGAAAGTAGCAAGTGGCCATAATAGATAGGTCTTGTGCTTGCTTATCACATGGATTTTATATAAAAAACGTGTGTGGTGTAGTACAAGCCAAAAACAAAAGGCAGTAAGAGACAGTTTTGTCAGTGTAGTAAGCTTTATTGTACATCTTTTTTAAAAGTTCTATTTCATTGATTTTGAGTTGTACAATTTACTATTTGATGTTTACATAAAACTATGTGTCATCAACTACAACTTTGGTTTTGTTCTGATAAAAACATCTGACAAGTTCATACTGATTCAATTGGTTATTAAAAAGTTCCTCAGCATTGGGGCGCCTGGGTGGCTCTGTCAGTTAAGACTCAGAGTTCGGCTCAGGTCATGATCTCGTAGTTTCTGAGTTCATACTGATTCAATTGTTTACTAAAAAGTTCCTCAGCCCTAGGGCGACTGGGTGGCTCAGTCAGTTAAGACTCAGAGTTTGGATCAGGTCGTGATCTCGTGATCTCGTGGTTTTCAAGTTCAAGCCGTGCATCGGGCCCTGTGCTGACAGCTCAGAGCCTGGAGCCTGCTTCGGATTCTGTGTGTGTGTCTCTCTCTCTGCCCCTGCCCCATTCATGCTCTGTCTCTCTCTCTCTCTCTCTCTCCCTCTCCCTCAAAAATAAACATTAAAAAAAAAAAGTTCCTCAGCATTATTTATTTATCCCTGACCGTGCTCACTTCCACTGCCAACTCTACATAATGGTATGAAATAAAAGACACTCGAACTCCAATAATATAAAAATCAAATTATGAAAATAAATATGAATTACATTATGAAGAGAACTTTCTACATACAGAAATTATTTACTTTAGATTTCAGATTTCAAAAGGATGTTTAATTAAATATGCTTGAACTTGAAGTCTGAGTTTCTAATTAATGGAACCACATATGCTTTGTGTCTGAAGTTCAAACAGTAAAATTTTACCTAAAGTAACTAATGATGATATTCCCATACCCGGCAGGCTCTGTTAAAATAATTAGGAGAAAGGCAAATCCCATTAGACACAGGAATCTATCAACCCAATGTTTTGGAATCGTTTCTAAATTTCTAGACCAAATTTCAAATTCTTAAGGAAAATGAAAAACCTACAAAAGGGAATTTGGGTTTTATAAAATGCTAACAGATTTGGGTTTTGGGGCCAGTATTGCTAAATCTGTGGTTCTCGCTGTGGATGAAGGAGAGTAGAGGGAACTATACAATACTAAGGGGCGGGGCGGGGGGGGGGGAGTTTGTTCCGGGTGCGTAGTTTGAAAAGCAAAAAATTGTCAGTCCTGTTGCACTCATCTTGTTTTTTTTAACACCCCAGTGTTTATTGACTGATTCTAGCAGATTTTTTAAAGGTGAGGAAGGGGTAGCAGGAATTTGTCGTTGATGTTGTTTTAACATTGGCCACTAATAATAAGACTATATACCCATTCTCTTTGCTACCTTAGGTAAAGAGATCACCTTTTACAAATGAAATGGTAAGGGTTCCACATGCAGCTGTTAGAACTGTAAGTTACAGAAGATGCTCCTCAGTCAACTACATTACTTGACCAAATACAGAGAATAAGTTAAGCTTTGTGTGCACTTGATTTAGATTTAAGCCAGACATTCTTTCTGTTAAAGGCAGCTTCCTTCTCAGGGTTAATTCTAGGTCACTACCCTTCCCTATACTTAAGTCTCTTGGCCACAAGCCTGTGCTTCATACACTATATGCAGTCTTTTTTTTTAAATTTTTTTAAATGTTAATTTATTTTTCAGACAGAGAGAGACAGAACATGAATGGGGGAAGGGCAGAGAGAGAGGGAGACACAGAATCCGAAGCAGGCTCCAACTCCAAGCTGTCAGCAAAGAGCCCAATGCAGGGCTCGAACTCACGGACAGTGAGATCATGACCTGAGCCGAAGTCCGAAGTTCAACCGACTGAGCCACCCAGGCGCCCCTACAGTCTTAACCTAAATAGCAATGATATTAACTATAAATACAAGGTAAGTTTAAAATGTATTCTGTTTTGAATAAAGTATAAAATACGAAATGTAATCTCCATACCTCTCCATTTTCCTTCTGTAATTTTGATTTTATGGATAAGCAACAGTTAATGTCATTTGTCTTCCTTAATTCTGAAAGAAAGTTATAAAACATCATTTATAATACATCACTTTAGTTTTCAGCAGGCTATTTATCAAATATTTATAAGTTTCAGTATAAAAACACGCCTCAGGTGATTCTCTCTTTGCCAAAAGATTAAGGAATGTTTTATAATTATATTATGTTAGGAAGTTACATGATACATAAGCTATTCTGATTTTTTCATTGCCCATCAAAATACGGTCAAACCAAAGTGCCACTACACAGACCCCTTCAGCTCTCATTTATGTATTTCATGGGATCTACATTGCCTTAAGTAAGCTTTTTAAATATTCATTTTGTCTACCAGTGTCATTATGCATGGAATATTTTCATAAGAAAAAATATCAACACAATGCATTTAAACAGGGCTTTTTTAAAGTAGTGTAAATTTATGTGTTTAAAAAACTGTTGAAAAACAAACTAATGCAAGTTAGACAGAAAATTTGTATGGGACACCAGATTTATAGATGCTGGAGATAAATATCTGCTACATGGGCTAAAAGAACAAAAATAAATAAATAAAGCTACCTATAGCCAAGAAAACATTAATCTAGAGTTTAAAAAAACAGTATATTCCTATTACCTGTTGCTATCCGGTGGAAAATTATCGGAATTGGCTCCGTAGTAACTAATACGTCTTCATCATTTTCTGAACTTGACACATACGTATTATCTGCAAAGAAATATGGGCAATTAAAGGCATGGTAACCAAAAAAACCAAACCCTTTATTAAAAAAAGTTAAATTATATCCACATCGCTTCCATCACTCAGGAAGCACATACTACTGCTCTGGTTAATCTCAGAAAAAATTAAGTATACATGATTTATCACAGATTTACATGTGATTTAATTTTAAATGGCCTCTTCAAAGACACTTGTGTCTCCTAGAGAAATACAGACTGTGGATAGGGACTGTTCCCAAACAGGAAGCAGATACTGGGAGAAAGCTAAAACAAGAACATTTGGTGCAATAAAAAAATTCAATATCAAGTCATTAAAAAAACTGAACCAAAGCCTTGGTTGAAAATCATACCTCCATATTACTCTAATGTATATTTTTAAATGACATTAAGTCTCACAATTCTTCTTCTTCCATAAATTAATTTCATTAAATAATACTAAGCAAGTTGAATGCACAGAAAACATTAAATTATTCCACAGCTTTTTTCTTCATTATTTGTTTTCTCCAGAAAAAAATATTTTAATAAATTTAGGATTTTTCCCTAAAAATACAGATCTTTGTGCATATAATATAACACACAGCCATTTATTCTACTTTGTTCATTGACAATTACTGGGCATCTGTGAGACCGCTGTTCGTTACCAAACGCTTCACCAATTCATTAATTATGGTCCTATAATACTCTCATTGACACTGTATAAAATATAAAAAGTGTAAAATATTCCCAACAAATAATAGAAACCTGTTATCAATTTCTGCAAAAGGAAATGAGTATTCTGATAACTGACTGAATACACGATAAAAGATCTTGAGCCAAGTTTTCATAATATTGTGTCAGTACAGTGAGAACACGATCTTTAACTGATAGATATCAAAGTCACTACTTTATTTGCAAAGAAACATCTGCACTGTGTTTAGACCTTGAGTGCAGTGAGTCGAGAGTGATGTGTTCACAGCATAGTCTCAAAGACTCTCAATAGACATAAGGCTTTACTAATAATTCTGGAAGGTGAGAGGAAAGGAATGTGGATTAGATTTGAAACAAAACAGGTTTGCCTCATTACTTTGTTTTAATTACAAATTTTGCCTTGTTTCACTTTCAAGTAGCATTGAGGAGGGTGTGAGATTTTTGTGTTTATCAAGTGGGACCACAGATTAACAAACAGGTTTAATATAAACTTGTTTTAATTACTGTTTCATCACATTGGTTGAGACTTTGACCGTTTATCTGGAGTCTCTTCTGTCAATGACCTCATACTCTGAGGTGAAGAGTAAACCCCTCTATTAAAGCCAGTATTTCAATTTCTTAAACCCTCATTCAGAGGGTTACTGATTCAAAGTTATTTGCTACTGAATCAACTCAATTAGTTTTTCCCTGTAGATAATGTATTCCTTGAAGCAAACTTACGGCGAAAAGGAGTATTAAAAATAAAAATGAGCATTAAAGGAAAAAAGTAATAGCTAACCACCACCTAGAAGGGGAGATCCCCAAAAATCCACAAAGTGCGCACAGTATCATGCAGTATCTCAGTGTCATGGACGGGAGCATTTTACTAAATCTTTAAGAGGAAAGTAAATTAGGGCATTCTGTTTATGAAAACAAGGAAGTGAATAACTCAATTTAATGGATCCAATGGCTTACGTGGTGTTGACACTACAAGGCAGTCAGCTTTGATTCAAGAGAATGTAATTTGAATTGAACGAATGAACACACGTTGCATAATGCTTTAAGACAGGATTATGCAGTCAAACACATCATTTTCTAAGAGATTTTTTTTTTTTACCAGTTTGTATCTTGATTAGTGTTTAGGCATTTGAACACTTTCAATTTCTGTTTCTGGCTAAATTTACCCAAGCCAAAATGTTCTCAGGTTTCATGCCAATATCTATTAAATCATCATTACGACATCACAGGCCCGATCAAAGAGATATATATACCTGAGTGAAAAACAGAAACGTAGGACAGTAGACAAAGCACATAAAATCTAGACCCAACTACCAACTAGCTATTGATCCCTTTTAACTAACCCATGGTTGCTTTAGTTCTAAAGTGAAGGTCTGCAGATGCTCTTTGAGGATCGTCCCAGCTGTATGAATGAATTCTGTTTTCTCTTTTCGTTGTTCTTTAAATAATCATTTCTAAACCTTCCTCAAACTATTTTGACATCTGTAATAATAAAATCATCTTTGTTTAGACATGAGGAAGTAGGACATAAAAAGGATAAGGAATGCATTTAAGGTAACAGAATGAGTCAGTGACTGAATAGAATGTTTTCAAACTCAAATTCCTTCTCTGGAATTCTCCCACTTGACTCCAGAGGTGCCAATTTTTTTTTTTTTTTTTTTTTTGCCCCCGAAAATTCCGAGGACAGCTAGGTTCCTTAACGTGTAAGTTTTGTAGGGACCTATAGATCGTTATTAAAGGCTGTTAACAATGTGACTATTTTCTCTTCCCTGCCCTACCAGACTATGCAAGCCATTACTGGGACTTCCATGGACAACTGGGGCAAGATGGGTAGAGAGCTATGAGAAAGCATCTGTGAAACTATTTTTCCATTCTATTTCAAAGGCAACATAATTTAAGCCAAGTCATTCCATTATTCATTACTATGTACCTTCAGAAAAATAATACAATTATAATAATAATTATATTGGCTTTGTAATATAATCTGGATATCTCCCCTGAGTGTTATATTATATAATATTTATACATTTCATATCAACCTTCAAACCAATCAACTATTATCCCTATTTTAAAGATGGGGAAGCCAAAGCTAAGAGAAATCAAACAATTTGCCCAAATTATTTAAGTAATTAAGGGGCGGCTGGGTGGCACAGTCGGTTAGAGTGTCCAACTTGGGCTCAGGTCTTGATCCCATGGTTCATGAGTTCGAGCCCCATATCGGCTCTCTGCTGTCACGCAGAGCCCCCACTTCAGGTCCTGTCTCCCTCTCTCTGTCTCTCCCCTGCTTTCTCATTCTGTCTCTCTGTCTCTCAAAAATAAATAAACAAAAAAAATTACACACGGCAAGTAAGTGGTAAAACTGTCCGAATTCAGACATTAGTTCTTTGCTATGCTTTTTTTAATATTAAAAAGCTGTCACTCAACAATCACAATATGTTGTAAAACATAAAAAAGGGATGAGAAAATTCACACCCACCAGTAGGTGAGCCTCCTAATTAAAGGTGGGAACTGATGAGAAAAAATTCTGCTGTTCTGTTCCAGTGGAGCCAATTATCTGTGACTTGTAATATATTTGCCTTCAAAAAGCAAAAATCTGTCTACAGTATAAATTCCATAAGGAAGCACAAGTAAACCAGAAGGTTGCTCTATTTCTTCGCTGCATTTAAAAAAGCCCACATATCATTTAACATTGCATTTATGAACATGTTACTTAAAGTATACTTAATACTCAATAAAGATCTTCTTTGTTCACACAAAACAAAACTATGACATGAATTTCAATAGGTGGCACAGGTTACTTAATAAATTAAAATTATGAAGTGATAAATCTGTTCCTAAGGAAATAAACAAAGTGCCATAATCCTGAATCTGGAGGATTATGCTCATATATTTCCACAGGGCAAAGCAAGTTCCAAATTTTCAAAGCTAGATGATGAGCTAATCATTCAACCATATAATCCAGAGAAAGCAGGAAGGGAAAAGACTGAGGAACATTAGCAGAAGGAACTAATGAAGTACTACCACGATTACTGATAGTAATTACTATCAAGGCTTAGAAATTTTCAAAAACAACATAAAAAGCTATCTGTTTGAGTTGATTTTTACAATAAGTAAACTTTGGGGAAGAAAAACCAAAAGGAGAAAAAGACAAGAACAAATGTGAAACAATAGGTGCGAGACAGGAGAAATAACCACAAAGAGGCAGATTTTCAGATGTACAGGCCGAATAAGATAAAAAACTTTTTGCTACAGAAGTTGGGACATTTCACCAACACAGTGAGCTTTCATGTTTAAAAGTGACTAAGAAACAGAAAAACAAAACAGACAATAATCACGGCAGAAAAATAACAACTGCCCCAGAACCATCCCTGAAGAGATGCCAGGCTCAGAGAGATTTGCTGGCATGTTCTAGCAAATGCCAAAGAATAGCTGCATTTCTTCAGCAATGCCAACTCTTTAACAGCAAAATATATGGCAAGATGCATACGGTTCTTACGGATCAACATTAAGATGCCTGCTAAACAACCTTGTTGTTCAAAGGAGAAAGCGTACGTGATACCTCAATAGATGTTAAGCAAGAATTTGATCAAGACTTACAACTCATTCTTAAAAAAAAAAAAAAAAAAAAAGACTTGGTAAAACGAGAAAACTAGTTTTCTGAAAGTAGATGGAAACACGCTCACTAATTTTTGGAAAAGAAGGACAAAGCTGCCAACTTTCACAATCATCATTAAAAATTATTCTGGAAGTTCTAGCAGTGTAATGGCAGAAAAGACACAAGGATGAATACCGGAAAGGGAGAGCAAACATAATTTGTATGCAATATTAGCTACCTGAGAAATCAAGTGTATTAACTGAACTTTTAATGCAAATAAATGTAGATTAAAATTTAATAAAATGGGTAAAATATTGTCATAGTAACACTTTGAATTTTTTTTTTTAATGTAGTAATACTCACTTTGAAGAACACTCCATAAAAATAACTCCCACTGCTTCTTTCATACAAGTGACAGGAATCAGAACTAAATTACAGACTTGGTTTTACCACCAAACTGCATGTTCTTGGGAAATACTCTTTACCCTCTCTTGACACATTGCTTCAATTATAAATGGTCACGATAGCCTCTGTTCTGCTTATACACAGAGTGGCATTTAGAGTCTCTTCTATTATGTGTATGAAAATACTTGGTATACAGTGTACTGGTTACATCAGCCAATTCAAAATTCTACCCCAAAATGCATTAATCTCTCTCACACCAAAACTTGTGTTTCATTTACACTCCTTTTATTTTTAGAAATGAAATTATAGTGGAAATTCGCTACAGACTTTCTCCAAGAAGGGAACTTATTTTTAAAAAGCACAAATGATAACTAGTGTTTTAAGTTTCAATTTTTGTATATTGCATTTCCTAAAGGGGCTACCTCCCGCACAGAGAGAAAAAGCCAGTGATACCTCTTGGCCACAAGAGGGAGCTAAACATTTGGCTCCCTTCGTTTACTAAGGGCATCTTCTGCCCTATTTCCTGTGCTACAGAATAATTCACTTACTGTCTTCAACGTGGCTTTGATTTGTGGCATTACCTCTATCACTCTGACTTCAAGTCCTCTCATGACTGACATCTCTAGGAGCTGCCTCAGATGAGAAGCACAATAATTATAATATTCACAACACTGGAGCTTTTATTTTCCTAACACACTTAGCAAACATTCAGTATCAAAAACATCCTATACCATAAGGGAGAGAGCTGATTACAAAATCTTCTACAAAAAAATTTTTCTTTGTAAATACTTCTTGTGTTCCTTCTTCCAATGAAATCTGTTTAGAACTCTTTTTATACTACTATTAAAAAAAATAGGCCATCTCTTTAATAATGAATAATTCCCCTTGTAAAACTGTACAAAAGTTTTAAAGACTAATATGCTTAACATATATGGAGATCATAGCAAAATAACTGAAACTGGAGTTTATGACTCACAAAATTATTTTTAAATGTAACATCTGATCTTATAAAAGATTATTATTTTTTTTTTTTTTAATTTTTTTTTTTTTAAATTTTTTTTTTTTTTTTTTTTTAACATTTATTTATTTTTGAGACAGAGACAGAGCATGAACAGGGGAGGGGTAGAGAGAGAGGGAGACACAGAATCTGAAACAGGCTCCAGGCTCTGAGCTGTCAGCACAGAGCCCGACGCGGGGCTCAAACTCACGGACCGTGAGATCATGACCTGAGCTGAAGTCGGACGCTTAACCGACCGAGCCACCCAGACGCCCCTCTTATAAAAGATTAAATGCATGATGCAAACAACCACAAAAAATACTAGCATGAATGCTAAAGAAATAAGTTTTACATCTTCATACTATCTTATGAACTAACCATTTTTAAAAGTACTCAAAGTATGGATCATCAAAGTTGCCTATAGCAATCTAGTCATTTTACACAGAAAAATATGATCCAAATCATGCAGAGTATGTGAATAAAATGGCTAGATTTGAGTAAGAATTGGAATTAGGTTTCTAATTTATGACACTGACAGATCTCAACAGTTAGTTTGGTGACCACCTGATTTTATTAAGTCTGAATGCTGGAGTAAAACATATATGAAATACAGGCAGTTAAAATTTGCTATTCTTTGGGGCGCCTGGGTGGCTCAGTCGGTTGAGTGACTGACTTCGGCTCAGGTCGTGATCTCACGGTTTGTGAGTTCGAGCCCCGCATCAGGCTCTGTGCATACAGCTAGGAGCCTGGAGCCTGCTTTGGATTCTGTGTCTCCCTCTCTCTCTGCCCTTCCCCACTCATGCACTGTCTCTCTCTGTCTCAGAAATAAATAAACATCAAAAAAAAAAATTGCTGTTCTTTGCTACAAAATATGATAAACAATAGATGCTTGCATTATACTCTTTTCTCTGAGGTAAAGAAATCAAGTTGTATTTTTTTCTGCATTAAGTCTACAATACTTATGTTCTTATTCAAGATAAAATTATAGATATCACTTGTGAGGAAAATACTAAAGAGAAACATCTTGTTTACATATCTGAAAATTGTCATGACTAAAATGTTGGCATACACAGCTTGGGCTCTGATGAGATTACATGTGTCTAGAAAACAGGACTGACCATGGCCTAGAAGAAAAACCCTTGTTTGACTGATAGAAAAATGGATCTGCAGTGGTCTTACATTCTGTTTTCTAGGGAGAAGTGTTTGTGGGCATAGTAATATATTTCAAGTAACAGACACTCAGTGAGACTACATAAACAAGATACCTAGCCTAGTCCAGTGGTACAGTCCAGACTCTGGACTCCTGGGTTCAAAACCCAGCTCTTCCTCTTACTAGCTGTGTCATCATTCATGAGGAAAAAAGTGATGCTATGGTAACAATGTCATAGGATCGTTGTCAGAATTGTTTAATGAGACATATACTTAGAGAAATGAAGACAGGACTATTTTTTGCTATTACTATTATTTTTACCTATTATTTTAGCTGCTATCCTTACCTATTATTTTTACATTATGAGGATTCAAATGATGTTTCAAAGCCAATGACTGAACCAGTTCAGAGAATCTTTTTTTTTTTTTTTACTTGCAATGAGAAAAATATATATAGGCTGAAGCTATACATGGGCTCAAGTAAACTATTTTTCATCAGGAAACTATTTTGATTCTGGACTGCATCTCAGGGTAAGACATGTATTTCACAGGCCACCAACAGAATTTTTCTGGATCTTTAAGTCTTCCCCTGCCAACGCTTCACTCCCAGATATATTTATATACATTTTCCACCTCCAAAAGAAAAAAAAATATTCAAAGAAACCACGACACAAGTATTTGTAATAAAAACAGAAAGAAAAAAAAACGCATACCTGGGTAATCTTCAGATACATGTACTGAATAGGATACACTGTTAAAACAGGAAAAAAGAGAAAAGAAAGGCTCAAGTTACTGCTAAGGAATATATGTTTTTACAAAATAAAAACCGTCATATTACCCATTCATTTTTATAGATGAACAACAAACATCCAAAACAGATTAGGAAGAATATTTTGATTTTTGACATCAGAAACTTACAGAGTTTTGAGATATATTTTCTGTGAGTGTAAATGATTTTTGAAGTATCGTTCTTCCCACAGTGGTACTCTGAGTACAGACAGGTCTTTTTAATCTCAGCAATATCTAATATTCCCTAATCCATGATCACTTGTGTCATCTGCTCAGATTTTATCAAATCACCTTCTTTTAACCCAAAATAAAGTATTCTTTCTGTTTGGTACGGCAGTCCAGAATTTAAACATTTGTTTTTGATACTGCTTCTCCACAATCTGCTGTGATTCTGAAACATGTCCTTTTCTTCAAAGACTTAACAAAAGGATGACAGCGTAACTCATAGTTGTTCATCAGCCAATGTCTCATCGTCACAACATAGAATAAATGAACTATCTCCAGACCTCAGGAGGACTGGGTTGCCTTAAAAACAATTTTTAAATTGCATTTTAACAATTTCACAACTCCTTCCCCAGTAACCCTACTGCCTTCAGGTATTACCTCAATGACACATGGGAAGCTATCACGATTACTTCTCCACTTTCCTCTATCAGCTAGACTGTGAGTCTCTTGAGGTTAGGGTCCGTGTCTATTTTATTTTTAGCACAGTCCTCTATTTTACTGCATGACACACAGAACATATTCAATATTAGCTTTCTGAAGAGATTGGTGGAACTGCCACCTGCCAGAGAAAAGTCAAAATTTAGTTTAAGTTCAGCCAAATTAACTGCCTGTTAACACAAATCAATTCTCTTTGAAGGAACAAAAAAACCCAGAATCTCTGCAAAGTATCATTCACAAAGTGAATCCTGTAAGATTCAAATTATTTGACATATGAACAAACAGGAAAATCTAACCCATATTCAAGGGAAAGTTTGACCCAAGTGCTGGAATCAGCCCACAATGATGTTAAAAAAGTTATTATAAGTATGTTTACGGAAGTAAAAATGAAAAATCCAATCCAAAGAAGAAAAAACAGATCATCAGGGTCTTTTGGACACTAGTAAAAGAGCAAACATTTTGTATAACTAAAGTTTCAGGAGGTAAAGAGAGAGAAAACACTGCAGGAAAAAAAAAGGGGGCTGGCAATTTCCCAGTTTGAGTCAAAGACTGATGTACAGACTGAAGAAGCCCAGAAAACCCCAAACAGGTTACATGCAGAGAAAGCTACATCCAGGTGCACGTGGGCAAACTGCTGAAAACCAAATATAAGGAAACATTTTTAAAGAGAAAAAACTGACACAATACACACAGGAAAACAATAAGAATCAATGTTTCATAAGAAACTGTAGAGGACAGAGGACAGTAGAATGATGAAAAGCTGGGGGAGAACTATGAACCCCGAATTCTACATCCAGGCCACGGATCTTTAAAAATGAAGATAAATTTAAAAACTTACAGATGAAAGAAAATTGTGGACATCTGTGCCAGCAAACCTAAGGCAGAAAAAATCCCAAAGTTCTCCAGGTGAATGATATCAGAAAATCAAATATCCAGAGAGAATGAAGAGTACCAGAAATTGTAAATATAAAAGACGATTCTTCTCTTACTGTTTTAAAAATACATGACTTGGGGCGCCTGGGTGGCGTAGTCGGTTAAGCGTCCGACTTCAGCCAGGTCACGATCTCGCGGTCCGTGAGTTCGAGCCCCGCGTCAGGCTCTGAGCTGATGGCTCGGAGCCTGGAGCCTGTTTCCGATTCTGTGTCTCCCTCTCTCTCTGCCCCTCCCCCGTTCATGCTCTATCTCTCTCTGTCCCAAAAATAAATAAAAAAAAAAAAAAAAAAAAAAAATACATGACTTGTTTAAGGTAAAAATTCTAACACTTCATTGTGGGATTTATAACATATGTAAATGTAATACACATGACAATTATAGCATAATGTCTGGGAGGGGTTAAATGCTCTTATGTAGTTTCAAGGTTCCTCTATCTTATTCAAAATGGGATAATACTAACCCTAAACAATAACTTCTAAGAAAAGTTAAGGATATACACTGTAATCTCTAGAACAACCACAAAACAAAGAAACAAACAAGCAAACAAACAAACAAGCAAACCTTAAAAAACAATTGCAAGGATTGCATTAAATGTGAATGGACTAAAGGGTAAAGCCAGCCAGAATGGATTTGAAAAAGCAAGATCCGATTCTATGCTGTCTTTAAGAGATCCACGTTAAATATAAAGGCACAGATTCAAAGTAAAGGAGGGAAAAGTTATACCAATGCAAATGGTAAGCGTAAGACTCACGTGTTTAAATTAATAATGAAGACTTCAAGACAAAGATAGAGAGATCATCATAATGATAAAAGGGTCAATTCATCAGGATGAAGACACAACAATCATAAATGTGTATGCACCTAATAACAGAACTTCAAAATACATGAGGCAAAACTTGACAGAATTAAAAGGAGAAAAGCACAACTCCACAATCACAATTTGAGTAATTGATAGAACTAGACACCCCCCACCCAAATCACTGAAGACCGAAGATCCGAAATAGATTTTAATTACTATAGAATATCCTTTTCCTTTCAGATACACATGGATGGAACGTTCACCAGAAAAGATCATACACTGTGCCATAAAACTAGTCTTAGTAAATCTGAATGAATGGATGGTTGTGGTTCACCCTAGTCCATATCCTGGGTTTCCTGACTCATCTAGCCCTTATAACTAAGTCGTAAGCCCTCAATGAGCCACTGCCTTTTAGAATTTGTGACTGGACTTTGGGCAATGTGACTATGGCCAGAGGCAGTGCAACCCCTCTAGGCAAGCCCAAGTCTCCACCAATCAAATCCCTGGCCTGCTGCTTAGTCCCCGTAAAGAGATTAGGCAGA
Source organism: Neofelis nebulosa (assembly GCF_028018385.1). NCBI lineage: Eukaryota > Metazoa > Chordata > Mammalia > Carnivora > Felidae > Neofelis > Neofelis nebulosa. The sequence goes on along the minus strand of NC_080782.1, from coordinate 37,819,196 downwards.
GACAAAAATGAATAAGGAAGTGAGAAGGAAAACAAGATGGTTTGTAATGAGACCAAATACTGATACATGGTTCTTTCATAAAGCATATTTAATTGATCAATGAATTCAAAAAGCATTTCTTGGTAACCTGATAAAAGACAAACACTATGTTAACGTCAACTACGATTTAGGTAGACAAAAAATCAGGAGATGATTTTGAATGATTAATTCAGGAGGAAACAAAGAATATAAAACAAGGAATATGATAGACATGGGAACTTAAACATTTTAAAGCACAACAGTATTTTTTCCTTCTCATTTTTATATAATTATAGGTTCATATGAAGTTGCACAGATAGTTGAGAGAACTCATGTAGCCTTCATCCAGGTTACCACATTAATGACATGTTATATACATACAGTACAATATCAAAAGCAGGATATCAACATTAGGTAAAGGGAGTATAGCTCTATGTTATTTTATCACATTTGCATCATGTACCACCATACATCAAGCTACGGAACTATTCGATCATTCAAGGATTTGCCTCGTGCTACCCTCATTAAAGTCAAATCCATCTCCCTTCACCTCAACATCCTTAACCCCAGGCAGCCACTAATCAATTCTCCATCTCTATAATTTTGTCATTTCAAGAACATTATATAAATGGAATCACAGAGTGTGCCATGAAGCACAATAGTATTTTGAGGCCAAACGAGTATTGTGAAAAAAACTGCTATGATTGGCAATATGTAGGACAGACTGAAGAAGAGGGAGACTGGATTCAAAAGCTACCGTAGTGGCAAAATATGAGCAACGATCAGTGGGGAGGTATGTAACGGGGAGGAGAAAACGCAGGAACAAATGGCAGATGTTGGAGCCCAGCCAAGAGACCAGCTTTGGAAATCATGGCCCTGAATCAAATGCCAAGAATTAAAAGATAAAATAACCATACCAGTGATGCCTCAAACAAGCTGGGGGAAATATACACTATGACCTCAATGAATTTATTTGCCCCACAATTCATCTCCTTAGATAATGAAACTATACTATGTAGAAATGAAATTATTGACGATCAAGGTAACCCTTCATCTGGCAGTACTATGTGACAGAAGACTGGGATCTTGCCAGAGATTATACTCAGTACTAAACTGAATTAATTCCCAACAGCCTACCATCTCAACCAACAACAGTTGGCTTCATTTCTAATCCAAATGAATGTATAAATCCAAAATGAAACCTTAATACGTTCCCATGTCTATCTCCAATCAGGAAGCATGTTGCAGTCATAGCCACAGAGATCCTGAATACCAGCCTTACTAGCTGAGTGGCATAAGAAAAGTTATTTCAACACGCTCAGATTCAATCTCTTTTCAGTAAAATGGGAGAATCCAGACCTACCATATAAACCTGCTGTGATGATTTAATGGCTTAACAGGTGTGAGGCCCCCAGGACAACGCCAGACACATACCAGCAGGTGCCGAGTAATTCTAGTCAGCTTCCAGTACAAGCAATGAAAATTTAGAGAAACGAAATTTTACATGAATGAATGTTTTATGGGGGAACTCAATTTACTTGAAATCACAATGTATTCCATTTATCGGGGACCAAAACTAACACTGACGCTTTTACTTTATGGTAGTGTTACCCTCATGATGTTAGGAGACATTTCCATGTTCATGATCATACCTGATTTTTCAAAGACAAAATAGAAAGCAAAAGCCCAGCAAAATGACTCATCAGCTCCTGTGCTATAGCACTTTCTTGGTAGTACACCAGAAGGAAAATCACCAGGGCTGTAAAATCCAAATCAGTTTCACTCTGTGGCTTACAGAGTTCTTAGGGAAACAATCTAGTACAAGCAGACACGGATGATTAAACTAAAGGACCTAATACACAGGGCCAGAAAAAGAGAAAAAAGGCAAAGAACCAAGCTTAAACAGATATAGGAGTAAGGGTATAATAGTATATGTATAGGCTTACATAGCATGTGCTGCACATGCTAAATACTAAAGCAGCCAAAATTATCATGAGGAAATGAACGGGGAAGGCGAACAGGAGAAGGAAGAAAACCGTGGAGCAAGCTCTGAATTCTGATTCAGGAAAAAATGGCTTCAAAATTTTAGAATATGTTGAATTACAATTACACCGAGGTGCTTTGCCAGAGAAATTTAAGGTGGTCGTTATGTGGTCAATACTACATGCAACATAAATAAAATGGCGGCTTCCATCCCTTATTCCTCTGAAAGCAACTGTCCCAACTAAAGACCTCTCTCTGTTGCCACAAGCCTGTAAGGGAGCTCCTGGGGGAGCCCCCAGATGTGTGTTCACTACCTAATCCTGTATTTTGTTTCTCTATTTGTTTACTCCTGTAATTAAAAGCATTCATAAGGTCATTCTTCTATCTAAACTCACCACTCACTCCATTACCCTCCTATTTCTCCTGAAATGCCTGCAAAGAACTAAGAATAGGAGTTTATATCTAGTCCCCAAGTTCACAGATATAAGGAAATTCTTTAAGAACAGTAGGGAGATGATGAAAAGGGCAGTTTTAACATAACAGGGAAGGGTGTGAAGACAAAATGACTTTAGATTCCGAAGACCTCTCAGAGGTACTGGATTCAGTGGCTGTATTTTAATTGTTGGCCCCATAACGTTTCTGATACCTCAAACTCAAGAATCTTGGATCCTGAGCTCATACTTTCTCAGCTACACCCAGGGGGTTTTGGCAGAGCAAGCAAAACCCAGAATCTCACCGGGTCTTTTACCTTACTCTCTAAAACAGTTTCTCTGGGAAGCCAGTCCTTACAGCTCCTTTTCCTCCCAGTTAGATCACTTTTAAAATTTACGTGGAAAAAAGAAAAAAAGCAAAATCAGAAACTCACAAAAAACTGCAGCTACTGGCAAGCAACCCTCCATCCTGGCTACAATGCTTATGAGTACAGGCCTCAACTCTGTATGTTCACTTGCAAGACAACAGCTTAGACCTGAGGGTCTATGTTCCCTACCCCACTCACAGACCTACTGCGAGCTCGCCAGAAGAAAATTCACTCCAGCACCTGTCTTCCCCAATGTCCAGTGTTACAGGGTGAAAAAGACACCGTCCAGCTATCCATCTCCTCAACCAACTCCTGCATCTCAAGCTAGACGGTGACTTTTGGCATGCTAGAAGCTCATTTTGCTCCTTGGATGCCATTTGCTTCCCAAAAGATTCATTATCGCATTTATTATCAGTTTTACCTTCCATAAATATTTTCTAAATATCCAGGCCAACCAGCTATAGCACCTTCGTTATTTACCATTATTCGCTACCAATTGTTTTGTCATTTATCCAGGATTAGGAATTTCTAGGGCCCTCTTTCCTCTTTACTTAAAAATCCTCACATCACCCACATCCATATGGGCAACGCTGAGCTGCATATGGTTCCATGACCTCATCTTCCCTTAATTTTAGCTCACCAGATCCATGGCTACCCCCTGGACCTTGACTTGGAGTGTAATTGCTCTCCTTCTAAAATCTCAACTCGGTGTCCCACTTTTGGGCCACAATTTTATAACTTTTCAGCCCTCAGTCCTTTATTCCTGCTCACTGACACCCGCCAATCCCCATGCTTTCTTTCACCTTTGTGCTCTTTATGGTCCCTTCAAGCTTCTTTTTCTTCTTCATGTGACTGCAGAGACCCAACTGCTCTCTCCACACCATCTTCAACTCCTTCATGGTGTACCCCTATTTTGCCCATGCCGACCACCTACCACACCTGTAACCACCAAACCATAGATAAGTCATGTCTGGCCTTCTCAACTCCCTAGACCTGGGCTCTGAATGCCCCTGGAGAGGACAGTGGAACCAAGGCATCTGGAACCCCTGCAGATATGGAGTGCTCAATGCCAGCTCTGCACAACTTTGCCCAGTAACCCTTCATATACTCTTGTGCTTTTTCTTTTTGGTAGTTTTTTTCAAACCTTCACAACTTTCCAACGTCCTGTAACAACGTGCCCTTTCAACTATCCGCATGAAGATAAAACAGAGCATCATATGGCTATTTCATCCTTTCTCCTACCAACCACCTATAAGCTAATACTTTTCTCCTCCCACCCAGGAAGATGGAAATGTCTATGCTTTTATCTAAGACTGGTCCATCTACTTGATTTATAGATCCCGTAAATGAAGGCTCCATCTGGGACCTTGTTCCACAATTTGAAATTAATAAAAAATCTATAATTATGAAAGTGTTAACAATTTCCCCACTAAGATATTAATGGTAGCACTGTTAAAATGAAGAAGTACCCAGAGAAGCAAAAATGTCAAAAATTGGATTATGTAAACTATTCTATACACACAATGCAACACCAGGCAACTCTGAAAAGGTAATGGTGTAAAATAACATGTAATGAAAGAGATACGTGTTTCCAGTACATTAAGGTACATATGAAAATTTAGACAGCTACAACATATTTTTGTTAAAAACACACAGATATATATTTACTACAAATACATATTCATAGAAGCATGGCTTGAAAAATAATGACAAATTTCAACATTTCTTATCTCTTGGTGTTTGGATGAAAGGGAGCTTTATCTTTTGTATTTGTATTGTTTCAATCTTATAAAAAGTATTAAATAAAAAGAGGGAAAAGCTAGTAATTTTTACCTTGTAGCCTTTTCTTATTATCACTCTACTTTCCTTCTTAAAATCAAGTTTTTGCAAAGAGTCATCTAAGCCCTTTTTACTACCTACCTACTGGCAAGTGTACATTCCAATCTGGCTTCCACCCCACCAAAATTCTGCTTCTTCACAACATCCCTGGTCTTTTTTTTCCCCCTAGTCCTTTTCTTACGCAAATTCTCTGATGCATTTAATAAAAATAAAGATATCGTGAAACCCTCCTTCCTTAGCTCCCAAACTCCATCTCTCCCCGGGTTCCCTCTGGTATTTGAAGATGCTCTTCTTAATTTCTTCATTTACAATATTTCAAATTTCATGCTGCTTTCATATTTCAATGCTTTCTATCCATGCTGACTGCTCTATTTTCTCACATGAGTAATCTCAACTATATCCATGAGTATCTCCTACCAGCCATACATGAGACTAAAAAATTCCCTATCTCCAAATCAGGCAGGCAGCTTTTTATTTTTCACATTTTTAATAGGATATTCTGCAAGCAAATTAAACCCAAGTCATACAAAATAGGATTTATTGCATTCTCTACCTTACTTTTCAACTCAACAAACGAAATACCAAGAAACCTGGGGCAAATAATAGCAGCACTTGCTGTTTGAAACTATAGATCTACTCACTATTTGACCATATCAGGGCACAAAACCCTTGGATACTTTCTGGAGCAGGGAAATTCTGATTCACTAGATGTGAGGTAGGACCTGGTATGTGCATTTCTAATTTACTTCTAAATTTTAATTCTTTAGCATGTCTTCCAAGGCTGTTCACAATGTAACCCATAACAATCTGACCAGCCAAAACCCTGTCAAATACCCAGCGACCTGAACTTCTAACCATTTCAAGTTCTACGGTTACCAAACAGGTCATTTTATTCACACAAAGCAAAGTTGCCCTAGACTCTGGATGTGAAATCTGGTTCCGTCATTATTAACTGTGTGACTGCGTGCTAGACTGACTGTGAGCTAGAGAATTACTTCTTTTTGACTCAGTTTCCTATCTGTAGTCTACTATCTCTTAGGGTTGCTATGAAGAGTAAACCGGTTAATACACGTGAAACGCTTTGAAGAAAGGAAAAGACAAGAAAAGAGAAGAGAAGAAAAGAGAAAAAACAATCACAAAATTTTCAATAAACCTTAGCTGTTTCATTAATAATATCCTTTTTAAATTTTTTTTTAATTAAAAAAAAATGTTTAGTTATTTATTTTTGAGAGGGGAGAGGGGGAGGGAACGAGAGGGAGAGAGAACAATCAGGGGAGGGGCAGAGAGACAGACAGACAGACAGAATCTGAAGCAGGCTCCAGGCTCTGAGCTGTGAGCACAGAGTCCAATGCTGGGCTTGAACCCACAAACTGTGAGATCACGACCTGAGCCGAAGTGGATGCTCAAGCAACTGAGCCACCCAGGTGATCCTCTTCTATAATATTATCATTATTATTACTCCCACACATAGACTTAATTTCTGGAACACATTCCCCTCTCTCCTCAAGGCTCAATCTCAGGGACAACTTCCTATGAAACTTCTCCAACAATCCAGGAAGATTGGGCATTTCTTCCCCTATGTCCCACTTCATCTTGGCATTAACTATCCAATAGACTGAAGGTATGGACCAAGCATTTTCATCCACAAATTCCTAGAGCTTTGACACAGTCTTACCACTCAATAAATAATTTCTGAATAAATGAACAAATCATATATTTTTCCAAAAGTACTAGATATTCCATGACAGTCCTTGATAGAAAACATATCGCTTCAGCAAGTGTTGAAATATTTGATGAAAATCAACAAATGCTGGTACCCAACAGTTCACCCTGGGGGTCCACACCACCATGCATGTGAGTGTCCGGCTCTTCCTCACATTCTCTTCGCAGGCTTTTCGTGATGCACAGAATAGAGTGGGTTCTGAATGCCCAGATCATATGTGTTCTCCGTATTTGCCATTTTCAAATCTACATACTAAAGGTGATACTTGCATTATTATCAGTCCTGATAGCATGAGTTGAAATTCAATGGCCCAGAATAAGGGAAGATCTCTCAGATGCCCCCCCTCCCCCACCAAAAAGGAAGTACCAGTTACTTTCAATACAAACAAGTAGAAATATTAGCATTTCAAACTGATCAGTAGTTTACTAGTTTTTTACTTGTCAGGAAAGAACTACACGGGAAAGTAAGTATAGACAGTTCTAGACAGAAGAGGAAAGCGGACTAGAAAATGTTTGAGCAGGAATTTGTTTCAACATCATATATTCCATGCCAGGAGCAAGCGTGCTTTAGTCAAGGATTTTAACAACAACCACGCACATATCTCTGCCCTGCCTTTCTTCTAGAGCTTTCAACACGGAGACAAGAGAACTAAGCTTACATTCCAGAAGAGAAGACACATCTTTCCCAACAATGAAATAAACTGTTGGTATAACACAATTTACATTATCCTTTACAAAGATAAAAGGATGATGATGTTTGCCCACTACACATTCAGTTAGCTTCTCAATAATACATATGTTCCTACTCTCAAGTCTTATTTTGATAATTTTTAAAGCTTTACTTTCAGCAAGTGATGTAAGAAGATTAAAGTAATGGCGTTCATTTGTGTGACATTTAGGGAACTGGTTGAGTCAGCAGCTTCAGGCTTAAATATTATACTATAGGTCAAGTGCTCAGAATTCCAAGTAAACCATCTTGTCAACAGACATGAACTTGAAGGACCTAAGTCCAACTTTGATTGTAACCCAGATGCATGCTTTATTTATGATATTAATACACCATATGGTATGAGCAAATTTTCCTTTTATACTGCCTTAGTCTAATGAAAAGAGCCAACTGCATATTTAAATAAAGTCTTGTTTCTCTCTTATTCTTTAATTGTAACCAAAAATAAAAGGGAGGTCACAAGTGCAGTTCCAACAAGACCTTAACAGTGAACAGAGAACACCAAGTCACCAACATTAAATTAGTTATATATATTATTTCTATATTTCCTCCCCAAAGTTTAATGTCTAGACTTTTGTTCTCTGAGCAGTTCGCAACTAATTCAATACTATTTGATAAATATTCATTCGATAAATGTAGATACCTTTACCTTCACTGTTTTTTTGTGTTTTTTTAAGCAAGCTGCACACCCAGCACGGAGGTTCACCCACTGAGCCACCCAGGCACCCCCACCTTCACTGTTTTCTATCTAGGTTCAAGTTATAAACAGTTATAAAAAGTTTAAAGTGGTTACAAATGATTTACACAACATGCCAGGACTGGAAAGCTGAATAAGATAGAAGAATTCTAAAAATGAAGTATGGCTTTGTTGAGGCAAAAAAACATGTTTTAAGAAAACACCATAAATTATTCAGAGAGATAACGACAATAAATACTAAAATACCACCTCACCAACTTTCTCAAAGACTTAAGATCTCCAAGATCGGTTCCTTCCAAGATAATTTCTTGCGGAATATCCAGCACAATTCTTAATACCACCTGAAGACCCTTGCAGGATCCGATCTATCTACTTGCCTCATCCTAGCCTTGCCCTGTGTTCTCTCTGTGCTCCAACAAAAAGGACTCACTTTACTTTCTAGGCATGCATCAGACACGACCCCTCCCCCTGCCCCCCCCCCCCCCCCACACCCACACCCAACAGAGGTGAGATGTGCCTGACACTCCTCAGGCACTCCTGGTTGCTCAAGAACAAAGGAAAGCACAGAAAACAAACGGTTACATTGATAGAACCTCCATCAGTTTACAAATATCTTAGTAATATCACAAGAAAAAGGCAATCTTATCAACAGCCTAATCTCCAGAACTCCCTACTATCTTAAGGATAATGCTTTGTGAAAGGGAAAAACCACCTTAGCTTAACGACAGCTAGGCCTCCAACAATCTGTAAATCCTCTTTAGCATAGGGAAAGCCCTTTAAGAAACTTCCTCTTGACTTTACCTCCCCCAACTCCACAGTATTTAAGCAGTAACTCTGCACAGCCCCCTGTAGCTCTTCTGCCCATGGGTCCTGTAACCAAGCTTTAATAAATCACCTTTTTGCACCAAAGACGTCTTCAAGAATTCTATCTTGGCTGTTGGCTCTGAACCCCACCATCACTCCAAAAACCCATTACTCCCACTCCTCTTTTGTCTTGTTAATTCATTCTCAGCCTTCAGATCTCAACTGAAATGTCACCTCCTAGAAAGAAACATTGTGATCACCTCTCCCAGACTCAGATCTTACTATAGAGCAGTTACAGAGTTTGTAATTATATACTTATTTGCATGACATTAACATTTGTTTCTCCTACTAAATCTGTACGGTTCGAAGGCACTTCTAACCATAATATCCCAGCAACTACATACACCTAGTACACAGTAGGAACACTGTAATTGTGGAATGAATGGATATTGATAAATGTTTAAATCCTTTGCGATCTTCCGACTTGGAATAACATTCCTCACAAAATTACTTAGCAAATGTGATTTAGTTTACAATCTGAAGAGCACAGAAGAACATGGACTTTAGAATATACCTTCACAAGCCATGTGAGCCTGAGAAAAAGAATTGGCTAACCTTCTGCTTATTTGTGAAGTGAGATAACATCTACTTCCTAGTATTGTCAAGAGGATTACATGGAAGATGATAAGTGTAAGAAAGTGGCTTGTGTAATAAGAGGAGACAATCAATGAAAATATTTCTCAACTTCCTTTCCTTTCTCAAAACTCAAGCATGAGAATATGCAAAATAATTCTGTAGTAGAGCTCTTCACTATCCATTCTACCCCTTCCCCTCCCGGCTGGATAGGGAAGCCCTTGGGTTTGCAAGAGGAGAATCCCTTCACCGGGGGTAGAAAAGAGCTGAGCAAATGGATAAGCCAATCAGATAAGCCTAGTTTCCCTGGTAGCCTAACACCCGTGGTAAACAGAGAAAGGCAGAGCTTAGGTAATTTCAGAGATAGAGGCAGAGCCCTGATCAAACTAAACCTAAATTCCTTATCAATGAACTTCTCAATGAACAAATAACTTTCCTTTTGCTCTTTTAAACCAGCATAAAATATTCTTTGTTCCTTACAACCAAAATCATCTTAACTGATACATAGACCTATTAGGCTTGTTGAGACGCTTTAATGTGAACATCTGCAAGCTATTTAAACTAAAAAACAACGGACATATAGGCTTAATTTAATTTTGTGATTTTTGCCTAATCATTACAAAGTATATACTTTAGTGATTTATTTAGGATTTTAAGTAATATTCATACATTTTATAGAATTGATGACCCAAAAACAATTGTAATAAATTAGATACTATACAACAAAATTTGTGAGTTCAAAGGTCTTATTATTTTATGGTCGTTTTCTTTAAGGTACAGTATTTTTTTCCCTTATGGATAAATGATTTTTTTAGTCCTTCATATGCATTTGGTTTGTTATTTTGTTTCAATATATATTCTAGAAAGTGGGATTTGAAAAGCTATAGTCCTAACCACTGTTTTTCTTGTTTGTTTCTAGACTACAGCCTTTAGGGAAGTTAGCAACTCAACAGGAGAGTGGGAATACTTGTAGACTGTAGAACAGTACGTCTAAGTGCTTGCTACAATCAATTAGTCTTTCACTCCTCATTAAGCTTTTGAAAAATGATTTGTTCTCGCAAGATTAATGTGGAAAGTATAATTATTTGAAAACAAGGGTACTGTATTTAAATCTGACATATTTTGGCCACAAAGTTAATTGATTACTAGATATTCAATTAACAAATGCAATTCATTCTTAAGCCAGTGAATATGTAACTAAAAGCCAACCTCGAAGTAACAAACACATAACACAAAAATAGCCACGCAAATGGTTTTACCAAAGGAAAACGGCAGTTGAACAAAGCAGTTACAATAATAATGCCAGTTTTGAATATACGTCTAAATTAAACACTAAATTAGTCTCTGGATTTTTCCTATGGGAGAAGACTTCATCAAGGCAGACTCCACTGACCCTAGATACAAGGAAATAAGAATTCCATAAGATTGAATTAATGGATGCGTACCATTTAATTGCAGATATTTTTTCAGATACTGTTGTTGCTTTTAATATTCTGTCTTCTAATGATATATGAGTAAGACTTTCATCTTTTTTTTTTCCTTTTAAGCTACACCTTTCAATTTGGTGGACACTGCTGTTTCAAATTGAAACAAAACACTTAAAAATGTTTATTTATTTTTGAAAGAGACAGAGAGAGCAAGTGGGGGAGGAGCAGAGAGACAGAGAGAGAGAGAGAGAGAGAGAGAGAGAGAGAGAGAATCCCAAGCAGGCTCCACACTGCCAGCACACAGCCCGATGTTAGGCTCGATCTCACAAACCATGAGATCATGACCTGAGCCGAGATCAAGAGTAGGCCATTTAACCAAGTGAGCCACCCAGGCACCCCAGTAACAAAACACGTTAAAAGAGCATCTAATTCTCACTGATCTCTCCAGATTTCAGAAACGAATAATGGGCATCCTTACTTTCCATGGCCATATAGTTCTTCCCATAGGTTTAGTAACAATTTGCCCTGTCTTTTTGGCAGAATACTTTGGACAAATCAATTGTGTAACCAAAGCTACCCCGAGAATATCATATTTGAAAATGATTTTCGCATAATCAGGAGTGACAACTACTGAAAGATAAGAGTTCAGTTTTTAACAAGGGTTAAGTTTACAAATCTCCCCCAAGAAAACTGGCCTAACACACCTGGCTGGCAGATAGGTTCCCGAAGTTATAAGAAGGTAAGAAAGGTCACTGTCAGTCAGAACAGGAACCTTAGCAAATGTTGGGAGCCTCAACCAGATGGAAATTCACCCAGTTACACAGGTACTAAAGAGGAAATCTCTTGGAGAGAGTTTCTTGGTTTTGTTTTCCTAGCCTCAGAGAAGCAAATAATAGAGGCTTTTAAAAGCCCAATCCAAGGTTTATAATAAAAATTTCTGGAGAGAAATTAATTCTATCACCTCAACAGCTCATGGTTCTACATTTGCAAATCTAGAGGAGGCCTCTATGGCCAATTAACACTCTAGCTGCAGTTTTTGGGCTTTTTTTGGATGAAGAATTACCTTTGTAAATTACTTGTGATCTCAGGAGGAAGACTCTAAAGAAAACTGTCAAAAACTTGAAAATGGGCATAAAAGATCCTGAATGTTTTCCACTGGCACACTGAGCATTCATTCTACAGTGGACCCTGCAGATTCTGATTCTAAAGGGGTTTCTGATTAACTCAGCGATCTTCATACCCTGCAGGGATAAAAGCTAAGCGGTAAAAGACTGATCATAATGCAAATTACTCCCATTTATGGCATTACAAGTGAGTTTTCTTTCAGTAAAGAATATATATCTCAGTCAGTTAAATGTGTGTGTACCCAGTTCTCATTTGAGCCATCTTTAGTATGCAAATTCACACCGAAAAGCTCTGGTATTGACAAATGAATGCCTTCTTTACTTCGTAGTAATATAGGCATTAAGCTGACCAAACCAAGTTTATAAATAGAGTAGACTTTGCTTCAAGTATTTTTGGGACTGTGAGAAAGTTAAAGGTAACTAAAAGGTTCACAAGTAGGGGCTGGTTAAATAGATAATGGTATGTCTCTTGCAAAGGTGCTGGAGCCAGTAAAAGTAAAATCTAGAAAAAGTAAAACTGCAATCTAATAATACTGTGACCCAATTTCTGATTAAAAAAACTTGGATTTAAACACCTTTATTAATACATCTATTCCGAGTTGTATAGGACTTTTGAGGCGGGGAGAAGGGTATTAGGGTATGCTTTCTGGGGAGAAGGTTTGTTGAATCACTGATGGTTGTTATCGCTGATGACGTCTGCTTTCTTTTCTTCCAGATTTTCCTGGAATAAACTTCACTAGCAGTAATCGAGTATAATTATAGAGGAAAACTACTAGAATTAATTTATAAATTATATTTCACAATGCAAGTAAAAGTACAGTCATTAATAAAATGGGAGCAATACCTCTGTATCTGTTGGCTAGATCTTCCACATCTTTCAGGGAGCAGTTCACATTTTTACCTTCAAGAGCCCTTCCTCTCAACTTCACCCCACTCTGTCCAATCTGATGCAGACAAGATTTAACACTCCTTAGTAGACACCGTCATAGGGCCCTAGATGAACCCCTTCTAAAACTTTTCATAGCTATAACTGGGGTGAATATGAAATCAATGCTTCTTTCCCCTACTAGACCTAATTTCTCTGTCTTATCCACTGTTGTGAGCCTGATACTCAATATATGCATATTGCATCCTAAGAGGTACTCAAAATATACAAATAGCTCCCTTGCTATGGACAATGAATGACTCTTAAAATATGATAGAGTAACAAGTATGTTGTATCAAAGATAAACCACCTAAATCCAATTAACTTGAGTCTCTTTATAAGCCGGATTTTATGAGAGATGAGTAACATTTGCCATTCACTCATGGAAAAGATTTTTTACATATGTAATATTTTAAGGGATATAATTTGGCCTATAATGTGTCTGCATTAAACAAATCATGGTAATGGAATTTTATCATACTGTATCATGTTATGAAGTGAAAACAAAGAAGTCATACTGTCTGTGTTTATACATTATATGCAGAGGGTTCAAGGACATTCATCTGTAATTCAACATGCTCAAAAATCATGAAAATATTACGCTTGGTATTTGCAACATTGATGATAAAATCTGAACAAACAATAAAGGGGACTTGAAGGTCTTGAAATTTCAATATTTGCAGGCCATGCAAATATGTTTAAATAAATTACAGAAAATATTCTGTTCAGATAGTTCCCCAGGCACCAAACAAATGTACACTGAATCCTATTATAGCACTACCACATGAGAGAGGCAGCCATCAATCTGGTTTATAAAAATGTTCTTCCAGTCACAACCAACCTTTTTGTTCATGATTAATTTCTATTATAGCAATACATTATAGTGATACTAATAATATTAAGGCTCTAGAACATAGGTTTGTCTAACACTGGCTTCTTCATACATAATCTTGTTATAGTCTGAATTTAGGGTGGGCATAAATATCACACTGTCTCAGCTTCCCTTTCTAGGCAATGCATGGTTAAATCTGTGTCTAGGCGTCCTTGATTTTGGCACTATGAATTTCACGGAAGAAAACGGGAAAACTCCAGCACCCGTGGAAAAGTCACTTCTCTGTTTCTAAAAATAGGTAAACCTCTTAGCTTCACTTAAGTCAATGAAGAAATTTCTCAGGTTACAGAGAAAAGCAAAGAGAGAGAACAAGAGATACAGAGCATTAACTGTTTTTGTTCAGTCAATCCGAGATGGAAATTTATACTAGGCATCCTGGGGACATTTGCAATATGGTTGAGAATTACACATTTCTAAGGACATGAAATAAGAAAAAAATCAATTTTACCTAATTTTATATAACAGTAAATATACTACTGACAAATTGTGACTTGTTTAAAATGATTATGTAATTTTCAGCAAATAATTCACGTACATGCTGCCCTCTGTTATCACGTACAGGCTGACTATAGATGATTATCATCATTATAATCATCCAGTGATAGTCCAAAGCAAATGGAGAACTGGATACTCTATTTCTGCACCATCACAAAGATCTTTTCTTCTCTTCACTCCTTCTTTTCCTTCAGAGGGACAGTAAGAAGGAAAATGATAAAATTTCCGTCATGAGATTTCCAAACCCCCATCTCTACCCTCAAGAAATCCTTGATAGGGGCGCCTGGGTGGCTCAGTCGGTTAAGCATCCGGCTTCGGCTCGGGTCATGATCTCACAGTCTGTGAGTTTGAGCCCCGCGTCGGGCTCTGTGCTGACAGCTCAGAGCCTGGAGCCTGCTTCGGATTCTGTGTCTCCCTCTCTCTGGCCCTCCCCCGTTCATGTTCTGTCCCTCTCTGTCTCAAAAATAAATAAACATTTAAAAAAATTAAAAAAAAAAAAGAAATCCTTCATAAATTCTTAAGAATTTCACACATACCAATTGAAAAAAAACATAAATATCCTTATGGGATCTTAAATAAAACCTCCATTTAAAAAAGAAAGGAAGATAGGGGCACCTGGATGGCTCAGTTGGTTAAGCGTCGTACTTCAGCTCAGGTCATGGTCTCATGGTTTGTGAGATAGAGCCCTGCACTGCCTCTCTGCTGTCAGCCCAGAGCCTACTTTGGATCCTCATCTTTCTCTCTCTCTGCCCCTCCCCCGCTCTCTCTCTCTCTCTCTCAATCTCTCTCTCAAAAATAAATAAACATTAAAAAAAATTTCTTTAAGGAAGATAAAATTCAATGTTAAAAGCCTCTGTGTCACTTGTATCTGTCTTTTTATATTTAATACCATTATATGATAGGTTCCCTCACAACTTTCCGAATGCTTCCAAAATTACTTTTCATAACAAAGTTCACTTAAGTTCATTTTCCTCATTAGAAGAGTTAATGTACAGTTAATCAGTTAATGTACAGAGTGTGAGGAAAATAAGGAAATGCCCCAAATAGGACAAGGCCATTTAAGGATGGCTTTTGGAGGTTAAGTGTATAATACTTGAGAACATACTAGAAATTGAAGAGGAGTATAGATTTAAAGAAAAGATAAACAAGTGTGAGAACCAGATCTGTAGAGAACTGTAGGGCACCCGATCTGGTAGGAAAACAAGTTATCATGCTGAATATTAAAAATAAGCCTCCAGGCACCTGGCAGCCTCAATGGGAAGAGCATGAGAATCTTGATCTTGGGGTTCTGAGTTCGAGCTGCAACATTGGGTGTAGAGATTACTTAAATAAAACTTAAAAAAATAAAATAAAATGAAGCCTCACATGGTAAGAAGTGATGGAAAATGATAGTAAGGATATTAGATTCTACAATGGATATTGACAAAATACCCTTTTTTGTGAGTAACAAATAACAAATTGTGAGGCTGTGAGTCAATAAATGATGAGTTGTTTTCTAAATTATTTAACCCCATTATTTCTATCCCTGAATACAGTTCAACTAAAATTTAAGCATAAATACTACTATTAAAGCTTAATATAATCTTTCAAATATTGACTAATTATAAAATATTACATTCAAGTCAATCAGTCACAGAATCGTTTAAAAGCTTTTTAAAAAACTGCTTCATCATGAATTATTAAAAGAGACTTTTTCAAGCAAAAGAAAATAATTTTCATAAAGTATGGATATTAGCAATTTGAATTTTCAGGTCTTTTTTAAAAGTCAAGTTGCCCACCAGAGAGTACAAGACACCATCTGTTAGGTCAGGAGCAAGTTTTTCGTCCATTTTAAATCAGTCTTCTATGACCATAGGTCACAGATAAAAAAAAGCATCGCTATGAGAGAATCATTCAGTTTCATTTCCACAGTTACCAAAAAAGAAAAAAGATACTATCTGCTGAGTAAAAACTATTGTATGTTGTTTGCATTTGTCATTGAAAGAAACAATTTTTTCACTACTTTGCCCTCAAAGCCAATTTACTCAACAATATATCCAATGTTTCCAAAGCATCTGTTAAATTTGTTTTCATGCAAATATCAGTCTGTGTATCAACTGTTTCTATTCAGAATTTCTTTTTAACCCTGTTTAGCAAATCTTATAAAACCCTGTTTGCATTTATAGCAAGCACAAAACTGGTTTTAAAAATTGTAAGTACTATGTACTAATCTTTATGGATAAGTACTATCGTATGTTTTCTGTTTGTTAAGATTCTCTCCCATATTGTATGCAGTTTATTTTTCCAGATTCTAGTTCCAACCTTTTCCAGGGGCAAGAACTTAATTATTGTCTATTTACTGTATTGTATTTCCACTGCCAGCAACAATAGGAAAGCAATATTCTTACGCTCGCATGCTAATAATCCCTTGAGAATGATGACAAAGATCAGCCTCTTCTCTGAACCCCCGGTGGCCAGATGTATTTTGAAATTCAGAGTTATGCATATTTTAGAAAGGTAACAGAGTGCACATTTTACACCTTATCATCAAAAACAATACTATATCTGGAGAAACGCATGAACATTCCCACTATAAATAATATTGTGTCAGTTCAGATCAGTTTGCCACTAATGGGCCAAACTTACAAAGTAATTTTGTTTCAATATTCAGAGTCTTGTGGATTCAAAAATTCTGGATAATAAATTGTGTGTACACACACACACATATTTTAACTTTTAATATCTAAAAGGATGACTCATGAGGCCACATTCTGTAATTAAGCAAATACCTAACTGATTATAGTAAGAAATCTATACCTAAATACCTAAACATTGAAGCCTATACTTTATGCTTTCCTAATGACTGTATCCCAAAAACAAAAGAAAAGAAAAATATCTGTAGGAGACAACAAACATTTCCCATCATAGTAAGATCAGATGAAAATAACTTCACAATGGAAGGAATAAAAAGCTGTCTAGTGATCCTTTATTCAGGGTTCAACAAGCACATCTTCTTTAGCATATAAATAAATTTTAAGAACTCTACCAGAATTCTCGGATTTACATAAGCCAGACCTGTGCAAGCAAAGGCACAACGCTATGATTTTCCTACTTTGCATTTTCATTTGACTCAAGTCCAACAGACAAACATTATCATTCCTTTGGACAGACGAACAAAAGAGAAATCAATTGAAAAAAAGAAATTCAAAATGGAGAGACTTTGTTTTGATTTTACTCTCTAAAGGCCAAAGGAAAAAGGTTTTAGAAATGGGGGCGGGGGGGAAATGTACATAATGTCTTGATTTCACAGAATATTAGAGAGGAATATAGGTCTTTAATCGCCCAATGCACACTCTTACTTTACAGATGAAGAAACATAAATTTATAAGGATTCGTGCATTTCCATGTGGAACCGAGACAGAGCTAAGTTTTCTGACTTTTTCCTCTTGTGACTTTGTAAGCTTTATGGCAAGAAACTTCAGAGTATTTTGCAACAAGATCTAATCTTCCTTCCTCAAAATATTTTTGAAAATAGAAACAACAGAGAAACATTACTGCCCCATAGTAAGTAAAAGCCCACCAGGTATCCTTTCCTCCACAGATGACAATCTTGTCTTGTAATTAATATGCTTAAGTTTACGCAGTTATTTCTCTTTTTTTTTAAGTTTGTTTATTTTGAGAGAGAGAGAGAGAAAGCAGAGGAGGGGCAGAGAGACAGAGAGAGAGGGAGAATCCCAAGCAGACTCCATGCTGTCAGCACATACCCCAAAACGGGGCTCGAACTCAAGAACCACGAGACCATCACCTGAGCCAAAAACAAGAGTTGGTGGCTTAACCAACCGAGCCACTCAGGTGATCCCAGTTATTTCTTCATCTATTATATTTCACCTTCGATCATTATTAACAAAAGAAATTATTCATATTCTAAAAGTATGGAGTTGTTTTCAAAGGAAGTCACTTAAGCTATAACAAAAGATATCTCAATGATTTTTGGCATTGAATAAATATTACATCAGCTAAAGTACTGGTTAATAATCAGCACACAGACTCAGTTCTGTCATATCAGCTTTTCAAGAAATAAAAATAGTTTGACATTTATAAAATTACATAGACTGACAAAGAAAAAAAGGATGAAACTAAGACCAAACAAAATCCAGTTAAAATTCTTATACAATCTGTACTGATGACTCTAAGTTTTATGTTTTTTTTAAAAATATACTTCAGTTTAAGAAGAGAAAATATACCCAGATGCTTGCCTTAATGAGCATCAGACAAGCAGTAACACTTCTTAATACCTTAGTTAATACATTTCCATGTGTTCCCTTTAAGAAGGCTTTTAAAATGTTTGCATGACCATAGTTGCATTCTCAAATGTGTCTAGCTCCTTTCTTCTCCCACTTTCCATCCTAAAATAAATCCTCTTCAGGTAATAGACATTTAATACAAGACAGGAAATGTTTCAAGGCCAGGCTTAATAGTCCTAATATATACATTTTTTTTTGCCTTTTAAAACCAATGAGTATTTTTATGTTTAAAGTCTGCAAGGTGACAAGAAGGATGCTGAAGTTGTCATCGGCGTCAAGAGGGAGTCCAAATTTATCGGTAAGAAAAGGAAAGAAAAACATGTGAGGCAGCTAATCTGGAAGAGCTGGATGGAAGATGCCTGCAGGAGATATTCCTACCTAACTGAAAAGAAATAATTCAAACAGGGTTACTTTTCTGAACTGCAAAGAGAAATAAAATTTATTCCCATAACACTCATAAAATTATAGTAATAAAAATGGACCATCCTATCTGGGCCTCTTATTTTATAGTAAGGAAATCAAGGTTCAGGGAAGTCTATCAATTTGTCTTTGGGTACAGAGCAGGAAGTTCTGGTCCAGAACTTAGGTCTCCTTTGATCTAGAGGCCTTCCACTAAATTTTGCCACTTCCACAACTTGTACAGTACATTTATTAATATGTATATGCAGCAGAACACCAGCTGTTACTCCTAGTCAGAAATCAACCAATTTAAACCAATCATGAAATGTATTTAAAAATGTGAAGAAAGTTATTTTTCCTCTATATTTTGTTTCCTTAGCAAAGCAGCTTTTGTGAGTGGAGACATGTCTAATTCTATTTGGCATCAGTTTTGCAAACTGATATTAGCTATCAGAGGAAAGTTCTTTTAATGATGAGGTGACTGTTTAAACTACTTTTACTTAGGGGCGCCTGGGTGGCTCAGTCGGTTAAGCGTCCGACTTCGGATCAGGTCATAATCTCACGGTTCGTGGGTTCGAGCCCCACATTGGGCTCTGTGCTGACAGCTCAGAGCCTGGAGCCTGTTTCAGATTCTGTGTCTCCCTCTCTCTCTGCCCCTCCCCCACTCGTGCTCTCTCTCCCTCTGTCTCAAAAACAAATAAACATTAAAAAAATTTTTTTTTTAAATAAACTTTTACTTAGTTAATAGTTGACAAAGCAATGAAAGCAAAAAACGTGTGTCATTTTGTTTTTTTTTTTAATGAATGAAATTTTCAATTTAATTTTTTTATGTTTCTTCTTTGAGAGAGAGAGAGCTCATGCACACGATCAGGGGAGGGGCAGAGAAAGAGGGAGATAGAGGACCCGAAGCTGGCCCTGTGCTGACAGCAGAAAGGCCAATGTGGGGCTCGAACTCATGAACTGTGAGATCATGACCTGAGCTAAAGTTGGACGCTTCACTGACTAAGCCACCCAGGCACCCCAAAATTTTCACACTTTAGAAGAGGAGCACTGTTCAACAACTACACACTTACATATGTACCATAAGACTGGGCCATAAAATTACTACATACCTAAGTATATTTATGAGAAAAAAAGTTTTAAATCTTCAGTCAATTTTAATAAAAATGAGCTCTTCTTGGTTATCTTTTTCTGTATCAGTGAAGATCTTCCCTTTCTCTCATCACACTATTAAATATTTTTCCAAGTTAACATATAGATAGCTCCAATATGAGAGGGTATGGAAAAACTCTAGAATACTCCGTATAAAATTTCATTTTGAGTGATCTAAAAATCATACTTTATAAGTTATGAAACATTTTAAATCTTATTGCAGAGGTTATCAATTCAAAAAATATTCAACTTCCTTGACATTGAAGTATTGGTTTTACTTGCTCTTTGAGACACATTTTTATATCAGGCATTCTTGGGAAAAGAAAGGCAACTAATTCTGGGAGGGGAGTAGCAGAAAGTCTCATGTGGGTACCAACAAAGAGAAAGAGAGAAGAGAGAAAGAAGGAAAAGTAAAAAGAGAAAGAAAGAAAACACAGAATAAAAGAAAAAGCTCTGTGTGTTTTTTTAAGAACTGAGGAAAACCGCAGGACCTTAATTTTGAAAGTGATTCCTACAAAAACAAGAACCTGACACAAAAATAGTTTGACAAAAAAGCGAAAGTTTTTTTGTGGTAAGATTGCCATCAATTAAACTGCACTCAGAATATGAGAGGAAAAAGAATAGGAAAATGATGTCAATTTAAGGATTATATAAACATATCAAATGACAAATGTTTTTCAGAACTCAAAGTGTTAAGATCAACAGAATCATTTTTACCTTTTTTAATGAGCTGATTCATAGATAACTCAAAATTCAGATCATTCTTTGAAGTCAGTCTAATTGTAATAGCAGCCATTCATCACTTAGACACAGTGTGATATCTAAAATTGCAAATATCAATACAACTTAACTTGATGTTTTCATTTAATAGAAGAAACAAGATAATGGCTTAGAAATATTCATTAGAATTGGAAGGAAAATACTTTAGCTTTAGTTATTTCCACCCAGAAAAATGACACAGAACTAATGAATGCTGTCAATGGTCGTGTCTGTCCAGCTCTACTCCCCAAGACGTTCCTTCTCAAACACACACCATCTCAACGCACCCGAGCACTTACAAACATGCCTCTGAGGAAACAATTCACAGTGATTATTCTACTGTGACTAAAAATGCTACAAAACAAAAGAGAACTTTTAAAAGCACACCAGAGGTTTTAGGGGCAACTGGGTGGCTCAGTCAGTAGGCATCCAACTCTTGATTTCAGCTCAGGTCCTGATCTCAGGGTTGTGAGATCGAACCCACATTGGGTTCCTCATGGAGACTGTTTGGGATTCTCTGTCTCCCTCTTCCTGAGCCCTTCCCCACCACATGCGCACATGTGCACACTCTCTCTCAATAGGTAGATAACAAAAAAAAATGTTTTTTTAAAGCACACAAGAGGTTTTATAAATATGGCAAATATTAAGCCCCTGAAAGAAAGGACATACTTAGAGTGAAAAGAAGAAACTATATTCAATTAATTTGTTCTCACCATTCATTAATAATCAGAACGCATACAATCATTCAGCCAATTATGGAGTGAATGATTCTTGAAGACCCGCTCTGTACCAACACAGCTGAATTTTAAAAAGACAGAGCCCCTGGACTCAGGAAGTTTCGAGGCTGGCCAAAGAAAATACAGTAAAAATGTCACCCAAATGAATGAAAACTACAGCCGTGACAAATGCTCTGAAGGAGGATGACACCATAAACTGGAGCATAAAACAAGGGCATGTGACTTGCCATCGGTGCAGGGACACCAAGTTTCCCATAGAAATCTGTAAATGAGTAAAAGGAAAAGGGTGAAGGAGTTAAAACACACCATCCCATTCTTCAAGATTTTCATTTTTTAACCTTATAGCTTCCCAACTAAATGTGGAATGCAGACCTTCCCATGTGCAGAGATTATATTTTACTCCTCTAGGTATCTGCAGTATCTGTAGCCCGTGGCACAGTGGAAGGTGCAAATCATAATCTGCCTTAACATATTCTGTTGAGAAGAATGGAAAGCAAGCCTACAAGTCATGTAGATTACCCGAAGTATTTAAATTCTTAAAAAAATGGGGCGCCTGGGTGGCTCAGTCGGTTAAGCGTCTGACTTTGGCGCAGGTCATGATCTCACAGTTCCTGAGTTCAAGCCCCACATCAGGCTGTCTGCTGTCAGCCCAAAGTCCACTTTGGATCCTCTGTCCCCCTCTCTGGTTCTCCCCCAGTAGCACTCTCTCAAAAATAAATAATCATAAAATATATATATACACATATATATACACATATATATATATGTGTATATATATATTTATATATATTGCCACAAGTTTGACCAAAACACCTGCCACAAGTTTGATCAAAGCACAGTATGCACACACAAAAGGCCATGAAAAGAGGGATACAGCTTGAGGGGATCAGTGTCCATCTTTTCCAGAGGAAGCCAAACCCCATGGGAAACAGGAGCCATAGGCCTGGGCACTGGGCACACTCCAACAGAAGGGAGTATTGGCACACAAGAGCCATGGCTGACTCACAACATGTCCAAATGTGCCTACAGCTCTTTGTACAAGGAAGTAGCTCAGATGTGTATTAAAAGAAGGGGAGGTGGTCATAAAAATACTACAGCCCAGCTGATAAGGAGCTAAGGACAAAATGATTACCAAAACTGCTATCAATGCGATCCTCTGTCACTCACAAAACATGAGTACAAAGAACGTGGCTGTGGTTTTCTTGCCAACTTAAAAGGCCCTTAGAAATTCCAGATTATTTTGATTTATGACTATAAATGCCATCCTTACCATATAACATGGGAATGCCTTATCTTTATATGGAAGAGTAGTTTCTAATGACCACTCTTTTGTTTATTTCCACAAAAAGAAATATAAAACACAGAGTGATGTATTATTCTAAGATGTGAATTCCCTCCCTAGTACATTTCTGCCCTTCCCCTCCAGATAAAGAAGTCTTGCCCTTTTGGGCAAACAGAGGTGCCTGGCATCTGCCCTTTGAGAAAGGTCTACAGCAAGGGGACAAAGATGATCCACAGTGACAAGCCCTGAGCTGTGCCTCTCAGGCTTGCACATGACTTGTCTGTACAATCCTTGGTGGTCTTGCCCTTCTGAGAGAATATTCAGGAGCCAGCAAGTCTAAATGAGACCAGCATACAAAGCAGCTCCCTTGTGAGTTTTCCCGCACTAGGAAAAGGAACTTTCTGAATCATCTCTGAGCCTATGCCAACTTTATTAAATGGTGCTTTGTTCCCAAGGGAATTTTTAATTGAGAAAGCATTGGCAATATACAACATGCTTTACAGTGGTTGGTGATGCTAATCAATGTGGTTAAATGAGAAGAAACAGCCTCCCCTCTCAGATTTTGAAATCAAATCTGAGGTACTCTTATCAGTACAAACGTATTTATAAAATGAAAAAAAAGAATAAAGCTTGGAAGATAGCTAATGAAAGTTTCTGCATACGTTATTCAACAGATTTTTATTGAACACCTTTTAAGTAACACATAATCACATCATCTTTTAAGATGCCATGAATCCACCATTACTATGTAGTTGAGGAAACAGGGACGCTCAAGCTTTGAAACAGTCCCAATGCCACGTCCTACTAAGAGAAAAAGTGACTTGTCTGATACACCACGAAAAGAACATTTTTAAATAAAAAAGTAGGGAGGGAGACAACTTGAAACAACATAGTAAGCTGTAAAATAAACACATGTAAAGCAATCAAACTTCCAGGTTTCCCCAAAGAGGCATGGAAACACCATAGGAATAGGTGGCATAACCAGAAACCACTCAGGCTCTAAAGGGTGCTTCAATTTGAAGGAATGTATATATGCACCGAGTTATATAAACTATCTAAGCAGACTGATAAGGCCAACATTAGCAGAGCTGTTTTGAAACACAACCACCAACATACTGATCATCTATCAGAAAGACTGGCTTAAGACCTAACCGACCTTCACCGCTATCGTGACTTAGCTGTAAACCCTTGTTTTATGACCAGTGCTGTATGCCGTGTAAACAATTGAAAATGTCTGCCCTGGAAAAAACATTTAGTGAATTAATAAATTACTCCCTAATTTGTGTTATGTAGACCACTAATTTGTTTTAATTAACAGCCATTATTAACAGTAAACACATGAAATTACGTTTGAAATTTACAGACAGGCCCTCACTGAACACGTGCTCCCATTAGCGTTTAGGAGTTGGCCGATACTCTCCCAGATTGATAGTGATGACTCAAATATAAGACTGTTGTTTGAACCTATGTGTAAGTATCTTGTTAAAAGTATAAATAAGGTAAATAATTCACTGATCGTTTTTCTTACTTTAGACATTAGTGGGCATTTACCTCTAGCTAATATGCACATACATAAATGATGTAAAATGCCTTATGAAGAGCAAATACATTTATTTAAATGGTATTAAGCTACTATTCCAATCAAAGAGCTTCAGACATTCTACCTACAATGATAACAATGAAAATTTTAAATAAAAGTATCATATACAGCCAAAATTGTAATATGTATTGCTTTTACCAAAAAAAAAATTTAGAAAAAAAAGCACCTAATTACATTTTCCATCATAAAAGATTAAATTGTAGGCAGATGAATAGAAGAGGGAATAATGATCTAACATTTCACTACATATCATAGACAGTCATTTCTGATGGACACATCTGTGATTCTTACCCACCTAACATATCAAATCGTCAATATCAATTCATGTAGCTGCAAATTCTTTTCTGAATCAATCAACTTCTGTTTTCACTAAAGGATAACTAAACCGATTTTTTTCCTTTGCTGTGCTGGCTCATGTACTGTGTCATTTAAAAGGGAACAAAACAACAAAACCCATTTGATTGGCTGTAATTCACTTTAACATTTGATTAGCTATAATATATTTTAAATGCATCTACTGAAAAGTTAGCACTCTGTGTGCTTATTAAGGTAGGTAAAAGTAAAGAATCAATTTTCACACATACGATAGAATTTCACCATGGTATAAATTTGTTTGTTCATTCCAAAAGCAAAAGCAGAAAGGAAAGGCATGTGATCTGAATAGACAATCACATTTTTGAGAATTTTTACAGTTGGTCTTGAAGAATATTTATTGGTTGTCATTGTGCATATGGAGATTGACCCAAAGAGATAAGTTCTTCTGGAGAAACTGAAATCCTCTAACTTAAAATTTAAAAGGGGAACTAAGTTCCTCACAAATATATTTTTTTAAATATTTCAATGTCTCTAGGACTTAAACCTCTGAAATCTTTTAAAAATTTCCCTTCCCTCCTCCTAAAAGAAGGGTTTGCTTTGTTTTAAATTTTTTAACGCTTATTTATTTTTGAGAGAAAAGGACAGAACGTGAGCAGGAAAGGGGCAGAGAGAGAGGGAGACACAGAATCTGAAGCAGGCTCCGGGCTCTGAGCTATCAGCACAAAGCCCGATGCAGGGCTCCAACTCAAGAGCCATGAGATCACGACCTGAGCTGAAGTCGGACACTTAACCGACTGAGCCACCCAGGCGCCCCATGTTTTGTTTTGCTTTTTAATCTAATAAGGAATAGAAATAAACCTGTTTAGGGAAATCTGGAAATATTCTTCAACAATGCATACTTTTTCTCATGTTTCCTTTATTTTTCTCATTCAGTTTTCTCTTTTGTTTTTTTTTCTTCTTTTTTTTTTTTAATTTTTTTAACGTTTATTTATTTTTGAGACAGAGAGAGACAGAGCATGAACGGGGGAAGGTCAGAGAGAGGGGGAGCCACAGAATCCGAAACAGGCTCCAGGCTCTGGGCTGTCAGCACAGAGCCCGACACGGGGCTCAAACTCATGGACTGCGAGATCACGACCTGAGCCAAAGTCAGCCACTTAACCGACTGAGCCACCCAGGCACCCCTTTTTTTCCTTCTTCAAGAACTTATTCTTACCTCTAATTGTAGGATTTACCCCCTCCAAGGATAAAGGTACTACCCGCCACAAGTAAATCATAAATTCAATGTATCACACCATCATAGAGCTTTAAAGGGCTTCGTAACTTTCCACATTATAGGTTTGAGTGAACAAGAAAGCAAAGAGAGGTTAACAGATTGATTTGATACCAGATAGCAAGAAAGTGATAGAATGAGCACAAGAGCCCAGTATTGGTGCAAACCTAAACTACCTAAATGAAATTAAATACAAATCGGCCAAGAATAAACCATCACCTTTTTCTGAAAAGAAAGACCCCTGGCCTTTGCTATCCAAACACTTAACCCATATTAATGGTAAATCACCATCATTGTCATCATGATTATCATCATCACCAGAGTCTTGAAAAGGCAACCATTTAATCTAAGGAGTGAGACAGAACAATCTATCCCTAGTAGAGGATACACTGAACTCAAAGCCCCTGGGCAAGAGTACAAGGAAAAATTTAGTATCTATCCATTGCTTCCTAACGCAGGACTTCACTTCAGGACTCTGAAGTAAATTTTTAAAACAAGCATCTGAGAACCAAATGATAACATTAAAAAAATCATCATCCATTACAGGCATCTGAAAGTTGATTCATAAGGGAAAGGAATTTTTAGCTTATTGCCCATATTTGCATGCAAAGTAAAAGCTATTACCATATTTAAGAGGCAAAAATATACTTTAACATTCACGGTGAAAAGGCTGAGCAAGAAATAATAAGTTATCTCTAATCAGTAAATTATTTCAAATGACATCTGATAGCTGTTGACTGTTGCCAAGCCACATTACAGATCATTCCAGTAAGCTGGCTATAAAACAATACAATTACCAATGTTAATTATCTGCTGCAGAAATATTCATGACTTAAAGTGAAATGAGATGCCTCCTTGATGCTGGACCGTCCCAAGCATTTCTAGTGAGTACACAACTCACACTACTCTTCAGGGTTAGGAAAGGTCTGGGATAACATGAGATGTGTAGAATCTTTAAATACACAAAACATCCATATCTGAAAATTCGGGCAAATTCTCTCTGAGAGAGGCAATGTCCTGTGTTCACTACATCCTATTTCCTCCAGAAGACACAGCTGGATTCCAAGGTCCCAAGAGGGCTGAGAAGCATATACCTTTTGATATCGATTCTTACACCAAATTTCAGTAGCTGAACACAATAGCTGTCGACTTCTCATCCATATCACAGTATATGGAGAAGAGCAGGAGATTCTGCGCCACACAGTCAATGAGGGCCCCAGGCTTATTAAACTATTGTGCCCCACAATCTGCAAAGGCTTCATCTTCCTCCGCATTCAATCCACATGCAAGAAACAAAACATGGAAGTCATGACGAAAAGTTTCAGGGGCAAAGCCTTGGAGGGACCTACATCATTTCCATCCACACTCCATTCTCTGGAACTCAAGTGTATGATCACAGCTAACTGCCAGGGAGGCGGAAAAAATGTAGTCTCACCGTGTGGCCAGGAAGAAAGGAATTTGGTGATCACACAGAAGTCTGTACCACAGCATCCTTTAACATCGTTAATACGCTGGGCTTATTGTAAGATTTAATTACTTAGAACTCCAGTTTTCCAATGCCTTTAATTAGAAATTAATGGCAGAGGAAAACAAATATCCACAAAGGCATACTTGGAGACAATGCATGTTCAGGCCCAGACTACTGCACGAGAGCAAGTACTGCAATAAAGCCAGTCAAATCACGAATTTTTGTTTCCCAGTGCATAAAGTTGTGTTTACACTGCACGGTAGCCTAGTAAGGGTGCAAAAGCATCATGTCTGAAAGAACAATGTACACACCTTAATTAAAAAAATACTTTGTTGTCAAAAAGCACTAGCCACCATCTGAGCTTTCAGCCAGTGGTAATCTTTTGCTGACGGAGGGTCTTGCCTCGATGTTGATGGCTGCTGACAGATCAGGGTGGGGGGTGTCGAAGGCCAGGGTGGCTGTGGCAATTTCTTAAAATAAGACAACCAAGAGTTGGCCATGATGATTGAGTCTTCCTTTCACTAATGAGTTCTCTGTAGATGAGATGCCGTTTGATAGCATTTTACCAGCAGGAGAACTTCTTTCAAAATTGGAATCAGTCCTCTCAAACGGTGCCACTGATTTATCAACTCAGTTTGTGTAATACGCTAAATCCTCTGCTGTCATTTCAACAGTCTTTGTGGCATTTTCACCAGGAACAGATTCCATCTCAGGAAACCACTTTGTTTGCTCATTCAGGAGAACCAGCAACTCATCCATTCAAGTTCTGTCATGAGGTTGCAGCAACTCAGTCACATGTTCAGGCTCCACTTCTCCTTCTAGTTCTCTTACCATTTCCACCACACCTGCAGTGACTTCCTCCACTGAAGTCCCGAACCCCTCACCGTCATCCACGAGGGCTGGAACTTCCACAGTCCTATGAATGCTGATACTCTGACCTCTTCCCTTGAATCAGGAATGTTTTTAAAAGCCATCTACAATGATGAATCCTTTCCAGAAGGTTTTCAATCTCCTTTGCCCGGATTCATCAGAGAAATCACTATTTATGGCAGCTAAAGCTTTACGAAATGTATTTCTTAAATAATAAGACTTGAAAGCTGAAATTACTCCTGCAGAATGGATGCTGTGTTAGCAGGCATGAAAACGACATTAATCTTATTGTACGCCTCCATCAGAGCTCTTGGGTGACCAGGTGCCCTGTCAATGACCAGTCATATTTTGAAAGAAGTCTTTTTTCCTGAGGTCTCAACAGTGGGCTTAAATTATTCAGTAAACCGTGTTATAAACAGATGTGCAGTCATCTGGGCTTTGTTGTTCCATGTATACAGCACAGGCAAAATAAATTTAGCATAATTCCTTAGGACCCTAGGATTTTCAGAATGGTAAAAGAGCACTGGCCTCAACTTAGAGTTGCCAGCTGCATTAATCCCCTACCAAGAGGGTCAGCTGGTCCTTTGAAGCTTTGAATCCAGGCATTGACTTCTCCCATTCAGCTATGAAAGTCCTAAATGGCATCTTCGTCCAGTATGAGGCTGTTTCATCTACACTGAAAATCTGTCATACGGTGTGGCCACCTTCATTATCTTAGCTAGATGTTCTGGGTGACCTACTGTAGCTTCCACATCAGCACTTGGTGCTTCATTCACCCTTCACTTTTATGTTAGGAAGACAGCTTCTTTCCTTAAGTCTCATAAACCAGCCTGTGCTAACTCCAAACTTTTCTTCTGCAGCTCCCTCACCCTCCCCAGCCTTCACAGAACTGATGAGAGTCAGGTCCTTGCTGCGTATAGGCTTTGGCTCAAGGGACTGCTGTGGCTGGTTTGATCTTCTATCCAGACCACTCAAACTTTCTCTACATCAGCAATAAAGCTGTTTTGCTTTCTTATCATTTGTGTGTTCGCTGGAGTAGCACTTTTAATTTCCTTTAGGAACCTTTCCTTTGCATTTACAACCTGGCTAATCGTTGCAAGAAGCAGGCCTAGCTTTTGACCTATCTCGGCTTTCAATGTGCCTTTCTCACCAAGCTTAATAATAATTTTCAGCTTTTGATTTAAAGTGAGAGACATGTGACTCTTCCTTTCACTTAATCATTTAGAGGCCATTGCAGGGTTATTAACTGGCCTAATTTCAATATTGCTGAGTCTCAGAGAATAGGGAGACCCGAGGAGAGGAAAAGAGATGGGGAAGAGTCAGTCCGTGGAGCACTCAGAACACACACAACATTTATCATAAAGTTCGTCCTCTTATATGGGCGCAGTTCAGGGCTCCCCAAAATAATTACAATAACAGCATCAAAGATCACCAATCACAGATCACCATAACAAATATAATAATGCTGGAAAAGTCTGAAACACTGCAACAATTACCAAAATGTGACAGAGAGACACAAAGTGAGCAAATGCTGTTGGAAAACTGGTGCCGATCGACTTGGTCAACACCGACTTGCCACAAACCTTCAATTTGCAAAAAATGAAATATCTGCAAAGCACCATAAAACAAAGTATGCCTGTAATTTTAATTTTTTTAAGGTATGCCTGTAATTTTCAAGATTTCGGTAATCCCTAAAACTTTCATGAAATCTGTTCAGTCCAGCTGTCCTTCCTCCTCAAATATTACACTGAAACATTCATTATGAAAACTGTTAACATATTTTAATTGGGCACAATGAAAAAGGAAACAGCTTGGACATGAAAAATAAAAGCTGAATCATCTACTTAGTCATGTTCCTTAATACTATTACAAAGCTACAAAAGTTTTAGAGCATGATACAGATAAACAGAAAACATAAAATAACATAAAAAAGGAAAGCGTATGTTCCAAGAACTGCTTGGAAAAGAAAGGCAGAAAAATCAGAACCCAGCTTTAGCACTTTTATTTAATCGCTACATGTTGCATACAAAGCGTGGTTTCTTATCAACCAGTAAGAACTTTTCTTTTCATTAAGGACAAGACGTTTCTATGAATTCACTCACCCCTTCTGGCTAAGACCCTATTGTGTTCAAAAAACATCTACAAAGTTACCAAAGAGGGAGAAAGATTCAGCCACGAGATAGTATCCATCTCATCCCCCTATTAGTACAGGCTATTTCCACTATACTCCTCCCTGTCTGAACTAATTAACCACAGACAAAGGAAGGCACAGAACAATACAACTAGTTAAGAAGTCACAGGTAGGGGCGCCTGGGTGGCGCAGTCGGTTAAGCGTCCGACTTCAGCCAGGTCACGATCTCGCGGTCCGTGAGTTCGAGCCCCGCGTCAGGCTCTGGGCTGACGGCTCGGAGCCTGGAGCCTGTTTCCGATTCTGTGTCTCCCTCTCTCTCTGCCCCTCTCCCGTTCATGCTCTGTCTCTCTCTGTCCCAAAAATAAATAAAAAATGTTGAAAAAAAAAAAAAAAAAAAAAAAAAAAAAAAAAAAAAAAAAAAAAAAAAAAAAAGAAGTCACAGGTATTTGACTTCAGGATTTCAGGGAAAATGGGAGGATTCAGTGAACTGAATGGTCTCTCAAGAATGTCAGTTCTGGGGGTGCCTAGCTGGCTCAGTCGGTAGAACATGTGACTCTTGATCTCGGGGTCAAACCTGACATTGGGCATAGAGATTCCTTGGGGGAGCAAAACGTCATTTCTCAGACACACTCTGAGATAAATTACTGAATGCAAGGACTGTAACACAAGCCACAATTAGCTTAATGCTTCTTAAACAGCTGGCCAATTTTCATATTTCAAGAAATCATCTATCAGGGTATGACTGCTTCACAAAAGCCAAGACTACCTCTACCACACACACACACACACACACACACACACACACACAGGTTTAGCCTCCTGCCCCCACTGGTGTGTAAATGGCATGTTTTCTGAAACACGGGAGGCACCCACTGCTGCTAACAACAGAGACAGACTTCTCTTAAGAGCAGGAAAACTGCTACTGAAAAGTTTTGGACACAGGGATATTAAAGGACCGGAAGAGTTTTATTCCAAATCAAAAATATTTCATATATAACCCCTGCAGACGGTAAAACACCAATTATTTTTACCTCAGGTGAATCGCTTTATTAGATCATTACACCGCTCTTCTCCCCACAAGACGCTGAGGACACAGAAGAGATGTTAGAGCAAGGAAACAGGACGGCCATGTACCGTTGTGCAAACTGTGTGCAGCAAAAGGGCTCCAGGCTAAGGGCTCCCAAGAGAGCCATGATCTAGCCCGGACTCTGCCCAGTAAGAGTTGCACCCTAGCACAGCTCGGCTAGGAGGAAGGGAAGGCATTTTCTCAATACCAAAGATCCATGTCAAAGAGCAAGGGTGAGGGGAAGGGAAAAAGGAAAGATGATCTCAAAAGCATGGTCTATTTCATGGAAATACAGACCTTGGTGTGTCAGGGTGTGCCAGATACTGCTTTTTGGCCCCAATATTTATTCAGACCCTTTTCTATAGAAATCTGATGCTTAGCTTTGGAACATGCTTGCCCCAAATCAAGACCCTGTGCTCAGTTTCTCCCGGAACCAGGAATTATGATATGATCACGTTCTGGTCAATATGGTATACACAAAAGTATCTGGTAACAGGGTCTGGGACCCTCCTGTAAGAGGCAGCTGGTATATGTACCTTTGCTGCTGTCTTTCTCCATTTTTCCCTGTTGTCAGGAACAGGGGTACTACCTTGCGCCATAAGGAAGGGACGAGCCGGAAGGGCCTGAGTCCCAGAGCAGACCAGCCGGGAAAGACCTACGTGAGAAGGAAAAAAAAAAAAACTTCTCATGCAAGCCAATGGTATTATGGGCTTTTTCTTAATTGCAGCCAAATTGCCATGTGAAGACTTTGGAGCCTGAGGAACTGAAAACAAGAGGGGTAAGTGGGGCCCAAAACACGTAACTTCCCTTGACACATGGCCTAGATCCCTACTGAATGCAAAACAACTGCCTGAGTTAGCTTAATGTCTCTCATAATGTAAGCAATGCAAAGTACACTTTTGGAGCAATAAAAGGAAGATTTCCTAAACATGTTCCTTTTGAAAGGTAAAAAGGATAGAAATATGTCAAATATTTTCAAATAACGTGCCTGATGATTTTATAGTTTGTAACACTTATACCTGAGAAGACACTACAGGGGGCGCCTGGGTGGCTCCGTTGGTTAAGTGTCTGACTTCGGCTCCAGTCATGATGTCCTGTTTCATGGGACTGAGCCCCAGGTAGGGCTCTACACTGACAGCACAGAGCCTGCTTGGGACTCTCTCTCCCTCTCTCTTTCTGCCCCTCCCCTACTCACATGTGCACGCGCACTCGCTCTCGCTCTCTCTCAAAATAAAGAAATAAACTTAAACAAAAAATTAAGACACTACAGGTTAAGTCTCTTAAAAGTTCAGGTGCTGGCATATGAAACTGATCTATAGCAGACTCTGACTTGTGATGAAAATCATTTCTGAGGATGTACTTGCATGTTTTGTTTCCAAGGGGTTTTATTTCTCTGGAGAAGCTGTGAAAGTATTTATTTTCATAATTTCCCTCTTTATCTTTAAACTACTTAACTTCTGAGAGGGAAAAGGATACACATTTTAATATGATTTTTCTTAAAGTCTACAACAAACAACCAAAATACTGACAATATTCTCTGTCCAAAGTCCTGTTGTCATACTTTAAAGATTAAAAAAATATATAAGCTTTCTCCATGGTTTTCAAAGCATTTTCTATTTATTCAATAATACGTCTCTTGTTTTTTTATCAAGAAGACATAAGGGCACCTGGGTGGCTCAGTTGGTTAAGTGTCTGACTTCGGCTCAGGTCATGATCTTGCGGTTCATGGGTTCAGACCCCACATCTGGCTCTGTGCTGACAGCTCAGAGCCTGGAGCCTGCTTCATATTCTGTGTCTTCCTCTCTCTCTGCCCCTCTCCCACTCATGCTCTTTCTTTTTCTCAAAAATGAATAAACATCAAAAAAATTTTTTTAAAGAGCTGTTATCCTTAAAAAAAAAAAAAAGACATTACACAAGATTACTTCTTTGGGAGAAAAAAGTAATTAAGGTAAATTTATCTGTGTATCACTATCAAAATTTAGAAAATCCATCAAGTTTTACCAACGTTCTTACGATGGTCAAACTCCCAGATGTTAAAATCAATTTCCACTGGTCACAACTATATAATTTCTCAAAAATTATACTCTCAATTTGACAACTTCATGTGTGAAATCGCCCTGTCTGTCATCATCAAATTCTCCTTACCTCTTGGATCATTTCCATCAGCATCCAAACACACTCTAGTATAATCTACTGTAATTTTTCTGAGCTACTATCAATGTCTTGTTAATATAATCAATGACCTCCATAACCCCAAATCCAATGGTCACTTATATCACTGCTGTACTCTCATGAGCACTGGACAGTCAATGATGTTCCCTTCTGGGCCACACTTCCTTCCGTGGCTTCCATGACACCATACTCTATCTTGGTTTCTATGTCTACACTCCTTCCTTTAGTATCAATTGCTGAATCCATCATCTTGCTTGACCTCTAAATTATAGAATGTGCCAGGGCTCAGTCTTGCATTCTCTTTTCTATCTGCATAAATGTTACATCATCTGTTCCTGGGCTTTAAATATCACCTGTATTTCAATAAACTCCAAATCCATCCTTCTTACCCTGACTTCACACTTAAAACTCCACAGTAAAAATCTAACTTCCTATCTGACCTAGCTGTTGATTCCCTACCCTACTTCCCAAACCTGCTCCTTTCCAGATTTCTCTATCTTTACCATCTAAATACTTGCTCAAGCCAAAAACCAGGCAATCATGATTACTCTTTCCTTCCCTCACCTGCCCCCACATCTGACACCACTTTTGGAAGCTATCCATTGCTCTGCACTTCCTCTTCTCTAACCCCAAGGCAAGCTACCATCATCTTTCCCCTGAACGTTGGTAATGCCTCCATCCCATCTTCCAACTAACTCGCTCTTTGCTTCTCCCAAGTTACCCGTGGTGTGCAGAGAAGCCAAAGTGCTCTGTTTATAAATTATGTAAGTCATTTACATATTTACAAATTATGTAACTTTCTTGCTTAAAACTCTCCAATGGCCTCCCTTGTAGTCAGAATAAAATTCGAATTTCCTGAGAAATGCCTGACATGACCTTACCCCTGCCTACTTTGCGTTGTTCACTGCTGTGCACACAGCACTAAGGACAGTGGCTGATGCGCAGAGTGTATGCAATTGCTACTTGTCAAATGAACTAATAAAGGTAATGAAAACACGCCATAAACTTGCAATATATTTATTAAAACACAGCTTACATTCCCTAGTAGCAAGGAACTGAACATTTTACCCAATTCCTTTAATCTGAGAATCTACTGTTGCAGAGCCTCTTTGATGAGCAAGTAAAAACCCATGACATTCACTGTATTGACACAACTATTAAATCAGACCCACCCTAAGTCGTATTAATTATTATCTCACTTAGAAAGTTCTGTGCAACATCATCAAGCTGTCTTCCTTTGTAACTTCACAGAAGTCTAAATAAAGTACGGAATAACAGCTTCTTTTCTTCACAAAAGGCTCCAATTTGACGATTCTTGGTCTCCGTGTTTCGGAAGCCCAAGGGTCTCATATATAGCCATTTTGAAACGTGTCAAAGATCAGGACAGAATTACTCCTTTTTATAAGGCATGATAAATTTGAGATTCTTGCTACAATGTCGGTTTCATGCATTCAACTATACTTTCACAAGCAGGAGGTAAAGAGGGATGGAATTACAGGAAGAAAGCTGGGAACCAAAAACTTACAATAAAGATGTAATCTAGTGTTCAGCTTTAAAGAACAGATGAAAAAAACTTGAATCGGTCTCATACATTACATGAGAATGAGAAGGCAACCCTGGTCCTTTCTGTGCCGTGAAGGCCTAACGGTTACAATTTCCACTCACGTGCAGCACAGGAATTTGCTAATATAAGTTAAGAGGTAGACATGCTGTGTATTTTAATTTAAATGCTAGCTTTTTAAAATATTCTCTTAGTTCATATTTACTGGGTCCCCTTGTTACATGTAACATGTAACACAGTGGTCTGAATAACTGTTTAAAAAGAAACATTTAAAAATTTTGGTGAAATCACATTGTTTTTTCCTCACGAAGTGACCGATTTTGGTCATCTTTATTTGCAACGTTTCATTTTTAGAAGAGGTCTTGATGAATATGAGGACACTGATATACACACAGCCAGAGAAGTGTGAAGGAATTCGTGGAGAGAGAAGGAATTTGTGGAAGTTATGAGTAAATTCCTAGAAAACACATAAAAATATAAGAGAATTCATAAAAATTTGTCCAAAGTTATGAAATTTATTCATTATGACTATTTTGGCAGGGTGTGTAAGGAGCATTTTCTCTCCTACCCACTGTTCCACCATTAAGATTATATGGAGTTAATTGTATTTGAATAAAAAAAGGCTGCATGGAAAGATTACTAAAGAGAGCAAGAATTGTGGGTGCTTTCATGAAGACCGCGTGAGACATTTTCGACTGTGCTAGTCTTGGCTGAATTCATGCTACTGTTTGCAGTCTTTTGAGGGAGCTGAAAGGAAAGGAGGCCCTGCCACAGGTCAAAAATTAACATGCTGCTCGGGTGGACCGTGCTTGGCTGACCAGTGATTTCGGTTTCCTGATGAACCCTTACCAAAATGAGAGCGAAGGAAGGGGGAGGCGTGTGCATAAATTCACAAGGACAGGAAGAAAAGAAGAGCCATCAGTGGAAAGAAACTTTCCAACACTTTTGAAAAAAGTTAAGTAAATTAGGAGAGTGGAAGAGGTAAGTAGTGGGCTACCTGCAAGAATGGACCTCACGAGAAGAAAGGCCGTTTGCCATCTTAAGGCACCGGAGAGGTTCAGGACCTCAGGCACAGTAAGCTGGAGGGAGGCTTAAAACCAGCCGGCTGCAGGCTATACACAACTGTAGGCCCAAGTCCCTCCCCGGTAACTACTTCTATGGGAAGGCCTATCAGCCTTCAAGCCCTCCTCCTCACACCCCAGAGCCTCCAGGAACCCTGCCAGAAACTTCATTTCCCAGAGCTCGTTTCTTCATCTGTAAAATCTGCATTTGTTTTCTACTGCTGCCATAACAAACTACCGCAAACTCAGTGGCCTGAACTGAAACAAATTTATTATTATCTTGTATTCCCAGATGCCACAATTTCAAAATGAGTGTGACCAAGCCAAAATGGGGTTGTCAGCAGGGCCACATTCCCCCTAGGGGTTTGAGGCAAAAATCAGGTGTCTGCATTTCCAGCTACTAGAGGCTGCCTACGTTCCTTGGCTCATGGTGCTTTCTTCCACCCTCACAGTAAACAGCCCAGCAGCTCCAAACCCCGGACTCTCCCCTTCTGCTGCCTTTATTACATCGGCTACTCTGACTCTCCTGTTTCTTCTAAGGATCTTTGTAATTACCCTGGGCTCACTACGGTCATCTAGGATAATCTCCCCATCTCAAAATCTTGATCTAATCACATTCTCAAAAGACGTCATATCGTGTAAGGGAACATATTCACTGGCCCAAGGATTAGGATGTGGACATGTGGTGGCCATTACTCCTTCGACCGCATTACCTTGTCAGATTACTGAAAACATTACGTGAGATTATCCCAATAATAGCAATAATAGCTAAAGTTTATTGAGCACTCAAGAAATGCCAAGGACTTTTCTTAATCCCTTAGAGATTTAACAACCTCACAACAGCCCTATGACACACATACTACCATCTTGAGAAACATATAGCACAATTCCTATACCTGACGTCACACAGCACGCATCTTACAGAAGGGGGACTCAAGGGGCACCTGGGTGGCTCAGTGGGTTAAGTGTCTGACTTCGGTTCGGGTCATGATCTCACAGTTCATGGGTTCAAGCCCCGCACTGGGTTCTGTGCTGACAGCTCAGAGCCTGGAGCCTGCTTCAGATTCTGTGTGTGTGTCTCTCTCTCTCTGCCCCTCTCCCGCTTGCGCTCTCTCTCTCAAAAAATAAACATTAAAGACAAAAAAAAAAAAAAAAGAAGGGGGATTCAAAATCCCATCCGCGTGCTCTTAACCACTCTGGTAAACACTCAGCAAATTTTAGCTGTTGTTATTACTATGATATGACTGCAATGAATTTATTACATAAATCTCTTGCCATGAACATAAAAACATGATAAACATCAAGCACAATATTAACATAAGAACTTTAGAAACACTTTCTGTGCCTCCCACTTTCCAGTTCTAAATATTCCTTACACCAGTATAAACACTTTCCTTCTTCTCCAACTCTGTATTTGGTCCCCATCCTTTATGCTCCGATGGTTCCCTATTTGTCCATACTGTCACTTGTAAAATCAGAATACACTGTAACGTCTGCCTCTTTATCTGGCCCTTGACCTGTGAGTGTCTTGAGGCCTGGGATTTCTCCATACTCAGGGTGGCCTGTAGAGCCTGGTCCTCGGTCGGGGCTTATTGAATGAATAAGTGAAGAAGTAACAAACGGCAGTTATTTAAAAACCTGGTAAGTTGTTTTGCCAAGAATCTTTAATTACTGCTACCATTTTGTATGCTTCTTAAAATATCTCCATAGATTAACATAAAATCAATATGAGGTTGAATAGATTCCAAAATGTTCCTGTTTATTTTGTTTCTGCAATCAACAATAATCAGAGAATGAAAAACATGAACATTTTGTTGTTTTATATGTGCTTCACAAATCAGAATATATTCACTGTGGAGAAACAGAAAACCTTTTCCAAAAGTTCTTTGCTTTTAATGAAATGCCAAATATCTATTTCTAAATGTATAGCTTGGATAAGTCTACAAAATGGTAATCAACAGCCAAAGGTGAGCATGCATTGTTTGTTCTTATTGTTTTGGACATAATTTAGTTTTTGCCATTCAACTTTGTAGTCCATTTCAAACCATCTTGCACAAAGTGAAGATTAATACAACTTAGAATTGATAAAGAAGAAAATCATATTGTAATATATGTATTTGTCAGAGACGGAAGAAGTAATAAGATCCTTCGGGAAGTAGATAAATCAATTTTGCAGAAAAACCCTTTAGATTTTTACTTCTCCAAAGGCTTATCATAATTGCAATGATGCTAGATAAATAATAACCTGGTTATCATTCACTCCACTGTCTTTAAAGCCAAAAGAGGGTTAGCAGGTCTATTAATAATCACTACAGAAAACAGCAATAAAAGGTAAACCAGTAATAATGTTTCACCAAAGATGCTTTTGGCTGCCAAGTGTCAAAAGTCCAAACTGAACTGACTTTCAAAATAAAACCATGATTATCTTACATTTAAAAAGTATAGAAATGTATGTTGGGAGTACAGGTGTTGGGGATGGGGGGTAAGAGTGAAGTACTCCACCACTGTTTAATTGTTTAATTCAGCAGCTCAACAATGTCATCAAGGACTCAAGTTTTTCCCATCTTTTCTCTCTTAGGATATACCAAGTTTCACCTTTGGGTTAACTTCCTGTGTGGCGCACAAGGTGGCTGCTGCAGTCCCAACATTACATCCAGACATGAGAATGTCTAAAGGCTTCCTGTGTGTTTCCTTCTTAACAGCATAGGAGTCACTTCCAGCAAACTCCTTTTAGAGGCCAGATGTGCATCCTACAGCCAGCCGTGAATCAATCAGGATAGGGAGGAGGGGGAAGGTGGGCAAGAAGAGCAAGGTACACGATTGGATTAAACTAATTTGTTTTTCAATCATTTTCACTAAGGGTGATTTTGTGAACAAAAACTGGTTTTCTCTTTGCATGGAGAAAGGTAGGAATCTATGTCTGATAGACAATAATTTTCGAAACGTGAGAAACAAATGGTGTCAGAAAAGTTAGCTCTGTTATAGGCCAAATTACCAAGCTCTAAGGAGGCAGGATAAGGGAGGAAAGATACATAAATACAGCCATGTTCACCAAAGAAGGAATCAATATGCCATTTTATAGACGATCAATAACAAGAAACCATTCACTTTCTAAAAAGTAGCTACACATACTTATATATTCTGATGCCAGGAAACATTTGAATACATATATTTGAGTGTATATATACCACACACGTATATGTGTATGTGAATATATGATATATAGATAGAAACAAGGTAAGAGATAGAGGTGGATACACCAAGGTTCATTCAAACCAAAACATCTCAGATATAATAATTTTCCATCAGATACGTGGGCTACAGACATGTAAACAAAATTATGTTGTTTCAAAAGTCAATAGCAGAGTTACACTGCTAAATACGTTATACTTAAATATTGACATTCTGAAAAAGATGAAATCCAAGAATCTGTGCGCCATTAAGGAGCACATGAAAACACACAAAAACAAGCAGTTCCTTATCTTTCTCTAAAAAGGTTCTTA
Organism: Neofelis nebulosa; assembly: GCF_028018385.1. Classification (NCBI taxonomy): domain Eukaryota; kingdom Metazoa; phylum Chordata; class Mammalia; order Carnivora; family Felidae; genus Neofelis; species Neofelis nebulosa. Next base: position 37,779,482 of record NC_080782.1, on the reverse strand, counting down.
CCAGAACAAAGGAGTAGTTACAAAAATGACAATTAGCAGGACTCAATGAGATCTGGATACCACTGGGTGTTGAATCCATTCTAATCTCTGATTCTTCTAAGAGAAGAATCTTTTTAAAAGAATATAAATAAGAAGTATGAGAGTACTTCTCTATTACTATTGCTATTATAAAGTACCAAGGCACCAGCAACCGCTGCCTCATAAATAATCCCAAAATAGAGATAAAAATTAGTAGAAGACAGAATCTAAGCAAAAATCCATGAAATGTAAAAAAAAAATTCAATTTATACCTCAGGTGCTCATTTGATCACCTGTAAATATCTGAGAAAGGAGTATTTTAAGAATAATGCTGTAATGAAATAAAAACACAATAAATAATTAACCCCAGATAATTACTAATGTGACTTTTCCCTCATTGCCATTCTTTTTCTACCAACACTGCACACAGCTCATCTCTATTGAAGGGTCATTAAGTTCATTTCACAAACATCCCTGAATATATATTATCATTATCATGTATTCTCTCTCTCTCTCTCTCTCTCTCTCTCTCTCTCTCTCCCACTTCCCTCTCCTCCTGTATACACACTCGTACACAAACCCTTACAATCCATCCACTCATCTTTGACTCTTAGTCTGTCTTCATTTCTCTCTCTTGGTCTCTTGGCCTTTCTATATCTCCATTTTTCCCTTTCTTTTATATTTAGCAACAGTGGTAGGGCTTAATGACACTGTTCTTTCTGGATGAGTCCTGAGATGACAGTCCTCTCAACCATGTGGCTACTGCATGCTGGAGTTACACGGATTATTGTTGCCTCTTCCCATCATGCTGCTTATAGGATCACTATAGTCTACCCGATGCCTTACTCTTGAATGTCAACAGGCAAAGATCACTAGACATTTGAGAAAAGCCTCCAACAGGAATGTAGGAGACCAAAACAAACAAAAAAGGAAACCTGGAGAAAACAGAAACAGTAAAGGAAGTAGAAGAAACTAAGTTGATATAGAGAAATACAGATTTTAAGTACAAATGGTCTCTGACTTACAATGGTTCTACTTACAATTTTGGGGCTTTATAATGGTGCCAAAGTGATAAGCATTCAGTAGAAACCATACTTGGAATTTTGAACGTGGATCTTTTCCCAGGCTCACCATATGCAGAACGATATTCTCTCGTGATGCTTGGGCAGTAACAGTGAGCCTGCAAGTCCCAGTTAGCCATGCGATCATCTGGGTAAACAACCAATACTTACAACCATCTGTTCTCATTCTGCTTTTCACTTTCAGTACAGACAGTATCCAATAAATTACAGAAGATACTTTATTATAAAATAGAGCATTGTGTTAGATGATTTGGGCCAACTATAGGCTAATGTATGTGTTCTGAGCACATTTAAGGTAGGCAAAGCTAAGTTAATGATGTTCAGCAGGCTAGGTGCATTAAATGCATTTTCAACTTACAATATTTTCAATTCATGATGGGTTTGTTGGGATGTAATCCCACTATAAACTGAGTGTGATCCGTACATAAAATAAGAAGAAAATATTTTAGTATTTTCAAAAGGAAAATAATAAAAAATTAAGAAAGAACCCTGGAAATAAAAACAATATACTGGCAATTAAAATTCAAAAAAAGTGGGGCGCCTGGGTGGCTCAGTCGGTTGAGCGTCCGACTTCGGCTCAGGTCACGATCTCACAGTTCGTGAGTTCGAGCCCCGCGTCAGGCTCTGGGCTGATGGCTCAGAGCCTGGAGCCTGCTTCCGATTCTGTGTCTCCCTCTCTCTCTGACCCTCCCCCATTCATGCTCTGTCTCTCTCTGTCTCAAAAAAATAAATAAAAAAACATTAAAAAAAAAAATTTAAAAAAAAAAATAAATAAATAAAATAAAATTCAACAAAAGAGCCGGAAGATCAAATTGAGGAAACCTTGAAATGGCAGAATAAAGAGATAAAGACATGGAAAAGATGAAAACATAGAAACACAGAGGCTCATTAAAAAAAGGAGTTGGAGGAGGTGAAGAAATATTATCAAAAACATAAGACAAAACAATTTCCTAGGAAAAAAAGGGGGCCTCCACATTAAAAACACTGGCTGTGAATTCCAAGTCAGTTTTTTTTTTTTTTTAAAGTCTACTCCTAACCACATCATTGGTAATTTCTAAACTTTAAGGGTAAAGAAAGTTCTGAAAAGCTTCCAGAAAGATACAAAGACAGGTTACATCTAAAGAAATTACAATCAGGAAGATACTGAATTACACAAAAGCACTGGCACTGTAACACTCTGGAGCAATGTCCACAAAATTATGAGGACCAATGAGTTCTAAGCCAGAATTCCATACCTTCTAAATCTATCAATTAAAATGAGGATCAAATCAAGTTTTTTTAGACATTCCCAGACTCAAGAAAATGACTTTCAACAAAAACTTTTTCTGGCAGCTGAAAGAATATATGTCCTAAAATAACATATCAAATCTACAGAGAATATAGGTCAGACTCAAGAAAAAAGGAGGCCTCAAGAAAAGACAGGAAGTGGGAAGGGATAAGTCACTGATAATTTATTTGATGTTTTTGACCATTTGAGAAAATTACTGACAGCCATGACAAATGTTCTAATATAGTTTTTTAAAAAATAATTGATATATAGTCAAATAAAAGCTAGTGGAAAAAAATTCATAGGCAATTTTTAACTCTAGGAAAAATAAAAAATTGTTATATAGTTATATATATATACGTATATATATATAGTATATATATATACGTGTATATATATACTATATATATATAGTTATAATGATACAGTCACTGTAAATATAATGTTGATTATTCATGCAACCAAAAATTGTGAAATGGCTATATCGAGATTATAGGGTAAAGAGATAAAAGAGAGATAAATACTAATATAACATGTATTCAACAAAAACTATCTAAAATTGATAAATCCATAAAGAGCAGTTAAAGTGAATTATTTTAAAATATAGTAAACATATTGATCATGAGCTCATACTGTCTGATTTTGTAATTAAATATGCATTTACCTCAATGAAAACAGAGTTTTAAGAAAACTCCCCACTGATACCAAAAACAGATAAGAGCAAAGAAAAGCAGGATAAAACCACCATTCATTCAAATCCAAAAGAAGCAGTCAAAAGACTGCTTTCAGAAGACAATCTTGGCAAGTAGTATGGTGTCTACACTTGGCTATTGTTCCCTGAAAAGCAGTAGAATATGTCCCCTAATCAATCAGTCAATCAATCAATCTCTCTTGCCCTCCAAGAATACATTCCAAAGATCAAGTTTTAAAATCATTCAAATATTATATTCAGACATTAAGTAGGTTTTTGATGAATTTTAATCAAGAATTTTAATCAAACCTTCAGCAATTACTGCATTGTTTTTGAGAAAAAATTATGCATTCTAACGAGCTGTTAAGTCTATTTAATTATTGCGGTGAAATGAGCATCAAAAAATCTAAATTTAAAACACTGCAGGGGCGCCTGGGTGGCGCAGTCGGTTGAGCGTCCGACTTCAGCCAGGTCACGATCTCGCGGTCCGTGAGTTCGAGCCCCGCGTCAGGCTCTGGGCCGATGGCTCGGAGCCTGGAGCCTGTTTCCGATTCTGTGTCTCCCTCTCTCTCTGCCCCTCCCCCGTTCATGCTCTGTCTCTCTCTCTCTGTCCCAAAAATAAATAAAAAACGTTGAAAAAAAAAATTTTTTTTAAAAAAAAATAAAATAAAATAAAACACTGCAAAAAATACAAAAACACACTAAGAGCATCATCAAATGAACAACAACTGTAACTTCTATATATCAAAGAAAGTTTCTTTCCTGCAGGATTTGGGCCATGGGAGGTAAATACTGACTACTCATATATTTATGTTAATTGAATGATGAATTATGTACTCTAAGGCACATGCTTACATTATACATAAACGACAATTTACACTGATGCCTGGTTGACAAGTGTCTGATTTATTAAATCAATAAATGCTCTTATAAATGTGTATAAAGAGATTTTATATATCCGTTCACAAAGAACATACTGACTTAGTGAACTACATAAATACATGCAAATCTAACACTTAGAAAAGACTACCCAGTAAAAAAAGCAGCTATATAGATTTCTGTGTAAATTATGAAACCCTTGAGTAATGATTTCTTAAGTAAGACATATGCATTCCAGTATATGGAAACTGCAGAAATCAATCACTCTATGCTACTAGGAGCACAATGGACTATTAAAATATGAATTAGGAAATGCTCAGATTAACCACATTTTATTTAAATAAAAGCACTCTGAAAGCATAAAGCATTTGACAAAATGGAAAGTACTGATGGGCGCGCCTGGGTGGCTCAGTCGGTTGAGCGTCCAACTTTAGCTCAGGTCATGATCTCACGGTTTGTGATTTCCAGCCCCGCGTCGGGCTCTGTGCTGACAGTTCAGAGCCTGGAGCCTGCCTCAGATTTTGTGTCTCCTCCTCTCTCTGCCCCTCCCCTGCTCATGCTCTGTCTCTCTGTCTCTCAATAATAAATAAACGTTAAAAAAAATTTTTTTTTAAGTACTGATGTTGTTTTTCCTTATTATCGCATCCATTTATTGCGGGTACAGTTCTGAGCTCTGAATTAAGGATTTGTGTTTGTGTGACTTTACTACAGCAGGTTATTGTTTCTACGTAGAAATCGGAGAGATTAACTACTCAAGATCATGAGGAGCCTATATTCAAACTGAAACTTTTCGACTCGAAACCCTGGTCCTAACCACTGAAATTATCAAGCAGGTTTGTTTCTGACATTAACCACCACAAGAAGTTTACAATCAAAAGACTCCAGACATAACCAAATGGGATAGGAAGAGGATTAAAAGATTTTTCAGGGAAATGAAAATTGATACCAGACGTGAAAAGTTTTCCATCCCATAAACCAACTATTCAGAACAAAATTTCTAAAGATAATTAAGAAAATACTTAAAACCAATAAAAGATATGTAAAATAACATAAAACTTCACAGAAATAAAGTTTTAAACTTTCAACAAACTTAAGAAATGTTCCAACTTGGGGTGCCTGAGTGGCTCAGTCGATTGAGCAAGTGACTCTTGATTTAGGCTTGGGTCATGATCTCACAGGTCGAGGGATCAAGCACCTCATCAAGCTCCTGCATGGGAGTGTGGAACCTGCTTGGGATTCTCTCTCTCCTCTCTCTGCCCCTCCTTTGCTCACTCTCTCCCTCTCTCAAAACAAATAAATGAACTTGAAAACAAATGTTCCAACTCAGTAATAATTAGTATATGCAAATTAAAATAACAATGGAATATGATTTAACACTCCTTTTTTTTAATTTTTCTTTTGAGAGAGAGAGAGAGAGAGAGAGAGCACAAATGGGAGGGGGAGAGAGGCAGAGGGGAAAGAGGGAATCTTAAGCCCTATGCACAGCTCGATCTCACAACTGTTAGATCATGACCTGAGCTGAAATCAAAAGTCAGCTGCCTAACTGACTGAGCCACTCAGGCACCTCAACACTATAATATTGATATGGACTTTAAAATGTAACATAAACTACTGGCAAGAGTGAGGGAAATGGTGACTTTCATTCTACCTGAAGTATAAATTAAATACAACCAATTTAGAAAGCAATTTTTGAGTATCAGCCAATCTTAACCCAACAATTCCACTTTTAAAATATACCCAAGAGAGAATCTAGTTCAAGTATATAAAGAGACATACAAAGATGCTCAATAAAATTAATACCTTTACTAATCTGAAACAACCACATGACACTGGAATACAATAATTCCACTATAACAAAATTGATATAGGGTAATCCAAGGGTTTAAAAGTAAATATAGGGGCGCCTGCGTGGCTCAGTCGGCTAAGCATCTGACTTCGGCTCAGGTCCTGGTCTCACAGTTCATGGGTTCGAACCCCAGTCAGGCTATGTGCTGACAGCTTGGAGCCTGAAGTCTGCTTCGAATTCTGTGTCTCCCTCTCTCTCTGTCCACTCTCTGCTTGTGCTCTGTCTCTCAAAAATAAATAAACATTAAACTTTTTTTTAAATAAATATATATCATGTCTTCTGGAAAAGAAATTTCTGGTATGCTGTAATCAAAATATATGTGTAAAGTGAATAATTCAGGGTCTTCACTCTGAACATAAAATTATTTATTAATGATTTTCTTCAAATAACACACTTCTTCAGTACTTTGAAACACATCCAATATTAAAGAATTCTTTTACTTACATGCAGTGAAGACGTGACAATATGGCTAACAATCCCAAATTTATCTGTTCTACCAAATATCAGTGGTCTTGAACGAATAAAGATTCTAAATCTAAACTAAAAATCAAGAAGTTAAAGGTGTTTTTACACTTTCTGAGCCACAAACTGATACAGAAACAAGTGTATCTTGAAGATTTAACTATTTGTTTGCTTATTTATTTATTTAATTTCAGAGAGAGGGAGAGCGCGTGCACGTGCGCAAGCATATTAAGCAGGCTCCATGCTCAGCGTGGAGCCCAACTTGGGGCTCGATCCCACAACCTGGGATCATGACCTGAGCCGAAATCAAGAGTCAGATGCTCAACTGAGCCATCCAGGTGCCCAATCTTAAAGATTTAAAATTCAATGAATCTTGGGGCACCTGGGTGGTTTAGTCGGTTGAGTGCCCAACTCTTGAATTCTGCTCACTCAGGTCATGATCCCAGGTCATGGGAAGCAGCTCCACGCTGGGCTCTGAGCTGAATGCGGAGCTTGCTCAAGATTCTCTCTTTCTCCCTCTGCCCCTCTCCCTCTCTCACACAAACTCTTTCCTTCTAAAAAAATAAAAAATAAAAATAAATGAAATAAAATTCAATGAATCTTAAAAATTTGAACATTCCAAAAATACTTGTCTAACCTAAACTCTTACAACCATCCTCTCAATCCTTTTTTCAGAACCTAACAGTGCGCTTCACTTATATTTACCAAACATATAAGTTCTTTGGTTTGGGTCACCTGGGTGGCTCAATCAGTTAAGCATCCAGCTCTTGGTTTCAGCTCAGGTCAAGATCTCCTGGTTTGAGTTCAAGCCCTGAGTTCAAGCTCTGTGCTGTGGGATTCTCTCTCCCTCTCTCTACCCCTCCCTGGCTCATGGTCTCGCTCTCTCTCTCTCTCTCTCTCTCAAAAAATAAATAAACTTCAAAAAATTAATAAGAAGCTCTTCAGTTCCCAGTGCCATTGTAAATGCTCTTCACTTAAATGCTTTTTTCTAATCCTCCTAATTGGGTCTACCCACTTCATCTTCCAGAATCTTTTTTTGTCCAAGAACATTTCCAAACTTTTGACATTTCCCAACAACCTGCAGACCTCTTGTCTCTGTGATAGCTTCTCCATTCTTTTACTTCAGTAATCTTTACTCTATCTTAGATCTATGTGTTTACCTGTTGTTTTTCTTTAATCAGACCATCAATTTTTTAAAAGCAAAGTTGCTATGTCTATTTATCCTTGAAATCACTGTTACATAGACAATTATACTTAGGAGAAACGCACATGTTGGTTGACTAAATGAATATCATGCTTAATGAATGCAAAGGTGGGAGAAATGAACGCATGGTTTTAGGAAATTTAACAGTCACCTATCCCAGATAACGGTGAAATCAAAGATAAGTTCACCGTGAGGGGTTTATATTTGAAACATAGGTTAATTTATTATTATCATCATCATTATCATTACTTTATTGCTACTATTATTACCTCTGGTTTGAATAATCACTCTATTTCAATTTGAAATTATTGTAACACCTACAGGAGCAAGCTGTAGAGTTGTAACAATAACCTGGATTCAGGGGCTCCTGGGTGGCTCAGTCGGTTAAGCGTCCATCCGACTCTTGATTTCGGCTCAGGTTATGATCTCACGGTTTGTGAGTTTGAGCCCTGAGTGGGGCTCTGCACTGGTAGCACAGAGCCCGCTTGGGATTCTCTCCCTCTAAAAATAAATAAGTAAAAACTTTAAAAAAAGATAATAACCTTGATTCATGAATACCGTGACTCTTCAGCTCTCAAAGACCATATTCAATGCAAGCTGACTGACATCATCCAGCACCTGTTCTGACAGCCATATGGTAGCAGGTAGGAGAGTTAGCTCGAGCCAGTTTGAAAGTTCAAATCCCGGGGCGCCTGGGTGGCGCAGTCGGTTAAGCGTCCGACTTCGGCCAGGTCACGATCTCGTGGACCGTGAGTTCGAGCCCCGCGTCAGGCTCTGGGCTGATGGCTCGGAGCCTGGAGCCTGTTTCCGATTCTGTGTCTCCCTCTCTCTCTCTGCCCCTCCCCCGTTCATGCTCTGTCTCTCTCTGTCCCAAAAATAAATAAAAAACGTTGGAAAAAATTTTTAAAAAAAAGAAAGTTCAAATCCCTACCTGCTGCTTCCTCCTTAAGTTACCTGGGACAAGTCACTTAATTTCCCTATGTCCCAGTTTCCTGATCCATTAAATAGATATAGCAGTAGTATTTCATTTAGCAGACTGCTCTCAGTATTAAATGAGTTAATATATTAAAAGTATTTAGAATGGTGCCCAACATACAGGTAGTGTTCATCAACTATTACATATCATCACATTTATACTGTCTTATCTGTAAAGTTTGCATTACCAACTTTACAAGTTACCAGTAATAGTTGTCATGAAATATACTGAAATGTCTATATAACAGGCAATGTTAGTTGCTTACAGTGTCCCTTCTTCCTTCGTGGAGAAAAAAAAAAAAATCCTAATTTTTTTCAAGTATCCACTTCTCTTGCTTCCAAGACGTTGAGTAAAATGGCCCCATCCTTAGTTCCAAATTGGCCCAGTAAGAATGCAGGAAAAGGATCTGAATTCCTGGTTTAAATGACAGATGTCCCCCTCACTCCTTCTGTTGAATCTGAACAAGTAAGCAAGCAAAATACCAGTTGTTAATGGCAGCCATCCTGAAAACAGGTGGAAAACCAGCCTTAGGATGAAGCCTATATAACTGGTTCCTTGATGACATCACTTAATGCCTGAGTACAGCTTACTGTAGTGCTGGTATTTCATAATAAAGTTCCTTCATATTTAAGCCAGTTGAGTCCCAGCATTTTGCTATTTGCTGTAAAAATATTGTAAGTGCAGCAGAAGCAGTGTGTATGATGTTCCTTTGTAACACAGGTAACCCTGGCTGAGACAAGGATACCATCCCTGACATGGTCACAACAGGCAACCACCACGGTAAAGAGCATACTTTGCTTAGGATTAATGCCCCATATGCTGGCCACTGTGTTACAGGTATAAAATACTGTACCAACAGAAGACTTGTTTAGCCCCAAGAATTGGTATGCAATCTGAAGAGAAATCAGAGTATTCTTAGCCCCAAGAAGTAGGAAACGGAGCACTGACAGGTCATCACTGATATAGACTACAGATCCCCAATCACATTATCAAAAAGTGCTTTGTAAATCCCAGCATTATGCTGCTCAGGGCTAGCTAGAGTTATATATTATACCAATCCCAACACATTTGTGGTGCACGGTCATTTTAGTTATTGCTGAATACTTCACGTGTCAGGAAAACGTTCGCCAAGTATATATACTCTGACACCTCACAGAAGTTATCGCACCTTAATCTTCAGTGATCTCAGCATGCTCCTGGGATTCAAGCTAAAACAGATTTCCCGGCATCACACCCAGCAAAATGGATTCAATTGTTTAGAAGTGGGACTTAGAAAGCCACATTTTACATGCACTTCAATAATTCTGATGCAGCTAAACCCTGAACCACATTGTAAGACCCACTGCCTGAGACCAAATTAAAAATATATACTAAGGAAATGCAGACAAATGACAACACATAACAAGGTACGTGCAGCTACTTTATGATGACAATCGAGTCCCAGCCCTGTCCCGCTGACTCTTTGGAAACATATGCCTTTTTAGTTCCTCAGCTGGTAATCTCCATATGTCTTATATCTTACTTTATCACCTATACTTTTTTCTATGTTGTATCTACAGAAACTCTATTATGTTTATCTTCCAATTAGTTTGCACCCTGGTGCCTTGAAATAATATACCTAGATGATCACTTTATTTCATCCATTTCTGTTAGTAAACGGACTCCTCCCCTTTACCCTTCACAGCTGAGCCAGATAATACAGAAAATAGTCCCTAAATGTTTGGCCAGAGGCATCACCAATGTTCTTTTCATGCTTTACTTTTAAAATCACACATTCTCCTGAGCCATGATGAGACAGAGCAACTGTCTTAATCAGTGAACTATTTCTGAAAGTAATAAAGTACTTGCTTTAAAAACTTCATTTTCAATAATTTATCTCAACGTAATTACGTTTCCAATTCTTATATGGTTTATTGCAGCTTTCCGATTTTAAAAAGAAAATGAGCCCAGTTAACTAAAAATAAGTCAGTCATCTTTATCAAATTATTATTTTTCTTTTCTCACTTGTGTCACACATTAGGAAATGGCAATTAAAAGAGAAGCAAGCTAATTAGCTATCGTGGTTGCTCTCCTATAATCAAGTGAGGCACATAGATGCAGAAAAACTACATCTCACTCACATGTAGAAAACCCCTCGATTTACTCTGGTGTCTAGAAACTCATCAAAGAATAAAAAAAAAAAAAAAAAAAAAAAAACCCAGAGCAAAGCTTCATTACAGTACCAGTCATGACAATAATTACAAAGTATACATTTTTCGATTTTTAAAACAAAAATTTCCACCAAAACATTTCCACTGTGTGCATTAGTGTCAATCTGTGTGTTGAGAAGATAATCCGAATGGCAATAAAGGGACTGTACTGGCCATCTGTGGTCTGCCCGATTATAATATTGGCAATACTAAAGCTTTCACTTGCTTTAGAAGGAAGTTATCCATTAAGTAATTATAAATTTAAAAATTACACTGGTTTAAAATAATCCCACAACTCGGGGTGCCTGGGTGGCGCAGTTGGTTAAGTGTCTGACTTCAGCCAGGTCACGATCTCGCGGTCCGTGAGTTCGAGCCCTGCGTCAGGCTCTGGGCTGATGGCTCGGAGCCTGGAGCCTGTTTCCGATTCTGTGTCTCCCTCTCTCTCTGCCCCTCCCCCGTTCATGCTCTGTCTCTCTCTGTCCCAAAAATAAATTAAAAAAACGTTGAAAAAAAAAAAATTAAAAAAAAAAAAAATAATAATCCCACAACTCTACAAACAGATCAACAGATGCAGCATCCCCAAACCATTTTAAAAAAACAATTCTTCTTGTACTCCTATTTTAAAGCAGCACTGTCCCAAAGAAATAATATTACAAGCCACAGATGTAACTTTAAACTGTCATGTTAAAAAGAAAAAAACAATAGATAAAAATCCATTTTAATAATACATTTAGCCCAATATATCCAAAATAATGTCATTCCAGTATATGATCAATGGAAGATTATTTGTGAGATATTTCACATTCCTTTTATTATACTAAATCTTTGAAATTTGGTGCATAGTTTATACTTTGAGCATATCTCAATTCCACTACATTTCAAGTGCTCAAAAGCCACTTCTGGCTGTTGGCTACCTTTAGAGGTGAGCATTTAGGGAGTAAAGATTAAAATAAAGTAAGGGGTGCCTGGGTGGCTCAGTTGGTTAAGTGTTTGACTCTTGATTTTGGCTCAGGTCATGATCTCTCGGTTCATGAGTTCAAGCCCCACATCAGGCTCTGCACTGACAGTGTGGAGCCTGCTTGGGATTCTCTCTCCCTCTCTCTGCCCCTCTCCTGCTCACACACACACACTCTCTCTCTCAAAATAAATAAATAAACTTTAAAATAAAGTAAATGGCTCTGTGCTCACTTAGGTCAGGGTAGTTTTTCAAAGATGGAGAAAAATAGGCAGTATTTTCTGATTATGATCTGAAAAAAGACAGTTAAAATGACCTTTTTTTGATAGTCAGTTGGTGATCAGAATCTATATATGCCAAGGAGAATTACTGGGATACATACACATAAGAACTGGCTGCAGGAATCAATTAATATCAGATCTCCCATCTAGAATGAGAAGGACTTTGAGGTACCTGGAGTCTCAAAGGCTGAAGTAGGCCAGCCTCTTCAGCCTAAGGCAGATTTGACACCCTGTCTGTGGAATGCACCCGTAACACAACTTCTGGCTACAGGAAAAGTTTTAATGTAAGTTTAAGAGGGCAAATCAGATAAACGTTAAATAAGGTTCAAAATAACAACAAAATCATTTCATTCAATACATAATCAACTAAATCTTAAATCCTGCTTTATATAGTAGATACTTTCTCCCATAATTCACGTCTTAATATGGAAACTTAATGTTCAAAGAATCAATGTTCAGGGGCGCCTGGCTGGCTCAGTCGGTAGAGTATGCAGTTCTTCATCTCGGGGTTGTTGAGTCTGAGCACCACGTTGGGCACAGAGATTACTTTAAAAAAGTGCAAAGAATAAAACTGAGGGGACCTCACATAATCTAACACAGAAACTCTCATACAAGAAAAGCCTAAGTTGTGAAATACTGAGGCGTTAATCCGTGGACATCAACAAAGTTACTGCAAATTTGTTATCTGTTATTGAAAATTCATTGCAAAGTACTGTGAATTTACTCTTACCGTGACTGGAATGTTTCTGGCTGAGCTAGATCCCCAGCACTGTGACAGGGGCTGAAAACCGTAAGTGTTTTTACCATGCCAGCTTTTGGGCACATACCATCTTAGCAAGCCACGTAATGTACCCGGTGACACCCACCCAACCAGCTTTTAGACTGAGTACCTGAAAGCCAACACAGCCGCTGTTGGAGAACATCCTTGCAAATGCGACCCTTCTTATCTAAGTAGCAGTGGATGGGCCATCTTCCTCCCTCTACTTCCTCACTCCCACTTTACTCAAAAAACAAACGAACTAATTCAAATGGCTTGATCTAGACTCTTCTCAGATTTCACTATTCTAATAGGTCTGAGTCAGATGTGGAGAAAAAGTAAGAAATGTAATGAAACAATCAGATTATTTAAAAACTGGGAAGCACGCATGCAGGCCGAATCGGTACAATGCCACCAATAAGGTCCTACTCTCTGAATAGTCAAGAGAGTGCTGAAGAACACAGAATTCCAAAGATGCTGTCCAAGATAACAGTATGTTTGACTCGGATGGCCATGGACGAGGCACTGTAAATATAAGGCTTAGGCAGTTAGTAGACTTTGAACTTCAGGATAAAATCTGGGGAAGCTGAAAATGAGTACTATATTCCCTAGGAAGAAATTTCCTGAGCTGAAATGCAAAACCAAATAAGCTTTTCCTTATTCTACTCTTCTACTAGTCTTTGGACACTGGTCTTTTGGCAATAAAGGGAAGTCCAAGCTCTCTGCATATTTTGCCACAGCCATAGTTTTGTATTCACCAAGTCCACCACTAAAACAAGCAGATTACGATTTTAATTCATTCCCACCTTTTAATGGTTTCCAACATGAAAGATTAGGAAACCTAAGTCCATTTCTTCAGACCTGTTTTTTTACAATAAGCAAAAAAGATTGGATTCTAAAAATCAGAAGTGGGGAGAGGAGGGCTTGCCTTTTAAATTTGTTTTCCCCACCAAGAAAAATCATGTGCTGTGAACAAGTCATGAGAATGGAGTAAGAAAGGGTGGCTTTGCACACCATGTGTGGGCCCTGCGTGGGCTGGGGGGCTATGTAACCTGGGGTAAGTTCTTTCTCTAAATCTCAGGTTCCCCACCTATGTGACACGGAAGACTGCTCCAGCTCAGACACTGAATCTGGGACGCTTGTGCCTTCTCCCTAAGAATAAACGGGAATAGAAAAGGCATCAAATGCCTTACTTCCTCAGCACTGCAAACTCTCAAAGACAGATGAGAGAAATGAAAAATTGGAACCGCACTTGGAACAATGAGGGATCTAGGGATTATCTGACACGAAAGGCCAACAATATTAAAATACCTACCACAAGCTTTTTGCCTTTTTTAAATTCTAGTATAATTAGCATAGTGTTATGTTAGTTTCAGGTGTACATGACATTGATTCAGTACATTACTCAGTGCTCATCATGTACACTTTTTTTTTAATGTTTATTCATTTTTGAAAGACAGAGAGAGACAGAGCACAAGCAGGGGTGGGGCAGAGAGAGAGGGAGACACAGAATCTGAAGCAGGCTCCAGGCTCTGAGCTGTCAGCACAGAGCCCAATGCGGGGCTCGAACTCATGAACCACGAGATCATAACCTGAGCCGAAGTCGGATGCTCAACCGACTGAGCCACCCAGGCGCCCCATTCATCATGTGCACTCTTCATCCTCTTCACACTCTTCTGTTTCACCCATCCCCCCACCCACCTCCCTTCTGCAACCTCCAGTTTGTTCTCTGTGTTTAATACCAAAAGCTTTTTAAAAGCTCATTCTTTTAAACTCATTTTCTCTCCACTAACTGCTATTAAATAAGGACTTTCTTATATTACATTTATTACACAAAAGTTTCCTATAAGACTTTGTCATTTTTATGTCATATGGCTTCCTAGTCTCTCAAAATATTATCATTACATTTATGGTATAATTGAGGTGATAAGATAAAGGAGGAAAATACTCCCTACAATGTTTTAGTAAATGATAACGCAAGATTTTAAAGAATTAAAGCTCAAAACTGAAAATGTTAACTCAAAGTATGTACGAGACATACGTGTGTGTGTGTGTGTGTGTGTGTGTGTGTGTGTGTAACTGGAACATGTAAGTGCCCGAAAAATGCTAACCATTTTTAGTGTCACTGTTCACTTTCTTGATTTTTTTCTCAACTATAGTCAACTTTAAAAATACAAGGCATCACTCAGGGCCATGCAGCTTCTCCTTTCTTTGAGATACTACTATACGTATAAGTCAATATCATACAATACCTTACTTATATCAAATTTCTTCATTAAACTAAGTTTTATCAACTCCGCTTCATTACAGTTTTGTTGAAAACAGGGATCTTGTTAACTATTATATCACATTTTCTATAAGAGTACTTAGAAACTTCATTGACTATCTTTTGCCAGACTGCATAATGAAACCTAGCCATTCATTGTGCTTGCTGTTACATTCCCAGCTGCCAGCAAAGTGCCTGCCACAGAGATGCTAATAAAAACTTACAGAATCAATAAATTAGAGACGCGGTCCATTATTCTTTTCTAGTAAGCGTCCCCAAATGACAGTATTTTTCCTTAAAAAAATAAAAACTTCAATCCCTACATTAAGAATATTTTGAAAGTTCAAAGTCTTTTTTTTTAATGTTTGTTTATTTTTGAGAGAGAGAGAGAAACAGAGAGAGAGGGAGACACAGAATCCAAAGCAGGCTCCAGACTCCCAGCTGTTAGCACAGAGCCCGACTCGGGGCTCGAACTCACGAACAGCAAGATCATGACCTGAGCCGAAGTCGGACGCTCAACTGACTAAGTCGCCCAGGTGCCCCTGAAAGTTCAAAGGCTTAAGGCAAAAAAATTTTTTTAAAAATTAAAAAAAATTTTAAACAAAGTCTTAAGTCAAATATAAACTAGTAAAATGTAAAAACAGAAATGGCCTCCCATATTTGACATAAAATCTTCAAAAGAAAATTTCATGAGGTCTCCAGATGAGTATCTTTTCAAGGCAACAGTAATGCCTCCATTGAAAAGGCCTATGATTCAAACGCCAATGTCCAGCATAAAGATAAAGCCCCTCAAAGGCTTGCAACACATAAGCTGCTAGATCAATGGGCTGATCATTGGGTAGTCGTTCCTGAATATCCACCAACATCTCACTGGTGAAGAGCACCATGTGAGGTGCTATGGCAACTACCACAAAATGAACCAGGTAAGACACGTTCTGTCCTTAAGACAGGGAAACCCTATGATCCCATAAGATTTTCAACCTCTCCTCTTTACCCTTCAATCCAATTAAGATCAACACAGTAACAATAATTGAGTAAGCACACTCATTTCCCATATTTACAAGTTCACACCAACATAGTCAGATATTCCTCCTCCTCCCCTAGTTAAGAAAGTTATTACTGCCATCCTGTCATAGTCTAGATATGAGCCTAAGGAAGTGAAAGATTAAGTAACAGGCTAAAGTCTGAAGGGTAGAAAAAAAGGAAGACAGATTTTGAAATTTCGAAGCCAGACATGAGTAATTCCAAGATCCTACTGTTTGACCATGCCTTTGTTTCACTTTCCCAATCCTAAGGGAGTGTACAAATGTCAATGTCGCCCTAACATCACACCCGAGGGCATCTTCTCCTTGAGGCTTTCTTCAGAGAGGACACTTCCAGGAGGATGTCCCCAAGGTGAGACACATCAAAGGAACAGAGAACAAAGAGCAAGCTCACTGAGATCAAGGTATTTGACAGTTTTGTTCTCAGCAGTGAGAACTGAGCCTGAGATGCACTTAGCATTATTTGATGCCTCAATTACTTCTACAGGACTACAGTCTCAACAACAACAACAACACTTCCTACTACTTTTGTTGAGTAAAGCCGAGAGAAAGTGGGTGGGGGAAAAGAGCAGTGCTGTAACAATGATGTTTGGGGTTTTATACTTTTTTTTTTTTTCTTTTTCTTTTTACAGAGGTTAGAAATGTCAGAAAGAAGGGTGTCATTTACTAGCTTCTTAGTTTGGAGTGAACCAGGGTTTTCTGCCATAGAATGAATTTAAAATACTTTTTAGAAATAAAAATGTGTTAAAGAATGAAATAACAAAATGAGAAGTCTTGAAATTTGTCACTTCAAAATGCTTTCATTTCAACAGACAGCTGTGAACTATAAATGTGGTTCTGTTCTACGGGCTGCCAATAAAGTAGGACTTTATTGAGTTAAATGATTATTTTACTTTCATGTTTTATCAGTGTTCACAAATCAAGTTATTTATTGTCCTAGAAGACTAGGTCTGATTACGGCAGTTATATGATTATGTATACTACCTACTTTTTTAAAACTTTAATGTCCTTTCTTAGAGACATTAAATAAGATTTAATTAAAAATCAACAGAAGATGATTTTATTTCTGACAGGACAATATTTAAGAACAGTTACATAAATTGTACAACTAAAGATGAACAGATCTTCATTAGATTTCAAATCATATATGCTGCAGATTCATCTCCAAAAGCAGGAAAACTGAATGGTGTTTTATTCAAAACATTAGTTGGCAAAACAAAAAACAAACTAAAACAATCACAGCTCCATAATTACACCCATTGTTCTCATGAGTTAGAGCTATAAAAACAAGGTCAAATTGCTGAATTTAAAAAAAAATAAATAACATTAGTGGGCGCCTGGGTGGCTCAGTCGGTTGAACATTCATCCAACTCTTGGTTTTGGCTCAGGCTATGATCTCACAGTTTGTGAGTTCGAGCCCCACATTGGTCTCTGTGCTGACAGCACGGAGCCTGCTTGGGATTCTCTCTCTCCCTCTCTCACGGCCCCTTCCTTGCTCTGTCTCTCAAAATAAATAAAGTTAAAAAAAATAAAATTAAAAAAATAAAAATAAAATTAGGACATAAAAAGGTACCAACTTTCTAAACAAGAAGAGAAGTTCTAAATGCTGTGTAGAACTGTGTTACTGAACAAAAACAAAAACAGAAACAAAAATTCTCAATATGTACCCTATCTGTAGTCTCTTGAGCAACACAAGATCTTCCCACATGTGGTTATCTATCTCTATCCGCATATTGCAGAAGAGTAAACAGTTTATTCTGCAGTCACTAATCAACATGTGCTTTAGATGGTCTTTCCAAGCAAACTTCTATCATTTTAGTGACCTTACAAATTTTCCAGATTTCAAAAAACCCAATTGTAGTAGCCAGTCACTTCAAATCTGATGATTCAAGCTGTAAGTGGAATCACATAATCAGAATGTCATATATGATATATGCCACTCATGGAAACTATGCCAAAGAAAAGCAAGTAAGTATTTATAAAAAGGACTGAGATAAAAAGTGTAGTCTTTTTGTTGGAAAAACTAAAGGCTTTATCCCCAAATAAGCAAATCACTACCCTTACGAGTGTATTTGAATGGCTTCCCCCAGTCCACACCTCTCACATCCAATCAACACCTACTATCAACATCAATCCCACTGTTCTGCCACTGAGATTCACTTCAGTTCATCCACTTATCCTCATCCTTGGAGCCACTACCATTAACTGCATCCACTATTAAAGATAATTATATAAAACACTTTCTATCTTACCTTTCTACTGAGGGAAAAAATAGATGAGAAAAGGGATAGCAACAGAGGCTGGAGTCAACTGAACTCCAAAAGTTACAATCTGTGACTTGCATCCATGTCAGTCAGTAAAAATAAATCACATTTAAAATGAGAATGAGGGTATTCAAACAATGTCAGACTTGGATATGAATTAAACTGTAAAAACTTCTCCATTGCATATTCTGGGGAATTTCCACTGTCTCATAGATACAGAAATTCAGAAACTCCAATGCCATTAAAAAAAATGTTTAAATGATACTTAGATGGGTTTGGAGTACTATTCGGAGGATTGTCTAGTAACGACTTCAAGCATGAGAGTGAGAACTGCTAGAGGGTAATGATTATCCTGAGAGAAGGCTTGTGCCAGATTAAAAAAGGACATGGAAGTTTATGAAACAGTAGTGAATTAGCATTACTACATGAATTTAATATTGTATCCACAGGGGGGAAATACAATTTTGAGAAATGATGTCCTGACACAAATATTCAGTTACTAAGTATGAGCAACACTCAAGAGATTACAAACACTGCTAAAATGGGAGAAAAACAAACATATATTCCAATTCTTGCTAATTTAAATACTTGCCTTAAAGCATTGTTCAGTAAATTTAGGTCATGTTATGTTTTATTTCCTTGCAGTTGATCAAATTAAGTCTCTTAATTTCACCGCGTTACAGAAAAGCAAAAAAAAAAAAAACAAAAAAACTTTGTTTGGAAACCACAGGCCTCCCAAGGAAAAGAGTTTTTTATGTGCAAACTTATCTACCAACTCTGAATGAAGTAATCTACAGAATAATCAATAGTTTGATAGAACTTGGTTTTCACTGTAAAGAAGCTTTACTGTCTTAAAGAATTCTAAAGAGGGGAACTATATAAAGATTTTTTTTCAGCATGGTGGCAAAAGATAAAAAAATATCAGCTTTTTTCACTCCTAAACCAGTGTAATTCTTTTTTTCTGGAAGCTGATTCCAGCACATCTGGCCCTTGGTAGAGCAGAAAGAGGACATATGCTGATGATTTAAGACTTAGTTCATTTTTTTGACCTTAAACCAGTAACCACATCTGAAAGCCTCATTTTTCTCACCAGAGTGCCTACAGCTAGACTTTCAGAAATGTCTGGTTTCAGAAATTTAGTCTGGTTTAATTCACGAAATTTCAATGAAGATAGGTTCCATAAGCCATTGATGTCTCTTTACGGTACTTTCACTCACTTTAACTCAGTGGCGTTACCCTATCAAGAATGTTATCAGCCAGAGAAAGACAAGGGGCATCAAAAGTGCCCTAAGCAACTTGCCACTACTCAGAATATGGTCCCTACACAGTCCAGCAGCATCTGTTCACCTAGAAGATTGTTTAATATCACATCTTAGCCCACCTCAGACCTACTGAATCTGAACCTACATTCAACAGATGTTCAAGTGGTTCCTACAACACTCCTGTTTAAGATTTAGTGCAAAGCACACTTGGTTTTTTGTCGTATTGACAGTGGAAATGGAAGTATAATTTGGCTGACCTACAAGGGTCTCCCTAGGACCAAATTTAGGAGGAATCCTGAGCAGGTGCTGATGTCTTAATGAAGAGGGTAAACATATGCTTTCTCCGATCCAAACACCTTTTTAACCTTGTGCTCAAGTCCACTAGGAAACTGGGAGGCAGCTATGGAAATGATTATATGGAAAATGTATAAACAGACACTCTGAAATTGGTAAAGTCTTAATAAACCATTGGTACAGTGATATTTTCTTCAGATTCCAATCCTGCCAAGATCCATGTTATTTAGGTAATGGGCTTGGCCAGGGAGGGATCTAAAGGGTCAACAACCGATCCTTCCCATGTTTCAGCACTGTAGGCCCTTCTCAATCTTTCATTCTTTTGGTCGGCCATTTAACACATACTTACGCAACACTACTCATGTCCTGCCATGTTACGGGCAAGAGTACAGTCAGCAAAGAATAAAACTGACATGACTCTATGAAACCGACATGATCATGGTTCTAGAGTAGGTTAATCACCCGCTTCCAGAAACACACACAGGATCCAATGACACCACAGTGTCCTCATTTCTTGAACACAGGGATGTGGAAAAACCTTTCCGCTATAGTTCCAAGGAGGCAAAGTTGGAAGACTCTTTTCAAAGAAACTTTTTTTTTTTCTGTGAAACTAAGTAAAATCTTTTTCTAAGTCTTC
The DNA here is from genome assembly GCF_028018385.1 of Neofelis nebulosa. Taxonomy (NCBI): domain Eukaryota; kingdom Metazoa; phylum Chordata; class Mammalia; order Carnivora; family Felidae; genus Neofelis; species Neofelis nebulosa. The sequence goes on along the minus strand of NC_080782.1, from coordinate 37,759,109 downwards.
CTAGCAGGAGGAAATGTCTTGAGTAGATTCACTTGGTACGTTTTTGACTTACTAGATAGAAGCTGACGATCACCTGAGCTAGCACATCTTACATATCACCTAGTCTTCTTTGTCCTTCCCTAAGTCCTTTCAAAGAACCCCTGACCCCATGGCTTCTTTTCAAGTTTTTTTTTTTTTTTTTTTTTTTTTTTTGCTTCCTTTTTATCTCCTCTAATGGCTTTTCCTTCCATTCAGAGAGGAAGAGGGTAAAGCAAAAGTCTCATCAGGATAAGAGGCTGATGGAATGGTCTTTGAGAAATGGTCTCTGGCCTCTTTCCTGTCCTCCATTGTGCTGTAGGGGGAAGAATCTCATTTCTAGTGAGATTCTCCTGCATGTAAAACTCTCAGGTATAATTTTTAAAGTTTATTTATTTTTGAGAGAGTGAAAGCATGTGGGCGTGAGGGTGCACACATGTGAGCAGGGGACGGGCAGAGAGAGAGGGAGAGAGAATCCCAAGTAGGCTCTGCAATGTCAGCACAGAGCCCAATGTGGGGCCTGAATGCATGAACCAAGAGATCATGACCTGAAATGAAATCGAGAATCAGACGCTTAACTGACTGAGCTACCCAGGTGCCCCAAAACTCTCAGGTATAATTTTGGCTTCATCTAAGGCAAACGGTCATTTTATCACAGTGATAAGAAGCAAAAAGATGCTGGGGTGCCTGGGTGGCTCAGTCAGTTGGGTATCCGACTTCAGCTCAGATCATGATCTCACGTTCGTGAGTTTGAGCCCCACGTTGGGCTCTGTGCGGACAGCTCAGAGCCTGGAGCCTGCTTCGGATTCTGTGTCTCCCTCTCTGCCCCTACCCTGCTCATGCTCGCTCTCTCTCTCTCTCTCTCTCTCTCTCTCTCTCTCTCTCTCTCTCAAAAATAAATGAACACTAAAAAAAAAAATTTTTTTAAGTGAAAAGATGCTAAGGAATAAAAAGGAGATATGAACAACCTTCTAGAAGGTAATTCATTTCATAGTATTTCAGTTATAATGCTCATAGACATTCTAGGATTCCCAGAAAGCCCTCTATATAGGAGAAGCTTTTAGATTAGTATAGACACCTAAAGTGCAGGAGTCATGTTGAATTCATCTTTGTTTCCCTGGTGCCTGTGTCTGCTGGAGTGGCAGATGAGTAAATCAATCGGCCATTTACACATTTATACATTTTGTTCTCAGAGGTTTTCTTATCTAAATCTCTAATTTAATCATGAAGCACTAACTCCTTCAATTATTGAGAAATAAGTAACTGACATAAATAACTAAGAAAGAGCCACTGGGCACCTACTGTGTACCAGGCATTATGCTGCCCTGGGAAAGTTGAGGCAAACATGACCCCAAAGCCCCTTGTAGATTCATGGTCCAGACAAAGAAATTAAATTTTGATCAAATAATCACACACAAATATGTGAAACTGCAGTTTCAATGCACTGAGAAATCTCTAGTAGAATTAACCTAATTATGAGAAAGAGAGGGAGAGAGAGGGAGAGAAACAGAGGGGTTTTTCTGTGTGATACTTAAAGCAGTGACCAGAAGCATACAAAGGAGATTTAAAAAAAAAAGAAAAGCAGTGCCAGTGATCCCACACAGTGATTATTTTCCTTATTAGTAAAATTAGTTATAGTTAATAAGCCGTACACTAAACTACATTATGGGTAACAAACGAGAATATTTACTTAAAAGATACAGCTCTGAGTATCCACCAACATCTATAACCACCAACATGTTCACGAAGAAAATTTCGGTTTTTAACTTTTTCTAGAATAAGTCTTTTTAATTTACTAACACCTTGACTTAAAGTACTGATTTTCTTCTTTCAGATACTGTTGGCCAGGATTTCAAATAAAAGAGAGGATTTCCAGATAAGATTCTGCCATCTTGTTTAATAGCTTTCCAAAAACCCTTCAGTTTTTGACTCAGAAGGAGATGACCCATTCTTTTTAATGTCCTGAGTGACAGTTGTAGTGGCAAACTGGGCGTCACTATTATAAGTGAGAATAAGAACTCCCAAGGCCAGAGCAGTAAATCCAAGAGCACAGAGATAAGAACGTTGACTCCTCCGGGGCAGATAGCCAACTAAGTTTGCAAAAGTATATGGAACTGCAACAGATACAGAGTCAATTATGAAAGGGGCAAGCAGATGAAGTATAAATGTAGAAATGCTGAAGCCTGAGAAGTGATTAAAGAAACAAACAAACAAACTAGGAGTAACGTTGTAAATCAAGAGGAAAAACATTTTACATAAAGAAGACACAAAGAAGGAGACAGGTAAGTGAGGGCAGAGGACAAATAACAAAGGGTTAATGAGTAAATGAGAAATAAGCATATAACATTATTTCAGGGGGAAAGAGAAAGGGAAATAGCTAATGGGTAGAAAGAATTGCTACTTTGTTTTTAGATAATATAATTAGAGCTGCCTTCCGGTTTTCATCCTTTCAAATTGAAGCTTATGGGCTAATCATTCAAGAAATTTAAGGATGGTGTTCCACATACATTAAAATATGGTACCTTGGATGCCCAAATTGAATTTAAAATTTGGGACAATTTTTCAGTTATGCAAGTTTAAACTAACCTTAAAACTTTTCAGCTTTCAGACCATAAAGTTTAAAAGAATTCCAATTTAATTTTTGTATTATTATTTCTGTAAGGCAGCTCAAATGATGACTATAAAGTAATAAAAGATTAACCCACAGAAGGAGCTATGGTATAGTTTGATTCTACTCATTCCTTTGCTACATTATCTGTGTGAAATTAATTCAAAGTAACTTTTTCTTTATCCTCATTTAAAACAAAATCTTCCATCTCCTCTGTGTAAGCATCAAATTATGTCTTCTAAGTACTGATGTACAGACTGAATTTATAAGATCTACATAATTCGTAACAATAAACAGCATGCATTTCTTTCACCTGAATCATGTCTTTGTTCAAAAATAAACAGTATATTCAGCTGAAATATATCAAAATAATGTCATGGTAGGGAATAATTTAGAATTCACCCAAGTGAAAATTTCTGAAATTTATATTTCTCATAGCAGCTTTAAATCACAAAAATATTGCTCAAGTACACTAAAGCCTGAATTTTGCATATTCAAAAGTAAATCAACTTTCAGTCCTTCTGAGAATAATGATCCCATATCTGCTGAGTAATTCTTAAATCAAAATAATTTATTATTAGGAAGAGTTTAGAAAATAATCCATTTCTGAACTCTACAATGAAGCAAGGATACAAAAATTAAAAAGAACAAAATTGAACACTAACAAAGGAAAAAAGTGACCACATTTTTTAAAAGAGCCATAAAAGAAAAGCTTATTGAAATATTTTGCTTTTTTATTGACAATAGTAATCATTAATTAATTAGTGCATATTACTAGAACAGATTACAGAATCTATCCATTTGCTTTTATGAAGTGTGTCCAATAAATATCCAATTAGCTAAACTAGTCAGACTCCAATAGTCATTTACAACCTAGGTTAATACTTCAAGAGGTCTGAATGACTGAACATGAACCTGGACTCGGTTGTGACTTTTTTCATTTTCTAAGCATTGCAGGCACTGCACGGTCGCACATAAATCTCAGGCCTGCCCGACACTGACAGTTCAGTATTGTCAAGATGTTACATTTCTACACTAGGGAGCTGATTATTCTAGAGAGTCTATATAACCAGGTCAACATGGTCCCAGTTTCTAGAAGAAGATAATCTCAAGCCGTACTGTCATACTCCTAGTTAATAAGGTTCCTGAAGCCACCCTGAGGAAATGCCTCAAGGACACAAAATTTCTATAAGCAGAGCTAAAATCCCTCCACCGGAAATGCGGTTCTGAGACCCTTCAAGTGGACTTTGATCAAACCTAGCAGAATAAACTAAACATGAAAATATATTCACCATTGGGACGCCTGGGGGGCTCAGTCAGTTAAGCATCTGCTGACAGCATAGACCCTGCTTGGAATTCTCTCTCTCCCTCTATCTCTCTGCCCTTCCCCTGCTCATGCTCTCTCTCTCTCTCTCAAAATAAATAAATGAACATTTAAAAAAATCTTTTAAAGAAAATATATTTACTATCAAATAAATGCAAATTAAAATTATAATGAGATTCAACTGCATGTGTGTGTGTGTGTGCGCGCGTGTGTGTGTGTGTGTGTGTGTGTGTAACTGGCAAAACCAAAAACGAATTCGAGCATGCTGCATGAGCTAAGTCATGAGAGTGCTGCCAGGCATGTAAATTGGTGTCACATTCATGAGGGCAATTTCACAACATGCATCAAAAGACTCAGAATTGTCACTCTAGGAATATATTATGAGGAAAGCGACAAGTGCAAGAAAATAGAAGTCCAAGGATCCTTGTTCACAGCAGGCTACTGAAAGCAACAAAAATGTTGCCTCAAACAAAGTATGGTAAATAAATGGTTATAAACAGTGATTTAGGTTATGAAAAAAGGCTACTTGCAAAATACCACTTCAGAATTTAGGATATTCCTTCCTTATAATTAAAGATGAGAAGGAGAGGAGCAACTTGCACCCATGTGTGCCGCATGGTATGGGTACAGAAAAAAAAAGTTGAAAGGAGATATATCAAACTGCTAACACATTAACTTTGGGTGCAGAGATTATAAGCAATTTTTCTTTCCTTTTCATACCTTTCTGCATGGTCAAGTTTTTAGAGTAAGTACGGCATAACTCTAAAATCATGGGCAATATAGATGTGAACATAACAAAACAAACAAGCTTAGAATTCTATCATATCACTTCAGACTCTGAACATGTTCTTCTATAAATGTAGTTATGTTCTATCCCGAGAGCGGTTCTGACCTCCTGAGACCGTCAAAACAATCAGAACACCTGGACAGACTTAATTTCCTAATGGCTTCAGAAAAAGGCTCAGATTCAAAATGCTGGCTACATGTAATCCATTCTATGCCTGGGGGATACTTTCAACTGTAGTGTTGAATTAATAAAAGATGAGAAAACACCGAGGCCATAATAGCTACTTCCTGTGCTTATTCACACTTTGAGAGAGGCCACTGGTAGTAGCATCTACGGTCAGTTGTGATAAACAATTAAAGGCTACGAAAACAATTTTTAAATACCTCTTTCATTTATTATCAACCGATGATTTGGCTGAAAATCTGCCAATGGCATTTTAGTTTGGTAATCATCTTGAGAACTCCTAGGTTTAATTTAAGTGAAAAATTCCTAACAGCGGTCTCCAATACCCTTACAATAAAAATTTTAAGAGCTACCCTTTTCCTGGGCCCATCATTTAGAGACACAGGCAAGAACAATATAAAGTGTTGCTTCAGGGGCACCTGGGTGGGTCAGTCAGTTAAATGTCGGACTTCGGCTCAGTCAGTGGGTTCGAGACCCACGTCAGGTTCTAAGCTGACAGCTCAGAGCCTGGAGCCTGCTTCAGATTCTGTGTCTCCGTTTCTCTCTGCCCCTCCCCCACTCTTGTTCTCTGTGTGTGTGTGTGTGTGTGTGTGTGTGTCTCCCCAAAAATAAATAAACATTAAAAAAACTTCAAACTGTTGCTTCAAAGAATTTAAAGAAGGAAATACAGGCAGAAAAAACCAGTAATTATATATCATGGTTTTAAGTGCTAAAACAAATAAGCACAGGGTACCACATGAGTACAAAGTAAGTGCCTTTAAGACAGGGTGACGACTGGGGGCGCCTGGGTGGTGCAGTCGGTTAAGCGTCCGACTTCAGCCAGGTCACGATCTCGCGGTCCGTGAGTTCGAGCCCCGCGTCAGGCTCTGGGCTGATGGCTCGGAGCCTGGAGCCTGTTTCGGATTCTGTGTCTCCCTCTCTCTCTCTGCCCCTCCCCCGTTCATGCTCTGTCTCTCTCTGTCCCAAAAATAAATAAAAAACGTTAAAAAAAAAAAAAAAGACAGGGTGACGACTGATCAGGTGTGACTAGGTAAGCTGAATTTTGAAAGGTAATTAAGATTTAGTCAAATAATTAGAGGGTAAAGAGTATTAATTTTTACCATCCTATGGAAGTAAGAAAAAGCAACCAAGAGAATTTCCCATCAATAGGCCTGTCTAATTATGTCCCAACAGCATTCATTCCTTCAATGAAAAGTTTTCATTATCTACTTTAACTCGGGCACTGTGCTTGGTGAAAAAGAAACTATTCCTGCCCTTAAGGAATGTAAAGATAAGAGTCATAAACAGAGAATTTTAATTATGTGATCACTATCCCCATGTGGCAGAGTATCATCTAGGAGAGATATAATCTAATTCTGAGTGCCTCAGGGAAAAATTCTTGGAGGAAATGACACCTAAATTGAAATCAAAGCAAACAGGAAAATAAAATAAAAGATGCAAAATAAAAATAACTATCAAAAATAAGTAAAGTGGTAGGGACTAGGGAGTTATGGCCAGGAGGGTCAACCGATGCCTGCTCACAAAGGGGCTTTTAAATACCATGACAAGGAGGGGCACCTGGGTGGCTCAGTCAGTTAAACGTCTGACTTCAGCTCAGGTTATGATCTAGCTGTTCCTGAGTTCAAGCCCTGTGTCGGGCTTTGTGCTGACAGCTCACAGCCTGGAGCCTGTTTCAGATTCTGTCTCTCTCTCTCTCTCTCTCTCTCTGCCCCTCCCCTGCTCACTCTCTCTCTCTCTCACCCAAAAATAAACATTAAAAAAATAATAATAAATAAATACCATGATGAAGAGTTTAGATTTCACTCTGTGGTCAGTGGACAAATTAGAAAGGGCTTTAGGAGGAGGAAGTAATATGATCAGATATATACCTAAGAAAGATTATTTTGCTGTGGGTGCAATGGAATGGAATGGAATAAAGCAAGGCTGGATTTGGAAAAGGCTTTTGGAATGATGAAAGTAGGAACTGTGGGCAGTGGTCACAGCTAAGGTAGAGGAGTCGTGGTGGAAAGTACTAGCCATTCAATATCAGCCATTTGACAGATACTAAGGAGTTAAAAATCAGTATGAATATGGTGATTAATTATATATGGAGGGTGTATGGAAGACAAAGGCATCTTGGATGGCACCCAAGTTTTTCACATGGGAAAATATGGGCAAGAAGTGGAGTCAATCAATGGCATAAGGACTTGGGAGGGAGCGGAAGATGAGATTCATTTTTTATATACTTAGCGTGGAGATTCTTAAAATGTCCAAGTTGTGAGAGGGGGATACACACAAGAGAGATCTGGGCTGAAAAACAGATCATAGTGTTTAAAAGCAAAGAGTCAAGGATTTTGGACACGAAAATACAGAGATTAACCGAATGCAAGGGGGTTAATGGAGATTTCCCAGAATGTCTGGAGTGGACAAAGGTGGGAGAACAGGCGGGAAACATTCAGTTACGCTGACATTTATGGAATGGAAACAGGAAGAAGAGTCCCTAGCAGGATGCAGAAGTCAGAGACATGGGGCACAACGGGGGGTTCATCACCGAGGCCTGGACAGGAGAACATTTCCAAATGGAAGGCATGATTAATCTTGCGGAAGGCCATAGCTGCACAAGTCAAGTAATAGCTGCCACCAATATAGACTGCTGTTAGGCTGAGGAGACAAGCTGAGGATGTAAAGAAAAGAACACAAACACTTCCATCAGAAAACTGGCTTTGGGTGGGAGGAAGCCAGGAGCAAAAACAGAATTGGAAGGGAGGTTTTCTTTGTAAACTTGTTTTAAACTTTTTTTTTTTTTTAAAGTTGAAACAAGCCACTGAGAAGATGAGTGAGAGAGGGATCAGTCATGGAATGGGTGTGTTCCAGAGCACAACTGGGGACGGGGGTGAGGGGGCACTGGCATATTAGCCACAGGCTTCTTCCAATGGGAGCAACGGATGCTCCAGAGCACAGCGGGGTTGTAGACACCTGGCAATAAATAAGTAAAAAGTACTGCTCCCTTTTGGTTATCGATTTTAATGTGAAGTTTGATGGAATGTGTTCTGGAAGAGGTGGAGGAAAAAGAGTTTTGAGAAGAGTAGTAAAAAGAGGAAGAGGAACTACTATGGAAAACAGGAAAACAGACCGTGCTTGTTTCTCACTATTCCCCATTCTTTCTACGATTTATGCAATACTTGATTTGTGAGGGCCCACTGAGGTCAGAGATTGCACGTTAGTGGTCGCTCCTGAGTCTCTACCTGAAGAAATGTTTTCTTTTGTTTTGTTTAACATTTATTCAGTTTTGAGAGACAGAGCGTGAGCAGGACGGGAGGGAGAGAGGGAGACACAGAATCCGAAGCAGGCTGGGCTGGTCAGCACAGAGCCCGATGCGGGGCTTGAACCCAAGAACCGTGAGATCATGACCTGAGCCGATGTCAGATGCTTAACCGACTGAGCCACCCCGGCGCCCCATCTACCTGAAGAAATGTTAACCAGCCCAGGCACAGGAGTGGAATGAGGAGGTAGATCAGTCTTTAGAAGTAGTTTAGCTAGATGTAGTTTCCCACAGAAACATAAAAAGAGGAGAGGATATTGCCAAATGTGTCTTTGGAAATGAAACATGGCTATAAAGGGAAGGGAGGAATTAGGAGGAAGTTACTAGAAACTAAGTGGACCATGAGATCAAAGGTCTCAATTAAGGGGTAGTAATAATAGGAGAGCAGGAAAGATGGAACACTGACAATATCAGAGAATGAGGTGTGTGGGTTAAATACACCAGAGGCTAAGCAGTTGCAGAGTGTGACCATGAAGTAGGTGGCTAACACGGGGAGGATTTGAAAATACCAGTGTGGAGATCATCAAAGAATTAAGAGACCTGTGGATATCAAGTAGATCATAGATACGGATCCTTGGAGTCACTCATGTGCTGGCTGAATATGGAGTTGACAGGAAAGGGGCAAACCGTGTGTCAAAGTCCTCAGTAAATAAGAGAGAATAACCAGGCATTTGGTAGAGACCAGCAAAAGGGGGAAAAAGGGCGTACAGCAAAAACAGTCAGCTTTACAAAAGCCAAAGGATGGAAAAGAAAGCAGTGGGGATCTCTCTTCCCTTCTCCACACATCTTCACAGTAACCATTCCAACCTTCTTAATTTCTCTTCCTCTACCTCTACCTTCTGAAAGATCGGAAGGCATCAAATGAAAATTCTTTTATCTTTTTGCCATCATCACACATAATTCACTGGCCCCAGCTCCCAACTGTAAAGCAAAAGGGTGTGAGACTATAAGGAGAAGATGACCTCAGGGAAAGTCCAATCGGCTAGAAACTGATGAGCCTTATTGAGTCTGCACCAGCAGCCGCTGGCTAGAACGTTTCCAAAAGAATCTTCCAATAAGTAACTACAATCCAGGTGCATGGTGGGACATATGCCTCATTTAGGAATTATCTAGGTCTATGGACTCCAAGAGACCTTTCTACCAAGTGAGGCAGGAGGTGAAGAGATAAATTAGTCCCCAGGAACCTCACCAAGTATGCAGAAATTACATTTTCTAGGTCATAGAAAAATACAACAGGTACAGCAATGTTCACCAATATTCCTTTTGCTTCTCTTCACTGTAACCATTATAGGTGGGTAGGTCTACATGACTAATGTGAGCCATGATATGCAATGGAAGTGATGTGTATCACTTCTAGGTAGAGTTAATGAAAGGCCCATGTAGAATTCTCCAGGTTCTTTCTTTACCTGAAATGTACAATAAGCAGGGTGTATTTCCAGATAATGCAATGCAAGAAGGAAGCTCTTCAATCTGGCTCCCCAGGTAATGATATGGAGCTTCCATGAGCCAAAGATGAACATAGAGAGTAACAGGAAAATAAATCTTGGCAGAATTAAGTGGTTCATGTTTCACAAGTATTTGGTTACTGCAACATAAGAAGGCTATGCTCACTGAAAGTAGAAAGCTTTCATATTGACCAAGAATATCAAATGCTGTGATTGATGGCTGACAGGAGTGGATAGGGTGGGAAAAATGACAAGAGTAGCCAGCTTAAAGTTTCAAGCAAGTCAGCCTCCTAGGAAATCTGATCTCGGATATCTAGTACACTAAAGAATCTCTTCCCTAGAAGGCCAGAGGGTCAAACAGTAGCTTAGCCCAAAGGAACAATGTAGCGTACCTTGAAGAACTCAGCAAGAAAAATTATTCCTATCTAAACATCTTCCCAAACCCAGCCCAATTCCTTTGGCCCAAACAAGGAAGCAGCTCTGAATGATATTTGTCCGAGATCAAGAATACCAATGTGATCATTTTCTTGTTCTTGATCATTTTCTTGGACCATAGCTCAACCAGTAATGTACCATGATGTTCTTAATTTTCTTAACTGACAAGGCTATAATAAAAGGAATAAAATGTATTTAGTCACACATCATATATAATGGTTTTAATTCTGTAAAGAATTTAAATGTCACTTGATGAGTACTTGAAGAGTAAAGCTAGAATTAACTTCTAGGCGTTATATAAATATTAATTGAGAACTTTCATAATTACATTTTATAAAGAGGTGAGAATTACCTGATATTTATTCCTATCATTATTGGTTGAAAGTATTAATACATACTTTATGTCACATTATGTGGGTTTGCAATCACATCAAGTTCAAATGAATTGTGGAAGATTATCTAAAAGAATAAAATATTTACACGCGATCTCTACCACCTGCACAGGAATGGGGTGAATCATTATGACATGTTCTGATCTATTTCCCAGTAAATCTCTATCTCCTGAGAGGCCTCTTCTTATGTAATGCACTCTCAACAGGGTTCTTTGGAGCTCATGGCAAAAATAGTGGTTACAGAAGTCTGCCCTCGGCACACTCAAATCCAGGAGGGTATTTCATTTGTGCTACAGACGCTGTGTGTCAGACTGGCCTATCCTCACATCACACAGTACACTTATTTGCCTAAGATAAGTCCAACTGCTCCCTAGATTTTCCAAGGCCCAACAGAAAAATAAACTGTGAAATGGAGGTGGAAAAACTCTCTCCGGCAGACTTCGGGGTTGTCACACCAACATCTAATCCCTTTTTCTTAGAAATGTTCCTATTATTCATCATCATATCCTATCTTCCTCAGGGTAGCTAATTTGAGGACAGCTAATTTTACCCCTGACTCTAGCAATGGGAATGGAATTGAGGCCTAAAATAATCAGCTTTTGAAAGCATTTCCCCTCTCTGGATACGGAAGAGGAAAAAGCACTGGAGTTTTCAGCAGCGGTCTCGCAATCCCACGAGGAAGGGATACTAGCCGACATGGAAGGCAAGAGTCGACCTCTGGATAGAAACCAAGTTGTTGAAGACACTGTTAAGCCCTAATCCAGTCAACTCGGAAACCCAGTTTACCACCCAATCTAGAGCTACATAAACAAGAAAATTCTTTTTTATTTCAGCCAATCTGAGTTGAGTATTTTGTCATTAGCAAATAAGCGCATCCTGACACACGCAGATTTCAAGACAAACAGCTCTCCTGTGGTACTCCATGCCCTGAAAGACTGCTGTGCATTCCGGAATTCCTGGATTGCTGATCCCCATTCTTTAATCAACTAAAAACATTTTTAAATACAAAAAGAATGATTAGGAATATCAGAAAACCTGCATTCCTGAAAAAGAAACATACAGATAACTAGTCTGGAGCAATTGCTATAAATGGACCAGCTGAAGCAACAGAAATGCTAAGATTTGATCTTCACTGGATGGAAATGCAAAAGAACCACGAGTCCCCGGATTCACCAGCAAGCACACCACCTACAAAGAGACCTCATCCCATACCCTGCTTCTGGGGAAGGAACAGCAGGCAGGAAGAGAAATATCTGCCATTTGTGACACTTACTAAACTGGCTTTCAAAGCAGCCATACGGATATAATCATTTTTAAAAGTCTATGCTATAAAGATGAAGTCAAATGAGTCCTAGAAGTCACTCCTGACCGTGGTTCACAAATAACAGTAAGTTATCCCTAAAATACTGTCATAACGTTTCTGACAGGCTCATGTGATTTAAGCAGCAGTTGGATGCTGGTTCTCTGTCAAGTCTACACTTAGGCACTTTATCAGTTTTATGACATTATGTAAACTGAAGAGAAACAGAATCAATGAATATATATATATATATATATATATATATATATATATATATATATAACTTTAGTTACCACTTATTATTCTCAATGCACTGTTTTTCCAACCCATAATTTTCATGTTAGCTCAGCATTCGTACATCTTTACAGATATTCATCTGAGACTACACGCTTAATTATGGTTTTATACAACTAGTCCAAAACATTGACGTATCTACGTCATTTGGCAGTGACAAAGGCTACTGACATCAGCACTATTATTTTCCTTTTCCAAAAACACAATTCCAAATTGAGAAATAATCAAGGAGAGAAATACTCCTCCCTTGTATCCTAATTTAGGAGGTAGAGTCTTTATATCTTTTCAAACCCAAAATAGAGAATCGGGCACACATTATTAATTTATCTGCTTTCACTTGCTCTGATTGAAATTAAAGATTAACATTTTCAGGCTGGTAGTCAAAACTGTTCACTCATTATTCAATGAACTTCAAGAACCAACCAGCTAACAAGTCACCTAAAGGACTCCTGGGTGGCTGAGTCAGTTAAGTGTCCAACTCTGGATTTCAGCTCAGGTCATGATCTCACTCTTATGAGATCAAGCCCCACGATCAGGACTCTGGAGTACAGGCGTGGGGCCTGCTTAAGACTCTCTCTTCCTCTGCCCCTGCCCCTCTCTCATAAATAAATAAATAAATAAATAAATAAATAAATAAATATCACCTAAGCTAGGAAATCTTCACTAGCCTTCCCAAAAAAGGCATGCATTCTTGTACTAGAACATCCTATCAATATTCATTGGAAATATCTTAAGTTCATGTCCCTGATAATTAACATATTTTAATTCAAACTATGGATTAACACATGCTTTGTAATGCTAGTTAAAGAATATAAATATCAGAGAGGTACCTGGGTGGCTCATTTGGTTTAGCCTCTGACTCTTGATTTCAGCTCAAGCCATGATCTCACATTTCGTGAGTTCAAGTCTCCCATCAGGCTCTGCACTGCTAGTGCTGAGCCTGCTTGAGATTATCTCTCTCGCACTCTCTCTGCCCCTCCCTGGCTCTCTCTCTCTCTCTCTCTCAAAATAAATAAACTTTAAAAATTTTTTAAAAAGAATATAAATATTAGAAACTTTTTTAAGCCTCTACCTAGTAATATTTTCATTAAGTAACAAATGATTCTAGGCGTGCTATGTAAAATAAGACACATGTAAAAATAAATAAATAAATATATGATAGATGTATCTTAAATGGAAGAAGTAAAGTGTAAGGAGCTGTTTTTCTTGTTTGTTTACTAGTATTACTTGTGTTTTTTTTTAAATAAGAAAAAACAGTTCTTATAGCACGGATTATAATTTAGGAAAAAAACATGAAGTTATGTTGTACATCTTTTACAGTAGAAGTTAGAGTAGTTCTAAAATTGGAAAGGAAAAATGAACTTACAAAGTAAATATATATGTCAGTGATATTGGTCAAAGATCAACTATTGCTGAGATTGGCAATGTTATATCCTAGCACAATTACACATATTGGGAATTTTAAAAATAAAATATGAACACATAATATAAAGAGGGCAGAAGTCACCCTAATCATTCATCTTTGTATTCCCATTTAGGGCACCTGTTATAGTGTCTTCAGTGTAATTGGTATTCAACAAATATTTGTTAAATGAATGAATAAAGAATGAATGAGGAGGAAATGATAAACAGCTCCTCATCTCCTGGGAGTTCCATGCCGGAGTTCAAGAGCTACTTTCTTTTAAATACAATTAATCCTCAATATCCTTGTTAAATAGCCAAAGGGAAAATGTATTTACACTACATCTGAAATTGATGGAATCTACTGAGGGGTCAAACATCTTCCTCAAAGTAAATAAAGCATTCACCTTCCAGCTAGAAACAGGGTGTTTAAATCATTTCCTAGGTGGATGGCTCTCAGTCTGAGCCCTGCAGCAGGGAGTGACCACAGGAACTCTCTTCAACCTTTTAGGAGAAATCCCTGCCCCTGCCCCGCTACCCCAGTTCTGCTGCTAAACCTTTCAGTCTACTGGTCACTGCTTTTCCAGTTCCTTTTTGGTCCCTCCCCCTCCTAATCCACAAATACTGGGACCAAGTCTTTTCCAGGTCAATCCTGATTTCTGTCCTGCCTTCCCCAAATGTACTCACATGTATCAGACCATATGTTCTAATATTAGCTGGGGAGGAGGGGGGGGGGGTGGCGGGGAGCCATCACACTTGTATATGAGATCACAGAAAAACAGTTTACTAACATTTGAAAACACCATCATTATTCTAAGTTCACCTCTGGTCCACAGTTAAGCAATTAGGATATAAATATATCCTATATTCCTATTCATAAGGATACTACTTATGAATTGCAAGTCTGACACAACATTTATGTGACCTAATTTTGAAAATTTAAAATAGTATAAGGCCTCTAGGCTTAATTTTATAAGGGAAAGATTAAAGGGACACAAGCAGGCACAGATTTATCTCTCCGTGCTACAGGACACTGGCAATTTTTTTTAACTTAAAACATCCGATATTTAAAATGCCAAACTTCTACATTTCTCTAGTAACAAGGTGGTTATCAGACTGAATAACATTTTCTGTACTTTCTCTCCAGTAAGTAGAATTAATATTAACACATGAACTGAAAATGTTAAGTGACTATAAATAAGCCAAAATGATTTCATTAAAATTTAGCTTAGCAAATGTTACTTTCATATTCTTGGTGGTAACCCTTTCTGTTCATATTTAAAGGCAACGAACAATTGACAAGCAAAGAAGCTGACATTAAATGTTAGCCCCACCCCGGTGTGTATTCAATCAGCCTCACCTCACATCTAGGTTTCTCCACTCAGCAGAAGAGGAGGATGTACTGAATATCTGGGAAAACAAGTTTCTAATGACACAGCCTTGACCAAACAGCAATACCCCACCATCAGTACTGCCATTTGCCCATATGACCAAGGGTACCATGAGCAACAGTTACACTGCTTTGCAGCCAAAGCACTAATCAGAGGATGTGAAATAATAACTACGAAATCAAGCACAGAAGAAAACAAAACACAAAGAAAGGTTTAAACCACCAAAGTATTTAACAAAGCCATGTCTTTACATTCCCTCTCGTCCCTGAACAAAGTCTGTGCCATTTTAGAAATGATTCTAACAAGCTCGGTTATTTGGTTTCCAATCACAGTAACCACTGAATTAATTAGTTCCCCCTTAATGACCAAACTAAACAGTTTGCTTTTTCACTCAGGCCTTCTCACAGACTCTAAAGAACTTCAGGATGAAAGAAACTTCTGTTTTGATTCTGGAGTCTCCTCTACAACTTAAAAATCAAAGACTTTTATTTTGGGTTAAGTGCTTCACAACTAGTTGAAACTGAAATTAAGTTTTATATGAAGCTCTCAGACTATTTGAAGCTATAAGAATAATAAACTTACTATAGATGATCAAAGAGGAATGTTCACTATCGCTTTTTTCCAGCTTCCCAAAGCCAACCCCCGCCCCCCTCACCATTTTAGGGACAAGAAATAAAAGATGCTTAAAAGTCACCGTCCACCCACATCCAGGATGATTAAATGGCGTTTGCCTCATAGATCAGTGACACAACAGACCTTCAAGAATGGAAGAACTGAATTCAAAGCCAAACACACTTAAAGCCAAAAAGAAAAAAAAAAAAAAAAGCTTGTAGATATTGGGAAAACAAATTTCAATTGCTCAATTGTATTTCACTGGAACATTTTTGTTTGTTTAAGTTTATTTATGTATTTATTTATTTTGAGAGAGAGAGAAAGAGCTAGAACAAGCGGGTGAGGGGCAGAGGGAGGGGAAGAGAGAGAAAATATCAAGCAGGCTCCGCACTGTCAGCACAGAGCCCGTTGTGGGGCCTGAACTCATAAACCAAGGGATCATGACCTGAGCCTACAGGAAACTAAAAGCCAGATACTTAAACAACTTGAGCCCCCAGGCGTCCCCTAAAACAATTGTTTTTAATAAAACAAGAAATAGTTAAGACATTAAGTTCTTTTAAGATTTTAGGAAAAAGTAGGATTTTTAATGGAATCAGACAGATTTGATTGTTCTAGTATACCTATGGAAATACATATTCTTTTGAGTTGGAACTAAGACTCACTAATGTCCTATTATTAGGGAAAGTATCTACGTAAATTCATTATTAAGAAAACAAGGTCTGTTTTAATGCATGAAAAAAGGTAAAACTCAGCATTTTATACAATTTCAACCATCTGTGAAATTTTTAATACACTTAAAGTATTCATGCACCCTTTCAAGTAGGGTATCAAAAATAATTTTTGCTTGTTTGTTTGAATGCTAATGCATTGCTTTTATGAAAATCGGGCATGCCCTTAGGTCATAAAAACATACAGAGCTGATGGATCTGTGCCAGACAGATGAAGATTTTACTCTTTTAATTTAAATCTGATTTTCTAATTCTGTCTTCTTACACATGGCCTCCCAGATTACTGAGAGGCTAACCCTTCAAGCAGGGCGGCCTTAGTTTCTAGCAGAGGAAAGGTACATGAAAGTGAAACATACTTTATGAGACAACAGTGTTTTTCTTTTCTGAGTGTGCGGCACTTAAGCAAGTTTTCTGGGGGGTGTGGGGGAAATCAATTCATGTATTTGCCAGGCGGTATGCTTTAATTGTGATAATAGTTGCTCCACAGAAATCGTACACAGACTTCCACAAAGACAGACACACACAGAGTGAATGGAGGAGCAAAGGGAACACGGCTGGTTCACAGATGACCTCTATGCTCAGCCACACTGTTTCCCACCTTACGTGTCATAGCAACTCCAAGAGCCCTGAGAGTCACTGTGGAAAAAGATAAAACACCAGGAGCTTATAGAGAACATGGAGGGGGTGTGAAGTAGAGGGGAGGGGGCTACAGAAAGTAAGGCTACAGACCACGGGTGCAGGGTAAGGAAGGAGGCAGAAGCGGTGAGCCTACGGTAAATATCTGGTCACGAACACCTTCTCCCAGAGAATCTGAGGATCTTTCCCTTTACAACACGGCTTAACATTAACTTTTTTTTTTTTAATATTTATTTATTTTTGAGAGAGAGCGCACGTGGGAGAGGAGCAGAAAGATAAGAAGACACAGAATCTCAAGCAGGCTCCAGGCTCTAAACTGTCAGCACAGAGCCCGACACGGGGCTCGAACCCACAGGCCGTGAGATCATGACCCAAGCCGAAGTCAGACGCTGAACCAACTGAGTCACCCAGACGCCCCTAAAATTAATTTAAATTATCAACCAGATACTTTAATTAAAAATGTAAATGCTGTTGGGACCCCTGGGTGACTCAGTCGGTTAAGGATCTGACTCTTGATTTCCACCCAGGTCATGATTTCACAGTCGTGGGATTGAGTCCCACATCAGGCTCCTCGCTGAGCATGGAGCCTGTTAAGATTTTCTCTCCCTTTCTCTCTGCCCCTCGCTCCTGCCAGCAATGTCCCCCTCTCTCTCTCAAAAATAAATACACATTTAAAAAAATGTAAATGTTGAGGCAATCCAGTGTATAAAGTTGCTTTAGCCACCTTTTCCTTCCAACAGCTTCTCATTTACCCTTTCCATGGAATAAATGAGAAATTTGCTTGGGACAAAAATGTGACAGTAACTTAGAAGCAAGAATTAGGATCTGTTTATCCCATATCAGTTGTTTAGTGAGCCTTTGTTCAGTTATTTCTTGATAACAAAATTCATGCTTTTCACTTACGTATACATACATACATATATTGAAAGAAACTTTTTAGCTAACTGCTGTGTAGGAGGAAGTTGTGACATTTATCTGCCAGCATCAGCAAAAGCGAGAGCTTGACCCTCAACAGACTATTGCACTTCATCTCATGGTTACCCTGTGTCACTCAGCCCTGGAACCACCACTTGCCTATTGGGCAAAGCGATGATGCAGCCGTGAAATTAAAAGTTGTTCCCTATAAAAACGATAGCAACAACAGAAAAAGGTTTTTCCCTACAGAGAAGGTTGTTACATGTCAGAAAATGCAAGAAAAGTCAGCAGAAACTGCTGCATGTATCAGAATATACCCTGACTTCCTAAGGATCAGGGAGACTGGGACACTGCAAGGTACCTGCAAGACAAAGGCTCTTGTGGTGGCCCTAAAACACATTTCAGCTGCCTTTCCAGAGAAACTACTTAATTTCCAGTATTACACAACTCAGGTAAAGAATGGAGAAAAAAAAAATACAAGGGTAAGCAAATAAGGAATATAAACAAAAACATAAAATTTTTCAGGTTAGATAAAAAATCCTAACTATTCTAGGGGCACCTGGGTGGCTCAGTCAGCTAAGCGTCTGATGGTTGATTTCAGCTCAGGTCATGATCTCAGTCATGGGATCGAGCCCCGAGTTGGGCTCAGCACCGAGTGTGGATTCTCTACTTGGGATTCTCTCCTTCTCCCACTCTCTGCCCCTCCCCCACTTGTGAATGTACACACACGTGCGCGCGCTCTCTTTCTCTCTCTCTCTCAAAATAAATAAATAAATAAAAATCCTAACTATTCTAGAACTGTAGGTGAAGATCAGGAATCTAGACTAGTGGAGAGGAAAAGCATTATCACTGAATGCTGTGGTGACCTGATAATGGCCAAAAGTGAGTCTGGAGAACCTTTAGATTCTAAAAATGATAAAAGTTTAGCCCTGCACTTTGTGACACTGGAAAAAAAAAACAAAAACAAAAACCCAGCACACAATTAAACGAGTGAACATACGCTTTGTTATTTATTGGGGAAAAAAAATAGCATGCAATTATAAAAATAAACATATGCTATTGCTACTTTTTACTTTTATGTACATTTAATGTAATTTTTATTAGAAATTGTTATTCAATGATAGTAGAGAAATGGAGAAAATTTTATATTTCCAAACCAGTCAGAGCAGTTGTCCTACCAAAAAATGGGGGCAATTTTTTTTTTCCTTACTCTGCCTACTCCTGAGGTCCTGGTTCCAGGAATTGGGCTAGTGCTTAACTAATGATATCAAGTACTGCCTGCTCTGACAGGTGCTGAGCTGGACACATCAGTGTATGTGCAGGAAAGGGTTAATGCAAGCCTTGGTTGCTCAACGCCTGCACATTCCCAAGAAAAGCCTGTCTTCAAGACTGGCCCTGGGCCAGTTCCAAGGAAATAAGCTCTGAGCCCTTAGAATATTCTGCCTGGTAAGAGTGCTTCTGTATGCCCTAAGTCTTGGGCCATGCAATACCACTTTGCTCAGGCAGTTTATGCTAACAAATGTGATGTATGGTGAAACCATTTTTGCTCTGGGAGGCTGGATTCTGAGTAGCTGAGGTCAATTCATAAAGGTGCAACATGCCTTTGTAACTGATCCCTCATAAAAACCCTGAACACCCAGGCTCGGGTGAGCTTCTCTGGTTGGCAACACTTTGCCTGTGCTGTCCCACATCACTGCTGGGAAAATTAAGTGTGTCCATAGGACTCTACTGACAAGACACCTGCAAACTTGTGCCCATCTCCTGGACTTTGCCCGATGAGCCTTTGCCATTTGGTGATTTTATTCTGTACCCTTTTGCTATAATAAACTATAACTGTGAGTATAACAGCTTTCTGAGCCCTGTGATTCCTTCTAGCAAACCACTGAGCCTGACAGTAGTCTTCAGGACCCAAGCATATTATCAAGTTCAATCCTGAAAACCTTGCAATATTACCGCCATCTCACAGATGATAAAATCAAGACTTTTCAAAGAGGTTAAGTCATTTGGTTATTTAAAAGGAAACCAAATCAATCTGTTCATTCTGTTATACTGCACTGTAATGTTATGAGTTACAAAGAATGTTTAAAATAATCTTATAACTTTGGGGTGCCTGGGTGGCTCAGTCGGTTATGCATCAACTTCGACTCAGGTCGTGATCTCACGGTTCATGAGTTCGAGCCCCCACATCAGGATCTCTGCTGTTGTCTCCTTCTCTCTCTGCCCCTCCCCAGCTCGTGCACTGTCTCTCTCTCTCTCAAAAATAAACATTTAAAAAAATAATAATCTTATAACTCAACCAACACTGGAAATATTTCCTTTGGAAACTATAAAATGCAATTTCATAAACCCTGAAAAATATTTAGACTACAATTAATCTGTAAACATGGTCCAATTTAAAGCTGGACTTACAAGAATTGTATGTATATCTGTGGTGGTTCTAAAAGCCATAATCATTAGTTTTTTAAACTATGAGGTGTCCCTCACCTGCCTACTCCTCCTGCCCACAAAAACTTTCCAGTGCGATGAAGTTCTCATTACTTTCTATCTTTGAGAACTGTGTGCCTGTGCATGTGTATGTGCATGTTGTGGGTGGGGAGGTGGTTAGGGAGAAAGAAATAGGTATATTATTATTTTCTTAATGTCTGCAAATGCAATTTAGGTTATTTTTGCATGTTTAGGAGGAAAACTTAAAACGCATTGTAACTTCAACGTGTTGCAGGTATGTGCACACAAATGTCTGTGGGGGCATCCGTGCATCACGTGTGCAAGAGAGACAACAACGTACACATTTCAAATATGTTTTGTGTTTACGCTCAGTATTCAGCCACAGAAGTATCTGATGGCACCAACTCCTACTTGATTTTATTTGAAAAGTTCACCGGCATTATGTATTTCTACGGCAACTAAAAAATTAACAGGCATAGAATTTCTGTAATAGTTGTTAGTATTTCTTGGAATACTGATTATTTATTGCTTAGTATACTTAGAAAAAACTGATAGAAACATAATTTAAAATGGTGACTGTCTGCTATGTAATTAGCTGCATACTAAATCCATAATATAGGCTATGCATTTTAGTTTTATGCCAAGGCACTTTTATTTAATAAAAATCGTTAATTTTATATTTTCCTAATTCAAATTTACATGCCTGTATCATGTAAAAAGAAGTTCTTAAACTTTCTACAGATCAGAATCCTTATTTAGAAGTTGAAAAAGTCTTGGCAAGCACCTGACTTTTTTTTTTTTCTGGCTATTTAATAGACTTTCATTTTTAGAGCAGTTTGGAGACAGCACAATTGAGCAAAGTGTACAGAGATTTCCCATATACCCTCTATCCCCCATATGCAGAGCCTCCCCCATGATCAACAGCCCCCACCAGGGTGGTACATTTGTTACTAATGATGAACCCACAGTGACAGATCATTATCACCAAGAGTCCATAGTTTACCCTTGGGCTCACTCTTGGTGTTGTACATTCTATGCATTTGTAAAAATGTATAATGACATGTATGCACCATTGTTATTTTTCGTGCCCTAAAAACACTCTCTGTTCTGCCTATTCATTATTTCCTGTAACCCCTGGCAACCGCTGATATTTTCACTGTCTCCATATTTTTGCCTTTTCAAGCATGCCATTTAGATGGAATCATACAGTATGCAGCCTTTCGGATTGGTCTTGTTCACTTAGTCATAGGAATTATTTCCTCCATGTCTTGTCAAGGCTTGGTAGCTCATTCCTTTTTAGTGCTAAATAATATTCCATTGTCTGTATGTATCACAGTTGATTTATCCATTCACCAACTGAAGGACACCTTAGATGCTTCTGGGTTTTGGCAGTTTTGAATAAAGCTGCTATAAATATCCATGTGAGGGTTTTGTGTAAACTTAAGTTTTCAACCTCTTTGGGTAAATACAGAGGAGTGTGACTGCTGGACACTGTGGTAAGAACATCTTTATTCTTGTAAGAAACTGCCAAACTGTCTTCTTTTTTTTATTATTATTATTTTTAATGGCTATTTATTTTTGAGAGAGCACGAACTGGGGAGGGGCAGAGAGAGAGGGAGTCACAGAATCCGAAGCAGGCTCCAGGCTCTGAGCTGTCGGCACAGAGCCCGAGACGGGGCTCGAACTCACAAACCAAGAGATCATGGCCTGAACTGAAGTCAAGAGTTGGATGCTTAACTAACTGAGCCACCCAGGCACCCCTGACAAAATGTCTTCTAATGACAGGACAATTCTGCATTTCCACTGTCAATGAATCAAGGCTTCCTGTTGCTTCCCATCTTCACCAGCATCTGGTGTTTTCAATGTTCTGAATTTTGGCCATTCTAATAGGTATGTAATGGTAAGTACCTGTATTTTCATTTAAAAGTGCGTCTGAAATGTAACATTTCCGAGAATGTACCCCAAAGACAGGAAATGTCACACTTCTGTTTTAAAAAAAAGCTTCTGCAAAACTCCTGCCCTAAGTAGATTTTTCCATGCCAATTACCTACAGCTGGAAAGGATTTCGTGTATGTTGGACATCAAGAATTGAGAATACTGGAAATTTAACTTTTTTTAAACGTTTACTTATTATCGAGAGACAGAGAGAGACAGAGCATCAACATGGGAGGGTCAGAGAGAGGGGGAGACACAGAATCTGAAGCAGGGTCCATCCGGGCTCCAAGCTGTCAGCACAGAGCCCGACGCAGAGCTCAAACTTACAAACCGTGAGATCATGACCTGAGCCGAAGTCGGACACTTAACCGACTGAGCCACCCAGGCGCCCCGAGAACACTGGAAATTTTACATCAGTGACATAGGAAGTCAACACAGAAAGCTCATATTAAATCAAAATGGGGATGGGGATAAAAGAAATGGGTGAAGGGGATCAAAAGGTACAAATTTCTAGTTCTAATTAAGTCATGGGGACATAATGTACAGCATGGTGACTACAGTTAATAACACTGTATTGCATATTTAAAAGTTGCTAGGAGAGTAGATCTTAAAAGTCCTTCTCACAAGAAAGAAAATTTTGTAACTACGTGTGGTGACAGATGTTCATCAGGCATATTGTGGTGATCATTCCATACTACATGCAAATATCGAATCATTA
Organism: Neofelis nebulosa; assembly: GCF_028018385.1. NCBI lineage: Eukaryota > Metazoa > Chordata > Mammalia > Carnivora > Felidae > Neofelis > Neofelis nebulosa. The sequence goes on along the minus strand of NC_080782.1, from coordinate 37,736,244 downwards.
TGCTGTACACCTGAAGCTAATACGATGCTGTATGTCAATTATACTTCATCTTAAAAAGAAAACCAAACTAGTATGATTTTTAAAAAATGAAGTTTAAAATCTTTCTTGGTTGGGGTGCCTGGGTGGCTCCACTGGTTAAGTGGCCGACTTTGGCTCAGGTCACGATCTCACGTTGGTGAGCTCGAGCCCTGCATTGGGCTCTTTGCTGTCAGCCCAGAACCCGCTTCGGATCCTCTGTCCTCCTCTCTCTCTGCCCCTCCCCTACTTGTGTTCTGTCTCTCTCAAAATAAATAAATAAACTTTTTAAAAAATAAAATAAAATCTTTCTTGGTCCAAATTTTATCATTTGGGCGTCACATTCAGCCAAGAATATGCAATTCTCATATTAATTGAATTAATTAAATCACCATTCTAGGCTGGTTTTCCCATAAGGATGGACTGCTCCAAAAAGAATCAGGAAAGATTCTGGCTCACAGTGAATTATTCAAACTTTTTTCCAGCTAACTAAAAATGAATTTGACCATTCACTAGAGAAATCATATCAAATTCTGTGGTGATAATAAAGTGATGACTGCTTGACAGCTAGAGGGCCTTTTTTTTTTTTTTTTTTTTTTTTCAGATCTAGCTGTGGTGCATTTTAATGAGAAATGATGACAGCAGCAGCTTCTACCTTATGAAGTGGATCTTAACATCCTGCTTAGATCTTCACCATAACAATATCTAAGACTTTGTTCTTAAGAAGATCAATGCCACAGAAACATACAGACTGACAAACATATTATCACAACCATGAATTCACTCAGTTGAGATTCTGCGCACTGACTTCAAACGAAAAACCTAGAATTTACTGGATTCCCAGTATCTGTGAGGTTCCACTGGCTTCCCTGAATCACCACAGCTATGGACTTTTCATGTAAGAATGAGTCTACTGTTAACATGCATCATTTAAAATATACACCTGGCCCTGAGTCCACAGGAGTACACTTTAAAGCATTGGCTTCAGGGGCGCCTGGGTGGCTCAGTCGGTTGAGCGGCCGACTTCGGCTCAGGTCATGATCTCGCGGTCCGTGGGTTCGGGCCCCGCATCGGGCTCTGTGCTGACAGCTCAGAGCCTGGAGCCTGTTTCAGATTCTGTGTCTCCCTCTCTCTGACCCTCCCCTGTTCATGCTCTGTCTCTCTCTGTCTCAAAGATGAATAAACGTTAAAAAAAATTTAAAAAAAATAAAAATAAAAATAAAAAAATAAAAAATAAATAAAGCATTGGCTTCATTCTCCATTCATGCATTACCGAAAGTAAGGTGACTTCCTAAAGTTTAATGGCTGACACTGTCTGAAAAATTAAAAGAGTCTGCTTTGCTGCCTGACTAATGCTGGAAAAACTCTGAGAAAGATTTTAAAACCCCTTCAGTAAATTTCTCATTTGGTCACTGGGTGGACATTGTATAAAATATTTTCATTGATTTCTAGATGTAATTTATCAAAAATAAAAATAAAAAGAAAGAAAGAAAGAAAGAAAGAAAGAAAGAAAGAAAGAAAGAAAGAAACATTTAGATAAATTCCAGATTTCCCTTACCATGAATTTCTCCGAAAGTATATACTCCACCAAAGACTGCTCACTAAGAAGCCCTACTGCAGTCAAAGTGGCAGAATTCAAGAGGATATAATGAGTACTCCTGCTACACAAAAATCATTATTTATCTCAAACACTTCCTTATGAGGCTGACTTCTAATCCTGCACCAGACTGGGTCCTGCTGGCTTCAAGGCTGTGAAGAAGAATAGTTGAAAGCCCTTATAAATGGATTCAACATGACTGAGGACAAAGTGACAAACACAGAGAAATAAACCCTCATACAAAACAGTGAGTGGCACGAAATGCCAAATGCCTTTAACCAAAACTTTCCTGGTCATAAAGCAAGTTTTATAAAAATCACCGAAAATAAATTCTTCAGCGCTCAATGTGAATCGGCAATTTCTATTTCTACTATACTGCTGTTTACTCAAAAACTATTCTTAATGACTAAGACTCAGAGTTTGCCAAAGTGTTTTCCACAAAACAACTCTCTCAAGACGTTCCAGATCTGTGCTCAAATAAGTCTGAGAAAGCCTGAAGACTTCATTCACCTCTTGGATATGCATAATGTACAGTAATATATAAAAAGCTCTAAAATGCCAACCATTAGAAAGGTTTAATATTGTTTATCTCAGCATTTCCCAGACATATTTGGCCATACACCTAACACCTAATTAAACAGTTTGGGAATGTTATCACATAATGTAAGAAAAATATTACTGTCGTTTAAGAAGTAGTAGGAAAGGGGCGCCTGGGTGGCTCACTTGGTTAAGCGTCTGACTCTTGATTTCAGCTCAGGTCATGACCTCATGGTTCGTGGGATCAAGCCCCACGCCGGGCTCTGTGCTGACAGCTCAGATCTGCTTGGGATTCTTTCACTTCCTTTCTTTCTGTCTCTCCCCTCCCCTCAAAATAAATAACATTTTTTTTTAATGAAATAATAGGAAATATTTATTGTATTCTAGGCACTCTGCTGGGAACCAGAATTCTAGTCTTTAAACAGAATATTGATTTTTTGTGACTTTTTTCTTTATTTGACTTACATTCTCTCTTTGACACAGCTCTGTCCTTAACAGCATTTTTGTTGTTTTCCAATTCTGTCTGAACTTTTTTCTTCACAGCTGTGAAAGCCTAACAAATGTAAAGTAGTTACGTTGAGTCTCTGGCTCCAATCTACACTTTGTGTACAGTAAATATTCTATAAGTGATTCTTGGATTCCTGTAATAACAACCTATACTTGTTTTTTAAACAAAACAATGATGAAAACCCAAATAACTACAGCACTTCTGAGTTGGTTGACAAATCCTAAGGACACTTGCAGGCCATGAGTAAGATCTTTTCCGTCTACATTTCAAAATGTTCAGAAAGAAACCCTCTTGGGGAAAGTCTGTTAGCAGCTAGCTTTCTGCTACTTCCTATACAGAGAAAATTGATCTGACTGCACAAAGGTTTAAGTGGATGATTCCCTTTTAAATTTAACATTCTGCTTTGGCATCCCTCCCCCTCCCACCACCATTAATACCAAGAAGGTGTCAGCCATAAACTGGGATGTCACTGATATGCAAATGAACTACATCCAAAACTTGTTGTTGCCATTACTCTGTAATGAACCGAGAACTACCCAGAACTATTCATATTCTCATCCCATCCTCCTCAGATCTCACTTTGTCTTATTCTGTTTGTCCTACTCATGATCTTACTCTATCCCCTTCTTGACCATAAATTCATCATATATTTTCACAGAGATGCCACCTGTGGTCAAAGAAAAGATTAAATGAACTGGCATTGGTGATAATAAAAATCATGAACATGATATCCAAAGCAAGCGTATTTTGTGACACAGAATCTATCAATCAATAAACCTTCAACAGCTGTGCATTCTTAATGCACTAAATACAACCTGCTGTTGAATGAAGAGACCAGGTCAATAAACAAACAGCGGAAGCCTAAGAAATGCATACGACTGGATAGGAAGGTTGCCCTAGAAAGCCAAGAATGGGGGCTTAAATTGGATATGGAGAAAACCCTGGTCACATTTGAAGGCTTCCATGCAGAAAAAATGCTACGGTTAAATTCATCCTTAAAAGAGTTCAGGTATCAATGAACTGGATGGGTGAGGGGCTGTTAATCTAGAATTTTTAAACACTGGGTTAAAGTGACTCACGTAAGTCAAGGTGATCACAGCTGGGACCAAATGTGGACCCTGGGAAGGATGAAGATGACCACAGTGATTTCAAAGGAAGAGTCAGCAGAGGAGCATATGAAGCGGAAAGAAATGAAGAGGAAGGTGAGACACATGAGACCTGAGGTTCAAATGATGTGATACCAGGGAAAGGCTGGGAAGGGAAGCTTCTTTTAACGAGGAAATCACGAGTTGTTCTGAGAGGCTGGGTTGAGTGTCCACCATTTAAGTGAGACAATTGAACAGAAAACCTAAATTATGTCACAATAAAATAGGAATGACAAGCCTTATTTTGTTAATAAAAACCTATTTCTTATTAGCATTTCCTGGGGGTACATGGAAAATAAGATTTCAAAAATTTAGAGAATGAAAAAGAAAGATTACACGCCAATAACTTTACAATTCCACACTAAGTCAGTGGCAGCTGTCTTAAAGCAAGATTTATCAACTACAGCACAATCTATCCAACAGCAAATCTGTGCATAGAATTACAAAATATTTTTAGGACTGATAAATTTTCACTTATATGTATTTTTCAAAATGCTGCCGAGAGAAATGATGGGGAATTTAAACGGATCAGCCCAATATTTGTGTAAGGATTCCACAGCCAATGTACATAATTTTCTCACTGTTAATGCCCAGCGCTGGGCTCGGGCACTTCCCTTGCCAACCAGTGGAATGTTCAGTACTGCCCCTGGCTGACATCCCACTAAGCAATCCTTCCCCAACCTCAAACATTCCCAACTATCCTAGTCATGCCAATTCAACCAATGCCCCTCAACCTTACATAAACATTGACTTACACTGAAATATATCCCTACTCTGCTTCATACTAACTGTAGGCTATTTAAATGGCCTAAGCCTAAGTTTCTTTAGCTATAAAATGTAAAATAGCTGACAAAATACCTACTCGTCTTTGTTGCAAACATAGGATGTACAGTAGGCAAAAGGCATAGCAGAGACTGTGACCAAAAAGATGATTAAGAGTATTATCTTGACCCGTGAAGTAAATGGGGTTTAAATATTTTAATATGTAAGTTTCAATGAAGTTAAATTCGTGTTAAAAATTGGTGGCTATTTTAGGTCAGTGGTTTTGAAATTCATTTAACAATGAAAGTTTTTTCAAAAAAACCGTACACAGAAAAGAGCCAAAGCAGCTATAGTCTACAAAGGGATGAGAGAGCCCAGATCTCATTCCCTCACTCGGCTTCCTTTGCACTCCCTTCCACCAGGCACCCCAATTTCCAATGTCTGTTCTCAGGGCTCCAAGGAACACACTATAAAAAATAGCAACTGATACAGTATAAGATTATGGGAAGCGAGTCCCCATTGCCAAGAGGAATGTGGTAATTTCTGATTTTAAAAAATGATCATTCTTTCCCTTATGACATCTTAAGGAGCACTTGATAGTTTCAAAATAATTGTATATTTCAAGATTTCTAGAGTGAGTATGTAATTCTTTCACAATGAAATTGATTAATCTTTTTCAGATGATCTTTTTCTACTTTGCCACCCTCCCAATGTCCCCATTCCTGCACACCTTTGTACATTCCTCCTTTCTAAGAAAGTCAAAACAAATGCACTTTTGCAATCAAGTAGCTTGTCTCTCTCCATGACATCCCATGAGGAAGAAATTCAACACTGGGAGCCCAGGTGATTTAGGGCCCCCAGAAAATTTGCTTGATCACCAAAGTGCTATTGATTTTTTAAACTGCAATTAAATACTTTTAAGAGTCCAAACTCTCCAGTGTGCCAGTCTTCATAACTCTCTTCAAATGTTAAGCCACTGCATTATCTTCCTGTCCCCTGAAAGCATTTGAGCATGCCACAGGGCTTATAACTTGGCAAGGCAACTTTTGGATTCTTAAGAGAGTCCACTGCAAGTGACATTACCAGATTTGGGGCTTTTTGAAGTATGTGATGATCTCTATACCTAGTCATTTAGTTAGGAAATTGCTCCCCACCTGCCAAAAGACCTTTTAGCATTCCTATAATGATTGATTCAATATCTACTTGTTCAGAAAACATAGTGTACTAAGCAGTGAGCTAGGGGCAAGGGAAAAATGCAGTGAACAGGACAGGCCCTACCTCCCAGAGGCTCAAGGTCAGACAGACGATCAAGTAAACTCAGGTGCTAACAACACAATGTGACAACATGGTTTTAGAAGTATCTAGCAGTGGGGCACCTGGGTGGCTCCGTCAGTTAAGCACCCAACTCTTGACTTCGGCTCAGGTCATGATCTCACTGTTCATGAAATCGAGTCCCATGTCGGGCTCCGCTCTGACAGCGCAGAACTTGCTGAAGATTCTGTCCCTCCTCTCTCTCTGCCCCTCCCCTATTCATGCACGCACTCTCTCTCTCTCAAAATAAATAAATAAACAAACAAACAAACAAATAAATAAATAAATAAATATGAAAACAAAAAAACTAAAATAATACAGGGACAGGCAAGGGGGTGCCAGGAAAGGCTTCTCAGAGGGGAATTTGGCTTAGCAAAGATCCAACAATGAATGCGGGGAAGGGGTGGGAAGACAGGGTGTAGACGGGTGTTCTGCAGCACGTGCAAAGGCACAGGAGAAAGAAGAGGTAGCATGTGATTGGAGGGATTGCTGACACTATTGTTAGTGTTACACGTGATGTTCTAAAACATTTACGTGAACAGAAAATCCTAAAAGATGGGGCGGGGGGCGGGACACACTTCCAAAGATGCCACTCTACCAATGACCACGTGAGAGAGTGTCTGTCCCTACAATAAAAGGTATATGGGTATATATATATACATATATACACTATATATATGTATATACACTCTGCACATTCTGCCAGATACTAAGTTTCTAACTTATTAGTAATTTCTAATATTAGATTTCTTGTCCTGCAGTCATATTCCTTGATTAGAAAACTCCGTTTAGCAAACATTTCTGTATTCTCATGTCCTTTCTAAAAGAAAGACATTGTTACATTCTTGGGTGAAAAAAACAGTGAGGTCTCAAAAGAGTATAACACAATCTGGATGTATATGCTTTACATGAACACAGACATAAAAACTTCTGAAAGAATAAACTCTAATACTTTAATAGAAGATGGAAAAATCGTGTGTTTCTTTTTTGTTGTTGTTGGCTTATCTCTTCTTTTCAATTTTTTTTTTTTTTTTTTTTTTTTTTTTTTTTTTTACTATCAACACTATTTGTGTATTTTTAAAATCTCAGTTGTATCCTCACGATACTTTCCTTGCTGGAAGCTCACAATCAGGGAATCCCCCAGGGACCCCCCAGGGTCCACCGCCAGGCCCATCAGGCTCACTTGCCCAATCCTTGTCTTTCTTGACTCAGCCTGCTCTCCCGTCTCTAGTAGCTGTCACTACCCACTTTACCCTTTCTGTGTCACCCACCACTAACTGCGTGACCGATGGCAAGTGAGATGAAGGACCAGAAGAACCCCAAACCTTTGTGGGTCTTAAGGATTTTATTGTCCATCGATAAGGGAGAAAGGAGGAGGCAGGAGATCAGAAGCATGACAAGTATGGGGAAGGAATGACTTTTGCATAAACTTCCAAACTGTCTAGAGTTGAGGCCAGACGCTGGCACACCCCTGAAACCAGCAGCAGTGCCGAGAAGGTGCCCATGGCAGGCCCTGAACCACTGACGGCTGTTTAGTTCCTCTAAGGAACCCGGGAATCAGAGGTGTTACAAGGAGCATTGCTAGAATAAAGTGATCTAGGCTGCATACATACCATATGTTTTCAAGCACTTGAAGATGGTTCTAATAACCAAATTCGTAACATTTAACACCTCCTTTCTCATTATTTCTCAATGAAATGACACTAAAACTATCACTCGCAAATAAGTATCCACAGAATCTTTCAATGTTAAAGCGTCCCCATGGTCAAGGAGGCCGAGAAAACTACTGTAGCGCAGGTTTTGGTGTGACAGAACAGGGTTTACTCCGTAGCTTCTTCACCAAACTGAGTACATCTCAGCATGTTTCTTAAACTCTCTAAGCCTCAGTTTGTACATCTGAAAGTGAGAAGAAGAATTCCTTGTACCTTCCCATGAGGCAAAACTAACTGAACTCGGTCTCCCAGCTGACCATCGGCTCTCCCTCATTCCTCACCGAAAGTCGACCACCGACGCAGCACAAGGGCAAATGTTAACGGGCACTTCAACCTCCACACAAAAGGCCAGTTCACTAGGCCACTGGCCAGCCCAGACACAGCTGCCTCTGGGCATTTCCTCTTATCCACAGAAACATAAAACATACACATGTAACAAAAGTTCTCAATAGTATTTCTTTATTTGAATAGTAGCATGTAAGGTCAACCTTTGCCTTTAGAACAAAGTGTAACTTGTTCTTAGAATGTGTGACAAAGAGACAATGGCTTAATTTATCTACAACCTGAACTGAAAATTATTCTTTAAATATGTCCTCAATGGTTTAGAGAAAATGATAGTTAAAGAATTCAAGATAATCATGTACTATCTCTCCTTAAGATTCCCACCTCCTTTCATGGTGAAGTAAGTCTAGCTTACCTGAAAGGACACTCTTAATGGAATATCAGAAGTTGATAAGCACTTTAAATCAAAACAGCAAGATTTAAAAAATTTTAAATGCCCAACTGACATGCCACAACGAGAAATACATAGTTTCAGATTCTAATGTAGTTAATGAAAACAATGCATTTTTCTCTTCAGGAAAAAAATGTCTTCTTTGCCATTAGCTATAAATCCATTAAGGATTATCATGAAAGGGATTATGATTATTATACTAAAGCAACCTTTTATATATTGTTTTGGAGAACAAGCTTTTGGGGAGACAAAGCAATCAAACCAACAGTCCCAAAGAGTTATTTTTCTTCTTTAACAAACGGTATGTTCTGCAATACAGACACAAGTCCCAGGTATTTAAATCAGAGACAGAAGAAAATACTATCCCTTAATAGGATTACATAGAAAAGGAAACCTCTCTTACTTGAAGAGCAACCGTGGTACGGGTTCCTACAGTGAAAACTGATGTTATCTTAATTAGTTAATTATTCATCCCAACCCCCCTGGCTTTGCTCCTGGAGGCATTCATACCTTTTCCACCCCTTGCTGTGTTAACACCAGTTCAATAATTTGCTGATAAAGAATCTTACTGCAGCATCTAACAGATCTTAGAGATTAAGTGTCTGGCTCACTCCCTCATTGTACAGGTAAGTAAACTGAGCCCAAAAGAACTCAAGTCTTACTGAAAATAAGCTAGTTATTTGAAAAACCGACCCACAGCATTCCCCAGGCCTCACCTCTCACTGGGTGAACAACCTAACTGTGAAACTGACTACTCAAGTAGATATCTACCTGAATAGATATCTGGGAGAGAATGGGAGAGAATGTGTTCAATGGGCCACACAGTGTATTTTAACTGCTAAAATAATCCAAAAGGATATACACCAACCTCCTTGGGACAGTCAGTGCAGGAGCAGCATTAATTCAGCTGAATCTCCTCTCGATTATTCTTTTTATTCATAATTACAAAGATGACAGCACCCCAATACATTAAGAAGTATGGTAATTTTATTCTCTCGCAGTAAGTACATATGTTATATGTGTTATATTTTCAACTAGTTAATCAAATCAATACACCAATCCTGAGGCTTAGGCTGTACATATGGGAAACGTGATAACCGTCTTAATTAAAGCTTTTTTGATATTTAGACTTCAGCACAGATCCTAAGCATTTTAAAGATTCACATTAATTCCAACCTCAAAAAAATGTATTTACAGAGGAAAGCTTCTTTTGCAATTTGTATGTTCATAAACATTTCCATTAGCTAAGCGACATTTTGGAATGTGATCAAATGATACTGCGTGTCATGTCCTAACAGCAAGGCTAAATCTCTGACAGTTCTCACATGTGGCCACTGCTCTTTTAAACCTGTGTCCCAGAAAATCCTAACTTAACAAGTGAAGACAGCAAGTCACATTTTAATGGCTACCTTTCATTGTAACTCTACTTCCTAAATACAAAATTGGAATTGGACTTCTCTCACACTGTTAACAATCTGTTACTAATATAGGCATCTGTCCTACCTCCCCCTTGAGAGAGAAGTGATACACTCCAGCTACACAGAACTTCCAAATTCTTTCCAAAACTAAATGTGAAAAACAAAACACCACTCCTTAAAAAAAAAAAAAAAAAAAGGTATGGAGAATTGGGAGACTGAATATTTATGTCAACCTTCAGAAAATATGGAAACATGCAGCCCCAACTCACCAGGAAAATTATTATTCGTGATCGAACTACTTTGTGACATCTTTCATCTTTTATGTATTTCACTTCATACCTAGTATTCCGGTTCTGCACCCGCTTAACTCCATCAACCCCCAAACGTCTCAAGAAGCTACTACAGCAGAACATGAACAGTGCAAGAGTTCTGCTCATTGCCTGTGGCGTGATCTTAGACACACTTGAATCGGGCATATTTATTTCCCCTCTGTTATTTAAAACGGAGGGACCTCAAGTTCGGGATGTGGCTAAAGGACAGCAACAAGAAAAAAAAAAAAAAAAATACCCAAACAAGGAACATGCTAAGAACAAAGGAAACACAAGCCTGTGAACAGGAAATGAAGCAACTCTATACACACAAATACCTTTTGGGGCCGCCAACGTAGGTGAAAGTAAAGGTGGAGTCTGAGTATCTGAAATCTGAAACGGAAAAGTCCTGTTAAAAGCTACCCCTTAACTGGGTTTTTAACCCCGGTCAGGACTTGGGCCCCCTATTTAGTGGAGCCAAGGGAAGGCCTGGCGGGGCGGCAGGCGTGGGCTGGAGAGCCGCGCGGTCCCCTCTCCGCGCCACGCCGAAGGGGATGCTGCGCACCCCGGGCCAGGTGCCGCGGGAGGCCGCCCCCCGCAACAAGTGCCGGGTGCCATGGCAACGGCGGGAATTTCCCGGTAGGGGCAGCCGGAAGCTGCCCCCGCGGAGCTCGCGGCTGAGAAAGCAAAATCCGATCCCTCTCCCGGGGGAGCAAAATGGACGAAAGGCGACCCCCAGGCAGGGGAGCAGGGCGCCTCGGAAACCCCGGGAGTCCCTTCTCTTTCCGGGGCAACGCGCTGCCAGTCGGTGGGGACTAGCTGGAGCTGAAGGCGGGGAGACCCGGCCAGCGCTGCCCCCCGGGGGCCTCGGCGCCGGGCGCAGCCAGCCAGCGCAGCGTAGCGCAGCGCAGCGGGCTCCATTCCCGGCCGCCGCCGCTCAGCCCATTGCGCAAACCCGCGGGTCCTCCCCTCCCGGCTCGGCCGCCGCTGCCGAAAGCCCGGAGGCGGGCTGGGACGCTCCGGCATCCACAAGGGGGTAAAAAGACCACGCACGGCCCCTCTGGCTAGACCCCGGCTCGGGCCACGGTGGTTCTGCCCCCAGAGCTGGTGGGCGCCCCAGACTGGGGGGGGGGGGGGGGGAGGGGAGTAGGGGAGAGGCTGGCGCCCCCTCCCCCTTTTGGCTGCCGCTCCGCTGCAGCAGCTGTTGCCAAATGAACCCCGGAACGGGGACGTGCAACCCAGCCCGAGCCACACACGTCGCGGTCAGAAAACTGGGAAGGGGGGCGGCGGGCGGGCAAGGGAAGCTGGCTCTGGGTCGGAGGCTCCGGAAAGGCGAGAACTCACCTGCAAACAGGCAGTCCTTCTCGGCTCTGGACTTCTGGATCACGACGTCGATATCCTTCTGAATTCGCTCTTGCCTTGAACACATCCCCATTAAATAAATCCCTGGAAAAGAAGCAGCCGCTATTTCCACCCCACCCCACCCCCCTCGCACGCTTCCAGCTTTCGCAAATATTCAGTTAAAAATGAAACCTCTGGCCGAGGCAGGGGCTGAAGGCGAAGTGGTTTCGGAAGTGATCCTGGGTGAGAGAGGAGGAGGTGGTGGAGGAGGAGGAGGGGGAGGTCGGCTTTGCATTCCCAGATGTGACCGCCCAGCTGCTGCTCGCCACTGCTGGATTCCAATTTCCTCCCCTCCTGACAATGGATGGTGATGACACCGAGTCTCACTTTCTCCCTCCCCCGCCCGGACCAACGGCCGTGGGGGGCCGAAGGTGCTGGAGACGGCCGGAGAGCGATCACCGGCGGGGCGGCGGGCGCCGGCGAGGGGCGAGCCCCGCTCCGCCTCACGCGCGCACACCCCTCGCGGCCCGCACGCCGGCCTTCCACACCCGCGCACACTCGCGCCCGCGGGCGGCGGCGGCCGTGCCGAGGCTGCTGCTGCAGCGCCGCCCGCTGCAGACCCTCCCGCGCCCAGTCACCGGGTCCCGGCCGCCGGGGTGTGAATAGTATCCGCCATCCCCGGCGCAGGCTGGGCGTCCCCGCCCCGGCCGCCGCTCGCGCCGGGGGCTGAGTGGGAATGTAGGTAGTGAAGACTCCCCGGGGCTCCCAGCCTGCCCCCCCCCTTCCACCACTTTTATGAATTCGACTCCACTTTCGGAAGGGATTATGAGTCATATGGAAAACCCAAACCGGAGTGGCTGGGAGGGAGGGGAAAGGGAAAAGAAAAAATCTTTAAAAATCGAAAATAAATAAATAAAACGAACAAATCTTTCCTTCTTGCCCCATCAGGCAAGATGGAAAAAGCCTTGACACGCCTCCAGACATACACCTTCCCGTGCCCTCCCTGCCGGAGTCTTTTTCTCCCAGATGGAAATAGTTCAGCCCCTTTGGGACACCCTTAAGGAAATGCAGCCCCTTTCGAGGGACTTCCTCTACTTCCAAACAGTCACGAGCTCTTCCCTCCTAGGGATTTCCGTCCACAAAAAATTGGCAGAGGCAACGAGCACGTGCCAGGGTCTCCCTAGAAGATGGATATCTGGCTTGTTTTAAAAAGCCACTCCTTTGCCGGTCGGGGGAAAGCTCCTACAATCTTGTTGTCTGGTTTAGAAGTGAGATACCGCTCTGATCCTTACTCCCTGTTCTACCTAAGGACACGGCAGGGCTGATGTAGCCGACCTGCCTCTATATTGCCATACGCCCTAGGACGGGCCTCCAATGGCACTTTTCTTGTTGTTTTGTCCTCCACCGAGAAGGCTTCCCTGAGCAGACCATGTCTCAGCTGGTTCTGAATTCCCAGGGCCTGGTGCAGTGCCTGAAATACAGGAGGCAGGCCTAAGTGTTGGTTGAATGCATGAACAGTGGTGCCTTGCAGCCTCTTTTCTTTACGTGTAACACAATCTTAGCCAACTTCCTTATCAGCATAAGTATGCAGGAGTTGACAAACTGCCTCAGACCCTTAATCAGTCCAATTTGGATTCTGATTAGGCGGCAACATGATGTTTAGGAGAATTAGAAATCGCTATCACCCCTGACAGAACCTTAAGATTCCAGAGACAAATGCAATGAGAAATCATATGTTCCAGTGTTGCAAATCCTTTATCCTGCAGAAAAGAAAACATGAAATGATTTGTCAAACAGCCTAGAACACATCACATTCATCATGAATTATAAGAGGAAATGTTCCTCTGCACTCAGGACCACTGCCATCTTTGATGTCAAAGTCACAATGCAGTACATTTTCTGCTCAGACCTGTTCTGAAACTTCCAGCGTAGGGTAGGGTAGGGCAGGTTCATGTTCTTCCTGGGCGTGTAGGCCCCTTGGCTACCAAAAGCACTTCCTTCTCTTCCACAGGGTATCACTTGTACTTCCCCCTATCATTCTGTGCTCTCACTTCTCTACAAAGCTTAAGATCTATCAACTCCCCCAAATTTATTTGATGGTTATCTCTTCATCCACGAAGCTCGCATTCTCCAAGGAAAACCCTTACTACAAATAAATTTGAAATAGTCTTAAACCTACCTGATGTTTTTTGTCTGGATCACTTCTTGGTTTACTACTCCCTTCAAAAAATAGGGCTTCTTATGATTTGTCCTATATTTGATTTTCTTTTCAAGCCTCACAGGCTGCCCTGTTTTTGTTAAACAAAACTGACCTCACTCTGTTCATGCCCTTAAGGTGTGATATATTTAAATATTTTTAAATGTTAAAGGGTAAGATTAAAAAAAAAAAACTTTCGTGGCATGCATTGTTGCAAGAGAAGTTTCTCCAATAAAAACCATGCAAAGCATCAGTGTTCCATACTAGATCTTTATGGCATAATTATTTCAAACTCTGCCCACAGCCAATATCTCATTTACCTGACCTCATCTCAGACTCTCATTTAAAATTTAGCTTATTTTACAGTGATTAAAAACTATATGCATGTTTGAGATGAGGAGGTTATATCCCTGCCTTAACCACTCCTGTGTGCACACACATACTCACATGCATTCAGGAACACATCACATAATAGGGCCCTTAATCAGTTTGTTAAATAAATAAAAATCATTCACAATGAGAGAGAACTCTGGTAGTGTGCTATTAGTAAATTCAAGATAATAATCAATACGTTGGATGATTGGGTCTAGTCAGAAAAGTCCCACCAGGTTAGAAAAACAATCGCAAGCCAAAAAACAAAATTTATTAGAGGAAAAATGTAAATTTTTCACCTATACTAAAAGACCCAGAAGCATAAGGCAATGGAAATGTAGCATTAAGTTCAATGGTTGTGACATAGTTATTAATAAGTCACACGTATCCAGAGGTTATGAGAACAGCCTGACATTGCTCTATATACTTTACATAGATTAACTCATTTAATATTCACAGTACTCCTAGATAGTAGCTGTACCTATAATTCTTCACATTTTACAAAAGAGGAAACTGAGGCACAAAGGAGTTGATTAACTTCTCGAAGCAGGGACATAGACTGCAGTTAACTTTTTCCTTTCTCCAAAACGTTCAGCAGTTGAGCTGAACTTTGAGAAAAATAAATGTTCAGAAGTCTCGCTTCAGAGTAAACTGGCCTCACCAATGGCAGCAGGCCAGGAGTTAAGCCAACAAGAAGCCCTTTAATGGATTCTGAAACAGGCCTGGAGCCTACAGGCTCTCAAAATAGCCTCTACTAGTGGCAGTTATCTTTCCCTTTCCTGCATTGAACTTCCTTTCCCAAAGGAATCCCAGTCCTCAGTTACATCTGAAGAAAAGTCAAAGCCTGACCTCTGTTATTTCTTAGGAATTAAGAAAAGAGGTTGGGAGGCAGAATTAGCAAGAGAACAGCCCCCTTTCCCAAATGCATGATGGTGTCATCAGTAGCAAATGCCCCTGGGGACGCAAAGCAGCCTTGGTCAGCCGTGGAAACTGCACTGTGATAATTTGCTTTTGAGGTAGAATGAGAGTGAAAAAGGGAGAGAGAGAATGTGAGGGATCGCTATGGGAAGACATCACCAAGAGCCTTTAAGCCAACGGGAGGAAGTGGGATTTTATATGAGAGGAATGGGAAGTCACTGGGATCTCAAACTTCTTTCCTACGATCTATAAGGCCTTCTTGCAGTGACTCTGTAATGGACAGAAATCCATAAAATTCAAAATGCCTGCTAGGCCCAACTGGCCTTTCCTAAATAAAGTGGATTTGGGCAATTCTTTCTGCAGTATTGCTTTGGGAGAAACTGATCCTGCTACCCTAACCTCATTTGGTAGGTCTAGCAATCAAAGTATGAGCAAAACAAAGTCACCCTTGAATAAACTCGACAAAATGGAAGTGAATTTTAGGTAGTTTGATGTGGAATTTGTCTCAATTTGGTCTTTACCATATCGCCTAACCTAAGGTCAAATGGAGCATCGTGTTGGTTTCGTTGAGATTTGATAGCCCTTTCGAGCAACTTTAAGACACTTAACTAACACCAAAGCTGTACCAGAAAAACTGAACTGCTCTTTCTAGTTCCAGACTTCTCTTTAATTTCGTCCCATTTGTCTCTCCATAAACTTTAATTCCCGTTTCTACCATAGAAGCATCCTTGGCCCTCATTAAATTAGATGTCTCATCATCCCATTAAAACAAACTCCCACTTCTCAGCTTGTACTCACACTTATTCATTCTACTTTGTTGTATACCTATCCCTTGGTTTATTTTTAAAAGTGCATAAATACTGCATGGATATATTCTCAGTGCAAACTACTTAAGCATATATTAATACAGAGAGTAAAATTTGAAAATTCCTACATAGCTAAACCCCTAAATCCACTCCTGATCCCAAAGATAATTAGTATTAATAGTTACAAGAGAATCTTTTCATTCTTGCATTTATATATCCACATATATATGTTCATCGGCTTATACATATACATCTTAATTTAAAAGGAACCACATAATACGTGTTGTTTTGCAACTTGATTTTTCCACTGTCTTGGAGAACTTTCTATGTCAGTGCAAAGAGATCTAGCTCATTTCTCTCAGCTACCGTACAGAATTTTATTGAACCGACAGGCCATAATATACTTTAACCATGCCTCTGCAGTCATGATAGGCTTTTCAAAATGTTTTCTGATTAAAACAGTTTGCGATAAGTGTATATCTGTATGCACAATTTCAGCAGTTTCTTTGGAATAGATTGGTATAAGTGGACTGACTGGATCACAGGGAACTGACAATTTAAAAATTTGATAGGTATAAACAAACTACTCTCAAAATAACCCTATTTTATATTCCAGCAACTGTTTTTGAGATTACTAATTCTTGCATCATTCCCAGTAATAGGTACTACAAATCTTTATCTTTTTTAGCAGGGAGGATGAAAAATATTCATCTTATTTTGTTGGCATTTCCCTGATTATTAGTGATATTGGGCATCTTTTCAAGTGTTTGTTGGTAAATGGTATAGTCTTTTGAGTGTACAAGTATAATTGAGTATGACTGTCATAGCCTTTCTCTATTTTCTTATTGAGTTTTCTGACTTTTTATTATTGATTTATAGGAGACCTTTATATATTCCAGATAGCAATCACTTTTCTGCCATAGATATGCTTTAGTCAGACAGGAACTTTAAATTTTTATTTATTAAAAATAATAAACAATTTAGGGGCACCTGGGTGACTCACTCAGTTGAGCATCAGACTCTTGATTTTGGCTCAGGTCATGATCCTAGGGTGATGGGATCCAGCCTTTCATTGGGCTTCACGATGAGCATGAAGCCTGCTTGGGATTCTCTCTCTCTCTCTAAAAAACAAACAAACAAACAAAACTTAAAGCTAACTCTTTCAAGGGTGCCTGGGTGGCTCAGTCAGTCAAGCGTCCCACTTTGGCTCAGGTCATGATCTCACAGTTCATGAGTTCGAGCCAGAGTCAGGCTCTGTAACTGACAGCTCAGAGCCTAGAGCCTGCTTGGGATTCTGTATCTCCCTCTCTCTCTGCCCCTCCCCTGCTCATGCTCTATCTCTCTCTCTCTCTCTCTCTCTCAAAAATAAATAAACATTAAAAAAAAAATTAAAGCTAACTCCTTCAGATCAAAACTACTTCCTCAAAAAAATCTTTCCTAACTTCACCAATTCACTAATATTTCTTCTTCCCTGAATTCCCCATTTCTAGACTGTAAGTTCCTTGAAGGCAGGAACTGGTTTTACTCATCTTAATAACTTCAGAAGAACTTTTGATGGAAATTATTTTAATAGGATGCAAAGGAAGTAGTTTAATGAATAATTGTTCAATGACATGAAATCTTAATTACTCTGTTTTATTGTTGTTGTTTTAAGTTTCTTGAATATTTGATTGCCCTGTTACTCTATGTTTCCACTGCTCCTAAATAACCTTTGGCACAGTGCTGAGTATATACTAGTGAAACTCAGTACATATGCATTGATTAATTGATTTTCTTTTTGTTATGATCTTGAATATTTCATGCTATCTCCACAAAAGAGAAGCATTTCTGTAAGAGTGTGCCATTGGATATTAATTTCATATTATATAATGATATTTCCCTCCAAATTGTTCCAGATTCAAGTAAATTTGGGGAAAGTGGATTAAATAAATTTAAATAGGTTTCTCTCCAACTAATTTGAGCTTGTAATGTACCTAACTAAGAAGGATATATGGAATTTCCAAAGAGTTTTAGCTGGCTAACCATGTGGAGTTTTTGTTGATTGGTTGGTTTCTTGGCAGTGAATTGTGTTTCATGTAATTTCAATAGTTTATCTGTTTCAAGTCAGGTAAAAACTTCCACTATATGCATTCATTCTCTTCTTTGTGGTATCAGTTGTGAAGCATTTTTAACACTCATCCCAGGAAAGGCTTGTGATGATTGAAGTAGATTTTGAAGTAGAAGAGTTCGGATCAAACTCTGACACTCCAACTTACTAGCGATGTAAATTTGGACAAGGTACATAACCACAATTTGTTATTACTTAAACTCTCAGTTTTCTCATCTAAAAACTGAGAAGAACAGTGGCTCCTGTGTCTTTATGATTGAAGAAAAGGATGAGATAAGCACATGCAAAGAAAAATAAAGAATTTGCTTAGTAAGAATTAATTACTCTTGAGGAGCCACTTTTCAAAAATGTTCTCCCTCACTTCCATATACAATTGACTAATTCCTCCTTTGTTTCCCCAATTTACCTGGTAATTTCTATTGTATTGTTGGGATGCATTTGTTATAAGTAAGTTATAAGTCTCTGTGCAGGGCCTTCCTCTTCCTCATATTTGTAACCCCCTCATGCTTGGTGGCAACTGGGAACCCGCACAGATCTGAGGTAGTAGAAGAGGATGGAGGAATTCTAGAACAAGTGCTTCCCTGGAGGAACATTTCTCTTCCTTTACTTTCAACTGTTCAAGATATCCATGTTTCTTTGTTCTGAAATAAAGTTATAAAAAATTGGAAGTAGAGAACAAATAACTTTTTTTTGTCTGAAATATTTAACAGAAATCTGCCAACCTGATGCTCCATTACCTCCAAATCGTTGAGTGTGATAGGCAAGTCAACTACTGGCCTTCAAGGTGTGAGGTCCAAATCTCTGGGACCTGTAAATAATACCTTCTAAGGAAAAAGGCTCTTTATATATGTGATTAAGTTAAGGATTTGGGGATGAAGAGATTTATCCTAGATTCTTGGGCTCCAAATGCCTTCACAAATGTCCTTACGAGCAAGAGGCAGAGGAGATTAGAGAGACGTGTAGATGGAAGAGGAGGAAGCAATGTGACCACGGAAGCAGAGATTGTAGTGATGGAAGAGGAAAGGAAGAGGAGGAGGAGCTATATTTTACTTTTGATTGCTTAAATAGAGTTCTATTTCTAGTCCTATCATGTCTAGCAGACAAAAAATTTATCTTTAGTTTTTGTGAATTCTACTCCAGTTCTCCTGGGATTGTACTGAAGTCTAAAAGAGCTTACATTGTGTTAAGGTATACGTGGGAAGCCAGTCTGCTCCTTGGCCAGTGGACCACTCAGAACAATGCTAGAAGCCCTGTCTCTCACAGCCTCTCCCAACTGAGAGAACATTGCTTATTTGCTGTGTTAGGGACCACATGGCTCTCTCTGTTGCTTCTGAGTCCCACTTTGGCGGTAAGTCCATCCCAAATTCCTCCATTTCTTTTGCTCTTCACTAAAGGGAACATGCTGTTAATATTTTTATTTTTTTTTTAATGTTTATTTCTGAGAGAGAGAGAGACAAAGTGTGATCTGGGGAAGGGCAGAGAGAGAAAGAGACACAGAATCTGAAGCAGGCTCCAGGCTCTGAGTTGTCAGCGCAGACCCTGATGTGGAATTTGGACTTATAAACTGCAAGATCATGACCGGAGCCGAAGTCAGATGCTTAATTCACTGAGCCACCCAGATGCCCCCGTGCTGCTAATATTGAGTGAGACAGTATGGGGAAGCCCCATACTCTTCTTATTATTCCCAAACGTTTTATTTATGCCCTGATCTTTTAAGTTCTCCTCAAGTGCTTCAACCTTGTGGAAGTACATTTCTGGTACTTCCATTGCTATAATCCAGTCTTGCTTCTTTGAGATCACATGCAAGGTCACTATTGATGGTATAAGAGAACTCCAACTCCAACTAGCAAAGGCAGGATTTGGTTTGTTGGCTCAAATAACTGGAAAAGCTGCTTGGTTGGCTTACCAGACCAAAACAAGAACCAGAAGAACTAGTTAGTGACTTAGGGAATCAAACTGGGGACTCAACTTGAATTTTATCTCTTTCCATTTCCATTTCTGCTTGGCATTTTCTTACTTTCCAATAACAAGGAAAATGGCCCTATGGTAATCCCAAATCTATAACATAGCAGCATAGTAAACCCAGTGGAGGAAGGATCACTTCTTCCCTCCAGGACCTATATATTAACCTCATAATAAAAACAATATAATTATCTTCCCAGCTTGGATCAAGGGTCTATCTTTTGTTGCTAAGCGGATGATGTACTATGATATGGTAGGCCAGGTCAAATACTGACTCCATGTTCAGGGACAGCACTTGGGGAGGAATGAAGGCAGTGTCACTTAAGATCTCTTGCTAGTCTGATAAAAAAAATCACCTACTGCGTCAGTTCCCTGCATTTCTCTAGATGGATCTGTAGTGTTCACTCATCTTTCGGGGTTGAATTATATCAAGAAATGGATTATTTTCTTCTTCACCGTTTGGATTTCTTCTCATTTTATTCACTAAGTCAGTGCCCCCTCCTCTGTGCTTACCCCAGTAATAGTACTTAGCACACCTACTGTTCGTCTTCCTTTTTTGAGAGGATGAACAAATGTGCTCAGAGCGTGAGTAATTTGCTATGTTCAACAGTGTTTCTCTTCTACTTAAGCTATTATGTAAAACACAGAAAACACTCACTGAATACTCGCTAAAGGGAAGAAGGGCGGTGCACTTCCATGATGCAAAATAGAAACACAGACAGAGGGCATATAACTCAGACTGAAGCAGGGGAAAACGTTTGTAGGCACCAATGATGCCGAATACTGAATAAATAGGAGTAAAGAAAGTGAAACAGGACCCTCTAGGCAGTGGGAAGCCCTGGAGCCCGTGATGTGCTGAGTTGGTTCGCAGAAGCTTGCAAAACCCATCGTACACATCTCTTCCTCACTCCATAAGCAGTGACTTATCGGTAGCTTGAAACAAGTCATAGTGGGGGGTATTTACCACGGAAATCAGAAATCTCAAACACTAAAATCTTAGACACTTTCCTTCGAAAAGGAAAGCACATGACATGACTTGCTCGATATCTGCTGGCAAGAGCCCTTCCACAGCGGTTTTGCATGGCAAAACTGGCAGAGGGTGACAATAAACACTCACCCTGCACTGAGTGCGTGCAGTTCTAGGGAAGTTATTCCCTGTCCTATCAAATCAGCCTCAGCCAATTGTTTAGCCTAGAACTAGGCCAGGCCCAACGTAAACTTGATTCCATCGGGACCAGGTGTGGTCCCAACAGCAGCCCCACTTTACATCTATTATAGTTGCTCATATGCCCCACAGAATACAAGTCTGTTTCCTCCTGCCTCCTGGCACACCAGCCTCCTGAAGTGTTGACATCGGCAAGCTTCCAACAAAAAAGGTTGCCAACTCTAGTTGTATTTGTCTTTTCTGTCTAGATTATTTCAGGTGTGGTCTTGTCTAATGGTAGAGACTTGACCTAAGTGGGCTTTTTGCATTTCTTTGAAATTTAGGAATATAGAGAGAGAGGAAAGTTTATTGAAGAAAGACACACACAGATACATATATACATACAGAGATTGGAAGGGAAAAGTTTTCTTTTGGGGTGGTTGAGATGGACGCTTTGTTTTTTCTTTCCAAATTTTTCTTTAAATTCTAGTTATTTAACAGATAGGGTAATATTGGTGTAGGAGTAGAATTTAGTGGTTCCTCACTTACATACAACAGCCGGTGCTCATCCCAACAAGTGCCCTCTTTAATGCCCATCTCCCACCCACCGCCCCTCCAGCAACCGTCAGTTTGTTCTGTATAGTTAAGAGCCTCTTATGGTTTGCCTCCCTCTCTCTTTTTTTTCCCCCTTGAGATAGATACTTATAAAAGGGTGGCATCGCACATGCAAGCTGGATGAAATGAGGAAGTACATTGGAGCACTCCCCTTTGAAAGTTACTTGGTTGTTATTCATTTATGATTTTGCTTTAATGAAAGCATGAGGTGTTCCCAGTGGACAGACTTTTGCAAATTTGTTTCTTGACATCACAGCAAAGTGCCTTCTTCCTTTTCCCCTAGCTTCTCATCCCTGGAATCAGTCCACAGAGTCTTAGTTCCCTGAATCTGACCTTCTCTTCCCTTGGGGTCTCTGGCCTTTCTACTGCCCCATGTGGGAAATACTGTGTGTTTAAAATGATTGCTCTACCTGTTTAAAAGTCTTATAGTTTACAAAGAAAGTTTATAACAGAACCAGGGATTAGAATTAGCATTGCTATCACTAGTTACCATCATGGAAAAGTGGTCACAGAACAACCTAGTGAGAATAAATTCTAAAAATGGATTTTTCTTCTTCTGTCTTATGAAATTAAGTCATCCATGAAAAAGTTGTCCTGGGCAAATTTGTGTAAATCAAAATGTAAGTATCATTCACATTAATAGTATACAATTACTTCAAGAATTAACAAAGCGAGCTTACGATTTCCAATGTTTGTATTGAAATCTAACAGGATCGATTCCATTTTTCACTCAAAAACCCTTCTGCCCTCTAATCTGCAGGGGAGAGGTCTACTTAGTGTGTTGGATGGGTGACTCTCTTTGGCTTCCTGCCAAGTGGAGTACATGTACATTGCTGCCTTTGCCTTTGGATTTGTCCACTGACATGTGTTGGTTAATAGGTTGTTCATAGGTATGAAACCAGCAGGGGCTGGAAATGTGCTAGTGTTTGGACTTGCTCTCTTACACTTCTGCCATCACCATGAGAAGATAAACCTAGGTACTCTGCGGGTTCCCAGAAGGATAAGAAACGTGTAAGCTAGACCTGGATTCATCTTGCCATTTGGAGCTAAGCCCGGTCTACCCCAGCCTAGATCGGGCACAGACACATGAAGAAGAACAAACGATTTTTGCTTTAAACCACAGAGTCTCGGGGAGCCTGGGTGGCTCAGTCGGTTAAGCGGCCAACTTCGGCTCAGGTCATGATCTCATGGTCTGTGAGTTCGAGCCCCGCATTGGGCTCTGTGCTGACAGCTCAGAGCCTGGAGCCTGCTTCCGATTTTGTGTCTCCCTCTCTCTCCGACCCTCCCCCGTTCATGCTCTGTCTCTCTCTGTCTCAAAAATAAATAAACATTAAAAAAAAAAAAAATTTAAACCACAGAGTCTGGAGTGCCTTTGTTACTCAGCATTATTGTGTTAATTGTTGACTGACCGAAACAATAAAGACAAAATAAATCAATAAAAATGAGGCAAACACTCCACCAGGCCATTGCTGGGATGACCTAGACAATGACAGGTTTCTTGAAAAGAAAACCTGATCCAACAATCACCAATTTTAAACATACAAAAATGTCTTCATGCCTTCCTGGTGGCTCCCATTTCATCATGCTCAGCTCATTCCCTATAAGTTGAAGGGACAGTTTGAAAGCAAACTTTTGAAAAGTCAGATTCTTTAAATCTGAATGGTTATGTTTCATAGTGTGCCTGGAAATCACAGAAAAATGTTACGAGCGATTATTTCTGAATGGTGGTATTATGAATATTTCTGCCTTATTTAAACACTTTTTAATAACATAGCTTATTGGCATAATTTCAAAACATGTTGTTTTATTTTTAAGGGAACAAATTTAGCCTCGTTTCAAATTACAGGTTTTGAAACAATCACTTGCTTCTCAGAGGGAGTTTCGAAACTAACAACAACAAAAAAAGGGGAAAAGCAAACATTGCTACACTTCAATAAGTGGGGTCTTTATTTTACTTTATTTTTCTCAATTCTAAAAGAAAATGTTTCTTTTTAAAACAAACTTCTCCAGGAAAACCCAATTTTCTAGGGATGCATCTAGATATTGTTTACCTGAATTCGGTAGATAGGCTCTGTCATCGAGGTGTGTCTTACCAGGGTTCAGGAAGAAGACTTTCCCTTCCATACCTTCCACACCCTCCATCCAGTGGCATGGTAGAGATGTGATTATCCACCTCGTGGGTACTGATAGGGGTCACCGGTGATCTCAGGCACTACACTACCAAAGGGTGGACTCTGCACCAGGGGTCACAGAGGGGTAAGTTCAGCCAACTGTCCTTAGGCAACTAGTCTGCTAATGCAAGTGAAGGCTGAGCCTGCTGGCTCAGCTTCCACTTCCTGGGTCCCCAGCGACCCCTCTGCCCCTTTGCAGGTCTTTGCTGTAACATTCCTCCTTCCCATCAGGGTGACTCTATAGGAATGGCTCTCTCTTTCTAGATTTTTTTTTTTTTAATTTATTTTTGAGACAGAGGCAGAATGCGGGTGGGGATGGCCAGAGTGAGAGGGAGACACAGAATCGGAAGCAGGCTCCAGCTGTCGGCATAGAGCCTGATGCAGGGCTCAGACTCACAAACGGCAAGACCATGAGCTGAGCTGAAGTCGGGCGCTTAACCAACTGAGCCACCCAGGTGCCCCATCTCTCTTTTTAGGTCTTAACACTTCCTTCCACTTTCATTATCTTCCCTTCTCTTTCTTCCAGTTTGAACCCAAAGTATTTTGGGTTTTGTTTTTGTTTTAACGAGAAGTTGGGGTAAGTTCTGCTCTGTCTCTAAATATCTTGTTAAGTCCAGAATCCTCTCCATCCAGAATCCTTCTCTAGCAGGAAACTACCCCGAGTGCTTCTGACTTAGGAAACCAAAGCCAGGAAAACATTTTTCTCTGCTTTATCTTTTCACGTCCCTCCCCAGCAGCAAGGAGCACACAGAGGTCTAGAAAGTACTCGAAAGGGTTGGGTGGGAAGGAGAGAAAAAAAAGTAAAATGAAATAATGGTAATAGAGACAGAGAGGTAGATAGATAGAGATGTATGTTTAATAAACTAATGGACGTGGCAGGACCTCATAATTACTATTTTTCTGCACTAGCTTTTAAAAGACAGCACCGAGCTTTTTTCTTCCAGAAAGGTCTTCCATCCACTAGTCTGCTATTTCCTCAGCTGGCAAAGACCAAGGGATTGCTGGAATTAACTATTTTGGAAAACATGCAGCCAACAAGTTCCACCAAGTTTCACACCCTTCCTTTCCCCGCAGCCTTAACTGATCAAAGCCTCCGCCCTCCTGCATGCTATCGTTTCTTCGTGACTCACTGGGTTTTCTTCCCACATCCTTCCTCCACAGCAACTCTTCTTTCTCCGACAGGTTTTCTCAGAGGCCCCTCTACCCCGTCTGTGATGAAGAAATCCTGCTCTCTGTTGTTTCCCCACTCAAAATCCCTTCTTCTTCCTTATCTTAACACCAACCCAGCTTTCCTGGAAAGGCACCACAAGCCTTCTGCAGCACCTGGAATCTCCTTTTCCCTTCCCTACCGCTTTCAGATCCACACTGTCTCATGCCCATCCAGAAAGTCCAGTTTCTTCGACGGGCTCTGTCTTGTCATATAATGTAACTTTAACTTTTTGTAAGAAGTTACTGTGGTGTGCCAGACACTGAGTGAGGAAAAAGAGCATCTCATGATGCCCTACTCATTCCACAATCAGGAATTCTTGTTCTATAAATGTAAGATTTATCTACACTCAGGCTTTTCTCACATTCCCCACACCACACATTTCTCTTTCTCAGCACCAGTTTTTAAGAAATAATCATTCCCCCCCCCCCCGAATATTATTTGCCCTTCATGGGCTATCCTATTTACCATCCGAAAGTATGATTAAAATAGTTATATTTATGGGGGTGCCTGGATGACTCAGTCAGTTGGGCGACTGACTGGCTCAGGTCATGATCTCATGGTTTGCGGGTTTGAATCCTGAGTCGGGTTCTGTGCTGACAGCTCAGAGTCTGGAGCCTGATTGGGATTCTGTGTCTCCCTCCCTCTCTGCCCCTCCCCTGCCTACACTCTGTCCCTTTCTCTCGAAAATAAGTAAACCTTAAAAAATTTTTTTTTTTTTTAATTTTTTTTTTCAACGGTTTTTATTTATTTTTGGGACAGAGAGAGACAGAGCATGAACGGGGAAGGGGCAGAGAGAGAGGGAGACACACAGAATTGGAAACAGGCTCCAGGCTCCGAGCCATCAGCCCAGAGCCCGACGCGGGGCTCGAACTCACAGACCGCGAGATCGTGACCTGGCTGAAGTCGGACGCTTAACCGACTACGCCACCCAGGCGCCCCTAAAAAATTTTTTAAATTATATTTATAAATACTTTTATTTTGGCTGGTTTGTTTGCTGAAGGAGGAGTTAACAGTCATTGTGTCTAAGTGTTCAGAAACTACCAAAGAAAATATTTTCTTAGTTTGAGTGTAGCTAGGGCTCCCCATCTAAATAATATAATAAATATAATATAATATAATATAATATAATATAATATAATATAATATAATATAATATATATAATATATATTTTATAAAGAAAGGTGTCAACCAAATAACTATCATACAGTCAGTACAGCTAACCAAGTTAACTAGCACAAGTCTACATGGATGGTGAGACTATAATGATTTTTTGAAAGAGATGGTCTCTGGAATTAAGTAACTCAAAGAGAAGCCCGAGTGTAACGCGAATATGCATATTCATAAGCAGGGAACAGAGACCAAAAATAAAACCCTTCACTTCTTACACTTACACTTGGGGGAGTGAAGTTGCAGAGATTTCTTTGGAGACGAAACAGAATCGCTTCTACATCAAGTGCAAAGCTCCACGTGTTCAAGGAGGACACACGACATCAGCTTTGAAGAGCTTTGAACTAATTCCCAAGAAGCTTATCAGGTGTCCATTTACTACATTTCAACAGTCAAATTATATTGACATTTGTGAGTTAAATCTCTCCATATACATTTGGTAATATCTTAATTCCTATTCATCTAATGATGGTTTACTCAGTTGTCAAACTCTAGGTTGACAATTATTTTCTTTCCCAACTTAGAAGATACTATTCCTCTATTGCCTGTTCTTACTAAACCCTACCCTTTAGCATCCGATCTCTTTTTGAGAACATTTAGAGCTTCATCTTACAGACTTCAGTAATTCTTTGGTATTTTATTTGTCTCTTTTACAGTCAAAACTGCTAATTCTTTTCTCTGGAAGGTTAAACGTTTCCTCTTGAAAAAGTTTAATAATTTTTTTCCCAGTGTATGTCATAGGGTTTTTGTACTATATTCGGTTCTTTGTTGTCTGATTACTCTTTATCCTTTTGAGATGATTAGTTCCGATAAATCTCTTTCTTCAAAATTTGTCTCAATTCTTTGGCTCTTTGCTTTTTGGCTTACAATCAAAGATCAATTTCCGATTTGTTTTGTCTTGGGGAAGCTCAATGGAAATTTTACCAAGCCGAATAGGATATTAATTAAAAACATAAGCCTTCCGAAACCCTAATATAGAGGCTCTGACCCAAAGACACTTCTAGTAGTTGATGTGGCTATTCGTTTTTTAAAACCAGCTATTTTTCTTTTGAATTGCATTACCTTTAATTCTGTAAATTGAATGTTATATCGCACCAGGCAAACTGCTGTGAATAATTATAATACTCACTGCTGAGTGATGTGACTTCTTCCTCAAAGCTAGGTGGTTTAGGGAAATTGCATGATTAGGTCCCTAGGTATCTTGGCTTATTCAGGGAGGCATGTGGGCCCTCCAGGGAGCTAATGTGTCTTTAATTATTTACAGGCTCACATGAGACCCCTTATAGATATAGGCACATTAGCTCAGTAGCTAAGTAACAGTGACATGAAACATGTCAGATACAGAAGAAAGAACTAGTAGAAGCTAATGCAAACACGGGTGCTACCATCTCTCAGTAACACCCTGTTGTTCTCTCTGTCGGTTGGTCGATAATTGTAGACCATTGTGTGTGTGTGCAATTACCCATGTTAGGTACATTCTGAAATATAGGGGCCTTTTAAGTTTCTGTACAGGATCCTGAGAAACAAATTGCATCTCGAATATATTTTTATATCTTGTAGTTGACCAGATTTAAGGGAAAGCATTTGTTTGTTTCAAAGTAGTGTTTAAAATGATACAAGATGACCATGTGAAGACACAGACCCATAAAGGGAGAAGAAGGCCATGTGATGACAGGGCCAGAGATGAGAGTGGAGTATCTTTAGTTAAGGAACTTAATGGATCGCCAGCAAACACCAGAAGGTGAAAGACATGAGGATTCTCCCCCATGGGTTTCAGAGGGGGTATGGCCATGCTCACATCTTGATATCAGACTTCTGTCCTCCAGAACTATCAGAAATAAATTTCTATTATTTTAAGCCATAAACAAACAAAATTATGAAAAAAATAAACAAAATCATGAAGATATTAATTCATCCAGAATGCAAAATATTTTTTTATTTATTTCCAGAGAAAGAGAGAGCAGAGAGGGACAGACAGGGAGAGAGAGACAGAAAGAATCCCAAGCAGGCTCCGCACTGTCAACACACAGCCCAGTATGGGGCTTGATCTCATGATCATGAGATCATGACCTGTGCCAAAATCAAGAGTCAGTTGCTTAACTGACTGAGCCACCCAGGCGTCCCTTTTTTTTCACTCTTTGGGAAAAACAGTATAATGTGAAGCCCTCCAAACTATATGTAGGAGCGTGTGTGCATGTGCATGTTAAATATAAATATAAATATAAATATAAATATAAATATAAATATAAATATAAATATCTTATATCTCATACAAAATATACACATATATAGACCAACAAGCAGAATATGCTAAACATAGGGGTCTGGAAATTGTTTAATGTAAATTTGGACTAGGGCATAAAAGTACATGTGAGATTCAAAACTATCCAGTTGCAAGCAGCCTCATTTTGTTCAGATCAACAAAACTTGGGGGCTCTAGGCTCTGCTCCTCTGATTTTTGTTAGAGCAGTATCCTAATGGCAAAGTTTGCTGAAATGGAAATATATGTGGTGGACATCGTTGGAAATATATACAGTGGCCTCCCAAGCATTCAATATGCTCCCTCCCCCATGCACACACTCCTAACCAGACGATGAAGTTTTCAGCCACGGCAACATCTGAGTGGGATGACACCCGTGCTGAATTCTTGGTCATGACAATTGGCACAGGAAGGGGCATGTGCTTTCAGCTCATCGAATCAGAAAGGAGCACAGTTTTTTTCATTCAGTGATTGAGGGGGAAATAGCTTCTCTCCAAACATATCAGAGGAAGCATGAGGTAGTTACCCAGTGATGATATGGAATTTCAATCAATAAATAAGATGGGTAATAATAAGGTAGAGTGGAGATACAGAAAGGACAAGAAGCATTTATTTTGTGTCATCACTAAACTTTGGCATTAACTTAGTAAGAGTTTTTACTATTTTCCAAATTCTCTTTATTATATGAGCCAGTTTGAATTATGCCTTTGTTCCTTCTGACCAAATTATCAGAATACATTAGCACTAAAATGTTAGATCATAATTGATCTATATTAGTATTTGCCATTGTCTAGCAGTGCACTCGCATGCTAACTTAGTAAATAAAATAGTCCATGTTCAAATACATTTGGAAAATACCGAGGTTTATATTTCACATTTTCAAGGATTTGCAACATAGTCAATATTTTAACAAGTGAAAAAAGTCTAGAGTAAAAATTCTAGTACAAAAATCCATAATGAGAATGTTAATTTATTATTTGTGTTTTATCTAAAGTATTTTCTACTTACTTAAAAGCCTAAGTTTCATCCACTTACATTTTTAAGACCAAACAGGCTTGGATATTTTTGGTCTCTCCTCAGTTCAACTTGCTGATTTCTGCTCATTCTACCTTCTGTGACATAGGTTGTATTTTAACTTAAAAAGACAAATGTTGTCAGAGCATCTGTTACATTTGTAGATCTTGGACTTCTAAAAATATAAACCACAGTCGCCTAATATTTCTGACTTCAACAGTAAATAAGTTGATCAGAAATATCACGGTGTTTGTGGTACTGTTGAAAGGCTGTACAACCAGACTCAAAGCTAACGAGCCACAAAACATGCCCCAACCATGCTGTAGAACTTGACCAGAGTTCTACTGGCACACCTCTAGGAACTCATGCTGCAGTTCGCAGACACCACGATTGTACCTGTTGCTCAATCCCAGGCCACCTGTTTAACCACCCTTCCCGCTCGCTCCCACTGTGCGCTATACAACAGATGCTTTAGCAGCTGCTGCATTGCCTCCACTAGAAACAGAGAAAGCTTAACTAAAGCTGTTTCTTTTTTATGAATTCCTGTGTCAAAATTCAGCGCAGGCAAACAGATTGGCAGAAGTTAAATCATATGCTGCTACCCTAGCTGCAAAGGAGGCTAGGAAAGCGAGGATTTGACATTTCAGCTTCTAAAGCAAGAGGTGGTCTCTTGCTCCCATCAAGACTGAGAGACTAAGGAATTTCTACAATAGCTACAAATAATACAACAGCTTCAAATAATAAGAACATCCATGCTTTCAACCCAAGTGTCCACTGATAGATGAATGGACAAAGAAGATGTGGTCTATTCAATGGAGTGTTACTCAGCCATTAAAAAATGAGATCTTGTCATTTGCAACAATATCGATGGACCTAGAAGGTATTCTGCTAAGTGAAATAAGTCAGGCAAAGACAAATGCTATATAATTTCACTTATATGAGGAATCTAAAAAACAGCAACAAAAACCAAACAAACAAACAAAAAACCCAGACTGTTAGACACAAAGAACAAACTAGTGGTTTCCAGAGAAAAAGTGGGTGGGGGGATGGATGAAATAGATAAAGGGGGTTAAGAGGTACAAACTTCTAGTTGTAAAATAAATAAGTCAGAGATGAGAAGGACAGCATAGGGAATATAGTCAATAATATTTTAATAATGTTGTAAGATGACAGATGGTGACTATACCTCACATGGTGAACATTGAGTAATGTGTAGGACTGTCGAATTAATATGTAGTACACCTAAAATGAATATAACATTGTATGTCAATTATACTTTAATAATAATAATAAATTAAAACTTCATGCTTTGTTCATCACCATAAACTTTTCTCTTTTTTAGACACTAAAACTCATGCTTCATACTAAGAGATGCAACTATTTTTTCACCAACTGAATATTTAGCTACACCCTCTTCAACAAGGGAACAAACGAAAAATCTCATCGGTCACAGCAACTATTCCAAATCCAAGAATTCTGGGTGATGTCCATTCCTCTTCTAAGCCAATCACTATACTATCTTGATATTTTGTCATACGTGGTTTTAAAAATAAGCTAACCACCCCCAAAATATCCTACGCAAAAAAGAGGGAGAAAGAGAGAAGAAAGAAGAGGGAAATTTTGTTAAGATATATAAATATAAAATACGTATAAAATAGAAATATACCAGACAACGCAAGAAATGTGGGTGGATGTTAAGGCCTTTGTTTCTGTGGATGATCATCAGGTCATTATTGGCAGCTGTGACCGTGTGCCCTCTGCCAACATCTCTATAGTCAGAGTTTTCCACTGTAGAGTGACCAATTTTCATTCTTTTCCTTTTCTCTCTCTTTTTTTTTTTTTTTTTAAAGAAGAGACTCCTTTTTTTTTTTTTTTTAAGTTTTATTTATTTTGAGAGAGAGAGAACCAGCAGGGGAGGGGCGGAGAGAGAGAGAGAGAGAGAGAGAGAGAGAGAGAGAGAGAGAAAGAGAGAAAGAAAATCCCAAGCAGGCTCCACATGGTTAGCACAGAGCCTGACACAGGGCTCCATCCCAAGACCCATGAGATCATGACCTAAGACAAGATCAAAGTCCAACAGTTAATCGACTGAGCCACCCAGGTGCCCGCAAATCTTCATTCTTAACATAAATATCCTTTATAATCTACTTGCATGAGTTTGCTGTGGGCATTTGTTTTAACAAAATTGATACACTTTATTCTTTACAGCAGTTTTAGGTTTATAGAAAAGTTGAGTAGAACGCACAGAATTTCTGTGTATTCTCTTTCTGTTCATCTCCCTCAATCCCCAGTTTCTGTTATTTTTAGCATCTTGTGCTGGTATGGCACATTTGTTAAAACTGATGAACCAATATTGATACGTTATTATCAACTAAAGTTCCTACTTTACATTAAGCTTCCCTCTTTGTGTTGTGTAGATCCGTGGGTTTTGCCAAACGTCTAATGTCATGCATCTACCATTACAACGTCATGCAGAATAGTTTCAGTACCCTAAAATCTCCTCTGTTCTGCTTATCTTTCCCCCTCCCCAAACTCCTGGCAACCACTAATACTTTTACTTGACTCTGTGGTTTCCAGAATGTCATATAGTTGGAATATTACAGTATATAAGCTTTTCAAACTGGCCTCTTTCATTCAGTAAAATGCATTTGTTTCCTTCAAGAATTTTTTGTGGCTTGATAGCTCATTTTATAGAAATCACTGAATAATATTCCATTGTGTGTTTGGACCACTGTTTATTTACGCATTCACTAATTAAAGGACATCTTGGTTGCTTCCAAGTTTCGACCATTAGGTCTTCATTGATTTTTCTCGTAGGACTTGGCAGAATTAGGAGCTATCCAAGGAGATCCCCTGTGTTCTTTTTTTTTTTTTTCTTATGTTTATTTATTTTGAGAGAGAGAGAAAACCCCAAGCCGGCTCCACACTTTCAGCGCAGAGCCTGATGCAGGGCTGGATCTCACAAACCATGAGATCATGACGTGAGCTGAAACCAAGAATCAGTGGTTTAACAGAATGAGCCACCTTGGCACCATCCTGCCTCTGTGTTCTTTTAATTTTTCTCAGAAATTGCCATTTCAATTCCCTTCTAGAGTCAAATTTTATTCCCCAGCCAACAATATAACTGCCTCTTAAACTTTTGATTGTTTGTCCAGAAGCATGAAGAACCCTAAAAGGCTTTCATCCTCAAATTCAAAGGAATCTTGCTGCGTATTTTCCCTCAGGTACTAATTCAGTAAAGCCTAAAATCTCAGGAGTAAGAGACAAAAGTTTTAAAAGGATTGGTAATTGTAATGGTGAAAGGTGTCACTCTGACATCCAGAACACAAATCAAAGATTCTTGTATTTGCTCTATGGGGAACCCACATAAGCTCATACTTGATCACTAGTTTAGAACACACACCACATCCTCTAACATCAGCCCAACTTTTCAAGCCATTGTCTCTCAGCTGGAATTAGAATTGAGTTTTTAACAGAATATTCACCAGACAGTGGTAAGAGTTATTTTGGGGTCATAGGATAAATGGTGAGACCGGCATGTTCAATGTGTATCTACTATTTTGTTATAAAGAGAGTTCCTTGCATACAAGTGGTATAGAAACACAGACTGTGGCAGCATTTAAGGCATTTAATATGCCCATGGGGAGTGGTGGTCAGAGAAGCATGGTGTGTAGATAAAGACAATGTAATCTCAGAAGAGTTATCTATTCCAGTTATGAAACTCCCTGTTGCCACCGTGACAGAGGAATTAAATATTATCAATGATCCTGCCAAAAGGTAAGTAGTTTGTTTGCCCAAGATACACTGTTGAGTGCTTAGCCTTGCTCACTATTGCTTGCATGTTGGACATGTAATAGTCTTGCCAGATAAATTGGCTTGGTGAGGGACAAGTTATGTTGTTGAGCCTATGAACGTTTTCTGTTGCCTTTGTTGCTAAGCTTTCTTTGGCTAAGGTTGCTTTGTTCATAAGCTTTCTGAACAAGCAATGTGCCTGGTGAAAGAGGTTGTTTCACACCTACATATCTGATTGATAATCTTCTTGACAGTTTGGTAAGCATTCATATTAAGCATAAATGTTCTCATACTCTAGCTCATTCTCAGTGGTTCATCCACATATTTCTTCCCTCAAATTCATTACTACCAGTCCTCCCATCTTGTTCCTTCCAAGTCCCTAATCATTTAGCTAAATTATTAGCTACCATGCATAAATCAATAACTCATCTTGCAGGAACAGTGGACAACCAAATATATAGCTTGAAGTATCTCTTAAGATTACACTCAAGTGGGCTATAATGCCTAAGCTGTCAACTTTGGGCTGGCACTGATATATTGAGCAGTGTTTCTATAAAACAGTCTCAATTTTTCCCTCATTCATGAGCTGGACATAGAGAACTTCCCGTGAAGACAGAGATGAGGATCAAGGAGGGGCAGCAGCTCAGAGAATAAGTTCATGCAGCTTTCTGTGCCTTTAGGAGCTGCTTTGGCTCAAGTCCATCTATATTATTCCTAGTTAATACTAGTTAACTGGGTAGCACTAATTTCATGACAAGCAGTTCATGTTGTCATGTTTTGTTCCATTGATAAGACTTCAGTCTCTATAGTGGCCCAGGATCAAATCAAGAGTTATTTCTTTACAAAATAAAAAAATAGAAAAATAACATATATATGTTATTTGTTATTTTTTGTGTATATAGTTATATATATGTTATTTTGCCATGTTATTATATATATATATATATACACACACATACATACATGTTATTTTGCCAAAAAAAGAAGCATTTTACTACAAGCTTTTGTGAGCTTCTATAGAGCACTCTAGACCATTAGCATAAAGGAAATATTTTTTTATGTTTCTAACAAAGTATGTTAGGAGATTATACTATGCAAGCAAAGGCAACCATAGGGAATTAAATCAATGGGAATGTCAATAAAAACATCATAATATAAATCAACAGAATGCAATTATAATGCAAAAGAGATAGGCTACTCAGCATGAAGCTAAGAACAAGAAAGAACTTTTGAAAAATAAAGACAAATCCATACATTATCATATATAACTAATTATGTTAGATCATGCCAGTTAGGTTGTGCTTGGTTGAAACCAGTAAAAAACCTTATTAACAGAGCAACATTTAATTTTTACTTAACAGGAATTCTTAAGGTAGCTGGTCCCCAGGGTTGGTTTGGTGGCCCAGTGGGATCTTAAAAAACTAGTTTCTTTCCATCCTTTAACTGACTTCTTCAGAATATTGAATTTCTTCATCAGGCTTGTCCCCTCACATTTGTAAACAGTGGCTGCAGCTCTAGATAGCCTATATTTATTTGAAGTTTCCAAAATAGGAAGGTAGAGAAAGGAGGAAAAGATACCTCCCACCCTCTTTTTTAAAAATTAAGGGTAAAATCTTTCCAAGAATCCTCAAAATATTCCCTCTTACACCCCAGAGGTCAAAAATACATCACAAATTTGCCTCTAAAATAATAACATGCAAAGGAGAAATGATATTACATATTATCTCAAAATCCTTCATGATTCATCATTTGAGACCAAAGTCCTAAACAATAACAGGATCCGTTATGAAGGAGAAAAGAGAAATAGCTGTTGGATATGCAGTAAGAGATTTTGCCTCAATTGTATTTTTTGGTTTTTTAGTGGATACAACTTTCCTTATAAGCATCTGAGAATGCAGGGAGCCAACCTGTCCTCTAGCTCTGGAATCTGGTTAACGATTTTGATGTTACAATATGAAACACTTTCACCAGTATCTTTTCAAAAAATCGGACTGATGGAAGATAAATTCATCTTTAATAGATAGGTACTGTGAGCTAATCTATTACTTGTCTCCAGATCTTACTGAGACGGGCAAGAGGAAAGCATGAACTGGTCAGGAAATTGAGTATACAAGAGAAAGTTAAAGAGGTCGTGAGAAACACCCCTGCTCACCTCTGCTCTTATAACAATAACCACACACACAAACCAGAACAGCACATGAAGAAGAAATAGTAGGAGATTATAGAACACTGTAAAAAAGTCATTTTCATTATTATTTCCCAGTCAAAATTCTAACATTCTGTGAGTGACCTTGTATTACTCAGGGTTCTCTAGAGAACTAATGACATATGTAAGATATACATATAATGGCTCACATGATTATGAAGGCTGGCAAATCCCAAGATCTGCAGAATGAGTCCACAAGCTGGGAGACTCAATGGTGTAGTTTCCGTTAGAAGGTCGGCAGGCTCAAGAACCAAAATGAGCTGATGTTTCAGTTCAAGGTTGAAAGCAGAAGAAAAGCTGATCCTCTCTTACTTGGAGGAGGGTCTGTTTTTTTGTTCCATTCAGGCCTTCAACAGATTAGATGAGGCTTCATGTTTGGGAAGACCATTTGCTTTACTTGATCTACCAATTTGAATCTAATCTCATCCAAAAACACTCTCATAGAAACAGCCAGAGCAATGTCTCACCAAATATTTGGGCACCCTGTAGTCCCATCAAGTTACACATCAAATAAGCCATCACAGATCTGGTAAATATTCAAAAAATATTGATTCATACGAACTTTGAAATAATTAGTGTAATTGCACGGAAGGTTACTGGACCCACACACGTTCTTACATTTGTTTTCTGTTATGGTGTCTGGTTTGTGAAAAGAACAAAAAAACACCATGGTTCTTTGGCAGTTTGTCCATCCTCCACTCTACTCGTTGGCATATTAGTTAATGTATGTTTACCGTAACATAAAAAGAAAATTCACAGTTAAAGAAATCTAAATGGGTCAAATTAGTAAAAACTAGACCCAAGCATGGGTCTTCATTCAGCAATGTTACCAGAAAGGTAGACCGTGATTATGGGGTGAATCCAAACACGAGTGGAGGTTGTTCAAAAGCTAAGGGAATCCTTACAATTTAGATACTGTTCCTGTAGGTAGCAGACTAAATCCTACTGGTGTATTGTTCTCTTCATATGCTATTTACATTCCCTGAATATCTCATAGGTCTTAGGAGCAGTCACTTTTTTTTTTTTTTTTAGAGTTCACGTGTTTAATTTTTTTTAATCAATGTTTTTATTTATTTTTGAAGGAGAGAGAGAGACAGACAGAGCATGAATGGGGGAGGAACAGAGAGAGGGAGAAACAGAATTCAAAGCAGGCTCCAGGCTCCAAGCTGTCAGCACAGAGTCCGATGCGGGGCACAAACCCACGAACTGTGAGATCATGACCTGAGCCGAAGTCAGACGCTTACCCGACTGAGCCACCCAGGCGTCACGGAGCAGTCACTTTTTAACTATAAACTATATATCATATTGTTATTGTGTGGTGATAACCCTGACTCATCAAGTATTCATTATGTTCTGTGTACTCTGCTTATTTGTCACTGAAGTTTAATACAAAGTTATGGAAATAAAAATGCATCTTGCTTAAAGTACTTAGTTAGCTCTTCAGGCAATTTGGGTTTCTAGATCTGTCCATTCTTTCATTATCACACACAATTTGTTTACTTATCAATTATTTTGTTTCTAATTAAAGAGAAGTCCTGGAATTTATAAATATAATAGAATACGGATGCTCCTAATTTGTGTACTATTGAAGCAGGATTACTAATTAGAACTGTCATCTTCTTTCATTTCATTTAATTTGCTATGGAAAAACACATGGTTTGTATAATGATTGGCTTTGGTCACTAAGCACATTTCATCCAAGAGCATTTAAATATTATCTAAACTGTCTTAAGTACTTTCTGTAGTGCAAGAGGAAAGTAACTTCAGTTTGAAAATATAAAATCTCAGGATCAAAAAGTTAAGTATACTTTCCAGACTCTCATTTTCTAAAGTTAATAGGGAAAAAAAAATGCTGATCAGAAAAAGAGATGTTATTGATTGTTAATAAAGTGGAAGTTTTTAGATATTGTTAATCAGATTTTAATGAAGCAAAAAGAAAAGCATTGTAAATAGTATTTGATAAAACTTCTGAAATAAAATCACAATGGGTCTTTTAAATTTTTTTTAGAACTGGGAGGCTTGACTTTTTGAATGCTAACTGCTCTGTACAATGTTTACAAGAAAGCAACGTGGTGGGGTGAAAGAAGCTAGGTGGCATCTTTTTTATTTCTGTAAGTTTATTGTTTCCTCCCTTCTTTTCAGAGAGAAGAGAGAAGAAGCCTGCATCCAACTGTTGAAGCCGTTTCCTTTGGCAAATGTAACTGCATCACAGGCACATCTTAAATTAAAAATCTTGGTCTCAGTCTCTGTCGTCTCTATTTTTAATTGGGACTGAATAACCCATTTCACCACTGGAGATAATAGCCAGT
This sequence comes from Neofelis nebulosa, assembly GCF_028018385.1. Classification (NCBI taxonomy): domain Eukaryota; kingdom Metazoa; phylum Chordata; class Mammalia; order Carnivora; family Felidae; genus Neofelis; species Neofelis nebulosa. The sequence goes on along the minus strand of NC_080782.1, from coordinate 37,698,609 downwards.
ATCTGCTCCTTCTCATTAAAAAAGGTGGTGCTTTTACTTGATTAACTAATTTTGTCACATACAACTTATATGAAGGAGGGAGAAGATATGATATAGAAGATTTGATATAATCATTTGTTTCCATGGTTAGTGCAGTTTGTTTGTTTGTTTGTTTGTTTGTTTGTTTGTTTTTGCTGAATAAGGACAAGTAAGGGCTACAGTTGTTGCTTGGAGAAATGAATTAGAGGGTAAAATGCTTGAAGAAGTTATATTACTGAAAAAAAAATTGAATGAGAATAAGGAAGACCAATTTGAAAGAAGGAATGAGTCAGTTGGATATGGACAGTTACATCTTTGATGAGATTTCCTAGGTATTGACATACCGGTAGCAGGAAATAAGAAGAATGGGAGAAAAGGTCAATTTGAATCCTTAAAGTGTTGTGGGAGGTTGTGAGTAAGAAATAATATATCACAAAATCTGAAACTAGAATTTTTATTTGCCTTATGAAAGAAAAAGGAGAGAGCAGCAGACCAGAAGCAATAGGAAATGGAAGAAATGTTTATCTGCAAATATTAAAACTAGAGGAAATTCTGCAGAGTTGTTCAAAGGAAGATTTATGGAAACTTAGATTTACAGAGAAAATTTCCCAAATGAAGATATTATTTCTGATCAATCATTCATAATTAATATATATTTTAACAGATTTTACAGGATATAAATATAAGGGAGAATAATCTAATAGAAAACATACGTATAAGGCATGTATAATTTGCTTAGGAAATAATTTTGGACGAAGAAAGTAGTGATTTAGCGTTTGCATTAACATAGAAAACAATGAGAAAAAATCTTTATGTTGTGTTTGAAAGTGGATGATAAAGTAAGTGCTGAGTAATTTAGTAATCAAATCAATACAAATTGAAATAATAAGATGCCTGCTAAAGTCCTTGTCAGATTTATAGGTATAAAAATAGTGATAGTTTTTCTTGGTAAGAGTGCAGTGAAATGGGCACTTTCACATGAGCTTATCAGAGTATAAACTGGTACTGTAATTTCTGGGATGTAATTTGGAAATAGGTGTCTCAAACATCAAAACTGTTCATGTGCCATGATTCACTAATTACTCCCTAGGAAATAATCATAAATGCTATAGGGAGTGATATTTATTGCAACATTATTTAAAATGGAGAGTTGAGTACAACCTTCACTTCCACAGCACAAAGGGAAGAGGGGCACATTAGTTAAATACATACCAAAAAGATCTAACAAAATGCTGGGCAGACATTTAAAAGCACAGCTCTAAAAAAATATGAATGACAATAAAAATTATTTTACATAATGTTTTCAAGGTGCAGGGGATTTCTTTTTCTGTACCACAATCCTACAAATACCAGGTAAAATGCACATGCCATTTTTAAAAGTGTATTGGTAACTTGCCAAGGTATTAAGGTGTACCTTATAGGAAGATCATGAGGAGAATACATGAATCCAGAGAGGTATGAAAGCACCATCACCAGAGACTTCCATGAAACAGTGTTGTCCTTAAAACCCTGACTTTCCATTTTTATGGTTATCAAGATATGGGAAAGTGGGAGACAAAGCTTAGAGCCTGCTCAGGGTAGCAGTCTTATAGAGAAACCTATTTAAAGCCAGAATCTAAAGGACTATATTTTCAGTGAAAGAATGAAGTAGAAAAAATAAGTGCCCCTCAGAAGGGCATTAGGAAATATTTCTGCCCCAAACTTGGTGCAAGGTTGAGGGGGCGGAAATCATAAGTACATCTTCACATGAATTTGTAGTTTAAATTCTCATGATCTCCGTGATTCAAAAAAAAAAAAAAAAATTCAACTGAAATGTATTTTATAATTGTCCCTGTTTGGTATTATTTCTAAGAACTTAGCCAAAACAAAAGCAAAATATCTTTGGAGAAATCCATGTATTCCAGGTCTCAGAGAATTACTACACCCAAAATTCCATTAAATACAGAATGAAACATAAACTATCACAAAACTCATGAGGAAGCAAGCCTGGGTGGCTCAGTCAGTTCAGCGTCAGAATCTTGATTTAGGCTGTCATAATCTCATGGTGTGTGGATTCGAGCCCTGCATTGGGCTCTGTGCTGACAGTCTGAAGCCTGCTTGGGATTCTCTCTCTCCCTCTCTCTCTGCTCCTTCCCTGCTCATTCTCTCTCTCTCTCTCTCTCTCTCTCTCTCTCTCTCAAAAATAAATAAACTTAAAAAAGAAAAAACTCATAAGGAAATAGGCATCCTGAGCAGAAACATATAAAGGAACTCTACTCAGATTTCAGATATTAGGATTATTATGTAACCATAAAACCCACATTTAATATGTTTAAAGAAATCAATGAAATGTGTCGGTAACAGAAGTTAGAAACAGTATATATATCATGTATTAAGCAAGTTTGGAACTGTATTTAAGAGAACTTTTAGAAATAAAAAATATAATGAACATCAAAACCTTAATGGAGAGGTTAAGTACTAGATTAGATAGAGCCAAAGATAAAATAATGAATTGGAAGTTAGATATGAGGAAATTATCCTGAATACAGCACAGGGAGGGGAGACGGATATGTGAAGTAGAGATTAAGAACTAAATAGAGGCAATATCTGATAAGATGTACAAAAGAAAAATAAAGAAAATTAGCAAAGTTTATAGTCAAGGAAATAATATCTAAGGACTTTTCATAGTCCAAATTTATTAATGTTCAAGATGAAATAAAGCACTTGAAAATTTTTCTTACCAGTAAAGATATTTGATTTAGAAGTTAAAAATTCTTCTCACAAAAAGAGAGCCATAAGGCCCAGACATATTTACTTATGAGCTCTACAAATGTCAATGGAATGTATTATTCTTGTCATACGAAAACTATACCAGAATGGGAAAAGAAGGAACTCTTTTTAGTTAATTTTATGAGGTCCCTATAATCTTGATACCAACATTATACAATAAGTGTACAATAAAGAGAAATTATAACCAATCTCCCTCATGAATCTAATGGTAAAAATTCTAAATTAGAACTCAGCAAATTTTCTTTCTTATAGTGACCTAGAAAATTCATAGTGTAGTATGAAAACTTGGTCTATGTAGGATTTTTAACAATAGAAAAAACCTATAGATGTAATTTATCACATTAACAAGTTAAAGAAGGAAAAGCAAATCATTATCCCCGGAAATGCTGAAAGTGAATTCAATAAAATTAAGTAATAAAGCTTAATAATTTTTTTCTAGCAAACTAGAAATGGAAGAGCTTTTAGCATCCACTTACAAATCAGAAATTTCTTGGGCTTTCAAGCAGAGGTGATTACAACAGGTAATTTGGTTACTCAGATTATGAAAGTCAAACCAGGCATTTTGAGTCAGCTACTGGGGACAGGAAGCCAGTCATGCCCCTAGGGCCAGAAGAGTAGTGGGAGAAGTGTTCTCAGACTCAAGAGACTGGAATCTCTGGCAGCCAGTAGAGCTAAGATCAGCATTGTCTAGGAGAGCAGGCTTCATGCAAGGAGAGGGTATCTGTCAGGAATTAGACCAGCAAAAGAGGGACAAGTTTTGCTGGAGACACCACAGGAGACAGGGAGATCATACCCTGCCTTTTCCCAGTACCTCCCACTGGCTAACCTAATGAAGAATTGGAGGTCAAATATACCTGCAAATGTTTTTTCCTTAAATACAGAATAGACCAGGTGAGTAGATTGGAAGGGGTCTGAGAACAGACCAGTTTAGGACCCATTAAGTGACTGAGAAGAGGAGGAAGAGAGGGGCTAGTCAAAGCAGATATATTATTGTTTCATTACTTATGTGTGTATCTTATCCGTATTTTATAAATATTAGTTTATATATATATTCAGTATTCAATTACTTTTCAAAATAGAAGTATAAAAAACTTGCATATACTGTATAACCTCATTGTTTTACACATTTTTCCATACAATGTTCAAATACATAAATATGGAAGTATACATCAACTTTGGGAGAGAGAGAATATAAATATGAGAAGAAAAGTACCCCCAAATTATACTGATGTTCCAAGAATTGAATTTAAAAAGGAAGAAGCAAATTGCAAAAGAAATAATCAACCATCTTTAGAAATTATTCAAGACATGTTCTGTGATCATTCAAAATCCAACTGCTACAAGTCAGGGAAGCATAACTGAATTGTGGTTTAACTAAGAAAGGTTGTATGTTAGTAACTATATTTATTCTATCTCAAATGATGTCTTAGCAGAAGAGGGTTAATCTGCATGGAGTCTGGCTAGAATTGAGCTTCATGTTTGTCTTACACTATCAAATGTCTTACAGTTACAGCCAGTTCACAGGACTGAATCTCCGATTTTTTCCTTTGACATTAATAGGTGTCAATATCAATCAGAGAGACAAATTGAAAGGGAGTGGGTTAAGATTTTCATTGTGACCATTTCTGTCAGTGATTCTTGTTTCATTCTTTACTATTTTCTCTGCATTTCCAATGTTTCTTAATACATACAAACTACTTAAAAATGCAGAAACAGCAATAAGTAATGCATTAAAATACAATTAAAAAAAAACAACAACATTGTGACCTTCACCATTACTTAGTCTACTCAGGCTGCTATAGCAAATCACTATACAGTGTGTGGTTTATAAACAGCAGAAATTTATTTCTCACCATTCTGGAGGCTAGGAAGTCCAAGATCAAGGTGCTGGTAGATGCAGTGTCTGGAGAGAGATTACTTCCTCAATCACAGATTGCTGTCTTTTCCCTGTGTCCTTACATGGTAGAAAAGGTGAGGGATGGCTGAGGTCTCTTTCCTATGGTCACTGGTTCCATTCCTGAGGGTTTGGTCCTCATGACCTAATCATCTCCCAATGTGCCACCTCCTTATACCATCACCTTGGGGGTTGGTATTTCAACAGACAAATTTTGGGGGATACAAACATTCAGACCAAAGCAGCCATGGTTATGAGCCAGTCATGAAAGGGAGAGATACAGGAAAAGAGGTGATCGATATCCCCATTTACCAAGAATTTTTGTTGCTATAATCAAGACAATATTGAGCATAGTAGAGCTGTAGAAAAGTCATATAGGAATTTATTTTTTAACAGTAAATTTCAATCTTGGTCTAGAAACCTGACTATTCTGATGAATAGGGTGAGAAGATGTAGTGTTCCTGGAAAGAATTAAAATCTTTCCATAGCCTGTCCTATTAAATACAGATACTCTACATCTTTGTGAGAAAACATCTTATACTTTTGAAAGCTAATGTCTTAGCTAATTAGCTGAGAGCAAAGCCCTCAGAGACTGTGATGTAAGAAAAGTTCCTGGGTAGGGAAATGAGGAGAATTGATAAAAGAAGCTAAGAGAAGGCCATGGAAAATATATTTTCTAGTCTCATTTTTTTCCCCTAGGACTGTCCCTGTATAGAGTTCTAGAAATGAACTCTAACACAGATATTTCCAAGCCAAAGTTCAAAGAAGAATATGTGTGTATATATATAATAGTTGTGGATTATTTCCTGTGGTCATTATCCCATGGTTAAGTTATCCCCTGGGAATCTCTCTGGGAAAGAGGGAAACTGCATTTGACAAGGCAGGACTTGAATTTTCTTAAGTATCTTGGCCCTATATGGTCATTCTCAACCTTGGCTGCACATTAGTATCACTTGGGAAAAATTTAAAGAATCTCAATGCCCAGGTCACACTTTAGACTTTGGGAGTGGTACAAGCATTATTATTTTTTAAAGCTCTCAAAAAAACCCCCAAACCCAAAAAACCAAAACAAAACGCTCTGAGGCCTAAAAACCATTAATCTTTAGAACACTGGAATTCCTATGAAAAACATAGATGTTGTGAGTAGATTTGTTACAGCCATGTTATCACTCAGGGCAGATCAGCCTACAGAAATCTATCAGCTATAAGGACCTGGATTAAATTTAAGAGACCTATCATTAACATAGAGTAATATTTGACCCTGCTTGAGGGCCAGGATGTACGGGCACAACAGAATCACATTTGGAGCTCTAAAAAATTGCCCTGGCCCCACTTTGGCCCAGTTAAATCTGAATCACCACCTGATTGCGTCTAGAATAGTAGTATAAAGTAATAGTCATTCTGATATGTAGCAAGGGTTAAGAACTGGCATCTGAAAGAGGCAGTATGTGAAACAGCTGTTCCAAACAGGCATTTCCCAGACTTTGAATTCGGAAGAAGAGACAAGGCAAAGCAACAAACAATCGAGCCAAAGGTATCAAAGAGCCATGAGATAAAACAGGCCATCAACCTAAATTAATTCAGCTATCTGGGTAATATCGGTTGGAGCAAAATTTCACTTAAACAAATTCCAGTTAGCCAAATAAAATGAAAATATTGAGTATCCTTTTATAGAATCCATATTGTGTTTTCTGAATGATTTGAGAAAGGCTGGAAGAATTAGATCTGAAGTACATCCATTTGCTCAATGGGCAAAGGTTTTGTTTTATTTTATTTACGTAATGTGAAATGTTTGGCCACCTGGAGCAGTGCCTGAAAGTGGATGTAAAATGGAAAATGTAGTCAGTGAGACTGATTAATAACCATGGGCAGAAAAATAGGCCAAGTGGAAAAACTTATTCATGTAATTGCTTCATTTTGCTGACTGCAAAAGGATTTGTTTTGGAAGTGATTTCAGCTATTTAACTCGGTAGATTGATAGATCATATGAAGGTCCTATAATTTGATATTTACACAATTTTGTTCATTACATGAAATTAGTTTGACCCAGAAGATGCATGCCACATTTTGTATCTACCTTATAAGATTTGTCTTGAGCAACTAGTTATTGTACAACATAAACAGTCTTTGTGAAAGGATGTTAGCAGAGCACTAAACTTTACGAAGTTAGCAGAGGATTTCATAAAAATTACAGACTTAGAACGATCAAATTTAAAAAAGACAAGCCTCGGTTTTCTTCATTTATACACAAAAGTGGAAAATGACAAAAATGGCTCATAATTTTATTTAGTTAATACCTCAGGCTGACATAAAAATATAATTCATGCACTTGGTAAAAGAAATCCAAGAATTGGGGCGCCTGGGTGGCTCAGTTGGTTAAGCGTCTGGCTTTGGCTCAGGTCATGATCTCACGGTTTATGAGTTCAAGCCCTGCATCAGGCTCTGTGCTGACAGCCTGGAGCCTGCTTCAGATCCTGTGTCTCCTTCTCTCTCTCTGCCCCTCCCCGGCTTGTGCTCTCTCTCTCTCAAAAATAAGTAAACATTAAAAAAAATTTTTTTTAAATCCAAGAAAGAGAGAGAGAGCGCAAGAGCAGGGGAGGAGCAGAAAGATAGGGAGAGAGAGAAACGCACGTACAATCTGCACTGTCCACACAGAGACTGATGCAGGGATGATCCCACGAACCGTGAGATCACAACCTGAGCTGAAATCAAGAGTCTGACATTTAACCCACTGAGCCACCCAGGTGCCCTGAAATATAACTTACTCTTTTGGAATTATACAAAAGGATGTTCGGAATCTAGGCTTTACATTTTTTCCCCAGCTTTATTGAGATATAATTAACAAATAACATTATATAACTTTAAGGTATACAACATAATAATTTCATAGGCATATATATTATGAAAGCTTGGTTGAGTTCTTCAATTTATCTTCAAGATATTATTTTTAAAAACTGCACTGTATGAATATGTTATAATTTATTTAAATAATCTTCTACCAATAACATTAATAACATATCTTGGCTTCTGTACTTTTTCAAGATTATCTCTATGATAAATTCTTCAATGAAACTGCTGTGGAATGAATATACGAATAATATTTTTTGTTGTGACCAAATATGCTTCCAAAACAAGGCCCTAGTTTGTATTCCTGCCAATACCATGTCTATGGGATATGAGAATGTCTAATACTCACACACTTGCTAACAGTGAATATTGTTGCATTTTTTAAAGTTTAGCTCTTCTGATTGGACTGACTTTGACCATCTCTTATTTCTCTTGGCCATTTGTGTTTCCTTCTTTATCTATTCATCTCCCTTGTATATTTTTGGACTGGATTTCTTTTCTGTCTCAGAGACTGGAAAAAATTAAAATGATTGGCTATGGAGAAAATGAAGGAAAGAAACTCAAAAATACAGTTCTGTACAATATTTTGAAGGACAGTTAGTCCCAATATCTTGAAATTTAAATTGTTATAAATCTTTGATCTAGCAATTCTCTTTCTAGTAATTTTCCTACACAAATAACATAGAAAAAATTTTTGCAAAGATTACTTTTTAAAAAAACTTTTTAAAAATGTTTATTTATTTTTGACAGAGAGAGAGGGACAGAGCATGAGCAGGGGAGGGGCAGAGAGAGAGAGGGAGACACAGAATCTGAAGCAGGCTTCAGGCTCCGAGCTGTCAGCACAGAGCCTGACGCGTGGCTTGAACCCACAGACCACGAGATCATGCCCTGAGCCCAAGTCGGACTCCAAAAGACTGAGCCACCCAGGTGCCCCATCAAAGATTACTTTTATAATGTTTATTTGTAATAGGAAAATTATAAGCAACTTAAATTCCCCTCCTGAGGCCTCAGTGAATACATTATGGTATATTACATATATTATACAATGAAATGTACCTTGCTGTTTAAAAGAATAGATTAGGGGGGCGCCTGGCTCAGTTGGTTGGGCGTCCGACTTCAGCTCAGGTCATGATCTCTTGGTTTGTGAGTTGGAGCCCCGCGACGGGCTCTGTGCTGACAGGTCAGTGCTTGGAGCCTGCTTCAGATTCTGTGTCTCCCTCTCTCTGTGCTTCTCCCCTGCTCATGCTCTGTCTCTCTCTCTCTCCTTAAAAAAAAAATTAAAATTAAAAAAATAATAGATTAGGGGTGCCTGGGTGGCCCAGTAGGTTAAGCATCCGACTCTTGGTTCGTGAGTTCAAGCCCCAATTCAGACTCTGTGCTGATGGTGCGGAGACTGCTTGGGATTCTCTCTTTCCCTCTCACTCTCCTCCTCCTCTGCTCTCTCTCTCTCTCTCTCTCTCTCTCTCTCTCTCTCTCTCTCTCTCCAAATAAAGGAATAGACATAAAAAAAAAAGAATAGGTTAGTTTATATTGTCAAGTGATGACATTTATTTTATGCTCTATACAATTAGAAAAATAGGTTATCCAAAATAATGTCTAGTATTTTTTTTTGAAAAAATAATTTTATCTATTTTATCCAAATGTTTGGATATTTCACATCTGTAATGTTAACAGTGATTGTCTCTGGGATGTAGGACAGCTGGTAATTTTTTTCCCCTTTTTCTTTGTACTTTTAAAAAATGATGAGTACATTTACTTTTATAATAAAAATAGTGGTTAAGTTTTTCCATTTTGAAAAATTAATTCTAATTGAAAAATATATAATTTTATTTGATACAACTGTACTTCTTATTCTTGGCACTTGTATAAGGTACAAGTGAAATCATACATTGTCAGATGTGTTTGGTTTCATGCTTGAAAATGAGTTTAGAGAGTACTACTACCCATGTTATGGGCTTGTCATCTGAGGCTTGGTATACAAGAAGGGTCACACCAGCTTTAAGGAGAATAGTTTGACTCTTTGCACTGTGTTCTCTAGTCCTTATCATATTATATACTAGTACCAGAATGCCATGACTATTTCCCAAACAATAAGAGAGAAAAAGATCAAGGAAAGTGAGAAATAATGAAACTAGATTCAGTTAATACTCTGGGTTGTCAGCAGCCTTCACGAAAGATTTGTTTGTTGAAGACGTTGAACCCATTAGCTTAAACAGAGATTAACTGCTGGCTCTAACAGAGCATGGACAATTACGAGTTTATTGGGAATTAATTGAAAAGAATGCAATGTTGTGAAATGGGAGGAGATGATTTCAAGGAAATTATACCAAGTGCTTTGAACCAACCAAGGATAAACAAATGCAAACTACTATTCGATCAAGTTTATTATAAATTGATAAAAATGGCTCAGAGTGTGAGAACATAACATCAGAAAGAATTAGTGAATTTACAGAGACAAAGAGCAAAGATGTAAAAATAGTGAGTGAATGGGTGAACCAATAACATGGTTTCACAGGGGCTACCTATTCATTTATGAAGGCATTGTAATACTCAAAACATTGCCATCTCACCATTAAGAATTTAATTAACTCACCATTAAGGTTTATGTGCTTTCTTGTGTTTTGCTTCATTCTGTTTGGGTTTTGGTTTTTGTTTCTTTGATGCTGCCGATGTCACTGTAATATTGTTGCATATATAATTTAAAGAAAGTGTCAGTGCCAACTTAAGACAGCAGATGTCTTTTGTGTTGCCAGAAAAATATTTTAAGGTATTTCAAATGTGAATACATTGAGGTCATCAAGTTGACATCATTCCGCTTTGTTCTTTAACCACGTTTCACTCAAGATCCTAGAGAGAAAAAGAGTGAAAGCATATCAGAAGGTGGTAAGCATCCTTGTAATACTAATACAATGTAATACAATGTCTATTAACTGCTCTCTAGGTGCCGGGAATCGTGCTAACCACTTCAGCAGATGATACTCCTCAACATCGTCACATTATCCACATTATCACAATGCCTCAAGAAGTAGGAGTGGTGATTTAGTCCAATTTAGATATTGTAGGAACTAAAACTTAGAAAAGTTAAACAAGTTACCCACATTTTCAATGTGGTAGATGGAAGAGCTAGGATTTATATAGGAATTTTCCAGCTCCACATCCAGTGCTGTGTTCGCTTAGGAATTCTGATGTATAATTTACCAGGACTCTTGGTTATTCGATTCTTGACATTGATTGTAGTTATACATATTTTCAGCATTTGAATATTAAAGGAATAACGTTGATGTTTAATTTCAGTATTATCAAGGAATTTCAAATTGAAAGGGAATCTATGTTTTTTTTTTTTAATTCCATTAGATTATATTAAAAAAATTCAGTGCTGGTGAGGATTCAGGGATACAAACATTATACATTGTTGGTGGAAATGTGAATTGAAAACTTTTTGTAAAGTCATCTGGTAGTAATTATTATTATTATTTTTAAAGACAAAAAACATGTTGACTTCGCAGTTCCATTTTTGGGACTTGAGCCTATGGAGATTAAAGAACCAGTGTGAAAGAACACATCTTCTGGAAAGTTAGAATGTTTATTGCTGCTTTTTTTATGGCAGCAAAATATATGGGACCACGGTAAATTTCCATCAGTAGGAGAATGATTACATTACTTGTAGAATTTAGTTATATGCACATATATACATTCATATACCCATACACATATACACACATATACATTATTTATATCTACATGTAAAAATTACACAGTTATGCAACAATTGTAACTTTTTGTTTCTTGACCTGGAGGAACATTCTTATGGCATAATATGTAAAGCAATTTGTTTATATCAGTTGAAGTGGCAAAGTCAAATTACATTTATAAAATTCATCACAGTTTTTATGAAGGGCAAAGATTTAACCATAAATTCCTTGAAAATTGCTAAATTCCTTGAAAATTGTTAACAAACCATGGTGAACCACTCTGCACAGCCTATTTTTGTGACCCCAGAGACACTGGTTCCAATTTATCCTCCATTATACCACTGATAGGGTCAGCCTGTGTTGAGGCGATTAAAGAACTCACGACCATTCATCCTTATTTTCACACCACTAGGTAACAAAGGTTGGAAAGTAAAGGATTCTTTTACTCTGGAGTTCTTTTTTTTTTTTTCTCTTTCAAGTTTTTATTTAAATACCAGTTAGTTAACATACAGTGTAACATTAGTTTCAGGTGTGGAATCTAGGGATTTATCATTTACATTCATCACCCAGTGCTCATCCCAAGTACAGTCCTTCCTCCCCACCACCTATTGAACCCATCCCTCTGCCCACCTCCCCTCCAGTAACCCTCAGTTTATTCTACTCTGAAATTCTTAATAAAATTTCAAGGAAGCAGGAATGACAAATTATACTGTATTCATGTATTTATGTCTTGCTAGGAGAAATGGAAGAAATTCAAAAACATTAGAATTCTTAGATAGCAAGGACAGAAAACAATGAGCCTGGAATGGTCTGGAGCTTGGGGACTGAGCTGCAGAAAACCCATACCTAAGCCTCAATAATCTAGATGTTCTGATTTGGGGCCTCCACGTCCAAGACTCCTGTTGGGAATTTATCGTCAGGCCACAATTCTTTCACTTCGTTGGGTAATATTAGGAGAGACATTCTTTCTTGAGTGAAAGTGTTGGGGAATCTAGCAGAGATAGTCTTTCATACCTTTTGTTAATCTTTTTTTTTTTTTTTTAAGTTTATTCATTTTTTAGAGACAAAGAGAGACAGAGCATGAGTCGGGGAGGGGCAGAGAGAGAGTGGGACAATCTGAAGGAGACTCCAGGCTCTGAGCTCTTAGCACAGACTCGAACTTATGGATCACGAGATCATGACCTGAGCTGAAGTTGGATGCCCACTGACTGAGCCACCAGGACTTTTCTAATGGTTTTTTTTGGTCTGCTTATATCCAAAATTTTGATAACTTCCAGCATCCTCCTTGTTTTTAATTTTTGCTCAAAATTTTTGTGCTCATTGGAATGGAGAGCTTCTGAGCCTCTGATCTTCCCTTGAGATCTGGGTCGGTAAATTTTGCATTCTATGCTTCCTTCTGACATATGAATTAGATTTTAAAGCTTTTTGTGGGTGTGAAACGAAATACAATTTTCCCCCATTCTTACGAAGAAAGATTAATTAGACTTTATAGCGGTTTGTCTGTTTTTAAGTGTTACTACTCTTCATTTCTTTTTCCCCCTCTCAGGAAATTTTGGCAGATTAATTGGGCACAGAAATTGGTCGTTTAGCAAACATTCTAGAACATTGGACTCAAAATGGTCCCCAAGTCCAGCTTTACCAACATTACCTGGGAACTTGGAAATGCAACTTCCCAGACCTTTCCTACTGAAGCACATACTGCCCAGCAAGGGCCAAGAAATGTGCATTTTAATAAGCCTTCCAGGTGATTCTTATGCTCTTGCAATTCAAATTACTGTTGTAGCAACAGCTAAGGAAGGGAGAGAGAGAGAGAGAGAGAGAGAGAGAGAGAGAGAGAGAGAGAATCCCAAGCAGGCTCCGTGCCCAATGCAGAGCCTGGCTCGATGGGGGGTTCGACAGGGGTGGGGAGCTCCTCGGAAAGCTTGATCCCATGACCCTGGGATGACCCCGGATGACCTGAGCCAAAACCAAGTGTCAGATGCTTAATCAACTAAGCCACCCAGCCACCCTGGAGAGTTCTAACTTTTGAGAGGGTTTTGCTTAATTTGCCGAAACCAAACATTAGTGAGCCTAAATACAATTTGTAGTGGAAATTGTTGCTTTTGATTAATCTGGAGTTGCATGCCCGTCTGAAAACTCTAGAATTTCAAGTGTGCAAATTTTTCTCTCCTCACACAAAAAATACAAAAACCAAAAAACCCAAAAACCAGGAAAATCTCACAGTTATATAAAAAGTGAGTCACAAGAAGATGCAAGAAATGTTCTGTATACCAACTATAAGGTATTACTTAACCTCAATAATTATGTCCCTAACTTGACCCACAATCTGACTGGATGAGGACTATAAATAAACAACGCATAAAGCATATAATAAAATAAGGAGAAAATCATCGCTGGCCCAGAATTTAATAATGACCTCCTGTTGTATGATATAAACATTTTTTGAACAAATTCTTATATATATTTTACTATGTCTAGAGAAAATGAAAGAAGTGAGTTAAACAAGTCTTGAATTTGATAGAGCTGTTTTCATTTGCTTACTTACATAAACACAGGTGATTTGCTGAACTGAATTCAGAAGAACAAAAATTTTGAGGTTTAATTCCGAGTTGAATTAATGAATTTGGTTGCTACGCTAAAGGATAAGAAACAAGGGAAGGCAGGTGCCTGAGAAGAGCCACAAAATTCTAAGGACTTTGTTATTTTTTTATTTTATTTTATTTTATTTTATTTTATTTTAAAGTTTGTTTATTTTGAGGGACAGAGACAGAGAGTGTGCCTATCAAGGAGTGGCAGAGAGGGAGATGGGAGAATCCTAAGCAGGATCCACACCATCAGTGCAGAGCCCAATGCAGGGCTCGATCTCACAAGCCTGAGATCATGACCTAAGCCAAAATCACGAGTTGGACACTCAACCAACTGAGCCACCCAGGCATCCCATGACTTTGTTACTTTAAAACAAAATTTGAAAGATTTTTCTATTTGATTAAAATAAAGTTCAGTAAGATTCCTAATAAGGGGAAATCCTTGGATAAATGTATATGGTGTAATAATTTTGGTTTAAATAAATTATGTTTTCTTCAAGACTTTATCACAATGTTAGAATTAATGTAAGCATTTTTTTTTCTAATTTATAAAATACCCTAATTAATCAGTGCTCTCAAAGTGTCCCACACTGGCTTTATGGTTCAATTAAATTGAATTATAATAACTACTGTCTTTTAAGAGATTTTGTTCCTGTAACTTGAGACAGGGCTACAAATCATTATACTGTGTAGGTAAAATCACTCTTACCTTGTTGGGGAACAACTTTTCAAATTTAATATTTGACAAAATTTTCATATAAATTTTTGTTTCTATGTAATGTGTCAGCTTACATGGAATTTTGTTATACTAGTTAACTTTGAGAACTTTGATAAATATTATACTGAGATCATTAATAAATAATCTCTGTATATGCAAGCAAAACTTTTAACATCCATGCCCCTTATTTTTATACATTATAGAATGACTATCAGATAAGAAAATGAACAGTATGTACAAATACCTTTAGCACCTATTATTACATATGTTCATTCTTTAATTCTTTAAGAATTTAAGTCCGTGTGAATGTATGGAAAAGTGCATGCAAGATCTTAATATGTTCTGTTTATCAGGGCAAAATGGGAGTAATTTTTTCTAAAAGCAAAATTGTTATTGTTGTGCCAGAATATGCAATTAGACTTTAGAATACAAATTTAGGGAGTGCCAGGGTGGCTCAGTCTGTTAAGTGTCCGATGTTGGCTCAGGTCATGATCTCACAGTTCATGAGTTCAAGCCCTGCATCGGGCTCTGCACTGGCAGCCCAAAGCCTGCTTGGGATTCCGTCCCTCTCTCTCCCTCTCTCTGCCCCTCCCCCGCTTTCTCTCTTTCACTCTCTAAATAAATAAATAAATAAATAAATAAATAAGAATACAGATTTGGGGGGTGTGTAATAATTATAGAATATCTGAGGGAGATAAACTTTACTTACTATAGTTTATAATACCTGTAAAAAAAATGAGTTTAAATGAACAATAAAATATTTATAATTTTCCCGGTAAGTTGATCCAATATTAATGAGTTTATGTATAAAACATAAAAAAGACTTTTGAACCTTTTACTGCAATTTCTTATATAGATCTAAAAAAAGCAATAGTTTTGGGTTTTCTTTTTGATAAAATGATAAATCAACCTTTATATACCAGCCTGCTGTTAGTAAAAGTAGTAAAAAATTATTCTCTTCCAGATAGTGAAGGATTTTCATTTAGTCGTGGTACTTATAATGTTTTTGCTTTTGCTATAAATTTGAATAACTCTTTAATCAAGTATTCTACACTTTTAATAATCATTTTATCTTATTGTATCTGATGATCAGGGTTTCTTATTGCTATGCTTGTTTTATGCTTCTATCATCCATTGCCCTTAGGGACTTATAACTTATGTTCATATTTCTATCCTATGATACTTCTTTTGAAATCTATTATTTTTCCTCCAGGTTTAGAATTTTTTGGAGTTTATTTATTTATTTTTGAGACAGTAAGCATGAGAGGGGGAGCGGAAGAGAGAGAGGGAGAGAGAGAATCAGAAGCAGGCTCCATGCACTGTCAGTGTAGAGCCCAATGTGGGGCTTGACCCCACAAACCATGAGATCATGACTGGAGCTGAAACCAAGAGTTTGTCGCCCATTTTTTCCTTAGGTTTAGAGTCTTAGCAAGCCTGAGTCAAGACAGTTATGGCTTCTTGACCAACTAGAAATCTAATTACTTTTTCAGAACACTAGGGCAATTAGACAGTTTGAAATCATAAATATGCTTAACATGCACCATGTACTTTGTTTTCTAGTGTTTTTTTACAGTGTCCTGCCAGATTAGAAATAGTCCTTCTGGAGTCAATTCTTTCACACGCATAGCAGTATTGCCATCTGAGGGAATAGGGATTATCCTCTAAATCCTTTCAAGAAATGTTAAATGTTAAATATGCATTTTTGTGGTAAAATAGTCAGGTTTCTGTATAAGAGTGAGACAGAATGGTGAACCAGCTTTAAACATCAACATGACCATCCTCTCTAATATCATTTTTAGTCATTCTAAAGAGGAGTTTAGAAAGCCTTAATTATAGGTAAATAGAGTGTTGCACTTAATATAAATATAGAAAAATTTCCTGTATCCACTATAGAAGTAACTACTTCTAGATTGGTTTGTCATCATATAGATTATTTTCCACCATTAAATAGAAAATAAACATTTTAAAGTCAGAATATTATGTCCTGGGTTCTGAAAGACATCAACAAAAATACCTCTGGGTTGACAGGTTTATAATTGATTTGGAAATTTAAAATTTTGAGATTAATATACCAAAGGTATAAATTAGTTACAATGGTCAAACATATAAATTTACTGTTAATAAAAACTTCTTTTTAGTGGAAGATAACAGTTTTTAAATATTTATTTATTTATTTTGAAAGAGTGAGGGAGAGAGAGAATCCCAAGCAGGCCCCAGGCTGTCAGCACAGAACTCAACATGGGGGCTCAATCCCATGAATGGTGAGATCATGACCTGAGCCAAAACAAACAGTCAACACTTAACCGACTGAGCCACCCAGATGCCCTTAAAAACTTTTACTTTAAATGAGAGTATAGTTATTTGTATTGCTTCAATAAGAATCTGTCCTCTTTTCTACCATCATATGATGGGAAAAATAAAATTTTAACATAATCAGGCTGCAAATTACACTCAAGTAGATGAGACAAATTCAGTAATTAAAAACAACTCTTTGTTTTGCATATAGAGCGATGCCTATAGCATGCTTCTGGAAACTCACCTGGTACTTGCCCTGATGGACTAGGGAATCTCAGCTCTATAGGTGGGAAAGAATGTCACTTTTTGGCAGGGTGTGGATTCTGAGAAATCTGAGTATCTTTTGAGAAAAGGGCAGCCTTACAATTACAGGTGCTGTCAATCGGGTGGAGGTGAACTGGGTTGTATAGTCTGCTCTCAACTGAGCTAATAAACACATAGAAATAAATTAAAACCAGAAAGACTTTATAAACCTACAACCAGAAGTGGAATCTTGGGTCTTAGTATCGTATTGTTTCATTAAGAAAAATTACAAGGTGGTAATTTTATGTGAATCAATATTTCTCATTATATTTACACAAATAAAATGGGTCAAAGTAAAATATGAAATCAATAATAACAACTGAGAAAATTGCTAAGCAAATGTAGGCAGACCAATGTGTCCTATGGGGGGCAGGGAATCATGACCACAGGAAGGACTGCAAAAACAGAAAGTGACACCTGGCACTGTCAGCAGTGTAAGCATGTGCCCCATGTCTCACCACTAACGAAAGAAAAAAAAAATCCCTCAACATTCCACTCTTACATAAATAAAAACTAAAAGAATCTCTCTGCCTAGTTCTGTCCTCCAAATGAAACCTTGAGTATTCCCTGAAAGTTGCTAACTCCTAAGTGAAAATGACTTTATCCTTGACGTTCGCAATGCTGTTGTCTGAAGATAGGTTATGAACTTGGTGAATATGGTAACCACGATAAAATTGCTGTGTTCCACCATGAACAGACTGATGAGAACTTGAGCTTTCATCATACTGTTTGTTTGTTTAAAAATACTTGTCCTATTTTTTAATTTGTTGGGCCTGTTCTTCTGAAGTCTGACTTCCTCACATTTCTTTGCGAGTAAATGCTGCCTTCTATTTTTTTCCTACAGACTTTTGTTTCTGAGCCTTCCTTTCATGTTCCATACACACAAATCAGCAGGTGATGGAACCTGCAGCTAAATTTGGGGTTTTATGCTTCACTGTTCCCTTTCAGTGGAAAAGAATATTTTTGTTCTAGCCTTCTTTACAAAAGACCTGAAATTCACCCTGAACCAATACATGCCCTTTATATTTACCTTTGGCAAGGATTTAAATATTTCTAGCTCAGTGTTTTAAGACTCAATATTAGTTTACCCTACTGCTAATCTTGACTTAAGCTATGTTCTTGTGTTGTCTTATGCTCATATAATTGATCCAGTGATTTAGTAATAGCCTTAAGTTCTCAACAACTTAGGCAATGTGTTAGTCTTGTTATCTCTCTCTTTCTCTTTTTTTAATGTTCATTTCCTTTTGAGAGAGAGGGAGAGAGACAGAGTGCAAGCAGGGGAGGAGCAGAGAGAGAGATGGAGACACAGAATCTGAAGCAGACTCCGGGCTCTGAGCTGTCAGCACACAGCCCAACGCAGGGCTTGAACTCACAAGCCATGAGATCATGTCCTGAGTCAAAGTCAGACACTCAACTGACCGAGCCACCCAGGCACCCCTCGTCTTGCTATCTCTGAGCCATTTTCCCTCAATAGTCTTGCACTGCACCCCTGACTGCCCTTCCTCTATTTACTGACACAATTCTCCAACCTGATTTGTCCATTCATTCAAATACCTAGTTTTAGGACCAGCACTGGCAGCTTGTCTGGGCTCACACTGGTTTTTTGGTTGTTACCATCTTCAGATCCTGAAAACATCATCTAGACTGTACATCACCTCCAGCCGGGCCTGCTTCCCCAGGGCCTACCTTCAAAGAGCAGATTTCCTTTCCAGTTCCATCTTCTCTCATCTGTTCCAATTCATGATAGTTAGAGATGCCATGCACTAATATATGACAAATGGTAATTTAGCAGAAAAAAAATGTTATTTCAGGATGAGTTCAAGGAAAGCTTTTTGGTGGAGAGTCAGCTAAGAGCAGTTCTGATGATGGATAGTCCCGAGAGCATATGGATGGTGGAATGATGAGGTGGAAAATGAAGTAGATGCGTATGGACTTTCCACGTAGAAACCGTGTGAGCAAAAACACAAAGATGGGAAATGAGATGACTTTGACAAGGCCAGGCAGACAACTGAGATTATTTGGACCATCAGCGTTGGAAGCAGCTGGGCCTATGGGAATCAGTGGTCAATGTATCGAGCACGAGCACTGTTGGGAAATGTGACACAGGCTGGGTGACTTCTGTAGAGGGTGATCATTCCACAGGGGGAGTGGCTTTTTGGTTATAAACATGCTTGAAGTTTACTGAACGTTAAGGGCACCTTTCAGTTAAAACCTTACTGAAATTAAAAAAAAAAAAAAAACACCTTATTGAAAGTATGTTGACCTTTGATGACCCTCAGAGAGCACCAGCTAGATTGATGGTACAAGAATGTGAGAGGGCACTAGAGCAAATCTGTGCACGAATATCTGCCATGTCATTTATCTATGGCTTCAGCTATATCCAGTGATTTGTTTGTTTTGACTGTGGTCAAAACTCCAGGTACAACACTATTGAAACAATAAATCCAGTTATAATAAATGACAGAGGGCATTCAAGCAGAGGCAAGAAGCAAAATCTCCTAAAAGTGTAAAGGTAAACTATATTAGGTCTTGCCCTTCCAACAAACTTCTCCAATATTTTCATGCTATAGCCCAGTCTGACTTCCTTCCAGCTGGATAGGACTCTTCGATTTGCTGATTTCCTCAATGGTGATTACCTGATTCTCTATTTTCCAAGTTAATGCATCCTGTTCATTGAGAAATGGCATTTTTAGACTACTACTAATATTTACATATAAAATATCTGGGTTTTTATCAAATAAAAGATTAAAATCAGGGAATGATAAATAAAAGATTAAAATCAGGAATGATAAACAACAGAGAAATTAGAGTTTCTCTACCTGGAGATTAGTTACATACAGTATTAGAGAGGGCTGAAAGATAACAACCATCTCACAAAAGAATATAAAAATAGTTGGTGACTAGGAATCATAAGACTACTAACGAATTCAGGGTTTTGGCTGTTTTTATCCTCACCTGAAAACAGTCTTTTAAAAAAAAAAGTATTTTGATTTACATCTCAGGAAAAAAGATTAGAGAAAAACATTAGAGAAAGCTGATGGCAGTCATTTCAAGTTTCAATTTCTATTTTCTTAAATTAACCATCCTTTTTGTAAACAACTTTTTAATGTCTTTGTAAAAGCATTTTTAATCCTGTAGGTTTAACTATTGTATCTAGGAAATAGCCATTTCCACTGGGGAAGGATTAGGGTCTCATAAATGAGAATCAATATTTCATTTGAATAATGTCTCCAAAAAAATCCCAACTGTCAAAATAAAGGAGAGATTAAAGGCATGATAATAACTTAGAAGACAGAGTGAGGCAGATGTGTGAACTAAGGGAAATGACTCAACACATTCAACAACATAAAATCGTGGCCTCAATTCATTCTGACAGCTGTTGTGCTACCTGCCTGCTGCCCAAGTCAAGTCAGTACATAAACAAAAGATACGAGGGGGACCAGGAGGATGCAAGGCCAAGTGCTTCCTGTGCTGTATCTTGGTCTCCAACTAGCTTATCAGTCACACTGCACTATGCAAGTTTTATTACTAAGGTTGATCTACTTTTAAGAAGCTGTGTGGTTTCAATGAAAAGAGCACTGAACTCTCAGCCAGAGACTTGAGTTCAAGCTCATTCAGGCTTTGTCACCAGCTTGTTAGGTGATTTTGAACAAATGGCTTAATTTCTCTCTTTCTTAACCACTTTCTTTGTAAAGTTCCCTGCTTTCCTTAAGGGGCTGTATTGAGGGTCAATATGCAGCAAGGTGAAGACAATGTGGTCTCAATGATAAACTGTCTATCAGCAACTGGTTAATTTCTTAAACGGGTAGAACAAATTATGGAGATAGTTGGGCTGTGTGAGAAATTGTGCAAAGTGGGTATGCCACGAAAGTCCCATCAAGATCTTTCCTTTCTTCATTGATCTGCACATGCTAAGCGCCTCCGTACAAGGTGCTCCTTAGCAGGTGCCCGGGTGAAAACTGGTGTTCCTGCCTGTGTTGACTGGGGAGCAGAATGAAAGAGGTTTCTTTTCCTCCCATCCTTTTGGATGTATGCTATAGGCAAAAAACAAAAACAAAAAGCACTACCTGTTTGGAAGAAAAGGACATAACTAACTTCTAGAAAAAAGAATCACGTGTCGGCTAGAATGGGTCACCCCAGAGAAGGAAAAAAGAGATAACAAACAAACAAAAGAGATCAACCTGTGAAAAGGTTTAGAAAACCTTAGTGCTACAGAAAGGTTACATCTAAGAATATCTTTCTCAGTTGCTTTGCTTTTGGTGTTGAAGTGAACCTACTTCATCTGGATTGTTGTCTGAGTTCTTTTCAGGAGGTTCTTGGTGGGCTTGTTTGGGAGGAAGCAAACCCTTCTTTTATTCATCTATCTCTCCTCCACCACAAGTGATGTTTATTAAGATAAGATCTAAAAGGATATATATTATGCACATTTTTAATGCTTCTAGATAGGACTAAAGGCAAATATTACTACAATGATGGAGCACATAACAAAATTTGTTCTCCAGACAGTAAGAACTTATTTGAGAAAACACAGTGCAGGATTCTGTGCTCTTACCCAACGGCCCAGAACAGACATGTGAAGTCACGGGGCAGAAACATCCCAAGGTTGTGGCTGCTGTCATTAGAAATAGGTGGTCAGAAGTGCCTTTTAAACTACAGGCAAATGAAAAGATAGATGTGAAAGCCCATCGCAAGGACAAAAGTATTATGCAAATATAAAATATGACTGTTCACATGGATGATGAATTGAGGTGTCATGAAAAGAATTCCAGTACTGGACCAGAAATCAGGAAGCATGAGCTTCTGGTTTCTCATCATTAAAATGAAGGAGTTGGATTTACAATCCCCCAGGGTCCCCTTGTGGGCTCTATGGGTTCTAAGTAACTGGTCATAACAAAATTGAGAGGGACATAATCAGGCCAGTCTGAAGCCAATAAATAAAATGGGAGTATAAAGAAATAAATTGACTACTTCCACTGCAACAGCTGTTAAAAGAAAAGGCCACATGAAACCATGTAGCAGAGTGAGTCAAGGCTCCAGAAATGAAACAGAAAACAAAGAAGGTGGGTTTCTGGTGATAGAGGTGACATGAAGAAAGACAGCATGGCTGCAAATGAAACAGTATGCACAGAGCAAAGAGCAACTAACAATAGGCCGTTTTTAGTAAAGAAGTTTTGTCTAATGCCAACAGTTGAAAGGCAGAGAGAGAAAAGAAGTATATGGATGGATAATTCAATAGGGGAAAAGGGTCCAAGAAATAAGACTAACATTCCCCATGGAATGAACCATGAGTCCTGGAAGAATGAGGATCATAGGAGCCAGGCAATCACAATAGGGCCCGACACAAATGGAAGAAGCAGAACGAGAGAAATTGAACAGAGTGGAAATGGCTACTATTGTTGTTATGATTAATTATTATTATTACCTCAGTATTTCCCATGCTCCAAAATATCTTACATCTATTTACCTCTTAAGAACGTGGTGCTTTATATTGAGAGGAGAAGATGAGAATTTCTAACGGGCATACTCTTAAGAGAAATATGAAGAGTTACCCGAGGATAATTACCCTGCACACAGCAATTAATCAAAGGAGATTTAAGTTGCATCCTGGGAAAAGAGAATAGAACCAGAAGTAAGTAAAACAACTTCTGAAGCCAAATAATATCGGACAACATGCTGGAATATAAAATGAAAGTCCACATGCTTGTATATGTGTGCTAACAGTCTGGATTGTAATAACAAAAAAGGAAAGACAAAAAAAAAAAAAAAAAAAAGAAAAGCAAGAGGCAAGTTGATAACAAATTATAGTACATTTGTATAATACTGTGATGGCTATACTGTATTTTCAGAAATGTGATCTCAATTGAACTTTAAAACTCCCTTGTGATGGAAGATGGCACCTTTCCTGAAAATGTCAAAATTCATTTCTCAAAACTTGAAAAATTGGCAGCACGTAAAGGATGAACAAATTGCATTAGAAATAGGAATACATTTAAAATGTAAGACATACTTTTTAAATATTTTAAACTTTTCTTGTGCAACTAACACATCATTGTAGTAAAAAATTAGAAAATATTGAGAAGGAAAGATTAGTCATCTATAAACTCATCACCTTTTTATGGAAATTTTCAACATTTAAAAAATAGAGAGCATTAACATATCTCCTTGTTCCCATCATCGATGTGCAACAATCATCAACATTCTGTCAATCTTGCCACCTATGGCCACCCCCTCAGCTCAACACACAGTTTTGACAAGTGATACTGGAATATTTTAAATCAAATTTCACCCATCATAACATTTTACCAGAAAATACTTTGGTGCACATCTCTCACAGATGGGTTTTAAAAAAATACAGTGAGATATCATCTCACACCTGTCAGAATGGCTAAAATCAACAACACAAGAAACAACAAATGTTGGCAAGGATGTAGAGAAAAGGAACACTTACGTCCTATTGGTGGGAATGCAAACTGGTGCGGCCACTCTGGAAAACAATATGGAGGTTCCTCAAAAAGTTAAAAATAGAACTATCCTATGATCCAGCAATGGCACTACAGTAGGATATTTACCCAAAGAATACAAAAAAAAAAAAAAAAACAACCTTTTTCAAAGGGATACATGAACCCCTTATTTTATAGCAGCATTATTTACGATAGCCAAATTATGGAAGCAGCCAAATTATGGAAGATTTTAAAGTGTCTATTGATTGATGAATGGATAAAGGAGATGTGATATATATGCATATATGTGTATGTATATACATGTATGTGTGTCTGTATATATATACACACACATATATATGTGATGGAATATTATTCAGCCATAAAAAAGAATGAAATGTTGCTATTTGCAATGACATGGATGGAGCTAGGGAGCATAATGCCAAGCAAAATAGAGAAAGACAAACATCATATGATTTCACTCATATGTGGAATTTAAGAAACAAACAAATGAGCAAAGGGGAAAAATAGAGAGAGCGACAAATCAGACTCTTAATTACAGAGACTCTAGAAACAGACTCTTAATTATAGAGAACAAACTGATGGTTACCAGAGGGAAGGTGGCGGGGGGGAGGGGAGGGGTGGGTTAAATAGGTGATGGGGATTAAGGACGGTGCTGGTTGTGATGAGCACCAGGTGATGTATGGAAGTGTTGAGTCACTATACAGTACACCTGAAACTAATATAACACTGTATATTAACAAACTAGAATTAAAATAAAAACTTAAAATTAAAAAACAATAAAATAAAATGTAAAAATACAACCACAATGCCATTATCACACATAGCAATGTTAATAATTATTTCTTAATACGATTTCCCTGATTTTCTCAAAAATGTATTTTAATAGTTACTGTTTTTTACAAATAGGGATACCTATGAGGATTTTGTGACAAACCAAAATTTTTTTATATATATTTTAGAGAGAGATCAAGAGAGAGAGAGAAAGAGAATCTTAAGCACACTCTGCATGGAACCCAATGCAGTGCTCGATCACACAATGCTAGGGTCATGACCTGAGCGGAAATCAAGAATGAGACATTCATCCAACTAAGCCACCCAGGCACCCCTGTGAAAACCAAATTTTTAAGTCTATAATCGATTATTTCTCCCTCCACCAATTTTTATGACATTTATTGTTGAAGAAATTAGGTTCATTCTTCTGAACAATTTCCCATATTCTGAATTTGGTTAATTACTTCCTTGTGATGTCATTTGACTTATCTGTTCCTCTTTCCTTCACATGTTTTGCAAACTGGTATTTAAATGTAGATCTTGGTGTATAAATTTATTATATATACACACTATTTTTATAAAAATAAGAGGTACTCACCCTACTTTTTGTAACTTACTTTTACATCTCACCTATCATGTATATAAAGGACAGATAACAACAAAGAAACTATTGATACTTGTTAACCTTAATAATTTTGAAGAATAATAAAATAATTTAAAATATGATAAAAACTTTAAGAGAAAAACACTAAAGGGAGAGAATGAAAATCAAAGAGTAACGTAGTTTACATGGAAAAAAGGGAAATCTAAGGACGGAAAAAGGAAACATTGAAACTAGAAAGTGTTATAGACATGAGAGCCCTGTGGTAGGATTGTTCTTCTAAAGCCTTTCACAGTTATTTCTCACATATTTATATCCGTAGTTTTGTGAATTAAATTAAACTTGTGGTAGAACTACAGAAGGAAGGTACATGAACTCCAGCTCTCCAGCTGTTCAGTTTCTCTAAGCTATCCTGGTTTCTGACATTTTTATGATGAGATATTCCAATCTTTCCTGAGATTATCACAGATGCCTGAGTAACATTTCAAAAAAATTGCTTTATTGTCCCTTCATGATGAATGAAGTTGTATATCCTTTGCTTTCCTGTCTCTGAAACTTTTCTACCATAGATTAATCTCGGTAAAAGGGATTTACAACTCAGATTTATAAATGTTCATTGGGGGGCAAGACAGTGGTTGTGTTTTAATGGTTTAGAGAGAGGCTCTTCTGTCGAAAAGAACCCAAAGTAACAGATCCACTATAAATCTAATTTATTTCCTAATGTCTATCACTTAGCATGTCTGATGCCAATATGTCATTCTGGCCTTTTCCCCTAGGGCTGCCCTCATTGTCACTCATTTCCTTGCCATTGGATGTCTTGGCCTTGTCTGCCATGTAGACTATTAAGCTACGTCATGCGGAAGTCACCCTCACTTATATGTCACCATTCAGCACTCAAGGACTGGAGTGAGTTGACATAGATGTGGCTGCTACAGCCTTTTTCTTTAATTTGAGAGTTGCATAGGACTGCCTTGGGAAAGGTTTGCTGACATCCTTACTGTAAAATAGAAAGCAAAAGATATACCACTCCATTAATCTCACTCCAACCCCCATTGAGCAGTCTCTTACTCTGGGAGGAAACAGGAGTTCATTGGAAGGCACATTTGGTAACACTGGAGTCACTGTGGAGATCCTACTAGAATCTCTTCTTATTCTAATGCCTTAGTTGACATATTCTCTACTTAGTTGACGTATTTTCTTCCTTCTTGTTATTTCCAGTCTTACACTAGAACCAAAGATTGTTAACTAAGATAACATTCAAAAGAAGGGGGGTGCCTGGGTGGCTCAGTCGGTTGAGCTTCCAACTTTGGCTCAGGTCTTGATCTGGCAGTTCGTGAGTTCCACCTCCGCCTCCGGCTCTGTGCTGACAGCTCAGAGCCTGGAGTTTGCTTCAGATTCTGTGTCTCCCTCTCTCTCTGCTCCTCCCTTGCTCATGCTCTGTCTCTCTCTCAAAACTAAATAAAGGTTAAAAAGAATTAAAAAACAAAACAAAATGAAACACTTTTGCAATAATCCATTACATCCAGAAATAGGTGTCAGATGTTATATATCATCTTCCCTGACGTCGTCCAAGTTATCAGTTGGAGGTCTTTGGTTGAAAACATTAGAAAATGCCTCTGGTAAAAATAAATAAACGTATTTAAAAGGATATTGCTTAGCTCACACAATAGAAGGAAAAACAGGATAACCAAGCCTCAGAAAAAAATAGAACTACAACAGCTTTCGGCATCTCAGTTGGAAACTGAGGTTTTTTTTGAGTGCCAGTAACTCAACTTCAAGAATGCCATGGCATTCTATTCAAGATTCAGATTCCCAGGAGAAACAGAATCTTGCTTTATTTACTCCTGTTAGTTCCGAAGGGGTGGGCCACTGTGGTTTACATAGCAGTGTGCTATTCCAAAAAGGAAGAGGAAGGGCTACTGAGAAGACGGTACCCTACTCATTGCATCCATGACTTGGGAATCTGTAGGGAAAGAAATTGAGGATGATGGGGCAAAGTTATTAGCTATAGGTACTGTTTATGGATTCCAACTTTAGAGACAGCTTAAATGTGAGAGATGTTAAGACGTGAAAGTGAGAATATGTACGTTACACGTGACTCTTGTCATAGTAAATATAGAGAGACACGATAACCAAAGTACCGGAAGGGGCCAATATTTCATGTATATCACATAAAAACCCACTGGAGAAGATTCCAACGAAAAGTTTCTTAAAAAATGAATGAAGAAAACTCTTGTATAATCCTTTGAAAATGGTACTTCAAGAAATTAATGCATAAAAATAAATGAAGTAAACCAGAGAGATGAAATATGAAGCATAAAATGTTTCATTAAAAGCCAGATCAATAAACTAGGTTAGAAATTTAATTAAATTTAATGAAGTAGAAGAGAATTCTTAGATCATTTGTTGCTGAGAGAGGACGGCCTCATTTGTTTTTTTCAACTTTAATATCTTTCTCTACCCCAAATTTGACATTATTATTTAACATTGTTCAGATCAATGTAAGAAGACATGTGTATTTGTTTCCTATTGCTTCAGTAACAAATGATCACAAACTTAGTAGCATAAAGCATATAAATGTATTATCTTACAGTTCCATAGATCAGAAGCCTGACGGATCTTTCTGTGTGAAATCAAGGTGTTGTGAAGGCTGCAGTCCTTTCTGGAGGCTCCAGGGCAGAAGGCTTTTCCAGCTTTTAGAGGCCACCCTCATACTTAGGCTCAGGGCTCCCTTCCTCCTTCTCCACAAACAGCAATGGCTGGTGGAATCCTTTGAATGACTCATCTCTTTGACCTACTGTCACCACATCCTTCTCAGACTGAAGCTGAGAAAGATTTTTTTTTTTTTCCTTTAAGGACTCATGATTAGATTGGGACCATCAG
Source organism: Neofelis nebulosa (assembly GCF_028018385.1). Classification (NCBI taxonomy): domain Eukaryota; kingdom Metazoa; phylum Chordata; class Mammalia; order Carnivora; family Felidae; genus Neofelis; species Neofelis nebulosa. The sequence goes on along the minus strand of NC_080782.1, from coordinate 37,670,769 downwards.
GATAATTTCCTTATTTTAAGGTCAGCTGATTAGGAAACTTAATTCCATCTGTAACCTTAATCTCCTTTTGCCACGTACATAACATATTCACAGGTTCCAGTGATTAGGACATAGACATCTTTGGAAGGCCATTATTCTGCTTACCACAACATGACATAGGAATATAAAATAGAATTTTTTAAGAAGCTGGGATATAATTATTAATCTTTTTAGATAATAATATGATCAGCTAGAAAGCTTAAGAAAATTTGTAAATACTAATGAAATTAATAACTGAATATAATGGTGAAACATGAATTTAATACAAATGTGAAAATATATATATAAATTTAAAACACTGAATAATGTTGATACTTTGGCCGAGTAGGAGCATGAGGAGTATGACCATATATTTTTTGTACTTTCCAACTTCTATCATGTACATTATCTTTATTAGAGAAAAATAATAAATTTTGTATTTAAAATAGCAAAGGGCACCTGGGTGGCTCAGTCCGTTAAGCATCCAACTTGGACTCAGGTCATGATCTCATGGGTTCTGTGCTGACACTCAGAGCCTGGAACCTGTTTCACATTCTGTGTCTCCCTCTCTCACTCTGAAGCAGGCTGCGGAGACAGCTCAGAGCTCCTGCTGACAGCTCAGAGCCTGATGCTGGGCTCAAACTTACCATCTGCAAGATCATGACCTGAGCCTAAGTCGGAGGCTTAACTGACGGAGCCACCCAGACACCCCTAAAAAAGTTCTTTTTTGATATTTATTTATTTTTGAGGGGTGGGGGGAGGGGCACAGAAAGAGGGAGACACAGAATCTGCAGCAGGCTCCAGGCTCTGAGTTGTCAGCATAGAGCCTGACGCGGGACTTGAACTACTCACAGACTGCAATATCATGACCTGAGCCGAGGCCCAACACTTAAACGACTGAGGTACCCAGGTGTTCCTCAATTTTTTAAAAAATAAAATAAAATAGTAAAAATATTGTATATGTATCTTTAAAAACGGAAATTTGCTGAGAAACAAAATAATATTTGGAAAAGAGAAGTCCTGAGACTGTTCAATTATTCAAGAATTCAATTATCTCAGAATTAATTTAGAAGTTTAATGTCATTTTTGATCGTTACAATGGGGAACATTTCTAACATAATTTTCTTTTGGAATTCAACCAAGTTTTAACAAAATGTATTTGTTAGAATGGGAGGGAGGGACAGGTTTTCCCATCAGATATAAAATGTATTCTGAATTTACAGTGTATAATGCTGAGGTAGAAATTATGGAACATGATAGATACATCAGAAATAGGCCATACACAGAACATACATCTGAATCAAATATATACAACATGGGACCTATTTGAAGAGTAAAGGCAAATAAATGTTTGTTTTGGGTACTTCCTAAGCTCCTAAGCTTTCCACAGAAGAGAAACCTCAGAGTTAACTTGTTAAAAAATTAAATCAAACACTAGATGGAAATTTATTTCCTCTTAACCAAACTGTCAAGTCTTTTAGAAAAGTTATGTCTCTATTATGGAAAATTTTTATTACTTATTATTGAAAGTTGTCAGTTTTGGATGAAGTTACGAAGCCTCAGATACTTATTTGATTATGTCTCAAAGGGTTTTGATTGTTTTAAAAGACATTTTTTTCTGACAATTTATATGCCATCCCCCCAAAAAAATTCTAGGGGGAGATGATGGCACTGTCTTTGGAAAGGCTTAGATTCCTGCTGAAGGATTCTGAGGAAGCTTGAAGGGAAGGAAGACCTTGGAGTCTCCCTTAGATGCTGTTTCTGAAGCAGGATTAGGAGAAGGAGGAATTAACTAGGGCTTGGGTGCTGTCATGATGCAAGGGCATTTAGCAATTGGGTGTCCCCAGTAATAGTGGGTGGGGATAGCAAAGCAAGTCCGAGAGCCTCATTGGTAACAAAGCAGCGGTCACAGAAAGAAGAGATCATGATAGCAGTTTATAGGGATTGCTTGACCTTGGAAAAAAGTTTCCTGTTCTTTCAGAAAGCAGGGCTTCATCTGTGTCCTCCCAGCTTGATTAACAGCAAGGATACTTTTTTTTTTTTTTCCAATCTAAGCTAATTTTCAGTTTTTCTGTTCCAGACAGATTTTACTCTTTCACGTCTACAGACGCTATTCGAATTTAATTCTCCTGTTTGTTATATAGCTCTTAAAAATAGCTATATAACTATTGATATCCAACTTTATTTTGACAATCCAACAGAAAACTAGTGTGAATTTATGCGGCTGTTATTCAAAATTATGCTATTGAAGACGTGGATTAATGACAAGAATATTCAGTGTAAGAATGTTATCAATTTTGGTGTTGAGTTTCAATGTAAAGGATATGAGTTTCAGTATGAAGAGTATATGAAAACATTGGAGGTGAATTCCAAGAGCTGATCAGATTATGCAGCGAGGGTATTTGCATTAGTTGGAGCTGGGCCATGGGGGAGTGGGTGAGAAAGAACCCCTAAAAGGGTGAAGAACTAAACATTGAATATCATGTTCTTCTTTCACTACCTCATTTCCACAGCTGGTTGTTGGAGCAGCACTGATCTTTCTGTCACCACTGTCACAATGCTTCCTTGGCCTTAAGAACCTTTGGAAAGGGGGCACTCCTTGTAAGTAACAGACTCAGAGGAAGCAATTAACTCTCTACTTTTGTCCCACTGTCCTCTCTCTCATCCTTCCATTCTGGCCTCCCCTTCTCAGCCCTCTCCCCTCCCTCTTCCCTGCTCTAAGCTACATTCCCACTTACTCTCCCCTGTCCCCCTTCCCTTGGGGGAAAGAGTGGGAAGTAAATACATGCAAAGAAATATCAAGGGTGATTTGGCTACGTAAGAGAGAAATGGTTATATCTGTGGACGAGCATCCATAAGCAGCTGCTGACATTAGAACTAGGGCCATGCAGAACTGCATGTTTAAAGTGTCAGCATAGCTGTTAGATAAAGTCCACATAAAACTTCTAGGGAAGGAAAAACATTTGCCCAAGAGGAGAGTAGGGAGAATGAAGAAACAATCTCTAAGTATGTCTAAACCAAAACTAAAGGGCAGAAAATTGGACAGGGAGGAGTGGGCTCATGATATTGGCAAAGAATCTTTAGTAAATGTAAAGGGAAAGCGCTAGAATTACCCTCTGGGAAATACAGGCTGTCTAGGATATCAACATTTTGAAAGCATAATTTGGTAGACAAATGGTCTTAGAATGTGAACTACACAATAGAACATAGAATGGAAAAGGCAGTGGAGGGAAAGCAAGGACAATTTGAACGTACATCTTTGTAATGTTTTCCTGTTTAGTGTTTGGGGAGGTTCTGTTGGTTTGATGGTGAGAAGAAAATCATGAAAGTTGAACTAATCCATGATGAAAGATGCTCAAAGACCTTAAGTATATCTTTGTTAGACATTATTAAAACCTCTGTGATTTCTGGTAGTGACTGAAAGGAAAATCCATATACTTCTTATTGTGAAATAAACATTTTCCAATATTTTTTTTTCTGTTGTGGGGGGAGGGGAAGGAAAAGAGTAGGATTGACTAACTGAATGGTAAAAATACTTGACTAAGCACCTGTTGTAGTGTGAATTTAGGAAATTTGCTTTTTCAAGTTTGCATGAACAGGGTTGGAAAATGAGATTAGAGAATTAAGAATGTTGTTAGCTAATTTGTGACTTACATGTGTATAGATTATATATGGAATCCAAGAAAAAAGTAAATCTGAAACATTCTGGTTCAATTTACCTATCTTCAAGATATTTCTCTTTAACACCAAAGGACTGTAATTAAAATCAACAGGTTGTAAAGAAGAGTATTAAGACTTATAAGGAAAAAAATTTTAATTATAAAAGAAAAAAATTTTAAATACTCGAAATAGTCATTGAAATAGTCATGAAGAAATATTACTTAATTGCCATATAGTAGAAATGTCTACTCTAAGCAGAGAGAAGAAAAAAAACTTAGCTAAACTTTTGACATAGATGAGAAAACATTTTTTAGATATTTAAAAGTTAAATGCAAACAACCTGATATTTGAAAAAGTGGTTGACAAGAGTTAGTCTGTGGGAGATTAGGCATATAAGATTGCTGCTACTGAATTATATTTGACTCATGAAAATGGTAATTTCATGTGATTCAAATGAGTAGGTGATTTACAAGTATTTATTGAGTGCATATAGAATAATGTGCAATTTTACCTTTAAGGAGGAAAGTTTTCATTGATCTTTATAAATACTCATCCAAAGTTAATCATAAAAGTAAAATCATATAGTATTGACTAATTTTATAAATGTTGGGGGCAAACAGAATAGAGGAGGAACCATGATAGGAATTAATGGAACACAATTTTTCCTGGTGGCTTTGGAACACATTTTCCCTTGTGTATTATTTTCTTGTTTGTGATGAAAGCCTTAGATATTTATAAAACATTTTACAATCTTCCTGGTCTGTTATGAAGTCGATTTCTTTAGCAGTAAGTAATTTCTGATACAGAATTTTAATACTATCGATCACTTGGAAAACACGTTTTTGAAAAATTATTCTGTGAATAAAGTCATTCTGTGTATAAATATCTGAAATGAGCAGTATCTCAGGGGAAGTATCTCAGGGGAAGTTTGAGATCTTTTTCTCCAAAGCAGCCAAACAGCTATTCAGCATCACGTCCCAGGGGCTACGCCAAGGAGCTAAAATTTCCCTGGAGAATGTAATAAGGATAAAGACTGAGTTTTTATTTTGGCTTAAGAAGCGACAAAAGTTCCTTCTGGAGTTTTGAGAATTCAATTTAAATTAAATGTCAGCCATTTCTTCCCTAAACAATGCTTAGGTTGCTAAGGGGAGAACAGGTACATTTCAGCAGGAGAAATATTTTGTCTTATTGTAAATAAGGCAAAATAAAAAAAGAGTTTCTCCTGCCCTCAAATTTTCATTGTCATCACAAATACTCAGGATGTCTTTCTTTTCTTTTCCTATAAAGCAACTTATTATTTTTGTTTTCATTGCATTCGTATCATTAAATGTACTGCAATGAGCCTTTTTTCCCCCTCATTTTTACTTTTTAAATTCCATTGTGTCTCAAAAGTTGGCAAAAAATAGAACAACATGGCCAAATTCATCATTCATAAATAATCACAGTGATACAAATCACTTTTTTGGTTTGAATTGTACTTAGGAGGTTTTCCAGCACTTAGCCATATGATTGTCTCATTTCCCAAAAACCTTTGAGGTACATATGGCACTTGATCCCCCCTCCCTTTGATCTGTGAGGAAATGGAGGCACATATCGGTTAGTGATGTGCTCAAAATAAAGAGCAATGTTAGGAGTAGCTTCCTAGTGCCAAATCCCAAATTCTGAACTATAGGCTACCTCATGAGGTTCCTATGCCAGGGCCTCTGGGACAGGGGCTTATGTAGAGATTCTGGGCCCTTGATTAATAAACCTGAAAAGGACATCTTTACCCTGAAAAGTTCAGGGGCCACGTGAATGACAGAGTGAGAAGACCCTATAACTGAGGTGTGCCTCATCCTGCTCTTCTCCCCACAGCCTTCTTGCAGACCTGAGAAACACAAGTCATTGATCTTCAATCAACTAAAAGATTGATTTTGAGCAAAAGGTACTTCCTCCAGGCTGACAAGATTTAGCTGAAATGAGGAATATAAATACAGTATCTAGTAGCTGAGTAAATACCCTTGGTTGAATTATGTCTTCCAATTCTGTGACTTTCCAATTTTTCTCTTGGGAGCCCTCCAACATCGAGGCCTCCAAACACTTCTAGGGCTAAACCTTTAGCTAAACCTATGCCCTGAGGCTGTTTTTTGTTTGTTTCGCTTTTGTGTTTTGGGGGGAAAAGAAGGGACATTTTTGAATTAATGTATGATCTAAAGTAGCAATTCTCAATCTTGATATTTAAAAATAAACTCATACTCGGTCCCACCCGAGATTCTGATTGAATTAGGCCCAAGGAACAATATTTTTTTTAAGCTCTCAAAAGATTCCAATGTGTAGCTAGAGCTGAGAATCACTGTTCCCAGGCAATCATCATAGACATATTTTAGAGAAGGTCTAAAGAAAAGATCAGAGGGCAATGCAATACTATATGCTTTTAAAACATTAAAAGAATATATATTAAGAGAACATACATACTGATGAAATGCCAATTATGAAAAGGGATTCAGGATTGTGATAGGACTATTAATGCATGGATCTTAAACTGGGTGTACTCGACTCTCCTGTTCAGCAAAGCTGAAAGTAAACAAACTTTACAAACTGTGCTCTGATAGAAGGGAGATCTGATCCAGTCAAGGCAGATAAGTGACACAAGAGAAACTTTGAAAAGGCAGAAGTAGGAGAGAAAGATCTAGAGGAAAGGTGATGTTCAGTTTTAAAAATCTGAGTTGGGCCAAAAATATTATGAACCAAGGAGTTGGAGATGAGATGGAACCAGTGGTGAGACCTTCGTAGCTCGAGGTAAAGATGTTGCTCTGGTTATGGCACTGTATTTCCTAATGTTTCAAGGTATATTTCTGGGGAGATGAAATATAGGCTGCTATTTCTTCCCTTTCTTAGAAAAGGAAAAGCAAAAGTTATTATTAATTTAATTGCTTTTTCCTAGATAGCTTGGAATGCTTGGCAGCAGGGCATAGTAGGAATAATAAATAAGTACTTGGGACTCAGTCAGTCCTAGAATCACACCCTGACTCAGGCCATTTGTTGTAGTGAGAAAGGACCCTGAAATATTAAACTGTGTGCACCTCTTTCTTGTCCACACCTCTGGGGAATTTTAACTGCCTTACAGGATTTAGGTTGAACAGAGAGGTAAAGAGGAAACACAGCTAATTTAAAAATATCTTTTACTTTCAACCTAGACTTTTGAGAATAAAAAGAGAAGGCTGTCAGAGGAGCAGAGGGCAGGATATTGGCCATAACCATTTGCCTCTTCCCTGAGAGATAGGACAAGAAGATGGCCAGCCTTGAGGAGGAGAACTGGTGAAGGAAAAGAATGGTGGTCTCCTCATAGGAGTTTAGGGGAGAAGTCTGGTGGGCGAACTGGTATACCTGTCATGAGAAAGAGAGGCTGTAAAGAGCATTTAAAAAGATTTGCTTGGACCTTCCTGCAGAGATTCTGGTGAGAAATGAGACTGAACGTGTATGCATACATTCTGAAAGTCTCCCACATGGTTTTCCATACAGCCAGCGTCCTGTAGAGCATGTTGCCTGGTTGAGAGTAGGCACTCAATATCTGTTGGCCTCTCATTTTCCACATTTTCATTATTTCCACCATTAACCTGCATGCCTTATCAAGTCTAGTCCATATTACTGCACAAATGTTTTGGTTTCCAAAACTTTAGTTTCACGGAATGAAATTATTGCTTTTACTTTGTCATTACCATGACTGAAAGCCACTGATAAGTTTACTCTCACTTTTGGAATGAAGTCTCATATCTCTAGAGTTTAATATTTTCTTTTTTATATATTTATTTATTTATACATTTATCGATTGATTGATTGGGGTGGGGAGGGGCAAAGAGAATCCCAAGCAGGCTCCCAACACAGAGCTCGAACTCACAAACCATGAGATCATGACCTGAATCAAAATCAAGAGTCACACACTTAACTAACTGAGCCACCCAGGTGCCCCTAGAGTTTAATGTTTTCAATAAACTCATACCAACGTGCCCATGCTACCATAACAAACCCTTCAAATTCTCTGCTCTAAGTAAATTCAGCAACATAAAATTCACCATAAAAGACGATGTCTTTGTTTATCCAATTAATAGGTTTCATTGTTTTTAAACTCTTGTGCCAGTTGCTTTACCGATGTAACCTCATTAATCCCCCAAGCACCCATAATAGGATAGAAATGTTCTTTTAGTAATTTCAGTTTTCCAGATTTTTAAAAGAAATAGGTCTCTTGGACCTTTTGGAGCCTCATTCCTCAAAGTGTGGTCTGGGCCAGTAACATGAGTATCATCCCTAGAATTGCAGAATTTTGGGGTCTGCCCAAGACCTACTGGATCTGAAAATTAGAAAGAGCAGTTTAACAATATCCTCAGTGGGTCAGTTACACCTTACAGGTTAAGAGTATTGCAAGTAGGGATGCCTGGGGGCTCAGTTGGTTAAGCATCTGACTTCAGCTCAGGTCATGATCTCTCAGACTGGTTTGTGAGTTCAAGCCCTGCATTTAGGCTCTCCGCTGTCAGCTCAGAGGCCACTTCAGATCCTCTGTCCCCCTCCCTCTCTTTCTGCCCCTCCCCGCTCCTGTTCTCTCTCTCTCTCTCTCTCTCTCTCTCTCTCTCTCTCTCTCTCTCTCTTTCTCCCCCTTCTCTCACTCTCAAAAATAAACAAAAAAATCACTTTAAAAGCACTGCAAATTTAAGTGCTCAGTTAGTTTAGCAAACACTGTACACTCAGCAGTCTGTTGATTGAAGACAAGTAGTATTCATGCTAGGAATAAGGGACTCATGGTCCCACTGTGATATAGAAATAAAAATATTTATAATGTATATTTACTTTACTATGAAGGAAAAACTAGTGTTTTTTGTTTTTATATCATCCCATCAGACACCAACAACAACAACAAAACCACTAGTTAATTCATTGACCTATGTCTGGACAAACAATTTAAAGATCCATTAAATGAAGTCTGAGGAATTTCCAGAGGAAGGATCACTACACTTGATTAGTTTTACAACCACTGTATTAAGGACAGTCATTGAAAACTGTCATTATAACCTTTTAAAGAAAATGTAAGTGGAAAGCCTTACAAGGATAACCAAACCTTATCCTTATTTGGAGACTGTACTGAAAAACAAATTTGATCCGTGAATTTTGCTCTTTCATTCACTCATCAAACAGTAATATCAATCTCACAATGAAAATGCTTAATACAACTTTTAATCGGACATTGAGACACATACATGTTTGATAATAGTAAAGGTTATTTTTGCACTCATTGAGGTCTATAGCATTTAAAAAAATACAGTGAAAACAAAAATCTTTGATTCTTTTTTTTGAGGGGGAGGATAGATAGAGCATGAGTGCAAAGGGGTAGAGAGAGAGAGGAAGACAAAGAATCTAAAGCAGTTTCCAGGCTCTGAGCTGTCAGCACAGAGCCTGAAACAGGGCTCGAACCCACAACCTTGAGATCATGACCTGAGACGAAGTTGGATGCTCAACTGACTGAGCCCCCCAGGCACTCCCAAAATCTTTGATTCTAAAGATTAATTGCAAGCCATAGTCCTTTCATATCCTTTTTTAAGAGATCCAAAGAAAAGACGTCATTTCTGAGTTTGACTACAAATTTAACCAAATTCACTAAAATAAATAACCATACACATTACTATTAAAATAATAATAATTATATCATTTAGTTTAAGTTTAATCACCTGTTACGGATATTTGTGTGCCTCCCCCCTCCCAGATTCATATGGTAAAGCCCTAACTCATAAGGAAGTAATTAAGATAATGAGGTCATAAAATGGAGGCCTTTGTATGATAAAATTAGTGTTTTCATAAGAGACCCCAGAGAGCTCATTCCCTCTCTCTGCCATGTGAGGACACAGTGAGAAGGGGCCACCTGCAAACCAGGAAGACAGTTTCCCCAGGACACTGATCCTCTTGGACCTAGATCCTGGACTTTGGGCCAGTGAGAAAATAATTTTTTATTTGGACAGTGAGGAAATAATTTTCTGTTGTGTAAGCTGATCACTCTATGGTATTTTGTTAGGGAAGCTCAAGCAGCCCAGTGACCAATTTTCTCTTCTTCTAACATCTTGCAGAGAATGGAGTTAACTATGGGTAATTTCATTGACAGGGAGCTCTACATTTTAGCAAATATGTGAACCCAAAGTTCTCTTCAAAACACTGAAGAAGTTTCCCAGAGCCCTTGCAAGTGACCAGGTATTTTATAGGGACCTATTTCAGAGTCCCACTTACCAATAATACAATTTTTAACAAGTTTGCTTATCTGGTTTCATCTTGCATGGATGACTAAAAACTGAAAGAATGGAAAATACTCTGAGCTGGGACGTCATCAAAGTAAAAAGCTTTTGTACAGTTAAGGAAACAATCAGCAAAACTAAAAGGCAATTGATGGAATGGGAGAAGATATTTTCAAACGACATATCAGATAAAAGGTTAGTATCCAAAATCTATAAAGAATTTATCAATGTATTTTCCTCTCAGGACTGCCTCGCTGCATCCCAAAGCGTTTGGATTGTTGTATTTTCATTTTTGTTTCCATATATTTTTTAATTTCTTCTCTAATTGCCTGGTTGACCCATTCATTCTTTTGTAGGGTGTTCTTTAACCTCCATGCTTTTGGAGGTTTTCCAGACTTTTTCCTGTGGTTGATTTCAAGCTTCATAGCATTGTGGTCTGAAAGTATGCATGGTATGATCTCAATTCTTGTATACTTATGAAGGGCTGTTTTGTGACCCAGTATGTGATCTATCTTGGAGAATGTTCCATGTGCACTCGAGAAAAAAGTATATTCTGTTGCTTTGGGATGCAAAGTTCTAAATATATCTGTCAAGTCCATCAGATCCAATGTGTCATTCAGGGCCCTTGTTTTTTTTATTGACCATGTGTCTAGATGATCTATCCGTTTCTGTAAGAGGAGTGTTAAAGTCCCCTGCAATTACTACATTCTTATCAATAAGGTTGCTTACGTTTGTGAGTAATTGTTTTATATATTTGGGGGCTCCCGTATTCGGCGCATAGACATTTATAATTGTTAGCTCTTCCTGATGGATAGACCCTGTGATTATTATATAATGCCCTTCCTCATCTCTAGTTACAGCCTTTAATTTAAAGTCTAGTTTGTCTGATATAAGTATGGCTACTCCAGCTTTCTTTTGACTTCCAATAGCATGATAAATAGTTCTCCACCCCCTCACTTTCAATCTGAAGGTGTCCTCAGGTCTAAATTGAGTCTCTTGTAGACAGCAAATAGATGGGTCTTGTTTTTTTATCCATTCTGATACCCTATGTCTTTTGGTTGGCGCATTTTATCCATTTACATTCAGTGTTATAGAAAGATATGGGTTTAGAGTCATTGTGATGTCCCTAGGTTTCATGCTTGTAGTGATGTCTCTGGTACTTTGTCTCACAGGATCCCCCTTAGGATCTCTTGTAGGGGTGGTCTAGTGGTGACGAATTCCTTCAGTTTTTGTTTGTTGGGGAAGACCTTTATCTCTCCTTCTATTCTAAATGACAGACTTTCTGGATAAAGGATTCTTGGCTGCATATTTTTTTCTGTTCATCACATTGAAGATTTCCTGCCATTCCTTTTTGGCCTGCCAAGTTTCAGTAGAGAGATCTGTCACGAGTCTTATCGGTCTCCCTTTATATGTTAGAGCACGTTTCTCCCTAGCTGCTTTCAGAATTTTCTCTTTATCCTTGTATTTTGCCAGTTTCACTATGATATGTCGTGCAGAAGATCGATTCAAGTTATGTCTGAAGGGAGTTCTCTGTGCCTCTTGGATTTCAATGCCTTTTTCTTTCCCCAGATCAAGGAAGTTCTCAGCCATTATTTCTTCAAGTACACCTTCAGCACCTTTCCCTCTCTCTTCCTCCTCTGGAATACCAATTATGTGTAGATTATTTCTCTTTAGTGCATCACTTAGTTCTCTAATTTCCCCTCATACTCCTGGATTTTTTTTATCTCTCTTTTTCTCAGCTTCCTCTTTTTCCCTAATTTTATCTTCTAGCTCCCCTATTCTCTCCTCTGCCTCTTCAATCTGAGCTGTGGTTGTCTCCATTTTACTTTGCAGCTCATTTATAGCATTTTTTAGCTCCTCCTGGCTGTTCCTTAGTCCCTTGATCTCTGTAGCAATAGATTCTCTGCTGTCCTCTATACTGTTTTCAAGCCCAGGGATTAATTTTATGACTATTTTTCTAAATTCACTTTCTGTTATATTGTTTAAATCCTTTTTGATCAGTTCGTTAGCTGTCATTATTTCCTGGAGATTCTTTTGAGGGGAATTCTTCCATTTCGTCATTTTTGATAGTCCCTGGAGTGGTGCGGAACTGCAGGGTACTTCCCCTGTGCTGTCTTGAATAACTTGTGTTGGTGGGCGGGGCCGCAGTCAGACCTGATATCTGCCCCCAGCCCACCACTGGGACCACAGTCAGACTGGTGTGTGCCTTCTCTTCCTCTCTCCTAGGGGCAGGATTCACTGTGGAGTGGCATGGCCCGTCTGGGCTACTTGCACACTGCCAGGCTTGTGATGCTGGGGATGTGGCGTATTAGCTGGGGTGGATCGGCAAGGTGCACGGGAGCGGGAGGGGTAGGCTCAGCTCGTTTATCCTTCGGTGATCCACTTCGGGAGGGACCCTGCGGCACCGGGAGGGAGTCAGACATGCCACCCCGGAGGGATGGATCTGCAGAAGCACAGCAGGTGTTTGAGCGGTACAAGCAAGTTCCCTGACAGGAACTGGTTCCCTTTGGGATTTTGGCTGGGGGATGGGCGAGGGGGATGGCGCTGGCGAGTGCCTTTGTTCCCCGCCAAGCTGAGCTCTATCCTCTGGGGCTCAACAACTCTCCCTCCTGTTGTCCTCCAGCCCTCCTGCTCTCCGAGCAGAGCTGTTAACTTATAACCTTCCAGTTGTTAAGTCCTGCTTGCTGTCAGAACACATTCGTCTGGCCCCTCCGCTTTTGCAAGCCAGACTCAGGGGCTCTGCTTTGCTGGTGGGTCGCCCCTCCGCCCTCGCTCCCTTTAGCCAGTCCGTGTAGTGCGCACCACCTCGCCGCCCTTCCTACACTCTTCCGTGGGCCTCTTGTCTGCACTTGGCTCCAGAGAATCTATTCTTCTAGTCTTCTGGTGGTTTTCTGGGTTATTTAGGCAGATGTAGGTGGAATCTAAGTGATCAGCAGTACGCGGTGAGCCCAGCATCCTCCTATGCCACCATCTTCCTTTAATCTCCTATAAAGAATTTATCAAACTCAACATCCAAAAAACAAATAATCCAGAAGAAATGGGCAAAAAACGTGAATAGACACTTTTCCAAAGAAGACATCTAGATGGCCAACCAACACACGAAGAAATGTGCAACATCACTCATCATCAGGGAAATACAAATCAAAACCACAATGAGATACCACCTCACACCCGTCAGAATGGCTAACATGAACAACTCTGGCAACAACAGATGTTGGTGAGGATGCGGAGAAAGAGGATCTCTTTTGCATTGTTGGTGGGAATGCAAACTGGTGCAGCCACTCTGGAAACAGTATGGAAGTTCCTCAAAAAATTAAAAATAGAACTACCCTACAACCCAGCAATTGCACTACTAGGTATTTATCCAAAGGATACAGGTATGCTGTTTTGAAGGGGCACATGCACCCCAATGTTTATAGCAGCATTATCAACAATAGCCAAAGTATGGAAGGAGCCCAAATGTCCATCAATGGATGAATGGATAAAGAAGATGTGGTATATATATGTATATACACACACACACACACACACACACACACACAATGGAGTATTACTCGGCAATCAAAAAGAATGAAATCTTGCCATTTCCAACTACATGGATGGAACTGGAGGGTATTATGCTAAGTGAAATTAGTCAGTCAGAGGAAGACAAATATCATATGACTTCACTCATATGAGGACTTTAAGACACAGAACAGATGAACACAAGGGAAGGGAAGCAAAAATAATATAAAAACAGGGATGGGGGACAAAACATAAGAAACTCTTAAATATGGAGAACAAACAGAGGGTTACTGGAGCGGTTGTGGGAGGGGCGGTGGGCTAAACGGGTAAGGAATCTACTCCTGAAATCATTGTTGTACTATATACTAACTAATTGGGATGTAAATTGAAAAATAAAATAAAGTAGAAAAAGGAAAAGAAAAAAAATAAATAAAAATAGAAAAAATATACTACGAGCTTGGTGAATTTGTATACAGTTGGTACCGTAGAAACTGGTACACTTCTGTTCAGGAGGAAGAGACACAAAGTCTAAAACATAGTCCTAGTACTTTAGTTCAATAATGGGTGTTCATCAAAAGCCATCAAGACTATATGAACATATATAGATTACCTTTGGTTGTAGAGGCAAAAATATCTTCTGTAATGATCATATCTCACATTACAAAAACTCCATAAGGATGGGGACCATGTTTTTTGTTGTACCACAAGGTTAGTCTAGTGCCTGGCGAACACAGTAGGCTTATATGGAATTTACACTTACAGAACGAATAACAAAATAAACACAGTGATGCACCTTGGAGCTATAAGCCTTAGTTACCTGAAAAATTTGCTTATGTATAATGCAAATCTCAGTTCCTGAGGTTTAATTGTATTTCTAAAAGGAGTAGTCCATTTTGGAATTCCAACCCTAAAATTATTTACAAGGTTTATATGCTTTGTGTATTCTTTATTGAGTGCACACAGTAGAAATGTACACAATATAAAAAAACTCTAAGGTGTTCCTTCCTTAAAGTTCACTAGCTATCCAATGCTTTCTCTAGTGGCAAATACAATTCCTTGTCTCTTTTTCTTTCTTTCCTAACTACTATTAAATGCAAACAAATTTAATTTTATTTAATTCAGTAGTGTTTAGGGGATGTTGTCTTGAAAAAGCAGGTGTTCTTTCTTTTTTTAATAAGGTAAACTTGTTGTAATTAGAATAATTTGCATCCTACAGATGAGATGCTGTCCAGAATTCAATGATCCAGAAGTGTTCTTTGAACATCAAAGCAAAAATGGGTATTGTTGTTCTTTATTACTCCCTGATGAAATTGGACTTGGCAGGAGCAGAGCCTGGAATAATGCCAAGTTTATTGCCAGAGTTTGCAATCAGAGAGCAGAGTGTACTAGAAACCAGAGAGGCAGTATTGTGTGTAATTATTGGGCCAGTGTTGGGCATTCACTAGGGACTGAAGAAGAGAAAGGGTATGAACATTTATTGATCAGTAATAATCGATACAATGTGGTAAAAGGATTCCTGGACCTGCTTCATGACACCTGAAATAGTTCCCTTTTTTACTCAAGACGCTTTACCTTGGAAAATTGCTTTCACTTCTCTGGGAAATGTGTCCTTATTAATAAAATGAAATTTCAGGGGTGCCTGAGTGGCTCAGTTGGTTAGGTGTCTGACTCTTGATTCTGCTCAGGTCATGATCTCATTGTTTGTGAAATGGAGCCCCTCATAGAACTCTGCGCTGACAGTGTGGAGCCTGCTTACGGTTCTCTCTCTCTCTCTCTCTCTCTCTCTCTGTCTCTCCCCTGCTTGCACATTCTCTGTCTCTAAATAAATAAACATTAAAAATTAAAATTTCAAAGATGTTTTGCAAAACTAATATTTGATAATTCTCAAAAGGCTGGCCATAAGTTGTTTAACCATTATAATATCTTCATTACCTATAAAGTGTCATAGAACCTAAGGTACTATTATTGTGGTTAGACACTGGATCAATGAGGTTTTAAACTTGTGTTGAACATGAGCACAGCTATAAACTTACAGCCAGGTTGAACTGGCTTCCAGTTAACCTCCAAGGAATTTAGGGTTTCTCAGTTTAGGCTTTTAGGATTTCTATATCTAGGTTTTCACCAGAGCAGGCTAATTTTTTTTGTCCTGAAAAATGTTTATTATACTTTGCATGACTTTGAGTGTGCATATCTGCATGTGTGGAGTTTTGGGCCACAATCTACAGCAATGGAATAGTCTTGAATGTTAAGCTCTAACATTAGGAAGCAATGGATCCAAAACAATTCCATCAGACAAATCTGAGGTTTCAGTCTTGAATCTTCCAGTTACTTGCTTTGATTTAAATATCAGTTTTTTCATCTACAAGGATATGTAATAAAGAACTGTAACTCTTGAGAGTTCATACAAAGATCAAATGAGATAATTCATTTAAAATGTGTAGCTCAGTGCCTGACTTCAATTAAAAATGTATTTCATTCTTGTTATATTTATTATGATAATGTTCTGGTAGATCAGATTTTTTTTCTTTTTTCAGTGCCCCATAAAGTCAATTTTCATTTTCAGTTGGGTAAGAATTCAGTTGTTGGACACATATCATAGAAGCTTCATTGACATTCATATTTTATTCCCTTATTTCATTTTTAAATAACAGCTTTATTGTGATAACATCCTTATGCCAGATAATTCACCCATGTAAAGTGTACAATTCAGTGATTTTTATCATATTCAGAGTTGTGCAACATACCACACAATCAATTTTAGAAAACTTTAATCACTCCAAAAAGAAACCCCATACTCATTATCAGTTACTCTCAGTTATTTCATTTTGTCTGTAGAAGTGAAGGAAAGGTCATTCTCTAAGACTGCTCCTGAATAAATGAGTGTTAAATAGATGAGGGGAGAGTATATAATGCAAATAAGCTTGAGAGCAAGATACAAACATTTTAACAAAGTGAATGCAGTAAAATTCGATGAGTCCTGTCTCAAATCTGTAATGTGAGAAAAAGTAATTGTGAAAAAGAGAGCACAATTTTCTTTTGATAACTAATACTCATCATACTATCATTATTTTGACAATTGTCACAAAAATATTTATTATCCTTGACTTAATAATGTTCTTCTGGGAATATATCCTTAGAAAATCATTGAAATCAGTTAAAAAAAAAAGTAAGAGTTCTGCTTACAGTTAGGATATAAAAAAATCATGAAAGACCTTGATTCCCACTGACACAAGTGACCCAATACAACAAAAATTTAAACTTCTGTTCAAAACCACCATTATGTGGAAAATCCTGTTTCATAGGCACAAATAAATCTAAAAGAACTAAACTTTCCAGAGAAACAAACTCTTCATGGGTGAGAACGCGATGGAGAGCCCTTTTACTTGGCGTACTTGCTGTGGTTGGGATCAAGATAGATGGAGCAACAAGCCTCCAGCTCAAGAACAATCTTGGCTTTGACTAAGAGAACTTTGCCAAACCTTATCAACTTTTGAGCCAATGTGAGTCTGAGTCTGAGGAAACTTCAAATGCAAAGAAAATGCTCTTCCCTCGTTTATGGTCTTACATGAATATTTCACTGAATAGTCAAATCTTGGACCAGGAAATTGAAAGATTGCATTATTTTACAATCTCACAGTCTAAAAGTCTTATATTTTCATTGTTTCACAATCTCAGAAATCCTGCAGTCTCCAGACATGAAGCTGTGTGGTCTCATTGTCCTATAGTCCTAGAATGACTGGAGTGATAAATGTTGGCAAGAATATGGCACAGCTGGCACACATATATTGCTGGTTGGAATGTGAAATGGTACACCTACTTTGGAAAATGGTTGAATACTTTCTTAAAAAATAAACATACACCTACTCTATGTCTCAGAAATTCTACTCTTAGGTATTTTTCCAAGAGAGAGAGAAAAAAACTATGTCCACAAAAAAACTTGTATAAGAATGTTGACAAAGGTTTATTCATAATCTCCTAAACTGGAGGCAACCCAAATGTCCTTCAACACATGAAGGCATGAGCAAATTCAAACAGTGGAATACTACTCAGCAATACAGACAAATAAGCTACTGGTACAGATAATGACATGGATGAACTTCAAAAATATTATGCTGAACCCAAAGAGCCAGATACTCAAATAAATACTGTATGATTATTTATACCTCATCCTAGAATATGCCAAACTAACATGTGGTGACAGAAAGCTGATAAGTGGCCTTGGGATGGGGAATTTGTGGGGAGGATGGGATTGACTGCAAGAGGCTCGAGGGAACTGTCCGAGGTGATGAAAATTTTCTATGTCCTTATTGATGGTCATGGAAGTGTACATTTGTCAAAACTCATTGATCTGTATAAATTGTGCATTTTATTATATTTAAATTATATCTCCATAAAATTGATTTTTAAAAAGGAAATGTACTTGAAAATTCAAATAAATCTTCTAAACAATTATTTGCTGGAAAATATTCATTTTAGTGTTTGTTATACAGTAAAACAAAGACATTGAAACAAATTATGTAACTAGAAGTTAAGCAATGGCATAGTGAAATTAAGGTATCTCAGTGCTGAGTAACATTATTTAGGGTGGTTAAATTTCTGATTTTATTACGATATTTAATAATATTTCCAATATTATTATTTAGAACGACATTATTTGGGGCAGTTACATTCCTAATCATTAAGATTGTGTAGCAGCATGGCAGAAGTTTAGATACATACATAAACATTTAACTAGGAAACAGACTGAAAAACTGGAGTGTTACAGATTGCTGATATGGAGATTAATGGGACTTGTAAATCTAAGCTCTACAATCTTGACAAAAATCACAGTTATCATTTTTAGCTGAGTCTATACTTTACTGATAATGTGCAAGCAAAATAACCGTAATAATAAGAAATAACACTGTTAGCAAGAGTAAGGCAATAGATGAAACATGTCTAGCTTAAATGATTACATTTGTGAAAATGTATCATTCTTTCTCAATAAGAATTATGAAAGCTTTTGTGAAAATTTCACGTTAAAATTTTTCATTTCTAACCTTGCAAGTATTAATGTTTGTTAAATATTTCCCCAGTTCATTATATTAATTACTAAGCAAAGCAAATGTAAAGTTTATATCTCTATCCTTTATTATTTGTGTAAGTAATAATATCGTTAAAGTTTAGCAAATTCTTCAGATTACGCATTTTATTAATATATCAGGTTTTTTTTCAAGTTTAGCACAAGCAAATCTTGTGAAGAAGTGTCTTAATATATTACTATTCCTCAAGTTCTATAAATATCTATAATAAAACTTTAGTGAGAATGGGCCAACAATCTAAAACTTAAAATAAATTCATGTCTCAATTATGCTATCTCTAGGTAGAAAATTTCAAAATTCCAAAACATTCTTTTAAGGAAAATTTAGAAAATATATGTTAGGTTATGTTTTCTAGAAATCATTGCTTTAATGGCATAAAATCTGCACTTCCTTGTACAAAAATGAAAAAAAAAAAAAACACCCTGCATTTCAAGCCTATTTGGTATGGGATAAAACAATAGGGAAGATGGGGCACCTGGGTGGCTGTCAGCTAAACATCAGACTCTTGATACTGGTTTGTGAGCTCAAGCCCTACATTGGGCTCTGTGCTGAATGTGGAGCCTGCCTGGGATTCTCTCTCCTGCTCTCTCTCTCTCTCTATGCCCCTCCTCTGCTTGTGTGTTCTCGTTCTCTCTCTCTCTCTCTCTCTCTCTCTCTCTCTCTCTCTCTCCCTTTCTCTCCCTCTCTCTCTCCCTGTCTCTCTCTCTCTCAAAATAAAGAAACTTAAAAAGCAATAGGAAAGAAAACAGCAATATTTGGATACATTTTAGCATAGAAAAATACTCATAGCAGCAATTCACCATTCAGTGTTCTTAGCACTCTCAGAAAAATAATTGATAATTATTTCAGTTATATTCGTACCTGTAACTTATACTGTTCAAGTAGTCCATGCTGTGCTTGCAAAGCAATGACATGCAGTAGGTGAGATAAGTGATACACATGAGTTTGATTTACATTTTGGAATTCAAGGGCACAGGGTAAAGAATAATCAGGACTGGAGCTATTGAGGGAAGTCTCTAGAGTAGTTAGCAATCAAATAAAGGAAGGCTCAAGATTGTTCTTTTACAAGGTGGTATATGTAGCTGGATTGTGTCACTGCAGGAGAATTTATCTGGTAAAGGTAGTCATTTGGTGAAATATAAGATGTCATGATGTATCTAATATGGCCACTCCTTTGAAGAAAGAGAGAAAGGTAATATTTCTTCCCATGAAGAATATTGAGCTTTCTCAAATCTAAGGTTGTTTCCTAAATGTATCCATTGATAAATCTAAATGGGTTATAGTTTAAAAAACAGATGGTAGCCAGTTTCTCTATTTCTTCCAATATATTTATTGTCTACAAAGTTTAGGAACATTGGAAGTCCTTCTAATGTCTCACATAATTAATGCCTTTGCAACTGAAGAATCACTACTGTCTGAATGACTTAAACATCTTTCCTTAGTTACAACTTCCCCAGACACAACCTTCTACTTTACTTTCATAGAATAGATGTTTTCTACTAGATATATTTACTTTGAAAGTGAAAGGAAGTGGTCCATAATAAGATGTATGTAGTAAAGTACATAGGCTTTTTTTTTTTAAGTATAGTAGACCTTTCTAAAGAGCTGAGGATTTAAAGTTAAGTTTTCAAAGAGGGTGGAGTCCCTGTCTTTATTGTTATATATGACTGCTAATAGATAGTATATAGTTTATAGAAATGCGGAAAAAAATTTAAACATGATAGGTTTGTCTGCAATGGCAAAGTTCCTATACAGGGCAGGGTGGACAGAGTTTCACACTAAAATCAAGACCCAGACCATTCATATACTTAACAAAGAGTAACTATTCACATCTGACTATATTCCAGGGACCAAGGACCTTCTAATTAATAACCTTGCTAAGAACCGTAGGAGAAAGCTGAATATTGTTCTAAGAATGTAGAAGAAAAATTGGATGGTCAGGTAAGGGTTTTATGGGAACTAATCATTTGAACTGAAGTCTAGATCATGAGTTGGAGGATCTAGGCAAGAAGAGGCATTCTACGATGAGATAAATGCTAGTGCAAAGGACTGGGGAAGCAGAACATAAGAGATTCAAAAACCTAGAAGGCTAGAGTGGTTGGAGCTCCACGTGAGAGAAAAAGTGATATCAGATGAGGCTGAAGAGCTAGGCAAGGAAAAGAACTTTGCAGGTCTTGTGGATGCAAGATGACTCTTCAGTTTCTGGCTTGTGAAATTGGGTAGATGGTGATGTCATTAACTGAGTTAATGAGTCCTAAAAGAAGACAAGGTCATGAATTTAGCTTTAGTCTTTTGTTTAGTTTGAGTAAAAGGATGACTTTAAGCCAGGTAAGTGGAAATATCTAGAAGAAAAACAGGATTCATTGATCTAAAGCAAAAAGAGATGTCTAGATAAAGAAGAGCAAAGCCCAAACCCAATAGAAGGAAGGGAATAATAAAGATTAAAGCAGAAATAAATGAAATAGAGACTAAAAGAAAAGATAAATAAAACCAGGAACTGGTTCTTTAAAAAGATAAAATTGATAAACCTTTAGCCAGACTCATCAAGAAAAAATAGAGAGGACTCCAATAAAATCAGAAATAAGGGACAAGAAATAACAACTGACACAACAGAAATAAAAAGGATTATAAGAGAATATTATGGAAAATTAGATGCCAACTAGAAGAAATGGATAAATCCCTAGAAATATATAAGCTCCCAAAATTGAATCAGGAAGAAGTAGAAAATTTGAACAGACCAATTACTAGCAATGAAATTGAATCAGTAATCAAAAAACTCCCCACAAATAAAAACCCAGGACAGTAGGGATTCATAGTGAATTCCACCAAACATTTGAGAAAGAGTTAATGCTTATTTTTCTCAAAGTATTTCAAAAAATAGAAGAGGAAAGAAAGCTTCCAAGTTCACTTTACAAGGATAGTATTACCTTTATACCAAAACCAGAAAAAGATGCTACAAATAAACTATAGGGCAGGATCTCTAATGAACACAGATGCAAAAGTCCTCAACAAAATATTCGCAAACCACATTCAGTTATACATTTAAAACAATCATTCACCAAGATCAAATGGGATTTATTCCAGGGATGCAAGTTTGGCTCAAAACTCACAAATCAATCAACATGATACACTGCATTAAGAAGGAAAGGATAAAAGCTATATGATCATCTCAATAAATATATAAAAAGGTTTTGACCAAGTATAATAGCCATTCATGATAAAAATTCTCAACAAAACAGGTTTTAAAGGGAACATACCTCAACATAATAAAGGCCATATATGAAAAACCCAGAGCTAAATTCATACTCAATGGTGAAAAGCCAAAAGCTTTTCCTCTAAGATCAGGAACAAGACAAAGATGCCCACTCTTCTTCAGCATAGCACTGGAAGTCCTAGCCAACAACAATCAGGCAAGAAAAAGACAAAAAAAAAAAAAAGGCATTCAAATTGGTAAGAAAAAAGTAAAATCATGAATTTTTGCAGAATGCATGAATACTATATATAGAAAACCTAAAGACTCCATCAAAAAAATCTACTAGAACTGATAACTGAATTCAGTAAAGCTGTGGGATATAAAATTAATATACAGTAATCCACTGCATTTCAATACACTTGTCATTAAGTTGCACAAAGGGAAATTAAGAAAACAATCCCACTTACAATTGCATCAAAAAGAATAAAATACCTAGGAATAAACTCAACCAAGGAGGTGAAAGACTCTGAAAACTATAAAATGTTGATGAAAGAAATTGAAGATGACTCAGGTAAAGGGAGGGGCATTCCATGCTTTATTCATCAGAAGAACCAATATTGTTAAAATGTCCATACTCCCAACGCAATCTACAGATTTAATGCAATCCCTATCGAAATACCAACAGCATTTTTCACAGAACTAGAATAATACTAAAATTTGAAAAAAATATCATACAGTATACTGAGAAATATTTACGAAGCCTATTGGGGGCAAACTCTGTGCCCTGCCATATCCCCTAGGTTCTTAGCATTGTCACACACACCAGTAGACTTCCAAAGACAGCATGTACATCTGTCTGAAGGTTTTCTCTGGCAGTCTGAGGCTGTTCTGTGGGTGCACAGTAGCAGTCTGAAAGCCTCAGGAAATTTACAACCCCCCAAGCAGCCACAACTGATGGAAGACAGTGTTTAAATACTCCAGATTCCTTGTCCTTCAGTCTGAATAAGGTACATGTTCTACATTAGCTCCCAACGTCTACAATGGTAATTTGCCTAATAAAACACTCTTGTTATTTTGTTAAATTATTATGTCATATGCTATTTAAGTTTGTCTCTATTCCCTCTTTCACTTCCTCACTCTGCTACCAGTGTTTCCCATCTAAATTATTTACACTTGAATCCTCTTTTTAAAGGCTTACTTGTGGTGAAACTCAAACTAAGATACGATCACATTTTCTCATAATGTATTTTCTAAGATACTTAAAAATTCTAAACATGGTGGAGAGAAAAGAGAATAAGAAGGGCACATGCTGCCACCACAGTGGGGAATGTGTTCCAAGACTCCCAGCGGATGCCTGAAACGGCAGATAGCATAGAACCCTAATTATACTGTGCTTTTTTCCGGTACTTATGTATCTATGATAAGGTTTAATTTATAGATTAGGCACAATAAGAGATTAACAAAGACTAATACTTAAGTAGAACAATAATAACAATATACCTAAAATTATGTGAATGTGGTCTCTCTCTCAACATACCTTATTGTACTGTACTTACCCTTATGATTATGTGGGATGATAAAATGCCTGATAAGATGAAGCCAGGTGAATGATGTAGGCATGGTGACAGCTTTAAGCTGACACTGACCTGAGATACTTCAGAAGGAGGATCATCTGTTTCCGGACCATGGCTGACTGCAGGTAACTGAAACTGCGGATAGTGAAACTGTGGATAAAAGGGAACTACTGTATTTTCAGAAAAACTACTCTTGTGTCCATTGCAAACATAATAGCACTCTTGGACTATCTGAATTCACCTATATAAATTATAAAACAATGCAAATTGTATTTGTGCTTTTTCATCAACATAAAAAAAAAAGTTATAATGACCATGTGTCATATCTGTTCGGTCAAAATTATTTATTATGCACCTACTAGATCCTAAGTACTGTACTACATTGTGAAGATAAAATGGTGAGTAAAATCAATAACATCGATTTTTACTCAGGCACCTTATAGTGCAATTTGTAACAGTGGTTATAAATTTGTCCTCACTCAATGTCAAACTGTGAGAAGTGGTATGAAGGGAAATATTGAGACCTAAATGTGCATGTGACAGAGGGGATTGAACTAATGTGTGAGTCCAAGGAGTAAAGGTTTTTACTCACACATGACGTAGGGCTTAGCTAGAAGGGTGGTGGACACAGTTCAGCAAAAAGCAGGCAACATAAAGGTGAGAACCTGGGGACTGTGGAACTTTGGAAGAGCTAGAAGATGCTCACTGTGGCTGCCACGCAGGAACAAGGGAGGGTCACAGGGTTGAACCTTTCTTTTAGTCTCCAGTAAGGTTTTGTTAAGGAATGTGACCTTGGGAAATCATTTTTGAAGATTTAAGTTGGGAGGTCAAGTAAGATATATATTTTTCAACAATCTCGACACTATTGGAAGACATACATAGATGGTATCAATGTCCAAATAACTTGTGCTAAAGCCTAAAGCTCAAGTCCATATCGTGAAAAATGTGAAATTAAAGTATTTTGCATCAACCTGACTATTTAATAATATTTTGAGATTGCACAATGTTTCCAATGTTTACTTGAGAGTAGTTATGAAAGTGTAGTATGAGTGGCCTGTCACAACGTCAGCACTATTCTCTCTTTCAAATTCAAAGGCACCCTCATTTACATACAAGTATTTATAGACAGACTGCCAGGCAACAGCTTTTCTATTAACAAAAAATAAAGCAAAGTAAAAGCTTAATGGCCGAGTCGTATCGAGTGCACAGTGGTGTTCATATTTGCCACAGTCTGTGTCGCCTGTTCTTAATGTTGAAAACAATTTGGAATAGATGAAGTATGAAGTCTTTCCCTTTACTTGTGAATTACAAAGCTATCACTTTGTCAAAGTTATGACTGTATTTATTCTGAGACAGAGCCTGAGAAACTAAAATAAATTCAGCAATATAATTTTAAAAATTTATATGGAATTACCAGTTACCTTTCTAGTTTCCCCTTCGTCTTCTCCTCTGTTTCCTCCTTCATTCTTTAGGCACTTTCCTTGTGTGATTTCCACACTGAGCCAAAAAGAGCAGATAGAGCCAGACTTTCAGAACTCTTCAGTGGAGCTCTATGTTTAAAGATATCTATATGCTCATGGTCTCTTCTTCAACTTTGACCCACTGTCTCACTTTGAGTGTTCTTACCCCCTAGACAATTATGTTCTGTTACAGAGGGTGCTTCATGAGTCACTACTCTCTCAGTTGTCAAGAGAAAACCATGTGGAAGTATGGAACTCCAATAAAGAAAATAGCACCATGCTATTTTCACGCAACTGTGAATACATTGGTATAACGAAAAATGATTACTGATAAAAACAAGTGATGCATTCAGAAATTTTACTGATATGAGAGGAAATCCATACTTTTGATGAACTAAAAGTGAAACTGCTTTCCTGTCATATCTTTTCATCTGAAGTTCTTTAATTGTTTAGTAAACAGGAAAGTAATTTCAGTAATTACATCTTATAGTAAACAAAAAAGGATGGCAATTGTTAACATTTTAAGATTAAAGAGAGTCAACGATACAACTGGAAAAGACTAATATGTTCTAAGATATGACCAAAGTAATTATTTTTATTGCACATTGCAACTGATAATAACCATTTCCACTGCAAATGAAAACAGACATAAAGTAAAGCTATATTAAGAATTAAAAAAATTATAAGACAACATAATGAGTAAATATATGCCAGTAAACTTGAAAATATACATGAAGTAACAATTTTCTCAAGAGAATAAATTAATCAAGCCAAGACAAAAATTAAAAATACCAAACAAAAGTTAGAAAATATATATAGACTAATAACCATTTCATCAGGTTAATTTAAAACTAATGCAATTAATCACATTGTTCTGCTGAAGAAAAGATTAGATACACTTCAAGGACAGGTGTCAGAAAGGACACATGCTAACAGAAAGATTTTTTCTGATCTATAACCCAAATTGTCTCGTACATTAATTTTTGAAATAGGGAGAGACAGAGAGTAAGCATGGGGGGGGGGGGGGGGCGGGTGGGTAGAAAGAGAGAGACACAGATTCCAAAGCAGTTTCCAGGTTCTGTCAGCACAGAGCCTGATGCAGGGCTCAAACCCATGAACTGTGAGATTATGACCTGAGTTGAAGTCAGACACTTAACCAACTGAGCCAACCAGGTGCTCCACAAAACCCCTTTATAAATTTGTATAAATCTTATTTGAAAATACAATAGAAATAAGCTATGTTATTTCAATAACTCTATAATGTAACTTTAAATAAACTATGGGGCGCCTGGGTGGTTCAGTCAGTTTTGGCATCCAACTCTTGATTTCAGCTCAAGTCATGATCACAGGATTGTTTAATGGAACCCCAGGTTGGGCTCTGTGCTGTGCATGGGACCTGCTTAACATTTACTCTCTCTCCCTCTGCCCCTCTCTCCTGCTCTCTCTCTCTCTCTCAAAACAAAAAAAAACCAAACTATTTCATTTTCCCTCTGCAAAAATCTTAACTTCACCCATATATGGGAGAACTATTCTAATCTTGACAATAAAATGAAACATATCTTCTTTATAATTTGCAGTCATTGGGGCGCCTGGGTGGCACAGTCAGTTAAGCATCCAACTCTTGATTCTGGCTCAGGTCATGATCTCATGGTTTATGGGATTGAGCCCTACATTAGGCTCTGCACTGACAGCATGGAGCCTGCTTAGGATTGTCTCTCTCCCTCTTTCTCTCTCTCTGCCCCTCCCCTGCTCATGCTTTGTCTCTCTCAAAATAAATAACCATCAAAAAAATTTTATAGTGTGCAGTCATTGACATTTAATAGAATACAGCTTTTTTGTGCTTATTTGCAAAAGATCTTAAAGATCTACTTTATCTTTAATTTAGACTACATTATGTAAAATGCTGGATAGTTATGGAAGAAAATGCATTTGAACAAAATTTTTCCTTAGTAGGCTTTGTTCAAGTTGCATGGTTACAATGGTACCGCAAAATGTGCTTTATTTAATTTCTTTTGTTTTACTTAGTTATCTCAATTTTCTCAATTTTCTAAGCTACACAGATACAAGTCTTGGCATTGTCTTATGAGAAATGCAGTTGGACAGTTTCCTAAAATTTTCTAAATGATTCATGTATGACAGTATAAAGGTAGTTAGACTGTGGTAACTTTTTTTCTCTTCCTGAAAATGACTATAATATTTAACTGCCGCGAAATGAAACCATAACTTATAATGTACATGGCAAAGAAAGAAAGAAAATCTGTCAATACACATTCAAAATTGTTAAAGATATAAGTGGATGTGTCTGGCTAAATGAGATTTAGAACTCCTTAAGCCTTGTTTGATTTTAGAAAGAAAAAAGAGCTTGAATTTTTAAGTCTAAATAGAATGATAAAAGAAAACAAAGCATTAACTTAACCAGTCTCTCTGCCATTAGTTATTTTGGTCATCATCCGTATCTTTTATCCAATCAAATGATTTAAAATTTTAATAGGAAGCAAGAAATTCTACTGAGGAAAATAAACTTTACTAATAGAAGAAGGCAAACTAAAGACACTTAATAAATAAATACTTTATTGCAGTACTATAATTAGTGATGATGACAGCAATACATATAGCAAATTATGAAAGTAAAGTGATTTTTCTTCCTGCTAGGCTATAAAAGATGTTTTTTTAAGGGCACATTAATACTATTTCCTTAATGCAAGCTTGGGCATCAGTCCAGGTGCTATTTCTAAAAGCAGTAAGCCCTTAACAAGGCCTTCTATAGAAATACCTCAGTAGTATTGCTGGAGTGGAGCTATGCATTCCCAGTGAAAGGACTCAGTAGTCATTAGCAACTTTTACAGAAATCTTTGGACAGCTTTCACAGGACAGCAAGGAGGATATTCATGAAACTACTCAGGAAAGTTAATTCCAAATTAAAAAGAGACGCATTTGCAATTCAAGAAATTGAATGGTAATGCCAATTAGTCACATTTTCTATTTAAGAAAAGATTAGGGCGGAACCTCAGTAGCTCAGTTGATTAAACATCCAACATTGGCTCAGGTCATGATCTCACCATTCTTGGGTTTGAGCTCCACATCCGGCTCCCGGCTGTCAGCACAGCTTTGGATCCTCTCTCTGCCCCTCCCCCTCTGGTTCTCTTTCTCTCACTCTCTTTCAAAATTAATAAACTTAAAAAAAAAAAAAGAATGAAAGAAAAGATTAGGTATACTTCAACTTCAGGATGGCAGAAGAAACACATGTTGAAACACCTGTTTTTGTGTGCTCTCGTTTTCTTTCTGAATATATCACGTACATATGTGCATCTCTTCCTGCTATGTATACATATATACGTATGCATATGTAACAGGAAGATAGATAATGGTATAGATATAGAATCTCCAATGTCAGAATAAAAAAAGTGAAGTGTCTGGGCCCCAGGGACCTCAGTCGGTTGACTGTCTGACTCTTGACTTCAGCTCAGGTCAAAATCTCAACGTCATGGGATCAGGCCCTAAGTCTGGGCTCCACGCTGAGTGTGGAGCCCCCTTAAGATTCTTTCTCTCTCTCCCTCTTTCACTCTCCACTGCTGAGGCACACTCTCTCTCCTAAAAAAAAAAAAAAAAGAAAAAGAAAAAAGTAAAGTGTCTACGTGTCTAGACATCAGAAACAGAGAAGGAACATACAGCAATAAGCCATATTTGAAGCCATTAGGCCCATGCAGTGAGTAACTATCACCTAGAAATCCACAGTGGCTAAGGTCTCAGCACCTACATAGAAACAGAAGCCAGGTTTCTAGGCCGTACACACAGTGGGGAATCAGAACTGGGAAACATCTGTGAAGCCAGAAGATGCAATGTATTAAAAGTGACGAAGGAAAATATTTCATGATGATAAAACGAACAATGCACTAAAATACGACAATTAAAACTTACGTGCACTGAAACAGAACTTTGCAGGATATAAAGCAAGACTCACAGATTTAAAGTGAAAAATCCCAAATCTACAATTTTGGTGTGATATTTTAACCAATCAATTAATAAACTGGTAGAATAAGCAGGCAAAAAGCAGTTCTTGAAATACTCAAACCTGATTAATAATTTTTAGTCAATAGATATTTAAAAAAAATTTTTTTTAACATTTATTTATTTTTGAGAGACAGAGAGAGACAGAGCATGAGCAGGGGAGGGGCAGAGAGAGAGGAGGAGACAGAATCTGAAGCAGGCTGCAGGCTCTGAGCAAGCTGTCAGCACAGAGCCTGATACGGGGCTCAAACCCACAAACTGTGAGATCATGACCTGAGCCGAAGTCAGATGCTCAACCGATTGAGCCACCCAGGCGCCCCAGCCAATAGATATTTTATTAGAGAACTATTCACCCAATAAAGAATGCATATTTTTTTTAATGTTTATTTATTTTTTTTTTTAAATTTTTTTTTTCAACGTTTTTTATTTATTTCTGGGACAGAGAGAGACAGAGCATGAACAGGGGAGGGGCAGAGAGAGAGGGAGACACAGAGTCGGAAACAGGCTCCAGGCTCCGAGCCATCAGCCCAGAGCCTGACGCGGGGCTCGAACTCACGGACCGCGAGATCGTGACCTGGCTGAAGTCGGACGCTTAACCGACTGCGCCACCCAGGCGCCCCAAATGTTTATTTATTTTTGAAAGAGAGAGAGAGACAGAATGTGAGCAGGGGAGGGGCAGAGACAGAGGGAGACACAGAATCTGAGTCAGGCTCCAGGCTCTGAGCTGTCAGCACAAATCCCAATGCAGGGCTCAAACTCATGAACTGCGAGATCATGACCTGAAATGAAGTCAGATGCTTAACCAACGGAGCCACCCAGGTACCCTGTGAATGCATATTTTTAAGCACATATTTTGGACCTTTATAAAATGAATGATTACCTTAGACAGAAGTTTTAAGAAATTAAAAAAAAAATTAAACAGCTCACAACTCTTTAGTAAAAACAATGAATGAAATTAAAAATTAGCAACCAAACACATCTAATAAAATAGAATAATTTTGGAAATAAAATATCACATGGCTAAATAATACACACTGCTAAACAAATAACAATAAAGATTTTTAAATATTTAAAATAAACAGAGGGGCACCTGGGTGGACTCAGTTGAGCATCTGACTTGAACTTAGATCATGATCTCATGGTTTGTGGGCTCGAGCCCAGTGTCAGGCTCTGTGCTGACAACTCAGAGCCTGGAGCCTGCTTCAGATTCTGTGTCTTCTTCTCTCTGCCCCTCCCCTGCCCGTGCTCTCTCTCTCTCAAAAATAAACATTAAAAATTTTTTAAAAATAAAACAAACAGAAAAGCTACATTATGTTCCAACTGGTGGTCCAAAATCAGTATTTGGAAGATGTATCATTTCATGTCCATTCATTATAAGATGAGACAAAATCGAGACTAAATAAATTTAACAATTGTCTCAAAGCGCTAAAATTGTAGTAAGCCAAGAGAATGGAGAGGCAGAAATACCACAGGTAAAAGGAAAAATTAATAGGGGAGGCTGGGTGACTCAGTCAGTTAAGTGTATGACTCTTGATTTTGGCTCAGATCATGATCTCATGATCGGTGAGATTGAGCCTGGAGTCAGGCTCTGCGCTGACAGCTCGGGGCCTGCTTGGGATTCTCCCTCTGTCCCTGTCTCTCTGCCCTGCTTGTGCTCACTCAATCTCTCTCAAAATAACTAAAATAACTTTTTTAAAAAGTAAAAATTAATAAAATAGAAAATAAGAGTAACAGAAGTAATAACAACCAAAAATTAGAAATGATGATCAATAAAACTAAGAGATAATGCATTGAAAAGACAAAATAGATACTCTTATAAGCATGGTAAATAAAACTAGAGAACAAAAGCAAAACAATTAAGAAGGAGAAAGACATAAACTGAACCTACATTAGAAGTTTTTTTAACTTATAAAATAACATAATGAATAAATATATATTAACAAATTTGAAAGCATAAAGGAAATTGTAATTTTCTCAAAAGATTGAATTATGTAAATCAAACCACGGCAAACTTAAAAAAGATAAACAAAATACATAGAAAACCTATACATTTCCCTCAGAAGCAGACCTCAAGGCAAGTATTTGGGTGCAAGTAGTTTGTACAGTAGTTGACTTCCCAAAGCCCTGATGTGGAAGTGTAGAACATGAAGACAAAGTGAGAACATTTCTGGGCGGGTTACCAGGAGTGATAAGTAGGGCTTTGTCCCCCTGGAGGCCTCTGGAAGTCTGTGTGAAATACTTTTCCGAATTATGCCACTTGAGGAGCAATGAAACTAAGGTATGCATCCACAAACTCTTATCTTTCATTTGTTGTGGGTTTCTCCTGGAGGTACTAGTTCCCTGAAACTTGTGGTCCCTTCTGCATGGGAGCCAAAGGCAGTTGTCAGCCAGAGCATCGCTTCCAGGAAGCAGCTGTTGACATGCATCGTACAGATGACTGACGGCTGGGCCCCAACAGTCCATGCTACAATAAGTACCTACTTATTGTTGTTGTTGTTTTTAAATGCTTCACCCGGATGGTGGAGGGAGAATCACAATGGTGATCCCCCTACTACACGGGCACCCATCTTGGGAAGCCTCTCTATCCTTGAGGGCCTGAGAGCTCCCCCCTCTCCTACCAGACCTATGAACACTCTTTTCATTTGACCTGAGAGTTCAGATGCAAGACAAATTGTTTCGGTGTGGGGCAATCGGAGTAGATTTTTTAGAGAATGTGTAATCTGAACAGGGCAAATTTACAGTGGGTAGTAAGAAATGAATAGAACATTCCAGGTCTAGAAGACTGGTATACATAAAATGGACAAAAGAGTAGAAATGAGAAAGTCTAGTGCATGTTTTCCTATTAATGAGCGATCTAGGTTGACTTGAAGCAGAAAGGTTGATTATGTGGGAGGTTCATGTAGCAAGAAATTTCAGTGACAGGTGATTTGGAAAGATCTGGCATATGACTTTATCTAATTAACACTGCTAGCCAATTCAGGCTAAGGAAATAAAGAAAATTGTGTTTTAGGAAGTTAAATCGGTCGGTAAGGTTAAAGATAGATTTTGGGCAAAGAGCTGCAATGGTTTTTGAAGTAATAAATGCCTATATTTGGATTGGCTACAGTGGGGATGGAAAGAAAGGAACAAATTGAGAACCACACAAAATTTTAGAATGGAAAGGTATTTTAGAAAACCACCCACTTCCCCACCATTTTGAAGATCAGGTAACTGAAGCAGGGAGAGGAAGTGTCTTATTTGATGTCAGAAGGCTAGTTAGTAGCTAAGACAAGAATACGTTTTGATCATTGGACTCCAAGCAAGGGCTATTTTTAAAATTCAGAGGCTTCTTCTTCCAATGATAAGCAAATGATTGAACTGTGGTTGTTACATTTAGACTTTCCTTTCCTCTTTCTGGTTTGAGGCTTAAGAAAGGAAATAGCCACTAATCTTTCTTATCTCACTAGAAAAATTTCAGAACTTGGCAACTAGTTAGTCATGAGGTTTGAACTCAAATAAGGAATGAAAAATAAATGATTGTCTTGATGATTGAGAAAACAAAATGGATTTTGATTGAGAAAATGAAATTTTTTTGCAGAGATAAAGACATTTCTTCTAGGCTGCTGAGTTTAAGGTGACAAGATATATAAGAATACATGGTCAGCATGAAGACGGAGTATACATGATCAGGAGGGCTCGACATGTTTGCATACAAGTGCTGACTTTAAGTCATATGTGCAGTGATGTTAGGTGTGATTTTTGAAGTTAATTTATTCAGTCAAATTTCTTTTCTTTCCTATCTTAAAAGACCTAAGATGGAATTTGTTTAACTTCAGACAGGTTGATTAATCTCTGATACCAGTTGCTATGTAATAATACCTGCATCAGCATTTCTAATTTTATAGTTAGACAAAGTTATTTTAAAAGGAAATTTCACAGAGAAAGATTTGAACATCTGGAAAATATATGTAGAATGTCATATCTAAGTCCATGATATTGCCAAATAGGTGGTGTACAACTTTAAGTCAAGCACAAATTATATAATCTTCTTATTCTTTGGATAATGTTTAATATCTTGAAATAATTACTTTTCAAGTTTATCTGAATCTCTGCTCTATTAAATTGATTATGAAAAAATATTTTTTCTTTGAATTAGTGGACATCTTTTCTTCCTTCCTCTTTCTTTCTTTCTTTCTTTCTTTCTTTCTTTCTTTCTTTCTTTCTTTCCTTCCTTCCTTCCTTCCTTCCTTCCTTCCTTCCTTCCTTCCTTCCTCCCTTCCTCCCTTTTTTATTGAATTATAACTGATATACAGTATTGTATTCGTTTCAGGTATACAACATATTGTTTTGATATATATTTTATATATATTTAAATGATCATCTCTCTCTCTCTCTCTCTCTCTCTTTTTTTGGAGAGAGAGAGAGATAGAGAGCATGAGCAAGGGAGGGGGCAGAGGGAGAGAGAGAGAATATCTCAAGCAAGCTCCAAACTCAGCGTGGAGCCCAAAGCGGGGCTTGATCCCATGACCCTGGGATCAAGGGTCCCTGAGCTGCAGTCAAGAGTCAGAAGCTCAATGGACTAAGCTAGCCAGATGCCTCAATTGTGAAATGATCATCTAGCTCAACAGGCGCAGTTGCCACAGTCACTATGCAAAGTTATTACAACATTATGGACTATATTCCCTATACTGTACATTACATCCTCATTATTTATATTATGACTAAGTTTGTATCTCTTAATCCCTTTCACCTATTTTGCCCATCCCCCATCCCCCTCCTCCCTGGCAACAACCAGTTCACTCTCTGTATCTATAAATCTGTTTTGGTTTTGTTTGCTCATTTGTTTTACTTTTTAAATTCCACATACAAGTGAAATCTTATGGTATGTATTTTCCTCTGACTTATTTCAGTTAGTATACTACCTTCTAGATCCATCCATGTGGTCACAAATGGCAAGATTTCATTTGCTTTTTTCTAGCTTAGTAAGATTTCATTGTGTTTCAGTATATATGCATAATATCTTCCTTTATCCATTCATCTGTTGATGGACACTTGGGTTGCCTCCAGATCGTGGCTATTATAAATAAGGTGGCAGTGAACATGAGGATGCATTTGTCTTTTTGATTTAATGTTTTTGTTTTGTTCAGATAAATACCCAGAAGAGGAATTGCTGGATTTTATGGTTGCTCTATTTTTTTCATGTTTATTTTTGAGAGACAGAGAGAGGGACACACACACACACAGAGAATATGTACATATGCACCCATGAACCAGTGGGAGAGGGGCAGAAAGAGAGAGAGAGAGAGAGAGAGAGAGAGAGAGAGAGAGAGAGAGAGAGAGAGAGAATCCCAAGGAGGCACCACACTGTCAGCACAGAGTCTGATGCAGGGCTTGATCCCACAAACTGTGAGATTATGACCTGAGCTGAAGTCAAGGGTCAAAGGCTTAACCGACTGAGCCATCAGGTTCCCCTATGGTTGTTCTATTTTTAATTTTTTGAGGAACTTCCATACTATTTCCCATAATGGCTGCACCAATTTACATGCCCACCAACTGTGCATGAAGGTTCCCTTTTCTTTACATTCTTGCTGGCACTTGTTTCTCTCGTCTTTCGAACTGTAGCCATTCTGACAGGTATGAGATGGCATCTCATTGTGGTTTTGTTTGCATATGGTTTTGATGATGAGTGATGTTGAGCATCTCTTCACGTGTCTGTTGGCCATCTGTATGTCTTCTTTGGAAAATATCTATTCAGGTCCTCCGCCCATTTTTTAATTGGGTTGTTTTTTTTTTTGTGATTGAGTTGTGTGAATTGTTTATATGTTTTGGGTATCACCGCCTTATGAGATATATCATTTGCAGATATCTTCTCCCAGTCAGTAGATCACCTTCACTGCATTCCTTCACTATACAAAAGCATTTTAGTTTGATGCAGTCCCAATTGTTTATTTTTGCTTTTGTTGCCCTTTCACTCTTTTTTTATAAAAGGCTATTTTTAGAATAGTTTTAGGCTTGCAACGACATTTAGAAGGAGGTGCAAAGATTTCTTGTATACCTCCTGCTCCCACTGTTAACACCACTCACCAGAATGATATTTTTTACATCACTACACTGTAATCACACAAAGTCCATAGAATTGATATATCATAATCACACAAAGTCCACAGCTGACCACACAAAGTGTTTATTCTTGATGCTGTACATTCTATGGGTTTGGACAAATATATAATGACATATATCTGTGATTATAATATCATACAGAGTATTTTTACTGTGCTAAAATCCCCAGTGCTCTGCCTGTTCATTTCACCTTTCCCTGCTCCACCCCTGCAACCACTGATCTTTTTATTGTTTCCATGGTATTGCCCTTTCCAGAACATCATATGTTGGAATCATACAGTATGTGCCTTCTCAGATTGGCTTCTTTCAGTTAGTAACATGCATTCAGGATCTTTGGGGGGGTTTGTTTGTTTGTTTGTTTTGTTTTTAATGTTTATTTTATTTTGTTTTGTTTTATTGAGAGACAGAGTGAGAGTGCATGAAAGTAGGGGAGGGTCAGAGAGAGAGGGGGACAGAGGATCAGAAGCAGGTTCTGCACTGACAGCAGAGTGTCCAATGTGGGGCTTGAACACATGAGCTGTGAGATCATGACCTGAGCTAAAGTCATACGCTTAATGGACTGAGTCACCCAGGTGCCCCTAGGATCTTTCTTTTTTTTTTTTTTTAGTAGGTTTTTTTAAAAATTTTTTTTTTTAACATTTATTTATTTTTGAGACAAAGAGAGACAGAGCATGAACGGGGGAGGGTCAGAGAGAGAGGGAGACACAGAATCTGAAACAGGCTCCAGGCTCTGAGCTGTCAGCACAGAGCCCGACGTGGGGCTCGAACTCACGGACCGCGAGATCATGACCTGAGCCAAAGTCGGTCACTTAACCGACTGAGCCACCCAAGCACCCTGGATCTTTCTTTTTTAATAATGAGATTTTTCTTTTATTTGCTGCTGCAGCCTCTAGATAATATAATTGCTACCTCTTTGTTCCTAGGCCCATTAAGCTTTTAGTGCTATCAAAAAAATATTTTTTTTAAATGTTATTAATGTTTTTATTTATTTTTGAGACAGAGAGAGACAGAGCATGAGCAGAGGAGGAGCAGAGAGAGAGGGAGACACAGAATCCGAAACAGGCTCCAGGCTCTGAGCTGTCAGCATAGAGCCTGATGTGGGGCTCGAACTCACAGACTGTGAGATCATGACCTGAGCTGAAGTCAGACACCCAACTGACTGAGTCACCCAGGTGCCCCTATCAATAAATATTTATTAAGTATCAATTTGAATAGAGAACTGAATACAGTATGTCTTTGGGAAATGTTTGCTTTCTAATATATGTAAACTGAAGTGAATTAAAATAGAAAATAAAAAAAATAAAATTTCTAATATATGCCAAGGACTCTATTAGCATTCTACTTAATACAGAAAAACAGTTTATAAATTAGATACTATATCCTCACTTTAAACATAAAGAAACTAAAATGCATAGAGATTAAGTAACTTGGCAATATTTATATAATTACTAAGAGACAGAGCCCACATATGAGTTCAGGTCTTCATCTACTTTTTCATTCATACATGAGGAGATTGGGAAAAATGGATCCTGCATTTTGGATTGACAACACTGGACTGGGTCACCAAGCTACCCACTATTCCCTGCTGTTTCCATTGGGCATGGTTTACTCATTGTGTGATTTGCTTACCTTCTCAGTGAACCCCAAAGTAGTCCAATAAACTTAGATGATCCTGTTTATTCTGAGCATCCCTATAGGATAATTTCTAGGCCTGTAAATTTCTGAAAAGTTTCAGCATTGATATGAAGTCCCAAAAAGCTAAGTACTGTACTGTGGAGGCGGCAGCTGCTACTTCTTATTCTTCCCCCCTCCTCCTCTTCTTCTCCTTCTTCTCCTCCTCCTCCTCCTCCTCCTTCTTCTTCTTCTTCTTTAACATTTATTCATTTTTGAGAGACAGAGAAAGAAAATGAGCGGGGGAGGGACAGAGAGAGAGGGAGACACAGAATCCAAAGCAGGTCCCTGGCTACAGAGACTGACACGGGGCTTAAACCCATGAACCATGAGATCATGACCTGAGCCGAAGGTGGACGTTCAGCCAACTGAGCCACCCAGGTGCCCCTATACTGTAGCTTCTTGGAATTTCCATAGTTGCTCAGTCATCTAGGAAAGCTCATGAAACCTCTTTTATCCTAGGAATCTTCTGATAAAGAGTCAAGTAGAAAGAGATTCCAAGGATATCCCCATTTGTGAATCATTGATAGCTGTGTCAAACTGCAACAGGAACTGTAGGGGATGATTTCTCTACATATACTGACCTTCCAATTTAATAATGCATGGAGAGCTGAGGTATTAATGTATTGAGCAGCATATTTATTCAACTTCCAATGTGAGTTTTGTTCTGCACAATGTGCTGGAGGGTCCTCGGAAATCCAACCCAGGTTGGGCATGGTCTCCACTGACAAGGGAGCACAGGTCAGTGTAGAGGAAAATAATAAGCAAGTAAGCAAATAAATAAAAATAGTTCACTGCTGATGTTAAGTGATGGGACAGGGTGCTGTGATCAGAAATAGCCTAAAGGGCTTTAGTTTACATTGGGTAGTTGGGGAGGGTACTGGTAAGAATGTGACATTTGAGCTGAGAGCTGAAGGAGGAGAAGGATCCAGTCTCAGGAGGGGGAGAGAGAGGCAGAATTTCAAGCTGAGCTAATTGTTAGAGCAGTGTGAGGCAGGGTAAGAACTGGGCCTGTTCTAAGAACAGGTAGAAGCCTAGACTGGCTGGAGCTTCCTGAGGAGGGAAGATAAAAGCAGAAAATGAGGTAATTAATTGTTCTTTTTTCCTGTATTTAATTAAAATGCCCTGGCATATTTGCAAACCACAAGACCCTTGAGTGGATTCTGAAGGCTTTTCACTGTTTAAAAGTGAGTGAGAAGACAAACGCCAATAAAAATGAATAAAAGATTCTCACAAAAGGATAGAACGTGGTCAATAAGCACATGAAATGATGCTCAATACCATTACACAGCAAGGAAGTGCACATTAAAAGTACCAGGAGATGACACTGCCCACTGAACTGGCTACAATTATAAAGACTGATAATGTCAACTGCTGGGCGGGATATGGAACACTGCCTATGGGTACAACTACTTTAGAAAATAATTCTGTAGTTTTTGGTGAAGTTAAACATACACTTACCCTACGAGACAGCAATTCCATTACTCGATATTTACCCAAAATACGTGAAAAGATAAAACTACAGAAAGCTTACATACAAATATTCACAGTGGCTGTATTAGTAATAGGCAAAAATTAGAAACAGTGCGAAGGTCCATTAACATGTGGTATATCAGTAAAATGGCCTAATCCTCAGCAAGAAAAAGGAATAAACTACTTTCACACACACCTATATAGATGAGCTTCAAACAAATGGTGAAAGAAAGAAGCCTGGCATGCACATACACACAAAATATGTGTGTATGATGATTCTATTTATGAGAAATTCTAGAAGGGAAAAATTACTGTACAGTGACAGAAAGTGAAAGCTGATGACGCTAGCGGTTGCCTGAAGCTAAGGGTGGGAAATTTTTGCTGCAAAGGGTCATGAGGGGGATCTATTTGGGGTGATGCAAATATTCCAAATCTTGATGGTGATAGTAGTAATATCAGTATAGATATTTGTCAGAACTGAAATGCGTACTTAAAATGGGTGCATTTTATTGTATATAAATTATACCTCAATACAGTTCACTGTAAAGAAACTAAACAAATTTGTTTTTATTAATGTTCACTGCTATTGTTCATAAGATCTATTTTCTATAGTAAACTAAATATGTTTCCCATATTTCTTTAAAAATACTCACTTTTTATTATCCTTTGAGTCCTGACTGAAGTTTTTAAAAATATTATTAGTATTTTACATTACATGGCACAGAGCTATGAAAAAAATAGGATCTCCTGAACTGTATTAATTTATGGGCATTCAGGAGATCTTTGCCCTATTATTATTATTATTATAATTTTTAATTTGGCATGTTGTTGTTAAAGAGTGATAACAATGGATATTCAAGGGAATTTTACAGAAAGATTTTTAAATTATTATCATCGCATTTTAGGTTTCTTACTGGCTTAAGATTAGATATGCCCCAAACAGGATGTCTTAAAGTTCCCTGAAAAATAGAGCCTGAGTCAAAGCCCCAAATCCTAAGACTTTATTGGGAGATTTACCCTTGCCAGGGTAGCTACAGTAAGGGAAAAAGAGTGAGCTGAAGGAAGGTAAGTGGTATGGTGGCCCAGCAGGCCACAGCTTCAGAATTTTGAAAGCACAGTGTATTTCTCACATCAGGAAGGAAGTCTTTGAAGAGGGTCTTAAGAAACCCCTGCTACTTGGAACAGTGTAAGAGAGAAGGAAAAGAGAGGAATTTAACTGAGGGCTCTTTCCATTTTCCTGACTCTATTAGTTTCAGTTTGTCCATAGGACACGAACCCCCTGCCACTTCTGAGTTGTATTATTAGGTGCTGGGGAAGTTCTGTTCCACACCCCACGGCACGATACTTTATCTGAATGTGGACGTGATGGGAAGAACCAGAGCCACTGTGGGTCCTCTCGGTTTGGCCTGGGAGCATGGGCTGCTGCAGCAGCCTTGTGGACAGTGCATGAAGGCTGGGCTGGGCCAGCTGACACCTGTGAGGGCTGAGACAGCTGGCAGCGTGAGCAGATGATGCACCAATGGTGACGGGGAGCATTCTAATGAGCAAACTGTCCAAGTCTGGGAGGACAGTTGTGAATGTGGGAATCTGGGAAAGCACATGAAGTGGGTTCTCTACTCTGGATCGGAAAACTCTAGAAGCCGATTGAGCATGTGTAACTGTAGGATAATTTACCTTCCAAGTTTGGGGAAAATTTGGTGGTGGTGTTAAAGAAAGAAAGAAAAAAAATTCCTCCTGGATTATTTTGGGAAAGGAGTTTACTGTCTCAAACTAATAATATTTGGTAACAAGGCATTTCTCCTTTTTAATTTTTTTTTTTTCAACATTTTTTATTTATTTTTGGGACAGAGAGAGACAGAGCATGAACGGGGGAGGGGCAGAGAGAGAGGGAGACACAGAATCGGAAACAGGCTCCAGGCTCCGAGCCGTCAGCCCAGAGCCTGACGCGGGGCTCGAACTCACGGACCGCGAGATCGTGACCTGGCTGAAGTCGGACGCTTAACCGACTGCGCCACCCAGGCGCCCCTCAAGGCATTTCTCCTTAAAATGCGTTGACATCTATGGGCGCCTGGCTGGCTCAGTTGTAGAGCATATGACCTTGATCTCGGGGTTGTGAGTTCAAGCCCCACACTGGGTGTAGAGATTACTTAAACATAAAGTCTTAAAGAATTGACATCTCCTATGAAGGAACATGTTAAATTTCTTTTGATGTTACTATTAAATTTTATTTCCGCCATAAGACTATCAACATTACTTCATTAAACTACCAAGTTGCACACTTTGGAATAGTCATCAACAAGGATCAGTATTAACATTCTGCCTCAGTCACATCAGGAACTCAAGCCTTAGTTAAAAATGAAAACAAAACAAAACAAAAAAGATTAAAAAAAATGAAAACAAAACAAAACAAAAATCACCATAACATCATTTTATGTATGCAAGATGTGAATTAATATAAATTTTGTTTCAAATACAGTTGAACATTGCTTTAAGCAATAAATATTCACCTTAAAGTTTCAGTGGAGATTTTAATTTTTATAAATTAAATAGTATTTTTAAATATTAGGCAAAGTCCATTTGAAAGTAAACAAATACTACCTAATTTATAATTTTTGCATATCAAAATTTATACATGTAGAATCTTGTAAATATATTACTTCCTTAAAATATAATTGTGCTAGAATTTGGTAAAGTCAATTTGTATAGTCCTGAGAAAAACTGCATGGCCCTAACTAAATAGAACAGTACAGGGGCACCTGGGTGGCTTAGTTGGTTGGGCGTCCAGCTCTTGATTTTGGCTCTTGTCATGATCCCAGCGTCATGGGATTGAGCCCTGTGTTGGGCTCCACGCTCTCAGCTCAGGGCCCACTTGGGATTCTCTCTCTCTTTCTCTCTGCCCCTCCCCCACTCATTCTCGTGCGCGCGTGCACGCGCACCATGCACTCTCTCTGGTCTCTCTCGCTCTCTCGCAAAATAAATAAACTTTAAAAATAGAAAACAAATTCAAGCATTAGTAAAACCTGAATGTTTCCTCTCCTTTCTGCCATTTTTCCTCAAATTTGTTACCACTTCAGGGAAAGTACATCTGCATGTACTTTCTTGGTTCTTTCAGGTCCCAAGTAGTCTAAGTTTGTTCATCTTTTTCCACCAAGAATAAACCAGAGGAAACATCTTGTTTCATTTTTTGCAGTGCTAGGAAACTTTTGTTATCTCTGAGGGAATTTCTGGGGCACATGTTAAGTCATGGGTTGCTTTGGGAAAACAAATTCTACTACTATTTGTAGCAAATGAATATAATTGGTATGGATTACATAATTATACATAAAATGCCAGATATCTGATACAAGTGAGAAAAAACAAGACATGCAGAAAAGTAAGATCAGAGAAGTAAGGTCACAAAACTGGTCAGTGACCAAAAGACATCTAGATTTTTTTTTTTTTAAAGAGATCTAGAATTTTGAAACTCTATGGCTAACTACATTTTTGTTCTCCTAACAGCCCTTTCCATTGCAAGGGAATTTTCCCCTGGATCTGACCTTAAAATTCAATGGAAGGAGAGGCAATATTCTCCTTAGCCTCACTGAGAGCTATGTCAACAGTATTTACATCCAATATATAATTTCAGTTCTGAGGTTGGCAATGCAGGGATTTCTTGGTCAGACTCAATCCTGCACACATACGTTTGTGCACACACATGCTTGTACACACACAAGCACCAGCACACACACAACATCATAAATCTTTGTGATTATGAAAAACCTGGTAGATCTTCCTGAGACAAAACATGACTAAAAAACAACAAAGAGAGATTGAATTTGTGTCATTATTATATTTATTCCAGGTGAGATGATATCTCTCATTCCTAAATATTAATTCTAATTTTTTGTACATCTATTATTCTCCAAGGTATGATTTGAAGTTGGGTAGAAAGTTCTTAATAACATTAGTGACATATTGATAATTAAATATCAAGGAAAGTAATTCCCAAACTTGAAAACAGGAAGACTAATGAGGGTTTTTATGCACAAGATAATATTCTTGACTAATGCTCAAATCACACAAATATTTATGAAGTGACAAATGTTTAGCCAATGAATTTAATTTTTTTTTAAGGTAGGCTCTATGCCCAGTGCAATGCCCAGTGTGGGGTTTGAACTCACAACCCTGAGATCAGATCCGAGCTCAGACCAAGAATTGGATGCTTAACTGACCGAGCCACCCAGGCAAATTTTAAATGTTTAATTGTTAAAATGTATTATGGAATATTTCATAATTCCAAAGGAACAAAATGTCAACAAAAATCTATATATTACTCAGTTTAGAAATAGAACATTCTGATATAGTTAAAGCTGATTATGAATCTCTTTTTAAAAGTATCATACTTCCTTCAGCTTCTGAGGTTACTACTTTCATGTAATTTGGTGTTTATTATTACCATGCCTGGCAGATTGTATGTATACATGTAAATATACATACAAAATATAAATATGCATGTATACGTACACATACCTATATGTGTATATATAAACATTTTACAATTTTTATTTAAAAAGCATTATACTATGTATTTTTTGGCAATTTTTTTCAACATTAAATTTGTAAGGTCCACCCATTTATTCATCTTCTCTGCTATGTAACATTTCATTGTATGGGGGCACCGGGGTGGCTTTTCAGGTTAAGCCTCTGACTCTTGGTTTCAGCTTAGGTCATGATCTCACAGTTTGTGAGATCCAGCCCCATGTCAGGATCTGTGCTGACAGTGCAGGGCCTACTTGGGATTCTCTCTCTCCTTCTCTTTCTTTTCCTCCCTCTCCCCCTTTCGTACGTGAGTGTGTGCGCATTCTCTCTCTCTATTGCTCTCAAAATAAATAAATAAATGGGGGTGTCTGGGTGGCTCAGTCAGTTGAGCATGCAACTCTTAATTTCAGCTCTGGTCATGATCCCAGGATCATGGGATCAAGCCCCACATGGGGCTCTGTGCTGAGTCTACTTATGATTCTCTCCCTTTCCCTCTGCCCCTCTCTTTAGCACATGTGCTCTCTCAAAATAATAAATAAAATAAAATAAAATAAAGTAAAATTAAATTAAATTAAATTAAAAATTGTATGAAACCCTTTCATTGTATGGATCTGTCACAATTTACTTGTCTATTTTCCAATTAATGAACATTTCAGATTTTTTCCATTTTTTTCTCTCACAAAAAATGCTGCCATTAATTATTTTATTGACTATAATAGGTGGATTATTGATCCTGTGACTTGCCATGATTTAGGTGGTTTGTTTAAAATAAAAATTCTACCTGCAGATGTTTTACCGGGGCTTGCCATATGTTTATGTTTG
Organism: Neofelis nebulosa; assembly: GCF_028018385.1. NCBI lineage: Eukaryota > Metazoa > Chordata > Mammalia > Carnivora > Felidae > Neofelis > Neofelis nebulosa. Next base: position 37,627,437 of record NC_080782.1, on the reverse strand, counting down.
AGATTTATTTACTTCCAACATTTATACACTGAACATAAGATCACTGTGCATAGATACTGCTTTGTATTCAATTACATAAAAGAAAGCAATGGAATATTTTAAAACCAAATTAGGGAATAACTTTTTAAGAGCGGTGGAGAAGGAGTTGTTTGGCTTTAATCATTGTACTTTTTCCTCACTGCTCAATCCTTTCTAGCTCAAACTGTGTCTAGAAAGTGCTCAATACATTTTTATTGAATAAATGACTAATAAATTGAGAAATACTGTTAATATATTATAGTTTGGGAGTCCAATTTAAAATAGCTTTTGGTGTATTCTTTCCCAACCCCCCATTAAGTACATCACAGGCCAGGCTCAGGTTCTACTCACATTCTTACCCTTTGGTTTTCAGTTTCGATTTTATTTCTGGAAAAAACAAAGCCCACACTATCATCAACACTTAGATGGCCATAACCCTGTCACTAGAGTCTGAGAACATTTATCATCCATAGGCTGCTACAACCAGTTAGAAAATGGCAGTGGCCGACCCACCTGGCAAAGAGCACGTGACATGGTGCAACACTGCCTTCTACAGGTGTGCGGGGAGCGGCAGTGTGCTGGAGCCAGCTCACAGCGGTTCGAGACAGACAAGTGCTCATTTATCAGGGATTCTGCAAGATGGTTGTTCCACTGAGGCTTGAAATCAGCCTTGGTAGGAGTATTTATATCATAGAAATCATCATCAAAGGCTACAAGTCAGCCCATTTTCCCCGCGGGTTGTTAAACATTTGTCAGCACGGCACTCCTCTCACCTCCGCTCCCTTCACATCATTACACCAATCAGAACTCTACACGGTTGTTACTCTACTGCAAAGGTCCTACTTTTAAGACAACAGGGGCATCTTCAAATCTTTTATTTGTGTTTTGTTTTGTTGGGGTTTTTTTGTCCGGTTGGACACTATAAATTCTGGAAAACAAAATGGGGAGAAGCAGAGCATGGGAATTTACAGAGACATAGGTGGCAATGGGATGTGGGCAGGCATAATGCTTACAGTTAAAGTGTTGCGTGTAGGTCAGACATGGTTTGGGGAGAAAAGTAGTGGACAAATCAGACCCACCCCAAAACTGAGTTCCATTCCCAAATCACGCAATACTTATTCGGGAAATGATGGGATGAATGTTGGAAATGAACTGCACTGTTTTTGCCTACGGAAATGGACTCATTCTCTCTGGTCAACCTTATTCCTCATAGTTCTATAATATGCACCAAACTTAGGCTGTTTTTACTAAATTCTTATCCTTTAAACTGTCTCCCCCACGTGAGTCATGTCCTCTATTTCCTAACTGCCTTTGATCCTACCTTCTCCTTGTCCAGATCATCTGATCCTGTGACCTTTCCTGTTCAGTGCAGCCATATTTCTACCTCTGCATATTAAAAAGAGCTTTTTATATTGATATTATTTTTTATTGTATACTCTTTTTTAGATTACCTTGTTATGTCTCAAGTTCTTGAATCTGTAATCCCCCTCTCTTGTGTGCTTAGTCTCACTCATGATGGTTTATTTCTGTGATTTCCATACATGCTGTTACTTGTTAATTGCCTATTTTAGTGAGCCTTTTTTCCTCTCTTTATTTTTCAGATAATACTGTGGCATGGCTTTAAGGAACAGCTTTGCATTCGCTTTGCCAGGTGGCTTGGTAGTAATCATGGTCTCAAGAACAACGTAATGCATATTGTTAACGTTAACAATATGCTAATTTTATCCTCAAGCCCAGGGTAGCCTATGGAAATAAAGTAGAACTTCACTTTATTTGGGGTTCTATTTTTTTCCCACATAGCCGAGACAGGCACGTTTCTTTGTGACACTGGACAATTTAAAAATTAAATGGTCCACCAAATGTGTAGACAGTTGAGGGTCCCAGCTCTGTTCAGATCTCTTAGTCCCAATTTTCTGTCATGTGTCGGCCCAGGCATGTCCCCTTTCTCATGTGGGAAATAGAACTTCAGTCCCTAAAGTACTGGGAAGAGAAGTACATCACAGGACAGTCTCAGGTTCCACTCACATGCTTACCCTTTGGTTTTCAGTTTCTATTTTATTTCTGGAACTGACAAATTTTCCTCTCTTTGTTGAAAATTTAGCTATGCATTTAAAAATAAGTTTGGTTTGTTCCATCCACCATATCTTGGCATTTGTAGTGGAAAGGGTTCTAGTTATCTCTGTCAGCTACCCTGTGATAAATGAGAGTTTTATCTAGCTTTATAGTCAGAAAAAATTATTTAAAGAGAGAAATTACCCCTTAATGGGAATAACAATTGCTAGTGATCTCATTTTGGTAAAATTAGCCACCATCTTCTATACTGCTAAGGTGTAATATTTTTAAAAATGGCCACTACATACAATTCCCCACTACAAATATTTGTGAACACTTTTAATTGGTAGAATTATTATTTTTTTTAAGGAAGTAGGCTCTTTTTTCCCAATTATTTATTCATTTATTATTTTATTTTAGAGAGAAAGAGTGTGAGTGGGGAAGAGGGGAAGAAGGGGGGGAGAGACAAAGAGAGAGAGAGAGAGAGAGAGAGAGAGAGAGAGAGAGAGAGAATGGGAATCTTAAGCAGGTTCCACACTCAGCACAAAGGCTGACACAGGGCTCAATCCCACAACCCTGGAATCACAACCTGAGCTGAAATCAAGTCAGAGGCTCCACCAAGTGAGCCACACAGATGCCCCAAATTATTCTTAAGTTTAATAAAGAAACAACTAAAAATCTTCCTCCAAGTGTAAAACATTAAGATTTTCATCTTAAGGTTATAGGGAAATAAAATATAATGGAAAAATGTAGCTTTGTGGACTATTTGGGGGAAATATGAAATGAATTTTTCTCAACATATGGGAGTTAATTCATACACCAGGTAAATACTGAGTTGTAAACGTGGTTGTAAAAAGTATTGCCAGGCTCAACGATGCTGTTGTAATAGTCACATTTCCATTTAGTTTCACAACATTCATGATGTATCTAATATGTGCCAGGCATGGTGTTCACATCTGGTTTACCCAAACCATGATTATTCTCAAATATCTTACTGTCCAATGTGAGAACAGCATGTTAAAAAAAAAAAAAAAAGAATTAAAATCTAGACTGATGGCGCAGTAGTGATAGAACACAAAAGAGATAGAAATAATACATACAAGGAAGACTTCACTGAGGACATTGCACCCTAGAAAGAGTTTGAGAGAGAAATAGGTGTTAACATGAAAACTAACAAAAGAAGAACACTTCAGACACAGTGAAGGCACCTAACACATGGTTGCGCAGCTTAATGGAAAGGATGCTTAGTTGGGATCGTCCGTGTTGAAGAAGAGTATGTTAATGTTGATCCACAAAGTTGGAGTGAGATCTTGGCGTTATCTGAGTCCTCCCTTGTTAGTTCAGTTCAGTTATTAATCAAGAACCACATTTGAGAACTGAAGTGGGATTCCCATATAAGAGAAGGGCAGCAAATTATAAAGTGGAATATAAATGCTAGAGTTTGCCAAAGTATCTGGTAGTCAAGTGAGAAACATGAGTTGAGCAGGCTGGGCATTTGCTTTGTACCAGTGCACATGCAGATGGTTGTACAATCAGTACTCGACCACAGGCTCCCTTTTTGTCTACATATTTTGTATATGATGTAGTGGTTTTGATCAAGTGCAGGAGCCACACCACTTAGGTTCGAATTCCATCTCCACCACTTGCAGGTCCATGACTTTGGAGAAATTATGGAAAATTGCTGGGGGAAATGGATGTTTACTCATCTGCACAATGGGAATAATGGATAGTACATAATAATGATACCATGTGTCCTTGAAAGGCTTAAGTGTGTTAATGTGTGCATAGTATCTAGAAAAAATGACTGGAATTTAGTAGATATTAGCTATTTCTATTATTGCTATGTGGATACTCTGCCCTAGTTTTGTCCCTCATTCCTATCATAAAATATCTACTCAGAGTTCACGGAGGAAAAAAATTCGCAAATCCACAAAACAGTATTGTAATATTGTTTATGGGGTAGTGTTCAATGGTATCTTAAACTTATCTTCAATATTTAAACATTTTTACACAGAGAATAAACTTATGTATTACTTACATGTGATATAAACTTAAAATCATCACTACTCCCTATTTGTAGTTCTAGTTTGATGCTGGCCAAGATACAAGTTTTATCTTACCAAAGATATTTATCTTTTGAACTTTTTTCAGATCAACCACAAGTTTGATCAATACCTCCCTCCCCCCACCACATTGCCACATTTAACCTTCATTCATTCATCACTCATTCATTCACTCATTCATTCATCGGTTACTGAATTCCTACTACATACAGGTATTGCTTCTAATTATTTAGATATGAGCTATAGTTTGATTTTTGTAATTAACAGATGGTTAAAAATTTTTTAAAGTGGCGTGTATCCACAGTTGAAGTATCTCAGCAGGAAATCATTATTTTAGGAAAAATTACAAAGCTTGTAGGAAACACAAAACAATGAATATCACATATGCATAATGAACAGGCAAAATGCTGATGAGGGCACCACCTGGGCAATTTTAAAATAGCTTGCAATGGGAGGAGGGGACATTTTTTACATTCTCATAGGTACTTTGTTAAGAGAAATAAACTTAAAAACATCCAATCAAGTATGAAGCCCAAATAGGATATCATTTTTGAAATATATTGGAAAAAGTTCAAAAACATTTTTTTCTGCAGCCCTGTCAATGGAACAGAAGACCCAGAGGTTACTAAATTCTGCATAAAGCAAAGAGGAAGAAAAGAAAACCTATGTAAAGACATGTTTGTGGTTGTATTATTTTGTTTTTCTGGGACTAAGAAACAAGAAAGATACCCTGAGGCTGAACGAAATTATTCCAACTCTTTCTCTTTCCTCTCAATGCAGTGGCATTATCTGTTGGCTTGAGAAACCAAAGGAAATTAATGAAAGTCACTTGTGATGGTTAATTCTGTGTGTCAACTTGATTGGGCCACAAGGTGCCCAAATATTTTGTGAAACATTATTTTGGATGTTCCTGTAAGAGTGTTTGGATGAGATTAACATTTGAATCAGTAGACTGAGTAAAGTAGATTGCCCTCCCTAATGTGGATGGGCCTCATCCAATCAGTTGAAGGGCTAATACACCAAAAAGGCTGAGTAAGAAGGAACTTAATCTGCCAGACTGCCTTTGAACTGAGATAATCAGCTTTTTCCTGCCTTCAAACTCCAGCTGAAACATTGAATCTTCCTCGGTCAAGCCTACTAGTTTATGAACTGGAACTATGCCATCCTCTCAACTGGATCTCTAACTTGCTTACTCACTCTGCAGATCTTGGGACTTTCCAGCCTCCATAACTGCATGAGCCAATTTCTTATATTAAGTGTATATCTATATATGTACAAATCTGTATCTATATTTATTTATTTAATATAGATTTATTTATACTAAAAGATAAATATAGATATAATTTGTAGATACATAGATAGATATAGATATCTTCTATTGGCTCTTTTTCTCTGGAGAACCCTGACTAATACAGTCACATTTGGTATGGTGTAGACTCTCAGGATGCTTCTTGTCAGTATCTCTTTTAAAAAACAATCTACTTTTGGGGCACTGGATGACTCAGTGGGTTAAGCGTCCAACTCTTGGTTTTGGCCCGGGTCATGATCTTGCAGTTCGTGGTTCTGAGCCCCACATCAGGCTTCATGCTGACAGTCCAGAGCCTGCTTGGGATCCTCTCTCTCTCTTTCTTCTGCCCCCCCACCCCACTTGCTCTCTCAAAATAAATAAATAAAACTAAAAAAAAAAATCTCTTAAATATCCATGCAAAAACAAAAAACAAAGAAAAAACAAACCAAAGAATGAGAGAAAAATTTAATGGGTAGAAGCCCTATTATTAAACTGTGCTCTAGGGAGGGACATACATGAGAACTTAAAAGAAAAAAACTTACCAGGAAATTTGATATAAGCACAAATCACAAAATTCTATTTCATTTAAATTTGAGAGAAAGAGGGGCGCTTGGGTGGCTCAGTCGGTTAAGTGTCCGACTTCAGCTCAAGTCATGATCTCAACTCCGTGAGTTCAAGCTCTGTGTGGGGCTCTGTGCTGACGGCTCAGAGCCTGGAGCCTGCTTCAGATTCTGTGTCTCCCCTCTCTGCCCCTCCCCTGCTCATGCTCTGTCTCTCTCTGTCTCAAAAGTAAAAAGAAAAACATTAAAAAATTTTTTTAAAAATTGAGAGAAAGAAATATTTTAGGTCATTCATTCACAAAACCCAATGAATAAACATTTAGTTATGGTGAGTGTATTGAGGTATGAGTATATACTGTATATTATTTACATTTCTTGGAAGGTACTTGGGATTATGTGCATTAAAAAATGAAATATCACTCACTAGAAATCTTAAAATATAATCATTTCTGTCCCACTATTCTGTAAAGCTTAATATAGATTCTCATCTTGATCTCAAGTATTGCCTCTCTAGTGTCATTTTTGTACCTTGATAGTAATAAAGTTTAAAGCAAAGGTGTACTTTTTGAGGGAAACAATAGATTGCAGTATTATTATTATTATTATTTTCCTTCATCTGTCTATGGCACTGAGGCCTTGGTTTATGTAGCTTCCCATGGCCTTTGGTCTTTCATTCTGTAGCTCCTCCTTATGGTACTGGGCTGAACACAAGCTCCATAAAGTCAGGGTCCTTTCTGGTTGTACTTGCTTTATATCTTCAGCATTTAAAATAGTGTCCAGCCCAAGGTAAAGGATAAACAATTTATGGATGAATAAATGGCAAAATAGTACACAAAAAGAAGAATTCAGTAGGGTCTATTCACAGGCAGATTTGTATTGGATGATAAGACTTGCATGAAATCTTAATTTGTGAAGTTTTGCTACACTACCTAAACTTTACAGGTAATATTAGGAATAAGGTAAGGATAAAGCATTTCTAAATATACCCCAAACAATATATATCTTAATTAAGAGAAACTTTCTGGGTTTGTTTTTTTTGTTTTTGTTTTTGTTTTTTTGGTAATCTAGAATCTCCTTAAGAACAAAACTGTTAACTTTTAAATCTAAAATATGTTAAACTAAACACCAATAACTTAAGAGGATTTTCAAAAATTAGAATGCCGGTGGCTTCTTTTAGAGAACTTACGCACTTTCGTGGTAAGAACAACAAAAAAAAAGTTTTTGAAATTGTGTGGTTTCAGAGCATAGAGGAAGAAAGCAACAAACTTTAGAAGTTCCTCATTGCCCATCTTTTGTATAAATTTGCAGGTTTCATAGCATGAATTTTTTACCTGGGTGGAAAAAGCAAAGATTTTTCCTACTTTGGAATTATCACCCATGTAAAATATGTTAAAGTGTAAATGACTGAAACATTCAATTAAAGTACAGAAAAGTGCAATCTTTTTAAAAGTTTAAAGTAAAACCTGCATGAGCGTGTCCGGTGGTTAGATTTTTGAGGTCTGGTATTTCCTACTGGTTATATTGCTAAATCTTTTTTTTTTTTTTTTTTTTTTTTAATTTTTTTTTTCAACGTTTTTTATTTATTTTTGGGACAGAGAGAGACAGAGCATGAACGGGGAAGGGGCAGAGAGAGAGGGAGACACACAGAATTGGAAACAGGCTCCAAGCTCCGAGCCATCAGCCCAGAGCCTGACGCGGGGCTCGAACTCACGGACCGCGAGATCGTGACCTGGCTGAAGTCGGACGCTTAACCGACTGTGCCACCCAGGCGCCCCCTTTTTTTTTTTTTTTAACATAGTTCCTAAAGAATAATAAAAAGAAAAATTCTAATGTCCACTTCTTTCCTATTTTAACTTTTATTTTTTAACTTCTCAATTACCCAACTTCTGGGATGTTTTATCTGCTTTCTTCCTTCATAGAGTGAGAGCGTCTTGTATTTGTTTCTTTGTTTTTATTCCTCTTTTCTACAGTCCCTCCCCCCTTTTTGTCACCTACCTCTTGTATAGAGGAAATGCAGTTGCAATCATTGTGTTCTGCGTTTTGATTTACACCTTACCTCCTGTCCTCTGGTAAAGTAATTGACTAAAACCTTGTGTGTAGTTAGATCTTAGTGTGGTGCTTTTTTATTCAACTAAAACAAAGATGACAGTTTCCTCACTTGCACGTTAAGGTGGAGTGTATCTTTAGTCATGGACTACAGCTGCCCCATTATTCTCACAAAACAGCTTTCCTTCCGGTATTTCTTATTTTATTTTATTTACTTTTCTAAGTGATCTATACACCCAACGTGGGGCTTGAACTCAAAACTCTGAGATGAAGTGTTGCATCCTCTACTGCCTGAGCCAGCCAGGCGCCCCTTTGTATTTCTTACTTTAGAAACACAACGCAGAGGGCGCCTGGGTGGCGCAGTTGGTTAGGCGGCCGACTTCAACCAGGTCACGATCTCGCGGTCCGTGAGTTCGAGCCCCGCGTCAGGCTCTGTGCTGACAGCTCGGAGCCTGGAGCCTGTTTCCGATTCTGTGTCTCCCTCTCTCTCTGCCCCTCCCCCGTTCATGCTCTGTCTCTCTCTGTCCCAAAAATAAATAAAAAACGTTGAAAAAAAAAATTAAAAAAAAAAAAAAGAAACACAACGCAGCACCACTCACTGAACTGCCCAGCCCCAAGTGGGAATTTCAACTTCGGCTTCTTCCCTTCTGTCCCTTCTACCCCACAGCTAAGTACCCCTGAGTTCCTCCTGTACATGGCCTCCTAAATAACTCATGAATAAATCCACTTCTTTCCTTCTCTTCTCTTGTTTATTCCAATCCATTTTCCACAAAAAAGCCACATTAGCCCTTATTGGAAACTCAGACCTCTCCTCCTCCCTATGTGAGGAGGTATAAACCAACCCCAGAGGACCTTTTAGACTCTGGCTCCAGCTTTCCTCCCTCACCCTGGGTTTTTCCACCATTCTCTTCCCTGACCTGACTGATAACTACTCTCCAGCCATGATGTGGTTCTTTCAGCTCCTGGAACCTGCTCTTTGTCTTGTGCTTATACATTTGTTTTCTTACTTCCTGGCATTTGCGCATGCTCTCTGCTCTGTCTGGAACACTCTTTTCTCAGCTCTTCCTCTGCCTAACTCCCACTTATCCTCCAGAATTCATCTTAAATGTTATTTCCACTTGTAAATCTTAATGGACTCTGAAGAACCCTATTCTCGATCCCTTCATAGTACTTACACATCATTTTCTTTCTGAGTGGGTGGCCCATCACATTGCTGTTTCTTACTAGGTGAAAACTTTTGTTCACTATTTTGTCTCCAATACCTAACATTATACCTTACTACGATAAGCACTAATAAACCATGTTTGAAATGGTGAGTTCACATATTTCATTTTAGGTTTATTGTTTTGACTAGATTGGGTGCTTTCTGCCTTCTTATTTTTTCTGTCTCTTCCACTTCCTTCTGTCAAAGACAAACAAAACTGGGCACTCGACAAAGAGGTAAGGACAAATTCTAATCAGTAATACATTATCACATAAAGAAGAGAGTCCAGTGTGAACTGAACTCAACTTCAATTTGTACAGAAGTGACTGGCTGCTTTAAAAGGAGAATGAGTGAATTGGGGAGGGAGTGATCATGGGCACAGTAGAGTCAGGGAAGTGGAAAATTACAAAATGCAGTGAACGGGTTCTTCCCACACGAAACCCATCTGGGTTTGCTAACTGGCGTGCTTATGGAGGTGAAGCTCCTATCCTCCAACAGAGGCTGGGAGACAAGGCCCCATCTTCAGGTATTGGCTGGAACAAACAGTGAATTCTTTTGGCAGCTTTGAGTTTTCTTAGGTGGACTTTAACAGGGCGCTAGAGTCATCCTAGGGATGTGGCCTTGTGTTGTTAGAAACTATACTGATATTTAAGTCTTTGTTACCAGAGGGGAGGGTGTGGGGGGATGGGTTAGACAGGTGTTGAGGTTAAGAAGTGCACTTGGGAAGAGCACACGGTGATGTATGTAACTGTTAAATTACTATATTGTACACCCCAAACCAATATAACCCTGTATGTTAACCAATTGGAATTAAAATAAAAACTTAAGGTAAAACAAAAAAAAAGTCTTCATAGGCCAAGACTGAGGCTTGTCAAGAAGAAGGCTCAGAGGAGCCTGGCTAAAGTTTGGTCAAGGAGGGAACCAATGGCATTTCTTTGAATACTTCTAAAATCTCCTTTTTAATTTTTATTTTGCCTTTCCTTTGCTAATGTTTCTATCCAACAGAATTAAAGCAAATTAAATGTATTAAATAATCCTAGATGCATAATATCAAGGCACCTGGCTGGCTCAGTCTGTAGAGCCTTTGACTCTTGATCTTGGGGTCGTGAGTTCCACCTTGGGTAGAAAGATTACTTAAAAATAAATAAACCGTGATATATGATATAAATTTAACAGAGCTATATCGACTCATACTGATTATGCATGTAGCATTTGAAACTGAGAGCAAATTGATATGAATTGGCACCAAGATATTAATTTCTAACACTGATGCTATTGCCCAATAATAGCTGCTTATATATCAGGTTTATGAATATTCCTGAAAAGTCATTGTTGGCCACTTCTAGAGGGACTCTCCTATCTTCCTTCTGAAGTGAGTAGTCAGGGTCTCCCTTTATTCTGAGCATATCCTTCTTGGTCTATGGTAATGATTACGACCTTACATCTTATGTTTCTGACATCAGAAGGAGATGTCTTCAACATTTCACTAAATTAGAAAAGGAAGGTAATAAAACGTTCTTTATGGTAAGCATTTTTCCACTCCAAGCTCAAAGAAGGAAGTTTTAGGGAGAATGAAATAAATATTATCAGTCAAACTGAACAGACTTGTTAAGCCAGGAGTTTCTTTCTTTCTCTTATATTTATGGTCCTATCCTGATCAAGGACAAAATAATGTACAGATAAAATTAAATAGTTCAAGAGCGTTTTTTGAATATTTGATCTACTCACTAAATCATGTGGTTTATAACTCAGTATAGTTCTTCAATTATCCTTCCTAACTTCATTTCCTGGTTTATAAATAAAAATACAAGGTCTTTCAGATAACTCAATTAATTTCTTAGAGTTTAATATATCCCTTTTTGTGATATGTCTATATGCTAAAACTGTTTGGTCCAAGGTGATATTTCTGAACTCATTATAAAGAGCTATGCTGTAAAAACACCAAAGATCTGTTCTTAAGAATGACAGGGGGGAAGCCATGCATAGGTGGGGGCAAAGGATATATGAGAAATCTCTTTACCTCCCTCTCAATCTTTCTGTGAACCCCAAACTTCCCTAAAAGTCTTTAAAAGAAGAAAAAGAAGAAAGCCAGTTAGTTGTTGCTCTTATTTATTCTATGATACTGAGGAAAAGGGGAAATGGGGAGATGTTGGTCAAAGGGTACAAACTTCCTGTTACAAGATGAATAAGTTCTAGAGATCTAATATACAGCATGACTACAGTTAATAGTACTGTATGATACACTTGAAAATTACTAAGGGAGTAGATCTTAAATGTTCTCACCACAAGTACAAAAATGGTAATTATGTGAGTTGATGGAGATGTTAACTAACTCCTTTGTGGTAATCATTTCACAGTATATGTGTGTATACATCTTAAACTTACACATAGTTATATGCCAAGTATATCTCAGTAAAGCTGTGGAAGAAGGAATAATCTGTTTTATCTCTAAATCCAGACTTAGAGTAAGTATATTGGAAAGGAGTTTGTGTTCAAAGGAAGGGAAGAAGGTGACAGAGTTTTCAAGGCAACAAATAGCTTCAAGTAAGTCTTTTTATCATTCTTTGATTAAATATTCCAATAGCTTGTGGATGTTACCATTCTATTTTTGGAGCATTGTTATTTTTGGAGTTAAATGCTTACTTCTCAGGGAGCAGGGAAGTACTGTAATACCTTTAATATAAAAATGCTCTGTTGCTTTTATAGGGCTTAAAATGGGTGGGATCTCACTGGTAAGGTCAGGTAAAGGAAGAGCTCTTGTTTCTAGAAAAAGGGATTGCTTTTGGACAGAGTTCTCTCAGAAATGGATGTAAATAGGAATTGAAGAGAAAATTCTTTTTGTAAAACAATCCCCAAGTTATTTCTTACCAAATTCATTAAAAAAAAAAAAAATGGTTGCAAATTGCATGCAATTGTACATATATAAGATTGCACTTAAAATGATTTGAGCCTAATAAGACTAGGGAAACAAAGTGGGTATATATGTATGTATGTGTGTATATATATTTGTATATATATATATATTTTTTTTTTTCGAAGAACAAGAATTTCATTTAAAATAAAACACAGAAGTCATATTTGAAATTGCCACTAGAGGGCAGAAAATGAGGGAAAGGATATATAATAATAGTGGATTTCTAGAATCAGAACTTAAAACCTCTTGGAAACTCTGAAAACAACCGTCATAATAACAAGAATTGGTATTTATAAAGTGGCTACTATGTACTACTAAATTTTAATGATTTCCTTTTTTTTTTAATGTTTATTTTTGAGAGACAGAGTGTGAGTGAGGAAGGGTTAGAGAGAGAGGGAGACACAGAAACTGAAGCAAGCTCCAGGTTCCAAGCTGTCAGCACAGAGCCTGATGCAGGGTTCAAGCCCACAAACTGTGAGATCATGGCTTGAGCTGAAGTTGGACACTTAACCAACTGAGCCACCCAGGTGTCCCTTAAGATTTCCATTTGGTAAATGGGGAAACAGGTTAAATGTTAAGTGCAAGGTCATGTAGTAAGCAAAAGGTAGCACTGGATTCAAATCCTACAATTTGACCTCAAAGTCTTTACATAGGATCACAACCTCTCTCCATGGACAACAGTTTCTTTTCTTTGAGTGTACTTTATTGAGAAGAAAAGAGTGTACAAACATCCTCTGAACTGTGAGTAGGAGCAAGAGGTTTTCCCAGCATGATGCATTTTCTAACTTGCTTCTACTGTGTTACCTGACAAACCAGGAATTTTGTGGGTGGTCTCATATACACACCTCGGAAAACCTAAGTCTAAAAATGTGATTCATTAATGCTGCAAAATGCCAACATTATTAAGTTTTCTGAGTAATTTAAACTAATAAGCAGGACCTGTGAAGATATCATTATTAACAGTATGAGGGGGAGGCTGAGCCCAGAATGAAAGAGTCGCTGCGTTAACGAAACAGAAGACCAGAGAGCACAGCGTGTTCTTCAGCCACATTTGGGAAAGGTGCAAATTAAAATAGAATGGTTGGAGGAGCCAAGATGGCAGAACAGCATGGAAGCTTTTTGTGTGTCTCGTGTCCATGAAATATAGCCAGACCAACACTAAACCATCCTACACACCTAGAAAACCGATTGGAAGATTAACACAACAATCTGCACCACCTGAACCACAGAATTCAGCAGGTACGCGACACGAAGAGCTGAACTTGGGGAGCAAGAAGCCCCGAAAGGTAGGGACCTCCTTTTGCAGGCAGAGAGAGGACGGAGACTTGGGGGGGGGGGCATACGGAAAAAGCACCCCTCCCCAAAAGCAGCTGGAGAGAAAGTGGAAAACTCGAAACAGTGCAAGGACTCAACTAAAAAGGGAGAAAGGAGAAAGGAGAGGGTTTAAATTCCATTGAGACTGTAAACAGGGAGAGAGCAGAGGCTGCAACTCCGCAGCTCCATACCTGGTGGTGCTCTGGTGGGAAAGGTGAATCCCCAGGAACAGAGTGGGGTCCGGGAGGTTCTCGGGCCACACAGGGAAAAGCGGTTCCACTGCTGGAAGGACATTTGGTAGAGACTGTTGAAGCCACCTGGTCCCAGCAGACCCCGGAAGGCAGCCACATTCGCTGGTGCTGGGGCAAGGTTGTTGAGGGTGAAGCCTGGTGCCAGATGTGTGTTGCGATTTTCCATGGTCCCTGAAACGCTGAGGCTACACTGTCTCGTGATTTTTTTGGGGGGCAGGCTGGCACCTGGCCACAGTCTCGGGGCACCAGCAACAGCAGGGTCCAGTGGGCATCCTGGGTGCAGCCGACATTCGGCCATTGCTCATTCGGCCATTGCTCATTCGGCCATTGCTCATTCGGCCATTGTTCGGTGAGACCCTCCCGCAGAGGGGCAGAGTGGGTCAAAGCCGCAGTCCTTCAGAAGGGGCTGGGGAAAACAGCCGCATCTGAGACAAAGCTCAGGAGAGAGGTACTGCCTGGGGTCTGGTCACGAAGAGTGGAAAAGCGGAGAGTGGAAGAGAGCTGAAGACGGAGGATCGGTGCACGATTACTGATCCGGGAGAACAGACTGGGTGGCTGGATGGCGCCATTTTTCACCGCTCCCGCGCATGCGCACCAACGAGCACCGCAACAATCCACCCCAGTAGGCTAGCAGCGCCATCTAGAGGAGAGCAGAGCTGTTACACCGAGCCCCGCCCAACTGGGCCAACTTCGCTCTTCAAGAACGCAAACCTCACCGCCGGCTTAATCTATGGACTATAAACAGCTACATGGACTGACCTCTAGGGGAAAATGAAGCAATTTCAGTCCGACTTCAATCTGTTAGCAGGTTCATCTATTCCATTTTTTTCTCTCTCTCTTTTTCCTTTTTCTCTTTTATAATTCTTTTCTTTTTCTTGAATACAGAAAGAGAAAAAAACTCATTTTTATTTTCAATTTTTATTAAAAATATCTGTCTTTAATTTTTATTACCATATTTTTTACTTCTGTGTAAATTTTTTCAAATTCTATTTTACTTCCATCATTTTATTTTAGTCTACTTCAGTACTCACCTTTTCAAATTTTCAAACAATTTCCTTTTTTCTTTCTTTTTCTTTTATTCTCTTTTTCATTTCTTTTTCTGTAATGCAGAAAGAGAAAAACTTCATTTTTACTTTCATTTTCTTTTAAAAATATTTTTATTTAATTTTTATTACTATATTTTTTGCTTTTATGTAAATTTTTCAAATTCTATCTTACTCCCATCATTTTATTTCAGTCTACTATAGTGTATTCACTTTTTCAAATTTTCAAACGATTTCTTTTTTTTGTTTTTTGTTTTTTCTTTGTTTTATCTTTTTTCTCTTTTTCGTGTTTCTTTTTCTTAAATACAGAAAATGAAAAAAATCATATTTCTTTTTAATTTTTATTAAAAATATTTTTCTATAATTTTTTCTGCTATATTCTCTACTTTTGTGTATTTTAATCTACTTTAGTGTATTCATTTTTTCAAATTCTCAAACGATTTCCTTTTTTTCTCTCCCCCCACTTTTGTTTGCTTGTAGGTTTGTTTGTTTCTCTAATTTGTCAAACCACTTTCTACACCCAGACCAAAACACACTTAGAATCTAGCATCATCTATTCGATTTTTGTGTGGGTGTGTTTTTAATTTTTAATTTTAATATTTTTTTAATTTTAATTTTTTTAATTTCAATTTTCTACTTGATTAATTCCTTTTCTCCCTTCAAAATGACAAAACGAAGGAATTCACCCCAAAAGAAAGAGCACAAAGAAACGACAGCCAGGGATTTAACCAACACAGATACAAGCATGATGTCTGAACCAGAATTTAGAATCACGATAATAAGAATACTAGCTGGAGTCAAAAATAGATTAGAATCCCTTCCTGCAGAGATAAAAGAAGTAAAATATAGCCAGAATGAAATTAAAAATGTTATAACTGAGCTGCAATCATGGATGGATGCAGCGGCGGCAAGGATGGACGAGGCAGAACAGAGAATCAGCGATATAGAGGACAAACTTATAGAGAATAATGAAGCAGAAAAAAAGGGAGATTAAGGCAAAAGAGCACGATTTAAGTAGAGAAATTAGTGACTCATTAAAAAGGAACAACATTAGAATTATAGGGGTCCCAGAAGAGGAAGAGAGAGAAATATGGGTAGAAGGGTTATGTGAGCAAATCATAGTGGAAAACTTTCCTAACCTGGGGAAAGTCACAGACATCAAAATCCAGGAAGCACAAAGGACTCCCATTAGATTCAACAAAAACTGACCATCAACAAGGCATGTCATAGTCAAATTCACAAAGTACTCAGGCAAGGAGAGAATCATGAAAACAGCAAGGGAAAAAAAAGTCCCTAACCTACAAGGAAAGACAGATCAGGTGTGCAGCAGACCTATCCACAGAAACTTGGCAGGCAGAAAGTAGTGGCTGGATATATTTAGTGTGTTGAATGAGAAAAATATGCAGCCAAGAATTCTTTATCCAGCAAGGCTGTCATTCAAAATAGAAGGAGATATAAAAAGTTTCCCAGACAAACAAAAATTAAAGGAGTTTGTGACCACTAAACCAGCCCTGCAAGAAATTTTAAAGGGGACTCTCTGAGGGGAGAAAAGAATGAATATATATATATATATATATATATATATATATATATATGTATATATATATATTTTTAATTTGGTATATTTGGTATATTTTTAATTTGGTATATTTTAATTTGGTATATATATATATATATATATATATATATATATATACCAAAAGCAACAAAAGATTAGAAAGGACCAGAGAACACCACCAAAAACTCCAACTCTACGAGCATCATAATGGCAATAAATTCATATCTTTCAGTACTCACTCTAAACGTCAATGGACTCAATGCTCCAATAAAAGACATAGGGTAACAGAATGGGTAAGAAAACAAGACCCATCTATATGCTGTTTACAAGAAACCCACTTTAGACCTAAAGACACCTACAGATTGAAAATAAGGGGATGGAGAACCAGCTATCATGCTAATGGTCAACAAAAGAAAGCCTGAGTAGCCATACTTATATCAGACAATCTAGACTTTAAAATAAAGACTGTATCAAGAGATGCAGAAGGGCATTATATCATAATCAAGGGGTCTATAGACCAAGAAGACCTAACAATTGTAAACATTTATGCGCCAAATGTGGCAACACCCAAACATATAAATCAATTAATCACAAACATAAAGAAACTCATTGATAGTAATACCATAATAGTAGACTTCAACACCCCACTCACAGCAATGGACAGATCATCTAATCAAAAAATCAACAGGAAACAATGGCTTTGAATGACACTTAACAGATGGACTTAACAGATATATTCAGAACATTTCATCCTAAAGCAGCAGAATATACATTCTTCTCCAGTGCACATGGAACGTTCTCCAGAATAGACCATATACTGGGACACAAATCAGCCCTAAGTAAGTACAAAAAATTCGAGATCATACTGTGTATATTTTCAGACCACAATGCTATGAAGCTCGAAATCAATCACAAGAAAAAATTTGGAAAGGTAACAAATACTTGGAGACTGAAGAACATCCTACTAAAGAATGAGTGGGCTAACCAAGCAGTTAAAGAAGAAATTAAAAAGTATATGGAAGTCAATGAAAATGATAGCACCACAACCCAAAACCTCTGGGACACGGCAAAGACGGTCATAAGAAGAACGTATATAGACATCCAGGCCTTCCTAAAGAAGGAAGAAAGATCTCAGATACACAACCTAACATTATGCCTTAAGGAGCTGGAAAAAGAACAGCAAATAAGACACAAAACCAGCAGAAGACAGGAAATAATAAAGATTAGAGCAGAAATTAATGCTATCAAAACCAACAAAAAACGGTAGAACAGATCAATGAAACCAGAAGCTGGTTCTTTGAAAGAATTAACAAAATTGATAAACCACTAGCCAGTTTGATCAAGAAGAAAAAGGAAAGGACCCAAATAAGTAAAATCAAGAATGAAAGAGGAGAAATCACAACCAACACAACAGAAATAAAAACAATAATAAGAGAATATTATGAGCAATAATATGTCAATAAAATGGGCAACCTGGAAGAAATGGACAAATTCCTAGAAACATATACACTACCAAAACTGAAACAGGAAGAAATAGAAAATTTGAAAAGACCTATAACCAGTAAGGAAATCAAATTAGTAATAAAAAATCTGCCAAAAAACAAGAGTCCAGGACAAGATGGCTTTCCAGGGGAATTCTACCAAACATTTAAGGAAGCGTTAACACCTATTCTCTTGAAACTGTTCCAAAAAATAGAAATGGAAGGAAAACTTCCAAACTCTTTCTATGAAGCCAGCATTACCCTGATTCCAAAACCAGACAGAGACCCCACTAAAAAGGAGAACTATAGACCAATTTCCCTGAGGAACATGGATGCAAAAAATCCTCAACAAAATATTAGCCAACCGGATCCAACAATACATTAAAAAATTACTCACCACGACCAAGTGGGATTTATACCTGGGATGCAGAGCTGGTTCAATATCTGCAAAACAATTAATGTGATTCATCACATCAATAAAAGAAAGGACAAGAACCATAGATCCTCTCAATAGATGCAGAGAAAGCATTTGACAAAATACAGATTCTTTTCTTGATAAAAACCCTCAAGAAAGTAGGGATAGAAGGATCATACCTCGAGATGATAAAAGCCATATACAAGCAACCCAATGCTAATATCATCCTCAATGGGAAAAAACTGACAGCTTTCCCCCTAAGGTCAGAAACAAGACAGGGATGTCCACTCTCGCCACTGTTAGTCAACATAGTATTGGGAAGTCTTAGCCTCTGCAACCAGACAACACAAAGAAATAAAAGGCATCCAAATCAGCCAGGAGGAGGTCAAACTTTCACTCTTCGCAGATGACATGATACTCTATATGGAAAACCCAAAAGATTCCACCAAAAAATTGCTAGAACTGTTCCATGAATTCAGCAAAGTTGCAGGATATAAAATCAATGCACAGAAATCAGTTGCATTCCTATACACCAACAATGAAGCAACAGAAAGAGAAATCAAGGAATCAATCCCATTTACAGTTGCACAAAAAACCATAAAATACCTAGGAATAAATCTAACCAAAGAGGTGAAAAATCTATACACTGAAAACTATAGAAAGTTTATGAAAGAAATTGAAGGATACACAAACAAATGGAAAAAGATTCCATGTTCCTGGATAGGAAGAACAAATATTGTTAAAATGTCAATACTACCCAAAGTAATCTACATGTTCAATGCAATCCCTATCAAAATAACACCAACATGCTTCACAGAGCTAGAACAAACAATCCTAAAATTTGTATGGAACCAGAAAAGACCCCGAATAGCCAAAGCAATCTTGAAAAAGAAAACCAAAGCAGGAGGTATCACAATCCCAGACTTCAAGCTATACTACAAAGTTGTAATCATCAAGAGAGTATGGTACTGGCACAAGAACAGACCCTCAGATCAATGGAATTGAATAGAGAACCCAGAAATGGACCCACAAATGTATGGGCAACTAATCTTTGACAAAGCAGGAAAGAATATCTGATGGAATAAAGACAGTCTCTTCAGCAAGTGCTGCTGGGAAAACTGGACAACAACATGCAGAAGAATGAACCTGGACTACTTTCTTATACCATACACAAAAAATAAACTCAAAGTGGATGAAAGACCTCAATGTGAGACAGGAAGCCATTAAAATTCTTGAGGAGAAAGCAGGCAAAAACCTCTTTGATCTTGCCCGCAGCAATTTCTTATTCAACATTGTCTCCAAAGGCAAGGGAAACAAATCAAAAATGAACTACTGGGACCTCATCAAAATAAAAAGCTTCTGCACAGCGAAGGAAACAATCAGCGAAACTAAAAGGCAAGTGACAGAAGGGGAGAAGATATTTGCAAATGACATATCAGATAAAGGGTTCGTATCCAAAATGTATAAACAACTTACCAAACTCAACACCCAAAAAACAAATAATCCAGTGAAGGAATGGGCAAAAGACATGAATAGACACTTCTCCAAAGAAGACATCAAGATGGCCAACCAACACATGAAAAAATGCTCAACATCACTCATCATCAGGGAAATACAAATCAAAACCACAATGAGATACCACCTCACACCTGTCAGAATGGCTAACATTAACAACTCAGGCAACAACGTTGACAAGGATGTTGGTGAGGATGCGGAGAAAGAGGATCTCTTTTGCACCGCTGGTGGGGATGAAAGCTGGTGCAGCCACTCTGGAAAACAGTATGGAGGTTTCTCAAAAAACTAAAAATAGAACTACCCTACGACCCAGCAATTGCACTACTAGGCATTTATCCAAGGGATACAGGTGTGCTGTTTCGAAGGGACACATGCACCCCCATGTTTATGGCAGCACTATCAACAATAGCCAAAGTATGGAAAGAGCCCAACTGTCCATTGATGGATGAATGGATAAAGAAGATGTGGTATATTTGTACAATGGAGTATTACTCGGCAATAAAAAAGAAAGAAATCTTGCCATTTGCAACTATGTGGATGGAACTGGAGGGTATTATGCTAAGTGAAATTAGTCAGTCAGAGAAAGACAAAAATCATATGACTTCACTTATGAGGACTTTAAGAGAAAAACAGATGAACATAAGGGAAGGGAAGCAAAAATAATATAAAAACAGGGAGGGGGACAAAGCAAAAGAGATTGATAAATATAGAGAACAAACTGAGGGTTGCTGGAGGGGTTGTGGGAGGGGAGATGGGCTAAATGGGTAAGGGGCATTGAGGAATATACTGATATCATTGCTTCACTATATACTAACTAATTTGGATGTAAATTTTAAAAAATAAAAAAATAAAGTTAAATTACAAAGTTTAAATAAAATAGAATAGAATGGTTGAGTCATGGGTCTCCTGGGTGGCTCCGTTGGTCAAGAGTCCAGATCAATGGAACTGAGTATTGATTTCAACTCAGGTCATGATCTCATGGTTTGTGGGATCAAGCCCTGCATCAGGCTCTGTGCTGACAGTGCAGAGCTTGCTTGGGATTCTCTGTCTCCCCCTCTATCTGTCCCTCCTTGGCTCCTGCTCTCTCTCTCTCTCTCTCTCTCTGTCTTTGAAAATAAATAAACTTAAAAAAATTGAAAAAATAAATTACAAAACTTAAAAGATAAAACTCCAGGAACCCAAGGCAGGCTGCCCCAATAGCGTATTAATTATTTTGAGCTGAAGCTACTTGGGAAAGAGCCAGTACAAGGACGTTCAGACCCTCATCTGTCTCCCTGGAGACAGGAAATAATTCTCTCATGTGAAAGGTACGCTCCATGTACTAAGCAGTAAAATGACATCCTTATCACTGAAGATAGGGAGTTTAAAGCAGAGAAAGCTGTAGAAACAACTTTGTTACTTTTTGCTAATCTACTACCCCAGCCCCAATTCCACTTAGAATTTCTTACTAATTAAAACTCCCACACTGTTTTCTTTGCCCTGTCAATTCCTCCCAAATTTATTGTCTCTATGTCTAAAATGTATAAAAATTACCTGGCTTGGCCATTTCTTTGGGTCTCAATTTCATTATTGGACCTCTGTGTACACATAGTAAAACTTTTTCTCCTGCTAATCTGTCTCAGGTCAGTTTAATTACTAAACCAACTGAAAGAATGTTAGAGAGTAAAGGAATTTTCCCCCTCCCGTACAAAGTCAAAAGTAGAAAAAAAGGAAAGGGACTACTCCATAAAACAATGCAAACATTTCAAAATCCTTGGGTTTTAAAGAGAATTGATTGGTATTCTTATTGCACCCGTAGGTCACTGGGAGAGACACAGGCTCCCTGTGATGCAAATATTAGTGAATATATATTCATATATATATTGCTCAAAGGATGCCAGGTATCTATATGCAAAACCATAAACATTCCCAAGTGATCACTATTTTGTCTCCTCGGTGTTTCTATCTGTGAAGTAGAACTAGTCACATTCAAATGATTGGTGACTTCCAAGCCCCTGAAAGTAAATGAAAAATGAAATTGTATTTTTGTCTATTATTGCATATGGAACTAACAGACGTTATTACCAGAGAGAATGGAAATCTTTACCCTCCACCTAGTTTTATAATCCAGTAGACACATTCAAGCTGCCCAAGGAAGTATAAAATATTTTTAGTCATTGTGCTATTTTTATGATTTTACTAAACTGTAATTTCTTAAAGATCTGAGATTTTATGACTCTTTTATGGAGATTGCTTATGTTTCTAAACTTTCCTGTTACTTGATTTTTACAACCTTGAAAGAACATATGCTTATGAAGAGATGGCGTGTTTACTCTGCCGTGGTCAAGTGGGAATTATGTAATATGTACATAGTCCATTTCGCAGTTAGCTAGTTCAATTTTATTTGTTAGAAAATTGTCTCCATTGTCCATTAATTAATTGACTAATCCAACAAACATTTTTTTATCACTTTACACATATGCAAATACGTACTGAACATTGGAAGTGAAAAGCATATGCGCACAAACACACACGCTATTTTCCGCTTTTGTAGAATTTGCAGTCTAAAGAGATTTTTAGCCTTGGAGAGTCTGGGTGGCACATTCGGTTATGTGTCCGACTCTTGATCTCAGCTCAGGTCACGATCTCACAGTTTATGAGTTTGAACCCTGCATCGGGCTCTGCACTGATGTCATGGAGCCTGCTTGGGCTCCTGTCTCTCCTTCTCTCTGCCCCTCCCCTACTTGTGTACGTGCGCATACACTCTGGGTCTGTTAAAATAAATAAATAAACTTAAAATTCATTTCATTCTTTTAAAAACATATAAATGAATAAATAAATAAATAAA
The DNA here is from genome assembly GCF_028018385.1 of Neofelis nebulosa. NCBI lineage: Eukaryota > Metazoa > Chordata > Mammalia > Carnivora > Felidae > Neofelis > Neofelis nebulosa. Next base: position 37,604,888 of record NC_080782.1, on the reverse strand, counting down.
TAAATAAATAAATAAATAAATAAATAAATACAGGGACTTTTAGCCTTTAAATTGAACTAAAAGTCTACCTTCCTGTAACATTTTAATTGCTGATTCTCTGCCTTAAACCAAAAAAACTTATTGCCTCTTCCACATGACAGTTCTTTAAAAATCTGAAGAATCATCAGAACCTTCCTTCTTTAGATGTTATGAATAAATCTTCAGATCCCATAACATTTTCTACAAGACCCTCTTAAAATGCAATACTCAGAACTGAATTAGATACTGTCTGCCAAATGCAGTTAACAAATGAGATGCCTTCTTTTAAAACAGCCTGGTATGTCAACCGTTTGTCACTATTGTGTAAGCCATGCTGAACTACATTTTCCATTCCCTTTGTCGTATGGTAGGGCGGACCACAGGGGAGGTACTTGGGCGAGTTGGAAGCAGAGGGGAAGCAACAGCTGTTTCCAAGCTCACACATGTCATTTCCAATCTGCTGAATCACCTCCTTGGGGTGAAGTAGCAGCTGGGTCTGCCAAGCGCCCTAGTTTGCCCTGGATCCAAGTTTGGTTTCTTTTATTCCTCAGTCAGGTGTATTTGTTACCTCTGTGAACAGAGGACCCTGGAAATCTTGCAGAATACCTTTGTCAACAAGGTCCAAGGCAAAGAAACTAACATGGTTTCAGTCTGTCCTCTTGGGGTTCAGTCATGTGCCTCTGGCTTCCAATCTCCCCTTGGTCTCCTCCAGTTTCCAGCTATCTTCCCTTCCTGACTGCCTTCCTAGCAGACTTTATGCATCAGCATGAGAAGCAGCAACAACCACATCACCAGGGGTGCTCAACCAGCTCCCACAGTTGCCCAATTCTCTGGAGCAAATTATATATATTTTTCTCCTAGTGATTCTGATTTCCTAGTTGAATGGATACAATTAGACTAAGTTTTTGTTATTTTCAAATTTAATTTTGAAATAATCCACACACACGCACACACTGATGTACCCCATTTGTGAAGCAAGACATTTCTGATACACCTGATGCTGGTTGCCCTTTGCCAACACCAGTTGCCGGTGCAACTGCCATCATTGTTGCATTTGTATTTCTCCACCTGTCCCCTCTTTCTTAGGTAACCACTATTCTGGATTTTATGCTTACCGTTCCTTTGCTTTTCTTAAAGTTCTAATGTATACATTACTTAATTTTAAGCATTTTTGAATTTTAAATAAATATTAGACAGCTGTAGGACAGCGAGGACTTGTAAAAATTATCTTCTTAAATCTGTGTATGTTCTGTTAAAAATATCATCCGGATAAGTGCCTCCCATCCCATACTATATTTTTCCCTTGTTCAGTGCGATTACCTTGATTTTGGACCATCAACCTAGACTGTTGACATTAGTTTGGATCTTGCTTCAACTCTCTAGTATATTAAATCTCCCATCTGCTGTGTTGCTTTCCCTCAAGCCTTGCTGAGAATATTTTCTACGTTTCCATTCAAATGATAAAAATATTAAGAGGAGAGGTTCGAGAACAGGGCACAGACTCATGGTACTTTTGCTTCACCTTGGTATGGCTTTCAGTTCAGTTTATATGTTGCTTTGCTGCATTAGCAAAGTGTTCTTAGCATCATTATCATACCTGCTGTAACTGTTTATTTACTTATCACTCTCAATAGCTAGACAGTAATATCCTTGGTGAAGGGACAAAGCCTAATTCCATTTTGTATTTTCTGTGCAATCACAACTCTTAGTACTAAATAGGCACTCAGTCATTAAATTATCTACTGAATGTACCAGTTTCATCTAGAAGGATAAATAGGAATTCAAGAGCTGAATAAGGTGGGAAAGGGTGTTTTAGACAGTGGGAGCAATTAAGGGGCAGGGTAAATTGAACAAAATTAGGGACAAGCTTGGTACTATTGAATTTCCTTTAGGGAATTCATATTATAGGAACCTAAGTAGGCAAATAAGTCAATGGTCAGACTACGCTTTCAGCTAAACCATCTTAATAACATACTACAGGAAAATGATAGTGGGGACCACTATTGGTATAATTTTTAAATGAACTGGATAAACCATCATGTTTTTCACTTGAAAAAGAATCTCAGAACTATTTGAATATTTGCTTTTGTAAGGGTTTTTTGACACTAATTTATCTTTATTATTTCTTTCCTTTTCTATATTGCACCTCTGGTTTTTGTTTTTGTAATATGCTTGAAGGGAAGAAGAGGGAGAGAGGGAGGAAGGAAGGATGGGAAAGGAGGAGAGGGATGGACAGAAGGAAAAGATTTATAGGTGTTGCTTCCAAAGATTCTGATTCAGTAGACTGAATTGGATGCTACTATAAAACTGCATTTTGAGACATTTCCAGAACTGATGGTGATGTGCACCTAGGTTTGAGAGCCATCATCTGAGGGATGTGGTCATGTGTTGATAAACAAATGAACACACAACCACAAAAAAATCGTCTATGAGTCCAGTGTAAGCTACTGATCTACTAATAGAACATGAGTGACACCTCCAGTTGGAATTGCATCAGCAAATGTCTTTTCTGGTTCTGGATCTGGATCACATTTTACTGCTGTCTCCTTCCATCACCTGTAAATCAAACACCAGCAAATTTTCTGAGTTGACCTTTGTTCGGCAAACTGACCATTTCCTTGAAAAGATGTTGACATCTCCATTTTAGAGTTCCTCAACAGTTTTACTAAAAATTAGAAAAATTTTGAGGCATTAAGAGTTTTAAAATTATATTTCTATTGATTAATTTCTCTTCTGTATTAATTAGATTATAAATTCAATGGTACACATGAAAGAACTGTATTAACATGTTGCCTATAAGAAAAAGCAAATTGTGGAGGCTGAATAAATATGGGTGATAGTGGCAGAAAGAATGTTTCCAATGAGGAGAAAAAAAACCCTCATTAGAAGCTCATCTCCATTAAACTTATTCTCACAACAAGAGTCACCTGGAATATCATTCTAAATTATTCCGTAACAAAATTTTAAAAATAGAAAAGCCTAAGAAAAATAACTACACAAAATCTGAAGTCATAAAAAAATTTCAAAGTCAATGCTGACTTGAATACAATACAGGAATGTTAAAGGAGAACATTGTACATCCAGAGTCCTGGCTTTTAAACCAAATTAACCACAACTGATTACAGTGTTAAAATTGTACTTTCTTGCATTTGCTATATTTTTAGATGTCTTTAAATTCAGTGGTTTGAAATTGTTTTCTAGTAAAATACTTTTAAAAATCAACCAATATTACTGCTTCATTAACATACACTTTTCAAACTACAGTGCATTTTTGTTTTGTCTTTTTTTAACTGTATAGTTTGATTTGAGAATGAGAGAGATTGAAATAAACTTAGGTTTGATCCTAGACTGGGAAAATTAGACTTAAATGGAGCAGCCACTGCTATTTGACAGGATTATTATGTTGCTATTTTAACAACAGTTTCAGTTCACATTCCAAAATGCTCTGGTAATGTATAAGTTGTATATATGGTTTCATATTTTATATTTTAAATATACATTAAATTTTGCTTTTTTATAAAGAATTTATACTTTCAGTCAGATATTTCTGACTTTTCCAATCACACTTTTGGGGATATAGACTTTAACTGAAAATTTGGTCATACATATGAGTTTGAAATAATATATATGAATATATATATATAAACCTATATAGGTGTGTATAACGAGATATCTTATCTAGATATATAGATGTGTGTGCATATGTGTGTGTGAGAGCGATTAAGAATGAGTTTATGTATTTTAAGGGCATCTCATATACTTCCATTCCAAGAGAGCACTAGTGTTTTGTTAACTGAGAATTTCTGAATATTCTTTTCTGCAGACATAACAAGCAAAATATTTTTAAAGTGTTTTATATAATTAATTATAACTCAAGCCAATAAAAGGTATTAAATAGAGAACAAGAAATAATACTAAAAGCTGTGTCCCCAAAGCATGAAATTATTATAATATAATGTTGATGAAATTCCCTATTAGTTGGGAATACAGAGAAAAATACCATTTTATATTTCTAGTCCATTTATGTATAACACAGAATGTAGCAGTACAGCTATCTGATAAATATATAAATATATAAATCTGATAAATATATCTGATAAATATATATATATATATACATATTAAAGTTAAATCGTTTAGTTTTGATAAAATTGTTTTGTGTTTACTCTCCTTGAAATTGGTATTAGATATATAAAGTATAGATCCTACCTAATAGAGAATGATCAGGATTCATATGTCACACACACACATACACACACACACACACACACACACACACACAACTGTACATATTTAGGACCAGATTCTATTTGGAACTTTGAGAAGTTCAAATTTTAGAGAAACATTTGTCTATTGCCGTCAAGTAAACAATAACACTGAGAGCAGAGATGCTAACCCAGTCAAGTCCTAATTCTACTGGAAATGTATATAAAGTCACTGGAACAGCTCAACTCATGGAAGAAAGCAAATTCCACCAAGGAGGTTCTGGAGTAAGAAATTGGCAAGAGTTTATCTTCTCTTCTGCCTTTCTCTTCCTCTGTGTATATAAGATGTTACCCTTTCTTCCTGTTTATAAACCTGAGTTGATCAGAAAGGTGAAACTGAACGATGAGTGTCTAGAATTTCACTTCCCTGGGCAACAACAATATCTGATCTCACACTACTCCACTTCAAAGATAAAGGCTTTGTTGAAATAGGAAACATAGGTTGTGTGGGGTCACAGGTGGGCATAACCAGTTATTTGAAAGTACTCCAGAAAGTGCCAAATACTATTGCTTTTAAAGTCAAAATGGGACTGAGGCACCTGGCAGGCTCAGTCAGTGGAACGTGCGACCCTTGATCTTAGGGTTGTGAGTTCGATCCCCACGTTGGGTGGACAAATTACTTAAAAAAATAAAATCTTTAAGTGGGCAAAAAGACATGATAGACACTTCTCCAAGGAAGACATCCAGATGGCCAACCAACACATGAAAAAATGCTCAATATCACTCATCATCAGGGAAATACAAATCAAAACCACAATGAGATACCACCTCACACCTGTCAGAATGGCTAACATTAACAACTCAGGCAACAACAGATGTTGGCGAGGATGCGGAGAAAGAGGATCTCTTTTGCACCGCTGGTGGGAATGCAAACTGGTGCAGCCACTCTGGAAAAGAGTATGGAGGTTTCTCAAAAAACTAAAAATAGAACTACCCTACGACCCAGCAAATGCACTACTAGGCATTTATCCATAGGATACAGGTGTGCTGTTCTGAAGAGACACATGCACCCCCCATGTTTATAGCAGCACTATCAACAAGAGCCAAAGTATGCAAAGAGCCCAAATGTCCATCAATGGATGAATGGATAAAGAAGATGTGGTATATTTGTACAATGGAGTATTACTCGGCAATCAAAAAGAAAGAAATCTTGCCATTTGCAACTATGTGGATGGAACTGGAGGGTATTATGCTAAGTGAAATTAGTCAGTCAGAGAAAGACAAAAATCATATGACCTCACTCATATGAGGACTTTAAGATACAAAACAGATGAACATAAGGGAAGGGAAGCAAAAATAATATAAAAACAGGGAGGGGGGCAAAACATAAAAGGCTCTTAAATATGGAGAACAAACAGATGGCTACTAGAGGGGTTGTGGGAGGAGGGATGGGCTAAATGGATAAGGGGCATTAGGGGGCATTAAGGCTAAGGGGTATCTACTCCTGAAATCATTGTTGCACTATATGCTAACTAATTTGGATGTAAATTTTAAAAATTAAAATTAAAAAACTTAAAATAAATAGATAAATAATAAATAATAAATATGTTTAGCCCTAGAAATATATAAATAAATAAATAAAATTTTTAGAGAGAGAAAGAGAAAGAAAGAAAGAAAGAAAGAAAGAAAGAAAGAAAGAAAGAGAAAATGAGATGTGGCTAATTAAAAAGATTTTTGCTATATATTCATTGAGCTATTTCTGATAATATTCTAAAGTAAAATGCTTGCTTAACTTTAAATATAAGACATTATCTTAATAGTTTCTAAAGTTTGATTGTTATGTAATCTTTATTGCAAACAAAATATTTTGTAAAGACATGACAGTATTTTATAGGTAGTAATTATATTCTGTCATTTCAGTGAGTCTGCATCTGAGTTAAATGCTCTTACATTTGCATCTAATCTGGTATTGAACAATATAAATGGTGTAATTCTTTCGAATAATTACAACTTTTTTCTTCTACTTAGAACAACATTAGATACCAAGTAGAAAAGACAGAAGTCAAGAGAGAGACCGCAGAAGAAAGGTAACAACTTTATGGTTTAGTATTTGTAACGGGACTTCCTTTTTGAACAGAGGCCCCACGTTTACATTCTGCACTGGGTCCTGCAAAATGCAGAGGTATCTCCGCGCAGCTTATTGAGGCCCGGGAGAGGATACCACCAGGGGACAGAGGTCAGCGACGCTCTTCCAGGTGCTGCGGCAGGTGGACTTCCTACCTGACTCCACCATTGTGGCAAACCTCTCCAGACTCTCTTTGCCAGCTTGTGGGGACCAACGGGCTCAGACTCCCACCATTGCTCTACCCTGCCCTGCTTATTTGCTTGTCTGGCTGTCCGGAGACAGGTCTGGGGCTCGGACTACTCACCCACAGGCCAAGCCTCTCGTCACCCGAAGGCTTACATGTGCTAGGGAGGACCAGGGCCCCGGGGGTGGGCAAGCAGCTTCTTCCCTGAGTCACTAGGGCCTCAGTGCTACCTTCCCCCGCCCACCAGGAGTGACATGGCGCCCTCCAGGTGGCCTGTGGCTGCCATTGCCGCTGCTGCCTGCCGGTGAGGAAGCCCGGATGGAGGACTTGGGCAGCCATAGGGGGCTTTCGGCACCCTGGGCTGTCCCCTCTCCCGCCCAAGGAGTGAGGGCTGGATCCCCACCTGCAGCATTTGCTCCTCCGGGTCTGCCCACAGTGGGGCCCAGGCCGGGCCCACCTCGGAGGAGCCCTCCCAGGTCTGCTGCACTGTCTCCAGGCCTGGCGGGGGCTGGGCTGAGCCTTCACTGTGGGGCCTGAGGCTAGGGGAGGCCATGTAAGGAGGTCCAGGGGCTGGAGGCCTCCCTCCACCGGGGTGGGTGACGGGCAGCGCCGCCAGGCCACCCGAGGTAAGAAGGAGTCTAAGGGCACCCTGCCTGGGCCCTGCACAAGATGCTCTCTGCAGTGCTTGCAGCCACAGCTCAGAGAGCTTCAGCCACAGGAAAGCGCTGTCTGCATGGACCAGGCCAACAAGGAAGCCACAGAAGAGCTGCAGGAAGCGGGGCTTGTTGTTGAGCATGTAGCCATGGCAGCAGCCACTGTGGCTGTCTAGAGTAGTAACCCTGCCCCGCCCAGCGTGACCAGGTGGACAGGCATATGGCCGTGGCCACCAGCTGCACTGGGTACCCTGAGGCCTGCCTGCAGCACACCCATTAGGCTAGCAGCCAGAGGGAGCAGGGCAGAGGCGTGCAGGGACCGCAGCCGCCCGGGGAGCGCTCCCTCCACCAGCTCAGAGTGGGTGGGACAGCAGGCTCAGGAGCAGGCCAGATAGGGCTGTGTAGCCCAGGTCAGTAGCGGGAGCTCCTGCGGCAGCTCCGGGACCAGGGTGAAGATGGGGCCAGTCCCACAGACCACAGGCTGCTCAGCAACGCCAGGGACAGTAGAGGGGTGGGTAAGTGGGGTGCTCTGGAATGCACAGCATGGCTCAAGGTGTCAAGGGTGGTTTGGGGTCTGTGTGCTTACCGGGAAGCTGGGAGGACAGAATGAGGAAACAAGGACCAGAAAGATTCTTCTAGTGATAGAGAGTCCCAGTGTGGTTTGGACTCAGCTTTGCGACTTTAGGAAAGATACCCAAATTCCTTGGGCCTCAGTTTCCTCCTTTGCAAAGCGTAACCCCTGCCCCTGGAATGTTGGGTAGGGCCCCTGGCAGGAAGTCCAGACCCCAGCTTCTTCATGAGCTCAAAGCCCATTCTGCTTGTACTCAGGTGCTATGACCCCAGCCGGCACCTGTGCACCACCCCCTCCTAGGCCACCCTCCATTAGTCAGCCATTTTTCTAGGCTTGGGTCTCTTCCCCCAGCCCTCCCACCAGTCTCTGTGTCCAACCCACTTTTTAAAATTTATAGAAATAACAAAATACAAACATTTGTTTTAAAAGACCTTTAAGGGCACCTGGGGGGCTCAGTCAGTTGGGCATCTGACTCTTGATCCAGCTCAGGTCTTGATCTCAGGATGGTGAGTTCAAACCCTGTGTTGGGCTCTATGCTGGGCATGAAGCCTACTTAAAAAAAAAAAAAAAAAAAAAAAAAACAAAAAAAAAAAAAACCCAAACCTTAACAATGACAAAAACAAAACAATGCTATGAATTATATACTTAAGAAGTATTTAACTAAGATCGTGTAAAATTTACATGAAGGAAAAGTAAACATTTCCTCAGACTACATAAAATGGAGACAACCAAATAAAGAGGAATCAACATTACAAAGTTGTCAACCTTCCCTAAATCAATCAGTAAATTCAGTGCGATCTCTTTTTAAATTCTACTTTTGGGGAGCCGGGGTGGCTCAATTGGTTAAGCATCAGACTCTTAATTTTGGCTCAGGTCATGATCCCAGGTTCAAGGGATTGAGCCCGGCATCAGGCTCCATGCTGAACATGGAGCCTGCTGAGGATTCTCTCTCTCTCTCTCTCTCTCTCTCTCTCTCTCTCTCTCCCTCTCTTTCTCTCTCTCTCTCTCTCTCTCTCTCTCTCTTATTTTCTCTCTCTGCCCCTCTCCAGCTCATGCATGTATGCATAATAAATAAATAAATAAATAAATTCTACTTTTAAAAGTAACTGATCATGAGAGATTGATTCAAAAGTATTCATTAAGTACAAAAAACCTTTAGTAATTTAGGAATAAAAGAAAACTTCCTTTGTATAATTATGGGTATCTATCAAAAACCGTATTTTCAGGTATGTACAACCAGCCCAAGATTCCTCAAAAACATTTAAGATAATCTTCAAGTGGGGATGCCTGGCTGGCTCAGTCTGTACAGCATGTGATTCTTGATCTTGGGGTTGTGAGTTTGAGCCCCATTTTGGGTGTAAAGATTGCTTAAAAATAAAACCTTAAAAAAAAAAAAAAGAAAAAGAACCTTCAAGTGAAGCTCAAAGTCAGAAAAGTCCCATATATGTGCTCAGAGTGATTAAAATAAACTTTTAACTCCCACAATCTTAAACAAGAATAAACAATTCAACATCACCCAACACGCAAGGAGAAGATTTAATATGAAAAGAGAAACTAACAAAAATTAGCAACAAAAATTCCATTCAACAACAGATTACTATAGGATTTCTAAAATTTTTTTTTCAACATTTTTTATTTATTTTTGGGACAGAGAGAGACAGAGCATGAACGGGGGAGGGGCAGAGAGAGAGGGAGACACAGAATCGGAAACAGGCTCCAGGCTCCGAGCCATCAGCCCAGAGCCTGACGCGGGGCTCGAACTCACGGACCGCGAGATCGTGACCTGGCTGAAGTCGGACGCTTAACCGACTGCGCCACCCAGGCGCCCCTACAGCCATCTCTTTGTCTTTCTGCTCTACTTTCTGTGAGATTTTCCTCAACTTTATGTTCCCAAACTCCTTTCGTTGCTTTTATCATGTTTTAAAATCTGATCTTTTTTCCCCTTAAATGTTCTTTTTTCATAACAGCTTGTTCTTTTTTCATAGATACAATATCATCTTTTAATCTGAGGATTTTTATTATGATATTTATGAGAATAAAAGGTAGGGCATAAGGAATGTAGTCAATGATACTATAATAGCATCCTATGATGACAGATGGTCATGTGACCATACCATATAGTTATAAAATCACTGTTGTATACTTGAAACTAATGTAACATTATGTGTCAACTTTAGTTAAATTAAACAATGTAAATTTTTTTCATGTTTATTTTTGACAGAGAGAGAGGGAGACAAAGCATGAGCGGAGAGGGGCATAGAGAGAGAGGAGACACAGAATCCGAAGCAGGCTCCAGGCTCTGGGCTGTCAGCAAAGAGCCTGATGCGCGGCTGAAACAACCGTGAGATCATGACCTGAGCCGAAGTTGGACGCTTGACCGACTGAGCCAGCCCAGGTGCCCCAAAATATTTTTTAAAAAGTAAATAAAAGAGGTCTTAGCATCCAGCATTCAGTGTGCGTGTGGACACCGATCTTAGTATTTTCAGTAAAGTACCCACGCAGCCAGCTATATAGGAGGCAGAACCAACTTGTAAAGTTACCCTGAGTCCTAATAACAGCCCTACACATGGTTTAATTCTCTATGGTAGTCCTCTCAAAATTAGCGAGTTTTGAACATCGGGCCTGCATCTGAGTTTTGCTCTGGGCCCCCAAAATTATGTGTCCAGTCCTGAGTACCCACACCCTCAAGTCTGCAGATCAAGACTAAAGACCAGTTTTACTCTCTTCCGTTTTCTCTGAGGCTGGGAGAGGAGCATTTGCCCAACAATGTACAATTCAGGTGGGGACCTGGAGATCTGCTTCTAAATTCAATGTTACACAATTCTCTTTACTCCGGTGCCGCTTTTCTTCCTTCGGTCCCTCACAAAGCTGCTGTGTCTAAATCTCGCTTTGCACGGGCACCAAGGTCACAGCATGCTGGCAGCTGATATTTCTCTACCATGCCTGTATGTGTTGGCCACAAACTCCATCAAAAAGGCTGCTCTCTATCAACAGTGAAGTACAGTTCCTTGAATGCCAAACCTATGTTGTGTGTCTGGTGGAGGACTCTGGCACCAGCGGGCCTCCTCAGGGGTGTTGTGCTAATTAAGAGGAGGTATTGGATGGCTTGTGTCTTTCTTTCTGGTGATCACATCCATTGTAAGGTTTGCCAATAAATTCTTTTTTTTTAACGTTTTTATTTATTTTTTTTAATTTTTTTAACGTTTATTTATTTTTGAGACAGAGAGAGACACACAGCATGAACGGGGGAGGGGCAGAGAGAGAGGGAAACACAGAATCGGAAGCAGGCTCCAGGCTCTGAGCCATCAGCCCAGAGCCCGACGCGGGGCTCGAACTCGTGGACCGCGAGATCGTGACCTGAGCCGAAGTCGGACGCTTAACCGACTGAGCCACCCAGGTGCCCCAGGTTTTTATTTATTTTTGAGAGAGAGAGAGAGACACAGCATGAGCAGGGGAGAGGCAGAGAGAGAGAGAGAGAGAGAGAGAGAGAGGATCTGAAGCAGGCTCCAGGTTCCCAGCTATCAGCACAGAGCCCAATGCCCAGCTTGAACTCATAAACCTTGAGATCATGACCTGAGCTGAAGTCAGACGCTCAACCGACTGAGCCACCCAGGCGCCCCTGTCAATAAATTCTGTTCCTTAATCCACTAGAGTGACTTGGTAACATTTATTCTCAGCTACAGTGCACAACACAACACAGCTCCAAATTGGATGCATTTTTGCACAAAAGATCCTCAAGACAAAAAATACCATAATTGTGTAATCTATAACAATAATAGTGGTAACAACAAAAATCACTACAACAAACATCCAAATATTCTATTTTATAGTTTGCAATACTGCCAAAACTTTTATCTCAACAACATTTGACAGATGTGTACTATCCCCCTGTTTTAAAGGAAGGGAAACTGAAATTTGGAGGGGTAGTTACTTCTAAATTCACCAAAAGATTAGGTGGTACTGCTATGACTCAAAACTACTGCCTTCAAATATCCTTTTAACCAGTGTGAATATGCAAGGCTGTCTCATCCACACACAGAGCTTTCTTTTTTCACATGCTCTCTCCATTTTTGCTGATTCTCTACACTGAGAAAAACTAAACCTTCTTCAAAGGTTCCTTACCAAACAAAACCTACATTTATCAGATAAACACTCTCCTTAGCAACCATTAATCTTCCAGGGTGAATACAAAGCTGCTTTGCATCAGAACACAAACCAGAGTTACTATTTATTGATTATGCCACATCTTCAAAAAGACCTTTATAGAGCACCTCACAGTTTGTTAAAACTAAAATAGAGCACGCTTTCTCTGTAACGGTTTAATGAAAAAAAGAAAACAAGGACATCACTACAAATGGCCAACTATCTAGTTGTAGAGATGAATTCATTTTATCTAACTTTTAATTTTTATTTAAAAAAAACTAACAAAACAGTTAAAATGTCATGGGAAGTAATATATTGGTTCTATTCTGAGATAAGACTCTTTGCATAAAGTCAAACATTTGGATAAAAACTGAAATTGTAGGGGTGCCTGGGGCAGCTCAATTAAGCTTACAGCTCTTGATTTTCACTCAGGTCATGATCTCATGGTCATGAGATCAAGCCCCATGTCAGGCTCTGTGCTGAGTACTGAGCATGGACCTTGCTTGGGATTCTCTCTCTCCCTCCCTCTCTCTGCCCCTCCCTCAAGTGCACGCATGCGCACACACACACACACACACACACACACACACATTCTCTCTCTATCTCCAAATAAATTTTAAAAAATTAAAAATAATTGAAACTCTGAAATCATTTATAGTGAACAATATTCTCCCTCTCCATCTCCCCCCAACATTGTAAAGGTTGAGATAAAATTTTAGGGATAAAGGCTTTGAGATCTTCGATTTTGCCTTTTATAAATTGCTTTGTCTCTAAAATGTGAACATGAGCTAGATCTCTTGAGACTCAGTCCAGTTACAGAATCTTTTCTACTTTCAGGTATATATTCAGGTGCATATTCAGATATTCAGGTTATTTAATTCTCCTTCTTATTCATGTATTTGGTTAGCCTCTCCCCCCACCCATCCTCTTAACTAGACATTGCCACTTCCTTAAGGTAACTTGAAATATGAGAAAGAATCAGGAATATTAAACAAATAACAAACAATTCATTTAAATGATTGGTTAGTTTATTGCCCAAATGCAGAGATGACATAAAATTCTAAAGTACAAGATATCTGAAAATGACAGGAAGGTAAGTCATAATTATTACCATAAATTTTTGTAATAATTTTACATTTATAGAGATTAACATTTACATTAACTTAAATCTCAAACATAAAAAAGAGAAAGCAAAAAATACTAGAAGAAAACATAGGATGTCTTTATTTTTTCCTTAAAGCAATGAAGGCCTTTCTAGGTATGACAGAAACAAAAGCCCTTTTTAATTTTATTTTATTTTTTATTTTATTTTTTTTACTTTTATTTTATTTTATTTTTTTTCAATATATGAAATTTATTGTCAAATTGGTTTCCATACAACACCCAGTGCTCATCCCAAAAGGTGCCCTCCTCAATACCCATCACCCACCCTCCCCTCCCTCCCACTCCCCATCAACCCTCAGTTTGTTCTCAGTTTTTAAGAGTCTCTTATGCTTTGGCTCTCTTCCACTCTAACCTCTTTTTTTTTTCTTCCCCTCCCCCATGGGTTTCTGTTAAGTTTCTCAGGACCCACATAAGAGTGAAACCATATGGTATCTGTCTTTCTCTGTATCAAAAGCCCTTTTTTAAAAAGACTGGTTAATTTGGCTATATAACAAATAATTCTTGGTGGTAATGTCACAAGACAGAAGGCACACTGGGAAAAGTTATTACCAAAAACTAAATAGACAGTGACAAATGATGGAAGCAAACTTGGATTCTCCAAGCCTCTCTCCTTGTCCTGCAGATGACTGCCTTCTCTTTGTGTCCTCACACGGCCTTTTCTGAGTGTGTGTGTGTGTGTGTGTGTGTGTGTGTGTGTGCGTGCACGTTTCCTTTGGTATCTCTTCCTCTTCTTATAAGGATTCAATATTGGATTAGGTCCAAGATTAGTCATATTAGATTCTAGGCCAACCCATATGACCTCATGTAACCTAATTACCTCTTTAAAGGCTTATCTCCAAATACAGTCACATTCTAAGGTACTGAGGATTAGAGCTTCACCATATGAATTTGGTGTGTGGGGGGTTGAGGGGGATACAATTCAGTCCAATACACTTTTGGTTTGGCTATGGCATTCTTTTTCCTCCCTATCAACTTATTTCTGGTGCCAAGTGACAGTATGATATCAGGATCTGGTCTTTGATTCTTCACGTTTATGTCAAGATGCCCAGAGAGTTGACTCAGTCACAGTGCTAGTTGGGTCACACAGCAAGAAGTCTGTATACCTTTAAGCCATTTCTAAACTGGGTGGCTAGCAATAACTTGTCTCTGTACCAAAGGGACCGCAAAACAGAAAACTATATTATAATAAAGCCCTATGAAATGTATCCTTAACTCAACTTGCTCTTAAGGGGATCCCAGAAACACGCCCAGCATGCCATCTGACTTGTGGGACAGTGAGATACAAGAGCAGTTGGAGTAGAAATAAGTGGTCATATTAAATAATTCCAGTTACAGTGTTTACTTCAGCAAATTGTACAAAAGCATATGTCAAATGCACACACTACGAGCTCCTGTCCCGGGGCCTGAGAATGTGCATCTGTACAAGGCAGGGATCCAACTTCCTCTTCTAGTGGGGCAGGTTCTCTTTGTGGGTTGGATAGCGTGTCTGCATTTAAGTGGGTACAAGGCATATCAAGTTGGGGAGCATCTGCTGTTGTTTTAAAGAATCAGGATGGAGAAAGTTTGCCTGTCACAGTGAGGAGGACTGGAGTGGATATTTGACATATTCAGGGCCCCTGGTTGTATTTGGGAAATGCTTCTGTATTTAGGGAGAGTTCCACATTAGGAATCCTGTCTTCTCTCAAACACTCAGGGTCTCTGGAAGCTAGCAGTCAGGCTCGTGCTCTGGCCTTACACTCCCAGGTGAGCGACCGATTCGGAGGGGAGCAGAACATCCCTCCCACTTGGCTGGTGAAGGGGCTGCAGGGAGTGCCAAGGGTCAGCTGCTGACACGCAAGAGGCCTCAGGGATGGAGGCAGAAGTGGACGCAGGGTACCGAGTCCCTGGCCTTCGTGTTTGATGGGGCAGGCATCAGTGCTCTCCACGAGTTCTGGTGTTCCTCAAAGTTTACCTTGAGTCTATTTTTTCAACAATCCCAAGAAGTACCTGACAAGTTTTAAATGCTTGTTTTTCTGCTTCAACGACTGAGACAGAATTTTGTTGTTTGCAACAATGCTTGTACATTACATTTTCACACATTAAAAATGGTCACCCCAACTTACAATAAAACAAATATAAACTGTAAATGCATGCTGTTTTCAACTGTCAGATTGACAAAGACAGAAATTGTGGTTTGTTGAGTGATACAGGTAAACATATTACATCCTTCCCTCTCGTGTATTACTGTTTGATATAATGTTTTTCTTCAATAAAAATTTTTAAAAATTAAATAGCGCCTTCCAAAAGAGGTAACCCACATTCCCATTCTCACTTTATGTGTTTCTATATTTATGTATTTATTTATTTTGAAAGGGAGAGAGGGAGAGAGGGAGAGAGTGTGGGCAAGTGGGGGTGGGACAGAGAGAGAGAGGGAGGGATAGAATACCAAGCGGGCTCTGCACTGTCAGCACAGAGCACAACGCAGGCCTCTAACTCATAAACTGTGAGATCATTACCTGAGCCAAAACCAAGAGTCGAGCACCCAACTGACTGAGCCACCCAGGCCCCTCCCCCTGCCATTCTCATTTTCATACCTTTCTAGGATCCTGTCATATACTTTTCACTCAACAACAGCTTATATCCTAAAAGAAAAAAAATAAAGATTTTATAGCATTATTCTACAAACACAAGTTTTAGCAAAAAAAGGAAAAAAGTGTATTTCCTAACTGATTCTCTAAGAAGTAAAAAACAGAGCACACTAGCAGTAACTATTTTTTTAAGATACTGCAGGAAACACAAAGATGTATAGAACTATTTTGAGGTACTGAGAAGAGTTGTAATATAGTCGGGAAAGAAGATATAATCACATAACCAGTTGAATACTAATAAAATATTTAAATGTAACTTGAAGCCAACAATGAAGGTCAAGTCACAAAGCTATAAATTATTAATTGTCAAATTAATCCTAGGGACAGTATGAGTTCAGAGGAGACTGTTGGATAATTTACTGTGGTGACACAAGCTACCCTAAAATTTAGTGGATTAAAGTGACAGCGCTATCTCCCAATCCTGTGGGCCAAGAGTTCGGGCGGGGCTCAGCTGGCCAATTCTTCTCCACGGAGTATCAGCTGGGGTCACTGCACAGTACTCAGCTGGGGACTGACCTTGCCTAAGGCTCCAAGAAGAGACTGTCACAAATGTAGCACCTTCCTGCTCTTTAGCCTCTCTCCACCTGGCATCTCATTGTTCCTGTCCCTTTATGCAGTTTGGGCTTCTCACAGCATGTTGATCTCAAAGTAGTCACACGTCTTTCCTGGAGTCTGTCTTGCAAGAACGAGGAGGAAGGAAGAAGATGCTCTTGTGGTTTGGATTTGGAAACTCACACAATGTTACTTTTGCCATGTTCAATAGACCAGAGAAGTCACAGAGACCAACCAGCCAGCTTGAAGAAGGGAAACACGGGACTCTCGTTTCCCCTCAGTACTCCACATGGTGAGGACTAGTCAAACTATTTGTGGCCATGTTTAATTCATCATGAAAGAAAAGTTCAATTTGGACTAGAAAGGTCAGAAAAAGCTATACAGGAAAAGTATTACAGACCCTGGTTTTAAAGACTATAGAACGTTTGAAAAAAGGAAGTGAAGTTGAGATAAGGTCAAAAATATCAACTATCTAAATATAAAGCAGGTAACAATGGGGAAAAGACTGTCAAAAGACTTAGCAAAACAAGGGGTGCCTGGGTGGCTCAGTCGGTTAAGCGGCCGACTTCGGCTCAGGTCATGATTTCACGGTCTGTGAGTTCAAGCCCTGCATCAGGCTCTGTGCTGACAGCCTGGAGCCTGTTTCAGATTCTGTGTCTCCCTCTCTCTGACCCTCCCCTGTTCATTTTCTGTCTCAAAAATAAACAAAGGTTAAAAAAAATTAAAAAAAGGCTTAGCAAAACAAGAATTATATTTCTTTCTCAATTTATCTTGCTGTAACAACAAAAGCAATTACTTCAGCTTGGGCAAGTCCCTTTTTCCTGTTCACCAACACATTGATTCAACCGAGAAGATAATTTTTCCTTAAACAAGGTCAGCTCATCTGAAATACAGTGAATTTGGGCCTATTTCCCAGGAACACCTGGGGAAGGTCAGTCAATGTTCAGCTTGTTTGGAAAAGTGCTTGCTGTTCAAACTCTTAAGGTATAGACAAATGATTGTAGTTAATCCCGAGACAGGATTCAGGGCAGCAAGACAGGGTTGTGATTTAGCAACCATTGATCAGGCAATTTGGGTTTAGCAAGTCTGGTCAAGGTCCCAAGAGAGTCCATGATGTAACATCTTAATCCTACAAGGTCTCTTATAAGGCTTTGTTTAGAAAGGGTTAATCATTATAACCATAATTTTCTCACTGAGAAGATTTTTTCCTGAGATTTGTAGTTCATAAATAAGTAGTTCTCGTGTGTGTGTGTGTGTGTGTGTGTGTGTGTGTGTGTGCTTTTTTTTTAATGTTTATTTTTGAGAGAGTGCCAGTGAGGGAGGGACAGAGGGAGGGGGACAGAGGATCTGAAGTGGGCTCTTTGCTGACAGCAGCCAGCAGAAAGTGGGGCTTGAACTCATCATGACCTGAGGGAAGTCTGACCTTCAACTGACTGACCCATCCAGGTGTCCCCCATGCAGCCTATTCTGAACCCAGTGCCTGGCGCTTGGCAGATTTTTTAATATTAATTAATATTAATATGCTTAGTGAATTGTATTACTCATATTCACTTAACACCAATTTAAATAATCTACACTCCTCCGAAATTTTGCCTATATAATACTGAACCGGAAACAGGCATACTTTATAAATACACCAAGTAAAACTTAACCATTCCTCAGTAAAGTGAGCATCGCTCTCCCTTGTTTAGCGCTTCAGTTTTCAAAATTTGTGTCTCGCATCTTCTTTAATTTTTTTTGACACTGATATAAAATGAACTTATGAGTATCAAATCTGGCATTCCCAAAACAAAGGAAAAGGGAACAAGATTCATGAGAAATACTTAAAATCTTTTCATGTGTTCTAACACCCTGGAGAATCATAAGGTCTTACTGCCTCTTATGTTATAACATAGATTTCCCCTCCCCTCTCTGATAGCTTTTAGTTTGACTTTATTTGGTGGGGAGCACTGAAAATCCCAAGCTACAGTCTTGCCGGGTTAGAAGTAGTATTATCTTGAAACTGTGTTCGAGTTTGACGAAGGTCAACAGGCTTGTGCCATTTACACAGTATCTGCTTTCGGTAGTTTTCTGTTTCTTGACCTCTAGGTGGCTCCTTAAAAGCTGTTAGGCAAAGCAAACAAAAGGAAAAGAGAAGCAGACTCGATGGGGCCTTGGGACTCGGAAACCTTAATCTAGAGAGAACCGGTTAAGCCTTCAGAGACCGGAGGGGAGGGTGTGTGCGATTGGAGAGCAGAGAGTCGTCCGGGATGCAGGGCAGCTGGAGAGCGCCTACCACCTGCGCAAACATAAATCTCCTTAATAACCCAGGGATGTCCCGGGGGGAGCGGGAAAGTGTTCTCCATCCTCTCATGTGTGTCATCAAATAAGTGACCGCTGCTTCAGACGAACCGCACAGAATAGTCTGTAGATGTATATATGTGTGCACACATTAGGAGTTTCAAGCTCTCCTCCCGGAGACGGGCTAGACATCACCTGCCGCGTCTGTAGCAGGCTCCCTCCGAGCCCTGCTAGAGCCGGGAGGGCGGAGGCAGGAAAGGCTGCGGCGCGGAGGTGGCCACTGCACAGCCGGACGCGCCTGCCGCGGCCAGCGTGCTGCATAATTGTTGGAGGACCGCGCGCAGCCCTGGATCGGCGGCGGGCGCGGCGAGAGCGTCTCAGGGGAGGAGGGCAGGGCGCCTGGGCCCCTCCCACTCTGCTTTTAGTCGCGCGCCCCGCCCCGGGGACTAGCTGCTGGCGCCGGGGTACCGGCGACTGTGCGGAGGGCCTTCGGCCACCGACGGCGGTGCGCGAGGACCGCGGCTGACCCGCCGGAGCCATGCGCTCCCCGTCCGGCCTGCTGGGGCCCCGGGGGCTGCTGCCGCTGGCCCTCTTGTGTCTCCTCGCCGCGGCGCGCGGGAGCTTGGCGGACGGCCAGCCCACAGGTGCGATGGCTGCAGGGCCGAGTTGGGGAGGAGGGTGCGCTGCAAGGGACGCGCGAGCCTCGGTCCCCGTGGGGAGAGGCGTTGGTGGGGAGAGGCGCGGGGATGCTGGAGACCGCGGGTGCGGAGCGGCGGCCCCCTCCGTCCTTTGGCCAGCTTGGGGGGTTGCCCAAGCTGGACGAGAGGACGGGGGCGGCTCGGGCTCCTCCGCTCCGGGGAGGGAATCTTGGAACCGAGAGCGCCCCGCGAGTCGGGGGCGTTGGTAGCAGGACGGGTCTGGGTGTTCCTGGGACGAGGGCGGCACGGTGTGGGGGTGCGGGCGGGAGCAAGGAACTCGCTCCGCTAAAGTGCCAGGATTTCTGAAAGCCACATTCCCCGAGGCCAACTCCCTTCGCTGGAATCGATAGTAGGTTTAAATATCACCTCCCTGCCTGGCTGGTGGGCTGGACTTGAGGATGTTTTTTAGAGCTGAGTTGAAATAACAACGTAACCACAACCGATCAACCAAAGCCCCCCGCTCATTGGGTAGTGTGTGTATCTTCTTTTAAGCACCCCGGTCTCTGAAAACGAAGGTTTTGCGGGTTTTGTTTTAATTGTTTCAGACACTTTGAAACAGGGATCTGTGTGCAAAACATTACCGAAACCAACACCAGATTTGGCATTGTAGTTTCACCTGTTTATAATCACTTGCCATGTTGAAAGTATTTCATCCAACCTACTTTCTAATGCAGGTTTCTGTGTTACAAATTGCAACGTGTTAGCACCTAATTAGGAGAATAGACTGCCTTTCAGGTTGACAGATACTGCCTATCACCAACTAAAATTAAGATAGTCTACACAAGATTTTCCACCTTTATGAGCTTACAGCATGTAGACTTTTTTGTAACATAAAGATGGAAAGATAATCAAAGGATAAGATTTTTCAGTTTTTTACATGTCCTTTAAAGGGTCTAGTTGTTAACTTGGACAAAGCATTATGGATTGCTTCAGTTCCTAAATTTCCTTGCCCTACTTCCTAGCCACGTACCTCTTTTTCATTCCTACTACTTATAAAGAGTGGTCAAAGACTCTTTACCCCCCCCCCCCCCCCACCGTGCCATTCCTGCCCATTCCTGATTCACTCCTGGTTCACCTGAGACTGTTGCAGCTCTGAGGCCCATTGCATTCTGGGTAAGTCCTATGGTTCTCCACGTGGTTGTATGTTAAAATTATCTGGGAGCTTTGCAAATACTGGCTCCTGCCCTCAAAACTTTTGATTCAGTTGGCCTGGGATTTAGGCTGGACATCAGGTATTTTGAAAGCTCCCGTGTGATTTAATCAAGAGATCCTAAGCTGGTTTTCAACCCACTGCTTTAAAATCGCGGTGGCCTAGAGAGTGCACCATTGGGTGAATATTTATATGCTGTTGGTAGCAGGGAGTCAGGTTTAAGTTGACATTCAGAGCAGACTTCTAAAGAGAAAATAGTAGGGAACAAATGAAAGTGGGTTAAATTAACAAAGTTATAAATAATTGGGATGGTGTATGTAGGTATGGCAATTGTCTGTGTATGTATATAGTGTCAGTCACCACCTCCACTTAGGTGAAAACTGTAGAATGATGTGCTGTATAAAAGGCATGAAGTTAGCATCTCATTTTAAGGCAGGATTAAAAATCGTGAAGCGACTTCATTTTATTTTATAGAATCTCTTTTGATCTCTGGGAGATTCAGTTTTCTGTTTGCTAAAGGCTATTGTGAAGTTTACTGGCTATTTTTTATGTAGGTACTTTGAATTACTTGGAAATAGGTATTCTATAAGCCTAAGAGTTTGGGCAAAATTTTAATAATAAACATGGTTATAATTTATCATGTTTACTATATAACAAGTGGGCCAGGTGTTACACTGTGCAGTATATAACCAACCCTATGGGTTAGCTTTTATTGTCCCTGACTTTCAGATGAGGACATTGGAATTTAGGGAGATTAAACAAATGCCCAAGTATATATAATTATTTAAGCAGTAGAATAGGAAATTAAGCATTGTTCAGTCTGACTCCAATGCCTGTTTTCTTTATTTTTTAATTTTTTAAAGTAAGCTCTAAGCCCAATGTGGGGCATAAATTGTGACCTTGAGATCAAGGGTTGCATGCTTTACCAACTGAGCCAGCCAGGAGCCCCCTCCAATATCTGTTTTCTTAAACACAATATTCACTCGTCTCTCTGAGATAACTGGGTATGTCTATGAAAGTTTGGAACCACTGACAGAACATGGTGTATGGATTTAAATGCTTGATTTCAGCTGAAGAGCATGCTAACACACTTTGAGTTCTAGAAAAAAGTTAGAGAAAGGGACTCACTTTAATTCTTTTAAGCTGTTTCAATTAAATAAGAAATGTAAAATCACTTTATTAAAGCAAATATTAGATAAATGGGAATATTTAAACATCATTAATATTTCTCTTATGTGGAATAAATTGAGGGGATGGGTCATGTGTATCTTTTTTTTTAATTTTTTTTTTTTTTACATGTATTTATTTTTGATACAGAGAGACAGAGCACAAGTGAGGGAGGAGCAGAGAGAGAAGGAGACACAGAATCCAAAGCAGGCTCCAGGCTCTGAGCTGTCAGCACAGAGCCCGACACGGGGCTTGAACCCACGAACTGTGAGATCATGACCTGAGGTAAAGTCAGACGCTTAACTGACTGAGCCACCCAGGTGCCCCGAGTCGTGTTTATCTTTTGAAAAATATGTTTGCAAGGGAAACATTTGAAGTGATCATTTTTAACTTCTGGGGGACATTGCTTATATACTTTCTTGATTAACCACCTTCCTAGAGATAGGAAGGGATCAAGAGATCTCTTGATAGGAAGAGGTAGGAAGAGAAAGGAAGAGCTCAACTACCTTTCTAGAGATACTCCCCATCCCACATATACAGCAACCACCTAGTAATAAATATTAATGTGCCTGACATTGTGTTAGTCTAGATCTAAGTAGAAAACTTCAGCAATATTTTTTAGCAGTTTTGAGTCATTTCCTTAAACTGTTTAAAGGAACAGATTAACTATAAGCTTATGTTTAATAGAGTTATATCTGATGCATCAAACTTTTGAGCCTAAATTATCACATTTAAAATTATATAAGCATTTGTTAAGAATTAGTTCTTGGCTCTTCCTCTTCCTGTTCTTTGGTCCCCACCTCTTGCTCCCATCTCGTCCTCTTCCTCCTAGGAATGGGTTCTATAGTCATTAGGTTGGGGAATGCGGGGAGGCAAGCTCCCTTATTAGAGGAAGCCAGAGGGTCCCAGGTCAGGGAATTAGAAAGTGGGCCAGGTCAGGATGGCATCCAGGTAGGGGAGCGGCCTCGTGTAGAGTGTTAGAGCCCGAGTACGTTGAGATGTGTCCTCCTGCAAAGGGGTGGCCTAGAGCCAGGTCTCAGAGCTGAACAGCGTGACGGGCTTCAAAGCAGGGGCAGCCGGACATTGTGCTGTCTGATCTTGATCAGGGGGGTGTAGGGAAAGGACACGGAAGAGCCAACAGTGCAAGATGTTGGAGCCCAAATGGGTGAGGAAGACATTTCTTTGGGGCCAGGAGTGGCTGTGGCAGTGGGAGATTAGTTACATACAAGAGGATTGAGCAAATAAGTAGAACGAGTAAGAAAAATAGGATGTAGGTTTTTCTCTTTCAGAGAAGGAAATAAAGAAAGAGGGGAAACTAGAATGAACCTTGCAGTGTTGGGTTGCAATTGACAGCATTAGCGTGAATTCATGACTTTAAATCTATTTGTCTTTTATGTGTGTGTCTATATAAACAGATGTACAGGTATAGATGTGTATATGTAAGTATACATGTAACGCATATACATCATATATATTTATATATGTATGTATGTTATACCTTTCACATATATTTATTTACAGTGTGTGTGTGTGTGTGTGTGTGTGTGTGTGTGTGTGAATATACACATGCATTAGCTCTGCCCACAGAGGTGGGGACCACTGATTTCTCAATTGTGATGACCATACTTAGCAGCCAAATCTTGACTCTATATATGATTCTTTACTAATGGGTAACTAGGACTTCCTGGAAAAATGACTTATTTTACAAAAAGGGAAGAGAAAGTATAAGATAAACCCTGAACTTCTTGTGCCAGAAAGCAATGAAGTACTCAAAGAATGATGGGCCGTGTCAAAAAGATACAAGAGCCAGAGAGTTCCCAGTGGACAAACCTGGGACAAATTGAGCATCAAAATGAATGATAATAATAATGGACTAGTATCCATTAGTATCCACTGGAGAATGCCCACTGAATAATATAGGTATTCATGAGTACATACTGATGTAAATTAATTAAATGAATCAATTGGAAGTTTGATGAGGCACAAAATATTACATAATTTTAAAGTAACTTCCCACAAAATTGGTGAAGTTGTATTAATGAAAAGGTAAAGAGAACAACTTTACAGTGGAGAAGGCTTTAATCAAATGATCAAAGTGAAAACCATCAGCAAAGAGAGGATTAAAAATTGTGAGCCATGTGATAGGATGCAATGAGAACACAACATCATCTCTATGACATATTTGCCAAAGAGGTCTACTCCAAATCTAATCATATTCAACATACCTATTCTGGAGCCATACTGGTCATAGAAGTCAAGAATGACTAATGCTGTTCCAGAGTGAAGGGGAACAGAGAGACGCGGCAGCTGAGAGCAACATGTAATTCCGAACTGCAACCTTTGGCTAAAAAACACATTTTAAGGACTTTTGTTGAAACTTCGATGAGATGTGGGATGAGATGGTAATAGCATAAATGTTAATTTCCCAATTTTAATGGCATTGTGGGATGGTGTGAGGGTTATGTCCTTTGTAAGGAATGTATAGTAACATTTCAGAGGGGAATAGGTCATCAGGTCATCAGCTTGTTCTCAGATGGTTCAGGGGAAAATTTTTCTGTGCTTGAAACTCTTCTCTTTGAGATCGTTTGAAAAGAAGGAAAAAGAATTTCAACTTTTGAGGCCTGGGTGACTCAGTTGGTTAAGCATCCGACTCTTGATTTCAGCTCAGGTCATGATCTCACAATTTGAGTTTGAGCCCTGAATTGGGCTGTTAGTGCAGAGCCTCCCTGGGATTCTCTCTATCTCCCTCTTGCTATCTCTACCCCTTCCCCATTCATTCTCTCTCTCTCTCTCTCTCTCTCTCTCCAAACAAACAAACAAACTTAAAGAAAAAAGAATTTCAACTCTTTCTGGGAAAGCTTTAGTCAACATAGACATTAAACCACAATGAGAGTTGAGAAACTGTCATTAGTTTATGTAATTAAGTATCATTTTTCAAAGGAGTTTTTGTCCTTAAACAGATTGTAAGTGTGGAGGCTGTTCATCCTACAGTGTATTCTTTTGAAATTACTTTTGTATCACTGGCCTCCATATTTCACAATATAATGTGAACCATAGAAATGAAAAACAAGACACACACAGTGACATAGAAGGAAAAACCCTCAGAGCACCTGGCTGGCTCAGTCGGTAGAGCACGTGACTCTTGATCTCAGAGTTGTAAGTTTGAGTCCTATGCTGGGTGTAGATTACTTAAAATAAAATCTTGAAAAGAAAAGAAAAAAACCTCACAATATTCTATGAAAATAATAACCCCCCTACTCCTGATAAGACATAGTCACTGTTCACATATAATATCTCAAATAATATATTGTTAGAAATAATAGATGTTATCTTTGAAAATGGTGTTTTTCCTTTAATCGGAAATAATGTTTTTCTGCAATTTTTAAAGCTGTGATTATATTGGGGCACCTGGGTGGCTTGGTCAGTTAGCATCTGACTTTGACTCAGGTCATGACCTCACGGTTTGTGGGTTTGAGCCCTGCATCAGGCTCTGTGCTGACAGCTCAGAGCCTGGAGCCTGCTTTGGATTCTTTGTCTCCCTCTCTCTATGCTCCTCCCCCACTCACACTCTGTCTTTCTCTGTCTCAAAATAAATAAACATTAAAAAAATTATTTTTAAACAGTTGTGATTATATTATTACTAATGTATCTTCACTCCAAAGATAGAATCTTTTTTTTTTCAATAGCCTTATAATTACATAGTTCTGACATCCTGAAAGGGAATTTAGATACGTCATTCGATTGATCTTGAAGCCCAAGTGCTTTCCTCATGCAGCCAAGAGGCTGGAGCTAGCTAATAGCTATAATAGATTTCCTGGTTTGTGTTTCAAAACTCCTTCCAGCCCTTAGTGCCTGTCTGTGAAAGGTCCTCAAAAGGCCCCTGGCAGGAGGGTGTGGCTGGCAAAAAAGGTGGCAAGAGATGTTCTTGCTTTAAAATATCTACACCTAAAGTGTATAGAACAGGACCTGAGGGCCACAGGGCCATTTGAAGATTACTAAAAATAATCACATTGAAGAATCAGAAGTAAGGAGGTACCTGTTTTGAAATCAAGGTTTCTCAACCTTGGCATTATGACTTTTGGGGCTTGATAATTCTCTATTGTGGGGGGCTGTCATTGTAGAATGCCCAGCAGCATCGCTGGCCTTTCCTATATCGTGAGTGAGTTGTGTCTCCAAAAAAGATAAGTTCAAGTCCTGGCTGTTGGTACCCATGAATGTGACCTCATTTGAGAGTAGGGTCTTTGTAGATGTAATCGAGTTAAAAGGAGGTCATAGGAGATTAAGATAGACCCTTAACCCAATGACTGTGGTCTTTGTGAAAGAAACGAGAGAGATTTGGTTACAGAGATAGACACACACAGAAGAAAGATGGCCCTGTGAAGACAGAGCCAGAGATTGGGCTGATGCAGCTATCAGCCAACGAATGCCAAGGCTGTTGGCAACCGCCAACAGCCAGGAAGAGGCAAGGATTCTTCTCTAAAGCCTGCACCTTGAAGGGGCAAAAGCCTGCACCTTGATTTCAGCCTTCTAGCCTCTAGAACTGCGAGAGGATAAACTTCTGTTGTGGTAAATTGCTACATTGTGGTAATTTGTGTGGCATTACTAGAAAACTACTGTAACCTATTAGATACAAGTGGTAACGGCCTCCATTTTGTGACCTCTGGAATGTAGGATGGCCTGTGGAGGCAAAGGTCAGCCCAAGCTGAGAACCACTGAACAGAATGTAAGTCTCATTAAAGAATAATCTAGTGGGTGACACATTCGACAAACCCATAGTCAAACCTTGGGGGTTTTATTTTTTAAGAGTTTTTTTGACCTAAGTTTCACTGTTAAAATATCTTAATGGCCATTTAGAGGTAGTTTGAAACAAGAGTTTTCACACTGCCTTTCAAAATATATTTTATTGCGAAAATCATATTTAAAAGAAACGAAAGGATCAATTTGTTTATATTTCAATGTGGCCTGGCCAAGTTTTAAAAACAGTTTTACAAGGCTCTGTAAAAGAGCACACTGTTCTTGCCATTAGGCTTTTTAATTGTTCTTCATCTTTTTGTTTGTTTGTTTGTTTTTGCTGGTCTAAAAATGGCCTTTTTGTCCAATGGTTCTCATTCTATGTAGAAAAAATATGAGTTCCCTGTTTGTTTTTTTATCTGTCCCTGACTTAGAAAGTCTGACTTGTAAATGTCCCCATCAGGAATTTATTTTTTGTCAAACCTTCTTTTCTCTTTTGACAGAAGAGAATCTTTTGGATTATGTGTCTGGGATCAATATAGTCTTATTCTCCTCTTCTTTCTACTATTGCTGTTACAGACAGGGGATATTCCTTGAATCCAGAAGTAAAATTCTAAAAGCACTGTTTATTAGAAATATTGGTAATTCGATATTTTAATGCTATAGTTTAGTCATATCATGGCTTAAAAGGCTTTTGCAATTTGGCATGGGATCTCATGGTTATATATAGCATTGCTTCCATGAGGAAATATATTCTGAGTTCCAAAACTCTGTTGTATAAATAGTATATATTATCCATTCCTAGGTTATAGTCTTTTTGTAATTGGGCTGCACATTTATAATGCTGTGAATCAGACAATGCTAAAATTAAGATTTATTAAAAATAATGTTAGTTATACATATTGATAGCAATCAACACATTATTTGGAGGAGAGAGAAAAAGAAAGAGAATGATATTTATCCTAATAATGGCTTTTACTTACACCTTTCTCTAAATGAAGTCCTTACAAGATTGTAAAATATAATAAAGAGATTGGGCGGGGGGGAGGGACTTAGAGAAAATGCTTATTCTTTAACAGAGGTACGGTTGAACTTATTTTCTGATACAGGTGAAAGCAAATATTAAGACCCAATGCAGTGTTCTAGTGTTACTTACCCTCTTCTTTAAAATTTTTTTTTTTTCAACGTTTATTTATTTTTGGGACAGAGAGAGACAGAGCATGAACGGGGGTGGGACAGAGAGAGAGGGAGACACAGAATCGGAAACAGGCTCCAGGCTCTGAGCCATCAGCCCAGAGCCTGACGCGGGGCTCGAACTCACGGACCGCGAGATCGTGACCTGGCTGAAGTCGGACGCCCAACCGACTGCGCCACCCAGGCGCCCCTACTTACCCTCTTCTTTATCTTCCCAATTTACTTCAGTTAAAATGGAGATCCCGAATTAAATATGTGAAAATGTTACCTTAATATTTTAAGTAGAAATTAGAACATGTTTATTTCATTTAAAAATGTTAATAGTATAAATTATAAACCCATCTAGCAATGTCTATTTTAAAATATAATATGTGAAAGATATTTAAGTAGAGACCATTTTGCTATCTTACATGAACCTAATAATACTTGAAAATTTGGATGTTATTCAGTTCTTTGGTGCAACACCCTCATGTCCCATCGCCCCTGCAGAGGGAGAAAAAAATCTTTAATCCTTAGAAAAACTATTAGATGTGGGGTGCCTAGGTGGCTCGGTTGGTTGAGCATCCGACTTCGGCTCAGGTCATGATCTCGTGGTCCGTGAGTTCAAGCCCCGTGTCGGGCTCTGTGCTGACAGCTCAGAGCCTGGAGCCTGTTTCAGATTCTGTGTCTCCCTCTCTCTCTGCCCACCCCTACTTGTGCTCTGTTTCTGTCTTGCAAAAATGAATAAACATTAAAAAATTTAAAAAAAAGAAAAAACTATTAGATGTTACTCTTTCATGTGGCATTTTGGCCACTACCTATAAAAGAATGTCGAGTGGAAAAATCTCCAGCAATGGTTAAGAAAGGGGTGAGCAGGATACATTGAGGAATGTATGCTATGATCTTGGTACCGTCACTCAATATTATACAACTTTTCTGATCCCTCCTGTTTCCTCCATGAAATGAAACCCCAGGTAACAAGTCAGAGGCAGCACTTGGGTTAGGATACAAAATTCCTGCCTCTCCTTTTGAATTTCTTTCTGCAACTCAGCCTAATCCTTTTGGAAAAGTATTCAAACCAATCTGCCTGACTCTCCTGCCAATTTCCTTTAAACATCAACCTCAGCTGAATCAGCCTCCTGCCAGTGTCCTCCTACTGAAAGCAGTAAGGTTTACATTCCCACTTTTTTGATTAAAAACAAAGGACTTCTGGGGCGCCTGGGTGGCGCAGTCGGTTAAGCGTCCGACTTCAGCCAGGTCACGATCTCGCGGTCCGTGAGTTCGAGCCCCACGTCAGGCTCTGGGCTGATGGCTCGGAGCCTGGAGCCTGTTTCCGATTCTGTGTCTCCCTCTCTCTCTGCCCCTCCCCCGTTCATGCTCTGTCTCTCTCTGTCCCAAAAATAAATTAAAAACGTTGAAAAAAAAATTAAAAAAACAAAACCAAAAAAAAAACAAAGGACTTCTCACTGTTACTATTCTCACACCTTCCGGAGACTTGCCCTGCTTTTTCCACTCAAGAGGTTTGTGTACCTTGCCTCTTAAAGGGACTGTTCCCAAGGCAAAACATCACAAGAGTTACACATTTCCTTTTGCACTTGGGCTTGTTCAGTGGAACCTGGAGCCTGATCAAGATAAATGAATGCTTTAGAAGGGATATAAAGTTAGGATACAGGTGGCGGCTGGTTTACCGATGTCTGTATTTTTAATATATGGACTGGCCGTGGGAAGTGGTTACAACAGTTAGCACATTCTGGAGTTACCCAAACTTCCCTGCTCTTGAAGCTTGGTTTTTCTTTTTCCTCCTATTCCTTCAGCTTCTGTAAGCTTGGATTTTGCCCATGCCACACCTAGACCTCTTTTCTCTTCTTGCTCGAATACTGGTGGGCTCTTCCATCCAGGTCCTGATAGCGAGAAATGCAAAATGACCCCAGCCTCCAAGCCCATCTCCTTGGCGTTATCTCCACCTCTGTTCCATCACCAGAGTCCCTCAGAGATGGAAACCTGGCTTCGTACTCTGCAGCTCACACGCCAATTTGGGAAATACACAAGCCAGTTATAGTCAATACAGCCAGTGGGTGGCACTCTGAAATTTTAATGACTCTCAGTCACATTGTGGGCTTAATCAATATTAATATGACCCATGTCACCCTGGAGGGACCAAGTTTACTCAGCCTCATTGCCCTTACCAGCATCAAGCATGTATCAGGGGCTCTACATATTTACTTATTTAAGTGAAATAAGAATTAGAAATAAAACACTTTTTTCAGCTTATGTCACTTTCTTATTGCTGTTGGTGGTACGAATACTACTACCAATAATAAATGGTATGGTCTAATAAATATCAGATATTAGACCATCTCATATCGTTTATTAGTATTATTAGCGATATTATTTTCAAAGGATTATAGGCTTTTTTAGGGGTAAAGAATGCGGTGGGAACCCTCACAATTGTATTCAGCTCTGCAGCAGGCTAGGCCAAGAAAAGAGAACTCCCAAGCAAGGAAGCAAAGATATCCAAGTTGATGTTTTGCAAGTTTCACAGAACAGATGATCTAGAACAGCTCATTCCTTCCCATCCGCACCCTCCTGGCTTCCGATCCACAAGTCAATCCCATCCGCCTTCATCTTCCTGAGATATTTCCTCTTAAATACAACCTCTAAGTGAGCTATGCTCAAGAATGGAAAAAACAACATTTTTTTTTATCAGAAGAATGATGATAAGTGCCTTTTGGCCGTTAGTGTGTGTGTATGTGTGTGTGTGTGTGTGTGTGCGCGTGAGAGAGAGAGAGAGAGAGAGAGAGGGAAAGAGAGAGGAGGGGAGACACACACAGAGAAAATGAGAGAGAGAGAGAATATAAATGAATGAATATTAGATGTGGGTGGAAGAAATGTTTTGTATTCCTGATAGCCCAGTGAGAAACTCAGGGCATATTTTCCGTTATAATCATTGTCAGAGCGTGGTATGATTTACATATTAATTTCATTAAAGGATTAAGGAGGAAGTGCATTCTACCTTCCAAAGCTGCGTTGAAGTGATCAAGCCTTTGGAATACAGCTTATTGGAGAGCAAGGTTCTGCTATGTAGATTTTTTAGTAGGCAGTATTGTAAAAGCTATGTATAAGCTGAACCAACAAAGGTGATCACTAATTTTGATAATATTTTTCATGCACATGAGAAAAGAACTGGAAATCTAATCTTGCACTAGGAGTAAGTTTCTGAGCAGAGTATTAAGAAAGTGAAATAAAAAGAGGCTCAGGTTTAATTTAAATTGAATGAGATGATGAAAGAATGCAGCCAAGACTACACTCATAAATAAGCCTTTTCCCCTTTTTTGACTTACTTGATAGAGTTGGGGTGGTTTTCATGGGAGGTAAGTTCAGGTGCCTTGAGGTCAAAGAAACCGTAGCCAGAATACACTCTCCAGACGAGTGGGCCAGGTGGAAATGGAAATTTTCTTCTTCAATAAAGGTTTTCAAAAGATGAAGTGACAGAGGAAAACCAAAAGTCACTTTGGTAGAGGGCGGCTGGGTCTGTCACTGGAAGACAAACAGAAACCTTCACTGTGTGTTCATTGTATCTTCTCTGTCCTCTTTTAATGCCCCTTTATTATGGTCTCTCTGTCTTTGTTTACTCATTTTCTTTCTGCCTCTTCATGTCTGTCTTTTCTACCACTCTTATCTAATTCCTCAATGTCTTCATTTATGTTTTATAAAGAAACTACAAATGGTAGGATAAGACAATGAATTTTTTTAAAGCTACTTGATATAAATCAGTAGGTATTTTTCAGTAAAAAAAAAAAAGAACATAGAAAAAGTTGGAAATTTGGTCACATTTGATAGCTCCATATATTTCTGAATCTCTGGGAGCATAGGAGACCTAGTTCATTGGAGCTTCCTGAAACATTTTTCATTCAATAGTATACAATATAACATTTTAGCTGTTACATACTAGCTTGTATGTATGATAATACATAGCTTGATAATACTATGTAACCACCTGTTCTTTTTCTTACAGTTTCACCTTTGACAAGTCTACCCACTGAAGAAGAAAGGATAACAAAGTATTCTAACCTTTCCTTGGAGAGTCATAACATACCACCCACAGGTAAATGTATCTTATTTCAAATAATACAGTGCCCCCCCAAAGTTTTTGTGTTTGATTAAGTGACTGCAGTTTGCTTCATGAGGTATTAATCCCTGCTCATGGTCTGATGGGAGAAACACACCAGTACCTCATCCAATTAGAAGGGAGCATGTAGGAGTCTAAGGCAAAGAGGGCAATGTGCTTGGTGTGCAGGGAGGGGGCAGCTGGTCAGACGTGGGAAGGTTAAGGAAGCCTCTCTAGAAGAGGGACGCCAGAGAAGAAGGGAAGGTTCATTTTGATTGGCAGACGCTCTTACGTTTTCATCCATTCTTGCTGGTACGTCCATTCAAATCTCTCTGCATTGAGGAGGTCCTGGGAGACCTTTAGGCAGGGAAATGAAAGATGCTGTCAAATGAGTCAATGACAGTGCTGTGGAAAAATAAGTATTGTTTCATCTTGATAATACTATGTAACCACCTGTTCTTTTTCTTACAGTTTCACCTTTGACAAGTGTACCCATTGAAGAAGAAAGGATAACAAAGTATTCTAACCTTTCCTTGGAGAGTCATAACATACCACCCACAGGTAAATGTATCTCATTTCAAATAATACAGTGCCCCCCCAAAGTTTTTGTGTTTGATTAAGTGACTGCAGTTTGCTTCATGAGGTATTAATCCCTGCTCATGGTCTGATGGGAGAAACACACCAGTACCTCATCCACTTAGAAGGGAGCATGTAGGAGTCTAAGGCAAAGAGGGCAATGTGCTTGGTGTGCAGGGAGGGGGCAGCTGGTCAGACGTGGGAAGGTTAAGGAAGCCTCTCTAGAAAAGGGACGCCAGAGAGGAAGGGAAGGTTCATTTTGATTGGCAGATGCTCTTATGTTTTCATCAATTCTTGCTGGTACGTCCATTCAAATCTCTCTGCATTGAGGAGGTCCTGGGAGACCTTTAGGCAGGGAAATGAAAGATGCTGTCAAATGAGTCAATGACAGTGCTGTGGAAAAATAAGTATTGTTTCATCTTGATAATACTATGTAACCACCTGTTCTTTTTCTTACAGTTTCACCTTTGACAAGTGTACCCATTGAAGAAGAAAGGATAACAAAGTATTCTAACCTTTCCTTGGAGAGTCATAACATACCACCCACAGGTAAATGTATCTCATTTCAAATAATACAGTGCCCCCCCCAAAGTTTTTGTGTTTGATTAAGTGACTGCAGTTTGCTTCATGAGGTATTAATCCCTGCTCATGGTCTGATGGGAGAAACACACCAGTACCTCATCCAATTAGAAGGAAGCATGTAGGAGTCTAAGGCAAAGAGGGCAATGTGCTTGGTGTGCAGGGAGGGGGCAGCTGGTCAGACGTGGGAAGGTTAAGGAAGCCTCTCTAGAAGAGGGACGCCAGAGAAGAAGGGAAGGTTCATTTTGATTGGCAGACGCTCTTACGTTTTCATCCATTCTTGCTGGTACGTCCATTCAAATCTCTCTGCATTGAGGAGGTCCTGGGAGACCTTTAGGCAGGGAAATGAAAGATGCTGTCAAATGAGTCAATGACAGTCCTGTGGAAAAATAAGTAAAATATTGTTTCATCTTGATAATAATATGTAGTCACCTGATCTTTTTCTTACAGCTTCACCTTTGACAAGTCTACCCATCCGAGGAGAAATGATGACAAAGTATTCTAACCTTTCCTTGGAGAGTCATAACATATCACTGACCGGTAAATGTACCACATTTCAAATAATACAGTGGCCCCCCCCCAAAGTTTTTGTGTTTGATTAAGTGACTGCAGTTTGCTTCATGAGGTATTAATCCCTGCTCATGGTCTGATGGGAGAAACACACCAGTACCTCATCCACTTAGAAGGGAGCATGTAGGAGTCTAAGGCAAAGAGGGCAATGTGCTTGGTGTGCAAGGAGGGGGCAGCTGGTCAGACGTGGGAAGGTTAAGGAAGCCTCTCTAGAAAAGGGACGCCAGAGAAGAAGGGAAGGTTCATTTTGATTGGCAGATGCTCTTATGTTTTCATCCATTCTTGCTGGTACGTCCATTCAAATCTCTCTGCATTGAGGAGGTCCTGGGAGACCTTTAGGCAGGGAAATGAAAGATGCTACTAAATGAGTCAATGACAGTGCTGTGGAAAAATAAGTAAAGTATTCTGTGCTGAAACTCAGCTCTGCTTTCGTTTTCACAGTTTTAGATTCCAGTATTTCAAAAGTAATCTCAGATTTTTTTAAATGAGTAAGAGTAGTTGTCTGTTTTAGTAACAATGTTAAAACTATAACTAGAATTTAAAATACTGTAAACCCATTTATTGGGTCAATAGCATGTTTTATCCAATACCTGTCCAGTCTTTAACTGTCCTTTTGTCTTAAGAACTTTTTCTCTTTTTCTCATACAAACAGTATGCTTCCCACATCTCCCCTCTGATACCAAAGGAATGTTTGCACTGACCTTTTTTTGGAGACCATTTCTTATGACTTTGTACAACTGTTTGTTCTCAGTCTCTATTCCAGTATTTGGAATTATCCTTAATTGTAAAACGTAATTGTATCTTGTGTTGTTACCTAATTTTTTACTTTTTGCATGTTCTACTTGTTGATTTTCTTCGTCAGATGAAATGTTTCTTCCAGACAGACCCATATGAGAACCTAAGCTTGCAAATCCTTTGACAAGCCAGGTGATGTTGGCAACATCATGCCCCTCACTTACCCAGTAAGGACCCTGAGAAAAAAAGGGTCAGTGTCCGGGAAGAGAGAAAAAAGTGGACTTTTCAGTTGGTATTGGGCTGGTTATTTACTTACTTAACCCGTTTGGAGGGTTTAACTCCTAACTACTCTTTTATTCTAACTCTTCTATTAAAACCAGTATTCCTGCCATTGGGAAGAGACCAAGCATTCACAGTGGTCTGTTAGTTATCATCTGCCTTGGCTTGATCAAGCTTTAGTCAGGCTTTTTCTTCCTCCCAGGCCCCTGAACTTTGGTTTGCCCCAAGTCTGAGCAAGCACGAGGCCTGAGCACAGCCCGATCATGCTGCCTCCATCCACCAGTTTGTTCTGTTTCCCCTCAAAAGTGCCCACTGACCTGCCCCCCCCACCCCCCCACCTCCACCCCACACCCCTCCTTCCTGTAAAAGGAAAGTGTTTTCTGTTTGGTTCTGAGATACTTGCAGACAGATCCAAAGTCTGGAGCATCTTCCTTACCGCAATAGACTCTTTGAATAAAATCTCTCCTTAGGTAAATCTGGATTCATTTTTATTCGACAAAAGAAAAGATTTGACGTTGATTTTGAAACAGTGGACTTTTGAGCTGGTTGCGTCTTCATGTAGGTTGTTCTCATGGTTCCTGCCCATCGAAATGCTTGGTGTTAGGGACCGCCTTTACTGAAATACAGAAGTTAAGTCTGAAGATGTGTTCAAGGTCATTAGGAACCACGGGCTTTCTTCTTATTGCTGTCACTAGGATTTTTAATCCACTTTATGAGTGGAATGTTTTCATACTGTGATATTGTATGCTTGAACTGCACTTACATTTCTGGGTTGTCCTTATTATTTTCTCTTTCCCTCAGGCCCTTTTAGAAATGGATCTCTCTGTTAGGAGATAAAATGTTTCTTGTAGAGAGATTCAAATATAATACATTAGTTGCACATTTTGGACCATCGTGACGACACTGGCCCAGCTCCTAGCATGCTTACTTACCAAAGATGCTAGAGGCTGGGGAAACACAGGATCCTGTGCCTGGAAGAATGGAAAACATGACCTTTGATTCATGGAAGCCTGACCATTTACTTATTTATGTTTTTAAAATGCTGCTAATTATTTACTTAACAGGCACATGGGATTGATTGACTACAGACAATGTATATATTTCTAAATATAATGTAGTTCAGTCCTCATAACAACTCTGTGCAGTGGGTACTATTACTATCTGCAATTTGCAGATGAGGAAAAGGAGGCACAATGAAATCAAGTGAATTGACCGAGGTCCCAGATGAGAAGTTGAAGCGTGGTTTTGAATCCAGGAAGTGTGCTGCCGGGGGCTATGCTATTAATCAGTATATATGCTGTCTTTCTTAATGCCCAATTATCCATTTCCCTCAACAGTATTATTAAAACAATTATACCTATTTTAAGGAAACTTACATTATTTTTGAAAATATATAAAGTTTCAAAAACAATGAAAACAAATATTTTAATTACCTTATTCTTAAGTACATTTGTTATAGAAATTACATTTGTGGAGATAATGAATACATTGTGAAAGTATAACTGACTAAGAATAAGAGGTTTTCTTTTTTTCCCCCTTTCCCCCCTTTTCTAATATCATTGGGCTTTTAAAACTGCTCTTTTGATAATGGACTTTTTTTTTTTTTTACATCACTAATTTTTCCATTGTCAGTGTTTGAAATTCATTGTTTGTGTTACAGCAGTTAGAGTGTTTTCTTTATTGTTACTTTATTCTTTTTTCTTTCCCTCTGCATATTATAGTGTTTGGTGTCTCAATCAATGTGTTATAGTTTAACTAAAGAGGTTAAAATCAAAACATCAGCGGGCAGTTTTCTTGACCACCCTGGTAATGTTGGGGTAGGCTCTCCCTGATGACAAATTTTATTTGCCATGTTGAAATGTTAGCAGCTGGCCTGGCAAGGTCCTGGTGAAACGGGGAGTCAGACAAAGCAGTCACTAATGGAATAGATATTTAAATTAAGGTATGGAGTGAAATTTGAGAAGAGTCGTTAAGGTTGGGAAAGGAAGGTAGCCGTGTTGCCTAGAGCTAGAGTCAAGAAGTCAGGGTTAGGACCTCTCAGACTCTAACCTGGTCCATGAGATTGAGAAAAAGGATTCAGGAAGAGAGGAAAAGAAATGGACTTTTTAGTCAAAAAAGAAAAAGAATAATGAGCCCCTTATATTTGGCTGCTCAGACCCCTTGTGGCAGAGAAGACCTTAGAATGATTCCGAGGAGGTTCAAAGGGGTGTGATGTTTCTCAGGGCCAGACTCTCAGTCATCACACCTTCTGCAGACGCTGCTGATGTACAGAGAAAAACGAAGTGAATATTAACATTCAGAGTGACAGAAAGATATGGAAGAGGGAGCCACCGTAGTGATATAAGTGGCAGTAGCTGCACGCATTCACCATGGTTTCTCATTAGCAGAAGTACTGACCTTTTAAATGGGATCATTCTTTGCTGTAGGGGCAGTGGGGCTACTGGGGGGCACTGGAGGATGTTTGGTAGCATCCCTGGCCTCTACCTACTAGATTTGAGTAGCACTCACCAAGTCGTGGCAACCGAAAAGCTCTCCACACAGTGCCACCCACATGTTCCCTGGGGAGGCAAAATCTACCCAGTTGAGAACCACTGCTCTATACCTAAAGAACAGCTGTGTAACTGTGCCCCACCCCGTCAACATGAGAAGACAAATAATTTAATAATCACGTGCTTGTTAACATTGGGTGAAGAATCTAATGAAAAAGTTAGATGATGGTGGTAAGGAGCAGGGACGGGACATCCTAGCATAAGTGGGACAGGGAACCTGATAGGATATAGTCCCATCTCTTCCCTTGTCTGCTGCTTACATTCAGATCTTCCTAGTCTTTCAGAATTAAGTCAAAAGCTACATCTTCAATAAAGCACATATAGAGAAGTAGTTTCTGTTTCTCTGATATGTATTTAGCATTTTAGTTTTTTTTTTTTAATGTTTATTTATTTTTGACAGAAAGAGACAGAGTGTGAGCGGTAGAGGGGCAGAAAGAGAGGAAGACACAGAATCAGAAGCAGGCTCCTGATAGCACAGAGCCTGACGTGGGACTCAAACTCATGAAACGAGAGATAGTGACCTGAGCTGAAGTCGAATGCTTAACTGACTAAGCCACCCAGGCACCCTTGTATTTAGCACTTTAAATTAATTTTTAATTACATAAGTAAAAGTGAGTTGATTTTCAAAAATATTGAAACATTTTGGGGCACCTGGGTGGCTCATTTGGTTGAGTGTCCGACTTTGGCTTAGGTCATGATCTCCCGGTTTGTGGGTTCAGGCCCTGCGTCAGGCTCTGTGTTGACAGCTCAGAGCCTGGAGCCTGTTTTGGCTTCTGTGCCTCCCTCAGACCCTGCCCCTCCCATACTCATGCTCTGTCTCTCTCTGCCTCTCAATAATAAATAAACATTAAAAAAAATATTGTAACCTTTTATTTCCAGCAATATACTAAATTAGGGAATCTGAAAATCCTCCTACCATATCTAGAAAATTTAAAATATCTCAAACATTCTTTTAAGTATTTAGTTAAGTACACAAAAAGTAAAAACAATATCTGCCAGCCAAAACTGATGACCAGGCATCAAGTTTGTGAACGGATGTGTTGGTTTTCTTTGTGTTTGTCAACAAGGTATTTGAGTTCCAAGAGCCACAGATCTGAGAATAAGGCCTTGAATCTAAGCAAGGAGGGGAGTTCGAACTGAAAATCCCCAGAAAGCCGATCCTTCCAGAAAGGTGGAACTGAAAACCGCCAGAAGGCTATAAATACAGTGAAAAGAGGTTTGGCCTAGGAAGTGAGAAGGGGTGGGGAATAGTGGGTTAGCACCAGGCCATGATTTTAGCCTTGGTTTAGCCTTGTTCTGCATCAAAAACAAAGACCCTGAGTACTCAAAGTCAAGGGCCTGCCCTCAATGAGATTTAGAGTGCACATTTACATTACTTGGATTATACAGGAGCCTGCAAGCTGAAAAATAACACAAACATGACCCTGGCAGGTATTAATTCTGCAGAGAAGCAAATGAAAAAACTTTATGGAAGGACACATCGCCTGCTCTGGCTGTGGAATCTCTACTGAGGACTTACAAGTCAGAAATACAAAATACAGTGGAGTAGTCCCCAAGACTGAGAGTCCACTGAGGAACAGCAGGATTAGATTGTCTAGAGTTGTTATATCATAGAAATAGTAGGTAGAGGTATAGAAGAAGAAATATTAAAACATGAGAAAATATTACACTATCAAAAAAAAAAAAGAAAGACAAAGCATGTTTGAAAAATAGCCAAATAGAATTTCTGGTGTTGAAAACAACTTGTCAGAGGAAGTCAAAGCCCTTTTGCACAACCCCTGCTTCTGTCTCAAGTCTCTCCTCTCCAGGAGTAACCTCTGTTCAATGAGTGTGTGTGTGTGTGTATGTGTGTGTGTGTGTGTGTGTGTGTGTGTATTCATAGAAACTATAGAGTACTGTGTGCATTGTTTTGTATTCTTTAAAATTAGTGTTTTAAACCCAAATGTATTGTTCTGCATATTGCTTTCTGTTATCATTCAGTATTAATTCTTGGAGATCTAGCCATATTACATGGGCATAGCTTGTTTCTTTTACTTGTGCACACAGTATAAATATACCAGCCTTCTTAGACATTTTCCTCTCAATGTACCCCAGTTTGTTGAACTTTTATTCTATTGTAAACCGTTCAATAATGAACACTTCTTTCTACATCTCTCTCTCTGGGCATGACTGCATGTGCTCCTCTAGGGATAATACCACATAATAGAGTTGCTGAATCAGAAATTATGTGCATTTTAATTTTAATACAGACTTGCAATTTGCCCTCTAAAGTGACAGTTTACCTCTCCCTTAGTCCCATATTTGACTATAATTCTCCCTCGATCCTCACCAGCACTTGATATTATTAAACTCTTTGGTTTTTGGCAGCATGAGCACTAAAAGCTGTATCACTTTTGTTTTAATTTGCATTTTGGAGTTGGACCTACTTATATATATATGTATATGTGTGTTTGTTAACATCCTGTATCCATTTATCTATTGGGTTTATATATTTTTAAATTGATGTCTGGAAGACAGCTATAAATTTTAAGTACTGATTTGTACTTTTTACTGAAATTACAAATACTGTCTCCCAGTTGTCTTTAAACATTTGCATGGTGTTTTTTATTGTGAGGAAGTTTCACTGTTTTTGTTTTCTCCTATCATTTTTATAGAAGTATTTTCATAGGAGTTTTTCACCTTTCAGTTTTCAATCCATTTGAAATGTACTTTTATTTACTGTGTGTGATAGGGCACTAACTTTATTAAATTATTTTTATGTAGATAGCCATTGTCTCAACACTCAGTATTGAATAGTTTTCCTTCTTCCTTTAGCTTTGAAACATCACCCTAATCATATTCCAAATTCCCATGTGCTACTCTGTTCCTTTATTGTTTCAGTGTGTTTCGGACATTTTATAGAGTTGGGCACAGTAAGAAATGAATTTACCTTATAACCTGATTCACCACCCATGCACACGCAGCACACACACATGCACACACACACTAAACAAAATGTTCATTAAGCTATGCCCACACCTAATAGTTGTGTTACACTGATAATTTCTCTTCTCTTCTAATTCATTAAAAAACAAATCTCGTGGTAACTGTTATCTTGACTTCTTGACCACTAATAGTTTCCAAGTTGCAATCCAGAAATTTTATTCCATTAATTTCTTGGTGTTTTCTGGCATCATGAATACATTAATATTAATTTTGTGAAACATTATGATACATCTTTATATCTTTGTTCTTTTCTTTTTAATAGGTTTTCTAATGTCCTGCATTTTTACTCTTTGATGTAGATTTTTTTGGAATCAAATTCCACAACAAATACTGCTTGGTTTTTGACTGATTTTTCACTGAATCTGTAGAATAATTTGGAGGGGAATGAATGATTTTCTGATATTATATTATCACCTGTGATTTAAATCTCATTCGACTTAGAATATCTATTACAATTAATTTTTTTCCTTTTTAAAATATATTAAAAAATATACCCTATGACCCAGCAATTGCACTACTACATATTTATCCAAGGGATACAGATGTGCTGTTTCTAAGGGACACATGCACCCCCATGTTTATAGCAGCACTATCGACAATAGCCAAAGTATGGAAAGAGCCCAAATGGCCATCGATGGATGAATGGATAAAGAAGATGTGGTATATATACACAATGGATTATTACTTGGCAATAAAAAACAATGAAATCTTGCCATTTGCAACTATGTGGATGGAACTAGAGGGTATTATGCTAAGTGAAATTAGTCAGAGAAAGACAAAAATCATATGACTTCACTCATACGAGGACTTTAAGAGACAAAACAGATGAACATAAGGGAAGGGAAACAAAAATTATATAAAAACAGGGAGTGGGACAAAACATAAGAAACTCATAAATATGGAAAACAAACAGGGTTATTGTAGGGGGTGGGGGGG
This sequence comes from Neofelis nebulosa, assembly GCF_028018385.1. Lineage (NCBI taxonomy): Eukaryota > Metazoa > Chordata > Mammalia > Carnivora > Felidae > Neofelis > Neofelis nebulosa. Next base: position 37,564,130 of record NC_080782.1, on the reverse strand, counting down.
GGATGGGCTAAATGGGTAAGGGGCACTAAGGAATCTACTGAAATCATTGTTGCACTATATGCTGACTAATTTGGATGCAAATTTAAAAAAAAAGAAAAAGAAAAAAGAAAAAAAAGAAAAATAAGAAAATAAAAATTGTATGTATTTAGGGTGTGCAGCATACTGATTTGTTATACATATATAGTGAAATGTTGCTATAGTCAATGAATTAACATAGCATCTCACAAAGTTGGTTTTTTTGTATGATGGGCACACCTGGAATTTACTGTCTTAGCATATTTGCAGTGTTCAGTACGGTGTTATTAAGTGTAGTCTTTATGCTGTACATTAATTAGCTCTCTAGTCTTACCCTGCAGAATTGCAGCTTTGTACCTTTTGACCAGCATCTCCTCATTTCCCCCACTCCTCCAATCCCTGGTAACCATCCTTCTACTCCCTCTGCTTCTACAAGTTCAGCTTTTTTCTTTCTATTTTTAGGTTCCACACAAAAGTGAAACTATACAGTATTTGTCTCTTCCTGTCTGGCTTATTTCACTTAGCATAATGTCCTCCAGGTTCATCCTCGTTATCGTCAAAGGCAGAGTTTCCTTCTTTCTCACAGCTGAATAATGTTCCATCCTTTTTATCCATCCTTCTTTCTATGGGCACTTGGGTTGTTTCCACATCTTCGCTCTCGTGAACAATGCTGCAGTGAGCTTGGCAGTGCTGATATCTCTTTGAAATCCTGATTTCATTTCCTTTAGGTACATACCCAGAAATGGGACTGCTGGATCATATGGCAGTTCTGTTTTTATTTTTTTGAGGAATCTCATACTGTTTTCCATACTGGCTAAACCAATTTACATTCCCACTCACAGTGTACAGGAGTTCCCTTTTCTTAAGTATCTGTTGGCCGTTTGTATCTCTTCTTTCGAGAAATGTTTATTCAGCTCCTTTGCCTGTTTTTATTTTATTTTATTTTATTTTATTTTATTTTATTTTATTTTATTTCATTTTATTTCATTTCATTTTATTTCATTTCATTTCAATGCAATTCAATTTATTTATTTATTTATTTTAGAGAGAGAGATTGAGAGTGAGCAGTGGAGAGGGGCAGGGGGAGAGAGAGTCTTGAACAGGCTCCACACTCAGTGTGGAACCCAACACGGGGCTCTATGTCATGACCTTGAGATCATGACCTAAGCCTAAATAAATCAAGAGTCAGATGCTTAACCAACTGAGCCACCTGCATACGCCTACTATACAGAAACCTATTAGTTTGCTATAGTTCCACATGTTTATATTTGTTTTTGTTGCTCATATCCATGAAATCATTGCCCACACCAATGTCAAAAAGCTTGTCCCCCAGGCTTTCTATTTCTCCAGATTTATGATTCGGATGGAAACCAAAGTCTCGAATATGCCAAAGACCTAAGGAGGGCAGACAGCAAGAAACCCTGAAATCATCTGGTTAAGATATTGTTGCTAATACTGTACTCTTGATATCAGTGCTCAGAGTAAAGGCACCTAGTAGATTTTTAGTACAGTTGTGAATGAATGGATGAATGAAATGCATGTAGTAGGTGTTCAGTAAATAAGTTTTGAATGAATGACTATATGAACACATACCCTATCATTGCTAGACGTTTCCCATTGCTGTCTGATTAATTTCTCAATTCTGTGTAGGGCCTTTAGTCATTCTCTCTAATTTTAAAGTCCTGGATGGGAGAATATGATTTGTCAAGTGGCCATGCCCTTACCCTCAGAGAGGTAGAAGAAATATCTGGTTTTTCGGCTTACGTAGTGACTGAGGGGGCTTTGCCTCTCATTAAAACTTACACGTATGGGAATGGTATTCAGATTCTGGTTATCCAAAAATAGGGTAATCTACTACTACAGTGTTGGATTAATTTTGTGTTAGTTATCTGGAAATAATAGTAACCTGTTTTATTACTAAAACAGTTAACTATTAGTTGTATTTTCTCTCTAACTGATATGAACAGTTATTACAGTACCTCCTATTCCTTATGTTGTATAAAAAGGTATTTAGTTGATGGATTATTACTCAATGCTATACCCTCAAATTAAAGGCTACATTGTTGAAAACAAGAAGAGATGTGCCTTTCTAAAATTCAAATGGAACCATGTCCCTTTTAAATGGTTATTTGAAATGATTTCAAGTCAGTTTAGAAAGTAGAGAAATAACTGTTATACTTGGTACTAAGTGACCAGCAGGAACTTCATTTAATGAAGTCTAACTAACATCTTTTCTTGGCTAATTTTGTAACATTTTCCATCATATTGCTCAATCTTTGAATTATGGTTGGTAAACCCGGCTTCATTTGTGTAGAAACCATCTACATTTTCTAGTATTTCCCTGACTTTTGATGCTGCCTGCATAAAATTCCAAAAATTTTGAGACTAAGCTGTGCTTATATAACACCAGTCACATAGTTCCTAGAGCTCGAGGGATCCCAAAGGGAAGACTTGGAGACTGTGTGTGTGTGTGTGTGTGTGTGTGTGTGTGTGTACAGACACATGTATACATACACACACATACTTTTCTTTTTTTTTTTTTAATTTTTTTTTCAACGTTTTTTATTTATTTTTGGGACAGAGAGAGACAGAGCATGAACGGGGGAGGGGCAGAGAGAGAGGGAGACACAGAATCAGAAACAGGCTCCAGGCTCCGAGCCATCAGCCCAGAGCCTGACGCGGGGCTCGAACTCACGGACCGCGAGATCGTGACCTGGCTGAAGTCGGACGCTTAACCGACTGCGCCACCCAGGCGCCCCCATACTTTTCTTATGTACATTAAAAAAATTTTTTTTAACATTTATTTATTTTTTGAGAGGCCGAGAGAGACAGAGCACGAGCAGGGGAGGGGCAGAGGGAGAGGGAGGCACAGAATCTGAAGCAGGCTCCAGGCTCTGAGCTGTCAGCACAAAGCCCGACGCGGGGCTCGAACCCACAAGCTGTGAGATTATGACCTGAGCCAAAGTCATATACCCAACCGACTAAGCCACCCAGGTGCCCCTTATTATATACTTTTTAAATATACATTTTATACTCAGGTTAGGCTTATACCCATTTAGGTTTCTTGTGCATGTTGGTGAGTTTCTGTTCTAAGTTTATGGAATTCAGGAGCCACGTGTATTTTATTATTTATTTATTTATTTATTTAATTTTATTTTTTAATTTACATTCAAGTTAGCATTTGGTGCAATAATGTTTTCAGGAGTAGATTCCAGTGATTCATCCCCTATCTATAACACCCAATGCTCATCCCAACAAGTGTCTTCCTTAATGCCCCTTACCGTTTAGCCCATCCCCCCACCCACAGCCCCTCCAGTAACCCTCAGTTTGTCCTCTGTATTTAAGATTCTCCTATATTTTGTCCCCCTCCCTGTTTTTATATTATTTTTGCTTTCCTTCCTTTATGTTCATGTGTTTTGTATCTTAAATTCCACATATGAATGAAGTCATATGATATTTGTCTTTCTCTGACTAATTTCACTTAGCATAATATCCTCTAGTTCCATCCATGTAGTTACAAATGGCAAGATTTCATTCTTTTTGATTGCCAAGTAATACTCCATTGTGTGTGTGTGTGTGTGTGTGTGTGTGTGTGTGTGTGTATATACATATATATATACATATATATATATATACATATATATATATGTATATATATATACATACACCACATCTTCTTTATCCATTCATCCATCAATGGCCATTTGGGCTCTGTCCATACTTTGGCTGTTGTTGATAGTGCTGCTATAAACATGGGGGTGCATGTGTCCCTTGGAAACAGCACACCTGTATCCCTTGGATAAATGCCTAGTAGTTCAGTTGCTGGGTCATAGGGTAGTTCTGTTTTTAACTTTTTGAGGAACCTCCATACTGTTTTCCAGAGTGGCTGCACCAGCTTGCTTTCCCACCAGCAGTGCAAAAGAGATCCTCTTTCTCTGCATCCTCGGCAACATCTGTTGTTGCCAGAGTTGCTAATGTTAGCCACTCTGACTAGTGTGAGGTAGTATCTTACTGACAAACCATGTGTATTTTAGACTCTATCACATCAGTATTGTGCTGATCAGATGGCATCTAAATAACAGATGCAGAGAAAAAAAATGATCATGATTCTTTACTTCAATATGAAATTTAATTTGGGAGGAGCTGAAAATTACAAGAAGCAAGGAGCAATTTTCTTGTGTTGTACAAATTTTGAATATGAAGTTTAAGATACCATATTTTATTCTTATTCAGAGGAATTGTTTCATAAAGTCAGTTAAACTCCGTACAGTAAGAAGCATCATATAAATGGAGCAACAAAATGTTAAAAATAGGAATCCGTTTTGTGTACAGATGTTGGCCTCATGTTAGAGTGGCCTTCTGACGATTTCTGTCAGGATTCTAAATGTTCCGTCTATATTTTAGGATGTAACATGGGACCTCATTGGCATCTACAGTAAAATAAAGAAGAGCCCCATATTTCCTATCTCTGCCCCAGTCAGAATTGTCCCATTTTACCAGTTTTTTTATGTTGTGGTACATTTAACTCTTGCAAATAAAAGTTACTGCTTTTAAAGCATGTTTGGAAACACTGTCTTATGCAAGAAATTTCAATTTGCCTTTTTCACTTTTTTTTCTATAGAGGAACAAAGTAGACTTTTATTTTGAGTGATATGATTCCTAAATAGAGCCATTAAGGTCCTACTGTTGTCATTTCTCTGAAGATTTCAAATTGCTTAAATGTCCATATACTTAAAAACTTTCAATTATGAAAATAAAAGAGAATTAGGAAAATAAGAGACAGATGTAAATTACCATTTGACTTTAAGAACAGCCTTTTAAAAATATAGTTCAGAAATTGAGCAATTGGGTATAGTCTTAGAAATGTTGATGTCATGGATGTTTTGCAACACTTCAAAATAGCAGAAATAAACTGCAGTTGTGGTTTTGGGGAAGTTGAAACATTGTCCATTGAGTTCAATGGACATATTAGTTTGTTGGCTAACTACAAAATAGAGGCAAGACTTTTTACATGTTTTTGATCTTCTGATAGGAAAGCAAGCTGCAGAAGCTTCTGCGAAGTATTCCAAGAAGCAGGGAGGTGACAAGGAAGGCTGAGAAACTGGCCTGACACAAAGAAAGGCTACACGCATTCAGTTGAAAGTGTGAATGTTTAAAGTATGTTGATCACACCATCTGTCATCACATTGCTATGTTGCTGCATTATAAGTTTATTTCATCTTTTATTTATATTTTCTTTCATTTAAGACCGCAGTTTAATAGTTTGAAAGTGATGAGGAAGCGCATTCCATTATCATAAGAATTTCATATCTTTGAGAGTCGGTACACATCATTGGTTGTAAGAATCCGAACCCAGCCACACCTAATTTTGTATTAACATCTGTCGTTGTCTTGATATGTGATCTAGGGAAAGATGGGTAACCTTCCTTTGCCTCAGCTTCCTCATCTATGACGTAGGAATGATAAAAATGGTACTTATGTCATAGAACTGCTATAAAGATGGAATGATGTGAAAAATACATAACTTTAGGTAACACATAGCTTTTGTTATATTCCCCAGTGAGATAAATGGTGAGAGGAAGTTAAGTGGGGGAATTATTCAGCAATTAATATATTACTAACATTTACCCCATGATAGCTCATTTAATTCTTTCTGCAGTCTCAGGAAATATGTATTGTGCCATTTTACAATTGAGGAAACTGAGGTGTCCAACATGAAGATACTTTGTATTGCCCTGTCAGCAAAGTCAGGCAAGGAACCTGACACTGGGCGGCTGCCTTGTGAAATGGGGGTGAAAATTCATATTCTAACTTCCTAATGTTGGAAGGCTCCAATGAGCCACATCACTGAAAAGAGTGTGGTGTCCCGGAGTCACCTTCTGGAATGTAAAGGCCTCTCGCTAGGAGTGATAGTGCTGCCATGTCTTCTCGCGAGTCCTCCCGCAAGAAAGATAGTCTGTCGTCAGCCCCATGAGGTGCCAGGGAAATAATGCAAGTGTCAAAATAGGCTTCTCTGGGTGCTCCGGCCTCTCAGGCCTCTGGCAGCTCGATGGCCTGCAGCTCCAAGGCCTGGGACTCCTCATTCTGAGCAGGGGTGCCTTGCCAGCATAAACTCTGCTGAGCAGAGGCCAGCAGTAATGACTGACACTCAGCTTAGCCCTGGGGAAAAGACTCACAGAAATCTCCAAAGACTTTGTCCCTGAAGCAACAAGTGAGCAGTTTTGCAGGATGTGAAAGAATTTTCAATAGACGCGCCTTGGACATTTGACTTCCTGTGGCCCCTTCCTTCTCTGTAAGTTAAGATTTCCTGTCACACAGCAGCAAGGAGATAAAGCAAACTAGCTCAGCTTTCTAAGGATCCCTGAAGGACCAGCAAAGACCATAACTGCTATGAGCAAATGCTGAAGAAATGCAGACCCCTCCAGATGGGTGCAGTCATTCAGTATTTGTCCTTCCATGGCTGGCTTAGTTCACTTGTGGTTGGTGTCCTTGGGGTCCATCCATGTTGTTGCATGTTGCCAATTTCCATCTCTTTTGGTGGAAATTGATTCCATCTTTTGATTTCCACCTCTCTCTCTCTCTCTCTCAGAGTAAATAAAATACATTTTAAAATGTTTTTAAAAATCCAGGATACCAAGGTGACATATTTTGAGGGGAGTGTGTCCTGAATCACCTCAAAGGCATACATTAAAAGTGGCTGGAGACAACTGGGCAAATATATTTGCATTTCAGAGGTGGAATCAACTGAACTCTCCCATATGTGATTCAGTGTTGTGGGTCAGGGGAAGAGAAGGCTAATCCATCTCCCTTGGATATATTGAGTTTGAAGCACCTGCGGGATATCTAGGTTTAGATGCTCAGTAGACACCCAGAGCTATGGACATGAGGATCCAGAAGCAAGTCTGGAATGGAGCTAAGAGTTTTGTGAGTAAAGGAGATTAGAGATAATAGTTGAATCCAACATGGGAGTGTCAAATTGAAAAGGAAAGGGGCCAGGGAGCAAAGTCCCAAGGGATACCACATTTATGGGTAGTTGGAGGAGTTGGTGTGGCCAGCAAAGTATTAAAATCCTGAAATAGAAGCAAGGGAAAGAGAATTTCAAGGCGTATGTAGTCCCTGGCAATCAATGGCTGATACTTGGGAGACATTAAAGAAAACATGAGCTGTGAAAAGAGGTAGTCAGGTTAAACAATTAAGGCCATTTTTAACCTATGGTAAAGCACTTTTTGTAATGTGGTAATAAGATACCAGAATATGCTATATTGGGTGAAGGCACAGACTGTGTAGAGAACTCCTTTATGAAATTGACTAGTGAAGTAAATTTCTTCATTTGACAGAGACAGGACTAACTTTTAAGGGTACCCCAGAGCTAAAGGCGAATGAGGAACAGAAGACAGAAGTTTAGGACCGAATATAAAAAATCTTAAAACATTTTCTCATGCTTACTAGTACCTAGTCTTATTTTTGGTGCACTCAGAAAATGAGCCAAAACGTGTAAATTCCTTCAGTTTGTCTGACTCAGTTTTTTTCCCTGTATAACTGAATGTTGTTAAGATCTGTTTATACCTAGGTGTTTTTGTTTTTGTTTTTTACTCAGCACTCTTGTAATTCCAAGAGCAGTTATTTCAAGCTTGTGCTCACCAAGCACCTCACACTACCTGTGCTAACTTTGCACCTGGTCATTGCTTAAGGAAGCATTTCTGTAAAGTTTTAAGTGCAATTAAAAGTGATGTTATGCTACTTAGGTTCTCTTTTTTCTTTTCCACATTTTTGGCTCTGCGTTCTGCTTTTAGTGATACCACGCTACTGAGCATGAGATTGAGAAACATGTTTCTATAAGGCAGTGCCCTCCCACAAACACAACCCTTTACTTCCCTTTAAGAGTAACCACTACTCTGATTTTTATACAGTCACAGCCTTGGTTTTTAAAATTGTTTTATTACGCAGGTATACATCCCTAAATATTACAGGTTGGTTTTAGTTCCTTTTCTAAAGGCGTGTTTTTAAAGTATCTTTTTATTTTTAGGTTCGTTTCTTTCCCTTTTCTAATTTATCAGTTGACAAAACCAGATCATTCGTCTTGTAGAGTTTTCTCACACTCCAGATTTTGTTGATCACTTTCATGGGGTGCAGTTTAACATGTTTTTCCCATCCTCTGTATTTCCTGTAAACTGGTAGATGAATCTAGAGACTTTGTTTCAGGACCCTCTCCCCCTTTATTTTATTTTATATTTTGGGACAAAAGTACAGCTTAGGTAGTGGGGTGTTCCTCCCCAAGGGACACACAATTGTGTGTTGGGGAGGGTTGCAGCAATTCATGCAAAATGCCCAGATCTGCAACATCATTGTGTCAGATTTCTAGAGTTTCTTCATTCATTTGCTGGATACTGATACATTCTTGTCAGAACTACAAAGAACATGATTCCTGAAAGGAGTCCCAACAGTTACTTCATTCTCTCCCTTAGGTTTCCTTTGTTTTTGCAGTTGGACTGTTTCTGTGCTATCAGCATAAGGCACTCCTTTATACAGTGCTCATTCCCTATATCCTTGTCAGCTAGAGATTTTAAGATTAACATCATAGCCTTAGGCTTTTGCTATTCTGTCAATGTAACAAACCCTTTCTTCAGCTGTGACAATGAAAAAGATTAATATAGGGAACCTAATCTATGTTGACAGAGGAATAATTCTTCAAAGGAATGTTACATTAAGAAACTATTGAGGCACCCGGGTGGCTCAGTCGGTCTGCGTCTGACTTTGGCTCATTTCATGGTCTCACAGTTCATGGGTTTGAGCCCCACATCGGGCTCTGTGCCGACAGTTCAGAACCTGGAGCCTGCTTCAGATTCTGTGTCTCCCTCTCTTTCTGCTCCTCCCCCACTCATGCTCTGTCTCTCTCTCTCTCTCTCTCTCTCTCTCTCTCAAAACTAAGTAAACATTTAAAAAAAAGGTTGATAGAGCATTGTTATTGATTACTTAAAACTGCTTTATATACATATATATAGATATAGATAGATCTATATATCTATATCTATATATCTATATCTATCTATCTATATATCTATCTATATATCTAAATAAATATTTAGATATATAGATAGATAGATATATCTATCTATATATATATATATATATATCTATATATATAGATAGATAGATATAGATATAGATATAGATATATGTTGGGTCTCCCCTAAATGTAACTTTACAACTTTTTTTTTCTTGGTTTTCTTTTGTGGCTAATAGAACATTCCAATGTACCGGTGGAAAAAAACATCACTTTAGAAAGACCTTCTAATATAGAACTCACATGCCAAATCACAATATCTAGGGGTGTGAATTCAGTAAATGTGACTTGGAAAAAAGGTGATGAACTACTTGAGAATTATCTCACCAATGCAACAGGATGCATCCTGTATGCCCAGTACATGTAAGTATATAAAATTTTAACCTGCATGGCTAGATGAAATTTGTTAACTTCTTAACATTTTTGCTGACTGGGCATTCTTTCCTTTGCTGTCTCTTGAAAGTTATGCTAATGTTCTATTTTGCATATTTACGGGACTGTTTCTATTTTAGAATTCTGACTGAATGCTAAGTCTTTTTCAGTTTGATCAAGAAGTGTTTTGAGAACTAAGTCTATATTAATAAATTCTCTTTAGGTTTACCATCATTAATAGCAAACAAATGGGAAGCTATTCTTGTTTCTTTGGAGGAGAAAAGGAACAAAGAGGTACATTTAACTTCAAAGGTCAGTACTAATAATTTATAGAGTGATAATTTCAGCATTAAATTTTTAAAATTCTAAATATCCAAATATTTAAGTTATCATTACAGCACTAAACATAATGAGCTGAGAGAAAATCATATGCTTTTCACTGAATCCTAAGTTGTGACCTTAAAAATGGAGCTTCCCAGTCTTCCCAGTGGTAGACTTTGTGTTTCCCAATCGACTTGCCATCCAGCCTCCCTCCCCTAGATTAAAGCACAAATTTTAGTTTGAAAGATTGGGGTGCCAGGTTATTTGCAAGTCATAACAGTCTCTTGAGTTCATTTATTTTTTCATTTGCTTAGCCCACTAAACTCAGAGCTTTTATACTATCCCTCTAGGTATCTGTTATTGCACCCCTGGACTGTGAGAATGCGATCTGGTGTTATGTATCTATCAGTGGCTCCAGGATTTAGGGGTTTCAGGGATCCATAACATTTAAAAATAATATGGAGATGCACAAAGGGTTGCCTGTTTTTGGTCTCCTCAAATAAGGACACACTCCAGAATACAATCCATAGTACTCTCCTGTGGTACAAACAAAGGAAAATCAGAGTATTTTACTTTTACTATCATTAAACCAAAACCTTAAAGATCTCAATCTCATAATAAAGACTGGTCTTTGAGTTGGATAATTATCTTCATGAAAAACCCCTATTTTGTGATGGATTCGTGAACCACAATGTCCATGCTGGTATTTGGGAAATGTGGTATTATCTTGATTAAGATGGTTTGCTCCTACATCCCTCCCTATATTCCCTCTATACTCACAGATTCGTTTCCTTCATGTGGTTTTGTAAATGTTCCTACTCGGTAAATGTAATAAATCCTTGTGTTCATGCAATTTGGTCTCTGCAAAGGCAGAAACTATTACCATCCTTTGATTATTTGATCATGGACATTCTCTCTTAACCTCTTTTCCTCTGTTTGCTTAATTTAATTTAGTAAAGGATAGATACACTATACATTTCCTTCTCTTATTCCCTTCCTTCCCTTGTCTTTGTATTTCCTTCCTCTTCCCCCTCACCCAGTCCCCTCTTCCCTTCCTTCCTTCCTAATGAGCTAAGAGAATATTAAACACATATGCATACACACAATCCTAGTAAACATTTTATTGAGTCTCCCTTCAATGTGTAAAGAAATCCTATAGTTTTGAGGAAATACTCATCAAATCTTCAGGCTTAAAATGATTCCAGGAGATTCAATTTTAAAAATTGCTTTCCCCCCCTCCTAAATAGTACTGTTTTCTAAAAATATGTACTAGTGGGGCGCCTGGGTGGCTCAGTTGGTTAAGCGTCGGACTTCAGCTCAGGTCGTGATCTCATGGTTTGTGAGTTTGAGCCCCGCATCAGGCTTTGTGCTCAGAGCCTGGAACCTGCTTCAGATTCTGTGTCTCCCTCTCTCTCTGTCTCTCCCCCACTCTCACTCTGTCTCTTTCTTTCTCTCTCAAAAATAAACATTAAAAAAATAAAATAAAATAAAATAAATAAAAATATGTACTAGTAATGCCTGTTCAGAATTTAAATATTGAATATATTATACTTTTTCCTATCAGCTCTCTTATAATAAATTACTTAAATTATTATTTAGTAGTGATTTCTCCTGCCTCTAATGTGAAGATGAACAGAAGCATTTTACTTTTCAATGTGCCAATACACTTAATGCTGAGTGTTCTTGGAGAAGGCCTCTGGATTCCACATCTATTTTGTGATATCGAAGCTAATTCTGGCTGGTCTCCGGAGCACCAACACAGGGCCTAGGTTTGAAATCAAATGCTTGAGGAATGCATAGAGCCACTGAATATTTACTATTTTTTTCTTTTTATAGTATTCTTAAAGTAGTTTAGTTCAGGGTTTTGGTCTTTAATGTCCACTTATCATTAATGTAACTTTTAAGTATCTACTGTATCCTGAAGTTATTTAGAAAATTAATAAGTTTGGGCTTTCCAGATCTTCTTTGGTAAAATAATAATTTCCTTTAATTCATCTAGATTGAATATTGCTTGGAGGAGAAATTGCATTTGATTACAATTTCAAGGCATCTGCAGAATAATTCATTCATATTAGTTATTATGTAGTTAGATCTGTAAGATACATATTTTTATAAATATCCTACTATATTATGTCTCCACATGGCTTGTTTGTGGTTCTTCCTAAGAAGAAGGGTTATTTTTCCTTAGCAATGCTACAGCTGAGTGTGGTTGAAAAGGCTTTTTTATCCTCTATTTTAAATCCAGCCAAAAAATGCATTCTGCTCTTGACTATATGAGTCAACTATAGGGTATGAGCCTGAGTCCTCAGAACAGTTCATCCGCAAAATCCCTGCTTTGGCCTTTATGGGAGCGGGTTGGTTTATTACCACAAGACTGTAAAAAGGCTTCAACATCACTGATTAGTATAAAGCAAACTTTGTGTGTTTGGCTGTTGATGCCGGTACAGGCGAGAGAGCAAAGTCATCGTGGAAGCTTGCAAGTGCTAATATGTCAGTGGTTACTTTTCCCTCAAGAAAGATGAATGAATGCTGGGCTATGGTGTTCCTCGGCAGTGGGTCAAGTATTCCGACATAGTTGCTGAAAACTTCTACGATATTCATCAATGTTAAAATCTCGTAGTAGAAAGATGCAGAAATTTGGTTGGTGAGGGACAAGTAATAGCACATAGAACTTTTTAGAAGTCATGGTGAGATTTTGATAGTACCAAGTACTGCACAACCTGTCTTGGAGTGGCCATCTGCCTTTACTAGGAAGTTTCCAAGGAGTCAAAGTATGGAAGAGTAGCATAATAGAGTCAGTTGGAACTTCAGCTTCAAACCCTGGTGTTGAAGTCTAGTTAGCTATCTTCAACTATGGAAAAGGATCTTTTTCCTAATTTGATAATACCTTAATGTCTTTGAGCCCAAAATGACACCAGCTGATTTTTTTCTAGTCCATGAATATGCAAATATAAATCTCTCACCTTACAACTCCATTGGGCTTTTACTGTCACCAGGTACATCCCAGATTGCATCTTATTAGACACAAGTTTGAATTAGCAATTTTGCCATCTTCAAACTTGGGATTCTTCCATTCCCAAGACTCTCACCTGTCCTGCTTTATCCAAAGTTTCAGAAGGTCAACAGAACACATTCGACTACTGTATCACTGTCCTTCTTTGTATAAATATTTCCAAACATAAGTAGCAGCCCACAACCAACTGTGACCTCTGGAGAAGTTCAAACAAATTCATGTTTCCTGACCATAGTGTATTTTATTATTTAGATCCATACTGCTGTTATCAGCCAGATAAAGCATAGCAGAGCAGTGGTTCATGTCCTCTTGGTCATGAGTCTAGGGGATAGTCAAGAAAACAGAGGAGATGAAAAGAAAATAGAATTTTGCTTTTGTTTCCCTGTAGCATCACTAAGTCACTGCACAGTTAGTTGTCTGCTGTCTGTACCCTGATCTTAGCATTTCATTGGAATGATTTAGCAGGAGAGCTGTATGTTCCTCACCCAAACCTCATAAAATATCCCAGATTTTCTTAAAAATCCCCTTTCAGCTACCAGTCATGCTTTCCAACCCTGTGCCTCTTAGAGGCCTACTGAAAAACAGTGTTTTTCTGCCATGTTTCTTCCCCCAAATTTTGCCTTTCTTCCACTTTTGATTCTTAGCTTACAGGTAGATTTCAATATTTTGATCTTATTTCAACACGGATTTTCCCAATAAAGCATGTCCTAATGAATTTCCAGAAAGAATCATGCTGAGATTGAGAACCAGGAAAGGTATCTGGGATAGGAGATCAACACACAAGGAAAGCAGAAACTGTGCCCTTGACTAGTGGCCAACACAACTGGTTTCAAAGTCTGCCTTCAAAGCAGTGTTTGTTTCGAGGCGAGCCTAGCCTAGCTCTAGAAGTAACTATAACAGAGCTGCACTACTGAAAAACAGTGCCAGATATATACATGTTGTACCTTTTCATGTGGAACTCAAGAAGTGTGGCTCTGCTTCATCTGAGGTTTGGAAGGAGCCTCGTGGCTTCCGAAAAGAGTCCTTATTTTAGCCAAGCTCAAATCTCTGCTTCATTTATAAGTCTTTAGTTGAGGCCTCACCTGAAGGAGGGTTGATCTTTCCAAGAGCTTCTGTGTTCTCATACTTCATTTAAGAATAAAGCCACACCAGGTGTTGGACATACTGGGATGAAGTATGATTAGGAAGTGATCTTGAATTGATAGATCATGTTTTGTCAGAAGGCCCACAAATAACTTCATTCTCACTAGGTCCAGTCATTCCTTCTCACAGCAAAATCTCAAATAAGAAAACATACACAAAAAAGGGATGGTCAAGCAAAGTAACAGTTTGTTATTGGCCAGTCTTGGCCACAAACCTTGCTGAAATTCTTGGAAGCCTATGCCACATGGAAGGCTTCTCTTTTCTCAATTAGATTGTACTGACCTTCAACTAAAGCAGAGCCATATATTCCTTCTCAGCCCAAGGTCCATTTGGTCTTTACTACCAAGACAAGAGTATATACCCTCCTGAGCTGGAAAAAAACATGCTGAGCGTGAGGCTATGGTATTTATACCTCCAAATTTCTATCCCTGAAGAACAGGGCCTGATCAGTGCCCTGGACCACGACCAATACAGGATAATCCTCCTCTTTAGGACTGGGAAGCTGGAGGGCTGGATGGGAGAAGGGAACCTCTATTGAGGTCACCAGGGGCTTCAGTCCAGGCTTCTATAGCCACCAACTCCAGTGTCCAGTGAGGAAGCTGGATCTACCATAAGAAAAACAAAACAGAACAAAATGTCCCATGGTTCAGCATAGGCCTGTAACATCTTGACACTGAAAAGTATGGTCTTCTCAAGAATTAGAATACAGGCATGTTAATATCAGGACAGATGTTCAATCTATCCTCTTAGATCCTAGAGTTGCTTCCAGTTTTCTTATATTGGTTATTTTCCTACATTAGAGTGGGCTCTCCAGGTCTACGAATGAGCCCGGGGGGGTAGCCACAGACTTAGGACACTGAACAAAAGTGGTTTGACTTAATAGGACAGAACACTTATGCAAGGGACACACTCTACTTTTATTTTTAAAAAGGCACATGGACAGCAATTATTCTGTGATTTAAAAATTTAGGTCATAGATTATGTTAAAGTATTAGTTGCTTTATTCTGCTTTTTCTTGTGAAAACTAGTGTGTGGTAGATGGGCCCTTTTCTTTTTGTTCTTAGATTATATGTAGTATGTAAAATTATTCCATATATTCTTTCTGCTCCGTATACTACATAGGTCTAGAAACAAATTTTCTTTCTTTCTTTTTCTTTTTTTTTCTTTTTTTTAATGTTTATTTATTTTTGAGAGAGAGAGAGGGGCGGGGGGAGGGGGAGTGGAGAGAGAGGGAGACACAGAATCCGAAGCAGGCTTCAGGCTCTGAGCTGTCAGCACAGAGCCTGATGTGGGACTCGAACCCATGAACCGTGAGATCATGACCTGAGCTGAAGTCAGACGCTTAACTGACTGAGCCACCCAGGTTCCCTGACAAGATTTTCTTTTTAACTTCTTAACCTTTCAACTAATTTCATTCAAAGGAACAGTAATGAGGCACTCTGATTTAATTGTTTTAATTTATACTGAAATTGTAATCTTTAGACAAACAAAATCTTATTTAACTGCTTTCACCAAGTACTTGAATGTGTGTGTCAAGCAGTAGAATTTGTTTTACAGCTTCACTAAATTGTTTAATGTATGTTATTAAAGGATGGATTGGTGCCATCACCCACATCTCAAAGCTACTGTTTCTACATTCTTTTGGGTCTTGTTTCCTGTGAATTCATCCCTTGAATTTTTCATTATTTTACTTTGATAATGTCCTTTCTCACATGGGCTGGGTGGTCCATCAAGGACTCAGCTTGGAGGCTTTCCCCCATTTTGGAGTGTTTTTACAGGTCCCTACAGTTCTGAGATATATTCAGATGAATTTCCAGTTTTCTTTTTTTATTCTAAGTCTTATTTCTTCTCTGTCCAAAACGACTACATGACCTAGAAATCATCCTCGCACATAATGATAATCTATCCTAGTAAGCTGGCTAATGACACTATGTAGTAAGGCCATGAGCATTACAACTTGTAAGAAGGATCGGTTAAGAAAAGCAGAGCTAGTCCATGATCAAAAGTTTGTGGTGTTTACTCTGTACCAAGTACTTAATGTTTTATGATCCCATACTTAATCCTCTACGACAACACTGCAGGATAGGTATGTCCTACCTACGTCCTCAACAGTAGTAACACTGAAACTGTAATTTTAATGTATGTATTTCCTGCACCCAAATCAATTCTTTGTCACATCATTGTCACATTGGGCTGACTTCCTTCAAACACTTAATGACTTGACCTTTGAAATGCACACATACTAACCACATATTAACTAAATATCCCTCAGCCTAATGGTGACCAATAAGGAGTGTGGGACACTAGTGGTCTCAGTCAAAGGAATGCACAGAGTATCTTCTCTGGCTGGGATGTCTTCAATCAAGATAGTCATATATACTCACCTCTCTCCTCTCTGAGGAGCACCCTAGTGGAACCTTACTAGGTTTTCGTATACTATCAGTGGGTGATTATAAATTCAGATCGGCAGTTCACATCTTTGTTTAATGTAAAATTGTAGACCATTCAGTTTCATAAAAACATGTTTCCTTAGTTATGAGGAGCGTGAGAACCATTGACTTATAGATTGCTCAGTTATCTTTCTTATGATTACTTAAAGCATTTATACTGTCATGGGTGACATATGTTCCTCTTATTTGCATCTCTTTTTTATTAGCAGTGCCTCATTCAACACTCTGCTGGTCAGCAGTCTTGATGAAGGAGAGGGTGATACGCACAATTGTATTTAGGCACAATTTAAACAATGAGGAATAAAGAAGACTCCCCACACCCATCATTGTAACATTAATCACCTAAGGACAGATTCTATAAAGAAAACCTATTCTCCAACCTATTTTTACCATTTCCCTGGCGATTATACAAGTTAGAATTTCTTTCCTAGTCATTACTAATTATTTTTCCCTTCCTCATCTTTACAATTCATACATCCAGCAAGTGCCCAGTTATCTTTTATACTTTCTGTTGCCAAACAAAAAAGGGAAGAACAACACAAAACCAAAAATCTGCTCAAATGACTAAAAGAAAAAATAAATGAGTAAAAGTAATCTTTGTTGATCAGTCTACATCTCTAGTGTAAGTATATTCCATAATATATCCTTTGAGGTCAATAAGAAGAAACTGATTCCACCATGGAGCTGGTGGCTGTCTTTTTATTGCTTTGCTTATGTTCTTTTGTTTTAATTTTGTTTACCAAGTCATTCACATCCTTAAAACTTAACATTTCTAAATTCAGTGTTCACTTTGATTCTGTTACCGGTGAGTAGTAAATTTCTTAGGAAATTTGTCCCACAAAACAAACAGACAAAAACAGAAAAAGAGTCATAAATAGGGACATCAAACTGGTGGTTGCCAGAGGGGTGGGGCGTGGTGGGGAAAATGGGCAAGGGAAGTAGGAGGTATAGGATTCCAGTTTGGGCATGGAATGAAAGGTCCAGCATAGGGAATATAGTCTATGATACTGTAATAGTGTTGCATGGTGTTAGATGGTAACTACACATGTGGTAAGCATAACATATAGACTTATCTGATCACTGTGTGATGTACACCTGAAGCTAATGTAATATTGTGTGTCATCTGTGCTCCAATTAAAAAATAAATGGTTTCACGTTGTATGAAGCTAAAATTACATAAAGCAAATTATATTAATGAGAAAATGAAAGAAAGGAGAATTTGTCCTCAACTTGAATGAGTTTCTTTATTCAAACTCTTTCAGTAACATGTTTTTCTAAATATTTCTTAGTCCCTGAGATTCATGGAAAAAACAAACCATTGATCACTTACGTGGGGGATTCAACTGTCTTGATGTGTAAATGTCAACATTGCTCTCCTTTACATTGGACCTGGTACCATAGTAATGGGAGTGTGCAGGTAAGATCGTATTTCTTTGATCTGAAGAAAACAAAATGGAAACTTTTATTTCATAAATAATAAGATTACCAGCAGAATCAGAATTTCTAGGACCATTTGTACTTCTATTATCTTACTATTTAATATGTATTCATGAAGAAGAACAGTGATAAATGCCGTTGTCATTGAATGTTTTTAGCATATTACATTTTACATCTGAAGATACTCTTAATGTTTCATTAACTGGTACTTTGTTTCTTAGATTTAGCGACTTAATTTAAATTTTTTGAAAGGAAGTTATAATTCGCTTTTAGTTGATGAGTTTAGAAATGACCCTAACAAAAAGATTCTCTTCTCTTATCATCCCATGAAAGTATCTAGAAAAAGTAGACAGTTTTCTTTTTCAGCTTCTGTCTCTGGAAACATTTGTGATAATATGCAACACAGTGGCGCCATTTGAGAAAAGAATAAAAATTTGGTAACTTAAACTTAGGTCTTGGGAGTGTCATTGGCCTTTCTTGGCCTTCCAGAATCCTAAGGGAAGCCAAAGACTTTACATTCCTGTTAAAGAATTAATGGCTGTTCAAAGAGCTGATAATAAGAAAAACATGAGCATTCAAAAAATCATTTCTCACTCTTTTCCTTCCTCCCAAATAGCCTCTAAGAGCAAGGAAATTTAGCACATTGTCCTCCAGGGGAACACCGTCTATTACTCTGCTACTAGTGAACAGTGAAATTAAAACAAGCTGTAATTCTAGGAGGGACAGCATGAGACAGTGTAGACCTTACAATGAAATGCTAAATTCCTTCTTAGACAAAATTGAAACTGCCATAGACTGTTGAAGAGAACCAGAGGAAGGACTTAAAAGACAGAGTGTCTGATTCTGTGGTGGGTTTGATTTTTCAGAGAAAGCTCCAAGTCACTTAGGAGTAAATTTAAACCAGTCACATTTCTGCTTATCTTCTCATTGGTGATTAGGAAAGGCAATCCTTTTGTGTGTGTAAATATTTTTTTAAGTATGTAAATTTATAAAGATAAGTATCAATTGTAGTACTTGAAATAGATAGCCTGATTTATTTATGTATATGGGATACTAGGGAAAAAATAACCTAAATCTGATGATATTAAACTCTCAGGATGTAGTCTGTGCCTCTCTTCATTTGCTATCGTAATTTTCTCTCAATTTGGTCCTCAGCTTGGGTCATATTAGGATGTGAGGAAAGTGTAAGGAAGAGGGTGCAGGTCAAAACTTTAAGTCAAGTGTTCTTTTTCAAAATGTAGACAAACCATCTGCATCAGAATCATCCGGGGTGCCTGTTAAACATGCATTACTGTGATTCATCAGTTCTGAGTTAGAGAGGGTTTCATTTGAACGTCACAGGCAGCTCTGTGCACAGGGAGCCAGGTTGCTAAAATTTTGGTGGGGTGGGGGGTGCAAATAATAAACTCACAGACAATTCTTTATCAGATAACCTCTAAGAATATTTGTATGCAGATTAGCACTTATCAAGCTGGGCAGTTGAGTGATAGTGCAGTGAAGGCATCAAATGGCCTGAGAATAAATTTTAATTTAAACGGGTTAAATAAATCAGCTCCACAGCAGTTTCGTATGGCTCTTTAGAGGCTGGGGAAAATCCAGTGAATCCCAGAAGCCACCTTGCCTGATAAAGAAAGAAATTCAGATATGAGAAGACAGAAGGTGTGCAGACAAGCACATTTACCAGACTCACACAGGATTTCTACCCTTCCCTCTATGTCAGCTTCAAAGGCCTGAAGATTTCACCCTCAGTTCCAGTCTGAGGACCTCCCGGTGCCAGGGGCCAGTGATCTTCCTTTATACAAATGATCAGATTTAATAGCTTCATTAGGGGCGCCTGGGTGGCTCAGTTGGTTAAGCGTCCGACTTCGGCTCAAGTCATGATCTCATGGTCCGTGGGTTCGAGCCCCGCATCGGGCTCTGTGCTGACAGCTCAGAGCCTGGAGCCTGTTTCAGATTCTGTGTCTCCCTCTCTCTGTGACCCTCCCCCGTTCATGCTCTGTCTCTCTCTGTCTCAAAAATAAATAAACGTTAAAAAAAAATTTTTTTTTAAAAATAGCTTCATTAATTCATTAAGTTCAATAGTTGATTTGATGTATGGGAGGGAGGAAGGACTTTAAACAGCTAGTTAGGGCTTAGAACATGTAACCCAGATGGGTGGAATTTTTGTGTAATTTTAATTCTGATATTTACCCACGAGCACCTATACACTATAGTTTCAAAGACTGAGTGCTTAGCACTTAAAATATCCCTTTCCTTTGCTACCTTTGGGAGAGCAAACTCTTGGACTCTGTTACTATGCCTTATACCTTTTGCTCAAACTAGATTATTTAGGATGTGTATCTTTTATGCAATATGATAGGAATGGCTTTTAATGTCTCCTCATGTTAGGTTCCTATTGATGTTCAAATGAGCGAGAAGTATGCGATCAATAGAACAAATGCTAATGAAACAAGGCTGAAGATAATGCAACTTACAGAGGACAATCAGGGATCTTACTGGTGCCATGCAGTATTCCAATTAGGCGAGAGTGAAGAGCGCGTTCAACTTGTGGTGCTGAGTTACTTGGTGCCGCTCAAACCATTTCTTGGAATAGTTGTTGAGGTTGCTATTTTAGTGGCTGTTATTCTGCTTTGTGAAACATACACCCAAAAGAAAAAGAAGCACATAGGTAAGATTTCTTTTTTTTAGGTAATCTTCTCATGTTATGACTTAATACATTATAGTGGCTTTAGAGTTTGGGGGAAATGTCTAACTTTTGTTATTTGGAGTGGTATTTATGTTAATATTAATGGTGAAAGTACTATGAATTTATACTGATAGACTTTCTGTTTCAACTTCCTAAAATATTTTAGTATGAAAATATACTTTTTCCCCCTTTTTCTTTGGTGTTGCTGGTACCTAAACACCAATTAGGTGATATGTGGTTTGGTACTGGAATATTAGTAAGTCCCTTCGTAGCTTAACATAGAAGATCTCAAAGACTGTCTTTCAGTTAGATAACATGTTTCAAAAATATTTTATCAAACATTCTGGAGTTCTTATAAAAGAGACATTTTCTGGTCAGTTTTCTATTTTTGTAGCATGTATCTTACAGATTACAGGTTGAGAAGCCAATGGTCCCCTAAGAAAATGTATCTTACATTCTATATACTTTTCTGATTTTGTACTAAATTTTTGTTAACTTAAACAATTACAAATTAGTCAACCCTATTTTGAAAATCCCAGACACTACACTATGCCTGTTCAGAGATTGGAGGAGGAGCGCCTGGATGGCTCAGTCAGTTGAGCATCTGACTTTGGCTCACGTCATGATCTCACGGCTCGTGAGTTCGAGCCCCACGTCCGGCTCTGTGTTGACAGCTCAGAGCCTGGAGCCTGCTTCAGATTCTGTGTCCTTCTCTCTCTCTGCCCCTCCCTCGCTCATGCTCTGTCTCTGTCTCTGTCTCTCAAGAATAAATAAAACATTTAAAAAAATAAAATAAAAAATTTAAAAAATTGCAGTTGAGGTCTAGAGAGCAGGGAAAGGGGAGAACATGATCGATATGGAAGTGTCTTGTGTGGTATGTCTCTCTTTCATTCCAAAGAGAGAAAACTGCACCAATGCATTTTTAACTTGGGGAAAGCTGAATTCAACATACGTGATCCGTAAGAATAACAAACCAATCTTAATAAATTCTTCTTTTGCTGCACAGATGATGGGAAAGAATTTGAACAAGTTGAACAGCTGTAAGTATTATTTTTTACAGATTAATTTTCACTTGAGTAAAATACAGACAATTATGAAATTGAATATAAAAGTTTGCAGGTGAAAAAACAAAACCCACAAGTGTAACATCATGCAGGTGTTATTTTCTGTACACATCTGTGTTGTGGGGAGGCTTGCCTGCAAGGGAGCCTCCCCTCCTCCCTCCACCACTCACTTTTACCTCTCTGTGCTTCGGTTTTCTCCTCAACAAAATGGCTTTAATGATAGCATTTGCCGTACAAGGCTTTTGGACCAAATGCTTAGCCTAGGCTTTGATGCACAGGGGTGTTCAATAACCATAAGGAAGTATTATTGTGTAAAGTAGTATTTCTCAAACTTGGCTATATCTTTGGTTACTTAGGATGCTCCTTAAAAATACAGTTGCTCAGGGGGCGCCTGGGTGGCTCAGTCAGGTAAGCGTCCGACTTCAGCTTGGGTCATGATCTCACAGTTTGTGAGTTGGAGCCCCGCATCGGGCTGTGTGCTGACAGCTCAGAGCCTGGAGCCTGCTTCCGATTCTGTGTCTCCCTCTCTCTCTGCCTCCCCCGCTCGCACCTGTCTCTCTCTCTCTCTCTGTCTCTCAAAAATAAACAAACATTAAAAATTTTTTTTAAAAATACAGTTGCTCAGACTTGAGCAGTTTGCTCCTGGATCAAAACCTCTGGGATTGGTGCCTGGGCATCTCCATTTCTCTAAAATGTCGATCACTGATTCTGATTCTCTGTCATGTTGAAAATCACTGGCCTAGAATTTTATTAGTCACTACTTTTGAGAGAACACCTATTGTGCCACAGGTTCTCTTACAGCCCCTTTGTTGAGAGTCAAGCCTGAAGAGGGCAGAGAAGAAAATTATCAGGAAAGTAGCTTAGTGTGGCAAAGATGGGAGTCACTAGGTCCTCTAAGCTGGAGGAGTGAACATGGAGTCCAGTGATAGATAGAGGTGCCCAAGTCTGGGATTCAAGATCTGAGTAACATAGCCAAGGGCTGGACCAGGAAAAAGAGACCAGATTAAAGCAGCTGATAGAAACCTAGGAAATGGAAGGCCTGAGCAAATGTAACCAATACAGAATGGCACTGAAGTTTATCTTTGTCAGCCGACACAAGTTCTGAGGTGTGGGCTATAGCCATGGTTAGAGAGTGGGAGCGAGGTAGACCACTGTCATTTAGATATTTGCAGACGTTATTCAGATAGTTCTTTTTACTCTGTTCACATATGGTCAGTAAGATAAATATGAACTTCTAAAGTAAGGACATGAAATAATTATGTCAGGAGCTCTGTGCTCTGTAACCACAGATAGGAAGAAAACAAAACAAAATAGTGTTGTCTTAGCATAAACACTTACAGTTGGAAGGAAGTTGCACCTCTTTCTGGAGAATTTGGATACCTTGTTTATACGGCTTTGAATGTTTTATCTTTCTGGTTCCGGCCTATTGATTCCCATTGTTATACTTGCAGTCATATAAGAACAAGACCATCATTCAGATACTTGAAACAGTTATAGACTTGCCTGAATTCTGTTCTTCCAGCTCAGCTGCCCCAGTGTTTCTAGCCATTCCCTTGTACTCACATTTGGAGGCTTTGTGGTTTGTGTAACACACACTCTGAAAGGATGACATCAGAAAAGCATGGAATAGACATCAATTCTCAATTTACTTTTCATTTATCTAGCTTACCCTGTTTAAAAAATATTCTTACAGTATTTTTGTCTAGAATACCCTAAGAATAATGTCATACTGACTGAATCTATAGTATAATGATTAACTTTCTTTTATGGATAATTGGGATAGTGTACATAATTTTCTCTACCCTGTCCTGCTCATCTCCAGTTTATTTCAGTATCTTTAATTTTAATACAAGGGTCAAGGGCACTTGAATTCATTTGCAGTAACTTTTACCAATGTTCTTTTAGAATTTTTAGTTTAGAATTATCATTACATTTTATATATAATGTTTATATGTTAGATGCCAGGGAGAGTCATAGAGTTCCTTGATGAAAATAAATCTTAAAAACAGTACTAAGTGCATAACATCAAAACAAGCTAATCACTTCATGTATTTCAATGAGGAGCTCATTCATTTATCTGATCCACTCATATGTTTAATGCATACGCTCTCATCTACTCACCCCTCCCCCAAATTTTGCTTAGGTGGTTGAATTTACCATCTGGTGGTAACAGCTTAATGAGCTCAGGCCTGCCCGAAAGACCTAGAAGGGTATTCTTATGCACTCTTGTTACCTTGTTTAGTCATTCTTGCCTTTAAGAATCTGAAGCCTGTATTTGTGGTCTTGCCCTGATGCACATGGGGTAGACAGAGAACCGTGTGTAACGTCTAATTGTAATAAACATGTTAGATTACAGCACCCGTCTCTTATGTGTTGGCTGAATTTCTGATTGGCTGTTATCTTGCAGGCCTCAAAACAGCACACAAGTTATAGTCATATACCCAAGTCCTCACTCATGTTGGGCGAGAAGCAGTTCTCCCTCTGCATAAAATAAACAGGACTTGGTTACGGTCATCTATGGCAATAGTTCTTCTCTAAGCAATGGTATAAAAACAAAATCAACATTATGAGTAAAACATTTTTAGGAAAAATGAATTGTCTGTATTGACCTTTTACATTTTAACCTGATGGCCACGGTATAGATGGTGTACTGACTTGATTTGATGTAATGTAAATATCTAGTGGTTTTCTTTTTTGTTTTCTATACAGGAAATCAGACGATACCAATGGTGTAGAAAATAATGCCCCCAGGCACAGAAAAAATGTAAGTTACTTCCAAAGGATATTCCAAATAAAAGGAAAAATTCATATACACAGACTCTTATTCCAACTACACTTTTTAGTTTCATACAAACCTAATCATTTACTATGTGCTTGAATATGCTTGTTTACAATATTATAGAAGAAAATTTATAGTTCTGCAAGAATAAATGACATCTTTTTTCTACCATAGAACATGTAGCAACAAACCTAAAAGTAAATCTATTGCACTGTGTGTATATATATATATATCACCATGGGCTAGCTAGTTCCTTTTACTACTTTTCATATAGTCTTATTTTTTTTTCTATCTTAGGTTTTCTGGATCTTCCTCTTTTATTCTCATATACTCATATTCTCATTTGGTGCTATGAACAAATCCATATTAGCTTATTTTCTTTACTGATTAGAATCCAAATTTTCATAGTTCATCAACATTTTTTCCACAGTATTTAGAATGGATACTGTTGGTTTTGGCAGTGGTTTGGATCACTCCTTGCTAGCACTTTTTGCTTTGCTAGAGTGATAAGTAGTTCTAGAATGATTAGGACATGCTAATTATGTTTCATTATGCTTTATTTAACTCAGGAATCCGTGAGCCAATGAGAGCGAAACATCGTGTCAAGAGTCATGGGAACATGTGCAGTTTGTATTTCAGCTTTATTTATGCTTCCTATTAAGAACATCTGAATTTTTATTTTTAAAAGGATGAAAAGTTTATGCAATATATTGCTCAGCAGTAGCTTTGTAATAATATATGTATGTGGGATCTAAAAATATATTTTCAGTCTGCAGTTATTTTTACATTAAAGCAAGGTAACTTATATTAAATATGTTCTATGAGGGGCGCCTGGGTGGCGCAGTCGGTTAAGCGTCCGACTTCAGCCAGGTCACGATCTCGCGGTCTGTGAGTTCAAGCCCCGCGTCAGGCTCTGGGCTGATGGCTCGGAGCCTGGAGCCTGTTTCCGATTCTGTGTCTCCCTCTCTCTCTGCCCCTCCCCCATTCATGCTCTGTCTCTCTCTGTCCAAAAATAAAAATAAAAAATAAAAAATAAAAAAATAAAAAAAAAAATAAAATAAAATAAATATGTTCTATGAGCTACAACCTAGGATAATTAATTTCATCCTGGTCATCAAGGGATGCACAGAACAGATACCAGCAAAACCAGTTAATACTACACAGAACTAATGTCATTCAAGACCTGTTTATAACCAAAGAATTCATTAAAGAGAAAATCTTCGCCATTTGCCTTAAAAAGTTGTTTTTTTCTAATCATGCTTACTACGTATAGAAATATTTGTAATAATTTTCATGTAAGGTTCATCCTCTGTCACACTGGAAAAAAACCATCTTCACTAGGAAATGAATACTTTCTGCCTTTGCTAACAATTCACAATCGCCACAAGAAAAACATACTTTTCCTCCACAGATAGCAGTTTAAGGCAAGGAAATATAACCATATACTTGCCCCAAATCTCCCATCACCACAAAAAAAGCCCATTTCCCGACCTTTGTTTCACTCCTCTCCACTGCTTTCAGACAGCAGGCAAAAGTGACTCTTAGTCTTTATGCGGAGCATTTTTTAAATGCCATGGGTTTGGGATTTCATAAGTTACACCTGGGCTGATGCTGTAGGCTATAGGTCCATATAGTCATAATATAGCACTGCGACAGGGTTCTGTAGAAGCACTGCTTCTGTGGTTCATGGTTTCCTGGTATCTTTGACTTGGTGCCTGGTGCCCTGATACTCATGGGTAGCTAAATATCTAAAAAGGCTTTGCTAGTGCTTTCTAGTCACGATTCCTTTGTTTGAAACCCAGAGGTACTAAAGTATTTCTTCTCTGTTGTTGTAAATGCCGTAGACTTTTCTTCAAAATTAGAATGGTTCCGTTGGTGTGTATAACTGAAATATTTCATAAAATCACTTTAACTAAATCAAATGAAATAGATCATGAAAAATTGTCAGTGGCTTTGAGTGGACTATTAAAATCATACTGCAGGACACTAGACTGTGTTGAAGATGATGATGTGAAGCCTCAGTGTCCCTAGTGCTGGTGGGTCCAGTATAGCAGCCATCAGAACAAGCAGAAGCCAAGAGGGAAGAGTTGGGACGGTGACAAGAAACCCATGATTTCTGGTGACTAGGAGACTCACATTTGGAGAAGAGGAGTTCAGTGATTTGTAATAATAATAATAATAATAATAATAATAATAATAATAACTTCTAGAAATTTACATTGTGTCCTGGCTGAGAAAATAATAAAATTGTGTTAATGAAAATTGGAGTTTATATGGCATCTTAACTAATGTTAAAAGTATTACTAATAGGAGTAATACACATAAAGTCGTGACTTAGAAGCTGCTCATTGTTTTGTTGCAGAGTATTTTGTGTAAAGCATGTTAACTACACATACACGTTTGATTGAACTAGATATCCCTTAAGTAATGGCAGATTTTATTTCGTTCTTAGTCTCAGAGCCATAAGCCTTGCATTGTTTTGGTTTAATTCAGTATTTGATAAAATTCTCTTGGATGGTATCTATATGATGGCCGACAACCAATCAGGTCACTTAA
Source organism: Neofelis nebulosa (assembly GCF_028018385.1). Taxonomy (NCBI): domain Eukaryota; kingdom Metazoa; phylum Chordata; class Mammalia; order Carnivora; family Felidae; genus Neofelis; species Neofelis nebulosa. The sequence continues at coordinate 37,537,230 of NC_080782.1, read as the reverse complement.
TTAATATAAACAATTTGAATTCAGTGAAAAATGAGACCTATTATTTGACTAAGTACAATTCAAAATGGTGTATTTATGATTGGCATATACAAAACAATTTGTAGCTCATAGGCAGTATGCATCCTTACGTTTTGCAACACTATTTAGGCTAAGATATTTTTCAAGCAAGAAAAATTGCTGCCCCTTGGTAATCTGAAATGTTTAAATAGTAAGTTGAATTTTTAAGGGTCAATGCTTGCTATTTTTCCTAGCAAAGGCAATTCATTTCAGTGACTTTAAGCAGAAAAAGTACTCAGAAAATTAAAGTTGAGTTTTGGCTTTTTAGATCCTCTCTGGAAGAACTTCTGGAAAATTACTTCAGACTCTTAGATTAAAAATGGAATGCTTCCATTAACTAACCTCATGTGGAAGATAGATGGATTAACTCATAATAACCAATTGTAAATTGGCTGAAAATTCTAAGCAAGCAGAAAAGCTGAAGTAGGAAAACTGCTCTATGTTTATATATTAGACATGTTGGGAAGTTCTATTAATCTTTCCGGCTAACAGGGTTTTGCAGAATAAGTAGATTTAATGATGTCTTAAAATTCCCAGATACTTTCATATTCAGTTTATGCTCTAATGTAAATCTTCTCCCCCATTGTATGTCTCTTTTTTCTCAGCATCTAGGTACTCAGGCCAAAACCCAGAGCTCATTATGACATTTTCTTCTCCTCTATTAACTAATACTCATTATTAATGAATCTGTTTCTTTACCCTTCTCAGTAGTTCACTAATCCACCCATTGCCTTCCCCCCCCCCCCACTCTCACCACTGCAGTAGCAAGGGCTTGGCTTTCCTTCTTCTGTCTCATCTTCTGTTAGTCCACTTCTTGTACTGCTGCCCGACTCATCTTTCTAAAACACGGATCTCGCTATGCTAACTTAATATGGCAGCTTCCATTCTGCAGACTCACCTTTGATATTCCTTTTATTTATTTTTTTAAGTTTATTTGGAGAGAAAGAGAGCATGTGCTCACGCACCTGTGTGTGCGGGGGAGTGGCAGAGAGGAAGGGAGAGAGAGAATCCCAGCGCAGAGCCCTACACAGGGCTTGAACTCACAAACTGTGGGATCATGACCTGAGCTGAAATCCAGAGTCGGAGACTCCACCGACTGAGCACCCAGGTGCCCATTTCTTAATACTGCAGTTTTCCAAGTTGCTAATCTCTCCCCAGTGTCTTGATTTAGCCTTGATATGCAGAGACCCGGTGCAGAATGCTGTCCCCCACCCTGTGCTCCTTCCATGGACTGGTTCGAGTTTAGCTTTCAAAATTTTAATCTGATGTTATTTCCTGGTAGATCTTTCATACCCAGTGGAATATATACCATGTTATTTCATCAAATAACTCCAAATTTCTTTGTGTTTATTACCCTGTAACATCTGTCTTCTTCCTGTGTCCTGTACCTAACCTACCACAGAGAGGGTGCATTAGAGATGTCACAAAATGTGTGTTGAATAGGTAAATGTATCAGTAAAAATCAAGTTTCATAAATTTGTAGTTATTTTTAGAACAATCTAAATTGTGACATCAGAATTAAAACACATTATTTTAACAGAGATAAACAAGGTTTTGAGTCAATGTTTGCTTCCATTACTTTGAAAACTACACAGTAATAGAGTCAAAAGTGTCATCAGATTTTCATAATGTATTAATATCTAGTGAGTGAAGAGAGCTCTGATTCCTAAACTGCTATGCTATACAAGGTATGCCCCCTTCAATTTATTTAAAATTCCTAATGTCCTCTATTTTTCATGGACAGTTGGAATATTAACCCTATTTTTATCTTTTATTTTAATGAGATAATGTATTGAATTTAAATATAAACAACTTTAGCAATTATAGCCTTTGCATGGTGTAGTGTCCCCCGCCCTCGCCCCCCGACTCATTTCTCATTTCTCTTCCCCACTAATACCTTATAGTACTTTAGAGTATCTTGGAATCCCATTCAAAATTTTATCTTAAATAAAAATTTTTAAAGAAAGGTTTCATTGTTTAGTTTTGATCACTGAAGATTTGTCTTTAATCAAATTCATGAAAGAAAAAAAGTCAGTTCTGCTCACTTATTCCCTAGGTCTTCATCTTTGAGGCATTTAAATAGATTTATACAAGATGGTTACTGAATATTTACTATACTTCCTTACAGAAAATGCACTTTTCTAATTGAAAAAGGCTATGCAGTCAGTGAATTAGGGGACTTACTCCCTATTACCCTTGTTCATCTTCAGGTGGGAGTGAGTTCAAGTATGTGTTGCAGTATTAGTTAAAAGGCACAGGTGTGCCTGGGTGGCTCAATCGGTTAAGTGTCCAACTTCGGCTCAGGTCACGATCTCACAGTTCTGCATCGGGCTCTGTGCTGACAGCTCAGAGCCTGGAGCCTGCTTCGGATTCTGTGTCTCCCTCTCTCTCTGCCCCTCCCCCACTCAGGCTCTCTCCTCTCTCTCTCTCTCAAAAATAAATAATAAACATTTTAAAAAAGGCACAGTGACCTACTTAAAGCATGCTCTGAGTTAATATTTATTGGATGAATGAAAAATAGATGAATGACTCAATTATGTTGGAATCTTAAATTATACATATTTACATAATATCTACTTTGATTCTGATTAATTAACTTTGACTCTATCCTATCCAGAGAAAAAGAAAACTGAAACTGCCTATGTTCAATTCTGTGGTCTTTAGGAATGTATTTGCACTGAATCTAGATGGTCAATTACATGCCAAATTGAGTTCCTCATTAAGAATATATAAATTTCATTAAATAATAAAACCTGACATTTGTCGAGTGCTTAGCATGTGACAGGCACTGTGCTGAATGCTTTGACATGTGTTGCCTCCTTGAATCCCTACATCACATCCTTATGCTACAGGAAATATTACCATTTGCTGTATTAGAGATGAGAAACCCAAAACCTGGGGAGACGCTGTTTGGAGCTGGGATGGAAATTCAAGGAGTCCTTCTCAGGAGTCTTCGTTTAACAACCATGTTGAACATCTTTAGCCCCTACTTACATGCGTCTTAGAAAATGAGGCTATTATCTATATCAAGTGTCTTTTAAAAAAATTTTTATTTTCTCAGATGGTCAGTTAAAGAAGTTCCACAATCTTATCCTCAAGGCTTATAGGATCTGTGCTGTGTCCCTATGAGTGGTGCTGGGGAATCATGACCCTTCTGTTCCTTTGGAGAGTCCTTCTTCCCACCTCCCCCTATTTTTACTCCTCAGTAGTTAGTGTGAACATTAGCTTTATCATCCAAACACTGAGAATGAAAGAAAGCATATGTATCATTTCACCAGGACAACAGACAGAAAATGGACCTGTATGGTCACATTTTTCGTCTGCAGGGAAGACCTAAGTACTTTATGGATATTCTAGCCTAGGCATAGCAGTAACATGTATAGCAAGTTTGAGTGATAAATTCAAGGTCAGGGAAAGAACTATCTTTAGAAAATGCCAGGTGAGAGTCACTATAGACAAATACCTATTATGAGACAATTTAGTAAGTTTAAAGATTTATTACTTTCCAAAGGTAATGTGATTAAAATTTATTATAATTCAAAAGTATGATTCACAGTTGTGAGAGATGTTGGAAAAGAAAATCATGTTTTTGATAACCTGTGAAATGAATTGGGCAATTCTTTGGATCTGCTTATCTTCGTGATTAATGTATCATAATAATATCTGTGATTGTCAGTGAATCAGGAATGCCTCATTATGCTTTTATAATAAAATTTACTTACAAAATTGGTGAAGATTACTCATGAATAGCATTGTCAAAATTACTTTTAATCACGTGATTAACTTGGAACATCTATGTTTCTTACTCTCTCATTTTCCAAATAAGAAAATGCTAGGAAAACTTGTTTACAGGATATTGGTTAAAATCTTATATTATTTTGGTGTGTTATCTATTATGGTTCAGAACTTTTGCTCACAAAAATTGATTTTGCTATTTAATTTGTACTGTACTTCAGGGAAAGCACAAATTCTCATTTTTCTATGTTTTATTTGATAAATGGAAATATTAGACATATTACATATGTAATTAACTATAATGTTATTTAATGGCACAAAAATATCACAAAATATGATTATATTAACAGCTTTTGTATCTCTTAAGATAAAAATTTGACCATAAACTTTACTTTTTTTTTTAAATCAAGGACCATGGATTTATGATGACATATTTCCTAATAATTTTAATATTTTCTCTTTTTTTAGCATATGTGTCTAAATTTCCATTAATGCCTTTCTGATTTATGTAAATAGCACAGAAAATGTCTATATATTGGAATGTTTAAAGACAGCTTTTTGTTGCATATAACTCAAAGAGTGTACTTAATATGCAATTAAATTCAATAAAATTTCCTCCAAATTAAGGATTTAAGTGAGTATTAGAAAATATATTTTTGGGCACCTGGGTGGCTCAGTTGGTTAAGTTCCACAACCAACTGGTCATGATCTCACAGTTTCTGTGATGGAGCTCCTTATTGGCATGGAGCCTTCTTGGAATTCTCTACCTCTGTCTCTCTCTCTCTCTCTCTCTCTCTCCCTCCCTCCCTCTCTTTCTCCCTCTCTCTCTGCCCCTCTCCTCCTCTCTCTTTCTCTCTCTCAAAGTAAATAAACATTTTTAAAAAAGAAAATATATTTTCAATTTTCAATAGAAAAAACTGATTTTTTCCCCTTTCATTATACTCATGGGAAGTTTGGTAAAACAATTCATCCTTCTCAAGAGAGCCCAACAAAAAAGTGTGCCTTGAGCTGGTTAGCTCCTGCTGGGAGAGGGAAAGGGGGAACTGTTTAGTGGGTATAGAGTTTCAGTCCTACAAGATGAAAACTTCTGGAGATCTGTTTTACAACAATGTTAATATACTTAATGCTACTGAACTGTACATTTAAACATGGTTAAGGTGGCAAATATTCTTTATGGTAATTTTATTACAATTTTTTAAGAGTTTTATTTATTTTGGAAAAGAGTGCACACATGAGTGGGGGAGGGCAGATAGGGAGTGAGAGAGAGAGAGAATCCCAAGCAAGGCTCTGCACTGTCAGCACAGAGCCCGGCACGAGGCTTGAACTCATGAATTGCGAGATCATGACCTGAGCTGAAACCAAGACTCAGACACTTAACAGCTGAGCCAACTAGGTGCCCCTTATTACAATTTAAAACAAAACAAACAAACAAAAAAAGAGTGACAGAATGAAAAAAAAATAACCTATAAATCCTTTAGCAGAAAAAGTAAAATAATATCTTTGGAACCTAGGGCTTGGTATAAGCGAGTATAGGCATGACATCAAAAAAACAATCCATGAAAGAAAGAAATTATACTTTATCAAAATTTTACTCTGCAAAATATCCCCTTAGGATAAAAAGAAATTATTTTTTTAAAAAGATTTTTTTAAACCTTTTTTTAAAGCACTCGACAAACGTCAGGTTTAATTTTTTAAAAAGAAAGAAATTATACTTTATCAAAGTTTTACTCTGCAAAATATCCCCTTAGGATAAAAAGACAAATGTACCCAGGGGCACCTGGGTGGCTCAGTCGGTTGGGCATCCGACTTCGGCTCAGGTCATGATCTCACGGTCCGTGAGTTCGAGCCCCACATCGGGCTCTGGGCTGACAGCTCAGAGCCTGGAGCCTGTTTTGGATTCTGTGTCTCCCTCTCTCTCTGACCCTCCCCTGCTCATGCTCTGTCTCTCTCTGTGTCAAAAATAAATAAATGTTAAAAAAAATTTTTCTTAAAAAGACAAATGTATCCTGACAAAGGATTCATATTTGGAATATATAAAGAACTCATAAAACTCAGTAGTAGAAACAAAAAGAAACAATCCAATCAGAAAATGAGCAAAAACCACAAAGATTTCAGCAAAGAGGATATATAGAGGGCAAATAAGCACATACAAACATGTTCGACATCACTAGTCATTAAGGAAATACAAATGAAGAGCTAATGCTATATACATATGAGAATAGTGGAAATAAAGAATTTTGACAATACCAAATGCTGGCAAGGATGCACAGAAATGAGAACTCACCTACATTGCTTGTGGAGATGTATAGACATTTTGGTGTAGCAGATTCTTAACGATAGTAAACGCTCCCTATCTGAGCAATCACATTCGTAGGTACTTATGTCCGAGAAATGAAAACGTATGTTGACACAAAATACTGTACATGACTGTACATAGCAGGTTTAATTATAATAGCCTCAAATTGCGAGCAACCAAAATGACTATTTAAACAAATTGTACTACATTCAAACCACGGAATATTACTCAGCAATAAAAAGGAACAAACTATTAATACATGTAAACCAGTTGGATTTCAAGGACTTTATGCCATCTCAAAAAGTATGATTCCATTTATATGACATTCTCAAAATAACAAGATTATAGAGATGGAGAATGAATTCATGTTTCTTAAGGGTTAGCCATGCTGGAAGAGGGCACAGATGTAATTACAAAGAGATAGCATTCGGGAGACCTTTGTGATGATCCGTTAGTTTTGTATCTTGGTGGTTGTGTGAATCTACGTGTGTGAAAAAGGCATTGAACTTTACATACACGTTATACCAATGCCATTTTTTTTCTTTTGATATTGTACTACATTACCTAAGGTATTACCTTTGGGGGAAATAGGATTAAGGGTAAATGGGACTTCTCTGAACTATCTTTGCAATTTCCTATGAATCTATAATTTTTTCAAACTAAAATGTTTAAGAAAATGTTTGAAATGGTTGAGTAGGCTAGGCATTAAATGATTAGATTCTGAAAAGAATATGGTAGAAATGTTTACTTTTTAATTATAGGTTCAGGTAGAAAATCAACCTAAAAGGTCAGCTCAAAGCTGGTGAAAAAGTAAAGAGTAGGGATGGTTACAAACCGATGAGCTAAGATTGTAATTTCTTATCTGATGGTCCTGGCCAGGAAAAAAGAAATCCATTTCTTATTCTTGTTTAAATGTCAATACAAGTTTATAAGTTTCTTCCCATCATTGATTGGTTGACAATATTTATGTACAAACTTGAGAAAGATCATCTGAGCATAAGAACCTTTATTCTGAGCTATTGTATCTATGTAAGAAATGGAAATTATATTAAATCTCTCGTTGTACCTAACCATATGTGAGCAATTTATGCTAACAACAACAACAAAGTTGCATTATTTTGGAAATAAATCCGTAATCAAGGAGGTTGAATCGTTATTTTACGTTTATAAAATATATCTGCACATGCAAAATAATAGTAAATATTCATATTCACATCATCTCCCTATCATAACTACATTAACTCATATTTTTTCTTTAAATAGGGGTGTGGAGCCATTATTGTTGCTACCATGGGGAGCAGGAGATAAGGGTGATCAGTCAGGGTTCCCAGTGATTTGCAGTGGCAGGGGACAGTTTGTGCATAGAGATCGCATTTGGCAGTATGTGTTTACAAGGGAGGCAGACATCTGCCTCTCATGACACCTTGAGCCAGCCTATTTACTCTTCTAGATTAGGTAGCTCAGGAAGCATTAAAATTCTATGCTTTTGGGAACGTTCTATGTTTTCAAAACTTCTCCTGAAATTCTGAAACTCATAATCAAATTACATTTTAATTTTGCTCCTAGTAAAGCCCTGAAGTTTCCTGAGTTGGGGCAAAGAAAACCTTTAGTTAAATATAAAATAAGTCAGCGTAATGCATTATAACTAATAAGTATATTTCATCTAAACAGAAGCCAAGGGTGCTTTTTATTTTTATTTTTTTAATATACATCCAAGTTAGTTAGCATATAGTGCAACAATGATTTCAGGAGTAGATTCCTTAATGCCCCTTACCCATTTAGCTCATACCCCCTCCCACAACCCCTCCAGTAACCCACTGTTTGTTCTCAATATTTAAGAGTCTCTTATGTTTTTGTTCCCCTCCCTGTTTTTATATTATTTTTGCTTCCCTTCCCTTCTGTTTTTCCTTTCTGTTTTGTATCTTAAAGTCCTCATATGAGCGAAGTCATATGATATTTGTCTTTGACTGACTAATTTCACTTAGCATAATACCTTCTAGTTCCATCCACATAGTTGCAAATGGCAAGATTTCATTCTTTTTGGTTGCTGAGTAATACTCCATTGTATATATATACCACATCTTATCCATTCATCCATCAATGGACAGTTGGGCTCTTTCCATACTTTGCCTATTGTTGATAGTGCTGCTATAAACACTGGGGTGCATGTGTCCCTTCGAAACAGCACACCTGTATCCCTCGGATAAATACCTTGTGGTGCAATTGCTGGGTCATAGGGTAGTTCTATGTTTAATTTTTTGAGGAACTTCCATACTGTTTTCCAGAGTGGCTGCACCAGTTTGTATTCCCAGGTTTTGTTTTGTTTTGTTTTTAAATGTTATAAAAGTACATGAAGAGATGATAGAAATGATGTAAATCTATTTATATAGGGGAAACCCACAATTAAGAAAATGAATCCTTAGCCATGAAAATTAGTCTTCTGATCTCACAACTATTAAGTAGTGTCTTGCTATTTTCTATCATATCATTTAGAGCTTAACAATTCATCATGAAAGTACACTTTGAGTTCATGACCCAAAAACTTGTCCATTAAAGTCAGTTGTAGAAAGAAATGGTAATGTTCTCTTGTGAAATAGCAGGAGACATCATCTCATTTTGGGCTCTTGGTCTGACTTTCCACCGTGTGAAATTTATCTGTCATTTTTACTTTTCTGTTTTAATCATAGGGATTTGCCAAAAGTACTCATTCCTTTGTATCTGTGTCCCTGCCATTGTGCACGCAGACTAAATGGGCTCCGATTACTTGTGATAATATGTTTCACAAAAGCAATCAGTGTCCATAGGATTGAGCTTAGACTGGAAGCTTCTCAGCCCAAAAGAGAGCTATTAGAAGACAGGAGCTGAAAGGTCTTGTGTTGGGCTGACTTGAGAAAGAATGTGGCCAAAGGAATGAACTAGGACAGTTGAATTTTTGCAAAATCCTGGGAGCCATGGCAAAATGTTTTACTTTCAGGACCTTTGAGCCATTGAGATCATAAATAGGAACTTACATGTTCATCTTCTATCAATTTCCCCTTCATACCACACATAATAGAATGCAGTGGAGTTTACTAAGTGTTATCTGGCAAAACCGTTGCCTACCCATGTGTAGTGAGGAACAAAGTTAGGTTATTAGCCAGCACTTTCCTTTGCCTCAGCCTCAGAAATCCAAGAAGTTGCATTTTGGGGAAAGAAGTGAAGGCATTTAGAGAGGTCATAATTTGAAGCTAGTTTATTTTCTCAGAATTAGGTCACAGTTGGGCTGAGAGGAAAGGGCCCGAATTATCCCCAAGTCTCTTTCCAGGTTCTTTACCCTCAATCCTAGTTTTATGTGTCTTGAAAGATGGAATAGGAATTGCAAAAACGTGGGAAAGAACTTCGATGGAAGTTGTACAGAACATTCTTGTCACTTCCTTTCATCTCCTAGTTTGCAATACAGGCATACTGAAATTCTTCTTGCCCATTTTTTTTAGCCTTCACTTGTCAAAGGCCCATAGCACCACATAAGATTCAATTAAATTTGTTATGACAGAAATTTTATGTATGTTATTTCATTCAAGTCATAGGAATGGCTGTAAATGCTGTTAGAAAGACTTGTTTATGCCTACCACAAGCCATTATTGAGGGCTTACTTTGCTCAGTAGTGTGCTTGTCACTGGGAATTCATGGGTGAAAGGAGCAGTTCCTAAAGAATTTATAGACTAGTGGTGGGTGAAAAACTAAGAGCCAATTTTTGATAAAATATGAAAAATGGTTTCTTCTCTGCTAAATAATTTCTGGGATATAAATAGAAAAGAACACATAAAGGAGATTTTTATCTAGGTGGCCTTTGTTAAAATGGGATGATGGCTTTAGTGCGGTAATAAAATTCCTCACGACATAGAGAACATTTACCAAGATGTTGCTATAAGCTTCACTACACTATAAGGAAATATAGCATAAAAAATATAATTCTTTCTTTTCAGTAATTTTTAAAGTTTATTTATTTTGAGAGAGACAGAGAGAGAGAGAGAGAGAGAGCATGAGCAGGGGAGGGGCAGAGAGAGAAGGAGGGAGAGAAAATCCCAAGCAGGCTCCACACTGTCAGCACAGAGCCCAATGCAGGGCTTGAACTCCTGAACCATGAGGTCATGATGTGAGCCAAAACCAAGAGTCGGATGCTCAACCGGCAGAGACACCCAGGCGTCCTGAAAATAATTTATAATTCTTACAGGGTTGCAGCCCTGTACTGCAGAATGGTTACCAGACTCCTTTCCTGTGTGAATCCAGGCTGCCTCCACCAGTGGGAGAATTCCCACCGTCTCACCTTCTCAGAGTCCTGGACACATGTCTGAAAAACGCTTAGAGAAAATGAAAGCTTTTGCACTTCTCAGCCTCTGGTGTACCTCTGGAGGCTCATTTTCTTCCTCAAGACTGACATCTTTCCAGTGTGATTGATGATAGAAATATCCACTGAGGGAAAATTCTACTCTTGTCCATAAAACAATCCCATAATAGTGTGAGAACGGTGTATTTGCTGAATTTTGAATTGTATAATAGTAGATAATACTTGTGTCAAAACCAGTTCAGTTAACAACGGGGCACACCAAATTCATTGCATTTCCTTTTTGGTTTCTTCCCATCAAATAAAAAAAATTACAACTAATCTTATGGCCTAATCTCACCAAACTTCTTCTTATTTCTTGTGTGTCAAATGAAACCAACAACGTAGTAATTCACCACGTAAGATTTTGAAGGCTCTTCAGGAAAACTTTAACAAACTCACCATCAAACAAAAAGTGCCCAGTGTCATATCAGCTTATGAGCCTAACTCTCTGGGTATAATAGATAGGATATATACTTCATGACAATATAAGAATAGCAGATGGATGCCTAGACATATAATCCGTCACTCATGCATTCATGTACATATTATACAACTGTGCCTGTAAGGGTTCTGGGTCTGGGAGATGGAGTGGCAAACAGAGTGAGGTGCTTACCTCATGGAACTTACCTTCTAATGGAGAAGACAGATAAATGAAAAGGCAAATAAAATATATATTAACTGGGATTAATAAATGCTATAAAAAAATAAAGCAAAGAAAGACTAACTTGTGCTTTTGTTTAAGGACAGTAGTTGGGAGGCTTTTCTGGAGGAGGTCTAAGCAGAGACCAGACTAAAGTTACATATATATCTGGGGAGAGCATGACAGGCTGAGGGACAGAAAGTACGCCGACTGAAAGATAATAATGTGCTTGATGTGTCAAAGGATCAGCAGGAAGTCCAGTATAGCTGAATGAGGATGAAGGGTAGGAAATGAGGGATAAAATTAGCCAAGCAATATGGAGGCCACAGAAAGGATTTTAATTTTAATCTCAGTCATATGAAACGTTAGAATTAGGTACAGCTGCAAGTGATGAAAAATTTATATTTAGAATAGCTTAAGAAAGACAGATGATTACTTCTCTTTCATATAAAGACATTAAGATATAGGCATCCCAGTTCAGCTTCAAAAAATTGTCAGGGGCATAGCTCCTTCTATCCTTAGGGGTCAGTCCTTCTCAGAATGTGGCTTTAGCCTCAGACCCGGATGGCTGAATGAGCCCCAGCCATCAACTCTGCATTTCAATGATCAGAAAGTACAAAGGAGCAAAGCAAATGCTTCTATTTATAAACTTATTTACTGAAAAGTGTATCTTAAGGCCACACCTAGCTCTGAGAGAAAGTAGAAAGTGTAGTTTTCATTCTAGACATTTGTGAATATATTGGGGGTTAAATTCTCAAAGAAGAATGGTAAATAGGTATTGGGGAAAATGAGTTGGTTCTGACACCAGGAGCCATTGGGTGGTGTTGAGCAGAAGCATGATACGATCTGATTTTCATTATTAAAAAATCACCTTGCCATGTAGAGAATGGAGGACGTAAGAAATGAAGCACGGAGACCAGCTAAAAGTCTATGGTAGTAAACTAAACGTTATTAAGGTCACCTTAGTAATGGCTTTTAGATTTGTAGAGGTAGGGTTTACTTTGGAACAAGCCAAATACTAGTTGTTGGTGTTACTTCCCCAAGTTTCTCTTTGCTTGATTATTCACTTAATATTTGTTTCAAAATAATAGAAAGGTCAAGTGACAATATAGAAGCCTTCTTCTGTAACCTCAAATCTCCATGACAGGAAATGCTATCTGTATATTAAATATATAAACTTGTGCAAAACTTATGACAAGACATATTAATATATGTTTAGTGAAACATAGGTTTAGAGAAATAATTGAAATCAATGTTATTCACTGCAGAGCATAATCTCAGGACAAAGCATTTTGCCATCATTTTCTTGCTATGGTTTAGATGGACCAGATTTTGCAACATAATTTCTTCTTAGTATAAATCTCCTTCCAATGAGAAGCCAAACTCTAGTTGAAAGAATGAAAGAAAGAAGAGAGAAAGAAAAAAAAAAAGTAACAGCCATCTTAATGGGAGGTCCTGGCCTGAAACCCAGCAAAGAAAGATAATCTGGTAAAGTTACTTACAGTTTTTACTGTTTTCCTGTAATTTTTCACATTAACCATTCCTACCAAATATATATTTTTTTAACAATGTATGATTATTTTCTCCAAGGAGAGAAAAAGCATGCTTTGTTTCTGAACAAACACATCTTCCAACTTGGCTGTGGAAATGCAGTTTGTGTTGTGCATGCTTGAAGCAAGGTGGAGAGAGAGAAAAATATGAAAAGGAAAAGAAGCCAGGAAAGAAGTGATTATTTTTTTCATCAGCTAAAGAGCATTAAATTGCATTTCCTAAATGACTTGATGTGTTTGGTATCTTGCTGTCAAGGCCAGCTTTCTGTGTTGTGGTCTGATATGAGCAGTGGTAGAAAAATTCCACCAATTACAGATATTTACTACACCCCTTCAGTGCAATCGTTGATTTGGGGAAAGCACTACTTGGAAAAGCAGGCACACATAAAGAGGACACCAAAAGTCAGTTTTCCGGGGGGCAGCATGATGGATGGTACAGTGTCTTCCTATATAGAATAGGAATAAGAATGTTTCAGTATTTTCATGCTTCATTTTAGTATGCTTGGGAGCTTAACAGAATTATTTCAAGAAGTTCTTCAATAAATAAATGTGCCAAATCAGCAACAAACTTACACTATCAAGTTGGATTTATAAGGGCCATGGCCATATAAATCTACTTTAACTGGACTAGAACAATCCCCACACCTAAAAATGGTTAGGAACTAAAATGCAGAAGTTTTCAAATAGAGTCATCATAGATTGTTAGTGAATTAGACTTCCCCAGAATTTTATTTACTTCTTATTCTGCTGTAGATGTTTGGATATCGCTGAGAGATCACCTTGGTTCATGAGTCCAATTGAAGGTGGAGGTCAATCTCCACAGTTATGACCTGGAAATTATCTAAGTGTCTTATTAAAAAAAAAACACTTTTTTGTTTTTTTGGAAAAAGAGAGTGTGAGTGAGGGAGAGGTACAGAGGGAGAGAGAGAGAAAGAGAGAGAGAGAGAGAGAGAGAGAGAATATTAAGCAGGCCCCACACTTAGTACCAAGCACAATGTAGGGCTTGATCCCACAACCCTGGATCATGACTTGAGCCAAAATCAAGAGTTGGATGCTCAACAAACTGAGCCACCTTAGAAAAACGCATGACTTTTAAAAAAAAATTTGAAATGGGTATCCAAGGTCCTGATTTATGCCTCATGTAATAGTTAATCAAGATTAGAAAATACTAAATCCGTGAAAAAAAGAAAATCAGGACTTTACTAATTTAAAACTTCCTGTACCTTTAAAATATCTCTTTGGAAGAATATGAAACGTTGCAGAAACCGGAACTTGATCATCAATGTTTATCAAGGAAAAGGTCACCATATGTTATTAAAACACTAAGTGGGAGTTCAATCTTAATGAATCATAGATGATTGATTTAGTTGAATTTATTCCTTCCATAATAATTATCTTTTGAAAAAAAGAGAAAAATATTCTCTTGCTTATATGTTGCTTGTAGTCATTCCACTAAGTGGGTTCTAGTCTCAAGACTGGGAAAGTTCTCCTGATTTGGTATCTTTCCATATAACCATAGAGTGAGTATTTATTGAAGAGAAAGGTAAAAATTCAGTGGACAAATAATAATTCTCAACTAGTGAATAATTAATGGAGAGGGCTTTTCAGGTTAGGGAGAGCACAGGCAAAGGCATAAAGATGGGAATAAGAAAGCAAAATCAATGAATGCTAAAAATTGTGGCACCAGTTATTATAATAGAGGATAGATGTGGGAAGTTGGGAGTTAAGTGGGTTGATGAATCTGCAGAAGTAAATTGGATTTATATGGTGAAAAATTTTGAATTAAATTTTGAAAAGTTTAGGGGCTCTTGGGTGACTCAGTTGGTTAGGCTTCCGACTCTTGATTTCTGCTCAGGTAAGGATCTCAGTGTGGTGAGATTGAGTCCTGAGTTGGGCTCTGTGCTGGGTGTGCAGCCTGCTTGGGATTCTCTCACTCCTTCTTCCTCTGCTCCTCCCCAGCTTGCATGCCCTGTGCGTGCCCTGCGCTCTTTCTCTCTCTCTCAAAAAAAATAAAAGTAAAATAAAAATAAAATTCAAAAAGTTTATATTTTCTTCTATACATAATTAAGACTTTATAGATGAAACACAACAATCATTCTCTAAATGCCATACATTGATTCTGGATAGCCAAGGTAGCGGTGGCCATCTAAATTTAAATCTCACAACATGTCCTTCAAACCTACACAGATCAGGAAGAACAAGAAAGAAAACCACACAAATCTCAAGCCTTTACTATAAGTAGAAAACAGAGAACAGTACAACTTCAAATGACTTGTTAGGTAGAAAAACAAACATCATGTTTTTGTGGAGCTATTTCTTGCGTTCTGACCAAACCATTGCAGAAAATAGAAGGTAGACATTTTGAAAAACTCTCCGGAAGATAGGAGGAAATGGAGGGCCTAAGATTGAACTAAATCATGACCAGAAAGAAGAAAGTCTATCCTAGGTGCTAAAATACTGAAAAAAGAGGTCTTGTATAGCAGAGCACTGGTTACAGATAAGGGACTTAAAAGTATGCAGTTTGAAAGGTTATTGCTTCTGGAGGCAACAGGGTAAAAAGGAAGAGAGAAGTGTTCTCTGGAAATTATGCAATGAAGAGTACAAGAGCAAGTAAGGAGAAATTTTGAAAGAAAAAGAAAACAAATTATAGAACTAAAAACACAAAAACTATCCTCCAAGTGCCACTGATTTAAAAACTGCATTTTCCTACACTGACTGAGGGAAAGGAGTCATTCATTCTTCAACTAAGAATATTCTGAGCCACCCTACACCAGAAGCCTTGTTCATGAAACGCAAGGCAAAAGGTGTTTTGATGTCCAGAAAGCTGTTAGGAGAAGAACACCATAAATAAGAATAAAACTATTTTAGCTAACGCAAGCTCCCCACACACACACACGTTTATGCATATGCACACATGTGTGCACACGTGCACAGCAGAAGGAATCCAATATTCTGAAATAAATTAAATTCTCAAACATTTGGTGATATAAAAATATCACAATAACCTTGAATTAGAAATTTAAAAAGGAAAGAAACTACCAAAGCCATAAAAAAATTAATAAAAGGGTAGTTGACTTACTTCAGGAAAGAAATAGAAGAAAAAAAAGAAAATCATATAGTAAGTGAAGACTAAATTAAAAGATGCCTGAGAAACAAAAGTAGGAAAACATCAAAGAGAATCAAACTTGAGATAAACGAGTAAAATTGGTCAGAGAGGCAGCAATTGAAAAAGACAAACAAACAAGGCCCACATAAATATAAATGAAGTTACTGGAGAAGAAACAACACTGGAATAACGTTAATATTGGTATTTATGAGAACACTTTTCAGAAATAAAATACAGATCTATAGGACTTCCTAGTTATCTATGAAAAGTGATCCAGAATAATCAAGCCATAGACATATTTTAGTAAAACTATTCAAATTTAAATGTAAAGAAAAAATTTATCAGGACCTCCAGCCGTAAATGATGAGGGAGCGTGGGGCGGGCTGAGACAAAGTGCAAGCTAGCAGCACGCCTCCCCATCCTCCACAACCTCCCTAGCCCCCCATGGCCAGCTCTGTACCCCCACCATTCCAAAACCCCATCAAGGGTGTAAAAGATCAATATCTAACGGTAACTATATTCCTAGTTGATTTTGTTTTTCAGATCTTCTATATTGGACTGTATAAAAGTCTCTTCGTTTTTTAAATTTTTTTAATGTTTTATTTATTTTTGAGAGAGGGAGAGACAGAATACGAGTGGGGGAGGGGCAGAGAGAGAGGGAGACACAGAATCTGAGACAGGCTCCAGACTCTGAACTGTCAGCACACAGCCTGACGCAGGGCTCGGAACTCAGGAACTGTGAGATCATGATCTGAGCCGAAGTCGGACTCTTAACCAGCTGAGCCACTCAGGCACCCCAAGTTTTTTTCTATCAGTATTTTCTTACATTACCTATGGTGTCTGCTGTATAGTTATTTGGTGCATAGATTTTCATAAGTATTATATTTTCATTTTGAATTGTAGCTTTGAGATAAAATGTGCCTTTCTTTGTCATGTTTAATACATATGATTTAAACTTGACTTGTCTGATATCAGAATTGCAACCTATGCTTTCTTATTATTTCCCTTTGCCTGGTATACCTTTGTCCATCTTTTTGTTTTTAACCTTTCTAGATCCCTTTGTTTGGGTGTGCTCTTATATAGTGTTGCTTTGTGAGCTAAATTGAGAATCTTAAGCCTATGCATATTTATTGAAAAGACTGATGCTGTTTATTCTCCACTCTGCCCAAGTGATGAGGTTTTGGGATGATGGGGGCAGGGGGTGGTCCGGAGCCTATGGCCAAGAAAGAATCTTGAGAAGTCTCTGGTGCAACAAGGTGATTTTATTAAACACAGGGACAGGACCCATGAGCACAAACTGCTGCACTGGGGTTGTGAAGAATGAGGGTTGTATACTATGGAGTGGGAGAGGTAAAGTTAAAAGGGAGGCCTCCAGAAGGACTTTGATATGCTAAAGAGGACTCCTAAGATACCTGAGGCCTTGCTATCGTCCAGCTAAGGTTGTTTTTCCCTCTAGCAAAGCATTAACATTCGGACAGTAGGGGGTTCCTGGAGAAATGTCATATTCCTTATTTGTATCAAGTATTTGTCAATGGGCTGCAGGTTATAAGGAAATTTAATTTTACCTGCCATTTATTTCTTGTCTTTGTTCCCCACATCACTATGGAGGGGTGATGTTGGAGCTCCAGGAAGCTGAGTCTATAGGTTTCTGGAGATTAAGGCTATTAATAAGATTGCCTTTTTCTTGTAATTTACTAAGATATTTGTAAACTGATGGAGACCCATGTCCTATATGACTGTGATCTCTATCAGTCAGCCATTTGTTTTCTTTCCTTTCCTTTGTTCTTGGGCAGCCAGGAGTGCCTGAGGAATGTCACACATAGCCCACCTTGGTTGGGGGTGGAAGAATATGCTAGCTTGTACTTTGCCCTCAAGGTTGCCTTATGCTCCTACATCACCCTGATAAAAAGAGAATATGCTGATAACATTTTGTAACAACACAATAAAACTAGAAATTAGTTATAAGATATAAAACAAAGGGTCTTTCTACCAGGAATAAAAACCTTTTGTTAAGCAGCTCTTTATTTTAAAATATAGGTTTTATCATTATTTAGGTGTGGCAAGGCCAAAAGATCAGAAGACAACTGCCATTGAAATGATACTCTGTTATGCTTACAGATCCCTAGAGGAACGGTCATGCCTTACTATGGGGACTACACAGTGAACCACACTCTTTGGCTTGCACTGCTTTCTTAGAGCGTTGGTGGAGTCATTGCAGTTTCTACTTTTGTTGGGAAAATGAATAAAGTTTTACACCAAAGGGCCAAAGGGACTAAAACAAGCTCTGATCTCTAGCTTACAGACCCCTTTTCCGGGTTCTTCTTGCCCTGTTTGCCAAGTGCGCAAAAACCCACCACAGATATGGAAGCTGACAACTATAAATTACCCTTCCCCCCCTTTATTCAGAGCTCAGATCTTTGGAGAAACAGTCTCCTCTGAGCCTGCCGGTGTTAAATCAATCTCTGATCCACCAAGGTCTCCGAGTGCCGCTTGGTTTTTCTGCCAGTGTTCCAGCCTGGTGTCGTAACACTTTTACAGTTACTTACTCAGTCACCATTGGTTAATACACAGGCTTCACCTTTCTGCTGTGTGCTGTGCTATTACTAATTCCAGCAATCAGTCTGTGTATTGTTAAATGCATCAGCTGGAATCATGGAAGATATCTACTTATACAAGAAAAATCTAGTGAAGACACTTTAGACAGATGATTTAGACTGAAAACAAAAACTGAATGCACGTGTCATATACTCAAACTTATGAAAATATGAACTACTGCATTAAAAAAAAAAAGCACAATAGTGCTTCTGTGTATGGAAGAAAGCATAGGAGGCGAATAGTGGCCAAGAATGTGAGAGCCTGATAAAGGAGGTGTTTGGGAGTCTGGGCTCTGGGTTGGTTTGCATACAAAAGACATACCCTAGGTGAGTTGTTTGCTATCTCTAGGAATTAGCTAGCCTTGGGAGGGGCACTCTTTCCAGCGGGACCCTAAAATGTGAAAGCATCAAAAATACAAAATAAAAATACATGATTTGTATATTGGTAATGTTACAGTAAATACTTGGTGCCCAGGAAGAGACAAGCCACAAACACTCGGGAAATCAGGAAAAGACTGTTTATTGCGCACTGGTGCCAGCCCAGCGGAGTCACCTCCAAAGGCTGAGCCCCAAACCTTGGCATCTGCCTCCTTTCATGGCTGGGATGGTAGGGGGTTGAAAGACAAAAGAAAAAGGGGAGGGGGCACTTATCAGTGATGTTATCTGGGCAGTTGGTGGACAGTGGAGGCCAGAAGATTACAGAAGCCAGAAGTATGCAAGGGGAGTATCCAGCCTCAGACATCTGGCTGGCCCTTTTTATCTTGCTTTTACTAGCTTTTCTTCTCAGGAAAAGGATAAATACAAACTAAAACAAAAAATTTTTAAAATAATGGCAAAAACACTACAGCCAGTGCAAAAGGTAAGAAGAAGAATATAAATGCTTACAGGTAGAAAGGAAGAAATAAAATCATTTCTATTTATAGATTATATTATCATATTATTGTTTATGTTATTGCAAGAATCTATCAAAAGAAATTCCTGGAACTAACAAGTCGTCTCAGGTTACAAGATATGAGGCTAACAGACAGATATTAATTCACATGCTAAGAATGAATTTCGACTTAAAAACACAATATCACAATTGCTCCAAAGAAAGTACAATTCTTAGATATACATTAAAAAATGGACAATATATGTAAGGTTAAAATTATAAAATGCTGATGAAAGAAATAGAAAAGATCTAAATAAATGAAGAGGCATACTGTGTTCATTGATTAGAGCCTTAATATAGTAAAAAAAAAATCGATTCTCCTCAAATCAACCTATGGGTATAATGCAATTCTTATAAAAATAAAATCTCAGCAAGGTTTTTTGTAAACATAGATAAGCATATTCTAAAATTTACATGGAAAGTCATTGGACCTGGAATAGTCAAAATAATTTTGAAAAAAGCAAGGAATAAAGTGGGAGGAATTATTGTGGCTGATATTAAGGCTTTCCAAATAGCTAAAGTAATCAAGACTGTGGTATTATTGGAGGAATACACTTTTATTTTTGAAAATTTTGACAAAGACATAAAAGCAATTCATAAGAGAAAATATTCTGGATGTAGGGCTAAGTGAAGATTTCTTGAACTTGACACCAAAAGGCCAATCCATAGAAGTAAAAACTTAGATAAAATGGACCTCATCAGAGTTAGAAATCTTTGCTCTATAAAAAAGTTTTGCTTTACAAAGCCATTGTTCTATCCTGTGAAGAGGAGAAAACAACAAGCTACAGGTTGGGAGAAAATATTTGCAAACCACATATTTGGAAAAGGACTTGTATTTAGAATATATAAAACTCTCAAACCAAACTCTAAAAAAAATGAAAAATCCTATTAGAAAATTGGCAAAAGACGTGAACACACATTTCACCAAAGAGGACATATAGATGGCAAATAAGCAGTGAAAAGATGTTCAACATCATTTACCAGTAGGGAAATGCAAATTAAAACCATACTGAGATAGAGGTGCCTGGGTGGCTCAGTCGATTAAGCATCTAACTCTTAGAGTCCTGAGTTCAAGCTCTATGTTGGGCTTCACGCCCAAAAACAAAAAACAAAACAAAACAAAACACCATATCGAGATAGCCCTGTGCATGTATCAAAATAGTTAAAATAAAAAAATTGGAAGATCTTGAAGATGGCGGCGTAGGAGGACGCTGGGCTCACCGTGCATCCTGCTGATCACTTAGATTCCACCTACACCTGCCTAAAGAACCCAGAAAACCGCCAGAGGATTAGCAGAACGGAGTCTCCGGAGCCAAGCGCAGACGAGAGGCCCACGGAAGAGGGTAGGAAGGGCGGCGAGGCGGTGCGCGCTCCACGGACTGGCGGGAGGGAGCCGGGGCGGAGGGGCGGCTCGCCGGCCAAGCAGAGCCCCCTAGTCTGGCTGGCAAAAGCGGAGGGGCCGGACGGACTGTGTTCCGACAGCAAGCGCGACTTAGCGTCTGGGAGGTCAGAAGTTAACAGCTCTGCTCGGAAAGCGGGAAGGCTGGAGGACAAAGGGAGGGAGAGCTGCTGAGCCCCCGGACGGCAGAGCTCAGCTTGGCGGGGAACAAAGGCGCTCGCCAGCGCCATCTCCCCCGCCCACCCCCCAGCCAAAATCCCAAAGGGAACCAGTTCCTGCCAGGGAACTTGCTCGCTCTGCGCAAACACCCAACTCTGTGCTTCTGCGGAGCCAAACCTCCGGCAGCGGATCTGACTCCCTCCCGCTGCCACAGGGCCCCTCCTGAAGTGGATCACCTAAGGAGAAGCGAGCTAAGCCTGCCCCTCCTGCCCCCACGCACCTTGCCAACCCACCCAGCTAATACGCCAGATCCCCAGCACCACAAGCCTGGAGGTGTGCAAGTAGCCCAGATGGGCCACGCCACCCCACAGTGAATCCCACCCCTAGGAGAGGGGAAGAGAAGGCACACACCAGTCTGACTGTGGCCCCAGCGGTGGGCTGGGGGCAGACATCAGGTCTGACTGCGGCCCCGCCCACCAACTCCAGTTATACACCACAGCACGGGGGAAGTGCCCTGCGGGTCCTCACCACTCAAGGGACTATCCAAAATGACCAAACGGAAGAATTCCCCTCAGAAGAATCTCCAGGAAATAACAACAGCCAATGAACTGATCAAAAAGGATTTAAATAATATAACAGAAAGTGAATTTAGAATAATAGTCATAAAATTAATCTCTGGGCTTGAAAACAGTATAGAGGACAGCAGAGAATCTCTTGCTACAGAGATCAAGGGACTAAGGAACAGTCACTAGGAGCTGAAAAACGCTTTAAACGAAATGCAAAACAAAATGGAAACCACGACGGCTCGGATTGAAGAGGCAGAGGAGAGAATAGGTGAACTAGAAGATAAAGTTATAGAGAAAGAGGAAGCTGAGAGAAAGAGAGATAAAAAAATCCAGGAGTATGAGGGGAAAATTAGAGAACTCAGTGGTACACTAAAAATAAATAATATACGCATAATTGGTATCCCAGAGGAGGAAGAGAGAGGGAAAGGTGCTGAAGGGGTACTTGAAGAAATTATAGCTGAGAACTTCCCTGAAGTGGGGAAGGAAAAAGGCATTGAAATCCAAGAGGCACAGAGAACTCCCTTCAGACGTAACTTGAATCGATCTTCTGCACGACATATCATAGTGACACTGGCAAAATACAAGGATAAAGAGAAAATTCTGAAAGCAGCAAGGGATAAACGTGCCCTCACATATAAAGGCAGACCTATAAGACTAGTGACTGATCTCTCCTTTGAAACTTGGCAGGCCAGAAAGGCTTGGCACGATATCTTCAGTGTGCTAAACAGAAAAAATATGCAGCCGAGAATCCTTTATCCAGCAAGTCTGTCATTTAGAATAGAAGGAGAGATAAAGGACTTCCCAAACAAACAAAAACTGAAGGAATTTGTCACCACTAAACCAGCCCTACAAGAGATCCTAAGGAGGATCCTCTGAGACAAAGTACCAGAGACATCACTACAAGCATAAAACATACAGACATCACAATGACTCTAAACCCATATCTTTCTATAATAACACTGAATGTAAATGGATTAAATACCCAAAAGACATAGGGTATCAGAATGGATAAAAAAACAAGACCCATCTATTTGCTGTCTACAAGAGACTCATTTCAGACCTGAGGACACCTTTAGATTGAGAGTGAGGGGATGGAGAACTATTTATCATGCTACTGGAAGCCAAAAGAAAGCTGGAGTAGCCATACTTATATCAGACAAACTAGACTTTAAATTAAAGGCTGTAACAAAAGATGAAGAAGGGCATTATATAATAATTACAGGGTCTATCCATCAGGAAGAGCTAACAATTATAAATGTCTATGTGCCGAATACCGGAGCCCCCAAATATATAAAAAAATTATAACACTAAATGCTGATGAGGATGTAGAGAAACTGCACTACTCATATATTGCTGGTGGGAATGTAAAATGGTACAATCATTCTGGGTAAGAGTATAGAAGCTTAATACAAAGCTAAATTTGTAATGACTGGACAATCCGGCAATTGAACTCTCAGATATGTATCCAAGGGAAATGAAAAGTTATGTTCATGAAAATCTTGCACATGAATATTCATAGGTAAGATGCCTCATTCATAACAGCCGAAACCTGGACCCTATCCAGATGTCCTCCAACAAGCCAGTAGTTAAACACAGTGTGCTATATCCGTACCATGGATACTAATCTGCAATGGAAAGGAATGAGCTCTGGATACATACAACGACTAAGATAGGTCTCAAAGTATCTGGCCGAGGAAAAAAGGCCAATCTCAAAAGGCTACATATTGTATGATTCCATTTATATAGCATTCTTGCAATTACAACATTATAGAGATGGGGAACAGATCTATTTGTTACCAGGAGTTAGGGATAGGGAAGACAGCTAGTTTGTTGTGCTATAAAAGGACAGCATGAGGGATCTTTTTATTTATTTATTTATTTTTAATGTTTATTTCTTTTTGAGAGAGAAAGACAAAAAATGGGTAGAGGAAGGACAGAGAGAGAGGGAGACACAGAATCCAAAGCAAGCTCCAGGCTCTGAGCCATCAGCCCAGGCCCCGATGTGGGTCTCAAACTCATGAACGTTGAGATCATGACCTGAGCCGAAGTCAGATGCTTAACCAACGGAGCCACCCAGGCACCCACTTTGGGATCTTTTGTGAAGGAACTGTTCTGTATATGGATTGTGGTGAGGGTTACACAAATCTATATATGTGATAAAATTGTTAAGAAGTAAATACACACATACAAATACAGGAAAACTGGTGAAATCTGAAGAAGGCTCACAGATCTGAAAATTATTACCATTGTGGGAAGCTAAACGAAGGATATACTGGATCTCCATGTTATTTCTTAACATTCTGCTCTCTTAGTGCAGAGCCTGATGCGGAGCTCCAACTCATGAACTGCGGGATCACATGAGCTGAAGTCGGATGCTTAACTGACTGAGCCACCCAGGTGCCCCTGAAATGCATTTAAAGCACATTAGTGGGAAATCTATAACCTTAAACATTTGCATTAGTAAAAATGAAAGAATGAAAAATAATGTAATCCCCAACTCAAAACCTGGAAAAAGAAGAACAAATAAAGCAATATACATACACACATACACAGAAATGATGAATATAAAAATAGAAATTAAATGAAGTAGGAAATTGAAGACATTATATTTAATTAATAACTCAAAATCATATCTTAAAAAATAAAATAAACCACTAACAGACTTCTTTAGAAAAATTAAGGAAAACACCAATATTCATGTAATAGTTGACAAGGGATAAAATAAATATTTAAAGAGAATAATTTTAAAACATATGAAACTGCTGACATTTCCAACAAATAAATATGAAAACATAGATTAAATGTATATTGTTTCTAGAAGATACAGAAAGTTTTGTAGAATAGAGAAAATTATCTAGGAAATACTGACAAAAAAGCACTAATATCAGATATTTTCACAGAAACTTCTACAAAACCTTCAAAAACAAGATGGTCCCAAATCTACATGAATTATTTCCAAGATAAAATAAAAGACAATTTTTTAATTCTTGTTTTAGGCAGAAGTATAACAATGACACTTAAATCTGATGAAGTGAGTACAATAAGAAGAAATCACAGATTAGTGTCACTTATGAATATTATTGTAAAAATACTAAATAAAGCATTGATGATCAGAATTTAACACCACAGTAATAAAATCATATATTATATACAAATGGGATTTGTTTCAGGAATTCAAGGTAGGCTCAACATTTTTTTTTTTAAAAAAGAGAATCTATTAACATAAAACACCTAGTAATCCTACTTCTAGGAATTAACTCTGAAGATAAAGTTCCAAAAAACACAAAAATGTATATGCTTAAATTTGAATTGATACATTGTTTACAACTGCAAAACACTGGAACAATCTAAAATATTCCAACATAAGTGACTAGTTGAATAAACTATAGTATTCCCACACATTGGGGAACCAGGAAGCTCTATAAAAGAATGAATAAGCTTCCTAGGAATTGAAATGGAGGGATTTCCAAAACACATAAAGTTAAAAAAGTGAAGAGAAAAAGGTTAATAGTAGTATTCTACTTTTATGTAAGAATATGGAGAAATAAGAAAATCTAAATATATGTATTTAACATTATAAAGAGGAACACCTGAAGAAATACCAAAAACTAGTGGGATTGGTTATTTACAGAGAATGGGTGGGATCAGGATGGGAGAATTGAGGGTGTAGGAATAGAAGAAAGGGGTGGGGAGAGGAATGATAGTTCTCTGGGTATTTTATATAGCCTTGACTTTTGGAACCATGATAATGTTTTCTAATCCAAAATGAATGAATGAATGAATGAATGAATGAATGAATGAAATCAACAGAGATTAAAAAAAAATCTTAAAGTACAAACAGCAACAAGTCTCAAATGAATACCATAAGCATGCTAACAAGACGAGAAAAGAAGGAATACTAGTAACCTTTGAACACAGTATTTTAAATATGTCCATTAGGATGAAAAAGACTGCTAACCAATATCGAAATCTAGTTCCTAGCTTTCTTCTCCAAATCCCTAGTGGGATGGGTTGGCAAATTTGAAAGTATTTCTGGTGTATTCTAGCATTAAGCAAATAAGTAAATATACTGATAGTAATCTGATTCAGATATCTGTGTTGAAGAGAGGGTCATAGCGAATACTGTGTTATGTCCCCAATTCCTATTTTAGGACTGAAGAATATTTCTCTTGGCTACTAGCAATGCTGCCTCGCTCAGTCCTGAGCTGTCACCGATCCATGGGAATCACCCATAGCCAAATAGAGCTGTCTAGCCTTTTACAGAGTGGATGATCCCCAAACTCAGCATACCACATCCTTTATAGAACTATTTGGTTCTTAGTTTAAATGATACACATGAAAAGTAATGTTAGCCAGGGATTTTCAGTCTGTGGCCCATAGGCCAAATTCAGACAACCATCGAATTCAGAAGCTGCTTCCCTCTGGATCTTCAGAGTGAGTAGTTGCTACAGATACCATATGGCTCACAAAACCTAAAGTATTTACTTTCAGGCTTTTGTCAGGGAGGAAGAACTTCTCCCCTTCAAGGTCCTTCTAGCTGGACTTAGAATCAAATTGACGTAAGAAGATTAACAGGAGAAAATCACATTTAATAATGTACATATGAGGAATCTAGTTAGGTTCTAACAGGAGGCCTGAAGGCCAGCAAAAAGAAAGCCATGGCTGCTATGGGGCAAGTCAGAGGCCTGTCCAAAGCGTGTTTTGGCACACTCCAAAACAAAGCCAACAGAAGCCAGATTAACCCAGACAGGCCCAAGATGGCAGGTGTCATGACAGGAAACACTTGACCAAATAAGGAGGAAAAAGTGTGAAACCCTGCTTCCAAGAAATCCCTGCCCCAAGTAATGAATATTTCACCCCCTTGTTAACCATTGTCAATAAAAGAGAAACTCAAATTCTGGTGTATGCAATCTCTTGGGCTTGAGCTTGCCTGCTCTTATATCTCCACAGTGTACTTTTGCTTTAGTAAACTTTCCTGCCTGTTCTGCTTATCCACTGTGTTGTGTCTGTCCTTGAATTCTTTCTCCTGAAGAGACCAAGAGCCCTCAGTTACATCTTTGGGAGCGATTGGGTTGAGGCCTCAGGTTCCAGGCTCTCTCCAGTTCACCTGGCAATGAGGCTGCTGGAAACTCTATAGGCAAGGTATCTGGCCAACATCTCCAAGGGGCTCTATTGGCTCCCTAAAGTCAGCCTTAGTTCCTTAAATCTGTCTGGTCATATCTGAGTTTATGCATGTCTCAAATATGACATTCCAGTCGAAGTCTTGATAATATAACTAAAGTTTCCAATGGTGTCCTCTTACAAGGAGGACAGATTGTGGAGGCAGCTGGGTGGCTGGGTGGGTTGAACTTCGGAGTTCGGCTCAGATCATGATCTCATGGTTTGTGAGTTCGAGCCCCACATCGGGCTTACTGCTGTCAGCACAGAGCCTGTTTCGGATCCTCTGCCCCCCATCCCCCGCCCCTCCCCTGCTCGTGTGCTCTCTCTCAAAAATAAGCATAAAAAAAAAAAAAAAAGAAAAACAAGTAAAACAGATTCTTATTGAACTTATGCAAATAAATATATTGCCATAAAAATATAAGAATACTCACTGGGTTTTTGAATTCTGGAGGGTTCAGTAGGGAGAAAAGGGAAAATTTTCAATTCTACTTATAATGGTATAATTTATCAAATTGCTATGGGTCAGTTAGCTTAAGAAAAGATTTCCTTAGATCTGGAAAAACAAAACATTTTTAAAAAGTGGCTGAGTTTTAAACAGAAAGCCATAGAAATTATGATTATCTTCTTCAGTTCATTCAGTCCATGTTAATTTTTGTTTTGTTAGAACCCAGTTCTTCCACTAGTTTTGGAAATTCTAATTTGTGACCTTAATGTTAATCAGAAACTTATACTCAAGAGTTCTTTTTATGAGTCACTGAAGAGGAAACACATTTGCAATAGCATCAGTGTAAAACAGTAACTTAAAAATGGCCATGGTTAAAAATCTGATTAGAGTTCATTATGATGGAATGGACCTTTTGTTATTTCTGTGACACACACCACAAGGTAATAACATACCCCAATATCATAAATAGGGTTTTATACAATTTTTAGAACACTTATTTTAATTACAAGCTACACAAATATAATCTAACAAATAGTATTGCTTATTTGACAATGTTTTCCATGTAATTTAACACACCAAATAAGTCTAATTAGTCTAATTTCTTACAAAATCTTTGAAATGTTCCAGCTCTCTGGAACATCTCAGTTAGATTGTGGTCAGAAGATTTCATTTTAGAATTTGACTTTGGGAACTACGTCAGAAAATATCAAAAGATTTGAACATTTGATTAAACAGGATCATAGATTATTATGAAATAATATTTAATTACCCATTTAACCTAAGTGACAATAAAAGATATCAAAAACAAATACATAAGGTTACACAGATGTGAGAAAAATTTACCTTTTTAATCCTTGTTTTCTAGGCAGAAACTTGAAAGATAAAAACATTTACAATGTCTTATTAAGAGTAGATCAATTGTCTAAGACAGCTTTTTTTTTTAACAAAGAACTTGGTTATTTGAATTTTTATATTAAAACTCATTTACTTACATTTATTCCAATCTTAGCCAGCACTGCATACACAAATTCCCTTCTACACCATTCCCTCCCCATAAACCTTCTATAACTTTACTTTTAACAGGTTTTTTCTTCTTTAAATAACCAGATATAGGACAAAATTATTTTCTTTTCCCTTAAGAAAAATGTATTTCCATTCTTCACTGGTTTTTTTCCCCCAAAATTTCAACTCTTACTTTTTCTGCTTACAGCATTGTTTCTCATATTTCTAGGAGCCTTAATTGCATTTATTCGAATTCTTAACTCCAGGGAACCTAGATGGCTCAGCCAGTTAAGCATCTGACTTTGGCTCAGGTCATGATCCCACGGTTTGTGAGTTAGCACATCGCATGGGGCTCTGTGCTGTCAGGGCAGAGCCTGCTTTAGATCCTCTGTCCCCCTCTCTCTCTGCCCCTCCCCCATTCACTCTCTCTCTCTCTCTCTCTCTCTCTCTTAAAAAAAACATTAAAAAGAATTCTTAATTCTTAGAAACCTTAGTTTCTAGTGAAAACTACGTAGTAAGGAATTGTGAACAGTTTGCTATACCAGTATTTTTTAGATTAGCAAATTTATGAATACATTTTATAATTTCTAGAAATGTGTTTTTTTATTTTATTAAAAAGAATTTCATGTTTATTTTTGCGAGACAGAGCATGATTGAGGGAGGGGCAGAGAGAGACAGAGACAGAGACAGAGAATCTGAAGCTGGTTCCAGGCTCTGAGCTGTCAGCACAGGGCCTGATGCAGGGCTCGAACCTGCGAGCTGCAAGATCATGGCCTGAGCTAAGTTGGACCGCTTAACTGACTGAGCCACTCAGGCACCCCTAGAAATGTGTGTTTTTAATGTGCAATTTTATTAAAGCATAAATCAAGTTACTAACAGACTTATACATATCTTTAGTTTATTGACATAAGACAAAAGTAGACAAATCTATATTTAGTGCTTAACATTTCATTATTTTATCTTGTTTGGAAAAGCTAGATATGCAACAAATTCAACTTTTCATCTAACTCAGCAAAACTCTGAACTTTCAGGTTACCAAACATTTTGGAGGCCACCCAGTAGTTTACATATAAACCTTTCAATCTTATTTACATGTATTTAACCTACTTATTCTTAACAATAATGTTTAGATTACCCACAAACATCATGGGCATTGGACAAAGTTAACCATTATTTTCATTTTTCTTTTTGACAAATAAGCAACAGAGACAACACGAACCTATTCGACCTTCATTAAACACAGATAAATTAAAAGTCTTCCAACTAACGCATAAACAGAAGGCAATTTTATTTTAATTAAACCAACAACCTTAAATTCACTTTAGTACTGAATATTTTCCCAGATTATGTAAACATGAAAAAAAAGCATTTTGATTTGTTTCTATCTTTCAGGATTTTGGAATGCCCAATTTTTACAAGTGCTTGCTTTAGAACCACCTAAAAAGAGCTCTTTTGCAAATTAATTTTAGCAATACCATCCAGAGGTGGAAAAAAATGTCTTATGTTTATAGCATATATGAACACATACACAGACAAAATTCATGGAAACACACACAGACAAAATGCAAACAGTCTTCTGGCTTTTATTTTATTTGTGGAAAGGACATTAAAGGCCCAATTCCCAAATACATTCTTTTTTTTTTCTTTTTGTGAAAAACTTTCCTGAAAGTCCTCTGTAATTTTTTGTATTTCAAAGAATGGCTCTTAAGTCCTAGAAAGGTGGGGGTAGAAATTTTGCATCATAAAGACAGAGGAAGTATTAATGTTTTCTCCAAAGTAGAGATTTGGTGGCTATCTGTCTGTTATGAGAGGTGTAAGAGTCTGGACACAAAAGCCATTTTAGCAGTTTGTATTAAAACAAAAAACAAAAAAACTCGGGGCATGGGTGGCTCAGTTGGTTGAGCGTCTGACCTCAGTGTAGGTCACGATCTCCCTGTTGAGGAGTTCAAGCCCCACGTCAGGCTCTGTGCTGACAGCTCAGATCCTGGAGCCTGTTTCAGGTTCTCTCTCTCTCTCTCTCTCTCTCTCTCTCTCTCTCCCACCCCCCCCCCACTCATGTTCTTTCTCTCAAAAATAAATAAACATTAAAAAAAAATTTAAAGTCCTTTTCCCTTTTATTTCCTCAATTTCAGGCAATTGTGTGCTGTGTTTATGTTTTAAAGACATGTGGCTTATAATTTGAAGGGACAGAAAGAATGAATTTGTTGTTTGTTTACTAAGTGTCAGGGTAATTGTGGTTTAAAACTTACCTTTTTTTCTTAAGTACAGGACACTTGTTTTAAAGTCTTGATCTTTCATAATATCTACAAACATTTTGGAATAGGTGAAGTTTGGGGATTGGTAAAGAGTGGTGAGCTCTGACTTGTTTCTAGAGTTGCATTTCTGGTTCTGTAAAGATTTGAAGGACAAAAAGTTGTTTATAATTCTGCAGAGAACTAGATTACAACTTGAATCTCAAGCAACTGGACTGCCTTTTAAACAAAATTTGCTTCTTTTATATTGGGAGATTTTTAACTAAAATTGGAATCAAAAGATTTTCATCTTTGTAAAACCTGTATAAAGCATTTTAACAAAAGCTTTCTTTCTGGGTATGTAATTCAACCTTGGCTTCTATTGGCCCTGAAGAGCATTGGCCTTTCACAGATCATTTGTGGGAGAGCCCAGGAGAAATTTTTGGTCTTGTTTTCCTGTAAAGGGGGTTTGTCATTAATCTTCTTAATCTCTAAATTTGGTAGGAACTTTTCAATGTGGAAGTACAGGGCTTTATCATTTAAAACTTTTTGCTATGGAGGAGACAGGAATTCTTTTGCTGTGGGGATCCAGAATACACCTGTAAGGGGCATTGCATAGGAATGCCTGAGGCTGGCAGGGCTGGATTATCAGTCCCTGGAAGGTAGGATCAAAGCAAGCCTTACAGCCATTCTCCGGTGCTTTTGTTAGATGTATTTCCTGGCTTTAGTATTTATGTGAGTGACTTGTACACTTTGAACTTCGAGATTAGGCTTGAGTGCTCCCTGGATATCTTATAAGAAAGGTAAGTTAAAATAGGTAGATGAGGCCAGATTTTAAGAAAAATTTACATTGGAGGTGGAGATTTATTTTTAAATCTTAAGTCTAATTTCTTTGATTTCATTTTTGTCAAGGGAATCCCTAAGGTTAGCCATTATTATCAATAAAACAATTGAGAGCTTTCTATAAAGATTATTGTTCTTTCACAGGTAGCCAGATTAAAGGATCTTCATCTGGCCAATGGCAACTAGGAGCTAATAGTGACTCAAACAACTAAGCCTTAATGGCTTAGCCAAAGATGCAAGATGCCTCCAGAGAAGGCAAAGGTGATACAGCCCCTTGATCCAAAAGTTTGCTCCCAAAACTAGTCTAAGAAAGGAAGGACCTTTGCTGCACAGGCAGTAAGGATGGTATGTGGTGAAAATAATGTCTCTGGTCTCCCACAAAATTATGAGATGCCTCTAGTCACAGACCCACTAATGTGTGACACCAAGTAAGAGATACTGGTATGGGACTTTCCAGCACTAATAAGCAACAAAGGTTGAGACAACAAAGGTTCCAATGGGCTGGAACCTCTCATGACAAACACCCCTGACAGCTGGCACAGTCAGAGAGAGACAGAGAGGGAGAGAGAGAGAGGAAGCAAGTTAGAGTCGGATCCCTAGTCTATTTGGTCATCAAGGTGAACCTTGGTAGGTACATCTCCAAATGGTGGAGAAGAAAGACCAAAAAGAATGTTCTCACTGGTCACAAAGCCAAGCTCTTAGGATACGGAACAAGACAGCAGGGAAATCTATGCACATCAACAAACTTAGCTAAGCCCTGGGTCTCTTGGAGCTACACGAATACCTAAGAGGGATCCGCTGTGGGGTTAGAGACCATGTGTTGGTTTAGACTGTACCTCATTGCATGGAAATTTTCTTGAGGTTGGCAGGTGACTGCGTGTCAATCTAATTTGTTCTTTGACCAATTTATCCTATCACAGGAGTCTTTTTGAGGTGGGAAGCACTGTAACAGCTTTTAAGTGCTTGACCTGTGCCCACCAGTTTTGTGACTTTGACTTTTGAGGTATCCCTTAGCAACAGTTTTACCTTGTGCGCACATCAAACAAAAGAGACAATAAAACAAAGACCATCTCTGGGAGGAAATGGATCAGTATCCAAAAGAGTACTCTACCAAATTTAACCAGAGTTGCTAGGCCCAAGGAACTAGTTCTACAAATATTTTCTCCTGCTAATCTAAATCTAGAAAGAGAGAAAGAGGACTGTCACCACTCTTGTTCCATAGGACTCCACGGAGATTCTGGGAGTCTGACTTAAGAAATCTCAACTTCTGCTGGCTGCTTGTCAGGTGTCCCAAGGATCTCTCAGCTGTAGCAGAGTCTGCGGCCAGCAGTGTCCAGCAAGTGAAAGTATCCTCCCAAATCTGCCAAAAGTCAGGGAGAAAGACTTTCCCCTCCTCTTCAAAGTCCTTCTAGTTGGACTTAGAATCAAATCGACGTTAGACAGATTAACAAAAGAAGATCAAATTTAACAACGTATACACAGGGAATCCACACAGACATGAAATTCCAAAGACAGTGAGGCAACATGAAGCTTATATGAGCTAAGGAGAGGAGTAGGGTCGAAGATATAAAGGGGAGGAAGGCCATTAGCAAGGTGAAAGAAAATGTTTTGAGACAAACAAACAAACACACAAAGATTGCCCTATTATGCAGATAAATCTCTTAGGTAAAGGGGAGTCTTTGTTAACAGCTCTCTTCCTGGTACAGGCTCTTCCTTCCAATGTCAATTTAGGCAATTGAGGACCTGGAAGAGAGCTTTTCTTGCATTTGCTGAATTTTGATTAGTATTAACTCAAAATAATGTTCAGGCCAAAGTGGCCTATCTTGGCGTAGCCTGCCCTTGGTCCCTACACTCTTTACAGAAAAAGGTGATGCCTGCTCTACAAAAGTATAAATTTAATTGTTATAAAATATGCACCAAGGGGTGCCTGGCTGGCTCAGTCAGAAGAGCATGAGACCCTTGATCTTGGGATTGTGAGTTAGAGCCTCATATTGGGTGTTGAGATTACAAAAAATAAATAAACTTAAAAAATATGCATCAAGGTAAAAATACTCATAAGACTTAAGTCAACTGCATTGTATAATCTCTTTCATTAACAGCAAGAAGGAACCCATTCAATGGATATGTTATTGATTGGTGAAGTCAGTTTTTTTTTTAAACATTTCCTGCATGGAATATTGAAGTCTGTGGATATTATTTTTTTAAAAGTTCTGCAGTGAAATACTTTTTGAGACATGTTGCATACCCTCTTCCTGTCCTGGAAAGTCCTCATATTCATATTATAGCCCTAAGTAGCCAGACTTCCTATTTTCATTGTGTATGGAAAATAAAACATGTATGTATGACTTGCGACTTTTTTTTTCAAGCACATAGTAGTTCAAAAAGGAAAACAATTATAGCCTCTAACCTCACTGCACAGATACAAATAAAATTAAAAACAATTTAAAACAATAGTAAAAACTGCACATATATAAGAATAGAAAACTCAGCAGTATGGAAAGTTATAGGACTAAAAATAAAAACCTCCTCAAAGCGCCTGGGTGGCTAAGTCAGTTAAGCATCTGACTCTTGATTTCAGCTTGCGTCATGATCTCACAGTTCCTGGGTTCAAGTCTCCCATTGGGCTCTGTGCTGATGGCCTGGAGCCTGCTTGGAATTCTCTCTCTCTCCCTATCTACCCCTTCCCGAACTTGTGCTTCCTCTCTCTCTCTCAAAGTAAATAAATTGACTTTAAAAATTGTGTAAAAACATAAAAATAAATAAAAACCTCCTTCGTCCATTTTCTTTCATTCCACTTCTCAAAGATAATGACTGATTTTTTCCCCCCAAATTTTCCAGTTTCTCAAAAGGAAGAAAAAAAGAAAATTCAGGTATGTCTATTTGTATATTCTTTTTGTTGTTGCTTTCCAGGAAAGAAATCACATGATATATAGTGTTTTGCATCTTGAATTTTACACTGAACATGTACTTTAAAGAGTGTGAACGACTGGTGTTCACTTTTCTTTTCTACGGTAGCCATTTTTCTTGGTAGGTATCCTGAAACTTATTTAACCAGTCCCCTGCAGATGAGATAGTTGCTTTTGTATTTGCTGTTTTGTTGTTGCTGTTAATTTATTTTTGCACTCACAAAAATGCTGAAATGAAATCTTTGTACCTATATTTTGATACAATTTCTATACCTATCTATCTATAAGTAAAATTCTGGCCATGGGATTTCTAGGTAAAAATTTAAAATATAATTAAAGTGCCTTCTGTAAAAGTTAAATTGTTATATATACTCAACAATGAATGGAGTGTTCTTTCTCTATAGTCCTATTAGCAATAAAAGTCCGTTTATTTGAAAACTACTTTTAAATGTCTCATATTTAAAGGTAGGTATTGAGGAAATATTGTACTCTGTTACAATTGCTCTTCTGTTTATGAAATGAAGCACACAGATAATGAAGTGAAAAACTAAAACTAAGAAATAAGCATATATTTATATTTTATTATTTGTAAAGCTATTATTTATTTTATAGGATATTTGTGAGGTCAAAATTTATAAAAATGTATCATGGGGCTTAAGAAACTGAACTGAGTTGCATTAAAGAAAGACTTAAGCTGATTACCAAAGTTATCATTGTGTGATTACTAAACTCATCAGAAATAACTCCAAAGAATTCCCTTGCTAAAATTAGATGGAAAGGATATCAGAGAAAAGATACCGGTATCCTGTAGATGTTATTTTCATAGTTGCTTACATTTGTTTGCTGGATTCAAATGGCTAGGGATTTGAAACATATCCAAATGACCTCCATCTGTTTTCCTGTTTGTCCTTATTGTTAGGTAATAATCTTGCTGGGTATTTTAGATTTCTCTCAGGGATATCACGTTCACATTAAGCACGAGCTAACAATGTGATGTTACCACAAAGAAAAGAATCAGGTGTCCAGTTAAGACTACAGTTGTTTTCACAAAGAACCTCTCTCTGGTTAGCTCTTCTGTAGTCTTAGGTTTGAGAGACTATTAGTCCCTTCCAAAGTTAAGGCTTTGGGGATTCAGGGCCAACTAAATGCATTTATATGTGTATGAGGCTGCATATAGTCACACAATAAGAATTTACATCAAAAGGAGACTGTTTTAAATTTTTTTTTTAACCTTTATTTATTTTTGAGACAGAGCATGAACGGGGGAGGGTCAGAGAGAGGGAGACATAGAATCGGAAACAGGCTCCAGGCTCCGAGCTGTCAGCACAGAGCCCGACGCGGGGCTCGAACTCACGGACCGTGAGATCACGACCTGAGCCGAAGTCGGCCGCTTAACCGACTGAGCCACCCAGGTGCCCCAAAAGGAGACTGTTTTAAAAGCTCCTTGTAGCCTTTGAAAAGTTAGTTCTTGTCTGATTCAGAAAGTTGACATATCTCTTAATTAAAGGAACCAGATACCTTCTTACTGTTCCTTCCCTTTCTGTGATTCTGTGATTTTTGTGGTATAAGTGGTTTGACTGGCAATAGCTGCTTTTATTTTCCTAAAGGAACTCCTGGTATTTCACAGAGCCAGAGTTAGGGATTAGCTGAAAATGCTGGAAAATTCCGGATTCCTCACTGTCAAAAGAGTAATAGCAAAAGGCTTCCTTTTTTCAATTTCACTCGAAAAGGATGAGTGTTGGTTAGGGTGGTTTTCTAGGATTCAGGGAAAAGGCTATGTTCATTCCTAAACTTCTGCCCTGCTCTCCTTCCCCCAGCAGGTGTACTTTCTTTTCTCCTGCTCCTTATTTAAAGGATATTCACATTTACAAGCTCAGCTACATTGTCCTCCTGGAAGTGTTCCCTAAAAGGTCAGAATTCTTTGCCAGATTCTCCTCTGAATTTCTTTGTAAGCGTCCTTTTCTTTTTAAATAACTTCATTTCAATCGATGAGATAGGCACAGCATATAGACAGCTGCCTGTTTTGTAGATGTCATAGTGAGGCTTCTCGGTTAAATACTTTATGCAAAATTGGCCACGGGTATAAGATAGAGCTGAAACTAAAGCTGTATTTCTCACTTCAGTGTTCTTTTGCCTTAATGTGCTGCCTGTTTCATTATAAAAGGGTTTATTCTGCAATTGTTTATTGTGTGCAGACTATGTGCCTGATAATCTACTTGGTATTGAAGAAGGATATAAACAATGTAAAATATCTTTATCTTCTAATGTACTTATAACCTAGTTGGATAGAAAGAGACATATAAAATAATTGAAGAATAATATAAACTAAAAGAATATTGCTGGGTGGGGGGGAGACAATGTGATTCAAAAAGGTCAAAGGTCAATTGTGAGGTAAGATCCAAAAGATGGGTAGGGTGCGAATTTTTAGAGTGAATGGCAAGGAGAAGAAATTTGAGATGAGAGGTGTTTTTTGAAGAATATCTTACCTAGAGTTGTGGGCAATGTTAGGCAATATGGTAAAACTGACTGTTTGAGATAGGGATCTAGAACTGAATGCAGGGGACCTTTGTCCATTTGCTCCTTGATGCTCTTTCCTCCTTTCTGCTGCCCAAAGTACTCTTTCCCATTTTCACCTATGGGGTTTGGGTAGTATTATTAACTTCACTCAAATTCTTTAAGCTAAATTTGTACCACCTCAATGATTAGTACAGTGTTGGGCAAATTAGAGTCAGTGAGATGTGACAAGATGTTTAGTGGGACTCTGGGGAATGGGAAATACCTCTTTCTTTCATAGGAAATGAGGCTGAAAACTTTGATAATCATTTTCTTAACACAAAGGAAGAAACTGGATATTCCAGAGATAAGTAGGTCAAGTCTGAGGATCAAGACAGCACTTCAAAAGACAGGCAGAAGCAAAGAAATATGTTAGAGTTGAGCCTGATCAAGCCTTGCTTGAAGATATCATTGCTCCTTTTTACAAAATAGTAGATCTCCTTTTTGCTTAAATCACTCTGAGTGTTCTCTTTCCACACACACACACACACACAACACACACACACATCTGAAAATCAAATGTGTGGCAGTTTTAATTAAAGTCATAAATGGGATCTGTTTATAAAGGATCCCCAAACTGAACTTTGTAGAATATCTACTTTTAGGAGGCAAAAGATATGTGTATGATGAGCAATTAAAGGAGTTAGGGTGGTGGGAGGAAAAAAAAAACATAGTTCAATATAATAAAAGTGAAGAGGGGACAAAAAATCCTACAAGAGTTAGATATCAATGCCATGTCTGCAGTATTTGAGCTCTGCATCACTTAGGATGAGAAGCTTCTGGAGGCTGCAGATGTGAGATCTATTGTCATCCCAGTCAAATGAGAGAACTCCCCTGACCATTGATTAGTGCCTGCTGTGTTCTAAGACTTTTCTCTGCATACTGTGGTTCATGGACCAGCACAGGTCATCTCAGACATATAGAGCCTCGGTTCCTGTTCTCTACCTTCAGATTCAGAATTTCCATCTTAATGAGTTGCCCAGGTGAATGAATGTGGAGCCTAAATTTGTTCTTTTTTAAAACCTATATCAGAGAGTGATAGAATCCCCACAAACAATGATCTTTTACTACCTAATTGTCCCTGTAATGTTTTCTTCTCTCTTCTTTCTAAACCAGTCCATCTATCTAATACTGATTTTCCCATTTTGAAAACCATACCCCCCTCTACCTCTTTATTATAACTAACCTCCCTACTCCTTCCTCCAAATCAATCATTTATTCCTGTACGCTATGTTGAATTTAAATGCAATGGTAAATTTAACTTGTTCAAGTATTCATTCATTCACGTATTCAGACAAGCATATATTCAGACATGCACGTATTCATTCATCCCTCTATGTCTGAGGAAGAATCAACATAGAGTACAGCTCAATAATGGTGAGTGAGAATGTCGATAACAGCCACGTGTGCTATGTCTTCCTTTGGTAACTACATTCTGAAGTCACCATCCTCTTTCTCTTTCTCTATCTCTCCTCTTCCATGTTCTCATTAAAGAATATAGAAATGAAGGGGGGACACAGAAGCATCAGTGGAAGAAGGAGAAAAGGAAAGAGAGAAGATAGAGTCATTGTCTATTAAGGCCATATATTTATGGAATTGGTGCTGTTGCAGTCAACGAGATGAGATATCTGGAGGATAAACTTACAGAATGACAGAATGCTATCTAGATTTTCTTCCAGAGACATTCTCTTCTCATGTATCCTGAGTTCTAAAGTGGCCACTTTGGATTCTGTCCTTTTGGTGATTCTCTCCCTCAGTCTGTGGGAAATTCAAGTATCACCCACAGGTGATGAGCTTGAAATGATTCACACTTCCGTGGGGTGTTAGGTTGAAAGACCCAGGGAGTGTCATAGAGCACAGACTCCCAGACAACTGTGAGCATCCTATGATCACGTAGCAATTTCTTGAAAAAAAAAATGAGAAAAAAAAGTCAATATAATGAGTTGTTTAAAAAATTAGTCTTTCTTATATTTTGCTGTTGCAGTAACTTTTATTTTATAAAATAATATTTAGAAAAGGTAGTTGCTTTAAATGAATTGTCCTTGGCAAAATAAAAAGTTGGAAACCGTAAGTATGATTACCTACATGGAAATTTGAAAATTTTTATGGTGTCTGCAGGATGTAGGGAATCCTTTCCTTGGTTCCTTGTCTGGAGAACTGTTTTCTTCCTGTCAAGGCCCTGTGTAGCCTAAGAGCCTTCCTACAGCAAGGGTGTAAATCAATTAGCAAACATTGGAGACAATGACAAGACAGAGCCCAGGAGAAGGAAGGTATTCGTGAGGCGATCAACAGGAGGTATTTCAGATGACAAGAAAATCTCCCCAATTGTATATTTTGTAGATCTAAGTAGTAATTGTAAGACGTAAGGATAACTAAGTTATAAAAATACCGTTGTTAGGATAGTATGTTATATAGTTGTAAAAAAAAGCCTGTTTTTCAAAAGGCCACCAAGGTTATAACAGGATTAGCAAATATACACCTCTGGGACAAGGAAGAAAAAGTTTCTACAGTCTCTTCCCTACAACTTCCCAAGTATATGTGTGTGTATACACGCATGTGTATTTTAATTCCTTGGGAAGGATGAATTAAAAGTTAACATACATTTAAGATGACTCCAGAGGAAATTTAGGATGTTAGAATGCCTTGAAGTTATCATTATGGACATTTATTATTATGGCAGTTACCTTGCCTAGCTGTAAAACATCATCTTTTACAACTCTGCATTTGGATAGGTGATTTGTTGCAACAGATTCCCAGAACATTAGACTTGGAAAGGACTTGGAGGACTTATAGTTACTGTCCTCATTTAAGAATAAGAAAATTGAAAAAAAAATGAATAAGACAATTTAAGAGATTTTCCTTGGTCACAGATCTAGAAAGTGGCAAACCTAGGTCCTGAATTTAGGTCTTCTGATTGTAATATATATTTTTTTAAAGTTTATTTATTTATTTTCAGAGAGAGAACATGTGAGAGGGGGAGAGGAGCAGAGGGAGAGCGAGAGAATTCCAAGCAGGTTTCGTGCTGCCAGTGCACAGCCCTATGTGGGGTTCCAACTCGTGACCCGTGATATCATGCCCTGAGCTGGAACCAAGAGTCAGACGCTCAACCTGCAGAGCCACCCAGGTGCCCCATAATTTTTTGATTATACTACACCAATTATAATATTTTTATTTTTTTTAATTTTTTAATGTTTTTTATTTATTTTTGAGACAGAGAGAGACAGAGCCTGAGTGAGGGAGTGGCAGGGAGGAAGGGAGACACAGAATCGGAAGCAGGCTCCAGGCTCCAAGCTGTCAGCACAGAGACCAACGCGGGGCTCGAACTCACAAACCAAGAGATCATGACCTGAGTTGAAGTCGGACACTTAACCGACTGAGCCACCCAGGCACCCCTATAATATTTTTAAAATAGGATGATTGTTCTCTCCCTCTCTCTTTGCCCCCCCCCACTCGTGCTCTCTCTCAAAATAAACTTTAAAAGAATTTGTAAAAATAGTTTTAAAATGACAAAAGAACATTTCAGTCAAAATTATTAATAATGAATAAAAAATTATTAATGGCAAATGCCCTAGAAATTAAATTACCAGTGAATTAGGATTCTGCTAAATTTGTCAACTAAATTATCACATTAATATGTGGTCTTCCTTTAAGTATATAATAAAGAATTTACCATTCATTCATTCCATAAATATTTATTAAGGGTTTGTTAACTGCCAGGAAGACAGATAAAATTAAGGCTCTTGTAGAATAAAATAAATCCCAATCCAAACCAACACTTTTTAAAAATATTATCTTCTTAAAAAAATTTTTTTAATGTTTGTTTATATTTGAGAGAGAGGGAGAGAGAGACAGAGCATGAGCAGGGTAGGGGGCAGAGAGTGAGAGAGGCACAGAACCAGAAGCTAGCTCCAGGCTCCGCACTGTCAGCACAGAGCCCCATTCGGGGCTTGAACTCATGAACTGTGAGATCATGACCTGAGATGAAGTCAGAGGCTTAACCGACTGAGCCACCCAGGCACCCATTAAATATTATTTTCAAGTTAAGCTGTTACTTTGGTCTTCATTTGTTTAATAATTAATTCTCCTCATAAACATTTTCTGACAACACACCATTTCAGGTATCATTCTAGGTACTAGGTATACAACACAGAACGAAACAGACGTTTCCGGCTTTCCTATGGCTTCCAGTTCAGTTGGGAGGACAGAATAAAAATGTATTAATTGTGTTATGGAATTACATCGGTGATAAGAAGTGTGGTATGGAAGTGTAGGAGATTTTATATGGCATGATCACAGGAGGCATCACTCAAAGAGTTCTATTTGAGCAAAAACTTGAAGGAGTTGAAGAGCAGTATAGAGATCTTCTGAGGCATAGAAAACAGTCAGTACAAGGTTCTGAGGTGGAAGTATATTTGGAATGTTCAAGAACAGCCAATAAACCAGTGTGGCTACGTGATAGTGAGCAAGAAGGAGCAGACAGACATGAGAGCCAACAGGTCACAGAACAAAATTAATAAATATCATTGATAAAGAGAAAAATCTTAGAAGTTCTTTGCTTCTCTGGGGTATATTGGAGAAAAAATTACATAGGAAAAAATAAAAATAAAGATGCTGGCAGATTTCTCACAGGAAATAACACAATGAGCATATCAAATATTTCGGGAAGAAAAAAACACAGGAAATAGAAAAGGAGATGTTTCTCAACTCATTTAATGAGGCCAGCATTACCCTAATACCCAAACTAGACAAAATATATCACAGAAAAAAAACCCTGTAGACCAATATCTCTCACGAATATACAGACAAAAATTCTTAACAAAATTTTAACAAATTTAACTATATGTTAAAAAAATAACAAACACATCATGACCAAATACAATTCACCTCAAGAATGCAAGGTTTGTTTTAACACTCAAAAATCCATCAATATAATTTACCTTAGTAACAAAAAAAAACAAAAGTGGATTAATATCTCAATAGATGTAGGAAAAAGAATTAGAAAAAACCCAGTGACTATTCCTAATTCAAATACTCTTTAAACTAAGAGGGTACCATTAAAACCTGCAACTAACATCATACATAATAGTGAGAAACCGAATGCTTTCCCTCTAAGATCAGCATCAAGGATTTCTACTCTCAACGCTCCTATTCAACATCTAGTCAGTGTAATCAAAGAAATAAAAGGTGCTCAGACTGAAAAGAAAAAAAGTAAAACTGTATTTGTGGACATGACAGTCAATATAGAAAATTCTATGCTATTGGCAAAAGCAAACAAATAAAAATTAATTTAACAAGTTTAGCAAGTTTGCAGGATACGAAATTAACATATAAGAATTAATTGCTTGCATACCATCAAAGACTGCCAGTAACACACTTGTAATTGAACACACTGAAAGAACATACACTGTGCAAGGTATGAGTTTTAGGCGATTTGGGAAGGATCCAAGTAAGCAGGGATTCTAAATAAGGTGCTGCAAGAAAGTGGGGACAATACAATTGTGCATCTTGATTAACCTTACCTAAAAGGAGGGCGGAACAGAGCTAGGGTAAAGTCATACTTGGTAAAGAAGGAGCAGATAAAGCATATTACTGTAGAGTACCGTACTATAAAGAAGTAATATACTCAATATAGTCATATTGGCCCAGGGAGGAAGCAATTGGACATTCTGCTGTTTGCCCACTGACCTTGTTTTCTTCTCTGCTTAGACAAAATTATCAAGCGGCCTTGATTTGTCACACAGCTTCTTGGTAACAGAGTGACCTTGTTGTTCTGGGAGATTCTTTATGTCCAACAAGATAACAACATGGGCACCAGGATAGCTTCTAAAAGCGCCATGGCCTGTTTGTGTCAGGTTGGCTTTCAGATGTCAGGGATTCCCTTTTCCTTTCTAACATATCTCTTCTAAGAAGGTCGAGTTTTTGAGAGATGAAGCAAGAGTGGAGGAAGGAGCTGCGAAAATCCGTCAGGCTCTCTCACAGGCTCCTGCCCCTGAAATTTTAGCTGCTTTGTATGTTGAACATCTTTATAAAATTCCTGCTGTTACTTAAACAATCTCGAAAGCCACTCTGTGCGTGCGTGTGCGCTTTATTAATATATCATGAACTGAGGCAGAGATATGCAATGTGTGGGTTGAAGTCCTTTTGGATATGATCTTGCAAAGAGTAGATGAATTCAGGAGCACTTGGGGGCTCAGTCAGTTAAGCTCCGACTTCGGCTCAGGTCATAATCTCATGGTTTGTCAGTTTGAGCCCCATGTTTGGTTCTGTGCTGGCAGCGCAGAGCCTGGAGGTGCTTTGGATTCTGTCTCCTCTCTCCCTGCCCCTCCCCCACTCATGCTTGCGCGCTCTCTCTCTCTCTCTCTCTCTTTCTGAATCTCTCTCTCTCTCTCTCTCTGAAAAATAAATAAACATTAAGAAAAAAAGAATAGATGAATCCAGAAATTAGATCAGCAGAAACTCAGCCCTATCAGTATTCTTTCCACTACATTGTGCTATATATTTTTTTTAATTAGTAGGAATTTGTTTAGTAAATCCCAGATAATACTTCAATGTGCCATATCACCTCATAGGTTTCCCATATTAATGAGCCAGATCATGAGCCAGCATGGAACACATCTGACATAAATTATGTCGGAAAAGTATCTCTTACTTTCATTAAGATGTAGAAACTAGATAAGTGGAAGAAAAGAATGGAATTCATACCTCCATTTTAAATTTAATTTTTATTAGTAAAGACTTCCTTGAATATTCCTCTGGAAATCATATTTTCATTTGTTTGTCTACATCTCATCTCTACAAATGGTATTTTCCAGTGTAAGAATTGACACAACTCTCATTCCTTCTTATACTAAGTCAGTGGTTCACACTAATGAGGACTCAATGAATAGTTGCCTGTTGCTAACATCTGGAGTCACAACATAGATCTCTGTCATACCTCATTTTGCTGTAGAATTCGAATATATTTAATGTTAGTTTTAAATGCCTAAAAGAATATTAATCTTGGACACTGCCTTCAGTTTTTGATGTGTAAGAATATCTCACTTATTTTAGTAAAGAAAAGTTTCAATGAAGATATTCATTTCAGTACAACTCTAAGTAAAATTGGAAACAGTGAGGACTTTAACAAAAAGTGAATGATTAAGTAAATCAGCATATACTCAAAGCATCCATGAAAAATGAAGATGCTAATGATTACGTGAAAAAAAAATCTTAAATAGGTAGTGATAAGTATAAAGACCAAAATATTAATATGCAAGTCATTCTGATTACAACTCTGGTAAGCTGAACATAACATATAGAAACTGGTGAAAACTGGTTAAACTCCTGAATGGGAATATAGTTTGTATTTGCATGGCAGGGCAATATATCTTCATTTTACTTAATGTTTTAAAAATAATCAATTTGGTAAGGTTGTTACATTATTTTACAATAAAAATTATAAGGATATTTATAACTTAACTCAGTTTAAAATTTTATCATATGATAGTTTTTAAATAAAATTTAAATAATATTGAA
Organism: Neofelis nebulosa; assembly: GCF_028018385.1. Classification (NCBI taxonomy): domain Eukaryota; kingdom Metazoa; phylum Chordata; class Mammalia; order Carnivora; family Felidae; genus Neofelis; species Neofelis nebulosa. Next base: position 37,493,176 of record NC_080782.1, on the reverse strand, counting down.
ATTTAAATCTTTCTTAAAACTTCTGTTTAAAATATTGACCCACGTTTCAAGAGCACAAAAATATAAAATTATATACAGATTTATTAAAAGTAGAACCTGAAGTTCCTATCAGAAAGGAAAAAACACATGATTTTTGCTTCGCAGGGGAGCAGTGAGTTTTATAAACTGAAGTTAAATTTTAATTCCAATTTGTGACAATTGTGTAACTTCACAGATAGCCAGCAGGTGTCAGACTCACACTACCTTATACGATATAAAAATTCACGTTGGGCAAAGAGTTGGAGTTTTGTGACTTTTTTGAGATACTCAATAAAGTAAATTGAATATAAGGTGGGGGGAAATACATAATTCTATTTTACAAGTTGGGAGAAGAACCTTTAAGACATGCTTTTAGATAAGAACTTGATATTAATGCACTGATTGGGAAATGGCAAGATCTGGAAAGTTATTTGGCATTATTTATTCATAGTTGAAATTTAAAAATTCATATTGCTTGAATTAAAAAATGAGGGAAACATTTATGCATGTATGTGAAAATGATTTCATAATATTATTAACTGAGAAACAGCAGTATACAGTTATCATTACATTTGTGTGTGTGTGTGTGTGTGTGTGTGTGTGTATCTGTAACAGGTATATTGATATATTAAAGGGTCATAATTTTAAAAAGTGTATATACTGACTTTTGACTCATGTCATGATCTCATGGTTCATATTTTCGAGCCCTGCATCGGTCTCTGTCCTGACAAAAAGATCCTGGATCCTGCTTCAGATTCTGTGTGTGTCTCTCTCTCTCTCTCTCTGCCCCTCCCCTGCTCATGTGCTCTCTCTCTCTCTCTCAAAAATAAATGAGTAAAAAAACATAAAAAATGTTTAAAAAATTTTAAAAAATGTATATACATTAAAGGGCATCGCATTAACAGTGATCATTTATGGATGGTGATACTGTGCTTAAATGTTTTCTTTTTAAATTTTTCTTAATGTTTTTATTTGACTTTTGAGAGAGAGAGAGAGAGAGACAGAGCATGAGCAGGGGAAGGGCAGAAAGAGAGGGAGACATAGAATCTGAAGCAGACTCCAGGCTCTGAGCTGTCAGCACAGAGCCCGACGCGGGGCTCGAACCCACAAACCGTGAGATCATGACCTGAGCCGAAGTTGGCTGCCTAACTGACTAAGCCACGCAGGCACCCCTTTAATACAATACTTTTAACATTAAAAGGAAGGTAGTTTTGTAGTTTCCCTCACCCTGCTGTCTGCAATGTTTTGTTTAGCCTTTGTTTGACCCTTGAATATAATGGCTCCGTTTCTGCTTTTGTTATGTCACTTGCTTATTTCTTGTTTTATTTATCAAACACCTAAAAAGCACAAATATTAACGTATTAATTCCATAACAACCTTATAAGGTAGGTGCTATTGTTAGTACATTAGAAAACTGAGACACAAAGCAGATAAGTGACTTGCTGAGCTCATCATTTAAAATCAAGTAGCCAGATTCCATGTTCTAAACTCCTCTGGTAAACCTAGAAATGCCATATGGGTGGATGATAACATTTTTAAAGTGACAAATATTTTGAAAATTAGCTAAATACAAGTCTCAGTCAGCAAAAGTTAGATGATGTATAGAAATACAACTTTATGTTGTTTCTGCCTTTAACACTACTTTAGATCTAGTGGGTTTTTCTGCTGTTTGTATGTCGTTCTTGTGGAAGGAACTGCTCGGCTGCCTCCAGGGCTCACCAGCTGAGGGAGCTCTCTCCAAGGACTTAATTTACAGCCCTGTCTGTCCATGCATGATAGAGATCTATTCTTACCCTGGAATATTGCTGTTTCTGGGCTATTATACTTCTGAAGCAGCATACATACTTGCCTATTCTCAGATCCCACCAATTTATGTGTGGTGTTCATTCTTTTTAAGGCCTCTCTCGGCTGTTCGGCGTCTGTCCCCTCTTTCTCAGATCCTCTAATCACTCTCAACTAGCATCTCCCTTTCTTTCTTTCTTTCTTTCTTTCTTTCTTTCTTTCTTTCTTTCTTTCTTTTTTTTCCTCTTCTTCTTCTTCTTCTTCTTCTTCTTCTTCTTCTTCCTTTTCTCTTCTTCTTCTTTTTTTAAATTTTAATGTTTATTTTTGAGAGAGAGAAACACACAGAGTGTGAGAAGGGGAGGGGCAGAGAGAGAGGGAGACACAGAATCTGAAGCAGGCTCCAGGTTCTGAGCTGTCAGCACAGAGCCTGATGTGGGGTTCAAACTCAGGAACTATGAGACCATGACCTGAGCTGAAGTCAGACGCTTAAACGACTGAGCCACCCAGGTACCCCTAACATTTCCCTTTCTTGAGGAAATGAGCATTAGAAAAACCCAGGGAGCTTGAACATGGCAAAAGGCAAATGAGAGTATGGGAGAAAATACCAGTAAAACATATTAATATTTCACAAATATTTTCCAACACATCATGAACTATTAAAAGGAGAGAAGCAAATTTTGAAAGTCAAAGGTCTACCTATTACATCATGCAATTTTTATAGATTTCATATTACATTATGATCTCAGAGCTTCCCCCAATTTCTGAAATGCGTGGGAATAATTTTATTTGGTATGGGTGAATAGTAGCCACATAAAGAGTATCATTTTTGAGTTTCCTTTCTCTTTAAAAAAATTTTTTTTAACGTTTATTTATGATTGACAGAGACAGACAGAGCATGAGCATGGGAGGGGCCAAGAGATGGGGAGACACAGAATCTGAAGCAGGCTCCAGGCTCTGAGCTGTCAGCACAGAGCCCGATGTGGGGTTTGAACTCACGAACCGAGAGATCATGACCTGAGCCAAAGTCGGACCCTTAACCGACTAAGCCACCCAGGCATCCCTCCCTTCTCTTTTTTAAAAACTTCATAGAAAAGAGAGAGACAGGGAGACAGAACCAGTGACAGAGATTGAGAGAAAAAGAGATTCATAATTACTCTAGGGCAAATTAATCTTTTTCTTGCTGCTATTTCCCAGCTCTCCACTGTTTGGAGCCCTTGTTTCATACTTCAGCGGGTCTCTTTACTGAGTTTTGTTTAGTTTTTGTATGCTTCTTACAATCTTTTATTTACCTCTTCTTAGCAGTGTCTCATATACGCTATTTCTAGCTTCCAATAGCATGTGCCTTTTCTGCAGAATTACCATTTGGTATACTGCTGCTGGTCTGATTAAAAGGATGAACTCCGTCAGCTAGTGTGGACGGCTTTGCTTACTGATACTAAGTTGCACCGGGCACTCACTACTGAAACTATTTTCGAAGCTTCCCTCTGTGAAATATGCATTCTGAAGCTTCTGTAGTAGTTTTCAACTATCTGTTGAATTGCATTACTGTACTTTGGCTGGAAACCAAGATATGCATGTATAGTTGAGGTTTTGTTGTTGGTTTTGTTCATTTCTTTGCTTGCTTTTTGATGTGAGCTGACCAGAGGTGGACAGTGCACTCTAGAATGAAAGGTAAAGGCATTGTATGTTACTATAGATGTGCCAGACTATTGTGTCCACTCATTTCTTGCTAGGGTAGACTTTCATATCTGTTCAGATGAGGATACATGCTTATGTATAACACAGCATTCCAGAATAGATTTCCCAAACTTTATGTAGGAAGAGTGTTCACTTGGGAAATAACAAGATAGATTATTTATGGGTAAAAGTATTATCTATTCTTTGTACCTTCCAGAAATGTTTGTCCAATAGAGGATAATTTGCATATTCCCTAAAATAAAAATTCTGACAGAAGTTATAATTGCTGCCATCAATGACTGAAAAGCTTTTAGAATATTTTACCTTCTAAATAAAGTTCTGAATAGAGCTACCCCTTTATCAAAAGTGCTTTTTAAAAGTCCCTTAATTGTGAAATCACATAGAAAAGCTTCTAATTGAATATCTTTAGTTCTGAGAACTAAAAACTACTAAGCTATTCAAGCAGGCATCAGCTGTCAAGACATAGGGTTTTTAGTCTCCTGTGAACACATGTAATCAGTGCAACCTTTATGGAAAGAATTCCATTAAATGTTAGAAGTACATTTGAGTGCAGTTTCCATTTTCTAGCAAAATGGCTGGGTTTTTTTGTAAGATTTGTTGGTTTTTATAAGGATTAAATGTTCTTTTTTAAAAAATTTTAATCATGGACATGAACTAATTTGAGAATAACACAAAAGTTTTCTGAATGAGTTAACCATTATTTCAAATATTTAAAATTTACCTAAAATTATGATACTAATAATGCTTTATAAATTTTTTTGTTACATTTTGTCCAAGTGCTTCTGATGACAAATATTTCTACATGAAAAGAAAGTCTTAATAATAGTCACTAGTAAAGAGAAAAAAAGAAAGAAAATAAAAATTTATGTATCAGGAGTTGAAAGTTAGCTAGTAATAAAAGAAGGAAAAAAAAAAAAAAGAGAAAGGAAATATTCATTTCATGAAGGATGACCCAACTTTTTGAGCCATGTTTTAAGCTTCTTATGAAATCAGACAGAGCAAATGGACCTTTGGGTATCTAACCCCATATAAAAGGCAGTTTAAGCAAAGAATTATCTGTGGTTGAATACACATGTATATGTGTGTGACAACAGGCCAAGTCTATTGTGTTGTTAGCCAGGGAGGGCAGATTCAATGAAGATTTTGATACAGCCCATAGAAAATTTCTCCTTTCTTTTGAAAATCTATGGCTGAATTCTCCTTCTTCTTCCTCTTCTTCTCCCTCCTCCTCCTCCTTCTTTTTTTTAAGTAGGCTTCTCTCCCAGCACAGAGCCCAACATGGAGCTTGAGATCTAGACCTGAGCTGAGATCATGAGTCCAATGCTTAACCGAGTGAGCCCAGGTGCCTCCTATGGCTGGATTCTTAAAACCTCCTATGAAGATAGATGACAGTCTTTGTTAGCTGTTTTTCTACACACAATACTGTTTTTTCTTTTTCTTTCTTCCTACCTCCCCCCCCCCCGCCCCACCCACTCAGGGGTAGGATTATGGAATATCATTGTTAGAAATAATATTAATTTTTTTTTGAGAAAAAACTTACCAAAAAATCAATAGTTCCCAAACATGCAAAATGTCTGTTCTTTTTCCAGGAAGGCCATCTTATTGATTTCCCCTTAATTTCCACTTCCACAAGCTTTTCTTCAATTGCTGAATAAATATAAAATATTTTTGTACAACTCCTCGTCATCAGAGGATATCTAAATGGTCTTGATCTCCATAAAATAAAATAATGATTTGTGTCACTGTAAGTGTCCCTCCCCCCCCTTTTTTATGTAACCATTCAGGTGCCCCTTCTTTTTTTAAGTGTTCCTTAAAACATTTAAATAATTCTATATTTAAAAAATCCCTACTGAATTCACAGTATGATCAGCCAAACAACTGATAGAAATCTCTTTTCTATAGCATCCAAAGAGAGCTCTTCACTGGACAGATGATAACTCAGCTTTGAAACTTGAAAATAAATAGTTTGGCATTGCTATGTGAATTAAAAGATCTGTTTTTCATTAGCATGTCATTTTTTAAAGTTTATTAGAATTGTCAGCGCAGAGCCCAATGTAGGGCTCAAACTCACAAACCATAAGATCATGACCTGGGGCAAAACCAGGAGTCAGATGCTTAACTTACTGAGCCACCCAGGTGCTCCTAGCATGTATTTAGAATGGTCTGATCCTGCCCTTCTCTCTTCTTTAACTCTACTCAAGAGACCATTTCTGCAATGTTACAGAGACTTCTGTCACATAAACAAGTCATCTTAACCAACTGATGAGGTGCTTTTCTCCAAGGTCTGTGAATCTTGAATCCAATTTTGCCTTTTGTTCTCTGTATTCTCTAACTTCCTGCAATAGAACCATCATGCTTCATGCTATTACCCTCTATTGCTGTGGACTGGATGTTGGCTTATAAAAGCAGTATCTGCTGAGATGAGTAAGCTCTCATTTATATACAAAAATGATTCCTCCATAGGTTAGTGTCCAAAAATGATGATATATTTTTACTTGTTTCTCTATGCTTTCTTCCTTTGATTTTTCTCACATTTACGGTTTGGCCAGATGGAATTGGGGGCACAGTCACTGGAACACGCTCTTTGATTGCTAACGCTAGCCCTGACTAAGCACTGATTTGTTCTTAAAATGTGGCCCGGGCCTAGCCAGTACTAAGCACTTAATAAATGGTTGAATGAATGACTACATAGAATTTACGGAGGAAGAACAAAAGAAACTAACTGGTCCATGAGGTAATTGAACTTATAATCTTAGCTTCATCAGTAGAAGTGTTTATGTCCAAACGTAATTGTATGGAATCCACATATTTATTTCATAAAGAAGCCTTGAGCAATAGTTTGGCTGGAATCCTCCCCAAATACCATTTTTCTTTCCTTCTTTCTTTTCTCTCTTTTTACCATTTAGTAAATCAAAATGTGGAAACACTTTAAAATAAAAATTGAGCTCAGACAAGAAAACTAACCATGCTTGTCAGGTTGCTGAATCAAGTCTGTGCATGAAATCTGACAGAACAAGTGCTCTCTGGGGCCCTAAGGTTGTTCAAGTACATGAATTGCAGCTTAAGCATACAGGCTTCTGGGGAGAAAGCCAGCTACAGACAGTGTCACACTATGCAGGGACATCCCTTGTCATTGGCGGGTGGTGGGGGGGGGCAGTCAGAGTGCGCTCAATTGCTGAAAACCTCTGTTTATTTGCTCTTAATTTTAAGCCACAAAGTATTAGAGTCTACTCGTCTATACTGTCTTATCTTTACCTTATTCAAAGTCCCCTCTTTTTTTATGTATATATATTTTTTCTTTTTTGATGTTTATTTATTTTGGGGAGGGTGGGAGGGAGGGACAGAGAGAGGGAGAGACACAGAATCCAAAGCAGGCTCCAGGCTCTGAGCTGTCAACAGAGCCGGATGCAGGGCTCCAACTTATGAACAGTGAGGTCATGACCTGAGCCCGAGTCAGACACTTAACTGACTGAGCCACCCAGGCACCCCAATGTTTATTTATTTTTAGAGAGAGAGAGAGAGCACATGCATGTGCATGTGAGTGGGGGAAGGGCAGAGACAGGGAAAGAGAGAGAGAACCCCAAGCAGGCTCCACAGCACAGAGCCTGATGCAGGGCTTGAACCCAAAGGACTGTGAGATCATGACCTGAGCCAAAATCAAGAGTCAGTTGCTTAATCGACTGAGCTACCCAGGCACCCCCAAAGTCGCTTCTTTCACAACAGCACCAACAGTGAAAAAATCCTGTGTCACATATAAAAGGTTCCTAGCACCTGAACTTATCACATTGTTTAGAAAAAAAACATTCTAAATATAGGATTGCTGTTCTTACTACAGATAAATCTCAACTTTCTTAATAACTCCTCCTTTCCAGGAAATAAATGATGCTGAGAAAATGTGACATTGGACAACAATGTCTTATTCATTATTTATGGCACCAAGAAAGAATAAATTACCACATGCATTTAAAATTTTTTAAGTCAGTGTGAAGGTTTCTTCCAGTTCTAATGTCTTGTCATTCTAAGAATAGGGGATATATTTTAATGGTTGAAATCATAAGAGTCATCAATGTTTACTGAGCATTTTCTACGTACTCGACACTGTTAAGTAATTGCCTTGTCACATTTCATTCTCAGAAAATGTCTACAAGAAAGGCAATGCTATTACAGCCCATGACAAGGTGGGGAAATGAGGATTAATGAGGTTGAGACGGGCCTAAGTTTCCAGAGGAAAAAAAGTAGAACTGACTTTTGAATGCAGGCAGTTTGATTAAAGGGCCCAAGTTTTAGGCACTCTATACTAGAACCAAAACATTGCAAGCTTTTGTTTGCTACTCTAAGATTTTACCTAAAATGGTTTTATTCACCAAGTATATAGAGTCAATAGAAATTCTGAAGGTAGTATTTATGAGCTAAGAAGGAAGATGAAAGCTTTTTTAAAAAATTCTTTTTAAGTTTATTCATTTTTGAGAGAGAGAGAGAGAGAGAGAGAGAGAGAGAGAGAGAGAGAAAGAGAGAATGTAAGCAGGGGAGGGGCAGAGAGAGAGAGGGAGACACGGAATATGAAGGAGGTTCCAGGCTCTGAGCTGTCAGCACAGAGGCTGATCTCACAAACCTGTGAGATCATGACCTGAGCTGAAGTCGGACGCTTAACTGACTGAGCCACCCAGGCGCCCCGAAGATTATAACTTCTTTATAGACTCCAGTCTCCCTATCAAATCCCCCATAAATGAACAAAAAATGTAAAGAAAAAAAAAAGAAACTGACAATAAATTTACCATCACCACATAGGGTAAATAGCATCATTTAATTCTAAAACCAGAGCAAACATACAAACAAAAACCAATGTCTCAGTAAAGAATGAGACATACATTTCTGACCAGAATAGAAAAGCATAGCCTGGTATTGTTCCTTATAGTAACCACAAACCCCAAACGCCTCTTAGTGAGTGGAGAATTTTTACTAATAACCCCAAACCTGGAGAAAAATAGAATGTTGATACACTTTCCCCCTAACTTCTAAGGAAGCACAGTGGAGATCCTTTCTGGTAAAGATGAAGTGAAAGAAAATAATAGGCCTTGGGAATTAAAGTTCTAGCACTATGTTCTGAACTGGGGAAATTATTCAAAGTTCAAAGGTATTTCTCCTATAGGAATGGCCTGCCCCACTCTCTAATCCCACTCCAAACTCAATGCAATATGGGCTTCTAGATTAAATGTTTATAATGGGGGGTGCCTGGGTGGCTCAGTTGCATAAGTATCCAACTTCAGCTCTGGTAATGATCTTGCAGTCTGTGTTCAAGCCCTGCATCGGACCCTGTGCTCACAGCTCAGAGCTCAGAGCTCAGAGCCTGGAACCTGCTTCAGGTTCTGTGTCTCTCTCTCTCAATCTCTCTCTACTCTCCCAAACCCAAGCTCTCTTTCTCTCTCTCCCTCCAAAAATAAACAGTAAAACATTAAAAAAAAATCATATAACAAACAATTACTTATTGATTATCCAGAACTCAAATTTAACTGAGTGTCATGTTTTTATTTGCTATAGGATGTGTAGGTAAATTTGGATTTCAGATAAACAATGAATATTATTTTAGAATAAGTATATAGAAAATGTTGCAAGGGACATACTTATACTAATAAAAATATTGCTGATCTTAATCTGTTTTTCTTCATTTCAACATTGATGAGATTCTTTAGGAAATAATATTTCTTGTATTGAATATATATTCAAAGTTTTAGTTTTATTTTTTCCTTATTAAATTAAGTACAGGGGCTCCTGGATGGCTCAGTTGGTTAAGTGCCCGACTTCAGCTCAGGTCATGATCTCATGGCTTGTGAGTTTGAGCCCTACATCGGGCTCTGTGTTGACAGCTCAGAGCCTGGAGCCTGCTTCAGATTCTGTCTCTCTTTCTCTTTGCCCCTCCCCTGCTTATGCACTCTCTCTCTCTGTCTCTCAAATAGAAATAAACATTTAAAACATTTAAATTAAGTACAAATAAATGAAATGTTTTAAATTAAAAAAAAAAACCTCTTTATTCTGATTTCGTTTTAATAAAAATAGTCCTAACATCGATCTACTATCTTCTTAGTGATTTATGTACTGGTCTACCTTGTACATTTCCACTTTCCTATCTGTGTATTCCCAAAAATTAGGATGATATTACCTAATAGCAACGATGATAATTTTTCAGTGGTTGTTTCAGGGTAAGTTTAAGGTTTTTTTGTACTTTCTGCACTGTTTGATTCTGTATGAGTATATATAATGTTCACAGAAACAAGAGAGCAAATAAAAGAGATAACTGTGATCCCAAAAATAAGATGTTAACAGTGGAAAATCTGGGTCATGAGTAATTGTTTTCTTATGTATTGTTCTATTTTCTTTTTTCTTTTTTAAAAATTTTAATGTTTATTTATTTTTGAGAGAGAGAGAGAGAGAGAGAGAGAGAGAGAGAGAGAGAGGCAGATAGAGGAAGACACAGAATCTGAAGCAGAATCCAGACACTGAGCTGTCAGTACAGATCCTGATGTGGGGCTTGAACTCATGAACCATGAGATCAAGACCTGAGCTGAAGTCAGAAATTTAACCAACTGAGCCACCCAGGTGCCCTGAGTCTATTTTCTTTTCTTTTCTTTTTTTCCTTTAATTTATTTTTTTTAATTTACATCCAACTTAGTTACCATATAGTGCAACAATGATTTCAGTAGATTCCTTAATGCCCTTTACCCATTTATCCCATCCCCCCCTCCCACAACCCCACCAGTAACCCTCTGTTCTCCATATTTAAGAATCTCGTATGTTTTTGTCCTCCTCCTTGTTTTTATATTATTTTTGCTTCCCTTCCCTTATGTTCATCTGTTTTGTATCTTAAAGTCCTTATATGAGTGAAGTCATATGATATTTGTCTTTCTCTGACTAATTTCACTTAGCATAATACCCTCTAGTTCCATCCACATAGTTGCAAATGGCAAGATTTAATTCTTTTTGATTGCTGATATATATATATATATATACCACAACTTCTTTATCCATTCATCCATCGATGGACATTTGGGCTCTTTCCATACTTTGGCTATTGTTGATAGTGCTGCTATAAACATGGGGGTGCATGTGTCCCTTTGAAACAGCACACCTGTATCCCACAGATAAATGCCTAGTAGTGCAATTGCTGGGTCGTAGGGTAGTTCTATATTTAATTTTTTGAGGACCCTCCATACTGTTTTCCAGAGTGGCTGCACCAGCTTGCATTCCCACCAGCAGTGCAAAAGAGATCCTCTTTCTCCGCATCCTCGGCAACATCTGTTGTTGCCTGAGTTGTTAACGTTAGCCATTCTGACAGGTGTAAGGTGGTATCTCATTGTGGTTTTGATTTGTATTTCCCTAATGATGAGTGATGTTGAGCATTTTTTCATGTGTCGGTTGGCCATCTGGATGTCTTCTTTGGAGAGGTGTCTATTCATGTCTTTTGCCAATTTTTCACTGGATTATTTGTGTTTTGGGTGTTGAGTTTGATAAGTTCTTTATAGATTTGGATACTAACCCTTTATCTGATATGTCGTTTGCAAATATCTTCTCCTATTCCATCAGTTGCCTTTTAGTTTTGCTGATTGTTTCGTTCACTGTGCAGAAGCTTGTTATTTTGATGAGGTCCTAATAGTTCATTTTTGCTTTTGTTTTCCTTGCCTCGGGAGACGTGTTGAGTAAGAAGTTCCTGTGGCTGAAATCAAAGACGTTTTGGCCTCCTTTTTCCTCCAGGATTTTTATGGCTTCCTGCCTTATATGTAGGTCTTTCATCCATTTTGAGTTTATTTTTTGTGTATGGTTTAAGAAAGTGGTCCAGGTTCACTTTTGAGCATGTCGTTGTCCAGTTTTCCCAGCAGCACTTGCTGAAGAGACTGTCTTTATTCCATTGGATATTCTTTCCTGCTTTGTCAAAGATTAGTTGGCCATACATTTGTGGGTCCATTTCTGGGTTCTCTATTCTGTTCCATTGATCTGAGTGTCTGTTCTTGTGCCAGTACCACACTGTCTTGATGATTACAGCTTTGTAATATAGCTTGAAGTCCAGGATTGTGATGCCTCCTGCTTTGGTTTTCTTTTTCAAGATTGCTTTGGCTATTCGGGGTCTTTTCTGGTTCCATACAAATTTTAGGATTGTTTGTTCTAGCTCTGTGAAGAATGCTGGTGTTATTTTGATAGGAATTGCATTGAATATGTAGATTGCTTTGGGTAGTATTGACATTTTAACAATATTTGTTCTTCCTATCCGGGAGCATGGAATCTTTTTCCCATTTTTTTGTTTGTGTCTTCTTCCATTTCTTTCATAAGCTTTCTGTAGTTTTCAGTGCATAGATTTTTCACCTTTTTGGTCAGATTTATTCCTAGGTATTTTATGGTTTTTGGTGCAATTGTAAATGGGATTGATTCTTTGATTTCTCTTTCTGTTGCTTCATTATTGGCGTATAGGAATGCAACCAATTTCTGTGCATTGATTTTATATTCTGCCACTTTGCTGAACTCATGGATCGGTTCTAACAGTTTCTTGGTAGAACATTTTGGGTTTTCCATATAAAGTATCATGTCATCTGCGAAGAGTGAAAGTTTGACCTCCTCCTGGCCGATTTGGATGCCTTTTATTTCTTTGTGTTGTCTGATTGCTGAGGCTAAGACTTTCAATACTATGTTGAATAACAGTGGTGAGAATGGACATCCCTGTCATGTTCCTGACCTAAGGGGGAAAGCTCTCAGTTTTTCCCCATTGAGGTAGATATTAACATTGGGTCTTTCATATATGGCTTTTATGATCTCAAGGTATGATCCTTCTATCCCTACTTTCTTGAGGGTTTTTATCAAGAAAGGATGCTGTATTTTGTCAAATGCTTTCTCTGCATCTGTTGAGAGGACCATGTGGTTCTTGTCCTTTTATTGAAGTGATGTATTACATTGTCTGTTTTGCAGATATTGAGCCAGCCCTGCATTCCAGGTATAAATCCTACTTGGTCATGGGAATAATTTTTTTAATGTATTGTTGGATCCAGTTGGTTAATATCTTGTTGAGGATCTGAGTCTATTTTCTTAAAAAAAATTAAAGAAATTCTAAGCATATACATAATCTCTGTATCATTTAGAACTAAAAAGCTAGAAGAAATGGGAAGGCAGCTTATAAAATACTAGAAATTTCCCACCTGCAAGAAATGAATCCACTTGTAAGAAAAACAGTAATATAGGGGCGCCTGGGTGGCGCAGTCAGTTAAGCGTCCGACTTCAGCCAGGTCACGATCTCGCGGTCCATGAGTTCGAGCCCCGCGTCAGGCTCTGGGCTGATGGCTCGGAGCCTGGAGCCTGTTTCCGATTCTGTGTCTCCCTCTCTCTCTGCCCCTCCCCCGTTCATGCTATGTCTCTCTCTGTCCCAAAAATAAATAAAAAACGTTGAAAAAAAAATTAAAAAAAAAAAAAGAAAAACAGTAATATATATATATATGCGTATATATATATATATACGCATATATATATATGCATATATATATATACGTATATATATATACGTATATATATTGGGCACAGTGGAAAAACAGGCAAGAATAGGGAATAAAAAAAGGCAAAGTAAGAAGATTAAAAAATCTTCTGTTGAGAGCTAATTTTAGACATTTTATAGAAAGCCAGCCTTGCATTATGAAATCACTTCATGGCACAATTCTCATTTACTACCTGGTATGTGGACTGGTTTTACACTAGGTGAAGACTGTTTAATTTCTATTGTCTTCTATCATGGAATTTCCTTGCTGATTACAGAGAAGCAGAAAGAGTTAGGGCTTTCCCATCCCAGTTTTCCACTTTCCTTAACATCTGGTGACTGACTGTTTTACTTACTGTGAGAAACCACAGACTTGTGTCCAGGACTAATAGTGATAATTGATGACCTGATCTCTCCAGGCAACCCTTTCTCCCCTGTCACGATATGTTTCATAACTACCTTTCCCAGATCTTGAACTAAGCTCAAATATCTCATTCTGAACTATTGGTTATGTTACCCAAGATACAATTAATCTAAAACGGCTAACTAGAGTATTAAGTAAATTTAGATAAACCAGGGGATTCTTTTCCTTAAACTTTATTTATTTATTTTGAGAGAGAGAGACAGAGTGTGCACACATGCAAGTGTGAGTAGGGGGAGGGGCAGAGAGCGAGAAGAAGAGAGAGAATCCCAGGCAGGTTCCTCACTGTTGGCACCCAGCCCCAGGCAGGGGGTGGGGGTGGTGAAGAGGGGAACCCTCACACCATGAGATCATGACCTGAGTGGAAATCAAGGGTGAGAAGGCTAACTGATTGAGCCACCCAGGTGCCACAATTGGGAGTTTTTTTAATAGAAAAACTTTACAGGGATGTTTTGTTGCTGCTGCTACAATTATGAAACCTGAAGAAATAATAATAATAAAGGTAAAATAATTACGATGGCGAATCAAGAAATTATAATTGTTTACATGTTTGTTTATTGTTTATACAGATGTATAACTTAATGATAGTCTTTTTTTATATTTAAAGTTACCTAATTTACATGCATAAACAAACATTTACAATAATCATAATTACAATAATTGCTATTTTGGCCGTAAAACTCAGCCCCTCCTCCATCCCACTCTAATAATGAATCTCATCACATTAGATGCTCACTTGCCCATTTGTGTCATCTCCTAACAGGTTCCACCACCCTCCCACCCTTGCTCGCATCTGATTGATCAGGAGACTCTGTTGGAGGTGTTTGGCCACAACTACCTCAAAGAGACAACCTCTCCGCCTGACATCTCCAAGCAAGAAGATAAGTATGGACACAGCCAACAACAACTTGGCGGACTAGGTGTTTCAAGCAACTCTACCCAGACTCATCATTCTGGAGTCTGGCTCACACCATCTCTCAAGCAACCCTGAGTCCTCCAAAACTTCCCTGGAAACAATGGTCAAAGTTCCATCTGGATGTCGATGTTTCCCAGGAGCCAGGCAAAGACTGAAGGGCTGGATTCTGTCTCAACAGAGGTGCGAAGGGAAGAGGGCCAAATGAGCTGTGTTTGGGGAGGGAACTCCACATGCACCTACCAGGAGTCTATGACCTTCCAGGATGCCCAGGGCCCTGAGACCCAAGACTCAGGATACAGGGGCAGGCTCCTGAGGCAGTAGGACTATGTCTGTCTGGCAAGGTCAAAGGTCGTAGGATCCCCAATTCACGGTTCCATTATCCTTGAGGCCAGCTGTTCCTCCCTGAAGCTGGGTCAGGTCTAGAACTTTCCCCAGGAGTCTATTGCTCCAACTCCTCAAGCTTTTCCCCTGAAGGACAACCCCAGGGATTTGATCTCTTTCAGACCCAGCCAACTAGCCAGCACTCTGCACTTGGGGACCTGACCCCTTTACCTAAGCTCCTCTTTAAGAAAGTGTTTTCCTCCAGGTGCCTGGGTGACTCAGACTCTGAAATGCTGGACTTCCGGTCAGGTCATGGTCTCACAGCTCTCCAGCCCCACAACTGGCTCTCTGCTGACAGCTCAGAGCCTGGAGCCTGCTTTGGATTCTGTGTCCCTCCCGCCCCCCCCCCCCCCCCCCCCCCCCGCTTGCAATCTGTCTCTCTCAAAAATAAACATTAAAAAAAAAAAAGAAAAAGATAAAACGGAAGTGTTTCCCTCGTTTGAATACCATGGGGGAAGCCTGCGGGCGAGGACCGGGAGCTGGTGGTGCGGCTGTGTGTGGGGATGGAGGGTGGGGTTCCCCAGGAAGGTAAACAGGAACCCTGATATCTCGCAGGGTGCACTATGTGGCTTTAGGTGGGTGGGGGGAAGAAGCGCAGGTCCTGGTGGAAGGGCAGGGAGAGAAGGGGCTGGGATGCGCTCAGCATCAGGAGAGGCTCAGAAAAAGGCTGGATCAGGCGTGAGGCACAGCTTCTGCAGCCACTCTTCCAGGAAGAAGCCCGATATCTCGAGATCTTGGAGATCTACGGGTGCCGGCAGGGGAGTCAACACCGGGATGTCAGGTGCAGAGGTTCTTCTCCCAGACTCCTTTGGCTTATCAAGAAAACTCCAATTCCTTCCCTTCCATCCCCCCGAGAGACAGTGCTGCCGGCGCTTGGCTCCAGGGGCTAGGCCAGGTGTGGGGAGAACGGGCTGTGGCCCAAAGGCTGTGCAAGGGCGCACCCGCCGAGCGCAGACTGAGGCGGTGAACTGCGCAGGCGTGGACTGTGGGCCGCAAAACTGTTGTTTCCCTGAGGACCGAAGGCTGCAGGTGGCCCTCCAGATTCTGGTGCGGAGCTCTGGGATGCAGCCGGAAGTCAGCCAGGGTCCCAGGCCTTAGCAACCCCAACTCTCTGTTCCCTTAGCCTCAGGGCACTTGACCCTCCCGCGGCTGCGAGGTGTATAGAGTTCGTCCCAGGAGACCAGCTACTGGTAAATAAAAAGTACACTTAAATAAGTTGTTTTTAATGATAATCGTACCATTCACACCAAAATAGCAGGAGAGGCAGATAATGGGCTGTGAGCTAGCTATGTATTTTGGAAAGCCTCTCCTATTCATTATACTGTACAATTGTACAACTATATTTTACAAGTATCTTGAATGTTATTTTTAAGCAGCCTTTATTTGTAGGCTACTAAGTGGGTATTTGAGAAATTTTGTGTAGGTATTTGTCATACAAATAGAGTGAAAAAGATCTTTTCTGTTGAATAATGTCAGTGGAGGGCAAATATGGTATATGGTGATATATCTTTCCTGCGATTGGTATAGAATATTTTAGCACATAGGAAATTGAAAAGTATGGTCAAAATAGAGCAGTTTTCTGGAAAGCACAAGTAGGATTTTCTTTTTAATTTGCTGCTAACTACCTGTAGGACTCTGAAGGAGTTCCATCAGCATATTTTCTGAACAAGATTCAGTTTCAGGCAGAGAGATAACCCAAATTTTATTGGCCAAACTGAGGTCATCTGTCCACCCATTGGTCAGAGGAGAATTGAGCCCCTTGATTTACAGTCTTATCAAGGACATGCCCTAAAGAGAAAGGTTCTTTTGTTGAAGAAAAATTGATACATTTTTTATGAGAGGGGGGAATAGATTCCTGTAAGACAATAAAATGGATTTCCACTTAGGATAGGTGGTCATTAGTGTCCTAACAGCCTTAGTTTCTTAGCATTCTGAAATTGATTTATTCTATTTACTGTACCTTATTTGCTGCTGTTTTATTTAGAAGTTGCTAGAAACTGTGCCAAGTTCCAGTCTTTTAATCTTAGATGAAAATAAGCAAGGTCAATTTTTAAAATGTGACACAGTTGTATTGCATTTGTGATGTACATTTTTTACCTTCTGTCAAAAGATAAATTGAGTCACATAAAAATTTTCAAGAATTTGCAAAAAAATTTTTTCCCAAGAATTTGAACAACCATTAGTTTGAATCAGGCAGCACCAAATCAAAAGTGGTTAGGAACACTTTGCTAGCATGACCTAGGGTAAAGGCTTTTTATACAGCAGATGTGGAAGCACAGCAAGAAAATTAACTGATTAGGTACAGCCTAAGCAGTTGCCTTATTTGGGAAAGCGTAGTTGCCTCTTTGTGATTGGTTGTTTATAAATTTTATTTTCTGTGATACAAGTTGTATTTACAGGAATAGACTCTGGTTTAGATTTTGGTTTGCTTATGTAGGCTACTAATGCTTTGGAGCCGCTGTAAGAAAAGAAATCTCATTTAAATCTCTGAGTGAACTCTTGGGGAGCCTGGGTGGCTCAGTCAGTTGAGTGTCAGACTTTTGATTTTGGCTCAGGTTGTGATCCCAGGGCTGTGGATTAAGATTCCCTCTCCCCCTCTTCCTCTCCCCCTCTCCCTCTCTTCCTCTTCCTCTCTCTCTCTCCCTCTTCCTCTCTCCCCCTCCACCCCTCCCTGACTCATGCTATCATACACACTCTCTCAAAATAAATAAATTAATTAATTGAAAAATCTCTGAGTGAACTCTTCCTTTCCAATATTTTTTACTCCACCTATATGATGATGAACCCTATACCTATATCTAGAGCAGACCTCTCTTTTTGAGCACTGAAGTCTATTTGTCCTGTGACACTCTGTCTAGACATCTTTCTTCCCAAACCCTCTCTTCTTCCAGAGCTCTAAATCTTAATGGCTAAGCTGGAAAGCTTGGAGTCATCTGTGACTTTTCCTTCACCAAACATTAATTAATTGTTTAAAAATTGGTCGTCCCTACCTTCTAAATCACTTTGTTCTTTGCCCACATTTTGATTTATGTGTTTAATGCTTGCCATTAATTAATTGAGTAATATAATATGTTACTTGCTAACTGAGTCATTCACAGAGGTGGAGAAGATAGACAAAACGAAATAATTTTAGTTATTTAATAAATGCTGTTTTGGTGGTATGAATAAATTGTCTTAGGTACTTTAGATAGTGTGCAGTAGTGGGAAAGGGATGCTATAGAAAGACAGGCCTGTATTTGAATCCTGATGAGCTGTATGGCTTTGGGCAGATAATACAATCTCCCTTAACCTCCTTTCCTCATCTATTAAAGTGGAGATGAAGATATCTATCTTATGGGACTCATGCAAGCATTATACATGATTATGTAAGTGTATCATATAAATATATGTATATTATGTGAGGTTATATATAGTATACACATATACTATATATATATATATGGCATGAGATATATAAGTTTACACATTTGACATTGGACATGCATTTATTTGCTAGTACTGTTTGTTAGCTACTGTTAAAGTTTTTATAGTGCCACTATTTAAGGAAATTTATAATCTAGGGGATAAGACAAAAGAACAATAAAGGCTAACATTAGAGATGGCTTCTGTTATCAGTACTGTTTTAATACCCTATGGGTAATAATCCATTTACTTTGTAGAATAATCCTTTGAAGTAAGTGCTATTAATATATTGACATTAGAATAAAGACATTGAATTACTGATATAATAACTAATTTGCTCAAGGTCATACCTCTAGTGAAGTATGGAGCATGGGGTTGAATTCAAGGACTAGTAAAGTTTCGGGAAAAAAGATACAGGTAAGAATAAAAAGTCACTGATTTGTGGAAGTTTATATATAATAGATACTATTTTCTTGATGAAGCAGTATTTAAATTAATCTTCTAAGAGTAAAGGGAGGTGTTGGTAATTTTACAGTTTATCTTAGAATTTAGTGAATTACATGTTCAAGTAAACTGTTGGATTTACAAATCACAGAAACAGATGAATAAGTTTATAACCTAATCTATGCTATTGGATTAAATTCCCTGCAATGATATTACTTAGATAAATCTATTCGTTGAACATGTTTGCCAGCATAAATGCCTTTCTTTGGGTGCATGCATGTAGAGAATCATCTTTATTTTCTTATTAGAATACCTCAATCAAATGCCAGAAATTGGGCTGGGAGTGAGGAGGATAGGTTTTTAATGTTTTGCCTTCTTGTAGATGATGAGTGCAATTTCACAAGCATATCTATCTTACCTTTATGGTTTGCCATCCTTAAAGAAACTTGTTACTCTCGAATAGGACTGGTGAGTTACTAGAAATTGCTCAGAGCAACGGCTTCTTTTTTTTTTTTTTTCTCCACTAAGGGGAAAGTAACCAACAGGAGCCAGACACTGGATGTATCTTTTACAGCTGGTATGCACGTAGTTTAGCAGTTTATATTTGATTTATCTGTATGCCGTTCAGTAGAGCTTAGCATTTTTTTTTTTCAACGTTTTTTATTTATTTTTGGGACAGAGAGAGACAGAGCATGAACGGGGGAGGGGCAGAGAGAGAGGGAGACACAGAATCGGAAACAGGCTCCAGGCTCCGAGCCATCAGCCCAGAGCCTGACGCGGGGCTCGAACTCACGGACCGCGAGATCGTGACCTGGCTGAAGTCGGACGCTTAACCGACTGCGCCACCCAGGCGCCCCGAGCTTAGCATTTTTTAAAAACAAAATGTGATGTGAGGTTAGCAAGATCACTCATAAAAGTAGATCTGAAGAAAGAGTCTGAATTCTCTTTGAATTTCCACCTGAGCTATTTAAATGCTGACCCACTGGCAGGTGCTTACATGAACACTGGATACTGTTCTTTGACACCATCTTGGACAAAAATAAGCCTTTCTTTGGGTTTTGCACACTCCAAGGGAAACCAGAAAATGTAAGGAGGTGCCAGACGCAAAGATCAGCAAGGCTATAAAAGGACAAACAGCCCAAGGTACCAAATGTTTCTTCTCTAGTTGGAAATTTTGTGCAGAACATGAAAGATGAAAGTGAGATCAGGAATGAGTAAGGGCTGCACTGAAACAAAACAAGACAAAACAAAGCAATTGCAGACTTTTAAAATAAAAAGGAAATGTGAATTTTGTGAGAATGTATTTTCACATCTTTATTGCCTTCTTCCAGATCCCCTGTATTTTGACAATGTTCTTATGGAGTTCTTAAGCAAATGACATCAGGCATTTCTGAAGAAAATACTTTCTTAAGGTGGCTTTAAAAATGTTTTTTAAAAAAAGATTTGAGTGTAGAATGAAAACATTTTGGCTGTTAACATTTCTGTTAGGTATTTGTATCAATTTCCTTTCTTTAAAGCAGTAGTTTCTCTGCATGTACATTCATGCACACTTCTTCTTTACCTGTATTTTTTAAGTCTTTGATGTGAAATAAATTTAAGTTTATCTAAAAATGCGTTTTCTATAATATGGGCTGGATGTATTAAAAACTTGTGATAAGGAATTTAAATGATTATTTAATTAGAAAAAATGAAGTAATACTTCACTTCAAAAGTGAAGTAGTCTTTATAAAAACATGCCATATATCGCGTTGAAATAACACATGTACAAACTTTAGCTCATAGTCTGTTTAATTGCAGAAGTAAGTAGTTACTTGTGTGGTGGTTTGCTTAATTTTACGGCAGGGCAGCAACTTCTGGAGATGAATCATGAGTTTTTTTTTATTATTTAAAAAAAAAATTTTTTTTTTTCAATATTTTTTATTTATTTTTGGGACAGAGAGAGACAGAGCATGAACGGGGGAGGGGCAGAGAGAGAGGGAGACACAGAATCGGAAACAGGCTCCAGGCTCCGAGCCATCAGCCCAGAGCCCGACGCGGGGCTCGAACTCACGGACCGCGAGATCGTGACCTGGCTGAAGTCGGACGCTTAACCGACTGCGCCACCCAGGCGCCCCAAATCATGAGTTTTTGAATGAAGGTAACCACCTAGTCTTTCACTCCTAATTGGAAACACAATCCAGGATATAGTGGTGGGTCAAGACTCACTCTGGCCAATGAAAGTAAAGAGAAGTCTGCTGGAAGTGGGTGGTCTTTTGCAAAGGCTTTGATTTCTTGATAATGAGGGCAGATACAGCTTTCTTCTTAACACCCTCTTCCAGCTTTAAGCAAGATCTTAATGCCTGAAGCCCCAGTGGTCATATTTGGCCAAGAGACAACAAGGATTAGGATGAAAAGTCAACAAGATAATAACCTGAAAATAGAAAGTGCCTGTGTCCTTGAAAGCATCCATGAGCAGCTAACCAAACAAGACCTGCTAACCAAACTGCCTATTTTTGGGCTTCTTAGATATGAAAATAAACCTTTGTTTATTTAAGTCAATATTAGTTTAGCTGCTGCTTCTTTTTTTTTTTTTTGTTTATTTATTTATTTTGAGAGAGAGAGAGAGAGCGCACGAGGGAGGGGCAGAGAGAGGGAGAGAATCCCAAGCAGGCTCCCAGCTGTCAGCACAGAGCCCCACTCAGGGCTGGCTCTCAAGAACTGTGAGATTGTGACCTGAGCTGAAATCAAGAGTCGGATGTTTAACGGACTGAGCCACCCAGGTGCCCCACTCACCATAATGTTTTTGAGATTCATTCAGTACGTTGCAAATATTGGGCTTGTTCTTTTTTTACTGTTGAGTCCATTGCATGGATATACCACAGTTTGTTTAATCATTTACCTATTAAAGGACATTGGATTGTTTCCAGTTTTGGAGGATTATGGGTAGAGCTGTTGACAACATTTGTGTAAACATATCCTTTTATTACTCTAGGGCAAATACTCAGGAGTGGGAGTGCTGGGTCATATTTCATCTTTCACTTTTAAGATACATGGTGAATATATATTTCACTTTGTTAGAAACCGTCACATGCTTTCTAGAGTAGCTGTTTCATTTTGCGTTCCCACAACGATGTATGAGCGTTGCTTTTGTTCCACATTCACAGCATCACTTGATATTATTGAAATGCTTAAATTTTAAATAATTTTAGTATGTAATAATCACAATATACCTTTTCATTTATTTAGGCCATTTAAAGTTTCTTTTGGTCAGTGTTTTTTAGTTTTCATCATGCTGATGTTTTATTAGGTTCATACCTAATAACTTCATATTGGAGATATTGTAAATATGATTTAAAAATTTTTGGTTTCCAATGGTTCTAATTTCCAGTTGCTGGTATGTAGAAATATGATTGGTGTATGTTTTCCTTCTATCTTGTGACATTACTTAGTTCACTAAATTAGTTCTAGGAGTTTTAAAAAATAGATTTCTTAGAATTTTACATAGACAGTCATGTTGCCCATGAGTAGTAAGAGTTTTATTTCTTCCTTTCCAATCTGTATGCCTTTAATTTCTATTTCTTGTGTTATTGTGCTGATTAGGACTTTAGTGAGATGTTGAGTAGAAGTGGTGAGAGCGGACACCCTTGTTTTGCTTCCAGTGTTAGGTAGGAATCATTTTGTTTTCACCTTTAAGTAAGATATTAGATGTAGATTTTTTAAAAAGGTATAAAAAAGTAAGATTGAAGAAGTTCCTTTATATGCTGAATTAGCTGAGAGTTTTTATCATGCATGGATTTTGAATTTTGTCAAATGCTTTTTCTGCATTAAATATCATAATATGTTTTTTCCCCTTATACTGTTAATGTGGTGGATTATACTGATTGATTTTCAAACATTGAACCAGACTGTGCATGCCAGGGGTAATTCTACACTTGATTGTGGTTCACTCTTCTTTTTATGCATTGCTATATTTAATTTAAAGAATATTTCCTGAGGATTTTTTCCTCTTTGTTCATGAAATATGTTGGTAGGTAGTTGTATTTTCTTATCCTGTCTTTTCCCACCTTTAGTGTCACATTAATGCTAGGGTTCATAAAGTGAATTAAGAAGTGTTCTATACTCTTCTGTTTTCTGGAAGATGTTGTATAGGATTGGTGTTATTTCTTTCTTAAATGTTTTTTAAGAAATCACCAGTAAAACAACCCAGACTTCTTTTTCAGAAGGTTTTAAACTATAGATTCAATTTCTTTGGTAGTTTATAAAGCTATTCAGATTATTTATTTCATTTTGAGTGAGTTTTGATAGCCAATGACTTTCAAGGAATTAGTCCATTTCATCTAAGTTGTTGAATTTCCATGTATAGAGTCGTTTATAGTATTCCCTAATTGCTATTTTAATATCTGCATGCTCTGTAGTGATATCCTTTCTTTTACCCCCCATGTTGGAAATTCTTGTCTTCTTTCCTTTTTTCTTTGTGAGCCTTGCTAGAACTTACATTTTTTTATTCATATTTTCAAATAACTGGTTTTTAGTATCTTTGATTTTCAGAATTGTTTTTGATTTTTTATTTCAATGATTTCTTCTTTTATTTTTATTACTTCCTTTCTTCTAATTTTTTTGGGTTTCATATTGCTTTTTTTTTCCAGTCCCATAGAGTGGAAACTTAGGTTATTGATCTGAAGTTTTCTTTTCTTTCTTTTTTTAAAAATTTTTTAAATGTTTTTATTTATTTTGACAGAGAGAGAGAGAGAGAGAGACAGAGCATGAGCAGGGGAGGGGCAGAGAGAGGGAGATACAGAATCTGAGGCAGGCTTCAAGCTCTGAGCTGTCAGCACAGAGCCCAACGCGGGGCTTGAACTCATAGACTGTGAGATCATGACCTGAGCTGAAGTCAGATGCTCAACCGACTGAGCCACCCAGGCGCCCCTGAAGTTTTCTTTTCTACTATAAGCATTTAATACTGTAAATTTCCCTTTAAGCACTGCCTTATTTGCATCTGATAAATTCTGATAATATGTAAATTCATTTCCATTTAGTTCAAATTATTTTCTAATTTCCCTTGAGGCTTACTCATGGAACCATGAATTATTTAAAAATGAGTTGTTTGGTTCCCAAGCATTGGAGACTTTACCCTTGAATCTTTATATTATTGATTTTAGTTTAATTCCATTATGAACAGAGAACATACTTGGTATAGTTTCATTTCCTTTAAATCTGTTAAGATTTACTTAATATTTTAGGATATGTTCTATTTAGCAGCTGTTCCACATGCATTTGAAAAGACTAGGTGTTATGCCTTCATTGGAAGGAATCTTCTATAGATTTCAATTATATCCTATGGGTTGATGATGTTATTCAGTTCTATAACCTTGCACATTTTCTGTTTACTAGATGACTGATAAAGTAGTGTTGAAGTCTTCAACTACATCCATGAATTTGTCTAGTTTTCATTTAATTTTTGTCAGTTTTGGTTCATGTATTTGAAGATTTGTGGTTAGATGACTACACATTTAGGATTGTTAAGTTTTCTTGCTGAATGGATTCTTCTATCATTAAGTAATGTCCCTCTTTATCCCTAATATTTTTCTTGGCTCTGAAGTCTACTTTGATAATAATATAACCACTTCAGCTTTCTTTTGATTAGTTTTTCATGGTATTTGTTTTTTTATCCTATTACTTACAACCTACGTATAATATTGATTTCAAGAGAGTTACATGCCAATAGCATAGAGCTGTGTTGTTTTATTTCAAATCCTTATTGACAGTGTCAAATAAGTGTCAATCTTTATATGGTATGTTTAGATCATTTACATTTAATAATTAAGTATTGACACATTTGGAATTAGGCCTACCACTTTATATTTGTTTTTTGATAATTCCTTTTATTTTTAATTTTTCTGTCTCCCCTTGCTTATCTTCTTTTGGGTTATTTGAACATTTTTTTTTTTTTTTTACTATTTCATTTTATCTGTTGTGTTTGCTGTATTGTTTTGAATGTTTTTTAAAAAAATATTTATTTTTGAGAGAGAGAGAGAGAGAGAGAGAGAGAGAGAGAGAGAGGGAGAGAATGGGGGAGGGGCAGAGAGAGAGGGAGAGAGAGAATCCCAAGTAGGCTTCACAGTCTCAGCACAGAGCAGAACTTGGGGCTTGATCTCACGAACTAAGATCATGACCTGAACTGAAATTGAATTGGACGCTTACCCACTTAACCAACTGAGCCACCCAGGCACCCCTTGAATGGATTTTTTAATTGGTTGCTTTAGTGTGTAAAAGTACATACTTAAGTTTTTACAGTTTATTGGGGATCAATATTTTATTACCTCAGATGTGATACGGAAACCTTATTTTTATGCAGGTTCTTTAACCCCTACCCTTTATTTTGCAGTTATCTTACATGTTATATGTACATGTATTGAAAGGTCTGTCAGAAAATGTAGTTTTTTCTTTTAGCCATCAGACATGTATTAAAGAACTCAAGAGGGAAAGCAATAATCTATATTTACTGAAATGTTACCTATTTCTATTGCTTTTCTTTCCTTTCTGATACTCAAAACTGCCTTCTGATAACATTTTCCTGTGCCTTGAAGTGCTTCTGTTAGTAATTATTTTAAAGCTTTTTTGCTAGCTCTGAATTTTCTAAGTTTTCCTTCATTTGTGAATGTCTTTATTTCACCTTTTCTATAAAATATTTCTGCTGTATGCAGAAAGCTAGGTCACCAGTTCTTTTCGTTTAGCACTTTACAAACGTTGTTTCACTTCCTTCTGACTGTTGTTGTTTCTGACTAGAAATCCTCAGTGTTTTTGTTTTTGTTTTTGTTTTTTTCCAAATCACTGTTTTATTAGAAGTAATGTAACATTTTCCTGTGGCTGCTTTCAAGATTACTTGTTTATCTTTGGTTTTCGGCAGTTTGATTATTATGGATATTGGACATGGTTTTTTTATGTGTGTGTTTATCCTGTTTGGGCCTTCTCAGCTTCTTGAATCTGTAATTTTAAGTTTCACCAAGTTTGAGATGTGTTTATCTCTTATTTCTTTAAGTATATTTTTTATACCACATTTTTTCTACTCTTTTTCTGAGACTTCAGTGACACAAATGTTAGACCTTTTGGTATTTCCCCACAGTTTCATGTCTGTTCGTGTTTTAAATAAATTGTTTTCTCTCTGTTAAGAAAACTGCATAGTTTCTGTTGATCTCTTTTCAAGTTTATTCACTTTTTTCTGTCAGCTCTATCCTAATATTGAGCCCATCAAGTAATATTTTAAAATTTTGGTTATTATTTTAGTTTGAAACTTTCCATTTGCTGTTTCTTTAGAACTTCTATTTCTTTGTAGTGCCTTTCTAGTTTCTGTTGATTTCAAGAGATTTTTGTCTTAATTTTTTGCAACATTTAAAAAATAACTGCATTTCAATGCAGTTTGTCAAACAATTCAATGCCTTTGTCAAACAATTCCCGCATCTCTGTCAACTTGGTGTTGGCATATGTTGATTGACTTTTTACATGCAAATTGAGATTTTCCTGGTTGTTCATATTCCAAGTAATTTTGGATTGTATCCTGGACGTTTTGCATATTATGTTATGAGACACTGAGTCTTTTTAAATTCTATGAGGAATGTTGAGATTTTTGTATTAGCAGGCAAAATACCCAATGGCCTTCAAACCACAAGCCCCAGTTGGTACTCCCTTGGCTATGATTACAATGTCAGTTCTGTTTTCAAAGCCTTTTCAGTGCTATTTGTGTCTGCCCCATGTGTGTGCTAGTTAGGGGCCAATCTGAGACTTGGACAGTATATATATCTTAGTTCAGTTTTCAGAGTCCATTTAGGGTCAAAACCATATATACACAGCTCAGTGGTAAGTTTAGTAGCCCGTAAGTTAATTTATAAGGTTTCTTTTCCCAGATTCTCCCTCTGCAGTCTTACTGGTATGTTCTGATGCCCTTTGAGTCCTCTGGCTTAAAATAGGAGGTTTTATTTACTCTTATAAATAGTATAGTTCTGGCTTATTAAATCCACTGGGTTGATAAGGAATTTTTAAATTATGAGGTAATTTAAGGAATAAGGAAATTTCATATTACTTAAAAATATTGGGGTACTTCCTTGTAAGAATTACTATAAAAATTGTCATTGTGCTCTACCGATAGGAGATGTCAGTTGGCTCTTGCTATACATCAAGCTCTTGCTATCTTTTTCATACTTTCTCCAACATACTTTATTTTATTTTATTTTATTTATTTATTTATTTTTTCAACGTTTTTTATTTATTTTTGGGACAGAGAGAGACAGAGAGAGACAGAGCATGAACGGGGGAGGGGCAGAGAGAGAGAGGGAGACACAGAGTCGGAAACAGGCTCCAGGCTCAGAGCCATCAGCCCAGAGCCTGACGTGGAGCTCGAACTCACGGACCGCAAGATCGTGACCTGGCTGAAGTCGGACGCTTAACCGACTGCGCCACCCAGGCGCCCCAAACAACATACTTTCTTTAAAGTTATTTTATTAAATTATTTTTGTGACACTTGAAGGCAGTATGTCTTATGGTGTCCATCACATCAGTAATAAAGACAATTAAGGTAACTTGTAACTAATACCACTAAAGATAACTAGTGTGCTATAATACAGTTTGATACACCACCTCGAAGCTTCTATTTATATTACTTCTAATACATAAATAATATGTATTATTATGTATTGTATAAATATGTATTTATTAACTAGGAGTGGAAGGAAAATTAGATGTTTATTTTTACAGTAAATATTTATTAAATATATTAAATATATTTATTACATATATTAAATATACATATATTAAATATATTATTACAGTAATTATTTATTAAGTAAATAATATATATTATTATGTATTATACCGTTACATATTATGTAAATACATATTTTTATTTTCTAGGAGAGGAATGGAAAATTAGATGTTTATTATTATAATAATTATTACATGTATTAAATATATTATTACAATAATAATTATTTATTACATAGATAATATGTATTATTATATAATACTATGTATTATATAAATATGTGTTTATTTACTAGGCTTGGAATGGAATATTAGATGTTTATTATTACAAAGAGTTATTGCCCTGTAATAATGATACATGAAGTCAGCTTAAAATTCTGTATATTTTAATTTGAAACTTTGTATGTTACAGTAATCTGAACCTTCTTTAAAACAGCTTCCAGGGGCTCCTAGGTGGCTCATTTGGTTAAGCTTCCAACTCTTGGTTTCAGCTCAGGTCATGTTCTCATGTTTCTGTGAGTTTGAGCCCCTTATCGGGCTTTGCACTGATGGTGCAGAGCTTGCTTAGGATTCTCTCTCTCTCTCTCTCTCTCTCTCTCTCTCAAAACAAATAAATAAAACTTAAAAAAAAATAAGTCAGCTTCCATTTCAGTTTAGTAGGAGGTCATGTCAACTTTATTATAAAACATTTAACTCAACAAGCACCCTTTTATTTTAGGTTTGCAAGACTTGTCAGTCAGTTAATGAACAAACACTATTTTACTGAGTGTCTTATCTGTTCTACACTGTGCTAGTCTCTGAGCACACAGCAAGGAAGAAACTAGAATTAGGCTCCTGCCCTCCTGGCACTTAGAGGAAGAATATTTTTAAAGAAACAATTACAAGAGTATGATAGAAGTACAGGATGGTTTGGTAGCCCAAATATGAGAGTTGAAGGGATCTTAAAGGCTGTACCCCAAATCTTTGCTAAGTGGTCTTTTGGCCTGTGATTGGATTTCTCATGATGAGAAGTCCACAATCTGCTGAGTCACCCAGTCCAGTTACTCCTGGAAGAATTGGACAGTTTGTAGCTGGCGAACTTGAAGTGCCTCACTCTCACTGTATTTGAGTATAGTGTTGAGATAGGTGACAAGATACCTGAGTAGAATCCATGTGTCACCATATGCCTTAGCCGTTCAATTCTTTGACACTTGTGGAAAATGATTTTTCATTCCTATAGAAAATGCTATTGTTAAGTCAACATTTTAGGGAGAGGACTTTCTTCTATGTGTCTGATCTCTACGCCATATGTTGAGAATCATATTTCTTATGTCACTTATCACTTGTGGCAATTTATACATTATCATACTTTTTATATAAAATAGTACTGGTTCTCTTACTTTCCCAGTGCTACAGTGGTAGGACTACAGTGTCAGGTTTAAATTTGTTATTTCCCTCTTGATTATATCAGTCAGAATTTAATAAAGTATGTGGTGTTCACATGCAGTGACCTTGCAAAAGAATTTGTCCTGTAGCTTCAAACAACAG
The DNA here is from genome assembly GCF_028018385.1 of Neofelis nebulosa. NCBI lineage: Eukaryota > Metazoa > Chordata > Mammalia > Carnivora > Felidae > Neofelis > Neofelis nebulosa. The sequence goes on along the minus strand of NC_080782.1, from coordinate 37,464,349 downwards.
TCATTTGTTGTTTGGAGCGAGTCATTAATTTTATCTGACAGATTGAAGATGGTATGGGAATTAAGGTGCAGCCTACAGACCACCTGTCTCAGCTGACTTATCCAATGACATCATTCTGCTTTCTACTGTCCAATCACATTTGTTCTGAATCTCTGACCAACACATGCCAGTTCCAGAAGATACTTTTGCAAATGACCTGAATCACGACTGATAACATTTGTGTCTGAGGTTTCTGTCTATCCTACATGATAAATAGAGGTTGAAACTGATTAATGTTTTATAGTCTGTGTTCACAATTACTAGGGGGAAGTAATCACAAGTCACAATTCATTGAAGAGGACCTGGTGTTTTCCTAATGTGATTTAGATCGCCTCTCTCTTAAAAAAAAAGTGCATCTTTTCTTTCAGGAAGAGCCCCAGTGAATAAGACACCCATATACCTTTCCAATTTATTGTAGTTAAGTTGGCTGAAGTATGTCCCAGTTTTAAGCCATTAGACCAGGTATTATGTTATTTGTTTAATAACCTCTACTAAAATGATGATGTTAATATGAATGAAGGACACTTCAGCAGCACTCATAGCTGCTGAGAGTACCATGCTAATTAGGTTTCGTGACTGACTTCTCCAGTAAAACATGAATCTGGGAAAGGAAAGACATATCTGGTTTCTTTCGGCCCGGAAGATAAACCATTATAGAAAGAATTTAAAGGTTTATGCCAGCATGCACAAACTTCCCATAAATAGAGGAAATGAATTAATGGTAAGAGAGAAAGAGGAGGGCATGAAGCTAAATATTACTATCATCATATTATTACTGATTTGCGATCAATGTAGAAAAATGATCATTAGTTAATCTTATGGCAAGTCAGTATTTAGTGAGGACTCATTATGTTTAAGGCAGTGAGAACAAGAGAGACAAACTTCCTGCGCTAAAGATTCATACGATGGAGTCGAGAATACAGATGTTTATCAATTTAGGAAGAGTCCACGGGGATATGTGAAAAGAGTAACGAAACCAACAATGGGGAGTCAAGACAGGCCTCTCTGAGGCTGACAGTGGCCAGACTGAGACCTGAAGGCGGGGAGGAGGAGGTTAGTATCTCATCTGTGCAGTTCTGGTTCAGATTTCCAAGCAGACTTCACCTGGTGTTGTTATCTGACCTCACAGTTTTATGTTGGGATAATTACGGCATTCAGTTTTCAGGTCAACTGTTGATCTAAAGATGAGCATGACAGAAGCTGAGGAAATTGTTGTATTTCCCTTGAATTTTTCTTAATGTAACTGAGGAGTACAAGTTCTTTTGCTTTTAAGATATCAAGGCATGACCAGTGGTACCCATACCACCTATTTCCCCAAGTAATGAAGAAAATCTACAACACCATCGACAGCATTCACTCACTGCAGAGCAGGTAGGGCTCCATCTCTGGAGCCCTGGAGGCCTCAGTATCATCCTCTGGCACATGATCTTTACGCAGAAATCTTTAGATTGTGTCTATGTCATGCTTCTCAAGCTGTGTATGTTTAGGTATAGAAAGCCAGAACTAAGCATGATGACCTTTGAGGACATTGATTTCATTCAAAGATGTATACAAAGGGTTAATAATTGAATTTGTAGGTAGCCGAAACCATATTTACATTAAAAGAAACACTGATATGGTAAGGAGTAGAATACAAATCTTGCATTTTTTAAATGTTATACTGACACTTTAAGTGTCTCAAATTTTAGGTGGCGCCTTTGGGCTATGCCCCTAGGCTCCCTGAGGGCTGTATTAAATTTTCTAGGCCACAAACTCAATGGAGAAGTTTAGGAGGATTATCTTTGGTGCTTTTTGATTAAAGAAATAATAGTCTATATATTTGCATTTTAACTCCACATCCTTGTTTTAAGTAAAGACTTCTCTGTTTCTTCTCTGACAATGTGGATATTTTCTTTGGTCTTCTCTAGAGGTATGACCAAAGGCTCATGTGGGGGAAACCTTGAGCCTAAACAGTTCCTGTGGGCTACAGCCCCAACTTAAGTAATTTTCCATTTCTAATTAGTAGCAGGGAATTCAAATTAGAAAAAGCCTAGCAGATGTTATAGTTTCTCCCAAGGATCTAGTGTAAAAGTGCTTACCAAGGATTTTAATGTTATTTAATTTAAAGTCTTCTTGTCTCTTCCTTTGAATACTCTTCCAAGAATCTATTAAATAACTACACTTAAACATATTTAAGTGATTCCTAAAATTTTCCAAAGCTATTTACTAAGTAGACCTGCAGATTCAAATTGTTATTTTTATTCAATACTGGATCATAACCATATGATCATAAGCCATTAATTTCTCATTTCTGTAAATTGGAGGAAAAAATTAAATAGTGTTACATTAAACACAGGTGAAGGTTGAAGTCTCAAAAGTGAAGCTAGGACATCTCATGCTATTAGGAAGATAAGGTTATACACACAGCATCTGAAAAAAATAGTGAAAAATTCCTTAAAATGTACTTTCTTATAGTATTCAGTATATATAATTTGTGAAGACAAAATTTGAAATAATAATTTCAGAAAGTTGAGTCTAGGGATATAACCAAACTACTCATTCACTGACCAAAATTTATTTATTTATTTTTAAATGTTTATTTATTTTTGAGAGAAAGAGAGAGGCAGAGCATGAGCATGGGAGGGGCAGACTGAGGGAGACACAGAATCTGAAGCAGGCTCCAGGCTTTGAACTGTTAGCACAGAGCCTGGTGCAGGGCTCGAACTCACGAGCTGTGAGATAATGACCTGAACCAAAGCCAGATGCTCAACTGACTGAGCCACCCAAACACCCCTAACTGACTAAAATTTAAAAGGTAGGTATAGGCTTCAACAAAATCAGACAGCAGTGGAAGCTTAGCTCCCTTAGTATATCATAGGTGGATTTTAAAAAGTGCAAAGTGCATATTAAAACACAGTATTTTTCTACCTTGCATAATCATTTCACTGGGGCCTTGTCTTCATTTGCTTTTGGTATCCAGAATTCAATGCAGAATTATTTGTCATAAGCTTCAAGTAAGTAGTCAATTATTTTTGAAGAAAAAAATTTCAGTATTAATGGCTGGATTCACACACAAGTGAAAAGTTCCTCAAAGTTATTAATCTTTTAATAATATGAACAATCTTCCTTAAACTATTTTTTCTTTGGCTTAGTTCTTAATCCTTGTGTTTGCATGTTAAATTTTCTTAAATGGTACATATTTATTTATATATTAATTCCTTATCATAAACAGTTTTCACTGTTTAATCTCTGTTGACATGAATATGGCATGCATTCTCTCAGCTCATTTAACCAGAAAAAAATCAGCCATGATTTTCCTCAAATTGTTGGGAAACTGTAAGGTCATTTCTACATGATGCTGACCAAGAAGTCGGCATCAGATCCAGGAGTTTGAATAACTACACCTGGGAAGTCAGAGATAATAACTTCAACCAATGTCATCCTCTTTCTTACCTGATGTAATCGGGATATAGCATTATGTTAGTTTCAGGAATATAACGTAATAATTTGTTATTTGTATATATTGCAAAATGACCACCACATTAAGTCTAGTTAATGATCATTTTTTAATTTTTTGAGTATTCACGCTGCCTCCAGAAAACTGTTGCAGTTCTTTAGCAGAATGTGCTCTTCTTATCAGATCCCCAGTCTTTGTGTAGCTTTGTAGACTCCTCTCCCCCTCTTTCCATTTCAGACTCAGTGCCTCACTCACCCTGAGTGTGCTGTTCCCTAACCTTTCCATGCCGTCTCAAGAGTCTGCAGTGATGCTTATCACTCTGCCAACAGTACCTTCCCTGCTTGTGTATTTTTTGAGCCCCTGTATAAGCATCAGTCCTCATGGAAATATTTGCCTGACATTAGTAGGCAGAATTATAGTTTTCCTCTCCTGTGCCAAGTGTCTTACTACCTACCATTGGTACTATCTTCATTGCAAATTACAATAATTATATATGTATTTACATACCTTTATATAGACTGTTGGACTGTGAAGTCAGGGGCTTTGTTTTATTTTTATTTTTATTTTTCAACCTTAGTGCTGCAATTTTTGAGACATGTAATACAGGATTATTTTTCCAACATTTTATTATGAAAATATACAAATATACAGAAAAGATGAAAAGTTGATATAATTAGCACATATATCCACAACTTACACTCAGTGATTTTTATATTTGCTATATTTGCTTTATATTATCACCTATAACTTTCTGTCTCTCTTGATATATATGTATATTTATTTTTTATTAGAATCATTAACAAATAAGTTGCAGATATTATGGCACTTTTTTAACAAATACTTTAGTTGGTATTTACTAAAATAAACTGTTCCCCCACAAACCCAAATTATTATTACACTTAACAAAAATAACGTAATTTCCTAATATCACCTAACACCCAGTCCATAATTAAAATTTCCTTAGTTGGTCCAAAAACTTGGGAGTTTTTTTTAAGCAGCTTATTACTAAATTTTTGATCAAATAAGTGAATCCTGAAACCCAATATTGGCACAGCTTGAATGTTTTTTTAGGCAGAGAAATATGGAATGCATATTTGATATTTGAAATTCTGTTTTTTGAAATGTCAGATTAAAGCTGATAGTTATGGCAGTTGGCATGAAGCATGTAGGATTCAAGATTATAATTGAAAGCTTAATTAAAGCAGAGCAATATAGCTGCATTGGCACTTACTGCAGCAACAGAAAAGCCTTTGAAGTCAGCCCTAAAAGAGAGAATGGCATGAATCAGTCCTGGTAGTTATAAAGGCTAAAGGCATAAAGGCATAAAGGCATCTGCTGCTATTGTAAAGATATAAGGCAATGGAAGGTCATGGAGTTAGACATCATCTAGCTAAGCCATTCTTCTTTAATGCTGTACCATAAAATTTCCTGGTTGTATATAAATTGTGGCAGCACATGCAAAGTCTCAGGTCACTTCGTACCATTAGCTTACCTAAAATTGCTTACTGCAGTCCTACATTCTAGATCATTGCCATTTACTGACGACTGAAGAAAAATTTTTAAGAGATCCATGCATAAAGTGCTGTGTAGCTTTTATTAAGGGAAGCTTCAGTCTTTTTCCCAGAATTTTCCATTCCAGCCCCTCCATAGCCTTTGCTATCATCAGCAGATGCTCTTTGTGATTCTTCCTTTATTTTTCTTACTGCTGTGATTCAAGGTGGAAATTGCCATCACATGGTAACCCTGCTAGAGGAAAGTACCTCATTAGCAATATTTTCCACAGACACCAAGATAGAATAAAGGAAAATCAGAACAATATAGTAGCAAAGATCAGTAGTGAAACTGCAAGATTTAAAGAATAAAACAGCTCAGGATGTGAAAGCATTAACCTTTGGGTGATGACTTTGGAAAAATCACTTCTCTACCCTTCAGTTTCCTCATCCGTTAAATGGAAACAAAACACTCGTATCTCCCAGAGTGCTTACAAGGGAGAATCGTATGAGGCCTATCTATGAGTGTTCTTCAAACTAAAGCAGCTCCATATATATACACAAAATGTTATTAACTTATATTTTTAGAGACTTAGAGTCTTATTTACATCTGATCTATTCTAGTCCTCAGGCATGACAAGGAGTCTGGCTTGTTCCCTTTAAAAATGTTTACGTGAACATAGCTAAACAGCCTCAGCCATTTTATTCTGGAAACTCTTTAGGGGAGTTAAGCAGGTGATGACATTTCTCCATGTATTTTCTTGAATCATGAGGCTTGGGTATTCTAAATTATCAGAAAGTATAGTTTATTTTCTAGTTATCAGGAGTATTGCACTCAAAGCAAATCCATCTGTTTCAAATCAAAGCACATACTTGAAGCTGTGGGGACAGAGGGACATTGGTTTTATTTTTAGTCTGTGTGCCCAGATCTCTACTGAGAAGAACCCCTAGGTAGCATTTGCTTGGATGCTTTCACTGGACTGTTTATTCGTTGCTGTAATAGATTGGTTACTCACTGCTCTCTACTAAGAACAGTTTAGGTTCTGGAAAGAGAACCATTATGCAAGGTTCTAAACCCCCAAACTGGATAAAACTGGATATTACTGATTCAGCACACAATTAGTGGCTTTCTGTATGAAGATAATAGGGATAGGCACCATGGAAAGAATACAAGACAGACACAGGCCTTGCCCTCAAAATGTTTGTAGTTCAGTGGGAGAGTTAGCTGAATACATGAATAAATGTAAAACATGAAAGTTTGTGAAGAGAGGTTTAAATCAAGTTCTTTCAAAGAGAAATTGTCATAATTTTTACTTCCTACATTGAAAAATTCTCTTCAGCTAGCCCTGATCCTCTTCTTACTGTCCTACATGTAAATTCTTCTGAAGAGATGTGCTATACAGAGAAAACCTGTTTCCTGTCCCTTCATTGGACACTCAAACCACTTGTGCTAGCTTTTGGCATAGGAGAGCAAGTAGAGGCATAATGAAGAGAGAATTTAGAGCAGAGCCCACTCTTTGGGACAGCAGTTTGGAAAGATGTGGTGATGGGTGTAGGCAATGATATATATTGAGTGCCACTTTATGCCAGATACTAAGCTGTTTATCTTGGGTGAGGAAAGAAAAAATGTTTACATAGTACTATACAGTATTTTACTAAAGTTGGCAGGATTACGTAGATTTTAGACATGAAGAAAGCAGAGACTGCGGAGAGAAGGGTGCCTGCCCAATAGCTTACAATTAAAAATTGCACAAATTACTTTTGAACCAGATCTCTGGGACTCCAAAAATTCTACTCTATCTTCTTGGCAGATGACCGAAGACCAGACTAATAATATAGTGGAAAGAGCAAAGGACCAGGACTCCCAGGGACTAGTGAAGCCCGCCTGTTAGGAGGCCCAGAGCCAAAATTTTGAAAACGTACCTGAGCAAACAAAGTTGGGGGTACCTGGAACCAAGACAGTATACTGTAAACTATAATTGTATATTTTTAATAGACTTATTATTGTGGTAGGCAGACAGAAATACAAATGTTTATGTACAAATGTCTTAATAATAAGCATTAAAAAGCTAAAACATGTAAAGCTTTTAAAAAAGTCTGAGGTGCTTTTTAAGCTTAAACTCATGGCAAATGATTTTGCTATGTGATGGTTAATTTTATTTGTCAGCTTGACTGGACTAAGGGATGCCCTGGTAGCTGGTAAAACATTGTTTCTAGGTGTGTCTGCGAGGGTGTCTGTGGAAGAGATTAGCATTTGAGTTGGTAGACTGAGTAAAGCAGATCACCCTAACCGAAAGTGTAGGGGCCTCATCTAATCCCCTGAGGGCCTGAGGAGAACAAAAAGGCAGAGGAAGGGCAAATTCTTTCCTTCTGCTTGAGCTGAGACATCCATCTTCTCCTGCCCTTTGACGTTGGTGCTCCTGGTTCCCAGGCTTTCAGACTCAGAGAGGGATGTACCCCCTTAGCCTTCTAGTTCTTAGGCCTTCAGACTGGGACTGAATTACACTACTGGCTTTCCTGATTCTCCAGCTTGTACATGGCAGATCTTGGGACTTAGCCTTCACAACCATGTGAGCCAATTCTTATACTAAATTTCCTCTTAAATAGATCTCTGTATATTCCATTGTTTTGGCTTCTCTGGAGAACCAACTGATAAAGCCAGGATCCTTTATTTGGCCTTATACTGGAATACTGGATTGGATGTCATATATCCTTCATGTGAATCTTGAATTTGTCATTGTCTTTTACCTTTTTGTAATCACCCACCTCTATGAAATGAGTAGGTTAAACTAGATCAGTGGTTTTTTTTTTTTTTTTTTTTTTAAGTTCATGTCATGACCCATTGCTTGACCAAATGAAGCAGAAAATAACAAAATGCATGTCTTTAAAAACTTCCATTTTTGTGTTTTACTTGTATGGATTTTGCTGAATATATATAAAATGTATTCCTGAGGGGGATGGGCAAATATTTTTAAACACTGCCTTATGTGATCATGAAGATTGTTGCCAGCTCCAAAATAACTCTGTTCTATCTTTCTCTGAAAATCCAAGAATCCCTTTTCAGATCATATTTTCCTCCTGCGTCTTAACACTGTGGGAATGCCTGCCTTGTGAAATACCTTTGCTTGCTTTCAGGTTCTGCTTTTGTTTGTAAATTTCCCTGCCTTCCTTCTTAACTGTTCTTCCTTCCCCCAACTATGATGCTTCCTGGACCTTTGCTGTCAAGTATCTGCAACTGAAACACTGTTCAAAAGAAACTCATGCTCAGAATCTCAACCATTACACCTAGATCTGAGACCTGAAACCAGAAAACTAAAAGAAAGCATAAGCAATAATTGGCCTTAGCAACATATTTATGGATATGTTTCCTGAGGCAAGGGAAACAAAACAAAAATGATCTATTGAGACTACACCAGAATAAAAAGCTTCTGCGCAGCAAAGGAAACAATCAACAAAATGAAAAGCCATCCTTCGGAATGGGAGAAGAAACTTGCAAGTTACATATCTGATTAAGTGTTAATATCCAAAATATGTAAAGAACTTGTACAACCCAATATCAAAAATCCCCAAATAATCTGATTAAAAAATTCGAAGAGTACCTGAACAGACATTTTTTTCCAAATAAGACATACAAATGGCCAACAGACACATGAAGAGATGCTCAACCTTACTAATCATCAGAGAAATGCACATCAAAACCACAGTGAGATATAACCTCACATCTGTCAGAATGGCTACTATTAAAAACATAAGAAATAACAAGTGTTGGTGAGGATGTGGAAAAAAGGGAACCCCCATGCAATGTTGATGGAACATAAATTAGTACAAGCACTGTGGAAGACATTATGGACTTTCCTCAAAAAATTAAAAATAGAAATGCCATGTGATCCAGTAATTCCATTCCTGGGTATTTACCCAAAGAAAATGAGAACACTAATTCAAATATGTGTGTGTGTGTGTGTGTGTGTGTGTGTGTGTGTGTGTGTGTGTGTAGGTATATATATATCCCTATGTTTATTGCAGTGTTGTTTACAGTAGCCAAGATATGGAAGCAACCTAAGTGTCTATAGATAGATGAATGGATAATGTGTGTATAATGTGTGTATAATGAAATATTAGCCATAAAAAGAATGAAATCTTGCCATTTGTAACAACATGGATGGACATACAGTGTTTTATGCTAAATGAAATAAGGCAGACAGAGAAAGACAAATACCATATGATTTTACTTGTATGTGGAATCTAAAAAGCCAAGCAAAGAACAAACAAAAAACCAGACTCTTAAATACAGAGCACAAACTGGTGTTTGTCAGAGGAGAGGTGGATGAGAGGATGGGTGAAATAGGTAAAGGGGATTAAGAGATACAAAGTTCCAGTTATAAAATAAATAAGGCATGGAGATGAAAAGTGCAGCACAGGGGACACAGCCAATAATATGGTAGTAATGTTAATATGGCATCAGCTGGTGACCACACTTTGCGTGGTGAGCACTAAGTAATGTACGGAATTGTCAAATCACTGTGTTGTACACCTGAAACTAACATAACATCGTATGTCACTTCATTATACATCAACTGTACTTCAATAATATATTTTAGGAAAAGGAAAAAAAGGAAAAAAAAACTATTAACTACCTTTTGCTCACCTAGACCCTTAGTCACAAACCTTCAAGATTTCTTCCCAAATGTGTCAGTGTCACTACAGATTGAATTTCTTATACTTCACCTGAAGTATCTTTTCCTTCCTTTACAGGTTCAATTTTAAAATTATAACTTAAGAGATGCTGATTCTTTTTTGAGAAGGGTCACATGAGTTGTTCTTAGTTTTGCAAATATCAGGCAACTAGGCACCTGGTGGAAGATTATAAGTGACCATTTTTATTCACCTGTTTTTGGTACATGAAGGCTTAGCTCAGTAATTCTCCAAGTGTAGTATCTGGACTAGTGATATTAGCATTACTTGGGAACTTGTGAGTATTATAAATTCTAGACCTCACCTAGACCTATTGGATCTGGTAGTGGGGCCAAACAACCTACTTTTAATAAGTTCTCTAGATATTTCTGATGGACACCGCCTGAATTTTGATAACAACTGCTTCATTCCCTTTAGTATAAAGAAATGGTGCTGTGCCAACTTGCATAAGAAGCCTAGTGCTAATCTGTGGGAAAGAAATTCTGAGATAATCACCTGCACCTTCTGAGACCCACATGTAGAGGATCATGACAGCAATGGGGATTGCATGAGGGACTATGATTACTTGGTAGAACGTTTGGACTGGTGTTTTATGGCCAACACAAGTTTTTTTTTTTTTAATTTATAATAGCTTTATCGAGATACAATTCACGTATCATTGTGAAAAATAATTAAAGACAGTGCAGGTGATACAAACCTTATTTAACAGTTAAGTGGGCAATTTCTATTTCCAAGGGTTCAAGGAATTACAAAATGGGTAGAAGACAGGATGCTTTTATGGGAGAAGGCATAAGGAACAAGGAAGAGAAAAACAGGAAATGAATTAGGAATAAGGAAATAAGTACAGAGCCCAGAGTTGGCTTGGTATTCAGGCATGACTGACTGGCTATACTGTGCTTCTTGGTCAAGAGAAGTATTTATACAGACATGGAAGTTATCTAAGTTTTGGTCTGTTGATGTGTGACACCCCTGACAGGCTTCCCTTGGGCCTAGAAATGTATTTCAGTACTGTGAAATTTACCCTCTTTAAAGCATATAATTCATGATTTTTAGTATATTCATAACATTGTGCAAACATCGCTACCCTATACAAAGATTTATAGAAGCTGACTTTGGTAAAGTATGTGAAATTACACAAGAAGTGTGCTCAAGCCAGAATCTCTAACCCATCAGGGAGTTTTGATAAACAGTGACTGCGTGTATGAATATCAGCTAGGTGCACTGTGGAGACAGAACTCACGAGAAGCACCTCACACCTGGGATGGGCAGGAAAAGATCCTTACAGCAGAGGCAACTAGTGTGTTCCAGAAAACTATTTAGGACCAACCTTCAACAGAAATCAACAGTGAATGGTAGGATTTGATTATATCTGTTTGCCAAAGGCAGGTCTGATTTATATGTGTCATCCTGGCATAATTATTAATCACATGCCCTTTCACTCACCAAAATGTACTAGCTTAGGTGATAAATCATATGATCACCTTAATTAGGCCTTCTAGTTCTCTGTCTTGGAGATGCTTTCTCTCTGATACTCTGCCTAGCCTTCTCTGCAGCCCCCAATTCCAATTTTCATCTCCAAAGCTCAGTGTGACCACCACTCTGCATTGTTGTCCACCACCATGTGGACACTAGTCCACTAGTCATGGGACACTTTGGGGATTATTTCACTTTTTTACCTTTGCCACCTCTTGTCCAACATCTTGAAAGTTATATCAGATAATGAGGTTTAGTCTGTTATATGTCATTTAACCATGACATTATATCTGTGAGGTTTGTACGTGTCATTGCTTATAGCAGTAGTTTACTCTTTTTTGTTTAAGATTCCTTGCATGAGTAATATACAACAATAAATTTATTCCACTTTTGAGAGATATGTTGGTGATTCTAGTTTTTGACTATTACAAATGTTGCATGTTATTTGGTAGGCATACACACGTATTTCCATTGGACATATATCCTGAAGTAGAATTTTTGAGATACATGTTGTATTGGTCTTTAGATTTTTAAGTAGTTTTCTGAAATAGTTTACCATTTTACCTTCTTGTGCTATCAATTTATGAGCATTTCAGTTGCTCACATTCTCACCAACACTTGGTATTGTCAATCCTTTAAATTTTAGCTCTTTTGGTGGTGGTGTTGAAACTCCACAATTTGTTTCTTTCTTTTCTTTCTTTCTCTTTCTTTCTTTCTTTCTTTCTTTCTTTCTTTCTTTCTTTCTTTCCTTTCTTTCCTTTCTTTCTTTCTCTTTCCTTCTTTCTTTCTTTCTTTCTTTCTTTCTTTCTTTCTTTCTTTCTTTCTTTCTTTCTTTCTTTCACATTTATTCATTTTTGAGAGACAGAGAGAGACATAGCATGAGTTGGGAAGGAGCAGAGAAAGAGGGAGACACAGAATCCGAAGCTGGCTCCAGGCTCTGAGCTGTCAGCACAGAGCCTGACGCGGGTCCCGAACTCATGGACTGTGAGATCATGACCTGAGCTGAAATCAGACACTTACCCAACTGAGCCACCCAGGTGCCCCAAAGACTCCACAATTCTTTAAGAAAAAAAATTTTTTTAATATTCATTTATCTTTGAGAGAAAGAGAGAGAGACAGACAAAGGCATGAGCAGGGGAGGGTTAGAGAGAGGGAGACACAGGATCCAAAGCAGGCTCCAGGCTCTGAACTGTCAGCCTGGAGCCTGATGCAGTTCTCGAACTCACAGACTGAAGACGTCACAATTCTTAATGTTGAACGCTTTATTTATTTCACACTCTATCTCTTAAAATAACATTTAAATGTCACTAGCATTTCACATTTGTGGCATTTTTGAATCCAAAAATGTCACAAATGTCAAATGCTGGTAAGGATGTGGAACGAGGGGAACTCTCAATCATTGCTGGTGGGAATGTAGAGTGGTACAGACACCTTGAAAGACAGTTGGCAATTGTTTGCAAAGCGAAGCATAATTTTATTATACAATTTAGCAATAATACTCCTAGGTATTTACTCAACTGAGCTGAAAACTTATGTCCAAATAAAAACCTGGACACACACACACACACACACACACACAAATAATAAAAAATAATGTTTAAATCTCTAGAATGTATACCCTGTATTTTCAAATGCAGATAAAATCTAGGTCTGTAAAAGTTAGGATCTATTTCATACCCAATCTTTTAAAATTTATATAAAAATTTAAAAATGAAACTAATATTTTTTTATTTATTATTTATTTGTTTGTTTATTTATTTATTTTAGAGAGATAGTGTGTGAGTAGGGGAGAGGGGAAGAGGGTGAGGGAGAGAGAATCCCAAGCAGGCTCCACACTCAGCAGAATTTGACATGGGGCTTAATCCCACAACCCTGGGATCATGACCTGATTACTGGTGTCCAGACACTCAACCTACTGAGCCACCCAGGCACCCCTGTATGCATTTTATAAAATAGTGGCATTAGATTCCATCGTTTCTAAAATATCTAATAATTTTTAAGTCTTTATATGTATATAAACTTTACCTTATATTTTGAATTTGTATGTGGTGTTTTTCAGAATTTCTTAGTCTTTCTAGACATTAAATTATCATATTCAGGGGTACCTGGGTGGCTCAGTCAGTTGAGCATCCGACTTCAGCTCAGGTCGTGATTTCACGGTTCATGGGTTCAAGCCCCACATTGGGCTCTATGCGGACAGCTCAGAGCCTGGAGCCTGTTTTGGATTCTGTGTCTCCCCCTCTCTCTGTCCTTCCACTGCTATCTCTCTCTCTCTGTCTCTCAAAAAAAGTAAATAAACATTAAAAACTTATCATATCTCAAAATACTGTGCCTACTAAATTCTTCAAAAGGCAGAATTCACTGATACATGATTTTCAGTAGATTATCTGTTGTGTAAATGGCCCTGTACTAGGTAGGGCACTGCACAAACCCATGAATAAGGCATGGTACATTTTGTTCGATGAGTATGTTCTCGAAGCAGCCATTAGATGAATATACCAATGCTTATTATAAACAAACATTTCCCAGATGTTCTCCAAAGAACATCTTGCTTAAGATGGTAACTTGGACAAAAAGCAAAACATAAAAACACGCAGAACAGTTCTGTTATCAAATAATTTGAGCAAAAGATAGAATATAATGGGAAATATCAAGTACTTTGGATTTTGGAAAAAAAGAGAGCCTTATTTACTACAAACTGGTTTCTCTAAGTAATACTGGTGTCCACATAATATGGTTTAATAAATGGAAATTGATTTATTCTTGGAGTACTAGCATGGAGCTTATAAGTTTATCTATGATTGCGTATCTCTGACGGGAATTTGGGCTCTTGGTGTTTCCTTGGCCTTTCTGTTAATTTATCTATAGTGTTCATTAGGACTGCCTAGTTAATTTTTGTTACATTCATATATTATTGATCTAGTAGTTTATATGTTGAAAGCCTTTCCTTTTTGTTGTTTTACACTGAAATAAAATAATGTTGTCAAAGTGACATGGAATTATTCATATTCCATTTATAATATTGTATGTATTTAACTGTTACTCACTTTTGGAAAAGTCTCTTTAATTTAACTAGGTCCTTATATTGATTTCTCTAGATCCCAGTGGTTGAAATTTTCATTAAGCTGATAAGTAAAGTTAATGTTGTATTAGTATAAAGTTGGCATTTTCATCATTTATCTGAAAAATAGAATGGAAATGGTTAGTTCTTAGGACATGAGATTTTTCAGAAAATTTTAATGGCTACAATATGCTAACAAATGACTTGCCTAAAGCTTCTTTTTTTTCCCCCTCCAATTGAATCTAGTTTATGTAACCTCTCCTAAAATCTATTTTTAGTAAATAATGGATGTTGACTGCATTATTTTAAAAGTTGATTAAACATGTCTTACTATTTAGATTATTCTTTTACTTTTTATTAGGCATTTTTAACTTTTCAAGGTGCTTTTCATATTGTGTGTTTTAAACATTGGATTTTCTTGGGCCTCAGTACCACCCTGTGATTGGTAAGACAGGTTTATTCATTTCTATGTACTACAGGGGTTTGGGGATTTAGTCATACATTTGTAACTGATTCACCAAAGTTTACACAGCCAGTTAGTGGCAGTGAATGCTATAACCTTGGTACCTGGCTTCCATTTCAGTGATATACTAGATTAACTACTTAGGTTTTTTTTTTTTTTTTTTTTTTTTCATAAATACTTAAAACAAGCAGTGTTTAAATAAATAGGTATTTTATTCAAGCAGAAATTTAATGACTTTTTAGAAACTGAATTTGGTTAGAAATGATTTTAGTTTAAAGACCCTTTGGGGATTAATTCATAGCAAAGCTGTTTTCCCAATGGATACATTTTTTGCAGCAAATTCAAAAGCTCAGTATACTAAAAATGTGCTAATATCTCAATCTGCTTTTATTTAATCAGCTATGTGGCTTTCATTACTTCTTAGAAAAGAATCTTACTTCTATTAAAATGTCAAGACAGCTTCATAAAAAAACACTAAGAAGACTGATGTCTTAAGTCATGTACCAACAACAATCTCATTATTTATTCTCACCTCATTTGTACTTGGGCCAGTGACATCTATGATTGTAGCAATGCCCCCATCTAAAATTTCGAAAAGTTGTTTGTTAAACATAGAGATTCTACCCTGAAGGGGGGCTCATTATTTGGGGGCTGCTTCTTTTCAGTCTTCATCTGTTCTTCATTTAGCTCCTTCCTCTGACTCTGTGCTCGTTCTCTCTCTTCTTTGACATCCCTTCCCGGTGACAGAGAACACTTTTCTCGGGATGGCCTACAGGATTCCAGGCAGACATGGCCCATGGGAAGCACTGGTGGAGGGTAGAACACTAACCACCAAGGGGGTTTCTCACTGTCCCTTCTGCCTCAAGTAGCACCACTGGCAGCTGCTCATCTTTGACACAGCTCCTGTGCTAGAGAGTTCATTCCTCCTCCATAGTTCCGGCTTCCAGGACCCACCTGCACTTCTGGGCTCGAATAACAATATCTCCTTCCCTCGTCCTTTCTACTGTAGGGATGGAAAGGGCTTCTTAGAGTCGCTGACCTTTCGATTGTCTCACCTTCTTCTGTTTGACTCCTCTGCCTTTTCTCCATTTGTGTAACCAGTTCTCTATACCGAGTCCTCCCTATTTGAAAGACTGGGGAGGGGGGGGTGTGTGGCAATTTCTTCTAGAAATTGCTAGATACAGCATTCAGTTTAACCACTCCACAGAAGCTGATGTGGCAGCTTCTTTTTACCATTTTTATTCTTTGTCTTTCTTAACAATTGTTTTCCTGATTCAGGTTCTGTCACTTGGTCTTTTTAAACTCAAGTTAGTCACCTTCTTTGGCTCCTCTTCCTATTTTTTTAAAAGAATTTTTTTAGTACAGGGTGCCTGGGTAGCTCAGTCGGTTAAGCGGAAGTCCGACTTTAGCTCAGGTCATGATCTCATGGCTCATGAGTTTGAGCCCCGTGTCAGGCTCTGTGGTGACAGCTCAGAGCCTGGAGTCTGCTTCGGATTCTGTGTCTCTCTTTCTCTCTCTGCCCCTCCCCCACTCACCCTCTGTCTCTCTCTCTCTCCTTCAAAAGTAAATAAACATTAAAAAAATTTAAAAAAAAAGAATTTTTTTAGTACTTAGTATTTTTTTGCCAGTAATTATTTATGTATCCAAATCTTCCCAGACCTCATTTGGGTAGCAGTGAGGTCGTATAGCAGGCAATCTCTAATTTTATATAGTGTTCCCAGACCCTACCTATATGCCTAGGATACCTGAGTCTCCTTGGCAGTATTTCTTACTACCATGTGTGCTGGGGACTCCTTAGGCTAGTCTCATAAACATTGGAACATTGGTTTTATGATCATTCACTTTGCTGTTTATGCCCTGGCTAAGCAGTGCCTGGACTCTTGACCCGTGGAAATGCTTAGCTAACAAATGTGTATTGCTTTAAGCTACTAAAGTTGTGGTAATCTGTGATACAGCAGTATAAAGCCAGTACCATTGCAGACATTATTTTCAGTTGTCCATTAGACATGTTTCTATACATTTCCACAATATCCACTAGGATTTCTAGAAGCCATTTCACATGCATTTTATCCCCAATAAAATTATTTCCTATTCCTCAAAGCACCTTTCCTTCTCATATTGAACACCCTAACTTATTTAGTATACTATTGAACATAGAGCTACTCAAACCAGAAATTAGGCTTCTTTCTTTACCACATTCCTAATCAGTCACCAAATGCTATCTATTTTACCACAGAAAAACACTTCGAAATTAATCCAGAGTCTTTACTCTCTTACTGAAATAATCACAAATCTAGTTTTCAAACTCCAGTCAAGCCATCCGATTTTCGTGTGTGAGGTTTCTGGAAACAATAAAACACCTGCCTCTCCCAAACACCCTAAAATTCCAAGCAACAAAAACCAAAAATTAAAAAAAAAAACAAAACAACAAGCAAACAAAAAACCAAATCAAGTCATTCTGTTGATGACTCTCCCTCATTGCCTACATGATTAAGTTCAAACATGTTAAGTAGGCAGATAAGTACAAATTTTAATCAAAACTTTTTTTAAGTTTATTTATTTATTTATTTTGAGAGAGATAGAGAGAAGTGCAGGTGAGGAGGGACAGAGAGAGGGGGGTGGAGAATCCAAAGCAGACTCAGCGCTGACAGCACAGAGTCCGATGCGGGGCTCGAATCCCCGAACTATGAGATCATGACCTGAGCTGAAGTCAGACTGTTAAACGACTGAGCCACCCAGGCACCCCAAAACTTTTTTTTTAGTATCTTATTCTAATATTTCTCATTCCAACTCTATGTATCACTGTTACCTCAGCATTTATCATGTTTTCTTCCCTTCTTTGCCTGGCAGTTTTCCCATTATTTTCATTCACTCATTCATTCATTTATTTAATGTACCAAGTCTTGTTTATTAGTTCAGAACAAGATAGTCCCTAACTTTGTGGAGTTCACATTCTTAGATGAATACATCAATGCTTATCATAAACAGACATTTCCCAGATGTTCTCCAAAGAACATCTTGCTTAAGATGGTAACTTGGGTGTCAGACGATAAATAAATGTGAACAAATAAACACTTACTATAAAAGTATATGTGTGTATATATATGTATGTATTTTAATTTTTTAATGTTTTTATTTATTTTTGAGAGAGAGACAGAATGCAAGGGGCGGGGGAGGGGCAGAGAGAGATGGAGACACAGAATCCGAAGCAGGCTCCAGGCTCCAAGCTGTCAGCACAGAGCTCGACACGGGGCTCAAACTCACAAACGGTGAGATCATGACCTGAGCCAAAGTTGGAGGCTTAATTGACTGAGCCACCCAGATGCCCCAATATCAAAGTATATTTTATGAAGAAAGTAAGTAACATAGAATGAATATCAGTGCAATTTTTGGAAGGGTACACTGAAACAGCCCCTTTAAGGAGGGGGCCTTGCTGTTGAGATGGAGAAAGCCTTGGGGGAATCTGGGAAAAGAGAACTGCAGCAGAGGAAAGAGCCAATGTAAAGACTTTGGAATGAGTGTAAGTTTGGCATGTTTAACAAGGAGCAAGAGGGCTAGTGTGGCTACAGCACAAAGGACAAAGGGAAGAGAAAGGGAATGAGAAATAAAAGGTGGGTTGTGTAGGTGATGGTAAGGAGAACTTATCATAAGTCTCATAGGAAACCAGGAGAGTTATATGACCTGCTCTGTTTAAAAAAATTACTCTATAGCCAAATTATGGAAAGAGCCTAAATGTCCATCAACTGATGAATGGATAAAGAAATTGTGGTTTATATACACAATGGAGTACTACATGGCAATGAGAAAGAATTAAATATGGCCCTTTGTAGCAACGTGGATGGAACTGGAGAGTGTGATGCTAAATGAAATAAGCCATACAGAGAAAGACAGATACCATATGTTTTCACTCTTATGTGGATCCTGAGAAACTTAACAGAAACCCATGGGGGAGGGGAAGGAAAAAAAAAAGAGGTTAGAGTGGGAGAGAGCCAAAGCATAAGAGACTGTTAAAAACTGAGAACAAACTGAGGGTTGATGGGGGGTGGGAGGGAGGGGAGGGTGGGTGATGGGTATTGAGGAGGGCACCTTTTGGGATGAGCACTGGGTGTTGTATGGAAACCAATTTGACAATAATTTTCATATATTGAAAAAAAAAAGAAAAAAAATTACTCTGACCACTTTATAGACATAATCTCTAGGAAAAGCCTGAATAGAATTAGGGAGCTGAATTAGATCAAAGAGATATGATGGTACCCCAGGAGCAGTGGAAGCACAGAAATATTTTATATTCAGGATATAATTTAAAAGTAGCTCTGATAGGTGATTACTAATGGATAGAATAAGAGTTGTGGGTATAAGGAACACAGGTTAACCAATGTGTAGTGTGAAAAATACAGGAGAAACAATGATGACTGTTGGGTTTTTTGTCTGAGGAACCAGAAGAAAGGAACTGTTATTTACAGAGATGGAGAAGACTAGAATAGGAGGGAAGAGTGGAGTGGGGGAGGAGGAATAAGATGTCTCCTATTGACCCTGTTAAGTTCTAGACACTGATGACCCTTTCAAACAGTGATAGTAAGTAAGGAATTGGGTAAACTATATATTTTCTCAGGAGGCTTCAGGGGAAATCTTGGAGCAGGAATATGTGTTTCTCTTCAAATATCATTGCTATAATGAAGTCTTTTAGTTAGAATTGATCTGTGATTTTATAAGCCTTTTATGTACCTCAATTAAAATACATGAAATATTATAATTGTCTTTGTATATTATCTCTCCAAATGGACTCTGTGATCCTTGAAGCCAAGGGTTACATTGTACTCATGTTTTATTTATTCTAGAAATATTATTGTTCCTACTCTGCTCAGATATTACTCTAGGCACTAAGAAGAATAAATAAAATATTTGGGAGCATGTTTAAACTGTCTTCATTATGTTTAATACATCTTTGCATTCATGTGCTTCACACAGGGTTTGGCACATAATATTCATTTATTCTTTCATTCATTTAAAATATTTTTTGTTTTTATTTTTAGAGAGAGAGAGAGAGAGTGTGTGAGCAGGAGAGAGGGGCAGAGGGCAAGAGAGAGAGAGAGTCCTAAGCAGGCTCCATGCCCAATGTGGAAGCAGGCTTGATCCCTCGACCCTGGGATCATGACCCAAGCTGAAATCAACAGTCAGGTGCTCAACTGACTGAGCCACCCAGGTGCTCTGGTTTGGCACATAATATTTAAATCAAATGTTTGCTGAATGAATGAAATGACTGAATAAATGTCTCCCCTTCCACTCCTCCATATTATGGTTGTTTTATTAATGGATTTTTGTATTTTTAAAGGTGTTAAAACAGGGTGGTAGAATTTTAAGACTGTGCATTTTAAGCCTGGGTCAGACTTGGATCTGAGTTACTCAGGGAGTTTTAATAAACTGGGATATGGGAGCCCAATATATAAAGAGAGACCAGTATTACCCAGGATTAGGACTCAAGGAAAATAAGCATTAATAACTATCATTAGGATTCTAATGTTCTCTTAAAAAGAGGTTTTATTCCATATTAATTTTAAAAATAAACTTTGAAATTTAGAATAGCTTTAGATTTACAGAAAGAATGTGAAGTTAGTACAGAGAGTTCCTGTATATCTCACACCCAGTATCTATCTGCTTTATTAATGCCTTCCATTAGTGTGGTACATTTGTCATACAACTGGTGAACCAATATAAATACATTATCATTAACTAAAGACCATATGTGCAACTGTTATAAGCATTTGCATGTATGTGTCTGTGTGGAGGTACATGTGCAAGTCATTTGGATAAATACGTAAGAGTACAGTTGCTGGATTCCATGGTAAGACTACATTTAGCTTTGTAAGACGCTGCCAAACGGTCCTCCAGATGGTTCCAACAAGCAGTGAATGAGAGTTCCTGTTGCTCCATATCTTTGTCATCAGTTGGCATTGTCAGGTTTTGGATTTTAGGCATTTTGATAGGTGTGTAAGGGTATCTCATTGTTTTATTATTTAAAAAAATAAAGTGTATTTTATTTTTGAGAGAGAGAATGAACGAGCATGAGTGAGGTACGGGCAGAGAGAGAGAGGGAGAAGGAGAGAATTCCAAACAGGCTCTGTGCTTCAGTGCAGAGCCGGATGCAGGGCTCGAACCCACGGACCATGAGATCACGACCTGAACAGAGATCAAGAGTCAAGCTCAACTGACTGAGCCACCCAGGTACCCCATGTATCTCATTGTTTTAATTTAAATATCTTTAATGAGAAATGATGTTGAGTACGTTTTCATATGCTTATTTATCATTTGTATATATTCTTTGGTGAGGGATCTGTTCAGGTCTTTTGCTTAATTTTTAATCATGTTCATTTTTTTGTTGGGTTCTAAGAGTTCTTTCTGTATTTTAGGATAATAGTCCTTTATCACATGTCTTTTGAAAATATTGTCTCTAGTCCATAGTTTGTCTTATTTCATTCTCTTTTTTTTTTTTTTTAACATTTTTAATTTATTTTTGGGACAGAGAGAGACAGAGCATGAACGGGGGAGGGGCAGAGAGAGAGGGAGACACAGAATCAGAAACAGGCTCCAGGCTCTGAGCCATCAGCCCAGAGCCTGACGCGGGGCTCGAACTCACGGACCGCGAGATCGTGACCTGGCTGAAGTCGGACGCTTAACCGACTGCGCCACCCAGGCGCCCCTTATTTCATTCTCTTAACAGTGTCTTTTACAGGGCAGAAGTTTTTGATTTTAAAAAAGTCCAATTCATCTGTTTTTATGGATCATACTTTGGTATTATATTTAAAAACTCATCCCCAAACTCAAGTTTATATAGATTTTCTCCTATATTTTCTTCTAGAAGTTCTACAATTTTGCATTTTATGTTAGGTCTGTGATTCATTCTGATGTGTGTGTGTGTGTGTGTGTGTGTGTGTGTGTGTGTGTGTATGTAATATATAAGGTTTCTATCTAGGTTATTTATTTTTCCATATGAACATCCAGTTGTTTTAGTACCATTTATTGAAAAGACTATTCTTTATCCATTGAACTGTCTTTGGATCTTTGGGAAAAAATCGGTTGTATAATTGTGGGGATTGATTTCTGGATTCTCCATTTGTTCTATTCATGTATATGCTTAAAAAAAGCAGTATCATGCCTTGATTGCTGTGGATTAAAATGATTCTTGAAATCAGGTAATGTGAGTCCTTCAAATTTTTTCTTCTTCGGTATTGGGTTGACTATTTTAAGACATTTGTTTTCCATATACATTTGAGAATCAGCTTGCTGATATCTACAAAATAGTTTGCTGAGATTTTGATTAGAATTGCTGATACCTTAACACTACTGAAACTTTCAGTCCATGAACACAAAATATTTATTTATTTACGTCTTTCATTTTTTAAAGTTTATTTATTTATTTTGGAGAGAGAGAGAACACATGCTTGCAAGCAGGAGAGGGGCAGAGAGAGAGAGAGAGAGAGAGAGAGAGAGAGAGCGAGAGAGAGACAGGGAGACAGAGAATCCCAGGCAGGCTCCGCACTGTTAGCACAGAGAGCCATGTGGGGCTTGAACTCACAAACTGTGAGATCATGACCTAACCTGAAATCAAGAGTCGGATGCTTAACCAGTTGAGCTACCCAAGAGTCCCTTTTTTCATTTTTTAAATTAGTGTTTTGCAGTTTTCTGCATATAGATTTTATATTATTTTGTTAGATTTACCCTTAAGTATTTCATATATTGGTACTATTGTAAATGGATTTTTATTTAAAATTCCAATTTTTATAGGAAAACAATTGTCTTGTATACTATTCTTTTATCTTGAGAACTTTCTATATACATGCTTATTAGTTGCAGAAGGTGTTTTTGATAGATTCTTTGGGATTTTCTATGTAAAGAGCCAAGTCATGTGAAATAAAGACAATTTTATTTCCTACTTTCTAATATGTTTTCTTTCTTCTGACTGCCTCCCTCTCTCTTAACTGCATTAACTTAAACTCCTAGTACAGTGTCAAACAGGAGGGGTAAGAGGGGATATCCTGCCATTTTTGACAATCTTTTTTAAAAATTTAAATCCAAGTCAGTTAACATATAGTGTAATAATGATTTCAGAAATAGAATTTAGTGATTCATCATTTGCATATAACACCCAGTGCTCCTCCCAACAAGTGTCATCTTTAATACCCATCGCCCATTGCCCATTTATCCCATTCCCCCACCCAACACCTCTCCAGCAACCCTCAGTGTGTTCTCTGTATTTAAGAGTCTCTTATGGTTTGTCTCCTTCTCTGTTTATATCTTATTTTTGTTTCCCATTTTGTATGTTCATCTGTTTTGTTTCTTAAATTTCACATTTGTCTTTTTCACTGACTTATTTTGCTTAGCATAATGCACTCTAGTTCCATCCATGTTGTTGGAAATGGCAAGATCTCATTGATTTTGATTGCTGAGTAACACTCCATTGTATATATATTCCCCATCTTCTTTATCCATTCATCCATTGATGGACATTTGGTCTCTTTCCATACTTTGGCTATTGTCGATAGCGCTGCTATAAAATTGGAGTGCATGTGCACCTTCGAAAACACACCTGTATCCCTTGGGTAAATGCCTAGTAGTGTAATTGCTGGGTCATAGGGTAGTTCTATTTTTAATTTTTTGAGGAGCCTACATACTGTTTTCAGAGTGGTTGCACCAGTTTGCATTTCCACCAGTAGGGTGCAAAAGGGTTCCTCTTTCTCTGCATCCTTGGCAACATCTGTTGTTGCCTGAGTTGTTAATTTTAGCCATTCTGACACGTATGATGTGGTATATCATTGTGGCTTTGATTTGAATTTCTCTGATGATGAGTGATGTTGAGCATTTTTTCATGTGTCGGTTGGCCATCTGGATGTCTTCTTTGGAGAAGTGTCTATTCATGTCTTTTGCCCATTTCTTCACTGGATTATTTGCTTTTTGGGTGTTGAGTTTGATAAGTTCTTTATAGATTTTGGATACTTACCCTTTATCTACATTTAAAAATACCTTCTCTTCTCCCATTCTGTCAGTTGCCTTTTAGTTTTGCTGATTGTTTCCTGTGCTGTGCAGAAACTTTTTATCTCAGTGAGGTCCCAGTAGTTTATTTTTGCTTTTGTTTCCCTTGCCTCAGGAGACATGTCAAGAAAGAAGTTGCTGCGGCCAAGGTCAAAGAGATCGCTACCTTTCTTCTCCTCTAGGATTATGATGGCTTCCTGTCTTACATTTCATCCATTTTGAGTTTATTTTGTGTATGGTGTAAGAAAGTGGTCCAGGTTTATTCTTCTGCATGCCACTGTCCAGTTTTCCCAACACCGTGTGCTGAAGAGACAGTCTTTTTTCCATTGGATATTCTTTCCTCCTTTGTCAAAAATTAGTTGGCCATATATTTGTGGGTCCATTTCTGGGTTCTCTATTCTGTTCCATTGATCTATGTGTCTGTTTTTGTACCAGTACCATACTGTCTTGATGATTACAGCTTTGTAATGCAGCTTGAAGTTTAGAATTGTGATTTCTCCAGCTGTGGTTTTCTTTTTCAACATTACTTTGACTATTCAGGATCTTTTACGGTTCCATACAAATTTTAGAATTGTTTCTTCTAGCTCTGTGAAGAATGCTGGTGTTATTTTGATAGGGATTTTATTGAATATGTAGATTGCTTTGGGTAGTATTGACATTTTAACAATATTCTTCAAATCCATGTGCATGGAATGTTTTTCCATTTTTTATGTCTTCTTCAGTTTCTTTCATAAGCTTTCTATAGTTTTCAGTGTATGGATTTTTCACCTCTTTGGTTAGGCTTATTCCTAAGTATTTTATGGTATTTGGTGCAATTATAATGGAATTGATTCCTTGATTTGTTTTTCTGCTGCTTCATTATTGGTATATAGAAATGCAACCGATTTCTGTACGTTAATATTATACCCTGTGGCTTTGCTGAATTCACATCAGTTATAGCAGTGTTTTGGTGGAGTCTTTTAGGTTTTCCACATAGAGTATCATCATCTGTGGAGAACATTTGACTTCCTCCTTCCCAATTTGGAGGACTTTTATTTCTTTTTGTTGTCTGATTGCTGAGGCTAGGACTTCCAACACTATGTTGGATAACAGTCGTGAGAGTGGACATCCCTGTCATGTTCCTGACCTTAGTTTTTTCCCATTGAGGAGATATTAGATGTGGGTCTTTAATGATCTTGAAGTATGTTCCTTCTATCCCTACTTTCTTGAAGGTTTTTTTTTTATCAAGAAATGATGCTGTATTTTGTCAAATGCTTTTTCTGCATCTATTGAGAGGATCATGTGGTTCTTATCCTTTATTTTATTGATGTGATGTTTCACGCTGGTTGATTTGCAGATATTGAACCAGACCATTGCAGGAATAAATCCCACTTGATCATGGTGAATAATTCTTCTTATGTATTATTGGATCTGGTTTGTTTGTGTCTTGTTGAGAATTTTTGCATCCATGTTCATCAGGGAAATTGGTCTGTAGTTCTCCTTTTTAGTGGGGTCTTTGTCTGGTTTTGGAGTCAAGGTAATGATGGCCTCATAGAATGAGTTTGGAAGTTTTCCTTCCATTTCTATTTTTTGGAACAGCTTCAAAAGACTAGGTGTCAACTCTTCTTTAAATATTTGGTAGAATTCTCCTGGAAAGCCATCTGGCCCTGGACTCTTGTTTGTTAGGAGATTTTTGATTACTGATTCAATTTCTTTACTAGTTATGGGTCTGTTCAAATTTTCTATTTCTTCCTGTTTCAGTTTTGGTAGTTTATATGTTTCTAGGAATTTGTGCATTTCTTCCATATTGCCCAATTTGTTGGCATATAATTGCTCATAATATTCTCTTATTATTGTTTGTATTTCAGTACTGTTGGTTGTGATCTGTCCTCTTTAATTCATGATTTTGTTTATTTGGTCCATTTCCTTTTTCTTTTTGATCAGTCTGGCTAGGGGTTTATCAATTTTGTTAATTCTTTCAAAGAACCAGCTCCTGGTTTCATTGATCAGTTCTACTCTTTTGTTTTTTTCCCCCAATATCATTGATTTCTTCTCTAATCTTTATTACTTCCCTTTTTCTGCTGGTTTTGTGCTTTATTTGCTGTTCTTTTTCCAGCTCTTTTAGGTGTAAGTTTAGGTTGTGTATTTGAGACCTTTATTCCTTCTTTAGGAAGGCCTGGATTGCTATATAGTTCTTTCTTATGACCACCTTTTATGTTTCCCACAGTTTTGGACTGTCATGTTTTCATTTTCATTGGCTTCCATGTTATTTTTAATTTCACCTTTAATATCTTGTTTAACCTATTCATTCTGGTTTTTTTACACTTTAAATATCTTTTATTTTTATTTGCTGACACCTCTCAATAAAGCTAAAGAGAGGGAAATTATCCATTTTCCCATGATATGAAATGCAAAGACATGTGTATAGCCATTTGCCATCTGACTCTTCTTATGGTGGCTATTGCCTTACAGACTTTTATTTTTTTTTTTAATTTTTAAATATAATTTATTGACAAATTGGTTTCTGTACAACACCCAGTGCTCATCCCAATAAGTGCCCTCTTTAATTCCCATCACCCACTCTCCCCTCTCCCCCACCCCCCATCAACCCTCAGTTTGTTCTCAGTATCCATGAGTCTTTTATGGTTTGCCTCCTGCCCTCTCTGTAACTTTTTTCCCCCTCCCTTCCCCCATGGTCTTCTGTTAAGTTTATCAAGATCCACCTATGAGTAAAAATCCATTAATTATTTAGTAGGATGTTCTTTAATCTCCAAGTATTCATGGTCTTTCCCAATTTTTTCTTGTGGTTGATTTCGAGTTTCATAGTGTTGTGTTCTGAGACTATGAAAGGTATGCTCTTGATCTTTTTATACTTATTGATTTGTGACCCAGTATGTGATCTCTTTTGGAAAATGTTCCATGTGCACTCGAGAAGAATATGTATTTTGCTGTTTTAGGATGAAATGTTCTGAAAATATCTTTTAAGTCCATTCGGTCCAGTGTGTCATTCAAAGCCATTGTTTCCTTGTTGATTTTCTGCTTAGCTGATCTGTTCATTGTTGTAAGTGGGGTATTAAAGTCCCCTACTCTTATGGTATTCTTATCAATGAGTTTCTTTATGTGTGTGATTAATTGATTTATATATTTGGGGCATAAATATTTACAATTGTTGGGGGCATAAATATTTACAATTGTTAGATCTTCTTGGTGGATAGACCCCTAATTATGATACAATGCCCTTCTTCATCTCTTGATACAGTCTTTATTTTAAAATTTAGTTTGTCTGATGTAAGTATGGCTACTCCAACTTTCTTTTGATGACCATTAGCGTGATAGATGGTTCTCCATCCCCTTATTTTCAATCTACAGGTGTCGTTAGGTATAAAATGAGTCTCTTGTAAGCAGCATATAGATGGGTCTTGTTTTCTTATCCATTCTGATATCCTATGTCTTTTGATTAGAGCATTTAGTCCATTTACATTTATAAACATGAATTTAGTGCCCTTGTGTTGCCTGTAGAGTTGGTGTCTCTGGTGATGTGCTCTGGTCTTTTCTAGTCTTTATTGCTTTTGGTCTTTTTTGTTTTGTTTTGTCTTTTCTCTCCTCAAAGAGTCCCCCTTAAAATTTCTTGCAGGGCTGGTTCAGTGGTTACAAACTCCTTTAGTTTTTATGTGTCTGGGAAACTTTTTATATCTCCTTCTATTTTGAATGACAGCCTTGCTGGATAAAGAATTCTTGGCTGCGTATTTTTCTGATTCAGTACATTGAATATATGCTGCCACTCATTTCTGGCCTGCCAACTTTCTATGGATAGGTCAGCTATGAACCTTACCTGTCTTCCCTAATAGGTTAAGGACTTTTTTTCCCTTGTTGCTTTCATAATTCTTTCCTTTTCTGTGTATTTTGCTAATTTTACTATGATAGGCCTTGGTAACGGTCGTTTTTGTTTAATGTAATGGGAGTTCTCTGTGTTTCTTGGATTTTGATGTCTGTGTCCTCCCCAGATGAGGAAAGTTTTCTGTAATTTGCTCACTTAAACCTTCTGCCCCTGTTTTTCTATCTACATCTTCTGGGACTCCTATGATTCAGATGTTATTCCTTTTTAATAAGTTACTGAGTTCTCTGAGTCTTCTATTGTGCTCTTTTGCCTTTGTCTCCCTTTTTTTTCTGCTTCGTAATTCTGCATAATTTTATTTTCTGTATTGCTGATTCACCTATCTGATTCATCCATTGTTGCTGTCATGGTATCCATTTGGTTTTGCATCTCAGTTATAGCATTTTTTATTTCAACCTGAGTAGATTTTATTTCTTTTATTTTTGCAGATAGGGATTCTCTGGTGTCTTCTATGCTCTTTTCAATCCCAGCTAGTATTCTTATTATCATGTTTCTAAATTGTAGTTCAGACTCTTACTTATATCTGTGTTGATTAAGTCCCTGGCTATTATTTCAACCTGTTCTTTCTTTTAGGGTTAATTCCTTTGTTTAGTCATTTTGAAGAAAGAAAAACATTACTAAAATAAAAAGAAAAAATTAAAAAATTAAAAGAAACAAAAAATCAAATAAAGGAAGCTTGATCCTAGGTGTGTTTCAGTCTGCTTGTTGAAAGAAGCTTTATAGAATAGAGAAAAATGGGAATGGAAAATAAAAAGGATATGAAAAAATTTAAAAATTAAAAAAATATACAATAAAATTAGAATAAAATAAGGAAAATGGAATAGAATAAAAACTTAAAGTAAAAAAATTTTTTCTCTTTCTGTATTTAAGAAACAGAAAGGAAAAAAAAACAATTTAAGCAAAAACAGAGGCAAAGGGAACAAACAAATAAATGAACCAGCAAACAGAATGAAACCCAAAGGAAGTTACATCCAGTTTACCCTAGAATTGAAACTATGAAACACTATTGTCCATACACTAAGCAGGTGGAGTGACTTGTGCTGGTCTCCTGGGGGATGTGCTTGGAGGGTGCAGTTGGGCAGGGCTTGGTATAATGGTTCTGTTATCTGCTAGGTGGTGCTGGTTAGCTTAGCTTATTGGGGTGGATCAGTGTGTGTGCACTCGTGTGGGAGAGGTGGAAATGGCTTCACCCAGCTTCCTAGTCTCTGGCACAGGAACTTTGCCCTCACCTACCCGCAGTCAATCATCCTTCTTTTGTCTCAGACCTCTGTCCACTCCCCACCTCTGCCTTGTCTGTGCCTAAGCTGTTATCCATCCAGAGTTTTATCTCAGATGAGGATGTGTTTCAAAACCCCACACTTCGGAGACCCCCGTGCCTTAGACCCATGCCAACTCTTTTGGGGAAGGTCTTGCTGAGCAATGGCTGGGTGCTGGCTTGCCCCAGAAAATGTTTGCGTGCTGGTGCAGTGATAGAGGTTCATAGATTATGGCAAATCAAAACATGCTACCAGCACCCGGTTTTGCTGTACCCTGGCATTTTGTCCCAATACCAGCAATACCACTACCCAATACCTGCTCTCTGGGTTTCACTGGGATCTTTGCCCGTGGGGAGGCCATATGGCCTGTACCAAATGCACTCCAATCAGGGGAACCACTTCTCCCTGTGTGGCACATGGACCCTCAGACCCTGCTGCCTGCTCCTGGGGACTCACTCTGCTTTCTCACCAGAGCACTGCCAGGTGCTTAGTTCCAGAACTTCAGATTCTGTGCTCCACTGTTTATAGAATCCTGGTGGTATTAAAACCCTCCCCTTTCTCCTGTCAGTGGTTTTGGGGAACAGATTTTCTTGTTTAGTCTCCTGAGTGTGCTTTCACTCTTTCTCTTTCTCTTCAGCTACTTTCTGGGGGAGTACTTTTCTTGCATGATCCCAATGCACCGCACTCTACCCCTTTCTTTTTCTCTCTGTCCTCTCTCTCTGAAAATGGCTCCCTACCCTCTGTGGTTTTTCTCTTCCTCCAGTTCATTCTCTGCGCTGCATACCTGATCAGTTCTGTGTCTCAAGTTATGCCGTTTGTTGGGTTAATCCTCAGATCAATTTCCTAGGTGTTTTAAATGGTTTGGTGCTGATATAGCTGTGTTTCAGGGATGAGAAAAGCTCAGGGTCTCCATACTCCTCCACCATCTTAACTCCTCCCCTTGCATTTTTGTCAATCTTAAAGGGCTTATGTTGTGTTTTTTCTCTTAAGTACGATGTTAACTATAGGTATTTTTGTAGATTTTTTAATCAAATTGTAGAAATGCCCCTCTATTACTAGTTTGTTGAGAGTTTTTTTTATGATTGAGTGTTACAATTTGTCTAATCATTTTTATTCATCAATTTATGTAAATGAATATTTTTTCTTCTTTAGCTTGTTGATGTGGTGGTTTACATTGGTTCATTTTTGAATGTTGAACCAGCCTTGAATACCTTAAACAAATCTCACATGGCTGTGGTCTATGATTCTTTTTATATTGATGTATTCAATTTTATAATATTTTAACATTAATATATGTTCATGATGGATATTGATCGTAGTTTTTGTTGTAATGTGTTTGTCTAGTTTTGCTATTAGGGTAAATTGGTCTCAGAATGAGCTGGAACAGGTTCCCTCTACTTGTATTTTCTAGAAGAGATTGCAGGGAATTAGTGTTATTTCTTTCTTAAATATTTAGTAGAATTCAGTAGTAAAACCATCTGTATCTGGTGTTTTATTCGTGGAAGTTTATTAATAATTGATTTAATTTCCTTGACAGATACAGGCCTATTCAGATTATCTATTTTATCTTTTGTGTGAAATACTTTTGTTATTTTGAGTTTTTCAGGGAATTTGTCTATTTTATCTGAGTTATCAAGTTTTAGGCAGAATTATTTGTAGAATTGTTTATTACCCATTTTTTAAAACAGACTTTGCTTTTTTAGGGTAGTTTAGCATTCACAATGAAACTTGAGCAGAAAATAGAGTTCTTGTATACCCTCTGTCCTGCATGGACTCCCTGACTTTCCACATCCCCCACTAGAGTGGTATACTTGTTAAAATTGATGAACCAACACTGACACATCATTATTGCATTAAGTTCATAGTTAATACTAGGTTCACTCTTGGTGTGCATTGTATGGGTTTTGACAAATGGATAATAATATTTGTCATTCACCAATTTAGCAGCATACAGAGAAGTTTCAGTTGTCCTGAAAAATCTCTTGTGTTCTGCCTATTCTCTCTTTCCCCACCTAATTATTGGCAGTTACAGTCTCCATGGTTTTGCCTTTTACAGGATGTCATATAGTTGGAATAATGCAGTATGTACTCTTTTCGAACTGGGTTCTGTCACTTAAATTTATGCATTTAAATTTCCTCTATTGCTTTTCATGGCTTGATAGCACATTTCTTTTTAGCAGTTAATAATATTCCATTAGCTGGATGTTTATCCATAGTTTATCCATTCTCCTGCAGAACAACATCTTGTATGATTTGAAGTTTTGTCAATTAAGAAAAAAGTTACTGTAAGCATCCATGTGTGGGTTTTTGTGTGGTTATACATTTTATACTGTTTTGTACGCTTTCATACAGTGTATAAAGAGATCACATAAAAAGTACAGGAGCTTGTGGATTGGGATGATTCTAACAATAATATCCAAATGTCCTCAATGTACACTGTGGGTTAGGGAAATTGAACACTGCATTTGCCAAAGTATTTTGTTTTGATTATGTCACTGGGAGTAGTTATGTGGACGTGTGCTAATGTTCAGTCCCTGAAAACAATACAATTAGACATAAATTATAGAATAGATATTGCAGCATCATGATCATGATCATGATCTTATAATCATTATCACAGGTAACATGTTTGAGGGCTTGCTATGGACAGTCTTCTTCTGTCCTTCCCTTCCTTTCCCTTCCCTTCCCTTCCCTTCCCTTCCCTTCCCTTCCCTTCCCTTCCCTTCCCTTCCCTTCCCTTCCCTTCCCTTCCCTTTCCTTTCTCCATCCATCTCCGTTTATTCTTCCCAGTATCACTATGGAGTACATATTACAATTGCCTCTGTTTTATTTAGAAGGAAACCAGATCTTAGAGAAGTTCAATGACCTGTACACAGCATACAACTTGTAAGAGTAGTGCCAGAATTAGAGAGAAGATTAAATTCAGAATATGTGCTTTTAACCATTATCCTATACTACAACACATTTTACAAAATAAATAGAACTCAGGACCATAGATTTGTTTCCCAGGCTGGTCATTTGCTTAACTCTAGCTGATGAATCATTACTATGAAATATTGGCCAAGTCATTTGAAAAATGTTGAGGGTAGTTTAAAATTTGCTGAATTACTGTATTTTTGGGTTGTTCTTCACCATTTGCTAATAATCTATAGGAGAATCTTGGCCATTAATCAAGGCAACATATTTTGTAATAAGCAAACATTTAACATGAGTGGATTATTATATGAAACAGGCTATGTATTTGTCATGAATACACCTGATACAGATAAAACATGACCGATTTAATTCAAACAAGATTATATAAATTTGGTTTTTATTAATTTCTTTTATTCATGTGTCAATTTCATACAAATCAAGAAAGATGAGAAGTGAGAAAATCAGATCACAAATCACAAGAATGAATCTCAGTTGGAATAATTCAAGAAACTTCGAAGGATTTTTTTGTCCTTCTTGACTTCATGAAAAATGTGTACATAATATGTATGACTAAACATATGAGTGTATCATTGAGGAAAAGATCTTTCCTCTAGGGATTCTAGGCCTTGGGAGTTGTTGGTAAATGCACATCAGTTCTTTAGTTTGGGTTATATTTCTGTTCAGTTTTTCAGAAATCAGAGTCTTTTAGTTTAGGATCAGTGGAACTTTCCTACCTTGGGACCACTCTCTTCCCTCTTACTTCCTTTGCTTAATCTTACAGTTTTCTCAGTAGCTATTTGGAAATTTGTTTTCAGAACCACTTCATCTTAGTTGTTTTTGTAGATCTTTCCTAATGTATTCTGTAATGGTTGCTATTGCTCAAAATTCCATTCTTTTTTTTTTTTTTTTTAATTTTTTAACGTTTATTTATTTTTGAGACAGAGAGAGACAGAGCATAAATGGGGGAGGGTCAGAGAGAGAGGAAGACACAGAACCCAAAACAGGCTCCAGGCTCCGAGCAGTCAGCACAGAGCCCGACGCGGGGCTTGAACTCACGGACCGTGAGATCATGACCTGAGCCGAAGTCGGACGCTCAACCGACTGAGCCACCTAGGCGCCCCACAAAATTCCATTCTTTATTCCTTTCCCATTCTACTTTATTTTATTTAACTTGGCTCACTATTTTACATCCTGCCATCAACTACTACTTATATACTGATAACTCTCAGTCCTACTTTTTCTTTAGTTTCATTTTAGTGGGCCCAGCTGTTTACTAAGATTTACTGTGAGTGGTATCTTTGACTCACCATGTCAAAAACAAAACTCTCATTTTTTTCTCCAAAACCCCCTTCTCTAAGTGATTTTCCCATTTAGTACGTGGTCTCAAAATCCAAAAACAATTATCCTAAGATAGAAACTTCAGCCTCATATTTCTTCATTCAACCCAGTATCTAATTATTTGATGAAACCACTTGGATTACATCTGGACATGATTTGGTTTCTGCCTCTCTTCTTCCTGTTTGATGTCCTATGTATCCCACAACTATTCCATTCCACACAGACTCTTCCCTGTGTTCTGTTAACTTTTAGATCTCCAAACAAAAGCATGGTGCTAAACAGAACAGATCATGCCATTCATGTCCCTTAGCTTCCATATATATGTGTTCTTCCCCATTGTGATACTCCTGAATAACTCAAAATTGTCTTTAAGCTCAAATTTGATCTTGCAAGGCAGAGTTTCATCTTTTTCTCTCACTGATCTCACTAAACAGGGACGTCAAAGACTAGCTGTTATTATATCTGGCTCTATCCCAGGATAAGAAGTAATCCCGGCACTTAGGACATATTTAATAAATGTTCATAAATGGATAAATGAGTAAAATCCAGATAAATAAATGTACTCATACTTGATGGGAAGAAAAGCAGTTAGTACAGCTTGGATACTCAATCTTTCTTGTAGTCTCTCTTTTTTTTTTTATCATTGAGGCCGATGGTTTTACAATATTTATCTTTATTTTTGATGCAACCAGGTATACCTTGACCCTATATATTAAAAGACCAAAACAATTTTTAATTATTTTTTCATCACAAAGGAGTACAATTTAAGAGATTTTAATTAATAACAACATTATTGAATGACTAGTTGAATGAATAGAGTTGAATGAATAGAGTCCAGTGTCTGTTATTTTCTTTTTATTCTCATCTGTCATGTTTACTTTTCCTCAGATGATTACACAAGTATGTTTTTGTTGGACAGCATGTAAACATCACATGAGGATATAAGTAAAATTTGAGAATTTCCCCTTTGTTATCATCTAGCTCCCAGTTTCTCTTTCAGGGTAATGGTTTGTTGTGTACATTTATCTCTCTTTTTTTTTTTAAATCTAGCATATTCATAGTACTAGCACAATAGTCTGTATATGTGTGTGTTTTCATATGTATTTCCTCATAATTTTCTATCATTTTTTAAAAAAATTGAAAAAAAAATAAAAAAAATAAAAAAATTGACAATATTTCTTTGATATATTTTTCTGTATGAAATTTTTCTTTATTTTCTTCATTCGGTAGAATATTCCAGTGTGTGGATTAGATAGCTTTCCTCTGCTGATGGAAATTTAGGTTGTTTCCGACTTTTTTTTCACTTCAACAGGCAATGCTGAAGCAATCATCCTTTTATATACTTTTGCAGATATTACTGATAATGGAATTCAAGCAAAGGTTATTCACATTTAAGTTTTAGTAGAGATTATCTGATTGCTTTCCAAAAAAGAAAAGCCTTTAACTGTTTTGCAAGCCCCTGTACCCTTGCCAGCAATGGCTCTTATGTGCAGTTGTAATGTGTGCCCTTGTGCTGAGGAAAACAAAAACATAGGTGGCTCATCTTGATTGAGTCTGCGTTTCCTTGATTTCTTTAATTCCATTTTCTTTCAATTTTGGTTATTTGTATAGTTTTGCGACTTACCCGTCATAAGCATAGTGTATTTTTCTCTTGGGTTACTTAAGATGTTTTATATATTATTCTATTATACAGAAGTTTGAATTGTAAATAGTACGTCTCACAACTATTTCCCACTTAGGCTTTCTGAATTACATTTGGCCATTTCCACAGAAGGGGAGAGCTTAAGTCCTCTCATTGTGACATTTTTATTTGGGTATAACCTCATACTTAATTGGATTTCTTATTTCTATTACTTTTTAACTAGTTGGTCCCGACAACTTTATTAGATCAATAAGGAAGTTGTTATATGTCACATTTTTAATTTGAGAAGCCTGATGATTCTAAATTAAAATAATATGAAGAAAGCAACTAGAGAGTTTAGCACATTTTAAACACTCAGTAAATGATTGTGTAATGTGACTAAGAGACAAACTTGTTTTTCTCTTAACCAAGAGATTTTAGATTTTTTTTTTCTTGGCAAGTCCTAAGAAAATTCAAACCTGAGAGATGGAACTAGAGTTCTGGATTGAAACTAGTTGATGTGGGGACATTTTCTGAAATATCCTGACCATGGTCACATGTTGTCCAGGTTGAAGTTCAGGTCTGTTCTCGTCCCAATTCAGGTCACTAAATGAACCATGCACGAACAAGGTCTATATGGTCTTTTCATTGTACCTGTGAATATGTCCAGCATTAACAACTTTTTGGCACATTTGCAACGTTAAAGCTTATGGTTCATTATTTTTGCTTCTGTAAACTTACAGGTTATACGAGTTGCCTTTTATGAAAAATTAAGTGGGTTGGTAAAATTTTGCAATTATTGTCATGCTTGCATGTCCTTACAAGGAGTGGGTGCATAGTGGCTTTTTCTGGGGACTAAAATGTAGGTGGAATTTTCCATTTTTTATGGGTCTGTGTTATGAAATAATAGTTTTGGATATTAGCATTTGAATATGCACTTAAAATGCTATACAATGCAATTCCTTCTTTGGAACATGTTCTGACTCATTTTGCTGGTTTGCAGGATTCCAAACTGTAAGATGAAAGCAGGCATTGTAATGCATATGTGAAAGCATTTAGAAAAATTTGATATTACACATGTTTTTAAAAGGCAGTATATATTATTTTTGGTCTAATTTTTGAATATTTAGCTTTATGTTGCTTCAAATACATAATTTGGTGCACATGATGTGGAAAACAAAGGCAAATGAAAAATTAAATTTCTTTACAACCTACATCCCATTGACAAGTCCTTGGCATAGGCAGAGTGATGTTTCTGTAGGAACTCAGCTCCCTTGACGATGACACTTTGCTAAGGGCAAAAGGCAATCTGAGCCCCACTTCCCAGGATCCTTTAAGTCTATTTTAACATATAAAAAGAAGTTTGGAAACTTCCTTTATCTCTTTCCCCCAAGATTTATGTTGGTAATCATACTCCAAGCCTATGGCCCATTAATCTACACCTGAAGGGTCTCATGACAGTTTTTACTAAACAGTAATAATTGAGTCTTTCCTATCAATAGCTAGCCCCTCAAGGTCCTGGAGACCTTGCTTCCAAAATTCCTAAGAGACTTACACTATCCCTAACTCCCTCCCAACCTGAAGGTGTATAATCAGTCACCTGTCACAACCCCAGTGCAGCTCTGTCTACTGGTCCTGTCCCTGTGCTTTAAGAAAACCACCTTTTTGGGGCGCCTGGGTGGCTCAGTCAGTTAAGCGTCCGACTTAGGCTCAGGTCATGATCTCTCAGTCCGTGAGTTCGAGCCCCGCGTAGGGCTCTGTGCTGACAGCTCAGAGCCTGGAGCCTGTTTCAGATTCTGTGTCTCCCTCTCTCTGACCCTCCCCTGTTCATGCTCTGTCTCTCCCTGTCTCAAAAATAAATAAAACGTTAAAAAAAATTAAAAAAAAAAAAAAAAGAAAACCACCTTTTTGCACTGAAGACATCTCCAGAATTCTTTTTTGGCTGTTTACTCTGAACTCCAACATTTCCACATCACACAGATAAAAAGTCCCAGGAGTATTAGATTTTTAAAAGAAGTGCTTTTTTTTTTTTTTTTTTTTTAATTGGTATCTGATTTAAGATGGTGTTCTTAACACAATACAGCATCTTTATCTAGGACTTGAGAAAATTGCAATGTTGGTTGGTGCTCTATAATATTTATATTTCTTCAATTTTTTTTTTAAAATTTTTTTTTTTAACGTTTATTTATTTTTGGGACAGAGAGAGACAGAGCATGAACGGGGGAGGGGCAAAGAGAGAGGGAGACACAGAATTGGAAGCAGGTTCCAGGCTCTGAGCCATCAGCCCAGAGCCTGACGCGGGGCTCGAACTCACGAACGGCGAGATCGTGACCTGAGCCGAAGTCGGACGCTCAACCGACTGAGCCACCCAGGCGCCCCTATATTTCTTCAATTTTTATTAAATTTCTTCAATTTTCTTTAGGAGGCTCATGCTATTTCAGTGTTATCAATTATATCTTCTTTGTGGTACAACTCAGGAAAAAACTGAAAACTCCAATAAAAATGCAAAATATACTTGATCAAAAAAACCCCCAAAAAACAAACAAACAAAAAAACCCAGATGTCTTTTTCTTAAGGGATTCTTTGCTTCTAGCAAATAAAAATGTTTTTCTCAATCCAATAAATCCTAGTACAGACACCTGGGGGCAGTACATCTCTTCACTGTCTTCTATGCAAATCCAGGAATCCCTTCTTTCCATTATAAAAGTTTCTACAGTCACAGAGGAATAAGATAGGAACTCCTGGCCATCATTTTTCATGTAGAGAGGAGGTCAACAATTCACACTTTATACAATAAGAGCAGTATTCCCAGTCTTCTTTGTTTTGGTAATGTTTTCCTATTAACTTAAAGAAATGGTTATTTTTTTCCTTTAGACATCTCTTCTTGCTGCTTATATTACCTACATAATGGCTGTGTCATCAAACTAATAGTACATAGTTATTTTGCATTTGACACGCTAAATGAAGCATTTGTAACTGTTAGTGAACTGAAATCTCTACTGATTTATTTTTTATGAATAGTTTACACTCATATTAGGATAACTGTATGCATGTGTATATTTGTCTGTCTGTTTTATTTGTTCTTAATGTCATGTCCACACCTTCACCCAATAAATCTTATCTTGATTTATGCAATTCAGAATAATTGAGGCCACATTGCTAAATCCATAAAGATATCAGAAATAACATCTATAATCCTCTTACCCCACTTGACCTGATTCACCATCATGCCATGAAGAAATCTGATTTAGATTTAGAATGGACTATTCCAAGGCTCAGAAAAATGTACCGTGATAATTAGAGAAGGGAATTGTATTTAATGTGTTTTTTTCCAGCTTTGTTGAGGTATAATTGACAAAATTACAAAATATCTAAGTGTACAATGTGATGATTTAATATTTGTATTGTGAAATGACTCTCATAGTCAAGTTAATAAACACACCTGTTACATCACATAGTTGTTGTTTTTTCTATGAGATTTTCTCTTAACACATCTCAAGTTTATAATACAGTGTTAACTGTGGTCACCCTGCTGTACGTGAGAGCCTCAGAATTTCTTCATCTTATAACTGAATGTTGAATTCTTTGGCCAGCTTCTTGCCTGTTCCCCCAGTCCCTAGCAAACACCTTTCTACTTTCTGATTCAATGTTTATTTTTTTTTTAGATTCCACAGATTAGTGATACCATACAAGTATTTATTTTTCTCTGTTTGACTTATTTCATTCAGCATAATGGCGTCCATGTTCATCAGTGTTGCAAATGGCAACATTTCCTTCTTTTTTTTTAAAGGCTAAATAGTCCATTTTGTTTTAAATATATATATGTATTTAATTAAAATTTTGTTTCATGTTTATTTATTTTTGAGAGAGAGAGAGAGAGAGAGAGAGAGAGAGAGAGAGAGAGAGAGAGAGACATAGCACAAGGAGGTAGGGACAGAGAGAGAGAGGGAGACACAGAATTCAAAGCAGGCTCCAGGCTCTGAGCTGTCAGCACAGAGCCCAATGAGGGGCTTGAACTCACAAACCGCGAGATCATGACCTGAGCTGAAGTCCGATGCTTAGCTGACTGAGCCACCCAGGTGCTCACACTCATATATATACATATGTATGTATATATATATGAATATCACTTTTTCCCATTCATTCATCTGTCATCACTTAGATCATTTCTGTGTCTTGGCTATTGTAAAAAAAAAAAAAAAAGCTGCAACAACAACAAACATGGAGGGGATGCAGATATCTCTTTGAGATAGTGCTTTTATTTCCTTTGGATATATACCCAGAAATGGGATTGCTGGTAACATTACTTTTAATTTTTAATATCCTCATATGTTCTATTTTTATGTTTAGTTTTTTGAAGAACTTCCAAACTGTTTTCCATGATGGCTGTACCAATGTACATTCTCACCAACAGTATATAAGGATCCTCTATTGTCTACATCCTCTCCGATGTTTGTTATCTCTTTTTGATGATAGACCTTAAACAGGTGCACAGTTATACTTCATTGTGGTTTTGCTGTGCACTTCCTTGATGATTAGTACATTGAGCACCTTTTTATATACCTATTGGCCATTTGTATATCTTCTTTGGAAAATGTTTATTGAAGTCCTTTGCCTATTTTTGATCAAGCTATATATTTCTTGCTATTGAGTTTATGAATTTATTATATATTTTAGATATTAATTATTTTTTGTAAATTTATTTATTGTTTGATTTGCATCCAAGTTAGTTAGCGTATAGTGCAACAGTGATTTCAGGAGTAGATTCCTTAATGCCCCTTACCCATTTAGCCCATTTCCACTCCCACAACCCCTCCAGCAACCCTCTGTTTGTTCTCTATATTTAAGAGTGTCTTATTTTTTGTCCTCCTCCCTATTTTTTTTTTTTTAATTTTTTTTTCAACGTTTTTTATTTATTTTTGGGACAGAGGGAGACAGAGCATGAACGGGGGAGGGTCAGAGAGAGAGGGAGACACAGAATCTGAAACAGGCTCCAGGCTCTGAGCTGTCAGCCCAGAGCCCGACGCGGGGCTCGAACTCACGGACAGCGAGATCGTGACCTGGCTGAAGTCGGACGCCCAACCGACTGCGCCACCCAGGCGCCCCCCTCCTCCCTATTTTTATATTCTTTTTGCTTCCATTCCCTTATGTTCCTCTGTTTAGTATCTTAAATTACTCCTATGAGTTAAGTCATATAATATTTGTCTTTCTCTGACTAATTTCCTCTAGTTCCATCCACGTAGTTGCAAATGGCAAGATTTCATTCTTTTTGATTGCCGAGTAATACTCTGTTGTGTGTGTGTGTGTGTGTGTGTGTGTGTGTGTGTACACATCTTTATCCATTCGTCCATTGATGGACATTTGGACTCTTTCCATACTTGGGCTATAGTCGATACCACTGCTATAAATATTGGGGGGCATGTGCTCCTTCGCAAAAGCATACTTGTATCCCTTGGGTAAATGCCTAGTAGTGCAATTGCTGGGTTGTAGGATAGTTCTATTTTTAGTTTTTTGAGGAACCTCCATACTGTTTTCCAGAGTGGCTGCACCAGCTTGCATTCCCACCAGCAGTGCAAAAGAGATCCTCTTTCTCTGCATCCTCAGCAACATCTGTTATTGCCTGAGTTGTTAATGTTAGCCATTCTGACAGGTGTGAGGTGGTATCTCATTGTGGTTTTGATTTGTATTTCCCTGATGATGAGTGATGTTGAGCATTTTTTCATGTGTCTGTTCACCATCTGGATGTCTTCTTTGGAGAAGTGTCTTAGATATTAATTCTTTATCAAATAGATGGTTTGCAAATATTTTCTCCATTTTTTAGGTTCCTCTTTTATCTTGTTGATTATTTTTCTTTGCTGTGTTGTGTTTTAGTTTGATGTAGTCTCCCTTGTTTATTTTTTCTTTTGTTGCCTTCCCTTTTGATGTCAAATCCAAAAAACTATTGCCAAGACCAATGTCAAGGAGATTTTCCCCTATGTTTACTTTCAGGAGTTTATGGCTTTAGGCTTTATATTTAAGTCTTAAATCTATTTTGAGTTGATGTTTGTGTATTGTGTAAGATAAAGGTCCAGTTTCATCTTTTTTACATGTGACTATACAGTTTTCTTAGCATTATTTGTTGAAGAGAATTTCTTTCCCCCATTGTGTTTTCTTGGAACCTTTGTCAAATGTTAGTTGACCAAATATGCATGAATTTATTCTTGGGTCTCTATTCTGTTTAATTGATCCATGTGTCTATTTTTTTAAGTTTACTTATTTTGAAAGAGAGAGGGAGAGAACACGCAAATGGCAGAGGTGAGAGAGAGAGAGAGGGAGAGAGAGAATCCTAAGCAGGTTCCACACTGTAAGTGCCAATTCAGACCTCAGTCTCATGAATCCTATGAGATCATGATCTGAACCAAACTCCAGAGTTGGACACTTAACCAGCTGAGCCACCCAGTTGCCCCTCCTTATATGTTTTTATGCCACAAGCATACTATTTTGATTACTATAGCTTTGTAAAATAGTTTAATATCAGAAAGTGATGGTGCATCCAGGTTTGTTTTGTTGACCAATAAATATAACATAGCATATTAACAAAATGAAGGGTAAAAAACATATGATCGTCTCAATAGATGCAGAAAAAAGCGTTTGACAAAATTCAGCTTCCTTTCATGGTAACAACTGCAAACAACTTAGGTATAGATGGAATGTACCTCAGTGAAATAAAGCCTTATATGACAAGCCCATAGCTAACATCATACTTAGTGGGGAAAAGCTGAAACTTTTCATCTAAGATCAAGAACAAGACAAGGGTGCCTACTCTCACCATTTCGCCATTTCTACTCAACATAGTACTGAAAGTCCTAGCCTGACATAATCTTATATAGAGAAAACCCTAAAGACTACATCAGAAGACCTGCTGGCACTGATAAACAAATTCAATAAAATTGCAGAATACAAAATTAACATATAGAAATCAGTTGTGTTTCTGTATGCTATGAACTATCTGAAAAGGAAATTAGGAAAACAGTCCCTTTTATAACATCAAAAATAATGAAATGCCTGGACACCTGGGTGGCTTAGTTGGTTAAGCCTCTGACTTCGGCTCAGGTCATGATCTCACAGCTCATGAGTTTGAGCCCCACTTTGGGCTCTGTGCTGACAACTCAAAACCTAGAGTATGTTTTGGGTTCTGTGTCTTTCTCTCTCTCTGTCCCATCCCTGCTTATGCTGTCTCTCTCTTTCTCTCTCTTTCTCTCTTAAAAATAAGTAAACATTTGAAAAAAAAAAGAATTAAATGCTTATGGAAAAATATTTACCAAGAAGGTAAAATATCTTTACACTGAAGCTATAAATCATTGATAAAAGAAATTGAAGAGGACACAAATAAATGGAAAGACATCTTGTGTTCATGGATTAGAGGGATTAATATTGTTAAAATTTCTATAATATCCAAAGCGATCTACAGATTCGATGGAATCTCTATCAAAATTCCAATGGCATTTTGCACAAAAATTGAAAAAATGATCCTAAAATTCATCTGGAACCATAATAGACCCTGACTAGTAAAGCAATCTTGAGAAAGAAGGAAATTTAAATTGTTTTTTAAATATAAATTTCTGTTGTATCTTTCAGCTTATTCAAAAACATTTTTTGTAAGTAAATGGTGCTTCTAATAAAGTAACATTAGCATTATTTTCCATATTATTATGGATATTTAACATATTTTTCAGCCAGCATTTCAGAGAATTGGCTCTAGTGAGTGTACAAAACAGAATTTTCTTTGAAATGTAGAGAAGAGCTAACACTACATTCACTATGTCTGATTGGTTTTTCAGCCTCTTGATTTGCTGAGAACATAACATGTATCTTATTTAAGTGTTGAAACAGTGGTCTCCAAAGACTTAACAGTGATTTTTGTCTACAGCTGTGGTAAACATCTACACTGCTTTGTTGCTGTCTAGAACTTGTTCATTGGGTAGCAACACCATCCCAATGTTGACCACAATAGACTTCAGAAGGCAAGCAGACTTTGGTTCTGTACTTTGGCTCAGAGATTAGATCTCTGTCAAGGAACACACCACAGGGAAAAATTAGGAAGAGAGACTGATAGGTATTCTTCTTGAAAAGATGTTGTTTTTCATCAGATTATTACCAATTCAGATTAATCAGAAGATCAATGTGTGGTATGTTTGTGTATGTATATGTATGTGTGTGTGTGTATATATATATATATATTTTTTTTTTCCTGCACTAAGTACATACAATCATGTATGCCATTATTTTGGAAATCTGACACTTTCCAAATTGAGAAATATGAAAATGTTTATTTCCTAAATCCATTCAGTCTCTAATATGAAGCTTCTCTCTTAGTCTTTACATGCTACAGTCTTCAAGTTTTTAATATGACAGTGTATATTTAAATAATGGTTTTTGTAACTGGCCAAAATTTGTTTTGGGCATTTGAAGAGTCTCCACACTGACCTGGACTAGAAAGAGCAGATGGCCATTTTCTAAAGTTTCTCTTGTAATTTTAAAATGTTTGGCTCTAGTTACCAAAGGGAAAAGTTCTTGTCTGGCTAGGCAGATAAGGTGGATATTAGAACTGTGTATTAAGGAAAGCAGTGACCACCCCAGCCCTCTCATAGTTGCAGACAAGCAGGTTTTGTGACCTGATTTGACTGAGATCTTAACCATCTGAGTTGATCAGACTCGGTGGATAAATGCTTAGATTTGTGCTTTCCTGTGCTTTCAGACAGGCCAAGCGAGAGGACAAAAATAGACCGTGGAGGGCCTCTCCCTTAGGATTTGCCTACGTACCCTCTTAGGTAGCTTATTTTTTCTGAACTTTTTAAAAGAAATTTCCTGCTTTTGAAATACTTTTTTTTTTTTTTTTCATTTAAAGAGCCATGTTAAAAGGCCAGTTGGAAATTCAGGCATTGTCCCTAGACATGTGATACCTTAGTGGGACTGGTGGTCCTCGGAGACTGGATTTTCAGTTTTGCAAAGGTAGACACTCAATCCCATCATTAAACGCAGTCTTGATATGACTCAGGGGAACTGACTCATGCTAATGAAACTCATAAGAGACTCATGATAAGCCAGAAGGCTAGTTCATTAATTCATAATTAGAAATAGATCTGCCAAGAGGAAGGAAATACAGCTGGTCAGCACATTCTATCCTAGAAAGAAAACTTACATGCAGATGCAAAAAGGTAGCTTGGTGGATACAAAACCAGTGGAAAGAGAGCTGGGTAGCGTTAGTGGACAGTTTGATCTGCTTCTGCTACCTTCGTATTCCCTTTTCCTTACAGGCTTCTGCTTGGAAGGGGAACCTTGATTCTCCTTTCCACAGGGCAGCAGCCCTGGGAGCTGAAGAGATACTGGCCTGAACTTGCCCTGTACATCATCTTTAAGTCAGTTAGGTTACAATGTAAATGAATGACTAATTTCTTCACATTAATATGTTAGTTCATAGCATCTTGTAACTTCTAACTTGGTCTCTTTGTTGAAGACTAAGAGAAACTTCATTCCAGCCAGCAACAATATCTTTACAAACCATTTCTAAGGATGAGTTACCACGAGAGTGGTAGTTTCTCATTTTAGAGTGATTTTCAGTCTTGGAAAGTGGCCTCCCAAACTTAGGTCCCCATGTCCTATAAGAGGTCTTTTTACCTTATTCTGTGTCAATAGTCTGTATCAGTAATCAGCCCCATTTGAAGACAAGTGAAATATCACCATATGTTCTCTGGGAT
The DNA here is from genome assembly GCF_028018385.1 of Neofelis nebulosa. Classification (NCBI taxonomy): domain Eukaryota; kingdom Metazoa; phylum Chordata; class Mammalia; order Carnivora; family Felidae; genus Neofelis; species Neofelis nebulosa. The sequence continues at coordinate 37,419,926 of NC_080782.1, read as the reverse complement.
ACTTTAAGGTATTGCAAAGAAATGCCCTCATAATTTAGATGCTATAGATATCTTCAGACCATTTGTGATACCCTTTCTACAGCATCCATGTGACATGATGAGAAAAGAAGAAAAGTGGCCATTGTGGACAGTTTAACTTTCTTTTCCTAAAGAGTTTGAACACCCACTCCATGTGTGTTCAAAGAACACTATTAGTGAAACCATATTGATAAGGATAGAGAGGAATGCTGGTCTCAATTCCTACTTACAAGGAGCTGAGTGATATAATAATGCATTATTTTTTTTTCTTTTTGAGAAAAAGACACATAGCACTAAAACTGGCCAGAATATAATTTTCTCTTCTTGAGTGACTTAGAAGGAATCTTAGGGCCAGTGTCATGAATATCCATGATCACTTTGGACAGTAGCTATCTAATAGACCTTAGACAGTATGCTATGTTTAAACATGTACTATAGAGATATCAAGTAAGGAGAGAGAGGGAAAGCTAGTTATATTAGTAGATAACACATTCACAGGTGATTTATAGATTAGAATGGATTGTAAAACACTAATAAATCCCAAGACATTTAGTTCTGTCTCAGAGAAATGACTTTATATTTTAAAAAAAAGGAAAATTCTCATTTTTAGAATCTAGTGTACTTAGAATGACATGATTAAAATACATTTGATCCGGGGCACCTGGGTGGCGCAGTCGGTTAAGCGTCCGACTTCAGCCAGGTCACGATCTCGCGGTCCGTGAGTTCGAGCCCCGCGTCAGGCTCTGGGCTGATGGCTCAGAGCCTGGAGCCTGTTTCCGCTTCTGTGCCTCCCTCTCTCTCTGCCCCTCCCCCGTTCATGCTCTGTCTCTCTCTGTCCCAAAAATAAATAAAAAACGTTGAAAAAAAAAATTAAAAAAAAAATACATTTGATCCTAATTTTGACCAGAATTTCCTTGGTTGTGATAAAGGTTTGGTTAAAATTTTTGTTTAATATTTTAGGGAATAGTATTTTGGGAATAATTTGCCAGAGTTTTTTCTTAAAAGTGTCAAAATTCTAGTGTTGGGGCATTATTTAGCTATTTAAGGATAATATGTTTTACCACAGACAGTTGTAGTATATGAATGTAGGTTTTTTTTTTTAAACTATATAGCTGAGAATTCTAGATGTTATTTTTATTTCTTATAAACTCTTAGATATTCAGGATTAAAAGGTGAATCCTGCATAATACTATGAAAATGTATATTATATAGGTTCATTTGTCAGTTGCAAACAAGTAGATACTTCCCACAAGTAAATTGCCATCCACGTACCCTGCTTTTGTGAGGGGAGGTAGTGAAAACAGGGAAGGACCAAGGTTGTACCTGAGGGAGCACACTCCTGCAGCCCCCACCATGCTCTATCAGGGGTTTATTCACATACCCACCCCCTTAGCTCAGGTACCAAGTGCCAATGTGAGGCCCTCTTCAGTGGGGGAAGTTCCAGGTGTTTGGGGGAAAAGTCTTGTAGATAATAAAAGTATTGTATTGGACATGTATTTTTAAAAAGACTATATCAGGAGTCTGTAATTGGTTTTTTAGTCTTCTGATTCACTGTAGAGTCAGCAAAAAAGTGCATGAGGAATCTCAAGAAATGGTTCTGTTCTATTTTCTATTACTTGTCTCTTTTACTTTCTACTCTCCAAACTCTTAAGAATACTTTTGTATAAATTTTTTTTTGTATTCAGATGAAATATTTAAAAAAAAATGCTGGTTTGTGGGAAGTGCTTTGGTTTAAAAGGAATCAATAATAATAGCGAGTAAATTAACCCTCTGGTAGGAAGCGTGTATAATTCTGTCACTAACGTTTTATTTGATCTAAATTTAAATTGAGTCCTCACATCACCATACACATTTTATCCAGGTCAAAGAGATGGTGACTTCTAAATAGAATAGTGTGTCTGTCTTTATTCTTAGTCCTTGTCTATATAATTCTTCGCAGGTTACATGTGTCAGCCAAAGCTAAGCTAATTAAATATTTTAAAAACCCACTTAAAGAATTACCATACAAACCCTCAGGTTTGGGTTTAGCCTGTAGTAAAGATTGTTTTATAAATTTACATACAACATAGTTACTAACTTTGGATACAGGGACACTATTTTTTTCCCCAGTTACAATTGCAGTTTGACAAATTTTTTCCTAAATCTCATTTTTTATATTGTTTCTGATTGTGCAGAAAGACTAAGAATTGTTACTGATTAAAAAATTCTTTTAGTGCTCTTCCTCAAGCAAAAGGAAAAGTTCTTGTAACAGAATGGATTGTACCAGAAAATGATACCGTGTTACAATGATGAGGTTGCAAGTTGAGGCAGAGAGAGAGGAAAGGAAGAAACAAATAAGCTAGAAAGAAAATGGGGAGCTGTGAGACTTGCTGCCGGATGACTGACTGTTTGGGGGTGTGGACACACTCAGAATTTTATACCAGGCTGATAGACATACATTAGAACCTAACATACCTTGCTCTGCTTACCCATTGCTGCTTAACAAACTGCCTCAATGTCCAGTGGCTTAAAACAGCTGATAGGTTCTGTTATTTTTTTTCTTTAATTTTATTTATTTTGAGAGAGAGAGAGAGAGAGAGAGAGAGCGAGCGCAGAGGAGGGGCAGAGAGAGGGAGAGAGAGAATCCTAAGTAGGCTCCATGTTGTCAGCACAGAGCAAGATGTGGGGCTCCAACCCACAAACTGTGAGATCATGACCTGAGCTGAGATCAGGAGTCGGATGCTTAACCAACTGAGCCATCCCGGTGCCCCTGATAGGTTCTATCTTGAGATCGTTCATGCATGAGCAGTCCTTGCAGCTGGGCTGGACATGTAAGATGGCTTCTTATTCATACATCAGTTCCTCAGTGCTTCTTTCCAGCAGAGAAGTCTTCATTTTGAGATACAGTGTATGTATCATAAGAATCACCCATTATAGGGGCACCTGGGTGGCTCAGTCGGTGAAGTGTCCAACTCTTGATTTTGACCAGGTCATGATCTCACGGTTCATGAGTTTGAGCCCCACGTTGGGCTCTGTGCTGTGTGGAGCCTGCTTGGGATTCTTTCTCTTTCCCTCTCTCTCTGCCCTTCCCCTGCTTGCACACACATGTGCGGGCTCTCTCTCTCAAAAATAAACATTTTTTAAAAAGAGTCATCCATTATAAATATATAATTCAATGATTTTTAGCAAATTTTTAGAGTTGTACAAAAATCACCAGCATCCAGTTTTAAAACATTTTGATCATTTCCAAAACTTCCCTTGAACCTGTTTTCTTAAGGTGGAAAGTGAGGTTAATATGTGGAAACTTTCCTTTTTTTCTGATATAGGTGTTTCAAACTGTAAATTTCCCTGTAAACATCTCTTTAGCTGCATCCCATAAATTTTGATATATTTTGCTTTTATTTTCATTCAGTTCAAAATATTTTACAATTTCTTTGCAATTTTTTTTTTTTTTTTTGCCATGGGTTATTTAGAAGTCTGCTCTTTCATTGCCAAATATTTCTGATTTTCCACATTTTCTTTTGTGAGGCTTTAATTTAATCCTGTTTTGATCAGAAACTTGACTTGTATTTTTTCAGTTTTTTGAAATTTATTGAATCTTATTTTGTAGCCCAATTATTGTCTATATGAAAGACTGTTTTGTATGTACCTGAAAATAATGTGTATTCCACAATCATTGGGTGGAGTGTCCTAAAACATATGCTTATTTGGTTGATAGTGTTGTTCAGGTCACATTTACTGATATTCTGTGCAGTTATTCTAACATGTACTGAGAATGGTAATTGTTGAAGTAAGAAATGTCTCTTCTTTCTATCCAGTCAGTCTTTGTTTCAGAGCTGTTTGTTTTCAGGCTTTCTGATATTTATAATCTGTATCTGGGATTCTTACATTGTGATTTAGGCTTCAAGAGGCACGACACAGAAACTGAAGATCAGGTTTTGAATTGGTGAGGCAGGAGTTCTGTTTTATTCAATTGGTCAGACCAGTCCCAGGCCACTCGGATACAAACAAGTGTGGGAATAGAGCCAATTTTTAATGAGGGAGATTCTTGCACAGAGAGACAAAAAAAAATTGATGGAGGCTATCTTGGGATACAGGCTTATTTAATTCATTTATCCTAGGTTTGAAGTGTTGATTTTTTGTTGTTTTTTTTTTTTTTCATTTATGACAACTAGAATTTTAGTATGTGTGGTGACAAAGAAAAATAGCCAGAGACAGTTAAAATCACCTAGGACCTTAGATTTGAATGCACATTAGTATTAAAACAGCGCTGGTCCAGGACACCTCACAGGTTGGAAAAGATCATCGACTGATTGTTAAGAGAATGGACATACCGCAGTTTTGGCAGTGATATTTACACTGTCTGCAACTAAGAAATCTCATTTAATAACCTCTCTGTACAAAGCATAGTTCACTCATTCATTTATTACAAGTTTTTTTCGGATGATTTCCATCCTAGGCTATATATTTTAGTTCAAACCAACTCCACACCACAAATATGTAGAGTGATCATTACTACACCTGCCTTAACTTAAGCATTGGCTACTTCACTGTTTTAAAAGAATAAAGCTCGTTGAGAAATAGTGCAGGTATTGAGAGAATTAATCATGACAGGTTTCATGCCCTTTGTGGCCTTGCATGTGTATGTATGACTGTCTCATTCAAATGGTTTCATTTTGGAAAGGTAGAAAAATGTGTTTGAGAAAAGTTAAGAACTGCAGCGACAGGCTGTGAAGAAGAGGACTTCTCAGAATGAATCTCTATGTTTGACCAAAAGATTAGATTTAGAGTGAAGAAATGAGACCGCCCCTTACGTAAACTGTGATCAGTACTGTCTAAACAGCACTTAACAACACCCAGTTGCATTCGTTTCCTTCATCTTGGCTCTTGAAGTATCATTTTTTAGACCACTTTTAAGAGTGTTGCTTAAATTCTGCTATTTTAACAAATGATAATATTTTTATAAAAATCAAAAGATGGACAGTATACTTACTTTTTTTTTTTTTTCAGGTAAAACCCATCAGCAACAAGAGCACAAACCTGGCCGTATGGATGGCGTTTGCCTGACCACATTACTGCCTCACCTGATAGTAGCATTCTTTAATGTTAGGCCCTATGTTTTTGATAATTGGAGGTAAATATGACAGTTATAAAAGCATAGAATGTGACAGGAAAACTCTATTCAAACACTTTGCTGTAATCCTTGATTGGGTAATTTAGCACCTACCAAAGTGTTTCTCAGTATACCAGGAAGACCCTATACAGAAAATTGTGATTTTCTAAAAGATATTAAATAGATCTATGGAGTAAGTAAGCAGCAGAGGCAGAGGAGCTTTCGGGGAGGAGCTCAGAAAGTAGATGCGGGCCACAGAACAGCTCTGAAAAACAGTGTTGTGCTCAAATGTGACCTCTTTTCAAAGGCGGCATTCAGGTCTTTCTTAAGGCTGATGATCTGTCCAGCGGGTAAAACTGTGAACCAGGTGGTGTCCCATAATTTTCTATTGGGATCATCATTTGGAAAGAACTTTCCTGATACTTTCTGTTGTTGGTCTTACCATAGCAAGTCTATTCTCTTATACTGACAGTGTGTCCAAAATTCTGTACTGGAAAAGTTCATGGTCATTCAGAGCAATCCTGTAGCAGTAAAGATCTCTGAGATGAACCAGATGACAAGAATTGCCCTATCCTGGAAGGAGGTTGGCATTTACTCTCGTACTCATCTAACACACCTGCTCAAACCCAGTAGCATCTGCTTTTGAATGCATATTGTAATGGCAGCATTAAAAGGTTAATTAGTTGTAGCTAGTCAAATCTTTGAATTTCTGAGCACTTTCTGCAGAATCCTACTTTTTCAAAGTCTGGATACTTTTTTTTTTAAAGGAAAATGCTCATTGGGTCTGCATCTACCTTTATTTATGTCCACGTATTTTTTACTTGAGCCCAGTTAATTATCCAATTATATTTTAAACACAGAATAGCTCTGATTACATAACTGATAGTTATGTAATACCTGCAGTCACTGATATAAATTGTAGTGAGTTGAGATTTTCAAGCAATCCTTTCTCCCTTAGACTATAGAAGAAATATGTGTTTTTAGTGGTCATGATAAGGAGAAATTGTATAATTTTATTAGTTGTAGTTTGCATGTCAAAATAGTTTTTAATTTGTAGTGGTTTTTCTGTTTGTCATATAGATGTTCTTTATGGTTCTTTACAGACTAAAATTTATTTCCTGCTGGATAAAATGTTTACCTAGTATTAAAACCTACTCTTAACTGAATCTTCAGTGCAGATTGTTTTCTGTGTTTCTGTTGTCACACATAATACGCTTATTTTCTATTTTCTGATTTCTTGGAATTTCCCAAGTCCTCAGGGCTTTAAGGTTAATTTTTTTTTTTTTTTTTTTTCTCAACGTTTTTTTTTTTTTTTTTTTTTTTTTTTTTTTATTTATCTTTGGGACAGAGAGAAACAGAGCATGAACAGGGGAGGGGCAGAGAGAGAGGGAGACACAGAATCGGAAACAGGCTCCAGGCTCCGAGCCATCAGCCCAGAGCCCGACGCGGGGCTCGAACTCACAGACCGCGAGATCGTGACCTGGCTGAAGTCGGACGCTTAACCGACTGCGCCACCCAGATGCCCCTAAGGTTAATTTTAAAAAAGTAGACATAGTTTATTAGAGCAGTTTTAGGTCACAACAAAATTAAATGGCAAGTACAGAAAGTCCCTGCATACTCCCTGACCCCATACAGACATGGCCTCCCCTTAGTAGCAACACCCCCCACCAGAGTGGTACATTTGTTACAGTTGATGAGCTTATGTCAACACATCTTTTTTTTTTTTTTTTTTTAATGTTTTTACTTATTTTGGAGACAGAGACAGAGCATGAGCAGGGGAAGGGCAGAGAGAGAGGGAGACACAGAATCCAAAGCAGGCTCCAGGCTCTGAGCTGTCGGCACAGAGCCTGACACGGGGCTCCAACTCCCCAGACCATGAGATCATGACCTGAGCTGAAGTCGGACGCTTAGCCGATTGAGCCATCCAGGCGCCCCTACATCAACACATCTTTATCACCTGAAGTCCATAGTTTATATTATGGTTCACACTTGGTATTGTACATTACATGGGTTTTGACAAATGTATAATGACATGCATCTACCATTAGAGTGTGATACAGTCATTCCACTTCCCTAAAACTTCCTTGTGTTCTGCCTATTCATCCCTCCCTCCCTTCTCCCCTCCTGCCAACTCCTGGCACCCATCCATCTGGTTACAATCTCTACAGTTTTGCCTTCTCCAGAATGTTATATAGTTGGAGTAATACATTATGTTGTCTTTTCAGATTGGCTTTTTTCGCTTAGTAATATACATGAAAGTTTCCTCCATGTCTCTTCATGACTTGATGGCTCATTTCTTTTTCACAGTAAATAATATTCCAGTGTCTGGATGTACCACAGTTTATCCATCCCTTACTTAAAGACTTTTTGGTTGCATCAAGTTTTGGAAATCATGTACAAAGGTCCTATTAAAAAAAGACCTTTGTGCAGGTTTTTGTGTTGACATAAGTTTTCAACTTATTTGTGTAAATACCAAGGAGTGTGAGCGCTGTATCTTATAAGAATATATTTAATTTTGTAAGAAATGGCCAAAATGTTTTCCAAAGTAGTTGAGGCCTTTTGCATTGCATTTTGTAATGCATGAGACTCCTTGTCATTCCACATCCTCACCAGCAGTTGATATTGTCAGTGTTTTGGATTTTTGCCTTTCAAATGGGTGTGCAGTGTTATCTCATTGTTTTATTTTGTAATTTTTAAATGGCATATGATGTTGAACATCTTTTCATATGCTTATTTACATCTACATATATTCTTTTGTGAGTTGTCTGGTCAGGTCTTTAAAATCATCATTTTTGGGGCACCTGGGTGGCTTAGTCGGTTGAGCGTCTGACTTTGGCTCAGGTCATGATCTCATGGATTGTGAACTCGAGCCCTGCGTCAGGCTCTGTGCAGACAGCTCAGAGCCTGGAGCCTGCTTTGGATTCTGTGTCTTCCTCTCTCTCTGTCCCTCCCCCACACGTACTCTGTCTCTCTCTGCCTCTCAAAAATAAAGAAAACTAATAAAAAAATTTTTTAAATCACCATTTTTAAACAGGTGGTTCATTTTCTTATTGCTGAGTTTTAAGAGTTCTTTGTATATTTTGGTTAACAGTCCTTTATCATTCTTTTATAAATATTTTCTTCCACTCTGTGGTTTGTCTTCTCATTCCAGTGACTGGCTTTTTTTTTTTAACCGTTGAAATTCTCATACTTAATTCTGTCTTTTTGCTACTTGACTGCTTGCTTGAATTGATGAATTATGTCTTTCGCCTAGATTTGTATGTCCAGCTTCAGCTTGTTCATTTGTTTCTGTTGGTGGGGCAGAGAACTCAGAGTTCTTATCATGCTTATCTGCCAGACAGCTTTCCCATACTTGTTGTGGCACTATCTCTTGTCCCCATGTACGCAGCCCAGGAGCTGATTTATTCATGGGGGGAGAAACAGTCAAGATAGTACGTGACTTCTTTCCAGTACTTATACACACAATTAGCCTTCATTAACCTGGCCCCAACCCTTAGCAATGGATGGGCATGACAGTATTTGCCTTCTGTGCTCCTTTCAAGGTTAATAACTTTTAATGCATATCAAAGAGTATATGGAACAGATAAATAAATTATGAAGAATGAAATCAAACATCTGGGAACCCATCTTCCAACTTAAGATTGATTACATTGGCGAAAACGTTAACACTACCCACGTGTTCTGCCAGCTTCCCTCAGGTAACCATAAACCTAAATTTTGTTTTATTTTTTTCTTCTGAAAATACTTTTCGAACAGATGCATAGCCCTAAATGATATATTATTTAGGTGTGATTGTTCTGAGTGTTTTAAAACTTGTAATATACCCTTTGTCTTTGGCAACTTGCTTTATTTTCCTCACCTTGTTTCCTAAGATTCATCAAAGTCCCATGTGGGTATTGAATAAGGCTTTGGATGTCCTGTCATAAGTTACTCCTCATTCCTGCCCGAACTTTTCTTCTTTCCATATTACATCCCAGAATCTCCATGCCGTTTCCCATTGAAATTATATTATTTTTTGCTAAAATAAATTTATGTGGATATCTTTAAATTGTAGAGACTTAAGATGTACCACTTGATGTTTTTATATATTTATACATTGTGAAAAGAACTACAACCAAGCAAAATAACATCACTTCTACATAGTTGCCTCTGTGTGTGTATGTTGAGAAGATTTAAGATCTATCTTCTTAGCCAATTTCAGTTATACAATTCAGTACTATGAACTGTAGTCACGATGCCATACACCATACATTAGTTCTCCAGAACCCATTCATCTTGCATAACTGAAACTTTTTACCTTTTGACTAATATCTCCTCGTTCCAGCTGTTTCCCCCACCCCACCAACCACCATTCTTCTCCCTGAGTTCAACTAGTTTAGAATCCACATATAAGTGAGATCATGAGGTGTTTACCTTTCTGTGGCTGGCTCAATTTCACTTGGCTTAATGTCCTTCAGGTTCACCCATTTTGTGGCAAGTGGCAGGATTTCCTTCTTTTTAAAGGCTGAATAATCCATTATAAATATATATACACTAAATTTTCTTTTAGCATTCATGGACATTTAGTTGTTTCCATATTTTGTTTTTTTGAATAATGCCACAGTGAACATAAGAGTACATATATCTCTTTGAGATACGTATTTCATTTCCTTTGGATGTTTAACCAGAAATAGGATTCCTGGATCACGTGGTGGTTTTATTTTTAATTTTTTTGAGGAACCTCTGTACTGTGTCCCATAATGACTGCGTCAATTTACATTCCCACCAACTGTGTATAAGTGTTCCCGTTCTCCATATCCTCGCCAACACTTGTTGTCTTCTGAGTTTTTGATAATAGCCATCCTAATCTGAAAGGATATTTACCTGATAATTTCTCAAAGTAGGACTCTTTCAAAGTGGGCTTTAATTCTAATGGTATCAAAATTCTGAGCTGAAGGATTATAAACTCCTATCCAGGAAGTAGATGTACCAAAAAACATGGAGAGATTGATTTGGGGAAGTGGCAGTTTTCCCAGCAGTCTTGAAATTGCAGCAAGAAAGCAGTTTTATATTTGTCACTTAAGTTCAGTGTTTCATTACAATAAGGAAATTATTTCAAAAATGTCAACTTTTGACATGCTAATGTAGTTTGCTCACTGGCTAGCTGGGAACTAAACAGAAGTGAAAGGAATTTTTGTGACAGATTGAGTGACACATAAATCATCTAGTTAGATGTACAATGCAGAAATATATACTCTGAATTAAAGTCAATTAAATTTATTTCTATACCATTTTATATTAGACTGTCTTAGTTGAACTAAGAAATGCATTTTATATTATATATTCTCAGTTTTTCTAGAGGCATTGAAACTGTTGGATAATAGAGTTCCGTGAATATTAACTTGTTTGAATTGAATAATCTTTGGAATTTCAGCAACAAATGTTATTTGTTTTCGATTTCTGCTGCATTTATGATTGTTACCTTAAAATATTTCTCTTCTCTTCTCTTCAACACACTAACATTCAAAGTGAACATATGCCTTTGTAAGTAAACATAAATCCAGTTCTCCAAAAATGTCTCAGTTAAAGCTAAATATAAGCTTGCTTTTCCACCATCAGATGTTTGACATCTGCACTGATTTTACACTAACAAACTGAATATTTTTTGAAAAATTTCCACCTAAGAAGGTGCTATATTTGAGGATATTTAAAATTTCTAATGTTTAGCAAGAAAAACTCAGCTTAACATATGGCAGTTTTCTGATTTTGACATTCATTCTGTTTTTTCAGCAGTTTTTGAGATGCATTATTCTCGCTCTCAATATGAGTACTCTGGTCCACTTTGATAATTATATGACTTTTTATTTCAATCTCACTTCTATAATGGGTAGTACTTTTTCAGTAATCAGTTTTGACAACCCAAGAAATTAGCTGACTAATTAGTATATAAAACTAGTAAACAGTGGCGTCAGCACCCCTTTGGAATTTTCCAATTCCAAATTTACTACCTCTAATTTCCATCGAGGATTACTCTTAGCTATGAAGCATATTATCAAATAAAAAAAAAGAGGAGCAATAAATTTATTCTGAAAGTTTCCTTCAATGCCCTTTGAATAAGATACGTTGCCTTCTATACTTTTTTTTTCTCTCTTTACTGGACTTACCTATTCTTTCAGCTCAACTAGTCAATTCTACCATCTTTCATGGGCTATAGTTCAAGTCTTATTTCTTCATTTTTTTTTTCCCCTGAATACTCTCAGTGCTTCTCAAACTTTAGAGTGAACATGTATTTTTAAATATAGGAAGTGTATGTTTTGGACATTTTAATATTTTCTGACATCTAAAATATGCTGTACAATTGATTGGAATATTTAATTTGGTAGATTTTGTTATCCCCCAAAGCTAGACATTGTATTATTTTATTTACTAAGAATCTTTAACTTCCTCTTTGAGTGGCCTTTTTTTCTTTTGGAACCTACTTTATAGGATGACGTTTTACATGTCCCTCCACTTATGTGAGGGTGTCGTTTTTTTGTTTGCTTCTCTAATCTGGCTCAAATCAGGTTAGGCCCTTCATGTAAGTCAGTGCAATTTGGTCCTAAATTTCCTTTTCTAACAATAGGTGAAGCTGAGAGGAGAGAGAGGGAGAAGCTGACTGTCGGTGGCACTTGAGTTCTGTTTTCTTTGTTTATTGAAATATATTTGACACATATATACAGTATGTTAATTTAAGCAATTAAGCAATTAATTAAGCAACTCTCGTTAATTGACTGGCCAATGTGTCCAGTATGTTGAAATATATTTGACACATATATACAGTATGTTAATTTAAGCAATTAAGCAATTAATTAAGCAACTCTCGTTAATTGACTGGCCAATGTGTCCAGTATGTTGATTTGATACACTTATATGTTGTTATAGGATTGCCATTATAGCTATAGTTACGTCCTCTATCAGATGTTGTTTAAGGGTACAAACTTACAAATGGTAGTGAATAAATCTCAGAGATAGAATCCACAGTATAACAAATACAGACACTATTATATATATGTGTGTGTGTGTGTGTGTGTATATATATATATATATATATATATATATGTATATATATGTGTATATATATATATATATATATATATCCACCTAAGAGACTTTATCTTAATTATTCCAACTACAAAAAAGCAATGACAATTGTGCTGTTTTCTGTTTTCCCTAAATCTTCAATGCACTTCCCCTCTGCAATTCCCATGGTTTGATGGTTCAACCTTCACTTTCATTATATAAGATAGCACAGTGCACCTCTGATAAATTCCTCCTTTTACATAGGAAATATGTAAAGAGTCCTATTAATATAAGCTATTATCAGATGATGTGTTTTATAACCAATGTTGTTAAATTGGAGAAATCTGCATTTTTTTTTTTTTTTTTTTTTTTTTTTTTTTTGGTTTTTACTCCTTTATTCATAGTCTGGGGAAATCTTTGGAGTAGCATTGACTGGCCAACTGACATTTGGAAATCACTATTCTGTATCAGAGCAGAATTGTTTTGCATGTTATTTAATCCTGTTTCATCCCTGTTAATCTAGTCTCCTCATCTGAGGTGTAACTTCTTGCATTTAGGAACCATAAAAAAGTGTTCAGTATCTCCAACATTATAAATTACTTATTTATGTCTCAGAGTTTAGGAAGTTTCCATTGATAAGTGGTATGAGTGATGAGAATATGTAATGATTATAATTCATTAAATTATTTTTGAAAGCAAGAGTAGATTTCCTGTATCGAGTTCATTAATTTCCAACCTGTCCAATGGTGGTCAGTCGAGATCCTATTACAGCATGGCCACTGGCTGCTTAATTGGCAATAAAGTGAACCACAGTTACCAAACAACTCTCGTTAGTTAGATGCTCACTCTCTTGACAGTAATACTCTCAGATCTTGCCTTGGAATAGAATAAAATTAACTAATAGTGATTTGGCTATTATTGCTTAAAGCTATTTTGGCTTTCAAAATCTACTAGAGGTTGAACTTTTCCCTTTAGTGTTTTATATTTACCACATCAGAACTGGTACAATTAGAAAGTCTTCTGTCATTTAATCTTAGACTGTCTTTTGCAGCAGAAAAGTTATTTTCATTAGTCTTTTTCTTATTCCTGAGGAGCTGAAACTATATTTGAGATAGATGGAATCTTAATTCTTGGAATCTTCACCCAGCTGCTTAAAGCTGCCTGAGTGTCACAGAGGAGAGATGTGAATAGAGCACAAAGCCAGGGACGTTACTTGAAATCTCTGTGTGGCAAACCGATTTCTCTTTTCATTCTAAGTCTTAATCCTACCTGAAATACAGGATCAGGGCTCCATAGTTCTTTTCTTTATACTCAGACCCTAACCTCACACTTGATAATAGCCATCAGAAGAGACAAATAGAAATGTAGCCAAGAAATAATGTACTGAGAGAAATGGAAATCAATTCATACCTAAGGTCTAGTGAGGAGCTGGTCTAATCTGTCACTCCTATCTTCTCATGAGCACAGAGTGCGGTAGTGCACGGAATAGGAGAGTTATCTCAAATATTCTTTTACCAAAGGTCAATATTTTTTACCCTCTCACTTCTTTGGGTTGTAGGATTCTATGAAAGGATGGATAAAACAGCCCTGGCCAAACCAAACACCACTGCTACCACCCACAGTGAGAAGCACAGCAACAACACACAGCATCTCTTCTGTGACTTTAACTTTTTTTCTTTAAGTGAAAGTCACTTCGAATACTTCCGTGGTGCAGTAAGTATGTGCTTGATTTGGCTGTGAGCTCTACTGTCCCCTCCCTTCAGGGACAAAATGAGTGAGTAGATGTGATAGTGTTGGGGAATTAGAAGGAACAGGATTGTTCTTTAAAAGTTTTGGCTTTTCTGAGGATCAGTAGGCAGCACTACATGGAGATTTCCAAGATTGAAAAATATGGACCTTCTACAATGGGTACATTAGCAATTTTGCTTTTCTTCTAACAGACTTGTTCACTGTGGTTAGCGTTACTGATTTTCCACCTGTAGGTACTTCGTAAATGCTTCTACTGTGATGTTCTTAATCGACACGCTACACTTTAAAATGTAGTTCTTTGTGGTGCTCGAGTGGCTCAGTCGTTTAAGCGTCCAACTCTTGATTTCAGCTCAGGTCATGATCTCACGGTTTGTGAGTTCAAGACCCACATCAGGCTCTGCACTGACAGTGAGAAACCTGCTTGAGATTCTCTGTCTCTCCCTCTCTTTCTCCCCTGACCTCTCTGCTCGTGCTCATGCTCTCTTTCTCAAAAGCAAATAAACTGAAAACAAAAATAAAATGTAGTTCTTTGACTTAGCTCTTTGGAACCCAATTTGTTGTAAGGAGATTTTGGAATAAATATGGTAAACATATTATAAAAGATTGAAAATCAACTACTACTTTTCTCCCCACTCAGAATTTTTTACCTTAACCCGCATGCTAATCCCATTAACATGGCATTTGATTGCCTGGAAAATTTAATATTATTCGGAAGAATTGGAGTTCTTTATGAAATACTAGGTAAAACTGGTTGAGGTGTTCTCCCCAGAGAATCCTGTTGTTTATACTTTTTGCGTGAAAAGAAGGGATTCTTGCAAGTGCCTAGAAATACTTCCTATTTATCCTTTTTTTCTGTTTCCTCTCTCTAAGCAAGGAAATAATTCCTTTTACATATTCGTGTCACATTTCTTTTCAAGAAATCTTACCAGAATATGATGCTGTAAGACTACTCTGCTATCCTGGGGTGCCTAGCTGGCTCAGTCGGTTAAGCATGCCACTCTTTTTTTTTTTTTTTTTTTAACATTTATTTATTTTTGAGACAGAGAGCATGAACAGGGGAGGGTCAGAGAAAGAGGGAGGCGCAGAATCTGAAACAGGCTCCAGGCTCTGAGCTGTCAGCACAGAGCCCGACACGGGGCTCGAACCCACAGACTGCGAGATCATGACCTGAGCCGAAGTCGGACGCTTAACCAAGACTGAGCCACCCAGGCACCCCTGTGCCACTCTTGATTTCAGCTCAGGTCATGATAGTTTGCGGGATCAAGGCCTATGTTGGGCTCTGTGCTGACAGTGCAGAGACTGCTTGGGATTCTCTCTCTTTCTCTCTCTCTTGCTTTGCCTCTCTCTCTCTCTCTCAAAATAAATCAATAAACCTTAAAAAGTGTAAGTTAAAAAAAGACTACTCAGCCATCCTGACAAAACAGATGTTAGAAATAAAAACAATAAACTGTCTTTAATTTTTTTTATTTTTTATATTTAAATTTAAGTTTATTTATTTTTAGAGAGAGAGAGAGAGAGAGAGAGAGAGGGCAAGAGAGGGGCAGAGGGAGACGAAGAGAGAGAGAATCCCAAGGAGGCTCCACACTGTCAGTGCAGAACCCAACATGGGGCTCGAACTCACAAATTGTGAGAAACCCGAGTCGGATGCTTAACTGACTGAGCCACCCAGGTGCCCCCAAAACACACTCAGTTAACTATTTTATAAATAATGGTTTATGCACACTTGCACTCCTATTTTCCCTTGGAGGAGACTTCAGTATGTTAGCCAGGAAATCTTCCACCCTCCTCAGGCCCCACCAAACACTTATTACGTTGGTTGAGTTGGCAGTTTGCTACAGAGTTTGTCGACTTGCACAAATTAAGATGAGTTTATTTTCGGCATCTTCCTTTTATGCTTTTATACGTGTGGGGCTGATACAGGTGTGCTGTATTCTTCTAACACCATGGTTGTTTTGAACAGCGGGACTCACGTTTCCTCTTTCAGTTTCTTCGTCACTTGTGATGAAATGCAACATGAGCGCGGTGATCGTCTTACATATACTATGCCACTTGTCCCCAGCTACACTGTACCATGGCCTTAAACTTCTTTTGAAGTCAGAAAGAGTACTATTACTAATATTGAGTAAGAATTGCTTTTTCCCCCCTCTATAATTCATACAATAATTGCATGTGGGAGCAGATATTTTTGTAAAACAAACTTTTAAGTAGAATCCTTATTTTGTTTAAAATTACCCATCTCTCTCTCTCTCTCTTTTTTAAAGTGGGCTTCACACCCAGCACAGAGCCCAACTTGGGGCTTGAACTCATGACACTGAGATCAAGACTTGAGCTGAGATCAAGAGTTCTCTGGTTAACTGACTGAGCCACCCAGGTGTTCCCCAAAATTATCAATCTCTTTAACCTGTTACCTAATCAGAGTTGTTCCACTGAGAAATGGGGACTTGAAAGTGTATGCCTATAGATTATTTTAACTAAGTTTACTTTCATTCTTTCAGGAAAAGCATTATAATAGATTTTTTTCTACCAAAAATACCCTTGAAGGGTGCCTGACTGGCTCAATCAGAAGAGCATGAGACTCTTGATCTCAGGTTTGTAACTTGGAGCCCCATGTTGGGTGTAGAGGTTACTAAAAATAAATAAACTTAAAAAAAATTCTTGAAAGAACATTACATAATGGATGGTGCACAGGTACTATTTTTTTTTAAAGATTCTATATGCTGTACTTATTTTTAATTATAACTATGTCATTCTGTTTTTATAAAAGATTTTTGGATGACATAATTATGTCTAATAGAGTACTCAATTATAAATATGTGATAAAAGAATTATTTATCTAAATTTTGTTTATTTATTTATTTTTTGAATTTAAATCCAAGTTAGTTAACATATAGTGTAATAATGATTTCAGGCAAAGAATTTAGTGATTCATCACTTACATATAACACCCAGTGCTTGTCCCAACAAGTGCCCTCCTTCATCCCCATCACCCATTTAGCTCATCACCCTATCCAACACTCCACCAGCAACCCTCAGTTTGTTCTCTGTATTTAAGAGTCTCTTATGGTTTGTCTCCCTCTCTGTTTTTATCTTATTTTTTTCCCCTTCCCTTATGTTCATCTGTTTTGTTTCTTAGATTCCAGATACAAATGAAATCATGTATTTGTCTTCTGACTGGCTTATTTTGCTTAGCATAATTTACTCTAGTTCCATCCATTTAATTATTTTAATGTTTATTTATTTTTAAGAGAGAGAGAGAGAGAGAGAGAGAGAGAACAAGCAGGGAGTGGCAGAGAGAGAGGGAGACAGAGAATTCCAAGCAGGCTCCTCACTGTCAGCACAGAGCCCGATATGGGCTCGAACTCACAAACCATGAGATCATGACCGGAGCCAAGTCGATGCTTAACCAACTGAGCCACCCAGGTGCCCCAAGTGTTTTTAAAACTATGCTTATGTTAAAAACATTTAGCTGAAATTATTTATTATAGGCTAGTTTACTTTTATGATACTAGTAGGTCAGCCACTCACCAAGATTTTTCCTAGTAGACTCTATCTCTTTCTGTTTCTCTTTGTCTCTGTCTCTGTCTCTCTCTAGCTCAGCTAGATCTGTACTCTGTGTTATAAATAAAAAATCTGAAAAAAAGAACATCATCATGACTGAATCTCTATCTGGTAACTTTCTGGTTATCCTAACCTTGTCCTATATCGATAGACAGAAAATAGTTTCTGAAGTGAAGTGGTCTGAGCTTGTTGCAAAATAGCTGGAAAATAGAAGATGAATTTGTTTCACAAACATATAAACATCTTTTAGACTCCCCTATACAAGCTAGAATATTTTGTAGTCTTTAGTGTTTATTTTTATGTTAATATACACAAATCACTATGTTTTATGATATTTAATCCTGATAAAAATATATTGATATGGATTGAACAAATGACAAACATATATTAGAATATATGTTAAAAAAGAGTAGGTTTTGGGAGACGGTAGAACATCAATTAATCCTGTTGAGTTTAGTAAGGAAACTATAGTCTATACAACTAATGAGAGTATCTTTCCTTGACTTCCACAGCATCCCTCAGACAGCACTAAAGACTGATGATAGAATTGTTTTAGTTCTTACCCCCTCCTTTCCTACACCTTCCCCGTAAAAGGAGAGTTTAGTATGGAATTCTGATGTAATGGCATATTTCCCCCACTACATCACATACTAAGCATTCATATTTTTAACTGCTTGAAAATTTTATAAACAAGGAGGAAGGGCGACTACTGTTTCAACATCTCCCACACATTTTAGCCAATATTAATAACCAAAGAAAATAGGATTTATATAAATGAATGGGAAAAAATAAACATTGTTGTACGTAGCACATAAAATGATGGCTTGCTTAGAAAATCTTAGAGTACTAATTAAAAGAACTGTCAGCACTATTAAAAGTACCTAGAAATTGACTACATATAAGACGAACAAAAAAATTCAGTGAATCCTTTAACATAAGAAACAAGCCATTTAAAGATATAATGAGCACAATCTCCTATTTACTCTAAAAACCTAATCAAATATCAAATATATTAGTAATTGAACACTTCAGTACTTCTCAATAACTTATAGAACGAGATAGAAGATCAGCAAGGATATTGAAGAGCTCACAACATCATCAACCAATAGGATATTATCAACATTTATAGAATAGCCTACACAACCCCAGCAGATTTCCAACAGAAAATATATCAAGATAAACCATAGCCAGCCTGGGCTGTAAAATAAACCTTAACAAATATAGAAAAAAATTGAAATTGTAGTCTCTAGCCACAGTAGAATCAAACTAGAAATCAGCAGAGATAACAGGAAATTCTTAAAACACTGAGAAACTAAAGAGTACAATTTTGGGGGACCTGGGTGGCTCATTGATTGATCATCCAACTTCGGCTCAGGTCATGATCTCACGGTTTGTGAGTTCAAGCCCCATGTTGGACTCTGTGCTGACAGCTCAGAGCCTGGAGCCTGCTTCGGATTCTGTGTCTCCCTCTCTCTCTCTCTCTCCCCCTCCCCTGCTCATGCTCTGTCTCTCTCTGTCTCTCTCAAAAACAAACAAACATTGAAAAAATTAAAAACATTTATTAAAAAAGAATACAATTTAAAATAATCCATGGATCAAAGAAGAAGCTCAGGGGAATCAAATACATTGAACTGAATGAAAATGAAAATACAATGTATCAAAAATTGTGGTAAGCAGCCAAGGTAAAGCTGAGAGGGAAACTTATAGCACTAAATGTTTATATTTGAAAGAAGAAAGTTTCAAATCAATGGTCTAAGTTCTCACATCAAGAAATTAGCAAAAAAAGAGCAAACTTAAGCAAACAGAAGGCAGGAAATAATATAGACCAGGAATCAATGAAAATGAAAAAGCAAGCATAATAGAGACAATAAATAAAACAAAAGCTGGTTCTTTGAAAAGATTAATAAAACTGACTAACCTATGGTAAGACTGACAAAGAGAAAAAAACAAAAGACACAAGTGACTAATATCAGGAATGAAATGGGAAATGTCAAATAGATCTTGGAGACATCGAGAGGGTAATAAACACTGAACCACTCTGCACACATATATTCAACAACTTAGATGAAATAAATCAATTTTTTGAAAAGCATGAACCATAATAACTCATTTAATATGAAATAGATAACTTGAATAGTCATACAGCTATTCAAGAAATAAAATTTGTAATTTAAACCTCTCAAAAAATAAATCTCCAGACCTTGATAATTTCCCTACAGAATTCTACCAAACATTTAATGTAAAATTAACACCTATCCTATCCAGTCTTTTCAGAAAAATAAAGAAGGAGTACTTTTCAGTTCATTTCATGAAGCCAGTAGTATCCTGATATCAAGTCTAAATATAGTACCACAAAAATAAAATTACAGTTCAATATTCTCCAAAAATATAGATGTGAAACTTTTAACAAATAGAATTCAGAAGCACGTAAAGAGAATTAAGCACCATGACCAAGTGAATTTCATTTCACAGATACAAATATGATTCAATATGTGAAAATCAATCAGTGTAATCCATATTAACAGGCTAAAGCAGAAGCATCACATGATCATATGAGTTGATACTTAAAAGGATTTGACAGTATTCATCACCCATTCAGACAAGAAGTCTCAGCAGAGTAAGAGAGGAGAACTTTCTCGGTAAAAACATGAAAAAAATTAAAACTAACATTTATACTTAATGGTGAAAGACTCAGTGCTTTCCCCTAAGACTGGGAACAAGGCAAGGACATGTGCTTTCAACACCTGCTGTTCCACATATTATTGGAAGTTCTAGCCATGACAGTAAAGCAAGAAAAGGCAATAAAAGGCATACAGGTCAAAAAAGGAAGAAATACGACTTTTCCTATTTGTAGACGATGTGATTTTCAACATAGAAAATTCAAAGGATTTTGTAAAAAAACTCTTAGAACCGATAAGTAAATTTGAGGTCACAGGATACAACATAAACACACAACAATCAATTGCATTTTTATATTCTAACGAGCATTTTTATATTCTAATGAACATGTGGAAACTGAAATTATAAATCCAGTATCATGGGGCGCCTGGGTGGCTCAGTCGGTTGAGTGTCCGACTTCGGCTCAGGTCACGATCTCGCGGTCCGTGAGTTCGAGCCCCGCGTCGGGCTCTGGGCTGATGGCTCAGAGCCTGGAGCCTACTTCCGATCCTGTGTCTCCCTCTCTCTCTGCCCCTCCCCCGTTCATGCTCTGTCTCTCTCTGTCTCAGAAATAAATAAAAACGCTAAAAAAAAAAAAATCCAGGGGCGCCTGGGTGGCGCAGTCGGTTAAGCGTCCGACTTCAGCCAGGTCACGATCTCACGGTCCGTGAGTTCGAGCCCCGCGTCAGGCTCTGGGCTGATGGCTCGGAGCCTGGAGCCTGTTTCCGATTCTGTGTCTCCCTCTCTCTCTGCCCCTCCCCCGTTCATGCTCTGTCTCTCTCTGTCCCAAAAATAAATAAAAAACGTTGAAAAAAAAAAAAAATTAAAAAAAAAAAAAAAAAAAAAAAATCCAGTATCATTTATAATTGCCTCCAAAAATGAAATGAGTAGTAAACATGACTTACATACTGAAAACTGTCAAATGCGATGATAAAAAAAAAATCAAAAAAGATCTAGGTAAATGAAGACCTATGCTATGTTCATGGATCGGAGTACTCAACATAGTAAAGATCTCAAGATCTCCCAAATTGATATACCAGTTTAACATAATTCCTACAAAAATCAATAATATTCATTGTAGATATAGAAAAAGTTATTCTAAAATTTATATGGAAAGACAAAGAAACTAGGATAGCTAAAATAAGTTTGAAAGAGAAGGTCAAAATTGGAGTTATCACTCTACCAGATTTATCATATAGAGGCAGTAATCAAAACTGTGTTGTATTGATGGAGGGACAGACACATAGATCTTTGGAATAGAATGGAAACCCCAGACATAACATTGCCTGCTAATTGTTGAGGAAGGTGTAACAGCAGTGAAATGGAAGAAGGCTAGTATTTTCAACAAGTGGAGTTGAAATAATTGGATGTCTGTAGGAAAAAAAAAAAAAGAACCTTAATCTAAATCTCACACCTTTTTACCAAAGAACAGATCCTAAATATAAATGCAAAAACTAGAAGTGTAAGACTTTTAGAAGGTAGCATATGAAAACATCTCTGAACCTAAGGCATGGGGAAGAGTTTTTAAGCATTGCACCAAAAGCACAATCTGTTAAAAAAAAAGTAAATTGTACTATATTAAAATTATGAACTTGAGCTCTGAGAGACTTTATTAAGAGGATGAAAAGAAAAACTACTCATTGGTATTAATATTTATATACCACGAAATCTGACAAAGGGCTCAAATCTACAATTAACTTAAAACTATAAAGACAGATGATACACTTAGAAAATGGGCAAAAAACATGATTCATTTCACCGAAGAGGATATACAGATGGCAAATGTGATGTTTGAACTCTAGCAAATAGGAAAAAGGCAAATTAAGACTATGGGATGTCACCATACACTTACTACAAATATTGAAATAGAAACAGTGACAAGGGGGCACCAGGGTGGCTCAGTTGGTTAAGCGGTTGACTCTTGGTCTCGGCTCAGGTCATGATCTCACAGTTCAGGAGTTTGAGTACCGAGTTGGGCTCTGCACTGGCAGCACAGAGCCTGCTTGGGATTCTGTCTGTCCTTCTGTCTGCTCCGCCCCCCCCCCCCCCCCCCCCCGCCAGCTCACTCTCTCTAAAAACAAAACAAAACAGAGCAGAACAAAAAAAATCTGAGAAAGAAGTAGTGACAAGGACCAAATACCAGGGAGAATGTGGAGGAACTGGATCACTGATACATTGCTAGTGGGAGTGCATAATGTTGCAGCCACTTTGGAAAACAGTTTGGAGGTTAAAAAAAAACTGTACGTGTACTTACCACACAACCCAGCAATTGGACTACTAGTCATTTACGCCAAAGAAAAGCGAACTTATGTCTATATAAAGATGAACACAGATGTTCATAGCAGCTTTATTTGTAATAATCAGAAACTGGAGACAACCAAAAAGTCCTTCAGTAGGTGACTCACTAAATACATTGCGGTACATACGCCTCATGGGTACTGCCCAGAAATAAAAAGCAATCAACTACTGATACATGTGACAACTTGGATGAATCTGAAGAGTATGATGTTGAGTGCAAAAGCCAGGCACAACAATCACATAAGTAGTTGATTTCATTGTATAGCTTTTTTGAAATGACGATATTATAAAGATGCAAAACAGATTAGCGATTGCCAGGGGCTGGCGATGGTACAATAGAGCTGGGTGGATGGGATTAAAAAGGAGTAGGGTGAGTGGGACCAGCTCTTGCTGGCCCACAGCGAGATCCTGTTTGTGAGGAGCCAGGCCTCCAGGGAGGAGCTGACCAAGCTGGCCCAGCAGGCCAACCTGGAGGAGGTTGAGCTGGGTGAGGACCGGGACCAGATGGACCTGCAGCCCAACAAGGTGCGGCTGGGGCAGCAGAGTGTGCCGGCTGCTGTGTTCCGAAGTCTGAAGGAGGATTGACCCCACCCCTGCCCCTCATCCATCCTCCCCAAATCTAGCCTATGTTTGTAAAAAAATAAAAGAAAGAAAGAAAAGGGAAGTGGCACAAGAGAAATCTTTGTGGTGATGGAAGAGTTCTGTATCTTGGTAATAGTTGTGGTTACGTGCGTTTACATGAATATGAACATGTGGCAAAATGCCCTAATATGTAGGTTTTGACATTGTACCACAATTATGTAAGAGGGAACCACGGGGGGGGGAAACTGAGTGAAAGGTACAGCAGATTTCTCTACACTATCTTTTCAACTTCTTGTGAACTTCTAATTTTTCAACATTAAAAATGAAAAAAAAAATATATATAAAGGAATCAGTACCTCATTTATAATAGCACTTGTATTAGTCAAGGTTCGCCAGGAAAAACCAATAGGATATCTATGTCTATATTTCCACATAAAGAGATTTATAATAAGAAGTTGGCTCATGCAGTTATGGAGGCCGACAAGTCCAGAATCTGCACAGGCAATGTTCCAGTGCTAGCATGAAGGCTGGAAACAGGAAGCAGGATAGAGGTGAAAAGGAAATAGAAGCAGGAAGAGGTGATGTCCTAGTTTAGAGGTAACTGGGCAGGAAGAATTCTGTTACTGAGGGGGAGGGTCAGCAAATTACTCTATTCAGACCTTTAACTGATTCGATGAGGCTTACTCATGATGTAGAGGGCAATCTGCTTTCTCAGCCTCCTGATTCAAATATTAACCTCATCCAAAAACATCCTCACAGAGTCGCTCAAAATAATATTTGATGGATACCTAGACACTCCATAGCCCCGTCAAGTTGACGCACAAAATTGACCTTCACAGCAACCTAGTTAAATATTGAGAAACTAAAAGAACAAAGTTTAAGTATAAAGGGATGTACTTGGTTTAATCCCCAATTTAGAGTTTGTCTCCTTTTGACATAGTAAGTTAAACAGAATATAACCAAACATTTTTTTTTTATTTCGGTTTTTGAAATTACCATTTTACTGGTAGTATTTACTTTTGGCCATTCTGAGTGTAGCAGAGCTTACTCCACTGAAGATAGAGGTTATTTTTACAGTTAAAATTCACTCTAATTTTGCTTAATATGGTACTTTAGTAAGCTATGTAAAGTCATTTGTTCTAAAAGACAAATATACATTTAAATTACTTAAACTTGTTTCTTTGTATAACAAATGCAGTTCTCCTAAGGCAAGACCCCAAAGCACAAGAGTATTTTGTGTAATAGCAAAATCAACAGAAAACGTGTATGTTCTTCCACATGCCAGTATTAAAGAACAGAAACTTGTGATTTTTAAAAAAATTCTAAGTACTTATTTATTCCTAGGTTAAAAATAAGACTCATTGTGTTAGAAGACAGATAATATAATATTATTTACAGCCTTGTAAATGATCCTTAATGCAAGTCCAATTCATCATATTATGGAGAAAACTGAGAGAGAAGTTTTAAGTGACTTGTCCAAGGTCACATGACTGATACCTGGCAGAAGCTACACATGAAAAATTTCAGGTGGCTGAGATTCTTCTCAGTCATAAACTTGGAATATCATATTAAGAATTACACTCTCTTTTTCTGTGTACTGTTAAAAAATGTTTTCACTTTATCTTATAAATAGAAGATTCCAGGTTTTATGTAGTAGAATGTTTTGAGGAAGTGAATACAAAGAGGAGCTGTTTTTAACCATGCTGCTCTCATTAAAGGAAAACAATTTTTATCTTAGCTCCTTTCACTGAAGTAAAAATTAAGTAGTATTTTATCACATTTTTCTTCTTTTCAAAAGAAAAACTGGCATGCAAAATTGAATGGTGTCCTCTGGTATTGTGGAAGCAGAATTTCTTTTTTTTTTATTTTTAAGATTTACTTTAAATTTTTTGAATTTACATCCAAGTTAGTTAGCATACAGTGCAACAATGATTTCAGGAGTAGATTTCTTAATGCCCCTCACCCATTTATCCCATTCCCCCCTCCCACAACCCCTCCAGTAACCCTCTGTTTGTTCTCCATATTTATGAGTCTCTTCTGTTTTGTCGCCTTCCCTGTTTTTATAGTATTTTTGCTTCCCTTCCCTTGTGTTCATCTGTTTGTGTCTTAAAGTCCTCATATGAGTGAAGTCATATTTGTCTTTCTCTGACTAATTTTGCTTAGCATCATACCCTCTAGTTCCATCCATGTAGTTGCAAATGGCAAGATTTCATTCTTTTTGATTGCCGAGTAATACTCTATTGTATATATATGTATATGTATACTGCATCTTCTTTATCCATTCATCCACTGATGGACACTTGGGTGCTTTGTGTACTTTGGCTATTGTTGATAGTGCTGCTATAAACACTGTGGCGGCCTTTGAAACAGCACACCTGTATCCCGTGAGTAAATGCCTAGTAGTGCAATTGCTGGGTCGTAGGGTAGTTCTACTTTTAATTTTTGAGGAACCTCCATACTGTTTTCCAGAGTGGCTGTACCAGCTTGCATTCCCACCAGCAGTGCAAAAGAGATCCTCTTTCTCTGCATCCTCGGCAACATCTGTTGTTGCCTGAGTTGTTAATGTTAGCCATTCTGACAGGTGTGAGGTGGTATCTCATTGTGGTTTTGATTTGTATTTCCCTGATGATGAGTGATGTTGAGCATTTTTTCATGTGTTGGTTGGCCATCTGGATGTCTTCTTTGGAGAAGTGTCTATTCATGTCTTTTGCCCACTTCTTCACTGGATTATTTGGTTTTTTGGGCATTGAGTTTGGGTGTTTGAGTTCTTTATAGATTTTGGATACTAATCCTTTATCTGATATGTCATTTGCAAATACTTTTCCCATTCCGTTGGTTGCCTTTTAGTTCTGCTTATTGTTTCCTTCACCGTGCAGAAGTGTTTTATTTTGATGAGGTCCCAATAGTTCATTTTTGCTTCTGTTTCCTTTGCCTCTGGAGACGTGTTGAGTAAGAAGTTGCTGTGGTCAAGGCCAAATAGGTTTTTGCCTGGAAGCAAAATTTCATATCATATTAAGTGATTATTTTTTTCTGTAACTTTTCATTGCTAATTTTTACTTTTCATTACTATACTTTATTATTTTTAAAAATTTTTTTTAATGTTTATTTATTTTTTTGAGAGACAGGGAGTAAGTGAAGAGGGGCAGAGAGACAGGGAGACACAGAATCCGAAGCAGACTCCAGGCTCTGAGCTGTCAGCACGGAGCCCAACCCGGGGCTTGAACTCACAATCTGTGAGATCATGACCTCAGCTGAAGTCGGATGCTTAACTGACTGAGCCACTCAGGCGCCCCATCTTTATTATTATTTTTTAAGGTTGGGGTAGTACATCCATGTACTAGGGCTAAAGTTATAAAAGAAAGTTAAATAGACATTCTAAGCAATTATTTGAAAATCCAAATAAAAATGTGTTACTCTGTTACAAGTAGCTAATCAAGGCCATCACACATTTCTTTTTGCTTTTACCCTGAATTGATTAGAAAATAATACCTCTTTTTCATTTCACTTGTATACTTACTGAGTTTCCAATTGATCAAAGACGTTACTGAACACAGTGGTTTACATTAATGTGATTTAAAAAGGTTTTATCCCTTTCTAACAGTAAGGAAGGCAGAGCTTTCTCAGTAGGGAGAACTCTGCATCCATTTGTTGAATTTCCAGGCTTTTTTGGGCAGAAGTAGCATAATTGATGACAGATGAACAAAGAATCCTAGAGAACTGGATTCACTTGGTTTGGAAAAGATACAAGTGTGCAGGTGGAAGAGAAAGGGCTAGATTTGTAGACCATTTGTATTTTTCTCATATCCTCTTGTATCTTTTTACCATTTTCATGATCCTGGACTCCCTGTGTGCTTTCACACCAGTCCTTAGGGCTCTATGGGGAGTTGCTCTCAGGCTGATGGAAATTATTTTGTTTGTTCATATGGACAGGAATGCCTAGGAATTGGCGTCCTCCGCTGCTTAGCCCTTAAACCAGTGATGACACAGTCTGTAAATAGTCCAGCTTTCTCACCCCAGATTAGCACTGCCTGCAGAGCTCTCTGTGGGATTGAGCCAGAGAGATCCCTCATGGAACTTTGCCCCAGATTGCACCCTTCCTTGGCCTCTGTCCCTTCCCAGAGCAATTCCCACACTTCCATATTGAGGGTTTTATTTTTTTATTTTTATTTTTTTATTTTTTATTTTTTTTAGCGTTTATTTATTTTTGAGACAGAGAGAGACAAAGCATGAATGGGGGAGGGTCAGAGAGAGGGAGACACAGAATCTGAAACAGGCTCCAGGCTCTGAGCTGTCAGCACAGAGCCCGACACGGGGCTCAAACTCACGGACCGCGAGATCATGACCTGGGCCAAAGTCGGCCGCTCAACCGACTGAGCCACCCAGGCGCCCCTATATTGAGGGTTTTAAAAAAAGCATTGAGGAAATCTAACTTACATTTAGTAATTATCCAGAGGATATGATCTTATAACTGCATGTCAAATGTGATTGTTATGAGTTTTTTTGAAAAGAGTACATGGAAAGCAATACCATTGTTATCTACTAATAAAACCTAAAAGAAGACATGCACAAATTAAAGGGGTTAGTAATTAGAGGGTTTGGTGATTTTTCTGTACACAAAATCAATTGTATAGTAATAAATTGTTAAAAAAAAGAAATGAATTAAAACTGGAACATTTAAAATGTATCAAATAATTAGGTGGACACAAGGAAATTACAAAATTTTACTGAAACACACCATATTCGTGTGTTCAAAGTTTCAGTATGGGGGCACCTGGATGGCTCAGTTGATTGAATGTCTGACTTTGGCTCAGGTCATGATCTCCTGGTTTGTGAGTTCGAGCCCCACATCGGGCTCACTGCTGTCAGCCTCTCAGCGCAGAGCCCGCTTTGGATCCTCTGTCCCCATCTGTCTGCCCCCTCCTCGCTTGTGCTCTCCCCAAAATAAGTAAATATTAAAAAAAAGTCTCAGTATGAAAAATGTGAAAATTTTTTCTATGCAGTTCTATGATTCGATATAATTCCAATGAAAATACTTTGTTTTGGCAAGACAGTGATGCAGAAAAAAACATAAGAAAGAATTGTATACAGTTATTTCATTAAATTAAAAATCCTTCTATTATGTAGGATAAATATGTATATGTAAAAATAAAAATAGATATTTACTCAATTCATTTATATCCTAAATATTCACACAATGAAAATGAGCAAAACTGTGTTTTTGGGGAAGTAGGGGATTACTTATATTTGTGACTGCCTTATATTTGGATATATACTGGGAAAAATAAGTTTTGTTTTTTTAAAGAGCAGTATAGTTCAAACGTACCTTTTCTGGCTTGGTATTTTGTGGTTGAAATGCTTTAATTGATACTTTAGCTAGAATATGGGTTGCAGTTCCCTCCTCCTGACTTGAGTTTCTCTGTCCTTCCCAGAGCACTGTGTTCTCTCTCTGCCAAGCCCTCCTCCAGACTGTCAGACCTACTGGGTGATGAGGAGCCAGTGCCTGGCTCCTCTGTACTGGGTGGGGTCTCTCCCATGGGACTGTCACAAACCTTTTCCTTTTGCCAACCCTTTCTGCGCATCATCCATATTTAGCTTCTTTTCTAATACTTCACGGTTCCTCTTCCCTCTCTCCTTAAAGGCCTTTTTCCTCTGTTACTTTATTTTTGCCTTGGGGTTACATAATCAATCTTGTTCTTTGCCGTTTGCATCTAAACCTGGATATCAGAATCCTATGTTAGGTAGAGCAGGCTGGGGGACTTGGCTTCCCTCCCGGCTTTCTGGTAGCTTATTGGAGGGAGAGGTTTTCCCTCAAGCAAATCTGAGATGTATAGATATTCCAACAAAGGACTAATTCAATCCTTTGTCACTTTAGTTTCTTTCAAAATTTTATTTTGGAATTGTTGCTTCTTAATGTTGCTTACGTAGCATATCTGTATGTTTCTTTTGCTTTCTTTTATTATTTTTTCCCACTTTCTCTAATCCGTTTTGCTATTAACTCTGGTGCTATTCTCTCATTGTATTGTAAACTTCTTAAGATAAGGACATTTTTTTTCTTCTAACTTTTTCTCTTAATTTCTCTATCTTTGCTAAAAGCCCAAGTGGAGTATGTAGAGTATTGCAAGCACTATATGAAAGTTGACTGCTTTGAGAAAGTAAATACCATTAATTTCAAAATTATTTCAATGGGCAAGAAATTTCATTTCAATGGAGACATTCTAAGTCTCAAATACCACATTTTCATTTTTTCTTTGAACAATTACAGTAGAAATTCATGATATGTGTAATAATAATCACAGATATTATTATTGAGTTATTCTAATTTTCTAGGTGCACAAATGCATTGTCATGCTTTTCTCAAGATAATGAGGAAAGATTTATTGCACAAAAGACAGAACTGAAGCACAGAAGAGCTAAGTTGACCAAAGCTGGACAGAAAGGGGTAAAGTTGTGAATTGAATCCAGGCATATTTGATGTTATCTTAATCCCTTCTATAAGTAGCAAAAAGTTTGTGAAGGCTTGCTATAGCACAATGTGGGAAATTGTTCATCTCTTCTATTTCTCTGCCCAGAAATCTTTCCTGTGTGTGATTTCTCATTCCATGTAGCAAAGTCATCATCTCCTCCTATAATAAATACCTGCACAAATGATTTTTCCTTAATGTGTAAAGATCCAAGTATAGTGTTCAGCATAAAGTCTCATTAAATGACAATTCTTATTTTTATTAATCCCTGGGACTAGTGATGGTTCATTTTTTTTTAATGTTTATTAATTCTTGAGACAGAGACAGAGCATGAACAGGGGAGGGGCAGAGAGAGAGGGAGACACAGAATCTGAAGCAGGCTCCAGGCTCCAAGGTGTCAGCACAGAGCCCGACACGGGGCTTGAACCCACGAACCGTGAGATCATGACCTGAGCCGAAGTCGGATGCTCAACCGACTGAGCCACCCAGGCACCCCAGTGATTGTTCATTTTAAATGTTCCTCGTTAGGGTGTAGATTTGGGAATGTAGTGGATGATATGGTGACTAAAAGATTAAATATAATGATTTTCTAAGTTTAAAAAAAAAAATATGATCAGTTATGTTAGCACAGATTTCATTTCCAAAATTCTACCCATGGTGGGAAAAAAAATCTTTCAGATTTTGTTTTTTGTTGCACTGTCATGAACTTTTTCACAGGCTATAGAAGTGTGAAGTCTTCTATCAAATCTAGGTTTTCCCTTCATCTGTATTTTCTTGACATGGTTTCTATAAAGATAATTTTGCTTATTTTCTCAAACTAATATCATTATATTATTTTTCAAAATAATAATTATTTCTCAAAATAGTTCATTTTTCTATCCTAATCTTGTTTCATTTGTCAGTGTTCTACTTCCTTATGTTGTATTTGCATTTTATCCATTTTCTTTGACTTCACTATGTGTTTAAATGGAAATATTTTAATATTAATGAAAATACTGATAAATTAGACTACAGCAAAGTCTAGAATTATATTCATCAAAAGGCACTGTATAGGAGATGAAAACAAGCAAAAACCTCGGAGAACGTGTCTGCAACATATATAATTGACAACAATTAGCAACGGTTTTCTGAAGCCATTTTACATTTCAATATATAGGATTGTTTATTGCTACATATTTGATAACCTTGATGACAAAATAAAATGTGTTGTAGTAATTACAGAAAATATATTTGTAATTAAGCAAGAGACACATATATTGAAAATATCGAATGAAAGTAATAACCTATGATAAAGCTTTTACCAAAGAGAGAGTTTTAAATAAAACAAAGATAGACAAAACTGCCTCCGAAGATTTAACTGGGAGACATGGGCGGTAGGGTTGCTTGTTGCTATTATTTTTGTCATTGTTGCTCCTGGCGTGGCATCATTGTCAAAATACTTGATGAAAATTTAACCTTCTTTCCATTGTAAGTCATTAATAAGTCACTAAAATATGCCTTGGTGACAGTTTTTTCCTAGGGATCATTATCTCAGAAACCAATGTGCTCCTTTCAGATGTGGTTTAAATCTTTTTTTTTTTTTTTTTTTTAAATTTCTGATTTGGAGCTATGTATGGAAAGAGCACAGCATTCATCTGAGACGAAACTCACTCTGGCCAGATTTTTTTTTTTTTTTCCAGAAATTCCTATTATCTGTATGTTGGATATTCTTTGCCCGCTTAATGTTTTATTTATTTATTTTCTTGAGTCATTTTAAACTCTTCACCTTTCATATTTTTTAAACTGTTTCTCTTTTTAATCTATTTTTCTTAAGGCATAATCTGTGATTTTTATTCTCTTCCATTCCTTATAAAACTAAAGGCAATTTAGTTTTCATTTCTAAAATAACTTTTTTTTAAAAAAGATACATTAATAAGCTAACTTATTATTTGTGTATTTCTATTTCTAATGTATGTTGTTTTTTCATGGCTTGAGTTATTTTAGTAATAGATTATAGTTTATTTTAATATAAAATATTACTGATTTAATTTCTTCTATAAGATGTCTATCTGGCATTTGAGAGGTGTCATTCTGCACCTTTTCCTACTTTTTCTTTGTGGGAGATTTGACCTCAGTAGTTTTCTTCTGCTTATTTTAATGTGAAATTCATTTTCCTTTCCTTTTTGAAGAAGTCGTGGCTCAAAATAGCTTTTCTAAGTTCATAACTCCCTCTTCTGTGTTTTTATTGTTGTGTTAAAAGTAGAATGTTGACTCTTGAGATTTGGACTTTTTTGTCTACCTCTGCTTTCTTCTGGCCCTTCTTTTTTCTTCGTCTCTGTTGTGCCTATCCTATTTCACTGGGAATGGTTTTCTCCTTGACGTGAAGTCATATGCTAGCAGGCGATCTCGTCAGGTCAGTTTAGCGAGTCTGTGGGCCTAGGCTGCGCCTGCCACTGCAGTCCCCGTGCAGACCCCTGGAGCTGACATGCCATCGGAATGGGCCAAACCCCTGGGTGTCAGCTACTTTTCTCCCACTAGCTGGCCTGACATGCTTGCCAAAGAATATCTTTGCCTGTCCAGGGTCTTTTTCTGTTCTCAGATTTATGGATGTCCTATTTCTTCCCTCTGCTTCATCCCATAGGGACGTTGATGTCATGCAGTTCTTGTGACTGTTTGTGTCACTCAAATCTCTCTTTTTAAAAATTTTGACTTTAATGGATATTCCAAGGTTCATCGTAAGTCTTGTCCATGAACTTGTGTTTTTGGCTGTCTCATTGATATACCTATTTTTATGTTGAGATTTGGAGAGATTCATGAACTATGACACCGTTGCCATTATTTCCTCAGGATCTTCTTGATATCCTTTTGAACTACATGTTTAGCTGCCATTTATTTTATATTTTCTCTACTTTATAGACTTTGAGTGATTTATGGTATATTTATTGACGTTTCTTTAATGCCCCTACACTTAGGAAATATTTATTGTTTGTTGAAGCCGGTTTTTTAGGTCAGTTTGAGACTCCTCCAGACAACATTCTGATAGAAGAATTGCAACTGTAATTTAACCATATATTCTTAAAATTTACTTTTTCCATAGCTGTGGAATGTACTGTCTTAATCCACAGGTACAAAATCTACTAATGCACTCTGAATATGCCTTTTTGAAAGTAAACCCTAGACAATTTTGATACATCCTATTTTGTTTTTAATTTTCTAAGGCAAGATACAAAAATAAGATTTGAAAAAGAGTACAAATATCCCAATAGTAAATGAGAATCTTAGAATATGGGAAAAATTAGAATTGTATCAATTATATAAGAAATCTGGGAGAATCAGGATCAGATAAAAATAAATTGTAATTTAAGATATATGCATTTTTTGGGGTGCCTGGGTGGCGCAGTCGGTTAAGCGGCTGACTTCAGCCAGGTCACGATCTCGCGGTCCGTGAGTTCGAGCCCCGCGTGGGGCTCTGTGCTGACAGCTCGGAGCCTGGAGCCTGTTTCCCATTCTGTGTCTCCCTCTCTCTCTGCCCCTCCCCCGTTCATGCTCTGTCTCTCTCTGTCCCAAAAATAAATAAAAAACGTTGAAAAAAAAATTAAAAAAAAAAAGATATATGCATTTTTTAAGTGCACAATTTCCTGGACTCACCATGCCCTCCATACAGAAAATTGTATACTACTATCCATACTTTAATATGTCTCCATTTTTCACGTTTTACACTAAGATGATAATTTTCTTCACAGTTTCCCTTTACAAAGTCTTTATTAGTAGTAAACTGCTTAACTGCAGAAATTTAAATATCATTTACATTTTTGTAGCGTATTATACAGGTGGACTTTTGTGGGGAGGCATATTTATAGTTTTGGAGGATGGTTCTTGATAGAATTCTACCATTATTTTCTCTATTTCTTATAAGCAAGAACTATACCTTTATCAGTTCGACAGTAGGTAGGTCTGACTATATCAAACACTGGGTATAATATTGAGGGATTCACCAATGACAAAAATATAAAGTATCTCTACCCTGAAGAACTATACATTCAACAAACAAAACATGAAGTAAATATATTATTCAGGCTGTGGTAAGCACTCTGAAGGAAATGAATAGGATGATGTAAGAGAGAGTACCTGAGTGGGAGAAAGGTCCCTGAAGAGCGGACAAATGAGCTGAAGTTTTTGAGATGAAAACGAGGTATTTTTTTGAGTGAGTTGGGAAAAGGATACCAGGTGGATTTGGCAGCAGGTGCACCTGGCCAGAAAATGCTTAATGTGCAAAGAACAGAAGAATGAGAAGCATGACTGCAGCTTAGGGCAAGAAGCCTAATCAGATGTAATTTGAGAGAGAGAGAGGCAAGAGCTAGATCATGCACAGTGCTAAAGGCATAGCAAGAAATTTTAATTCTGAAAGTGATAGGAAGCCATGAGAGAGGTAGAATTGAACACTGGTTGAGAGTATGGTTCAAATCCCAGCTTTTCCAAGTATGAATTCTGTAACTTTGGGCTACTTAATATCACTTTTTTGGTTTCCTCATCTTTAAAATAGAGATAATAATAATAATTTCTGTTCTTATCTTTGTTGAGAAGATTGACTTTAAAAATTCATATAAAACATTTTCAAGTTTGCCTGGCATGAATAAGACATCAATAAGTAATAGCTATCACCATTGTCAGACGGTGCTAAAGAAGAAATTGATATTCAAAATAAAGATGACTCTGGCTGCTTTACTGAGAATAGACTGAATGAATAGGAAGCTAGTGTGGGGGAAGGGAAGCTTGTTAAATGTGTACTGCAGTATTTCAGGATGGAGGCTGAAATGATAGAGCAAAATGAAGCAAGAGGTCTATTTTTTTAATGTTTACTTTGAGAGAGAGAGAGAGAGAGAGAGAGAGAGAGAGAGAGAGAAAGAGAGAAAGAGAGAGGCGCCAAGAGAGAGACACAGAATCCGAAGCAGGCTCCAGGCTCTGAGCTGTCAGCACAGAGCCTGATGCTGGGCTCAAACCCATGAACCAAGATCATGACCTGAGCTGAAGTTGGACGCTTAACTGAATGAGCCACCCTTGTACCCCAAGAGGTGTGTTTTGAATGGAATAAATTTGAGAGATATTGAGGGAACTATTTCATGTGAAGACGTCAAATGAACCAATAGACATGTCTGAAACTCAGGAAAGACAAGTGGCTGGAGATTATACATTTGGAAGCCAGTGAAAGCAGTGGAATTGGTTATGTTTACCTACAGTAAGTTTAGACAGGAAAGAAGGCTGGGACCTATGGTGTAGGATCTATAATTATTTTTTGTTGTTTTTGCTAGAAAAACCAGTAAAGACACAAGTGTTAACTTATTCGAGGAGACAACAGGTTGGGGTTTATACTGGGCCAAACCTTGTGCATCTTCACAGATTTCATTCAGCGCCTCCCTTTTTCTCTCATGGTCTTACCCTTCTATCCATACTGGGCCATGACTCCACTGTTAGACCTGAGGTCACATCTCCTTCCTAAGAGCCCTGTTAAAGACTAGGTAGTACAACCAGATGTGGGGAGGAGTTAGAGTTTCCCATGGGGTGAACGTTGGCTAGTTGGAGCCAGAGATAAAAAGGAGCTCTATAGGTAGATTACTTCCTTTTATCTCTCCAGTGGACCACTGCAAGGGGCAATTTCTTCTCAAATCCTCTTTACAAAGTCCCCCGTATCTGGCAAACAGAAATTTTGCGTGATTTGCTGTCTGTACTTATGGCTTCTGATGAGGTGATGACCAGTACTGTCCATTTTTGCAACAAAGTACTTCACATATTTTCTTAACCTGCTTCCATTTTTCCTCATTCTCACTAGTCTGGGCTTAAATGTAACAAATAAAATACTGCTTTTAAAGTTGCCTCACACTCTGAGTTATGTAGGACCCAGATGAAAACAGAATCCCTGGGGAATGAAGATGCTTCCAACACGCAAGGATGGATGTGTCTATGATGGTTATTACCTCCCTATGCCCTTGTAGTTTGGATGATTAGCTTTTCCTCTCTTTGGTCGTTATTTGAATATTGTTTTCCATATTTTCCTTCACATTTGATTTTGTTGTAGTTTCTCATGGATATATTATAGGTAGTGCTATTTTCTTTATTGGGAAGTGAAAATGGGAAAGTGATACTTTACTTTTTAAAAGTGATATTAGCAGCCATTAATTTTTCAGTGCCTAGTTCTAGTAATTCAGTAGGTGTTGCAAAATTTTTTCATTATTTGCAGGAATAGTCTATCAAGCGAAATTTCACCTTATCACCCTTTGTTTACCCAGTGGTCACAGATTACATACGAAAGGGTGGGAAAGTGTTTGTCTACCTTTATTTATCAGTTCTCAAAATAAATAGTTCCCCTAACATAATCCAGAGTTGACCAATTAGATGTTTACTTTAGGAATTATTGTGAAATCAAGGATCTAAGCATATTTGATGTGTTTTGTTGTTCTGCCATTAGTGTCCATAGTAATTCTCAAGTATTCTGTCTTTAGCCACTGAAAATTCCTTTCAGTTGGCTCTTCTGTTCTTTTGACATACCCTAACTTAGTTGTACATTTGTACATTTTTCTGGTTAGGTTTGTTTTTGTTTTTTGTTTTAGAATTCATTGGAGTCTGCTTTTAGCCTTTCCATGCACATTTTTTATTGATCTGCTATGGTATTCTGAAAATCCCTCTCAGTTTTAGCTGTTCTCAGATGGCTTTGTTGAGCTACCAGTAAAAAGTGTGTTGTTTATTTTGGAGTTTTCAGGCTTATAAAACAAGCAAACATTTCCTCTCCTTTCTATTCTAGCATGTTTTTCTGGGGCCTGTAGGTGCCAGAGAGTTTGGGTTTCTCCATGGGGAGAAAGAAGAAATACAGGGTAAGGGAAACACTTGGCTGATAGTTAAAAATTACCTTTTTCTACTTAAAATATTTCAGATTATTTTTCGTGTTGCTCTTCTATATTATATGTAATTCAAATATCAACCTTGCAAAAAGTATTAGAGATTGTATTTGACCATGAGTAACTAAAAACTAAAATAAGCAGTGGATTAAACAAATTAATTTTCTCAGATAAGAAAACTGAAGTAGGTGGTCAATGTTGTTATAGACCCTCCATTGGGCTTCTTCTAGCTTTCTTTTCAGCCATTCTTAGCAAATAACTTTGCTCTATGCTTTTCTCTCCATGATGACAAGATACCTGCCCCAACTCTTGCATCGTGTCTGTGATCCAGGCAAGCAAAGGGGGTAGGAGAAATGGTGAAGGCAAAGGCTCAAACCAGCTGGATCTGTTCTCCTCCAAAGAACCTTCGTCGTAAATCAACCCTAGGATTTCACTGATCACTGTTGGGCCACTTATTTCTTATTGGTGACTCGCTAAAAGGCTGATAAGGTGGGTTTGTTCATTTGTTTGTTTCTCATTAGCTGGGGATATCCCACCATACCAAATTAAAAGGGGTTTATTAATAAGGATGAAGGGACTGTTTACTAGCCAACTTACAGTCCTGCGACCTTATTTAATATATAAGAAAACGCATCAAAGAAAATTGAAGTAACTTTGCAGAGGTTCACAAATCCGGGAAACAGGAAAGCTGGAAATTAGTCCTACTGGCTAAAATGTTGGTTCTCATTTCTATATCAGGATGAATAGGCAGGGTTTAATTTTGATGGTCTTTTTTCCTTCTGCCTGGAAGTGTACAGTTTTCCCATCTGCCTGGAACCCTATTGCTTTAAGGTTACTCTTCTTATTCAAGTTTTATTTTAAAAGATTAAACTTTTAGTACTTAAAGTTTTAAAATTATTTTGCATGTTCTGATTTGTTTCTTTTGTTAACTTGTGCATTAGAAAGGTCAAAAGGGGCTATTCCCATGGTTTAGGTTAAGAAATTAGGATCATGATTTTATTTTATTTTATTTTATTTTATTTTATTTTATTATTTTTTTTTATTTAAGAGAATCTTTTTTTTTAAATTTTTTTTTAACATTTATTTATTTTTGAGACAGAGACAGAACATGAACAGGGGAGGGGCAGAGAGAGAGGGAGACACAGAATCTGAAGCAGGCTCCAGGCTCTGAGCTGTCAGCACAGAGCCCGACGCGGGGCTCGAACTCACAGACTGTGAGATCATGACCTGAGCCGAAGTTGGCCACTTAACCGACCAAGCCACCCAGGCGCCCCAGGATCATGATTTTAAATGACTTGTCCAAGGTCATGCAAGTAGGTAATGGTGAATTCAGGGCTCAAATTGAGACCCTCTGATTCCAGTTTAAATTACTATTTGATACACTACATGGTCTTGAGACAGTCTTTTAGCCTATGGCAGTTGTACCCAAAATTTAATAGTGAGGAGTTCTTTATATTTTCAAAAATTATGAGTGCTCTATAGGAGAGTAGTTGTATTTTTAGTACAAACTGATTTTTAACATTTGAAATAAACTAATTAAAATGCACTCTATCTCCTGTAATATAAATATTGAAAAATATTTTCACAGTGGAACCTGTATTCCAGTGAATAAAAGTTTTAATAATATTATCACTTTTGTGTACTTTTTGTGGGTCAGACATTGCTCTTTATCTTTATTATGTATTAAATCTGACAAAAATTCATTTCAAAGGTTCAAATGTCTAAGTTGCAATCCAAGTAATATTGGAATTGGAATTCAAGTCCAAGTTTATTTGACTGCATAACCTGTTAACCTCATGTGCTCAAGTATGTGTGAGATACCATATTTACTGAGTATATATGAAGTATGCATAGATTGCTTAGCTCATAAATTTTGGACCTTCTTGCTCTGTGCTGACAGCATCTCTGGTAGGTCACAAATTGAGTGTCACGGGTAAGTGGCTTAATGCCTTGGTGTTATTCATATTATTAATATTAGTTTATTAATATTAATAAAATCTTTCCATGAAAGATTTACATTCCTTCCATGAAATGATGCTTCACATAAAGGTATGGGGGTTTATTCATCAAAGGAATACACTAAGGTTAGGTAGATCTTTCTCAAAATGCTTTGAAGGTCCTAAATAAAGACAAGTG
Organism: Neofelis nebulosa; assembly: GCF_028018385.1. Lineage (NCBI taxonomy): Eukaryota > Metazoa > Chordata > Mammalia > Carnivora > Felidae > Neofelis > Neofelis nebulosa. The sequence continues at coordinate 37,381,467 of NC_080782.1, read as the reverse complement.
ATTTTATTTTTACCAATTTTGCTGTAAAAAGGAATGCCTTACAAGAATCTGTCAGAAACTTACGAGCCCAAGGAAACATCTCTCCAGGAGAAACCTAGGTTTAGAAAGGCAAGCTAAGGAACTGAGATGAAGAATAGACCATGACTTGCATTATTAAGTTAGAGGAATGTACTTTCCAAGATCTAGTTGTCTTTAATTTTAGGATTAACATACGTGGTATAAGTCTTAGGTAATGTGGTTGAGTTCCAAAGACACATAGGAAAATCAGTGTCATTACTTTAAAATTACACCTCATTTCGCCAAGCAGCAATTGAATGGCTTGAAGTTGTTAATTATGTTACCATTCGAGAAAAATGTGTCTTTGTGAAATGTATCTTCACTCCCTCAAACGTTTTTTGTTTTCTGAAACTATTAGGGAAACTGCTTAGAATCATTGTCTTTTATGAACTAGCATGTAAATAATTAATTCAAAAAGCCATATCAGTGTACCCGTACAGGGTCAGAATTTGAGAATGGAATGAGATTAGGTGAATAGTTGTTGTTATACAAGGAAATAGAGACATATCGTTAACAAGGACATTGTTATTTACATAAAATTTGAACCTTCGCACACTTCAATTTGAGCACGGTTTAACCATGAGACATTCAAGCTGAAAAGACCAGTCAGGTAAGCAGATGATCAAAGTAGACACACAGAAGAAATGAACTTATTAAATTATACATGGATACATGTCTGCTTAGTCACTGGTATATCAATACCAATTCACTTCTTGATTGAAAATGCAACCTGTGTATAAAACCAAGACAATGAAATCATAATGCCAACAATAGTATAGGTAAGAATTTTGTGTTTATTTTTATAAAGTTACATTTAACTCTGAATGATTGGAAAGTTGAACTTAATTTGACTTTAGAAGAGGTCTGTAAGGGAAGGAAGCTATTCAAAATTTTTTCCCTGATCTGACTCATCCAGAAAGATCCCAGGGATATTGTCTCATGGAAAATATATGTTAATAGGGAGAGAAGACTAAAAGTGCACATTTGTGAACTACATATATTGCTTGTGTGTTTAAAACACTTGTCACCCTATTCTTTTGTTAGTTTCACGGCACCTTCAATGGGCAGTACTTTTCAGATGTTCTCCATTTTCTGGGCATAACAGACATGTCTTGTACTCAAGCATTACTTTTTAAAAGTACGTTATGCTTAAAAAAAAAAAACAAACAGGTGTGGGGAGCGCCTGGGTGGCTCAGTTGGTTAAGTGTCGACTTCAGCTCAGATCATGATCTTGTGGTTGGTGGGTTTCAACCCCGCATGGGGCTCTGCGCTGACAGCTGAGAGCCTGGAGCCTGCTTGGGATTCTGTGTCTTCCTCTCTCTCTGCCCCTCCCCACCCCCCCCCGCCCCCCGCCGCCGCTCACACTCTGTCTCTCTCAAAAAAAAAAAATAAATAAACATTAAAAAAATTTTAAATAGGGGCACCTGGGTGGCTCAGTCGGTTAAGCGTCCAACTTTGGCTCAGGTCATGATCTCGCGGTGTGTGGGTTTGAGCCACGCGTCAGGCTTGTGCTGACAGCTCAGAGCCTGGAGCCTGCTTGGGATTCTGTGTCTCCCTCTCTTTCTGCCCCTCCCCTGCTCACGCTCTGTCTCTGTCTCTCTCTCAAAGATGAATAAACATTAACAAAATTTAATAAAAGTATGCCGTGCAAACTACATTCTGTCAAAAATATGTATCACTAGTTCAAATCATGTAATGAATTGCTTATTTCAAACAGGCCTCTTAGGAGTGGGTGGTGGACCTGCAGAACGTAAACTGTAAAAGATAAAACTCTTTGTAGCTTAAGAATAATCACTGTGGCTCACAGTCACTCTGTGTGTCCTTAAGATGGACAGCATGTGATTTATATACACTCGTCTCACCTTCTAACGCCTGTACATACTTCTTTTTCAAACCACATCAGGAAAAGTTTGCTTCATTAAAAATTATTCTGAAAGGAAATGGCCCGACAGCTGTCTAATTTTCCAGAGACTTAGGCCTGCTTTCTTCCATATTGAATGTTTGTCATAATAAGTACCTTCTCTTATTAGTTTAGTCTCTTTGCAGCTCAGTTATTAAAAATAAAATCCCCAAACAATTTGCTCTTCCAGGATTTGCTTTTGAAAATGAACAATCTTCTAGGATAACTGTAGAAGTAAAAATATTTTATTCCATTAATATGTATATTTTCACTATATAATTCTAAGGAAAATTATTTTTATGGTCAGAAATACTGCATAATAGTTACATTGGTAATGCTACTTACAGAATTGAAGAAAATTAGGGAAATTTTCAGTCTTTGAGGAATACATTAGATTTATGTAAAAAGTAATGATTTTGGAGTAACAAACCTTGATGATCCAAGAATTTGACAATTACTGTGTTTCAGTGGTTCTTATATAGAGATGATTCTGTCCCTTTCCCCCAGTGGACATTTAGTGATGTCTGGAAATTTGGATTGTCAGATTTGGAGAAACATTCCTGGGATCTCCAGGGCAGAGGCCAAGAATGCTATTCAACATCTTGCAATGCCCAGGACAGCCATGCCCAACACCCATGTAGTTACCAAGGTCCGTGTCAGTAGTGCCAACACTGAGAAACTTTCCATCTGATTTGCTTTTTTAGTGCAACTGTATGCTCAGTGGTTACAATATTTAGAATCTTGTACTTCGGAGTTCTAGAGAGAGATCCTTTCTCTAAATATGACTGATTAATTTTTCCATAGATTGATCTTGGATGATAGTTTTACTGTACATGTGTGGTCCCTAATTATATGAAGGAAAAAAGAAAAACCAGAATTTTAGGTGTAGGTGTAAATTTAAGGATCAGTTAAAACTAGTTTAGCTTCTCATGTAATATGTAAGATAATAGAGATTTATAGAGTTTATTTGACTTACTCATAGTCATATATTTACTTACACAGCTGGGCTTCCCAGTCTGTTACTCTTCAGACTAAACAGATAAAAATTTTACCCGTAATTTATAACATAATTTAACAATAAACCCTTTTGAAATAAATATGATGCCAAGTAATCAGTTGAGAAAGAAGTATTGGTTTCGGAATGGTTAACTTATTTCCAACATGTATAAATGATTTATATAAAAAGGTGCCCTTTGAATAAGCCTTCAGTTCAGGAATATCCAGTAAGTATTTGTTCCCCTAAAGGATCTGAACTGAACCTGAAATGTTAATATCACAAGAGTTGAAATGCTATTTCTATTTGAGAAAAAGCAATTACGGAAACTCATAGACATTCTCACTCTTTTCGTATCAACTTATAATTATTTAGGGTTTGATTATCTTCTGTGTGAAATGTGAAAGTCCTTACTCTCCTGATGTTCTGCTTTTTCTTATTTTGTTACTCATTAGCACCTGTCCTAGAGAGAGAGAAAGAGCAAGGAAAGGAGCTGAAGCTCCAGGCAGTCAGTGTTTTTACTTGTTAATAATAATCATAAAGACAGAAGAAGAAAGGTAGAAATAAGATTTTATCATCCTCAATGCATTTAGATGTGACTCATTGCAAAGGACATAGAAAACAAGGAATAATGTTTCACAAATCCTTTACCTAGGATACCATGCAATTGTTAAATAAAGCAGTCCATTATCTCTTAAGCTCATTAATCATAAATAACAGCACATATTTTTCTTTGTTTTGCAAGTTACAGTTAACTTCTGCTTTTCATCATTTACACGGTTGTCACAATGTCCATTTAAGGTTATCAGGTATTAATATCTCCTTTTGTACAGATAAAATGGCTAAAGTTTAGAGAGAGGATTTTTTTCAAGGTCACATGCTTGGAAAATCATCAAACTAAGGGTCTTATGACTCCTTAACTAAACTTGGACTATTTGTAATGTTCTATTAAACCCATTCACTTTAAACAGGTAGTTTAGGTGGGAAATGAATCATTTATGTTTTTGTGGAGCAAATTTTTATAAAGATTATTATAGTAACTACAATAAAGTTATTTGTGTATGCCTAATTTAATGCATTCTTGGAGAGCAAAAAGATATTTTGGGAATTGTTGTTCTGGCTTATTAGGGTGCATGTTTAATGCTTTATTAAAAGTAGATTTGTGATGAATATTGCTTATGGGACCTTCCATGGATAGTTAAGCCACTTTCATTCAAACATCTGTCTCCAAATTGTAAGGTTTTAGAGAAATGTCTAAATAGTGTTGTATTCTCTAGAGCATTTAGCAGATTGTGTGGCACACAGATTTGCAATATATAACAGAAGGAAATACATTAAAGAATGAACAAGTAGATTGCTTGGGAATCTTGAGAAAGTAAAAGTAATTATTACTTTGGGTACCATAAGGGAGGACTGAAGTTTTGAATGAGGAAGAATCACTGTCTTGAACTGTCTTTAGGATTTGGTTGATTATCCTGGGGATGAATATAAATGCAAAATTAATTCCAAATGATTTTAAGATGTGTCTTTAAATGAGGGTCTGCCACTCCTCTTTATTACAGTGCTCATAGTCAAACTACAGTTGAGATCTAGACAATTAGGTCAAGTAAACATTGAAAAAATATATATATATTTATAACCATTTTAGTTTGGAGCAATCACTTTTCCTGGGCCACTTTCTCCATAGAAACCTAGGTAAATTCAGAGAAACAAAATGCGTCTCCCAAATATACTTTTTATTAAAAGTTGGATTCAATTCATGAAAATAACTGAATGAATTCATGGCATACATTCACAGCAACTGAGAAAATCATTATGGTCACTTTGAGACTGAGAGGAACTTGAGTTGTTTCTTGAACATTAAGGATAAAAGCTAGAATTTGAATAACCTCAGATAATGACGCTTGGATGAAGGATTTTATTGTTAGTGTTTCAGGGAACAGAGCCAGACAGCACAAGAAGCTTGATCTTGGTCTTGAGGGCAAGCCACAACTAAAATCCAGCCTTAGCAAAATAAGAGAGATGACAGAACCAGTAGCTCACTTTCTTCAGGTGGGAATTCATCAGCAAGAGAAAAGGGGGTATGTTCTTCATAAGAATATGTGAAAAGCCTTTTGTCTCTACAGTAATTTTTCACAAAGAATAAAGGGCCAACAATCTTACTAATGCAAATAATAGCTCCTTCCTACTAAACTGCTAAAAATCCACTAACCAACCAATAAGCTGAAAGTTTTTGTTTTTTGTTATTATTGTATCTGTGTTCTGATTTTTGACTAAATAGCTATGTTAGCTCTTCTCTAACTTTTAGCAGTGCTTTCTTTTCCTTCTTTCTACATCGGATACTGTTACCCACTTTGTAATTCACTTTTTAGATTTGTGTATTCTGTCAGGATTTTACCCATCTTTGTATTTCTCACCTCATTCCACAAAGCCAACAGAATTGGTATCAAATATATTGTTTGCTGAATAAAGAATGACTGAAAGGAGCAGAATGCGTAAGACAGGGCTAGAGGAATGATTAAGTAATATTTAAGACAATGTTTGAATATGATTTTTGCACTTTCAGAGATCAAATAAGATCAGAAAATTTGAGCTTAAAGAGAGTACAGAAATCATTTGGTTCAACCTTATCACTGTAGCTGTAAATGCAGGAATGTCAGAGTATTTGATCTAATTTAAAAGAACAAGTTAGTGGGAAAAATATTCCAATACTGGGCTCTTTTTTTCCCAGCGATTTACCCTTTTCATTTAATCAAATCTATAGATTAGACAGAGTATCACATTTTTCTTCACATTGAAGCAGAGAATATTAAGTTTGTGTACATCATGAGATTCTCACACTTAAGGTGCATTCAGATAACCAGGAGGCTTGTTGAAACACAGACTGCTGGGACCCACCTTCATAGTCTGATTTGGGGCAGATCCACAAATCTGCATTTCTATCATGTTCTCAGACCTTGCAGATGCATCCAGGAGTAATACCTTGAGGAACAACCTAGAGTATGATTTTCTGTTGGGAACGGGGAGAGGGAGAGTGTCACCTTCTAGATGGAAAAAAGAACTGTGTGACATTTCTTGTTTCTCTCTTTTTATTCCCTTAAGCCCCTCTGGGAGGTGGAGTGACTTATGTAAGGGGGTAAATGTGGGAAGGTGGGTTCAGCAGGACTCTTCCTCTCAGGGTGGTTGAATTACAGGCTAAAGGTTATTCCAGTGTTCTTGTAGGAGCTCGCCCCTTCTAGGGAACATTTGCTAGGATTGACAGGCTGAATGGGAAAGTCAGCTCTGTTCACATATTAATGAGCCGTATTGGCTAAAGTGAGTAGAATACACTCTACTCTTTGACCTCTCAGGAAGAAGGATAATGTTTTGATCTCTAGATTGACTCTTGGTTTTATTTCTTAATAAAACAGAATTAAAAGAAGGCAAAGGGAGTTTAATTTATTTGGGGCCTCCTCAGGAGATCCCTTCCCTCTGATGCAGAGAAATTTGTTATAAATAGCTGAAGTATGTCAGGCTATTACATTCACTTATATATTCTCTTAAAAAGTTTTACGTAGCTCGGTGAACATCTTAACAGCATCTTCTAGATATTTAAGCATCCCCCAACAATCCTAGACTTTCAGTTTCATATTCTATTAAAGAAAGAGTCTGAGGCCTTACAGTCTAGAAGTACTTGAGCTCTCTCTCTTTGGAGTGAATCAGTATAATCTGTAGTCCAACTTTTACTTGCCAAATATAAAAAAAGTTGCGGATATCATATTACATTATTTGCAATAAGTCAAACCTGGAGTACAATACTTCTTTTTTTATATCCTGTAATGCAAATAACCTGTATAGATTTATATTTAGAAAATTTTCCATGTTTAAATTTTATTAATATTTTAAAACAAATGAAACAAAAGTACATGAGTGCCTTCTTATTATGCAAAAAAAAAATAACAAAAAAAAGAAAAAAACACTTTCAAAGAAAGTGTTACTCTTTATGGATCCATTCTCCTTCCCGGAGGCAAAAACTATTATAAGTTTGCTGGGAATCTTTCCAAATGTGTTATATGTTTAAATGTATAATTTTTTTGTGTGTTCTTATTTAAGTGATGATGATGCATATATTGTTTTGTTTCTGGATTTTAAAACTTTATTTGATATAATATTGAATACATAAATATGTAATACCAAATAATGTATTTAAATATTTGAATAAGTTATGAAGTATAATAATAAAATACTTATCAAAGACTCACATCTAAAGAATTAGAATACGATTAGTACCAGTGAAGCTACTTGTATATAACACTCTCCTCTTACTAGTTACCACCTAGTTAGCTACTATCCTGAATTTTGTGTTTTTTCTCCTGGGTTTGAAGATCATTTTCACCACATATGCACATATTCCTAAACAATAGGCTGTTTGGTTCTGAAGTTTGTAAAAGTGGTGTCATAGCATAAAAAGCCTTCTGCAAACTTACCCTTGATACTCAGCATTCTGTGATTTGTTCATACCGTGGCACATAGTTATGTTTTATTCATTTTTACTGCTCTATCTACCCAAAGTTATATACTGTTGAATAATATATAGGTTGTTAATAGTCTCGATTTATAATGAACCATACCACCATGAATATTCATGTATGTTTCTGGTTCACCTGTGAATGAGCACATTGAGGATACAAAATAGGAGCGCAGTTTCTGAGCTGTGGGGAATATATATCTTCAGCTTTACAAAACAATGCTGAGCTGTTTTCTAAAGCAGCTATACCAATTTCTAGTCTTATGAACATTGGATAAAACTTCCCGGTGCACCACGTCCTCATTAATGCTTGATCCTTCAGTAACCATCCTGTTGTAAATCAAGTTTCTGGGATCACTATTCTGTTTTGTTCCCCTAATCATTTCTCCACTGTAAACCCCAGCTGTCTCTCCTAGTGGCTATAGCTTTCTAGTAAGCCTTGATGTATGGTAGAGCAACTTCACTTGCCTTGATTTTCTTCTTCAAGGCATCTTGATTACGTCTGTGTTTTTGCTCTTTTACATACAATTTAGAATCAGCTTGTAAAATTCCTCAAATATCCTTTATGGATACTTTTGGGATTTTTTGAATCTAAAGATCAGTTAGGGGAGAACTGATATCTTTAGATACTTGGACTTTCCATGTATGAACATGCTATAATGTTCTCTCTGATTCTCCTTCCCCAAACTAGATTTCAAGATGCAGTGTACAAATTTGTATGCAAACAAATAGCATTGTCTTACTACTTGATTCAAAAAAATTCTTATTCTTTTGCTATGAGTGACTAACCCAGTGATTATTACAAACATAATGACCAGCTAACACCTGAATGGGGATCAGTGTCATATTATCCATGGAATAGAAAACAACTTGTCTTTGCAAATAAGCTATTTACAAATAAGCTATTTGCAGATAAGCAGTAGTGGAGAGAAGGTGGCCAGCTACGAAAAGAAAGAGCAAGAGCTGAAGCCTCAGAAAGAACCATAGTTTTCTGCTTGTCCTCAGCCCAGAGAAATAAGAATGAGAGAGCAAAATGTCTGAAGTAATGGCAAAATCTGACTTAAGACAGGAGCAATATAGTTGTGAGGAGACGGAACCTTGTATCTTGGAGCCGAGTAGAGCCGAGTAGAACTACTTATTGTTACTTTCAATATGAAAATTGAGAGTTTAAAGAAGTCAGAATGATGCAGGTGATTCGATTACATCAACATCACACTTTAAGATCCTGACATATGCCTTGGCTAACTACCAGCATATGCTTGTCCTAAAAGTACAGATATTAGCTTCAGGTGAGCCAGTGGATAAAATGTCAGTGACTGTCAATGTGATTTCTCTCTGCCCTTCATTTTCTAACCTACTTTATACATTTTACATAACTGAAATTTTTTTATTCAGTTAAGAATACAAAGAAAGTAAAATGTCTATGCTAAATTGTTACAATGATTTCTTTTCAGTTTTAGAGACTCAGAAACAGAAGCCTTTTTTTCTCTTACCAAATGTCACACAAGGTTATTGATCATGCTGCTCCCAAGGAGTACCACTCAGCAAGACCATTTCTGCATTACTTACACTACTGGCTCCTGGATCTTATGATTTCCCTCTGAAGACTTATTTTTTTATGTGCATAAAATGTGACTATACACAAACACACACACATACACACACACACACACACAACCACCCAATATGGCACTGGCCCTTCATCATATATTGACTGTATGACTAGCATGTATTTTACTGATGATTCCAGTATGATCTTTTATCACTTTATTTTTCTGTTTCGTGACTCAATGTTTGGCCTGATGGTTTTGTGTAAGGTTAGTCAAGCCATGCCAGATTTTCTACTATTGAAGTTCTGGAAAGCGTAAATAGTCCATTGTCTTTGGTTTGAAATAGAAGTTACAGGGCAGAGAAAATAGCCTGTTTTGGCTCTAGGAACACAGTACAAAAAAGCACTGAAGTGTTGTTTCAAAAAAATATATCTGCAACATAAAGCAAACCTTGTCTTCAGTGTGCTTACCAGTAGCAGTAATGTCTCCAGTGTGTTTACTGGGAACAATACCTGATACCTTAGCAATATTAACAATAGCAGTGCTAGAAGCAGCGTAAGTTTATTTTTGCACATACCATTTCCCCATGAGGAAACGCAGCGAAGAAAGACATTCTTCTTTGTAATTTCTTACAAAACATGTAAAATGTTAAGCAAGCAAGAAGAAAAGTCACCCACTGTGCACTACTAGCTGTCTTCTTCCCATAAACATATAGTTATAAATAAGCTTCTGAGATCATGTAACATATGCTATTTGGCTTGACTTATAAGCATCATTTTTTAAAGTTTATATATATTTCAGAGACACAGAGAGACAGAGCATGGGCAGGGGAGGGGCAGAGAGAGAGGGAGACACAGAATCTGAAGCAGGCTCCAGGCTCCGAGCTGTCAGCACAGAGCCCAATGTGAGGCTTGAACTCACAGACTGCGAGATATGACTTGAGCCGAAGTCGGTCGCTTAACTGACTGAGCCACCCAGACACACTGATAATCTCTTATTCTACTTTGTCTTCCTGGATGATCTCCCAGGAAAATCCACATCTAAACCCAAACTCCCATAATAGAGTTTGGATTTTGATTCTACTTGCTGCTGAACTTCTCCACTTAGGTGCAGAAGTTAACTTCTCCACTTAGGTGCAGAAGTTAACTCAAGTGCAGTATGTATAGTCTCAACTTGTTATCCCTCGCCACCAACTGGTTTGTTCTCCCAATTCTCCATCTTATTTGTGTCACTACCAACTCAACCCCAAAACATTGGCTATCTGAATTTTGTCTTCCCTTGCCTTCTCATCCAGTCAATGAGCAGGTCTTCCCATTTTACTTCCTTCTTTTTAAGTTTATTTTTATTTATTTTGAGAGAGAGAGAGAGAGAGAGAGAGAGAGAGAGCAAGCAGGGGAGGGGCACAGAGAGAGGGAGACAGAATCCCAAGCTGTCAGCACAGAGCCCAATGTAGAGCTCAAACTCGTGAACTGCAAGATCATGACCTGAGCCGAAGTCGGATGTCCAACCGACTGAGCCATCCAGGTGCCCTTTAGGGGCATCATTTTTAAAAGAGTTAATTCAGCAAGAATTCTTCAGAGATATACCATTAGGATGGGTTAGTAATAGTTGTTTTGAGCAAATTGAGTAAAAATTAAGACTTCTTGATCTTTATTTTACTCTGTTAATGAATAGATGAGCTAACATTGGCGAGAAGCAGAATTGACCTAATTATTTTAAAAATGTTGAATATGTGTTGGGGGTTATGTTGGATAGTATTAAAAACAGACAAAGAAATATGCTATTATGTCAGATGTGGCAGACATATAGTTATTTTGACAGACAGTTCAAAGAGGGGGGAGCCTGAGGGATCTGCAGAGTCTTAAAGGAAGGAGGAGTAATGAGAGGGTTGCTGAAAGGGAGGTAGATAAGTGATGTATGGAGAGAAGGAAGTCTGGGGAGAAGAGTATAAAAATATAAAAAATCATCATGTTACCTCTGAAAAATATGGAAACATCAGTTATGCTGGAGCACTGGGTCATGTTGGGGAGCAATTCGAGCAGACAGATGTTTTAAGGATAGGTTCCAGAAGAAAACCCTGATATCCAGGCTCTGAAATCTGAGTGATTCAGTCAGGCAAAAGACAAGAATGGCTTGTTTTTCTTTTTAGAGTTTCTGATCTACACAAGGGAAAACTAATCAACAACATTTACTACTCGGTCTTCTGCTTTTCCTTTCCAGCTCACTGGCTCTCTGTAAAGTTTCCCGGGTGGACACTTTTCAGACCTGGAGCACCTTGCTAAGATTATTCCTGGCTTTTGGAAGACTTCCTTTGACTGACTAGGTTTGAGGCACTGACCTCTCTAGCTAACCTTTTTTTCTAACCTTTATTTTTATCCCTTTCTGCCTGGTTAGCATATGCCCACATTCTGCATCTGAAGTCCGGCAATAAACCTTTCATACAAGTCTAAGAAGCATTGCTATAGACAACTAAAGGGAAAGAGGGTGGAGAGAAAATTCTATAGGTATTATCTAGACATGAAGCTTTTTCTACCCTTAGAATTATTTCCTTGCCTTTGCACTTCTTAAGAGTAGGTTTATAAATTGAAGGCATTGGTCTGTTTCAGTTTGTTGTTGGATCATATCACACACTTTATTTAGTTCCTTTAGGATATTCCTATTTTATTAGCATGCTGTTACCCCTTGAGGATTTAAGTTAGTAGGAACTTGGTGCAAGCATATTGGATTGGTTAATTGAAATGTTTCTCATCTTATCACTTATCAGTAATTATGATCTGCCCTACAGTATTTCTTTTGTCATATAGCACAAACGTTATTTGGAAATGCAAGAGCTTACTAAGAAGGCCTTATAAGAAAGTACTAATTGGCCAAAAATTCTAATTTTTGAGTGGATGTCACTAATTACAAATTGTCAATCACAAATGCTCATTCACACAAATACACACATACATACTTCTATTAAGGTACATTCTAGTTATTATTGGGGGCCCCAGTGGCTATCTTGAGTTATATAGCCATGTGAGAACTTTGCAAGAAGTAAGTGAGAAAAGAGAAAGCAGGAGGGAAACAAAGGCAGTAGTAAGAGAAGACAGGAGAGATTGATACCATATTAACCAGGGAAAACAACAAGGTATTTGAGAAACCAAAGAGACCAGAGGGAGAGAGGGGTGTAAAGACGGTGGGTGTGTGGATGTGGGTGGAAAAGATGGGCATGGCGTATCTGGGCAGGAGTAACTCATAGATTCTGAAATAAGTGCTTTCTTCTGTGAGGCATGATGATCTTTATGGTTTGTTGCTTGGCTTCGTGCATTTTTCTAAATTTTGTTGTTGGAACCACTTACTGTCTACCTGCGGTGTGAACCCCAGTTTGTATCTTGAGATTCTTATTCTGGCTTTATGAAAACTACTCAGTTGATGACTTAATAGTAATAGCTGGAGATCTAAGTTATCAGTCTGCCATTTTTAACAGAATAAAATTAATATAAAATGCATTTTATACTAATTGGTTAAAAAAAATCTGCATTTGAATCTGGTTCCCTAATTTTTAAAGCTTGTAGATCATAAGAAATTATTTATGTAAAGTGTATGTTTTAATTGATTTTTTTTACCTTAATATTCAGGTCTATAGAATCGTAGACCAGCCACTGGAGTCAAGTATTCATATAAGTGACATAATTTGTTGATAGATTCTCAGTTTGAATTCTGGAATCATATTACCTGTGTGCAAATCTGGGTTTTAATATTTTCTAGCCATGAGATCTTCATGAATAATTTAGCCTCTCTGATCCTCCCTTTCCTCATGTATTGAGAGGGAATCCTAACAGTACCTACTTCAGAGAGTTGAGATATTGAATGCATAAGCCCCAAGGTGAACCTCAGCTTGTTCCCTCTTGAAACATTTGTGTATGTGGTTCCTTCTGCCTGGTACTAGTCCCCCCAGGTCTTCTCATGGCTCCACCCTTTATTTCCTTCGGGTTTCTTGTCACTGACCATTCGTTCTGGAAGAGTATCCATCCTTTTCCCTCATAGTGTCTTGCTTTGTTCTTTAATTTTCCTTCTACACCCAAATTATAATAACTTATAATATACCTGTCTGCTTCTTCCACTGTAGAGAATTTGTCTGACTTGTTACCACTATACTCTTGACACGTAGAAGATGTTCCAACAAATATTTATTAAATGACTGAATGAATTTATATAAAATACTTACCAAAGGAAACTACCATTAATTTTAACCATTAAAGTTAAGTGCTAATATAATAAATATTAATTCTTGCACTCTGTTTGTGAAAAAATATATATAAAGTAAATTTCAGTTTGACCCTGAGATGATAAAGTTACAAAGCATTTTTTTTTGGTAAATCATCATCAATGCAATTCTTAAATTGCGTATCTTACTTTAGATATTTAATCAGCTTTTTGGGATTTTTTTTTTTTTAATTTTTTTTTTCAACGTTTTTTATTTATTTTTGGGACAGAGAGAGACAGAGCATGAACGGGGGAGGGGCAGAGAGAGGGAGACACAGAATCGGAAACAGGCTCCAGGCTCCGAGCCATCAACCCAGAGCCTGACGCGGGGCTCGAACTCACGGACCGCGAGATCGTGACCTGGTTGAAGTCGGACGCTTAACCGACTGCGCGACCCAGGCGCCCCAGCTTTTTGGGATTTGAGGGCATTAAGCAAAATGAATGGTTTTTCCGAGGTTTTATAATTATAGAATGTATATTTTTGTTAAGAAATAAACAACTAAAAACTCTTTTCATCTGTGAAATATGTATATAAGAAAATGATATGAAAACATTACTTCCCAATTAAAAATTTTTTTAATGTTTATTTATTCTTGAGAGACAGCGTGTGAGCAGGAGAGGCGCAGAGAGAGAGAGAGAGAGAGAGAGAGAGAGAGAGAGAGAGAGACAGAGAGAGAGACAGAATCTGAAGCTGGCTCCAGGCTCTGAGCCGTCAGCACAGAGCCTGATGCAGGCTCGAACTCATGAACCGCGAGATCATGATGTGAGCAAAAGTCAGATGCTTAACTGACTGAAGCACCCAGGCACCCCCTAACTTCCAGTCTTTGAAGACTGTGATTAAAAACAAGAATTAGAAACTGGGGCACCTGGGTGGCTCAGTCAGTTAAGTGTCCAACTTTGGCTCATGTGATCTTGTGGTTCGGGTGTTCCAGCCCTGCGTCGGCCTTTGTGCTGGCCGCTCAGAGCCTGGAGCCAGGTTCAGATTCTGCCTCTTAGTCTCTCTCTCTCTCTCTCTCTGCCCCTCCCCTGCTCACAGTCTCTCTCTGTGTCTCTCAAGAATAAGTAAATATTAAAAAAAAAAACCCCAAGAACCAGAAAGAGTGAATAGTTTTTCTTTCCTATGTAGACACATATACAGAATATATTATCAAAATTATGAAAGAAATTCATCCACCCAAACCAGTAACTTAATAATGAACACAGAATCTGGATTTTTCCCCTTTTTCCCAGAGGAGAGGTTCATTGTTATTATTAACATTTCATTGAATAACCACTAAGATCTGTATAAAGCATTAATTTATATATGCATGCCATTATAAAATATATTTGTTTAAAAATACAAACTATTTTAGAAAGAATGTATTGTTTATATAATACACCATAAAAATGACAGTGCATTAAATGAGCCACCCTATAAAAAGAAAGGACTTGGGGCGCCTGGGTGGCGCAGTCGGTTAAGCGTCCGACTTCAGCCAGGTCACGATCTCGCGGTCCGTGAGTTCGAGCCCCGCGTCAGGTTCTGGGCTGATGGCTCGGAGCCTGGAGCCTGTTTCCGATTCTGTGTCTCCCTCTCTCTCTGCCCCTCCCCCGTTCATGCTCTGTCTCTCTCTGTCCCAAAAATAAATAAAAAACATTAAAAAAAAATTTAAAAAGAAAGGACTTTCACAAATAACCTAAACCAGTGGCATTTTGGAGAGGATGCTTCTTTCAAATAAGAACTTGGCTTCACCTACTGTTGTAATCTGTATGTGACGTACAGCATCAATCACCATCTGATTCTTTTCCCATTCATTTAACCTGCCTTGACACGTGGTTGTGTGTGTTTTTGTGAGGAGTGAGGCTGGAGTGTGGTGGTTATACCTTCTGCCTAAGTTTCCTGTTTTCAGGATAGACAAATGTCAACAACTGATCTTCTTTTCATTTTTGATATTTAATTTCAATACTTTTGTGTATAACAGTAAAAATGAAAACTAAAGAAATGAGATTAGTTCACTCTTCTAAAGTAATACAGAATTCTGTACAAAATCTAACATTTTATTATTAAAAAATAAGATTGATTTTCTGTTAAGTAACATTTTTTTCTGATTAAAAATCAATACAAATTTATTATGGAAAAACTGGAAGCAAGTGAGAGTATGAAGAAAAAAAACAGTAATGACCCATGATCCTTCTATCTACAGATAATATTTATTTAAAACTTCAATGAACACGTATACATATGCATGGAAATATTAAATGAAGGCTTAAATCTTGGTTATTCTTTCTTTCTTTCAATTTCTGTAGTTTTTTTCCAGCTATCTGTTTTGTTATGGTTTTGTGTTTGTTTTGTTCATATTGCCTCTTTCTTTGACTGTCTCTACTTTGAACAATTCCTCTGTTTACCTGAAAAATAAACATAAAAAGTCAACAGCTGTAATCATTTTACTACATGGCTGAGAAGATTTGAAATGAGTTTTTATTGCTGTTTGAACTAGAAAGTTACCTCCTTGTAAAGAATTGGAGAGAATTTTTATCTTACCAAATTTAGTATATGTATATTTATAAAATTATAGGCTTTAGAAAATTTAAGCTTATGCTTTGATTATAAGAGTGAAATTTGAGTCATTACATGCATACAAAGTTAGAATAATTCCTCCAAATTTCTGTGATGGCACAATTATAACACAGTGGAAATAAAAAATGTCCTTTGCTCATCAAGTAGAATTATGTACAAGATGTGTCATCCTTAGTTCCCATGTAAGGGAGGAGACTTTTATATTAAGTGCCAATGTTTTTTCAAAAGTGGATTTAGCCATCGTGAACCTCAAGAACATTATTATTTCTGGAGTCATCATGCACTTGATTTCCTTCAAAAATTCCATTATGAGCAAGGCTATATCACCCCCTAATCTTCTGTAGTATTCAGTCATCCATGAGGTTTCTCACAGTTTCGCAGGCAATAGCACTGACTTGAGACTGGCATTTTTGTGTCATGCTGTCAAAACAGTTAATTGATTTTTTAAAATAACACACTTTCACATTCATATTTCCGTGTACTGAGTGGAAAACGGCTGTCCATAAGAAATCTTAAGGCTGACAGTCAGTAAGTAATTTAATGGTGGAAATGTAAATATAGGGTCATATTAGTGTGGTTTAGTTTTACTACTTTAAACTTGCCAAAAGTATTTCATTGGTGATGCTTGTTCTGACTTAAGAAATAAAACAAAAGTGAATGGAATTTAGGGGAATTGATTAGATAAAGGTATAATGATTTGTACAATCCACTTCCACTTGTCTAATTTTGCTTTTCCCCTCTCTCGCTTAGACTTCTTTCTTATAAATAATATGTCCTGCTTTTTGATGGACATTGCTTCAGCTAGTTGTTAATGTAGGAAGGGAAGCTATTAAAAAGAGAATCTAAAATGCTAAGATACTAACCTATGACAGCTGATAGTATTAAATTCTTCACCTCCTTTACCCTTAGCATTTATTACATATTCTTAGGCTATTAACCAATTTAATTCTAAAACGTTTTGAGTGACTGAGAATGATCAAAGATCCTTTCTTGAAGGCAATATTAGGGAAAAATTAGGTTTTGAACGGAAGGGAACAGATGTCTGATAAGGACAGTCAAAATTCTCATGGAAAAAGAAGGTCGACTAACATTCTAGAGATCCAAGATTCTCATGAAAAAAGAAGGAAGACATTCATATTTAGGAGATCTCATAACAAAACACCATAGTTTGTTTTCTGTGGTTGGATGATATAACACAGATGCCTCTAAGGCATCGAAGCATCTAAGGCCACATTAGTAAAATGAATAATATGTGTTTGTCCCATCTCACAAAATGTTATTCCCATCCTGTCTCCAGTATTACCACAGATATTTGAAAGGTCTCTATATAATCATCATCATTGTCGTTGTCATCATCATCGTCATTTTAATTTATCATAAATGTCTTCATAGGTGATATTTAAATATTTCTTTTCAGCATTACACTTTATGGTATGCTGTATGTACATCTGCTTTCCTTCTCTTGATTCACCAGTTTACCATATGCCATATATGTAGCAGACATTTACAAGATTTACTACAGGTTTGGCCAAAGTAGAGAGTAATTGCATCATACATAAGGAAACACCTTTATATTTAATATCAGATGCCATTCTTCTTAGAATTGCATTAGTTACTTCCTTATCGGGAGGGAGTCTAATGGCAGTGTCCCTCTGATGGTGCCTTGCTGTATGGATTCACTGCTTTCCATCAGTCATTTTTTCCCTTCTTCTTACAGTATCTCTTTCACTTCCAATGAACAACCTCTGAACACCAGTAACTTTTCAATTCAGAATATTGTGCATTTATCTTTGTTTTTCTATTTTTAGGCAATGGGTGAAGGAAGAATTTTGCCTTTTATATCCAGAGGGAATCACTTTGATAATTTACTAGACTTTACCACACTAAACCTCTCCTGAATGCTGTTTCTTCTTTAGAAGGTATTTGTGGTTATGATTAATGTTTGTTTTGAAAATAATTGTTTCCCTCCAGCTATGTCAACTTTTCACATTAAGAGGTCACATAAATATTTGACTTTTTTTGGCTTTGAAATTTACCATTGAGCAAAGCGTTCCAAAGTAATTCTGCTTGCAAACTATGTATTTATGTGTTTCCTGCAAATTCATATGTTGAAGCCCAAACCTCTAGTCTCTCAAAATGTGACTGTATTTGGAGATAGGGTCTTTAAAGAGCTGATTAAGTTAAAATGAGGCTGTTAGGTTGGGCACTACTCCAATCTGACCAGTGTCTTTATAAGAAAGGGAAATTGGACACGGAAAGACAGCAGGGATGTGAGCACAAAGAAAAGGCAATTTGAGGACACAGAAATAAGGGCTCATTTGGAAGACCAGGAGAGAGACCTCAGGAGAACCACAGTCTGGCGACACCTTGATCTTGGACATCTGGCCTCCAGAGCTGTAGGAAAAGAAATTTCTGTTGGTTAAGGCACCCACTCTGTGGTATTTGTTATGGCAGCCCTAGAAAACCAATGTAATCTGATAGCTACTATTTTTGAAACCTTGCCAGAACAATTGAAAAGTAGTAATTATTCATTGAGAGAGACAGAGAGACAGAGAGAGGCGGAGACAGAGACAGAGACAGAGAGAGAATGCAATGTAAGTAGCAAGTTACAAAGGTTTCTTTGGAAGTGTTGAAGATGGTTTTCCAAATGACAGTCATGTAAGGAATAGATAAAATGCCACCATTGGGATAATTATTGTCCCAATTTATATATTCAAGGGAAAAGAAGTACATGATAGTGAAGATAGAGGATGGTATGAAATATATCCTCTATGAAAGATAGAGGATGGTATAAAAACACCCAGATAGTCCCACACACCTGAATCTAAGATGGACTAATGTAAGTTTGCAGCATTATCTTTGGCTGTTTTGGTTATGAAATGTATTCTATTTTTGAAGTTTACATTTTAAGCACATAGCTTTTTTTTTCCGTCTTGAATATGACAATCAAAGAGTACAAATATATTAAGTATATTTGGTATTAAATCTGTGAATAAGTGTTTTCTGATTTAATTAGCAGTGAAGACTGTTCACATCATAGGGGAAAACATGTTTAATTCAGCACTGCAGTTTCACCTGTGGTCTGCTTTAATATATCATCAATATTTATTTAAAAGTTCAGAAGAAAATGGAATATTTCAAATATTTTCCTATAGTGTTCTTTGGATTCGTTTTCCTGTTTGGAAAACTAGAGCTTTTGAGAATAGATAGGATGAGGAAGAAATGATGCAGTGAACGTTAAAAGCTTCTTACGTTATCCAACAACCTCATAAATAAATTATCTTAATGACTATGGGTAGTTGTTGACATTGAAAATCAAAGACATATAAAATGATAAATAAGGTAAAAAGACAAACCATTTTACTTAATATTTGTTCTGTTTAGAGCCACCGAAAGAGGTAGCTTTATCCTGATTTATTTTTCAATCTCTGAAGTGATCTTAGGAAAAAAGTACATCATTATTTTCTTGACTTCATATATGATTCATTTTGGAAGGTTAGAAATTCTGAACATGTCTTTTTTTTTTTCAATGAGGAGAGTGGAGCAAATTTCACACACATATGCATTTGTAAAGTTTTAATAAAATGTGATTTTTGACTTTCAAATTCTGACTGGTAATGGCAGTTTTGAAGAAATTTAGACTGGGAAGTCTTCCCTTGAAGCAATAACTTATAAAACCTTAGAACTTGCATGGAAGGAACAAGTGAAGATTTCCTATGACCTCAGAGATGGTCTTAGAAACTACTTTCTGTTTTGTCTAGAATTCAGGCCACATAATCAGACAGTCACAGGCATGAAGGGCACCTATCAGAGGATTTGTCCCCACGTTTTCATGCTTACCTAGAATTTTCTTTCCTTCCCACATACTCACGGTAAACAACATATTCCTCAGTCACCATGAGAATTTTATGATCTATAAAATCTGTAGTACATTCTACTCTGCTCTTTCCATGGCTGCCAGTTTGCCCATTTCAGCAGGGCTCTGCTTCATGGCTTTGCTCGGGTTCTCTAATCCACCTCCCAAATGACCACCATTTTCCATTCAAGTTTTTGTTTTCTGACCTCTAAATAATTATATAGCCCTTGCAGTAGTTATAAAGAAGACTTGTTCTTTCATCTCTAGAAAGGAACTTAGAAGGTCAGAGAACACCAAAAGGATACTACCAAATAAGTATCCTTATTCCTTTAAGAGGACTTGTTGGTGTGTGTGTGTGTGTGTGTGTATGTGTGTGTGTGTGTGTGTGTTTACATATATACTTCAATAAGAATTCTACAAGTTATATATTAGTACTTCATTCAGAGTTAACATGAAAAAAATGGGTCACAGAGGAGTTAAGTAACCTGTTCAAACTTACAAAACCAGTATCTTGTAAAAGAAGATTCAAACCCCTAATTCTTTCATCCAAAAGCCCATGTTTTTTCCATGCTGCCATGCTGTGTCTTGAGCCAGTTATTTTTATTGACTTGGCTGACCAACCAACTTAAACAATGAAACTTTATGTTCCTATTCATATCTTTCTCTTCATTCCACTTGCAAGTTTAATAAATGCAATCTGCTAATTAGCATTTATCTTATAAGTGGAATGAAAGTTTTCATGGCCAACTTTCTTAACCATGGAGGGAAAAAAAAGGCCCTTTTTATGTGCAGCCCATGGCCTGGTGAGTAATCACAGCACACCTGTCAACATTATGAAAACACTCTTTTGAAAGTTGTGATATTTTCAAAAGACAATCATAAAAAGAATCAGTCTTTTTAAACTTCATGTGGTGATGCCTCATTGCCATGACTCAGCAGGTATCCTTATCACTCCCTAGGCATAAGATAGTTTTGAAATGATTGCATCAGATCTTCAAATTCAGAATCTTCTAAAGAAATTATTTTAAAGGATTTTATTTATATTATTAAACAGATTTGAGAGGTCAGGTTTGGCCTGAAATAAAATCTTATGGTAGATGATATTTGTTTTGCCAATTCGATTATATTTTTACATGACCTTTTCTATAATTATCCTATGTTTTCATACCTTTCTGAGTTTCTCCTGTAACAGGCAAGTGAAGGATAGATTAGTTATATTAAGGTGAGCATAACAAACAAAATGATAACCTCAAAAATTTATTTTTTTTGAAACCAGATAATGAATCTTCTCTGGTAAAAATATCAGTATTAGAGACTTTTATAACTCCCAGGGTGCCTTCCCGGCTCCCTCACCCTCATCCCGTGTAAATGATTATTTTTTTCCATCTGCAGTAATAAAGATGGGGTGGAAAGCTTTACCTGACGACACAGAGCCATTTCTTTCTCACTTACAGTCATTGCTACTCTAAAGACTCGAAGTTCAAATTTTCATATGCAACCTGCTTCATATTAACACTATTCTAGCCAAACTAAATTATCATTTATTGTAGAGTGCTGTTTATGAAACTCTATAAAAGTGATGTCTGATTGTTTTGTATCTTTTTAAAATTATATAAATTGTTGAAGGACACTAAATTCGTTTATTGCCTTATTCAAATTTTCCTGGTTCATATTTTACACTTATACTTTATCATTACTTAATCGCACATACTCTTATTGAAAGCCTTCGAGAGCCACAAGTCTGTTGTGAAGTGACAAGGGGATATGGCCAAGAATTAATTTTTTTCCAAGGGTTAGATTCCATGCACTGGTAAAAGTAATACTAAAGTTGACATCTTCAGGCTCAAATACTATTAAAAGAAAACTGTTCAGTATCCAAGTAAGGCATGGGATTTTCTCTGCCTATTGTACCTTTGTTTGTCTCAGCCCAGTAGTAAAGATAGCCTTCTGTTACCTTTAATCTTCTCTGTGATTCCCATCATGTGAACTAGCCCTATTCATTTCTTCTCTTCTATCAAACACCTTTTATCCTATACTCTCAGGCTCTCAGCACATTAGGCTTGTCTCCCCATCTGCTTCATACTCTCCAAGCTTTTAAATAATACATAGTTTTTATTATAAAATTAATATATGATTTGTGTGATTTCATGAAAAATAATATTCAACTATTTGGAAATTCCATAATTTATTTAAATATTTTATATCAACTTTTTATATTTTTTCCAAAATTATGAACACTCCAGGAAGGAAATTTTTGTCTATAAATTTTGAGCATGCATCTTAAAAGTTACTAAGGTTAATTTATTATAAGTGAAATTAATGGCTCAGAGAAGAAGACTATTTCTATGTTTAAAGGTCCATGTATATATGTGCAGCACAGTTATTACAATGAACATTCCAACTCCTATGATATATATCACTGTCTCTCTTACTACATCATTATTTGTCAAATTTGTACCAGTTTGGCAAGTAAAATTGTTGTCAATTTGCATTGCTTTAGTTGTTACAGATGTTGAACAGTTTTTCAAGTGGTTATTGTCCTATTGATTGAGTTTTGGTAATTTGTTTTCTTTATTTTTATAGTTGAACTTATGGTTTTCTTAAACTTGTATACATAAAGATTATCCACGTAAGTCTATATACTTATGCTATTTGCTGCAAATCTTTTCCAGTCCATTTTTGCCTTTTAATATTGTTTGTGGTTTAATTTTTATACACTTAATTTATGAGGTAAGTATGAATTCTAGTATTTCTTTCATGACTAAAGAGATCAGCTTTAAAGCAAAGACTTTTATAAGCAAACCCTTACCAAGGTTTCATGTTTATACACTTGGGCCATTCTCCAAATCTCTGACATTGGGAGAGAGGAAAAAGGAACTTTGAAGAGAAAGATCTTTCTTTGTAAGATTTAAGTAACAACAACAACAAGAAACAACACAGTACAGATCACACAGGCTAAAAAGGTTAGTCACACACGGGGTGCTATTTATCATCTTTTCTGTCTCGTAACATTTAAGGAAACACTAATTTCTTTAACCAATATGCAGGGTCTCAGTGTAGTAAAAACAGCTACAGACACAGAGAAAAGCATGGTCTTGATTTCCTGTTAGTCTCCAACTGAATATTTTTCTTCTTGTCCTCAGACTTTTTTTCTGAGAACTTACTCATCATTGATCTAATTCTAAGGATTCTATCATAAAAAGTTGAAGACCTCCAGTTGAAGACTTTCATATTATCTTTCTTTCTTTCTTTTTGTTTTAATCTGTGAGTCATTTCGAAAGCCTTTTTAGATGCCGCTAATCAGAACAATTCTTCTATGTCGTTTAACCCTTGTGGGCAGTTACCTACCATCAGGAACTGCTTTGCTAACCTCAACTTCAATTTAGTCATTCCAGTTATTGAATAGATTTTTTTTAAAAGCAAGAGATGTTATCCAGTTTGGCTGTTTCTATAGAAAACCTCAAAAAATGGCATTTATTGCCAGTTTATGTAATTATTTAATCCTAAATCCTATACTCTCATTGAATTTGCCTTACCTATTCCTTCTATCCCTGAGCCTCTTTCTTTTTCTAAATATCACGCTTTGGTCTGAATGATGAGGCCTAAGGAAGGTACCCAGGACAAGGATATTATAAGAAATTAAAAAAATAATGGCAATGTTATATGTTAAGATGTTCCTAGGCCAACATTAAAATCAGCAAAACATCCTGTCTCCCTTAGTAAACTTACATGAAGTGAATAAATTCCTAGAAAGCCTTAAATTATTTTTTTATTAAAAAAATTGTTTTAAGTTTTTATTTATTTTTGAGATAGAGAGAGACAGAGCATGAGCAGGGGAGGGGCAGAGAGAGAGGGAGACACAGAATCTGAAGCAGACTCCAGGCTCTGAGCTGTCAGCACAGAGCCCGGACGCAGGGCTCGAACTCACGGACTGTGAGATCATGACCTGAGCTGAAGTCGGACGCCTAACTGACTGAGCCACCCAGGTGCCCAAAAGCCTTAAATTATTAAAAATAACTCAAAAAGTAGAAAGTTGGAATAAGCCTATAACAATTAAAGGGATTGAAATAGGAATTAAAAAATCACCACACAAATAAAAATACAGGACCAGATACTTTTATGAATGCTATTAAAATTGTAAAAAATAAAACCAATACTTTGGGAACTCAGAAGTTAGAGGAGAGTGAATACTTAACTACTTAGTCTGTGAGACCAGTATTACCTTGATACCAAAGTTAGACAAAACACATCTCAAGAAAAGAAAATTCAAACAATATCCCTCATGAATATAGATGACAAAAATCCTGAACAAAATGTTATTAAACTGAATCCAGCAACATATAAAAATAATTATATAATGAGATAGAAAAGATTTATCCCTGAGATGCAGGGTTGGTTTAACATCCCCAAATCAATTTCTGTATTCATTCACCGTATTAATGGAATAAAGGAGAAAAAAACACGATTATCTTAATAGGTACAGAAAAATGTTTATGAAACCCAGCATTTATTCTTGATAAAAATCCTCAACAAAATGAAATGTAAATAGAATGGAACTGTCTCAGTCTGATAAGGGGAGTCTACAGAGATCTACAGTTAACGTAAGTAATGGTCAGAGATTTCAAAGTCTTTCTCCCAAGATCAGGAAAAAGATAGTGATGTCCACCATTGTCATTTTTATTCAGCAATGTATAAGAGGTTCTTGCCAGTGCAGCCAGGCAAGGAAAAAGAAGTGGGAGGAGTCTAGATGATAAAGGAAGAAATAAAATAGTCTTATGTACAGATGCCATAATTCTATACATAGAAAATCCTATGATTCACAGTAAAATTACAATATAATGAATAGACAATTTCAACAAGTTTTCAAGATAAAATAGCAATATAAAAATGAGTCTATACACACAATGGACAATCTAGAAATAAAATTAAGGAAGGAATTCCATTCAAAGTAGCATCAAAATGAACAAGATAATGAACAAATTTAATAAGAGAAGTGTAAAACCTGTGTACTGCAACCTAAAACATTGCTGATGGAATTAAAGCAGATCTAAATAAATGATATAAATTCCAGGTTTATTGTTTGAAAGGCAATACTATTAGCATGGTATCTCTTCCAAAATTGATCTATAGATTCAGTGTAGTGAAAATCAAAATCTCAGTGGGATATTTTGCTTGTTTTTGGTAGAAAATAAGCTCATTCTAAACTTGATGGGAAAATGCAGCGGCCCCAGAATAGCCAAAGCCATTTTGGAAAAAAATAAAGCAAAAATTGGGAGCATACACTTCCCTATTTTAAAACTCGCTATATATGTACATATATTAAAATAAACAGTGTGGTACTAGTGAAGAGATAGACATAGATAAATGGAACAGTATTGAGAGTCCAAAATAAATTCTTACATTTATTGTCCATTTACTTTCCAAAAAAGGAGGCAAGACAATTCGGTAGGAGAAAGGATAATCTTTTCAACAAATGGTGCTAAAATAACAGAATGTTGTCATGCACAAAAGATGAATTTGGACCCTTATCTCACATCAGACACACAATTTATTTCAAACTTGGGTAGAATACTAAATGTAAGAGCCTAAATTATAAAACTTTGAGAATAAAATGTAGGGGAAAATCTTCATTACCTTGGGTTAGATTATTTTTCGCTGTGACATCAAAAAACCCATAAAAGAAAAAGAAATGATAAATAAGGCTTCATGATAATTTTTTTAATTGTGCTTCCAAAGAAAACCATTAAGAAAATGAAAAGCTTTAGATGGGAGAGATGTTTGCAAAACAAAGCTTTAGTGTGTATTATTAAAGATTTTAAGGGGCGCCTGGGTGGCTCAGTCGGTTGGGCGTTGGGCGGCCGACTTCAGCTTAGGTCATGATCTCACGGTCCCTGAGGGCTGTGAGTTCGAGCCCCGCGTCAGGCTCTGTGCTGACAGCTCAGAGCCTGGAGCCTGTTTCAGATTCTGTGTCTCCCTCTCTCTGACCCTCCCCTGTTCATGCTCTGTCTCTCTCTGTCTCAAAAATAAATAAATGTTAAAAAAAAATTAAAAAAAAAGATTTTAATAATATATCATAAACCTGTGTTTTATACAAGAATATATAAAGACTCCTACAACTCAGTATTAAGAAACAACCTAATTTAAAAAGACGAAAGACTTTAATATATTTTTTAACAAGAAATATATATGAAGAGTTAGTAAGCACATTACATGATGTGCAACAATATTAGTCATTAAGGAGATGCAAATAAAAACTATATAAGATACCACTCTATACCCACTAGAATGATTATAATAAAAAATAGTCATATAGTAATAAGGGTCAGAATGTAGAGGAATTATTTTCCTCATAAATTAGTGATTGGAATATAAAATGTTAGAGCCATTTTGGAAAATATTTTTAAATCCTGTGCATAAATATACCATATAACACAGCAAAGCCATGATTATGTGTCTTTCCAATAAAAATAAAAATATGTGATCCCACATATATAAGGATAAACCTTAAAAATACCATATTAAGTGAAAGAAGCCAGGCCTGAAAGGCTATGTAGTATAATTCCATTCATAGGGTATTGTTTATAAAAGTCACATCTATAGAGATGGGAACTGGATTATTGGTCAGTAATACTGGGAATGGGAATGTGGATTGACTTAACTTTTTGGAATGATGGAAATATAATAAAAATGGGTTGTGGTGATGACTATACAATTTTAAATTTTCCAAAAATTACTGAACTGTACACTTAACAGTGTTTCAATTCTGATATGTAAATTATATCTCAGTAAAGCATAAAATATGTGTAACTGTATATTTATGTTGATACAGCTGTTGTGCATATGAGTACAACATGAATTATAGTTTTTATTTTTTGTATTCTCATGAAGATTCCCAAATGCAGAGACACTTCTTTCTGTTTGATTCCACTCTTATTTCCTTATACATCTCATCACAATTGGCAGTTAATATCACAGCCAGTTTATTTACTCTTCACGGGAATTATGAGGCTTTAGTTCATTCTGTTTACTGGTTATCCTCTTTGGTTATTTTATGCTGGGATTTTTAATGAGCTATTTTATGTATACTAACATTTAATTCTGATAATAATGCTATGGGAGATTATTTTCTCCATTAAAAAAATTTAAAAATGTGACGTACACAGGTTAAGCAACGTAGCACAAGTTGAGGGTGGTCAAGTTAGGATGTGGAGCCAGACAGTCTTTGCACTTAACTATCGTTATTATCCTGCTTCCCATCTGAATATGTCCTTATTTTTAGAATAAGGAAAGAAAGAACATAGGAAAGAGACTTTGAATGGAAGTAAAGTTTTTTATTTCATGCTTTGAGAATTTTTATGATTATCAATGTTTTTAGAGATTATGTATATAGTCAGTTTAAAAAAAGAAATTTGCAAGTGGGAAGAAAGAAACATATGATACTATAGATAATAAAAGCAAGGTCCTCATTTCCAGGGATGGCCTTAATAGCACATAAATTGGCAGTTTTTATCACAGTGACCCTTCACTCATTTTTTACAAAATAAAACCAAAACCCCATTGCTTTCTGATCCTGTTAACCCCTAAACACCAAACCTGTGATTTAGCAAATCAAAATAAATTTCTCTAGTCTAAAACAAATTTTTTCCTTATTAATTATAAATTTATGATTTAATCAAATGATCATAAGACCTTCTTACAAGACCACATTTTGAGTAAGTAACAGTCCATCTAATGCCAAGGGAGTATGAAAGTGATGGGTCCTGGGTCTTGGGGAGTGAAAAAGAAGGAAGAAGGAGAGAAATAAGAATGTGGATTCTTGAAGATAAATTTTACCTTTCCTAAATTTTATTTTACCAAGTCCAGTCTTATATATTAAAGATCTAAGTATTAGTGAATTTGTTAATTAACTTATTTATTAGCTTAGTCAATAAATGCCTGTCAAATACCAGTAGGCTTGGTACTATTCCGGGCCCTGGGTTCAAGCAGTGAACTGTCCAGGACTTCATGGAATCATATTCTACTAGGGGAGGCAGATAAAGCTTAAATAATCATACAGCTTCATACAAGCTTTACCAACACTCTGTAGGATTAGTATCAAATGCTAAGAAAGTATTTTACAAATGGACTTGATCAAATCTAGAGTTACTAAGTTGCTGAAAAAACTTTGAACTGAGAGCCACACAATGTGTAGGAATGGACTAGATTCAGTGAACTGCATGGGTAAGAGGGCAGGACCAAACCCATAGCTGTAGAAATAACCAGGACTTTTTCACCTCCGTGGTTTATTTAAATTTTAGAACCTTTAAGAGTAAGCTTAGTCTGGGGCGCCTGGGTGGCTCAGTCAGTTGAGTGTCCAACTTCAGCTCAGGTCATGATCTTGCAGTTCATGGGTTCAAGACCCACATCACTCTCTGTGCTGACAGCTCAGAGCCTGGAGTCTGCTTCATATTCTGTGTCTCCCTCTCTCTCTGCCCCTCCCTCCACTCCTGCTTAGTCTCTCTCTGTCTCTTAAAAATGAATAAACATTAAAAAAAAAAAAGAGTACGCTTGGCCTGCTTCGGTTTTTCCATTTTAAAATAATATTCTTTTATTAAGCCATTTGGATGTAACTGAAGAGAATTTGTAGTATATCTTCAACTCTGTGAGATAAGGATCTTTATCTATTTTTGTTTATTGCTGTACCCTCATACCTAGAACAATGTCTGGCAAAAGGAAAACACTGAAGACATATTTACTTATTGCTTGAATGAATGAGTCAATTAATCAGTCAAAAATACCTGACAAAAACACTTTGAATTTTCTGTTATTATTTCTCCATTAAATATTATGTACTACGTAAGCATATACCCAAAAAATGCGTCCTTATCCTTGTCAGTTCTTTGCTTCAATTATCTTCTGAAAACATAATGTTTCAACACCCCCACAAAATGTGTGAAAGCTTTGAAAGCGGGTGGACATTGACAGTATATTCTCTTGTTGCATGATGATGTGATTCAATGTGCAAATGATGCAGTTAATCATGCCAGCGTAATTCCTAAAGCTTGCCTTTTCTCTGATTTGCATATTGTCCTTTAAATAAGGCCTGTGAATGCACAGTAAAAGACTGATTGGTGTACTTATGGTGCTTTATATATTCACATTTTTACTATATGGTTGTGCTTGCCACTATTAGGATTCTTAAATAGAAAATGTGTTCTATTGTAAATATTTGTGAATATGTTAGAATTCATAATATCTTGCTAAGCATAAAAAAATCACATCTATTGTTAGTACTATGGATTATGTATTTCTCATAGATCCAGATCTTTGTTTTGTGTAAGTTCATGTCTCTGAATTCTTGAATCCCAATGTTTATTTAATTATCTTACTTAATTACCTTCTTAAGATATCTCTTAAGATACAGAGATTCAATAGTATGCAGTTACCATGCAAGTAAAAATTTAGTTAAGAATGTTTTCAATTCAGTTACCCAGGATGAACAAAGGCTCTTAGTCATCCATAGTCATAGGAAGAAATTACATTAATGGAATAGAAATAAATAGAAGAGTTGGAAGTGGCAGTTACCGATTTATTAATGATTTTCAAATAAAGACAAGACTTTGTGATATGGTTCTCTCTCCTGGTTACTAAAACTACCAAGGAATAAACATTAAAATATTAGCATATATATATATATATATATATATATATATATACACACACACACACACACATGTTTATATGTATGAATACATCATTTATTAATTGGCTGATTATTTTTACATGGGTTGATAAACATGCATTGTGGCTATGCATTTCTGCAAATTGCCCCAGTTATGGAGTCATTAACATTCAGTTGTCATTAATAATTCTAAAATATTTATAAAGGAGAAAGGGATTATATCATATATAATATTTATTAATTGCAACAGATGTTGTGGTGAGCTGCCCAGATCTCCCCTCTAGAACTGAGGCACTCATTCCCACTGCTGCTGCAAGATTTGATTGATGATGTGTCTGAACTGAGTCCATTTTTTGGAATTGTCCTCAGCCAAAGAGGATTGCCTTGCCAAACTCATGACCCCTCCACAGGGGCCAGTAACCAGAGACTGGTAGGTGCTGTTTGTAGAAGTCTGGTTCCCTCAGTTCACAGTGTATCACTATGAAACAACTGTTCTAATTTCTGTGCTCCTTGTGGGATCAACAAAGGTCTTTGTTGTAGCTGTTAAAGTTCATTTCCTCCCTCAGGCCAATCCTACTTTCTTTATTTCCTCATACATGTTGATTCTCAAGGGTGCTCCTCAAATTTCTGTCTTGTATGAAAATTTCTATCTCAGAGTGATTTTTAGGAAATTTGATCTTAGACGGTGTCAGATGTGGCCCAAGGAATCTGACTCTAAAATGGATTTTGAAATGGGATCACTAGCCAGCTAACTGAATTTGGGAGCCTTGTCATAAGTGGGAGGTGCAGAAGTGATACTTTGGGATGCTATCAAGGTACAGTGATGATATTCACTGGGATGAAATATCAGAAGTGAATGAAGTTGTTGGCACAATATCTTAGGTTATTGAGATATTCAGAGTATGCAGTAATTATCAGGACAAGGAAATAGAATGGCTCTTGCTGAGTGCCATGCATACACTGGAAACACACACACATACACACACACACACACACACACACACACAATGAAAATTTGAAGCAAAGTGTGAACATGGAGGGACTTCTTCAATAGCGTAAAAAGCAGCTGTGATTTCCTATAGCTGGAGGGCAGGAAAGTTCAGAATCATGCCTATCATCTAATAATAAAGGTAACTAACTCACAGAGAATGTTGACTGTTCAACCCTATCAAGTCCACGACATGAAGGTCAGTTCCCAGATTGGCAGGAGGACAACCTTGAGAATGAGTTTCTCCTCAACATTTGTGTCTTAGGTTTGTATTTACCTCACTTTAGACTTGGCCTTGCCTCTGAGGAGAGTCCAGCTGGCTAGTGCCGATGATGGGGAGATGATGAAGCTAGTCTTACAAGTGTTAAAAACAATGCAAAATGAATGGAACTACTGTTAGAGTAAGGAACTGCCATTGCCAGAGCGAAAAATCATGGTTTGAATGTTGCCCCCCCAAAAAAAAATTGGCAGATGGGAATCCCACAATAATGAATAGGAAGAAGTCATTTCTTCTGCCTCTAGACTTTCAGTTTCTCCCTAGTGACACATATTGGCAGATTTTGTAGGGAGTCATCAGGCAAAGAAAAATGTAGCTTGCAAAGTCCCAGTACCAACATACAAAGTTGAATTTACAAACTTGAATACAGATGCATGAATCTGAGAGACAATCATTTAGTAACTGCTCTGGTATATTGA
This sequence comes from Neofelis nebulosa, assembly GCF_028018385.1. Taxonomy (NCBI): domain Eukaryota; kingdom Metazoa; phylum Chordata; class Mammalia; order Carnivora; family Felidae; genus Neofelis; species Neofelis nebulosa. Next base: position 37,350,456 of record NC_080782.1, on the reverse strand, counting down.
CAAAAGGAAACGCCTATAGGAGAGAGAACCGGGCACTGAGATAGTGAGCGTATGAAAATCTTCAAGTTTCTCTTAAGTGACACATAAAAATAGGTCATTAGTTACAGGAGCATGAGAAATCGAGAAAAACATTAAAAAATAGACTAAACATTTTTTCTTTTTTTCCTTTTTTAAAAAGTTTTAATTTAAATCCTAGTTAACATATATTGTAATACTGGTTTTAGAATAGCATTTAGTGATTCATCACTTCCACATAACACCCAGGGCTCATCACAAGTGCCCTCCCTGATACCCATCACCCTTTAGCTCGTCCTCCCCTCCACCTCCAGCAACCCTCAGTTTGTTCTCTATAGTTAAGAGTCCCTTATAGTTTGCCTCCTTCTTTTATTCCCTTCCCCTATGTTCATATGTTTTGTTTCTTAAATTCTACATATGAGTTAAATCATACGGTATTTGTCTTTCTCTGACTAACTTATTTTACTTAATTTTCATTATCCATTCATCCGTGGGCATTTGGCTTCTTTCCATAATTTGGCTATTGTTGATAATGCACAAGGACTGGGCAAAAAATAAATTGAACTACTTGTTCCAAGAAATATTTCCTTCTGAAAGATAAGAACAACTAACTAACTTTGGTTGGTGAGTTATAAAATGACCTTCGGTGACCTGTGTCATTGCATAATTCCCTTACCTTGGTGTGGGCGATATTTATAAGTTGCTTCTAAGCAATAGAATATGACAAAGGTGATGGCATTTCACTGCTGTAATTATAATGTTATATGGCAAAAAGTGAAGGCATTTTGCAAATATAATGAAGGTCCTGGATCAGTTAACTTTGAGACAATTAAGAGGGAGGCTATCCTGGGTGGACTCGTTTTAATCAGGTGACTCACTGGGTCAAAGAGATTTGAAACAGTAAGCTGCCTTTGAAACAGTAAGCTCCCATTCCCAGAGACAGGCTGTATGAGGGCAATATGGCAGGAGACCATGAAGGCCTCTAGAAGCTGAGAGTAGTCCTAACTAATAGGCAGCAGGAAAGCAGGGAACTTAGTCCTACAACCACAAGGAACTGAGTTCTGCCAGCAACCTTGTGTGATTGTAAGAGGGTGCCCAGCTCAAAAAAGGAATACAGTCTGGCTGATATCTCAATTGTAGATTTATGAGATTTTGGACAGAGAACCCAGGCAAGTTATGCCCTGACTTAAGAAGATTGTGAGATAATAAATGTTTTCAATCTCCAAGGTTGTGGTAAATTGTTACGCCACAATAGAAAACCAATAGGCTAAGTTAAATATCAGCATATTTATCAAATGTGTATTTTCCTCATTCATATTGCAGTGAGATTCCTGCCTCACAATTGCTTGTAACTCCAAAGCTGTTGTATCGTAGACTCTGCCCAACCCAACCAGTTTCCTACCATGAAAGACCTACCTTACAAACACTTAGCCCAGGCACTAAAACTCCATAAATATCTTTCCTTGACTTCCTCCTTTTGATATCTCAGTAAAACTGTCAAGGTGGTGTCCTCTCTTATGCAGTGGGTTTCAGAAAGTGTGTTTTGCTCGAGCACCAGGGTTTGTGGTGGGTTTTTGGTGAGTCAACATTAATTCGGCCCCTAATATTTTTAATAATATCAATTAGCAAAATAATTAGATGATCAGACAGAAGAACGAAAAGGAGTTTGCATACCAAATTAATATTTATATGCATAAATGTAAAGTGAATTAAGCATATAATCTGTTTTTCTTTTCTAAATATTTTTAGAATGTTTCAGGTTCTGATATATCATTTGCAAATATCTCTTCCCATTCCATTGGTTGCCTTTTAGTTTTATTGATCATTTCCGTTGCAGACGCTTTTTATTTTCATGAGGTCACAATAGTTCATTTATGCTTTTAATTCCCTTGCCTTTGGAGATGTGTCAAGTAAGAAATTGCTGTGGCTGAGGTCAGAGAGGATTTTTCCTGCTTTCTCCTCTGGGGTTTTGATGGTTTCCTGTCTCACATTCAGGTCCTTTATCCATTTTGAGTTTATTTTTGTGAATGGTGTAAGAAAGTGGTCTAGTTTCATTCTTCTGCATGTTGCTGCCCATGTACCATTTGTTAAAGAGACTTTTTTCCATTGGATATTCTTTCCTGCTTTGTCAAAGATTAGTTGGCCATACTTTTGTGGGTCCAATTCTGGAGTCTCTATTCTATTCCATTGGTCTATGCGTCTGTTTTTGTGCCAATACCATGCTGTCTTGATGATTACAGCTTTGTAGTAGAGGCTAAAGTCTGGGATTGTGATGCCTCCCGCTTTGGTCTTCTTCTTGAATATTACTTTGGCTATTCGGGGTCTTTTGTGGTTCCATACAAATTTTAGGATTGCTTGTTCTAGCTTCGAGAAGAATGCTGGTGCAATTTTGATTGGGATTGCATTGAATGTGTAGATTGTTTTGGGTAGTATTGACATTTTAACAATATTTATTCTTCCAATCCATGAGCATGGAATGTTTTTCCATTTCTTTGGATCTTCTTCAATTTCCTTCATAAGCTTTCCAGAGTTTTCAGCATACAGATCTTTTACATCTTTGGTTAGGTTTATTCCTAGGTATTTTATGCTTCTTGGTGCAATTGTGAATGGAATCAGTTTCTTTATTTGTCTTTCTGTTGCTTCATTATTAGTGTATAAGAATGCAACTGATTTCTGTACATTAATTTTGTATCCTGTGACTTTGCTGAATTCATGTATCAGTTCTAGCAGACTTTTGGTGGAGTCTATTGGGTTTTCCATGTAAAATATCATGTCATCTGCAAAAAGTGAAAGCTTGATTTCATCTTTGCCAATTTCGATGCCTTTGATTTCCTTTTGTTGTCTGACTGTTGATGGAGCACTTCCAACACTGTGTTAAACAACAGCGGTGAGAGTGGACATCCCTGTCGTGTTCCTGATCTCAGGGGGAAAGCTCTCAGTTTTTCCCCATTGAGGATGATATTAGCTGTGGGCTTTTCATAAATGGCTTTTATGATATTTAAGTGTGTTCCTTCTATCTAGACTTTCTCGAGGGTTTTTATTAAGAAAGGATGCTGAATTTTGTCAAATGCTTTTTCTGCATCGCTTGACAGGATCATATGGTTCTTATCTTTTCTTTTATTAATGTGATGTATCACATTGACTGATTTGCGAATGTTGAATCAGCCCTGCCGCCCAGGAATGAATCCCACTTGATCATGGTGAATAATTCTTTTTATATGCTGTTGAATTCGATTTGCTAGTATCTTATTGAGAATCTTTACATTCTCAACGTAATTTTTACATCAGGGATACTGACCTGTACTTCTCTTTTTTTGCTGGGTCTCTGTCTGGTTTAGGAATCAAAGTAATGCTGGCATATCAGACAGGGCTAGTATACAAAATCTATGAAGAACTCACCAAACTCCACACCTGAAAAACAAATAATCCAGTGAAGAAATGGGCAGAAGACATGAATAGACACTTCTGTAAAGAAGACATCCAGATGGCCAACAGGCACATGAAAAGATGCTCAACATCGCTCCTCATCAGGGAAATACAAATCAAAACCACACTGAGATACCACCTCATGCCAGTCAGAGTGGCTAAAATGAACAAATCAGGGGACTATAGATACTGAAGAGGATGTGGAGAAATGGGAACCCTCTTGCACTGTTGGTGGGAATGCAAACTGGTGCAGCCATTCTGGAAAACAGTGTGGAGGTTCCTCAAAAAATTAAAAATAGATCTACCCTAGGAATTTACCCAAGGGATACAGGAGTGCTGATGCATAGGGGCACTTGTACCCCAATGTTTATAGCAACACTTTGAACAATAGCCGAATTATGGAAAGAGCCTAAATGTCCATCAACTGATGAATGGATAAAGAAATTGTGATTTATATACACAATGGAATACTACGTGGCAATGAGAAAGAATGAAATATGGCCTTTTGTAGCAACATGGATGGAACTGGAGAGTGTTGTGCTAAGTGAAATAAGTCATACAGAGAAAGAGACCATATATTTTCACTCTTATGTGGATCCTGAGAAACTAACAGAAGGTGAGGGGAAGGAAAAAAAGTTAGGGAGAGAGCTAAACCATAAGAGACTCTTAAAAACTGAGAATAAACTGAGGGTTGAAGGGGGGTGGGAGGGAGGGGAGGGTGGGGAATGGGCATTGAGGAGGGCACCTGTTGGAATGAGCACTGGGTGTTGTATGGAAACCAGTTTGACAATAAATTTCATATTTAAAAAAAAGAATGTTTCAGGTTCTGGCTTATTATAAAGGTAGATTATAAAGAGTTACAATCTGGAAGCATGTTATAAGTAACCCCCACATGTTTGCTTCCATGGGGATAATTTATTAAATAAGTATTCATTTCCACAGGCATTGGAAAAGAAAATGTTCCAAGCTGCCTGTATATTAACAATTGGTTTTTAGGGCAGAACAAAATTCCTAGTTGTCTCAACAGAACTCAGTGTCCCAATATGCAGAAATAAATTATTTACCTTGTGGGCTTTACAAGGATGCAAATATGAAATAAGAAAAACAGTAAAATAAGTAAAACATATTTGAATTCCAGTTGTTGCAGTTACTATTTTATGAGTTCCTTTGGAAGCAAAAATCGAAAACATTATTTTATCTATCTATCTATCTATCTATCTATCTATCTATCTAAGTTTAGACACAATCATTGAAAGCTTTGACCATGTATGTTTTCAAACAACCTAACATTTGCCAGTATAATCCTTTCCAAATAGGTAGGTAGATGTAGATGAAGATGAGCTCAAGTTACCTTAGTCTTAACTGACTTTACTAGTCCATAGCAGGTAGCTTGCTTCTATTTACTAACAGATACTTCTGAGCATATTTCTGTTTCCTCCCTAATAGACAGTAGCCTTTTAGCTAATATACAGATGAGAGGGTATATTTTTGTGCACAGAAATTATGTTAATTGAATACATTAGCATGTCATTTTCAGAAACAACTAATATTTCTTGATTGCCTGCTCTGTGGATGGGTCTCTATTAAGCACAGTGGTATAGTTCAGGGGTCAGCAAACTATGGCCTGAGGGCCAAGTGTAGCCCACTTTTTTTTTTTTGCATAATCCATGAGCTAAGAATGTTTTTATATTTTTAATTGGTTGAATGATAATAATTACAACAAAAACATTTCTTGACACATTAAAATTATATGAAATTCAAATATCAGAGCCCACAAATAAACTTTTGTGGGGAACAGGTCAACACTCATTCATTTACATGTTGTCTGTGGCCATCTTCGAACTACAATGGCAGAGTTGACTCACTGGTCTCTTGTCATCACGGTGCACTGCTGCTCAGAGTGCTATAAAATTACAGGGGCACAGTTGTAATTCAGCGTTGTGTCAAGTATCATGTGAATTGCTGCAGGATGTTATTTTGTATTATGTATATATGTATATATGTATTACCAATGCACATCCATGATGTCAAGGAAAGAAGAGAAAAGTGGGCTTTGAGTGTTGCCCTTTTGAGGCAGAGTGGAATGTGGATTAGTTTGTTATCAAATTATATGGTGAAGCATTGTGTTTATGAAGCAATGATGCTGGGTTAAAAGAACATTACCAGACTAAGCACCCATCGTAATATGCCCAATTCATAGGAAAACAATGATTAAAAAAAAATAGAGTATTTAAAATGGAATATCTTACCAGGGCAGAATTTTTTTTCCAAGAAAGAAAAAAAATGAAAATGAGGCTAAAACCAAATTTTCCAAGTGTCTCTTTTGTCAATCAACCAAATAAAATAATTTACCAATAGTGAGTTGATTTAATCATGTTTGATTGCAGGAGTTGGAGAAATTTGTCCTTACCAAAAACTCGTTTAAGTCTATTAGCCTTTAGGCACGAATAGTTGTCTGAATTGTTAAGGACATTGGGAAGAACATCAAAAGGAAAATAAACGAAATTATTTTGAGTAATTGTCTTCAGTTCATGAAGAGTTGCCCAATGTTACCAACACTGTCACTTTTTCCCCCCAAGAATAGTCTGTGAGAATATTTTCAAAGTTTAGAAACTCGAATTCAGTATATACTTAAGTGGAATCTGCTAAGATTTTGCACTGATGGTGTTAAAAATATGTGTGAAGCAGAAAAAGACATAATTGAATAACTTACAAATCTTGTGAAAATGTAAGGAATGTAAAATCTGTCATTATCCATTGCATTATTAATAGGTACTTGATAAAAAAAATATTAGAATGAATCATGTGTTATTGAACCCATAGCACCAATAATGAACATCATTTATTCTTGTGGTCTCAAATATTCTGACTTCCTTCACCAGGCAGCAGTTTGATGGTTTGCTCTCTCTCTGGCTCTCTGTCTCTGTATGTCTCTGTCTCTCTTTTGTGATGTTTTTAGCTTAAGAATGAGGTAGAATTTTCCTGAAGGGGAAAAACCACCCTCCAATACTATCATTGAATTACTAGGGTGCCTGGGTGTCTCCATTGGTTAAGCGTCTGACTTCGGCTCAGGTCATGATCTCGCGGTTTGTGAGTTCGAGCCCGGCATCAGGCTCTGTGCTGACAGCTCAGAGCCTGGACCCTGCTTCAGATTCTGTGTCTCCCCAACTCTCGGCCCCTCCCCTGCTCATGCTCTGTCTCTATCTGTCTCTCAATAATAAATGTTAAAAAAAAAAGAATACTAAATGGCTTTGGAAATTAGTTTTTACTTCAGACTTGTTAATATTTTTTAAGAAATTTAACCAAAATGACAATGCTTATATGTGAAATTCACACTACATTAAAGTCATTTTGACAACTAACATTTATGAATCACAAGTAATGTCATGCTGTTTTATACACTTCCCATGCTGACAAAAGTTAAGACAGGAAGCAAAATCTCCATTCTCGCACAAAAAATTATAGTGACTGTATTTGTTCAAATCACAGTTCCATTAACGTTTTTCATGCTTCAACTCAAGTGCAAAACAGATTTATGTATTTCAAAATGTGTTTAACTTTGCAATTGAGGAGAACCCACCTAATCTTCAAATGGAAGGATTAATCTATAATGCAGTTATGCCAAAAGGCAAATATCAAGAGAAGAACCTAATAGAATTCCATAAATACCTTCTAAGTGGTGAATATACTCAATTGAAATCACATGCTTATGGATTTGTATCAGTATCATTAGTGTTCGGCAATATCTATTGATGTGAAAAGACATTTTTCAAGATAAAATACATGAAACCTTATGACAGATGAACATGAATAGATGATATTTGTTACTAATTTTCATGATAGGGGACATTAACATTGAACCCCAAATAAGCGAAACATTACCTTCCCTTGCAAATACCTGTATTCTTCTCCTTAATAGATCTGTATTACAAAAAAATTGCACGCAATTACTATTATATTTAAATTTCATCAAAAATTTTAGAAAAAATACCTCTACGTTTTACAACTAACATGCCAGATAATATCCTAGATTTTGACCCTTAGTCCCCAAAGCCTCAAATATTTGCTATTTAGCTCTTTACAGAAAAAGTTGTCTGACTCTGGCAGCTGAAAGACCACACAACTTAAACATAAAAGGATAAATATCAATGTAAGTTAGAGTTTTTAATATATCAAATGAGAGATATTGATAATAAGGAATGTTAGGGTAAATGGAGCAAGACCTCTCAGGAGCAATAGGATGTAAATTGTTCCTTAAGGGTTTGGAGAGAAAGGAGGCAGAAGAAGAAAGTATGGAAGAAGTTGCTTCATGAAGAGGATATGACATGTGCAAAAGACAAAAAAGCAGAAATGCAAAAGTTATATTTAAGAAACAGCAAATTGGCCAGTTTGACTAGATAAGAAACTTCATTTGGAAGGGTGTGATTACATTTGTCAAGGCTCTAGCATGGCGAGTGGTACAGACTGAATGTTTATCCTTCCCCAACATCTCCAACTCACATATTGACACTCTGCCTTCCCAGTGGGATTGTATTAGGAGGTGGGATCATTGGGAGACGATTAGATGAGGCCATGGGAGTGTAGCCCTCATGAATGGGATTAGTGCCCTTAGAGTCATGAGAGAGTTTGCTGCTTTTCTCTACTCTCTGTCATGTCAGGAGACGGTAAGAAGTCAGTCCAAACCTCAGAGGAGGGCCCTTACCAGAACCCAACCAGGCTGGCACCCTGTTCTTGGACTTCTAGTCTCCAGAACTGTGAGAAATAATATCTGTTGTTTGTAAGCCACCCAATCTATGGTGTTTTGGTTATTGCATTCCAAGCTGTGTAGGATAGCAGGCTAAAAATGCACAGACTTTATATTGTGGCACTTTGGAGATTTGAGATATTGAATGAACTATTCCTATATGCACATTTCTGTTTATCCTTCATGACTTCAAATATCATCTTCCTGATGTTTTCTTCAACTCCTTAGACAGAATAGGGAATAGGAAAAAGATTCAATAGCAAAGACTTGGATTGCAGTTTGGCAGAAAGAACAAAGTTAGAGTATTTGACAGTAATTCATTCCAGCATTATATGGTTCAAGACAGCTGTAAATTTTGTGGGCTCTAAAATATAATATCTGAAGTCAAGAAAATTATATGCTACAGTTTCAGAGAAATAAGTGAAACATTTAATTTTTAAAAATTTAGTCTTGTAGCAAATACATGCCAAAAATGTCACATTTCAAAATAATATCCTTTATTTTAACCAGGGCATTTATGTATTTTTTTTTCTTTGTGAGTTTTTTTTAATGTTTATTTTTGGGGGAGAGAGACAGCGTGAGTGGGGAGAGGCAGAGAGAGAGGGAGACACAGAATCCGAAGCTCTGAGCTGTCTGCACAGAGTCCAAGGTGGAGCTCGAACTCACAAAACGTGAGATCATGACCTGAGTTGAAGTCGGATGCTTAACCGGCTGAGCTACCCAGGCTTCCCAACCAGGGCACTTGTACTGATTCCTGATTACAATTAATGCTTAATTCATATCCAAGCTTTTGTATTCAGATTATGCTAGAAAAAATTTTTTGAAAAAGAAAGGAAGTGTAGAAGGGAAAGATGGATGATTTCATTGGCTTTCTTAAAGCCTCACTTGATGTTATCTATCTCAAGGTGGGTTGGAGATTTACTTTTGAGTAGCTGTCCCTGTGAAAGATCAAATAATGCACTCAGGCTTTTCCTCAATTCCAACTATCTTTATCTTGCTTGGAAAGAGGTTTATCAAAAACACTTTTTAACGCTGTGGCAGCTGTGTCCTAATCTGTGAGTAAATGATTTGCTATATAATTCACTGCATCTAGTTATTAATTGAAATGACAGGATTAGGGGCACCTGGGTGGCTCAGTCAGTTAAGCATCTAACTCTTTATGGCTCAGGTCATGATCTCAGAGTTCATGAGTTAGTTCAGGCCTCACATTGGGCTCTGTGCCAACAGTGCAGAGCCTGCTTCGGATTCTCTCTCTCTCTTTCTCTCAAAATAAATAAATAAACTAAAAAAAAAAAAAAAGAAATGATGAGATTAGTAGCAACTTTAGCCAAGAAGAAAGGATATCTGGTTTATGTTGAATTTACTATAAAACTAACTGATATATTAAATTTTCTTGTATTCACTTGTTTAAAGACACTGTTAATGAAAACATCATTTGTCATTATTGAACATAACATTTGCTTTAAAATAAACCATTTTATCTTGAATTTATACTGCAAATGCATGTATAAAAGTGGGATCTTGAGTTAAAAGCATTTTGCTATTCTTCTAAGCCAAGAAAAAAATTAGTAAAGAAAGGAAATGGAAAAGTTTTGGGCTGTTATTATGTAAGTCTTTATGAAATTTTACTAAGTGTGGCTCACAGTTCTACTCTGGGCTTGTTCATCTCCATGAGGGCTGACACCATGTACTGTAAGTTCTTACATCTTACCTTGACAGAGCTATTTTATTTATGTAAAATGATCAACTGTATAATTTAAATGTAAATGATTTTATTATATTACTACTTCCCTTTTCCGGTGAGAAGGCTTTTCAGTGGAAGACTGAGCTTATCAATGACTTTTATGCTAGGGCAGAGAAGAGATGTTTCCTAGAGCCACATTTTCTATGGAAATAAAACGTCCAGATTTGTGAAGTGAGGCAGTAGAATTGGTAAGATAAAATGAATATCATAACAAGAAAATTTAGACCCACTTTGGGAAAAGGACTGTGGAGCCAGAAAATCGAGGACCAAGTTATAAGGACACCGACATGTGCTACTCTTCAGTAAGTAAATACTTGAACCTCCAAACTTGAGCTTACCTTTTATAGTTATTTCCTAGTCTTGCTTGGTTCTTGGGTCAGGGAAAAGATGGACATATTTGAATAAAAGTTGAACAGCTGAGATAAATGAAGTAAATAGGTTATTTGATAAAAGGAAGAAAGGAACAGGACTATATAATGTACGATCTAGTCATGCTTTGTGTCTGAGACAAAAAGAAAGTCTCCCAGATTATTACTTCAGCATGTTAATAAGTTTTTACCTATAAACAGTCACACACACATACACACACACACACACACACACACACACACACACACACACAATTTCTCTGATACAATAGTACTTTTCGCATTCATTTGGCCACATAAACTTTTTTAAGTGGAATATTTTGTATGTGAACAATTTTTTATAAAACAGACCTTGAAATTCAGTCACCAGATTTTATGATGACAATAAAATGCTTGAGGTAGCAAGTCATTTGTGTCTCTGTATTCCCAAAGCCTGGCACGTGGGGAGTAGTCAGTAACATTTGTTGGCTCTCTTTGCTTGGCCCAATAAACAAGCTAATTCATTTACCTTTGCAAGTGAGAAGACTAAAGGAGAAAAAAGTTGTAAGCCATGTGCCCAAGGATCAGGAGGATTAAATGGAGATCTATTTGACTTCAAACAAGGATGTGTTTGTTGTGCTACCCCAGGGAGATACCACATACCTAGATTATAATGTGCCTGGTACCCTCAGGCACAGCTCTAAGAAACACTGTGCGAACAATGAGCCCCCTGAACTGTGTTACACATGCTCTTGCAAAAGCTGGGTGTTTTCCATTCTTGCGTTGGCAAAGGTGCCCTTGCCTCTCTGGCCTCTCATAACTGCCCATCTCTAGCGGAAGTGGATGGGTCCAAGGGGATCTCTGGGTACTGATGCTGCTTCAAGTAGCCATGAAGGATTTAGTGCCCGATAATGGGATCTTTAGAGGTTTGGTTATTTCTGAGACACCCTAGGATTTCTGCCCAATGTACACTGTCTCTAAGAAGCATAGGAATATGGCTCAGCTGATACCTTTTGGTCTCTCCCAGGGACTTTAAAATGTGTTCAAATTACTTGAGGATCTCGTAAAAATGCAGATTTGGATTTGGTAGGTCTGTGTGAGGCTGAAATTCTGTACTTCTTATAAACTCCAAGATGATATTCATGCTGCTTATTGCCACACCACACTTGGTTTATAGGAAAGCCTGGACTATATTGAAAATCCAGAGGTAGACTCTTACCCCATTTGAAATTTAGAATCTTTCTGATACTCTTACTGTTGTGAGACCTAAATTTCCTTTTTTGGTTGTAGAGTTCAGTAGTATGAAAGACCTCCTTTCCCAAGGTCGTCCCCAAACTCAGTTGTTCCAGAATTGTAAGATTGCAGACGCTTTTTATAAAGTTTCTACCTGGTTGTCATTGTGCCTTTGGAGTTTCAAATAATATAGACTTATTTGGTAAAAGATTAGAAGAAACTTTGCCATGAATAAAGTGTTTGAGAAGTTTATCAGATTAGGCACATTTCAAACAAAAACAATAGATTTATTCAGTTAAATGACATTTGATCACTTACTGTTTTGCAGATCAAGAATTCAGAGATGACTAGATAGCTCTGTACTTATAAAGGCTACTATCTCATAGAGATAAAAGATAAATAAAAATATAAGACAATTCAATAACTGTAAAACAATATTGCTATGTAAAAAATGCTGTGGGTGCAGAAAAAAAATATACAGCAAACTCTATGTGGGGCAATAAGGAAGTCTTTAAAGGGGAAGACTGGAGGACAAGGTGGTGGAGGTGATTCTAAGCAACTGGAAGAACACAGTCAAGGACACACGGAGTGGAAGTGCAAATGTACTTGGAGAATCATGTTTCACAATATGTAGACAACATGTTCCAGCTTGGAATTGTGATAGTGGAAGATGAGTAAATATGAGTTTGGGGAGAAAATATAGGATCATATGTGGAAGGGCTTTGTCTAAGGGATATTAACTTTGTTCAGTTGGCAAGCTAATCGGCAGTTATTAACTGTGAAAGGACACAATTAGACGTGTCTAACAGAAAGTGACCTTATGGAAAAGATGGGGAGAGACTGGTAAGTTTGGTTTACATGGTCAGGGAGAGACTGGACTCGAAGAAACCAGTTTTTTTTTTTTAAACTATTGTAATAAGGATGATGGGGCCTGAACTGAGGCAAAGAACATCTGTAAGAGGGAGAGGAAAAAAAACAGATTGCAATTCAGGGAATGAGGAAGATAGAGCTGAGGACAGTGATAAAATGAGACATTTTAGCCACTTAGTAGAAATGATTTTATTCTTTAGAGCTAGCAGTGACTATAAAGATCATTTGGTTGGTATGATAGAGTTCTGTTACAGCACATTTTAAAAACATGCGCTTGCTTTTTAAATTTAGGTTGCCTTTTTTTGTGTGTGCCAGGAGCACAAATGCAGATTCATTTGCCTTTCAGCCCTCCTTGCATGTAACCAGGGAAACTAGTTGGGTCACAGTGACATAAAGATGAACTATCCAAGACCTAGGAGGGGAAAAAATGCACTCCATCTCAGTTCCTTGCGTAGGTCAATTTGCTCTACACATAATCATCCCACATGAATTCCTATCATTTTTCTCTGCTTGTGATATTTTTTGACCACTCTAGATGCAGACCTCTTCTTCACACAAGTTTTCTAGCCACATATTCTTCTGTTTTCCTCTGCCTCCTTCTCAACCTATGAAGCTCTTATGTTTTATTAGTATCAAGGAAGTTTCTCTTTGTGTTCCTTCTCCAAAAAAGAAGGCAGATACAGATGGATTCACATATTGAGGTTTATATAAATTAAACTTTATAGTATCTCCCTTTGGAATCATTAAACTAGAAGTGCTGAATTACATGTTATCTATTTGATAGATACCCTTGAAATTTTATCAGGTTCTCCTATAATCCTCCTATAATTTTTTATTTAATAAATACTCTGATTTTATTGGGAAAAACATTTTTGGAAAATTCCAAGGTGCAAATTCAATTCATATAATCTAAGAAAGTTGAATACATTATGACAAAACTTAGGGAAAATATTTTGCTATTTTACATGGAACTGTTGCATAAACTATGCAATCCATCAAACATTTGTTTAAATCTTTTCATGTATACATTACTGAGATAGGTTCTATGTGTATCCAAAAACAAGACAGAGCCACTAGTCTTGATGGTATTATAATACGGTTGACTAAAGAGAGAGTGAGAACAAGAACGAAAGAGCGAGTGAGATTTATCCAAATATTGGCATGATATGTGAATGTCACATGTATATAAACAGTTCTAATGAGAGCTAATGATTAGCCTTTGAAGAGAATTCCAGAATAGATTAGTAGGAAAGGGGCTCTGTGGAAAATCAGGAGTCTTCAATCGTCTCTTATTTTGAAATGCATATGAAATGTTTTCTTCATTAATGCCAGAACACTTTAAATTTTTTTATGTTTATGTACTTTGAGAGAGAGAGAGAGAGAGAGCGCGCGAGCGCACACACGCGTGCACGCACAAGTGGGGGAGGGGCAGAGAGAGAAGGAGACCCAGACTCCGAAGCAGGCTCCAGGCTCTGAGCTGTCAGCACAGAGCCCGACTCAGGGTTTGAACCCACTGACTGTGAGATCATGCCCTGAGAGGAAGTCTGATGCTTAACCGACTGAGCCACCCAGGCATCCCTATGCCAGAACACTTTAAAATATATTTTAAATAACTTCTCACAAACACAATTCCCACATGCCCTCTTCATCCACTCAATTGCTCTTTCCATCTCTATACTTGTTTTAGGTTGGATTTTTGAATGAATTTCTCTGAAGAAGGCTTCATATTATAGGATTCATGCCCTTCATCCATCAGAAACCTTATACTTCACCTGTGTGCCCCTCTTCAGAACAAGTCTGGGCAACTCACTTTCACACACTTAGACCCCAGGTTCAGGAGAATAGGAATTATCTGTGTTTACCACCAATTTCCTGGCTTTTCAGGAAGCTCTGCTTTGGATTTACTCTACATTCACTGCAACACCAAATGCACCTATCCTTCGAAATATAAAGTAAATATCTGCTTTATTTAATGCTGGATAAATAGTTCCCATTTGAAAATATCAATCCCCGTCAGCATAGTCTATTATACTTGTGAGTTTTAGGACTGATTTTCTACAGTGCCTGGCAAAGCACACCAAGAAGAGTATTCATATGTGCTTTGTAAAATACTGATGCTGATCATGACAAAAGACTTTCTTCTAGAGTAAATGTTATGACATTTAATAAATGAGGAAACAGGTAAACAACTTAAAAATTATTGGGCCTACCCAGGGAAAAACACTAAAAATAATTTGCAGTTTGATCCTGTCATTAGAACACCAATACATACTTATTACCCCTTTTGTAACTATGAAGCAGTATTTTCTTTTTTTTTTTTTTTTTTTTTTTTTTTTATTTATTTTTGGGACAGAGAGACACAGAGCATGAACGGGGGAGGGGCAGAGAGAGAGGGAGACACAGAATTGGAAACAGGCTCCAGGCTCCGAGCTGTCAGCACAGAGCCCGACGCGGGGCTCGAACTCACAGACGCGAGATCGTGACCTGGCTGAAGTCGGCCGCCCAACCGACTGCGCCACCCAGGCGCCCCTGAAGCAGTATTTTCAAAATGTCAGCATTGCTAAGCATTTTCTAGCCCAAACATTTTTATTTACCTCCATAATGTTAAAGACTTATCTTCTTCTATGGAACTTACTCTTAGTATAGAGTTCCTTCATTTCTCAATGGAAAACTTGGCCTTTCTGCTTTAATCTATGTACATTCCTTTAAGAAAATACTACTCCAAGTAAGTTTTTATCAGGTTTCACAAGGTCTAGAAAGTTTTATTTGTCTTCCGTTTGCCCTGTTAACTGATACTTAAAAGGATTGTTCTAATTCACAGTCATGAGTTTCTTGGATTTCTCACTCTTGTGTTACTAGTGCCAAAATTTCTAGAATAACGAAAGTAATCTTGATGTAAATAGAAACATGCCCCACAGTGTTCTGAAGCTGCTATCAAGATGAAAATACTGATCTTTTCACCTCAGTCTGCTTACACCCAGCTAAGCAGCATCTGTAGCCTAACCTCTTTTGCCTCCAAATAAAGAATTTTAATGATTTAGTCCTTCTTCACAAAGAAAAGATTTGTTGTTCTTGTTGTATTTTCACATTTCCAAAAGTATAGCGGGATGAGATATTAAGAACTCATTTTATGCAGTCCTCGAGGAACCCTTCCAAATTTGAGCATGTTCACTATGGTACAGGATGATCACAGTAGGCCATTGGTGGTGTCTTTGGATGTAAGGTATTAGTGGACATAGTTCTAATCCAATCCCAGGGAGATACCATGGGATGCCATTTAGCCAGAATTAATTCTGGGTGCTTTATTAAATGAGAGAGAAGTGCAAGTTCTGGCCCATTACCATGGGAACTAGGCATCTTCTCCCAGTTGAGAATTGCAATTTGGTCATAGTCATCCAAGGCATGAAATTCCAGTGTTATTTCAAAATCCAGTGTTATTTCCAGTATTATTAGAGCTGAGAATACAAATTAAAGGAAAATCCACTGTAGTCATTTATGCAAGGTTTCAGAGTCTAGAATGAGTGTATTATCTTTGGTAGATTAAAAAAAAAAAAAAAAAACTACATACATGACTTCATTTGAAGTACCTGAATGTCAGCTCAAATAAATTACTTCACAGTTAAAAAGATTAGTATAAAAATGAATATGACTCAGAGTTGAGAGTGGGAAGTGTGAGAGCAATAGTTTGAAGGCAAGAACTGAGTGTGTTAAAGTGTCTTACATAATTTTCATAATAAAAAAAACAGTGATACAAGTATTATCTTTATAGCTATTGATGTTAATGTATGTGGACAATTTGTACCATTTTAGAATTGACATTTATATAATTTTTTCTGAGTAAAATGTTATGCTGGACTATGCACATTCAAGCAGGAAAATCTCTCTTTTCTAATCATTGCTATCATGTATCATAATAAACAAACTTTTTCTCATGGTAGAAAATCCAGAAAGGTGAGCAAGATGCAAAATGGTCCAAAATGAAGATTAAACCTAGAAGTTGTGTAGTTGGACTTAGTCTTGAGTGTTTCCAATTATTTTTTAAAGTGTCTATGTATATCAGCTCATGAAATGAAGAAATGATACACACAAAACGGACTGTTTTACATACACACACAAAGCAGATTGTTTTACTCACACACAAAAAATTAAGTAGTGACTTGTTTGGGAAAGACATATTTGTGAAAATAAGGTAGGATTTGGGGTATTATTTGTTGATAATCTTCAAACATTGTCATTTTTCCTCTACCTGATTGTGATAGGCAAAATTTCTAGGTGGGCCCCCAGATTGCCCACTGCTGGTGTGCAGATCACGTATGATCTCCAGAGCTGTAAATGTGAGAGATTTTACTTCTATGATGATTATTATGGCACAGTTAAACTCAACACATGGAGATCATTTGGAGCCATTTAAAAGCAGAGAGTTTTTCTTTGGATGGTCTCAGAAAGGGACATCAGAGAGATTCAAAGTATGCGGGGGACTTGATACAAAGGCTATTTTCTGTTGCTGAGATGGACAAGGCCACTTGAGAATGACTTCCAGGAGCTGAGAGCTGTCCCCCATCCACAGCTAGTAAAATACCAGGGATCTCAGCTCTACCACTGCATGGATTCAGCCAACAACAGGAAAAAGCTTGGAAGCAAATTCCTTGTCAGAGTTTTCAAATAAGAATGCAGCCCAGAGACAGAGAGAGAGAGAGAGGGAGGGAATGAAGATAAAGAGATAGAAAATACAGAGATACCAGGAAGCCAAAAACCTTGACCTAATAATGTAAAATGGATAACTTGCTAGGCTGGCAATGAAGCAATGGACCAGTGACCCTGCACGTATATTCAGCTCCCTTCGTGCAGCATATGCTGTCATAAAACTATTTATATTTCCCTCTTCTCTGTCGGATTTAAATGAACACTAATTCTATAACCACAGGCCCAAGAAAAGCTAGACTGAACTTTGATTGTCTATTAAGTATTACTAAGTTTTTGTTGGTTTTATATTAAGTTAGTGCTGTATTATTCATTATAGATTATAAGTTATTACTCCTATGCTTTCTTGTTGGTTTTAATGATAGTATTTAACATCTATAGAAATTTTGTGACCGTGATAATTTTAACATGTCAATAACATTGATTTTCATCCAGAAAAATGTGAAAGTGTTTGGGGAAATCATAAATTGCTATATTTTAGTACAAGGAATTTGATCATTGTTTTAAAACATTAACAAATCAGAATATTCTTTAAAAACATTAACAAATGCCAAATGTAGGGGCCACAAAAGATCTCTTAGGAGCTGGGGTTCCATCAATGTCATAAAATGTAATATTTTTAATACTCAATTACCTTTTATCCATCTATTACATATGCATATTTCTTATGTGAAAAATTACCAAGTATTTAGAATTCATTTTCATTGAGATGTACTTGTTAGCCAAATAAATTGCCATAAGCTAAAAATTTTATTTATTATGTTATATTTAGTTACTGCTTAAAATATGACTCATCAATTCAGTACATATTTGTTGATTTTATTCATTCATTCATTCATTTATTCATTCATTCAGCAAATATGTACTGATTATGTACTGTATGCCAGAACCTCTGTTGGCCTCTAAGTATAAAATGGGATTGCCACAGCGTCTTTATGTACCTGACACTCTAAAGTGCTGAAAATGTAAGGATGAATAAGACATGATCCGCTCTGTGATCATTTGGGTCTTCCAAATGAAATTAAATGAGCAATACATTTATAATGAGGAATGCTTGTGAAGGATGAAGGAAAGGGAGCTGGAATAAGTGGGAGAGCCTTCAGACTGTGATGCAGGTTTGAGACATTTGAGGTAGAGGGAAAGGAAAGAGGATTGGAAAGGAAGAGTGTGAGACTCTGGGAGTCTAAGACAATTCTAAAGAGTCTAAGAAAGTTTGGCTAGGTGGTGGGATGAGATGTCCTCAAGTCATGGCCATCTGTTAAAAGAGTGCAACATCATGCAGAAAAAGGCCTCCATCGGTATCCCCACTGTGCTCAGTCATTGGCTACAGGCAGCCTGCAGGAAGCATGGCCTCAGTACAAATATTGGTGGATTCAGAAGGGCAGCATCTGGACTGTTAGTCATGCTCCCTGGAGTGGAAATGGTGAATTTTCATGGCCACCAGAGTCTACCCCACAGTGCAGGTCTACTTTGCTGTGCGTGTCTAGGGAGCAGCTTCTCCATGGTTACCAGGACTTCTCCCCTGCGGGCAAATTTAGAAAGGGGAGGTTGGTGGGATAAACTGTACGTCTTCTTGTCGCAGCTGGGCTCAAGGCTGAAACTAGTACTCATCCTCTCTCCTCTACTATTCATTTTATATTATATTTACCCTCAGTTATCACCTCAGCTGGCTTAGCTGATATAATGACCTAGAACTTCTACTTGAGATAATTGAACATTTGCTAAATTATATCAGTTTCAGCCTGGATTGCTGCATGTGTCCATTCACAGTTAAGATAAGACAAGTTTTCAAACCAGGAGGTGCTCAAGTGATCACTTGGATTCTGTGTGTATTTCTCCTTAATTCTGTTGTGTAAAAGAATCCCTTCTCTTTCTGCTGCTCAGAGTCCGTTAGCCCTCTCACAATCATGACTTCTCTTGACTGATGATCTCTGGACACGAGGAGTACAAAATGTCTGGTGGCAACCATGGCTTATAAATCAATGGAATCCTTGCTGTGCAACCTGAAAAGAGTATGATTCCCTGGGGGACCAGAACCTCTAAACCTCCAGATCCTAAAGTTTCCAGGACACAGTTGCCAGGGTAATAAACTCAAATTTCCCAATGGTCATTGCATGGAATAGAGATTGATGCCACCCCTCCTTTCGCTTCTTTGTCTTTGGACCTGTGGATTCTTTGTATAGGAGTCAGAGTGCTATATGGAAGTCTGTAATTTACTGCATATACTTCACCCTAAAGGATGGCACCTATTTTACAGTGTTGCCTCTGAATTGGTACTTTAGATGTGCCTTTAGAAGGCTGTTTCAATGCTCATGAGACCAGCCTGCTTTGGGATGGTATGATTTGTGATTTGACTGTTGGATCTGATGGTTATGTGCCTACTTCAACATCTTAGATACTGTATATGTGTGGAGTTCCATGCCTGTGAACCAGGTATTTGGTCAGCCTCCAGAGAGTGGTGCTGGATGACACTCTGTAGACAGGAAAGACAAACAAATGCCTCGCAAAGATATTTATCACAATGAGGAAAAAACTCTCTGATTATTTCAAGGGAAAGGCGTAGTGTATTCACCTTGCTGTCTAGTGGCAAATTGGTATCTTGAGGAAGAGTGCCACATTAGGGCTTCAGCATTGATCTCTTTTGCTGTTAAAATGGCCAGAAGCTAGATGAACTTTGGTAAGTAGAAGTCCACACCATTGGATTGATTCAGAACTTTCATCTCTGCCACCATAGATAGTTCACATGCCCATCGTCCCTGTTTAAGGATGACCAATAGGTAAAGATTGTCGACTGGTAGAACTGTTTTGTCTACTTAGCTTTTCAAGTGTTTCTTTCATTGTGGATGGTTTCTTGTGGGAATTAATGTTCAGTATGAAATTCTTTATACATGGTGACCACTTTCATATGTACATTGTTGAAATTTTCCTCGATTTCCATAGCGTCTTATTTGTATAACAATATTATACATTGCTACAATTATTTGTTTATATACCATTTATGCCGCACTACCATTTCTTGATTCCTGTATTCTGTCTTTTATATTTTTGTTTTGATTTAGCTATAATATATTTTCAGTTTTTTTACAAGCAAGTTGACTGGTATTTTCCTTTGCCCTTCTTTGTGAATGGTAGTTGGGCTGGGTATCTAAATTCAAAGTCACTGGTTTTCAACACTATAAGTGCTACTATATTGTCTTCCAGAATTTACCGTGGTAAGCATTAGACTTATATTAATCTTATTATCTTCATTAATAGGTAATTTATTTGGCCATGGTTTTTTTCTTTTATCATTGGAGTTTGTAGGATTCACCAAAAATATATCTGGGTACGTATTTTTTCATTGTTGGTCACTGAAACCACATCTTTGTTAATGTTTCTTCATTATGTTCAATCTCTTTTTCTGAAAATCCTGTCAAATGTTTTTGTATCTCTTCAATTTTCCTTTTTTCTTTTTAAGGTTTTCTCTTACATATTGTTTGTATCCGCATTGGTGTGATACATTGGCCATAATTGATGTATCAATATTAG
Organism: Neofelis nebulosa; assembly: GCF_028018385.1. Lineage (NCBI taxonomy): Eukaryota > Metazoa > Chordata > Mammalia > Carnivora > Felidae > Neofelis > Neofelis nebulosa. The sequence goes on along the minus strand of NC_080782.1, from coordinate 37,329,848 downwards.
TATGTTATTATTATTACCTAAATTCCATAGTTTACATTAGGGTTGACTCTTTGTCTTTTACATTCTATGAGCTATAACAAATACATAGTGACATGTGTCCACCATTACAGTATCATAGAGAATAGTTTCATTGCCCTAAAGATCTCCTGTACCCCACCTATATGTCCTTTCTTCTCCCTCCTCCACACCACTGACCCTTAGCCCCTGACAACCACTTACCTTTTAATTTTCTCCATAGTTTCACTTTTTTCAAAATGTCATATATTTGGAATCCTACAGGGTATAGCCTTTTCAGGTTGACTTCTTTCACTTAGCACTATGCTTTTGAGGTTCTTCCATGTCTTTTTGTGACCAGATATTTCTTTTTTTGTCACTGAATAATATTCCTTTTTATGGAAGTCCCAGTTAGTTTTTTTTTTTTTTTTTAATCCATTCACCCGTTAAAGGACGTGTTGGTTACTTTTAAGTTTTGGCAATTGTGAAGAAAGTTGTGTAAACATTTGTGTGCGGTTTTTGTGTGGACATAAATTTTAAATTCATTTGGGTAAATTAAAAACTTCTGCTCTATGAATGAGAATGGAGTGCCACAGACTAGGAGGAAATATTTATGAAGCACTACCTGATAAAAAATTGGTATCCAAAATATACAGAGGACTCTGAAAACTCAACAATAAAAAAGTGTTTAAATGAGCAAAGATCTGAAGAAACACCTCATTAGAGAATATATACAAAAAGCAAATAAGTATATCTAAGGAGGCTTGACACTATAAGTTATTAGAGAATTACAAATTAAAAGTTACAAATCGAAGCAATGAGATACTAGTATACACTTATTAAAGTGGCTAAAACCCAAAACACTGACAGCATCAAATGCTGGCAAGGATATAGAATAACAGGAACTCGCATTCATTGTTGGTAGGAATGCAAAATGGTACAGTCACTTTGGAAAACAATTTGCCAGTTCTTATAAAACTAAACATATTCTATGCCACATGATTCAGCAATCATGCTCCTTGCTGTTCATCCCACTTTTTTAATGGATGTCATATCCTCTTAAATCTCATTGGCAATATAATTAGATTTTTTAAAGTTTACACTTAAAAAATTAGCTTACTTTTGCTTGCACGTAATTAAGGTTTGTGTCGATGCATATTAATAACCAGAGTGAATTCTCTATGCAATTTTTTGAGATATACCTGACATATAACATTATATTAGTTTTTAGGTGAACAACATAATGGTTCAATATTCATACATATTGTGAGGTGATCACCACAATAAGTCTGGTTAACACCTGTCAGCATACATAGTTATTTTTCTATTGTGATGAGAATTCTTAAGATTTGCTCTTTTAGCAACTTTTAAATATGCAGTACAGTGTTATTAACTGTAGTCACCATGTTATACATCACACCCCATAACTTGCCTATTTTGTAACTGAAAATTTGCACCTTTTGACTACTTTCACCCATTTCAGGTTGGTGGTAGCAGAGGTGGGAAGTGGTGCATGATGCCCTATAGAGCTTTTTCAGTTACTGTTTTTTAATCTTCTGAGGGTCCCCTTGGAATGTGAAGGTGTTTGTGGAAATTCCTGAGCAAGTTTCACCCTGTATATACCAAGTGGGCACTGAATGACAGTAAGCCTAACTTCCTGGTCCTCAGACATTTAACAGATTGGCACATTTAGAGCCTAGGGAGTATTCAGCTGGAGGCCCCTTCAAGTTCTTTTATGACTCCCACCACATCCCCAGTCGTTATCATGCTCTCGAATCCAGTCATCTTCCAGCGTCTGCTGGCCGGATGATGGTTGTGGCAGTGTGTGGCTAGACCCTTTAGTGCCAGTGGGAGTTATGGAAGCAACTATGGTGATATTGGGGATATAGCTTCTATACTGTGCTGTGTGTGCTTTTCTCATACCTTGAGGATGCCCAAATCTAAACGAAGCATTTCTCTTTCTGTCTTGACTATTTCCTGGCCCTAGTACCCATGTTAAGGAAAATGTCTTGGTGCATTTAGAATGCACTGTGTAAAATCGTCCTGGACACTAGTGTAATTTAACAAGTCCTTCGGTTATCCTCACTGACCACCCAGGGCTCGAGTACCTCAGCTTCAACATTTCTGAGCTTGGCCTTTCTATTTATTTCTCATTGAGACTCTCTGCTTATGACGCTACACAGTTATGCCCAGCTTTAGTTGTTTTATTCCGTCAATTAGATCTTGTGTATTTCTTCCAGAAAATTTTCAGCGTTTTGGTAAATCAGTGTTTTTCACGCCTTCCATTAGTACTATAAGTTTCTTTCTTATCCTTTTTATTTCTTTGGATATTTCAGTGGGATTTTTGAAAGTTTTTTTTCACATTTATTTATTTTTGAGAGACAGGGAGAGACAGAGCACCAGTGGGGGACAGGCAGAGAGAGAGGGAGACACAGAATCCAAAACAGGCTCCAGGCTCTGAGCTGTCAGCACAGAGCCCGATGTGGGGCTCAAACCCATGAACCATGAGATCATGACCTGAGCTGAAGTCAGCTGCTTAACTGACTGAGCCACCCAGGCGCCCCCTCAATGGGATTTTTTTAGGACAAGAGAAGTAAATGAGTGGGCTAATTTCATCTTCTTGTAATGGAGACCCGGATTTAGAATACTTTTTGCAGTTCTTTCAAATATAGTCTGTCAATCCTTGCAGTTATTGTACTTTATTGCATTTATGTTAAAGACCAATTCACTAATACATTGAATTGACATCCTTGTGATAAATGTTTTGTTTAAAGATTTTATATAATTCTTATGCCTATATATTGTCTATTACATTTCTAAACAATGTTTTTGAAGTTCAAAATAACTAGTATACACTTATTAAAGTGGCTAAAACCCAAAACACTGACAACATCAGTGTTGGGGAAAAAATCAAAATATGTGTAACTACCTGCATTTTTAAAAAGTAAGTAGTTTTTGTTTTCTTTCCCTTATCCATGTGTACACACACACACACACACACACACACACAGACAATACACACACACACACATTATCAATGGTAGGTCAATTATGCAAATGGTCGGTTCTTACAATCTGTGCTAATATTGGAAAACCCAAGTTGACAAGGGGAGACTTGGTGTTATTTTTAGCTGTTAGATCTAGTGGATATTGACATAATTGGAACATACAGAAACTCTCCATCTTTGACAGGGTTTAATCAGTTAAATCCTCATCTTCTGCATTGCAGGGTGCTTTTCCATAGGCAGAACACAACTGAAGATCCACAGGGAGACAAACAGAAAAATTTGGCCATGGAATACAACTGAGATGTCTATGACCTAATCACAGAATTATTTTAATTCTAGTGAATTAAAATTTAAAGTATCCCAAAAATAATAGAGTACTGTTTACACTTTGCTGTAGATGATTTGGTGCAATGATTATGATTTTAATTTTCATGTATTACTGAGTGCTAAATGAATTCAAACACCGGTTGTTTGCCTTTATTTTGTGTAGCAGCAAGATATAATTATTTTTAATTGTATTTTGAATTATACGTATATTTTACAGACCATTTTTTAGAGCAGTTACAGGTTTACAATAAAATTGAGAGGAAGGTACAGAGATTTACCATATATAGCCTGCCCCCATACATGCATAACCTTCCCCATTATTAACGTCATTCATTAGAATAGGACATTTTTAGCAAGATTGAGCTACCTTGACACATCGTAATCACCCAAAGTCCATAGTTGACATTTGGGTTCACTGTTGGTGTTGTGCGCTCAGTGGGTTTAGGTAAGTGTATAATGACAGGGATGTGTTTTGTATCGTATTTTCACTGCACTTACATCTTCATCTCCCTTTCTCTACATCCTCGTCAGCCACCAGTCCTTTTCTTGTCTCCATGATCCAGAATGACATTTAGTTGTCATTTCCATGATCCAGAATGCCACATAGTATGTATCCTTCTCAGATTGGTTCCTTTTACTTAGTAATATGCTTTTAAGTTTCCTCCATGTCTTCTTATGGCTTAGCATTGAACAATATTCCATTGCTGGAAGCACCAAAGTTTATCCGTTCACCTACTGAAGGACATCTTGCTTGCTACCAAGTTTTGGCAATTATGAATGAAGCTGCTGTAAATGTCCATGTGCAAGTGCTTGTGTGTGCGTAACTTTTTTCACTTCTTGTGGGTAAATATCAAGGAGCACAATTGCTAATTTGTCTGGTAGGAGAATGTTTCATTAGGTAAGAAACTGCCACACTATCTTCCCTAGTGGTTGTATCATTTTGATTTCCTATCGGCAATAAATGAGAGTTTCTGTTGCTCCGCATCCTCTCTAACATTTTGTGTTGTCAGTGTTTCGGATTTGACCATTCTAATAGGTGTGTAGTGGCATCTAATTTATATTTTAATTTGCATTTATCTGATGATGTAGGATGTGGAGCATCTTTTCATACTGAATTATTTTTGATGATACAACTTCTGATATCACTAAGGCGGACTGTTTTTAAATGGTTTTCAGCTCTCTTTAAATGATTTGAGTATTATATTCATAATGTCTGTGGAATCAAATCCCATATAGACTGTGTAATATATAAGTAGAAAATAGGTTCATTTTTAAACATGTAAGTACAATAAAGACTAAAATTTAAAAACAGTCAAAATACAGTTCTTGACCTGAGTTTAGCCCCATGGCCTCCAGAATATAACCACATGATCTGTACATAAGGCTGAGCCCCTGTCTTTGGAAAAGTAACACTGATGCTGATTGATGACCTTTGGAAGTGGTTTTGAATTTGTGTTAGCTTATTTTTACCTAAATGTCTGTGTTTTCAGGAGCAGGTGAGGGGAGAAGTGTAGTGAACAGAATAGAGAGTACATTTCTTAACACTGCTATTACCCTCAGCTTATTAGTGATGCTGTTTCTACTGTTTTCCAAATGACTTCAGATTAGAAGAAGCATAATCAGGTTTAGCCATCTGGGTTCATGCTGAGGGATTGCCTGTTCTAGGAAACCTGAACCCCATGGTATCTGGGACTGGACAGACAGAGGAGTAAAATCAGTCATGACCTAGGTGGTAAGCTGGATTTAACACAGGGACATCCTGCTTTCTCAACTGTTGCCCAAGAGGTAGATAGACCTAACCCAGAAATATCTTTTGACTTTAATTTGTAATTTTAATACAAAAACAGTAATTAAAGAAGTTATGTTGTGCATATTCATATTATCTATGCATTTCTGTCTGTGTATCTATTTATCATCCATCTAAATATCAGGAGCACATTTCGATGATAAAATTTTCTCATTTTTTAACATTAGGTTTTTTGAATGATTTTTTTTAATTTTAACATAATATATGATTTTTACTTTTATTTACTTTTTAAAAAGTTTAAAAATCTTAACATTGATTTCATTCTTCATCTTTTAATTGTTTCTTCAAATCTTAATTACTCTTTTGATCATGACTCATTATTTTATGGATGGCAGTAAATTTTATCTTTCTTTTATGTTTAGTCTTTTAAAATGTCTAGTTTTCATTAGTTTTTTTTACTGATTGCATATTTTCTTCTTCTTTTAAATGCTGGTACTCTCCTTTAAACATTTTACTTTTACTGCAACTTATATATTTTTTTCTAACATTCTAATTGTTTTTTTTTTCACGGTAAAATGTTGATTCATTTTAACAACTTTAAATTGTAAAATAATTATTTTGCTTTTCTCAGCATTTGCTTTCGAGAATTAAGGAATGAAACCAGAAGCAGGTTTCCTATCTCTGCAGCCTATGATATTTCTTCTAGACCATATTGCTGTCTCTAATAATGTAGCCTGACCTACTTAGTTGTCATAGACAAACCAAAGCATCACTTCAGTGAGGACAGGCAGCTAATCTTGCATTATCTAGGCTATTTAAGGAAAACAGGGCTGCACATAATCTAGTCCAGGTGAAGCATGTTCATAAAGCCATCTCCCTGGTCTATCTAAAATTCTCTGTTACAACACATTTTGGAGACATTTTGGTGTGCTCCAATGTATGAAAATGGTGGAGAGGGAAACTTGTACTTTTTGAAAAGCCAGTGCATGATGTTCCCATAGCTAACTGGGCTGTTATGAACTGGAGCAGGCTTTGTAATCTGATTTAAAAGGAATTGTGTACTTTATCACAGGCAGGAAGACAATATATAAAACATATTGTTTCACACCCATCATATTGCAAAATAAAATAAAATTTTCCAAGATTCCAAATGTTATTAGAGATGTGGAAAAAAATAAGGATCCTTGCAAACTGCTGGTGGTATTATATTTGGTATAAAGGGACTGAAAAAAATTTTGTAGTATGTGCTAAAATTGATATGTAGTCTATATACCTCATTATTTTTACTGCTAGTTGTATACCCTTTGATTCTCAGGCTTTTTTGATTACAGGATACCTTTAAACTCTAACAAATTATTGAGAATCAGAAAACTTTACTTTTGTGGATTTATATACCTACATATGTGTATATACATATATTTGTGTGTGTTATATATATATATATATATATATATATATATATACACATTTTTATATGCATATATTCATATAAACACCCAAATTTATATATAATTTATATATAAATATGTATTTGATATGTGGAAATTAAATCAGAAAATTTTAATTGTTTATTGTTTATTTTTAAAACAACATAATACACTCATTATATGTTAAAATAACATATTCATGAAAATTAAATCAATTATTTCCGCAGATTACTGGGAAGAGTGTCATTGTTTATGTCCCTTTTTCTGCCTTAAAGGAACACATTTGGATTCTTATATCTGCTTCTGCATCCATGCTGATTCAATATGTTTGGGTTGAACTGTATGAAGAAAATACCTATTTTAAAAAGCAAGGAGCATTAGAATATTTTTTTCATATAATCAACTATTCTTCATACTACATTAGGAGTCAATAAATAATGCTCATTACTTTTTTAAAAACAACTTATTTACTTATTTATTTTAAAGATTACTTATTTTGGGAGAGACAGAGACAGCACAAGCTGGGGAGAGACAGCAAGAGAGGAAGAGAGAGAATCCCAAGCAGGCTCCATGCTTCCAGCACAGAGCCTGATGTGGGCTCAAACTCACGAAGCCATGAGATCATGTTCTGAGATGAAACCAAGTATCAGGCACTTAACTGACTGAGCCACCCAGGCACCCCTAAATAATACTCGTTAAATGTTAATATTTGCAATGTGGATTCTATAGTCATGTCAATAAACATTTTGTACTCTTTTACACTAAAATCCATTAATCTACCTTGTGTTTTTTAAAAAATTTTTATCGGGATGACTCAATGGCTTGGTCAGTTAAGCGTCTGACTTCAGCTCAGGTCATGATCTCAGTTTGTGGGTTGGAGCCCTGCATTGGTCTCTCTGCTGTAAGCACAGAGCCTGCTTTGATCCTCTGTCCCCCTCGCTCTCCGCCCCTCCCCCACTTGCTTTCTCTCTCTCTCTAAAATAAACATTAAAAATTTAAAAAATAAAAAAATTGAAGTATAATTGATATATAACATTATATTGGTTTTAGGTGTGCAACATAATGATTTGGTATTTGTATATATTGTGAAATAATTACCAAAATAAGTCTAGTTACTTACCATCACCATCCAAAGTTAACTTGCAGGATTTACAGTCTTGGCAGCTTTCAAATATGCTCTACAATATTATTGACCATAGTCACTATGCTGTACATTACATCTCTAGGACTTGTTTATTCTATAACTGCAAGTTTGTACCTCTCGACTCTCTTCATCTGTTTCTCCCACTCCCCAATCCTCCTCCCCTCTAGCAACCACTTCTCTGTTCTCTGTATCTATGATTTTGGTTTGGTTTGGTTTGTTCATTTGTTTTGTTTTTTAGATTCCACATGTAAGTGGAATCATACGGTATTTGTCTTTGATTTATTTCACTTAACATAATACCCTTAGGGTCCATGCATGTTGTCACACATGGCAGGATTTCATTCTGTTTTCTTGTTTCTTGTTGCTTCAGGTTTTGATTTAAATTCTAGTTAGCATATAGTGTAATATTAGTTTCAGGAGTAAAATTTAGTGATTCATCACTTGCATATAACACCCAGTGCTCATCACAAGTGCCCTCCTTAATGCCCACCACCCATTTAGCCTGTTCCCCACCCACATCCCTCCAGCAACCCTCAGTTTGTTCTCTATAGTTAACAGTTTCTTTTGGAGAGGGGGTGCTTGGGTAGCTCAGTCGGTTAAGCATCTAACTCTTGATTTTGGCCCAGATCATGATCTCACAGTACCTGGGTTCAAGTGCAGCATGAAACTCTGCAGCGTGGAGCCTGCTTGCGATTCTTCTCCCTTTCTCTCTGCTCCTCCCTTGCTTACTCTCTATTTCTCTCTCAAAATAAATAAATAAACATTTTAAAAAAGAGTTTCTTTTGGGGGCACCTGGGTGGCTCAGTCTGTTAAGCATCCAACTCTTGATTTCGGCTCAGTTCATGATCTCTCAGTTCACGAGTTTGAGCCCGACTTCGGACTCTGTGCGACAGTGAGAAGCCTGCTTGGGATCTCTGTCTCCCTCTCTCTCTCTGCCGCTCCCCTCTTGTGCTCTCTCTCTCTCAACAATAAATAAACATAAAAAAGAATTTGTTTTATGGTTTGCTTCTCTCTCTTCCACCCCTGTGTTCATGTGTTTTGTTTCTTAAATTCTTAAAATTCACTTGTGAGTGAAATCATGTGGTATTTGTCTTTCTCTGCGTGACTTACTTAGCCTAATACTCTAGCTCCATCCATGTGGTTGCAAATGGCAAGAATTCATTCTTTTTTATGCCCCAGTAATATTCCATTGTATATATATGAACATTTGGGCTCTTTTCATAATTTGGCTATTGTTGATAATGCTGCTATAAACATTGGGGGCATGAGGCTCTTCAAATCAGTATTTTTGTATCCTTTGGGTAAATACCTAGTAGTACGATTACTGGGTTGTAGGGTAGTTCCATTTTTAACTTTCTGAGAAACCTCCATACTGTTTTCCAGAGTAGCTGCACCAATTTGCATTCCCACCAATAGTGTAAGAGGGATCCCCTTTCTCTGCATCCCTGCCAACATCTGTTTTTTCCTGTGTTGTTAATTTTAGCTTTCTGACAGGTGTGAGGTGGTATCTCATTGTGGTTTTGATTTGTATTTCCCTGATGATGACTGATGTTGAGCATCTTTTCATGTGTCTGTTAGCCATCTGGATGTCTTCTTTGGAAAAGTGTCTATTCATGTCTTCCGACGATTTCTTAACTGGGTTATTTGTGTTTTGGGTGTTGAGCTTGATAAGTTCTTTATAGATTTTGGATACTAACCCTTTATCAGATGTGTCATTTGCAGATATCTTCTCTGATTCTGAAGCTTGCCTTTTAGTTTTGTGAATTGTTTCCTTTGATATGGAGAAGCTTTTTATCTTGATGAGGTCCCAATAGTTCATTTTTGCTTTTGTTTCCCTTGCCTCCAGACATATGTCTAGTAAGAAGTTGCTGTGGCCAAGGTCAGAGAGGTTGCTGCCTGTGTTTTCCTCTAGGATTTTGATGGTTTCCTATCTCACAGGTATGTCTTTCATCCATTTTGAATTTATTTTTGTGTATTGTATAAGAAAATGGTCCAGTTTAATTCTTCTGCATGTTGCTGTCCAGTATTAACAACACCAATTGTTGAAGAGATGGTCTTTCTTCTAATGGATATTCTTTCCTGCTTTGTTGAAGATTAGTTGGGATCATTTCTGGGTTTTCTGTTCTGTTCCACTGATGTTTTTGTGACAGTGTCTTGACTACTACAGCTTTGTAATACAGCTTGAAGTCCAGAGTTGTGATGCCTCCAGATTTGCTTTTCTTTCTTTTTAAATTTTTTTTAATGTTTACTTATTTTTGAGAGAGAGAGAGACAGTGTGAGCAGGAAGTGGCAGAGAGAGAAGGAGCCACAGAATCTGAAGCAGGCTCCAGGCTGTCAGCACAGAGCCTGACTTGGGGCTTGAACTCACGCACTATGAGATCATGACCTGAGCTGAGGTCGGACACTTTACCAACTAAGTCAACCAGGCGCCCCCAGATTTGCCTTTCATTTTCAAGATTGCTTTGGCTATTTGGGGTCTTTTGTGGTTCCATACAAATTTTAGGATTGTTTGTTCTATCTCTGTGAAAAATGGCTGGTGGTATTTTGATAGGGATTGCACTGAATGTGTAGATTGCTTTGGGTAGTATAGACATGTTAATAATATTTATTCTTCCAATCCATGAACTGGAATTTTTTCCATTTCTTTATGTCTTCTCTAGTTTCTTTCTTAAGTGTTCTATTGTTTTCAGTGTACAGATATTTTACCTCTTTGGTTAGGTTTATTCCTAGTTATCTTACGGTTTTTGGTGCAATTATGAATGGGATTGATTCCTTGATTTCTCTTTCTGGTGTGTCATTATAGGTGTCTAGAAATGCAACAGATTTCTGTACGTTGATTTTGTATCCTGTGACTTTGCTGAATTTGTGTATCAGTTCTAGCAATATTTGATGGAGTCTTTGGGTTTTTTACATAGAGTGTCATGTCATCTGCAAATAGTGAAAGTTTGACTTTTTCCTTGATGATTTGGATGACTTTTATTTCTTTTTGTTGTCTGACTGCTGAGGCTAAGACTGCCAATACTGTGTTAAATAATAATGGTGAGACTGGACATCCGTGTCTTGTTCCTGACTACAGAGGAAAAGGTCTCAGTTTTTTCCCATTGAGGATATTAGCTGTGGGTGTTTTGTATATCGCCTTTATGATGCTGATCCCCACTTTGTTGAGGGTTTTTCTCAAGAATGGAATGGATGTTGTAGTTTGCCACATGATTTTTCTGCATCATTTGAAAGGATCATATGGTTCTTTCTTTTATTAATGTGGTGTGTCACGTTGATTGATTGTGAATATTGGAGCACCCTTGCAGCCCAGGAATATATCCCACTTGATTGTGCTGAATGATTCTTTTAATGTATTGGGGATTCGATTTGTTAGTATCTTGTTGAGAATTTTTGCATCCATATTCATCAGGGATATTGGCCTAATTCTCCTTTTTAGTGGGGTCTTTGTCTGGTTTTAGACTCAAGATAGACTCATTCTTTTGAATGAGTTTGGAAGTTTTCCTTCCATTTATATTTATTGGAACAGTGTCAGAATAATAGGTACTAACTCTTCTTTAATTGTCCTGTAAAATTTCCCTGGGAAGCCATCTGGCCCTGGACTTTTGTTTGTTGGGAAATTTCTGATTACTGATTAAATTTCTTATACTTTGAATATGTTTTATAACCTTGCTTAATTATGTTACATTAGCCACTGAATATGTAGAAAATATCGGTTTACTGAGTTATGCACATCTTACAATTGTACACTTATGAGAATGAATAAGGCAGAGAGGTTTTATTATTAAAATGTTTTTGAGCTTACATATACTCTTAAAAAATCTTGGGTACTCTCAGGGCTTTCAGATCAAACTTTGAGAACAGATAGTTCAGAGTAACTCTTGCAAATGTGCACAGAGACATGGGTTATGTGGTTAATATAAGTTTTTTTTTGTTTTGTTTTTGTTTTTGTTTTTGTTTTTTTTTTTGGGACAGAGAGAGACAGAGCATGAACGGGGGAGGGGCAGAGAGAGAGGGAGACACAGAATTGGAAACAGGCTCCAGGCTCCAAGCCATCAGCCCAGAGCCTGACGCGGGGCTCGAACTCACGGACCGCGAGATCGTGACCTGGCTGAAGTCGGACGCTTAACCGACTGCGCCACCCAGGCGCCCCATAAGTTTTAATTTTATTGAGGAAAAGAAGAAACATCTGAAGTTTCAGTAGGAGGATAAAAAACAAATTATGGTAGAATCACAAATTTAAATTGAATGAACTAGGGGTAAATGTATCCTCATGAGGAAGTTTCAGAAATATGTTTAGCGGATAATTAAGTTTGGTATGATATAATGCATGTAAAATTTAAGAGCATGTGAGAAAATGTTACATGTCCTGTATGGGTACATAAATACGTTAAAAATATATAAAGACATAGGTAAGAAATATATTAACACCAGACTAAATGGGAAGAAGGGAACTGAGCAAGTTAAAAAGCCTCAGAGAAATTGTGAGGTCAGAATCAACAAATATAAATAATAGAAGACGTCTGGAGTGCTCATCGGAAGAAATGAATTAAAAGTTCGTATTTAGAGCACTAGCACCAGATCTGTATCTGCCTCTGCCTTCCTGTAGCTATTGAGATTTTTGGCCTATGTCATATAATCTGTAATAAAACCGTGATATTAAATTCTAAAAAACATGAAAACATTTATCTTAATGATCCAAGTGTAATTAGGGGGCTATCGGGATACATAGCAAAGCCTACACTAATTCCACAGAATAGTGTGGGTATGGGGCAGTGGGAGAAAATTGATAGTCCTTGATGGACTATGGAGTTTTCCCCTAAGATAAATCCAAAAAGATTTTTCTCTTAAGTGGAAGTTCTTGATAGCATGTGCTCCACAAATTTGTACTAGACCCTTCCTGAGACATAGGACAATGCATCCAAGTATCATGAATTCCCAATTGGGAAGAGCAAATAAATTCAAGATGGTAATGCTTGACCTAGGCCCTTGGCTTTAAATATGAACAGGCAAATTAGAATCAATAGTTCTTTGGGGATAAAACACAGTGAAAAAGAATACTGAACAAATAAAACAGTGTAACTATTCCACTGAGGAAAAGAGAAAAAGTTTATGTATACCTAATTAACCTTCGTTGAGATATTTGAGAAGGTATCATAGTGGAATAATTAATTATTAAAAAACAGTGTCTTTTTGAAAATAAATATGTACTGTAATTAAATGGACATCAGTGGACAAATAGTAGAAGGGACACAACTGAAGAAAAAAGAGTGAACTGGAGGATGGAGACAATAAATTGCCTTGGTGGGTGGTGAAAAAAGACAAAAACATGAGAGTAAAGTTAATAGACATAGAGATTATATTCCAAAATATGTTTAATAGAAATTAGAAAAAGAAAGAGCACTGCACATGAAAGAAGAGAAGAAGGAGGAAAAGGGGAAGGGAGGAGGAAGAGGAGGGCAATAGAAGAACTCAGATCTGGGAAAAGCCATGAAAATTCAGATCCAGAGCATCCACAGAATGACTTCAAAGTGAAAAAGCAAAAACAAACTAAACATAGGTAAAATAAAACAAACAGCACAAAGCTTTTACAAATGCTTTCCGATTATAAATCAGAATTCCTTCATATTTTATGTATTTTTCATGTAAAATTTGTTGTTGCTGTTATATCAGTTTGCGTGCGTGCATGTACATATACACTAATTTATATGCTGGGTACATCTATGTACTTTTTATCAGTACCACATTATTTTGGAAAAAGAAATATCACTGAAATTCCAAGTGTAAGTTAAAACAAAGAAAGATACCTCACCATAACATTGTTGCACATTGTTTCCCTCTAATTATATGTAAATTTAGTGCAATTTCAATCCTAATCTTAATAAAACAGTTTATGAAATTTTAAAATATCATTCTCAGGTTCATTTGTAAGAAACATAGTGTTGAACATTTATAACCTTTGTTGGTAATGTCCTAACAGAAAACAAATTATGTTGTAAATTTGGAGTTATTGAAAGATACACTTTTGGCACCAAAATTGATTAGAGGGAGTAAAAGAAAATTTGGAAGCACACCTATATGTGCTGTGGAACTTCATTTAACATGTGATAAAATTAGCATTTCATATCATGAAGGAAAAGATAGCTTGTTCAATATATGGCATTAGGTACTATCTATTTGGTAAATAGATAAGCTCTATTTCATTAAAAAAAAAGGCAAAATAAAATAATTGAATCTTTAAAAAGCTATAAAAAGTACTAAAATAAAATGCATGAAGGTATTTTCATGGTATCCCTTTGCCACTTTCTACATCTGGTAACAGCTCTCCACCTTCTCTCCTCTGTCCTGCTTGCCTTCTGCTCCATCATTTTTACTTTGTTTTATTTTAATCTGTAGCTCTCATTTCCCTCTGACCTTATATATTTGTATATTGTACATCTCTCGTAACTAGAATGTACATGAATGCAGTGTGATTCCGTGTGCTTAGTTGTTTACGGTATAGACTCATGCTCTTATCCTTTCTGAGTCTCCTGAACAGTCTGCCCACATCTCTCTCTTTATAGATGTATCTTCAATAAACTCTTCTTTCACTTCCAAAAAAAAAAAAGGGGGGGGGAAAGAAAAGAAAAGAAAACTGCCTAGCATAGAGCAGGCACTCAAAAGCTTGTTGAGTAAAAAAATGAATCATCATGATTATTGAGAGCATATTTATGTATTGTCTACTTTAGTCTTTTGAAATAGAAATGCAGTCTCACAAAACTGGGTGTAAAGATATTTATTTAGCTTGCATGGGAGATACACGCTTATGGTTGAAATCCCAAACTTTCATTTGTGAATAAGTAAACAGTGTTTTCTTTTTCCATTCTTTGCGCCACTGCCATTTTCTTTTCTTTCTTTTTTTTTTTTTTTTTTTTTTTGCCATTTTAACATTATTTTTTTCAACGTTTTTTATTTATTTTTGGGACAGAGAGAGACAGAGCATGAACAGGGGAGGGGCAGAGAGAGAGGGAGACACAGAATCGGAAACAGGCTCCAGGCTCCGAGCCATCAGCCCAGAGCCTGACGCGGGGCTCGAACTCACGGACCGCGAGATCGTGACCTGGCTGAAGTCGGACGCTTAACCGACTGCGCCACCCAGGCGCCCCTTTTTTGCCATTTTAAACATGTCTTTACATGCATTCTTTTGAGAGGGAGGTTTTAAGGGATGAAGAAGGCGTAGTGTTCTTAACCTCCCTTGCATAGGCAAAAATAGCTGCCTGAAAATAGTAATGCTTCTTTTTAAAATGGCATTTGTGACTGGAAAATCTTGTTTTGAAAGGTCAAAATATTGTACTATTCTGGCCATTTTCTAATTTTTGTATCATCTCACTTGGAATGCTTATTTACTTTATCTCTTCCATTTTTAAAATTTCCAAATGTACATTCTCTTTGTACCTCATCTTTGATTATAAACTGTGGTTATTTATCTTAAGTTGATTTCATAAGAGAACACATTATCTTTATTGATTTTTGAAAAGTATGTTAAAATGTGATTTGGCTTCTGAGAAGTGAAACAACTTATAGAGAAAATAATTGAATAAAAAAATAATGTCCATGAAAGTCTGTGGATATGCTCATCAATAAATTAGCAGATTTGAAATCATCATTGCATCTGAAGCATTGCAATTTCACACATCTAGATTCTTAATTCCAAGAATTCAGTGAGTTGGATGTATATAAAATAGGGGTGATACAATTTCATTAGTTTGTAGCTTTCTAATATATTAAAAGACTGTTGTTGATTAGTTCCTATACTGTTTTTTCTCTATTTTTTTTATGCACCTGCAAGAAAACCTTAGAGTTTTCTGATAGCATGTATGTGTGAGAAGTCTAAGATTAAAAATGTTCTATAGTTACCTCATATTGGATGATCTATACTTAGTAAAGGAAATTTGAATGAAATCATTCAAGATAAAATTATGATCTTTGGGGAGTTTTAAAAACAGCCAATGAATTTTAGGATCTGTACAGTTTATATCACAATGCTGGAAGAGATTCAATCTTGTTGGATGATCCTATATGGATAAATCACCCTATGAATTAAGGTAATAAAAAAAACTTTAATATGATAAGAAACATAGCCGCATATTATTGATCCTATAAGCAACACTTTTTAACTGAATAGAAAATGTAAATAAAGAATTATTTATTTTTTTAAAGCTTATTCATTTTTGAGAGACAGAGAGAGAGCGCGAGCAGGGGAGGGGCAGAGAGAGAGGGAGACAGGATCCGAAGCAGGCTCCAGGTTCTGAGTTGTCAGCACAGAGCCCGACGCGGGGCTCGAATCCACAAACCATGATATCACAACCTGAGCAAAAGTTGGACACTTAACTGACTGAGCCACCCAGGCACCCCAATAAAGAATTATTTTAAAAGATTTTTAGTGAATTTAAAGTTGAGATTGTCTCTTTAGGAGGCATGCAGTTTTAGAAGGAAATAATTACATATCCAATGGATGTTATTTAAGATTCATCATGTATTCTCTTTCAGTTTCCATTGTATCATTTTTAAAACTTTGAATATGAGAAACCCATAAAATCTATTTAACCTAAAAACTGTTTGACCATTTTTCTGTCTTCTGGCATCATAATATCTATCTATAGTGCTCTTGAGAGGATACTTCTGGGCTCACCTAATTTTAGAGGCCTTGCTAATTTTCTGTTAATTCTTTATGAAGTTTTTATTGATGCTATGTGAAACTAACACCGGAAGATCTGAACTTACGTAAAAATTCAGAAACTTATTTTTGAATGTGGTTGTATCTCCTTCCCCCCACCCCAAAATCTTGTAAGTATCTTATGTGAATAGGTAATCCATATTTCTAAAAACAAAAAGGTCAACCACTGTCTCTTTCAGGGTAATAATTATATTAAATAATGGAATTAATAAAAAGTATATTACTTCTGATTTTTACTTGTGTCTTTCACTTTATGAGTATCTAGTTGGAATTCCCCAAGAGCATATGCTAACTCAAGGACTTGTGTTTATTTGGGAATTGATCCTTTGAAGCATAAGTGAAGCGTTGGGAAAGTGAAACAAGGGAAGGAGAAAAGTCATTAGAAAGGGCATTAATAAGCAGGTTACCGATTTTGGCAACTATGGTTCTGTCTCATCGGAGACTGAAAAGTATGTTGAATTTACCTCAGAATTAATTGTCCCTCAGAGGTATAGGTACTAGGGTATTTATTTACCATTTAAAGTCCATCTTTGAGAGTTTTTCCTGGAACATAAAAGTTTCAGTATTTCTAGGCCGTTCTGTGTGCAAGATAAGAACACTCTCTAAAGAAAGTTCTCAGGTGAAAAAGCAGGGTTTATTCTCAATGAAGTGAGAATTTGTCAGTATGCCTAATCACAACGGTAGGAAGGCTGTTTTATTTTTTTTCCTGCATGCCACACTCTGTAAGTATATGAGTCTTGCACACAAATTAATACAGAGAACAATATATCCTATCTTAAGTATACACTAGGCAGTATCCTAAATTCCTAAAACTGTATTTTTCTCTTCTATACTTTTGGCAGCTTCCAGTATCCTTCTGACCTTGTATTCACATCGCAATGTTTGCCTCTGCTCCTTGCTGTTGTAACAATATATTTGGACTCCCCTTCACCTCATACTTACCCCTCAGCTCAGCATATTAGTTTACTCTTCTTTTATTTAGTTGTTAGCCACTAAGTCTTTGTTAACTTATGTTGTGTCTTCTGTTCCCATCTCTGCAGGGAGTAGGATCAGGTATTTCCCATTTCCCAGCACGTCTAATACTGAGAAAGCAAGCCCGATTAAATCAAGTAAAAATAGTATTACCTCACTTAGGATGAACATTCTCATTTCATCTTGATGAGTAAATTTATCTACTATCAATTACCAAATAACTATTTTCTAAATAGATGACCAGTCCCCACAACTGGCCTGGTTGTCATCTCAACGAACACAGCAAAGCAGTGAGATTGCATTTCCTCTCCACACCAGCAAGAGTGTATTTGTGCAAATATGTATTTAAATTTGACTCGTATTATTTTGGGAAATTCGTGTACTTTCCCTGAAGTTTTGAGTAAGGTCATAATACAATTTCATTTTGACCTTTTTAAATAAAAACATGATTGAAGACACTGTATATTAAAGTGGCTAATGACAATTCACTTAGCATTTCCTAAAGTAGATTATATTGAGATTGGATTCAGTGATTCAGAAAGTCTTATTAGCTCCATTTTGAATGCCCCCAAATTGATACTCTGCATTTTATTTGCACTAGAATATTAAATCTACAGTTCCTTCTCTTACGAGATCTTATCTATGAGTAGATGCATAGTAGAGAACACAGGGAAAATGCTTTTCTAAAATTACACTAGAACTCTGAATTACTTTGTGAATATTAAGTTACAAATTCTAAAAAATTTCAATTTCATAGAATAAAACAAGTGAAAAAATGATTATTATGTAGTAATTTCCACTTAGGGACAGTGAAATATAATTTTTATACAATTACGAACAAAGTTCTTATATTTAAAGGGGAAGTAGGTTTTGATTTTCTAGTGCAAATATATCAGTCAATTACTCTGGCTACTTCACTTTACCACTGCAGATAACAGTTTCTAAAGATGGAGTTTGGTTCTCCACTCTTGAGCCCAAAATACACACTTATAAATATATACAAGGAGTTTGAAGAAATATTTGGGAGACAGAGAAAGTATTAGAGAAAGAAATCTTTATTAACAGGGTCAAATAAAATAATGGTTTAGACCTCTTTAATCTGAGGACAATTTTCACAGCTCTGAGCATTAAAAAAATTTTTTTAATGTTTATTTATTCTTGAGAGAGGGGGAGAGAGAGAGAGAGAGAGCAGAGGAGGGGCAGAGAGAGAGAGAGAGAGAGACAGAATCTGAAAGGCTCTAGGATCCGAGCTGTCAGCACAGAGCCTGACATGGGGCTCAAACTCACCAACCGTGAGATCATGACCTGAGCCAAAGTTGGACACTTAACCAACTGAGCCACCCATGAGCCCCTCTGAGCATTTTAAAGTGGAAAATGTGAACAAAATAAAATTTATACTAGGTTCTCATTAATAAAGCATTAAAGATGAAAGCAAGAGTCTGGGCTTAGTAAAGAACCTCACAACATACTAAGGAATAGTTTTTCCTTGAGAAACTTTCTGATTATGATCAAAGAAAATAGATTCAAGTACATTTTACTGTGACTGGGATCAGGTAGAGAATTCTGGAAAAGTGACTACCCAATGCCAGTTCCTGATTCCCATTTACTTCTGACAGAAATGATAGTAAGCACTATTATTTAGGAAATAATTGATTTTATTATGCCAACTTATCTTTAATATCAAAATCTGATACATACAATACATAAAAATTTAATACTATATACCAGTTCTCTGGTAAATATAGATACAACATTTAAATAAGCTCTTACCAAATAAAATAGTAAAAAAAGAAAAAAAAGAAAAAAAGAAAAGACCACACATTATTCTTAGGGAAGACACAAGGACCTGGTGGACAGATACTTGAAGAGAGGGATCCTGGCTTTTGGAGGGCGGAGCTTTTAAGTTGCATAGCTGGGGGGCGGGGTACTAGGTCTCCCCTAACATCACAAGGAAAGGCTGGGGTACATACGTTGTTGTTACAGCTGTATGATTTGGTAGAACTTTGGCCAACAGCCTGTTCTGCTCCCGCAAATTCATGGTTGAGAGAGAGCACCTGGACGGATTGCGTTAAGCACTCAGTTGTACCCCATTTTCTTGGAGTTTTCCCAGGAGGCCATCTCCCTCCCATGGAGGCCAGTCTTCAAGTGACTAGACTTGAAACAAGTGAATACTGGGGCGCCTGGGTGGCTCAGTCGGTTAAGCGTCCGACTTCGGCTCAGGTCACAATCTCACGTTCCGTGAGTTTGAGCCCCGCGTCGGGCTCTGGGCTGATGGCTCAGATCCTGAAGCCTGCTTCCGGTTCTGTGTCTCCCTCTCTCTCTGCCCCTCCCCCGTTCATGCTCTGTCTCTCTCTGTCTCAAAATAAATAAATGTTAAAAAAAAATTAAAAAAAAAAAAAAAAGAAAGAAACAAGTGAATACTGAGTGGAGACAGAGTTTCAGTTGTGTCAAATGCAGCACATAAGTTACCAATATGAATTGAGCAATAATGACTGGATTGATCAATATGAGTTTGTCACCCTAAGATGGGCTGTCAGTGGAGCAAGGAGGTCCAATTTGGATTAAAGCAAATCTGAGAGGGCACAGGGATAAGTGGAGAAAACCACTAGAGACAATAGAAGGAATTTTTGAAGTGAAAGAAAAATTAGTGATACCACATGGGAAATCTAGAGGGCTCTTCTTTATTCTTTCCTTCTTTTCTTTCTCTTTCCTTTCTTTCTCTTTCTCTCTTTTTTTAAAAAAAAAAATTTAACATTTACTTATTTTTGAGAGACAGAGAGAGAAAGCATGAGCAGAGGAGAGGCAGAGAGAGAGGGAGACATAGAATCTGAAGCAGGCTCCAGGCTACAAGCTGTCAGCGCAGAGCGAGATCATGACCTAGGCCGAAGTCAGACATTAACCGACTGAGCCACCCAGGCGCCCCTCTCTTTCTCTCTTTTTAAGATAGGAGGTATTTCAGCACATTTGTTGATGGGATATATTAAAAAGTGAAGAATTGATGATTCAGGAGAATGGAGACAATTACTGGAATAATGTCTGAGTAATTAGAGGAGATCGGCTCAGTGCAGCAGTGGAGGAATTGGTTCTAGATAGGAGCACTGACAGCTTTTCGATAATGACTGGAGTAAAGAGAGAGCTATGTGTATAAAGGCAGAGCTAGGGGCGCCTGGGTGGCTCAGTCGGTTAAGCGTCCGACTTTGGCTCAGGTCATGATCTCACGGTTCGTGAGTTCGAGCCCCACATCGGGCTCTGTGCTGTCAGTCCAGAGCCTGGAGCCCGCTTCAGATTCTGTGTCTCCCTCTCTCTCTGCCCCTCTCCCCCACTCACATTCTGTCTCTCTCTATCAAAAAAATGAATAAACGTTAAAAAAAAAATAAAAAAAATAAAGGCAGAGCTAGCGTGATAGTTACAGTCATGGCATCCTATGGAAAATCTCTGCTAATTACTTCTCTTTTCTCATTAAAATAAGGAACAATGTGGTCAGCTGAGGGCAAGCAGAAGGAGAAATTGGAATGTAGAAACTTTAGGAAGCTGGTAGTCAAATAAAATTGTTTAAGACTAATTTTCAGTTCCTGTTTTGTTCTTGGTCAGTGATTTTAGGACTGTATACATTTTGTTCTGGTTTGAAATGATTCCTTAGCCTAAAATTGGACTTTAATGGTAAGATTTAGGAAATAGTGTGGCGTATATAGTTTTGAATCAGTGGTTAGCTTTTGTTCTAATTTTTGATAGCAGTCACTCTTAAAGATGTGTGTCAAGCCCTTCAGTTCCTATTATATTGTAGGGCCAAATCAACTAAGTGGCATAAGTGGGATATGGAATAGTATAGGTTAAAGAAGAGAGGAAAATTCATCTAATTGAGGAAGAAATGGAAAGATCTCTTAGATCTTTCTAAGAGATCTAATCTGTTTTAGAAGAAGTGGCATTTCAAGTTTGATCCGTCATTATGGATGGCATTGATAAAAGACACCATACATAAGAGAAATAGGTCCAGCATAGCAGGTTGAAGAATGTTTAAAATTAGAGGATTGGAAGAGAAAAAAGAAGGAAGAAAAGGATAATGGGAAAGAGCAGAAATCAAAGAAGTAAGAGAACTAAAGTATTTCAGTTCATCCAGTAATGAAAACATCACTCTTATTGCCGGGCATTCTGCTGAGCACTGGACCCATTAGACTGAGTCCACACCCCTAAGACATCCACAGTCCAATGAAAAGGCTTAATTGGATGTCTCTCGCATGATTGGAAATATTTAGGTTAAGGGAACCCAGAACACATTTTGAAGGGCCAGAGAATACGGAGAAAATGATATTATGTTGACACGTGCGCTGTTTAGTACAGATATTTATTAGTACATAGACAAGTAAAACTTGCCGATTTTGTTGAATTCTTTTTGTTCAAACTCCATTTTACTATGTAGGTGTAGAACTTTTCCTTAACTGGCTACTTTGAATATCTACCCTTTGTTTCTGCTTGTTCTGTGTTCTCAGGACCCAGCAGTTCATTAGCTTTGCCGCTGTGAAAGTTGTTTGCAGATCTGTTGGGCTGATCGTATTAGCTAGAAGTAACCTTTGAAATTTTGTCATGCAGTGGATCATGAGGCCATTGAACATGCAGTTCTCTTAAAGCAAGCTGGGAACTATTGGTGAGTTGCATAGGTCAGGACTGCGATTAAGCTTCATTTTCTTCTATAATAAAGGCTTTCTTGTTATACAAACTTGTTGCCATGCGTAACTTGATTTTAAGACAAACTGCATTAGTTGAATGTCTACGTTTAGTTGACTGAATAATTTAAATTATAAACTTATTCCACATTGAATTTTCTTCCATAAACCACTGCAAAGTATTTACCTTCCTCTGAATTAGTAATTGGTGAAATGTACAGAAAGCTTAATCTGTCATCAAAAGAATATTACGGGCATTTTAGTTTGCATTGGCTGAGATTTTATGGGTAAGAGTTTTTCTCCCCTTCTGTGTGAGGCCCTGTAACATTTTCGTTTGGCAGTCATTGTATTGGCACAGGTTGCAGGCTGGTTGGAGCAGACCTCATCATTTCTTCTAGAAGTTTCTGTTGTTAGGCACTGATGGCAGAGCTACAGGCTTCTGACCTGGCTGGGCTCTCAGTGTAGCACTCAAACCCAAACCACAACTTCAGGTTTCAGATCCAATGCCTCAACTGTAGTTTAAAGTGTATATTATGCCCTACTGATGTAATGTATGTGTCTCCTGCACCAACTTAGAGTATTAATTAAAATCCCATCTATCTTAATCATTAAATTTAGCAGCTTTGAATTCCCCCATCCATCTCTTCTGAAATCTCTTCCTTCCTGTAATCATCATAAATCTGGTAGTCCAGTGCTGTTACTGTCTTCTAAAAGTGTGATGTCACGGGCTC
This sequence comes from Neofelis nebulosa, assembly GCF_028018385.1. Lineage (NCBI taxonomy): Eukaryota > Metazoa > Chordata > Mammalia > Carnivora > Felidae > Neofelis > Neofelis nebulosa. The sequence goes on along the minus strand of NC_080782.1, from coordinate 37,307,124 downwards.
TAATTGCTGATCCAACTTCATTTTAGGATGCAGGAGAAAGAAGAGACCTTTCTTACTCCTGTGTTCAGCTGTGATCTCCCCTGCCAGTCTGGCAACGCAGGCTTGGACTCCTTGCTTCTGAGCTTTTTCCTGAAACAGCTCCTTTCATTTATACATGCAAGCAATAATCCCACAGGGGCAGGGTGGCTAAAACAGGAGGGATTTGTACTGTGTAGAAACCAACCTTCTCTGGTAACAAACTAGGCCTGGTATTGAATCCGAGTCACTTGTTCGGAATCCCCTCATGCATGAAGAATTTACCTTTGACAGCCTCTCGTGCTTTTCCTGCCCGTGACCTCAGATCAGGTCACATCAGTCTATCAGGAATATTCTATTTCAAGATGCAATAGCCTGACATTTCATTTTCTTCCTTTCCTCCCAGGCTACTTCTTGGTTTCCTGTGTAAATCTTTTTATATTTCTTAGCAATCTTTTAGTAATTTCTTTCAGAAAAATACAAATGTAACAAAACAAAACAAACCCCAAAAGCAACAAGAGAAAAAAAGAAATGACTGAAACTCCCTCCCAGCAGGCGTGCAGCGCCATGGAAATACGATATTTGGAATTGTAGCTCCTTTGGGAATCTAGTAGGAATTCATGTGGTTTTTAAAACATTAAGTCAATCAGTAAAATGTTTAGGTCATAGAATAATTGAAATTTTGACAAAGCATTCATGATGGCAGAATAAACCACATTTTTTAATTAAAAAATTTTTTTTAAGTTTATTTATTTATTTTGAGAGAGACAGAGACAGTGTGAGTTGGGGAAGAGCAGAAAGAGAGGAAGAGAAAGAATCCCAAACAGGCTCCATGCTGTCACCACAGAGCCTGATGTGGGGCTCGAACCCACAAAACTGCGAGATCATGACCTGAGCACAAACCAAGAGTTGGATACTTAACCAACTGAGCCACCCAGACACCCCTAAATCACATTTTTAGAAAGAAAGAAAATATGTAAAATCTATTACAAATTCAGGAATCCCACTTTAACCACCTGCTTTTTGTAGACTTGTTATGACATAGAGAGGAAAGAAAATTTAATGCTTAACAGAATTACCTTATTAAAGTCATGATGCATACTTGAATTATTAGAGCAAGGTGATGGATGCCCCAGCATAACATTGACCAGTGTTTATGTCAGTCAAAAACCCTTCCTTCCACTGGAACATTATACTTCCTTGTCTTCTCATACCAGAATAGCATAATGGATAAGAGCATAAACTGTGTACTCCAACTGCTAGACTTAAATCCCACCTCCACCACCTACTTCCTATGAGACCTTGGGCAAGTTAAACTCAGTTTGCCAGTCTATGGAACAGGAATCATAAATTCGTCTACCTCACGAAGGTTAAATAAGTTATTTCAGGGGGTGCCTGTGTGGCTCAGTTGGTTAAGCGTCCAACTTCAGCTCAGGTCATGATCTCATGACTCTTGAGTTCAAGCCCCACATCAAGCTCTGTGCTGACAGCTCAGAGCCTGGAGTCTGCTTCAAATTCTGTGTCTCTGTCTGTCTCTGCCCCTTCCCTGTTCGTGCTCTGTCTCTCTCTCTCAAAAATAAATAAACATTAAAAAATTAAAAAAAATAAGTTATTTCAGGTAAGGTGTTTCACACAATGGTTCACATAGAATAAATGCAGAATGGTTTTTACTTGTCATTAAAATAACCCCACCTCCTGTGACAAGCAGTAGGGACAGAAGGAGAGATCTTGTCAGTGGTTTGGCTTCTTGAATGTTTTCTTTGCAGTCTGTGAGCTCTCAGCACTTTATGTAGTTACAGAAACATGTAGCTCATGAGCACGTTTGGTTTCCCAATTGCTTCTCCTCAGCAGCTTGACATCAAGGTCATTTAGTTTCTTTTCCCATGTCCAGTATCAATAAGCCAATTAAATATCTAAATGGTGGAAAGAAAAAAAGCACAACTTCTAAGACAAATTGGAATGTAAATTACAACTGGGTGAACTTATTTAAATTTTTTTTTTTAACGTTTATTTATTTATTTATTTATTTATTTATTTATTTTAAGTTTATTTATTTTTGAGACAGAGAGAGACAGAGCATGAACGGGGGAGGGTCAGAGAGAGAGGGAGACACAGAATCGGAAGCAGGCTCCAGGCTCTGAGCCATCAGCCCAGAGCCTGACGCGGGGCTCCACACGGGGCTCGAACTCACGGACCGCAAGATCGTGACCTGAGCCGAAGTCGGACGCTTAACCGACTGAGCCACCCAGGCGCCCCTAACGTTTATTTATTTTTGAGACAGAGAAAGACAGAGCATGAACGGGGGAGGGGCAGAGAGAGAGGGAGACACAGAATCGGAAGCAGGCTCCAGGCTCCGAGCCGTCAGCCCAGAGCCTGACGCAGGGCTCGAACTCGCGGACCGCGAGATCGTGACCTGAGCTGGAGTCAGACGCTTAACTGACTGAGCCACCCAGGCGCCCCTGGGTGGACTTATTTAGTAGATATTTAAAATGCTGGATTATAGAGGTTTTCAATATTTCCTACTGCTGAACTACATAGGAAAACATTAAAAAAAAAAAACAAAAACTCTTATGATTCAAGATCCTTGCTGCCTCAGAACCCACAGTAGTCCCTGGCCAATTCAAGTCTCAACCTTTCTCCTCAGAATCAATTCAATAAATCAGATAAAATTTGCAGTTCTTCAGAATAATGTAATCTGCAAATGTATTTAATTACCCATAAATCACGATTCATATTAAAGCTTAATGTGACACTTGCTAGCAGAGAAGTTTAATCAATTTATTATTATTTGAAACTTGCTTATCCTTGGATATAAAGGGCAGAGTTCACCTTACAAAATATTTGCCAAATTTTATTAAATAATAGGCTTAAGAGCATATGAAGTCAACAGATGGAATAGGACTGAAGAATCCTGATTCATGGCCCTTTTACTCTCAAGCAGTATTTTGCTTCTTATTTTTATTTATTTATTTTTTTAGAGGGGGGAATGCAAGTGAGCAAGGGGCAGAGAGAGAGAGAGAGAGAGAGAAGTGGGGCTCACCCAGGGCTCGTGCTTTTACCTGAAGTGGAGTTGGAGCTCACCAGAAATGGGGCTGGAACTCACCCTAAGTGGGGCTCGTGCTCCTCTGATGTGCGACTCACCAACTGTAAGAACATGACCTGAGCTAAAGTCAGATGCTTAATGACTGAGCAACCCAGGTGCCCTATTTTGCCTTATATCTTTAACTACATGGAGATTCTTTGTGGTTTTGTTTTCTGAATGGAAATCTAGCCCAAAATTTGATTATCTGATTAATCTTTAGAGAGAGCTATAGAGATAATTATATTAACTTACAGAGGAAGAATCATGTAAGTTTCACCAGATGCTAGAGAATTTTTTATAAAGATCATCAGAGACATGGTATTTAATCCACGTATTTGGTCCACATATCCCTTCCTGTCACAGAACTTACATTTTTATTAAATATGTATCTGGCTTTGGGTGAATGCAGTTAATTGATTCTAAAATGTAGTAATCTATGTTCTCCAAAAGTTATTTGGTGAACATAAAATATGCATATTTGGAAGTTGCTTTATTTTTAGAACTAATGAAATTAATGTTAGTATTATTATAGCAGCCCCTGCTTGTAGATTGTGTATAATATTCTAGACACTATGACTTAGCTCATGTTTCCTGGAAGTGACCCTGAGATGAAGATCCTTGTGCCAGTGACTTAATAAGGGCTCTTAGGTGAAGCCACTAAGGGAATGGGGGAGGAAGTAGGGGGAGAAAATAGAAGGAAGGCAACCCAAATGCAGTCGGGGCAAAGCCTGATCCTATGGAAGTCTGCAGAGAAAGTAATGCCTATTGTATAGGAGGGACCAGGCACCAGTCAATCAATGTTTAAAGTACTTCTTGAGAAGAATGTAAACTCCCAGGCCTTACAAGCCTTTAGTGTGGCAAAGTAGTCAAACAATTAGAGGGGGAATGTAAAGAAAACAGAAAGAAGATTCATAGAATTATCTGTGTTCTTTGTATGAGGTAAACATTAGTATCCAAAATTTAGTTGAAGAAACTAAAGGAAGTTTAGCAAATTGCTCAAAGTCACACTAATGAAGGTCAGAAGTTGAATTTGAAAAATTTTTAATTCTTCATGATGATAATGATGTCTCAGATTCACAACAATGAATTGATTCAGGGCACTAGAATCAATGTGGGGTTTTTTTTGTATTTATAATATTTTTAGATTTACTTATTTAAATTCAAGTTAGTTAATACACTGTGTAGTATTGGTTTCAGAAATAGTGATTCATCACTTACATATAACACCAAGGGCTCATCCCAACAAGTGCCCTCCTTAGTGCCCATCACCCATTTAGCCCATCCTCCACCCACCTCCCTTCCTGCATCCCTCAGTTTGTTCTCTGTGAGTCTCTTGTGATTTGCCTCCTTCTCCGTTTTTATCTTATTTTTCCTTCCCTTGCCTATTTTCATGTGTTTTGTTTCTTTCTTTTTTTAATATTTTATTCATTTTTGAGAGAGAGGGTGGGGAGGGGCAGAGAGCGAAGAACAGAGTCGGAGTGCTCAAACTCACAAACCGCAAGATCGTGTCCTGAGCCAAAATCAAGAATCAGACACATAATTGACTGAGCCACCCAGGTGCCCCTCATCTGTTTTGTTTCTTAAATTCCACATAAGAGTGAAACCATATGATATTTATCTGTCTCTGACTGATTTATTTCACTTAGCATAATACACTCTAGTTCCATCCATATTGTTGCAAATGGCAAGATTTCATTCTTATTGATTACTGAGTAATACTCCCTTGTGCATATATACCACGTCTTCTTTATCCATTCGTCAGTCAGTGGACACATGGGCCCTTTCCATAATTTGGTTATTGTTGATAGTGCTGCTATAAACATTGGGGTGCATGTGCCCCTTCAAATCAGCATTTTTGTATCCTTTGAATAAATACCTAGTAGTACAATTGCTGGGTTGTAGGGTAGTTTATTTTTAATTTTTTGAGAAAGCTCCATATTGTTTTCCACAGTGGCTGTACCACAGTTTGCATTCCCACCAACAGTGCAAAAGTGTTCCCCTTTTTCTGCATCCTTACCAACATCTGTTGTTTCCTGAGTTGTTAATTTTAGCCATTCTGGCAGGTGTAAGGTGGTATCTCATTGTGGTTTTGGTTTGTATTTTCCTGATGATGAGTGATGTTGAGCATCTTTTCATGTGTCTGTTAGCCATGTCTGTCTTCTTTGGAAAAGTGTCTATTCATATCTTCTGACCATTTCTTCACTGGATTATTTGTTTTTTGGGTGTTGAGTTTGATAAAGTCTTTATAGATTTTGGATACTAACCTTTTATCTAATATGTCATTTGCAATTATCTTCTCCCATTACATCATTACATTTAAAGAAGAGTTAATACTCTTTCTTCTCAAACTGTTCAAAAAAAAAAAAAAGAAAGAAAGAAATGGAAGGAAAGCTTCTAAACTCATTCTATGAAGCCAGCATTACCTTGATTCCAAAACCAGATAAAGACCCTGCTAAAAAGGAGAATTATAGGTCAATATCCCTGATAAATCTGAATGCAAAAATTCTTAAGATACTAGCAAATAAAATTCAACAGTACATTAAAAGAATTATTCACCATGATCAAATGGGATTCATTCCTGGGCTGCAGGGCTGGTTCAATATTCACAAATCAATCAATGTGATACACCACATTAATAAAAGAAAAGATAATAGTCATATGATCCTCTCAATGGATACAGAAGAAGCAGTTGACAAAATACAGCATTCTTTCTTGATTAAAAACCCTCAACAAAGTAGGGATTGAAGAAACACACTTCAATATCATAAAGGCCATATATGAAAGACCCAGAGCTAATATCCTCAATGGGGAAAATCTCCGAACTTTCCCCCCTAAGGTCAGGAACACGATAGGGATGTCCACTCTCACCACAGTTGTTCAACCTAGTACTGGAAGCCCCAGCAATCAGACAACAGAAAGAAATAAAAAGCATACAAATCGGCAAGGAAGAAGTCAAACTTTCACTCTTTGCAGATGACCTGATACTCTACGTGGAAAATGCAGAACACTCCACCAAAAGACTGCTAGAACTGAGACATGAATTCAGCAAAGTCACAGGATATAAAATCAATGTGCAGAAATCGGTTGCATTTCTATACACCAATAATTAGGCAGCAGAAAGAGAAATTAAGGAATCTACCCCATTTACAGTTGCTCCCAAAATGATAAGATACATAGGAATAAACCTAACCAAAGAGTTAAAAATCTGTACATTGAAAACTATAGAAAGCTTATGAAGGAAATTGAAGAAGACACAAATGGAAAAACATTCCAGGCTCATGGATTGGAAGAACAAATATTGTTAAAATGTCTATATTACTCAAAGCAATCTACACATTCAGTGCAATCCCTATTAAATACTGCAAGGATTCTTCAAAGAGCTAGAACAAACAATTCTAAAGTTTCTGTGGAACCACAAAAGACCCTAAATAGCCAAAGTAATGTTGAAAAAGCAAAGCAAAGCTGGAGGCATTACAATTCTGGACTTCAAGATGTATTACAAAGCTGTAATCATGAAGACAGTATGGTACTGACACAAAATAAATGCGGTTTTTAAGTATCTCAAAAATGTTCACAGAGTAAGTGAGAAAGTGATAATATAGGACTTAATACATATTATTACTGACAAAACATTTTCAGACATGTTAAATCCAATTTTTATAATGCTTCCAAATGAAGTAAGATTATATTACTACAGCTAATTGTCGAGAAATTGTCATGAGAAGAATTTCAGAAGACCTTTAGTTTCAGGATCAGTTAGCAATAACTTTTTTTTTTTAATATGATGTGAAATAATTTACTAAAATATACAAAATAATGGTGCTCGAACCCAACATTAAAGATTATCTGGGCTAAAGGGCAAGGGTACCATTTAAAACAAAAATACTCCTAGACGGGTGCTACTACTTTGGAGTTTACAAGGAGTTTTCATGAACACTATCTCACTTTTCAGCCACAATAATCCTCTGCTTAAACATTTTTTGTTGTGCGTATTTTCTACCTGAGAAGGTTTAGAATCAAAAAGGTTAACAAAAATTTCCATGGCTCCCAACTAATTAGACTCATGATCTGAGCCCAGCTATTTTGATGCCAATACCACGGTAGAATCAATTGCTCTGTAGACCAGTACTACAAAATGTGTGCACTGCCCATCCACTATGTTAAATGTGCCACTAGATACCTTCATGTGCCTTGTGTCTGAAGTCAACAAACCATTCACATTAAAACAGCGTGTGTGGCAGGGAGGAGGATTGTAGGCCCAGTTGAGAATCTGATGAAAGCCAATGATTCTCCCTCCCAAGAAAACTTCACAAACACACTTACGCACACATTTTCATATTTAATTTTAGTTGATTTCATGACATTTGAGTCACTGGGTTAATAGCCTTGCTTTTAACGTATGAACATTGTAGAGTATGAACATTGTAGGGTAAGGTGAGAGGGAGACGAATGCCTGAGGAGTTTTAGCCACATAGTCTGCACGTGAGGAACCTGAAGCTCAGGAAAGAGAGAAGGGGGTATAAGTAATGTAGGAAGTTAGCAAAGCTTCAATCTCATGTCCACCCATGTTCAAGGATGTCCCTGAATATTCAGTCATTCAGTTTGGGGATGAATTTGTCATGTTCTTCTACCTTCTGTAAGTTAACATCTTCTGATTTCTCCAATCTGTAGAGCCTTCTAGATTCTGATCATCCTTTCAGGTGTACACACTTCCCTGGCCCCCCACTACTCATCACAGGGGCCATCAATATCAGACAGTGTTCCAGGACAAAAACAATGGCATGCTCATGTTAGAATAACTCAAGAATTGTTTTATTTAAGACCTAATTACAAAGATTCTGGATAGGCTACAGAGAATACACAAAGAATAATAAACTACCCTATGGTTAGTAACAGTGGAGCTATTACTAACTTTAGGTATTGAGGGAAGATAGGGTCATGATTAGAACTTGGGAGCAAAGAGTTGTGTGAAGAGGTCTATCTTAAAAATGTTGTTATTTTGGTTCATGGGTACCACCTGCCTGAGATAACCATTCAGTATGGGATCCAGAGGAATAAATAGTCTAACTTTCTTCTCCTAGCTCTGATTTTGAGCACGGGCTCTGCATTGTCCAGCTGAACTCAACCTGAAACATTAAGGAAACCTTTGTTGTAGTCCAACCAGTTCTTTCTCCCAAAAGACAGCAACTTAACCCAGGATCCAAAGGCGCAAACAGAATATATACAGCAAAGAAAGCAAATCAGCATGTGTACACACACACCCCAACTCCTTGCCTCAGTCAAATCCCATTTATTATCTATTCAAGGTAAGATTCAGGCTACTCTTCTTTATGAAGTCTTTTCTGATTCGTTGCCCCATGCTTAATCTAAATCAGGCCTTAATCCTTGGAAAGGCATACTGCTGTGACCCAAGCCACTACTCTGGCACTTGATATGCCCTCCACCTGATTTAAAGAACTGTTTGTCTTCATTTTATCTTCTTTATCTGTTGAGAAGTGTCTTAAATGAAAGGGCTATGTTTTGTACAATTTTGACTCCTTCCCAGCACTTCAGTACATGCTTGTGTGATAGACTGAAGGCTGAGAATTAGTTTTGCTTATCTAAGAGAGGGGTATAATTATCAGTAATTTTTCTCTTAAAGCATACGTCTCATCTTTTTTTGCTTTAAGCCTGCCAGACTAAAAAGCATTTTATCTGGGTTGCTTGGATACTAATGTTTTCTTCTTTGCTTTATGAAAAGACTTCGTAATGCTTTTCAAACAATTTGTTCAACCTTTTAATTTTCTCAGGCATGGAAGACATAGTCAGATGCATTCTAATTTTGATTTTCTTACTATACCCAAATAAGACTAATGTAATACTTTTTCATATATTAATTCATTTTTTCCCTCATTTAAACACATGCTTTGAGATGAGATATGCATAAACAATTATAATCAAAGGCAGAAACCATTAAAGTGATTATAAAAGGAATGGCACGCTGAGATCAGAAAGTGGGAGATTACTACTTGTGGGGGCATGAGGAAGGGCTTTCTGCGTGGTTATGCTGAGGAGTGTGTTGACAAAGGCTTTTTGAGGGGGCTGTGATTGACCTGAGTATCAGGGAAGACCAGTTAGGTGATCCACACCTTTCTGCCTTTGCTGGTATCAACTTTTTATTCTGGTTCTCCTCTAATCATATTTGTTTGCTTGCTGTACCTCAGATCCATAGAATTTAGAAGGAAGGGACTGGGTTCAACTGGTTAGTGATAAAAGTGATACTCGGGAACAGAACTGGTCCAAGAATAAACAGCCAATGCTGGCCTAGTATTTTTTAGAAGCCAGATGTTTTGTCTCCCAGAGGGGAGCTCATGTTGCCCCCACACTCTTTTTTTTTTCTAGAGATACCTAGTTAATTTCAGAGGGCTAACGAGAAGAGTGCTAAAGGTGTTGGTGTTGTAGAAGAATAGAGGGAATCTAAATATTTTGGAGCTGACATGAATAAATCTGTAGTCCCGCCCGGTTTCTTAATATAAAGTGTGATCTGTGCAGATTCTAAAACTAGAGATTCCAATAGAGCTATAAAAATAATAACAAAGGATTCTTTCCCCCCTCTGGCAATCTATTCTCGTAGATTGAGTATCCAAAATCTAGAGAAGGTATAAATGAAGAATAAGATTTAGAGTTGACTGGACAAGCCAAATATTTTTTAAAGGAAGTGAAAAAGAGCACATTGTAGAAGTGGTGAGACAGAGAGCACAGAATATGTGCCTTGGCGTTGCTCTTAGATGAAAAATGGATGTTCCATACATGACAGAGCTTTGGCAAGTATTGAAACATTGTCTTACTTCCTAAACTAATTATAAATAATAAGCAATGGAATTATTCATTCCATAAAGTCTGCGCTGTAACTTACTAGAATGACAGGTTAATGGTTATAACAGTGGAAAAGGAGGCTATATATAATATAGGAATACATGTATTTTTATAAAATTTTCCATCATTTATAACAGAAAGCAGAGCTTTCTCTTTTTCATCATATCGTTGGAATAGCTTTTTACTAAAAACTGAAGTGGCATTTAACAACATCCTAGTGATCTGTAATACAGATTTGTAAGGTGAGATGTGACGTTCGATTCAGGAAGCTCTTGTCTTCATTTAAAAAAAATGCTATAGTCCATATGTTATTCTGATTCCTTAGTTTTTACCTAATGTCCTTTTTCTGTTCCAGGATCCCATCCAGAATATCACATTACACTTAGTCGTCATATCTCCTCTGGATCCTCTTCTTGCCTTTTATTATTGCTTAGCATAAAATCTTTCTCTGTTGCTTAAATTATTTTCAAATGTTCTTAACTGGAATAAGGAAGATAAACATAGATAAAAAGTGTGAAGATCAGGCTGACAACGAAATTACTTCTATTTTATATTTGTATTACATCTGCCTCACTAATTCTGTGCCTTGGCTTTCACTTCCTGGTATTTTTAATATGAATTGAATTTACAAATTGATTTCAGTTTAGGGATGCGTTAGCATCTTGAAACATAAGAAATCCCATGTGAGGAGGCTATCTGTGTGAGCCAGGAAGTCTTAAATGAGAGCCTCTCTCTGTGTGTGTCATAGAAATGCAACTTAACAATGTAGAAGCCTTTTATTGGATTTGCCAATTACATTTTAGCCTCAGGCCTCATTTAAAAGCATCACAGGAAAACATGCAGCTCTTGCCAGCATAGCTAACAAGGCGGAATTAATACAAGGCCCATTAACAGCATTTTAAAGACCATAATAATTGTGACAGAACATTCAAGGCGAAGCTATGCTAAAGGAACTATAGAATTAAGTGGGGTAATACTTTGTTTTTTTAATGTTTATTTATTTTGAGAGAGAGAGGAGAGAGAGAATGAGTGGGGGGAGGGGCAGAGAATGAGAGAGAGAGGGAGAGAGAGAGAGAGAGAGAGAATCCCAAACCTTGGATGAGGGACTTGATCTCACAAACTCCAAAGTGGGGTAATACTTTAATAGGGTTAATTACTTGGGGACATCTAGGACCTGTCTAGGACTCCTTGGAATGTGTGTGTGTGTGTGTGTGTGTGTGTGTGTGTGTGTGTGTATTATATACATTGTGTGTGTGTGTGTGTGTGTATATATTATATACATTGAATATATATATTATATATATATAATATATATACTCAATGTATTACTGTATATGTATATGTATACTGTATATATATGTATATATGTGTGTATATATATTATATATATATACATATATATATAATATATATATTCAATGTATTACTGTATATGAATGATTTTCCAAGGCTCTGGTGAACACAAAGTTGAAGTAGATATGTCTTTAAAGGAACTTAAATGTAATGGGGGCATTACACATGTGTGTGAAAATAGTGGACAAGGTAATGTGAAAGGCAGTGCTGAGTTTGGAAGTGGCTACTCCCAAAAATGTGCTAAATTAGGTGCTCTAAATGAGAAGGCCACTCTTAACTCTACCCGGACCAAAGCAGGATGGAACAACCAAGAGGCAGCCTGCATGTAAGGGACATTTTAAAGTCAGAGCAAACTGCCTGTGAGGAATGGATCTTACCTGTTGCATAGTTATTTGACCCCTAAGGGCTCTATAAAATATCCTTGATACCTAAAGAGCCTGTTGGCTTCACAATGCAAATGGTGAGGAAAATGACCAAAGAATGGTGGCTGTGAAAGAAAGCAACGACATATTTCTTGGTTTCCTGGTTTGAAATACTCCTCATGTTTAGTAATAGATGACCTTGTAATAGGATCAAACAGCTAGCGAGTGGCCTAATCAATGGTCCAATTAGCACTAGCTCTCATTCCTCAGTATTGGATGCCTACTTAAATTTCCCTGCTATTGCAATTGACAAAGAAAGGAGAAACTGTGAAGAGTAAGCTATAGGGTCAGTCTCTTTGCAATGACAGTGACATACAAGATTTTAATATGTTTGAACTCTGTGTTAATATTTGGGTACATCTCCGAAAACAAATGTCATGAACTCCAAGCCACACTGGACGATGTAAAAACACCATATACTACAGTCCAGTGGAGCCTGTAAATGTAATAGAATTGCATCAGAGAAGTATTCACTCACTGGAAAAAGCACTTATGCTAACCTCATTTATTTACTTCCTTGTAGCTCATTGAGTCTTTCTCTATAAGAAGATAAAATGGAGCAGGGATGAAAGTTGGAGCATATTTGTGTATAGTCTGCATTGATTTTCCTTGTATGGATGTGGTTACAATTGTTGCAGCTTTATTTAAAAGTATATATATCTATATATAGATATATATGTTGCAGCTTTAAAAGTGTGTATAGTCAAATGGAATGCATCTTTCTACTGTGAGTTTGGATTTTCATGAGGAAAAGAAAACAACCAGTGGATATCTACTTTATTCTAAAGTTCTCACAAAATATAAATTCTGCAGAATAAATGCAGGACAAAGTGCTCAAATATAAATATAAGAGGACCTGTAGTTCATTCAGAAGAACCTTGAGCTTAGTATGAAATTGAATGTGTCGAGATAGGGTTTACCATTAGATACCTCCAACGGTGCGTTGTATTCTTGCTGCAGTTCATTAAATATTCCTATGAGACACTCTAACACTATTTTATGAAGCTTGTATTGCCATTTAAGTGTTAACCGTGACTACCAGCAATAGAGATAAGCAGTGATGACAGTCATCATTGATACAAGACAGAGGAAGGAGAATAAGAAAGCAGGAAAGATGGAACGAAGAGGACTATGAGTATCAGTGGGAGAAAACAATACCTTAGTTAGGAGAGTTAACTTGCTCAATACCATGACTCAGATACTCATCTACAGCACCAATGGTCATTTCCCAATGGCTGGGAAGCAAGTGCTGCTCATTCCAGTGCTTAAAACTAAACTCTTGCAAGTCATAAATGCACACCAAAACTACATAGACAGAAATAATATGCTACTTTCTAAATGTTTGCAACAAATCTTTCTGATTTAGAGTAGCACTCCGGTAAGAGCTCCTACAAATGATAAGAACAACACCATGACCCAACAGATTAAGTGGGGAAATTATAGACACCTATAATGTTTGTAATTTTCAAACTTAATTTTTTATTCTGTTGGGAAATTCTTAATTAGATAATAAAGATTTGACAGGTATATTGCTAGGCACTGTAGGAGTGGAGGTGACCAGGATGGGTTTCTTATTCTCAAAGAACCCCCAGTCACTTTGTTAGGGACAGGAGTGCTAAACATACAAGTTATGATAAAAACACATTAACAGACCATTGAGAAAAAGCTGGAAAGGGTATCAGCAGGATGTTCCTAAAAAGAATCGTCAAGTGGGGCGCCTGGGTGGCGCAGTCAGTTAAGCGTCCGACTTCAGCCGGGTCACGATCTCGCGGTCCGTGAGTTCGAGCCCCGCGTCGGGCTCTGGGCTGATGGCTCGGAGCCTGGAGCCTGTTTCCGATTCTGTCTCCCTCTCTCTCTGCCCCTCCCCCGTTCATGCTCTGTCTCTCTCTGTCCCAAAAATAAATAAAAAACGTTGAAAAAAAAAAAAAAGAATCGTCAAGTAATGAAGTGGTCAGTAATAGGAAAGTGTATGGATTAGAATGACGCTTCAGGTAAAAGAAGCAACATAGTGAAACATGTTTGTTTTAGTAAATGTGGAAGTCTTCGGACTAAAACTCTAAATAGTTAATTGCATTAGAGTTTTCGACTCCCTCCCAGGCTCCCTCTGTGCCTCTGGATAACTGTAGATAAGAAAAACCTCACCATGAAGAGAAAACATACCACCCACCTGAATCTTCATTTCCATGTGTAACAAAACCATGTAATACAGATATTTGAAAGGTTGAATTTTCGAAAAGTGACATTTGACAGTTCAGAAATCAGAATAGGAGCCATCTGGGCCATAAATTGTGCCATAAACTTCAAAAACAGTAGAACTACTTCCCTCTGACAGTGAATAATAAAATCACACATGGGTAGTGATCTTTCATGAAACAAAATTTGGATCCTGGATAAGTTTTGAAAATAAATTTCTTGTTTACCTATTATACAATTAAAGAATTGTTTAATATAACTTACGTTTTTTCAATTGTTCGAGGCAGTGTTACAAATTTTAGAGTATTGGAGTATGAGTGTATGGATACTCTTTCCTAAGAAGTAATTTCCTAATTGAGAAAGGAGTATGGAGAGGATATATAGATGACTTCACAAATAATAATATACCTATATATGCACAGGTTATATATTAATAAGTTAAACATCATTTCTCTCTCTGGATACTTTGCTGGCTCACATATCTTCATGGTTCCTTGAAGCTGTGATTAATTACTTCTACCTCCTTCTTAGCTTTCAAATATAATTATCTTGAATAGCACTTATTTCTGGTTGTTGTATACTGTGTTGGTGGATAATGGAAATGCAAGTAGGCTGAAATTTTTGTATGAGGTTTTAGGAGACAAAAGGAGCTTTTAAAATGTGATCTTGTTATATTTTGAGGTCAGAACTTTTGCTTCCCCCACCCAGACGTGTACTTCTTCAATTTAGTAATGAAAGCAATAAAAAAACGCTCTTCGGTTGTTATTTTCCCTGCACTTATCCAACTTTTCAGCAAAGAAAATCACTTATGCTAATGTAGAATTATATGCTGCAAATCTTGTGATCTGTATCTTCTCCTCCCATATTATGGAAGTTTTTTTTCACAATCCATTTCATTAACAACTGATGTTAAATAGCGTTCTCACGCTTTACGTAATGGTGTCCTGGCTACCTAATAAAGAAATCTCCCACCAATTTTTTTCTTAGTGTCTGTCATAAAGTGATGAAAATATATCATTATTTTCATTTTTTAAACTATATCTTGCTAATCAATATAAGGACCTCATATTCTAATTACATTAAAATCTCCTTGACTTCACATCTCTTCTCTAAAGATTGATACAATTCTAGGTGAATTGAACCTCAGCATGTTCAACTGTATTTACATTTTTGATGAAAATCTCATATATTCCTAGGTATAGAAAATTAGATAGCTCTGCACAGGGTTAGAGCCCAGGATTCAGGGCCCTCCTCGGTCCCTCCCATTCCGAGTTTCATGTTCATCTGAAAACACTTCCTGCTTGTCAAGCTGTTTCCTTGAACATATGCCTTTAAGTTTTTTTTCTTTTTTTAAAATTTTTCTTAATGTTTATTCATTTTTGGAGAGAGAGACAGAGCACGAGCAGGGGAGGGGCAGAGAGAGGAAGAACCAGAATTCGAAGCAGTCTCCAGGCTCCGAGCTGTCAGCACAAAGCCCGACACTGGGCTTGAACTCATGAACCATGAGATCATGACCTGAGCTGAAGTTGGACACTCAAACAACTGAGCCACCCAGGCACCCCAATGCCTTTAAATTTCTAAATATTATGCTTACAATGATATTTGATGTTATTTTTCAGTTTTAGGTAGTATCTACTGATTTCCCAGAAAAATGGGGATCTAGTTCATTTACACTATCCTCCCAAAAATATATGTTTTTAATTTATTTTGTTTCCTTGATAAGTTTTATATCATATAATTTTGTTTAGATCACAATTCTGAGTTTACCTTATTAAAACTCTGTAAGTATTATCCACAACTGAATCAATAGTGTATGCTGATTTCATTTCTTTGCTCTTCTAGGAGTTACTAATTGTTTCCTTTTTTTTTTACTTGCTCAATTCTTTATTCTATCATCAGTTGATCACCAAATTCTCTGTAAGAGAGCAATCACCTCTTCATGTGTGCTAACAAACTTGGAAATTAATAAAATTCATCTTTTTTTTCCTTAAGGGTATTCCTCTTGAAACACTGTCTCCTTTATTTGGTCTAGTATAGATGATCTTTCAGTCTGCAGCGCGAATGATATCATTGATTTTCCTTCATCTCTGTCATGGGTCAGAGCCCATGTATCCCGGAGCCAGTGCCTTCCGCTTCATTCAGTTTCTTTTTTTGTTTCGTTGGAGTGATCATGATTCTTGACAAAGGATTCAGGGAAAATCACTTTTTTGAGAAATTGCATGTCTAATTAAATACTCATTATACACCTATGAATAAATGACAGTATTGGTATTTATATAATTCTAGTCTGGGAATCCTTTTCCTTTAGCATCATGAAAACATTGTTTCATTGACTTCTAATTTCTAATGTTGCAGCTAGAGAAATCCAATGCCATTCAGGTTTATTATTTCTATGGGAATTGATTCTTTTCCTTCTGGAAGATCTTAATGTATTGACCCCAATATTCTAAAATTTCACTATGATATAATAAAGAGTGGATTTATATATTCTTAAAAAAAACTCTTTTATGGGCATCTGGGTGACTCACTTGGTTGAGTGCCTGGCTCTTGATTTTGGCTCAGGTCACGACCTCAAGTTCATGGGATCGAGCCCCATGTCAGGCTCTGTGCTAACAGCATGGAGCCTGCTTGGCATCCTCTCTCTTCCTTTCTCTCTGCACACTGCCCCCCCCCCCCCAATAAATAAATAAACCTTTAAAAAACCTATCCTAAAATATTAGTATATTTAAAGAAAAAATCTGAAGATAGTACAGAGTTCCCATATACCCCGTACCCAGTTCTTCTGTTATTAACACTGTATATTAATATGGTACATTTGTTACAACCCATGAATCAATATTCATACCATTGTTATTAACTAAATTACATGCTTTCTTTGTATTTCTGTTGTTTTTACCTAATGCCATTTTCAGTTCCAGAATCCCATCCAGGATACCGCATTATCTTTAGTAGTCATGTCTGCATGTGCTCCTCATAGCATCATAGTTTCTGGGACTTTCTTTGTTTTTCATGAACTTGAGTTTTGAAGAGTCCTGGTAAGGTATTTTGCAAAATGTTATTCATTTGGAATTTTTTTTTTGATGTTTTTCTCATGATTAGACCAAGATTATGGTTTTGAGACAAAGACCACAGGGATGAAGTATCATTTTCATGAAATCATATCAAATTTTACACCATCCAATGTTGAGGTGGTTAAGGTGGTGTTTTTCGGGTTACTTTGCTGTAAAGTTACTCTCTTTTCACTTTTTCTATACTGTACTCTTTGGAAGAAAGTCACTATGCACATCTTTCAATTAATGAGTAAAAAGTTATGCTAACCCCTCCCTGAGGGCAGAATATTGACATTAATTATTTGAATTCATCTGCATGAGAGAGTTGTCTCTTCTCTCCCATTTATATTGATTTAATCATTTATTTAGATCACTATGGACTAGCATACATTTATTTTATACTTTGATGTGTCATTCAGTAGTACAGAATTTATTTTATCATGCCCACTTCCCTCCCCCCCCCTTTTTTTTTTTTACAGTTTTGCCCTTGGAAGCTCTTTCAGTTGATTCCTGTGTCACTTTGACATGCTTTATCATACTGGGTACTATTTTTTGGCCTTTTCCTACTTTGTGGGATTGGAATATATTTCAGGCTCATATCATATATTTCCTTCCCTGGGCAAAGAATCAACTGATTCTTCAAGGATCTCTGGTTCCTTTTATTAAGAATGATATTAGAAACCAAGATCTAGGGACTGGGTGTGCTTAAGGCTAGTGGGGATCATTGTTTCTAGTCTCTCTAAGCTGACATTACAGGCACATATATGTGTATGTATTATCCATGCATATGACATATCTATTAGTATATCTGTTTGTAACCATATTAATCTATGTTAAGATAAACATGAGTTCATATGGATGTCTTGATCCATTCTAGCCTTCTCCACTTATCTGCAAACTCCTGTTTAAACAGTGGGAAGTCTGGCTCTCACAATCTACCATTCATTTGATTAATTGCTAAATTTCAGTAAACACATGTAGCAATATTAGAATTGTTAATCCATAATCTCATGGATTATACTTTATCAGCTGGAGTACAGGTTATTTTCACTCTGGTCTTACTTATTCAACTCATTTCCAAAGTTACTTAGATTGGCACCTTTCTGCCACCACCCCCCCTTCTCTTAAATGAGGTTGTTTCATAGATTTGTAATACAGTTAGATTGTTTTCTTGTATTTTGTCCATTATTCATTCCATTCTGGAATTCTCCAGCATCCTGAATACCTTTAAAAATTTGCATGTGGTAAGATTCATTTCTCGTGCTGCAAACTTCTGTGGGTTTTGATAAATGTGTAGTGTCGTGTATCCCGCATTACACTATCATACAAAATAGTTAAGCCACTCCCCAAAATCTCTTGTTTTGCCCATTCAACTCTCTTTCTCTGAACTCTTAAAAGTTTATTCATTTTTAATTTTTTTAATGAGAGAGAGAGAGAGAGAGACAGAGTGTGAGCGGGGAAAGGGCAGAGAGAGAGGGAGACACAGAATCCGAAGCAGGCTCCAGGATCCGAGCTGTCTTCACAGAGCCCTATCCGGGACTCGAACGTACGGACCATGAGATCATGACCTGAGCCGAAGTTGGACATTTAACTGACTGAGCCATCCAGGTGCCCCTCTTCTTCTGAACTCTTGTAAACGTGTTCTTTTTACCATCTCTATAGTTTTGCCTCTTCCAAAAGATCTCATAATTGAACTTCTACAGTATGTAGCCTTTTCAGGCTGACTTCTTTCACTTAGCAATATTTATAGAAGATTCATCCATGTTTTCCGTGTCTTGATAACTCATTTGTTTCCATTGATGAATAATATTTAATTTTATAGATGCCCATACTTTGTTTATCCACTCACCTATTGAAGGACATCTCGGACACTCTCAATTTCTGGTCATTATGAATAAAGCTGCTCTATAAACATTCGTGTCCAGAGTTTTGTGTGGAAGTAAGTATTTAAATCATTTGGGTAAATACCTAGCATCATGATAAAACTATCTTTAGGTCTGTAAGAATCTACACACAGTCTTCCAGTAACTGTACCATTTGTCTTCCCACCAGCAATGAATTAGAGTTCCAGTTGCTCCCATATCCTCGCCAGCAATTAACGTTGTCAAATTTTTGGATTTCATTATGCATGAAATGATGTAAAACATTGTTTTAATGTGAACTTGCCTAATGACAAATGATGTTGCTTATATTTTCATACAGTTTACTTGTCCTCTGTAGATCACTTTCCTGGGAGATACAAGCGAGCCAAAGGGAGGCAGAGGGAGCACAAAGATGGTGTCCACTAGCCTCTGTCCCCAGAGATTATTTTGGCAAACCCCTAGGTGTATGTTAAACTAGATGCTTGTCCCTCAGAGGCCAGTGCTTTAAGAAGATCAAATGAGCCGCTTTCACAGTAAGTCTGGGTGCTTTTCGATTAGCTGCCTCTGCACTGGCCTCTGGGTCAGATGAGTCCCTGTGCAAGAACCTTTCATTGTTTCTTAGTTTGCTATCGCCTGTGGTCTCATGAATGCAAGCCCCACTGGCTTTCAAAGCTACATATTTTGGAGGCTCATCTCTCAGGTGCAGGTCTTAAAAGTTGGGGTGCCTTATATGAAGTTCAAATCCTTTGCTCCTCATGGAAAAGCTCGGGGTTTTGAGTTCCATCCAATTGTGGGTTACTGTGCCGGGGGTGGAGTGGGTGGTGAGACTGTCTCAGCCTCTCTCAGCCACTCTAGTGTGGGTTTTATCTCGTTTGCCCAATGGGTAGGTACCACTAACTTAGTGCTAGTTTTTGTTTTTCAGAGGAAATTTTTCCGTATGTAGCTATACATTCAGTGTGTTCATGAGGGGGGATGACTTTAGGATCTTCTTACATCACCATTTTGAACTAGAACCTGATTTTGAAATTCTTTATAGGACATTCTTATTGAAGAAATGCACTAGACCCTCCATAGCCTTCAATTTCTTTTCATTAATTATATACATTAAAATAGATAGCTTATTTTCCCAATTTATTTAACTTACCCTTCCATTAATTCACTTTTGCTGTAATTCTTTTTTTTTTCTTCTTGCCACTCAATCTGATACTAGATACCTGGCAATAGTTTTTTTTTTATATTTTATTTTTTCTTCCTTTCTTTTTTTTTTTTTTTTTTTTTTTGGTAGGTATGTAGGGGAAAGTACTTGATAAACTAATGCAGAAAGACTGCATCTCTTAAAGCCGCTCCGGCAGCCACCTCTCGCATATTGGACAGTGGTTTTAGTAGCTTTACTTAATCAATGGAAACCTCCCGTAGATTTTCAGTTCCAGTAAGCCATTCCTACCTTTCTGTCCAGTCTCCTTCATGTTTGCTCCAATCTTACGTCTTCCCATCCTGGTAACATTATTTCAGCAGCTTTAAATCCAGCATTGCTAAGCAACATTATGTGAACAAACATGGTATTTTCTACTTCTGTATCACAGAGTTGCCCCCACATTCTCAAGCCGCTTATGAGTAATAGCCTAAAAGTTACTTAAGAGAGACAGGGCTCCTGTCGAATATAATAAGGTCACTACAGAGGATCAATTTTCCATGGGCCACGCTTTATGAAATGCAACTCTGATTCTTACAAATATTCCATTTATCCAAACCATATTTACTGCTCTTTAGATATAATAAGATAGTGGAGTCTTATTTTTAAAGGAAACAAAAATTTAATAATGAAGGCAGAGTTTGTACATTTAGCAAGATTATAATGGAGGGTGTGAAGTAAATAAACATAAGTACTGGATAGACACTTCTATTATTTTCAATTTAGCCTTCAAGTGACTAGTTCAGTACATGTCTGTTCGGTCTTTTCACTTTCAAATCCGCCTAGTAGGATAGAAATATTAATTTTCTTTGCAGATATTAAAATATTCTGAAATAACTTCCCTGAGCCAGCAGTTCTGAGTAAGTTTATTGTAATACACAAGCAAAGAGAGCCTGGCACAATGGAAATTAAATGAGAATTAGGACACCTATATTTATTATTCAATTTCAGTATCATTTTGAAAGATGAATTAGAGCAAAGCATTTTATTTCCTCACAATTCCAGTTTTCAATCTGTAAAATGGGAGGGCTGTTAGTGTTTTCTAGATGATGTTTCTCATAAATCAGCTTTATGAACAGAGAACGAAGAGTGCAGCATAAATTCAATGTATTTAGAGAAATTATTCTAATGCCAGCCTACTCCCAAATTATGGTAGGCTTTTTTTGGAAACTGATTTCAGCCCTGCACATTAATATATTTGCATTGGGTAGGAAGTCACATAATTCAGCTATTTGTTGGATATTGTAAATACAGAACAAAGTAAATTTTGTTCTGTAGCATAGTCTGTTGGTGTAATTTAAAACACCTCTTTAATTTTTTTCATGTTTATTTGTTTTATTTTGAAAGAGAGAGAGAAAGGAGCAGAGAGAGAGGGAGAGGGAGAGAGAGACGGAACCCCAAGCAGGTTCTGTGCTCTTAGCACAGAGCCCAACCTGGGGCTCCATCTCATGAACCTGTGAGATAATAATCTGAGCTGAAATCAAGAGTAGGACACTCAACCGACTGAGCCACCCAGGCACACCTAACACATCTTATTAAAAGGGACTCTGGGGGAACCTGGGTGGCTCAGTCAGTTGGGCCTTTTGATTTCAGTTCAGGTCATGATCTTGTGGTTTGTAAGCTCAAGCCTCACATTGGGCTCTGTGCTGACAGTGCAGAGCCTGCTTGGGATTCTCTCTCTCTCTCTCTCTCTCTCTCTCTCTGCCCCTCCCCTGCTCTCTCTCTTTTAAAATAAATAAGTAAACTTAAAAAAATAAAATGGACTCATATCTTTGAGGACCTGTAGCCACTATTTAGGAATCTTCATCAAAAGTGACAATATTACAAACACAAAAAGCACAAACAAACAAGGGAAATAAATAAAACCAGATTAGTTTAGAAAGGTGCTTTATATCAATTCCTTGTCCAGAAAGCTAGAATAGTTTTACCAGTTGACAGTCTTATGTATGGGAAAATTCTGAATCTTAGCTTGCAAATATGTTAATAATGTGGCAGAACATTATTATTGTTAAAGATGTTCAATAGGTAATTCTATCCTGAAACAGGAAAAATACAGTGAAATGAAACTCAAATATGCCACCGATTCCCAGTGTCCCTGTGCAAGGAAAATTTCCTACTCCCTATCCTTGATGAACCTTCATGTAGTGCGGTCCTCTGTGAACCTCTTCTCTGAATCGGTCATAGTAATCTGAGGGTATTGTCCAACAGTTGAACTATCCAAGTCCCCCTCCCTGTTGATATGGTTACTTTGATAGCTGTAGTACTGCTCAGCAGTCGCTGTCCTCTGCTGGTTCTCTTTAGGCGTTCTTCTCATGGAACAAATGTACCACTTGGTGCAAGATGGCGACAGTGGGGAAGGCCATGCATGTGTGGGGTCAGGGGGTGCATGGGAACTCCGTACCTTCTTCTCAGTTTTGCTATGAACCTAAGGGTTCTTTAAAATAGAGTGTATTGGGGTGCCTGGGTGGCTCAGTCGGTTGAGCATCCGACTTCAGCTCAGGTCATGATCTCGCGGTCCATGAGTTCGAGCCCTGCGTCGGCTCTGGGCTGATGGCTCAGAGCCTGGAGCCTGCTTCCCATTCTGTGTCTCCCTCTCTCTCTGCCCTGCCCCTGTTCATGCTCTGTCTCTCTCTGTCTCAAAAATAAATGAACGTTAAAAAAAAATAAAATAGAGTGTATTAATTAAAAAAAAGATGTAACTCTGCAAGTAGCACAGTTAATATAATTTTTAACATTTGTCTATAAAATAATTTCACTATTTTATTTCTCTGCAGACTATATACATAGATTGTCCAGTAAACACACACACACACACACACACACACACACACACACACACACACACACATTATATATCTCTTTACTTCATGTATATGTTATGGACTAAATTATGTTTGCCCCAAATTCATATGTTGAAGCTCTAACCCCCAATGTTACTCTGGAAATAGGGCTTTTAGGCAGGTAATTAAGATCAAATGAGGTCATAGAGTGGAACCCCTAATCCAAAAGGACTGTTCTCCTTATAGAAGGAAGAAATACCAGGAGAGTGCATATAAAGAGAAAAGGCTATGTGAGGACTTACCAAGAAGGTCTCCGTCTGAAAGCCAGGAAGAGAGGTCTCACCAGAGAGCAATCCTGCCAGCACCTTGATCTCAGAGTTCCAGTTTCTA
This sequence comes from Neofelis nebulosa, assembly GCF_028018385.1. Taxonomy (NCBI): domain Eukaryota; kingdom Metazoa; phylum Chordata; class Mammalia; order Carnivora; family Felidae; genus Neofelis; species Neofelis nebulosa. The sequence goes on along the minus strand of NC_080782.1, from coordinate 37,283,930 downwards.
GAATTGTGATAAAATAAATTTCTGTTGTTGAAGCCACACAGCCCTAGACTAATTGTATATGTATGTATATAGTATACCTGGTCAAGTACATGATCTAAGCAACTTGAACCACCAGATTCTTGTTACAGTGCTGCTTTGGTGATGCTGACAGGAACAGCATAGAGAGAGGGAGGAGAAGATTCTGTCTCTATTCTCATCTTCCGGTCTAATGTCCCCTTCTGCCCAATTTATCTAATGTCTCATATTGGCTGAATTAAAAAGGAAGCCAGCTGGCAAAGCAGAGATATAGTTTACAAAGTCCCAGGACAGAGTCACAAAGCAAAATATGAAGGAGACAATATGGAGCTAGGAGACAGTAGCTTAATAATCACATTATGTAATGATAAAGTTAATTGAAAAGTAATTTAAAATGGTAGCACAAGGGCTATAAATTAGATATGGAATGAATTTATAGATAGTAAAATTTGCACATCGAAATGAGTTATTAGGAATACTCTGCTTAGTAAGAGGATATTAATATATAATCTTTCTCTGGAGATCTTTAAAAGCAAGAGATAGTTTAAGTCTGTTGAATGGCTTACTACTCTTCTATCTTCAGATAGGGAAACATTATTTTTCAGATCTCTGACTCTAATATCCTTAACCTATACACCTGCTAACTGTAAGGAAGTCATCCTTATTGATGGAGTCCTCCCTTGATTCACTGAATATATATACTCCTGTTATCAGCAAGGGAATATGATACAAGTGTATATTGTATATAAACCTTACCTTTGAGATGTTTAGTTTATTGGATAAAACCATCTGTGTTCCTAAGTAGATAAAATATGAGGTACTATATTTTGTGTGTAACAGTTCAGTTCTTTATGTTACAGGTGCTAGAATACCTGAGAAAGTTGCTTATGAAAAATAAAAAGAAACGTGGCTGAAATCACTGAAGAGTCCCGGCTCTGGTGGTTTTAATTCAAATCTGTCAGTAGACATGCTATTGCTTCATCACTCAGCTCTGTTTATTTCATTCTCAGAGATTCTGGAATGGCAAGGCAACCAGAAACGATAGTCCCATACTTCTCTCTTAATAGATTGAGCAAAATTCATACTGAGTCTCATTGACTGAGTGATGATTCTGATTCTGACTGCGTGATGTGGTCAGTCATGAACCAATCACTGTGAAAAAAAAAAGTTACCTTTGTTTAAGCCAACTTCACATACGTCTGGAGTCAGGAATAAAACAATCCAGTTGAAGTAAATGAAATGAAGAGGGGAAACAGTGAATTCATAGAAGAAAATTGGATTTTTTATTGCCAGAAAAAAAGGCTGATAGATATATGTCAACAAGAGGTTAGATACCTGGTATATGATGTAATTGTTACAAGGAAAGATGAATCTATGGACGTTCAAAGGTGGAAGAAGATAGTTTTGAGCAAAGGCATCGTGGAGATAGTATTTGAGTTAGGCCAAGAGGAACTTTGAAATATAGTGATGTGGGAAAGTACCTTCTCAGAAAACTGAAGGAAGTGGGCAAAGATAAAAAGAAAATAAAGTGAGGGATGCTTAGGAAACATTACCGTCTGGTTAGGGAATTTGAAGGGAAAATTGTATAGACTAAGAAAAGTAGTTTGGCATCAGATCACGGAGCACTTTGGCAGTCTTAATAATTTAATGTTATTTCAGCGGGCAGTGTATAACCATTGGTGTCTTTTTTTAGCAGAGACATGATGTAATCATACTAATTACAGGAGAAAAACTTGATAACAACACTGCTTGGAATAAATAGAATTGGAGAAAAGCAGAGGAAAACCATTTAGAAAGCTGTTGCCATAGTCATAACACGACATAATGAGACTGGGACTGATCTAGTAAATTTAGAATGTCAAAAGAAAGGATGAATTCTTGAGTCATTGGGGATGATACCAGCAGCAGGATTGGATTTCAATGGCAGGGGAAAAGGGAGAATTACAGATGATTTAGTGGTTGTGCATCGGAATAGTATCTCTTAAATGCTTGTAACAAAACAATGGAGCATATAATGAATAGTAGATTTAGCAGAAAGACAATGCATTTTATTTGTTTTGAAATTTATGTTTTAAGTTTTATCAAGGGCAGAATAAATAACAAGACTGTGTTAATACATATGATATATGTATTCGTTTCCTATTGCCATTGTAATGAATCACCACAAATTTAGTGGTTTAAAATAAGATAAATGTGTTACCTTATACTTCTGGAGCTCAGAAATCCAGAATGGGTGTCACTAGAATAAAATCAAAGTGCTGGCAGGGCTAGGTTTCTTCTGAAAGCTCTAGGGAAGAATCTGTTTCCTTGCCTTTTTCAACATTTAGAGGCTACCTATATTCATTAGCTCATGGCCTCTTCCTCTCTTTTCATAGATGGTGGTAAACATCTTCAAACTGTCACGCTGACTCTCTTGCCTACCTTGTTCATTTATAAGAACTCTTGATTACATTAGGTCCAACAGGATAATTTGTGATCAGCTTCCCATCTCAAGATCCTTAATTTAATTATCTAAGTCACTTCTGCCATATAAATAAACACGTTCATAAATTCCAGGGACTAAGAAGTGGATAAAAGAAGCCCCAGTCTAACCCTGGGGCTATACCAGAAACCAGCACCGCCCCCTTCCACCTGTGGGACCTTGGTGACGACAGGACAATATAATCTGGCCACCTGCAGTAACTACACCTCATAACAGCTGAATGGTTCACTTCACAGGCATATGCACCCATTGGAATTAGATCTGAGTCAGTTTTATATCCTGAAATCCCTGCTCACCTTTCTAGGCAGATGAGCCCATTTCCCCTACTATTGTCGCATGTGCAGATAGATGACTATAACATACTTTTATACCTCACTTTGAAGCAGGTGGCAAAAAACAAAAATAAAAACAAGAAGCCAAGTGTACGTTGTTTGTTTATTTGTTTGTTTGGAGAAACCAGTTCAATTTTTGATAGAATTTTTATACAGTGGTAGTGCCTGACTCAGAGCAGAGCAGGGAGTGGCCAAATCCCCACCATGCTACCTGGGTCTCTGCAAATGGGAGCAGAAACAAAAAAAAAGGTTAAGGCTGAGGTCACTGCTATGCCCCAAATACAACAACCTGGAAAAACATGTTAATAAAGGAAATAAAAACCCCTCTAAACTCTGTGAAATCTCACTCTTAAAAAAGTAAATAAAAATAAGATGCCCAAGCCACAGCTCTCAGGATGATGAACCGCTGTCCACTTTGAGATGTGGTTGCTGTAGGCAGATCCCCTGATCAGCCCTGGATCCAGTTATCACCTGAGATCATGAGAGAAGATGACATCTAGCCTGGTCTTACGATCCTTGTTTGGTGCAGGTCCCAGTGATATCCCAGGAGGGTGGCATGGGGTCCCCTTGGAGGCTGAAGCACTCAATGAGGAGGAGAGGGTCAGAGTCTGCTTTTTTATTGGGGCAGAACCAGAAAACATTTGCGTTACCTGAAATGGGGAGTGGGCAGGCATTATTCTGCCAACAACAGTATGGCAAATACCCAAGAAGAAAAGCACATTGGCCCCAAATTTCAATATCTTGGTGAATATGATGTCCTTTTTCTGAGAGTTTAGAATAATGTCAAATCTGGGTGGGCAATGCCTAAAACAAGTGCTGTGTTGAACTGTTAGATACATTCTCCTTCAAATTACTAAAATTATTACAACACTTGGAAACCATATACTTGATTTTTTTATACTTTAGGACACTGTGGTAAACTGGAAAAAGATAGTAGTCATATTTGAAGAGTCTCATAAAAAGTGGTGTTTATTGTTCTAGCTGTTACATCAGGCTTGGGCATGTGACTTGTATTGGCCAGTGGCCATTAGCAAACATGACACAAGTTGAGTTTTGCAAAGGGCATGGACATTGAGACTTCCTCTTTCTTGCGTCTTTTTTCCATCAACATCTCAACAAGCTGGGCTATACTCTTGGAGGATGAGAGAGCACATGGAGAGAGGCCTCAGCCACCCATGTATACTAGCCATCCTTGCCATGGTAGTTAAGGGCTCAAGCATCTGAATGCGGTCCTCATAAACCATCCAGTCCCCACAAAGTGGTTCAGGCTATAAGAACAAAAAGAGCACATAAATATGAAAATATTAAATGCTATTGTTTTAAGCCACTACATTTGGGCTGATTTGCTATGCTGCAAAAAATAACTGATATAGAAATGATTGTGGTGTGTTCATCTAGTTTTTGAAGGCAGCTGCCTGTGATAGAAAGCAACAACCCTCTAGATTGTCATTGCACTTTTTAAAAATATTTGTTTATTTATTTATTTATTTTGAGAGAGAGAGAGAGAAAGAGAGAGAGAGAGCAAACGAGGGAGGGGCAGAGATAGAGGAAGAGAGAGAAAATCCCAAGCAGGCTCTGTGCTGTCAGTGCAGAGCCCGAGGTGGGGCTGGATCCCACAAACCATGAGTTCATGACCTGAGCTGAAATCAGGAGTCAGATGCTTAACCAACAGAGCCATCCAGGCACCCATGTCATTGCACTTTTTATAAAATGACATGAATTGACAAATGATGTTTGTCCTTATTTTGATAATAAAATGATTTGGTATCCGATCATTTCTGAAAAGTCATATTGAGTATACCAATGTTACTAATTAAAAGTGACAATCCTCTTAAGCACTTTATCTAGTGTTCCAACCTTTTCAATCAAGGCTATCTTTGAGTCCCTCCTATGGCCATCTGTCAAATTCTGCCTACCACATTTCACTGCAGCCTTCTTGAAGAGCACACTTCCTCATGTCAAGTAGGAGAGCTTGACGGATTCACAGTCTAAAATCATGGTCCTCTTTCCCCCATTTTTGTATGATTTAAAAATAATGTTAAGTTCATCCCAGAGTAATGCATTAGAGAAAAAACAAATAAGAAAGATGTCATCTTTCATCTCCTAAAACTCAAGTCAGAAGACAAGTCTTTCCCAAACAGGAAGGACGTGGCAGCTCTTCTTGGATATTTCCCTCCATCTGATCAACACAAAGCATTAAGTGTGCTCCGTATTGGTGCTACTTCTAATTGGTGTTTATTGTTAAAAGGGAGATAATTTTACAGATATTTAACTATGACATTTTTTTATTTACTATAAGTTTTATCCTTCAGCTCCTTCCCCATTTAATCAGAGACATTCCCAACTTAGAAGGAGGGCAGAGTCATCTTAGAACAATGGGCTTGCTTGGGAAGTGGCTTCTTAACAGACACAGCAGATATAACTGGAACAAAGGTCTGAACATTTTACATATCTTTATTATCTATTTTTCCTTCCACCTGCTGTATCTCAACTCTAAATTTTAGGAGAGGAGTAATATAATATCTCTTCATTCTTAAAGCAATAGGTTCAGGGTCACTGATCCATTCATATGTAAGTGGGGAAAATGCGGATATTTTACCAAGAATCGTAATCTTACATGTATGGCATCCAAGTTAATTCTGAAGAGAATGTTTTGGATTCTCATTGAGAAAGCACATTGCTATAATATTAGTAGCACAATGGAAAATGATATAGATAGAATTCTTTTCTGTATTATTGAAATACTTCAGTAAAATAGAATTCATGTTCTTTTTATAAAATGAAAGAATAGTATACCAAACGTAGAATAAATGGTAACTCAGAATGAGCTTCCACTTTAGTTTTTAATGTGCGAAGTGGAAAGAAAGCAATGTAACTAGAATTTCATAAATAAAAACTTCTGAAATCTAAAAATTCCATAATTTTTCCCATTTAAATAATCACACTAGAAATCAATCTTCTTTAAACTTATAAATAAAGTGTCCTTTCCAAAGTGATTCTCCATAAATTAGAATTTTTTTAAGTTGTCCTTATGGGAATAATCTCAGGGCTGTCAGTTTCCAGTTTGGGGAAGATAATTGTTGAGTATTGGTCCCAGGGCAATGGATATTATCATGGTTTTTAGTAACTATTTTTATGAGCATTTTCAATTTTACCTTTTTTCATTAAAATATTTTGCCTCTAGCTCTTCCTGCTGCTCTGCCTCTGTACATGCTTATTTTATATAAACTTTCATAAATGTGGTTGATTATGGTCATAACTTTGTAACAGCATTGTACTAACTTATTTTTATGAAAATGTTATTCAAAGGACCAAAATCACATATATCATATTAATTCATCATATGTCACTTCAGTGAGGCTAGACATATATTGTCTCTTTTCCAGACAATATATCTGAATCCTTTAATAATTAGAGTAAAAAGAATATTTCTAGATCTTAGGATACCTCAGTGTATTATATAGTGTGTGTTTATATTTAATATTAACTCTTGAATGCATATATGGATATCTATATCTACACACCTATGTACACATATTTACTTGCAAAAATATTTTAAGTGCCTTTAACAAGTTATGTCACAGCATGACAGGCATGCTGCCAAGTAAAATACAAAGAATACATTATAAAGGGGTGCAGCTGTGACAAGTAGTATTACCTAACATTGTACCAACGTCTTACTTCATATCTTTTCTGCTACCTTTGCAATTTTTTCTTTGTTTCTTTTTTACCATTTTATTTAATTTATTTTTAAAATTTACATCCAAGTTAGTTAGCATATGGTGCAACAATGATTTCAGGGGTAGATTCCTTAATGCCCCTTACCCATTTCGTCCATCCCCTCTCCCACAACCGCTCCAGTAACCCTCTGTGTGTTCTCTATATTTAAGAGTCTCTTATGTTTTGTCCCCCTCCCTGTTTTTATATTATTTTTGCTTCCCTTCCCTTATGTTCATCTGTTTTGTCTCTTCAAGTCCTCATATGAGTGAAGTCATATGATGTTTGTCTTTCTCTGACTAATTTCGCTTAGCATAATACCCTCTAGTTCCATCCACATAGTTGCAAATGGCAAGATTTCATTCTTTTTGATTGCCGAGTAATATTCCATTGTATACGTATACCACATCTTCTTTATCTGTTCGTCAGTTGATGAACATTTGGATGCTTTCTACACTTTGGCTATTGTCAATAGCACTGGAATAAACTTTGGGGTGCATGTGCCTCTTCGAAACAGCATACCTGTATCCCTCGGATAAATACCTAGTAGTGCAATATCTGGGTCGTAGGGTAGCTCTATTTTTAGTTTTTGGAGGAACCTCCATACTGTTTTCCAGAGTGGCTGCACCAGTTTGCATTCCCACTAGCAGTGCAAAAGAGATCCTCTTTCTCCGCATCCTCGCCAACATCTGTTGTTGCCTGACTTGTTAATGTTAGCCATTCTGACAGGTGTGAGGTGGTATCTCATTGTGGTTTTGATCTGTATTTCCCTGATGATGAGTAATGTTGAGCATTTTTTCACGTGTTGGTTGGCCATCTGGATGTCTTCTTTGGAGAAGTGTCTATTCATGTCTTTTGCCCATTTCTTCACTGGACTATTGTTTTGTAGGTGTTGAGTTTGATAAGGTCTTTACAGATTTTGTATACTAACCCTTTATCTGAAATGTCATTTGCAAATATCTTCTCCCATTCCATCACTTGCCTTTTAGTTTTGCTGATTGTTTCCTTCACTGTGCAGAAGTGTTTTATTTTGATGAGGTCCCAATAGTTCATTTTTGCATTTGTTTCCCTTGCCTCCAGAGATGTGTTGAGTAAAAAGTTGCTGCGGTCAAGGTCAAAGAGATTTTTGCCTGCCTTCTCCTCTAGGATTTTGATGGCTTCCTGTCTTACGTTGAGGTCTTTCATCCATTTTGAGTTTATTTTTGTGTATGGTGTAAGAAAGTGGTCCAGGTTTATTTTTCTGCATATTGCTGTCCAGTTTTCCCAGCACCACGTGCTGAAGAGACTGTCTTTATTCCATTGGATATTCTTTCCAGCTTTGTCAAAGATTAGTTGGCCATATGTTTGTGGGTCCATTTCTGGGTTCTCTATTCTGTTCCATTGATCTGAGTGCCTGTTTTTGTGCCATGCAATTTATTCTTTATATTTCTTCTAGAGTAAGATTTTAATTTGCAGATATGACCATTTTACTTCCCTACTTTCTGCTGACTTCTAGAAGTGTTAAAAGTTCTTAAGGAGACATTCTGTGCTCCAACAAAGTGGCTCTGAACTGTTCCTCTAGTCTAATCACCCACTGAATGATTCCATACACCAATGCTACACTCCAGACATATACGATTACTGATTATTACCCCAGTTCACTCTGATATTGTGCGACTCTATTGTTGTCTTTCTTTTTTTCTGTATACTATCACCTCACCATTAACATTCCTTTCTTTTTCTCTTCTTTTTCTTTTCTTTTCTTTTCTTTCTTTCTTTTTCTTTCTTTCTTTCTTTCTTTCTTTCTTTCTTTCTTTCTTTCTTTCTTTCTTTCTTTCTTTCTTTCTTTCTTTCTTTCTTTCCTTTCTTCTTCTTCTTCTTCTTCTTCTTCTTCTTCTTCTTCTTCTCCTTTTTCTTTCTTTCTTTCTTTCTTTCTTTCTTTCTTTCTTTCTTGAGCACACACACAAGCGGGACAGGGGCAGAGAGAGGCAAAGAGAGACTCCCAAGCAGGCTTCATGCTGTGAGCTTGGAACCCAATGCAGGGCTCGAACCCATGGACCATGAGATCATGACCTGAGCTGAAATCAAGAGTCAGACACTTTAACCCACTGATTCACTCAGGCACCCAACACCTTTCTTATTCAGTTTGTGAATCTTGCAAAATTCAGATTAAGCAATTTGTCTTCTTGGAAGCCATTTCTGTTGTAGCATGCAAGGCTAATCACTTCTTATTTTTTGCCACTGGTGTGCTAATTATTCCGTTAATAAGATGTAATGAGGAGTTTTAAGAAACAGACTTTTAATTAAATTATTAACCTCACCTAATGGATCATGAATACCATGATAGTGGAGACTTATTTATTTTTGAATTTTTTTTAAATTTTTAATTTATTTATTTTTTATTTTTTAATATATGAAATTTACTGTCAAATTGGTTTCCATACAACACCCAGTGCTCATCCCAAAAGGTGCCTTCCTCAATACCCATCACCCACCCTGCCCTCCCTCCCACCCCCCATCAACCCTCAGTTTGTTCTCAGTTTTTAACAGTCTCTTATGCTTTGGCTCTCTCCCACTCTAACCTCTTTTTTTTTTTTTCTTCCCCTCCCCCATGGGTTTCTGTTAAGTTTCTCAGGATCCACATAAGAGTGAAACCATATGGTATCTGTCTTTCTCTGTATGGCTTATTTCACTTAGCATCACACTCTCCAGTTCCATCCACGTTGCTACAAAAGGCCATATTTCATTTTTTCTCATTGCCACGTAGTATTCCATTGTGAATATAAACCACAATTTCTTTATCCATTCATCAGTTGATGGACATTTAGGCTCTTTCCATAATTTGGCTATTGTTGAGAGTGCTGCTATAAACATTGGGGTACAAGTGCCCCTATGCATCAGTACTCCTGTATCCCTTGGATAAATTCCTAGCAGTGCTATTGCTGGGTCATAGGGTAGGTCTATTTTTAATTTTCTGAGGAACCTCCACACTGCTTTCCAGAGCGGCTGCACCAATTTGCATTCCCACCAACAGTGCAAGAGGGTTCCCGTCTCTCCACATCCTCTCCAGCATCTATAGTCTCCTGATTTCTTCATTTTGGCCACTCTGACTGGCGTGAGGTGGTATCTGAGTGTGGTTTTGATTTGTATTTCCCTGATGAGGAGCGACGTTGAACATCTTTTCATGTGCCTGTTGGCCATCCGGATGTCTTCTTTAGAGAAGTGTCTATTCATGTTTTCTGCCCATTTCTTCACTGGGTTATTTGTTTTTCGGGTGTGGAGTTTGATGAGCTCTTTATAGATTTTGGATACTAGCCCTTTGTCCGATGTGTCATTTGCAAATATCTTTTCCCATTCCGTTGGTTGCCTTTTAGTTTTGTTGGTTGTTTCCTTTGCTGTGCAGAAGCTTTTTATCTTCATAAGGTCCCAGTAATTCACTTTTGCTTTTAATTCCCTTGCCTTTGGGGATGTGCCGAGTAAGAGATTGCTACGGCTGAGGTCAGAGAGGTCTTTTCCTGCTTTCTCCTCTAAGGTTTTGATGGTTTCCTGTCTCACATTCAGGTCCTTTATCCATTTTGAGTTTATTTTTGTGAATGGTGTGAGAAAGTGGTCTAGTTTCAACCTTCTGCATGTTGCTGTCCAGTTCTCCCAGCACCATTTGTTAAAGAGACTGTCTTTTTTCCATTGGATGTTCTTTCCTGCTTTGTCAAAAATGAGTTGGCCATACGTTTGTGGGTCTAGTTCTGGGGTTTCTATTCGATTCCATTGGTCTATGTGTCTGTTTTTATGCCAATACCATGCTGTCTTGATGATGACAGCTTTGTAGTAGAGGCTAAAGTCTGGGATTGTGATGCCTCCTGCTTTGGTCTTCTTCTTCAAAATTACTTTGGCTATTCGGGGCCTTTTGTGGTTCCATATGAATTTTAGGATTGCTTGTTCTAGTTTCGAGAAGAATGCTGGTGCAATTTTGATTGGGATTGCATTGAATGTGTAGATAGCTTTGGGTAGTATTGACATTTTGACAATATTTATTCTTCCAATCCATGAGCACGGAATGTTTTTCCATCTCTTTATATCTTCTTCAATTACCTGCATAAGCTTTCTATAGTTTTCAGCATACAGATCTTTTACATCTTTGGTTAGATTTATTCCTAGGTATTTTATGCTTCTTCGTGCAATTGTGAATGGGATCAGTTTCTTTATTTGTCTTTCTGTTGCTTCATTGTTAGTGTATAAGAATGCAACTGATTTCTGTACATTGATTTTGTATCCTGCAACTTTGCTGAATTCATGTATCAGTTCTAGCAGACTTTTGGTGGAGTCTGTCGGATTTTCCATGTATAATATCATGTCATCTGCAAAAAGCGAAAGCTTGACTTCATCTTTGCCAATTTTGATGCCTTTGATTTCCTTTTGTTGTCTGATTGCTGATGCTAGAACTTCCAGCACTATATTAAACAACAGCGGTGAGAGTGGGCATCCCTGTCGTGTTCCTGATCTCAGGGAAAAAGCTCTCAGTTTTTCCCCATTGAGGATGATGTTAGCTGTGGGCTTTTCATAAATGGCTTTTATGATCTTTAAGTATGTTCCTTCTATCCCGACTTTCTCAAGGGTTTTTATTAAGAAAGGGTGCTGGATTTTGTCAAAGGCCTTTTCTGCATCGATTGACAGGATCATATGGTTCTTCTCTTTTTTTTGTTAATGTGATGTATCACGTTGATCGATTTGCGAATGTTGAACCAGCCCTGCATCCCAGGAATGAATCCCACTTGATCATGGTGAATAATTCTTTTTATATGCTGTTGAATTCGATTTGCTAGTATCTTATTGAGAATTTTTGCATCCATATTCATCAGAGATATTGGCCTGTAGTTCTCTTTTTTTACTGGGTCTCTGTCTGGTTTAGGAATCAAAGTAATACTGGCTTCATAGAATGAGTCTGGAAGTTTTCCTTCCCTCTCTATTTCTTGGAATAGCTTGAGAAGGATAGGTATTATCTCTGCTTTAAACGTCTGGTAGAACTCCCCTGGGAAGCCATCTGGTCCTGGACTCTTATTTGTTGGGAGATTTTTGATAACCGATTCAATTTCTTCGCTGGTTATGGGTCTGTTCAAGCTTTCTATTTCCTCCTGATTGAGTTTTGGAAGAGTGTGGGTGTTTAGGAATTTGTCCATTTCTTCCAGGTTGTCCAATTTGTTGGCATATAATTTTTCATAGTATTCCCTGATAATTGTTTGTATCTCTGAGGGATTGGTTGTAATAATTCCATTTTCATTCATGATTTTATCTATTTGGGTCATCTCCCTTTTCTTTTTGAGAAGCCTGGCTAGAGGTTTGTCAATTTTGTTTATTTTTTCAAAAAACCAACTCTTGGTTTCGTTGATCTGCTCTACAGTTTTTTTAGATTCTATATTGTTTATTTCTGCTCTGATCTTTATGATTTCTCTTCTTCTGCTGGGTTTAGGCTGCCTTTGCTGTTCTGCTTCTATTTCCTTTAGGTGTGCTGTTAGATTTTGTATTTGGGATTTTTCTTGTTTCTTGAGATAGGCCTGGATTGCAATGTATTTTCCTCTCAGGACTGCCTTTGCTGCGTCCCAAAGCGTTTGGATTGTTGTATTTTCATTTTCGTTTGTTTCCATATATTTTTTAATTTCTTCTCTAATTGCCTGGTTGACCCACTCATTCGTTAGTAGGGTGTTCTTTAACCTCCATGCTTTTGGAGGTTTTCCAGACTTTTTCCTGTGGTTGATTTCAAGCTTCATAGCATTGTGGTCTGAAAGTATGCATGGTATAATTTCAATTCTTGTAAACTTATGAAGGGCTGTTTTGTGACCCAGTATATGATCTATCTTGAAGAATGTTCCATGTGCACTCGAGAAGAAAGTATATTCTGTTGCTTTGGGATGCAGAGTTCTAAATATATCTGTCAAGTCCATCTGATCCAATGTATCATTCAGGGCCCTTGTTTCTTTATTGACTGTGTGTCTAGATGATCTATCCATTTCTGTAAGTGGGGTGTTAAAGTCCCCTGCAATGACCACATTCTTATCAATAAGGTTGCTTATGTTTATAAGTAATTGTTTTATATATCTGGGGGCTCCGGTATTTGGCACATAGACATTTATAATTGTTAGCTCTTCCTGATGGATAGACCCTGTAATTATTATATAATGCCCTTCTTCATCTCTTGTTACAGCCTTTAATTTAAAGTCTAGTTTGTCTGATATAAGTATGGCTACTCCAGCTTTCTTTTGGCTTCCAGTAGCATGATAAATAGTTCTCCATCCCCTCACTCTCAATCTAAAGGTGTCCTCAGATCTCAAATGAGTCTCTTGTAGACAGCAAATAGATGGGTCTTGTTTTTTTATCCATTCTGATACCCTATGTCTTTTGGTTGGCGCATTTAATCCATTTACATTCAGTGTTATTATAGAAAGATACGGGTTTAGAGTCATTGTGATGTCTGTATGTTTTATGCTTGTAGTGATGTCTCTGGTACTTTGTCTCACAGGATCCCCCTTAGGATCTCTTGTAGGGCTGGTTTCGTGGTGACAAATTCCTTCAGTTTTTGTTTGTTTGGGAAGACCTTTATCTCTCCTTCTATTCTAAATGACAGACTTGCTGGATAAAGGATTCTCGGCTGCATATTTTTTCTGTTTAGCACACTGAAGATATCGTGCCAAGCCTTTCTGGCCTGCCAAGTTTCAAAGGAGAGATCAGTCACGAGTCTTATAGGTCTCCCTTTATATGTGAGGGCACGTTTATCCCTTGCTGCTTTCAGAATTTTCTCTTTATCCTTGTATTTTGCCAGTTTCACTATGATATGTCGTGTAGAAGATCGATTCAAGTTACGTCTGAAGGGAGTTCTCTGTGCCTCTTGGATTTCAATGCCTTTTTCCTTCCCCAGTTCAGGGAAGTTCTCAGCTATAATTTCTTCAAGTACCCCTTCAGCACCTTTCCCTCTCTCTTCCTCCTCTGGGATACCAATTATGCGTATATTATTTCTTTTTAGTGTATCACTTAGTTCTCTAATTTTCCCCTCATACTCCTGGATTTTTTTATCTCTCTTCCTTTCAGCTTCCTCTTTCTCCATAACTTTATCTTCTAGTTCACCTATTCTCTCCTCTGCCTCTTCAATCCGAGCCGTCGTGGTTTCCATTTTGTTTTGCATTTCGTTTAAAGCGTTTTTCAGCTCCTCGTGACTGTTCCTTAGTCCCTTGATCTCTGTAGCAAGAGATTCTCTGCTGTCCTGTATACTGTTTTCAAGCCCAGCGATTAATTTTATGACTATTATTCTAAATTCACTTTCTGTTGTATTATTTAAATCCTTTTTGATCAGTTCATTAGCTGTTGTTATTTCCTGGAGATTCTTCTGAGGGGAATTCTTCCGTTTGGTCATTTTGGACAGTCCCTGGAGTGGTGAGGACCCGCAGGGCACTTCCCCCGTGCTGTGGTGTATAACTGGAGTTGGTGGGCGGGGCCGCAGTCCGACCTGATGTCTGCCCCCAGCCCACCGCTGGGGCCACAGTCAGACTGGTGTGTGCCTTCTCTTCCCCTCTCCTAGGGGTGGGATTCACTGTGGGGTGGTGTGGCCCGTCTGGGCTACTTGCACACTGCCAGGCTTGTGGTGCTGGGGAGCTGGCGTATTAGCTGGGGTGGGTAGGCAAGGTGCACGGGGGCGGGAGGGGCAGGCTTAGCTCGCTTCTCCTTAGGTGATCCACTTCAGGAGGGGCCCTGTGGCAGCGGGAGGGAGTCAGATCCGCTGCCAGAGGTTTGGCTCCGCAGAAGCACAGAGTTGGGTGTTTGCGCGGAGCGAGCAAGTTCCCTGGCAGGAACTGGTTCTCTTTGGGATTTTGGCTGGGGGATGGGCGGGGGAGATGGCGCTGGCGAGCGCCTTTGTTCCCCGCCAAGCTGAGCTCTGCCGTCCGGGGGCTCAGCAGCTCTCCCTCCCTTTGTCCTCCAGCCTTCCCGCTTTCCGAGCAGAGCTGTTAACTTCTGACCTCCCAGACGCTAAGTCGCGCTTGCTGTTGGAACACAGTCCGTCCGGCCCCTCCGCTTTTGCCAGCCCGACTCGGGGGCTCTGCTTGGCCGGCGAGCCGCCCCTCCGCCCCGGCTCCCTCCCGCCAGTCCGTGGAGCGCGCACCGCCTCGCCGCCCTTCCTACCCTCTTCCGTGGGCCTCTCGTCTGCGCTTGGCTCCGGAGACTCCGTTCTGCTAATCCTCTGGCGGTTTTCTGGGTTCTTTAGGCAGGTGTAGGTGGAATCTAAGTGATCAGCAGGACGCGCGGTGAGCCCAGCGTCCTCCTACGCCGCCATCTTCCGGAACCAATCTATTTTTAAATTTAAAGTACCTAATATAGTCACTGGAAAATAAAAAGCCCTCACTAAATATTGATTAAAATAATTATATATATATATATATATATATATATATATATATATATATATATGTGTGTGTGTGTGTGTGTGTGTATTTATATATATACACACACACACATATATATACATATATATAAAATTACAAAGTACATATATTCCTTTTTATTTTTTTATTTAAAAATTTTTTTAAAGTTTATTTACTTATTTTGAGAGAGAGACAGAGAGAGCACGAGCAGGGGAGAGGCAGAGGGAGAGAATCCCAAGTAGGCTCTGCACTGTCAGCACAGAGCCTGACCCAGGGCTCAGACCCACAAACCACAAAATCATGACCTGAGCTGAAGTCACATGCTTAACTGAGTGAGCCATCCAGGCACCCCCTAAAGTACATATATTCTTATACAAACATGTAACACACACATATGTGTATAATAAAATATATTCCTAAAGTACTAAACTGAGGGAATTTATTATAAAACTAACTTTATTTTCCATGATCCTCAAGCCTAGAAGGGATATTGACTCTTTTTGTCTAGAAGGAAGCATGCTAATTTTTCATTAGACATAACTTTTCCCTGTTTACTGCTAAGAGGACTAGCATATAGTCTACAGGTTTTCCACAAAAAGAGATATGAATTACAACATCTAAATTGCTTCACATTTTATTATTATATAATTCTAATAATGTGCCTTATATTCCTTATGTGAAAACTAATTCTAGTCAACCTTGGATTATAACTTTTGATGAGTGATATATTGAACCAAGTACAAAGGAAAGATATCAGCATTAGATTTTGTAATTTTATATTCTGGAAAAAGAACACTTTAAATATCAAGACTTACTTCAATGATTCCAGTTAAGATCTTTCTTAAAATTTTTCTTACCAAATTAATCAGTTTTTAGTTAAATCTCAGTAATGTTTGAATATTGATCAAAATGCATTCTAGTCATCATTCTTATTGTAATTCTCAGTATTCAACACTTACCCTCCCCCAGAACTTCATGAGTTTTAAAATGTCTCATAAAGATTAAAATACAATAAGCAACAAAACATCCTGCCTTATTTTGGGAAAGGATTTTTTTTCTTTTGCCAGTATAGAAATAAAGTTCCTTCTCATCTATGTGTTTTTCTCCAAATATTCTTTGTTCTAAATACACAGAGAAGAATAAACTGTCCATTGTTTTTTCAATTCCTTCAAGAAACATCAAATGTTTTTTCTTTGGGCTTTAAATCATTTTATACCAGCAATTAAAATACGTATTTTTTTCCTTGATCTGATACTCAAGAAATTCAGTGTTTTATTGTATTATATTTTAATTTATTTAATAGGAACAGAGGAAATAAAGCCTGTTTTAATCACACTTCAGTAGCATAATTGACTCAAGTGAACATTTGAAAACAGCTATAAAGAATATTTCTAAAATATAAAAAACAATAGAAAATTCCAACCACAGAGATTTGAGTTGTTATTCACTTGTTAGTCTTGTTAGTACTTTGTCCAAAAAAGAAAGGAAATAGGCAGTGGCTGTCATTTTCTCTTCTGCTTCAGAAAAATCCTAGCGAACAATTGGTTTGTTTAGTAGATGTGTTCTGTTGTGCTTAAAATTAGCATAACTAAAATTGTTATGAGGTATGTAAATCCCAGTGGAATTTTGTTTACTTTACGTCTTGCTTTCAACCTGCCCCCCAATTTATTTCACAGTTGTTGGTCTTGAATTTGCAAGAAATTCAGTAGAACATTAATTATCAGCATACTATTTTGAATAGAATGATCTTACAGAGATTATTCAAACTTGTGATGGGCCAAACCTAACTTATTAGAATGGCCATGCCCAATACCTTCCAAAAAAATGTCATTCCCATCTATGCCAGCTTTTGGACAGTCACCTAAACCAGATTGAACCAGAAAGCTAAAAATTATTTGTAGCTTCTCCATGCTTCACCTCTGATATCAAATAACCCTCCTAACAACTCTGATTGCAGTCTCCACCTCTCATTTCATTTCTGCTGGCATAAGGTAGACCACATACAGACATGTAGATTGGATATTGTGAAAGACCAAACACAGTGAGCAACATTGAAGGGGGAGGCGATATCTCCCCTGGGAGAAAGACTGGTCTTGCTTAAAAGAGGTGGATTCCCCAAATTCAGTGCTGCACTTCTATAACTTATGCACATGCTTGTAGGTCCTCTATAACCCTCCCATGGGATTGAGGGGCAAGGAGAACAGATGCAAACATGTTGATGCTGTTGCTGCTTGCTGTGATATGGTTAATGACATCCTTTCTATCTGTTCCAGGAGTCGTGTCTTCTACCAAGATCTATGAGTCAGTAACATGATATTTTTAAATTAATTTATTTAAAATCAAGTTAGTTGACATACAGTGTAGTAAGTGCCCTCCTTAATGCGCATCACCCATGTAATCCATACCCCCCACCCACCTCCTTTCCAGCAACCTTCAGTTTGTTCTCTGTGTTTAAGAGTCACTTAAACACAGTAAGATAAAGTTTTTATCTTACTTTTCCTTCCCTCTCCCTTTGGTCATCTGTTGTGTTTTTCTTAAATTCCATATATGAGTGAAATCATATATTTGTCTTTCTCTGCTTGACTTATTTTGCTTAGCATAATACACTCTAGTTTCATAGTTTTCCGTTGTGTGTGTGTGTATATATATATATATATATATCACATCTTCTTTATCCATTCATCAGTAGAGCTACATTTGGGCTCCTCCATAATTTGGCTATTGTTGCTAATGCTGCTATAAACATTGGGATGCATGTAACCTTTTGAATCAGCAATTTTGTATCCTTTGAATAAATACCTAGTAGTGCAATTGCTGAGTCATAGGGTAGTTCTATTTTTATTTTTTTGAAGAACCTCCATACTGTTTTCCAGAGTAGCTACTGTACCAGTTTGCATTCCCACCAACCGTGCAAAAGTGTTCCCCTTTCTCCACATCCTCACCAACATCTGTTGTGTCCTCAGTTGTTCATTTCAGCCATTCTGACAGGTGGAGGTGGGAACTCATAGTGGTTTTTTTTTTGCAAATGACATATCAGATGAAAGGTGTCTGAAATCTATAAAGAATTTATCAAACTCATCATCTAAAAAAAAAAGAATAATCCAGTGAAGAAATAGATAGAAGACATGAATAGACACTTTTCCAGAGAAGATATCCAGATGGCTAACAGACATATGAAAAGATGCTCAACATCACTTATTATTAGAGAAGTAACATGTTGATTTACGATGTGGTAAATACAGTAAAATCAACCTTCTATCTGTTATCAGTTTTTGTCTGTTAAACATTCGTTTATATTATACAGAAATCCCATTCCTAGGTATTTATCCAAAGGAAATGACACCTATGTCCACATAAAGGTCCTACATAAACCTTTGTTGTAGATTTGTTCATAATCATCCCAAACTGGAAGGAAGCTAAATGCGTATTAACTTTGAATGGACAAAGACAACTGTGATACGTTAATAGAATACTACTCAGCAATAAAAAGGTATAAACTAAGGAAAAAGGCAACGTGATGAATCTCAAAATCATTACGCTAAATGAAAGAAGCCGTGCACCAAGGCTCTATATTGTATGATTCTATTTATATGAAATTCTGGAAAAGGCAAAATTATAGGGACATAAGTCATATCAGAGATTGCAAAGAATGGAGGAGGGTAATATGTGAAAATTGACTACAAAGGGGCATCAGGAAATATTTTGGGATGATGAAATAGTCTATAACTTGACCATGATGGTGATTACACAACTGTATATATTTGTCAAAACTCATTGAACTTTACACTTAAAAAGGGTGAACTTTATTTTAACTGCATTTCTATGAAAAACTGGAAGTTCAGTTAAATGTTTGTTTTGTTTTTATTTAAATCAGTTTGCTTATCAGAAACTCAGATACTTGGCAGGTAAGGAGAAATGTAAAGTTTCCTACTATTAGAGAGTCAGTTTGTTATAGGGAAAAGCACATGTTTCCAGAAGTAAGGATATCTGGGTTCAAGTCATGGCTCTTGTACAAACCGTAGGCTATATTTGAGACTTCCAGGATCTGAGGTTGCTTCAGAATTAAAATAAAAGGTGGACTATGGAGGATTCTGAGGTGAGTTTCAATATTTATTCATTTCTGTTAGAGCTAGAAGAAACACCCATACAAAATTCCTCTATCCAATAGTGATTGCCTAGAACACCCACTAATATTCACTTCAGATAGGGCAAACTAGCCTGGGCATCATAAAATTTTCAAGTAATCAACCATCAGTATTGAAGGTAGTTTGCGATAATTCTTTGGACTTATCAGTGGATGTCCTGATATTTTCCTTTCTTTCATTCCTTTCCTTTCTTGTGGAGTTTGGCTCCATGTATGGATAAAGTTTGTTCGCTGCCTTACCGGGGAAGCTAAACTCTTCTCTTAGATATGGTAGTGAGAAAAGTCCAGTTAACTTCTCATCTCTTTTCTTGTGTAAAATGAGACTCTTCATCAGGAATCACAGTTGCCAACTAATTCAGCTTGGCAGAAGATGTAAAGACACTCAAAACACAGTTGCAGCTAAAATTAAATTCAGCTGCTTACTCTAAAGACAGTTTTACCCTCAGACTTCTTTTGGTAGAGATTCATTTATTGAACTCTTGATGTATTTTCGTTCAAAGCATTCACCCATTCCAATTCCATTCTGTGTAACAGCACTTCCTAAGTGTTACAGTTAAAAAAAAAAAAAAGATTGGAATCTGTTATATAGCTGAAACTTCATTTGTAGTAACTTCCACAAGAGGTCTACCGATTCCATCTCTTTGATATATCAGATAAGAAGGTGGAGAGCAAACAACTTTTTATTAAAATCACAAGGCGGGACACCTGGGTGGCCAACTTTGGCTCAGGTCATGATCTCACGGCTAGTAGCTTGGAGCCCCACATCGAGCTCTGTGCTGACACCTCAGTGCCTGGAACCTACTCAGGATTCTATGTCTCCCTCTCTCTCTGCCCCTCCCCTGCTCGCGTTCTTTCTCTGTCTCTCTCTCTCTCAAAAATAAATAAATGTTAAAAAAATCACAAGGAAGACTTACTTAAATACAATATTTGAACCTCAGAAGGTCTGATTAAGTATGTTTCAGGTAGGATCTGAGAATCCTTTTTTAAACAAGAAAAACAAGAAGGTGATCCACTTCTCAGTATATAAGAGGATCTCTAATATTAACAAGAGTTGTTTTGTGTCTTCTTTGATTCCAAAATGAATCATCAAGTTCCATAGATGTCTGCTCTTTATAGATGTTCATGCCCATTACTCTTTTTATTTCTTCTGGTGCGGTGGCAGAACAAATATTCAAAGCTCCTCACCAAGACCATTACAATAACATTCTGAATCCTCTTGATAATCTTGTCTTTCCAAAACATTCCATGTGTGATTTACTTCCTGTAAATGTTTCATGACACTTCTCCATTCAAATACATTTCAAATCCCTCTAATTTCCATGCAGTAAAGTTAAAAACTGTCATTCAAGTCACTTTACTCTGAACATTCAGTGTTATGCTGTAATACTCTCTTTGCCTGAAATGCCATTGTTTGTAATCCCTACCTGACACAATCCTACTCTATCCTCTAATTTCTAACTCAGATATCAATCATCTTAATGCAGCCCTTTCTGGTCCCCTAAAGCATAAATAAAAACTTCCACAGCATTTTATGTACATGTCTAGCATATATATTATAGGTAATAGATGCTCAATAAACATTCAATAAATGAAAAAATGATTACATGTTTAACTCCAGTTATTATGACTCATTATCCTCTTATATCTTAGTCATTCAGCCATTTTTCATTTTTAAGTGTAATACTTTATGAGGAAAGCACACATAGAGAAAAACACACTAAACATAAGTATGCAACTAGATGAATTTTCACAAAGTAACCAGAAGCCAAATTGGGAAACAGCACATGATCAGTAACCCAGAAGCAACCTCACGGCCCCTCCCATTCCTGTTTCCTGCCAAAGGCAACCATTATCCTGACTTCTGGCACTATATATTAAGTGGTCTATTTACCTGACATTAATGAAATCATACAGTATGTACTGTTTTGTATCTGGCTTCTATTTCTGACTATTGTGTTTGTGAAGTTCACCTATATTTTTGTATGTTAGCAATAGTTCTGTTCTAATTGTTACATAGTAATCCAGTGTATGAAAATACCATGATTTATCTACTCTATTTGTATGGGCATTTTAATTGTTTCCAGTTAGGTACTGGTATATTTGTTATAATCTGATAATATTACTATAAATGTTTTATACATGTCTATTGATAATTGTATGCAAACATTCCTTTGAGCATATACCTAGGAGCAGAATTTCTGGGTCAAACACTGTTGATCCTTTTTTATAAATATTTCACCCATACATTGTATTCAACCTTACTTCCATTGAATTCAATATTTCAGGCTTAGGTAATTTCTTTTTTTTTTAACGCTTATTTACTTTTGAGAGAGAGAGAGAGAGAGAGAGAGAGAGCGTGAGCATGGGAGGGACAGATAAAGAGAGGGAGACACAGAATCCAAAGCAAGCTCCAGGCTCTGAACTGTCAGCACAGAGCCTGACACGGGACTCAAGCTCATGAACTGTGAGATCATGACCTGAGAAGTCAGAGGCTACACCGACTGAGCCACCCAGGCTCAAGTTTAGGTAATTTCTAATTGGGATTAGTAGAGTGGCCTCAGAACTGGTCTTCCTGCCTTTATCCATCACTACCCATTTTCCCCAATTTTGGCAGAGCCATCTGTATAAAATACAATTTTCATCATGTCTTCAACTACCTGAAAACTTTTTACAGATACCCAGTAATTTATAGAAAAAAATGTAAGTTTTCTTATGGCATACAATTTAATTTCTAATCTTGCCAGTGTTAATTTTTTGGCCTCATAACTTCCAATTCTTATTATTATAGCATTTCATTTCAGTAATCTAAAATTTTATTACTTTTCTTTACTTCATTACAGTAGCCACTCTTCTAATGTAGTCAACAAGGACTTGAGTGCAGAGGTGTTTTCTTTTTGATGATTTTAGGGAAATTCCTCTTAGCCTAGAAGTCACTCCTATTGAGTTCTGGCTTCATGTAGGCATTGGCTGACCCTTAGCTCATAAAAGATTTGTGGTATTCTGTAAATTATTTAACAAATACTGTTGGAGATCCTATGCCTTTGGTTTGAATCATAGAAGGTTCTGGATGTTGTGTATACCCTTTACAAGTAGAACAATATTTACTGATCAAGGGGTCCTGCTGGGCTGAGTCCCCAGGTGGGATTAAGTAGTACAGGCTATAGAACTACATAGAGTTCCATGAAAGAAGCCTACCAAATAATTACTGGAAATCTTATTAAGAGGGTAGTGTTTAGGGTTGAGTGATATAGGAGGCAACCAAAAATCTCTTGAATTTGTAGAACTTTTTCTCTATCTATAGGGCATTTTTTTCAGGAAGTGGGGGCTGGAAGACAAAGTCGTGATTATTCATGATAGAAAGATTGCTTGATGGTAAGCTAGAATATTGGCAGCAAGTGAATTGGGAAAATTGATATGAGCCAAGACTTGGAATTCATCTGTGCAGTGGAGAAACAGCAATTATTGTAGATTAAGAGGACCACTCCAGTGAGGGCAGTTAAGCCAGAAAGAAGTAAGATAGCATAAATTCTGGCAAGCAGTTGGTCAAATTTAGGGTGCTAGAAAAAATAAAAAAGGGACCAAGTTAAAAGATAAGAGAACAAAGAGACATGGACCCAGTCTAAAAATAGCTGGACAATAGGAATTCAGATGTAATCAATTTGAATAAGCAAATAGAATTTTGTATAGAGCTAACGGCTGAATAAGAATTTTCTCAGCCCATTCTCCTGCTGGGGAACTAACCTAATCTTTAAAAAAAAAAAAGACAGGTTCTGAATCTGCAGATTAGGTAAGCATAAAGAGCTGACTAGTTGATAGGTTATATAGTGAGATCTCAGAATCCCTGAGACATGTTTATAGCATAACTCCTGGTGGTCAAAGATACTCTTATTTCTCTTATTCTATAGGGTTGAATGCAAATTTTGATCTCTACAGTATTAGTCTTAGTTTTTTGCTTACTTTGTTTATGTGTGGTGTTGGAGAAGAAGCATAATATTACATTACTATAGTAACTGTTACTGGATCATCAGGCTGCTAGAATATGGTCGAATCTGTAGGTCATTGATTGGTAAGTATTTCTCCAACTCGGATACGAGAACCATATTGAATACTTATTAAAAGTCCAAAATTCTGAGCCCCTCCTCAATCTGATTGGCTTGAAAACCTCCAGATGGTGGAGGGGTAATAGCAACCTGGAAACTGCATTATAAAATAAGTAGTCCAGGTGATTCTTTTGTAACAAAATGTAGTAACTCTATTTAGACAGGGCAGACTTGAATGGGTTTAAACTAAATTCTTGGGAGGGATTGAGAAATTGTGATCCTATGGGCCAGGAGAGATGACTGGTATACACATAACTTAAATCAGAAGAGCAAATTAAAAATCAAGGAAAAATAGGGTTGCGTGAAGAGATCTGGTCCAAGGTAATGGAGAGTATGTCAGTCAGGTAGAATCGTTTTCTGAGTTTTTCAACATGGGAATTTGGCTTGTAGGCTTCTCTTAATAATCGAGCATACTTTCAAGTTGGAACTCAGTTTAATGAAGTACTTTTACTCTTTGGTAATGTTTGTTCTTATGGGGCTAAAGAACCTTCCTAACTCCCTCAAGAGTTTAAGTATTCTCTTCATAGGGAAGACTGTGTCTACAGCCTGGGTTGGTACTTGAGAATATTTGTATTCCTCAGAATGACTATTTTGTTGTGGACTTAGTCTTCTGCTTCATAGTTTGATTAATTGTGTGTGTGTATGTGGTACATGTGTATTTCTAGTCACCCCCTTCCTTGTCCATAGTTATGGATCTTGTCTGGGTTATAGACCTTGATGATAATATTCTGTATTAAAGTTTATTGATAGCAGTTGATATTTTTATAATGTTAAAAAATCACTTTTCCTAAAGATTTGTTGTATAATATGTAAAGAACAGATAAAGATCTTAAAGAAGGGAGAATGTATCTTTTGTTTCTTACAAGAAAGCATCAGAGTGATTTTTCTAGTATCTGTCCATTTTTGCTATTCCCTTTAAATCTTTGAGGTTCTATTGTCCTTTCTTTTCCATCTCCTCTTTCCTTCTATCAGATACTTTACAATATTTTATGTTATAAAAAATTCCTGTATGTTTGTGTATGGGAAACAAAGATTTAATCAGTTAATGATTGATAAACCCTTAATGCCATTTTAACGAGAAAAGCATTAATTGTAATGCATTTAAATAATTACTCTGTTGTCAGGGGATATAAAGGTCAGTGTGCTTCTATAATTATTTCTGTTCCCATTATCTCAACCTCCCTCAAATTTTATTATATCAACTGCAGCTCAGCATAGGAGTGTCTAAGATGTTCACCTTTGAATAACTATTTTCAAGAATACAAGCTAAAACTGGCTTCAACTTCTATTTTGCAAATGAAACAGTAGTTCCTATCAGTCACCACTGGGAGGTAGCACATGTATTGTGTTTTCCTTACATTTTTGTGTAAAGTTACGAACTAAGAGCTCGTAGTACCCAAAGTTAATGATAGTATTTTTATGATTTGCATTAAATTTGTGTTAAAATATGTAATTAGTAACTATGGCCCAATTGGTGAACAGCAGAAGCTAAACTATATAAACAACCAAATGTCATCCATGCTGTGTTGGGAAGTCAGTGTTTTCCCCTGAGGAAAAGATACATAATGCTGAATACTTGACTATTTTGTCATCTGCATCACTTTATGAAAAACTAAGTAACAGGAAGTCTTATGCTCAATTTGAGAATAGTTTACAAACAAAAATAGTTCTGGTTACATGCCTGAGTTAGAAAATAGCATTGAATATGGGAAGGTAATTTGCAGACCTGCACATATCACAGTAGGAATATATTTCTGCTCTGCATAGATTTTTTTTAATAGCCATTAAATTGTTACTGTTACTAAAATGTATTCCTGGAAATTTGGACTTTACCACAGTAAGTCAATTTCCTCTTTAAAACATGCTATTTTGAGCTTCATTAATGTGAAAGTTAACCTCAGAGCATTAGAGGCTCATGCCATTAAAAGTGTCAAATATTTTTAATGTTAGTGAACTTTAAATATGTCAGATAGAAAACTTTTTTGCTCAAAGAATTTAGGGTTAAGTTTCGACTAATGTTCCATTCTAATTCAGTTCTTTCTTAGTACTTAGCTACAATTCTGTAATAGTGTGTATAATGGAGAACATTTTTGCTGTAAAATCATAATTTATACACTTTAAATATAATTTATTTGGAGTTAGCTAACATACAGTGTGTATACAGTGTGCTCTTGGCTTCAGGAGTAGATTCTCATGATTCACCGCCCAGTGCTCATCCCAACAAGTGCCCTCCTCAATGCCCACCCCCCATTTCCCCCCTCCCCCGCCCTCCCCCATCAACTGTCAGTTTGTTCTCTGTATTTAAGAGCCTCTTATGGTTTGCCTCCCTCTCTGTTTGAAACTATTTTTCCCCCTTCCCTTCCCCATGGTCTTCTGTTAAGTTTCTCAGATTCCACATATGAGTGAAAACATGTGATATCTGTCTTTCTCTGACTGACTTATTTCACTTAGCATAATACCCTCCAGTTCCATCCACATTGTTGCAAATGGCCAGATTTCATTCTTTCTCATTGCCAAGTAGTATTCCATTGTATATCTAAACCACAACTTCTTTATCCATTCATCAGTTGATGGACATTGGGCTCTTTCCACAATTCGGCTGTTGTTGAAAGTGCTGCTATAAACATTGGAGTACATGTGCCCCTGTGAACCAGCACTCCTGTATCCTTCGGATAAATTTCTAGTTAGCTACTATATTTCTATTGTGAATATTTATCTTGCACTTGTTATTATCCACATATGTAAACTCTGTGACTATTATAATGAATCAACCTTTTGGAAAAACACTCTGGGATGCTGGTTTTTACTATATAATTTATCGTTATTTTAGGGCTTGCAAGACAGAGTAACAAAGAGTATTATCATTTGTATTTAATCTGATGATTTCTCCTCTCATTATACAAATCTGTCTACAAAATTACCAGAGCATGCCCTCTTAGCTTTCCAGGTCAGACTGGGACATGAATTCAAATAATTAAAGCCCAAACATATGATAACCAGAAATAGAGTAGAAGCTCTTTTAACCCACTGTCACATTACTTACTCCCTAGTTCATTTAGTCTCTTCTTTCCTCTGGGAATCAAAATGGACTGATGTTTCAGACACAGTGAAAATTCACAGCAAAGTGTTTGACCATCAGTAAACCTGCAGCCTTTTATTCTAATGTGTTGTTCTTACGCTTATCTAGTAGTCAGAGTTTAGTTTCCTATTATAGAGCATCCTTCAGATAGGTTAAAGCAGATAAGTTACTTATCTAAAACATGAGATAGCCCAGGAAATCCAGAATCACAGACTCTGAGTCACGATTCCTCCAACATGTGAGGAGCTGGAAATGGAATAAGAGTAGAAATCTAGGCATGACCTCCATCCTCTTCTCACACCTGACTCCATCTCACCCAAGGGAGGCGTCATGAGTATTTGTGTGGATACCCCAGTTCACACTTTAAGCCTCTTGTGGCCTGGCGACAAAGAACTATTGTCAAGTTAGCCTGCAGGAGGAGTGGCCCAGCAAGAAACTTGAAAAGGACCAACAAAAAGCCGCTTTGACTAGGAAATGTTGAGGTTTTGATTTGTCAAGATACGTTCTAGAAGCACATGCTTCAGGTAGATACTTCTCTTCCACATAGGGACTCCTTGTTTCATAGGGAGGGGCACAGCCAAAACAATGATCCATTTGCTAAGGTCTAAAAGTGGCATTGCTTGTAAGCAATGCAGTCAGGCACACTGGGGCTATTGATGTTCAACGTTAATAACTGGCAACCTCCTCTCAGAGCTTCTGTCACGGCTGCTGGAAATCGTCACCACCATTCTCATTAGAGAATCAATCATTGTAGCTATAGTTTGTCCACAGGAAAAGAATCTCAGTAGTCTACCTCCTTCCTAATGTGTCCACATCTAAATTGCAAGGGAGCTTGACCAAGAAAGTGTCCAGCTTCTGCTTCAGAGAAGCCTAACTCAGAAAATAGGAAATTCTCCCAATCTAAGAAGAATGTTCAATATCTCTGCATGGCCCCAAAGACAGACTTAATGCTCACAAGCTTTTGGGTTAACTGCTTTTCTTCTAAAGCAGTCTGTGTTGATTGCACTTACACAATCGCATAATTTAAACAAACATTATGTCAACCCACAAAAACATAAATAAAAAAGAAAATTGTTTCTTTGGAAACTTTTTTGAATTGTTTGGAAAAACTTGATGAAGGTGAGTTGCTCTTAAAATACTATTAAATTAGGTGTGGGTGGAAAAAGTCATGAAACTCTAAAAAAGACTCTGCAGTGACGTCACTTTTCAGTGGTTTTAGGTTATGTCTTCATTTCACTTTATAGAAAGCAAAACTTGAAAACAACTGTAGATAGTCCATTATAGGCATAGATAATGAAGAAAAAACAACAAGTTACTTCAATTATCAGAGGCATATTTAAAGTAAAGATGTTGGCCCTACATACAAAAGTTTTTAACAGACTTTGTTAGCTGGTTTGAGAATTGGGGGGAAAAAATCATCGTATTGAGTCCTAAGAGAAGTATCCATTTATCAACCTGGCACTCAAAATCTTATAGACGCATTGAAGTTGTCTATTATGTGAAAATAACTTCACAATGTAGTTAACTTATGATTTCTCACTTGAATTGACTTTTTTTTTTTTTTGATTCACCAACTGATTAATCCTGATCTCTTTGGAAAAAATGGCTTCTCCAGTATATCCAGCCAATTAAAATTATGCCTGTAACTTGAATACCTGTGCTGGTTACTTTGTCTTGGATCTAAATTAATTTCTTATAAATTCAGTTCTACCATAATTAAGAAAATAGGTGAAACAACAACCCCATATTATTTTTGCCAAATTTTCACAGACAAAGTGAAACGAAGAGTAGGAATTATGAGGTATAATTAATTAATTAAATTCTACTTTAAAGAGGAGAGAATTTAAGTTACTATTCCTATATAAAAGGCAACTGAAACAATTATGTTGCTAATTATCTTTTCTTTTTTTTATCATGTTATACACTCTCAGGAACTGTTATGCAATTTGTTTGCTTTTATATCTGCATATACCTTCTCAATTAGCTGTTACTAAAAATTAATAAACATTTTGGATGTATTCTGCATTAAAAATGTAGCTTTTCTGGCATAATTATCTTACATTGTTTCCCTTGGTACTGTTTGTTCTGGTTTTAAATTGCCACTTCCAGTCCCTTATATTTACCTGGACTCATTTCTGATTCTTGCACTCTGTAGATGTCCTTAATTTGATTTAACCATCTTTGCTAAGAATTGGTGAGGCTCTTGAGGTCTGCTCTTATATAGAGCTCTCACTTTGTCCTGATGACCAGATTCTGGGTTCTAGCTGAGTGCAATTTACATTCATAGCCATCCCCTGCTTTCTAGATCCTGCCTGGTTACAGTTTTTCCAGTTCTAGCTCCTTGTCTCTCCTTCATGACTTGCTGAACCCAAATACTTCAAATTTTCAGGGAACTGAACTATGTCAAAATATAACTATTAATCCTCGTTGGTTCTGGTATCATTTATCTTTCCTTTCTGCCGCTCTGCTGTATTTATTTTTCCAATTTGTTTTTGTTTATCAGCCCATATTTCTGAAACAAATTGATTTTATCTTGTCATTTTTAAGCAGAGCTCTATCCATTATACCTCAATGTTTTTATCAGTCAGAATTGTATGCAGCTGCATATAACAACAACAACAGCAACAACAACAACAAAACCCCCAACAGCTAACAGTCGCTTAAATAATTAGTCATTTGTCATTTATTTTTCCTCCACTACTATAAGTCTGGAGTTCAGAGGGCAGTGTATCGGCTGAGTGCTGCCAACGGGGATCAAGCATCCTGTCTTTTTGACTTCCTAAATAATTTAGCCTAGTACTTTTGTCCATTTGGTGGTATGATAACCTCTGATTTTTGCCAATTTCCAGCATCTTCTTCCTTTCATGAAAAATACCCTTTCTGCCTATCAACATTAAAAAAGAAAACTTTGTTGGGGGTAGAATTGACATGCAATTAACCGGATAGATTTACAGTAAGCGACTTAATAGGTTTAGACCTATGTATACACACAGTCTTCACCACAGTAAAAACAATTCACATACACATTGCCCCTCAGAGTTCCCTTTTGTCCCTTTCTGTTCCCTTCCTCCTGATCTCCTCTATCCCCAGGGAGCTACTAATGTGCTCTCTGTAACTAAAAATTTGTCCTGATTTTATAGAATTTTATACAAATGAAATTATACAATATATATTCTCTTTTGTATGGCTTCACTCAACATAACTATTTTGAGATTAATTCATGAGGTCATGTACATCAATAGTAAGTTCCTTTTTATAACTGACTGATGTCTGATTTTATGAATATATTAACATTTGTTTATGAAGTCACCTGTTGATAGACTTTGGGTTACCTTCCGTTATGGATTATTACAAACAAGGCTACCATGAACATACGTATGAGAGGCTTTGTATGGACATATACTTTTTTTCTGAGGTGGTTGGGTCACATGGTAAATTATTTTTGTTAAGTTATTATTGTAGTTTACTTTATATATTGTATCATGTATTTTATATTGCAATATGTCTTACAATATACAGTAAAATATATTGAAATATATTTATTATAAATATTAACGTTTCATGAAACTTCTGATCTGTTTTCCAAAGTGACTGTGCCAGTTTACATTTCCACAAGCAGTGTGTGAGAATTTCAACTACTCTATATCCTCATTAACATGGTGGTATGGTCCATCTTTTTAATTGAAATCTAGTGGTATATCATTATGATTTAATTTGCTTTTACTTAATGACTAGCAATGTTGAACATCTTTCTATGTGCTCATCTGCCATCTTTGTATCTTCTTTGTTGAAGTGTCTGTTCAGATCTTTTGCCCATTCTTTTGATTTATTTGTTTTCTTGAGCTTTGTATTCTGAATACAAGCCCTTAGATTTGTGACTTGGAAATATTTGCCCTCCTCATCTGTGGTCTATCTTTTCTTTCTCTTAACAGACTGGTTTGCGTATTAGAAATTTTAAATATTAAGTTAATTTTATCAGTTTATCTTTTATATATTATGCCTGTGGTCTCATATAAAAAAAAAAAAATTTTTTTCCTAACCCAAAGTCACACAGATTTTGTCCTATATTTTCTTTTAGAAAGTTTTAGTTTTAGGTTTTACATTTAAATCTGATGCATGTTGATTTTTTAGAAAATGTTGGGGTGCTTGGGCGACTCAGTCGGTTAAGTGTCTGATTTCGGCTCAGTCATGATCTCACAGTTCGTGGGTTCAGTCCCCGCGTCAGGCTCTGTGCTGACAGCTCAGAGCCAGGAGCCTGCTTCAGATTCTGTGGCTCCCTCTCTGTCTCTCTGCCCCTCTCCGGCTCATGCTCTGTCTCTGTCTGTCTCTCTCTCAGAAATAAATATTTAAAACAGTTTTAAAAAGTGTAACAACAGGTATGGGTTGATATTCGTTTTCTTATGTGGATATCCACATTTTGGGGGTTGATTTATTTTTTCAAGTTTATGTATTTGTTTTGAGGCGGGGTGGTAGAAGGCAGAGAGAGAGAGAATCCCAAGAAGACTCCTTGCTATCAGCACAGAGTTCTACACGGAGCTCAAAAATCACAAATCATGAGATCACGACCTGAGTCAAAATCAAGAGTTGGCAACTCAACTGATTGAGCCACCCAGGTGCCTCCAAATTTGGGTTTTTATTTAAATTATATTTTTTCCATTTGGTGAAAAGACTATCCTTTTCTCACCGAATTACCTTTATGTCTTTTTTGAATCAATTGATCATGTACATGTGAGTCTTTATGCAGAATTGATTCTTTTTCATTGATATGTATGTTAGTCTATCTTTATATCAATACCATACTGTATTGGACTGAAATCTAATGGCTTGAAATCAAGTAGTGCTAGTTCTTTTTATTTTTCAAAGTTGTTTTGATATTCTAAACTTTGCATTTCCATGTAAATTTTAGCATCAATTTATCTACTTACAAAAAAAAAAGACCTTCTGAGATTTTTATTGGGATTTTTCATTGGGATTGCATCTATAGACCAATTTGGAGAGAACAGGGATCTTAAAAATTATAGTGTTTTGATCCATGAATATGGCATATCACTGCATTTATTTAGATCTTTTAAAATTTATCTGCTCAATATTGTGTACTGTACAGGTTTTATACAATAAGATGGCCACTTTTCTTTTAAGCAGTGCATCTTTATTCCAAGCCAGAAGAATGAAGAAACGCTAAAAATCTCTTCAAGGCATTAGGCTTCATCTATTATTTATCTATTTTTGTAAGAAAGCTTTACCAAAGAACTTGAAGCTTCATCTCATTGGCCGAAATTATTCATATAGTAGAATGTAGTAGGAAGATAGTATGAAAGTATGCTTCCAGACACTATAATGGAAGGTGTCAAGAGAAAATGGGTATGGGAATGATTCTCAAGTAGCTGATTCACAAAGATTTAAAATTAACTCTGTCATTAGATTTTTCAAAAACTCCTAGCCATTTTACTGTATTTACTATGCTCTAGAATGGCATGAAGGTTTTCATCTTGTATATAGAGGAAGAACTTCCCTTTCACATTGGGTATTTCAGGTTTCTAACCTTAAAATATTGGATCTGAACTCATAGCTTTTCCAGGATTAAATGATGTTATTGATATTCAGCCTGAATTTCGTTATACGTCGTTATCTAACTGTAAGTCTATTTCCTTTTTTGTAGAAAATATCGGTCTGTCTTATTATAGGAAGGATCCAAGGTATTTACGTGACCTATTGGTGTTAGTTTTGATAGTGGGATCCAATTGTCAAGGTCTCTAATAATACCAGAGTTTGGGATTAGATACCCTAGGACACCATTGAGCCATAGATAGAAGGTGGGAAGCAATACTCCTTAACAAAGGATAGTGTGTTTGCTCAAGCAACCAGCACATATCTCGCCCGATATTCCCTCAGCGCTCTGTCACACAATGTGGGTAATACTGGAGACTGAAGCTGGGAAAAATGTTACATTTTGTGTTGAGAGTTTCCTGTTACCATGTAAGTGTTGGTCAAAATTGTATACTTTGGAGGCAGGCTTGATGATCATTTTGGCCATCTTTCTGTAACTCTTCAGTTTTAATATTTATTTATTTATTTATTTATTTATTTATTTATTTATTATTTATGAGAGAGAGCCTGCAAGTAGGGGTAGAACAGAAAGAGAATCTTAAGCAGGTTCCACAC
Source organism: Neofelis nebulosa (assembly GCF_028018385.1). Classification (NCBI taxonomy): domain Eukaryota; kingdom Metazoa; phylum Chordata; class Mammalia; order Carnivora; family Felidae; genus Neofelis; species Neofelis nebulosa. The sequence continues at coordinate 37,251,518 of NC_080782.1, read as the reverse complement.
CCAGCGCTCAGCCTGATACAGGTAGGACACGGGGCCTGACCTGACAGGCCCGAACGTGAGATCATGCCCTGAGTCAAAATCAAGAGTCAGGCACTTAAGCAACGGAGACATCTAGGCGCCCCAGCTTTATAAAGAAATAAAGTCTTCCAAGTTACTGTAAATCAGATTGGTCTTTGTCTTCTTTAAATTACCCTACAACTGCAATAACAGCAAATAAATGCCATAAAATTACTCCTGAATGTCACAAATAAAATAACATATGATGAAATGCTATTTTTAATTTCGTCTTTTCTGTGATATACTCTAAGATAACTTACATCAGAAGCAGTGTGCAGGAAGAAAAATCAGTGAGTAGAAATGAAGCTGTCCCAAGAATTATTTTCTTAAATGTACAGTTGTATGGTGACGATAACACAGACCACTTTGGGGTTCTAACACTAATTCTGACACTCAGTAGCAAAATGAACTCAGGCAGCTTGTCTGTTCTCTCCAGATTTCCTAACCTGTAAAATAGAGTTTTAAAAATTTACTTAATATGGTTGTTACAAATTTTTGATAATATGTGTAGGATGTCTTATGTATAGTAAATACTATTAAATAGGGGCTAATGTGGAAACATATAATGATAGAGATTGTATGGGGGAAATCCTAACTACTTTCTTCAGTTATTTCTCTAAAACACAACAAAATAAACATTGTACACTCTGTTTTTTTCTATTTCAGAGAAGATAAATATTTACATCACTTGCTTTTCTATCCCCTTAATCCATCCTTTCCCCCAAGCATTAGTGCCTCAGATGCAATTTTTAAAATAATGACAATAAAAGAAAAACATGGTACAAAAAACATATTCCAAGCTACATTGACTTGCTGTGGTTGAGTTTTCATAAAATGACCTCTTTTTCCTTTGGTTTTGGGCCAGAAACCTTAGACAAAAATGTGAGCTATGGAATCAGCAAATTTAGTACATCTTCTCAAACAGAAATCCAGATAAATAATCTGAAATTACAAATTGGATTTAATCTAGGTATGAAGGCATTGCTGCTTCATGGAGTTTGCATTGCTGAAACCTGTTTGTCTATACATTCTTTGAGATTTTCAGACATTTTCAGTCCCTGGAGCTGTCAATGTGTCATTGCTCCAGTGACAAATTTATCTAAAAATGTAAATGTAGCATATGAAGTGTCACTGGAGATCTTTCTTGTAGTGAAACCATTTGTAAGAAAAACAAAGAAAACTCTGGTGACCTATAACGTGAATAAAATAAGTAGACATCAAGAAAAAATGGCACTTTATGATTCCTGGAACATTATTGGAATCAGGCATAAACTAGATCTCATAGCATTTAATTAATTAAAATCCAGTGCATGGACAATTAATTAAAATCTCTTCTTCCTTGGTTGTTGGAAAGTATCACTGATCTGGTGACTGGGAGATTGAAAAAGTATACAGTGCCTCTAAATACCTGAATTATCGTTATGTTTCATCTTGGTGGGACCAAACTGTTCAGGCATACATATGCCTTTTCTACCTTACATGCGGTCAGAGTGTTCTGTATTAGGATTTCTATACCTTATTCTCTAAATGTTGTTTTTCTCCTCATAAATGTATCTGATAATTAAAAGCCGTCAGCAGCTGCATCAAAAATGTAGGACATGGGGCGCCTGGGTGGCGCAGTCGGTTGAGCGTCCGACTTCAGCCAGGTCACGATCTCGCGGTCTGTGAGTTCGAGCCCCGCGTCAGGCTCTGGGCTGATGGCTCGGAGCCTGGAGCCTGTTTCCGATTCTGTGTCTCCCTCTCTCTCTGCCCCTCCCCCATTCATGCTCTGTCTCTCTCTGTCCCAGAAATAAATAAAAAACGTTGAAAAAAAAAATTAAAAAAAAATGTAGGACATGTGATAGAATGAAAGGTAATGGTTGTGAAGTAAGACTAAACTAAATTCAAATCTCAGATTCGCAATGAATTTCCTCACCCTGATACCAGGGTTAGAGTTTGGGTCAGGGTCAGGATCAAGTAATTAACCTTCTATGTTTCGTTTTCCTTGTTTGTAAAATGTGAATAATAACATTTTTACAACAGAGCACTGGTGGGTAAGAATGAAGTCTCTGACAGCTCCTCCTCAAAATTGATGCTATTATATGTAGTATTATTCTCTACCCCACTGTGGTATGACTTAACAGGAGTGGGTTTGGGTGATGTAAAGTAGCTGGTATTTTTCTCTTCCAATTTGCATATTCAGATGACATGAAATTATGCTTGGTATGATGATCCTTTCTGTCACACTTTAAGAGGTTTCTGTTAAGGTAATGAAACTGTTAGGGGTTTGGGGGTGTTCAACAAATTCAGGACTGTAAAAGAATTTCTTTCCAATGAATTGAGCGGCTTACATGGTAGAGTGGAAAACGAGTTGAGTAAGGAAGCACAGAGCACTGAGAACATGAGGTCAAGAGAGAAACAGGAGTATTTGCTGTACGATATTTGTGTATTTATTTATTTATATTGCTCTCCCACCCCCTGTATGACTGGATAAAGGATAAATCAATGTGTGTGTGAGGTGCATGTATATGTGTATGAGTGTGTGTGTGTGTGTGTGTGTGTTCACACATTTTGAAAAAGTAAAACAGATCTTAATTTGTTTTTATTTTACTTCTTAATCATTTTTGACCCTCTCACTCTCCTTTCTTCTTTTTATCTCTCCAAGAACTTGGTGCATTAAAAAATATGTCCATGTATGTAGTTATGGGCATTAAAATTCAGCCCCAGTTTAAAATAACAACCACCACCACAGCATCATGGGGACATTTTAAACTCAAGAGGGTTGTTAGCTCTGATTGGAACTACTCTGACCATTTGCTGCCTAGACGAAGCTTTATTGTGCTATCTTTGACTTAAACTCCCAGGGAATCACACAAAATGCTGCTTCGGACAGTGTTTCCAGGAAGAAAACATCTTAGACCTAATAATGATATGCATTTAGAGGTGGGAAATTGCTAATTCAGCTATAAAATTATTTCATGTGAGTAAGATGTAATGTTTAAAGCGTCCTCTTTGTTTTTAAAGTAGAGTGCATAGATATACATATTACAAAGCTATAAATCATATTTAATTTAAACATAACTGACTTTATTAATCCCTTCCATTTCTCAGAGCCTTTTTGTAATGTAAAGAAATGCAAGCATCCGTGCATGAAACTCGGATACAGTTCAATGATTTCACACATTTAGCCAAGATTCTGGCTTAGAAATTGCACAAAATAGATGAGCTTGAGGCCATAACACGCATAAGCATTCTACGAATATTTTTATCGTGCACAAATTTGAGAACTCTTTTCTTCTGTTGAATCCAGGCAATCCAAATGCTATATTTGCCTGTGAATATAATTTTAGAAATCATTAGAATTAATGAAGCCATATTTTCAAACAAGAGAAATATTCACTGCACTGAAACTATTTATGGATATATGAAAATACATTTTAATATAGTATGTTATGAAATTCTCATCTTTTTAATTTCGGGACCAATCCTGATACCAGGGTTCATGGCTTCACCATTTGAAATCCAGCTTCCTCCTCTTTTTCTGAATTGACTAAAAACTAGCTCTTTTTTGAAATACTGTGTATGTGTTTACCAAATTCAAGTAATAGACTTAAAGGCTTTGAGATCAACACCTTCAGTAAAACCTTAGAAAACTGAGTTGCATATGAGTATGGTCTTACCTTCATATAGGATGAACTGATACCTACTTTTGCATTTCTGATTTTTAATAGTCAAAAGTTGAGTGGATACTCAATAAAAGAAAAAAAACCCTAAATGTTGCCATGGTTAATTTGTACTTCTAACACTGAACTTGATGTTGGTAGTGTGAGTTACTGATTAAGGATTCAGAATGTTCAGTGGCTAATTTGGCCTCACCTTTAAAGCCAGACCTCCATTAGTGATGGAGAACAGCAGAAAGTTTGAAAGAATTTACATTAGCCTAACGGTTTATTCTTTTAATCTTTCTCTCTTGAGGATCCATTAGAGGTGAAAACAGAGTGAAGACAACCACCTTCTTCTTTGGCTACAAAACTACAAAATATATCACTATTATTTTTGTACTAAAGAGAGGGGGCACAGAGACAACCAGTTAACCCACATCACTCCTATGAATAGAAGGAATTAGCATAGACAAAAGAGTGTTGTAGAGGCAAAGGGGTACTATGATCCTTTTCCTTTCTTAGGGTTACTTCAAAGGTGTAGGGGAAGTCAGGCCAGACTGTCTTATAGATGAACATCCATTTGTTGCTTCTATCTGCTGTTATCCCATTTAACCCATTTAAAATCTTGATTGAGGGGCGCCTGGGTGGCTCAGTCGGTTAAGCGTCCGACTTCAGCTCAGGTCACGATCTGGCGGTCCGTGAGTTCGAGCCCCGCGTCGGGCTCTGGGCTGATGGCTCAGAGCCTGGAGCCTGCTTCTGATTCTGTATCTCCCTCTCTCTCTGCCCCTCCCCCTTTCATGCTCTGTCTCTCTCTGTCTCAAAAATAAATAAACATTAAAAAAAATAAAAAAAAATAAAATCTTGATTGATACCATGATACAGTATTATTCCAGGCCACTGTGGCTGAGGGAAGTTTAAAGGTGTTGCCTGGGAAGCATCATGATTTAATGCAGTTAAAGATCTGTTTTTTGTTGAACTTAAACAGAAGGAGATGTTTCCATCATCTTCAACACAGTATTGAGAGAATGCAAAAGTCTCAGATTAAAAAGTCAGAGCTACAGTATGATGGCAAACATTTTATTGTTAATAAGACAAACCCTACAAAGTGATGCTATATAATTCTTTTCTTGTTAGTAGTCTCCTCCATGAGACTATAGTCCTTTGAAGCTCTCTGGTTCCCTACTGTATCTGCAGTGCTTAGAACAAAGCCTGGCACTGTATAGAGGTTCAATAAATGTTTCTTGGGTAGAAGAATCAATAATAAGAGTCTTGTAGCAGGAAGTGTGTATTCTGGCAAGATAACTCTGATGGGAGGAGAATGATATAGAGTACTTAAACAGACAAGAAATTCAAGCTCAGGACTGAGGCAGTTCTCTAAGCTGCAGATGTATAGGAAGGATTGAAATGTGATATCAGAACTTATGCCATATACTTTATATACTTTATAGTTTATTGAATATAAATATGTATAGTAAATTATATATAAGAGAGGGGGGAAAGAGATTGAGAGAGAATGTGAGCTGGATTTATCCAACATAGTTCAAAGTAGGGGAAAATTCATTCATAATCCCCCTATAAATATGTACACACAAACCTCACACATACGATATATATGTATATATGTATCTATCTATCTATCTATCTATATATACACACACACACATCCCACTTCAAGGTATTCTTCCATAAGAAAATCAATGGAAACATAAATATCATTGGGTCACAGATAGAAAAGTAGGATGTTAATTAGAGGAGGGTTTATTTTTTAATCTTTTCCAATTGGCATAATAGATCCCATTGAGAGGGAGATGTTTCATACACAAGAGAGTAGGATTAATTGATAACATAAGGTTTTTTTGGTGGAAACTTTTGGAGACAATAGGATCCCTAGCATGAGATTGACCTTAAATAAAAGGCTGAAGAACTTCCTTACTGGGACAAGAGAGAAGAGGGTATAAAGGGTGTAGATGTAAGCTTTTATTCCTAGAAGAGGAAAAATTAAACACTGGAATAAAATTGAAAAATTTTCAAATATTGGATAGAGGAAAACGAGGTACAGAGTTAATGGGAAAAGTGAAGTGCATGAAGACAAACATTTAGGTTGCTGTTCAATAACAAATGTCCATTTAAACTTGTAAAATCATATTTAATACTAGAAACAGTGCATCCTGTTTTCTTCATTTTCCCAGCAGCCTTTGCTTCAGTGGATGAGGCATGGCAAAATGAAACGTGCCTGAATCAGGGTTTACCTTTGGAATGGTATCATACTCATAAAATCTTTCTTAAAGTGACTTACCGCCAAGATATTTTAAATCTAATGGCTCCAAAAGTTTCCTAAATCAAATAGTATCTATGTACATTTCTTTGAAGAAAGCTAAATAGTACCATTGCAAACAAACTAGTATTTATCCCACTGATAAGAAACCTATGATAATTTTATATGTCATCACTTTTAGATCACAGTGTGGTGCTGTTTCTACATGTGGAAATACTAGCTTTCAATGGAGAAATGGCTACTGTATAAGATACTGTTAGAATTCTTTCTTACTGCAAGTATAGCAAAGTGAATTTTGCTTAGTTATAAAGCTAAGGATTGCTATCTTGGGTTTCACTAAATTCATTCTATCTCTATCCTTTTTTGGTTTTTGGCAAACCAGTGGACAGTTACTGATATTTCTTTTGTTTTGTTTTTGTTTGTCTGTTTGTTTGTTTTTTAATATTTCTCATGCTAGAAAAGAGAGAATAAGAAGACTAAATAACTTGAGTACAATTCATGTTGGACATTGAGGTGTTTTTTAATCATCCATTTGAGTATGGGTTTCTTTGCTCTTTTGATAATTCTAAAGAACAGATAATGAAATGATGCTGCCATACTTTGAAACTCTGAAATTTAACTTCAACCAGCCACATTATTCATAATTTTCTCTTGACTTTCTGTTTATGCTGGCTGCTGGCAGTGTATGGTATCTCCTCCCATATAGATTCTAAACAAAAATCTATACGTAAGTGCTCTTTTTAAAATTATGGCAACTCTGGGTCATGTGGCCTTTGACTAATTCGGTAATTAACTCTTTATGTACAAATGACTGAACTACATTCTCTGAGACTGAATATAAACAAATAGAGCCAACAAAAAGATTTGTTAACTAATTTATTATTTATTTATTTATTTATTTATTTATTTATTTATTCCTGAGAGAGAGAGAGCGACAGACAGACAGACATAGAATCCCAAGCAGGTTCCACGCTGTCAGCGCAGAGCCCAATGCAGGGCTCAAACTCATGAACCGTGACATCATGACCTGAGCTGAAATCAAGAATCGGACACTTATCTCACTGAGTTACCCAGGCACCCCATATTTGTTTTCTACTTTTGATAGTTAATGTGCTAGTGGAAAATAAATCCTCTTGTGCATAATTTTTAAAGAATACAAAATAAGCTGTAGTTTGTCATGGAGTATTCAAATTTTTGTGGTTGAAGAGTTTGATTCTGCACAGTTTTTGGCTTTACATTCTTCTTCCACATTTTGGGCTCAACAGAAAAGCTAGCATCTCAACTCTAGGAATGAGTTGGTACATTGGCCTTGCCTTGTGAGACATCTGCTAAAGCCTAGGAGAGCATTTGTCCCTTTCCATGCATAAAGCTGCACATAATGCTGTGGTTTTGTGCTAGTGTTCATTCAAAAAACATCTTTTGACTATCTGCCACGCATGAAATTATACCAGAGTAAAATATAATTTTTAGTAATGCATAGAGGTAGACTTCTTATCATCCATTTAAGGCAGCCTATGAATGAATACTAAAATTCTAGAGACAATAAGTGCTGGAGATTGGAGAGAAACTTTAAGTGGACAATCTCACAAGGAGACATCATTGAAGATAGGTCTTTAGTATTTAGTAGAAATAAAAATTAATATACTGAATAAAACAAATATTCAGGTTTCTAGATTAAATCTTTTCAAATAGTTGCAAATTCCCATTACTAAAAAGTTTTGAACAGAAGATAGGCCATTAGATTTCACATACCACCATATGGTAACATGGCTAGGAATGTGTTCTACATATTTATGTTGTATGTTTATTTGTGATCTTTAGAATGCTATGATGTATCTAGATTTGGATCTTTATTTCAGTTATTCCTTAATTAGTTGTTTTTAAATATTGTGTTTAGAATGCCAAAGGAAAAGAGTTTTCTGTTTAATAAGTCCATGAACAGAGAAATAGTTGGCCTTGTCTTAATATGGAACTGGGTTTGAATTCAAGCTCTATAACTTACAACTTTTTGGACTGTGGTAAAGTCATTTAAAGTCTTTGGTTCCAGTTTTCTTATCTATCGGTGACAGATGGAATGAACATATTTGTGATTGAGAAAAGTAGGAAAGCCTATAGAAGGTTTCAGAGTTGTCAGGGTAGAAAAATGGGTGATGGAGATATTGAGGATGGGGAGAGATCAAGTGAGTGGAGAAATTTCTTGGCAGAATTGTCAGGAGGGTGGTAACAGCTAGGCGAGGAATAACTGTGGGAAACTAGAGATTTCTAAATAAAGATTTGTACTATATTTTACTGTATTACATGTACTGTAACATTCTGTTCTGTCTCATTAATTTTTCAGGAAATAATCCATTTATTCCTAATTTCTTATACAACTAATTTTCTTTGGGGGTGGAGAAGAGTTAGAGCCTTTCTCCAGGTTGGAAAAGTAATGTAAATACTCACTGCTTTTCATGGAGGAGTCATATTTAGGATACATCTGTACTGGTGATAATAAAAATTACTTCCAAGAGTGCTGTATGATGTTTATAGAATGCTGAGCATGTTACCTGACATATAGCAGATGCTTAATGTAGGGTAGCTATGTATCATTCCTAGAGATAGTAATATCAGCCACATAAACAGGTAAGGAAATTCAAAGGTAAGCAAAACTTGTATTCTAATGAAATTCCATCAAAAAAAGAAGTTCAAATTTTTCCTTCCAAAGTTTGCTTCTATAATGAATATATCCTTGTATCTTGTCATGATAAACAATTTATCACTTTTCTCAAAATAGTTATTGTCTACCTTTGAGCAAATAGTTAAATATGGTGGCTCCAGTTTAGGATATATTTCTTCTTTGTCTTCAAGACATAGATAACTAGGATATAGCATTAACAGTTTCCAAGATTTAGGTTCAAATAATTAAATAAGTGCTTTAAAGATGCCCATTAACCCAAAGTCTGCTTGTTTTACAGGATTTATTTATTGTCCATTCAAGCTATGTAGAATACAATAAATATTCATGATCCAAATAGTTCTGAATAGTTTATTTGGCTTCAAGTGATGAAAAGAGACATTGACTGAAGAGACCCTATGTGGGTTGATCTGTGTGTGTAGGGCATGGAGATGGTCAATCATCCTTCCATGAACTATCAGAGTCATCATTTAGGAAGGTGTCTGTGTGAGGTCATGAAGCATGGCTCTTGGTGCTTTACGTCATCCTGGCTGCTCAGACACTGAGAGGGACCTAAGAACATATCAACCCTAGGAGAATTTACATTTCTCCAGAGAGGCACCTGTGTGCTGGGGAGGCCAATCTCCAAGTTCTTTCTGGTACTCTGTGGATTAAAGCAGGCAGACATTCTGTCACCACAGTCAGGTGTGACTTAAGAAAAGTGAGTAACATCTTAGGGGAAAAAAAGACCCTGAGGAGGGTACTCCTCAGAGAGGAGTACTGAGGAGTACTCCTCAGAGAGGGTGCTCCAAAGAGAAGAAAAAGATGAATGAGGAGGAGGAAGAGAAAAAATATGTACTTATGATATATATGTAGGTATTATATATATATATATATATATATATATACATATACATATATTTATTATAGATACCTTTTACAGATATCCTGAGTGCGTGAGAAAATCAGACATTATTATTGTACTGAATACTTCCATGAATAACATCCATGAATATATCTTGAATTGAGTAAAAATCAATCTATTTCTAGTTGTATTGTCAGTCAGAAGTTATAGAATGGGTGTCCATAATTAATCCTTTAATTAATCTGTCAAAACAAGACCTTTTGTAGTGGAATTGTGTAGCAAATTCCTGGCAAGCTGAATAGAAGAGAGTGGAAGCAAATCCAATCGTTCAGTTAAAAAAAAATCCTTTCTGACAGAACCTAGAACCTAGAATTTCTATTACAGAAAATCAATGAAGAGATGATGTTTCCTAATTTCACTTGTGTTTAAGCATCATATACAATAACATAAAAATTCTTAAGTTCTTTTCTACATAGAATTATGCTGCAGATTAATGGTTTCTAGACATATTTTGAAAAACACTATTTCAGGGTATGTAAATAGGTATACAAAAAAGTTGTAATTTGTGAACTAAGTTTATATCTCAATTTAGAAACTTCTGTTCACAGCACCTTGTTAATGGTAGCAAAAATTCTGTAGCTAAAAAAAGCACAATATTTTCTAACTGTTTTTACCATGAAGTGCTTTTTTAAAGCATACCTGTACCAGAACAATGTAGAATTATCATCAATTTGAAGAAAAACTTTGTATCCCTGGGCTGGGAATGCAAAGATAAATAAGTCCCAGTACCTACATTGAATAGAGGACAGGCACATCTATCACAATGAACTATCCTATCTATACAGATACGTTGAATACTACTAGTAAAATTCATGTGTTCCAAAGTTGTAAAGAGCAGGGAATAATTGACTTTGCCACAGTTATGGCCTCACAGAGGAAGTGAGAGTAAGGCTTTAGGGAAAAATGAGGAAATAGAAACTCTACATTTCTGATATATGTTTTTAAGCAAGAAAGATACAAATCAAATTTAATCTTTTAGATTAATTTAACAAAAATTAGAGATGAATAAGAGAGGGAAGTGATAGAATTCAGAAGACATAAGGAAATCACTAGATCTCTTCCCCATTACTTTACTAATGTAGTCCTCCCACCTCTGAGGCTGGGAGGGATTGCATTCACAAAGTATCATTGAACTCATCACTTAAGCTTGGAACTATGTTTCCTTTTACTTCTAATTCATCCAGATTTGAGTTTTATGGCCTCTTTTAGGAAGTTGACATCTGTGTCTATGGCATCTAAGTTACATATAACTGGAGAACAAATACTGTTTTCATAGGTCATAGACTGACTGTATCATCATATGTTTTTAAGGACTAGGATCTGACTTATTTTGTTTCTAGGCAGCAGAATGTGTGAGAACTGCTTGAAAATTAGGAGAAAACCTAAGTAGGCCCTCATGCCTTCTGAGAGCTGGCAAAGAGAGAACAGTGCCATCAAGTTCCATTCCAAATTTAAGGGCAGCTGAGAGCCAACAAAGTCCAACTTTCCACATGATGGTGAAGCATGGATTTTCCACCCACATCACAGCTGGCTTCTCAAGTTGTCTCATCAGTGTCACCTACAAGGCATTCTTTGCCTGAGATAATTTGGCAGAATCTCCAACCCTGGGATATTGGAATGCAGCCAATCTACCAGCATGGTTTAGCTCCCAGGAAGCCCATTTGGTTATTGGATGCAGGACTGATTGAAGGAGGGTGATTCAGAGCAGCTTGGATAGTACAACCTCCTTATGGGCATAATAATTTATTACTCAGGATGCTGGAAGCAGTATACACTATTTTTCAGGCAGTAAAAAGCTCCACAAGCAATCTGATTTTGTTTGCTTATTTTATTTTGCTTTGCTTTTCCTTTCATTGAATTAAAACTATTTAAAATAAGGAGATACCTCTTAGCAAAGGAATCTGGCAAACCATAAAGCTGTCTGTCCCCAAAGACTCTGATTTAAGAATAGGAGTACTCTACTCACAAATCAGAGCACTCTGCCATCTTGTTTTAACAGCAGGCTTATTGGACAGAATTCATGGTATTTAATTTAGGATAATCTATGGAAACAGCTAGTCAGCTTCATTTACTTCTGCAGATGCACCCTTATGATCACAAAGCAGATAGCTGTCATGATACAGAGTTTTTTTTGCCCCCAGGTTAAAAGGAGAGAGCTATTTCTTAAAACTAACTAACTAACTAACTAACTAACTAACTAACTACCTAACTAATATGTAGAAAAAGCTGAGGTTTCAATTGTGAGTCTAGACCTGGTAGAATAAAGCTGGGCTTGTGATGATAATGGAAGTCAGGGGAAGGGCTGATCCTTACCTGGTGACCTAGGATGAAATAGCCATTGAAACAGCCTTGCTGAAAGAAAAAGTCTACCCAAATTTACCATTCAAAGAAAGATGTGTTAGGAAAAAAAATACTACCTAATGGCAGAAGATTTCCACACCAGCTACTCATTTTAGTTGACCAGATCAACTTTAGTTGACCAGGTCATTTAGTTTACCAGGTCAAGTGTACAAACGTGACCGGACAACCAAGACACTTGAAGAAAATCAACAGCAAAGGAGAGAAAAGCTAGATGAGCAAATGGAACAACTAATGTTAAAGAGAACAGAAATCACTTTCAAAATTAGAGTAAACCATAAAGCTAGTTTCCATATTCAAATTGGTTTGAATAAAGAGTACAACTATTAAACAAGAATGGGCTGTGTTAAAAGAGAATTATGAGAGCCCAGGAAAAAGTTATTTCCAAAACACAGGAATTAAAATAATTAATAGCCATATTAAAAGTCATGGAGGAGGAAATTTAAAATTCAGAGCAAAGCAACATAGAGACAGAAAGCAGAGGAAATGTAAGAAACATAGATAGTCATACTGGGAAGCCTAGCATTTATCTAATGATAGATTGAAAGGAAAGCAAGAGCAGAGAAATGGTAAGAAGAAAAACAGTAAAGAAAGCATTTTAGTGAAATAAGAGAAAGATGTAAGCTGTAAGAATAATTTTTTAGCATATTTTATTTTCCAAAAGAAAAAGAGATGAAAAAGAAAAACAAAAAGCAAGTTGCATAAATGAAAAATAAAAAGCAAGGTACAACATGTGTTACCATTACAAAAAAATTACACAATATTACAGTGTTGCAAAATCATCACCAGTGATATCACACTTTTGTAAAACCATAGCATATATTCTCTAAGGGGTGTACAGGGATTAAATAAAATCATAAAAATTTGCAAAGGAATGATAAGCAAAAAAAGTATAGTGGTGGTTAACCCTGGGGAGAGAGGGAGAGTGGTTTGGGGAGGCATACATGTTGGGGCCTCAGATGCATCTGCAATTTTTAACACTGCAAACAAAAGATAAGTAACTATGTCACTATTTTAAGATTTGATAAAACTGAGTGGTGAATGCAAGGATATTTTATATATTTTTCCATGTGTTTATGAAATTTGTTGGAATTCATAATTATAAAAATAAAGTGCTAACTATGCCAGGAACTTCCTGAGAAAATGCCTTTCAAAAATATACCTTTATAAGTAATGTTTCACCCTCTTTCTCTCTTTATTGCCTACTGATGTGGTACATTTGAACCTAGAGAAATTTTCTTGGGAAAAAATTGAAAACAAAGTGAAATTGAGGAGATAGCTGCAGTGACATTTATGAGCAGTTGCAAACACTGAGAAGCCTAGCAAATTTACTAGCCTCAATGGGATATTACCTACTTCCTTAGAGTGAGAAACCTTTTAAGGGCAAAGTCAATCTGTGTGTGTATTGATGAAACTTACTGGCTCAAGAGTAAACTGTTTAATGAATTGGGAAAAAGAGACTGTGATGATATACTGTAAAGAATTATGCACTTTCTGTCTAATTCACCCAGATTATTAAGGGTATCCCAAATTGCATTTAGTTTGAGCATGTAATAATGGGGAATTTCCATCATTTTGCCTATTGAAAGCATTGCAGAGTGTTCTAATTTTTTTCCGTGTACATTTGGGACATTTTTCAAATTAAATATCCATTGCACGTCCCTATTTGTTTTCAAGTCAGTAGTGGAAAATGAAGGCGGGGGAGATGACAATACATGTAAATGCTCTGAACTGAGCATTTACCATTCTCAGGAAGTCACATGTAGAGCCATGCTGTTAAATCTGGAGGCCTCTATATGCTAAGTGAAATTCTCCAGTGATTCCACAAATATATATAGAGAGAAATAGATGACAAATGGATAGACAGACATGTTGACACGTATCTACATTTAGAGATACAGGCACGCAGATGGATAAAAATGTAGCCATGAATATAGAGATGACTGGGGATGGAGTTAGCTAATGGAACAAACACTCGAATAGCACTCTCAATGTCTAGAAAGGCATATAGTTATAGTATAGCACAGAAAGAAAACAGCATCATGAGTAGTTACTCAAAAACATGTAGAACCTGGAAGGCAAAGTGAGATATGTCTACACTTTTCTCTTCAAGTCACTTTTTGGTTCACACAGAGCTACCTTGGATGAGCCTCTGAATCCTTTCTCGTCTGTCTTCCATCTTCTCAACCGTTCTCACTTGCTTGGTCTCTTCCGTGCCCATATCTTTCTACTGATCTCTGTCCTGGGCATGGTCTCAAAATCTCAATAATTGCACACAGCTTTTATACTTCCAGGAAAGGTTGCAGTAGCTTCTTACCGTCTCACTGGAGAGGACTATTAACATTCATGTGATGTAGAATTAGGCTTCTAAAACTTTGGTGGTATGTCCAGAGTGGAGTACATACCCGTAGGAATGCATGGCATGATCTATTGGAATTTTAACAATTCCATTTATATTCAGTTTTTATAGATTGTTATGTTTATAATGCTCTATATTATAATATATATGCATATAGTAGTATATAAAATATAAATAAGTATAAATGCATAAATGTACATATATTACAGACTCGATTTATTTAACTGAGAGAGGTATACTATCAAAGCCTCCTCTGGAAAATAAAAAAACTATTGTTGCCATTGTTCAACTCGATATGTTAATTTTGTTTCATTTTAAACAATAACAATAGCAATAGAAAACACCATTTTAACAAATTTGCTTTCCCCAGTAGGAATAAAGAGAAGGAAAGAAAGGGCAGAAGAAATAATACCTATTTCTCTTGTTAAGGGAGATAGCAAATAAAACAAATTTAAATATAGTAAAGCGTTAATGATTTTTTAAAGAATGTCAACTCTCATAGGAGGAAGTAAGGCATGCGAAAAAAAACACTGGGCGACCAGATGGCCTTTAATATGTCCCGATTGGTCTCCCTGCTGCTCTCTTGCCTCTTTCAGTGTCTGCCACGCATCAGGCACTGGGATCCTTCATCCTTATAAATCAGCGTATGTCATTCTCCTGGTCCTCAATTTCCATTTCTACCCAGCTCCCTCAGTATAAAATCTAAACTCTGTGCACAGAGCTCTCCATGATTTGGCCTGGGTGACCTCTGTGGTTCCATTTCTCACTGCTCTTTCACCTTTGCTCGCTGTCTCAATACAACAAACACATTCCCCTCTACCTCAGGAGTTTGCATTTTTCGTTCTCTCTGTGTTCAATAATCTTCTCCCATGTACTCCTAGGGTTCCTTTTCTCTCCTTGATTCCCATCTCCTTTCTAATGGCACCACTCTTTCAAATGACCACTGGAACTGACCTAGGATCCCTATGTCACTTTACATTCCTTATTTTGCTTTAACAATCCTCTTAGTAGTTATTACTTGGCACAATATACAGATGTTTAATAAAAAAGATGAAATAGGGAAAATTCCTCTGGACTTAAATTTCTTATCTAAAAGTAGGAAAGAGTCAAACAAGTCAATTTCTAGGAACCTGTAAATACCCATGTAAGTTCATAATGAAAGTGCATTTGTCACATTTAGTTTGGTTTAGTGGCATTACTGTTAACTTACTCAATAATCACATTTCTTGGAAGTTTCTTGGTAGATTGGTGTTTTTCCCCAACATTGAACAATACTAATGTTCTCTGAGATGAACAATACTTTGAAACAGGTTTCTTCTCTGATAGAGAGGAAGGGGGTTAGTGAGATGATGTGGAAAGCTATAGGCCTCTCCCTGTATGTGCAGAGCCCACGAAAGGAGGCCCACAAACATGTCTCTAAATATGTAAGAGTTATAAATCAAACTGTTTCCATGGTCCAGACTGTATCTCTGAGCTCTTCCACCCTCATCAAAAACTTTTCTTTAGAATCCGAAGTCCGAAGGGGCAGTGGTTTTCCCCAGCCAGCCCTGCCATCTAGAAGCTGAAATGATAGTAGGGACCTGATGTGACAAGGCAGGGTCTTGGTGGTGACAAGACCTGCCTGAACCTGTGATGGAGACAGACTGAGTCAAACTCACCAAAGAGCCAGAAAGAGCAGCTTTCTTCTCCCATCATATCACTTTCTGCCTCAGAATTTCTAGGCAATTGTAAGAGGCATTCCACCTACCTTCAAAGATTTGGGATAGTTACTAAAAATAGTCAATCTTTCTTTGGTTTTCCCAGTCAAAGGCTACAATTTTCCTATCTCATCACCCTCCAAACACACGCACATGCGCGCACACACACACACACACACACACACACACACATACCCCTTCTTCCCTGAGTGGTTCAATTCAAGTATTCATCTTGTGGTTTTCATTACAGTCCAAATTATTCTTTATTCTTTCCAAAACTTTTCTTAGGTTCCCCCAAACAAAACAGAACATCTTTGTATGTCAGTATTTATAATATATGGGATACTCTCAGGTTGGGGTCCAGAGCAGACGTTCCTCTTGCCCAAGTCTGAGCGCAGGACCAGTGAGCTCTGTCATGTCAATTATCTGAAGAATCACTCAGTTCTCAGAGGTGCACTGATTCATTTTGGCCTTTGGTCACAGCACTTAACATATCAGTAATGTTATTTCTTTTCTGATAATGTTTTAACAGTAAAAACTACCTCCATCACTATCATGAGAATACACATAAATGTTAGTTCTAATACTTAGATCTCAAGTACTTAGAGATCACTTTATTAGAAATCCAAAATAACTCAGACATTTGATATAGATAATATGCTTTAGGATATCTTATAGAAAATGCTAATGGTTTATGTCTAAAAGTTTTATTCAACAAACAGCAAAACTTTTGAATAATGTATAATTTTCATTCTATTATTTAGCAAAAAGACTATTTCCTTTAGTCAATCTGAGTTAATCACGGTAGTTGATAAAATATAATATTAAAACAGAACAGTTGTTGTTAATTGAATTATCATTTAGGATAATTAGATTTTATTTAAAGAGCAGACTGGACCATTGTAGGTACCTATGTTGAGAAAATGTGAAGGGCCCTGGGTAAGATAATCACCTTGAAAAATAATAATAGGTGTAATAATGATAATGATATTGAAAAAGCTCTAAGCATATTTCTTACAACTTATAAGTGTTAGATATATTAAATTTTCATTTAAAGGTGACATGACAGCACATATGCTAATTTTGGCTTTATTGAAAGATTGAATGTAAACAATAAAAATTTCAACGTATTTACTGAGTTCTTCTTTAGTGTAAGGCATAGTACACTATGATGCTATTGGGAGGTATAATGATGGGGAAGACAGTTTTTGATGGTAAGAACAGTATACAGAGACAAATATATAAACTAGTACAGCATAACCCAAAATACGATTGATGTGCATACAAAATCTTCAAAAACCTTTTTATATGCATTGTCATAAACACCCTGAAAGATAGATAGCCATTTTGGATATTATTAATCATATTACAAATAAGGTTATGATTTGACTGCTGTCATGAGTTAGGAAAATAGGGGATTGGCTTTGGAACCATAAATCTTTGGACTCCAAATTGAGTGCTTTTCAATCACACAATACTTTCTTTTTCTGGTGAGACATAATGAATTTTACAGGGCATATATTTTGTTTCTGGTTAAATCTCTGTCTTCAGCTGATGACAGGTGATATCGGAGAAATCAAATTTATTTTAAGATAAATCTAAGCAAAGCATTATTAAATAAAATTGTCATATATCAATTATGGATCCCATAAACAGGATAGAGACTAGATTACCCAAACTGCTTTCTACGTAAGAGTTGACTAGTCTTAGGGCATTTCTCAAGGCATGCGTTGAGGGTTGGTGAGGGTTTTATTTGTGTCCTAGTTCTGTTACATAAAGTGATTAAAACGGGGTTTGTACTTTGCAAGTGCTTGATATATATATATATATATATATATATATATATATATATATATATTAGCTGTTATTATCTTTTGGCTCTTTTTGAGTTCATTGGAGAGCCAAGTAAACTTTTGACTCAAACAGAAATCCTAGGCAGCAGTCCCCAAGCTCCCTGCCCAGCGGGGGAGAATGACAGATATCTCACAAAGCGCCTGTCACCCAGAGCCAGGGACATTTGCCAGGGAGATTGCTGGTGAGAGACTCGTTGGCTTCGTAGGTTCTAATTCATCGTAAGTTCTTGACTGTCAAAAGGGAGACAGACAAAAGAAGGAGGAGGAGCACTTGACATACTGTGCTAATAACTGTCTGACTCTGCCTAGCACCACCCCCTAAACCTTACGTGAGGGAAGCTTAAAAATTGGCACTAGGCTCACACAAAGTGTACCTGGCATGACAGGAATCATCCAGGCCAGTGACGAGGAAAATCAAGCTCAAGGAATCTCATTATTATCATTTTATAAATAATTTTTTTGGTGGATGTAATTATATTTTCCCCCTTTTCTATTGTATTTCTGCAGGGAACACTCTGCTTTGCTGACAATAAAACAAACAAACAAACAAACAAACAAACACTTTCTTATATTTGATTTAGTCAGTCTCCACCCTAGATTGTCACCTTCCAAGACAGGGATCAATGTGTTTTTTTCCTTTGAAAAATTTTCTAGTCCTATAATAATGCTGGGCACATGGCAGTTAACAAATGAATAATTAGTAATATTAAGTAGGTCATATACGGGGAGTACAAGTGACAATCTCACGAATTATCTAGACACTTTTTAAAAATAATTGAGTGAGCATGGTTCTGTTACATAATCCAAATGTAAATACTATAACAAACACTGAGAAACAATCCACTGAAAATTGAAAAGAAACCTTGACATTATAAGCATAGTTTTTAATTTGTAGATTCTATAAAGATCTGAAGTTTATTAAATAAAACAATTAAGTTTTTGTTTTGATAAATAGTCCTCAAAACATACAATCAAAACATTTTCTCGTGGTCATGGTACTCTTTGTAAGATACAATTTTGTTTTCTTATTTTGAAACCACTGAGCTCTTCATGTGACATAAAGGAGCGGTGCTTTGGGTCTTTATATTCTACGCATTATAGTGTATGTGCTGTAAATCGTTCCTTTGTCATACTTGTAGGACCGAAGCTTGTAAGTTGAAGTTTGATTTCATAATCACGTGCATGTGCAGTTTATACTACATCTATATAGAGTTTAAATGTTTACCCTTACTTCACACTGGAGTAGTGTTAGGTCAGTATTTTCTTCTCCCAGACAGTTTGGTATGTTGTGTGTTAACCAATTATTTTTGTCGTTTTAAATGTTTATCAGCGTTAAATAAAACTTTGATTTCAGTTGAATGAACGACTTAGTCATGTCAAAACAGTCCAACTTTTCGCATTAGAAATCATTTATTTCAACCTTATTTTCAGAATAATTTTTTTCCTTGTAAATCATATATTTCTTTAGGTGTGTTATAATTCTTCCAGTTTTATAAAGGTGGAACATCAGGTAAACAATACAACTTCTCCACTCTTTTTTCATTTTATGCATTCTTCCTTTACCACCTTTTACTTGTAGGACACAACAAAATGTTTGATACATGGAAAATATTTACTAAATATTGACTGAATAAATCAATAATTGATTCCTAACAGAGAACTTTTATCTGCCCACAACTTTTTCTTTTGAAGATGAAATGCAGTGATATTTAAGTTGGAAATTTGATGTCATGGTCACTTTGTCCTTTATTTTTGAGGGTTCTTTGTTCTCTCCTCTTGCACGAGACTGGAACTACTGTAGCTCTTCTAACTGAAAGTCCATATCCAAATTAAGTAGGCTACTGGTCTTCATCCAGATTCTGATCTGGTGCAGCACTCTTATTTGAGCTATGCATTAGTTGTCAGATCAAGGAATCCTGGAAAGGAATCAAAATCTTTAGGAGATTAACAAGGAGCAGTAATGTATGTTAGGAATTATATACAGGTGGTTCGAATTCCCAATGTTTATTTTTGATGTCCCCATGGTTACAAGGTAAAATGAGAAACAAAATAATCACAACACAACATAATTCATTAGTGAATTGACCACTTATAAAATTAGTCTGAATTCTAATTTCCATTCTCTCTAGTATTTATATGGTTGGTGTTTTGTGAAATGTTGGATGCTTGCAACAGTATAATGTAGTACAGAGTATAATAATGACAAAGTAAAATTGGCAATGTCAAGATTTCATGAAACCAATAATGTGATGCTGGACAACTGCTAAAATCCAAACTATCACCCAGTAAAGAAATAATGGAGTTATAATAAAAACACATGCAAAACAATCACTAATTCTTAGAGTAAACAAACACAATGAATAGTGTGTGTGTGTGT
The DNA here is from genome assembly GCF_028018385.1 of Neofelis nebulosa. Taxonomy (NCBI): domain Eukaryota; kingdom Metazoa; phylum Chordata; class Mammalia; order Carnivora; family Felidae; genus Neofelis; species Neofelis nebulosa. The sequence continues at coordinate 37,231,323 of NC_080782.1, read as the reverse complement.
GTGTGTGTGTGTGTGTGTGTGTGTGTGCTGGACCAGGCGAATTTTGAGACAAAGTTGTATGAGAGGACATTTTGATCATCAAAAATTAAATATCTGATAGAAATGCTGGTGAGTCTTTATTGTGCCCCCAAATATGATTTTTATATGATGATTTCTGAGGCGTAATGTAGCCATTAAAGTCACATGTGATATAAAGGCTGTAAATTTGTGATATCATAAAACGTTGTTCAAAAGGATCCCTTGATAAAGATAAATAAATATTTTATTCACTCACCATTCAAATATTAAACTCATTATTGTAATTATTCATCTTGTTAAATACAAAATTAACAATTTGAATTTTTTAATTTTAAAATACAAAGTTCAAATCAAACTATTCTAAAAATTATTTAGGTGAGCACCCAACTTAAATGGTCATTTTCCAACATTATTTACCCTTGAATAGCAAATATCCTATTTTTAAACACAATGCTGATGGTATTCAAAGTGATGGTATTCAAAGTGATGGTATTCAAAGTTATGGGCAACTCCAAGGTAGGCAGTTTTAACTTGCATCTCTAACTGCTGGAGATCCCTTATTAGCTGAATACACACCTTTTGAGACTAGTACAACCATGAAGAGTGGGAATGTAAGATGGAGAGTGATAGTCAAATCACCAAAGGACTTTGGATTTGACTAAGTAATTGAGTAACCATTTGCCCAGTATCATGATGTGGGAATTAAATCCATTTGAACTTATATAAGTGCTCCTCAAAGTGTTGTCCACCCACACTTATCACCAGAAATGATGAAGTAGATTCTCTGAGTCTGATACCTTGAAGCCTGCATTATTTTACAAAGTCTACAAGATTCTTATGCGTATAAATTTTAAGAACTCATGATAATTATAAATATTGATCATCTTTAATATACTTTGTTTTACCTAAAGTTCTCATGCTTTGGAGATGAGCAAAATGTTCTAATATTTTTTCCTCCAAGAATCTTTCATCTTATTTTAAATATCCCAATCATGAGCAGGTTCTTAGGACCTGAGGTAAATTTTTGTTCACTAACATAAGAAACGATTTCACTATATCCCATGTTCTCATATTCATTGCAAGTCTCATTGTTATGGCATCATTTGATGTTTTATACCATTTTACACAAGACAAAATTGTCTATTTTCTTACCAGGAGTAACAGTACATTCTGTATGATTGTTTGCAATCTGTTATTTTTGTTTTTATTTTGTATATGAAAGCTATTCTTGTTTTTGTTGTATCTTTATAACATGAAGTTAATAAATCCCCTATTAAAGAGTACCCACTTAAATAGTCTATCGCACATAAGTTATATTTAAAGTTATTTATAGGATGATACCTTTCACTTTCTACTGATTTTTAAAACTTTCGTCACCTTCTAGTTATTTTCCTATGGCTTATAATCATCCTATATCTTTTCCACTTTAAAATTAAAACAAAGAAACAACACACCTTCTTCTTCAATGAAATTATCAAAATTTTAAAGATCCTTACTTGATAATTTAAGTTCAAAAACTTAAATTTAGTAGGCTCCTTATTATGTTGTTATATTAATATTGGTTTTGACAATTTAGATAAATGATTGAAGAGCAATCATTTAAAATGATGATTTAATTTAAGTTAAATATTAAAAATTAATTCAATAATTCATTTCAAACTTAAAATTAAATTTCAGTTATATCAGTGTTTCAAGAATAGGAGTGGTACAAAGGCTAATACCTTATATCCTTAACTCAGACTTATCTCTTCTTTTTTAATGTTTATTATTATTATTATTTTATTTTGAGAGAGACAGAATGACTGGAGGAGGGACAGAGAGAGGGAGAGAGAGAATCCCAAGCAGGCTCTATGCACCAGCATAGAGCCCGATGAGGGCTCCATCCTATGACCTGAGATCATGACCTGAGCTGAAATCAAGAGTCGGAAGCTCAACCAATTGATCCACCCAGGTGCTCCCAGACTTATCTCCTTTTAACATTTTATTTCATTTGTGTCTATTCCTCTCTCTTTACACACATGTATATGCATATAGGTATATACTTATTTGTGTGTGTGTATACACACACACACACACACACACACATATATATACACACACTCATATATACATACACCAACACATATATATATCCATACATATACATATACATATTTTAGAAATTAGGAGTTTGCACAGAAACCTACCATTTCGATTCATCCCTAGAGATTTTTTCCTTGCTTTTCTCCACTTCATATTTGGTGTGTCTTTTCTTCCTCAAAGAGAACTCTGTCTCCAAAAAACATTAACGCGTTTTTCTTGCAATCCTATAACATTCCTAAAAGAGTGTTAGTATGGCTTCATCCGTAATTATTAATCAGGTAACTCTCATATTACTGTATTTTTCAGTTCTGATCCTGCAGAAGTTATTGCCTTTGTTATTTACATTTGCAAATGAGCCTGCATTTTCATCTTGTGAAGTGGATATATACTAGCATACATTTATTATTGTTGGCTTTATATTTATTTTTGTATTAAAAGAAAAAATACCTTGTTCCCCATTTATCAGAATTTGTATCAAGCATTTCTTCCTTAAGTTACTATGAAGAACTTGTAGAAAGAAGCCTTAGATATATTTAAATCATAATGCAAGTTAGAAACAGAGTAGCACCTGCCCAACTTGACCCTCTTCAGTTTTTTGCCACATTCTCAAACCACTGCTTCCCTACATACTCTTTCAGCACTTGGACTATTTTTTCAGAGTCAGTTGTGAAGAAATAGAGACTACTGCAGTGTTAAGGGCAAAGGCTTCCCAGTCAGAGAAGTCTAGTTTTGAGACCCACACTCATCACTTACTAGATGAGTGACTTCTCTAAGCAACCATACATAAAAACTTTGTTGAGTAACTTGTTTTGTGAAGTAAATGAATAATTTATGTAACAGTGCTTGGCATAGGGTCTGGCACAATAGAGGAGTTTGATGGTCATTAGTATTATTGTTATGAAAAATATATGATACGTATACAATTTAATTCACAAATAATCTTAGTACTTTATTCTAAATTGTAGTTCAGGAGTTCCCATTTTAACTGTATTTCAGAGTGGAGATTCACCTAGGAAATTAATTGCTATATTTTTTAGTCATAGAGCCTTCCTTAAACACTTAAGTGATAGGGTCAATTTTTAATTTCTTACTTCCACTAGTTTATTACAAAATAACTCCATCATTTGCAGTTGCTTAAAGTCATAAGATTGCCTGATTCCTAACTAGCAGATAGATTCATTTTTCTTCAAGTACATCCAATAAAGGCCTGATCTTAAAATAAAAAGGTTGTAAAGTCTAAAAAAAGAAAGGCATTTGAAAGGTATAGCTGAAAGGAAGTCAGTCCATAAAATGCTGACCTTTCATCAAGTACTGATTTTTCTGCTTTCCTGTGGGGGCATTAAGGAGGGAGTGATCTCATAGATTTCCACTAATGTCATGACCTATAGCTTCCGCCCAACATTTCTGCCAATTATGGAGACTTCCCTATTGCCTTCATGATGTGCTTACCTGTTTTCTTATGCTAGGTTGACAGCTTGTTCACTTCCCTTGGCCTTGACCTTGGCTTTGACATCCACAGGAGGTACACAGGCTGTCAATACTAATATCAGAATAGTGTAAAGACCGTCTGGCAGCTAGAATCTGGGACAACTTTGGCAGCTCCTGCAGATTTGTATTTCCCATGTGATTATTCAGCTGGCTCCCCCCATCCTAAAATGTTAGAATGCATCCCAATGCTAGAGGGCTAATACATGTAATTAGAGAGGCGTGGTTTTTGCTATTCCCATCCCATCTGCAACAGCTTGAGTACCACTGCATTACTCATTAGGAGTCATAAGCCCTGACCTACTGGATATCCAAAGGGGTGGACACCTTGGAAGGGAGCCAACATTGTTTCTGACCTTGGGTGGTCAAATCAGCCCAAAAAAGATTTATATTCTGCATCTCACATTAAAAAAAAGACATTTTAAAAGATTCCACTTTTATGTGTTTCCATGAGACCCACTATTTTTAGCTGTGTTTATTTTTTATTTATTTATTTTTTACATTTTTAAATTTAAGGAGCAGTGTAAGTATAGCAATACAGCATAGCAAATTAACAGTTTCCAAAAAGAATTCAAAAAGTCAAAAATATGAAAATGTATATGAAAAATACCCTTTAGTTATCATTTCCATACTAATAATAGAATACATTAATGTTCATTGTTAATAATTAGGAGTAAAACAAGAAAAACGATTCAGAAGAACTGAATTTGCAACTCTTTTGTTTCCTTCTGGAAATAGCTCCTATCTAATTGGCTTTATAATTTAGGCAACTTGTGATTATAAACAAATCAGGTGGCATATATGAAAACAGGTGTAGAGAGATCTTTGTCTTTGAAATTCCTACTATCTATTTAACAAAGGCAAGAAAACTGACTTGAGTTACAAAAACCAAATGATGAATGAAAGCTTCCCAATAATGCCTCTACTCATGTTCCTGATATTGAGGGGAGTCTTTCAGAATATTTTCCCAAAAGTTACATTATACTTGAATGCAGTCCTTGAATGCTGACCTCTGTCCTTCACAGTCATCACCACGGTGATGTCTGAAAGTGGAGAAAAGTTATATGGAGGGAAAGAAGAAAACAGAAAGAAGAAGGGGATGGAGGGAGGGAGGGAGAGAGAGAGAAATAAAGAAAAAAAGACTAGATAAAACAGAATAAAGGCATAACAGTGGAATAGGGGAAGAATACAATGAAGTAGTTTTACTTATTTATTTTGTATTCATCACGGATATTTTTTCTAAAGAAATGTAAAGCCAAGTCACAAATAATTAGCAGTAAAATTAACTGCCCTCTGCCTTATTACATTCCACTCCCCAACATCGCTTCTTCTCTTGAAATTTCTTATCTTAATAATTCACAACCTCATTCTTCCAGGTTGTACAGTTGGGAGACCTTAGGATCGTTCTTGACTCCTTTCTATCTCTTCCATCCGACATCTGCAAATCCTGCTGGCTCTACACTCAGAACAATATCTAGAATCTTATGGTTACTTTTTATCAGTATCACTCTAGTAAAAGAAAATACTATTGTTTTAGAACTGGATTCTTGCTTTAGCTTCCTAACTGGTTTCATGCTTCCATCCTTGCCATTCAGTAGTCAAAATGTCAACGAAGGGGCAGGAGACATCTTTTTAAAAATATCATGCCGCTCTTTTGCTTAAAAAAATAAATCTAATGGCTTCCCATCTTAGAGTAGAAATCAAAGGCTTTCTGACTTCTGAGGGGCTATCGTTCAACTTGCCTACCTCCACCCTCTGCAATTACATCACAACTATCTTTCTGAACTCAAATGCTATTATTCTTCCTTTCACTCTACTCCATTTAGCAATTCCTGATCATAGCAAATATGTTCTTGCTTCAGGCATTTTGCACCTTACTATTATGATCTGTGACCCCTCCCTGAAAATATTCATCAATTTTCCTCAATTAATTTTATATTCATGAAGTCTTTCCTGGTCAATCTATTCATCAACAGCTAACATATACATTTTACTTATTTACTTGTTCTTTATTTCTACCTCCCTCCACTAGAAAAATACAAACTACATGAGAGCAGAATTTTGCTGGTTTAATTCATTTCTCAATTCCCAAGATCTAGAAGTGGTTGGATTCAAGATATAGGTAGCATATACCAAGGTTGGTAATTATTCATTGAATGAATTAGTGAATGATTAAACTGTAGAAGTGAGTTATTTATATTAGAACAGGAAAAGCTGGACATAGGAAAAATTGTAAAGGAAGCTTAGTTCAATTTTGCTCTCCCTCAATCCCTTTTGTACTTTCTTACTCCTTTCCTGATAGTGGTGTGATGGAAGGAACATGGGAGTTTAAGATCCTAAAAGTGGTTTTATAACATCCGGCAAGTTACTTATCTTTCTGAGATTTGGTTGTTCTTTCTTGCAAAATGGGAATAATTTTACCCAGGAGAACTGTTATAAATATTAAATGCTATTAAGAATATAAATTGTCTGGTGCAGTTTTTGGCACAGTAAGGCATTCAATTAATTCCCTTTCCTTCTTCTTTCTTTTTTCTTTCTTTCAGCATCATTTCTTCTTTTCTACTTAACGCTACTGTAGAGTCCATGGGACTACATGCTTTGTGCTTCAGGGTCTGACAAAGGTTTGGAGCGAACTAAAGACTAATGGTGTCTCCGCATTGAGTAGTTTTAAAACAATTGCTTTAAACTGAGGTACTAGAGATGTGTGTACCGACTCCAGCGAACAGACCTTGTCAGAGATCCTACTCAAGTCCCCCCAGATGACTTTTACTACTGTGCATGGCTTCCCAGGTTTCTGTGTGCTTCTGCTTCTGGCCAGCATCTATTATTCTCTTGAGAGGGCTTCCTTCAGTGCCTAAAGCTGTTGTCTCCATGGAGCTAGAAAGCCAGAAGTAGGAAGGGGTTTATATGCACCCATTCTCACCTCAGGGGCCTTAGCTATCAACTGACTGGTGTGAGAACATAAAAATTGAGTTTCCTTGCCTCTGGTTAGGATAAACTCTGAGATGTCCAGAATCAGGCTTACCCTTCCCTCCATGGGATTTTTGCCTGAAACTGCAGATTTCCTTATTTTCTTTCCTTTCTCGATCTTGCTTCCACCACTCACTCACGTGTTTCCTGGGAGCACTTCCTCAATAAATGACTTAATACAAATCTTGATCTCAGGGCTACTTTTGGGGAACCACATCTAAAATACTCCCATAAATATATGTCAGGAGGAATTACTAATTAATTAGAGCCTAGTTGTTTCTAATATGAAGACTACATTCCCAACCCTAAAGCATTAAGTAATTTAGATTCTCTAACAATTATGAATATATGATATGAATTCATAATATGAATTATGATTTTTAATATGTATATATTTAAAAATTTTATATATTAAAAAGGTATCACACCCACCGAAGGGAGTTGAATTTTCAAAATTGGGGCTGTTTTTCCTTATTCTGCATTTTATTTTTTTATTAAAAAAATTTTTTTATGTTTTATTTTATATTTGAGAGAGAGAGACAGATCATGAGCAGGGAAGGGGTAGAGAGAAGGAGGCAGAATCTGAAGTAGGCTCCAGGCTCCCTGCTGTCAGCACAGAGCCCAACGCAAGGCTCCAACTCACAAGCTGTGAGATCATGACCTGAGCTGAAGTCAGACGCTTAACCGACTGAGCCACGCAGGCGCCCCTCTTATTCTCCATTTAAAATACAAGGTTGAGGTAGATAAGATTGAACTGTGTGCTTGTTTGCTTGTTCTGTTTGTTTGCTTGTATCAGTGTAATTTTAAGAAGCAATTTTCTGATATTCAGTTGATTGCTTAATTTCTTAGTGTTGGTATTCTTTCCCTTCTGAGAACATCTTTATGCACAGCCCACTCATTCTTCAAGCTCCAGGCCATTGCTTCCACTATAAAAACTCAGATAAATTCAGCTGACATATTCTTTCCTAGTTCTTTTTGTACTAATCTGTGTGATGCAATGTCGTATATTTTTCCAAACATTTTTTCTTTCTCTTTTACTTTTTAAGTTCTGTTTCTCTCCTGTGTCCTGACTAGATGATCGCTTCATGTAAGAAGGGACTTTTTATTTCCATTTTTCAAAAGTTTAATTTTTTTTTTTTACTTTGAGGTACTGGTAGATTCACAAGCATGAATTAATACAGAGATCACATATATCCCTGTACCATTTCTCCCAGTAACATCTTGTAAAACATGTTGTAAAATAGTTCAGTAACACAACGTGGATATTGGCAGTGATATAACTGACAACGAGCATTCCCATCACCACAAAGGTCCCTCACATTGCCCTTTTTTTTTTTTTTTTTAAATTTTTTTTTCAACGTTTTTTTATTTATTTTTGGGACAGAGAGAGACAGAGCATGAACGGGGGAGGGGCAGAGAGACAGGGAGACACAGAATCGGAAACAGGCTCCAGGCTCCGAGCCATCAGCCCAGAGCCTGACGCGGGGCTCGAACTCACGGACCGCGAGATCGTGACCTGGCTGAAGTCGGACGCTTAACTGACTGCGCCACCCAGGCGCCCCTCACATTGCCCTTTTATAACTAGACCCATTTTGTTCCCACACCCATTTCCTCTTTAACCACTGACAGTCAGTAATCTATTCTCCATTTCTATAATTTTGTCATGTCAAGAATGTCATATAAATGAAATTATAATTTGGGGGGCTTGTTTTTTTTCACTCAGTATAATTCTCTGAAGATTCATCCAGGTTGTTGTATATATCAACCAACTATATTTCTTCCTTTTTGACCTTTATTCTTTGTTATTATTGTTATTATTAGCCTCTGTGCTGGCTAGAAGTTCCGGCAGTATGTTGAGTGAAAGAGGTAAGAGTAGATGTGCTTGCCTTCTTTCTAGTCTTAGAGGAAAAACATCCAGTCTTTCATCAAGTATGATGTTAGCTATATGCTTTTTAGTATTTCCTCTTTATCAACTGAGGAAGCTCTTTGGTATTTCTGTTTTTCTGAGAGTTTCTATTACGAATGGTCATTGGATTTTTTTCTAATGCTTTTGAATTGATATGATCGTGTGATTTTTCTTTTTTATCCTGTTAATATGAGAAATTTTATCGATAATTTCAAATACTGAACGAACTGTCATTTGTGGAATAAACCCCACTGGGTCATGCTGTATAATTTTTTGTATATTGAATACTTGAATTTGCTAGAATTTTGTTAGGGATTTTTGTTGCCATATTTATGGTAGATATTGGTCTGTATTTTTCTTTCTTGTACTGTCTTTGACTGATTTTGGTATTGGGGTAATATTAGCTTTATGAATGAATTGAAAAGTTTCATTTTTCATCTATTTTTCTGGGACAGATTGTATAGAATTGGTATTAATTGTTTAAACATTTGGTCGACTTCTCCAGTGTAACCATCTAGGTTTGGAGATTTCTCTTTTGGAGATGTTTACAATTGTGAATTTAGTTTTTTTCTTACTTATAGAGCTATTGAAATAACGTATTTCATATTTCATGAGTTGTGGTAGTTTATTTTTTTGGGAAGTCGTCCATTTCATCCATGTTGTCAAATTTTTGTGTATAAAGTTATTCCTAGCATCCTATGATTATTCTTTTGATATCTGCAGGGGCAGGTAGTGATATTGTCTGCCTCATTCCTGATATTGGTGACTTGTGTCTTTTTTTATTTCAGTGGTTTTGCTGAAGATGTGTCAGTGTTGTCATTCTCTCAAAGAACTAGTTTTTGTTTAATCGTTTTTCTTATTATTTTTCTGTTTTTAATTTCACTGATTTCTATTCATATCTTTATTATTTCTTTCCTTTTCCTTGCTGAGGGTTTAGTTTGTATTTACTTTTCTAGGTTTTGTGATGGAAGCTTGAATTATGGATTGGAGACTTTTCTTCTTACTCTTTTATTTTTTAATTTATTTTTTAATGTTTATTTTTGAGAGAGAGACAGCGAGAGAGGGGGAGGGGCAGAGAGAAATAGAGAGAGACAGAATCTGAAGCAGGTTCCAGTCTCTGAGCTGTCAGCACAGAGTCTGATGTGGGGCTTGAACTCAGGAACCATGAGATCATGACCAGAGCCAAAGTCGGACACTTAACCGACTGAGCCACCCAGGCACCCCACAGTGTATACAGTTATTATTAGAAACTTCCCTCTCCATACTGCTTTAGTTGTGTCCTACAAATGTTTATATATATTTTTTAATTTTCGATCAATGTAATGTATTTTTAAAAGAAAAATTAAGTCTTCCTCTTTGAACTATGAATTAAAGGTACCGTGTTTAGTTTTCTGGTATTTGCAGATTCTGTTATTTTTCTGTTATTGATTTCCAGTTTGTTTCCATTGTGGTCAGTAAAAATACTTTATGTGATTTCAATTCTTTAAGTTCATTGATGTTTATCTTATGGTCATGAATAGTCTAACTTGGTATATGTCTGTGGGCACTGGAAAAAAATGTGAATTCTATTATTGTTTGATCAACTATTTCATAAATGTCAATTATATTCTGTTGGCTGATGGTCTATTGAGTTCTATATCCTTGATGATTTTATCTCTAGTTATTCTCCTTTTCAATTTTTGGGAAAGAGGAGTTTGAAATCTCCATATTGAATTGTGGATTTGTCTATTTCCATACATCTATTAGTTTTTGATTCACATATTTTGCTTGGTGCATATGTATTTAAGATTGCTATGTCTTTGTGGAATTACCCTTTTATCATCACATAACATCTTTCTCTGTCTATGATAATTTGTTTTGATGTCTAATTTGATATTAATATAGCTACTCATACTTTCTTTTATTAACATTTGCATAATGTAGCCTTTTCTATTCTTTTAGTTTCAATATGGCTATATCATTATATTTGAAATGTTTCTTGTAGACAGCATATAGTTGGGTAATATTTTTTAATATACTCTGTCAATCTCTATCTTTTAAAATTTTTTTATGTTTATTTTTGAGAGAGAGAGAGAGTGAGCATGCACACAAGTGGGGGAGGGGCAGAGAGAGAGGGAGACACAGGCTCCAGGCTCTGATCTGTTAGCGCAGAGCCTGATGTGGGACTCGAATTCATGAACCATAAGATCATGACCCGAGTGGAAGTGGGACGCTCAACCGACTGAGCCACCTAGTCTCTGAGCTCCCCAATCTCTGTCTGTTAATTAACTTATGTAAACTATTTATTTTTAATCAAATTGTTGGTATGTTAGAGCTTAGGTTTGCATTTTACTTTTTTTTCTATGTTTTTTCATTTTCTCTTTCAGCCATCTGAATCTGTAGATTTATGTCTTTTGTTAAATTTTGGAAGTTTTCATCTATTACCACTTCAAGTACTTTTTAGCCTCTCTGTTCCCTCTCCTTCTGGGATTTTGATAACATGAATGTTTTACCTTTGATTATAGTTCTGCAAGTCCCTGAGGCTCTGTTCATGCTTTTTCTCAATCTACATTTTCTCTGATGTTCAGATTCTCTTGTTCTATATTCTAGTTCACTGATTCTTTCCACTTTCCCTTCCATCCTGCTGTGACCCCATCCATTAATTTTTATTTCTGTTATTGCATTTTTCACTGATAAAATTTCCATTTGCTTCTGTTCCTTTTCTAAGACTTCCTATTCCCGTGCTAAGTCTTTCTTTTTCTTCATTTATTTCAGGCATGTTTATAATTACTTGTTGAAGCATTGTTTATTATGGCTGCTTTAAAACATTTGTTAGATAGTTTCAAGTTCTCTATCATCTCATGTTGACATCTGTTGACTTTTTAAAAATTCATTTTAGGTCTTCCTGGTATTTGGTATGACAAATGATTCTCAATTGACATTTTTATATTACTGTAGTATGCCATAAGACTTTGAATCTTATTTAGTTTTAGTTGGCTTTCTCTGACACTACTTCAGTAGGAGAAGGTGGGGACATCTCATTACTACAAGGTGGAAGTAGAAGTCCAAATTCCCCACTCATCCTTAGTTGATACATGAGGGGGTTGGGTTTCTCCTTATTGTGGGGCAGTGGTAGGAGTTCTGGCTTTCAAGTGGTTTCCCCTGACAACCTGATGAAGGTGTCCTTATTACCATTAGATGATGATGGAAGTCCTGACTCTCCATGAGGGTGTCATTATCCCAGTGGGGAGGGTGGGTATGGAGTCTGGGAGCCCCACATGATCTCCACTGGCGCTGCAGATGAGGCAGCAATGTTCCATTATTAGTCAGTGGAAATTAGTCAAGTGTCAGCTCTGTGCTTGATCTGACATCATTTTGGCAAAAGTGGTTAGGAGATTTGCTACAGCTGACAAGGGGGATGTCTAGAGTCCCCAGTTTGCTTTTGTTGTACAGGAGGTTTTTTTTTTTTTTTTTTTTTTTGTGGTATTTTCCTGGAGTAGAGTTGTTATGGCCTACAAGTTTGTCTAGACTGTCTCCTTGGGCAGACAGAGAGCATGCTTTTGCTAAGGCTCTTTCTGTTTGCACTTGTTGATGTTTTCATGTTGCCAGTCTCTGTATTTCTCAGTCTGAGAGATATGAAGTAAGAAGAAAACCCAGGGAAGTACTCTGATCCAGTCTTTGGGTCCCAAAGTTTCTGGCCAGTCTGCCTTTTCTCTACCTTTCAGAGTCTCTTTATGTTTGTTTTATATAGAATATCAAGGTTTGTTTAGTGATACTTAGGAAGGGATAGGGAAAATAGGTCTATGCTATCATCCTGAGATCAGAAATCTGAAGAGATTTTGTTGTTGTTGTTGAATATCTTATATCACAAACAATTTTAAGTGTATATGAAGAATTTAATAACTTAATTTCTTTATTGACAGGTTGAAATAAATACATTAAAAAATTAGAAATAGAATAAACTGTTATCTAGTATGTAGGTAAGTGTTTTAGGGATATAGTTTTTGGTAAATCATAGGCTTAAAACAAAATTAGTCATAGTCATAATATTTTAGAGTTAACTATAGCACAGACTATACTCCAAGGTATCCTTTATATCATTGTTTTTAAATAGTAGATATAATGATTTTTACTCCTTAAAAATATTAGGTTTTTCCACTACTGAATCCATACCTTCTGCCAAGCCATAGAATTCTTCCATATGCCCTGAGGAAAATTTATTATGTGACAGTTCTTATTAAGGTAACTGTACTCTATCCTCAGAAAAGCTATTTAGGGGCAAGAAAGAGCTTTGCCAAGGTATCCAGTAAAAATTTGTTCTTGTCATTTTATGTGGGACAAGCATTTGGTGCCTAGGTCACATTAGGGTTTATTTTAAACTCTCAGAATTACTGGGAGGGAATTCTGGCACTTTAGCATACACTTAGAAAAGATAAACATTCCCAGGTAACAATACTTTGTATTTGTGGATATAATATTTGGAAATTTATTTAATGTAGTTTTGAAATAAGTTCTGTTCTTATACTTGTCATTCTGAGTAAATACACTACCTCATAAATTGTTTTGATTTCCAGAAAACTGTCTAATAATTATTTATAAGTGTAGCATGCACAAGAAAGAGAGACTAAATAGTTATCAGAAAGAGAGGACTGCTTCCTAACTATGTTCAAGAAGTGATGTGAGATTCAGCTTTAGATAAAAAATCCTAGTTCTTTGTTTAAAAGCTTCCCCTTCATTGATCTGTGATCTGTGAGGGATAAAAGTATAACACAATGGGAAAGGAAGGGGATAGGGTTTTGAGCCAATTACATTCCTTAACCAAAGTTATGCTTCAAGTGATTTATAAGGCAATGTCCGTCACAAGTGTTTCCTTGAGTTCTTACAAGAACCATAAATTTAACTGTGTTAATTGTGGTATCATCATCTGGTTAATAAATGATTCCTTAATAGTGATACAGTATATAGCCTTAGCTGGGACAGTATTGATATTTTGATATTTTGTGACTTGTACAGAAGCTGCAAAAGAGATATTGATGTTGTATAATATTTAATTTTCAAGTGTTTCTCAGATTTATTAATTGATTGTAGCAAATAAAAAACATCCCTCAAGTGAAGAAGGAATATGCATATTTATTTGTAAGTTGAAAAGGATGCCTTTGAGATACATAGTCAAAGGTGACCCAATAACTGGGTTAACAAAAAAGTCTAGGATGTAGGCCTAGATACCATTAATCCAGAGTTATCTTAATCTAGGACAAGTCACTTAAGTTTATCATAACCAGTGTCCTCAACCATAAAACGCAAAAGTTGCCACAGATCAGCGATATTCAAGTTATGGTCTCTGGAGCCCTAAATTTCACAGAGACACATCCGGGCTGCCTTAGGAGAAGGGCATGGGCTTCTTTCTTTAACCAAAACAGCCTTAATTCTGTTGGGATATATATCAGTACTTTATATGAAATTGACTTTAAAAATAGATTCTGCTTTTATTTTATTTTTTTCCAATATATGAAATTTATTGTCAAATTGGTTTCCATACAACACCCAGTGCTCATCCCAAAAGGTGCCCTCCTCAATACCCAGGACCCACCCTCCCCTCCCTCCCACCCCCCATCAACCCTCAGTTTGTTCTCAGTTTTTAAAAAAATTTTTTTTTTTTTAACGTTTATTTATTTTTGAGACAGAGAGAGAGACAGAGCATGAACGGGGGAGGAGCAGAGAGAGAGGGAGACACAGAATCGGAAGCAGGCTCCAGGCTCTGGGCCATCAGCCCAGAGCCCGACGCGGGGCTCGAACTCACGGACCGCGAGATCGTGACCTGGCTGAAGTCGGATGCTTAACCGACTGCGCCACCCAGGCGCCCCTGTTCTCAGTTTTTAAGAGTCTCTTATGCTTTGGCTCTCTTCCACTCTAACCTCTTTTTTTTTTTCCTTCCCCTCCCCCATGGGTTTCTGTTAAGTTTCTCAGGATCCACATAAGAGTGAAGACATATGGTATCTGTCTTTCTCTGTATGGTAGGTTCTGCTTTTAAAAAGCAAAGTGCTAAGACTATGTACATGCCCCCTCTGGCTCCTCCCTGCCCTGTGGTCATCTGTTTTGTCAAAGATACAGAGGGAGATAGTGGTAGGCAGTGACACCCTTGTATCTGAGAACAGCAGTCTAGATTTTCTGTTGTACACTAAGAACTATAAATTGAGGTGCTTTTTCATTTTTATTTTTTTTTCAATGTTTTTTTGTTGTTGTTGTTTTGTTTTTTATTTTTGGGACAGAGAGAGACAGAGCATGAACGGGGGAGGGTCAGAGAGAGAGGGAGACACAGAATCGGAAACAGGCTCCAGGCTCTGAGCCATCAGCCCAGAGCCCGACACGGGTCTCGAACTCACAGACCGCGAGATCGTGACCTGGCTGAAGTCGGACGCTTAACCGACTGCGCCACCCAGGCGCCCCTCATTTTTATTTTTAAGTAATAGGACATTCTATAGGTTTTGTTTTTTTTTTTCATTTTGACAATGAACAGAATTAGGGCCAAACAATTCATATGCCTTGATCTTATTTTCATTTTCAGTCAAAGTTCAAATATACACTAAGGTCACTTTCTCTTAAAATATGCTTTCATTTAAAAACTATCTTGGATTCAGGGTGGCTTTAATCAAGAAGTAAATAAAAATTTATGAAGGAATTACTAAGTCCTTAGCATCATATCTTTTTTTTTTTTTTTTTTTTTTTTTTTTTAAAGGAGCAGCATGCCTCTAAATGTTAATTTCTTCTTAAAGGGGATCAGGGCTTTTTAGACAAGTACCTGATTCCAGGAATGGCACAGGAGGTATAAAGGGTTAACCTGAAACATCCTGTCACACCAGAAAGCAAGCACACAAACCATCAAAGACTCTCGAAGGCATGACAAAAAGAGTTCAGATTTATTCTCAAGATGTATACTCTGGCCAGTGATGGTACACCTAAACAACAACAAATAACAGTAACTACAATGGATTGAAACACATCACATACTTTTAAGTGTATGAAGTCATCAAACTATCATTAATACTACTGTATTGCAGAGGCACCTGGGTGGCTCAGTCAGTTAAGCGTCTGACTCTTGGTTTTGGCTCAGGTCGTGATCTCACAGTTCCTGAGTTTGAGCCAACCATCGGGCTCTGCACTGCACTGCCCGCTTGGGGTTCTTTCTCTCTCCTTCTCTCTGCCCCTCCCCTGTGCTCTCTCTTAAAATAGAGAAATAAACTTAAAAAAAAAAAAGCTGTGTTGCGTATCTGAAAGTAGCTGGGAGAATGGATCTTGAATATAAAAAGTATTAAGAAACAATTGAGGACATTTGAATGTTGATCAGATGTTTTGAGATATGAACAAGTGAGTGATAAAATTTTAGGTGAGATAGAAGTATTGTAATTATGTTTAATAACAGCAGTATTTTTCTTTTAAAAATATGTAATGAGACATTTATAAATGATTTTATTTGATGTCTGGGATTTTATTCAAATAATCTTGGTTACGGGAGTAAACAGTATGAATGAAAAACAAATGCCCATACATTGACAGTTGTTGAACCTGGATGATGCTGGGGACATGGGGATATATTACACAGTTCTCTATACTTTTGAAACTTGCTGTAATATACGTTGAAAAAGCAGCATTAAAATGTAAACTAAGGCTTTATTCTTAGCTACAATTCTGATGCCGAGTTATCTTGTCATGAGTTGTCTTCGCGTGTAGGTGATCCTTAGGACCATCTGGCCATCCCCAAACTGTGAGTTAAGCTGCTAAAACAATACATAACAGATGCAAAGATATCCTCAGGCTGACAGTGGACCTTTTTCCACATTGCCTCTACTCTTCTGGATGTCAAAGATTCTTACCTTCTATTTGCAGAGGAAGAGCTTATGATTGTCTGGGAAGAACTGGAGAGTGCCAAGATATATATGGCAAGGGGATGAAGGTGAACACACAAGCCAATTCAGTCATATAATCTCGGAAGCAGGAAGTCGTATTTGTTTTTTTTTTTTTTTTTGGCAGAGTAAACAGTCTTTTTTTTTATTTTTATTTTTTTGCAATTTCTTAATATATTTTATTTATCCCAGTATATCAAAAATAGTATTTCAAAATGTGATTAACACAGACATTATTGAGATTTTTAATGTATTTTTCCTAGTCTTTGGAATGTAGTTTGTATTTTATTTTTTTATTTTTAAAAATTTTTTAAATATAATTTATTGTCAAGTTAGCTAATACACAGTGTATATGGTGTGCTCTTGGCTTCAGAAGTCATCTTATTTCTGGACCAGAGGCTAATCTACATGAAACTGTCCATGGTCCCCACAGTGAGGAGCCAACATGGCCCCTCAGCGTGGATATGCTATGGCTTTCTCTCATGTGCTAAGGATAGTGTGCTAAGCACTGGCTTTTGTCCTCTTCTGTGCTATGCCTTTAAACTACTTGGCAGTCCCCAGAGACTGACCCTGACTTTCTGTACTGAATCACATATACCAGAACCCCATTCCCCACTTCTCATTCTGCCCTGAGATAAACATCATCCTGAATCTCTGCTCACATCTAGGCTGACACTCTTTTAGATTGACAGGACAAAAGAGGATCATTTGCCCTCAATTTTCTTTTTTTTTTTTTTTTAATTTTTTAATGTTTATTTATTTTTAAGAGAGAGAGCACAAGCAGGGGAGGGGCAGATAGAGAGGGAGACACAGAATCTAAAGCAGGCTCTGAGCTGCCAGCACAGAGCCCAATGTGGGGCTTGAACTCACGAACTGTGAGATCATAACCTGAGCCGAAGTCCAGCACTCAACCGACTGAGCCACCCAGACGCCCCTGTATCCTATCAGTGTGGCCCCAACTCTATGCCTAACTTTCCTTGGATATTTTGTTTAATTCTTCAAAGCCTGGCTTGGAAATTAAAAACAAAACAAAACAAAAAAAAAACAAAAAAAAACCTGAATATGGATCCTTTTTTTTCCCCTTCCTGTTCTCATTCCTTTGTAATAATTCTGTGTCTCTTTGGAGCAATGTAGATGGCACTGATGGACTAAAGATTTGGAGAAAGGAAAGTAAGAAAAACTTTTTTTCCAAATAGTTTCTCATTATATTGGAGACAACCCAAAGCATCTGCATTCCAGGTCACAAAGCAGGATTGACAAAGAGAGTTTCACTGTAGCCTATTTATTTTTATTTGTTTGTTTAACAAACGGACACTTGTCTGTGCTGTAGGAGTATTAGATGAATACTGTGTGATCCCTGACCTTGTGGATCCAACAGCCCATGATACTTTAGATACCATACAAAAGAGGTGCACAGAGGGGCATGGGAGCTCTGAGAGGCACTGTTGTACCTCAGCTTTATGAAGAGCATGTTGGAAGTGAGGACACTGAAGCTGTGACTTGAAAGATGAGAAAGACTTAGGTGAAAAAAGGAGAAAGGGCGTTTCAGATTGAGAGAGTGGCAAGACAAAAAAGCACGTGGGACTCAAGCAGGGTGTTCTGGGCACCCTACTTGTGTCATTTGAACATAAGATATTAGCCAGGAACAAGGGACAGGTTGTATGCTTATGATTTTTGACCAAGAAGGGTTTAGAGCAGGATTTTTAACGTGGCCAGATTTGTTTTTCAAGTAGTTTTCTCTGATTGGGTGAAAAAATGGACTCTGGCTATTTCGGGACTGAACTGGAACAGGGTTAAAGAGAGGTAGAGAGGAAGAAATAGTGTTGAGGAAGAAACTGCACTGGCTGTAGTCCAGAAAGGGTCTAGGAATCTGCAGACTCTCACTCAGGCCCTTCCCTGGCCTCTGCTTCACTACTGGTAGGAATGGATAGGAGGTCTTACTTCTCTTGCCCCTGGAAAGAAACTCCCGCCTCTTAACCCCACCCGCCCCTGCGCTCGTCACCCCCACCCTGTACAGCACTCTTAACCTCACCACCATTATCTGTGGTGACACCATCAGTAAAAATCTCATTATGCCTTTTATCCCCGTTTACATCAGCCATCACAAGAAGCCAGGGACTCCCAGGTCATTCTTCATCCCTAGAGTTTAATCCCCATCTGGCTTTTCGAGCAGCAAAACACTGCTTGCTCTTCTTTCTGGCACTTCCTATACTCTTTCTGTCAAATTAACTTTTTCTCAAAGCATTTCTGACATAGTGTGCAGTTTACTTACTTGTTTAATTGTCCTGTTCCCTGACTTCCCCCTCTCCAACCCTCCACTGATACACATACTAGAATATAAGCTCTACGATGGCAGCGTCCATTTTTATGTATTTGTTCATGGCTATTTCCCCAGTGTTTAGCACAGTATTGGGCCTTTGTTGAATGAGTAAATTTAAAAGTTAAAGTAATAACATGCCTTATCTATCAAATTGTACTCGAGGGTCAGGGAAAGAGAATAGTTGAGACTGATTTCAGAATTTTGGGCTTAGATGACCTGATAGTATGATTATAAATATTTGCTAAAATCAAAGGTGGTTTCCTTTCATTTGCTGTACTTATTCTGGTTCTTTTGATTTTGGTCAGGGAACATTCTCCCATAACACTTTGCAAGCAGTGAAATTTGTTTGTTGCAACTAGTGAAATTTATTTTGGGGGAAAACTTCACAGAGATTTAAGCATCACTATTTTCAGTACAACAGTGAACAGAAACAGTGTTCTAATCCCATTTCCAAAGAATGTGGAAAATCATTAATTGTATGTGAGATATCTGAGGGCTTCAGGTATGAGGATAAATTTGTCCAAATATTGTCCTGGAACTTTGGTATCAGGCATCAAGAAAGCAAATAAAGGTAGAGGAAAAGAGGTTTGGAGCTGGGAGGAAAAGTAAAGAGATTTGTGTCGAGGGGGGGGCGGAGGAGGGGGGACATTTCTTTAAAGAAAGACAACATCAACAAAGGGCAGATACGGAACTTCAAGGAAATGGGAGGAAGAAAATTCACAAGTAGCCTCAAGCCCGGTCTCAGCCAAGGATAGGATATTCATATTCTGAGTCTTGTTTCAGGTTATCATTTTATTATTTTATAAAAAATTACTTGAAACCTGACTTTTCAACTTTAAAAAAATATCCCTCTAATTCCTTTCACTCCCACATACATACTGTGTCAGCAGTATACACATGACGCAAACATACATACGCAAACTTTTCTATGAAAGATATTACATTTTGGCTTGTGGTTTATTTTGGTTATTGCAGAATCATTATATATAATTACATGTAAATGGCTAGGAAGATGGAACGATTTTCAAAATGTGTATCCAGTCAGGAAAGGAAGTTAAGTGGGAAAGTGGAAATAGAGCACTCATTTATTGTCAGATGCAATATTTCTATGCCTTAAACATTGTTCTCATTTAGTCATTACCACCATCCCGGAAAATACGTCCTATTTCCCCAATTTTGCAAATGAAGATAAAGAATAAAGATAAAGAATAAACTCAGCTGTGTGTTGTTGTCTGACTAATCTAATCCTTGTTGTCTGGCTTCAAATGGACTGTTCTTTACATATATTTCATATACTATCTCAAAAGAAAAAAATGATCCCTGTGTATTAGGTTCTAAAAGCCTTGCTGTACAGAATGAAGAACATGGTAATCGTGTTTGGATTGCCAGCCCTCCCATGCTTTGTTGGCATTTATAAAATTCTACTAAATTTGGCTTAGAAGCAACACACACACTACAAGGAAGCAGTTGTTTTGTGAGTGTTTTGGGAAGGAGGAGAGAAAGCAAGAATGCATTGTGGGAGTGCAGACAAAGAGCAGCGTTCTTAATGTGCAGCAGTGACTAAGAAAGATTTCAAGGTTCAGAAAAAGAGTGGGAGAAATAAAGCAATACATAAGCTTAACCTTGGTTATAATAAAATGTAAAGACTGGGCGTTTCCACCACATTTATCATGCTCAAGTATTTTTAAGAAAATATTTCATATTAGTGTATATACCTCTTATTCAGGGGCATCAGCACATGTATGCACTACCTAAAATTAAGAAAGGATAAAAAATAAATTTAAAAAGTACTTTTCCACTGGAAAACAAATAGTGGATAAATCACATAGATAAACCAGTTAGGACAATGGAATGATGCCATTGAGGTGTCCAGTGAAGACATTGCTCATATCATTCTTGTGTTGGATTGTAAGAGCTACCTGATGTTTGTTTTGGCATGGCATGCATAGCCTTATTTTATTTTCTAGGTTCAAAACTGATGACTTGACCAAGGAGCTTTTGGGTTTGTTTTTATTTATTTATTTATTTTTAAATTTTTTTTTCAACGTTTTTTATTTATTTTTGGGACAGAGAGAGACAGAGCATGAACGGGGGAGGGGCAGAGAGAGAGGGAGACACAGAATCAGAAACAGGCTCCAGGCTCCGAGCCATCAGCCCAGGGCCCGACGCGGGGCTCGAACTCACGGACCGCGAGATCGTGACCTGGCTGAAGTCGGACGCTTAACCGACTGCGCCACCCAGGCGCCCCAGTTTTTATTTTTTTTAATGTAATTTATTGTCACGTTAGCTAACATACAGTGTGTAAAGTGTGCTCTTGGTTTCAGGGGTAGATTCCCATGACTCATCACTTACATACAATACCCAGTGTTCATCCCAACAAGTGTCCTCCTCAATGCCCATCACCCTTTTTCCCCTCTCCCCCACACCCACCATTAGCCCTCAGTTTGTTCTCTATATTTAAGAGTCTCTTATGGTTTGCCTCCCTCCCTTTCTGTTTGAAACTATTGTTTCCCCTTCCGTTCCCCCATGGTCTTCTGTTAAGTTTCTCAAGTTCCACATATGAGTGAAAACATCTGATACCTGTCTTTCTCTGACTGACTTATTTCTGTGTCATCTCATTTAGTCTTCTCAATCATCCTGCGTTAGAGACAAAGTTCAGAGTCTGTTTAATTACCTGGTTTTACCAGTTACCGCACTGCTCCAAACCAACTTCTTTCTCAGAGAAGTAGAAAGGGTTTTAATCTTCTGTCTGCTATATCTTGCAATTTGAAGTAATTAAATAGACTCTGAACTTTGTCTCTAATGCAGGATGATTGAGAAGACTAAATGGGATAACAGAAAAACTCAGTGGTTGAGATATGATAGGCATTTCATAATGACAATTGTTCTTGCCTTTTTGCTGTTAATTGGGAGCCAAGGGATGAGTGTGGAGGAAAAGGAGAAGATGAAGAGGAGGGAAAAATGGAAGAGCAAAAATAAGTATGTGTACTGTTATTATAATACTTTACATTAAGAAATTATTAAATTTCATCAGAGAGAACCACTGAATTCAAATCTTGGAGTGATTTAACAGATCATGAGACTAAAAAAAAAAGCACCAGGTGTAATGTGTCAGTTAAGAGCCATTATTTTTCAAAGATGATCAATGTTGATCAAGCTCCCTAGGTGGAAGTGATCCTGTAATCTTATATGGGAGAAATGCTTTATAATTAGAGTGTGACTATAAATAAATCAGTAAACATTGCTGATATTTTAATGAAAGACCCTTAAAAGATAGGATAAAATTTTGTTTTTAACTATATTTTGCTATTGGAGTTGACATCAATACCATCTTAACATTCTTCAGGATGGCTTATATCTGCAAAATTCCAACTATTTGAAAATCTATATGTAACAAAGAAATACGTGCCTGATTTATGAATTACTTATTCCCAAAAATGTACAAATAAAGTTCATTTTTATTTGTATTGGTCATTTGTTGAAATAATTCAATTCTACATTACGCACCTGGCTTTCAGAATAAGTTTGGTAAAATGGTGTTAAGTTTTAAAAATATGATAAAACCATAAATAATTTTTACAATGACAGATTTTTCTATTAGTAAAATAACAAAAATCAGAGACATGATTATGTATCTACTATAAGGCCTTGTGTGCATTTTTCCCAAAGAAAATTTGACACAGAATATCCGACAGTAGAAATATTGGAAATTTAAGAAATAATTTAATATTTCTGCATTTTGTTCCTTTGGGAAGTAGCTATAAGGTTTCTAGCAGATTTAATCACAGTATCTTCTAACGGCCTGTAATTTATTAAATGTGTTTCCTAGTCCACATAAAATTAAAAGCATTAGCTTCCTTTAATAATCAGGCAGGTTTGTATGTATAATATGCGTAATATATTCAATAAAATTACTTTTTATACTTTGCACAGGATTTCTATATACTGGATTGTTGTTTCTCATCTTTCCCCAACATTTTCAGTCTTCGGGCCCTCTGGTTTTGAAATACAAAAAGAATGAATAGAATACTTTGCTGCTTTAAGAATGCCAGAAACAATGGATACCATGGGAAAGGCAGACTTCTGCAGGAGAAGTAAGCTTTGGAGAAAGTTTCACAGATAGATATAGAATTACGTTTTGAAATGACCTAGTTCCTTCGTGATTGTCATAGGAAGATCAAAGCCTCTAAGACTTTTTTTTTTAATGAATAGGAGGTGAGAAATGGAAACAGTACATTTCCTGTAATGTAGGAGTTGTGTACTGTGCTACAAGTGGGAGTATTTACCATAAATTACTTTGATTTCTAAAGAACAAAACTTAACTCAGTGCATATAAGAGTGTTCAGATGAGCTTTGTGAAAAATCCTCTTTCTTTCTCATGTGTGTCTCATTTTCCCCCCTGTGAATTCATGGCGAGATTACTGAAGATGCTGTGGGGACAGAGGGTAGGTGAAAGGAAACAATGTGTTCTGTATTCCATATCTCATTCATAAGGAGATAAGTGTTATATTGTTTGATACCTATAACCAGGGAGTGGTCTTCCCAGTGTGCTATTAAAAAAGTTATCTAGGACTCATCTGGGTTCAGTGAAGCATAATGCCATGATCTATTAGTAATGTAGTAATTTCCAAAGATACGAATGAAAGGAGTGACTTTTTCCCTTTCTCTTCTTCTCTTTCTTTTCTTTTTCCTTTTTTCTTTTTCTTTCTTTCTTTCTTTCTTTCTTTCTTTCTTTCTTTCTTTCTTTCTTTCTTTCTTTCTTTCTTTCTTTCTTTTTTTCTAAGTATTTGCCAATTCTGACCTAGAACATGGCTGGTTTTTAATGAATGTTGAAACTTTCATGGGACAATCTATTTGTTATTAATAGCTTTCTACATCATCCAAACTTGGGGTTTGGAAAAATTCAGTTTTTAGAATTTCTTCTTATATTGTAACTGCTGATTCTCATGTTGTCCAAAGACTGTGATTTTGGTGATGCAATAGAATGGTGAAATGAAAAAAACCAATGGAGTCTTGATAGGGAAAAAATCCCTCTGAAATTTCTCTCCTTTTACCCTGCTATGACCCCATACATCCCATCTTCTTTGATCAGTCTTCCCTTCTGAACAGTATTATTTTAAAATGTTCTTATCTTTGAAGCAGCTAAATTTGAATTGATGTATGCAGTGTATCAGTTCCAAGTTTATCAGCAAATAGTCGGCAGGAAGCTACCCCTCAGAAGTGCACTTCGGGTTCCTGGCAGGCATTGTGTTTTGAGAGCCAGCCTTCCTTATTCCTTAGTTAAATGATGCCACTTGAAAAGACAAATACCACTATCATTGCTGTTGAGTTGGGACAGCAGTCTTCATCTAGCACACTATGATTTCATGAAAGCATCAATCAGGCTCACAAGATAAATATCTGAGTCAGCTGTTCTACTTTTGTATTGAATCTAATTAAAAGCATGAAACAAATGCTTGTCACACATTCTGTCTCATTGAAAGATAAATATATAAATAAAAATCAAGACAAAGACTGGAAAGATAGGGCAATTGGAATGACAATAGGTAATTTTATCCAGAGGGGCCTCAGTCAGCTAGCTGTCTAATATCCAGAAAATCAGTTTAGCTAAAAATAGTGTTAAATATGTCAAATACTGGGGCACCTGGGTGGCTCAGTAGGTTGACTGTCCAACTCTTGATTTCAGCTCAGGTCATAATCACAGGGTCTTGGGATTGAGCCCCGTGTCGGGCTCCACACTGCACTGAATGTGGAGCCTGCTTGGGATTCTCTCTCCCTCTGCCCCTCTCCTTGCTTTCTCTCTCTCTCTCTCTCTCTCTCTCTCTAAAATAAAATGAAAACAATACTTCAAATACTGAAAGATTCAAGTTAGTACTATGAGAAGATATTAGGATGGATGGCTATCAAATAAATCATAGATGTATCTGATGTTACAGTTATGCAAAGGTAGTATCTCATGCTTTTCTTATTTCAGGATACAAGTGAGTGTTGAAAAATGCTCCTGTGTAATGGAGATTGTGTCAGAACACAGGAAAATCCGTGATCAAAAAGTGCATGAACTTCTTTTGGAGCTGTCATGACTTTTTAAAATCGAACCTAGGAAGGAAAATATCCCCTAGGCTAACAGCTGCATCCCATATGCCAGGGGTTATAATGATTTCCTCCAGCAGTGAGACCACAACTGAAACAGCAGCTGGAATGGGAATCACCACACCTGGTTAAGTTTACAGTAACCACCTGTGTTCTCCAAGACACCCACCCCCTTTTTTTTTTCTGCACTTGACAACTAGAGAGGTAAATTGGATAGTCTAGAAATCCATAGCTCTGCATCTTTCCCATTTTAATAGTAGCACAAGATTCCTATGACTTTTTGATTTTAAATACAGTACTTTTTGTTTGTTTGTTTCAAGTTGTAATTTAAATTCTAGTTAGTTAACCTATAAGCTAATATTGGTTTCAGAAGTAGAATTTAGTGATCCATCACTTATATACAACACACAGTGCTCATCTTAACAAGTGCCTCCCTTAATGCCCATCACCACTTAACCCTTTTTGATTTAAATTTTTGATTGGGAGAAGGACTTTCTAGGGCTAGACTTGGCTGTTCTTACCACAACAGCTTATTCTATTCGTTAGGAGTCTACTGAGGTGCTTCTGCCTATTGCCCAGACAGTCTGGTTCTAGCCAACCATTCAGTCAAAATACAAACTGGACACTTTTAACAGAGAAAAGGGGCACCAAGAAGTTACAAGTTAAAATTATGTAATTTTTTGAGCATAATTAACTAATGAATTCATTTTATGATATTACTGGAATTACACTTCTTTTCCAAAGCACTTTACAAAAATACAATTATTTGTAAAAATTTAACACTCTGTATCGTATCAACTATGTTGGTTATATAAATTTTAAAAAGAAATCAAGAATAGGAATTACTTTGGGGAGATTTTATCCATTTGATGTGTCAATATTTCTGCCCAAATATTTTCAAAGGTATATACTCCATTCTCAGCTAGAACAGTACCATTTTAAATTAAGATTTTACAAGTTAAAACTCATCAGTGTAATTTCTATGAGTTACGCTTTATGATTTTGTTATGTTATTACTATTTTGCCAAGTTTTAGATGCTATAGCATCATAGAACCTCTCGGTATTATCTCATTTGTTTTCAACATCATATTCATAAAGAAATTTTTGTATGTTTTTACTTTGACTTCACCAAGGGCTCCTTGGTGGTTTGTGCACCAAGCAGGGTCCAGCATGGAACCAGTGCGTGAACCAGTATACCAAGGGGCTGGTATTAGCAAGATCATTGCCTGTTTCTTCCATTCTCATTGGAAGCTTGAAGGCATTAGGTGTTCCTAGCTTCTCATGTCCAAGCAAACTTGTTTTATCAGTGAATGCCTTGATGCTGTCCTTGAAAGGGAGGTGTTAGATGCATCATCTCTGAAATGCAGTGGGGAGAGATATGCAAGTTGTTTCTGGTCATCAGGTGGATTTAACCAGGCACTACAGTAAGAACTCAATTTACTGCACACAGTTCAGATACTACTACTAGATGAGGCAGACTTCTCAAACACTTCCTGATTTATTCTACTGCAGGTATTAATAATGTGCTCCATACTTGCTTAAAAAAAGGAAAAACTCAGGACAAATTCTGAATCTAAGAACACACTGGGGCAGTAAGTGTGAGCCACCGTCTTGGGCCAATAGGGACTTTTGGCAACAGATAGGAAGTGGGTAAATAATCACGGTTATGGTTCCATTGGGCCTACTGTTATATGGATTTGTTTTAAACCTTCATTTGCCACCTTTTCAGAAGCAGATCCAAGTTTGATGGGACCTGTTAGCCAACAGAGACATTGGCTAAAATCATGTCTCTGTTCATCAGGCCTGTAGTTTTGCTGTTATACCTAAGATTGATACATACTGGAATTGTGTAAAGCAAGGACTGAACTTCTCCCTTGTCACTCACCCTCCTTGGATGCTGGGTTCTGACCCCTGAGGAAGGGGTTGTTCTCAAGTGGTGCTTGAAGCTCTGAGAGAACTTGCTTGGGAGGCCATGGGTGTAAAATATTCACAAACTAGCATAGACTGCTGCTACTAGAAATAGCAAAGAACCATTGCTATGTGAAGGGGACAGCAATAAGAAACGAACAGGAGAAATGTATTCCTTTTCTCTCTTCTAGCTTTCTGGTCCCCTCCAACCCTACCTATTGAAAGAGACTAACCATAGTGGTAAAAAAGAGAAATATGGTTTGTGGAGTCCCAGATTTAAGTATAGAAAGGCCAGTTTACGGCCGAGAGATATTGGCTTAATGATGAGCACATTGTCAGAAGCGGACATACTATGTCCCTGTTCTGGAATTTATTTCTTGCACATATGTTCTTTAATACTTATCATACACCAGGAACTCTAGAGTGAGCAAAATGGACTAAGTCTTTGCCCTCATGGAGTTTATAGCCTAGTACGGAAAGGACAAAACTAGCAATTTTAACAAACAAAAAGAATATTTCAGATATGGTAAGTGCTATGAAAACAATGAACTAGAAATTCTGTATGCTATTTATGTTGTTTCATAGCAGTTTTGTTACCTGGTTCTCCAGTCTTTCTCTCAAGGGGCAAGTGGTGCTGAGTGTCCACAGGTAGGCATTTAGTAGCTATTTTGCCACTTTACCTGGTACTGAGTTTCTAGATTCCATTACAAGAACATGAATGGGAGTTTTGCTGCTTTTAGTTCTGTCTCAGCAATATGGTCAGTTTCAAATATTCCACATCTCCCTGATAGTCTATGTCTTAGTCTGTTTGACTGCTATAGCAAAATACCGCAGATTCGATGGTTTACAAACAACAGATGTTTCTTCCTCACAGTTGGAAACTGGGAGTCCAAGCTCAGGGTGCAAGCACAGTCGAGTTTGGGTGAAGGCTCTCTTCTAGGTTCTAGACTGCTGATTTCTCACTCTGTCCTCACATGGAGGAAGGGCTAGGGAGCTTCACCACGCCCCTTCTGGAAGGTACGAATCCCGTCGTAGGGCTCACCCTCATTACCAGTCACCTCTCAATGGCCACTTCCTCATTCTATTACCTTAAGGCTTACGATTTCAACATATGAATTCTGAGGGCCACAAACATATAGATCACAGTAGTTCATATTGTACCACCCACTTCTGGCACGGCCCAGTATCTGTATTTAAGATATTTGGTTACAAGCCACAGAAACTAACTTTAGTGACAAGAAAATCCACAAGATTGAAAAGAAAGCTGAAGAAATCAGTTTGGAGAGTACAGAAACCAAGTCTATCCAGGTTATTTTTGAGGCAGGAAGAGCTTAAAAGCCTCATTCATGTGCCATTGCTGGAATACGTAAGCAAAAAAATGATATGTATTCTTTTTTTTTTTTTTTTTTGTCCTTATGGCAACTCTACTCAGGATTCAAAATCCCAGGAGAGAGAGAGCTCAGATCGTGTGTTCCTCCCTTGGCTCTCCTGGAATGAGGAGAAGAGAGATTTGTTTTTTAAGACCACCTCATCTTACATTTTGTAGGGGGAGGGCGGAGGCCTGAATACAGGGTTGCCACCAAGCCAGCTCAACTGGAGAGGGCTCTACTCAAAGTGAAACTGGAAGGTTGTTAGGTGAGAAGTGGATGCCAAGAAGTAAAAAATCACTTAAGTTAACCTCACCGTCTAACTGCTGTTTCCCATTAATCTAAATAAACTAGAACTGCTGTGATATTACTTACTGGGTTTTAAATTCATACACACACATTTGAAGGGGAGTTATTTCTATCTTCCTAATTAAGTAAAGCCATTTAAGGACAAGATCACTATGCTGTCTTGTCATCCCAGATTTTTCCTACACAAGTATACGTACGCACATAGGACAGAAGATACCTGTATGTTCAATGATGTCAATGATAACAACAGATCTTTGCTGGTCTTCACACAGAGAACTATTTTCATGGTAGGCCTGGTTTTGAGAGGAGGGAAAGCTACTTATCTAACCCAAATCTCCACATTATTTAACAGCCGGCGAGTAAATTGGAGGTTATCTTTAGAAATAACTCAAGTTTTCTCTGTTCGTATTCACTTCTCTCTCGACTACACTTTCCTGAGAGTCCACAAGGGGTGATTGCCTTTGTGTCCACAAGTCCAGTCTCTGTAGTGCTGCTGCTCGACAGAGCATGGAAGACCTTGCGGTGAGCTGTCTCTGCATGACAGACAAGACATCTCCAGTTGGACTCCATGACTGCTCCTTCCTCTCCGAGGGCACAGTTCCCATTCCAGGTCGCCATTGTGTTGTTAAGGCTGCCTGGTGTTATGCGTGTGGCAGTTGCATATTTGAGGACTTTTGAGTAGGTGTGGACTAGAAAGGGTAATCCTCTCCCCTAAAGTATTACCCTGTTATAAAGATGACAGTAATCCATTTCCCTTATGTTTCAGACATGTTAGTGAACCGTTCTTCTATTTCTTCTCTGCTGGATACTCAGACATCCGTGATGTGGGCGAGGGTGATGCCAAGTAACGGATACTAATGCCGTCTGAAAATCACGACGTCCTTCTTTATCTCACAGCTGTTTTTACAGCTGTTTTAGTGCTTCAGGTTCATAGCACCTGGCTTCTTTTTTAGTATGAGTTTTCCTAAGAAGCTTCTGTCTTTACGCAAGTCGGCTTCTGAAAGCTCATTCATAATTTTCCAGTCATCGCTTACCAGTACTCCCGATTTATGTTAGTGCATCCAAAGTCAGCCTCTAGTAATAAAAAAAGTGTTTTTCATTAATTCATGACACATAGCACCAGTTAGTTGAACTGAACTCTAGGATCAGGACTGTAGTTGCCTAAAGCTCCTTTCGGCTCTGATAATTTGTGAATCTCTGAGTTTCTGACTTTTTAGACTGCCCTTGGGATGACTAATTTGCCTTATTTCCAAGCCTTGTTGCTCCTGAGCAGTTTGATCAAGTAATGGTCTGGGATGAGTACCTTGATTTGTATCATTTAACTACCTCCAAAGCTTCTGACGAACAAAGGCCTTTCATTAATCTTTTGCACACTTAAATACCTAAATATAATCTACTATTAATTTCATCAACTTCTAATACATAATAAACTGCCACTGTAGTTTTCTACTGAAAAGTTAACGTGTTTGAAGATACTGTTCATAAGTGGGACTCTTCTTACCCAAATTCTGTTTAGTGTCCATGTAATATACCAACATCTCTTCTCTCCTGTTTTCTAGAAAAAAATAGTTACTATCAAACCTAAAATTTAGGGTCATTTCTCTTTTACATTAAGTCACCTAAATAATTTTCACTTATAACACTGACTCAGTAATTTCATTCTTATTATATGATTTGTCATGAAATTACTCTGATTCTATAATGCAATATTTCCACAGAAAATGTAGATAAAGATGAGAATTAGAAATTTTTTCACCTGATAAGAATATCTTCTTAAACCTTGAGTTAGTTGTATTAAAAACAGGATTTGAAATAATTATGTAATTACAAAATTATTTATCTTTTGTTACATATTTCTTAACTCAAATGGAGAAATTATATCTATTTTATTTATTCATAAACAATTTACTGGATAAGACTAGATGTCAGTTATTGTTCTAAGTCATGGAGACACAGCAGTGAATAAAGCCTTATGGACTTACATTCTAGTGAAGGAGAGAGATAATCAACAAATAAGTAAAATATTGAGCAAGCCACTTAGTGTCGAGAGCAGTGGAGAAAATAGAAATAGTAGGGGTTGCCTTTTATGCAAAGTAATCAGGGAAGGCTTTACTGAGAAAATCACCTAAAGTAAACACTTGTGTGAGGTGTGAATAAAACATTGAAGGTAGGGGAACAGCATTTGCCAGGTCCTGAGACAGAAGTGTGCCTGGTGGGCTTTACGAAGAATAAGAAGGTTCTGTGAGGCTGAAGCAGAGTTTGGGGGAAGGGGATGTAGGCAATGGGATCAGAGAGTTACCAGAGCTTAGGAGGCTACTGTCAAGATTGTGGCTTTTACTGGGAGAGCCATCCCCTGAGAGGATTGGGATTAGAGGAATGACCTGGCCTGGCTTCTGTTGTAAAATGCTCTCTAGCTGTAGAGTTTGAGTCGAAATTATAAGGAAGCAGTCGTGAGAGGTGGTCAGATACAGAATGTGGAGAAAATAGGAATTGTTGACAGATTGGATGTCAGTTGGAAGTGAAACAGAGAAATCAAAGATAAAACCATGTTGTTGTTGTTTTATCTGAATAGGAAGAATGTATTTTATATGTACTGTTGGTTTCATAAAGATCATTAAAAAAAGAAATGGGTTAAGAAACTTTTCTAAATGAAAACAAGTATTACTGAATAATATTCTTAGAGAGCACATGTTTAAGTATACCTTTATATGTAGTTAATATTTTTCACATATACACATAATGAAAAATAGTTTCGATGAATGCAGATAGAAAGATTGATGTACCTATGAGTCCTTTGATGTGGGAACAGATGACTACTCTGACAAAGCAATCTATTAGACCTCTTTTAGGAAGTTTCACTAGTCAAGATCCTGGCATGCAAAAGGTGGCACACTCAACAGATTTAATTAAAGATATTTTAATGGAAGGACATATGGCATGCAGAGATATGGACAAAGTTAAGGAGACCCACAGGGGTGGTAAAGCTGTCGTATTGGAAGTAGGCATAGCAGGAAGGCATTACGACTCCCAAAGTAGCAAGAAGAAGAAAGTTATTATTCAATGGGCATAAGCTATAGCCATTGAGAAGACGGTAGGAGCTGTGGCCATGGAAGAAAGCAGCCTAGGACACAACCTGATTAACAAGAGAGGAAGTGGGACAAAGGGAGTAAAAACCTTAGTCTTTTTCTCCTCCTACACTTCATCTTTTACTGGTCCTTCCTACTGGCCTTGAGAGAGGTCAGAGTATTTAGGATCCTTGCTCATACAGTCCATGGTTGTCAGCCGGTGGGACACAGAGAGGGAAAAGAAGGTTAGATATTGAATCTGGAAGGACAAATAAGGAATACACAGCACAGAATTTCATGTTATTGAAGAAAGATCTGAACACCAAGGCATACGAGGGAAGCTCTGTGGAATTCCTGTAGGAGAAACAAGGGATTGCATCTCTATCTTATTACCATGGAGAACTGTTCCACCTGCCCAGGTTCTTGTTTAGTCTGTGCTGAAGAGCTCAGATTCTGGGAGAATATCTCCTGTGACCTGGCTTGAATCAAGCACCCACACTTGTGATGGGAGGAAGGGATAGTAGGGTCCTGTGATTGGGGCCTAATTCTAATCATGTGGAATTAGGAAAAGGATCTAACTCAAAGAAAAGGATTATAGACAAATCAATATAAGACTCCCTCTTGCAATATTAAAATATTTATATCATATATATATATACATATATATATATAATATATATATATATGTATATATATTATATATATATATATATATTTTTTTTTTTACCAAAAAGGAAAGGTAAGTTTCTCTAAATGGACACCAATATTTCAGAGTGCAGGAGTGTTTTTTAATTCATTTCTCAATTCCAGTAAGGTCAAAGCTTGTCCTTTGGTGTGATTCTTTGCCCTCCTTTTCCAGTTAAAAATACATCCCTAATTCCAGGTCATTTATTTTAAAATGAAAACATTTGTTTGCAAATTAATAAAACACCATATGCTACAAAAAAAGGGCTATTAGTGCTAAAAAATAACTAAAAATATAATCTTTGTTTGCAAGAATCTTAAGAAGAGGGGATGTGCATGGGTCAGTATAAAGTAATTGCCGCTATTGGCCTGGGTGGGTGGGAGAACAAAAGGAATCGACAAAACCTGGAAACGTAAGGTTTTGTCAATTGCTAGGGAAACCAGAATCATGAAACTTAACCTCTTTTAACCTAGTTTATGCATGCTAATTGATTCAGAGACAAAAACAATAATAGTCTCGGTTATAATAGTGTGCAACTTCATTTCCAGACTTTCCCTGAAATTTCTTGCAAAAGAGGTGGAAAAATTAGCTCTGAGTCTCAAAGTCAATCAATGGCCTCTTTGTTGGTGAGGGTACCGCCTCCTCTTTCTCAGACAATGGGTCATGCGGCCTTGGGAGTGAAAGGTTAAAGGAGAACACGACTTTAGGAAGGAAAGTAAATTTTATTAAGTGTTGGCAAATTATTAACCCCAGTTTGTCTTATTCATTCATTCATTTATTCATTCCGTCATCTGGTAATGAAACATTTAATGATTTTCAATGCCAAGAAACATGTGAATTTGAAAAAAATCTATATGCTTTGTACCAAAATAAGAAGTACATTATTTCAGTCAGGAACACAGGCAGCATTAAAGTCAGAAAGATCATGGCGAAGACGTAGCTCTGCCGCATAAAAGCTATGTCAAATTTTTTTGTTAATAAGTTCTCCATCCTAGTGTACAAAATGGAGACAGTATTTGCCTCGCGGACATAAAGTGAGGTACCCATGGAGCACATAGCAGAGAGCCAAGCACAGAGTAAGCTGGTATTAATGAAGTATATGCTTTTTCTTTATTAATTGAAATTACCTTGTGAATTTTTCCCTTCATTCTGTTGCTGTGGTGAATTGCATTGAATGATTTTTTTGTATGTTGAACCAGTAAATCACAGTTGGTCATGGTGTATAATTCTTTTAAAATGTCACTGAATGCGTGCTGCTATTATTTTGTTGAGGATTTTTGCACCAGTGTTGATAAGGGGTTGCTATAAGTTTTCTCTTCTTTTGATATGTTTATTTGTCTGGCTTTGGTCTGAGGGTTATGCTAGTCTTATAGAATGATCAGGAAATATTCTGTCCTCTTCAGTTTTTTTGAAAAGTATAAGCACTATTGGTATTCACTGTTCCTTAAATGTTTGGTAGAATTCACCAGTGAAACCATCAGGTCCAGAGTATTTCTTCCTTGGGAGATATTTTATTCAGTCCTTGTGCTAGTTCTATTTAGGTTTTCTGTTTCTTCATGATTTAGGTTTTGTGTTTCTAGAAATGTGTCCATTTCATTTAGGCATATGATTGCTCATAGTACTCTATTAGAATCAGTAATAATGTTTAGTAGCTTAAATCTTTTAGTAGCTTAAATCTTTTTTTCCCCTAGTCCATCTAGCTCAAAGTTTGCCAATTTTGTTGATCTTTTCAAAGAGGTAACTTTTGATTTTGTTATTTATTGCCATTGTTTTTGTTCTCTATTTCATATATCTTTGCTTTAATCTGTATTATTTCCTTCTTCCTGATAGCTTTGGATTTAATTTGTTCTTCTTTTCCTAGTTTCTTTTGTTGTAAAGTTAGGCTGTCGATTTATGATCTTTCTTGTCCTTTTTTAACGTAAGCATTTATGGGTATAAATTTCCCCCTTAGCGCTGCTTTTGCTGTGTCCCATAAGTATGTTCTAGTTTTGTTTTCATTTATCCTATGCATTTTTTAACTTCCCTTATGATTTCTTCTTTGATCTGTTGGTTGAGAGCGTGTTGCTTAATTTCTACAAATTTGTGAATTTTCCAGTTTTATTTCTGTTACCAATTTCTTCTTCCCATTGTGGTCAGATAAGATACTTTGTACGATATCTATCTTTTAAAATCTATTGAGGCTAATTTGTGACCTACCTTGGTGTTTATTCTGTGAACTTGAGAAGAGTATTTATGCTGCTGTTGTATATGTTCTCTATATATCTAGTAGATCTTGTTTGTTTATTGTGCTGTTTACATCCTCTTTAATTGTCTTCTGTCTGGTTGTTCTGTCCATTAATGAGAGTAGGGTATTGAAGCGTCCAACTATTATTATAGAACTATCTATTTCTCTTTTTAATTCTGTCAGTTTCTGCTTCATATACGTCGGTGGTCTTGACATCAGGTGTATAAATGTTTATAAATGTTATATCCTGTTGCTATATTGAAACTTTTATTAATATATAGTGTCCTCCTTCGTCTCATAACTTTTTGATTTAAAGTCTATTTTTCGTGATATTAATATAGCTAACCTGCTCTCTTTTGGTTACTAGTGTATGGGATATCTTTCTCCATCTATTCACTTTCTATCTAATTTTTCCATGTTTACTTTGTAGCAATGCAGTGAATTCAGAAATATCTATTATTAATTACGACAGCTAAGCAGTTGATTCTTCTGGGTTTTCGAAAGGGAGACAATATTATCAACTGAAAAAACTATGCATGGCAGATATGCTGGGTGTGAGTGTCTTGTTCTGACATTAACAGCCCCAGTGTTTCATATTGAGCATCATGCTGGCAGTTGCCTTCCAGACAGACAGGCGAGTATGCCTGTGCATAAGACACAGAGAGATTGTGAGGTTGCCTGTGGTGAACTATTCTTTTCACCATTCCTTACCATGGCCGTCTTCAACAGAGACAGCTCTGACTTCATTTTCCTACATGTGAAATATGTCTTCACAGACAGAATTCTTCTGTCTTACTGAGAGGACTAAAATGTTTTATCTTTGAAATCTTTAGGTTTCACTGAGAGTTTTCCAATAAGCTGTCAAACTTCAAGTCGCCCATCTATCTTTTTTGTCTCATTTCACATGTGCTTGCGTCTGCTGCATGGAGATTTTATTTTAGTTTCATATTAATCTTCTGCTGCTGTCTGCAATTTGATCTTAAGCAGAGTATTAAAGGAAACAGAGAACATTTTAAAAGATGCATGATCCTTGTATGTACTGAACAGCACCCATTACAACCACAGATGGGACATTCTCGTGAAATGAATTCATAACTGATATGCCCTGATGAGTCCTCAGTCATCAGATTCCTCTGAAATGCAAGGCACTTTGACATCATGGACATCGAATGATATAGAGTCAAACATGATGGTAGTCCTATTTCAAAGATGACTGAAAAAAAAAGCCATTTAAGTTAGCCCAGTGGATTTCAGCTTGAGACAGTTTATCAATGAACAGACATGGAAACTTGCTAGAAGACATTATCCTCAAAATTTACGCCTGTCCTGGGGGCACACATGTGTCTGGAGTGAATTACGTGAAGGATAGGATGATGAAGAAAAGCAAGTGACAAAAGGAAAGTAAAGTTTAGGTCTGGGGCTGGGGGACTGGGAAGATAAAGATTTGCAGAGCCTAACTTGCTCTTATCTGTAATTCTTATCTCCCCAATCTGGCTGTGAGCAAATAAATCAGTCCCTGATTTCTAACATGGTCAAAAAAACTTTTCTAACTCATGCGGTGAATTCAGAAATAAAAGAGAAAATTAAACAATGGAAGCAATTTATCCATTCTAGCCATAGAAGCCTAGCTTGTGATTGGTTCACATTTTAAAATATATTTGCTGATTCCGTCTGTCTGTCTCTCTCATTGCTTTCATTCTGTTCTAATCTTGCAAGTTCTTTCTTGTTGCTAAGGAAGCTTGTTATTTAAGCCTATATTTTAAACAACTTTAATCAACAGTTTGAAAGTAAAATGAAGAAACTTGACTTTTTCTCTTGCTGACAACTAAATTTTTTACTTTTATTATTTTTGAAAAAAATATTTATTTATTTATTTATTTATTTATTTATTTATTTATTTTGAGAGAGAGAAAGCACATGCAAGCTGGGGAGGAGTGGAGGAAAAAGGAGAGAGAGAGAGAATCCCCTGCAGGCTCCACTCCCAGCACAGAGACCGACATAGGGCTTGATCTCATGACCATGAGATCATGGCCTGAGTCGAAATCAAGCGTTGGACGCTTAATTAACTGACTGAGCCACCCAGGAGCCCCTTTCGGTGACAACTCTGAGTTAATTAGCGAATCTAATGTACACATTCTCAAAATTTTTAAAAATAGTATAGATTCTGAGATTTTAAATGAATGACAAATGGCCTCAAAGCTGTACCTGGAGCAATGACTTGTGACCCTGCTTTAGACATTTCTTTGTTGTATTTTGGAAACATGTTAAGTAATTCTGTCATATTAATTTAGAACAGACACTGAAACTGAGAAGAATTCTGACTAAAATAACTGCCTGGTCATGATTAAGATTAAGTTGAAATAGAACAAATAAAAGGATTGGCTAGAAGAAAAGAGAAACTGACTTAAACTCAGTTAGCATAACATTTTAGATGGTATATTTTTAAATTATTATAAAATTTAAAATTTATGTTAAAATATACATTGTCATACCCATGACTGAAAATAGAGTGATTGGAGAAGCACGCAGAATGGGAGAAGAGTAGAGAACATCTTTAGTCTAATAAAGAAAAGCTGCCTGAGTAATCGGGCCTTTCTTAGGAAGAACTGTGCTTTAGGCAGTGTTTGTTTTTATCCATCCCTTTGGCTTCCTTCTGTCCTTGGCACCTGGTATCCTCATATAACCCCTTGGATTTCCAAAGTCCCCACTTCACTAGTTGAGAGCACTACATTGTTCATATTTCCCCTATTTTTTACCATTGAAGTTTGGCCACCTATACTTATTTCTTAGGGCTCTGGTTTTTGATTAGTTGAAAACAGATGGTGTCTGAGTCAGGATGGAGCTCGCTGAAAAAGGAGATTTAGCATAGACTATGGGAAGTAGAATGGTAGGGGTTATCTTACACAATTAGAACAGAGGCCTACTGGCTTCTTGGTTTTGCTTCTTTCGACTTTTTTCTCTGTTCTCTGCTTCCTTTCTCGGGTTGTTAACCCCTCATGAGGGCATCCAGTTGTCTTCTTTTGTCTTTATTCTTGTTAATTGGCTTCACTGCTGCTTGGTTTTTCAGGAAAGCACCTTGATTGACCCCATTCATTTTTTCATGCTAGGCCATGGGGTGACCCGGTGCATAGATTCCCTCCCGGAGGTGCTCCCCTTTCTTCCCCTAAAATGTGGCTGTGGCTGACAGAACCCGTTAGATCAGAGACTCTTGGCAGGGCAGGATTTCCTTTAAAGAGGCCGTGGGCAGGAAGGCAGTCCTTGTATCTGGAACAGATGTTTTGGCACATTTGGGAGTCCTGAAGCTCTTCAGACTCTGGGGCTGCCCTGCTGAGTGATGGGCGAGTTTGGCAGCACATCTTGCTTCCTTTAGCTGATCTGGTGTGTTTGGGAGACGCTGAGGGGGACAGGAAGAATCTCAGAATGCTTTCTTCAGCATCAGTAGCACTTTTTAGGTCTCACTTGAGAATACTTTCCCTCATCTGAGATGGTGATTGCATTCTGCCTAAATTCCAAGACATCGTGGCTTCCTGGTGAGGTGTAGGTGAACTCTGACCAACATGCATGCCTCTTAGTGTGTTTTATTGATTACATAACTTATCTAAAAAGATAGGTCAGCTCTGGCGAGTTTTCCCTAACACATTTTTTTTTTTCTCAGTGTTAGCAGCTGGAAGACTTGCTCGCATGTGTGTTGATGTGTGTGGCCTTGGGAAGAAAGAAATCCCATCCCCTGCTTAAGGAGCTCTGAGAGAATAAACAAGGATAAGTGTAAGGAGGTCAGCTGTCTGTCCCTTGGTGCCACATCTTCATCACAGCCCTAAGCAGCTGATTGCTCCTGGTTACCCAGACCCGGTCCCTTTCGGTGTCTGCTTCCTTCCGAAACACACACGCACACACACACGTACACACAACTTCCCTTTAACTCATGAAATTTATTATCCGATGTCGAATCTTACTTTCGTATGTACATCTAGCTTTACACGTGAATTTTCTGCATGCAGAGCCAAGCTCTCTCCCTTTCCCAATCTGTAACATCATTCAAACAGGCGTTCAGACAATGTGACAATGCCTCAGTGAGTTTCAGGGTGTTTATTTCTTTCGGACGAACATAATCCGCTAGCTCAGTCTTTCTCTGCCTCTCTGCCTCTCTCTCTCTCTCCTCTGACGTGCAAACATACACCGACTCTCTCACAACATGTACAAATAAATGCCTCGGAGGGCTCCCGAGTTCAATGTCACGCTGGGCAGAAGTGGAGCAAGAGTGGAGGGAGAGTGCGCGCTGTGCGGGCGGGGAGAGAGCCTTTCCGGCCAGCAGAGGGCAGCCGAGGGGAGGCGCTGGCGCGCGAGGGCTGAGCGGAGCCTCGCCTCGCTCGGGCAGCCTCAGCCTCAGCACCAGCCGCGGCGGAACCGGGAGCGCAGCCACTGAGGGCAGCGGCGGCGGCGGGAGCGAGGCGCGCAGGGAGCAGCGGCGCGGGCGGGAAGCAGAAGCCGCCGCCGCCGCCGCCGCCGCCGCGACGGGCAGCCGAGCTCGCCGGCAGCCAGCTCGGGCCCCTGCCCCCTCGGC
Source organism: Neofelis nebulosa (assembly GCF_028018385.1). NCBI lineage: Eukaryota > Metazoa > Chordata > Mammalia > Carnivora > Felidae > Neofelis > Neofelis nebulosa. Next base: position 37,192,452 of record NC_080782.1, on the reverse strand, counting down.
TTCGTGCCCCCGGCGCCGGGCGGCCGGCGGGTCTGGAGCCCGCGCCGTCGCCGGCCGCGTCCCCCGGGCATGGAAGGAGGCGGCAAACCCAACTCCTCGTCCAACAGCCGGGACGATGGCAACAGCGTCTTCCCCGCCAAGGCGCCCGCGACGGGCGCGGGGTCGGCCGCGGCCGACAAGCGCCTGGGCACCCCGCCGGGGGGCGGCGGGGCCGGCGCGAAGGAGCACGGCAACTCGGTGTGCTTCAAGGTGGACGGCGGCGGCGGCGGCGAGGAGTCGGCCGGGGGCTTCGAGGACGCCGAGGGCCCCCGGCGGCAGTACGGCTTCATGCAGAGGCAGTTCACCTCCATGCTGCAGCCCGGGGTCAACAAATTCTCCCTCCGCATGTTTGGGAGCCAGAAGGCGGTGGAAAAGGAGCAGGAAAGGGTTAAAACTGCAGGCTTCTGGATTATCCACCCTTACAGCGATTTCAGGTGAGGACTCCCGGCCGCCGCCCCACCCTCCCTTCCGGGCGCGCCCTCCAACACGCGTCCCCGCACCTGGGAGGGGGCGCCCGGGGACTCGGAGGGAGGGGTTGCGGGGCGGGAGGGGGGTGGCGCTGCCGGCGGCTTCCACTCCGGCTGCTCGGGCTCCACTCTTCAACTAGTTTCGGCCGAGGAGGGGGTGGGATGAGGAGCTCCTGTTGCCCGGGAATCCCAGGGAGGTTTCGCCTCCTTTGCCTTGTGAACTTTGGGGATACATCGGGGAAGATGTGACACCCCCCCCCCCTCCAGATGGAAGGATGCTAAGTTGTGCCAAAAAACGACAACAACAACAAAACAAAAAACCAAAAAACAAAAAAACTTTTACTTCGGAGCTGAGAGTGTAAGGAAGCGGCCAGAAAGTCGTCTTTGGGGTGACACCCATCCTCGCGCTGCCCCCCGCCTTTCCCAAAGGGGAAAAAGGCGCTCCTGGGCTTGAGGAGAGGATGGGGCAAGCGGAGACAGTGACTCACAAGTCCTAGCTGTTCCAGCCGCTCTCACCCCTGGGGAATGTTAATCTGTTTTTCATCTGCTTATAGGCACTGGGCATCCTCAATGCATTTCTTCAGAATAGTGGCTGGCAGGCTCAGGAAGGGCAATTTGCGCTTGGATAGTCCCTGACTTGAGATTTCAGCCGGGCAGGCGCTGCCAGCTTGGGCAGCAGCGTGGCAGGAAGCTTCGAGTTCCAGAAACAGACAGGGGGCGTTTCCAGAGCCCCCTCCCTGAGACTGAGAGACACCCTTTCTTGACCTTGACTACAAGTCTGTTTCGGAAAGCTCTTTCCCGTTTCCCAGCCCGGGAACTAGGGCAGGAGGAGAGCTGTCCGCCAGGGAAACTGCTTCGGAGAATTAAAATTAAGACGTTTCCCGATCTTATTTGTCGCCCAAGTATGTATTCGGTTATAAGCATGTTTAGAGATTATCAAATGAAGGTCGTGAAGTAGATCCTCTTATTAACGTGCTCACACGCTGCAGCTTCCGAATAAGGTTGAGTTTTCCATTTAAATTCTAAAACTCAGGGTGGCTTGCCTTTTCTTTTTCTTTCTTTTCTTTCTTTCTTTCTTTCTTTCTTTCTTTCTTTCTTTCTTTCTTTCTTTCAAGTGAATTCATTCGAAAAAGAAGAAGAATCAGTGAAAAAGTATATGTGCAAATTAAGCCGATTTAATAGGCGTCTATTAAACAGCAATCAAAGATAGCAATAAAAAGCAGCATTACTTTGAGTTATGTTTAAGGGAAATTGCCATCGACTCCTTGCCTCCGCAGGAGCTGTCCACAGTTCTGAATGACATTAGCTTTGGAAAACCCAAACTCCTGCCGCACTAAGCCTGGGAGTGAACGTCTTCACCTTCTTTGAATTTTACATATTGTCTCAGAAATCAGTAGCGTCTATTATTTGTGCATAGAGTGAATGGCTTTTAGGAAGTGTATCATTTTAAGGTTCTTATTTACCAAAACATGTAACAAAGTCCAAAGGAGGACTTATAGAATGTAATGACATTTATAGTCTATAGCAAATTAAGAGTTGGATTGTAAGAATGTTTACGTTGAAAAGGATCTAAATAAACTGCCACGTTTCCTCCCTCAGGAAGATAAGCAGACTTATAAATGACCTTGTTTTAAGGCACATTAGACTGTCATGTTCTTTAAAATTTTAAAGGTTAGAATCAAATGTAGAAAACTATCTCTCCCTCAATCCTCAGTGGAAATATGTTGCAACCTAGTACCCTTTTGTTTTTCTTTCCTGAGGAAAACTTTACAAGGAAACAGGCTTCAGCCTTAATAACAAAAGTAAGCATGGTGTTTCCAGTAATATATGTGGTTCACTGTTCACATGCAAATAAAATGCTACACTTTATTTATTTTACCTCAATTGAGTGATCCCTTTTGATTACTTTTATTTCTTGAACAATGTAAAAAGAGACTACACTTTTCAAAATGTGGCACATGGTACATAATTAAGCTTTTACCACCTACTGGATAAAAACATAGGGCCACCTTTCAGGAATTGGAATAGTGTGCCAGAATCTTTTGAATGAATGAAATTCATGAAATTAAAGATTCTCCACATTTTCTCAAGTGAATCATCTGAGACTAATATCAAACAACAAAAAAGTTACTAAGAAATAAATTGAGATCAGATGATGGTTAACTTTTACCATGCACTTCAAATAAATGAGAAATGATTAAAAAGTGAGGTAATACTCTAAACAAAATCCAGTGTGGAGTAGTTTACAATACTGGATTTTCTCTTGCATAACTGGACAAAAGGAAATGTCAGACACAAATTAAACAATTACTAGGTTTAGGTTTCTAACTGGAAGGTATCTGAAAAAGATAGATTTTAAAACTCGCAATTACAATATATGTTTTTCCAAAACAAAAAACTAAGGAAGTAATGATGTAAATACTTATTTGCCTATGTCAAGACATTTAAATCTTATTATTATTTCATTAACATTTTTATATGATATCAATAAGATTTGTTAAAACCTATATAACATGTCAGGATAATGTAACGGAAAAAGCAGAAATAAGAAAGACAAAACTCTGGCAGTACTTTTTTTCCTAAAGGACAAGAAATATGGGAAAAATCTCTAACATAGTAGAAATGCTATGGTTATGATCTGTTCACCTCAGGCTCTTTCCTGAAGAAGACACTTTAAGGGCAGGGCTTCACTATGATTCCTACAATGCCAAACTGATGTTCAGTAATAATTCAGTGACTGAGAAAGTGACACTTAAGAATCAGTTTCCATGGAGGGGTGGGAGATACTGGAAATAAAGTTTTTTTTTTCTTTTTCTTTTTTAACTTGATACTTTCATAAGCTTTTGCATGGCCAAGAAAGTTTACTCATTCTGCTCTTTGGTCAGTCCCATCCTGCTGAATGTAGGGGAGTCTGCCACTCCGGGGTGGGTCAGGACTTTACCACTGTGCTGGTGATCCAGTGTCCCTTTTTAGGATGACTTCTGAGCCAAGGCCTTTTCCACTTCCTGGGCTTTGCTCCCACTGAGACTCCCGCAGAGCCAACTAGGTGCTTCTCTCACCTGCCCAAGAGAGCTATTGCTGTGTCTGGCACGTAGTTTTCTCCTATCTCCGGTGTAAGTAGGGCAGAGGCTCTGTATTTCCCTTCTTTCTCAGGAGAGGATGATGTTAGAAGCCTTCAGGGACTAAAGAAGAGTCAAATACTACCAAAACTGTTAGAAATAACCGGGTGGCAGAAAGGGAGATGTGATGATGGAAGCAGAGATCACAGTGATGTCCCAGGAGTCAAAGAGTGCATTCAGTGTCTAAAAGCTGGAAACAGCAAGGAGTGGATTCTCTCCTAGAGCCTCCAGAAGGAACATAGCCTTTGATTTTAGTCTTGTAAGACTTGTTTTTTTCTCTTTGTTTGTTTGTTTTTAGAAATAACTGGGTGGGAGCTAGAGAGTTTAGTAAAAAAAAAAATCTTATGTTTTTGTCTATACCATGGTATATAATCATCCAAACTAGGGAAAATATAGTTACTTAAAAAGTAAAAGTAGGAGCACCTGGATGACTTAATCAGTTAAGTGGCGGCCGACTCTTGATCTCCGCTCAGGTCATGATCTCGCCATTTGTGATTTTGAGCCCTGCATCAGGCTCTGTGCTGACAGTGTGGAGCCTGCTTGAAATTCTCTCTTCCACCATAAGAGACTCTTAAAATGCAGAGAACAAACTGAGGGTTGATGGGGGGTGGGGGAGAGGGGAAAGTGGGTGATGGGCATTGAAGAGGGCACTTATTGGGATGAGCACTTGGTGTTGTATGGGAGCCAATTTGACAATAAATTATATTTAAAAAATAATTCTCTCTTCTCTGCCCCTCCCCCACTTGTACATTCATCTTCTCTCTCTTTCTCTTTTGCTCTCAAAATAAATAAATAAGCTTAAAAAAAACAAAAAGAAAAAGTAAAATTATACTGGTCTTTGTGTAGTAAGGACACAGTCTCAGTCTTGCTGAGTTTCATGTGTACCACACACACAAAAATAAGTATCTAATTAGGAGGTTAAATGTGATTTTTCTTCAGATTACTAACAGTGATTATATATTTATTAGCTAAAATTTTATTTTTTATTTATTTAATAAAAAGGTGACTTTGGCCTAGCATTGTGCTTTCACAGCTAATCTATAGCTATGACATAATCATTCAAATGGATTGAAGGAATAGAGGACTTTTTTGGATGGTTTTTATTATCTGAGTAATTTACCTTGGAAGAATTTATCCCCAGACTATTTGCCATTTCAGGGATTCTGACATTATTTTCCTGGGTCACACTTATATATAGGGCTCTTTTATAGATAATGTTCCCATTTCATATATATTGTCGGCCAACATCTTGCCTCTGGTAAGGGAGGAGGTTTTATATCTTGGCTTGTTATTTCTTCCACTACTTTTCATCAATTAGTATGAACAACTGTACGAAAAGCTTATTGTGTCGTAAGTACACAAGGACCCTAGAGACGGGAGTCACTTCCTGAAGCTATTGCCATTTCTGGCCTTCCATCTCTGCTTCGTGTTGCAGCCACAATAATAGTGATGTCAGAGGTCACTGATATGTTCATTAGTGAAGGGAGGCTTCGCCCATATTACACAGTAAGTCAGAGACAGGCCTTTGTTTCTAGGAGCTTCTCAGGAAAAAACAATTCAACCTTCTGGGGTTTAAGGACTAATTAGCCTACTGTTATGTTATCTTTGTGCTAAATGCAATCTGTACGCTCCCAGCAATGCTCCTTTTATTTGTTTTCCATATCAACACAGCCAAAATTAACCATAAGAATTTATTTATTTTCTCGGTTGGGTGAAACTTTTTATATCTTATAAATTCAATTAAGTTTTTCCTAGTGACTCTACCAACTGTTAGGCCCAATTAAAGTGAAATGATTTGGAAGTATGAATTTATTCCATTACTTTTTCTTAGTATCCATTTAAGTTGCAAAACTTTAAATTTTATTTGATGTTTCACTATTTAATTGCATTCGATAGATATTATGTGATATTATACCATTAAAATGTTACAAGATGTTTTGCATTTTTTTTCTGAGCAACTTTCCCTTTAAACCTACTTTTGAGACTTATTATAAATTGAGAATCTTTGGGCAGATGCATTTTTACCAATTCACATTTAATTATGTCGACTTGTATTTATGAACTTGAATGTTGATGAGTAATGCAAGAATTTTAAATGCATTAGAATAATACATTACTCATTATCAAAAGCTCATTTAACAAAATCTAATTAAGCTATATCTACTTGGTCAAAAACCACAAACTGAAGCAACACCAACACCAAAAAGCAATTTAAGTAGTATTTGTAATTCTGCATTATTCATTATTCAATGAACCTATATCCCAAAGTGAGTAAGAGGCAAGCAAAATATATCTGATGTGATGCTTATGTGAACATTGTGCCATTCTAAGTGTAATTCTTTTCTTTAGCAGATAATTCACTTCATTACTTAGAGACAAGTAAGTAATGGGTTAAGGGTAAGGACTTTCAAATATAGTTTCTTATAATTAAAATACAAATTATGGCAAACCATAGCACCACAATGAAGAGTGCTGAACGTTTTCAGAGTCTGTGACAAATTTTCGTTTTATCATTTTGTACAAAGAAGTAACAAACTATGAGTTAGGCAGCAGAGGTGGTGATAATGAAGAAAAAATCTGCATATACTAGGAAAAAAGACTGTTTTTACTTAGACTGAATACTTTTCTTCTACAAATAAATTTCTTTGTGAAGGCATCTTGATATACAACTTACCATTATTTTTTTCAAAAAAAAAAAAAATCAAGGGAATATGGTGATGCTCCCTGGTGCATCCTGGTATTATCTGTGTTATTGCAAAAGAAACCATTCTGATGCTATTAATTCTCTGTGGTGTGTGTGTGTGTGTGTGTGTGTGTGTGTGTGTGTGTGTGTATGTGCATTGTGCATGTGGAATGAAACTATTCAAGGGACCTCTGTACACGATTATATGCACACAGCATATATATTGATGTTGATTATTTTTTAGTTGAACTTTTACCTGACACTTTCACCCAAGTTTGAATGACAAAAATGGATGTCATGGCCCTTTTCAAGTTTAATAGTTAATTTCCCCATAATAATCTTCAGCCATTTCACATAGTAACTGACCACTTGGTTAAAGCAAAGTAGCAAAATTATACATGTCCTGGATTTATAATTGGACCATCTTATTTATGTAGACCTGTTTTTATTTTTAAGACCTTAGCTATAATTCTAAAGAAGTCAGGCTAATTACACATATACAGAATTAGCAACTATTTACAGATTTTGTACTTTCAGGTTAAATAGTGCTGCAGTGAACATCTTTATATATTACTCTTCATTATATTTTGGACAGTCCAGGGAATGGAATTACTGACTGTGAACATTTTAGAGATTCTATACATATTGACTTTACCAATTAACATTGCCACTGGTTGAGACACTTTTTTTAAACAAAAATGTTTATTTATTTCGAGAGCGAGAGAGAGGAGCAAGCGAGCATGTGAGCGGGGGAAGGGCAGAGAGAGAGAGAGAGAGAGAATTTCAAGCAGGCTCTGTGCTGTCAGCGCAGAGCCCGATACAGGATTCGATCCCATGAACTGTGAGATCGTGACCTTAGTGGAGATCAAGAGTCAGATGCTCCTCTGACTGAGCCACCTAGGCACCCAGAGGCACTTTTTAAAATTGTGAGTGACATAGGTTTATCAGTGTTGCTGATATTTCTGTTTAGATGTGCACAAGTAGTTTTAGGACAGAAAGTCAAAACTATATTTGTCATAGAGTAGCAAGAGTGATCTTAAAAAGCAAATAATATTACTTAATGTCTAATAATATCATGCCGCTTAAAACCCTTTAGAGGCTTCCCATTTCTCTTACAGTACATTTGAGCTACAAGATGAGCTACAAGATCTTGAATAGTTTCAGTTTATCTATGCAACCTCCTCACCCACAACTTACTCCCTCACTATTTTCTGGACACCTGGGTAAATTTTCAGCCCCTACAGTAAGCTGAGTTCTCCCCACCACAGAGGTTTTGATGTGAAATTTAACCCCGCTGTCTAAAATTCTCTTTTTACTTTCTGTCATTTTGCATCACACCTAGTTTCTCCTTGTCATTTGGATTTTCATTTAATCATTGTGATCACCCTCAGCTTTCACCCCCCCCCCCCCCGTTTAGTTTTCTATCTGGGTCTCTTCTTTCATTGGAATTTATAGTTAAATTTATTTTATTTATGTCCCTCCACTAGAATTTAAATTCCATGACCTCATCTATATTACTCAATTTTGTATTTCTAGTGCCATTAAAGTACACATAAGAGATTGTTTTCCTGCTTCAGTTTTCTCAGATGCTTTATTTTTAACAGCTTTTTGAGCTATAATTCAGTTACAGTATAATTCACTCATTTAAAGTATATGATTGAATTTTTTCTAGTATGTTCACAGAGTTGTACAGCCATTACCCAAACCAATTTTAGAAAATTTTATCACCCCAAGTAGGAACCCCTACCTATTAGCACTCATTTCTCTCTCCCCTTCCTTCCTGCCCCCATTGCTGTAAGCAGTCAGGAATCTACTTTCTGCCTCCAGAGATTGTTTTTTTCTGGACATTTCATATCAATGAGATGATACAATGTGTAGTCTTTTGTTATTGGCTTCTTTCGCTTAGCATATTTTCAAGTCTCATCCATGTTGTAGCATGTTTCAGCACTTTCTCTTTTGCGGAAGACTGTTCTGTTGTATGGCTATACCAGATTTGTTTCTCCATTCATCAGTTGATGCACATCTGCATTGTTTCTACCTTTCAGCCACTGTGAATACTGCTGATGTGAACATTCTTGTACAGTTTCTTGTGAGGAGATGTATTTTCACTTATCTTAGAATTGAAATCACTGGGTCAGCATACAGACTTTTAACAAATGTTATTGAATGAATAGACAACTAATTAGTCTGCAACCAGGATGTGCACACATTTAATCTTACAATTAGTAAATCCAGATAAAGAAAGCTCTTCCTTTCCCTAAAGCAACACCTAGCATCCACTCCCCACGCCACCTGCAAGGACATGTCACAACCATTACATTTCCCTGCCCAGCATGCAGATGACTAAATGAAACTGCAGGAACATTAAGTAGCATGAACATGGAGACATAGATAGTAAGAACTGGGCCAGGAATTCAGCTCTTCTGAATCTTTTTTTTTATTTTTTTTTTCAACGTTTTTTATTTATTTTTGGGACAGAGAGAGACAGAGCATGAACGGGGGAGGGGCAGAGAGAGAGGGAGACACAGAATCGGAAATAGGCTCCAGGCTCCGAGCCATCAGCCCAGAGCCCGACGCGGGGCTCGAACTCACGGACCGCGAGATCGTGACCTGGCTGAAGTCGGACGCTTAACCGACTGCGCCACCCAGGCGCCCCGGCTCTTCTGAATCTTAATTCTGTCACTCCAACCTAAAAGGAAGCAAGGCTGCTAGTATAAGTAATTCTCCTAACCTGCAAGGAAACATTATGGATTAAACCTAATCATTTATTCTTCCTACCTCTTGAAACCATTCCAAAATAATATGAGAAGACACACAGATAGATAGATAAATAGAAGAAAGAGGAGAAAACAGAGAACAAGAGATCTCAAAAACATTTTGGAAAATACAAAAGCTAATGGAGAAATTATATTTTACTTCCATGATTCTTCACCACTGAGCCCCAGAGGTGCTTAGGACATGAGGTACCAGTTAAGAAGCAGTTTCCAGGGGCGCCTGGGTGGCTCAGTCGGTTAAGCGTCCGACTTCGGCTCAGGTCACGATCTCGCGGTCCGTGAGTTCGAGCCCCGCGTCAGGCTCTGGGCTGATGGCTCAGAGCCTGGAGCCTGTTTCCGATTCTGTGTCTCCCTCTCTCTCTGACCCTCCCCCGTTCATGCTCTGTCTCTCTCTGTCTCAAAAAAAAAAAAAAAAAAAAAAAGCAGTTTCCAGGAAAGCCAGGCTGAAATTCACTTCCTAGTGAATACAGAACTTTCAGTCTTAACATTAGAATGTTTGGAGTCAGGCCAGTTCTCCCCAAGCAGGACACAAGAAAACTATATCCAATGGGAGACATTTCAAGATCTTCCAGTAAAAATTCTTATTCATTATCTAATGATTTTTCAAAAAGCCTTACATATGTACATAGAGACTGTAATTATATGTTGGTATTCTATCATCTAATATGATATCTAAGCAAAACATTATGAGTCTTCTGAGAAAAGTCTCCGTCATAAAAGAGAGAGACTAAGTCAAAGAGCAAAAGAAAGTCCAGAGAACAGAGAGGCATTTGGGGTTAAGGGAAATTACATTATTAAAAATAGTCTATAAATTATATCTTCAGGAAGATATATATTTTTTTTTTTAATTTTTTTTTTCAACGCTTTTTATTTATTTTTGGGACAGAGAGAGACAGAGCATGAACGGGGGAGGGGCAGAGAGAGAGGGAGACACAGAATCGGAAACAGGCTCCAGGCTCCGAGCCATCAGCCCAGAGCCTGACGCGGGGCTCGAACTCACGGACCGCGAGATCGTGACCTGGCTGAAGTCGGACGCTTAACCGACTGCGCCAACCAGGCGCCCCTTCAGGAAGATATTTTATGTAAGACAACAAGAACAATATGCTGTGAAAAGAGTATCCAGAAAATTTTTTTCAAAAAGTTCTCACATGTAAGAAGTTGGCACATGAAGTCTAGGAAACCTCTCAGAATTAGGGCAAAAAGAAGAACAGAACATGTAATGAATAAAATAAAGGATAACTCATCAGGTCAAAATCTATAAAAAACAGTTTCAAAATGAGAACAAGTGTGAAAATGGACATATGGAATTAACAGGGACATTTTAAACAAAAGTTTCCAGATAGTAGGAAGTGAAATGTCTTTTCTGAGAAACTCGCAGAATGCTCAGCATCAGGGAAGGAGAAGACCCCACAAAGGGTCTCCACACAGAAGCTGGGTCAGAAGACAATACAAAAATTGTTCAAAGAGAAATTTACATATCAAGAAGTGGGAAAAATACTGTAAGCTAAATGATAATGTAGCAGTCTCCAAAATTCTGGGTTTTAGTTTTTTTCAATTATAAAATGAGGAAAATAACATATGTATCTTATCAGGTTGTTGGAGCGATACATATTTTATGGTGATATTATAAATATTTTTATAGCGTCTAGATACACGGTGCTTAGAAATTACGCTCTGCACTTAATGCTATGTAATTGTTAGCTATTATCATGAAAGTAAATTTGAAACCAAATTAAGGAGTGTGAACTATTTGAGAAAAGAAAATACTCTCTTTGCACATACTTGACAATCTTCAGAATTCTTTAAAGCAAATGTGTCTGTGAAGACAGGGCCATAGAAGCATTAGGCTGTTCTGATTTCTTTTTATCTTGTTAAGTCTCGTTGGCAGAAACCCTGATGTACAATGGTAGGTTTTGTGTGTGCTATATGAAATAGCTTCACTCATGAGGCAGTTAGCACTGGAAAACTTCTAATGCATCCTCTATCTGTAAAACTTTGCAGATACACCATTATTATCTTCAAAGTTGGTATAGAATGCTATCGTACTGAACATTTAGAATAGCTTTTAGGGAAAATTCTAACGGCACTGAGTTGAATGTGCTCCTTCCTGTTAATCTTTATTTTTGTTAGGAAATGGCATAGTTAAACCATTTGGTATCTTATTTCAAATCAGTTAAACATTATATAGGTGCCAAATAAAATGATTCATAGCTTGCTAAATTCTTTCATTTTTTTATTGTCAAATTTAATAGTCTATGAAAAATGGTTATTTGGAAATATAAGAAAGATTGCAAATTTAAAAGGATGATTTTTAATGTCTTTTTTTTACATCATTTTTGAGCAGATGTCACTTACTACCCTTGCAGAATGTGTTAGCCTTGTTTTTTTTAAAGATTATATACCTTATTAAAAATTATGCAATATCTTAGTTGAGAGATGTGAGTAGGAGCTGAGAAAATGAATGTTGAGTGTTATATTGGTGGTACTTACAGGGAAAATGAGTACTCCTTATTTTTTCTGTAGAGACGTTATTCATTATTTAAATGATTATTTTTAGAAAGGTTATTTGTTCTGAGCAATAAATTGGGTATTTGTTTTGAATAATCATGTAAGTGAATTAGGTTGAAGATTAGAGACAGTCTTGGATTCAGATGTATTTTTTTGGTTTATAAAACGGCAGAGGTACATGCTGAAACTGCCTAGTTATGGTTGTATCTGTACTGAACAATATAAATAACCCAGGGATTCTGTACGCTGTAATTATTGGTTAAGCTAATCATTCATGCCTGTCCATTAGTGACTGTCAGGTTGTCAGGCTCATAGAATACTTTAAGAATCAAATGAAAGCTGTGGATCCTCTGTCCTAGAAAAGTGCATATATTCACAAAATTTTATCTGTGATTTCAAGAGGTTTGTGGTTCCCTGCAAGCACATTTATTTTTGGCCTCCAGCTTAAGACTTCCTGAACTATCTAATATTTTTACACAGAAATATGATACTAAAAACAATGGGTAGAAGATAGCTAGAGACAGAGTTTCGTTTGGACAAGCCATTGAAGAATTAGAACTGAGGCTAGGAAGATTTGTCTCAAGGGGCAGAGAATTCCCTGTCAACCAAATAGCTTAGTTCTGAGGCTAGATACGTGGTCAGCAGGGATTGAATAGATGTTTGTTCTTGATAGGTCAGTCAGTGCAATAAAGTCAGTGCGCAAAGTGATAGCGAGAAACATTTGGGATGAGAGGACGCTAGATGATTTTCTGTAGATGATGTTTACCTGCTTTGAAAAGCTGATTGAGGGATGCCTGGGTGGCTCAGTCAGTTAAGCGTCCAACTTTTTGTTTCAGCTCAGGTCATGATCTCATGGTTCACAGGTTTGAGTTGCATGTCAGGCTCTGCACTGACAAAGCAGAACCGGCTTGGGAATCTCTCTCTCCCTGTCTCTCTGCTGCTCCCCTCACTAACTCACTCTCTCTCAAAAGAAATAAATAAACTAAAAAAAAAACAACAAAACAAAACAACTGATCGAATCAACTGAGAGATGATCAAGCTAACTGTAAAGTTCATAGGGTGGCTGATTGTAAGATAAATATTTTAAAATATATCAGTAAGTTTTCTACATATTAACAACCATGATTGAGGATATATAATATAAAAAGAATCACCAGCTATAAGAGCCAAAAATACAAACTACCTGAATTTGCTATTTGAAAAAAAATTCAAATCCATATATTAAAGGATAAATGATACGATAAGTAGTATTAATCAACTAAAACAGTTGAGTAAAATCCATTCTCCTCAGTTTTCAGTAAAATGAAATCCAAATAATTTTAAACTTATAAAAGATAAAAACAACTGAAATCAGAATTCCTAGAAAAGTATTAGTGAATTATTTAATCCTGTTGCCATGGGCAGAGCTTCCCAACATAATACTCTAGAGACTGTGTAAATTGTTGCAGGCTTTCTGAAGGTCTATTTGACCCTTATAAAAAGTTCTTGAAAATTTATAGACTAGTAAATTATCTGGCAGAAAAATTGTGACATGTTTTGCAAATAGGATGATCCCTACAATACTTAGGAAGAAAGATACAAACAGATACAACCTGAGTAAAATTCCAACCCTGTCTGAAACCCCTGCTTATCAGTTATTCCCCATATCTCTGCCCTGTCTTTTCTTCATAGAAGTTATTACAATTTATTATACTAAATTTTTTGTTTATCTAATTTGATTATTATCTTTCCTAATCTATAATTAAGCCCCAGTTAGGGGCTTAAATATAAACCCTAATATAAAGTACTGTATTTCTAAGGCTAGATCCATGTATGGCACAAAGTAGGCATTTGATGAATATGAGTGAATAAAGAAATTTTAGCAACATTACGCTCAATCCTAGTTTTTATACACAGTTTTCAACAGCGAGCTGGTCTTTTCCCTACATTTCCTACAAAAAAAAAAAAAAAAAAAGAAATACTTTAATGTAGTGCAGATAGGCCAACCTAACACACAGAAACATATACTGAGAAATAAAGGTTGAAGCTATTTAAAATAATATGCATCCATACTTGCATTAATTCTGTTTATTGTAATGTGTGTTTTTATGTAGTTTAAAAAATTGGGAATATATTTTGTGGATATTTTGGGATGACTCTTGTTTTACAGCCCCATAAATGCTATTTAAATGTCATTGCCTTTGGAATCAATGCTATTTTCATCAAAATAGAGCTGAAAATATATTTCTTTGGGCAATGACATTAAGAATGACACTACTTTTTTTTTTATGTATCGTTTTTATTTTTTTCTTTTACCCAGTTTTGTTGCCTTTGTATAAGAGTACACATGTCAAGTCCTGTTGTGCAAGGATTGGAAATTAGAACTGTCTCTACAGGTATAATTAATAAAATAGTGAGTCTGTGTTTTGAAAGAGGATTAATTTTGAACTTTGGCTCTGTGGTAAGTAGGTTCTTTTACTGTGTTCATCAAACTTAAAAAAAATCCAATGCAAAATTTTCTGAATCAGCACTGTTAAATTGATCCCTGTGTAATGTTAATGGAAAGGATACCATAGATCTTGATACGAGAAAATTGAAGTTGACATAATTTTTAAAATGAAAGGAAACTTGAGTCTTAGAAGATAGTGGTAGCTTAGTTTTTGTGCATAAAAATAGAGCAGATAGACAGCACAAACAAAACACGTGGATAACATTTATAGCAAAATTATCCCCATGAACCTAAAAAATAAACAGACTGGGACAAGACCTTTTTTTTTGCAAGACCTTTTTTTTGAACTTCCATGTAGGTTGAAAGAAGGAAGTGATGAGAATCAAGGTCATCTGATAAACCAGAGAATAGGCAGACCTCCCCCATACCCAACAGGTATTTGTTGGAGATACAGCCAAAACTGGGGTGGGATTCACACAATCCAATAGCAAGAGCTCTGTAGTAATTTCAAGAGAAAAGATGGCTGATCCCAGGTCTGGGGCAGGAAGTACATATTAAGGGCCTGGAACAACTTGACATGCCAGATAGTAAGGGAATTATCAAAGACTACTAGGGTAATATAAAAAAGAATCAGGAGTCAACTTGAAAAAGCCAAGATGAGCTTCAAAAAGGGTGAGAATTTCAACAGATTCAAACTCAGCAGATGTTTGAGTTCATAATGATACAAAAAATGCTTAACCTCTGAAACTCTTAGAGACTTAATTCCTTACCTCGAAATTTGGGTAAATAAAAGGGAAGAAATCAAGCATTTATCCTGCTTTCCTATATTATCTGAACCAATATGTAACCAAATAGTAGAGGAGGAAAAGAGTATCTTCATTAAATTGTTAAAGTTAATAGATGAAAAAGTAAGGATATTATTAGACAACTGCCATTTTACCATCCTCATTCAATTAATGCATCTAGAGGTTGAGCATCAGTGGCCACTAATAACAAAAAAGAGCAAAATTAGATTTTTGCATTTTCTTGATAAAAGAACATACATCACGCGTAGTTTTGCCAACGGAATGGAATCTGAATCTCATATGACCTCTGGGTCCAGGTGCCAAACTTCGGGAAATACAAAGGTCAGAGGAACATGCTGAACTTGTACATGTAATCAGCAAAATCCAGTGTTGGGGAATCGATGGGCCTGTCACCCAGTTTCTTCAGCAGACAGATAGTAAAGACAAGAATGGGATGGAAGGGAAAGTGGAGGTTTGAGGCAGACCAAACTATGCAATTTAGGGATGCATAATTGTGATGAAACTATATTAAGAAATTCAAGGAAGCAATTACTATGAAAGCCAGCAGAACTGTTATTTCAGAGGGTACGAGGGGGTTGTGATTGGGATCGTACACAGGGAAGGGCTTCCTGGGGGAGTGGTGATAAAGTTCTCCCTCTTGTTTTGGGTGGTGATTTCAAGGATGTTTGATTATAGTAAGTCATTATTTTCTGTATCTGTTTTACAATAACAATAAGGAAAAAAAGAGAAGAGGCATTAATTTTCACAAAGAAAGATCAGGCTATAATGAAAAAAATGTAGTATTCCTATTTATCTTTCTGTTTTACTTATAGATCTGATTTCTGTTTGGAGCAAAACCCTAATAATGTTAAGGCAACACAAGATAATGCAACCTTATGGTGGGAAAATGACCCAGACATAAACTCCGAAAAGTCAGAACCTTAACTCTTTTGACCTGATTTGAGGAGATGTTTAATCTCTTTGAAGCTAGTCTGTAAAATTTGGGAAAATGCTATCTGTTGCCTTAAGGATGTAGTGAAAATAAAATATGTGAAAGATGCTTGACACATAACCAATATTTAACAAATATTACATTCTCCTTTCAGCTTCTATTATCCTCTTAAGTGATTAATATATAAGTACAAATAAGTAATAGTGGTTTATCTAAAAGACATAGGATTGTACTCATGAATTCACTCATTCAGTATTTACTGAATGCTGAGTATGTTTTCAGTGAGTATTAGGTGCTTTAGATATAAAAAAAATGAAACTAAAGAGTAACAGTCTTTCAGAGACTTTCTGTCTAGTAAAGACAGGAACATGAGGATTGACTTTAATGGAGGGAAAGAATGCCAATAGGAAATTGTACAAAATGATATGCCACCAGAGAAAATCATGATGCATTAATTCTATAATATTTAATTATTGGCTACATTTTATAATTTTTTACTATTTATTTCTGAGGGTTTTGTTGCAAACCATCACAAGTAGTCAATACTTTTGCATGTATTTTTTTTTGTTGTTAAAAAGAACTATTTGCTGAGATTATCTCAGATTTTTAACCTTTAAATCTTTATTAGTCTATTGTTACCCTGTTATGATTCTAAAAAGCATAAAGTTTTCAGGCTTGTTGTAAAAGTCAATCAAGTCAAGAATATTTTGGAATTGTGTGCTTAAAAGGTAGAAAAATCCATTAGAAAATAGCAAAGGGATTACCTATTGACTAAAATGTGGACTGCCTCTATATCCCTTTTCTATGTAAAATAAATCTATGTTCCTTCTGTATCAACACATCATGTTGGAAAGAGAGAGAAAAGCTCTTAACCTACTTTCCTATCTTCAATTTTTAACTTTATCATGCTTGTTAATTGCCTGGGTGTCCTTTAACCATCTATTTCCATGATTCTTTCCCAGAGGCTTGGTTTAATTTTAAAAGTGCAGTGTATTCAGCCCTAATTATGTGAGAGCTCACTGCAGGCAAACAGCAAGAGATAGTAATGACCAAAATGTATTTTTAAATCAGTGCGACAGATACCACAAGCACATTGCTGTAAACATTTAATGACTAGGAAATACAACCATGTAAGGTGATATTTGGAAGCTAATGATATTTGAAAATAAAATTCCTTCTTAGAAACATAATGTCACTAACTGATTTTTTTAAAAAATACATATTTTTGTAGTTTTATATTCTTTCTCTTATCAAGTATTTAAACAAGGTGATCACTCCCACAGCCTCAAGTTCTTTTCATCTTCAATAACTAGATGTAAGGTGGTTTTACTTTATCTGAGTTTGAATGAAGTTCACAAAATATGCAGTCTGTGTGCCTGGAAATAGTGTCCATTGTTTCTTTGAAAGGTATGCTATTATGTTGACTTAAATGTCCACAATAAATCAAGATTTTAAACATTTTCTATCACAGTTACTTTTACATTAACTTAGTGGGGGAAATAATTACCATTGAAATGTTTTCACTGGTCATGCAAAGGACAAGAAATAGCCAGTGGTTTATTCTACAAATACAAAGAGTCAAAATGCAGGATTATCTGCTAAATTCTAACTAAGTGCCAGACACTGTTTTAAGTGTCTTTATTATCTTACTGAATCCTTTGAGCAACCCTACAACATTTATTAATTGTGTCATATTACATTCTAGAAAACCAGATTATGGAGCGGATAGGTGGTCAGATAGCTTCTAAGTAGAGAAGCTTGGATTTGAACCCAGGGATCTGGCTCAGAGCCCAGGATCTCAAGCACTTGTCTCAGAGGAATTTAGTCATTTCCTGACCTAGTTGACTCAGTCTTTTTCTCTGGCTTTTTAAAAAATGTAGTGTTAGAATTTATATATTCTTTTCCTGACTATAAGAATCTTAGTTATTTAGGTGATAGTCTTGAATGGGAAATGGTGCCCCATTAGCGAAATATTGGCTGCATTTTTCTGAAAGCTCACTTCTAATTCGCCATGTGGGATTGCATTCTATGTGTAAAAACCTAATTATTCCAAATGCTTGCTTCTTTTTATAAAAAGCTACATATTTTACATTAAAGAGTTAAGGGTAAATCTTGAGAATTGAAATATCCTTATCCAAGCAGGCAACTAAAACAGAAATAAAACTATGATGACTTTTTTTTTTTTTGCTCTACTTAAGTTTAGTACTCCAGAAAACATAAGAACTAGTAAAAACAATTCTATTTCCTAAAAATACTTTTAATTTTCTTTCATTATGTTTTTGTATTCTTTTAAATGATAGTGCTTATGTACCAAATGAACAGACTAGTCAAATGAAAATAGCAATGAAGAGCCAAACTCATAATGAAGGCATCAGGAGGTGTATGGGAATAGAAAGAAGCTGTAAAACGTTAGCTACAAATATTATTGAAGAAAGATATAGCTATTACACAAAAAAGGTCAATGTTTGCCATTAGGTTGCATCTATAGCCATATAAATATTGTATATTAGATAGCTTATAAATTGGAGTTCATTTGAATAATAATTGCTTGAGAAAATTTAAGAGAGTTGTTATTAGACTTTGAATCTACTGGAAAAAAAACCAGGAAGCTAGGAAAGGCAGGAAACAATGTGTAAAGTTTTATGTGGCAGATGGTCAAGAAATTTCCCTAAAACTACAGTCCTGTTGTACCTCTGAGATCATTCCTTCTGGTTTCTTGAGGTCTGATACCAAGATATTCCACCTAATGGAATCACTGCACCCCAAAACAATTATTTCATAACCCACCTTTCCTTATTGGGACTGTGAAGCTATAGAAATAATCTGAAGAAACTAAATCCCAAACAGAACGAAACAAAAACAAAAACAGAGATAACTGAAGAATTAAGGAAAATCCTGCTGCAACTTATTTGTTTAAAAATAGAGTTAATTTAAAATTCTTGAAAAAGTGAGGTAAGCGATGTTCCAGTCTTCAAAATCAGAATTTCGTATAATAATGGATATTTCAACACTGTATTTTATTATTTACCCTCTCTAACTTAGGTCAATTTAAATTCTTTTTCTATAAGAAGCATGCTCAAAACACTTTAACACAAAATTAAACCTTTGGCTCTCTGTTATTTTGATGCTTTCATAATTCACTTTTTACCTTTACAGACTTTTGAAAAGAGGAATTTATATTCACTCTCCCTCCTTGCTTAGCATTACTCCTAAACCCTGCATTACCTGGCTTTCCATTTGAGCAGAATCCTGGGGGGAAACACCCCCAAAACAGAAAACAAGCAACAAACCAACCCAACAATAAATCTTATAAATGCCATTTAATCTCCTTGTTTCTAAATCTAGTAAACACTCTTCAGATTTTAATTTGAACCATTAATGGCGTTTGACACTCCTTTTTGACTTTTCTGACCCTTCACTACTCTGATTATTGGTTAAATGTTATTGGTTCTCAAAGTCTTCAAGGTCTTGTCTCTCCTCACTGTACATTTTCTCCTTGGGAAATGTCATCCATTACCATGTCTTGAAGTATCACTGCCTCTTCTGGCCCGGGCCATATTCCTTAGCATCAGCGTAACATATCCAACGACCCCTTTGGTGCACTGTGTCACCTTTGATCTGATGGCCAAATGTGCTCCCCAGCTTATGTTTCCTCAAGGATTGGGTGATTAATGATGATACTTAACCTTAAATCTCATTGTTATTTTAGGTTTCTACTTGTTCTTCCCTGGCATTCAACCTATGATGCATAGATGTGCACAAGGGCATGTACACACACACTCACGCACACAGCCATACGCACACACACCACACCACACTCACCATGACTGACTTATCCTGCCTCCTAAATGTCTCCTAAATCTGTCACCTCTTCATCACCAGTACCAAGGCTCAAGTTCATTTCCTCTCTTATTTTTCTTTTGTGATCTATCCAATGACTTCTAGTGTGGTTCCCCTTCTTTCTTCAAAACCAACACCTAATTGTTCCTACTACATTTTGCCTTTTTTTTTAACATGCATTCTTCTTTCATGTGTCTCTACTTTAGCATGTTTTTCAACTATTTGATATGTCTAAGAATGAAACCAAAATTAAAAGCTAAATAGACAACTTTAGTTACCTATACTTTGGAGTTAAGCAGAGAAACAGTACTAGAGTTTACAGAGTTAAACCAGAGGTAATAAACCAGAGCCAGACAATTTGTAATGGAATTGAAGAGGCAGGGCTCTGAGAAATTCTCCAAAACTTCACAGCTATGCAATTCAATTCAATACTGATTTACTAATCACTTGATTTACTAATCACTTAGTATGTGTCAGCCACTAAGCTAGACCCAGGATAGAGCACTGAAAAAGGCAGACATCACTCCTCCTTCTTGTGAGTTTATAATCTTGGGTGAAAGACATGCATTAAATGACTAACGAGAGATGATCACTGTTAACAAAGGAAGACCATAGGGTAATATATGGAAGGATAGAGCTAGGAGCTTAATCTAATCCAGGGGGTTAGGAAAAACCTCCATGAAAATGTGACAGTTGAATTTAGAATTCAAAAACAAATAGGAATTAGGGAGGTAAACTAGTAGTTTTAGATGTGGGTGAGGATAGAGTGAAAAACCTGACTCAAGACACTTCAAAGAAGCAACTGCTGACAACGGTTTGAATGATTTCCTACCACTATTAGTTGGATAGATAAGATAGATAGGCTGATGATAGATAGACCGATGATACATTATAGTTAAAAATAGTTAAAATTAATAACTAAAATAAAAAATAGTTAAAGGTATGTCTCAAGGATCACACTGCATATTTATTTTTTCTGTAATGCATCTTCACAAGCTTCGCCCATTTTTCCTCTGGCATGATTATATTTGAATATATCCCTATTCAAGGCTTAGATTTCCTACAAATCTTTGATACATAAAAGATCATTCCTTTGCATTCTCTTGGAATTTATTTATAATTTATATTCCATTATCTTGAGACTGCATATATTTCCTGGTTATTTTAGCCATTCTGTTCTTTCCTCTGTTTTCTCAAATTTTCCCCAGAGCGTTTATGTCTTCTGCCTCTTTTGGTTTTGTCCCCTTCCTTACTATTTACCTAAGTAGTCTGAATGATATGCTCCAAACACATCTTACTTTAAGCATGGTAAAATTTTTATTCTGATTTCCCTGTAGAGAAATATGCAAATCAAAATACAGGACAGTTATAGTTTGTATTGTATTTTATTTTACTTTATTTTATTTTATTTTATTTTATTTACAACTTCTAATGCATGTGATATAATGTATCTGATTAACAGATAAAACTATGGGGTGCCTGTGTGGCTCAGTCAGTTAAGTGTCCCACTCTTGATTTCATCTCAGGTCATGATCTAATGGTTTGTGAGATCCAGCCCAGAGTGGGGCTCTGAACTGACAGGGCTGAGCCTACTTGGGATTCTCTCTCCTCCCTCTGTCCCTCCTCTGCTCATGCATGTGTGCGTGCGCGTGCGCTCTCTCTCTCTCTCTCTCTCAAAATAAATAAATAAGTGTTAAAAAAAACCCACAACTATATAAGTATGTATAGATTTGCTTGTATGTGTGTGCATGTTTCTAGAGCAATTTATACTCCTATCACTCTTTATGTAATGATAAGACACATATTAAAAATCTGGTTGGGGGCACCTGGGTGGCTCAGTCAGTTAAGCAACCAACTTCAACTCAGGTCATGATCTCACAGTTCATGAATTCAAGCCCTACACTGGGCTCTCTGCTGTCCGCACAGAGCCCGCTTTGGATCCCCTATACTCACCTCCTTCTCTGCCCCTCTCCTGCTTGTGCACGCACGTTCTCTCTCTCTCTCAAAAAATAAACATCTAAAAAAAAAACTGGTTGTTTTCCTAAAGATCTCATAGACAATATGACTTATGATGACAAAGGAGATCATACTAGAAAAGCTAAGTGATAAAATGATGTAAACATTTGAAATAAAGTGATCCTTCGAGAAAGGACCAATTTGACAATAAATTTCATATTAAAAAAGAAAGAAAGAAAGCTTCTGGAAATAAATCTTGTGTGTATAAAATCCAGCCATGTCAGAATACTCGCATATGCACGCACATACTTTGTAAGTCATATGAAGTAGGGAAGCATAAGCATACGCACAACTGCAGTGAAGAGCTCCCTGTTTGTCTTGATCCACGTAGTGAGTAACTGGGCTGCATGTGGGCAGAGTTGCGAAGTATGAATAATCTGTGGTCTGCTTACCAGCCTTTCCTACAGCATTTTTCTGTTCTTGCTCCTGAGCCTCTTTCCCATTAAACAGAAAAGTATCTGGCACCAACTCTTATTAACGATAGTTAGACTTAAGTGCATGCATGCTGAAGTGACTTTATCCTATTTTTTAAATTTATGTTTTTCTATCTAATGATGGAAAAGAAATTTCACAATGGAAGAAGTGGGCAAATTACTTAATGCAGGCGGGTGATGGGAGCTGTACAGAGATGACCCTTAATCATATTAGGCTATTTGGCTCTTCCTGAAGATATAGCTGATTTAATACTTTGGGATGATCCGGGGAGAGGTCAAAAGATACAGTCAAGTATAACAAATGGGGCTGAAGATGAAGAACATAAATTTGTAGTGCCATGCTTGGCATGGTTGCGCAATTTTTCTCTAACAGTTCAGCATCTCTGTGTATACAGAGAGCATTCACGTTCTAGCCTCTATCCACATTGGGTTTGGCGGGAGGATGTGTTGGAATGAAGGGTCACCGGTGACTCAACGGCCCAGAGAATGAGCCCTCTAGGTGATCTGCCATGAGACCCAGTGTGTGTGGGAAAGGACCAGCCATGAGATGTTTGAATGCCTAGGTAATAGATATAATGTGGCTAATAAAGTGAGATAGAGGGCTTGACTGGCTTCAGATATTTTAAGGGACAAAAGTTGATTTCCTGACACGTCTAAAACTGGAGCAAAGCTGGTATCAGACTTGGTATTAGACGGGTGCTGTAAATTAGTGGAAGTATGTGGCAGTGTTCTTTCCCAAGACAGAGCTTATGAAATTCGGAGTAGTACTGAGAGTAACAGTTCCAGAATGATTATCGAATCATATTTTCCAGGAAAGTCTGTTGCCACTTGTTTATGTTTTTCAAGTAGCGGTAATTTCTTGGGAATTCTGAAGTTTTGTGCCACCTACATTCAATATAGTTAGGCGGTTTTATATCCATGCAGCTTTTATTGAAAATGCACTCCTTCTGTACTTTCTTATTTTAAATCCTACAATTATTTTTAGCCATGTTCAAAATATATTAACAAAATATTCAATTTTCATGATACTGAAAAATCTTGTCAGTTTGTAACACCATTTCCTGATTTATATGTCATGACTAAAAATATACTTAATGTTAGATTGATTCCAGGGGATAGAAGAGAACAGAAAAGTGAAGTCATAGCTAATTAACATGCATTACTATTAGTTCTGTTTTTAGTGATAAAATATGTGTTTTCTATTTCATTATGATGAAACTTTGTTATAGAGTTCATAATGTAAGCTTAACGTAAAATTATGATAAAAAATAAATTATGTAGATAAAAAGATATTCACTGAAGAAATATGTTTTTTTTAGAGAATGTGTGTTTCCCTCTTTTTATTCATTATCCTTTTATCAAACAGCTTAATAATTGCCTCCACAGACAGTTCTGTGGCACTTAAAATGTATGGACCTCTAAGTACTCTTCATAAAATAGTTTTAAATGATTAAATTCTAATTGGAGATATTTAAAATTTTTTGACAATTTTTTAAAAATGTTTTATTTATTTTTAAGAGAATGGAGAAGAGGCAGAGAGGGAGACAGAGGATCTGAAGCAGGCTTGGTGGGGGTCAAACTCACAAACTGTGAGATCATGACCTGAGTCAAAGTTGGACGTTCAACTGGCTGAGTCACACAGGTGCCCCCCAAATTTTTGTGTATTTAACCCAAAGAGTTAGTTTATGTGTATATATGTATATTATATATGTATATGTATAGACTAAAAGTCAACAAAAATTAACATTTTTAAAAATATCTATTCTGCGAGGGAGACAGCTCAAGTGGGGGAGGGGCAGTGAGAAAGGGAGAGAGAATCCCAAGCAGACCCAGCACTGTCAGTGCAGAGCCCTATGTGGGATTTGTTCTCATGAACTGTGAGATCATGACCTGAGCTGAAATCAAGAGTTAGTAGCTTACCTGACTGAGCTACCCAGATGCTCCTGAAAATTAGCATTTTAATATTAAAATTTAAAGAATAACTGTCTCATGGAAAGCTTAGTATACAATGCCTGAAAATTTTTAATTTATTTAAATGTCTTTGCTGTTGCATCAGAGAAAAATATTATTTTGCTTTAAACATTAAAAGAACATTTTAACTTAAAATGTTAAAACAAATAGTGGGAAAAAATTAGGGGGGATATGTATAGTCATACTTGAAATTGTGAGAAATGAAGTAAAAGTACTAGAATGATTCTGTTGTGCTTTCTTTGTAGAGAGCATAAGGTCAAGTTTGTGATGGTTGTTGAGGGGCTATTTTAGAAAGCGTTATCAGTTGATTGTAGCTATAGAAAACTTTATTTGAAGACACACACATTTCTCTATCACCTCTAACCCTCCACTTATGGTGCTGATATAAGTAAAGAATTGTGTTACTTGAAAAAAACACTAATATCTAGGGATGCTTGGGTGGAATTTGAAAAGATAACCTAAAGAGCTCCCAATGGCCAAAGATGGAACAAATTAAGCAACTAAATAAAAAAGAGTATGGAATTATAATGCAAAATATAAGTATCCATGAATCCATATTGATGTAAATAAACAACTGAATTAATAAATAAATGGAGAGGAAACAAATATGTCATATCAAAGAATTCTGAATAATTTGTGTAGACAACCCTTAAGGAAGTGTACTGTAAATGCCCATTCATTTAGCATTGATAAATCATGTTGCTAATGATGTACTCTTGACATCATGCGGTCTCTGTCTTCTGTGCTCTTCCACCCAAAAAACCATAACCACAGTCTAGTCATGCAAATCTCAGTTTTGAGAATATTTTACAAAATACCTGACCCATCTCCTTAAAAATGTCAGGTCATCACCATCAAGAATTGTCTGAGAAACTGTCACTGCCCATAGGAACTGAGACATGGCAACTGAAGTGTAATATGATAACCTGGATAGGATACTGGAACAGAAAAAGGACATTGGGTAAAAATAGGGACAACTAAATAAAGTATAGACTTTAGTTAATATTCTATTAATAATCACTCATTACGAATGACTACCATAAGATGTAAAACTAAGGGAAACTGGGTTGTAAAGTATGTGGAAACTCACTATCTTTGTAGTTTTCTGTAAATTCAAAACTATCCTAAAACAAAACTTTGTTTAAAAGACAATCAAAACGATCTTTTAGTAACCAGATACTTATACAGCAAAGCAGGAGCTACAAGACTTTCTAATTTTAAAGAATCTGATCTTTTACATAATATTTGTCTTTGTTTTTTATGACACCATTTGTATTTCTGAGTTGTTTAACATGACAACTTTCTTTTCCAAACACACAGACCGAAAGTAGTTACTTTCAGACGAATTAAATTTACTTATTCTAGTCTGTTATTTTGACTTAAGTTCTTAACTCATTTTTAATTACTTGATGGAATTCAGTTCTTTTGATTCAAATTGGGTTGATAATATTTTACTAGCAGTATACTTAATGTTCAGAAATATCCTCTGAAAACACACTGTCACTAGTCAGGCTCACTGAGGCTTGAGGAAGATTTTACTGTGTTATTTCTAGCTTTTGAAGTTCATTATCCTGGTGTTAAAAATAACACTAAGAAACCCAGAATTTTGTAGATGAGTATAATAAAATCACTTCTAGCACCTTCTGCACAGGTATACCAATAGTTAAGGCAGCCTTTGTGTGTGCACAGTAGACTTATAGGATGCTCACATTTAGTTTGAGGCACAAGCCTAAATGATCCACACAGTCCTGTGGTGTTTTGTGACTGGTCAAGTGCATTCCAGTTTCAACTCATTTAAACAGATAGATGCAGTGTTGAATAATTTATATTCCACAACACTGTTTTCCTCTTTCCCCCTCCCATTTCCTTATGACACTTTTGAAATTAGGAGAAAAAGCATTTTAAAATGTAGATTTTAACTAAAGAATTTTTAACACGTACTTGGCATGGACATTTTTCTTACATGGATTATAAATTTTAAAGCAGCTAGGGAAAAACATGTATTATCTTCTAAGTTAGATTTAGTGGCTTTGCAAGAAGAAAATTGTTGAATGTAACAATAGCAGGTTCTCTGCCATCTCTGACTTGTTTGTATCAGTGGTAATTCAGAACAGAAACTACGCCAGTCTCATAAAAAGCCTTAATGTTTAGCTATTGTTTAAAGTTTTACTCTTGAAAGTGAATATATTGAATAATTATATGACAACTGGAATTGATTCCACCTTCATGATTTTTTTCTATGTGGTAGTTATTGAAGAATATTACACTTACCAAACTTATTCAACTTACAAGTATTGAGTCTTATAAGTATTGAGCTATAACTATATACAACCATGTACTAGGCACTAAAATACATTCAAAGAAAAACTGGACATGAATCTTGATATCTGGGGCCGTATAGTCTAGTGGGGATGGGAGGGTTGAGGGATGAAGCATTTATATGTTACTTTAATTATATATATATATATATATATATATATATATATATATATATATATATATATAATATCAGATCTTATGCATATTGAAAATGCTTTTCTGATAATGGGCATTAGGGTTAATAGAACAGAGTGATTACTTCAAGCTAAAAAGTTACAGAGAGTTAATGGAGGGAGGTGGTATTAGAACTAGACTTTGAGGAGAGGTAGGGTTTGGGTGGTGGAGATAGAAGAAAACAGACAATTCAAACACATGGTTCAACATAGTTAATAACAGAAAGGAAAAGGTAGTGGGAGATATTAAGGAAAGTATATGGAAAATATTTTTTTTCTTTCAAAAATGAGAAGTGGGCTTGGATTTTCTGATTGAGAATGCATTTAGTAGATGTTCTAATACAAGTATTGCAACTTTCCAACGAATTAAAATGCTTGGTATTATGTTAAAAATAATTTGATAGTATGACTTAAAATGGTCCTTAAATTCCTTGTATTATCCATATGTGTCAGTTACTATTGTAAAGTAAGGGAGATTTAGGAGTATTTGTTTGAATCCATTTCATCATGTGCTGTTTACTTAGCATTTTTTCAATAAAACTGATTTTGGAGGAAATCTCCCTCTTGTGGATAAATACATTGTAATTTATTGCATAGTAGAATTGTGTGAGTATATGTGTTGTTCGTATCTTTTGAAAAACATACATTAAAAGGAGGATTTAATCATTTCTGGGGGAAAAGGAAGGGTTTTTTTTGTCCCCTAACAGATAAGTCCTGAGATAATAGAGCTTATGTTTGATGTAGATCAAACATTAGAGAAATTTATGTTTGCAAGTGATAGTATGGTCATTGGAGCCTTCCTTGGGATTGAGTAGTGTAGGAATCTGGTAATTTACAAATTTATCCTATTAAAATTCATGGTCCAGAATTATGTAATATTCTAATGGAAGATTACTTCCTTCTAGCAACCTCCATCTTGAGGACTGATGCTTCTATCCTTTAAGGGAAATGCACTATGTTAAAAGCTCCTTTGAGAGCAGTATTTTAGAGAAGCTGAGGGCCTGAACTAGGAATTAAAATTCTCTTCTAGTTTCCATGGTTTAACTAAAAAATATGGAATGTGTTGGATTTAGAATGTGGCAATTAACTTTTTTTTTTTTTTTCAGGAAAACAAGCCTCCAATAAAGCATAATTTGAAGATTCAGGGCTTTTTTCCCCCCTCTATGTTCCTAAATTTGCCTTTCCTTCATTTTCTTCAGTCTGTGTGAACTGAATATATCACATCTATGAGTCAAAGAAAATTTCTCCACTTTAGTCTATGTCCCATTTTCCTCCATCATCTACAACTACATTTCCTGCATTTTTACTCTTCAAACCTATGTTTATTAATAGGTTCCAGGGGCACCTGGGTCGCCCAGTCAGTTAAGCGTCCGACTTCAGCTCAGGTCATGATCTTGCAGTTTGTGGGTTTGAGCCCTGCATCAGGCTCTGTGCTCATAGCTCAGCCTGCTTCTGATTCTGTGTCTCCCTCTCTCTCTGCCCCTCCCCTGCTCCAATCTTTCTCTCTCTCTCTCTCTGTCTCTGTCTCTCGAATAAGTAAAACATTAAAAATTTTTGATAAAAAGTTTCCATACTACCAGCTTTCAAACATGATTAAATTTCTCCTAGTCTTGAAAAGTAGAAAACAAATATATATACCTTCACTTATCCAGTCACAGTGGAAGAGGAGGAACACTGAAAAGTCATATAAATATACAACATAATAAAAAGTTTGTAATTTGTTCTTCATACTACGGCATTACCATTGCTTTTGTAATGGTAACCTAATTTTGCATGATCAGTCTAAAACTTTAGTCTCCATTTTTATAATTCTCAAGTTTTAGGCATCTCATGTTTCCTTGTTTTACCTGCTTCTTTGTGACCTTTCTGTCTCCTCATTAACCCCTGTTCTATTTCTCCTGTACCCAACGCTCATCACTTCTGCTCACGTAATTCCTAAACCAGCACCTCCACTGATCATCAGTCTTCCTACTCTTTAGATTCATTCCCCCCGCCCCAACTAAACTGGAATATTTTCACTGGGTTCTTCTAGCTTGTCCAAAATGAACATGTCCAAAAGTGAATGAAATCTTACTATGAAACCAGATCTTCCCAATTACTAATTTCTCTACCTGGCTTCACCTTTAACAACTTGATTCTACATTCCCAGGTTAGAAACTTAGAATCATAGAATCATGTTCCATTTCCACCCTTCCTTCCATTTCTGTACTAGGTATTGTTGCAAAGTAGAACTTCTTTTCTCTTTGTTCTTCCCACTGTCTCCAACCTCGTCAGACTCTCATCATCCCCATCGCACCATACTTCTATCACCTCCTTCCAACTGAACTCATATTCCATTCCATTTTGTTATTTACACTGCTTTTATGGAAAATTTCTGAAAGAAAAAGAAAGTCTCATTTCATTATGCTGCTCAGTTCTTCAAGAATTTCCAAATCTTCCTTTTGTATTCCATATTGACTACAGATTCTTCTGGTTACTTTTAAATTCCTTTGTAATCGAACCCCATTCTGCCTATTCCTCTCTATTTCCAACTTCTCTCCAGAATTTACTGTTTTGCTCTGCAAGGGTTGATTTCTGTACAGCCTCTCAAATACTTCCACACTTAAAATACTGGCATATTTGTATTCCTCTTGCCCCTTTCATTTCCCCTGTCCAAATCTCACCTGTCAGATCTAGATTCCTCAACCCCTTCGCTCTCCCTTTACAGCAGGTAGGTATATTGCATTTTTTGCATTCAATCACATTTTCAGGAATTCATCACAAAGCTTAATAGTAATTATTGGCTGAGCCTATGACAATGAACCAGCTGTTAAGATCAATTATTCCCAGTCATTCACACTCATTTCATCACTCCTTTCACTTGTATGCATATGGTTCTTAAACTAGGATCAGTGCTTATGACCCTCTTGTTGGGAGAAGAACTAAGCCATGCCCGTAAAGATGAATGTAATCTTTATACACATTTTATGTGAAAACAATATAAAGCTTTGGGAAAGTTAAGATAATAAAAAGGCACATTTTCAACATTTGGCTTGATACAATAGCTATTGAAGTGTCTGTGGTATCGCATATGACAGATTATATTTCAGGTCAAATATTATCATCAATAATTTTTAATAATTCAATTTTAAGTTCAGCCTTCTGCAGTTTGAGCTCAAGTTTTGGCGGTGTGCAGAGAACAATAACATCATGAATAGCCCAAACTACCTTTATTTATCTTGATACAGTTTACATTCTAGTTGAATCATATGATTTTTCCGAGGCTAGCATGCCAGTTCATTCATTTGATCATTCACTAATACGACAGATATATTTGGAGCACCTGTTATTTGGCAGGAATAAGTCATATGCTGAAGCTACAGTCCCTTTATCTACTCCCTTTGGGACTTTCCTAATCCATTCTTTTTCCATCTGAAATGCGCTCTCTGGCCCCACATCATCTTCATCTATCAAAATCCCCAGATCAGCTAGCTAAGTGTCACTTTTCTGCAGTTTCCTCCAGTTCCCTGAACTAAGTTCCCTAAACTCACTTCTCAGTTTCCTTCTCTCCTGGATTTCCAGAGTGTTTTGTTTATGTTCTATTAATTATCACCTGAATTGATCGTGTTGTAACTTGCATTGTAGTCATGTTCATACATCTTACACTTGTCATGCATGATGTCTTGCACAGTGTAAAAGATCAAAAATTTTTTTGAAATAAAATAAAATTTTATTGGATTGAGGTGAGAAATATGTACTACCAATACTATGTTTATGTGAATTATTCAAACATAGCATTTCATACTGATCAGTATAAATACATGAAAACTTGTCCTCTCTTGGCTTAGGTTATTGAAATCTAGCTTAATGACAGATAATGCAAATATGTGTTTATTCCTAAAACTGAATCTTAATAAGTATTCAATTTTTATTTTAGAAAAACTTCACTATCACAATAATGCACATAAATGACAGAAAAATATATTAATGATTAAGATTTATAAAGAGAAATATAAACTAAATGGATTAGTCACTCCATTATTCTTGGAAAGATATTTGCACTCTCCCTATGCCAAGTCCCCATTTCCTTCTCTCAGAGATTTCCATCCAGCCTCATTTCCTGTTTGTATTCTTATTGCCCAAGAGTGGACTGGCTCATGACCATCACTTTGACTCTTTCCTCCTTTCTGTCTGTAATTGCCCCCTTGGAGGGCTCATATTCTCCCATGAGTAGATTCAGTTTTCAAATCTATGCAAAGACTCTTAAAGTTGTTTCCCCAGTCCTGGCATCCGTTCTGAATTCTAAAACAGTATAGTTCTAACTGTCTTCCATCATGCAAATATGAAACGGGCTAAACACATTATGTCCAAAATGGAATTTATAATTTTCCCCACCTCTACTGCAAAGTTTCCTTGCTATCATTGTCTAGTGTCTCTGGTGTAAGACACAGGAGTTTCGTTTGACTCTCTTAGCTTCCTTCTCCTCGAATCCAGGCAGTCCCACATCTTATATTTTCCTCACAAGGATTTTTTACTCCCTTCTTTTCTGCCTTCCCTAAGTTAGTTTTCATGTTAAATTTCTTAAAAATGGCCTCAGGACTCTCATATTCTTGCTATGACACACACATATATCCTACAAAGTAAAACTCTGATTTGAGAAGATTGTTGGAGACTGTCCAGGTTCAGTTTCTACAAGGAAGAAGGTAGATATCCAGAGAGACACAAATTTTTAATTATAAGGTCTAGGTACTACTAAATACCTGAAGTTCAGCACTTGTGTATCCAAGCTAGTCTTCTTTCTGCCTTGTCACACTGCTTATTCTTCAGTGGATTTTTTTTTTCTAACACCAGGAATTATTTGGGTCAATATGAACACAAATATGACACAAATATTTCAAGGTAATGGCAGAGTATTATTTTTCTATAAAACTGTTATTTTTATTTTACTTTAATTTTTTTAAAGAATTTAAGTTTATTTACTTATTTTTAGAGGTGGGGGAGGGGCAGAGAGCGATGGAGACAGATGATCCCAAGCAGGTCCTGGGCTTTCAGTGCAGGGCCCGATGCGGGGCTCGAACTCATGAACCGTGAGATCATGACCTGAGCTGAAGTCAGTTGCTTAACTAATTGAGCCACCCACGTGCCCCTATAAATTTGTTTTAAAGTAAAGAGCAACTAAGTTGGAAAACAATAGGGCAAAAAGACAACATTATGCTTATTAAATAAGATTCCTGCTACTCAAAAGAATGCGTGGTTGCCTGATAATATACATAAATCTTGGAATTAAATAAGTGGATATTGCCTGTCCAAATTATGGATCTGTTATCTAGGATGCATGTTCATTAGTACATATTCAGAGGGGAAGCAGGGATAAATACGTAATTTTGCAATTGTGACAGTTTACTTTGATAATTAGTGCTAATTATTTTCATTTATTTTTATTTATTTTAAGTAGGCTCCATGCCCAGTGTGGAGCCCATTGTGGGGCTTGATCCAATGACCCTGAGATCAGGAGTTGGATGCTTAACTGACTAAGCTACTGGGCACCTCAGTACTAATTATTTTCTATTAAGTCACTCTGATGAATATAAGGAAACTTGTGCTATGGCTATGGCATAAAAATAATTGATTTTTTGTGTAAAAATATGAATAAATACAAATAAAAAGAAATATGATGCATAGTGTTAGATTGGGCAGAACCCTGGATCAGTTACCAGAAAACCTGGTTTCAAGTCTCAGATGCCAATACTTAGCCAAGTGGTTTTGGCTAAGTCACATACCATTTAGTTTCAGCTTTCTCTTCTGTAAACATAGAACTAATAAAACGTTCTTGTACATCTCACAAAACTGTTGACTAAATACAACAAAAATGATTACTGTGAAAATACTTTATGAATACTAAGTTGTTTTATAGCAATTGGGAAATAAATAGCTGTTGTCTGACAAACTCCTGCAATGTCATAGTAGTTAACAACCAAGTTGAAAGGTAGCAAAATAGAGCTATCATACTGATTCATCCTACCAATATGAGTTCCTAGAGTTTCATCAGTTCAGAATGTCTTAGAAATGTTTGTGTTGATAACTTGCAGAACATTTTATATTGATCCTAGGCATGATTTTCTCTTAATACGTGTTTTACAATTTAATGTGATGTGAATTTATTAACAGTATCAATCTTTGTTAATATTTTTCCAGAGCCTACAGTATGCTTGACGCTGTACTAATATTTAAAATATCTCAACTCATTGTTACTTTTCTTGATTTTTTTTTTGAAAACTCAGTAGTTTTCGATGTAAAGGGGTTTGTCATTCTAAAATAATACCTTTATTTCTTTTAAAATCTGACATACGGATTTTACTCAGAGGAGGAGTAATATAAGACAAGTAGGCATGAAACAAATAGTTTTCCCCGTATTAAAAAAATCTAGTATAGCTGACACACAATGTTACATTAATTTCAGGTGTACAGCTTAGTGACTCAATGTCTCTATACATTATGCTGTGCTCACCACACAGCAGAATACCCCGATGGTGTAGCTACCATCTGTCCCCATACAACACGGTTCCAGTATCAGTGACTGCAATCCCTATGCTGTCCCTTTTGTTCCTATGACTTATTCATTCCATAATTGGAACCCTGTATCTCTCACTCCCCTACACCCATTTGCCCATCTCCCTACCCCCACCCCCTTCCCTGGAAACCATCAGTTCTGTTTTGATAGGTCTGATTCTGCTTTCTGTTTGCGTGTTTTTTTCTTTTTCTTTCTTTCTTTTTTTCTTTTTATTTTTTAGATTCCACATGAGTGAAATCATATGATATTTGTCTTTCTCAGTTTAACTTATTTCACTTAGCATAATCCATCCGTGCTGTCACAGATGGCAAGATCTCGTATTTTTTTATGCTGCATAATATTCCACTATATATTATATTACATACATTCTCCATCTTACATATATACATATACCACATATACGTACCACGTGTACAACCTATGTATACATATACGTACACATACACACATGTACATAGACACACATTATATCTTCTTTATTCACCTCTCAGTGGACACTCAGGTTGCTTCCATACTTTGGCCATTGTTACTAATACTGCAATAAACCCTTCGATGTGTAGCAAACAGTGTGAGAATGGTAGCTTCTATGCAACAGACTAGCGTAGGCTTCTGGGAAGATCGTAAGACAGATCTCAAACCAACCACTTGGTAACCTCAGGCCTCCGAGATGTTTGAAACATATCCTTTGAAGCATTCTTATCATTCCCCTCTGTGGCTCGTTTCATGAAAGCCATTGGGGTTTATAAGACCAGCCAATATAGGCTCCATGGCTCTTCCTTCGCTATACTGGTTAAACTAAGTCCTTATTTACTTAAAGAATGTGTGGAATCTATTCACATTGTTTCACAGTTTTAATTGTATTTTATGAATTCAGTTTTTTAAGTCTTTTCTCAGAAGTTAGTCTTTCTATTTCTTCCGTCACCTTTCCTCCCCATTCTTTTCTGGATTCTTTTCATCTTTCATTCTTTTCATCTTCCAGCTTGTCCACATTTTCATGATATTGAGGTCCCCAAAACAGACTGAGATTTTCAAGAGATAGATACTTACATGCTGAAATTATAATACAGTTCCTTTATTTTTTCTAAAGTTTTATTTATTTATTTTGAAACCAAGAGAGAGAGCATGAATGAGGGAGAAGCAGAAAGAGAGAGAGAGAATTCCAAGCAGCACAGTGCCTAACATGGGGCTTGATCTCATGAACCATGAGATCACGATCTGAGCCAAAATCAAGAGCTGGAAGCCTAACTGACTGGGCCATGCAGGTGTCCCACAATTCCTTTATTTCTTAATGCCTTGAATTATTCATGCAGGGGCGCCTGGGTGGCTCAGTTGGTTAAGCGTCCGACTTCAGCTCAGGTCACGATCTCACGGTCCGTGAGTTCGAGCCCCGCATCGGGCTCTGGGCTGATGGCTCAGAGCCTGGAGCCTGCTTCCGATTCTGTGTCTCCCTCTCTCTCTGCCCCTCCCCCGTTCACGCTCTGTCTCTCTCTGTCTCAAAAATAAATAAAACATTAAAAAAAAAAAAGAATTATTCATGCATTCATTTATTCAGTAGATATTTAGATGATTCACTGTGGTTACAGGCACTGTGTTAGACAATGGGGATATAATGAGAAATAGAAATACGTGTGATTTCTGAGTACAGTATATCTACAGTAGTTGGAGAAATATACCTTAGAAAAATTGTCCACATGCATATAAAAATACAAAGCAGGTGTGTGTGTGTGTGTGTGTGTGTGCGCGTGCGTGTGTGTATGAGGGAAAAGACAAGGTACTTAGAGACTGTGTGACTGGGGCACTTGGCCAAGTGTAGAGTTTATTTCTTCATTCAGTTTAGGAATACTTCTCCTGATCTTAGCATGTGCACTGCACTGTAACAGGTTTTGTTTGGTTTTGTTTTCTTTTGTTTTGCTTTTAAATGCAATCCATCACTAAGGCATAGTCATTGCTTTCCATAAAATACCAAGAGATGGCTTGTGAGAGCTTGTGCCTGCCCAAATATTTTTTGCAATCTTACGTGAAGTATGACTAAGTATCTTTAGGATAGGTTGTTATTTATTTATTTATTTATTTATTTATTTATTTATTTATATTTGGACAACAATTACAACTCTAAGCAAAGGCAGTATGTTGGCTAAGGAAATAGTTTTACTCAAATCCTAAATCCCTTTTCCACATCACCCACCTAAAAAGATACTTTGGAAATGCCACAGCTTGACCCTGGATTAGGCTTTATACATTCTAAGGTTTGTGTGTCACAGAGGTTCAGAGGAAAAAGAGGAATGACTGTGGCTCAGAGACTTCAGGATTATGCTAAGATGGGTTGTTTTGCTGGAGGACGCAGAAGCTAAGGAAGAGGCGAAAGGGATGAAGTGTATTCCAAACTCTTGCAGGGAGCAGTTGTGCAGAAGAAATTAAGAAAAGGAGGTGCAAAGGACAAGTAATTAGATTAGCCTGTCTAAAGCTCCGTGAGCAGGATGAGAATTAGTGAGAGAAAAGGTCAGAAATATTGGGTGGGAATATAAATTCAGATGTTTACATCGATTTTAAATTGCCAACAGTTTGGCATGATTTAATTCTCATGAACATATTCTGTAGGTTGATACTTCTCTTGTAATATTTTGTGATTCTGTAACACCCTACGGGTTTTGAAATAATGACCTTTTTGAGTTGGTAATCTCAAAAGGCAACAAAATAATTATTTCAAGTATTGTTCTCTTTGACACATATATAAGATCAGTTCTTGGGTCCTCCCCCCCCCAATTATCTCTCTGGTACCCAGAAAACCCAGAAATTTTATTTCCTCACAAGTTTTCTGTTTTTGTTATGTTTTCTTAGCTGTTGAAGAAGCTAAACACACAGCCTGTCACTTACCTGAAGGTGAAGCTGTTTTTTAAAAATGAACTGAAATGTACAAAACAGAAAAACCTCTTGTAGGATTTAATAAATTTATAATTAGCTTTAAAATTTCAGGGGTGCCTGAGGTCGTTCAATCTGTTAAACGACCAGCTCTTGATTTTGGCTAGGGTCATGACCTTGTGGTTCCTGGGACCAAGTCCTGCATAGGGCTCTGTGCTGACAGCACAGAGCCTGCTTGGTATCCTCTTTCTCTCTCTCTTTCTCTCTCTCTCTCTCTCTCTCTCTCCCTCTGCCCCTCCCCCACTCACACTTTCTCTGTGTCTCAAAATGAATAAATAAACATTAAAAAAAATTAAAATTTCCTGCAGGGCAATGGGCTACATAAAAAAGCACATATAAGACCTGCCAATTAATAGGATTCAGTTATCTATGGAGCAACATCCTATTTTGGATATATGGTCTGTTAAAGCAAATAAACAAAACAAACAAAAAAACCCACAACATTTAATAATGTCACTGAATGAAGAAGGAAGGGATGAAAGAAAAGATTCCAAACATATTTCAAGTTAAAGCTATGCAGAAACACACATATAGGGGAGCAGAAGTGATGTGGAGCGCATATTCATTTGATTCCTCTGTAGGTGACTGAAAATTGTTCCTACTGGCAGGTCTGCTTAAAATATGCCCGGATATTTGTGTGAATTACCCAGACAATTAAAGAAACTTGGTCCTCAATTCTTAAATATTCCACAGTAAATGGTACTCTGCCAACATACCCTTGATACTTGTTACAAACCTGGGAACATATGTTCCTGGTAGAAGCATGTACTTGACGAATCACCCAGCCTGCTCCTCAGATAATATGCACCTGCCAGTGGGTAAAAACCTCAATGTAATTTAACTATGAAATAACATCTTTATTATTGTTTCAGGGAAAAATCACAGGCTCAATGGAAGTAATATTTCTATTTATCTCTATAGAACCTAAAATCTAGGACATGAATAATTTTCAACTTCAAAAGTCTTTTGTTAAAAAGAAGTAGATACTGATGATTTTTTAAAGTATTTTGAGGGAAATATAGTAGTGTAAAATCTATAACTATAAGCGGAATGTAACATTCAAGTTTTTTTAATGTTTATTTATTTATTTTGAGAGAGAGAGCATGAGCTGGGAAGGGGCAGAGAGAGAGGTAGAGAGAATCTCAAGCAGGCTCTGTGCTAACAGCACATGGGCCCAAACTCACGACCTGTGAGATCATGACCTGAACCGAAATCAAGAGTTGGGAGGCTCAACCAACGGAGCCATCCAGGCACCCCTAAGAATGTAACATTTTTAATTGAGCTTTTATTTGATTACATTCTTGGCTGTGCTTGATCATGATCCTTCATTTTCACTGGGAAAACAAGGTTTTAAAATATATGAAGAGAAAATACTCGATGTAGCCTTGGATTTGTTTTATAATGGAACAGCTAAAGCATTAACTAAAACGTAAATGCACCACCAGACCTTATAGATTTCATGGCATTCAGTCCCTTTAACTCTACATTGTGTCTGTTTCTCTTGGTATTCCTAGTGGTAACCTAGAAATTAGGATTTTTTTTAATACTCAGTGAATATGTGTGGCATCGTGCACACCAATACAAGATTTTGTAGTTGTGTAAGTATCAATTACTGATTTTGAAATCCTGCCCGGTTCTTCTGTCCTTCCCCCAAGGAAGACTTGATCATTCCCCTTGGTCTGCCCATCCTAGGATTGCTCTTTTTATGTCTATCACAGAACTTGTAATATTTTAGAAAATATTGTTGTTTATCTTTCCTAGACCTTCTTTTCTTGAGGACTGGGGCTATGTCTAATTCTCTTTGGTGCTTAATGACAAGCTTAGGAAGCAGAACATATTTGTTGATAAATTAATGTTTGTGCTGTGAATAAAATGCAACCTCAGGACCTCCTCAGCAAATGCTTTCTGTAAATTTCTTTAATAGTAGTACTTTTTAAAATGGATGATCAATTGTTTTTCTCTTTTGGAAACCCAGAGTGCTTACCGTGTACTATTTATGAACATGTCTTAAACTTTGTCCTAGTCTTATTTAAGTACAAGTTTTCATTTTCCTATTAATTTGGAAGTTCTTGAGTTTGTACATAATATGTGTTTGCCTTCTCAGAGTGCTAAGAACAATATCTACTGTGCAGAGGTAGCTAGTACATATTTGTTGGAATTGTTATAATGTAACCACCTGAAGAAAATATTTGGTACTAAATTTGACTTTTGTTTTCCAAATGTTTTTTGCCTTTAGAGCATGTGAATTGATTTTGGTTTATACACTAATGAGATATCTTTGCAGGCCAGGGCAGATTTTTTTGTTTTCATTTCAGATAGGTAACTGATAAGGACGGGTGCAAGTCTGGTTGTGCTGCCCTACTATGCTACAAAGTGTGGGAAAGTTTTGTGCTTGTTTAATATTACTCTTATATTCTTGAATCATTTATTCAAGCATCAAATATGGTGGAAGGTGTATAAGGATGAAAGTTGGTCATAGGTTCAAAAGCAATTTTACTCATTTCCTGCCTACAAGAATTTAAGAACAGACCTTAGTTGGTTGGGTTTCAGTTTCCTCTTAAATTTAGATAATGCTGCCAGCTTTTTATTTTGAGTATCAAATGTGACAGTGTTTACAAAGCGCCTATTATAAAATAAATGTTGGGCGCCTGGATGGCTCAGTGGGTTAAGCATCCGACTCTTGATTTCGGTTTAGGTCATGATCTCACAGTGCATGGGTTCGAGCCCCAGGTTGGGCTGTGCACTGATGCCTGCTTGGGATTCTCTCTCCTTCTCTCTGCCCCTCCCCAACTTGTGCTCGCTCTCTCTCTCTCAAAATAGATAAACTTAAAAAAAGTAAAAAGAAATAAATCTTACCTATACTTTATCGCCCTTATGTTGCTTTCTTTTTAAGTATTCAGTGAGGTGAATTATATGCAGAAATCAGGATCTTGAACACATTCAAAAACTTCCATAAGATGTAAGCATTTTTCAGACTTGAGGACACAATAATGTACTTTGATACTGATTTTGAACCTTCCATCACACCTTCAAGCTGCAGCAGTAATACAAAGGATCTGTGTGGCTTTGGCGGCTTAGGAATGAACAAAGAGGATAAGGGTTTTTTGAGATTTGCAGGTAACAAACACAGGGGAAGTGACCTAAATTATCAGTGACGAGAAAGATAAACCGGACAATTCAAGAACAAGCAGTGTGGTGGGAAGATTGTGGCAAGAACGAGGGAAGAATTATTCTGAAATTAAAACCTCCAACTTGAATAAACCTTTAAACTAGCTATGTATTCAGACGGGGAAGAAGTCAGTCATCTTCCTTCTCTGCAAAATTTCACAGTGATTGGACCAAAGTATATCAGCAAATATAAAGCCCTTAGCAACTAATGGTCATTTAATTGAGCTTTAAAATAAAGGTGTCCTCAATGTCTGTGTCATGGGACTATCTAGAGGTAAGGTTAGTTAATATGGAGTTTCCTTTAGTCCATCCTTGGAAATAGTTAAAAAAAATGGATGTCGACTTAATGAATTTTACACTAGAGTGAATGGTGCTAGCACGCATTTTGTTTGACATGACCACTCAATATTTTTGCTTTCCTTAAAGGAATGAAATGCTGAGAGTCACAGTGGAGAATACAATTTTAAAAAATCACTTACGGTAAATTAAATAAGGCTAAGAAACTAAGGAGTAGTTTTAGATTAGACTGTTTTTAAAGAACTCTAAAATTAAGCACTAGGAGCTATTTTATATATTTTGTACTCATCTTTTATAAGTTAATGATTTTGATGTTTATGGAAAATCTATATGTCATCATAAAGATAGAAAACTGCAGCATAAAACTACTTAATCTTTAAGGAGTTCTTTTCCATTCTGTACCTTTTGATTAAAGCCATGTAGACTTGCAGATATATATTTCATGCATGACAATTGGGAGTAAACAGGTGTTTTGATTCAGTGGAATGAAAATTGTGGCCTTCCTTTAAAGTAAATTTGAATGCCATAATGAAAATACCCTTGAATGATATCTTTCTTTCCGTTGTCTAAAACAAGAAAATTAGAAAAGTTGGAAAATATGCGTCATAATTCTACCACTCAAGGATAAAATTAAAAAAAAAAAGTTTATACCTGTTTAATTTCCAAACCATTTAAAGGAACGAATGATCATGTATTTTAATTAAAATCTTATAATGGTGGAACAACCCCTTCTTAACATAAATGTGATTAATTTGGGTTTGATCATTGGGAAGTTGGAAGTATATCTACTGTTTGCTAGGCAATTTAAGTGTAAAGAAGATTGGCCTATAGTTGGCTAGGAATAAGTTCAAGAGCGGTATTTTCAGACATCGCTTATTAAATGGTCTTTGCCAAATTATTATTGGTACCATATTTTGGTAAGATATTCACTGTTCATTTGTAGGAGCTCTCAAATGCTGGAAATCACATAGAAAAATTGCGATAGGAGTTAGAGGCAGGGAGGAGGTGAACCCCACCTGGGCTGGGATTGGATAAAAGAGAGTAGTGGCATTAAATTTAGGTTGACCATTGCAGTAATAAGACTAAATGTGGAGGTTGAATTTGGATTTTAGGAAGAGGAAATCCCAGACATTTGTTAGGCAGTGGCAAAAACAAAGAATCTGGAAAATAGTCTTTTTAAATTTAGCTAAGGAACATGTATGTACAAAAAAAGATAAGTTTCAAGATATAGATTTGGGATACACTAGAAGATTCTGGATGATTACATTTCATTTTGCATGCAATAGGGAAGTCTGGATATAAATAGAAAGTAATTTACTAGGGCAGGTAGAAACGGGAAAATTAGTAAGCAGAATAATGATATAATAACTTCATATAAAATGTTGGCAATGGAACAAAGAGAAAAGCTGCATATGAAAACTATTGTATTAGAAGGATGTAAGACTGGGCAAATGATCAAATGCCAGAGCTGGCTGACAGAGGAGTCAGGGATAATTTTTAAGTTTTATGCCTCGTGGGTGACCGAAAGGAAGAAGAGAGGAGGGTGGGGGATGGAAGAAGAAGGAGGAGAAGAAGCATTAGCAGAAGGAGCAGCAGCAGTGGTAGCTATGCTATAATAAACAGAAATAAAAATATCAGGGGAATTATTTTGGGGCCAGAAGGTTAATTGGTGTAGATTTCACCCTGTTGAGACGGCTGTTCCATTGGGACTAACTATCATGAATATAGTTAGAAATCCATAACTCCATCTCAGAAGTTAAGGCCAGTGATGGATTTGAGAACCACTTATTTAACATATTAGTTACGTTGACATATTATGTTCACGTATTAGCATTTGGGGGTTGATGTGACCAAAGGAGGGAGTAAATGGAGGGCTGAAAAGCTGGGTGAGATGATCACATAGACTGCCTACTTTAATAGAGGAAGAAGAGGAGTCAGATAAAGGTTGAGGAAAATAAACTTCTGCTAATTTATAAATACAAGTGAGAAACTACGAAAATGCAGAATCTTAGAAACTAAAGGTTTGAGAGAGTTTCAGGTAGGAGGAGTAAACAACACTGTAAAATGCAAGAGTAAATGTACCAATACAAGGCCATTAATGTTGGCAGTTAGAAGATTAACACACAATGAAAAAACCCAGTTGCAGAAGGGAGAGGTAGAAAACCTGTTTACTTTTTCTGGATTGGTACAGATCTTACTACTTTGGTAGGGATTAAATTTCCATTCCATTAGCTCATTTTAATAAATAAGATTAGCTAAAACATATTGCACCTTCTACCCATCTCATATTCTCATTGGGTAAATTGCTATGTTTACTTGAAAACATCTAAATGTCTTCAAATATGGTTTAACTTAGTTTTGTCCATATGTTAGGTTAATTTTTTCCACAGTTAGGATCTTAGGAATGTTTTACTGTGTTAAGAAAGCTAGTGTATTTTTGCTTCAAATAGCCTGTATTTGAATTGTCTGTGTTTTCTGTGTTTTTCTGTGTATCTTCACTCCACACTGCCCATAGGCAATAATGTGGCCTTGCAGGATATCAACGCATTAGAGCAAATAACAGACTTGATTAAGAAAACTTCTTTTTTTTTTATATTTTATTTTTATTTGAGAGACAGAGAGAGAGAGGGGGGGAGAGAGAGGGAGAGAGAGGGAGAGAACACACAAACAAGCAGGGGAGAAGGGCAGAGGGAAAGAGAGAATCTTAAGCAGGGCCCATGCTCAGCACAGCGCCCAATGCGGGGCTCAATCCCATGACCCAGGGATCATGACCAGAGCCAAAATCAAGAGTTGGATGCTCAACTGACTGAGCCACCCAGGTGCCCCAGAAAGACTCCTTTGCAAAGCTTAGGAAAGGCACATGTCCTATAAAGTATCAAGCCCAATATGAGTATTCTGTAAGTAGTGAGATTTGTAAGGTGATGAAGGATGTCTGAGAACCCCTCAGATCAAAGTTCAGGTATTGGTTGCTGAGATTTGGCAGGGTGAATTGCCACTGATAGTACTATAAGAAGACAGTATTTATGATAAGGCACTTCATTTTTCAACAGATATGTGTCCAAGAATGGGTGAAGGGGAGTGGGAATTACAAGCTTCCAGTTATGAAATGAGTAAGTCACCGGGATAAAAGGTACAGTGTAGGGAGTGTAGTCAATAGTATTGTAACAGCATGTTATGAGGCCAGATGGTAGCTGGGCTTGTGGTGAACACCGCATAACAGCAGATAGACTTGTTGAATCACTGTGTTGTATACCTAAAACTCATGTAACATTTTGTGTCAACTGTACCTCAGTTAAAAAAAAAAAAAAAAGATACGTATCTAATCATCAGGCTATTGGACTTTAGAAAATTGAATCAGTTTTAGGGGTGCCTGGGTGGCGCAGTCGGTTAAGCGTCCGACTTCAGCCAGGTCACGATCTCGCGGTCTGTGAGTTCGAGCCCCGCGTCAGGCTCTGGGCTGATGGCTCGGAGCCTGGAGCCTGTTTCCGATTCTGTGTCTCCCTCTGTCTCTGCCCCTCCCCCGTTCATGCTCTGTCTCTCTCTGTCCCAAAAATAAATAAAAAACGTTGAAAAAAAAAAAATTAAAAAAAAAAAAAAAGAAAATTGAATCAGTTTTAAATAAAATTTGAAAAATAATTGCAAGGACTATATGTTTAATAAGATCCAGCTGGATATTCATTCATTTATTTAGATTGATAAATAATTTGGTTTAGAAACATGGCCAAGTTATGGTTCATATCTAAAAATGTAATTTTTAGGAATGAGTCTTAAGTGAGAAATAGGACAGGTTTGTTACATAATTTGACTTCAACCGTAGGTGAAAGAGGAGCCACATATAAATCTGTTATCAAGGATTTAACCAGAAGTTCTTTCCTCCATTCCACTTAGTTACAAATATTTTATTCCAATGGGGGTGGGGGTGGGGAGAGAGTCTTTCATTCAATAGTTAGAGAGACAAATTTAAAGATAAGCACCTCGAGTAATGAAATACGGTAGTTTTAAAATTTTCGTTAAGGCCTTAAGTTAGAAATATTCGGCATCAGATTATTTCAACTACTACAGGTATTATAAAGGGGAAGGGAAGCCTGAAGGATGATGAGAAACTTTTGTTAGGGAAGTAGGGTTGTCTTTATTTACCACAAGCTTTAGAGGGATACAAGTGGGTAGAAAGAAAGAAGCATCACTGAATTTTGAATTCTTTAAAGTTTAATATCACAGACCAATCCTTATAATGCTGCTTTTTCTCCTCTAAAAATTCATGGGGAAAATGGATTCTTAACCCAAAAAATAATTTCTCAGTGATAATTAAACTTACAGCTATTAGTGATACATTAATTATGATTGAAATACTATTTTATTTTGTCTATTTTGTCTACTTTCAGTACAAGGTAAAAATGGTTACCTAGGTAATCTACTGTCACGGTCAAGACTTGTTTTCCAGTGAGTTCCCTCTCTGCTGGTTTTTCAGACAAACTTTCTATATAACAGGTTCTGTACTCTACACTATGCATACATCAATGCTTACAGTCTTCCTGCAGAGAAACTCAAGAGTAGTAGAAGAAGTTCAAGGCAGTTAAATACCCTGCCCAAACCTATGGAACTAGTAGAAGTAGGATTTGAACCCTACTCTGCCTTCAAAGTCCAACTAAGAGCCTTTATAAATGTTGTCTGTATAACGCAGGGTGAATGGAAGCAATACACCAAATACAATACACCAAACCAAGAATCAAATCCAAAACTTCTTTGTTTTCAGGCTTTCTAGCCTCATAATATATTACTAATCTCTGTTTCCTTTTTAATTTGCCTTAATGTCTTCTATGTTATAAAAATCCTCAATTAGTAAAACTCCAGATTTATAGAAATAATAAGTCAAGAAATTGTTTGCTACATTAATTACTTTTTGTCTTATAAAAAGGATTACTTTAAATATCCCTACTGAAATGTATGTTTCCAGTCAAAATTCAATTAATTTAT
Source organism: Neofelis nebulosa (assembly GCF_028018385.1). NCBI lineage: Eukaryota > Metazoa > Chordata > Mammalia > Carnivora > Felidae > Neofelis > Neofelis nebulosa. The sequence goes on along the minus strand of NC_080782.1, from coordinate 37,148,036 downwards.
CTTCTTATCATTTGTTATTCTATATACTGTCTACATTCACTGCAGAGGTTAAACAGAAGATAAAATACAGTTTTGAATTTCAGAGGACTTGTATCCATGAGCACTGTATAGAATTGTTGAATCACTATATGGTACATCTGAAACAAATTGTATGTTAACTATCCTGGAATTAAATTGAAAACTTAATAAAATTAGGGGCGCCTGGGTGGCTCAGTCGGTTAAGCGTCCAACTTCGGCTCAGGTCATGATCTCGCGGTCCGTGAGTTCGAGCCCCGCGTCAGGCTCTGTGCTGACAGCTCAGAGCCTGGAGCCTGTTTCAGATTCTGTGTCTCCCTCTCTCTCTGACCCTCCCCCGTTCATGCTGTCTCTCCCTGTCTCAAAAATAAATAAACGTTAAAAAAAAAAAAAAAAAAAAAAAGAAAACTTAATAAAATTAGAAAAAAAAAGAACTTGAACCCAGTAGTGATGGAGGAAATAAAACCAAATAATTAGTAACAAAAGCAAAACTAATATAAGCATACTGAAAATATATGTTGCTCTGGGGGTTAAAAAAAAAACAACTAAGAAATTCCGTGTCAGAACAAGGCATGAAGGGTATGTAGAGTGCTAATGGGAAAAGGAATTAATAGAATGGAAGAAACTATCTATTGTACATGTACCTAGGTGAGCATGATGCCAAGGGAAGTGCATGTACTCTCTTGCTTAAGACATGAGGTTCTTGCCATAAAGTGTGAAAGAAAAGGCTGGGAGGGAAAGAAGATGCCTTGAAAACCATGCTGAGTTATTTTTACTTAAGAGAGTCGTTGATTTTTTTTTAATGTTTATTTATTTTTGAGAGAGAGACAGAGCACGAGCAGGGGAGGGGCAGAGAGCAAGGGAGACACAGAATCCGAAGCAGGCTCCAGGCTCTGAGCTGTCAGCACAGAGCCTGACGCAGGACTCGAACCCACGAACTGTGAGATCATGACCTGCGCTGAAGTTGGACACTTAACCAACTGAGCCACCCAGGCGTCCCAAGAGAGTCATTGATGGTTTTTGACCCGTCAAGTTATGTGTTAGATAAGTTGCTCTGGGACTGATGGGCAGAATTGACCAGATTCTGTAGACAGGAGGCTTGAGTTATTCTAAGCAAGCACTAGTTCTGCCCAAAGTAGATGACAATGGGAACAGAAAGAGGAATTGACAGGAAAGATTATTGCATACTAAGATGTATGGGACTCAGAAATTGAAAATTAAGGAAAAGACTGAGCCTGAGTATTCAAGAGATATTTCAGAGCAAAAAGTCAAGAAAAGAAACTTGTGGGCAGGTAGACAAGAGAGTCTCATGAGGTCACTTTTCAGAAGCATATTCTTTGCTTAAAAAAACAGAAGTTATATCATACTTTTAGAGTGGGTGACAACTGTATTTTCCTTGGCTAGATAAGGAATGAATCCATGTTAACTCAAGAAAGTGTTATATTATGCAAAGTCTATAACAAGATCTGTGTTTATGTCTGTAAAATAGAGTCAGTGATACTTTAAAAGGAAATTATGAGGTTTAATAGAGCTTTATATTGATAATGAGATTCCTGATGGCTTCAGACCATATTAAGTACCACTAATAAAAAGCTATGGTGTGATAAAAATTATTGCTATAACAATACTAGATGGCACTTTATCCTCTTCATTTCTCCTGTTGAGTAAGAGGGATAGAATGTGTTGTTTTTCTTTAAAAATATCTTCTGTCTTAATGAGAGAAATGCAAGAATGTCTGTAAAAGTGAGTATCTTTCAGTGAGTTTCTGGGTGCTCCCCACAAAACTGGATTTCTTTTGGTAAGGAAAGGTAAATGAATACAAAGTAGGCCACCGGCATTGTGTACCACAGTTTGTTATATGCTAGGATATATGATGTGCATGTATTATTTCATTTGATCTGTATAGAAAACCCTGTTTCTATAATAATCTTAATTTTACAGATGAGAAGATTTAAGATGAGAGCATTTAAGTAACTTGTCTCCAAATTAAACAGCTGGTGAGAATTTCTGGTTGAAGATAGTTGCAGTGGGAATTGTAAAGGGCAAATGGATGAATACAACTTATACATAGATATAAGAACCAAACAGCCTTGGTGACTGATCAAGTGTGAGATTGAACAGATTTAAGGCCAGGAGTCTTCTAGGATTCCTCCGGGGTTTCTGGCTTGCAAATAAGGTATAGAGTTGTTCCATCCCCTGGCATAGGGGACATGTGAGAAATACATATGCAAGGAGAAGATGAGCTTGAGCATGTGCCTGCTGTAAGACATGAGTGTGAGATATGCACGGGGATAGACTTAATAGGCTGCTGATTATGAGGATTAGGAGGCTTACAAGACAGGAATGGACTGGAGGTGGAGCTTTGGAGTCATCAATTATGAATTTATCATAAAGACATGGATGAGTGTGTGATATTGCTCAAAGAGCATGTGTAGAAGAGAAGATAAAAGAGCTATGCGTGACACCCAGCAGCCTTCAGGGGGAGGGCAGGGAGACAAGCTCACAGATGGGACGGATAAGAGTGTCCAGAAAAGTGAAAATCCTCAGGGTTTTCATTCTCACGGTTTCATTTTAGAGTTCAATGATGTCACTTCTTTGGGAAATAGCTATTACAATATTGCATCTCCTCTACACCTCTCCTCTGTCCTTGGTGTATTCAGTGGCACATTTTGCATTTCCATTAAAAGAGTAGGAAAAAAAAAGAGAAAATATGTCACTGAAATTGACAGTGCATGATGTATGATTGGTGTGGGTATATGTATACTTGTCTATAAATGCGAGGATAAGTTTTGACACAAGACTGATGAAATCTTCAAACCGACAAGCATTTACTGTTACATAATCCTGGGGGTAGGGACAAGGGGAGAGAAGACCTATTACAGTTCTTTCTTGTACCACTACTTTTATCCCAAGAGTCGGGATGATAGTAACTATGAAAGGTATATGCAGTTGTGTATCTTGCCAAAATGTAACCCAAGTAGTCTAAGAAGGAGAAGTAATGTAAAATAAAGGTATCTTGGTTAACAGAAATTTCTGTCATAGAAATTTACATCATTTACACAACAGAACTGCCAGAAGAGGATACCTATGACCAGGATGAAGTAACTCATATTTCTGGAGACTATTTCATGATGATAGGGTCGTGCTAGTTGATCTGCTTCTTCATGTTTATATGTATAGACTTGTAACAAATATGCAGTCTGTTCACTACAGGGTCAATAGACTTTAAATAACCCTCGTGAAAATAACATTACAATCATCTTCAATGAATTCAATTACACTGTGTTAACCTGGAATAAAGTTCCTGGTTTTCTTCCAATTTTAATATAAGGTGAGATGAGAATGTTTCAAAAAGCAGCTAGTAATCATAAACATGTTGAAAATTAAATCAGAAATTTTAAGGAAGAATTATTTAGAAAAATAGAGGGAATATATTTAAAGTATTTGTTCAATTAAACAGTGATAAAAGTGCAAGTTAAGTAGATTCTAGTTTAAAATCTAGAGTAGTCTCGGGGCACCTGGATAGTTCAGTCGGTTAAATGTCTGACTTCAGCTCAGGTCATGATCTCACGGTCTGTGAGTTTGAACCCTGTGTCGGGCTCTTTGCTGACAGCTCAGAGCCTGGAGCCTGTTTCAGATTCTGTGTCTCCCTCTCTCTTTGCCCCTCCTCCCACGCATGCTCTGTCTCTCTTACTCTCAAACATAAATAAAACATAAAATTTTTTTTTTAAAACCTAGAGTAGTCTGTTCAATTATTTTTAACCTCAGAACAAAATTGGTTTTTCTCATTTCAAACTAAAAAAGAAGGAAGCATAAATATTTGGAGTACTATGAAGCCATGGGCTAGCCTAAAATTTATGGTTGACCGAATCTGTACTCCTAAGATATAATTTATATTGCCAGTATTTTTAGTATCTTAGTGTTTGATTGATTGGTAATTTGACATATAAAGTACTTCAAAGCATCTCTAAAGAGTCTTCCCCAAAATGATTTTTTTTAAGGTAGATCTTCTTGTTTTATGCTTCTCCTTTATTTCCATGCATATTACTTGTTAAATATAGGGGAGGTTGTCTTTGTTCTTTTATCAGGTAAATGGAGGATTGAGTGTTCTTGAATTTATTTCAGTAATACTTTATATCAAATGATTTTTAGAATTCTATAAACAATGCATCGCTTTAAGAATATATTAATTAGATTTTAATTTGTAACCATTGAAGGAGTTACCATCTTTACAGAATAAACACTTCATTCTTGTACTCATTTATTTAACCATAAGTCATTAAATTTCTTTATGAGGGGGCAAAGAATGGTTATTGTCTATTAAAATCTGATTTTTTTATTTGTTGTAGGTTTTATTGGGATTTAATAATGCTTATAATGATGGTTGGAAATCTGGTCATCATACCAGTTGGAATCACATTCTTTACAGAACAAACAACAACACCATGGATTATTTTCAATGTGGCATCAGATACAGTTTTCCTTTTGGACCTGATAATGAATTTTAGGACTGGCACTGTCAATGAAGACAGTTCTGAAATCATCCTGGACCCTAAAGTGATCAAGATGAATTATTTAAAAAGCTGGTTTGTGGTTGACTTCATCTCATCAATCCCAGTGGATTATATCTTTCTCATTGTAGAAAAAGGAATGGATTCAGAAGTTTACAAGACAGCCAGGGCACTTCGCATTGTGAGGTTTACAAAAATTCTCAGTCTCTTGCGTTTGTTGCGACTTTCAAGGTTAATTAGATACATACATCAGTGGGAAGAGGTAAGACATATCTTTTACTTTTTTCAAGCCACTATATCATGAGATTGTTAACTATCACTTTTAAGATGAACACCTGCACAATGTGTAATAAGTTTTATGAGATTCGAGAAGAAAAATTCTACTTATTCTTTTTGGTGCATAAGTGATGTATTTGAATCTTCAAAAGATATGGTAAAAAAAAAAAGATATGGTCAAATACTGGATTTGAATCAACTGAAAAAAAAAGTGATTATAAAACATTTGTTTTATGCCAACTAAGTCTCTTTAAAAACAAATCCCCTCTAATCAACAAATGTTTATCCTAACCAATGCAGCCCCTTCTCTACCATGGGAAGTTTCTTTTTATTTAATATGAATACATCAAGTACTATCTTTGAACAAAGATGTGTAGGGTCTGGTTGCTAATCTAGTTTGCATCATTAGTTCTGTGAGATAATCTGGTTTATATTTCATCTAACACTGAAATTTCAGAGAATTTGTGTTTGAAGAAAAAACTTTGAAAAAGTATTTCCAAGTTGTATATATAGAGACTAATTTCAGCATAATAATTTTCTCAGTGTTATGCTTTGCCTATAATTAATTATTATAGTTGTGCCCTATTAATTCGTTTCAAAATACTGAAAAACAGGATACCCTGGAGAGAAATTATTACATAGAAAACACAAATAGTACCGTGCATAAATACAGTGAATCTGGCCAATGTTTTGCTGAAGAGGGCATCTGTTGTTCTTATGCAGTGGGTGGGTCCTGAAAGGGCTCAGCCAACTGGAGTTTCCAAGGATCTGAGTTAAATGTGCCAACACTGAGCAAAGGAGTTTATGTCCCTAATTCCAGAGTATGCATAATAACCTTTTTGACTTTATTTTCCTTCTAAGTCTGCTTTTTTACATTAATTATAACCTGAATTTTACTGTTTGCATAAAAATGAGGGTCAAAAAGGCCCGGAGTCTCTAAACCAGCACTAATGACAACAGTATACTGGCAATAGATTAATTATTGCTTTAGTCACTACCAAAATGCTTTTTAACATGTTTGGGAAGAATTCTGTTTTGGAATTTAGGTTTAAACCAGTCATAGAATAGAAATTCTGTGAACATTCGCTCTGCTTTCTGTGAGACAGTAGCTGTGTTTTGTGTGTGCCTGTCAATGACATTTTGGTTCACAGGATTTCAGAAAATGACATGCAATAATAAAACACTGTGTAAGACACTGCTGAAAGGCATAAAAATGGGCCATTCTTAAAATATGGATATGGATTATATTCAAAATCAAAAGAAGCACGTTTGAGAAATTGGATTCATCTTGTAATGTGTCTCTATATAGCACATTCCATCTAAAATGTAATAAATGTTTGGTTCTTAAAATCTGTTCTACCAGTTTGAGATTAATATCAAATCAAGATGATTATTGATAATAATAGTTAATATTTACTGAGGGCTTATTATATGTCAAATGATATATTGTATTCTTTACATGGATTAGTTCCCTTTCCTAATTTTGGTAGCTTGCCCAGAAAACCGGAGTTGGTAAAAGCTGGAGCTGGGATTCTAACCTTCTAATCTGACCCCAGGGCAAATGCTTTTAACATTTTATAACATTATATAACAAAACTGTATAGTTTCTCACTATTACATGCATTCTTTCAATGATAAATACCTTAATATTCCACTGTTTTATAGATTGAGTAAGAAATTGTAGGAAACTTTTCTTAACAAAGGTTGTGTCTGTGCAACATTAGAGTTGAACATTTACCTCTTAAAACATGGTCACAAGCGTGTTTTGGTTTTTTTTAATGAATATCCTGTAAGAAGAAAAGTCACTGATATAAATAGCCAGGCAATTAAAAATACAGTGGGCAATGTGACTATTTGCAGTGTCTTGTAGTTTTAACCCAATTACCCTAGGGAGTGGTAGCAGGATGAACAGATGGTGTCCTATCAGATAAAATGGCAGGCCATGCAGTCATAGAAGAGGACACTCCTTACACGGTTGCCCTCTGGTTCCTGGCAGTGGTGACAGGCACCTAGATCTGTGTAACATGATGGTGTTTTAAAGATGCCATGATATAATTCAGGGTCATCGGCTTTCTGCGATCATTACTATAAAATGCAATTTAATATGCACTTACAGAAATTTGGTAGCCAAACACATTGAGCCTAGAGTTGTGAGTTGGCAAGATCTTTCTTAAAAATAAATGATCTTGATGATAAAATGAACCATAAGCTCATTTAAGTGAAGAATGTTTTCTTGATTATATGATGTATGTGGAGAATCACATATATCAGTGATATTTAATGTCTGCTAGTAATACTGTTAAACAGGGAAGAAACAGGAATAATTAATCCAGAATTTGCTACAAATTATTTCATCACCTTCATGATTCAAACCAAAAGCAGAGAGAAACTTGAATGGTTCCAAAGTGGCGGATCTTTACCTGATTTTTATAAATGCCACTGGGATGTGTTTACATGTAGAACATACAACAAATAAATCAGAAGAATTTGCTCTGTGAGCATTTGGCATAAGACTGCAGAGGAAGATGTGAGTTCACCCACATGTCTTTGAGTTCTGAGTGTTTTAGTACCAAGCTGGCTAATGCTAAATTCAGCAAATTTGGGGAAGTAATGTGTGAAGTCTGGAAGCTGCCACTGTTCTAAATGAATCATTCCCAAGGAAAGTGGCTGCCTTCTATAGGAAACTGCTTCCATCTTCAATGATGCATTTTTTTTTTTTTCGGTCTGAATTAGTTCAACTGAAAAACAACAAGAAGTGCCAAAGCCAAATAAATTAGAGAAATATTGTGAATGAAATACAGAAACTTTAAAATTTAGCCTTTATGTTACTGTCATTACTAAAGTTGAATGTAGTGGCTAATGTAGAAGGAAAGAGGTGATTTGGCCAACTAATTTCTGAAACACTTGGTGTTAAGGAGTCAGGAGGGAAGTTGTTTTCACAAGGCAATTAGATCAATGGCTTTAGGATGCAAAAGTAGAGAGCTCTCTGATGCTATACTGAAACTTTACATATGCTAGGTGACATGAAAATCTGTAGCAATTTAGATAAATCAGGCCAGAACATTCCTTTTCCTGTGATCTCCAGAAAACCTAGGTGCATCTTTCCCACTCTTGTATTTTGGTTGAAAAAAAAATCATCCCCTTAATTCATCATGTTGTTGTTCATGTTATATTTCCAGTAAAGAGGGACTCAAGCCTGGGTGTTATTTTGTAACCCATCACAGAAGGAGCCCATTCTCTGTGACCTAAAAGAAACAAAGTGAGGAAATCCCCCTCCCCCACCAAATAAAATGGAGCATTAGTAGCAATTTAGGACCATCCCAAACCCTGAAGAGATAAAAGGTAGATTAAGAGGTTAGTAACGGGAGGTTATTCAGTTAGCAAAGGTGAAGTGTTCTAGGATTCTTAAATCCTTCATTTGCTGATGTCAGTCACTTTATCAAAGAGGGATAACCCTTGATATTATTTGAGAGTTAGGAAATAGTCATTGAAAAGAGACATGTTCTCTGTAATGGTTACCTTTTTTGTAGGATCGTATGTCACATAAAGTGTAAAATCTTCATGCACAATGTAAACAAAGTGTTGGAAGTGCATGACACTTGTGTAATAAGTATGGCTTTGGAATACAGACGTATAATATTTTATTTTGTATTCCTTATCTCCTGTGCCTTCAATCTTCCTTGTGTAGATTTGAGACATGCCATAATTAAATAAATCCATTTTAGGCTGGAAGAGGGTTTATGGTTCTGATCTTCATATATGTCTGTAGCAATTTCAGATGAATAATGTCTATGGAACATTGAGATGCTCTTCTTCAATCAATATTAGATTTTTATGTTAGCTTAGAGGTAGGTTTATATACGAAGTGTGTTTAACAACAGAGCATTAATAAGGAAATTTATTCCACAGGGAGCTGATGCAGACTGTGGTTTCTGTCTTTGGTTAATTTTAGCATTCTAATTGGTTTAGATTAGAAACTAACTCTTGCTATAAATTGCCTATCTATAATTACACAATACATACTCTAACTACTTTCATTTTTTAAGAAAACACATCGAATTCTAAGATTTGCTGTAAGCAAACACCAGTATTTTCCTACACTTACCCCCCCAACTAAAAGTAAGAGAGACTCTATTGCCTATCACATCAAATCTGTGTTTCTTTGCTGTGCCTTCAAGGCTCTCCAGCAAACTGTTCCCCCATCTCACCACTGTCACTTCACATTTGTACCCAACAACTCTCTCCTGTTTGTGTTTTTGTTTTACAGTGCTTGCAGAGGATGGTTCTTTCTGCTTCTGCAGTTTTGCATGTGCCACACCTCAGATGTGGAAAGCTTTTTTCTTTTTTTCTATCATTCCTTTAAAAACTAGGCTGAAACTCCTCTCCAGAAAATATTCGACCTGGAGGGACTGGGCTGTAATGGTCAGTGCCTTTAATTTGGGTTGTTTTACTGGCCCTTCTTGCATTTGTTCATGCAGATAGCTTTGTTGCTAATGCTTATTTATATGCATTTTCCTTTTCTTTTGCCGGATATAGGCGTCTATAGGGAACAGTCCTTGTCAACTTTGCCTTTGCCTCTCCTTGTACACTGGTACAGAGTTCTGAAAGGTTATCAGAGCATGCCTGTCCCCTAAATACATGGCAGTCCTCCATGTTCTAAATCCATTAAATAATTGCAAGGGAATATTCATTTTTTACTCCCAAGCAATTACTGAGTAGCTCCTATGTGCAGATGCTGCATGAGAGAATTCAAAGCAGATCCCAGCTTTCCAGCTTTGTAGGAAAAACAGACATGTGAGCAAATAATCACAGATGGTGTGGTAAGTGGCAGAATAAAGGAGGGAGTGAACAACAGAGGGTGTTTTTTTTTTCTTTTTTTTTCTTTTCTTTTTTTTTTTCCACAAGAAGAGAGGCTCACAGTTATCTGAACTGAGTTTCAAAGCTGGAGTCTGAATTCCCAAGCTGACTGAATGGGAGAGGGAAGGGCATTCCAGTGAGATCTGAGGGACAGGCAGCCTGGCTCAGACAGCAGTTCCATATCTCCAGAATCTAGGTTGTAAAGGGAGTGAGCTTGGAGGTATAGACATGAATTTGTGCTAATGATGGACTTAATAAGGTGTCATTGAGGCATTTAGGTAGAGGGGTGCATTTTAGAGTGCTGCAGAATGAAGGGGATTAGAGACCACTGAGGATGGACTTAATAATACCAGTTAGGAGGTGGCTCAGTAGGTTGAGCGACCTACTTCGGCTCAGGTCAAGATCTCACGGTTTATGAGTTCGAGCCTCACATCCGGCTCTGTGCCGACAGCTCAGAGCCTGGAGCCTGCTTCGGATTCTGTGTCTCCCTCTCTCTCTGCCCCTCCCCCACTCATGCTCTGTCTCTCTCTGTCTCAGAAATAAATAAACATTAAAATAATAATAATACCAGTTAGGAGACAAATGTATCACACATTTGCCTGCATCTATACAGCAAGTGTGCTATTTAGTTTTCTAGAGGGAGATTTAACTTTTACAAGTACTCTTGCCCTTGAAATGTTTGTAGCAATAGTAAAATATGAGATGATCTTATATGAAGTCTTTTTTAACGTTTTATAATTTCTGTGTCAATTATAATTGATATAATGAATATTATCGTATATAATATATATTATATCGTATATTATATATATAATGAATATTATCACATATAATATATATTATATCATATATACTATATAATGATATATAAATATATGTGCTATATTAGTATGTATAACACATGTACTAATATTAATATTATTGATATAATTGTATTTGAGATTTGTCTTTCGCATCACCAGAAACATGGTGATGTGAAATGAACCCTATACTGGAAATTAGTATATGTAGGACTTCATTCAGATTGTGTGCCTTTTATTTTCTATTTAATCTAGGGAGAAGCCCTTACAGTGAGTGATTCATGCCTATAAACTTGATAGAAAAGTTGTGAAGTTCAAACGAAATGAAATGCATGTATGTATGTGTGTATACACACACACACACACACACATATTCATAAGATTCATGATGCCATCTTTCTCACATTAACACATTTGCTGACATTGACATTATTACCTGTGTGTGGTGAGTTGCTTAATATTTTCTGCAGGCAAATATTGATTCTGCTAAAGACCACTAGGTGTCCTCTACTGGTTGTGTTACCTCAGGGTTCTATATTCTAAAAAAACAAAATTGTCTTCTTTGGCAATTGTTCACTCACACTCTCTTAAAATCACCTAATTCCTGGCTGTTTATGTCTAGGTAAAATAGATGACTATGGCTATTCATCTGTGCAAAAATAATTTCTCTTTCCCTGTACTTTCTCCTCAGGTTAAACAAAGAGTTTATGTTCTTTCTCTAAGGAATTATTTTTATTCTGAGAGAATTGTTTTCAATTATTATACTGTGTATTTTCTAAGATGATATTTTAACAGATACCCTGAAGTTCTAAAGTACAATGTGAAATGGGTATTTGGGTATGAAATGTTGTGAGGCCAAGACAGTTAAGTAGAGTTAACAAAGTATGCGTGGGTATATGTGTGTGTGTGTGTGTGAGAGGTGAGATACGTGATTTTATGAACGCTCTTTGTTAGTGCCCTACAGCACACCTGTATAATTCTGATGCTTTGGACATGGAATTCTCAGTTTCATGAAAAACAAGATCATATTTGAAATGTTCAGACCTTTATTTTAAGATTAAAATTCTAGACTTTATTAATGTCCTGTTATGGGCCCATACTGTGCTTCCATTTTGCACGTTTTTATACACTTCCACGGCTGTATGTTGATAATAGCCAGACACATATCCAAAGCTTTAAAATCATGTACCTCCTATCTCAAAGTCTACACAAGTGCGTGACGTCTCTATAAAGATATCTCTTGAGATCCTCAAGCTCAGTATGTCCATTTCCCTTTCAAGTGTTCTCCTTCTCTGTTTCTTTTTACTCAGTTAAAATCTCAGCGGTATCCTTGACTTCTCCTTTGCTTTCAATCTCTGTAGCTAACAATAACCAGATCCTATTGGTTCTACTTCTTGAAGGCGGTTTGAATTCTCATACTGTAGCCCTGAATCTTCTCTATCTTCATCCTAGTTCAAGCCAACACCAGTCATCGCTCATTTTTTTATATTTCTCATTTTATAATAGACTAATTACTAGATTTTAAAATTCACCCTTGCTTGTCTTCCCAAGACCTCAAAAGTGCTATTTTGAAAGAGCAAATATTACTATGTCATCTACCTACTGAAAATGTTTCTATGATTTTTCATTACTATTAGGATAAAATCCAAAATTCAAGGTCCTTTGAAATATGAGTCTTTTTATTTGAGCCTGGGAAACTACTTGCTCCTTATTTTTTACTATGCTGGACTTCTTTATATGCTGTTTTAAGACCTTACATATGTTGTTTACTTTTCCCAGAATTTTGTTTCTTTGGCCAACCCCAGTTTATCCATCACATTTTGTTCCTTTAATGTTGACTTTAATTTAAACTTCTTTGGGGTAGAATTACCTAATCTCTCAGGTAATGTGAATTCTATCTATAATATCCTGGCATAGTCCATGTGCTTTTGCTTTGTAACATTCATCACTTTTGTAATTTCTCTTCAATGATGCTTTTCCAACTATATATTAAATTCCAGAAGTGGGGGAAAGTCATAAATTTCTTGTATCTTTAGTTCCTAGCAGAGTGTCTGGAAAATAATAAGGCATAGGAACACTTGCTAAATGAGTTAGATTATGCCCTCAAGGAAATTTCAGATTAGTAGGGAAAGAAAACATGTAAATAAACAGGCAAGCAAAACACTAGAGTGTCTTGAATCCAATATTAGAGGCAATTATAGTATAGACAACAAAACAAGAGAGACAGATACATTATGAGAGTGTGGTGGAAGGTCGAAGAGAAGCTCTAAATAAGGCTTCCTAGTCATGGCAACTTTGAAAACTAAGTTTGAAAGTATATGTCCTTCCAAGTGGATAAGCCTGGGAAATATTCCAAGGGCATTTAGAAATCATGAATAAAATCAATCAAGTTCTTCCTTTATAGATGGAGATGATAATAATTTTCTGCCCAATATCATAGAATTGTATAGAGTCTCCAATGAGGTGTTATCGTTGAGCATACTTTGAAAGTTTATAGAAATGTAAATTGTTGTTATCACAAAAGTTGCTACTAGTTTAAAATATGAAAAATCTCAACAGAGAGTTCGACTGTTGGCTCTTTAATGTGCTTACTGCCTGTCCATACATTGGAAGTATTATAAACACTATTATGGATTGCTTCTGCCTGAAATATACTGAGTATAGAATTGAAGTAGCAAATAAATCAAACAGTTTAGGTCAAAGTGCATTTAGCCTCACATTTATCTGACATAATTTTTCTAGAAAAAATGTTTCCATTTTCCCTTCCACTGTGCACACAGTTACAACATGTATTATGGCTACTGCTATTTTAGACTCATCCACCTGCTGTTAGAGTGAAAACTGGGAATGCCATTTGTTCATGAGTATCGGACACACAATTTATGATGTGATTCTGGTTTAAACATGAATTCTGGTTCAATTTCCAGAGTGTTCATAATAAACATGTGTTACTTTAATTATCTAGGTAATTATCTCCGTCGAATAGGTCACTTTTGTTGGTCCTGTATACTGTGGCGCACCTGTCTACAAGCGAGAAAGGTGTGATGAGATATGACATAAATTGGAAGATGTTACGGTGCCACCCAAGAATATTTTATTGTTATAAATGATTAAATGAAATTAAACTCCCTTCTGAAGGCAATGTCGAATATACTTATCTAATCATAAAGAGAGAAATGTGTGCTTTTTTATTGTTAGTTTATAACAAACCTATTTTTTACTTTAGGTACAACGTCAAAGAGGTTTTTCTTATTAATTTGAAGTATTTTAGGAAACAAAATTATGTTTGCCTTATGTCAAAAGTAGTAGTTGATATCTGTTTCACTGAGCAAAGCATAGTAATTGAGGTACATTAGAAATTGTCACAGAAAGTCAGTTTTCTTAACTCACTTATAACTGTAATGAAGGCTCAAGAATAAATAAAATTAGAATCCTCAATCACACCGGATAATGGCTGAGAAAGACCTACTTTGACTACTCTTTCTGTCTTGCTGACGTATTCACTTTAGATTTTGTATCAGAGGAGTCGCGTCTTAGTGTGAAAACGAAATACATTTGGTTGGTTATATAATTCTGGTGGCTATTTTGAGTTAAGCCTGCCATTTAGGCCATTTTTTTAAAAGAGGGTCAAAGGGGTCAAAATCTTTTCTTATTACATCTTAAAGTGAAAGTAGACATTGAGTAAGGATTCCGGAAGCTAGTTCCAATTCTATATAATTTAAAGCAGTTGCAAAGAAAAAGAATAGCTGTTTTGAGATCATCTTATTCGTCAGGAGTGGTGAAATCAAAAAGGATTTCCCAGTAAGATTGGTCATCAAGTGTGAATTTTGCAATAATGTGCTAATTATCTGAATGTGCTACTTTTTTTGTCATTGCTGTTGTGGACATATGAGTTCGGTGGACATACGAGTTTGGTGAACATACAAAGTAAAGGGAGTTCAGCTTAATTAAAATGAAAGTCAGGAGTATGTTGTACAATTCATGTTTATATGCCATCCTCTCACTTAAAAAAAAATATGGCCAATGGCTTCTACTTGGCCTATATGGTTGTTTTAATAATTGAAGAGAAAATTCATGGGAAAGGACTTTGTGCGCTCTACTGTGGAAAGTCTAAAGAGACTTATTAATTTAATTTGAGATATAATTTTTATCATATAAATTAACTTAAGATGTAATTAGCCAGTCAAATTATTTCAATGATTTTTTTCATAGAATTTCTGAAAGAATAAAATTCTTACCTTCCTGAATATTGTAGATCATAGCAGAGAGTAAAAGGTAGAGTTCGGACTGTGGTAGCGTGTGCTTTGACATTTAGAATCCAAGGGCTATAACTGACTAATAATATCTAACAAAACTACTTGGAGTATCAGTTAACTTTGTGGAGGTTACAGTGTTTGAGTATGGGAAGCAGTTCTCCATTATGTGAACATATTCATCTCCGTGACACTGAGGAGAAGCATAATAAATGTCCAGAACAGATGCTTCTAGTTGACTGGGAGTGAATCATAAGCATGCAAGTATACGATTTTTAATAATATTGTACAATTAAAATGCTTCCCCTTTTTATTTAATCTGAAATTCAGAGAAATGCAGTCTTCGCTAGTCCTTAACCTGGTAGAGGATGACCTCCCCTCCTTCCTCTGGCATGTATTTGCTGTAGAAGCAAAATAATTTTAGAATGACAGATATTACCAAAAAAAAAAATGCTACTAATTTGTTAGGAAAGGGTTACTGAAGAACTTCTAGATTTATGATCATTTAGGCTCACATAAATTATTACCTTTAGAATAATCTTAGACCATGTATGGATTCCAAAAGTAGTATATGTATTTCCTCTTCTGACTTTCAGGGCCAGGTTATGAGTAACAGACTTGAAAGTACTAAATGACTGATGAGTCATTTTTATGGCTTTTTCAGCTTGAAGAGTATCCTATAGACCTTCAAATATACTCAAACATTACCAAATAACATTGTAGCAGGCTACTGGTTGGCGGGTGGAGAGAGTAATTCTTGAATAGTAGAGAGTAATTCTCTATACAAAAAAGATAGATATATGAATATGTGTATCATAACTTGAGTGAGAGGTGCCTTTGTGTGAGAGACGGGCTCTACAGGCTGTAAGAAGTTTAGTTGGGCTGCAGAGGAGACAGGGAGACATCGGAAAGCAATTAAGAAAAAAATATTTTACAGTTTTGCTGAAGTCTTTCCTTGTTGCCAAATTATCAGTATTCGCCTAATATCAAAGATGAATGTTTTAGTGTTTCTAAGTGTTACTGCTGGACTTTTGCCAAGTAAATCAACCATCCCCCTTCCCTTTAATAGAATTGTTATTTCACATGTTCCAAAAATCTCCAAAGTCTTGAAATTAGAAAGTGGCCCTGTGGCTTCAGATTAAAAAAAAATTTCCAGTTAGCACATGTTCTAGCAAAATGCTACTGTTTTGAAAGAATTCTGTTCAGTAGCGTATTTCTTAAATGTATGATTCTATATATCCAGTTAAACACTGTATATGTAATATATACTAACTCTTCTAAATAAAAATAAGAGACTAGGCGGTTAGATACTTACCTGACTTCTCATTTGCCAACTTCATGTCTTTATATGATTACCAAGTGTAGTATTTAATATATATTAAATGACCATCCACCACATGCTAAGCACTGTACTGCGTACAAGAGTATAAAGATAGATAATCCACAACCATGGCTAAAAGTGATTTTGTCATCGAGTGGAGGGGTTAGAAAAGGACTTCAACGCTCATAACAGATGTGTAAATTCTTATCTATTGGAAATTGTTGAATGGAAGATTTTAATAATGATTCTAAGGCTATATCTCCTTTCAGTCTGAATCACAAAGCTCGATCAATTCATAAAGTTGCTAATGGAGCAGGAGTAGGGAGTGGTGATATCTGGACCAAGTGTCCGCCACCCTTTGATTAGTCATTAGAAACAAAAAGGGCCATTAAATACCACGTGTTACTAAAATGTGAAATCTGCCGAGTTTTACAAACCAAAAAAAAAAAAAAAAGCACTTTTATTTAATATAATACTAAAACCGCATTGAGTTTGCAAAATGACTTCCATACTGGAATAGGAAATATTTCATTTCATTCAAATCATTGAAATTTGTGAAAGGCTCCTAAATATTGAAAGGTTTTTTTTAAGAAGAAAGACAATATATTTAAATTTCATACACAGTATTATAACATCTGTAGTTAGTGAGAGAATTTAGCAAAAAAGAACCTAGATTCTCTCTCTTTCTCTCTCTTTTCTATAGTACAGATGCTCTTGCATGGGACTCCTAGCTAGAAAGTGTGTTATTCCAATTAAATGAATGATCCTTAAGAAATATCAAGAAGCTGAACTGCATTCGGGACCTGAATGCCCAACAGCAAATCAGCTGTTCTGTAAATATGGAAACACCCGCTCTATTCAGAATGCTTGAACTGTGTCCACATTCTGTGCATAAGTATCATGTTCATCTTTGTGCCTCCTAGTTCCTGCCCCTGCACTGAGTCACTTGTAGTATGGGTACCTGCAGATATTGCTGCAATTTTCTTTCCTGATGAACCCTTGGGTTGATAAAGTCTACCTACAAAAGAAATGTATTCTTTCCATCAAAGGCTGTTCTCAAATATCCCTTCAGTGGTAAGACTATTTATTGATGTTGTTTTTATTGTTGTAGTGGTCATGGTGGTTGTCAGTCTTGTTGAGAAGAAGCAGGCCAGTGAAATTACCCTGAGTCTCGGGCTGGATAATACTATCTGTTCTTCAGAGAAGTGAGGAGTCAGATGTTCTAGCTGTAATGATAGATGTCATGATAGAAAATCAACTCCTTTCTCTGCTTCCTGAGAAAGCGAAGTCCCTCCAGTATCAATTCCTCTTATCACCTTTACTTCTGTGGAAGCAGGAATTTTTCCCTGTCCTCCCTCTGTCACATTTCCCATTAGAAGGTATGCTAACAATGAGTGTAAACGAAATCTCTATTAGTAATTTTTTTTTACAACTGTGAAAAAAGAAACATAATTCTCTTATCAGGAGACACACACACACGGGAGAGAGAGCCTTAGCATAGGGTCAGGGCATCCTATTTCAGGACTTTGGGTACTATCTATTTCATTAGCCCTTCAACTGAGGAATGGAATACTGGGGGTGAATAAGTCAGTGTGATACACTCCTTAGATGGAGAACTATCGATTTTATCTATTCATTAGTTGCTATATTATTTTATTTCTGCCTTTCAAAACACATAAAAGTTGTATGAAAAAAAGGTCATTAATGAGACGATTAAATTCAAAATAGAATACTTCCAAATTGGCAAAATAAGTTGCTTAACTTGCAAGACCAAAGATATCAAGTTAATTATTTTTCATTTTTACCTAATATAGATATCCAGACGATATTTATTTTATTCAATTATTTTGTTTGACACGGAAAGTAAATGACTGCTTCGGGTTAAAAACTACAATTTAAATGTGATACAATTTTACACATTCTATAAACATTTTATTTTTTTAAGATTAAAAAAATGTTTATGTATTTATTTTCAGAGACAGAGACAGAGAGGGGCAGGGAGAGACAGAAAGAGAGGGAGAGAGAGAATCCCAAACAGGCTCCATGCTGTCAGCACAGAGCCTGATGAGGCTCCGTCTCACAACCATGAGATCAAAACCTGAGCTGACATCAGGAGTTGGATGATTAACCAGACTGAGCCACCCAGGCTCCCTTATAAACATTTTCTTCCAAATTATGCTATTAAATTTTTCCTAAAGGAAAAAAAAAGTGTTCAGTATATTTTTCTAAAGAAAATAATCAAAATAATTTCCTCACAGTTCAGTCATGCACGCATGTAATTGTTACAAACTTGGGGCTGCCAAACGAAATCAAGGTGTCATTGAATTTGGGAGAGGGTTTCCTTAGAGTGTTCCCCTTGTGCTCTAACAGTTTTTAGAAATCTTGTTTGATATTTCCTAGTGTGTGGTTTGTGATGGTTTTGTGGAGACGCAATTTTCTTTTTGTTTTTTAGTATTGAAAGTGTTACCACTCAGTCCAGGGTATCTTGGTAGCTTTTTGCAGGGATGTCTGTATGTTGTTCCACTACATATCCATCACAGGTAGGCGAGCAGTCTTGCTCCTTGTTGCCTGGAACCTGGATGCAGACGGATGAGGCAGGTCCCATCTTGATCACTGCCAGTCATTTTCACAAGGAAATAAAAAGCTGTGTAGGGTCTTGATGGACAAGATCAGATCAGCAAGTGATCTGACCCCAAGGTGATACGTATTACTTCCCATAACTCTTTGGCTAGAAATTGCCGCCTCACCTCATCCAGTCACAAGAGAGTCAGGAAAAACAATCCACTATGGACCTGCGAGGCAGAGAGCTACAGCTATATGTTTAACAATAGTACTTTAGGCGTTGGAATAGCTGAGAGATGGAGGCAGAGTGTGTCTCAGACGGATTACTAGATTGGCCTGTGGCTAACTTGCATTAAACTTGGACCTATTCACAGTAAAATCATGGACTTGCTTGATCGTCCCATTGTTTTTCTCTCATGGATTTTTTTTGGTTTTAGACAAACAACCATCTTGCTAGTGATGAGGTCATGATGGAGGAAACATGCTATACCTTCCTATGATATAGTCACTATATCATTTATTAAGTTATTCATTCTTTCCTGTTTTGTTGAATAAATATATTATGGACTCATAGTATATGCTATGCATATAGATTACAAGAGTTCACACACAGAAAGAGCTTCCATTATTAATTAACGTAGAGTCAAATCATATAAGTAGAAAGGAATTGAAATATAGTGTGCTGTGAGAGAGGAAATGACAGAGTTCTCTGTGAAGATGTGTCACACTTTTGGGGACTAGAGAAAGCTTCCTGCAGGAAGTGATCTCTGAATTGAGATTTCTAAGATGCGTAGGACTTAACGAAAAAAAGTAAGAGAATGATGCCATAACCAAGGGAGTATTTCTTAAGTGCAAAAACATTTAAGAGTGTCTTTAAGTAAAGCCCACATTGTCCACATAGCTTGAATAGAGAGAGAAGTTGGAAAGATAAACTGGTATCTTAGAAGTCAAATTTAAGAATATAGTCTTTATCCTGAGGACAGTAAGAAACATTTGAATGGTTTTAAGCAACAATGTAATACATTTATTTCACAAATGTATAATACTTACTCTGAAACTATATGTTCTTCTAAGAACTTCCAAATATTAATTTAATTAATCCCCCCGAAGAACCCTATGTAGTAGGTAGTATCATTATTTTATAAACAAATGAAGCTGAGGAACAAAGAGATGAACACTGCCTAAGTTGTACTAGGCTAGTCAATGACAATGCCAGGATTCAAATCCATGCAAACTGCATGGTCCAAAGTCTTCACAAACAGGTCTTGCCCTCTCTCTCCTGTATTGCGTAGATGTAAATGTGACTGAAAACAGCATACAAAAAGGGGTTTGTAAAAAGAGGCAGGTAAGATTTCTGGTAGGTCATCCATTAAGTGTCATTGCTAAAATTTAGACAAGAGATGCGATAGGGTGACAATAGTACTACTATCATGTGACGTCCTTCCTGAGTTCACATAGTGCTTAGAAAGCTGATGCACATTCCTTTAGGCATCAGGGAACAGGCACTTGCTATGGATGACTCCATCAGAGATGCCTCTTGGGTATATCAATTATAAAGCAATCTTTATTTTACTTAGTTTTTGTAAGTGAACTCAACCTTAATAGGAATTTAAATCACTCTATTAATGGAAGTACTGATTTCCAAGCTTCAAAACATCAGACTTAGTGTGAGTTTAATAATTTATTAAATGTGGATGGGTATTTGCATAATTTAATCTCCTAGCCTCCACATTAAAAAGAATTACAATGCTTAATTTTTTGACTTTGGCCCAATCAAGTAGAGAATAATAAGTGTTATGAATATATGATATAATTGGAATAATTTTTTTACAAGAAGACTTTATTGTACTTGAAATTTGGAGAACACCAGAATTATACAACCAGACATTGAGAGTGCTTCATAATGTATCCATTATCCTTAGAATGCGTTACTTTTGTTTGGATTTCATTTTTCAAACAATTCATTCTTTAAAAATACTTAAAAATCAAACACAGTTCTTAGACTATTGGTGAATGTTGCTACTGTTATTATGTTTTTAATCGTTTTTTGATTCTATGCCTTGTTCCAATTCATTTGTATTTATTTTATGGCCTAGAATAGGGCTATCTTAGTGAATGTCCTTATATGTACTTAAATATATACGTTTTCTGCTGTTATTGGTTAGAGTGTTCTATCATTGACAATTGACAGTGGTAATTCTAATCATTTATATCCCTACTGATTTTTATGATTGCTTGTTCTGGCAATTCTTGAGAGAGAGAGTAAAATATGCAACTATCATTTTGGATTTGTACATTTCTCCTTTTAGTTCTACAAGTTTTTACTTTATGTACTTTGAAGCTGTGCTAGGAGTTTTTTTTAAAGTAATTTTTAATGTTTTTTTTTATTTATTTTGAGAGATAGATCACAAACAGAGAAGGAGCAGGGAGAGAGGGAAGCAGAGAATCCCAAGCAGGCTCCATGCTGTCAGTGCAGAGCCCAACATGGGGCTTAACTCACAAACTGTGAGATCATGACCTGAGCTGACATCAAGAATCAGACACCTAACCAACTGAGCTACCCAGGAGCCTCTGTGCTATGAGTTTTATACATTGTGAAGATTGTCATGTCCTCTTGATGAATTGCTCTTTTATCACCATAAAATGAGCCTTTTTATCTTTAATATCTACTTCGATGTAAATATAACCACTTCATCTTTTTAATTAATATTTGTATACCTTTTTCTACCTTTTATTTTCAAGCTGTGTTTTTATTTTCAAGTATCTTGTAGACAGCAAATGGTTAAATCTTGCTTTGTTTATAAAATCTAATCTCTGCCTTTTAACTGAAACCATTTACATTTAATGTTTTGATTGCTATCATTGGGTTTAAATCTACCCTCTTAGTAATTGTTTTCTATCTACCCATATATATTTTATTTGTTTCTTTTCCCTTATTTCCTTGTATTTTAATTTAATATTTTTTATGTTTCTATTTTATATCCACTATTGAATTAGTAATGATCCCTCATTCTTTCCTAATGCTTGTCTAAGATTTACAATATGTATATTGAGCTTATCACAGTCTACATTCAAATAGTATTATACTATTTCACATATAGTATATTTCCAGTGTCCCTTTGCTGGCTTTTGTGCTATTGTTTACTTCTATATTCATTATAAATCCCACATTATGTTGTAATTATTTTTGCTTTAAATAGTTGTCTTTTAAAGTATTTTTTTAAAGAGTTTAAAAATGCCTTTTAATGCTTACTGTTACCATTGTTTTTCATTCCTTTGTTTAGGTCTAAGTTTTTATCAGGTTTCATTTTTCTCCTGCATGAAGAAGTTCCTTTAATGTTTCTTGTAGTGCTGGTCTGCTGTTGATGAATTCTCTCAACTTTTGTATGCCTGGTGCTCATTGTTTTGTCCTGAGTTTTTAAAAAGTATTTGTGCTACATATAGGGTTCTAGGAAGACTTTTTTTTTTTCCTTTAACACTGTAAAGATATCACTCGGTTTTTTTCTGCATGCGTTGTTTCTGATGAGAAATCTGATATTCTTCTTTTTGTTCCACTGTAGGTTGACTTTTTTCTGTGGCTGCTTTTGAGATTTTTCTCTTTATCCCTGCCTTCCAACAATTTGATTTTTATGTGCCTTGGTATGGTTTTCTTGTTTTACTTGGAGTTTGTTGATTGGATCTGTGGATTTATAGATATCATCAAATTTGTAAAAATACCGGCCATCATTTCATTATATATTTTCTGTTTCATTTACTCTTTCTTAATCATTCTTTTTTTGGCCTTTGTAGCAACTTCATATGCTGCTCAGATCAATATTCAGCCAAAGACTCAAAGGAATCCCTCTGCTGATCTTTGAGCTTTCTCTCTGTGCATCTCCTTCAGCTCTGGTATTTTGCCTTACCATGACCTCTCTGTCTCTCCCATCTGTCTCTCAACTTTGTGAGAATGCTAAGCTCTGTTTGGATTCTCTTTTTCTGCACTGTGCTCTGGAAATTCTTTCTAGACAGGGAGCTGGTGCAAGGTTAGGCTTCACCTTCTTCCAGGGATGATTATTCTGTGCTGTCTGTGATCCAGTATCTTGAAAACCATTGTTTCATACAGTTTGTCAGGTTTTATAGTGGCTTAAGATAGGGAGGGAAGCTCAGTCCTTGTTATTTATTCCATTATGATCAGAAAGCAGGATGATATAGCTTGTTTCAAAATAAAGAATATTTTATAGAGAGATTTTTCATTTCAGAGATAGGTATGACATAATTTGAAACCACAAGATCATCATAATTTTTGCATTTATATGGTATGATAACTTACATTATTTTATGGATGTAACTAGATTGTGATATATGACATACTTTGTTTTATACAGTTATATCTTATAGAAGGACCAGGCAAACAGAAAAATGCGTACATCATAAAAAAAACTTTTTCATGGAAAAAGTAAAGATCATTTAACTGACCTTGCATGCTTCATACCATGCTTAACTAGCCATGATTAGGCTTAAATTATAGTCATTTAAAGTCTTAACAACTAGTTTGCTCAATTCTGGCTTCTACAACTGGGATTCCCGGAGCTTTGGGTTAGCTTCACCCAGTGCATTCAATCAGCATAGGCAGTTTGCATACTAAACATAAGACACTCCCCTTTTGTGTACAAAAGATTCCAAAAATAATTCTTGGTCATAATAAAAAGTAACACTTGGGGTTTGGTGTATCATCTTGGACACTCTGGAAGAGGCACATGAAAAGTCAAAACTATTTCCCCCAAGAATACAAAATATATTCAGGCCTTATTTTTTTTCAGTTATTGAACAATTTTATTATGATAGAATAACAGAGCATTTTAGTTATCTCTCACCACTTTTAGTGGGAGACAATGTGAGGTAGTGTGATAGCCCTGGCTAAAATTTTTTTCATTCCATTTTTTTAACTCCTACTTGCAAAGCAAAAATTTTACTCTGTTTTCATTTCTGATACTAATAACCCTTTTCAAAACAGACATGGTTGTAGCTAATTCTTAACCTCAGTCTTGTGATACTTAAGGGAAGTGGTTTTAATTTCAATCAAGTGGATCTGCCAATATAGAATACTTCAGGGTAAACATGTATGTAGTGAGTGTAGTGAATGTATAAAGTTATGTAGTAAATAAAAGGAAAAATAATCAAGAATATGTTTTATGTGTCTAGGTAGAAATGTACATATACCTTTTTGGTGGGCACCTGGGTGGCTTAGTCAGTTAACCATCCAACTTCAGCTGAGGTCATGGTCTCACAGCTGGTGAGTTTGAGCCCCTAGACAGACTCTGTGCTGACAGCTCAGAGCCTGGAGCCTGCTTTGAATTTTGTGTCTCCATCTTTCTCTGCCCCTTCTCTGCTCGTGCTCTGTTTTTCTCTCTCTCAAAATAAATAAACATTTAAAAAATTAAAAAAAGAAATGTACATATACCTTTTCTTGCCCCTTTGTAGAAAAACAAATGATGAACCCCTCTAGAGTTAAAAAATACAAGATTTCATGTCTGCAATTACAGTGGATTTGAGAATAGCAAATCTTTCTAAGCTTTGAACTTTTCTCAACAAAGTGTGAAATTTTTCAAGCATTCAGAAATATTGAAAGTTTTACAGGGAGCACATATATTTCCTACCTCAATTTTAATTTAACATTTGCTAAATTGCTGTGTAATATATGTTTCCTTCTATTCTCATATCAATTGTGTTCTTTGACACATTTCAAAGAAAGCTGCAGACCACAAGAAACATTTTGCACAGAACTGCTTTCTTTTTTTTTTAATTTTTAAAATTTTTTTCTTTTTTTTAAATATATGAATTTTATTGTCAAATTGGTTTCCATACAACACGCAGTGCTCATCCCAAAAGATGCCCTCTTCAGTACCCATCATCCACCCCCCATCAGCCCTCAGTTTGTTCTCAGTTTTTAAGAGTCTCTTGTGCTTTGGCTCTCTTCCACTCTAACCTCTCTCTCTTTTTTTTTTTTTTTTCTTCCCCTCCCTCATGGGTTCCTGTTAAGTTTCTCAGGATCCACTTAAGAGTGAAAACATATGGAGTACTATGTGGCAATGAGAAAGAATGAAATATGGCCCTTTGTAGCAACGTGGACGGAACTGGAGAGTGTTATGCTAAGTGAAATAAGCCATACAGGGAAAGACAGAATTGCTTTCTTACTAATACTTCTGTTCACCAAATATTGTCTATAAAACTTCAGAAAAAAAAACTTTTCCTACTTTTCTATAGCTTTTGTTGTATCTTTACTTGTGTAATTCTTCTCAAAGTAGGTGTTTTTTTGAGAGCCATATGAAAGAGTTTACAAGGTAGATAATAACACAAAATAGTAACGCATGTTCTCAGTAAGTGGTGCCGTGCCCCTCATTATGCAAGTTCAGACTTTTGATGGTTGGCCAGCACATGTCATAGAAAAATACTCAGTGATGTTATAAAGATCCTA
The DNA here is from genome assembly GCF_028018385.1 of Neofelis nebulosa. Lineage (NCBI taxonomy): Eukaryota > Metazoa > Chordata > Mammalia > Carnivora > Felidae > Neofelis > Neofelis nebulosa. The sequence goes on along the minus strand of NC_080782.1, from coordinate 37,122,987 downwards.
ACTTTTTAGTTTTTGTTGTTTGTTTCTTAAGTTCATCTCAAGGCAGTCTCTACCTTGACATTACAGAGGCAGCATTTATTTTAACAACAAAAGAACCAAGTTTGAAAACCTAAGTTCACTGGCATTTTATTGCACAATTATGCTGACAGTGTTCTAGTGTTTCTTGTAGACTGAAATGTCCAAAAGGCCGCTAATTTGTCAGTTCTTTGATCTGTGGCAATCCGTATGTTACTAATTTTTTGTATACTTTCATAGGTTCCACAAATAAAATGTGACATATTTCAATAAAGGTGTCTAACCATTCACAAATAAGCTCAGAATATTACTAAGATTTTGCTTGTGAATGGTTTACAAAATGATGGAATGATAATTCTTTTAAGAAATAGCATATTTGGGATTGTGTTATGAAAATGGCACACAAACTCATGGTAAGTGGTAATCAGTGGACTATAATACCTTCTCTGCACTGAAGCAAAGTAAATGTATGTTTATTTCCCATTAAGTCCATTTTACCTAAAGTTAAACATTATATTCATAGATTAAAAATCCACATGATAGTTTGTATCTGTCTTGACTATATGTCCTAAGTCAGTAGTTCTTAGTTTTTATAGAAAAGGAATTTTTTTTCTTCTCAAAATATATGTGTGGTATAAAGTAAATAATGCTGATCTTTTATTGTGATAATAAGGGACTTTAAAAAATCTGCCATCTACTATTATTACAATTCATGTTACATGAGAAATCTAGGAAGCCACGACGGACAGTTGATGGAAAACTCTCTTGCTTCCCAGATCAGTGAAAAAAAACTCATCATGGCTGCATCTGGTCCACAAAGGAGCATTTGGAGTGATGGTTCAGTCTGAAGCAAATTATCAAGAGGATGAGAGAAGTGTCATACATTCCTTTTTCACGATGCAAACTGATCATATGCAATCATATCCCAATTATTCCGGGAGAGAAATGACACATGTGTAACTTAGTAAGAGGAGACATTCCTGCTATTCAGATACGAAGCCTGCTAGTAACTTGGAGTGATAAATGGCTGATTTTGCAGGTTCCACATTTCAATGTCAGTAACCAAAGAGAAACCTGTCATCTAGAGAGGAAGAACAAGATGAAATCAGAATTATGAGAATTACAGAATCCCTTCCTGCCTGAAGGCGCATAGTCATTTTGTTTGGCATCAGCTCTTAAACATTTGACTTTGAGAAATATATTTGGAGTAGAAGTGTCAGCAAGTAAATGGACCCAGTTTGTCATATATGTGTGTGTGTGTGTGTGTGTGTGTATACACATACGTGTATATATACATATATATATACGTATATACATGTATATATACATATACATATATAATACATATACACACACACACATATATATGGATGTGTATATATGTACATTTTTTTTTAACGTTTATTTATTTTTGAGACAGAGAGAGACAGAGCATGAACGGGGGAGGGTCAGAGAGAGGGAGACACAGAATCTGAAACAGGCTCCAGGCTCTGAGCTGTCAGCACAGAGCCCGACGCGGGGCTCGAACTCACGGACCGTGAGATCATGACCTGAGCCGAAGTCGGACGCTTAACCGACTGAGCCACCCAGGCGCCCCTGTATATATGTACATTTATACGAACAATACAAAGATTGAGGCGCCGACTTCCTCTGCAGTTGAAAATCTGCATATAACTTTTGGCTCCCCCAAAACTTAACTAATAGCCTACAGTTGACTGGAAGCCTTACCGATAGCATGAATAGTCCATTAACAAATATTTTGTGAGTTATATGTATTATATACTGTATTTCTGGAATAAAGTAAGCTAGAGAAAAGAGTGTCATTAAGAAAATCATAAGGAAAATAATTTACATTTTTGATACTGTATTTATCAAAAATTCGCATGAGTGGACCCACACGGTTCAAACCCGTGTTGCTCAAGTATCACCTACACACATACACACACACACACACAGCATATGGCTTGCTTCTCTTTCTCTATGTGTATGTATGTATAAATATACATAAAATTATAATATAATATTATGGTAATGATATATCAATAATATATTGGTATATATTTATAATATATAAATAAATATTATAATTTATAGTATATGATATAAGTAATATAGTGTATATAATGTCTTTCCTGTGAGGTTGTTTAATAGTTCTTTCTTTTCCAAATTGGATCTTGCATCTCCTCTGACGTCTTTGATTAAAACCTTCCAATGACTGGTAATAAAGCTTTAATGTCTTAGTGTGACCACCAAAACTCTGCATGATCTGGCCCCTGCTTTCCTGTCCAAACTCAGCTTCTATCACTCTCCCCTTTTGCAGACCGTTCACTAGCTTCATTAGATTTATTTCTGTTCCTTGAGGCTTGGTCCTTGGTGAAGAATTTTTGCATTGCTCGTATTCTCTGCCTCCCCAAACTTAGCTCAGATGTTATCTTCTCAGAGAGACATATCCTCAACACCTTCAGCTAAAGTTACTACTTCTCTACATTCATCTTTATGTTATGGTGAGTCTTCACTTCTTGACACTTAGAATAGTTTTGTGTATTCATTGGTTTGTTGCTCTGTGTGTCTTCACTAAGATATTGGCTGGTTGATTATAAAAACCTCTGCTTTCTATATCAGTACCATATTCCCAGTGCTTACGTAGTACTTGGCACATGGTGACCACTCAGTAGTGATTGTTGAAGGGTGTTTCATGGGAACAGTCACTGCTGATTTTGGTATTTGAGTGATTTCCGCATCAGTATTCAGAACTGCTGGTCTAGATACCCATGCAATTATTTTCAACAAAGAAAGATTATTAAATGTTTATTTGCCATTGACATGAATAGTCTTTCACAATTATCATAAAATTGATAAGCAACAGCAATGTGATATGGTCGATGTACACAAGATTGGGTTGAAATTTTGTTTCTGCTTCTGAGCTCTGTAACCTTGCTGAGCCTTCATTTCTCTATATAGTAGGGATAATGGATAACTCATGGGAATGTTGAAAGTATTGAATGAGCTGATATATCTGTAAAAAGCCGAAGACAAAGTCTGAACACAGTACTTGGCATGTAGAAGGAATTTTATGATTCATAAACACAAAAGTTTTATCTATATCATTCCAAATTTTCTTCTTTTCACTGTCAATATGCCTTGTATGTAAATAAGCCCAGGCAGATAATTATACAGATAAATCAAATAGTGGCTTAATAATGTATTGAAATATTTATTTATCATGTTTAGGTACTTGTAATAAAGTAATACATTTCACAAAGTACCTTGAGGTCAAGGCTTAGCTCAGTGCAATTTCAAAACTTTATTTTATTTGCATTGTATTGATGTATTTTGTGAACATATTATTGGTATGTTTTCCCATGTCCTTCTAGACTTCAAAAAAAATCTGTAATGTTGGCTTTAAAAAAAATTCCCCCTTCCTAGCTAAGAATGTTCGCATTCTGTAATTTTAGAGGGAAATATTTTCATTAAGGATCTGTGTATTTTTCCTATTTCATATCTAATCAAGAACAGAAGCATCATAAATTAAATTTGCACTGCTCCATAATACGTGCAGGTGCTAAGTTCACAGAGCACAGGGGTGTGTGGTGTTAAGAAAATATGAGCTCAAGGCAAGCCTGGAGGAACTGGGCTAGTCTGCCTTATCTTTGCATTTAGTGAAGGTAAACCCTCACTAACTGTATGTGCAGATAAATGCTTATCTATTACTAATGTGTAACCCAGTACCTGAAATAGCTACACATTCCTTGATCAAGCATGTCTCTGCGAAGACCGAAGATAATTTTGGGGTGAGGAACCTGAGGGCAGAGGAGAGCGAGCATGTGCGTTCTCATCATCTCGGAGCACCACACGTTCTGGCAAAAAGAGGCATCCGCTCTCCACAGCTGACTCACAGCCTCATCACCACAGTCTGATACACCATCCATGCTAATTCCAGTATGTTCTGTATTCCACTTTACCTCTGTAAACACTGGAAGCTCCAGACTACCATTTGTTTCGTACCCTTATATGGCTCTTAAATCCACTATCCTGACTTCATCTCATGACCTTGTCCAAGCACCACCCCACACACTCCACTGGGCCCTGTGGAGCTAGAGGTTTTATCAATAAAATTCCTCTGTCTGCTACTTTTTTTTTTGAATGTTCCACTTTTTTCCCCCTCAAACCCTAACCTAGTTCTCACTTGAGACACTGCATCCCCTGTAGCCCATGCACGTGGTGAGTTTTCTCCTTTCCTGTGCTCATTCTTGGGTCTGCATGTGAGAGAGGTTATATTGATCCCGTTTCTCAGTTATAGCCCATTTCCCTCCTTCTAGCCCACCACTGTTTACTTGACTCCTCTTTCCTGCCATCTCCATATCCAATCCATCGACTCGATGTCAAAATATTTCTGGAATTTGACCATTTCTAACCAGCTCCACCTTTATAATTCTGTTGCAGCCTACCATCATCTCCCACCTGGGTGGCTGTGACACCTCCTAAGTGATTTCTTAACCTCCATCCTTGTGCCCTTTGGTCTTTTTCATATAGCTGCCAGAGCATACCTTTTGAAAACCTAAGTGAAATTCTTTCATTTCACAGCTCTAAATCATCCAGCGGCTTCCAATCCCATGAAAAGGCCCACAAGGCCCCACATTATTTGACTCTCCCAACTACCACTGTAATCGTGTCTTCTATTGCACAGTCCTTGTTTTCTTCCCTCCGGCCACGCTGCCTCCCTCCTGTACCTTGAACTTGGCCAAGAATGCCCTTGACTCATGGCTTTTGCACCAGCTCTTTCCTCTATCTAGAATGTTCTTTCTTTCATCAAATATTCTCTCATCTTTCATTTCTTTTGGATCTCTATTCAGAGGTCAAGTTATGAGTGAGATCTTCCTCAACTACCCTTAGATAAAGCAGCAATCTTCTCCGCTGTTGTTCTCCATCCATCCTCTTTGTTTCATTTTTCTTGATAGCACTTATCACAACTTCATGTATTACATATTTGCCCCACTCTCCCTAGAATGAAAGCTCTAAGAGAAGTGAGACTTTGTTTTACTTACTATTTTGTTCTCTTCCCCTAGAACAGTTTCTAGGATTCAGTAGATTTATATTCGTTATTTGTTGCATGAGTGTTTAAATGATCTCATCACTCTTGATTTAGAATAGGATGGATTCTTCATTTCAGTTACTAGGAGATACTTCTCCTATTTGCAAAGAAAAACTGACTTTTCTCAGTTTCAGTGAAATAATAGAGAATGGGAAGGAAATGAATGCAGGATAATCATATTATAGTAGTTAAGATTAAGGTTTTTGGGAATTTCATGGGTAAGTCAAGAAAATGGTATTATGGGGTGCCTGGGTGGTTCAGTTGGTGAAGCATCCAACTCATGATTTTGGCTCAGATCATGAGCTTAGGGTTCATGAGATTAAACCCCACATTGGGGCTTTCAATATAGAGCCTGCTTGGGATTCTCTCCCGTTCTCTCTCTCCCCTTCCCCTGCTTGCACACATGCACGCTCTGTCTCTTTAAAATAATTTAAAAAGAAAAGAATATTTAAAAGAAAGAAAATGGTATTGTATAACATTTTTTTAAAACATAGAATTTTAGATAGAGAAATGATTTGAGGGGAAACAGACACAATGAGACAAAGTGAACTTGCCCAAACTAATGGGGCTAATCAGTGGCACACAGGGTTGTGTCTCACTATTCCTCATTCAGGACTCATTCACTCCAAAATGAATGTTTACTGTGTTCCTACTCAGGGCATGCTATGTCCAGGAGATAGGCACAAGATCTCCTCTCATGACTCTTCCAGTAGCATAGGAAATAAATGTTAAAAGTGTTAAAATTAAACATATATTCTTGGGATATGTCCTCTGAAGAAGGAGGCAACACTTAGAAAGTGATATATTTATTACAGGAGGCTAACCCAATGGGAAGGATAAAGCAAGTTTTCTATGGATAAGCGTAACCATGAAGTTAATGGAGTTTTGAGTGTTGAGGAGGAATTAGCAAGAGGAAGAGGCAGGGAATATATGTTCCTTGCAAAAAGATGAGACACTTGTCCCTGGAAAGAGCAGGAAGCAGCACAGTGCTATCATCTGACTGAGGAAAGGCTAGACTCTTGCCGTGGCATTATTATTGTGATACTGACTACTTATGGAAGCCTAATAGATACTGAGAACTATATTACCTCATACACAATTTAACTATGAATACCACTGTATTCTTTGCCCTTTCAATTTCAAGAATGGGTTTGTCTTTAGCTGAAAAGTTCAACCTGTTTGTTTGTATCGTGGGACTTACTTTCACTTTCTTATTCTTTTTTTTTCCCCCAAAGAGCCCCTTCCTGACAATCTAGTTCTTTGTAGCTCATCCTTTCTCATCCAGCTAGCTTCCTATTTTTATTGCTGAGTCATCCAATCAGGCTTAATTGTCTCTTTTCTCCAGCTGGCTGTGTCCTTTTGGAGAAAAAATTCTGCTACAGGTGCATTTTTTAAAATTAGGAAAACATGAGTTAGCCTAAATATGGACACAGCTAGATTTTAATAGTGAATTCTGAAGTTATAAAAGATGATTAGCATCTTTCACCTTTCATAATGATGGCCAGTAGACTTTGAACCATCCTATCACAGACTGACCCGTAGCACTCACTGAAAAGTGTTTAAAAAAATTCCTTTCACATGATTTTTATTTGTTGCTTAATTATTTCCTTTTCAGAAATTTTAGATCAATTCAAGATTGAGTCACATTTTTTTTACAAAGGAAATGTTTGAAATAAGAATATGACTAAACTAAAATATTGGAAGTGTTGTAATTACTGATAAATCATTTGAATTCCCTGTCTATTATGCATGAAAAATTAGATTTACAAATGAATTCATTGTTTAAAAGTTGAAAGAGGGATGATTAACCTACTTAAGAAAAAGGCTTCTAAATCCTACCATATGGAAGTCTTGAGATGAATGTTAAGAAAAATATGAAGTTTAACACATATGTAAAGTTTCTAAAATACTTTTTTCCGTATTCTTGAAAATAAAAACCAGAATTAATTTAATTATACTCTGTTGGTCTTCTATAGTTGGCCTAATTAGTGAATGACACTAAATGGCAAATGAAACAATATTTTCTGTTCAGTTTATTCAAATCTGAACAATAATAAATTAATGTTCAGATATTTATATTGTTAGCCCATTTATAAAAATTCCAGTTATATTGCCCCATATGAAGTATTTTGTTTCTTATAGATCAAATCAAAGATTCAGACTATTTGATACATTGTGTTTTATGGGCCCAGCATCTGTACTCATGTGACATTCAGAATGTTTCCAGATAAGTTCATTTATCAAATATTAATTTCCCCCTTTGTTGTATTCATATTGACCTAGCTCTACAAATAACTCTTGCTCAAATATCTCATTTTCTAAATTTGATTTATGGGGCTAAAACTGATGGGGAAATAGTAAACTTAATTTAGTGGGTACAGATATTGTGCTAGCACTTCGTATGCATTATATCAAATAACCCACACAGTATCTATAAAGGTAAATATTATTTACCTGTTTTAGAAGTGAGGAAACGCAGGTTCAGAGGAACTAAGAAACCTGATCATCATTGGAAATCGGTGGAAATGTCCTTTAAAATTTTTTTTTAATTTTTTTAATGTTTGTTTATTTTTGAGAGAGAGAGCGCGGGCATGAGTGGGGGAGGGGGAGAGAGACACACACAGAATCAGAAGCAGGCTTCAGACTCTGAGCTGTCAGCACAGAGCCCCACGCGGGGCTCCAACCTACATGCCCTGAGATCATGACCTGAGCCAACGTCAGGTGCTCAACAGACTGAGGCACCCAGGTACCCCAGTGGAAATGTTATTTAGAGAAAAAATGTTTGATAATGTACATGTTATGAGTTCAAAAGTCTATAATACTGCTCCACTGGAGTCTCCCAACTCTCATGCTTTATAGTGATGCAGGACACCTTTCCCTGATAGTTGAGAGTACTATAGAAAAATAGAATTCAGGGGCGTCTGGGTGGCACAGTCGGTTAAGCGTCCGACTTCAGCCAGGTCACGATCTTGCGGTCCGTGAGTTCGAGCCCCACGTCGGTGGGCTGATGGCTCAGAGCCTGGAGCCTGTTTCCGATTCTGTGTCTCCCTCTCTCTGCCCCTCCCCCGTTCATGCTCTGCCTCTCTCTATCTCAAAAATAAATAAAACGTTAAAAAAAATTACAAAAAAAAATATAAAAAAAAAAAAGAAAAATAGAATTCAATTCAGAGTGATAACATGAGGTGAAGTAAAGCAAACACAAGGAATCAGGGACTTCTATTTTCAGCTTTGTCACTATCTCGTTACAGGAGCTCAGAAAAGCATTTAACCTTTTGAAGCTTGACTTTTCCACTTCCGGGGGAGAAAAGAAGTAGAACAATTAGGAGATTTATCTAACAAGGGTTTTCTGAAGATTAAATAGTGTACGTGCCAAGTTCCTGGAATAAAGGTTGCTAGAAGTTAGAGCTCTTTGAATAAATCGTTATGATGAGCTCAAACCACCCTTACAGGTTGGAGAATTTTTTCCTAGTTACAAAGGAAAGACACGTTGTAAAACCTCTCCTGAGACCTCAGTTTTCTCATGTGAATAATCAGGGATTGGACTAGGTGGTCTCTATTGTCTGTTCCAACTTCAGATAACATCAAGGTGCTCCAATTTCCCAGAATAATTCTTGGCACCCTATGCTCAATAAATAATAGATTGGATGAATGAATGGCTTATTACACTGCCTTTATTCGCTTCACTAAATGAAATGCAGTAGCTGTGTAGGTACGGTAACTACAAGGGTAGCCGTGAGAAAGCAATATGGAGGGAATGTTTGAAGGACATTAATGACTATCTCATTCTGTGCTTACACATGAAGGTTGGGCTTCTGGAAATTTGCTAAAAGTTGCTTGGTCATCTATTGTGTGCTGCTTGGTCATCTACTGAGTTTCGGATCATCACCCTCTTTTTACTGTAAAACTGTGATATACGTAGCAGAGAACTGACCTTGGTATAATAATGAGGCAGGTATGTCTTGTTTGATTTCCTGTCTTAGTTTACTCCTTTAAAGCTCTCTCTGTATGTGTCTTCTACTACCAGTGAGATCTTTTTTTTAAAATTTTTTTTTAACGTTTATTTATTTTTGAGACAGAGAGAGACAGAGCATGAACAGGGGAGGGCCAGAGAGAGAGGGAGACACAGAATCGGAAACAGGCTTCAGGCTCTGAGCTGTCAGCACAGAGCCCGACGCGGGGCTCGAACTCGCGGACTGTGAGATCATGACCTGAGCCGAAGTCAGACGCTTAACCGACCAAGCCACCCAGGCACCCCGAAGTGAGATCTTTTTTAAAACTTTCTATTATGAAATAATTTTAGATTTACAGAAAAGCTGTAAAGATAGTAGATAGAGTTCCTATATACCTTTCACCCAGATTCCCTAATGTTAGTATTTTACATAACGATGGTACATTTATCAAAACTAAGAAGTTAGTTTTGGTATATCGTGTATGGGTATTACACTATGAACTAAACTACAGACTTTCTTAGGTATCACCAGTTTTTCCATTCCTGTCCTCTCCATATTATTATGCCTTCCAGGATACCACATCACATTTAGTCATCGTGTCTCCTTGGAGATATCTGATGTTCTTCAGTCTTTTCTTATTTTCCGTGACCTTGACACTTTGAAGGATACTGATCACCTATTTAGTAGAATTTTTTCCTGAAGTTTTCTCATGGTTATACTTGAATTATGGCTTTTTCCAAGGAAGAATATTACTGAGGTGAAGTGCCCTTTTCATCACATCTTATCAGGGTACATGACATCAACATGACTTGTCACTGGTGATGTTGACCTTGGTTACTTGATTAAGGTAGTATTTGCCCGGTTTCTATAGTGTAAAGTCACTATTTTCCCTTTCTGTATTCTATTTATGAGAAGTAAGGCACTAAGTACAGCCCATACTCAAGGGGAAGGAAATTACTCTCCACCACCTGGAGGAAGGAGTATCAAAGAGTCTGTGGACATGGGTCAAAATCACTAAGTATTAAGTATTTGTGGGAGGGTACTTTAGGCTATGTGACTATCCTGCTCACCTTTAGAGCTTGCTTTACTCATACGAGTCTTCAGTGGAACTTGGCTACAACAAATATTACAGTGGTATTTGAATAGTGCTTTTTCTATTCCATTTCTTCTGCATTTATTGAAGTTTTTCTCTGAAGGAAAATTTCCCCTTCTCTATTTATTTATTTAACCATTCATTTATATCACTGTAGACTCATGAATATTTTGTGTCTTGGGTTTTCATCCAGTACTGTTGTTTATTTTGTTGCTCAACTTATTTTGGCCATAGTCAACTGCTTGGGGTTGGCTCCTGTGTCTTTTGGACCAAAGATACCTTTTTTTTTTTTCCTGGCGTTACTTTTTGGCACCCCATGATGCTCCAGATTCATCTTATGTTTTCCTTATATTTGCGCTTGAATCTGCAGTTTCTTCAGGGAGCCATAACCTGTTCTTAGTGGAATAGTGTGTAGAAATTAGGATCTGAGCACCAGGGGCTCACTGCTGCCAAGGTGTCACTGCTTTTAGGCCCTCTCAGCAGACAGACAGTGGGAGCAGTTTTACTCCAGGTTAGTGTCTATATATGGAAACACTTCTTAGGAGCTTGGTTTCCACTTTTTCTCCTTACTTTTGTTACTCCAAAACTTTCATATAACTGATTATTAGACTGTCCACTTTTTGTTAGTAATTGAGTGTTAGCATAATTGATTTTAAAGTACCAGTGTAAGCTTTCACAAGTACCTAAATTTTAAGGGCTCCCCAAGTTTCACCCTAAATCCCTTTTCTGACTTTCAGACTCATATGTCCAACTCCTTGCTGAATGTTCCCACTTCAAAAATCTGTGTAGTACATCAAATTTAGTATGTTAAAAAGTGCACTCTTCACATGATCCTTCTGCTTTTTATATATCTCAGCAGCCACACCACCCACCTAGTCATTTAAGTTAAGACTCTCCATCAGCTCACCCATCCAATCAATGACTAAGTCCTGCTGATTTTGCTTTCTAAATATAATCAATGTTCTTTCCTTTCCTTTCCTTCTAATCTTGTTCTAGTCAGAAGTTCTAAGTGTGAATGTACATTTTTCAGTTTTTTTCAAAATTTTGTTTAGGTCTTGACAAGTATTTTCCACATTTCACTCCTATTGTACGTTTTGCCACTATGAATATACCAACTTTTTTCAGTGGTGTCTTTGTTGCAGGCAATTGCTGAGTATGTAGGACATATTTGGTGACTGACTAGAGTCAGTGACATTTCTAGGTTTTTGATTGTGTATTGGAAATACAGTTGTTTTCTGTTTATGGTGATACAGTTACTTTATTTTGTTAAAAAGATGAAGGAAAAGGGGCGCCTGGGTGGCTCAATCGGTTAAGCGGCCGACTTCAGCTCAGGTCACGATCTCGCAGTCCGTGAGTTTGAGCCCCGCGTTGGGCTCTGGGCTGATGGCTCAGAGCCTGGAGCCTGCTTCCGATTCTGTGTCTCCCTCTCTCTCTGCCCCTCCCCCGTTCATGCTCTGTCTCTGTCTCAAAAATAAATAAAACGTTAAAAAAAAAAAAAAAAGATGAAGGATAAGTGGGGTGAGCTGATACATTTTGATCAACCAAGTTTCTTTTTTACTTTACTGAGGGAACCCAAGAATGTCTTCTCGTTAACTTTTCTCTCTTCTTTTCCTGGATTTTCAGTGTAATGTAAAGATCATAGTTTTATTAAAGTAAAGGATTTTAATTTTGTGGCATAGTTCCAACATTACTGAACGTATCCCTTTGAAAATGTTCTTTAAACATCTGAGACTCTCATCTGCAAAATGAAAATAATAAAATCTGACTCATAGGATTAATGTGAAGAATAAATGAGGTAAACTAAGCATAGAACCAAATCAATAAATGATAATCAGTTTTTATTATCATTATTACTCTTAATTTAATATTTTGTTCACTTGGGCATAGTCTCAATGCTTAGAATTAATGCGAACTACTCTCTAATCAAGAGATAGGTGGGTAGACAGCTATATTAGATATATATATATATATACATACATATATACATATGTATGTATATATATATGTAATTCATTATATATATAGTTTACTGCAACTATATGATAGCATATATAAACGAAGGAAATGCATCATCTTCTAGAGTAGAAATGAAAATACAGAGTTCCTTTTGATCTGCAAAGCAAGATAGTGAAGATGGGACATTTGGAAATGGTAGGTTGGGTTAATAGAGGAGTCCTGATTATCAGTGATGAGTATTACATGAATGACAGATGCCTATTGTTACAAACAGCCTTAGCCATAGGGGAGAAAACAGAACCTGGGGTGCCATGAGTACATCATTTTCCCCTATACTTGACATTTCCTGCTATACTTGACAAGAAAAAACCTGAACTCAAACAGCTAAATTTTTAAAATGTGTTGTGAACTTATTTTATCATGATAACCATTTTTTTTTCTTACACTTAAATTTGCCATGCCCATAGACTGTGGGTTATTTACAATACCCTAGATCATACTTGAGAACATTTCTGCCACAAAGGGCAAAACATACTAATTTGGTGGTGACTATTGATATACATTATTTTTCTTTTACTAAGGAATTTTAAATTGAAATAAATTACATCAAATAGTAGACTCCTTCCCTCACCATTATTTGTTTTCCTAAATAATTTACTTGAAAATAATCATTAGGGATAGCTGCCAATCGATGATAGCCTAAAATGAAAATATGCATCTCTCAACATTTTATTTCTCTTTGTTTTTCTGGAACATACCCAGTGCATAAAGCTAAGTACCCCTCTGTCATCCAAGATCATTTTCATTTAGCCATTTGAAAACAGAATGGGGCAAAGGTGATATAATAAAGAGAAATGGCTATTATACTTGTCAGTAACATTAATCAGAGCCCATTGGATTCAAAACATACACCCTCTGCTTTCAGGGTTCATCAGTGTAGGAAAATTAAATAAATATACACACAAACAAAAAGAAGTATAAGAACACAAAATAATATGACCTGATAAATTGTTAGAGTTATACACATTTAAGTCTCTAGAAACAACTATTTACTTTGTATTACATAATATTTAGGATTATATAAAAATGCAGTTATCTTTCAAAATGAGAAAATTAGAATGATTTAGATATTAATAAATATGTTTTGACTCCAGTTATGACTATGCTGTCCTTTAAACTATGCACAGGAAATGGACATTGTTATAATACACAATTTGTCTTCAAGAGGCTTATAACCCATTGAGTCAGAAACTTAGAATTGTATCATTCACAAGCTAAAAGGTAATGAATGGTACAGATAACAGTTGCCATTAAAGGTTGGAAGTCAATCACAGATGATTTTCTGGAGGAGTTAGGCCTTGATCTGCTACTTGAAAATAGAAACACAATCTAGGCAAGAAGGAAGAGACTGAGGAAAATAAATCAAGCCACTAGAAGTAACATATCGGCAACATAAATATTTATAGGCAGAACTTCAGGTCCATAATTTTTCTCAACTTCATAAAGGGGTCTAATTCTCTTTAAAAGTTGAAAACCTCTGCTCTATATTCAGAACTTTCTCCCATAGATACTTTTCCATAAGGTTAATCTGCCTAAACTTGACTGTCTAAGTTATTGCACGTTTTATGTTAAATTGGAAAACTTTTTACTGAAGTTGTCTTCCCAGACTACCAAACAGTTAACTGAATTTTTAAAAGGGAGAACCATATTTGAATATGTCCTCTATGGTGTGATACTGGAATGGTACAACATGTAAATCCTAGAATTATTTATGGTTCTTATTTTTAAAAATAAGTAAGGTTGAAATGAATGAAACTAATCAATATTTATTATATTATTAGGAACTTAATGGACAAGACTTAAATTTCAGTGATGACACTAAGGTCATATACTTCAAAACACGTATATTTTTAATCATCTTTTACAAGTTATATTTTATTATCATTAAAAGAGTCTGAAACATAGCCAAGTTTTTTTTAAGAGAAATGCTTCTTAAGTGGTTCTTGAAAATAATCTTAAAGAATACTCTAATTATTCTTAATTTTATAGTAATTGTATTGTGGACACATATCTTCTCTCTGAAAGTAATTTGCTTATTATAAAACAAAATAGGTGTTCAATTTAAAAAAATATTTTAAGATTTTCCCTATTTATCTAGAATTCTCTTCATTCTCTATTAAGTTCTTAAGCTAATTATAGTATACAAAATACAAGTCAATGTATTAATTAATGAAAATTATATTATTAAATCTAGTAACAAGAAAGCCTTAAGAAAAATATTGCATCCTTAGAAGTTTGGAGTTAGAATGTGAGTGTGTGTGTGTGTGTGTGTGTGTGTGTGTGTGAAATAGAGTTGGATAAAGTTGAGATGGATTTTAATTCTTCGTCTCATAATAAAAATTCAACATATATTTCAATACCAAGTTTATTTTTAAGCTTTTTATTCCATTCTTGCTGGATGCACAGTTATATTGCTATGCAGATACATGATTTTATATTTTTACAGATAGTTTCATAGGGAGATAATTACTTCAGTGTCCCTCATCCTATAGTTTTTTTCATTCTCAGTGTTATTTGCTGCCCGAATGTAAAATCCATAAGAAAAAAGTTCATATTAAAGAGACACTAAACACTTGAAATGACATTTATATTTGAGAGTCAGTCACAGCTCTTTTTAAAATATGTTCTCTATAGCACTGTCAAATCCTTAAACACAAGCCTTATTCTCCCGTTTTCTTACTTAACTCTTTTCATGACTCCCAATCTTCTGTAGGATGAAATTCTGACCTGTAAGCATCATATATAAGACCTTTCTTGATCTCATCTCAATTTACCCTGGAAGCAACTTTGGCTGCCACCTCATATGCCAAAGTCTTTTTTTTAAGCTTTATTTATTTATTTTGAGAGAGAGAGAGAGAGAGAGAGAGAGAGAGAGAGAGAGAGAGAGAATGACAGCAGGGGAGGGGCAGAGAGAGAGAGAGAGAGAGAGAGAGAGAGAGAGAATCCCAAGCAGGCACTGTCAGTGCAGAGCCGGATGTGGTGCTCGAACTCACCAACCGCAAGATCATGACCTGAGCTGAAATCAAGACTCGGACGCTTCACGGAATGAGCCACCCAGGCACCCCATGCCAAAGACTTTTTATCCCAGCTTCACAGTTACCCTTCTTGCTCGAAGGAGCTGTTGGCATTTCAAGTAGCTTACCCCTTGCAAAGTTTCACAGCCCCCCCTCAGGCAGAGGTAGTAGGCTCTTCCTCTTGCTCCTTCCTCCTTAGAATACTACAGCAGTGCAATTAAATGTGTATCACGGGCATCTTTTCATATTTGTCCTAAAGCTACCTAAATATTTTAAATAAGGGCACAGAATCTTACTCTGTTCTGTGCGATATAGTTAACTATTTCCTAACAGACGGGCATATAGATTGATTCCAATTCATTGCTGCTGGAAACAATGATACAGAAAGTGCAGTTGACTCTTGAACAGCACAGGTTTGAACTGGGTTGGTTTTTTGGATAAATATAGAACAGTACTGTAAGTGTATTTTCTCTTATGATTTTCTTTTTTCTGGCTTACTTTATTGTAACAATGCAGTACATAACATATATAATATACAAAATATATGTCATTGGACTGTTTATGTTAATAGTGAGGCTTCAGGTCAACAGTAGACTATTAGTAATTAAGTTTTAGGAGGAGTCAAAGTTATAAGTAGATTTTCAACTGTATGAGGGGTGATCAGTGTCTCTGACCCCACATTGCTCCTGCGTTAACGGTATTCTCACACACAGCTCAGTGATCAGTTCTACAATTATTTTTATATAACAAGTTCTAGGAAAAGAATTACTGAGTTCAAAATATTCATGTTTTTATTTTGAAGACCAGCATTAAAATGAGGTATTAAAACATTAAGTATTTGATTATACTTGCAAATAAATAGAGGCAACCATTTAATTTCAAGCATCTATAAATGTCAAATACCTGTTTCAAATATATGCCAACTATGAGACAAATATTTGCCTTGCTTTATGGCCTATTTGATTAGATTATATGCTTACACAGTGAGATAGCATGCTCTTTTCTTTTTCAGTAGCTTTTGATAAGTCTTAAAAATAAAAAAGTTACAATGTTAACGGTCATTTTTAATTTCTGTGAAAACACAGCAGAAAATACATCAGAAAATATAGTAAAAAAAATCACGTTTTGTATATTTGCTGAGGCATGGCTAACTCCTCTTATTTCTCTGCCCAACCCAACCAGCAAAATAGTGGTGTTTGATAAATTGTAATTAGAGTAAATTACTGTTTAGATGCAGAGTTTGGGTAATGTGCTAATTGTAAAGCAAAATCCCCCCCCCCCCACACTTTGCCCATATTTGTGAATTAGGTATGAAAATCATCATCTGGTATTTTGAAGTTGTGTCTTTAGATTTATTGTTATAGCTCTTTTGATTCTGTAACTGTCTTATCTGAGAAGAGCATCTAGTTTTTAGCATTAAAGCATTCATTAGCTCAAGTATATCATTTTTAAAAAGTTTGATATATTTAACTTCTATGGCCATATGACATGCAATGTCTGTCCTTTTATTATTAATACATTTTGAAGGATCATTTATCTGCAGACCACAGAGCAGTAGTTAATAGATGTTTTGTCACCTATGTGACTGGTTCCTTAATTTCTTACATCGTCACTATTTATTGATAGGACCTTTTTAGTGTGTCAAAAGCATAGACTTTCTTTAACGTTCCTAACTCGAAAGTTTAGTGGTGACATTGCTAGCAAATGGTTAAGCTTGTGTAATTGCCGCCTCGTCTGCCTATCTTGGCATCTTGGTCTGCTACCCACTAGCCATATCACTTTAGACATAGGCAACTTGCCTGTCTCCTCTGGATAACCACAAAATGGGAACAGGGGTCTTTTCCTCATTCTGTTGTTATAAAAATTAAAGAAGAACAGAAAGGTGGGAAGGAGGGAGGGAGGGTGAAAGGAGGGAAGGAAGAAAGGAAAGAAGGAGGGAAGGAAGGAAGGAAAGAAGTTAGGCTAAATCTCTTAGCGATATGTTTGCAGTTGGGTTGTTTATAAAATTCCACTTGTCATTCCTTTGATTCTGTATACAAATTATATAAAATCACTCCCTTTGAGTTTTGAATTCATTTCAGTAATTTTGTGAACAATTATTTTAGATATCATTGTTCATAAAGAAAGTTTTCAGTGACTCAGTAGTTCCCATTCAATTAGGAAAAAAAAAACCTTTTTTTTTAAACATTTATTTATTGTCAAGAGACAGAGAGAGACAAGGCACTAACAGGGGAGGGGCGGAGAGAGGGAGACACAGAATCCAAAGCAGGCTCTAGGCTCTGAGCTGTCAGCACTGAGCCTGATTCAAACCTACCAACTGTGAGATAGTGACCTGAGCTGAAGTCAGACACTTAACTGATTGTGTCACCCAGGTGCCCTGTCAGTAGTTCGCATTCAAAATTAAATATTTGTCTTCCGTTATCTGTTACGAGTACTCAGTAGCTGTTAATAAATCAATTGGAAAAAAGCAAAACACCTTAATTGTTATATATACTTGCTTTTCTTTTTCCCTCAATGTATTGATTCATATTTATTCAGAAACATAAAAATGAAGTGACTATTTAATCATAATCTAAATTACCTGAGATGCCAAGAAACAAAGAAATAACTTAAAAGCTTAATATATTTGTGATTAAAATAATATATTTTGTCATGAAAGAAACTGGAATGCTGTTTAGAAAAATACCTGACATTCAGTTACCCTCCTACTTATAGGATGGTTAAGGTTTTTCACTGTCCATCTGGAATCAAAAGTTGCCTTTACACAAATGCTTTTTAAGCTGTTGGAGCTGGTCTTGCTTGGTTTTTGTATGTGATAGTTTTCAAACTTGTTGCAATAGAAAAGTACAGTAAGGGAAATAGCTAAGGGGAAAGAAATTGCTCTGAAATATTTGCTTTAAGAGTCTAAAACAAATCTTTTACAAAAACTGAGGAATAAAGAACACACTGTACTTAAAACTCAGAGTGGGCAGGGAGCCTATTTTTATTAGCATCAATGCATAGCATTCAGGTGGAACACAATAGGCTTCCAATAAAGGTGAGGTGTATAGAAGAAAATAATCACAGGGTATATGTGGTGACGGGGGTTAGGGTAGCAAAATTGGTCTTCATCGTCATGTTGCAAATTGGCTGTTGAATACATACTGTTGATACAAAATATTAGCACAAAAAGATCTGAAATTAAAAAAAATAATAATATTGAAACCTCAAAGAAGGGTTGTTACATCCAAAAAAAAACCATAAAAAATAAAAACCCTCTTATACTAAAGACAGCCTCCTCTCTTTAAGAAAACTTAATTATATAAGATTTTCTTCATCATTTTTTAAAAGCTGGGTGTAGACGGAATCCTTATCGACACACTTATCACTGTCCACAAACGATGTAAAAATCCTATCTGATTGGCCATGTAACGGAGAGATGAGACTGGTCGCTATGACTGTGCTATCTCTGAAAGCACTTACCTGGAATCATTCAGAAATGATGGCATTAGATGTTTTGTTTTTATTATCCGAATAGCAATCTTAATGACCCACTTTCCCTGGAATGTGGAGAAATTGCCCAAGAGTGATTTTGGAAAATGAAGAACAAACTATTCAATAGCAAACATGATATTTTATTGCAGTGATCAAAAAGAAAACCAGAGACTATGTCTTTTAAAAAAAAAAAATGCTTGGCTCTATAGCTTTAAGTCGTAACTAATATGGAAAGTTTGTCATAAAACTAGTCATATTTTTAAAATCCATATTGGCAGTGTTTTAAGTAACTGGCAAGATTTCATTTTGCTTTATGCTATTCCTTCAGGCATGGCACTCCACTATTGATCACCACCTAATGGTTTTGTTGGCACTAGAGATTTTGTGGGCAAGGCTTCAGGCTATAAATTGCATACAGGAAACCATACATGTTTTTCTTTCATAACAATTCCATCATTTAATACTATATTTAGAGTCCATTTTAAGTATTCTATAAAGAGAGCATGAAATAATTATTAAATAAAAAAATTACCTAGAAGATGTTGTTGTCACCTACTTTAGCCAATATTCATCTAAGAATTCATCTGTAAGATGCTAGAATATACTTTTAACAGCCTTCCCAGGCCAAATTGTCTTGTTCATATTTATCACTGTATAGCATTTATGATTTTTTTTACATTCTTTATTCAGAAAAGTGCTGGAAACAATTTGGCAATTATTCTAGCCATTAGAATATCTATGATCCATATAAATCTTATAGTTTATGCTTGAGTGAATATCTTAACAAACAAATGAGAATTTGTTGGAAAATTTATTTTTGGCAATACTAAAGCTGGGAATAGATTCAGAATATATCAGGTATTACTATATGCATATGAGCATCATCTATGATATTATAGGTTGTGTTTCTCTGCCTTCTTAAAATTCTGAAAAGTTAAAAGAAACATTATGCCACTGTTGTTGACCTATGAAAAATAATGACTCGAGATACATTTAACTAACCATGCTTTCAGAATCCCACACTTTGGAGGCACCTGGGTGGCTCAGTAGGTTAAGGGCCCAACTTTGGCTCAGGTCATGATCTCACGGCTGGTGAGTTCAGCCCCACGTTGGGCTCTGTGGGCTGACAGCTCAGAGCCTGGAGCCTGCTTTGGATTCTGTGTCTCCCTCTCTCTCTGCCCTTTCCCTGCTTGTTTTCTCTCTCTCTCTCTCTCTCTCTCTCTCTCTCTCTCTCTCTCTCTCTCTTTCTCTCTCTCTCTCTCTCAAAAATAAATAAACATTAGGGACACCTGGGTGGCTCAGTTGGTTAAGCGTCCAACTTTGGCTCAGGTCATGATCTCACTGTTCATGAGTTCAAGCCCCGTGTCGGGCTCCATACTGACAGCTCAACTTGGAGCCTGCCTCAGATTCTGTGTCTCCCTCTCTCTATGCCCCTCCCCTGATTGCACTCTGTCTTCCTCTGTCTCTCAAAAATAAATAAACATTAAAAAAAATTGAAAAAAATAAACATTAAAGAAAATCCACACTTTTCCATATAACTGCTTGAATTGGACAGATATTTAATTAGTTCAGACTGTGTTAATATTACGTAGGTACAGATTGTCTCTAAACAATAGAAAAAAAGTCCTTAAACACACATCTACTTTCACTGATTGTTAATAAGAATAGAAATGAAATACGAATACAAAAATCCAAGCTTTTTGTGCCACTGTTCGACAGCAGTGTGCATGTGTATTTGCCAGCAATGTAATGAACACTCAGAGAGGGTGCTTCTCAGACACTTGGATCTGAAGAGAGCAAAGTTATAGATACATGTTCTATCTTAATAACAGGAGAAATAAAGAGAAACTCTGGCACTTTTTTTTCCCAGTCAGCAGTCACAAAAATGTATTTAATAACAAGCAGCCAGCTTCTTAACTATTTTAGGTAAATGGAAAGTGAGGAAGACACATGTGTTAGATTGCTAGGCCTATCATAACAAAAGACCATGGACTGGGTGCCTGAAACAACAGACATTTATTTTCTTGCCTTTCTGGAGGCTGGAAGTCGAAGATCAAGGTATCGGCAGGGTTGGTTTCTTCTCTCCTTGGCTTGCAGATGACCACCAGGCTGTGTCCTCTCATGGTCTTTCTTCTGGTGTCTCTGTGTCCAAACTTCCACCTCTTCTAAAGATACCAGTCATACTGGATCATAGCCCACCCTAACAGTCTCATTTTAACTTAATTACCTTTTAAAGACCTTCTCTCCAAATGCAGTTACCTTCTGAGGTACTCAGGGTTAAGACTTCAACATATGAATTTGGGGAGGGCACAATTGAGCCCGTAATGGCACACCTCCCATTCTTTGTCACTTTCCATTTTGAAAATATGGATGCATTATCAGGACATGTAGGGGTTTTTTTTGTATTTTTTTTTTTTACATTTCAAACAAAATATTATATAGTAGGTACAATCTTTGGATATTATATCTAATCAAATAACTGGAACTCTATAATTTTTTTAAAGGATGCTGAGGTGACAAAATAGATATTATGAAGTCCAGGTGCCAAACATCATATGCTTTACTCATAGGAACACATTTTAGGCCCCCACTCATATCTGATTTATTTTTCATTCACACATTCTTATAACTGAAGCAATCATCTGATTTCCTGGCATTAGAAAACGCTTCGGGTTAGGAGACAGCTGATGTTAGCTGTCATCTCCCAGCTCCTGTTTTACAGGTGAGATACATGGGCCCTGAAGGTCAGTGGCAGAATCCACAGGAAAAGCTGCCTTCTTGGTTGTATATCCAGAGCTCTTACATGAGCTGCTTGCTGATTTGGGATTGAATTCTGGCATCCGAGGTTCTAGCAAAGCTATTCCTAATGGGAAAAGGCTGCTGAGATTACCTATCCACAGTGGGACAGAATACTTCATTAGATCTCTTTGCTGTTGTTCAAAACCGTAAAAGAAAATCTTAGTAAGACAAGTGAAACGACCTAGAGATCTGTGACAAGGGCCAGACATGCCCAGCTACCACCCCAGGTGGACTAATCAGTGTGAATCCTCACCAACTCTCTAATTTGCAGAAGCATTGTCCATTTTCAGTCTTGTCTGATAATTGGCTAGAGATTAGAAAAACATAAAAAGGGAAAAAGTTTTTTTCTGTCCAGCCCAGTATCCATCTCTCATGCTCTTTATTATTTCAGTCTTATTTACCTAACAACAGGAGAGAAGTTATATACTTCAGCTTCACTTTTTAGATTTTTTCCATCCTGTTTGCTAGTGTTCTTTGTTTATAGGCACAGATTTGGTCTATTTAAAGTAGGTTTAAATACCATTTTCCAGGAAGTGTTTTCTAACTTCTCTAACCCACAAAGCTCTCTTTTTTGGAGTCCTCAATAATACCCACTGGCTGGAATGCTCACTTGACATTCATCTAGGGTGGTGTGTGCCTTTTTTCTTAAATGGATTGCAAATCTCTTAGCAGCAAGGGGTTTGTTCAATATCTCTATGAGTTTGCTATTTCTTAGGTCAGGAACCACCAACAAAGTGCATTTCTGTCTCCTCCAGCTGTTTCCGGTCTGATAGCTTCAAAGTGAGATGCTGTTAGGACCTCTCCTTCCAGGGGAGCTTGCCTGTAGGTTTCTGGCAGGGCCTTCTAATGGGTGATATCATTCTTCATATCATTTTACATGGAAAAGAACATTTTCATGGGCTTTGCAGTTCTTACAGCTGCTAAAACATGCATCACAAGTGAGAATTCCAGTGACCCTATATTAGTTATTAAAAACTGGAAACATAAAAGGATTTTAAGAATGTGGTTAATTTAGGGCGCCTGGGTGGCGCAGTCGGTTAAGCGTCCGACTTCAGCCAGGTCACGATCTCGCGGTCCGTGAGTTCGAGCCCCGCGTCAGGCTCTGGGCTGATGGCTCGGAGCCTGGAGCCTGTTTCCGATTCTGTGTCTCCCTCTCTCTCTGCCCCTCCCCCGTTCATGCTCTGTCTCTCTCTGTCCCAAAAATAAATTTAAAAAGTTGAAAAAAAATTAAAAAAAAAAAAAAAGAATGTGGTTAATTTAATATATTGTGATCTAGAGTAAATGGAATTTCTGGAAAAAAGAGAATGGGGATTTCTGGAGAGAAGAGGGAGAGAGTAGGAAACATTTTTATTAATCAAAATTTTTTGCCCAGAACTCACCTGTTTCTTGTTGCCGTTTAGATGATATTATTAAGACACACACATACCTACACACACACACACACGCACGTGCACGTGCACGTGCACACATACTCAAGGCAGGGGATAGGAGAGAAAGAAAGGGAGAGAGAGAGTGCACAATGGGAAACTGTGCCTTAAAGTATACCTACTTTTATAGAGCACATCAAAGTATTTAGTTCATATGTCCTTCTTATAGAATGACATGGCTGCAAATCGAAACATATTACGCTGCTTAGCCTTCCCAGCTTGATGATGCTTCTCCTCTTTATCCTCCTGGAGCCAGTAGGTGCTAAGTGGTCAGCAGGCCTGGACAAATAGTAACGATCCAGTTATCATTTCTTACAAGCTCATTGTCTCTGTGCAACCTTAGTGAGAGAAAGAAGAAAGTTTCATGTTAAGATCTGCAGTAAATTCAGTCCCACAGTTGTTTCAATGAAATAGTCCAGAAAATTTAAAAAAAATGCTTTAAAAAATAGAAAATAATACTGTGTAAGCTACCAACAGAGGCTACTTAACCAGTGACGCAGCCACTTAACCTCATGGCATCCATCACGTGAGTCTAAAATATTACAGAATTTTTTTTCCCAACAGTGATAAAAAACAACTCATTGTCTGTGCTTTTTGTAAGAACTATCAGCTATGGGAGTAACTTAAAACTGTTCTAAGCCCCAAACATATAGTGATTTTTGTTTTTTGAGAGAGAGAGAGTGCATGCCAGGAGCAAGTGGGGGAGAGGGAGAGGGAAAAAGAGAATCTCATTCAGGCTCCATGCCCAATACAGAGCCCTACGAGGGCTCAATCTCAAAATCCTGAAATCATGACCTGAGCCAAAATCAAGAGTCAGACGTTTTGCTTAACCGAATGAGCCACTCAGGATATTGCATAAATGTTTCTTGTAAGCTCACATAAAAACTTGAAAGTCATATATCTTATTAAGTGGCAGGGCCAGAATAAGATGCTGGACTAGAGGATTTCAAAGTTTATGCTTGTTTTATGAAGTTCTACCTCAAATATATCTTGAGACTTACACAGTGATTTGTTGGGATTTGAAGATGAAGTAATCAAGAGATAAACATATTCAACAAAATTAGAGGAAAGAAATCTCCACAGGGTTTCTGTGCATCTATTTCTTTACTTACACATTGCTTTGACTACCCTGAGAGCTCCCAACTCTGGTAAGAATCAGAGTGCAATGACCACGTTTAGCAAGACACTCCCAAGGGCTGAATGTCTTCTTGTGCCTGACTGGTCCTGGCAGCTTGGATGTTAGAAGGCTTCTGGCATTCACTTGTTGAAAGTTTGGATGTACCTGCATTTCAATGCCTATTGATCTCCTTTGCTTGAAAAAAAATATCCTTCTTTGTTTCTCTATTACCTATTTTATCATTTGCATTTCTCTCCCTGAGTAAACTTATTCCACATCCATAACTTCCCATGACAGAGACTCCCGCATGTGTATTTGACTTACAGTTCTGCCATGGGCTCCAATTCCAGATCACTCTTAGATGTTTTAACTCAGGCATTCTACAGGTTAGAATTTCCAAGTAACTTCCCTCCTTGTGGCTGATTAATTCTATTCTCTGTACCCACACTGACGTAACATCTGTCCTTTCGTTATAACCCAAGTAACAGAAGGTGGCCTGGGGAGGTTATTTGGGAATGAGAGAGAGAGAGAGAGAGAAAGAGAGAGAGAGAGAGAGAGAGAGAGAGAGAATTTGGTTACTGCAAAGATGCATCACTAATATGTAGTTGTACTGAAGAGCTGGGTGCTGTGCCAAAGTTGTACTTTAGAGAACAGAGAATCTATGTGTGGGTCATGGATCTATTTATATTTTTATCTATTTATCTATCATCTATGTATCTATTTTTTCCCTTCCTTCTGCCTTTCCGCCCTCCCACACTCCCTTCTTTCTTTGTCTAGAAGACTCCTTTGACGTTTAATCACCTAGAAGTCAGGTAATGTTACAGCTAGACTTTGCCTTAGCAATCATTCAATCTAATGGTTTTACTTTCAGTTCAGAAAAGTAACCATCCGGGAAAGTTAGACAACATCTTGAGCTGGGACTACTTTCCTCGTGTTCAGCAGACAAGTTGGGAGCACCTCAGTGGTCTGCTTGCACTACAATTTCCATGATCTGTGACTGATTCAGCAAAACCGATGCCTCTTCTTTCATCTCAGAGAAAGGATGCCAGAGACAGCAATCTATCTGAATTTAAAATAGCAGAATCATTATATTGTGACACTTCGACGCAGTCTTGGCCACCTGAAAGCAAAGAAGATGCACCATCATCAAACCACAGAGAGAACACCTTCTCCTCAGAGTGCTGGAGCTCGGAGGCACCTGGGGAGGGCGGCACGCTAGTACTTTCATTTCACTAAAGGAAACCATTTAGTAAATTGCCACTGAATACTCTTAAGAGGCCCTTAAGAAGTCTGCAAGTGTTAAAGTAACTCCCAAAGTGTCTGGCCCAGGCTCAGGGAAGAAGAACATACTCTAAACTTGGGGAAAATTAGAGAATAATAATAACAAAAATAGCTCTCCTTTTGTAGCCACTTAGAAAGCCCAGAATATATTTCTTTTACTCATCTGCATTTTCGTGTTGGCAGCAGCAAGGTTAAATGAGGTTTTCTGGCCTGTCTGTTAAACTTGTGGGTATTCCCACTGGAACTCTGCCCAGGTGTTACAGAGATTTACCAGCCTTACTGTCTTGCTAAATATGGCTCACCGTCAGGGGTAAGTAAGGTTGCAATGAGAAAAATTGAACTTGTAGTTTGCTAATATGAATGCAGTATTCTGTGTGCCATGGGTCATATACATGTGTTGTGTGTGTCTGTGCCTTTGTCAGTCTGGCTGCCTCTAGCAGTGTGTGTGTGTGTGTGTGTGTGTGTGTGTGTGTATGGGTCTATAAGGAATAATAAAATCATTCTTTTGAAACGAAGAAAAGGTGTGTCTAGAATAAGTATATGAGAAATATTTCTGTTTGGGGATCCAAAAGATTTGAGGGAAAAATCTGGTATTTTCAAATTAGTTTTCTTTTCTGAAAATTAAACAATTAGTGATTTTATTAAACAATATTTTGTAAATAAGAGCATAATGATATATTAAGGCATATTTATTTCTTGAAATTTCCAAAATTGAAATAGTTTGAAACATGATATATTTTAAAAAGAAGTAACCAGAATTTTCTGACAATGCCTTATTGAAGGTATCTAGAGAAACAAGAAGATAACTTCTTATTTCTAAATCCTCAGTAGTTCTCCTCTTGCACTTAGATTGAAATAGACATTACCTAGGATGGTTTATAAGGTCTTGTTCTGTGACTTTGTTTATGCAAACGGATCCCTCTAAAGCATTCAAGTATTTGATTGCTTGAATTTGTATAGTTATATTAAAACAGTTCACATTTCTATAAACACATTCCTATGTCTTGAGTGAAGTACGAAAAAATAAAAATCAATTCAAGAAAAAAAGCCCATTCCAGGAAAGTTCCTAAACAAAAGCAGTATTTTTTATTTAAAACACATGCTATAATGAAATAAAATTCTGTTGAAGCCATTGAAATGTGTCAATAGAAGAATACACAGATAATTGAAAATCAACAACTAATAGGAATTCTCTATTATTTATTTTCTTCCTCTAAGATATTTTGGCTCTAATGAAGAATGAAAGGTTATGCTAATATCTGAGGTCAAATAATGAACTCCAGTTGATGTTTCATGGTCAGTCCCATCTGAAATATCTTTAATCATCTTATATTTACCCTTAAGGATTCCTTTATTCTCAGTTTATTTTCCTTACAAATCCTAAACACTCAAATATTTTCAATATTTAATAAACATTTGAGAACGTGTTCGCAATATATACTATTTTACTTAATATGGCCGGAAATTTTGCTAATATGTTCATGGAACATGAACATGTAAACAAAGCAACGTGAAAAAAAAATTGAAATTGATGATCAGTAAACCAGCAATTTTATTAGTCAGAATCTACCTGAAATTACAGAAACTACACCAGTGTTTAGAATCTTAGAGTCTGAAAAGGTACACAAGGAAAATAACTTTCCTTCCTTTAAACAAGACAACTGAAGGAGAAAAAATATCTACAAATGGAATAATTTTCATCCAATTGCTGTCTTCTCGCTGATGATTGGTTAACACTATTTTCTAGGAGTAGATAGGCAGTGTCAAGAGTAAAGGACAAAGAAGATGCAGTGTCTCAAAGGTGTGCCCAGTATACCCATGAGCCTGCAAATGTATAGATTATGAAGTTGTTCTGTTTACACAATTTGTCTAAATCATATGTCAATTTATATTTTATAGAGCTTCACTGTTAAGTGATTTTTTTCTTCTAATGACCTGTTGACACTTGGAACCATTGGGTAAATAAGAATTATTAAGTAGAATGCTGGAATCTGAGGAAATATTACTACTGGCCGTAAAAACACATATTCCCATTCACACATATAGGACTCTCCAGAAAGCACACACAGGATAGATAGAACCTCATTCTTTTAGAGCTTATGACCTCATGTTCTACTACCTCATCCTTGTCAACCTGAATAAGGGGGTAAACTGAGGCAAGCTCAAATTGTCAGAAATTGAGTTTATTTGGGAATAGCAGAGGGATTGCAAACTACAGGCTGGTCTCTTGGCGGCTTGGGATGGGTTGTGTTTATGGACAAGGGGTGCTCAAGAGGGGGAAGTCTAACCCGAGGCTAAGCAAGAAGTTCATTGACTGGCGGATGGAGAGAGATTATTGAGGGAGGTCTGTTGGTTAAGAGAGAAGTCTCCGTCTTCTGTAAGGTGGACATTTATGAAATCAGTTTCTCTGTTCTTAAGGTCAATTCTTCTGAGGGCGCGTGTATGAAATTCTCATCTCATATCCTTCAGTTTTATTTTAGATTGAGATCCTTTCCCATCCTCGTTCTATTTGGGATCGTAGGTCATCGTTTTGTCCACAGCTGGCCAACATGTAGATGTGCCAGTGTCTGTACTTCTTTCATAACCATGACTTCAACACCATGTCATTGCTCCACACCTGTGGCCATTTGTCACCCCCCAAATGCCTCCCTGCATTGATCAGTTCAAAAGTAGTGATCATTACCAATAGAGGATTATATATTTTTCATGTGTATGTATAAATATATATATTTATATAATAGGATATCTATATCTATCTATTTCTCTCTATTTTAATCTATCTAGTCCTCTCAATTTTAATTAATAAACGTGGTGCTAATCTTTCTTACAAATAGAGGCATTGGCTGTGTATGTCTAAAATCTACTGAACTGTGTGGTCTTGAAAATATTAGTAGCCTTTGATGGCTAGAGGAATTAAGATGCATATTTTTTTTATTCTGAAGGTGATTTTTAAAACACAAGAATATTCTGAAAGGTTTACCAAGATATTCTGTTATAAAACAGTAAAACCGTATATGTTTAGGAGATCAGAACAATTTTTTTGATTTATTTTCTGGTTACTGGGCTAGGCCTACATGGTAGTTTTCCTTTTGCTGCTGTAACAGATTGACACAAACTTAGTGGCTCACAACAACCAAGATTATAGTTAAGTCAGTCAGAAATCTGGACTAAAATCAAGGTGCTGACAGACTACGTTTCTTTCTGGAGGCCCTAGGGAGAATCCGTGGCTTTGTCCAGTTATGAGAGGCCACTCCCTTCCTTGGCTCTGTCTCTCTTGCATCTTCATAGGCCGCAATGGCATGTTGCATCCTTCTCACTTTGAATCACTTTGACTTGACTGTGTAGTCACAGGTCTTTCACCGACTCTCCTCTTCTGCCTCCATCCTCTACTTTTCAAGTCCCTTATGATTATGTTGGGCCCACCTGGATAATCCAGGATAATCCTCCCATTTTAAGGTCCGGTTGATTAAAAACCATAATTCTATCTAAACCTTAATTCCCCTTTACCACACAACCTAAAATATTCACAGATCAAGGGATTCAGACATGGAAATCTTTTGGGGGCTATTATTCAACCTTCCATAGCTTCTTGTATGGATTAAATCCTTGAAGCTGTCAGCAGGATTGTGGCTCTAAATTGGATACGCCAGTCTATACCCTTCGAGTAACATTCCAGAGAAACGTGGTCAAAAGGATATTTACACCTTTGAAACTGCTAGCATATTTACAATTTAGCTCTACAAATGAGTTAAACTGCCAACCTATAGAGGTACATTATCTCTTATAAATTAATCCTTTACCACAGTGAGAAATCGTCTGACTTATTCTACTCCATGATTGCAGTGATTAAAAAACAAAAACAAAATGGAAAAAAATTTGGCATGTTTTCTTTCCTTCCTCTATTTTCTACAGATATGTAACTCAAATATTTGAATTTATCACTCAAGGTGATATGTGATATGCCCTCCCTCCCTCCAAAATATGAAAATATTTTGTTTTTCTTTCTGTATCTAGTCTCGAAGCCTTGGGTTGTAATGTTAATAATTAAAAACTCAATTATAAGTCAGAACACATTTAACTTATTTTTCTATGTGTGCTCATTTGCTCCCATTGAGTTCTGTCCACAGCTGAATTCTCCCCTTGATAATTTCACTCTTTGTTATTTTTGTTGCAAGATTTTGAGGGGCCATGGTAGATGTTTGGGGGGACAGAAACATAATCGAAAGGAGAAGGGGAAGGAACTTACTTCCTCGGTGTCCCTTGAGGCAGGATGGGACCCACCTTAAGAGGTAGACCAAGAACTTGATTATGACTGTAGAAAACTATGACTTTGTACCCCACAGCTTGGTATAGAGGAAAAAATATTGCCCAAATTAGCTGTTAGGAGTTTCTTTGACCATTAGTAACATTGCCTTTTTGTTTTTCATTTGTCAAGTTTGAGGATTGCACTAAATTTTTTGAAAAAGTTAGAGTCTCAAGATCAAAGACTTCATGTCTTAATCTCAATTTATTCAGTACTTCTGTGTATATTTAATTATTAGACTAGCTTTTACAAACACACTTATATGTAGATGCAAATAGTAAAGTTTGGTTTAAAAACATCCCTTATGATATGACGACTACTTGAGGAAATTTGAAGTAAAGAAATAACAGTGATAACATCTGCAAAAGATTACTTACACATTCGCATTAGTTCTCATCGTGTGAGTGAACAATAGATTATAGTGAATGGGTAACTCAGATGTCGCTTTTGATTTACTCCATTATTTTTGTTTTATGTATCTTTCCTTCCATCTCAGACTAATGAAAATATCTCACTTTTTTCTAGAGAAAAACTGCCTGGTTTGAATCACAGCCCTCTCATTTTAGCTGTGTGGCTTTGGCCAAGGTAGTGTTTCTCTGTGCCTCATAGTCTCATCTGTAAAATGGGGGTATTAATAGTATGTACCCCATAGAGTGTTCTGAGAACTAAGTAGGTTGGTACACGCAAAACACTTAGAACAGTGCTGGGAAAAGTAAACACTCAGTACTGATGAGCTGTTATGATTCAGGAGTCATGCAGTCACCAAAACTGGATTAGAGACAGTGTGCGACACTGTAGAAACTGTGACACCACCTCCCACTCTTATCTACCGCTTCCTAGAAACACTGGAATCAAGTTGCGAACACACTGGAGAGGGATTGACAAGGTGCATTTTCTTCTTCTTTGTTCTGTCTGTGGCAACAGGAAAGGGACAATTTGTGCTGCATGATAGGTCAAAAGTCTTCAGAGATTTTACTGTCAAGCCTGAATCTAAAGTCAGTTTATATTCATTGCCAAGGAGAAACTACCTAATCACTGCCTGGAATGTGCTCCCAGCCTGGCACTGACATCTCTGACAGGCTTCTGGGAGACTCGTATGATGGGCTTTTTACCTTACTAATTTGGGCCTCTCTTAGAGCCTGCCTAGCCCATGTGGCTTCTCAGGACCCAACGGTGGGTCATTCAAAAGGAGAAACAGGGGAAAACATTTGCAGTGAAAGCATCTAAATCTTCCCTTGCCACGCCTGTGAGAGAAAAACCCTTCTTTGTAGGGATTTAAGTCAGCTTACCTCCTCTGTAACCAATCGATGTACGATGTTTGTACAATGTTTTTGAGCCTCCTCAATTCAATGAGTTACAGGCATATGTTCAAATACCAGGAGGAAGAGATGGTGTATAAACGTGCAGCTACCCTCCTTCCAACCAACCTGATCTTTGGTTAATGTGCCTTCAAGAATTCCTAACATTTAATGTCGATCCAGACAATGATAATTGTTTTCTTAATTTTTATTTTTTAGGTTTTTTTCTTCCTTCAAATTTATTTATTTATAATAATATAACTAGAATGTTATGGTAATTATATTTTAAATGATTTTTTTCTTTATATGAAGATTTGCTATTTGAGAACTGGAGGCAAAATCTTTTGGTAAAATTGTGAAGTATTTATTAAATAATTACTGTAATATACCTCTGCCAGGCCTATAATTATGTATTTCCTACATTCTTATGTGCATAGCTTTTAAATTATAAGATGTTCTGCAAATTGAATACGTGACAATGTACAAAACTAGTTTTATGCACATTTAACTGGATACAACATGACATAGCATAGCTAATTAGCCATCTTGACATATTTAAGTCATACCTAACCACCAAGCCCAGCACAGATGTCATCTTCATTAAGCTTTCTGCATATACCATTCATGTTGTATAATTTCCATGTGTTTTTTCCATATATCATATTGTAATAACATTGAAAGAAGAATAATTTTATTCCTTTCATTTATCTTTCACAATGCTCTGTATTCAGAAATTAATAATATTTTTCACTTAGGTGTCTTTGTAGTGAGAATAATGGTCAGTAAACAGCTTATCGATGGCCCAACCCAACCACAATAAAGGTGTAGATTCAGGGAGAGAATATTGTAGATGAGGGGAGTGTAAGTCATTCATTTGGTATGAAGACATGTAAAAACATGATTTGTAATATTAAAAATATTTTAACTTTAAGTAGAAGAATAAAAGCCTGAGCATATTTCTTGAGGGTCACACAGGGGAAGGATTAGGTTTAGGACGATTCAAGAATCTGGAAGATGGATGGGATCCTTGGGTGGCTTAGTTGGTTAAGCATCCGGCTTTGGCTCGGGACATGATCTCACGGTTTGTGAGTTCAAGCCCCATGTCGGGCTTTGTGCTGACAGCTCAGAGCTTGGAACTTGCTTCAGACTCTGTGTCTCCCTCTTTCTCTGCTCCTCCCTTGCTCACACTGTCTCTCTCTCTCTGTCTCTCAAAAATAAATAAATGTTAAAAGAATTTTTTTAAAAATCTGGAAGATGGACTAATAGGGGAGTTGGGAAGAATTTATGTAAATTTTTCTACAAATAACTGTATCCTCACGACATCATAAATAGTAAAAATTAATTTTTATTATTTCAGGAAATTTTCAAATAGAATATTACATTTAATGATCAGTTGTTTCATTGTGCATGTGCTGTTGAACATATGCTTATCTTAAATTTAAGTAATAGTCACAAATTTTAATATTATAAAAACAAATCTTAACAGTATTTTTATGCTTTTTTGTTCAGAAAACTCAATATTTAAAAAATAACACAAATCTTAAAAACATTTCTCATAATTTAAATACCTTTTTTCCCCCCAGAAACCTCAGTTAATAGTTTTTAAAATACAACTCAGGGTATAATTTCCCAAGGCTAAATGTTAGCAGTCAGCAATAATAGTTACCTTAAATCAATCATCTTAACATTTTCAATCCACAGAGATTTCCTCTGAAAAAGAATATAGTGACTGGGATGGCACTAGGGGAGCAATCTGCAAGTCTATTTCTGGAAGGCACTATTCCTGTTAGTAGCACACAAAACCATTTTTCCCCCTTCTGTTGGTTTTAGTTCTCTGACAAAATAGCCAAACTTATAAAGTTAACATACAAAAAAATAAGGAATTCACATTTAGTTGTATTTACACTAAGACAGTATTAGCAACGGGATTTTTGATAGTAGAACGATCCATCTTCCCTGGTGATATAATACCTCAGTCAGCTGGGAGTTGAGTTAAAGGAAGGCTTTCTTAATTATTTCCAGACGCTTGGACTGCCATGCATGGGTGGTCGTGTTCCTTACTAAGTTGTGAGAGGAAGGAGAGGAGAAATAGATTTGGGGGAAGATGATGAGTTTAATTTTAAGTGTCTTGAAGCTGAGGTTATTTTGGGAAATTTGAGTAGAGATCTTTAAACACAGAGACTGTTATGGACATGGACATTTCTTAAAGCTAATAAGCTTCTTTTGCCAACTTTCCATGCATGAATTTCTGTGTGCCAAAAATATCTTGCACAACCTGCTACAGCAATGCTAATGCAGGTGTGTGCTCAAATGTTATTTGTCAATAAGGCCCTCCTGACTACCTTTTTATTAAAAAAAAAAATCCCTTGAGCACTGGGTGTTGTATGGAAACCAATTTGACAGTAAATTTCATATATTAAAAAAAAAAAAATTTTTTTAAAATCCCTCCCATTTATGTCCACATTCCCTATTCTACTTTTTTGCATTTTTTCCTCCATATCACTAATCACCTTTTGACATGTTATTTATTGCACTTATTTTTTTAAATCTCTTGCTCTCACCCACATCATACAAAGTCCCTCCACAAAGGCAAGGACTTTAGTTTAGTGCTGTATCCCCAACAGCTAAATTTGTGCCAGACACATAATATGTGCTCGTAATTTTGTTGAATGAATCAATGAGTATTAAGTCAATTACTAGTCCTTGAAATTCTGTATCAACATCTTTTATATGTAGCGAGACGATCCACCATTAAAAGCAATAAATAAATAATAAACATGTTTCTCCAATTAAAAAAAGTAGTATGATTATATCACCCTTAGTCATGGCTCTACATAGGCTGAAATGTAACAGTTGTACATCCACATATAAAAAAATGACACAGCCATGCTTTCTTGTGAGAAATACTTGCAGATATTTTCCAAATGAGTGACTCCTTAATACATTAGCCCTGAGTGGACTTCCAGATATCCAAGTTCATTCTATTTAAAGTAGTTTGAGCACTCTTGACAGAATGAAGTTTCAAGGCCAAGGAATGGACTAAATGTGTAGAGACCATAGGGAGAATGTTAAAGGACAGTGAGAAGTCCTTCCAAGTCTTTCACAATTCCTTTAATTCTTTGATTAGATATTCCATTCCACTGGACTAAGGTCTGATTTAAAGTCCCAACTTAGAATGGAAGTGCCTCTCGAAGGGTGTGTATTTATTACGTATCCTTCGACATTAATTAGTTATCAAAACCATTTTGGCAGTGAAGAACATCTGAGTGAAAGTTAACAGTGGATATTATGTCTAGAAGTTAATGGAGAGGAGGGTGGAAAATAGGTCATAGTCTTAGGAATCAACAGGCTTCTTTCCTCTTATTGGATCAAACACCACAATGCCTAATGAGGAATGGCCAGCCTGCTTCAAATGCACTTACAAATTAAATGCAAATGGCCACAACTCTTATTGGCTTTATAATTAGGATATTTGTTGTAATTCACAATATATATCCCGGGGAAGAGCAGGTATAGATTTGATTGAGTTGGTGGCTCAAAATTCTCATTGAACTTTCAGGCTCTTTTCTGTCAGCTTTCAGCCCTACCTTCCTTAGTGTGTCTGCTTTGGTCTCTAGTCCAGCCTGCCTTAGATCACAATATGACAGAAATTCCAGAAGAAGAGAGAAAAACAGCTTCTCTGGTTTTCCTTTTAAGAGTCAGGAGATATTTCCAAGAAGCACCCATGAAGCTTTCCCCACATATCTGATATTACACCAATCACCAGTAGGGTGTAGTGGGATTACTAGGTTTGTTCACTAATCTGGATTTATATGAATTACATGGGGACTAGTGGACAAACGAGCTTCTCTGGGCCATTAGCAAAGACTGAAGAAGTGGTCGTAATTGGCAACCAGCAGGGCTCGCTGTAGGAAGCAAATAGCATTAGAAACCAGCACTGCGTAATTAACTCAGTGTCTGTATGGAAGAAGCCAAAACTGTGAAATACACAAATAGACATCTGCACAATTTTATTCAACAATACAAACATATAAAATATGTAGATTATCAAATGCCCAAGATTTACCATCATCCTCATCTCAGTGCAGAGACTAAGATTATAAAATATGAGCATGATAGAAAAAATGTTACTTGTCCCAAAGACAAATTGTCAGACAATTTGAAATCCCCCCTTGCAGTTTTCTTCACATTAGTTGCTTTTGTGTATTTGTGCTAGAAAGATCAAATAAATCCTAGAATAAGAGTAATACGATCTCAAAGAATTAGTCTTCTGTTTGTCTTTTGATCTATGCGTATTTACTACTCAAAGTTTTCATCTTTTTAAAATTAAAAAAATAATAATGTCAGGTGTTTTTGCTTTGGTTTGGTTTCATTTTGCTTACAAGAGGCCAGTTCAACTACCCAGTTTACCATTGGGGTGGATAGCACATAGGGATGGAAGTTAGTTAAATGATCTAAGTAATGCTGTAGTCATCTAACATTGAAGACACTTTGCTTGCTGATTTTCATATGTTCTGTATAAACCATGATATCAACAATAGATTGCCTTATCTTCATTTGAGTTATTGCTTCACTAAAGTTCTTCTCTCAACTTGTAAGCAAGTATGCTGGTGAAAAGGCTACTGCTGAAAGTCTTTAATAATAGATTAGCCTTTCTGCTAAACATGGAGACAGAAAGATGAAAAATGAATGTGTCAGTGGATTCCATGCTCCAGATGACTTGGAATTTGGAAAATGTAAAATGAAAGAAACAAGCAGACAACAGAAGAGTCTAAGTCAGCTTTTAAAGCTGCAATAAAAAAATGCTCTGGGCAATGGGGGGGGGGGCAGATACAGAGAAAGAGAATGGAGGGAGAGAGGGAAGAATATTTGGAATTAAATATGCATAAGACATGTTCAGGTTCTCAATTTAAAATAAAATATAACTTTGGTGATTAAAAATAGTGGTTGAAATTCAACTTACCTTAATATTTTATAGCACTTTTTTTGCATCTTAAAATTTATTATTGAAGTACAATTGACATATGTTATATCATTTTCAAGTGCATAACATGTTGATTTGACAATTCTATACATTACTCAGTGCTCACCATGATGAGTCTAGTTGGCATCCGTCACCTTCTAATGGTATTATTATATTATTGACTATATTCTCTATGTTGTACTTTTCATCTCCATGATTTACTTGTTCTATAACTGGAAGTTTATACCTGCCAACCCCTTTCATCTACTGCACAATTTTAGACAATCCATTTGGCAAGTACCTACGAATTTCAGTGGGTTGCCACTGGAATCTACCAAGTCTCTCTGGAAGATGTGGTAATTAAGGTTGGTTTTCCCATCAAGCTATATAAGGCAGTCATTTCTGTATGTTAAATATACTAGCATAAGAAGATATGTTATATTCTTGACCCCAAAGTAAATAATAATAACAACAATAAATAATAACAGTAAGGCCCACATAATCCATTTACAAGAATATAGATTCATTGTAATTGTACTTGCTAATCTTAAGCTTCCCTTAACAGTTTTAAGACACTTGATATAAAGTTATATCAGTTTAAAAACTGAGTGTTTCGATTTTATGAGAAGAGGCAAAGACTGAAAATTAGATTAATGTTATATTACTAAAGTAATTTATAATGAGTAGTTTTAATTTTTGTTTTAAAATGTTAACAACCAGAGCAAAACCATGATTTAATCAAATAAGTAAATGTAATGCTAAATGTAGTGAAATGTTATGCTCTGAAGTTTCAAAGACTGAACTCACAGAAGCCTGAAAGTTTCACACATCAAACAGACTGTCAGCCACAGTATTTATCCACGTCTCTGATTTTCAAAAATTAATTTCCAGAACATAAATCTGTCTTTCCACCTGGGTGAAAACTTTAGAATTATATAATTTAAAAATAAAGCTACTTTTTAAATAACTAATTTAATGTTTTTGAATAAGACATTCTTTGTTGTCATGGTGCTTCTTAGATTCTAAGATTTAAAGCAGATTTAAAATTCAATGGACATTTTAAAAAAATTTTTAAAATTTATTTTACTTTCTGCTTACCAAGTGAGTGGATGATAGAGTACCTAATATGATTCATTTTAAAAACTAGTAATGGCAGTAATAATAACAATTATGGACATTTAGTAAGTGCTTACTCTTTCAAGGAAACCTTCTAAACTACACATATTAAGTAAGTTAATCCTCACAACAACTGAGAGTTTGCCACTGTTAACGTGTTTATGAAATGATAAAGCGACCAAGGTATGGAGGGTCAATCTGGGACCAGTACGGTTTCAGTTTAATTTCCCATGTCTTTTTCAACTTTTGTTCTTTTTAATTCTAAAAAAATAACGTGATCAGAAAATTAACCCAAGCTTCTGTGCCTTCCCTAGATCATGCAGGAAAGACTGGGTTGTATTCATGATATAATCCTGTTTATTAAGGTAAAGAGTTAACTAAAGATCAGATATTTTTAGGAAAAAAAATTATTTTGGGGCGCTTGAGCGGCTGAGTTGCTTAAGTGTCCAACTCTTGCTTTTGGCTCAGGGCATGATCCCAGGGTCATGAGATCGAGCCCACTGTCAGGCTCTGCACTGAGCATGGAGCCTGCTTGGAGAGCATGGAGACTCTCTCTCTGCCCCTCCCTTGCTTGCACTCTCTCTCTGTCTCAAAACAAAATAAAAAATATATTAAAAAAAAGAAAAAAGAAAAATATATGTATTTATTTACTTTTAAGTATTCTTCACACCCAATGTGGGGCTTGAACTCATGACCCTGAGATCAAGAGTTGCATGCTCTACCAAATGAGTCAGCCAGCCACCCCAAAATGTGATTTTAAAAAAAAAATCTGATATAAAAGTAGCTGAAGAAGGAGAAAAGGCTGTAAATATGGTTTGCTCAGTGTGCAATTGCAAATGACAACGATGACTAAAATAGTAGAGATAGCAAATACAAAATCGAAAACAAAAGCCATGGCTACACATGAATGGAGTGGAAAGACAGACCGTATCGTATTTGGGGTTAATACGGGTTTTAAGTCTTCACTGCCATTGTAATTTTAGACAGGTCTCTTAGGGAAATCCTAAGTACCGTAATCATTTTTTTCACTTTACATATGAAAGTAAGATAGAGGTGGTATGTATAAGCTTAAATGCATGGTCATGTTGAAATGTAAACAGGTAGAAGACGCTTTCAGGAATCATGCCAAGAAAGCTGAATCCAAAATTCAGGTTGTTTTTCAGAACAAGCAAATAACAATGAAAATGGCTCTTTCGGTGGGGATCAGAGTTAGAACTCAATTTTACCATCATTGGTTGCCAGGCACTGTACTGGATGAGGACTCTTGTTTGGTCAGTATTTTCCACAAAACACTCCGATTCTCTCTTTTTTGAGAAGCTGTGTTCTTTTGTGTCATCTTTTTTTCTCCTTTCCCTCAGTCTCTATGTCTACTTAACTTTTGTTAATACTCCTTAAGATTTAGTTCTGCATGCCAATGTTTGTTTAGTTCTGAAGAGAGCTCAGAGCTATCCTGCTCTCTGCCCCCATAGCTCCTTCCTTTCTATAAATATTCATCGAGGCACTTTCACCCTGCAGGACATTGTTTTATTACCAATCTTCTCCACTCCTTTATATGAGAAAGGAGCACTGTTTATTTGACTCTGTATTCACAGAGCCAGGAACACTTCCTGGCACATAGTTAGGTGTTGAATAATTTTTGAAGAAGGAAGGGAGGTACCAACAGAGGAAGACCAAAAGAGAGGAAGAAAATTCTGTGAAGATGAGTGCGTTTCAATTCAATATGTCTTAATTCCATTTTCATACAATTTGCTCATTTTGATTGTCTTAATTCTTTTGTACACTACACAAAATTTTAAAAACAAGTAAAGTTTCCTTATGAATTAGGGACAATATTACTAGGTCCTGAAACATTTCATGGGTTTCAAGTGGACCAATCTGCATCAACTCAGTTCATCTGGAAGGTGGGCCTGAGTTCTGTCAGAGAGAAAACGACGGGGACAGAGTGACACTTTTAGTACATGTGTATGGCTAACCCATATATTGA
Organism: Neofelis nebulosa; assembly: GCF_028018385.1. Classification (NCBI taxonomy): domain Eukaryota; kingdom Metazoa; phylum Chordata; class Mammalia; order Carnivora; family Felidae; genus Neofelis; species Neofelis nebulosa. The sequence continues at coordinate 37,084,045 of NC_080782.1, read as the reverse complement.
TTTACCCTCATTCCAAGGATTTCTACTTTTGTAAAGCTCCCACTAGTTGCACAAGAAACCACCCAAGAGGGGCGCCTGGGTGGCTCAGTCGGTTAAGCGGCCGACTTCGGCTCAGGTCACGATCTCGCGGTCCGTGAGTTCGAGCCCCGCGTCGGGCTCTGTGCTGACAGCTCGGAGCCTGGAGCCTGTTTCGGATTCTGTGTCTCCCTCTCTCTGCCCCTCCCCCGTTCATGCTCTGTCTCTCTCTGTCTCAAAAATAAATAAACGTTAAAAAAAAATTAAAAAAAAAAAAAAAAAAAAAAAGAAACCACCCAAGAGTTCTTGCTCAGGAATTTTCCTTCATAGAGAGAAACCCATCCCAGAGTGCAGGAGGCCTAATCTCAGAGAAAGAAAGCCATTATGACAGCTCTCCACTCATGGGGATCCATAGTCAGGAGGATCTTTTATTTTAGTTTGCCTCCGTATTCTTTTTATCCTTATTTTTCTTCCCTCCTTTATTTTCCCTTTGGAAAAATTACTATCAATTTCGACTTTGTGATTATTGATTTGTATTGTAGCAATACACTGTTTTGGTATTCTGGGTGTTGATTTACAAATCTGCAGTTGCCCTTTGACATCAGGTTATTAGACACTTGATGAAAAATTTCATATTCTAAATCAAGATATAGGGTAATATTCTTGTGACTTTATTGTATGGTTTAAGCAGATTGGGTGACTCAGTCGGTTAAGCGTCTGACTTTGGCTCAGGTCATGATCTCATGGTTCCTGAGTTCAAGCCCCACATCAGGCTCTGTGCTGACAGCTCAGAGCCTGGAGCCTGCTTCAGATTCTGTATCACCCTCATTCTCTGCCCCTCCCCTGCTCATACTCTGCTTCAGTCTCAAAAATAAATAATTAAAAAACAATTAAAAAATTGTGGAGAAATGAAAAGTGAGTATTTGAGCATCAACTTTTAAGACTTAAAAGTGGGACACTAAAGCCAAAAATGTTATTATTTAAAATGAAATGACCCCACATTAAATTGTTAAATGTAGTTTATTCCTAAGAAGGAAACAACTAAGTATAGAGCTCAAAAAAGGGGCCATATATGTGTATAATCAAGGTGGCATTATACTGGTCAGTGCTAATCGAATCTTAAATGAGGAAGGATAATGTACAATGAGTGATTCCATTGTTAGGATGATAGAAAAAATGCTGGCTTCTGTTGGAGGGAGAATAGTATTGCCCTGTTATGAGATAGCTATTCAATTGAATAGAACCACAATGAAATAGAAGCATTCAGGTTCTACTGCTTATCCACATCTCATTACACCACCCTATCAAGTTACATTGAAAATGCAATTCAATTTTATTTTCTTGCCAGAATGAGAATATCCTCCAAAGTAATTTTGTCTCAGGACTTTAAATCATGTTCAATTAAAATAATCCTTAAACCAAGAGAGAGAGATCTTATTAACAAATAGAATGGTTACTATCATTTTTATAACTATTCAACAGTCTCACAATAAGTTGATTTCTGTACATGCAAGGTATTACATATTACTCCTCCAGGGAACAGTCTTCTGCATTATAATGTTGTTTAGTGATGGTAGGACAAGCATCATTATATACACAAATGTATTCTATAGAGAAATTCATTTGTCTTGTGTGGGTTAGTTTTTTGAGGCCATTCAAACCTACAGTGAGTAGAGCCTGCTATGTGCTAGGAAAGATGTCAGCTTAATGATGACACTTCATTCATCCATTGCTCTCTTTAGTTTCATCAGATTAAAAAAAAAATCTATGAAGAATTTGATATGGTTCCCCAGTTAGAACATTAGGGAATGTAGCAGAGTATTCAAAGGATCAGAGGAGAAAATGTTCATTTCATGTCTCATAACTCATGAATTTATAGGTCATTTCCATTGAATGGAACCTTAAATCCGACAGTTCAGTTTTAATTTACCTTTTCATTGCCTTTTCTCTGATATATTCTTCCCATGATGAATTTTTGTTCAATTAATTTGACTACAATACACAGAAGATTCTTCTGACAAGATAATTACTCTGGGTTATTTCATAAGATATTTTTAGTTTACAAGGCAGGGAAAGAAAGAAAGCTCTTAACAAATACAAATGTGTAACTCCAGTGTGCCTTACAAATCCCTTTATGTCTTTTTCCTGCTGTCTTTTCTTTCCTTCCCTTCTGATATAGATTAATAACAGATGTAACTCAGGCTGCCACCTGTCGCTTGTTTATTCCAGATTATTCGTCTTTATCAATTCATGTTTCTTACTACTGATAATTATAGAAAGCTTATTTTAAAACCAGATTGTCTGTGAAATATGATTCTTTGTAAAGAGTGAAGATAATGCTTGGTGTATTTGCTCTTACAAAATGGGACCTGATTAAAGGAATGTACAGCCAGGACATAATTAATTGCTATCTTAAAAGTCCACCTCTAAAAAAGCCAAGGAATTCTACACTGACTTTTTTTAATGTGGATATGACACTTTTTAGTAGGATAGGTGTTTGGAAGTGGAGGTGTTTCCTGTGGGCTTATCCACACTTAATTATCTTGTTCAAATTATGTATATTGAATGGGAGATGCATTTGTGAGGTGCCAGAATGGGATTAGTAATTTAAAATGTCTTTGTGGAGCAAAATGAAAGTTAAATTAACTAATATTTAAGTATGATTAATCGACAAATTACCTTTTGTCATATAGGAAGAATTTTACTACATATATGATTGAGTTTAAGGGTACAGGTGGTCATACCCAGATGCCATATGTCTGTACGTTTACAAGTAAAAGGTTTCTCTAACCCATAGACGTAGTTGGAAGAACACATAGTACCAAATAAAAACTAGTTTAGTTTAACCTAGATAGAAACTGGAACAAAACTCAAAAAAAAAAAAAATGGGAAGAGATCTATAGAAAATCCACTTTTAACTGCTTTGGAGCTTTATATTTTTTGTGTCGTTTCCTTTTCTGGGACTCAGTTTCTTCATCCGTAAAATAGAAATCAAGTTGGTAGGATTAGAGATAATGTTTATCAGACACTTTATAAAAAGTATTTGGCATATGACTGAGTACTCAGAAACAGTTGTTGTAAGTTTATTAAAAAGCACTTGAATAAATTTAACATTTTCAAATTTTGATTATGAATTAATGTAAAATGTTGGAATTTTTGCAGGAATAATTTATATTCTCTTAACTTTCTGATTTGAGAATACTTTAGGGTGGCTCCTCCAAATGTAGGAATTCCAATGTAAATCTTACACTGCTTTCAATATTGTTTAAGGAAAAACTATGAAAATACTAAAATGTATTCATATGAATCTGCCCCATGAGTAAAACTTTGGTACAGTACAGTATTCTCCTATTCAATATTACTTTTTTTATGTATCATACTCTTCTGTTCTTCAGTTCTACTTTTACACGGTTCATCACATACCTTATATATTTTTTTATTCAAACTAATTTTGCCTTTTATTATTTGTCCGTTCAGAGGAAAAAATGTCAGCATTGGTGTCAGGAAATCATCAATTTATATGAAGTGTGATTTATACAAGAGTGTTTTTCATTTATTAAGCTATTTTTATTCTGATGTGATCTGTAGAAAGGAAGTGTGAAACTTCTCCTTTTGGTCTTTTTATCACTTTTACTTTGACAATTCTCACTTTCTTAATATTCCAAATCACAGGATTCATCTCAAGGAATTACCTTTGTGGCTGTTATTTTTGCCCAGATATTCATTCATAGTTTCTAATTGCAGTGTGTGTGTGTGTGTGTGTGTGTGTGTGTGTGTTTGTGTGTGTGTAAAAATCACCTAAATTTAAGCCAATAGACTTTCCCAGGACCTTTCTCTGATACCATTCTGCTGACGGGTATCCAGAGAAAGAGGCTTAGGAAACACACTCGGATAGATGAGGAGGCTATGGCATGTATAAAAACACAGAGAATAACAGAATAAGAAAACCACATAATGTGTGTTATTAGGTGTACTACAATACACCCAACTGTGATGCTTACTATGTAGAATTAGTGTCACACTTCCATAGGTTTAAGGACAGGAAACCCAGAAAGACTGTTATCACTTCAGATGTAGCCACAAGTTTGGGGATCCCCAGGCCATCTGTACTTCTGACCAACTGGCACAAATCCCATGACCCCTTCAGATTTGATAATTCATTAGAATGACTCAAAGAACTCAAGAAAACACTATACTTAGGATTAGAGTCTTATTATAAAGGATACAAATCAGGACCAGCCAAATGAAGAAACACATGAGAGAAGGTCTGGTAGACTCTTAGACATAGAGTTTCTATGCCCTCTCCACATGTACAGGGAGCAGTATGCTCCAGGTACATTGAGGTGTTCATCAACCAGGAAGTTTCAGGATCCATTTTTTTTTTTTGAAATTTCATTAAGTAGGCATGAATGATTGAAACACTGGATTACTGCCCATGTGATTGAACTTAATTTCCAGCCCTGTTCCCTTCCCTGGAGGCCAGGCTGGCTTAAAGCCCCATTACACTAACCACCTGGTTGGTCTTTCTGATGTCCAGCCTCCATCCTGAGTAATCTCAGTATAAATGCCAGGTGAGTTTATCCAAGGGGCTCATAAATAACAAAGACACTCCATTATTTGGGTTCTTTCCTGGGAACCTAGCACAAAGGCCAGTCAAATTCGTTAGTATACATTATTAAATATAAAAGCATATATCCTATCTTGGGAATACACATTTTCTTTTTTTGCTACCCACTAGAAATATGGTTTACAAAATATGTTAGCATTTGAAGAATGACTTTAGAAATCAACCTAAGTGTGTCATAATAGTTTTGAACTTTTTGCTAATACAAGTTTTCTAAATTTTGTCTGCGTTTTGTTAAAAATCAGTTGGAAATTTTAATTTTTCAACAAATGATATGCAAAAAATCGCATTTGAAAGCTTTCAACAATTAGAATTTATTAAAAATAAAACTTGCAAAGAGGATTGCATTGAGATTTCCTATAAAACCAAGGATAACTAAACAAATTAAATGATAGCTCAAAGGCTTTTAAATATCTTGCATTGTGTAAATAACTGGATGGAATTTATTTAGATAAAGTTGTTGTTGCTATTTTATTTTGACTTTTTTATTTTTTATTTTTTGTACCAGACATAGTGGAATAAAAGTGAAAAGACTTGAAATTTGGTGAAACACTCAAAAGGATTATTAATAGATTAATAAACTGATTTGATATATTTTCTATTTTAAAAAAATATTTGTCGAAGAAAGGTACTCTGAATAGAGGCAGAAAGAAAAGGACTTGCAAAAAGATTTGAGTTGAAAGAGTTATGTCTTGGACTCTGGGTTTGGAGTTCTCTCTTGTCCAGCAAGACAGCAGGACGCAGGATTATAAATGCGAGAGAGGCTAATGTCTGGGAGGAGACAAGAGCCCCGAGTAAGGGTCCTTGCTCCGTTTTTATTGAGATCAAAAGGATTACAAGCGTAATGGGCGTGCACAGAGAAACAATGAAACTGTGAATATAAACTCATGGGCATGAGGGAAAAGGGGTTTTGAGAGTATGCCTTGTTAGAGATTTGGGTCAATACAAAACAAAATCCTGGTGCTGGAGGGAAGGTTATTTACGGTAGACATGAGGCTTCACCTTTGTTTACCTAAATTGGCTTAGGGGACAAGAAAGACAGAGCATGCTACCTCACGGTCAACAAGGAATCTTTCTTTTTCTAAGTAGCTCTCTGCTCTTGGCAACTTTACCCACTGCGGTCCATAGCCCTATTTACCTGTTTACTTAATTTGGTCCTTCCATCCTGTGAAAGCAGCTTTCTGTTATTGTACTAAGTTGGGGGTGTTTATGCTCTGAATACCTAATCTTATTTATCTCATCTTGGATGTCTTCATCCTGAGATTCCCTATTGCTATACCTTTGTCCTATACTGGGGGTCTTTGCCCCATTTACCTAATCTATTTACCTAATCTTGTTTACCCAAACTTGGGTGTGTACATTCTATGGCTTTCTATTTCTTTATGCCTTGTTAACAACCCATCAGTGCAAGCTCAGGGAATTCCTAAGCGTATTCCCCACTGAATTACACATTTTGATATAAAAAATCAGAAATCTTGAAGTTATCAAGATTTGATATGAGCCTAGCAGATACTTTAACTGCTGTATAGAAGTTTTTTTCTCAACTAAAAACTTGCAGTTTATTGAGAAAAGTTAATAAAAAGTATAAACGATACCTATTTACTAACCATAAAATGAACCATTAAACAAAATATAAAAAAACCCAAATATAACTGTATTGAAAAAAAGTCTTTAGATTAATACTAGATGTGTAAATATTAGACTCAGGTACAGAAATGGATTAAAGTATATAGATTGTTATTTTACTTGGTTTTTTAATGTTAGATAAACTTGACTGTTTTGCATTAATATACATGCATTATTTTCATTTGCTAGAAATGATTTTATTCTATTTTATTTTAAACTCTAACAAATAACATGTTTTTCTTTTTCTTTTACGTAGTTACTTCACAGCCTGAACATCACATTGCCTTCAGAGAAAGGTGCTTTTATGCTATTATATTTTACTTTTAACCACACAGGCATTAAACATATTCATTAACATCATGAGACAATTTGCTGGTAAATATTTGAATACACAGACATAGGTTTCAATATTTCAAGAATTTTTTTGCTGATAACCAAAGAGATACATCAAAATATGACAGCATTGGCTAATAATTTACAAGCAAATAATATTTAACTCTGTGCAGTTTATACAACAGTTTGTGGTAATAATATCACCAATCTCATCAACCATTAACTGGCCGCAAAAAGCCTAACATTCATTTAAATTATAATATAAAATGCTCTATTGGTGAAATGTGAATATGAAATAATATAATTTTATTTTTGAAACTAATTTGGTAGGATTAAGTTCCATCAATGCAATAAAACCATTTTTATTATTTTCATTTTTCAAAAATGTTTTAGTTTGGACCAAAGATTAAATGGTCCCCCTATCTACAAATGCATATTTGCAGTTACCTATGTAATGGTTAGCTATGGAATATGACCGTTTAGATACTATAGGCATTCAGGCCTGAATAAATTACCCAATAAAATTGAATATGACAGTGTTTTTTTGTGACATGATTATTATAGTTATAAACTCAGCAAATTTTGTTGGAATAATTTAGCTCTATCCTCCAAAAAGAATAAATGATTTATCTTATTGTAGATCATTTGGAGGAAGAGTGCATCCTGATAAAGAAAGCCTTTTATCTATATGGTTATATCACTTTGATCTTTCAGACACTTTACATTTATTACTTTATCTTCCATTTTAGCAATCCCTGAAACAGAATAATTTAGGAATGGTTTCCTGGTAGACTTTTGATACTTCCATCTCTGAAAAAGACTTTCATACAAATAACAGGAAAAGTTTATCACTGCTATCATGTGACATTGTATCCTGTGTGATTTTTCTAGACAGAAAGGCTAGAATAAAGATTATTTGGTTTTGTTTTATTTAAAGGTAGAACATCAACTAATATAATATTTTATGTCAACTATACTCAATTAAAAAATATTCACATACTGTAAAATATAAATACGTAAAGGTAGATCACTCAGTTGCCCCTCTTAGAAAGAAATGGAGGCTGCTGGGAAGAGAGCCTATTTAGTTGTTTGTTTGTTTGTTTGTTTAATTGTTTCAGGCTCTCAATAGACTTATACTGAGTAGAGAGCCAAGGGCACTGTTGAAAAAAACTGTAGTGATTATTCTCTGGGCCTGGTTCCAAATTCAGGGCCAGTGTTCCGGAAGACCCTACTGCAATAAGATGTGCCATGAACAACTCTAGGTAGTCTGTTGAAAGTTAGAATTTTTCAGGTGCTTTGTTTCCTAAATTTGAATAGAAGAAGCACAATGAACATATGCTTGTATTCATTCTGGTGTGATGGAGACCATGCACTAAGTAGATATTTAGCATTGAACACAGGCAAATCTAAATTCTGGAATAAGAGCCTGCAGTTACATAGCAGTTACTAAGTGCTTTATCATGTATTTTATTAGTTTATTTGTTCTGGGGCTGCTGTAACAGATACCACAGAATGGGTAATTTAAACAACAGAAATTAATTTTCTCAGAGTTCTGGAGACTAGGGTTGGTTTCTTCTGAAGCCCAAGACTCTCTTTATAGAACATCATCTTTTCTTTCTGTCTTCATATAGTCTTTCCACTGTGTTCTATCTCCTGTCTTAGAAAGATACCAGTCATAATGGATTAGGGTCCACTTTAATGACCTAATTTTAACTTAATTATCTCTTTAAAGACCTTCTCTGCAAATACAGTCACATTCTGAAGTACAGGGATTAAGACTTCAACATATGAATTTTGAGATACATCATTGAGCCAATAACATACATCAACTCAGCTAACCTTGTAACAACCTTATAAGGTAGATGTAATTATTATCCCTATTTTACTAAGGCAGACCCAGGGAGATTAAGTAACTTGTTTGAGTTGGGGTTTAAATCCTAGGCAATCTGTCTCCAGAGCATGTATTTTTAATGATTACATATTATTGGAAAGAGTCAATTCTGTTAAGTTCAGGTGCTATACCTAAAATTATAACCAATGATATTTATTTTGCCCAATAATATTTCATCCATGGGGTAATTTTTTATAAATGATAAAGAAATGAAATTTTTCTTTCCATATTGTCACACTTTCAGTACTATGTAGATGTACATAAAATCAGACAAAATTTCAGTATATTACTAATGAATTAACATGTGAACAAATAATAAGAATGCATGGAGCTCCCTGTATTCCTGGCTCAGTAACAATGATAAGACATTTCAAGCAATTTGGAAGAAGTCTGTGATAGACCAAAACCTTTTTAATGTGAGTTGTTTGCTTCATAATGTAGAGTAGGAAGAGAAAGCAACATTAAAAAAGCAGTTGACAATGAAAGATGTAAAAGTTGTAATTCTTTCCTACTGAAAACTCAAATGGTTCAATGATGAGGACCTTAGAGAATTTAGGGTTTCTGGATCAGTGTGCGTTGTATTGAATAAAACAGAGTAAGAAGGAAAAAGCAAAATGACAGCCTCTGGCTATTAATACCTTTAGGCTCCTTAGCTTTTGAGCTGGGCCCTTGCATTTCCTGGGAAGGTTCCAGCCAAGTGACTGAGCACAGTGTAGATACTAGGCTATTTCTTTTTTCTTTTCTTTTTTTAAACAATTCTGTTTTGTTTTTTTTTTAATGCTTATTTGTTTTTGAGAGAGAGAAAGAGAGAGAGACAAAGCACGAGCAGGGGAGGGGCAGAGAACGAGAGGGAGACACAGAATCCAAAGCAGGCTCCAGGCTCTGAGCTGTCAGCACAGAGCCTGAAACGGGGCTCCAACTCACAAATGGTGAGATCATGACCTGAGCCGAAGTCAGACACTCAACTGACTGAGCCACCCAGGCGCCCCTGATACTAGGGTATTTCTATTTTGGCCTAGGTGGGATGAAAAAAAAAAAAAGAAGAAGAAGAAGAAGAAGAAGAAGAAGAAGAAGAAGAAGAAGAAGAAGAAGAAGAAGAAGAAGAAGAAGGAGGAAAAGGACAAAGCAAAATCAAACAAAAGCACAAAAGGTTTCCAAATCCTGGAAGTGAACATCAGAGTACATTGGGAGACATTAGGAAGGTTTGCTATTTCTGTCTTAATGGTGGTTAAAACAAACGAGGCTCTAAACTTTCAGTGATGTTGGAGGTTGTGGTAAGTCCATGAGAAAAAGAGTGAGTAATAGACCAGGACCAGAGGAGATTGAACTGACAAGGATGAGAAGAGATTGGAAAGTGAAGTTTTAAGGAAAATACAAGTCAGGAGTGGGTTGCAGGTTTGAGAGGTGAGTCCAGCTTTAGACATGTGGTTTTTTAGACATAGGTATGTCCAAAAGATGAACTTTACCTGCCAGTTGACAATCCAGGGTAGGGGTTGGGATGGGATGTTATCATCACAGAATTAGTTGAGAATCAATAGGAGTGGATACAAAAAGGAATGCAGAGGGAAAGACCATAAAGAAGATAATGAATTTTGTGGAGATTCTGTGTTAGAGAGTACCAGAAGGGACTTTTGAAATAGTCAAGAGACAGTCAAAGTGAGTATGGTTCTAGGGGTGAAAAAGCCAATAATCTGTTTCTGTGTCTTCAGTGTTTGTCACATTATTAAAGAGGAATACAGTAAATAGAAGAAGGAAGCCGGGAGAGTGAGGAACATATGCTCTGACAGTAGATGTTACTCAGGGATTTAGGGCTAGGGAAATTCAAGGCTCTGTGGAAGTTTACATACAGTCACAGTGAGATATGACTAATATATTAAAGGGATTAGAAAAGGATATTGAGCTGTAGACAGAGAACAATGGCCTTGACAAGCTCATTTTAGTCTGAGAAAGGATGGAACATTATCAGAGGTTCTTACTTTCTATGCTGACATCCAGACTTTCTTGGAAATATGTTAATACAAGGGGGAAAGGATAGATTTGAGTTAGGGCTACAGCGGAAATAGCCGGATGGCCTTTGGGGTTTTAAAGCAGTCAATTTACTTATTACTAATTAAAGAAAGATAATGTTGCTTACAATATTAAACTGCTGTGTGTAGGAAAAGAAGAAGTCAAAAGTCTAATTCAAATAAGTAAATATTAGTTATATAGTTATGGAAATGTTTCTGAAATTTTCTATTGTCTCTTTAAGAAAAAAAGGAAAATTTCTTAAATGGCATAGGTGAACATTTTGTAAGATTTTGAAGGAAAGTGATTGTGAACATGTTTATTCTGAACCAGAGTGTTTTGATGTGGGTAGTTTGCCTTAGGGACATTTTGAAGCAGCCTCATCAAAACTGCTATAAAAATGTAAAAATTTTTTTTTTGTTGTTATTAAAAAGAAATCTCTTTCATGCCTGAGCCTCATCCCCATCTCCGAGCCTCCATTAGAATCTGAGAAAGGCTAAATGTTACTGATAGATGAGATACTCATGCACATTTTTAAGAAATAATACAGAAGAAAGTTAAGCAGCTTGTCAGACCAGAGGACCACATTTTAAGGTCAAATTGGCCTTAGTGAAATGCACACTGATTATTCCTGGGCAATTTAATAGCTCCTCCCCCAATATTACTGGTCTTTTTTGTTACCTGCTAGTTGCCTTGGGGATTGTTCTGATTGCCCACAGGGTGGATAAGGCTATAGTGTGCCCAGCTAAATAGTGTCCAGCTAAATTGCTTTTGTTTGTGTTTTAACCGGGTTTTGAGGTCTCATATGAGGTATCTCTTCAGGAAAGGGCAATTTGCTAAACCCGGGCTGAGACTCTTCCTTTTCAGATCAGGCCTGGGTTTCATTAAGTTCAAATACTGAACAAGACAGCATTACATTAGATTAATAAGAGCCTTACGGATTAAAGTTTTCAGATTTATAAGAAACAGAATATTATAATTTCCCTGAGAACCTCCATAACAGCATCTCTGACCTCTAATTACACATTTTGTACACTTGCTGCCTGGGCATCACAATTTCATGAGGAGGCATACTCTATTTCAAGGGGTATCTCTGTTAATGATAATCAGCAAATACTTGCTTAGGCCTGCAAAATGCCGACTTTTTATTTTTTATTTATTTATTTTTTTTGCCCTGTCTGAGCTCTGCTGGGCACAGTTGCTATGAGCTATCTGGTGGAATAGGAAAAGCTAAAATCAAGGGTAGGCCAGGGTTTCTAGGACTGAAGCTGAAGCAAGGGCAGCCATCCACCAACTAACTTGGATGTTGACGTCCAGTTAAGTGGAAAAAAGCAGAGGCATCAAATATAGTAGATGAATATGAGTGCCAGAATATTTCTCTCTTGCCATTCTTCAAGTTAGGGTAGTTGCAGGTATATCTTTGATGGTGATTAATTTTTATCATTCTCAGATTATCCAATCTTCTTTTAAGATTATATCTCAATATGTGTGTCTCCATCTGCTATTAAAAGGATTTGCTCTCACAGTATCTTCTATATTTCATATACATTATGTCATGTGGAACAACACATTCTTCCTTTCATTGAACCAAAATCACCCCTCTTTAACATCTATTTATAGGTGCTAATTCTGAAGATAGACCTACAAAGTTTTGCAATTAGTAATAAAGAAAAAAATAATTCATGACACTTGTTAAAGTGTTAAGGCAGACTGTTCAGGAGGACTGTCACCGTAGGTATAAGGATGATTGAAACGAGATTTTGCAATAGGGGAGAGAGATGGGTCTCAACTCCTAATACAACAAGGAAAAGTGAGAATATATAGCCAAAGAGCAGAGTGAAGGTCAGTGGATGGAAAATTACGAAGAGAAAGAAGACTTGAAGACTAAGGGGGAGATTCTGGCTGAAGTGACCTAACGGGTTTCTTGCTGAAGGCAGGCCTAGGTGATCACACATCACTTGGAGGATGGTACAAGGTGAAGACTTTGGTCACATGCCAAGAATGTGGATATCTGGGATTAGATACTGAAGATGGGGAATTTTGATTAAACTGATTGAATAGCATCTTTGCTAAAATTGGACAATGAAAACATGATCATAGAAACCTGAAAATCAGGACCTGCTTGGAAGAGAGTTCAGAGAAGCACCACTAGAATTTGGTCAAGGAGAGAATCTTTGTTACTGGTAATTACAACCTTCCTGAGATTTTACTTCTGTAAGATAAATGCTATTTCTGAGAGGGTGAGGAAAATATAGCCCAGTGTCTAGACTTTTCAGCTCCTCCTTAGTGTCTTAGTAAGCTCTTACCTTCAATTCCTCTTTTAAAACAAAGAGCTGATTAAAAAAAAAAAAAAAAAAAAAAACAAGACAAAAAATGAAACTGTTTTAGACATGACATTTCCAATGCATAATTAGATGCATTGATGATATCTTTGTCCTAGAAACCTGCTCTGTTTATGCAAGGAGCATATTTCAAGTCTTTTGCTTAATTATACTGATGGATAGAATACTTAATAAGTTATATCAAATCAGGGTGCCTGGGTGACTCAGTCGGTTAAGCATCCGACTTTGGCCCAGGTCATGATCTGACCATTTCATGAGTTCGAGCCCCGCATTGAGCTCTGTGCAGGCCCCGACTGCAAGATGTTGCTACATTGCAAAGGAACACTTGAATTGCCAGTTGAAATAAAAAAAACTGTTCAGTTGTTGACTACTGTTATTATCTGAATTCATTACCGTTTTTTTTTAAGCTTCATTGTGTCAACAACTGCATTGTAAATTCGCAGTTTGAGAGATGGGGAGTACTGCTCAAACATTAAAGGCAGAAGTAGTGCTGCTGAAGTTAATGGAGAAGTCAGATTTAATGAAGCCTTTGCAGTTCTTTGGAGAAACGTGATAGATTTCACTAAAGGTGTTATTTATAGACCAGCCTTTCCCGTAGCTGAAGCCCAGATGCAAAATTTGAGGATGAATCTGCTTCTGTTAATCACTATCTTGTTCATAGATTTCTCTTGAAGAATATAGGATGAGCTTGAGGTGTAATTAAAATTGGGGCAGAAATGTCAAAGGGAGAGTAAATCAGCGATCACTGTGTGTTTTAAATTTATTTTGGGATTTGGATGTTGGCTATATAAGGCTAGTGACTTTATGCTTCTTAATCTGTTAACTTTTTGGCTACTTACAAATAATAAGTAAAAATTACTTTTTAAAAATAGACACTTTTTGTACTTTACACCTAATTGAGAACTAGTCATTTTACGAAAAGTTTCTCCACTAAGGTTGAAATTATTATTTTTTATTATAAATTCTTTTTGTTTTTCCAGTCACCATTCTGGTTTTTAATGGAAGGGTATTAGTATATGTTCTTGATGGAAATGCTCAGAGTCATCTTCAACAGTTACTAGGTTGTACAGGCAAAAAGAAAAAAAGAGCAAAAAGACAGTTGCCAGAAATAGGTATTACTTCTGAAAAGAATACAATATGAAAATGACTGTCCTTTAGCAATGAAATTTTGTATCATGATGTCGACTATAATCTGAATCAGCATGTGCTTTGTAAAGCAATGTTTTACCTTTTTTTTTTGAAAATAAAGGTAACTTTTACCCATCTTTAAATTTCTACCATTTTTTAATTTCCCATAATTTTTTAATGATATCATTTCCATCATGACATCTGAGAGTTTTATGAGTATCTTTGGATATCATTCATTTTTACCTAGATTTGAACCTATGGATATATTCTCTCATGATGCCAAAAAAAGGTGGGCAGATTTTCCTAAAATCCTCCTGTGGTTTCTTTTTTTTCCCCATGTGTTTGATATGAAATTAAAAGTGTAATCAATTAGAGCATGATACATCTTTAACCCTTTGGTCATGGATGAATTGTCCATTATTATTGACTGATCAGTTTTTTTATTGCAGTACCCAACCAGGATATTGGGCAGAAAATCTTGACAGTCAGATGTGCATATCACAGAATATGAATTAACTTACCAAAATTTAGGCCAGTGAAGTAGATAGATATAATGGACTATTATAGGATGCTAGTATGCATCGGAATTTTCCTTAAGAATAGGGATAATGAGTTGCCATTCTGTGAATTATTAAGATCTCTATGCTTAAAATGATGTAATTTAGTTTTCTGTGCATAGCTTTCAAAAATAGTATGATCCCTTTTCTCTTTTTCTCACAAATGCAAAATCCATAGAAATGAAAATTAGCTGCAGCTGTGATTTTATGAATAACAAGTTTCCTAGAAACTACACTGAAGGAAACTTGAATCTGCAAATGAGTTTTATACTGCTCTTCTAAGCACGTGCAGATGGGAGGTTTGTGAGTTTTCACTGTTGCTACCATAATACATTAAATATAATTTTTGAAGTTGATGGTCACCTTTTTTTCAAGTTTAAATTGGCATTTAAATAAGCACCATCCTTATGGAATGGACAAATATATATATATTAGCAATGGAAGCTTTAGCAATTGTCCAATAAAATGAAAATCTTATCTATTATAATATTTACCTATTTAAAAAAAAGGTTCAATGAATTTCTGTTTTATTCACACAAACAAGGAACTTTCATACCATCTTGTAATGCAGGATGGATGATGATCATCACTTATTCTTTTGTTAAATCTAAGCTTGTAAAATTCATTTTTATATATTCTTACTATATGCAAGGCATTGGTAGTTCCTAGTCCTTGTGAAAAAAAAATTAAAATAATCCAGAGAACATGTCTTTTTTTTTAAGTTTATAAACTCCTTGGTGAGATAAGAATTGTGTATCATTAGTTTGATGATAGATCTTGGGCAATTCTAGGCAATTATTGAATATACATGGTAAGTATAATACTTAAACATGTTATATTAAAATAACCCTATGTTTTTCTTTCACAAAATTTCTATTCTGATTGAACAAAGAAATACAGAAGATGTATTATATCTGACATACAATTAGATGTTTGACAAAGCTTCTTATGACAAGATAGTGAGATATGAGTAGATGATTTGTAATATATTTAGTAGTAAATATTGGATTGATATAACCACAGAGTCCCTCATTAAAAGGATTGCTAGCAGTATGAAAGGCAATGTCTTTTTTTTTAAGTTTATTTATTTTTGAGAGAGAGAGAAAGAGATGGAGAGAGAGCACGCGCGCGCAAGTCGGGGAGTGGCAGAGAGGGAGACACAATCCGAAGCAGGCTCTAGGCGCTGAGCTGTCAGCACAGAGCCTTACGCAGGGCTTGAACTCAGGAACCGCAAGATCATGACCTGAGCCGAAGTCGGACACTCAAGCCATTGAGCCACCCAGGCTCCCCTGAAAGTGCCTAATGGAGGGACTCTTTTCTCTGACCTATCCATCATGACATTTTAGATATTTTATATATTTCTTAGATGAAGACATTGAATATTTATTTACAATATTTGTAGGTGAAATAGATCCATGACAGTATTAAAAAATGTATTGACATAAAGAATCTGGACCTAAAATATCACAACCAGGAATAATCCATCACAAAAAAAAAAATGATCCATTAAATCAAATTGGATAGATTTTAATACACATTGATGTATGATTGAAGTATGTTCTGCATTTGGGTTTAAAATTCATTCAAAATATTAAAATATAGATAATCAACATGAATATTTTCATATATATGAATACAAATATTAAACAATATGAAGAAGACTCAGAAGTTCTATATAATGTTCAGCCTGATATGAGTAGGGAAACTGTAAATTTGATCCCACAAAGCTGCTTTAATGAATGCATACTATCTCAGCTAGTATACTGTCCATTCCATAGCTTATGTTTCTACCTTGATATCAATAGCTAACTCATAGTCACAATAGTAGAAAACAGAAATTAACCATACCAAAATGTTCACTCTTCCACTTTTACTGTTCTAGCAGCTCCTTTTTCCTTGGTTGCTCATTTGAGAAGCTTATGAGTCAGCCTCGCCTTTATTCTTTTCACATAATTAGTTGGTGTGTCATGTGTATTTTGTCAATATAGTTGGAGTTAACTTAGAACTGGGTTCGAAGTGAGTAAAATAGCAATATTCATTCATTTATTTGCTTGTGCATTCATTCCTTCATCTGTTTCAAACAATGGTTATTGAATATAGACTACAAGATTGTGTTTTCACAATCCCAGTAAGGAGAAAAAAAATTGTAAGAGAATTGGAATACCAAGAAATTTTAAGTAGCAAGAAAGAATGTAAATTGGATGTTAATAACAGTGAAAAAGAAGTTATTCATAAAATGATTAGTTTATCATTAATTAGGAATTTACCGTAATTCCATAGACTTTTCTCCATGTTTTGCATTACGGTTATCTTTTTATTTTTATTTTTTTGATCACCTTTTTGTTGGTAACTATTGAATCACTGTAACTTTTAAAGTAAACCTTCAATTTTAGGATATATCAGTTTTGACTGTCATTTTGATTTTGACATGGCTCCTTAGTAATTTACCAAACTCAATGGAAAGAATAATCATTCCAAATATACATCTAAATTAAAAATGTTCTTCCTTATAGGAATAAGAAGAATCTAAAATTGGAAAAATATTATTTTGGGGGGCAGGAGAGAAAGATGCAAGTTAACAACTTTGGGGACTGTCTTCTATTCAAACTGTATTCAGAGTTGGTTCTGGTTAAAAACTTCATGATACTTCAGAATCAAGTACCACCAAAACAATTGGGAGCTATTTTACTTTGACACAGGTTGAGATCAAAAATAATAATTATAATACAAAGATGTAAGGATAAGTACCTTATATTTTTATTGTACATTTTGCATTCAATTAAATATACTCAAAAACAGTTTAAATCTCTTCTGTGTGGAACAGGTCTCCAATTGCTTGAATATATAGTGTACTTTAAGCACCTAGGACATTTTTTAAAGTGATGCTGTTCAATATCTCTGTGTAATAGCTTCTCCCAGTTTCATCAAAATATGATTTGTGCTAAGCTATGTTGGAAACACAGACCTAACAAAAGGAGCAGAAATCCTGTCACTGGAAAATACACAGGACAACTCAGACTTCTGGGTAACATCCACATGCCTATTGCTTGACATAGTTCATAGCTGAGCTTGGTAGAGGGCACTTAGTCCTTTAACAGAACTGTTGCTGTTCTACTCACTGTCACCACTATAGTGCTCATCAAAATAACACCTCAGAAAGAAAGCACAGAAATGTTCCCAAAGAACTGCTAATCTCAAAGAAAGTCTTTTTTTTTTTAGACTTCTCTTTTCCTTGGCTAAAAAAAGCAATAAAACTACGTTAACAGATATTGAGAGAAGAAAAGATAAGCACTAGAAAAAAATTCTGACATACAACAGAGTCAGATACCAGGATGTGATAGGATAGACCCACTGTAGTCCAAAATACAAAAAGCATTAATCAGCTTACTGGGATATTCATTAGCAAAGTGAGGTTAGGGCATTATGAATATTTGAGAAAAAAAAACCTGCCTACATTTTATTGTTTTGTAACTGGTTATTTTGACATTGTGTGTGTGTGTGGTTCAATCTTCCTTTGAGTAGTTAGGAGGGAAAAAAAATACAGTTTTAGTCTCCGTGTGAATGGTTGGAGACAAGACAAAGCTGTATCCTAAAACCAAACATTATTATTATTAGTAGTAGTAGTAATTTACCAATCAGGACTATGTATGTCCCTGCTAAAGTAAGAAAAGAAGAAACTATCGAACAATAAAGCCTTGCTTAGCATTTTCTCATGCTTCTGCATATTTATGTCCAGCATAATGAAATAGTAATACTCGGGAAAAGAATTTATTTTTTTCTGGCTTGTCTGGTTCTTCACCAGAAGTTCTTCATTTTAAAACTTTTTGAAAATTTATTTTAAATGGATTTTTATTTTTTTATAATGTTTTGGGTAAAAATTATACATTTCACCATGCATGTCTTCTTCAAAGAATGCTGATAAACAGCCATACGTCCACCACTAAGCTTGAGAAATGGAACAGTGTCGTTGCCTTTAAAGATTCTCTGCAGGGGCGCCTGGGTGGCTCAGTCGGTTAAGCGGCCGACTTCAGCTCAGGTCACGATCTCGCGGTCCGTGAATTCGAGCCCCGCGTCAGGCTCTGGGCTGATGGCTCGGAGCCTGGAGCCTGTTTCCGATTCTGTGTCTCTCTCTCTCTCTGCCCCTCCCCCGTTCATGCTCTGTCTCTCTCTGTCCCAAAAATAAATAAAAAACGTTGAAAAAAAATTTTTTAAAGATTCTCTGCAAATGTATTATCCTCTCTCCATCCTTCCAGAGGTAGCTTTTATTTTGAAGTAGAATTATTTATGCTCTTGCTTTTCTTTAAGAGGTTTCTCTCTCTTTCACACACATGCACACATACATACTCTCATTCACTCACATACATTCACACACACACACACACACACACACACACACAGACCCTATATTCAACTCAGGTTTCAGTAAGTACAGTGCTATTTAATGAACATGAGGTAACCCTTCTTTGGTAATTAGAACTCATGCAGCCTGTCAGTGCTATTGGTCTAAATATCAGTTAAGATTTTGTGGTATTGACAGTGAAGAAGGTATGGAAGAATTTTGACCGAATGTGACTTGAACTTAATGACATGCTATTTCTTCAATGCTATTTGACTAAATCTCTAATTTGTATTTCATTTTTAGTTATCTGCCTCTTTTACTTGAATTATGAAAAAATATATAAATTAATTCATCTTGGTTATGGACAATCAAGGTTTAAACATATGGTATGGTTTTTATATTTATGGTCTACAAGTATAATTATGTTTCAGTGTGGGAATTCAGTACCCCATTTCTTATTTTGAAGTCATAACTGCTTGAGGAGAAGTTTATAACTATTTAAATTGTGACTATTCATTTTTATTCTGTATTTGCGTTTACAGTTTATAAATTCTGTATCTTTTCTCCTTTTATTTATTATCCATAGCTTGTAATTACTGATATCTTCTCCAAAGAAAAAGAAAAGACAGAAAACTGCAGTGTTTCCTCTTTTTACTTTTGTCCAAAAAGTCAAATTCACATTATGTCACTTAGATTTTGTAGTTCTCTTGAGTATTCTGTGTGTCTTAGGCTATTTCTGAGCCCACTTCTTACCTGGGATGACAGACAAAAATGCTAATAAAGTGTGGTGAGTACAATGGTTAGACATTCAAGAGTCAGTGAAAGGACCCAGGTGCTTCGCTCAACCAAGTTGAAAAGAATCACAGAAGGTGTTTTTGTGGAAGTGAACCTTAAATGGATTTGGAGATCGCTAGGTTAAAGCAGGGGTGTCTGAGTGTTCTAGCAGTGTGCAAGAAGACAGCATTACATGGGCAGCACATGGTTAAGTCACATTCAGGACATTTGGAGAACAGAGCTGGAGAGGATGCCCATGAGGTCATAGCTCTGGTAGGCTAGTGACAGATAGGTTTTGACCATCAAGACACAGTTGTATTCTCTACAGAGTTAGAGCAGTAATTAGGGGAGCTCTACCGAGTGGGACGCTGCCATCATTTCCTTAGGTAAATTCATTTTTACAACAAGCATTTTGTAGCATTACATGTGGAGTACAGCCCACAGATTTTATTCTGTGTGTAACAGAGCAATAAGTTAGGCCTTATCCTCTTAGATTAACAATTTTTTTTCTGCGTGGATATAATGAAATGTTTTTGGTGAGTGCTAACTAAAGCATATCAACCAATATTTGTGTTTCATTAGGGCAAATCAGTTATTATAGACAAATCTTTTTGGATTTCAATTTTGTTCTGTTCTATATGGGATATATTTTGTATAGATGTTTTATTCTCTATGGGATATATTTTGTCGCTTCATGTTAATATGCATACATTTCTTTTCTTTTTGAATTTTAAGATTACATGAGGTTAGAAATGATTGCTAAAATTAAAGGGCAAATACACAGTGAAATATTTTCATCAAGCAGAACATATCGGGTATTATTATTCGATTATTACAATTAGGATATGTAGAGTTTAAAAAACACAGTAATAGGGGCGCCTGGGTGGCGCAGTCGGTTAAGCGTCCGACTTCAGCCAGGTCACAATCTCGCGGTCTGTGAGTTCGAGCCCCGCGTCAGGCTCTGGGCTGATGGCTCGGAGCCTGGAGCCTGTTTCCGATTCTGTGTCTCCCTCTCTCTCTGCCCCTCCCCCGTTCATGCTCTGTCTCTCTCTGTCCCAAAAATAAATAAATAAAAAAAAAAAAAAAAAAAAACACAGTAATAAAAAAATCAATAGCAAATGTATAAGATAAGGGAAATGTTGAAAAATACATATATCCTGCAACTTTAATACTGAAAAAAATGAGGGCAAATGACTTGCTATTAAAAATAATTATTTAATGCAAAACAATGAGATTTATTGAATTATACATAACATTTCTGAATGATGAGTTTTGCTTCTCTATTATGTTTCTAATCTCAGAGGGCTATCATTAAGGAATATACTAAGACATTTTCATCTGTTGTACAGATGAGGGCCAACCAATGCTTCTTATGTTCGTGCTATAAGACGGTCTCCAGTTTTGTATTTCAATGTAGGAGTATCTAAGTATCATTCATCTTTTTGCTTTATGTGAAGATTATTTCCCTTATTCACATTGTTGTGTGATTTGCATTCTTTTAAAATTCTAATAAGGGCATAATGCTATTGCTTTCCATTTTATAGTGCATGGTTTAGTCTCCCAGCATGTAAATTGTGGCACTGAGCAAAATGCTGATGGTTTATCTTGAAAAGATAGGATTGCTAGGTCTTATTGTTTCAGTAGCTTTCAAGTCAAGCATATAATTAATGTATGTGCGTGTGAAAATACGTTGCTATGCTTAAAATGTTTTTTCACATTTTGAATTTTATACTTTGTAAGAAAGGTTTCTGCTCTGAAAAGAAACCACACACTTGTAACCAATTAAAATAGGCTATTTAGTAAATGAATTCAAAGTATAAGGTTAGCTCTTTTATTTCGAAAATCATTCCTCCCCACTAATTTTGCTGAACCAATTGATGCATGTTGAGCTTGATTCTTGCTCCCCGCCCCTCCCCCCCCCCCCCCAGCCTTGAATTGCCCTATGGGGTATGCTATTCTAGACCTACCTTTCCATCTTCCTTCATAAACTTTTATTAGTTTCTCAGATATTTTGTAAGTTAGTTATGTATTCTCCCTTTTTGGAGTGTCTCTAAAATGTCAGGAAGAAGTGGTCGTACACCAAACCCCTGGAAAGCACACTGATTCGCATCCACAGCCAATG
Source organism: Neofelis nebulosa (assembly GCF_028018385.1). Taxonomy (NCBI): domain Eukaryota; kingdom Metazoa; phylum Chordata; class Mammalia; order Carnivora; family Felidae; genus Neofelis; species Neofelis nebulosa. The sequence continues at coordinate 37,062,290 of NC_080782.1, read as the reverse complement.
ATTGATAACTTGCCCTATTTAAATCAGCATCTAGGAGCATACAATGTGGACACTGGGTAGTATTTCATAGATGGCTGAGAGCAGCAATCTGTGCCCCATAGAACTGGATTTTCTTATAAACCTCAAACGCTTTTATAGCTAACACATCTTAAAATAATGCCAGCACATGTTCTCTCTTCTCCCCTCCACTGGCCACTTAGTAGATGGCAGTAAGCCCACAAAACTGTGCCCTGCCACAGCACTCTTTATCATCTGTGGGATCTTGTAGTTTGGCACAGCACAAAAGCCCCTCTCTGAGTGGTGAGTAAGAGCTGAATTCCAGCTCAGGCTCTGCTACCCAAGTTTTATTCACTTGGCAAGATACCCAACAGAACAGTTTCATTGTTTTGTTTCCCCTACATTTATTGGCCCAGAGGGGGAGCCTTTCTCTAATTATTGCCATGCTCCTGTGTGGTTTAGCTGTGTGCTTATCAGAGGTTACACAATGGAGTAGTGGTGCAATGAAAATACTTTGTATTCCTTACAATATTGGAATACATTAATGAGGATATGAACTGAGAGGTTATCGTCCATCTTGGAATGGCAAATCAATACACAGGAGACTGTCTTTCCAGAACCTTAAAAAAGAAAGGAAGAATTGGAATTTATCACACCACTCTACTTAGAGAAACTTGAAATGACATTTTAATAAGGCATTTCCTCGGAATGGGCCTAAATTCTGGGGATATAGAAAGAAACTGATTTGGATCCTAGACCTCAGTGAGATGATTTTGCTTTTACTTACTTGTTTATTGATTGTGTTTTTTTAGTTACTTGAGTGAACCAGTAAAGATCTTTATTTTTCGAATCAGTTTCCATTTAGTAATGTACAATGTTTACTAAAAAGAAAAAAGACTTCTATAAAAAACATATATCACATACACTAATGGCACTGATTTCTCCAAAGCTATTCTGAACCTTGACACAATTTAGAATTGTGTCCTCAGTGCAGTAGTTCTTCCCTTAGAGCTCAAAATCTTAGCTGTCAAACTTCCCCTAAACTCATTAAGACTCATTTGTCTCTGTCAATGACATGTTCTCAAGAGCCAGTTCATGCCAGGCTGCTTTGTCTCACAGCCACTTTGAATAAGGCCAGTTTTCAAGAAAAAAGAGAACCTCTGCTTTGGAATGTATTATATCTCAGGAAATTACATAATTTTTTTTCTTTACAAAGTTCCATTTGCAGGGAAAAGTGCAGGTTAAGCACTGTCTAAATAAATTAAATGGTGCATAATAAAAATATTCTTTCTATAAAAAACTCAACTCAGAATACTGTATACTAGTCCAAATGAACATACTCGAGAGGTTCTGACCACCTTGACTGAAGGATAACAAGTAGTGTAGGATAATCTCTTAATACTCAGTTTAGAAATGCCTGTACCATATGTTGTGATAAAAATAAAACATATATAACACTCTGATTATTTGTTTTAATTCAAGGGTAGATTTTCCTTCATTTGAAGAATAGATGATGGGAGGAATGAGCCCTGGTCTGTAAATACAGTTTCTTTCAACCTGGTTTTTTTTTTTTTTTTTTTAAACAAAAGTGAATGCAAATGATTCTTAGATATACACAAGTGACTATACTTCATAGCACCAGATTTTAATGGCTGAGTTTTAAGGGTTGGAACTGACATTCTCTTCTAATATTAGAGTAAAAATAAGGATGCCTTGGTGGCTCAGTTGGTGAAACGCCCGACTCTTGATTTGAGCTCAGGTCATGATCTCACAGTCGTGAGTTCGAGCCCCACATCAGGCTCTGCACTGACAGTGTGGAGCCTGCTTGGGCTTCTCTCTCTTGCTCTTTCTTTCTCTCTGTCTCTTCCCCATTCATGCTCTCTCCCTCTCTCTCTCAAAAATAAATAAACTTTAAAAAATGGAGTAAAAATAAAAAAAATTGCCTAAACAGATGGCTGCTACAGTGACCACTGTTATCTTCAAACATTTTTGTCTGCTCTAACATAAAAGCAATTGAACTATTGAAGCTACAAATTTGTATAACCACAAATGTTTTAGCCTCTGATGTTTTGTTAAGATCTATAGTCTCTAACTTTGAACACCCGCAGCCTACTGAAGAATACAATATTTAACAAATTATTAAACTAAGATGAGCCCTAAAATTGTATGAACAAAATATGTGATGAAAACAGAGAAGGGAGTTTCAAAAAGGATCTCAGAGATGTCATATTGGAACAGCATTTGAAAAAAGCATTCCTTTCATCAAACTCCTTCATCACAATGCCTCCTAGGTTATCCTGGTAAGAAATGGCACCTGCAGAATGTCAGGACCAGATTTATGACTTATAGGAAGACCTATTTCAGTAGAGAGACTATTTTAAAACCCAGAACAAGAGCAATTCTAGAAGTGGTAGAAAGAGGGGGTATGAGGAGAGAACAGAATAAATTAAAGAAACCGTTAAGAAGTAGAATGAACAGTACCAATTAGAAGGGAAGAGTGAACAAAAAGAAAAAAATTATCAGGAATCACTCAGTTTCATTGTTCCCTAAGATCATTAATATAAAACAACTGAATGTGAGGCACAACTCATGGTACGGTTTTAAGCCTGATGATTATTCCTATTTTTTCATGTGATGATTTTCTGTTTCTGAGAGCATTCCTTTAATTTTAGATTGGTAGACTACATCCAATATTATTTGGCATTCAAATCCAAAATGTGGCTTTTTTTTTAAAGACCTGTCTACCACCATCCAGGCTCTGTCCTCCCTTGCTCCTTTCCCCCTGTGAATCCAGGCTGACTGGATAATTCCTGTTTCCACCTGTTATACATGGGTGATCTTGGAAGAATATGGAAACCTCCCTGTGCCGTCAGTTATGTTACCTGTCACATGAAGATGATAATAGGACATACCTCATAGAGTCAATGCAAAATTTAAGTTAGTTAATGTCCATGATCCTCTTAACTTACTTATTCATTTTTTTTGGAAAATGGAATTTAATTAAAGTTAAACTTTATTATTTTGACAAATCCTTGGGGAGCAAGCATGAGGAGTACTCTTTTTTTTTTTTTAATTTTTTTTTCAACGTTTTTTATTTATTTTTGGGACAGAGAGAGACAGAGCATGAATGGGGGAGGGGCAGAGAGAGAGGGAGACACAGAATCAGAAACAGGCTCCAGGCTCCGAGCCATCAGCCCAGAGCCTGACGCGGGGCTCGAACTCATAGACCGCGAGATCGTGACCTGGCTGAAGTCGGACACTTAACCGACTGCGCCACCCAGGCGCCCCGAGGAGTACTCTTTAGATCATGTTATGTTGAAAGCCAAAGATGTTCATTGGCCATAATTTTTTTTTACCCAAGCATACTTATTTGTAAAATGCACAGTAGGACTTCACAATTATAAAACATTAAAAAATGCATGTAGCCCTTATATATGATGCCAATAGTTTTTGCCATTTCAAAGTACCAAACTAAATCTTCATAATAACACATAAAAAATGATTTGGCAACTCCAGAGAAAACCAGATTTTCTTAAGAGCTTACCTTATGAGAAAATGTTTATCTTCAGCTATTTTTAAATTTAAGTGAGTACTTTTGATTTTGCCTATTTTAATTTGGTGTTCTGCCCAGACACCATTTGGATGTGATCAAAATGACTTGGTTTCAATATACTCTTCATTTCTGGATTTTTCCAGTCATCATTAATTACCTGCTTCTCCCACCAATCCCCCATCCCCCACACCAAGCTACACAGTATTTCCTTCATTACTTTGACACATTTAGATGAGCAGGAGCCTACATACTAAATACAACACATTGAAAGCCCTCACTATTAGAATAAACCTCCAAAGGGACCTTTATACTTGTCTCCACCTCTCAATTATCTTATGAAATCATATAAATTGGCTTTATCCAGGCTCTAGTTTGCCCTCATTATTCATCATCTACCCAATTAGTGACTAATGAGCCTATACGTATTGAGAAAGTAAAGTAGAATATAATGTTTATATTTTTAGTAGGGGAGGGGAAGTGTTTTGCCTTCTTTGGAGTTACTTAGTGTATAGTCAAAGGGCATGTGTAGCAAAGAGTTTTTGTTTTTGTTTTTTGGTTTTTTTTTTTACTTCTTTGAACTAGAGAAAAATGATATATCATTAATGCATCATGAGAAACTTCTTTGTCTCCTTCATGCTGAGTGAAAAAGGAAAAAAAAAGATCTTAGGAACTTTAAGAAGTATTAGTTCAGTGTCAATGAAAGAGGGAATAGATGACCTGTAAGTGATCTGCTTTTATTTTAAAGCTTAAAAGTACAAGTCAGTCTCTACTGTACTTGAATTCATTTAAAAGTGAGATTCGTTCTTGTCCTGTTTGTCTCTATTAAACTTTTAGATTCAGTAAAGCTAATGGCACCTTCACTAAATTGTACTTGTCTTTACTTTCATAATCATGTCTGTGATCTTTAATTACCACGCCAATTAGATTTGCCTTCAGAACCTGTGCTTTTAATTTTAATGATGTGATCTATACTTTTCTTATCACTGAGACTCAAAATCACAAGCAAAGATATTTTGGAAGAATTATCTTGTCATACTTCATAGATTTGGGGGACAGTGTAGGGCACTGAGGCAACACTTGGAAAGAGACATTTTCTTTGGTGTCTTTCCATTTCTTCTTTCTGGAGACTTTTGCTTATTGTAACATTTATGGAGCAGCATGAGCTTTCCTAAGGTTACTTAACCTCTCCGAGATTTGGATTCCACATTAATAAGATTGACATAATGATGTCTGCCTTTTCCCTCTGTTAAACTTGTTCAAAGAATCAAAAATCAAAATGAAAAATTCTGTGTTAGGAGTATTAATAACAATATCAATCAATAAAACCCAATAATGAAAGCCAACTGATCTATAGTATGAGTGCATACAGGCTAAAAGTCAGTGCTGGTCGAAAACACTTGGTGTAACTCTAATGCTACACATTTGAAATGTAAGCTATTAGTGATATTGTTGAAAGGAATATTAATAGATGACTCTCAGAACAGAGCACCGTAGTTTATAGGTACAAATCAATAATTACAGGATTTAGGGAAGGTAGTCAGATGTATTTAAAGGAAAAATGTCTTTCTAGAAAGTATATTATCAGATTGCATAAGTAGTTAATAGCTCTGTTTGCTATTTTTGAGAATGTGCTGGCATATAGGTAAAGATTGTCATGGCTTTAGCCTACATTTAAATATAAGATTAGAACACCAGAATAATCTACCTGTATATTAAGCCTCTAAACATTTATTATATGTGTACTACATGCCATGCAACTGAGATATAAAAAATAATATGACACGATCGCTGTCCTCAATCTTCTCACATTCTATTTAGATACACAAGGAAAGAGTTAATGACAATGTAAAGGAAGTTGCTGGTCCCTGAGGAAGAGTATCTGTCTCAGTCTATGTGTAAAAGGATGTGAATGTCTGTGTGCTTGGGTTGAGGGGAGGGTAGAGAAGGGAAATTTTCTGGGAGAGAGCTGAAACCTAGGTTGGCCCTTAATAATTTTACTTAGCTTTCCTTCCATTTTCTGCAATTTAGGGGAAATAGCACTCAGGTACTTCTGGAAAGCAAGAGGATTAAATGTGATAATATTCTGGAAGCCTATGTGCCAGAGCATGACAGCTTGGCTTAGAACAGGCCAGAACATAAAGCAAGGCCCACAGTAAGAGGATAAGGAATTGGGAAGGAAGGTTTGTATGGAGTGGCAGTGTGTGAGATATTGCCAAAAAATCCCCAGCTCTGCATCCCTGGAGGGAAGAAATCTAGTCTATTAGATGGATCACGGTAGCTGAAAGATAGGGGCAATGGGAAAATAAGAGTTATCTCTAGGAGAGAGAGTTTTTCCAAAAGCAAAGGATAAGAATAAATGTTTATCTATAGATGAGCTAGTTGGCAAAGCCAGATTCATCAGGCCCGGATAGAGGAATGGGAGTCTAGTCTTTAAACAGAAAGAATGGTTGGGTTTGGAAAAGGCAAGAGAAAAATGGAGTCAAGGACCTAGAAGAGAACAGACAGATTATCTGGATGAAAAGTTTGCCATAGCATGGAGGCTTAACCAGTTGCCTAAACGGGGACCCATGGGTTGTGTCAGGTAAATAATGTCCTTTTGCTGCTATATTCTTGATAATTTAGCCAAAGCTTTTTTATCCTTCCTGTTTAAGGTAAGCTTTAAGTTCTGTTTAAGACTAGACATTGAGACAGGGCTGAGTCTAAAGGAAGGGCCCATATGACCCCAACAATGGGAGAAATGGTTGGCAAAAATTGAGAATTCAAATCTGGTATTTTATAGTAAATTCCTTGACTCACTAAAAGTTAGCCAATAATAAGATCAAGACTAAATGTTATCGAAAGCCTTCAGGGGCAGAGCAGAGCAGGAGTGGGCTGTAAACCCTAGCTCGTGCAGGTGACTGGTTCAGTGGCCTCAGGCAAATCAATTACCCTCTCTCTCGTCATATTCCACATTTGCCTTTGACTTTGGTTCAGGGAACTTATGAATGATTTTTTTAAACACACTTTATTTATTTATTTGTTTATTTGTGTTAATATTTATCCTTACTGTATTTAAAATAGTATTTAAAGAAGCAATTGACTTTGTATAGGAATTAATATATTGACTATGTGCTATGTAGAATCATTCCTATCTTTGTCTTCATCATTAAATTACTTGAGTCAGATATTCATCTCTAACTTAGATGCAAAATAAAATATTGCTCAATTTTTCTTTGTACATATATTCATTGCAGAGAAGGACAGTTTTCTTTTACAAATTTAATTTAGTATGAAAAACTATTGAACTTTATAAGTTTTCTTTTTAAATTAGGGAAAGGAAATTTTAATCAAGGTTAGGATCATCAGTGTTTGTAGTTTGAAAATTTTCCTTTTCAGTTTGCTAATGAAAAGAGATTCATATTTTAAGAATTTCTCCTAAGTCAAAGAATCTGAGTAATACTGCTGGCAATGTAAGCAAAATTAATTATCTTTTCAAATTACATTTCTTCTGAATAGTACTGATTAATGCTTGTACTTTAAGATTGCTGCTGAGGCCACACTATGGCTCATTGTGCACAGGTTTGAAAATCAATGCAAGATTTAATTCAAATGAGTAAATCTAACATTAATTTTTAAGACAGTGGAGATTTTAACCAAAGATTATTCTATAATCTGTTAAAATTGTCGCAGATATTTAATTATTTATATAGTAAGTTTAAATATGTGGCCTAAAATGAAGCTGAAAGTAATAAAAGCAAAACTAATTCTGGATAGATGACTTTCATAATAATTTAGGAGAATCCAATTACAAAGACTGTTAAGAAAGTAAATTTCTGTATTTTAAAATAATGGAATAAGGTCCAGTCTTTTGCTATATTATTAGGTAAGATAGAAAAGTAAAGTTGGATGAAATTTCAAAGTCATTTCACTTATAGCCTTTTAAAATTTAGGAATAATTTAAACTGAGTAAAGCTATCTCATCCATGAACAGCTAGACTCTAGAATGTCCTTAAAATCATGCGAGCCTTAGTTACATTGAAAAGTCTCTAATACTCCGTAAAATTATTTTTCCAGAGATAATAATTCCCTTCTTTAATAATGTAGTTGATTCAAGATTATTGAAAACTGCCAGGCTATGTTTGCTGACACTGAGTAAGTAAAATTGTACAAATCACCTAATATCTAGATCACATCGATGGGATTCCTTGCTTTAATGGATGGAATTGTGTCTCCTCCAAGTATGGTGAAGCCTTAATTCCCAGTACACAGACTGTGACCTTATTTGGACATTAGGTCATTACAAAGGTAAGCAAGTTGAAATGAGGCCATTAGGATGAGCCCTAATCCAGTATGACTGATATCCTTGTAAAAAGGGACAATTTGGACACAGAGACGGACATACACGGAGGGAAGATGATATGAAAAAACAGAGAATGTCCTCTACAAGCTAAGGATCCTGTGAGGCTAAGAGAACCTAGGAGAGAGGCCTGGGGCAGATTTTAGAGTCTGTAGAAGGAACCAGCCCTGCCGACACCTTGACTTTGGACTCTAGCTTCTAGAGCTGAAGTTTCCATAGTTCCAAGCCACCCAGTTTGTGGCACTTTCTTACTACAGCCCTTGAAAATTAACACACTGCCCTCTGGCTTCCGATTACGTTTTCCCGGTGGGAATCAACAGAAAATGAGTGGAGAGAATGAGGCAAGCACAGTCAAAGCATTTTTTTCTCCTGGCAGTTTCTTAGCAAACTCTGTACTCACATACAAATGTCTTCTCTAGATTCCAGGAGGCTCTCTCCCTCTCTCTCTCTCTCTCTCTCCTTTTTTCTGAATTTCCAGGTGTTCAAAGGGCTCCCTGCTGCTGCAAGGCTCAGGTACATACATCATCTCTTCACTGTTCACTTAAATCTTTCCTCCATCTTTTAAAATAATCCTTTATGAGACTCTTATGGACGTATCTGCTTTCCATGTAACACCTTTTTCCTGGCAGTACCTTGACTAATACGGTACCTCCCTACTGAAGGGAATTGATTACATCTGCTTTATACTTTAACTGGGCATTGTACATATGATAGCACTTATCACAGCATATTATGATTTGCTTAAGTCTTTCTGTCTATAAAAGAAGCTCCTTAAATCTGTTCTTGATTGTAAAGTCAGCACCTTATACAGGTTCTGATATAATGTAAGTCCTCAAAATATACTCAATGAATGGATGCATAAATGAATATTTATTGTTTAATGTTTTCATATCCTGTCTTATCCACAAAAGAGACTTCAGGTAGCTAACAAAAGTAAGCATCATGTAATATTAAACATGCATAGGTGAAGAAATTAAAACTAAAAAGTAAGATCAGAGAAAGAAACATGAATGTAGTAATAAGTACATGAAACACCATAATATGCAGATACATAGCATTATATTTATGTTTACATATTATATTTGTTTTGGAAAACAGGCTCTGTGCTTTCAACAGACAATGTGAAGGCAAAAGCAGGTCAGTTACATGAATCATGGGGTAAATATGTTAAATACTAATTACTTAGGCAATGTGCACATAATCTAAATACTCAGACCAGATGCAAATATTAATCTCCACTGAATCTCCATGAAGAGGTGAGCATGTCATGTAGTGAACAATGGCTTCAGTATGTTTCTACAGATAACTAAAAGGAGAATTGCACTATACGCTCTTGTGGCCGATAGTATAATGCCCAAATAATCTTCAGTAAAGGCTATTCCAGTGACACAAGCCAAGTAAAGTGATGTCGATGAGGTGCCCTGCCGGAGTGGATTAATCTAAGTATGTATTCACTGGACCTAGAACACACAACTGCCTATAGTTGTTTTGTTTTGTTTTTATTTTTTTAGTGTTTATTTATTTTTGAGACAGAGAGAGCATGAGCAGGGACGGGTAGAGAGAGAGGGAGACACAGAATCCGAAGCAGGCTTCAGGCTCTTGAGCTGTCAGCACAGAACCTGACATGGACCTTGAACTCACAAGCCATTAGATCATGACCTGAGCCAAAGTCACTCAACCAACTGAGCCACCCAGGCACCCCTGCCTATAGTTTTAATGTTATGATTTTTCCCATAATATTTATATCATCAATATTATTTTTCTCACAATGATTTCTATATTCTGTGGCAATGTTTTAAGTCTTTCAAGTATTAAGGATGCAGATAACCATATTGTTAACTGTTATAGGTGAAAATATATGTTTTAATAGAAAGCCAGGCTATGAGATAGAAACTGCTTAGAAATGTTTTTAACCACCTGGTTCAGTTTATTTCATTATTTAACAAAGGAGATAAAATGTTAAAAATGGAAATATATTTAAGATGAATGGATATAAGCAAATTTATAATAGCCAGAAAATAAAAATGTCCCTTTCTTCCTCTTCCATTTTCCAAAACAAGGTTTAGTAAATAATGAGATTTTGAGCCCTGTGTCACCTATTTGAGATGAAAACCATTATTGAATAAATAATTTAAAAAAATCTATGTGATAAAATCTCACACTCCACACCTATTTCTTTTTTGCTGTCCCAGGGGGAAGAACATATCAGGAGAAAGTTCACAGATGGCTTATTGCTTGTCCTCAAAGAGACAAAAAAAAAAAAAAAAAAAAAAAAAAAAAAAAAAAAAAAAAAAAAAAAAACACCTCACATTGATTGCTTTCAAAAGATTACAAATCCAATGTTTACAGATCTCAGCGTGTAAAAAGTGGAATTATCATGGCCCAGTTTTTGAACCTATCTACTAACAAAATAGAAGTCTCTAAGGAAGAATGTGTGTGTGTGTGTGTGTGTGTGTGTGTGTGTGTGATGTACTCACAGTATATACTGTACTTTTCAAATTTTTCTTTGAAAAAAAAACATTTTTTTCAGGACCGGCCAGCTTCCCTTAGTCTTAGCTGGGCATCTTCTCATAGTGCGGGTGATCAGTGGTCTGTCTTCTCATTATCTTGATGAGTTGGAAAGAGAAAACTCAGAGTCTGACTTTCAGCATCATTCAGCCTCAGGAGCCAGGCTTTGTCATTTGTTTTTCCATGTGGAGGCATTAAATTCCTTGTAATAAAATTTGTTATACTGCATATGATTACCATGACTCTCTCCCTCCCTCATAGTAGCATCCTAGCATAACTTGGTTTGGGTGACTTTGTTTTTGTTCTACTGCTCAGCCACTGGGATGGTCTTAGTACCCTCCCTGAATATTCTGTTTTTATAAATTTTATATATAAGTGTAATATCAATATATGGATATGTATAATTTTTACATCAATGCTTATGTCTGCTTTAGGGTCACTTAGTATCTTGTTCATTTTCCTTAACTGAAGAGACTCATGTTTCTGGGAGCCTTCCATTTACTTTTTGCTCTTCATATGACAAGATTCCCTTCCTCTTCTTCAACCGCTTCTTGGCTCAAAGTACTCACCAAATAATTTTTGGTTGCTTTTTTGCTGATTAATGATCCCCTGACTGAATTCTTCCTCTAAATTTTCCTCATGTGCAATTCTGATTGTCTTCATCTAAAGGAAATGTCCACAGAAGTTCCTTCTTGCCCCTGTTTTTCACACCAGCAGGGCCACAGCACTTACTTCATTGGCCTTCTCAAGCTGTGTGTTTGTTAGGTTTCATCCACTTTCTTTCTTTCAAAAATTTTTAATGTTTATTTATTTTTGAGAGAGAGAGAGAGACAGAGTCAGAGCTTGAGCAGGGGAGAGGCAGCGAGAGATGGAGACACAGAATCTGAAGCAGGCTCCAGGCTCCGAGCTGTCAGCACAGAGCCCAACACGGGGCTTGAACTTAATGAACCACGAGATCATGAACTGAGCCAGTCAGATGCTGAACCAACTAAGCAGCCCAGGCACCCTTAGTTCTCTTTATTTTGCTCAGACCCCTGGTTATCCCTGTGCCACCGGAAGCTCTTCCCAGTGGCCAGTGTGATCCTGCCAGTTCTGTGATCATGCTTCCATACACCATGCCTCTGCCCAGGTGTGGACTTCTTGAACAACGTGAGGACTCTGATGTGGTCGTGAGCTTAAAGACATATATGGCTCTTCAGCTGCTCTGCAGGTGTGGATCAATGGGATACTTACAAACTGATAGGAGGTTTTTCCTACAACAATTTAGGTTCTTTAATGCAAAGAGAAATAAATGATTGAGGTGCCAGATGTTTGACATCATGGGTAAAGTTCTCAATTTTTTCCAATAATTTGTCCTGAAAAAATTAAAGGATCGTTACCAAATGTACTAGTTATCCAAAGAAAATGTTAACAAATTACCCAGAAAGTCTCTCATTGGAAGAGACATACTCTTGTTTATATCCATTAGAGATGTAAATCCTTTAAGATACACTTGTTTTATTATTTTTTAATTATTATTATTTTTTATTTTATAAAGAGAGAGAGAGAGCATGAGCCAGGGAGAGAAGCATAAAGGGGAGAGAGAGAATCTTAAGCAGGCACAACACTCAGCATGGAACCCTGACAGGGGGCTTGATCCATGACCCTGATTTCACGACCTGAGCCAAAATCAGGAGTCAGACCTCAACCAGCTGAGCCACCCAGGTGCCCCAAGATAAACTCGTTTTAAACTGTCACTCTGGGCAACTGGATAAATTAACTTGCAATATAAGCCTTTTAGGTATGAGCCACTTAAATGTTGAGTGTCCTCGACTGTAACTGATTACTTGGGTTTCAGATGAGTTTATCTGAGGTTCTTATTTCTGGGGGTACCTAGGAAGATGTATTAGTAGGCATTGCATTGGACTGTATATACCAAATACTCCAGATTATAATAGCATAAGATTGTTTTTTGTTTTGCACTTTTTTTTTTTACACAGAGAGAAGTCCAAAGATAGACGTTGGGAAGCTGGTATGGTGACAGCCTGGTTTCATCAGAGATGCAATAATCTCCATTTAGCTTTCTGAGCCCCCATGTCCAGGATGTGTTTTTGTCCTCATGCTTACAAGATGCTTACTGGAACTCAAGCCATGATAGCCTTCTTTTTTTTCCAAAAAGGAAGGATAAAGAGCTGACGGTAATAGGGTGCAGACCATTTGAGTCAGTCCCCTTGGAACTTCAATGCCAACGCTTTGACTTGCACCACATAGACACATCTATTTATAAGATTGAATGTAAAATATAGCTTTTTAGCTAGTTAATGTGCTGACCCAACAAAAATCATGTTATGCTTTTAAAGGGGCCCGCTGAGCATGCAGTCTTTGCCATGGAGGATAAAATAACTTTTGAGACTGTATGGTAATCTATGTGTGGGCAAAAATATCTCTTCATTTTCCACAATGCAAATATGTATGTTTGTGTGAGTGTGATGGGAGGGGGTAGGGTGGAGATTAGAAGAAATGCGTAAAATCAACTTATCCAAAATTAGTATCAACCTATCAATTTAAAAGTAAAAAGAAAGGGATAATCAGGGAAATTGTTATCCCCATTTTCACTGCAATAAAAATTATATTTAGCTAGGGCTATTCTTGCCAATTCTAACTATCATAGTTGACTTATGGTAGAGGTTCTTATTAACCACCAATATCTAGAAGTCTATATTGAGGTCATACAACTATGACCTTGGCTTATTCTTGTTTGTGAAATCAAATGCCTCAAAATACATCAATAAAAACTCCAAGCAGTCATACACACACACACACACACACACACACACACACACATATATGTTATTTTTTTTTTTCTAGCAGAGTTTTCCCACAAGGCCCTAAGATTCTCTTCAGAAAGTAGTTAAATATGCAAGGGCTGTGTCCAAAGTCTGTGCACTTCTCTCAAATATTATCCTGACAAACTTCACAAGAAAAAGTTTCTTTACAACTTAGATGAGATGTTTAATAAAGTAATGAATCTATAATATGTCTCATGATGTGGAGTATTTATGTATGTATTTATTTTTGGAAGTGTAGTTGACACAAAATGTTACATTAGTTTTAGGTGTATAACATAGTAATTGGGCAGGTCTATACAGTATTCTATGCTCACCAGAAGTGTCTCATCATACAATGCTATTATGATACCATTGACTATATTCCCTATGCTGTACCCTTTATTCATGTGACTTACTCTTCCCATAACTAGAAGCCTTATCTCCCACTCCCCCTCACCCATTTTGCCCTTTATATATTGTAATTTTTAAACACATAATGGACTCTGGCTCTAATAAGATAGAATGTTAATGTGATAAGATGAAAAATCTTGGGGGGGGGGGGCTTTGATAATCCTCAAGGCAATAAACATCCCCCAGAGCCATTATTAGCTTGAGCTTATTAGTCATATCACTCTTAGATGTAGTATTCCATGGCCTTTTTGCAAGTCACCCTGGAATTAACAAAGTTTAGAGCAGTTTATAAAACCAAAATACAAATTTCCTATAAAATTATGAAAAAAAAATCTCTTACTATAGGGGTGCCTGGATGGCTCAGTTGGTTGAGCTTTTGACTCTTGATTTCAGCTCAGGTTGTAATCCCAGGGTTGTGGGATCGAGCCCCGCATCAGGCTGTGTACTGGGTGTGATTCTCTGTCTCTGTCTCTGTCTCTCTCTTTCCCCCTCTCCCCGTCTTCCTCACTCAAGCATTCTCTCTCTTTCAAAAAACAAAAAAACAAAAAACCTCTATTACTGTAAACTAACTTTCCAAATTCAAAACAAAGCTTACTCTAATCAGAGGAGGTTTACTTACGACTTCTAGACATCTTAGTTTTGCTTCTCAAGAAAAGTACCGAAAGGTCTAGAAAAGAAAGAGAAAGCAAAAGACAAGATCACTTCTCACTTCTTTGTTTAAAAAAAATGAGTTCATGATACTTGTACTACTTGCCATGAACAGTTTCTCTTGGAATATATATGGTACACTGTATTTAATAAAATGCCAAATGTTTTTTCCAGACCACAAGTACTGTCCTAGTTTAAGGAGAGAAAAATTGCTCAATGTTGAAACATCCAGGAAGGGCTATACTGAGGGGAGATGTTTATAAACATGCAAAGAACAGGTGGAATTTAGGGAAGTTCACTCCAGTGAGGAGACACCTTCCACAAGGGCAGACCTGGGAAAGATCTGTGTGTTTGTGTAATGATAAAGTAAACAGTTTCATTGAATGAGGTGTATGTGGCAGATATTAATGTAGAATAAGGCAAGGGTTGGGATATTTAAAAAAAAAACTGATTCATGAATTAAAAGAGTCACTTTCTCTGTTAATAGATAATATTTTTGTGCTTTATGCATTCACCACACCAAGTTTTTATAATAACTTACATACTTGGCATTACTATTATTCAATAACAGCCATGAAGATGAGAGCGTATCATTTTAGTTAAGCAAGTGATTTGTATAGAGTAGAAGCTTAATACATTTTTCTTGAACTGAACGGTACTTTTTGCAACATGATTTTGTTCATGTTTCTCTAAAACGTCAACAGATATTCAGGGAGTATTCCTTGAATGAATTATTGACTGATAACAGCAGTTTCAACAGTGACTCTGCTGATGATTTTAGGCCAATATGCTAAGTTCTTGACATTCCTTAGTTTGACAACATACAACTAAGTGGCCCCTATTACTAATAACTAGAATGTTCTAGGGACAACTAACTAGGTTTTTTTATAAGGAAAAAAAAAACTAATACAGCACAATGGACTTCACAGAACGTGGAGTAGCAACAGTTGTCATGTGTTTTGACATCAAGTATGATTTTCCTTCTGTCCTCCATATGTTAAAATGAAAACTCTGCACATATGGTCTATATATCATAATAAGGTTTTTTAGGCATACATCTAGTTGTATAGTTCTTATCCCTAAACTATCATTGAGTAAGCACAAAGTAAATAAGGAAACTTAGAACCAGTGAACTGTAATACAAAGAACATTTAAAAATACTCCAATTTAAGTAGAATTTTCGGGATAACTGAATGGAAGTTTCAAGATGACAAATTGCAATTCAACAAAAAAAATTTTTTTTAAACCTTTAACAATGAAACAATGAATTATGTTTGAAGTACTTAAATAGAGGCTGGATTTTTTTTGTCAGGAGTTGAATAGGGTGAATAGGTTTCCAAATCAATTCTGTAAACATTCAGCAAAATGTGTGTTCTGTTTAAAGCTTAACTAAAAATGTTTCCTCCTAGTTGGATTTTGAAAGATGGGGAGAAATTCAGCAACTGTAGTGGGATGAGGCAAAGGTGATTATAAGTGGTCAGATTAACAAGAAGGAAAGAATTTGAGGAAGGGTAGTGTCCTAATAAAAGTAATTAAATTTGTGAGGGAGAAATGTCCTTGAAAAATAAATTTGGACCAGCTGACACTAGGTCTTGAACTCAGCAAGAAATTTAGTTTTTTTGTTGTTGTTTTTTGCAGTTATTTATTTATTTTGAGAGACAAAGTGAGTGGGGGAGGGGCAGGTAGAGGGAAAGAGAAAATCCCAAGCAGGTTACACACTGTCAGCGTGTAGCCCTATATGGGGCTTGAACTCATGAACCATGAGATCATGACTGGAACCAAAACCAAGAGTTGGACGCTTTACCAACTGAGCCACCCAGATGCGCCAAGAAATTTAGTCTTAATTCTTTTTTAAAAAATATTTATTTATTTTTGAGAGAGAGAGAGTGTGCAAGCCTGGGAGGGACAGAGAGAGAGGGAGACAGAGAATCAAAGCAGGCTCCATCTGAGCTGTCTGCACAGAACCTGTTGCAGGGCTTGAACTCATGAACCATGAGATCATAACCTAAGCCAAAGACTGATTCTTAACTGACTAAGCCACCTAGGCACCCCTAGTCTTCATTCTTAATTGAAGAGTAATCCTTGAAGCTTTTGAACTATATGATCAAATTGGTGTTATATTTATATTTATTTTTATTTTTTTATTTGAGAGAGTGGCGATGGGAGAGGGGCACAGGGAGAGAGAGAGAATCTTAAGCAGGCTCCACACTTAGCATGGAGCCCAATGTGGGGCTGGATCCCATGACCCTGGGATCTTGACCTGAGCCGATATCAAGAGTCTGACACTCAACTGACTGAGCCACCCAGGCGCCCTTCAAATTAGTGTTTTAATAAGACCACTCTGGTTATACAATAAGAGTGCTGAATGAACCAAAAATACTGGAAGTGAAGAGAATGTTTAGGAGGCTATTTCCTGATTCAAATAAGGGATAGTAAGGAGATAATAAGGAAATAGAAGGAAAGACCAGGCAGGCTATTTGAGATAGACTTTTAAAACAAAGGACACCAATGCCTAAGAATGTTAAATTATAGCATAAGATTTTAAAGCTGTTGTCACCAGATATATAGATATATAAGTAGTTAAGCCTTTTCTTTTTTAACTCAGAAGCCGAGGGGAATAAGTTTTGAGAAATCTCATTCCATGTTCTAATATTTTGTTTATTGGGCTTAAGATACTCTTAACTGTTGACAATTCTGTGCAGTAAAACTTCTAACCTGTTCTTCTCAGGGAACAATGAGTAGGTGAAAGCTTACTAGCAAAAAGCAAAAACAAAAGCAAAAGAAAACACACATACAAAAAACAAGGAAGTTGATCAGTATGCTAGATGTTTTCTTCTGGTCCCTTGATATTTCTTTAGCCTCAGAGAATTTGTGTCCTTTTAAAAATAGTTATATTGAGGAGAAACTTACAAGTTTCCAATTTTTACTTATTTACCTTAATGTAGGTCCTAATTCTATGGAAGTCTATAGATGGTGAGCCCATATAACTGCTTATCCTAACCTGGATGGTTTTATCTGTATCAGTATCTGTAATGCAGGTGGAGATAATTGTGATTTTACAACTTAATCGTGTAAGAAATGTGGTTTTTACATATTTCTTTCTTACCTTCCCACCCCCTCCTTCTTTGCTTTTAAAATTTTAGTATACCCTGCTATGAGCTCTCATTCCAGGCTTCCAAAATATTTACATCATAATTTTATTTCTTGTTTTATCATAAAAAGTACCGTTTTCTAAGAGTACTGCTTCTCCTTACAGAAACAGGTGATATATTTGGTTAAATTGTGAAAAGGATAAATTTAACCTCGTTACTTTCTGGATGTTTTCATGTTGTCTGATAATGTTGAGATCTAAGATATTTGTCTCAAATACTGTCACTTTGCCCTGTGTTTTCTTAATGCTCTGTGGACATTTCTCAAATGTAATTCTCATTTCATTATACTGTAGTGTATTTTTGCCTTTTTCTATTTCACTGAATACCAGTAAATTTTTTTGGAAAATGGGGCTGTACTTTATTCATCTTTTATATCAGTGTGTGCTATGCTTTAGGACATAGTAAATAAATATTAATAAATGAATTTTTTTTCTATTAAATAGTACATCACTCTATCTAAAGCCACAAGATGGATGTGCACCTTTCATATCAATCAGTATTTACTATCTGTGTTTTGGTAAATCAAGCTTGCTTTACTGCAATATGGTACAATTTTTAGTTTTTTCTACTTCCTCTGAAGACTTCTGAATTCCTTTGTAAGATTTAAAATAGGTTTTATAAAATCTTCTCCATGGATGTGACAATAACTACTGTGGAATTAAGTGCTAGAGCTTTTGTTCTCTAGAGTATTATTTTTTAGAGAACCAATTCAATTTAAAAAGTAAGAACATGTATGGGACATGGCTTAAGAATTGTTAAGAGTTATAGAAAAAAATAGATTGTACAGCTTTACATTTTAAGTAAATTATTGTATAGATAAATATCAATAAAATGATCTCATTGTATTACACTAATATATTAATATCTAGTTGGGTCTGGAAACTAGCCATATGGAGCTAGCTTTCAAATATTTTAGCCTGAAATTAGATCTTTAAGTGTAAACTGGGAAAATATGTGTGACATCTAACACATGTGCTGTTCAACATTTTTCTAGAGCTTTAGACTGCATTAACTATATCATATTCCAGAATACATAGTCATTGACTCTTCAGAAAACATTAAAGAGATCCTAGCAAATAACATTTGTTAGGAAAAAAGAAAGACTTTAACCAGTAGAATATATAAAAAAAAATTATATATGATGAAATGTGTTTGTCTATAGCCAGTGCAAAAGATAAAATAGGGTTTTGTAAATAGAGAGTGAAGAAATAGGGAATCCACCTAGGAAAACCAGCTAATTGCTCACACACTTACAGGCTTTAAGGATGTGTAAGAATGGAGAATCTTATCCTTAACTTTACAGGCCACAAACTAAATTTGGCTTCTTTTTTGATAACTTGTTAAACTCAATATTATAACCTTTTGACTAACCTCAATTTTATAGTTTTATATTTGCGGAAATGTTGCAAAGATAATACAGAGGGTTTCCGTTCATCCCATACCCAGTGTCCCTACTTAATAACATTTTATATGCTGTAGTATATTTGTCATACTAATGAACCAATACTGATACATTATTAACTGAAGTCCATACCATTATTCAGATTTGCTTAGTTTCTTTATTTAATGTTCTTTTTCTGTTCCAGGATCCCATCCAAAATCCACACTATATTAAGTCCTCATGTCTCCTGAGGCTCCTTTGGACTGTGACATCTTCTTAGAATTTCCTTATTTTTAGTGACAGTTTTGAGGACAACAGTTTTTCAGTTAGGGTTTATCTGGTATTTTTCTCATGGCTGGACAAGGGCTATGAATTTTTGTAAAGATGACCATAGAGGTATAGTGCCATTCTCTGCTGGCTCACTCACGTCAAGGGTACATGCCTCAATATGACTTGTCTCTCATGGTATTTACTTTGATTACTTGACTGAGGTGGTGTTTGGAGATTTTTCAGTATCAAGTTTCTTCTTTTCTCTTTTCCCATACTGTCCTCTTTAAAAGGAAGTCACTCTCTGCAGCCTACACTTACGGAGTGGGAAGTTATGCTCTTTCTTCTTTAGGAGGGTGTATCAACATAAATTACTTAGAATTCTTCTGCAAAGGAGGTTTTTCTCTTCTCTGGCATTCATTTATTGATTCAACCTTTCATTTATATTATTGAGGACTCATGGATATTTATTTTATGCTTTGGATCATAATCCAATACTATATTGTTTATTTTGTTGCTTAAATTGCCCCACTTTTGGCCATTGGGAGCTCATAGAAAATGGCATTAGAAACAAAGATCAAGGCTTTGGGAGTGTTTTTAACTTTTGTAAAGTAAACCCAAAAGTTTCTCATCAAATTAAGTAACTTCTTAAAACAAATTACCTGTATAAATCCAGACTGCATTAAACTGGGTTGCAGAGATTAATTGTCCCCCAGTATTTATTTTCCATTATGTTCCTCTAATAGGACCCTGAAGTACTAACTGGATCTGGACATCAGCAATAAATCTTCCATTTCTAAGCCGTTTTGTAGTTAGATTTGGCCTTGTGACAGTTATTGAAGATGTGATGAAACTGATATCTTTAAGTATTCTTCTGGTCTTTAAAAGAAATTGTATCATCCTTCTGCCCCTTCTTCTTTTGCCTGATTGGAATGTGGTTATGGTGGGAGATAGAACAGCCGTGTTAAGTACGACAACATGGTAAGAAAGAATTGGGTCCCTGTTGTTCATGTGGTCATGTTGCAAGGTCTGAGATGCTAACACTTAAAAGAGAGAGACATAAAATGTTATTTTTTTGTGTGTGTGTGGGGTGGGACAGAGAGAGAGGAAGAGAGAAAATCGCAAGCAGGCTCCACATGTCAGCACAGAGCCCAACGTGGGGCTTAAACTCACGAACCATGAGATCGTGACCTGAGCTGAAATCAAGAGTTGGATGCCTACCTGACTGAGCCACCCAGGTGCCTGCCCTTAAAATGTTCTCTTTCAATCCTTTGTTATTTGGAGTTTTCCTGTCTCTGACATTCAAACCTAATGTGAATTATATTTGGTATAACATCTTATATGATAAGAATTTTGAATACATCTTGATCTGTTGCCCACAGCCTCTCACTTCAGATTATGTATTTCAGCTACTTACATCTAATTAAATAAATATTTATTAAATACCCCTCGTGAGCTAGGAGGAAATTTAAAAATAAATTAAAAAGCATCCCCGCCCTTTTGAGGTTATATTCTAGTCATATAATAGGAAATTTCCTGAGCACACAGTTCAATTCTTATGTTTGTATACATGCCTCTACTTGAGATGCCCTTCAATTTCTATAGCCTTCACGAAATCTCTTAATTGTTTGTTAAGATTCAGCTGAAGCGGGGCGCCTGGGTGGCTCAGTCGGTTAAGCTTCCGACTTCGGCTCAGGTCATGATCTCACGGTTCGTGAGTTCAAGTGCCGCGTCGGGCTCTGTGCTGACAGCTCAGAGCCTGGAGCCTGTTTCAGATTCTGTGTCTCCCTCTCTCTCTGACCCTCCCCCGTTCATGCTCTGTCTCTCTCTGTCTCAAAAATAAATAAACGTTAAAAAAAAAAAAAAGAGTAAAAAAAAAAAATTCAGCTGAAGCATTGCCTCTTCAGGGAAATCTTCCTCAACTTTTGTAGGCAGTCTTAGTCACTCCTTCATCTGTGCTCCTGGAGCATGTGCTGTGAGCCTTCAAACTCAATATTGAGTCATATCATTTATCTAGTAGATCACAGGTCCTAAAAATTGGTTGTATATTTTCATTCAAGAATTATTACCTACCAAAATTCTGGCAGATGCAAGATGTTGGTATAATTCAACTCTATTAATTTACAAAAATGTGTGACATTCTATTTGGAAGAAGACAATATTAGCATCTACTATAGTATCTAGAGGACTCCCTTCCTTTTTCTTATCAGGGTTCAAGTAATGATCAGGAGTTTGCATGATGGTTCTAGAATCAAAATCCTGTATGGCCTGGAGGGATTTGTTTGAACCAGGGCATGTTGAGGTCTGAATAATTACTGTCCACAAACAGGATGAGTTGCAAGGATCATCTTTTTTAGATTCCAAATTGTGTCTTAATATAGTGAACAAACCTGAAAACATAACAGCAGCATAGATAATAGCTGTCAATAGCTTTAACAAAACCAGTTTTCATGCTTGAGTTCCAATATATCACTTTATTTTAGTTGAGCACAAGTGCATCTGGGGGCTTTACGAGAGAGAGAAGTCCTGCCTTTAAACAGAACACAGTTTGCCCACTGAGATCTTCTTACTGGAAGAGACACATATAAACTGAGAAGGGAGAGCCTGAACATTTGCGAATGCAGTTCATGCTCACACTGCAGCATGTAGGCCTGAGGTGCGGCAATGACTGGAATCTTCTGAACTGCTGAAATGCTTTCTGTCTTTCTTCCTTTCTCCCACCCCCTCCCTCCCTCCCTGGTTGTCTCCCTCCCTCCCTGGCTCCCTCCCTTTGTTCTTACCACCCGGTCTTCTTCCCTCCCTTTTTTCCTCCTTCCCTTCCTCCCTCCCTTCCTTCCTTCTTTCCTCCCTTCCCTCCTTCCTTCCTTCCTTCCTTCCTTCCTTCCTTCCTTCCTTCCTTCCTCCCTTCCTTCCTTCCTTCCATCCATTTCATGTTGTTCTTTATCTATCTCTCTTCCCCAGATGATGAGCATATACAGTTGAATTTTTAAGTTTAGTATACATGTGATGTACTCTATCCAAATAGACTAAATGTGTCTCACTTCCCTGAACAACCAAATTTCTTGGGTTACTTTCACCTCTAGGATATTACATTTATTGTGTGATAGTCTCACTGTTCTTATTTGGGTAGAGGTGCCCACAGAGTTAAAATTGGAAAAGATCAATTTAGCAGGAGATGACACTATGCTGAAGACATGTTAAATACTGGCACTAATAGTAATAATTTATAAGGCTCAGAGAAGAAGCACGTCCTATGTTGATCATGTTTTAAGACCTTGAAAGTAAGGAAAATGTCTTTTTTTTATTGTTAATCTGGGTGCTTTGGGCAGGGTGGACACTTAGTAGCAAATATGTACAGGGTTTTCAAAATATAATAGTGGCATTTTTTAAAAGTACACTGAACTCGGATAAAGTTATAGCAAATGAGATGATGATAAAAACCATTTGTTCACCAGCATAGCTGTTTTGGCTTTTGAAAGGCTTCAGTCTGGAGGCAAAATCCTTGGCCTTGAGGATGGGCTTTCTGATTTTATCTATTAGTTTCTTGAATTATTGCTGCAGTAGAACTCACTCCTATCCTCCGAATGTCTCACATTTACCTATCATCTCTTAAAACCACCCTTTCTTTATTAGTAAAGTTGCATTAATGACAAATATTAAGTCATAGATATTTTATATAAGAAAGCCTGACCTTTAATGAGAATGCTTGAACATGTCATCGAGGCCACCTTGTGTTTTGAAGCACTTCAGTGCTATGATTATTAGTACCACATGCCCCTTATCTTCCTCTTTTCCTAACTTTTTCCCAGAAACACAATGCACAATGTTTGATCCCAGGAACAGAGGTAATGCTGAATATTTGAGGAAAAGTTGGCCATCGATCTTCTGTTATTTACATTACAAAAAGATGAAAACTATGAACATAGAGAATAATTTGGATTGTAAGACAAATGGCACAGTCTGACTTTCTGTGTAGAACTACTTTCAAAAGTAGTACACAGCAGCCTTTGTCTGAGATTTTTCCTGTACTCCTACTTGGACATAGGAAAAAGATACGATGCCCTTTTAAGACATATTTCCAACTCAGTAATTGTCATATGAACTTTAAGAGTCAGTAATAGTCCTACTTGCCAAACGCTTTCACAGTAAGCTTTTTAAAAGCTAAGATTAGAATTAGTTGATTTCTGTCTTCCCTTTAATTTTTAGTGCTTGGTTTATGTTACGTTGCTTTTCTGCATATAAGTTTGTATATCCCTTTGATTATACTCAGAATCCATATATAAAATTAAAATAAGTTTTAGTGAAATTCTGGTAAGATTTATTTTTCTGGAAATATATGCAGGTGTACCATATATCATTTTAAAATCAGAAATTAAATACTGGTAATGATGACTTGTAACCTGGAATTACAATATAGTAGCTGGACAATGCTTACCTTTATATTCATTCAAATATCGATGTAGAATTTTAGGAGTCAGCGCATAGCTTTTAGTTTAAAAAGGAGTTCCAAACATTGAGCTATAACACTTTTGCTTTTGGAAAAGTGCTTGTTTTTCTACCCTTCCACTAATAAAGGCCTAAACACCCTCCTTCGTCACATAATCCACTGCTTCCTTTCCTTTCCAACCATGTGAGCATGTTGCTTAATTCTCAGTTTGCAGGTTGAACTGTTTCTCCCTAATACACGTTTATTTCCCTTTGGGAAAAGAAAAAAAGGTGTTTCTCTATTGTGGATATCTTTTGTAAGACTGTTTATTCTTTTTCTTCTTTTTTTCTGTCACATTTTCAGTGGGACTTTGGAACCATTTCAAAATCTCCGTAAGGGGCATGGATATGGAGCGTGCTTTCCTTCTTTTCCCATCCCACCATCGCCCTCTTAGCTGCTGCTATGGCAACAGACTGGCAACAGTTGTAGAGGAAACCATGCTCAGACTAAGGCCAGATGGAGGGAGTGGGTGCCAGTGGCAGCATTGCAGGGAAGCTGTGTGTAGCGGTGATGAATTGAACTTGGCCGTGTTCCTCTCCAATAAATAGGCAAGTTGGAAAGGGAAGGAAAAGGGCAGAAACTATGGAGCATCACATAAGCTGCACAATTGTTCACTTGAGTGTGGTCCATGTTAATGTGAAATCTATATTTTCTACTTGGTTTTTTTTTTTTCATGATGTACAACATGCTAATGTCTCTGCTGTATCAAAAAAGAAAAAAAAAACGCTTCGTGGTACAACTTCTGTTCTAATAGACTCGCTATAAAACATTTCCTCTACAAAGTATTTTTTTTCTTTTATCCCTAGCCTCACAACTAATGATCTCCTAACTCTTATTATTAACAGTGTTATCTCTTTATTGTTGATGGTGAATGGGAATATTTATTTTTATTAAAAAATGTTACCATTAGTTTGCAGTTTTGCAGCTACTAGATGTGTAACATTGTCTCTTCTGAATATTTTCAAGGAATTTCCTTTGAGTTAATAAGAATTTTCTATTCTCCATGAGCTTTGATGATATAATAATCAGGATTAATATTAAATGAATGGAAAAGAAGGATGACAATTAATTTAGTAAGAAAAACATGATCTCTGTAGAGAGCTGTACCTTTAAACAAACAGTTTGTTCTGTGGGAAAGGTTTTAAAGCTTTTCCAACTCATGAATAAAGATGGAGATAAAAATAAAACAAAAAGTAATTTAACAAGATATATTTGAGTTGTAATTTCCTTTTATGTTGATAAAAAACAGCTTATATTTGTGTTGCTTGAATTGTTACCTCCTTATTTAGTTGGAATGAAAAAAACCCTAGAAAACAGGTACAAACATGTAAAAATATGGTCATTAATATTAATTATTAATATTAATATTTCAATGATATTTAATTATTTTTTTTCTAGAAGTTTTGAACTGACAATCAAATTGGAGATGGATTTTGTTCTCCAAATGACTAGTGTTGGTCAGCTGGTAACTGGCACCACTCATTGGTGACAGACATGAAAATGTAATTGCTTATAGATTGATCCCTAGAAGTAAAACATGTAAGATGTCTTAAAACAATAAAATTTTTTTTCCAAATATTTTTTTTTTGGTTTTCACATGGCAAAAGGCAGTCTTACTCAGTCTGAACTATATTTTAGTATGTAAATAAATGTAATCTGTAAGTAAACTTTATTATTTTTATTGTGAGTTGCAATTATTTATCTAATACAATTTCATTCTGGTATATATAACTATACTACTCTTGTTACTTGAGCAAAGAGAAGATGAGCAAGATCGTACTTAGAGTTATTTAGGTTTGAACTTACGAAGACGTCGTAACACCTTTATTTGGTAAGGACAAGGAGTGACATGTTAATGTAAGCCTGATTAGCCAACTTTCCTTGTTTCTAATAGGTGCTCAATAATAATCATATTATATATTGATGAAAAATCAAACTGCCATTTGAAAATGGTAAAATATTATGTATTTTATCTTATGTATGAATTAATATATATTAAAATTATGGCAATTCTAAATATGTTAAAAAATAAATGGTATGGTTTTAATTTACCCTCCTGTAGTTCCAGCAGTTTTCAACACTTAGACAGTTTGTTTTAACTATATGCAAACTTCTTTCCACATATGATTATGAAAAAATCCCAGGTAAAATACCATTTTGGCCTATTAAAAGTTGAACAATTAAAATGAAGATGTTAAAAAATAAAATATTAATGTGCTTTAAAAAAAGACACATTTCTTGGGGCATCTGGGTGGCTCAGTCTGTTAGGCATCCGACTTTGGCTCAGGTCATGATCACATGGTTCTTGGGTTGGAGCCCCATGTTGAGCTCTTTGCTGACCACTGGGATCCTGGAGCCTGCTTCCGATTATGTGTCTCCCTCTCTCTGCTCCTCCCCCACTCATGCTCTGTCTCTCTCTCTCAAAAACAAATAAAGCTTAAAAAATTTAAAAAAAAAAAAACATTTCTTTTTTTTTTTTTTTTTTTTTTAACTTTTATTTTTAAGTAATCTGTACACCCAGCCTGTGGTGGGAACTTACAACCCTGAAATCAAGAGTCACCCGCTACACCCATGGAGCCAGCCAGGTGTGCCCCCCGCCACTCCCATTTCTTTATTTTCATTAGTCAGTACTCACATTTCCCACATGTCTTCCTTTCTTTTTCATTTAAAACTTTTTTTCTAATCAGAATCCAAGTAAAGATATCTCCTAAGTATCATTTAGTCTGAATGTAGATCTAAAATCAGTTTCTATCTCTGTCTCTCTTTCTCTGTCTCTCTCCTTCCTTTGGTGTTTGTTGGAGAAGCCTATTCATTTGCCTTCAGTTTCCCAAGGTCTGGAGAGTGCTAATGTCAAAATGTTATCTTCCCTTTATTTCCTTTAACTTAGTAGTAAGATTCACGTTTGATTTTTTTTTTTTTTTTTTTGACGAGACTCTATCACAGGTGGTGGTGTGTGCTTACATCAGAAGGAACATACCATCTTCTCTGTGATGTTAGAAGCCACTGCCTAAATCCATTGTTTCATTAAAGGTCACAAAACAGTGAAATTCTAATTAGCATACGCTTTCTTCATGTATTCACTGAATACTTAACATTTCATCAAGTATTCTGTTCACCTACAATGTTTCCTATAGGAAAGGAGAGCTAAAAGTTTGATTCTTTTGATTTATTTACTTTATTTATTCATTTCAACTATTGTGTTATCTTCTATTGTACGTATATACCAACATTTGCATTGTTTCTAATTTTGTATAGGTATACATATTACTGCGATACGAATACTTACACGTTTGGACAATTTCTACTTCAGTATTGCCAATTTTTTTCACATGCAAGTACATAAAAATTTCTCTTGACTCAACATTCAGTTATTTATTAAATGTTCATTGTTATTATTCTTTTTGTTAACCTCCTATTACTGTCCTCAGACTTTCTTTTAGATGTTTTATTTAATTTACATAGCAATTTTATTAGGTGGATACTGTTATTATTCTGAATTTAAAAGTGAGAAAATGGGAGCATGTGGGTGGCTCAGTTGGTTAAGCATCCAGCTCTTGATCTTGTCTCAGGTCATGATCTTACCCTTCGTGAGATCGAGTCCTGCATGGGGCTCTCCACTGACATCATGGAGCCTGCTTGGGATTCTCTGTCTTCCTCTCTCTCTGCTCCTCCCCTGCTCTGTCCCTCTCTTTCTCTCAAAAATAAATAAATAAACATTAAAAAAATAAAAGTGTAAAAATAAAGGCAAATAAACATTGAGTAACTTGTACATACATAGCTAGTAAGGGACAGAGTCAAAATTATTTGGCCTAGTGTTATCTTAATTATTAAAAATGGTAGATCCCATTACTCTTTGAAATTGCATTCATTCTTGATTATTAGTGATATTCACCTTTTCTCATGTGTTTGTTGGCCATTCTGATTCTCTTTTAGTATTGCCTTTTGTACATATCCTTTACCCTTTTTCCCCTTCTTAGCTATCTTCATTTACACATTAATGTCAGTTCAACATCAACCACAATTCATCTATTTGCCAAAAGTACTAGTTTTGTTATTTTTCAGGATACATATTAAATAAAAGTGTAGTATATGGTAGAATCCCTTCCGTACACTTGGATTATAATTCGTGAGACCATATCCTTCTGAATTTTAAAGAGGTTATTCAAACATGTTTCAACTGCAACTGGTAAACACTAAATGATACTGTAGCTTTTGCCTACTAGCCCTGAAATTTACATTATATATAATATAATGCAAACAATACATTGTAGTTTTACATATGCCTGAATTTACATATGTCTGAATTCTGTCAAACAGTGTGGGAAAGAGAAGAGTTAATGAAACATTATTTCCATCCTGAAATTTACAACCTGGTTGAGGGGGCAATTCCAAAATAAATGAAATTAGGGACTGATTTAAAAGGAAAATAGTCACATTCTAGTAAATCTATGCTAAAAATATATGAAATTTTGCCTTTCAGAAGACTGTTTAAATATTTTAATATCTTCCTAGAAAAATAACATAACAAGAATCTAGCATTAAATGAACTCTTAGCTATTTAAAATAAATGTATTTTTAACTTATTTTTGAACTTTTTTTCCTAAAGCCTAGAGATAAAATAATAAATAAGATAGGATCTCTCAAGTAGCACATTATTGGGTAAAACAAAGTAAATGAAAATGAACTGATTTTAATAAGCCATGCATAATCTCAGAAGTTCATGCTAACTGTTCCTATACTGTACAAATATAATAAGATTGTAAAATTAGAGTGTTAACAGTGAGTAGATTTTTGAAGATGGAAATATATGTGAGATTTGATTTTTTTAACTTCTTTGATTATATTTATATTTCCAAAATGCCATTTATGACCCTAAATTATTTTACCTCAAAAAAGTAGTATTCATCTTCAGAGTAGTGGTTAAATGAATGTTAGGACATCCCTATATTAAAATACTACTAAACTGTTAAAACTCTATTGCAGCAATTTTCTATGTGTTAATAAAGAAAACCTTTCAAGATATAATAATTGAGAAAAACAAGGTAAATAAAGCATATATAAATATTCTTATTTATGTTTATTTAAAAAGGATATGTAGTGTGTGTGCAAATGCTGTGCACATAGTATTTATGTTACGTAAAGAATTCTAGAAATATAAGAAACTTAATGACAGTGCTTTACCTCAAGGAAATGGCTTCACAGTTACCTTTTAAAAGATATAAACTTTTGAACTGTTTACATGTTTTAAGTCATGTGTTATCAGCTATTATTACTAATGTAATATTACTCAATCAGCAGTAATTTCAGATATTTAAAACACTTTTTTATGGAAATGCACTATTAACATACAGACAAAGATGTGCTTGGAGCTAATATACTTTAAATCTGTAAGCAATTATTACTATTGATGTCCTAATGGGAAATTTTTATATGTCTTAATGAGCTGTGAAAAATAAAATTCAGGGTCTTACACTGTGTGTCCTTGTGAAAGATAAAATGATTTAGGAGTCCCTGCAATTTGCCCTTTCAATTTAATCACTGGCTATTTCATTGCTTGACATCCATATAATTATTAAAAATCTCAAAGCAATGTGTACACGCCTTATTTGCTGGTTAGTGACATTCTTAAGAAAATAAATGCGTAATTATTTTTCTTTTAGAATAAGAATCAGCAGTGATGGTTCAAAGTATTTGATTAAGTATAATATTTTGAATTACTAAAAAGATAAAGCATATTGTTAGATTGTTTGTAGTAATATAAATTCCAAAAGGTATCCAAGAACCCCTAGATGACACTAGGTGCTTCAAAATTTAAGAAAAAAAATGTCTAAATCATTTTGGAAAGTTAACACAATAATCATTTTCCTGTTCCATAGTAAACATATCTTTTTGGATGCCTGTTTACCTCAAATATGTTCCAAGGCATTCTTTCTTTTTTTAATTTTTTTAAAATATTTATTTTTGAGAGAGAGAGAGAGAGAGCGAGCATGAGTGGGGAGGGACAGAGAGACAGAGAGGGAGACACAGAAACCAAGGCAGGCTCCAGGCTCTGAGCTGTCAGCACAGAGCCTGACGGGAGGCTTGAACTCACAAACAGTGAGATCATGACCTGAGCAGAAGTCGGATGCTTAACCAACTAAGCCACCCAGGCAATTCTGTTGCATTCTTAATATTATTTTTATTGACATGATTTTTAGCATATTTTGATTGAGGAGATAGGAAGGATTGAAATAATGAGCTGTTGTTTAAAATAATTGTAA
Source organism: Neofelis nebulosa (assembly GCF_028018385.1). Lineage (NCBI taxonomy): Eukaryota > Metazoa > Chordata > Mammalia > Carnivora > Felidae > Neofelis > Neofelis nebulosa. Next base: position 37,032,484 of record NC_080782.1, on the reverse strand, counting down.
GGACCTTACAAAATACTTATTTTTTTCTACTGTGTGTTCACTTTCATTATACATCTCTATCCATTTTATTCTTTGTCTCCCAAAGTGAGATTATTTTAAATGAAATTATATATTTGTAGGTGCTGTTAATTTCAGGTAAAAATAGGTTTGTAGGGGTGCCTGAATGACTCAGTTGGGTGAGCATCCAACTGCGGCTCAGGTCATGATCTCACAGTCTGTGATTTTGAGCCCCTGTTGGGCTCTGTGCTGACAGCTTAGAGCCTGGAGCCTACTTTAGATTCTGTGTCTCCCTCTCTCTCTGTCCCTCCCTCGCTCGCACTCGCTCTCTCTCTTTCTCTCTCTCCCAAAAATACATAAACATTAAAAAAAATAAGTTTGTTAATGATAAAATTAGTGTCAAAAATGCTATTATAAAAGCAATTATTATGTTAAGTCTATGCAATTAAAACCTGATTATCATTAAAAGCTAAGCATGAAAATGTATATATAAAAATCTTTATCTTATATAAAGCTTCACCAAAAATATCCCTTTATATAATGAGTTTTGTTGTTTAATTATACAGCTTTGCACAGTGGCAGTATCGTAGCCAGTGAGGTTTATCTGAGGCACCGATTATTGCTATTGTTTAATTATAATTGATGCATATTATGATTACGTTTGATTTATAAGAAGCTTTTAAGAATCTATATTATGTAAAAGATTTATTATATGTAATAAATGTAATATGTTATAATGTATTAGCATTCAACTGTTTTTAACTATCATTTTTCTCTCTTTATTATAAGTATTTTCGTAATAGTTACTTCTTATTCGTCCATTTGTTTTAAAGTTCAGAATAACTTAAAAAAATAAGCAAACACATAACTGTTAAAATTCACAATATTCATTTGCTCTTTCAAGAGAGTCAAATTCCGCTTTCAGTTAGGATACTAATTTTCCTTTGAATTACAATGATTATTGCAGTATATTTGACATTTAATTAATATGTGCATTTAATAAATATGTAATGGGTGCTTACCATGTGCTATGATAAACTAGAATCGACCCTACATTTAGTTGCAGAATAATGGAATATACAATTTAACAATATCAAACAATAATTTTAGGTAAAGAGAAGCTCTACAGAGAAAATAAAACCTGGGTAATAGTTTTGTATGATTGAGAGAGAGAGAGAGAAAGAGAGAGATTTTTGTTGAATCTATCTTAATAATCATCTTCACTTCTTTGGCAATATTTTACAAAGCAAACACTCTACATTGTTTTTCCAGTAGTTTGCTAAGTTTCAGATCTTTAATCAATTATTATATTGAGTGAATGAAGATTCTAAAATTTGCATTTTATAAGCATTATAACATATCCCAACTAGAATGCAGGCTCCTTGGGTACAGAGAACACATGACTATAATGTTTACTATAAAATTTCAGTGTCTAGAAGACTATATATTGTTCACAAAAATTTGCTACCTGATTGACCCACCATTTACCAGCTTTAAGGCACATAAAGTGTGATATTATTCTTCGGCAAGTGTGAACCTGACACAAGGAATGAATGAAGAACAAGGAAGCCAGTGTGGTCCCAGCTCAGCCAGAGATGAGGCAGGAATTCGGGGGTAGGGTCAGAGAAGCAACTGTCACCAGACCTTCTAGTACAGTGATTTCCAGAGAAAAAAATAATATGAACCATATATGTAAGTTTTAATTTTTTAGTATGTATGACAAAAATATAAAAATAAGCAGATAAATGGGTGAAATAAGTGAAGTGGATTACAAGTACATTTATCATGATGAGCACTGGGTAATGTACAGAAGTGTTGAATCATTATATTGTACACACCAAACTGTATGTTAATTATACTTAAATTAAAAAAATTAAGTAAAAATAAAAAGTAAGCAGATAAAATTAATGTTATATTTTATTTACTCCAAAACATGCAAAATAAAATTTTCAGTTGTAATCAATGTAAAAGTATTAACAAAGTGTTTTACTTTTTAAGTCTTTACAGTTTTTCATTCTAAGTCTTTGAAGTTCAGTGTATAATTTATATATACAGCATATTTCAATTTTGCCCAGACATATTTCAAGTGTTCAGTAGCCACATGTGGGCAGTGTAGCTCTAGTGTCTTGTAAACCATCATAAAGACTAGCTTCTAACTTGCTTTGGGAGATCATTTAAATGTTTTATTTATTTTTTAAGTTTTTATTTAAATTCCAGTGAGTTAGCATACAGTGTAATATTAGTTTCAGGTATACCATATAGAAAGTCAACAGTTTTATACATCACCTCGTGTTCATCACAAGTGAACTCCTTAATCCCCATCACCTATTTAACCCATTCCCCACCCACCTCCCCTCTGGTAACCATCAGTTTGTTCTCTATACTTAAGAATCTGTTTCCTGGTTTGCCTCCTTCTTGCTCTCTTTTCCCCTTTGCTTATTTTGTTTTGTTTCTTAAATTCCACATGTAAGTGAAATCATGTGGTGTTTGTCTTTCTCCAACTGACTTATTTCACTTAGTGTAATACTTTCTATTCCATACATGCTCCTGGAATTGGCAAGATTTCATTTTCTTTTATGGCTGAATAATATTCCATTGTATATATATATATATATACTACATCTTCTTTATCCACTCATCGGTCAATGGATACTTGGACTGTTTCCATAATTTGGCTATTATTGATAATGCTGCTATTTGAGCTGTATGTATCCCATTGAATTAGTATTTTTGTATTCTTTGGGTAAATATCTAGTAGTGCAATGTTGGATTGTAGGGTAGTTCTGTTTTTAAGAGGAAACTCCATACCGTTTTCCAGAGTAGCTACACCAGTTTGCATTCCCACAAGCAGTTTAAGAGGGTTCCCCTTTCTCCACATTCTCACCAACATCTGTTGTTTCCTATATTGTTAATTTTAGCCATTCTGACAGTGTGCAGTGGTATCTCATTGTAGTTTTGATTTGCATTTCCCTGATGATGAGTGATGTAAAGCATCTTTTCATGTGGCTGTTTGCCATCTGGATGTCTTCTTTGGAAAATGTCTATTTGTGTCTTCTGCCCATTTCTTCACTACATTATTTGTATTTGGGGTGTTGAGTTCAGTAAGTTATTTATAGATTTTGGATACTAACCCTTTATCAGATATGTCATTTGCAAATATCTTCTCCCATCCTGGAAGTTGCCTTTTAGTTTTGTTGAGTGTTTCCTTCACTGTGCAGTAGCTTTTTATTTGGATGTAGTTCCAGTAGTTTATTTTTGCTTTTGTTTCTCTTGCCTCCGGAGACATATCTAGTAAGAAGTTGCTACAGCCTTTGTCAAAGAGATTATTATCTGTGTTGTCCTATAGGATTTTATGGTTTCATTTTCCTGCTGGCCTAAGATTAATTGACCATATAGTTATGGGTTCATTTCTCAGTTTTCTATTTGTTCTGTTGATCCATGTGTCTATTTTTGTGCCAGTACCATACTGTTTTGATCACTATAGCTTTGTAACATAACTTGAAGTCCAGAATTGAGATATCTCCAGCTTTGCTTTTCTTTTTCAAAGTTGCTTTAGCTATTTGAGATTTTTGTGATTCCATACACATTTTAGGATTATTTGTTCTAGCTCTGTGAAAAATGCTACTGATATTATGTTAAGGACTGCATTAAATGTGTTATGTAGATTTCTTGGATAGTATAGACATTTTAACAATATTTGTTCTTCTAATCTATGAACATGGGATGCTTTTCCATTTATTTGTGTCATTTTTAACTTCTTTCATTGGTGTTTTATCATTTCAGAGTACAGGTCTTTCACCTCTGTGATTAGGTTTATTTCTGGTATCTTACTGGTTTTGGTACAATTGTAAGTGGGACTGATTTCTTATTTTGCTCTTTGCTACTTCATTAATGGTATACAGAAATGCAAAAACATTTCTGAAGAATGGTGTGGCATGACTCAGGTTTTAGTGAACTGGCTGCTGTATTGCTAATGGTATAAACATGGGCAGATACCTGGATTATTGTACTGACACAGGCAATAGATGAGAAGGGTTAGGGCCAGGCTATAGGTGGAAGAGGTAGTGAAAGAGGCTAAGGTCCGGATGTATTTTAAAATTAGAACCCTCACTTGGCTTGGATATGAACTGGAAAAGACAGAATGGAACAAAAGGTCATCTCCAGGATTTTTGTTTAAATGAGCTTATATCTAGACAAGGAATTAGTTCTTATTTCTAGATTTGTGATTTCCAGGTGAAGGTGCATACTTTCCTGTGCATACACTAGATAATACAGTGGGTGAGAAAGAAAATAAGAGCATTTAAACTATTAGGAAATATAAGAACTACTCCCTGGAAGATTGTTAGCCCTTCACATCCACACACAACACACACACACACACACACACACACACACAGACCAGTGCAACTTGACTCCAGCTGGCTTCATACTGGTAAAGAAATCAGTTACAATTATAATATAGTATAATCAGGATTATTTAGTATTTTACTCTGTAAAAGTAGAAATTGCCACTGGGAAGACCCTAATCAACCATCATTTTGCTCTGCTGCCAACTTAGTCATTTGAAACTGCCATCTAATCAAGTTTCAGTTTGCATGTTAAACCTTGTGTAATGTTACTCATCATCAATTTATGACATTTTACTCTCCTTGATAGCATTTGATTTTATTTTACAGTAACTATTAGGATAGAGAGTATGATAAAAAGGGGAAAATTCATCAAAAGAAGAGTTGTGCAGTTATACGTGTAGATTTTCTTAAATTCTATAAAAAGTGTCATTAGGAATTTTAATAAACTGAGGAGAAAATCATGCCACTCCCTACTGAGAATTACTAAGCAAAACAGTGAGTTCTCAGAACATAAATTATTTTTTCCAAGTCAGTTTCATCTACTAACAGATTGAATTTAAGGTAATATGGCCAAGCTATTAATTTTAGGATTTATTTATGATTATGCAAACTTTTAGGCTGTATCACCATGGTGACTAATAATGTTTAAATTATGTGCTAAGATCAGACACATTATTGCACAAATGCAATCCAATTTTAAACAAGAATTATAGGTTATTGAAGCTACAATGTGAAATAACAAGTTGATACTTTACCAAATCTAATATCCATTCACCTAATCCAAAAACCCTTCACCCATATGTCTACATACTACACATTACTTACTATTTTTTTTTAATTTTTAATGTTCATTTATTTTGAGAGAGAGCAAGAGAGAGAGAGTGAGTGAGTGTACAAGTGGGGCACAGGCAGAGAGAGAGGGGGACAGAGGATCTAAAGTGGGCTCTGTGCTTACAGCATAGAGAGCCCGATGTGAAACTCGAAATCATGAACCAGGAGATCATGACCTGAGCCGAAGTCGGATGCTTAACAGACTGAGCCACCCAAGTGCCCCTACATATTATGTATTATTTTAGACACTGTGAAAATTGTTTGTGTCCAGGACTGGTAAATAAGAATCTTCATAAATATTTTCTTTTTAATAAACACATTAATTTAAACTTGATTTACAAAATCTTAAAAATTTTAAGTGAATTAATCAATAAGTTTATACCTGAATCATTGAGTCTTTACACTGTTAAAATCTATCAGAAAAATGGCATAACTTTCTACTTGCTTTAAAATCTGTAGTATGGCCACAACATGATGTAGCATGCCTTAGCTAGAACACATTAATTTTAAAACAAGAAAATTTGCATTCTTCTAAATTGCCCAAATTTTATAATTTTTAAATGTTTACTTATTTATTTTATTTTTTAATAGGAAATTTATTGTCAAATTGGTTTCAGTACAACACCCAGGGCTCATCCCAACAGGGCCCTCCTCAGTGCCCATCACCCACTTTCCCTGCCCTCCCACCCCCCATCAACCCTCAGTTTGTTCTCAGTTTTTAAGTTTCTTATGGTTTGGCTCCCTCCTGCTCTAACTTTTTTTTCCTTCCCCTCCCCCGTGGTCTTCTGTTAAGTTTCTCAGGATCCACATAAGAGTGAAAACATATGGGATCTGTCTTTCTGTGTATGACTTATTTCACTTAGCATAACACTCTCCAGTTCCATCCACATTGTTACAAAAGGCCATATTTCATTCTTTCTCATTGCCACGTAGTATTCCATTGTGTATATAAACCACAATTTCTTTACCCATTCATCAGTTGATAGACATTTAGGCTCTTTCCATAATTTGGCTATTGTTGAAAGTGCTGCTATAAACATTGAGGTACAAGTGCCCCTATGCATCAGCACTCCTGTATCCCTTGGGTAAATTCCTAGCAGCGCTATTGCTAGTTCATAGGGTAGGTCTATTTTTAATTTTCTGAGGAACCTCCACACTGTTTTCCAGAGTGGCTACACCAGTTTGCATTCCCACCAACAGTGCAAGAGGGTTCCCGTTTCTCCACATCCTCTCCAGCATCTATAGTCTCCTGATTCGTTCATTTTAGCCACTCTGACTGGCGTGAGGTGATATCTGAGTGTGGTTTTGATTTGTATTTCCCTGATGAGGAGTGACATTGAATATCTTTTCATGTGCCTGTTCGCCATCTGGATGTCTTCTTTAGAGAAGTATCTATTCATGTTTTCTGCCCATTTTTTCACTGGGTTATTTGTTTTTCAGGTGTGGAGTTTGGTGAGTTCTTTATAGATATTGGATACTAGCTCTTTGTCTGATATGTCATTGCAAACATCTTTTCCCATTCCGTCGGTTACCTTTTAGTTTTGTTGTTTGTTTCCTTTGCAGTGCAGAAGCTTTTTATCTTCATGAGGTCCCAATAGTTCATTTTTGCTTTTAATTCCCTTTCCTTTGGAGATGTGTCAAGTAAGAAATTGCTGCGCCTGAGGTCAGAGAGGTTTTTTCCTGCTTTCTTCTCTAGGATTTTGATGGTTTCCTGTCTCACATTCAAGTCCTTTATCCATTTTGAGTTTATTTTTGTGAATGGTGTAAGAAAATGGTCTAGTTTCATTCTTCTGCATGTTGCTGTTCTCCCAGCACCATTTGTTAAAGAGACTTTTTTCCATTGGATATTCTTTCCTGCTTTGTCAAAGATTAGTTGGCCATACTTTTGTGGGTCCAATTCTGGAGTCTCTATTCTATTCCATTGGTCTATGTGTCTGTTTTTGTGCCAATACCATGCTGTCTTGATGATTATAGCTTTGTAGTAGAGGCTAAAGTTGGATTGTGATGCCTCCGTCTTTGGTCTTCTTCTTCACTATTACTTTGGCTATTCGGGGTCTTTTGTGGTTCCATACAAATTTTAGGATTGCTTGTTCTAGCTTCAAGAAGAATGCTGGTGCAATTTTGATTGGGATTGCATTGAATGTGTAGATAGCTTTGGGTAGTACTGACATTTTAACAATATTTATTCTTCCAATCCATGAGCACGAATGTTTTTCCATTTCTTTATATCTTCTTCAATTTCCTTCATAAGCTTTCTAGAGTTTTCAGCATACAGATCTTTTACATCTTTGGTTAGGTTTATTCCTAGGTATTTCATGCTTCTTGGTGCATTTGTGAATGGGATCAGTTTCTTTATTTGTCTTTCTGTTGCTTCATTGTTAGTGTATAAGAATGCAACTGATTTCTGTACATTAATTTTGTATCCTGCGACTTTGCTGAATTCATGTATCAGTTCTAGCAGACTTTTGGTGGAGTCTATTGGGTTTTCCATGTATAATATCATGTCACCTGCAAAAATTGAAAGCTTGACTTCCTCTTTGCCAGTTTTGATGCCTTTGATTTCCTTTTGTTGTCTGATTGCTGATGCTAGCACTTCCAACACTATGTCAAACAACAGCGGTGAGAGTGGACATCCCTGTCGTGTTCCTGATCTCAGGGGGAAAGCTCTCAGTTTTTCCCCATTGAGGATGATGTTAGCTGTGGGCTTTTCATAAATGGCTTTTATGATGTTTAAGTATGTTCCTTCTATCCCGACTTTCTCGAGGGTTTTTATTAAGAAAGGGTGCTGGATTTTGTCAAAGGCCTTTTTTGCATCGATTGACAGGATCATATGGTTCTTATCTTTTCTTTTATTAATGTGATGTATCATATTGATTGATTTGAGAATGTTGAACCAGCCCTGCATCCCAGGAATGAATCCCACTTGATCATGGTGAATAATTATTTTCATATGCTGTTGAATTCTATTTGCTAGTATCTTGTTGAGAATTTTTGCATCCATATTAATCAGGGATACTGGCCTGTAGTTCTCTTTCTTTGCTGGGTCTCTGTCTGGTTTGGGAATCAAAGTAATGCTGGCTTCATAGAATGAGTCTGGAAATTTTCCTTCCCTTTCTATTTTTTGGAACAGCTTGAGAAGGATAGGTATTATCTCTGCTTTAAATGTCTGGTAGAATTTCCCAGGGAAGCCATCTGGTCCTGGACACTTATTTGTTAGGAGATTTTTGATAACTGATTCAATTTCTTTGCTGGTTATGGGTCTGTTCAAGTTTTCTATTTCTTCCTGTTTGAGTTTTAGAAGTGTGTGGGTGTTTAGGAATTTGTCCATTTCTTCCAGGTTGTCCAGTTTGTTGGCATATAATTTGTCATAGTATTCCCTGATAATTGCTTGTATTTCTGAGGGATTGGTTGTAATAATTCCATTTTAACTCATGATTTTATCTATTTGGGCCATCTCCCTTTTCTTTTTGAGAAGCCTGACTAGAGGTTTATCAATTTTGTTTATTTTTTCAAAAAAAAACAACTCTTGGTTTCATTGATATGCTCTACAGTTTTTTTTTTAGATTCTATATTGTTTATTTCTGCTCTGATCTTTATTATTTCTCTTCTTCTGCTGGGTTTGGGGTGTCTTTGCTGTTCTGCTTCTGTTTCCTTTAGGTGTGCTGTTTGATTTTATATTTGGGATTTTTCTTTTTTCTGGAGAGAGGCCTGGATTGCAATGTATTTTCCTCTCAGGACTGCCTTCGCTGCATCCCAGAGCATTTGGATTGTTGTATTTTCATTTTCATTTGTTTCCATATATTTTTTAATTTCGTCTCTAATTGCCTGGTTGACCCATTCATTCTTTAGTAGGGTGTTCTTTAACCTCTGTGCTTTTGGAGGTTTTCCAGACTTTTTCCTGTGGTTGATTTCAAGTCTCATAGCATTGTGGTCTGAAAGTGTACATGGTCTGATCTCAACTCTTTTATACTTATTAAAGGCTGTTTTGTGACCCAGTATGTGATCTATCTTGGAGAATGTTCTATGTGCACTCGAGAAGAAGCTATATTCTGTTTGGCATGCAGAGTTCTAAATATATCTGTCAAGTCCATCTGATCCAATGTATCATTCAGGGCCCTTGTTTCTTTATTGATCCTGTGTCTACATGATCTATCCACTGTTGTAAGTGGGGTATTAAAGTCCCCTGCAATTACCACATTCTCATCAATAAGGTTGCTTATGTTTGTGATTCATTGTTTTATGTATTTGGGGGTTCCCATTTCAGCACATAGACATTTATAATTGTTTTCTCTTCCTGATGGATAGACCCTGTAATTATTATATAATGCCCTTCTTCCTCTCTTGTTACATCCTTTAATTTAAAGTCTAGTTTGTCTGATATAAGTATGGCTAGTCCAGCTTTCTTTTGATTTCCAGTAGCCTGACAGATAGTTCTCATTCCCTCACTTCCAATCTGAAGGTGTCCTCAGGTCTAAAATGAGTCTCTTGTAGACAGCAAATGGATGGGTCTTGTTTGTTTGTTTGTTTGTTTGTTTGTTTTTTATCCATTCTGATACCCTATGTTTTTTTGGTTGGAGCATTCAGTCCATTTACATTCAGTGTTATTATAGAAAGATATGGGTTTAGAGTCATTGTGATGTCCTTTGGTTTCATGCTTATAGCGACATCTCTGGTACTTTGTGGTCCTTGCAACATTTCACTCACAGAATCCCCCTTAGGATCTCTTGCAGGGCTGGTTTAGTGGTGATGAATTCCTTCAGTTTTTGTTTGTTTGGGAAAACCTGTATCTCTCCTTCTATTATGAATGACAGACTTGCTGGATAAAAGATTCTCAGCTGCATATTTTTTTCTGTTCATCACATTGAAGATTTCCTGCCATTCCTTTCTGGCCTGCAAAGTTTCAGTAGATAGGTCTGCTACTATTCTTATGTGTCTACCTTTGTAAGCTAGAGCGTGTTTATCCCTACCTGCTTTCATAATTTTCTCCTTATCCTTGTAATTTGCCAGTTTCACTATGATATGTCATGCAGAAGGTCGATTCAAGTTACGTCTGAAGGGAGTTCTCTGTGCCTCTTGGATTTCAATGCCTTTTTCCTTCCCCAGATCAGTGAAGTTCTCAGCTATGATTTGTTCAAGTACACCTTCAGCCCTTTTCTCTCTCTCTTCATCTTCTGGAATTCTTGTTACAGATATTGTTCCGTTTGATTGCATTGCTTAGTTCTTTAATTCTCCCCTCATACTTCTGGATTTTTTTTCTTTCTTTTTCTCAACTTCCTCTTTTTCCATAATTTTACTTTCTAATTCATCTATTGTCTCCTTTGCCTTTTCAGTCCATGCTATGGCTGCCTCCATTTTATTTTGCACCTCATTTATAGCATTTTTTAGCTCCTCATGACAAAAATATGGAACTTCACGAATTTGTATGTCATCCTTGCACAGGGGCCATGCTAAACTTCTCTGTATCGTTCCAATTTTAGTATATGTGCTGCCAAAGTGAGCACGTTTATTTATTTAGAGAGAAGAGAGGATGTGAGCAGGGGACGGGCAGGGAGAGAGAGGGAGAAAGAATCCCAAGCAGGCTCTGTTCTGTCAGCACAGAGCTCGAAGTGGGGCTTGAACTCACAGTGAGATCATGACCTGAGCTGAAATCAAGAATTGTCTGCTTAACCAAATGAGACACACTGCTGTCCCCAAAATTGCCCCAATTTTGAGTGAAATTATCATTTCTATGAAATATCATCTGTATCACTGTTTATATTAGCATCCATGGCATGCTTTTCCCAATATTTCAATGGTAGATGTCTATTAACACTATAATATTTTATATAATATGTGTACTACAAAATAGATTGTAGTAGAATTGCCAAATATTGACCAATATTTCAAAATTGACAAATCCAGTGTTTTGTTTTTGCTTGTATGTCTGGGTATGTGCTAGCATTTGTGTGTGTGTGTGTAGCTCTAGAAAAGTTATCAACAGAGTAGGTTGTGAAGAGAAAATGCTAAGGGCACCTGGGTCGCTAATCGGTTAAGCGTCTGACTCTTGATTATGGCTCAGGTCATTGTCTCATGGTTTGTGAGTTTGAGCCCCGCATCAGGCTCCACGCTGACAGCACAAGAGCCTGCTTGGAATTGTCTTTTCCTTTCTTTCCTCCCGTCTCTCTCTCTCTCTTTCAAAATAAATAAAATAAACTTAAAAAGAGAGAAAGAAAATACTAAAGGTAAACAAAATATTGGAAGTTATCATTGTAAATTTTTATGAATTTTTAGAAAGCATATATATTTTAGTATATAAACTTCTGTTTATATAAATGGAATATATAAAAATGCTGCATTAATAGGGGAAACCATGGAGATAGATACTTTAAAATATCATTTTTGGAAACAAAATAGATTTATTTTGTTAGAGTACAAAATAATTCTAGATCATTAGTGGTATTCTATTATTAAATTTTTTTTACACTTTCAGGTGATCATGAGGCCTCATTCCTTTTTTCTGAGTGACTGAAGCGACTAAAATCTCTCTCTCTTCCATTCTTTGTCTCTCTCTGTCTGTCTCTCTCCCTCCCTCCCTCCCTCCCTCTCTCTCTCTCTCTCTATATATATATATATATATATACATACATACACACACACATACACACACATACATATACACACATATATGTAAATGAAAATCTATCATTTAATTACAAAGGAGAAATTCAATACTTAGAAAAAAAGAGTCAACTAAACTATAAAAACTCAGTAGACCATGTTCAGTCTTAGTGTGTACACAGTGTGGCTAGCAAAATCTTTCATAAAAATCTTTGTGAGAAGTAGTCTACAATTGTTTTGTTATGAAACATAAGAAAGAATAATCCTCTCTATATTTTACATATAAAATGTGGAATATTTTATAGGTTATACTGGATTCGAAGTTATGTTAAGTCACATGGAGGTCCCAGCTCAGCCAATCCATTGACCTTTGAGAGCTGTCCATTCTCTAATTGCTTCTCATTCCTCCAAAGGTTGATCTGAGAATAAAAATCCGGTATGGGGTGGGGGGGGAGTACTTACAATCTAGAGAGAAATTTACTAAAGTGTAATATAATATTATTTAAAATTTTTTTTAGTCTTTATTTGTTTTTGAGAGAGAGAGAGACAGAGTGTGAGTCGGGGAGGGGCAGAGAGAGAGGGAGACACAGAATACGAAGCTGGCTCCAGACTCCAAGCTGTCAGCACTGAGCCTGACACAGGGCTCGAACTCACGAGCTATGAGATTGTGACCTGAGCCAAAGTCGGACACTCAACTGACTGAGCCACCCAGGTGCCCCTGTAATAATATTATTTTAAAAATAGAGAACAATTGCTGACAACCCTAGAGTCCCGCAGTTTTAGGAAAATAATTTGGCATGCACAGATAGAAAGGGTTTTACTTCAAAATACATATTCTTCTTTCATTTAAAGAAGTCAAAGGACGTGTCAAACCTTGGTTAAGCTTATTTGTCAAACCTACTGAATATTTTTTTTCTAGGGCTTGTACTTCTCATACTGAAGGGGCTCTTTTAAGAAATGCTTTCTGGTTAAATATGGGTTAGATGCTCTTCGTGGTTCCTAGGTATCATATGAGAGAGCAACTGGTCTCACGCTCATTATGGCCCAATGGTAGGTATCAGAAGTTATCAACTGCTTGTGTAGTATGATTCCAGTGCCCAGACATTCAGTGATTGTCTAAAATTTTCAGAAGAGGTGAGATCAATTTAAATGTTTTCTTGGTTTGTTATAATTGGTTACATATATCTAACTTCTGACAAAATGTTCTAAGTGTCAACATGGCAAAGCTATTTTATTTGTATGTAGGCAGTGCTTATTAATCATCCAGAAGGCCTGTGTCAGATCTTGGGATGGGTGAAAAAACAAATAATTTAAGCCTCACTTTCTCTACTTTCTTACCTTCTTATAGACTCACTGTAACATTTCTCTAAGAAATACAATTTTATTCCATAAAGCATTTGTGTATATTAGTTTCTTCGTTTGTTCCTCACAATATGCCTTTGATTTTCCCAGCTGACACGAGACCCAAAGGGTCAGAACTATGTTACTCAACTTAGAATAACCCATGGCCAAGCACATGTCTTATAACGGCACCCGTTAAATATTGGAAGAATGAAAGAATTAATGAACAAACGAATGAGCTCACAGGATGTCAAAAAAGTTCAAGGAAGTTAAGCAACTTACCAAGTGACCAGAGAGGCTGTGAACAGGAGGCAAAGGGTTGGATAGCATGAAGATCTGAGCACACAGAAGATAGGCTAAAGGCCCCTGAAAAACAAGTCCCAGACACAGTTTCAGAAGAATTAGGATAAAATCCCCAAAGTCTTATGTATTATTTGGAGCATGGGTAACATTTTGTGCAAACCTTGTACGACATCAAGAGATAAATTTGAGACTGATTTTGGGTAAGGTTTTACATGGCAAGACTTACCAGATAAGAGCCTATATACTTTTCTAGAAATAAAAAGTGACTTCAAAATATGTATCTCAAATAATATTTTAGAGTTCTGGGCAATGTATGGTGATTTGTGATTTTCACATATAGACCAGTGTTATGGTTGAAACTTGTTGAAAAATGGCTCAGTGAAAAGGATGGTGGAAGCCAAACCCCAGTAAGTTCAGGTGAAAATGGTTTCTTATAGAAAAGGTTGGGAAGGCAGAGAAGCCAAGGGTGGGTATGTGGGCGATATGACAGAAGGCTTTCTGTTGAAGATGGAAGATCCTTGAATAAGCTCATATGTGTAGTAGCCACTTGAGAAGGGAAAGGGAGTGTAACAGGCTAGGAAAGAATGATTGGTAGAGAAAGGTCAAGTGTAAATAGGAAAGGATGGGATTGATTCTAGGGCAAAGGTAGAGGTATATCCATATATTGGATGAAAGGAGAGGTTCCTCTTCCACTGAGAAAAGAGTATGAATAGTAAGAAATTTGGTTATTAAACAACTTAATAATAATGGTTATGTCAGCAACAGCAGGGACCACTGGGGAGGAGGGATAACGAATGGGTAGGGGCTGACTGGGAATTGTAGCATCACAATTTGTTTCTGAGAAGAAAATAACAAAATCCTTTTGTTGTTGGTGTTAGAATGCTGAGAAGGAGGAAGACTCAAGGAGGCTAGAAGAAAATGCAAAAATTTGAAATAACTGTTTAGGAATAAGTAATATTTTTATATGTATTAAGTAAAGTAGCTGTGACCTCTACACTTGTCAGGCATCACTGAGGGACCAACCAATTCTGAAAAGCATGAATTCATGGTTAATCTATAAGCAAGGCCAATCCCAACATGGTCTGATTCCTGACTACGCATATCTTACACATTTATTTCTTTGTCCCTGCACTGTTGGAATTCTATGATCTAGTTCTACTGAATTTCCTTACAGTTTCCAAATGAGCAATTCTCTCTCGTACTTTCATGTTGCTCCCTGTGTTTCAAATTTTCTTTTTGCCATGTTTCATCTATTTAGCTTTCATGCTTCAAGATACTATTCCATCTCTCATCAGTTTCTGAAACTTCTTGAGATTAGGGAGCATATCTTGGTGCACTCATCACAAAGAGTCCCCGGCACATAACAGGTTGATGCATCGTAGGCTCATCATACCACATTGTTTTGTGCCTTGATTGGAGAAATTTAAGCTGGTTGCCTTAGGGGTGGTGGACACTTCAATCACTGATTGTTGGGCCTTACTCCTTGTGTATATATTTGATTTCTTCTTTAATACTGTGGGAGATGCATGGGATTTCTGAAGAATCACATAACTTCTATAGCCCTGCAGGCATTGTACACTGGTCAAGCTGTTTATTATCAGAAAAACACTTTTTTTTAGAATTGGTCCAAATATGACTTTATTTTCCTATTACAGTTCTTTAGGAATTCCCCACTATTGCTTCCAGAATAAAATCTAAATGCTATTTGGTGAGTTCCATAGCTCTTCACTTCAGCCTCTCTTTTCATTCATAGGGCTTATATTTTTCTTAAATGCCCTGGCTTCCCATCACACAAAATTGACTTTCCCTCAAAATACAATGGCATTTCATATCTCAGAAACTTTATGCTATGCCTCAGCCTTATTCTCTGTGAAATCCTACTCTAAACTGCAACTCAAATAAAATATCTTACTCTGTGAAGCCCATAGGCAACGTCGCTCACTCTTCTCAACTCAAGGTTAATTATTCCCTTTTAGGGAAGATCTTAGGGCCTTACCTATGTCAGAATCAATTAGGTATATGTCAGGCTTTCTGAAAACATCATTAAATATTTGAGGGCAAAGATGTACTATGATTTGTTTTTGTTGCAAGCATTCAGTACCTGGTAAATTGTATAATCAAAGCTTTAAAGCTAGAGGTTCTAACCCAAACCTTTGACATGAGCTTTGAATGGTTATAGCTCCTTAATTTCTTTATAGAATATGGTTCACAACACTCAGTGTCAAATCATAGACTAAATGAAAATACTTGAACATTAAGCATAGGGATAGATGGAGGAATCACGGTAGCTGGGATGTTATTTGTCACACAGTTATAGGGTTCTGGATACTTTCCCCAGTATTCTCTAACTTGCCACATCATTTTCAAGCAAAATAGAACTGTGACCCTTGGAATCTCTCAAGTTCTTTCATTTTCCCCATGTGAAAGTATTACAGCATATTTTGAAGATCAATTTTTATGAACTCTGATAAACCCCAAGGGCCTTTTAATCTCTTTATGATAATATGGAAAAGCTCCATGTCTTTTTTTTTTTTAAATTTTTTTTTTTTTTTTTCAACGTTTTTTTTTTAATTTATTTTTGGGACAGAGAGAGACATAGCATGAACGGGGGAGGGGCAGAGAGAGAGGGAGACACAGAATAGGAAACAGGCTCCAGGCTCCGAGCCATCAGCCCAGAGCCTGACGCGGGGCTCGAACTCACGGACCGCGAGATCGTGACCTGGCTGAAGTCGGACGCTTAACCGACGGCGCCACCCAGGCGCCCCAAGCTCCATGTCTTTTAAAGTAATATTATCCACAATTCAATGAAAGTACAACTGACTTGTATGATTTTTGTATTACAACAGGTTATAAACTGTCCCTGTCCTTTGATTGATACGAATTGCTGTAACATGAGAAAATTAAATATTTTTGTTCAATTTTCCTCAATGCAAAATAGTCTTCGTCTTTTAATAAATACATATTGACTTACTGTTAAGTGCCTTTTAGTGTTTAAGTGCTTAGGATCCTTCAGTGAAAAAAAGAGAAAAAATGTTCCCATTCCTATGAAGTTTCTATTTTATGGAGAGGCATACAGAAATAAACACAATAAAAAGTAAATTACAAAATATTATGAAATCGCAAGTTTTATGTAAAAGAAAAAAAAAGGAAAAGCAAGGTAAGAGGATCAGGAATGTGAGAGCATGGGTGTTGGGTAGTGTTGGGAGAAAGCAGTTTGTAGTAATAGACCAGGTGGTTAGGGAAGGCCTCAGTGAAATGAAACTTTGAGCCAAGACTTAAATAAGGGATAATGGCAGATGTTGTTGGTAAGTCTTATGGTTTCATCCAAATTTAGACAATCCTTATTTAATACATGTTACATACTCTCCAGCCAAGATTACTATATTTACAGTCCATCTTCTCATAAGTATAAAAATTAGTTGTGTTCTATCATTTCAAAATAGCAAAAGCCAAATTAGTATTTCCAGTTCAAGACCTGTGTTTCTTCTCTGTCACCCTATTTTCCTAGAAAAAAAAATCAGAAAATGCCCTTGTGCATGTACATATATCTTTTAAAAGTCATTGATGGCAATAGATTTCCATGTTTGAGATGTTCACATTAGGGAAAAGCTCTGACAGAATATGCCTTTTGATTTTCAAATGGCCTAGATATATCAAAAACAGTGATTGGGCCACCATACATTGCTCTAGGCAAAAGGATTTATAGAGCTGATTCTGCACAATTTCCATCCTCTTACTGACCTTTTAAATGTACTATGCTGTTATCAAAAATGTATTTGATATTGAACAA
This sequence comes from Neofelis nebulosa, assembly GCF_028018385.1. Classification (NCBI taxonomy): domain Eukaryota; kingdom Metazoa; phylum Chordata; class Mammalia; order Carnivora; family Felidae; genus Neofelis; species Neofelis nebulosa. The sequence continues at coordinate 37,015,276 of NC_080782.1, read as the reverse complement.
GAAATATTTTTAAGAAAGCCTGAGTGTGAGTCACTACATAAAACTTTTATTCATGTCTAAAGCCACAAAGTGCAAAGCATGGCAAAAAATGCATACTCACCATTTTCAAAATCTTAAACATCTACTGATATTACACACTAGAGTTTCATTTTAAGTACATTATTTAGAAACATTTTTCAGTACTGTTGAACAGTCTGTGGACAAGGACCTAAAGATGTTAATGTAGTGACATTATCATTCCAACTTCTTTTGGCATTAGGTAGAAGAATGTTCAAAGTTTTAATATATCTTTTACAATTGTACAGCTTAAGAAAGTAAGAAACAATTACTGATAAAGGAAATGTGAAATGCCTGATGAATTCAACGGGAACACAAATGGAAATATAAAAGAGATAATCATTAAAAGTAGACAGCAGAGATTGGCCTTTGGACAACTAGGATAATTGTGAATATCTGTACATAGATAGTTTGACTGTTTACTGCAATTTATTGTGTTCATATTTGAAGATTTATATAAATTACCCTTTAATTTAAAAATGGAAAGATTTTAACTGTATATACACAAATATAATTTTATATGTATGTATATAGATAGATAGATATATTCCTATACTATATCATTTCTTATAATAATATACCTTTACAATCGTCCTAAAATATTTCACTTAAGTTACACATTAAAGATTTTGATGAGAAATAATTGTCATACATGGAGATAAGTCCTGTATTTAGGCTGTGCTACATAACTATAGTAAGATAATTAATTCTTCATCATTTATTTGTTAGAGTTTCATTTTGTTTTTTAATAGCTTTGTTACTGATTTTATTGAATGGCTTAAAAATTCACCTTGGGTATGTGTCATCAATGATCGACGATGATCATTCCCACATAAAGTATGGAGATACAGCTAGTGCAACAACTTTTGATGGTGTATAATTCTGGATACATCCCTGAGGGGTGCATCTTTTATTTAACATCACATGTAATATTTATCTTTTATATGATTCTTAGCAGAATAGTTCCCTGTGATGTTGCTTCAAAACCAAGGTTTTGGCAATAAACAGAATGGATTTGAAATATGGTTCCACTTCTTCCAGCTTGGATAAAATTTAGTTAAATTACCTAATTTCCATAACTCTTCGATTGTTCATATGTGAAATGGAGATAATTGGATAACAATCTTGATGCTCTTTGAGGGTTAAATGTAAGCACTTAGAATTAATCAATATATAATAGCTATGATTCCTCGTATTACAAAATCCATGTAGCAGCATAATTTCCAAATCTGTTTCTGATGACAGGGAATTAGCTGATGCTATCTGTCCACACTCCTCTGTTACCAATCTTTATCCTCTGCACCAGGAATGAGAATACAGCTCCCTGATTTAGGAATACTTGATCTTGACCTTTTGGATCTCCCCTGGTATGCAAAAGTGAGAACCACAGCACTATTGTCTTTTGCCAACTTTCTTCTTTTCTAACCATAAATTTTATTTTTCTCTAAGTATGTGAATAAATTTCCTTTTGACTTTTTTATGGAAAAATAGAGGTGATCGTTTTAGAAAAGATAAATTACAAATTAATCCCTATTCTATGGCACTATTGAATTGCTGGTTTAGTTAAAATATAAATACTTCCCTTCTTATATTTTTGTTTTTATATGAATTATTTGCAGTGATTCAAACACGATAGAAACAATTTTATTGCTTAGTCATAATTTTTAAGAAGACAAAAATTTCACGTTGTCATTGTTGTCTGTACTTTCATTTTCATAGTAATCTCCTCAAATTTTTAATTGGACATCCAAGAGGGGAGACAAATCAGAAAACTGGGGACAATAAGAAAGGGAAAGAACGTGGTTTTCATTCCGAGTTTAACAGTATCAACAGTCATATGCCTTAAGTAAAAAGAACTGGAATAAAGCGTGCATGGGAGATATTTACGTGCCATGAAGTCATCACTTACTTGAAGTAAACTAATTATTTGAAAGCCTGCATTGAAGTACAAACCAATCAATTGCTCTTGGATATTTTCCTGGAACAGTATTTTTTTTTTCCATTAACAAATGTAGTAAGTGATAACATAAGGAAGCTAAACAGAAAACTACCATATCTGAGTGAAATCTATTAGGAAATTAGGGCATATGTATGGGTAATGGATTTACCGAAATTGAGTTTTGGCCATGACTCAAAAGGCCAGGCTTAACAGTTGCCAGATTGCCACCTGTGCCCTATATACCACAGGTGTTCAGGCCTTCAGAACAGCTCTTCTTCCTAATGATTTCTAGGCCAGCAGTGCTCCCACACACCCAGCATGAGCTCATGCACTGAATCGATACTCACTTCTGGACATTGACATTCACCTTGACTTTGAACACTTTCTAATGTCCTTTTTAAAAGTAATAACATAATAAAAGTACAAGCTCTGTAGCAGTTAGAATCAGGTTCAGCTATTATTATTAGAGATCCAAAATAACAACTAAAGTCCAGGTGTTAGATGGCAGCTTTGGGGTCATCAGGGACCCAGGCCATTGTTTCTCTCTGTTCCATCAACCTTAACCTGTGGCTTCCATTGTCAGGGTTACATTATAATCACAATTTGGCTGCTGGAGCCCTCACCTCCATGACCTCATTTTAAAAGAAGGAAGAGCAAAAGGTGACTCCCCTCTTTGAGCCACTCCCCTTTCCTTCTTAAAAAGCTTTCTTGGAAGCCCCAGTGAAGTACTTCTGTTTATATTTTATTGCCTACTTCTATCTATGAGGGAGCCTGAAAAATGCAATATGTAAGTAGAAACATTTCTGACACTATCAATATAAAGTTACTTTAAAGAAGAAAGGGTGAAGGGCTATTGGATAGGCAGCCTGGAGTTTCTGCCACACCCTTTTATGTTTAAACTAGATCAATTATCTAAGAATGTTTCAGCCAATTGGTAGAGCTAGTAGTATTTATATATGTCCACCTATATCTCTATATCTATATATATAGATGTAGATATATCTATATAGAGATATAGATATATGTTCTATAGATAGATATGCATCTATCTATCTATATATGTTCTATAGATATATATCTATAGATAGATATATAGGTATAGATAGATAGATATAAGCTAGTAACTTATATAAATCTAGTAGCTTATATGCAGTTTATTTACAGCTATAACTTTTATATAGATGTGCCTTAGATGAGGGATACCATACATACATCCGTAATGTTCAGAGTTTAGTTTGCATAAGAACATAATGAAGATAGGGGCGCCTGGGGGGCTCAGTCGGTTGGGCGTCCGACTTTGGCTCAGGTCATGATCTCACAGCTTGTGAGTTCAAGCCCCGCGTCGGGCTCTGTGCTGACAGCCCAGAGCCTGGAGCCTGCTTTGGGTTCTGTGTCTCCCTCTATCTTTGCCCTTCCCCTGCTCATGCTCTGTCTCTCTCTGTCTCTCTCTGTCTCAAAAATAAATAACATTAAAAAAAAAAGAACATAATGAAGATTTGTATAAAATACAGCTTCCAGAGATTCTGGTTCCATAGGCTGGCAAAGCTCAGAAATCTCTTTGGAAGTTCCTGAATGATCTTAGAATTTTTGATGGCACCCTAGCTGCGTTGCTATGGAAAGCCTTCTTTTAGATATTTCTCAACAGTGCCAAGTCCAGAATTTCTATGGAGATTAAGAGTGGGAACCTCTTGAAGTCCCCTTCAAGGTGTATAGAGTGTTGGCTGCTGCAGAAGCAAAGAGTTTTCCATAAAATTTAGAACACACCTCTAGTCCACATCAAAGAATTGGGCAGGTGCAGTTTATGGGTGGGGAGCATGAACCCTCTTTCCTGCCATTTGGTGCTGTCACTGTGAATCTTGCTTACCTTCTAATTCTAGACATTACAGCACATGAGAAATAAATCTCTGAAACACTTCAAATGCAGTCTTTGTTCTCTCTCTCTTTTTACCTTTCTGAGGTTCTTAATACTAGTAGAGTCACAGTTTAATTTGTCAGATGAGTGATAGCAAGAGAAGAAAGAACAGGTTGATCAACTGAAGAGAAAGCCAAGTCAATAACAATCCTAACCAAGCTAACTATCCAAATTACAGCTGGTAACAGACAAAAGGTAGATTCATACCTGGATCTGACTTCAAAGCCATGTTCCTTTGACTCTGCCATACTTACTGATTCTTCTGTGGGAGAAGGAGGAAGACAAAACCAAAAACCTGATAGTCCCCTTCACCCTCCCTCAACCAGACTGTGACCGTCTCTTAACTCGTTGGTATAACAAGAAAGGAGGAGGTTGCAAAAGGAAAATGGAATAGGTCATAGGGCAGGGAGCCAGAAACTAATGCCAGTCTCATAAACATGCCTCCCCAAGAGAGTTCTCATCTCACTGTTCCCTTCAAGCCCTTGCTTCATTCATATCCCAGATTATTTCCTTTAAACTTCCACTGCCATGTCAGTGTTCCTTCCACTTCTCAGACCTCCAGGCAGCACCCAACCACAGCTTTTAATCATGGGCTCGAATCAATCTTCGTTCTTCTCCAACCTCTGTCACCTTCTCCCTAACCCCTTCCAGGGCTGATCCTAATTTGTTCCATCATTCTGGGTTCATACTTGCTTGCTTTCCATCTTACTGAGGTATGAGAAAATACAAATAAATGATACATAACCAGATTGATATTTAGCTTTAAACCTTTATTAGAAGAATCATTGAAATCTAACATGTTTAAATCCCTCATTTTTCTCACCAGAGAAAAAGGTGGTGTATACATCCATGTTGGTGCTCATGATAGACGTCAATAGCCATTGATACTAATTCCACTTCTGCTGCCACATGGACCAAATTGTTCTCACGTTGGTCTCCTGATGGGATGGATCAACACCAGGTGGTGCTTTGCTGCTCTGTTGACATTTCTCTTATGTTTATCCTTTTTATACTTGGTCTCTCACGTAGCTCTTAGTGAATCATTAGATGTTAGGAAGGCAGCATAGCATGGCTATTAAACTCTTTCCTCTGTCATTAACCAACTGCATAAATTTGTGGACATTATTTAAACTTTGAGCCTTGGATTCAAATATTAGAAAATTAGAACTACCAGATTAGCGTTTTCTGAATATGTAGAAAGATAACTCACAAAACCCAGTTGGCAGCTATATTACAAGATATTTTTGTGATTTTATTAAGATCTTCTAAAGGTGGCATTTAATCCAGTGTTTCTAATGTTGCAGGTCTCTCTTAATTGGCTTCCTGACAGGGTGTACTGACAGAAAAAAAAAATTCAGGGCACGATCCCTCAAGACTGAGTTAGGAAATGTGCTATTAATGACATTGAATAGAATCACACTCAAGTTTAAAAACTTACTGTACTTTGTCCCTGGAATTTCTTGACCTTCACAGAAAGTTTTATGTTCATTGCAGGAATTGCCCAGGGGTTAAGGCATGATCTCTGTCCTTCCTTCTCATTTGAGACTCTCCGTTCCAGAACAAAGCACCAGTTCAGACACGTCCATCCTTTCTTTCTCTGAAGGCTGAGAGGCCTTGGTGTAAATGTTGTCTCTCCCAGCTGGTTCTGGCATGCCCAGACTTGTCAGAGTTTTCAGTAGGTATTAAGCTCCATCCACCTTTGGCACTTCATTATTTAATGCATATGTATTACTGGCTAGAGATATGCCAAGTGATTAAAATGTAGGGAAAAATGTAAATTGTTTATTTTAAAAATTGGAATACAAAATACTAGCACATGAAAACTACAGAGTGGAAGTAGTTTCCAGAGGGACAAGAGAGAAACCACTGAAGAACATTTGTATTCTAATTGGCCACATGGAAGAGATGCTAAACCTTGAAGAATGAGCAGGCTTGTAGTAAGTGACGTTCAGTGATGTGGATTTTCACAAAGGTGGAAAGGTACAATTATAGCTTGGGAAGGTGTAAGAAGTTTTGTGAGAATACAAATAACTTAGTCATAAGAAAAGAGTACAGGTAAGAGTTTATTTCCACACTTTGGGAATGGAGACACGAGCTGCTCAAATCATAAACTAGAATGGTTTATTTAATCCAGGAGAGAATGCTAAGTCATGGGAGCCAGGGGATCATTTGACTAGAGATATGTTTTAGGAAGTTAATCTATCATTGATTCTGCCATTGATTTTCAGAAAATATTGGGGTAAAAGATATGAGAGTGTAAGCTGGCCAGTTAAAAATATAAGCTAATTGCAAAGAAGGAGGACTTTTGCTTTTTATTCTACATGTTTCTGTACTGTTTCAACTTTTATAAAGGGAATGTGTTTGTGTATTATTTGTGTATTTCCAACATTTAGCAGAGACTAAAAGAAAAGCAGAACAAACAAAAAGGAAATATTTCACAGTGATCTCCATGATTTTCAACCTAGCACTGGCTGAAGAGGTACCATAGAATTAAGTTATAAATAGGATGCCAATCATTTTAATTTAAAAATAATAAAAGCGTCGGCCCTGGGTAGCTCAGTTGGCTAAGCTTCCGACTCTTGATTTTGCCTGGGGTCATGATCTCACGATATGTGAGATCAAGCCCACATCACTTGGGATTCTCTCTGTCTCTCTCTGTCTCTCTCTCTCTCTGCCCCTCACCTGTTCGTGTGTGTGTGTGTGTGTGTGTGTGTGTGTGTGTGTGCATGCTCGCTCTCTCTCTCTCTCTCTCTCTCTCAAAATAAATAAACTTGAAAAAAATAAAAATAATGAATGGAGATTCACTTAGTATTATGTTCTCTACTCCATACGTGCTGTTGAAAATGGCAATATTTCATTCTCTTTTATGATTAATATTCCATTATGTGTGTGGATATATATATATAATCTTCTTTATTCTTTCATCAGTCGGTGGATACTTTGGCTGTTTCCATAATTTGGCTGTTGTCAATAATGCTTCTATAAACATCGGATGCATGTATCCCTATGAATTAATATTTTTGTATTCTTTGGGTAAATACCTAGTAGTGCAATTGCTGGATCATAGGGTAGTTCTACTATTAAATCTTTGAGGAAACTCCATACTGTTTCCCAGAGTGGCTGTACCAGTTTGCACTCCGACCAAGAGTGCAAGAGTGGTCCCCTTTCTCCACATCCTCGCCAACATCTGTTATTTCTTGTGCTGTTGATTTTAGCCATTCTGACAGATGTGAGGTGATATCTTATTGTGGTTTTGATTTGCATTTCCCTGATGATGAGTGATGTTGAGCATCTTTGCCTGTGTCAGTTGGCCATCTGTATGTCCTCTTTCGAGAAATGTCTGTTTGTGTCTTCTGCCCATTTTTTAATTGGATTGTTTGTTTTGGGGTGTTGAATTCTATAAATTCCTTATATATTTTGGATACTAACCTTTTATTGGGTATGTAATTTGCAAATACTTTCCCCCATTCAGTAGGTTATATTTAATTTTGTTATTTCCTTTGCTGTGCAGAAGCTTTTTATTTTGATGTAGTCCCAATAGTTTATTTTTGTCTTTATTTCTCTTGCTTCAGGAGACATATCTAGAAAAATGTTGCTTGGCCATTGTCAGAAATTATTGCTCTCTTCCAGGATTTTTATGGTTTTGGGTCTCGCATTTAGACCATTTTGAGTTTATTTTTGTATATGGTATACGGAAGTGGTCCAGTTTCATTCTTTTGCATGTAGCTGTCCAGTTTTCCCAACATCATTTGATGAAGATACTACCTTTTTCTGATTTCATACTCTTGCCTCTTTTGTCAAAGATTAATTGACCATGTAGCTGTGGGTTTGTTTCTGGGCTTTATATCCTGTTCCATTGATCTATGTGTCTATTTCTGTACCAGTGCCATACTGCTTTAACTACTACCTCTTCTTAGTATAACTTGAAATCTGGAATTGTGATACTTCCAGCTTTGTTTTCCTTTTGTAAGGTTGTTTTGCCTATTCAGGATCTTTTGTTGTTCCATAGAAATTTTAGGATCACTTGTTCTAGTTCTGTGAAAAATGCTGTTGGTATTTCGATAGGGATTGCATTAAACCTGAGATTGCTTTGGGTTGATGTCCATACGGACATTTTAACAACATTTGTTCTTGCAATCCATGAGCATGCAATGTCTTTCCATTTGTTTGTGTCACTTTCAGTTTCTTTCATCAGTGTTTTGTAGTATTCAGAGTATTTCATCTCTTTGATTAAGTTTATATCTGGGTATTTTATTATTTTTGCTAAAATTGTGAATGGGATTGCTTTCTTAATTTCTCTTTCTATTGCCTCATTATTGGTTTATACAAATGCCACAGATTTCTGTACATTGACTTTGTATCCTACGACTTTACTGAATTCATTTATCAGTCCTACTAGTTTTTTGGTCTAGTCTTTAGAATTTTCTATATATGATATCACGTCATCTGCAAATAGTAAAAGTTTTATTTCTTCCATATCAATTTGGATGTCTTTTATTTCTTTCTCTTGTTTGATTGCTGTGGCTAGGACTTCCAGTACTATGTTGAATAAAAGTGGTGAGGGTGGATATCCTTGGCTTGTTCCAGATCTTAAAGGGAAAGCTTTCAGTTTTTCACCATTGAGTATGATGTTAGCTGTAGGTTTTTCATATTTTTTATGAAAATTTTTTTCATATTTATTATGTTGAGATATTTGTTGAGAATTGTTTTTCTGAATGGATGTTGTACTTTGTCAAATGCTTTTGCTGCATCTGTTGAGATAATTGTATGGTCTTTATCCTTTCTCTTGTTAATGTGATGTATCACATTGATTGATTGCCAATATTAAACCACCTTTGCATTCCAAGTATAAATCCAACTTGATCATGGTGAATGATTTTTTAATGTATTGTTAGATTCAGTTTGCTGATATTTTGTTGAGGACTTTTATATCTATGTTCATCAGAGATATTGGCCTGTTGTTCTCTCTCTCTCTCTCTCTCTCTCTCTCTCTCTCTCTTCTGGTGTCTTTATCTGGCTTTGGTATCAAAGTAATACAGGCCTCGTTGAGTTAATTTGGAATTTTTCTTTCCTCTTCTATTTTTTTTGAATAGTTTGAAAGAAAGGGTATTAATTCTTCTTTAAATGTTTTATAGAATTCTACCTGTGAAGCCATCTGGTCCTAGATTTTTGTTTGTTGGGAGGTTTTTTGTTTTTGTTTTTGTTTTTCCTGATTCAATTTCATTATTGGTAACTGGTCTGTTCACGTTTTCTGTTTCTTCCTAATTCAGTTTTAATAGGTTATATATTTCTAGAAATTTCTCCATTTCTTCTTGGTTGTCCAATTTCTTGGCATATAAATTTTCATAATATTCTTTTATAATCCTTTGTATTTCTGTGGTGTTCGTTGTTATTTGTCTTCTTTCATTTCTGAGTTTGTTTACTGGAGTTGTCTCTCTCTCTCTCTCTCTCTCTCTCTCTCTCTCTCTTTTTGATGAGAGTGGCTAAGGTTCATCGTTTTATTGAGCTTTTTAATGAACTTGTCCCTGGTTTTATTAACCTGTTGTATTGCGGATTTTTTTTAAGTTTCTAATTCATTTATTTCTCCTCTAACCTCTTATTTCTTTTCTTCTACTGGTTTGGGATTTTGTTTGTTCTTTTTCTAGATCCTTTAGGTGTAAGGCTAGGTTATTTATTTGAGATTTTTCTTTTTTTCTTGAGCTAGGCTTGTATTGCTATAACTTTCATTTTTAGAACCACTTTTGCTACATCCCAAAGATTTTGGACCATTGTGGTTTCATTTATTTGTCTTCATGTATTTTTTTATTTCCTCTTTGATTTCTTGGTTGACCCATTCATTGTTTAGTAGCATTTTATTTAACCTCCATGTATTTGTGGTCTTTGCAGATTTTTTATTGTGGTTGATTTCTAGTTTCATAGCATTATGGTCAGAAAAGATGCATAGAATGACTTAGATCTTTTTTGTCATTATTTTTAAACCATTCATGCTTAAGCTACCATACTGGAATCAAGTTACTGATGTTAAAATTGCTCCTGGGATGTGATATAAATACACTGTACAAGCCAGTCATTCATTCACTGTGCTGGGCAATCTGAATCAAAAGACAATTAGGATAAAACTCTTGTCTTTAAATTGATTACAGAAGAAAGAAGGAGGGAAGGAGGGCTGGAAGGCAAGGAAGACGGGAAGGAAGGAGGAAGGAAGGAAGGAAGGAAGGAAGGAAGGAAGGAAGGAAGGAAGGAAAGAAGGGAGGGAGAGGGAGGAAGGAAGGAAGATCATTTTATAAAATAAGTATAAACAGTATGCAACAGAGATCCAAGAGCCGGAAGAGTCACAAATAGTTGGACAATTTCAATGGGAAACAGAGAAAGAAGACTAAATTTTTGTAATGAAACTGAAGTTGAAGCAAAAATTCTCACTACTGATTTGATCATCATGCCCATATGCTTTACATGTTTCTTTTAGTTGTTAATTTAAAGATTCTTCTTAATACAACCTGAAGTAGGGAATGATCAGTTGAAGTGACCAATAAACAGTACACATAAATTGTATGTGTTTAAAAATCATGAGACACAGTTAGTTGGAGAAATAATAATATTTCCTCTAGCCTAAAACACTAAATATAATATTACCAGTTATAGCACTTCCAAATCTGATGAATACCATGAGAAACCATTCTCTACATTACCTGCTATAGACTGACAGCTTCAAAATGCCAATATCCCTGGAATGGCTACTTTCATATCTGATTGGTTATTGTGGAAAACTGAGTGATTAATATAAAATCTATTTAGAAATGTTAGGAGCTAGATAAAATTCTAGCATTGCCAGGATATAAGGAATATTCATGTTTCATATGACGTTATGTTATTTTTAATAAGATTACCATGAATTTCATTTTTTCAATTTTCTTAATTTGTACCAATATATTGGAAAAAAAGTAGATAAATCTATGTTTAGAGAGCCATCTTTTTTTTTCCCCTCCAATTTTTGCTGGTGTCCCTCCTCCTCCTCTTTTCTTTTCCTCCTCCCCTTTCTCCCTCTTCTTTTTCTTCTCCTTTTTTCCCTCTTTCTTCTTCTCCATACATTCCTCTTATTCTTACTATTACTGTTATTATAATTTTGCTTGGATATGTGTAAATTGAACATATCTAACCTGGTTACATAGGAGAATCATTTTAGATTTTCTTTGGGCTATTTCAAAGTAAATAAAAGTAGAGGCTCAGTCAGTTGAGCGTCCAACTTTGGCTCAGGTCATGATCTCCCAGCTTGTGGGTTCGAGCCCTGCATTGGGCTCTGTGCTAACAGCTCAGAGCCTGGAGCCTGCTTCGGATTCTTTGTCTCCCTCTCTCTCTCTCTCTCTACCCCTCCCCTGCTCATGCTCTGTCTCTCTCTGTCTTTCAAAAATAAATAAACATTAAAAAATAAAAAAAAACCCACAAAGTAAATAAAACTAAGTAAAACCTATTTCAGTGTCTACCCTTCTATCCTAAAAGTAGATATTTATGACTCATTTACTGATAATAATATAAATTATGAACTCAATACTAGTTACAAGCTTTAATATAATAAAGCATTTATAGAAAACACTTGAGTGTACAAGACCTCATATATATACATTGGACCTAACCAGGAAAGGTCAAAAAAAAGAAGTAAAATCTTTAAGCTGTTAAATACTGGATTTCAGAAATTAAGTACTACAACATACTACATACACATCCCTTTGAAAATAAAATAAATAGTTTAGTTTATTAAACCACAATGACTATCTGGAAAATATGAAATTAATATGGAATTGTTTAATCTTTCCTAGAGACTAGCCTAACAAGATTATTTTAGAATAATTAAAAATAATAAGCCGCTAATGTTTTAATTCTATTAATTTAAACAGTTTCTTTCAGTAAATTAAAGATGTATAATCAAATAACAAGGAGAATCACTACTACTCATTAAATGCATACTAAGATATCAGTGCATTTATTAATCACCATAATTTTATTAAGTAAGGTATTTTGCACTTATTTTACAGGTCAAAAGATTGAGGCTTAGAGAGGTTAAGTAACTTACCACTCCTAACTCAAGAAGTGGTAGTCATGAATCAAACCATGTGATTTCACTGGCTAAAAATCTATACAAAATTTGAAGTTCACTCTGCCTATGAGATGTACTGCCTCAGGCCATAACATTAAAATTCTAAATACATTCAAAATAATTCAGATAAATTCATGAATGTTGGATCTCATGGGAACAATAAGGTGAAATTTGAGTGTAGTATAATGTCACAGAGGAACACATACTTTTTTCACAGAAGAGTCACTTTTTTGCTCTTTTTATCTATATCACAAAGAGAAAGTTGACAGCATAAACTATTAATCTAACTCCTGTTATGAATAAACACTTTCTTTACATTCAAAAAAATATATTTCTATAAATTCCTTCAAACATTGAGCCTTTGGATTTCTTTTAATTTTATTTTTAATTTTTTAAAATTTACATCCAGATTAGTTAGCATATAGTGCAACAATGATTTCAGGAGTGGATTCCTTAGTGCCCCTTACCCATTTAGCCCATCCCCCGTCCCACAATCCCTCCAGTAACCCTCTAACAACTTCTGTGTTAGCCTTCTAATGGTGAGTATTTTCATGGATGACAAACTGTTTCCCCTTTCATACTGGGAGTTACAACTGCGAGCAGGACATTTTCTTTAGCAATTTCACTTAGCACAATGTCCTTACTAGAGGTTTTCTCTACATGGTCAGGACAGCATTGTCTCCTGAGGAAAGAGTCTCTGAAAATGAAAACCTGTGAGAATACTGTTCAGCCCAATATGGGAAAATGGTGGGGAAGACAGTTGAATACATGGCTACATTGCTCATGGTAATTCATTTGCATAGAATCCTCATTCTTTTAAGAAGAAGGAGGATTTTAGAATGCCTTAAATTTTACCATTCACAGTATTGAATATACCAATTGTTAATTTAAATGATACACTTGTATTTTAGAAGATATTCCAACTTTATGTGGAAGGTCAGAGTTAAATTGCTTAATTTTTTTTCTGTTCTGCAAGCAAGATGTGTAGAGGCTAAAGACAATTGTCCCCGTGCTATTGCAGCTTAATTTGATAATTGTCACAGGTTTCAGCTTACCTTAAATAATTTTCAAGACATTATATAAAATGATTTATAATTTAAATGATGACAGAACTAAAACTATACCGCTGTACTTCCTGAAGGAAAATGTCTGTTTTGTTAGATTCTCATTTTGATAATCTTACCCTAAATCCAGCTTCTTGAGCAATATGGTAAACCAATGAGTTTTAGCTTATCAGCCTAACTCTACCGCATTGATGTTACTTCAATTCTAAACTTTCCCCTGAAAGAACAGAGGTGGAAATTTAAAAAAATAACAACTATTGATTTTTTATTATAAATTATGACATTAAAAAGGAATTTATATACCGCAAATCTAGAAAATTATGATAAAGTAAATATTACCATCAACCTAATTATGGTTATTAGACTCATTTTTGTCTATTTTTCAGTACTTTTTATTAGAAATTCACTTATATAAAATGTTGTTGGTCTTCAGGGTTATGTCTTAGGTTATCTTTTTTCAATCTATATATTTCTCAAGGATATCTTGTTGATTCTTAGGATTTTAGGTGTGGGTGGGAAGTTGGAAGTCTGGGTTTATGGATGTGTGTCTTGTGCAGTCAGGCAGGACTCTGGCTTTGAAGGGCCCTGTGCTTGACTTAATGCTCTTCTGACACCATCTTGAAATACTTAATACTGTTTGACCAAGGGGACTTTCATTTTCATTTTTCACTGCGTCTTGCAAATTGTGTGGCACATATTGGGAATCATTGTGATAGCAGAAAACCCAGCCTCTTTCATTTTTAAAGTCATGAACCTTGTTCCAGTTTCCCTCAGCCAAAGAGAAGGTATTTCCTTTTTTTTTTTTTTTTTTTTTTGGCAAAAAAGTATCTTCAGCTTCCAATCTCATGTCTGTGAGGCTGAGACTTCATTGAAGTTTGGCTTTGTCTAATTGTCTTTCCAGAAATATTGGCTTTACTGCCCATAAATATAATGATGAATTATAGGCTACCAGTGATCCTGACCACAAATACCCCAGTGCCTTCAAAATCTTAGCTTTTTGCCAAATCCCTCTTTTGAATGTTGTATCCACATTTCCTCCTGCCTTGAATGTTTCCAATGGTGTAAACTATGGGCAATTTAATGTCAGATTGTACAACACTGACATTCAATTATTTCTCCCGGGAAAACTGCTTTATATTTATATTTTATATTGGGTGTTAGATAATTCCAGTCACCTCAACAGCACCATTAGAAATGCAGGAGTCACCTTGTCCCTTTCTTCCTCTGTCTTCTGGATCCAGTCCATCATCAAGTACTGTCGTTCTTTGTTAAATTGCTTTGTCAAAAATGAGTTGGCCATACGTTTGTGGGTCTAGTTCTGGGGTTTCTATTCGATTCCATTGGTCTATGTGTCTGTTTTTATGCCAATACCATGCTGTCTTGATGATGACAGCTTTGTAGTAGAGGCTAAAGTCTGGGATTGTGATGCCTCCTGCTTTGGTCTTCTTCTTCAAAATTACTTTGGCTATTCGGGGCCTTTTGTGGTTCCATATGAATTTTAGGATTGCTTGTTCTAGTTTCGAGAAGAATGCTGGTGCAATTTTGATTGGGGAGGGGAAGGGAAAAAAAAAAAAAAAAAAGAGGTTAGAGTGGGAGAGAGCCAAAGCATAAGAGACTGTTAAAAACTGAGAACAAACTGAGGGTTGATGGGGGGTGGGAGGGAGGGCAGGGTGGGTGATGGGTATTGAGGAGGGCACCTTTTGGGATGAGCACTGGGTGTTGTATGGAAACCAATTTGACAGTAAATTTCATATATTAAAAAAAAATAATAATAAAATAAAAAAATAAAATAAAAAAAAAAAAAAATAAAAAAAATAAATTGCTTTGAATCCCTTCTGCCACTAGTTCAGACTACTGTTATCTCAAGCTCAAGATCTTTCAATAAGAGTTTGAAATCAATTTCATTTTAGCTATATTTTCTCTTTTACAAATCATTCTCCAGTTTAGCTAAAGTAGTGGTATTTGAGAAATTCATATCTGGTCATTTCATTCCCCTGTTTAAAACTTATAAGATAATGTTCTTATTTTCTTAAATAAGACTTCTAAAGCCATTCATTGTTTGAAGCTACCAATATCATTTTTTTCAGCCCATCTTCACCTGTGATTTCCTCTCCTTTTCATTCCTCTGCCTTCTGCCTTTTGGATTAGCTGACTTTTAGACATCACTTAAGTTCTTGTTTTGCCCCAGAAAATTAACACACATACACACTCCATGTACATTTTACTTCTTTGATTTTTATGTTCTAGGAAAATTCTATTCCCTCTGTTGTAGCCACATCGGTCGCCTAACATTTTTCTTTTTTAACATGCCAAATATGCATTCACATTAGGGTCTTAACATTCATTGGCTGATATTTTTTCTTCCAGAAAGATTAAGACTAACTCAGCCACCTCTTTCAAGCTTTTTCTCAACAAGGCCCTACCTACTCTGATAATCTCAATTTATATTGCCAGTGCTTAACCCTTGCCTCACTCCAGCCAAGCCACTTGCATTTACTAATCTCTCTGACAGCACTGTTCTTCTTCTTTTTTTCTTTTTTTGCCATAAAACGTATAATCTTCTTAGTAATATACTACATAATTTATGTATTCATCTTGTGTATCCTGTATTGTCTGTGTACCCCTCTCCTGTAGCATTAGAATATAAGCTTCAAGAGAGTGGACAATTAACCTGTTTTGTTCACTGATGTATTCTAACAGCCATGTATACATATTTGACCACAGCTTTGAGTATTTTCGTACAGTTTGCTCTCTTTTATTAATTTATTATTTCGAAGTATGTGTAATATTTTGAAATATTGAGCATTGTCAATTTTTTACATAAACATTGTACCAGTTTATATCAAAACCAATTGTGAATGAGTCCATTTTGCCATGTCCTCAATAGAAAAATGTATTTCAAAAGAACCAGTATTAATGGCGAGAAATGGTATCCCATTTAAAAATTGTTTTATAATTTGTATTACCTAGAGATTTAATATTATTCATGTTTTTATTAGAAAATTTATTTTTTATTTTGTGAAACATATTTATAACCTTTGGATAATTTTACATTTAGATCTTAGTGTTTCCTTTGTATATTTGTGACACATTTTTAGACATTAATTATGTTATTCCTTTAACTTAATTTGTTTACGAAAAATTTATTGCCGTTTTTCTAATAATTTAGCTCCTGCCCTCTTTTGTTTATTTCCTATGCTAGCTTCATAAACACCTATTAGAAAGTTTATTGACCTTCTTACCAACAAAACTAAAGGCTGTTTTCTCTCCTTTTTTTCCTTCGATATGTTTATGCAAAACCTGCTTTTGGCTTTAAAAGAATTAGTCCCGGCTTTGCACATTATTTCTCAAAACACATTTTTGGTAGTTTTTGGGGTCATATTTCTTCCATAGACCAACTTCAGATTACCATTCTGCATGATGACATTGTTTTCCTCACTTTGTGAACAATGTGCCTGTGCTCATAACCTTTAGCAATATCGGTATGGTATAATAATCTAATTACCACCCCTTTCTTTTGCTTGAATGCTAGATCTCCTCAATAAGGTGGTAAAACATACAGGTTTTCTGTTTCTGGAAAGAATGTTTTAAGTAGTTTTGAGAAGTGACGACAATAATACGAAGTATCATAATTAACACAGTGCTGATATTTGCTAGGTGGTCAGATTTTCAAATTAGATTGTATATCATGTCCTGATGTGTTTATAATGGTTCAATCAAGTATGCCTAAGGGTGGTATAAATGTATCCTGGGAATAGTATGGAGCAAAATTATCTGGATCTATGATCTTGCAAATTTGCTTAAACTCTTATCAGTTTGAATTCAATACCTATTTATTGAGCTTTATGTAAAGTTAAAAATACGTATATAAAGTACTAGAAATATAATGAAAAACAAACCATAATTCTTATATACGTGGAGTTTATGGTCTAATGAAGAGGACAAATAACGGGCAGTTATGCCTCAGCATGCTAAGTGCTGAAATAAA
Source organism: Neofelis nebulosa (assembly GCF_028018385.1). Lineage (NCBI taxonomy): Eukaryota > Metazoa > Chordata > Mammalia > Carnivora > Felidae > Neofelis > Neofelis nebulosa. The sequence goes on along the minus strand of NC_080782.1, from coordinate 36,998,224 downwards.
GCATGAAGGTGCTGTGGGAACACACGGGGGAGGATATCCACTACAATCCCAAGAGGCACAAGGAAGGTTTTCTAGAGGAAGTAAAGGCTGCACTGAGACCTAAGTTCATAACGAAATAGATGAAATTGTAGAGAACATGAAAAAAAGGTGAACAAATCCACAGGCAACCGTGGCCACTTTAGAGCTTTTTTCTCTTTTATTTTTCTTCAGTGATAAAATGATGAGATATTTAAAAAAAATAAGTGGTGGTACACATACGACCCATTGTGAGCACTAGTTATGTGTTTTGTTTTTGAGCTTGTCCTACATGCATAGTTATGTCATTTGAAAATTACATTTGTTTGTGATTATTACAGCTTAGCCCCCCTTTTCACATTGTTAATAAAGAAGTCTATTAGAAAGAATAAAACTCCACGTTATTAAATGTAGTAAAAAGTTACTTTGTTCATTTTTCCAGCTATATTCTTTATGTAAGTATAAAGTACTTTTCTGTTGAATGAAGAAAAATATTTTTGCTAAAAAATATAATTACAGGTTCTGTACTTCCTAATTTATAGCTTTTGTCTTACGTCTGTAGGGACATATACACACTGTATATATATCATCCCCCCAAATGGAATACAGGGTTACTGCACAAGCCATTTCTATTATTGTATCCTAGTTTCAGTAAAGATGACAGATTTAAAGACAAGTTTACTTAGTAAATTAAATAACTTTAAATTAAGAAAAAACTATTAATGAAGGGCAGAAATTTATTTTAAATGAAAATTTGCACAATCTTTATCTACACAAATGTTGACTTCACCTAGAGTTAAATGGAATCACACCTTGAAGTAAACTCTGTTGTCAGAGTCTATATAATATTAGTATAATTATGTCACAGTGGAAGATGTGTGTTTTTTTAATTTTTCATAGTGACAAACAGAACATGCGTTTTCTGTTAAAAATGAATTATTCACTTGAATTGCAAAGTAGATAAGCTTTTGTTAAGTTCCAAGAAAAGGGTTTTTTCAATATTTTTATAAATTTTGATGACTAATTTGACAATCATTAGGGTTTCTGCATTTTAATTTTGATACTTCAAAGAGTGAATAAATTATTTTTAAAACTAAGTTTCAGTTCAAAAATGTACATAAAGCCAATATGTGTTAATGTGCCCTTTTGCCATGTATACTATATTGCCCTGACTCTAGGTCAAATGTATGCACATAATTGTACGAGCATTATGAGAGATTTACCTGACAGATTTTAGATTAACTTAGACATGTTTCAGCAAAATGTAAATATATATAACTAAAATTTTTACCATTGCTCAAGATAATCAGAGATATCAAAGTTAAAGGTGCATTACAATGTGACACACACACACACACACACCCTCAGAGTATTTGGAAGTAAAAAACCGGTTGCAGAGAGAGAAATTTATCACAGTGAAGGGGAAAGCATTCAAAGGAACTAAAAATACTAGTCCTTGTGTTTTATAATTGTGATCTTTGGCTTCTATTCTTTCTACATGTGAGAAAAGATCAAGGTAGACAACACCCTTTTGGATGAGAGTCGCAGTGAAGAAATTGGATGTGTTTTTTTTTACAGATGTTTGTTCATTAAGTGTTTTACCCAGCGCTGTGTTGAGTATGAGAAATTAGAGCTACCTTGCAGTGAACACACACCAGTATGAATAAGCACGTCCATCTCATTCAAGCCTTACAATCTTCTGAAACACAGATACGTTGCCAGGTTCTTTTTTTTTTTTTTTTTTTTTTTTTAATTTATTTATTTATTTATTTTTTTTTTTTTTTTAATATATGAAATTTACTGTCAAATTGGTTTCCATACAACACCCAGTGCTCATCCCAAAAGGTGCCCTCCTCAATACCCATCACCCACCCTGCCCTCCCTCCCACCCCCAGGTTCTGAGCTTGTTTTTTACGAGTACAATTGATGTCATGGACTGAGCGCTACAGGCATTTTCACTGTAGCTGAACCATGTCCTTTCCCTGAGGGGCAGCCAGTTCTCCTGAGAGCATTAATAGTAGCCTGATGTTGGACTCCTAAAGAACATTCTTGTAGTCCCCCACCAGTTGAAGGATGGAACATTTGCCATTCTTTGGGGTAATTTTTTTTTTTTTTTTTTTTGCAAAAGACCTGAAATTTTAAGGGATACAGAAGAAGCTTTAATGCTATACTGCAAACAATTGTTCTAAAAATATCTTGGGTAAAATAAGTACAAAAGTTTAAAATTTTCATTTAATTATTAAACCTTTTAAATATAGATGTGCTTAAATAAATATTGCAATACTTGGTTTAAATATTAAATTTGGACCTGGCAGACAGCAGTTGTACATAGAGGTTCATATTGCTCGGGAAAAACTAGATATTGTGTTCACTTTTGCTAATTTGCCCCCTCTGTGTCTCTCTGCTCCTTGTTGGTTCTCTCACCTGCAGACACACCAAGTTTGCAGCTACATCCTGGCTGCTCGCTACAATCTGGAAGCTTCAGCATGTCACCATGATAGTGTCCCATGCATCCAGTCTGTCTACAGCCACTGTGTTTTCTCCTCACTTAGTTGTTTTTTTTTCTCCAACAGATGAATAACGTATAATTTTTCTAGGGTTAGGTGCATTTTAATGTTGGTTTTGTTTTGCTTTGTTTTGCTGAAACCAAATTAAAGCAGAGTTGCTCATCTTGTATGAGAGTAAACGTTCCCAGGATCGTGCTCACCTCGATCACCTGTGAGTCATCCATACCTAGCGAAGTGTCTGGCTTACAATAGGCACAAATGGATGAATAAGTGACCTTTAAAATTGAAGCATGTGACAAATCCATGAGCATTTAAATATCTCCCTGTTTATAGATTCAAATGATCTTACAGTGTGATTGTATTATGAATTAAGCCAACTTTGTCAGTTTCTGTAGATGTTTTAATTATAGAATAATAGGATGTGAAACTAGAGATAGAGGAGAAAGTTGGATAATTCAGAGTCATTTGTGCCATGCTGAGGACATTTGTTTTTTCTTCTTCTTTTTATAGGTAGGGTTCAATTATAAAATATTAAGCTGTGTTTAAAATGGCTCACTAAATGTCCAGTCGTAGCAGATTGGTTGAATAAACTTTAGTTCATTTATACAATGAATTTAGAGGAAGATATTTTAAATACATTAGCAATTAGAGCCTGAACTACAATATTCCATATAAAAGTTTTAAATGCCATTCATATGCATGGAAGACCTACAACAAATAATCACAAACAATACATTTATTTCTAAGAGGGAAGATGCCCATTATGTACTATTGAATGAAATACTGGTTATAAAAACTTATGTACTGATTTCTCCCTAAATAAATATATGTATATTTAAAATATATGGAAAAAGAGAGAGAATATAAATAAAGAAAAATATCTAGGAAGAACTATACCAAATATTAACAGCAATTAAATCAGTGGGTGCATTATCAGCATCATGCTGTAAGCAGCTGAGCTAACTAGCCAACCCAAATCAGTGGTAGCACTAAATAATATTTTGTATTTGCTTTGTTTGTTTGTTTGTCTCTAATTTTTCTAAGTTTTCATCAATGAATATATCTGTTGAGTAGTTGTAAGTCATTATAGTAATTAAGTTTAAAATTGATGAGAATGTGAATTATCGGTAGTCAAGAAACATGCAAATGGGAGAAAGGCACCAAATATTTAGGAGATAAAATTCGTAGGAATAGAGGATGAACCAAAAACAAAATAGTTAAGGTTGAATCTCAGATTTCTTTAGTTTCTGGGTGAATGTCTTTGTCACTAACTAAAATAACCAAAATAGAGAATGCTTAGTGAAAGTAACTTTAAGTTTGATTTGGGGCATGTTGGGTTTGATATGAGTCTAGGGCGTATGGTTAAAATAAATAAACAAAAAATAAATAGAGGAATAAAACAGGGAAGATATAGTCTATAAGAAGAGTTTTTCAGGGGAAGTATTAGAGGCATCAGCTAGAGAAAGTGGATTTTCAGTAAAAGGCAACAACAGTAACAATAAAATCTATGAATGAGACCGAAAGAAGTATTTTGATAGTATGGATGTCTGGAAAACTACGGGAGTAAAAAGTTTCAGAAAGTCAATAATCTAAAATGTGAAAAGCAATAGAGATAAAAAAAACTTAGCCTGCAAAACATAAATTGCTATGTCAGCAAGAGGGCATTGAGGTGGACTTTGGCAAGAAGAGGCAATGGACACAAAAATGAGACTGGGCTAAGGCAGTGAGTAGGAAATGAGGAAGTGTAGATGGGTCAGTATGAAAGAGAATGGTATCTACATGGGGACTCGAGTGGAGATTTCTTTCCAATTTTATTTTTGTTGCTGTTTTCCCTTTTTGATTTTTTAAAAGGATGATTTAGACATAAATAGGTTTATAGCCTAAAATGAAAACATTGCTCAAATTAAGGGGAAAAAAGCAGAAAGGAATATCATATGTGCTTAAATACTCCTTTCATTTTTTCCTCCTAAATGGTGCTGAATTGACCAACATAAAACTCAACTCTTGGCACACACCAACCGATTGTAGAAGAGACAAACCAAAGGTATAAAGCAGACTGTAAGGAAGCGAGTTTAAGATTAAAAAACTTCACACAGTACCATCAAGAAGAAATCATTGGGGAGAAATCCAGCTCAAAGACAGGGAAACCATTTACAAAGCAGAAACTCCAACCTAGGAAAGAATTAATGTACATCTAGAATACAAATGAAGCAGAGGGGTGGAAAAGGAGAAGAAATCCAAATAAAAAAATCATGCTGACTGATTGAATGATCATAAAACTCTAAGCATTTCTAGGTTTGACCAATTGTATAAAGGCAGTGAATCTCCCTGACTCTAGGAAGCTGGGTTGGTCATTGATCCCACTGCACCTGGAAGAGTCTGGGGCTTGTGTTCCTCTTTGATGTTAGGTCTTCTTCTCTCTGAATTTTTGTTGGTGAGTCTACTTCTAAACCTATCTACTGCTCATCTACTGTATTTCCCATTTTACTGTGTTTTTAATCCAGCAATGACAGTTTTACTCTGTGTTAACTTCCAGTCTTGGCAATCCCAGTCGACTTGGTCGTAGATTTCCCTAGTCAATCCTGGACCTGAACTTGTTCTCCATGCTCTGCCATGCCCAAGGAGACAAGTCTATTTGACCATAAAATTCAAATATTTTTCACATATACTTAGAAACATGCAGATTCCATACTAATACATACTAGTCACTTAATACTGGTTTTTCTTACATACACTCAGTAGTGGCTTCACCATAAGTTCTCACTGACAACACAGTCATTGAATATGTAAAGATATAGGCTTTTTCCATTTTTTTAGCCAGATGGCTTACTTAAAATTGTTAAGTGAATATGACTTCTAATTTGCAAATTAACAGTAAAATTAATGCTGCCCCATCCTAGTCAGCTGGGGCTTCTGTAATGAAATCCATAGACTTGAATGACTTCAGCAAGATATGTATTTCTCACAGTTCTCGAGGTTGGAGAGTCCAAAAGACATGTGCTGGCAGATTTGATGTCTGGTGAGAGTCCTCTTCCTTGTTCACAGATGGCCATGTGCCTGCTGTATCCTCACATGGTGGAAAGAGAGAGAACAAGTTCTCTGGTCTCTTGCTCTAGGGCCCCAATCCGTTGATGAAGACTCTACCTTCATGACCTAATTACCTCCCAAGGCCCTATCTCTAAATACCAACACGTCAGAGGTTAAGGCTTAATATGAACTTGAGAGAGACCCACTCCAATCTATAGCATTTCCTTTTAAAGGATGATAATCTATCAAATTGGTTGGCAGATAATAAGGTTTATAAAATCCTTAAAAGAACTTTGCAGTATGGATAGCATCTACAGGAATATTGAAAACATTTTTGTCTGCTTTTCAGGGTAGAAATGTCTTTTAGATACTCTCGCCTGCTGCTTTTAAAAAATGCTTTGTAAATGTTTTTATTTACAATTTAATTCTAAAACTTTTAGAATTCTTTTTCTGTATATGAAACCCAAAATTTGGGCCCTTCAATATGACTGTTTAGGAAATGCTGATATTTTTCAAAAACAGTTAGTAAAAAGGGTTCCAAACGGTGCTTGGGTGGCTTAGTCGGTTAAGCATCCATCCCACTCTTGTTTTTGGCTCAGGTCATGATCTTGTGGTTTGTGAGTTCGAGCCCCACATCAGGCTCTGTGCTTACAGTGCAGAGCCTGCTTGGGATTCTCTCTCTCTTCCTCTCTGCCCCTCCCTTGTTTGTGCTCTCTTCTTTCAAAATACATAAATAAACTTATAAAAAGAAAAAAAAAACAGAAAAAAGGGTTACAGAAATATAAGTATGTAGAGAGGTAGACTTATTAAAACTTTTCACCTTTTGAGTCTTAAATAAAAATGCATGTTTTTTATTTCTAAATACACTGCTAAGCATAATACAGAAATACACTCTTCAATTAATTCTTATACTACATAAATATACTAAAGGAATGAAAGAATGTGGAGTCTAGAATCGATGCTGAATTTAGCAGAAAACATGACAGTGATTTGTGAGTTTGAATGCTGGGTGAAAGCCCAGATAATAATGATAGTAACCTTTTGGACTCCTCCATTTAGAATTTGTCAGAAATACTGAATCCTATTGAGTTTAAATCATGCCAACTTAATAGGAATAAGTCCAAATATTCAGTTTTATAGAGTGGATTTTGGCTTGGTGTAGGTGTCTGTTACAGGGTTAGCCCATTAACTCAAATTGATAATGGATCTGGAACTCCTTAAAATACAGTGGGGTTTATGTTCTCAGATCCAGCATCAGAGGATACTGTTTTTTTGGGATAATTGAAAATAGTCACAAAAATTCAAAATTGTCTGTGCCTTCATAAAAACATTGTTAGTCCTGCAATATTTTAAAAATTCTAGAAACTTAGAACATTGAGAACATAGAAACCAATCTCCTCCATTTAACAATTTTATGATTGTAGAACATGTAAAAATTTTATGATCATACAACATATGACAATGACCATAAAAGTAATTAAAACATAATTAACCACTAGTTTATTTTACATACTCAACTAGTTCCTACTAGACTTAACGGGTAAATAAATATCCCATTGGAATCATTTTCATTTTTAAAAATATACATTATTTTTGAGTAGGTGACACCTGGATTGCAGTATTTGTGTGCTGTTTATTTTATATAAACATGAAACTGACTTAACATTAACAGGTAGTGGATTTCACTCATCCATTCTCCAATCAACTGTTTGTAATTGACATATGTTTATTGTAATTAAAGACTTTGTGCCAAAGAGATACTTTGAGATACTAATAGAGTAAGATAAAATCCTCCTCATCGAGCTTATATTTTAATGGAGACTGAAAGAAGAATCATAAACATTTTCAAATATAGTAATTAGAAGTAAATACCATGGAGGCTAAGAGAAAGGGATGCATATGAGGCCTGAGAAGTAAGCAGTGACCAGACCATGAAGGGCCATAAATGTTACACTTAGGATCTTGGCCTTTATCTCAGATTTAATGGAGCTTCATTAAAGGTTTCTAACCAGGAAAGTGGCATCATCGTATTTATGTTTTAGAAAGAAAACTCTAGTTGCAGGGTACCAGAGGGTAAATCAAGAGAGCTAGAAATAAATTAGGAAGTTTTGGAATAACTCAAGTGGAAAATGAGGAATGTCTGAATTGAAGACTTTGTGATTCAAAAACTTTTATGGCGGGATACTCACAGGTTGTAGTTACTAATTGAATGTGGAGGACGAGGGAACAGAGTAAACCTAGCATTAGCCTGAGGAGACGCTTCGGTGAGGCTTGGTATGTATTAGTCCCTGTAGAGAATTCACCTGGGATATGGAGGTGGGAAGAGTTTAATACAGTTTCATACATCTTCAGAGTGACCTGACTGTGGATTTTAGAATGAAGAGGGAGGACTCTTGATTTCAGTTCAGGTAATAATCTCTCGGTTCATGAGTTCCAGCCCTACACTGGGTTCATGCTGGCAGTACAGATCTTCTCTCTCTCCTCTCTCCCCTGCCCACTCTCACTCTTTGTTTGAAATAAATCAATAAACTTTAAAAAATAAATAAATAAAATGAACAGGGTGTCTTCAGTAGAATTCAAGGTAATGGAGCCCCCTGACTATAAGTAATGATTGAAGTTATAGAAATGGAAAGGTCCCTCAAGGAGAGTGTGTAGAGTGGAATCTGAGTAATTTATATTCCTAGAGAGCAGAGACTGTATACCTTGACACCGAATTATACTTCATGAGAGAAATGGGAATAAATGAGGAGCAATAAGGAAAATTGCTTATTAAACTATCAGAAACAGAGAAAGCGGAGTGTGGAGGAGGAGTAAATAAAACCTGGTGAATATACAGGGAGGTCAAGCAAATGTAGTTTGCAAATTGCTTATTGTATAGCCACAGAGATGTATGTCGATTTCACCATGAATGTTCTCAGCTGAAATAGGAGACATCAGATTCCACATGTTTAAAAGTGAATATAGGGTCAAAATTGGAGAATATGTAAACAACTTTTCAATATATTTGAGACAAGAAGTAGATATTAGTATTGTGGATAGAGAGGAATAGAGGTTGAGTGGACAAATTTTTAATATAGGAGAGATTTAAATATGCTTAAATTCTGATAAGAGAAAATATAGGGATGAGTCTGAGGAAGAAGACAGGATAATGAATGAAACAAGGCCACTGAGAATATAGCAAGATTAAGAAAAGAGAAAGAGTTGTCAGAGAGGGAAACAAATGACATCCACTTGAAAGTAAGGAGAAAGAATGGATGTAAACTTGTCTGTAAATGACAGTGTTTCTCAGTAAAATTGGAAGTTAAATATTTTCTTGTGATGAAATAAGCAGGTGAAGCATGGTAGACTTTGGGAGACTTGGAAAAGTTTGAACTAGCTAACCTGAGATTCAGATTTATGCTGTGTAGGGATGTGCAGATAACACTAAACAGTGTTGAAAATCTAGTTAATGTTAAAACTATGAGCTAGTTGTGCGGTTATGGCATTCTCTTCAGCAATATATGGAAGCTCATATATAGGAGTGAGATTGTGGACAGTCAGATAATCTTGGAACAGGATATTACCATGAAGATGCATCAGAGCAGAAGATAATTGACAATTTTGGTAAGATACTGGTTGAAATGATGGACTTTTGTGTCAGACTGGGTAACGAAGGAAATGATGAGCAGTGAGAAGAGAGCAGGAGAAAATGGAACTTTTCCAAGAGTAGGCACCTCAAACAATTAAAAAAAAAGTTTAGTGAGAATAAGACAATGAAGAATAAAAACTAGGTAGGAAAAAAGATGGCACCAGAGAAGTAAGGTTTGGTAATTAAAAGCTTGAATAAGGACAAGCTACGCAATGACAATGTCTATATAGATATTGATCATGTAATCCGGGTGTGACAAAGGATGACAGATAGTCTAGAATTAATGAGTACAAAAATTACAAACAAAATTTGTATATAACTTATTTCATTATAGGCACAAGATGAAGATTCTCTTCAAATCAGAGTCTCCATTCTGTTATCACACACACACACACACACACACACACACACACACACAAAGAATTTGAAAAAAATATTTAATAATCCCAAAGGTCCTTATTTACTAAAATGTCCACTTGTTTTCAACCTAGGAAGTCCTTTCTTTCTTTCCACCCGCCAACTCCCTCCCTGCTTCCTTGCCTCCCTTTCTTCCTTCCTCCTTCCCGCCTTCTATCCCTCCCTCCCACCCTTCCTTCCTTCCTTCTTTCCTTCCTTCCTTCCTTCCTTCCTTCCTTCCTTCCTTCCTTCCTTCCTTTCTTCCTGTCCCTTCATCTCTTGTTCATATTCTTATATTTTATAAACATGTGTTAAGCTCCTGCTATGTGAATACAGTGCTTGACCTCCAGGGGTTTACAATCTAGTTGAGGACACAGACATATAAACATGTAATTATAGTCAAGTATAAAACATTTTTATAGAATTATGGACTAGGTCCTATGGGAGGAAACTCTTAATTCTCTCCCGAGAGAAGTCAAGTAAGCCTTTCCTGAGGAAGTGATGTTTGAGCCAAGTTTTGAAATATGAATAAGAAAGTCATCAATCCAAAAAGAGATGGGATGGAAAGCCTTATACCAAGAGACAATACTATGTGAACAGATACAGGCCCTGATCAATCATGTTGTATAAATGGTACTATGACAAGTTTGGTCTCCCCCCAAGCATGGATTACCTATAGAGGACAGATGAGACATGATGGTGAAATAGTGGACAGAGGGAAGATCACAAGGGGCCTTTTATACTAGGCCAAGGAGTTCAGACATCCTAAAGATTATCTGGATCTCTAACAAAAGTTCAAGCAGAGATCTAACATGTTCAAGTTTGAATCATAGCCTGTTAATTCTGGATGCCAAGAAGACCATATTTCCAAAGAAGGTGAAAATATGACATAATAATGTTGAAAAAGTAATAAATGTTGAAAAATAATGACAGACACAAATTAATTTATGAATTAAATCTGTTACAACAAAGCCCAACATAATTTTAGGAATAGGATAGAGATTTCACAAAGAGATTCTAAATTTATTTTTAAATGTAGGTGTGTGAAACCAAACCTATTTATGAGGAGAATTATTGAGGGAGGGTAACTTGGAGGTTGGAAAGTATGCTACAAAGTTAAACTAATTTAATAATGACTTATTGGTAGTTGAATATGTCAACAGCTTATTGGAACAAATCAGTTATTCCAGAAAGAATGTGTAGCTATAAGTTTGAGTTGTATAGTCCTTTTATATTAGGGTTGATGATTCAAAAAATTGGGAAGAAAATAAGAGGTTTTGGGGCTCCTGGGTGGCTCAGTCGGTTAAGTGTCGAGCTTCAGCTCAGGTCATGATTTTGCCATCCCTGAGTTCAAGGCCCGCGTCGGGCTCTGTGCTGACAGCTCAAACCTAAAGCCTGCTTCTTTGGTTTCTGTGTCTCCCTCTCTTTCTGCCCCTCCCTTGCTCATGCTCTGTCTCTCTCTCTCTCTTTCTCTCTCTCTCTCCCTCAAAAATAAATAAACATTAAAAAAAAGAAGAGATTTCTAGTTGAGGAAGACAGATAAGACACATATATGGGCATTTTGTTCCTCCTAAGACTCCAGCACTATTAAAGAAACAAAGTGAAAAAAGGAATGCATTTATAAAACAGAAGGGAATAAGAGCAGAGAGCTCTTACTGAGATGGGAAAGTTCCCAAAATTTTTACAAGATTAAAATGAAAGGGAGTAGAATGAAGAATAGCCCACAGAGAGAAAATCAGATCCTGGAATATACTGCAAAAGGGTCTGCAAAAGAGGTGAGAGCCTGTCTGTACTGTGAACTGTGGAGACATTTGGATTTGAAGTCAGAAGGCTTAATGCAGAACATAACTGAGCAATAGGACTGAATGCAGGAAAGGTATGGAATTTAAGGTCAATATGACAACTGTGCAAATCATTACTTGTAACCTATGTCTCACACCCTGCACACACATACATGGATTTGGGGCATTTTTCATGTATCCCCATGTAAACCTCCTATCTTTTCACTGAAGCGATTCAACTCCTATTTGGCAAAAGATACAGTTTAGCTAGATGCTGGAAGGAATGGAGTTAAGTCTTCAAATATCTGTGAGAAAAAGATTTTCAATCTAGAATTCTATACCCAGACAAGATATTTTAAAGGGGTAAGAGAGAAAGATATCTCACATGTGTCCTGACTCCCCTAACCACACCCCACCCCAAATAAATCAAAAGTGGTTACTACAAGATGTGTGTGTTAAAAGGAAGAACAATTCTGAGAGCTCTGCAGCAGGTCTAGAGAAAACTCAGTCCTGTTTAAAACGGGTGGGTGGATGCTGGAGACAGGAGTGTTTGCATGAGTGTGTGAATGTGTGGTGGAGGTGAGACCATGAACACTGGAGAATCCAGTGCCTACTGTTATTCTGCACAGGGCCGATATTGGTAAGTGGCTTTGGTGATTAGAAAAATCAAATTTATACAAAAAAATTGTATTCCTTTTAAGGGTCCTTCCACATACAGCAATTTATATAATTCCTAGAACCATTCGGATACTGAAGTATATTCAGCACTTCAGGTGGTCTGGCAAATATCTTGATGCTCTATTATCTGAACTGATGAAGCATTATAATGCATATGTGGTTCTGGAAAGTGTTCAACTAGTGAATCTGAAATCATGCCATTTTCCAATAGATCAAACCCTACTCCAATGTTTCTTGGGTTGCTGGCAACTTTGCCAACCCTTGTTTATTTTTTAAGTTTCTTTTCGGGAGGTTGCAATAATGCTACGTTTTTCTCACTTATTGGGTTTCACCAAATGGCCGAATGTATGGTTTACTCGCTAAAATTTGTAGCTGTATTTTATGGTTTCATACCCAAAATCATGTGCTTAGTGATTTCTTTCAGAAGGCATTTTTGCCAAGACAGTGACCCAACACCATTTTTCTTCTCCCAGGGCAACTCTGACACAAATCCACTCAAATAAATTAGTATTCTTAAGTTGACTGGCTCATCTTGTAGAGTAGCAAGATGACGTGCCAATGCATGAGGTAATTCTTACAGCTCCTACTAAAAAATTATGAGGAAGCATTGTTTTCATCTTAATGGTTTTTTCAGAAGCCAGCTTTTTTTCCTCTTGTCTTTTCTATTGGCTTCTTTTGGAAAATGATGCAATGAGCTGGTTTGCACACAACCTTTCTAGACTGTAAATGGTGAAGGGGATGTTGAGAAAGACATCGTGCAATTATTTTAAATATAATGGCTTCTATCACATTTTATTATACCACGTATTTACATTACCATTAGTTTTATTATTATATTTTTATTTATTTGTTTTACAAACCAAGGTTTAGGGAAATTACTTATATAAATCAGTGTTTTACTTCCAGTTTATCTTCCAGTGTGTGTGTGTGTGTGTGTGTGTGTGTGTGTGTGTGTAATTGACTTCCCTGTGTTTTCACTTTTTAAAATTGTATTTTTTTCATTTCTAAAGTAAAGGGTATTATGGAATTTTACACATCAGAGGTAATTTGCTGCATCTTCTTTCTTTTAGTTGAAAAGCTAAGGCAAATTTTTAGAAACTGATTAATGCAAAGACAGGACTGGAACTCTAGTTTCCTGGTTTCAAGTTATCCATTTCTCCAATGTCTATTTTTTTCAGTTCTTACATGGCAAAAACTGTTTTTCAGTGGGTTTTTTTATGTTACCTTTGTTGTATATCTCTAAGATTGGCAAAATAATAGTTCAAATTTTTGAAAAAATATTTGTACCTATCAGTTTGATGCTCCATGCAAATATATATGTCCAAATTTTAAAGATTTCACCATACCACAAACACTACAATTCTTAATATTGTAGGCCAAAAAATTGGTTGAGATACTAAACATTTATTATCATTTGTCAATATAACAAAGTTCATGAATGTGAAACCAAGAATTTTAGAGTTGATTTTTTTCTCACAGAAAGTATAGAAAATGAAACCCGTAATAATACATAATATCATATGAGGCATACTTAAAACTATATTTGCTAGAGACCACCAAAATATATTATGTTTTTATACATTTCTCAAAGATAGTTTAATAGTATTTGACTAACTGAAGATTAGTATAAAAATTCTTTCTGGATGATATCTGAATGGTATGAAAATACCTGTGACATTCTTACTTGGTAATTTCAAAGCAATTCAATAGCTATGTATTGACTAGGTAATATCAACAGGATATTGTGTGTAGGAAAACAATTTACAGAGTATATAAAATGAGTTTAAATATCCTCTGCTTTATTTGCTTTTATAGTTTAGTTACTAAAGCTTGTACACTGAAGTGGTCTTTTCTCTATTTTAACAGTGATCATCATTTAGATGTATTTTAAAATACAAGTTAATGAGATGAAGTCTCCAAAGTAAAGTATCTTCTTACAAGGATTAAGTTCATTTCTCCATTCCATTGTATCGTCTATTTTTGCCCTTCCCAAAAGCATGAATCCATGTGATTCGTTTCATATGCTTAGCAAATGAACTGATAACAAAAACTAGAATAATGTTACTATGTGTAGCGCAAAGGTAGAGACAACTAAATTTGTACTTATTGGAATGTGTAACATATTACAAATCTGATGAGACTGCAGTTATACCAAAGAGAAAGTAAGAAAAAGATTGACATGAGATACTACAGATAAAAATGAGATTATTATTAGCATTATGGTGTTTCTAAAATGAATTATTCTTCAGTCTTCTCCCAAAACCACAGTGTTATGGAAATACCATTTGAAATGCATTCACAAGAGCTACAGAAGTCAATGAATATTGCTAATGCGGTTATTAGTTTAATTTTTCATCCTCTTTCTCTGCACACACACACACACACACACACACACACACACTTATGTAGCCACTTCTGACTGTTTACTTGAATATCATTTTTACTGTGTGCTAGACAATAAAAAGAGAATATTAATTTTTATTTAAAAAATAAATTTTCATTTTGCGTTTTTGAGATAAGATTTGAAGTTTCAAAAAGAAATTTATTAAATTTCATTAAATCAGTATCTTAGTGCTGACTTTATCCTGAAATAAATGTGTCTAGTAAGCATGAAAAATCCTTCCCACCACCATTATTAAAATAAGGTTTAGGTGGTTTATAAAATATATTTTTTTATTTTCTTTATTAAAATATTTCAGTAGTTATATAATTTGCATATATTGTATACGTTTACAGCCATTTGAAATTTGTAATACAGGAATAGACAATGATTTTAAATTGTTTAATTTTAATTAATTTCATTTTTTCCATAGTACTAATCCATCAAACACTCTTCTTAATAGAACCATTTTCAATATTCATTTGTAATTTGATTTGCCCAGTAAGCTACTTCCTAAAGTAAATTAAGCACATGGGGGTTATGCTTGCTCTTTTGTGTTTTCTAGGGCACAGTCCAATAAATAGATGTTCTGTTATACTACATAGCCCCCCTATAAGTTAAGAGGATGTACTCTTTCTTCATGACAAATTTAAAAAATGTGAATGTAGATATATTTGATTAAAAAAATGTCGCCTGTCATAAGCATTTTTGTTTCAGACCTATTCCCAGTCATCAGCTGATAATGACTTGAAATTTATAGGAAAATGAGTAAGCTTTGTAGAAATGTTTTGTCTCCGTTAGATACTCGTTAGTGCTGACCCATTTATGAAAATGCATTGTTAGTTGAGTAATCTCTGTGGGAGAAAAAACATTTGCTGAGTGTCAACTCTATACCATCAGGCATGTGTTTCCCAGTTTTCAAAATTTATACCTTTTACAGTTTACACTGTAACTGTTTCATATCATTGTTTTCTGTCAAAATCTTCAAAGAATCCATATTATAGGATTTTGCCATTTTTTGTTTCTTTAATAATTCATGTTCTTAGACTTTTCTCACACTAGCAAAGCTAAACAAAGAGCAATTTTGCATGAAGACATACTTTTTTAAATGTTTAGGTATATGAAATTAGAATCCTGTATAAAAATATGTAGGATTAGAAATGGATGATATACAATACATGGCAAAGCAAAGAAAAAGTCATAGAGTTTAAGTAATAGTCAATGCAAAAGAGAATTAAGAAATGTGACAATTTCACTGCAACAAAAATATATAGAATTGAATTTTTTATTTAAATTTTTTAATGTTTATTTGTTTTTGAGAGAGAGAGAAAGAGAGAGCATGAGCGGGACAGAGAGAGACAGAGAGAGAGAGGGAAAGAGACAGAATCTGAAGCAGGCTCCAGGCTCTGATCTGTCAGCACAAAGCCCAACACAGGGCTTGAACTCACAAACCATGTGTTTGTGACCTGCGCTGAAGCTGGACACTTAACTGACTGAGTCACCCAGGCACCCTGAATTTCTTATTTTATACATACGTATATGTTTATTAAAAAAGTGTGTGGACATGATCAAAATAACACATGTGTAGTCAACTATACTTTATGTCTTAATAGTCGTGACAGATAAATAGTACATTCTATTCTATAAGTATGTAGTTGTTATGACTGTATTAGTACTGTTTAGTCTTAGTGCAGAGTCGTGATGAGACATATTTTTCTCTATAATTCCAGTGATATATCTGTGCCACTTCGAAAAGAACGCTCAAATAGATGTATATTTTTTCCTAAGTTTCAGTTTCCCATTTGGGAAAATGAAGTCAGCCTTAAATATCTGCACACTCCTTTCATCCATGGAGAAGGGGGAGGGGGACAGAAGCACAGAGTAGCTATGACACATATGTCCTTCAGGAAATCAGATTTTGCACCAGATGGTAATTTGCACATGTAACCGAGAAAAGAAAATCACTTTACCCACTAAAGGTGGGTGAAGGCAGGCCAGCTCTCTCTGTCTCAAAATTCCAGGGAGGAGAGTTTTTTTGAGAAGCCAAACTGAAAAGAATATAAAGGGGGGAGGGGAAGAATTAGGTTAGTACCTAGGAAATGAAAATTCTTCTTCAATTTGAAATGGTTTTGAGGAAATGAGAAATTTTATTATTTCTAAATATTTGAGATAAAGCTCATGTAGAAGTTAACAGTTCTGAAGAAAAAGCCATCAGGTAATTGCCACCACATTTAAGAACTTTAGGCTGTATTACATATGTCTTGGGTTTTATTAATTTCATTTTTATATCAATTCGTTTTTTCTGTACTTTACAAAAGGGTCTGTCCACAACGGTTGCGGAGAGAGTTGGTTTTCCCCATAAGTTGAGGACCTGTGAACTAATTATTTAGGTTTCTGAAGGAGGAAAAAGTTTAGAAAAGGTTGGTAGCGATTCATCTTAAATAAAAAACACACCGTCTTTTGATATTAGGCCATGGCCAGTAAGAAAACTTACAGATGTTTGTTTGTTTGTTTGTTTGTTTGTTTGTTTGTTTGAAGGTATGAGGGGTCAGAGTTGAGGGGATTAAAATATAAGAATGTGTTTCCTCTGGAAAAGGTAAAATTTTAATCTGAAACTGAGTAGGATAGTCATGAGCTTTGGGGGAGATAGAAGAGAGGAATAAATATAGGATCAGTGGTGTTAGGAATGAGGAAATGAATAGACCATAGACCAAGGTCTCAAATGAGGTGGGCATTACAAAAAAAAATTTTAATAGCCATAATCTAGTTTCCTCTCCAGTAATCTTCAGCAGTTCAGGTATAGAAAGTAGCTGTTTTAATTAATCAGCAGTTGACATTTTGCAGAGAAAAGGCAGTGGAAAAATACAGAGTTCTCTAATAAATGGAGATGTGCTGAGGCTGGAGATTGGGAGGTTGTTATATGCAGAAATGAGGGAACGTTATGAGTGGAATAGCCAAATGGAATGAGCGCTGAGGAGAAGACTTTTTTTTTTTTTTTAAACTACAGCTGGACAAATAATTGTCTGACAGCAGCAAAAGGCGAGCTGGGAAAATGAGGCCACTGCCAAAAGAACCTAAGGCTTATGAAATAGGAAAGAATTGAACCAACTCTGTTTGCGAGAGCTACCAGGAAAGCTGAGGCTTTGGAGAGGGTGAGGGGGGTCCCTATGTCTCAGGAAACACATAGAAGAAGAGGAAGAGTGTTACGAAAAGGCTGAGGGTATATGAGAGTTAATCATTGATGAAGAACGAGTTTTGGAAGGGACAGTAGAAAGAAAAATCCAGAAAGAAAGCACTCAACAGCATGAGAATTTGACAATTGGTGAGTGAGTTTGTGGACTGAATAACTGCACTTTGTTTACAGAGACTGACATGAGAGGCCCAGGTGGTTGACTCTTCTGAAGGTTGTGGACCGGCCTTTCTGAGTGAGATCCTACATAGAATAGGGAGAGCAGTCACTGGTCAGTGTTCAAAGAGATTACTGTGAACAGTGCTCTTCTCTCAGAGATCAAGTAAAACCTTCTGCACTTTGTACCTAAAGCATGGTAAGGTAACCTGGATCATTTTCAAGCTAAGAATTATCGAAGGTGCATTAGGGCTCTTAAAATATTGACTAGAGGGGCGCCTGGGTGGCTCAGTCGGTTAAGCATCCGACTTCAGCTCAGGTCACGATCTCGCGGTCCGTGAGTTCGAGCCCCGCATGGGGCTCTGGGCTGATGGCTCAGAGCCTGGAGCCTGCTTCCGGTTCTGTGTCTCCCTCTCTCTCTGCCCCTCCCCCTTTCATGCTCTCTCTCTCTCTCTCTCTCTCTCTCTGTCTCAAAAATAAATAAACGTTAAAAAAATTTTTTTAAAAAAATATTGACTAGAGTTACAACATATTGAATCCTAAATAACATGTTCACTGTGAAACAGACTGAGTTGGTAAATACTTGTTTTCTTATTTTCTGTGTCAACGTGGCATATAGACACTCCATATAAAAGATAATTCGATTCATGCAGGTGCAGAATTAAAAAGAAACAAAAGTATCCAGCCTTGTTTTGTACTTTAAGAATAAGAATAGCCTTTGTCAAAAGAACCATTTCTGACTTTTTTGATCCTGTTACTTTGATAAAAATTATAAAGTTATATTTGAAGTCTTGAATCAGTACTGAGAACGTAGAAGAAATCTAGACTTTAAATGATCACTGTTCATGAAGCCAAGACTAGGGACAGATCAATGCATGCTATGAAAAGTCTTTTTTTTTTAATATATGAAATTTATTGTCAAATTGGTTTCCATACCATACCCAGTGCTCATCCCAAAAGATGCCCTCTTCAATACCAGTCACCTACGCTCCCCTCCCTCCCACCCCCCATCAACCCTCAGTTTGTTCTCAGTTTTTAAGAGTCTCTTATGCTTTGGCTCTCTCCCACTCTAACCTCTTTTTTTTTCCTTCCCTTCCCCATGGGATTCTGTTAAGTTTCTCAGGATCCACATAAGAGTGATACCATATGGTATCTGTCTTTCTCTGTATGGCTTATTTCACTTAGCATAACACTCTCCAGTTCCATCCATGTCGCTACAAAGGGCCATATTTCATTCTTTCTCATTGCCACGTAGTACTCCATTGTGTATATAAACCACAATTTCTTTATACATTCGTCAGTTGATGGACATTTAGGCTCTTTCCACAATTTGGCTATTGTTAAGTGTGCTGCTATAAACATTGGGGTACAAGTGCCCCTATGCATCAGCACTCCTGTATCCCTTGGGTAAATTCCTACCAGTGCTACTGCTGGGTCATAGGGTAGGTCTATTTTTAATTTTTTGAGGAACCTCCACACTGTTTTCCAGAGTGGCTGCACCAGTTTGCATTCCCACCAACAGTGCAAGAGGGTTCCCGTTTCTCCACATCCTCTCCAGCATCTGTAGTCTTCTGATTTGTTCATTTTGGCCACTCTGACTGGCCTGAGGTGATATCTGAGGGTGGTTTTGATTTGTATTTCCCTGATGAGGAGTGATGTTGAGCATCTTTTCATGTGCCTGTTGGCCGTCTGGATGTCTTCTTTAGAGAAGTATCTATTCATGTTTTCTGCCCATTTCTTCACTGGATTATTTGTTTTTATGAAAAGTCTTAAATCACTTTTGATAATTTGTGTGGTTAGGTAAAACATAATACATCAAGTGCTTAAAGATAGTTAAGGCCCACTGATCATTATCTGGCTGTTAGACTGAAAAACCCCTGAATCCAGTATATCAAGAAAGTTGTGGACAGGGGCATCTTGGGTGGCTTAGCTAGTTAAGCATCAGACTTCAGCCCAGGTCATGTCCTCACGGTTCATGAGCTCCAGCCCCGCGTTGGGCTCTGTGCTGACACCTCAGAGCCTGGAGCCTGCTTTGGATTCTGTGTCTCCCTCTCTTTCTGCCCCTCCCCTGCTGGTGCTCTGTCTGTCTCTCTGTCAAAAATAAACAAACATTAAGAAAGTATGTGGACATGTTTTGAAAGAACTCAGCTAATTTATGGATATCTGCCATATAGTGCAGTTTGGGATTTAACCTTTCAAAAACAAGATGGAATATACAAAAATCATGGTAAACACTTTTGCAAATATTAGGGCACAATTGGGGATTCTGAGTCAAATTAACTCAGAGCATTCTTCAGTTTTGGAGAGTTAATTACCTATCCTGTCTGGAGTCATTAAACTCCAACTGGGCAGAATTCTAGAACTACAATACTATAAAAAGAATCCAGTGAGAATTTGTTACCAGATCTTTCCTTTCATTGAAGTCATATGAACAACACGATATTCTGAGCTGGACAAATGCAAAGCACAGAGCCTTCCACTGATGTATTTTGTAGTCTAGGTTTTGTGAAAATAAAAATAAAGAGCTGCTTTAGAAACTTACCTTAATTCTTTTTTGTTGTTGTTGTTGACTCTTATAAGTACCACTTAGCAGCATATTGAGAGTAGGTCAGAGCAACCTGTCTTTCTGCTACATACATTGTGAGTACTCAAACCAGGTTTCAAGTCAAGTTAGATTACTTGGAAGGTAGGAAATAATAGAGTTTTCTTAAATTCCCTGGTTTAAAACACAAAAGCAAAAGCTTTCCACTGTGAAGATCATCTAAAGTTGTTTCTGCTATTATTGTTAAATCCCTGCAGCATTCTCATTCATTCGACAGTTCATTGAGTGTCATATATGGTGCCATTTTTCTGTGAAGTTGGGTTTGCATGCAGTAGCGTTAAGACAATTGATTTAGATGGGAATATATCACTTAAGGATGTCTACCTTGTAGATGGAAAAAAAAACCCTGAGAATATTAATTAATCAGTGGTATCAGCTCTTTGATCAGGAATTTGAGTAAAGTCACACTGACATTTATCCTACAAGCTGCCCTTAGACAATAAGACATTTTGGCTATGCATGAATTGGATTAGATTTTTCCTTCTTTGGTTAATGTGTCTATCTGTAGACGTATGTGCTCCCATAAAGGAATAGTTTTCTTATTCCATATCTTCTGTGAACAAGGTTTTAACAGAGCCTTTCATAGTCTCAGCAACCAGTCAATGAGATGATTATGCCTGCCAGAGTGCATTAATTAATAAGAGCTCAAGAGACAATTAGTTTGGGCCTAAGCACTCTACACATTCATGTGTACATCAAAAGTAATACTACATACATTATGATGTTCTTTTGTTAGGTAGATAAATCAAGATGGAGATACGTGGATTTGCCTATTTGAAATTAGCCTCTGGGTATTGACCAGTGTCAAAATAGGCAACTTACTTTGCCTCTTCCAAAGTAAGATTTGGGGATAGCTCCAAAAAGTCAAATTACTTTTGAACACAGAATGTTAAAGACCAAAAAGGAGGAAATTCATTTCAATGCATTGAACATTGTCTATACAGCAGGGTTAGTATATAAATCTAGCATTAGTAGATTTATGTCTACTAATACTATGAGGTTGAAAATAGTAATTCCAGGGCTTATCTTGTTATAATAGGAGTCCAGGAATCACATGGAAGCAAAACAAAACAAAACAAAACAATGTATTTCTAATATGTAATGAAAGACCTTATGTCACCATTAACTTCCTTTATGAAAATGGTAATTATATTTCTCTGGAAACATTTCAGAAATAATAGCATTTTCTTAAAGGAATTGTTGAATTACAGCATGTGCTATTAATTACAATAAATAATCTCATAAAATCCCACAAAAAAGAATCTAATTCCTCACAAAGAAAGTGGTAAAGCCATAAAAGCCAGATGTATAAAGAATGGGACCTAGTCCTCTATAACATCCCAGACTTCACTCTAAGGTCTCATAATTATATGTTTACCCACATGCTTATAATTTATAGACTTTGGCAGAGAGTTTCAGATATTCTTTACTTCAGGCAATTAGGTTGAAAGGTGATGAATTCCTTGTTTGATCCAGAAGCTTATATTCTGCAACTTAACCCTATTTCACAGCAATGCATCACTTACCCAAAACCCATATTGAACCATTTTGTCAGGAAATACTTAGATAAATATTTATAGGGTTCTAGTACTAAATAGAAAATGTTTAAAGCCATGTTGGGTTTAATTTACTACTTTAATAACAGAAAGCTTTTTTATTATGCTTTATTGTATTACTTCAAATGAGAAATTATTGATGAAATTTTTGGTAAGTTTTTTGTTTTTAAATTTAGTGACCAAGGAAGATCAGAGGGAATAACATTGAAAGGACTTTTCTATGGGTTTGCCAAATACAAAACCAAATTAAAAAGTAACTTAGAGGAAAATAAAATTCTTAATTCTTTACAATTCATTGTTCTGTGGATAGCTGTCTGAATATAAAAATATGTGATCTGTTGCCTTTAAAATCTAGGACCCCTATCTTACTTTTAAAAGGAATTCAGAACTGTGTATATTCCCACAAAGAAAGTGAGAATTCTCACTATAATTACTATGTCAAAAAGGAAGATTGTTTAAAGAACGAATTAATGGCCAATAGAAAATGTATCAAAGTGAAAAACATTTAATTAAAGACTGATTTGGTGATTTTATAAAAGCAAAATCCCAGCTGTCCTGTCATGTTACCTCTACATATATCAGTATGTATCTCTTAAGAATTATAGACATTAGGGGCATAGACATAGCCTGGGTGGCTCAGTCGGTTGAGTGTCTGACTTCGGCTCACGTCATGATCTCTCGGTTAGTGAGTTCAAGTCCCACCTCAGTCTCTGTGCTGACAGCTCAGAGCCTGGAGCCTGCTTCAGATTCTGTGTCTCCCTCTCTCTGCCCCTCCCCTGCTCATGCTCTGTCTCTCTCTCTCTCAAAAATGAATAAACTTAAAAAAAATTTTTAAAGAATTCTAGGCATTAACTTACAAAGATATAGTTTCTAAATCAAAACAAAATTTGTGGGTTTTTTTTTCTGTTTCAGATAATTTTTCAATCCATGGTGTCCTCATTACTTCAAAAATAGATGATTCTTTTGTTGAATTATAACAATGTGAATCTGAATACCTCAAGGTGTTGTTTCTTTGTGTATTTATGCATATTTATTAATTTTATTGACTCAGTAGCTTTTTAACAATTAGGAAAAAAAAAGTTTATTCTAGAATGTAGGTCTGCTCCCAAGTGGGTTTTGTTATTCTAGAGTAGGTAAAATATAAGCAGAAATATTAGCAGTAGAGAGTGATATAATATATGAGCTGCTAAAGGAAGGATTAAGGTTCTAGTTTTATTTCTTGTAATAACTGGATGGATGAAAAGTTATAGATATCGAGCTATATGTAAGTTCACAATTCTAAAATTATGATAGAGATCATTGATTTGTCATAATTTTTGTACTTTCTGAAATAATCTTACCTGTCATATTGGATTTCATGAAAATATAAATAAGAAAGATTCACAGGAAAGGGAAGTAACAATTTTAATCCAAATTCAGACAAGCTTTTATCTCAGAGGCCACTACTCATGTTCAATAAAAGGAGTACCTACATTCATATAGCTATAAAGTTAACTGCAGTTAAATCTCAATATTATTTTATATTTTGAAATTAATCTATTTTTGCTACTGATTTTCAGTCATTGTGGTTTTGTTTGGTATTATTTTTTTGGCCCGTTAACAAATCCTTTAATTTAATAGGGATGAGATTCAGAGAAGAGGGTCAAATTTGTTAACTTCTTTAAAACAGCATTGCCAAAATGTGCAGAAGGACAGTAAATGAAAATCAGCCCAAAAAATGCTTTATAAAACATGATCCATGCGTTTAATGTGTTTATGTTATCCCTGTACTTTGTGGAGAACCCACATCTGGTTGCAATTCTCAGAAAGCAGAGTGCCAGGCCTCAAGGTAAAGGTAAAGAAATGTAACCTCTGTTTCTCTTTGTAAAGTTTTTTACATATTTTTATTAAATCAATACTTACACTACATAATGTCAGTGTCTACCAACATTGATAGTATTCTTCACTTTAAAGAAAATTGATGATAAGAATTATAAGGATTGATTTTATATTTTGGTCAACAGATTTTCCACATGACGTATGACCTTGCCAGTGCGGTGGTGAGAATTTTTAACCTCATCGGCATGATGTTGCTCCTGTGCCACTGGGATGGCTGTCTTCAGTTCTTAGTCCCACTACTGCAGGACTTCCCACCGGACTGCTGGGTGTCTCTGAATGAAATGGTTGTAAGTAATTCGTATTATTTTATACTCTGCGTATTCAGTGTTTTGCCAAAAAGTTCTAAGTATTTATGTCAGAATGGTCTAATTTCTTCTCTGTAAATGTTTGGAGAAAACTTAATTTGGCTTTCATGGATGTAAAATAAAATGTTCTATTGCTTTTTCTACAACTAAATGTCACACGAAATGGTTCTGGGGATGTATATGTTACAGGATCTATTTTTAGGTATCTTAGTCTGTGAATACGGAAGACATTTTATTTCAAAGGTACATGTACACTCTCACATACATATAATCGTGGTGCAATGTTCTTCTAAAACTACCTACTGCTTGGAATAACTCCTTTCTTTCAACTTGATTTTGGCATTTACTGTGCTTGAGACATGCAATTCTAGGTGTTGTTAAAACATATAGAGATGTGTTCATCAGTACAGGCGCAATGAGATCTGCGTGATGTGCATGATATCTCAGATAGTACTTTTTGCTAGGGAAGACAGGGAAAGCTTCATGTTGAAAGTAAAGCCTTTATTTATTTTTAATTTTTTATTTTTTATTTGAGTATAGACATGTTACATTAGTTTCAGGTGTACACTTTACCCTGAAAGATATTTAAATATTTAAAAATCTGGTAAATAAAAATTTGATTTACACAGGTATATTCACAGTCACATTTAAGGCTAAGGACATGTGTTCTTTTAAAAAAACATGCATTTTGATCTACATTATACAGTACTTACAAAGGAATTGAAACAGTAGTGAATATTTTTAATTTATATATTCACAAAGATTTGTTCTCCTTTGATGTAAGTTCTCATATTTTCTTCATATATAGCATTTTAATTACATTAATTTAATAAAATATTGTTTAAGTTACCTATACTTTGGACTAGACTTCTCTTATATGTGACATTTTATGGAAGATAAATTTTATGAGACTTTCACAAAACTTTAACTTTGGCATAAATCAAATACCCCCTTTTTTTCTTGAAGTGTTCCATATTAATTTCTGGGCTTATTATTATAGAAATGACATAGACATCTTAAGAACATACATTTCTGTTTCTTCTAACAACAATAGCTCAGGGTTCATATTTGAAGAAAAGAGTGGTTTACATCACATGTTAAGAAGTCTGGTCTTCTTTTCTTTCTCTCTTCGTGACTACCTGTTTTCCTCCCTCCTTCCTACCCTCCCTCTCCCTGCCTTCTGTATTCTTTTATCTCCATTGTTTGAGACTTGATAATCACCTGGATCTCTCCTTCATTTCGTTTGTACCTACTTAAATGTCACTGCCTCACAGAAACCACTGTGTGACCACTCTGTCTACTATATAGATAATATTATATATATATATATATATACATACCAACTGGTTTATATTTTATCTTAAAAATATTTAGTAACACTCTCTCTCTCTCTCACACACACACACACAGTCTGTGATTTATATTTGTCTGTGTCTCTACACAGAATGTCAATTCCATTAGGTCAAAGAATTTGTCTGTTTTGTTCTGTACTTAGTGCCTAGAACAGTGCCTGATAGAGTAGTTTATTGTAATCTAGCCTCATTATTGAAAGTTCATGGGAGAAATACTTGTTCTATTTTGTTTCTGCACCTAAACATTAAAGCAAGCATTTGATCCAGTCACTTTTCAAAACTATGAAACCTTCTTGGTTATAGGTCTGTCTGATTGTTACTTACCACTGAAGGAAAAATTATGAAGACATTATTAAGATATTGGAGGATGGGGAGAAAAAAAGCAACAGCTCTTATATTCTAGCTACTAACAGAGTGTATAGTATAAAAACACTACTGCTACTACCAAAGGATGATTCTTCACTGGCACCAACTAATATTTAAGTTAGCAAGTAATTATTGTTTAAATTTCTCTTAGGTATCTTTCAGGAAAAATAGCAATGGTCTTCATTAAAATAGTAAAAGGTTTATTTGGGGGTGTCCATAAAAGGCATATACTTGTGTAATTGTAATATAGAGCAATATGCTACTTAATATATCCAGTGCTAAGCAAATTTAATGAAGAAAAGTTTTAGTATCTTGATCATTTTTAAATGTGTCTGCATGTGCTCTTTGTAAGTTTGTGTGTTTGTATTTAACATAGTCAAACTTTTATTATTATATCTTAATGTCATACAAAATACCTTTCCAGAGTTTACGGGGTTTTTTCTTGCGTCTTTTTTGAGGGGCAAATTTACTTATGAAATCAGCTCTTCCTTTCACATTTATTTGACAATATTTTCATGTTTAATTTTAATGTCAAGGGTAGGAAACAGTTAAGTCTATGTTCAACCCTAGATACCGGATATATTTTGTGACTATTAGTGATATGAAGGTGATGACCATTAAAAAGACAATTTTCGTATCTATGGGGAATCCCCATGGTGTCACTTGACCTTGAAGATATCATTTTTTCTATCCTAAAACTATCAAATTCTGGAAAGTCTTCCATCACAACAAAACAAAGTGTATTTATACAATAAGGGAGTCATAAAGAAGTAAAAATCCAATATAAGATAAAAGCACCTGACATGTATATATCTTGCTTACTGTATACAAGCCCCTGTGCTTTGAAATACACTTGTAATGGGGCGCCTGGGTGGCTCAGTCAGTTAAGTGTCTGACTTCGGCTCAGGTCATGACCTCGCAGTCCATGGGTTCGAGTTCCATGTCGGTCTCTGTGGTGACAGCTCAGTGCCTAGAGCCTGCTTCTGATTCTGTGTCTCCCTCTCTCTCTGGCCCTCCCCACTCACACTCTGTCTGTTTCTCTCTCAAAAATAAACATTAAAAAAATTTAAGAAAATAAATACACTCGTATTTCATCCTCATAGCAACAGAATGAGTTGAGCACTGTTATCTCCCATTTGACAGTCCAGAAACCTGACATTTTTAGAGGTTAGTAGCTAAAGTTTTAGCTAAACTTTAGCTAAAGCTAAAGGTTAGTAGATCAATGGAACCAAGATTAGAATGCCTGTCTATCAGACTCTGTAATTTCTGTTCTAAAACACATTAGAGTATCTTGTCGCATAGATTGTAAAAAGATAGTTAAGGAAAGTAATGGCAAGAAATGAAACCTGTAGTCACCCCAGTTGCAGTAGAAAGTCACTCGAAAGTCAGAATTTGAGCTCTGACACTAAATAAGACGGATATGAGATGTAGATGTAAGACAAGCAAAATCAGATTGGGAAAGCAAAAAGTGAGAAGCCAGGATAGATGCAGACATGATTATTAGTCATCCTTGGCAATTATACTATGACAATTATACTATGACAGTTGACATTGATACTAAATAATTTATGGTAAAGATTAGAGTGTTAGACAGATTCTTTACACCCTCCTTCTTTTTCATATATTGCATTCCTAAATGATTTATATTCTTAAATATTATTTTAAATCCTCCTTAACCATATTCTCATGTATATGTATATACTTGTCTCTTTATATGTATTTTCAATCTTTCTTAAACACATTTGTATTTATATCTTTATCCTTACCTGTATATCACCAGCTAGTTACCCATATATGTCCTATAATGAGAAATTCAGAATAATGCAATAACTATACTGTATCGATAACTGGTAATTTGTTCTTTATATTTATATTCTTATGTTAACTGTTTCTAATCTGCAGTTAAGTCTGTAGATGTAGTTCCAGTTCCTGTCAGCTAACTCCTTTGCAGTCTTTAAAAATTCCTCACTGATTGGGGCGCCTGGGTGGCGCAGTCGGTTAAGCGTCCGACTTCAGCCAGGTCACGATCTCGCGGTCTGTGAGTTCGAGCCCCGCGTCAGGCTCTGGGCTGATGGCTCGGAGCCTGGAGCCTGTTTCCGATTCTGCGTCTCCCTCTCTCTCTGCCCCTCCCCCGTTCATGCTCTGTCTCTCTCTGTCCCAAAAATAAATAAAAAATGTTAAAAAAAAATAAAAAAAATAAAAAAAAATAAAAATTCCTCACTGAAAGAATTCTTTAAAAGCTATTTTTTAAAAGCTCAAACACCAACCCCAGAGGGCTACTTGAATTCATGAGGTGGGAGATATTGACTTGCAAAATCCAACTTAACCAGGGATTTATCTTGCTCTGCATTTATTTTTAATATATCCTTTCATAGAGAATATTTCATTCAAGAAATATTTGAGTTATAGAATTCTGCCTAAATGAATATCTTGGATTGGTCAGATAATTAATATCTAATAAAATTAATTTTGAAAATCTTGTCATTCTCATATTTTGTGATTATGTTTTTAGGTATATCACACTAAAATTGTAATAGCTCATTATTAAACTGATTAGAGATAATAGTTTTTGGTTTATATTATAAAATCATGAAATATTCATTTTAAAAACCTAACAAAGTAAAAACTATGATGCATTTTGAATTTACATATTAATTTTGACATAATTTAGGGAGTGACTTTACAGAATAAAGAAGGATTTGCAGCTAAATAATATGTTCCTGTAGCTGTGTTTCTCTAACTGAAGTCTGCAGGTTATTCTCAGGGAGTCCATGGGTTTTCTCCCAGTGATTTGTGAATGCATGCATATATATTGGTGGTAGTGTGAAAGGTTACAAGGTAAACCTTTTATGAATCTACAATCATCTGAATGCCCTAAATATGGAGTCTGGTTTTGCTTTTTTTTTTTAACCTTATTTTTTATTTTTTAAAATTTACATCCAAATTAGTTAGCATATAGTGCAACAATGATTTCAGGAGTAGATTCCTTAATGCCCCTTACCCTTTTAGCCCATCCCCCCTCCCACGACCCTTCCAGCAGCCCTCAGTTTGTTCTCCATATTTATGAGTCTCTTCTATTTTGTCCCTCTCCCTGTTTTTTATATTCTTTTTGTTTCCCTTCCCTTATGTTCATCTGTTTTGTCCCTTAAAGTCCTCATATGAGTGAAGTCATATGATTTTTGTCTTTCTCTGACTAATTTCACAGCATAATACCCTCCAGTTCCATCCACGTAGTTGCAAATGGCAAGATTTCATTCTTTTTGATTGCCGAGTAATACTCCATTATATATATATATACCACATCTTCTTTATCCATTCATCAGTCGATGGTCATTTGTGCTCTTTCCAAACTTTGGCTATTGTTGATAGTGCTGCTATAAACATGGGAGTGCATTTGTCCCTTCGAAACAGCACACCTGTATCTCGTGGATAAATGCCTAGTAGTGCAATTGCTGGGTCGTAGCGTAGTTCTATTTTTAGTTTTTTGAGGAAACTCCATACTGTTTTCCAGAGTGGCTGTACCAGCTTGCATTGCCACCAACAATGCAAAAGAGATCCTCTTTCTCCACATCCTCACCAACATCTGTTGTTGCCTAAGTTGTTAATGTTAGCCATTCTGACAGATGTAAGGTGGTATCTCATTGTAGTTTTGATCTGTATTTCCCTGATGATGAGTGATGTTGAGCATTTTTTCATGTGTTGGTTGGCCATCTGGATGTCTTCCTTGGAGAAATGTCTGTTCATGTCTTTTACCCATTTCTTCACTGGATTATTTGTTTTTTGGGTGTTGAGTTTGATAAGTTCTTTGTAGATTTTGGATACTAACCTTTTATCTGATATGTCATTTACAAATATCTTCTCCTATTCTGTCAGGTGCCTTTTAGTTTTGCAAAACGAAACTAAAAGGCAATGGACAGAATGGTTTTGCTTTTCTAGTTGAAGTACGTTGTGCCATATAAAATAATTCTGGCTTATGGGCTTAATGATTAATGATCCATTTCTATCAAATGAAGGGTAAATGACATCATATTAAATGTTGTACCGAATTTTCACCATAGTCAAAATGGAGAGATGGACTTGAAAACTAAGTCACTCCTTACATAGCACGCAATTGTATTGTAGTGTGTGAAACTAATCTGCAAAACTAGTGCCATAATAACACTAAATTTACATTGTGTGCAACTGTTGGGTTTCAGCAAAACATTATCCATCACAGTGAATTTATTTTAGATATGCTTATTGATTTATTATTTTGTTAGCATTTGATTTGTAAATTTATGTTTTTTAACCTTACAAGAATTATAAGGATAAGAAACATATCTAGTTTTCTTGTTATATTTGTTTGAGTAATACCATAATCAAAATAATTTAAGCCAACTCATTTATTATATTGTTTATTATATTTTTCATTTATTTATTCTATGTTTTATTATGTATATATTATATGATGGTTTATTATGATGTTTCATTTTGTTGTGATTTGAAGGAACATGTGCATTCCTCATCTTGAGGGATGCTATTCTAGAGGGCAGACAGTATGTCTTAATCAGTGTCTGCATGCCCCACAAATCCTATGCCAACCTTGCATATGTTGCTAAGTAAATATTAGTGGTATATACTAAAAAGGTAATTATCTAGCATATGTGAAAATTATATGTAAAGAAGTTATTATGTTATGCATTTATTTGTTCTTCCTTGGATAGTTTTTGCTTTAGTAATTTGTACATCAAATTATTTCTTCAAAGATAAGTAATCACTTGGCAGCTCACGGACAATATAAAAAGACCCAAAATTTGTGAAGCTTATATAACTTATATAACCATACTAACTAAGAATATCAGAAAATAAGATATATAAAATGTCTCAAAGTGTCTATTTAATAATATCTGTTTGGAGAAAATAAGAGATTTGATTGGAAAATCTAGATTACTACAGAATTTCATTTTTATTTGAGACAATGGATCTCAGATTATTAGTGTATTACTAATAACCAAATGGTCACACACTCCACATTCTCTAACTCTCTTCCTCTGATGGGGTCCTCTGCTGGTTATGGTCAGTAGGCTCTGAGTGCTAGTATCATATTTCACTCATAGGTCTAAGCATTGAAAAGCTGGTTTGCAACCCTCCAGTTCTTTTTTTTTTCTCCCCTCTCTCTCCAGAGGCATCCTTTTAGTTTGCAGTCCACAACATAACACAGCTTATCCTGATTCATTTAGACAACAGAATAGGAAGGGAAAAATCTGGCGGAATTGAATTTAGAGACACACATTCCGGAATCTCCTCTAACATTAAAACTTCTAAGATTTTAGGCAAATCACACAACGTTCCTGTAGTTCAACTATGAAATGAGTGTGTATTATTTATTCTTTCATTTAGGTAATTTATTGAGTACTTGCTTTGGGCCAGGCATTCTCTTTGGCACTGAACATACATACACTAGAGAATGAGGATGTTTCTGCCCTCGTAGGGCTTACACTCAAACAAGTTTCCATTCACTCCATGTCATTCTAGGTGCAGAAAACTATAGAGTAGAGATTTAAATTTTTGATTTTCTAATCTAAGGGAATAGAAAATTCTGTGCAAATGCCCTTAATATGCATTTGAATTGAGGCCTCTGAAATGTACGCACTGCCCAAACACTCCTAAACAAGGAGAAAGTGCTAGCTAAATACTGCCCTCTTCCTTGCCAAGCTACATACACCTGAAAGTGTAGCCATTCTTACAAACCACTTTTTTTGTTTTCCTAATTTAGCCGCCCAGAAAGCACTACTTTTTTCTAATTCACACAAGGGTGTGGTAGTAGCAGCTTTGTGTGAATTTAGATAAAGTCTATGAGGAGCATAAAAAAAAGACGGGGAGAGACAAAATAGAGACACATTTATTTCAACTACTATCAGCTGGATTTGTATCCGGAATCTTCAACAGACTGGGTACTGAGACAGGTCAGTCACTTCTAGCTCACAGACTGTAATGACCAAAATGAATGTGTTTTGGGGGCGCTTGGGTACAAAGAATTGTTTATTGGTATCCCCTGTTTCAAGCAAATGATTTGGGGGAAAAAAACGGGATTTACATTGCTTATATGCAAATCCCCATATACAAGTAGAACATTGGAACATTGAAATGTGAGATATTATCTATTGATAGTCTAAAAAATATATAAAGACAAAATTAAAATAGGTTCACTTTTTGTTTTACAAAGCCCAATTAACTAGTTAAGTAATGATTCAAACAATATAACCAAGATAATATAACTAAGAATGAAAGATAGATCTCTCCTCTCTTGAAGTCTAGCAAAGTGTTTTTGATTTGAAATTCTATAAATTGGAAATTGTATTATTATATTGTTGACTTTTTTTTTTTTTTTTTAATTTTTTTATTTTTTATTTTTGGGACAGAGAGAGACAGAGCACGAACGGGGGAGGGGCAGAGAGAGAGGGAGACACAGAATCGGAAACAGGCTCCTGGCTCCGAGCCATCAGCCCAGAGCCTGACGCGGGGCTCGAACTCACGGACCGCGAGATCGTGACCTGGCTGAAGTCGGACGCCTAACCGACTGCGCCACCCAGGCGCCCCTATTGTTGACTTTTTAAAAATAGAATGTATTGCTTTAACAGAATTTTTTAAAAGTCCTAACAAAGGTAACTAATTTGCTGACAAATCACTATGTAGCTTTACTGGGAAAAAATGCATTCATAGCTCCTATGAGTTAAAATAATAAAGTAGGTCAGCAGCCTGCTGAGTGTTGTGATTCTACTTTGCCATCCTGGTTTCTGCCTATTAGGAAAGCCAGCCTGGTGACTGTTCTCTATTGGATAGAAACACTACCTCATCGCAAAAGTGAAACAGTTCACATACTGCGTTCTTCCTTCTCAGACATGTATATTTTTATGGGAATGAACATATGGAAATGAATTCTGATCTGGTATTTTGTTTTCAAATGACATGTGCATTTCAGAAAAACTTTAAAATGAATTGTAGTTCCCTAAGAGAGAAAGATAAAGGATATTACTTAAACTATATATTTTCTCAGACTATGTTAAATTTCTCTAGCAATAATAAGACCAATCCATAAATTTGAAACGTTTTTTTTTTTCCCCCTTATTTGGACTGCCTCTTAAGTTTTAAGCAATGAATAGTTAGAAGAAGCACCATACATTAAATTACGTTACCTAACAAGAGACACCTATTAACATTGGGAAAAGAAACCAAATATCTTGCAGTCCAATATTTTCTCTAAATACATGTTAGGAAAACTTACATGAAGGTAGTACAAAGTACATGTATCATATTATCTATTCTGAATGACATGAAAACATATTCATTCCCATTTTACAGATGAAAAATCTAACTCAGCGAATGGTTACCTGGTTTAAATAAAGTCAGAGGCAGGCAATATGAACTCTGTATTTCCCTTTGAATTAATGCCAACCCTACCATAGCATTCTACTTCACGGACAAAGAGTTTAGTTTCGGTCATAATCAACTTTCAATTCATGTTGACAGAGAGCAACTATACATTAGTGGCACTACTAGAAGAACTTGCAATATATAAGAAAATATTTGAAAAACTCATTGTGTTTTTTTATGTGTATGTTGGTTAAGGTTTCTCCTTTTGCTACTGCCATAAATCCAAAAGAACCTGAGACGCCTGGGTGGCTTGGTCGGTTAAGTGTCCGACTTCGGCTCAGGTCATGATCTTGTGGTCTGTGAGTTCGAGCCCCGCGTCGGGCTCTGTGCTGACCGCTCAGAGCCTGGAGCCTGTTTCAGATTCTGTGTCTCCCTCTCTCTCTGCCCCTCCCCTGTTCATGCTCTGTCTCTCTCTGTCTCAAAAATAAATAAACATTTAAAAAAATTTTTTTTTAAAAAATCCAAAAGAACCTGGTAAAGAAATTATATCTTCCCACTTATTCTGAATTTCTCACTTAGATTTCACATGAGAAATATTGTTTTAAATTGATGGAGGCTGGAATAAAATGGTAACATTGTTTTCAACCTGGGAATCAAGAGAATAGCAGATGAATTATTTCTGTCGTATTAGTTCATGTACAGATATATGGATATCAGGTAATTCATATGAATGCCCCCTCTTTCTAAAAAGACTGATGTTATATCTCTTTTTTTAAAAGAGAGACTTGCAGAGACCTGAATTATATAGATTAAGTCACCTATATTCATATAATTTTCAGGACAAGATATATAGTTACTTCCCAGAGTGGAGGGCTCTCTACAATTTTCTTTCTTTCTTTCTTTCTTTCTTTCTTTCTTTCTTTCTTTCTTTCTTTCTTTCTTTTTTCCATCCTATTTCATCTTTTCTTTTCTCCGCCCACTACCACTGACCTAAATATGCTATCCCAGAATGTGATGCAGAATCAGAGGTGACATGAAGAAAGCCACGTGATAAGTGAGGGATGTAAGAAAAGAATAGCAAGAACATTTTCTAAATCTTAGCATGAACATTTTCACAGGCCCATTATATATCCCATCATTTTCGAGAAGTATTTGGTTGTTTTTAAAGATGTAATATATTCTGGGAATGAGTAATTCTATGAAAAAAACTGAATTTGGCTCATGAATCTTTAGTTTATTTCAGTTATTTTACATATATCCTTACAACATTCCAACGAGCGTAGGCAATTTGTCAGATAAAATCTTAAAAATATGTGCTAGAATCATTGGCTGGACTTCTCTATGCTTTGAGGATATAGCAGTGGGTCCAATGTGATCAACATTTAAATACTCTTCTGGTATTACCAGCCAGGTGCCTCAGAAACAGGGCTCCATGTAAGCAAGGGTTAATTAACACGTGGCTCTGTTGTGCAATATGCTCTCTCATGCTCCATGCATAGAGTTATGAGTGAGTCCATCTATGGACTGTAAACATTTCTTCTAATTGTATAAATATTTCTTCTAAGCTTGATAATGCATGAGCTTCATAATGATGAAAAATTAGGAAACTGTGTAACTTGACGTCATATTTTTGTAATTCATAAAAAGATATATAACAATGAGCCATAATATATTTTCTATATTCTATTAGCATTTTCTAGAGCATATTAAATTCAACAAAGTTTTTCTCTAAATATATTCTAAAGATAGGAATAAATATTAATTAAAATGTCTACTTATAGTGTACACCAAAGTATATATATATACATATATATACATACATATATATACATACATATATATATATACATATATATATATATGTATATATATACACACACATACACGCAGAGTATCT
Source organism: Neofelis nebulosa (assembly GCF_028018385.1). Lineage (NCBI taxonomy): Eukaryota > Metazoa > Chordata > Mammalia > Carnivora > Felidae > Neofelis > Neofelis nebulosa. The sequence continues at coordinate 36,963,157 of NC_080782.1, read as the reverse complement.
GTTAGCCTTTGCTATTGTGATCAATGTAATAATCTAAGATCCTACAAATTAGGAAAGGACTTTCAGTAGAAAAATCTTTTATTTCAATTGTATTAGAATGAAAACATAATTCAGTTAGACCATTTCAATTTGCCACCAACTATGTTTTAGTCCTTTAGATAATTCTTTAAAAACTATTGCATTTGTTATAATGTCAGCTATTGATTGATATTTTTTAAAATTTACTTAGTTAAATAAAATTATAAGATGGTTGGGAAAAATACCATTTTAGGTGGTACCCATTACTAGTTCCCCATTGCTCCCAAACTAAAATTAAAGCATTATTGCTCCATTAAATGATGGCTACATTCTTCTTCTTTTTTTAATGTTTATTTATTATTGAGAGAGACAGACAGATAGCTCAAGTGGGGGAGGGGCAGAGAGGGAGACACAGAATCCAAAGCAGGCTCCAAGCTCCAGGCTCCATGTTGTCAGCACAAAGCCCGACATGGGGCTTGAATTCACAAACTGTGAGATCATGACCTAAGCTGATGCTCAACCAACTGAGCCACCAAAGCACCCCTCTTCTTCTTTTTTTTTTTAATTTGAGAGAGAAAGAGTGCACACATGCACGTGAGCAATAGATGAGCAGAGGAAGAGGGAGAGAGAGAATCTTAAGCAGGGTCCAAGCTCAGTACGGAGCCCAATGCCTGGCTTGACGCAAGGGTCTATCCCATGGCCCTGAGATCATGACCAGAGTGGAAATCAACAGTTGGACACTTAACCAACTGAGCCACCCAGGCATCCCAGATGATGGCTACATTCCATCTAGCAATTTCATAATTCTGCTCTCAACTCGGTCATCAATTCTTAAGGAAAAATTAAAAAAAAACCAGTAGTTTGACACACTAAATATTAGGCAAATCAGATTAAACTATGTATTAATTGACAACATTTATGGAAACATTCTTCTGAGGGTAACTTTGCATTTCACACAAGAATGTTATTATTTGTCTATAATTTGTTATTTTATCAGAACATTAGAAAGTTAAAAAAAGCTCTTTAGAGAAATATGAAAAAGAGATTCAAACACATATAGGTTTTTATACAAAGAAGCATACAAACATGGAAACCTCATATGGGATAGATCTGAATGCTGTTTACATGTGAAAATTTATGAGAGTAACATGTTCTAAAGTATTCTAATGTATTTCTCTCTCCTTTAGTTTATATCATACTGCATTGTGTGAAAAGACCAATTGTCATAGTGGCTTAATATTCTGTGGGAATTAATGACCACAGAAGTTGAGAGAGAAACAAGAAGGAGAATACACAAATTATTTTACAGAAGAATGAAAAAAAATGGAATTAGGAGATAGGAGTCAAAGAGCTAATGCAATATAGGTAGATTGCCTTTTCTTCTTTCAGCTGTGTTCCAACCATTCAGGCCATTTGGCATTGTCAATAGGTGTCTTTGGATCTGCTCTTTCTTCCAAATGGAAAAAACAAAACAAAACAAACAACCAAAAAACTTATACCCTTTATCATAGCCAACTGTTGTTTAATATCTTAATTCTAGATTTTTTGCTGAGCAATATTCTTTTTTTTTTTTTTTTTTTTTTAAGAGCATACACAGGAAAGGGAGAGGCAGAGATAGAGACAGATTGTTACACAGGCTCCATTCATAGCGCTGAGCCCAATTCAGGGCTGGATCTCACAATCCTGGGGTCATGACCTGAGGCAAAATCAAGATTTGGATGCTCAACCAACTGAGGCACTCAGGCACCCCACTAAGCTATATTCTTATTAAGATCTTTTATGCCTCATCTAGTAAGTAAACAATATGTTTATGGGTATACTTCTGCCAACTTCTTTTCATAATAACCTATTATAATTTCTGTAACAGTTGTAACTTCTACCACATATCCTAATATTTAGTATATGTAATCAGGTATTATTACTAGTTGGTTCTTTATGCATCTGGTAGTTTTGTGACATCCATTCACAACCGTGCTCAGCAAATTGTCTTTATTCAGTCGTGAATAAAGAATGGATTATTTACAGTGTCATATTTTACAAAGTTTCTTTGTCTTTTAAAGGTACTTTTACATACAACAACCAATGTTATAAATATATTATGAATAGAGAAGGAGACATTAAAAATATCTGCTCAAGGTCAAATAGAATGTTAATAACAGAAGTGGATCTAAGAAGGAGACAGCAGTCTCCTTACTTATACTGTTCCTTATTTCCCATTAATGCAAGAATGAAGATTTGTTGGGACACCTGGGTGGCTCAGTTGGGTAAGTGTCCAACTTCAGCTTAGGTCATGATCTCATGTTTCGTGGGTTCGAGCCCCGTGTCAAGCTCTGTGCTCGACAGCTCAGAGCCTGGAGCCTGATTCAGATTCTGTGTCTCCCTCTCTCTCTGTCCCTCTCTGCTCATGCTCTATCTGTCTCTCTCAGAAATAAATAATAAACATTAAAAAAAAGAATGAAGACTTGTTGGAAACCTTGAATGAAGAAATCATATGTCCAGGTGATTAGTAAAATAGAAATCCCCTTCTCCTTTATTATTTTCATGATATAGAGCTTACCAAAACCTTTCTTGAGGGACTAATTTGAAGGATAACCATAGCAAAGCCTTGGAATTCCAATATTCTAGGCAGAATGCCTTAAATCCTAAAGTAAATTATAAAATTAGGTGGGCGAAAATTTATGGTTGAAATATGACTTTTTGAAAAAAATTGACCTAATTGGAGGAGTACCTATGTCAAATAGGCATACAACTACTAGAAATCTAGCATGCTGGAGAAGACTGAAATAAAGAGTATGAAGAAAACATTAACAGGGGTGCCTGGGTGGCTTAGTCACTTAAGCGTCTGACTCTTGATTTCAGTGCAGGTCATGATTTCACAGTTCCTAAGTACAAGTCCCACTATCATTGTGGAGCCTGCTTGAGATTCTCTGTCTTTCTGCCCTCCCCAACCCTCTCTTTCCCTCTGTCTCTCAAAGTAAATAAATAAACTTCCAAAAAAAATTAATAAAGAAATATTATAAAAGGGCATACTAGAAGGTGCTAAACTAATTAAATGTGAGAGGATTCAGGGCACACTCTAGCATATCGGCAATGGAGATGAATACTTATTCTCCCTAATGCCCAGTAATGATGAAGTCTTGACTTGCCTAATTCACAAAATTTGATTTCCTAAAGTACAGCAGAAATGAAGAGAGTCCACTCCAACCAAAATTGAAGAATTTATTCGTTAGGGTTAAGTGTTAAGAACCTGAAAGGAAGAGTGCTCAGTCAGTTAAGCATCTGACTCTTGATTTTGGCTGAGGTCATGATCTCATGGTTCATGGGTTCCAGCCCCATATTGGGCTCTGTGATGACAGCATGGAGGCTGCTTGGGATTCCCTCTCTCCCTCTCTTTCTGCCCCTCCCCTGCTCACACTCTCTCTCTCAGTCTCTCAAAAATAAATAAACTTAAAAAAATGTTTTAATCAAAGAATCTGAAAGAAAGCATGCAAGTAATCTTAAACTAAACAAGAGAAATGATATTATAAAGGGTTAAGCAAGGTCAAGCTCTGGAACCAGATTGCTTAGATTCATCTGTTTCTACCACACTCACTAGCTGTGTAACCTTGAATATGTAACTTAATGTATTTGTGTCCTAGTTTCTTCATCTGTAATGTGGGGATGATAATTATATTTACTTCATAAAGTTTTGAAGTAAATGGAGGAGCTTATGCATGCCAAATATATTGAAGACTTCTTATTACATTTCTGTGCTCAATACACATAAATTATTATTAATAATTGTAGTTATGTATAAGCCAAAATTGAGTTTTCTTGTCTATAAATTTGTTCATAATTCTCCCATTTAAAAATGACTTGATTTAGCTTCAAGTAGAAGCAGATATACCATACAGCTAGAAATACTAAAAGGCACAGAAAGAAAAAGTTTATAATGCATAAGCCTTGTTAAAGAAATCAACAGAATTTGAACGTAACTTTGCTTTTCTTTTCCTTCCTCCTACAGAATACTGGAGAAAATGGTTTGAACCCATTAGAGTAGCTATGTATAACATTTAGAATGAAAAAAACTTTAATGGCATTTAGTAATAGTTGGAACAAAGACAAGAAATGGATAGACCCTTCACTTGGGATCCATGGCATAATAATAAATGACAGAATGTAAGTGGAGTATTTTCAGTCTTGTTTAATAGCATCTACTGTGAAAGCAGAATATTGTAAACTGAATACACTGTAATAAGCTCTAGGCAAATTGAATTCAGAGTCAATACTTTTGTATTTTAAATGAGCTCAATCCCCTGGCCCATGCCAATTGTACCTTAAAATGGTGATATCTTGGAGAAGATATAATGGACTGATTGCATAGGGTCTTTTATAAACCGTGAAAATGGGGAAAAAAGTGGTTGTCCATGCTGTATGTAAATAATGTTTGGATTTACGATGAGAAAATGAAGAAAGGTGCTGAACATTGTAACCTGATATGTTTGATGTTATTTTTCTTTTATTTTTTAATGTTTATTTACTCTTGAGAGAGAGAAAGAGACAAGAGTGTGAGTGGGGGAGGAACAGAGAGAGAGGGAGACACAGAACCCAAAGCAGGCCCCAGCCTCTGAGTTGTGAACACCAGCACAGAGCCCGACACAGGGCTTGAACCCACAAATCATGAGATCATGACCTGAGCCAAAGTTGGACACTTAACCGACTAAGCCACTGAGATGCCCCTGTTTGATGTTAATTCCAAGCAAGACCCTGCACCAAGTTATAAAAGAAATTATTTGTGAGCATCAAGCAAAGACAGTATTTGGTCAGAGCAGGCACTGGTTTAATGAAAGCAAGTCATACCAGATCAGCCTTCTTATCTTTTTTCTTCTTTCATCTAGAAGATATCATGGGGGAGAGGGGGTGAAAAAAGTCTTGTTGAAAATTTGTTGAAAACCATGCTAAGTACATATACCAATCCACTATGTCCTTTTTGAGATGAATGTTACATTGGCACATGCACTTCATACCAGGCTTTCTGCAGACTTCTTTATAATATTTTATAATTAAATATTTGGACTAACAGAAAATAGAATTGAGTAGGTTAATAACTGATTGTTTTCTGCTCCCACACCCCAAAATGCAGATTGACTGATATCAACATAGAAGATATTCAGTTGATCTCTGTAAGATATGAGTGTTTTCAACATATTAGTATGATCTGAGAACTTTTCAACATACTGATAATAACCTAGTTGAAGCCATCAAAGATGTGGCTAACACAAAGCAAAAACAAAATGGCTAATATACTGAGTTATAGATTCATATACAAGCAGATCTTATGTAAGAGGATGAACTGAGTCTAATAGAATGAATTTTTCAAAACATAAGGTCTTATATTAATATGAGAAGACAGGTACAAGACTCAAACGTAGCTCAGGTAAACATGTGAAAAAACATAGGGTTTTGATGACTGTAATTTCAATATATGTCAATAATTCTGCCCATGTTAATGAAATAGAAAATTCTAACCAACCATATTTTATGAGAAAAAAAAGTAGTTTAATTGTGGGCATCAGTTTCTAAGATCTTTTAATTCTACGGCCAATTTTCTTTCTGACTAGAAGGTATCTAATTATGTCTTTGAAATGTAAGTGCTCACTGGTTATCTACTTTTATTCCGGAAATGGGGCTTTTAGAACTAATTTAGATCCATTTATGAATTCATTTGTACGTGAGATAAATTAAGGACATTGTGACAGATCAATAATTAACTTTGTTTTTTGATAACCACCTTTCTCAAATAACTCACTTGATTATTTAACATAGTATTTAGGTATTAAGAAAGCTTCAAGCACACCTATATATTGTAAAAAACTACAAGAGTGTAACAGAGAGAAAGGAATTATGCCAAACTGCGTAACAGATTTTTATTATTTTTACACTTAATCTTTTCAATTAAGTATTGAAAAGGCTATTTGCTTTTCAAAGTGTTTTTCCTTGTGGTACATCTCTTATTGTGTAGCTGAATTTAGTTCATGAATTTATATCACTCATTATGATAGATCAGTAATGAACACACCTTGATTGATTGAGAATCTTAGAAGCATGTGGCTCTCATTTCGTAGACTATTAACATCTTGTCTTACAAATACTTATTCTATTTTTTGTTATTAGTTGTAATAAGAAAATATTTAAAATTATAACAAAAATATCCTTGTAGATTAGTCATTTGCCAGTTTCCATTTGGAGCACAGAGAAGGAGATTGACTTATTGTTTAACTTGTGGGAAGAAAGCCAGAAGTTGTATATTTCTCAATTGACTTCAACAAAAATAATGCCATCTCTAGGATACTTGCACTGCATCTGCTTGTTCCATCGCTGATTATTTTCATTGCAGCCAAACTATGGAAACTTGAACTGAAGCTTTCAAAAAAATGTGTATCTTTTTTTTTAAGTAAAAGAGATAACAGGTTATAAGTTATCTATGAGTCTTTCATTTGTGAAATTCCATTTCATTAGAGAATCCAGAGCAAACCTTGGAGGAAGGTGTTAAATCTGTATGAAATAAACAACCAATCAACTAAACCCCTGTAATGCCTCTCATTAATATTAACAAAACATGCTATACAAAGCCTATAAAGGGGGAAAATGTCTGAAATTTATTCTAAAAAATAATTCTTGACGAAGGATTAGTGCTGAGTCAGCCCAATCCAGTGCCCCATTCTGTGCCTCTTTGCAGCTTATTATAGTTGAATATACAGTGGTGGTCCCTAAAATCTCAATTACCGAATAGTAATTTAATATAGTTTATAATATTCCATTTAACATGACAGGAAAGAAAAATGTTTCACCGACTTTTGAAACCAGTAATTACCAACTACTATAAGGGTCAAGTAACTCAACAAGAATAATGAGGAAATTTTATTCTCTAAAAATACTATTTAATGTATAAATGTTACTGTACATAAAAAATTCTTTAATCACATGGCAACTTGAGACTATCAAGTTGAATACCTTTTGAAAAATAAATAAATAAGAAAATGCAGTCAATTCCATTAAAGGTCATTAACCAAGCATTGTCTGACCTGACCAAACTGACTTTAAAATGGAAAGAACACTCAAAGGCCTACAGGAGCTAATCTAGTGATATAGATGTGTGAGTTTGACCATATATAAGACAAAAAACAGCCTGTTGCTTCTGGTGAACTAGATAAGACTTATTCTCTCTAAGGGACACAGCCACTTCTTAATTTCAGCTGGTAATTGCCATGTGGAAATTTATGCCCAGTGATGCCCAGAGTTAGGAAAGCTTGATATTCAGATTTTTATGGGAAATGTCATAGTTTTGTAGACATAAAAACATTATAATATAATATTTAATTGTATATACTTATACATTATTTTACATAATTATTATTATTTTTTTAAATCGTGTATATTCCAAAGAAAAAACACGAGCAAGCCTGATTTCAAGCCAGCAAGCCAGCAGTTTCCAGCTTCTCAAATTAATCAATTAGTAAGTTGACACCCTATTGCTTTGCCACTATATGCATCAATTCTTTCAGACTCAGACCCTAACAGAATTATTCCTTTCTCTTCCATTTACAAGAAGGGAAAAATCAATTGATGTTAAAGGCACATGAGGAAGAGAGTGGGACTTTGTCCACAGTGGTGGCTCATCTTGGACTTATCAGACTGGTTCCATCAATTTGGCTTTCTTTTTACATGAATCTAACTCATTTGACAATTTGTTTCAATAGTATGATAAATTATCAGACAGCTATGATTGAAAGAAATGGGCTAGATAAAATTCATAAATAAAAAAAAGACAGACAAGTTAACATTCAATATTATCCAGGAGAATTTTTGTCATTACAAGGCAAATAATAATAATAATAATAATAATAATGCACTTGCAGTTATAATGTTACTGAAAAACAACAAAAAGTCACCAAGCAGAATCTGTTGGGAATGGTTTTCTCAAAATTAGTATCTGTTGTCTTCTTCACTTCTCATGTTACCTCCTGCTGAGAAGTATCTGATGAGCAATCCAGTAATCAATAAATAAAGATCTAGAGCTTTAGAAAACAGTTACATGATTCAGGGGACCTGGAATTCAAGCTTTTGATTCTAAGTATCCCAGATAAAGAAGGGCTTAATTTTAGGGTATATTGCATTCCCCTTATGTCAGTGATAAAATAAAAAAATATATATCCAGCATCCTAAATTTATCATAAGAAAAATGGTCGTCAGTTTCAAGTATGTAAAAGCTGCTTTAAGGCAGTTTTGTGCAATGTAAAAGTCTTTCAAGCTGGACTGAAAAAAAGATTTGGGAAAGTATCCTATATACAGTTAAGTTTAACACTCCCTCCCCCATACCACAAGATCGATTTGCATCCACTTATTCAAATGAGATTAGAATGCTTTAGTAGCATTAATCTATCACCTATTTTTTTTTAACCTATTATCTATCTACCTACCTATCTATCTCTTTATTTTTATACCGAATGATCTAGTGGGAAATTATTGGCAATAAAACAAAGTATTGCCCTCGTGGTTGTCTTATTTTTCCCAGGAAAATAGAAAATAAACAAAATAAAGCCTTTAAAGGATAATGCCAAGTAGCACAAATCCTGTTAAATCAAAAGCAAGAGAACTGAATGTAGTGCCCTATGTCAAGCAAATCTATTTAAGATGGAACAGTTCTTAGATGCATCTCTGAAAAGATGACATTCAGGCAGAGAACTCAAGGAATTGAAGGGATGAGTTGCACAAATATCTGGAGGGCCAGTATTCCAGGAGGAAGGGACAATGCATGCAAAGCTGACTCCTATATCTGGAGTAGAGTGAGAGAGGAGTTAAAAATGATGTTGGAAAGACACTTGGGGCCAGTCAAATCACAAAGGGTCTTGTAAACAATGAGAAGATGTGGGGGGGGGGGAGTTATTCTTTCTAAAATGGATTGCTAAGTAAGACCCAGTTGCCTGTGCTGTGAGAACCCCACAAAGACAAAACACAGAGAAGAGAGTCCTATATTCCTATTTCACAGAAAAAAGCTACAGCACCAGGCACTGAGGGGCAGTAATGTGAGCACATGTCTAAGTAAGTTGACAAGCCAGTGGTTTGGGACAAGCGTGGGTGTCCAGAGTAGCACAGAGGTGGCTCTGCATCATGAAAGCTCAAGGCAGCCGGGCAGAGCAATGCACAGCAGCAAGTGAGTTTGACCTGAACTCACAGCAGCGAGTTTGGTCCGGCAATGGGACAGCGGCCACCTGGCACCTGGGGAGAGCAAGGACTCACAGTGGCCTACATAAATAGGCCAGACTGATTTGCAAACACATGTCACGTATTCCCTAGCATGGTGGGTAGAAGAGGGGCCCTGACTTTATTTGGTCTTAAAGGTAGGAATGGCTAAGAAATTAATTAGATAAAAATACTAAGCAGACTTCATAGTACTCTAAAGGCAGATGATTTAGTCATTCTTTCATTATGTCAGTCAGCAAGTATTTATTGATCGTCTTGTCTCTGTGCCAAGCACTGTTGTAGGTACAATTATCCTGTCCTGGGAGTTCTACATTTTAATTGAATTTGTTACTATAAAAGAAATAATCGAGGGTAAGCTTGATTTTCTCAAGTATCATGTTCAGTGAAGAGAAACCAAAACAAATGTTTGATTTCTAGCAGTCTCAGACCTTTAGTGATGCTTGAGCTCTGTGATTTATGGTTCTGTCTTAATTATTTGAAGGATTCTCAACATCTTTTCCAAGGTGAAGCTGATTCCTTGTCAATATATATAATGATGTCAAATATTAATGCTTGATTTTTTTTTACCTTTCCTTTAATCTCTTTTAATATCACTACCTCCAGGAAGTCTTTGTTAAAAGTACCCTGTGGGGGCGCCTGGGTGGCTCAGTCGGTTGAGCGGCCAACTTCGGCTCAGGTCATGATCTCGCGGTCTGTGAGTTCGAGCCCCACGTTGGGCTCTGTGCTGACAGCTCAGAGCCTGGAGCCTGTTTCGGATTCTGTGTCTCCCTCTCTCTGACCCTCCCCTGTTCATGCTCTGTCTCTCCCTGTCTCAAAAACAAATAAAAGGTTAAAAGTACCCTGTGTACTTGCCTTTATATCAAATGAAATCATGAGGATTCCATTTAAAATGCTGCTACAATTATAAAAATAATGTGTTGGTTAACTGGCTGTTTTCTTTTAACCCTGGAGAGAATCTTTCATGTCTCTATGAGCCATTTGCTTTACCTTTCTCTACTTATACAGTGATGCAGGGGACCTAAAATAACTTCATGGAAACAAAACAGAACTCTGTTCAAATATGAAGGGAGATTTGAATTTGACTCATTTCCCTCTAAAAAAGCAAAAGATAACATGTTTGCAATATGTCCTATTTTAACATTATTATTTCTTTTCTTTTGCTAGAAAAAAAACCTGTATTAGACAATATTAAATCACTCTATGCATTTAATTTGATGACTGAAGTATCATTTGGTTTGTGACATTTCCCTGATGATGTATTTTTTCTTATCTAAAATTTAATTTTATCAATGTGCATGACAGCCACTTTGATATACATATGGGATTGTATTAGAGAAGGATTTATTTGAATCATCTATTATAACTCAGTTTAAGAAAAAAAAATACATTCAGGCTTCCTTTGGGTTTTTCTCTCTTCACTCCATCACCTGCTACTTTTCTGAAGAGAAAGCACATTTGAGCTCATAAGGAAAATATTTCTTAGTGATCTTCCAGTGAAATTTTGATGAGGGTTGAAAATATAAAATAATTTATTAAATAGAGATAGTGTTTTTAAAATATAATTATGAAATGAGAATGCACACAGATTATCAATTTAAATATATCTTTTATTCATGGAACCTGAGGAGTATTTAGAGCATTACAGAATTCTTTCATGTGATTTCTGTCATATTAGACATTTGATAGCTGTGTATAATTATTTTCACAGTGGTTGCTATGAAGACAGATATAATTTAAATGCATATTCTTTCTGTTGGTAGGGCTAGAAGAAACATATTAGCAATTATTATATGCCAAATTAAAAGGAGTATGCCACTTTCTACTTGGTCCTTTACTTAGTAATTATGCTCTCTATATGTTAGGAACCCTCATGTGCACATCACCTTACTTAATTAATCTTCACCAATTCTAAAGTGCACATTGCTAATCCCAATTAGTGAGGAAAGTGAGGAAACCAGAGCTCTGATTTGTTAATTTCGCCACTACACATGGCAGAGCTGAGTTAACTCAGGTATGTCTCAATCCAAGCCTCAAAAACTCTTTAATGATTTGGCCATTCTGTCTCAACATCTGGGACTTTATCATCTAGTGTCTTAGCTCAGGTTTCCAATAAAAAAATACCTCAGACTGGGTGGCTTAAACAACAGGGCTCTCTCCTTTGTTTGCAGAAGGTTATTCTCTCACTGTATCCTCACTTAGTGGAGAGCACGCTCTCTGGTCTTTTCTTATAAGGTCTTATGACTAATCCCCTCATGAGGATCCCACCCTCGTGACCTCCTCTAGACTTGCTATCCTCCCAAAGCCTCCATTTCCAAATACGATTACTCTAGTGTTGGGGCTTCACCCTATGAATTTGGGTGGGAGGAGGGGAGAATACAGTTCAGCCCACATGTTCCACTTTAACCCCAGCCTGGCACATCTTTTAGGTGACCAAAATTGGATGTGTCAACACATTGTTTTTTTCATCTGGCTGGTAGCCAGCTGGCTGCTGATGATCTTGCCTCCTGGGATTCGCACCCTATGTAATCCCATTCCACATTGTACCGGGATTGCTCTATGTTACCGATAAAGTATGGCAGCAGTAACCCTTCTATCTTGGGTTCTCCTCCTCTCCATCTTTCTGGGATCACTTGGCACAGGGGAATATGGGGAGCCAGTTGTCATGTGTCAGCTGCCTAGTGGAAAGGCACTGAAGTCTCCTGTCAAGAGACATTGGAGTAGCTGAGAGTGGATTCTCCATCCTTCAGTCGATGCCTCCCTGGCTTACTTCTGGACTGACCTTCTCATGAGAGATTCTGAGCCAAAGGCACCCAACTCAGCTGCTCCCTGATTCTCAGAGATTGTTTGAGATAATAAATATTTGTCGCTTTAATCTGCTAAGTTTTAGTGTAATTTGTTACACATCAATAGATCATTAATGCACCTGCTATTATCTTTTTTTTTTTTAATCGATCTAGCCAGAGAAGATTCTAAGCCATTTTCTTCTCTACTGAGAGCATACCTCAATTGGAAATTATTATTCACTTTGATATACTCAAGTTTCAAAGTTGTTTGCTGGGTTAAAAGCATAATGTGACACATTTGTCATGTACATACCATAAATATGAATGGAGAACATTAGGAAAATATATCCTTTGAAATAATAAAATGTCTTTATTCAAACACTATAAATTTAGAATTTTGGTTATTTGGTGGAAATCAGAATGAAATTTTCCTTTTCATTATCTTTGAAGAAAGTATTTTTAAGCAAATTATTTGTAAAGACAAAATTTAAATATATAAAGTAAAACCATTTTCAGAACTTCTGTTGTATAATCACATTGATAGGAAATTTACATTTATTCATGTTGATGAAGACACGATGGAACTGGTTCACCTATGTGGCTTGAGTATGTCTCATTAGTTTCTAAAATATTCATATGCATTAAGTTATTACCCCAATGCATATACTCAAAAATACCTTTGCTTGTGTAATTACCAATTGGTAGTTAAACTGGCAATAGAACTACATTTCTTTTTAAAATACTCTGATTCTGACTTGTCGTCAGTTTGGACTGACAACACTCACATGTGTCTAACTGCAGGGATATTTGATGTGTTAACATTAGGGAGGCAACATTATACAGAGCAGACCGTATCGATAGAGAATTAGAGGCCCTGGGTTCTAATCCAAGTTTTCCCTTACTGCACTATTTAATCTTGTAAATTAGAATTATATTCTGTGGCCTCTCCTTACATGTCTGTCACATGAGGAAGTTGGACTATTAGTAGCTAGCCTTAGAATTCTTTATTCACAGAAAAACTGGAGACCATTATGTCAAATAAATAAACGTGTGAATAAAAGCCTCTGTCTGAAATAGTGGTCTGGCCCTGAAGCCCAGACTTCCTTCCCACCACATCCTTCAAAGGCTCTATTAATGCTGCTGAGAGTATAGTGTGACAACCCAATGACTTAGGTGCTCTCTAGAACTATTATGTGTGTAATATTCCAAAATTATTCAGCGTAAACCAGTTAACAAAATATATTCTGTCACTTGCCGTCGCAAATGGAAGTTGAATGAAGCACTTTTCTTTTGGAGCTCTTGTTAATTTATAATCCCTTCTTTTTACTAGTTTATGAATAAATGATTGCTGTTTCATTATTATTATATTGTAATCCGTGACCTCTGTACTTCAAAATTCAGTGGGTTAATTTAGCCTCCCATATGAAATAAATAAATGTAGCAAGTAACACAGGTGTGGTAAAATGCAGAACTTTCTCTGTGTCTTGAGCAGCAGATGTTTGAACTAAGACGAACATCTGTAGCATCTCAAGTAGTCTGTTGGGTTTGGGTAATGAATTCTTCATTGGCTATGTGTGCTGGACTTAGTTAAAGCTGATTGGACAAACCCTGAGACTCTGAGTAATCTACTGCCAACATGAAGTAAAACTGTGGGAATAAGCAGATCTGTGCCATAAGGAGCCTTCTCCACTGACATTCACAGAAGCCATACAGCATATTGCACACAAGTGCTATCTATACATTCTTATAGTCATGTATTTATATATGTATGTTAAATATTTGTAAATATAGAGAAAACTGAAGCTCAAATTCTTTTTTGCTAGCACTCACGGAATAATTCAGGAAATCCAGATAAAATGTACAAATGATGAAATCTTCACTAGAATTGAATTTCTGAGTGAGCAGGAACTATATTTTGGTTTCTGGAGGTCTGTGGAGCAGACTCCAAATCTGAAATATCTTGTACTTTACACTTTACACTATCTTGTAAATATGTCAATATTTCATTTGTTGCAGACTGTTTTGTTTTGTTTTGTTTGTTTGTTTTGTTTTTTGAAACGTGCTATAGAAGAAAAAAATAGCTCTGTTAAAATTATTAATTTTATGTTTGGGTGAGTTTATTTCTAACATTTTTTTTGGCATGTTTATTTGAATTGACTCTTCTTTAAAGAATGTTAAAAGAAAATATCATTGAGAATTTTGATTATTAGATTCCAAGTTAACAAAGTCTCATGTAATACCTTTTATTATTTTCATGGATTTTAAACACATAACCTATGTCCAAGAGTCATTATGAATGACTACTTATTCTTTTATGTCTACCAGATCTTTATGATTTTGTAAAATTTAGTCCTTGTTTTTAATAAGGACTATTTTCTAGAATACAAATATGATATTATCTTAAGGATAGATATTTCTAATTGTTTTTGTTGTAACCTATTTACCAAAAAGCCAAATCTATCTCATCTTTTTTTAAATATATTTTTTACTAAAAAAAATTACTACATACTGGGATGATTGATTTTTCGGAGAAAATTAGGAAGAGAAAAAAAAAGAATCAACCTAAAAAACTTTTAAAACTAAAATATATATTTTATTGACTAATTATGTTCTGTAAGAGATACATCAGAAGGGTAAAAATGTCTTAATAATATTGAAGCTTTAGTCCTTGACTTCATGTCTCTTTTGATTTTTCCAAACCAATAAATTTTCCTTTTTAATGCATAAATTACATACTTTACATAATTACATACTTTATTCATTTTTAATATTAATCGTATCTCAAACTAGCTAGATATTTTCTTAATTTTTCCCAAAAATAGAATTAATGTTATTCTTACTCTAATATATTGGATATTTTTAATTAGCTTTGATCTTGGGCCCTCTTGCATTAGTCTTAACATAAAGATAATATAGCCAGTGTCATTTTATTTTGTTTACATTTATTTTTTTATTTATTTTTTAATATATGAAATTTACTGTCAAATTGGTTTCCATACAACACCCAGTGCTCATCCCAAAAGGTGCCCTCCTCAATACCCATCACCCACCCTGCCCTCCCTCCCACCCCCCATCAACCCTCAGTTTGTTCTCAGTTTTTAACAGTCTCTTATGCTTTGGCTCTCTCCCACTCTAACCTCTTTTTTTTTTTTTTTTCCCTTCCCCTCCCCCATGGGTTTCTGTTACGTTTCTCAGGATCCACATAAGAGTGAAACCATATGGTATCTGTCTTTCTCTGTATGGCTTATTTCACTTAGCATCACACTCTCCAGTTCCATCCACGTTGCTACAAAAGGCCATATTTCATTCTTTCTCATTGCCACGTAGTATTCCATTGTGTATATAAACCACAATTTCTTTATCCATTCATCAGTTGATGGACATTTAGGCTCTTTCCATAATTTGGCGATTGTTGGTGGGAATGCAAATTGGTGCAGCCGCTCTGGAAAGCAGTGTGGAGGTTCCTCAGAAAATTAAAAATAGACCTACCCTATGACCCAGCAATAGCACTGCTAGGAATTTATCCAAGGGATACAGGAGTACTGATGCATAGGGGCACTTGTACCCCAATGTTTATAGCAGCCAGTGTCATTTTAAAAGAAATAATATAACCTGTGATTACAAAATTCTTTAATAATCTGTTGCCTTTTCTGGAAATTACCATATTTTTTAGAAAATAGGTCTGATATATTATGAAAATAGAACTTCATTTTGATTATTTTGCATTTTCCTTCTCAACATTTCAAAACACCCAATGATGCCCACTCCATTGGGTTGTTACAAGATTTATAAACACTGTCCAGAAAATGCTTAGCCCATCTGCCATATAGTCAGCACTCAAAAGTATTAGCTATTAGCAATGGAATCCTCTAGTGCCAAAATTTGGCAAAACTAGTTCTTTTAAATTCATCCATACTCTTTATTATCATTCAGGCATTGGCCAAATACCTCATCAGCCTAAAACTGAGGATACTGATGATGCTAAGTCCATTTAATTTATTCTGAGGAAAATGTCAGTCTTTTCGCTTATGCTTGTATCCACTTTAATTTCCGTTTTCTATTTTTTGGAAATCTTTATTTCCACTTTCTCTTTGGATTCCTACTGACTGAGCTTTGTCCAATGTGCAAATAATAATAGTCTTTGTTTCATGTCAAAAGCCTGCCTAGGGATATTCGTTCTAGTACTGTGCAAGCCTTTTGGATTGAAATAATGCTAGGGCAGATGTCTTTTGGGACAGACTCTAAACATCTCTCCAGGGATGTTACCAACAGTTAGGAACCTACAATCTCATTACACCTATATAAAAATGAAAATTTTGCCACTTTCTCCATAAATCATTACCTTGTGTCACAAGGCTCAAATATTAAGTCTATAAATCCCTCATAAGCAACTTAAAATTCATTTCTTTTTATTTTCTCCAGAGAAATGGAAAGCGCTCTCTGAGCTATAACTTAACGCCTGCTATTAAATCAACTCTCCTGAATGTACTTTATAGGAAGTGAGGGATTTATCTTCATGTTTCTCTGGCACTGACACTATTCCAATTTGATTAACTAAATCATCATTCCTGAATCAATCCTTTCCCTCAGATCACATTGTTAGGTTTGAGAGTAAACCAAGAGTTTTTGCAATTTTCCCCTGTGTAATATTTTAGCAATTTCAAGTCAGTCATCTAACAAACATTAACTGAGCACCCACTATACATCAGACACAGACTTGCAGACGTAATGAAGACTTGCAGACATAATCAAGAAAGGACAAACATGGTTTCCATTTTAGCTTCACTCAAGAAAGGAAACCAACTAGTTTGAAAAATGTGTGTTTCCTGAGCATTTTAGCCTTCAGCAAAGCACACAAAAATTGCATATTTTATCAGGCTGACCAGAAAAGAGGAGAAAGGAAGAAAAAGAAGCACGAGCCACTATGCCTTGCTGCGTGGAAACACAACATTGACTAAAACCATCTCATTACTGGAGAACAAATCAGCAAATTATTGAGGATAAGTGATTTCATTGGGAATGTTGTTGTTGTCTGCTTTTTGTAATTAAAATTTCCTGAACTATAAAACAGAGAAGTTAATGAGTATTGCAGTTCTGTAATATGCTCATTTAATTATCCAGGAATTTAAAAGAAATATATTGGGAGATTTGTGTGCACATACATACACAAATACACATATATGCATATATACATGTGTACATATATACATACATATATTTAAACAAAGTATAATTTTAGAGTTACAACTAGTTTGATTTTTATTTATGTTGTTGCTTAAAGTCTGTTCTCTTCTTCCTAAAACATCCAGCTTTGGTGTCATAACTATGTCATTAACTACCACTCCTTATCTCAGTTGACCCCACTACCTCTCCTAGCCATGAAAATCAGTTTCCTTTGTTCTTTGAAGGTCTCAGCTGCATGCTCACTGCCACTGTGTCCACAACTACTGTTGTTTTTCTTGTGGATTTCAATATCCAAATAGATGACTCTTCTAGCACCTTGAACTCATCACCTCCAATAATCTCCATTCTATCATGACCACTCACTGGTCTTTGATAGTCATTTTCATCACTAATTCTATGTCTGCTCTAGTCTCAACTCCAAACATACTGCTGTCAACCACCACCTCATAGCTTTCCAGATCACTCCATTGCCTCAATTCTAACAATTTTTACAGTCTACTGGGATCGATTAATTGATTATACCTTCTTTTCCTTACCTTTCACGCAGTTCATGTCCTCACACTCTCAACAGAAAAGATTTAAGAGGTCTCCCCAGCCATCAGCATCAGCTGAAATTTTAATAAATAACCAGCACCAACTTGTAAGCTGTATGAGTAAGACATCTTAGAAGGGGATTATCTACTCCCCCAGTTGAAAAACCCCATGTGATGCTGCAGACTTCAGACATTCACCATTCTTGCTGATCCCCCCCCCCCACCAAATTTCAGATTCCTGGGAAAAGTAAATGACTGTTGTATTTTAAGCCATAAGTTTTAGAATGACTTGTTATATAATAATACATAGCTATGGCATGTGGCTGTAGGGACAAAATCTTGATGATATAATTGCCATAATTTCTTATAAACTCTGTGATCCTTGGGAAGCCAATTAATCTCTTCAACCATTCTGTTTGCTGTGAAAAAAATAATTATAATCCTTACTTCTTAATGTTATTTGACAATAAAATAGATAAAGCATTTAAAGCTCTTAGAATAGTTACTTAACTCATAATAATTTCTTAGTAATTTCTGGTCATTATTATTATTTTGCATAATAATTTCCCCTGGTATAGTATCTTCTGTTTTAATTTTTTTCCTCTGAATCTATATTCCTTTCTCTCTTCTCTTTTCAGATTATATATAGTTTTTTTTTTAATTTTTTTTTTCAACGTTTTTTATTTATTTTTGGGACAGAGAGAGACAGAGCATGAACGGGGGAGGGGCAGAGAGAGAGGGAGACACAGAATCGGAAACAGGCTCCAGGCTCCGAGCCATCAGCCCAGAGCCTGACGCGGGGCTCGAACTCACGGACCGCGAGATCGTGACCTGGCTGAAGTCGGACGCTTAACCAACTGCGCCACCCAGGCGCCCCTATATTTTTATATTATATTATATTATATTATATTATATTATATTATATATTACATTAATATATTTTAAAGCATTTGGGGAGGCTTTCTCATCCTTTTGTTTCTAATTCAGCCTTTTCTCTCCCCTTAATGGACTATTTTATTCATTTCTGCCTTTCTGTTTTTCTCTTATATTGTCTCTAGGCCAAATTTGTTTTAAAAAACTGCGGAGTGGTAATAATGCATTAATTTAATAATACATGAAAGTAGTAAAATTTTACAAATCATACAAATTGTTCAAAAGAGAAATGTGCAATTGTCTTCATTGCTAGTAAGTTAAAATTAATATTAAATGTGTGTATAAATTAGCTGTTAACCACTTAAATTACACAAAGTTAACTAATAGAATTCATTTTCTAATTCATAAAGGAATACAATAATAAATAAAAGTGATCTTGAATATTCTGTATTGCTTCAAGTTCGCACTGAAATGATTGAAAAGCAGACATCGTGATAGAGTGGAAGTAAAAACAAAGGCTTAAATGACTCTTGACATGGCTAATCAAAATTTTGAATAAGAGAAAGTCCAAAACTCATTAGCACTAAACAGCTGAAATGAATCCATGACAAAAAATTTGAAAATGACTAAAATCACATCTAAAATGAAATTGTACAATATTGTTTAATTTTTACATAGTGGGAATATGTAGGATAGCTGTTTTGTTTTTGTGTTTAAGTATCTGCCAGTTATGTTTCTACAGATGCCAGGGGCTTTGCATTCATTATCTCACTTACTCCTTGTAGTGATTCTTCAGGCTTTATCTGTATTTTTTTGTAAAGGACAGTACAGACTTAGAGAGATTAAGTGGGCTCCCCAGTGTAAAACAGCTAGTGAGAAGCCAGGCAAGAATTTTACTTAAGAACTGTCTCACTCCAAAGTGCACCCTCTTTTCACCATAGTACAGATTTTACAAGCCAGAGACATAATGTTCTCCTTCAGATAATACCCTGAAGTTTTGAAAATGGAAAGTAATCAAGAACTACCTCCACAGCATCTTAGCAAAGTAGGATTTTTCCTCAGAGCCAAAGACTAGTTGAATAAAGACATGAAATACTCCCTTATACTTTAAATGACTTGGAAACAATGTAATGACATATTGTACCATAATTTCACATTAGCTTGTGAATTTCACAAATACCTTGTTCTTTACAAATCATGTCATCAAAATACACAAGTTGGTCAAATCTCATAAAACCCTTGGATGTTTGCAAGTTAATTTTCAAGAGAAACTAGGGCTATGTAAAAGGAAAGGCTGAATAGATTTTGGAGAACATGTAAATATTCAGATCATTTAGAAAGAGGCAAAAGGATTTTTCGCAGCAGAGAAGCTATAAGGCTTAAAAATTAACCCTAAACACAGAAAATTGTGGAATTCTTAAAATGTTTTTAACAAACTGACACCTGGGTTTTACACCGCTGGTCACACCCACAAAAGATTTACATATGGGCCAGTGACAGCCCCCGGTGTTTGGTTTGTTTGTTTTGACATCTAAGGGTAGAAAACTGCAATGTATTCAGCTCTTGGTACCTTGGAAACAAGCAGCAGTAAAAACCACCTTAGGAAGAAAACATTTTAAGAAATACAGAGCTGACCAGTATCAGCTGGCTGCGTAGGAGTCGGACGCACAGAAAATGTTGGTTATGCCAAAGCAATCGATCCCTCTCATTAGAAGTACAGCAGGGCTATGTGAAGATGCCTTCCTAGTACAGGAAGTATATGCCTTCCATATACACATCTACGTTTTGTTGTTGTTGTTGTTGTTGTTGTTTAGTAAATTCAGATGACACTTTTCCTTTTCTCTGCACTGAAGTTTAACATTTTTCTCTTCCTTTGGTTTACCAGGTGACTGGAGAAGAAATATGTATCTCCCCCTACAGTTCAATATGTAATGAAACTTTCTCAGAATTCATAAGGGGAGTAGATATTAAGCACTTCTGAACTGTCCTCAGGGACAGAGCCTGTTAAAATTCTCTTTACATGGGCAACTGGGTGGCTCAGTTGTTTGAGCATCCAACTCTTGATTTTAGCTCGGGCCATGGTCTCATGGTTTGTGGGTTCCAGCCTCATCTTGGGCTCTGCACTGACAGAGCAGAGCCTGCTTGGGAATCTCTGTCTCCCTCTCTGCCCCTTCCCTGCGTGCACTCTCTCTCTCTCAAAATAAATAAATAAACTTAAAAACAAACAAACAAAAAAACCTGTTCTTGTTTCTCCATGAAGAGAACTGGGAGCTTTCTGTGAGTGATCATCACACTTTAGCTAAACAAGTTTGCCCATTCAAACAGTTAAATAGAGTAAACAGCAGGGACAGATGAAGCCATTCTTAAGGTGGGAAGGAATGGAAGAATCTTGCTTCTCTAGGCTCAGGAAAGTAAATACACGGTATCTATTTTCTCACTTCCACAGAAGTATAGCAACACGATTCATTCATTTTCGTTTCTACGTCAAGTTTTAAATTTTGGCTTGTCATGTGCCTCACGTGTGTTCCTTCTTCTGCCATTCCCAAACATCTGTCTGTTTCACATCATCATTATTTTGTATTTAAATTATAGGTAAAGTCTCCTAGTTAATCTGCCAGCTTTCTTTCTCTCCTGACATGATTACATGTCATAGCTTCCTGTCATCAGAATCTCCTAATCGATCAATGGATGAAACAACACAAATCATGACATTACCTTTCTAGTCCAGAATCACAGTGATTGCAATTCATTTTATTTATTTGGTTTTGTAATTCATTTTTCACTGTAACATGGAATAATTCTAATAGCTCAAACATGTAGTCTCTCACCGCCACACTACTTAGCTTTTTGTGTGGTTACTTGATTCTTTTCTCTCACTTACATCTAATTTGGATTATTCTCTCCTCACATATCCCTTCTCTTTGTTCTTTCTTTCCATCACTACCATCTGTATGTGAAATATCCTCTGCAATCTTCTCAGCTAACATTACTAAATCACCCTGTGATACTCGAAAGGATTATTTGACGTCTTGATATGATTACTAATATGTTGCCAGAAATTAACCTATAGTTACTTCATGCACTCACGCCATTTATCTCCAAGAATTTAGTGCATGATTTTTTAACTTGATCCCTTAATTAGATTTCTTAGTATTAAATGCCACACAGATGGACCTAGTTAGTATTATGTGAATATAAATTCTATAAGTAAGTACTTTATTGTGTAAGAATAAGGTAAGAAGAGACATTGTGAATATACACCACTGCAACTGAATTTATGATAATGACTTCATACTATTCCCTGCAACAAGGGATAAGTTTAAAGGTTTGGCAAGAAAATCACAACCCACTACTTATCTGTTGATAATTACTCACTGTGTGATAGACATTGTAAGCTAGGTAATTATAATAAAACATCGATGCTGTCTTCCCTGATTTCATTGAGTTCACATACTAAACACCCAAACTATGTACTGCTAATGAAAATTATAAGAAATAATTCCTTGATTTAAAACACATTTTTATCTTTAGTGATGTTGCAGATAATTTCCTATGAGTGGCACATAAGCCACATATCTGTGTGATTCTATATGTGTATATTATATGTGGTATGAAAACAATGAAAATGTTTTTCAGGCTAGACCGTGGTCATAGAAATTCTCTTTCTTCTATTGAATTATTGGTTTAATCTAAACAAATGTATTGATTAATACTACTGAGAGGATACTTCAGCATTTTAGATAAGTTTTCAACATTGTCAGCAATAAAAGTGGAAATATGTATACTGGGAATATGTTAAGGTTTATTAAAGGAAACAAATCCTCAAATGCAATTTGGGAAATAAACTAATAGTGGCATTCCAAGCCACCTCACTAGTGGAAGTAACATTTTTCCCAAAAATTTTGGAATATTTTGGTAAATTGGTTTATGAAGAGTGTTAAGATTTTGTTGTTATTGTTAGTCTGTTTGCTTGTTTTCCCCTCTAACTTTTGATTCTGAACCTTAGGTGACCTTACTTGGAAGATAAATATCAACCTCCTAATTTCTATAGAAGTCATTAGCATTTGGTTTCGTGGTGTATTTTTAAAAGTGAAGCAGGTAACGGGTTGAGTTAATTCTTAATCACAAATTTAATGTTCTAATTGTTTTAAAGTAAATCAGTCATTTTTATGGAGTGCTTCTGATGAGCATTGAACTTGGCAAGATCAGAGAAGTAAGTAGGTGATAGGCATAGCTCTTTCCATAGCTCTTCCATCAGGAAGACAAGAGAAAAACAAAATTATACAAGTTTTTAAAAATTACAATATAGAAGTAGAAGAGAGCAGTTGAAGATATTTTAGAGTCCAGGCAATCAGAAACTCTTCACTGAACCTCTATCACATGCCAGACCCTCGGATAAGTCCCGGCATATGATGGTGAGCAAGTGAAATGAGAGCAGAAGATATGGGACAAATGTGTTAGCAAGAGATTTATTTACTAATAGAAATTGTTACAGCAATTCTAAGGAAATATTGCCAAGGAATTTTGAAGAATGGGTAGAATTTAAGTCTGTAGAAAGAAGAGCCTCTCATGCATATAGAATATAGTGAACAAAGATATTTCTTGAAAGGAATTCTGATTCAGCAAAGTCCATGGGTTGTTTTTTTCTTGGGGGGGTGGGTGGAGTAGGAGTTTGGTGATGGTGGAGTTTCTAGAGAAAGACGAAGAGAAAATTAGAAAGTTAAAAGAGTAGACTGAGCCCCGATTGTGAAGAACTTTGAATGCTGGGCTGAAGGAAGTTGGATTTAAGAGATTACCACTGAAGGATTTTGTGTCTGTTACTGTTCAAGCACATGCAGTTATCCGTGCCAAGTCCCCTCTTTGAGCTTGATGTTTCTTCCACTAACATCCCAGCAATGCAAAAGAGGCTGGAAGGTAACTGAAGGGGTTTGAATAGCAGACTTGTAAAAGGGCTGGGATACTTGATCGATACATATTTTTTTCTAAGCAGATAAATTATGGAGACTGAAAAGAATATCTGCTGAATTAAGAAGGTTTTCTGGAGAGGTGTGATTAGTTTTTAAAAAGTGAGGCTAGGGGCGCCTGGGTGGCGCAGTCGGTTGAGCGTCCGACTTCAGCCAGGTCACGATCTCGTGGTCCGTGAGTTCGAGCCCCGCGTCGGGCTCTGGGCTGATGGCTCGGAGCCTGGAGCCTGTTTCCGATTCTGTGTCTCCCTCTCTCTCTGCCCCTCCCCTGTTCGTGCTCCGTCTCTCTCTGTCCCAAAAATAAATTAAAAACGTTGAAAAAAAAAATTTAAAAAGTGAGGCTAAACGATATTTATGAGATAGATATTAGACCTTTAGCATATTTAACTTTGCTGCATACATAGGTGTCTCAAACTGCAAATAGAAAGTATCTCTCTGTCTACGCATACATATGTGTGGTTATATTCATTTAATAACTGTAAATTAGAAAATTGATATTTAAGCTTATTTATTTATTTATATATGAGAGAGAGAGACAGAGACAGAAAGAGGGAGAGCATGAGTGGGGGAGGGGCAGAGAGAGGGAGAGATCAAATCCCAAGCAGGCTGTGCGCTGTCGGAACCATGAGATCATGACCTGACCCGAAATCAAGTCAGATGCTTAAGCTCCCAGATGCCCCTAGAAAATTGATATTCAATATGGAATTCTGTATGCTTTAGTTCCTTGCCTTTAAAAAACAGTTGTAAAACGTACATGTATATCTCCACAGTACAGTTTCTAAAACGTACAGTTTCATGTTCATTTTTTTAATTTTTAAATTTTATTTAACTCCAAGTTAGTTAACATATAGTGTAACAATGGTTTCAGAAGTAGAATTTAGTAACTCATCACTTACTCATCCCCACAAGTGCCCTCCTTTATGCCCATCACCCTTTTAGCCCATACCCCTACCCAACATTCCTCCAGCACCCCTCAGTTTGCTCTCTGTATTTAAGAGTCTCTTATAGTTTGCCTCTGTTTTTCTCTTATTTTTTCCTTTTTTAACTTTATGAAAAGGTTAAAAAGCTGTGTATTTTTTCTACAGGATGTGCTTCTTTCACTAATTAACTTGTTGACCTATTCATCCATGTCATTGCATGTTGCTGCAAAGCACTCATTTTCAATGCAGTCTAATATTTCATAATGGACGCAGACTGTTTCCAGTTTTTTGCTCTTAAAAGCCATGCTACTGTAGACATTCTTCTTTACACACATGCCTGTGCAAGAGTTTCTCTTGGGTATTTAACTGTTTATAAATGGACATGTCGTAGGTTAAGTAAATCTTATAAAGTAAACAAGTTACCTATGACTTTCAGAATTAGAAATGAAAACCCTGTGTGGTTTAACACAGTCCTGGTAAATTCTGAGTAGTGAGTTGAATACAAGATAAGTGAAGAGGAGAGAGGGCTTATTGGGACATCAGAGGACAGTTCTGACAGTGTTTTAAGGTGTGTGTGTGTGTGTGTGTGTGTGTGTAACTTAATGAATATGTTTTGCTATAGGTAAAGAGACATAGACAACTTTATGTTATATAAATTCAAAAAAGTGCATTAAATAAGGTCTACCAGGTAGTAAATTGAAAGATAGGCCATCCAGGTCTGAGATGCCACTTCCATGATGTTATCAGTACCCAGCCTCCATTTGCTACAGGATGCAACTGCTGCTGTCGCTGTTAGGGAGGCTTCCCTGCCCCAGCCATCAAGTTTACATTTCAGGTGAGAAGAGAAAGGCCAAATGTCAATAAAGGGCAACTCCAATTGGGACGTCCTTTTATGTTTCCAGAAACCCCATCCAATAACTTTGACTTTTATTTCATTGACCAGTAATGAATCACTTGGCTGCTCCATTCTTCCAAACAGTATGAGCAACTATTTTGTTATGCTGACCATTTTGCCATCCCAAATATCTGGGAATTTTAAAAGGAAAAGAAAATGGATATTAATAAAGCAATTAGCAATATGCCCTAATATGCGAGAAGCAGTGTATCCCAATATGTGATGTAACAGACACCAATTCTCTTATAATCAGATGGTTTCTGTGTCTAGAATAATAGCACTATAAACTTTTATTTTAAAAATAAAAAGATACTTACCGGGGCACTTGGGTGGCTCTGTTGGTTAAGCATCCAACTTCAGCTCAGCTCATGATCTCACAGCTCACAGGTTCAAGGCTCTCATTGGGCTCTGTGCTGATAGCTCAGAGCCTGGAGCCTACTTTGGATTCTGTGTCTCCCTCTCTCTATGCCCCTCCCCTGCTCTCTCTCTCTCTCTCAAAAATAAACATTAAAAAATAATAAAAAATAAATAAATAGAAATGAAAAGATACCTAGACAAGGTAAATGACTTTCTTAAGTTCATAGAGTTATTAGCAACTGATCTTTTGAGTCGACATTTCTTGACTGTCAGGAAAATTTATTTGTTTTTCCTCTACCTAAAGCACTGCACAAGCAGAATCCCCACAGGAACAGATGGCATTCTGAAGTTACAGAGTAAAGGGAAGGTTTTAAAAAGGGGACTACTTCTAGATCTGTGAAAAACGCTGTTGGTGTTTTGACAGGGATTGCATTAAATCTGTAGGTAGCCTTGGGTAATATGGACATTTTAACAATATTCATTCTCCCAATCCATGAGCATGGAATATCCTTCTATTTGTTTGTATCATATTCAATTTCTTTCATCAATGTTTTATAGTTTTCAGAGTACAGGTGTTTTACCTCTTTCATTAAGTTTATTCCTTCTTTGTATAATTATAAATGGGATTGTTTTCTTCATTTTTCTTTCTGCTACTTCATTATTAGTGTATAGAAAAACAACAGATTTCTGTATACTAATTTTGTATTCTGTGACTTTACTGAATTAATTTATCAATTTTAGTAGTTTTTTGGTAGAATTTTTAGGGTTTTCTATATATAGTATCATGTCATCTGCAAATAGTGAAAATTTTATTTCTTCCTTACCAATATGGATACCTTTTATTTCTTTTTCTTCTCTAATTGCTGTGGCTAGGACTTCCAGTACTGTTTTGAATAACAATGGTGAGTGTCTTCTTCCAGATCTTAGAGGGAAAGCTTTCAGTTTTTCACCATGGAGTATGTTCACTGGAAGTGTTTCATATATAGCCCTTATTATGTTGAGATATGTTCCCAATAAACCTACTTTGTTGAGAGGTATTTTTTTTAATTTTTTTAATGGTTTATTTTTGAGAGAGAGAGAGAGAAAAAACCGGGAAGGGGCAAAGAGAGAGAGGGAGACACAGAATCTGAAGCAGGCTCCAGGCTCCGAGCTGTCAGCACAGAGCCCAACGGTAGGCTTGAACCCACAAACTACAGGATCATGACCTGAGCCAAAGTCAGACGCTTAACCCACTGATCCACCCAGGAGCCCTGTTGAGGGTTTTTATCAGAAATGGATGTGGTACTTTGTCAAATGCTTTTTCTACATCTATTGAAATGATTGTGATGATGTAACACATCAATTGATTTGCAAATATTGAATCATCTTTGTATCCCTGGGTACAATCCCTGTTGAGGATCTTGGCATCTATGTTCATCAGAGGT
Organism: Neofelis nebulosa; assembly: GCF_028018385.1. Classification (NCBI taxonomy): domain Eukaryota; kingdom Metazoa; phylum Chordata; class Mammalia; order Carnivora; family Felidae; genus Neofelis; species Neofelis nebulosa. Next base: position 36,935,963 of record NC_080782.1, on the reverse strand, counting down.
ACTGGACTGTAGTTTTCTTTTTTGTAATGTCTTTATCTGCTTTTGGTATCAGAGTAATACTGGCCTTTTAATCTTTCCTTCCTCTTCTATTTTTTAGAATAGTTTGAGAAGGGTAGGTATTTACTCTTCTTTAAATGTTTAGTAGAATCTAAGCTGGCAGAGCCACTGTGAGAAACAGTACAGAGGTTCCTCAAAAAATTAAAAATACAATAACCATATGATCCAATAATTCCACTATTGGGTATTTACCCTAAGAGAATGAAAACAGTACATCAAAATGTTATATGCACCCCTATGTTTATTAAAGGAATATTTGCAATAGCCAATATATGGAAGTCACCCAAATGTTCATCCTTAGATGAGTGGATAAAAAGATATATAGTGGAATATTATCCAGCCATAAAAACAATGAAATTTTGCCATTAGCCAACAACATGGATTAATCTAGAGGATATAATCCTATGTGAAATAACTCAGTCCAAGAAAGACTAATACCATATGATTTCACCCATGCAGATTTTAAGAAACAAAACAAAGGAAAAAATAGACAGAAAAACAGACTCTTCAATATAGAGAACAAATTGGTAGTTGCAAGAGGGGCGGTAAATGGAAGATGGGTGAAATAAGTGAAGGGGATTAAGAGTACACTTCTGATGAACACTTCTGAGTAATGTATAGAATTATTGAATCATTATAGTATACACCTGAAACTAATATAATGTTATATGTTAATCATAGTTGGATAAAAAAAAAATTAACAATTAAAAAAAAAATCAAAAGAGGATTATTTACCAGGTTGTGAGTGGGATGTTGCCGACCACAAGGGATAGCAGAGTGCCCAGGGATCGTTATCATAGAACTGTTACCAACAATGAAAGTCAGAAAAGGGAGTCTTGTAGATGGGGCTGCATTGATAGGAACAGTTACCTTTAACAGAAAACATAGCCAACTCTCTCTCTTCAAAGTGGAAGCTCAAAATACTGACCACATTCTCCTTCTTCCCTTGGATTATACGTCAGATGATTGAATCCAATTGGAAGCCAGAGGCAAGGGATCCAGATAATTGTAATCTGCAGGGGTCAGTTTCCTGAGTAAAGAACAGGGTTAAGAAGGATGAAGGACAAACACGGAGGGGAAGATTTCCAGTATGATAGCTTATTCTGAGGTGTCCAGTAGGACCACTTGCTCACTTACTCAAGTATCTTAGGAGACTTCTGACTCTTGATTGCTCCAGCTTCCTGGTTACCAGCACTCCTTTGGGCTCCCGCTTAGTAGGCTGATGTTCGCTTCTTCCTCTTTATTCCCCATGACTTGAAGGTATCAGCCTCTCACATAAGATACTGATTTCTTGCATCCAAGAATGCAAGAAACAAAACAAAGGAAAAAATAGACAGAAAAACAGACTCTTCAATATAGAGAACAAATTGGTAGTTGCAAGAGGGGCGGTAAATGGAAGATGGGTGAAATAAGTGAAGGGGATTAAGAGTACACTTCTGATGAACACTTCTGAGTAATGTATAGAATTATTGAATCAATATGAATTATTGAATACCTCTCCGGAATTACTTGCAAGTAGTGGATAAACATCCACTTGGTAAACTGTTCCAGTGTTTCCGTGAGCCTCTCCCATCTTAGTACCTATGCCTTCATTCTTTCAGGATATGAAATAATAGTTTATAGTCCTTTAACTATTCCTTTGTTCAACAAAGGAAGCTTTTATCGCGTCAGAGTGTGCCACACTATGAGTTCCCCCAAAAAGGCAAATAATAGTCAATATATTTAGCGAGCCCAGACTGACACGATATGATGTTCATCCTAAATTCCTTCAAGTGTCCAAGAGGATACCTGGCATAAACATAAACTCTTCATCATTAATGCTTTCTGATACAAAAGACGTATATGCAAGAGGCACAAGGACACCACTATTTACCTCCTAGTATTCTGTGATGAAGATAAGTCATGCCAATGCAAATGTACAGTTTCTGTCTTGGTAATACTCCTGGGTTGGGATAGAAGAATATAGCATATAGCATATAGAATTAGATGTAAATCTCCAAATTATAATAAAGTACTTTTATAGAAAGGTGTTAGAAATTTCTACAGGCAAACTGCCTTGATTTATAACTCCTGCTCCAAGAAGCAATTCCCAGATAGTCATTTTCCGTAAGCTGAGTATTTGCTTCCATTTTCTACAATTGTGTTTGCTTTCTGTTCCCACATCTGTGTTAATAGTAGGACCCAGCTGTTGACAGTTAAATTGATTTATCAGCATCAGAGTCTAACTGGAAACTTACTATTATTTTCCTCATGAGCTTACCAGCCTAAATACATGACCTTTTTCCTACTATAATGCCATTTAGAAAAGATCAGATTGCTTGGTTTTGAAAGCTGCTTGCAAAACAATATTAAATAGATTAGAAGTCCATTAATGCTATCAGCATTATTTTTTAGCTCAGACAAGCTCTGCGATAGGTGATTGCCCTCATTTTATATATGCATGTACATTATATAATATAAAGTTCATGATATATTAAAATAAATAGAAACATGTATAATAGAGCAAACATGTTTAATCTTTCTATTTGCATATATTATTGAATAAATATCTCTTAATGGATATGTTTTAGCAGAGTATATTATAATCACTTTTTCTTTGATAATTCTCCATATGGCAAGGCAGGATTAAAAGACAAATAGAAAAATGCATTTTTATTCTTTCATAAAATCAATTCACATACCTTTTTTTCTAAGATAAAATTCACATGAAACTGCCTGTTTAGAATTTTGAGGTACCCACTTTCCCGTATGTAAACTTGTGTGGTGATAATTCCATATGCCATTCTAATAAGAGACATCCCATGCCTATCTCCAACCTTGTCAACCTTACTTTGTAAAAATACACCTTAGTATATTTAGAATTTCTACTTTTTTCCTTAGTGTTTGTCCAGTGGTCTAAATGAGATTTTGAAATCTATGTGACAGTTGTTTTTCCTCTTGCTTTTGGTTTCTTTTCTGGGAGGTGTTTGGAGAATTAAAATTTTCCACCATGAAGTCATACACCTTTAGAATGACCTTGATTTTTTTTTCCCTCTGCACTAATGAGACCCTGAGTAGGTCTTATTTAAGGAAACTGCTTTTGTCTGCTTGGCCAAATTAAATTGATCATAGCTGACTATGGTAACCTATTGTTTCATTTATTTACATTTTGAGTACATTCAAAAGGCCTTGAGAAAAATTCTTAGTTTTGTTTTGAGCGTCATGATTAAGAAGATTACACTGTATTCTTTCCAGTCACCTGCTGGAGGCAATGACCTTGTATTTATTTTAGCAATGAAATTGGATATAACACGATCACTTTCTCTGCAATAGCTATGGCACGACCAAACAGCAGCTTAAAGGTCAAATAATTCTGGACCTAGTAAACACAAACTATAGATTCTGCCCTTAACTCTGACCTTGACCTAACTTAGACCAAATACTGATTTAAAACAATGGCTCCTCTGATAATTGCTGTGTGATTTTTCTAGATAATGATATATTACAGAAATGTTACATTAAGAGAGCAGTCAGAGGGGTGCCTGGGTGGCTCAGTTGGTTAAGCGTCCGACTTTGGCTCAGGTCATGATCTCGCAGCCCTGTGTGGAGCTCTGTACTAACAGCTCAGAGCCTGGAGCTGCTTCAGGTTCTTTGTCTCCCTCTCCCTCTGCCCCTCACCCCCTCATGCTCTCTCTCTCTCTCTCTCTCTCTCAAAAATAAATAATAAAATATTAAGAGAGTAGTCAGAAAAGTTAATTATTAGTGGCAATTTGTTTAACACTAAATTATCAGTAGCCACTTAATACCTCAGGCCATCCATCAAAAATAGCCAATTTACTAATATTTAATGGCTACAAACTATGTGGCTGACACTAAGAGAAAGCCACATTTGGATGGTCTCATTGCCTACTACTTATCAACCAGTTCAGGGTTGCTGGCAAAGCACATTCAAACTTTATTAAATGCATTCTCTGTTATTTAGTCCATACATGGGAAATGATTCTAGAAAGCACAGGAAATTCTAAATTTAGGCAGTGCAGGATTTTGCATCACCATCATCCTTTTTAATGTGTTGGGGGTGGTAAGGAATAGTAAGAAAAAGGATAACTCAGTGCTCCCTATTTACCAAGGATTTGTGACGTATTCTTATACGGAGAAAACTCTACCACTCTTCTCTATCCTAAAAAGAAAATTGGAACATATTGAGAATAATCTTTTTGGATTATTATGCTTAGGAAAACAAAAATACTGTTTTTTGTTGTTTCTATATGCACAAGAATCATCGGAAGCTAAATAACAGCACTGTGTAAATAATAGTGCACACTTCTACATGTGCCACACAGGCTCACCTCACAAGACCTCTGGGAACTATTTTCACTAGGCTAGTCACGTTTCCACATGTGACTAACAGACTGCATTCGTTACCTCCAATGTCAATGTTAGATTTGTCATCCTCATGTAAGGGAACCAAAGCAACTTGGGTTAGGTTGTTTGGCAGTTGATGTCCCATCTTTGGTTCCTGAAGAAAATATGTAATGATGATATTTGTGTTATTAGAGTGGTGTTTCAAATTTAACACTAAAGCACTCTCAGTCCAGAAAAGTATAAATATATCATTATGGAAGGATATTTGCCTTCCTCCTGGGAGAAACAATAAGGGAGGAGAGAAATATATGAAAGTATGGCTGAAAATTAGCCAGGGTTGCTAATCCCCTGATAAGGTATTCGTGAAGGAAAGAATACCCAATAAATTTGAAATATTTTATATTATTTCAATTTTAATATCCGTATTTAAATACATGATGCATCGTTTATGCCATCTGCTATATAGATATCAATGAGAGAATAGTTGATCAAACTGCTGAGGACATCTGTTGGATTAAAATGAAAACTCGTATTTCACAGTGGAAATACCCTGAACCTTAATGAGAGATCCTGATTTTCTTTGTGGTTCAGGTGAAAGCACTGGGTTTTCAGCTTCTAACATAATTCAAGGTAGCTATGGTAACATTATAGAACAGACTAATACTAGAATATTATTATTCTCAATTAAATATTTTTTCCTAGATTCCATTAATATCAATAATCACTGGATGTCTGTGATACAAAGATGGTTAGGACAGGGTCCCTGCTTTTTGGGAGCTTTGGTTATTCTGTTGGAGGCACACAAATAAACAGATGGTACAATGCAATCACATGATAAATAGAAGCATATGTAAGTACTGGGGCTGCATAGATAAGTTGGATCCAGCTGGGAAGGCTGACCTGGAGGGATGAAGGTAGATATTTGAGAATGTTACAAAATGATCTACATCTTGAAAGACTAGCGGAAGTGGCCAGGCAAAGAGGAAGGAGGTCGGAATTCATACCAAGAGAAAACTACCTATGTAAAGGTGCCGAGGAGAGTGAATTGTCTTGTTTGGGAAACTGCAAGTATTTCAAAGTGTCCAGGGCAGTCTGTGGTTTTTGTTTTTTTGTGGGGTTTTTTTGGTTTTGGTTTTGTTTATTTGTTTGTTTTTGTTTGTTTTTAATAGGATTTAGGAAACTTCAGAAGTGTAGTAGAAGGGACAGGAAAAGGCTACATCATGACCAACTTGGGATTCCCTTGGTAGGTCTGACTTAGTCTTGAGGCTATGAGGAAACTAAGCGTGAGGGTGGCTAGATTAGACTTGTTGCTGGCTGCACCAAAGAACAGACGAGAAAGTAAATTTGAGTGTGTGTGTGTTGGGGGGGAGGGGCGGGGAGGCGGGGCAGATTGTTAGCTTGTGTACTGCCCTCAGCTTGCCTTTGGCTCCCTCATCACGAGAATGGTGAAAGAACAGAGGGGTCATTTTAATATTAAACACTGCTTATATGATGATACTGTTTTATAGTATGATATTATTGAGTTATAACATAGTTCGATCATAGAAGTATAATTTGGTTTTTAACAAGTTTGGAAAGGAAACAACTGGTCTCAGAGTTATTAAGGGTCACAATCAAGGAGTAGGTGCACTGAAGATAGGCATGGTTATAATGGATGCCAAGTCATTTTCCATATTATAAATATGTGATAATGGAAGTAACCAAAAGCAGGGCCTCAAGCCAAGTGACACTTGTTTAAAAAATAAAATTCAAGTGAGTGAATTTGAAGATCTAACTGGCTTTATTAAATGATTATGAATCAACAGCCTCCCCCATCTAGCAAGTAGACAGGAGTACTGAGGAGTTGTACACAACGGAAGATTTTTACAGGAAGGAGGGTGGGGCAGAAAGTTATTAGCAAAAGAAAAGGATTGTTCCAGACAAGATTGCTTTCCCTGAGGGGAAGTCAGGGGCTCTTGTCATGCAGATTACCTCATATTCCTTTTCTGTTAGAGAGAGCCTGTGATGTCAGACTCCTTGGAACCTATCAGAACATTCCTGACTGATTAAGTCTACATTTCTGGTGGAGGTTGAAACTGCAGTTAAACTAGACATTGAGCCCAGATTTGAGAATTTGGCCTAAGTGACACCATTTTGGGCCTGTGGTTTTCTTTTTAACACTCTGTATTATGTCCTGGAGGGAAGCACTGGGCAGGGAATGAGAGGCTGGATGAAATGAAATGAGAGTAAATAAAACGATTCTTTTGAATGGTTGTTATTTGTGTGTATTTAGTTGGTTGTTTTGTGATATGCAGATATGATATGTTAGCCTGAGAACTATTTAGGTAGTAAAATGGAAGCAGATACTGCTTAGATGCTTTTCTGCCTGGATGCTTTGGCTTCCCCCAGTGGAAGAAAGGGAAGTACAACGTGGAGTCAAATAAGTGATACCGAGGTGGGGAGTCTAGAGGCAATAGGGTTCATTGATGGTAAATTCGGGTTAGATGAGTTTAGTTTGGACACATACAATGTGGCACATCTGTTTAAAGCCAAGTAGGGGACATCCAGGTAGATAGTTAGGATTAGAGGTCAGGAGAGGAGTCTGTTTTATTTATCTTTTATTATTTTTTTAATATTTATTTATTTATTTTGAGAGAGAGAGGGAGTGAGCGAGCAGGAGAAGTGCAGAGAGAGGGAGAGAGAGCATCCCAAGCATGCTCCGTGCTGTCAGCACGGAGCCCAGTACAGGGCTCGAACTCGCAGACTGTGAGATCATGACCTGAGCTGAAACTGGAGTCGGTTGCTTAACTGACTAAGCCATTCAGGCACCCCTGTTTTATTTTGATGAATCATATTCAGTTCTGTTCACCTAAGTAATTGAGAGTAAACTAGATTTGTTTGGGGTTTGTTGCTTGTTTTACGTGAAGGAGCAGCACGGAAGAGGGAGATTAGACTGACAAATAACGACATTCCTGTCATAGTTAAGAGAGCACGGGCGCTCACATAGAGAGCTCACATAGGGAGCATGTGTGCATGCATGAGCAGGGGAGGGAGGGAGAGAGAATCCCATGCAGGCTCTGTGCTGTCAGCGAGGAGCCTGACATGCAGCTCAGTCTCACAAACTGTGAGATCATGACCTGAGCCAAAATCAAGAGTCAGGTGCTTAATCAACTGAGCCACCCAGACACCCCTCAAATTTGTCTTTTAAAATGTCTTAGTGTATTCTAAAGTAATTCTTTATTCCTAAATGGGTAACACTATGAAGATCCCTATTTTGGCCCAATTTTCCTGCCCCTTCTTAATCCTGTGATTATATTACTATTCTAAATACTAAATATTCTTCTCCTTTTTTTTTTCTACCTCTGAAATTTCTCTATCTAAACTTTGTTGAAATAACCACACATTTTACTTATGAAATTTGTTCCTGCACAGTATAGCTTACAAACTATGGAGAAAATATATAACATAATCAAGTATGAATATCTTCAAATGTCATTGTAATTAGGATCCACAGGCAACCATGCCATTATCAATGTGCAGTACTGACTCACAATAATAACAGTAATATTATCATTTATACTTTAATGGCACCTATTGGCTTACAAAGAATGCCAATACATTTTACCTTTTTGGTAAAGCTGCCCTATATTTCAACAGTGTTGATTTTGGGTAAATTTATAGAAATACCTAAAATTCAAAGATTTTAACTTTTCCTTCCTTATTTTTTCTTCCTGACTTATTTTAATACTCCCTCTACTCCCTTACCTAGGTTCCACTTTTCATCATAAATAATCAGTGCTCTAGGATTTGCTCTCTTGTGTGTTACTCATTTTCTGTTCCAAGTTTCTGTAGTCCTTGCTATTCTTCATATGGAAACATATATATCTGATTTTTCATCCTTTGCCAACCTTCTAGGGTGACTCCCCACTAACTAAGCATGCCACCTCACTATAACAGAACAGAGGACAAAAAGAATCTTTGAATGATTCCATTTGAACCACCCAATAGAGTTACAGTGATAGTCAGAGGTAAGCCATGGACATATCAAAGCAACAGTAAACTGCCTGTACCCCTTCTTATGTATGCCTGATACACATTTACTTCCATCCTATCTCTTTTCACTCGGGACAGCCCCCCCTCTGATACTTGCTTTTTAACCTTATGGCATTCAAGCTGTGTCCTTCCCTAAAGAATTTGCCCTGGGATGCTCCTGAAACTCTGAAACTGTTCACCCTGTCCTGGCCTACGCTCATCTAGTTCTAGTGTCGTGGGAGTCACTCCTGAAGCCTGTTGGGGCCAGCCCAGGAACCTGTAGGCCATGGCAAGAGGATCTTTGAATAATGACTTAGAAGTAATGTACAGACATTTAAATCATAACCTTCCAGAAATTATGACATTTTCTTCCTTACCTAAAACAGAAAGACTTGAGATAATTTCTAGCCTCTTAGAAGAAGATATGGGAGAGGTTTTCGAATAGGCCTGTGATTAGGTCTTTGTCTTGATTCTGACTGGAAAACTGGGGACTCTTCTCCCAAACCTCATCCACAGTGTGATCAAAGTTTTGTCACTGAGGCATACAGCTGCTTTCATCTCCACTGTCTGAAGGACGTGACATCAAAGTGCTATGGGGGAAGCAAACAGCTTGTACAAGAGGGAGGCTACAATGTTACACCTTTTCTAGGCAAGCCCAGGATAGAAATACACATGTACCCACACCCAAATACAACAGACGATTTTCTCAACCTATGTCACTAGTGCCTGAGGAAACGTGAAGATGAAAAGACTATTGATTCATTGGAGCAGATTAATCAGTTTAGAACTAGCTGGGGAAATCTTCCATGAGTCATGGAAGCGATGCACAAGAGAAGTCATTAAGCTTTGAATGTTTACCTCTTCTTTGTGAGCAGCTCCTACTGACTGAAAAATGCATGCTGTTAATTGGTAAGACACTCTCTTGCTTTGACAGTAAGCCACAGTGTTGTTTCCTTCCACGTCAGAAGAAGGAAGCCATGTATATGATGTGTCTGGATATGTTCTCTATAGTCAGTCTATCAGTAGGTGGAAAATTTGGCATTTTACCTGATTGAGGTATTATAGGTCAGTCTTCTATGGGAGTGGTACCAAGCAGTATGTTCCTCTGAGGAGACGCCAATTATTATGCCTCACAACCAAAGTGGTCAGAACTATGAGAGGTGTTGGCGTTAGGTAATATTATAACTGGAAATAAGAATTCTACCAAAGTATTTAGGGTCACTCCACTTCTGGGTACATTTTATTATCATGTTTTTTTTATCATGCTTAAATAGACAAAAAACTGCTTTTCTAAAAGTAAACTAACCTTAGTTTTCCTTTCCATGCCATAAGAAAGTAGCTAGAATATTCTCATTAGCTTGATTTCAAATGGAATCCACTAAAGTTCAAGGGGAACCTGCTTCACATTAATATCGTCTTTGGATAGTTATGTCATAGTCAAATATGGGACAGTTGTCCATATATTTTTATTCTGATGTTAAAGAATCGAAACAAACTCATCAGAAATGGGAATTACATCTTGGCAAGGATGCGGAGAAAGAGGATCTCTTTTGCCCGGCTGGTGGGAATGCAAACTGGTGCAACCGCTGTGGAAAACAATATGGAATTTCCTCAAAAAATTAAAACGAGAACTACCCTACAACCCAGCAATTGCACTACTAGGTATTTTTCCAAGGGATACAGGTATGCTGTTTTGAAGGGGCACATGCACCCCAATGTTTATAGCAACACTATCAACAATAGCCAAAGTATGGAAAGAGCCCAAATGATGTTCATCAATGGATGAATGGATAAAGAAGATATGGTGTATACACACACACACACACACACACACACACACACACACACACAATGGAGTATTACTCAGCAATCAAAAAGAATGAAATCTTGCCATTTGCAACTACGTGTTTGGAACTAGAGGGTATTTTGCTAAGTGAAATTAGAGAAAAACAAATATCATATGACTTCACTCATAATGAGGACTTTAAGATACAAAACAGATGAACATAAGGGAAGGGAAGCAAAAATAATATAAAAACAGGGAGGGGGACAAAACATAAGAGACTCTTAAATATGGAGAACAGAGGGTTATTTAAGGGATTGTGGGAGGGGGTGGGCTAAATGGGTAAGGGGCATTAAGGAATCTACCCCTGAAATCATTGTTGCACTATATGCTAACTAACTTGGATACAAATTTTAAAAATTAAATTAAAATAAAATAAAACAAAATGAAAAAAAAAACAGGAATACATCTAAATCCCCATTTTCCTAGTCTTGTAAGCTGGTAGAATCAAAATCTAGAAGAAAAGAAAAAAGAGAGAGAAAATAAAACAGATTTCTTCAATATTTTTCTTTGTCTTTTATAATTTGTTTGCTTGTAGATTTATATGTCAGTCTATATCTAAATTCAGAGATATGGCTGAAGCAAGATAGTCTAAGCCTTGAAAATCAATCAGTTTCTCTCTTCTCCTTCTCTCCCTCTCTCTCTCATTTTATACACGTACACACACACATACTCTCACACTTAAATGTAATGTGAATGGAGAATTGATTTATCAGAAACAACTGAGACTTTAGGGATTTACCCTTTCTAAGTATTAATAAAAAGCATATTTGTTTTGATTCTATTGATCAAGAGGTTGCTTTTTGCTTCTCTTAAGTACTATTTGGTATGTGAATGTTCTGTAAACTTGTGCATAAGATCACAGAGTCCACACATTATAAAACCTGTATTTGTATAAGACTTATATGGATTTAAGAAGTGAAAGCAGAACATCTCTCAGAGTAATAACTCTGACAAAGAAGCCTTACGTACTAAGAATACACTGAGTACACATCATAGGATAAGAGCTTTAAGTTGGAGTTAGGCTTCTAAAAATAACTGTGAGTGCTCAATCTTTCTACTTTTTACACAGTCTTACACAGCAGAGGATTTCCTAGGCTTATCCTATTAGATTGCATAATCAATACACCAGCTTCTAGCATTACTTATAATTTAAGGCTTTATTTGTTTGTCTGCATTTAAGGTCATGCCTTTAGAATTAAGTAACATGTACTATTGCTGATTTGTGCAGTTACTACTTCACTGTAAAGAAGATGAACTTTAAAAGCATTCTTTTAACTTGAGAATTACAAGCCACACCTACTGCAAACACACACAAATGAGACTATGGTTGAAGCAGAAGGTTCTGTGTTCTGCAACTGCCATATAAACTTACACACTCAAACTCACCTCTTCTTACTTGAAGCAAAGCTCTTTTTACGGGTTGAATTGTGCCCCCGAACAGATATGTTGAAGTTATAATGCCCAAGTATCTGGCAATGTGACCTTATTTGTAAATAAGATCTTTGCAGATGTAATCAAGTTCAGAGGAAATCATTGGAGTGGGCCTTAATCCAACATGACTGCTGTCCTCATAAGAAGACGAAAACATTGTGTGACAACAGAGGCAGAGATTAGAGAGATGTAGCTGCAAGCCCAGGAGTGCCAATAATTATAGCCTCCACCACAAGTTGGAAGAATCAAAGAAGGTCCTGCTGACTTTGATATCAAATTTTTAAGCTACTGAACAATGAGAGAATAAATCTGTTTGGCTTTAAAAAAAAAAAAAAAAGAAAGTATGGGGGCACCTGGGTAGCTCAGTTGGTTAAGTGTCTGCCTTCAGCTTGGGTCACGATCTCACCGTTTGTGAGTTCAAGCCCTGCATGGGGCTGTCTGCTGTCAGCGTGGAGCCTGCTTCAGATCCTCTGTCCCCCTCTCTCTCTGCCTATCTCTCTCTCTCTCAAAAAGAAACTAAAAAAAAAAAACAAAAACAAAAGTGGTTTTCTGAAGTAACACAATAATTTTAGCCAGTGTCTTTTAAACTTGTGATTGAGATGGTCTTTGCCTAGGGAAATAGTTTTCTATACAATTTAATCAGCCACTGACCTAATAAGCACATATTTGCCTGAAATAGCTAACTCTATGGGAGTGTTGGGCAATACAGATCCTAGTGGATGCCCTCATCATTTTACTCGGACAGATTGTAGTAATAATTTGACTTGTACTGTCATTTTCAGAATGGAGATGGTTTAACCCAAAGCATGGTTGATTTTTTTTCCTCTTAAATACCCATATGTGAGCAGAGTATAGGATAATGATTATTAAGGTATAGCTTCAAATGTACTGTATCCTGTAACCTGTAGTTAGCAGGTCAGAGACCCAAAGGAGAGCTACTCCTTCTTACATGAGGCCACAAGCAAGTTAAGGAAACTCTGCACTTCATCCTCATAAAGGCTCTTGTAGCTGCCATAACGTTGCTGTGATAATCACCAGGTCAAATTAGATTCTTATTTTAAGAGATCTGTGTAAACCATACTCAATGTTTTTGTTGGTGGTGGTATTACAATTATTATTATGACTATGCCAAGATAACGGAAGTAATACTTACAAGCATGTAGAGACCTAAGGGCTTTTTTTGTTTTTCAATCCTTAGGCAAACCAGATGAAACCATGGGCAAGTAACAGTATTTTCTATGACTTTGAAATGTATTGTTCCTTGCATATTAGATTAAAATAAAGTTTGATAGTCCAAATACACTTATTTATGTGTGTAGTCAGTTGTTTTTATCTTTAAAATAGGTATATTCTTAGACTCAATTTGCTGATAAAAAAGGTAGCCTAAATTTTTGCCCAGATCTCATACAATTCCAACTTTTTATGGATCTGTGGATAAATGTCAGTCTACCATAGGGAAGATTGTTTAGTGAGTCAATTCTTTTATTTTATTTCATTAATCCTTCTTAAACCTGGTGGTCGGGGGCCTGACCCAGTAGCAAATCCAGGTAGAAAAAGAAAACACAGAGAAATTTATTTATCATACCATCATGCCACTACTTGGCTATGTTAAATGTCAAGGGCAAATTCTACCACTGCTGAGGTGGGATTTCAGAATCAGTTACAGGTGAGAGCCTGACTTTTGGAATAATGGAAAAGCTCTTTTTTACCCCAACGTCAATAACCAGTTGCTAAGTTTCTTGTCAGCTTGCACATTTGTTTTCTCTATGGTGTAAAATTCTCTATTGTTTAGTTATGCTTATCTCTAAACATCAGATTTTAATAAAATCCCTGATGATGTCTATGTTTGCAAAGAGATTAGAATGGTAACTGGCAGTAGAAAGTACTACAAACATGTTATTAAGTGAAAACACACACATACACACTATTACTAAATGTAGACCCTCATGTAGAGAAATGTAGATGGAAAACACCTGAACACCACATTGGGTATCAGCCCTTTTGTATAGAGCCACTTTATGTCAGCCTTTTATATAATGCCTCTCATTTGATCTTCCAGTAAAGTACAAGTTCTGTGTTATACCATCTGCCATATAAATTGACATATATGTAAATTATCTATGAGGAAAAATATAATGCCTTGTTTTTCCTATGGTAACAAACATTTATAGAAGCAAAAAAATTGCACATACAATAACTTTTATCATCTAATAATTAACAATAATCACCCAAGGGCTACACTCGAGCTGAAAAACTGTTCTTAATTCCTGCTTCTTTTATGTCCCAGGTGGCCACTTTCCTTATTAAAGGCAGAAGGTTGAGCCTACCAAAAAGGATGATAGTTCTTTGTTTCACTTCAATGTCACTTTAATTTCAGCAGTTTTTAAAACTACCAATATGCTAAAACCTCTAATTAGCGGAGTTAAACAACTTGAGAGTGCCATCAAAGAGATGATCTACTAATTTGAAAATCATTAGTGCAGAGTTGCTTCACTAAAACCCATACAATTAATTTAAAAGTGCGTATTAAATAATAGCATTTAGAGATACGTTTGGAGATGTGCCATCATTACTTATTTTACTTTGACCAGGTGTTAGTGGAAGCACACAGCATCCGTAAGTGGTTCACACTGAATCTGCCTCCCTATGTGGCATGCACCTTCTATACTCTGGAGGATTAAGCCTCAGACAAGGACCTCCTTCCAGAAGACTCTTCCTATTCAATGCCAGGATCGTTTGCTTCATCCTGGGCTTTGGGAATAGGAGGAAAAGAAGAGAACCCTTTGAGTGTTCTTGGCCAATGGGAAAAAGTGAAGTATGACTGAATGACCCAACCGTCTTTATTGACCTCAAACTCTCCAGGGAATTTTCCTTTAGAGGTTTCCTCTGATGAAAACCTGAGATCATTTTTCCTCTAAATTCCCCTAAGATGTAGTAGACGTTCCCTTTTGCTAGTTGAGGTGAAAACATGTATTTTAAAGAATTTCTGTGCTACAGTTATGTTCTTAAAATGCTTTAAACTTTTGCATTAGGATTATGTATTTTACTTATATACATGGTTATGAAATATGTGGCTGTGATCTTTGGAATGGAGATAGTTTATACTGTAGTTCAAACAGACCAGTGATTCAGTTCCAGCTTTGGCACTGATAAATGTGTGTGACTTTGAGCAAGTTTCTTAATTTTTCTAATTTTTGCATCTCTTACCTGTAAGAACAATATCAGGTTTCAAGAATGTTATGAGGAGCAATGAGTTCGTAGAATAGTACCTCATAAGGAGTAAAGTACTCAGTGTATGCTAATCTCTTCCATTGTTCCTTTATATTTAAGTATATATAGAAAATATGTTTATGGATAGATATATGTGCAGAAATATTTAAAATATACTTGCTGGGGTGCCTGGGTGGTTCAGTCAGTTAACCATCCGACTTCGGCTCAGGTCATGATCTCATGGTTTGTGAGTTTGCACCCTGCATTGAGCTCTGTGCTAATGGCTCAGAACCTGGAGCCTGCTTCAGATTTTCTCTCTCCCTCTTTTTCTGCCTCTCCCCTACTCATGCTCTCTCTCTTTCTCTCTCTCTCTCAAAAAAAAAAATAAATAAACATTAAAAAAATTAAAAGCAAAATTAAGATAAAATGAAATAAGGGACGCCTGGCTCAGTCAGTTAAGCCTTCCACTTCAGCTCAGGTCTTGATCTCAGGGTTCATGGGTTCAAGCTCCACATTGGGCTCTGTGCTGACAGCTCAGAGCCTGGAGCCTGCTTAGGATTCTATGTGTCCCTCTCTCTCTGCCCCTCCACCGCTCATACTCTGTCTCTCTCTCTCTCTCCCTCTCTTTCCCTCTCAAATAATAAACATTAAAACAAAATAAAATAAAATAAAATATATTTACTTATATTTACTTGTATAAGCAAGCAATGAAAATATTTGCTCAAAATACTAATTATAGAAAAACCACACTTAAAATCTTAAAATAATACCTGATTTTGGGCCTTTCTATAACAAGTATTAATTAACTCTTAGTATAAAAAATTAGGCTAATAGACATACCAACTTAAAAAATAATGTATTAATATGTTTAATTTTTATTTTAAAATAATGCACTAGTGCATAAAGAAATACGAGAAAAAATATCCATAATCTCAAGCATGATTAAATTTTAATTTATCAATCTACTTAATGCAGATTTTGTATTTTATCATGCGATTGAAGCAGGAAAACATATATTTAGAATTTGAGGGATTAATTGTCCAGGGAACAAGTCTAGAACTTAAAATAACCAAACATCATTCTTTTTATGGCAACAGTAATCTAGTTATGCAGTAACTTTATATTTTATTGCTAAAAGCTATTTGAATCCTTCTGTAATGCAAAAGGATTGATTTCAAGAGCACAAATGTTTGGAAGCAGATCATAACAGTCACAAATAAGAAAAATAAATACATTTTTCGAACTGAAAAATATATGTAATTGTATATTATTTTTTAAAGTGTCATTTCTAAAAATCATGGCATTTAAATTACTTGGAGATAATGCTACCAAGAATACAAATACAGAGGCGCTTGGGGGGTTCAGTCAACTGAGGGTCCAACTCTTGATTTGGGCTCAGGTCATGATCCTGGGATCATGGGATTGGGCCCCACATTAGGCACCATGCTGAGCATGGAGCCTGCTTGGAATTCTCTTATTCCCTCAACGCCTTTCCCATGTGCACGTGTTCTTTCTCTCTTTCCCTCTCTCTCTCTCTCTCTGAAATAAAAATTTTAAAAAAGTTCAAAAAATATAACCATGTATTTCAAGGTTTCAAGAGCTTCTATCATTTGATTTGCCTGGAAATAATTCATTACTTCCTAATTTAAAAACATAGTGCTAATGTTATGGAACAAGGTTGACAAGTTATGAAATCAAAGCACAATGTTGACAGGTTCTCTTTCTTCTTGCCTACATTGGAGTTAATATTTGCTTTCAAAGCACTATACTGGGAGGAAATGCCACATCATATATATATTTTTTAAGAAATATTCTTTCTCATTATCTACATTTTGACCTTACACACAACATAGCTGTCAGCCTTTTCCCTGAGTCTCCTTAGGAATTGCATGTAGAGTGTTTCTACTGAATAATTCAATTTAGGACAGCCTCATTGAGTTGATCTCCACTTGTCTTCCTACTGACCTTATCACTTACTATGATCTATAACAAAACGTGATGAATAATGTTTAATTCAACTAAGATACCTCCTCAAAGATGTTTCTTAAATGTTTCTGTTTGTAATTTACAAATCCAGCAATTCTAGGGGACATACTTCCAAAAACAAAAATGCTCAAATGAGTACTTAAAAACAAGGATAGCTCTATTTCAATCACTAATCAGTATAAATCTTGCTCCTGATGTCTATCCATTGTTACCATACTTCAGCACTGTAAAATTGATAGAGAACAACAATTTATTACCCTGACTCTCTTCTCTTATACACAGATTAAGTAAACTCATGTTCAGTTGAAGGTACACTTTGGAATTGGTGACCTGTTATGCTACACTTCTTATGACTTCAGGCAGATTATGCTCAGCTGTATTCCTTATCTTGAGAACTTCTTAATGTATCTTTGTATCTGATTGGTATTGCTGAAATTGATGTAAATGATAAGTTTATTCAGTGGTTGAAGAAGTAAATTGAAACTGATCAAAATTTGATACTTTAGCTGTTGATGTATATATTTCTGAGTCAAGTTCTATATATCCAAGTTTGCTTCTATGTATCCAATTTTGCCTACTTAGATTCATGCTTGTATTTGATTTCAAATGATAAAGAAGAATTCATTCAGATGTTCAATAATGGAATATTTTGTCCTTCTAAATTAATAGAATTTTGGTTCATATAAAGATGATGGACCAGAGAACTTTTATACCTGTGGCAGAACACTAAATGGCTTAGTTTGAGTTTGACCATCCTAAGTCAGAAGGTGTAGGGAACTCTAGAGTAAACATTTCTTTTCTTTTTTTGTCATAGCCCTGATCCAAATTAAGTAACGATGTAAACAGTATATCAAACAAATGCTTAGAAACTAGATTAACCTAGACTATAAACCTAAAATATATTTTTTTCTGTATGAAAGTTGCCAGATGGAATAATCAAATTTACTTATATATATTCTTGTTAATTGGACTCAATATGTTTTCCTCAAAAAAATAATTACATTCAGTGATGCCTCAGTGAAGTGATGACTTAAATGAGAAAACCCTTTGAATAATAAAAATCTATAAGGAACAGTTTGTTGGTAAATCATTGCCTACATGAAAACAAGAGAAACCCTGATTAAATCAGAGCTAACAGATATTTATTTCCTTTCAATAGGATTCAAGTCATATGGAAGTTGGTAATATTTGGATCATATGATAAATCACGTGGAGTATATAGTCTTCCCATTCATGTTATTATTATTGATGTAGACTAAAATACAATAGTCATTTTTTTTTAAATGAAAGGAGAACAGCCACATAATAAAAGAAAAAAGAAAAGAAAAGAAAAGAAAAGAAACATTCCTGGACCTTCACCAAGCCCTATCAGATCTAGTTTTTCCTTCTTATTTTTTTTTTTAATTTTTATTTATTTTTGAGAGAGAGAGAAATAGAGCACAAGTTGGGGAGGGGTAGAGAGGGAGGGTGACACAGAATTGGAAATAGGCTCCAGGCTCTGAGCTGTCAGCACAGAGTCCAACACAGGGCTCGAACTCGTGAACCGTGAGATTATGACCTGAGCTGAAGTCAGATGCTCAACTGACTGAGCCACCCAGGCACCCCCAAGTTTTTCCTTCTTTAGGTCTCCTCTTTGCCTGATGTTGATTTTCTACATTAAATAAGGGTTTTCATGTGAGATTTGAACTGATCAGTTAGTCTTTCAGCCTAATATTTTGCCTGAAATCATGAATATAATGTTTATAAAATCAAGAGCAGTGTCATGTAGTAGCTAATGGTATGGTCTCTAGAGTCAGATTGGGTTCAAAACAATGAATCTTCCACTTATAAACTTGTAACCTTGGGCAAGTCACGATGTTCTCTACCTGAATATTATCATTTATCGAATGGCAATAAGAACAATCAGATGAAAGATTGATTAGATCAATACAATAATTGGTGCTTTGAGCAGTTTAGAGCCCTTCATGTTGTTACCATCACACTGTTTTTCAAGGATAACCCCATGTGTGTGTTTTATCGCCATAGTCAACCTACCTTTCTGGCTTGAGCTTTTTGTAGCTGGGATTGTAACGGTGGATGGTGCTGGTGGGGAGGGTAGGAGCCAATAAAGAGGATGCCGGTAATGGTATAAATATCATTCTTCCATTTAGGGTTCTTTCAGCAGCAGCCTCTGAATCACATGGCTGCTGCCTAAATACTGACATTCCACTGTGAGGGCTGGGTTGGCCCTCATGTACACAATGCGCATAGACAAAATTCAATGTGTAAAGAGAATGATTCTGGTCTTGTAGAATAACAGAAAAGATCCCTACACCTGATCAGTCTCCTCTGTAAAGAAAAGCCTAAATTGCTTGAATCTTTCTGAATTTTCCATAACCTCCTGAATTATTCTGCTTTCCTTTTTCTTTTACCATTTCATAAAAATCTTATATGCTAAATTCTATAGACCTTATCTCCTCAAAATTATTTATGGCTGTTCTTGTTTTATACTTTATGCTTTTATGCTATTTCAGTTTTCATTTCACCTCCCTTAGGCTTCCAATAGCTTTTAAACATAGCTTTTCTTTAGTCATTGTTAAATCCATCTATTACCTCCCCACGGCTGTAGTTTGGGCCATATAATTCCTTCTTTTTAATATTCTTTTGTTTATTTTTGAGAGAGAGGGTGGGGGAGAGGTAGAGGGAAAAAGAGAGAATTTTAGGCAGTTTCTGTGCTGTCACTGTAGAGCCTGACTTGGGGCTTGAACTCATGAACTGTGAGATCATGACCTCAGCCGAAGTCAAGTCAAGAGTCTGTCACTTAATGGACTGAGCCAACCAGGTGCCCCTGAGCCACATAATTGTTTGCTGTGAGGGAGCTTCTCTGTGAATTGGGGGGTGGGGGCACTTAGTAGCTTCACTAGCCTGTACCTATTAGATGTTAACAGCACTTCCTCCAGTTATAAAAACAAAAAAATTCAGCAATGTTCCCTGGGTGACAGAATCATCCTCAGTTGAGAACCACTGTTATATAAAAATAACATATCTCAAAAACACTTATATATGAATAATCATAGATTCAGGGAAATCTTTTTAACCAATACAGAAAGTTCAGTAGCTCACAGGGAAATTGTAGATTTATTTTCCTACATAAAGTAATCAAAATGTTTGTATGGCAAATTACATCATTAAAAAATAAATAGGAAAACAGTAAATTAGGAATAGACATTTAAAGCAAATAGTTAAAGAATTGATATCCAGTCTTCAACTATGTATTACAAATTCATAAGAAAAAAACAAGAATTTCATCAGAAATGAGAAGTCCAGTTGGTTAATAAGTATATGAAAACATTCTCAAATTCTTAGTCTGAGAAATGGAAATAAAAATAACTGTGGCTTCAAAACACAGGGTCGCGGGGCGCCTGGGTGGCTCAGTCGGTTAAGCGGCCGACTTCGGCTCAGGTCATGATCTCACGGTCTGTGAGTTCGAGCCGTGCATCGGGCTCTGTGCTGACAGCTCAGAGCCCGGAGCCCGTTTCAGATTCTCCGGGTAGTTTGGGAGATTCTCCGGGTGTCTCCCTCTCTCTCTGACCCTCCCCTGTTCATGCTCTGTCTCTCTCTGTCTCAAAAATAAATAAACGTTAAAAAAAATAATAAAATAAAAAAAACTGTGGGCTACTATTTCTCACTAGAAAAGGTGATGAAGTGTGATTTTACTTGTTTTTGGAAAAGTTACAGCCTTTTGAAACATTCTGGCAATATATTTCAAAATCAATTGAAAACTTTACTCTTTGACCCAACAAACACACTCCTGAGAATCCATTTGATAGAGATAAAGGTTATATGTACAAAGTTGTTTATTACAGAATAGTTTGTAGTGGCAAAAACTAGAAAACAATAGAAAAATACGAGAATTAACTATAACAAAATCAACAATGGGTAATTGACATAGTTACATGAACACTAGATTATTTGGAGGAATTTTCCTGTGATAAAAGCTAAATGCAGGGAAGTATATATGATATGATCCATTTTTGTAGGGAAAAAAAAGCCAGAATCTGTGTGTGTGTGTGTGTGTGTGTGTGTGTGTGTGTTGGGTATGTGCCTAAGGAGATAAATGAAAATGAACCTAAACACACATTCTTACTTTGGCTATTATCTAACTGCATTCCTCTGGAAAATTGAAATGCTCTTCTCCAGCTCCACTTACCGTTTCCCCTCAAAAACAAAGAAATAAACAATACAAACATAATTAAAATGCAGTCTCCCCTGGACACCCCATTGGCTTTTGAATTATTCCCATTATATCTATGTCCATCAAGATGCCTTAACAACATGACTATGCCCCTGAGTAAGGAAGGGAATCTTGCATTAGATTTAACAGCACAGTCAAAATTTATTTATTCACCCTTTTTTTCAAAAACAGTGTTTTCAACAAAAAATATTTAGTGTGTCCACCGAATCATGCAATTTAGAGTTTAACATGATCAATGAGACATAGCCCCAGCCCTAATCTAGGAGTAGATGCCAGGCAAATGAGAAGATCATCATGTACCAGATGGAAGTCACCACAACAAGGGAATTGGAGTCCCAAGGGAGCCCAGAAGAGATTTAAAGCCAGTGAGAAACAAACAAAGCTTATTTTTTCTTTTCTGTTCGTTCTTTGAATAGATCTTAGGAATTAAACCCTTTGCAATAAATTCATTTTTAGTATATCAGCGTATTACTGAGTTGAATTTCAGGAAGTTAATGTCACTTTAAATAACATGTATATTCAAGATTTTTATAGAACACATTTCTTTGTTCATTGAATACTCCATTTCTAGTTCCTGGAACATCTAGAATTTGGGCAACCTTAGGTTTATTTGTTAAGTATAGCCATGTATTTTCATGTGTGAAAAAAAGTGTAAGGAATGAATTTTATTTCTCAAAATGAAAACTTGTGCGTGGGTCCATTATACCGTATGCATAGTATAATATGCAAATAATTTTCATTTCTTAAAATTGAATCTCATTTTTACACGTGTGTGTGTGTGTGTGTGTGTGTGTGTACACATGGATGGATGTATGGACGGATGGATGGGGCAACATGACCTTATTTTATAAGTAACAATGAATTTCACTTTAAGAAACTTAACTCTTTCAACCAAACGGGGCTGGTTATTTTTGTCAGCAGCCATATGCAATTCCAAAGTTTATGAGGTTGGGTGTTTCAGCTTTATCATGTCCTATTTTTCCTAATTGGATAACTCCATTAAAACATGAACAAAAAATTATCTACGTATATTCAATATATTTTTAAATAACTTAAAATTTTCCAATAATTTAAGAGTTAATTCGACAAAGGCAGGGATATCTTTGTGTGTATGTGGGCATGACCTTTTAGTTGCACAGGGACCCACTTCCAGAAGGACCTTGTGCTTGTTATAAAGCTCCGCTGCTGCTATCTTGATATTCTCAATAACTTTATCTGTGAATTTATGTTCTGTAAATGAAGTTCACTGGGACAGTGGAGCATGAACATGACCATGAGCATTGGAGCTTCAGGGGGCCACTCTGCATACACAGGTTCAGACCCGCAGGCAAAGCGGGCAACACAGAAGCCAAGCAATTGGCCTGACAGCAAGGTGCACATCTGCCTGCCTCCGCAGTCTGGGATGCTGTGTCCCCAGTGTGGCCAAGCCAGAACTGGGCCAGATTACCAGTGGCAACAGCAACCCCCAAAGCAACAGCAGCAAAAGCAGCAAATGGAAGAGGTAGGAGCGGCTCCCCCACTGCCGGCAGGGACAGGAATCTTGGGGAGAGGACAGCTGCCTATCAGTCCCAGGATCCCATCCCTGCAGTATCTACACGAACATTAAATCTGCCTAAATCCCAAAATAATGCTTGCATAACTCAGATGGTAAACTTTGTCAGCAAATTATTACAAAGTTAAGGTGTATACATGGATGTTGCAATAAAACATATCAGGGAGTTATTAGAATTTTTCACAGTTTACAATGTCCAGTTTTGAAAACTCCTGCAACATTGCAAAGCAAATATCCACCAGCCTAGAAATACAGATTGAATTTAAAGATCATCATATTTGATGGAAAATAACACTATCTTCATATGAAACTCTAAATGAACCGATGAATAGCAAAAAAAGGAATTTTTTGTATAATTTTACCTTATAATTGAAAATAAAGGAATAAAATACATAAACAGGTATTTTGGATTATATACGAATTATGAAACTACTTTTGGTTTCTTGCACAACCTCAGCGAGTTATAGGAAATGTCAGAGGTAATATTAAAATGTCAGTGCATACATTTACATTAAATTCAACATATAGACAGTGTAAAGGATCTTTGTTGTGATGGAATTGTTCTGTATCTTGACTGTGGTGAGGAATACGCAAACTTACACAGGCGTTAAAATTGTATAAAACTTAAGTACACACACTAACAAGCACCTTAAATCAGTGCAATATGAGTGAGATCAATGGATTGTACCCATGTCAATTTCCTGGTTGTAACATTGTACATACTTTGCAGGATGTTACTATTTTGGATGAAAGGTGCATGGGTTCTCTATTATTTCTTAAAATTTGCATGTTAATCTATAGTTATCTTAAAGTAGAAAGTTTAATTAAAAATCACATTCATACATGAAACTAGTTTGTATAGAGTTAAATCTTCATTGAAAAATGTTCCATTAGAATCATCAGCTCCAGATGTACTAAAATTTATGTTAAATCAGAAATTTATGCCAATGTTATCATAATCTATAGAATATTCTAAGTAGTTCCAGTAATAGGTGCATCAACAGAAAGATCTTTCTTAAAATTTCTCAGAAACTATCAGAAATTATTTGTGATCTTACCTTAGCCAAAACAAGTGATGTCACTTGCAATTTTATAGTTGAAAATGAAATTGCTAATTGTAAAAATGTTGATGACCTAAGAAATGGATTTGCAGAAAATTAAACCAGAAAAATTATATGATCAATATATCACAATAATACAGTATTTCTATTTATCATATTATATATAACTATGACACAAAAATATTATTTTTTGAAATATATAAATTTATGTTGTTATTCATCTATCGCTATTACTATCATAAGTAATAAAATATTTTAAAGGAAAATTTAGTATCTATTATTATCTTTAACAGCACTTTTTTCTTACATTTTGAACTAATGGATCCCAAATTTTCATTTTGCACTGGACCTCATAAATTTTGTAAGTCTTGGGCCAGGAACTTGATACAAATTGATCCAAATAGTCCTTTAAATTTTATCAAAGGGTAGATAAGATATATTGAATAGCTTATTTTTGTAGAATAGAGTTTGGAGTAAATTTTTGAAAGGTTTCAGAAATTGCATCCAGTAAATAATCTCAGAAGTCAGCTCTTTTTTTTCCAGAGGGTTTGCCAAGATATTATTTTGCTTATTTTATTTTATAAAAAGCCAACAAGATTCATCCATCATCAATCCTGACATTTGAATTCCAATCTACATTACCCTGAAAGAGGACTTCAAGGAAGTCTTTCCATTTATCAGACCTGCATTGCCAAAATGTTTGTGTATTTTTCATTTAAGAAGTATAGAGTTAAGGACTATGCAAATATATCCATTTGGATTTTAAATCTAAACATCGTATTTTTGATAAAAATTCCTATACATAGACCCATCAACTTCATACTTACCTGCAACATTTCTCATCTTGCAAATACATTGCAAGAAAATGACCAGTTTTCCTTGAAACTTTGGAGTCAGTCTATCAGCATTCATTCTCGGCATTTTTATATGACAGTTACACCATTGTCCCAAAAGGAATTTTAGTTTTAAAGACAACAAACCTAAAACTGACTGGAATGCATATATTATCAGTAGATTATTTCTGTTTCCTAGTGGTAGGCAAGTTTTGGAAACCGCAGGTCATTTGAGTAGCAATTAAATGTTCCATTACAAGGATGTTTCTCCATACTCGTTACTCTCTAATGTTTTTGTGTACGGGTCATACTCACTTTTTATTCTGCTATCCTAATGACTCAGCCTGTTTTCTCTTTCCCTTCTCTTCCAGAATGATTCGTGGGGAAAGCAGTATTCATATGCACTCTTCAAAGCTATGAGTCACATGCTGTGCATTGGGTATGGAGCCCAGGCCCCAGTCAGCATGTCTGACCTCTGGATTACCATGCTGAGCATGATCGTTGGGGCCACCTGCTATGCCATGTTTGTCGGCCATGCCACGGCTTTAATCCAGTCTTTGGATTCTTCAAGGCGCCAATATCAAGAGAAGGTAATTTGTGTCATCACTACCATCTCCAACCAGCTAGTTTGTAAATTGAATTAATAGCGTTCACAGTAACTAAACCATTATTCTGTCAAAAACATAATGAAACAAAATGGATAAAACAGGAAAACACAGTCTTTTGATATTTTAAGGTTGCTTTAAGATGCTCGCTATATAGTTATTTGTTTTCAATTTATTTGTTGAATAACGTTTTTAAATCTGAATTTACATTCACAGAAAAAACAGTTACATGTTTCAGAATGCATTAAGCTGATTTAAAGTATTATGATCGATCATGTTCTATCATATTTCCACAGTAAAATAATATAACGCCTCCTCTAATGTATGTTAGAAAAATGTTAGCGATTAAATGAAAACAGGCAGCCATTGCACATGTCCCTCTGTTTCTCTGCATTACAATCATAATTTATATTATAATCCATATGCTTAGCTGAACATATGTTGCTCTTATATCTAGATAAGTCACCACACCCTCTAGTCTTAAAAATGCATATTAACAGCTGCTGTCGTGCATTCTTCTGCACAATGTGTTAATTAAAATGATTGCAGCTCTAAACTTTTCTCAAGAGAGAGAAAAGTAAATATATGCAATGATACATTCATTGGATTTTTTTTTTTTCATATGCTGAATTACTTTCGCTGGGGCTAAACTTTGGATAGTCAGACAGTAATTGTATACTCGACCAAACATCCTTAACTTTTTGACAGATAAAGAAGAGTATTTCCTAACTGAAGGAAGATTTTATAATGCAGAAGGTTAGTTAAACATGGCAAACTATATAGTATACACCTCGCCAAAGAGCACTTCTGGAAGCAATGACTAAAGTAGTTCTAGAATACTTCTGGTGAGTGATAACCAGCTTAGACTTATAATTACTTACAAAATAGCCAAAGATTGTTTCAGTTGTTGTTTTATTTACAGACATTTTCAACACTATAATCACACAATGTGAGAAAAGGAACCCAGATACTTTATTTCCCTTGAATGTAATGACACTGCCATCAACTACTGCAATGAGCAAGTTGGTATTTTGTTACTGAAATAATGAAGAGGTGAACCACCAAAATTGCTTCAAGGTTCATTTTAAAATAAAGCCTCCAATTAAACTGGAAAAAAACAAAGCACATAGTAAGGGAGAGGAGACTTCATACAATGGTGACTTTGACTGAAAATTGTATACTCGAAGGAATTTGGGCTAACATAATGGGGATTTAAGATAAGATTGCAGCAAGGTGTATGTTTCTATTATACTGTTTTTTTCTCTTTCAGTTGATACTGCTTTAGAAAAAAAATGCTCTTTTCCCATCTCCTTCTGTCTGCATCATTGGTACTTATTTTTCTTAAAACCAAATCTTCAATTTCTGGTATTGCATTTATTACCATTGCACTGCATGTTAGGTGAATTCACTATTTTTATGTTTTTAGACCTGCTTTAAAGCCAGGCTTAGGGGCGCCTGGGTGGCTCAGTCAGTTAAATTTCCAACTTCAGCTCAGGTCATGATCTTGTGGTTCGTGAGTTCGAGCCCTGCATCAGGCTGTATGCTGACAGCATGGAGCCTGGAGCCTGCTTGGGATTCTGTGTCTCCCTCTCTCTCTGTCCTTACCCCACTCATGGTCTGTCTGTCTCTCTCTCTGTCTCTCTCTCTGAAAAATAAATAAACATTAAAAATTAAAAAAAAAAATAAAAACAAAGCCAGGTTTAACTTGGAAACCCAATTAATTCAACTATGCAATCATAGACATTTATAAGCAAAAATGTTATGATGCCTGCAATAATTCAAATCGTCACGTTCTTGATATTACAAGGGCTTAATAGAAGGCAAGCATACTGAGGTAATCCTTTGTTACTTTTTTGACATATGGTACAATCTACACAGAAAGAGCTGATTATATATTATATATAATTATATATATAATATATATATAATATATAATTATATATATTATATATATTTTTATTTTATATATTTATATTTATATGTCATATAAATATATTTATATTTAATTATATAGATTAATATAATTATATATATTTAATTATATATATAAGATTATATATATAATATATATATATAATCAGCTCTTTCTGTGTAGATTGTACCATATGTACCATATATATATATATATATATATATATATATATATATAATTTCCTTATTCTGAATGTTTCCTAAACTAGAGTTATACAATATATGACTTTTTAAATGTTTTCAAAGTTCATCAAAATTGTATCATATATCAGTGTTTAGTTACCTTTTTTTGGCTCATTTATATCCCATTGTATGGATATAATACATTTGTTTATCCATTTATCAGTCGATGGACATTTGAGTTGTTTCCTCTGGCTATTGTGAATAGAGCTGCTGTTAAAATTTGAGTACAAGTGTAATATGAGTATCTGTTTTCATTGCTTTTAAGCATGTACCTAGGAGTGGAATTGCTGGGTCATATAACAATTTTATGTTTATCTTTTTGACAAGCTGCTTTTTCTTGTAGTTAATATTTGTCTTTAAGTGTATTAGAACCATCTCCATGGATGACTGTAAAATTAATATCTATGTTATTTTCACTGATGTTATTTTTCATCAAAAATAATTTTATATTTTTGAGGTAAAAGAAAGAACTCCAATACATTTTATAGTAGTCATTCAGATTGCACTGGTTCAACCCACCTAATCTGGCCCCAGAATTCATTCCTCGACATTGTCTGTTGTCTCTCCATCACTTGACCTACAGTTTGGCTGCAGTAAAAGTATTGATCAAATCTAGTCTAGTGCACTACTGTATGCTCTAGTCTACTGCAAGTTATCCAGCCTACTGTGTATGTCTGGAATCTCACGGTCATTTAATTCTGTCTTCCTAGGGAACATCTGTTCGTTCTTGCTTTCCCAACCTGAAGTCGTTCTATCATCCTAAGCAGTAGCATTAGGTCCTCTGATTTTGAGATCCTTATCTACACACTTCCCCAATGATAGTAATCTGAAAGGGCTAGAGTGTCGTCATCATCATCATCGTCACCACCATCATCATCATGATTATTTTCACTCTTGACCAAAAAAAATGTGATGTAGCATTGCAGATTAAACTCTGACTTGAATCACACTGCATGCTGCTGATTTCATGGGGTATCATGTTTTGTATTCTGATATTTCAGACAGCTACATTTTCCCCTTCTGCCAGATAAGGTGACTTTAAAGCATGAGACAGGTGGCATTTAAAATGTGCCTCTCCTGATGCTCTGCTCTGGATTACTAGCAGGCTTCATAGTTTCTGTAACTGGGATATTGAACAAGCTCAATTTCAGAAATAACCAAAAGCAATCATATTTTTTGTCTCCAACTGTTTATTTAGCAAAAGGGTCATTTTTTTCTGAACAAATAAAATCCCTCCAAGATCTTTTTGGGGCTAGAAACCAGGAATTAGAACATACTCCATAGGCTCTCTTCTCTCTCCTGTTATAAGCCTATTAGGAGCTACTATTTGTCACTAGGGAGAAGACACAAGGAGGGATTAAAGGGAAGGGAAGAGGCAGTTTTTTGTTGTTGTTGTTGTTGTTTTTAGTTTATTTATTTTGAGAGGACAGAGAGAGAGAGAGAGAATATGCATGCACAGGAGGGACACAGAGAGAGAGAGAATTCCAAAGCAGGCTCCACACTGTGAGTGTGGACCCTGATGCGGGGCTTGAACTCACAAACCATGAGATCATGACCTGAGCTGAAACCAAGAGTTAGACGCTTAACCGACTGAGCCACATAGGAGCCCCAGGAAGAAGCAGTTTTAATCCCTTGCTAGATGTGTTATGCTAGTGTTCTTTGATGGGTATGGCAGATGATTAAAGCTGACACTTCTTTATGAGATCCTTTGGGCTCTTCAGGTAACACCCCCTGAGTCTCCCTCCTGCACTTCCTTAGTCCTGCGAAATCCGGAAGTTATCTCCAACCTCCTTCTGCTCTGGGCTCCTTGCTTTGCCAGGTGGTACTCTTGGACAGGACCCAAGATGTAAAGCTGGCCCCCCTGTGTGGCTCAGATCTGGTCCACAGAGAAGCACTCCTGCATCCCTCTCTTCACCCATCCCTCAGTGTTCTGCCTCCTACCACCAAAGCAATGAGGATCCTGTGTCTAGCCTTCCCCAATTCTTTGGCAGGAGTCAGACCCTGTCCACAAGTGAATTCTGTGTTCTTATATGTGACTCCCAACAATATGATCTTATTTCAGAGATACCCAAGTGGTTTTCTTGAAGGTGTCTCCCCAGGTAAAGTGTTAGAAGGTAGCCCTCCCACCCTCTATCCCAAAGGGGGCTGAGAAAGGGACTCAGAACAATCACTCTCTCTGAAGAAACCTGCTCAGGAAAATTCTCATTCTACCTTCTTGACATCTGTGGAGCTCTGATGGAATTGAGACCTCCTGGAGGCTTTATCCTTGCATCACCATTTACTTTTATAAACCAGTATATGAGAGACCACTTTATAGGCTGTTTGTAGTTAAGTTCTGGAGGAGTCAAGAGTTATGTGAAGATTTTCAACTGTGCTGTGGGGCCACCACCCTTAACCCCCATGCTATTTCAAGGGTCACCTGTACATATAAATTTTCCCTAGTCAACTGTTTGGAAATGTTGATTGAAAATGCATCAGAGTATGGTTTCTTTGGATAAATGTGTGCACCTTGAACATTTAATTTGTTGTCTCTGCCCTCCGTGCCAACTCCCCCATGTATTTTTAAGTGATTAAAACGTACTTTGGGGGCACATGAGTGGCTCAGTCAGTTAAACGTCCAGCTCTTTATTTCGGCTCAGGTCATAATCTCATGGGTTCGTGAGTTCGAGCCCAAATTGGGCTCCATGCTGACAGCCCTCCCCTGCTCATGCCTGCTCTCTCTCTCTTTCAGAATAAATAAACTTAAATAAAATAAAATAAAATAAAATAAAATAAAATAAAATAAAATAATTGTATAAAACAATTAAATTAAAAATTAGATATTTGGAAAATACCTATCTAGAAAAACTCCCCAAAGTATGCCTGGGTGGCTGTTAGTTAAGCGTCCAACTTCAGCTCGGGTCATGATCTCAGTTTGCAAATTCGAGCCCCACATCAGGCCCTGAGACAGCATGGAGCCTGGAGCCTGCTTGGAATTCTTGGAATTCTCCCTCTCTCTCTGCCCATCCCTTGCTTTTACTCTCTCTTTCTCTCTCTCAAAAATAAATAAACATTAAAAAAAATTTAGAAAAACTCCCCAAAGTGATGAGTATTCCTTTTTTTTTTCTTTTTTAACTGACGTTGGGTAGTTACTCTCTTTTCTAGATAGGTCTGCAGTTCACCTACTCTTCAGGAGATGAAACTGCTTTTCATCATCCTGTGCCTTTGTACTACTGCAACTTAGTTCTAACACTTGGGCACCCCCAGGGAGCCTACTACTATTTTTAGACTTGTCGCTCGCCTTCCTGTCATATAATTATAGTAATAGCAGCTTTTAGGTGTACAGTTTTCCCTCTGTAATAAGGAAGAATTGCAACATAAAACACATCATGAACTTAGAATAAGAAAAACTTTCAACTCACTTTGGTAGACTTAATGTACATGAAAGATTTTTAATGTAAAATTTGAATATGACTGAAGAATCATGTTAATTATATGAGGAAATTATCACATTGAAATACCTTTATACACTGAATAGCTTCCTGAATCCAGGAAGCAGAGTGTATAAATCCAAGACAGGTGCAGGAATAATTTGTTTAAATAGACCATGCTTTCTAATGGTAGAGCCCAAGACAGTGAGCCAGTGCTACTCCAGGCTTCAAATATTGATTATATTATATAAATTTTTAAAAATTACATATTCTCAATTTAATAATGATAAGATATGTAAAAGCTAAATTTATCCAAAAGAACAATGATACAATTTTCTTCATCTTAGCATGAGTTTATATGACTCTCATGAAAGGCCCTTTGGACTAAGAAGGTATGGTTTAATAGAAGTAGTCTCTCATAAAAGTGAGTTGTATGTAATCCTATATGCAGCCATATTGAATTATACAGTTTTATGTAATCATAGCAACAACATAATATCCTAAACCTAGTCGGTCCAGGAAAATGTTTTTTTTTCCTTGATTTTAATTCATAATCCATAAATCCTTATTTTTTCCTTGTAAATGAAAAACTATTAACAGGACTATCGCATACATTTCTTAATCCATAGAAATCTTTTTCTTGTTTATCAGTCTAATCTCCCAAAGTTGTATAAGCTAATGGTATGACCAAAGACAAAAAGCTAAGCACCAAGACCTCCTCTCATTTTCAATCCACTCAAATCCCATTTGCAATAAAGCAGATTTCACATCAGTTAAAGTGACTATGGTTAATGTAGATATTTTATCGGTAATACGCCCTTCCAAAAGAATTTGGGTGAAGGACGGATGATGCCATATCAACTTTTAAATTCTTACAAATCTCTCCACCAAACTTCATTTCCAGGCAAATAAATTTTTCTCAACAAACTAAATGAGTCTGACCTGTTATACCCTTCACCCTACCCCTTTATATATTTTTACCCCTTTCACTATTTACATGGGTTATGCCCTTCTCTTGGGAGGGCTGTGACATCTTCTCTGATCATCTCAACCTATAGTAATTTGTTTATTGTATCTATTTTATCTGTCCAGGGGAGTATAAGCACCATGATGGGAACACTTGTTTCTCAACTTTTGTGTAGCTCAGCCCTATACACAGAAACCTCAGTATTATGATGCTGAGGTTACAACAGTACGCAGAAGGGACAGTGAGGATTTAGAATGTTTACTGGTCTGGCCTTTATTCTAACATAAATAGGAATAAGAGTTCACAATTTGAACTTTTCTGAATGCTGTCACTTGAGTGAGTATACATAACACATCTTTTAAAAGTTATGTTGTTTATTTACTTATACATAAGTGTATTGTAAAGATCTTGCTTCATGTTACAGCACTTACTTGCTTATGTATTATATGTATGTATTTAGCTTAAACACAGATGAAAACTTAATTTTCAATATGCTTTCTCCTCTGGAATTCTGAGATTAATTTCTCTGTAAGTAAAAGATACATTATCAAAGTGTCTTTCATCAGGGTTGAAGCAATTTCTTTGTTTCTGGGTTGATCAGGAGGGTGTTCTCCTTTAGGACATGATGGAACCCATTGTCTAGAAAAGATGGATGGGTGAGTTCATCACTCTTGCCATGCAATTCTGAGTCTTCAAAAAAAAGACTCTATAACCAGAGCAAAGAGGAAAAATTTGGAGTAGTGACTACGATAGTTTGTAGGTAATGCTATTATTTTAAAAAGAAAGGAAGAACATTTACATCCTGCTTTTCAACCTATCTTCATTATCAAGAAATTTAGTCAGTTGAGCTGCTAGTTTGGTTTACTGATTTTGTGGGCTGTGTTAGTATTTAACCTCAGAAAAGCAAAGAGGCTTTGAAGTTATAACGATCTTGACCTTGGAAAATCAATTTGACCCAATGCTTAAATTAAAAATGGCTGGATGCCTTCATTTTCATTGGGAACATTCTCTAGGAGGAAGATGTAGCTCTAAAATCCATGTGCATTCAGCAAAATGTTTCACTTGCTTTTTCTTCCTTCTTCGTAAAGTCTTCCTTCCTTTACAAATGAGAATGCCACGAGCACAACTCCCACATGGTTCCTTAATTAGTCAGAAAGATTTCCAATGCTGCTATACCATATACTTTTTGCTTCCCAGGAGCTGAATTTAACATACTCCGGTATGTTAAAGTGGTAGTATTGCCAAATGTTCACAGGCCAAGGAGATCCTAAGACTGGGGATATCTTTGAGATTTTCTCCTAGGAACACAGCCAGTGCAGTAGCCCTGGGGTTAGCTTCATGTGGCCACTTGAGCTGCTAACAAACCAGGCTCCTGGCAGAATGATGATGCTTTATTTTCAGCAGAGAAAAATGTTTTACACTAAGTACTGTTATAATGATAGGAGCAAGTAAAGGGAGAGAGTTTGAAGCTGTTAATTTAACTAAGGTGAAAAATAGAAATTTGCCAATTGTAAATCTCTTATACCACCAACTTTCAACCAACCTTTATATTTTAATATATTCTATGAGGAGATATGATATCCCTTTTCACTCAATGATACTTTCTATACCAATATTCCACTTATAGACTGAAATTTCCCTTACCTTTGCTGTAGGTATTCATGGTTCCAGGGCTGCACAATGTGACAAAAATTGGCCCTTAGCAATCCTTCATTTAATTCTTTGCAGTTTACATTTATCATTTGTAGCTCATCTAACAGCTTCTTGTAATGGCAGAGTTGCATTTTCTACCATTTTTCTTTTTTGATTGATCTACTGACTTAATTTTTTTAGAAATGTTTGAATTTTCATTTGAATTTGTACTCCCAAAGTTCTCTTTCAAGTATTGTGCTATATTGGTTTTTTTTTGTCCCTTATATATCGTAAGACATAAATACATTATTAAGCACTTTCACAGGGCAGAAGCTTGGTCACCAGAGATCCATTAGTCTGGCAAGAACCCACAATGGATAATAATTACTGAATGTCACTTGTATTTGCTTAGTCAGATCATGGGGTCACATTTGAAATAGGCCTTAAAGAATGCAGGATCTCCTTGGCCTGAGAACATTGGGCAACACAACCACTTTAAAGTACATTAAATTCAGCTCCTGGGAATCAACAGGCAGAGATAGTCACTATGAGAGAAATGCCCCAGAAAAGAGCCCTAATTTTGTGAAGATTGCTGGAAGACAGGAATAAAATCTACAAAGGCCCAGAGGTGGATATGTGTGGGAATATTGAATTGTCTAATTTGAGTGAAGCAAAAACTACCTTGCTGGGGAAACTGTGAAATAATATTGGGTTATAGTCCACATACAGTAGTTTTGAATGTGGAAATGATGAAATCGTACATTGGGGAAAGGATACCCACTGCAAAATTTTAGCAATGGGATGTAGTAACTGAAGCTGTCTTTTAGGAATGTAAATTAGCAGTGCATGAGATATGGTGTACTCTTAACCTAGACTATAAGGTTCCAAGATCAAGTAGATCACTACATAAATGCTTACTCTAGGTTAACACATTAAACAGGAACAGGAATTCCAGGCTTGTAAGTAAATAGGGACACTCTAGTTAATAAAACCATTGTAAATGACATTCTTTTTATAAGGAATTATAATCCAAATAGCCTCTAGAGATAAGGTGTTATGTGAGTCAGGTCCCAAATAGTCTATTTTTTTTAATCTGTTCAATACATATCTATCAAATACTTACTATGTGTCAGATCTGGTAATAGAGGCTAGGCATACAATGTGAACAAATAAATATGGTACTCTCCCTCATCAAGCTTCTTATAGTACAGTAGATGGGAGAGGGAGGGGCATGACACCCAGTAACAAGATTCGAAGAAAGCAGTGAACTCTTATAAAAATTTTCGAGTGCTATGAAAGGAAATGTAAAGACGCAATAAGGGATTTTAAGAATTTGACATGATTCCTATGGGGTGCAGTGGGGGCGGGGAGAAGAAAAAAAGATTTATGAAGAAACCCAAAGAATGAGCAGAAGGGAGAGGGTGAAGTGAACAACATGAGGGAATGCACAAAGGTGAAAAGGTTTGCCATGATTCAAGAGCACACAGGAAAGTGTGCTTAGAGCAGAGAAAAGTGAAATGGCTCTGGATGAGACTGAAGAGATTAACATGTGTCAGGTTGGGAGAACCTCACTGGCCTACTTGACCATGTTGTACTGTATCCTAACGGCTATGAGTCTTGTAAGAATTTGAAGAAGAAGAGAGGTATGATTAGATTTGAAATTTTTAAGAGTGTTCAAAGCCTCTTGTAGGCAGCATATAGATGGGTCTTTGTTTTTCAATCCATTCTGTCACACTATGCCTTTTGATTGGAGCGTTTAGTCCATTTACATTCAAAGTAATTATTTATAGGTATTTATTGTCATTTCATTGCTTGTTTTGTGGTTGTTTCTCAAGACTTTATCTGATTCTTTTTTGTCTTTCTCTTTTTCATGGTTTTCTGGTTTTCTTTCAAAATGTCACATCTTCTTTATCCATTTGTCCATCATTGGACACTTGGGCGCTTCCATATTTTGGCTATTGAAAATAATGCTGCAGTAAACATCGGGGTGCATATATCCACTTAAATTAGTGTTTTCATATTCTTTGGGTAATACCTAGTAGTGCAATTACTGGATCACATAATAATTCTATTTTTTAATTATTTGAGGAACCTCCATTCTGTTTTCCAAAGTTATGTATTGGTTGCATTCCCACCAACAGTGCCTAAGAACTCATGAATTTTGCACTTAACATATTGTCTGAACTTTAAATACAAATTAAGTACTTCCACTATACAAATGAGGCAAGTCTAAACCACTGTGATGCAAAATATTTTCAACTTTTTTCTGACTATACCAATATTTTACTTAAAGGGTACAAACATATTATTCAGATGATAATATAAGATAGATTATTATATTTCACATTTACTGCTTCAGCTTTGCCAAGTAAAATTATCTTAGAATAGTATATTCAATTTAAAAGATTTCTTGCTGTCCTCCTACTTCACCAAGTTATTATTAAAACTAATGAGCTAAAATTTTGGAAGTTATTTAAGCAATTGGGGAAAAGCCACTATTAAAATACGTAGCATTAGCATATTTAATGAAAAATAATCTTCAACTTCAGTATTGCAGTTTTATTAAGCAATATTCGGAGGGGATTCAAGATGTCTACTAAATGACACAAATAGATTATTTCCACTTTTTCCTCATTGAGAACAGATTGCTAGTAATCATGACTGCCTGAATTAAGTTCCACCCTTGAATTTAGTGGAAAAGCAACATATTAGAAACAGGTGCAGAACTGCTGAAGGTAGGTGCATGGAGGGGAAAGAAAGAAATGAATTTACAGCAGAGCAAGAACGGGAAAATGATTAAAAACCACATTTCACAGCTAAAAAGCCAGTCCTGTGGCACAATGCAGTGTAGGACCATGCTCTGTCTGCACAAGTAGCTTTCAACTGGTTTAGATCAGGCTCTGGTTGGAGGACTCCCATCCTGCATCTGGGTCCACCAAATTTTGACCAGTTTATAAAATGTATTTTTACTATGCTGTTTGTTCCCTCTGTTTTGGTGGCATATGGCAGGCAGATTGTACAGCTGAGCCGGTTCTATAGACATGAGAATTTTGGCTTACACATACTTTAAAAGGTGAGGAGGCTCTGAATCACGTCATAGTAATGGCCAGAAAATAGTGAACGGTTCATGCTTCTTACAAGAGCAGTGAACATTCTCAAACAGCCGCATGGGAATCAAATAGATGATAATTGTGGAATTTTGTTTTCCAGTTTAGCCAAACTTACTTTTTCTTAAATTGCATTCACCATTTAATTTCTCCAGGTTTTTCATCCAAAATTTTTAGTAGTTAAAAACAAACACAAAAATTCTAAAAAACACTTAAATTTACCTTTAAAAAGGTGGTAAACATTACTTCAAATATCAGGAATTTTACAACTGATTTGAGGAATCATTCTTCTGAAATGCTTTTAAAGGGTAAAGGGGTAAAAGTGTTAATTGTCTGGAAGTTTTCTTTATTGGAACACCATTCCCTGGTTGGATGACTCATTCTTCCTGGCTTCTTGGCAATATTGTAGCCTCCTAGTCATGCAAGCTACAGGAAGTTGTGCGTTGGAGAAATCATAAAATTTTAAAAATTACATTTATAGATCAATTCTCCTTTTTTAAAAAATGATTCAGATGACTAGGTTCTAACTTCAATAAATTAACAAAGTCTTCTTTATGCAGTCACGGTAATAATAACTTTAATTAGCAGTCTGAAACATCTAGCATAAAGAATGCCATATCACCACATTTTGTAGACTTATAAACTATCCCATTTTCCATCTGAGTTTTAGATATTAATAACTGGAGGCTGAATCTATGCAATTTTAAAGAATCATAACAAAGAAAATAATCAGTATTCTGAGAATGAGTACGTATGGGGGCTCACCTATATTAGAACATACCTATAGGAACGTATCTGCATTTTTTTTAACTTTTTTTTATTTGTTTTTGAGACAGAGAGAGACAGAGCATGAACGGGGGAGGGGCAGAGAGAGAGGGAGACACAGAATCGGAAACAGGCTCCAGGCTCTGAGCCATCAGCCCAGAGCCTGACGCGGGGCTCGAACTCACGGACCGCGAGATCGTGACCTGAGCCGAAGTCGGCCGCTTAACCGACTGCGCCACCCAGGCGCCCCGTATCTGCATTTTTTAAATGGCTCGATTATCATCCAGATAGCTAATGCTATATAGACAACATTAGCATCAATATTTCCTGGGCTTAAAAGATATTAGGTTCCATTTTTTGATGTTATTGACACTGGAAAGAAGGAAGATTTTTCTGTTTAGATATCATTATTATTGTATTCTCAATTAATTCACATTTTAGAGATAAGAAGCCTGTGATCCAGAGAGATTAAGTTATATTCCATATTCCCACATCTAGCTAGCAGAGTGGCAACAATACAAAGCAGCATTCTTATTTTCTAACCCAGTGTGCTTTGGAGAGATGCATAGGGAGCTAAGGAGGATAAAATTATCAGAGGTATTTTACAGGTCAGCCTTTGCATTTTCCTTCCAACCTCCAAAAACAGACCATAGCATCCAAAGACCCTGTTCTCAGATGAAATTACTATGCTAAGATTGTTGCATTTGTATAAACAAATTTTGGGGGGAAAAAACCAGTGATGTTCAATTCAGAGCATATTAATTGCCTTTTTCCTTGATCGAGACTGTGTACTTGGTAAGCAAGAGTATTAGTGGGCACTGTATACAGATATAAATAACTTTTCACTAAAACGTTATTTTGCCAGTGCTATTTAGATGCTTTTAGCTTTATAAACAGTGCATTTACACTTTAGAAAATCAATTTCCATGATTTTTATTGACAGTGAAATAGTAACCCACAGATTTCATATTGTCGTACAGTTTTTCTTTGATATAGTTAATGTAATATACACACCATTCAGATGTCGGAGGGCTGTTAATATCCCATTACATTCATCAATCAGGTTTTGTACACAAACCTTTTCATTTATTTGAAAGCAAATGTACATGCCACAGCAGCACGTTTATAGAACCCCGAGTAGTGCAAGGAGATCTAAAGGGAAACATGAGGGCAGAATGTGTTAAGCATTCATCATTAGCATCTGCTAACAAACTTGCAGAGCAATTACTTTTTTTATTTAATAGTTGGAGAACCTGCCGTATAGATGGCTTGGAAAATTTATCTCACGAGCAAGACACAGAGCATTTCATTCTTTCAGAATTAGGTACGTCTGTCAGTGCCATGGGTTTGCTAGCAACTTTGTACATGTTTCTCAGCGGCTGTAGAAGTTCAGTTCTTTTCCTGGAGTAGATATATGTGAAAATACTACTTGAGTTAGCATTTTATTCCTTTGTATTTTAATATTAAATCATTGCTGGAAAATATTAAGTATTTTTGACATTAGCCGGAAATAACTCATTATTTTTAAATGAGTGAAAGTTAACTTATTAAAAAAAAGTTAACTTATTAAAAAAGTTTTATTTCCTTATGAAATTTGAAAACTAGTTGTGGAAATTGAAATTATGTACTCATGTTTTAATACATTATTTATTTTTTAAGAAATTTAGTACAAAAGTGTTGCAGTAATTTAAAAGAAGAAGTGGTGGCATTAAACATATAAAAGGTAGGAGCGCCGGGGTGACTCAGTCAGTTATGCATCTGACTCAGGTGATGATCTCATGGTTTGTGAGTTCGAGCCCCATGTCAGGCTCTATGCTCACAGCTTGGAGCCTGGAGCCTGCTTCAGATTCTCTCTCTCTCTCAGAAAATCAAATTAATTTTTTTTTAAATATACAAAAGGTATAATAGCATAGTAATCTGTAACAAATAAGCAGGGTATTCGAGTGATAATGTTCGTTCTGATATTTACACAATGATGGGGGGAGCACTATAGGGTCTACTATTTTCTGTAGAAACTTGCCTAACATTCTTATATCAATGCAAGTTCTGAGCATTCCTCTGAGATTTTGCAGAAAACTATGAAGCTATCATCAAAAATACCTGGTTTCGTGTGGAATATACCTTATTTTTTTTTTAATTTTTTTTCAACGTTTTTTATTTATTTTTGGGACAGAGAGAGACAGAGCATGAACGGGGGAGGGGCAGAGAGAGAGGGAGACACAGAATCGGAAACAGGCTCCAGGCTCCGAGCCATCAGCCCAGAGCCCGACGCAGGGCTCAAACTCACGGACCGCGAGATCGTGACCTGGCTGAAGTCGGACGCTTAACCGACTGCGCCACCCAGGCGCCCCGGAATATACCTTATTAATAAGCTTATGTTCTTCATTTCTGCACCTGCTAACCTTATTATTAATATTCTTATATAAATTAATGTTAAGAAATCGTGTAAGGAACCTAGCTTTGTTCCCTTGAAAAGAGCTTTGCAATATCATAACAAGTCTCCTCTAATGGAAAACACAGTATGATTCAGAGTAGCTGAAGATAGCTGCTAATAATTACTATGCTCACAGCACACTTATCTTGACTGTGCCATTTTCTCTAGAAAAGGAAATAACATTTAATATTTTCTAGTTTTACAAAGAGTAAGGGAATTAACCTCACGTTGAACAAGCAACAGGATGTCTTAATTGCTTATTGCAAAGGTTTCCTGTGTTATTAAAGTAACAAAAAGATTTTCTTAAGATCCTCTGACACTAAAATATAATATTACTGTATCTATGGTATATAAAAGGAGATTCAGATCTAGCAAGGGCACACAGTGTACAAGAAATTCATAGGTGTCTTACCAGGCATCAGGGTCATGATATTTTAGGCTCTTTAGTTTTTCTTACTTCTGTGGTAAAATATATATAACACAAAATTTATAATTATAACTATATTTTTTTGTACTCATGTTATAAACATGTTTAATAACCCAGAACTCAGCAATTTAGAATACTACTGTCCCCACAGTGTCATCCCCAATATAACTTCAGTTCTTCCAGAGTGTCTTCATAGTATGCACTAGGTATCCATAATATATAGAGAAAATAATGAACTGGCACACTTCAACTTACTCTTTTGAGTTCTTGCTTTTTCTCTTAATGATATACCTTAAATACATTTTCATATTTGTCATTATTTAAAATTTGACTAGGGGTGCCTGGGTGGCTCAGCAGATGAGTGTCCAACTCTGGATCTCGGCCTAGGTCATGATCTCATGGTTCATGAGATTGAGCTCCACATGGGGCTCTGTGCTGACAGCACGGAAGCCTACTTGGGATTCTCTGTCTCTCTCTCTCTCTGTCTCTCTCTGTCTCTCTCTCTCTCTCTCTCTCAAAATAAATAAACTTAAAATTTTTTTGATTTTTTTTATTGTCGTAAGAACACTTAACATGAGATCTCCCCTCAACAAATTTTTAGTTATAACAATATATTATTGTTGACTATGGATGCAATGTTGTACCACAGACCTCCAGAGATTATTCATCTTGCTTAACTGAAACTTTTTCTGTTGATGAGTAACTCCCCTTTTCCTCCTCCCTCCAGCCCCTGCAACCACCATTCTCTTCTTTGGTCCTATGAATTTGACTATTTTAGAGACCTCATGTAACTGCAGTCACACAGCATCTGTCGCTCTGTGAATGGTCATTTGACTTAGTATAGTGTCCTACAGGTTCATCCATGTCCTTGCATATTGCAGAATTACCTTCCTTTTAAGACCGAATAGCATTCCATTGTATGCATATACCACCTTTTTTTTTTTTAATCCTGTTGATGGACATATACACTGTTATCACATCTTGGCTACTGTGAATACTGGTGCTACAATTTCCTTGAGATCTTGATTTTAATTCTTTTGGCTAAATACCCAGAAGTAGGATTGCTGGATCATATGGTATTTATATTTTTAATTTTTTGAGAAATTTCCCTACTGTTTATCATTAGCGGTTGCACCATTTTGCATTTCCACTAACAAGGTGCCAGTGTTCTAATTTATCCACTTCCTCACTTGTGCTTTGTTTTGGTGTTTGGTTTTTGAGAATAGTCGTACTGACAAATGTGAGGTGATATCTCCTCGCTGTTTTGGTTTTCATTTCCCTGATCAGTAATGACATGGAACACTTTCTCTTTTACCTGTTGGCTGTTTGTATTTCTTCTTTGGAGAAATACCTATTCAAGTCCTTAGCCTTTTTTTAAAATGTGTTATTAGTTTTTGCATGTATGTGGTTTTGGTATTTTGTTTTTACTAATGAGTTGTAAGAGTTCCTTGTGAACCTATCTCACTCTTTTTATTTATTTTTATTGTAGTATGCAACTATCACCATTATCCATTTCCAAAACTTTTCATCATCCCAAACAGAATCTCACTACCCCCTAAAAAATCACTTCCATTCTTTCCATTTGTTTTTAGTATTAAGTTTGACATGCAGTTTTAAGTGTGCCATCAAGCAGTAGTTGAAAAAATTAACAGAGGGGCCCTGGGTGGCTCAGTCGGCTGAGCGTCCAGCTTCGTCTCAGGTCATGATCTCACGGTTTGTGAGTTCGAGCCCCACGTCGGGCTCTGTGCTGACAGCTCAGAGCCTGGAGCCTGTTTCAGATTCTGTGTCTCTCTCTCTGCTCCTCCCCTGCTCATGCTCTGTCTCTGTCTCTCAAAATAAATAAATAAACATTAAAAAAAAATTGAAAAAAAAGAAAAAATTAACAGATACTTCAATAAAGAAATAAAGCCTAAGGTTGTGTTCTATACTGCCTCGAGTCCCCGTCTCTAGTCTCTAAGCCCTTTTTTATGCTCTCCATGGGAATATTTATTAGTCTAAGCTTTCCTCATAGATACATATAGATTTATAATCATCATGTACTCTTTCTTTAACAAGGCAAAGAAAAATATAGGAACTTTCATAAGACATCCATGGCAATCAAGATATACCTCATTGCTTTCAATTAATAATAAAATAAAAGTTTATTTATTTTTGTTATGGTATCATTTCTGATCTTACCCAAGTTACTCCCTTTTATTTCCAAGCCACAATGTGAGGCTATTTGATTAACTCATCATTGACTGTTGTCTCATAGGTTGTTTGATGTTAATTGTAAGTGTAAAAATCTTATTATATCTATTTTAAACAGTTATTTGTTATCACTTATGGTAAAGAATGAGTTCATTTGAGATACAGGGGCCATAGTTAAGGTTAACGTCAGTTCAGATAATCAAAATTATCCATAAAATATTAGTGTTTCAAACTTAACCTTCTTTTCTCTCAGCCATTTCATCATGCTTTCACAATATGTTTGATTACAGTGAAAGTTTCTTTCAGGCCAGAAAGGGTGATTTTATATTCTTTTAAATTCATGGATCACCAAATAAATGTGGCTTTTGGCACACAGTTAGCACCTAGCATATTTCTTAAGTGAAATGAATAAAAATTAAATGATACCTACATAATTTGTCTTTGGCCACCAAGATTATGAATTTAGAGTCTCTTTTATATCTTAACTTTATTCAAAATTCATTTATCCCTTTCCAAACAAGACTCTTAAAAGCTGAAACCAAAAAAAAAAAGCTGAAACCAGTTATTGCCTATTATTATTCCTGTTGAAATTTTTTTTATTATTTTATATGTATAATTATCTTTTACCTACATTTTAACAAAAATTACATGAAGAAAAGAGATAGACACTTTACTGTTATGCTGAAGATTTTATTCTTGTAAAAGTAACTTTAAAGTATTGACCTAGAATATATTAGGTAGTATTTTCTAAATTGGCTCAATAAATTTATCTTGTATTTGGGTACAAATTCAGATAATAAAATAAAATATTTTAAGGTGGTTTCAAACATAAAATCTAAAACAATTATATTTTATTTTCAGAAAAAAAGTATACTTCTAAGTAACTATGTTAAGTGAATATTTTCATAAGTAATGTTGCAGATTAAGATGAACACATCATAGAAAAGTGCACAAGAGAAAAACAATTGCCAGTGACCTATCATTGTAAAATTAATCACTGGATGGACGGATGGATGGAAAGATGGATGGATGGATGGATAAATGAACACCAATTACTTAGCCCATTCAAAAAGAGGGATTCTTAAGCCCCCAGTGAGGGCTGCAGAACACGTTCTGATGTTGCCTGGCTCTAGCCTTGTCTTCAAGCTCGAGAGGAAACACATGCTGTTGCTCCAAAAGGGAACAATTCTCCATTTCTAGGAACATTTCTAAATGTCTCTTTATGTCAGGTTGTTGAGGAAATTGGTTTTTTAGCTTGTTAACTGTTATAGTTAACAGGGTTGTCTTAGTCTGTTTGGGCTGCTATGACAAAATGCCATAACCAGGTGCCTTATAAACAACAGAAATTT
The DNA here is from genome assembly GCF_028018385.1 of Neofelis nebulosa. NCBI lineage: Eukaryota > Metazoa > Chordata > Mammalia > Carnivora > Felidae > Neofelis > Neofelis nebulosa. The sequence continues at coordinate 36,892,358 of NC_080782.1, read as the reverse complement.
ATTTCTGACAGGTTCTGGAAGCTGGGAAGTTCAAGATCAAGGCACAAGCTGATTTAGAATCTTGTTAGAGTCAGCTTTCTGGTGCCTTCTTAACTTAGTAGTCAATGTCATATGGAGAAAGGGGCAAGGGAGCTTTTTTTATAATGGCATTAATTGTATTCATTCATCCCCCAAAGGACTCACCTCCTAATACCATCACCTTGGGGATTAGGTTTCAACATATGGCAGTTGAGGGGGGGGGGGGACACAAACATTCATACTATAGCAAGAGTTATAAAAATTGGCCCAAGAATTAACTTTTTCAGAGTCCCAAAGAATACTAAAACATATTGAATGATATGGTGGCCATGGGAATAATAAAAAGGCACCACATTAAGAATTCAGAGACCTGGTTTTATTCCTGACATTTACTAACTAGATGTGAAACTTGTGTAAATGATTCTGCCATTCTGTGTCTCTTTTCCTCATCTGTGAAATGAGAGGATTGGAAACAATTACCCCTGTGGTGCCCTCCAGCTCTGAATGTCTGCTTCTACACTAAATATATGTTAATCTCCCTTGGTCAATCCTAAGTCACTTTAAATGTCTTTGGGGTCATCCTTATAAACATAATTTATAATGTTAATGCTGGTTGGGAATATAGGGTAAGGAAATCTTCTTTCTTAAAATTAGTTGACTTTTATTCTATATAAATGACTTCCAGGGTTTATGCTAACAATCATTTTTCATATTAAATAACATTTCTCTATACAGCCCACTTGGAGAATTTTATTCCACTAGGTTTGGGTTTATAGCTACAACCTAGTTTGTTAGGGCATTACACATTTATAGCATTTATAGTAACACCCAATCACACAGCTACCTGACTTGCAACAATCTCAAGTAGGTCAGTGACAAAGCCAGAAATAATTAAGCTAAAGCACCCCTGAGTCTTAGAGAAATAAGTGTCAATGTGTAGTTATAAGGAGTGTTTGCATTTCTTGCCTTCTCAAATACTTAACATCTTTTTAAGCTTTTACTAAAGTCATTACTAAAAGCCATTAATTCTGTTTTTACTAAAAGCCATTAATTCTGTTTTTACTAAAAGCCATTAATTCTGTTTTTACTAAAAGCCATTAATTCTGTTCTAGGTTAGTTTGAGCAGGCAGTCTAACAACCAAGGCTATAAAGATTAGGTTGCAGGCAGTTGTGTGCCTAACGGACCTCTAAGTATTTGGAAAGTTACAGCTAAAAAAAAAATAGATCTGGGGCGCCTGGGTGGCTCAGTCGGTTAAGCGTCCGACTTCAGCTCAGGTCACGATCTCGCGGTCCGTGAGTTCGAGCCCTGCGTGGGGCTCTGGGCTGACAGCTCAGAGCCTGGAGCCTGTTTCAGATTCTGTGTCTCCCTCTCTCTGACACTCCCCCGTTCATGCTCTGTCTCTCTCTGTCTCAAAAGTAAATAAACCTTAAAAAAAAAATAGATCAGACCACAAAGAAAGAAGCTAGAGAACACCAACGACAGTAGGCAAAGGCAATTTAGTGGAAAGTCAACAGTACTGTATAATGTAGGAGCCTCTATAATGAGAAGTGCAGTTAAGCAGAAGCCGTAGGAAAAAGCAATCCAGAAATATGGAAAAATCCAGACAGCAATTTCAGCACTATGTGTAGTATAGAAAATGTTATTCCGAATGATTACCATGAACCATCAAGAACAAGTTAAATTATATTCAGTATGCTCTATTTACTCTAGCCATCAAGTAAAGGGTCTGAGAATGACTTAGAATAACAGAATTCTAAAACTGTTTGAGTTATGGAGTGCAGAGATCTCCAAATTTGAGACCTCTGGAGAAACAAAGAAATATCTTCATGTTTCATTTTCTTTAAACCTTTAATGTTTACATAAATATGTTAATTTGTACCTTTGTGTTTGAACTTCCTTGGCCATCTTTCACCGGTGTCTTTGTGCCAGTGTAGGAAATTGTTACTAATTAGACATAATTTAGGAAACTAATATTCATTTAGCACTACTCTATGCCATATTACAGTTAGTCCTTAAATTTCGTTTCTGTAATTTCTGTTATACTATTTTATTAGATAGAGAAACAAGAGATCAGGAGAGTCAAGTTTCTAGTTCAAGGCTGTGTAACCCAAAAGCAACAGAGCTAAAAGTGGAATTCAGATCTGTCTGTCTCCAAAGGGAAAATTCTTTCCAACTATGCTGTCTTCCCTCCTAAAAAAAATCTTAACGGAAGACATTAATATTGGCATTATCCTCAGTGTATGGACACTCAGACTTTCTTACATTCTATAAGACAAGTTAAGAAGTCATTTTTTAAATGATAAAAACATTTTTTATTATTAATAATTATCAATGCACAACATTTCAGATATCATGGGCTGAAGAATAGAAGTTATGTTCAAAACAAATGAGAAAGTATATAATTGCCTCAGAATCTTAGAGTCTTTAAGTGATCTTTTATGTCTCTCAATGTATTATTAGCTTCCACCATTTTCCTTGATCTATAGTTATCCATTTTGCTTGAGCACTTTCCTTGACAGGGGGGTTACAACTTCACAAGGCATACATTTATTTTGAAAGGTTTTAATTTTGTGAACTTCAAGCATCTCTCCATAACTCCTAGCTACTGTCTTGAATTCCGTCTGGGATAGCAGCGCATGCTAAGTAAAATCCTCTCTTTTGATTATTTTCTTTTTCAGGATAGCATTCTTGATCCTTCCAGTAAGTCTTCATGTAACATTTTTTTTCATATTACAAACTCCTGTTTGTTTTCTTCTTATTTTATACCGGTAGTCCTCAACCTGGGCTGAACATCTGAATCACTTGGGAAAATCATCATCTTTAAAAAATAATGTCAGGAAATTGCAACAGGTTTTCCCAGGCTTCCTTAATGATATGCGACACATAATCCACAGAAAATAGAAGCATATGTTCTGTATACGAAGAACATGGTTCATAGTCCTAGCTCCACAGTGAAATTACTTCTCTCTCCCGTGGCTCTCAATATCTTCACGTGTGCTCTTCCTGACTCATGTGGTAGTTGGGAAACAGAAATGCTCTTGGTAAACTATAAATCATGATAGAAATGTTATCATTACTATTTAGTCTCCCACTAAACTTTAAAGCATGTAGTTTGCTTTCTTATAATTTTATTGTCCAGAAGTCTGCTTATTCAATACATGCCCTAACGTCTGCAGCCTTTTCTTACTTTTCCAGCCTTGAGATATTTTTCTCTTCTTCATTATTTCATTAAGTGAATATAAGACAACCACAGAACTCCTCAACTAATATGAACATTTGTAGAGTGTCAATAAAAAGAATAAAAAGGAGAATCCAAATTGTTAAGTGTCCCATTTGGCTCAGTCACCACTCTATTGCCCTTATTTCTTTTATACTGTAAGCAAACAAAGCAATATTTACCCTTAGTATTTTTATGTATTTTGTATTTAGCTAAGAACACTCTTCTTCAATCAAAAACATACCTTTCTAGTCTAGTCTCAATGGCCTAATAAAGGTAGAGAAAATACTCTTGAAAAAAGAGGCCTATGAATAGTAAATATCAGTTTGCTTTAGAAAGAAACACTTTTTAATGATAAAACTTCAAATATGAAGAAAAATCTATGTAGCTTCTACTATTTAAACATTTGATTTGTATTTTTATTTACAATTTCTTAATTTTCTCATTTTTCAAAAACTTGATGGTAAAGTGTGGAAGAAGTGTGAAACAATTTATATGTTAACAGTGTTTCTAATCTGAACTATGGTATTACGTGGGAGATGTGCTCAATGTTTTATGAAGCACCAAAAATATTTGCATTAGTATAGAAAAAAATAAAGTGCTAGAGTATTATTTTTAATGTAGGAAAATTGGGAACCTGGAAGTTTTTCAGTTAACACCTTTATTTTATAGCAATTTGCTGATCCCAAGTTCATTTTCATTTTCAGGGGTTTTATTCCTGTGTGGTTTCTTTCTTTGATTATATTAGGGAAATGTATTTGTTACTAATCAAATGTGTGAATATTTTGTTGTTCCATATAAAGTTATGTCTATCTCAAGAACAAAAACATCCTTCTGTTTTTCACACTGTAGTATTTTAATATACTCCATTAGCAGGGAAATAAAGCCACACTACTGTATTTCTAAAAGAAATATAAATCTCATACCTTTTTCACTTTCCCAAGTAAAAATTAGCTGTGAGTCTGTTTGAATTTCACCCAGTGAAAGTAAAATTTGTGTCAGACATTGGGTTCTCTAGCATGGTATATTTTGTTGTTGTTAGAAACTTTAAAACTTGATTAAACAAAATTTAGAGCTAAAATTATCCATTTCTAAAGTCTCTCCTACATCAGCTTTAACTTAGCTTGAATGTAATTAAATTTTGTTATGCTCATTCTCCAGAATGATCAATTAAGCAAATTGTGATTTTCATACTTCTTTACCAGAACAATTAAAATGTAGAGAAATTTAAAAATATACCTTGGGATGTTTTGGGGGGTATAAACTGAAGTCACATGTCTCAACATGAAAATTTATCTTAAAAATTCAAATTTTACAGTATATTCTACATCTTAATATTATAGAGCTTTAAATTTCTTACCACTGAGGAAAATGAGCAACGCAGGAAGATCTATTTAATTCTGTCTCCTCTGATACTCTTGTGTTCTCTTCTGTATTTCCAGATTTAAGGTACCAACAAGACTGTACTTAGCCAGCAAAAGGATAGTAATAGGGGAAGTAACAGAAGGCTACGTCACATATGGTTTTGTAGGTCATTGAAAGATTTCTACTTTCACTCTGTGACTTGAATACTTGAAAAGTTTTAAACAAAACATGACATGATCAGACTTACATTTTATTTTTTTTATTTTTTTTATTATTTTTTTAACGTTTATTTATTTTTGAGACAGAGAGAGACAGAGCATGAATGGGGGAGGGGCAGAGAGAGAGGGAGACACAGAATCTGAAACAGGCTCCAGGCTCTGAGCCATCAGCCCAGAGCCGGATGCGGGGCTCGAACTCACGGACCACGAGATCGTGACCTGAGCTGAAGTCGGACGCCCAACCGACTGAGCCACCCAGGCGTCCCAGACTTACATTTTAAAAGGATAGTGCTGGTTACTGGGTTGAGATTTAATTATGAGCAATCAAAAGGTAAGGCAGAGAGACCAGTTAGAAAGCTATTGGAGTTAACTATATAGGATATGTTCATGACCTGGACTAAGTTTGTAGGACTAGACATGAACAGGTGAATATGTTGTAAAAGTAGGTCCTAGAATATTATTCAGCAATAAAAACTTAAAGAAAATATCTACTGATATATTCAACAACATGAATGTGTCTCAGAAACATCATGCTAAGTGAAAAAATGTCAGATTCAAAAGATTATATATTGCATTGTCCTATTTACGTAGAATTCTAGAAAAGGAAGAGCAAGTGACAGGTCATTAGTTTCCTGGGACCAGAGTTGACGATGTAGGATAACCACAAAGGAGAGTGAGGGAACATTTTGGGGAGATGGAAATGTTCTAAAATGGGCATGCCACTGATTGTTCATGGAAATGTACACTCAAAGTGTGAATTTTATTTTATATAAATTATACTTCAGTAAAGGTGTAAAGAGAAAATAAGTGCATCTGATAAAATTTGCTGACAGCAGTGGTATGTGAAAGAAAGAAATATGACAAAATCAACTGCATTGTTCTTGGTGTCAGCTACTGTTAGAAAGTCATCATTATCTGAGATGCAGAGATGAGATCAAATATGGCAAAATGAAGTTTTGGAATAAGATTTCAGCCTTGGATGTATTAAATGTGGGATCATTATTACACATCCAAGTGAAGATGCCACTTCAGCAACTGGACATATGAATCTGTCTTTGAAAGAAGTCAAGTCTGCAGATAGACATTTAGGACTTCTCAGTGTAGGGGCGCCTGGGTGGCGCAGTCGGTTAAGCGTCCGACTTCAGCCAGGTCACGATCTCACGGTCCGTGAGTTCGAGCCCCGCGTCGGGCTCTGTGCTGACAGCTCAGAGCCTGGATCCTGCTTCCGATTCTGTGTCTCCCTCTCTCTCTGTCCCTCCCCCGTTCATGCTCTGTCTCTCTCTGTCCCAAAAATAAATAAACGTTGAAAAAAAATTAAAAAAAAAGGACTTCTCAGTGTGTATATATATATATATATATATATATATATATATCACTTAAAGCAGGAAACTTAAAGAAGACAGCATTCCCTACCAATGAGTATTGATGCAGAAGAAAAGAGGGCCACTAGAATAATTTCCAAATTCCTCTATCATTTATCATTTCTACATAACTGTCTATAACCCTTGCCAACTGCCTAACTTAACCAAGCAAACACCTGGCTAAAAAGATGCTCATTATTAATAACTATTGATTGAATATGCCTCCTTAAAATCATTTAGCACTGAGAAGAAATGAAAAAAATCAAGCTAGTGTCATCCTCTTGAATTCTCAGTTGGTTCTGAGAAATTATAACATGAAACCATAAAGACTTAACAAGTGAAACAGAATCCACTCTTCTCCATTCAGAATAAATTCACCACAAAAATCTTATGATTATTAGAAATGGTGTGAACTGTTGACCCCTTTATGACTGAGTGAAACAAGGCTTCTGCTTTGCTTTCTCTTCTAATCTGGCCTTGACTAGGATGGTGGTAGTCGTAGTCGTCGTAGTAGTAGTATTTTAACTGGAGAAATGAGTATAAATGGCTGGAGGCACTGGAGAAAGTTGAAGTATAAGACATTACCCTATAGCAGATAGGGTCATGTTCCTAAGGAGGGATGAAGAGAGGATATTCAAACACAGTTAAAAGATGAGATTGGACTGGGAGAAGAAACACTTCCATTGTTACAAGAGCAAGAAGAAGAGAAGGGAAACATACTGGTATCTTTCCAAGTGAGTTAATAGACATTTTTGTATGAAAACTTCCATTTATTCTTAGGATTTTAGGTAAGATCATCTGTGAGTGAAAAAAATGTTGGAGGAGGGAAATAAATGTTTAAACAGAATAGACTATTTTAAGTGGTCCTACGGAAAAATGAAAAAGTGATGAGGTTACCATGTATGTCAATCTGTAGTCTTGTTAAATTAAGGATAAAAATCATTTTCCTACACACACACACACACACACACACACACTGCGAGAAAAACTGCAGCAATAAAGGTCAAAACCATTTAGATCAGGAAAAGTCTTTTAAAAAATATTCAAGCATACATTTTTACTCTATTATAATAATTATGTCTGTTTAAATTTCTAGTAATCATCTATCCTCTTAACTTTTATTCTGTAATTGCTAAAAAAAATAGATTTCTAAGAATGTTTTATATGGACAATTTATTTTGTAATTAAGCATTTTATTCTAATTGCTAAATACAATGATCTTTCATTAGTATTAGTATTATTTATAACTACTTAGATAAGTCTTAAACTTAAAATACTTAAAAGTTTTACACTGACTTTTGGAAAACTTTTGAGAATCTGTCCATTTTAAAACCAAACCATAAGAAGAATAATGAATGAATGAATGAACCATGCAGTGTGAACAATTTCCAAGTTTTTTTAATGATTTTGTTTTTAAATATATGAAAGTATAATCCATTGTGAAATATCTGAATGGAAAGCACTAGGTTCCATAAACCAGAGGGCAAATGTATGTTTGTATTGGAAGAGATCATTCTGGATGGAGGAGTAATACTTTTTAACTGATAATATTTTCTGTAAGGATTTTAAGATCATCTGTTAGCTTGTAATTTTGATAGTTTTCCAGTCCAGGTAGATACTTATTCACTATCACAAAAACATTTCCCCATATCTTGACAGCTGAAGAATTTCCTCTTTTATAGAGAAAACCCATGTTTCATTACCCAGCTTTCCAAAAAAAAAGATAAGAGTGAAGATAAAATTGAAGTATCTCACTCAAACTTCTGCAGAAAAGATAACTCAGCAACCATCTGCTTTCCTTCATGTGTGATTTGCTCTTAATTTTTTTCCTCATTTACTATATTAGAAGTCAAATTTAAGTATATCAGGATACTTTTATTATTATATGAATTATTCTTATATAATTATGTTACTTAAAGAATTTCAAAAAATAATGATGAATCCTTTTTTGCTGAAAGAAAACTTTTTCCCACCTCAATATAAAAATAGAGGAATACTGGTTGTATATTTGAATACAGCCATTTTTCCAGTGCAATTGAAAAATATAACTCCCTCCTCAGGATGTATGAATTGAATTTTGCTGTGTTTACAGCATAGTTCTTGAAAATGTTCAATCTTGCTGTAAATATTTTAGAAATAATGCTTGATAAGATCATTTGAATATAACCTAGCTTTATATACATATATATAAGACAGAGCCTATAGCAGATAGGCTATGTGTTATACACATATATACATATATGCTATACATGTGTATATAAAAGTGTTCATTTATTTTTAAATTTGTAGGATCAAAAGAGAAACCATGACTTCAGTTACCATGTAAATACATGACAACACTGGGGCACCTGGGTGGCTCAGTCAGTTAAGCACCCGACTCTTGATTTCAACTCAGGTCATGATCTCATGGTATGTGGGTTCGAGCCCCGCTATTCGCTTAGCAAAATACACTGTGCTGACAGTGTGGAGCCTGCTTGGGATTCTCTATATTTCCCTCTCCCTTTGCCTCTCTCTCTCTCAAAATAAATAATTTCACTTAAAAAATTAAAAATAAATAAATAACAATACTAAAAATATCTTTGTAAAAAATAAGATAACTCAGTCATAGATGCAATCATGATTGGCTTAAATATTTTTTAAAAGTAACTGATAATTGATTATCAGTCATTGAAGGGCAACTTTAAATATTTCACTGTTATTATTTTTAAAATTATGATTAAATTTACAACATGTAAGCATTTGAATATAAAATTTATAGAAATTGTTATTCTGTATGAAAAATGTCATTTCAGACACCATTTCTACAATGATGTTTTTTCATTGAGCATAAGGTGTATATTTTAACTTAACTGGATTTTTAGCTACATGCTGTTTAATGATCTTCCCAATAACTATCTGTGAATAGAATAATGCTTTAATAGTATGACTAAATTATGCAATGGTTAATACTAAAAGTGTAATTCAATTTTTTTGTTCATTGCCCTCTACTTATTGAATGCCATCTATGAAGATATTTTATTCTTATCTTTCTTTTTAAATAAACCTATTCCAAAGTAATTACAATAAAAATATGTTTTTAGAAATAAGAATTAGAGCTGTGTTACTTTGAAACTCACAATAAATATATAGTTGTTAAAGAAGGTGTCATGATAATTATCTACCTCTGTCAGGAAATGAGGGGCACCAAAAAACTCCGATGTTTCAATAAGCTTTAGAAGGCAACACAAAAGGTGTTGAATTAGTACACCTTGTTTTTTCTCTTTGTTTTACAATTTAAAATATTAGTTTTGATGTATGCTGGAAACATAATATAAAGTATATGTAATATTCAGTAAAATTTTTAATATCTATTTAATAGCCCTTATATTTAGTATAATCTAGATATATTTCCTTCTCCTTTGTGTATCTATAAAAAATAAATGAACATTATAAATTATGTGAGTAAAATAGAATATTCTGGAAATGTATTGGAAAAATAGTTACCAAATATTATAAAGAGGACAGAGTAGCCTTTTTGGATGTCCTATGGTTTGTTTGAAACTTATTACACAATATAATATCATATCATATCATCCCCAGAAATATATTGATAATTATCCATAATACTTTCACTTTTTGAAGTACTGCTGCTTGCTCAGTCAGCATTTTATTAAAATAACACTAAATTTATTATCTAATGAGATTCCATATAAATACAGCATTTGCATATGCTAATACTAATTTTTAAAAGTATATTCTTATCTATTGGTCATAAAATGTGTAGAGTGTCAGCTAAATAGGATATTATGAAGTATTGCATTAATTTTTAAAAATTATTGTATAAATAGATTTATCTTAGGAATAAAATGTAGGAATTCAGATTCCCTTTCTTAGGTTACGTAGGAACATTTACTATCATCTCCAAAGATTGTGGTACATTCTAGCAAGGAGGCTGACTTTTGGTGGCAATGATCTTACCATTAATAATTATTTCAGGAATCATTTGCAGTCTCACTATATAAAAACTTTGAAACTATATAGTCTCATTACATAAAGTGTGGAATTACAATTATCATTACAGCCTTTTTTTTTTTACTTTCAAGATTTTATTTAAATTCCAATTAGTTGACAAATAGTGTAATATTTCAGGAGTAGAATTTAGTGATTTATCACTTACATATAACACCCTGTGCTCATCACAACAGGGGCCTCCTTAATTACCATCACTCATTTAGCCCATCCTCCCCTCCTCCCGTTCCCCCAAGCAACACTCAGCTTATTCTCTATAGTTAAGAGTCTATTTTAGGTCTTCCTCTCTCTCTTTCCCCACATGTTCATTTGTTTTGTATTTTAAATTCCACATATGAGTGAAATTGTATGTATTTGTCTTTCTCTGACTGATTTATTTCACTTAGCAGAATACACTCTAGCTCCATCCATGTTGTGGTAAATGAAAAGATTTTATTCTCTTTATACATATTCATTGTATATGTATATACCACATCTTTCCTATCCATTTATCAATCAGTGGATATTGGGTTCTTTCTATGATTTGGCTATTGTTGATAATGCTGCTATAAACACAGGTGCATGTATCCATTTGAATCAGTATTTTTGTATCCTTTGGGTAAATACCTACTAGTGCAATTGATGGATCATAGGGTAGTTCTATTTTTAACTTTTTGAGGAATCTCCATGCTATTTTTCAGAACAGCTGCACCAGTTTGCATTCCCACCAGCAGTGCAAGAGGGTTCTCCTCTCTCTGCATCCTCACCAACATCTGTTGTTTTCTGAGGCATTAATTTTGGCCATTCTGACAGGTGTGAGTTGGTATCTCACTATAGTTTTGATTTGTGTTTTCCTGATGATGAGTGATGTTGAGCGTCTTTTTATGTGTCTATTAGCCCTCTGTATGTCATCTTTGGAATGTCTGTTCATGTCTTCTGTCCATTTCTTAACTATATTATTGGTTTTTTGGGTGTTGGGTTCAATAAATTCTTTATAAATTTTGGATACTAATCCCTTATCAGGTATATCATTTGAAAATATCTTCTTGCATTCTGTCGGTTGCCTTTTAGTTTTGTTGATTGTTTCCTTTGCTGTACAGAAACTTTTTATCTTGCCAAAGTCCCAATAGTTCATTTTTCCTTTTGTTTTCCTTGCCTCAGAAGATGTATCTAGTAATAAGTTGCTCCATCCAGTGTCAAAGAGGTTACTGCTGTGTTCTCCTATAGGATTTGTATGGTTTCCTGTATCACATTTAGGTCTTTCATCCATTTGGAATGTATTTGGTGTATGGTCAAGAATGTGGTCCAGTTTCATCCTTCTGCATGTCACTGTCCAGTTTTCCCAACACCATTTGTTGAAGAAACTGTCTATTTTCCATTGGATGTACTCTCCTGCTTCTTTGCAGATGAGTTGACCATATAGTTGTGGGTCCATTTCTAGGTTTTCTGTGCTGTTGCATTGATCTATGTGTCTGTTTTTGTACCAGTACTGTACTGACTTGATCATGACAGCTTTGTAATATAACTTGAAATTTGGAATTGTGATGACTCCAGCCCTGCTTTTCTTTTTCAAGAACACTTTGGCTATTTGGGGTCTTTTGTGGTTCCACACAAATTTTAGGATTGTTTGTTCTAGCTCTGTGGAAAAAAAAAGCAAACAAACACTGTTGGTATTTTGATAGGGATTGCATTAAGTGTGTACAGTGCTTTGGGTAGTAGTGACATTTTAACAATATTTGTTCTTTCAATCTATAAGCATGGAATGTTTTTCTATTTATTTGTGTCATCTTCAATTTCTTTCATAAGTATTCTAAAGTTTTCAGAGTACAGATCTTTTACCTCTTTGGTTAGGTTTGTTCCTAGGTATCTTATGGGTTTTGGTGCAATTATAAATGGGATCGATTCCTTGATTCCTATTCTGCTGCTTCATTATTGATGTCTAGAAATACAACCTATTTCTGTACATTGATTTTGTATCCTACAATGTTGCTGAATTCATGTATCAGTTCTAGCAAATTTTTGGTGGAGTCTTTTCGGTTTTCTACCTGGAGTGTCATGTCATCCATGAATAGTGAAAGTTTGACTTTTTCCTTGCCAATTTGGATGCATTTTATTTTATTTTTATTTTTGTACTCTGATTGCTGAGACTAGGACTTCCCATTATTAAATGACAATGGTGAGAGTGGACATCCTGTCTTGTTCCTGACCATAGAGGAAAAGCTCTCACTCTTTCCCTATTGAGGATGATATTACCTGTAGGTCTTTTGTATATATGGTCTTTATGATGTTGCGGTATGTTCCCTCTGTCCCTATGATGTTACAGGTTTTTATCAGGAATGGATGCTGTGGTTTGTCAAATGCTTTCTCTGTATCTATTGAGAGGATCATACATCTTATCTTTTCTTTTATTAATGTGGTATATCACACTGATTGATTTGCAAATACTGAACCACCCTTGAAGTCCAAAATTAAATCCCACTTGATCATGGTGAATGACCCTTTTAATGTACTATTGGATTCAATGTGGTACTGTTTTGTTGAGAATTTTTGCATCCATGTTCATCAAGGATATTGGCCTATAATATTCTTTTTCAGTGGGGTAATTGGTTTTGGAATCAAGGTAATGCAGGCCTTGTAGAATGAGTTTGGAAGTTTTCTTTCCATTTCTATTTTTTGGAAGAGTTTAAGGAAACTAGGTATCAACTCTTCTTAAATGTTTGGTAGCATTCCCCTCTAAAGCCATCTGGCCATGAATTTTCATTTATTGGAAGATTTTTGACTACTGATTCAATTTCTTTGTCAGTTATTATTCTGTTCAAGTTTTGTGTTTTTACCATTTCAGTCTTGGTAGTTTATGTTTCTGGAAATTTATTCATTTCTTTCAGAATGGCATGTAATTTTTCCTAACATTCTCTTATAATTGCTTGTATTTCTGTGCTGTTGGTTGTGATCTCTCCTCTCTCATTTGTGATTTTATTTATTGTGGTCCTTCCTCTTTTCTTTTTGACAGGTCTGACTAGGGGTTTATCAATTGTATTAATTTTTTCAAAGAACCAGTTGCTGGTTTCATTGATCTTTACTACTGTGGTTTATTTTTTTTTGTTTCTATATCATTTGTTTCTGTTCTAATCTTCATTACTTACCCTCTTTACTGGCTTTAGGTTTCATTTGTTGTTGTTATTGTTGTTGTTGTTGTTGTTGTTGTTGTTGTTGTTGTTTAGTTCCTCTAGGTGTAAGGTTAGGTACTATATTGGAGATTTTTCTTGCTTCTTGAGGTAGGCTTGTATTGCAATATACTTCCCTCTTATACAGCTTTTGCTGCATCCCAAAGGTTTTTGACTGTCTTGTGTTAATTTTCATTTGCTTCCATGTATTTTTTATTTTTTCTTTAATTTCCTGGTTAACCCATTCATTCTTTAATAGGATGTTCTTTAACTTCCATGTATTTGTGGTCTTTCCAAATTTTACCTTGCAGTTTCCTTCAAATTTCACAGCATTATGCTTTGAAATATGCATGGTATGATCTCAACCTTTTTGTGTCTGTTGAGGCCTGATTTATGACCCAATATGTGATCTATTCTGGAGAATGTCCCATGTGCACTTGAAAAGAATGTGTATTCTGCTGTTAGGATGAAATGTTCTGAATATATCTGTTAAGTCCATCTGGGTCAGTGTGTCATTCAAAGCCATTATTTCCTTGTTAATTTTCCCCTTAGATGATCTGTCCATTGATGTCAGTGGGGTGTTAAAGTCCCCTACTATTACTGTATTATTACCAATGTGTTCTACTGTGTTTGCTATTATTTATATATTTGGGTTCTATCACGTTGAAGGCATAAATATTTACAATTGTTAGATCTTCTTGTTGGATAGACCCCTTTATTATGATATAGTGTCCTTTTTTATTTTTGTTACAGTCTTTGGCTTAGAATCTAGTTTGTCTGATATAATGGTGCTACTCCAGCTTTCTTTTGACATCCATTGCATGACAAATGGTTCTCCATCCCCTCACTTTCAACCTGCAGTTGTCATTAGGTCTAAAATCGATCTCCTTATAGGCAACATATAGGTGGATCTTATTTTTTTATCCATCTGACACCTTATGTCTTTTAATTGGAGCATTTAGTCCATTTGCATTCAGAATGATTATTGATAGATATGAATTTAGTCCCATTTTATTGCTTGTGTTGTGATTGTTTCTGGCGATTTTCTGTTCCTTGCAAGTCTTTGTCACTTTTGGTCTTTTTTCCCCAACTCAAAGAGGTCCCTTTAATATTTTTTGCAGGGCTTGTTTTGTAGTCATGACTCTTAGTTTTTGTTTGTCTGGAAAACTCTTTATCTCTCCTTCTATTCTGAATGATAGCCTTGCTGGACAGAGTATTCTTGGCTGCATATTTTTCCCATTCAGCACATTGAATGTATCATGCTACTCCCTTCTTGCCTGCCAAGTTTCTGTGGAGAGATCTGCTGCTAACCTTATTTTCTTCCCTTGTAAGTTAGGGACTTCTTTTGTCTTGCTGCTCTTAGGATTTTTTTCTTTATCTCTAAATTTTGCAAATTTAACTACAATTTGTCTTGCTGCTAGCCTGCTGTTGTTGATTTAGACGGGAGTTCTGTGTGCTTCTTGGATTTGGATGTATGTTTCCTTCCCCATTAGGGAAGTTTTCAGCCATTATTTCCTCAAATAAGCCTTCTGCCCCCCTTTCCCTCTCTTCTTCCTCTGGTACTCCTATCATATGAATGTTATTACACTTTATGGAGTCACTGAGTTCCCTAAGTCTACATTCATGATCTAACATTTTTCTTTACTTCTTCTTTTAAGCTTCATTGTTTTCCATAATTATATCTCCTATGTCACATATTTATTCCTCTGCTTCTTCCATACTTGTGATCATTACATTTACTCATTTTTGAATCTCAGTTACCACATTTTTCACTTCATCCTGACTAGCTTTTAGGTCTTTTGTTATCTATAGTAAAGGACTCCCTGTTGTCCTCTATGCCTTTCTCAAGCCCACCTAGTATCCTTATGATTGCTGCTTTAATTTCTTGATAAGACATATTGCATATATCTGTTTTGATTAGATCACTGTCTGTGACCATTTCTTGTTCTTTTTTGGGGATGAATCCCTCCATCTTGGCATTTTGTCTAGGTCTCTGTCTTCTCTGTGTTACCAAAGCCTGTTATGTTTCCTGCTCTTGAAAGTAATGGCTTTATAAAGAGGTCATATACCATGCATGGCCTGGCACTTCAGGAAGTGTCTTTGGTGTATGCTGTGTGCACTCTGCTATGGTGTTTTGGTTTCTCTTTCCCTCAGGCAGTCCTCTGCAGAGTTTCTCCTTGCCTGCAATGGGGAGTATTGGGACTCTGGCCAGAGTGTGGTGAGTTTTAACTAGGTATGCTCAGGTCTGCTTGTTAAAAGAGACCTTATGCTATCTCCACCAGAGCTGAAGCTTTGCAGAACTCTGTGGTCAGTAGGGGTGCAAGCAAGGGGTTTATGCTGGTCTTCTGGGGGAGGGGCCTGCTTCCCTGGTTCTCAGGCACACTTCCCAATGATATGCAGCATCTGCAGAGGGCAGGAGGTGGGGCTTGGTGTAAGTGGTTTAGGCTTTTGGTGTTGGCACTGTGCTGCTTACTGAAGTTAGTTTATGCTGAGGGTTGGGGGAGGGAAATGGTGCCTGCAAGCTCTTTTGTATCCAGAGAGGAAATGCCACCTTGCAGATGTGCTTCAAGACAGGGACCCATCTCTCTCAGTATGTCCCAGGGGATTCTCAGATTATGCTGTCTGCCCCTGGGCTATCAGCCCTCCTCCACAGGAGCACTGCAGCACCTCCCAGGCTCCATACCAGCCATGCTATGGACCTCTCAAACTCCAGTCTTTGAGTCCCGTGGTTGTAAAAACTCTCAAACATCAGTCTCTCTTATTTTCCCAGTCAATGGCTTTGGGAAGTGTTTTCCTTGTGCTTTTCCCTGTGCACTCCTCCATCTCTCTCTCTCTCAACAATAAAAAAATAAAAGTTATAAAAGTGGTAACATGGGAGGAATGAGTTTAATAATGGAATGTTGCCTTCATTATAAACACTCTATTAGATATCATTTTTAGTATCATATTCACACATTATTTTTATGTACTATTTTAATTGCACAGAATATTTTGAAAATAAAACACATTAGAATTTTAAATAGTAATGCTGTAGTTTCTTTAGATCTGACGGTTTGAGCTTTTGGCTTTATATATTCAAGAAAGAATTGTATTCACATCTTTGTTTTTCAAAAATCTCTTCATCAGTGACTATCAAATGTATCAAGTTATCTTTTGCATACAGTATAGTACTACAAGTAACAGAATCCTTTCCATTTTACCTTTTTTTCAACTTTGCTCTCTTCTACGTTTTTTCCATTATCCACCCACTACTAGGTGTCTTTTTCAATGAGTAGTTTATTATTTTTACTCTTCAAATCGCACATACATCATATTTTCATTCATTTTTGCAAGTCCTGTTAGGTATGAGGGAAACAGACAAAAATACATTGTCCCTGTTTTCAATAAGTGTTGTATTCTACCAAAGATCATTATACCCAATTCCCAAATTCGGTGGTTATGGTTCAATACCTCTTTTCTTAGAAATACTCCTTTTGAGCACCCTATCTTTCCCTTGAATTTTATCCTTCTTTGCTGTGAGTCAAGTTTTTTGGTTCTGTCACATTTCGCTGGCTAATCTCAGTTCCCTTAACTTGATCAATTTCCATGATGCAACTGCTTTTAAAACATAGGTTCCAGGGGCACCTGGGTGGCTCAGTTGGTTAAGCGTCCGACTTTGGCTCGGGTCATAATTTCACGGTTTGTGAGTTTGAGCCCCGCGTCGGGCTCTGTGCTGACAGCTCAGAGCCTGGAGCCTGTTTCAGATTCTGTGTCTCCCTCTCTCTGACCCTCCCCCGTTCATGCTTTGTCTCTCTCTGTCTCAAAAATAAATAAATGTAAAAAATAAAAAAAAAAACTGTAGGTTCCACTTTAAAAAATCCTTTTATTTGACACATTCTCCCTTAGTGATCTCTTAATCATTGATTATGTGTATATCTTTTCTTTTAAGTGCCTGACCTACATATAAGCATTAGGATGTGCCATGGACATCTTAAACTTAACTTGTCAAAACTGGATTTCCTTTCTATCCCCTACTCTCACTCAAACGTGCTTCTTTATGTCCCAAATTAGCTCACTACTTAGCATATAGGAGTGGTTCTGATATTTTAGTGCAGGGAAGGCTTGTTAAAACACAGACTGCTAGAATTTCTAATTCAGAGTTTCTGATTTAGTAGATCTGGGGTGAAAACTTCAACCATGCATTTCTAACAAGTTACCCAGTGATACTGGTGTTTTATCAACTGTACTTTGAGAACCATTGGCACACAGCAATCAGTTAGTATTTGTTAGATCAGTAATTACTATAAATCAATTAATGTTTAAAATATGTAATATGGGTCAAATCAAATTGAACTCAGTATGATTAAATGACAAGAAATACTCATAGAACTTTAGTCTGAAAGAACAAAGATCATGTGGTATAAGATTCTTACTGTAGATTGGTCAAAGTCTAAAGTGATTAAATGATTTTTATGAGGCAAAATAACTATATTCAATCAATCCTGACTTTCCGTAAAAATAAAATAATTTTACGTATAACATTTATAATTAGCTAATCAAGGATTAGTTTTCCAATTCCAGAGATAGACATTGAACACATTATTTGTTTTCTAAATGAGTAGGCCCTTCCTTACACATAGGCACAGATTTCTTAAAAATGAATAAAATGCTACTAACTTTTAATGCTGTCTCCCATACCCCCTGAGATGCATGCAAAGAACAGAGAAATCTAGAGTTTAGTATCCTGGTTAAGGTTAAAGATTCTTGCCAGTCCAACTAGTTTGGACAATTTGTTGAGAAAAGTAAGCAGAGATTATTCGACCACTACTGGTCCTGAAGAAAGTTGAATCCTTTATTTGTCCAGAACTGAAAGATTTTCATCAATGCAATAAGAAAAACTGTGGCAGTCCTGTTGTCTTAAGCTGTTTTATTGTTTTACCAAGTTTGAATATTTAACAGGATCCATCAGACTTTTATTTTATTTATTTATTTATTTATTTATTTATTATCATTTATTTATTTTTGAGACAGAGAGAGAGAGAGAGAGCATGAACAGGGGAGGGTCAGAGAAAGAGGGAGGCGCAGGATCTGAAACAGGCTCCAGGCTCTGGGCTGTCAGCACAGAGCCTGACACGGGGCTCGAACCCACGGACCGCGAGATCATGACCTGAGCCGAAGTTGGACGCTTAACCGACTGAGCCACCCAGGCACCCCTATTTTATTTATTTATTTAAAGGCAAAGGATACAATGCTTCAGAGAAAGAGAATGCAGACAAGCAAGAGAAGCTGAAGAGCCTTTCCCCAGCATGAGTATTTCCTTTTAAAATACCCCATCTTTGGGCATGTGGAACATGCTGAGTTTCTGGCTTGATCCAACAAAATCTGTGCAAGGAGCCTTGGTTTGTGGGGGAGCTCAGCAACCAAGCCATCAATGGCTCTTTAAATAGTCAAGCCAGAATAAGCAAACCAGATCATCTAGTTGCAAATCATTAGTGCAGAAGTTAAACTTGAGGGTTTCCAGTGGAGCCTTAGACCCTAAACAGTACATCAGATATCCCACTGCCCTCTTTTTGGGTAAAAGTAAAAATCAGATATACAGATGTCTCTAGAAATAATGATAGAGCTTTTTGAGTCCAGCTGCAAATCAACTTTCTCCTACACAGTAGTCTTATAGAGGTCACTGAAGCTTCTTTCTAATGGACTATTGCATGAGTTGCAAGTAGACTGAATCCTAGGTCTCTCCAAGCGGGTTACCAAGGTTAAATAGGCATACAGATTTTGAGCTCTTCAGGAAAAATTAAGCAATCCTTCTCAAGCACATACTAGAAGCTACGTACACACTATGACAGTGACAGAATTGGTGGCTGAATTTAAAATGCCTAAATCATAATCAAGTTGCTTCAGACAGAGAGAAAGAGATATATATAGGCCTGCAGGCTTTAAATACTTGGGGGACAGTCTGGTGACCAAATAAAGGAAGTCTCATGGCAAAGTTGTATTTCCTTTAAAAATACTAATCTCAAAAGGGAAGTCTAAAAACTAGGAATGTTATGTGAAAGGAAATTATGTACACAAACTTGAAGAAATGTAATAGGTTGCTGTCTCTGATTAGATATATGTTTTATCATGTACCAATTACTACACTAATTGTGGACAAACAGTTGGGAGAGCTATATCTTCTAGTCAGAGCTATTTCATCAGGAAAAGATGTGAGAAGAAAATATCCATGTGTTCTCCAAAACACATCAAATGTATTTTGTTTAAGGGAAGAGTCTTTTTCCAGTATATTTATCCAGTTTTATTGCATACTTTTATATTTGTATTCATTTTATCATCTATGCGATGAGACTAGTTTGGGGGCTTTAATTAATTTTTTCAAAGCGTGGTCTCATGACCATCTGTATTTGCAACATCACAGGAATGTTTCTCTTTTTTTTAATTTTTTTTAACGTTTGTTTGTTTTTGAGAGAGAGAGAGAGAACCAGAGTACAAGCGTAAGAGGGACAGAGAGAGAGTGAGACAAAGAATCCAAAGCAGGCTCCAGGCTCTGAGCTGTTAGCACAGAGACTGATGCAGGGCTTGAACTCAAGAGCCGTGAGATCATGACCTGAGTTGAAGGTCAGACGCTTAACCAACTGAGACACCCAGGTGTCCCAAGGGAATGTTTCTCAAACTTAAATATAAGTCATCTGACGATCTTTTTTTTAAGATGTAGACTCTGATTTCAAAGGTCTGGGGTAAAGCCTAAAATTCTCTTCTAATAAGTTTCTAGGTAATATCTATGCTCTTGATTGAATAGCAGGGATTTATTTTCAAAGTATATATGTGTATGTATGAGTGTGTGTAAATTCACAAAAGCAAATACATTGAGGGAATCAATCTCTGGAGTGAAGCCTGAAAAATCTGTAATCCCAAAAGGCAACCTCACCCCAAGTGTTATAAACAATCAAGTTTAAGAACTTCTTGGTTAAATGAACTTAAATGTCTGAGTTCACTTTCACCTGTAAAATTATCTAGATCTAGTCTCACCCTGATAGTCTGTAAAGTCCTAAATTGAAGTGTGACATATTCTCTTACTCTACAGGGCATCTGTGTTGCTTGAGTTTCAATGACTTACAAACAGCTG
Source organism: Neofelis nebulosa (assembly GCF_028018385.1). NCBI lineage: Eukaryota > Metazoa > Chordata > Mammalia > Carnivora > Felidae > Neofelis > Neofelis nebulosa. The sequence continues at coordinate 36,871,922 of NC_080782.1, read as the reverse complement.
CCAAGCTCTCTGTCACAAAATTCAAATTTTAATTAAGTCTGATCTTTTGCTATAAGGTCTAAGATAGAACCTTTTGTACTACCCAAACTTAGGAGATTCTATCCAGATGAGGCACCAAACCTCAACCTGATACTTTTTTTACAACTCAGCTGAACAAAGATTCCAAGAAAATAACATCACTTTTTTTCTTGCCCCATCACTGGCTTTTCTGGGATGACACCCTTAAATTCACTCAGAGCTCCTTTCCTGCCCCTCAACAACATCTCAGTTCTTTACAGGAAATGTTTACCTAATAAATTCCTTGCATAGCATGTCACACAGAGTAGGTACATTATAGCCTAGTACATTAGTTCCTTCCCCTTAAAAGATTTCTTCTTTTTGTTACTGTTATTCAAATGTTATTGAATATTGAGCATGACAAAGTAACATGATAATTTTTCATACAGCATAACAATGTTTTCTAATTTCCATTTTCCATTCCTTACAGTATAAGCAAGTGGAACAATACATGTCCTTCCATAAGTTACCAGCTGATATGCGTCAGAAGATACACGATTACTATGAACACAGATACCAAGGCAAAATCTTTGATGAGGAAAACATTCTCAATGAACTCAACGATCCTCTGAGAGAGGTAAGATTTCTAGTCCTCAATATCCATGGTACATGGTCATGGTTTATTTTCTCTTTTCATGGCAAATCTTCAAGTCCATGTTATGACACTACTCAGGAGAGGAGTCAGAACCCAGTGCTTTGCTTTTCTTCTCCCATATGTTCTCTCATATACAGATTCGATTGTTCAAAAAAAAAGTACTGGAACATTTTTCTTCTAATTATGACTGTCAGAACAGTCTTATTTTCTGTATCCCTAGTCATAAAAATTCTTTCGTGTGTCCTCATTGTCTATATCTTTTCAACCTTACACTCTGTCATCTCTTGCTAACTGAACTGTTTCTTTATCTTCTTTTTGATTTCTATTCTCCTTCCATGTTCATTTTACCTGTTTATTCCTTAGCCTCTGATTATAGACGAACCTGACCTGTTGCAAGTAATTCATTTCCTATTTCCTCATTAAAACACTTTAATGTCATGGTGCGTGGGTGGTTCAGTTGGTTAAGCATCCGACTCTTGGATTTGGCTCAGGTCTTGATCTCATGATTTCGTGAGTTTGAGCCCCTCATTGGGCTCTGTGCTGACGGCATGGAGACAGCAAGGAGCCTGCTTGGAATTCTCTCTCCCTCCCTCTCTCTCTGTCCCTCCCCCGCTCATACTGTCTCTCTCAAAATAGACACACTTAAAAAAAACAAACAAAAAACACTTGAATGTCAATAATCCCCTGTTTGCCTTGCATCTTCTTTCCATACCTCCCCAGAAGTCTTCTGTCTGCCCACTTGAATATTCAGGTCACTCCTGACCAAAGGAATATTCACATAATTGTTCATATTTCTTATAGTGCTTTTCTTTCCCTTCTTTCTTTTACTACCAACCTTCTCAAAAGATAGCTGTGTAATCATTACACTGTGGTTTGATCTGCACTGCTTTACCAAAGCTGTTTCCTTGCAAGTTATCAGAGACCTGTTACTCATCAAAGCCTTTGCCTTTGAGCCCTTGGTGGTACTTTTTAAAGTGTTAACAAAACACACATCCTGAATCTCTTTTTTGGACTTCCTTAACACTGAACCATGAATAAGCCATTGGCTTCTCATTTTGCATATCTTAATCTGTTCTTTTTAAATTTATGTCTTCTTGCACCTTACTTCTGTAAATTATGAGCTCCAAGTTCTTGCCAATATGCTGTTTTCTTAAAATCTACATGGTATATATAATAAGCTATGTAATATAGTCGTTATCTATCATGACTAAACCATTTTCCTTTTGAAGTGTTTCAGTAAATGTTTTAGTCGTTCTCTCAAGTCAATTGGAATGTAAAATTATAGTCTTTTTGGAAACTTTCTCTGCTCTGCACATCCAATCACCAAATGCCATCAGTGCACTGTAGCAGTACATCCCACTGTGCCCTGTTGCCTTCCCCAGTGCCTTGGCCCTAACCTTAGTCCTCTCACATGGACAGTTGGCACTGTCTCCTTACTTTGCCTTCCAGTCTCTGGGCTGTCTTCTCTAACTGCCACTTAAAACATTGCTGCTAGATTAATCTTTTTTTTTTTTTTTTTTTAAATGAGGATGAGCTACTCATTTCTCTCCTGAGAAACTTTCTCTCTTTACATACAAAATTAAATCCAATTTAGCCTCCCTAGACTCATATTCCAGCCCTTCTGTGCTCTGGTCCCAGCTAAATTTCCAGCTTTACTTTCCCTGCTGCTCCACATGTTCCAGAGTGGCCTACAGCCAAACTGTGCAACTTGCTGTTTTGCAAAAATCAATTATAATTTCTCACCTTGCTTCATATGGTTTTCAGAAATGTCACTCATCTGTTAGCAAAATCTAGTTCAAATAATATATCTTTATTCATAACTTGTTTTTGATTTTCCATGCTAAATTTGATCTTTCTTTTCTTTGACCCCCCTAATGCACTGAGTCTACAGCTCTTGTGGGCTCCGTATCCATTCTGTCTATGTTATCATTATTGCTTCACATTTGTTTTCTCCACTTTGGTCTTGAAAGTTCCTTAAGACCAAAGGCTTATCTATATCTTAAATTTCTCTTGAAATCTCTAGTGCATGTAGCATATATCAAATGCTCAATAAATATTTTCACTGCAACTAATATCTTTACCATTTATAACCATTCCCAAGCTTCTGCATCCCCTAAAAGTTATTTGTATTTTTTTTTGAGCCTTAAACTATCAATTAAGAGTTTGTCAGTAAAGGAATTAAATATGTGCTGTTGATTAGCTTATTTTCTTTACAAATACCTCAAGTAAGACTATCACAAATTGTTTTGCTTTGGGAAACACAATTCAAACTCCATTCTTTGTTGTAGTTTTAGAAACAAAATAATGTATAGTTTTCTAAAAAATATGCTTTAGTTTATCTCTTTGTTGGATTACAGAATTTACTTTAAATTCAAATCCCCTTCATTGAAAGGCAGAAGCTCAGGACACTGGAGCCAGGCTGGGTTCTCAAGGGCCCAGAGGAATTCAGAGGCAGGATGGGAGAGGCCATAGCAGGGAAACAAAGGTAACCAAGAGACAGTATCAGAGATTAAGACTAAATCAAGACAGGAAGATATGATAAAACTAAGGATATATTTCAAAGAAGCAGGAAAATGTTAGGATTCCAGCGTAAAATGTCATTGAGGGAATATAGAAAGCGGACAGAAAAAGTGAGTGTAAAAATGAAGCCTAAGAAGTTTCATGCTTAAATGGGAAGCATTCCCCTGTGCTGAAGCTACTCATTGTAGTGTGAAATCAGAATAACAAGTGCATCTTCTTAACCATGTGCATTTTATTAACTACCCTTCCTCTTGCCACACATTAATTTACTGTGATGTTCAGTGGAAAAAATTCACTTTTCATTTTTACCCACTACCAAACATCCACAGCCATATGAAGACATATGTCCAATTTCCTTATATTTTCAAACACCATGGTCCAGAGTCTTGGTGTCTTTTAATTCAACTTCTGAAGTTCACTCACAGCTTTTGTCCCTGCTTTTGACCTCAGTTCAAACGGATACTATCACATGGCCACCATACTGACTGATATAGAACACAAATGTCATGACTCTACTCTCTTCCTAGAACCTGATCATGATCTCCCATCCCCTGTAGGAAAAGTCCAAGCTCCTTGACATGGCATATGAGACGCTTCATGCCCTGTCTTCATCTTTACTTTTTTTTTTCATTAACACTTCATCAACAGGAAACTTCATAATTTTCTGGGGAAAAGAGAAAGTACTGTGAATCGCCTCATTGCCTTTCCTCATGCTACTCTATCTTCACTCCTTTCTACTCAGCTTACCTTCCACTTCCCATTAAACACTCTTACCACACGTGAACTTCTTCGTAAATTTTTCCTGACTGCTCTGTCTCTAACATTGTATTTATCATTTTTCGGTTTATTGTTTGTCTAAGATTATGATTTTCTTGAGGATAGAGGCTATGCCTTAATCTTTATACCTTTATTGACCAGCATATAGTAAGAACTCATCAAATATTTACTGACTGAATGGCCTTTAACAGAATTATGAATGAAAAACAGAGTAAGAATTGTGACTACTTAATAAAAATAGAGATTTTGTAAATGGAATCATGGCGTGCTCAGACACTTAACACCTTAAAAACCTGAAAACAATGTTCTGCATTTGTTCCCCTGCTTTTCAGTTTTTGCACTTCTGGCATCAGAATCAGGCAAAAGCATGAATTTAATGTTATACTGAGGTAAGACTTTATTAGAAAGGAAATAGATGGGTCAAGAAAGTAAGGAAACACATAGCAGAGAGATAACAAGAGTCATTATTCAAATAAAACATGAATCTAAAAAAGCCAGAGAAAAGTTCAATAAGAACAATGAGAAATACATCTTGCTCCCTATTAAATTAGAGTGTTATGTACCCACTGTATTAAAGTCATCGTGGTAGATCACGAGAAATCTTTTTAAAGTAATAAATTACATTATTTCATCAAAAGCTTCATTCCAGTTAGAAGATGAGGCATCAACTTGGCAAAGGCATATTTTGGTCACTCTTGTGCTCCTAGTGTCTAGAAAGTGCCCGGCACATAGAAGACATTGAATGACTGATCCCATCAATGTCAAATGAATGAAAGTAGAATACTTGGAAGGGGAAAGCTGGATTATATGATATGTATTTTGTGACAAAAGGTAAAAATATAAGATATGTATGGCATACACCACACACCAAATAATTGCTATATAATATATATATATAAAACATATATAATTGCTAATCATATGTTCAATTTTGAGTCAACCACCATTTTATATTGCAACAAGAGTTTTAACTTAAAATACTTTATTGTACAGAAGGCTCATTTTTATGAAACTATGTAGCCTAATATGAGATGCTAATGTATACTAAAGAGAAGTGATTTCTACCCTAACACAAGTCAGAGTACTCAGGAATGTGTAGAAGTGAAAGGTAGGTCAAGCCTTCAGACTCTCAAAAACATATGCAGAAGACCTATTGAGTAAAAACATAAAATGCAATGTTAAGGAATGTGAAAATTATTCTATATTCATAATTAATTAAGCCATTATTATGTTTTATCCATTTTATAGCCCAGTTTATTTTTAATGTGTTTGAATACTTTTAAATATGAAGACTCCCAAAGATGTAAAATGGCGGAAGGAATTTGTTTTGCATGACCTACGATCTTAACAAAAATCTTATACCATGCATATGCAAATTAATTCAGTTAGCAGTTACTACAAAAACACTACTTCATCAAGTACACTCTTTTGTTTCTATTTCTGTGTCATGAATTAGGTGATTTATCTTTTCATATGTTGAAGACAAATTTAACAAATATCTGGTTCATTCTTATTGTCCCAGTCTCCATAAAAATGGTACCTTCTCAAAGAGGCCCTCCTTGAGAAGTTTATCTGAATTCGTTCTCTTGAAGTCCTTCTCTGAACATAAGCCTTTCTGCCGTGTACATCCACTGTATCGTCTTGGATCCAAGAAGGCAAGGATTTTGTCTTTCTTGATTTCCACCATAACTTCAGTCCCTAGGCAGTATATATTTAATAACTACTTGTTGGATAAGTAAACAAATGCAAAGAAAGTATTAATCTCACACTTGGCAAATCATCTCAAAGAATCATTGATTGTTAGAGCTCAAAGAGAACATTTTGTCAACAAAACAGTAGTGTTCATGTGGATAAAAAGTGATGCCCAGAACTATGAAGTGCTCTGGCCATAGAATTCTCTTAATACCACTTTCCATTATAGTATGGAAAATATGGTTTCTCAGGTATAACAAAAGGATGCTGGTATCTTTAGATTCCTCCATGTTTTTGAATTTTTTTTTAAGTTTATTTATTTATTTTGAGAGAGAAGGAGGGAGAGAGCATGCATGAGTGTATTAGGGACAGAGAAAGAGAGGGAGAATCACATACAGGCTCCGCACTGTCAGCACGGAGCCCAACACGGGCCTCAAAATCGTGAACCCTAAGATCATGACCTGAGCCAAAACCAAGAGTCGGACGCTTAACCAACTGAGCCACCCAGGCGACTCTGTGATTTTGATTCTTGTGTGTATACGATATGCCAGAAGGTCCTGTTTTGCTCATGGATGTTTTTACTTTTCACTTTCTTCAGGGTATTTTCATTAGTGATTTAGTGCCGTCAGGATGGGATAAGGGGACATTTTAATAGAGTATCACTATAGAAGGTATATAGATACTCTGTAAAATTTCTATAACCTAGTAACATCCATAGAATAGACAAAAATACTTTTTTTAAGATTCTGTTCCTAGTCTTACTAGAGTATTGTCAGTGGCTCGTGACACACATGTTGCTGGTCTCCCTGTCCAAACCGAAGTAGGAGCCACCTCATGAGGTAAAGATGGCAAATGACGTTGCATGACCGTCCTCAGTTAGGCCACTATGACCTGAGCACTGGCTCCACTACAATTGTCAGCATTCTGAGGAGGGATTGTAAAGTCATCTTAAAAAATTATCTTCATTTCACTGTGAACTAAAATACATGGACCAGAACAACTATAATTTTCTGAGAAAGACTTTGAGATGGTACTCAGAAACTTGGCATTTCAAATTAAAGCTATTATTTTATGATGTATGTATGCATTATCTATAATCTTCGATCTCTAGTTGCTCTGTGGCTGTGTCTGGTCAAAATTCTGAGTCTGCAAAGCCCAACCTAAGTGATGGCTAGAAACCTCCCCTCCCTCCAGTTGTTATTTGACCTGGCTCTACCTAGAGAGCTTTTGCTTCTCCTTCCATTCACTTATAATATGCTCCTATTTTCCCACAACTGCTCTGTATTCAGTTTTATTGTTTTGTGTAGTTTAAATCCCTTTTATGATATGCTCAGTGCCATTAATAGTCATATGTATACTTTCAGTTGTACAACAAATAATGAATGAAAAACTACTACGAAGGGGCTATGCAGCATCACGGTTAAGAGCATGGCCCTGTTTCCACCAGCCCCATTTAAATCGAGCCCCACAACTTACTATGTGTATGACTTGGGTTGTTTAGTAACTTGTATGTATTTCCCTTTCCTCATTTTTTAATGTGGATGACAGTGAGATTAACTACTTCATAGAGTTGTTACAAACATTAAATGAGTGGGGGTGCCTGGGTGGCTCAGTCAGTTAAATCATCTGACTTCGAGTCAGTTCATAATCTCATGGTTCATGAGTTCGAGCCCTGCGTTGGGCTCTATGCTGACAGCTCAGAGTCTGGAGCCTGCTTCGGATTCTGTATCTCCCTCTTTCTCTGCCCCACCCCAGCTCACACTTTGTTTCTGTCTCTCTCAAAAAATAAACATTAAAAAAATTTTTAAAGATTAAATTAGCAAAAAATATAAAAAATTAGAAATGCACCTGGCACATAGTAAGTGCACAGGAAAATTTAATTTGAAGTATTACTCTGATCCAGTGAAGAATAAGATACAGTCCCAGCTCTCATAGTTCTTGCAGCTTAGTGAGAGACAGAAATTTAAATAATCAATTATAACTGCATATGAGTGCCATGAGAGGGTTATCCAGAGGATGTTAGGCCACACAGAAGAGGGAGTGCCCATTCTTATCATATGTCTCATTTCTTCTGGAATGTATCCAAACGATCTGCTAATAAAGCCTTTCCTTAATTTTAACAGCCAGCTTTCTGGAGACAATGTCTTAGCATCAAAATTTGGCATTGAAATGTTATGATCATGAGACTGATGAATGCTTTAGCAAAAGCAGGCAGTATATTTAAAACTAAAAAAACTAATTAGAAAAATTCAGTGAACTATACCCCTCTGCTTATGGGAGCCTGTTGGAGTGTGTACAAAGTAAGAAGGTCTATTTTTAACATGATCAGATTTATACTTATTCGATTAGAGCAAAATGGCAAACTTAACTGTCGAGAAAGAGGTTAATGCCCTTCTGAGTCTGTCTCCAAAGTTCAGAACTGATCTATTTTTAAACAATGGAGTGTGAAGAGCCATGGGCTGAAAATAGGTACAGATCATGTGTCCCAGTAGAATATAGGACGTCAGTATATTTCATTTTCACAGAACATGAATTGGGCTGAGAGTATAATACTGTCCTTCTGACCTTTAATTTGTTGAATAGACTGTTAAGGAAGAAAGCATAATCTGCATGCGTATTTACTTAGAGCAATTTGCAATCATTTTTTTTTTAAAGTACATACTTGTTGATTTTTAAGATTCCATCTATAATGTGTTTAGTTAAGATTAACTAAAACAGACTAGACTCTGAATTGTAAAATTATACAAGGATCTTTTTAATTATCAGATATTCGTGTAACAGGCACAATAACAAAAGGCTAGAAAAATTCTTCAAGTGGCCTGCTCATGGTCACATTGCCAAACAAAGAAATTGTGTCTTTTTCTCTCTTTTGGTGTAGAGATTTTTCTCTTGCATCCTTAGTTTCTAGAAAACAAATAGACAAAAGAAAATTATCAGTTTCTTAATATGTGCAAAACATTGATCCAGGCATGATGGGAAGGTAAATTGTACAATATGGTTTAGTCTCAAAGTGCTTACCATTACGCTTGTAGACACAAGATATAAATACATGGGGAAAAAATAAACTATGAAAAGAAAGTTAAAGTACTTTACTAAAAATACAAGAAATGTAAAAGGTTCATATATGGTTAATTGCCAGAGAAAAGCTGACACTACATACTAAAATTCTAAATGGATTGAAGACTTATGTGTACAATCTGAAACCATAGAACTCCTAGAAGGAAACACAGGGAAAATGCTTCTTGATGTCAATCTTGGCAGTGACTTTTGGATGTGACACCTAAAGCATAAGTGACAAGAGCAAGTGTAAATAAATGGGACGACATGAAACTAAAAGGCTTCTGCACAGCAAAAGACACAATGAACAAAATGAAAGGCCAGCCTATGGAAGGGAAGAAAATATTTGCAAACCACACATCCGATAAGAGGTTACTATCCAAAATGTATGAGGGACTCATACAACTCAATAGCAAGAAGATAAGTAGTCCAATTCAAAAAATGGGCAAAGGATGTGAATGGATTTTTCTCTCCAAGGCGCCGGGTGCCTCAGTCGGATAAGTATGACTGACTCTTGGGTTCAGCTCAGGTCTGATCTCTGGGTTGGTGGGATAGATCAAGCCCCATATCCTACTCTGCACTGACACCATGGCAACACAGAGCCTGCTTGGGAGTCTGTTTCCCTCTCTCTCTGCCCCTCCCTTGCTCACATGTGTGCAGGCATGCTCTCTCTCTCACACAAAATAAGTGGGTAAACTTAAAAAAAAATGTTTAAGATAATTTTTTCCAAGAAGATATTCAAATGCCCAGTAGGTACATGGAAAGGTGCTCAACATCATTCATCATCAGGGAAATGCAAATTAAAGCCACAATGAGATATCATTTCACGTCTGTTAGAATGGTTGTTATTAAAAAGACAAGAACAATTGCTGGTGAGGATATGGAAAGGAAATCAGGGAGATGGGAAGAGGGGTAAAGATAGTATGTATTATTCGAATAAGGGAGAGCCAGACTACTGGGCCTTTTCCTTAATTTTCCCTAACACTGGTCATTACCTCCCTTCCCCTCCCGAGATTTTTCCAGTGGCATTGTTTGTTTCCAGGCCTTCAAACATTAGTCCCATGCAAGATTGTATAATTCTACTTATATGAGCTTCCTGGAATAGGCGAATTCATAGCAACAGGAAGTAAAATAGAAGTCACCAGGGACTGAGGGGAGGGAGACGGGGGGAGTTTCCAGACTTTTTGCTGAGAGTGATGGAAAAGTTAGATGTGATAATGGTTACACAACATCGTGAATATGTCTGTGAACTGCACACTTAGGAATGGTTAGAACTACCAAATAGCTAAATATATATTTTATGAAAATTTAAAAAACTAATCTTATAAAATAGCACCCAATCTTGTATCTCTAGTGTTGATCTTCATGTGCTCGCTTCGGCAGCACATATTCTAGTGTTGATCTTCAGAGACATTTCCACCTCCCAGCTGCTCTTATCACCTGAATACCCCAGATGCTTCACACTCGATACAAAAATAAAGTAAAATCCTTTCTCGGTAGAAGTCAATATTGTTTTGGGTTTTTATCCCCGGACCAGAGAGCTCAGAAGTTGTTGCAGTGTGCGGGTTGCGTTCCACATCACGTCAGAGTGACCCTAACTGGGTCGTGTGTACATCTTGCCCCTGCCCCTCCCTCACTTTCAGAGCCGAGGTTCTCCCATGTCTTGGCAGATGTTCAGAAGGGAGCAGCTTCCTTCTTCCTGCCACACTTTTACCAGCCTAACTTGCTCTAGTAGTTTCATAGTACTGGTTTCTCGTACTTCATTCTAGTAGTTTCTTCCATAACCAAATACAACAGATGGCGTAGCTTAAACAACAGAAGTGTGTTTCGGTTTTTTTTTTTTGTTTTTGTTTTTGTTTTTTTTTACGCTTTTAAAGGCTAGAAGTTCAAAATCAAAGTGACAGCAGATTTGGAGGCTTCTGAGACCTTTCTTCCTGGCTTACAGATGGCCTCTCTCTCTGTCGTCCCATGGTCTTTCCTCTGTGCTATTGTGCCACCAGTGTCTGTGTGTGTCCCCATCCTCTTCTCCAAAGGACACCAGGAAGATTGGATTAGGGCCCACCCTAATGAATTCATTTTAACTTGATGTCCTCTATTAAGGTCCTCTTTCCAAATACGGTCACATTCTGAGGTATTAGGAATCAAGGCTTCAAAATATGAATGTTGAGAGGATACAATTAAGCCCAATAACACTTGGCAATACATGCAGTGCTCTGTGCAAGTCCAACTAAAGTGACATGTAAATGAATGTTCAGTGCAGCTTAGGATGCCTGCCTGGTTTAGGGCCTGGCCTGATTTCCTCCCATCCTTTGCACTTGTACATGTACTATTATACACACATCATTTCTATTACTGAGTGTTCATGACGAAAATGAATTTATGGGGGTTTTATTTTAAATTCTTCAAATATAGGTTCTTCTCAAATTCTGCAAACACCTTTTCTCAAGATTGAGTCTTCTACTTCACTTTACTATCTGCTGGTTCTGTTTTAATAGTATTTTTTAGTTCAGCATATTTCTGGACATCTGTCTGCTTTATTTGCTATATTTGACAGTTCATGTCGGTCTGTGTTTACCATGTCAGATACCTTAACACTTATTCTACAAACTATTCTTACAACTTGCTTTCAGCTTGCGGGCCACTGGAGCTGTATTCTTTTGGAGTTTATACAAATCTTTCCAGGGCTCCAGTCTGGGATACCACACAGTAGGGCTGAGATACAAAGTCTCCAGTGAACGTGCATGTTGCCAATATACAATTCCTTGATTTAGGGTTGTTTGATCTGCTCCTACCTCTTTTTCTTTGCTTTATGATCAAATTTAAGTGCGTGTTGGAATTTTCTGTCATTTGCTGTCATTCTGCCTGGTACCTAATGGAGCAATATGTTCCTGTGTTCTGGGAAGGCAAATCAGTGGGACTATGTTAAGACTAAATTAATTTCAGACTTCATTTGCATTCATATTATAAGGCTTAAATGTGATTTAATACCTCAAAACCAAATTAGATGCCTATGAGAACTGTAACAACGGAAAACATTAAAATGTTTGAATTTGTGCATCTCAGAATTCGTCTTGTTCTGATCTGTCCTTTACAAGCAGGCCGATTTCATTTAAGCCACTTAATCATAATTGGCCATTTGTATATGCAGGGATTTTAGGCTAATTACCTTTAACATAATTTAAAGAGACTATTAATCTGGCAACTACTGATATAGCTGGGTTTCAAAACAAGTAATGGTGAAAAATGTCAGTATTTAAGAGGCTATTGCAGACTATTTCTCTGTATTTTTATTGGGTTTCTCTTAATATACCTATGATTAACACAAGATATTAACCATTAATCATGGAATTTTGTTTTGCCATTAAAAAGGACAGCAATGAGGACCATGTTTCAAAATGGGAAATATTTTATATTATAAAAGTGGGAAACAAGAAACAAATATTGAACGTATATTATGATTACACTTATATTTAGGTGAATAAGAGTTTGTCTTCAGAGAATACACAAGCACATTAAATCACTCTTATTAAGGAGATGAGAATACAAAATTTTTTATATATTTTAAGGGATATGTGTATTTTCATTTTTTGCAAAGATTTTTTTACATGCCGCTGTTTGGTAATACAAAAATGTGTAATTACTTTCTCCTTTAATAAAATGGAAAACTACAATAAATTAAAACTGAGGCATCCTGTATTAATTCATTGAATCTCATTTTTCTATTTCTAAACCCTTTAATTTCCCCCAAATAAATACTAGAGGCAAGTATTCCTTAGCTTTGTAGTATACTGCATAGGTTTTGAGATTCAAATTTATTAGGAGTTGTAATAAAAACTTTCTTTAAAAAAAAACACAGATGATCTCAACCACAGAAATAGATTATCTTAAATTTTCCCTAACAGAACATAGAAATCAAGGGAAATGCTTTCAGTTTAAGAAATTGAAGCAGTATCTAACTTTAGTCAACGTTTGATAAATGTTTAGAACATTTTTAAGCATTAAGGTCTGCTTGTATGGGCCAATTTTCTTATGCATGCAGTCAACCACCTTGCAATTTAGAAGGCAAACCACCAGATCAATATAAGCCAGTTGGGAATGCTGGGGGAAATTGTTTTTAAATTTCCCAATGTGTTTCCTTTTTTAAAAAAAAATAATGGAATGTGTATGTACAATTCACCTTCTGAATTTATTATATCAATAGAGCACCTTTATTATAAGAATCCTATATTTTATTCTTGATGATAGCCAGAAGGGAATTTCACTGAGTCTACCCTAAGAATTTCTTGTCATTTTCTTCTTCTGAACCTCTGCACTCACTTTAACTTTGGTTTTTAATAAACAATCCCCAACTCAACTTTTTCTTTTACCTGAATTAGTATCCTCTTAACAAAATTACCTTGAACCTTTTGTTTCTTTACAAGTTTATAAAGTATATAGTCTATACAATTCATTTGATCTTAACCAACATTGTTTTTTAGTAAACTATAAATTACAGTGGTTAAAACAGATAACATTGAGTGAACTTTGTTAAACGCTTTACTTGTGTTCATTTAATTATCATAATCTTTGATAGAGTTGCTATAACCTCCATTTTACAGATGAAAAGATTAAGATTTGAAGAATCTGAGTCACTTTCTTTGGGCACAGAGCCAACTGGTTTTGAAATCAGGGATTGAGTGTGTGCATGCACACACCCCCCCCCCACACACACACACAAACCCATATTTATTTTACTACTTACAATTATTTTCTACAGAATATATACATGTACATCTTCCTCCCTCAACTAGGTATAAACTTTCAGATAATTCTTTATTTTAGGAACCATAGTTTCTAAACCTGACTGCTTATAACTTGGAGTGTGTTATTAAAAGTAGAGATTTTTAATCACATCCCCTAGAGATATAGGTTCAGATTCTTTAAATTTGGATTTGAGCCTGGTAAAATGTATTTTAGTGAAGTCCCATAAATATGTCCACAGGATTATCATCTTCCTCTAAAGAGTAACAGGGAGGAGAATGTTCTCTTTTGCAGGTCTTTGAAGCCTTTTTAAAACTGATGCTGTCTACATGAGAACTATGATGAGAGCAAGGACCATGGAATAATCCTGAATAGTTTCTTTTACTTTCCAAGAAAAATAGCTTTTCTTTATATAAAAACTTGTTTTGTTTTCCAGGAAATAAAGGCATTTAGATTTAGATTTTTAAAAATAATTGTCAAGTGCACAGCCATCAGTTTGCTATCTCACAATCAACAAATGTTCATGTCAGGCTCTCAAAATGTGTAAATTTCAGAAGAACAAATTATGGTTAATACCAAAACCTTCAGGATTTTGGTAATTCCAGATATATACAAAAGTAAGATGGCTTCTTAGAATCCATCAAAATCCTGAGTTAAAGAGCTGGGTTGCTCAGCAAACAAACCATGGTTCTTCCCCTTACAAGTATGCAGTCTTTGGCACATTACTCAGTATCTTCTATAAAATGGGGTAGTAGTAATAATTAAGGTATAGGAATTTTGCAACAATAAAATAAATTAATACTTGTAAAACATTTAAAGCAAACCTAGAAACCAGCAAGAACTCAAAAAATATTGTCTCTTATTTTTATAATGTCATTCTTAAAATTATCCCTACCTTAAAAAACAAACAAACAAAAAACTAACACATCCACTTACTCTAATTCTTACTAGTCAAGGCAACTGAACTGTGGGGAAAAAATAGGGCAACATTAGCAGCACTCTTTTATAGGATGTTCTCGGTGATAAAATGTCAGTTGATATAGATTTGACTATATTTATTTACTTGTGTCTAAAGTTAGTATAGAAGTCTATATGTCTGGATGCCATTGGAATGTCTAATATAAGTTCTTAGAAGGAAGGTCTTGTGTGTTCTGCAGAGTCTAAAAATACAGGGTGTGTCGGGTGTAGGAATTTAGCAATGTAACAGCAGCTCTGTTTTGTTAAGATTACTCTGTGATTCATTATTGTAATGGTGGTAATTACATTTATAGCTACTGTCCCTAAAACATTTTAGAACTATACCATGTAGAATTAAATAATGTAGAATGGAGGAGATCTAAATGTTTCACAAAATGGAACTTTCCACAATGATGGTTAAATTATCGGTAAAGAATTGTAGTGCTTCGAGGAGCACTATTCTTTAAAATATTACTATTTTCTAACAATAGTCAAACAAAATATTGCTTAAGCTCTCCCAGGGTCTCAGAATTTGCATGATTCCTAAGTGCTGATTTATGGTAAAAAATAATACTTAGAGAAGAAATCTCCATATATCTCAAATCCCATTTTCCTGATTGTCATAAACTTAAACAAACTGGAATCAGCTCACCAAAATATGTATATATATGATAAAAGATACCACTAAGAATGGAAAGGCAAGCCATAGATTGGGAGAAGATATTTACAATGTATATCCCAACAAAGAACTCATATCAAGACTATAAAAAGAACTCCAACAGCCGGAAGAAAATGAGGAAAACTTGGCTGGACACTTCACCAAACAGGATATTCATCTGATCAGTAAGATACAAAAATGTGCATAACAACATTAATCATTGGGGAAATGTAAAATAAAACTACAAAGAGAAAAAAACTGTAAAACAATGAGATCTTTCTGCATACCTATTAATGGCTAAAATTAGAGTGATAACATCAAATTTTACTATGGATATAAGACAATTGGAACTTATATATTACTAACATGTAAGAAAAACAACACAGTCATTTTAGAAAATTTTTGGTAGTATCTACTAAAATTAAATATAAGCTTACCTTATCACCCAGCAATTCCAATAAAAGGTAAATAAATATTCAAGAGCAATCAGTGTGGGTGCAGTCACTGTGGAAAACAGTACAGAGGTTCCTCAAAAAGTTAAAAATAGAACTACCATATGGTCTAGCAGTTGCACTGCTGGGTATTTACCCAAAGAATACAAAAACACTAATCAAAGGCATACATGCATCTCTATATTTTATAGCAGCATTATTTACAATAGCCAAAGTATGGAAGCAGCCCAAGTGTCCATCAGTGGATGAATGGGTAAAGAAGGTATGTACACACACTCTCTCTCTCTCTCTCTCTCTCTCTCTCTCTCTCTCTCTAGAATATTATTCAACCATTAAAAAAAAGAAATCTTGCCATTTGCAACAACATGGATGGAGCTAGAGAGTATAATGCTAAGGGAAATAAGTAAGTCAAAGAAAGACAAATACCATCTGATTTCACTCATATCTAAAATTTAGGAAACAGAACAAATGAGCAAAGGGGAAAAAAGAGAAAGCGACAAATCAAAAACAAACTCTTAATTATAGAGAACAACCTGATGGTTACCAGAGGGGCGGGGGAAGGGGAGTGGGAAGATGGGTTAAACAGGTGATGGGGATTAAGGAGTGCATTTGTGATGAGCACCAGGTGATACATGGAAGTGTTGAATTATTATATTGTACATCTGAAACGAATATAACACTGTATGTTAACTACCTGAAATTAAAATAAAAACTTAAAAAGCCAAAAGAAAAAAGAGAGAGAAATCAGTGCATATGGCACTTCAAGAATGTTCATAACAGGTGTATCTTAATAGCTTAAAACTGAAAACACCCTAAATGTCATGAAAAGTAGAATGGATAAATAAACTGTGGCAGAGTCATAAAATGAAATATAGGCTGAAATATAAAAAGAAAGAACTATCACCACCCAACAACATGGATGAATCACACAGAAGCAAGACACAAAAGACTACAGAGTATATCATCCCATTTAATCTGAAGTTCACGAGCAGGTAAAACTTTTTATGGTGATAGAAATCAGAATAGCTAGGACCTCTGGTGTGAACTGGAAAAGGAAATAAAGGGAAACTTTCCGATAACCTCTATATGGGGATCAGGTGGTTATACATGTGAAAAATTCACTTAAGATTTGTGTTCACTTAAAATCTGTGCTCTTTACTCTGTCTATATTATACTTTAAAAAATATTCTAGTCCTCTGTGACTAAACAATGAACAGAAATAATTATGACATAGGAGAGCAAAGCAAGACAAAACAATGCTAAAAAGGAAAGACTGATATCTGAAGTAAACAGACATGGCAAAGTAGAATCAAATGCAGGATTCTTCACTGTTTGTTGTATTATGTTTCTATTTAATAGGTAAAAGTGTATTTGGAATTTGAACAGATTTGTCTGTTTAAATTACTCAGTTGTTTAATTATGTAGGTATAATCTTATAGTTATTTAGTTTATACTTTGGGATTAATTCAGTACTACATCATTTACTTTGTTACACAAATTGTTGAAGCTTTAGCCATTGGTAGCTCTTTCATTTGGCCCCTATGAGTAACTCTCATCATTGCAGGATTTTTTTTTTTTTTTTTTTTGGTTGATGTTTGTATTTGTTTGTTTGGTTGGTTGGTTGGTTTTTAGTACGTCTGTACTTGTTACTACAAGATGCTTGGGGAAGAGGTAGCTACATTTTTTTAAAGTGTTGATAGTAAGCTTAGTAATTTGGAGTGCCTTATTAAGGTCAGGGCTACGTCTGATTCTCTTAGGAATGGAGCTTTCCTCAATTTAAAGCATATGGTCAATACTCTTCATTCAGGCCAGACATGTTGCTAAAATAGCTCATTATAACAAGTGCCATAAAGAATCTGGATGGAAATTAGAGATATTAATAACTTAATCGTGTGTCTTCCTTAAAGTCAATGTGCTTATAAGGAACTGTGATTGATGGAGGAGGAGCTTTAAAAGTCTTGTTTTACATATGGAGAGATATTAATAACTTAATTAAATATGTTCCCTAAAAAAATGTGCTATAAAGAAATATGATTGATGGAGAAGAGCTTTTAAAAGTTTTGCTTCACTTCTACACTCACATGAGTGTTTCCATTAAACTATATGCCCTCCAAGCAAGCAACTTTCATGGGAGGAGAGAGGGCTTTTAAATGCAAATCACCTTCTGTCTAATTACATTTTTTTCCTTATCAAATACTTGTTAGAATTTACAGTTTCAAACTGATTGTAGTCACATTGGAGGTAAAAGTTCCACAGGGAGAGAGAGAAAATTAATGGATTCCTTTAAGCAATAGCAATAATATGAAATTATCCCCACAGTGTTATAATCAAGGCAGTCACAATAGGTATACCTTAATATGCAGTACATCACAGAAAAAGAGTTATTCATATAAAGAACAGTTAAATTGTTTATAAAATATACTTCCAATTATTTTCTAAAATAAAGCATAAGAGAACAATGAAGAGAAAAAATTGTGTAGTTTAAGTCAAAGAACATAGATAAAAAGATTCTCTGCCTTATTATTTTTATTTGAAAATTCTTATTTTCTCTGCCACCTGACTTATTTTCACTTTCCTACACAGTATTCTTCTGTCATTTTACATGTGGAATCATTAATTCCTCAATCAGTCTGGTCCTTTTAATGACCTACTCTGTCTTCCTTCAACTCATGTGGTTAGCTTGAGTGCCTTGAGTGGTTCACCTCTTATCTTCATGACATTTTGTTTAGAAGTATTTTGAATAAAAAACACAGTTTTTATACACAAGAAACTTGTTTCTCAAGTGATTTCCTTGAGAAAGATTTCTAACAGTTTTAAGTAAATACTTACCAATGGGAACAAAATTCGTTTTTGTGAGCACTTTTTTCCACGTGGAAACTCCATCTTCCTTCTTTCCTTCCCTCCCATCTTTCCTTTTTTCTTCCTTTCCTCCTTCTTTCCACCTTCCATACATGGATGCATGCATATTTACTAAGGACCTACCTTAGTAAGGGCTGAACCCTGCTTTAGTCCCACCCCCACCACGGCACTTCAGCCCTAGTTAAAATTGACCACGAGTCAATGGACAGCCACCCATGGAGTCAGCTGTGCATTATTTAGGCTTGGGTGTTGCATGTAATATCTTTCTCTTGTTTTTTGTTGCTATGTTTACTGTTTGCTTGTTACAGCTGACATTTAAATATTTTACCATCCTCCATGAAGCCTCACCATTAGAGACTCTTCTTTGCTCTACTGAACTCCAAAGATATGATTAAGGATGAAATACCTTTTTTTTCTGTGATGGACCCCAAATTTTGTGCCCTCTATATCAGCTGGAAGTTGTTTTTTTTTTTTTTTTTTACCTATTCCAAGATAAGGTCGGGTCATTTTATAAAACAAGATTGAGGAAACTTTCAGAGCACCTGGGTGGCTCAGT
Source organism: Neofelis nebulosa (assembly GCF_028018385.1). Lineage (NCBI taxonomy): Eukaryota > Metazoa > Chordata > Mammalia > Carnivora > Felidae > Neofelis > Neofelis nebulosa. The sequence goes on along the minus strand of NC_080782.1, from coordinate 36,853,002 downwards.
CAGTTAAGCTTCTGACACTCGATTTTGGCTCAGGTCATGATGTGATGGTTCTTGGGATGGAGCCCCATGTCAAGTTCTACATTGACAGCATGGAGCCTGCTTACAATTCTCCCCACTCTCTCTCTTTCTGCCCCTCCCCTGCTCTCTCTTGCTCAAGTATGTGCACTCTCTTGCTCTCAAAATAAATAAATATTTAAAAAAATTAAGATAGAGGAAACATTTTTCCCTCAGCCTTACTCTATAAATTTGTATATTTTCCCAAAGAAAAAATTCAGATCTCAGCCTTTGCTACTATCTCCAAATATTTTTTGCCCTTTTCCCATCTTTTAACAGGGTTTCCTTCAGTTTCTACATCTCTTAAACGAGATCACAAATTCAGGTTTAACCCTTTTCCCTTGGGGTTTATTGGAGAAGAAAGCTAGAAACGGCATTGTGGTAAAATTTAGATTCCTATTGTTTATCCTTTTACATATCTAATTTGCAAGATTAAAAATGGTTGGTCCCATATCTGTATGTTAGCCTAAGGAGATAGCACTGTGTATAATCTGGACCAGAATCTACAGAATGAAATCAAATATGTAAATCGTCTAATTGAGAATTGCTTGGTTACAGAAATAAAACAAACAAACAACTTAGGAGAAAGAACATATGGCCCCTCCATTCCAAGACTTCCAATGGAAACCCAGGAGGCCTTGAAAAGAGTGGTTTTCTGATCTATCCCAGAAACAGATTGAATTTACAATAATAGGTTATAGTTAAATTAGAGCCTTCTTGGGTAACCTTTCTCTGCACACTCCATTGTCCTCACTTTAATGTGAATAACATTAACAAAAAAAAATTTTGTTGTCTGGCAACTGGGCCTTTGTTTCAGAATTCTGGTCAGTAGGTACAAGTTAGATCACTCAACAATACAGCGGAGCACAGGAGCAGCAATATTATAGCTAATAGGAGGTAGTGTGGCTTCTTTTCTTCGTAAAATAAGATCAAAGGGAGACTGAAACTCTTCCACATTTGAGTTCTAATTTTATGTAGAGTATAGCAAAGGGATGAGAAGGTATAAAAGATAAGATATACATATTTAATTCACATTTACTGAATGTTTAATATATATCTATACGATACTAGGTGCTGCGAATATAAAATTCCAACACCAAAATAAACCATGATTTCTGGCTTTGAAGAGATATGCAGATTATTAGAATTTATGTATCTTTGGTTCTGAATTTAAATTGCAAAACTGTGCTATATATAGATTTTCATTTAAGTGTGCTTATCTCCCTGATATGATTAATATCTCTCTTAATATTTCTTTACTCTTGCCGTCTTTAGGAGATAGTCAACTTCAACTGTCGGAAACTAGTGGCCACAATGCCACTGTTTGCTAATGCGGACCCCAATTTTGTGACTGCCATGCTGAGCAAGTTGAGATTTGAGGTGTTTCAACCTGGAGATTATATCATACGAGAAGGAGCTGTGGGTAAAAAGATGTATTTCATTCAACATGGCGTTGCTGGTGTCATCACAAAATCCAGTAAAGAAATGAAGCTGACAGATGGCTCCTACTTTGGAGGTTAGTGGGGAAAAAATGCAACTGAGATGAAGTATAAGTTGCTTTGCTTATGTCTCTTCATCAGAACTTTGGAGATGTCAGAATGCTGATTTGTGGCTTTTGACTATGAATTCGCATTTGAATTCCGATAAAAGTGTCTATAATGGCATGTTTTCACATTTCAGTGTCACACATTTAGTGCCTATACATTTACCACTGGATCACTTGAAGTATCTTTTTATCAGTGGCTTCAACCAGATGGAAAGTATATTTTTGTCTCACACGGAAATCCCAGGAGGGTCAGATGGCTCTCCCCAGGACAGTTTTCAGGGACCCAGATTTCATTAATTTTATTGGTCTGCCATCCTCAAGAGTGTTTTTCTCACTTGTACAAGAGGACCTGGTTCCTCTCCATTATGTTTGATATGGCCCGCAGGAGAGGGAGAGTGGCACAGAGGGAATTGAAGAGTGAGCAATTTCTCTATTTAGGGGTGTGCTCACAATTGTCACTATCACTGCTTATCTATATCTGATTAGCCAGAATGTAGTTGCAAGAGTACTTCTAGTTGTATACTTACAAGTATACTAGTTGAGTGATGTGTAAGTCAGGGATCTCCAGAGAAACAGAACCAATAGGATAATATATACACAAAAGGAGAGTTATTATGAGGAACTGGCTTATACAGATATGGAGACTGACCAGTCTTATGATCTGCTATTTACAAGCTGGAGACCCAGAAAAGCTGATGGTATAATTTAATCTGGTTCCAAAGGCTGGGAACCAGAGGAGTTGATGATGTACATCCCAGTCCGAGGGCAGAAAATGAGATGAGATGTTGGCTCAAGTGGTGAGATAGGAAAAGAGGGTTGAACTCCCCCTCTTTCCTGCTTTTGTTCTGTTCACACCTCCAGTGGATTGGATGTTACCCACTCACATCGGGAGGACAAATTCCTTTACTGAGTCCACTGATCCAAATACTAATCTTATTTGGAAACATCCTCACAGACACATCCAAAAATTACGCTCAATCTGAGCACCCCATGGCCAGTCAAGTTGACACATAAAACTAACCATCACAAGTAGAAATTTTCTTTTCTAAAAATCTGAATATTTGAATTGTTGCCAAGTTTTACTATTATAGGATATATATTTATATTTGTGCACATGTATAAAACTTGCCTAGAAGTTGAATAACTGGGTCAAAGACTGCATATTTTTAAGTTAAAACAAACACCAAATTGTTTCTTTGATGAGACAGCCTGTTTCTACATGCCTTACCAATTCATTTTTACTTTTGCCCTCTAAGTAAAAACGGCATCCCCTTCTTGTTAAGTGTGCATTTTCATCATTAATATTGAGGTTGAAGCAGTTTTCATATATATTATTTGTACTTTATTTTTTCTGTTTATTCCTTGCATATTTTTCTAATATTTTTTTACCTTTAAAAAAATACATTTACTCATTTTTGAGAGACAGAGAGAGACAGAGCACAAGTGGGGGAGGGGCAGAGAGAGAGGGAGACAGAATCCAAAGCAGGCTCCAGGCTCCAAGCTGTCAGCACAGAGCCCGATGCGGGGCTCGAACTCACGAGCTGTGAGATCATGACCTGAGCCGAAGTTGGATGCCTAACTGACTGAGCCACCCAGGCGCCCCTTTTTTACCTTTTTAAAACCAATTTGCAGAAATGTTCTTAATGTATTTTTGATAGGCTTTAACTATTTTCTTCGAGATTGTTGTTTCTTTTGTAACTATCACTAATTTCCTTTTGTCATTCTGATCTTCATTATTGTTGACTTGATTTGAACTTGCCTCTCCTTTCCTTTAAAGCATTAGAGATTTTGTGTTCCTTAAGTGGCTTTTGCACTCTGCAAAATTATGAAAAGTTTTCCATATTTACCTCTATTTTGTTTGGTTTTATAACATTTTATTACTATTTGATTAAAATTTACTGTATTTATGATTATACATACTTGAATTATATTTTTATGTTAGTATTAATCCATCCTGCCTATATTTGTGAGTATAGTATGAGACAAGATTCTGTATTTTTCCCCCAAAGAGACAAGTTTATCACCATCACTCATGGAAGATTTTATCCTTTCTGCAAAACTTTGAAATATTTCTTTAATAATATGCTGATATAATATACACTATTGTAACAACAGAAAATAGTACTGGATTACATATTTAAAAGTTGCTAAGAGCGTGGATCTTCAAAGTTCTAACCACAAGAAAAAAAAATTTGTAACTATATATGGTGGCAGATGTTACCTAGCTTTATTGTAGTGATCATTCCCCAGTATATACAAATCTCAAAGTATTATGTTGTCATGAGCACGCTATGAAGGCACACACACAAGTTGTGTCTTTCTACAGTGTCAGCTTTATTCAATCATAAAGCAAGATTAATATAATTATAAAGCAGTTTCACGATTCCAAACTCAATGACATTTCACTACTTGTTTAACTTGCTTCGTACATGTCACACAAAGCAAATCACAAGACAAGCAACACATCAAACAGATAGAACAGGGGGTAGGGAAATAACAAAACCGAACATGAAATCGGTCTGTGGACGCACAGTTGACATAGAGCCTAGGTCTGTCCAGGTCAGCTCTCAGAATGTGCCGCTGATTATGTCCAAGCAGTGGAGGCTCTCTGTTCTGTTCGGAGATCAATCGATCAGAGCCTTTGGTGGCCACTGCCTCCAAATCGTCCATGTTTCATGTGGTCACACACGAAATGGTCAGTGTCTTGAAAGTCTTACAGGTTGCTACCAAACTCTTCCTTTTTTAAAGGGATTTAACAAGTCTTGGGCCTTTGCAGACCTCCTCTGTTTCTGCTGAGCATCGGTTCTGAGTGTGTTGTCAGCTCAAGCTGGTTTCGGTGCTATCTGGTCTTAGCTGCAATGCCCTTGGTTCTTGTGTCACTGCTTGACCTAAGTTACTGCTTGACATGAGTAACTGCTTGACCCCATGTTGCTCTGTATAGTTGTATACCTGAAACTAACATAATGTGTCAACTACATCTCAATAAAAAAGGAAAATCCTCAGTATGGAAAGAGCCCAAATGTTCAATGGATGAGTGGGTAAAGAAGATGTACACTTTTCTTAGTTTCTGCCAATTCTGTTGAAACATTAGAAACTTAATGATTAATAATAGGCCTCTGGTACTACAGTATCAAGACGTCGCAAATTTAATGTTTAAATATTCCCCAACACTAGGAAACTGAAATGTTTTTCTTAGAAAAAGACAAGAAGTCTGTCTTCAAACATCCACAGGTTTATCCTGTAAGCGGCGATCCAAGTGAAGCTCTTTCTCTTCTCATAAGTGAGGTATTGAATAAACGATCCTTATTACTTTGCGTTCATCCTTCCCAGACTTTATAATATGCCATCTTTAGAAGGCTTCTCAGTCAGAAGCAATGTTTCCCACCATTGTGTCTCCATAGTACCTTTCATAGCTTTCCAGAATCCTAGAATCAGTCTACTTCATACTGAAATTAATAGTGTAGTTGCCTATCTTCCCCCCAATACTTGATGGTAAGCAATGTGTATATCAGAATCATCAGAGAGCTGTTTAAAGCCAAAGATGCTTAGGTCCCACCCATCAGAGATTCTGACTCACTAAGTCTAGACTGGAGACAGATTTTTATTTGTTTATTAGAGACTAGCCAGTGTATCTGGTCCCTTAAAAAAACAAAATCAGTAATCATTTAAAAAGCAGTTAAGTCAGGTTAGTAACAGTTGAGAAAAAGGCAATGAATTCCATTTTGTCATAGAAAAATAAATATATGCTGAGTTTAAGAAGGTTTCTTCAATAACAGTTAAGAAATATTAACTAGGAAAAGTTTTGAATTTTTTAAATGCTTTTTTGGAATATATCAAAATAACCATAAGGTTCCTATACATTAACCTGTTGTGGCTGACTAAAATATATCAATTCAAGGTAATTAGCTTCCTTGACTTTCCCTCTCACCCATAGTTTTGACGTTTCCAGCTTCTCTTTCTTCCTACTTGTCTTTGTCATGATTCTGTTTTGCCTCATCAGCCCCTTAGACTTTTGTGCAGATTGTGCAAAGGAAAAAAGACATTTGGAAAAGCTAAGAACCAAAAAATCCTACTTTAGAAAGTACAGAGAATCAATATTCCAATAAAGAAAAAAAGGGTAAATGAAGGGGTAAGAAATAAAAGCATACATGTACAGGCCAAGTTTGAGGAAAGTTTGGGAGGGAAAACATTTGAGGCAATTAATGGGGGTGTGATAAATATGTAGAAGAAACATCTAGAAAGGACTTTCTGGAAGCTTTATTATGCATTAAGAATGTATTTTTACATTTGACATACATTTTGTCAATTCAGAGGAGCTTTTAATTACTATACAGTTATATTTGCTAGTATGATTAAGGTTATACAAAGACTGTGACACTTACCTCCCTAGGTTTAAGTGGATTACACTATTAGTAAAGTCAGTTTACAGTAATGAATATCGTTGTGTTGAGTCACAAGATCATTAATGGGATAAAAACTAGTTTGTCCTGATTTATTATTTTGAACACGTTGTAGCATCTCTGTTTATAGGTGAAATTGGGGCTGTTGTTTATTGTTATGGTGGTTATTTTTGTGATCCCCTAGCTGATTTTGGATATCAGGTTTTATTTACTTCTTGTAGAGAATAAGAAAACTTTCTTAAAAATGTATTCTCGGGGCGCCTGGGTGGCTCAGTCGGTTAAGCGGCCGACTTCGGCTCAGGTCATGATCTCACGGTCCGTGAGTTCCAGCCCCGCGTCGGGCTCTGTGCGGACAGCTCAGAGCCTGGAGCCTGTTTCAGATTCTGTGTCTCCCTCTCTCTGACCCTCTCTGTTCATGCTCTGTCTCTCTCTATCTCAAAAATAAATAAACATTAAAAAAAAATTTTTTTTAATGTCTTCTCTATTTTAAGGAAGTTTAAACAACCTAGGCATTACCGTTACTTGAAGCCTACTTTGGTTTCACGAATAAAGCCACTTGTGTCTGATTCTCTGTCTTCTATAGTTATTAAAGTACACCAGGTTTCTACTTCTTTATGAGTAATCGTTTAATTCATCTAATTCAATTGTTCATAATACTGAAAAGCTTAAGAAAAAATCTGATGCCAGGGCCAAAATTATACCTTAGGGTTTCTGATGGAATTGAGTGATATTGAGATCCAAATATCAGCATGAAAAAAAAAATCCCCAGAAGATTCCAGATAATTTTCACATTATATATATGTGTACATAGTTCCCTTTTTATTTTCAATAAACATTTAATTTTTAATTTTAGATACAACAGTTTTAAATACAAAATGATTACAGAGAATTCCATATATCTCATACTCAGTTTTCTATTATTAAAATTTACCATTACTATGATACATTTGTCACGATTAATGAATCAATATTGATACATTATTATTAATAAGTACTTAATAAAGCACACACTTCATTCAGATTTTCCAATTTTTAACCTAATATCTTCTTTTCATTCAGGATCCCATTTACTTGTAATGTCCTCTGGTTTGCTCTTGGTTTTTAAAGTTTCTTAGACTTTCCTTGTTTTTGATGAACTTCACAATTTTGAGGAACATTAGTAAGGTATCTTATAGAATGTCCCTCAGTTGGGATGTGCCTGATGATTTTATGATTAGATTGGGATAAATTTGGGGGGAAGGAAGATTATACACAAAAAGTGCCATTATCTGCACATAATATCCAAGGTATATACTATCAATATGTCTTATCACTGTTGATGTTAACCTTGATCACTTGGATAGAGATAATATTTGTCAGGCTTCTCCACTGTAAAGTTACTCTTTTCCCCCCTCATTCCATACTTCCCTCTTTGAAAGAGAGTCACTAAGCATAGCCGATGACTAAGGACTGGGAAATAATGTTCCACTTTCTTAAGGACAGACTATGTACATAAATTATTTGAAATTACTCTAAGTGGGATATTTATTTACTGTCTTACATTTTTATTTATTTATTAAATCCTTTTTTATATATAAGTATGGACTCATGAATATTTTATAATTTGGTTTATAATCCAATACTACTTTGTTTTCATTTGTTTTTAATTCCTGCATAGTTAACATATGGTGTTACAGTAGTTTCAGTGTACTATATAGTAATTCCACAATTCCATATATTACTCAGTGCCGATCCAGATAAGTGTACTCTTAATCCCTTTCACCTATTGTCTCTCATCCCTGCACCCACCTGCCCTCTGGTAACCATTTTGTTCTCTATGGTTAAGAGTCTGCTTTTTGGTTTCACTCTCTCTCTTTTCCTTTGTTAGAATTTGTTTCTCAAATTCCACATATGAGTGAAATCATATGGTATTTGTCTTTCTCTGACTGACTTATTTTGCTTAGTATTATACTCTCCAGCTTCATCCGTCTTGTTGCAAATGGCAAGATTTCATTCTTTTTATGGCTGAATAATATTCCATTGTATATATACCACATCTTTAACCATTCATCCATTGATGGATACTTGGGCTGCTTCCATGTTTTAGATATTGTAAATAATGCTGCAGTAAGCATGGGGGTGCATATATCCCCTTGAATTAGTGTTTTTTTGTATTCTTTGCGTAAATACCCCAAAAGTGCAATTACTGGATTGTAGGGTACTACTATTTTTAATTTTTTGAGGAACCGCCATACTGTCTTCCACAGTGGCTGCACCTGGTTTTATTCCCACCAACAGTGCACAAGGGTCCAATCCTACTTTATTAATTGTATTGCTCAAATGGTTCCAGCTTTGGCCATTTGGACCTCTTTCAATTGGCCCCTGTGTACCTTTGAAACACTCCTGTTATTGTGAGTTTGGGGCTTTTTTTCTGTCTTGTTGAGATTTTTTTTCCAGCGTTGTAAAATGCACCTGGCTCATTTTGTATATTTCCTACCCAGTCATAGATTCAGCCATTCCACCAAGGATCTCTGGTTCTGTTCATTGGAGAGTAGTTTTAGAAACAAAGATCTAGACACCAGGTGTGCTCATTACTACTGGGCTATCATTACTTCTAGACCCTCTCAGATGACAAGGCAAAGAGTTATATATTCATATACTAACGTGTATATACACATATCTATAATAAATATTTCTACGTGTATCCATCTGTACCCATGTTAAGCTAAATATGAGCTCATACTGATATTTCCAACTCTAATCCATTACCACATGGATTGTTTTTGACCTTCTTTTCCTGTTTATCTATAATATTTCACTCAAAAGTAAGAAATCTGGGGCATCTGGGTGGTTTAATTGGTTAAGCATCTGATTTCAGCTCAAATCATCATCTCACAGTTCATGAGTTCAAGCCTCACATCGGGCTCTCTGTTGTCAGTGTAGAGCCTGCGTTGGGTCCTCTGTCTCCCTCTCTCTCTCTGCCCCTCCCCTGCTCGCTCATGCTCTCTCTCTTTTTCAAAAATAAATAAATATTTAAGAAAAAAGTAAGAAATCTGGTTTCCACTATATATTAACTTAATTGTTATACCTGTAGTATACCTGTATAGTGGTTTCAGAATTGTTAATCTGTACCTCCATAGGAAATAACTTTATCAACTGGAGTATAAATCTAATGTTAAGCTCTTTTTGCCTCTCCACTCATTTGCAAAGATGCTTAGGTCAGTATCTTATTCCCCAATCCCCTTCAGTGAGATTGTTTCGATATTTGTAATCCATTTATATTCTTTTGCTACATTCTGCATTCTACTCTGAGAACTTCTGACTTCCTCAATTATTTTTTTAATTTGCATACCACATATGATTTACTTTTTGTGCTATAAAGTTTTATAGGTTTGGACAAATGCTTACTGTCCTCTATTCACCATTATGATATCATACAGATTAGTTTTACCACTAAAAAAAAAAAAAAATTGGTGTGTCACCTATTCAATTCTCCTGCTCCCTAACCTATGGCAACCACTGATTTGTTTACTATCTCACTGGTTTTTTCTTGTCCAAATGTCATATAATTGGAATCCTACAATATGTAAAATTGTGGGTTTTTTAATTTCGAATTCCAATTGTTAATTTCTGTAATACAGGAAATTTGGTTTTATATATTAACCTTTCATTCAGTGGTCTTCTATACTCACTTATCAGTTAAGGATTTGGGTCAATTCTTTGGGATTTTCTTCATAGATAATCTTGTCATCTACAAATAGAAACAGTGATATTTCTTTATTTCTAATCCATATACCTTTTATTACCTTTTCTTATTTAACTGGCAAGGACTTCTAGTAATATGTTGAATTGGAGCAGTGAGAGAGAACATCCTTGCCCTGATCTTAGTCCTTGTAGAGAATTTTTTCCCCTTGATTTTGGAGTAAAGCATATAATTTCTCACTATTAAAAATGATTTTGAATTTTTGTAGATATTTCTTATCACATTGAGGAACTTTTCCCATTACCACTTCTGTGAGAGTTTTTTTTTACATATATTTTTGTATTTTTATTATTTAAGTAATCTCTATGCCCAGAGTGAGTCTCAAACTCACAACCGAGATCAGGAGTTGCATGCTGTAGTGACTGAGCCACCCAGGATCCCCAAGAGTTATTTCTTTTGCACACACATATATACACATATATATATATATATATATATATATATATATATATATGTGGTAGGTTACATTGATTGAATTTGATTTTGAATGTTGAGCCAGCCTTGCATACCTGAAATAATTTTCAATGTATAAAAATGTATTAAAATGTGTAAAAATGGTTGGATTCAATTTTCTAATATTTTGATCACAATTTTTCTGTTTATGTTCATGAGAGATATAACTCTGTACTTATTCTTTCCTGTAATGTAGTTTTTTGGTTTGGTTTCATTTCGTTTCCTATGAAAATAATTCTCACTTCAGGAGTGCCTGGGTGGCAGAGTTAGTTAAACATCAGACTCCAACTCATGTCATGATCTCACGGTTCCTGAGTTTGAGCCCCGCATCAGGCTCTCCACTGTCAGCACAGAGCCCGCTTTGGATCTCCTCTCTCTCTCTCTCTCTCTCTCTCTCTGTCTCTCTCTCTCTCTCTCCCCCTCCCCAGCTCACGTGCTCTCTCTCTCTCTCTCTCAAAAATAAATAAACATTAAAAAAATAATTTTCACTTCATAGAATGAAATAAAAAGTGTTCTTTCTGCTCCTGTTTTCTGGAAAAAAATGTGGAGAATTGATATTGTTTCTTCCTTTTATATTTGGCAGAATTCATTAGTGAAAACATCTGTGATTCATATTTTATAGGTTATTAATTACTGATTCAATTTCCTTGATAGATATAAGGTTATTCATCTATGTATTTCTCATTGTGTGAATTTAGTTTATACTTTCCAGGAATTGCTCCATTTCATCTAAATTTTCAAATTATAGACATAAAGTTGTTTGTTGTATTCTTTTATTACCCCTTTTTAATTACTCCAGGATCAGTAGTGATTATCACTTTCTTTTTTGATGTTGATAATTTGTGTTCTTTCTCCCTGTCTTCCTCTTTCCCTCTCTGTCTCTCATTAACTTTCCTAGAAAAAAAAATTGAAAATCTTTATAAGAACTAGATTTTGCTTTCATTGATGTTCTCCATTGTTTTGTTTTCAGTTTTATTGATTTCTACTCTAATTTTTTATTATTTCCATATTCTTCTAGCTTTAGACTTAAATTGCTCCTTTCTATAGTTGTTAAAATGGAAGCTTAAATTGCTGATATATATCTCTCTTCCATGTATTTAATGCTATATGCTATAAATTCTTCTCTAAATATTGTTTTTCCTGCCTCCCACAAATTTGATGTCAAATTTTATTTTTCTGTAGCTCAAAATGTCTGTTTGATTTCTTTTGAGACTTCTTCCTTACTTATATACTATTTAAATATTTGGGTATTTTCAAGATATTTTTTCATTGTCAATTTCTAGTTTGATTCCATTGTGACCTGGAAATTTACTTTGTATGGTTTCCATTATTTTATGTTTGCTAAGTTGTATATTATGGCTGTGTATCTTGATGGATGTTTCATATGAGCTTGAGGAGAATGTATACTAGTTATATTAGATGGAGCATTCTATACATGTCAATTGGATCACATTAATTGATCCTTCAGGTCAAACCAACTATGTCCTTGCTGATTTTTAGCCTGCTTGATCTACTAATTAATAAAAGAAGGGTGTTGAAGTCTACAATTTTAATAAAGAATTTTCTTATTTCTCTTTGCAGGACCATCAGGTTTTTCCTCATGTATTTTGACATTCTGTTGTTGAGTGCATACATGTTTAGCATTGTTATATCTACTTGGAGAATTGACCCCTTTACCATTGTGTAGTGCCCTATTTTATTCCTGGTATTTTTTTCTTGTCCTGAAATCTGCTTTGTCCAAAATGAATACAGCTACTCTAGCTTTCTGTTGATTGGTATTAATATTATCTATCTTTCTATCGCCCTATACTTTTTTATATATTTTTTTTTATTGTGACAAAATACACACACATAAAACCTGCCATCTTAACTCTTTTTAAGTGTATGCTTTAGTGGTATTAAACACACTCACATGTTCTGCCAGTACCACCATCCATCTCTAGAACGTTTCATCTTGTAAAATCGCAACTCTACATCTATTAAACAATAAATCCCCATTTCCCCTTTCCTTCCAGTCCTTGGCAATCACTATCCTACTTTCCGTCTCTGTGATTTTTTTTTTTCATTACTCTAAGTATCTCATATAAGTAGAATCATATAGCCTTTATCTTTTTGTGACTGGCTTATTTCACTTAGCATGGTGTCTTCCAGGTTCATCTATGTTGTAGCATACGTCAGAATTTTCTTTCTTTTTAAGGCTGAATAATGCTTTATTGTATGTCTGTAGCACATCTTACATATTAATTCATTAGCTAACAACTTGGTGACTCACATTTATAGCTACTGTGGAGCGCTGCTATGAACATGGATGTATAAATATCTCTTTGAGACCCCATTTGCAATTCCTTTAAGTATATACTCACAAGTAAAATTGCTGGATCATATGGTAATTCCATTTTTTTTTTTGAGGAATCCTCATACTGTTTTCCATGGTGACGGTACCATTGTACATTCTCACCAACAGCACACAAGTCTTCCAATTTTTCCATGTTTTCAACCTTGTGTGTTTTTTTTTTGTTTTTTGCTAGTAATCTTCCTAATGTGTGACTTGGTATCGTATTATTGTTTTGATTTGCATTTCCCTTATGATTAGTGATGTTGAGCATATGTTCATGTTTGTTAGTCATTTGTATATTTTCTTTGGAGAAATATCTATTCAGATTCTTTCCCTATTTTTGAATCAGGTTGTTTGGTGTTGATTTTTAGGAGTTTTCTATATATTTTGGATGTTAATCTCTCATTGCATACATGATTTGAAAATATTTTATGAGCCTTTTTATTCTGTTGATACTGTATTTTGATGTACAATTTTTTTTAATTTTCATGAAGCCCAATTATCTGTGTTTTCTTTACTTACCTGTGTCTTTGATGTCTATCCACAAAATAATTGCCAAATCCAATGTTGTGGAGCTTCCTTCATGTTTTCTTCTAAGAGTTTTATATAGTTTTAGGTCTTACATTTAGGTCTTTGGTCCATTTTTAGTTAATATTTATCTGTAGTGTTAGGTATTGGTTTAACTGTATTCTTTGCAGATGGATATCTAGTTTTCCCAGAACCACTTATTTAAAAGACTGTCTTTTACTTTTTTTTTAATTTTTTTTTTTAACGTTTATTTATTGTTGAGAGACAGAGAGAGACAGAGCATGAACATGGGAAGGGCAGAGAGAGGAGGAAACACAGAATACGAAGCAAGCTCCAGGCTCTGAGCTGTCAGCACAGAGCCTGACACAGGGCTCGAACTCACAAACCGCGAGATCATGACCTGAGTCGAAATCAGGCGCTTAACCGACTGAGCCACCCAGCCACCCCTGTCCTTTACTTTTAAATAATCTTGTCACCCTTGTTAAAGCTCATTTGATCATATATGCAACGGGTTATTTCTGTACAATCATTTAATTTTTTAAAAACTGTGGTTTTTAGAACGGCTTTAGGGTTACCACAAAATTGGAAGGAAAGTACAGAGGTTTTCCATGTACTTAACTCCGTGCCCCCACACATGCTCAGCCTCCACATTGTAACATCACTCACCAGAATGGCACCATGAGTGAACCTACACTGATACAGCATAATCACCTCAAGTCCATGATTTACCTTAGGATTCATTCTTGGAATGGTATATTTGATGATTTTAGACAAATGTATATGACATATATACATCAGTGTAATATATACAAAGTATTTTCACTGCCCTGAAAGTCCTCTGTGCTTTCCCAATTTATCTCTTCTCCATCTGCCCAACAATCACTGAACTTTTTATTGCCTCCATGGTTTTGCCTTTTCAGACATATCATATGTTGTAATAATACCATATGTAGCCTTTTAGATAGTCTTCATTCAGTTAGTAATATGCATTTAAAGATTGCCCATGTCTTTTTATTGCTTGACAGCTTGTTTCTTTCTAGTGCTGAATAATATTCCATTATGTGAATGTATCACAGTGTATTTATCCATTCACCTCCGGAAAAACATCTTAGTTGTTTCCAAGTTTTGGCAATTATGAATAAAGCTGCTATAAACATCCAAGTTTTTTGTGGACATGTTTTCAACTCCTTTGGGTAAATACTAAGGAGTGTGATTACTAGATTATATGGTGAGAGTATTTTTAGTTTTTTAAGTATCTGCCAAACTGTCTTTCAAAGTGGCTATACTATTTTGCATTCCCACCAGCAATGAATGAGAGTTATTGTAGCTCAAAATGCTCACCAGTATTTATTTTGTGTTGTCAGTGTTCTGGATTTTAGCCATTCTAATATGTCTATAGTGATACCTTATTGTTTTAATTTACATTTACCTGATGATGTATTATGTGGAACATCTTTTCATATGCTTATTTATCCAGTGTGTATATTCTTTTTTTTCTTAAGGTGATTTTATTAAAGCATGGGGACAGGACCCAGGGGCAGAAAGAGCTGCCTCATGTGTATATATTCTTAATTGAGGTATCTGTTCAGATCTTTGGTCCATTTTTATTCAAGTTGTTTTTTTTTTTCCTGTTGAGTTTTAAGACTTTTGTATATTTTTAGTTAAAAGGTTTTTATCAAATGTGTATTTTGCAAATATTTTCTTCCAGTCTGTGGCTTGTCTTCTTATTGTGTTCACATTTTCTTTGCAGAACAAAGGTTTTTAATTTTAATGAAGTCTAAGTTATCAATTATTTCTTTTATAGATTGTGTCTTTGGTATTGTATCTAAGAAAGGCATCAGCATGCCCAGGGTTATCTAGATTTCTCCTATGTTATCATCTAGGAGTTTTATAGTTTGTGTTTTACATTTAGGTCTATGATATATTTTGAGTTAATTTTTGTGAATGCTATAAAGGCTGTGCCTTTAGTGTGTGTGTGTGTGTGTGTGTGTGTGTGTGTGTGTATGTGTGTGTGTGTGTGCATGTCTGGTTGTCCCAGCACCATTTGTTGAAGACACCATCTTTTCTCCATTGTATTTCTCTTCCTTCTTTACCAAAGATTATTTGGCTATATCTAAAGATGTCATTTCTGGGCTCTCTGTTTTGTTTCACTGATCTGTCTATTCTTACACCAATGCCACACCATCTTGATTCCTGTAGCTTTATAGTAAGTCTTGAAGTAAGTCAGTCCTCCAACTTTGTTCTTCTTCCATATTATGTTGCCTATTCTGGGTCTTTTGCATCTCCATATAAACTTGGAATCAATTTATCAATAATCCATAAAATAACTTGCTAAGATTGTGGTTGGATTGAATTGAATCTATAGATCAAACTGGGAAGAACTGACATCTTGACACTTTAAGTTTATATCTTCTTGTCTAAATGTATGGACTATCTCTCCATTTATTTTGTTTTTATTTTATTTTATTTTATTTTATTCCATTCAAAGGGAATAAGAACATCCAAACATGTCAGAACTAAAACTGAAAACCCTCTCATGTTTGTTTAATCTCCTCTAATTCTATAATATACATCTTTTCCATAACACAGTTCTTTTTTATTTTGTCACTTTTTTTCCAGAACCACTTGCATTAATATTTGTTCTTTTTCTCATGGCGCCTTCAAAGAAAGAGGTTTTTCTTTGAGCCAACTTCTGGATGTTTTTTCTTTATGAAACCTTTCATTTTCTTTAGGTTTTAGATTTTTTAATATTAATTTATTTTTGAGAGAGAAAGACAGTGTGTGTGTGTGAGTGGTGTAGGGGCAGAGAGAGAGGGAGAGAGAGAATCCCAAGCACCTAAGAGCTAACAGCGTAGAGCCCAATGCAGGGCTCAAAGTCACAAACCATGAGATCATGACCTGAGCCAAAATCAAGAGTTGACCAGTTAACCAACTAAGCCACCCAGGCACCTAGTTTTTAGTTTTTGCCTTTTAGTTTCTTGAGTGAAAAATATTAGTGTATTTATTATCAACCATTCTTCCTTGTGATGACTGCAATTTAAGTACATATAAATCTGACTATACTGCTTTAGTCAAATTTCATTGAATTCTTTAGATAAAGATTTATTATTCTTTCTTTTTTAATATTTTTTTTATTTTTTATTTTTTTTAAATTAATGTCTTTACCCCACGAGGGACTTGAACTCATGACCCTGAGATGAAGTGCCACATGCTCTTCTGACTGAGCCATCCAGGCACCACTATTTTTGCTTATTTCTAAATAGATTGCACTTTCACTCTGAAGTTATTGCATAGTTCATGAGTTGTCTTTTATTTACACGGTTGTTAAAAAACATGTCTAATGTTTATTTTTGAGAGACAGAGAGACTGAGCACAAGTTGAGGAGGAGCAGAGAGAGAGGGAGACACAGAATCCGAAGCAGGCTCCAGGCTCCCAGCTGTCAGCACAGAGCGAGATGCAGGGCTCTAACTCAAGAGCCATGAGATCATGACCTGAGCCAAAGTCTGACACTTAACCACTGAGCCACCCAGGCGCCCCTGATGTTAAAATTTTTTATTTTTTTAATGTTTATTCATTTTTGAGAGAGAGAGAGACAGACTGTGAGTGGGGGAGGAACAAAGAGAGACACGGAACTCAAAGCAGGCTTCAGGCTCAGAGCTGTCAGTATAGAGCTGATGCAGGGCTTGAACTCACGACCCATAAGATCATGACCTGAGCTGAAGTTGGACTCTCAACCGAGCCACCAGGTGCCCTTGTTAAAATTTTTAAATGGAAACATTTAGAGATGGAATGGTGGAGTTAAAACAAACATATGTGAATAAGAGAATTACAGAATATCAGATATGTGAAATAACAAATTGTATTGATAATAAGTGATATATAAGAAAGATGATAGGATTAAAAGAAATTTATTTTTAAAATTTTTTTTAACGTTTATTTATTTTTGAGACAGAGAGAGACAGAGCATGAACGGGGGAGGGTCAGAGAGAGAGGGACACACAGAATCTGAAACAGGCTCCAGGCTCTGAGTGGTCAGCACAGAGCCCAACGAGGGGCTCGAACTCATGACCATGAGATCAAAAAGAAATTTATTTTTAAAAGGAATGAAATGTTCTACAATTACTAGACAGTTATAAAAATTAAAATGCAATTCGCTATATAGGATATTTTTTCTGTTCTCCCAGCTTCTTAAGACATAAACGATGAGTTCTAAACTTAGGCTTATAAAATTACCAATGAAGTCATCCCACATTTCAACACAAATATTTCCCCTATAGTTTATTCCTATAAGAGGCTAATATGTACTTATTCAACCCAACTCACTTCAATAAGAAATTCTGTAAAATGATATTTTGTTTGAGTTTCATGCTTATGGCCACATTTATATTCTTATAGCCCTATTTATATTTATGGGGACCCAAAGTGACTATTAGTGGGCCTCAGGGTACTGAGAGCACAATCCTTTCATGGATCGTTTATGGGAAAAAATAGGTCTGCATTGCTTTCAATTTGTTTACGTATACAGTGATATGTGTGCAAGTGAAACTCCAAAGAAGGTAGTGAAAGGCAGTTAAAATCTAATAACAAATTTCACACGTTAAGGTTTATAATTTATACCTCTTTAAGTATCTGATATGAAATTTTAAAATGAATAGTTGAGGGGCGGCCTGGGTGGCTTATTCAAAGAAAGATCAAACTCGGAGTTTTGTATTCTGTGCCTAACTTGATTTATTTCTACAGTAACATGGAACTGTATTTCTAGACCAAATTAGTTTAGTTTTGTTTTGTTTTTTAACCCATGGAAATTTTAGGATCTTTTTCCCCAGTATGTGTGTGTGTGTGTGTGTGTGTGTGTGTGTGTGTGTGTGAAGGTTGGGGAATGAATTTTAGGTCAGCATATGCACCACCTCCTCCAGTGTTTTCACCAACAAAGGTCCCAAGTAGAGAGTGCAGGAGAATGAACACAGAGTAAGTGCCTACCATGTATTAGGCACCACGAACTCCCTGAGGATTCAGCAGGAAGCAAACTAGACCAAATTCCCCATAGTCATGTACTTTTTATTCTATGGGGTACTAAAATGTTAGAAATAAATGTTAAGTCAAGAAACCTAAATTACTGAAATATTAAACTACACCACCACATGGCGATTAACGCTTCTAGGAAAATTAAGGCTAAGAAGAAGTATAAGGAATACCTCCCTGCCCATACAGCCACTTGGGTGTTAGGTCCGGGCATGTAGGATTGATTATGTGGGAGTTCCGGGCTTCCCATTGGGAGTGATGCTGAATGAGGATAAGGCACCTGAGACCAGTCCTCATGGCTCAGGCCAGGTGGATGGTGAGGAAATGAGTTTGGGGTACTAAGGAGTGAGGGTGAGTTCTTGGACTCCTTCTCGATTCTTCCTCTCAGGGAAATTTTATAATTCTTCTTTTAGTATGAAGAAAATAAGCCTCAGAGATGTTAAACAACCTGGCCGAGACCAGTACCTGAAAAGCAACAGAGCTAGGTTTCAAACTCTGCTATAAATCTGAACTTAAAGCCTATGTTTTGTCCACTGTACCTCACTCCCTCCTATGAGAAAGCATGATGGTTATCCTCTGGGATGTAAACTTTAAACATTAGCTAAGCTTTAGCTTCTCTTCAAAGGCATCCATAGCCCTTTTATATATGCATTTGTTAAATACCTTTGAAATCTGTTCCTATGTTCTACCTGACTCTCCTATTAATCATAGAATTAATACATTATCCACAGAGTAAGGTAAAATGTCATTAATGTGCCTCATTAAAATTTCAAATAATGTATCTTTTATTCAATAGTTTATGATTCGAAAGAAAGTTGTCTTTTTCAAATATAACATATTTCATTATCTTTGGTATCTCTATTTACTCACCTCTTAGCAGTTTCTATTTCCACACCAAAGTGTTCTAATTGATTCAGTTTCCTAACTTCTTTTTTCTTTCAAAATATCTGTCTCATAAGTTCTTCTGATGGTTAGTCATATGAAACAAACTTGCCAGAAGGAAAGTAATTCCCATGATTGTTGCCATTATAAATAGTTTAATATTAAGTGCTGGTTAATCATGTCTAATATTTGGAGGAGACTGCCAGGTACTTTATATAGGTAATGTTTATGTTTAGGACTTTTATGCTCAAAATGCATTTGGCCTGATAAGGATCATCTGGCATTTTTAAATTTAGAGCCAGAGCTTTGAAAAACCATAGGCAATCCCTGTCATGGTGACTATTCATTATTTTTAAGAGAACTGAAGTATCTGCCAATCTGTAGTTTACAGTTGATTCCACTCTAGTGCATTATACATTTCTAGAAGCTGACACGGATTTTCTAGAGAGTGTGAAGAATCTGCAGGTAGCAAATTCAAAACATGAGTAGCTACTTACATTATATTTATGAGAAGGCCACAGCAAAGAAAAATGTTAAAGCACCTTGTAATTTTTTTTGTTTTATAGTATTTCCTTTCTCATTTGTTCTCTCCTTACAGTAGCTAATGAAATAATTGTTTTGATAGTGATAAGACAGATCTGACGTATGTTTTTACAGATCTTAGCCCACCTGGGAGTCTGTCCTATACCAGATAATGTATAACCACAGCTTTGCTTAGCAAAAACCTGGGGGAAATGATTTCAGTGAAAATATGGGGTTTTATTGCAAGCTGAAACAAATCTAGCAGGTTATGAGTCACTTTCTTAGAATATAAAATCATTTTGAATATTTAAAAAATATTATTTTATCTAGGTACCTGTGTGGCTCAGCCAGTTAAGTGACTGACTACTGGTTTTGACTCAGGTCATGATCTCACAGTTTGGGAGATTGAGCCCTGCATTGGGCTCTGTGCTGACAGATGGAAGCTTTTTGGGATTCTGTCTCCCTCTCTCTCTACCCCTTCCCTGCTCACACTGTCTAAATGAATGAATGAATGAATGAATGAATAAATAAAACAAATACATAAATATTTTTAAAATATATTTATTCTTTTTTCTT
The DNA here is from genome assembly GCF_028018385.1 of Neofelis nebulosa. Classification (NCBI taxonomy): domain Eukaryota; kingdom Metazoa; phylum Chordata; class Mammalia; order Carnivora; family Felidae; genus Neofelis; species Neofelis nebulosa. The sequence continues at coordinate 36,832,942 of NC_080782.1, read as the reverse complement.
TTGAAAACATAAATTGCTAAAATTTTGATTAACAATAGTCTTTGGAATGCACATTTTACTTGTGTTACTCAAATGATAACTTTTGCATTGATAAACTTTATATGCTATTAAATGAATTTCTGGTGATAAAGAATAGATGGAAGATTCTTTTGTTTATTTGTTTGGTTTTTCTCTGTTTACATGCATATCTCAGAAAGAAAAAATCAGGGCTTTCTGGCAAACATACCTGGAGGAAAAGGGTATACATCACCAATAAGGATGGTCTAAGAAAAAACCTATCTTCCAGATTGATGTTTTCTTTAAGTTTTCTCCTTAGAGTAAGTCTGTATTTGTGATTGGAGAGGAACCAATGGGCTCCCCAATTTCCTATTCCATTTCTCTTCCACAGGATTCCCAGGAGATGGGGCTTCCTGAACCATGCTCTTTCTGCTTTTATTCATTCTGTGGCTATTCTTTCCAGAAAGGTCATCTGAATTGTGACCCTTGCCCTCTTATAAAGAAGATTAATATTGGGGTGCCTGGGTGGCTCAGTGGATTAAACGTCCAACTTCAGCTCAGGTCGTGATCTCACAGTTCCTAAGTTCAAGCCCCACATCAGGCTCTGCTGATGGCTCAGAGCCTGGAGCCTGCTTCAGATTCTGTCTCTGTCTCTCTGCCCCTCCCCTGTTGGTGCTCTCTCTCTCTCTCCCTCTCAAATATAAAATTAAAACATTAAAAAAAATTAAATAAAAGCTAAAATTATAAATAAAACTTAAAAAAAAAAGAATATTAATATCCAGATCCTTTAACATAATCTCCAAAACTCTGTACAATCTGGCACAACCTATCTTCCTAATCATAATTCCTATCTTTCTCCCCAGATACCCTTAAACTGACCCCCAAGACTGCTAGTTCTTAAGCAAGCAAAGGTTGCCTTTGCAAAGATGATCCCTTTGGTTAAAAAAATCCCTCTCCATTCTTCAGTCTAACACATTGCTTCTTGTATTTTTTAAGACGCCACTCAAATATTTTTTTTCTGTCTCCCCTGGCAAATGATTTTTTTCTTTCTGCTTTCATAACACTTTATCCTTTACCTATTATTGAATTGCTTTCATTATTATTTTATATGGCAGTCTCTCAAATTATGAATTTTATGAGCCTCGACACTATGATTTCTTTCAATTTAAACATAAGGTACCAAAGCACAGTGATTGAACTATATAACACATTCAATAAGAACTTGTACAATAAATGGACAGATGGATGGATGGATGAATATGTTTTCCTTTGTCTCTACTCTTTATCTCTATTCCTTCTGCTTTCTCTCCACCCTAAAAATAAGAAAAGCAATTAAGCATCCCTTTCATGTGGATATTATACTGCATTAAACTCATTGTTTTTATCTCAAGATAGGAAATCGATGTAAATAATGATAAATTATAAGCTAAACTAAATGAAAGAGAAGGCATTATTTATTTCTGAGAAATGTGGTGTCAATTAATATTTAAATTACTATCTATCTAATTTTAAATTAATCTTGCTATATTAGGTACCATATAATATAGTTCTAAAATTTAAAATAATAGAATCTAGAGAATGTTGCCTAGGAGAACTTTCTGTGGTGAAGGAAACTTTCTCTACTCACTGTTCAACAAGGAAGCCACTAGCCATATGCAGCCATTGAGCATCTGGTGCAAATGTGACTGAGAGATTAAATATTTAATTTTATTAAATATTTTATTATAATTAATTTAGATTAAATATAAATAGCTACATATGGTTAATGCCTACCATGTTGGATAAAACAGTTCTAGATTACTATTAGAATGGAGTGAAAGGGATTTACAAGGTAATTGTATCCAAAATGGTATAAAAGAGTGTTATTTCACCTCTATTTTTATCTCTAGTCTTCTTGGACATATTCTAAAGCCTTTATTTCATCCTAAGTCCCACATATCCCTAAGAGTTCATTGACTTCATAAAGGAGACCAATGATACTGCTTTCCTTCATTTCTTTCATTTTTCTTTCAACAACTAAATATGGAGAATCTTCAATGTTCTAGGCAGAATTCTAAGTATTTGTCATACAGTAGCAAATAAGATAAAACTTTAGCATCCATGGACGTTAAAGACACCCAATAGTCAAAAAATAAACAAATGCATGAAATAATTTCAAGTAGCAGTAGACACCATGAAAAAAAGTAGTAAAGCAGGATGACAAAAGAACAGTTGAGCATAGACCTTGGTAAAAAGAGACAGCTAGCCATTTGGTACCTGAAGGAAAAGTATAAGAAATCGCAAGAGCAAAGTTTCTGAAGTGGGAACATAGATGGTGAGTTTCAGGAACAAAAGAATGCCAGTATTGTTAGAACAAAGAAAGGTTGAAAGACTTATAACAGCTAAGCTCAAAATGATGTACAGAAGACAGAACTGATGGACATATGTAGACCGCAATGTACTTGTAAGTTGGTTATCTTAGAGACAGGTCAAGAATTCATGTGGAAAGGTGGTGAACAGTGAACAAGAGGTGGAATTAATGAACTGGGTGTCCTTACAAGACAGAAGAATTGTCAAGGTGAGAGCAATAGAATAATGTGAGCTAGAAATACAAAAAATGGTGATCTGAATGGAAGTTTTAGAGTTGGTTAAGTTATTGGTGATAATGAGGCCTAGGATGTGACCATTGAAATAATGGCTAAATAGGAATTTTTAAATGAAAGATTGTTAATAGCAAATTAATCAAAGAATACTGAAGACAATGTGGTGGACAGAGCATCTCCAAGCATTCTGATGAGCACAGTGATGATATACCCTGAATGCTATCATTGGGTATATATGTATATTTCAGTGAAGGCATACTTAAATTATGCCTGTCCTTTTAAGACTATTTTCTTCATATATATATATATATATATATATATATATATATACATATATTATATTCTTTTATTTTCTCTCCATCTCTAATGTTTCTTTGTGATTTATTTGCAGCATTTAGATCAAAGATGCACAGAAACTACAGGACTAAGAGATTCCTGTTATACTGAAAACTTATAGATCGTTTTACATTTTTATTTGTATCCTCAATCTTAGCATATTCCCTGATACATCATTTTTATTGAATAAACATTCAATAAATTGTGGCATTGAATCTAGTTTGGGAGCCATCTCTAATTGAATAATATTTCACATCATTAAGCTAAATATCAAACTTTAATAAGTGATCTGTATTTATATTTCTTTTCCATTTTTCAAACATAAAATTATAGGTCTACGCCTCTTTGCTCTTCCTACAAGTTCTTAACAGAAGTTACAAACGTGAACCAGATATTAGACTTAGTATTTTGATAATATCTTACTTGGTGCTGAATAGAGTAGCAAGATTCCTTTTTGGTTACTTCTTTTGCTGCTTCTGGGTGTTGGCTCTCCAGCCTTACTTTTGGCTTTCGAAGTCTCAGCACAACATTGCTGACTAAGTACTTATTGCCCTACTTCAGCAGATCCGTCCATCCTCCGTCACAGCTGGGTATGATGAATGAGCTAACATTAGTAAAGCGTTTTGAGTTCTTTGGACAAAAGTTATGCCAACTATTATTGGGTTGTGACTCCATTTTTAAGGACCATGGTCACACGTCGTTGTATTTTGGAATCTAAGAGAGAAAACGGTGGAGAAGGGTGTCTCTAGATAGGCACACTTCAACGAAGTGTGCAATGTGCAAGTAAAGCTACTGCGTGGGAAAAGCTGGGATTCACATGTTTAGTTTTAATATGATCTTGGTTTCCTCTCACTTCTTCTGTTCTATGCTATCAGCCTAGAGTGAGGTGAGGTGATGTAAGATCATCCTTCTGTGGGAATAATAAGCATTATCTTCTGAGGCATTAAGTATACATTTAGAAACAGTTTTTTTGATGTTCTCCAAGTCATATTTTTATCCTATGGAAGACTTAACAGATATGCATATGAAACATGCCAGACTCTTTATCATAGTGTAGTATTTGAGTTTAAAACATTGTAAACGTTTTATTTGATACATGCCCAGCACACACTGTTTATGATCTTCGGAATCCACTCTTTGAACAGGTTCATTCGGAAAGCAACGGTGTCCTGTGGTTACTTAATGTGCATCATTGCTGGTGGACAGATGGCTGGTTTCTCACTGTGTCCTCATTTCAACTCTATCTCTAGCTTGCTCCTTTTCCAAGTGGCCTCCCACTTGTGCTAATAACAGAGGCTTTTTATTCTGTGCCCAGGTTTTACTTACTCTTAATTTTAGACCTTCCCCTTCAAGTCTTAAGGTCGACATTGCTAAAACTATACAACTGCCCCAGTGATATTCCCTACGAAACCACATTCAGTCTAAAAGGTTATGTCTGAGGAGCCTAAACATATATTATTGTTTGGTTATTCTTCTCTCATAATATTGCAATTTAAATGGTCAAATTCTATCTTTAGGAACAAAACTATAGAAGGATTAGGAAACAGCATGATGTAGCAAAGTACTCAGCATCCACAGAGCAAGGTTCTAGTCCCATCTTTGTCAACAGACCCAACTTCATGTCCCCAGGCAACTTGTTTACCATCTAAGGGCTTGAGATCATCATCTGCAAAATGAGATTAAGGTAGACACTCTCTACAGCCTTTCAGTGCTATGATTATGTTGGAATTGGACTCTTGGGGATATATTCTTTTCGCTAGCTTGCTTGTTTTAATAGTTTTCTGAGCATCCAAAATGTCTTCTGGCCTATTCTAGAATCCACGATGTTTTTGAATGAATGAAGGTTGTACATTTTGTTTGCAGTATTGTCTTTGAGGGTATTTTCTAAGACAAGACCCTGGCATTTTGAAAAGAAATGGAAGCAGCTGATTTTGTGATGATTCATGCTCTAGTGGATAAAAATTAACTACAACTCTTTTTCATGGGTAGTGAAAAAATAGAAAGTGTCAGGGGCTGGTTGTGAAGCTATTTGGAATGTGACAGAAGGATACTGTTTAAGGGTATAGTTGTTATAGTCAAGTTGTTATCTTGAGATATTGTTGGGCCTGAAGAAGGTCACTGATCTTCCCCAAGCCCCTGTTTCAAATCTGTAAAATCAGGGTGATAATAATAATCCCTACCTCATTAAGCTTGCTTAGAGTAATAAATGATTTAAATATATAAAATACTTAGGAGAGCACCTGGCACATAGTATGTTCTATGATGTTAGGTAGTAACAAAAGTAACAGTGCTAGTATAGTCCAGAGCAGCTGATACATGTGTAAGATGTCACTGAAGTATTATGGATTCAGTGCCCCTGTGGAGTGAATTGACACTGGGCAATCTGATTGTCAATTTGTATATTCCTTGGAGTCAGTGTTAGTCTTAATCCAGTAGCAAAGAAATTCACTCTAAATCAAGTGTGAATGGTGGGAAGTGGGGACATAGGGGTGGGATAAATAATCTTGAAAACTTTTTCAAATTAACATATCTTTAACTCTGAAAATTCTAACTTCTTCACTACGTATACATATATGTGTGCATACACACACACACACACACACACACACACAAGAAATAATACTGTAGGGTTTCACAAAATCCAAATTATCCATACAACGGGGGCTTGATATGCCAGGAATTGTAAGTAACTTCACATATATAATTCCATATTAGATTAAAATAACTACAAAATATACAATATTTACCATTTTCAATATCAATTTTTTGATGCATTAGGAGGGAAATGGAAGAACAAATATCTGTGTCTTCCCAAACTGCATTATTCAGAAGCATTTTTGTACAATTTAGAATTAGGAAGGATCTAGTCCATTATCTTACCACATGGTACAAATAAGGAGCCTGAGACATGCACGGGCCACAGAGATTGGCAGTGGTGAAGATGCATTATCATTTTAGGCCACTACACTTTATAGAGTAACAGGTGCAGTTTCTGCAAGTTGTTGCCAATGATGTTACTTCATAGCATTTCAGAAAGCAAGGGTTCTTTCCTCTCAGATTGAATTATCAAACACATTGCACGCATACATACCCACGTACACAAATTTCTTCTGACTGTTGCTAAGTAATCCGAATTTACTAATTCCAAACATGTTCCAATTAAGTGTGACTATTTTGACCTGTCTATTATCTATGGAGATACTTCTCAGTGGTTGAATTTACTTAGAAGGGAAGAGTGAAATTACCAGTCAGAATAGTTCAGCAAAAAGATAATGAAGTGGAAAAAGTTTAATGCACTTTAAATTGCACTTTATCACCTATTTTGCACGGTGTTATACATTTATAGACATTTTGGAATGTATTTAGCAAATTTAAAATGCCAAAAGTTTTAGGGGCACCTAGGTGGTTCAGTCGGTTAAGCATCTGACTCTTGATTTCAGCTCAGGTCATGATCTCATGGTTTGTGAGATGGAGCCACATGTGGGGCTCTGTTCTGACATCAAGGAGCCTGCTTGGAGTTCTCTCTCAGCCCCTCCCCTGCTTGCACACATGCACATGCACTCTCTTTCTCTCAAAATAATAAATAAACATTGAACAAATAAATAAGTAACATTTATTTTAAAAATCCCTAATAAAAGGTCAGTAATATGGCATTGCCATAGTTGCAGGGATTTGGACAAAAATTAAAAATTAAATTTGCTTTTGTATAGCTCCCCAAAGCAATAAAGGGGGTTTGTCAGAGAAGACTGGGAATTGATGGTATCTGATACCTTATGTATGAGAGAATCACTGAGTGCTGCTGAACAAATCCTAGGTCATTTCTGGTTTATGAAGTGTCTCTGAATCACTCATTTGTCATAATTACCATTATGTGTATGTGTATCTGTGTGTGTGCGTGCACACGTTCACATGGGGTGTGTATAGGCTTATACCTTGCAATTTTGCTGGAAAATATATATTCTTTCAGGGGGGGAAAAAAGCCAAAATTAACATCCTGGCCATCGTTAGTTTGAACACCTTTGAGCCAAGCCCTTTTGTCGCTAAAACTGGAGAGAAGAAAAGAACTGGTGATAATTGTTCTGGCTACATTTTCAGATCATAATCTTGAGATTTTGCACTGGAACCACAGAAACAAATAAGAAGCCAAGATATAGATACCTTTAATAACCGAAAGCTGAGACGTTTCAGTAAACATGTTTAAGTGGAATACCCTTCCAAATGAAATCTATTGTTTTTAAAGTGTCTGTGACTGTAGGACTCCAGGAATACCTTCAGAATAAACCTAATTCCCACCGGCTTCTGAGTGAGAAGTCTGTAATGATATAAGAACAGTGAAAATGAGAAAAACAAATGGCACCAGGGGATGTGAAATTTCATTTTCAGCCCAGAAGATAACATTTTAGAAAGCTGTCTTGGGTTCACTGTTCAGTTCTTTGCATTTGCTGTGCTAATTGGCCCACTTGTGCCTGAACGAAATACTTGAGGCCCTGGGAGTAGCCAGGGAGAGGGAGTAGGTGGCACTCCACAGAACAGAAAGAATGATTAGCCTATAAAAGGGATGGCCCTAAGGGACTTGACTCTGCCAATGACTCTGAATGAAGGGATTGGCCTTCTCACTAAGGATCCCTGATAAAAGGTTGGCAATTTATGGCATTGCCACAATTGCAGGGATTTGGACAAGAATTTTCTACAAGAGCAGTGGGGAGAGAAAATGAGTTTGTGAACATGTCACTGTGGAACTTATAATCGAGATCAGAGCTTCAGAAATGTATACAAGTTTTGAACTGAGGAGAAGAAAATCTTTGAAGAAAAGCATAATCATTAAAACAAATGAATGGAAATTATTAAAAGAGATATCAAAAGTCCTGAAGCATCAACAATCCTATGATTGTGATGTTCTCGACATGCACTATCACTCTATCACACTACCTTGTTTTATTTCCCTACAGCCATCATTTTTCAAGTCATCTTACTGATTTAAGGTTTTCTGGGTCCTTCTCTAGAATGTGAATTCTATGAGAGTAAGGTCTTTGTCCTACACCTCCAACACCTAGAATATACCTGACACACTTTAGACTGTAATATAAATTTCCCAGACGGATGAATGAAGTAATTTCTGCGCTGAATTGTAAGAGCGAAACAATGGATACCAAGTAAAAGTTGGGGCAGAGATCCAAAGTTGAAGGGAAAAAAATTTTCTAAAAAATTTCTCTAAATTTTTCTAAAAAATTCTCTAAAAAAAGTTTTAGAGAAAAAAAATTATGGGAAACTATTCCTGCTCTTTCACCTCAGAAAACCCATTTGTGGTGATCTGAAATCTGTCCACTCATTCCACAGAGAAGTATGACCCAAATGTGGACTTGGAAAATTGATTTTAAAGTAGCATATTCCTATCTGTTATGAAATCGAAACTTCTGGAAGTCTCACTCAGAGTAGAATAGATTTAAGCTTGACCTAGATTGTTTTTTCAACTATAAATGGACCCATCACTCTTATGGGGCATAGGAAGGCGGGAAGAACACTTAGACAAGATAAAGAAATCTCTTGCCCATGTCTCTAAACTAATGACTGTGACATTAAATGGTTCACAGACTTAACAGTTTGATTTGAAGGTCTCTCCTCTTCTGCAAAGAGAAACTGCCATATGGCCTACATTGTGGTCTTTCCATTTACACAATTTAATATGCCTGGTTCATGATGAAATACCAGCTCCCGGCCGGGAAATTAAAGCAGCGTTCAGCTCCTCTCAGCAAGAAGGCTGCAGTTTGATATATTCTGTAAACTGGATTCTGTATTAGCCAAAGGAAAGGATTGGCATAGTGAGGAAACACAGTTGGACTTGTTCAAACAAGCGTTTCAGTGCACAGATGCTACGTGTCTTTGGAGCTATGCTTTAGATCACTTGACTTCTACTTAGCTATCAACTAAAATGTATTTCTGTTTCAATCCTTTTAATTTTCATCTTTCCATTCATTTATATAAATGCAGTCTTCTTCCTCTAAGACATTTCAAAAATGTTCGTGGGGGCACCTGAGTGGCTCAGTCGGTTAAGTGTGCTACTTCGGCTCAGGTCCTGATCTCGCCGTCGGCAGGTTCGACCCCGCTTCAACCTCTGTGCTGACACCTCAGAGCCTGGAGCCTGCTTCAGATTCTGTGTTTCCTTCTCTGCCCCACCCCCACTCATTCTCTCTCTCTCTCTCTCTCTCTCTCAAAAAAAATGTTTTTTAATGGTGATAAAGAAAGGGTTTACAATGTATTAAAATATTGTCTTTATGAATGCCATTTTAATCAGCTAATACAATATCTGTGATGGTGCTTGGTGGAACAAGTATGGCCTCACGCCGACTGAGAATCAAATGTTGGCCCTGTTAACAACTAGTTATTAGCCTTAAGTAGGTTAATCGAATTCTTGTAGCTGAGTGCAATAGTCTGTAAAATAGCCATAATAATATTCACTTTGTGGGCCATTTCCACAGGATAAATGATTACATGTGTGTGCGTATGTGTGTGTGTAAAATGCCAGGTGTGGTTTGGTAAAGTAGCTGCAGACACAAAATGAAAAACTGATTTGTTACAATAGTCCATACCTCTATCGGCACATTCACGCATATTCACGTATATTTATGTATCCATTTATAAATATTTGCCATAGGGCAGTGTGATTATAGTGATTGACCCTATCTTTTAATGCCTTCCCATTCTCCCAAGGTCTGAGATAACCATAAAAAGTAATAATTTTCCAGTGAAATCTTTAGATAGATTTCATGGTCAAAGCAGATAGCTAGAAACATTTTCACACGTGGCAAAAACTTTTCATTTCCTTCCTTCATTTGTCTACCTGAAACTTATTCAGATTTACCCTTCCAGCAAGCCTGCTCTCCACCCCCAGGCTGGCCCATGGAGCCCTCCTATTTCTGATAATAGTCTCAGCTTATTTCTCTTTTTATTGAATATATTACAATTAATGATCTGTGCTTATCTACTAAACTGAATCTTTTCAAACTTTGTAACTCTATTTTCTAGCCTGAGGTTTTGTAGGTCAATAATGTCTGTTGAAATACCCATCCACACACAGACACACACATACATGTATACAAATATATTTCATTTTTTATTCGTCATTTGTTTCCCTATTCCACATGAGTATTTCCTGATTGATCTATTGACATAAAATCGTTTTCAACCTATGACATAATAGTCATTAAAATTAAGTCTTGATTATATTATAAACAACATCATTGTCAACTAAATATTCATCATCCATACTTTGACTAATATTCATTTGTTCAACAAGCTTTATTGAGACCATATTTTATATGCCAGTCACTATGTCCTAAAATCAGTATGTCTACAAGAAAGCAAACATGTAGGAAGTCGTATAAATATGCACATCAGTACAATCCAATTTATTAAGAACATAAGATGAAATCACAGCTTAAGATTGAGGATTCTGTCAAAAAAATCTTTTTTGAAGGAGGTGACACCTGTCTTGAGCCCTGAAGTCTGCATGGGAGGTAGAGGATTGAGGAGCTGTTTGTGGAATCAGCATTCCAGGTGGAGGGGGCAGCTAGTGTAAAAGCAGAGGATAGAGAAAACATAGCAGTTTGAGGAAATGCACATACAGTATTCAGTATGTTTGGAATGGAGATTGAGAGGCAGGCATAGCAGATGAGTAAGTACGGATCTATGTCTTGGCAAGAAATTAGGATTTCATCCAACACTCTATGGGCAAGAATTGAAGGCTTTTAAAACGAGGGATGGAATGACCAAATTTGCTTTCAGGAACAAGTATTTTCATAGAGGGAGGCACCTGTGCAAAGAGATAGACAGGAGAGTCTTAAAATAACCCAGACAAGAAGTAATGTGGATTTAAACTAATCCTCAGCAAAAGATTAGAAAATACACTAAAGGAAAAGAATCAGTGAAACTTATAGTCCAACTCTTTATGAAGAGTAAGACAAAGGGGAGATTTACAAATGGCACCACGTTTTTGGTTTGGATAGCTGTGTAAATGGGGTGCTACTTAACATGATAGTGAATATAGATGAATCAGGTTTGCAAGGGTAGAGGTGACAGGATATAAGAGAGGAGTTGTGTGTGGAGATTGCTGGACTGTGCATTCTAACTATGCAATGGTTTTATTGGTCATATATACAGTTTATCACCAAGGTCTGCCATGTGTGCAGTTATTTAATCCATGTGTTCATCCAATACCTATTTGTTGAACTGATGAAGAAGTGCCTGTGGAGCAGGCAGCTTGTAAGCCTCCAGGAGGATCAATAGTCTGTTTGCAGTACCAGAGAACTCCTATAATATAATGAAGATTAAGATGACTCTGGCTCACAATAAATTAGGAAAATTAATTTCCCTTTTGAAAGCTGCCACTAACTTGAGAGCAGGAAAGACAGTTCACTAACCTCACAAACATGAGGAATTCTTGCAAACTTGTAAGAATGCATCTGTGTTCCTATTATAACCTATTATAATTACTTAATCCTCTCCCAATTTAGTCTACTACTCCACACCCTTCTGAGCCAGATCCTAGAGGGAACTAAGCCCTACTGTCCTAAAGCATATGTCACAAGTAATGAATTGACTTAGCACCTGTGCATCCAGAATGGTAATATTTATGTACCATCCTTGTAAGTATTCCTTAAATAATCACTGAAATGATTTTCTATGGTGTATGTTTTAGATGAGGAGTCCTAGCTGAGAAAGTCTCCCTTCCCTCCCCCTGATATTACAACTACCTACTTCCCATAAAAAGCATTCTGTACTAGTAATAGAAGAGCAAAAGAAACTTGATGCTTTTCTCATTAGGGGTCCTACTTAATTTCCTTATCTAACACCCAACAAGTTTCTGGCGTTTCCACATTTACGACTACTGTTTTGTCCGTAACCATGGTGTATATTACAAAATGTGTCTGTTCTCGAAAAAGCCAAATCTATAGCTGAACTTTATAACATCTAGAATTCATATGTAATGTTCTGAAGTTACATACATCTTACCTAGGAGAGGGGAAAAGAGGTCCCGATCTCATTATGCTGTCTAATATCCTAATTACCAGTTAGGCTGTAAAAAAACACTCTTGATAGAATGCTTATAGCTGTCTCTGCAAGGAAAAAACAATTCAGCCCGATGGTGGGAAGATATGCACCATCATTTAAACTTTCTGTGGGAGAACAAAGGGAGCTGAGAAGATGTACTAGAACATAGGGAAAGTTATGAGCAAGAACTTTGGCAAAGGGAACGAAGAAAATAAAGACAAATCTCTGACCCTAAAACTGATTACCTAGCACCATTTACCACAATATATATTTTGACATTTTAGCATTAGACTAACTCAGTCTGGAGCTTGGAGAAACATGAGCTCATGATAAAATTAACAATTATTAATAGTTAATCATGCCATCTCCATGTACCATGATGGAAAGCCAGTTTTTATAGCTGTGTCCCTAAAGCCCAGGGGGCAAGCTGGTGCAAGTCTCTGTTGGATTTTTCACTGGCCTATGATTAAATCAATGATATGAGAACAGTGGAGTAAGTTATCCTTAGAGATGAGTTTAATATTCAATATTCTAGGACTAAGTTATTCTTGTTATAATTTACTGTGCTCAACAAAAGCTGAATTTCTTTTTGTTTTCAATTGATATTCTCTTAAAATAGGTGACTTTCTTTGAAATACATGAGTATATTTTCTGTCCTGGTATAGTATTATAATGCAATACAGATCTTTCATCTTTCAAAAAACTTATTTTGATAATTTTTTTAATGTTTATTTATTTTTGAGAGAGAGTCAGAGTGTGAGCGGCGGAGGGGCAGAGAGAGAGGGAGACACAGAATCTGAAGCAGGCTCCAGGCTCCGAGCCATCAGCACAGAGCCCGATGCAGGGCTCGAACTCACCAACCGTGAGATCATGACCCAAGCCGAAGTCGGACACTCAACCGACTGAGCCACCCATGCACCCCTATTTGTACTTATTTTAAATGTTGTAGGCTCTAGGGGACTATTCTGCTTAAGACGCCTCTGGGAAGGGGAGAGAGAGTAGTAACGTGACCTGGAAATTGTAAATTTACAAAATTTGTTCCTGGGCATAAATTTGAACACTGAATGATTATTTAATAATATTAAGAAATTATTGTTGGGGTGCCTGGGTGGCTCAGTCGGTTAAGCGTCCGACTTCAGCTCAGGTCATGATCTCACAGTCTGTGAGTTCGAGCCCCGCGTCGGGCTCTGTGCTGACAGCTCAGATCCTGGAGCCTGCTTTGGATTCTGTGTGTGTGTGTCTCTCTCTCTGCCCCTCCCCTGCTCATGTTCTGTCCCTCTGTCTCAAAAATAAATAAAAACATTAAAAAAAAGAAATTATTGTTAATTTTTAGGTATTATATTGATATTATAATGATTTTTATTTTAAAATTATCCATATTTTAGGAATGCATACTGAAACTTTGAAGTTGAATTAATTTAATATATTTGCAGTTTATTTCAGAGTAATCAGGGAGAGGACAAATATGCCAGTGAAATAAGTTTAGCTATGGGTTTATAATTGCTTAAGCTGGGTGGGGAACAAATGGGGGATTTATTTTATTGTTATTTACACTGTTCTACAGATTATTAGACTCTGATGTTATACTATCCTACTAGTTTTCCAACATACTTTTATACTATTCTACCTTTTTGATATATTTTATATATTTAAAATATTCCACAGTAAAAATCTTAACAATCAAAAAAATAGGGAAAAAAGGAAGCTTTTTTTAAATAAAGCTTTATATGTATTTAAATTTATATTTAAAAACTTTAACGTTTTTAATTTAATTTAAGTTTAAATATAAACTCAAACTTTATATTTTGAGATATGTTCCTTCTACCGTTATCTTCTCCACAAAACTGAGAAGAAAATACTGGCTAACTGCATACCTGGTTAAGTGAAGTTTCTATTGGATATAGTTTAAAAAAGATGCAATCACATCTCAGTTAAGCTTATAAAGGATTAGAAGATACCTTTTCTCCAGGATGACAGTCAGACCATCTCTGGTAGGAGTTTCCTGATGTCCATTTATCATACTGACCAAGTAGGTCAGGAAGGGGCGTTTGACCCAATTCTTCAGCTTATTTTGCTTGAAATCACAAGTTAAAAACTAGTTTGTGCATCCTTAGTGCACTGATTGCTATTCTTTACAGATTTTATTTGACTAAATTAGGATATGATAAAGGTCATCTATTTGGAAGGGGAAAAAAATCCATATAACCTAGGGGTTGGCAGACTCCATATAACCTAGGGGTTGGATTTGGCATAGGAATTCTGACGTATCCTCCCATTTTTTTATTTTGTTTTCTCATGTTTATTTATTTTTGAGAGAAAGAGAGACAGAGCATGAACGGGGGAGGGACAGAGGGAGAGGGAGACACAGAATCTGAAGCAGGTTCCAGGCTCTGAGCTGTCAGCACAGAGCCCGATGCGGGGCTCAAACCCTCAAACTGCAAGATCATGACCTGAGCTGAAGTTGGACATTTAACTGACTGAGCCACCCAGCACCCCAATATCCTCTCATTTTAAAATTAACCTTTTATCCAAATTGAATTCATTCTGAATGACATAAGCAAAATCATTCTATAAAATATATTTTACTTATTATTACTCACTTAATACATACGCATTTTTGCTCTATTACTTAATACATGCTACTAACTAAGCCAACTAATTACGGACATGGATTATTTTTCATCATTAATATGTTCTTGAACTTATACACAAACTTTTAAATTCAGAACGTGTCATTTTTATGATTGTAATTATTACCTTCACTTTGCTTATTTGTTGTCATATACAGTGGTGCTTCTTGGAGGGGGAATATCACCAGATATTTACCATGTTAGGATTAATTTGTGAATATGCTTGTTTTCTGGGTGGCAGGATGAGTGTATGGTTGCTTTGTGTGCCTAATAAATGTTTACTGTTGCCTTGCACAAAAAGATTTCCAGCTCACCTCTCTACTGATACCTTGGATTACTCAGAAGTAGAAAATGGAAACACTGTAGGTAGGATATTAGTTTTCTACTCACTTCAAGTCCTCTCTGTGACTACTCACGCACTGGACTTGAAGAACTCACTGTAAGCTCTCAAGAGAGGGTAAGAATAGACAAGGTAGAGGCTTTTAACAAAATGGACTGGTATGAACACCGGAAGGAGGTCACAGATGGAGATGAGTATGAGTCAGGCATTTTCAGGCTAAGTGATACGGAGCCAAGCTCAGGTTAGCTGAGGCGGTGAAGCTTACTATAAGGGAACCCAGGAAGAAAGAAAGCCACAGCAAACCACCCCAGGGAAGTCAGATGCTGATTTTGTGGCAAGAGAGAATTCCCCTCAGGAAATCATAGCAATTCCAGTACCCCAGGAGCCATCGTAGGGACTCACCTTTCCCATAACATATGTAATCTCTGACTTTCCTAGCTGTCCGTTACTTTCAGTTTCCTCATGAGAAAGTATAGTTGGGCTGTGAGTCACAATCCAGTGTGAAGCATCCCCATTGGGAAGAGGTCTCCAGCGAGGCCATCTTTTGGGCTGCTGGCCTGTTTTGGATGACAGTCTTGGAGGTAGGCATCAGTCATGGTTGCACTGTCACACATACCCAGTCACATGATAAAAGTTTACCAACTCGAATACACACAAAAACATACTGCTTCTAATTTTATAAAAAGGAGCTACTGGATTCATGTCACGAAGAGTTTCGTGAAATGAGAGTTTTCTCAGGATGCCGAAGTTTCGCTTGAAATTTTTCCCAGAACAACCTTTTATCGTACCTTGCTCAAAACAAACACTCTCTAGTGGTTTGCCTTTACATGTAGGTTCAAAATTCACAGATGCCTTATCTCCTTTCAAGTTCTTTTTGAAGCTTCATTTAGTAATTCTTAAAAGAGATCACTTTTGTTCTGGATGCTGTAGCTTTTCTTTAGGCAAATCCCCATTACCTCATACCCAAATTATTATTGAAACTTTTTTACAAATCTTTTTTAACCACTAGGAGCCTCTGTCTCCTCTCATTCTACAAGCCAACTATAGATTAATATTCCTACATCGTGAAACAAAATGAATGTACCTGAAAGAGAATGAACGTACCTTCTAGAGAAAGGCTGTTTTTCCCCATGTATGGCAAGATATCAAGAGATCTAGAATTCCCTAGGTCTATTCCATTTAATCTCTTTTCCTAAGACAATATTTTACACACAAATTCCTTCCTTCAAAATCCTTGCAATAGCATTGTCAATTAAGACCGAACTTCTTATCTGTGGAAGAATATTCTCTGTGACTAATCAAACCCATATGATCCTGTGGCCACTGTTCTTACAGTTCCATGGAAACCACCCCCCCCCACACACACACACACACACACTCTTCTCTGAACCTGTGCTCATGGCACTATTTCACTCCAGTATCTTCCTTCCCATCCCATTTATTTGTCTTGTCCATCCTGATGGCCTAACCAAAGTAATCCCTACACTTTTTTCAGAGCCTACCTAAGGTTCCTCATGTCACCAAAGCATATAGAACTAGACTGAGACAGATGATGTAGTGTCTGGACTTCTAGATTTTTATCAGGTTAAATTCCTTAGCAGACACTTCAGCTTTGGAATTATTCTCAGTCTTGTTTTATGTATTGTGTTTGGATTTCTAATTAACTATACACTCTGGGGGGTTTTTTTGTTGTTTTTTTTTAATTTCTCTTATATTTCCCATAGTTCCCTTCAAGGTGCTACAGGGAAATCATCTGTTGACTGAATTTATACTGTTCCTTAATTTCCATTCCATTTTGCCACCATTTTCCAGTTTCTTTTAAACAGGGAACCCTGGTTCCATACAAATTTTAGGATTGCTTGTTCTAGCTTTGAGAAGAATGCTGGTGCAATTTTGATTGGGATTGCATTGAATGTGTAGATAGCTTTGGGTAGTATTGACATTTTAACAATATTCTTCCAATCCATGAGCACGGAATGTTTTTCCATTTCTTTCGATCTTCTTCAATTTCCTTCATAAGCTTTCTATAGTTTTCAGCATACAGATCTTTTACATCTTTGGTTAGGTTTATTCCTAGGTATTTTATGATTTTTGGTGCAATTGTAAATGGGATAAGTTTCTTTATTTGTCTTTCTGTTACTTCATTGTTAGTGTATAAGAATGCAACTGATTTCTACACATTGGTTTTGTATCCTGAGACTTTGCTGAATTCATGTATCAGTTCTAGCAGACTTTTGGTGGAGTCTGTCGGGTTTTCCATGTATAAATCATGTCATCTCCAAAAAGTGAAAGCTTAACTTCATCTTTGCCAATTTTGATGCCTTTGATTTCCTTTTGTTGTCTGCTGATGCTAGCATTCCCAACACTATGTTAAACAACAGCAGTGAGAGTGGACATCCCTGTCGTGTTCCTGATCTCAGGGGGAAAGCTCTCAGTTTTTCCACATGGATGGTGATATTAGCTGTGGGGTTTTCATAAATGGCTTTTATGATGTTTAAGTATGTTCCTTCTATCCTGACTTTCTCGAGGGTTTTTATTAAGAAAGGATGCTGAATTTTGTCAAATGCTTTTTCTGCATCGATTGACAGGATCATATGGTTCTTATGTTTTCTTTTATTAATGTGATGTATCTCATTGACTGATTTGCAAATGTTGAACCAGCCCTGCAGCCCAGGAATGAATCCCACTTGATCATGGTGAATAATTCTTTTTATACGCTGTTGAATTGGATTTGCTAGTATCTTATTGAGAATTTTTGCATCCATATTCATCAGGGATATTGGCCTGTAGTTCTCTTTTTTTTGCTGTGTCTCTGTCTGGTTTGGGAATCAAAGTAATGCTGGCTACATAGAATGAGTCTGGAAGTTCTCATTCCCTTTCTATTTTTTGGAACAGCTTGAGAAGATAGGTATTATCTCTGCTTTAGACCCCGAATAGCCAAAGTAATTTTGAAGAAGAAGACCAAAGCACGAGGCATCACAATCCCAGACTTTAACCTCTACTACAAAGCTGTAATCATCAAGACAGCATGGTATTGGCACAAAAACAGACACATAGACCAATGGAATAGAATAGAAACCCCAGAACTAGACCCACAAAAGTATGGCCAACTAATCTTTGACAAAGCAGGAAAGAATATCCAATGGAAAAAAGACAGTCTCTTTAGCAAATGGTGCTGGGAGAACTGGACAGCAACATGCAGAAGAATGAAACTAGACCACTCTCTTACACCAGTCACAAAAATAAATTCAAAATGGATAAAGGACATGAATGTGAGATAGGAAACCATCAAAACCCTAGAGGAGAAAGCAGGAAAAAAACCTCTCTGGTCTCAGCTGCCACAATTTCTTACTTGACACATCCCCAAAGGCAAGGGAATTAAAAGCAAAAATGAACTATTGGGACCTCATGAAGATAAAAAGCTTCTGCACTGCAAAGGAAACAATCAACAAAGCTAAAAGGCAGCCAACGGAATGAGAAAAGATATTTGCAAATGACATATCGGACAAAGGGCTAGTATCCAAAATCTATAAAGTACTCACCAAACTCCACACCTGAAAAACAAATAATCCAGTGAAGAAATGGGCAGAAAACATGAATAGACACTTCTCTAAAGAAGACATCCAGATGGCTAACAGGTACATGAAAAGATGCTCAATGTCACTCCTCATCAGGGAAATACAAATCAAAACCACACTCAGATACCACCTCACTCCAGTCAGAGTGGTTAAAATGAACAAATCAGGAGACTATAGATGCTGGCGAGGATGTGGAGAAACGGGAATCCTCTTGCACTGTTGGTGGGAATGCAAAGTGGTGCAGCCATTCTGGAAAACAGTGTGGAGGTTCCTCAAAAAATTAAAAATAGATCTACCCTATGACCCAGCAATAGCACTGCTAGGAATTTACCCAAGGGATACAGGAGTGCTGGTGCACAAGGGCACTTGTACCCCAATGTTTATAGCAGTACTTTCAACAATAACCAAATTATGGAAAGAGCCTAAATGTCCATCAACTGATGAATGGATAAAGAAATTGTGGTTTGTATACACAATGGAATACTACGTGGCAATGAGAAAGAATGAAATATGGCCTTTTGTAGCAACATGGATGGAACTGGAGAGTGTTATGCTAAGTGAAATAAGTCATACAGAGAAAGATCCCATATGTTTTCACTCCTATGTGGATCCTGAGAACTTAACAGAAGACCATGGGGGAGGGGAAGGGAAAAAAAAAAAAAGGTTAGAGAGGGAGGGAGCCAAACCATAAAAGACTCTGAAAAACTGAGAACAGGGGCACCTGGGTGGCTCAGTCGGTTAAGCGTCCTACTTCAGCTCAGGTCACGATCTCGCAGTCCGTGAGTTCGAGCCCCGTGTCGGGCTCTGGGCTGATGGCTCAGAGCCTGGAGCCTGCTTCTGATTCTGTGTCTCCCTCTCTCTCTGCCCCGGCCCCGTTCATGCTCTGTCTCTCTCTGTCTCAAAAATAAATAAAATGTTAAAAAAAAAAACCTGAGAACAATCTGAGGGTTGATGGGGAGTGGGAGGTAGGGGAGGGTGAGTGATGGGTATTGAGGAGGGCACCTGTTGGGATGAGCACTGGGTGTTGTATGGAACCAATTTGACAATAAATTTCATATAAAAAATAAAAAATAAAGTAAACAGAGAACCCTGGTTTAGATGTAAACCTGACAGCTACAAGACTTCATTTCCCAGAAAAGTCCCTCATTGACGTCACCTAAGATCCTGTTAGAAAAATGTAGTGTCAGCACTTCACCCACGCATGCGCGCGCGTGCGTGCGTGTGTGTACGCACCCCCCCCCCATTTATTGAATCCTAATCTGCTTTCAGCAAGACATCCAGGCAATTCTTATGCATATTAAAGTGTAGAAAGCACTACACTGAAGATTCCAGTATGAATCAGTTGACCCTTAATAATACATGACAATAAATAAACCAGAACAAACCATTAAATAATAATACATTAAATAAGCCAAGAAAATGTGTATTTAAATCCCTATTTTATTATTCACATGTGTATATGTTACATGTGAGTGAAAGAAACAAAGAGAGAGAACCAGGGGAAATTTTTGGTGACAAGTAACTCTTTTTCTGTAGAAGACTTACCTCCTAAATATCTACTGAGTATATTTTCTGTTTAGATATTATTTCTGCTGTACTTTCCTTTTTCATTTGGTGTAAGCCTATTAAACCACATAGGAAAACAGAGCTGTCAGGATATCCCTTCAAAAAACACACTTGAGGTAGCTAAGAGCCAAAATCATTTGATGAATTTTTTAAAAGCTGGCTGCTTTTTAAAGGCATTTATAATTCAAGGTGTTTGATTAACTTTTAAAAAGTTGAGTGTTGGTAGATTTAAAATCAAAAGGAAAGACTTGGAGTGGTCCAGTGGATTTTTAAAGATGGATAGAACTAGGAAAACTGTGGTCTTACCCTTCTTAGCTTTGATACTATTTATGTGATTTTTGTTCCAATCACATAACAGATCCCCTTTAATCTTCTGTATGTGACATGGGCTAACATGGGCTGGCAGTGATTGTTTTTTATCTATTCAACAGATATTCTGGAAATTACTGAGGTAGTCCATCAAGTCTTTTTAACTTGCTAAAGACAAGTGGTATAAATATATAGTAGATAACGGTTTATAGTTTTGTGTAAAGCAGATTTTATGTAGACATTAGGCAGTTGAAGGAGTCACAGTAGAAGTTAAAGACACATACATCGTAACAAAGGGGAAGGGGTGAGAGGTTTAGGAGTGGGAACTATAAACCTTAATGAAAACATCTGTATATCCAACAGAATGAAACAATCATGTCACAAATATGTTTGTAATCAATAGGAACCAGATAAAGGATAAGGGCAGTCTGGTGGATAGGTCCGAGCTCTTCAAACAGAAATGGCTATTTGGAATGTTGTGCTCAAATGTGAGCACTTTGTTTTATAACGAATATTTGCACACTGATGTTAGTCATTCTGTTCTTAATTTATTGATTGATTCATTCATCTTTAGTTCTTGAACCAAATGATATTCTATGACTAAATCTATGGTAAGCGCTAGACATTGCAAATGTGATTGTTGTACTTCTCATTAAAGACTTTATAAGTTAGTATAGAGAAACATCACAGAAACAAGTCAGTCTGAAAATGTGCTGTAAGGTCTAAGATGCACGATTATCAAGTAGAGTGGAGGCACAAAGATAATTAAGAAGGGTGTCCATGGGTGTGAAACCATCTCACCTGAGATGAGTCTAAGGAATAGGGATGATTAGTTTAAAAACAGATTATTGGGGCTCCTGGGTGGCTCAGTCGGTTAAGCGTCCGACTTTGACTCAGCTCATGACCTCACGGTTTGTGAGTTCAACCCCTGCGTTGGGCTTTGTGCTGAGAGCTCAGAGCCTGGAACCTGCTTCCGATTCCGTGTCTCCTTCTCTCTCTGTCCCTCCCCTACTTGTGCTCTCTCTCCCTCTGTCTCTCAAAAATAAATAAACATGTAAAAAGCAGGTTACTTACAAAGGTATGGGAAATGATAAATATATTTTACACATTTGAACAGTTATTTGATACATGAAACAGTTACCTGCTTGTTCCAGCAGGTATAGTCAAAATCACAAGGGGAAAAAAAATACAGCAAGAGGAGAGGGAACATAACAAGGAAAGGAAAGGACTCATGTTTTAAGAGTGTCCGCACTGTAGTAGGCTTGTGCCAGGCACTTTGTAAGCACTCTTTTAGTTAATCCTTGTAACAACTTTGCCAATGCTCATCTTGTCTGAGATGCCACTACTGGTCGATATTCAGAGCCAGGGGTGATCACCCTAATTTCTATGCTTTAAGAGAGATGTATTGACCAAACATATGGGGGGAGAGCTTAGACTTCTTTTTGGAAAAGCAATAACTTTAGATGATATAAATGACAATTAGCATGGCCAGTGGTAGAAGATGCTAATAATTATATAAATATGACTCTGTCTATGAGAACTGAAATGATCAGTTGTATCTTTAGAAAATAAAGCAAAATTGGATATTCTAGTTATGAGACTATCATAATATAATCTATATGCATAATTATTCCTTTATAATACCTGAAATTGGAGAGATATTATATCCAATCTGTTTCAAAAGGTTATAAAAGATGTGAAACATTTCAAAGTACAAATTTACATCGATTTAATGTTCTATTCTATTCCAAATCCCCTAGATTCCTATTCAAATCCATCTGAGATCTGAAATGTTTCTACTAGCCAAGCTTGATATGCAGATTGATTTCAGCCAGATGTTACCACCTCCTATGCCATAAGATGTGATATTTTACTAGTTTACTACCACTAAATATAGAAAGATAACAAATACAAATATAGAAAGAAAATGAAAAAAGTGATACTTCCTTTTGCACATTGTATGAGGCACTGGATTAGAAGCCTAAGTAATTTATAGGAAATTAGTATTCTGATACACAATAGTGAATTACTTTTATTTCATGATATTGAATACTTTAAAAAGGAAGCAGCTTCCTGCTTAGGTTACTCTGAGCAACCAAGTACAAATTTTCCCGTAAATTCTAGAAACTCAAACGTTTACCTTACAAATCTCTGTCATAAGTTCCTGCTAAATCCCTGTGTTACTGCAACGTCAAATTCTGTTTTAAGGGTCAGGGAAATGTTTCTGAGTTGCAAAATTGTTGACACCATTTGCCC
Organism: Neofelis nebulosa; assembly: GCF_028018385.1. NCBI lineage: Eukaryota > Metazoa > Chordata > Mammalia > Carnivora > Felidae > Neofelis > Neofelis nebulosa. The sequence continues at coordinate 36,810,300 of NC_080782.1, read as the reverse complement.
TACCTTATAAAATGACTTCATATAGGTGACAGTAATGTCACATAGACTGAAACACATATGATCAAGGTTAACTAATGGCAGCAAAAATAGCGTTGAGTAGTTGATGTATCTCATACCCTAAGGTTTATTAAAAGTATATTTTTAATTTGGTGGGTGGTGGGTCAAATTTTATTTCCTGGGACATACTCTTTATAATGTTGAAATTGAAAATAGTTTTCCAATCTGCCTGTGAGGGGGAGCATTACTGTCACTTTTCCTCTTCAGTAGGTGAAATAAAGTACCCTATAAAGAAAAAAAGAGAATCATACAGAATTAAAATATGCCAAGAACTCAATACTTGTGTTATTTTATTATTTGATTATTTGATTATTATTTAGAAATTTGTATCCAGACAAAGGGACTTATTTCCAAGTAGATTTGCACTAAAAATTTTAAAACAGTGATTGCACCACTGGGAAATTCCTAGTCGAGGTCTCAAAGAGTAAATAAGCAAGAAAAAAAAAAAGCAGAAAGATTGGAACAATCAACACAGTCTAGAAAATATGCCATAGGATTCTTTAAAAAGCTTACATCTCTGTAAGATGAACTTGGTTTGTTCTTTGGGAGTTCAATGTTATTTCATTGTGTATTTTGCTTTTTGTGTGAAATCAATCTGAGCACCCCACAGCAAGTTAATTTTCTACCTAATGAGTAAAGACATTATCTACACTGAAGAAAATATTACCATACCTTCTAAATACTTTCTTCATTATAGACATTGAACAAAACCTGCAAAGATATGTTTTGTTGCCTAAAGAAGGTACATAAATCATTTAGCCAGTTCTATTACAAAGGGGAGATACCTCACAGGGGAACTAATACTACATTATCTACAACTTAAGAATAGAACTTAATGTGGGCCTTGGGTTTGTTCACTATCATTACATACTCATAAACATTTTAAAATAATTTTCCCTGGGCTCAAAACTCAAGGTTGCAGTTGCTGGGAGGGATACAATAATGTTACTGTATAGTTACTGTCTTTAAAATGTCTAAAGCCAATGAAGGAGATAAGTGATATTTAAGAAGTGATTATAAAATCCAATACAAGAAAATAAAAATAGTGATAAATTAATATACACATAATTTCTTAACCTAAAGGATAGTATGAGATACAGGTGACTAAATTGTATTTTCTTTCTCTGTTTTTTGCCCAAACCCAAATACACACCCACTCAGAGTAAATACAGAAAAACTCTGTAACACCTAACACAGGACTCTTTTCCCTCAATAAGTGGATCTCCAAAATGACTTAATACTAGAAGCAACTGCTCCATTCACATATTGAATTTGGAAATTCATGAAATCTAAGACTCTTTAATGATCAGAAGTTCTGCTTTTTTCATTGCTAAGTGTGTGGCATTTTTTGTGTTACTCATGGTAGAAACAAAGACTACAGAGGCTCTAAAAGAAGGGACTATTTTGAAGTGATGTTCACACTGACCAGTGATTTTTCCTGCTCATGAATGAATACACCTTCATTTGTTCAGTTTTTCACTAAGAAATTACTGAGGAGCAAGAGATAATGGCTGAAGAGTTTTGAGTTGCCTCCAGAACTGTGATAACATAAACTTTCAGTTGTTTAAACCTTTTATTTCATTGTTTAGAGTACAGTAGCCAGCAAATTCCATAGTATGATAATATTTATGCTTAAATATTAACCAATATAGATTCATCTTTCTACATATACCTAGTACACACCACACACGCACACACGCACACACGCACGAACACTCCACAATATTATTTATTAAATTTATAACATGTTACCAGCATGAACAACAGCATAACTGGTTGCTTAGGTGGCATTTCCTAAAATTCTGTCTTCCCAGATTGGTTCAGATGTGTTTCTAAATACTCCCAGAATGCCCACAGTCTGTATTGTTGTTCTTACCAGATTGCGTTTAAATGAACTCTTAAGATTAACTCTTTTTTTTTTTAACCATCATCGTATAAGTAACACAAAAGTAGACATTATGTTTGATTCATATTTCTAGCCTTAACATCAAGTACATAATCCCTACCACATAATTTACTCACAATGTTCATCAACATGAACTGACCTTATTGGAGAGTGTGAATTTAGACCCCTTTCATCCTTCCGTTAGGAAGCTGTGCATTTCAGAAATACTTCTGCCATTTCTTTTTTCAAATTGGTTACCTTGAAACTAAATTTTTTAATTGTTTCTGTTTTTTTAGATCAAAGTCTATAGAGTTTAATTAATAAACTTGGGGAAATGAAATAGAAAATTACCACTTATAGATCTATTTAACTAGCAAATAAGGGAATCCGGATTTGCAAATGTTTGCTTACCACATTTTGGAAATCTAATTCTCAAGAAAGAATTCTTCTGAGAAACTCTTGAAATAGAAAGCCACTCTATTCCTATAGAAATTTCCTATAGGAAATTTCAAGAAGAAATTTCCTTTTTTCCTATAAAAAGTATAGCTTTTTATACTGATCTCATTGGGAATATGCCAACAACGTAAGGCATACCTGAAACACATCCATCTGAGCCCGTGGTCATTTTTCTTGATCATAGAACTTTCTAGACCAATGCTCGGGTTCACTTTGGTTTCTGTCTATATGTTATGATCTGCTTTTTGCCTTCCAAACTTTATAAAAATCTTGTCTGATTACAGTTTTTTCCAATACTTAACTCCACCATGGATTTATGATTCCATTTTCTACACTTTTATTATTTCAGGTGCATTGGAAGGACAGCTGAGGGATAGATAAATCTGTTTCAGCTTTCCATTTGAACTAAAAACTTTAATTGTTTAAAAAACAATATTATTTTAAGGTTGCATATTATTAATTGGATATTTTTGTCACGAGGAATTTACTGATAAAAGAGAAAATGCTACCGGGGTATCTGTGTGCCTCAGTCAGTTAAGCGTCTGACTTCAGCTCAGGTCATGATCTCACAGCTTGTGAGTTCAAGCCCTGTGTTGGGCTCTGTGCTGACAGCTCAGAGCCTGAAGGCTGCTTTGGATTCTGTGTCGCCCACTCTGTCTGCTCCTCCCCTGCTCACACTCTGTCTCTCTCTCTCAACAATAAATACACAATAAAAAAAATTTTTTTTTTTAAAGAAAATGCTGCCAGTCATTGCTTGATCACACCATGAGACTTTTTTTTTTTAATTGTAGGTCACAGTGGTCTTGGAAAGAAAATGACCAAACAAATCTTTCTTTCTTGTTTTTGTAGAGATTTGCTTGCTTACCAAGGGACGCCGCACTGCCAGTGTTCGAGCTGATACATATTGTCGTCTTTATTCACTATCCGTGGACAATTTCAATGAGGTCCTGGAGGAATATCCAATGATGCGGAGAGCCTTTGAGACGGTTGCCATTGACCGACTAGATCGGATAGGTATTCTCTTCAGTTTTATTATCTTTTACATGTACAATTAGGTTATACTCTAGTGGACTGATATACGTTTGCAATTGTAAGTCCTAAATGCTATCATAGGTTGCCTTTTAATTAGCATAGAAATAGCAGTTAGCTCTAGCCCTATTTCTACTATCTAACTTTCTCTTCTTAAGTGTTCTGGATTTATTTAATCATCTCTATTTTTACTAGCTGCTCAGTCTGATTTCCCCAGTGATGCCAATACAATTTGAATCTTCAGGTAAAAAGCAATGATAAAAATTTTAGGTAGCCCTAAAATAGAACTAAAATTATAATAGTATGAGTCTATATTACAAACCAAATTTTGCTACAAGGTTTTTAAAAAATTTTTACGTATCACCTTTACACTTTTATCTATATATTGAGAACTGAAAACTTGTGTGTTTTAATTGTCTCAGTAGAAGCTTCTTGAAATGTTTGTAATACAGACTCAAGCAGGAAAAACCTTGATAGAAATGCCCTACATAGATGCTTTACTTTGTAAACATCGACTTAAAGTCTTCTCTGCTCTCAAATAAGAATATATAAATTAGACTTTACTAGTTACACTAGTTTAAAGGTTTGAATAATTGCTATAGTAAAGTTAAATCAGATTGGCTTGCTATTAGCTTCCTAAAATATGCTGGAACATTCTGATATCAGAAGGTAGTAAGCGTTTACTCTCTACACCTAAATCCTCTTCCCCCCACCCTACCCTGCCCTGCCCCCGCTTCACTCTACTCAATTTTCATAATCTATACAATTTTCAGTATAGATATCATTTCCCTGTAGAAATCTCCCTTGACCTCCCACCCTACGCGGCTGAATAGCCTAGGTATGTTCTCCCATACCCGCCTAGGAATTTCCTCCATCACAATACTGCCTTTATTATTGTAATTGCTCTAACAATGCTAAGATTTGTGAATGTAGAGAACACGTCTAATTCACTATTACATTCACAGTACCTAGTACACAACGAATATTCTTGAAGAGAGGTGGTAGGGAGGGATGAAGGAATCCGTGATCTCAAAGGTGATGGGGTTGGGATCACTTGGAAGTAAATGTGCTTCATTCTCATTAAAGGTAAGGCTTTTTGAAGGATGTAGTCTTATGTCAGCTTTTCTTCCGCACATTATATCTTTCTTTCCTTCTATATAAGTGGGATGACAGAGGCATAAGAGTCTGAAATTGGGTTAGGAGAAGTAAAGGTAGCTTTTGGACATTATCGTTAGACAAAACACACATAGTAGAAATTCATATTGACAACTCAGACCGGTAACAGGACACAGTGTGGAGAGAGACAGTGCCCATAAAAGTGGGTATTCCTGAAAGCATCTTTACTTCATTTGAAAATACCCTTTTTGTGGTTTGTGACTGCTCATGGAAGAGCGAGAGACTGATATCTGAGCACATGAGGTTTTTCCTAAGCCAGCTAGACATCTTTAGAGAAAGCAATAAAATCACGATATTTTAATAGAGAATTTCTGTTAATCTGCCACAGCTTCACTTTCATCTCACTTATTCCAACTAATTTGTATAAGAAAGTTTGCAGTCAATAATATAGGCAATAAAATTGCTAATAAGCACCAAGCCACTGCAGTTTTGATCCTTATAAAATTCTAACAGTTCATTAAAAAGTACAGTATTTCTCTATAAGTTCACAGATAGTAACATTACAAAACGTTGACTATTCACATGATGACAAAGAAATATTTCCCTTTTCTGTTTTGTGGCAATGGCTTATAAATGTACACCATATGTAGTTAAGACAATATGCCAAATAAGCATTATATTTATTACCAATATAGCAGTTTTTGTTCTTTAGAAAATTAGAACAATTCTGTAAGGAGAGACAAGTATTTATTTTTGGCAACCATTTAAAATGATAGTTTTCCAGCAGCCAAGTAAATTATAACACATATTTCCATTAAAAAATAGTCCTTCTAACTCTAACTTTATTTAGCAATATGGCAAAGTGGATTCACTGTTAAGTTATGATATTTATTTGGGTATTATTTTATCAGTGATGTCACCAAAAGTTACTGATTTTCCCCTCTTCATCTAATTTTGATTCTATTGATAGTCTGCCAGGGAATGTCTCCTTAATGCAAAGCACTCCAAAGACAATGGCAGGAAGGAGAGGTAATGCTTACTGAGGTCCTCAAGGGAACTGAAAGCTTGCCATACACTGTCCCCTTAATCCTCACAAAGACACTTCAGAAAAGGAAAGATTACGAAGTGGTTCTCAACCTGGCTGTACATAAAACTCCTTTGAGGAAATTTGCTTTTAAAGTACTGAAGTCTGCCCCCATGTCTGGCTATTCTGATTTAATTGGTAGGGTACAGATGAAAATCATTACGTTTTAAAGGTCCAGGGATGAGAAAAATATGGATGTACGCACTGGCATGGGCACTGGTCAAAAGCAAAGGCCTTGCAACAGTGTGCCTGAAACTTGCACGTGAGAATCACCTAAAGATCTTAGTAAAATGCAGCATCTTGTTCAGCGAGTAAGATGGGGCTTGAGAGACAGCTTTTCTAGAAAGAGCTCACATTGACACAGGTGCAGCTGGTTCGTTGTCCGTGGTAAGGATCTACAATCAGATTTGCTGTTTTCCTTCCCCAGTCAGGTTACTTAGTAGTCATGTTTTCCTGGACACTGTTCTTAACCTTCCCATATCCCATTCTCCTTTTGGGTGAAATCGCATTGTAAACACAGCTACTTGCAAGAGTTGAGGATTCAATAAAATACATCCACCTAAAGCCTTTTGTAGAGTACCTGCGATAGTGTGCGTGTCTATTGTCCTTTCTTGACAAAGTAGCTTTAAACTTACGTTTTGCTTCCAGACCCGTCCTGGTCCACATGCCCTTTCTTTTGCCACTCTTCAAAGTAGCCCTCGCGTCAGATATCTCCCTTTCTTCTGTAAGGTGGTTTTTGCCAGATTACAGGCTTCTCGACTTGACTCGCAGAAGGTAAGATTTCCCAGAGAGATACAGGAAGTGCGAAGGGCAGGAGCCATCTTTTTGTCTGGCTCTGAAGGTGAGTACTAGGCTTTTAAGCCTCTTCCAGGAAACACTGGCATACTTCCGCTTTCAGGAGCCACTCTCACTTGGGCTTGTCGTCAGTCTTTTGTAGGCCTTCTAAGCGCCTGTCTTTCTTTCGCCGCCAGGAAAGAAAAATTCAATCCTTCTGCAAAAGTTCCAGAAGGATCTGAACACCGGCGTCTTCAACAATCAGGAGAACGAGATCCTGAAGCAGATCGTGAAACACGACCGGGAGATGGTGCAGGCAATCGCTCCCATCAGTTATCCCCAAATGACAGCCCTGAATGCCACCTCTTCCACCACGACTCCGACCTCCCGCATGAGGACACAGTCTCCGCCGGTGTACACAGCGACCAGCCTGTCCCACAGCAACCTGCATTCCCCCAGCCCCAGCACACAGACCCCCCAGCCGTCAGCCATCCTGTCACCCTGCTCCTACACCACTGCGGTCTGCAGCCCGCCGGTACAGAGCCCGCTGGCCACTCGAACTTTCCACTACGCGTCGCCCACCGCCTCCCAGCTGTCGCTCACGCAGCAGCAGCAGCAGCAGCAGATCCAGCAGCCCCAGCCCCCGCAGCCCCCGCAGCAGCCCCCGCAGCCCCAGACGCCCGGCAGCTCCACGCCCAAGAACGACGTGCACAGGAGCACCCAGGCGCTCCACAACACCAGCCTGAGCCGAGAGGTCAGGCCCCTGTCGGCCTCGCAGCCCTCGCTGCCCCATGAGGTTTCCACTCTCATTTCCAGACCTCATCCCACTGTGGGCGAGTCCCTGGCCTCCATCCCTCAGCCCGTGACGGCTGTTCACGGCCCGAGCCTTCAGGCAGGGGCCCGGGGCACTGTCCCCCAGCGAGTCACCCTGTTCCGACAGATGTCGTCGGGAGCCATTCCCCCCAACCGAGGAGCCCCTCCCGCACCCCCTCCACCAGCAGCTGCTCTTCCGAGAGAGGCTTCCTCAGTCTTAACTACAGACCCAGAGGCAGAAAAGCCACGATTTGCTTCAAATTTATGATCCCTGCTGATTGTCAAAGCAGAAAGAAAGACTCTGATAAACTGAGAATGTTCTCAGAAATTATTTTCTTCTATCTCCTGATAGATTCCTATAGCCTACTATGAAGAGATATTTTAGACAGCTCTGGCCTACATGCAAAATGTAAAATATATAAATATATATCTACTATTCAATATCTATCTAAATTCCCAAGAGAGGTTCAAAAGACCTGTTTAGCATTCAGTGTTATATGTCTTCCTTTCTTTAAATCATTAAAGGATTTAAAATGTTGTTGTAAGATCATTTATTTTTAACCAACTTTTACCGAATTCCTTTGATATATGTATTTCTCTATTTTATGAAGAGTTCTTGGATTCAATGGAAACAAAACTCTGATTTTAAAAAGGCAACTCAAGTGAGCCACTGAATAGCACCAACCAAATCTTTCATTAGCTGTGTCTCTGCATCTAAATTGTTAATCATGAATTATGGAGGATTGAATGGCAAATCCCACTTTATAGATCTAAATTGTATTTTGGTGCTTTCAATTTTGAATTAGGTTAGAACACGTGGTATGCTCGGCCACGGCTGGAGACTAGCCTCCCCACTGTCCCGAGTATCTCTAACCTCAAACACATCCATTGATCTTTCAGAAAGCTGAGGGGATATTTGTCTTCGTGTGTTACCGGACTTTTACCAAGACTCAATCAATGTTAGCTGTAAATAACTTTTTCAACCCAAATAAAAATAGCTCTTCTGTGTTGTATGAAGGTAAAAGTCATCACTTAAGAATTTAGTTTTATTGCTTCACTTCAAAACTTAGAGTTTTAAATTTTACAAAACCTAACTGTGACAGTTATTCAACTGTAATGCAATGGCTTGAAACCTACAATATTATTTTAACCTGCAATGTTTTATGCAAAATTGTATGCTCAATTCTACAAATTGCTTGTATTACACCAAAAATCATTACTTTTCTTCCTTCTTGCCATAATCAAGCATCTGAAAATAGTCCCTGCATGCTTTTTTGGAAAAACAAAATAGGTTCAGATCAGTCACTGTAGGGAGAGGCTTACAGTATTTCTCATTTCTAGAAAAGTATAACCATTCATTAATTGCCTATCTTAAAATTCCTATAAGGCTGACTTGGATCTCTGACTTAAGTCTAGAAGTGAGGTTTTCACTTTCATTTAATATTATTACTATCATTTAAATAATGATTTGTAAACCACAGCTTGATTTGGAGTTGCCAGTGTGTTCTGTGTCTTCACTGTTGGTAGGTAGTAGTTAACCCTGGTGTTAATTTAAATTAACTAAATACACTATAGCCTCCTGTCTGGGAACACACACTTTGTTCTATGTATATTGTAATAAATTGGTTAGCAAATCTTAAGGCATGTGGTGACTAACATAGCCCTTAGGTAGGAGGTTTATTTTGAACGTGCTGGAAAATGTATGGACGTGATGACAGAAAGCAGGGGGCAAACTGAATGTGAGCATTGTTTGTTCGTTTGTCTGTTTCCTTAACTCTCCATGATCTGTGAACATCTGCTTCTTCTCAAAGAAGTCCCTTAGTAATTATTTGTGCCTAATGCATCCCACGAATGTGGTGGATGACTGGAACACAATCGGAAGATTCCTAATAACCGACTTCTGTAAATAACCCAAGAGAATGACCTGACGTGGAGGTCTTCAGTATCTCTGACACTGGCGATACGTTAAAGAAGAACTGAACAAAGATCACACGAGAAATGGGGCAGGGCCTCCAGATAGACTTGAGGACAGAAAACAAAACGAAGCAAAAACTCTAAAATGGATCCATGCTGCCTGTTATGCCTTTTACTATTATAATACCTATAATACCAAAATGAGTTGTTATGTTTCATTTCTAACAGATCCCAGCTTGTGTGGAAGTACTCAACAATGCTCGTCAATGTAATGTTGTCATTAACATGCTGGTGACATCTGATGGCGGGTCAGGAGCGGTATAAGAAGGGGATTGTTCCGTCTACCTAGATCCTATGGGAAAGCTGCAAGACCATTTACATATCAGTACAAAACTCCTTTATTTTATTAAAATATTGAGAATTCACTTCAATTTATTAAGATCATGTATTGGTCCTTTAAATTATTAAAGGTTTACATTTGATAGCACTAATGGGTTTGGTAGTGAAATATTTTTATATATATAAATTTTTGGTTTTTTATTTTGAGCACTATTGGGAAACATAAGCAAAATTGAATTGCATGGTCTTTCAGTGCAACCATAAAATTTTTATTCACTTTGTAACAGAATGGACAAAAACACACTAAAGTTTATATGTTAAACTCATAAAATGGTACAGGGTAAATTATATACATATATATGTATGAATATATATGCTTAGATTAAGAAAACAAATTGACTCACATTCCTGTAATATAAAAGTCCATTGCTAGTTGAAAAGTGACCTCTTTTCTCTGTACATAGTTAAGCCCGTAAGTATGGAGTTTTAATCTGTACAGAAAGAAATGTATTATTGAAAAGATTGGTCTTTCTGCGGCTGGGAAAATAGTAGAGTAGCTGATTCTTACAACAACTGTATGATCAGGGATGAATTAGAGTATTTCTTTTGTCTTTGCTCAAAGCCATACATATATAAATATATATAAAGATTATTAATAAATTCAACAGAAAATAAACTAAAATCATGAATATTTTATTTTATCAATATGCTCTAACCAAACATTTTGTTTTATTAATGAGTACAGATTTGCCTTTCTACCTTTACATCGTAAGATTTCCAAGAGGGCTTATACTTGATAGTCATTATAAAATTAATCATAGAGAGTCTATGACTGTAGAGAGGAATGTAAATAGAACATGGGTATTCCAGTTATCCCTCTGTTTTATCTCTTCCCAATGGTACCAGTTGAAGTTTTGGGTTTTTTTGTTTTTTGTTTTTGTTTTTTTTAATTCTTTGCTCTGTACCTCCTTCACGTGTGGTTGTGGTTCAATTCCCAAACACGGTTATTTCTGTGCTATTAGATTTGGGGGGGGGAGGAAATAACCTTATAATTTATTATACAAACCTATTTTATGATAGCCTTGGGCCTTGCGAAGGCTTTCAATAGTCATAGAACCTCCCTATTCGAGTGGATTTTGAATCAGGCTTAAAAGGCTGACATAGAGTTTATTGCATTAAATGAAGGATTCTTTGAAAACTGTAAGGATAAATGGCAGGAATGGCGATAGACTCTATTCATCAAATAAATAGCTTGTCTCCAGGTCTCAGTAACCACTCCATAAGTGAATGATTCCGTGACAGATGCCGTCCCACTTTAAAAAGATGGTTATTTTGCCATTTATAAACTTAAATGAGCATAACATCTGCAGGACACTACAAAGTACACAGTCAAGTTAGAATAATTCCTAAAGAACTTGGGTGATTTAAACAATATAATGTGTTTTATGTTGTAGATGTTATTATTTCAAATCCTGAATTATTTATACTTTAGAAGTGATCTCCATCATCTTGCAGGCCTACTTTTAAAGTCTCCATGCCTTCTTTTTAAAGTTAAGTGTTTCTGTTTGTTAATTTTATAATTTTACTGTGCTACTTTGCTTTTATGCATTTTACTTTCATAATTTATAACATTAAGTTGTTTCAACAAGATTTATCTTCTTTATGCCTCTATCCTTCTAGAATATATGCCATAAAACCTGTGTCTGGTTATTTTGTTCATATACGTTACACCTGGAAAATTTTATCACATTCTCTGCTTATTGGAAAACTACTTTTTCTGTGCAATACAAAAGAAATGTGGTCCTTATTGAATAACTGGAGGCTGAACATCTATTTTGAGTCCTGAAAGTAATGGTCAAAAATTTAAGCAAGTGTGACTGGCTGCATGCTCTGAGTTGTTAGCTCTGTTCTATAAGTTTATTTAATATATCCTTTTTCCAGAATAATAAGATGAAGAATAAAGAAGATTTGCTGTTGTATTCAGGGTTAAGTTTACCTGCTACTGGCACTGGAAAGCAATGACTTTCTTTAAATAATTTTTTTTAATGTTTGTATTTATTTTTGAGAGAGAGAGAGAGAGAGAGAGAGAGAGCATGCACTCTCGAGCAAGCGGGGGAGGGGCAGAGAGAGAGGGAAACACAGAGTCCCAAGCAGGCTCCAGGCTCCGAGCTGTCAGAGTGCCTGACTCGGAGCCACCCAGGTGCCTGGAAAGCAGTGACTTTCTTAGGCAATTTTGATTCTGTCCTTTTTAAAAGTGGCATCTATTTTTTAAACACTGGCCGACAATGAAATCAATCATGAAGAGAACTCCTGCTTTTAAAAGGGAGCAAAGTATAAATTATTTTACCTAAATTCATCAAGGATGTGGGAGCAAATCCAGCCAGAAGATCCATATTCCTCCTCTTGTTGTTTTGGAGTTTTTGACCAAAGGCCGCATTCCTTCCTTTCCCAGTAGCAATGAATATTTCTGTTAATATTTATCGTTTTGTTCTTCATCATTTTCTTTAGAGCTTTAGGGCATGGAAAGCTTGAGCCTTTCTATATAGGAAAAATTTCATGGTATATTCACAGATCTACTGCAAGACAATGATAATTTTATTACAGTTTTTTAGGAGAAAATATTGGCAATTTTGTAATACCTGGCTGCTTTTCAGTTTTGAGTATTCTCCCAGAGAAATCATTGCTCCCTTTCCCCCAAATTCAAACATGTTCTCTCTCTGCCACTGAACAATCAGATAAGGAGATCATCTCCTTAAGCAAAGCCAGCCCAAGGGTAACATGAGTGAGGCCCCTTGCACGAAATTCAAAGTGGCAAAAATCTAAATAATCAAAGCAAATAATATTTTAATGCCATTTTTAAAAAATCAAAATTAAGCTAACAAGCATTGATGAACCAATTGGCAGGATCTTAAACAAAGACAAGATCCAGCCCCAGGCTTTCATGGCTCTTGCCTCACTTACCTCACTCCTCCCCACCCCGCTACCTATTGAGACTGTGATAGGACAGAAAGGGCTTTGAAGGGTTTCTGTGGTAGAAGCTTTGCCCCAATTTGTCCCATCATACCTTGAGAATCATCCCAAGGCTGTATTAAAAGTCCCTGTACATAAGGTTCTGGATTGGTTTCCAAGAGTAATGTACTAAATGCCAGAGAAAGAATTAACTTTTACTGACAAAGGAAACCTGCTTTTCTAAAAGATGTTCATCACAACACAGCTAACTGGGCCCATCGGCAGCTTCGTGCAGCTGGCCAGTATCATAGGGAGAAGAAGAGCAGAAACTGAATGAGAAATACTGCTTTTAAACCTTCTAAAGAGCTTTTATTATCAGGCCAATGGTTTTACAGTTTTATGCTTTATCTTGTTAGTTTTATGAATCCAAGATTTCCGTTCAGGTGCATACCTGCTGAAATGTGTGTTTTGCTAAGGTGATAGGAAAAGTTATTTGTGACAGCAAGTAGGATGCGATATTTACAATCCCACAGAGCCCTGTAGAGAGGCTGGGTCCTAAGGAAAGTCCTAGGTCTGGTGACCAGGATAATGGGGATGAGAAGCTGAAATGGAAATTGCTTTGCCCAAGACAAAGCATGGCAGGGCTGGGGAATAATTTGAGAATATGAGAGTAACAACCTGTATGAATAGAAAGGAGTGATGGAATGGTTTGGGTTAAAACTCCATAGATTCTCCAAATCTTACTTATAGACATTACTTAAAAGACTGACAAACTTAAAAAAAAAAAAAAAAAAGATTGACAAAGATGGATATTCTTTGGAGCTATTTCATTCCTAACGTAGAATCAATAGCCATTTATTACCAAGGGGGAACATCTCTTCATTTTTTCCATTATAAATGTTTGAATAACCACATTTGAGCAAAGAATAGCATTTATTTATTCAATTGAACACGTCTGAGTAAATATAATTGCTCAAAAGGTAAAGCTTATTTCATGTTTGTATTAGATTTAAGTAATTAAATACAAGTAATTCAGAGTCATTCAGACATGTTTTTAATAATGAAGCCATTTTACAAAAAGGAAACAAATTGCTTTTTGCCAGGCTAATCATATCTTTAGATTTGTAGAGGCAAAGGTATTTTTGTTTAGAAGCTAAACAAATTTTTAGCTTCTCTTAAATTTATGAGGCTCCTCAGACATGGGAAAAGTTTGCCAAATGTATCCTTGTAATGTATTTGTCCAAAGACTTAGTTTTCAAGCATTTCAAAATAAAAGTTGTTTGCCTAACTATTCTCTAAGATCTATTACCAACCTAACATATTACAATTCTATTGAAAATGTGCAGTTCTGAATTGCCCAAAGTATGATATTCTGATATCTAACATAGTGAAGTATTTCATTTGAGAAATACTAAATAATATTTAATAGATAAGGCATGTATACACTATGCAGCATGAATTCTCCTTAGATCTCCTTACCAAAGATCAAGGTATATTAATTACATTGGCTTGTTAACATACATGTTAATAGAGCCAAGTGATTATTGTCCTCCTTGCAGTAATTATCTTAGAATGCTAAACACATATCCAAAAAATACATGAATCAAAATACATTTGACTCCCCCAGTAGTTCAGAGCAGCCTTCAGCACCCTTGGCGAGTTGATATGAATATTCTCAACAGTGGTTTGTCTCAGTAACAGTAGATCCCATTTTGGGAGTTAGCCAAAACTCATTTGAAGTCCTGTTTTCTCTAACAGCAAAAGATCTACTTTAGCATCACTATTTGCAGTCAAAACTGAAATGTGATTTTTTTTTGTGTGGCTCATAAATCGTGTCTGAAGTCCTAGACATGTTCCAAAAACCTGTCTCTCTCTCGCTGTCACTCTCTCTCACTCTCTCCTTCCCTCTGTCTCTCATATATATATATATATATATATATATATATATATACATATTTATCTTCCCAAATTCAAACTCTCAAGAATCTAAAGGTCTGTGATATGTACTTATAAAGTTCTAATAATTTTATAGCTTTATAAGTACCCTAAGTTATTTTTACCCTCACAGAACAATGATCAAAGCCATCAATTTGGGCTTGTTTTGCATAGTTATTTTTAAATGAGTGATTATTTACATATGACATTCTACATTTCTATGAATAAATGACATTGACTTTTAATTTCTCCACATGTGAAACTCTCAGATAATAACTTCTTAAAATGGTGCCTGCTGTAATCAGAGTCTAGTCTTTCTAAAGCTAGGTTATTATTCTCCTTTACATGAGCTACATAAGCGGAATCTTTTACATGATTTTAATTGCTTCAAGCTATGAATGTTGGCAAGTTTTGAGACTTTAGCTAGTTTGTTTTGTTCAAACAACTTCTCAGCTAAATTGATTACAAACATATGTCAAAGCTTTAGTTTAAACTTGACAAAAGGGTTCTAAGTAAGTAAGTCAATGCAAAGATTCTTTCCAGGTAGAACTATTTTGTAAGAAAAAAATGGTTGGTTTGACCATCATCTTTTCAAGAAAATTACTGGTTAAAAATCATTAACCTCCTTATAAATCAGAATATTAGTTGAGTAAGGAAGTATTCTCAGTAGAGATCTTAATTTCTTAAAAGTCTGTCAGAAAACTGCTCAAGCATTTTATCATGAATGTTAACTACTTTCCAAATAGCCCAGAAACATGTCCCAGAAAAAGTTCTGGCCCTAAGTAGGTTTGGAAAATACCTTTTTCTTCTAAGTTCTAACATACATTGTAGGAGAGTAAAAGATAAACTTGTCCTGCACACGTTTTTTAGTGACTTTTTGTATCTACGTAAGGAATTTAGTTTATATCTGCAAAATGTTAGGTGTCTGCAATAGCTCATCTAAAGTAATTCTTGCCTGTGGTCTCAAGCACAACATATTTCTTAAAACATATGTATTTTTGACGGGGAGAAAATACTTGCCAAGTTTCTTGCATGAGAAGCTGTGACTATAGGTGCTATTATCCCCGAATTACAAAGTATTTGACAGACACAAAGGTTCATGTTATATAAGGAGAGGAGACCATGGTTTTGGAAATTTTGAAAATTTATTTTAGGTCGGAGGGCAAGATAAAATGCAAGGATTGACCACCAGCTAAAAACAAAGACACAGCACATCTCAGTTTTTAAACTGTCCTAGCTTCATCTTTTTATACATAAACAAGACTTCGATCTGCCGCCCTCATCAAACTTATCAGGAATCCTTGTAGCCCATAGGGGCTACAAGCCCTTGGATTCACCAGGAAACAAGCTTTGCTGATGGTACACATTGGAAAAGCAATTGAAGCACAGTGCATGGAAAGAGGGAAAATGATACCAAAGGAGATCAAATATATAACTGAAAAGAGCTTTAAATATTCATTGTGATAACAAGGAGTGTCACAGTATTAGTTCTAAAGAACAAAAGGGAGTCTGGCCTTGAAGAGTTCATGAAGATTTTTTAGAATATATAATACAAAATTTGGTTTATTATAAAGGGGCTGATTTTGATCACTTAATTCCAATTCTCTCTTCTTTGCTTCTGGCATGTTGTTATAGAGTCCTCAATCTCTTTAAAGATGTATTTTATGGGCCTTACTTAACAATGTAATAATCTCCTTATTTGTTATGACACATCATGCCAAATAATAGTGTGTTTTTGTTTATAGTGGAGCTAAAAATGTATGCCTCAAGCAAAGATATGCATTTCAAAGGAAGTCACAAAAATCTTCATAAATAACAATTTTTTTAAATAAGGGAGGACCAGTAGTTTATAATAACAATGGAAATGCAAAGGTGAAAGAAGACACAGGTTATAGGAACACAGTTTCAAGATACTAGAAATATAGGACACACTAGGAAGGAGGAAAATGTTGGAAAACAAGACATTTTTATGCTTATGCTTCAGAACTAATACACATAAATTACTTCCTATGCATAACACATTAACAATAGCATCACAATAAATCCTGGGCACTTCCCTTTTGGAAGAATATGACCATTTTGGAGAGAGGACGATGTGAACTGAGCTAAGAATGTGAAAAGACCTAAAAATACCTATTGAGAAATTTAAAAAAACAAAAAAAACAACCAAAGGCAGCTTTCAACCTAGAGGGAAGCAAACCTACTCATAGACAAAGAGTGGCTCAGCAGGAAGGAAATTGCTAGGTTCACAGTGAGGGTTCCTGTTACTAACAGAGCACACTCAGGAGTGAAAAGTTGTCACAATTTCCCAGAATTTAAACATAGGAAGTCCATGAATACTGTGCACACTCACACAAAACTGCACACTGCCAAAGATATATGCCTTCTCATGTACTTACAATAAAGCTCTAGGGGCGCCTGGGTGGCTCAGTCAGTTAAGCGTCCTACTTCAGTTCAGGTCATGATCTCACTGTTGGTGGGTTCAAGCCCCGCGTCAGGCTCTGCGCTGACAGCTCACAGCCTGGACCCTGCTTCAGATTCTGTCCCCCTCTCTCTCTGCATCTCCCCCCTTGCGCTGTCTCTGTCTCTTGAAAATAAATAAATGTTGGGGCGCCTGGGTGGCGCAGTCGGTTAAGCGTCCGACTTCAGCCAGGTCACAATCTCGCGGTCCGTGAGTTCGAGCCCCGCGTCAGGCTCTGGGCTGATGGCTCGGAGCCTGGAGCCTGTTTCCGATTCTGTGTCTCCCTCTCTCTCTGCCCCTCCCCCGTTCATGCTCTGTCTCTCTCTGTCCCAAAAATAAATAAAAAACGTTGAAAAAAAAAATTAAAAAAAAAAAAAAAAGAAAAGAAATAAATGTTTAAGAAAAAAAACACTAGGAGAGTTGTTTACATAAAGAATCTAGTCTACAATCTAGTGGGTGCCAAACCCTAGAGTGTGGGTTTGTATGAGGAAAATGAGAAATTTTCAAAACAGTTCTGATATAACTGTATACCAGTATTTATATATTACTTTTTAAATTATTTTACTACAAACACCTTTCTTTTTTTTTTTTTTAATTTTTTTTTCAACGTTTTTTATTTATTTTTGGGACAGAGAGAGACAGAGCATGAACGGGGGAGGGGCAGAGAGAGAGGGAGACACAGAATCGGAAACAGGCTCCAGGCTCTGAGCCATCAGCCCAGAGCCTGACGCCGGGCTCGAACTCACAGACCGCGAGATCGTGACCTGGCTGAAGTCGGACGCTTAACCGACTGCGCCACCCAGGCGCCCCTACAAACACCTTTCTATTAGGCTTCATTCATATGACGTGTAAGGCATAACATATTATTTTTTTAACTTGACTCTGTAATGTGGTAATGGAGCTGTTATAAAATATTAGTTGTAAAAAGGAGACATTGGTAGGGTTAGGAACCATTGTGTTAAATGCTGATGTGTACAGTGATTTGTGCTGCACCGTCCGTTGTAGCCTCGCTGCTGAACAGATATTCTAATTTTTATATGATCATACCTTTTATAAGAGAAAGTAAATATTTGGGGTTAAGAAGAATAAAAGTAAGAGGAGGCAGTAGCAAGGAAAAAA
This sequence comes from Neofelis nebulosa, assembly GCF_028018385.1. Classification (NCBI taxonomy): domain Eukaryota; kingdom Metazoa; phylum Chordata; class Mammalia; order Carnivora; family Felidae; genus Neofelis; species Neofelis nebulosa. The sequence continues at coordinate 36,792,369 of NC_080782.1, read as the reverse complement.
TTACCAAATTAATTTGAAAAGAGCAAAGTTTACTCTATTTTCCTACACGTTTGCCATCGGGTTTATAAAATTTGAAATGCAGAATATAGTTATTAAAAAAGACTAAAAGTAGAAAGAATATGGGTCTTATTTTACACAGCTAGTTAATTAATTAATCTTTCAGATTGGCCCAGTAGTAGCTGATTCCTCAAATAGCCAAAGAAGTTACTGATAGTTACCTGGATGGTAACACTTGAAGAAAGTGTATCGGTCCTTTTATCCATGATACTTCCCCTATGTTGCGTGGAATTTCTGCTATTTAATCAGCATTGGCTCTATGTATAATTTAGGGTAATCTACCTAATTCATCAAATTCATCCTTTGAGCACCTATGGGGTGGCAAGACATGTTCTAGACAACATAGATATGACACAAGAAGGGCACGAATCTGTGTCTTCATGTAGCTTATATCATTCTAGGAAGAAATACATAATACATAAATAAAAGTAAAATAATTCAGTGAAAAGAGCTTTGGAGGAAAGCAATGCAGAGAAGAGAGAAGGGAATATCAAGAATAGGGACTGGAGAGGAATTGCTGTTTAAGTAGCATAATTAGAACATCACTGAGCAGATCAATGACTGAAAAGGGTCTGTAGATCAATATAACTAGGGGTCTTCCTGCGCCTTGCTACTGAAAGTAGATTCATGGACCTGCAGCATCTGTATCATGTGGAAATCTAGAAGAAGTGCAGAATCCTGAGCCTTAGCCTATAACTACTGGCAGGAGTCTAAATTTTAACAAGTTCCCTACACGATCCATATGTGAATTAATATTTGAGAAGTACACAGCTAGTAAAGTCCTAGAGAAGCAAATAAATTATAAGGAAATTTTAGGGAACTTCTCGGTATAAGGACATTTCTGAGGATGCCAAGTCAATGTTGAACATCCTGACAAGGGATATTGGCTCAGCGGGAAAGTCTAGAGAAAGACAAAGAGAAACAAACCTGGACATTGTGAAAGCTGCTAAGATAGATTTTACCCAGACAATTGCAATAAGGGAGAGAGACTCAGTATAAACTCAGCTCACTGAACTCCCCTAAAAAAATAAAAATAGGGGCGCCTGGGTGGCGCAGTCGGTTAAGCGTCCGACTTCAGCCAGGTCACGATCTCGCTGTCCGTGAGTTCGAGCCCCGCGTCGGGCTCTGGGCTGATGGCTCAGAGCCTGGAGCCTGTTTCCGATTCTGTGTCTCCCTCTCTCTCTGCCCCTCCCCCGTTCATGCTATGTCTCTCTCTGTCCCAAAAATAAATAAAAAATGTTGAAAAAAAATTAAATAAAAAAAAATAAAAATAAAAATAAAAAAAAAATAAGGTGGGAACCTTTTTTAAATGCTGGGGTGTGCTAAAGAAAAGTGCTGAGTTCTAAGTTTGTTAATGGGGCATAATCATTGTGATTAGGATATCTGAGTTTGTTGACTGGTGTTCATCTGATGAAGAAACAAATTTTCAGATCTTTAGGAGAGGAGCTAGTTTTGCAAATTGGAATGAGACACCTACCATAGTTAGGTTCTTAACCCCACTCCAACTCCTAGAAACTGGGAGACTAGAGAACTTTGTCTCTGGATGTTTCCATTTCAAAGAGATAGCTCCCAGGCCCTTGTAGAATATTTACATCTCAAAGGGAAAAGGATTTATAATTGCAAGTTTTTAAAGTGACCACTCTAAGAAAAAGGATATTGGGGCCTATAGTCATATTTTGGCTGGAACAAACAGTAAATTACTTGGACAGTGTTGAGTTTTCTCAGGCAAGTAATTTGAGGGGACTGGGGTTACTCTACGGAGATGGTCATGGGCCAGCATAAGCCATGCTAGATAGAGTTCAGTCAAGTCTCTTAGTGTGGGAGTTAAGGGAGCTAATGGACAGTCATTCCTCCTGGGAGTTTTGAAGTTCTTATGAAGGCACTGAAACTGATGATAAACCAGCTATTTGATACTTTTACCCTGGACCATCCCTAGATGTACCCTTGGTCACAATGCTTTTCCTAGCCTGCCTCCTAGCACTTCTTAAATAGAAATGGGAAGGAAGAAATCAACACATGTTAGATGTTATTAGTTCTTCATTTGGAATCAATTTTGGTGTCATAGCCAGCAATGCTGCTTAATATCACATCAACCCAATACATCTATAGCTTTCTGTAACACTTTTTAATGCTAACAATACTTCATTGACATTGTAAAAATAAATAAATCTGGTCAGTGTTTTATAAATGAGCATCTATTTATCTGCCATATCTATGTATCTGCAGTGTTTAGAAAAACTAGGTACAAAAACTGGCTCTTCCACTTACCATGTAACCCTGGTAGAGTTATATAATCTTATCATATTCCAGTTCCATAACTAGAAAATGGGGGATTGGAATCGTTTCTGCTTCATTGCATGGTTATGAAGACCACATGAGATAAATTTTGCAAAAAGCGTACCCCAACTCTTGACTCACATCAAACGTTCTAGGTGCAATGGGTGGCATTTTCTAAGTCGTACTGGGCTACCTGGAATCTGAGCTACATGAGTCTGAGACCTCACTCCCAGCTTTCCCAGCAGAAAGAGCCATGCATGTGATCTTGACTTTCCAGAGGAATTGAGGTTTTTATTCACAATATTCTTCACGACCTAAGATCTCTAGGTGTTTAGCAGCTATTTCCAGATGACCTCTGTGAACAGTAGATAACCACATTATCTAGTCTTCTTGTCATTCAATCTGATTACTGGTGAGGCTGCTTTCTCATGTCTGTCCTGTAAAAGGTAAAACACCAAGAGCAATGTCCCTTCATTGGCACTCTGGCCCCAGCAAGATTCTCCATGAGATGCACTACAGAGATGAGGGTATGAGCTACTCTTAATATACAACTTGTGTCAGTAGAATTTATCCTGAAGCTTGGTGCATGAGAGGTCAAACTCCAGATAGGATGGCATGTATGATACATTTGATGATAAACATTATTATAATCATGCCTCTTTGAAGTAAAAATCTGCAATAGAGTGCAGTAGACACCTTGTTATTGGTGAAGTTGATGATAATTAAAATACATGCATGTGCACACACAAACACACACACACACAGATTTCGTTACACATGGAAAGCCTTGTCTTTTATGACTTATTTAGGGAGAAACAGGTTTTTGAAAGACATCATTTCAGGTATTCTCCTCTTTGAAGTACAGATCCAATTAAAGTGTCGAGCGCCTACTCGATGTTCTGAAAGAGAGGGTAACTGAAGCTCTGTAGGTGTCTAAGGGTAGTTGAATTCCTCTGGCGTGAAGCAAGTATCCTGCCCCTAAGGGTTTGACATTCTGCCCTGCCCTGCCCTTTAAATTCAGGCTCATTGCTGGACAGCAGGATCCCAGGGAGGAGATACAAGAAAATTGTTTTAGAACTGATACTTTAAAATCTCCTACTACAGTTACAAAACCATAGCATCTTTTCAGCTCATAGGTGCTCTATGGGATATCATCAAGACACAGTTCTTAAAGCTTTGTTCCCAGCAGGAGCTGAGATCTAAACTTCTCACTAGTTAATTATATATATATATATATATATATATATATATATATTCAGAAAGAAAACACCCACCTCATGTCAGAGTACTTTAGTGTCACTGTGGTGAACATTGTTGTTCGAGATTTGTAGACAGGTGATAAAAGTGTAAGAATAAAATAAGCAAAGAACTATGCAGAGTGAAAATTGAAGCTTCCAGAAGTTTCAAATCAGCTGCATCTATTCAACTGGACACTTGGCCCATCAATAAAAGCCTAGAGATGTTCATTTTATGTGCTGTTTATTGCTAAAATAGATACTAAGTTTTAACAGATTTGGGGGGAGATGAATCTCTGTTAGGACACAAAGAAATTCACTTTTAAATTTAATTTATTTTTAAAGATTAAATTTGTTCACTTATTGTACTAGGGATATAACTAGGAAAGAAACATATTATTTTTAGGAAGATAATTTCCTACATATACCAGGCACAGTACTTCGTGACCTTTTTTGCCTATGTTTGTCTTAAAATGAGGTGCTTGTGCAGGTTAGCAGTTTAGTTTAAATTACAATTTATAGACATGAATTTCTGACATTGCAATGACATGAAAAGCTTAAATATTTCCAATGCTCTTAACATACCTGGTTTTCCTACACTCTGGCAAATTATTAACACTTGAGTCGTATTTTTTAGCATACTTTTACTTCAGAGACAAGTTCCCACCTGTCATGCACATGCAAGACCTACAATTTATATTTTAGTGTGAATATGATATAAGTAAATTCGTTTTTGAATCATCCAACTCCACTTTTCTATATTGTTTCATTCTTTTACAGTCTTTGTGGTTTTTTCACCAGGAATAAAATAGTTTGCCAGAAACTGTGAGTTAATTAGCAATTTGATTCTTCCAGGTGTATTTGACTGGAGGGAAGAGATTGTTATGGAGAAAAAGGTGTTAGATTGAGGAAAGCCTTAATTATAACCCTAAAAATGTATAACCTTAACAGTTAGGCAAACACCATTGATGGCATTCAAGCAGAAAACAAACAAGATGTCCTTTTAGAAAAGATATCACTGTATAGGATGAATTAAATGCTAGAGCCTGCGTTCTTACAGAAAAGGTACAAGATCTGTGCAGAGTCCTGATGTGCAGGAAATTCAATATGAGTGGTGATTTGTACAAATGATAAGGTGATTTGCACAAACCTCAAATTTTAAAAACTGAAACATAGTGTCAGCTACTCAATAAATATGAGTTAAATGAATGGACGAATGAATTGAAGTATATACAACCATCCTAAATATCCTACTATAATAAATTAAAAATAATTAGGAGGAGGAGTGAAGATGGCATAGTAAAGGGACCCTGGGCTTGTCTCATCCCTTGAACTCAGCTACAGCATCAAACCATTTTGGACACCTAGGAAATTGATCTGAGGATTAACAGAACAATCTGCATAATTTGCAGGAAATAACATGGCAAGTATGCATGGGAAGAGGTAAACTGGGGGAGAGGATTGCCGTTTTCATAGAGAGGAGAAAGACAGAAGGGAGAGAGAGCAGCAGATTGGGTTTGCGCAAGAAAGCAGTCCTCCCGAAATCATCTAGAGAGAAAGAGTGAAAACATGCATAGAGGACAGCACAAGAAAACTGCTCCCCAAAACCATTGACAGGGGGGAAAGGAGAAGGCTTCAATACTGTCAGGTTGTTTTTGTTTTTTTGTTTTTTTTTATCAACAGTGGACCACAGAGTCTAAAATTTCAGAGGTCAGCATCTGGTGGTGCTCTGGCAAGGGAGCAGGGCAGAGCCTCAGGAGTAGGTAGTGTGGTCTGAGGATTCCCTGGGCTGCACAGGGAGAAGCAGTTCCCCTTCTTGGAATGCATTCGGTAGAGGTGATGTGGCCTTTCTGCAGGCAAAAGACCATCAAGCTGTCTTGTTCACCTGAACACCTAGGGCAGGAACACCCAGGGCAGAAAAACTCTGGTGCCAGCTGTGCGTTGTGATTTACCATAAACTCTGAGCCACTACCGCTACACTGTGGCACCATTTACCGGGACAAGCCAGCCATGGCTACAGCATGGCGAAACCCTCCCCCAGAAGATCACTGTGGGTCTGTGCAGGGGCACAGAAGTATGGGGTTTTCAAACCGAGCCCTGTGTCAGATAACTCTGAAGGGAGGTGCCACCTGGTAGACAAATAGCTCTGACACAGGGGGAAGGCAGGGAGCTGACAGAAGCAGGGTACACAGGAAGGGTGATTGCATGTCTTCATGTTCAAGGATGCAAACTCCTGCTCTGGAGACTAGAGAACCAGTGAAGCCATTTTTCACTATTAGCCCACCAGCACTGATCAATCCCAGTGAGCTAAACAGCACCACTGAGTGGAGAATAGAGCCATTACACCAAGCCCCACCCCCCAGTGCTCTCCAGGCACATCAACACTAGGGCCTATAGGCCTGAGAGCCAGAGCAGCAAGCCCCTCCCTTAGAAGACCATCACAAATCCCTTCAACAAGCTTAGTCTACTTACCATAAACTGCTGCAAAGTTTCAGCCCTAGGGGGAACTGACTCTCCCTTCATTTGGGTTTTTTTGTTTGTTTGTTCATTTGGTTGTTGTTGCTTCTGTTTTTGTTTTTGTTGTTGTTTTGTTGTTTTTCTTTTGATTCTTGGATAGAAAAGAACAAATTTTTTAAAAATTTTATTTTATGTTAATCTTATTTTATCATTTTATTTTCAAATTTTTTTTAATTTTTAATTTTTCTTCAGTCATCTTTTTCCTTTCCTCTTTTTTCTATCCAGCTTCTCTTAACAAGCAGACCAAAACACACCTAGGATCTAGCTTCTTTTATTTGATTTTTAAAAATTTTTATTTAATTCTATTATTATTAATATTTTATCTCCCTCCAAAATGACAAGACAGAGGAATTCACCTTAAAAGAAAGAACAGGAAGAAATGATGGCCAGGGATTTATTTAATCAATGCAGGTATAAGTAAGATCTTTGAACTTGAATTTTAAACAACTTATAAGGATACTAGCTGGGCTTGGAAAAAGCATAGAAATGCCAGAGAATCCCTTTTTGCAGACATAGAGGAACAAAAATCTGGTTAAGCCAAAATTAAAAATGCTATAACCAAGATGCAAACCCAAATGGAGGCAATAAAAATGAGAATGAACAAGGCAGAGGGGTGGGATTAGCAATATAGAAGATAAAACTCTGAAAAACAATGAAGCTGAAAAGAAAAGGGAAACAAACATCAGGGATTACAAAGGCAGACTTAAGAATCAGCAATTTTTTCAAACATAATAACATTCATATCATAAGAGTCCCAGAGGATGAAGAAAGAGATAAAAGGGCAGATGGTTTATGTGAGCAAATTATAGCTGAAAAGTTTCCTAATCTGTGGAAGGACAGACATCAAAATCCAAGAAGCACAGAGAACTCCCATTAAATTCAACAGAAGCTGGCATCACCAAGACGTATCATAATCAAATTCACCAAAGACATAGACAAGGAAAGGATCCTGAAAGTAGCAAGGGAAAAAAAAAGTCCTTAACCTACAAGGGAATACAGATCAGGTTCACAGTAGATCTGTCCGCAGAAACTTGGCAGGCCAGAAACAAATGGCAAGATATATTCAACATGCTAAATAGGAAAAACATGCAACCAAGTATACTTTATTCAGCAAGGCTCTCATTCAAAATAGAAGAAATGATAAAGACTTTCCCAGACAAACACAGACTAAAGGAGTTCATGACCACTAAACCAGACCTACAAGAAATTTTAAGAGGTGTGGTTTGAGTGAAAGGAAAAATAAGACCAACCCCCCCCCCCAAAAAAAAACCCAGAGTAGAAAGGACCAGAGAATATCACCAGAATTATCAACTTTGCAGATAACACAATGGCACTAAATTTAAATCTTTCAATACTTACTCTGAATATAAATGGATTAAATCCTCCAATCAAACAACATAGTGTATCAGAATGGATTAAAAAATAAGATCCATTTATATGCTGCCTATAAGGCACCTGCAGATTGAAAATGAAGGAATGAAGAACCATCTATCATGCTAATGGGAATCAAAAGAAAGCCAGGGTAGCCATATTTATATCAGAGAAATTAGAATATTAAAACAAAGACTGTAACAAGAAGTGAAGAAGGGCATTACATCATAATTAATGGGTCTGTTGATTAGGAAGATCTAACAATTGTAAATATTTAGCCCCCAAATTGGAGGCAACCAAATATATAAATCAATTAATAACAAACATAAAGAAACTTATTGATAATAACACAATAATAATAGGGGACTGTCACACACCACTTATAGCAATGGGCAGATCACCTAAGCAGAAACTCAACAAGAAAACAATGACTTTGAATGACACACTGGACCCAATGGACTTAATAGATATATTCAGAACATTTCATGCTAATGCAGCAGAATACACATTCTTTTTGAGTGCACGTGAAACATTCTCCAGAATAGATCACATACTGAGTCACAAATCAGCCCTGAATAAGTAGAAAAAGATTGAAATCATACCATGCATATTTTCAGATCACAATGCTATGAAACTTGATGTCAACCAGCAGGCAAAATTTGGAAGCCCTCAAATACATGGAAGTTAAAAACCATACCCTAAAGAATGAATAGTTTAACCAAAAAATTAAACAAGAAATTAAAAATACATGGGAGCAAATAAAAATGAAACCTTTGGGATGTAGCAAAGGCAGTCCTAAGAGGGAAGTATATTTCAATACAGGCCTACAGCAAGAAAGGTCTCAAATACACAACCTAATATTATACCTAAAGGATCTAGAAAAGGAATAAAGTGTAAAGCCAGCAGAAGAAGGAAAATAGTAAACATTAGAGCAGAAATAAATGATATAAAGACAAACTAACTAATAAACAAACAAAACAGGAGAAGAGATCAATGAAACAAAGAGACAGTTCTTTGAAATAATTAACAAAATTGATAAACCCTTAGCCAGACTTATCAAAAGGAGAAAAAAAAAGGACCCAAATGATACAAATGACAGAGGAGAGATCACAATCAATACCACAGAAATATAAACAATTATAAGAGAATGCTGTGAAAAAATATATGCCAAAATATTGGGCAATCTGGAAGAAAGGGGTAAATTCCTAGAAACATATGAACTACTAAACTGAAACAGAAAGAAATAGAAAACTTGAAGAGACTGATAACCAGCAAAGAAATTGAATCAGTAATCAAAAATCTCCCAACAAACTAAAGTCCAGGGCCAGATGACATCTCAGGGAAATTCTACAAAATATTTAAAGAAGAATTAATACCTATTCTTCTGAAACTGTTCCACAAAATAGAAATGGAAGGAAAACTTCCTAACTCATTCCACAAAGTCTTGATTCCCAAACCAGAAAGAACCCACTAAAAAAGAGAATTGCAGGCCAATATCACTAATGAACACGGATGCAAAAATTCTTAATAAAATACTAGCAAATTGAATCCAACAGTACATGAAAAGAATCATTCACTATGATCAAGTAGGATTTATTCCTTGGCTGCAAGAGTGGTTCAATATTTGCAAATCAATCAATGTGATACACCACTTTAATAAAAGAAAAGACACATGATCCTCTCAATACATGCAGAGAAAGCATTTGACAATGGACAACATCCATTCCTAATAAAAACCCTCAACAAAGGAGGGATAGAGGGAACATACCTCAACGAAATAAAGACCATATTTGAAAGACCCGAAGATAATATCATCCTCAATGGGGAAAAATGGAAAATTTTTTCCTCTAAGGTCAGGAACAAGACAGTGTGTCCACTCTCAGCATTGTTATTTAACCCAGTATGGGAAGTCATAGCCTCAGCAATCAGACAACCAAAAGAAATAAAAGGCATCCATATTGGCAAGGAAGAAGTCAAACATTCACTATTCATGGATGACGTGTTACTCTATGTAGAAAACACAAAAACTTACCAAAAATTTGCTAGAATTGATACATGAATTCAGTAAAATCACAGGATACAAAATCAACATACAAAAATCTGTTGCATTTCTTTTTTCTTTTTAAAGTTGATTTATTTATTTATTTATTCATTTATTTATTTTGAGAGAGCATGAAAAGGGGAGGGGCAGAGAGAGAGGGAGAGAGAGAATTCCAAGTAGGCTCTGCACTGACAGCACCGATGACTGATGTGTGCCTTGATCTCACACACCATGAGATCATACCTAGGCTGAAATCCAGAGTTGGAGGCTTAACTAGTTAACTGAGTCACCCACATGCCCTAAGAAATCTGTTGCATCTCTATATACCAATAATGAAGCAGCAGAAAAAGAAATCAAGAAATTATCCCTCTTATAATTGCACCAAAAATCATCAGATACCTAGGAATAAACCTAACCAAAGAGGTAAAAAGATCTGTACTCTGAAAACCATAGAACTCTTATGAAAGAAATTGAAGAGGACACAAAGAAATGCAAAAACATTCCATGCTCATGGATTGGAAGAACAAATATTGCTAAAATGTCACCTAAAGCAATCTAAGTATTTAATGCAATCCCTATCAAAATACCACCATCATTTTTCACAGAACAAGAACAAACACTCCTAATCTGTTTGGATTTTGGAATATGTGTTTTGGAACCACAAAAGAGCCCAAATAGCAAAGCAATCATGGATTAAAAAAAGCAAAGCTGGGGGCGCCTGGGTGGCGCAGTCGGTTAAGCGTCCGACTTCAGCCAGGTCACGATCTCGCGGTCCGTGAGTTCGAGCCCCGCGTCAGGCTCTGGGCTGATGGCTCGGAGCCTGGAGCCTGTTTCCGATTCTGTGTCTCCCTCTCTCTCTCTGCCCCTCCCCCGTTCATGCTCTGTCTCTCTCTGTCCCAAAAATAAATAAAAAACGTTTAAAAAAAAAAAAAAAAAAGCAAAGCTGGAGGCATCACAATTCTGGACATCAAGTTATATTACAAAGCTGTAGTGATCAAGACAGTCAGGTACTGGCACAAAAACAGACACATAGATCAATGCAACAGAACAGAAAACACAGAAATGGACCCACAACTATAAGTCAACTAATATTCAACAAAGAAGAAAAGAATATCCAATGGAAAACAGTCTCTTCAACAAATGGTGTTGGGAAAACTGGACAGCAACATGCAGAAGAATGAAACTACCATTTTCTTGAGCATACAAAAAAAAAAAATTCAAAAGACTTAAATGTAAGGTAAGAAACCAAAAAATCCTAGAGAACACAGGCAGCAACCTCTTTGACCTCTGCCACAGCAACTTCTTACTAGACAAGTTGCCAAAGGCAAGGGGAACAAAAACAAACATGAACTATTGGGACTTGATTAAAAGGCTTCTGCACAGTGAGGGAAACAATCAGCAAAACTAAAAGGCAGCCTATGGAATGGGAGAAGATATTTGCAAATGGCATATCTGATAAAGGGTTAGTATCCAAAATCTATAAAGAGCTTATCAAAATCAACACCCCAAAAAAACAAATAACCCAGTTAAGATATGGGCAGAAGACATGAATACACAGTTTTCCAAGTAGACATCCAATGGCTAACAGACACACAAAAAGATGCTTAACATCACTCAACATCAAGGAAATAGAAATCAAAACCATGATGAGATACCGTCCCACACCTGTCACAATGGCTAAAATTAACAACACAAGAAGCAACAGGTTGTGACAAGATTGAGGAGAAATGGGATCCCTGCTGCACATTCCCTGTTGGTGGGAATGCAAACTGGGGTAGCCACTCTGGAGAACAATATGAAGACTCCTTGAAAAACTAAGAATAGAACTACCCTAAGTGTATCAACTGCACTAGTAGTTACTTACCCAAAGGATACAAAAATACAGTTTCAAAGGGGTACATGCACTGCCTTCTCAACAATAGCCAGACTATGGAGAAAGCCCAAATGTCCATTGATTGTTGAATGGATAAAGAAGATGTAGTGTATATATATATGTATACATGTATACATACATACATATATATGTATACATACATATACATGTGTATATATATATATATATATATATATAAGCCATCAAAAAGAATGAAATCTTGTCGTTTGCAATGACGTGGATGGAGCTAGAATGTATTGTGCTAAGCAAAATAAGTCAATCAGAGACAGACAAATACCATAAGATTTTACTCATATGAGGAATTTAAGAAACAAATCAGATGAACATAGGGGACGGGGGGGGGGGGGAGAAGAGAGAGAAACAAACCACAAGAGACTCTTAATGATAGCAAACTATGGGTTGAAGGAGGAAGGTAGGTGGGAGATGAGCTAGATGGGTGATAGGTACCAAGGAGGGCGCTTGTGACGAGCGCTGGGCGTTGTATGTCAGTGATGAATCATTGACTTCTACTCCTGAAACCAATATTGCACTGTATGTTAACTAAAATTTAAATAATAAACAAACAAATAAACAAACAAATAAATAGTGTCTATGGTAGGAGGTTTTTTTTTTTAATTTTTTATTTAAACTTCAGTTAGTTAACATACAGTGTAATCTTAGTTTCAATTGTACAATTTAGTGATACAACATTTACATACAACATCTGGTGCTCACCACAATAGGCACTCTCCTTATTCCCCATCACCTGTTGTGCCCATCCCCCCACCCCTTTCCCCTCTAGTAACCATCAGATCTTCTCTCTAGTTAAGAGTCTGTTTCTTGGTTTGCTTCTCTCTCTTTTCTTGTATTAGGAGTTTTTGTTTCTTTCAACTAAAGAATAATTGAGGGAAATTTTGCTACTGAAAATATCAGCCATAAAACCAAAATTTTTCAAGATAGAGTACATCATCATGTATTGTTCACCATTTTCCACAACACAAGTTAGTTTCCAGAAAATTACAAGTGTTTTTTTTGTAAGGCTCCTATTGAGGAACAGTCTTAGACAAATGTGATGGGAGAAACTTTGGTTAAGTATCTCTTTAGTAAATTCCTCGATTTTAGTCCATCCAAAGTTGAGTGGCTACCCCAAAAGCCTAGAGTTACCAACTTAGTGCCAGGTTAGTACTTTACATTTGTTATTTACCTATTTTATTACCTTTGAAGAGAGAAAAGCACCTGTTCTAAAACGGTTGGTATGGCTGGATCATCTAGTTCCAGAGGTACACTGAGAAAGAGGGGAAAGATAAGGCCAAAGAGATATAAACATTTAACACATATTTGAATTCTTGAAGAGGATCCCGTATCATTTCATCATCTCTTGCAAGTTCCTGTGATGGCTGAGAGTAATTCTTTAGATCTTGAGATAATCTTGCCAAAAAAACCATGGACCTTTTCTACCTCTTTCATCTTCGGAGTTGCCTTAAAATACTGATTGGAAATTCTGTTGTCCCTACCAATACTCCCTGCCGATACTCCTGCCAATACTCCCCAGTACTCCCCACAAACTGACTCCATTCTTTCGTTATGATCCCACAACTTCTTATATTAGCCTCATTGAATTTTCTTTACTGCCCAACTCTTTCCGACTCTAATAATTTTTGAAGGCCTTTAATTACTATCAGCAGCAAGCTCAAGGCACCTGAGGTCTTTCATTCCCTAGCTCTTTTTTTTTATTTTTTTTTTTTAAATTTTTTTTTTCAACGTTTTTTATTTATTTTTGGGACAGAGAGAGAGACAGAGCATGAACGGGGGAGGGGCAGAGAGAGAGGGAGACACAGAATCGGAAGCAGGCTCCAGGCTCCGAGCCATCGGCCCAGAGCCTGACGCGGGGCTCGAACTCACGGACCGCGAGATCGTGACCTGGCTGAAGTCGGACGCTTAACCGACTGCGCCACTCAGGCGCCCCTCATTCCCTAGCTCTTGACAACTTCTAAAGTTTCAATTTTAGAGAATGCTGTTAAGTCAGATATCTTCACTAACCGCATCTCCTATTGTTATTCCCATTTCTAAATGCCTATTGAATTTAAGATCTGTACTGCACATTTGGGTACATACAGATAAACTGAGTTGTATTGTTCATCAGTGAATTCATATACTTTAATGTCGCTCTCACTTGATTACAAAGATTTCAAGAATATCAAGACACGTGTTCCACACTTTTAAGCACTGGGTAAATTTTCTCAGGCTTCCTAAGCTCTTTCAATGACCTGTTTTATGTGAAGCAATAGGACGTAGTGGTTAAGAGTTTGAACTCTGAAGACAGGGTGTCTTATTTAGAACAGTCGTTCTGCGATTCCCACTTTCTTCCACTTTTTAGCAAGTTACCTTACCTCATGGAGACCAAATTTCCTCATCTGTAAAATGGAGTTGATGATAACAGTGATGTACTTTTCTCATAATTGACTCATCCTCTGATGTGAATGGTTACAATAGCACATAATGAAGAACAAATGTTGTTCAATTGTTAGTTGTTACTAGACCCCCACGTCTCCAGCTACAGTTAATGCTCCCTTCAACACTCCAAACCCATCCATCCAACTGCTTTCTCCGTGTGTATTCCACAATTACCCAAACATATCCAAAACTGAACTCTATGTTTTTACTCCTAAACCCTTCGTTCTTCCTGTGTTTTATGTACTCTACCACCCCCCTGGGTGCCCAAACAATGAGTCTGAAAATCATACTCACATTTCCCTTTCTTGACTTCATACATTCAACAATTCATCTAGTATTACCAGTTCTACCCCATTAATATTTTTTGGATCCCTATTCTCTACTTCAAGACAATTTCTGTGAATAAAAACCCTTTCCAAAGTAAAACCTATACAGCCAGTCTTGTTTCCTACTCTGCCACCCATGATCTTCATTCTGTATAGCAAATGCTGGGTGACCAAGGACTAGCAGAAACTCTTTTTGGTGGGAGAGCAAGGGGACGTGATTATAAAATCTCATTATTTATATATTTCTTTAAAAAATGTTTCATTTGAGTACAGTTGACAAACAATGTTTCATTAGTTTCAGGTATGTATTTCTTTTCTCCTTTCACGTAATAAAAAGCACAATGTTGTTATAAGATATGTGATGTTCCTACATGGCTCCCTCCCAATCTTCCCAAGCCTACTTTTCTCATACTGGTTACTAATTGGCCCAAAATAATGAGAAAGTCAAAATAAATAGGAAAAATGCAGGGCAATTATTTATTGTAACTATACTGTGCCATTTTGCGCAACTCTTCCTGAGTGTAGGTGGGTGATTCTAGGTAGATCTCCTACATTTCTCAGTTATGAAATGTGAAAGTCTTAAATCACATTTTGATATATGTTAAAGCCACTGCTTCAATTTCAAGGCTTTCATGAAGAAAACAATTTTTTTTCTTTTTGAGGATATCAGTCTTTCTTTGCCATTTTGTTATATATCCTTAACTACTTTTAAAGTTTTGTTTCTTTGTTTTGAAGGAAGTGGAAGCAGTGCAGTGTTTTTAAGTGATCAACTTATGTCTTATTAAAGTGTAGGTCAAATATGTGTAAACACATACACCACCTTCAGACCCTCCACATAAATAGATCTTATATTTATTTCTCCTCCTCATTATTTATTCCACCATTATCTTTTGGCTAGAGAAGTAAAGAATACCCAAAGTAACAGGAGAAAGATCTCTTTTCTGTAAACAATATGTTCCAAGGACATAAAAGAAATTTTTCTTTTTCTTGCTTTTCTGAGGGAGTTCAGATTGTACATATGTATGTAAATTTACTTTGACTGTACAACAATTTCTTTTTTCTTTTGTGTATGTGGGAGGAATAGAAGAATGTTCAGTAAGAACAATTTTGAAATATTTTACCCTGGTATCATTGTGTGAAATGACTAAGCAATTCAAGTCAATCGTTTCTTCATCTATTTCTGTTGTGAAGGTACATTTATATTTTAAGGTTGATTTATTGCTTAGCTGAATATTATTTTTTAATGTCTGAAAGCAAGTGTAAATTATATTTTTCTAACAGCCACCCTCACTGCCATGGCAAAAATCAGTTTAATTCTATGGAAGTATATATGCATATATATATATATGTAGACACATATACACATATATATATATGTATACACACACATATATATATGGAAGTATATATGCATATATATATATACATATATATGTATACACATATATGTATGTAATTATTTGTGTTTTGGCCATTAAAAATTATTTTAAAAATACACCAATAAATACATCAATCAAGTAACTTTATACTAGGCCAGGGACAGGTATAGTTGCAGAGAAATATAAATAAAGACTTCCTGTAATATAATAAAAGTTGGGAAGACAAAACCAAATACATCTATGTGAAAAATATATTTACAAGTTAACATATCAAAAAATATAAATCAGTTTAATGTTCAAATTTTGTTGACTTTATAACTATTTCTGAAAAATTAACTTACTGATTTTCTAAAATAAGAAAAAGTTATGATTTTTGAAAAGATGTCTCATTTAAGATTTATATGGCTGTATTGAATTTTATTATAAAAAATGAATCTTAAATCTAGCTCACTTTATCAGCAACCCTGGTTGAGTACCAACTAGGTATAAAGTATCATACTAGGTCCCTGCCCTCAAAGACCTTACAATATGGATGGAAATAAACCACTGTAACTCAACTTTGCTAATTCACAAATGTAAATTTAACTGAAATGATTCTAGAACAGTGATTCTTAATGTTAGCTGTGCATTAGAACCACCAGGGGAGCTGATGCTAGGATCCCTCCCCCGGAGATCCAGGCTTAGTCAATCTGGGATGTCACCTGGATGTTGGGATTTTTTAAATTTTCCACAAGATTCTAATGTGTAGCCAAAATTGAGAACCATTGCTACAGGTCCTAAGAAGAAAAAAATTATCTTTACCTAGTATAGTCAGAGAAACCGTCCCACAGGTTGTAGATTTTCCATTGACAACCAATCAAACTAGATTCAAAGGCTAGAGGAGTATCAGATATGTAGAGAAGTGTAAGGAACATCGGAAACATGGCCAATTAGGCAAAGAACAATACTAAGGGAAGAAAGTGCAAGTAACCTTTGTTGAACAGTGGGTAGAACAGAATAGGTGACCCACTAGTGATGTATGTGCTGTCCTATTTCTTCTGATCTTGCCCTATCCTCCAAAATGTATACAAATAATATGTTATCAATATTCTATCTCTGTGGTAGACTACCTAGATTGCCACAATCCTTTACTTTTACTTGTACCCCCAACATTTTCAAGTCCTACCATTATCATCCTACCATTAAAAGGCAGAGTCTCTTTCTTCCTCTCCAATCTGGCCTTGCCTTGTGACGTTATTTGGCCAATAGGATGCAGTTGAAGTAAAGTCCATATCCAAACCAAGGCCTCAAGAGTCCTTCCATATTTCCATTCTCTTTTTTTTCTTTTGAAACCTGCCCGGCCCCAACATATAAATCCCAGAATGCCTTACTAAAAAAAAATGAGAAAGCACATTAAGCAGAAACATGGCATGCCAGTTGAGACCATCCTAGATGAGCAAGACCAGCTGATGAATAGTTGATCCTAACTATAGAAATGAGCTCAACCAAACCAGAAAGACCATTCAATTAACCCATTTCAAATGACTACCCGACAGCTGCAATATAATCCACTAAGTTTTGGGGTTGTTTGTTTTGCATAAAAAGTTAATTGGTAAAGCTTCATTTCCCAGCTATGGTAACTGATTCGAAGGGTAGACAAAGATAGTCAATGTAAGTTCTTTGTCAGAACAATTTTCAACTAGAAAAGAGAGAGACTCTCTTCCTTCAGTTGTCAGACTGAGAGTATGTGAATACAGAACTTTTTAAAACCATGTGTCCTATTGCATGGAGAAAACCATCTGTAGGAAAAAAAATATGAGGAAATGATAACAAGAGAGAGAGAGTGACAAGTCCCTTTTGACAGTTTATTTATCCATGATTCAAATATCTCTTAAGGCCAAGTCTGCTCCTGTCTCCTTATTGGAATTTGGTTATAAATCAATAAATTCTCCTGTTTGGTTTAAACTAGTTTCAGTTGGGTTTTTGTCACTTTGAAAAAGCCCTCACTCAAAATGTTTAGCCAACCAGCAAGTAACAAAATTAAAAGTGATTGAGTCACTGAACAACTCAATACTTCACATACAAAATTAACTATTCAATCAATAAAAATTTGTTTAGAACCCACTGTAAATAAGACACTGGGTTAGGGGATGAGAACATGATCCTATTATTAAAAGATTTGTATTCGAGTAGGGAAAACAGACTGGTACACCCATCATTAAGCTTCACAATCAGGAGACAAGAGGTATCAGAAGTTTCCCTAACTTAATTTTAACTAAGTGAAATCTCAGTTCAGTCTTGAGAGGAAAGCAGAGTTCAGCCCAATGAAGAGGTCAAAGAAAGCCTTCTAGTGAAGAGATCATGATTATAGCCTTATCTTTGTCAAAATAAATTCATTAATTTGTTTCACCAATGCGCTCCCACAGCTATAATTTTATTACTTTATTTTTTTAAGTATGCTCTATGCCCAACATGGGGCTTGAAATCACAACCCCAAGAGCAAGAGTCTCATGTTCTACCAACTAAGCCAGCCAGCCACCCCTAGAATTTTATTTTTTCACAAAATAAAATGGTGAATAAAGGAAGAAACAGAATTAATAATTGTAGATACCTACTATGTATCAAAAACTACATAAGATACTTTATATAGCATCTCTTTCAAACATATTTTATGAAGCATTTGGATTATCTCATTGTATTTTAGTTGCAACCCTTTGGAACAAGGGACATATATCTCATCCGATTTCATATGTCATATGGCAAAAATTAGCTTTGGAATAGAAAATTAAGTTTGGATCTTTTTTTCAAATATACTTGAGAGACATTAAGTCTGATATGTAATGTATTCATATATATATATATGTCAGAATATGCTAGATATATTCTATTTTCTAGGTATTACATATATTAAAATAGAATATATAAAAGAATTTAGAGATATTTTTTGGCATCAACTGTCCTCATTGACTAGAATTCACTAATTTAAATTTTTTAATAATTTAAAATTTTAAGTTTATTTAATTTTTAATTTTTATTTTTAACTAAATTTTATATTAAGTTATTATTGATTTAAGATTCTGCAAAAATCTGTTTTATATCTGAAACTATAGTTAAGTTTCTTGTCACTGTTTCCATTAACATACTTGCAGAGAAATATCTTGGAAACATTAGTAAAACTTCATTTAAATATTATTAGATAAATTTGTAATGCAGAAATTATTTCTTAAGTTTGAAAGTTCAAGTCTTCTGGTTCTCAGTGGGATCCTTGAGTTTATCTTTATCACGTATTTACTTTTTAAAAAATGTTTATTTTATTTTTGAAAGACCAGAAACAACACGGGTGGGGGAGGGGCAGAGAGAGAGTGGGACAGAATATCTGAAGTGGGATCTGTGCTGACAGCAGACAGCCCAAAGCAGGGCTTGAACTCATGAACTGTGAGATCATGACCTGAGCCAAAGTTGGACACTTAACCAACTGAGCCACCCAGGCACCCCATCATGTATTTACTTTTTAAAACTTATAAACAGTTTATATATATATAGATATATAGATATAGATATATAGAGATATATAGAGATATAGATCTATATATATATACACAGATCTATATATATAGATCAACAAAGGAAAGATTGATAGTACATGGGAATAGTACAGGCCTTACAATAATGCCTTACATTATATATAATGCCTTACGATATATATATATATATATATCGTTTAGATTATATATAATTTATATAATATATATATCGTTTAGATTATATATAATGCCTTACGAGATATATATATATATATATATATATATATATATATCGTTATATATATGGTTTAGATCAACAAAGGAAAGATTGATAGTACAGGGGAATAACGATAACTGAAAGGAAAAAAATATTCTTTTAAAAAGTAAAAGGAGATGAAACCATGAATGCTGGTAAAGGAACTGACTTTTGAGAAGCCAAATTTTCCATGGTAACAGATGAAAAAACGAAAGAAATGATAAGTGCAGTTGTTGCTGCTATTATTGTTGATGCTGTTGTTAATGTCGTAATTGACAACAATGAGGATGAGGATGATGATGATGAAGGTGTCCAGGGTGGCTTGGAGATGCAGAAGTTTACATGTGATGATTTCTGATGTCACGATGAACTGAGAGGTCAGACCCTCATTCCCAAGTGAGGGTGAGGAGGGAAGGCGGATTGTTTATGGAGAGAAAAGATACGACATCTTGGAATGTGGAAAGATCTGAAGGTCTGGTCACATTTGAGTGTCTTTCAATTTTTTTTTTTTTTTGATTACATACTTCATTAAGACATTTAGCACAGTTGTAGAATCGCTCACAGAAAAATTCAACTACTGCTTGTAGGTATGGAGAAGTCAGAAATGTAAGCTTTTATATAGAGTTGGAATTTTTTCCAGGTATGATTGATGCAAGGAGACTGTGGGTCATGTCACTATGACCATCTGGAATTGTGCTGGGGTAAACACCTGGGCATAAACTGGACCGATCCTTCTCCTGATATTCAAGAGACTATATAAGTTCTGTTGGGTATACAGTAGGATAAATGCCACGTGATTCCACTTATAGGGAGTATCTAAAATTGTCAGACTCATGGGGGCAGGAGATGGAGTGGTAGTTGCCGGGAGCTGAAAGGAGGAGGTGGGAAGTTGTTTAATGAGCATAAAATTTCAGCTCTGCAAAAGTAATGAGTTCTAGAGATCTGCTGCACAACATAGGATCTATCGTTTAATGGTGTGGTATTGTGCACAATAGTGCACATGCACAATTGTGCATATGTTAAGAAGACAGTTCTCCTCTTAAGTGTTCTTATCACACACACACACCACAACACACAAAAGAACACAAGAGGATTGTGAGAGGTGAATGATATATTTATTATGAAGTTGGTATCATGGGGGTATGCACATGTTCAAACTAATCTAAAGGTGCACATTAAACGTATAACTTCTTGTGTATTGATTATATCTTAATAAAGCTAAAAAAATTAAAAAGCAACATGAAGTTGAAGAATGACTAGTCATTTATTTAATAAAGCAAAGAAAGTGCATGAGCAGAGAGAATAAAGGCATGTGTGTATGTACAGAGCATAAACTGGAGAGTGTGCCGTCTTGACTTGCTAGAGCCAAAATTTAGTACCCTGTGAATCCTTTGTTGCTGTCATTTTGCTCTGTGAGACATAGATTCATCCTAATAAATTCACCTTTAGTTTTCTATGCTGCATTGAATGGATTCTGTTACTTGGAATCAAATAATCCCTAACTAAGACACTTTGGAAACCATTCAAATAAGAATAGACTGTATTCTCTTTCACCTTGTATTACTTGATGAATCCCCTCAATATTTTTATTGCCTTTTGGGGCAAGTCTAGTCTCCAGACTATACTAGACTGTTCTGTCAAGATCTTCTAATTTTTGAACTTCAACAACTAAACATAAGATTAATAGAGACAGAATGTTTGTATGGTTGCCGATGAGGCTCGCTGTTTTGTAACTAATAGAGGTGTATGTCCAGAACAAAGGTAATGCTACCTTTAGCATATTGTTTTCTGATCCAACTAAGAGAGTGGAGCAACCAGGAATGGTGTATTTTCCATTAAATGTAAACTCTTCTCGATCAGCAAGATTTTTCATTCTTTTTCATCAGCTTTCCCAGTGTCTAGAGAATAAGTGCTCAATAAATATTTGCTGAAATATTGAAAACCATATTATATTTAAAAGGCTTGCCTTAACTAAGACTGTCTCACTTGGAGACTTGGACAAATGTGGAGAGCTTTCTGTCCTTAAGTATCTGAAAAACAGGCTTACTCCCATTAGCTCAAGAGGGCAGAATTATAAACTCAAATACTCAGTCTTTAACTTTCTGTAATCCTCCCACACTCAGGTATCTAGTAATGTTCTTTGTCTCATTAGGAATTCAATCTTTATACAAAGCTTGTGTAACTATATCTGAACATATGCCCCTACCTTATGCCCATCAAGTGTTGTCCTGAAATAAAACTAATGAGAAAAAAAAGCAGGTCTTCCCTTCACCCCACAAATACTGCTCTAACTGAGCCCTGTTTTTTGTTATACTCCTCCCCCCTATGATAGCTAAGCTGGCAATTTTAAACCTAATCACTTTCACCCAATCTGTGTAAACCCATGATGGATTTCCAGTCAAGTTGATTATCTGGTGAACACCTGCTAGCATAATTAGAGGTAGAATATGATGTTTTGCTCACTTGCTAAACTAAAAATAGTTTAATTTTTTTTAACATTTATTTATTTTTGAGACAGAGAGAGACAGAGCATGAACGGGGGAGGGTCAGAGAGAGGGAGACACAGAATCTGAAACAGGCTCCAGGCTCTGAGCCGTCAGCACAGAGCCCGACGCGGGGCTCTAACTCACGGACCGCGAGATCATGACCTGAGCCGAAGTCGGCCGCTCAACTGACTGACCCACCCAGGCGCCCCTAAAAATAGTTTAAACCAAGTGTGACTTCAGTGTTTCAACAGTCAGATATCTTGGGTATTTTGAGTATCACACTCAAATATTAAAAGGACATTAAAAGGAACCCGAAGTGTGCAGTGAGCTGTAAACTCAAGAGAGTGAGAAATTGACATAATTTAATTGTGGAATCATTTTTTCCCTTATGCTTTAGGTCAGTGATTCTGTAGGACCTAGGTATGGTCTGGAAATCTACATTTTCAACAAACATTCAAAGTATAGTAGGCAGGTGGTAGACAATACTTTGAGAAATAATGCCTTAAGGAAAGAAGAAAATGGAAATGGTTTTTGGGTATTGATTCACTAAAATTATGCATTTTCATTTGAGTTAAAGTTTCTAGGCTTAATTATGCCCTACAGAAAAGCCAATAAAAATTCTATTGACATTTCTAGGTTAATCCTTTAATGTTGTAACAGGCAGAAATTCCATATTATTTAAGATCTACTTCCATGCAATCACAAATTATTTAAAGTTTCCTTCCATTCAACTTTAGCTATAGAATCTATATAAATAGAACTTCTATATATATTTCCAGTCACAGTTTCAAATCATGCCTGGCAGAACCTTTCCTTATTGGACACAACCCACAACTTTAAACTTGAAGTATTCTTTAGATGTTTGAGAAAGAAATCAGAAGCCATGCAGAAATGTTTGTTCTGCACTCCTCCAATAGTTTCTTCTCTTTTCATTCTTGGATCTCCAATCTCCTCCTCTGTGCTGGTGAAAGCTCTTGAACTGGCTCCATTTTCTCTTCTCTATGTGCTTAGTGTGTTTCCTTGCCTCATTCTCTAACTTCCCTCATATCACGAGCTCCCATATTCCCATCTTCACTGTTGGAAAGACCTTAATTTTTTTTAAGAGGCATTCCCTTAATCAACCTGAAAACCTGCAGGTTTGACGGTCATAACCTGCCAGATTCATGCTTAAAGATGAATGAATATTCCATTCTGAAGAACTAAAAGGAGCTACTTTATGAGTCTACAATGATGCAAAATAACCATATGAAGAGATACGTTGAAACCACCTGCAAAGTAAAAGGATTGTGTGTGTGTGTGTGTGTGTGTGTGTGTGTGTGCGCGCGCGCGCGCGCGCGCGTGCGCGTGCACGCACTGGGCGGGGGGAGTCGGGGGATTGTAAGATATAAAATGAGTCAGCAAATAGGTAAACCCAGAACGGAGTTAATTAAGCTAACTCTGAACCGCAAGGTAGAAGGTATTACATTAATGGGGCAACTAGAAAATATATGGAGAGCTGGACATTAAAAGGAACCTGAAGTGTGCAGTGAGCTGTAAACTCAAGAGAGTGAGAAATTGACATAATTTTGTCTTAGTGACTCAGGAGAATGAGGACACATTATTTTTTCTAAGTCTCTCATGGACCGGGGAATAAGAAAATATTTGTAAAAGGGACATGTTTATTGTTGTCTTTACTCATGGTTGCCATTGGCATTTAAGAAAATAATCTTTAACCCTTCCATCCACTGTGTAAGGTAATTACAGTGCTCTGTTAAATTCATTAAAGAAGCCATTAGACCGGGGTTGTTCTGATACCTTAGCAGCCTAGTAAGCACACTGAAACCTAAGCCTATAAATGCCTCAAGGTTGAGAACTAAAAACCTAAGGACAAGTGATAACAGACAACTAGGCTTTTTCAAATAAGGCCGACACTTAGCTGTAGCCAATCAAATCATTTCCTTGCTTTCTTCCGCCTTTTCTGTATGAAAATGCTCCCATTAGCTCCTGTCCATGGAGTGCCCCTAACTGCTTCCAGTTTGGTACTACCACATTCACATAGGTTTTTGCCCTGATAAACTGTTGAGATTTTTAATGAATCTAAGTTAATCTTTTAACAAGTCTCTATTTACAAACAAGGAAGCTGAGACTCTGGGAAGTTACACAATATATCCAAGATCGCATGGCTGCTTATATACAAGTAATGTGAATTTGAATATTTAAACTAAAATTCATGTTTCTTTCTTTCTTCCAAAGAGAGAAGTAGAGTAAGAACCACAAATTTACAAGGCCTGAAAAAGAATTTACAACCTTGGAAATACATGAACTATATTATCTAAGATTCATGGGTTCATTCAGAATTACTTCAGCAGCTTTAAGCACTCGTATGAGTGCTATAAGTTCTGGAGAAATAGCAGTGGCCAAGACAGATAAAAGATTGACAGTAAACACACCATGTGTTCTAATTTGCTTACTTGTATCTGGTCCTATTTTGGTTTGCTTCAGTTCCAATGAAGACAGTGAAGTAAAATACACCATGCCTGAGGAAGAGAATAGAAGGTAATAGAAATGAAAGTAGTAAGACTTAGAAATGTAGCCCAAAGTCAAACCCCCCCTCTGCCTGGATTGGTAGTAACAAAACTAACTGGTGACAATAAGGACACTTGGGATATCAGCAAGAAGAGATTTTCACTTCACTGTTCCATTACACCAGGATCAAAAAAGGAAACGACTATAAATAGTAAACAGTGGAGTTGTAGAAATTTGCATTGAGCCCACCTACTCTGAATCCTTTGTACTGCTAGGCAAAATAAAAATAAATAAATGTTTAGAACTCTCCAAGGGACTAAAAACTAGTATGACAAAACAGCAGAAATGGGAGTGAGGGTTTATGATCTTATATTTAGTTTTACCCATTATTCCCACCCCCCCTTATTGCTTCATTTTGGATTGAGTCTTTGATTGTCTTTTACCTGTTGACTTACTAGCTCTAACTTGTTGCCTTACCTAAGTGGTTGCTTTAGGGTTTGATGATATATATTCATCTCATCACGTTCACTTCAAGTTATACTATTTCACTTACAGTAGGAGAATCTTATTCTTCCATTTTTCCCTTCTAGGTCTTCATGTTCTTACTATTTATATTTAACTTCTATATATAAACCTCCCACACACTGCTGTTGTTTTTACTTTAAATAGTTGACTATGCAGGAGATAAGAGAAAAAAATTACAATCAATCATGTATTAAGAACTTCTAGTGTTCCTCATACCTTTATGTAGATCCATGTTTCCATTTGATAGCATTCTCTCTGCCTTGTGTGAGCTTCGAGCCATATTCCCTTTAATCCTTTCAGTCATGTCTTTCCTCATCCCGGAATGGTTTCCTCATCTGCCCTTGCTGATCTGTTTTCAGCTGAGTCCTTGAGGGTGACCCTGTGCAGCTGTCTGGAGTTGTCTTTGTGTGCATCTTGCTTCTCTCGATACTCCTTCCTGCACCTTCTAGCTACCTTGTTTTCCCCGGTCACAGTTCTGTCACCTCAACTGAAGAAGTCCACCTGGCTCTGCCTGGGATCACCTTCCGAAGAAATTTCAGGTCTCACCTTGTTTGTTTTTCATTTCTTAGTGACCACTGTCCTTTGTCGCCTGTTGTTCAATGGCTTGAATGTAGTTTCTTTCATATAGCTTATACAATATTTGAGTTGTTTCAGGTGAGCAGATACATTTGGTACTTGATACTCCATCTTGAGCTGAAGCAGAAGTCCAAAACTTGATTATTTTATTTCACAACTCTCAAGGGGGCCAGTGGTGCAATGGATAATGTTTCTGACCTCGGATCAGAAGATTCTATTTCACAACTCTCATATAGTGTTTACTATGTCAATAACTGTTTTGTGTGTTTTACAAATACTAATTTTTATAATTCTCATAACATCCCCATGAGGTAGCTACTACTACTGCTACCCTCCATTTGACAGATGAGCAAACCAAGGCACCTAGAAGACAAGGAACCCATTTAAGTTCATGTTGATAAATGAGGCAACAGATTTTAACTACCAAGCAACACTGGCTTACAGAGAACAGCCACTGCAATTCATTTCAAAGACACCGGCCTTCCTAGTTTAATCAAGGTACTTCTCAGGGTCATGATCAGAAGGGGGAGACAAGAGTTATGCATAACTCTATTTTAGCATCAAAGTTTCTACATCCTTATTTCCACAATATACCAAGGACTTCTGGCATTTTAAATTCATTTAGGTTAGGTCACTACAGAGCCCAGGTTTCAGTCAAACAATCAAGGTGACAATTTAGAAATACTTTAAGCTGTTTAACTGAGAACATTCAATCTAGAATCTGATAATATTTTAACAAACCACAACCCACTCTAAAAGTGTACACTTCTCTATAAAATTTAACACTGTCTGAAGCAATTTTCACATGTATCTTCCTGATGTTTACTGTAATCATCAATGTCTTGAAATTCTTTTGGTGGAAATGTCTTTCCAACTTAAGTGAGTTTTACTGACTTAAACACATCTACACATCCCACTGTGGGACCTAACAGTAATTAAAACTCTGGAGATAGTGATGGATGATAAAGATCAAGCATATAGGAAAGTGACTTCCCCTTGCAAGGTAAATGTCTCAATTAAGATAGACGATGATTTTAGTTGAAATTAGAGAATGGTTTTAATCAACAACTTATTGAAGATTTGAGGCAGTTTGCTATATTCTCATTCTTCCCATATATTTCCATTTCAGTTTTCAAGAGCTCTTTCTTTCCTGATTGTTGCCTTCAATTAAAAAAAAAAAAAAACAGGGAGCCTGTAAACTCAACTGACATTATAACAAGGTAACCTGAGCAATCAAACTTTGCACTTGGATTTAAGATACCTCATTCCTCTAGTTTCAAATGACATAAAAAAATCTCTTTAACACATTTTATAGAAACTCATTCAGTTCTTAAACTATGCCTTCTGCCAAAATTGAGGAAAGTTTCCTGGTTCTTCTATTTCATTAAGCTTTGCAGAGCAATTAGAAGAAGCCAGACTATCTCAGATATCCTGATTTTGTCATTTATTCTTTTAGGCATGCATTTCTAGGTCACCTTAAAGCTTTATGTTCAATGGGCATTTAATTCCAGAAAACCATGGGGGATAATGTAACTAACTTTGCCCTTAAAGATCATGGGCCTCCAGAGACCTTCCCTTTTTACTATCTTCAGCCCTAACTGAACCAGGTAACAAATCTGGGATTCACACTGTGGTAGGTAGAACAGCCCCGAAGCTGTCCACACAATAATCCCTGTATCCTGTGAATATGTTATGTCATGTGGTAAAAGAGACTTTGCAGATGTAATTAAAGTTATAGACCTTAAAATAGACAGTTAACCTAGACTAACCAGGGGGATTAGTATATAGGAGCTTTTAAAAACAGAACTTTCTCCAGCTCGCATAAGACAAATTCAGAAGAAGCTGGAGAGAAGTGAAGCACGAGAGGGAGTTGGCCCATTGTTGCTATGTGGAGACCACAAGTACAGCAAGAGAAGAAATGCAGGCAGCCCCTATCCCCTATGAACAAAGACCAGTCTCCAGTAGACAGTGAGCAAAGAAACAGGGACCTCAGTCCCATGACTTCAAGGAACTGAATTCAGTCAATAACCTGAATCAGCTTGGAAGGAGTTTTATTCCCAGAGCCTCCAGAAAGAAACACAACCCTGACAATGAAATCTACTTTGATTTCCACTCTGTGAAACTCCAAAGAAGTCCCAGCTGAGCCATGCTATACCAGGACTTCTGACTTTCTGAACTGTGACATAATAAATGGATGTTTTAGGTTGCTAAATTTCTTGCAATTTGTTACGGCAGCCACAGAAAACTAATAACCCATCATTTTTCTGAAAATGTGTGCCTGAAACTAGAACTTATTCCAATCCCTATATCTATCTGAATTCTTAATATACTTAATGGACACCTATTCAGTCTGAATTTAGTCAATTATTAATATGGGTTTTTAAAAGAGATTTTAAGTCGCTCACAAACCAAGAGGAAGGAAGAAGAAACAGTTCAGAAAATAAGAAGGAACAAAAGTTAAATATTAGTTCCTTGGCCAAAAGCATGACTAAGAACTAACGAGATGAAGAAATCACCATCCCTCCCATGGAACAGTATGATTTGCACCACCAATTCTTCCAGTTCTAGACACTAGGTAACAAGTCTTAACCACTGGCCTCATTGCCCCTAGCAACTGCTTGCAAGTGCTGCTATTACCATCCTTAGAAATTGATCTCCATTGTCACGCTTTTATGTCATGATTGCCTTTTAATTCAACATCTGGAAACGAATGAAATTGAACGGCGATACCTAGCGGACGTGCATATCCTGAGCTGCTTACAGATGGAAAAGTGACATCTGTTATTCTTGGGCATTATAAAAAGAGATGAGCTCTGCCAACCATGTAGTTGGGAGTACTGCAAAAGTAGAGAAAGGGAGCGCTTTCAAAGCCTGGGCAAGCAAATGTTCAATGCGCCCCAATTATTCAGTTCACTTGCCTACAACTTTGGCAAGCCTTAGCTTAGATTCCTTCAGATCCCTGCTACAAGTTTCAGAGTCTTCAACATTTTAAATTGTCTGAGGCCTCAGCTCTCATAGACTATATGCTGAGACTGTTGGGTTAAAATCTGAATTTGTCCTTTTCCCCAGGAAAATGGTTATATCATTAGAACAGAGATTATAGAAGCATAACAGTGGAACAAACAATAATGTTCTCTTTTAATCTCAAGTGAGGTGACCTTAGCTATGTCTCTATTTAGGCTTTTAACATTTGTTTCATCAAGAGTAGAAATGGTAATGAGCCTACCTCAAATGGGTATTGATTAGTTAATGTGATATTATAAAGCTATTTAGAGCAACTTCTGAGGAGCTAAATATGGATGCAAGATAAATTGTGAGCAGGTGGTGGACAGGGAAAAATGTATGCATTGTGAGTGTAAAATTAGGTGTTATTACCAGATACTGCCTTTTGAAGCACTATTTGTGTTACGGACTGAATGTCTCTGTCTTCCCAACATTCATAGGTTGAAATCCTAACCACCAAGGTGATAGTATTAGGAGGTGGGGCCTTTGGGAAGTGATCAGGGCATGGGGGTTAAGTCCTCATGAATGACTGGTGCCTTGCAAAAGAGACCCCAGAGATGCCTCTTTCTTCTACCACCATTGAGGCTCCAATGAGAAGTTGGCAGCCTCAGCCCAGAAGGGACCCTCACCAGATCCTGACCATTTTGGAACCTTGCTTTCATACTTCCCAGCTTCCAGAACTGTGAAAAATCAATTTCTGTTGTTTATAAGCAGCTCAGTTTATGGTACTTTGTTATAACAGCCCAAACTGACTAAAACAATATGCTAACAAATCTAAGGAACATAGCAAACAAGTAAAAGTGTGTTGCTGTGACATTATTTATGCCCTCTTGCTTAAGGACAAAATAAATATATATGAATATGTATATGTATGTCTATATCTATGTCATCTCTATCTCTATCTCTGTCTCTATCTGTATCTGTATCTCTAACTCTATCTATCTCTATCATCTATCTATCTAATCTTCCTCTGCTGTTTTTTCCCCTGCTGACTAATGGTGCTCCAGATGAATTGTCCTTTCCTCTCTACAAATCCTCAATCTCCTCAATTCTTTATTTTCTTAGAAGGAACTATGATATATAGCTCCCATGACACTTTTCTTCAATAGCATGTATATAAGGAGCTGATTATTTAATTAAAGAAGGCAGCGAAGTAACTTAGAGCATTCTTACCTTGTTTAAATATAATCCGTGTGGATTTCAAACTAAAAACCCCACAAGATCAAATAGGATAACAAAAAACTAAGATGGAATGATGGATGGATATAAGAATGAACAGGTAGACATATATGTGATAACATAAATATAACAAACTATTCACTAAAGAATCTAGGTGGTAGGTATATCCTTTTATGAAACAAATAATTTTATTTTAAAATTAAATGTTAGGAAAAATTGTGTTGGATTAGAAAAATCCTGAGTTCATGTAGCAGAATTCATCATTGTATGACATATTACTGTGCTCAATAAATATTTTTTGTATAAATAAATGGAATGAGTTTGACAAATAAAATAAAGACTCAGGAAGGGTAAGCGGACTGCTAAATTACATAGCTAGTCAGTGGCAGAATCACAGCTTAATTCAGGTTTCCTGACTCCCAAATAGGTGACCTTTTTTTCTTTTTTATTAGTCTATGTTTACGTTGGGATAATTAATATGAAGGAAGTCCAGCTTGAGATACACATGTGCAAGTATTTAGAAAAAATTTTTTTTTCAACGTTTTTTATTTATTTTTGGGACAGAGAGAGACAGAGCATGAACGGGGGAGGGGCAGAGAGAGAGGGAGACACAGAATCGGAAACAGGCTCCAGGCTCCGAGCCATCGGCCCAGAGCCCGATGCGGGGCTCGAACTCACGGACCGCGAGATCGTGACCTGGCTGAAGTCGGACGCTCAACCGACTGCGCCACCCAGGCGCCCCACATGTGCAAGTATTTAGAATACGATATGTTATCTGGCATAAATAAGCAAATTTTCCTTTCTTATCAAGAAAGACTATGGAAATCCTAATGGATTTTGAAATTTGATCTCATCTTCAAGCCAGTGATCATTTCTAACACATCTTCACTCTAAACCTTACCTTTACTATTTATTTATCAGCATTTCTCTTTGCTGTGTATGCATGTGTGTTTGCGGGTATGTGTGTAGGTGGGGTGAAGGGAGGGTGATGGGTGGTGAGAAAGGAGGGCACAGTGGTCCTCCCCCAAGTACAACTCAGGAGGGTAGAGTTAGCTCTCCTCCTGTTTCCTTTCCTACATCAACAAGTCACATTTTGATATTCAAAAAGTTTGGGGCTAGATATGTTTCAGAATTCAGAATATTTTGTATTTAAAAAAATGTGTATTATGTGTGTGTGCATTAAATATGTTATACCTCCAAAATGGTGTGGGTAATACCCCATAGTCGAATACATTAATATACCTAAAGTGAGATATATGGACATTTACAACAAATTGGATAAATACAGACTATGAACATCCTCACATCAATTAAAGTCCGGTCAAATTTTTCTCTTAAATATGGAACCAAGAAAATTTCAGTTTTTTGAATTTCATAATTACAGATGACAGATTGTAGAATAAATGTGTACTCTAGATATCTTAAAGCCCTGGTGCTCAGGGAAATGAGAACTTCACAGACATGCTGTGCTCTCTTCAGGTCTAATGAATTCTCCATTTGTACTGAGGAAATGAAAGGAGATCAACATAGATTATGGAAGAATTTGGATTAATAGAATGTAGTTTGTTTGGTTCTAAATTGCTCCCAATAGTCTAGCAATTCTGTAGTGTTAAGCAGTGTGTTGGGCCCATAGTACATGCAAAAAACATTTGGTGGAAAAAATGGCATGAATGATTCACCAAAGAAACCCTCATTCTTCAACTGGGTGGCCACTCTTTATAATTTTAGGATCAGCTGAGATGTTATCTCCTCTAGAAATACTTCCATCACTCCTCGGATGGGGTCAAGTATCTGCCATATGTGTTCCCATAACAATCCATGTTGGCTTTCAACATACTACACTTTCCTGCTGTGTTTATCTATTTCCTTATCTGTCTTCTACACTTTGAGGACAGACACTGAAACTTTTAACCTGTTTTTGTTCTTGCTGTTCAGTAAGTTCTTTATTATTGAGTGATTCCATAAGTTTTAATTGAATGAGTGAGCAAATAGCTGTTCATTAAATAGGCATACTGACTGCTGTAATGGTATTTTCTACTGGCTCCAATGCAAAAATCTGACATGTTTAATGAGATTAAATTAAATTTTAGTCTATAATAGTCTTTTCCAGGTAATAGGGAAAAGAGGAACAGAACACATTTATTTAGTGGATAGGAATATTCATGGAAGTAAAGATATCATGGGACTGGTCTCAGTTTCAGATTTTTAAGAGACGGAATTCATATCAGAACACAATGAGCCTTGACAGATCTTTGCTCTTATGCTCTGCTTCTGTGGGCATTCAGTGACTCTTGTCTCTGTCTATTGTTTATATTTCTCTAGCTACCTCTAAATAACTTGTTTCATTTTTCTCTCAGTGTCATATTTCTACTCATTCATGTCTTCCAAAGCTACATGATATTTTTGTATCTCTTTAGGGAACTTTATATTTTTTCCTTTGGTCTCACTGTTTTCAATTGAAAAAAGAAATTAAAAGATAAATGTCTTATCTTGCCTGTAACAACCAATCAGTACTGAGAACTTCCACTTAGCAAAGTTATAAAAAGTCAAAGACATTATGTTTGGGGAAGGGAATAGTATCTGCCCACATGAGTCATGGCTAGAGTAGTAGAGACAGGAGGTAAAAAAACAAGCCTGAAAAGCTACTTCTAGCAGCTTTGATCAGATCTTCTGAGCATAATTGCCTCTTAGAGTTAGACTCACATGATGTCATCCATTCTTTCTACCTCCATTGCACTAACACATTCCATTATTATCTGAACTACTTGATGCCCAAACTACTGATTAATACTCCTCAGTTGGCATCCCATTAGTATACATCAGACAGTTCAAAGTTCAATACATGGTCAATAATTCTTTGGGTAACTCTTTAAAAACACCATAATCCACTTTAAGAGCTCTAATCAGGGTAAAACAACACCTAAAAATATCAATAATAACACTAGTCATAATGATCAAATTTCAAATGGTTATCAAAATAATAAAACCTCTGGAAGTTGGGTAAACAAACTGACTTGTCCCTTACCTCCATTATGGCTTAAGCATATCAAATACATGGCAAAAATAAAGGAACAAAAATCATTGTTTCATATATGATCACAAATCAGTAAACAGAAACAGGGATACCCTGTCTAGAGCTACCTCCTCAATTTATGAAGCCATGAGTCCTTTTACAAAAAGGTACTAATGGCCTTTAAAAAACAACACTGTTTTTGACTTCTGCAATATGATTTCTAAAAATATGTGATAAACGTGCAGATATAATCACATACAGAGACTGGTATATTTCTTTGCTTTCTTTCTAATTATGAACAGACTAACTGCACCCTTGTAAACTTTGTTGTTGTTTTTTTAATACTTATTTTGTACTTTTTTTTAATGTGGGAGGAAGGGTGATGATGATTATCTCTTTTGAAAGCTGGATTTTCAAAAAATTTTTAATTAATTAATTATTTTTTCCTCCAGGCTTAAGCCTAAAGACAGAGTGCCATGAGCTGGGAAGCGAGGGAAGGGTTTATAAGGTTTGTGAAACATTTGAGGAATTGATGGGGATGGAATTAGCATACAGGAGTAGGAATAAACCATCTATGGAGGGAATAGCATTAACCAAATCATGGAAAGTGACATGCTCAAATGTGTCAGATGTTCAGTTCAGATGGACTATAGGTTTCACGTGGTACAAGATAGACAAGAATGTAGGAAAGATAATATAATCACCTTAGATATGTCCCCACTGGTGCTTTTTTTTTTTAACCAAATAAAGCTTTAATAATGCACTATTACTAATATTCAGCTGTATACACTTACATTATATAAATAATCTTAGTTGTCTTTTGTGATGAATATTTTCCATGTTGAAAGCTTCCTTAGAGAAGAGTCTGAGACATCCAAGAAGCTACATTATACAATATGCAATCTCTACATCTTTTTCCCTTGCTGTCTTTCTTCATGAAATAAGAGAAGGCATACTTATTTCTACTGCCTTTTTTCTCAGTAAACATGCAAACTAAAATGGAAATATGAGGCTTAAAGATTATTTTGCTTCACAATCTTTCAGTGTGACTTGTTGCTTCTACAATGTAACTTTTATTCTACAGCTCACTCTGAGATGAATATCCTGTATGAGTTTCAAAGAGAAAATATAAGGAAACAAATTTCTCTGTGTTACATATAGTGATTAAATATAAAAATTCAGCTCTCACAGCCATACTAGATAATCAAGTATTTCAGTAATCATGTAGAGAATTATTTACCCACCTCCCACCTCTCCTGGGGGCATGGGTTTCCCTGGCATTTATTCCCCATAGAGTTAAATTAAACTTGGTTGTGTTTCCTGATGTGGGTAAGTATCCATCTGTGGTCCTGATTACTACCATCATTATGTGTTATTAACCAATGTGAAAATTATCAAGTTACGTAATGATAGCAGTCAGTTAGTACCATTTGCCTTCACATCCTTGCTTAAAATTGTTTTCTACAAATGAAAAGAGTTTAAAATTGTAATTTGTCCTTTAAGCAAAGTGGATATCATTTTTTTGGTGTGTGTTTAAAATATTACCTATATACTATTATTATTATTATAGGTAACATATTACCTATAATATTATTATTCTTAAATTATTTTTATTTTTTTCCAAAGCCTTCATCAAGTGTGAATAATAATCATTGATATACTATGGGATTAAATACAATTGTCTAGGATGATAATGGCTCTCAAAACCAGCCTTGGCTAGTCTTGGGGGTAATTAAAAGAGTGATCTTTTCAGAATTTCAATTTCAGGCTTTCTCACTGAGTAAATTATAAAGATGCACCCCAGGGAACTTTAAGGAAGTAATGAGGCTTTCATTTCCATATGTCAGATTAGTTTTTTCCTAGTGTACTTATTATCTGAAAAGGCCATGAGCTAATTTCTTGGCTCATTCAAAACAGAGAAGACCCTGCACAACATTTTTCAATAAAAGGCACACGGAGAAAGTCAGTGCTGATGGGAATTTACTGCCAGAGCATTCTTCACGATTGCCATGATTCTATAGGACCATCTGAGTGCATTTGCACAAATGGAAAACAGGCATGTGCGGAAGAGAATCCAGTTTCAAAAGTGATACAACATTGTCTATCCACACTATACCTAATTCTTACCAGTGTCAAGGCCACTTGATACATCAAAGATTTGGAAAACACACTTTGAGTTAACTTGCTTTATAGTGTCTTAGCCAAACTGTTTATTTAAACTGAGGTTCACTGGATCTCTCCAGCTGGATATCTTGCTATTTTAGAACAGAATTCTAAAATTAGAAGATCTTATTTTGATATGCTTTGTAATTGGCCTGCACATGTTATGGATCCAGATGGTACAGCTGATCCCCAATAGGGGCATCTTATAGATCTGAATGTTCTCAAAGGCCTGCTACATCACACTCACCATTTCATCTTTCTTTCTGTCAGTACATGATACCAATCACATATTCTTGGCACCTCTTGGGATGCGAGTCACTCTAATATTTTTGGTGTTTTAGAAACTAACTCGTTTCTCCATTCTAGTTCCAGGTACAGCTGCTACTTTATATGGATTGGAACTTTGTATCTTAAGGAAGCAAGTTTTCCTGGTAGACCTTCCAATTATAACAAGGAGTCCTGCCATTTTGTATAAAGAGTAAACTCTGATTAATAGATCTCTTGGTGACACCAGGCCACAGAATATGTCTGCAAAATCCTCAAGCTAGTACAAGTTGATCCAACATTTAATCTTTGTAAAATAGACTTTTGGGCACACTGTATGTGCTTAGTGGTAAATTCTTTTACCACCACATCAACCATAAAAGAATATTATATAGAAAGATGATGAAACTAAATGTGTATAGATCTATTTCAGTTCAGTGTGTACGATGAGCATGATAATAATAAAATTCAGATAACTAATACAGAGAATAAATTCTATTTGATGGGAGAGAGAGAGAGAATAAATATAGAACTTTCACATAAAGACGTTCTCCATTTTTATTCCCAAATTATTCTGGTTTTGAGAAAATTCAGAATGAAAGCATTTAAAAAAAAAACAACAACAAAACTTTCTACTCCTGAATGTATGCAGTACCCAAAAAAACTCCATCATTTGAATTTATAAGTGGATTACGTGGGCAATAAACAAATCTTCCATAGTTTGGAAGATTTCAGATAATGTATTTATTCTATTTATTTCTATTCATGAAAATCATAAATCTGACAAAACAAAGCATCACTTGATTTGAAAAACCAAGATAAATTTCACCTTCAGAAATACTGACAAAATATAATTGATTTTCTCTTTAGAATAATTTGTGACTATGCATTCTCTTAATATTGAGAAAATCTTTACCTTTGCTAAAAGCTAAATTCAGAAAATAATTTACAAAATATTTCATCACATTTCTTGGTATCTTTTCCTAATTGTAAACATTTTACTTCACTGTAGTTAAGTGCCAGACCTTTTCCAAAGAAGCCAATGACAAAAGCTGTAAAAGATGCAGTGATTTAAATTGTAGTTTATTACCAAAAAAAGCAGATATACAGGAAACTAGGTAGTAAGAAAAGGGACTAATAAACACAATATAGGAAATGGAAAAGAAAAAAAAATCTCTTGGTCACTAACACACATATATAATCTTATTTTCAGGGTTTTCATACAGTTATATCTCAAATTGTATGGTAATAGAATGACCTTTTTGCTTAATGCATTATTCATGTTACTCCTTATTAACAGAGACAAGAACAAAATATGATTCTAGGTGTTACAATGAACACAGTGAACTCAATTCTCTTGGCACTATCAGAAGATATGACCTCTATTTGTCAGATGAAGAAACTCAAGAGTATTTTGGAAACAGATGAGGCTAAGGAAACAAATTCATGCCATGTTCATCTGGAGTTAAAATACAATGTAAAGTTCTTAGACTGGAAGATAGTTGTCTACAAAAAAGGAGAAGACATGGCCTCCAACTTGACTGTGTTCAGAAAGAGGCTTACAAATGACACTCTTTTAGATATGAAGTTGGAAGATTTGGGGAATTGAAACCCCAAAATTGACCTGACATTTATCACTTTGGGAATGGGCTAATGATTTCATAATCTTATAATTTCCTGAAATTTTAGAATAAAAATTTGAGATATTAATGATTGTAAAAATTATTTACACTATCTTTCTTGATTTACCTGGTTTATTTTAAAAAGATGTAATTAATACCTCTTATTAGATACAGAAAGCAGCCTCTCTAAACCAGTGCTGTCTGACTGAAATTTAAAATGAGTTACATATGTAATTTAGAAATGTTCAGTTACTGTATTCATATAAATAAAGAGGGAACAGATGAAATTAATTTTATAAAAATATTTTATTTAACTAATATAGCCAAAATATAATCACTTCAATACAAAAATGTTGACATATTTTATATTCTTTTGGGGGGAGATAGGAAGAAATGAAATCTTCAGAATCAGGTGCACATTTTACATTTATAGCACAACTCAGTTCATACTAGTCACATAGCCACATATGGCATATAGCTAGTGACTATTACATTGGAAAGCACAGCTCTAATCTATATTTAAGAGATTAAATCATGGATAGATTAATAAATTTGCCTGAAGTCCCAGGATGAGAACTTTACAATGAGACTCATATTCTTCACTCTTATCATGTTGGGCTTATGAGTAATACTTGTTGAGTCCTTCTGGACATTTATCATGTGCCAAGCACAGTTCCAAACCCTTTACATTTATTAGCTCATTTAATTGTCATGAGAAGGAAGAAGGTGCTGTTTTTTCTCTTATACTGATGAGGGGCACAAAACATGGAAACTTTAAGTCTTGACCAAAGTTATCAGCTTCTAAATTGTATAAAAGGATTTGAATCCAAAGAATTGGACTCCAGTTTATATTCTAGATCATGACAGTTTTCTGGCAGAGGTAAACAGATGGCTTTCTATTTTATAGTTGAAAGCAAAGTACAGAACAATACCGTCAGTCAAAGGAAGTATTTGCCTAATGTTTTCATCAATAATAATGTTGTTGTACTCAACTGAACTCTTGAAATAATGTTGTTCTAGGGAGCTGAAAACATTCTTTTTTTTTTTTCTTTTTTTTTATTTATTTATTTTTTTTAATTTTTTTTTTCAACGTTTTTTATTTATTTTTGGGACAGAGAGAGACAGAGCATGAACGGGGGAGGGGCAGAGAGAGAGGGAGACACAGAATCGGAAACAGGCTCCAGGCTCCGAGCCATCAGCCCAGAGCCTGACGCGGGGCTCGAACTCACGAACCGCGAGATCGTGACCTGGCTGAAGTCGGACGCTTAACCGACTGCGCCACCCAGGCGCCCCGAAAACATTCTTTTTGCAAATCCACTGCATATCGAGCAAAATATGTTGTTATGGGCTGAGTGTCTGGCACCCCTTCCAGAGGAGCTGTAGGATATTTCACTTTCTCTTTCTGATTTTTCAATTTGGTGGGTTTCTTTTAACCTATTGCTTTTGGTTTTTGTTTGTTTGCTTGTTTTGTTTCATTTTGATTTGTTTTTGTTTATTTGCTTGCTTTGATATTGTAGGAGAACAGTGGATTTGTGTTTCTCAGTAGTTCAGGATATTTATTAAGCATCGTAGTAACAAAAGTTTTCTATATGTTTACCTGTATTGCCTTGTCCCTGTTACTGAATGCTGATACACATGGGTATTTTTGTTATGCAAAAAATAACCAAGTGATTAATGTATAACACAATTAGCTTTGTCAAACCATTTGCATGCATTAAAAATATTTGATATCTTAGACATAACCTTAATAATTTATAAACACCTAATCAATTTCTGTGTAAAAATACTGATCTGACTTATTAACAAAATTAAAGTTGATATGTTGTGAGTCAACTATCCATGTTGGAAACTTCCAAGATCAAAGTATTGGTGACAAAGATCAGGTGTGCTTGCTTGTGTATTTCATTCACTTAAATCAGTTAGGAATTAATATTGATTCTTTCTACTCTTCTCTCCATGAGAAAAGGCAAGATACAAGCGTGTTTAAAAGCCACATCTTTACAAAGTTCATTATACCCAGCCTGCCAATTTTCCCTTTCTAGATGAAAGGCTACACAGATTGAACAGTCATGATTATCTAGGTTTTGCTAGTCTTTTGGAGCTTCAGAAGTTGGAACAGATCCCTCACCTGCTCACTGCTGACCACTAGACAAGACACTTCCCCTACCTTTGGAATAATGATTCTAAGGACATTCTGCTCTTCATCATACAACTTACCAACCCTAAGACATCTGATCTGAGGGAACTGAAGACATTTGCTGAAGAGACAACAGCTGTTGTAGACATGTTCACTGTTACTAAATGACACTACCTGATTATATTAAATCCTGGCACTTTTAATACAATTCTTTTATTTTAGGAAAGTCTAGAACTGTCTTAACCACATTGTTTCAAATATGGCTCAAGTGACCACAATTAAGTAAATGCATTCCCTCTAATTTTAATTTGAAAATAAAACGAAAGGGGCACCTGGGTGGCTCAGTTGGTTAAGCGTCCCACTGCAGCTCAAGTCATGATCTCACAGTTTGTGAGTTTGAGCCGTGCATCAGGCTATGGGCTGTCAGCTCACATCCAGCTTCAGATCCTCTGTCCCCCTCTCTGCACTTCCCCCACTCATGCGCTCTCTCTCTCTCTCTCTCTCTCTCTCTCTCTCGCAAAAACAAATTAACATTTAAAAAATGATAATTCTTTGCTTCAAATTTGCCACTCAAGTTTTCCCGTTAAAAGTCAGGCAAGTATTGATTTTTTATAAAGTGGTCTTGCAGATGGAAGTCATTTCCCTGATTATTTCAGAGCATATCAGCTTTGGATGCACAAACACAACCCGAGAGTCAGCAACTCCTAATATGCATTCTGGGGATGTTCTTCTGTAGGGAACATCATGACTGCACTACCATGTGTGAATTTCATCTCCCTGTTATAGCTTCAGCAATTTTTGTTCCTTTAAGGATATATTTTATAGGAACAAAGATGGCCTATATTTGGTTAAGAAAAATAAAATCGCTGTGTGCTCATTACAAATGCTGAATGACGGATCAAACGATCATTAACCGAAAATATTACCATTTCTTTCAGCCTCAACGCATTTTATATTTAACCCCTTCTTTTCCTATCAGTGTAGGACTCCTATTCTTTGCCTGAATAACTTGAATCCTCCTAAAAGGAAAAAAAAATTCAAATAAAACTGTATTGAAATGTCAATTTACATAGAAAAACAGTATAAAACAGGCTCTAGGGTAGTTTTGCTTATCTTAGAAGTATATTTTCTAATAGATCTCTACTGGCTTAGATGTTAGAGATCTTATTTGACAACCTCAAATCTTCAGTACTGCCAGGAAGACTATATTTGAAAGATAACTGAAATTCTTAAGTATTTAATTGTGGCAGTTTTTTTAATGTTACTGTAATAGTTAATTAGATAAAATACAGAAGATTTTTATTGTTATTATTGACTTAGTAAAATAAGACAACTAAAGCCCAGCTTCAATCATATCTTTTCCCAGCTTGAAAACAATCACTCCCCATTTACCTACAGAATAAAATGTGAATCCTCTCAGCTGTATGTAAGGTCCCCAAGATGTGACCTGACCTGTGCCACCTATCTTATCTCTCTGTTACATTCCCTACAGCCTAGTTGATCTTATTCTTAAAAATATTCAAGAATAAGATTAAAGAGTCTCCCTTTGATAACCTATGTCCATGTTAAGTATTCTTATCTTACTCTCATTTCTTTCTGCTATATAACCAGATAGCTAAAATGTTCTAAGTAAATATTCTGCTTTCTTTCAAGACAAGGTAATCTGTCTTGCAGAGAATGGACTGCATCAATATAATTAATATGCTCAACTTCCAAATAAAGAAATGTATTATTACTATTCCATGGAGAAACCCCACACACATAGACAACACCGATACCTTCATAATGGGCTTTATTTTGAAAATATTTTTATTTTTGAAGTAACATTACGCTCTTTCCCTCTTCACCCCAGCCCCCAACGGCATTACACTTGTCAAGATACACTTACATCCTTTCTGTGTCATATGAAGCCCACCCTGCATGAGATGTTAGGCTGATTCAGAAGTTTTAGTGATTGAATTTTTAGAATGATAGGTTAAGTACTTTAAAAGGAATATTCTTAAAGTGTATGCCATAAGAACAACTAAAAACAGCAAGACTAATTCTTTCCTGTATAGAAAGAAATGCCTTCCCCTAACCTCTTAAGGCTTATTTAGTTACGTTGTATCAATCTTGTTTTGGAATACATGTTCTCACCTCATAATTATTGATTGCCACATAATTCACTGACCAGAATAATATGTGCCTTTCTCTATTAGCAAGAAGTTATGTCAACATGCAACTTTGGGGCGCCTGGGTGGCTCAGTCAGTTGAGCAGCCGACTTCGGCCCAGGTCATGATCTCGCGGTCCGTGAGTTCGAGTCCCGCATTGGGCTCTGTGCTGACAGCTCAGAGCCTGGAGCCTGTTTCAGATTCTGTGTCTCCCTCTCTCTGACCCTCCCCCGTTCATGCTTTGTCTCTCTCTGTCTCAAAAATAAATAAACGTTAAAAAAAAATTTAGAAAAAAATGCAACCTTACGGTTAGCATCATAAACTCCTTTCAAACCGGAATGATCTTGTTTACTGTTGATTTGAAACTGTATTTCAAATGGTCTTTAAGATGGTGCAATAACCTATTTTTGTATAAGGTTTGGAATGTCAAGCCTCTACACCTGACATTTTTAAATCTATAAAGATAGCAATGGTGCTCAAGTGACCTTCTAACTCCTTTTGGGATCCCTCAACTTCATAGTAGGGGAAGCTTGTTTGGATGCAAAGCTACCTGGTAGATAAAAGCAAAACTGAAGCACAAGTGACCTTGTGTCTCTAAAAATAACATGATTTATCTCCAGCACTGCCTTTCCTATTAAGCACTCATGAACACCACCACCACCACAGGCACAAATAATCTTTCTCATCTCTCAGTTCCCATAGAATCTTATTGATGTCATAGTATTATTGATTACTATAAATGTTTATCTTATACTAGCCAGAATTTCTGGAGGTCAAAGACTGTCTTACTCATTTCTGATTCCCCGGAACTAGCTTCATAAATAGTAGATGCTCACTAATGATATATGCTAATGAATGAGTATAACTTTTCTACCCTCTCTGATTTTCTTTTGCTTTGAACAAATGTAGCACTTTCGCTCAGTATTTTGATGATTAATCAAGTGTTGCCTTTAGTTGTTTGTTTTTGCATCCCACTTAATTTTTCAGTCACTGGAAAAACAGCAGATACAAAATTGCTGAATAGGTAATACTACAATTTCTTATTAATTAATTTATCAGTTCAGATGGTTATTGAACAACCACTATGCGAAGGACAGTTTTGGTCCTCAGGTCGGGATTATTTCTTTAAAAGATCAATTCAAGCCTCATTCCAAATGCACTGAATCAGAAGTTCCAGAGAAAGAGCTGAGAAATCCATGTTTTGAAGTCTTATAAGGTGATCCTGATGATCAGCTAAGTTTGAAGACTCGAACTGGAGTTTACCAGCAACAACAACAAAAAAGCATGAGCCTGAAGATAAATAAGACACAGTGTGTCGCTTCACAGTCTCCTGCCATTCTTCACTGCATGGCTAGTGAGTAAATCTGGATGCACAAAGAACCCACCACCAAAACTCAAAAACAGAACAAATACAAAAAATCAGAACCATCTTAATTATAGCTTATAACATAAGATCAACTACTTGTGACAATACCTGGAATATGCACACGTATGAAGGTTTTAGCCTATGGGGTGATTTTCTGAGACTGAGATATTGGGATCAAGGAACTCTTACGACAGAAGTACGACTTCTGGTACTTCAGAACAGTGGAGCAGCAGGTCGGAATATACATACGTGGTCTAACATTTCATAGGGTCATAGAAAAATCAAATACATTTTTAGACTCCCATTCTTGGACTGACAGAAAATGTGCCTTTTGAAATATTAGGAAGTGTGTTTGGCTGATCGCACAAGGTAACCCTGTAAGCCCAGAGAACGACTAAAAGTGTAAGCTAGGAGAAACCTGCTCTAACCAGGCAAAACAGTTTAGTTGGACATCATCAATCTTTTATCAGTTGTAATATATGATTTCACATCCATGCAGGCAAGTTGGGACAGAAAAAAAATCCTAGAGAAAATCAAACCAGTGTAAAATTATGCACACAGAACTGATGAAAGCCTACAGTGAAATATAAGCAATTGTTAAAGAGTAAAAGAAAGATGGGAATTTTTTTAAATGGTTACATCCTCTCATCTTCAAAGAAAACATGCATTATCTATGGGGTTGTTTCCTGATATTTTTTAGCTGAAGACAAAGCCCTTTAATATCATAGTAATTATTAATGGGTTATTTTCTGAAAATAGTGTTTTTATGGAATATTTATCTTCAGGTATTCATTAAAGTGCTGCTGAGTGTATAAGAGTATTCTAAGCAGATAATTTAATTGATTTGCAAATGGATGGTATGAAGGAAGTCTGGTCAGAGGCCTAAGCGGATAGTTTGATAAGACTTTAACATGCCTGTTCAGGTTGCCAAAGATCTAATTATAGTGTTGACATTCTAAACTCAGTAGTATGTTTTTACCTTCAATGGATGAAAGGAAAATTTGAAATCAGTGACTCTTCATTTCACTGCTCTTCACCCTAAAGATTAGAGCATTTCAAAACCAATAGGTATGCTACATAAGTAAAACCATGGGAGACATTTCACAACGCAGAGACTCCAGGCTCTGATTGACTTCCCACCATCATGCATTTTTTTTCCTTTCTACTCTTGTGCTGTTTTGATGATCGAGAGCCTGAAAAGAAGCCCGCTGCATTCTGTTTTCCTTTGATCGTGCACTGTGGCTTTCTGCTATAAGCTTCTTAATGCATAAAGGCCAGCCTGAGATAGAAAAATAGGAAACATATCTTTTACTCTGCCCAGTCCAGTTGATTTTTGATATTGTTACATTAACCAATCAAATATATAAATGTTAATTATTTACACCACATCAGTACTATGGACTGACATGGTCAACCTCCTCTTGATAAACTGTAATTTAATCGTAGTAATGATGCATTTAACCACGAATTGAGTAGGTGGCTACACAAGACAGTACAGTTTTAGGTGTTGAGCTATATTTTACTAACTCTCAATTCACATCAGGATTTAAGGTAAGTAGAAAAGAAAAAAGTGAGTTTGGCGGTTGGTAAAAGATAAGAACTTGCAGAAACAGGTAATAGAATATGCCTCAAGTTAATTATTGCATTTTCTTCATTTTATTCTTAACTTACCCACAGTTAAGGCTTTCAGATAAGCTTCAGTTCCAGGAGCTTTCACAGTGTGGGGAGAGCACGTTAGAAATTGGAAGAAGCATGTGAAGATTAACACGGCCACTTTGTTCATCTGTTCTCCTTTTTCCTGCTATCATCTCAGCATCTGAGTTCTTTAAGAGATACAACTGGACTCAGACATCAGGAGTTCCTGGGAGAATTCCAGGAGAATGGTTGCCTCATCTGCACTCTTCCATTCTGAAGAGAACAGACCCAATTCCTGCAATAACGTCTTGGCACATAAACAGGTGGGGAGTATATTGAGGAAGACTCAGAAAAAGCAAAGGTCTAAGGTTGCTTATTTATTTCCAGTAATGATTGTGTCATAGGTGTCCAAGCAGGTTTACATGATTTGCTTACGTATTTCCCATACGTTTACATGCCATTTTCAGAAACGCTCACTCTAACTGTATCAAATCAGATCAAATAAGGTTCAACAATGTACAACTACTGTCTAATTTACTGCTTGTAAAAAATGAAGCTTATATTCACAGCTACTAATGTAGAGAAGTAGACAAAGTAGCTTCAAGCTCTCAGTG
The DNA here is from genome assembly GCF_028018385.1 of Neofelis nebulosa. Lineage (NCBI taxonomy): Eukaryota > Metazoa > Chordata > Mammalia > Carnivora > Felidae > Neofelis > Neofelis nebulosa. The sequence goes on along the minus strand of NC_080782.1, from coordinate 36,747,841 downwards.
GATCATAATTCAAAAGAGTGTATTTCTGTTACCAAATTCTTGATGGTTTCTAGGACAAGCACTTTTTGCAAAACTCTATGCAATTAATCTTGTAAACTTCCCAATTAGTCAGACTTATTTTGGGAGAAAGTAGTAGCTGTTATTCTCATTAGTGTGTCCAACTGTAAGACAGAAAGGATTTGAGAATAACCAGGAAGCCAGGTAAATTAAGGTCAATGTTTGAAACTTTTATTTAATGTTATATCTTTTCCTGAGAAGTTCTTAAAGGAGCATTTGTTAATTTAATCAAAAGTTGCAGGCATAAATGCTATCCTGAGCCGGGGTGGGGTGGGGGTGGGGGGTCTGTTGGAATGAGGTGGATGAGAAAAGGGAGAATCAAGCCCGTGACAGGATTTCTAAACTTGGCTCAACATTCATTATCTCAAAGGTGACTGTGTCATAATGACAGATCACAAAGGGGGAGTACAAATGATGAGCTGGGAGGGATTTAAATATGGGCAGAGAATGCTCATTAGTTACATTAATCTTGACCTAATGGAAGTCTTGGCTTAAGAAGGTGGCACTTACATGAATGAAACTCATGTTCTAAATGCAGGATGTTGGCAGAGTAGAAACAAGTTACCAGAAGGTCGCGGGTCATAATCTCAATGTTTAGTTTATGGGTTCTGAGAAATGAGTGATGAAAAGTAACCATTGCCTGAATAATATTTGGTAATGAAAATTGATTTCAAATGCCATCACGCACACACACACACACACGAACAGATTCACTATAACTCTATCATAAAAGTAAATAAAATTAACTCTATGATAAAAGTAAGTTTAATTTGGGTTGACTGCTAAACTCATCTGCTTGATCCCTTTGGAGATGTTGTTAGGTTTAGTCAAATACACTCTCTTTGTTACCTATGCATAATAGTTTTAGGGGCGCCTGGGTGGCGCAGTCGGTTAAGCGTCCGACTTCAGCCAGGTCACGATCTCGCGGTCCGTGAGTTCGAGCCCCGCGTCAGGCTCTGGGCTGATGGCTCGGAGCCTGGAGCCTGTTTCCGATTCTGTGTCTCCCTCTCTCTCTGCCCCTCCCCCGTTCATGCTCTGTCTCTCTCTGTCCCAAAAAAAAAAAAAAAAAAAAAAAAAAAAAAAAAAACGTTGAAAAAAAATAGTTTTAAAATATGAAAACGCTGGAAAGAAGCCCAAATTGCAGAATTAAAAGTGCATGTGCTGACAATCTCCTATCAGTTAACTATATTTGGAGCCCAAAGCATTTTAAAATAACTAATGGTTGAACTGCAAGAATGTCTAAGTTTACCATCTCCTTCACTTATAAAGTAAATTAGAGCTGTTGTAGAATTTTCTTTCTTTCTTTCTTTCTTTCTTTCTTTCTTTCTTTCTTTCTTTCTTTCTTTCCTTTCTTTTCTTTCTTTTTTTTCTTTCTCTTTCTTCGTTTTCCTTTTTTTTTTTTTTTTCAATTCGGGAGGATCTGTGATAGTTTCTTGCCTTTGTGTCTTGTAGCAAGGAATAAGTAGCTCGCTGTTATGAGTTATGAGATATTGCTTGAATGAATTTTGGTAGTTCAAATTATACTGAAACTGACTTATATACCAGACTTCAGTGTCTGCTTCTGGGAAATCTAGGCATAAACTATATTACTCTTCAGAGTATTTATTTAACTCCTGCAAGGTTTATTCCAAATAACAGTAATGTATTTATCCATAGGCAGAAGGTAGGTAGGAGATAGACAGAGAGAGGATAAGATAAAGGAACATTAATCTTTTGAAATTAACAGGATCTCTGGTCTTTTAGGTTGTTCACATGATACAATAAGGGTTATCCAGCTTATATTAGGAAGAACTAGGGACTGAACAAAAGACTTCTTGCTAAAGACATATGCTCTTATTTTAATCTGTGTATCTAAAGACATTGAAAGTTAAATACAGGGTCACCTGTGTGGCTCCATCCATTAATCATTGGACTCTTGATTTTGGCTCAGGTCTTGATCTCAGTTTGTGAGATGGAATCCCATGATGGGCTCCATGCTGTTAGCATAGAGCCTACTTGGGATTCTCTCTCTCCCTCTCTCTCTCTGCCCCTCCCCTGCATAATCTCTCAAAGTAAATAAACTCAAAAAAACTTCAACAAAGGCAATCCAATATAAAATTGGATATTATATATATCTATATATATCTATAAATTTATAATATATACATATTATACATATACATACATATATATGAATGGTAATGATCATGTCCAAGTGAGGTAAATCCCAAGAACATAAGGTTGCCCCCCCCACATACACACTCTCTCCCTCTCCAACTTCAGTGTTATTTGATGATTGACTCTTATTCTACAAATATTGCCTTGTGTGGGAGGTACCCCTTCCACATTCTTTTCCAGCTTCCTACACTTCTCTACTCATTACAGCAATTATTATGTTCTTTTAGAGTTACTTTGGCCATTAGATTATTAGTTGTTGGAAGCTGGGGCTATGTATTACATATCTCTGAATTCTTAAAATCTGTCATACTTCTGTTTAAAACATATCTGTTGGATTGAACAGCACTAGAGGGGCACTCATACAGGCCCTAACTCCAAAATTGCCCCTACTTTCCTATTGTTAAAATTCCTCATTAAAGCTTCTGTCTTTGGGGGAAATATTCTGTCCTTTATTAATATGCAAATATTTCTAACTACTTAACACGTTTCAGGCTTTTGTCAACTATTTACACCTTAGTGTTAATTGGTTTATCCCAGTCTTTCTGCTGTTGTAGTTTGCTGCCAGCAGGATTTAATAAGGGAAATATGCATATGGAGCAGAAGTGTGTGTGTGTGTGTGTGTGTGTGTGTGTGTGTGTGTGAGTTTGAAAAGAAAGAAGAGATGGAGGGTGGAGGGGAAATCTTATTTTTTATATAATAAATTATCAATAAAGTAGATAATAAAGCATATAATTATAATATAATAAATTCTAGAAAATGTGTAATATTTATATATATTTATTATATAATAAATAATAATTTATATAATAAAGTTATTTATATAATTTATATATAATTATATATAATGTGTGTGTGTGTGTATATATATATACATTACTGGTCCAGTATTCAATCTAGAATCACAAATAACATTTATATGTCATGTATTTTTAGGTGTCTTTAATCTGGAAAACTTTGGCAAATCTTTCATGAGCCTACATGGCCTTAAAATATGTGGTGAGTTCAGGGAAGTCTGCATGTAGAATATTTCTTAATTGTGATGGAGTATTTGTGTTGAAGTTTCCATATGAATAGACTCAGGGTCTGTATTTTTTGCAGGACTATTGCAAAAGTGATGTTATGTCTTTCTTGTTGCATGATATCTGGAGGCACATGATATTAAGTTGGTTCATTACTGGTTAAGTTTGATCATTTTAGATTATGTCTACCAGATTTGTTCACTATAAGGTTCTTATAACTCTTTGTAATTGATACATATTTTGTGGAATCTTTGTGACTTGGTAAATATCTTCTTTCTCATCATAAGTTCATCCACTATAGTTCACCTACATAATTGCTACCTAAACAAATTTATTCTACTAATATCTGTGAAATGGTGATTTTGTAATTCTATCATTTCTTCTATGTTCATTGAAATTCTACTATAAGAGATTTTTCTTTCTTCCCATTTATTCCTTTTATTCATTTATATTGGCATGAACCCTTGATCTAAATTTGTTTTATGGGCTATAATATGCTAATACTATTATTTTTTTGATGCCTAAATTCTCCCAGATTTGGTCAGTGGCAGCCATTTCAAGGTAGCTCCAATGTTGTTTCCCCACCATTCCTAGAGCCCTTCTTTTTCTTCCTGGTTCTAAGCTGATCTTTGTATGTTCTTTGCACTAGTTCACAAATCAGCCATTTATATGAGACCTTAGGTTGCTTTTATCAGAGAATGGTATTTAGAAACCAAGATCTGGGTAACAGGTGTGATCACTGCAACTGCAGTGTCTTGCTTCTAAATCCAGTCACAGAGGATGCTATGAAATACACACACACACACACACACACACCCTTATATCTACTTTTGTATCCACCTATTTATCTTTAATTAATTAATTAATTAAGTTAGTTAGTTATTTTATTGTATTTAATTTAAAACATGAGTTCAATTCCAATCCAACTGTAGGGATAATTCCAGCCTTTTTCTTTTCTATATTTTTAATCTCTAACAGTAATAAGTCTGACCCTCATAAAGAATACATTTATATATTTGCTTATCTCAGAATAAATATAAAATAATTTAGAATTTCCAATATATATCACCACAGAAAACAAACTTACTAAATAGAATCCAGTATTTGTTTACAATATCTTTTAGCCTTAGGGTATAGAGTCAACATACTATTTTTGAAGTGACTTGGATTAACACCCCCTCCTTTGTGGTCTTGTTATTTATTTTAAGTATAGGTTAGTTTATTCATTATAGCTTTTCATTTTGATATGTTTCCTAACCTGGCTAATTGCATTTTTTTATTGTTTTTTTGTTTTGAGTATGTGAAAAATATAACATGATTTTAAAAACTGAAGCTGTATAAAAAAGAGTACACAGAGAAGTATCCCTTCCCCCTTCCTTTGTATCCTGTTCCCATCCTTCATTGTTTCCACCTCTTTCCTACCCACTCTGTATGCACAACATATCATTCATTTCTGATTTATCTTTCCTGTGTTTTTGCACAATGATCAGAGATATTTATATATTTGTTATAATCCTATTTTTCTGACACAAAACAGTTCATTATAGATACTTTTTGCCTTTTTTTAAATTTTTGCTTAAAAATATATTCTGGAAGCTATTTCCTACTCATTTATAGAAATATAACATCATTTTTTTTAAACAGCTGCACAGTATTTTCTTGTGTGGATGAAGTTACTAAACCATACTCTTATAGACAGAAGTTTGCATTGTTCTTAATATTTTCCAGAAGATTTAATTTTAATAAAGTTGAGAATTCTGCTTATTATACTAAAATGGACAAAATAATTATTGAAATAAATAAAAGTATCCTTATGACTAAGAGTGACTTGAAAATTTCTTTTGGTATATAAAAGTGAATACACAAGAAATGGATCTTATTCAAGAGTTCATCTAGGAGCTGGGGAAAGTAGGAAACAGTGGGTTTGGATGATTGTAGGAGGAAAGTAAAATGTAGTTTTCATCATTGTGCAATATGTTTATTACACACAATTCTTCATTTCATCAATATCATAAGTAATTCCAAATAAAACATCTGAATATTTTAGCTCTATACTCTGTTTATATGTGTATTCTTAAGTGTTAAGTATCTATAAGAACTAAAAGGAGATAAGGCATACACCTGGATAATAGGAAGAATAGAAATTATTGTTGTTTGAGAAAAAAAGTAAAACAGTCTATATCCAAGTACAATTACATGTGTATATATAGCACACACATGGAGACAGGCAGAGAGAGACAGAGACAGTTAGACAGAATATATAGATATTCTATACTACACATTATATATTTTATATAATATATGTTACATTATATATTATATTTCATACATATATATATACCTCTACAAACTACTAAAGCAGAGTAAAAAAACCCATTAATTGAAAGTAACCCCAACTGATTACCCATTTTACTAGATTGAAAAAGCCTCTCCTTCGTTAAAGGGATGTTAAAGTAAGAGGAAGTTTGTAAGATGGGGTGATCCCATAAACAGATGAAGACAGGGCAAGTCCTCTACTCTGAAAAAGTGTCCTCCATTTGGTATCAGTAGTCTATGCTCAGTATATAGTAAACACGGATTCATTTGCAAGTAATGGAACATAAACACAAAACAGATTAAACAAAATAAGTAATTTATTGGCTCAGAAAACAGGTCAGAAGTCTAATTTCAGAAAAGTCTTTATCCAACTGATTAACTATGTCTCCATGAACCAGATTGTTTTATGACTTTGCTGTCAATGACATCTTTTTTTTTTTTTCATCAAGATGTTTGCAAGAAACATCCAAGAAGCAAGCCTGACTTGACTACCTATATTGCTATTTTTGCTTGGTCAACTCCAGTAGGAGACAGTGCATCCCCTATACTAACCATCAAGCAATAGCCTTGTGCTTCACTTTGGGACGACTTGGATTACATTTCCACATTGAATCAAATTGTATAGCCGGATGACTGAACACACTTGTTTTCTTAAACCTATTTGAAATGTCTATTGCTAGAGCTTGAGATACTATCGATCAATCGATTTCAAACCACAGGCTGCTATTCAGTGGGCTGAAACAATGTTGCAACCCACTGGATGTTGCTGACTAGATGTTGCAAAAACCTTCAACAATATATGGAACACCTGGTAATCACTTCCTATGTCCCATTATATCTATTTGAAAACAGGGGAATGGTGGAGGTACTCAGTGCAGCTTCACAGATTATTTCCATACTTTCATTTTAGAATTCCATGAGTAGTATATCTTTTCCTTAACTGGAGATGCTCAGGCTTCCAACTACTATAGGCCTCTTATCTTTTGAGTCAAAATTTACAAACAATGCTTTAGGTCCTTTTTCTAACCCATATATTTTTCTTATAATCTTTCATTGAATAGAAAGGTGAGTGCGGGGAGAAAAGGTTATGGAGATGTCCTCATGCTTCTCCTTTATTTCCAAGACTCCAAGAAATTTGAGATAAATTATCTGTTACAAAGAAATTTTGGTAGCAAGTTTAACTAACATTTTTTAAGAGATTTAACATATTTTAAGTTAGAACTAAATATGATCCTTTCCATTATGGCAAGAAAAGAAAAATGGAAAAGATGTCACTGGCTACATAATAAAACATTTCCAAGTAGTTTCAACTTTTCTATTTTTTTTAGGACATGTTATATGACTTTGTAGAGTTGGGACATTGTCTGCAGAAATGAAATCATTTAATTTGACACTTTTTGTTTTTAATTTCTTCTTGGTAATTGTGTATGCTGTACCTTAAAAAAAAAAAAAACTAGAAGAACTGCTAAATGTTATACCTATCTGCCAAGAGACGAGAAGTCTCATTTTTGGGAAAATAGACAATCACATTAAGGTAGCTTGATCAAAATGAAAATTAATTATTTGTAAGCCTTAAGGGAAATCATTAGTCTAAATAAGAATGCTGAAAGAACCCACTACATGAAGAGAAAGGAGGCTTTTTTCCCGTCACACTGCCTAATGCAGAAACTAAACACAGATATAATGATCATGGTATTTTTGTTTCCACTGCATTATTTGAATTAATGTCTCCAAGGAATAGACCATCAAGTTAAATCAGCATTAAGAACATTTTCATGAATTTCAAAGTCTCAAATTAGCATTAACTATTTGTTATTCAGAATGCCAATCTTCAAAACTATCTTAATGAAATTATCTTTGTTTTTAGAGGATATTCCTTATTATTTGTTCAGTGTTTTGAATGCAGCAAAAGCTCCTCAAAGAGAAAAATCATGGAGATGAATTTGCTAATTAAATTCCTTAAAAGGAAATCAAAAGAACAGATACGGTAATTACATCCTGAATTAATGAGTAGTCTTCTTGGGGTTCAGTCATCTTTAAGATTACGGGCAGAGACAAAGGACCTCAATTCCTGTTAGGCAACAGGCATAATTGTGTTAAATAAGATGAACAGGTCCAAGGAATCTTAAGGCCCATATGGAACTCACAACCATAATGGGAAGACAGAGCGGAGTAGGTTAGGTCAAAGGGAAAGAGTCAGAAGCCTTTGGAAGGACTGGGAAGGCCATGACTGTCCTGACAGCTCTATTTTATTCCTCCTCATAGAGATTGTACAAATGACAGACAGGGTAGACAATGTTTAGACAACAGTGTAAATTTCTAGCTAGATGGTAGTACTATGTGCAATGTCTACACGTTTCCTTTGAATAGCAGAAGACTATTATCCTGTAAGGGTCTGAAACAATAAGTTATTTGGTGACATACTCTAGAATTTTTCCTCCCTCTCTCCTCATCTCCACATGGCAGAATCAAGAATTTGGATAGAGCTCTACTACTTGTAATTCTACAGGATAGGGATGACCCAGAGAAACACTGTTTTATTACTGGGGATGTTTTTGTGATCTCAATATGCTCATGACCGATGGCCTAAAGGATATATATGTATTAACTACAAATATCCTTTTATACTTTTTGATATATTTTTATAAATAAATGGAGAAATCAATCAATATATGCAGAACCGGATACTATGATTATCATTATACCATGTATATATCATCCAATTTTCAGATATTAATATGAAGAATGGAATTTTTTAAATTAAAATTTTCCTCCTAAATAAATAGAAAAAAATTATCACCTGAATTTTTAAGAACCTTGAAACATTAGATTTTGTTCTTAAATAATGTTAAAGACATCCATAGAGCCCTTACTTGTGACAGGCAAATGCCTGGGTTTCTTGTCATGCAGCCAATTGGTGTCTGTGCTGGATTCTCCAGCTTATTCAACCTCCAGTTCCATTTTGCCTGCCGTACCTTCAGCACAGAAATAAGGAAAGGGCTTGGAGAAGAAGGTGAAGGTAGAGATTGTAAGCAAAGATTTAGGAGTGAAAGATTCTGTACAACTCTAAAAGCAGGTGAAGGGAAGAGATGGATTGAACAAACATTCCTTTCTACCACCAGCTGGAAGCATCTTTCACTCCTGACATCAAGAAGCTAATTATTGAACTCAACCTCTCAGGTATGCCAAGCTGAACGCTGTTGGGATGTTGCTTTAAGCAGATAGCAGAAGACCTCTTATTCCCTCATTCTCTAGGTTTCCATTCTGGTTACTTAGCTCCCTGTATGGATAGTTTTCCAGTCTCTCAGATCAGCTAGTACAGGCTTAAATATATAGTATTCTAACAAGGAGCTCTGACTGAATCTAGGTTAAGCAAGATCAGGGGTTATTCGTTTTATGAAAATATATGTAATGCCTAATCTAAGTGAACAGATGTATTCAACATGACCTCATTTTCAAGATAACCTAACATTTTGTATTTTTACAGAAAAGTCTTGGAGCAGTGAATGGGAGCCAAACCAAAGGTATAAGAGCATGAAGAGGAAGATAACTTGCACAAGAAAGATTAGAAGGAGAACAACCTCAGAGGTATCTGACAGTGATGTGAAGCCAGAAATTTTGAAGAATAATTGACACACAGGCTGGTGGAAGTTAACAGCCTACATTTCTGGAGTCCACCACCCAGATTTGGATCCACTATCTTAATGCTTTGAATTTCTCATAAGAAATGGGGCCCACATTCTTCACTACCTATTTTCAAAGTTTTTATGACAATTGCAAGGGCAATCATTAGTAAGTGCCAATTGTCTTATCAAAAAATTCTTATTAATAAAGTATAACCAGTGAGAGGGAAGGTCTCTGGTAACTTATTACAAGAATCTTTTCTTTACTCTGATCTGTCCAACATATTCATTAAAAACTTGGGCAAGAATTTTACTTATCACATGTGTGAGTACCTTGTATCTAGGTAAGATGGAAACTATATTAGATAAAGGGGTCAGCAGTAATACAATAACTTGGCACCTGGAGATGTAAGGCAACCTAACAAGTCGAAATTTAGTATTTATAAAGATGATAAGGCCTTAATTTGCTTGAAAAACTAATTGCTTAAGCACAACCTTAGTGGGAGCAGGGGACATAATTTAGTCCAGTAGGTGAAAACCAAATGTAAGGCTTTAAGTCAACTGGAACCTTTCCAGAAAGCAGCATGGTAAGCTAAGTATTAGAAAAATCATTATTTTAGGCTACACAATGGATTTCCCCTTTCTAAACAAAAAACACCATAGCTCTTCACTCAGGTTTGGGTGCCCAGATAAGCTGTTCCTCACTTAAAGGAGAATGTTAGGATGAGGAAAGGAATGGATAATGTGGCTGGGGTCAAGGTGGAGGAAAGGGAAATGCTAAACCAAAAGAAGAGAAGACAGAGTGAACTCAAAAAAAAAAAAAAAAGGAGAATTATCTTCAAATATCTAAGTAGCCTACCTGTCATTTAGAGAAGAATTAGTTGTAAACTTGATAGTTTGAACCTGAACCACCAGAAGGAATTGAATAGAAAACACTTGAATCACTCTGGAAGAATTGTATTGCTTTCTAACGTAAAGTTTTTAAATAATAAAATCCATGAATATTTATAGTAGAAATTATGAAAAATCAAGAAAGGTGGAAAGAAAAGAAATTGTACATAATCCCACAGATGTAGAAACATTGTCCCCTGCAAACAGCTGAATAAAAGCTACTTGTTATAATTTATCTCACTGTTAGGAATGAGATTATTTCTGATATCCAGTTTTCTCATTGAATTTGCAAACAACTGAGAAAGTATATGAAAGCAATCAGAAAACTCAACAAAAATGACAGGGCAACATGAGGGTGCCCACATTAAGTGGGACCACCCTTATCGGCCTGTTTTGGGATGTGGTCTGCTTTGTCAGGGTGAGGATTATTTGTTCCTGTGCATCATGAAATACACAAGTACTGTCCGTCAATCTCACCAAAGGAATAAAAACTATAATTTTGTATTCTCTGAAGATCAGTCAATAATCTTATATAAAATATATCCTGTATAAAACAGCTTATAATTTAGAACAGAACGCAGTTATTCAGTTGTTAAGGGCCTATTTCTTTTCTATGTTTTTTCTTGGTCTGAAATAAAGATTATGATTACGAAGTGAGGTGCCTCCTGGCTAAGCATTAACCAAAACTATGTCACTTAAAGATCTCATTGCTTCAGTTCACTGTATCCACTCCTAACCCTGCTAATTTGCTAATTGGTATGATTTCTGCCAGTAACTCACCAGAATCCTTACGCAGGCAAAGTTAATAAGTCATTTCATAGGTGCTGAACTGCAGTTTTGGATGCCTTTTACATGCTTAACAGACTCTGTTTTCTTTGTGACATTATTTGGAATCATTGGAGAAGAGGTTTCATGTTTTTTGTCATTTTACACCCATTATCTTGTTCCATTGCTATCTTGACATGTTCCCTTCTCACAGCTTTGATTCAGGAGACTGAGATAATAAATGAATTTAGGCTGTGTTTGGAAGAGACTAGAAATTCTCAAGAATGAGTGTCCTCTGTAATTTACACAGCTTCGCTCTGCCCCCCATTTGGCTCTGCAGGCTGGCCAGGGCTGGGATCCTCTGACAGGCATCATTATTTCTTCCCCAAGCAGAGTTTACATTCCCTTCTTGGGCAGGAGAGGTGACCCTTGTGCCAAATATTGCTACCCAGCAATTAGAGCCATTGCTAACACATTCTCTGAAAGCTCAGACAGGAATATAGTTAAGCCACACATAACTTTGCTCATCACAGCCTCAGGAATAATTCCTGGAGACTGGAGAGGGATCTCACTCCTTTCCATACAGCAGTCTATGTCACCTTAGCTGTATCCCTTTCTCTGGTCAGCCATTCTAAAATAAATTATCTTGGGGTGCCTGGGTGGCTCAGTCAATGAAGCCTTGGACTCCTGATTTTGGCTCAGGTTGTGATCTCATGGTTCATGAGTTCGAGCCCCACATTGAGCTCTGTGCTGGTAGATTTTCTTTCTCTCTCTCTCTCTCTCTCTGCCCCTCCCCTACCTGTGCGTTTGTGTGCACACTCTCTTTCAAAATAAATAAATAAACTTTAAATAAGTAAATAAAAAATAAATAAAATAAAATCTCCATCATACTCTATCCCATCATGCTGCTCTCATTTTCTTTGCATTTTCACCATCTGACCGATTATACTGCATTTTGTTATTTAGCTATTTCTTGTCTCCATTTGCCCCACCCCCTCCCTTGGAATGTAAGCTGCCTGAAAACAAGGACTTTGTTTCTGTCTAGCACTGCAACCCAGTGCCTAAAATAGTGCCCAGAACATCATAGATTTTCAAGAAAACTTGTCGAATAAGTGATAAATGACTTTGCTGGAGTGGCTTATAGAAACAGCTGAAGAATATGGTGGTTTGCTTTATCATATACACTTGCTTTCTCGGCCCCAGCATAAGCACACATGTAATATACACACACAGAAATCAAGGGTGGCTTGTATGGTCATCCTGTCTTATTTAAAAAAAAATATGTATTCAGTAAATATTTGTTGATTGAGCAAATGCATTAATGAAAGCATGAGTTTGACAACTAAAGGTTGTTTAAAAATATTTTTCTAGGGGCGCCTGGGTGGCTCAGTCGGTTAAGCTCCGACTTCGGCTCAGGTCACGATCTCGTGGTCCGTGGGTTCGAGCCCCGCGTCGGGCTCTGGGTTGATGGCTCAAAGCCTGGAGCCTGCTTCCGATTCTGTGTCTCCCTCTCTCTCTGGCCCTCCCCCGTTCATGCTCTGTCTCTCTCTGTCTCAAAAATAAATAAACGTTAAAAAAAAATTTAAAAAAAATATTTTTCTAATTGGAGCACTGAAAGGATAACCCAGGAAGAAAAGAAGAGAAGAATTGAATGAACAGGACACCTTTTCATACCTTCTTGCCTAACTGGAAAGACGTTATAAGGATGACACTGAGCTTTTCCCTCTAACTGGTAATAGAGAAGGAGAAAACCCTAGGTGACCAAAATAAAATATGAAGTGAATGTGTCCCATTGAATGATAAATAAATTGAAATTCAATAAACGAGTTAGAAAAAAATATCTAATTTGCTCCCCGTTTTACTGGAGAAACAACTTTAACTCTTCGGTCACAAGTGTTGACAGTATTCTCATCAAAAAGGCACAACTGAAGGGAACAGTAAGGCCTGCCAGTGTCTTCCATCATAAGGTGCAATTTAAAAATAACTTTCTGTCTTCTCCAAAGATAGGGAAACGGGTGAGGAGAGCAGAGAGTGGGATCCGGCAGAAATACCTATTTTCAGTCCCTTAATAAACACTGACTTAACCTGCTTTTTAAGACTGACAGAGTTGGTCCCCAGGATACTTCCAGGCTTGCAGCATATAATCTGGACCACCAGGAGGTCTGGGACAAAGGATCAACTTGCAAGATCCCAAGGACCTGGTGGCACCTTCCAGCTCCTGAGAAAGGCATCTTGATTTAGGTGCACACATAAATATACAAATGTTCTCGGCTGCTTGGCAGAGAGCCCAGCGCAGGAAAAAACATTATGCTTCTTTTTGCAAAGTGCCATTAAAAGCCACGGACTGTGCCAGATTGAGTTATGAGATGCTTCTTAGTTTTTTGGCTTCCTCGGTACGTCTTTAAGGGTCAGTGCAAAGTTTCTCTACAGCCATCTCTCAGTTCCTAAATTACAGCTACAATTTGGAGAAGAATTTTTCCCCCACAGTTGATAATTAATAAAAGATAAGAAAAACTACCTTTTATAATGCTGATAAAAAACATAAATTGTGCATGGTACTATATGCGCAAAGTGCTGTCTCTGTGTAGGCCCCTTTAAAGGAAAGGCCTTCCAATTTCTGACAACTTTGTGTGGATGTTCTTTAACAATAGTTTTCTTCTTTTACACACGCACACACACACACACACACACACACAAAACATTCAACTTCCTTTGTTTCTCGAAATGTTATCTTTACTTTTTTTCCTTCTCACATTCATTCTTGCTCATAAAGCAGATCCATTAAGCCATCTGCTTACCCCGGCTAAGAGAGTTCTAAAGTGCTCTACTATACCAGAGCACTGGTTGCACTGTTAGTTTGTTATCAGTTTTGACAGTTTACAAGCCCCCAATTGGTATGAACCAAGTTTTATTCAGAGCTTTGTACCAAAGGAGCAATCGTAATGAAATTAATTACTGCATTTATTGAAAGTGTATCATATGCTAGGTACAATTTACATATATTAGGTCATTCAGTCTTCGCAACAATTCTGTGAAGGATAATTAAGTTTGCATAGGTGAAGGAACCCAATCACAGAGAAGTCGCATTCCTTGGAAATAGTTGAGATCCAAAACCGTGTGAATGTCATCAGATACTCTTAACAAAAGTGTGTGTTGTAGGCCCTCAAATGTATGCTGAATGAACTGTTATCTGTTGAGTGTAGAACTGTTAGAGGCCTAATATAACCAACGTGATCATATGCCCTCAAAAATAATTCTGGAAACACCCACAATTCATCTTGTTAGTATTTCCATTGCAAACCTGCCCTAGTAGTCTCCCAGAAGCCTCATTGTCCTTTCCACCCTTTTGCCTAGTGACTCCATCTGAGTTCAGTTTAGCTAGTGCCATTGCATCTAGAAATAACAAAGTCCTATTTGCAGTGGCATTAAGGTATGCTTGGGTACACTTTTGTGTCTCTCCCATGCCTATCTCCCTTGCAGTATAATTCAAAATACTTAGTGAAATCCTAGTTATGGATATGCCCCCTTTTGGATATGTAGAGAGGGTACATAACTTTTTTTCCTGACAATCTCTGCTCTTGGGCTGTCATTTCACATGCAATCTGTACCTTTTTCCTGATAGAACTATCTTGCCCAAGTTCTCAGTCTAATCTTCAAAGACACGCAACCAGAAGGCTCTGTTGCATGGAAAAGGTCAGCTCATCATGAGCTAAAAGAAGACAGACAGTTCATGATTCGCAGCCTTAGCATCAAGTGAAAATACCTAACTCCTGAGGAAAGCTGACAGAAGCTTCTAAAATCATCATGTTCCCCCACAATGAAAGTTGGCTACAAAGGGTTGGAAGATAAAAGACACCACTAGAACAGTCACTTTGAAAAGTTGCTGCAAATTACAAATATCAGCTTTTATTTTTTAAAACCACCACAGAGTTAGAGTAGGGCTATTAGTAGCTTATTTTGTAGTCCAGTATTTCAATCGGTGGTTAAACTATCATATCACAGTACCTCATGTACAGTAGCCAGACAGAGAGGGTAGCCAAGCCCAGCTTTTATATAAAGGCAATTATACTGCAAGCATCTAATATTTCTCGAGTATTTATTGTATGCAGATATGGTGCTAGACACTTCATATATTATTTCATTTAATACTCATTATTACTCTCAGAGACAGGAACTAATATATCATCCTCATTTTACACATGAGGAAACTGAGTCATAGGAAAATTAAGTAACTCTCCCAAGGGCACAAAACTAATGGAACTAGAATTTGAACCCTGGCAATATTAACTATGGCAGTTGTTTTTGCTTGCTTAACAGGAGCCAGGAGAATACCCCTGGGAATGTATTTGGATGGAAATGGCAGAATATAAGACTAGAGAAGCAATAATTCTTTGTCTTGAGAACACTTTCTCAGAATACAACACTTGAAACTTTGGCAAAGTCCTCTGGAAATAGGACAAACTCCCTGCTAAGATGGTTGTTCGAAGTCTAAAGAAACTCGACCAGTGCTGAACAAAGTAGAATGCCTGAGTTGCCCTGGAAGATGGTAGAGGAAGGAACAAAATAGATTGGAGAAAATGGGCAGCTGGAATAGGTATATTAGGTAAATTAAGATACCCTGTCCCCCAAGGATTGTGTGCCATGGAAGGGCTCAGAGAACACACTATTTATCAAATATGTCAGAAATGATCTGGTATGAGGGGGATCACTGGCATAACCAAGTTCAGTAGTAGCTCTCTGCAGGCCAGGGCTGATTGTAGGGGAAGCACTTATAGACTTGAGCTCATTAATATCCATAAAGATGATGAGGTCCCAAAGAAATAGAGGCCAAGTGGTGATACTTAACTGTCAAACAATTTCTGTGATAGCCAACAAAGACATCCAGAGGGTTTTGCTTAACCCACACAGACTTCTGAAGATGACTAATGGAATACGGTTGTCCCTACAGAAAAGTAGGCAAGTATTTTATTTTTAAAGTTTAATATCCACAACTGAAAGGATGTAGGAATGGAAGACAGGAGACTCAGTGTGGTAAAACGTCATAATCTCTTGTTCAGATCCCAGACATAAGCCTGTTTTCAAATCCAGAACCTATTGACCAAAGAGCTGGTTGGTTTACTAAGAGGAAGCAATATAAAAACACCATAGCAAGGATATACTGTGAAAATTTCCCCAGTTTTCCCCCCAAAAGAACCTATGGCTATTTACTTAGGTAGTTTTACCTTGGGGAAATAAGAATATTCAGACATTCCAAAGAATATTGAGCACAATGTCTCAGTTGATACGCAGACAACCAAAGCATCATCATGCCCACACTGTTAGAGTCAGGGTTTATAGGAGGCAGGTGATAAATAAACTTCTGGCACATAGCACCCATAACAAAGTGTTCTCTCTCTCTCTCTTTCTCTCTCTCAAAAATGTTTATACTTTAGCAATAATGCCACATTTGGTACAGTGGGTGAAACCAGATCTACTTAGGTAAGCCTACACTAGTCTAAAATCTACAGTAACTATCCTGAATCCATTTAGATTCTACAGGGGCAGAATGGCAAATTAAATCTAGACATGTGTGCTGGTTTATTTTATATCAACTTGACTGCCCAAATATTTAGTTAAATATTATTCTGGGTATGTCTGTGAAGATGTTTCTAGATGAGATTAACATTTGAATCAGTAGACTGACTAAAGCAAATTGCCCTTTCTAATGTGAGGAGGTCCCATCTAATCATTTGAAGGCCTAACTGATTGAGCGGTAATATTGTTTTTTTTTTGTCTTTGGACTCAAACTGAAACACTGGTCCTTCCTGGATCTTGAGCCTTATGACTTTCAAAATGAAACTTACATCAGTTTTCCTGGTTCCTAGGCCTTTGGATTCAGACTAGAACTACACCATTTACTATCCTGGGTCTTCAGCTCATTGACTAAAGATCTCGGGACTTCTCAGCCTCCACAATCATGTGAAACAATTCCTTATAGTAAATATCTTTCAATAGATAGATTGATACATAAATAAATGATAGATAGATAGATGGATAGATAGATAAATTCAAATGCTTTGTTTGAAATTCATCAGTCAGTTTTTGTTCCAACGCTACACTTCCCACTAGCTACTGTTAGTCAATGACTGGAAGGAAGAAAAAGTAAGGCAGGACCATTCCTGGGAAATATGGTGCTCCTTTGACTGGCAGCCTTGGCTCAAGGACTCCTTTGGATTCTCCCAAGGCAGCTCTTGAAATAAATTCTTGGGCTTAGTTTATTTGGGAGACGATCCCATTATGCTGAAGTGGGAAATCAGAAAAAGTGAGACAGGGAAGGAGAAAAAGTAAATATAAGGATGTGTTATAGAGACTACCATAGTGGGCAACAGTGTCTTAATTCTGCCAAAAGTTCCTGAGAAGGGTATAAATACCTCCCAGAATTTTCTTCCTGAAGGGCAGGCACTGGATCATTTACCCATGAACTGCTATCTCCCATTGTCTCAGGTTGGCGTGGCTCCTTCACATCAAAGAACACCCTAGGGCAGAGTGTAAGATACTTGATGCATGGGAAAGCAGAGACATTGCTTGTCCTTTTCTCAATGAATTTCCAGTGCCTTGCACATACTTGTTTATCAGTAAGTATTGAACTAATAAGTGGATAAATGAATGAATGAATTTATTGATTGTTAAAGATCATTTACTTTAGTAGTTCTCAAGTGTTAGTCTGTGTATGGACAGTATCAAAAGCACCTGTGGGCTGTTTAAAAATCAAATATTCTTTTGAACACTGGTGATTCAGTAGACCTGGTATAACCCAACATTCTTTTTTTACTGTTTATTTTTTTTAAATTTTTTTAACATTTATTTATTTTTGAGACAGAGAGAGACAGAGCGTGAACGGGGGAGGGGCAGAGAGAGAGGTAGACACAGAATCTGAAGCAGGCTCCAGGCTCTGAGCCATCAGCCCAGAGCCGGACGCGGGGCTCGAACTCACGGACCGTGAGATAGTGACCTGAGCTGAACTCGGATGCTCAACCAACTGAGCCACCCAGGCGCCCCGCTGTTTCTTTATTTTTGAGAGAGAAGGAGAGACAGAGCGAGGGAGAGAAAAAGGGAGGGAGGGAAAGAGAAAATCTCTTTGTGTACTGTCAGCACAAAGCTCAGCATGTGGCTTAAACCCACAAACCATGAGATTGTGACCTCAGCCGAAGTCCAATGCTCAACCGACTGAGCTACCCAGGTGCCTTATTCTTAAAATTCTAAAATTCTAAAAATTCTTGGGGCGCCTGGGTGGCTCAGTCGGTTAAGCATCCGACTTCAGCCAGGTCACGATCTCGCGGTCCGTGAGTTCGAGCCCCGCGTCAGGCTCTGGGCTGATGGCTCGGAGCCTGTCTCGGATTCTGTGTCTCCCTCTCTCTCTGCCCCTCCCCCGTTCATGCTCTGTCTCTCTCTGTCTCAAAAATAAATAAACGTTAAAAAAAAAAAATTCTAAAAATTCTTATTTAAAGAAATTCTCATGTGATTTAGAGGCAAAGCCTGCACTGATCTCATTGTACTGATCTATTGATCTGATTCCACAACTAAAGCTCATTTCTCTTTCCTACAAGTGGAAGATATTTTGTGATATGTTCTATCAAACAACCAAACTGTAGCTTTTTAGTTTTTGTATGTAAAACTTTTACCCAATTTGTCAGTAATTGAGAACAGTTCTACAGATGGATTGACTTAAGTTTCACATCTTTTCCATTTCTCAGTTAGGAATTATCAGGAGTCAGTAATTATAAGCCCAGTTTAAGTACATCTTAAATCTTCAAAAGAGACATTTCAGTACTCATGGGCTATCAGATTGCAGATGGGCTCAAGAGAAGACACAGTTATACAGAAATAACTGGAGTCCAGGCTTTCAGCATTTGCTCAATTTCACTTCTGATAAGTTTTAATTCTCTCTATTATCTAAAAGCATAGACCAAGGGATAGAAAAGAAGACTTCTACAATTTCAGAAACTGAAGTCTTAAAGGGTAAGGGAAATAGATATAAGAAAAATGGTTTAGGAACTTTGAGATATGGAAGCATGAATTCCATTTGTCCTAGAATCTCCTGGGTACGCATTTTAGTTTAACACACATGGTGAAGCAGCTGCTTTGATGTCATCTTTTGGCCATTCAGAGACACCCTCTGCTGGAATTCTTCCTCAGGGGCTCCATCCAAAAGGGTTCGATGTGTAAATTAATATGTAAACTCAAGACTTTCATTATCTCTTTCAGGCGACATCATTTCAGAGCCAGATGACATTAATAATGGAGCAGTGAAAAAGATGTGACCCATAAACATCTTAGCACTGCCTCTGACTTAAGTTTATTTTCACATTATAAAATACTATAGACTCAAAAAATTCAAAAAATTCTAAAGAGGAGCCCATAGAAGATAAAAACAACTGTATTTCTACCAACCAAAGACAATTAAAAATTTTGGTGCTATTTCTTTGTATTTATACATGCTTCTTATTTTGTTAGGTTAATAAATGAATACATGAAAAAAATAGAAGATAGATAGATAGGTATATAATGCCTTTCTCCTATGTATACACTTTTTTGTGCTTTTTCCACTCAAGAGTATAACATAAGAAAATTATTCATTGAAAATCCTTTATAGAAATAATTTATTATTCTCCCTCACATTCTGCTATCTATATATTCCTTATATTCAAACATTCCTATATTATCTAGATTTATCTTCTCTTTTTTTCTGGCATCAATCATAAGGCCATGATCATCTACACACAGAAAGTTTTTTTCTATATTGTTGCTTCTTTAATTTTATAAAAGGAGAATTATGGTTTCAAGGAGTTTGAATGTTTTTATATTTCTCGATGTATTTTTAAACCCTTGAGTAAAAGCCAAATTAAAGAGAGAAAATGCACACATAAAGATATATGTGGATTTCACAGTGTTGCCATTTTTAGTATATAATTGTTTGGACTTAACTCTGAAGTAAAGTACAAAGAGCGGGAATACACATATCTAAATGGATGTTTCCTACCGGAGAGCTTGATAATGACATGGTGATTTTTTTTCCTCTTTTCCTTTTTCCTCTTTAGTCTTCTTGAATTATCACATTATACATTTAGGAAGCAGCTGTGAATTGTAGGGCAAAAGTGGAAAGATATCAGCCATTCATTCACTCAACAAATATTGAGTGACTACTACGTGCCAGGAAACATTCTAAGTGCTGGAGATACTGAGGTGAAAGAGGACTAAACCTACTGAGGAATAAGAAGAGAGCGAGGCAGAGGACTTAGGGGAGGGTCATGTATAGGAAGTAATTGATTTGCCACTTTGGTTTTAGGGCTTAAGGAAAGCCTCTCCATGGAAGACAAACTGATGCTCAGATGTGAAGGGCAAGTAGGAATCAGTAGTGATGTAAGGAGAAAGACCATTAGAGGAAAGATGAGCAATAAATACAAGTTTTCTCAGTGAGAAGCTTGCTCTGTCAGAGGAAATACAAGAAATGCAGCATAAATGAAATCTATCTTTGTC
The DNA here is from genome assembly GCF_028018385.1 of Neofelis nebulosa. Classification (NCBI taxonomy): domain Eukaryota; kingdom Metazoa; phylum Chordata; class Mammalia; order Carnivora; family Felidae; genus Neofelis; species Neofelis nebulosa. The sequence goes on along the minus strand of NC_080782.1, from coordinate 36,727,497 downwards.
TTCAGTTATGAAAGTAGGGAAACACAACAACACAGTATTTGAAGTATCTGCTATTTTATCCCTAGAAATCCCATACACTTTCATATTAAATTATAGTTTTTGTAGATATATTGAAACAATATTTATGTTCATGATTACTTCAAGGATATAATAGTTATTATGTTTGTTGCTAAGAATTATCATTTAATGTCTTAATAAAATAGCATATATATTACTGTAACAAATTTCTTTTTAACAATATTTTGATGATTGCATCAATATAATTGCTTTCCTTTTTTAAACTTTGTGCCTGAAAAACATTCTTCTGAGAAAGAGTTCAGAGTTAAAAGGATTAATGGCACCAAAAATGGTTGCAGACCCTGGTCTGAAGGAAAGAAGGCCTGTGGGAATCTTTTTTCAACCATATCATAGACAGCGTATCATTAGTCTATGGCATGTCTGTGTCAATGAGTCATTTAACCCAAATAACCACAGCAAAAATTAATGTTCTGTGCTTTTTTCTTTCTTTTTAAAAAATACACTTTAGGGAAGCCTGGGTGTCAGTTACGCATTGACTTTGGCTCACATCATGATCTCACAGTTTGTGAGTCTGAGCCCCGCGTCGGGCTCTGTGCTGACAGCTCAGAGCCTGGGGCTTGATCGGATTCTGTGTCTCCCTCTCTCTGTCCCTACCCCTTTTGAGCTCTCTTTCTCTCTCTCTCTGAAAAATAAATAATAATCATTAAAAAATAAAAATAAATAAAAAATAAAACATGGTTAGAGCGGTTAGAGCGGTCTTCGGTTTATAGCAACATTGAGCAGAAGGTACAGAGACTTTCCATATACTCCCCACTCTTACTCAGAAATAGCCTCCCCCATTATCAACATCTCTCACCAGAGTGGTACATTTGTTATAATTGAAGGACCTACAATGACACATTATAATCACCTAAAATCCATAGCTTACATTAGGGTTTACTCTTGATGTTGTACATTTCGTGGGTTTGGACAAATGTATGATGTCATATATCCAGTTTTATAACATCATACAGAGTAGTTTCACTGCCCCTAAAAATCCTCGGTGCTCCACTTGTCTATCCTTCTTTCCCCACTAACTCCTGGCATCCACTGAACTTTTTACTGTCTTTATAATTTTTGTTTTTTCCAGAATGCCATATAGAGAGATCATACAGTAGGTAGACTTTTCACTAAATTTTACTTTTTTTCAACTAAATTATATTTAAATAAAGCTACTTATAAATATTCACATGCGGGTTTTTGTGTGGACATGTTTCCAACTCTTGCTGAATTGTATTGCAAGAATATGTTCAGTTTGGTAAGAAACTGCCAAACCACCTTCCATACTGGTTTTGCCATTTTGTATTCTCACCAGCAAAGACTGAAAGTTCCTGTTACTCCACATGGTAGTCAACATTTGGTGTTGTCAGTGTTCTGGATTTTGGCTACTCTAATAGATGCATAGTGGTATCTCCCTGTTGTTTTAATTTGCATTTCCCTGGTGACATGCAGAGTGAAGCATTTTTTCATGTGCTTATTTGCCATCTGTATACCTTCTTTGTTGATTTCATAGTTTATGTAATGCGTACTTCCTACCCAGCAAAGGAATTTTTATTACAAGGTGGTTGGTAAATATTTGTTTAGGTAATTGACTTTGGCTGCAAAGAATGTCGAACAGCTCATAGGTGGTTTCCCAACTCAAATTTTAGTTGCAACTCACTGAAGACCTGTTCTAAATATTTAAATATTTTAGAAAATTTTAAAAATCCTTCAGAAATTTGTAGTGAACAGAATAGACTTATGGTAAACACTTCCAGCAGGCATACTCTATTAGAGAGCCATAAAATGTGCCATTAAATGAAAAGGATAATTTCTGAGCCTTCACACTGTCACTTTGTAGTTGCTCAGAAATCTTTAAGAGGGCTTCACCCTTCATTAAATGAAATCCCAACTGGATCATTGTGATGTGACAAGTAATTTGGCCTCTTCAACCCTGTCAACACAGGTAAAAAACTCGATGAAAATTGAATTACTGTATATCAACCTCTGTATCTCAGTTTATTTTCCCTGGATAAAGGACAAGTAAGCATTTTCCATTTACTCATTGTGCAAAAATATCCCTTTGAATTCGTTAGAAAAGTCTTTACTAATGAAGTGATCCCTGGAGTCACCATTTTAAATGTCTAAAGATAATTTGGAACAACATATTTAGCACTTTCCCAGAAGATGGAATACACTTATCTGATAACTGAAGAGCTTGAACTATGCATGCTTTAATCAGAAAAGCATGACATTTGCATTTAGATTTTACTCTCACAGGTTAGAATGAAGAAAGGATTATGAATATGCATGACTAGAGGTGTGTAAATGTCATTATTTATTTAGTTATCTTGAAAAAACTCGTGATGCTCTGTGGAGATTTGGAAAATAATTGAAAGACTTTGTTATGAACAGCTAGTGTCATACATATGTATATATATGATTCCTGGATATTCAATGGATTGTAAATGCTAAATATTTTCCAGGACTTCTAGAATTTTATTCTGTATTTTTAACACTTTATTGAAACATAACTGATCATAGTTTTATCTATTTATCAATATAATTTTTGTTTGACAATAGTTTTAGGACCACAGAAAGTTACAAAGGGGTACAGAGACATCCTGTACACCACAAACCCAATATCCCTTACTATTAACATCTTGATATTGCTATGTTATATTTTTAACAATGAATGAAATGATAATTACACAATTTATGAGCTAAAGTCCATGCTTTATTTAGATTTCTTTAGTTTTCACCTAATGCCTTTTTTCCATTTAGAATCCCATTCAGGATACCATGCTGCATATAGTCATCATGTCCATCATGTCTCTGTTAGCTCCTCCAGGCTGTGACAGTTCCTAAGACAATTTTTGTCTTTGATGACCTTGACTGTTTGGAGAAGTACAGGTCAGGCATTATGTAGAATGTCCCTTAGTTGGAATATGTCTGATGTTTTCCCCATGATTACAGTAGGGTTATGAGTTTTTATGTGGCAACTACAGAGGTAGTGTGTCATTCTCATCATGTCACATCAAGGGTAAATATTATCAACATAACATCACTAATGATGTGAACCTGGACCACATGAATTAAGGTGGTACTTGTCAGGTTTTTGTACTATTTCTTTTCTGCCTTTTTATACTGAAATCTTTGGAAGGGTCACTATGTGCAGCTACCCTTAAGAAGTGAATAATTATACTCCACCTACGTGAGAACAGAACATCTACAAAAATTATTTGAAATTCTCTGCATGGGAGATTTGTTTATTCTCAGTCTTTCTTCCTTCCTTTCTTTCTTTCTTTCTTCCTTTCTTTCTTCTTCCTTCCTTTCTTTTTCTTTCTTTCTTTCTTTCTTTCTTTCTTTTTCTTTCTTTCTTTCTTTCTTTCTTTCATCTTTTCTTCCTTCCTTCCTTCCTTCCTTCCTTCCTTCCTTCCTTCCTTCCTTTCTTTTCTTTCTTTCCTCCCCTCCCTCCCCTCTTTCTTTCTTTCTTTCTTTCTTTAATAATTTATTTTTATAAATATGTACTCAGATACTCATATTATATTCTGGGTTATAATTCATTACTACTCTATTTATTTTGTTGTTCAAATTGTTTCATCTTTGGCCAATAGGAGCTCTTTCAGTTGGCTTTTGTATCCTTTTTTTAAAATTTATTTTGAGAGACAGAGAGAGAGAGAGAGAGGTGAGAGGGAGAGAGAGAGATAGAGAGAGGGAGAATCCCAAGCAGGCTCCATGCTGTCATTGCAGAGCTTGACATGGGACTTTATCCCATGAACAGCAAGATCATGACCTGAGCCAAAATCAAAAGTCAGCACTTAACCAACTGAGCCACCCAGGTGCCCCTCTGTGTCCTTTTTAAATACTCTCATCATAGTTTTTCAAGTTCTTCCTTATTTTCAGATATTATACAACCCTCCAGCCTCATCCTGTGTGTTTCTCCCTCCAGCACTAGAATTAGCCACTGCTTTAAAGAGACCTGGCTTATTTTATTGGAGGATAATATTAGAAAAAACAATTTGCTTGCTAGATGGGCTTGTTGCTACTGAGGTACCATTGTTTCCAGACCCCCATAGCTGTCAGAGCAAAAAATATATGTGTATATTAGCCCGAGTTTGTATGCATATCCATAAGTATTTCTATATGTATTCATCTGAATCTGTGTTAAACTCAACAGGGGTTCATTTTGATGTCTCCAGCTCTATCTCATTATCACATGCATCACTCAACCTTTCCCCTTGCTTGTCTGTAACCCTCCATTCTAACATTGAGAACGATGACTTCCCCTATCTGCTATACACTTAATTATTAAATTCTAGTTCACACATACAGTGAGAGAGAGGTGAGAGGGGGGAGAGAGAGATAGAGAGAGGGAGAATCCCAAGCAGGCTCCATGCTGTCAGTGCAGAGCTTGACACAGGACTTGACCTCATGAACAGCAAGATCATGACCTGAACCATGATCTTTATATTTATAAGAAATAATTTTTTATTTATCTTTATAAGAAATAAATTTATTAACTAGAGTACAGACATTTTTGCCATTAGTTTTACAGTTTTCACTCATTTTCAAAGTTATATACAATAATTCCCTATAGAATTCTACTGGTAAAATAGCTGTAAGGGCTAGAAACATCATAGGAGAATTTTCAAGTAAAGGAAAATCTGAGACCCACAGTGATAATCAATTAAAATGTCTAGGATACCTCAGTGCTATAGTGGAGGAAAAAGTTTTCCTCAAACCTCTTAGGGTCCCTGGTTTGGCCTGAAAATTAAACTGACAAAGACATATTAGCAGAAAAAAAGCATACACATTCTATTGAATTTTTACATATACATGGGAGCCTTCACAGGAGAGTGAAGACCCAAAGAAGTGACAAGAGCAAAAAGCTATTATATCTTTTATGCTTAGGGCAACAATATATTTGTAAAGAACTGGGACAAAGGAGTTTGGGCTAGAGGTAGCAAATGTTTAAGAAATAATTAGAAAAATAAGGATTAGTTTAACAAGGTTTGTTTGCACAGATTCTCATTTCCAAATTCCCCATATCTGGTGATAATAATGTCTTATTTCTGCCTGGTTCAGAAGGGATACATTCCACATGAGAGTTTTATGTCTGTTTCAGGAAAGGGCAAGGGGGTTTGGGGGAGGTCAGAATGACCTTCCTGCTTTGGCTGTTTTTCAGTCTCCTTTAGCTTAAGATATTAAGTATACCATGGTGCCATATTTTGGGGGTAGTGCATCCTGAACCCTGTCAGTGCCTATTTGGTTTTGACTTTTGAACAAGTCTATGGTATGTCAGAGCAATTAATTCTAGTAGTTTTACTTGATGCAACAGAAAAATGTGTAATGCCATGAAGACGTGTTTGACACAGGGTTGACAAAAAAACTCTAGATAGTTTTTTTTAGGCTATATACTCTAAAATGACATAGTAGAAAAGAAGACTGAAAATATCTACATCAAAATGGTGAACAAGGATTATTGATACATGATAATATCATGGATGCTTTTAATTTTCCAATTATTAAAAATATTCTACAATGAACAATTAGATTCTATAATATTGGGAGAAAATATGAATAAGTCTCAAAAGCCATTATTCAGATTCTAGTCTAGATGATATTAAATTATGTTAAGCAGAGAGAATTTCGTCACAATTTAGAAGTAATCCCTTGGGGCGCCTGGGTGGCTCAGTCGGTTAAGCGTCCGACTTCAGCTCAGGTCAGGATCTCGCGGTCCGTGAGTTCCAGTCCCGCGTCGGGGTCTGGGCTGATGGCTCAGAGCCTGGAGCCTGCTTCTGATTCTGTGTCTCCCTCTCTCTCTGCCCCTCCCCCGTTCATGCTCTGTCTCTCTCTGTCTCAAACATAAATAAACATTAAAAAAAAAAAGAAGTAATCCCACAGTCAGAAATACTGGTGCTTGCCATGATCATTCCAGATTATATTCATAGTTTTCTTATAGTCTGGTCAATATTGTTTATTAACACCTTAATCCACTTGCATTTGCTCTTTCCTAATAAAAATTGACTTCTTATTAAGGAGCAATTATAGAACAAAAAGCTCTCCTGTCTAAAAGAATAGAAGTATTAATGACGAAATCATAAGTAATTGGATCTTACACTGGATACAAATATTATCTAGTAGCAGCTAAAATTAAAGAGTTAATTAACCTACTCATTAAAATTATTTGGCAGATTTAAGTTGCTTGGTTAATGATCACTGTATAATGCAGCAGGAAGGAAAACAGTCTTATCTTTTTTTTTAATTAACGTTAGTTACCATATAGTGTAGTATTGGCTTCAAGAGTAGCATTTAGTGATTCATCACTTACATACAACACCCAATGCTTATCCCAGCAAGTGCCTTCCTTAATGCTCATTTAACCCGTCACTCCATCACCTCCCCTCCAGCTCTCAGGTTTTTCTCTATATTTAAGAGTCTCTTAAGGTTTGCTCTGTTTTTTTCTTCTTTTATTTTTCCTTCTCTCCTCCTCTATGTTCAGCTGTTTTGTTTCTTAAATTCCACATATGAGTGAAATCATATGATATTTCTCTTTCCCTGAGTGACTTATTTCGCTTAGTATAATATACTGTAATTCCACCCATGTAGTTGCAAATGGCAAGGTTTCATTCTTTTTGATCGCCGAGTAATATTCCATTGTATATGTTTGTTCTAGCTCTGTGAAAAATGTCTATGTAATTTTGATAGGGATCACACTGAATGTGTAGATTGCTTTGGGTAGTATAGACATTTTAACAATACTTATTCTTCCAATTCATGAGCATGGGATTATTTTCCATTTCTTTTTTTTTCATAAGCTTTCTACAGTTTTCAGCATAAGATCTTTTACCTCTTTTATTAGGTTTATTCCTGGGTATCTTATGGCTTTTTGGTGCAATTGTAAATGGGGTCGATTCCTTGATTTCTCTTTCTGCTGCTTCATTATTGGTGCAGCCAATATCTACACATTGATTTTATATCCTGCAACTTTGCTGAATTCATGTATCATTCCTAGCAGGTTTTTTTGGTGGAGTCTTTCTGGTTTTCCATGTAGAGTATCATGTCATCTGCGAAGAGTGGAAGTTTGACTTCTTCCTTGCTGATTTGTATGCCTTTTCTTTTTGCTGTCTGATTTTTGAGTCTAGGGCTCCCAGTACTATGTTGAATAGCAGTGGTGAGAGTGGACATCCCTGTCATGTTCCTGACCTTCAGAGGAAGGCTCTCAGATTTGCCCCCATTGAGGATGAAATTAGCTGTGGGTCTTTTATGTATGGCCTTTATTATGTTGAGTTAGGTTCCTTCTATCCCTACTTTCTTGAAGGTTTTTATCAAGAAACGGTGCTGTATTTTGTCAAATACTTTTTCTGCGCCTATTGAGAGTATCATAAGGATAAGGGAGCATAAGGCAAGCTGACTGGATGCAAACACTCTTTCTCCCCCCAGGTGGGATATGTGTGATATATCTTAGGCACTCCTCGCTGCCCAAGAACAAAAGAAAGGGGGAAAACAAATGGTTAACTGGTAAAGATCACAGTCTTGCAGGACCTGAGTCTCCATCTATTTACAAGTATCTTAGTAAATCACAAGAAAAAGACAATCTTATCAATAGCCTAATCTCCAGAAATCTATAGACTCTGTTTCCTGGAGCCCCAGCATCACGGCTCCATAGTGCTGTGGGAAACAAAGGAAAAAAGAAATGGCAGATAGAACTAAATTTCCTTATAACCTGCAGCCCATTTACAAATAATTGAAGCAGGCAAAGCAAAATTTTTCTCCAGGAATTCCCTGTTGTTTTTTTTTTTCAACGTTTTTTTTTATTTATTTATTTTTTTTTTGGGACAGAGAGAGACAGAGCATGAACGGGGGAGGGGCAGAGAGAGAGAGGGAGACACAGAATCGAAAACAGGCTCCAGGCTCCGAGCCATCAGCCCAGAGCCTGACGCGGGGCTCGAACTCACGGACCGCGAGATCGTGACCTGGCTGAAGTCGGACGCTTAACCGACTGCGCCACCCAGGCGCCCCGGAATTCCCTGTTTTAATGCTAATGCTTTGCTAGAAGGAAAAACAACCTTAACTTGACAATAGCCAGGCCTCCAGTATCCTTGGACTCTTTCTTTAGCATCTGAAACCTCATTGGAAATTTCTCCTGGACTTTACCTCCCCCCAAATCCATAGTATATAACAGTGTCTCCTCATGGTCCCGGGGAAGCTCTTCCTGTCCTGTCCCCTTGATTTAATAAAACCACTTTTTTGCACCAAAAACGTCTTTAAGAATTCTTTCTTGGCTGTCAGCTCCAGACCTTGCAAACCCCAATATCACCCAAAAAAACCCTCATCAATATGGTTTTTATCCTTTGGAAAAGAGTCTACCTTATTAAACAAATGGAAATTTCTATACAATTTAAATTTTCCTTGAAATGTTCATTTAAATAATAAGGCCTATGTCTGACCATCTTCTGAAGGACTGATTAATTTATCTCAGAGATTGTCTGAGGATATGGGGTTTCATGAAGGGCACCACCCACCCAGTTTAGAGACCATGCTAGAGGGGTAAAATTGATTCCAATCTAAGGGAAGAAGGAATTCATTTAGTCTGGAATGAGACATCATGCCTAGGGGGGTAAAACTAACTAAGATCTCTTTGAACATAAAAGATTAAAAACTCAGCAGCTGCTTTCTGCGAAGTAGCTTTCTATGGTGTTTACTGTGGTCTTAGATTAAACCTGATATTTGTTTTCAGCCTATCTGACTTATCTGGTTTCCATTCTTCACCACTTTGCTGGGTTGTTTTTTTATGACTTCGCTGGTTTTCAGCTAATATTCTGCATCAGACTATAATCTGCCTGGTATTGATTACTGATGTGGGAAACAAAGGCAGAAGGAAATGCCAGATAAAATTAAATTTCCTTATTACCTGCAGTCCATTGACAAATACTGAAGCAGGCAGAGCAAAATGTTTCTCCAGGAGCTCCCTACTGTCTTAATGCTAATGCTTTCCTAGAAGGAAAAACAACCCTAGCTTGACAATAGCCAGGCCTCCAGTATCCTGGGAATCTTCTTTAGCATATGAAAACCTCCTTGGAAACTTCCCCTGGATTTTACCTCCCCCAACCAGTCTTTCTTCATGGTCCCAGGGCAGTTCTTCCTGCCCATGGGTCCTGTCCTCATGCTTTAATAAAATCACCTTTTTGCACCAAAGACGTCCTCAAGAATTCTTTCTTGGCCTTTGGCTCCAGACCCCATGAACCCCACTATCACCCCCAGAACCTTATCAGTTACTGTCTGGTCACAAGCCTGATTTTGAAAATCAATCTGCCTGATAGCTTGAGTTATAAGCCAAACCATTTGAAGCAAGACAGGTGTGGAGTGGAGCAGAGAAAGGTAGTTTAGAAAGGAAAATTGTCATTTTATTTGTTTTTATTTTGGTTGTGACCCGCTGTATATGAAATTGGCCTATAAACTTCCTGAACATTTATAGAAAGCAAAAGTAGGAGGAATATGTGTGATATTCCTTGGACACTCCTGGCTACCCAAGAACAAAGGAAAGGGGTTTAACTGCTTGCCATGGTGATGTGGGAAAACTAAGGCAAATGAAAACTTATCTTACTGCCTACAGCCCATTGGCAAGTCCTTGAAACCAGCAGAGTGACCTCCCTTTATGAGCTGGCTGCTTTGATGATGACACTTTGCTAGGGACAAAAGAGAACCTTGGTTTAATACTATCCCAACCTCGAGGATCCTGTAAGTCTACTTCCTTTATCTCAACTGCCCAAGATGTATGCTGGCAATCATACTCCAAGTTTATGGTCCCTCAATATATATCTGAAGGGTCTCATGACTGAGGTTTTATTAAAATGTAATAAGTGGTGTTTCCTTATCAACAGCTAGCCCCTCAAGGTCCTGGAAAGCTTGCTTCCAAAATATCTTACAGACTTGCTCTATCCCTGATCCCCTTCCAACCTGAGGGTGTATAATGAGTTACCCATCACAACCCTAGTGCAACCCATGGTTCTTGTCCCCATGCTTTAATAAAATTGCCTTTTTACACCAAAGACGTCTTAAAGAATTCTTTCTTGGCCATTGGCTCCAGACCCCATGAACCCCACCATCACCCCAAAACTTCATCACATTGACTTGTAAAACAGATTAAACTCTGCCTTAGGATTTATTTAATGCAAATGGCATTTGGTAACAACTTACATTTTCTAGAAAGAAAAGTGACAGAATTCCCCCAAAACTCTGATGATCAGATTCATAGGTCTATACCCAGCATAGGTTTAAGAGCAGAAGGACTAGACATTTACCTGTTCTGTGGACGAAAGCCATTGTATGAAATGCGCAGGCTGAAACACTTGTACTTTCTTTTAGTTTCTTTGAATGCACTAGGTTTCTTCCATTCTGCACATATGCTTCCCTCTGCTCAGAAAGCTTTTCTCCATCTTTATTTAGTTAACTCTCACTTAATCTTCAGGTTTCAACTCAAATGCCTCGTCCTTTACTTTACTCAATGCCTTTACTTTACTCAACTCAAATGCCTCCTCCTTTACTCAAATGCCTTGCCATTACTTTTCTCAATGATTCATTTGCATGAAGATAGATAGTCTGTTTGGCTAAATGGAGTTTATCCTTAGTGCCCAGCAGAGGGCCATTTCCATTGAAGCTGGCTTAAAGAAATCTGCGAAGGCTGAGCAATAGTCTATAGAATCTCTTCTCTTACGTCCAACATGTTTTTGTTGATTTTAATGGAAATAGACTGGAGCATAAATTTGAAACAAACCAGTTCTGAAAATAGAATACAGAATACCATACACAGCATTTTGTGCTTCATGGAATTAGTGAATTGGCGTTTTATTTTTTTTAGAAATTAGTCAAAGAGCCTTAAATTCAAGGGCTGGTGCATCAAAATGAAGGTCTATCACAAAAAACAAATCACACAAGGATGCATATTGCCAATAGTTACCTCTCCAAGAAAGAGCACACCAGGACATGGAACAGGAGCAAGCAAGAATTCTATGTAGCATTTGTTACTCCTGAACATTTTTTGCATTCTGAAAAGTCTTCCTTTTTGTAAAATATACTGCTATTATGAAAACTAGATACATTGCCTATCATGGTAGTAGATCAAGATTTAACATGCTTGATTTAAGTGGAGAGCTTTAAAAGTCTTAGAACCTCATTTAAAAAAAACTCATTCTCTGTTTTCTAAGACTTTGTGTGAAGAAATAAAATCCATCTTGGGGCGCCTGGGTGGCGCAGTCGGTTAAGCGTCCGACTTCAGCCAGGTCACGATCTCGCGGTCCGTGAGTTCGAGCCCCGCGTCAGGCTCTGGGCTGATGGCTCGGAGCCTGGAGCCTGTTTCCGATTCTGTGTCTCCCTCTCTCTCTCTGCCCCTCCCCCGTTCATGCTCTGTCTCTCTCTGTCCCAAAAAAAATAAATAAAAAAACGTTGAAAAAAAATTTTTAAAAATAAAAGAAAAAGAAATAAAATCCATCTTGCATTCAGTATTGAAATGCTTCATTTTTGGAGTGCCCGGATGGCTCAGTCAGTTGAGCATTTGATTTCAGCTCAGGTCATGATCTCACAGTTCGTGGGTTTGAGCCCTGTGTCAGGTTCCGTGCTGTCAGCTCTGAGCCTGGAACCTGCTTTGGATTCTGTGTCTCCCTCTCTCTCTGTGTAATGCCCGAAGTCGTGGAACCCACAAGAGACCACCAGAGTCGTAAGTCAAAACCAAGCGGCAAGGGTCGTTTATTGCAGGTTCGAACCTGGACCTCCGCGCACTCGTTGCCGGTGACGCTAAGAGGCCCCGATCAGGGTTGGTATAGCGTTTTTATAGACAGAGACAAATAGCACAGGGGAGGTTTCAAATTATGAGGGGCCTGATTAGTTGGTTTTAAAGTAAGGACATTTGTTGTTCTCTGATTGGGCGTCCTTTGTCTGTCCTTTGGCAGGAAGGCTTTGTCCTTTACTTGTGGCGGGAGGAAAAAGGGGGAAGGGGGGAAGGGAGTAGGGGAGGGATGTGTTAAGCAAGCAGGTTTACAGAAGCGAGAAATGCCGGTTAGTTCATGTACAGTCACTTATTCTATTATACACCAGACTACATTTAGGAAGTTTCACAACTTACTCTATTACATAGTGAGTTACATTCAGGAAAGGTTTCACAATGCTCGTAGTAAACAGCAAGCAAAACAGACTTCTCAGCATTTGTATTTCTTATCAAAGATTCATAATAAGCAGAAAAGAGAACTTAGCTTTAAACTAAGGCAGGGCTATTCTTTTCATCTGCCCCTCCCCTGCTCACACTCTCTCTCAAAAATAAATAAACATTGGGGCGCCTGGGTGGCTCAGTCGGTTAAGTGGCCGACTTCGGCTCAGGTCATGATCTCACGGTCTGTGAGTTTGAGCCCCGCATCGGGCTCTGTGCTGACAGCTCAGAGCCCGGAGCCCGTTTCAGATTCTGTGTCTCCTTCTCTCTCTGACCCTCCCCTGTTCATGCTCTGTCTCTCTCTGTCTCAAAAATAAATAAACGTTAAAAAAAAATTAAAAAAATAAATAAATAAATAAACATTAATTTTTTTAATAAAAAGAAATGCTTCATTTTTTAGAAGTCATTTAAATGCAATGCAATGCATTGTTTGGGCCATAACAAGCCATTTCTACAAAGTTAACCACACACACACACACACACACACACACACACACACCTGTGATAAATATACATTCCTCCCACAGTTAAAATAAACCTTTGGAAGATTTGCATTTTCTTACTTGTCTGCATTTGAGCTGAGCAAGTCAATGCAGAGCTATGTTATCTTCTCTTGACTTGTATTAACTCAAAAGTTAAGAAAGCACACAATATTTTCATCGGGGGACAGAGTAAATAGTGCCATGAGAGATGTTTATGGCTCAAATAAATTTCCCAATGGAAGTTTGGGACTTATCCCATTCCCAATAATAAATTAACAATTGAAAATGTATAATTACCATTTTTAGCTATATTTGTAATTAATAAAGGGAAGAACATGAAAATTTGTTTTGTTTTTAACATGGAAATTTTTTTTTCATTTTTTTTAATGTTTATTTATTTTTGAGAGAGAGACAGAGTGTGAATGGGGGAGGAGCAGAGAGAGAGGGAGACACAGAATCTGAAGCAGGCTCCAGGCTCTAAACAGTCAGCACAGAGCCCGACATGGGGCTCAAACTCACAAACCACAAGATCATGACCTGAGCCGAAGTCAGACCCTCAACATGGAAATTTTAATACCAGAGGTAAGAATACAAGCTCAAGCAAGAACAGGTGCTAGGGAGTGTCAGGGCAGGTGGAAGAGATACTGATCCTCAGGTGACAGAATGTACTTTTGATAATTCTATGATGAAAGAAAAATACATGAAATCACTTCCACATTGTTTGTTGACCTTTAAATTACATATATGTTAAATTATAGCTCAAAGAATAAAGAATTGTCATTATACAGAATCTTAGAATTAGGAAAGGAAAAAAAAGGAAAATGTACCTGAGATGCAGAGTTTTGTTAAAACTTAAAAGTCATGTTAACATTGTTTAAAAAGAAAACCACAGGCCCTAAATGGCATCACTTAGGACAAGTCACCAAACTGGGGCTTAAACCTAACCTAACTGCAGTTCATACTCTCTCCCTCCAAATGTAGTCTCAATTGGTCAGTCAGGAATTTTCTGGTCAGTAACAATAGGGTAAACTGTCATATGGGCCCTCTTTATTACCCAAAGGAAGATAACATAATACACTTAATAAGACCTTTTGTCCCCAAAGGAAGGTGGCCTCACCTGAAAAAACTTTTTTTTTGTTTATAAATCCCTTGTCCTGCCTTTAAAAACCTTTCTATTTTTGTAGATTTTGCTAGATATGGTACTGCCTAATTCATGAATTGTTTAATAAAGACAAGTAGATATTCAAATTTACTTGGCTGAATTTTGTTTTTTAACAATATGTATACATTTTCTTAAGTTTAATATTTATAAACTAAAAATAAATTTAAGTACAAATGAATATCAGTCTAAGCCTATTTGAAGCCAGCAAAGTCTTTCAAATAGTTGTCTAAAATTTCTTCCCTCCCCCCCAAAAAACACAATCTAAATGGTGAACAGAGATTTTTTAATTCTGAAAAAATAACAAAGGGTGCTTCTTTCTTTAATAATTACTTATAAAATTTTGTTCCAAATGATGGCCAAAATGTTGTAACCCCTCCAATGGGATTTTGGAGTCCATGAGACATGGTGAACAAAGGCAGAAGAAAATGTAGATCAAATTAAATTTCCTTATAACCTGCAGTCCATTGACAAATACTTGAGACAGGTAGAGTAGAACATTTCTCCAGGAATGTAGAAAATGAATTTAAAATTTTGTATGTCTTGCCTATTGTTCGATGTGAGCACCGTTAAATTTTTCTAGACTTAGTTTGCTATACCCTAAGATTATGAAAATACTTACTAACCAGCATTTTCTCCCTTCTGTAATCTTGCTTGCTTAACACATTCCTCTCCTTCCCCTTTCCCCCTTCCCCCTTCCCTCTTTTTCTCCCACCACAAGTAAGGGACAAAGCTTTCCCGCCAAAGGACAGACAAAGGACGCCCAATCAGAGAACAACAAATGTCTTTACTTTAAAATCAACTAATCAGGCCCCTCAGAACCTGAAACCCCCCCTATGCTATTTGTCTCTGTCTATAAAAACGCTGTACCAACCCTGATCTGGGCCTCTTAGCGTCACAGGCAACGAGTGCGCGGAGGTCCAGGTTCGAACCTGCAATAAACGACCCTTGCCGCTTGGCTTTGACTTACGACTCTGGTGGTCTCTTGTGGGGGGTTTTGCGACCTCGGGCATTACAGGAACTCCCCACTGTCTTAATTTAAATACTTTGCTAGAAGGAAAAACAACTTTAGCTTGGCAATAGCTAGACCTCCAGGATTCTGTGAATCCTCTTTAGCATTGTGAAAGTCCTTTTGGAAATGTCCCCTTGACTTTACCTCCCCCAACTCCATAGTATGTAATCAGTCACCACTCACAACTCCAGTGTAGCTCTTTCTGCCCATGGGTCCTGTCCCTGTGCTTTGATAACATCACTGTTTTGCACTGAACACATTTCAAGAATTCTTTTTTGGCCACCAACTCTGAACCCAAACATTTTGCATATTGCATGTGCATCAATACATATTAATTCTGTTTCTTTTAAGGGAGGACTAATAAGGCACACCAATGGGGCATATGCAGTAGGTAAATGACTCAATCTCTAGGAAGGAAGAGAAATTAAATTCAACAAAAATGTTATAAATGAATACATGCATCTATGTTTATGTGACCCAAACAATGAATTTCAAAAAGAGAGAGGGAATCTGATACTTTCCTTGGGATTTAGCAGCAGCAAATTGTGCTAGTACTTAGGACAGACATAATAGTTCAGCAAAACTGCTGATCCTACTAATGTACTAAATTGTCAGCATAGGGGCGCCTGGGTGGCTCAGTCGGTTAAGCGTCCGACTTCAGCTCAGGTCACGATCTTGCGGTCCGTGAGTTCGAGCCCCGCATCGGGCTCTGGGCTGATGGCTCAGAGCCTGGAGCCTGCTTCCGATTCTGTGTCTCCCTCTCTCTCTGCCCCTCCCCTGTTCATGCTGTGTCTCTCTCTGTCTCAAAAATAAATAAATGTTAAAAAAAATTTTTTTTTAAATAAAAATAAAAAAAAAATAAAGAGTCAGCATATTTTTAAACCTCAGGTCAGTCATTGAACTTCTCTGAGTCTGGAAGAAAAAGAACTCTTTAAATTACAGGTATGACCTAACCTGGAGGCAAGGGCACAACCAAAAGTGAAGCAGCAGGAAGTGAGAGCAGAAGTGTGTTAAAGGTATAGAGAGAATGCAGGTATAGGCAGAGTGTCTAGGAGACTCAAACAGGAAAGGAGAAACAGCCTCCTCTTTGCTTGGGGTCTGGGATTGTTATTGAGGATGGTGGTGTGGTGTATGTGTCCTCTTAATCATCCAGGAACTGGTTACAACAAAGACAAGAGGGGGCGCCTGGGTTGCTCAGTCGGTTAAGCATCTGACTTCGGCTTAGGTCACGATCTTGTGGTTTGTGAGTCTGAGCCATGCATCAGGCTCTGTGCTGACAGCTCAGAGCCTGGAGCTTGTTTCGGATTCTGTGTCTCCCTCTCTCTCTGCCTCTCCTCTGCTCACACTGTCTCTCTCAAAACGTGAATAAACAGGGGCGCCTGGGTGGCGCAGTCGGTTAAGCGTCCGACTTCAGCCAGGTCACTATCTCGCGGTCCGTGAGTTCGAGCCCCACATCAGGCTCTGGGCTGATGGCTCGGAGCCTGGAGCCTGTTTCCGATTCTGTGTCTCCCTGTCTCTCTGCCCCTCCCCCATTCATGCTCTGTCTCTCTCTGTCCCAAAAATAAAAATAAAAAACATTGAAAAAAAATTAAAAAAAAAAAACAAAAAACGTGAATAAACATTAAAAAAAAAAAAAAAAAAAAAGAACAAGGACCAGAGTCCAGGTGTCCTGTATAAGTCACTTATTTCTTGGAACCAGGGAGTCTTGGCATTGAAGTGTCATTCTCACCTGGTCTTTTCTTAGATGTTATGTATTCTGAAGAAACCATTAATTCTTTGTCCCTTACATGGAGGACATACACTATTGCATTACGAGGAATGTGTAAAATGAGGGTGCATTTTGATGGTTTCCCGTATCACATTTAGGTCTTTCATCCATTTTGAATTTATTTTTGTGTATGATGTAAGAAAGTGGTCCAATTTCATTCTTCTGCATGTTGCTGTCCAGTTCTCCCAGCACCATTGTTAAAGAGACCTTTTTCCATTGGATACTCTTTCCTGCTTTGTCAAAGATTAGTTGGCCATACATTTGTGGGTCCAATTCTGGGTTCTCTATTCTAGTCCATTGATCTATGTATCTGTTTTTTTGCCAATACCATACTGTCTTGGTGATTACAGTTTTGTAGTATAGGCTAAAGTTTGGGATTGTGATGCCTCTGGGTTTGATTTTCTTTTTTCACTATTCCTTTGGCTATTTGGAGTGTTTTGTGTTTCCATACAAATTTTAGAACTGTTCTAGCTTTGAGAAAAATGTTGGTGTTACTTCGATTGTGATTGAATTGAGTGTGTAGATTGCTTTGGGTAATATTGACATTTTAACAATATTTGTTTTTCTGATCCATGAACATGGAATGTTTTTCCATTTCTTTGTGTCTTCTTCAATTTCTTTTGTAAGTTTTCTATAGTTTTCAGCATGCAGATCTTTTACCCCTTTGGTTAGGTTTATTCCTAGGTATTTTATGGTTCTGGTGCAATTGTAAATGGGATAGATTCCTTGATATCTCTTTCTGTTGCTTCATTATTGGTGTATTGAAATGCAACAGATTTCTGTACATTGAGAAAACAGGCAACAACCTCTTTGACCTTGGCCACAGCAACTTCTTACTTGACATATCTTTGAACACAAGGGAAATAAAAGCAATAATGAGCTATTGGTACCTCATCAAAATAAAACTTGTGTATAGCAAAGGAAACAACCAACAAAATTAAAAGGCAACTGACAGAATGGGAGAAGATACTTGCTAATGACATATTGGATAAAGGGTTAGTATCTAAAATCTATAAAGAACTTACCAAACTCAACACCCAAAAAACAAATAATCCAGCGAAGAAATGGGGAGAAGACATAAATAGACACTTTTCCAAAGAAATCATCCAGATGGCTAATAGACACATGAAAAAATGCTCAACATCACTTGTCAGGGAAATACAAATCAAAACCACATTGAGATACTACTTCATACCGGTCAGAGTGGTTAAAATGAACAACTCGGGAAACAACAGATGTTGGTGAATATGTGGAGAGATGGGAACCCTCTTGCACTATTGGTGGGAATGCAAACTGGTGCAGCAACTCTGGAAAACAGTGTGGAGGTTCCACTGTTTAACTTAGAAAATTAAAAATAGAATTACCCTATGACCCAGCAATATCACTACTAGAAATTTATTCTAAGGATACAAGAGTGCTGATTCATAGGGGCACATGTACCACAATGTTCACAACAGCACTATCAACAATAGCGAAATTATGGAAAGAGCCCAAATGTCTATTAACTGATGAATGAATAAAGAAGATGTGGTATATACACACAATGGAATACTACTCATTGATGAAAAAGGGTGGAATCTTGCCATTTGCAACAATGTGGATGGAACTGGAGGGTATTATGCTAAGTGAAATAAGTCAGAGAAAGACAGATATCATATGTTTTCACTCATGTGGAACTTGAGAAACTTAACAGAAGACTGTGGGGTAAAGAAAGGAAAAGAAAAAGTTACCAAGAGGTAGGCAAACCATAAGAGATGCTTAAATACAAAGAACAAACTGAAGGTTGATGGGGGTGGGGGGTCAGAGGGCAGGGAAAATGGGTGATGGGTATTGGGGAGAGCACTTTTTGCCATGAGCACTGGGTGTTGTTTGGAAGTGATGAATCACGGGAGTCTACTCCCGAAGCTAAGAGCACATTATATACACTGTATGTTAGCTAACTTGACAATAACTTACACTAAAAAGTTTATATAAACTTTATATATGTGTGTGTGCGCGTGTGTGTGTATGTATGTATGTGTGTATATATATATATATATATATATATATATATATATATAATTAAAGTGATGGTGCAGGTCTTAGCAAGAATAGAAACAGGAAAAGGAATAAGAAGGAGATATTTATGGAGTCCTTTGGTGTCCCTATCTCATCACTAGAATGAAAGCGGCTTGCGGATGGTGATTCTAACTGTCTTGTTTACTGCTACGCATTCTATTCTAAGAAACATGATAAGTATTCAATAAATATATGCTGAATATTTTAATGAAATAGAGGTCAGATCTCTCTTTCTTTGTTTTTGTTTTTTGCTGTTGTTGTTGTCTTGGAGGGGAATTGAGGACAAATAGAAAAGGAACGACAAATAACCTGAAATCCAATATGCTAGTGACAATTTACATAAGCCAGCAGGCTTATGTAAGTGTAGGCCTCTAGTTACCTGTAACAAGCTCATTAATTATAAATCAGGAAGACCCAAAATTCACTGCTGATGCCAGAACATTGGAAACATGTCTGTAAACTTGGGTAGCAATGAACTATCTGAATTTACTCATTTTAGTACTGAGATGCCTTATATGACTAATGCTTCATCTTTATCTCACATACTTACATACCAGTGGTTCTTAATTTTTGAACATTAAGTTTCTCTACCCCTTGTTCTCTTTCAAGTAGTTAATGGTGTGTAAACACATTTTAAATACAATAGGAGAGTATGCTATTTAAAGAACCCCTGCTGGTTGAAGTGACTTCTTTTTAATATAATGAAATGGTCAATGCTCAATGTTTCCGTATCAATTGTTTTAAATAAAACATTTGCCACTTTGATGATAGATGAGTTTGGGTTTTTCAGTTGAGCTTCCCTCCCCCACTCCCTGCCCCCCAACCATGAACTGGAGAAGATCAGAAAAGGGTAACATCTTTATTTGCTGTCCGGCAGTGAATGACCAAAATCAAGCAATTCCATTTTCATTCAATGTTATTGTGGAGTCTGTTAATTTTTCTTTCTTTTTAAAAAAAATATTTATTATTTATTTTTTGAGAGACAGAGAGACAGAACGCGAGCAGGAGAGGGGCAGAGAGAGAGAGAGCAGGTACACAGAATCCGAAGCCCACTCCAGGCACTGATCTGTCAGCACAAAGCATGACGTGGGCCTCAAACTCACGAACTGTGAGATCGTGACCTGAGTTGAAGCCGGATACGTAGCCAACTGAGCCACCCAGATGCCCCAAGTCTGTTAATTTTTCATAAAAAACAATGGTTGAATCATCAACATTTCTTTACTTAGACATCATCTTTGCTTCCAAACATTTTGGTAAATCATAAGAATCACTCATATTCTCTCAATTTTCAAGGATGATAATTTATTATTTCATAATCAGCTAATTGCAAATTTAATAGGCTTGCAATTACCTGGTGCATCTTTAAACAGAGTCTGTGCTATTTTCAAAGATAATTGTTAAAATTGATCAAGTGAAAAAATTTATTTTTGTGTTAAAATTATGGAAGGGTAAATGGTTTGCCATTCTGTGTTTTTGTTTGTTTGATTCTACCTAAAGAATCAACTGATTCATAAAAACTAAAAGCTTTTTGCTTCTCATTTTGTTTAGAACTAGGATATCAGAGTTATCTTTCAAAGTTATTTTTCTCAAGTAATAAGCATCACAACATTGATCCAGCTCATCAAGTAAATCTTATTTTTTATGGATAAAAGCAGAGAGGAAAATGTTAATTTAATATTTTACTCTGGTTTAGTATATAGTAAGGAAGACAAAATTATAGGGCTATTTTAGAAATATGTTACATGGGGATGAAGAAGCCATTACAGAAAATGATGTCAGAGGAAAAATACGCAAATAAGAGTTTATCAAGGCTATTGTCATATAGAGAGAGTCTAGAACTCAGTCTGTACTCAACTGTTGAAATAAAGGATGGTAGGATCTTGAAAGGCAGGGATGAACTAGTGGAAGAGTACTGGAGAACACTGAGCAGGAAGCTGATAGAATGGGATGTGTTGAGCTTATTATTTCCTGAATTTTAAAATATTTTTGTTTATAATTAGGCCAACTGTGTTTGCTAATCAGCACCCATGGAAGTTAGAAGTCAGGCTCCTAACTTATTACACAAAGACTGGGAGATATGGATGCTATATTTTTTGACAATAACATTCGTGTGATGGTTCCCAGCTCCTTGAGAAAGATGTTCCTTGGATTCTGAAACTGGTAAGAGGATTTTTAATTACTTTTCATAGGGACAGAGTAAGAACTTATAGTTATAAATTTTCTAAACAAAATGTTCTAGGTATAGGGAGGAGAAAAGCCTCTGTGTTTAGATCATCTGAATTCTCTAAGGAAAGTGTGAGAGGGAAATCAAGGACGTTGAGGCAGAAAGCTCAAAGTTTAGTCAAGGGAAATGTGAAGGCCATTTTGGTCAATGATATTTTACATTTTAAAAATATGATACAGGGGCGCCTGGGTGGCTCAGTCGGTTAAGCGTCCGACTTCGGCTCAGGTCATGATCTCACGGTCCGTGGGTTCGAGCCCCGCGTCGGGCTCTGTGCTGACAGCTCAGAGCCTGGAGCCTGTTTCAGATTCTGTGTCTCCCTCTCTCTGTGACCCTGCCCCGTTCATGCTCTGTCTCTCTCTGTCTCAAAAATAATAAACATTAAAAAAAAATTTAAAAAAAAATAAAAATAAAAAAAAAATAAAAATATGATACATAGTGGAGATTTTTTCCCCTAATGATCTGCTTTCAATGCTTTACAGAATTATTATAAACAGTTATAAAGCAGTAAAAATGAGGTGCATATGCCCTAATTCCTGTTTGTTATAATATTAACAATATTATTTGTCTGTCAGGGACTCAATACTTCTAATGTACAGAAAAAAATAGATCCCATGGTTCTACTGATGTAAACACGGTTAACCCATTTATTTCAAAATTAATCAAGTAAATTGTAAGATAATAATGACAACTTCCCTGGTGCCAATAATAAGAATGTAGGCCTAACAGAAAGGGTTAAGCAAAACCGTTTTGTTGTTTTCTTGCTCCTGTAATTTTGGCCATACTTTGGTTTGATTACATGGAGAAGATACCAGAGTATTAAGAAGCAAACATTCTAAGACAGGAAGTAAAGCAAAGATGATTATTTAAGCATTTAATGTCATTCTATAGCATTGTCTAACAGGCTCACTTCCAATCATCCTATCCTTTAGGAAATTGCAACTTTGTTTAACATACTACTTACTATTGATTATGTCTAGACATTTCTTAACTCTGTAAAATTAGAAACTAACTACTAGAAAGCAAATAAAATACAACGATTTTCTTTTTTGTCCATTAGAGAATTTTGCATCAAAAGTTATGTTTTATTGCCCTGTAGGTAATTAACCAATTTGGTAATAATTTAATGTTGTATTTTAAAATTTATTTTCTTTTCATTGACCATAGAATGCCAGTTTTTCAATATTTCTTTGAAAACAGCTTTGTCATCCATCTACTTCCGTAAGTCATGAGGACATGTGCTTACTATCTAATTGTGCAAGAATTATTATTTTTTTGTTATTTTGGGACTTATACTTTGGCAGAGGACTATAGAGAAAATCCTTATATTCCCTTACAGATAACAAAATCAATCCATTTCTGGTTCCTTACTTTGTCTTTTTCCTTTCTTCTGTTTTCTGGTACCGATGACTTCACAGTGTAACTTTTCAAACTGCTTTTGACCTAAAAATCTACCCAGCTACTAGATGGACCAAAGAGGTGAGGTGTGTGCGTGTATGTTAGTGTGTGAGCAAAACGCAATGATGGAGTAGGAAAACAAAAAGAAGCAAAATTCTCCATTGTATTGTATGATCTGAAGGATCTATCATTTATACTTGTGGGTAAGAGAGTTGTCGGTATGTACAGAAGCTTCTCTAATTCAAGAGGAAATGAACACATCAGTAAAACCTGACTTTTATAGACTGAATTGTCCTCCCCAAATTTGTAGGTTGAAACTTTAACCCTCAATGCGACTGTATTTAGAGATTGTATTTAAAGGGGTATTAAGGTAAAATGAGGTCAGAAGACAGGGGTCCAAATATGACGGGTGTACTTATAAGAGGAGGAAGAGACACCAGGGATGTGTGTGCACAGAGAAAAGGCTGTGAGAAGATACAGAGAGAAGGAGTGGTAGGTGTGTGGTTAAAAGTTCTAGCTCCTATTTCTCAAGGAAGAATCATTCTGAAGGGTCATTCCCTTCAGCCCTAAGGCTCCCTGAGGGATTGGCTATCTCTGTTGCAACTTCATGGAGGTTCATCTCCTTCTCAAGCCTGTGTCCCTCACTTCCTTAAAGTTTTTTTGTCCAAGTGCACACATTAAAAAGCTTCCTGTGCATAAATCTCCACGCTGGGGGGAAAACAAAACAAAACAAAAGCACTTAAAAAAAACCCAAACCCGAAAGAGTTGGCAGTGAAAGTGTTCCTGAGAAGCAGACTCCAAAATCGGATTTTGAAACTGCATCACCCTCTGGCCAGTTACTCATGGGTACTGTATTTGGAGTACTGCTATGGCCTAGAATACTCTATTAGTGAAATTATTAAAACTTTTATTGGTGTTGAAATGAGATGCAATTGAATGCTTTGGTAGATACCAGGTGATTGAGAGGGTTGATGGAAGTAGTCACTTTAACGTTTTTTTTTTTTAATTTATTTTTGGGACAGAGAGAGACAGAGCATGAACGGGGGAGGGGCAGAGAGAGAGGGAGACCCAGAATCGGAAACAGGCTCCAGGCTCCGAGCCATCAGCCCAGAGCCTGACGCGGGGCTCGAACTCACGGACCACGAGATCGTGACCTGGCTGAAGTCGGACGCTTAACCGACTGCGCCACCCAGGCGCCCCGGAAGTAGTCACTTTAAAGACTGTGGAGTTAGGTGGTTATTTATGAGAATTGTTAAGTCATAGGAGAAAGACAAGCTAAGGCTGAAGGCGATCATTTTAAGATGAAAAATAAAAGGCAGGGGGCCTCTTTGGGAACATATTTAAAAAAACACAAAACTCCGATCTCCTGCAGCTTGAAGACAGAAAAAAAAGAGAGAAAGAAAAGAAAACTGAGGATCAGGCTCAAAACTTAATTATAAAAAAATTTAAGGTTACCAGAGAAGGTTTATTTTTCAACCCTGCTCTGCCAAGTTCATGACACTGTTTGGGAATCAGTAGAACCCTGAGACTTGGAATGGAAATATATAGGTCATTGTGCTCAGAAATTTTGAATCTCTAGATTCTCCAAAAGGCTCTAAGCCTGCAGAAGTTGTACACTCCCCTTTGATTGAAGATAATTGGAGAGCTCTGTCTTCCAAGACAACATGATCCAACCCACATGACTACCCTTGTCCCCACCCTCCAGTCTAGCATGCTAGGACTAGTAGGTTATGAACAACACAACCTGAACAGAAAATTGCTGAGTTGGATAAGAAAGGAAAAGAAACTATACACCAAAGACCTGCAGGATATAGCCAATATATACTGTCAGGTCCAGAGAGTATGCATGGGTGCTAGATCAAGGGGGATGGGATATAAAATAGGATGAAGAAGAATTTATTATAAAGGGATTGCTCTCTTATGATTCAAGATCTAATACCCAGGGAAAGACCTTGGGAGATATTGCTAACATATGCTAGAATGGTTTTTGGAAACTTGGGGAAAGTGGCAGCCCACAATGACTAATGAAGAAATGTCAGAATTGCCACTGAAGACAGTGGAGGAAAGTATCAAAGGCTCAGAGTGGGGTTGCTAGAGTATATGTGAGACTGGAAAAATCACCAGTTGACTATGTTCCTCAGGGAGGCCCAGAGGATTGTCCGTTTACCAAAAGCTGTAAGTTATGTGCTGGTGAGAGAATCACCAGCATCAATTGGTAAGTTCAGTAGTGAAGTCCTCTATAGACCAGGGCTGAGAGCAGAAGACACTTTGATAGAATTGGTAGACTTAAGAGAATTAAGAATAATAGCCTCCTGAATTAATAGAGCCGGTCAGAAACCATTAGGGTGTAACCATTATAATAAGTGGCAAAGAAAACAGAGAACTGTGGAGAAGGATAATGAACACAGTGTACGTGATAGATGGGCTGCCATAAGAGTATAACTTAATGTACACAATCAAAGAAAATCAAAGATGGGTGGGTGGGAGGCTCAGGTATACTATCTCAATATCAGAATCTTTCACCTGTTTTTCATCCTTAAGTCAGTTCTTAGATCTGAAACTCAACTGAAGGAGAGTCAGGATCCTAATGGGGGGTTCCATGTCAAGAGAAATCATGGCAAGTATGTATGATAATGATTTTCTTAAACTGTCTCCAAAAAATACCCATAGCCATTCTCTGGTACCAGTGGGCACAGAATTCTTGAGGACATTGATACCTAGGAACCTGAAGCATTATCATGAATCCCTATAGAATAGGGGCCTGGTAGTAAATAGAATCCTGTATCAGGTCCAGCTTAGCACAATTCCACTGGGTCTACAGACCTATCCACTTGTCATTTTTTTTCCTTTTTAGCTCCTGAATAGATCACCGAAATGGTATATTTGTAGGTTGGCAAAACCCTGCATTACTTCACTGTCCTTTAGGGTAAGAGCTATATAATAATGATGAAGGCCAAGTGGAAGTCTCTGAAATTGGCCCTCATGCCTATAACACTTGGCCAAGAAAAGTTAAAGTAAAAAATATCTATCCCCAAAGGAATATCTCAGGAATCTCATGTTGGTTTTAAAGACCTAAAATACACACAGGTAGTGATCTCTATCATCATTTAGTTCACCATTCTAACCTCTACAAAAAAAGTAAAATAAATTAAATAAGCAGTAGATTATCCTAAATTCTGCTGAGTAGTATCCCCAATATCTTTAATATGAATTCATATATCAGCAAAATTAATATGTCCATTTTTATTGATCATATAATTTAGCTAGAGGTTGGGTTAAATAGTTGTGAAATTAATTTTTCAAGAAAATCTTCTCACTTTTGGGGTTGAATTCTTTTAGAGGTTCATGATTGTATTCTTGCTTATCAATCTTAATACTTTTCTGCAATGTCTCATTTTTTCAGTTTTTACCTTTTACTATTTCTTTAATTTGCAGTATTTATTTACTCCCTTAGGTTCTTTTTCCTCATTCTACTCACTTGAAAAATTTTTTTATCATCTCCTTTTCCATTTTAATTTCAGAAAAGCAAGTATTATAGACCACATGTGAAAATTGATGGACTATCAAAATAAATCAAGACATTATACTATAACTTCAGTGGTTAGGTATATTTTGATGACCATTTAAAATATGATGGAAGCACCATTTCCTATCACTTCTTGATATTTTGCAAACACCAAGTTTAACCTTATCCACTGTTGATATGTATGCTAAGTATTCATTCAATGGAAGCATTTGCTTTGTAAAGAGTAAATAATATTTTCTGTTTCCGATTTTACCTTTGTGTTTGACATACAGTAAAATAACTTTACTCAATATTACTTCATTTACCCTTTTTCTAAATTAGGAAGAAAAAAATACTTAATAATTTTTTCTCTTTTCAACTAGGTGATAGTTTCATGGATTTTGTTACATTTCTGTTTTCTATGCCTGTTTGTGTGTCTGAACTATTTCATGAGCATAAAACAAATAAGTATGTTATCCAATGAAATTGCCTTTTTAACTCTGAAAATAGTAGAGGCACAAAGAATAGTTCAAAGATTGTTAAATCATGCAAATAATGCTCAAGCCTATATATGTGACATGCTTTAATTACTACGAATCTAGACCCCCTGAAGCTAAATAATTAAGGAGAATAAGAAGAGATTATAAGCATGTTAGAGACATATGAGTTCTTTTGCTGCTAGAGAAAAGCCTAAGTCTAACAAGATGAACCTGAGGAATCCAATTAAACTTTTAAAATCACAAATACAGTTCTGAATAAAATTGAAGATTTTTCTCTGATTACTAATGAGAAGACTTCTGAGTGGTTTTACAAAAAGGTTATTTGTTAATTAGAACCAAGTAGAATTATGTCTATGTGGTTCAGAAACGAAGTGAACTGCTGTTACATTAGTATGCATGCAAGAATATCAATTACAGGAGCCACCGAGAAGCTTTCATTAGGTGATGACTGTAGATACATAAAATCTTGTATACAATTGATTTAATTGTAATGGAAGTATATCTCTTTGATAAATTCAATGTAAAAATAATCTTTCCAAAGTAATATATCTTTGTCTAGCTTTACTGAGATATTACTGACAAATAAAATTATATACATTTAAGGTGTATGAGATGATAATTTGATATACATGTATATTATAAAATCATTATCACAAAATTAGTTAATGCAAACTTTGCCTCATATAATTACTCTGTGTGTGTGTGTGTGTGTGTGTGTGTGTGTGTGTGGTGAGAACATTTAAGATCTACTCTCTAAGCAAATTTCAACTATACAATATAGCATTTTTAATTATAGTCACCACGCTGTACATTAGATTTCCAGAAAGTATTCATCTTGTAACTGGATGTTTGTACCCTTTGACCAACATCTCTTAATTTCCCCCACCCCCAACCACTGGCAACTAGCATTCTACTCTCTGTTTCCACTTTTTTCCTTGCATGCAAATTTAATGACCACCTGCAAAATATATGGTTAATTTTGTTGTAAAGTAAACATTATAAGAAAACATGCTATTATTTGCCTATCATATAAAGTAAAATTTTAATTGCAGCATGGTCCTTGTCTTGGCAACATCCATATATTTTGATATCTAATAATTTTTTACTTTTTTTTTATTGTAGCATGTGTAGCAAACCCTGAAACACACAGCTATATAGTAATAATATAGAACCAGAATTCCCACTGACACATAAGAATAGGCTTGTGTCAAGAATTATAATTCTTGTTAAAAAATTTTTTTAAAAGGGGGCACTTGGGTGGCTCGGCTGGGTAAGGTTCCGACTTCAGCTCAGGTCATGATCTCACAGTTCCTGGGTTTGAGCCCCACATCAGGCTCTGTGCTGACAGCTCAGAACCTGGAGCCTGCTTCAGATTCTGTGTCTCCCTCTCCCTCTCTCTGCCCCTCCCCCCCCTCACACTCTGTCTTTCTCTGTCTCAAAAATAAAGAAACATTAAAAAATTTTAAAAAAATTATAATTTTTGAGGACTCTTCAAAATGAATTCAAATTGTATCATTTAATTTGTTACAACAGTGCAATCATCCTTGGAAGTGTGTCTATCACTGAGCGAGTTTTGTAAGTAGGATAATGTCATGGACTAAATTGTGCTCTCCAAAGTCCAAGTTTACCCTTGAACAACACAGGTTTGAACTGCATGGGTCCACTTATATGTGGATTTTTTTCAAAAAATATAGTACAGCACTGTAAATGCATTTTCTCTTATGATTTTCTTAATATTTTCATGTCTCTAGCTTACTCTATCATAAGAATGCAGTATATGTTACATATAAAATACAAAATATGTGTTAATTGACTGTTAATGTTATCAGTAAGGCTTCCAGTCCATAGTATGTTATCAGTGGTTAAGTTTTTGGAGAGTCAAAAGTTATAAATGGAGGGGGTGGCACCTGGATGGCTCAGTCAGTTAAGCGTCTGACTCTTGATTTTGGCTCAACTCATGATCCCACGGTTGTGGGATCAAGCCCCATGTTGGGCTCTGTGCTGACTGTGCAGAGCCTGCTTGGGATTGTCTCTCCCTCTCTCCCTGCCCCTCCCCTGTTCTCTCTCCTTCTCAAAATATGTAAATAAACATTAAAAAGAAAGTTATACATGTTTTTTCAGTGGTACAGGGTTCAGTGCTTGTGATATCCGAGTTGTTCAAGGGTCAACTGTATTTGGAGACAGCAGCTTTAAAGAATTAATTAAGGTTAAATCAGTTCATAAGGGTGGGACCCTCGACTGATGTACTTGTAGGAAGAGAAAAACACACCAGGAGTGTGCATATATAGAAAGACCAGAGTGAGCAGGACAGAGTGAGCAGGAAGCCAGCTACAAACCAGGAAGAGAGGTCTTACCAGAAACTAACCCTGAGAGCACCTTGATTTTTGACTTCCAACGCAAAGAATTGTGGAGAAAATAAATTTCTGTTGTATAAACCACCAGTCTGTGTGTGGTGTTCTGTTATGGCAGCATGAGTAGACTAATACAGATTTGAATTAAAAATATATTTTATGTTAATTTCTTAATGAAAGTAAGATTAAAGAGATTTACTTTTCCTTGGTGTCTAAGGATTCTTATCTACTGAGAAATTGAAAGGCTTTATAATTGCAGATTCTCATCCAAGCAGGTCCTACATCAGCATTAAAACCCCTCAAGGATGTATTCAAAGGGCCCACTTCAAATCTTCTTTGATCCCAGCATCGTGGTTAAAGAACTTCTAGTTTTTCAGCATGATTCACTTTGATCAAAAGATTCACCCTATTGAAATAGATGAAAATATTTGCAAAATTCCATATGTGAAATTGTTTTAATAGAGATTTTCACAAAATGTGAAAATTCTTTTCTAAGTTCAATACTATTCCTTAATATTGGCCCTTGAGAATGAGAGTGAACTTATTGATAGAGCTTCATAAGCTGCATCGATTTTTGACAATACCCTTTAAAAAGGCAGTGATTTAAGCCCCTTGTGCAGATGAATTTGATAAATTTCATGACAGTTGACTACATTTCTTTCAGATATTTTTGGCTGTGTTTTTAATGCTAATGCATGGCAATATAGAACACAGTAAAACTAGATGTGTTGCCAAGCACTAGAAGTACTTCATCTGTATAAAGAGTTTCCAAAATTTTGCTCAAGTAAAAGTCTAACATTGCAAATAAATTCTTCACCATTACAATGAGGTTGTAACTCTTGCAGCCTTTAAAAGGGGCTCCCAAACAGGGAATCCTTTTAGACAGCATTATGGTAAACATGGTAGATAAATATTAGCATCTGACTAAACTGAAAGACTACCTACATTGATGTTCATAAAAATCAAAAGTGAATGACATAAGCTTCCTATTTCTGTAGACATTATATAACTGGCCTGTTTCAATGGATTACACAAATATATTATCAGCTCTAGAAGGAATGATGTCGTTTGGTTGCAGTATTGCTTTAATGATTTTTCTCTGCTTTAAGCCATAAACCAGATGGACCATTTAGAAGGTATATATGGCTTTACCACAAATCTACATTCACTCAAAATAATGTTCAAGGTGTTGATATGGCAATGATCTGTAATGATTATAGCCTCTTCTACAAATTTACCTATTTAAAATATATATTAAGTTATCAAAAATTTGGGTACTAATAAATAGATTGGGATTTTATTTTGAAAAAGACTTCCCTAGAAATCTTACCTTGAGTCATAGTGGGGACTGGCCAAATAAAGAAAATACATCTGTAGTTCAGCCACTGCCATTGTCAGGGAGGGGAAAATTCTTCCACCACCCCTCTTGATTCTTTTGGCTGGTCTAATAATTAAATTGACATAAAACAGATTAACAGAAAAAAAATCAATTTTGTATGCAATGAAGTCTCTTAGATATGTGATCCAAGAAGTGACCAAAATGCTTATATATCTTTTAGATAAAGAAATAATACATTTGTGAAGAACTGACAGGAAAAAGACATTTAAACTCGGGAGCTAATTAGTGAAGAAACTAAGAACTTGTTTACGGAGACTTGGCCCTGGACTTTCGATCCCTCATGATAAAGATATCTCTCTACTTCCTAGTGTGGGAGGATACATTTCACAAGGGAGGTTTTTTACCTGCTTTAAGGAGGACAGAGAGGAGGGTCAGAGTGTCCTGCTTACACTGTTTTATAAATTAACTTTAATTTAAAATAATCAATATGCCACTTTGGCATATTTTGGAGCATCCTGCCCTAAGCTGCATCACAGTCATCTAAATAGATCTGCTATTTTACTTTACATCATTTTTGATGTTGACTAAAATTAAAGCATGGAAACGAAAGAAGCATACTTGTGCCCTTTGGTGTTCTCAGATAAATCATTCTCAACACACATACCATCTTTCCCTCTTCAACTGTCTTAAATTTTGAGGTCATCAGATACCCCTTCACACTGAAGGGGTTTACCCAACAACTCCACACATTAATATTAACCTCATTAAATAGCTTTGTTCTGTTTCAGGAAGAAATAATCTTTGTGAATATCAAATATGTGATGCAAATTCAAATCATCAGATACGATGTTCTAAATGTTACTTTATCCTCTTCAATAATGGCATTAACAAATTCATATTAGATAAAAGTAGATTTTATTCATTGTATGACTCATAGAAGACATTCTCAATCTCATTCTCTTTGCCCCAATAATATGGGTTAAAATATATATAGCACACTCTTTTTAAAAAATTTTTAATGTTTATAAATTTTTAAGAGACAGAGTGAGAGTGGGACAGGGGCAGAGAGAGAAGGAGACATAGAATCCAAAGCAGGTGACAGGCTCTGAGCTGTCAGCACAGAGTCCAACATGGGGCTTGAACTCACAAACTGTGAGTTCAGGACCTAAGTTGAAGTCAGACAGTTAACTGACTGAGCCACCCAGGTGTCCCAGCACATTCTTAATAAACGCTTCCAAATTATAGGCCACAGCATGATTTGTAGATTTATTAATAAGTAAAAAGTCTTACTGTGATGTTTATGATGGGTCTATTAGAAATGTAACCTTGATGGGCAAGAGAGGAGAAGGGAAATTTGATAACTTTTCTCTATTCAGTTGCCAAAAGGAAGTTGAAAGCAGCTCAA
Source organism: Neofelis nebulosa (assembly GCF_028018385.1). Lineage (NCBI taxonomy): Eukaryota > Metazoa > Chordata > Mammalia > Carnivora > Felidae > Neofelis > Neofelis nebulosa. The sequence continues at coordinate 36,696,058 of NC_080782.1, read as the reverse complement.
ATAGATTTAAAAATCAGTGAGAATAATAAACACATATTAATTTTTTTCAAAATTTTTTAATGTTTATTCATTTTTGAGAGACACTGAGAGACAGAGCATGAATGGGGGAAGAGCAGAGCGAGAGGAAGACACAGAATCTGAAGCAGGCTCCAGGCTCTGAGCTTCAGCACAGAGCCCAGTGTGGGGCTTGAACTCACCAACCATGAGATCATGACCTGAGCCAGTCAGACGCTTAACCAACTGAGCCACCCAGGCGCCCCTAAACATATTATTTTTATTTGTTGTCTTCTTCCCACAGTATTAAGTGCAAAGAGCTGAATAAGTTCTTTTTGAATGAATGAATAAATAAATAAATAAAAGAAAATGTTTGTATAGCCATTTTCATTAGAATGTAAGAACAATTCTATAATTATATAGGTTTGCTAGTTATTTATACTGCATATGTACTTGGAAAGATATCAGTTTTACTCTGCTGGTCAGATGTCCTAGAATGAAATGTTCATCCATCATACCCAGATGTAAATATTCCATACTAAGGCAAGGGGCTACAAAACCTATGTAATTACATATTTTCCACTTTTGCTATTTTCTTCTCATTTTATTGTAACCAACTTCATACTAATTGTTGCTTTCATGTGCTAAATGGAAAATATATTATCATGAGGTACTCTTTTTTTGCTAAAGATTTAGATTCCTCCTTCCAGTGGAGTTTGAAGTGTGAGGAATAACTAGCAATTAAGGATTCCAATTCTTCTAAAGTCGTGCTTTTTAACTTGGGGTCAACTGTCCTGCTGGAGAGAGATCCATGGGAATTTTAAGAAAATTTAAGTACATTTGTTTATATTTTCTTCTAAAGAGAGAATCTAAAACATTTCTTAGACTCTTAAAGGGTGTCAGGCTCCCAAAATGTCCAATATACATTACCTATTTCCAGGTTACCAAGTGGGATTAAGGTTAACCTTTTTAGAGATCTACATAAGTGGTATTAACACAATGAAGATAATCAAATCCACACATTATAACATTCAATGGATTAAATCATACCAGGGTATTGAACAAGGTATATTCCATAGACATTCCTGATTTCTTTCTCAGTCTCAGAGAGGAAGAAATATGTGGAATTTCAGGTTGTTTCTTCCACTGATAGATTTAAGGGTGAGCCAAAATAGCTATCACAATGATCCTTTGGAACGTTGATTAAGAAGAAAGACTAACAAGTTGTGACTCTTGGTTTACTCTTTCACTATGCTTCTTTCTCCCCAAATTGTGAATGACCTATAGCCACTGGTGTTTGAAAAGTGCCAAAATGAAACTCTAATAAAGTAGAGAAAGATTTCTATTTAGGGCCATCTTTGTGACATCTTAGGAAAATCTTCTAACACTCTTATATTTTTAAAGGGCAAGTAGTGAGCTATAATTATGCTTGTTGAACTGGATTATATCTGCTTCAATGGTACACCATAGATAATATTCTGCAGACAAAAAAAAGAAAAGAAAAAAGTTGAAGAACACTGTTGCTGCATTTAATTGAAGCATAACTGGCCAGGAATTCTAAAGGGTAATAATCATATTGGATTTGTTGGAAGCATGATCTTCCTAACTCTGCCCAGCATGTAACCAATTCTTACTTTGAACGTTACAAATGCATCAGCATCATGTTGTGCAGTGAAATAAACTTAACGCTTGGGAAGACAGTTCCACTTAAGGGAGAAAATATTCTTTTAAACCCCTTATGTTGACTTTCTCTACAGGTAAAGTATAAAGGCATGTGTATACGCAGGTTTCTTTGCTTACTAATGCTAGAAGAATATAAAGATAAGCACGGTTGCTCTTAAGATGACATGATTAAAAAAGGGATATAGTATCATAAAGTACAAACATACTATGTGATAGAAAGCAAAGAGACAAGTTTATGGTAAAACCACAGGCTACATTCAAAAGCAGCAATTGTGAGCAGGATTATTAGATTTGGTGACAGATAAAATGGAAAAGTCTTCAAGAAAGAGGAAACACCTGGCTTGCATCTTGAGGAATAAGTAGGATACCAATAAATGTCTCCATTTAAAACAGAAATTCAAGGGCAAGTATAACAAAATGGCGTCAGCAGCTTAAAAATAAACACTAAATAAAAGAGCGTGCTTATGATAGGCACTGAGTAATGTACAGAATTGTTGAATCACTGTATTGTACTCCTGAAACTAATATAACACTGTATGTTAACTATACTGGAATTAAAATTAAAAAAAATTTAATAAAAAAAGTAAAAATAGACACTAAGTAGGAAAAAGATCTAGTATAAAAATGTACACCCTATGCAATGATGGGTTATGGACATGAAATACACTATGTCTCACAAACACTATTGGCCTGAACTACAGCCCCGGCTTGTAGGGTATTACATTATAGAAAATTCCCTGGGCTCTTAAGTTGAAATCTGGAACTATGAGGTGTTCTCACAGTCCACCATCTGGTGGCATGTCCAGGTATTAGCTGCTAGGCTGGCTGCTGGAACTGTCACACTCAACCTCACAAGGCCAAGTATCTTTGTTAAATTGTGGGGAAAGTATTTCTGAACTGAAGGCATATAAGATATGTTAAGAACTGAACTGAGATATGTTAAGAAGACATCTGTTTGTTGTGAATATAAGCAAATTAAAAAGCAAGACTAAGGAGTGAACTCCTTGTTATCCTTCTGGGCAAGAAACAACAAACAGGCAAGCTGCCATGTGTTTGTGTGTGTGTGTGTGTGTGTGTGTGTGTGTGTATGTGTGTGCGCGCGCGTCTGAGCATGCGTGCATGCGCGCGTTTGGGGTAGAAGGAGTGTATTTCAATGTCCGAAGGGAATTTTTTTGCTTACTGTTGTTCTCTTATTTCTTCTTATTTTTTTTCCAATATAAATAGTTTCACTTTTATAATGATCTCTATAGCTTCACCTAGCACTGGGGAAGTTTAGAATATGAAGTTCAGAGATGGCATCAGATGCCATGATATCAAATGCTTTGTGTTATTGCAAAGTGAGAAGAAGATCAAATGGTAGGAATTAATATTTCCTCAGGGTCAGAGAGATCAGAATTTTTTTCCTAAAGCATTCAGTTAGAAACAGCCCAGGTCTTAATTTGAACATGCTCAGTTTGAGTTTGCATCCCAGGGTCTTTACACTCTCAGGATGTCTGCACTATACAGGCTCAGGGGAAAGGGAATGACAGGAGGGGTAATAGCACATGAAAAGGCAGAGAACCTCATAAGACTTTGAGTGGGAGTCAATGTTGTTTGAGAGTAAGTGGAAAGTGGTGATAAAATTTGTTGAATCCAGAATGTAAGTGACTCTACTTGCGGGACTCAAACAATTTTAGACTTTTGTCTTGTAGTCATAAAGGTTTATTAATTGTTACTCATAGGCGCAATTAGATTTGTATTTCAGCAATATCACTCCAATGGCAGCTTCAGGTATAGATTAGCCTGGGCAGAGGAGGCTAGGTGACAGGTGAAGGAAATAATGAAGGTTGGAGACACAATGCAAATTTAGGAGATACCAGCATCATGAAAAGGAAAGAATTACTTTGAGTGACATTTTGTAGGTAACACTAAGAGATTTGGTTTCTAACTTGTTACTTGAGGGCAGGAGTAGATTTAATAGGATGCCAAAGTTTATAGCTTGGGTGATTGGAGAGACAATGATGCCATTACTGAAACTGCAAACCCAGTAGAAAGAAAAGAAGACTGGGGGAGGACCGTGATGGATTAATTCCATTTTAGATACCTTGACTTAAATGTGTTCATGAAAATTCCAGTAGAAGATAGCCAAAAGGCAGTTGACAATTTCAGTGGCTTAATATAATAGTTTTCTTCTTCTTGATGTGAATTTCAGAATAGAATTTCAGATCAATGTTGCAGGTATCTTTCAAGTAATAATGGAAATAATCGGGCTTATGCCACATTGTTTTAACCATGGTTGCCAAAGTCACTGAGTTCACCTGCATCATCTCTGCATCGAGGGAAAAGAGGGAAAGATCAGCTTGTGAGGTTATCATGGCTTCCGCCTGGAGATAGCTCAATAGTGCACACCACTTCCACTCACATTTGCTCGGCATGCTTCTGTGCTCCCCAGTGGCAGCAACATCAGTTACTGAGAAGACGGCCACAGAGAAATCTTATTTTCACTACAGACATTTCCCCAGGAAGTAAAGGAGTGTCTTTCAGGAAAGCCTTGACATTATCACACCTTGTTTTCAGAGATGCATCCCAGGGTGTGAGCTGCCAGCTGAGCATATCCTCGGGTTCAAAAAAGTGAGTGTCCTTGTGGGAAGCCACTGACTTCCTGGAAACAATGGGGAGGCGCCCACAGAACATTCCTGTCTCTACTCTGTGATGAAAAGGGACTGGCTGTGGAATAAGCAGAGTTGCGATGCAAGGCCATTAATTGATTTCATTCCCTCTTCTGTTTCTCTTCCTCAGTAAAGCCCTCATGACTAATTTTCTCTTGTTACCATATAGGGAAAAGAGGGTGAAGCCCTTTCTTTCTTTTTTTGGGGGGGTAGTTTAATTTCTTTTTTTTTCTTTTATTAAATGTTTTTTAATAATATACATCCAAATTAGCATATGGTGCAACAATGATTTCAGGAGTAGATTCCTTAGTGCCCATTTAGCCCATCCCCCCTCCCACAACACCTCCATTTGTTCTCCATATTTTTGAGTCTCTTCTGTTTTGTCCCCCTCCCTGTTTTTATATTATTTTTGTTTCCCTTCCCTTATGTTCATCTGTTTTGTCTTGAAGCCCTTTCTTTAGTTGCTAAAGTAATAGACTATCATTCATGTCACCGAAATAGTTAGATGCACATCTAGGTATCAGGCCTTTTGTGCTGAGAAATAATAATTCACAGGGGAAAATGATGGGGTTTAGGAGGGCATTTTACTCAGTTGTCTTCATTTTCACTTTTATCTAAGTGTTTGGCTATCAATACCTCCCAGTCATAGATTTTCATAGATTTGAACTGAAATTTGTAAAAGAGCACGAAGAATTCACTTGCTGTTATTCAGAGTTCAACATTGTGGTTAAAGTGGAAAACGCATATTTTATAATAAACATGAGTACTTGGTCTATGTCAGGAGCTATGTGTTTTGTTTAACTGTTGCAACACTATGAAGCTTACTATTATACTTCCCCCATCTGATTAGATTGTACAATAGGATTTTGTTACCATTGAACCATTTTGTCCTATGGAAATGGAAATATTACACGACTCAACCTAATGCATATGAGAGGAGGTTAAGCCACTTGCCCAGAACCAAAGGATCACAAGCTGGTAAATGGAGGAAACTAGATTTGAATTCACCAGTCCATTTCCTCTTCACTGTATGCTATACACTCACTCATTTTATAATGCATATATATATATATATATATATATACACACGTTTCTGTGTATGTTTGTATATGCATACATATACAGAGATATGAATATACACATGGACTTACACATCTGTATGTACATATATATAACATTTTATTTTTAGGAAGATGGTACATTTTTCTTAGGTATTTCTATAGAGACCCAAATAGATACAGACAGCAATCTTCTACTTTTTGTACTTTAACCCTGAACTTATAAAAGTGGCTCATTATTTTTCATACATGCAATTATCATTGATACTTCCTGAATCAAATACTTTATTTAATTCTAGTCTTTTCTTTAGTCCACACTCAACATGACAGCCAAGCTTTTGACCTCAATACTTTTAAAAAAAGAATCTCATTTCCCTCTACTCATCTCAACCCTTTGTATCACTGCAGAACATCTTCCTCTTTTACTGTGCTTCATGCTATTTGAACAGCTTGTCTTCCTGACAGTGGGCCTCAGGGAGCCCATTCCTGGTCTTAAGGAGACCAATCTGCAGTTATTAGTGGGAGTTGTTTAAATTAGTATCACTGATGTCCTGTACATATTAGAGTATACCTACCATGCATGAGGTGACATTCAGTTAGGACAAAATCACCGTCAGCAAAACACGCTCCTCTGTGGTCTCTAGACATTCTCATTTGAGAAATTAAACATACTCTTTCAAAGTTTGATGCTATTTTTAATCAGTACTTATCAAGCATATGCAACATGGGGATAGAGATTGCTTGACAGGAGGTAGATTTCATTCTTTTTGATTTTATTATGTCAAACACTGCAAAGCAGTATAAGTTAATTATCTAGGTAATTCAAGCTGAGCATATTTTTGTTCATGCTGCCTATTGGGAAGGGCAGTCGTATGCTTGTGATCTTTTCATCTCCCCTCAGTCACATAAGGATGGGCCTTGGGCCTGAACACCTCCTTACCATGAGACAAAGGGCCCTCACAGCCCGTGTTGGAATTATCATCTCCCATAAGAGTACCTTTCCCTGTTTCAGACTCATTATGTGCCGCTTTGTTCTGCTTAACTGTGTGCATCATATAGCACCTGGTCAACCTCACTGCCTTATCTGTCCCCTGTGGGGAGGACCTTTCACTGCAGCACAGGAGGGAAATGTACAGGCCGCTTGCCCTGTGTCTACTGCCAGAAGGAACCAGATGATCATAGGAACCGACACCCACAACTCAAGCTGATCTTCCTCTGTTTCTTCTCTATGTGAGAAGAGCAATGTTTCATTCAAATGCTCGACTGTCTTGTCTTCCTTGGATTCTCCAGTACCAATGTTCAGCCAGCCGTCTACTCCAGGTGATAGGCAAAAGGTGCCATTAGCTCGACACTGACCAAAAGGTTATAGGTAAAATTTGCATCATTTTGCATTTTTAATTTAAATTATCAAAATAAAGAATTATTCTGATATATCTCTATATAGCTCATCCCATATATATAGAAAGAGAGAGAGGAAATAGAATCAGGGATGACTCTATATATAATTTATTTTTAAAAAATCATGCACCTTTTAGAAAAGCTTGGCCCATGTGCCCACTGCCCCCGATTGCTTGTCTTGCTTGTCCTTTTGGTGGCTTTTTGATGGAGCCCACCATTCCTGCTCAGTCACATCCATCCTCCTCTCTTCCCTTATCTCCTGATGCTACTGACTGTCCCAGTCTCCCAGGAATGAGGGTAAGGCTTTAAAATGGCCTTTGTTGCTGCCACTGGGGAGCACAGAAACACTGTCTTCCAAGTCCAAACCAAACTGACCTACAGAGGCTCTGTTTCTCCATTGGCTGCCTGGTAATGCCAGGTAATACAACCAAAGATGTAGGAGAGTTGATGCCCTATGGAATGAACTTTGACTAATGAGAGTTAGGAGACTAGAAACAAACATCTGGTAAATTGCTTGCTCTTTATCTTCTAATGGGCCATTCTTTGATCTAGAGGTTCCATTTGGACTTTTAAGGGAGGTCCCACAAGACCTACGAATAGCTATATTTTCTTATATTCCTTGACAAGCTTGTTAAGACTAAGTACAAGTCTACAATACCAAGTCAAGAAGAGGAATCAGAGCAGAAATCTGCAGAGATATTTTCTTTATCTTCCCATAGCCACTGGATTTATTTTCCTTTAATGAGGAGAACGTGCAAGTTAATACCAGAATATTCTGTGTATTGTTTACAGTCCCTTATATGTAACAGGAACATATGAATAAAAAGTGCATTTAGAATTCCCTCCTTCTCAGCTTTTATAGAGGCACAAGTCCTGAGGACTCTGCTTTTTGCTTTGTGGAGCAGTGATAGATGGGATTGCAAATGACCAAAGCAGTCAGATCTGCAGGAGAAAAGGGCACAGCTTCGGAAAGAAGAGTGAAGAAAGGGGGATATTGAAAAGAGAATAACTACCTTTGGCAGCAGTAAAGACAAGTGGAACTTTATGAAGTAGAAGAAATACTCAGAATATTTTAGGAAGCTTAAAGTGCTTCTGTAAACTCTACCCTCGGTATCTGAAACAGACCTTCAAGGAAGATCTTCATTACTATTTAAGGTTTGGTATTTCATTTTAATATGACACAATGCTATGTGCTACAATGCTAATATGACACTGTTTAATAATCTTTGCATTGTTCATTTCATAGTGTGAGTAGCATTATTCTCTGCCATTGGGTATCTAGATCATAAGTCCTTAGTTGAAAGAACCATTTCTGGGTTTACTGGGATTCCCCAATGGCAAAAATCTATGTCCCACCTCAATTCTGTAGCGGCATTCATCTCTAAACATAAAACCTAGTTATCCAGCTTGCAAAGCTCAAATAACCAAGTTACCGAGATGTTCTATATTGTGTAAAATTGGGTGAGCTGACATTGCCCCCTTTGTACCCCAGCCCCGAGTCACTGCAGTTATGCTCTTGGCAACTCACCTCCAGTCTGTGCTGACTGCCATGTCATGATTTCCTGCAGCCCGTGTTCTGCACGCCTGACTTACATCTGCTCAGATACCCACAGGTAGCTACGCGATCTTAGGCCCCTGCCTCTGATCTCTCTCCCTGGGAAGCAGAACTATGCTGAGCATATAACTTTAAGGCCAATAGACTGTGGCTCAGCATGACCTCATTATAAGGGGCATTTACTTTGTCTTTTGATGTTAATGCATCCAGAAACTGGATGTGAGAACTCTGGCAAGTTCCATTGTCATACTTATCCGTATACATTAAGTTCAGGATGCACAAAAAGCACAGACAAAGTAGTTCTCGGCTCCGTGAAGCAACACATCTTTGACAGCATGGGGCCTCAGACCAGGTAGGTGGCTGACAAAGTCAAACATTAGAGAACCATTGATAGTCTTTTATTCATCTATTTCCTCTCCCACCTACTCCCCATGCTTATCTACTTCAGTCTCTATCATAAAATGTACTTCCCAGGCTTCATTGTCCTCTAGTTCTTAACTAAGTTTGGCCAACAGAGGCAATGGCGAAAGACTGAGGACAGGATAAAGGAATAAGGTGGACTATTTCTCTCCCCGTCTGTTTTGGAAGCACTCTCGGCAAGCTCCCAAGCCTCCTGTGTGGCTGCAGCTCCTGCCTCACTGATATGCAGTGGCTCCAACTTTCACCAGGCAGGCCAGCTCTTAGGCTGCCCAGTCTGGCCCTCCAGCCCCAGGGGTACCAGCACATCCAGAATGTGGCTAATATTGGAGTTGCCTTGCCATTCTCAGTTTAATTTTTCAGCTTTTTTATCACATGTAAAGATTTACCTGTGCCAAATATACTTAGTTTAAAGTATACTGAACCATATAAGATTGCTGATATTAACCTGAATCTGATCAGTGAAAATGGTAATTACTTATGGTTTTACCAAATGTCCAGTAATTTGTTTTTGGTCTAGATCCTAAATGTGACACACCTCAAACTTAAGACAGTTAAAACTTCTGTCATAAGGGGAGTGGGTTGAGACTTGAGAAGAGTTAAAAAGGAAATATTGTTTAAACTGGCACTTTAAAGTGTTTTTTAAATATCTTTTTTAAGTTTATGTTTGAGAGACAGAGAAAAAAACACAAGTGGGGGAGGGGCAGAGAGAAAGGGAGACACAGAATCTGAAGCAGGCTCCAGGTTCCAAGCTGTCAGCACAGACCCCGATGGGGGGCTTGAACCCAGGAACTGTGAGATCATAACCTGGGCCAAAGTCGGACACTCAACTGACTGAGCCACCCAGGTGCCCCTACACTGACATTTTAAAGATAAGTATAGTGTGCCAGATAAAGAGAAAATGGATATGAGGAAGGACAAACTCTGACAAGTTAAGAAGGAACAGCATCTTTGGGCAAAGAAAGGCTTGCCATGGCTCTAATTCCTGACTGAAATCTAATGGCAGCATGGGTGTCAGAAAACCAGTGTATTGGTTTGCTAGGGCTGCCATAACAGAGCGCTTTAAACAAGGTGATTTGAACAACAGAAATTTATTATGTCATAGTTCTGAAAGTTAGAAGTCTAAGGTCAAGGTGTCATTAGGGCTGGTTCCTTCTGAGAGCTGTGAGGAAAACCATTCCCTGTCCCTATCTCCAAGTGTTCTGCTGGCAATCTCTGGTGTTCTTTGGCTTGTAGAGACATCACCCCAATCTCTGTCTTCATTTTCCCATGGCATCATAGATATATACACACACCTCTGTGTGTATATGTGTCCAAATTTCTCCTTTTTATAAGAACAATGATCCTACTGGGTCAGGGCCCAACCTCGTGTTGTAATTTTACCTGGAATGCCTCTGGAAAGAAACCATCACCCAATAAGCTCACGTTCTGAGTTACCAGGGATGAAGATTTCAACATAGAACTTTGAGGAGGAAGCAATTCAGCCTAGAGTCACCAGTGATAACATGTTGCCATAGTTGAAGCAAGCAATAAAGGGAACCAAACCTAATTACAGGGGATACTGAGAAAAAGGATAAATGATGTTGAAACTGCAAGTCAACAGGAGTGACAAACTGAATATGAAAATAAGATAAGCAGAAGGAAGTGTTGAAGTTGACATCAGTATTCTTTCCAAGGAGACTTGGAATATGGCGAGGCCTTTAACTCAAAGAAGAAACATAGGAGAGAGAGAGAGAGCAAGTTCCCTGGACTTTAAAAAAGAAATTATGCTTTGACAGATGGAGATTAGAGGTATATGATGTCTGTGTTTTGATGTGGTAAATGTAAAGTGCATGCAGAACACTTAACTGGAGACATTGAGTGTGCCATGCAAATCTGGGGTCTGGAGTTAGAATTCCTATGTTCAACCCTCATTTCTTCTTCCATGGTGTCTTTGGACAAAGTGCTTACCCTTCCTAAACTGCAGTTACCTTTTTTTTTTAAGTGTATTTATTTATTTTGAAGTGGGGGTGGAATGGGAGAGGGAGGGAATCCCAAAAAGATTCTGCACTATCAGCACAGGACCCGACTCAGGGCTTGAACCCACCAACTGTGAGATCATGACCTGAACTGAAGTCAAGAGTTGGACGCTTGACCAACTGAGCCACTCATGTTCCCCAACTGTAGTTTCCTTATCTGCGAGATGTGGATGTTAGCAATGTTTCACTGGGTTTCCGGAGGGTTATAATATAAGCCATATAGAACAGTTTAGTGCCTGGCACTACAAAAGTGCTTAATATTTGGTAGTTGTTATGATTGCTATTGCCACCCTGAGCAATATTGGTATTAGGAAAAGATTTGCATATCAGTAAATGGAGAGCAACATGGAAAAGTGATGTCATGTCCCTGCATAACACAATAGAAGGGACATCAAAGGTTTAAAAGAAATCTCAGAAACAAGATATATCCCTTCTACCTTTCATAGGGGATAGTAAGAGAGCCTAAAGGAGGGAAGAGTCTTGCCATCCTTTGATGTATTTATTTGATCCCTGTGCCCAAAATTACACACAGTTTATTATTATCCAGGTAAATAGCACAAAAAGTCTTTAAGAATTACTAACTTCTACAAAAAAAATTCAAGCATCCTGTAAATATGCAAGTAATAACACTGTTTCTTTCCATACTGATAAAAATCCTGTTCTGTATTTAAATGCTGCTACCAAGACCCTCTCATCACTGGGAGGGAAAAGTTGTAGCAAGAATTGAAAAGGACCTTCATATAAGAGCTCCATTGTACTAAAAGCACAGTGGTATTTCCTCTTCAATAAACGCCCATCATTTTCAAAATCTTCCCTAGGAAAAGAGATATAAATTTTAACTTGTTAAGTATATACTTGCACTCATACACATTTTGTGAAATTTTCCAAACTTTCCTTTTCCTTGAGATTCACAAAGAAAAGAGAGCTAGGGAAGACTGAAAAGGTAAAACAAAATGCCCTAAGAGTGGCAATTCACTGCACACATTTACAAAGGGTGGGCAGGAATGCACATGTGTTAGGTTGAACATTTGTCCGTTAAATGACAATGAAATTAAGAGTCAGCCTTCACGGAATTCAACAAAGCTGCTTCTCTTCCTCAATATTTCAGGGCATAATTTAAAATTTTTGTAACATTAAGGTCTTGGAATCTTAGACTTGCAAAAGATTTTAAAGTTACTTTTGCTCAACATCTTTCAAAGCTTGTCTGAATGGGGACTTGTACTTAGAGCTTTTTCAGAGAGAGGCAGGGAGAGTTGAGGGGAAGCGATTATCCACTTGACAAAACCGTGTTTTCCTGACAAATAAATTACACGCTGAGGGTAGTAGAAGCAGTTTGGAACAATCTAAAATGGAGTGATACAAGTTTAGAGCTGAGATAGTCCCGCAGGGAACACCCTGTCTTACCCCCACATTTTATTCATGAAGGAAGCAAACTCACAGAACTGAGGTGACATTTTTATGAAGTCGTAATGACTATATGGAAGACTGGAACTGTACCTTATGATTCTGAGACTAGCTTCATTCCATTATACCATGCTGACCAATTAAAGAATGACAGGGAATTAAAAACAAGGTCATGATATAGTGAATACATCTTGTTTCTGTGTTCCTAATCCAGTGGGGGAGGGGGAGATAAAGATCACATTTGTCCTCTCCACAGGTTCGTCACACAAACTAGGTACACTATCATTGAAAGGCCCAGCATAATCTTAAATATAAAATGGTCCAGCCTCCGGAAAAGGAGTCACAGTGAAGGGGAGAGTGGCTTGGCCCACTAAACAAAACAAAAAGATGTCATTTTTCCAGGCTGGTGCAGCCTATCCCTGGGGGAAGGAAGTGGAATAAGGAGGGAGAAGGTGGTAGGCCAGGAATGGAGGGAGAAGGAATCACAATCTTGCTAAATTAGATGTAGCTTTACTTCACGCTTTGCAAACTTTAATTAAAATTACAGGCTGACTTCCAAACCAAGTCATGTGAACCTGAAAAAAGCTTGTCTCCTAAGCTCTCCGAAGGAAAAACAAAAACAAATATCAAACAAAACAAAATACACACAGAACAACCACAGCCTAAGCAATATAGAACAATATATACTGTGACACAACTTGATAAGCTCAGTAAATATTGTTTTAATAAAATTTTTTTTTAACGTTTATTTATTTTTGAGACAGAGAGAGACAGAGCATGAACGGGGGAGGGTCAGAGAGAGGGAGACACAGAATCTGAAACAGGCTCCAGGCTCTGAGCTGTCAGCACAGAGCCCGACGCGGGGCTTGAACTCACGGACTGCGAGATCATGACCTGAGCCGAAGTCGGCGGCTTAACCGACTGAGCCACCCAGGCGCCCCAAATATTGTTTTAAAAGTGAACACCTGAGGCCGCCTGGCTGGCTCAGTCAGAAGAACATGCAACTCTTGATCTTGGGGTCATGAGTTCAAGCCTCACGTTGGGTATAGAGATTACTTAAAAATAAAATCTTTAAAAAAAGTGAAAACCTGAAACTTGACCCATTTCTACTCCATTGCAGTTTTCAGATCTTTCCAGCATTTCCAGGCTTCTTGCCATCTAACTCTGGCTTTATTCTCTAACCTCGATTGATATTGAATATATTTTTATGGTACTGAAATTACTGAGTTTGAGAGAAAATAATTGCCACTAGATTTTTACCATAATCCGTGTTCTGCTGTGTTCTTAATGGCAGAGAGGAGAATCAGCCAATTCTGAGCAACCTCTCTGTGAAAAGCAATGTCATGGTCCTTCATATGCCCTGTTCCATCTGAGCGGTTTTTTTTTTAATTTTAATTTTTAATTTTAATTTTTTAATATTTGTTTTTGAAAGAGAGAGAGAGAGAGCAAGCAGAAGAGAGGCAGAGAGAGAGAGGGAGACACAGAATCTGAAGCAGATGCTAGGCTCTGAGCTTTCAGTGTGGGGCTTGAACTCACGAGCCGTGAGATCATGACCTGAGCCAAAGTTGGACACTTAACTGACTGAGCCATCCAGGCGTCCCTAATCTGACCTTCTTAACCCTATCATATTGATGAGAAAACTGAAGCAGAGTGGTTTCAGGTGACTTTTTTAAATGACTCTAAAGAAAAAGTTTTCAAACAGTCTGCCAACTACAAAACCTAGTTTTTCCCTCCCACCATGATAAATCAGTACCCCTGCTATGAGTGATTTACTGGAATGATCAGCACTTATGAATATATCTACTTGCATTCATATACATAGGCAGACTTTTTATATTATTCTTTTATAATTAGAAATTCAGGGGTTTGCTATTTTTCATCCTGAAATATAGGCAAATTGATGCTAAACCAATCAGACAATTTCTTAATATGAGTTCTAGTAGCATGATTGTATTGATTGTTATCACATCAATTTTCATCACCTCTGTAATAATTTTATTGTAATTAAAGCATCACTTTATAAACAGCTCATCAGAATAATTTCATAAACTTGTACCTTAGAAAAATTTACATTTCACTCATATCATGTCTTCTGGGGTTGAGTTCAGAACAGTGACTTGTTCTACTTTTACTCTTTTTGAAAAATCAGTTTCACTTACACTTGGACTCATGATATATCCATATTCTCTAAATCTGTGAGAACACAGATCACTTCCTGTATGCATGGCATGGGTTTCTGACATGCTAATATTTCATGTCTTCATGCCTAAGAATTGAATTTAGTGCAACATAGTATTTTGTTTTGTTTTTTGCTTACAAAAACAGTTTTGACTCTTGTATAGGATTCTCAGGCCAATGTTAGTCAAAGTTGTATATACTCCCGTAAGATGTCAGATAGGCTAAGGTTCTGTAGGATGGGGGGGGGGGGGGGCGGTCATCTTATTTGCATGATTATTTGGATTGCTCTCCCATTTAGTTCATATTTCCCCATGTCATCTAGCATTGCTGAACCAGAGGACTGTATTTAGTGCCAAGGCCATCCATTGGCGCATCTCTTTGTGTATCTTTGTGCTTAATTCAGATGGCACACAAGTGCAACAAATTTGGCCTAAGGAAAGCATGGAGACCAGGGGCTCAGACCCCTTCAGGATGTGAACCTCTGTCATGCTACCAGCTAAACTGCCAATACCAGCAGAGATGCTTGCTAGCTGAGGGTGAGAGTGACCTTGAGGGGATGGTGGTAGAAAGAGCTGATCAATTTGGCCCTGAGACCAGCTGCAGAGGCTGGGAGTGAATTGTAGATCATCCCAATAACCTTCTTCTTGTACATCTTCCCCAGGAAGAAAGACCCAGTCTGGGTCTGGAGGGAATGCTCTCATAACACCTATGAACAAAGCTGATGTGAGAGGCAGAATGAGTGTTCTGTGGTGGACAAGGAGGTGTGCTGCCTTAAGTCCCCAGTCATGGCAATGCTGTTAGGCACCACCCCCTTGTGAGATTGCCTTTCCCCTGCTGGAGGCCACGCCCCACACGCACCCCGCCCCACATCCTTTGGCTGGTGAACACAGGTCCTGTATGGTGGGTACAGCAATTTCTCTGATTAGAGTCCAATCACATCATTTAGGAGCTAAAACTAAAATAAAACTGATCTCATTTTCTTCTCCTTTTTGTGCACTTTGAGGTCCAGAAGAACATCTTATTTCAATCTCATCCCATTTCTTTCTGACTTCTGCATCTGTGTTAGTCACTGAACCATCTGTAACTCCTTCCCTAACCACCCCCCACCTGCAGTTTAAGTCTGGTTAATTTAAATATACTTTACTTCACGCAATTTTATCTGATCCTCTGAATTGCAAGTGATGTTTTCTTCCATTTTCCTCCCTCAAATACATTTTTTGTGTGTCTCTTTTTATGCCTGTACTCAGATACTGCCTTAAACTCGGTATTAAAATACTCGTATTTACCTTCTGTTGATTTTAAATTTTTAAAAAGAGTACAAAGGCACTCTATCTTCTGGGTTTTTGCTGAGTAGTTTGGATGTTAATAATTCAAAATGTTTGTGAAATATATTATTAAAAGGTCTTAGAAATAATAAGAAATAAGTGAAGAGTGATCAACAATGGGGTGAAAACAAGATTGTAAAAAAAAAAAAAAAGTAAAGTGACCACAAATCCTGGAACCCTAACTATTTTCCTGTGGTTTATATGATCCAGCCATTTGGTTTAAGAAAAGGCCAGAAGAATCAGAGGGGCATTTCAATTTTCCTTTGAGGAAAGTCCTGCTCTTTCTCATGTTGTATAATGTGTGAGGTTGGCTTGTTTATTTTTTCCCCTAAATATACTTCTTGAGGGGCGCCTGGGTGGCTCAGTTGGTTGAGCGTCCGACTTCAGCTCAGGTCATGATCTCACAGTTCGTGGGTTCGAGTCCCGTGTTGGGCTCTGTGCTGACAGCTCAGAGCCTGGAGCCTGCTTCAGATTCTGTGTCTCCCTCTCTCTCTGCCCCTCCCCCGCTCATGCTCTGTCTCTCTCTCTGTCAAAAATAAACAAATATTTTAAATAAATAAATAAATAAATAAATAAATAAACTTCTTGAATAGCCTTAGAGAAGACTCAGCAGCGGGATTTTCAAAAAAAAAAAAACAAACCATAATTACACTTTAAAATTAAAAAAATGTATAGATAGACAGTGTTCTGTGAGAAAAGAACTTGATGAGGCAGAGATGAAAACGACTTTAAATTGTCAATTATCTCTGTTGCTATGCATTCAAATGATACCTAAGGTAAATTGTTTCTACTCCTTCAAAATCATTGTGTATTCCTGACAAAATCCTAGTCAAATGACTAATTTCTTAGATCAGTGTGATCTGTAACTTTTAATGCTATGCTATTTGGGCCTAAGTACTAATTCTTGAATGAATATTTGGTGTACAGTGAAAAAAAAAACAAGGCCTTTGTGGGATTTGTTGTCTTTTGTTGGTTACTTCATGAAAGGATTATTGCGTAAATTCTAGTTACTATGTTAGTTTAGATTTTAGCATTATAATCTAATATATAATCCAATATATAGATGTTATATTAATCTTTAGGCATTATTTATGCATTTTTCTCATCCCAAAATATTTATTATTTGTAAATAATGTACTCTGCCTCAAAATGTGTATATGTGCAATACATAAGTATTTGGCACAGTAAAGCCCAAACCTCAAATTTCTGTAATTCCTCTCCTCAAAGAACTTAATGTCATGCTCTATCCTGCCATCTCAATTCAAAACATGTCATCTAATTAACTCTTATAAAAATACTGGTTGTCAGGAACAAAGACAAAAATATTGCATATATCTGTAATGCCTGAAGTTCCAAAACCTCCCACAAAAGACCACCAGAGTCGTAAGTCAAAGCCAAGCGGCAAGGGTCGTTTATTGCAGGTTCGAACCTGGTCCTCTGCGTACTCGTCGCCGGTGACGCAAGAGGCCACGATCAGGGTTGGTACAGCGTTTTTATAGACAGAGACAAATAGCACAGGGGAGGTTTCAAATTATGAGGGGCCTGATTAGTTGATTTTAAAGTAAGGACATTTGTTGTTCTCTGATTGGGCGTCCTTTGTCTGTCCTTTGGCAGGAAGGCTTTGTCCGTTACTTGTGGCGGGAGGAAAAAGGGGGAAAGGGGGAAGGGGGAAGGGGGAAGGGGAGGAATGTGTTGAGCAAGCAGGTTTACAGAAGCGAGAAATGCCGGTTAGTTTATGTACAATCACTCATTCCATTACATATCAGACTACATTTAGGAAGTTTTACAACCCATTCTACTACACAGCGGGTTACATTCAGGAAAGGCCTCACAATGCTCGTAGCAAACAGCAAGAAAAACAGACTTCTCAGCAATTGTATTTCTTATCAAAGATCCATAATAAGCAGAAAAGAGAACCTAGCTTTAAACTAAGGCAGGGCTGTCATTTGGATTGTTCCTTTCATATCACTGCTTTTCCACTTAGCCCATAGAAATGTATTCTTTCCGCTACCAACAGCATTTTGCTTTCCAACACAAATCTAACGATTGGGTACCCTGCTTTTCTGATAGTTGTAATCATCATCAGAGGCAAACCCTGAAAATAAAGGTGCCAGAATTTTCTGGAAGAGTTGAGACTTAGAGCAATGTATTCACTACCCTTCTTACAATAGTGGTTTGTAAATGATTATCTCCGTATTGATTATTACAGCTGCACAGATGTTTGTAGGCAGAACTGGCTCTTATGGGTGTTGACAAATTTACTGTTGGGTTGTGTGTACAGAAATAAAATTCTGTTATCATAGTATCCAAAAGAAGATGTATGAGGAAGTTACATATAGTTCAAAGGATTGAGACATAATGCTACAATGAAGAATACAGGATTTCTTTCACAGATGGAGGGAAACTGGAAGGTAGGCTCTGACTATTTCCAGCAGTGTTGACCTTGGTCTATTCACTCAGACCTCTGAGTTGTCTGTTCCATCTGTGCTGTGGTGAGAGTTTATATGAAATACATATCATCACATAATGACTGATGTGTAGGGAGCACTCAACAAATTGAGTTTCCTTCTCAGTCTTGACTGAATATTTAACATACTTAAATAAAATATTTTTGGGCCGCCTGGGTGGCTCAGTTGGTTAAGCGTCCAACTTTTGATTTTGGCTTAGGTCATGATCTTGTGGTTCGTGGGTTCAAGCCCACATTGGGCTCTACACTGGCAGCACGGAGCCTGCTTGGGATTCTCTCTCTCCCTTGCTCTCTGCCCGCCCCCCCCCCTCAACTTGCATTCTGTCCCTCCGTCTTTTTCTCTCTCCTTTTCTCAAAATAATTAAACTTTTTTTTAAAAAAAGTTTTTACTTCTTTTGAATAGGTGTTAAAAAATATCAAATGATCAAAGGAATTTAGAATTTCTAGAGCATTTTGGAAATTGTTTTACCATTCAGCAACCCACTCTCAGCAATCCTCTCTTGACTGTAGCATTCTGCAAGAAGTTGGTTTTGACATGACAGCATTTTCAAGAATTTCTCCTCATCCCCTATGTCCAACTTTGAACAGTGTGATAGTCTCCACCTGGATTCCAGGAACCAAGGTGTTTTAGATGCCTCCACTGGGGGAATTTCCCTAGAGCAGTGGATGGAAGGTATTCCACACCAGAAAGACCCATGGATACAAGCAGACTGACTTTAAAGCCACACTGCTGTCCACTCTGACAAATAAAACAAATTAAACCATTCATACTGGGTTTTCCCAGCATGAGATTTTGATTTTAGCTTTTTCTCACATGATGTTTAGTAGGCATTTGTTCACATTCATTGTCTCTGATTTAGAAGGGTTTTAGGGGATGCCTGGGTGGCTCATTTGGTTGGACGTCCGACTTCAGCTCAGGTCATGATCTCACAGTTCATGAGATTGAGCCCCGTGTCAGGCTCTGTGCTGACAGCTCAGGGCCTGGAGCCTGCTTCAGATTCTGTGTCTCCCTCTCTGCCCCTCTCCTGCTCACGTTCTCTCTCTCTCTCTCAAAAATAAATAAACATTAAAAATTTTTCTTTAAAAAGAAGGGTTTTAGGAATTCAACTTACTAGAGAGTTATTTTAATTCTTTGTTTCACATGGCCAGTGACAGGCCAAAGCAAGCAAGGCTTGTCCCCATGATGCCACATCCCCAGCTTCTCCAGAGATGTTGGGGCTATTGCTTTCTTTCTGTCCTTGCAGAAAAGGGTCAGGAGAAGGGGAAGGAGATTAACATTTACTGACTTGAACTATGTGCCAGGTACTGAACTATGTGCTTCATGTGTTACTTCCTAGTACACTTTACTCTCATCCCATACTCAGATTAGCTTGGTCTGTTTGTGTTTTTAGAGATGAGAACACTATTGCAATTTGCCTCATTATATATTCTTCTGAGGACCAAAATGGAATAGGGTAAGTCAAGTTGAACTTTGGGTCATTTTTAAATCCATTAAGAACTTGAACACATGAAATTTGATTAACTGGCTCTATCAAGTATCATGAAAATTATTTTTTCTGATTGTAATGTAAATGTCTGTTAGCAAATATTGAGACAACACAGAAAAGCAAAAGGGAATTTTAAAATGTACTAGAGATGGCCACTATTAATATTTTGTTATATAACTCTCCATAGGTTCTTATTTTACATATGTATATAAAATATATGTATGTATGTATACATACATACATATGTATGTAAAATGATACATATGTATCACATGTCATACATATAATGCCATAGTATAGAGAATACAAATGTGAGCTGTTATATTTCATAGTTTTATTGAGTTTTTACTTAAAAGCAATGCATTTTTTTCATAATATATTTCAAATTTTTCTAGTCTTCATCCCTGGAAGCAAATGCTTTTCTATCTCCCAAAAGAATTTGCTATGTATATTCCAACAAGTTTCCCACGTGAATATGAACATATTTTTTTCTTCTGACATAAATGGCAGCATGCATTACACATGAGTCTGTGTCTCATGTTTGAAATGTCAGGTCTGTTCATATCGGTGTCTATGGTATCTTTTTGCTGATTGGTTTTGTATTGACAAACTCACTGACAGACATTTATATGTCATGGTGAAATTGCAATTATAATCATCATAATTTTCAAAGTTATACATCCAAAAACCATCCATGTTTCAAATAAGTGTGATCTGGTGTCAGAGTTTCTGATTTTAGCCAATAAATTATGTTAATTCCATTTTTTCTTTTTGTAGCCTCTGCATATTATAGATTGATTTCTGGATATTTTACCTATTTGTTAATCTTCAGTCCAATGCCTTACTTTCTAATATTTTCTAAATGATTATTTTTAATTGAGTTTATCATCTTATTGAATTATAGTTTCTAATATTTTTTGGTCAGTTTTCTTTGGCTTTCTAAGTATCATCCTCAGCTGAAAATAATGACAATTTTTGCTTCCTCTTTTATAGTCTCTAAACTTCTTATGCATTTCTCTTATCAATTTGAATTGAAATTTTCCAGGAAAATATTAGATAAAATGCTAGTAGTATTCATCTTTGTTTTGTTTCTGACTTCAAAATAAACTTATTTTTTAAAAGAAATTCTAGGGGCGCCTGGGTGGCGCAGTCGGTTAAGCGTCTGACCTCAGCCAGGTCACGATCTCGCGGTCCGTGAGTTCGAGCCCCTCGTCAGGCTCTGGGCTGATGGCTCGGAGCCTGGAGCCTGTTTCCGATTCTGTGTCTCCCTCTCTCTCTGCCCCTCCCCCGTTCATGCTCTGTCTCTCTCTGTCCCCAAAATAAATTAAAAACGTTGAAAAAAAAATTTAAAAAAAAAAAAAAAAAAAAAGAAATTCTAATTGCCATCAATTAGGAGAAAAAAGCACATTAAAGTTGGAGCACATACTCCTGTTTTTTATGATTATCTTATTTTTGCCTGATGGAATCTTTTCATATTAGATTAATGCTTTCCAATCCAAACAATTGGTTATTCTATCTTACTTCCTGAGACAGAAATTCCAGTAGAAGTGATCTTTTTGTTCAGTGTTATAATTTGATAAAATTTCAACATAGTAATAATTAGAGAATTTGATGTCCAACTTAAAATAAAATGTCTTTGGAATAAAAGGCATCACTGTCTGGATCTTATGCCAACACTCACTCAGTTGTCTTCTACAACACTAAAGCCTGTATCAAAATAACTCATACAAGCTTCTTTAGGTCAGTCAGAAATAACCTCACAAAGGGCTCTGAGCATGCAGAATCATTATCTCATACTGCACAAATGACCCTACTAAGGAGAAGATAAGGATTCAGATGTATTTTGCATTCTAAACATTGTAAATTTACTCTAATTATGCATGTTTTGCAAACACTTAAAAATTTAAAACTACAACGTGTTGAATTATTGAGCTTAATTCTCTACATCGACAACAAACTAGTGAAGGCTGTCTTATGTTTCCGTCTACAGGAGTAGTCAAATGAAAAAAAAAAAAATCAGGCCTCTCCCTGGGAACAAGTTAAGGTACACAGTGACTGGGGTCCCCTGCTGACCACACATCTCTCTAAGCATGACATAAATCGACTGCATACAACAGCAATGGTTTTCTTAAGCTGTGCAACCTCACAAGGTAATTTGCAGTGGAAAAGATGAAAACAAATCTCCCCTCCCTGACTCTTCAATATACACTGTGCAAGCTGCCACGTTGGAAGAAGAAAATCTGGAAGTTATTATTTGATCTGGCTATGAAATTTTATTATTATCCCTTGGTTATTACATACTTGGAAAGTTTTTTTGAGAGAATATGAATTATTCATTTGAAGTAGGACATCAAATGCTATTGATCAAAGTGTTTGATTAAACCATGTTTTTAATGGTTATATGTAAGGATTAAAAAAACAGTAGTTAGGGCCTCTTACCTGGCAGGATAAAGATAGATGATGAATTAAGGCCGAGCTTTCTAAAATGAACAATCTCTACGCTGAAAATTATCAGAAGAGAGAAAAATGCTTCTTACCAAAGCCTTGGACAGGAACACATGGGTCATTTTATTTAGACTTTTTGTTAAAGGAATTATTACTTTTTGTGTAAAGTATAATTATTAAATCGTGGTGTGCTTACAAGTTCAAGTCATAGATATTTATACAATGCTGAAATACTATCCTATTAAGAGTTACAGAGAAAAGAATATTCACCAATCATACAGTTTGTAACCTAACAGAATACACTCACATTGCCCTATTTCCTCTTATTTTCTTGTTATTGTTATCTCTGGATACTGCAAATTAGTCTTATAGTATTTTTTGAATCTCTGATATTAAGCAAGTTTGAATCCAATTATTCACAACATTTATATTTATGTTTTATATGTAATGTCTAAAACAAATAAATATTCACAAAGGAGAGCTATTTGCATACACATGAAAGATGTCCTTTTTATGAAGCTAATACAAACTGTAATTTATTGAGATACGAAAGAAGTTAATAGCTCCAAAACAATAGTTCTCTGGAAATACTAAAACACTCAAAAAACCACTCGATATGCACTTGAACATTTAGCCTATTTTCTGCTATTGCTAGTCATGACTTTGAGGAGAAAAAGGACCAAGACTTTTGAATAAGCAAATATTATACTTAGCCATTGGAAGTGTAAACAGTGCCACATAGAGTGATGTACATAACCCTTGAAAACAATTATTCTGTTTTCACGTTATCCTAGAACCTTGAATAGAGAATGAGTTTTGAATCAGCCACCTGACAATGGGCAAGGTACTTAACACATACAGACTTGTTTTCTCAGCTGTGATATCAGTGTGTGTGTGTGTGTGTGTGTGTGTGTGCACGCGTGTGTGTGTGTGTGTGTGTGCGCATGTGTGTATCTGATGGAGCAACATTACTAAAAAATGTTCTGATCTCTTTCTAGTTCTAACCTTTCATGCCTGTGGGACTGATTACTACACCTTTTTTTCAGCTCTACATTTATCAAACTTGACCCATTTTAGACTCTTCCTTGTTCTACACACTCTAATCTGGCAATTGTATTCACTCCCACGATCCCAATTTTACCAACTAATCCTGAACTCTTGATTCATATTCCTAACTGCCCCTGAACATTCCAATCAGGATGCTCATTCAGCCATTCCTTTATTTATTCAACATATTGTTTATTTTCTTTATTATATTTTTATTTCCTTTTATTTTGTATTTACGATATGCCATGTTGCAGGGATTAAATGGAAAGGAAGATTTAAAAAGGTGTCTACTTTACAGGCTTTCAATTAGAGAATGAATAAGTCATAGGGGTAAAAGTACAGCACAGGGAATAAAGTTAACAGTATCATGATAGCATTGTGTGGTGACAGACGGTAGCCACATGGGTGTTGAACATAGTTAATGTATAGATTTGTTGAATTGCTATGTTGTGCATCTGAAACTATTGTAACATTGTGTGTCAGTTGTATTTCAATAAAAATTTGAAAAATGGTTATATTAAGAGGTGAAAAAAAGGTGTCTAATAAAATCTATATTTTTTTAAAACTTTCTGTTTTTCCCAAACTTCCCTCTGAAATCTGCATTTCTTCCTATCTTCTCATCACTTAATGAATGTCACCAAACCACATTTCAATTTATGGCACTCTCTGAGACATGGGACCATGAAGGCTTTGGCCACTCTTTTTACATTCTGCCCCCAAGCCTTAGGATTTCTATTTTAAAAATAATTCTCCTACATCACCTCCATTGCCTTAGGATGCTCAAAATCTTTTATTCAACAAACCTACATTAAGCATCTAATTTATTAATATTATTCTGCCTAAAGATTCACAAAGCCATTATGAAATTCACTTCCACACATGTATCATTTCACATTTAAAACACACTGAACCCTCAATTCTCTCTCTAACCTTATAGAACGAATCATACTCTTAGTACTTCAGATGCTTAGTTTTCCAACATTAAAGATTCAAGGATTAGCCAAAGACACTCATACCTACCCAACCCAAACCATTTTAATAAAAATCAGATTTATGTTTACAACATGCAAACAATAGTGCAAACTGTAAGTCACAAAAAACCAGAAACTATAAAAATGGATGAGCAAAATCTATGCAGTGTGGAGTATAAAAAGGGTAAAATTCGCTGAAGTGGGCTGTTTATCAACTCCTGTTACTCATATATACGTGTTTGTTGCTCATGATATTGTATCTCAAATGCTACTGTCGAAGACCATTTTCAAATATAAGGAACGATATATTAAGGTATATATCCATGTAAATGCATGGAAGTTGGCTCTTATATATTTTAAGTGGTTGACAGTCAATGATCACCTTGATGGGAGTCAAATGTGAAAAGGACACTTAAACTAGTTCTGCCCATCAGTACTGTAAATGCCATTTTAGTTGAAAAGATCAAATAAACAGTGCTCTTTGTCTTTATTTCTCCATATCTCTTAGTGTTTTTTGAAGTTCTAAGTCCTTCTTTAAAATACCTGAAGTTTGAAAAACTTGAGATTTGAAATTTTCTTTGAAAAATAGGAGTAACAAAGGAATAGCATTTTTTGGCCCAGAGAGGAACTGACCCTAGTGATTTTTTTCCAGTTTCTGAAACTTTTCCTTACCCTTCCTCTTCTATTTCTCATGTGGCACCATGGTGGTCACGTTTCTCAAAGAACTAAATAAGGAAGCAGCTGATGGAGAAGGGACAGAAAGTAAGGAGGGAGGCAAAGCTGAGTAGCCGATTCTGAAGATAAATCCCTCGAAGATAAATGAGCATTGTTTCCTGCCCCTGGTCAGTGTGACCACCTCATGGCAGAACTGGATGCATAAAATACGAGCACTTTGTTCTTTTCAGAGTGTGAAGAATGGGGCAGACTCATCATTGTACATCACAATCTGTTTACCTGTGATATAATTAGTAAAATTTCATGAACTTTAGATTTTTCTTAAGTTTTGTCTCTAGTTTTTATCATTGGAATTCATTAATGTCAGTTTTGCAGGAAGCACTTCACACTTTTATTCAAATATCACTATGTCAAACCAAGAATATTTGCCTGAACATTTTGTAAGAATTTACAATGTGCCAGGCATTGTTCTAAACACAGTAAATGGATAAACTGATTTAATCTTCACATCAACGTTATCAGTAGTCTTTTTTGGTTTAGTTTTTTAATCTAAAATGTATACACAAACTCACTGAGGTGCCCAGAGATTAAGCAATTTGCCCAAGGTCATAGGGCAAGGAAATAATGCAGGAAGGAAATATTCTGGGCCAGCCATCTGGCTCCAGAACAAATGCTTAAAAGCTATTGAGTGACTTGTTGGCCTACAGAATTTACCTTACGGATCTGGATTTGAAGTAGAAAATCAATCATACTGAGGAACTTTCACCTTACAGGGCCATTTCATAAATACTCATGGCAAAGTTCGTAGGATGGAGGAGAAGAAATAAGTGGTCAGGAGTGTTCAGAGAGACCACCAAAATCTAACTCATTATGGGGACTAAACTAAAGAGATCCAAGGACAGGATGGATTTCATAAATACTAGTAGCACTTTTCCTGTCACTTTTCCTATTCTCTGTGCTCCTTTTCTGAACTAAAGCAGCTACAGACTCTGATCTTCTCTGATCTGATCAGATTTGCCCCCTCCTGGCCTCTTCCCAGTTTAGTGGTTTTGCAGGTGGTTTTGCAGGAGTAAGGTTGGTAGGCTCAAATCCAAGCTAAAATCAATTTCTTTCTTTGTAAAATGGTAACAGTACTGGTATCTACAACCACATTGCTAGGGGATCAGTGCAATATTCCAAGCATGTGTAATTAAAAAAATATTTTTAATGTTTATTTATTTTTAAGAGAGAGAGAGAGAGAGAGAGAGAGAGCAAGCAAGTGGGGGAGGGGTAGAGAAGAGGAGACAGAATCAGGAGCAGGCTCCAGGCTCTGAGCTGTCAGCACAGAGCCTGACGTGGGGCTCGAACTTACAGACTGTGAGATCATGACCTGAGCTGAAGTCAGATGCTTAACTGACTGAGCCATCCAAGCGCCGCCCCCCCCCCCCCCCCCCAGTAATGTTTAGCATAGAGCCGGGCACAGAGTAAATAGCATCAGCTATTAGTATTGATCTTAATAGTCTTATTTCTTTTTTCCTTGTCACCTGCTCTCTTCCTTCACTTTTTGCCTTGTCACCTGCTCTCTTTCTTCCTGCTAGCTGCTGGATGACCTTCATAATGTTTAAACTAATTTTTAACTGATGATTATCAGTAGCTGAAGTCAACTACCTTGAGGGATCTTCCTTGTTTATGTGACAGTAATCTGCTATCTCAGCTGCAAATCTTTTGGGAAATAGGAGAATATTTCTTTGGACTGTTAGGCTAGGTCAGCTTAATTTTTGGGAAGTACTTCATGAGTCAATGCCCTTGGACAAACAAAAGGACGTATTCTATTTTGAAACAGAAAGTTGTCTCATTTAGGTTTGGGATTAAACAGAGGAGAAGAGGGAGATAATAGCTCAGTTGTGCCTACTCTGCATTTGGGGCTGGATAAACACTGTCTCATTTCATATTCCCAATGATGGGTAAATGCATTACCCCCTCATGTTACAGATGAGGACAATGAAATTGGAAATGATAAGTCATCTCCCCAAACATCATACTTCTCTATTCAGCTAAAGTTTATGATCTTTCTATAGCTCAAAGTAATATATCTGAGCAGACATCATTAAGACAATTCAAAACATTCTGGTGACTCAGAATAGAGAATTCAATGAAAGAAAAAGCATGGAAACCATCATTCAAATAACAATAAGGCCTTTGCAAACAGTAAAACTGTTTTTTCAGAGTGCCATGAGCTGTAAGTAAATAAAAAGAATTTGTAATTGTCAAAATTTTGCATTCTAAATATATGTAATATGTTCTTCAGAGCTGAATTTATAGAATTATTATAATGCTTTCATCTATTTGTGCAAAAATGATGGTCTGGATAACCAGAATCCAGAGATCCCTTCAAAACTACAAACACCATCAGCATTCTGTCCTTTAAATTCACATTTTAGGGGCACCTGGGGGGCTCAGTCAGTTAAGCTTCCAACTTTGACTCACATCATGATCTCATGGTTTATGAGTTCGAGCCCCACATCTGGCTTGCTGCTGTTAGTTCAGAGCGTGCTTCGGATCCTCTGTACTCTCTCTGCCCCTCCCCTGTTCTTTCTCTTTCTCTCAAAAATGCATAAACATTAAAAAAAAATTTAAATTCACATTCTGTGTTTGCTTTCCCCTTTCAAGGTTATTCTTGTCATTAATTTTGTACTTCCTTTCTCATCGCTTCTCCCACCCTTACCACAGGATAAGCCCAACAAAACTTGTAAGGTCAATATTTAGAAATAAAAACAATATTCAGCCATGCTTTTCTACATTCTCCTAAGAAAGAAGGCTTATTAGAGCTTTCCAAATGTAACAAGAATTGTCCCCTCCAGAATCAGATGTAATGTTTGTTAATCCTATGGAAGAATATAGAAACCATTGCTCTCTTGTACCCAGTTTATTTAGTCTTGGGACCCAGCTTTATTTTGCCTTTCCCCCTTATCTTTTTTAGTTAGTATTGCTTATTCATTGCATATATTCTCCTATCAGATGCTGCTGGCATACATTTAAAACTCCATGCTTCTTATGAAGATGTTTCTCTGTCAATAGCATAGGTGTTTTTCAGGCACTGTTATGCACATAAAATTTGTTTTCTGTCTTGTGTTGTCTGACCATGCTTAGCTTAGCTGTGTTAATCTTTTTGCCTCCAACTGTACATTAGTGGCTTCATTCATGCTACAAATATTTATTTACTTTTGCTATATACAAGGCACAGTAGAGACTGAATGGACTATGGGTCCCCCAGTAAAATCTGGTACAAAGCTGGACATGTGGTAGTTGAGATATATGTAGTTACTAGGTTCATTGAAACTGACAATTAAAATATGAAACGCAAGCAGACAATAGCCTGTCTTCATAGCCACAGAGAATGGCTTAGCTAAAATAATCAATTTTGTCTATATCCAGGATATGAACAGAAGCCAGATTGATTACTTTTTTAAAACATGTATTATAAAACAGGATGAATTTCTCTATACTTTCATCACAATTACCAGTCATAGATGCAGTTCTAGGAATCAAATTAATAGTGATAAACTGTAGTTCATAAATATATAAGCCAATAAATATACATATATTTATTCATTCAACAAGCATTTATAGCACTTATGAGCACCAGGCATGTGCAGTGGCACATATTAAGGAGAGGACAGAAAGGTGTACTCTTTGTTCTTGGGTATCTTAGAGTCCACGGGGAAGATGGATATTCAAACAGAAAATTTCAGTGAACTGTCACAACTACCAATATAGAGAAGTACAACAGACTATGAAGGAGCAGGAGAAAAGATAAAATTTTCTTCTTTATTGTGGAGTGGAAATCAGAGACACAACAGATGAGCCAGTGCTGAGCTGATGCTCAAACTGATGACTAGAGGTTTGGAGGAGAGGCAAGGTGTGCCGTGGATGCGGGGTGATGGGGGAGCATGGGAGACTCTCAGATGCAAGCGATATTACAGGTAGAGACTGCAGCCAGTGTTTTCCAAGGTTGGAGTGTCTTGTAAATGGAGAAAGTAGATGGAAGTGAAGTGGGGCAAGTGCAGGACGTGTAAAGTGGGCAACCTTGCGAGCCAGGGGTGGAGCCTGAACGTAATCTAATGAATCGTGGAAAGACACAGAGGAATTTAAAGTGGAGACACGTCATGACCTACTTTGAAAAAGCAGAGGAAGACTATAGAGGTGCCAACACTGGAGGCTGGGAGGACCTGCTACTAATTGAATAGTACTAATAAATGTAGGTTCACCTCTGTGCTGGGGCAAAATCACAGCATCACTGTCCTCTGAGTGTTTCCATTCCTTCCTGCCCACCCCCCAAAACGTGAAAAGGAACACAAATAATTTATGTGTAGGTAGGTAGATAAAAAGAGCCATAACCTAAACACTTTTTAAAACTACATAATTATCTCCAGCTGGTGGTTACCATGTATTTAAGAAAAACAAAACTTTAGAGTTTTTTTCTTTTTTCTTAGACTTACACACACACACACACACACACACACACACACACACACACCACTGAGATCTCATTTGTCATTTTTTGAGGTGTTATCTCTGCTTCTTCAGTATAATGTTGTGTGTGTGTGTGTGTGTGTGCACGTGTGTGTGTGTGTTTCAATTTAGACATAGGTTTTCTTTTTTTTTTTTTTTTTTTTTTTTTTTTTTTAATGTTTTTTATTTATTTTTGGGACAGACAGAGACAGAGCATGAACGGGGGAGGGGCAGAGAGAGAGGGAGACACAGAATTGGAAACAGGCTCCAGGCTCCGAGCCATCAGCCCAGAGCCTGATGCGGGGCTCGAACTCACGGACCGCGAGATCGTGACCTGGCTGAAGTCGGACGCTTAACCGACTGCGCCACCCAGGCGCCCCTAGACATAGGTTTTCTGGGAAAAAAATCAGCCATGTGAAAATAAAATTTGGTGGGTTTTGTTTGTTTTGTTTTATCTGCTTGTTTTTTTTTTTTGTTTTGTTTTTTCTTTTTTTGGTGCTTTCTTTATAAGCCATACTAATGAATTTGAGAAACCTGTGACCAGGAAGTTATGCCTAGTTGGCTACATTTGGCTCAATCCATAAGTGGTGTATCAGTCAGTTTTCAGTTCAGGGAAAAAAAGAGAACACTCTAAATACACCAAATAGGATGGTATCTGATGTGGATGTTAGTTGTTTACAAATCACAGCAAAGTTTGTATGGTCAGAGGTGAGACAAACCCTTTTCCGGCTTCCAGGAAATCCAACCAGTTGCAGGAGTTTCAAGAAACCACTACAGATGAGCTCACTGCTTGCAGCACTCAAGCAGGTGATTTGCAGAATACCTGGACTCTGCTGACATATCACCTATCTGCTCTCAACTGAAAGAGTGCCCACCACTGTCAAGGGAATAGTGACATCTACTTCCTTTCACCTTTTAAGCTATGTATACCTCTCAGTGGTGAAACCTAAGCTAGAGATGGCAAGAGAGTCAATCAAATGTAATTTCTAGGCTTCCCGCCCTGGCTACAAAGGACATGTGTAGGAAAAATGAGAACCATGTGAAGATGACAGCAGACATGCTGGGTCACATGGGTGCACCATGCTGGGGATCATTCACACGGCATTTGTTCACCCAAGTAACATTTGCTTACTTGTGCAAAGAAAAGCTCAAACCTCAAATAGAAAGTGAGTAGATTCTAGTGAAATTTGAATGTTTAGTAAATACAAGGATATAATAATTAATATTAATTGCAGTAAAATGTAGTCACTCACTAATACTAATTTAAAAATTATTTCTGAATATTGCTATCCAGCTTGAATATCTATAAATTTCATTTTTATCTTTTAACTTGTGAATACTTAAAAATACAAGTTGAATATCATCTGAAGAAAATTTCTACTAATTCATCAGTTAAAAGAGGCATTGAGGGGCGCCTGGGTGGCTCAGTCAGTTAAGCATCTGACTTGATTTCAGCTCAGGTCATGACCTCACGGTTCATGAGTTCAAGCCCTGCATTGGGCTCTGCACTGACAAGCAGTATGGAACCTGCTTGGGATTTTCTCTGGGCCTCTCTCTCTCTCAGCCCCTCCCCTGCCCATGCTTACTCTCTCTCTCTCTCCCTCTCTCAAAATCAATAAATAAACTTAAATAAAAAGGCACTGAACAAAATATCAATTTTTTGGAACTACAAAAATATAATTTATAAGCAAATTATTGTATAATATAGGTACTTATGCAAAAGACTATGTTTTTCAAGGCTGAGTTTGAGGTGTTTTGTTTCAAAATTTAGTTATTAGACATCTTCCATTTAGACCTGTCTTCTGATTCCTTTTTCTTTAAATCTGCATAGTTAAATTGAACCGTTAACACTGTATTAAAGATTAAATAGGTTCTCTAAAATTATTTTTTCCTATACAGATAATTAGAAAATATTAAGTTTGCTTTCTGTTTAAACTTAATTTGAAATAAATTAGACATAAATGGGATATTAGTATTTTTCCTAGAAATTAGCTTCTTATATTAAAATGGAAGTCATTTTTATTTAGCTTATAAAACCATTAAGTAGCAATATAATATAAACTGTGACTAATATCATAAAGATAACTTTTATAAATATGATTCTAATTGTGTCCCTCAGCATAGAATACAAAAGTGAATTCCTTATTATAGAAAGGAATTAATTATAATGAAAAAACTATAATGTCCCAGTTGCCATAATAATAATAATAATAATAATAATAATAATCAATCTTAATTGCCATGATGAAACTCAAATAATTATCTCTAAAATTTGTGTTCCATATAAATCCCACAATTAAAGTGCTTACTTTTCAGTATCATTTAAATAATAATAATAAAATCTAAAAGGAATCAATTATATGTAAAATCCTAACCAAAATAATATAATTCAATGATTGTGTTACCTGTTTCAAAGGACTGTTATAATAATAAAATGAAGTAATCAATGAATATTATTGTTATTAATCTTGCTACTAAAGAGGGATTATTTAATACTGCTTGGAATGTAGAGAAAAATACAAAATGTGTGTTACTGATGTAATAAGAAAATAAGAATAAAGTTAGAAAACAAAATATTGATACAATGTTTATAATACTAAATCCTCTAACAAAACAGGTCTATTAACATTTCTGACTTCATTTCATGATACAGGTTTATTGTACCTTATAATCAGAATCTTACATACTTTGCTCATTGAATTAGTAGCTATACCAAAGCAGGAACTCTACCAAGAACTGGAAATACTTAGGAGGTAGTTTTCAGCGAAGGCTAAAAAAACTAATATGGATGTGTTCTATTGGAGTTTACAGTTGAATGGTGGAGAAAGGCATTGGTAAACTATTCAAACATTTCTATCACCATTGTGAAAATGGCAAATGGACATGTACAATGCTCTTTCAGAATAAATAACATAGTGCTGTGACTCAAGCTTGAAGTCCAGAATGACATCTAAAATAAAATCTTAAATATTTATTATTAGGAGTTACACAGGCAATAAAACAAAGATAGAAAGAAAGAAAAGAGAGTGTTGTTGGCAGTGATGGAGAGGCTATGAGTGGAGAAAAATTCTGGTGCATTGGTTTAATGGAGAAATAATAATAATAATAATAATAATAATAATAATAATAATAATAAATGTTACCTGCTATTTCGGAACTCACATTAGTAAGGTGACTACCCATAGGAGATGATCAATTAGTGAATGTGAAACAAAACAAACCTATACAATATTAAGTTTTGGATTGGTTTCATGTCTCATTCACTCTGATGAAAACAAAACAAAACAAAAATCCATAAACTCAGGAAGCTATTTCTGGGTTTATTATTTGTTTCAATTTAAAAAATGTATATACAGATACTTGATGTTATGTTGAGTGTTTCTCAAAGTGGAATCCCAGGACCATATGAAAAACAATCAACAGAGAAGCTTATTAAAATGCTTATTCCTGGACTTCCTGATGTCTTATTCACACATGCTGAAAGAGAATCTCTGAAGTGAAACTCATACATTTGCACTTTAACATACCTGATTGTATTTATGCATGCTAAATTTTTGAGAATCACAAATGTAGATGCAAGGGTGTGCCTGTGACTTTTCCCATGTCCCTGCCAAGATCAGTAAAGAAAAGATTTCTGCTTTCTTTGTCACTTGAAGAAAGCTGGAATAAGCACTCAAGAATTCTCCATGACCTTTACTTTCTCCCTTCTACTGGAGATCTATCTGGTGAAATTAAGGTAAGTCTGACATTCTTAGAGTCCATTGACAAAAGGCAGAATGACTGCATTAAAATCAAACAGACATAAAAATGGCTCTCTCATTTTCCTTTCTCTTGAACTATCACTATCTTAAGCAGAACAACTTCTCTCCTCTTCAGCATTCACATGATAAACTCATTGCATTAGGACCTCTTTCTCCATGGAAAAGTTTGCAATCTGGTGAAAGGGTGGTTAAATTCACTTTAGAGACAGAGATGAGTCAATGCCACATCTAATCCAGGTTTATCAGAAATTTTTGTATCACAGGTAGTAAAGTTGTTACTTTTATTTGCCACCTTGCAACTTGGTCAGAGCCCAGGATGTGACGGATGAAGGACTGGTACCTTAAACTTCCAACACAGATTAAAAGTCCAGTAAAAATTTCTACAACTTTTGGGATTTTACTTTCAAAAAAGGAAGAGTATGTGACGCTTTATTAAAGTCTATGACTATACTTAATCAAATTTATTTATTAAGTTAATATAAAGAATATAGGATCCCCACTATTAATCCTTAGTACAATTAAAATATCAAGTACCCCAGAGAGCCTGAGTGACTCAGTTGGTTAAGCATCTGACTTGGGCTCAGGTCCTGATCACACAGTTCATGGGTTTGGGCCCTATGTTGGGCTCTGTGCTGACAGCTCAGAGCCTGGAGCCTGCTTCAGATTCTGTCTCCCTCTCTCTCTGCCCCTCTCCTGCTCACATTCTCTCTCTCTCTCTCTCTCTCTCTCTCTCTCTCTCTCTCTCTCAAAAATAAATAAACATTAAAAAACAATTTAAAAATATCAAGTATCCCTAGAGCACCTGAGTGGTTCAGTCGGTTGAGTGTCTGACTTCCCCTCAAGTCATGATCTCACAGTTCATGAATCTGAGCCCCATGTCAGGCTTTGTGCTGACAGCAGAGTCTGCTTCAGATTCTCTGTCTGCTTCTCTCTCTCTGTCCCTTCCCTCCTTGCACACTCTCTGTCTCTCTCTCAAAAATAAATATACATAGAAAAAGTTTTTAAAAATATATATGTCAAGTGCCCCTCACACACATGTATTATGTTATGCCACCTCTTTAACCATATTGGAAATGGAAGGGAGGAAATCATTAATGAAATAATTCAAAAACAACTTCCCATCACTGAAAGCCATGGGTTTCCAGACTAAAAGGCCCAGAGACCAGCTAGATAAAAACATCTTGGCTTAAGGTCCATAATTTTAACATTTTAGATCACTGAGGTAATGAGAGGAATATGCAAGCTTCCAGAAGGCTGGGGGAAAAGCAGCTCACATACAAAAGGTGAAGAATCAGAGTGCTTTGTGACTTCTCAACAACTCTAGGAGGTAAAAGGTAAATGGAGTAATGCCTTTACAATCTGGAAGATGATTTGCAACCTAAAACTCTATGTGTAGCCAAACTATCAATCAAGTGTGAGGGTAAATCGAACAATGCAGGGTCTCCCACTTACTTATCTCCCATAAATCCTTTCTTGGTAAGCTACTGAAGAGTGTTCTCCAGCAAATCAATGGGGGTAAATCCATAAATGAATAGCAAGACTCTGAGTACAGAAAGCAGAAGTACTGATGCAGGTACAGAGAAGATAATGATAAAGGAAAATCACAGAATTGTTAACAGTGGATCACATGTGAGAGGCAATTATCCTAGATAAAAGATCTCCAAGATGGATGTCTCCAAGAAAAGAAAATTGAACTAGGAACTCATCTTATATGATCAGCTTTGGGGAAAATAGTACTGAAAGTTCTTGATTGGTGTAGAAAGAATTAGAAACAGGTACCAGGAAATTAAGCAAAGAGGAAAACAAAGCAAATATTAAATCCTAAGAAAAACAGCATAATCACAATACATTACACATAATCACAATACATTACAACCCTCATCTGGGAACAACATTTTCATGAGTATAAACTGTAACATCAGGTATCAATATACTACAATTTTCAGGGATGGCAGAGGAGCACAAGATAGGAGGTGGTTGAGCGGACTAAATCATCACACTGTAATGAGAAAACATGAATATCTAAAATCAATAAATCAAAAGTATAAATATATTAATATTTAAAAATACAGTGATATAGGAGGCCTGGGTGACTCAGTCGGTTAAGCATCCAACTGGATCTCAGCTCAGGTCATGATCTCCCAGTTTGTGAGTTCAAGCCCTGCATCAGGCTCTGCACTGGCAGCACGGAGCCTGTTTGTGATTCTGTCTCTCCCTCTCTCTGCCCCTTCCTCTCTCTTTCTCTCAATCTCTCTCTCCCTCTCTCAAAATAAATAAATATACTTAAAAAAAAACTTTAAAAATAGAGTAATGTATAAGTGCCAGAATATGGAGTTTAGGCTTGAAGGTGATTGTTCCTTGGATGGATGAAGGATGAAGTAGGGAAAGTTCTTGCAGATAACGATGATATAGGTGTTTTGGTAACATTTGAATTATTAAACTATGTTCATGTATTCCTTTGGGAAAAAATTTTTCATAAAAATAATTTTAAGGGTTTAATATGCCATAATATAATTAAATATAAAATGCTTAAAACTGATAATAATCTCATAATAAATGAAGAAAAAAGAAAAATATTTCTCCCTCAACAGATTATCAAAGTTTAAAAAGAAGAGTGAATGAAGAATGTCAAGATGTGATGAGGACATGGGGAAAGGCTGGTGAGGATATGAAATGTTCTGGAAGACAACGTAACAAAGTATCTCAGGAATCCATGATATGCACTTTTCTGAATTGCAGAAACTTTGCTTTTATCTCTTGACCTAGGAGAATAAATGGACAGCTATGCAAAAGTCAAAGACAGTCATTGTTGTTTATGATTGCAACCATAGCTTAAGAATCCACTACAGAAGATTGGTCAAATCAAATCTTTGCTAAAATAATATCTTCCTCTCAGGGCTTTTTCATATCAGACTATTTAAAATGGAAACTCTCATCCTCCTTAGCTAGTCTTTTAAAACTTTCTGCACAGCACTTGTCTACATCTGACACACATGGTTTATGTGACATAGTTTACTCACTGCTTTACTTATGGTAGCCTCTTCCCACTAGAAGGTAAGCTTCATGAGGATAGGGACTTTTAAAAATTCATAATTGTATCAAGAACACCTAATGGTATTGTATCAATGTAGTATATGCTTAATGAATATTTTCATTAATAGAATAAAATGTAGATGTTATTTTATGATGTAGAATTAAGTTTGTAGGTCTGGAGTGGTATATATTATATATTAAACAAGAAAAGAAGAGTATATAGCATGATATAGGATATAATTTGACTTCATTAAGATTGAAAATATTTGTGAGCATAGAAAAGGAAGAGAATCAGATACATTAATGTATTTTATGTATTTCCATTTTGCCTATCTTTATTTACTGACCTTTCTTCTAGGGAACATGTATTATATATGCAGTGAAAAATAAAAACCAACTCATGTTTAATTCAGAAGATAACCATTATGAATCTAGGTATTTTTAGGAATGACAATGAAAGACTTTACTCTCCTTCCATAATGCCTCCATAAAGCAGATTCCAAGTTGATTTAGTGAGTGTAACACCTAGACTATTCAAGCACCTCACCCTCTTAGAGACCGGAAGCAACTGCTCTGGTAGGCAATGTTATTAGCTGACGACAATCTCACCCTGACTACCAATTACCAGGGATGAGGTTTATAAAACATAAATGAAAGTCAATAGTCATATTCTGGGCAGCAGACGAATAAGAGCAATTTTCTGACTAAAACTTCCTCTACCATCTCATAACTGGCTTCGGCTACACTGTATTCAGCTACCCTTTAATGGAACCTTCTGATCTCTGAATTCAAGAGTCTAAGATCTCAAAGCTCTTCTGAGAAAGACAGTTCAGAGTGTGATTTAAGAGTTAGGACCTAATTCCCTGGTTTCAAATTCCCCCTCTGCTGCTCACTAGCAATGTGTTGACTTGGGTCAATTTGTATAAATTCACTGAGCCTCAGTCTTTCTCAACTGTGAGGCCAACTCTACTTTTTAGAGTTCCTATATGTTATTACATGACTTATGTAAATTATTTTCAATAGTGCTTAGCAAATCTCTCCATAATACTAATTATATTTACTCATATATATGAATATATATGAATATATGTTCATATTAGCACTTACTGACACATGTTAACGTGTATTATATATATGTAATTTTTTAAAATATAATTTATTGTCAAGTTAGCTAACACACAGTGTATAAAGTGTGCTCTTGGCTTCAGGAGTAGATTCCCATGATTCATCACTTAACATGCAACACCCAGCGCTCATCCCAAGTGCCCTCCTCCATGCTCATCAGTCATTCCCCACCCCCCACCTCCTCCTTCAACTGTCAGTTTGTTCTCTGTATTTAAAAGTCTCTTATGGTTTGCCTCCCTCTCTGTTTGAAACTATTGTTTACTCCTTCCCTTCCCCTATGGCCTTCTGTTAAGTTTCTCAGATTCCACATATGAGTGAAAACATATGATATCTGTCTTTCTCTGACTGACTTATTTCACTTAGCATAATACCCTCCAGTTCCATCCATGTTGTTGCAAATGTCAAGATTTCATTCTTTCTCATTTCCAAGGAGTATTCCATTGTATGTATATACCATATCTTCTTTATCCATTCATCAGTTGATGGACACTTAGGCTCTTTCCATAATTTGGCTATTGTTGAAAGAGCTGCTATAAACATTGGGGTACATGTGCCCCTATGAATCAGCATTCCTGCATCCTTAGGATAAATTCCTAGGAGTGCTATTGCTGGGTCTGTAGGGTAATTCTATTTTTAATTTTTTGAGGAAACTCCATACTGTTTTCCAGAGTGGCTGCACCAGTTTGCATTCCCACAAATACTACAAGACAGTTCCCATTTCTCTACATCCTCACCAACATCTGTTGTTTCCTGAGTTGTTAATTTTAGCCACTCTGACTGGTGTGAGATGGTATCTCAATGTGGTTTTGATTTGTAGTTCCCTGATGTTGAGTGATGTTGAGCATCTTTTCATATATCTTTTGGCAATCTGGATGTCTTTGGAAAGTGTCTATGTCTTCTACCCATTTCTTCACTGGATTATTTGTTTTTCAGGTGTTGAGTTTGGTAAGTTCTTTATAGATTTTGGATACTAACCCTTTATGTAATATGTCATTTGCAAATATCTTCTCCCATTCTGTAAGTTGCCTTTTAGTTTTGTTGGTTGTTTCCTTTGCTTTGCAGAAGGTTTTTATCATGATGAGGTCCCAGTAGTTCATTTTTGCTTTTATTTCCCTTGCCTTTGGAGACCTATTGAGTAAGAAGTTGCTGTGGCTGAGGTCAAAGAGGTTGTTACCTATTTTCTCCTCTAGGCTTTTGATGGTTTCCTGTCCACATTTAGGTCTTTCATCCATTTTAAATTTATTTTTGTGTATAGTGTAAGAAAGTGGTCTGGTTTCATTCTTCTGTATGTTGTGGTCCAGTTCTCCCAGCACCATTTGGTAAAGAGACTGTCTTTATTCCATTGGATACTCTTTCCTGCTTTGTCAAAGATTAGCTGGCCATATATTTATGGGTCCAATTCTGGGTTCTCTATTCTATTCCATTGGTCTGTATGTCTGTTTTTGTGCCAATACTGTACTGACTTGATGATTACAGCTTTGTAGTACAGGCTGAAGTCTGGGACTGTGATGCCTTTAGCTTTGGTTTTCTTTTTCAACATTATTTTGGCTATTTGGGGTCTTTTGTGGTTCCATACAAATTTTAGGATTGTTTGTTTTAGCTCTGAGAAGAATGCTACTGCAATTTTGATTCAAATTGCATTGAATGTGTAGATTGCTTTGGTCAGTATTGACATTTTAACAATATTTGTTCTTTCAATCCATGAGCATGGAATGTTTTTCCTTTTTTTGGTGTCTTCTTCAATTTCTTTCATAAGTTTTCTACAGTTTTCAGCATAAAGATCTTTTACCTCTTTGGTTAGATTTATTCCTAGGTATTTTATCGTTCTTGGTGCAATTATAAATGGGATCGATTCCTTAATCAATCTTCTGTTGCTTCATTATATCTGTTTCTATTGCTTCATCAATTTCATTATTATTCAGAAATGCAACTGATTTCTATACATTGATTTTTGTATCCTGCAACTTTGCTGAATTCATGCATCAGTTCTAGCAGCTTTTTGGTGGAGTCTTTTGGGTTTTCCATGTAGAATATCATGTCATCTGCCAAAAGTAAACCTTTGACTTCTTTGCCAATTTGGATGTCTTTTATTTCATTCTGATGTCTGATTGCTGAAGCTAAGAATTCCAACACTACGCTAAACAACAGTGGTGAGAGTAGACATCCCTGTTGTGTTCCTGATCTCAGGGGGAAAGCTCTCAGTTTTTCCCCATTGAGGATGATATTAGCTGTGGGCCTTTCATATATGGCTTTTATGATGTTAAACTATGTTCCTTCTATCCCGACTTACTTGAGAGTTTTTATTAAGAAAGTATGTTGCATTTTGTCAAATGTTTTTTTCTGCGTCTATTGACAGAATCATATGGTTCTTATCTTTTCTTCTATTACTGTGGTGTATCAATGTGATGTTCATTGATTTGCGAATATTGAACCAGCCCTGCAGCCGAGGAATGAATCCCACTTGATCATGGCGAATAATTCTTTTAATATAATATTGAATTTGATTTGCTAGTGTCTTGTTGAGAATTTTTGCCACATGTTCATCAAGGACATTGGCCTGTAATTCTCCTTTTTAGTGGAGTCTCTGTCTGGTTTGGGAATCAGGGTAATGCTGGCTTCATAGAGTGAGTCTGGAAGATTTCCTTCCATTTCTAGTGTTGGAACAGTCTGAGAAGAATAGGTATTAAATCTGCTTTAAATGTCTGGTAAAAATTCCCCTGGAAAGACATCTGGCCCAGGACTCTTATTTGTTGGGAGATTTTTGATAATTGTTTCACCTTCTTCACTAGTTATGGATCTGTTCAAATTTTCTATTTCTTCCCATTTGAGTTTTGGTAGTGTGTGGTTGCTTAGGAATCTTTCCATTTCTTTCAGATTGTTCAATTTTCTGGCATATAATTTTTCATAGTATTCTCTAATAATTGTTTGTATTTATGTGGTGTTGGTTGTGATCTCTCCTCTTTCCTTTTTTAAAAAATTTTTAAATGTTTATTTATTTTTGAGAGAGAGAGAGACAGAGACAGAGTGCAAGCAAAGGAGAGAGGGCAGAGAGAGAGGGAGACACAAAAGCCAAAGCAGGACCCAGGCTTTGCACTGTCAGCAGAGAGCCTGATGTGGGGCTTGAACTCATAAACCATGAGATCATGACCTGAACCAAGGTTGGACACTTAACCAACTGAGCCACCCAGGTGCCCTGTGGTCTCTCCGCTTTCATTCGTGATTTTATCTATTTGGGTTCTCTCTCTTTTCTGTTTGAGAAGTCTGGCTAGGGGGTTATCAATTTTGTTTATTCTTTCAAAAAACCAGCTCTTAGATTCACTGATCTGTTCTACTGTTTTTTGGATTATACGTTGTTTATTTCTGCTCTAATCTTTATTATTTCTCTTCTGCTGGCTTTGGGGTTTCTTTGCTCTTCTGCTTCTAGTTACATTACATGTGAGGTTACATTCTGTATTTGGGATTTTTTTCCTGTTTCTTGAGATAGCCCTGAATTACAATGTATTTTCCTCTTAAGACTGCTTTTGCTGCACCCCAAAGGGTTTGGACTGTCGTGTTTTCATTTTCATTTGCTTCCATATATTTTTTAGTATCTTCTTTAATTGCCTGGTTGACCCATTCATTCTTTAGCAGGATGTTCTTTAACCTACATGCATTTGGAAGTTTTCTAAAATTTTTCTTGTGGTTGATTTCCAGTTTCATAGCATTGTGATCTGAAAATACACATGTTATTATCTCAATCCTTTTATATTTATTGAAGGTTGTTTTTGACCCAGTATGTGATCTATTTTGGAGAAGTTTCTATTTATGCTAGAGAAGAATGTGTATTCTGCTGCTTTTGGATGAAAAGTTCTGAATATATCTGTCAAGTCCATATGGTCCAGCGTATCATTCAAGGCCATTGTTTCTGTATTGATTTTCTGCCTAGATGATCTGTCCATTTTTGTAAGTGGAAGATTAAAGTCACCTACAATTATTGTATTATTATCAATAAGAATTGCTTATGTTTGTGATTAATTGATTTATATATTTGGTTGTACCAAATTGGGGACATAGAGATTTGTAATTGTTAGCTCTTCTTGAGGGATAGACCCCTTAATCATGATATAATGCCCCTCTTCATTTCTTGTTACAGTTTTTAGTTTAAAAACTAGTTTGTTTAAACTAGTTTAAACTAGTAAACTAGTTTACTCCAGCTTTCTTTTGACTTTCAATAGCATGATAGACGGTTCTCCATTCCCTCACTTTCAACCTGCAGGTATCCTCAGGTCTAAAATGAGTCTCTTGTAGACAGCCTATATATGGATCTTGTTTTTTTATCCATTCTGATAGTCTATGTCTTTTGAATGGGGAATTTAGTGCATTTACATTCAGAGTAATTACTGAAAGATATGGATTTAGTGTTATTGTGTTATCTCTATGTTTTATGCTTGTGATGATGTCTCTTGTCCTTGGTAGTCTTTGCAGCATTCCATTCACAGAGTCCCCCTTAGCATCTCCTGAAGGTCTGGTTTAGTAGTCATGAACTCCTTCAGTGTTTGTTTGTCTTGGAAAGCCTTTATGTCTCATATTCTGAATGACAATCTTGCTGGATAAAGTATCCTTGGCTGCATATTTTTCCTATTCAGTACATTGAATATTTCCTGCCACTCCCTTCTGTCCTTCCAAGTTTCAGTGGATAGGTCTGCTACCATGGTTATGTATCTACCCTTGTAGGTTAAGGCCCTTTTGTCCCTAGCTGCATTCAGAATTCT
The DNA here is from genome assembly GCF_028018385.1 of Neofelis nebulosa. Taxonomy (NCBI): domain Eukaryota; kingdom Metazoa; phylum Chordata; class Mammalia; order Carnivora; family Felidae; genus Neofelis; species Neofelis nebulosa. The sequence continues at coordinate 36,654,127 of NC_080782.1, read as the reverse complement.
CTCTTTATCTTTTTATTTTGCCATTTTCACTATGATGTGCCATGGCAATGACCTATTCTTGTTGATTCTGAAGGGAGTTCTCTATGCCTCCTGGACTTGGATGTCTGCTTCCTTCCTCAGATTAGGCAAGTTCTCAACTATAATTTGTTCAAGTAAACCTTCTGCCCCTTTCTCTCTCTCTTCTTTTCTGGAACTCCTATAATATGGACATTATTACATTTCATTGAATCACTTAGGTCTCTGATAGTCTAGTATTTTCCTCTCTTTTTTTTTTTCAGCTTCATCATTTTCCATAATTTTATCTTCTATTTTACTTACTCTCCCCTCTGCTTCCTCCATCCTTACTGTCATTACACCTAGTTTGTTTTGTATCTCATTTATGGCATTTAATTCATCGTGACTATTTCTTAGGTCCTTGATCTCTGCAGCAATAGGTTCTCAGCTGTCTTCTATGCTTTTTTCAAGCCCCGCTATTAGTCTTATGACTATTATTCTAAATTCCTGATCAGATACATTGCTTATATCTGTTTTGAGCAATTCTCTGGCTGTCATTTCTTCATGGAATATCTTTTGAGGAGAATTCATCCATTTCATCATTTTGTCTAGTTTTGTGCCTTTTAAGTGCTTTAATAGCTTGCTATGTGTCCTGCACCTTGCAAGTACTAGTATATTAAAAAGGACAGTCATACACCATCCAGACCCTGGCCCTTCAGGGAATGTGTTGCATGCTCTCTGTCATTGTGACTCTGGTTGCTTTATCTCCCTACTTGTAGTGGTGGTTTGGACCTTTCACCAGGTGTGCTTTTGATTTGTTCATCGAAGTAACTGTCTGTCTGCCAAGCTGTCCCAGTGGGCTCCTGGAAATGTTTCTTTCACTCTGTAGCCTGGATTCCTGGAATTCCAAGTCTTTTGACCTCAATACTGTTGTGTTTGAAGAACAAGAGAACCTCAGGTCGCTCTACTTTTCTACCATGTTGACTCCTCCTCCATATATACGTATGTAATTTTGATATAAGTAGCATTTGCTATTTCTAACCACATTAGATACAAACGGTTAGCAAAGAAGTCCCCATCCATTTGGACAATGATCTAGGACAAATATTAATGTCTCATGAGGACATGAGTACAATTATTAATGTGTAATAAAATGGAAAAAAATTTGAAACAAGAGAAATTATTCACAAAGAAAATAAGAGCACAAAGAATATAGAGTGAGAAAGGGCAGGCAGGTACCAAGTATCCAAAAGGACAGATGGGTGATGTCTTGGAATTTGTGTTAAGAAGCTGAAAATGACAAAAAGAGAGAGTTTGAAGGAAAGATGTTGAGAGTGTTGAGACAGTAAATAAAAATTTTAAGATACTTTTATTTAATGAAAAACAAACCAAGAATTAAAGAGATTTTTTTTCTGGGACTATTTCTCTTAATTGCCACCACACACAGGTTGAGTTATGTGGGTTACACAGACCTTCAGGCAGAGACAACATTTCTGGTAATGAAGTACCAAGCTGAGAATTTCTTCTTTCTGGGATGTGTATCCTGCTTCTAACCCAACAAATCAATAGAAACAACCAAACAGTAGGGACAGTATGTTTCTTCACAGCATGAGGTTCTGTATGTTTGTTTTTGAATCTGATTTCAGGCTTCCATGTTCTCTGTGCTTTTGGATAGGTTGATATTTTTTCCCATCCCCATGGCCTCAGTCTCAAATAGTCATTGAAAGAAGGATTGGGAATGTCAACCAAAACAGTTGTGCTCACTATGCATTCCATATAGCAAGCTGACACTAAATTACCATTTTGTAATATGTATCTGGGCAAGCATTATGCCTACAGCTTTCTAACTTCTTGATAGTGGTTTTTACTTTGAAAGAATAACTTTTTTTTTCCTGATTTCTCACCAGAAAGTAATTTGCTTTAGCTTGAACAGGAAACATTATGGCTTCAGCTGTTTTCTGGAGATTTATTGGAAGCTCTGACATTACCTATAACATTTCTTAATGTCATCATACTATCTAAATTACATTTTCTGGGAAGGACAAAGGCCAGATATGATCAATATTCTATTCACTATTCTAATTTTTTTTTAGTTTATTCATTTTTGAGAGAGAGAGACAGAGTGTGCGCAGGGGAGAAGCAGAGAGAGAGAGGGAGACACAGAATCTGAAGCAGGCTCCAGGCTCTGAGCTATGCACAGAGTCTGACATGGGGCTTGAACCCACAAACTGAGATCATGACCTGAGCCGTAGTCGGACGCTTAACCGACTGAGCCACCCAGGCGTCCTCTATTCACTGTTCTGAAAGCAAAGATAGGAATTCTTTGAGGAAATCTGCTACTGGAGAACTCTAAATGTTGCTGGAGTTTAGTGAAAGGAGCATAATAATTGGAACAAAAGTACTGAAGTTGTTTAGACTTTATAAACCAATTGATTTAAAGGCACAATTAGATTAAAGAGAAACTAATAGTTAACTTTCACCAAGGTTATGAGAGCAATTAAATGAAAAATGTATTTAATGGTGTCCATTATTGTGGCAGACACAGTTGTCATTCTACCTACATCTGTTTGGCCCTCAACATATCTATGTGTGGTGACTCAACAACTTTCAACTGCTAGCACCTACGATTCTGCCTGGATGATTCCTATGACCACCAGAGTCTTGGGAGAAGCTCTCAGTAATTAGGTGGAAAAGGTGATGCTACGTAGCCTCCATACTTGGCCACTCCAGTGCTTACACGAAGGATCCAGGAATGGAATAGCCATGGTAGAAGGGGTTAAGACTATGTGTGGGCCAACTGTATGGGCTACCTCTCACCAAGGCTGATTTAGCTACTACTGCTTTTAAATTGTGACCTCTCAGTAGCAACAGAGACCGATACAAAGTCTTGGTAAGGTACCATTCCTCAAAGAGCAAATTCAGCCCCTGGGTGACACATTGCTTTTATTGAAATTCTCCATCTAACTGGGGAGGAAGGCAGCATTCATATTTAGCAAGATTAGAATCTTCCATATATGAGTTTGCCATCCCTATTCACAGTCTCTCAGCCAGCATTACTACATAAGTGCTCACAGAGTGTTTAACTTGCCATTATGGGATCCTATGTAACATTGCTTTGACCAAAGGGCCTACATTATAGTGAAAGACATGCAACAATGTGCAACCAAAGAATCTATTGGTTCTCTGAGTATACTGCACCCTCCAAAAACAACTGGCATGATAGGAAGCTGAATGGCTTTTTAAAGTTGTAACTATAAGTAACAGTTTGAGAAAAGTGACACTATAGTCAGAACACTTTTTCAAGATATGATATATGTTTTGAAGTAGTAACAATTATGCAGTGCCATGACCCTAATAGCTAATAGTTGGATCCAATGATCAAGGACTAGAAATACGAGTGGCCTCTTTGAATTAATGTGGATTCCTCCGGATACTAAAACCAAGGCAAGGATCCCATGCAAGTAATTTATTGGAGAGGCAAAAGGCTCAGTAGTAAGCATGTAAGGAAGTGTGATAGAGAAGGAAGTGAGCCAATAAGTGCTGCTCTATTGAGGGGTTTTTACTATGAACCTTAGGCTTGTATCTCATAGAAAAACTATGAGCTCACTTAAACCTCAGGGGTCAAGAGATGTTGAATTTTCACAGATAATTCCAGTCAGTAACTTATCAAGGACTTCTCCTAGAGGCTTTAATTAATATCCTGGAATTCAGGTAAAAGAAACAAGCTGGAAGTCAGGCTAAGCACTGGGGTATTCAGGGTGAGATTATAGGTCAGACATAAATTGCATCATCGTACTCTCTCATCCTTACTCCCAGTTGCCCACTTAGGGAACTTCTAATTCCTATTTGTTCAACTTTAGGGATCTGCCAGATTAAATATTCTGGTTTTTAGTTGGGGAAACTTCTATCAGATGATACAGTAAGATTTCCACCTAACCCAATGCCATGGCCATCTAGTCATTCATAGTTCTTTCTGCTGGATCTTGAGTTAAAAAGGAAATTATGATACTGGCAGTAGTAATTGATCCTATTTTTCAGAAGTAGAATAGTCTCTATATAATGGTGGTAAGGAAGAGTATGTTTAGAACACAGGAAAGTTACCAGGGCAGCTCTTGGTGCTTTCATGCCTTGTAATAGCCATCAATAGACAATGTTAGCAATTACCACTTGACAAGGACATGGTAATCAGGTGTTCAAACCCCTCAGTGATTTCCACATTAAGTAAGAAGTCTAGCCCACCAAAAGTGATGCCTGAACTAGTAACAATTATGGAATCTCAAATGGCTGGCAGAAGAGGCAAGGAGTATGATTATGGCATTGGACCCAGTTGAAGGAGTGAGGAATGTCCTTTGTTATATCTTGGTTTCTGTTGTTGTATGGGTAGATGAGAGAGAGAAATAAAAGAAATTATGGTCCAAGTACTAAAGTGTGTGGTATAGATACATATTGATAGAGGCTACACAAAAGGAAAATGTTAATGTGGTTGGAATAATAGAAGTTTTACATTATTAATCTAGGAAATATTACCCAGATAAGGCTGCAGATAACACCATGGATACATTAGCTGTTTTACAAATTGGGTAATATCAAACTTTTACATATGTATATTTAACAAATTTAATTATGTTTGATCTATCTGAAATGGCTGGAGAGATTTCCACTGGTATGAATAAGTAAATAAAGAGATTGTCCTAAGCTACAGAAAAAAAAACATAAAAATCATATTCTCTCTTCTCATACGTTCTACCACTATCTTACTGTTAATAATCTTCATGTGTTACAAAATATCTTAACTTCAAATTTTCCTCTCTGAAATTATCATAGGATTCTTAGTGATCAAGCATAATATATGTTGAACTTTTCATTATAAATCAGTGTTTAAGACATATTCTTATATGGAATGGGTCACTTTAAAAGATTTTGCAGCATTAAAGACTCCCCTCTTAGGAATTCTTCACACCTGATTTACTTGTTAATTTCCTCCCTCCATAGGGGAACCAAAGTTCATTTACACAGAACTTGACACAGCCATCAGGCAAAATAACTAAATCAAGAATTACCTCTGGAAATACTTTTGACAAGAATTATTTCACAGAATGTTGTCATAATGTTATTCAATTGGCCCCCATACATTTGGTATATGGCATTGTGATACTAAATTCCAAAACATTGATAACACACTCTGTCTCATCTTCCATCTCACGTAAGATAAAGGATAGCTTAAAAAATTTTTACATTAAGGTTTAATGTCCAGTTTATAATTTCACATATTCAAGGATGATAAAGTAAAGAGCAACTAAATGAGATTCATAAAACTCAATTTGGTTCCCTCATCTTGGGTTTGTGATATATATTTCCTTAGGTATGTTAGAAAGGTGCCTCATAATTTTTGAAAATACATGCGACATAAATTATACATATCTTAATATTTAATATGTACAGTATTTTATAATGGAGTGATTTGAATAAATCAGACATCAGCTAGATAGTATATGCTGGGGACTTATTGGGTATGGAATACCTTATTGGGGTGTAGATAGAAGATATTAATTCTTTCAAAAAACTAGACATACAAAAATTAAATATACTACCTTTGTCTTCAAGGAGCACACAGCATAGTAAGAATGGCAGATAACTAAACAATACACATAAGAAAAGTTGTGAAAGGAAATATGTACAAAATGCTATGGTAACCCAGACGCAGTTATGGCTGCATCTGAGCAGGTCAAGGAAGAAGGTTTGAGAAGTGACGAAGCTAATAGTCTTTTAAGACTACAAATTGGCCAGGAAAAGATGTGGAATGATATTCAATGTTGAGGATATACAGGGTAAAGACTTGGATTCACAAGAAAGAAGGCACATTTAGATCATGAGACATCCTTTTGGAGGACTGGAGCATGGGTGCCTGTTAGGGGATTAGTGGAAATGAGTTTGCACAAGCAAGCAGTAGTGTGATTTCTTTGGGAGATTCCTTTATTATCTTTAAAATAAAATATGATCTTTTGATTCTTTTATCTAAAATTGCCACTTTGTTTTAATACAAAACTGGTTTTCCCTGCAAGTAAATGATTCAAATAGGAGATCCCAGAAGACTAACCAACTTCCTTTTATTGTTTCAGGCATATATCTGTCATAGTTCCATACACTTTTGAGAGTCTGAGAAGCAGAAAAATATGGTAAGAGTTTCAAAATAAAGGAGAACCCCTAAGAATTATTTGAGTTACACAAATGAAGTATGCTATAATTATTGGTTAGTACTAGAAAATTTACCACTGAATAATTCTGGCGATGTCTCTGTACTTTGAGAATTTCTTTCAGCTGAATATCATGTAAACTAGGATTCCACTGTTGACTCTTAGGCATTGCTTCAGAATTCCAAATAAGTCCCAGCAATGTACTTACATCATGGAGAGGTTTTTATATTCTAAGGAGAAAATATATATATTATGCCAAAAGAACAAAATTTCTGAACTGATGTTAGTCACAATAAAATGCAATTCCTATTCTTCCCATTGTCAAAATACCAAAGTATACTGCTAACAGAGAAAGGATAAAAGTACCTTCTGTCCTCAGAGTAAAGTTGGGAGCTGAACAATTTTTGTTGTTACAATTGACCAAGGAATAATAGGCTTTTTTGTTTCACAAAAAATGGAAAATTTTAGTCAAATCCATTTTTAATGAAAAACTAAAATGTTTGTGAAAATGCATGAGTCTAGGAAATCAGGTATCCAGCCATTTTCTTCAACAAGCTAGTATCATACAATTGGATTTTGTGACTGAAATGATCACCCTTTTGTATTTTCTCAGCTAGTTCAAAGTGTTGACCTTATGGTATTTTATACCTCTTAAAACAATTTTAAAAAGTTCTCAAAGCTAAGTTTGAAGCAAAGATGAAAATTTGTGATGCAGCTGTGTTGGACTGATTACATATATAAAATATCTAGCTCTTGAGATGAAATTTTATATTTAAATAATTCCCTCATCTTTTCTCACAGGAATGTATTAGATGATAATTGAATTATTAATATTTTTTAAATGACACTGAAGAAAGTTTTTGGCATTTTTATTAGCAGAATAAAAATGCATTGTTGTATTGAATTCCAGAAACCTTGGTGTGTGAAAGCCTGTTCTTGGGAGCATTTAAAACCAAACAAGACCCAGAAGATAATTCTTTGAGTCTCTCTGATTCAAAGGTCAAAGGTCTGAGGTCACTTTTAAATTCAGATAATTGACAGAACTCACTATTAAAATATGTCCAACCAATAGATGTCAGAACAATAATTATATGCCACAACAAATTTTTTTATAACAGCATAAAATTTAGAGTTCATGTCTTAAAATGTGAGTTGGTATTATGTATGACTACAATAATTAATTAAATAGCTGTTTCTTTGTCATACTGGAACTTATTAATCTTTCGATTTTCAACTTATTCATTTAAATGTACATGCATCTTATTCTAATGTATGTGTAGGAGAAATTCACGATTTAATAGACTCACTTAAATTTCATACTACATACCAAAAATACAGTGTTCTCACTGATCTTTATGGTTTAAGCTGTGATGATCCATGTAGAATAAAATCATTCATGCAAATGCGGGAACTAGAATTTATACACTTCAAGGAAAACAAGCTTGCTTTTATTTTCTTTACTGCATGCTAAAAAAATGGCATTAGGTAAATTGAATCCAATTCTCATTTTGTAACTAAGCAAGTTAGAGTGAATCTTTATAAGTCCCTCATTTAGTCACAGCAAACTTGCTGATGGCCAGGCACCATGCTAAGTGCAATACAAAGTCAGATTAGACAAGGAGCTTCCTCTGTAATCAGAGCTTACTTCAGCTTTTCAGCCCACAGTTTCCAAATCTGTCATATGAGGTATTTTTTTTTTTTTACCTCTTCCTAGTAATAAGGTTGCTAGTAATCTTGGCTACATTAAAAGTGATTAAATTAGATGTATTCTCACGTGCAAGCACATATTCACCTACATGCGAGCGAGCATGTACGCACACATTCAACATACAACTTCCTTCTCCAAAATTTTAAATTCTACAAAATGACTTGATCTGTGTCCTTAACCATGTGCAATTGGAAAAAGTTGATTTATTAGTAGTATCATGGAATTTAACTTCAAATACAGGTTACATATATTCACAGGAGTTAGGCAGTCATCTTGGCTAATTTTTGTCTAGAGGTAGGTAAATATGTTTGATGTAGGAAGTCAGAAATATGTCAATTCATGCTTCTACTATGAATTGAAACTGAGGTCCTACCTTGCCTGATGAAAATGACATATTCTCAATTCATTGTCAATTCATAGTCCCAGATTTGTCCAATACTGACTTGATTGTCAGTTGGGACTTCAGAGATCGATTTATGGTTAAAAGTGTATAGGAAACTGAAAATAAACAGAGTAAATCATATGACTCTTGTGAATCAAATAATTCATATCTATAGACAAGATACAAAACTACCAAAATATAGAGCACATTGACACATAGATAGCTGTTTGAGTCATCCTGCTGGATGATAATAATCAGAGCCTTCCAAATGTAACCTGAAAAAGAGAAGAAAGAATGTATGAGCTCTTATGAGGACACTATGTTGAAACCTTCACTTCTGAGATATCATCTGTAGCCCAGGTCACCATCAATACCTAACAAAATAGATCCATCATGGTTTCTTCTTCCCCTTTGTTTCACAGTAGTAATATAAAACTTTACGTAATGTACAGCACGGTTACTATAGTTGATAAGAATGTATTGTATACTTGAAATCTGCTAAAAGAGATCTCAAGTATATTTGTTGCACATATAAAAAGTTGGTAACCATGTGAAAAGGATGGATGTGTTAATCAGCTTGATTGTGGTAATTATTCCATAAAGTGTGTGTATGTATATATACATATCAAATTATCACACTGTGCACCTTAAATATATATAGTTTGTATTTGTCAATTATACCTCAATAAAACTGGAAAATTAAAACTAATAAAAGAAGAAAAAACCTTTATAGAATGTAGTGTTAACATTAATAGGAATATATCTAGTATTACATGGAAACTATTGGTTGATAGTTCTCCCCACTATTACTCTGATCTTCTCTATTCAGAATTCTTTGAAGACTACTGCTTCTAAAAACTTTTTTTTATCATTTTTTTACCAATTTCCATGCCTTTCATCTTATTTTCTCTGTGGGTGATATTCCATCAATGAGTATAGTGACTCCACTAGTTACTCTTCAAATATCAGACAAAATGAATGTATCTCAAATCTATGTTTGTGGTCTGGTCCTATCCTGCGCATAGGATCCAGACTTTCAAATGCTCACTGGTAATTTCCATAATGATGTCCAAGCAGCATTTCAAATTGTGTCCAGAAATAAACTCGGTATCTTTACCTCATCACTCAAGGTCTTTCTTTTGTTGTCGTTGCTGTAGTTGTTGTTATTTCAACTCACTTAATGTTTATTTATTTTTGAGAGAGAGCGAGAGAGAGAGAGAGAGAGAGAGTGCAAACAGGGGAGGGGCAGAGAGAGAGAGAGAGGCACAGAATCTGAAGCAGGCTCCAGGCTCCAAGATGTCAGCACAGAGCTCGATGTAGGGCTTGAACCCACAAACCGTGAGATCATGACCTGGGCTGAAGTCTGGCGCTTAACTGACTGAGCCACCCAGGCGCCCCTGCTTTAACTCACTTAATGATGTAAGTGTGATGTAAATGACCCATATATGTATTTACAGAAACATTCCAACATGTATGCATTCAATCCTTAAATATTAGACTCTTTAATTCCTAATTCTTCCTTGTCTACACATTATCTTTCCTAGCTTTGTTTAAATTATTTGCCTGAAATATAATTTAGATCATATATTATAACTAGCTCTACTATCTTGGAATAATAAGTTAGGTTCTTTAGTATATCCACGTACATAGTTAAAAACTGGTCAGTGCTATTTCAACAAATTAATTTTTCTACCTTCCTCAGAAACTTTTGGTGTTAAGGAAAAGGTCAAATCTTGATGATTCATATTCTGTCCCAAAATAAGGAAATAAGAGGAATTTAAAGTTAACATTTTGGAACTATTTCCTTGATTACTGAGTATGAAATGACCCATCAGTAAAACTACAAATGATTTCATTAGAATAAGTAAAAAAGGAATTGAAAGAGTAGGTATTAAAAGAAGATTTCCCCTTCACCCTCAAAAATCATTTTTTGTATATCTTTCTGGGGAAATTAAACTCATTATAAAGTTATCTCATAGGAATGGTTTGTTATTACTAGACATTGAAGATATTGTCGCTAGATGAGTCATTGAATGAATATCTTCTGATTTCAATTTTGAATGTACTTCACATACTCAGCACTTTTATAAATGCTCTGTTTATGAAAGATGTATTTATAGGCAATGTAAGAGAATTCATCTTCTCTTTATTTTAATTAAGGAAGCCAAGTAGAGATTAATTAAATCTGATTTGCATGACATGTTACTTGCTACATCTTGAACAAGGCACATAAACAAAATGTGGTCTTGAAAAAAACCCAAATTACCACTTTCCAAAATAAAAGAACAGATAAAGTGTGATAGTAGTCAAGCCCTTTAACACTTTAATGACAAAACTGATCTTGTCCCTTAAGGACAGTTCATTAGAATTCAGAACTGATGTCACACTAAGCACTCTCCCATAAGAAAACATCTGCTACTGCCAACAGCCAGTTTCAGATACTTCTTACCCATTTCTTTTTCCCAAGATGCCATTAGCCACTTCAGAGAAGGCTCTCGCTTATCCTCAAAAGATAGTTTTTCTTTTCATTACCAGGTTAATAGTTGTCCAGTAACTACAGGGAGAGTTGTTCTAGAAATACCTGGTATGATGGATGGAAACAGACCAGGATTCAGGGGCTAATGGAAAATCTAATGTAAATCCTACCTCCCTGGAGGAATATAATGTTATGGTAATACAATACAATGAAATAAGCTTGTTTTTAAAAATATATTATGTGTTGTAGTGCCTGATCTGAGAATGGGCCCAAACTTACTGAGCAAAAGACTTCTAGTGGCAAAAGCTCTCTACTGTCAGCAGTGGTCTCAAGGGCATATTCCAAATCTTAGAGACGTTCATTGAGGGAATAACCTTATGGAGGAAGAACAGGACTCCTTGATAGATTGTTAGCCTTGTGCTTTGAGGGAGCTTTTTAGCACATCTTGAACATTGACTTAATGGTTAAGTCTGGTGGGTCGAGCTAGCAGGCCAGGAAGCAACAACAAATCTGAAAACTTTGGGGACACAGAAGACATTTCTTCCCCACTCCTAATGCTCATTAGTGTTTCATTCCCGACCTAGCTCCAGTTCCACATTCTCTCTGCCTCAAGAGAGTGAAATTACCGACCTGACTGATGAGTGCAAGGAGAAGCTCTGCCTGCAGAGCTCAGCCCTCTTGTGTTTTCTTCCCCTGGGAGTGAGATGTCTTAAGAAGCACACACTCTCGTGTTCCCCCAGGGTAGATCAATGTGTCTAATTTAGGGGATCACCATTGGGAAACTTACTTGCTCAGACATAGAAGAAACATTCTCCGATGTGACCTTTATCAATAATAAAGAAAATATTTTGGCCCCCATATGTCTTATTTCACAGCTGGTTCAGAACTATGGCAAGTAAGATAAACACTGTATTTTGGAGGTTCTCAAATTCAAGTCTCTTAACACCTTAAAATGTCTTCCTAGGCCTAACAATAAACATACACTGGGATTTAAATGAGCTAATGCACATAAAGTGCTCAGTACAGGCACACCTCATTTTATTGGGTTTCAAAGATACTGCATATTTTACAGATGGAAGGTTTATGGCAACCCTGTATCAAAGCACGTCTATTGGTGCCATTCTACCAACAGTTTTTGCTTACTTAGTATATCTGTATCACATTTAGTAATTCTTAACAATATTTCAAACCTTTACATTGTTATTATATTTGTTATGATGATCTATGGTCAGTGATTATGACTCACCGAAAGCTCAGATGATGGTTAGCTTTTTTGAGCAATAAAGTATTCTTCAATCAATAAAGTATTCTTCAGTTCTACATTATATATCAGACATAATGCTATTGCACATTTAATAGACTATAGCATAGTGTAGACATAATCATTATATGCACTGGGAAACCAGAAAATTCATTTGACTCACTTAATTGCGATATTCAGTTTATTGCAATAGTCTCTGATATATGCCTGTACATTAGCCGAGTACCTGGTACATGGTCATACTCTTTTTCCTCCTTTAAATCTGGGTCCATGGGGTGCCTGGGTGGCTCAGTTGGTTAAGCGTCCTGTTTCAGCGCAGGTCATGATCTCATGGCTTGTGGGTTCAAGTCCCATGCTGGGCTCTGTGCTGACAGCTCAGAGCGTGGAGCCTGCTTCAGATTCTCTGTCTCCTTCTCACTCTCTGCCTCTCCCCACTATGTTCTGTCTTCTCTCTCAAAAACAAATAAGCATTAAAAAATTCTTTTTAATCTTAAAAAAAAACGCAGGTCCTACTTTTGCTGCTGCTAGTAAAGCTACTCCTCCTCCTCCTCCTATGGCTACTGCTGCTGCTCCTGCTACTTAGCTATGATGCTGCTACTTGCTACAATAGCTACTCTTTGTGTTGTTGCTATTTTACTAAAGCTGTTGCTGGTACTGCTATTACTACTTGTGTAACTACTGCTGTGGCTACTACTACTATAGCTATGCTATTGTAGCTGCCACTACCATAGCTATTCTGTTGCTGCTCTTATTACTAGAGCTACTGCTCCTCTTGCTGTTACTCCTCCTCCTCCTCCTCCTCCTTCTCCTCCTCCTCCTGCTGCTGCTGCTGCTGCTGCTGCTGTGGCTGCTGCTACTACTACCAGTATTACTGCACATCATGCAGGCAATAGATGCAATGAGAAAACAATCGAAGAAATATATTACCAGAAGCTATCAACTATTTTCTTTCATTAGAGTTTCACAGAGAGCCCGCGGTTTTAAACTGTTGTGGCTTCACAACATTGGTGAAGTTGTTATGGAACACTGAAAATGGCTGATGATTCTAAAGATGGAATTATCTTCGTTTGCTATAAACTTGCTCTGCAACCTTTAGCAAATAACTTTGCTGACTCTATGCAGAACGGAAGCAATCGACAGTTCCGCTTACGAATGACGAACCCATACTGGAATACTGGATTTGTAAACAGCTGATGGTGGTATCTTCTTCGGCTGAATATCCTAATGTACGTTTTCAACACTTCCAAACACTTCTCATTTCTAGGCACGGGTACAACAAAACCCTCCTAAATGAGGCCATGAGATATGTCTCTGTGCCATTCCCTAGGAGAATCCTCCCTTGTTGAGTTTAGTAGAAAGTAGAGTTATAAAAGTTATAACACTGCTCCAGAGAGCAACTACACAAGGACTTTAAATTTGTTTTCCATAATGAAAAAGTCTTTCTGAATGAGTCACAACATTTAAAGATCTTCCTGCTATGAAATACAATAAATCTTTCTATGTTTGGAATTTAGAAGGTCACAAGCTTTCATGTTCAAAATCTCCTTGAAGAAGAGGGTGATGAGCAACAAGCCCGGTTTATTTTTTTTTCAACATATTCCGTAGGCACAGAAAGGAAGTAAGTTCCTATGGGCCCTCTTCTGACACAGCAGTGCTTTGGTGAAAACAGAATTCTCAAAATACCTGCTTGTATCTAGCTCCATTCTCTGTGCTCTGCCACCACATGCAGACGGCACAAATAATTTTGGAATGGCTTTTGAGCTACGTGTGTGACCCTGAGAATCACATCTGTAGCCCTGCTTCACAAATAGACTCAGTTTTTACCTATTCTTATCCATAAACTACACTTTTATTTTATTTCATTTTTTAAAATTTTTTTTTTTTTTTCAACGTTTATTTATTTTTGGGACAGAGAGAGACAGAGCATGAACGGGGGAGGGGCAGAGAGAGGGAGACACAGAATCGGAAACAGGCTCCAGGCTCTGAGCCATCAGCCCAGAGCCCGACGCGGGGCTCGAACTCACGGACCGCGAGATCGTGACCTGGCTGAAGTCGGACGCCCAACCGACTGCGCCACCCAGGCGCCCCTTATTTCATTTTTTGATATGTTTATTTGTTTGAGAGAGAGTGAGAGGGAGAGAGAGCAAGGTAAGGGCAGAGAGAGAGAGAGAGAGAGAGAGAGGGAGAGAATCCCAAGCAGGCTCTGCACTGTCAGAGCAAAGCCAGATGCGGGGTTAGATCCCATGAACTGTGAGATCACGACCTGAGCCAAGATCAAGAGTTGGATGCTTAACCAACTGAGTCATCCTGATGCCCCAGTTTTATTTTTGTTTTAGAATGTAAAACATAGGAATGTTTCAGTCCTTGTTCTTAAATCATGTGTATGTTGGAAGAGATCATTTGTCACAACTCAGAACTACAATGTAAATTGTGTCTAGATTTAAGAAAACTAATTAGTTGATCCAAAGCCCTGGATAGTACAAATTAAGGGAGCATGAACTATTAATATAGTAGGCCTTGACACAAAGAAAATGAGAGCTGATTATATCTTTGGAAAAGAATCAATGTGGACCTTTGAATCAGCCCCAGAGGAGTGTATTAATGTTAAAACTGCCATGTTTTTAGGAAAAATGCTGAGGAGTAAGCCTTAATAAAAGTTTTAAATTGGGCATTCTTATTTTTACTTTACAGTGGGCCACTGTGTACCAAAAAGGGTGCCATTCTATAGAAATGCCCTTCAGTTGTCTTCAAATTTGAAAGCTGAGCATCTGTCTAGCTGATATTTGTACTCTGTCTGTATCACAGTTTCTCTGCTCAATCTTTTTCCTTGCACCATGTCTTTTCTTACCTTCCACAAGCTTCTTATATTTCTAGTTGTTTTGAATACCCCATAACACACGAATAAATCAACTGGTTGTGCACTAGCACATTTTAAAATACAAGAAACTCTTAGAATGAAAAGTGTGTTTGTGGCAATGAAACTTGTACAGTTCCTCCATGTAATTTTGTATGTCTGATCATCTTAACCTTCAACTACCTAAAGCCAATGAATGACAAGCATAGTGAACAGTTTTTCTGACCTCTCCCAAGGTGATGCTGTCATTTTCCAAAAATGGAAAAAAAAATAATAATAAGAAGAAAGGTGTTATTGGCATACATTTTTAGTACTGGAGCAGCATGCTGTCCAGAATTTCGCTAAAATGAACTTCAAAAGCTATTAAAATTATGCTCTGATATTATTTCAGTATTCTGTCTTTCAAGTAACCAAGTTGGATGTTTCCCTTGATGTACAGAATGTGAATAAAGATAACACAGCACATACAGCATGAGTTATTTGTACAATTAAATTTTGTGACTGCCACGGGAAGAGGCACAATCCTGCTATTCAGCATTCATTAAGTGATAAGTTACTGAAGACCTATTTAATAAATTTAATATTCATCTATACAAACTCTCCTTTCCATCTGTTTGCATTTTACATTGAATTTGCAGGCTAAGTAAATAAGTGGTTTGGTTTAACATCCTAAAGAAAGCCTCTCAGTTCTGTCAGGTCAGAAAAGTACATTACTCTTCTATTCTCTTAGGATCAAGTTTATTAGTAGAGGGGTACAAGTTCATTAATTGGCTTATTCAACAGATTCTCAGTGAGCACTTCATATGGTCAGAGCCCTGGGATAGCTGCAGAATGCAAAGATACTTAAAACATTTTTCCCATAATGTTAAAAACAATTATGATTTTAATTCTAATTAATATGCTCTAACAATTCTAATCAGTATTGTGTTGCTAAAAGTGCACTTCATCTGAAAAGTGCAAACAGTAGAACATGACTATTTATACAGCTGTGATATAAGCCGTATATAGCATGTGTAATATGAGTGGAGCCGCAATAAGTCTTGAAGATACTCAGAGGAAAAATGAGTTATATTAAGGAAAACTTTATATTAAGGATAGTGCTCATGGATCAGAAGAATTTCTATTTCTCATGAAGATAATAAGGGGTGGGGTTTGCAGGCAAAACCCAAGAATTTGCATGTGAAAAAAGATCGAGTCATACAAATCCTAATACTTCAAGTTTTGTAATAGACATTGCACTGTTTGGAACTGATAAAATGACTGAATTATTTGTGCCTAAAAACATAGATGTTACCTCTCTAATGAACATACATATGCTACTGGAGCAAAAAACACTAAATGTGTTCAAGTTGGTTATTTTTAACATACAGTTTCAATTACACTACTCGGTTATACAGACAATTAGAATGCTTCCAAGCTTGAAAATAAATTCAGCTCAGTCATCCATGAATACTCAAACTCAATTTAACACATGATACTATTCATCAAGAATAACCCACTCAGAAAAGTTCTGGTCAATAACTGCCAATTCTGCCTATAAATATGTAAATTATTGCACCCTCTGTTCCTACTCTCTGATATTTTCAGCTCAGAAGAGTTTTTGAATGGACTACAAATCAACCTCTTCATTTCTGCAGCCACTGCCTCACATCACAAATTTTATTTATTTATTTGAAATTTGTATTGCTTTTTTTTATTTTAATCCCAGTAAACGTACAATGTTATATTATTTTTAGGTGTACAATATAGTGATTCAACAATTCTATATATCATTACTTAGTGCTCATCATGACAAATCCCCTTCACCCATTTCACTCATCCCCCCACCAACCTCCCTCTGATATGCTTTATTTTAAAGGAGTACTCTCAGTTAAAGTTATTCTTCTTTTCAACAAGAACATGTTTTACTTGAAGCATACTTCCAAATACATGGTTCTGAAAGATATATATATATAAAACATTCCATCCAAGAAAAATAGAATATGCATTTTCTTCAAGCACATACAGAGAGATCTCCTAGTTAAATTACATAAAAAGAAAAAAATTCACATAAAAAGAGACATAACAAATATTACAAATTTAAGAAGACTGAAATCATACCAAGTGTATTTTCCAAACACGATGGTACAAATTTAAAGATCCACAATAAAACAAAGCTAAAAAATCCACAACGTAAATATCAAATATTTAATATGTAAATATTAAACAACGAATTACTGCACAAACAATGGACCAAATAAGAAATCAAGGGCAGGGGCGCCTGGGTGGCGCAGTCGGTTAAGCGTCCGACTTCAGCCAGGTCACGATCTCACGGTCCGTGAGTTCGAGCCCCGCGTCAGGCTCTGGACTGATGGCTCGGAGCCTGGAGCCTGTTTCCGATTCTGTGTCTCCCTCTCTCTCTGCCCCTCCCCCATTCATGCTCTGTCTCTCTCTGTCCCAAAAATAAATAAAAAACGTTGAAAAAAAATTAAAAAAAAAAAAAGAAATCAAGGGCAAATCAAAATATGTCTCAAAACAAAAGAAAAAGAAAACACAATATTCCGAAACCTATGAGATGCAGCAAAAGCAGAAGTTAGAGTAAAATTTATGCTATAAATGCTGTATTAAGAAAAAAAAGTTCAAATAAACAACATTATACTTCAAGGAACTAAAAAAATAAGAAACTTAGCTGAAATTTAGTAGTAATCTACAATCATGAATCCTCATTCCAAGAAACAGGAAAACTCCTTACACCAAATAACAAGAATGAAAGTTGAATTAGCAACCAAACATCTCCCAGCACAGAAAAGTCCAAGACCTTGGACTTTGAATTCTACAAATCATTAAAAAAATAATTAATGACAACCTTTATCAAAACCTTACAAATTGAACAGAGGGAACACATTTAAAATCATCTCATGAGGCCAGTACTACTCTGATACCAAAGCAGAATAAGAACAAAACAAGAATAAAAAGGTATAGTTTGTTCAATATAAGTATGGCTACTCAGACTTTCTTTGCCATCCATTTGTGTGATAAATGTTTCCCCACCTCCTCTCTTTCAATTACAGGTGTCTTTAGGTCTAAAATGAGTCTCTTGTAGGCAGCATATAGATGGGTCTTGTTTTTTTATCCATTCTGATAGCCAATGTCTTTTGATTGGAGCATATAGTCCATTTACATTCAAAGTAATTATTGATTGATATATGTTTATTGCTATTTTATTCCTTGTTTTGTTGCTGTTTCTGGAGATTTTCTCTGATCATTTCTTGTCTTTATTTCAAGAAATAATAGTACAAAATTCCCTAATCTGGGGAAGGAAACAGACATCCAGATCCAGGAGGCATTGAGAACTCCCATCACAATCAACAAAAGCAGGCAATACCAAGACATATTTTAATTCAATTTACAAACTATAGTGATAAAGAAAAAATCTTAAAAACAGCAAAGCAAAAGTAGTCCTTAACATACAAGGGAAAACCCATAAGGCTAGCTAGACATTTCTCAATAGAAACTTGGCAAGCCAGAAGGGAGGGGCATGATATATTCAAAGTTCTGATGGGAAAAACCTTCAGACAAGGATACTCTATCCAGCAAGGCTATCATTTACAATAGAAGGAGAGATAAAGAGTTTCCCAGACAAACAAAAACTAAAGGAGTTCGTAACCAGCCCTGTAAGTAATATTAAAGGGGACTCGTTAAGTGCAAAGGAGAGACCAAAGTGACATCACAAATTTTCAAATAGTACTTTCAGTTTTTGGTAGTTCAGATCTTTTGAAAAAAAAATGAAAAGGAACTAGTGAATTGGTCATGGGTTGGCACCACTCTGTTTCAAAATACATGTCCATTGTTGCTGGTATCACTCAGTTTCTCAGTTACCTTTCCAAGGCATCAAAATAAACTTCTTTGTGAAACTTTTAAGATTATATTCTTGGATTCTTTTATTCCTCAGAGAAAAAGACTCAAATAGTCTATGGTAAGTATTACCATTCATTGTTTCAAAATTTTACAAATATTCACTGTCAGGAGTGGGAGTAGGGAGATGGGCAAACATCTGAACCCAGAGGCTCACTCAACATGAGGAATGCCTCAGACATTAAGTTGTGACTCTGAGGATTGCACCCACAGGATAAGGTGGGTAGAACCAAGTTCATCACTTTTCCAGGTGAAATGCAGGGAACATTTCCTTGGCATTGAGCTGAACAGAACAGACTAAGAAGTTGTAAAATGCCAGCCAGAACTCTTAGGAATTTGTAGCATTATTTCACATAAAGTTCAAGCCTATAAAATTCAAGCCATGATTTAAAGTTTTCAGGCTTGTGCCTGGGATGTCTTGTAAAAGCAACTTACAGGGGCAGAATAGGATAACAGTTAATAGCATGGGCTCTATCTAAGCAGACTCCCGTGATCAAGCCATGGCCTCCCCTATACTAGTAGTGAAGGTATTTCTTCCTCTACAAGGTTGGGTTCATAATTAAAATATTTTCTTTATGAAACTGTTGTGATTATTAAATGAAATTATATATGCAAAGTATTTGAAAGACCACATGGCACATATTACATGCTAAGTATTGATCAGTATTGCTATCCCCTCTAAGAAAGACCCTTTTACTGCAGGTATCCATGAACACTCTTCTTGCAGACACCCTTATTACAGGACCTGGTGAGAAACTCTCTTGACCATATTTAATACACATATGCATAAGTATTATATCAGAAAATGCTGACAGGGAATAGAACACGAACTTAATTTTTTTAACGTTTATTTTTAAGAGAGAGAGAGAGAGAGAGAGAGTGAGAGAGAGCATGAGTGGGGCAGAAGCAGAGAGAGGGAGACAAAGAATCTGAAGTAGGCTCCAGGCTCTGAGCTGTCAGCCCAGATCCCAACATGGGGCTTAAACTCACAAACAACAAGATCATGATCTGAGCTGAAGTCGGATGCTTAACCAACTGAGCCACCCAGGTGCCCTTAGAACACAAACTTAAGTGGATATGCCCAGATTGTGCAAATAAAATAATTTTTACTTTTCTCTTTGCACCTTTTAGTATTTCACAAAGTATTTCAATTTAAAGAAAGATGTTATTAAAATATTCAACCAATCGGGGGAGCCTGGGTGGCTCAGTCAGTTGAGCGTCCGACTTCGGCTCAGGTCATGATCTTGCAGTCTGTGAGTTCGAGCCCCACGTCGGGCTCTGTGCTGACAGCTGGGAGCCTGGAGCCTGCTTCCAATTCTGTGTCTCCCTCTCTCTGTCTCTGCCCCTTCCCCACTCATGCTCTGTCTCTCTCTCTGTAAAAATAAATAAACATTAAAAAAAGTTTTAAATATTCAACCAAATGGGGGATAACTTTAGCTTTATTATTTACAGATATAACTGTCAAATAAAATTAACAATAAAAATAACAGCTGACATTTAGGTGATGTAATTTTAAAGCTTTTGTTTTGAATATAATTTTAGATTCACAGAAAAGTTGTAAAGATCATCTGGAGCATTGCCCTATATCTTTTACACAATCATAGTATATTTATCAAAATGAATAAATTAACATCAGCACAACACTGATAACTAAAATACAGACTTTGTTTAGATTTCACAAGTTTCTTCCACTACTGCCCTTTTTCTACTGCAGAATGGAACCCAGGATATCAAGTTGCCTTTAGTCTCCTTAGTCTAACTCTCTAATCTGGGACAGTTTCTTAGTTTTTCTTTCTTTCTTTCTTTTTTTAATGTTTATTTATATTTGAGAGAGAGAGAGAGAGAGAGAGAGAGAGAGAGTGAGCAGGGGAGAGCGACAAGAATCCAAAGTAGGCTCCAGGCTCTAAGCTGTCAGCACAGATTGATATGGGGCTCAAACTCACGAATCACAAGATCATGACCGGAGCTGAAGTCAGACGCTTAACCAACTGAGCCACCCAGGCGCCCCTCAGTTTTTCTTTATTCATGACTTTGACACATTTGAGGAGCACTCATCATGTGATTTCTAAAATGTCCCTCCAATATTTTCTCATGATTAGACTGCAGTTATGGATTTTCATGAAGCACCCTTCTCACTGAATTATATCAGAGAGTACCTGATATCAATATGACTTATTACCAGTAATGTTAACCTTGATCACTTGGTTAAGGTGCTGTCTGCCAGATTTCTCCATTACAAAGTTACTATTTCTTCATTTTCTTAACTGTATTCATTATAAGTGAGTCACTGGGTCCAGCCTATCACTCAAGGATGGGGAATTAAGCTCCACTTCCTAGAGGGAGGAGTATCAACGAATATAAACTACTATGCTAATTAATAAATATTTGTGAGGGGAGATAATAAATACTTGGGAGAGTCATGCAAACATTCTTATTCTCCTTAACATTTTGCCCACTATTTTGAACATTCATCCATAGATTTTGCAAGCAGCAATTATTACTGTGATATTCTAAGGGTGAATTACTACTTCCCTCATTCCTTCTACATTTATTATTTGGAATTCTTCTCAAAGAAAACTTTGTCTTCTCCTCAACTTATTTATTTATTCAATCATTTATATCTGTGTTGACTTATTGATGTTTATTTTACACTTTGGGTTTGAATTCAATGTTGTCATGATTTAGTTTATTGGTCAAATTTGTCCACTTTTGGCCATTGGGAGTTTTTACAGATTGTCTCCTGTGTCATTTAGATGCACAATCAGACTCATCTGGTGCTTTTATGCCCCAAGCCCTAGAATCAGCTATTTCTTCAGGGAGAACTGGTTCCTATTATTGGAGAATGATATCTACAAAGTAAGTCCAGGAATTAGGTGTGTTCATTGCTACTGCTTCTAGGACTTCTTTGGAGAGAGCCAGTAAATATATGCATATGCTATCCAATGTATACATACATACATATTAATTTCTGTGCTTATAATCTATATACCTGTATTAAATAAACACGAGTTCACATTATTTCTAACTCTAATCGAGCACCACAGAGTTTGTTCTAGTCCTCACTTATTTATTTATAACTTCTTTTTCTGGCTGTGAGAAACTTGATTACCATTGTCTGCATTTTATTTACTTATTTATTTAACTTCAGTATACATGTAAGGTAGTTTTAGAACTGTTAACACATATCTCAGTGGAGAATGAATTTACCAAATAATATACAGTGTTTATCTACAGTTCTTTTTGTCGTTAGCCTTATAGCAGTCAGTCAAAGCAATGGCTTTCCAGGTTTCTTAGGTTAGCTCTGTTCATCTGCCTTTTCAATAAGGTAATGTCATCCACATGTGACACATTTCTCGCAGTAAGCCATCTATCATGAGATTCTTGACATCACGGTTGATTTTTTAAATTTTCCTATAGGTAAGTACACTCTGGTTTTAACAAATGCAGGGTCACATATCCCAATTAAAATATTATACAACATAATCCCATCACTCTAAATTTTCCATGTGTGACTCTTATAATCAATACTCTCCCCACACCAACTCCTGCAATCTCTGATCTGTAGTCTACCCTATAGCTTGCCATTTCTAGAATGTCATAAAATTGAGATTATACCATTTGTAGCTTTTTGGTGTGATTTCTTTTGATCTTTAAAATGAATTATAATAAAAAATTCAATCTCTCAATGATAAATTGTTCAAAAAACAAGAACAAGAAAAAGAAAACTTTTGGTATATTTTAAAGAGTTTATCTTTAAAATATTTTAAATAATTTTGGGTTTTAATAATGAACGTGAGCCATTTCCAAATTGCTCAAATCTATTCTTAAAGGACCTAAAAATGGAAATTTTAAGCTATCAAAATGGGGAGTTTTGAAAGCTTCCTTTAGATATATTAAAAAATCATTAGCATTACAATGAACTTGTAAGAAAAACTGAGAGGAGGAAAGTTGAAAAGTTAAAATCAATTATTTTTAAAAGTTACAGTTTTTATTTAAAAAAAAAATTTTTTTTTAACATTTGTTTTATTTTTGAGACAGAGAGAGACAGAGCATGAATGGGGGAGGGTCAGAGAGAGGGAGACACAGAATCTGAAACAGGCTCCAGGCTCTGGGCTGTCAGCACAGAGCCCGACGCGGGGCTTGAACTCACGGACCGCGAGATCATGACCTGAGCCGAAGTCGGCCGCTTAACCGACTGAGTCACCCAGGCGCCCCAAGTTACAGTTTTTATAATTGAAAAAATGGATGCCCTGCTTTAATAAATCTTATCCAAGGTTTACAGCCTTTCAGATCTATGTATCTTTTAGAAGTTAGTTTTATAGATATGTTAGCTACAAAAATAAAGTGCAGAAATGCACAGAACTTAGAATCACAATTACCAATCCACCTTGCCACAAAGTATTAAATCAAAATTTCAAAAGCATAAAGCAATTATAATCATACTATTGTCACCATATATTTTAGATCAATAATTGCAGTTAAGAATTCTTTTAAAATGTCACTTAATTTATATTTTATCTTTTTAATGTATATTTTGGGTGTATTTTTAAAGAAAATATCACATTAATAATATATAGTAAATATATATTGTTTATAAAAGGTAAATGACTGTCTGGCAGTGATGTGTTCTAAGTTTTTCCTCCTTTTTTTTTCTTTACTCTTAAATGAGCTAGTAAAGTATAATCCACTATAATGGCACAGGCTTAATTATATGGTATACTCTATAGTCCTAAAAGCACAGTGGGTGGATACATATTACAGTTATATAGTGCCTGTGAAATCCTCAGTGTAAAGTGTGATTCCTGTACTCCTCCACATATTTTTCTCTGCATTAAAAACAAGCGTGACTCATTAGGCAGAAATCACTTAAATCAGACGGCTGAAGTCACAGCATCTGGGGAAAATGACAACAGCACCTGCCTGTGAAGACCTCCTAGCAGCAGGATATCCCAGAAGAGCTGTTGAGAGTAGAGAGGGGAGGGTGCTATTTTAGAGCCTTCAGAGAAACAAACAAACAGAAGCAATCAAATCTTTCCCCTTAAAACTGTCTTTAAATATCAGTAAGAACAAACATCCTGACAAAGTTTCCCCTACAAAATGTTCAAAGCTCAAAACAGAAGTTCATTTTAAGTCATTTAACAGCAGAATATTTTTATATTTGATGATGAAGTTTCATTTTTGGATTTGACATCAAAATACTGTTACTATAACATTTGTATATATTAGCTCTCTAATCACCTCATGAGGACTTATAGTTTCTTCCTCTTATTTGATGAATCATTAGATTTGGAAACAATTCATGTGAATGGGCTCTAACATACACCACCCCAGAAAGGTTAAGTATTGGCTTAATTAAGTGTTGACTTGCGTGAGGTTGTTAACAACTTTTGGCTTCCTGGAGCATTTGGTGGCAATGAGTTCTAGTCAGTTTGCTTTCCATAGAAAATTATTCAGAGTGTTCCCAATGATATTAATGCTGAATCCTTGATTTGCTTTGTGAATAAGTATTACTTCTTCAATCCAGTCAGATTTAAAGTAAAAAGGGGTGCCTGGGTGGCTCAGGTCATGTTCTCACGGCTCATGAGCTCAAGCCCGGCATGGGGCTCTGTGCTAACAGCTCAGAGCCTGGAGCCTGTTTCAGATTCTGTGTCTCCTTCTCTCTCTGCCCCCTCTGCCACTCACACTCTGTCTCAAAAATAAATAAACATTTTAAAAAGTTAAAAAAAAATAAAATAAAAAGATAAAGAAAGCAAAATAAGGATAGCCAAGATTTAGGAACTAGAATCTTATATTCTTCCTCTGCCATTATTTTCTATGCCTCAGTGAGAACATGAAATTGAACAAAATAATGGGCTGAATTTCTTTTCTTGTTCCCACATCTAGATGACAACAGTTTGCCACAGTCAAAGCTAGAACATCATTTCTGAGGTTGAATTGACCTTGTCTGGATAGAGGAGGTTCAGTGGCATGAAGAAAGTACTACTTTTGAAAAAAAATATATGGTCTGTTTGGCAAAATGTTTTTCCCTTGAATGAACAGAGCAAATTTAAAACAAGGAATCATTTTATTCTTTTTTTTTCTTGTGGGTTTTGCTTCCTAAAAATGACCTTATTCAACCTGTCAGGAAACCCATTATCATGTAATATTATTGAAATATTTAGTAACGTTTCTCTCTGTATAGAAGGCCACAAGATTTATTCTATAAGGTGTATCATTTTTATGAAGGACCTATTTTGCAAGAGTGAAAGTTATAAAATTTAAAAAGACACTATCAGAATCATCAGTGTTTAGAGTACTTACCAGTTTTGGAGAATTCATATGCATTTGAGAGCTTTGAGAAAAAAAATTATTTATATGTGTCTCCTGTTTTCCAAGGTATTTCATCAAGGCTGTGTTTTTATGGCAGTTGAACCAAAGTGGGTAATAAAGTATAAGGCAGTATCATTAGACTATCTGGCTTTATCTCTTAGCATTTGACAAAGTTCTAAAGAAGCAATTACATAATTTATGCCAAATTAGGGGAGGTGGGGAAGGTTGCTGGGCCACCCAAATATATTCAAAAGACAACTGAACAAATTATATAATCTGTCATTATTCTCCCCCATTATTTTTTTTTATCTTGCTGCAGTTGAAAATCCATCTTACCAATTGTGGCTGTACTTTCTTGATGCCACTAAACCAAGTAGAATCTTTAGTTTTTATCAATAGAAAATGTAAGCAATGTTCTAAGTGGTACAAAGGGGAGCAATCATCTCTGTCAAGGGCCTAGATTAAGTTCAGTACTTATAGTTTTGATAGGCATAAGTCCAATGAAAATCTATAATGAAAAAAACAAGAAAAGGGGTCTCTGAGGTCAAAAAGTAAAAAAAAAAAAAAAATTAAAAAGTTGTGCCTAGAGTATTCTGTTCTCTGAGATTCATAATGCAGACTAGCCTATTAAAGGCCAACACATTAAAAAACACAATAGTTGGTGATGATAGATGATAGACAGATAGATAGATAGATAGATAGATAGATAGATAGATAGATAGACAGACAGACAGATAGATAGATGATAGATAGAGTAATATTCTCTGGAATTGACTTGGGAAATGGTGATCTTATCACACAGTAAGAAAGACTCCTCCAAATGATCCCCCATCTGATCTCTGAGCAAATATACTTCGAACAGAGTTTTTATTAGGGTTGAATATTTATACTACTCCATATTCCCAAACGAAGGGGTTCTCTGTTTTCAAGTTGCAAGAATCAATTGTAAAATATATTTATTTATGTCTTTTCCTTATCCTGGAAAATGTGGTGCTCTTTTAACCACTATAATATAGAATATTGTACTTTAAATATTTATTTGTAATATTATAGAAAAGCAAACAATATCTACTTATATATTCTATATTATAATCTAAATTATTGTTACATCCTATAAAACTCATAACTCAAAAGGAAGGTTCAGAAGAAATCAGAGATAATAAACTTTGACTTTTTGACAAATTTTTTCAGATGATCTATATACTATTATCACATATAAATTGCTTCACTCTGAGAAATCACATAAAATAAATTCTATTTCATTCTGAATAGGTTTTTTTATTCAGTTAAATGGGAGATTTGAAAATAATATTAATCAGAAGATCTCTATTTAGCATGAGCCCTCCCATGAAAAATTATTGTGTTTTCCAAAAATGTTGATTCCCTTATGAGAAAATAATTTAACAAATAAGGAAATCCAAAATTCTTTATTACAATACTACAAACACTCTTTTTTCAGCTTTGGAAGATGAAGTTCTGTTCTAACAACAAAAACCTTCTACAAACTTATCAGTAATTTAACTCCTACGGCAAACTCTTGATTTTGTCCCCATTAAGCTGGGACACATATTACTAAGGATGATATATATAGCACACTCAAATGTAAATGAATACTTTTGTTATGGTATTCTCTGTTTCATTGTTTTTGCTGGCTAGAATCATAAGATAATAGAACTGAGGTAGAGTCTACTTTGGACATGTGTCTCAATAACTGGGCTGCAATCTGGTCTTTGTTAGGTGAAGACGACTGAATCAACATTCTGTAATGATATTTTACTAGCCATGAACTTAAACATGACTGTATGCCCCAAACTACAAAGGATGTTCACTGCGTTCCAATATAAGTGTTCATTTACTCTTTTCTACAGCATCAATAAGAATCTCTAAACAAGTTGGCCAAGACAAATGTGTTTTTTGCCTGTTCTGTTATTGTATTGCTCAAGTTTTGCTGATTGTCAGTATGTCCTATATCATCTCCTCTGGGATTGACTCACTTGTTTGGGAGCCATTACTTGTAGATTAGTCTCACATTTTGCTAATGGATTGCTCAGAGCCTTCTCACTTATACCAAGCCATTAGGAACTGATTCCCATAGAGATTTGCCCTGCCAATATCTCCACAGATTGCGAAGACCTGTCTGCTCTGCCAACGCATGCCCTTCGTCACAAAAAATGCAGGTGTTTAGGCTATGGCCCTGAGAAGGGTTATATTCCACTTCTCCTCTTAGCTAACAGTGCTACCTAATTGGATTCCAAGCTAAAAATAGGCCTCTCATTAATGGAGTTATGGATATAAGGGCAGTTCTTATGTGACACCATTACCAGCTCCCAAGCTGCCAATGATCAAGATTTTCCTGTTTAATAATATCCAGTCCCATTTAACAATTTCATGTGTAGGTTGTATTATCATTGAGAAGATAGCTGAACCATATTCTTCCATTTCCTAAACAACTACTTCTTGTTGTAAGTAGGGCACTTTTAGAAATTCAGATAGTTCTATCAGGTTCGCCACATGAATGCAATAAATGCTACGTGAGCAAGGCGTGGATTACTAATCCTTAATTCACAGAAGTAAATATTCAACACTTGACTTTCACAAACGCTTTTTCTGTACACTATTCTTAATAAGGTCTCTGGTATGTCCATATTAATAGTCAGTACCATTATTTGTCCACTGGTTCTTTCACTAATCTGTAAACCTCCCCACTAGGCTTAAGTCACTTGGAAGTAAGTCACACAGCCATCTTACTCTTGGAAATTCTAATAGAAAAGCCTGTGTTTTCCTGGCCACTGATACTTAAACACGTGTTGAACCTTTGTCATGTTTCAATATTCTCATACTCGAGCTATTTATACACTGTTGACCTTTGACACTATTGACCTTTGACACTATTAGTCTGATGATTTAATCCATTCCCAGAAAGTAATAACTGCGGAAAACATGCTAAGAAACAACAAAACATATTCAGAAACAAAATAATGCTTTAAGAACATGGAAGAGTTTTCACTGATACAGAAGAAAGTCACTTTTCAGGCTAATTATTTGAAATGAACATTTCTATTGTCTATATAAATATCTGATAGAATGAAACTTTATAGTCATATTTATAATAAAACTCTGACAGTATCATCTATATTAGGAAAATACTGCCATAGATTAGAATCAGCCCCCCTTCTTCAACCATTGATATACACTAATGCATTGCAGAGTGACTTCTGTAGGTTAATTTCAGTGATTTACAATTAGTCTTTTCAACTTCGGTAGCCATCAATACAGTTCTATCAATTTTAATACATATTATATGTTGGTAATAAGCACTATCCCTTCCTTTCTCAGCTTGTCCCTTACTGCAGGGGCTGGAAGACTGGAAACCATGTTTTCCAGACTCACTCAATAGAAGGATTCTGGTTTAGTTTCCCTATGCAAGATTCGGAAGGAGGAAGAGAAACAGGACTATTATATTTCCAGCGAGATTTGGGGAGGCCTAGGAACTTGGCAGTTAAACAAGAAAGGGGTTTGCCAGGTCCTCTCTGCATCCACCTGCAAATCACTCCTTTCAGGGCTAAAGACAACTGAAATCATTGGGGTATTTCCTTGATGTCTTTGTAATTCATTATTTCTGTACATTGATTTAGTAAGCTGTGACTTTACCAAATCCATATTGCAGTTCTAGTAGTTTTTTGGCAGTGTCTTTAGGGTTTTTCTATATATAGTACCATGGTATTTGCAAATAGTGAAAGCTTTACTTCTTCCTTACTAATCTGGTTGCTTTTTATTTATTTTTGTTGTTTGATTGCTGTGGTAGTAATTTATTATTTCCTAAACATCACTATTGGCTTTTCCGATCTAGCTCCCTGAAACTTCTGACAGTTTTGTGTCTCAAATTCCCTATTTTAAGTCCCTTCCTGCCTGAAATATGTTAGAGTGCTATCTGTTTTCCTAATAAAACTCTAACTTACAGAACACCTAAAAAGAACCAGGATCCAGCCTCATATAATATCTAGCCCCCTACCTGCATCAAAACAAAAAACAGCTTCTCACTGTTAAGTTACATAATCCAGGTTTATTTTCTCCTTCTTAACAAGCTGGCAGGTTGGCAAAAAACAGTAGGTAATGACAATATATTTTTAGGGGAAAAATTCTTCATATTCTGAGTATTAGTCTTTGATTCTCTTGAGAATAACATCCTTCCTGAACTCATTTCGTATTTATTTATTTATTTAACTTGGTTTTTTTATTTATTTTTGAGACAGGGAGAGACAGAACATGAACAGGGGAAGGTCAGAGAGAGGGAGACACAGAATCTGAAACAGGCTCCAGGCTCTGAGCTGTCAGCACAGAGCCTGACGCGGGGCTCGAACTCACAGACCGTGAGATCATGACCTGAGCCGAAATCGGCTGCTTAACCGACTGAGCCACCCAGGCGCCCCTGAACTCATTTTTTAAAAGCCTTCTTCAATTTAGTATAATCACTGAAAATGTCCATGTCAAAATACTATGGAGAAGTAATTACAAACAGAACTTTTAAGATATATTGTAATAAGTTTGGAAGAATAAACACATAATAAATCTAATGTTTGTGTATACTACATACACATACAAGAAGCTGGAGAAGGGAGAGTAAGATAGAGAAATAGGTCTAAAACCAAAAGCCCAGTTGCTGGGGGACTGCGGGGGGAGTAGGGGTGGAGACATTAATTAAGCAGAGAGTCTTACTACCCAAGGGAGCAAAAGATGTCCGCCTGGCCCTTGCATGCAGGTTATAGGTATGGAGGGGCATATGCTGATTTCAGAGAGGAATCAGGTTTCACGAGTTGGAGATGCAGAGGAAAATTATTCTATTTTCAATTGTGAATTAATTGGACACTGTTTATAGTCATAGGTTTATTAGTAGAGCTGAGTTACTTTATAATTCAAGTGTGAAAAATGACCTTTTCTTTAGAAAACAATGCTGGCCTTATATTTCTAATAAAAGATTCTCTCATGTAAATGATCTTGTACTTTGGGAGCAAATTATCTTTAGACCTTCAAAAGGTACTATTAATGGGAAACGTCCCACTCCAAGAAAGTTAGATATCTTTGCAAGAAGGAATAAAGTATCATTTTTTTTCCATAGTTGAAAATGTTTACATAGCACCCATAAAATTGTGAATTTTAAAAATGCTAATGATTAATAATTATTCTTTTTATTTTTAATTAGAATAGGTTTCTTTGAACTGAGAATAGACGTATTTAATATTTCATGCCAGTATCTGTGACTGTAAGAGGAAACATAAGATAATAGTACAAGAAATAACTAGTTCATACTTTTAGGACTCAGTAAAAATGTTTATTCCTTTGGAATAATTTTATATACACACGACAAAGTGAATAGATAAAAGGAAACTTAGAATCTAAATTAATGCATTATTGAATAGCTGGCCAATGCTTAAGTTGTAGAAATGCTGTATAAAAATATGCAAACTAATAAGAAATTTGGTACCAGGAAACATTTTATCTGTAGTTTAGAAAGTTATGGACATTTTTTTCTTTATATGCTGCAGAGTTTACTTCACTAACCTTAAGAAGAAAAAAAAAATTTCTGTGTTTGTGGTCAGGCTGATGAATTCAGAGCGAGACAAAAACAGATACTATATAGATAGCTACTAAACATTTACACAAAGATATACCTGTACACTTATTTAATAAATCAACAATAGTAATAATAAGCCTTTATGAAATATAAACTAGCTACCCTATCACTAAGCAACAAATGTGCCTAAAACATTATGTGAGTTAATAGGTATCAATTTAAGCTCCATTGTTTATTCAAAAGAGAGAAGGTCTAGATGACTTTTTGAATATAATATTATCAATTGAAAGAGAAAGTAAATCATAGTGGAAAAGTCAATAATAAACTATTTAAAACTTCAAATAAAAGCCATATTTAAATAGTTTGATACTAATACACACAACCTGGATTCAGCAACACATCTCTGTGTATACACGATTCAAAGCTATTTTGATCTCTTTCTTCTCCTTCCAGCATGTTATTTATCTTATTTAACAACCATTTATATAGCACTTCCTATGTGCCGGACACTTTTCAAAGTACTTTACTAATATCCACTCATTTAATGATAGGAGTTCTATTCAACTCTTAGTTTAATTATTCTACATTTATCTCTTTTTCTTCCCTTCATGATTATAAAAGAAACAACAGCCTGCTTCAGATGTAATCTTAAAGCCAAGTGTGAGTTCATCACAGAAGGTACTGTATGTGATATTCCTTGCTATATTATGATCTAATTATATGTTGGTATCCATGAAATTTCTGTGTGGAGTTGACCTTACTTGGGCAGTCCCCAAGGACTTACTTAAGTAGAGTACTAAGTCTATGGCCTTTACTTCTTCCAATCCTTCCCTTGGTTATAGTTTTCCACCATCGCCTGTTGCCCAAACCTCTACATTGTATGCAGTAGATCAAATTAATGTATCTAGACTGGCCTTTCCCTGTGCTCTTCCTGCAGAACACGCTAGTCTTATGGGATTCTCTGATAAACAAAGAACAACCTAAAGATGGCATAATATTAGCAACAACTGTGTAAACTATTCTGTTAAAATATGAATTTTAAATGCTATGAGAAATCTGGCTGTTGTAAACATATTTGACTAAAATCTCCCTTCCCCATCTTAATTTTGAAATTAACACCTGTACAGATTCTGAACAATTAGTGTTCTAGAGAAGACATGTTGAGCAATGGTGGTCTATATCAGGATTCGACACAAAAGTTTGGCTTGTTATTTACCCTTCTTTTTTCTAGCAGGGCAATCGTGATGGCTTTATTTTTCAATATTCTGTCACCAGGACTTCCTGGTATGTGAGAAGTCATATATTTTACCTGATAAAAAATGCAGTTGCAAAGCTCTAAATAAATCAGAAACTATTCTAAATACAGCCATTAATGCATGGCAGAGAATAGTCCAAGGTAAAATATAACTACTTAAGCATTTCATCTGGCTTGTGTTTTGTCCAGATCCACATATGCCCCAAATGCAAAAACAAAATAAAAGTTATTTATGACACTATAAGTTGAGCCTTTGTCTAGACAGTATGCAATATAAATGAATATGAAATCTCAGCTATATTACCATGTGATAATTGATCAGCTGGCATATTGAATTACCTGCCATGGCAGTCATAACAATACCCACTTTAATTTGCAATATCAGCTTAGGCACATTTTTGTCTTTACACTGTGAACTTATATAACTTTGAAATATTTCTGTGTGATTAATATGTTAACATTTATTAATATTTATTATCTTATCTACCTAATTATAATTTTTAATCACACTTTTATGAAAAAAACTGTAGTTCCTTCTTCATATTAAATCAATTAAATCAATACACATCTAATAACTTTGGTTTTTTGTAACATTTTTATTCTTGACAGAGTATTCTCTGGTTCTGCATATAACTGACATGATAATCAATAATAATTAAGCAAAATCAAGCTCAAGCAATACAGAAATATTCTCCTTGAGAGGCAATAAATCTCACTGGAAAAATTACCAGTCTAAGTGTCAAGAGGTGTAAATTTATCCCTAATTCCACTTTTAACATATTAAGTGACCTTTCTTAAGTAACTTAATTTCTCTATAACTTTAGTTTTCTCACCAATACAAAGAAAAAATTCTTATACCTTGAAGACCTTTCTACATCTAAGATTCTATATTTCTTTTTTTTTTTCAATATATGAAGTTTATTGTCAAATTGGTTTCCATACAACACCCAGTGCTCATCCCAAAAGGTGCCCTCCTCAATACTCATCACCCACCCTCCCCTCCCTTCCACCCCCCATCAACCCTCAGTTTGTTCTCAGTTTTTAAGAGTCTCTTATGCTTTGGCTCTCTTCCACTCTAACCTCTTTTTTTTTTTTTTTCCTTCCCCTCCGCCATGGGTTTCTGTTAAGTTTCTCAGGATCCACATAAGAATGAAACCATATGGTATCTGTCTTTCTCTGTATGGCTTATTTCACTTAGCATCACACTCTCCAGTTCCATCCATGTTGCTACAAAGGACCATATTTCATTCTTTCTCATTGCCACGTAGTACTCCATTGTGTATATAAACCACAATTTCTTTATCCATTCATCAGTTGATGGACATTTAGGCTCTTTCCATAATTTGGCTATTGTTGAGAGTGCTGCTATAAACATTGGGGTACAAGTGCCCCTGTGCATAAGATTCTATATTTCTTACATTTTAAAAGCACATATAGTACAATAGAGCAAGAAGTTATGGGTTCAACTTAAGAGATATTGGCAAAATACAAATATTTTAATATTGTTATTACTTTAATTAGGAAGTCATGTTTAGGAAGCTCAAATTTACCTTTATAACATTCTTTCTCCCTGTTTCTATCTCTGTCTCCATCTCTCTTTTTCATTCTCTCTCTCTTTCTCTGTCCTCTAAACAAAATAAGATTATACCAAAGACATTATTCTGCAACTTGACTTTTCCTCCCAGTTAACTATGTATGCATGGATATTCTTTCCTTTTAGCACTTAAATAGCTACCTCATTCTTTGTGATACAAGCATAATGATCCATAACACAGATTCACCATGCCTTTTGATGGACATTCAGCTTTAGATTTTGTTTCCAATTTGTTGCAATTATAAGCAAGCTGTGATTCCTATGTATCTCTAGAAGTAACAGCACTGGCACTCTTACTTTAATAAAAGTGATCTTTAGAAATTATATTGCTGAGACAAGGCATATACATGCTTTATATTTTAAGGGATAATATTTAATCTTCCCCAAATCATAGCAGGAATTCACACCCTTTTCAAAGTCTCATGTGTCTTTTTGAGGACACTGAGGCTGGAATGGTGACATGGTCTATTTTTCATTTTTAAAAGATGACCAGTAGCATCAAGGAGATAGAACAAAATTGAAACAGACCAAAGCCAAAAAAGAACCAGGAAGAAGTTATTGCTGGGTCTGAAATATGATAAAATAAAGGTCCAAACTAGAACAGTGTTGAATGATTATAGAGAGCAGCCATGGGGATAGGTCTCTAGATGGACTTGCACTAAAGTTGATTGTTAGGTCATAAAATATGACCAACATTTTAAAGGTGAATTGAAATGAATTCAGTGTGTTCAGCTTTCATCTTTTTATTCATTCCCTCAACAAATACTTACTGAGCACCTACAATATACCAAACTTCGTTCTAAGCTCCAAGGTGACAACATTGAACAAAGTCCCTGTCCTTAAGAAGTTTAATATCTACTGAAAAACAAAAGACCAAAAAAAACAAATAAGGTAATAATTGCTCAAAGAAAAATGAAGTAGGTAAGGGAGAGAGAAATAGCCTTGGAGACTAGGGCATTTTATTTTTTTTTAATATTTTTAATGTTTATATTTGGGGGTGGGGGGGGGAGAGAGAGAGAGAATGAACAAGTGAGGGAGGGGCAGAGAGAGGGAGACACAGAATCCAAAGCAGGCTCCAGGCTCTGAGCTGTCAGCACTGAACCCACCACGGGGCTTGAATCCACTGACCATGAGATCATGAGCTGAGCCAAAGTCAGGTGATCAACCAACTAAGCCACCCAGGCACCCCAAGACTGGGGCATTTTAAATGAGGTGATCAGGCAAAGCCTTTCAGAGAGAATAAGATTAGAGCACAGATCTAAAGAAAACAAAATTGAAAGCAATATAGATATAAATGTGTATATTTATATTTATATTATATATATATCTCTCTCTCTACTATGTTTTCAGTAAATGAAACAATAGTGATAGAAAACCTTATTTGATTTAGAGTTCTAACAATCTAAAGATAAGAAAAGATTATTAATTGGGAAAATTTTGGCACAATACACAATGGGAGTGTTTGGGAAACTAAAACAATAATGGATAATTTCAGACTCTGTTACTTAAAAATGCATTCAGTTAAATTTGTTAGTCATTTGTCATAAGAAAAGATCTTTGGGCAAATTAATAAATGGCCCCATTAAAATAGAGCTTATGAATCTGCTTACAAAAGCAAATGCTTTTAAAAATTACAGCCAGCTCATTAAAATAACAATGGCCAATATAGAGAGCCCTGGAGTTCCTGGTTGCTTTGCAGTGATTGTGTGTCCCTGCCCTTGTGGGAACGTCCTTTCCTTCCTCCTGGGTTATTTGGGCAGAGCTGCTTCTGTTCTAAATTCATATTGCATAACTGATTTCATAATGTTATTCTGTGCCCTCTGTGGTCCTTGTTGCATAGGTAATCAGGGTTTTATTTAGAGGGTGTAATGCAACAGATAGGACATTCATTCTCATGCTATGAAATCTAAGCCTCCAGAGGATTGATTGTTCAGAATTGTTTAGTCTTCCTCAGACTAAGAAGTAAGAGTTAACAATACATTTTGAAAACAAACATAAGTAAGCCAGTGAAGACACATGATTATTTTAACTGTAATACCTATTTTCTTATCTTCTTAGAAAATTTTAGATGAGACATTCTAGTCTTTTGTCTTAGTCAACTGCTTACTATTGTTTTTTGCCTTACAGGAGAGTTTCTTTATCTCTTCAGGTATGTGTATAATTGATAAATTTATTCATTTCACTGATTAAAGTTTATTTGAAGAGCATATTTTGCAGGGTTTTGATTCTAATCAGCTTTTAAAGAATATCAGCTAGCCATGTGCCACACAAATAAATCACAGGGAAAAGAGAAGTGGATTTTTAAGATGTATTCAATAACAATTGAGTAAGGAATTTAGTTAGAAATTGAAATTTATAACTAAATTTAAATCAGTTTCTAATTAAATCTTTCTAAGCCACAGATACATAAAAATTAGTTTCCTGCTATATAGAGATAACAGTCTAACCATACTTATTCATATTTATGTGACCACTCTTACATTTTGCTCTCTATAAAATAATATTTATTAATAAAATATATTTGTTCTGAACCACTATCTGCACTTCATGTTCAAACTGGATTTTTTTCTTTCTTATATTATTTTGGCAAATTTTTTTTTGGCTTAGATATCATTTACACAATTTCAAATTTCTCCCTCCATAGCATTTTCAAATACCTCTCGCTTTCCACCTTCTAAAGGTTTCAGGTAATGTAGAATCAAAAATGTGTGTTAAGGATATTTAATAGTGTCAAGAGTGACACATGATGTGCAGACCATCTTCAGTGTATATCCATTGTAGAAATAATACTATATTTTATTTCATATTGAAGGTATGTGTAACACAAAGTGACTGCCTCATAGAGTTTTGACCTTATATACATTCGTTCAAAATTCACATTGAAAACCCCAAATCAATCTTACTTTAATATTTATTCCCATGAATATTCATAAAGAAGAATATGATGCTCTCTCAATTTTGATTGACTGTGTATGGAGTCCAATGCATGGTTACTTTCCATAATGTTTTTTGCCTCAAGTGACAAAAGTTTCAGTTTTTTAAATAAAGGAGAAAGTAACGATAAATGCAATATGTATTTTATATTAAAATATGTGGGATTTCCAAATGCCAAAGGCAGAAAACTTTAATTAAAACACTTGTACTTTGAGAGAACGGAAAAAAATAATCTACATGTTTTAAGGAGGAAAGCA
The DNA here is from genome assembly GCF_028018385.1 of Neofelis nebulosa. Taxonomy (NCBI): domain Eukaryota; kingdom Metazoa; phylum Chordata; class Mammalia; order Carnivora; family Felidae; genus Neofelis; species Neofelis nebulosa. The sequence goes on along the minus strand of NC_080782.1, from coordinate 36,617,443 downwards.
ACAAAGAAATCATATCCTGAATCAGATATTAAAATTATCAGGGAAATATTGGTCTGCTTGTGATAGAAAATATTCAACAAATAGTCTTTGATAATGCTTCTGCACTGGACTGTGAATCATAGGTTTTAACATAACATAGGTTTTACTATATAACAACGGTTCATCAATAACGCTAAGACTGAAGATTGGTATAGGTGAGGGAAAACATCCTGCTAACTATCTGGAAACAAAGAATTTTATAACTGGGTGAGAGGAGTTTAGGTCAGATGTAGTCCAGCACTTATATTAAGTAACTTACTGTGTTGTGACTACGGTTCTCAAACAGACTTATTTTTGTATCTTAAACAAGACACTTAACTTCTTCAAGTCACAAAATTACTATTTAAGAAACTTTGAAAAGTAGTCCTTATGCTTAATTTGCCTAAATCTACTTGTAGTGCTATCAGTCAGCTAAGTATCTACCATTATTCAGTCAATAGTACAAATTTATAACAAAAGGGAACTGGAATAATAACTTAGAGATACACTATTTAGTAATTAAGACCGTAAGTAAAATTTACTGAATATTTATATGAAACACTGCTACTTAAAACTAAAACCTGTACAAAGTTTAGACTCATTAAATTTTGGTCGAGCTGCCAGTTTTAAAAAAATGATGCCCCTAATTATAATGCAAAAGAAATATAAAATAACTGTATTATAAAATATGTATTTTAATATTTAAATGTTTATCTATGACTACCTGCTATGGACTGCATTGTGTCCTCCAAACACCACTTCCCCAAACAAAAATGTTGAAGCCCAAATCCTCAATGTGGCTATTTTTTTGAAGATAGGCATTTAGGAGGTAACTGAGGTTAATGAGATCATATAGGTGGTGTCCTAATCTGATAGGACTGATGAATTTCTAAGAAGAGGAAGGAGATCTCTCTCTCTCTCTCTCTCTCTCTCTCTCTCTCTCTCTCTCTCCCTGCCATATGAGGACACAGTGAGAAGGCAGCCATCTACAAGGCAGGAAGGGAGTTCTCACCAGAAAATGGCCATACTGGCACCAAGATCAAGATCTTGGACTTCTAGCCTCCAGAATGATGAGAAAATAAATGTCTTTGTTTAAGCCACCAAGTCTATGGCATTTTGTTGTGGTAGTTTAGGCCAGGATACTGCCCTAGAAAACATAGTAAAATAGTCATATGCTTGCAACTGGCATTATCATGAGTGAGTCTGTAATTACAAATTACTAGGGGTGTGGTGTATTGGTGACTCCAATGGCACAGGACATCTGTGCTGTGATTTTCTGCTCTGAATATCAATAGTGCCCCCCGTGATAAGAAAAACTGCTCACCAAAACATTTGCAAAGTACTGTCTGAGGGGTGGTAGTGCCTTATAGAGAACCACTGACAAACATTCTGAACAACACAGGTTTTGGAATTATGTAGAATACATTTGATATTCAAGTGCACATGGAGCATTTTCTGGGATAAATCATGTTAGGCCATATCAGAGGTTTCCAAAAAATGTAGAAGGGTTGAAATAATATAAAACATGTTATCTCATCACACAAAAAAATTATAAATCAATATAAGGAGTAAATTTTGGAAATTCACTTATATTTTACAGCTGCAAATGTCTGTCGTCTGTTATTAAAACAGAAGAAAGATCTCAACCCAACAATATAAACTATCACTTTAATAAACTAAAAAAAATAAATAAAGCAAGAGGAAAGCAGAGAAAATTTTGATTTATGCAGTAATAAATAAAATAGAACATTTAAAAAGTAAAGAAATTCAACAACACCAAAAGTTATTTTTATTAACAATATTTTTTAAGTGACCAACTGTTGTCCAGATTAACCTAGTAAATAAAAGAGAAGCATCAAATTATTAAAATCAGGAATGAAAAAGGAGAAATCAATACCAATCTTACAGATATAAAAAGGATTTTGAGTCAATATGGTGAATAATCATTTTGTCAATAAGTTAGATAACCTACATGAAATGAACAAATTCCTAGAAACACTATGGAAAGTGACTCAACAAAAAATAAGAAAACTGGGTAGACCTACAACAAGAGACTGAATTATTAATTGAAAAACTTCCCATGAAGAAAAGCGTAGGCCCAGATGACTCCACTCTTGAATTATATTAGGCATTTAAAGAAAAATGAACACCATGCTTTTACAAATTCTAAAAAACTGATTGAGAGGAAACACTACCACAATAATTCTATGATTGTTTTACTGTGACACCAAAACCAGACAAAGACATCACAAAAAAATTATAGAACAACATTCCTTATGAATATAGGTACAAAACCCTTAACTAAATAAATATGATCAAATCAAATTCATCATTATATAACAAGCACTATACATCATGATCAAGTGAGATTTATCCTAGAAATCCAAGGATAATATAACATATGGAAATCAATTAATGTAATACATCACATTAATAAAATAAAAGAAGAAAAAAACACATGAACTTCTCAATAGATTCCAAAAAATCATGTGACAAAGTCTAGCATGCTTCCATGATAAAAACACTCAATAATTCAAGAATAAAAGAGAACATCCTCAACCTGACATGATCATCAGTGACAAAGCCATAGCTAATATCATAGTTAATGGTAAAAAGTTGAGTGCTTTTTTCTGGGATCAAGCACAAGATGAAGCATCCATTCTTGCCACTTATATTAAACATTTTTTAGAGCTCCTATTCAGGAAAAAGGGGGAGAAGGAATCCTGATTGGAAAGGAATAAGGAAAACCATCTCTCTTTGAAAATGTGATGATTTTGTATATAAAAATCTGATTTTTTACAATATTATAACTAATAAATGAATTTAATGTTTCAGAATATCAGGTAGAATACAAAAATCCATGTATTTCTATACACTTTCAATGACTCATCTGGAAGATTAAATAATTCCATTTGTATTAGCATAAAAAAAATACTTAGGGCTAAATTTAACAAAAAGAAACACTACACTGTAAACTATAAAACACCACTGAAAGAAATTAAGGAAGACCTAAATAAATGAAAAGACATTTCGTGTGCATGGATTGGAAAACTTAATATTGTCAATAAGGCAACGATCTTCAAATTGATCTACAGATTCAGCAAAATCCCTGTCAAAATCTAGCTGCTTTGCTGCGGAAATTAACAAGCTGATCCAAAATTCATACAGAAATACAAGAAACTGAAATAGTAAAAAAAAAAAAAAAAAGTCTTGAAAAGGAATAAAACATTTGGAGTATTTCCACTTCCGAATTTCAAAATTTACTACAAAGCTGCAGTAGTCTGGACAGAGTAGTATTGGCTTAGGATAAACATACAGATCAATATAATAGAATTAACAGTCCAAAAAATAAACACTTACATTTATGGTAAATTGATTTGCTACAATGGTGCCAAAAAAATTAATACGGAAACACTAGTGTTTTCAACAAAAAGTGCTGAACAACTGTATATCCATTTGCAGTAGATTGGAGTTAGATCCTTACCTCACAACCATACCCAAAGAGTAACTTAAAATGGATCATAGGCTTAAGTAGAAGAGCTAAAACTATTAAACTGTTGGAAGAATTATAGGCATAAATCCTCATGCCCTTGAGTTAAGCAGTGGTTTTAGAGCTCTGACACCAAAAACACAAGTGACAAAAAAAAAGGTAGATCAGACTTTATCAAATTAAAAATTTGTGCATCAAAGGACATCATAAAGGATAGATATAAAATGACAAGGCAAAAATGGAAGGAAATAGTTGCAACTCATGTATCCGAGAAAGGTCTAGTATATAGAATATGTAAAGGACTCTCAAAACTCAACAATGTTAGAATTTTAGCTATGGGGCAGATGACTGTGGTCTGAGATGGTCAAAGAAAGAATCACATAACAATGGTGCCTGGGTTAGGCTCTAAAAATGGGGAAAGGAGAAATATAGAGGAAAGAGATTTCAAACAAAATAACTATGCATTACTCATAATCCATTTGGTTAACCGTATCTATATCTATATATTTTTACATGTATATATCTAATTGTCTCTTGAGGACATTGGCATTGTATTCCTTATAGTATTTATCAAAAATATTTATCATATTCAATGACTGATCAGATAAAATATATAGAGATATAATTTTTATCCAAAAAAATCCATTTTTCATATACACTAGGGTTCTTTGAAGTAACAATTTTGTTCAAATGATATAATTATAAGATGTATTACCTGCATAGTGTAGAGTATTTTCTGACTTTCTAGTTTAAAAAACAACAATAACAAAGGACAGCCATATTTTCTGAAACAAAAGCAAGACATAGGGTCTAACATGTGGAAGAGAAGGGGATATTTTACATTGGAGCTGACTGTTGATATATGCCATTGTTCAGTGTATAATACAAAATTAAAGAAACTTTGGTGACACAGAGACCTGGCTTCTGGACTTGTTCTCACCCTTATTAATAAGTTTATCTTTGAACAATTTACTTAATCTTCCAGTGCCTCATTTTCTTCACTTACAAAGTAGAAGAAATAACCAATTCAGCATCATGGGCCTGTGGCAAAAAAAAATAAATAAAAAGAGAAAATCCTGCTAACGTGCTTCCCACTGTACTGGGTACAAAGAAAATGCTAAGTCAATTTTAGTTATCGTTATTACCGTGTAGTTGTAGAGTAAAATTATCTTTGTGAAGAGTAGGTTATTACAAGAAGTCACTTTTAAACATATGAATAACAGAGAATGGTAATTTAAACTTGCCTGGTGGATTACATTGGTCATGTCTGAAAGTATCTTATAAAAGTGTCATGCCTTTTACTAAAAAATGAAATGCCAGAGAAATAGTTGTCTCCATGTGTGGCAACGTGGAATCTTTTCTTGTAGTTCATTACATCCTGTCCTGAAAATACAAATCGATACGCTATTTTCCCATTCAATCTTTTGCCCTTTGAGAGACCAACTGACTAGAGAAGGATGCTATCCTCCAAAGATTATAAATAAGAAAGTGGGAATGATAACCAGGATACAGCTTGAGAAAGAAGGGGCAGGAAGTTTACAAGAGGCTCTTGGCGCCCCCTACTGTTAAATCTCCCTGGGTTTTGTTATTTGGTTTTTTTTTGTTTTTTTGTTTTTTTGTTTTTTTTGTTTTTTTTTTTTTACAGGTGTTTTACCAAGGTATTCTAAAGTTTGAAGCAACTCAACTGTTTTCAAATGATCCTTAACATTTGGTTGCTTAAAGATGCACATACACACAATTCCTCTAAAAAAGAAAAGCCTTAAACCCTAATGATGCACAATTTAGTTGTTTCACTAGAGTGAAGCCAAAGTACAAAAGAGAGCAGATAATACATCTAGCAAAGGGAATTTAATTCTGTATTTAAATATGTTCATTAATTGAAGCAGATAATCAGAATATGTATATTTGAGCCAAGTGTTTAAGCCTAAGTAACTAACTCAAGCAATGTAATGATTGAATCTAGTTAAACTCCTTACCTAGGCTATTTTTTATGGAAATGCTGACATCCTTAATACAGAGATCTGAACACTTCTATTCTAATCGTATACATAGCCTGCAGACAAGTCTCACTAAAATGTGCTGAGTTAACTTCTCAGGTTTGGGCTTTTATTTCACAAGGCCAAGATGTTAAATTCATGACCTTCAAACATTCTAAATGATTGTAGATAACCACTGAATTAAACTAGTTTCACTTTATAGTTACCAATAGCATAAAAAACGTCTCAAAGTTATAGAAATTGTAAATTACTTTTGTAGTTTATCAAAAAATATTTGGTTTTTTTGCTGATTAACCTTCATCTTTGAAGGAAAGTGGCAGGTGAAAATTTTAATCTGTCTCAGAACTTTTATAACTAGCTTAAATAGAACATAAATAGGTCATCACATAGAAATACTTAATTGTCTTCATTTTGCATAATGTTTCTATCAATGTGATTGTATTAGAAAGCACTTTTGTGCTTCGAAAAGAAAACCATGTCTGATGTAAAGTTGGTCTTAACAAACCTTGAGTTTGTTTTATCTTTATTTTGATATAGCCCTACCAAAATCCTGGGAAAATATATTTCTATTGGTTTTTAAAGTCTGTTTTCGTAATCTAGTAACTATTCCCAATAAGGATCATTCTCAAGTTTTCTTTATTTTAAATTTCACCCTTAGAATTGGAGGAAGGAAATGGTAAGCTGTCATTCAGAGAATTAGGCAATTAATTTGCATTCATTATACACCCAAGCCATACTATATTTCTTCCCATTAATTCCCAGGACAGTTACTCACAGTACTCATAGTACTCATACTTATTCTTCATGTTGACTCCTCCCCAAAACTCATTCTTAGGTGGCATCTAATGATTTTTTAATCCAGTCCCTCTATATCCCTTAATTCAAATGCCAAAGAGTTTAAAGTAGTGAGTATATTTGATGAGCTATTCCTGGATGATGAGATTAGTAAAGAATGACAGTTTCTTCTAAGAACAGACACTGAAGTAATTAGCATAGCTGAAAACACCTTTGGTAAGAATGTTGGCATTTATGCTAGAAAGAGCTGTCAAAAGTAGGTGCTTAGACCCCTAAGGGTAAGAGACCAATTATATTTTTGTAATTGCTGGTTTATATATTTAACGTTTTGTCTATGGAATCAAACAGGTATCATGATCAGCTGTGCATGTTACTGACATGATTTTATGTGATAACTTCTAAAGTAAGATATCTTAAAACATTTTCACAGTCAATGGGATCTACTTGGGCTTATTTTTAGGGATATTTCATGGCAAAAATAAAATGAATGTCAATAAAATAAAATGATAAGTTGAAACTTAGCAAATAGTATGGAATGAAAGCAGACATCAGGTACAATGCCTTTAATCTTACCACGATATAAGAACTAGAGGTTCCTGTAGAATAGGAAGGAGTCCACAATTTAAATACACGTACAAAATTCTACAATTTTTGTTCTGTTTTGCTTTTTTCCCTGAAAACCTTTCTACAGAGCACAGCAAGACAAATAAAGAAATAATCCTTACTCCCAAGACGACACACGAACACTATTACACAAATTGAAGCACAAAGTACTTAATCAGGACGTTGAATTACAGTCATAAGTATGAAACTCCATAGCACTAAGAAAATATGAAGTTTTTTAAAAAATCATAAAACCCAAAACAAGTTATCTCTAGTTTAAGTTTGGAGACCCTTTCACCATTATCTACTCATATTGAATAAGCACATTTGAAAACTTTGAGTTTCACTGAAAAACATAATCACATAGTTTCTGCCCTTCATGCAGCTGTTGCCCAAGCTGTGGATGTTCATCCACATCACGAACAGGAAAAACATGAAGAATTTCCTGTGCAGAGGTAATTAGGTCAATTCAGCACTTGGTTCAATTGCTGTGGATGAGTGTGAAGGCTCTGAAATAGGACTCTGAAATAGTCTTCTGTAGCCAGAATATTTTTTTAATTTATTTATTTATTTTGAGAGACACAGAGAGCATGAGCAGGGATGGAGCAGAGAGAGAGGGAGAAAAAGAAAATCCCAAGCAGGCTCTGCACTGTCAGCACAGATCCTGGTGTGGTGCTCAACTCATGAACCATGAGACCATGACCTGAAACAAAGCCATGAGTCAAAAGCTTAACCGACTGAGCCACCCAGGTGCCCTTGGCCAGAATCTCTAACTTGGACTTGACTCTTCATTGTTATCTCATATTTTTTTCCAGTCTGGATCCTTGGACTCTGATCTTGCTACTTTTCTGGACCTCCAGTTGCTAATTCCTATAGTTTGCCTGCCTTACCTCAATGATTGTTCTTGACAACTCAGTCCAGATTAATCTTACTCTGAATTAACATGAACAGAGCAGATCTACATATCCCAAAGCAAAAAATACATATATTATCTATTAATTCTCTACTTTTAATTTTCATGCATTATGTAGCGGTCACAGCCAAAATGATAGAAAACTACATAGTGTCAAGCTGGGATTCAAAAGAGTAGCCAGAGGAATTCTGGGTCTATCACTGAAACACAAAAAGTCAAGGAAGCACAACTTTCTTATCCATACTAAATTTTGTTTTGAGTACTGCGTGAAACACAAAATATGAGTTTTACTTAGTGTTTTCTACAATTGTGGGAAAATAGTAAGGCCTCAATAAATGAATAACAGACAATAGAAGAGAAGGGGAGGAAAAGAGAGAAAGAAATGAGGACAGTAGGAAGAAAGGAGGTTCTTGTGAACTGACCTAGGCCTAATTGGAGAAGCAGCAAGAGACATGCTCTTTCGATAACTGGGGCTGCTCTCTGGCCATATACAACCCTTATCCACAAAGTGCCCACCAAGGGACATGAGGCATGCAAGCAGGAGTTAAACCAAATACTGGTGAATCACAAATATTTATTAGCAAGCATGCAAAATAAGATTAAATAAAATACAAATAGATACAATCTGCTTCAGTAAGGTCTGGAAAACTCCTCTTTGTCCTGAGATAAGCCTCTTGCCTCAGAAATTTATTCTGAGGCAGACGCAACAATCTCTAGTAGGGCGTGTTTTCACCTGAGTCAGCCAAGAGTCGACCACGAGCTCTAAAATGTGCTTGACTTACAAGTCTTGTTTATGCATGGGATAGCATCTATACAGTCTTGCTAGCTAACCACATGTCTAACCACTCATTTTCATCAAAGAAATTTTTTTCTAACATTTTTAATGCTACTTAATAAACCCCTTGATATAGATTTCGATGCTTCTCTTTGAATGTTCCCAAAGTATGGAATCTTGATTAGTGTGGTTCAAATACTTAACCACTGCCCTTAAAGAGCAAGTTCATACTCTACCCCATGGTCCAAACACACACTTCTGCTACAATGTTTATAGAGAAATATTTCAAAGTAAATTATCATATAGAAAGTAACATAGGAAGAAGGTAAGGAAGAAGAGAAAAAAAAAACCTTCCACCTCTCCCCTGATGTATTCAGTATTCCACTGGTGCGTGATTACTTGTCCAAAATAATTTTTTTTTTTTTTGCCATGACTTTGGACAGTCTTTCTATAGGGAATTTTTTTTTTTTACCACCCACTTCCCAAAATCTTATACTAATTTAGCCACACAAAATTCTTATTGCCTTTCACATAAATTGTCAGATGCTTTGAAATTTCAGGTCAAGTGAATTACTTCCTTTACTCCTTTCTCACTCCTTACCAAATTTTGTTTATCTATTTCTCAAAAAGCATATATCTCTGTGTGTGCATATGTGCATGTGTGTACATTTTAGATTAAGTTATTGCTGTGTCTATGTTCCCTGGTATATTCAGAGCCAGAGAATATACTTAGTTCTTTGGAATTCCTGAATCCTAGTAAAGGGCCTGTAATGTAATTTTATTCAGTAAGTGTTTGATTAATTGAATTGAATTTTGTATTGAAAATGTCTTCTCTGCTATGCCTCCCTACGATATCAATTTAAAATACAACTTCCCATTTAAGTATGAAGTAAACTAGTAGGTAAGAAGGAAACACAGATGAGTAGAAGGAGAATTTATGTTCAAAATGGTTGCAGCAGAGAGTTTGAGAAGCATTTCAAAGTGATAAGAGAAAATGAAGCCAACAGTTTAAAGTGACAATTGGTAAGAACAAATTGCCTTTTGGAATCCAAGTTAAAAAACCTTCTCCAAAATGTCTATTTAACTAAGTGGCAAGTTAATTTCTTGGAACATTTTCCAGCTTTTAAAATTTATGTGTAATAATTTAATTCATATTCTGCACTGAAGTATTTCTTTTTTATCCCCCAAATCTTAGACATTTTAATTGTTAACTATTTTCAAGTTCAAGGTGTGAAGCTATCAGGACTCTATATTTAGAATTCCTGGTAGTCACCAACCACAGTGAAGAAATTTTTTTTTAAATTTTATACGTGATAGAACATTAGGGTCAAGGCCATGTTTTTGATCTGCTTAACACTTCTTGACACTTATTCACAGAATACTGTTATGATCCTTTGGGTTTAAGGCAAAACAAAACAAAACAAAATACATGTTTCCTCCAAAGCAAAATTGATGGTTGTCCCTGCAAATGTGATACCAAATTACTATTTTACTAACCTGGATGCAATTTTGGAGAGCTTGATATCAGCAAGTTATAAATTGCAGACAATTTGAAAAGACCCGTAACACACCCTTTCTGTCACTCTTACTGCAGCAATTCACAGTCCCCACTGTGCCAAACATGCTCCTGGGAGCTTTTAAATTCTTGTTTAAAATTTTTTTTTTTAATTTATGTTTATTTATTTTTGAGAGAGAGAGAGGCAGAGTACAACTGGGGGAGGGCAGAGAGAGAGAGAGAGAGGGAGACACAGAATCCTAAGCAGGCTCCAGGCTCTGAGCTGTCAGCACAGAGCTCCATGAAGGGTTCGAACCCATGAACCATGAGATCATGACCTGCGCCAAAGTTGGATCCTTAACCAACTGAGCCACCCAGGACTCCTCCTGGGAACTTTAAAAAAACAGAGATGTCCAGCCTCCATCTCCATAAAATCTCACTGGATTTGGCCAGGGAGAGGCCCAGAATTTAGTAGTCTCATAAAGCATCTTTTTTTTTCTAACATTGCCAAATTGGAGAACCACCATCCCTAAGATTGATGCCACAATTGCAATATTGCAGCACTATATTTGACCTCAATAGCCTTTAGAAGATTTTGCTAATACATTTATACCTTATCTTTTCAAGGAAGTGACAGCCTTCTACTACAAACAATACTTAGAAAATTACTACTTATATTTATTCTTTATTCGTATACTAAAAATACTATTTTATTGAAAGGTATTGAGACAGTGAAATAATAGAAGGTAAAAAGGGTTATTATTTATCTTGAAGCTCTCAAAGCTCTGTCTCTTACAATCTGATATTAATCAGTTACCAATTAGTACAAATTTTCAGTTAAAGAATTATCTGATAATGACCATATTTAGAATTAAAAATATGGCAGGAAAAATTATATTTACCAAACAAGAGAATACTATATCAATATGATCTTTATTAACAAATTGAAAACAGAGAATTGTAGAGTCACTAGGAAGCTTTGGGAGAAAAAGAACTTTTAGCAAATATACAGATAAGGAAAAAAAGCACAAACTTCAATTAACCAAGAATTAAGTGGCTGGAATCCTTACTAGAATAGTGTTATTGCAATACTTAGTTTTAGAACAAATAAATTAATCAAGAGTCAGTACAAATATCCAACAGAATCTCTCTGGTCATAGTAGGCTAGGTTTACCTTAAACAAAATGGGACATAAGTGATGTTTGTCCTTATGCCCATCTTTCCCCACTTTGAGACCTTCATGAGGCCCCTTGACTGACATGTATCCATCATCATACGCCTACAATCTTACCATTATCCATTCTACTATAAGAATATTCCAGTTTTGTGTTCTGCTGATATATTTGCTCTTTATATTCAGTGGAGACCAACTAATATGTGCTCAGCCTTCCATGGTTAATAAAGAACAACCTTACCTTCTATCAAGTGGATTTACATTTTAAATATATTTTTTAATGTTTATTTATTTTTGAGAGAGAGAGAGAGAGACAGAGCATGAGTGGGGAGGGGCAGAGAGAGAAAGAGACACAGAATCTGAAGCAGGCTCCAGGCTCTGAACTGTCAGCACTGAGCCCTACATGGGGCTCAAACTCATGAACCACGAGATCATGACCTGAGCCCCATGTGCTGAAGTCAGAAGCTTAAGCGACTGAGACACCCAGCAGACTTGCATTTTAACAAGATGAACAGGTTCAGAATTCAGGTCACAGAGCCTTTATTCTTTTGAGAGTGGGATGCAAGTGAAAAGGGAAACTGCCTGCTTCAAGCATTCTACTTAGGCAGGTGCCTACTTCATCAACTCCTCTTAGCTATGGTCCTCTAGGTATTAGGTAAATGCTTAAAAATAAATAAAAGGGATGTTTTATAAATTTAATTAATCAATAAAAATGTCAAATATAGGTAAAGTTAAGTAAAATACCTTATACTATAGAATGTGAAATGGATTGATAGCAATGCTCTTCAAGCATTTATACATTCGCATTGTTTTGTAAAGAATAACATTTGCCCAAGGCCTCCATCCATTGTTAGATTTAAACATGCAAGTAGAGTAAGAAGTTTGATATTGAATATGACTTATTTGTAGAAGCAACTTCATATTTATTTATTTTTTAAGCAACTTCATATTTAAATATAAAATGTGAGAAAAGTTCTGTGCTCAGCATTAGCCATTAAGAAGTTGTCTGAAATGTAGTGTTTTTTTTAAACTACCAATTAACTCAACACCTGTCATCAATTAGAAAAGGTTTAGCTACAGTTTCAAACAGATTTCTTTCGCTTTTGCATTAGAATAATTTATCTCTAGTAAGGCTGGCAGACTCCATTCATATTAGATTCATTCAAGACAATTTGTGACTGCAAGTCTTTGTTGAAAGTCAATTCTATTAAAAATTAATCAACAAATTAGTGAAATTAGTTACATGTACAAATGATTGCAAGCAAATAATATTCATTGTTGCTATACTTGATCAATCCTAGATTTGAATAATTAATAGCTCTTCCTCAAGATATTCTGATTATATAAATGTACCATGTTGGATCACATTTATATGAATTGCTTTCTTCATAATGATGTTCTCTACTTAGCTAATAAAATTTAGAGTTCATTTTTATAATATACCAAAATTTTATTAAAATAATTTCTATTAAATTTTTAAGAAGTAAAAATGGATGAAATATACTGTAATTTGAAGATTCATAGAGTTGATCAATAATACTTAAGTACTAGATGCAATGGTTTAAGATCTATCAAAATGAAAATCAGAAATATTTAAAAATGGAAATGACCATCAGTATTTTTAAGGTTTTGGTGTTAGTATTCAAAATCACAAAATGTATCATTTTCATAAACACTGAAAAGTGTTAATAGAATTGAAGGCAATTTAATAAGCTTGGGCATTTTATGAATAAATTATAACACTGATTTGAATATGATTTTTAAGTAGGCTGTTTTTTTACCTCAGCACCTGTCATTATTTTTCATTTCTCAGTATCTCAGAAAGTGGATTCCACTTTGGAAATTAAAATAGCTTATGCTAGGAATTCATTACTCTGCTTTTTCTTTCCTGTAATAGCATTTATAATAGAAACATTTTACCCGACTCAAAGATCTCTATAAACTGAAAACACATTGACCTGAAAATGTTGTTGGCAAGTGTATATTTGGCTCTCTACCCACTGAATTACAGTACTCTTTCCTCCTCTAATTGCCATGTGTCCTTGTTCTGTTCCCTTTCTGCTCAGAGATTCCATGGAATCACCTTTATGATCATGCATCTCCTTGTGTGCACCTATGTTCTATTGAGAATATCCCCACACGACCCCACCAAGAGTCCCCTAACTTCTGCTTAATTCAATAGATATGATAAATACTCCAATGGCGTGTGATAATGATGCTAGTAGGTGTGTTAATATATATATTTAAACTTCTGTTGGCCAGAGACAGTGCTATCAAAAAATAGTGTCTCTCATGTTGGAATTTCTATGTAACGTTGTGTTAACCAAACCTTCCAACGGTTATCCCACTTCACAAAATCTTGTATCCTTGCTTAAACCATCTACACATAGGACTACCAGTCATGTATACTTTAGATTCCTAAATCTAAAGAGTGTCTAGAGTATTCATAAACCAAACCTTGCTTTTTTGCTCCACATCTGCCATGATTCTGCTCATCTCCCTTACTCTCTACCTATCTTTCAAAATTTAGCTCAAGGCTTAGTTTTTTCCATGATTCCTGAGACCAACCTAGAAAACAGTAGGTTTATCTTCCATGAAAAACAAACAATGCCAACTGGACAAGTATTGGGTTCTTGGCATAAATTGTTGCTCAATTATAATTCTAGTGCACAGTGGTTGTGGTTCTTGTTTTTTAAGTTTTTGTTTAAATTCCAGTTAGCATACAGTGTAATATTAGTTTCAGGTGTACAGTATAGAGATTCAACACTTTTGTACAATACTCAGTGCTCATCATAAGTGCACTCCTTAATCCCTATCACCTATTTAACCTGTCCCTCCACCAACCTCCCTCCTGATAACCATCAGTTTGTTCTCTGTAGTTAAGAGTCTGTTTCTTGGTTTGCCCCTCTTTCTTTTTTCCCCTTTACTGGTTTGTTTTGTTTCTTAAATTCCACATATGAAGGAAATCATATGGCATTCGTCTTTCTCTGACTGACTTATTTTGCTTAGCATGATATTCTCTAGCTCCATCCATGTCTTCACAAATGGCAAGATTTTATTCTTTTTTATGGTTAAATAATATTCCATTTTGTGTGTGTATATTGTATATTGCATGTATATGTGTGTGTGTGTATATATGTATAATGTCTCTTCATGCTTCTGCCCACTTTTCATAGAGAATAAACTAATAGTTGCCAGAGGGGAGGTAGGGTGGGAGATGGGTTAAATAGGTGACGGTGATTATGGAGTGCACTAATCAGGATGACCACTGGTGTTGTATGGGAGTGCTGAATCACTATATTGTACACCTGAAACGAATAGTACACTGAATGTTCACTAACCGGAATTTAAATAAAAACTTTTAAAAAATGCTGATTTTTTCCTGTTTATAAAAATAGAATGTATAAAAAAGCATAAATATAAAAATAGAAATCAGCCATATCTGACATTCTTAAGATGTCCTGCCCAATATGGTAGCTAATAGCCACATGTGGCCACTGAGCACTTGAAATGTGGCCAGTCTGAAATGAGTTGTGCTATAAATGCAAAATACACACCAAATTTCAAGGACTTAGTATGAAAATATAAAATATCTCATTAATTTTTATATTGATTATATACCATAATGGTAATATTTTTTTTTTTTTAATTTTTTTTTTTCAACGTTTTTTTTTTATTTATTTTTGGGACAGAGAGAGACAGAGCATGAACGGGGGAGGGGCAGAGAGAGAGGGAGACACAGAATCGGAAACAGGCTCCAGGCTCTGAGCCGTCAGCCCAGAGCCTGACGCGGGGCTCGAACTCACGGACCGCGAGATCGTGACCTGGCTGAAGTCGGACGCTTAACCGACTGCGCCACCCAGGCGCCCCCCATAATGGTAATATTTTGAACATATGTGGTTAAAGTATATTATTAAAATTAATTTCACTTGGTTTTTTTCTTTTACACTTTTAATGTAGATATTATACAAATAAAAATCAATGCATGGCTTGCACCATACTCCTACTGGACAGCACTGATCTATAGAATATATGCCAAGTCTTTTTCCTATGCATTTATATAAATTAAAATTGTGATTGTATCATACTCACTGTTTTCTAACCTGCGTTTTCATTTAATAGAACATCAAGAACATTTTCTAATGCTGTTAAATATTTTTATAGTACATCATTTTAAACTACTAAATAGTGAGAAGAGGGACTCATGTGTGGTTCTGTTGTGGGCGGTGGGGAAAATGTGTTTTCTGCTTCTACGTAAAAACTGGAACACAAAAGGAGACCTGGGAAGCAGAGCAGAGGAGAAACACAAAGAGGATTAATATCCATGGAAAGTCTCTGTTTCTGGAAGATTTCAGTGTTCTGGGAGCCCAATAAGTGTTTCTGATGAATGGCAACCTTTGCTTGCCATGCTTGCCTCTCACTAGCTTACAGTCTATTTACCATGTAATACCACAGAAAATCTTTTCAATCTACTCAAATTGATGGCCTTCCATCACACTTAAAGGAGGGAAGTTTATAGTGATTATCACCTAGGTGAAAAGGAAGATTTCAGATAAACAACCTTACTTTATACTTCGAGGAACTAAACTTCGAGGAACTAAAAAACGAATAAACTAAAACCAAAATTAGCAAAAGGAAAGAAAGTATAAGTATCAGAGCAGAAATAAATCAGTAAAGAATAGAAAACAAACAAAAAATCAACAAAATTAAGAGTCAACAAATTTAGCTAGACTAACTAGACTAACTATTGAGAAGGATCAAATAAAAGCCAGAAATGAAAGAGGAAATGTTATAATGAATGCCTCAGAAATAAAAAGGACTTTAAGAGACTATTAAGAACAATTATATGCCAATAAATTAGATAACCTAGAAGAAATGGATGAATTGCTAGAAACATACCTACCAACAATGATTAAAAAATACGTTGAAAGTTGGAACAGACCAATAATAAATAGTGAGATTGGAGTAGAATTTTAAAATTCCCTACCAAAAAAAAAAAAGTCCAGGACCAAATGACTTTACAATTGAAATCTATCAAACATTTAAAAAGGAATTAATACCAATACTTTAAAAATTCTTCCAAAATAAAGAAGATGTGGTGTATATATATACAATAGAATACTATTCGGCAATCATAATGAAATCTTGCCATTTGTAACAACGTAGATGGAACTAGAGTGTATTATACTAAGTGAAATAAGTCAGTCAGAGAAAGACAAATACCATATTATTTCACCCATATGTGGAATTTAAGAAACACAACAGATGAACATATGGGAAGGGAAAGAAAAGTAAGATAAAAACCAAGAGGGAGGCAAACCATAGAGACTCTTAAATACAGAGAAGAAACTAAGGGTTGCTTGGGGGAGGGTGGCTGGGGGTTGGTCTAGATAGGTGATGGGCATTAAGGAGGGCACTTGTTAGAATGAGTGCTGGGTGTTCATTTTGGCCACTCTGACTGGCGTGAGGGGAGGGTGGGTGATGGGTATTGAGGAGGGCACCTTTTGGGATGAGCACTGGGTGTTGTATGGAAACTAATTTGACAATAAATTTCATATATTGAAAAAAAAAAAAAAGAATGAGTGCTGGGTGTTATACATAAAGATGAATCACTGGCTGTTTCCCCAATACCCATTTATTTGAAGAGACTGTCTTTTTTCCATTGGATATTCTTTCCAACTTTGAAGATTAGTTGACTATATAGTTGTGGGTCCATTTCTGGGCTTTCTGTTCTCTTCCATTGATCTATATTTTCTTTTTTGTGCCAATACCATACTGTCTTAATGACTTCAGCTGCAATTGGATTTTTGAAATGTTTAGTTCTCTGTTCAAATCCTGCCTGCCTTAGGTTGGGTTCCCCAGAAGCAGATTCTGGGTGTGGTTTTGTGTGCCAGTACCCCTGGAGGAGAGCAATAAGGGAGGAAGAGAAGCAAGAAGGGAAGGGGAGGAAGCCAAACTGGTACAATTACAAGCAAAGTTGAAATCTCTATCTGATTCCTCCCAGAACACTGATGTGTGAACTAGTTCAAGACAGCCGTGCTTTCATACTCCTGCACTTGTCTTTCATTGGCAATGAACCACTCTGGGGATGTCAATTCCCAGGCACTTTCAGTGCTTAGTATCTGGGTAAATTATCTGTACTATTGAGCCAGTAGGAACTAAACAGGGCAGAAGCTGAAAGATGGGTATCTACAATAAATCAACTGGGTAAGAAGAGATGTGCGCATAGCTCTGACAATAACTGCTACCTTGGCTTTTGACTTTGGACAAGTTACTGCTTATCAGGAGTCTCTTTGTTTTATATCAAATGAATCAATGCTACTTCATACATGTTTAAGAACGAATGAAATACCAAGGACATGGGTATCCTCTAATGCAATTCCTGACATGTTGCTCAACTATGGTAATTATGTCCTCACATTTTTTTTTTTTTTAATTAAAAAAAATTTTTTTTTCAACGTTTTTAATTTTTTTATTTTTGGGACAGAGAGAGACAGAGCATGAACGGGGGAGGGGCAGAGAGAGAGGGAGACACAGAATCGGAAACAGGCTCCAGGCTCCGAGCCATCAGCCCAGAGCCTGACGCGGGGCTCGAACTCACGGACCGCGAGATCGTGACCTGGCTGAAGTCGGACGCTTAACCGACTGCGCCACCCAGGCGCCCCTCACATTTTTTATAATATGGAAGAAATGAATAATAAAGTGAAAATTTACAAATTAAATTTTAAATGTTTTTATACCACTAAATTTAAAAGAGTCACTATTGGACTTCCACTTGCTCTTCCTTCTACCACAGTATTGAGTTTTCAGAGAAGGATGGAAAATATTCCACATCTTGAGACATGAAAGATGGTTCACAGATAGACAAAAAGCAGTGTTCTCTGAACCACTCCATGGCACAATAAGCAGGTGGATTTTCAGATGTCAGAGTGGCACTTTAATGTGCTAACAAGGAACATCTTGGAAACACCATGTACCTTACAATCTCAATCATTGGTTTTTCTTTCTACAGTTTCAAAGAGCAAGCAACAGATTTTTAAATTATAATTAGATTTAAACTGTCATATGTTATATTCCCTGTTTCCCAAGCAGTTATCCATTAGCTGGTACGGCCTGCTTTTACTAAAGATCATTTGTAACCAAAGTTCCTTTAGTTTAACTAGTTCAAGGACTTTTTCTTTTGAATAAGAATAAATGCATAGCAATGGTATAGAAAATCATGTTAAATATATAAGCCATACAGTTTTTTAAAAAGCATTCAGCCAAACATACACTCTTAGTGAAGACTTCTGATTTACATTTAATTATGATTCTTCAGCAATTCCTTTTTTGGAATAAGAGTAGTTAAAATAAATAACTTACCAACATCAAATGATTTTCTTAAACTGTAAAATCAGCCTTCTACCCAGCACGGTTTTTTTTTTTAATGTTTACTTATTAGTTTTGAGAGGGAGAGTGCAAGCAGGAGAGGGGCAGAGAGAGACACACACACAGAATTTGAAGCAGGCTCCAGGCTCTGAGCTGTCAGCACAAAGCCCGATGCGGGCTCAAACTCACCAGCCGTGAGATCATGACCTGAGCTGAAGTCGGATGCTTAACCAACTGTACCACCCAGGTGCCCCATACCCAGCACAGTTTTAATTGTTAATGAGTTCTTGATAATTTGTGTGCAGGTAATTCTTAGAAAAGCAGAACTTTTATCTCCCAATTAAAATTTTTGTGAAACAAAGTACTAACTGAGAGACTTACATTTTTGTGTGAGGGATATGTATGGATACATATTAGAGGAAGACCTTAGAAGAAACTTTCCCTAGATCTCAGAGATATGGCCAATATTAAGACTGATGCAGCAAGGAAGAGAATGCCCAGGCAGCTGCTGACATGGGACATGACATCTAATCTTGGCTACAGTTTCAGTGATTGTTTCTGCCCAAGTTGGAGCTAAGGATGGAAGGTGAGGTTTATACCCAACTTCTGCTCCATGCATGTAAATGAGACGAGTTGGCAAGTTACCTTAGTAACTGTCTTGAAGGCGTATCACTGAAAGAGACTCTGGCCACTCCACCCACCCCCCCCAAATAGCAATGACAGGAAGAGAAATGAAAAGCATAGACTGGGAAATACCTTACAAGAATATATTTATTTATTTCCATAAATACAAATCTCCCTGGATTGTTCAGCTATTATTACAATACTGCTGCATGACAAATAACCACAACATCTCAGGGGCATGCAGTGATATTCGTTATTTGCATTAATTCATTGAGTTAAGCTGATCTCAGCTACACTCAGCTGGGCAACTCTGCATCAGGCTGCAGTGAGTGGGGCAGCTGTGATTCTCACTGTATGTTTAGGGTTCGGCAGGAGCAGCTCTGTTACTGGGGCCTCTCATCCTCCTTGGATCAGCATGTGTTTGTTCTCTTTGTCAGAAACTCGAGAGAGCAAGCAGAAATATGGAAGGTCATTTGAAACTTAAGCCTAAACCTGGCATACTCTTACTCCTATGTTCTATCAGCTGATGCCAGTCACATGCCTAAGTTCAAAGTCAAGGGAAATCCTTACATAAGTGGACATGACCATACGCTTACAGGAAAGGCTGAAGAATTAGGGCCAGAATTCAACCTACTACATTTCACTATTTTTCAAATTTGAAAACTCTTGCTGTAGCTATTTATGTGCATCAAAAACTGCCTTATTAAAACAAAAGAAGTTAATGAAGTCCAAGTAATTTGTATGAAGATTTTAATAGCAAACTTATATTAATTTGCCTATTTTATGTGCGTTTTTTTGTAAAACTCTCTTACAAATATACATATATATATATATATATGCATGCATATATTCACAAATATGTATATGCATACACCGTACTTTTCAACTGTGCTTTCCTTAGACATAACCTTACTAAAACTCTCGGTATTACATTGGTCTTAGATGAATCACAAAATGCTGAAATAAAATATTTTTTGTGATAACAGAATGTGATAACATTTTCTGTGCAATAGTAGCTTGCACTAAATGAGGTGTCAACCACTAGCTTGTTTATTAAGAAAGGATAGGACTCAAAAAGACTTATTTAGCATTATGCCTTTAATCAGTCAGAAAAATTTCAATCACAGAGATGACTCAGCTTATGCTTGTGACAGGATGGGAAAACTTTGGAGAATTCTTTCCTTAGCATCAGTGAAAATGACGCATTGTTGCTTAAGTTATCTCAATACTCTGCCTTCTTCAAAGCACACTAAAAATGTATGTTGGCATATTTCAATGTAACAGAACAGAGAGCTCAGAAATAAATCCACACTTATATTACCAGTTAATCTATGACAAAGGCGGCAGCAAGAATATACTCAGGGGTAAAGACCATCTTTCAACAAATGGTGTTAGGAAAACTGGATGGCTACATACAAAAGGATGAAACTGGATACTTTCTTACACCATATACAAAAATACACTCAGAATGGATTAAGGAACTAAATGTGAGACCTCAAACCATAAAACTCCCAGAAGAAAACGTAGGCAGTAATTTCTTTGACATCCTCAGGCAAGGGAAACAAAGGCAAGATTAAACTACTGGGATCATACAAAAATAAAAAGTTAGAGCTTAATGAATGAAATGATCAACAAAACAAAAAGGCAACGTGTTTGCCAGAGATGTTTGAGGAGATGGGTGAAATAGCTAAAGGGGATTGAGTGTACACTTATCTTGATGAGCACTGAGTAATGTATAGAACTGTTGAATCCTCATATTGTACACCTGAATGTTAATTATAATTCAATTTAAAAAAGATAAATAAATAAACAAACAAACAAATAAATAAATAAATTAATTTAAAAAATATGTATCAGATGATCTAAGGAGAAATTGCAATTCTTCTTATTTTTCCGCTCCAACTGCCCTCTTATTGTCTGTGATTGATTTGATGTCAGATTTTTAAGACAAACAAAACCAGCTCATATATCTAGCAGATGCACAAATTTGAAGATCTACTCAAAGAACCCAATAAGTGTCTCATGGGGATGTTATTACATATAGCTTGAGAGGAAATAACCAATTCTATAAAAGTGAAAGTGAAGAATAAATTCAGGTTTTGAGGTCAAGAACCAGCCCAACACTGACCTAGACCAAATACATTTCATATGAAATCCCCAGGGAGAATTGTGACAGTATCAGTATAAACCCACTAATAAACACTACTGAGAGTTGACTTAAGACACACGATCACCTGCACATAAAATAACATATACATAAAAATAACTTCTTGTACTTTCAAAATTTATTTATTTATTTATTTTTAAAATGTATTTATTTATTTTGGAGAGAGAGAGAGAGAGAGAGAGAGTGGGAGAGGGGCAGAGAGAGAGGGAGAGAGAGAATCCCAAGCAGGTTCCACACTGTTGGTGTAAAGACCAGTATGGGGCTTGAAATCACAAACCATGAGATCATGACCTGAGCTGAAATCAAGTCAGATACTTAACCGACTGAGCCACCCAGGAGCCCCTCAAAATTTACTTTTAAAAAAGGTAAAATAAGACAATTTCCACAACTATTCATGAAGTTAAAAAATGAGAACAATTGTTCATTTTTAATGAGAATCTACAATTTCTTCCTCTTTATTAGAATTAACAGAGAGTTAATGCCCAGTATCATGTTGTACTTTTAGAAGAGTAATTTATCCCCATCTGTTTTTCATGTCTAAAATGGGTATTTACTATAAGTGTTCTTTGGGCTGTATAGCTTGGAAATGTCACCAATAAAATTAAGGAAAATTTGGCTAAAGAGGACTAGCAAGAATTTTGTTAACAGTGTCTACATTCATCAGATTTTGTTAAATCATATAGGAAATTATAAATATTTACTCCATTTTCTCTTTCTTTTTGCATCATGTACGTAATACCTATATCTATCCAGTTGTTAAAAATTTTTAAAAAGAACATGAGGCAGAAAAAGAAATATCCTGTTTTGATATGGAAAAAATTAGGAAAAATTAAATAGCTCATTCATAATTTTAAAAAAAGAACCCCTTCAAATAATAATTGAAGAAAAGTCATTAGCCTAATAGAGGTTATCTATCAAAAAATCCATAACAAACATCATTCATAGTGATGGAACGTTAGAAGCATTCCCTTTAATGCTCACTCACTGATTTTTTTCAACATTATACTGGAAGTTCTAAATATTTCAGTAAGAAAAGAAATAAAAGTATAATAATAGCATTATAGTTAAAAAAAAAAGTGTGATTGTTCAGTTTGTATAATTGTCTAAAGACTATCACTACATGGGACGCCTGGGTGGCTCAGTTGATTAAGCACCTGACTTCAGCTCAGGTCATGATCTCACAGTACATGAGTTTGAGCCCCGTGTCAGGCTCTGTGCTGACAACTCAGAGTCTGGAGCCTGCTTGGATTCTATGTCTCCCTCTCTCTCTGCCTCTTCCCTGTTCCTGCTCTCTCGCTCTCTCTCTCAAAAATAAATAAACGTTAAAAAAAATTGTTTTAAAGACTACCACATACAGTTAAACAGCTTAGAGTTGACCAAATTTGGGAAGCACAGTTCAGTTTGAAATCTGTATTACTACTAGGGTTGCCATATACAATAGTCCCACAGTCTGTGTGGTTCAAACAACAGAAATTTATTTTCTTACATTCTAGAGCTTAGCAGTCTGAGATCAAGTTGCCAACAGAGTTGGTTTCTTTTGAGAACTCTTTTCTTGGCTTGTCTATGGCCAGCTTCTCCCTGTGTCTCCACATGGTCTTCCTTCTGGGTATGTCTGTCCTAATCTCCTCTTCTGAGGACACCAGTTATCTTAGCATAGGGCTCACCCTAATGATCTCATTTTAACCTTTCTCTTTGAAGACCTTATGTCCAAATATAGTCATACTTGGGGTAGTAGGGTTAGGATTTCAATATATGAATTTTGGGGCAACACATCAGCCTATAACAAAACCAAAAAAAAAAGTAGATAGACAAATTATCAGTATTAATTAAAGTTTAGCAAAGCTGCTAAATGTTTTTAAGAATGACAACAATTACATTGGGGCGCCTGGGTGGCGCAGTCGGTTAAGCGTCCGACTTCAGCCAGGTCACGATCTCGCGGTCCGTGAGTTCGAGCCCCGCGTCAGGCTCTGGGCTGATGGCTCAGAGCCTGGAGCCTGTTTCCGATTCTGTGTCTCCCTCTCTCTCTGCCCCTCCCCCGTTCATGCTATGTCTCTCTCTGTCCCAAAAAAAAAAAAAAAAAAAAAAAAAAACGTTGAAGAATGACAACAATTACAAAAATATAAAGTACCTAGAAGCCACCTAACAAAAGATTTACATGGCCATTATGTAGAAAACTGGGAAGAAAGGATTAATTTGTCCAAAACAGATGCTGTATAATGTCTCTTATAAAACTATGTGGAAAACCAGCTACACCAAGCTCCTCAAGCAATCACTTTGGTAGAGTGCTAGGATTATAAATCAGGCCATTTGACTTTCATACCACACAGAGGAAACTTACAAACATGGACCCTAGCTGCCAGATCTTATCAAGCGAGAGACTTGTACTCCACTCCCATGAATGCTAATATGGCAGAACAGGGTGGATATCACGTTTTGAGCATTCTATACTCCTGTTGGAGGCCAATCCCAATCATATAAGGAGAGGGCTTATTCTTCCTTAGTCATGCAATTTGAACCTGAGGACTCACCCAAATGCCACAGACCCATCTTCAGAATCTGATATCTGACACCATTTGATCCTGGGCTCTGCTGCAGAGCAGAGGGCAACGGAGGATATGAAATCTCAGTATTACTCCAATATCATGAGTTTTTCCCAGTAAAAGTTACATTGAAAACATAGCATGTGTTTCTATGTCATTCGTTTTTCATTAAAAATCTAAAACTATTAAAGACGTCCTAAATACTTAGAGATATAGACCCCTGTTCATTGGTAGACTCAATATTGCATGAATATAAATTAAAATCTACAAGTTTCAATACAAATTTAGTAAAAATCTTAGCTTAGATTTTCAGACTACTAGATAAGCTGATTTATATGGAAGAGCAAAGGGTTAATAATGGTCAACACAATTTGAAGAATAAGGTAAATGCAATATTCTATAAGATAAAAAAATCTATTAGAAAATATACATTTGTGCTAGTGGGTAGGGATAGAAAATGATTACAATTAAAAACCTATTTTTATCAAAACACATATAATGAAAATAAAAATCAAGTCACTGAATGGGGGACCCTATCTCTTTCTGTCTTCACAACCTACAGTTTACTCTGAACACAGCCACCAGAATCATTCTGTAAACCATCAGTAAGGCAAGGTCTCTGCTCAAAACCCTCTTATAGCTTGCTACTTTACTCCAAGTGAGACCTATCCACGTGAGGCTTATCCAAGTGAGACTTACCATACTTTGTTTATCTATTAACTTATTGAAGGTCATCTTGGTTGCTTCCAGTTTCAGCAGTTATGAATAAAACTTCTATAAACATTCCAGTGCAGGTTTTATGTGGACATAAGTTTTCAACTCATGTTGGTAAATACCAAGGAGCATAATTGGCAGAGCATATGGTAAAAGTATATTTAGTTTTGTAAGAAACTGCCAAGCTGACTTCCAAGGTGGCTTTATCATTTTACATTCCCACAGCAATGAGACTTCCTGTTGCTCCACATTCTTGTGAATATTTGGTGTTCTCAGTGGGTAGAATTCTATCCATTCTAATACGTGTTCAGTGGTGCTATCACACTGTTTTAACTCACAATTCCCTAATGGCATATGAAGTTGAACATCTTTTTATTGTGCTTATTTTCCATCAATAGATCTTCTTTGTTGAGGTGTCTGTTCAGATCTTTCACCCATTTTTTTTTCAATATATGAAGTTTATTGTCAAATTGGTTTCCATACAACACCCAGTGCTCATCCCAAAAGGTGCCCTCCTCAATACCCATCATCCACCCTCCCCTCCCTCCCACCCCCCATCAACCCTCAGTTGTTCTCAGTTTTTAAGAGTCTCTTATGCTTTGGCTCTCTCCCACTCTAACCTCCTTTTTTTTTTTCCTTCCCCTCCCCCATGGGCTTCTGTTAAGTTTCTCAGGATCCACATAAGAGTGAAAATATATGGTATCTGCCTTTCTCTGTATGGCTTATTTCACTTAGCATCACACTCTCCAGTTCCATCCACGTTGCTACAGAAGGCCATATTTCATTCTTTCTCATTGCCACGTAGTACTCCATTGTGTATATAAACTACAATTTCTTTATCCATTCATCAGTTGATGGACATTTAGGCTCTTTCCACAATTTGGCTATTGTTGAGAGTGCAGCTATAAACATTGGGGTACAAGTGCCCCTATGCATCAGTACTCCTGTATCCCTTGGGTAAATTCCTAGCAGTGCTACTGCTGGGTCATAGGGTAGGTCTATTTTTAATTTTTTGAGGAACCTCCACACTGTTTTCCAGAGCGGCTGCACCAATTTGCATTCCCACCAACAGTGCAAGAGGGTTCCCGTTTCTCCACATCCTCTCCAGCATCTATAGTCTCCTGATTTGTTCATTTTGGCCACTCTGACTGGTGTGAGGTGATATCTGAGTGTGGTTTTGATTTGTATTTCCCTGATGAGGAGTGACGTTGAGCATCTTTTCATGTGCCTGTTGGCCATCTGGATGTCTTCTTTAGAGAAGTGTCTATTCATGTTTTCTGCCCATTTCTTCACTGGGTTATTTGTTTTTCGGGTGTGGAGTTTGGTGAGCTCTTTATAGATTTTGGATACTAGCCTTTTGTCCGATACGTCATTTGAAATATCTTTTCCCATTCCGTTGGTTGCCTTTTAGTTTTGTTGGTTGTTTCCTTTGCTGTGCATAAGTTTTTTATCTTCATAAGGTCCCAGTAGTTCATTTTTGCTTTTAATTCCCTTGCCTTTGGGGATGTGTCAAGTAAGAAGTTGCTACGGCTGAGGTCAGAGAGGTCTTTTCCTGCTTTCTCCTCTAGGGTTTTCTTTCACCCATTTTGAAATTGGTTTCCTTGTTTTGTTGTTGTTGGTGGTGGTGTTGTTGTTAAATTTTAAGAGTACTTTGCATTCTCTGGATACCAATCCTTTTTCAGATAAGTATTTTGAAAATATTTTCACCCAGTCTGTGGCTTGTCTTTTCATTCTCTTATGTGGCTTTTTGATTTGTTTTTTTAAAGCTTGCTTGCTTATTTATTTATTTATTTATTTATTTATTTATTTATTTATGAATGAGCTGGGGAGGGGCAGAAAGAGAGGGAGAGAGAGAATCCCAAGCATGTTCCATGCCCCGCCTGGAGCCTGAAATGGGACTCGATCTAATAACCATGAGATCACAACTTGAGCCGATATCAAGAGTCAGATGCTCAACAGACTGAGCCACCCAAGTGCCCCTAAATGTTTGTGTATTTTTAACCTTTTTTTCTCCTAAAATAAAATATGTTACATGGAGCTTGAAATATACCTGTTTTATTTATGCCTGTATCCCAACTACTTTGAAACTTGTGTTTTGCTGGCTCATAACTGGAACTCAGTATGTATTTGTTGAATGAGTGAAATAAAGAGAAAATAAATTTGCATACATATAAATGACAAAGAATTCACAGCCAAAATATATTTAAAATTTACAAATTAATAAGAAAAATACAGTTAATTCAATAGAAAAATGGGAAAAACATATCAACAGTAATTTACAGAATTCTCAAATTGCGAATACATTTTAAAAGATTGTTGACATTGGAAAATGAAAAAAATGCTGATTAAAATCACAATGTAACACGATTTCACATCATACACCTACACTTACAAATTTAACTTTCTTTTGTTTATTTCTTTTTGGAGATTGTGTTCATATAATTGGATTAATTAAACTCCACAATTCATGACATACTAACACATAGTGTATTGATACATATGTGACTTGCTGTTTGTTTGTTATGCATATAACAACCACAAATCCAAATCCATATCCAAGTTGTAGAATATCACCAAAATTTTCTGCTACCTATTTTCTCTTCCTCATCCCATTCTCCTATATCTTGCCTCTCACAAACAGAATCACTTTTTGAATCTTTGAATTTATTATTTCTTTACTTTCAAAAAAGTATAATGCCATATGCAGTCTTCTAAAGGTTGCCTTTACCATTCAACAATCACTAAGATTTATACACACTGTATCCATAGTTCTAATATGACAGAATTTTAAAATCTGATAATACCAAGTGTGGATCAAGATGTGAAGCAAGCATGAATAAATCTACTAAATTGCTTATGGGAATGTAAATTGGAACAACTACTTTGAAGAACAATTTGACAATAACCAGTACAGCCAAATGTTTAACAAGACCCAGCCATTCAACAACTAGGTAATATAGTCTAGATAAACTCTGCATAAAAACATGTTCACAAGAATATTATCATAAGCCACTTTATTAAATATTCAAAATTGAAAATAGCTTAAATTTCTCCCTGCAGCAGAAAGAATATTTAATGAGCTAAAGCTCTATATAAAAATATAAACGAACCTAAAATTATAATATTGAGTGAAAAATCAAGGTACTGAAAATGTGTGTGAAATATAATCTATAAATATATAAAGCTTAAAAAGATAGATACAGGGGCGCCTGGGTGGCACAGTCGGTTAAGCGTCTGACTTCAGCCAGGTCACGATCTCGCAGTCCGTGAGTTCGAGCCCCGCGTCAGGCTCTGGGCTGATGGCTCGGAGCCTGGAGCCTGTTTCCGATTCTGTGTCTCCCTCTCTCTCTGCCCCCCTCACGCCCGTTCATGCTCTGTCTCTCTCTGTCCCAAAAATAAATAAAAAACATTAAAAAAAATTTTAATAAAAAGATAGATACAAAGCCATGCTATATGTTATACATATATACATTCTATATGATATATAAATAGAATGTAAATAGAAAAATATAGATAGGTAGATAGATAGATAGATATAGATACCTAGATACATAGAAAGATACATAGAATGACAGCTAATTTAGTGTATTTACTACTTGGAGTTTGTTAGGGAAGGTGATCTTGGAAAGTTTATAGAGGGTGGCAGCTGCTTTGGCAAAGTTGTATATATTATTATTTAAGCCGAGTGTTGGGTTTTTAAGTTAACTTAATAATAATTTAATTTAATAATGATTCATAATAAAGCATTATGGAAACACTCTAGTTGAATTTTAATCCATTCATTAAATCTGAAAAGGCTTGAATTTGTGTCTTAACCTTTTCTGTTTCCCTAAAAGAATCAATCACAACAAAATTAGATGTTTTTAACCAAAAATTTTTTATAATGGTGCTAGAAGTATGGGTCCGATGCAAATATCCCTTTGGCTGTGACAAAACTAAAGAATAAATTATCAACTGAAGAGAAATACTAGGGGTTATATGAGGAGATAAGGAAATAACATCTTATTTCAGATTTTTGCCAGGCATTTCAGTGAATGCTGGGGAGACATTGGCTAGCCAGAGAGACACCAGCCTTCATCTCATAATGGCATGCGTTTAATAGAGAAAACAGAGATAAATTAAATAATCAGACAGTCAAAAAGAAAACTAGACCCATGATAATCCTTCTAAGGAGAGGGATATGTACCTATAAAAGATATATCCAAGAGAATTGATCAGAGAGGTTAGGAATGGTCTCTTGGAGGAGAAAGTGATGAATCAGCTATCTATAGGACAAACAAGGGGATGAGGAAACCTTTACTAGTAGAGGAAAAATACGTTTAAATACCTTGTGTCAGAGTACACAGAGCAAGGTCTACAATAAAGTTGGAGAATAGGAGAGAAATAGAAAAAAAAATAAATAGCAATTTAGGTTACTGCTCATTTTAATCTTGACCTCACCTCCCACTGTCAGCTCTTCAGTCATCATTCTTTAAAGACCAATCTTTATTAATTTATTCATCTTTAGTCTTAGAGTAACTATTTGACAAAAAGAAGCTGATGAAAGGCTAGTTGTGTAAGACTATAGCATGCACATACTAATAAAGTTCAGTTACCGTGAGCCATCATTAATGTTTGAAAATATTTTCCAAATATAAAATCTGTCTCTGTAATGGTATTCCCTATAATCCAATTGTAGCTTAATAAATGTTGATTTAAAAATCAGGTCTCATTTTTAATATTTTTTTGGTGGGTAGAGAGGGAAATGAGCTGGGAAATTTTTCCCTGCTAACATGAAAAGATACAAAAGGTAGTACAGTACTTTGTGTCTTTTCTTCATTAAAAGCATGTTATTAACTATCATTTAACTCTGATTTGTCAGACAGTATAACAATTGATATTTTCAATACTCCAGGAAAGATAGTCACTTATTTTTTTTTTTTTTTACTGTAAAGGTCTTAATAGCTTTCTACATGAACTAAATTATACTAATTTTCACTGTTCAATATGTGATGGCATAACAATATAACATTAAATATCTGTCGGGTATAAGAAAATGGCTATATGAGAATCTAAGAATAAGTAATTTATCGAGTATTTTTAAAGGGAAAAAATGATTAGCTTGATTCTATTCTTTGCCAGTCTCGTTTTTTCCACATCACTGTTCAAACACAAGATTTCTCTAATTTTATGAAAACCATCTGGGACATTAGACATTACATTTGCTACATAACGGAAAGAATTAAGGTAAGCATCATAAATAACATTCATTGAATTGAATACATTCTGTCTTTGCCTCTGCCCTCACCCCTATATTCACCTGATGTAGTAGAAAGAATTGCAGACCTGAAGTTAAAATATGAGGTTTGTACTCCAATTTTAACACATAGGATCTGGGTAACCCTGGGTCTGAGATTCTCAATCAGCCACATTGGAGTACTAATAATACTTACTTTACAAAGTTTTATCCAAGAAATAAATGAAATGGCATGCATACAAGCACAACTTAAATCTGGGACGTAGGGGTCATGTCTTAAGGCTCATTGTATTCTTAGCAATATGTGTGGCACTCTCTTGCATCTAGAATATGCTCAATTTACAGATGAAAAATTAGATCTAATAAATTATTGGAATTAACATTCCCAAAAGAGCCTTCACTTTCTAAGTAATTTGAGGGGATAAATGAAAGCTAGATCATTTTTTCTCCCCAAATTGTCAAGAAATTTCACAGAAAAGTCTTAAGCAACAAAGACTGACTTAACAGCATATATTTCCCAACTTCCTTTCTGATAAAGCTAAAAACATTTTATACGTCACTTAAAAGTAAACGTCTTTGGAAAGAAAATAGCTAGGAGAAATATGTTGGACCATGATTAATCATGGAGACGACTGAACTGGATTCATGCCAACAGATGAAGCAGCCTTGGAGAAGTGTATTTCCTCTGTTCTTTAGATCTTTTTTTTTTTTTAAAAAGATATAAACTCTAAGATGTCCTTGGTCTTCTTGATTTTAGAGGAGAATGGTTCACAGATATGAGTGAATGGAATCAATCCTTTTAAATTGGAAAATAATGAAAAAAACGCCATTTATTCCTAAAGCAGAAGCTGCAGCCAATATGCCTGTAAGATTTTAAGAGACTTGATTTTTTAAACTGATTTAGAAAACTTCATACATATCCAAATCATTTGCATTTACAGAGATGTTGAACATTTAAATAGCAGTCATTTGTATTTCAGACAGGTATGGTATCAGACGGAATGAGACATCTGGTAGAGCCTATAGGAAAGCATCTTAGCTTGAGGATCTGAGGGAAATTCACAATTGAGAAGGATAATAAAACAGTAAAAATAAGCCATATGTTGCTAATGATTGAGAATGTGAGAAATGTTTTTTAAATGCTGAGATCTACTACATGTGGATTTAATTTGTTTTCTGTAATACAAAATGGATAAGTTACTTTATATCTGGCAATG
This sequence comes from Neofelis nebulosa, assembly GCF_028018385.1. NCBI lineage: Eukaryota > Metazoa > Chordata > Mammalia > Carnivora > Felidae > Neofelis > Neofelis nebulosa. The sequence goes on along the minus strand of NC_080782.1, from coordinate 36,586,317 downwards.
ATGAGAGCATTTTTTCAGTGACACTGTAAAGGTGTCTTCCATCCATCTGTCCCTTTACTTGGTGGAGAAGGATGATATTTGACATATGACGAAGATGGTCCTAATCAATGTTAATATGCCCTGTGGCTTTGTGAAAAATCTCTGGAGATTGGAAATTCAATATGCTTTCTTTTTTATTTAATGTTTATTTATTTATTTTGAGAGAGAGTGAGAGTGAACACAAGTGGGGAAGGGGCAGAGAGAGAGAGGGAGAGAGAGAGAATACCAAGCAGGCTCTGTGTGCAGAGCCTGACATGGGGCTCGATCTCATGAACTGTGAGATCATTCCCCGGGCCAAAATCAAGAGTCAGACGCTTAACTAACTGAGCCACCCAGGCACCCCTCAATATTCTTTATTAAACAAATTTTCCATAAGATTATATGCTATCACAGACACTGCAAACTGAAATCATTTGACCATAGGCTCTGAAAAATCCTAGAAACTATAAAATTGGTTGTGGAAACGACCTTAGAGATTTCTAAGCAGCTTGTCATTAGTTATAGACCCCTGACAGCCTGCATGAAAAGCATGAAGATATCTGTTAAAATGTAGATTCTTGGGATACCCCAAATCTACTGAGTCGTTGTCAGACTCCTTAAAGTTTGGAAGTCAGTGATGTAGGAAAGTACTGTTCAATATGGTAGCCATAGCCACATGTGGCTATTGGGTCTTTGAAATATGGCTACTAAAATGTGTCAACCATAAAATACACTCCAGATTTTAAAGAGTCATAAAAAAATAATACCTTAACAATTTTACATTGATTACAAGCTGACAACTATAATATTGTGGATACATTGGATTAAATCAAATATATTCTTAAAATGAATTTTACTATTTTTATATTTTAATATGGCTACTGGAAAATTATAAATTACACATATAGCTTACATCTTATTTCTTTTGGAGAGCACTACTCTCTAGACTATAGATATTTTGATAATAATTTCATACCTTTTGTTCAACTTTACACTGAGACATTCATATTTTCTTAATAATTTATTAGAATATTTAAAGGATATTCACTTTTAATTTTTATTTGTGACACCCAAGTACTAAATTTTATTCTTATTGCATAAATATCAACTATTTGTCATAAATATATAAAGTTAAGAGAAAACTCACCTCCATAAAAAAATTTGCTGTAATTTGAATGCATGAATTTGAACAGTTGCCACAGACTCTTATTGCTAGGCCACTTTCCTAGCAATAACAGCTGACTGCTGTTTATGAATGAGATTACAACTGCTTCTTCCATATTAAAATGTGTGTGTTTGGGCACAGATGTAGGCACATACATTTAATACAGAAACTACCTAGTTTATCAAACTAATTTCCTCTTCCAGCCAAGCACACGGCAAAACTACATATCCCAGTCACCCTTGTAATTATATGAAAGCATGTGACTATACTCTGAACAATGGATCTGGATGGAAATGACAGACCACACTTTCAAACATGGCCCATAAAACCCTCCCACTCACAATCCTCGATTCTTTTTCTCTATCAGAAAGTGAAATGATGAAAGCTCCAAAAACCAAGAAAATACTACCACAAAAAATATAAGGAGCCCAAAAGTCCTAAGCAGACAATAATACCCCAGGAAAGTCTTCCAAAGAGCAAGACTCTTTAGATTATTTTATGAGTGAAAAAATTAATAATAGCAATAGTGTATGTCACTTACCTCTTAGAGCTGTTTGATACAGTAGTTAATTTACCCTAAAAAGTAGATATATTTTTCGAATGCTTTCCTCTCCTTTCTAGGTCCAAATAGGTAATGTTTCATATTCATTGTGTTCTTGGAATAAAATTATTATTTCTAGAAAACATACAGTTTGCTTATCTTAGGCTTCTAGAACTCATATTCATCTTTTCATTGGTAAAACTGCCTCAATTTTTCATGTTAAAATAGCTTAAATTTTATTATTTTCATTTGTATACACCAGGATTTGGAAAATTCTTCTGTAAAGAGTCATATAGTATATATTTACACTTTGTGAATATCACAACTAATCAACGCTGCTCTTGTGGACAAAAGTAGTCTAGACAATATATAAACACATGAGTATTTCTGTATTCCAACAAAACTTGATTTATAAAAACAGGCAGCCAATCGACAAACTACAGCTTGACGATCTCTGGCATAAACTGTTAATTGCTAAAAAGAAATTGAGAGATACTAAATAAAATTAGGATAACGCAGCATCTTCATCCAGCATGTTAAAATTATTGCTTATTTTTTAATGTTACTCTACACTCAGATGTACTTTAGTCTTTCTTGTTTAGTGTACACATTTTGGATAGATTTTTTCAGGGCTTCATCAAGAAGAAATATTTTTCTGTTTACCTACATTGTTTGGCCACTTTGAATATCAGTTTGGGCTTGTCTTGTTTTATTGCTTTTGTGCGCTCTATTTCTTTACCTACTAAAAACATTTTTTTTTAAGTATTTGAGTAGAACTTACAGGGCAGTGTATTAAGAAGATGGAAGGGAAAAAATGAATTTCAGACAGAAAATAATTAGTTACCTAAGACATAAAACAATCACACATTTAAACTGTCTTGAGCAAAGAAATCTCTTTGCAGCTTTTTTTCCCCCTGAAAATTCTGGCATTCTTTTCTTTGTATTATTGTTTGTTATATTTTTGGAACATCTTCCTAAATTTTATTCTATAAGCTCTGTTTCTATGAGAGCTTAATTTAGACCCCACATCAGTGATTTTACATAATTTTTCTCTATAGACAATGCAATTGAAATTAACTCCCCAAAAGGAAATAAGTAACCTCTAGGAGAAGAAACACATTGTGGCAATGCATTTCCACCACTTGGCTTTGACCATAAATTAATCAGACAGCACACAGAAGAGACAAGGGATAAGAAAATTAGTTTCAATTGAATGACTTCCTTTAAAGCACTGAAATCTAATTTGGGTGAACTTTTGCTTGATTGTGTCAATTTGATCAAGGCAGAAAAATAACAAATCTTCACATTAGTTGTATCATTTACATAACCTCTACCATTCACATCTTATGAAATGTTTAATTTTTAATCACTTCATGTCATATATCATAAACAAATTTAGTAAGAATCAAGCATCTCATACATATTTTAAATAAAGCTCAACTTTAAGACCAAGAGTCCTGTGATACAATTTTAAGTAAGTGTTTTCTCTGGTTATGTAATAGTTGATCACAAGTTTTCTGTCTACCATAAAAATGAAGAAATAAGGAAGTTCGTGCTATAGTCCATTGATTGCAATCAGCATTGCAATTGCCTCAGCCACCATTGTAGGCTTGGGTTTTTGTTGCTTCATACTGGATTTACTATCAGTAGTTTCTACTTTTTCTCATGTATACCTAATAGGAGAAAATAAGTAGGAACTGGGAAAATGTTCCACGAGGAAAAGCGATGAGAGAGGCCAGCCATATCTCAATTCCTGGAGAAAAACAGTGCTTGCTTTGTAAAGTCAGAAAGAGTTTTATTAAGGAGTCAAGAATATTTTTCACAAAGCCTTATAACTATGTACAATCCATAAGAAACTCAGCAACTTCAAGATATATGTCCATCAGTATTTGAACATATTTATATCAGTCTTGACAATCCCAAGTTCCTCTGACCCTCACACTGTTACCAACTTGGTGAGAGTCTTTAAAAGTGCTGCCCTCAGTCAAAACTGACTCTATTTTTACATTATAAAATTGAACAGCCAACAAATTCTGAATTTACTGAAGAACTAGGACAAGTTCAGGATTTGGTGAAGGCAGAGAAAGAATAGTGCTTATTATTAAGAAAGCTTTCCATATTTATTCTTCCTTGGAAATAATTCTGGCTCTATACAATTAGCTGTTGTAAGTTAAATATTTCAGGAATTTCAATATTCATTGGAAATTCTTTTGGCACCAACAGCCAACTGATTCCAAAACATATTTGTGACTTTGAGAAATAGGACGGTAGATGCAGTTTGAAATAAGGCTCTTTTCTTTTTTTTAATTTTTTTTTTCAACGTTTTTTATTTATTTTTGGGACAGAGAGAGACAGAGCATGAACGGGGGAGGGGCAGAGAGAGAGAGGGAGACACAGAATCGGAAACAGGCTCCAGGCTCCCAGCCGTCAGCCCAGAGCCCGACGCGGGGCTCGAACTCACGGACCGCGAGATCGTGACCTGGCTGAAGTCGGACGCTTAACCGACTGCGCCACCCAGGCGCCCCTAAGGCTTCTTTTCTTACAAATGCTTTTTGCTTTATTCATTTTACCATGTCACAGTGTTTTTTTTTAACAATCTCCTAATGCACATACCATGATATCTCTGACAATGTAAGGGAAAAGGCTAACATTCTCCATCCATAAGAGAACAAAAAGAGACACACTCAGATACACAGATATACATACCACAAAAAGTACAAGAACCAGAATTTAATTCTATGGACTATAACAAAGTTTCAGAACACCACAGTTTGAGGATTTTATCATTCTTTATCTACGAAGACTCATGGATTTTTCTTGCGGCAGAAAGATTCCAAAAAGATCAATTCATACATCATGGCCTTTCAAGGCTGCTGTGTTTCAGAAGCGCCTGTCTAGAGAGATTGATAAGGCTGTTCTGTTCTTGATTTCCTATTGCTCGGTTTCTCTGCCATCAATCTCACACAACCAGGATGGCTAGAAGCAGGGCTAGTGACAGTATGACAGAGCTCAGAGAGTCTTTCTAAGACCAAACAGATGGAGTGTGTCCATTCTGTGGAAGAAGTACCTCCCCCGTCCCCTCTTCAGAATCTTTAAATAAAACAGCACATACATTCTTCTGTGTGCCTGTCTCTCTCCTCCTCCTCCTTTTCTCTTCCTGCCCCCCCCCTCATTTCCAACCTCAAGACCCTATTTTCTGACTGTCTAGTTCTAGACTCTACTAAAAAGAGTACTATTTTTTAATTAGTTTGTTCTATTAATTTATGCTTTAACTTCTTAATTTTTCCTAAATTTAATTTTTTGACCACAGTTCTAGATGAGAGAAACGGGCCTCCTACTTACAAACATGCATACACACATATACAGCACAGGGGTAGATTGAGGCCAACTAAGGAGACTTTTAAGTATTAAAATATTCATGTCAGAGAGTCAAGGCCTGCTTCATAAGTTCTTTTTTTTTTTTTTAAGAACAGTACTAAGAAATTCAAAACATGTCCCTGCCTGAGAGATAGCATGTTTAAATTCTTAATGTCTAGGCAATTTGTGCATATGTCAACTTTTAAAATTTGCTTGATCATCCATTTAATTTTTCTATGCTATAGTTCCATCCCTTTGCTGTTTTGTATTATTTCAATACCAGTCAAAACTATCCTTCTTCTCAGTTCAAATGAACTTTTATTATACATAAAATTTTATGCACCTATTATGTGTCCAGCATTGTACAGCATGAAGACTATAAAGGTGAGTAAAATTGGGGTGCCTGGGTGGCTCAGTCGGTTGGGCATCTGACTTTGGCTCAGGTCATGATCTCACAGTCTGTGCATTCAAGCCCCCCATGGGGCTCTGTGCTGTCAGTTCAGAGCCTGAAGCCTGCTTCAGATTCTGTCTCCCTCTCTCTCTGCCCCTCCCCCACTCACACTCTGTCTCTATCAAAAAATGAATAAATGTTAAAAAAAAAATTTTAAAGGTGAGTAAAATAACCCTAGTTTCTGTCCCCATAAATTTTATAGTGTTGTCAGTAATTCATACATAATCAAATAATCTCATAGCAGTATTTGTATTAGCTAGCTCCGAAATTGCCAATGGTCCTCTGATGATGTAAAACAAGGAGCTGACCTTGTTTGGGAAGTTAAGGAAATGCTTGCTGGGGGAAGCAAAAGGTGAACTGAGATTTGAAGGGTGACTGGAAACATTCATCTTTATTTTTTCTAGAAATATGTTTATTGTCACCATGGAACACAATTTCCGTTTAATTTGTGTTTCTGGCAGACCCCGAAGGTGGCCAACACAACACCCATCCTTCATCATGTTCTCTCTTGCTGCGGAGACTTTGCTTTGTTCATGTTTACCCTTCCTCTGTTTGCAGGAGATATGAGGATGAATGTCAATTGTCTAACCCAATTATAGTCATTCTGTTCTTCTCGCAAGTAATTTTTTAGGCATATCATTAATTTTAACCTGGTCAATGAGACATCAGGGGAAGTTTCCTGGGGGCTTCTGGGAAAATGCTTTATAAGGAGATATGTTAGGAAAACTGCACTTTGTGCCTTTGGACATTGCTGAAGACCTGATATTTAAAAGAGCTGTAGCCATTGCATAACCATAGAAAAGGTGCAGGTGTTCTGTTAAGTGGAGGATGGGAGCATGGAAAGATGGAAGGAACACATGTCCTTGCTGATATCATTTAGCTTTTGGGTTTACTTTGGAGTTCTGGCCTAGTCTCTGGACGGGGTCAGTGAGATGATTAACAACTATCTTTAAGCCTCTGTTTGTCGCTGAAATAAAATTATTCCAATTGGGGAAAAAAGTTATTCTTAGATTTGGCAGACTAATTATAAAGTCATAACAACAATAAAAAAGATCTGAAAAGAGCCACATAATGGTTAGCTATAGAGAGGGAAGAAGTGCTGGAGGATAGGAGATGAGTGATTTTGGCAAGTTCACAAAGAGTATATATTCATCTACGACTTTGATAATTAAAGATTTTTTTCAAAGCAACAAAATATAACTTTCCCCCTCATTATAGAAATTAAATCTTTCCAGGCTTTAACACACTGCCTTCACTGCCTGACTTAGAGAGACTACCCAATTACTGTTCCAACTAATGTTTACTGAATGAATAAATGTATCAAACCTTTCCAAAGTATCTGGAGAAGGATAAAACCATTGCATACACTTTATTTAATTCCTACTGGACATCAACTTTGTGAGTAGCATTATTTCCACTTTCTATATGCAGAAATTCAGCCACAGAGAGATTTAGTAACAACATAGCTGTTGAGACATAAAACTAAAATTTAAGCCCAAGGTTTTCTGACTTAAAAGCCCAGAAGTTTCTTCAGTTAGGCTCTTTTTCACGATATATGACCAATAATTAGCAGGATGGATTGTTTTTCATTTTACTTGTAATTCTACCACTCTTTTTACTAATTATTTGAATTCCTTAGATTTCTGACATTTTCTTCTAAAGAGAAAAACAAGTTCCTTCTCTCAGTTCATGGTTTTCCTGCCTATTATCAGGAAATATTCTGGTTTTTGTCTTTCCCTAATGGGGGTCCTCAAATCAGTCATCTCAGAATCACTTCTTAGACTTGGAGAAAAAAGTGTTTCTAGGATGCATGTAATGGTTAGATACAAGAATATACATTACATACATTATTTAAAGACCTAGAGAGACTCTTAACGTATACACCAAAGTTGAACAACCACCACATTCCACTCAGAAAATATGCTATTTTTGTTAAATAAAATTCACCCATACAAAGAGGAAAAAGCCCCTTAAGAATATAAATAATAGTCATGCTATCTAAACTAGCATAAAAATAAATCGATTTATTTGCTTATTTCCCTTTTTAAATTAAAAAAAGTATGTTTTATTTTAATTCCAGTTAGTTCACATACAATGCTATATTAGTTTCAGGTATACAATACAGTGCTTCAACAATTTCATACATCACCCTGTGCTCATCACGAGTGAACTCCTTAATCCCCATCTCCTCTTTAACCCGTCCCCCACCTTCCCTTCTGGTAATCACCAGATGGTTCTCTATAATTAAAAGTCTGTTTTTGCTTTGACTCTCTCTCTCTCTCTCTCTCTCTCATTGTTTTCCTTTGTGTATTTGTTTTGTTTTTTAAATTCCACGAGTGAAATCATACAGTATTTGTCTTTCTCTGACTTATTTCACTTAGTGTTATACTTTCTAACTCCATCCATGTCATTGCAAATGGCAAGAATTCATTCATTTTTATGACTGAATAATATTCCATCATATATATCATATGATATATATGATATATACATATATATCACATCTTCTCTATTCACTCATCAGTCTATTGATACTTGGGCTGCTTCCATATCTTGGCTATTGTAAATAATGCTGCTATAAATATAGGGGTGCATGTATCCCTTTGATTAGTGTTTTTGCATTCTTTGGGTAGATATCCAGAAAATGCTGGATCATAAGGTAGTTCTATTTTTAACTTTTTGAGGAACTTCCATACTGTTTTCCCTACTGGCTGCACCAGTTTGCATTCCCACCAACAGTGCACAAGGGTTCCTTTTTCTCTACATCCTTGTTAACACCTGTTGTTTTTTGTGTTGTTGATTTTAGCAATTCTTACAGGTGTGAGATGATATCTCATTGTAGCTTTGACTTGCATTTCCCTAATGATAAGTGATGGTGAGCATCTTTTCATGTCTATTGGCCATCTGGATGTCTTCTTTGGAGAAATGTATGTTCATGTCTTCTGCTCATTTTTTAACTAGGTTATTTGGGGTTTTTTTGGTGTTGAGTTTTATAAGTTCTCACATTTAGGTCTTTAATCCATTTTGAATTTCTTTTTGTGTATGGTATAAGTTTCATTCTTTTGCATGTGGCTGTCCAGTTTTCCCAATACCATTTATTGAAGAGAGTCTTTTTCCCACTGGATATTCTTTCCTACTTTTCTGATTAATTGGCTATATAATTGTGGGTTTATTTCTGGATTTTCTATTCTGTTTTATTGATCTATGTGTCTGTTTTTGCGCCAGTACCATGCTGTTTTGATCACTACAGATTTGTAATGTAACTCGAAGTCTGGAATTGTGATGCCTCCTGCTTTGCTTTATTTTTCAAGATTGCTTTGGCTATTGAGGGCTTTTTGGGGTTTCTTAAAAATTTTAGGATTGTTTGTTCTAGTTCTGTGAAAAATGCTGTTGGTATTTTGATAGGGATTGCATCAAATGTGTAGTTTGCTTTAGGTAGCATAGGCATTTTAACAATAATTGTTTTTCCAATTCATGAGCATTGAATATCTTTCTATTTCTTTGTGTTGTCTTGAATTTCTTTAATCTTTTTTTTTTATAGTTTTCAAAATGCAGGTCTTTCGTCTCTTTGGTTAGGTTTATTCCTAGGTATCTTATTAAATGGGATTGTTTCCTTAATTTCTTTTTCTGCTGTTTCATTATTGGTGTATAGAAATCCAACAAATTTCTGTACATTTATTTTGTATCCTGCAACTTAAGTGAACTCCTTTATCAGTTCTAGCAGTTTTTTGTTGGCATCTTTAGAGTTTTCTATATAGAGTATCATGTCATCTCCAAATAGTGAAAGTTTTACTTCTTCCTTACCAATTTTGATTCCTTTCATTTCTTTTTGTAGTCTGATTGGCTGTGGCTAGGACTTGCACGGCTACGTTGAATAAAAGTGTTGATAGTGGACATCCTTGTCTTGCTCCTGACCTTAGGGGAAAAGCTCTCAGTTTCTCCCCATTAAGGATGATGTTAGCTGTGGGTTTTTCATAGATGGCCTTTATTTTTTTTTTAAATTTTTCAACGTTTTTTATTTTTATTTTTGGGACAGAGAGAGACAGAGCTGAACGGGGGAGGGGCAGAGAGAGAGGGAGACACAGAATCGGAAACAGGCTCCAGGCTCCGAGCCATCAGCCCAGAGCCTGACGCGGGGCTCGAACTCACGGACCGCGAGATCGTGACCTGGCTGAAGTCGGACGCTTAACCGACTGCGCCACCCAGGCGCCCCATAGATGGCCTTTATTATGTTGAGGTTTGTTCCTCTTATTTTTTGAGAATTTTATCATTATTTTCTTATTTCTCAATATTCAAAATAAATACTTGACTCTTAAGAAAATACATGGCCCTTCTATTTATTTCATCAAAAGTCGATTTAAAAATAATTTATTTTTTATCAAGTTAGATTATACTACCAAAACAAATTTGTTAAACTAAAAACAGTGATCTACATCAGTCTGAACGTTCTTTAATAATAAGTACATGTAAACAAAAGTAAATTATAAGCTGGCAGCTTGGTCTAATATGATATTTTTAATATAGTCACACACCACATTATTTGTATGTTTAAAAAAACCTGAAAAGTGCAGTTACATCTTTTGTTATACCTTTGGGGTGCTCTGGAATCTTGTAGTAGAAAAACCAAAGAACATATGTTAAGCGCAATTAGATGCTATTCCATAATCCCCAATGTTTTCATTTTTATCCAATCTAAAAATGACACGATTCCCTTTAAGCATTTCTTTTTATAAATGAAAAATAAATGATGTGTTTAATAAGCTAATTCAGAATATACTTTCTGATGTCTCTGATTCTTTAGATAAAATGGCCTACAAAAGACAAGAAATTCACTCACTCATTTATGCTGACATCTACTGAATACATACCATATCCCAGGCATTGTTAGATGCACAGGATGTGCTAAGTCCAGTAGAACATGTGGGCAGAGACAAATGCATTTGTAAATAGAAGGAAACCCAAAGAATTGTGTTTTCAGGCACATTTAATAGCTTGACAAAGGCATGTGGTGGAATTAGGTTGTACAAGGAAGAGAATTAGATCATCAAGAGGCTTGTATACTAGGTTAAAGACTTTGAGATTTATTTTGAAAATGTAAGAGATTCTAGGAGGTATAATGACTTTAAAAAGTCCAATGATATAAAATTACTCTGAATTAAGGGCTATAAACATAGATTAGAGATCATTATCTTTATCCATTTCTTTCTAATGACCAGTGAGTTAATCAACTAGTTATACCCCTAGGGAAAGTTATTTAACTTCTCTACTTTGATATTTACAATTATTGATTCTCAAACCACGTCCCCAAAAGGTTTGCCATTCCATAGAGCCCTTCCAAAGCCCTCTGTATGGAGGAATCTGGGAACACCTGCACAAAACACATCCCCATACAAAGTTTTGGATAAGATTAGATTTACACAGAGCATGATCTACCCTGGACAGATATGCTTATCTATTGTCATAAGATAATGTGACCAGATTCTAATCTAACTCAGATGATAGCATGTGATTCACCTTTCCTTCCTCATCTCCAGCTCTGTCCCAACTCTACTTCCTTATAAATTGGATTCAATTTCTCAAGTTTTCTTCAAGCAGAGAAGTTGGCCAATGACAGCTTGAGGTTTTCATCATTCAAGTTGGGAAGAACATAAGAGGAAAATGAGAACTTCAAATTCTTTGCACTCACATATGAATACTGGACAAGAAAAGTCTGAATGGCTAGTCTTGGATCATGTGTTTAGGTCACATCTCCACATCCATAGGTAATAACTTCTGATCAAATTAAATCCACATACGTACATACATACACGCATACACACACACACACACACACACACACACACACAGAGTTTCCTTTATATTGAAACATACATTTTAAGTGAAAATCTCACAACTGGTAGTAAGGAAAGGAATGATCAAAACTACTCTTCTTTCCTGTCAGTGTAAATAGAATTTGGGGGAAAGAGAGTGTTAACATGGGCTTGTAGCACAATTTAGAGTATTTCTACTTCTTATTTTTTATTACAATCTTGTACTTTATTGTCTGGATCAATGGTCCTGTTCTTTCACCCAGGCTTTTCATAGAAATTTACTCATTCTTCATTCATTTATTCAACAGACATTACTAACTACTGTAGAGCTGAGATACAGAAATGAACAATAACAAAAGCCTAAAAATCTTAACACTTTATGGGGAGCTTATTTTCTACTGGTAGAAACACACACTAAGCAAGTAAGTAATATAAATAAAACCCCAGCAATTTCACATACTGACAAGTGCTGTAAAAGAAAGTAAGTAGGTTAAAAGGTAGAACATGACAAAGGACAAGGACAGTGCACTTGAAGGAGAAATCTACTTGAAAATATAGAGAACATACCCAGGCAGACGGAAGAGGAGGTGTGTAAAATTTTTAAAGTTAAAAAGGATAATTTTGGCATTAAAAAAATGTTTTTAATGTTTATTAATTTTTTGAGAGAGAGAAAGAGAAAGCACAAGCAGGGGAGGGGCAGAGCGAGAGGGAGACACAGAATCTGAAGCAGGCTCTAAGCACTGAGCTATCAGCACAGAGCCCGACGAGGGGCTAGAACTCATGAACTGCGAGATCATGACCTGAGCTGAAGTTAGACGCTTAACTGACTGAGCCACCCAGGCACCCAGATAATTTTTTTTTAAGACATGCCACAAATGCCTAAGTCTGAGGCAGACTGAACTGGATTGGGAGAGCATGAAGTGAGCAAGAAAAGGGGTCAAATCAAGCATACCTTTTTAAGCCACAGTAGGAATGCTATATTTTATTATGAGTGTGCTAAGAAACCATGGAGGGATTTTGTGCCAGAGAGAGAGACATGATTTGATTTGCAAAGGATCACTGGTTGCTGTCTGGAGAATAGACTGTGAGGGGTTAAGAATAGAATCTGAGAGACCAGCTGGGCGGCGATTGCTATAAATCATGTGACAGATGATGGGGGCCTGGTTGCTCGGAATAGAGTGATAGAGTGGAAGTGGAAAGGGGGAATTTAATTCAGGATAGATTTTGAAAGCAGGAGTGACAGGGTTTGCTGATGGGTTGAATTCAGGGTATGAGGGAAGGGAAAGAGAGGAATGATGATGACCCCTAGGCTTTTGGCCTCAGAAACAGAGCGGAAGAAGCAGCAGAAACAATAACCTGGATTGTGAACACCTGAACTTGGCCTATAGTTCTCAGTCCATTCCCTGGGCAAAATTTTCAACTGGTATAAATATAATCCTGCAGAGAAAAGAGTTTCTGAAATGATCACAGAAAGGGAACTATTTGGGAATTTCAGATAAATTCCAAAGATTGTTGAAAATGCTAATTCTGGTAAACAGGCCTTAGAAGTACTGTTTTCAGAAATTCTGGTTATGCTCTTTTCCAATTGTTTATATTCATTTAGCATTGTTGGTTTGACTGATGGTGATTCTTTTTGAATATTTATTGTGTGATGATTATTTTTCACTGACTTATTTGGTAGCATGTCCACACTTTGATTAAATTCCCACTAGTTTTTCTACAAATATGTTCTTTTAACTTAAAGGATCCCAACAGGCTGGTTATTTATAAGCATTCTACTTTGTAGGAGCCTCTGAGCATTTTAACTAGAATATCTACCTGAAAAGAAATTTAAGTGTTAAGAAAGAAACAGTATGTATGTGAGAGAAGTCAATTATTGTAATCCTAGAAACCCAATGATAAGAAAATGCCAAGATTTCTGACATATACCAAGCTCTGAATATTTTCCATTATCTTTAGATTTATTTATAATATTCTACATCTAGAAACTTCATTTCAAATGCTTCCTGATGAACAATACAGCTGTACCTTCCCATATGTGAAGCCAGTGGTTTGTCCACTCGATTACTAAAAAGCAAATCATCATAATTACCTAAAGTTAATGTTAAGTACACATTTTAGACCAACATGAAAATAATGCATTCTCTGGGGTTATTCAATTGCTTTGCCCATCAATTCTTAACTCTGCTCTTTCTATGGTTAATTTAACAAATAAATAACATTCAGCAAATGAGTTAGAAAAACCAAGTAGTCTTCCTTCTATTTTTGCTTTCCACTACTTTACCACACTTAAAACACTTCTGACACCAGATGCTTCAGGCTTTTCCTCACCAAAAACCCTGTGACACCAGCTGCCTGTCATAATTTAACTCAATTCTGACACGATCTACCAGGATATAGAACCATATTCCACAGGTTAAGGGCTCAGTCCCATGAGATTTCTCCCCACTTTCAGATGTCAATTGCTAAGCACTAGGTCCCCAGGTTACCCATAACTTCTGCCTGACTTGGCTACAAATTGGAGGTTCCTGTAACCTTCTTCTCAGGTGTTATTCATTTGCTACAGCAGCTCATGGAACTCTGGGAAACGTGTTATTGAAACTGTGCCCCATAGGGCTAAAGAAGTTGAAACTAGCAGAAAGTTTAAAGCTTATTTTTCAAAGAACTGTTTCCCCCAGTCAGCTCTTGTGTCTTTTCAGACCCCACTCACAAACTTACTAGCTGTCTCTGCAGAAGCCTGGACTTAAAATCAACCGATATAGTTTCAGCCTATGAATAATCAAGGACCTGCATTCCTTTCCCAAGGTAATGAACTCAAGACCTCATTTAGTTATACAGGCTCTTGAAACATGCACATAGCCCCTTCCCCTTGTCCTAAGATAACCTCCGGTATCAGTGCTGAATTTTGCCTCCTTCTGATATTGTCTCCACCCCAAAGTGAAGAAGGGATGTATGTTACATGCATGCTTGCTCAATGCACTTGCTCCATCTTTCCTCATGAATAGTCATAGGTTTCCCTGCCCTTTTCATCTATATGTATGTAATCTCAACCCCTATCATTATAAAAATCTTGTTCTCTCTCCCTTCAGGGAGGCAGATTTGAGGCTTGTCCCAGTCTCCTTTTTGGCTGCCTCTTGAATAAACTGTCCTTATAGCAAACCTGATGTCTCAGTTATTGGCTTTGCTGCATATTGAGCAGATGGACATGGGTTCAGTTACACTACCAGTTTATTAAAGAATATGATAAGAGTTACAGACGAACAGCCAGATGAAAAATATGTAGGGCAATATTGGCTGGCAATATTGGTAGGGCAATATTGGGAGATTCCCAAGTGCAGGCAGTACTATCCCCATGGAGATGGGGTATGTCCCCCTTCCACTATGTGACTGTGTTCACCAACCAGAAGTTCTCTGAACCCCCATAATAATGGGATTCTTATGGAGGCTTCATGACATAGATATGATCAATGATTACCTCAATTTTCTTTTTTTATAACTTTTTTTTTTTTTGAAAGAGAGAGAGAAAGTGTGAGTAATGGAGGGGCAGACAGACAGGGAGAGAGAGGAGAGAATCCCAAGCAGGCTCTACAGTGTCAGCACAGAGACCCACACAGAGCTCAAACTTGTGAACAGTGAGATCATGACCTGAGCTGAAGTCTGACGCTTAACTGACTGAGCCACCCAGGATACCTGATTAACTCAATTTTCAACCCCTCTTCCTTCTCTAAAGACCAGAGAATGGGGCTGAAGTTTCCAAGCTCCTAATCATAGCTTGGTCTTTCTGATGACCAGCCCCATCCAGAAGTCCACCAAGGGTCACCTCATTAGAACAAAAGACACTAATATCACCCAGAAAGTTCCAAGGATCCCTGTGTTAGAAACCAGGGTCAAAGACCAATAGTAGAACAAAAAATGTTCCTAGTGCTCTTCTCACTTACGAAATTATAAGGGTTTTAGGAGCTCTGTTCCAGGATCTGGAGGCAGGGAATAATATATGTATCCTCTATTATTTCACAACAAGCATCTATACACATTGTATAGGCAGATGTGAATCCTCTAAATATTTAATTACTGATCTATAATTTCTTGCTAATAATTTTAGGGCAGGTACTGTACAACTATCTAGTTACACTTAATATATTATAAGTGTATAATATACACTTAATATAATATATAAGAAATAGTAAGTACCCTTTAATCATTTCATTTTCAGAGTCTAAAACTTAAGGAAAAAGGAAGAGAATCAACATATTTGAATATCTGCTATGTCCCCTTAGTTGTACATAACACCCACTTTAACCCTCACAACAGCCCTGTAACAGATATTTTAATATTCACCTTTTCTAACTTAAAAAATGGGCATGGAGGTTGAGTAATTTTTCTGAAGTCACACAACTTGTAAAAGGTAGAACTGTAATCAGCGAACAGTTTTATCTGTGTGCCAGCCAATGCTATTTCTACTATTACGTTTTAATCTATTCCACTAAAGAAGAAACAGAATTTCATCTATCTGTGAATAATTTAGATGTGGCTGTTGCCCATATGCCACCTTTGTTCTCACCCCACACTCATTTTATAGCAGGATTCAGCCTTTGTCTAGTACAAAGTCAGTTCTGACTCCGTGATATTGGAGTGTGTAGTTAATGGTTTACATCAATTTAGCTAGGCCGTGGTGCACAGTTGTGTAGTCAAACACCAGGTTCAATGCTGCCATAGTGATATTTTAGATATGATTAAAATTTTAAATCTTAAAGTAGGCTTCAAGTAAAGCAAACTACCCTCCATAATGTGAGTGGGCCTCATCCAATCAGCTAAAGGCCTGAAGAACAAAGATTGAGGTTTCTCAAAGAAGGAATTTGGCTTTAAGACTTCAACAGAGAAACCCTGCCCAAGTTTCTAGTCTGCCTGGCCTGCAGACTTTGTTCTAAAAACTACAACATCAACTCTTACCTGAACTTTCTTCTTGTCAGTTTACCACATGGATTTTGGACTTACCAGCCCCTATTCCCATTTTTAAAATTAAGTTTTAAAAATAAACCAGTATCTCAATCTCTCTCTGTCTCATTCTCTCTACCTCTCTCTCCCCATGCCTCTGTCTCTCTCTTTTTCTCTTGTGTGTGTATGTGTTTGTGTGCATGTGTGTGTGTGTCTTATTGGCTCACTTTATATGGAGAACCCTGCCTAATATAGATATTGGTACCAGGAAAACGCTACATTGCCTTGAAGACACTGTTGTTAGGAATATGAATGTTAATGATGCTTCTGGCGAGGTATCAGATGGACATAGATGACGTTATTGGAAACTAGCAGAAAGATGGATCCTGGTTATAAAGTAGCAGAGACCTTGGCTGAATTGTGCTCTACTGTTCTGTGGAAAGTAAAACTTGTAAGTGGTGTACTTTGATATTTAGAGATTTTATAAGCACAGTGTTGAAGGTATGGCCTAGTTTCTTCTTGGGGCTTATAATAAAATGTGAGAGGGGGTAGATAATTGAAGAAGGAATTGTTAAGTGAAAAGAAGCCAGAACTTAAAGATTTGAAAAATTCTCAGCCTATCTATATTGCAGAAAAAGAGAAAGCATGCTCTGGAGAGAACACCGAATATATGGCTGGAAATGCTTTCCTAAACAGATTAGGTGTGTGATTTGTGGATCCAGTTAATAATCTTAACAGAAATGCTGGCAATATGGACCAAAGAGGAAAGAAAGCAGATACAGTAAAGGAAGGCTCTCAGACTCCTGGGATGCTCCAGACAGGAAATGGGCTAATATATTGATCTGACTGTGAACATGTGTTATCTTTCAAGAAAGGGAAGAATGACCCCCAAGGGCAGGGCCCAATCATCAGTTCCACCAGTGGGGCCATGACCCCAGTGGGCCTCCAGGACACAGATTCAGACCAACAAGGAGTATTCCCATGTCTTAAAATCTAATAGAGTTTGCCCTTCTAGGTTTCAGATTTGCTTGGGAACCATGACCTTTTTTTTTTTTCCTTTAAAATTTTCCCTTTCAGAATGGAATGTACATACTATTCCTGTCGCACCATTGCATTTTGGAAGAAGACAACTTGTCTGGGATCACAAGTTCACGGAAATAAATTTTCCCCCAGAATGAATTTTACTCCAATTCATTTCAATTATGAGATTTGGGACCTTGAGTTGAAAAGTTTCAGATGATATTTTGGATGGAGAGTTAATGCTGGAATGATTAAGACTTTTGAAGATGTTGAGATAAGGTGAATGTATTTTGCACATAGGAAGTTCCTGATTTTCGAGGGGGTTAGAGGGCAGATGTACTCCCCAAAAGATGTGTTGGATATACTAACCTTTATTACTTTGGAATGTTACCTTATTTGGAGACAGGGTCTTCATAGAGGTAATCAGGTTAAAACAAGGTCACAGTAGTAATACTTCCTCTTTTCTATGTACAGTGCTTCTAATCCACATCAGAGCTATGTATAACTTAATCCTGAGAGCATGTATCATACACTGGAATTTACCTTCACTGAAGTTCAAATTAAATGTAACAATTATTTGTAAAGCTCATATTATGTGAAATGTTCTGTCAATATTATAAAACAACTAGACATGATCTCAGAGAGCTCAAATGGAGGAAGTAGATGACTATAATTAAATAGTTGTAGGTTCTCCCCAATTTCCACACCAATCCCAAGATGGTTTTATTTCAAAAACCAATCTCAATGTAATTATATCCCAAAAAGTCTTTCAAGTACTTATTCAAAGTTAAATTGAGGATTACATGGAGGGAACAGAACAAAAATATCACACTGGCAAAGAAGAAGAAGAAGAAGGAGGAGGAGGAGGAGGAGGAGGAGGAGGAGGAGAAAGTCTCTGTGAGAATGATAATAAATTGAAGAGGTTAATAAATATAGATTAAAAAATTTCTAATGTTTATTTATTTTTGATAGAGAGAGAGACAGAGTGTGAATGGGAGAGGGGTGGAGAGAGAAGGAGACACAGAATCTGAAGCAACCTCCAGGCTCTGAGCTGTGGGCACAGAAAAACTCATAAACTATAAGATCATGACCTGAGCTGAAGTTGGACACTTAACCGACTGAGCCACCCAGGTGCCCCTGAATATAGATTCTAGCATGTGGATATTATTAAGCACTAACTTAAAAAGAAAACCAGAGGGGCACCTTGGTGGCTCAGTTGGTTAAGCAGTTGACTTCCGCTCAGGTGATCTCACAGTTTGTGAGTTTGAGCCCCATGTTGGGCTCTGTGCTGACAGCTCAGAGCCTGGAACCTACTCCAGGTTCTGTGTCTCCCTCTCTCTCTGCCCCTCCCCTGCTTGCACTCTCTCTCAAAAATAAACAAAAAAATTTTTTAAAGAAAAGAGGAAAAGTCTCCAATCAATAATTCAAGCTCCCATTATGAAACCTAGAAAAATAAATGCACACCTAAACCCTCAGCAAGAAAAAGTAAAAAAATAATAAAGATATAAACAAGAAATCAGTGAAATTAAAAACAGAAAAATAACAGGAAAAAAACAATAAAAACTAGTTCTTTGAGAGAATAACAACACTGACACATCTCCAGCAAGACCACTGAAATAAAAAAAACACAAATCACCAATATCAGGAATGAGGCAGGGAATATCACTTCAGGCCCTTGCAGGCATCAAAAGAATAATCATATAAAGAATAATCATAGGGTGCTAGGAATAACTATACACACATATATTTGACAACATGGATGAAATGGACTACTTCCCCAAAAATTAAACTACCACAATTCATGAAATATGAAATATCAGGGGCACCTGGGTGGCTCAGTTGGTTAAGCATCCAGCTTTGGCTCAGGTCATGATGTCACAGTTCATGGTTAGAGACCTGGATTCTGTGTCTCTCTCTTGCTCTGCCCCTAGCCAACTCATGCTCTGTCTCTCACTCTCTTTCAAAAATAAATAAGCATTAAAAAAAAGAAAGAAAAGAAAAGAAAAAAGAAAAGAAAAGAAAAGAAAAGAAAAGAAAAGAAAAGAAAAGAAAAAAGAAAAGAAAAAAGAAAAGAAAAGAAAAGAAAAACCAGAGACCCTAATGGTGTCATTTGGGCCAGGCCAACTCACCAAACTGGCGCTTAATATCTAATCTAATCACAATTTCAACCTACCCCAGAAACATCTTAACCTGTCAATCAGGAATTTTGTGATAAACACCAAGGAGGCAATCTGTCACAGTGGCTCATCCAATACCCAAAGGAAGATGAGGTAATCATCTAATAAGACCCCCTGCCTTCCCACCTAAAGGAAGGTGACTCTGTCTGGAACAATACTTTCTTTTCTTTTGTTAATAACTTTCTTGCCCCACCCTCCTTCTTATAATAACTTTCCATTTTCACAACTCCCTGGAGCTCCCCTCTACTTGCTACATGCGATGCTGCCTGATTCATGAATCCATTAATAAAGCCAAGCAGATCTTCAAATTTACTCGGTTGAATATTTTTCTTTAACAGGTGCTACTACTAAATTCACTAAGGAATGGAAATAAGTATTGGCAACATCCTAAAAAATAAACGTGTCAAGTTCTGCATAGCTCTACCAGTTATCACCTATATGATCAACACTCTCATTTAAATGCTGTAGATTACTTCTAAAAGCAACGGAAAAGAGACATGTCTTTAAATCAACAACTGGAGTGTCAGGTCTAGCAATCTGTAAAACTAGATTATACTGTTGTTATATAAAACAACGTAAATACTGTTGGAGAGGTTTTTATTTCCATTACAAATTCTAGAAGAGTTGATCACTCTGAGTTGGATGTGCTAGACTCATGACCATCTGGTTCTCAGGACAGCCCATATATAGGTACTCTAGTATGCATTTTTCACAGTTAGAAAGATACACAAATCTGATCGCTATGTAAGAAAATTGCATGGCTTTTTGGTTGGTCGGATTTGTAATATACAGCACTAAAAGTATGTTCCATAAGAAAAAAAGTTGATAAACTAGACTTAATCAGAGTTTAAAAAGTTTTGCTCTGCCAAAGGGGCTGTGAAAAGATTGAAAAGATAAGCCACAGACTGGGGAGAAATCTGTGTAAAAAACATATTTGCTGTGAGAATTGTACCCTGAATTTATAAAGACTTCTTAAAATTCACTAATAATGAAATGAACGATTCCATTAAAAAAATGGGCAAGAGATCTGAACAGACACTTCACCAAAGAAAATATATGAATGGCAAGTAAGGATGTGAAAAAAATACTACACATCATTTGCCCATAGGGAAATGCAAACAGAAACCACATTGAAATGCCACTGTACATCTATTAGAATTGCAAAAATCAAGCTGACAATATCAAACCCTGGCAAGGGAATGGAAAAATAGGAAGTCTTATTCATTGGTGGTGTGAATGCAAAATGGTAAGCTACTTGGGAAGTGTTCAGCAGTTCCTTATAAAGCAAAAATGTAGTAATCCTACTTCTGGGTGTTTACCTAAGTAAATTTTTCACACAAAAATTCATACACAAGAAGCTTATAGTTGCTTCATAATCTCCCCAGACTGGACACGAGTGTTTTCATTTCTTTTCCATTGACCTTTCCACTATATAAGTACATGATTTTACTATTCCCAGGCAAGTAAACAGTAAGGCTTGATTAAGACCTAACAGTAAGACGTTAATGTCCACAGTAGTATAGATTAAAAACTTGTGCACAGAAATATGTTTCATTAAAACTTATGCCGGGGCACCTGGGTGGCTCAGTCCGTTAAGCTACCGATTTTGGCTTAGGTCATGATCTCACGGTTTACAAGTTCAAGTCCCACGTCAAGTTCTGTTCTGGCAGCTCAGAGTCTGGAGCCTGCTTTGGATTCTGTGTCTCCCTTTCTCTGCCCCTCCCCTGCTCATGCTCTGTCTCTCTCTCTCTCAAAAATAAATGTAAAAAAAAATTTTTTTCATAAAAAGAAAAAATTTATGCCAGCAGTTAAAATTAAAATAATAATCTGGAATCATCTGATATTCCCATTAGATTTCTGAGCATTTTGAAGATTGCTATAAAGCCCAATCTGATGATAACCCACTAATATTCTAATGCTTTCTTGGTTTTATAGCAGTTCAGAGGCAGTTCCTCCGGTTGGGAAAAATATTCCCTGATGCATTCCAAGGTTACTGGCAGGGAAAATTATGTGAAAGTCTTGTATGTAACAGAGCCTTGGTAAATATCAGTTTTTCTCTAATTTCACTTAGGTTCAAAAGCAACATATTTTACACTCTATCCTCTTTGTTTCTGGGCTTTGCTTCATGCAGTCAGGCCATCTTTCAAGTCAGGGTAGAATGTGGGGTACAAATGGAAGCAAGGTTAGATGGCAAAAATATTAATTAGGCTGACACTTCCTCATACTACAAATTCATTAAAAAGTTTTTTGAATTATTTTTTCTTTCAAATTTTAATGACAAAAATATTTAAAAAAGGCATTCTCTAAAAACTTCCAAAAATGAATGAATTTCTTGTTGAAAGTAACACATTCCCCTTACTTCTAACAACTTCAAGCATGCCACTTTTAAGATGAGCTGACAATGCAGAAGTAGCATTCTCTTCATTTGAAGAAAAACAAAAGCAAAACACAACTTTTGTACCCTCAACACAAGCAAATAAAGATTATATGTCTACAAAGCAAGAAAAATAAACATCAGAATTATCTGCAAACATTCCTAATGCTTGCTTAGTTGTCTGTATCACCTACCTGATCTCGTGGCATTTGCTTAATTCTTCTCATTGCCAAGAATCACCTCCCAGCATTTATCACATGATAGAATAGATACAAGTTCTGCAGAGCAAGCTATGGTCTAACATTTTATCTTAAACAGGTTAAGGGTAAAAGGGGAAACAAAGAGACAGGTTTTCAAACCCCCTTCAGATCTTCTGCTTGGTCTGCATTGGAATGGAAGGCTAGGTCATATAGAAAGCAGATGTTCCCCCTTTAGCAGATAGTGCCTACTTTCAGAATAATTGTACCAACTAACACTCTCTATAGCAATGTGTTAAGTTTAGTTTCTCTATGTCCTGGCCCCAGACTTGATATTATCAAATTTTTGGTATGTTTGTGTGTACGTTTGTTGAAAATGAGAACATTCTGGTGGCTATGTAGTGCTATTTCATTGTGATTTTATTTTGCACTGTTCATGTTACTATTTTTTGGACACAGCCTTTTATTTCACTTTATTTTTTTAAAAATGGTAACGTTTATTTTTGAGAGAGAGAGACAGACAGACAGAGCCTGAGTGGGAGAGGAACAGAGAGTGAGGGAGACATAGAATCTGAAGCAGGCCCCAGGCTCTGCGCGGTCAACACAGAGCCAGACATGGGGTTAGGACCCATGAACCATGAGATCATAACCTGAGCTGAAGTAAGATGTTTAATCAACCAAGCCCCACCCAGGCACCCCTACCCTTTTTCTTTCACTTTAAAGTGGCTGATCAAGTCTTTTGTCCTTTTAAAAAGTTGAGTTGCCTGTTTCTTTCTTGGTAATTTTTAAGGATTGTTTATATATGAATCATATGAGATATGTCTATTACAAATATCTCCTACCATTCTGTGGCTTTTCTTTCTACTCTCATGTGACTCCTTTTTAAAACATAATCATATTTTAATGAAATTGCATTTATTAATCTTGTCCTTTATAGCTAGTATTTTTGTGCTCTGTTGAGAAATCTTTCCCTAACCCAAGCTTATGTCTTTTATACAATCTGTATTATCTTCTCTTTATAATTAGATCTATATATTTAGATCTGTAGTGGAAATGGTATTTTGTGTGTATGGCTTAATGTAGAGGTGAACATTCATTTTCCTTCCCTATAGAAGCCTGAATCTTTAAGCAGCCTTGTTATTCTCTGATGTCTTTAATGTTTATTTCCATATTTCATGGTTGTTTATGGTGGGAAGTTTGGTCCTATGTAAATTTTAGCCCTAGAGTTCTAAATGTAGCACACCAAAAGATTTTCCTCTTCCATTAACTTTATATATCAAATGACAAATATTTCTTCAGAATAGTCATAGGATACATATTATATGATGAAGAAAGAATTTTCTGCTTAGAGTCAAGTTCAGGTAAAACCAGTTTTTACTATTACATTAACTTGGAAGGAACATTCTAAAAACACCTGAAAGCCAATAAGTCATAATGGTGTTTATTATATTGATAAATATGAACTATTTCTTGGAAATTTAAGAAAAAAAAATATATTAAAACATTCCATGGGGCACCTGGGTGGCTCTGTGGGCTGAGCATCAGGCTCTCGATTTCAGCTCAGTTTGTGACCTTACAGTTTGTGAGTTTAATCCCCGCATCTGGCTCTACACGGACAGCATGGAGCCTGCTTGGGATTCTCTCTCTCCTCCCTTTGCTCCTTCCCCAACTGCACTCTCTCTCTTTCTCTCTCTCTCAAAATAAATAAACTTAAAAAAACTTTTTTGAAAGGCTCTCTTTTTCTCAAAGGAAAATTAATTAAATATAGGCCACTTTTCAAAAATTGGATTTGGTATTTATTAAAAGAAAAGTGAACAAAGCACACACAAAGATTAATAACTCAAGATTAGAGTAGTACATGAAAGTTTTGGCTTAATAGCCCCTAGAAAATTAACACAGTCCACCTTAAAAAAGAGATGGAAATTATATTATTTCCGGAGTATACTAAAAAACAAAAATTTCACAAGAAACAATAACTTTTAAATAAAGAATGGAATTAAGAAATGGTGTTATTGGGCTATTTTTAAAGCAATAACAAAAATGTCTCAAACACAACTTGAATATATTCTGAAATGCTTAGGGTATGGATTCTTACACATTCCTCCTTTAAACAGTTTTAAGCAAAAGCCTGGATTTAGCACTTCTCTTCCTTCTGCAAAGAGCCTTCTTCCAGATATTGATGAGGACTTCCAAACACATCTTTGAAAACCCTGGTCAAATGTTCTCCTCATCTCTTCCCCTATAATGTTCCTTCTACAGTGATGCTCTTTCCACTCTGTGTCACTTTTCTCTGGGGACTTAACCTGTATCTTAAATTTTATTTTGTGCTGTTGTTTGCTTGTTTGATATCTCTTTATAAAGATATAAGAACAGAAACATTATTTTAACTCTATAAAGGCATTAATTCAGACAGTGCCTGAAACACTACGTATATATTTAAAAACAAAGAAATAAGTGATTGAATAAACATATGAATTTGGCATCTTTCATATATGTGGTCAAACACCAATTGCAGATTTAGAAATATAATCAGATTTCTTGGATCCCACTTGTGTTTTCCTTTCAACAAACATGACATCATTTTTTCTTTGTGTAGACTTTTAAAAAATCAATTGTACTGAGGTATAATTTACACACATGTAAATTCATACATATATATATATATTTATATATATATAATTATATATAGTTATATATATATAATTATATATATATACAGTTATATATATATATAGTTGTATATATAGTTATGTAACCACCATCACAATGAAGATATAGAATATTTCCATCACCTCCAAAAATTCCCTTGTGCCCTTTTTAGTCAACCCCCTCTCATTGACCCCAACTACTGGCAAACATGGGTCTGAGTTTTGACTAGTAGTAGTAGTAGTTTTACCTTTTCCAGATCATGAAAAAGGAATAATAACATATATAGTCTTTTGTTTCTGGCTTCTTCTCCAGAGCATCCTGCATTTGAGATTGTATCAGTGTCACTGTTTGCCTTTTATTGATACTCTTGTTCCTGCTCAGAAGCCCAGAGGGTTCAATTTTCTTTAGTTGTTGACTGAGGCTCTTACCTTGTGCTTAGAGTGGCAGCTGAGCATCTAAAGGGTTTAATTTGTCTACTCCCTTTGGTAATCCCTGTACACCTGTGCTACAGAGGAGCTTTCTCCTTTCTCCATGTTCTTGTACCTCCCCCAGTGGTAGATCGTGGTTGTTACAAATATGTTAAAAGACTGAGGCAGGTTACAATTTCAAGACTTTATCTGAGCAAACATCAATTTGGAATGCAACAGCACCAAACCAAAAGAAGTCACCAGCGCAAAATCGTGGCTTTTATAGAGAGGATGAGAAGGAAAGCAAAGAATTTATCTGATTGGTTACCGCTTAAGCCATTACTTTATTTGGGAAAGTCTGGTTGGCTGTTTGTGATTGGTTGTTCTCTGTTTCATTTTCACAGATTGGACTACATGGACTGGCTTAAGCTTTGGTTTGCTTACCTAGGCTGTCAAAACATTAGAGATAACTCAATCTAATGGCTTCCTTGTGTAATTACTTTAACAGGTGCTAAGTTTGTCATGGAAGTTGGTGGGGTTCCCTTTTGCCTTGGTCCAGGCTCAATCTTAAGCCTTGTGCTTTCTCAGTGGTCCTGCCCCTCTTCCCTGTGACAGCAAAACTCTGCCTATATCTTGGCTGAGAATTTTTTGCCCAAGGGATATTACACCTACTTTTCCCAAGCAATGGCACTTTGTGTATTGGGGCCACAGGGTGTTTTATCTCTCCACTGGCAGCTTAAGGCTATACTTAACAGGAGAGAAGTTTCTGTGAAACTGGACAGGTTTTTCCCTATTCTCCAGCAGCCACTGACCATCCCCTCTACACCTTGTTATACCAAGAGAGATCCTCTCTTTATCTCATGCCCTGCCCCCAATCTTTCCCTTAAGCACCCTACAGAAGACCCCGTAAAAGAAGAGTTTGAGAGAGATGAGTTGTGTTTTGTGTTTCAGCAATTCCAAAGTGGTGTTTACGTGGTTGCTTCATAACCTCAGCTTTCTGATAGGCTTGAGAAAACGTGCTTTTGGTGATTATTTGACATTTTTGCATTAATAATATGAAAGCAACACTTTTTTGTAGAATTCTTCATCCTAAGCAGATAAAAATGTTTGTACAGTCAGCATGGGGATTTTCTGCAAATGCTACTCTATTTTAGGTAGGATTCATTACTGCAGGTTGCTTACCATGAGCCACAATTTATTTTACATGAAAGGATTATTTGAGATCAAAAACCAAAATGAAATTGGTCTTTTATGCCAGACATAACTCTTTTGAAATCATCTGCCAACAGGATAAAATTTAATAAATACTATTATTTTGAAAAATAGCACAACTGAGAAATATCAGAACAGTTGGTGAACATTCTGGGTGTTTTTTACCGTATTATCAATCACACACAATTTATCTGTTGCCTTTTTCATGTACCCTTTGTCCGGTTTGCTTGTTTGTACTTTTTTACATGATTTCAGCTTCATCTTCTACTTTGATTTGAGCAATCAAGATATAGCTAAAAAATTCTTACAGTTTTTAAAGGCTATAAAATTGTAAACTTTCTTATGCCATCCATATAAAAATGCATAGAAAACTGAGAGGAATTACTTCAAAATGTCACAATAGTTACCACTGAGTCTTAGAAATATTGATTTCATAGTTAGTTTTTCTTCCTTTTCTCTTTCTCAATTACAGAAATGAAACATTACTATTATTAGAAAAAGAGCTTAAACTATCCTAATATTCAATAGACTTTTTGTGTATAATATACCATCCCAAAAGTCCAATTACAAATTTCACTTCAGTGTAGAAAAAGGCCTTCTTCTCTACTCCTAACTTCTTACCCATCATTTTCTCCTTTGACTGTGGAAACTCAATCCTCAATCTTTGAAGCTTTTATCTTTGTTTCTTTCTTTGTTATTCTTCTGTCCTTCATTGATAGTGTCACAAAATCCCAATATTTTAAAATGTAATTATTATTTTCCATCTCCACAGTCCAGCCTCTCAATTGTACATTAAGTATCTAAGGTATTTATCTTAATAATGCCCAGCTAAAATTGAGAGACTATTAGTTGTGCCTACGACTTTAAGATAAACATTTCATCTTTAATTGTCTTTGAATTTAAAGACAAATTTCTTTTTTTTTTTTTTTTAATTTTTTTTTTTCAACGTTTTTTATTTATTTTTGGGACAGAGAGAGACAGAGCATGAACGGGGGAGGGGCAGAGAGAGAGGGAGACACAGAATCGGAAACAGGCTCCAGGCTCCGAGCCATCGGCCCAGAGCCTGACGCGGGGCTCGAACTCACAGACCGCGAGATCGTGACCTGGCTGAAGTCGGACGCTTAACCGACTGCGCCACCCAGGCGCCCCTAAAGACAAATTTCTTAACTAAGAGTGTTTCTTCTTCCAGTCAATACTATTATTTAGTAGGAAGTTACTACTCTGAGTAACTATATTTAAATATTATTAATTTATATTAGGGAGGTAAATTTTCCAAGTTTCCTTTTCTTGTTGATCTGATTATGTTACTTCCTCTGTTGGGTACTTAAATTGCTTGATTTTTACTCCATGAAAATAATCTAATAACCTTACTATGCTGTATTTATTTGTTGCTGTTTTTTTTTTTAAATCATAAACCTAGTCTTTACTTTTCTCATAGATAATTTTTTGGTGCCTGCAAGTTCTTCCATTATGTTCCTTAGCTCTGCCAGCTTCTACATTTTCATAAAATACTACTTCCATTTAAAAATAACTTTCCTGGGGCACCTGGGTGGCTCAGGTGGTTAAGCATCTGACTTCAGCTCAGGTCATGATCTCCCAGTCCATGAGTTCCATGAGTTCAAGTCCCACATCAGGTTTTGTGCTGGCAGCTCAGAGCCTGGAGCCTGCTTTGGATTCTGTGTCTCCCTCTCTCTCTGCCCCTCATCCACTCATGCTCTGTCCCTCTGTCTCTCTCTCTCTCTCTCTCAAAAATAAATATTTAAAACTTTTTAAAATAAAATAAAATAAAATAAACTTTCCAAATCTTTCTCATACGACAACAAACCTTTGGCGGGGCGGAATGGTCATAGGTCAAACAGCAAATAGTTATGTCAAGGTCATCTATCAATGCTTCATGATATTTTATGGTTTCAAAGTCTTGAATCAGACAGAATTTAAGAGGAGGCTGTGTCAGTAATCTTAATTATTTTCATGCTGCTTCTTTCATTCTTTCCTAAGTCCCTCACTTTTTACTTTGTTTTATTTTTTGATCTTCCAGCTTTAAACAAAATTCTGCCTTGAGGCACGGAGCACTTCAGCTTCAACCATGATATTACCTGGCAATCTCTAACGTGGAATCCTTGAATCAGCAACAGTTTGCCACCCACCTCCTTATTGTTCGGTGCTCATATCAAGCCCAGAACCTACTGACTCTAAGGATACATCTCTTCCCTTCACTGTCCCTATGCAGATCATGATCACCAAATTTAGCATCATTTTGGTCCTCCCTTCAAGTGCTAATTAATAATTTTATGCAAAAAAAGTAGTTCTTTTCAAGTGTAGAAGATTTGCCCCTGCACACCCTAGTACAGGCACTAAAGACCTCCAAGCCCAGGAAAATTATGCAGGACAATGACTACCTGTCTGACAGAAATTCCCAATAACAAAACTCAGCCCTCTAAAGCTCCCCCCACCAAGCTCATGTACACCTGCCTTTTTCTTGTAGCGTGATCTATATAATGAAGGCCATACAGAGATCCTTATTCCCCAATACTGAGTTCAACAGTGCATACAGAAGGAATACATAGATGTGAAAAGCACTGATACCATATTCTTAAAAAACAGTTGTGTGAAGTAGAATTGGAATCTAGTCCATAATGCAAGTTTTTCTGTTGCCTCTCTCAATAACAAGTTGTAATGCTATGAGGTGACATTTTATCACTTTGAGCCCGTTTCCTTTTAGCAAAATGAGAAGTTTGGACTAGCTAATATTAATGGTTTCCACTAGATAGAATATTCCTCAATCATTTTATATGAGTTGAAAACTTACAAAACGGATATATCACATGAAGCTTGTTCCCATTATTTAACAACTATTTATAAGCAAAATGCCAACAAGACTAGTATGTTGATGAAAAACATAAGTGTTAAAAAAAAAGAAAAAATAAAAGTTTTGGAATCACATAAACCTGGGCTAAACACCTGCTCTACTACTTACTAATTATATGCTTTTTGGTAAGTTAGTAATTATCCTGAGCAATAGTTAGCTAATTTGTAAATACAGATAATAAAGAACTGCAGAGTTATAAAGATTAAATGAAATCATTTTTCTTGGTTCATCTTACATAATTCCTAAAATGTATTTTAGGCCTATCGCTTGTCTCTTTTCTCAACACCATTTATGAAAGAAACCACCACATGTTTTTAAATTTTTTTTTAAGCCACCTGGTCTATGGTATTTTATTATGGCAGCCTGAGATGACTAATACAAGATTCCATTATTAAGAAACCACCAATTTTAGAAGACTAAAGTCAAAGAAATCCCACCTTCTAAATAGTAGATATTTGACTGCTTTTAATGTATGCATTTAAGTGGCAAAATTTTTATGTAAATAAATAGTTGAGGGACATCTGATGTCATAGGAACTTCCAATTGGAAAATATTGTCAAACACAAGGCTTCCTCAAGTGTATTTATTTGAATTTCTTTAAATTCTCTTTTTGATTTCCTTTCTAACAGATAAAGGAAATATGACAAAGATACAAATCAAAGCACAAGATTATAACACACATACATATCGTAAGCAAAAGAATATAATTGGCAGACTTTTTAAATTATTTTTACCAAATTTATTCACGAAGCTCTCTCAATATTCTAACATCTATGCATCACAGCTGAAGAATAAGTGTTGGCTAATTTGTCTCAGCAGGGAATAACTCTTATCTAATGATAATTTATAGTTTTGTTTACCATTCTATTATGAAAGCTAATTATTTGTCTGAGTAAGAATTTCTGCCCTATTAAGCCATTGGTGAGTGAAAATACAATTTAAATTTTATGATTGCTTTCAATTCACAAGTTTTATACCTCTCATTAGGGAATCATATTCCTTCAGGATTTTTGTGAATGCATATCCCTAGAAGAACTAACAAGTCCTTCTTACATTTTTAAGTTTATTTATTTATTTTGGTGGGGGGAGGCGCAGAGAGACATAGAGAGAATCCCAAGCAGGCACTGCGCTGTCAGCACAGAGCCCAAGGCAGGGATCCATCTTATGAACCTCAAGATCATGACCTGAGCCAAAATCAGGAGTTGGGTGCTTAACTGAGCCACCGAGGTACCCTGAAATCCTTCTTATATTTTAAATCATGATTAGCAGAAGCTGCAGTAAGCACCAAAGACCAAAACCTAAGTCACTTGACGTGTAGTGACTCAATTACGTGACCAGGATGGCAAGTTATTATTAGCCTTCTCATCTAAATGGCTCTATTTGACATGAATCAAGAAAGTATTTTCTTCCTACTGTTACCAAATGGCTTGTGGATGTCCTTTAATAATTAAAAACCACCCCTGTTCCATCATTCGTAGACCACTTCCATGTGTCAAACCAATTCAACAGTCAAGACCAGGCACTAAAAATAAAGGTCTAGAGAAATATGAAAGAAACAAAGAGACAGCTGTCATCAAACACCTCAAGTCCTCACTTTCTGATCTCCTTCTATGCAAAATAGTCTATGCAAAATAACTTAGCCTTATTTATTTATTTAAAATAAATACAATGTAGCAGATTCAGAGCTAATAGCTCCTGTTAAACAAGGACTCAGCTATGTGATTCCCCAACTTTCCTACTCTGAGAAGAGTCAAAAGAAAATAGTTTTCTCCCAAAGAGAATGGATCTCTGTCAATACACATAGAAACATGGTTTCTTACACATTCTAGAAGTGTGCACTGTTAACAATAATGTCTATTTCACAAAACCCTGGTGAGGATCAAACAAGACAATAATATGTACATGAATTCCTTGCAAACTATACTAGTCATTGCTTCATATTATAAATGTCTTGAGGTTTTTCAGGGAAGGCAGAAGAACATGGTGTAGTATATTGTATAAGTACCTTAAAATTCTAAGTTTGGTAAGTGAAATGAACTGGAGGGTTGGTTTTACTTTGTGTACAATAACAATAAAATGAAACAGGTAATATTTGTAGATACAGATGATTTTACCAATAACGACAAAAGACAATATATAGGCACATTGGGGCTTCAGGGTTATTACACACTCTCTCTCTCTCTCTCTCTCTCTCTCTCTCTCTCTCACACACACACACACACACACACACACACACACACACACAATCAAAAGACAGACTTTCATTAAAGAATAAATTCCCAGCCAACTCATTTACTAAGACCTTATTTTTAAGAACAATATTTACTCATTTTATCATTTTCATTCTTCTCATTTGTATAACATTAGAAGAAAAAATGATGTCAAAATTAGTATTTCCAAACATTTAGTACAAATCCTCCTCAATCTATGATGGGATTACAACCCAATAAACTCACTGTAAGTTGAAAATATCCTAAATCAAAAATGCATTTATTATACCTAACCTATAAAACATCAGAGCTTAGCCTAGCCCATCCTCAACATGCTCAGAACACTTATGTTAACCTGAAGTCAGGCATAATCATCTAAAACAAAGTCTATTTTATAATAAAGAGTTGAATATCTCATGTAATATATTGAATACAGAACTGAAAGTGAAAAACAGAATGGTTGTGTGAGGACAGAATGGTTGTAAGTGTATCAATGGTTTACCGTCATAATCATGTGGCTGGCTAGGAGCTGTGACTCACTTCTACCGCCCAGCATCATGAGAGAATATTGCACTTAATTCTCTGGCTCAGGGAAAAGATCCAAATTCCAAATTCAAAGTTTCTACTAAATGTGTATCACCTTCCCACCATCATAAAGTAAAAAAATCTTAAGTTGAAACATCACAAATCAGGGACCATTTGTAATCAGCAGTAGATATAAGGTTTGTAAGAAGATAATAAGTCACACTGTTTCAGTAATCCCCTGAAGCTGCTTGTTCACGTCCACTGCCTACAGATCAAAGAGAATTGCTCATTAATAAAAGTGAATATCCCAATAACACAGTGAGATTGTGTCGGTTTAATGTGCCATTGAGAACTGATTATGCATTGCTTTTTATTTTGCTTTGTTTTAGAAAGTGACAATTCTGGTACATTCAATAATTCCCTCAACTCACTTTTTCAGATTCATTGTTGGAAAAAAAGTTATCTGTTTCAACCTGAGAACACAAATATTTTCAATTTGGAACTAAATATGTTTAGGTAGATGATGGATGAACCAGGAGTGATTTACACTAAGAATGGAGGAGGGGCACTTGTATGGCTCAATGGGTTAAGCGTCAGACTTTGGCTAAGGTCATGATCTCATGGTTTGTGAGTTTGAGCCCCACATCGGGCTCTGCACTGACAGTGTGGAGGCTGATTGGGATTTTCTCTCTCTTTCTCCCTCTCTGCCCCTCTCCCAATCACGCTTGCTCTTTCAAAATAAATGAACTTAAAAACAAAATGGAGGAAATATCTGGGAAAAAAACTCAGCCTATGCAAAGAGAAGCAAAATGCATCAACCATCTCCTTCAGCTAGAGTATCAAGTCTATCTATTTACATGGCAACTAGTCTCCCCCAGTCTGAGACCAACTCACTTCTCTACCTTCGCTTCCTTACATTCCAAGATGTTTTCATCAGCTTAGGCTGCCATAACAAAATCCCTTTGACTGAGTGGCTTAAACAACAGATATTTATTTCCCACAATCCAGGGGGCTGGAAACTCCAAAATCAAGATCTAATAGGGTTCAGTTTCTTCTGAGAGCTCTCTTCCTGGCTTACAGAAGGCCTCCTTCTTGTTGTATCCTCATTTGGGAAAAACAGCAAGCAAGTTCTCTTCTTATAAGGCATGAATCCCATCATGAAGGCCCCACCTTTATGACCTCATTTAAACATAATTACCTTCCAAAGGCCCATTACCAAAACCCACCACATTGAGGGGGAGGGCTTCAACATATCAATGGGGGTGGGGGTGGGGTGGGCGCAATTCAGCCCATAACACCTGGTTCTTCCTTCTCTATGCTTTAGCACATTGCCTGAAATTTCTTCTCACCTCTATGATGCTTACTGACTCAATTCCCTTGTCCATGCTGCATTAGGGACTCATTTCTTTACCCACCGAATTTCTAGCCACACTTGAAAGCTCAATCCTAATATCACCTGCTCCTGGAAGATTTTCTTTCACCTTTCCAAGAAGTGACTTTTCTTTATGAGTTAATACTTACCTATATATATACACATGTCACTGCATTCACTATCTGAGTAACGAGTGGTTGTACATTTTTCCCTGCTAGATTTTTAGTTCCTTGAAGACAAGGACTGTGTTATATCCATCTCTCTATCTCCTGAGTCTAATATAGCACCTGAAATGCGATGGGCTCTGTAAGATATGTGTTGATGAATTGATAAATGAGTGAATGAAGAAAAAAAGATGGTCCAGAGAGTGAAGGCAACCTCAAAACGAAGGGAAAACATTCTGTGTAGCATATTTCTCAAACTGAAACATGTGCAAAGCCGGGGGAATATAGCAATGTAGCAAGGAGTCAATAAAACCACCTGAGAATTGGGAAGAAATGTGTTGTCATTGTTGATTTTGTATTTGTCTTTAATTTCTATGCTCTTAAAATTTTTTTTTCACGTGCACGAAGAGTAAAATCCAGAGAAGAGCAAAATTCACTTTTAATATTGGCTAATTTGGTATCTTTTCTTTCTTTCCCTCTTTCTTCTGACATTTCCTCTCCTTTCCTCTCCTCTCCTCCCCTTCTCTTCTCCCTCCCTCCCTCCCTCCGTCCATCCCCCCACCCACTCTCTTCCCCCTCCCCATAGCTTTGAAAGTAAAAATGTTGATGCACAAAGAGTGATTATAATGTGGGGTGTGTGTGTGTGTGTGTGCGTGTGCGTGCGTGTTTATCAGAGAAGCTGAGAGAATTGGTGATTTGTGCTATTGTCATGTCATAGTGAAGAGAATGAGGTATTATGTTTAGAACTAAATATGCTGGGCACATTAACATGGGCCTTCCAGCTTGCCCCAGCCTATTTAGCAAAGGAGATGGTGTCTGATTCCTTGGCATATCTCTGCAGCTTGCAATTTAGCTATTTGAAAGTGATTTTGTCTCTTTTTTTCCTTCTGCTTCCCTCACACAAATGCGCATGCACACACACATACGCGTGCACACACACACACACACAAATCATTTCAATGTCCTGCAGTTATGTTCACACAAGTTTGTTTAGAAACACTGACATTCTAATTCCTTCCTGTATACTTTGCCTCCCGAACACTTCCTTTGTTTTTTTAAGTAAACTCTACCGCCAACGTGGGGCTCAAACTCAGCACCCAAAGGTCAAGAGTCTGTGCTCTACAGATTGAGCCAGATGGGTGCCCCTCAAACATTTCCTTTGCATCACAAAAGTAACAAACACTTTATTTGTGGTGTTTTATTATAATTAACTTTTCAATTTAATTTCTAAGGTAACATAATGTTTAGTTGATTAAACTAACGTTCAAGAGTGAAGGTTAAAAAGGAAATTTGAGGCAAAAAAAAAAAAGCCAGAGGATGGAAATTTGGAAACCTGAAATCAGAAAGGATTATGACAGATATGATGCTGATCACTGTTGGCCATGACACAGTGACCCACAGAGTTTGATTATTCAGGAGACATTTCTTTCAAGGTAGACTGCATATATAAAAGAGTTTGCATTGAAAAGAAAATTGGAGACTAAGGTTAATGACCTCCTCTACAATCCTTCTAATGTTAAAATGACTTTGACAAAAATTTTGATCAATACTGGAATATAACAGGGTTTTTCCCAGTTTTGGATCACTGAACTCACGTGCATTCTATAGAGGGGCCTGAAGTTGAAGCAGCAAAATTTTAAGTGTTATTCAGTAAAATCTCGGTCTTGTGGCTTGTGTGCCAAGTGGCACAATTTGGAAGGAAGTTCATTCTCCTCACTTATGGGAACATGTTAGAGGAGAGAACTGACACGGCTGCCTAGGGTGCTGAGTCATCTAACCCACATCTGACCAGAGAAGGAGAGGGAGAGGCACTGGCCAGCTAGCAGCGTTGGTGGGAATGTGTGGCCCTGCCATCAAATAGGAACTTTCAATGGATTGATTTGGAGCCTAAGTAGACAAAATGGTGATTACTCATGAAAATTGGGAAGAGATTTCCCAAGTTCACAACAAATGTTGCCAAATACCTAGACTCTTGTTGTCAGCGGAAGTAGCATTCAGTGAATATATCTCAACCCCATTCCATAGATGGTAGTAACTCTGTTCCTCACAAGGTCTCCAGGGATTCAGGGGATGGAGGTAAATAGGCAGTGCTTAAAAGGGGAAGAATCTGCTTTCCCAGTCCACTCTGGTTCTGAACTCATCCTTCTACTGAACTCGTGAAAGTTTGGTGTTACCTCATCACCCTATGTGTGTACCTCACTTTTCAAATGATAGAACTCTACCAAGTGGTGTTTTGCCAAGAAACATTTATTTCAGAAATGTGTGTTTATGGCAGACTGTGCCAGAAGACAGCTTATACCTGTAGTTATGCACAAAACTTAAATATGAATGTTAGCTATATTCATGCTTGAACATCTCTAGACTATTGTCTTGTGCCGAGGCATCTAGTCTATCTCCCATGGTGCCCTCTCCACTTGGACCCTCCTTGAGGGCCTAGATCTTCCCACAGAATGGCCATTAAAGTTGTGTTATCCAACAAAGCTCTACATAGTAGAAACACTGGATAAGTCATTTTAAAGTTACATAAAATTGGGGGTTTGTGGAAATATTTTTAAAGTATTTTGTAAACTACATCCGCAGTTTTAGACTGTGCAAATATCTTTTGTAATTTGATAAATGTTAAAAATCTATTTAAACAGAGGCTTAAAGAGAATTCATTCAATCTCTACAAACTCTTTGTAATTGCCATTGGGACAAAGAGAACAGGATGACAACTTTCTTACATCAATTTCTGTGAAGGCAATCATCAAGGGATGTTAAAAACAAAAGCGTAGAAAGAAAACATCATTTTAAACAAGAAACATTCCAGTGAAGATAAACCATTCTGAGACATAACAAATAAGGGATAATTTATCACCAACCTCATTATCAACAAATATTCACTAAGCCCATCTATGGTGTGCAAATGCTTTGTACAAGATTCTTTTAGTTTCTTGGCAGTCTAAAACCCCTGAAGACCCTAAAAAGAAGGAAAGATTTATAAATATCTAAGAAACAGAAAGAGGTTATTATTGATTTAGAAATTTAACATTTAGCACTTTAAGTAGGCCACAACTATTTCTGGCATATATATAGTGTGGTATGCATTAAAAAAAATGAATAAAAATGTAAAAGGCAGTAAGTTTCCTAAGGTTATTATTTACATAACAAGCCTTAGCCAATGTCTATATACTGTTTATATTCAACTCTTCAAAACAATTTATTTTGTTTATTTGGTTTTAGTTGATTTTATTTCATATTATCATCCCACAGTGAAGGAATACCATTTAGATGGGTTATATCAGTCAAGTTTACATGTAATTTTGTCTATTTTAATAATAGAATCAGAGCAATCCTTCTTAGGGTGCCAGTCATTATTAGAAATTTGTTAATTAATCTCTCTTGTACAAATACAGTATTTGTATATTTTTCAGTATTTGTACAGTATTTTTTATTCACTGTAAAGTAAGTGGAACATAGGCCTCGTACTGTGCTTGGTTAATGATGGAGGACAGTTAAGGTCTCAAAATAGAATCTTTTTTTTCTTTTTTGAAGTGGTACTCATGCAGCAAAACTGAATTATAGAGTTTGTTACACCTAAATTGGCCACATTTTTATCAAATATTCCCTCTGTGTTATATTACAAAGGCCTAACTTGGTATTGACTCAAAACTGTAGTTGAAATAATATTGAAAAAGAAAGATCACTACATTTGGAATTAGCTCTCAGTTCTAGTTCTTGTGTCTATTCATGCAGCCAGTATTAGCTTAGGTGGATAAATCCCCTTAATTTCTTTGATCCTTAGTTTCTCACCCAGAAAATGAGGGGCTGAATTGCATTATTGTTGTGTGACAATGCATAGGGAATGGCCCTTTCAAAGAGACCTGAAATTGATGTGTGATCGGGATCTTTAACTTTCAAATGTTGTAAATAATTTGGACTTGCTGCGTCCTACATCTTGATACTTATTTTGCTTCTTTGGTTTTTTTGCCCTTGGGCCTCACATTGATCCTAATTAGATTTGGATTTTTATCTTAACCCAGGAAGGTAATGATAGCTCTTCTCCCAAACCTTATGTTGCCAACAGTCTAAGCCCTCTTAGTCTGTCATCAGAGCCCCCACATCTTTTCTATCCTCCAGTTTGGGTACAGGTTTGCAGTTTTATGTTTCTCTCTGATATATCATCAGCTCGCATTAGAATTAGCAGATCCAGAGATAATATCATATGTAAGCCTCCTCCTATTCTATTTTTCTTTTCTTTTTTCTTTTTTTTTCTAGGTGGGGAGGGATGTTCCATAGACCTAGAGTACCTAATGCAAAATAAGATCGGAGATTACAAAATAAACACTTCACTGTTCTTGCTGACGCTATACCTATGAATCAGCCCAGCCTCCAACTCTCTAAGATACTCATGGTCAGTAAGAGCTAACAAAGAATATTTCAGCTCTATTCATGGAGAGCACCTGTTTTGCTTCACTTTGGATTTTTATCATGTTCTCTCTGACTTTGGATTCTTGCTTTTCTGAATTTAACCCCCAGTTTTTTCCATAATTTTGAATTGGCCTCCTCCTTTTGTTGTCCCTGAATTCTTTTGAGTCTCTTTCTAAAATGCAAATCCTTATGCTAATATAGATACTCTTACGTGGATTAGGACTGTACATCATCATGCAATGCAAACACACACCCAAATGACATGCAATACATATTAGCTACACTGAGTCTCTACTCCCCAAACAAATAATGCAGCTATTTCTGAATGAGAACACATGGTCAAAATGTAAAGGCAAGCACATGAAAAGTGTCTCAACATCACTAGCCATCAGGAATATGAAAATCAAAACCACAGTGAGATACCACTTCATACTCAGTGGGATGCCTATAAATAAAAGGCAAAGAGTAACGTAAGTTGGTAAGATTGTGAAGAGATTGGAACCTTCATACAC
Source organism: Neofelis nebulosa (assembly GCF_028018385.1). Classification (NCBI taxonomy): domain Eukaryota; kingdom Metazoa; phylum Chordata; class Mammalia; order Carnivora; family Felidae; genus Neofelis; species Neofelis nebulosa. The sequence continues at coordinate 36,547,942 of NC_080782.1, read as the reverse complement.
TGCAAGTAGGGATGTAAAATGGTGCAGCAACTTTAGAAAACACCCTGGTAGTTCCTCAAAAGATTAAACACAGAGTTGCCATATCATCCATTAATTCCACTCCTAGAGAAATGAAAATATATATCCACACAAAAACATGTACACATATGTTGATAACAGCATTTTTCATAACAGCCCCAGATGGAAACACCCAAATGTCCATCAGTGGGTGAATGGATAAATAAAATGTGACATATCCATACTGTGAGATATTATTTGGCAATAAAAAAAGGAAGTACTGATACATGCTACAACATGGATGAACCTTGAAAACATATGCTAAGTGAAAGAAGCCAGTCCCCACAGACCATATATTGAGTGATTCCATGTATATGACAAGTCCAGAATAGACAAATCAAGATGGAAGATAGATTCATAGTTGTCTAGAGTTGGAAAGGAATGGTTTGGAGGGGAATAAAGAGTGACTGACCCCAAATACGCGGTTTCTTTTTGGGTGATGCAAATGTCCTAAAATTGATGGTGAAGGTTGCCAAACTGTGAATTTGCTAAAATCCATTGAATTGTGTACTGTAAATGGTAGCATTGTATGGTATGTGAATTATAACTCTATAAAGCTGTTATATATAAAAATAAAAGTAAAGACAAGTGAAAATCTGGAAAACAAGTTCTTAGTAATTTCTTCTTTGTCTTACTTGGATTTGGAGATATCAATAAATTTTAAACCAGCACTCTTAATTCTCAATGCTTATATGAAACAAACCTCAGATTCTTGGCAAATTCCACAAAGATGAAAGGCAACAAAGTGATCCCTTGCCTAATTATTATCATTTTAGAAAGGGCAGCACTCACTGAAGCCTGACAGTGAAAAGTGAAATGATCCAACATGCTATTTTTTCCCACAATTGCAAAGAATGAAAACAAACAACTACTTATTTCCTCCAGACCCAGAGTTGCCAATTTATGCACAAAAGAGAAGTATAATGTTGTGGCAGCTATGTCATAAATGCAAGTGGGAAATTTGAAATTTGTGCTCTAGAAAATATTCACAAAGATGCATAAAGTGAAATTACGCCTCCCAAGATTAGCTAATGAGCAATCAGTGAATGAGATCCTTTCCAGGGGAGGAATCTTTCTCACCCAAATGTTTGTGCAGTGTCCAGAATACCTCAGCATATCTGACAACCTCAATCAAAGATTTTGAGGCTTAGAAAAATTTTCTGCAAAGTTTAGGACAAAATGCAAGCTAAGAGTGGCTGATATTTTTAGAGTCTAAATACAACCTCAACTTTCAATCTTTATATAATTTTTTGTTGTTTTATATTCCTATAGTAAGCAATAACATAGATACTTCGTGATGGCTGCAATTTTTCTTTCATAAACTTTTCATGATTTTAACTTTGACAATGCTGCTATGTGAATCAATTTTCCTATGTGAAAAATATATTATAATAAAAATACATCCCAAGTTCATTGTCAGGAAAGTAGCAGAGGTTGATCAAGAATGTTTGCAAATCATTTGAAAATATCAAGTATCTGGCAATACAGCCCAGATTATCATAGGCAAATAGGCAAATAAGTACCATCTAGGTCAAGGATCTATATGTAGGAGTACCTATTATCATGTTTTAACTTGAGATATTGTTAAAGTAATAAAATGTTAATTAAAATAATAAAATTAGGGGCGCCTGGGTGGCGCAGTCGGTTAAGCGTCCGACTTCAGCCAGGTCACGATCTCGCGGTCCGTGAGTTCGAGCCTCGCGTCGGGCTCTGGGCTGATGGCTCGGAGCCTGGAGCCTGTTTCCGATTCTGTGTCTCCCTCTCTCTCTGCCCCTCCCCCGTTCATGCTCTGTCTCTCTCTGTCCAAAAATAAATAAAAAACGTTGAAAAAAATAAAATAAAATAATAAAATTATTTGCTAAAAACAGCATAAGCCACACAAGAAAAAAATCATCGGCCATTGAGCATATGTTAGCTTATACGTAATTATAATCAATGAACCTCAATATTACACAAATATATTTTGATACTAATTTGTGGATTTTCCTTGATGAGGACCTGGTACGAATGTCTGGAACCAGTCTCTCTTCCCATATTTTGCCAATCTACTTTTTGTCACATGCCCACTGGTGCCTTACCCTCCCTATCTGTTTTTGATGGGTTCTTTTTCAGTTGCAACTCATTACTATTTGTAGAAAGTCATTAGTCTTCATAAATTGATTTCTGTGCTTTATTTTTTCCAATAAGCTTTTCCCTTTGGTCAAAAGATTTGCTTTCTAGACTGATAGTGAATTCTACCATTGCTCAGTACCATGAAACTACTTATGTTAAATTCTAAATATTCCCTCAGCAGCAACAGCTGTCCATTTATAATACTTGCAGAAACTAAATTAGTAAACAAAACCCATGGTAACTTCTCAGATTTAGTGACTTGACCTTTGCACTCAATTTCAAATTGGCTGTACTGTTATGAAAGTCATCAATATACTAAAGTTTCTGGACTCTAACAGCATTTCTGTTGAGATCCTCTAATCAAGAGGGAGACTGAACAGGAGTCCTTCTTACCATATGCTCTGATGAGATGCAACAAATTTATTTAGGACCCACCATGCAGCCTGGGCAAGGCTTGAAGAAGCCTTCCTAAGTGTCAAGGTTTAAGCTGTAGGGGGTTATATATTTCCTGCTGCTTGATATCCAAATTTCTGTACATTCCTAGGGCACACTGCCTTCCCAACATAGACCATGATATTCAGTCACCCTTCACAGCATGGTTCTCTGGTCTTGTCTCTGGGAGTTAAAGTCATTTGTATCATAATCAATGGTCATAATTTACAGTTGCTAAAAAAGACCAAAAAAACTAATGACTTCTGTTTACATATTAATAAACGGGCAAACAGCATAATAATCATCATACCTACTGTATGTGTGCACTTGTGCTGAAACTAAGATAAGCATTTATGTACATTATCTCATTTATTTTCAGAAGGATTATTTTAAGAAGATATGATTATTAGTCTTATTTTATAGTTGAGAAAAGTTAAATTTAATAAGGTAAAGTAACATGCCCAAGATGACACAGCTAAAAAGTGACATAAACAGCTTTTGAGTCCAAGTCCTACCTCATACTTAACATTTTCTCCTTTGAATCACTTTAGAGGTATATGTATGCAGTACATATATATGTGTATAATATATATACATGTGTGTGTGTGTGTAATAAATGGCTTATGACTGACAATTTATTAGGTCATGATAAGAATAACTAATTATAAGAAAATATATTTTAAGCAGTGTTGCTTAATAAGGTATTCAAGATAAATGACAGAAAGTCTTAAGCAATAAATGCTTCTCTCTCAGAGAGAGAACCACTCTTTTTTAGCCACTTAGTTCTCTGTAACTTCAACAAGTGTAAAATAATTTTAATGGTGTGTTACGGAAGAGCAATGGTTTTAGACATTATGGGGAAAAGAATGGAAATGTTCAAGCTGCATGGAAGAACTTCATGTAGGATTGCAAAAGACCATGCCAGTTCCCTTAGCTTTTCCATCTTTTTTTTTTTTTCATAAACTAAAAGATTGGAAACACAGCTGTGCCCTCTCTAGGGGTTTGTAACTTGGCTCTCTGCAAGTATATTTTTGATTTACTAGTTGAAGTTTTTATCTCTTTTGTGATTTCTTTAAACTACAACATATTCATCATTAAAAGAAAAAGATGGTACTTGAGAAGACAGAAATAAACGAATAGTTGACTTCCAGTTCTTCTTTGGTATTTGACATTGAATCGAATTCAAAGTTTAAACGTTACAAGGTGCATCCTTGTTGAGAAGAAAAGAGTGGAATCCTGTGTGTCTTGGGTTGATGTGACTTTTTTTTCCCAAAGAGCACTCGGTCTTAAAAGTTTAAAACAATGAGGAATCAACAGAAGACAAAAGATCATCACACACACATGCGTGCACACACACAGTCTATTGATATGTATTTACTGACACTTCTGAAGACTGAGTTTAGAGCTATATGAACAATTCTGTTCTACTCAATTAATTTTTTGTTTAAAAACAAATAATTTTAACCGAAACACCAATGGATCAAAAACAGTAAGAAGTTTTCTCAAGTCTTTACTCTGCACATAAATGTTCTGGACCCATATTATTTTAACAAATTGATCTATTGTGGGAGACCCTAAACTATCAGTATGCATATAAACTAATATCTTAAACTCAGTTTTTCTTTGTAATACTCAGGACACTCTATCCTGCAGGCACAGAGCAGGGGCCCCTTTGCCAGAGTCTCAGGGTGGAATTTCTCCCAGTAATCTAATGAAGTCAGTACTATCCCTATCCTCGTCTGAAGATATGAAGAAAGGGACACATAACAGTTTATCTTACCAAGGATGGTCAGCTAATATGTGGTAGAGCCAGATCCAACCCAATCTAGTTAAATCTAGGAAACCAAGACTGAAAAACTGCACGGAGTACTATGACCCTTTTAGGACTACTGATGCCGAAGTTATCCGTTGCTTCCTTAGAGACCTCAGAGCTCTTCAATCTTCAACTCTGTCCTCTGCTGAGAGAGAGTTGATTGATGTCCTGTTGCTTTATCTAACCTCCTGCAAGATCTTTGCTCTGAACTTCTTCTGTATTTATTACATTTATTGCTTTCTTTTTTCCTTCCCTTCCCTTCTCTTCCTTTCCTTCCCTGTGATTACATTCATTGGTCTTCAGTCAATCCCACCAATTACTGTGTTTCAGATTATGCAATGCTAAATAAAAAATATTTTTTATTCTATTTGTCATTGTTCTTCATGAAGACACAGATTTTACATCAATAAATTGAATCATATAACTGTTAAATTATGGAAATCACAATATTACTTTGACGAGTTATTTTTTAGTTTTATTTTTCTGTCTTGCCACATTTTAACCATTCATGGAAAACAGGAAGACTTAAATGTGTAGCATGTGATTAAACTTTATAGTCACTTTAGATTCTGATGAAAGTTTCCACATTGACAAAGCTACTCATCCAATTATTCAGGTTTAATTTTTGCTTACAAAAAGAAAGTACATATTGATTCTCATTGTCTTTGAAAACTGAGTGGTGAACAGAAGTGTTGTGGATTTTTTTCTGTGTGTATAAAAGTATTTTAATTTTACTTTTATAAAACAACTCTCTCCTATTTTGATGACCAAGTATTAATGAGTATTATAGTTCCAGTGAAAGAGGGCAGTGCTGTGAGGGATACTCATAAAAATAATGGAACAAATTCCATAACCCACTGCAGGTTATTTAATTACTTTATAGTTTTAAAGAGAAATTTCTTAAAATTCTGTTTGCAATTACTTCAGAATGAGAGGTGAGTAAAATAAACTAGTGTCAGCCTATGTAGGGAAAACTTTTTAAATTGTATTTTTATGATTATGTTACCATCATGAGGAAAAAAGCAAGTCATACTATGCAGATTTTGACTGAGAACACACTATACATAAGAAATAAATTTGTGTTAGTGAGATCCTTGAGTATCAGTTAAACTTTGTTCCTTTGTAAAATAAAGCAACTGAGCTAATATTTATTACTCCCATTGATCTCAGTGTCTTATGAGAAAAGGAGTGTATGAGAAGTATGTTCATACCTTCCATGTAACAATCTGGTAAGGGAGAGATCAATAGGGTGCTTATCTTATAATCTTCAATACACTCTTACATTGAAATAAGATGGAAGAAACACTAAAAGAGAACTGATACTCGATTGTGGTTTAGAACAGATACTGTATATAACTTCCTTATTTACTTAAGTGCTTTGAAGTGGAGATCAATTCTCCACCACAATGGAAAAAGCACCAAATGGGGGCCAACTAAAGCCAAAGATGGCCCTAAAGTGGGTTATTAAGATCCTCTCCTTCATCAGCTACATGCATCCCAATGGAGTTTCTTAGACTTTTCTACTTGAAGATCATGGATGGGAGAATGCTAGGGTGAGGAGAATGGACAGGCATTTCATTACTTCCCTTTATTAAAAAAAAAAAAATCTGTTATAGGAGCACCTGGGTGGCTCAGTCAGTTAAGTATCTGACTCCTGATTTCAGCTCAGGTCATGATCTCACAGTTCGTGAGTTCGAGCCCCACGTTGGGCTCTGCGCTAATAATGCAGAGCCTGCTCGGGATTCTCTGTCTCCCTCTCTCTGCCTCTCCCCTGCTCACACTCTCTCTCTCACTCAAAAATAATAAACATTTTTTAAAAAAAGAACTGTTTAAAATAAATAAATAAATAAATAAATAAATAAATAAATAAATATCTTGTCCCCATAAAATATAAAATAGGTGTACATATGTGCACACGTGCAAACACACACACACACACACACACACAGATTCTAAAGGTGATTGATTCTAAAAGCCATGTAGACAGGCTAAGAAGTAATTTTGATGAAATGGTTCCCTCCCCTAAAATTTTTATAGCTAATAACATTATTGAGCAACTATCCTATCATTACTTCACAAAAATATATAAAATGTCTCTTCAATTTTCAGAAATTCAGAATTCTGTTCACACTTTGTGTCTATATAGTATATCAAATCACATATTTCTTTGGCTTTTTGAAAAGAGTCTTTAGCATCAAAGATTTATTTCTTCTTCAGTAAGTAGCAATAAGGAGATGATAAAGATCCCAAAACAAAGTGTTGGATTCTATTTCTCTTGATTAGACAGTACAAGAGCAGAAGGAATTGTGCTTTCATTGGCTGATGATAACTATAAATGATAGTAAAGCTAGATATTAAATATGGAGTGTATATTATGCTGGATGCTTTATGCATCATCTCTTCTCTTTTTTTTAAATTTTTAATGCTTATTTATTTTTGAGAGAGAAAGCACAAGCGGGACAGAGGCAGAGAGAGAGGGAGACACAGACTCCAAAGCAGGCTCCAGACTCTGAGCTGTCAGCACAAAGCCTAATGTGGGACTCAAACCCATGAACAGTGAAGTCATGACCTGAGCTGAAGTCAGATGTTTAACTGACTGAGCCACCCACGTGCCCCTGTATCATCTCTTTAAATCCCCACCAAACAGTATGGTGGTTAGAGACTCTGGAGCTAGACTAACCAGGTTTTAATTCTGATATCACCCTATCATGAACTGTGTGCCATTGAATGGGCTACTTAACTTTCTGTGACTCAGTTTTTCCATCTGCAAAATGCTGGTGTACTAATAATAGTATCTACTGCATAGATTATGCAGTAGGGTTATTATGAAGATCCGGGATTGTTATTTGCAAAGTCAATCCCTGGCATATAGTAATACACAGAGTATAAAACCCTACAAGGCTGGAAATGCTTTCCCTATTTCAGATGAAGAAACTGAACCTCAGAGAGGCTTACTGATTTTCTTAGATTTTCTTAAGGACCTGGGTTTGGTAGCAAGACTGGACATGAAGAGATTTCTATAACAGACATTGCCAAGTCAGACTTATTAGTTATACTTATAGGAGTTTATAGGACTTAGCAACTGTTTAAACTTGGGAAGTAAAACACTTCTGAGTATGGCCGCACTCAACAAGAAAGCTAAAAACAAAACGCCATCTGTTACTTTTCGTTGAACCAACGTGACAAGTTGCCGACCACTTTCACAATGGCTTTTAGAACCAAACACCTGAAAAGCTTAGATGTATTTCGGTCGCTGTACTTCCATCTTGAACATTAATCTGTTTTTCACTCAGTCCTTTTTACAGAATGCAACATAAGTAAGGAGCATAACAATAAACATGAAGTTGTTCATAAAGATCAATGTGTTCTGTCATATCGTTTGCAGGGATAATTTTGTGTGAGTTTGCCCCTCTACCCCTGAAATCTGTACAATCACAATTGAAGCAAACATTCTTAGAAGTCAATGCTCCTGTGAAGCTAAAAACCAATTCAGAAAGGGCTTCCCAGGAGCGCATTCTGCAATTTGGGGAGGAGTGAGTATCTTTTTACAAAATCACTTTTGTAAGCCTACGTGTTTTATTCTATTGAGTCTCGGTGTATAAGAAAAAGGTGGTGTGTTGAAGAGTTTGCCTGCTTTTGTTTACTCCTCATTTGTGTGGTGTAGTAACAGAATCAGCCAAAGGAATTTCAATTAATTCAAAGGCGTCTAATAATAAAGCTGTTGTTATGTGAAAGAAACTAGGCATTATGGCAGCAACTAAATGCCTTGAGCATCAGGAATATTTCAGGTTTCTAGAGAAAGCCAAAACATCACAAGGGCTTCATTCTGCCCTCTGCCTTCAGCCCCCACTGATCTTAATGGCTCTCAAACACAGACATCCAAGATTTTTGTCCCATGTAGGGGATGAGTAGCCAAGTGGCTTTTTGATGAGTCTCTGTGTGGCATCCATGAGGAGGGGAAAGGGGATGATGACTCAGAACATGACAACTGAAACGCCAATTTTATATGAGTTTTGTATTTTTTAGAAAGCCTTTCTTAAGCACACTTAGGTGGTCTAATTTATAAAACTGCTTTGTCTTCTATTAATGAGTAATCCTACAAATGGGAAAGGCACCAAATAAACTACAGAGTGACTTAAATGGAGTTTAACCCTCATAAGTTCCTGATGTCTCAATAAATTAAATCATCAGAAGCTTATTTGCCTCAAATGCTCAGTTACCTTGTTCAATGGGTCTAAACAAGTCCGAGGTAGAGAACTGAGGGCTGGACGACAGGGCACGGCGTTAAGTATTAGAGGAGATAGGGAGACATCGCTAATTGAATCTTTGATTGAAAGACTAAATTTTCCTGAAAATCAATCCATGGGAAACATTTCCATGGGGGATTTCCACTATATGGCATTTGAGCACAAAAAGGATGAAGGACAGATGCCTGGGTGGCTCATTTGGTTAAGTGTCTGACTTCAGCTGAGGTCATGATCTCATGGTTCTGGAGTTCGAGCCCCGTGTTGAGCTCTGTGCTGACAGCTCAGAGCCTGGAGCCTACTTCAGATTCTGTCTCCCTGTCTCTCTCTCTCTCTCTCTCTGCCCCTTCCCCCACTCAGTTCTGTCTTTCTCTCTCGAAAATAAATAAACATTAAAAAAAATTCTTTTTAAATGATGAAACAGTAAAATGATGGAAACAATACCAATGGTAAATTGGTATTTTCATTACTTTTTTGGGTTGTAAAGAAATATATATTGATTATAAAACAAATCTGGAAATTAGAGAAAGCCATTAAGAGAAAAATAGAAGTCCAGTTCCTTAGAGAGTAATATTTATTGTCCTATTACAAATATAATATATACTTCAATATAAAAATAACTTTGAAGCTGAAGAAAATAATGAAAAACGTTATTCATGATCCTCATATCAAGGATTAACTAGTCACTCTTGACTGATCAGTTGATGTGATAAACTTTGTTACATTAAGGACATTTAAAACTTAATAATTTTTGTAAAATCAACTTAAAATACTAGATTTAAACAAGTCCAGCCTAATTAATACCAAGGTAAGATGATCATGCAATCATTTCACATTTTAATTTTTTTTTCAACGTTTTTTATTTATTTTTGGGACAGAGAGAGACAGAGCATGAATGGGGGAGGGGCAGAGAGAGAGGGAGACACAGAATCGGAAACAGGCTCCAGGCTCCGAGCCATCAGCCCAGAGCCCGACGCGGGGCTCGAACTCACGGACCGCGAGATCGTGACCTGGCTGAAGTCAGACGCCCAACTGACTGCGCCATCCAGGCGCCCCCATTTCACATTTTAAATACAAGCGTGTCATACAAACATTCAAGGGTGTCCATGGATCATTCTCTTCATGGAGTCAAATTTAAGAAGCACAGTTAAGTATCATAAATAAGTAGAAAAAAATTGTATCTGATAGAGCCCTCGATAGTCAATATCCAACCCCACACTACCACTTTCTAGAGACCCTTTATTTACTGCTTGATTCTCCATACCCAGTAGCAGTAGGTCAGAAACCTCTTGCAATTGAAACAGCAAATTTTCTTTTCATTCTTTAAACTCTTAATATGCAATTTAAATTTAGAAGCTCTGGACAATTGTATTCCCACCCTCAATCCAATGCCTTCTACCTTTTTAGCCTATCTGTCTTTCTAAACACCAAGAAAGCACAAATATCAACTTTCCTCTCCTCAGAGTGTTGGGAGGGAGAGAAATTCAATTGCAAATAACTGTGTATGTGTGTGTGTGTCTGTGTGGGTGTAGGAGATGCAGAAAGGAAAAACTGTGAAGACTTTCCTGGTAGTTTATTTTTCACCTGCCATATGATCAAACTTTGGAGTTTTGTAAGATTCTTTTTGCAATGTCCCATTTTCACTATAAAGTTGAGGTGTATTGTTTTTTTTTTTATTATTGTTATGGCCTAGGTAATATGAAATATCCATTGAGCCACATTAAAACATTGCAAAATAGTTGAATATAGGGATGTGTGTGTGTGTGTGTGTGTGTGTGTGCGTGTGGGTGCACATGTGCATGCATGCTGGGTAAATGTATCACTATTTTTGTGAATATATAAATACGTATCAGTACAAAGTTAAGGAAGAGAGGTTTGGAACTTAAGTAAATAAACAAATTGACAAATATTCATCAAGAGCAGGAATATCCAGGATATTCTTTTGTATTTATCAGAAACCTATCTATAGGCAGGAAAATGTTTTCATAAGAAAACGCTAGATTGAGTTATAAATACTTCTGCAAATAGGAGAATTATTATAATCTTGAATGAAAATGAAATCAAAATGAAATAATATGATGAAAAAGGATAAACAGAACTTTTTAAAAAGAAAAACTCAAACATATTCAAAGAAAAGAACAATGAAGTTAACGGGAATTTTATGTCTTTCCATTATTACCTTATATGGAATGCAGACCATACATGGTAAGAATTCAATTAAGAGTCAACTAGTGGCATTAAATGTAGGTTTAAAGAGGTTAGTACAGCTTAAATTATAGTTTATATCAACTCTCCTTTGTGGATATTAGAGTGATTCCCTTCTGAATAACATTTTCGGTGGAAAAATAGGCAAAATTCCAGATATGTAAGGAGAAACACGTTTTTTACACATGCCACAGGACTACCAAAATTACAAAGTTAACTGAGTTATTTGACAACAAAATTTACTCTGTTCTGGAACATACTAAGTTATCCTAGTTGATTACCTACAGTTCCCCTTAAATTTGACATGCCTGAGGGAGGGGCCAAGATGGCAGAACAGCATGGAAGATTTTTGTGTGTCTCACATCCGTGAAATACAGCCAGACCAACACTAAACCATCCTACATACCTAGAAAACGGACTGGAGGATTAACACAACAATCTGCACAACCTGAACCACAGAATTCAGCAGGTATGTGGCACAAAGAAGTGAACTTGGGGAGCGAGAGGCGCAGGAAGGGAGGTACTTTTGCGAGTGGAGAGAGGACGGAGACTGGGGGCGGGGGAGAATACGGGAAAAGCATCCCTCCCCAAAAGCAGCTGGAGAGAAAGTAGAATATTGGAAACAGCCGCAGGGACTAAACTAAAAAGAGAGAAAGGAGAAAGGAGAGCGTTTAAATTCCATTAAGACTGTAAACAAGGGGAGCGCAGAGGCTGCAACTCCGCAGCTCCATACCTGGTGGTGCTCTGGTGGGAAAGCTGAATCCCCAGGAACAGAGTGGAGTCCGGGAGGTTCTCGGGCCACACGGGGAAAAGCGGCTCCACTGCTGGAAGGACATTTGGTAGAGACTGTTGAAGCCACCTGGTCCCAGCAGACCCCGGAAGGCAGCCACATTCGCTGGTGCTGGGGCAAGGTTGTTGAGGGTGAAGCCTGGTGCCAGATGTGTGTTGCAATTTTCCTTAATCCCTGAAACGCTGATGCTATACTGTCTTGCGATTTTTTGGGGGGGCAGGCTGGCACCTGGCCTCAGTCTTGGGGCACCAGCAGCAGCAGGGTCCAGCAAGCGTTCCTGGGTTCAGCCTGCATTCGGCCATTGCTCTTTCGGCCATTGCTCGGTGAGACCCTCCCGCAGAGGGGCGGAACGGGTCAAAGCGGCAGTCCTTCAGAAGTAAGGGGCTGGGAAAAGCAGCCGCATCTGAGACAAAACTCGGGAGACAGGTACTGTATGAGGCCTGGTCACGGAGAGTGAAAAAGCAGGGAGTAAACGAAAGCCGAAGACAGAGGATGGGTACACCATTGCTGATCTGGGAGAACAGACTGGGTAGCTGGGGGGCGCCATTTTCACCACTACCGCACATGCGCATACACACCTACAAGTGCCACAACGCTCCAACTCGGTAGGCTAGTAGCGCCATCTAGTGGCAAGCGGAGTCATTACACTGAACCCCGCCCAACTGGGCCAACCTCGCTCTTCAAGAACACAAGTCTCACCGCTGGCTTAGTTTATGGACTATAAAACACTACATAGACTGACTTCTAGGGGAAAATGAGGTAATTTCAGTCCTACTTCAATCTGTTAGCAGATCCATCTATTCAATTTTCTTTTTTTTTTCTCTTTTACACTTCTTTTTCTTGAATACAGAAAGAGAAAAACTTTATTATTATTTTCAATTTTTATTAAAAATATTTTTCTTTAATTTTTATTACTAATATTTTTTACTTTTGTGTAAATTTTTTCAAATTCTATTTTACTTCCAATATTTTATTTTAGTCTACTTCAGTGTGTTCACCTTTTCAAATTTTCAAACAGTAGCCTTTTTTTCTTTTTCTTTTTTTCTCTTTTTCACTTCTTTTTTTTTTCTTGAATATAGAAAAAGAAAAAATTCATTTTTAATTTTTAATAAAATATTTTCTTTAAATTTTTTCTACTATATTCTTTACTTCTGTGTATATTTTTTCAAATTCTATTTTACCTCCGTCATCTCATTTTAGTCTACTTCAGTGTATTCATTTTTTCAATTCTCAAATGATTTCCTTTTTTCTTTTTTTTCATTCTCCCCCCTCCTTTTTTTTCTCTGATCGAACCATTTTCAACACCCAGAGCAAAACACACCTAGAATCTAGCATCATTTATTCAAATTGTGTGTATGTGTTTAATTTTTTAATTGATATTTTTTTAATTTAATTTTTTATTTTAATTTTTCTACCTCATTAATTCCTTTTCTCCCTTCAAAATGACGAAACAAAGGAATTCACCGCAACAGAAAGAGCAGGAAGAAACGACAGCCAGGGATTTAACCAACACAGACACAAGCAAGATGTCTGAACCAGAATTTAGAATCACGATAATAAGAATACTACCTGGGGGCGCCTGGGTGGCGCAGTCGGTTAAGCGTCCGACTTCAGCCAGGTCACGATCTCGCAGTCCGTGAGTTCGAGCCCCGCGTCAGGCTCTGGGCTGATGGCTTGGAGCCTGTTTCCGATTCTGTGTCTCCCTCTCTCTCTGCCCCTCCCCCGTTCATGCTCTGTCTCTCTCTGTCCCAAAAAAAATAAATAAAAAACGTTGAAAAAAAAAAAAAAAAAAAAAAAATAAGAATACTACCTGGAGTTGAAAATCGATTAGAATCCCTTTCTGCAGAGATAAAACAAGTAAAAAATAGCCAGAATGAAATTTAAAAGACTATAATTGAGCTGCAATCACGGATGGTTGCAGTGGCGGCAAAGATGGATGAGGCAGAACAGAGAATCAGCAATATAGAGGACAAACTTATAGAGAATAATAAGCAGAAAAAAAAAAGAAGGAGATTAAGGCAAAAGAGCACGATTTAAGAAGTAGAGAAATCAGTGACTCATTAAAAAGGAATAACATCAGAATCAGAGGGGTCCCAGAAGAAGAAGAGAGAGAAATAGGGGTAGAAGTGTTATGTGAGCAAATCATAGCAGAAAACCTTCCTAACCTGGGGAAAGACACAGACATCAAAATCCATGAAGCACAGAGGACCCCCATTAGATTCAATAAAAACTGACCATCAACAAGGCATAACAGTCAAATTCACAAAATACTTAGAACATCATGAAAGCAGCAAGGGGAAAAAAGTCCCTAACCTACAAGGGAAGACAGATCATGTTTGCAGCAGATCTATCCACAGAAACTTGGCAGGCCAGAAAGGCTTTGAATGACACACTGGACCAAATGGACTTAACAGTGGGCTGAATCAGAAAAATATGCAGCCAAGAATTCTTTATCCAGAAAGGCTGTCATTCAAAATAGAAGGAGAGATAAAAAGTTTCCCAGACAAACAAAAATTAAAGGAGTTTGTGACCACTAAACCAATCCTGCAAGAAATTTTAAGGGGGACTCTCTGAGGAGAGAAAAGATGAAAAAATATCTATATCTATATCTATCTATCTATATCTATATCTATATCTATATCTATATCTATATCTGTATCTGTATCTATATCTATATCTATATCTATATCTATATCTATATCTATATCTATATCTATATCAAAAGCAACAAAGATTGGAAAGGACCAGAGAACACCACCAGAAACTCCAACTCTACAAGCGTCTTAATGGCAATAAATTCATATCTTTCAGTACTTACTCTAAATGTCAATGGACTCAATGCTCCAATCAAAAGACACAGGGTAACAGAATGGATAAGAAAACAAGATCTATCTATATGCTGTTTACAAGAGACCCACTATAGACCTAAAGACACCTTCAAATTGAAAATAAGGGGATGGAGAACTATCTATCATGCTAATGGTCAACAAAAGAAAGCCAGAGTAGCTATACTTATATCAGACAATCTAGACTTTAAAATAAAGACTGTATCAAGAGATGCAGAAGGGCATTATATCATAGTCAACGGGTCTATCCACCAAGAAGACCTAACAATGGTAAATATTTATGCCCCCAACATGAAAGCACCCAAATATATTAATCAGTTAATCACAAACATAAATTCATAGATAGTAAGACCATAATAGTAGGAGACTTCAACACCCCACTCACAGCAATGGACAGATCATCTAATTAAAAAAATCAACAAGGAAACAATGGCTTTGAATGACACACTGGACCAAATGGACTTAACAGATATATTCAGAACACTTCATCCTAAAGCATCAGAGTATACATTCTTCTCCAGTGCACATGGAACGTTCTGCAGAATAGACCATATACTGGGCCACATATCAGCCCTAAGTGTGTACAAAAAGATCGAGATCATACCGTGCATATTTTCAGACCACAACACTATGAAATCGAAATCAACCACAAGAAAAAATTTGGAAAGGTAACAAATACTTGGAGACTGAAGAACATCCTACTAAAGAATGAATGGGCTAACCAAGAAGTTAAAGAGGAAATTAAAAAGTATATGGAACACAATGAAAATGATAACACCACAACCCAAAACTTCTGGGACACACCAAAGGTGGTCATAAAAGGAAAGTATATAGCAATCCAGGCCTTCCTAAAGAAGAAAGATAGATCTCAGATACACAACCTAACCTTACGCCTTAAGGAGCTGGAAAAAGAACAGCAAATAAAACCCAAAACCAGCAGAAGACAGGAAATAATAAAGATTAGAGCAGAAATTAATGCTATCGAAACCAAAAAAACAGTAGAACAGATTAATGAAACCAGAAGCTTGTTCTTTGAAAGAATTAACAAAAATGATAAACCATTAGCCAGTCTGATCAAAAAGAAAAAGGAAAGGACCCAAATAAATAAAATAAAGAACAAAAGAGGAGAGATCACAACCAACACAGCAGAAATAAAAACAATAAGAGAATATTATGTGCAATTATATGCCAATAAAATGGGCAATCTGGATGAAATGGAAAAATTCATAGAAACATATACACTACCAAAACTGAAACAGGAAGAAATAGAAAATTTGAACAGGCCCATAACCAGTAAGGAAATTGAATTAGTAATAAAAAATTTGCCAAAAAGCAAGAGTCCAGGGCCAGATGGCTTTCCAGGGGAATTCTACCAAACATTTAGGAAGAGTTAACACCTATTCTCTTGAAGCTGTTCCAAACAATAGAAACAGAAGGAAAACTTCCAAACTCTTTCTATGAAGTCAGCATTACCTTGATTCCAAAATCAGAGACCCCAATAAAAAGGAAAACTATAGACCAATTTCCCTGATGAACATGGATGCAAAAATCCTCAACAAGATATTAGCCAACCAGATCCAACAATACATTAAAAATATTATTCACCATGACCAAGTGGGATTTATACCTGGGACGCAGGGCTGGTTCAATATCCACAAAACAATGAACGTGATTCATCACATTAATAAAAGAAAGGACAAGAACCATATGATCCTCTCAATAGATGCAGAGAAAGCATTTGACAAAATACAGCATCCTTTCTTGATAGAAACCCTCAAGAAAGTAGGGATAGAAGGAGCATACCTCAAGATCATAAAAGCCATATATGAATGACCCAATGTTAATGTCATCCTCAATGGGAAAAAACTGACAGCTTTCCCCCTAAGGTCAGGAACAAGATAGGGATGTCCACTCTTGCCACTGTTATTCAACATAGTATTGGAAAATCTTAGCTTCTGCAATCAGACAACACAAAGAAATAAAAGGCATCCAAATCAGCCAGGAGGAGGTCAAACTTTCACTCTTCGCAGATGACATGATACTCTATATGGAAAACCCAAAAGATTCCACCAAAAAACTGCTAAAACTGATTCATGAATTCAGCAAAGTTGCAGGATATAAAATCAACACACAGAGATCGGTTGCATTCCTATACACCAATAATGAAGCAACAGAAAGAGAAATCAAGGAATCGATCGCATTTACAGTTGCACAAAAACTATAAAATAGATAGGAATAAATCTAACCAAAGAGGTGAAAAATCTATATGCTGAAAACTATAGAAAGCTTATGAAAGAAATTGAAGAAGACACAAAGAAATGGAAAAAGATTCCATGCTCCTGGATAGGAAGAACAAATATTGTTAAAATGTCAATACTACCCAAAGCAATCTACATATTCAAAGCAATCCCTATCAAAATAACACAAGCATTCTTCACAGAACTAGAAAAAATAATCCTAAAATTTGTATGGAACCAGAAAAGACCCTGAATAGCCAAAGCTGTCTTGAAAAAGAAAACCAAAGCAGGAGGCATTGCACTCCCAGACCTCAAGATGTATTACAAAGCTGTAATCATCACGACAGTATGGTACTGACACAAGAACAGACACTCGAATCAATGGAACACAATACAGAACACAGAAATGGACCCACAAACGTATGGCCAACTAATCTTTGACAAAGCAGGAAAGAATATCCAATGGAATAAAGACAGTCTCTTCAGCAAGTGGTTCTGGGAAATCTGGACAGTGACATGCAGAAGAATGAACCTGGACCACTTTCTTACACCATACACAAAAATAAACTCAAAATGGATGAAAGACCTCAGTGTAAGACAGGAAGCCATCAAAATCGTAGAGGAGAAAGCAGGCAAAAACCTCTTTGATCTTGGCTGCAGCAACTTCTTACTCAACACGTCTCTGGAGGCAAGGGAAACAAAAGCAAAAACGAACTACTGGGTCCTCATCAAAATAAAAATCTTCTGCACAGCGAAGGAAACCATCAGCAAAACTAAAAGGCAACCGACAGAATGGGAGAAGATATTTGCAAATGACATATCGATAAAGGGTTAGTATCCAAAATCTATAAAGAACTTATTAAACTCAACACCCAAAAAACAAATAATCCAGTGAAGAAATGGGCAAAAGACATGAATAGACACTTCTCCAAAAAAGACATCCAGATGGTGAACAGATACATGAAAAAATGCTCAACATCACTTATCATCAGGGAAATACAAATCAAAACCACAATGAGATACCACCTCACACCTGTCAGAATGGCTAACATTAACAACTCAGGCAACAACAGATGTTGGTGAGGATGTGGAGAAAGAGGATCTCTCTTGCATTGTTGGTGGGAATGCAAGCTGGTGTAGCCACTCTGGAAAACAGTATGGAGGTTCCTCAAAAAACTAAAAATAGAACTACCCTATGACCAAGCAATTGCACTACTAGGCATTTATCCACGGGATACAGGTGTGCTGTTTCAAAGGGACACATGAACCCCATGTTTATAGTAGCACTGTCAACAATACCCAAAGTATGGAAAGAGCCCAAATGTCCATCCATGGATGAATGAATAAAGAAGATGTGGTATATGTATACAATGGAGTATTACTTGGCAATCAAAAAGAATGAAATCTTGCCATTTGCAACTACGTGGATGGAACTGGAGGGTATTATTCTGTGAAATTAGTCAGAGAAAGACAAAAATCATATGACTTCACCCATATAAGGACTTTAAGAGACAAAACAGATGAACATAAGGGAAGGGAAACAAAAAGAATATGAAAACACTGAGGGGGACAAAACAGAAGAGACTCATAAATATGGAGAACAAACTGAGGGTTGCTGGAGGGGTTGTAGGAGGGGGGGATGAGCTAAATGGGTAAAGGGCACTAAGGAATCTACTCCTGAAATCATTGTTGCACTATATGCTAACTAATTTGGAGTAAGTTTTTAAAAATAAAATAAAATAAAATAAAATAAAATAAAATAAAATAAAATAAAATAAAATAAAATAAAATAAAATAAAAATTTGACATGCCTGACTAACCAGTTTGTCTGACTAAAATGTAGATTCTTGGGGCACCTGGGTGACTCAGTTGGTTAAGCATCAGACTCTTGATTTTTGCTCAGGTCATGATCTCACGGTTGGTGAGATCGAGCCCCATGTGGGGCTCTGCACTCAGTGTGGAGCCTGCCTGGTATTCTCTCTCTCCCTCTCTCTCTACCCCTCCCCTATTCCTGTGCACTCTCTCTCTCTCTCTAAAAATAAATGAATAAACATTTCTAAAAAGAGTAGATTCTTACTCAGTAGGTACATGGTAGGCTGAGATTCTGCCTTTTTAAGGTCCTCCCACATGTTGTTGCCAGCAGTTGTTAGTGCTGTCAGTCAAGTCTTGTACCATACCTTGCTTAGCAGTGAGTATACCCGCCTTATCCTTTAGCACTTTCTGTGTTGGTGGAAGTGTTTATATCTGTGAATGGCTATTGAACACTTGCAGTGTGGCGACTGTGACTGGGGAATGGAATTTTTATTTCATAAAATTTAATTAAATTTATATAACCACATAGGACTGGTAGCTACCTATAGAACAGTGCAGGACTCTACACAATATAATTCATCAGAAAAGTGTCACTTATGTATAATTTGTGTAAATGCACACTATCGGCAGATGTGTTATACTTTATAAGTCTTTGTGAGAACACAGGTGTACTAGCTGTGGAACAATGCACTTCACTGAATTCTTTGGGTGAAATTTACTATCCTGATAGTTACTGGGAAAGTTCATTTTGGAGTGTTCAGAATTTCACCTGCTGAAGACTGGAAAATAGAAAATGAGTCATCAAGAAATGTTGCAGATTACCAAGGATATTTTAAGGCAAAATAAATTGTTCCTGTTTTTTCTTTTCCTTTCAACTGAGTGAAATAATCACCGAAAGCATATACACAATAGAAACAAGCGTCATATGCAATCAGAACCATAGTTGCCAAGATGATTCCAATTTCAGATAGGCTTTTATGCTATGATTGTTTCCAACAGGATAATGGCAACATCAAAGTCATTTCTGAGCCATGTGACGAGGGAGCTACAAGTCATGAACTCGAAGCCCAGACATTTGAGTTATAAGCTAAATTCTGGTTTTATCCTGGTATCACTCACTCTCATCTTGGCCTTGGGGAAGGTGCTACTCATCATAATATTCAGCTCACATGCATAAACATGGAAACATAATGGCAAAGGGTGATATGAATATTCATTGCTGAAATAAGTATAATTACAATGATACCAGTAATGGTGATGAGAATAAGACTATGGTACCCTTATCAATTATTTTGAAGTCTACAAAGTACTTACACATACTATTCTTACTGATTTTGAGTTAAGATAGTAAACAAAGTGCCTAAGAAAAACAGCTGTTTTAATTTTTGTGGGACTTTTGTTGCTGTTGTTGTTAATATGCTGCCAAAGAATATACCATTATACTCACAAGCTCCTTTGGTGATGTGTTTTGATGCTTCACAGCTGCCATCCTTCCCCTCCTCCCCTTCCTACATCCTAATCCTCCTTTTCTCCCTACTCCTGCTCTTCATCATTCTCATCACCTTCATTTACATGACAATGTCCCTAACGACTAGAGTAGAAATATCAATATTTTTCATGTCTACCAGAAATCCAGTGGTGTTTTATGCAAGAATAAAGATACCTTTCGATTGATAAGAATTGTTTTTCTTCCCCTAAAACCTACCTCTTACAAAAGCCTTTTTTGATGAGGGTAAAAAATTTAATCCCAAAATCCATAAAATTGCAAAAAATATCAATGAGTACTTTGGGTTGCTAATAAGCATCCAAAAAACCCAAGAGTAATATTAGAATCAAACAAAAACAACTAAAACATATTGCATAAAACAATGTCCATGTCCCTAGATAAATTTTATCTTTAAAGCTCTGCCTTTGAAAATCATAAACAGAATTCGGACCTCTGAAAATGTACTCAGCAAAGGAATATGATCTTGCTACAATTTTCAAATTATAAACTGTCTTTAGCCCAATCAATGTGATTTGGTGTTCAAGGGATATGAACAAAAGGGCATCTGAAATCTTTATACTTATAATGAAGAAAGCAAAGTCAAATATGTGCACATTATTTGTGTTTGAAATATTCTAAAACGGAGTCAAGATCATTTCAGTCTGATCTTTGGCAGATTTTTATTAACATTTCTAAGCTTTTTAAAAGAGTTCTATTGCCTTCTAACACAAAGAAGGAGAGGCTATAAATTCAGTTACAAAAACCGAAACATATGCCATCTGATCCTGAAAATGTAACAGCCATGAAAGTATCCAATATTAGTGCTTTCTTACTGGCTTCTGAGACTTTCTTTCCTTAACACATGTTTCTATTGTACATAATCTCTTCTGATTTGGATCCAGAATTTTTACCAGTGTTGGTTTTAAATGAGCAGATAATCCATTTGGGTTCTGTTTCAGAATGTCAATAGGTGACCTTAATTAAGTTTTTATACTAAGCATGTACAGTTCTGCGCGTTGACCAAATCTTATAGGAGAGAGTGGAAATAATATTTTTGTTTCTTTGGTAGGATTAAATGTGTATACAGTTTGTAAATTGATACATTTGTCTTGGTTCTTTGCTTCCAGGATCTCAAATGCATACTCTATTTAAGATTGAAGATGCATTCTTTTTTTCAATTTATTACAACCAATATGAGTTAAAATGTTTACTTTGCACGGTATTCAATTCTTGAAGGCTGAAGAATTAAGGAACATTTTTTACATAGGTCAAAATATCTTTAATTTCAAGGCTGTTAGACAGTTATGATGCCATTAGATTACTGTGTATCCAATAAAGTTTTACCATGGACATATATTTATGAATGTAGAAAAATGTTTTGAACCATACACTTATTGAGTGCTAATTGGTCTATATTTTCATAAAGAGAAACATAGAAATATACATGCAAACATGACACCAAATGTCTGTAAAGATATATGTCAAAATGTTAATAGTGGTGATTATTTATAGAATTATAATTGGCTTTAATTCTCCATATACTTTTTGAAGTTTTGGGTGCTAAGCATACACTACATTCTACCTAGAAAATATTTTAGGTGCACATGTACATATGTGAAATTTCTCTTTCTTCTAAGAAATTTTTCTCTGAAATCCATTTCCCTATAGGGATTTTACAGGGTTTTAACCACAAATACCATTAATGAGCTTATTTTTTATCGTATTACAAGATTTTCTGCTAAAATATACCTCCATTCTTTAATTCTTGCTAACACAAACAATTGACTTCAAGATTACTACAAACATCAAAGTTGACAGAGCAAGGACCTTATTCTAACAATTAAGGTTTTGAAGCACAATAAAATTGCCATGGATAAAGCTGTTGCCTTTTAAATGCTTAAGATGATTTAATTTCAGCCATAACCATGCAAAAGCATTGCTCAGAGAGTTTTATCCCCTGATGGCTGAGATGAAAGAGTTTTACTGTTTGTTTACTTCTTCAAGGAAAACAAAATACCATTGAGACAATGTATTAGGCAATTTAACAATTGACAGTTGGAAAATTAGGCAATTTAACAGTATGAATCACTAAATACTCCTTCTGGGGAACAATTTATCCTGCTGTATTCTGTGAAATACTGAGAGCTAGTTTAGTTAGCAAAGTTGGTGATAATCATGATAATCTGTAGTAGTCAATTCAATTCAATTCAGCAAGTACTCATGAACAAACACTGGGTTTTACTAGGCTTTGAGTCTACTCATATACAGTGACTGCTCTGGAGACAGAATTCACATTTGAAATCTGGATCCAGGACTTCATAACTCTGAGACTCTGGGACAAGTTAAGCAACCTCTCTCTGCTTCAGTTTCCTCGGGTATAAAATGGGGATTATAACTACGTAATAAGGTTAAGTATGCTAGAACTGTGAGGGCCCAACTGAATTTTACCAAGCAAAATGTCACCTTTCCAAATGCATATAGTATGTCTTCAGCATAACCCATCTGGAAAGGTAATTAATAGATAAGCTCACAAAGTTTCTCAAGTTAGTCTCAAACTAATTTTTTTAAAAGCTCCCATATTTAATCAAGGAAGTCATGGTACTTATCACCCTGTACTATAATATGCCTGGGAAATATTTATATGTATCTTTGATAAAGAGAATTCTAAAACAAAATTATGTCATTGTAATCTGTAACCAGCATGAGTATCAAGCTGAAAGTATTAAATCTTTCTTCACTGTCCTTTAAAAAATTTTTTAGTAAATTCTATAATTCTCTGCCAGTTTTAGGTTTTAAGTTCCAATCCACCCGAATCCACTTTAAATTGTTAAACTCGATTGTGGGCGGAGCTCACACTGTGGAGTGGTAGGACCATGGACTTGTCTCATCCCTCATCCCTCCAACACAGCAAGATAAATATCAAATCATTCTGAATACACAAGAAATCAATCTGAGGGCTGACAGAACAAACTGCCCAACTAGAGAGAGAGAGAAGACGACACATTGTGGAAGGTAGGAGGTGCAGAGACATGGTTTGGGGGAGAAACAGGTCAAGGGTGTTGTCGAGGGGAGGGAGATCTGGTTATGGAAGGGGGCAGAGAGAGACAGAGAGAGAGGACTGTACAAGAAAAACAGTTCCCCAAGTCATTGACTGGGACAATGAGAGGCGCTGATTTTCATGAGTTTTTATAACCACTGGGGCTCAAAGACTGGAGCTTAAGAGGTGGGAGGCATGACCTGTATTGAGTCTGGTGGGCCCGCACTGCTCTTGTCTAGGAGGCCAGGTGGCTGATCTGAGGGTTCCCTGGGTCACACTGGGAGAGACAATTCCCCCTTCTTGGAGCACAACCGGGAGAGGGGGCTGCCATTGTGGGGACAAAAGAGTCTGCAGGTGCCATTTCCCTCCCCTGCCCCTAAGCATAAACTAACATCAATAAGTAGCATAGCACAAACACTTGCAGCCTTTCCTAATCTGGGGAAGGACACAGACATCAAAATCCAAGCACAGAGAACTCTGTTGGATTCAACAAAAACCAACATCACAAAGGTATTTCATTGTCAAATTCACAAAATACACAGGCAAGGAAAGAATTAGGAAAACAGCAAAGGAAAAAAGTCCTTAACCTACAAGGGAAGACAGATTAGGTTCACACCATATCTGTCCACAGAAACTTGGCAGGGCAGAAGGGAGTGGCAGGATGCTAAACTGGAAAAATATGCAGCCAAGAATTCTTTATCCAGCAAGACTGTCATTCAAAATAGGAGAGATAAAGAGTTTCCCAGACAAACAAAAACTAAAAGAGTGACCACTAAACCAGCCCTAAAAGAAATTTTAAGGGGGACTCTTTAAGTGGAGAAATAACAAAACAAAACAAAAAAGACCAAAAGCAACAAAGGCTATAAAGGACCAGGGAACATCAGAAACATCAACATTACAGAAAGCACAGTTGCACTAATTCATATTTTCAATAATCCTGTAAATGTAATTGGACCAAATGCTCCAATCAAAAGAAATTGGGTATCAGAATGGATAAGAAAACAAAACCCATCTTTGTGCTGCCTACAAGAGACTCTTAGACCTAAAGACACCTGCAGATTGAAAGTAATGGGATGGAGAGCCACCTATCATGCTAATGGATGTCAAAAGAAAGCCAGAATAGCCATATTTATATTAGACAAACTAGATTTTAAAACAAAGATTATAACAAGAAATGAAGAAGGGTGCTATATCATAATTAAGTGGTCTATCCACCAGCAAAATCTAACAATTGTCAGTATTTTTGTCCCCAACTTGAAAGAACCCAAATATACAAACCAGTTAAAAACAAATATAAAGGAAATCATTGATAATAATACAATAATAGTAGGGGACTTTAAAACCACACTGACATCAATGGACAGACCATCTAGACAGAAAATCAACAAGGAAACAATGGCTTTGAATGGCACACTGGACCAGATGGGCTTAACAGATATATTTAGAACATTTCGTCCTAAAGCAGCAGAATACACACCCTTTTTGAGTGTTCATGGGACTTTCCCCAGAATAGATCACATCCTGGGTTCACAAATCAGGCCTCAAGTAGTACAAAAAGATTGAGATCATATCACGCATATTTTCTGAGCACAATGCTATGAAACTTGAGGTCAATCACAAAAAAAAAAAAAATTGGAAAGACCACAAATACATGGAGCTTAAGGAACATGCTACTAAAGAATGAATTGTCACCCAGGAAATTAAGAAAGAAATTTAAAAATACATGGAAACAAATGAAAATGAAAACATGATGGTCCAAAACCTTTGGGAGGCAGCAAAAGCAGTCATAGAAAGTAAAGAATATAGCAGTATAGCCCTACTTCAAGATGGAACAAAAATCTCAAATACACAATCTAACCTTGCACCCAAAGGAGCTGGAAAAAGAACAACAAATGAAGCCTAAAGCCAGCAGAAGAAGGGGAATAATCAAAATTAGAACAGAAATAAATGATATAGAAACAAACAACATCAATAACAAAAACAAAAACAGTAGAACAGATCAATGAAACCAGGTACCAGTTCTTTGAAAAAATTAATAAAATTGATAACCCCTAGCCAGATTTATCAAAAAGAAAAGAGAAAGGACCCAAACCCAAATAAATAAAATCACAATGAGAGAGGTGAGGTAACAACCAACATCACAGAAATACAAACAATTGTAGAGAATATTATGAAAAATTACATGACCACAGACTGGACAAGCTGGAAGAATTGGATAAATCCCAAGAAATGAATAAACTACCAAAACTGAAACAGGAAGAAATAGAAAACTTGACACAGACTGGTGATCAGCAAAAAAAAAAAAAAAAAAAAAAAAAAAAAAAAAGAATCGGTAATCAAAAATCTCCCAACAAACAAAAACCCAGGGCCAAATGGCTTCACAAGGGAATTCTATCAAATATTTATGAAAGAGTTAATACCTATTCTTCTCAAATTGTTCCAAAAAATGGAAGGAAAATTTCCAAAACTCCAAAACCTGACAAAGATCCCATTAAAAAAGAGAATTTTAGGCCAATATTCCTAATGAATATTGATGCAAAAATCCTGAACAAAATACTAGCAAATCAAATCCAACAGTATATTAAAAGAATCATTCACCATGATCAAGTTGGATTTATTCCTGGGTGCAAGGGTGGTTCAACATTCACAAATCAACAATATACCGCATTAATAAAAGAAAGGATAAGAACCATATAATCCTCTAAATAGATGCAGAAAAAGCATTTGACAAAGTGCAGCATCCATTTTTGATAAAAATCTTCAACAAAATAGGGATAGAGGGTACATACCTCAATACCATAAAGGCCATATATGAAAGACCCACAGTTAATATCACCCTTAATGGGCAAAAACTGAGAGCTTTTCCTCTAACGTCAAGAACAAGACAGGGACGACCATTCTCACCATTGTTATTTAACATAGTACTGGAAGTCCTAGCCTCAGTAATCAGACAACAAAAAGAAATAAAAGGCATTCAAATCAGCAAGGAAGAAGTCAAACTTTCACTACTTGCAGATGACATAATATTCTATGTAGAAAACCCAAAAGACTCCAACAAAAAATTGGTAGAACTGATACATGAATTCAGCAAAGTTGCAGGATATAAAATCAATGTACACATATTGGCTGCATTTCTATACACCAATAATGAAGCAGCAGAAAGAGAAATCAAAGAATCAATCCCATTTACAATTACACCAAAACCATAAGCTATCTAGGAATAAACCTAACTAAAGACGTAAAAGATCTGTACTAATTATAGAACAATGAAGGAAATCGAAGATGACACAAAGAAATGGACATTCTATGCTCATGGATTGGAAGAATAAATATTGTTAGCATGTCTATACTACCCAAAGCAGTCTACATATTTAATGCAATCCCTATCAACGTACCACCAGCATTTTTTTACAGAGCTAGAACAAACAATACTAAATTTTACATGGAACCACAAAAGACCCTGAATAACCAAAGCAATCTTGAAAAAGAAAAGCAAAGCGGGAGGCATCACAATTCCAGTCTTCAAGTTATATCACAAAGTTATAGTGATTGAGACACTATCGTACTGGCACAAAAACAGACACATAGACCAATAGAACAGAATAAAAAACCCAGAAATGGACCCACAACTATGTGGTCAACTAAGCTTCAACAAAGCAGGAAAAAATATCCAATGGAAAAAAAGATGGTCTCTTCAACAAATGGTGTCAGTAAAACTGAACAGCAACATTCAAAAGGATGAAACTGGACCACGTTCTTACATTATACAAAAAAATAAATTCAAAATGGATAAGAGTCTAAATGTGAGACAAGAAACCATCAAAATACTGGAGGAGAATACAGGCAGTAACTTCTTTGACCTTGGCCATAGCAAATTCTTACTTGACATGTCTCCGGAGGCAAGGAAAACAAAAGCAAAAATGAATTATTGGGACTTCATCAAGATAGAAAGCTTCTGCGCAGCAAAGGAAACAATCAATAAAACTAAAAGGCAACCTATAGAATGGGAGAAGATATTTGCAAATGACATATATGATAAAGAGCTGGTATCCAAAATATATAAAGAATTTATCAAACTCAACACCCAAAAACAACTAATCCAGTTAATAAATGGGCAGAAGAAAGGAATAGACATTTTTCCAAAGAGAACATCCAGATGACCAACAGACAAATGAAAAGATGCTCAACATCAATCATCATCAGGGCAATGCAAATCAAATCATGATGAGATACCACCTCACACCTGTCAGAATGGCTTAAATTAACAGCATAGGAAACAATAGATGTTGGTGAGGATGTGGAGAAAGGGGAACCCTTTTACACTGTTGGTGGGAATGCAAACTGGTGCAGTCACTCTGGAAAATAGCATGAATTTTCCTCAAAAAGTTAAAAATAGAACTACCCAATGATCCAGCATTGCACCACCAGGTATTTACCCAAAGGATAAAAAAATACTGATTGGAAGAGAAACATGCACCCTGAGGTTTATAGCAGCATTATCAATAGCCAAATTATGGAAAGAGTCCAAGTGTCCATTAACTGGTGATTGGATAAAGAAGATGTGGTACATATATATGTTTGCCATTTGCAATGACATGGATGGAGCTAGAGAATATTATTCTGAGTGAAATAAGTCAATCAGAGAACGATAAGTACCATATGTTTTCACTCGTGTGGAATTTAAGAAACAAAACAGATGAACATAGAGGGGAAAAGAAGACAGAGGCAAACCACAAAACAGACTCTAAACTATAGAGAACAAACTGAGGGTTGCTGGAGGAGAGGTGGGTAGGGGGATGGGTTATATGGGTGATGGGTATTAAGGAAGGTACTTGTTGTGATGAGCACAGGGTGATATAAAAATAAAGAAAACAAATTAAAATATCAAGCTCATATCTAATTGATTGCTCAGATCCTCTACTCTCCTCAGTATTTCTGTCATGGTTCTGAAAGGAGAAGAAGGCATGGTCAGCTCTCCCATAACCTCCATCCTTACCCCTTCTGGGTCCATGTGCTCCACGATTGTGAAGACCAAGATACATGTTTAGAGAAAAGGGGAAAAACTTTTTAAGCTGGGCTATTATAGTTCTCTTCTGCTTTCTGTAGCTTCTCTGACTAATCTGAACTGGTTGTGCCTTTGAGAGGCAACAAAGACAGAGAATCTTTCATGGGACACACATGTTAGGGGTGACAACAGTCGGGTGGTACAACTTCTGAATTTCTGCAGTGCCAATTTGACCTCCATCCTCAATACATTGTGGATGTTCCAGTGTTGGACTATTGTTTATCTCTCTACCCCACTATCTCCCTCTAATTTTATTCTCTCCCCTGCTAGGCCTGCCCAGAGGGCAAAACATCAAGCTTTCTGCATAAAGAGGTCCATCTGAAAAAAAAAAAAAGAGGTCCATCTTCCAAATGAGTTGCCAGTCCCACGTCCTTTTGCGTATCCAATCTTTCTATTGATTCTTTTAGAGTCATCCCCCCATTTGACTTGAAAAAAAAAGAAGAGGAAAGAAAATAAAAACATCTTTCCTTGGGTGGAAAACTCAGAATTCCTCAAATGGATTCAATTTTTTAAGGATTGGGAGGAGAGATAAGGATTCGGGAAGTGGTTGAGAGTAGCCAAGCTGATTCGGATTTGGATAGTTTTTCATAAGCCCTGAACAAAGCTCTGAACACCACTGTTTTCAGTTCTATTTTGAATGGGCCCATGGTGGGTAGAATAATGGCCTTCCAAAGATGTTCATGTCCTAATCTCTGGGACCTATGAATATGTTTTATTGCATTGAAAAAGGGAATTAAGGCAGCAGATAAATTCAAGGTTACTGACCAGCTGGACTTAAGATAGGAATATTATCCTGACGGATCATCCAGGTGATGACCCAGTTAATCACAAGGGTCATTAAATATGGACAAAGGAGGCAGAAGAGTCAGTGTCAGACTGATATGATGTGATAAAGAGTTGGCCAGTCATTGTGGACTTTCAAAGTGGAAAGGAACCACAAGTCAAGGAATGGAGACAGCCTTCAGAAGCTAGAAAAGGGAAGGAAACAAATCCTCCCTTAGAGCCTCCAGAAGGAATGCAGCCTTAGAGGCACCTTGATTTTAGCCCAATTAGACCCATTTCAAAGTTCTGACCTCTAGAACTATAAAATAATAAATTTGCATTGTTTTAAGATACTGTTTGTAATAATTTGTCTCACCAGCAATAGGAAGCAAATACAGGGTCTTACTAATCAATTTTATTCCCCCCCCCCTCAAAAAAATCCCTCTCTCCTGTTTCATGACTAAGAAAGATGCACATCATGATTTGCTGACATAAATTTTTTATTTTACTTTGAAAACACAGTCTGGTTGTGTAACATTGTACACTAGGCTATCCATTAAGATTCAATACACTTTGCTTTAAGACCACGTTTGTAAAGCAGTGTTTCCATTTAATCTTTTTTGTTTAAGAGACATTAATATGTGTGAAACAATGTTTTTTTAATGTTTTATTTATTTTTTTTGAGACAGAGACAGAGCATGAACGGGGGAGGGTCAGAGAGAGAGAGGGGGACACAGAATCTGAAGCAGGCTCCAGGCTCTGAGCTGTCAGCATAGAGCCTGACGCGGGGCTCGAACTCATGGACCGTGAGATCATGACCTGAGCCGAAGTCAGACGCTTAACCGACTGAGCCACCCAGGCGCCCCAAGAATGTATTAAGTCATGATCAGAAAACTTTTCATTTCTATTGCACTGATATGGGAGGCCTGACACTAAGAAAGATTTTGCATGCCAGGCCATGAAGTTTGAAATGAATTGGTAAGCAATTCAGCAGTCACTGGATACTTTTCCACAGAAATTCTGAGATTAAGCTTAAGAAAAATGGTTCCAGCAAAAGTGCATACAATGGATGGAGAAGAAGGATAGGCAAAAGAGATGTATACTGCCATAATGTATAGGCAGGTGATAATAACCATCTGAAACTAGAAAGTGGTAATGATAACAAAAAAAGGGAGAACTTAATTAAAAGTAAATTGTGTCAATAAATTTTAGCAATTAACTCTTTATGAAAGGACAGACATGTATGAGTTAAAAAGATCAATCCTAATTTTTGTACCTGAAACTGAAGGTATCAAACTGCTGTGGAAAACTATTTGTAGAAAGAAAGAATATTATAATGATGCTGAAATACAATTTCTAGGCACAACATGGAGTTTCTCCTGCCTGAGGTACCATCAGCAAACCAAAATTTAGATAACCTTCGTGTCCCTGCAAACACTCTGCTTGACTGGAAATGTAGTATATCTGATCCAAATGATCCCAAAAGCCAAGTCAACTCTCATTCCCTTGTTTCTTATTCATGTTTTTTTTTTCTTTCTTGCTCCGTATTCCTTATCCTATTAATGCTTTCTGCTTTCTGGCCCATTTTGCAGTTCTCTGAGCCCTTGGGAACGGAGACTGCCATTTCATGGAGTGTTAAATAGAATTTATGTCACCTAAATCATCTTCTTTAATCATTTTCAACAATAATAAAACTACTAATACTTTTCTAGACATTTCACAGCTGAAATATGCTGACATTTATACTGGGGGAAATAAACTTTAGACACAATAATATATTCGCAGGGTAAAAAGTCATTCTACTACCATTAATTCATCCTATTGAAACTTCTGCCTGATTCATTTGAAAGATAGTCTAAGACAAATTCAAATTAACTACTTGTCTTAATCCTTTCATGCTACTATAACAAAAATAGACAGGGCAGCTCAAACAACAAACATTTGCTTTTTCACAGATCTGGAGTTTGGGAAGTCCAAGATTGAAAATCTAGCAGATTTTTGTCTGGTGAAGGCCCACTTCCTGATTCACAAGACAGCCATCTTCTCACTGTGTCCTAACATGCTGGGAGGGATAAGGAAGCTCTCTGGGGTCTCTTATAAGGGCTAATCCTCTCTTTTCTCCATGTTAATTGGTGTTTATTTTTATGATATTTTTGCAGAGAGTATGGATCAGTTTATATTCTATTGTGTAAGTAGAAACCCTCTAGGTATCTGAAGCAGAAAGAGCTTTCATACAAAAAAAATTGTTAATTGTAGAATTGTTTGCAGGACTGGAGCAAAGGGAGTCCCATTAAGCCTATACCACAGAAGGCCACGGAAGAGATCACCAGAGTAGCTACCACTTCTGTCACACTCCAAGAAGGCTTAGGAACCTGAAGAATGCCAAAGGAAGTTTTAGATTTAAAGACACACTTCTCTGTAGCACACTAGGAATCAAGAAACCAGGATTGAAAAGCTGTGTAGCACCACACAGTAACAACTTCTTGACCCCAAAGCTGGTGACTAGACATGAAATTCTGCTACAGAATACAAAAACAAAGCAATGATTTCTCCACCCCACTGGTTACAGCAGGAATCAGCCAGCAATAGAAGGAAGATGAAGTTTGTCTCATGTCTATCTTCTACATCTCACACGAGGCATTTAATAGGCAGAAAACTATTTATATCTAGAATGTTCATGGCAAGGAAATGGAATAGTTAGCTTTCTGGGCCATATAACACAAGAAGAGCCCCAAGAGAGGGGTAAAAAGTAAATACTGGGTCCCAATTAATCATATCCAACACAGGGTTTCATTTTAAATAGTTTATCTTATTTATTGTCCAAGTTTTTTCTATCTCTCTTAAATTTTTGAATGTAAATATCTTGTTAAAGCATAGTTTTTGTTAATTATATAAATGCCCCCCTAATCTTATGCCTTCTGTAGGTAGTCTGCTCAAACCACACTGGGCCAGGTGGTGAGCTGAGGCACGTACCTGAATTCAATTCTTTATTTTCCTGTGTTCTTAGAAAATAGGGTCCATCTGGAGATGTACAAATCTATCCATTATAAGTTATCTTGAATACAGTTTAAAAGGTTTAGTTTCCCAACTCACTTCCTTCAACACTTCCAGTTGTGAGGTCAAAATCTACAGAGTAAAATTATATTTCCTTGATTTCTTTATTATAGATCCTCGGATGAACTATTTAAGCATCCCCAAGAAGTACTGGTTAACATTATTTCAGGTTGAGTTACCTTCCTCTAACAGTACGTTGAGTTCAAAACAATTGTGAGGCAGTGCCCTTTGCAAGGACGTGAGTAATAAGATGTGAATCTCTTATTCAAAAGAAGAATTTTGGAGATAGGAAAAAAAGTACCAAAAAGCTTAATTTATAGTTTGGTGTATTTTATACTTAATTCCATCACATCCTCCATGCCATCCTCAATTACAAAAAAAAAAAAAAAAAAAAAAAAAAAAAAAAAATGCCTAAAGTATGACCATTAAAGTAAAAATAAAAGACAAGTATAACATAACTTAGGGGAAAATCTGTCCAAGCAAGACTAAACATTGTTGCAATTTAGTACAAAATTTGGTTTTGAAGTTCATTGCTATTAAAACCAGAAATTAAGTGTGGTGGATCACTTAAATCTTTTATTTAAATAAAAGCTTAGGGGCACCGGGGTGGCTCAGTCCGTTAAGCATCTGACTCTTGATTTCAGCTCAGATCATGATTTCACAGTTCATGGGTTCAAGCCCCACATCAGGCTCTGTGCTCACTGTTTGGAATTCTCTCTCTCTCCTTCTCTCTGCCCCTCCCTTTTATTTAAAGGTTAAGTAAAATAACCATTAGAAAAAAGCATAAAGATAGGTGATATTTTTTTCTAATAATAAATGATAAAGGACTGTGTTATATATGGCTTTATGAAAGATAATCCAATGACTATATCTTGAATGTAGTTAAGATAGAAAAGCAAAACATTTATTTCTAAGAGATTGATACTGATATGCCATAAATGCATAAAGGAAATTCTGTAGACATAATATAGATAAAGTTTAATAAAAACAGAATACAGACAGCTTTAAAAATGGGTAGGGGTTAATTTTTTCCTCATTTCATCTTCAACATTCACTTAATCATGAATTCTTTCTGATTTCATTTTATAAATTTTCCTCAAATCCACATAATTTAACCAAGAATGTTCCACTACCCCCAAAATGGCACCCCCAATGAGTGCCGTTTCAACCACTCACGTGAGTAAAATGAGTGCCTAGCACCCATCCAGTTTTTTCAGGTGGCTCGCTTATCAAAGTTGTACATTGGACTGGCTGAACATACGTGACACGTCTGCACTTTAACTGCAAGGGACGTTAGACATTATAGCTTTGAAATTATATCTTAGAGAAATAAAACTCAACGTGCACTAAAATACCAAGATTTGAGAACGTTTGAAGGCTGTCAAGCGTCCACTTCCAAGACTTTGCATGACATAGAACCTCTCCTTATCTCCAGTTTCATTTCAAGCCATCCCTTCTCATATTTATATGATGCAGTCATGAAGGATTTCTTTCATTTCCCCAAATGTACCCAAGTCTATCCTGGCCCCTGTCCTTATGCATTCACAATGATGATGGATAATGAAGATGATGAGGATGCTGCTAACTTTATTGAGCACTACGTGTAGGCACTCCTTTAAGGCGAAATGGTTACGAATCCATCAGTAAGGAACCTACCGATTTACTTATACTAAATAGCATGTTTCACTTTCACTTAAAAAGAAACAACAACCCTTTTAAAACATTTCTTTGGTTATTTCTAAAGAATAGGGCCATAACTTTGTTCACATATTCAAAATGACTGCCAAGAGTTCCTCTTTTAGTGACACAGTGCTTTCTTTGGCCCTGACACCAGTGCACTCTAAGGAACTTGCGCCGATTGAACTGAAGAAAATTTGTACTTTCAGTCACACTAGTTCATTTGAAGAATCTAAAGTACTCTTTATCCAGCTTCCTCAACTAGAATTTAACTCAAATGTTAAATATTAACATCTTAAGAGGTTCTGTGATCTTTTAACTTTCTCTGATGTACTTCGGAAATGGTTATTTTCAATATCTTATACTTGGCTGCTGCATAAATGTATTCTTTATTAAAAAAAGAAACTATTGTGCATGCCTGGGAAATTTTGAAATCTGGTATTACTCAACAACTTTAAGACGTATAAAATTGTCATCCTATTAAAGGATTGCAAAGGCTTGAAATCCATGAAGCCTGCAAAAATAGTTCTAAGAAAATCTGGAGTCACCAAATAATACCATTGTGAAGTAATTGCGCAAGCAGAATAAGACCAATTAAGTACACCACTCCAAAGTGGCCTGGGGTGCGGGAAGAGGGATAGTACTAGCAAAAATTCCATGAAAATTGGAACCAGTTTGCCTGAAGGAAGCCTATTAGCACTGATTGGTTTGAAATGCAAAATATTCTCTAGACTTAAAATTTTTTGTTGGTTTCTTTAATTTCCTTACTGCCTTCTCAATTCTTCAAGTAAATACAAGTTTAAGTAGCAGCATTATTTCATGGCAAGAAGCAAGTGCTTTTCCCTGGTATTAACACAGATCTCAAAAGTAGTAAAGCTGAAGCTATTACCTGTTGTCAGATTTCTCTACAGCAAGTCTTCAGATCTCTGGGGTTTGCAAGTAAAAATGTAAATTAGATATTGGAAATAAAAATCAATCAGGATGTTATTAAATTATTTTTAAATATCAATTTTTATTGTTCATAGACATATCTAATCAATTGTGTTCCTATATTCCTAGCTGTTCAGGCTTTAAACTCTAAAACTTTCTCAGTGGAAGATAGAGCTGTATGTCACTAAAATGCATGCCATGTGCTTTGAACTCAATTTCAGGGAGATATAAAATCTTGAGTCTGAGATGTCATAAAAAATTGTACTGAACTAGGTACCTACTAGCGATACGTCTTTATCTGCTATTTTCCAAATCTCTAAGTTGTAGTTATATTTCAGATCAAAGGAGTCATAAGTCAATGAGATACAGAGAAATTTCCAATCTTATAAATTGGAATACATTTTAAATATCTAGCTACTAGTGCTACACCCATGGTTTTATTTACATTCCATGTTGGCTAGTTCTGGTACTGGAATGAAGATTTTAGGCATTTCTAGGCCACATGTAGAAGCCTGACTTTAATTCCATAAACAATCAGTTGCATTTTTAGTTCTGAAATTTTTAAATGTGAATTAAAGGAGAAGATACTTTTCAAAACATAACAATGCTCTCTATACCACTGTTAGTTAGATTGGGAGCAACGTACAATAATTTTATATATTCTAAATTTTTGACTGCTTAACATTTCCTAAAATTAAAGGAGAAGCTGATCACAAGGATCCTAACACCACCCCCAGAAATTGTCTCAGGCTGTGGAAATATAAAATTAAATCATTTAAAATTATCATTTAAGAGCCAGGGAAAGAGGCTCAATGACAAGGTATGAGGTTAAAGCTGGCATGCTATATGTACGGTCTCCTCCCCTTCTACTTTATTTTATGGTTCTGCAGATTAGCTGGGTGCCTGCCAATAGTCAAGGCTAAACACAATTTTCAGCCAGCCATTCAGGGTAAAAGGCTAGAAATGGAATATGTATAAAGAATGTGAGGACAGTGGATTTAGCAAGAGAATTGCTGAGAACATTATGCCTGAAATCTGAATGGCTGAATGTGTGACACAGGCAATTTCCAAGCATGATAATTTCATTTCCATTTTAATATGTTTGGACAGGATATTCAATAGATAAGCAATTAGTTCTCCGAAGCATATCACAATCTAAAAAATGACAGATTATTTTTTACCTTTCTTTTCATTTTCTATTTAAACAGATTTACTTTTAGTTGATCTGGACATTTGTGACATTTCCTGTTATTCACAATATCTATTTCTTTGATGAAGAAAGCTTTTCAAAAATTATAAATTATTTGGAAACTGATTATGATGTTCAATACTATTTTATATCAAGAAAATATTCTGTTTTTTTAAGTTAAAATGTGGCAATTTTCTGATTTTTTTAAAAAACATGGGATATATTTATAGCTTATATACTGTGCCATAGATTACACAAGAATATCAGCTGTTTATTCAAATTACAATGTGGAAGGTTTGGTGTACTAGATGTAAAATTAATGTCCACTAGAGGGTTGAGGAAAAAATAGCATGCCTTGATATAGTGATCATTTGTCTATTTTAGACACTAGATACAACTAGATTTGAACCCAAAAGAGTAATTTTATTTCACACACACACACACACACACACACACACACACACACGGTGACTAAGATGTCTAGAGGGATAGAAGGAGCTGCAAATCTGTATTTAAAAAAATTATAGTCAAGATTAAAACCGACATCTAATCAATAAAGATGCACTTAACCAAATAGCTTTGGTGGCATTTTAAATTCACCCCTAGTAAGATCTTGAATCAGTCATTAGCTTTTTCCACATGTGTGGTGTTTGTTCTATGTTGAAACTCTTCTAGCCAGTTAAGGCACAGGTAGTAAAGACACGCTATGATTACATCACCAATGACTGCCTATCAAGATAGAAATAAATGACCTCTTCTTGGAACACAGCTTGGAAACCTTTCATTTTTTCCTTTGCCCATGTATGCATGTGAGTGTTATTTTTCTTTTAAAAAGCAATAGAAAACTACTGTTTATATGGTCCTTCCTTTCTTGTTCTTATGATACACATCTACTTAAAGTGGCATGTTCCATGACCTGTATCTTGCATACATGTATACAGGAAATATAAGTGGATGAACAAACCAACTGATATACAACAGGCATGGTGAAAGACCGTGGGCAACTCAAGAGCATGTGCCCTTTTAAAGGAGTCAGTCACTCTTTCCCTGCACTAATTGTTGCCAAGAGCCCAGTAAAGGAAGACTGTCCTTCCTCTCCTTCTCCTTTTCCCTCTTTCTTCTTGTTTTTTTTTCCAGAAGTTCAATTTTAATGCATCATCTCCTAATTTTGAAAATAACCGGGGCGCCTGGGTGGCGCAGTCGGTTAAGCGTCCGACTTCAGCCAGGTCACGATCTCGCGCTCCGTGAGTTCGAGCCCTGCGTCAGGCTCTGGGCTGATGGCTCGGAGCCTGGAGCCTGTTTCCGATTCTGTGTCTCCCTCTCTCTCTGCCCCTCCCCCGTTCGTGCTCTGTCTCTCTCTGTCCCAAAAATAAATAAAAAACGTTGAAAAAAAAAATTTAAAAAAAAAAAAAAAAAAAAAGAAAATAACCTACACAAAATGCATAATAAATATAACGCATATGAAGATGGATATTGCCAACAAGCCACCAGTGTAATTTATTCTCATCTTGCAAGTGAGAAAAATGAGTCCTCATAAAATTAAACACAAACACTGGAGTGACAGAATCCTGAGTTCCTCATTTCCAGGTTGTTCAATTCCCTAAATCTCTGTCTCTCCACTACACTGTTTTAGTTGCCACGGGAGTGAGTCTAACACATTTCTCATTAATCAAAACTTAAAACTATTTTAGTACATTGTTTTCTTTTCATAATTAATCTGTGTTTTTCATGAACCATATCTTGTTAGGGAAGTATAATTAAACCAAAATCTTCTCCCAACCCAGAAAAATTATCCACAAAGGTGGAAGAAAATGAAAACAGTTTTCTTATTGAATAAACATTAAACTAGAATGCAAATACACATCACAAGCATCTGCTCAGAGATTGCAATGCCAGAGAGAAATCTCATCCTTTCATATAAACAAGCAGATACAACCTATCTAGGTGTTCGCAAGATAACCCATAACTAGTCTTCAAGTAATAGGACTCGGCATCATCATTTGTCACACATGCATCCTAAACTCACATGGCAACGAAGGTAACCATCTGTGTTAGCTCATTGGCTTCACCCAAAGGAAAAATAACGTTGTCTTATCTTTATAACAAGAGATAGTCTTGTTGCTCAGAGTGAGTCTCCCACCCTCCATAGCAACTGGAAAATGACTGCATTTCAGAGAGCTGGTTCCCACGTCCTTAAGGAAGACATTCCTGGGTCAAAAATGTGGCAAGAGGCTTACTTACTTGTGTGTATATATATGTATATGTACTTATTAACTTATTTACTTATACATAAATATATGTATTATACATATATATGTATTATTTACTTATACATATATATATATACACACACACATATATTATACACACACATACACATACACACATACATTTCAAAGAGACAGAGAAAGAACTTACAAGTTATCTATAGTAAATGCTTTAAGAAAAGGGAGGGGTGTCTCTCCTTATTGTCAACAGAGAAAATTAAGCCTCTTACTTTTAATTTGTATCTGCCTTTGCCAACTGTATAGAATGGTGTTACAAATCCAGGTTGAATTGAATTATTGTGGTGTCTGTAGTGATTTAGCTCTTTTAAAATATGTATTTTTGCAGATGATTTGTAGTTTTATGATTTTTTTTTATTTTTGTGATTGGAAAAAATTAAATCTCTCACTAAGAGGTGGTTATATATTTTTATTTCTACACCACAGTTAGAAAAACAAGTACTGAAGAATCTGATTTTTATGTAATTAAATATAGGGCAGCCAATGCACTTTTGAAATTGTGTTCTTATTTCCAAGAAGGAGATATTTTTCTTACAGTCTAAAGACTCAGATTCATTTCATAAAATATTATTAAATTGCTCTTGATCACCAGTTTTAGCTCTTATTTAATTTGCTTGTCTCCATAGCACACTTTAGCATTTTCCAATGGTTGTCTTTATTTTAAATTATTAATTGATTAAGTGGTCTAGACTTACCTTATTTTTCTTTGATCTATTAGGTCAAATTCTCAATACTTCTTGTTAATGTGTGTGTGTGTGTGTGTGTGTGTGTGTGTGTGTGTGTGTGTGTGTTTTAATTTGTTGATCTCTTTCCATTTTAGGTTAAGTATAAGGAAGTGGTTTAGAAAGTATTTTCACAATTTTATCCACCTTCTACCTTCTATTATAAGGTCTTTTTAAATAAATATTTTGTGGAGCACCTGGGTGGCTCAGTCAGTTAAGTATCAGACTTTGCCTCAAGTCATGATCTCACGGTTTTTGAGTTCAAGCCCCACATCAGACTCTGCACTGACAGTTCAGAGCCTGGAGCCTGCTTTGGATTCTGTGCTATCTCTCCTCCCCTCCCTGCTTGTGCTCTCTCTCTGTTTCTCAAAAACAAATAAATAAACATTAAAAAAAGAGAGAGAGAGAATAGAACAGCTTTTGAAGAACTTCATGCATTCCCCAAAGGCTGTTTTAAAAAATATATAAATAAATATAATAAATATTTTGTTAGGGTTTTTTTTTTTTTTTGTGAATTGGCTGCCAAATGGCTGCCTATATACTCCTGCCACTTGTTCCATTAAGAGCTGAAGTCTATTGTCTTTCTTCTAAATCTGGGCTGGCCTTCTGACTTGCTTTGACCAACTGAATACAGAAGTGATTCTGTGCCAGTTCTTTGCCTAAGCATCAAGACAACTGTCAGCTTCTCCTTTCCACTCTCTGGGAAGCCAGCTGCTATGTAAAGTTTGATAGCCTGAGTGAAGAGACAAGACTTGTGGATGAGAGATGTAGAGAGAGAGGTCACATAAGGAAAAACAATACCCGATGTAACTGAGTCAAGGAGACCCTAAGAAAAGAGAGAGGTCCAGTTGTCTTAGATAACACACAACTATTTGAGCCTCCCAAGATGAGATTTTAGACATACAATAAAGGCAACTTTTAAATCCTTTAATTCCAGTGTAATTGCCTTAGCTAATACCATGGGAAGCAGAGAAGCCATCACCACTGAGTCCTGCCTGAATTCCTGGCCCACAGAATCACATTAGCTATTATTTATCTGAATAAACTACTACCAGCAATTACATGTGTTGATTTTATAGAGAATTTTCTGCTTATAACATATTTAATAAATATTGTACATGTGTTATTTCAGAATTCCTTATAAACCTATAGAAGAGATACAATTATTTTAGTCATTATACAGCTAAGAAAAGTAAGGCTTAAAGAGATGAAATTATTTTCATGGACACATTAAGTCAGAGAACAGATATTCAATCACAAGCAGTATACCACATTAACCACTCTGTTTTTTCAAATAAAAGTATTTAGTTTTAAAACTCTTCCCAAATACTGAATTATTTCCATTATGGGACCATACTGACCATATTAACCAAATAAAGTATTTATTCGTTCATATAACAAATATTTGTGGACCAATTTTGCATAAGGCACCAAGCACTAGAGATAGGAGGCAAAAGAGAACAAATCCCTGCCTCATGAAATTTTTATTTTAGTTAAGATAAGCAGACAACAAATAAACAATTACATAGTACTTCAAGCAGTGTTAAGTGCTACGGAGCTAGATAAAGCAAGATAATGAAGACAGGAGCACAGGGGATAAAGACAAAAATGCAATTTTAAATAGGAAGGTCAGGAAGGAAGTCCTCTTTACTACAGTTATCTTTGAAAAGTGACAAAAAGAAATGAGAGTTTTGTAACTACCTGGGGGAATAATATCCTAACCAGAAGAAACAATAGGCATAAAGATGGAGGCATCTCTATTTCAATAGACATAGGCTAAAATGGAGGAATACTTGGAGGAAAAGAAGGAAGTTCTAAGTGACCAGAACAGGGTAATGGGGACCTTAGGAGATACGGTGTGCAGAATTCTAATATGGCTCCTAGAATCGCAGCCCCCTGATATACCTAGTATAATCCCCTCCCCTTAGTATGAGTGGAACATGTAACTTGCTTCTAGCAAAAGAATATAGCAAAGACAATGACAGGACACTTTCTTGATTTCTTGATTTCTATATTATATGGCAAAGGCAATGGGATATCTCTTCCATGATTAAGTGGTATTATATGAGAATCCATCATAGTAGACAAGGGTGAGGGACTCTTCTCTTGGACTTTGAAGAAGTAAGCTATCATGTTGTGAGAGAACTACATGGGAGGTAGTTCCATGCAGAACTACAGTGAGCAGCCTCTTAGAGCTGACAATAGCTTCCAGCCAACAGCCAGTAAGAAAATAGAGAACTCAGTCCTAGAACCACAAGGAGGTAAATTCTGCCACTAACCCAAGGGGACACGGAAATGGATTTCTCCCCAGAGAATACTCCAGAAGAGAATAAAGCCTGGCTTACTCCCCAGTTGCAGCTTTGTGAGAGCTTG
The DNA here is from genome assembly GCF_028018385.1 of Neofelis nebulosa. NCBI lineage: Eukaryota > Metazoa > Chordata > Mammalia > Carnivora > Felidae > Neofelis > Neofelis nebulosa. Next base: position 36,506,814 of record NC_080782.1, on the reverse strand, counting down.
AGCAGAGGACCCAATTAAGCTGTGCTCAAACTCCTGACCCACAAAAACTGAGATATTACAGGTGCAGTTTTCAGCTATTAAGTAGCAATTTGTTATGCAACAATAAAAAAATAATACAAGAGAAAATGAAATTAGAGGAAATTAGAGCTGTCGGCACAGAGCCTGATGTGGGGCTCGAACTCATGGACTGAGAGATCACGACCTGAGCCGAAGTCGGATGCTTAACCGACTGAGCCACCCAGGCGCCCCAAAACAATAGTTTTTAAAAACAAAATGTTTTCACAAGAAAGGAGGACAATAAATGAAAATTTGATGGAGGAGGTAGTCAGAAGGAATATTTATCCTAAGTGCAATGAGAAACCATAAAGTTTATTTAGCAGGAGACTGATATATTCTGATATTTTTTCTGTGAAAGATCTTAGATTATTCTCTTCTCTATTATTATTTTCTCCTGTAATGATCCCAAAGATTATTTTCCTTGACAAAAATCTAAGAGCTACCTAACAGTCAACAACTTCAACTTTTCCTAAATCACTCCATATTTTCCTTATTCTTTCAATTGAAATATAAATTCCAAACTCCCCCTTTTGGTTTTATTTCTGACACCATAATATTTTCCATTAATATTTGGTGTTCCTAGAATCCCTTGGGAACTAAGTCAAGAGTTGCTCTGGGGCGCCTGGGTGGCACAGTCGGTTAAGCGTCCGACTTCAGCCAGGTCACGATCTCGCGGTCCGTGAGTTCGAGCCCCGCGTCAGGCTCTGGCCTGATGGCCCGGAGCCTGGAGCCTGCTTCCGATTCTGTGTCTCCCTCTCTCTCTGCCCCTCCCCCGTTCATGCTCTGTCTCTCTCTGTCCCAAAAATAAAAAAAATAAAAAAAAAAAAACGTTGAAAAAAAAAAAAAAAAAAAAAAAAAAAAAAGAGTTGCTCTGACTTCCTGCATGTCAAGAGAGGTAGGTTTGATATTTTCAGACCATTGTTAAAGAGTCAAGCTGAACAAAGCTTGTCTCCCATTACTGTCCCCAGTTTTCACTCTCATTGAATATCTTAATAATACTCTTATCACAGCTTATTAGAGGAGTATTTTGAGAAGGCAGAAAAAAAGTTGTGAGTACAAACTTTGCTCTTCCTTTAAAGATGAGTCCCTTTCTATCTTTTCCCTATGACCTTGTGCCCTCTTAACACACTCAGCTTGACATCTTTGACCTGGGCCCTTCTATTTCTAGCACTTGGAGATTAGAAAATGATTGTTTTTAATCTATGAATTCTACATATGGACAGGAAATGACTTCAGGAAAATACTGGAAGCTAAAGGAATTTCATTTTAATATTAGGTAATGTCTCCATTTAATAGAGACAGAAAGAAAAATACAAGCTAGCAATAGAGGAGATATATCAACCAGGGCAGTTTTGACTTTACACTCAAAATAGCCCTACTCATTTCCAATTGAAGCCAAACTCAACAGTCAGTAGCAGATTTTGCAAACCTCAGCTCATTATGGATGTTGACCTTCCTGTACTATTCTTACCAATCCATACTACATTTCTATATTTAGAGTTATTTGTCTTCTTTTGGTTATCTGTCTTCCTTTTTATTTTCTTGGCATATATTTTTACAATCTGAACACAAAATAAAGTTCTCTGCATAGTTATGCCATTTTCTTCCATTATGAGCCTTTTTTTCTTTCTCATTAAAATAATTTGAAATTTGCATTGTCAGAGTTATATCATCAGCACTTTTTGCTACCTTTCTGAGCTTTCTTCTGAGTTTTTCATGTCTGATATTCTTGAAGTCTTCTTTCATAAAGTCTACAGTACCTGTCTAATGAGTAGCTCTCCTAATGTATTCCAAATTTTAAAATGTCATGGTCAGTTTTTCCAAAATCACCTGCCACTGACACTTTATGAACCAAATTCTCCATGCTGATCAAAATCAGGGTAAAAATATTAGTTCTTATAATCACTCTCTTTACCCTCCAGAACTTGAAAATGTTATTAAGACCAGGCAAGAATTTGTCAGTTGTTTAGCTTATGTGGAATAGACTTCCAGAAGATGAACAGACTGGTGAAGGTTCTTGGTCACTTCTATAGTTTCCATCATAATAGTTTTGTGACTGTGAACATCACCAACTGATTTCCTCCAACTGGACAGAGAGCCATAAATTTTTGCCATGTCCAAATTAGTTTTTGCATTCTTTCCCTTTATCTCACTCGAATACACAGTCCAACCTCCATCCATCTTAAGATTTATAGATTTCTCTGTATTATGTACAATTTCCTAGTATAAAGTGATATGTACCTTCACTTCTGATTCCATAATTTTTAAGTTTGGAGCACTAAGTTAAATACATATAACCTAGAATAGTACTTGGCAAATGGTAGGTGTTCATTAAATATCTGTTAAAGGAATTGGACATTTTGTGAATACTAATTTTCATCATTGGGAATTCTCTTGCATCCCTCCTTCTGCAGCTTACCACTGTTTTTCATGTTATAAATCAGCACTGATGTGCTTCTATCATCATTTTTGAAGACCAAATTAATGCAGGAGATGGAATGAATGAAGAGTGAAAGCCCCAGTAAAAGATGTTGCTGTTGTGCAAGCGCAAGCTCACTATTTGCACAAAGCTTTTGAAGCAGTTAGAGCAGAAAGGACACACTCAATAAATGATACACAGAAAGCAGCAGTAGGATATGGCAATGGTTTGAATAAAGGATTACAGGAATGACAGTCCTTCATCTTTCTGTGTGTTTCATTCCAAGGCAGATAGGATGATAATACAGCTAGATTTATGAAAAGGTTAGTGAAGTGGACTCATATAGAATGAAAAGACTAGGAATTCATTTTTTAAAACCATATTGCATTTCAGGTATCAGAAGGACATCTGACCAAAGTATTAAAATCTGCAGATTATGGTACACATAATGGTTTCATTTCCTCCAAGAGACAGAATTCAGACTCCATTTTGTGAATAGATTACCACGAATGGCAATAACAAAAGGGATTGGTGGGTTAATAACGAAGAAGTCTTCTGTAACAACTTTTAGCACTTCTGAAGCATTTGATGATTTTAGACTTTGGTTTTACAGAAATGAAGGTACATGTTTCAAAGTGGCCCTCAAAATATTTTTTTCTGGCCATGGAAATGAAACATATAGATGATATTTTCCTTGCTACAGAAAATAGAATTGTACAAAGATCAAAAGCAGCTGTCATTAAAACTTTCTGGGGCTGATTTCTATGTATTTCAAAAGAGTAAAGACTAGGAAATTTGAAGATCCATCTAGACAAAAACTTATTTCTCTACAAAAATCTCTCATAGTAGGTGCTTTTTCTAAAGTAAATTATTATATCAAATAAAATCTGCCATGGTGTTTGTTCCTATATTACCTACAAAATCACTTGATGGATTCTATAAAAATTCCATGTGAAAAGTAAATGCCTGAAAAAAATGACTTTTTTGAGACTATGGTATGTTTTCTTATGAATGATCATGTTGTTTTGTTAACCTTAACCACTACAAAGCTCAGAACTAAAGGTATTACTCAAGTTGAGCAAGTTTCTAGAATTCTGTGGTCTATCTGCATTCCTGATTTTCCATTCTAATTTATATTTTCACAGACACTTGAATGTATTTATTCTTTAAACATTTCATTTTTGTGAGATATTCTATGGTATCTCAAATCCATTCTGAAACAGGACAGGCTATAATGAAAGAAAAAAAAAGAGGGAAGAAAAAAGTGAAAGCACTAAGCATTATACAAGCAAGCTGTGGATCATTTAAGACATATAATCACATAGGTGGCCTTAATGTCTGTGAGGCCAAGTTCAATATTACTATGATTAAACTACTACAAAAAAGTTCAAATTTACAACTGCTTCTATCACTTTGTCCATCAAGATACCCAGGAACTAAAACTACACATGGAAAAAGTAACCAAAAAGAAACCACTAGCATGAAAATTATTTGCACTGGTGATAATATATTTTTACAACTCAGTCAGAAAAAAATTATGAATGCAGTAACATAAAAAATAATATTCTTGAACTAGTAACTGCATTTTTTAACATCAAGGAATAAAATGCATTGAAGTCTACATCTTTGGAAGGTTTTTTTGGAATTCTCTTTTGTAGTTTAGTAGCCACTGCATTGGAAGTTCAAAAATTCTATTTATTTAAGTAAGAAAATTACTTTGTAAATTAACTGCAGCTTAAGTTCATTCCAAGTCAACTCCAAAAAGGCATCTATCACTCCAGTTAAAGACAGGTCTGTGGAAAGAGAATAAACATAAATCCAAACATGTTTCCTCAAATCACCCAATTAATATAAAGGTAGAAAAAAAGATGTATACTATACAACAATGCATATAAAATGATTAATACAGAAATGCCTGTGAAGAGCTCCTACTAGAAAGATGTTTAATGGTGTTACCCAGGATATATAATGGCAATACAAAAGGCAACATAGTATTTCAGGAAGAAAAAGGCTCTTCTTCACCAAAAGGTAAGTAGAATTTCTTAGTAACTGGCACAACTTAGCAATAAAACAAAACTTCTGCGTTAAGCACTGTACTAGACCACCTCTTATATAGTACACACAACTGAGACCATATCCAAAGTCCCTTTAAAATTTCTTTTAATGTTTATTCATTTTTGAGAGACAGAGAGAGACACAGCACAAGTGGGGGAGGGGCAGAGAGAGAGGGAGACACAGAATCGGAAGCAGGCTCTAGGCTCTGAGCTGTTGGCACAGAGCCCAACGCAGGGCTTGAACTCATGAACTGTGGGATCATAACCTGAGCCAAAGTTGGACACTTAACCCGCTGAGCCACCCAGGCACCCCCATAAGCCCCTTTAGGAAAGCCATTTATTCACTCATTATCCATCCATCCATCTGTCCATGTAGTAAGTATATAGCCAATACACGGTAGGCATTGTTCTGGACTTTGAGGTTAGGCCATGACCAGGACAAAGGGAATATTTTGTAATTGTTTTCAGAATCCACTACATGGTCTATATAGTTAGTTTAGCATACATATATGTGTGTAGTAAATGTATAATTTTATCATTTTATGAAATTTTTGGTATAAATAGTATATTTAGGTTCAATGATTCAACAGATTTTTCAACATCTTTGCAAAACCCATGTAAAAGATTGTCTCCAACAATACTGCATATAGATACCTAATATAAGTATTCCTACATGACTATTACAATAAAGAATGGTAGCCAGAGTTGGAAAATCAGTAAATAATTTTTCAGTATGCAGTAACTACATTTTAACTAACCATTCATTTTAAATTTTTTTAAATGTTTATTTATTTTTGAGAGTGGGAGGAGACAGAATGTGAGCAGGGGAGGGGCAGAGAGAGAGGGGGAGACACAGAATCTGAAGTAGGCTCCAGGGTCTGAGCTGTCTGCACAGAGTCCTACATGGGGCCTGAGCCGAAGTCAGATGCTCAAATGACCCCATAACTAACTATTCTTGATCTTAATGTCACAAAATATAAAATCAAACGATGACCATCACCATTCTAACTTCTATTTGAATGCTTGCCCTCAGGCAGATAAGGTAAAATACACAGCAGACTCCCTGTATTTATTAGATAGAATTAATTTTAAGTAAACAAATGATTTATCACTATTAGTATCATAATTAGTTATAGTGATATATCTATCCAAATTCAAGTCATTATTTCCTCTTTAGTATGTCATTTCCCTAAAAAAGCAGAGAACAAAGATGAGAAGAGAACCAACATTTCTTATCACTGTTCTATCCAGGCCCTTTTGTTAGGTGTATTATCGCAGCTTTATGGAATATTTAGTCCTATAACTCTATCCTCATTGTGGCAGCAAGTATTATTATGGAACAGAAAGAAGCATGATCAACCTTTTTAAAGTGAAAACAATGACTAATAAATGGCACAACTTAAGATGCAGATAGGAAGGAAATGTCTCTTGTTAGCTTGATTTGTTATTTCTCTCTTCTTAAAAGAAACTTCTTTTGTCCCATGGTAGAATTCTACCTATTGGTACTGAACCATTTTGGCTAAGAGGCAACTACATAGCATAGAGATGGGAAAGTGTTGGGGAGCCTAGGTGGCTCAGTTGGTTAAGAGCCCAACTTTGGCCCAGGTCATGATTTCATGGTTTGTGAGTTTCAGCCCTGCACCGGGCTTTCTGCTGTGGGCACAGAGCCTGCTTCAGATCCTCTGACCCCTTTTCTCTTTGCCCCCCTCCTCTCAAAAATAAATAAACATTAAATTTTTTAAAAACAAAAAGAGATGGAAAAAGGTAGAGGATAACGTAAAGCATGAAGAAAAATATCAAAATTTCACAAAGAACTTTTGAATAGATATTAATCCAGTATATGAGTTTTCTAGGACTGCCATAACAAAGTACCATAGACTGGGTGGCTTAAACCACAGAAACTTATTTTCTTATATAGATACAAGATCCAGCCATTGGCAGAGTTGATTTCTTCTTAGACTTATAGATGGCCATCTTCTCTCTGTACTTCTACATCACATTTGTTCTGTATGTGTCTGTGTCCAAACTCCCTCTTCTTATAAGGACACTTATAATCACATTGGATTAGCGCCTACTCTAATGACATCACTTAATTACCACTTTGAAGACCCTGTCTCCAAATGCTGTCACATGCTACAGTACTGGGGGTAGGACTTCAACATATGAATTAGGTTGGGGGAGGGGCACAGTTCAGCCCATAACACCCAGCAAAACACAAAAAACCTGAGAATTTTGAAGTAGGAATTACTAAAATGGAGCAAATATATTTAACTTGTCTGAAGCCAACCTACTAAGCTTAATAAGATTTTTGGTTTCACATGCTGAGGGGGCAGGTCCTCCCATCCATAACAAAATTAAACAAGTCTTTGAGAAAGTTGACCCACATGATGATCAGCTATTGAAAGTAACACACACAAGGGTTCACTTCCTTTTTTTGTTGTTGTTACTTTGTTGGGTTTTGTTGGGTTTTCTTTTGCTTTGTTTTTTTTTTCCTTTTTGTCAAAGTTATTATTTGATAGGGTCATTTCCTGCATCAGATTAGAAAGAGAAGAGAAAACTGATATACCTGTTGACATATATTTATCTTCTTGATGACATTTAAAATTCATTTTTCGAATGCCAAGGTTAGTCATTCTACTCTCCCAGGCATTTGATTTTACTTCTTTGAAGATAGTGAAACTCATCATAATTGTATTGAAGGGATAAGTGAAGAAGGTAAATGACAAGAAAACACCCAAGGAAATATGCCATTGAGTGGTAAACAGCATACTCTTCATACCTTTAAAAGAAATCAACCCACCAGGAATGGTCTATAGAAATAGAGCATTAGATCCTTCTTTCTATAAGGTAATTTATTGATTATTTTAAAAATGGGTTCCAAGATTACAACTTTGAATGAACCTTCCTGTAAACTTTAAAAGCATATATTCACTCAAAATTATGCTAAATGATATTTCTTATTTCAAAGTATAATCATTTTCTCACAAATCATATCACTGCTAAATATAAAACTAAAAGATTACCTATAATTTGCAACTTTTTAATAAAAAAATTAATGAAATTGAGCTTTTGCTGGGGACCAGCTCCAGCAACCAGGGGTTCCTGAAGGAAGAACAGCGTCGGTGAAAATAAAACAAAACTAAAATAAAAAACTAGAAAATAAAAAACTAAAATAAAAACAAAAAATAAAAATGGACACAGACAACAGCAGTTCTTGCTGTTTCTGCCCCTCCCCCGCTCTTGCTCTGTTTCTCTCTCTCTCTCTCTCTCTCTCTCTCAAAAATGAATAAACATTAAAAAATATTTTTAAAAAACGCTTAAAGTCAGACTTCCTTTGTCTAGAATTTCTCCCTTGGCCCTTCCCATTTCAATGAGATTTCATTATCCCCGCAAGGGGATATTTTAGACATCTTTTTTTCTTTTCCAAATTGCCTCTGCAGCCATGACATTTTAATAACATAGATATACTACAGCGAATGTAGCATACATCAGCCAACATACTATATAGATATCTATGTACTATATATAAAAAATAGCAAGATTTTTTTCATCTCCCAAGAACAAATGTTTATCCCCTTGGAGGTGATTTTGCCCCCACTGGGAATGCATATTACAGAGTGACAAATAGCACATTACCTGGCATTAGTCACACAATAAATGTTTACTGTCAAACATGTTTAGAAAATAGTTTCTTAACATGGTGTCCACAGAAACCTCACAGAATTCGGGGTGTGCTCACCAAAGTCATATGGAAAAATTTGGTTCCTCAAGAATTGTCCTGAGAAGGTGCACAGCTTTCACTATAAGCTCAAATTCTTCCTCGAGAAAGAAATTAAGAAGCAGTGATTTCAGACCAATAGACAAAGGGACATTGTATGCTGGAAATAATTGTTTATTTTCTATGGCACTGGAGATGTTTGAAAGCCATTAATGGAATTAATGCATTCTATATAATAATTTCCATTTCCCTTTGTTGAAATATCCAAATTCAATCTAGATCACTAAACTTATAGAGCACTGACTTTGTGAAAATGGCTACATATGTGAAGAAAGTGGAACACTCTCTTAAGGAGCTTTCTTAGAACAAGTGTTTTTGTTAGACTGTTTGCACGGTTACCCAAGTTTTAGCCTCAAAGATGCTAGTAGGATTACCAGACATATACATTCATTTGGTTGTATGTGGGAAACTTTGGATCACAGACATAAATTTGCAAAGGCCTTTGAGGTCTCTGAGTGGAATAGCTAGTAAAGAAATCTGAAGCACAACTCCAAAGTGCCTCAGGAGTGTTTAAAATGTTAGGAATGTAGTAAATAAGACAATTTATATGAAGCTAAAGTTGAAAAAAGACAGAGATTAATTTATATTAGTGTGCTTGCCAGCAAGTTCTTTTAAGAAATCCTCCCAACTCCTAAGACCTTTGGCTGAGCTGAAAAGGCTTAGCATCAGTGGAAATACAAAGGAACGAAATGTGCTTTAATCATATTTCTCAGTTCAAATTTCCATTAGAAGTTGGATAAATCAGCAAATGATCTTGCAGCAATGAAAATGATGTACAGCTACACACAATAACACGAGTGTACCTCACAAACATAACACTGAACAAACAAAAAGACAAATACAGTTTCTATGCTTTATAATGCCATTTCTATCACTTCAAAAGTAGGCAAAACCAATCCCTGGTGATAGAAGTCAGAAGAGTAGTAGTCGCATTTTGTGTGGGGCTGGGAGGTGGGTAGTGACAAAAGGGGGCCTGAGAGGGACTCATAGGTTATTAGAAATGGTCTCTTTATCTACGCAGCTTGTACGGTAATATGCGCACTGTGTGAAAACTCACTGAGGTCTACATATACGACAAATGCCGTAACATATGTATTATACTTTTTAAAAAAATAATTTTTTAGCTTTTTGAAGTTTCCGGATATAGGTGCTATATGGCTAATTGGGCCTTTTCATATTTTTATATTAATAAAAAAATAATTTGTACACAACATGTTTATGAGAAGTATGTATTCTATGTAAAGGGTACCGTAAAAGAGATACCTATGTAGACCACAATTATAAAAACAAAAATACCAAAGACGCTGAATCCTTCTCTTACTGAAAATTACTCTTCAGTTACTAAACCTAATCTGGAATTTTGCGTTTCAAATAGATTTAGCAGCTCCTGGAGTGGCACCACAAAACACACTTAAGAAAGGAACTTAAAGTCTGAGCAAGTGATGTCATACCTCTAAATGTTCTACAGTTTATTTGTAAAATGAGGATAACAATAGTATTTACTTTCGTGATTGCCATAAATATCAAAGCAGAAAATATATCTATAAAGTAATTAATCCAGTAGCTGGCGCATTCTAGAAACCTTGGAGAGATAGCTATTCTTGGCAACATTGATAATAGCTTTGAATCAAGAGATTTAAAAACTCATAATCTTCCTCACTTCTCATGAAAAGTGCCTGCATCGAACTCATTTTGTTCCCTATTAAGCTTTACCTCCAAATCATACTCAACACCCTAAAAATGGACCGTTCTGCTAATCCAAGACACCCCAGGGAAAACTACCTCCTCTCTTTCTAGTGTCTGCCTGGATCACACGTTAGTAATGTTACACCAGAGAAAACATCCACTGCTCTTCCCAGTCATCTAACTGGGCTCAACTCTGTGGTATGTGTTTCCAGTAGGCATGATTACCCAGGTGACTAAATTATTATCATGATACCTGGAGTCTCTCCCCTTCTTTCCTTGTTGATGCCGTCATCCTGGCTCATGAGTTGTTTCTGTTTTGTTACATTGCTTTTCTTTCATTGTACTGGTCATTGAGAGTTTCCGCGGCAACTGAAATGAACTGGTAAATGTGTAACAAGTAGCTCTCCAGAAGACAAGATACCCAGATTTGTATCGTTTGCTTATTTTTGCATGTAAATACTTCCACTGTGGTCTGCATGGTGCTACCTCTATATAGAGATCACGGAGCACACAAAATCTGGGATGAGATGCACAAAATCTGCTCCGAAAGCCAGTATCAGCCAGCTCTAGCACACCGCTGTGTTAATCCAGATGTGAGCTCAGATATTAAAGGCAAAAATTCACTTTGATCTGTCTTCCTTTCCCTCATTCCTTCCTGCCTTCCCTTTGTTATTCTCTCTCCCTCGTAGTCTTTCTTTTTTCTTCTTTTCCCTGAGTAGTTGGATCTTCTCCTCCTTTGGAAGTCACCTTGAATTTGCTCAGGCTATGGAATTGCCCTTTTGCATTGCGCTGTATGGAGTCTGCATATGTCCACCACATGGCAAAGTACCTTTGTTTGCTCCTTAACACTCAGGTCTACACTTGCAAGTCAGATCACTGGGAACACTATTGGCAATTGTCTTCTTATAATAGATTAGCCGATTCAAGAACAATCTAAAAATTTTTGGTATGGAACTAGCCCTCATTAGAGATTAATGAAGCAAATGGAAGCATATAAATTTGGTGAAAAAAATGTTACATTCTAACAGCATATGGTTGGCAAAACCGCCCAGGATACCGTTTCCACAGAGACAAACGCAAGACGTCTATTAGAAAATTCTAGAGAACAAAGTGTTTGTTTTGTTTTACTTTGTTTTTGGCCCCGCTCTCCCTCCCTCACTCCTTCCCTTTCTCCCTTTCTCTCTCTCTCTCTCGCTCTCTCTCTCTCTCGCTCTCTCTCTCCCTCCCTCTGACAAAGTCAAAAAATCTTTAATATTTTCCCAGTGTAAAAAACATTCTTATGTTGTTTGATTTTTGAAGGGTTATTTTTGAAGTGATACAAATTCCCTTTGTGAATTATATATCAAAAAGTTAAAATCTAAATGAAATTTCTTTGTGGTACTAATTGGATGAAAGATTTATCTTGACTACTATGGCGAAGATAAATCTGTCTTTGCTTGTCTTCATTTTCTCAGATCTTCATAAGTATTCGTCTATAGTCTTTAGATCTGTTGCCAACATAACAGATCAGTCAGGACACTTCTATTTTTAAAATTAGGTTTCGCACCAGCCTACATTCACCAAAATTGGCCCTACCTATTTGACACCATTGTTGCAGAAAGAAAACTACACCTTTGCTGAATGGTGCGCCAAAGCCCACAGGTGTGTGTGAGGTACGAATTAGATACCATTTGAAAGGTTTTCTAACTTTCAAACAGTTTTAAAACTTTTTTTAATTTCCTGCTTAGCCACAATATGAAGTAAAACAAAAATGGAGACTGGTCATTTTATAGTTATTACCATTGCTAAGAGGGAAAAATTCTACTGTAATAAATAAATGTTAGGCTCCCAAGGGCAATGACTATATTCTAATCATCTGTCTGTCCAGTTATTCCCAGGGAAGGACCTCAACTAATGTGTGAGAAAGCTGGGTAAAAATTGTAATACCTAACATTTGTCTATAAGACTTTATATATATTAAGTCATTTTCCACTAAGAGCAATTACCTAAGGTCAGTATTGTTAGTTTGCCTTTTTGTATGTTTGCTTGTTAAGAGACTTTATCGATGACTGTGGAAGACAGTGAAATATTTTTTTAACCTATGATTCTCCAGTTATGATGAACTAATGGGTATTAATTAAAGCCAGGACTAGGGAGGAGCAAGAAAGATACCTAGAAGTTAATGCAGCACTAACTTTCAGGATCTTGCAGTACAGGGCCATGGTCTTGGCTCAGTAATTAAGTCCCATTAACAGAAAAACTCCAATGTTATTAGCTATCACCTCAAACACTTGTCAGTCTAGGCCACAGCCACGTGTCAAATGTCACTCAATTACTGCTGTGACTTCCAGGAGATGCATTGTAAGTGGTCAAGAATATACTCACTGCTATAGGGATAGTCTGTCAAAATTTCACTGAGCTATGTTGTAATGTGTGGAAGAAGGGTTTGATTCATAATGTTTGCAGCATTGCTACCTGTGTTGCAAGTCTTACTGAGGTTTAATGAAACCACTTTTATGGTCATCATTCCTAGCTCACTGATATCTTCTGGACTTGGACATGAATTCAGTGCAGCCAGTGGGACAGGAAGCAAATATCAGGGATAGATCTTCTGCTCATTAGAATGTTCCACCTTCTGATATTCCAGAAATGGATTCCACAGTCATCTCTAGTCTGCTCTATCATTCATGATAAGTGCTCCCTCTCTCTTTTATCCATTCACCCATCCATCCTTCCATTAACCTATTGATTCAACAAATATCTACGAATAAACTTGTATGAGTTAGGCATAAATCAATGGGGTCTCAGTGTTGGACAAGGATTTACACAGCCTTCTTCCTATTAGACTTTCAAAACCCATCCCACCAACCATCCAGACATGCCTGAATCTTTATACTCAAGTTGGGACTTCAATCTAGTTCTACAACAGTTAAATAAAATGGCTATGTAAAAAATATATATTTTTTATTACAAAAATTTCCAATCAGCTCAAAATTGGGGGGTATATATTGAGGAAAATATTCCTTTAAGTAAATATACTATGTGGAAGAAATATTTATTTAGCAAACAGTATATTTAGTTGGTTAATTCTGCTCTAGATAAAAATACCATGATGCAATTTTTTTTTTCTTAGAATACATCTGAACACACACCTCAAGACAGACAAAAGGAAGCAACTAAACTCTAAGAAAATTTATAATTGGGCGATCCTGAGGAAAAGTGAAACAATTGGGTTATACTGACTCTTAGAAAGAGACAAAAACATCAAATTCAAGTTATTGAAACTTAAGCAGGAAGCACAATGACTATTGTTAGATCTCTGGTGTACATAAAGCTTATTAAATATTATTATACTTAAAATGAAATATAGTTTTGCGAGACTTAATTTTTGCTCCTATTCACATGGTCCTAAATACCATCTACCTGGTGCCACTTACACGGATGTTAGGAAACTCATAAGAAAAAGAATTAGCCTCTGCAAACTAGCCCACTTCTTTTACTTCGTGCGGAGAAGCTTTTCTTCTTTACTGAAGTGGTAAAGTTTATATGATCTAAACTCTCAATTAAAAAAAAAAAAACAACACCTTCCAGAGCACCTGGATGGGTGACTCAGTCGGTTGAGTGTCTGACTTCAGTTCAGGTCATGATCTCACTCTCCGTGAGTTTGAGCCCCGTGTTGGGCTCTGTGCTGACAGCTCAGAGCCTGGAGCCTGCTTTGGATTCTGTGTCTCCCTCTTTCTCTGCTCCTCCCCCACTCAGGCTTGCTCTCTCTCTCTCTGTCAAAAATAAATAAACATTTAAAAAATTAAAAAAAAAACTAATTTTGATCTTGTTTCTTTTTTTTAATGTTTATTTATTTTTGAAACAGAGAGAGGGCATGAGCAGGGGAGGAGCAAAGAGGGGGGGAGGGGAACTGAGGTGGGCTCTGTGCTGACAGCAAACAGACTGATGTGGGACTCAGACTCACGAACCTTGAGATCATGACCTCAGCTGAAGTCAGAAGCTGAAAGACTGAGGCACCTAGGCACCCTTGATCTTGTTTCTGAGAAAGAAGGGTCTCTGTTCTGATCAAGGCTACATACCCCCTCCAAATTTTCATAATCTCTCCCTGCTTTCTCTAAGATTTTCTCTGTTAATTGCCTTTTATGCTTTTATCCTCAGTCTTTTTCTTTATTAATTCTTTCACACTTGCTGGTATGAATTCCTCAGGCCACTAGTTTAAGAGTTCAATATAAAATTTTTACTAATTCTTTTGTTATGTTTATTTATTTTTGAGAGAGAGAGAAAACACGGGGGAGGGGCAGAGAGAGAGTCTCAAGCAGGCTCTGCACCAACAGTGCAGAGCCCTACTGGGGGTTCTATCCCAGGAACCATGAGGTCATGAACTGAATTGAAATCAAGAGTCAGACACTTAACTGAGCCACCCAGACATCTCTTTACCAATTCTTAATTTTCATTTCAAGTGCAAATTCTGTGTTCCAAAACATTAAATCTATTAGTTACAAGGCAGTTATCTGGTCACTGGTTGATGGCTTTTGCCTATTTGGTCATAACTGAAATGTACAGTTTTTTCCAGTCCTAAACTATAGTTCCTTCCAAAGTTGTTCCCTACAACTGTCTGCTATAGTATTCTCTTTTCACAAACTTTAGGCTCCTTCAGAAGCCAACAGCTCTCTCTCTTTCCACTTGGCCTTCTTCGAAAACATAGGGAAACTATTCAATTCGTCCACGTAACTCTGAAGGCACAGGAATCCAGGAGAGCTGGATGCCAAGGCCATTTCTGTCTTTGATACATGGGCCAACCATCCCTCTTCTAGCCTCTGATTCTCACAGGCCTAGGGAACTCCCGGGATTACAGATAGGAAACAGGGCACAAGGTCCATTGAATTCAGAGTCACTAAATTATCAGAAGAGTTCTATTGTCCACTGTACTCTCTCTCCACCATGCAGCCTACCCAAGGAAGCCAGCCTCTCCTCACTCTCTTCTCATGTCTGACTTAGATAATCTCCTGGGAGAAGAAAAAGAAATGACATTCTCATACCTGAAATTTGCATTTGGGGGCTTTTGAACTTAAAAATTGAGAATGTTAGAGACTTGTTCTCTGGTTCCTATTCCCTTGGAGCAATGGTTCTTTAAGGGCAAAAAGTCTGAATGAAGTATGACTGACTATTAGGCAAAATAAGAATTATGGTTATAAATTATCAGCAAACACCTGAAAATATTTCAAACCTGATACACAACCTCTATGCTCTTTCCCTCTTTGAAATTTATTTTATTAATATTTCTTCACAATTATTTCAGTGGTTTTTTTTCACAGCCTCCTTTTACTAGCTGTAAACTTATTATTCCTCCATTGCTAAACCTCCCAGATTGTGATGATTAAATGAGAAAAAGATTAAATAAGAGGATTCGTTTCAGCTGGTAATAACAGAACCCCCCCCCCCAAATAACAATGGCTTAATTAAGGTAGCATATTCCTTTCCCATGCAATAGAATTCAGTTATAGGCTGTTTAGGAAAAGAATGGTGGCCCCATAATCATGGGGCCTTTTACCTTCTTTAGTGCCAAGGTCATCTTTTTACCTTCTTCAGTCTCCTTTTACCTTCTTTAGTGCCAAGGTCATCTTAAGCTCAAAGATAACTGCTCCAATGACAAGTGGCAACAGGAAAGAGGAAGGGGAAGGAAGGACAGGATACCTGCTTTCACTATAGCTTATCTGAAGAAACTTAATCACCCAGTCACACAAAACTGCCAGCCATAATCTTTTGGTCTCAAGTTTCACAGACATGAATTAGAAGCAAATCCAAGATACCTCATTACATTTGAGGAAGAAGGTCAGTTATCCCCTGCCTTCCCTTCAGTGGGAGATGGGACTGCCACACAGAATCCTTTCTTTTCTTTTCTTTCTTTCTTTCTTTCTTTCTTTCTTTCTTTCTTTCTTTCTTTCTTTCTTTCTTTCTTTCAATATAATTTATTAAATATAATTTATTGTCAAATTGGTTTCCATACAACACCCAGAATCTTCCAAACTAGTTCTCATCAAATCCTGCTGAATCTCCAGCAACCTGACCATTTTAGATCTTGTAGATGACTCATCCAGCAGGTTCACAGACACATTCTTTGAAATTGCAGCTTGTTAATCTGACTCACAGCACATTGTAACTTGGAGTTCAGTCAAAGCCTCCAACTTAACATCCTGTTACACTAGTATAAAAGGAAAACCTGATTTTTTGTAGCCAGCCATCTTAATAAACTTTCTTTTCAGCCCAAATAGATTTTTGAATTGAGTTTCTTGGTTTTCTTAGGTATTCATTTATATCATCTGAAAACAAAACTTGTTTTTACCACTCTGATTCCACATACTGCCCTATTCCATTCCCTAGAATCACCAAAACAATGTTGAATAATCACAGTACCTAGTAGAATTCTTGCCTTAGTCTTAATTGTAATTGGAATGTCTTTAGAATTCCACAATATATACTTATCATTGGTTTCTGAAATGTACTCTTAAGGGTGTTTAAGACTTTCATAGACACTAATATAATCATGTTTTCTCTCCTTTTTTTCCATGAAATAAATTAATTTTCCCAATGTTGAACTATCTTTATATAACTGGAATGTGGAAATATCCCTTAATAATAGTTTACAACCATTAGTCCTCTTGCTCAAAACCATCAACACTATTCACCTCTCCTTCAACATAACTCAAACTGCTCCTTCAAAGATTTCTGAAATTCTCTTTATTTTCAAGTTCCTTTTTCAGTCCTCTTTCTCTTCCAGCCTATAGATTGTGTGCATGAGCAGGGGACGGGCAGAGAGAGAGGGGGAGAGAGAGAATCCCAAGCAGGCTCCATGCTGTCAGCCTGAGATGGGGCTCAATTTCAGAAACCTGAGGCAAAATCAGGAGTCAGTCCTTAACTGACTGAACCACTCAGAAACCTGGGAAAGAAAGAAGACTTACCTGTAGAAAACAAAAAATGAGGAGAGTCCAGCCTCTGATGAAGCAGAAGAGAAAGAAGCCAAGTCTGATTTATATCATATCCCATGTCTTATCAGTGGTCCCTGTCTCCCTTCTTGTATAATCCCAAGGAATATTTTTATCAACTATTTTGTAAATTCAACTTTTTAGTAGCTCTAGAATCATTTTTAAGGAAGGAATCCCACCTCATCCCATTTTTTAAGTGTAATTTATTTTTTAGGAAGTGAAATCATTTGTGGGTTGTGTATTTTTTGGTACAACCAGAAAATAGTGGGATATTGAATATGGGAAGCTTTGATTGTCATGGGTGTCAGCTTAACATTCTATAGATGGGGTAGTCTTTCTAGTCTGTAATACGGAATACTAAATGGCAATTTTGGAGTCAATTGTGCATTGAATATATCTTGAACATTGTTAATTACTTGTATTCACTATTGTTTTTGGTAGAATTGTTTCCTAAAGAAAACACTCCTTGATTTTGGTTCTCCTTGTTAGAGTTTTGGGCATTCTGTAGCATCTTGGTCATGGTAATCCAGTTTTCCTAGTAACTTTCTTAATGTGCTATACAAGATTGAAAATTTGAGTATGTAGCATATATGATATTAAAGTGTGAGGGGGCACCTGAGCGGCTCAGTCAGTTAGGTGTCAGACTCTCAATTTCGGCTCAGGTCATGATCTCATGGGTGAGATTGAGCCCCACATTGGGCTCTGCACTGGGCATGGAGCCTGCTTAAGATTCTCTCTCTCCCTTTGCCCCTCCCCCACTTGCACACACACATGCACACTCTTCCTCTCATAAATAAATAAATAAATAAATAAATAAATATTAATGGGACTTAACCATGTAACCGTGTATCAATGTTTGAAGATATTGGTACTTGACATACTGTTAAGAAAGATTTGCCTCCAAATTTTTAGCTGCAAGGTCACTGGAATAACTCTTAGAAAAGAATCACAACTACATGGTTTTTTAGACTTTTGGTACACACATTAAGAATTGTGTACAAACTGAAATGTCTGTACTGATCCTCAGAACAACTAATAAAAACTCAATTAGGAAAGAAAAAAAAAGAAATTATCATAATTCCTGGCATGTAATAGGTGTTCAGTAAATACCACAATTTCTTATAGGACACTGCCTTCTGAACTTGATGATGTTAAACAAGCAAAACAATACAGGCCAGCATCCGTGATGAACATAGATGTAAAAATCCCCCAACAAAATACAGTACTAGCAAACTCAATTCAACTGAACATTGAAAGGATCATCTACAATGATTAAGTGGGGCTCATCCCTGAGTTCCAAGGGTGGTTCCACATTTATAAGTCAATAAAAATAACACACCATATTAACAGAATAAAGGATACAAATCATCTGATCATCACAGTAGATAGGGAAAAGCATTTTACAAAATTCAATATCCTTTCATAATAAAAGCTCTCAACAAATTAAGTACAGAAGTAACTCAACATATATGAAAAGCCCACAGTTAATATTTTACTCAATGGTGAGAAGCTGAAAGCTTTTCCTTTAAGATAAGGAACAAGACAAGATGCCTATTCTTACCAATTCTGTCAACATAATATCACTAGTCCTATCCAGAATAATTAGGCAAAAAAAGGGAAATAAACGTATTCACTTTGGAAAGGAAGAAGAAGAATTAATTATATGTATTTCTGATAAAACTATTCCTTGCCTCTTTTGGTTATACTTTTATAGACTAATTTTTATCATTTATTAGTTTTCAAACTTTCTTTTGTAAGGCATTATCATTTGCTAAAAGCATATAGCTATTAATGTATTTTTAAATCAAATCTGATAGTCTTGGTCTTCCAGTAGGATAATTAACTTGTTACATCTCTTCCGATTACTAATATATTTATATTTATTCCTACATTTTTATCTAAGTTTTTTGGTTTGCTATGCTTTTCTTAGTATCTTGTGGGTTTTTTTTTTCTTTCTTTTTCTGCCTTCTGTTGACTTGATAGAAATGTTTTTCCTGGTTTAGAAATTAAACATTGTATTTCTATTATTGTGATAGTTCCATTTCCTTTAAAATGTTAACATACATATTTAAATTTATTTCTTCCTAATAAAGTCTAACGTTAATCAATGATTACTATTGTCTTTCAAAAGATTCAAAGATATGTAACAGGTTGTATTTTCCTCAGGTGCTTACCTGGTTTTTAAACACTCCCTAGGGGTGCCTGGGTGACTCGGTTAAGCGTCCAACTCTTGATTTCTGCTCAGGTCGTGATCTCATGGTTCGTGAATTAAAGCCCCACGTTGGAGGGGTACCTGGGTGGCTCAGTCGGTTGAGCGTCTGACTTCGGCTCAGGTCATGATCTCTCAGTTTTGGGCCCGAGCCCCACGTCAGGCTCTGTGCTGACAGCTCAGAGCCTGAAGACTGCTTCAGATTCTGTGTCTCCCTCTCCCCGCCAACCCCACACTCTGTCTCTCTCTCCTTCAAATAAATAAATAAACAAACAAACAAACAAGCAAACATTAAAAATTTTTTTTTTAAAGCCCCACGTTGGAATCTGTGGTGACAGTGCAGAGCCTGCTTAGGATTTTCTTTCTCCCTCTCTCTCTGCCCCTCCCTGGCTTGCTCTTTATCTTTCTCTCAAAATAAATAAAAATAAACTCTAAAATATCATACACGTAAATGCTCCCTAAATAGTTATTAGTGATTAATATAATTTTAGTATTTTTATGTTTGTTAGGTCAATTGCTTTGTTCACTATTTTTTCCTCACTTTCCAAACTTTTCTTATTAATTTAATTTTCTTCCTGCTAAAGTATATCCCTCAGCATGTCTTTCAGTGAGGGTCTACAGGCAACATTTTATTTTTGCTTTTATGTTTATAAATATGTCTTTAATCCTTACTTCTGCCTAATAGTTTAGTCAGGTATAGAGTTTTATTCCCCAGCAATTTGAGATGTTATTTTATTGTTTTCAAGCATCTTTCACTCCTAATGTGAAATATGATATTCATCTAATTATGTCTCTTTATAATCTGTCATTTCTCTCCTGTGTCTCTCCATCTTTCTTATCTTTGACATCTTATAGTTTCAGAATACTGTGTCTAGTTATATGGACCTGACATGTTTGCTTCCAACCTGAAAAGTCATTTTTCTCTTCAAATAGGAAACAATTTTCATCAATATTTCTTAGAATAGTGTCTCCTCTCAATTCTCTCTTGGAGTCTAAATTTAATGAATGCTGGCTAACAGCATGTAATTCCTTTTATCGGGTGATTTCCTCAAATCTGTCTAGCATTTTACTAGTGTTTTCTTCAGCTGTGTATTGTTTAACCCACATGAAGTTTTTATTTCCCGGTGTGTAGGTACACATGATTTCTAGAATTTTTGTCTCTTACTTTTTGCACATTTCTTCTTTTAGAGAATTCAAAGTTTCCAGGCCCCTGACCCTGACAATAGTCAATGCTCACTGACATTTAAATACCAACCATCTTTTAAGAATAAATGCTTCAACTATCCCCATGGGCTGAAATAGTTTGTTTATAACTCACTTCTTTAGCTATAAGCATCCTCAATATCTCTGTGACTTGGTAATTTTGAGTTTAACTTTTTTAATGTTCTGATATTTGTTCAACTTTTGTGTGTTTTGTGGGTGGAGCCATGGGGACATATCTTGAGATCTTTGTCAGCTAAATTGAACAATTTCCCCACATAGAATAAGTCAAATATTTTAAAACCTACCAGTCACCCATATTTTCTCATAAGAACATACCATTATCTGTCTATCTATAGTTATATATATAAAGTCATTTATAGCTACACGACTCTATTTTTGTCTAGCACAACATAACTTCAGGGATAAAATTTTATATCCTGAGCTTAAAGAAAAAGTTAACCTAACCAAGTTAGTACAAAATTCTATGAGGGCAGTGTTCACTGACAATCAAAACTTTAAGATGGGTATGATTATTTTGCAATTCTCTTTAGCCAGTGTCTTATTTAGCTGGATTTCCTACTATACAAAATTGACGTCTACTTTAAAGAAGTCTTCATTTTGTTATTGTCATCCTTTTGATGGACTAAGGAACAATATTACTGTAGACCAAGATCAGATGGATTGTGTCATTAGGCAAACCACGAGAATGAGTTAATTATACAGTTAAAACAATACCAGCATTCTGAATTCATGAATATGCTAATTTGTTTAGTTCAATTTATCTAAAGAATTACGTATAATCACATCTGGTAAACTCTGAAGTTTAAGAAACAATTCTAAACATTTTCATTTAAATAATTGCTCACCACCATGAGTACATCTGTCAATTACTTGTTAATTGACTGAAAACAGGACTACATAACTATGCCATCTGTCACTAACACTCTTTCCAAATACCACTTGATCCCTTAGTGTTAAATGCAAATTGACCTTTTCATTCAACTAGTAAATTTTATGTGTTTGAGTCAATTATGCCACTTTGCCACTCTTTTATACTCATCACACATCTGGATTTATTTTTGCCAGAGCAATAATTGGGTTAATAAACATCAAAACTTACATCATTCAACTACTATAGTCCATTTCAATCTAAACATAGCTTTAAAATAGATCCATTTGACCCTCTATTATTTTGTTTAGTAATCAGTGTAATTCTTTATTATTTATAGTTTTTAAAGCCAGATTGATAGAAATAGTTTTAAATACCAATACCTAGTACTAACATCAGTGAAAATCCAGTAGGAATAAAATAAAAATATAAAAAATCTTCAATGTCATTTTGATAAAAGCATTGAAAACGAAACAACTTTGTATTTATTTAAGCGATGAAATAAAGGGGTGTTCAAGCTTCACATGTGGAGATGTTTTTATTCTTTTTCTAACTCATGGGATTCTGTACAAATTATTCTCATTAAAGTTAATGATAATCTTGATTGTAACTTCCCTAGGGTCTCAGTGGGAAATTATAGGCTGGCATTTCTAAACTTATCTAAAGATAAAGACAACATCCAAATTATTCTATAGCATGGTTATCCACTACTTACAAGCTATAGTTTACTGGAAAGGTTTTAATGCTCTTGTATATATGACACACGAGTAAATCATCATTCACAACTGGCCTTACAAATGTTGTACCAAAAGTGAGGTATCTCATTATAGCAGATACAGCGTTGTGCTGCTCTGAAATCCTCCTGAAGACTGAAACACTCATTTCTTCCATTGCTGGGAAGGTTGATGTTTAACAGCTCTCTGCTTAATCTCTTTGCAGGGATTAGCCTCAGCCAAAGAGAGAAGACTGGCCCACAGTCAATCCCCTCCTCAAGGGTAGCCTCCATTCAATAACTGGTAGATACAGGAGATAAAATCCTGGTTCCTTCCCTCAAAAACATAAAAAACTCTGAAGGGCCATCCCAGAGGGAAGGCTTTCTGTAGGATTACCTGAGTCCACAGTTACAACTGAATCATAGCCTACCTTCTTAATCTGCTCAGTATTGCTCCAATCACATTTCCTACTTGTTCCCAAGAGGAATCCCCAATAAGCCTCCTGCATGTAAATCTCAGAATCTCAGGGTCTGTTCCTTGGAGAACCTGTCCTATGGCACTAGGTTTCCTGGATTTATGTGACGTTTCAGTGACGGCAATGTAACATCTCATATTCTATATGAAAAAAGCTTCACAGTCATCAGAAGGAGCTAGAAAGAAAACTGAAAGACCTGGGTACTGTAACCTGGTAATCTGGGGACATTTCGAAACACTTTTTCACTTATCAGCAGAAATCTGTTTTAGAAGCATTCACAAAGCTTGTTTTCTCAAAACAGCAGGTGGAATTTCTACTAAAGGAATGTAGCAATACACCAGATAAACTGGAAATGAAAATGGTACATTTTGTAGCATTGAATTGGCTATAGTATTTGCATTTTCCCTGAATACATGTGATAATTTGTCAGAATATACTTCATTTTTTTTTTAAAAAAAAAAGGAGGAAAGAAATACCATACATAGTATGTTAATCAAAACATTTAGTGTAGGATAACTCTAACTTTGTTGTATGAAAATGCACAAATACATAACACCTCATGCTCTAGCCAGTGAAGTAGGATGGAGATAAAGAGAGTTAAATTAAATCTAAATCTATTCCATGACAATCTGATCTCCACCAGGGCTGCTGAAATGGTAGATCATTTTTGTACTTGCTGATATGGCAAAGAAAAGTAGCAGATCTATTTGAAATTCCATTTAAAGACTCCTAGATTCTGGGTCACTTCAACACCTGACTCCTATACAATTTGGGAATCTCTAACAAAGTAGCTCATTTATACCACCTAAGCACGGTTTCAGTCACAAATTCCACAACTGTAATTTGTTATATAAACAAGGTCGATCAAGCAAAATATAAACATACTTCCAGACGTTTCACTGATTTTAGTCATTGGGAAAGCAAAAGCTCCCCATTGATGAATTGGAAACTGATAAATCTGCATTACAAACACTCAGAATTTGTCTACTCAGATCACACACACACACACACACACACACACACACACACACACACCGCATTTTTGCTTTTCTAAGGAGTAGAAAATAAACTTACTAGCCAGTATCTGTGATTAATCACCAACAGCTGTGCATTATATAACTCTACATATGGACCAGAGACACCAATGCTAGGAGCCCAGTATCTTATTAATCATGCTTAAAGTTTGAGGGTATACTGATGAACACATTTCCGTTGATGAACAAATGTAATCTATTGAATTAACACTCTGCAGCTGAAGTTTGTCTTTCATCTTTACCAGTAGCGAAGACAAAAACATAGCATTATAAACAGCATTTGTCTATAAATTCATTCTATTAAAGATAAGCAGTAATATTTTTGTAATAGATCTGTTCTATGTGTGTAGTATTATATTAAATCTTGAGTCTACCAAAACTGAATATAAAGGCCTATAACTTACACTTGTCATTGACTTAATTTCTTACGTCAAATTAGACGGAGCAATTAGAGGCTTCTTCTTGAGTCAACAGACAGCTAAATTAATGTTGCTAGCTATAATGATAATCAGGCAAGGACATTATGATAGAGATTTATATGTCCCCAATTACTAAAAAAGGAATACACAACCCAGACCACTGAAGATAAAGCATGAGCTTCAAACTTTGTGACCAGACAAAATATAACTGTAAAAATGATAGCAAATTTTGTGATAACTATCAGATCATATGATCTCACTTATACACCTTATTTTTAGACTTTATTGTTTTCTTTTAGGGCATTGCCTTTGAAAGATTATGATCTTCAAATAATTCTTCAAGAAGAATGTGTGTGCAGCTCCCCCCATGTGCCTAGCATTACATTGTCATGGGCGGCACTAAGGTGATTAACACAAAATCTCGCCCTCAAGGAGCTTCCAGTCAGGAAGAAGTAAGATAAGAAATAATGGCAATAAAATAA
This sequence comes from Neofelis nebulosa, assembly GCF_028018385.1. Lineage (NCBI taxonomy): Eukaryota > Metazoa > Chordata > Mammalia > Carnivora > Felidae > Neofelis > Neofelis nebulosa. The sequence goes on along the minus strand of NC_080782.1, from coordinate 36,482,431 downwards.
GGATAAGTACTAATTAAGGCACAGATTACTATATTTTTTTTATTTTTTTCAACGTTTTTTATTTATTTTTGGGACAGAGAGAGACAGAGCATGAACGGGGGAGGGGCAGAGAGAGAGGGAGACACAGAATCCGAGACAGGCTCCAGGCTCCGAGCCATCAGCCCAGAGCCTGACGCGGGGCTCGAACTCACGGACCGCGAGATCGTGACCTGGCTGAAGTCGGACGCTTAACCGACTGCGCCACCCAGGCGCCCCAAGGCACAGATTACTATAAAAGCACAGAAAATAGGGAGTTAATTCTGCCAAGGTCAAGGGAAAGTGTGGATATGGTTAGGACATGTGAAAGGGAGCGTAAACAGAATTTTCCAGTCAAGATGTGGAAGGGAACTCCAGGTAAAGAAGCACAAGGGACTAAATCATGGAGGCATGACATACATGGCAAATTCTAGAAGGAACCAAAGAAAAGTGAGGGAAAGGTGAGGCTGGAAAAGCCTGTATTAAAGTTTAGTGATATCTACTCTCATACATTCCATGCAATCTTACAATTTTTCATGACCTTTATATTAAAATATAGTTTCAAACAATTAATTAGTAACGACAGCTCAAAATCAACCCGGTCACTAAATCTCCCCCCCCCAAAAAAAAATTGTCAATCAACTTTATAATTACTTGATCTCTGAGCATCTCACTAAGATGCAGTGTATCACAGAATTCTACTGAGTTGAGAATTAGGAGACATGGGTCCCTTCTGTAGTCTAGATAAATCATGTCACTTCACTGAATGTCAGTTTTTTACTCATCAGCAAAATGCTGGTTTGAGATACAATTTTGCTTTAAGATCTCTTGCAGCTCTAAGAGACTGATTACTATTGAACTGAGTTTCAACCCTAAAAGAAAATCCATTAAAAGGGAAATTGTTTTCCTAAAAAAGAAAAAGGCAAGTTAAGTGAAAATACAACAGGCAAGGATTCAGAGGTCAAGTGGAGAACATACTCTATATGAGTTGGAAATGCCATACCTCTTAAAAAGTTAACAATTTCTGCTAAATGGCAAATCCTGCTTTTTCCAAAGGCTGCATGTCGAAAATTCTTTGAAGGTGATTTGAAGTATATTCTTACATTTCTCCTTTCGCATATATAAAATAGAGAAAGAGGGGGTAGGGGAGCATCTAAACTCTCCAGGGGATTTTGATAAACAAGCTTGCTAAAAGTTGGCAACACATTCTTATAAAAGGCACTATGGGAAGAGAAAACAGATGCACTGCCTTTCTCTCCTCGCTCCATGACTTCTCAGTTGCATGATCCTGTACAAACACTACACCTTCTTCCTCACCCTCAGTTTCCGGATATGCAACAATGGGGCACAAATGCTGAACCTACTCCCTGGAGTCATAGTGAGGCATACAAGGGACAGTCTCTGTAATAAGTTAGCAGCTCTGGCGAAGGTGTGGGTGCTTAGTAAATACTAATCCATAATGATTCATAATAATACATAAATTCTAATTCATGATGATTCATATGCTTCTTCTGATAAAGCAGAAGGAATCACATATCATGTTGTATTAGGCTTCATCTTATATCAGTAATTGCTGTCTTTTTTAGATGAGGCCTAATTTAGGCTCTTCAAAAACAATTTTAAAATCTGAAATTTCAAAAGAGGGATAAGTTAGAGACATGTAAAAATATTTTTCTACTGCCCTCCCATTTTCTATTCAAAACAATAGCCAGATGTTTTGTTACTACATTGATTTTAAACTTCTGTGAGAGAGAAATCTATATTTTTGATATATATTTCTTTTCTAGATACAAACAGGATTTTTCTCACAACTAGGTATTGATTTCCAAAGAGGACTATATTCCAACATCTCTCTTTAAAAAAAAAGTTAAGTACCAGAGCTTCCGGCTAAGAAGGCTCTAGCAGAGTGCCATAAAAATTATAGACAAAGACAGAATTACTCATGGGTTTGATATTGCATAAAACTGTCTCCTGTAGAGTATTTAATTCATGAGCAATCAATCATGATTTGGAAGGGATCGCTCTTCTAGTTCCACATGTGGTAACAATTTAGTCATCTCCTAGTTATCTGAACTATTATTAAAGAGAAACAGGTATGTGTAATCGTAATCTTAAAAGGTAAGTATTCAGAGATAGCATCTCTTGTATGAAATGTCATTTCAGTCATTTTCAGGGTATTCCAGGTATCATGGGAGGAGCACAAAAGCAGAAGATCTAGTCATTTTGCCTAAGAGCTTGTCATGAAGTAGGACACATAAGACATTTACTAAAGGTAAGGGCAAAACACGACAGTATGATAGAAAGCCTGTAAGTGGAATTGGTAATAAATGCTATGTGAGAGCAGAGGAAGATGTCCTGTCAGGCTATGTGATCAAAACAGTCTTTATAAATGTGATAGGACTTGAACTTGGTCTGAAATGATGAGTAGGATATTGACAGATGGTGAGGAGGACAAGTGGCAAGCAATACGGGTAAATAGGATAGCAGAAGCTATTTTATGACTATGTGGAGAACTGTAAATTCTAAAAGGAATTCAGACCTAAAACCAAGGTAGCCAATTAGTTAAGCCTTCTGGAATTCTCAACATAGGGAACTTCTAAAGGGACTTGGAATAGTGCCAAGTACTTATGAGGCTCAAACATACTGATATGTGATTTAAACTACACATTTTACACACAAGAATTATAAGACTTGAAATACAATATTCCATCACACACTGAAATATCTGAACAGAGTATCTATTCATTGGCTGAGGGGAAAAATGGTTTTCTGATTATGGAGTAGAGCAGACAGAGTGGATTATCTAAGGAATATATGCAATATATACGTGCTCAGTCCTTTCTACAAATTCTGCATAGCCCTAAATGAGTGGGTAAACAGGTCTTTGGTACTTTGCCAAAAACTGCTTTTCCACTCCAAATGACATATTGTTTTGAAACTTCTCATCTTTTTGTCTTTCTTCTGTAAATTTTTCCTAACACCACTTTTTAAACAGGTCTTTCTATGGAGTGCCTTAACTAGAAAATTTTCAGAAGAATGTGATTTCTTTCAGCCAACCTAAAAAAAAGTTTACAAATAAATATGCACTTCAAAGAACCTCTTTTAAAATCTTCTCTTAAATAACAGAACCTCTTTCTTTTTAACTTTATGTCAGGTTGACATCAAAAGCATAAGATTATCGAATTGTTTTTCCTGTTCGGAACAACTCAGCTGGAAGTCACTAATATAATTTGTTTCAAAGACTTAGGAGACAAATAGAAGAGGTTTATTTAGGCTAATTTCCTTCTCCAAGGACAATCTAAGAGAGTCTTTCCTGGGGACAATGGACAGTGCCTACGTAAGACAATGTCCATCTAACTTGAGGGCAAGACAATGAGTGTACCTATGCCAAAATAATCCATCTGTATCCTGCTGTTTTAATTACTGGGAACTGCAGTTCAAATGACACAAATAACAATGTTATAACTTAAGAAGGGGAAAAATTATCTTAATTGACCTTGGTAGAATTTCTGCCTTAAAATAGATGAAGTGCATGAAGTTTTGCAGGTAGTATTAACTCTGTTCTAATTAGACTGTTTGTCCTGAGAAACTGATAAACAATGGCATAATAAGAAAATTTAAAAACAAGTTATTCAACAGATAGATGGTTATTTATAACTTTTTTATTTGTTCTGCTCATTATTTTATTTCATCTGTCTTTTGTTAATTTCCCCTTTATCCTATAAAAGATTCCTCATATTTTTTAAACTTTTTCTTAATATACAATTAAAATTTATATCTCCTTTTTAAATGCATGTATAAAGGTTTAATGTGTAACATATAACTTGTTACAGCATTATCCAAGAGCAAATGGTAAGTCAAATGATAAATAATAACATTATATAAAACAATAAAATTGTACTAAGTAGCATCACTTATAGTCACAGGCTGGAGAACTTTTTCTGGACAAAGCAAGATAATAAATATTTTAGACCCATAACCAGTAAAGAAATCAGATTAGTAATTAGTAAATTAGTAATTAGTAATTAAATTAGTAAATTAGTAAAAAACAAGAGTCCAGGGCCAGATGGCTTTCCAGGGGAATTCTACCAAACATTTAAGAAAGAGTTAACACCTATTCTCTTGAAGCTGTTTCAAAAAATAGAAATCGAAGGAAAACTTCCAAACTCTATGAAGCCAACATTACCTTGATTCCAACACCAGACAAAGACCCCACTAAAAACGAGAACTATAGATGAACTTCCCTGATGAAAAAGGATGCAAAAATCCTCAACAAGATACTAGCCAGCCAGATCCATCAATACTTTAAAAAATTATTCACCACAACCAAGTGGGATTTATACCTGGGATGCAGGGCTGGTTCAATTACCTGCAAAACAATCAATGTAATTCATCACATCAATAAAAGAAAGGACAAGAACCACATGATCCTCTCAATAGATGCAGAGAAAGCATTTGACAAAATAAAGCATCCTTTCTTGATAAAAACTCTTAAGAAAGTAGGGATAGAAGGATCATACCTCGATATCATAAAAGGCATATATGAAAGACCCAACACTAATATCATCCTCAATGGGGAAAAACTGAGAGCTTTCCCCTAAGGTCAGGAACAAAACAGGGATGTCCACTCTCACCACTGCTATTCAACATAGTATTGGAAATCTTAGCCTCAGTAATCAGACAACACAAAGAAAAGGCATCCAAATCAGCCAGGAGGAAATGAAACTCTCACTCTTTACGGATGACATGATACTCTATATGGAAAACCCAAAAGATTCCACCAAAAAACTGCTAGAACTGATCCATGAATTCAGCAAAGTGTCAGGATATAAAGCCAGTGCACAGAAATTGGTTGCTTTCCTATACACCAATAATGAAGCAACAGAAAGAGAAATCAAGAAATCAATCCCATTTACAATTACACCAAAACCCATAAAATACATAGGAATAAATCTAACCAAAGAGGTGAAAAATCTATATGCTTAAAACTATAGAAAGCTTATGAAATAAATTGAAGAAGACACACACACACACACACACACACACACACACACACACACACACAAATGGAAAAAGGTTCCATGCTCCTGGATAAGAAGAACAAATATTGTTAAAATGTCACTACTACCCAAAGCAATCTACATATTTAGTGCAATCCCTATCAAAATAACACAAGCATTCTTCAGAGAGCTAGAACAGACAATCCTAAAATTTGTATGGAACCAGAAAAGACCATGAATGGCCAAAGCAATCTTGAAAAAGAAAACCAAAGCTGGAAGCATCACAATCCCGGACTTCAAGCTATACTACAAAGCTGTAAAAATCAAGAGAGTATGGTACTGGCACAAGAACAGACACTCAGATCAATGGAACAGAATAGAGAACCCAGAAATTGACCCAGAAACTTATGGCCAACTAATCTTTGACAAAGCAGGAAAGAATATCTGATGGAATAAAGACAGTCTCTTCAGCAAGTGGTGCTGGGAAAACTGGACAGTAACATGCAGAAAAATAAACCTGGACCAATTTCTTACACCATACACAAAAATAAACTCAAAATGGATGAAAGACCTCAATGTAAGACAGGAAGCCATCAAAATCCTCGAGGAGAAAGCAGGCAAAAACCTCTTTGATCTTGGCTGCAGCAACTTCTTACTCAACAGGTCTCCGGAGGCAAGGGAAACAAAAACAAAAATGAACTACTAGGACCTCATCAAAATAAAAATCTTCTGCATAGTGAAGGAAACAATGAGCAAAACTAAAAGGCAACTGACAGAATGGGAGAAGATATTTGCAAATGACATATAAGATAAAGGGTTAGTATCCAAAATCTATAAAGAACTTATTAAACTCAACACCCAAAAAACAAATAATCCAGTGAAGAAATGGGCAAAAGACATGAATAGACACTTCTCCAAAGAAGACATCCAGATGACCAAACTACACATGAAAAATGCTCAACATCACTCATCATCAGGGAAATACAAATCAAAGCCACAACGAGATACCAACTCACACCAGTCAGAATGGCTAACATTAACAACTCAGGCAACAACATATGTCGGCAAGGATGTGGAGAAGGAGGATGTCTTTTGCACTACTGGTGGGAATGCAAGCTGGTGCAGACACTCTGGAAAACAGTATGGAGGCTCCTCAAAAAACTAAAAATAGAACTACCCTATGACCCAGCAATTGCACTACTAGGTATTCATCCAAGGGATACAGGTATACTGTTTCGAAGGGACACAGGCACCCCCATGTTTCTTGTAGCACTATCAACAATAGCCAAAGTATGGAAAGAGCCCAAATGTCCATCCATGGATGAATGAATAAAGAAGACTTATGGAGTATTACTCGGCAGTCAAAAAGAATGAAATCTTGCAATTGCAACTACGTGGATGGAACTAGAGGGTATTATGCTAAGCAAAATTAGAGAAAGGCAAATATCATATGACTTCACTTATATGAGGACTTTAAGACACAGAACAGATGAACATAAGGGAAGGAAAGCAAAAATAATATAAAAACAAGGAGGGGGACAAAACAGAAGAGACTCATAAATATGGAGAACAAACAGAGGGTTACTGGGGGGATATGGGAGGGGAGATGGGCTAAATGGGTAAGGCACATTAAGGAATCTTCTCCTGAAATCAGTGTTGCACTATATGCTAACTAATTTGGATGTAAATTTTAAAAATTAAATAAATAAATAAATAAATAAATAAATAAATAAATAAATAAATAGTAAGTAAGTATTTTAGAGTTTGTGGGCCATACAGCCTCTGTTGCTACTATTCAATTTTGTTTCAGTGCAAAAGCCACCACAGATAAATGGGAGTGGCTATATTCTAATACAACTTATTGACAAAAATCAAGTGACAGGCTTGATTCAGTAGTTCCAGTAGTAGTTTACTGGTCCCACACATAAATAATTAAAAATCATCTTGGGGGCACCTGGGTGGCTCAGTTGGTTAAGTGTCTGACTCTTGGTTTGTGGGTTTGTGGGTCTGAGCCCCGCATGGGCTCTACACTGCCAATGCAGAGCCTGCTTGGGATTCTCTCTCTCCCTCCCTCTCTGACCCTCCCCTGCTGATGTGCTCACACTCTCTGTCTTTCAAAATAAATAAATAAACTTAAAATTAAAAATCATCTTGTAGATGTAAAGATCCCCTAAAATTAAATCATGCTATAAGCAGTAGGAAAGAAGTTCAAAAATAAAGATTTTTCTTCAATAACAATGAAAGTAAATGCAGTACTGACTCATTTTCTTACAGTGCTCTTTACACACATTTTTTTCTTGTGAATAGAAAAATCTGACCAAGCTGTAAATACTTCAATATTTTAAAATGTATTCTCTTTTAAATTTTATTTGTTTATTTTGAAAGAGAGAGAGAGAGAGAGAGAGTGTGTGTGTGTGTGTGTGTGTGTGTGTGTGTGAGCACAAGCACGGGAGGGGCAGAGAGAGAGAGGGAGAGAGAGAGAGTCCCAAGCAAGCCCCATGTTGTCAGTACAGGGGCTCAAACTCACAAACCATGAGATCATAACCTGAGCCAAATGCTTAACCAACTGAGCCACGCAGATGCCCCTCGATGTATTCTTAACAAATGTCAGTTTATTTGTCAAGGAAGAAGTAGAGGAGGTTAATGCTATAACAACTTCCTGTTCAGCACAGAAAAAGATTGTAACATCGGGGCGCCTGGGTGGCGCAGTCAGTTAAGCGTCCGACTTCAGCCAGGTCACTATCTCGCGGTCCGTGAGTTCGAGCCCCGCGTCAGGCTCTGGGCTGATGGCTCGGAGCCTGGAGCCTGTTTCCGATTCTGTGTCTCCCTCTCTCTCTACCCCTCCCCCTTTCATGCTCTGTCTCTCTCTGTCCCAAAAACAAATTAAAAATGTTGAAAAAAAAAAAATTTTTTAAAAAAAGAAAAAGATTGTAACATCAACATTCAATATTCATCAACATCCTAAATGCATACTGAACAAATGAGATTCTTCAGAAACACTGGGTCACAGGTAAAGTAATAATAAAATGAAAGAAAATCTATTTCAAGGCCCTGGAAGTGAAAGTAAACATCACAGAGCTGTGCTTTAGCCTCTCTGTTGTGTGTTCAGTCCACACATTCACCCACTGCTGTACTCCAAGGAACGAAGTGGAGGGAGTTGGCACGGAGAGATGAGATCAAACATGATAAATTTGAATTTGTGTTTTCATGGCTTGAAGCAAATTGGAAGAAACAGTTATTTCACTCTGCTTCTCATCTCAAGCATTAACAAGACTCAAGGGCCTGCTGGAGATACCCATTACTCTCCTTTCAACTGGTGTTTCATTTAGTAATAAATAACAAAAAGTATTTCCCTTTGAAGAAAAGAGCTTTAAGTGAGAGTATGAAGATAAAGGCAATTGTCTTAAATAAATTCTAGTGAAGATTTTTTCCAAACACCAGTTGAATGACAACCCTGAAGGAGTGAACAATCTATTTTTTGGTATCCTACAAGATAAAACACACAAGATAAGAGTAAGCTAATATTGCACAGATTATTTATATTAAAACAGCTTGATTTGAAGTTAACATGTCCTCCTTGAGCCTAAAAAAAAAAGAGCTAAATAGTCCCATCACTTACATGATTATAATGGTTAAATTCATTGAATCAACACAAATTTACTCAATACCTACTACGCGTGGGTACTGCCCCAGGTGCTAGGCGAAAACATGTGTCCTGCATTCACAGTTTAATCGAAAATTAGATGACCAAAGAGAGAATGCCTGTAAAAGAAATGAGTATTTTGTTGGACTGTAATTTCAAGAGTGCTAATTGTCTAATTGTATAGAGAGACAAGGGAAGTGATGGGAGAAGGCAAGTGACCTCAGACTGAGGAACAACTTGTGCAAAGACCTGAGGTTTCCCTAAAATGTCAAGTCATGGAAAATGAGAGAAGTTTGGTATGATGGATCCAGGAAAGAAAAGGGCTGGGGAAGTGTATGGAGAACCACCATGAGTGGTCTCCTAGACCCTGCAGAGGAGTTAGACAATGCAGTCAAAGAGTGGTCCAATCGGGAGAAAGAAGATTAAATGAGAGGGAGGGAGACTGGTTAGAAGTTTCCAGTCTGTTTTATTTCCTGGTCAGATACAAAAAGAGGCTCAAATTCAATCCTACAAAGAGCAGGAAACTAAAGCTCAAACTCTAGAATCTTACTTTTTCTTTCTGTAACATGTGTACAGCAGCAAGACAGAAGACAAGACCAGCTGTGTTACTGAAAGACTGGCAAATGTCTAAGAACATAATGGTTGAATTGTGTTAAGTCCTTTTGGGTGGTACTGTTAGGACCATAAAATACAATTAAAATGTATTGTTGTATTGTTTTTATTCTATTTCTAATGGTTTTGCAATATTTTGTTTCCTGACTTACGGAAGCATTAACCACACAAACGTTTCATTGAGCACACCCAAATTAACCAGTCTTTCTCCTCCTCCAACTAAGACAGGCCTCATTCTCCAATGCCCCTTCTCACTAGATTAAAAACACAACAACAACGCAACCTACCAACCTATCGCAAGAGGAGAGGAAGACAAAAAGTTTGCAGGAAAATTAAAAATGGGGGTAGATTATAAAAATAAAAATTTTTAGTTGTTTTTCAGATCATTGTGTGAGTTTATTTATTTTTTAATTTGGTTTGGACACTGATTAGGGAAACTTGACTTTCATACGGTTAAGTATTAATATAACAAGTAAGAATTAAGAATATTTCAACCTTAGTTCTTTCCTCACCCTCAATTAAAACAATCAAGGCTGTATTTACAGATTTCATTTCACATACAGCAAGCAAAACTCTTAGCTTGTGTTACAGATCCGGGCATATTTCTCCAGCCACTTCCCATCATTCCTGATAGGTTGTACCCTCTTCTGGCTCAGGGTTTTGCTTTGCTCGGATCATGTTCCTTCTCCTCCTTGAAACATCGCCCATCCTCCCCACACCTTTCACTGCATGACCGCCTTTTGGTCTTCCAACACCTAGTTTAGGTGTCTGATCTTTGGTGACTTTTCTCTGATTCTCCCTGAGTTAGTTACCACCTCTAGGGCCTCCTTGCCTTTACAATTATCATCTTTGTAATGTGGCATTTATAAGGTTGAATTATAATTCTTTGCCTTTTTTGCTTGCACTAAACTGTGAATTTCCTGAGAACAGCGATCATGTGTGTTGGCAATTTTTATGTATACCATGTTTTGATAAAACGACAGGCATAATAGGCTTTAAATAAATATTGAATTAAATAAGTCACATAAAGTACAAAGGACCTAGGAAATGAGATAACTGTTATTCAAATTATGTAGAGAGCCATTTTTCTAAATTGGTACACAGTCTTTGCCTGGCTCTGCTTTCCAGTGATTTAGAATAAGTCAAGGGAGTTAGCCCACATGGTCTCTTAACCTTTAAATTTAAAGGCAAACTTAGAATTTTTACATATTTATAATAGATGCATAACACATTCATAAACATATGTGAATATGTAAATGATAGTGAATTTCCTCTTTTAGGCAAAATTGATAAGAAGTTTTTAATCATCGCAATTAGCAATAGAAGCTCCCCAACATAAACTAAAATAATAATTAAGCAATGAATCAAAATAAAATATAAAATGATACATTTTAACTATCCTACATCTGAGGGCTTGGTTATTAGTTTTTTCATTAGGTTTTTTTCTTCGCCTGAATTCTATCTAGCAGAAATGGGTAGCCTTAGGGCTACAGAACAGTGATAATTACTTAAGTTCTTGAATAAATTACTTACTAAGAATTTCTGTCAGCTTTGTCGTCAGAGATTTTTCCTCTTCAGTTGGCAGAGATGTGGCTATTATAGGTCCTTTGAAGACCTCTGGTGGTAAAAAGGAAGCATTGTTCACCTCCCACATCACAATTCACGAAGTTAAATTTCTCTTGATGCACTTTCTTTCTAATCTTTAGTTTCTATTTTGCATAGGAATAGTTCACAAACTAATAAGGCTTCCCAAGATAATTACTTCTGTTCTAATAATTACTTGACTCTCAACCTTTCCAACTGTAAACTAAGCAAACAACAAAAACAACATCAGCAAGAACAAAAACCTAAGCAATTCGAGCACAGTGAGGTTGCTCTACTGATGGAAACATCTTCAAAGTATGGAGATCTAGCATTTTTTTAAAAAGGCAAATCTATTCAGTATTGCTCCTGAGTATGAGTTGGACCAGAAAAAGAGTGTTTTCTAGTTCAACATAGTAATACTTTCCATCATACACAGAAAGGAATATTCCCTAGGTTGAATTTTTAAGATCTAGCTGAATAACCATTTGTCAAGCAAGCTATAAAAGGGAGCTGTACATGTAATACTGACTTCTGAGTTTTCCATCTATAATTCAGCCCACCTTTTCAAGCAAAGTCATATTAATAACTTTCCATTTATATAAGCCATATAGTATTATAAACTCTTTTACATGTAAATTTTGGCAAGTTCCTTTCTCAGTCTAAGACTCTGTTGTCTCCTCTGCAAATACGCAGGGGGTGTGGTTGACTAAACTTCTGAGCATCAGGAGTTGGGTATAATACCATATTCATTGGGACTTGAAATAGACCTCGTTTTGAGTACCAGCTCCCATTCGATTTGTATGACCTACAGAAAGATACTTAAATTCCCTGAGGTTCAAATACGTTGTCTACAGTATGGGAGACATCTCCTAACCCAAATACTTATTCATACTTCGGTCCCTCTGACATTAATACCTGCAAATATGGTAAACACTCTAAATGATTGGTATAAAATTATTTTCAATATATTACTGAAATTTGTCTTCCTGCAATTTTTATCCATTAGCATAGGTAACTCTTAAAAGACAGGTGTCTATTCTTTTTCTGTTTCACATCTCTTCAATTGTTTAAGAAATCACTTATTCTTCTTCCAGTAAGCTCAAATTCCTTCCACTCTCCTCATATGATACAGTTTCAAGGTTTCTTGCAGCTCTCACTCTCCTATGAGCTGCATCCCGTAGAGCTGATATAAATTTAAAATAGAGCAAATGGCAAGGTGGAAGGTTGGTAGGGTTAGTAAAAGGCTGTGAACTTCCTTCTCTAATGGGCTTAAAACTTTATCCCCCTTAAATGTTCTAGCCAAAATAAGAAAAGGAATAGGAATAGATAACTTTAAAAAAAATTTTTTAGCCTCACGTTACAATTGTATGAATCTTCCCCATAGAGGCCCCACTACTACACTCAGAGTTAAAAGAAACAATTTGTGTCATAAATGAAAAATAAATGTGTAGATTCATTTCACACATTGTCAGTGGCCTGGGAAACTTCTTGTGAAATCATTTTTAGAGAAAACTAGATTTCCCAAGGCTTTAGTGATTTGGTAGTGTGCAGCACGTGAAATAGAAAAAGGTTATATTTCTTATCCTTCTGCATATAAAGTGTCTTCCTTGTGTTACAATTTTTACTAGAGAAAATCTACATTGAGTATGGATTTTTATTCCACTACTATTTATACATGAAATTTCTATTAAGTTAAAAATTAGCTGTTAGTTTCATAATTCTGAATTGATAATACAGACAACATTGTTAGCAAATGGACAATTACAGCACACAAGCTGAAACTAGATTATAAGATGAAATTCCAGAGAAAATATGACATAAGAAAGGGCCAGTGGTTACTTGAACAAGAAATACGTAGGCCTTCTGGGAAAGGTTCACTTTCCATATGCTGTTTCCCAGAAGTAGTCATTTGGTAGCCCATTAAGGAAACATATAAAATAGGTCTCCAAGAGGGCTAATTAAAAAACTCAATCAATGGGGCACCTGGGTGGCTCAGTCAGTTAAGCGTCTGACTCTTGATCTCAGCTTGGGTCATGATCTCACAGTTCCTGAGATTGAGCCCCATGCTGACAGCACAGAGCCTGCTTGGGATTCTCTCTCTCTCCCTCACCTTCTGCCCCGCCCCTGTTCCCACACACAGTGCACAAGCTCACACTCTCAAAATAAATTAAACTTAAAAAACTCAATCAATGTAAACATTAAAAACCTTTATTCCGGAGTAAAACCCAGCTAGCCAACAATATGGTTAGGACTCCGTCTTGAGCACTCATTACACGAAAGACAGCAGATGCAGAGTATAACTTGAACTGAAAAGTCAGTTCGGGAAAAACAACCTTTTTGCACTTCGGCCAACACATTTGTGATAAATACCTTACCTTGAAGATTTTCTGTGAGGGTTAAAAGAGACAACATAAGTAATATCCCCATAACATTGTAGTTACTATTCTTTGATCCTTCTACCACCTCCCCCAAATAGAAAGTTCCCCGTGGAATCCTTTGGGTTGTTTCAAAATCTAGACCAATACTGCCAACTAAGTTTGGCTTCCTCAGTCCAGAGAGAATACCTGTCCTCCCTCTGGCTTCCTGGGTAAAGCTGGTGTAGGTGTGCTGCTTCCCAGGGCCTCAGGGATCCTTCTCTGACAGATGGCTCCGGCACTCTCAGTTACTGTGGTTATTCTTCCACAGGGTTGGGCTCCAGGAGGGATTTTTGTGTATTGCAGGATTTCCACCATCTGGCTTTTCAGCTGTTCCTACTTTGAGGCTGTCGGTCTAGCTGTAGCTGGCCTGCTTCCAGGCCCCAGGTGCTACTCCTCGGAGAGCGGTAAGTGAGCCTCCTGGTACTAGAGAGTTTTCAGATGAACTTCTCTGCCCTAGTCTATGTGATCTACTGTTTGCACACAGCCTCTGGGGCCATGTTTCCCAAACTTCATTGATTGTTAGGATCATCTGGGGATCCAACTGAAAGTGAAGATTCTCAGGATCATCTCCTACATATCTGTCTGCAGTAGGTCAAGGGTCTGGTTTTACGAACAAGGGTCTGGTTTTACCCCAGGGTCTGGTTTTACGAACAATCATCACCTGTGAGGCCCATGACTAGCAAGTTTAACAATCATCACTCTAGAAAATTATTTGTCGGAGTAGGTTCTGTGGAACAAATACAGAAATACCAGCCAGGGAGCGTGTTAAAAATCTAACTGTCTAACCACACGTATAACTATAGAAATTATGCTAGTCTTGCCAAGATGATATTCTCAGTTCCTGGAAGAATACCCTTCATAATAGTAGAAGGGAGAATGTCTAGGTAAAAGGCTATTCTAACACTCAAGGCCAGAGATAATGGTACCAGTAGTGTGATGGTAAGACAGCAGTAAAAATGGGAAGAAGGGAACAGAGTGTGCTACCCTTTTAAAAAATAGACACAAAACATTCGATCTGGGTTTAGACATGTAAAATATGGGTTTTTTCCTCCTTTATATTAACCTCATTGCTAGATGCCATCTTTCCTTTTCACAATCGTAGGACATATTTTACAAATAAAATTTTATTTTACTCTTTACTTTTCAAAATAAAGTTATGCCCAGGATAATAAGCAACAAAAAACACTGACAACAAAAAGAAACTCCCGTCACTACAATGTGTAATATTTACAAGAACCAGTTGCTATAGACAAACATTGTAAGTATTAGGATTTGGGTAAATACCATAAAAAATAGACTACAAATGATAAGTCTTAGAATAATGCAGGTCTCAAATTCATCTATGGGAAATAAGCATTGTTTAATAATCATAAAATGGTAAGAGTAAATATATTTATTTAAGTGGAATATATAACATCGTTCAAAAATTGCTGTCATCTAACAACTTACATTGCCTCAAAACTGACATTGGTTAAAGAATTAGAGATTTTTTTTTCTTGGAAGCAAATGTAATCATTCAGGAATAAATATAGAAATTTTGCTATTATTATACAGATCACAATATTCAAAAGTCTGTTATTTTAACACTTAAAGGTTTTGGTAAAAATGTTTGTGTTAAGATATTCTACCAAAACAAAGCAAAACAAAAAACCTGACTAACCTGCACACATATAACAACTATTCTTTGGGTTATGGAGAGGGATGCACCTATTAGAGTCAAATCATATTTATGGCTTCAGCTGTCAGCTTCTTGGTTTGTCTGATTATGCCTAATAAAAATGAGTCACGTTGTGTAAAGGGTGCTAACATTGCTGAAACACTGTAGATTTAAATTTATTAGACTTAAGTTTAGAAATATGTGTGCCTATGGGGCGCCTGGGTGGCTCCCTCAGAGTTCAAACCCCACATCGGGTTCTGTGCTGACGGCTCAGAGCCTGGGGCCTACTTTGGATTCTGTATCTTCTTCTGTCTCTGCCCTCCCCTGCTCTCACTCTGTCTGCCTGTCTCTCTTTCTCTCCCTCTCAAAAATTAAACAAATATTGAAAGAAAGAAAGAAAGAAAGAAAGAAAGAAAGAAAGAAAGAAAGAAAGAAAGAAAGAAAGAAAGAAAGAAAAAATATGTGTGCCTCATCCACTAGGTCTGCAATTGTGAGATTCTTCAGTTGAATGCAATTATTATTACCTTTATTCATTCCCCTTAATCCAAATGACCTCCTTATCCATGGACATACCTGTTTCAGAAGCATACCTTTCCCCATTTACTCAAACTTGGGTCTCTATTAAAACAATTAGTCAGGGCACCTGGGTGGCTCACTTGGGTAAGTGTCCAACTTCCACTCGAGACATGATTTTGCAGTTTGTGAGTTCTAGCCCCAGGTAGGGCTCTGTGCTGACAGTTCAGAGCCTGAAGCTGCTTCAGATTTTGTGTCTCCCTCTCTCTCTGCCCCTCCCCTGATCACATTCTGTCTCTCTCTCTCTATCAAGAATAAATAAACATTAAAAAAAATAATAATAATAATTAGACATGGGGGGTGCCTGGCTGGCTCAGTCAGTACAGCATCTGATTCTTGATCTTGGGGTTGTGAGCTTGAGCCTCATGTTGGATGTAGAGATTACTTAAATCAATTTAAAAAAACAAGTAGGTATCCAAATGAAATTAGAATAAATATTATACTACTTGAGAAGACACAATGAAAAGCAAAATTTAAAGAAATGTAAAAATTTAAAAATAAAGGGTCATCTTAATATTGAATAATATATGATGGAGAAAAAGGTCACCTTTTAATTAATGCTGAAATAGACACACTACATTTTCAAAGGTCACACAAAATTTCCAAAATAACCATTATCTCAATTTTCAAATGAGAAAATTAGAGTTCAGAGAAATTAGATGTCTAGTCATGACTCACATTCTTAGTGAGGGGTAGGGCTGGAATTGGCACACAGGTCTTCTGGCTCCAAAATTATGAGATTACACTTCAGGGAAAAATTCATAGCAGGCAACAACAGACATGTTGTTGAAAAGAAAGCACATGGACTCAGAATCCCATTATTGCATATTCTACATGTGTCTTTTAACAATTTGGTGAACTTCAGGGCTTCCAACAACCTCATAATAATTTAAACATCTGCAGCCTTTTTGGTTCTCTTTTCAATTTAACTTCATAATATAAACCAGAGCTACACAAAACTGTCTACAATGATGGAAATATCTATATCTGCACTCTCCATAATGGTAGCTAAGAGCCTCGTGGAACTTTTGAGAACTTGAAACGTGGCTAATATGACTGAGGAACTGAATTTTCAATTTTATTTAATTTTAACTGATTTCTACATAAGTTGTCAAATGTGGTCAATGGCCACCATGTTGGACAGTGCTGCTATAGACAACGTAGTGCTATAGCTCTGTTTCCAGACCCATTTCTTCTAATGTACCACAAGGGGAAAATAAAATGTAAAAAACAATTTTTACTTACAAGAAATAGCTGAAATCTGAAATAAGACAACCATCTCTGAAGCATAAGAATGAAGTCAAAACATAGCATAATAGCAGAACTCCAACCATGGGTTAGCCAAGCTTGGGGTCTGTAAGAGGGCATGTCAGCAGGGAATTCCCATCTAAGGAAATAAGAGAAACTAAAGTGATCCCTTCCTGCATGGGCAATTAGATAAATTTTATCACACTCAAGGTTTAGTCAGTTGTCCCAATCTGTGCCCAAACTCTGCCTGAGTTAAAGCTTAGGTTAAATAAGAAAAGCATAAGCAAGCAAACATAGCCTAGAGGTCAGGACATGGGTCACATTATCAATGGGCTTTGTGACTAGACTTTCCACATTTCCAGTATCTCTGAGGAACAGGAGCCTTGAGTTAGAAATACAAGACCTAGTTCTGATCTGGAAATTCTGGAGAGTTTGTAAAATGGACAATAGGAAGGAAGAGATAAAAATGGATGAGATAGAAAAGCAAAAAGTCCACCCAATATACGCCAATAAATAATGAATAGGCAGATAACTTACCACATTAAGGAAAAAACTGATTAATTCACTGATAAAATGGAAACAAAGCAATCTGAAAATATCTTTTAAATAAAATATGTTTAGCATCCTCAAAGAGCACAAGGAGAGATGGCATTCATCAAAACAGAACAAGAATTTATGGGAAAAAAAAACTAAAGAAATGATGCAAGAATGGGAGAGTTTGTACAAATTAGAAATCTCCAGAAATTATCAAATAAATTCACTGAACTTGAAAATTTAAAAATGAGGCAAACTCCAATTCAAAGTATCATGAAGAGAAAATTAGTAAACTCAAAGAGGATACAGGAAAATTCATCTAAATGTAGACTGAAGAGATAACAAAATAGAAACTTTAAAAATCAAGTCAAAGACAATAGCTTGGGAAGCTCGAGCATGCATGTAACAGTCATTCCAAAAAAGAAGAAAATAAGTAGAAAAAATGATATATATAAAATAATATACAAAAGGTTTTTCCAAATTAGTAAACACAACAAATTATGATTCCCAATCTAGTAGATACACTTTAAAAATGTGTGGGAAATTTGACAGGGAGTATTAGAAAACATTCTTTAAGAATATAATAATCAACAACTACCTTAATAAAAATGGAATTACAGGCAAAGATTATTAATAATGAGGGAATTCATATAATGAAATAATAAAAGAACACTAGGAAAAAAATAATCATTTACATGGAAGCTCATAAAAGCATTTTTTTAAATATGTAAAGTAATAATTGCAGAATTACGAGAAATTGATAGAATGCACAAACCTAATTGAAGATTTAAATGCATTTCTTTAATCAGGGGATAGATTAAGAGTCAATTATTAGCAAAGAGGATTTAAAGAACACAATTAATAAACTCAATTACACAGACCTACAATAGAGAATCTTACACCCCAAAAATAATCTTTTCAAGCTTGCATGAAGTATTTTCAATACTTAGCTGCACTATCAAGAGATGATTTATATTAACTTATAAATCATCAAAAGAAAGACCCTAGATTAATCTTTTCTTTACTCAGCCCGTATTAAAACAAAAACTATTCTGTCAAATAATGCTGCTCAATTTGGGGGATACTGACCATTTTAGTTTTCCTCTACTAGAAAATACTGGCTTTTGAACATTAAAGGAATCTGCTTCTATTTGGAAGATATGAAGGGAAAAAATATCTTGCCGGGGGACATTTTTCATTACAAACTAGGAGCTATTCTGACAAAATGCCTAGTCTGAAATATCAGTAACATTTCATTTCTATTCTCCTTTCTATTCTGAAAAATAAAGGACATAGGTCAATTCAGATGGTACAAAATATCCAGCCTTTTCTTGCCATCCACACACTTATCCCAGTTTCCCTAAGGATAGTTTGATTCTTCCCTGTTGTCAGCATAGTATTGACTAAGAGAAAGTATGTTGCCCAAGTAATCAAGTTTTCAGTGCCACCTAAACTTGTGATAGCAACTACCAATGTCCATCTTCTTTAAGGAATGACTCGGGATGAGCAGTGCAATAGCCCTGACTATGATGAGTTGGTACTTGGTTAGTTGGTTGGTATTTTTATCTTTTTTTTTTTTTTTTTTAATTTTTTTTTTTCAACATTTTTTTTTTCAACATTTTTTTTTTATTTTTATTTTTGGGACAGAGAGAGACAGAGCATGAACGGGGGAGGGGCAGAGAGAGAGGGAGGCACAGAATCGGAAACAGGCTCCAGGCTCCGAGCCATCAGCCCAGAGCCCGACGCGGGGCTCGAACTCACGGACCGCGAGATCGTGACCTGGCTGAAGTCGGACGCTTAACCGACTGCGCCACCCAGGCGCCCCGCTATTTTTATCTTTTTATAAAGACAGCAACTTACGCTGAGGACAGAATTTGTTTACAGATACATGTTAGACTGGTACTAAAATACATTTTCAGTACACTATTCCAGTATTGTACCTTTCACAATTCGCTCTCATATAACCAAAAGATATGTAACTACATTTAGTCTAATCCCTCTCTGGTGTTTATTTCCAGTAGCAGATATAATCATATTTTGAAATTAATTAATTGATTATGTAGTGATATAAAAAAAACCGGAAGCTTGCTATTGTCTTCACTTACTTTTTTTCTTATTATTCTGCTACAGAGGGACATACATTTGTCCTAAACTAATTGTGTCTTGCTCATTACATTTATACTAAAATATTTGCCAAGTCAGTATGCACACATTTTTTTCTAATTAGATTTTTATTTTAATCATATTGAAGTCCCAATCAATTCAGAGTCTGCTGAAAATCCTAAATGGGCACTAGAACATTCTGCAATTATATTATAATTAGCATAACGATATTGGGCAATAAGTGTATCCATAAATGTATTTGGATTGAAGGATTTTCTTCTAGATTTGGACTTGCCTTGTTCTTCACTCCATTTTTTTTTAACGTTTCAAGTTTATTTGTTTTTAAGAGAGAGAGAGAGAATGAGCAGGGGAGGGGAAGAGGGGGAATGGGACAGAGGATCCCAAGCAGGCTCTGTACTGTCAGCACAGACCCTAATGTGGGGCTCGAACTCACGAACTGTGAGATCATGACCTCAGCTGAAGCCGGATGCTCAACCGACTGAGCCACCAAGGTATCCCTCTTCACTCCATTTTTCTGTGGGCCGCAGTCTTGTAGGTGCACCTCAGTCCCTATAAGTTGGCTCTCTCTACTTGTCCTTAAATTCCCTCACTCTGTGCCTTGCTAACATGTCACAATGTATGGCCTATCATGTGTGAAATCATTAGACCATGACAAGTACTCAACCACTTGCTGCACCTACTGCAGAGGCTAACCCTCCTCAGCAACCTGCAAAGTCCACACCTCCTTTCATTGGCTGCCGCTAAAACCCGTTGTGGATCCTTAACCTGTCATGGGAATTTGGTCTACTTGCCAGGCCTCACAACCCGGAATACCACCTGAAAACCAGTACTGACAGACGTCTATTCAAGCTGCTTGGCAAAGGAACAGGACACGAGGATGTTTTGTTTTGTTTTGTTTTTTACTTTGTTGGTCTTTTATGAACAGGTGTTTATTTTTAGGATCCTCTCCTATTCTCCCAAAGAAAGTTGTGCTCAACAAAGAAGAAAGAGGAGGAAGAGGAAGGATGGAAGAGAAAGAGAAGGAATTGAAGAAGGAAAAATTAAAAGAAAGAGTTATATTAAAGGCTATTTGTCATTACAGGTGAACTTACAGAATTTTCTCTGAAAAAGATGGTTAGAAGTCAACTCTGAATTGAAACTTCCGGTTTGCATGTTTAGTGAATGATACTGCCCTAGTTGAGGAGGCAAACAGGAAATGAGATACCATAATTTTTCCCTAGCAGTTCAAGGAGCTTGCATTGTTTACTTGTGATTTATTGACAAAAAGATCAATAGCACTTTCTCTGTTTTCAGCTATTCGTTCAACAAATAACACTGTAACCTTTCTTGGATTCAGTGCTCCAGACACAAAAGAAAATGCAATTCATCAGTCTACTTTTCATTGACATTGTGTCCCAGACTGGTCTTTTTGTGGACAGATTGCAGAGTAGGTGAGGGACAGAATTGGTTCCCACTACTTTTTGCTGGAATTTACTTTCTACCTCACATGAAAATACTCAACCTCAGGCATTTAGCAAAAATATAATTCATTTTAGGAAAACTATTTTCATATAAAATTTACTATTGAGTCAAGGTTATATTGCTTCATATAAAACTTTTCAGATAATAATTGTGAAATTGGTCATTGATAAATATCTATTTTAAAGTACCAAATCAATTATATTTAATATTATTTTTCTAAATCATATAGTACACTCTCTAATAAGACTATTATCAATTTCCATTACCATATCTAGGTAACTCCACCTGGCTTCATTTGAGACAAAATTTCTTCTCAAATTTATTAATAGGGTCTATTTTCCTAAAGATTTTAACCGTCTTGGATAACATATAGAGTCACAGGGAAATGCAACACGTCAGTGTCAGAAATAGGAGAGCTGTACAAAAAATAATGAAAGATCAGGCGTTGTTTAACTGCCCAACCATAGAGGAATGATGGAATGAATTATGGGACATCAACCCAATGATATATTTTATAGATATTTAAAACTGTATCTGTGAGAAATTTGTAACAGTAGGGACAAATGTGATGTGTACTGGTAACAAAACAAAACAAAACCAAAGTTTGATACTCTTATACACAGTTACGAAAATTTCTAAGGTAGGCATAAAAATAAGACACCGGAAGGAAATATATTGAAAGTTAAAAGACATTGCCTTTGGGGCACCTGGGTGACTCAGTCGGTTGAGCGTTTGACTTCAGGTCAGGTCATGATGTAGCGGTTAGTGAGTTTGAGGGTCCTATCCGGCTAGCTGCTGTCAGCCTGTCATTGCAGGGTCCACTTTGGATCTTTTGTCCCTCTCTCTCTCTCTGCCCCTCCCCTGCTTGCGCCCTACTAAAAATAAATATTTTTTTAAAAAATGTTTTAATAAAAAATAAAAAACAAAGACATTGCCTTTGGTAAAATTTAGAGTGTTTTTTTTCTCATATTTCTCCTTTTTGTGTATTCCAATTTTTCTGTGAAAGAATAGTAAAATATGTTTAAAAAATGAGAAACTATACAGCTCTTTTCCTTTCTTTTCAGTCAGCTCTCCCAGTATAACTTTATTATTTTATGATAATGGCATTTGCTGATCTGGGAAATAACCTCAAAAAGGAGGAAACAAATTCAAAAACCAAATGTTCATTTATTTTAAATTACCTTTCATTTTGCACTCTTCATCATTATTGTACATAATCTAAAGCTAACCTTTTAAAAAAAGATAAAACTTGGAAGTCATGTAACTTTTTATTTAAATCCAACTGTAGAGTGCTGATAGGGTAGCATGAAAAGTGTACTTTGAAATCATTATTCTTGTTTTAAGTTGCCAAACTACCAGGCAAAAACAAAGAAACGTCCCATGAAAAAAGCCATTACTTGGCTACTTGGGAATATAGCAGCTTTAGCTATGCAAAAACTAAACAAATGATTTATGTATTTAATGAATTTACACAGGGAACAAGTTATTTATAAAACTGTAAGTCAGCTAAATTTTCTAAATTTTACTTGTATGTAAATGATCATAACCTAATTATCACTTTTATTTTTTAAATTTATTATTCCCTTAATAATCACTGTTTCAGAAACTACCCTTCAAAATATGGCTTAGAGTTTTCTTCCATGTTTAGTTTTCACCTAAAATAATATGAGCTCTTAATTTGATCATGTGAGAAATAATACAGTATATTGCCTGCCATTTTCAATCTACTTTAGCCATTTCCAAATATTCATGATCATAACTTACAATTTAAAAAACAACAACAATAATAAAAGGACTGAAAAACCATATATTAGTTCTTTAAAAACAGGGTTTTTTTTAAATGTTTATTTATTTTTGAGGCAGAGAGAGACAGAGCATAAATGTGGGAGAGGCAGAGAGAGAGGGAGACACAGAATCCAAAGCAGGATCCATGCTGTCAGCACGGAGCCCAACAGGGGCTCGATCCCACAAACTGTGAGATCATGACCTGAGCCAAAGTCAGAGGCTTAACCAACAGAGCCACCCAGGCACCCCTTCCATATATTAGTTCTTAACAGGATACAAAGATTTTCTGGGATAACAAATAATAGAGTAAATTTTCCAAATAGTTTACACAGTTCATGGCCTGTTCCAAAGTACTAGACAAATTAAATGATTTGATATAACAAAACTAGAGTAGCACTTTCAAAATAAAGCAAATCTCCAATGAACTGAATGTGGCACATCTTGGCCTATTTCTATGGTAGAGATTGACATGAGGAGAAAATATATATCTCATTCTTGTTCAAGGACCTAGAGTTTATAGTTACGTATGTATATATTTGTTTGATTTATTTAAAGTAATAGACCTAAGATAAGAAGTGTACTGTAAAATACATACTATGTGGCCTCAGACAATTCATCTGTTGATACCCTAGATAACAGCTGAAAGCATGGTTATGATTTATCATAACCATGTTTGGAGAAACTACTAATTACTATATAATTTAATTTTCTATAATGGCCTGAAGTCTCATCTTCTAATCAAAGTTTCAATTATCCTCCAATTATCCTCCAAATTCTAGAATTTCTGAAGTCAAATGCAGTCCCAGAAATATATAGATACTTGATCAGAAAAACACTGATGTGCTCCAATGGAAAAAGTTTACTGTGAGTGTTGGGGTGGAGGAGGGGGTGAGGGTGACAGAAAGCAAAGTAGGAGAGAAAATTAAATATCTAGATAGATTTAAACTACATATATATATATATATATATATATATATATATATATACATATATATTAAGGACTGCAAGGAAACTTGAAAATCTCTTAGCAATATCTGGGATGGGAGTCATCAGCTAAATTCTATATGGTTAGGCTTGCTTTGATGGTTAGGATTCACAGTCTAGCAATGTGCATTTGGAACATGAATAATCATTCTTCCTTTTGGGTATAGATTAAGGGATTTTGAGCTTTTATTTTATTTTTTTAATGTTTATTTATTTGAGAGAGAGAAAGATAGAGTGCATGAGCTGGAGAGGGCCAGAAAGAGAGAGAAAGAGGATCTGAAGCAGGTTTTTTGCAGTGAGCACGGAGCCCGATGCGGGGCTCAAACTCGCTAACTGTGGATCATAACCTGAGCCAAATTCAAGAGTTGGCCTCTTAACCAATTGAGCCACCCAGGTGCTCCGAAGATGCCTTCCAGAAATTAGTTTACCACATGCACACATTCTCTACGTACACTCATTTTCAGATGATTTGCCTCTTACCCTCCAAGAAGAATACAGAAAGTAAAATCAGTTATTGAAATAGTTTTATTGAATTCATGTGATAACACATATGAGCTAGACCTATATACCCTAATAATCGGCTTAGGTTGGGAATTCCAAAATGTGAATTTTGTGTCCTTCCAGACAACTCAGATGCCTTTAGAATGAGCAATTAAGATATTGAATAAAGAAAAGTTAGGAAGTGGTGAAGTAACAACAAACCCACTGACATGGTTGACTACATCATAAAATTGAGTTTCTCCCCTAGAGAGTAGGCAGTCTCAACAGCAACTACGAAATGTCAAATTGAACGATTATCCAAGATAATTTTTCCCACCAGGCAAGTTTGGCAAATGCTATCTTAAAGGAAACTGGAGCCCACGTCAAAAGCTCAGAGGAAGTGTTCTTCCTAAAGATTAGAGGCAAGAATGAGAGATGTGTTTGGCTCCAAAGCCCCTAATTTTTACTACACCAAACAGAACCCCATTACCACTTACCTCCAAACTCCTTCCAGTGCCATAATCACCTAACCAAATTCAGTTAAGTATGCCACACAGCGTGGTAGTTGTTACTTACATTATTATGATGTTCTTGTCTGAGAAATCACAATTTGCAATTCTATCTCCATTTTCATTATAGTGACTCTTCTTGGTCTAAATGGAAACTATCTCACCTCTGCATAAAAGAAGGAATTGTAGATACAGTTAATAAGCTGTAATTGGGGCGCCTGGGTGGCACAGTCGGTTAAGCGTCCGACTTCAGCCAGGTCACGATCTCGCGGTCCGTGAGTTCGAGCCCCGCGTCAGGCTCTGGGCTGATGGCTCGGAGCCTGGAGCCTGTTTCCGATTCTGTGTCTCCCTCTCTCTCTGACCCTCCCCCGTTCATGCTCTGTCTCTCTCTGTCCCAAAAATAAAATAAAAAACGTTGAAAAAAAATTAAAAAAAAAATAATAAGCTGTAATATTTGACTTTTAGGATTCCTTTGAAAATGTAGGCAGGCAATAAAGAGCATATTTAAATTTGACACTGCTTTTTAAAAAGAAAAAAAACAGGGGGCTTTTTGCTCTAGTGTGAAATTGGGCCCTTTAGCATGAATCACAACAAAGAAATAATTTCCTCTTTTTCTTGAAGCTAAGT
Organism: Neofelis nebulosa; assembly: GCF_028018385.1. Classification (NCBI taxonomy): domain Eukaryota; kingdom Metazoa; phylum Chordata; class Mammalia; order Carnivora; family Felidae; genus Neofelis; species Neofelis nebulosa. The sequence goes on along the minus strand of NC_080782.1, from coordinate 36,457,178 downwards.
TGCTCTGAAACTATGCTTCTGAGTCTCACAGCTTAAGGCTTTTAAAAAGACTTGGAAAATATTATATGGATCCATTTTAAATATCACAGGACTTTCCAGCTTATTCACCATTGGTACTCACAGGTTCCCAGTCAATAGTCTAAAGGCCAATGGAGTTCACTAATATTACCCCCATAACAATTTTAAACAGATTGTAGATTTCAGTACCCAATGGAAATTTAAAGACGTAGCTTGAAAAGATCAGGAAGCAGCTCTTTTTGTGTCTGTTACCTGGCCAAAGCATAGAGAAGCTCCCCACCTACTTCTTTGTACTCACTCAGGCGGGTAAGGAAAGTATATGGACCACTTCCATCTTCTAGGTTTTTCTCAGTGGACAATCACCTCATTGCAATTTCCTTTAGCTTACCCTGCTCCAGATATACTGTACTTTTTTGTTTCTCAAGGCTGAATCCTTTTTACCCTTAAGATTCCACCCCCAATATCATATCCATAGAGAGGCCTTCTCTGATAACTGTAAAATAGCCACTTTTGTTTACTTTCCATCATAATGCACATTTCCCCCCCACAGGACAGAGGATTTGTCTGCCTTGTTTACATATGTATACCCAGAACATGTAACAGTCCCTGGGTCACTGAAGGTGCTAACATAAAATGAATGAATGAATAAAAGAGTGAATTGGTAAATCTATCCTGTATTCAGCATTCACCTAGACATTAGAGATGCAAAGTTCAATCAGACATGGGAAACTCATGGAACTTACTAGACCAAAAGAATGCTAGACAAATTTAAAATCCAAGGTTCATATTTTGGAAAGATTACTGTGGATAGGAAAAGTTTACAAATGGATTGTAAAAGAGCTGAACTGGATGTAGGCTGCATATTTTGGAAGCTATTCCATAAAGTAAGCAAAATATTATGAGGCCCTGAAGTAAGGCAGTGTTAAAGGGAAAGACAGAGGACTGATCCCAAAGATGTTAAAGAGGATGAATTAATTGTAAGATATGAAGAAGATGTTGGAGTTTTGACTTAGAGTACAGTCTTAGGTAGCTACATAAATAAAAATAACATGCATTGAAATAGGGATATAGTAAAACATAGAAAGAGGGAAGATATCATGTATTAACATTCTAATATATTGTGTTTGCACTGTCCAATATATGTGTTTTTTCCACACCACCAAGTAATGAATTCAATTGTCCATGGACACTGACAGTGCCTCCCATAAATTTAACTCCATTCTGATACTACGTATCTGGAGTTAGCCATCAAATCATACAGGTTAAGGATTCAGACCCACAAGACTGCCCTCCCTTGCACCCTTTAGACACCAATTCCCAAGTTCAGATTGTCAACTGGTTTTCTGACCAACAAGCTATAGATTGGAGGTTCCAACTGTTGCCAAGTGGACTGGAGAGACCTCGGGCCCTAAGGCCTCAACCCAGCCCACCCAAAAGATGTCACTGGAGGCTCCTGGTCTTGTCACAAGAAAGAATTCAAGGATAGACACAACACAGCAGATGAACAGTGCAAGCAAAAAAGCTTATTAAAGGGAAAGTACACTCCTGACATGTGAGAGCAGATGTGCTCCAGGGAGGACTACACTCCCTGGGGTCTGGGTTTCCATCTTTTATTGACAGTTGTTAACAAGTGGGTGGAATATTCATTACTTGAGGAAAGGATTTCTTGGAAGTAGGTGGTCTCTTTAGGAATGGGGGTTACATACTTTGTTTTTCCTTATTTGGTCACGGGTTTCCTGTTATGACACCCTTTGGGAGGAGATTTTAGCATGGCAATATAGTCTAATAGAGGAATATTGTGAACTTTGGCCTACTTTGTCAGCCATCTTGGGCTTGTCTGGTTTGATCAGGTTCTGGTTCCTCGTGGTTTTGTCTTGGAATGCTGCCAGGACAGGCCCCTGACTCCCCCAGTGTTGGCCATGACTTCCTCTTTGTTGGCCTCTAGGCCTCCTGTTTTACAACCTAACTACCTATACTAACACAACGACTCACTCCTGGGGCTTGATTAATTTGCTAGAGCAACTCACAGAACTTAAGAGAAACATTTACTTACTAGGCCACCAGTTTATTATAAAGGGTATTACAGGAGCGCCTGGGCGGCTCAGTCGGTTAAGCGTCCAACATCAGCTCAGGTCATGATCTTGCTGTTTCTGAGTTGGAGCCCCGCTTCAGGCTCTGTGCTGACAGCTCAGAGCCTGGAGCCTGTTTCAGATTCTGTGTCTTCCTCTGTCTCTGCTCCTTCCCCACTTGCGCTCTCTCTCTCTCTCTCTCTCAAAAGTAAATAAACATTAAAAAATACATAAATAAAGGGTATTATAAAGGGTACAGATGAACAGCCAGAGGGAAGAGATGCATGGGTCAAGGTACGGGGAAAGACCTGTGGAGCTTCCATGCTCTAGAAGTGTACCATTTTCTCCAAATCTCCACATGTTCTCCAATCTGGAAACTCTGGAGGTTTTTATAGAGGCTTTCTTTCTCAGGCATGATTGACTGAATCATTGGCCACTGGTGATTGAACTTAATCTCCAGCCCATCTCCCCTCCCTGGAAGTAGGGGTGTGGGGTGGAGACTGAAAGTTCCAACCCTCTAATCAGATGGAGGTTGGTTCCCCTGGCAACCAGCCCCCATTCTAGGGTTAGCCAGCAGGCTTTCCAAAAGTCACCTCATTCACATAACAAAAGACCCAGGCATTGCTCTCAGCACTGAGGAATCCAAAAGGGTATAGGAGATCTGTGCCAGGAATGGAGACAGAGACTAAATATATGTTTCTTTTTGTAAACCCCAATACCATAACTGTTGGATACAGAAGTTGAGATATTCAGGGGGCATTTAGATATATGTGCCTGAGTATTCAGGACAGAGATAGGGGTTAGAAATTTAAATTAGGTAATTGGTACACACAGAGACAGTACTGGAAACCATAGAAAGAAAGGAAATAAGCCAAAGAGCATCAATAGATACAGAAAACAGGAAAGTCAAGGACAAAATCTGAAGGTGTAAGTGCAAACTGACACTCCTAGAAACACATGCAACCTTTGAGTGCGGGGGGGGGGGGGGGTGGCTATCTAAGCATTCATAAAAGGTGTAAAAAAATCCTACTGCACCTAGCTAAAGCAGTTGCACATAACAGCATAATTATAAAGTAGAACAGTCCCGTTGGGAAAGGCATGAGCTGAATGGGAGAGTTGGAATAAAGCCAGACACTGTCTTCTGAGTAGAGTGGTTCCAGTACATCATAGCCTTTCGTAACTGTTGCCCTTTAAGAAAACAAAACAAAACAAAACAAAACAAGCCTGACATTTACCAAAAATGTAAAATTCTTTCCTTAGAAAAGTCAGAATTGTCAATATAATTTGGTGGACTAGAAAAACAGAAAATAAGATAATACAAGTTTTCAGGCTCCTGATGTGTGTCTGATCCTCATCCTCCCAAAGGAGTCTTCTTATTCCAGAACTACGTACACTTGAACTACAAAATTATAAGGGTAACATGTTTACTGAGGATGTGCAAATTTCAAAGTCCCATGATTGAAGCATTATGGTTTTTTTTTTAGGTTATTTATTTATTTTGAGATACAGAGAGACAGCGAGCACTAGAGGGGTAGGGGCAGTGAGAGAGGGAGAGAGAATCTCAAGTAGGCTCTGTGCCATCAGCACAGAGACTGAGGCAGGTCTCGATCTCAGGAACCGTGAGATCATGACCTGAGCCGACATCAAGAGTTGGATGCTTAACTGACTGAGCCACCCAGGCATCCCAAAGCATTATGGGTTTTAATAGCCAGTGAAGGCTTGGTTTCATCTCCACCACCCTGTTGTATCCTAAATCACCAAATAAGATACACAGATATTCGTAATGATGGTTTGAAATGATACCTGGAATTATTTCTTAAATGCAGAATTGTAAATGAGAGCAAAGATTTTTTATTTTAATTAAAATATAAAAACAGGCTGTTTTACTTTATATACAGCTATTAATGACATATTTTATTATATTATTATAATAAATTATAATGTAATATAATACATTATATTACATTATTATATACAGCTATTTAATGACATATTTATTTCAGTCTATAGTTTAACATAAACTTGTGAACTTCCGTACTACTTAGCTTTGCACACTCTCCCTTCATTCTTTTATCTCTGTTCTAATCAAACAACCAAGTCAGTTGCTGAATGACTCACTAGCCCTGTGTTAGATGGTGGGATTACAGCAATGAACTAGACCGTGTGCCTGCTGATAGATAGCTCACTGTCAGGTTTATATAGCCCAGCTCCTGCTGGATTTCTGTGCTACTTCGCTCCATTATGATTTATTTTGGCAGATCCTTGCTTTGGGCTTTCACCTATTCTACCTTCTAACAAAAGAGCCCTATCCTGATCCAGGATACTAGACCACCTGCCCTATCACCCCTAAGAGCAGGCAAACCCACAAATCCACTGGCTTCTTCTTCAACATTTGTGTTTTTCTGTATTAACTTTGGCTCCAGAGTAGAGAAAAAGTATTTTCAGAGGGAGTAACATTTGAGCTGGGACTTTAAAATAAAAGGATATTGAAAAGAGTATGAGGAAGGGCACAGAGGTGCCAGAATTTTTAAATATTAACAATGTGTGGGGCACCAAAAGGAATGGGATACAATAAAGACATTACAAATACAGTGAGAACATGTATTTTACTAGGCCTTATAACTACACGGAATTGTCTACGTAGTTTAAAATGCCTTCTCTCCTCATGCAAGATGATGTTTCCTACACATCTTGCTACAGCAAGGCACAGCAACATTGCTAGATACGTGAAGTCTTAAGGGAGAACGTATGAACTCATAGAACATATTTTCTCATTCTAACCTGTCTGGAAAATGTAACTGAGCATTGTGTACTATATTATTTGTTTCCTTTTTCTTTTCCGTTACATCATATTTATCCAAGGCATATCTCGTGGTACCAGTAGATGTCTACAAAATAAATTATCCAAAAAGAAAGCATTAAAAGATAGTTACACTGGGGCGCCTGGGTGGCTCAGTGGGTTAAGCGGCCGACTTCGGCTCAGGTCACGATCTCGCGGTCCTTGGTTCGAGCCCCGCGTCGGGCTCTGTGCTGACAGCTCAGAGCCTGGAGCCTGTTTCAGATTCTGTGTCTCCCTCTCTCTGACCCTCCCCCGTTCATCCTCTGTCTCTCTCTGTCTCAAAAATAAAAATAAATGTTAAAAAAAAAAAAAAAAAGATAGTTACACTATAAGAACTTAAATGTCCATATTTACCATTCACACCCACATCTGGTTTCTGACTTTCTAATAACCTTTTACTTCTAGGCCTTTGTCATTTAACCCTTTGTTTCACAAATTTTTTTTCCACTTGATAATGCATACTTGTATTAGTCTCTCCCATTGAAACCTGACACTACCACCACCCCAGGCAAAATCACATTTATAATATTTGCATTAATCAGTCAGAGCTTACCCATCTAATAAATATTCAGATCCCCTTATGTACTAGACACTCAAGTGTACTAGCACTGCTCAAGTCCAGTGCTCTGTGCAGGATGCTGGGTGTACGTAATCCACATGTGTTTCAATAGAATCACATGTTCTCTCTAAGTTAGGGAAATTCTTTGACTCAGGCAACTGTCTCTTAAACCACAGGTCTCACTTGGACATAGGTATACTGCTTAAAATTTAAGGGACTTCATGCTTCTCCTATTTACTAGGAGTACTTTACAGTTACTGACTTTATTTTTTTTAATTTTTTTTTTTAACATTTTATTTATTTTTGAGACAGGGAGAGACAGAGCATGAACAGGGGAGGGTCAGAGAGAGGGAGACACAGAATCTGAAGCAGGCTCCAGGCTCTGAGCTGTCAGCACAGAGCCCGACGCGGGGCTGGAACCCACGGACCGTGAGATCATGACCTGAGCCAAAGTCGGCCGCTTAACCGACTGAGCCACCCAGGCGCCCCCAGTTACTGACTTTAATACACACTCCAAAACAGTAAATATTGGGAATGTAGCGTTAATAATTGTGAACACCAATTACTTCTAACAACAAACAATATTGCTAGAGATGTTGTCAAAAGAATTAAACATAAATCTTTAAACTTTAAAGGGAAAAATATACAAATCTAATATTGTCCCTTAATTTATTATCAGCATAATATTTTATTTTTAATTATCTACTAAGAGCTTTAGTGAAATTTTAATTGTAGTTCTTTTATGGTGCTTTTTTTCTCTAGCACTGGGAATAAGAACTAAATTTTGAGATCTGTATATTATAGTAATAAAATCAATAGTTTATATTAACAAAATCAAAGGGATTCTGGTTCTTCCATTCAAAACATTCATGATTTTGTGAAATTTTCCATCAGATCAAGATTTTTTATTGCAACCATGGAGAAAAAAAGAGTAATTGATTTCTATACCGTTAAATAAGAAGGCTTTGGCTATATCTGGAAATTCTGTTGAAAAACATGGCGGAAATGTGTTTGCTACCCATAGAAGGAAAGAAGAGCAAGTCACTGAGAAGGATCATGCCCAAACTAAGAAATATTATGGCTAAGAATTGGGAAACTAGAACAAGACTACCAAAGGTCACATACTGTCATTACCATTTACTAGCTCTGTGACCACGGGCCCCACCTTCAAAATGAGAATGAAAAGATAAAAAGAGACAATTCTTGTTAGACCCCTTAGGCCAGCCTCTGGCAAAAATAAGTGCTCAACAGAAACAAACAACCCATCATAAAATAAACTGACTGTCATATCTGGCAGCATGCTAAGCCCCTTATGTAGTTTATCTCATTTAATCTTCTCAACAACACCAAAAAGTAGATTCTTTATTACCCTCATCTTCCATGAAGCCAGTATTATGCTAAAGAAAGAGAGAGGAGAGACAACATACACACACACACACACACACACACACACACACATCGAGCTTCTTAAAAATGAAACGGTGATAACAGAGAACTTGTGTTAGTTTGTGTTTAACAATTCTGGATGTTATAAAAATATGTTAACTAATTAGCTAGATATTTAGAAGCAATTCTATTTAATTATAAACATTCCTCAATTATTCAGTGCTTAATATGAAGGCTATTTATTATCTGCGAATTTCATTGCTTTTTCTCCCTCCATCCCTTTCATGGAACATACAGTTATTGTCAGGAAAATAAAGCTAAGTCAGACTTTAATTCTATAGCACATATTTAGTGAATAGTTTATACATGTGTGGCACTGAAAAGGTCCCTGTTTGGAAGGGGAGGGGAGAATTGAATCAAGAAATAATATTGTTAGGATGTGGGAGAGATTGATCCAACAAAATCTGGTGGGAGAAATTAAAGATACACAGCCTATCATTATGAATAATCAAGACAGATTTTTAAATACTTACTAATAGTTAAGCTTCAAAGTAAATGAAGATGTCCATTTAAATAACCATTCACAGATTAAGCACATTTTTTTATTATCATTTCTGTGAGTGTTTTTCCCCCTGGCACTCCACTATCCTCCTTAAAATTTATATGAATCTTTTGTTTCTCAAATTTCTCCTCAGGCAAATTTCCTGTGCTATATCTCCAAAGACAAATAGAGGTGAAGAATATGTCTCCTGGTAAAATAATAATTTCCCCATCACTATTAGTTAATCTCTGCTCACAGTGGCTGTACTGAACATTGCTTTGGCTCATTCATGCATTTGAATGATTTATCAGTATAAATGTAAAAGAGAAATAGTATATTTGTATAGTGTATACATGATTCTTTTGCTGTTCAGCTTTGCATAGTGTATACATGATTCTTTTGCTGTTCAGATTGACCCCATTTAGGATATTTCCAAACTTGACAGCCATTTTTCAGTCCAGGACAAAGCTCTCATTTCAGAATTTCCCAAGATAAATTATTCTAAAAAATTATTTAAAGTTCTCTACTTTTGTTTTTTAATATCCATTCCATTTTAGCAGCAAAATGTGTTGCATAATTTTAAGTGTCTAGGCATAGGGAGTTTATTAATCACTATTCCATTTTATTTGGTGTAACTGGAAAGTGTTAATTTACTTCTAGAATCCCACCTCTATAAGGAAGGTATAATGGGCTGTCATAATTTCTTCTTGTGACAGGGGCGAAATGTTAATGCATGAATGGTCACAGCCTCCTTCACTCCCCTACCCTTGCTTAGTGTCTGAGTTCTTCATTATATTTGTCCTTATGTCAGTCAGGATTAGAGTTAGGTATTAAGTGACACAGTAAAAAACAAAAACAAAAAAATAGATTGCTTACATTATGACAGCTAAAATCCCTTCTTAGGAGAAAATAATGAATTTGGAAAAGAAGGAGGAAAAAGAGAAAGCAATAGAGAAGACCAAGAGTGGTTTGAGTTTCAGAGACAATTTTTGGAGGGAGAGAGAGACAATGAAAGAAGAATGTCGAGGGGCATCTAGGTGGCATAGTTGGCTAAGCCTCTGAGTCTTGGTTTCAGCTCAGATCATGATTTGAAGGTTTGTGGGAATGAGCTCCGCGTTGGGCTCTGGGCTGATGGCACGGAGCCTGCTTGGGATTCTCTCTTTCCCCCACCCCCCTGTTCTCTCTCCTGCTCATGTTCTCTCACTCTGTCTCTCAAAATAAATAAATAAACATGAAAAAGAAAGAAAGAAAGAAAGAAAGAGAGAGAGAGAGAGAGAGAGAGAGAGAAGAAAGAAAGAAAGAAAGAAAGAAAGAAAGAAAGAAAAGAAAGAAAGAAGAAAGTTGAGGGAGAAGCAAATAAACCAAGAACTGGGTGTAAAGTGAAGTGAAGGTTGAGGGCAAAAACCTTACTGTGATGCCTTGGGAGATATTTGGGTGTAGCAGATTTTTCAGATATTTTGCAGTGGTTCATGTGTAATCAATCACTCTTGGCATTTTTCAAGAATACATAAAAAATAATTTAAATTGGTTTTCAATTTCTAGATTGAGTTCTTCATGCATGCCATCCCCTGTGGGACATTATTCTGTTGAAATGGGCCATGTGGGGGGCATCTGGGTAGCTCATTTGGTTAAGTGTCTGATTCTTGATTTCAGCTCAGGTCATGATCTCACAGTTTGTGAGTTTAAGCCCTACATTGGGCTCCATGCTGATGGTGTGGAGCCTGCTTGGGATTCTCTTTCTCTTCCTCACTCTCTGCCCCCCTGTTCGTGCTCCCCAGACAAAATAAATAAATAAACTTAAAAATAAAAAGAAATGGGCAATTAGGAAGTTCAGCTTTATTCAGATTACTTACTATGATATTTACCTTTGTTGTAATTATGTCTTTAGTGGCCTGTGCTTCTTACTAGACTATAATCCCCATAAGGATAGGAATTCTGTCTTAATCATTTTTGTAACCTTATCATCTTGAATACTATCTGGTCAGTACTAGATGTTCAATGAACATCAATTAAATTAATTAATTAATTAATAAGACGCCAGAGTCTTATACCAACCAACGTCAGTCACAATAACATGGAGGAAAAATGTCTTAACATAGAAAAGTTCTTCAAAGTTTGGAATCAGTTATGTAACAAAATTTTTCCCCAAAGGTAAGAACAGACATGGCCTACATTTTTCTGCAGCATTGATTTCTCTTTTTGCATGGGCAAATTACACATCAGAGCACCCACACACAGTGACTTGCAAAAGAGGACAAATATGATAAAGAAGGCATTTTACCGATTGTAAGGTGAAGAAGACACAAAGTAGACAGTAGAGACAATAAATGTGTTGATGTCTATAATTTACTGCACCTATGTGATAATCTACTACAGTTTTTAACTATATTTTTCCCAAAAGGTCAACATATTCAAATCAGATAGTTGCAATCTTAAAATATACTGATTGTCAATGAGGCCAGTAGGAGATTCAATTTTTCGAAACTTCAAAGTTTGTAAGTCAAATTTTATTATATGGTAAATTATATTTTAATTGCCTTTGTCAAGAAGTTTAATTAGGGCAATTCATTCATTCATTAGCCAGATATATAATGAGCATTATTATGTACCAGGCACTGTGCAATGTACTAGAGACTGAACAAAGAACAGACACAATTCATACTCTCAGGAACCTTGGAACAATAAAATACAGTACAATGACTATGCAATGGAATTGTACATGGGGCAAATGAGAGATCCTCAGTCTGTGAAAGAGCCAGGGAAGGGTTCACAGATAAAGGCATATCTGAAGCTATACTGTGAACCAATTCTCTATACAGGTGAAACCAACCAAACAAACAAACAAATATAAAGACAAGGAGCTCAGGGCCAGCTCAGTGCACTTAGTGAAGGGCAACTTTTCCAGTATTGTTAACACTTAGGAAATGAAAAATGATGGGAGAATTGATGAAAATTGAGGCTAGAAAGGAAACTAGTGGCCTTGTATGCCTTCCTAGGAAGTATGGATTTCATGTTGAGGGAGAGATTTGTGTCCTGTGGTTGCATCGTGAGGTAGGTTAGAGAGTGTGAGACTGAAGGCAGGGGTCTTAGAGGACCCGTAGTACTGTCCAGGGGAAGAGTGATGAGGATCTAATACAAGGCAGAATTGGTAGGGGAATAAATGAACGGTGAGTAGGAAACACCTTTAGAAATTTGCAAGACTTGGTATCTGACAGGATGGGGAGAGGAATAAATGTAAAAAATGACTCCCAGCTTTCCAGATGGGAGACTGGGTAAACAGCAGTGCCAAACCCTGTATCTGGGAAGACCAAAAAGGACAGAAAACTGTTGAGTTCAGTTTGAGGCATGTTGAATTTGATGGTGATGTCTAGAAATGTGCTCAGGAGCAAACTTCTGGCTCAACAGAGAGATTTGGGAGTTTTGTGGGTCCATATGGCCGTTGAAGACTGAAGAGAAAAACACAAGTGTTTGGAATATCCTAACAAAGCTATTACCTTCAATTTGTCTACATTCTAAATCTAGACTTTCACAGATGAAGGTTTGTTGAAAACAGTGGTTCATAAACTTTTGTTTCCTACTGCATAACATGCAGGAAACATGAAACACTCTTAAAAGGTACCAGAAGCTTAGTATAGCAGGATTTTTCCCAACAAAAGTTAAAGAAATTCATGACCACTAAACCAGCCCTACAAGAATTGTTAAAGGAGACTCTTTGAGTAGAAATGAAAGACCATAAGCAAGAGTAAAGAAAGTAGGAAGTAGAAAGGCAGAAAAAAAATTATGCCTATAAAAATCAGTCAAGGGACTCAAAAATAAAAGGATATAAAGTATGACACCATAGACCTAAAATATGAGGAGGCAAAAAGTAAAGAATGGGTTTAAACTTAAGTGACCATCAACTTAATATAGACTGCTATATACAGAAGATGTTGTATACACACTGAAGGGTAGCCACAAATCAAAAAGAAGTAATAAATACACAAAGGAAAAAAAGAGAGAAAGGAATTCGAGTATATTACTAAAGAAAGTCAACTTATTATGAGAGAAGAGAGCAAGGAAAGGAATAGAAAAGTACTACAAAACAACCACAAAACAAGTAACAAAATGGTAATAAAGCTATCGTAATTACATTGATGTAAATGGACTAAACACTCCAATCAAAAGGCATAGGGTGACAGTATGGATTAAAAGACAAAATCCATCTATATATTGCCTACAAGAGACACATTTCAGGCCTAAAGACAAATTGGTTGAATTTGTTGAAATTCATTTATCATGCATTTATCGTGCAAATGAATGTAAAACAAAGACTGTAACAAGAGACAGAGAAGGACTATATAATCATCCAGGGGACAATCCAGAAGATATAACAACTGTAAATATGCACCAAACATGAAAGCACACAAATGCTTAAAGCAGTTAACAAACATAAAAGAAATATATGATAGTAATATAATAATAGTAGGGGACTTTAACACCCCACTTACATCAATGGACAGATCTTCCAAATAAAAAATCAACAAAGAAACAGTAGCTTTGAATGACACATTGGACCAGATGGATTTAAAAGACATATTCAGAACAGTCTATCTTAAAACAGAAGAATACACATTCTTTTCAAGTGCATATGGAACATTCTCCAGAATAAAGTACATATTAGGCCACGAAACAAGTGTAACAAATTCAAAAAGATCAAAGTCATTCCATGCATCTTTTCTGACCACAATGCTCTAAAATTAGAAATCAACCACAAGAAAAAAATCTGGAAAGAACACAAATACATGAAGGTTAAATAATATGCTACTAAAGAATGAATGGGTCAACCAAGAAAGCAGAGTTCAAAAAATACATGGAGACAAATGAAAATGAAAATACAATGATGCAAAATCTTTGGGATACAGCAAAAATGGTTCTGAGAGGGAAGTTTATAGTAATACAAGTCTACCTCAAGAAGCAAGAAAATTTTCAAATAAACAACCTAATATTACACCTAAATGAGGCAGAAAAAGAAAAAAAAATGGCAAAGTCAGTAGAAGGAAGGAAATAATAAAGATTGGAGCCAAAATAAACAAAATAGAAAGTAAAAAAAACAATAGAACACATCAGTGAAACCAGGAGCTGTTTCTTTGAAAAGATCAACAAAATTGATAAACCTTTAGCCAGACTAAAAAAAAAGGGGGAGGGGAGGCAAGAGGACTCAAATAAACAAAATCAGAAATGGAAGAGAAGAAATAACAACTGACACCACAGAAATACAAAGGATTATATGAGAATATTATTAAAAATTATATGCCAACAAACTGGACAACCTAGAAAAAAAAATGGATAAATTCCTAGAAACATAAAGGTTCCCAAAATTTAATCAGGAAGAATAGAAAATTTGCACAGATTGATTATCAGCAATGAAGTTGAATCAATAATAATAATAAAAAAAAAAATCCCAAGAAACAAAAGTCCAGGACCAGATTGCTTCACAGGTGAATTCTACCAAACATTTAAAGACTTGTTAATACTTACTCTTCTCAAACTGTTCCAAAAAACAGAAGAAGGAAAACTTCCAAATTCCTTCTATGAGGCCTGCATTTCCTTGATACCAAAACCAGATAAAGATACTACAACAAAGGGGCGCCTGGGTGGCGCGGTCGGTTAAGCGTCCGACTTCAGCCAGGTCACGATCTCGCGGTCCGTGAGTTCGAGCCCCGCGTCAGGCTCTGGGCTGATGGCTCGGAGCCTGGAGCCTGTTTCCGATTCTGTGTCTCCCTCTCTCTCTGCCCCTCCCCCGTTCATGCTCTGTCTCTCTCTGTCCCAAAAATAAATAAAAAACGTTGAAAAAAATTAAAAAAAAAAAAGATACTACAACAAAAAAAGAGAGCTACAGGCCAATATCTCTGATGAACACAGATGCAAAATCCTTAATAAAATATTAGCTAACAAAATCCAACAATACATTAAAAAAAAAAAAAAAACATTCATCATGATCAAGTGGGATTTATTCCAGGATGCAAAAGTGGTTCAATATCTGCAAATCAGTCAATGTGATATGACACATCAATAACAGACAGGACAAAACTGTATGATATTTCAGTGGATCCAGAAAAAGCATTTGACAAAATACAAAATCCATTCACAGTAAAAAGCCTCAACAAAGTAGGTTTAGAGGTAACATACCTTAATATAATAAGGGTGACATATGAAAAACCTACAGCTAACATCATACTCAGTGGTGGAGAACTGAAGGCTTCCCCCTAAGACCGGGAAAAAGACAAGGATGTCCATTATCACCACTTTTAATCAATAGTACTGGAAGTCCTAGCCACAGCAATCAGACGAGAAAAAGGAATAAAAGTCATCTAAATTGGAATTTGTAATGAAGAATTAAACTTTTACTAGTGCAGGTGATACTTTATATAGAAAACCCTAAAGACTCCACCAAAAAAACTTTTAGAACTGATAAATGAATTCAGTAAGGTCACAGGATACAAAATTTGTGTACAAAATTTATGTAATGCATGTCTATACATTAATAATGAAGCAACTGAAAGAGTAATTAAGAAAGCAATTCTGGGGGCATCTGGGTGGCTCAATCAGTTAAGCACTTGACTCTTGATTTTGGCTCAGGTCGTGATTTCATAGTCGTGAGATCGAGCCCTGCATCAGGCTCTGTGCTGGGTGTGGAGCTTGCTTAAGATTCCTTCTTTCCCTTTCCCTCTGCCCTTCCCCCTGTTCATTCTCTCTCTAAAAAACAAACAACAACAACCACCAAAACAAAAACAAAAAACAACAAAAAGAAAGCAATTCCATTTACAATTGCACCATATAATAATAAAACACCTACGAATGAACCTAACTAAGGGGGAAAAAGACCTATACTCTGTAGACTGTAACACACTGATGAAAGAAATTGAAGATGACACAAACAAATGGAAAGATATTCCATGCTCATGAATTCGAAGAACAAATATTATTAAAATGCCCATACCACCCAAAGCAATATACAGATTTAATACAATTCTTACCAAAATACCAAAGCATTTTTCAAAGAACTAAAACAAATAACCCTGAAGTTTATATAAAACCACAAAAGACACCATATAGTCAAGGCAATCTTGAAAAAGAAAAACAAAGCTGTAAGTAACAATTTCCAGATTTCAAGTAATATTACAAAGTTATAATGATCAAGGCAGTATGGTACTGACACAAAAATAGACATATAGATCAATGGAACAAGACAGAAAACCTGAAAACAAACTCATGATTCTATGGTCAATTAATCTTTGACAAAAGAGACAAGATTATACAATGAGAAAAATACAGTCTTTTCAATAAATGGTGTTAGGAAAACTGGACAGCTACATGCAAAAGAACAAAGCTGGACCAATTTTTATATCATACACAATAATAAACTCAAAATGGATTAAAGACCCGTATGTGAGATATGAAACCATAAAAATCCTAGAAGAGACAAGCAGTAATTTCTTTGACATCAGATGTAGCAATATTTTTCTAGATATGCCTCCTGAGGCAAGGGAAATAAAAGCAAATATAAACTATTGGGAGTACATCAAAATAAAAAGTTTCTGCACAGTTTCTTTCAACAAAACTAAAAGAAAACTTATTGAATGGGAGAAGACATTTGCAAATGACATATCCAATATCCAAAATATATAAAAAACTTACGCAACTCCATAAAAACAAAAATCCAATCAAAAAAAGGGCAGAAGACATGAACAGATATTTCTCCAAAGGAGACATACAGATGGCCAACAAGCACATGAAAAGATGCTCAATATCACTCATCATCAGGGAAATGCAAATCAAAACTACAATGAGATATCACTTTACATCTGTCAGAATGACTAAAATAAAAAACACAAGAAACAACAGGAGTTGGCAAGGATGTGGAGAAAAAGGAATATTTGTGCACTGCTATGGGAATGCACATGGGTGCAGCCAGTGTGGAAGATAGTATGGAGGTTCCTCAAAAAATTAAAAATAGAACTACCCTACTATCCAGTAATTGTGTTACTAGGTATTTACCCAAAGAATACAAAAACACTAATTTGAAAGGATATATGCACCCCTATGTTTACTGAAGTATTATTTACAATAGTCAAATTATGGAAGCATCCCATGCGTCCATTGATAGATGAATGGATAAAGATAGAGTATATAAATATATACTATATAAATATAATAAATTTATGTAAATATATAATACATTTATAGATTATATTATATGAATATGCTTAGTATATATTATGTATACTATATATAGTATATTATAGAATACATTGTATGTAATAATATAATATAATTACATTATATCATATAAATATAATATATTTAGTATATATGGTATATTTATATACTGTATCTTTATCCATTCATCTTTCTATATACAATGGAATATTATTCAGCTACAAAAAGAAGGAAATCTTGCCATTTGCAACAACATAGATGGACCTAAAGAGTATAATGCTAAGCAAAATAAGCCAATCAGAGAAAGACAAATACCATACTATTTCACTCATGTGTAGAATTTAGAAACAAAGCAGGGGCGCCTGGGTGGCTCAGTTGGTTGAGCATCTGACTTCGGCTCAGGTCATGATCTCGCACTCTGTGAGTTCATGCCCCGTGTCGGGCTCTGTGCTGACAGCTCAGAGCCTGGAGCCTGCTTCGGATTCTGTGTCTCCCTCTCTCTCTGCCCCTCCCCCACTCATGCTCTGTCTCTCTCTGGGTCAAAAATAAATAAAATTAAAAAAAAAAATTAGAAACCAAAAAAATGAACAAAGGAAAAAGAGAGAGAGAAACCAAGAAACATACTCTTAGTTATAGAGAATAATCTTATGATTACCAGTAGGGAGATCAGGGAGGGAATGGGTGAAATGGGTCAAGGGGATTAAGAGTACACTTCTCGCGATGAGCACTGAGTAATCTATAGAATTGTTGAATCACTGTATTGTACACCTGAAACTAATATGACACTGTGTATTAACTATACTGTAATTAAAATAAAAAACTTAAATTTAGTCCTTGATCACAAAAGTGATATAGTTTACTAAAGGCATTTCAAGTACGTTATTTCTAATACTGGAAGAATTTTGTGGCCTTGATTCTATTATATGAATTCTCATTTTTCACAGAAACACACACACACATACATGCACACACATAGTTTGCATTAGTAAAACATCTTCCTCTTTTTTCTACATTCGAATTCATATGTTATATCAGATGCTACAAGTATCAATTACAGCTCCCTGGCTATAATTTGTTTCAAATTACTTTGCTGGCAGGATGATTATTTAGATGGTTTCATTATTTAGACATTTGTGCTTACTTAATGTGCTATGGCAAAAATAATAGTACTATTTTGTGATTATATTTAAAATTTTTTTAATCCTTATTTTTAAGAGAGAGAGAGAGAGAGAGAGAGAGAGACAGAGTGAGAGCAGGGGAGGAACAGAGAGAGAGGGAGACGCAGAATCTGAAGCAGGCTCCAGGCTCTAAGCTGTCAGCACAGAGCCCAAAGCAGGGCTCTAACCCACGAACCATGAGATCATGACCTGAGCCGAAGTCGGTCGTTCAACTGACTGAGCCACCCACGCACCCCCATGATTAAATTTTAATTATATTTGCTTCATGTAAATGAAGAAAGTAGATCTCAGAAATTAAGAGGGATTGACCTGAGATTCTCAAAGTCTATACCCATCTGAAAACATTTAACTCCTTTGCTACTTTTTTATTAGGAAAAAGTAAACTCGCATATCAAGAATATGAACACATCCTCTGAAAGCCCATTATGTCTGAGCTGTTTACAAACAGGCTCACCACCTTCACCAAATTCAATGTTTGTAGAGTGAAGACTAAGCTACATCTTCCCTTACTGTCATCCTTTTCATTTCCACCTTCTCTTCCCCTTTCTTGCCCCCCCACATCCAAGCCTGAAGACTTTGGAGTATCATGAAGAAAGGGAGAGAAGGTCATACACAGAGTTACCAGTGGCTGAAGAAGTGCAATGGTGAAGGAAGTGAGGTACCCAAGCAAGGAATTAGCATAGGGCAAGTGGCTAAAGGGTCAGGGGATGGTGGTGGCAGGCAGCATGGATGAGGGGAAGAGGTAGAGGACGCAGCTGTAGTGGTTGGAGAAATAGTTGGTGTCCTTG
Organism: Neofelis nebulosa; assembly: GCF_028018385.1. NCBI lineage: Eukaryota > Metazoa > Chordata > Mammalia > Carnivora > Felidae > Neofelis > Neofelis nebulosa. The sequence goes on along the minus strand of NC_080782.1, from coordinate 36,439,601 downwards.
AGTAAACAAGGTAATTTGTAGAATAAATAAGTACATACATGAAGAGCCAGGTTTCTCACCACTCAGAAAGGATTTACAAAGAAGAGGGGAAGACTACTGTGGAAAAAAGTTGTGAGAGACTTTGAAATGGACCAAAACTACCAATGAAGGTCTTTGGAGGAAACCTAGTGCTAAGTATACGCTTCTGGGATATCTGTTTCTAAGGGGTCTCTGTGCCTTTCATTGTCTTTGAGCTACTTTACTGTTCTGTAAGCTGTAGATATCAGATATCAATGCAATCTTTCTCATTTAACATACGTACATGAATGTTGTCGAATGGAAACATAATGGATCTCCCCCTTATCCCTCTTCCAACCACCACCCTTGGAATAAGCCAGTTTTTTATCTAGTTTTAAATTTGCTTAAGCATTCCTTATCCGCCTTTATATGTGTGGCTCTTTGACTTCTCCTTTTAGCCAGTTGCAATTATCTTGCTATTCACTCATTAATGTGAGTTAAATAAAATATTTGGGTAGTGTTCATTTTATACCTGCATAAGAAATCTAATTTTACTGTTAAAATTTATCTTTAACACTATTAAGCAATCCTGAAGTGTTGAATTGGAATTGAAAGTATCTGTATGTACTCACTGAGTTTTCAAAATATTGACATAGATTTAGAAATAGTCATGACAGTATAGAGTAACACCTCTCTTTCTCCCATTCTCCACTGAAAGGAACCTGGGCTTCCTGGGGACATGGCTGACACAAGGGAGAAACAGGGAAAGATGATAAACTTGGGACATTTTTTATGCAATAAAATAAAAATATTCTGAAAGGAGTCGGCTTGAAGGATCTCTTACAGGTCAAAATTTATATAATTTGAGCATCAAAATACATAATGAGTATACAGAATTATAGCCTACTAAATAAAATAGGAACCTATTATTCTATACTGATATAAACAAACAAATAAAACATTCTTTCTTATTTCTAATAAATAATTACAAATGAATAATCAGTTTTGGGCAACTCTCATAGTGCTAATTGATAAAGATGGATGCCACCAATAAATCTTAAAACTGATAAGATTTGATGAAGACAGTGTGTTGGGGCAGTGTCAGAATAACTTGACACAAAATACGAATCAAATTCCAAAGGAAAATGGTGACTTTACATTGACAAAATTTGGCAACCATCAAACTGACCAGGTGATCAGTGGTGGAAATTAGCTAAAATTGTGTGTGCTCTGATGTAGTACATGGAGAATGAGAACAGCACTTTTTTTCCCTTGCTCTTTTAAATATTCTTGCCAACAATGCAGGAATACATTCTTAGATTGAGAGTTTGCTCATGAGAAAACATCAATCAGACTCAGCTCGAGGGCTATTCTACATAGTGAAAGACCTGTACTCTTTAAAACACTGTCAAGGGAAGGGGAGACACGAAAAGTGAGCAACTATTTACAACTGCAGGAGATTGAAGACACCTAGCAACTAAATGCAATGTGTGTTTCTGGATTGGATCCTGACCCAGGAAGGAAAAAGATGATGTGATGTTTAGTAAAATTTGAATGGGATTTATGGATTGTACGATAAGGTTATATTACTGTTGATTTGCTAATTTGAAAGGTTATAATGTATAGTGATAATGCAGGAGAGTTTTTTTAATTTTAATTTTTTTTTTTTTTTTTTAGAGAGAGAGTATGACTGGGAGAGAGGGGTTGGGGTGGGGGAGAGAGAGAGAGAGAGAGAGAGAATCCCAAGCAGGCTCCACACTTAGCATGAAGCCCTATATGGGGCTCCATACCACAAACCCGGGATCATGACCTGAGCCAAAATCAAGAGTCAGATGCTCAGGGGACTGAGCCACCCAAGAGCCCCATGTAGGAGAGTTTTGATGTCTTAGGGCAATACATCCTGGAATTTAAGTATAAACTACATGCCAAAGAAAAGCCTCACATAAGTGTGTAAAAATAACAAAAAGGCCATGTCATCCAGTGAACATTCTAAGCATGAATTGATCAGGGTCTAGATAGAAACAGATGTACATTTGAATTGGGCAATTTAGGACAGATTAATAAAGAGACTGTGTTAAAAAATAGGGGCGTTATGTGGAGAAACCACAAGTAAGAGTATGATACTCCCAGACGAGGAATGGCAGGATACTTTGTGGAGAGGTTCATTAGTGATTCAGGTGACATGAAGGGAATCAATACCTTTTCTCATGTTATTTGGCTCTGGTGATTTCTGTTTTATCCCACATTTCCCTGGTGCTGAATAACTCCAAAACCTTCACCACAGCATTCACTCTGGAGCCACAGTGACAATGATAGTATGCTGTCTTTATAACCTGAATCCTTGCTCTATTTTGGGTTTGCCAAGTGACCAGATAATAAGCTATTTTGCTTCTTCCCTTTTCCTCCTTGCTGAGTATGCTAACCTTGATTAATCACTCAGCTTAGCCTGCCAAAATTGAACTGGTCACTAACATTGTTTTTGGCACTAAACAAAGTGGCTGACAAAAGATTATTTGAGTGATTAAGCAGAAATCTTAAGGGATGTCAACTGTTGGCATCATTAGCTTGTAATGCAGAAGCCAACATCTATCCTGATGATCTGCCTACAATCGCTGCTGAACTTTTCTCGAAGTGTTTAGTGATTGTGCAACCCAACTCCACCCAATGTTTTGCTACAACAATCAACAGATATATTCCAAAGTTTTACCTTTGGGTTCATGGATAACAATTTAAATCATGTCTTTTTGGGAACATAATTGAATTTGAACAGACCAGCCAGGGTTATCAACGCAATTGTTACAAATGGCTGTTGTCCAAACAATCCTCCTCACAAGGGCTGTTTCTAACACATCAGCCTTCCTTTATTTGCATCACATATCACTCTTTGTTACTTGTTAGGATTTTCCTCCAGTTCTAATAGCAAAATTCAGAAGCGGAGGGCATGGCAAAGACACCATATTGCTGTAGTTTTCAACAATTTTGTTCCCAACCCCAAGTACTTGAATGAACATATACTTCAAGGCAGGATTTTGAAGCTCATTATAATATAAATAAATGCTTGCCTTGGTGTAGATGAATCACCAAGGTATTTCGTTTCACTGCACCAATATTGCCTCATTTTTATTTATGCACACACACACATGTGGCGTGGGGTTGGGGGCATGTGTGTAATAAGATGGGGGAGAAAAATGAAGGGGTGAGGAAGGGAGGAAAGGATAGGAGAGGAAAAAAACAATGTTTAGGTAATAGATATAGTATAGATAGATATGTCCCAACATAACTATGACTATGTTCACTTCTTTACTGGCTATTCCCCACTACCCTGGTTTCCTGCGGCTTCTGTAACAAATTACCACAAACTTTGTGGCTTACAATACGGAAATTGTTTCTTTGACCATTTTGGAGGCCAAAAGTCCAACATCAGTTTCTCTGGGCCCAAATCAAAGTGTCATCAAAGACTCCTTTTTCCCCCCAAGTATTATAACATCCACAGGTTCCAGGGATATGGGTTTCTTTGGGGGGCTATTTTTCAGCCTACCACGCCCACCAACACGCTATTACACTCACTCCTCTTCCACTGTTACCAGTTGTTAAAACTTGTAAAATCGTTTTTGGACACAAAGAACTAGATCAATCTGGGAAAAAGGCTGAGTCTGAAATGATGAGACAACTCATTATTATTTGTAGCAAATGGGCCATACCTGGAAATACCTTTTCCCTCCAGTCTGAGAACTCTCTGAAAGTGGAGTCTGGCTTGTTATCTTGGGATCTTTCATGATCAGCTCAATATTTCCCACACGGTAATAGGGAATAGTGTCCATGCAATAAACAAACAAATGTGTGAATTATGGTCATGTATCATCTCATAGTTCCCATGCTTCCTTCTACATTGACAAGATCAATGATGGAGGTCTCAGTTACAGTGAAGTTAACTGATGGGTTCTTTAGTCCTGGGGCTTTGCACCTCTGATCCTGAGGGCCTATTTTGTTCCTTTTCCCAGCACAGTTTCATGTGGCTCTTTCTTCTTTCTGTGTCTTCCTCATGCTACGAACCACAGTAGCCAGCAACTGGCTCTTTTCCCAGTACTGTCGCCTCCAGCAATGTAGCTCTTGAGCAGAAACCCAGCATGTGGCAATCCTTCAAGGATAGACCATGAAAGGCCCTGCAGAGAGACACTGCCATTGGCCAAGACATATGCAATGGTGCAATGGTGGGCCTTCATCTGTGCCCTGATTTCTTTTTGTTACCTTCTTTTCTGAAACTAGGAGAAAGTCTTTTCTTCTGTATATCAGCAAGTCTCATTGTGTATATTTGCTCAGGGAAGTTTTTTCACTGTCTTTCCCTCCTGAAATTAAAGATTTTGCTCTGCTTTGAATGCTGTGTTAAGAGAATTCCTCTGATTTCTCCACCATTTCACCCACTGACCATGACCCCCACACTCACCATGAACCCCACATTGACCTCCACACTCAGCCACATCATACTTTCTCATACCTTTTTTTTTTTTATTCCTTTAAAAACTTCATCTTCAGACTTTGGTTTTTGATTTCTTATCTCTATTCAACCCCCCAAAAAGTATGTATTCAACTATGAGGCTTGGGGAGAGATAACCAAAGTGGAATCATGTCATGTTTGGGTCACACATGTTGCACAAAAGGAAAGTTTCTCTGAGGCTTCCTTCCCAGAGCACCATTGCACTAGAGGTGTTCGTGAATTTACTGTAGGATTTGGGGTGCTAGTTGAGTAGCTGCAACCTTTATATTTAAGTTCAGATTTCAACCTACGAAACTGTTCCAAATAGCTGACATGTTTCCTTCTACAATGGCTCCAAAAAACATTTTCTTTTATAAATTGCAAGACAGACAAAATAGAAATCACCTAAGTCCTCACTTAGAATATATAGACATCTTATAGGCAAGAAGAGACCAGCTCTTTTGTTTCTTTTCTCTTCCTTTCTTTTCTTTTTTTGTTTTTTTGTTTTTTTGTTTTTTGTTTTTTTGAGAGAGAGAGTGCATATGAGGGAGGGACAGAGGGAGGATCCATGCCCAGTGAGGAGCCCAATAAGGGGCTCAATCTCACAACTGTGAGATCACGACCTGAGGCAAAATCAAGAGTTGAATGCTTAAATAACTGAGCCACCCAAGCGCCCCAGAAGAGACCACCTCTTAAAGATGATCTGTTTCATTGACATAAAAAGGACACCAAGGTCAGTATTATTAATGAGAAATATGAAAAACCACTTCACTGGGAAAAGAATGGCAGAAGAATAAACGTGGAAATGGAGAAAGGGAAGTGAGGCCAAAGGAAGCACAAAATAATAAGGGCAACTGATTTGCCCAAGATCACAGGACTAATAGTTGTAAAGACAGGATTGGAATTCAAATATCCAGAGCCATAATGCAGAGTTATTTCCTCTACCCAGAATTTCCCAGTCAGTGTGTCAAGAGTGAGCTATAAGTATAGGAAATAACGATTCCTTTTGCACAGCAGATGGAGCCCGGGATGGGAGGACTCCATAAGCCAGTTGCTGCTACCAAAAATAGCCCGGTTCTATTTACAAGAGTGTGCTAATGTAAATATAAATTTACTTGTGTTCTAGGATATAAAAAATACTGGGAAGCACTGTGGAGTCTTGACGAGACTTGCAAGGCTTTGCAAGACCTGGAGGGCAAGTTTTTGACTGGGATGGTAGATAGGCGTCTTTGTAAAAATGCCTTGTCTCACGAACCTGAGAGGACATACAGTGTATGTCAGGGTACCCACGAGATTCTGTGGTAGGTATAAGGACAGGGAGTACTCCTGGAAGACAATATTATATTGAGAAGACCTACGTTAAAGAAGGAGATTACTTGAAATTGCACTGAAAAACAGACTTAACATGTGAAAAATCTTTTCGTACATCTGTAATTGAGTCATCTAACATAGAATGACATTGAGTCATCTAACAAGTCAGCTTTATGCAGGCTGGCTTGAGGACCAGCTAGTAAGCTTGTGGGAAGCTTCCATTTTTGGCTACTCCTTTCTAGCAGGTAACAGAGACCATTTAATGTGGCTGATATGAGGGGTTGTTATTGTCTCTGCTAGTGTAATGTTAGTGAGGAGGGCTTCCTGAAACAACAAGAGTGAGAAGTTCAGAAAAATCTCTAAAGCAACATACAGAGAGCCAGCAGCAGTCACGGCTTAATTAGAGCCATGCCTTCAACAGCAGCTTGATCTGGGCAGAGTGCAGAGTTTCCTTTTGTGGTCCTCTATTCTGCTTTCTGTGGCCTTTAATTCACAAAGCCTATGTCAGTTTCAAACATGAATCCAAATTCTTTGCTTTTTGTCATCAAGAAGTGTCATCACCCTTCTCTTGAATCTTGGTGAACTTATTAATGCTGTCACCAGTTGATTGCAGTGAAAGAATGCTGTGGGACCTGAGACTAAGTGGGGAAAGGCCATGCAGCCCCCACTCATTCTTTTTAGGAACTCACTTATGGAGCCCTGAACCATTATGTAAAAAGTCCAACTACACTAAAACCTCCATGCTATGAGGAGGCCCAAGCCACAAAGAGAGGCCAAGTGTATGTGCTTTGGTCAACCAGCCCCAGCTGTGCTCCTAGCCAACAGCAAGCATCAATTGCCAGGCATATAAGTGAAGATAACTCCAGATGATTCCAACACGTAGCTGTTAAGTCACTTTCAGTATCTGAATTTTACGAGGTGAAAACCAAACACCCAAACCATTCCTGCCATAGGCCTTTGTAACCTCCAAAGTATATCATGTAAGCTATCGCACTGCTCTACTGTGTAAGGTCAATACTAAGTCCAACTCCCTGCCGAAGCCATATCTAACTTAAATGTTTTGTTACTTTCCCCCATGTCCAATGCCCCTTTGTTGCAGATCTGTTACCATTTTCAAATGGTCATATATTAATACTGAAGACTTGTAATGTCTATATTTAAATAAGTATTTAATAATAACTTTTCATGCTCTATCTCTGGACTATTTAGCATTAAAATCCATTTTTTTCTGGCAAAGAAATGACATATGGCAAATAACTGATACAAGTGGAATTAACAGAATAGCAAGAATCTAGTTCCTAATACCCAGCTCTGTCCCTTGCTCAAGAAATGCTTAGTGACTACAAATATAGGACAAAGAAGAAGGGTACAATAAATTGCCTCCATTTCTCACTATTTGTTTTAATGCTTCCGTGTTCAGTACTTCTCCCAGAAGAAAAAAATCCTTTACTAAAAGTACAACCCTTCTCCATAGAATCTATGTGATTCTATGAAGCACACTGAAGATATTCCATTGCTTAGTCATAAGTCCATTTATCTAGGTTGTCAAAGAAAGATAAGATGGTCTGGATTCTAAAATACTCATTGCACACCTGCTTTTTTTTTTTTTTTTTTTTTTTTTTTTGCCTTTACCAACTATAGTTCAAAAGAAACAAGATATCAGTCTTTTAATCCAAAAGGTCAGGTAGTTAATACACAGACCAAACTCTTAGACAACTTACCTTTTGGTGTGACCTGACTCACAAGTTCTCCTCTATGCTTGCTTGAAGAACAGAAACAGGTCAATAAGTAATCGATGTTGCATTGAGAAAATTACCAAAAGCTAATGATCACTTGAGCCTCAAGCTGCATACTAACTGGAAAATTCCTATATGGAAGTAAATGGTATCATCTGAGAGTTACTCTGAGCACCCTAGTATTAATGCCACATCAAACATATACATGACCTGGGGCAAATCTCTTAACCCCTCTGGCTTCTATTACTTTAAACTTAGAAAATTGGGGTGCCCGGGTGGCTCAGTCAGTTAAGCGTCTGACTTTGGCTCAGGTCATGAACTCGCGGTTCCTGAGTTTGAGCCCCGGGTAGGGTTCTGTGCTCACAGCTCGGAGTCTGGAGCCTGCTTGGGAGTCTGTGTCTCCCTCTCTCTCTCTCCCCTGCTCACACCCTGTGTCTCTTTCTCTCTCAAAAATAAATAAAGATTAAAAAAAATTTTTTAACTGGAAAATTGTACTAGATCATTATGTGGGAATGTGGATTCTCAAATAAATTTGTACATTTAGGCCAGCTTCTTATTCCTAGACTCTCTGTTTATGCTACCCGGAAGTTTGTGCTGCCTGCGTTTGCCTATGTGCTTTGTGCGTGTGCCCACTTGTGCTTGTGTGCACACACACGCACACGCACACATATACACACAGCTTTTGCTATATACAACATACTATTTACTTAATTATATTTGCATAATTGTAGTAGAAGCCCTAATTTTGTTTTCTGTTTTGTAATGTGAGTGCCTGACAGGTTTTGATTGCTGAGGCATCCACTTCAAAAAGGCAGCCACTTAAAAGACAGCTGTCTCTAATAAACACCTTGCCAATTGCACAACGAGATCAAAAGCCAGGCTGCCTCCCCCCACCTGAGTCTCCTCTGTTTTAGAGATCTTTTCTTATTTTCTGTAAATAACCATTTGGGCCACTTGTTTTTTTCTCTTCGCATGCTAAATTCCTGCTCTTAGGTATTTTTTGTTTCAAGTTTATTTATTTTGAAAGAGAGAAAGCATGCAAATGGAGTGAGAGAAGGGGGAGACGGAGCAAAAGAGAGAGAGAGGGAGAGAGAATCTCAAGCAGGCTCCATGCTGTCAGCACAGAGCTGCAGGGCTCAATCTCATGAACTGAGAAATCATGACCTGAGCTGAAATCAATAGTCTAACACTTAACCGACTGAGCCACCCAGAAACCCCTCCTGCTCTTATGTGTGTGGGTTTTTTTTTTAATTTTAAAAATATTTTATTTATGTTTGAGAGAGAGATGCAGAGTATGAACGAGGGAGGGGTAGAGGGAGAGGGAGACACAGAATTTAAAGCCGGCTCCAGGCTCTGAGCTGTCAGCACAGAGCCCAACACAGGGCTTGAACTTGGGAACCTTAAGGTCGTGACCTGAACCAAAGCCGGACATTTAACTGACTGAGCCACCCAGGCGCCCCGGTTCATATGTTTTAAATTTGCCAAAAAAGAGTGAGCCTGTGGCACCTGGCTGGCTCAGCCAGTAGAGCATGTGACTCTCGATCTTGGGGTTGTGAGTTAAAGCCATATGTTGGTCATGGAGCCTACTTAAAAAAAAAAAGAAAAAAAAAAGAGTGACCCTGTGAAACCCTAGGCCCCTACTCACTACCCCAATAAAAGCAGAACCCCAGGCCCACACCTCCCTCTCCCTCAACTTCTCTGTGTGATGTCAGGTATACCAACTAATTTTTACAACTTGTAGGTAATAAACCTTTTTGTTTTCAAAGTTTCCTGATGGTTGTTGCTACAGGCATCTTCCAATCATAATAAGAACCACCAGGGTTAGTCCAGCCACAACAGTGGTTATCAATAGGCTGAAACCAGCAAATACTATATTTGCATAAAGCTTATATGTCATACATTCAGAAAAATGTAGAAAATATTGAGTGAAAACCAACATGCCCATCATCCAAGCTTACCAAATACTATTATATTATTTTGGTATACATAGTCTTGACCCTCTCTCTTTTTATTTCATTTTTTATTTTTTAAGTTTATTTATTTTGAGAGATGGAGCATGCGTGCTCATGAGAGTGGGGGAGGGGAGAGAGAGAGAGAGAGAAAAGAGAGAATCCTAAGCAGGCCCCACGCTCAGTGCAGAACCCAACCCAGGGCTTGATCTCATGACGGTGAGAAACCAAGAGTCAGATGCTTAACTAACTGAGCCATCCAAGCACCCTGATCCTCCCTCTTTTTAAAAACAAGTAAAATGTTGCAAACATAACTGAGCAAACATAACCATGGAACATATTCCCCACCCACTCTAATGTTTTCCACTTCCTGCCTTATCATTCTATAACATCCTGAAGGGTGTATAGAGCTTTCAATGCGTATTTTTAGATTTTACACATACGTAGAATTCCATTACTAATATAATATAATATAGTAATGTAATATAATATAATATAATATAATATAATAATATAATATAATAAATATCCTCTGGACTTCTAAAAATTACATAAATGGGATGATACCATATTTTTCAACAACTTGCCTTTTTCTGGATTCATTCATGTTAATACATTTATAAACTTCATTCACTTAAACACTAGTTGGTACATTTCAATGAGCATACTACAACTTAGGTGTGTTTTCCTTTATTGTTAAAGATTTAGAGATTTTCCATTTTTCCCCTTTACAAACAGTGGCACAAGGAATATCCTCTTACGTATCTTCTTGTGCACCTGAGCAGGGTACATTTAGAGTAGTGATCTAGGAGTGCAGTTACTGTGTCACAGGGCGTGTTTATCTTCCACTACGGTGGTTACCACAAAGCAGCAAGCCAAAGTGGCTGTGTCAACTTAAAGGCCTGCCTGGAGTGTGCAAGAGCTCCCATTTCCCCACATCCAAAGTGATACATCCAACTTTTCTCCAATCCAGTGGGAATGATATCACAATTCATTATTTCTATTGGCATTTTCAAACTTTTTAAATGTTTATTTATACCTGAGAGAGAGAGTGTACAAGTCGGGGAGGGTCTATTTGCATGTATAACACTGACACAGAGGCTAGGAATTTTTATGGTTTTTCTTATATTTCTTGGCCACATGGCCTCATTTTCTGTGGATTGCCTTTCTTCTAGTCCCTTTCACAGAGAGGACTCACTTGGAGGAGTCAGATTATAAAGTAAAATTGGGGGTGAGGGCTGTCTTCCAATCTCTGAGCTCAAGTCTTTAGCCATGTCCATGCCTCCTTTCCCCAGGTGAGTGTTAAAATGCCAATTCCACAGTCCATTTCCAGGTAGGCTATCACCCAGGCTGCAGACAAGCCACACAGGGCTTACTGGCTTTGAATATCTTCACTGATTCCCACTTATAGATCCTTCCTTCCTTCCTCCCTTCTTCCCTCCTTCCTTCCCTCTCTTCCTTCCTCCCTTCCTTTTTTCCTTCCTTCGTTCCTCCTCCCTCCTTCCTTCCCTCTCTTCCTCCTTTCCTCTATTCCTTCCTTCCCTCTTCCCTTCCTTCCTTCCTTCCTCACAGCTTAGTCATATTTTTAACTTCTTTTGCGGTGCATTTTTTCATAAAGAATCTATAAAAGGGACAAAATGGTTGATGCCTTAATGTGCCATGTTGCTTGCACTAGAAATCCCTGCTACTTTTATTTCATTTTAAGCCAGTATCTCTGCCTACTGTTCTTCCTGAGTCCCTTTTTCTCTCCAAGATAGCTGTGGAAAAATATTGCATTTCAAAACTTTTCTATTCTGGTTTTCTGGACATTTTAGAAAACTACTAGTTGACCTCCCGTCAACCACGTAGAAACAGTAATTTTCACGAAATGAAAAAAAGGATAGAAGAGATTGCGAGAGAGATACGGCAGGACAGAGAAAGCTTGGTCTTTAAATCTTACCTGTACTGAAAGCTGAGCCCTTTCTTGGCACAGAGTAAGACTAATTCTATTTGGCTACAAGCCATGGATTGCTCTTAGTGTAAGGTTTAGTTTTCTTCTTCTTCTTCTTTTTTAATGTTTATTTATTTTTGAGAGAAAGGGAGAGAGAGCACGAACGGGGGAGGGGCAGAAAGAGGGAGAGAGAGAATCCCAAGCAGCCTCTGGCACTGACAGCACAGAGCCCAATGCAGGGCTCAAACTCAGGAACGGTGAGATCATGGCCTGAGCCGAAATCAAGAGTCAGACGCTTAACCGACTGAGCTACCCAGGTGCCCCAGGTTTAGTTTTCTTGATCAAGTCACTGAAATTTCAGATCAGGGAAGATTCCAGGTGGCACTAGGCACAACCTAGGAAAATCTTAATTATCCTCAACATTGCTCTTTTGGTTGTGGAATCCCAAGATATTCTACTTTAGGCAGACTTCAGTTTAAAGTCACAGTACTTCTGGGCTGACAAGTACCTCAGGGATCAAGGAAATAGTGCATACGATAAAAGGGGTCATCACGGCTTCAAAAAACCTGGTAATGCTGGATGTTTTTAGAATTCAGATATCCTGCTCCCTCCCTAACTTAGAGGTTTTGGGTTTTTTTAAACTACCTGTATTAACAAAGGACCACAGACTGGATGGCTTAAAACAACAGAAGTGTATTATCTCACAGTTTTAGAGGCTGGAAGTCCAAAATCCAGGTGTAGGCAGGGCCATGTTCCTTGGAAACCCACAGGGGAGAATGCTTTCTTGTTTCTTCCTGGTCTTTTGGTGGTTTATTGACAATCTTGGGCATTCTTTGGCTTGTAGCTATCTTCAATCTCTGCCTTATCATCATGTGATGTTCTCCATCCTATTTCCATGTCTCTTTTTCTCGCAAGGACACCAGTCATATTACAGTAAGGGCCCACCTTACCTCTGGTATGACCTCATCTTAGCTGATTACATCTGTAGTGACTCTGTTTCCAAATAAGCTCACATATTGAGATAGTAGGAATTAGGACTTCAACCTATCTTTTTCGGGACACAACTCAACATACACCACTACACAATTTCAATAATTTATAAGAAAGAGCTTAGTGGTGATGGATCTCTTAAAATAGGATTTTCCCAAGCCATCAATGAGAACTAGTGTCTGCTCCTACAATGTATAAATATGACCAAGTGAATATTTATGCATTTCATCATTTTAAGTAGTTTTGTATAAATATTCATCATAGGTTGAATAGTATCGGCCCAAAATTCATGTCTACTTGGAACCTCAGAATACGACCTTATTTGGAAATAGGATCTTTGCAGATGTAATTAAATAAGGATCTTGAGATGAAATCATCCTGGATTTAGTATTGGCCTTAAATCCAATCACTGGCAGACTTATAAGAATCAGAACACACAGAGACACGGGGAAGGAGACCATGAATAGACAGAGCAAACATTGGGTTTATGCTATCACAAACCAAGGAGTGCCAGGAGCTACCAGGAGCTTGAAGAGATAAGGGAAGATTCTCCCCTAGAGCCTTCAGAGGAGTGGGACTCTGCCAGAACTTTGATTTTAGATTTCCGGCCTCCAGAAGCGTGCAAGAATAAATTTCTGTCATCTGAAGCCACCAAGTATGTGGTAATTTGTTATGGCAGCCCTAGGAAACTAATGCAGTATTCCTTTTACATAGATTGAGATAAGTTTAGTTTGCCAAGCCCTTACTGGTAAACAATCAGGCTGTCTCCAATGAGAAAATAACAATTAGGCTTTTGGATTTGTTTTTGGTGGGTTTTGCATTTTTGCTATTATAAACAACAATGAAGTGAATACTATACATACTTTGTGTGGTAATCTAGTAGTTTCATTTTTTAGGATTTATCTCTATACATGGAATTGCTGTTCGAAGGATTTTCAGACTCATACATTTAGCAAAAGGCTCCCCATGCAAGGCTACAGAAATGCATACTTCTAGAATATTCAAGAGTATCTCTTTTGTCATTCCCTTCATGATACTGGATGTTACTAGTTTTCATCCTTGCAGGGGGTGAAAATACTTTAATCATTGTTTTAACTAATATATTCTTCTTTTTTTTCTTTTTAGAGTTTACTTATCTATTTTGAGAGAGAGAGAGAGCACAAGCAGGGAAGGGGCAGAGAGGGAGAGAGAGAATCCCAAGCAGGCTCTGTGCTATCAGCGCAGAGCCAGATGTGGGGCTTGAACTCACAAACTGTGAGATCATGACCTGAGCTGAAATCAAGAGTCAGGTGCTTAACTGACTGAGCCACGCAGATGCCCCTGAAATGTCTTTTTTAACTTGTAGTTTTATATTATGTTGGGAGAATGGATCAAAGGGGAGAAATTCAGGAAACAGGAGGAACTGTTGGGAGTATTTTGCAATGGTTCATATGACGAAGGTTTAAATTAGGGAAGTAGTCATAGGACAGAAAAAAAGGATAGATTTTGGAAATATTTATGGAGTAAAATCAGCAAGACGTCTTGCTTAATTGGATGTGTGGGAGGTGAATAAAGAAAGGGAAACATCTAAGATGAACGTGAAGTTTCTCGCTTTGTTTTGATTTGCTTTTTTTTTACATTAGCTTGAATAAATGGTAATGTTATTAACTATTAAAGTGAGTTTTGAAGAAGATCTCATCGTGAATATAATTATCTTCAAGGGCCAATAAGAAAAAACACTCACTAAACATCAAAGTGTGTGATTGTGACTTTCAAGGTTAAGTTCAGGGCTGGCAATCAAAACTCAAGGGTCTTCATTAAGAATGTGATTATTCAAATCAGGACAATGGACATAATTTTCCAAGGAAAAGACATAAAGAAGGAGTTCTCAAAGTTCATGACACATAATAATCATCTGGAGATCTAGATAAAAGTACAGGTTCCACTCACAGAGATTCTCATTCACTGGGTCAAGGGTGAGGGCCAGGAGTCTTCGTTTTCATCAAGTGATCCAGGAGATACTGATAGGGGTCGTGGTTCTTTTTGAGAAACACTTTTACAGAGTAAGAGAAGCTATAAGCCAGAGGGAAACACCAAAGAGCTAACAACACTTAAACATAGTCCAGGAAAAAGAATCGAGGATGGAGTGCGTGAGGAATAATCGAAAAAGTAGTAAGGTTCAAGAGAGGACAAAATGGAGCACAGCCTTTCAGGAATGAGGAGCGAGACCCAGCAGTGGTAAATGCAGCAAATGGGCCAAATAGTTTCAGGAAAAGGAAAATGCCATGATTGAGAAGCTTTTTGTGACTTAGAGGGGAAAGGGTTTGGTCAGAAGGAAAATCACTGATTTATGGTACTTCATTCTCAACAAGAGTGATAGAATGCATGTTCCATGTGGACCTAATGCTGGCAAGCAGGCTCTGGGGACCCAGAGAGGGTCCAGCAGGACAAGTCAAGAGGGTCCCTGTCTGCAGGTAGGATGGAAATCAAACGCAAGCCAGAAGGAGGTGAAAGCAGAGTTTATTGAAGATAGAGAGCAGATACAGACGATACAGGAGGAGTGTCTGGGAGACTCAGGAAGGAAAAGAGGGCCTCTCCCCTTTGTTCGGGGTCTGAGGGTTTTTACTGAGGACAGTGGTCTGGCGTATGTGTCTTCTCAGGAGTCCAGAAACAGAGATGAGGGCCCAGGTGTTATTCCTCACCAGTGGTCTGGAACACACCTATGAGAGCTTTGTCGGGCATTCTCACCTGGTCCTTCCTTAGGTCTTATCTATTCTAGAGAAATCATTAACTCCTTGTCCTTTACAAGGGGGACATATGCTATTTGTATTACAAGGCAAGTGTAAAGTGGGGTAGGGGTGTAGGTCCTAGCAAGGAATAGAAGCAGGAAAAAGAGAAAAAAACGGATTTTTATGGAGTCCTTCAGTGTCCTTGTTTCAGACAATGTGTTGTTTGGGTTTATACTCCCTATTTTTTTGAATCTTTAGAAATCATAGTGACCTCTTTGACATGTGAAACACTTAGTTTAAAAAAATCTTTGTTTATCAAACATGTGTTCAGTAATTTTCAAGTTAGTATGTCAAATGTAGAGCAAGAGCCATTCAGTTTTCTATTTCAACATGAGTTTGATACAATTGTGTGCAAAGTCAAGCAGTGTAAGTTTGGTTTGAAACTAAGCTTCGAGAATAATAAAGACATTTCTTCCATCTGGACAATGTAAAACTTTATGCCAATCCCCCTACTCTCCGGAGAGGGAAAAAAACTATTTCATAAACTGCTTAAAATTCCTGGGAATTTTAGTAAATAACAAATGAATTTTCATATGTAGAATAAAACAGATGCATTCATACAAATAACTAATTCATGAGGTTATAGCAAAAAAGGAGAAGAATAAACAGCATAATTTTCTTCAACTTATAAAATAAGCCAATAAAAGCGTTCACCTTATTTCTTGCAAAGCATTTTTACCTTCATCCTATTTGTCTTGATGTACATACAAGTATTTATTTATTATTATTTGAGATTTGATATTAATTCAAAGAACTCTGCATTTGGGCAGCAAAACACAGGGACAGTGACATTTCCTTTGAAGGGTTGTTTTGAAGAGTAAATGACATTTCTGCACGTGACTAAGTACTTTGCATATAATAGTTACTCAGTGAATGTTAGTGGCTCTCCTTTTTCACACGGTAGAGGAAATAAGGGAACAGTTACACAAAGGCCTCATTCTAATTAGTAAGAACGAAATAACTGCCATAATAAAATTGACAAATTCCTTGGTAAAAAATAAACACATAATCTCAAAGTTTATTGGGAAGTTGGCCCAGTTGGGGAAAGTGAGCATTGTAATATTTTAGACTTTGAGAATTAAACAGTCAAAATGTCAGAGAAAATATTGGCAACAAACCCTCACTGGAGGGAGGTGGGGGAGAACATAGCAAGAAGCTAAAATATGTATTTGAACCTGCTGAAAAGAATGAAGGAGATACCTGCATTACCATAAAACCTAGAGCCAAAATGAATGGGAAGAAACTATCAGAAAACAATTTCAAACCAAAATAAACATTGTTTACTAATAAATACAGTTCAAACTGGGAAAGTGTCAGCCTTAGGAGAGACAATACCTCTTCGTCTTTTAGGCACAGAGGCGAGTGAGTGCTTGGTGTAAAGTATTTAGAGGATATTCAGGCATTGAATAGTAAGTTGAACTTGACCATTAAATTTCCTTTTATTCTAAAAGTCTGAGTCTGGCCTCGGGAGATAGTGCTGTGGGGAAGAAAAGTAGGAAAGAGAAATATCACAATGGAGGAAATTCATTGAAACAACAAACCAGACCCCACACAACTCTCTAGCGCTTAAGAACATTACCACTTTGCCATTTAGAAACAGGAGGTTTAAAAAAGAAATTTTAAAAAATAATGTTAATGGCAAATTACATCTGCCGGGACAGGCTTACAAGGACTGATTCGTTGAGCATGAGCATCGCTGGGGGGTATTTTGCAGACCTTTTTGTCGAATCCCCTCAATGTGTGAGATGCAGAAACTAAATTCAGGAAAAAGCGATAGGTCCTAAGTCACTTAGCTAGTTAATGACAGAAGCAAGTCTTCAATCTAGGTTTTAGATCCGACTGCCAAACTGATTTTACATTTTCTTTAAACAGAGTTAGAACTGAAAGAATTTTTCTGGCATTGTTCTTTCTTCTTCTTTTTTTAAAATTTAGATATTTAGTTGGAGAAAGAGAGAGAGTGCAAGGGAGGAAGGGGCAGAGAGAGGGAGAGACAGACTCTCAATCAGGCTCTGCACTATCAGCACAGAGCCCAACACAGGGCTTAAACCATGAGATCACAAACCATGAGATCATGACCTCGACCAAGATCAAGAGTCAGATGCTTAACCAACCAGGGACCCCTGGCATTGTTCTTTCAACTGATATTTAAAACTCTAGTTTCTAAAGGTTGTAACAAATTACCCTCCACCAGAGGATGACTGTATAGATATTTTCATTTTTTTTAGGGCTTTCCAAATACACGGAACCTTTATTTTTCCAATTATGAATCACACCCAGGTGGTGAGATATGGAAATCTTGAAAATATGTTGAAAGTCAGAATTTAATCATCTGTGTGCTTGTGAACTATTCCAACATTAAATATATTTACACCCACATTAGCTAATCTTATATAATTATCATGCCGAAGTTTTTAGAATAAGAAAAGCCTGATTCTTTTTCACCTTGTAAATGAATGTGAACTGAATATTATGGAAATGTCATGTTTATGTATTTCTCTTTTAGTGCGTTAATACTGCTATTATTCAACCACTTTCAAAATACCCCAAAAGACTATATAATATAGAAGTTTATAGTAATTTGGGAAAGTGATTATGAACTAAAAATGTGAAAACATTTATGATCTCAAAAACATAAAGTATTAACAAAAATGCGTGCATATAAGGCAATAGATCAAAATGCTAACAGCATGAGGTGATCTTCCCCACTTCTCTTGTGTTTTTCATATTTTCCATAGTGATCATATATTTCACAGCAATAGCCAAAATAATATATTCTACAGATTAAAATGAACTTAAGAAACAAAATAGTTTGAAAATCTGATTTCTCAACAAAAATCAAAAGCTCATCTATTCTTTACCTAAAGGGATAAAATTCATTAATCCATAAGATATGATCTGATATATAAAATAAATTTCTAAGTCTCACTGAGTGGTTCTACAGAAGGTTGTTGTAAATAAATACCTATCTATATGTTCCCTTGGGTAGTTGATGATAAATACCTGAACAATCTCATAAAGTTTTAAATGTATATCAACACTGAATGTGGAATGCTTTAATGTTAATGTAGTACCTGGCATTATAAAATTTGCTCACCATATGCTTTCTTTTTCCCCCGTAGCTTCTTGTGCATCTATTCAGATTATGAAGAAAGTTTCTGGATCTTATTCAGCAAGAATCCAGCTGGAGATCATTATCAAATTAATATGCAACTGATACGAACATTAAATTTGTAAATTCTTTAAAAAGAGAATTATGACTTTGTTTAGAGGTCTTGTTTACCAATGGTTAAAGGTAAGTTGGTTTTCCACATCACTGTTTCCTGTCCAGTCTTGCCAGCTGAAACTGGCCTTTCAGACAAGTGATGGTTTATTCTAAAGAAATCCTATCAATTTTAAAGAGATTTTCCATTACAATTAAACTGAACAAAGAAAGGGCACCTATGAGATAAACTGAAACTCATTCTTGACCTGCCATCGTGTCAAGTTTTTGTTTTTGTTTTTGTTTTTACTTTTAAAGAATTTACTGAAATGTATGCTAACTTAAAATATATTTACAAATATCCTCCCATGAGGATACTGTCTTTAAGAAACCTAGATGCTTCTCAGAAATAAATATGATGTGTGCACCTTGAAAAAAATGTGCAAAACAAACAGGGAAGGTAAAATATCACGCAATAGCTCACAGTTTGTAGACACATATTTCCACTGATTATGTACCGGCATATTATTTGTCAATATCAAAAATACCAATTCAGCTGCAAATTAGATAGAACTCATTATAAAGAGTACTACAGATTGGGTATCCACTGGCATCCAGAACAAGTACAAATGGGATTCCTAAATGCCTAGTTTGATACTTCATTTCTTTCTCTAATGGTCTTCTTACTTCTACATTCAATTAACACATATCCTTATTTATCCTCTCTCCACACTACTGCTGCCATTGTTTCTGGGCATGAGTAAATACCAACCCCTCCTTACTGGAGACGGTAGAGTAACAAAAGTTTATGAAGACAACTTTTATTATGAATATTTTATTCTGACTTTCCAATTCAGCAGTTCTCTCTAGTTCTGTTTATAATCTTTTGGTGGGCAGATCCTAAGATCATCCCGTGATTCACACCTCCTTCTATTCATGCCCTTGTGTAATCCCCTCTCCTTGTTCCTGGACTGGCCACAGTGGCTGCCGACCAATAGTCTTGTTAGCAGATTCTCTCTGTAGGCTCTTTCGTCAAGCCACCTTGTTGTAACCTGCTCTACTGGAGAGAGGTCCATATGGCAAAGAACTGAAGGATGATGCCTCCTTCCAATGGCCTTGAAAGAACTGAGGCCCCCTGTGCAACAAACTGCTTGCAACCACAATCATTTGAAGCAGATCTTTCCGTAGCTGAGCCTTCAAATGAGACCCTCTCCCTGGCCAATACCTTATTGGCCAATACCAATACCTGATTGCGGCTTCTGAGAGACTCCGAAGCCGACCCAGTTAGGCCATGCGTGGACTCCTCACCCACAGAAACTGTAAAACAATAAACGTGTGTAGTTTTAAGAAGTCTGCAGTTAATTATGCAGATTGGATAACTAATACAATGTTTTTAGTTCTTAATTTTATTTACTTTTTTTTTAGTTCTGAAATATGACTCTTGCAAGTCTTCAGTAATATTTTTTATAATTTCCAGTTCTCTACTGAAATTTTAACCTTTTATCTCCTTGAACACAGTAGCCATGTGAATTTTAAAGTCTATCTCACAATCCAAATATTTGGTGCCACTTTGGATCTGTTTCTATTGTCTACTGTTTCTGCGAGTTTTCATTCCTGTTGTCTTTCTCCCCCTGTGCCCAGTTATTATATGGAAAAACTGTATTTGAAAAATTATTTGTAGAAATAATTTGAGGCCTAGGAAAATGTTCCTTCTCCAGATTTGCATCTTTCAGATTCCTAGGGACATTAGATATCACATTTCATAGCAATCTGCTTTCAAAAGTTCCAATTTTTCTGAGCTGTCTAGATGACTCAATTGTAAACCATATTCTATATGAATGGTTAGCTTCTGGCTCACTCTTACTGCTGGGATGTGGATCTTTAGGTCTCACGCCAAAGAATCCTACCAGAGTCTCAAACTTAGAGGTCCTACACCCTAACTTTTGTCCTTCTGGTCTCAGAAAGTTATTAAAATGTTAATCCTCCTCTCAGCTTCCTATTCTTAGGTAACAAATCTTCCCTTCCAGAGCAAAAGCAGTCTCAATACAAGACTCATCTCTTCGGATTTCCATTTTCTTCCAGATATCAGCCTGACAATTATTCACTACCTTGTTAGCTCTCTAACGCCTCCAGAGGGTGTTGTTACAGTTAGTTGGATATTATAGCAGAAAGATTGGAATAATCTAGTCCACCATTTCTGGAAGCAGAAGCTGAAGTTCTGGGGTTTTTTATTTTTTATTTTTTTTATTTTTTATTTTTTTAACGTTTGTTTTTTTAGAGAGATGGAGTGCAAGTAGGGGAAGGGCAGAGAGAGAGGAAGACACAGAATACAAAGTAGTCTGCAGGCTCTGAGCTGCCAGCACTGAGCCTGATGCGGGGCTGCAACTCAAAGAACCCAGAGCTCATGACTTGAACCGAATGGGATGCCTAATTGAGCCACCCAGGCCCCCTGGGTTTTTTTTTTTTTGTTTCGTTTTGTTTTGTTTTTTAATGGGTTGCCTTCCATCTTTCTAGCCAATCTGTGTTTGAGCTGCCATTTGGGCACCTTCTGTAGTCTGATAAGTGCTGGACTCTGTAAGAACTTCCTAACTATTCTACAACAGGGGAGGTCAATGCTAGAGGCAACCCAATTTAAGCTAGAAAAGGAAACTACTCGTTGTAGTGTCCGAATATTCTTTGCTTACCAATTTTGGTTCTATGAAAATGGACAAAAATTCTCCCAACCTTGCTATAACTGTCAAACAAAACAAATCTGGATTCACTTTGCCATTCATTTAGCAGAACAGAAAGGGAACAGAAGTTTATATATTTTGCCAAGTAACTGTATATAGCATCCTCCAACTCAAAGGCCAGGTTTTGTTTCATTATCTCAAGTGAAATTGAATTCCTCCGAATTTATCATTACTTTCACGTTTGTTGTTAAAACACTGAAATTTTTAAAGCCCAAAATATAGTTGTAAAGGTTGAGTTTTGCCACCAATAATACAAGTTCTTATTTGCAATCTGGCCTGCAGGGGTCATAAACTCAATGTTCAGGGACAAAACATCGAACAGGAAGTAATGAGGTATGCCTGATGATGGCGGCCAAGTGAAGGAAAGAAGGAGTGGGGGGATTGTGCCACTGGAGAGAGTATGTCCCCTCTAAAGGAGCATAGAGCAGATAATTTCAAGCTCCTATCTGTTGTTAACATGCAGAATGTATGTTGACCCCGAGTAGAATGTAAACCGGGAGTCACCATATCGTAACATTTTTCAAAAGAATATGAAACCTGGATGTTTAAAACCCTTCTCTCTTTTACTGTTGACAATTAAAACAAAAAACCCACACGGTGTAGCATAAAGATAAATAGCATAAACAAGGCTCAGCTGCTAAGCTAAATTATCCCTGATGCCATTTCAGCTTTAAATCCTATCTACCTTCTTTATCAGTACTATTAATGATTGAGAGAAAACTCTTCTTGAAAGATTTCACAAGATCTTAATAAAGTGCTTGTAACATACATATTGTTACTTTGCAAGTAAAAGCAAAGTTTTATATGGACTAACGATCCAAAGAAATACTTCCCAAGCGGCTAAGTATCATGCAAGCTTTCATTTTCCTAAAATCAGGACAGTTTTTAGTTTCAAACCTGGAATTAAAATAATAATTAAAAAATACAGCTAGTTCATTTATAAAGCTATTTGGGGTACATATTGCTGAATTATGAAATATTTTTACAATATGAAAAAAGCCATAAGTCCCTAGCAAAAATAAGTATCATGATCCTCATTTTGTATATACACATCACACCTAAAAGATGCTACATTTGCAAATGTCTTTATATCACACACAATTATCATAAAAGTATTCTAAGGGTATATATATTGAATCAAAATATTAAAGCATCAAGTTTATAATCATTTATACAGTTATCTAATTCAAAAATTTTCTAAACTGACTGATGTATTGGTTTTTGATGATTAAGTATATATGTCACCAAGCCAGCACTAACGTAAAGCTTCGTTTATTTTATCCCAAAACTAAAAAGACAAAAAAAACCCACCACCACCACCACCAACAACAACAACAAACTAATGAGATCGCATTTGCATTTATCAACTTGGGATTCCATAAATTTAATTCATTTCTAGAGAATATTGTATTTTAAATCCAGTGTCAGTACTTTTACACAGTTTTAGAAACAAATCAAATGACTACAACCGTAACCTTCTTCTAAAAATGCAGAAAACCAGGGGCACCTAGGTGGTTCAGTTGGTTGAGTGGCCAAATTCCACTCTGGTCATGATCTCATGAACCCTGAGTTGGAGCCCAACATCAGGCTTGCTGCTGTCAGTGCAGAACCCACTTTGGACCTCTGTCTCCACTCACTGCCCCTCTCCTGCTTATGCTCTCTTAAAAATAAATAAGACATTAAAAATAATCAAAAAAAATTTTTTTAATGTTTATTTATTTTTGAGACAGAGAAAGACAGAGCATGAACGGGGGTGGGTCAGAGAGAGGGAGACAGAATCTGCAGCAGGCTCCAGGCTCCGAGCTATCAGCACAGAGCCCGACGCGGGGCTCGAACTCACGGACTGGGAGATCATGACCTGAACTGAAGTCGCACGCTTAACCGACTGAGCTACCCAGGCGCCCCTAAATTTTTTTTTTTAATGCAGAAAGTCAGAATTACAACCTATACGTTAAACCTCAGACTTACATACAAACTATTATACAAGTTTCAGAAGCCAATTTGAAGTGTCAAATGCTATTTATAATTTTACAAAGTGTCATGCAGAATTCTGTAAGATGACAATGAACACAAAATGCAATCAAGATCTGGGACAGAATTCAGGTTTTGTTTTGTTTTGTTTTGTTTTACACAGGAAAAGAACAAACAAATGTGATTGAGAAAGGAGGTTAAATTGTGCTAAAAAGAATAACTTAGAGAAGCAGTATTTAAAGCAGGCTAATTATGAGAATACACAAATTATCTAGTCCTGTAAGCTACCTTTCTGCAGAGACAGGCTTATTTTGATAGTACCTATGGCCAAATTTTAGTCTACAATGCACTTATTACTCCAAGACAGTAGTCATCTCTATATATTTGGAATAAAATTACCTATACATTCTCATTCTTTGTGGAATTACTTCTTCTTCCCTGGTTTGGATTTTTTAAAATGCTATTGTTGGTTTTATAAAGCTTTCCATACCAAACTCTGGACAACTAAGAAGACCTTTCTTTGACAAATTCAACCTACTCCAATTAAATATTGGTCAGTATCAATGTTGTGCACCTGCGGCCCCGTTTTTTGTTTTTTTCTTTTCTCAATATTCACTAGAAAGTTTTTGCTCATTTAGTTTGCTCCTCATACTTTCTCCTGCCTCTATCCAAAGACATTTTTCCAATTTCTGTAATAGTAAACGAGTAAATTTCAAAAATTATTGTGCCTAACATTTTATGTGAATTAACCTTATCTCACATGTAACTTAAACATCATCTAAAATGGGCTAGAATTTGATATAAAATGCAGAATGCATAGTAATTAACTTGTCTATTAAAATATCTCATGAAAAAATCTAAGACCTTCATGTCTAGTATCTAAGTTTTCAGTGTCCAGGGGCCAACAACTTAAAATAAGTTAGAATACTCGTGTGATGAAATTTATGTGAATCTTGTTGAATAAACATTTTCTTAAATAACTAATATAATTTAAAAAAGCTTTTTCACATACAATTTCACAGTGAAGTTGTTTATGAGTGAGTGGAATTTGACAGAGAATGGTTGTTCCGTATTAGAGTCCATTTAAGAAAGATGACTAGTTTCAATTAAAATGAAATTATTTTTTTCTGATTCTAACAATCATATGTATTTTCTGGGAATTTAGAAAATTTACAAATGAGAAAAAAAAATCACCAACACTCTTAATTACTCACACCTGTTCAGTTACAATGGTGATGCACACAGTTCAGATATGAATATAAGCTTGAACTCAAACTGTAATTTTGAAAGTGTTTATAAATATATTTAAATCCATGAGACTTGATAAGGTGGAAAAGGAAAGAGTGTGGACAAAGAAAAGATGGAGCCTAGACAGAACATGGAGGCATACCAATATGCCTCGAATTAAGATTCGAGGAAGAACAGCAAAGGGGAATTTGAAAGAATGGTCAATGAGAAAGGAGGAAAACCAAGCGTATTTCTCACTGAAGGCAATAGGATCCCATATAACACTAGATGAAGAATGAAGGGGTGGTCAACCATGTCAGATGAGTCAGATATACTGAGTTAAATAAGGTCATAGAACTGTCCAGTGGACTTTGCTACCTGGAGGTTAATAACCGTCCATGCTGATAAGCAGTTTTAGAGGAACCCAAATCAGATTGGACCTATACACCTCATGAGAATCAACTAAAAAAACTCTTCATTTAATGAGCCAATTAAATGGACTTTTACAAAATATATATCCATACTAGCTACTTAAAGCCATTTTTAAAAGTTATAAATCATACAATTGGAAAGAAAAAAAATTCATTCACAATTACACAAAAATCTAGGCATAATGAAGAAATCTTTCATACAGAAAATGTTAAATTTTGCTGAGATATAAAAAGTGCAAACAAATAAGGATATACACCAAATCTCAAATTAGAAAAACTAGCTTAAGTTCATTAATTTCTATCCATTCAACAAACTTTACTTCTATGCTTCCAGCACTTGAATTAACACATAAAGGTCAAAGCTGGCAGTCTTACCAGACTTCTGTGGGAATAGCACCTGTATTTCACCATTAAACCTAGGTCGGATGTTGACTAACTTAAGGCTCTCATTAAAGTATCTTACCTAGGTTTCTTTCCTTTTTTAAACAAGGATAAGGATTTTATCAAAAGCCTTATGTTTCTCCTTTGAACTACTGATGTCCTCTATTAGCATATTTCCTAACATCATAACAACAACCCATTACTTTAAATCTACCTTTTTAGGATGGATTCTTTTAATTGTTGAATTTGGTATGTTAGCATTTTATTTGGGATTTCTGCATTTATACTGATATGTGCATTTAACTTATAAATTTCTTACTGATTTTTTTAAACATTGGGAGACTATAGAACCAGTTATCACATTTATGTGGGGTTTCTTTTTTCCGCATCATCTTCTACATTTGTTTTTTTTTGTTGTTCTAATTTTCCTTAGTTTTTTTTTTTTTTTTTAACTCTCTGGCAAATGCTGATTTCATTTTAAATTGTTTTTAATGTTTCTTTGTTTTTGAGAGAGACAGAGCATGAGCAGGGGACGGCCAGAGAGAAAGGGAGACACAAAATCCCAAGCAGGTTCCAGGCTCCTGGCTGTCAGCACAGAGCCCGACATGGGGCTCAAACCCACTAACCGTGAGATCCTGATCTGAGCCAAAGCCTGGCGCTTAATCGACTGAACCCCCAGGCGCCCCTATTTTCTTATTTGATATACACATATAGCATTATAAATTTGCCATTAAGTAAATTGGCAAACAGGTCTCAAACCTAAGACTATAAGGAGCAAAAGATTTGAAGCTCTTCCAGAGTTCTGAGGTTAGTGAAAATTTCTTTGCACTTCATGTTTTCTCTCTTAAAATATATATGGCTTTTTCCATTCTACTCCATGTGTTTTAATATGAATATAATTTTTCTTGGGGTATTAAAGCAAAGGCAGTTGACGACTGCAGAGGGAAGACGGTTATGTTTAGTTAGTGGTTGCTTCCTGCAGCATCATGTATCCAGGAGTAAACGTGTTCAGAATAACTTTATCCCGCTAGCTTTATATGCACTCTACTACATTGTAGTCTAGTTAGAGTTATATTTTTACATTAATATAATGCTCTCTTGGTCAAAGAAATTAGTTAAGCACAGAAAACGTACAAATATCTAGATTATATAAAAATATCTGACTAAAAAAGGAAAGGGAAGTAAGACAGCTTTCATTTTTAGATTGTGACATAGCTCTGGGAGTGTTTGATTATATATTGAATATTCTGTCCAGGCAAGTTAATAGCAACTCTATAGTTATTTAGGGATACACTTTTATTTCCCAATGATTACATGCTCCTGGTTAAAAACTGTATTAATATCTTTAGATGTATTGTGGTGTGAATAGAGTTCATGGCCTATATAATGCTGACTTTTAAATTTCCCGAGACTTTCTATAATCTAATCAATGGTTTTGTATACAAGTTCTATCACATTTTTAAAAATCTGTTTTTTTTTCTAAGTTACCAAATTTTAAGTCAGCTTTACTAATTATTCCTTATTTTTAGTTACTACAGCTTAAGATTTACATTAACATTTCATATACTGATTACAAGTTGCAACATATAACGACCTTTTAATACTGGAAATTGTTTTTGCCTTGAATTGTTTGAAATTAATACTGCTAACTCTGCCTTATGCTTTATTTTGTCTGATATGACCTTGTGTACTCATTATATTCATTTCGATTCTCCTTCGTTGATCCCTAGTATCATTTGCTCATCAATTGCAGTACATTTTCATAAACTTATTTTGTAAGTGACGTGGGTGTTCCGACATTTTTTTCAATTGTTCTGCATTATCTAGATCTAGGCTGGTCCTAGATTTCTTCTGCTGTGACTTTCCTCTGGAAGTCTGTAACATTGCTGCATTGTTTCCTAATGTTCAGAGCTATGCAGAAGTCTGAGACCTGTTAAGACTTTTTTTCTTGATAAATAATTTTTGTTTTCCCCAACTGCTTTTAGGCCACATCCAACTTGCATAAATCAAGCTACTACCTATTCCCCAAGTACGTCCTGAAGCTTTCCATCTTCACTCACAGCTCCATCCACTCACTGACTGTCCCTGTTTTTGGAAAATGCCGTCTATCAAGAACCAATTTAAATGCCACTTGTGCTAACACACATTTCCAGGATTCATATTAGTCAGAATTAATCTATCCTTTATCTAAATTTATGCCACTGTTATACAACTGCACCACTGATGTCTACGGTGTATTGCTGAAGAATATATACCAGAGTGGTGATGAGTAGGTTCTGGAGTCTGAGCACCAGGTCTCAGATTTCAACCCTGCCATATTCTAGTTGTACGATCGAAGTTATTAGGCTCCCTGTGCCTTCTTAACTCATCTGCAAAATGGGAATAGTTTCTAGCTCATGGAATGTTTGTGATGATTAAACGAGCTAGCATGTAAAATATCGAGTCCACGCTCTAGAATATAGTTAAGTGCTATGTGAAGTCCTGACCTATACACATAGGTATGTATGTATGTATTTATGTTATGTTCTCCATTTGTCATGAGAAATATCATTACAAGAGAATGAAACAGGTGCTACTACAGAGGTAGAAGTATTCAAAGGATGAAAATGAAACATGAATTAAATATAATCAGTTTAGGGAATGCAACGGCATTTCTACTGAATCCAACATATCTTAATTACATAGGATTTTAAAGGCACTTTAGTTTGCACTAGCTCATTTAATCCTTAAACTTTGGAAGATAATTTTGTTTTGCAGAAATAAAGGATGGCAACTCAAATTGCTCAAGGTACAGAGTTAGAAAGTGAAAGCTAAGATTAAGAAAGGTGTCATTGTACTTGGAGCTTGGTAAGGTCGCTTCTCTCTACACATCTGCATTTTTCCATCAGGGGTAAATGGAAATGCAATAGACAGGTTGAACAGACAGGACCCCGGGTAGAGAACAGTATTCCAAGGTTTGGAAACTGCTTAAATAAACAAATGGTGGTGTGTAATTACATGGCTTTCTGGGTAAACTGAAACTAATGTGCTGAAGATGGAACATAGCACACTGCCTTGCAAAGCAAGCTCTTGGCTGAATTGAATGCCATTGTTCAAATGTTATTCCTTTAGTTTAGCAATCATTTGCGGCAAATAATCCCCAGGCTTCCGGCTGAGGAATCTATCAATGTAACTGTGGTCTCCATCTTGAAAGAAAGATAACAAGAGAGGGAGGGTGAGAGGGAGGAAAGGAGGAGGGAAGGAAAGAAGGAAGGAAGGAAGGAAGGAAGGAAGGAAGGAAGGAAGGAAGGAAGGAAGGAAGGAAGGAAGGAAGAATGAAGGGAGGAAAGGAGGAGGGAGGGAGGGTGGGAACAGAGATTTTCATATGACTACAGTACATAATGGGGTTTTTTAAATATTCATAACAGGAGGTTATATAAAATAAAAAGCAGCATGACTATACAAAGGTAATTCTTTTTTCCTCACTAAAATGTTTCAAATGAATCTTAATTCTCAACAAGGTTAACAATTTTATCAACTGACAACTGATTTTGAAACATAATCTTTGGGATGGAGCAAATTACATAAACAGAAATATATTAACATTACTTCTTAGTGCTAAGAACCTAAATTCCACATATTTCACCAGCTATATTATTAACCATCTGTGAAATTGTGGAGAATTCACTTAACTCCCCTGGGCCTCAGTTTCCTACCTTGCAAAATACTGTTCAGTTTGAGTAGGACTCTGAAACTATCATGTTATTAATGAAAAAAATAAAAACAAAAAAGAAAACTATAACACATCTACACACTCAAGCTTTTGAGTTACTGCCCTTAAAATACTTTCAAAATAACATGTAATTAATACCACATATTGAAGACAGCTCAGTCTCATCAGTTAGTCATATATGAATAAAATCACCTTAAAATCAACATACTATATTTCAAATGGAATCTTTCAGTGTGTACTCTGAGCAGAATGAGAGGTCTAATCACAGGTTAACATATGAAATATTTGTCTCAAAATAATGCAATTGACAGTTACAGGTCTCGTCATTAAAATTCTTTTTATTTTTCCTCCAGTGAAATTTAAGTATTCCCAAAGTCCTGAATCAATGATTTCTTCTTAGTTTTCCAACACCTGTGATTTATCTTCTTTTGGTCTGTTCAGTAGAAAGTGAACTATCTGAAGTAGGACATCATCATTAAAACCTTTCACATTATTATCTTCGATGGTTTCATAAAGAGGCTTACTTTGTGTTCCCCAACATATATTTTTACGAGGGTTATTTTGATCAGCTTGTGTGGTCAGTGCCAAAGTATTTAACTGGTAGCAGAAAAAGGAGAAGTATTTTCCATCTGTGATCACTCCCTGAGAGACAAAAGGTCGAGTAACATCTGCTTCACTCCAGAATCCTAGAGAAAAAAGTTACACTGAAATTTACACATAGAATATATTTTACCAAAACCAAATATACACATTAGAGGGATCAAAAATACCACCTGAAACCTAGATATTTTATCTACCAAATTCCTGAAGATCTTGAAGTCTTCCTCATCTTCTCCATTCTAATCCTATATTCTATTTCTGCATCAAAAATTATTTCCTCCCTTCTAACATCTCCAAACTCAGGACACATTCTCAACAACTTGGGCCTTCAACAGCTTTCAACCTTAACTCACTTCACCTAAAATAAGCAGCAAGCTCGATCTATGCCGATGTCCCCTGTATCTGGTACTAACCACGTGCATCATTACTGACTTCAAATACATTCCCGTGTTCCCAGCACCAGCAGCACCTGCCATCCAGTAACCATTATGGCCCTTTACTTCACCAAACCTAAAAAACATACCTTCAGACTTTCTAAGGACTTCAATCATGTCCTTAGACAAATTCTGTATCTTCCCTGACATATTTCAAATTTGGTTTTATGAGGTGCCGTCATTTTGTCTTGTGTATCTTGTGTCATAAGGTTCCAGGAGGCCTTTGAAGCCTTTACTACTCAAATTTGCTGGCTGCTTCTTGTTCTAGACTGACTGGTTTTAGTACTTAGTGCCAGGGCCAAGCAGTAGTATTATTTCTTCATACATAGCTTCTATCAGCCTTAATGAAGATAGCCAATGAATAATATTGTTAGTTTTGTAATTAATTACAGGAAAAAAGAAGCACTTTATCTTTAATGCATAAACAGTGCCACTCTAATCTATCTTTGAGAAAGATTCCTTTGTTTCTGCTTCTGTCCAATCCTATTCTCATTCTCTCCATTTAAGTCAACAATTGTGAGTAAAAAATTACAATAAATTATACATATTTACATATCTATCTATCTATCTAGATAGATAGATATGGAAAAAAGTGAGCTTGGAAATAATTAAATCAGTATTAAAATTCCTCCTGGGAACTCATATAGGATTAATCTGGTTGGTTACATATTACAGTTTATCACTTCGGGTTTTGTAATAAAGCCCATGCTTCACATTGGGCTCTCAAAGTCCTAAGTGATATGGTTGCTGGCTTCCTCTATCTCTTCCTCCATCATCCTCCCCCTCCCTTTCTTCATTGTTCTTTAAATACTTCAACTCTGTTCCTACCTCAGAGACTTTTAGTTGTATTCCTTTTGCCTGAAAGTGTCTTTCCCCCAAGTTTATGCTTAGGTAGCTCCTCAACAGTCAGGTCTTTGATCAAATGTCATTTTTTGGAGACCTCTCATGAATTACTCCATTTAAATAGATTCTGTTCCATATCCCATCTGCACCCCATAAATCATTCTATCCCTTATGTAGTACTTTTCCTCCATAGTATTACCACTAGCTAAAAGTATTACATGTTTATTATCCTTTACTCTTCTCACTATAGGCTCCTGGACAGCAAGATCTGCCCACCTCAATTCAACACTGTTATCTCCAAGGCCAACAGTGCTTGGTTCATAAAAACCATGCATTCACTATTTACTGAATGAATAAACAACCTCTTAATCCACCACATCCTGGATATAGCCCTCAAAGATATTACATAGGAGAGTCGTAATTTAATCTGAAATTTAATCCACCAAAGCACTTTCCTTTTCCGGCTTCAGAAAGCTGCTATCATCTACAAAGTTGACTTGGTTGGTTATAGTTATTCACATGCTTGAGAACATCAGAATAAAATTCATTCATACAAAACTGGTCAAAGTGAAAGATCAAAATAACTATCTAAATGCCACTTGCCAACTGCAAATGTTAAATATTTAATTATGAATTTTAAAACAACTGTATTTTGTTGAAACTGCAAAACCGCAACCAAAGTTCTCAACGTGATAAGATTCAACCTACATCTTAACCCAAAGAAAACAATTTAAACTGGTAAATTCTTAAAATGTCACAGAAATCTTCCAAGAACGGCAATGGCATAAAATTAGTTTTACCTTGATACATAGCTTGTGCTCCAGTCCAAGCAAAAAGACTTGCGATAGCATTGGCTCTAAAAACAACTTCTATCTGATCAGCACAGTTTTGTTTCAAAAGCCTTTCCCTTTTTAATTTGTCAGGTAACAGATGAAACTGGGTATGACCATAACAGTATGGATCTGCTGTCTTTGAGCCTGAAGAGCAAAATAAAAACATTTCATTTTTTTTTTTTTTTTTTAATTTTTTTTTTCAACGTTTATTTATTTTTGGGACAGAGAGAGACAGAGCATGAACGGGGGAGGGACAGAGAGAGAGGGAGACACAGAATCGGAAACAGGCTCCAGGCTCTGAGCCATCAGCCCAGAGCCTGACGCGGGGCTCGAACTCATGGACCATGAGATCGTGACCTGGCTGAAGTCGGACGCTTAACCGACTGCGCCACCCAGGCGCCCCAACATTTCATTTTTAAAAAAATTTTTTTTTTTAATGTTTATTTATTTTTGAACAAGGGAGAGAGCATGAGAGGGGGAAGA
Organism: Neofelis nebulosa; assembly: GCF_028018385.1. NCBI lineage: Eukaryota > Metazoa > Chordata > Mammalia > Carnivora > Felidae > Neofelis > Neofelis nebulosa. The sequence continues at coordinate 36,407,600 of NC_080782.1, read as the reverse complement.
GCAGAGAGAGAGGGAGACACAGAATCAGAAGCAGGCTCCAGGCTCCGAGCTGTCAACGCAGAGCCCGACGCGGGGCTTGAACTCACGAACTGCGAGATCATGACCTGAGCTGAAGTCAGATGTTTAACCGACTGAGCCACCCAGGCGCCCCAAAATAAAAACATTTCAGATGAAATGTACATGTGAACATGTGCAACACGTCGTTAGTCTTTGCTTCAAACCCACCCTTCTCCTCTACACATCATGTGATCACTATTCAAAATACACAATTGGGAACGTTTATTATTTATTTCAAATAGGGAAAAGAATAGCCAATATTTCATAAAATGCTGATATTCTTGAGTTTAGTAGTAGTCTTTTCAACGTTTTTTATTTATTTTTGGGACAGAGAGAGACAGAGCATGAACGGGGGAGGGGCAGAGAGAGAGGGAGACACAGAACCGGAAACAGGCTCCAGGCTCCGAGCCATCAGCCCAGAGCCTGACGCGGGGCTCGAACTCACGGACCGCGAGATCGTGACCTGGCTGAAGTCGGACGCTTAACCGACTGCGCCACCCAGGCGCCCCAGTAGTAGTCTTTTCAACCAACAGTTCCCATAATTCACTCTAAGACCATAATGACCCAGAGGGAGCAGGTCTGGAAGACTAGTATAAAGTGGTTTCTTAAAACCATCAAATCGACTAGGAATTAATAGACAAAAAGACAGCAAAAGTACAAGCTGCACAAGGACAGGTATCAGGACTTATTAACTTTTATATTCTTAATGGTTATCACAGTGTGTGGTACTAACAGAAGGCTTTTATAAAAAAAAAAAAAGAAGAAAAAAAAACAATCACTGCCTCAAGTCTGATTCTATACCGGTTTACTTTTGAAAAAATACAAATTACTTTTTTTACACAATAAATCAACAAAGCCTAATACATGTAGCTATTTTTTAAAGTACTGCTAATTAAGTAGAAACAAGTAAAATTTTAAATGGTGAGCTGAAAGAATATTTTCTTCTCAATTTTCATGCATATTGCAACAACCTGAGATTACGGATTATACCTCTTTGTAAACTATCTGAAACCTCTTGGTCGTCAAGAATTATGTAAATTTGCATGGGATCCTTTGGACACACTGATGGCACAATATTTCCAAAGGGAAACTTATCAGGGCGCCTGGGTGGCTCAGTCGGCTGAGTGTCCGGCTTTGGCTCAGGTCACGATCTCACAGCTGGTGAGTTCAAGCCCCATGTCAGGCTCTGTGCTGACAGCTCAGAGCCTGGAGCCTGCTTCAGTTTCTGTGTTTCCCTCTCTCTCTGCCCCAACCCACTCTCATTCCGTCTCTGTCTCTCTCAAAAATAAATAAACATTAAAAAAAGAAAAATTTAAAAAAAGGAGGGAAACTTACCAATAAATATGGTATTTTCATATTGTCGTTTGAATAATGGAAGTTTGTCTGGCTTACAATTCATCACAGGGATTTCGACAGGTACAGAATAATCCAGCGGCACAAACTTAAAGGAAAGTCATAAGTGAGTTCACAGAAACACTAGTATGTACACATTTTACTCACATTCCTAATAGATTTAAAACTCTTAAAATGAGATTTTTTTTTTTTTTTTTTACAAAATGATTTGGTAACACCACCAAGTGGGCCAAATCCAGCCAGCCACCTACTTGACAAAGTTTTACTGCAACATAGTCACACACATTCATTAACATATGGTCCATAGCTGCTTTTACAGTATAAGAACTAAGATGAATAGTTGCAACACAGACTTATGGCCCCCAAAGCCTAAAATATTTACTGTCTGGACCTTTACCAAAAAAATGTGCCAACTTCTGATACAGACGCAAAGACAACATTCAAAATATACTTATTTTCTCCAAAAGAGCTGTAATATATAAAATGACCAGGTTATAATTATAAAAATGCCTTGATTGATGATTAGGCAGTGTAATCTATTATAAATTTCAATCATAAACTATTTTCAATTGTTTCTGTTTTTATAGTAAGAAAAAGTATGGTCTTGAAAACTGATGCCTTAATCTTATGATTATTTGACCTTTAAGGACTAGACATTCCATAACAGGTTAAAAAGCTAAAAAAGAATTTCAGATGAGATGTACTTGCAAAAAACTCAAAAGGGACCCATCCAAAACTTTTTATCCTACTAAGCCCATTACCTAGGCTGCCTACGACATTTCCTCACCAGATGTCAGTAGATATATAATGCAACAAACCCTTACCTCTGGGAGTTGTTTGGACATTCGAATCTGGTTGTGTGGTTTATCATTTATTTGGTATCGCAGAGCATCAACTCGACCTTTCCGATGACCACTAGGAATAATTTCTTCACCACACAACCAGTAAAAGTGAACTGGGCGTTTACAATCTATCAAGAGATATTCAAAATTTTCTTATCTCGTCATTTAGATAAATTTGGTTATTATTAAAATACCAGCAATACAGAACTCAAGAATAATTGTGTAAGTGAAAAATATATCAAAAATTACTCTGATGTAAGATAGAGTCTGGCTTATAGGATGATTTAACTTCAATGATCAGGACTTAAGCTCAAACACTTATTGTCTACTTGTGCGATGCATCACACACTAAACACTGTAATGAAAGAGGTTTCTCAGTTAAGAATAAACAACGAAAGTAAGACCAACAGGAATATCACTCATGAAAAAAAGTAAGTTTTTTTAGTAGTCAGAGCTGTCTTAAGAATTACTAATTCAAGGGTCGCCTGGGTGGCTCAGTCGGTTAAGCATCCGACTTCGCTTCAGGTCATGATTTCACAGCTCAGCTCATGGTTCCAGCCCATATCGGGCTCTCTGCTGATAGCTCAGAGCCTGGAGCTGGCTTGGGATTCTGTGTCGCCCTCTCTCTAGGCTCTTCCCCTACTCACGCTCTGCCTCTCTCTCAAAAATAAGTCAATGTTAAAAAAAATTTTATATAAAAATTAAATTTAAAAAATTACTAATTCCATCTTCACAGTAACTCTCAAAGGTATGTATGGTTGTCATCACCTCCATTTTATAGAAGAGGAATTTGGGTCTTGACAAAGTCAAGCAAGTTTCCCTAGGCCAACAATCAGGAGTCAAAATCGGTGAGGCTTCGCTCAAGACTACTTCTTTCCCAACTGCGAGTGAAGTAAAGTAGCACGCACGCTACAAAACTCAGCTGAACACACATCTACACTTACAATAATAACATTAATCCAACAGGTATTTATTAAGACACCTACTAGGCGGTAGATATAAAATAAAGAGGACATCAGAAGCACTGACTTTTAAGACTATCCATTAATTATTTTTCAAGTCTGCACTAAGCAGTTCATAAAAGTTGCTGACTGTTTCCTGGGAGCCCAAAATGGCTAGGTTTGAATCCTGAACTCCAATCTACCAGCTAGAGGCTCTCGACGAGGTTCATTTTACCTTTTTGTACCTCAGGCTGTTTTTCTCCCATTTATAAAACAATGCTACCTGCCATAAACGGTTATTGTGAGGATTAAATTGGTTGGCACATATACAATTTAGAACCGGGCCTGGTACACAGTAAGTACTTAGTAAATGTCAGGTATTTTAATCCCTATCACCCTATCACCTTTAATGTTCACAATTCTATGAGGAAGTGAATTGACATAAAGTCACGGGACGTTTTGGTGGAAGAGCCAAAAGCCAACTCCAGGTCTGTCCCCCCTCTAAGAGCCCCTTTTCCTAACCAACACTGCTCTTCCGTTTGGCTGGATCTTCACAAAGCAGAGCCAAGGACTGGAGGCGTGCAAGGTTGTGCAGCTAGTAGGTGGCAGCACCGGCCCGAGAACCCACCCAGTCTCCAGACTGCTAGTTCAGTACTATTAAACCTGGTGGCGCCCAGCATGGCAAGAAAGGACTAGGAAAAAAAAAAATGACAACGCAGAGAGAAAGACATGAACAGCTCCCACCACCCTCGCCCGACGTGGCGGCCCCAAGGCTCACCGAGGGCGGCGGTGGCCAGAGCAGGGTTGTGTGCGCTGAGCAGGCCCAGGAGGGCCGCCACCAGCTGATCCAGGAAGGGCGAGGCGATGGCCTCGCGGTCCTGGTAGAGGGGCGCGCGCCGCTTGCGCCGTAGGTAGAAGTGCTCCTGCAGGAGGCAGTCACACGCGGCGGCGCGCAGGGCCTCCAGGTCCAGGGTGGGCGATGGCTCGGCGGGCTCGGCGGGCGGCGGCGGGAGTCCCGACAGGAACACTGTCTTGGTGAAGCCCTGATACCAGCGGTCAGCGTTCAGCGCGAAGGTCTGCGGATAAACCACGTACTTCATGAACTGCATCTTGGTGAGGATTCGCAGCTTCTCGTCCACCGACTCGGCCGCGTGCACCGTCGCCTGCCACCGCTCCACTCGCCGCTGCCGTGCCGCCTTGCTTTTGGCAGTCAGAGAGGCCACAATCGGCGGGTAGCGAGCGACGGGGGTTGCCGCGACAACTGCGCCGGTCACTTCTGGAGCCGCGACAGCGGCCTCGGCCGCAGTGTGCAATGACAGCCGCGACCCGCGGAGGGCTAGCCTGCAACACCTGGCCGCCGCCATCTTTGCTCGGGGTTTGCAACCCAGAGGTTAATTTCAGCAAATGTCCCTGCCCTCTTTGCCGTAAGGACCAATGGAAAGCGGGATTTGAGAAGGAGGCCGATTCTCAGAGGGCCTGAGGTACGTTGCGTCATTCATTTCTTAGCCAATCATATCACTCCTCCAACTTAGTTTCCAGTGTCCAGCAGTGTTTGTAGACCGAAGGCAGAACTTGTGTGCCAGTAGGTTTTCCACCGGCCTGGCTGGGAAGAGCGAGACTTTTAAGAAGGAATTGCCGCCACCTAGGTTGCTCTTCCCACCACGGCACAAACCTCCTGCAGGAAACCATTTAGGAACGTTCTCCACCGTAACCTCTAGCCCTTGGTTACATTTACTAGTCTGCATTTTGTGTGGCACATCCACCTCTGTGCTGTTTTAGTTCTTAGCGTTGAAATTTGTTAAAAATATTGTTCTAAAATGTTTTATTGATAATACGTTATTTTTTAAACGATGCAAGCAGCACTTATAAATGACTATTACTAACCTTTGAGAAAATAATTCCATGTCTCTATGCTAATTGATATGTAGATAATTGGCTTGTTTTAATTCCCCTGATTTTTCAAAACGGGGAATATACTTTTACTTGGCTTTAACTGGAAAAAAAAAAAGGAAGGAAATAATAAAAAAAACCACTAAGGAGTTATGTTCAAATTTTGCTTTGTGTTAAAACTCATTATTTCAACATGAGTTGATTCCTACTAATCTGTGAGCTCCTTGAAGAAAGGAACTTTTATTTTTTTAATCCTCAGCAATCAATACCTGTGCGTTGTAGGTCATCACTAAATACCAGCTGAAAATGTCACCTAAATCACTAAAAAGTTTAGCTTATTTCAGGCAATCTAGTTTATGGACTCACTCTCCATTACAACTAGGAACTGGAATCATGTTTGTTTGCATTTATTGCAATAATTCTTGAGGGTACTGAAAACCAAACATTTTGTTGCTAAAAGGAAGTTGTGACCTATGTATACCTTTGCATAAGAAGTGATGGTACAACTTAACTATGAAGTTGCAGGTCTATTAAACTGACATTTAGAAACATATACTTTAAATTCATTACAATAATATCTTCTGTGAGAAGTTGCTAGCAGAATTCTCAAATATCTTGACATTAATATACCAAAAGGAGGACATAAGAGAGTTAAGATCTTTAAACTTTTTTCAGTATTTAAAAGGTAAAAGCAACATGTTCAGTATTACCCAAAGTGACCCTTCTTTGTGTGAAGAAATCATAAATATATTTTTAGAGAATATATCATAGAAATCCTAGCTCAACAGTTGTAGGTAGTTTCGTACTATTCCAACATAGATTTTAGGATTAGAAAACAGAACTAGAGACCAATTAACACTGTAAGAACAGTATTTTCAGAAATTGCTTTTGTACTTTTTTGGTTTGTGAATCAAAATAATTTTAATTATCCCATATTTGCTGATTGTCAACATTATGAACCAAGGAGGGAGGCTCTGGGAAAGGAAAGAGCATGCTTACTGAAGGCTGGGGCAGGACCACATAAGTATAAACAAAAGAGCATACTAGTGAGAAAGAATCCAGTCAGGATCATTTGGAAAGAAGTAGGCTTTCTTTCCAGTATGATCCAAAGTTCTTATATTACACACAAAGAAAGAGATATAAAGGGCAAGTCATACAGCATGGTAGGGGCAGCATCGGGACTAAAATCCAGGTTATCTGCCTGTCTGTCAGTTGTATTTAATGAATAATTATTTAATGTATTTTATGTGGTAGGCAGTGTACAAAGTGCTTGGGATACTCAGTGAACCAAACAGACAAAAGCTTGTACTCTAACAGAAGGAGACACACAATACAATATAAAAAATGAGTAAATGATATGATTTGTTAAAAGGAAGTAAACGTTATGGGAAAAAAAACAGAGCAGGGGAAGTAAGGCTCATCAATGCAGTCTGCAGGGAGAGGGTTTGCAATTTAAAGTATGTAGTCAAGAGTAATGCTCATGGAAAAGAAAACACTGGAGTGAAAGCCTGAAGGAAGTGAAGGAGTGATTCATGCTAGTATCTAGGGAAAGAGGATTCCAGCAGGACGCTGAGATAGAAACATACCTGGTGGGTTCAAGAACCAGGAAGGCCACCAGTGAGACTGAAGGAAATGACACATGTGGAGAGTAGAAGGAAATGGTATTAGAAATGGAACCAGAATTTATAGGTTCCCAGAGGCAATTGCTAGGATTATTAAGACTCTTCATAGTCGGGGAGGAGTGGGAAGCCATTGGAAATTTCTACTCAGTGCTCGCTTCGGCAGCACATATACTAAAATTGGAAATTTCTACTCAGAGGGAGGTCCTCGTGTGTCTTAGGTTTTAAAAGAATTACTCCATGTATTAGGTAGCTTGTGTGATTTAACAACAAAAATGTATTTTCTCCTAGTTCTAAAGGCTGCAAGTCTGAGATCAGGGTAACAGTATGATTGGGCTCTGGTGAGAGCTCTCTTCTGGCCTGAGGACAGCTGCTTTGCAGTGTCCTCACATGGCAGAGAGAGACTAAGCTTGCTGGTGTCCTTTATCATAAGGAGAGAAGCCTGTCAGATTAGTGTCCTAATTGTATGACCTCGTTTAACCTTCATTACTTCCCTAAAGGCTCTACCTCCAAATACAGTCACATTGGGGGTTACAGCCTAAACATACGAATTTTAGAAGGCCACAACTCAGTCTAGAACACTATGGCTGATTGGGAAATAAAGATTGTGGAGGGTCAAATTTGGAAGCAGTGAAACCATTAGAAGACAATTTGGCATATTTTTGATTCTGGCTAGAAGCAACAATAGCAGTAAAGAAGGTGAGTGGTTACAGATTCTGAACCGAATGTAGGTATGAGAAAGTCGCCCAGTCAGATAAGAGAAGGTCTATGGACAAGAGATGCATTTTTCCTTTAGTCTCTCATATTTTTCTGGGGTGGATGTTGGAGAGTGAGTTGATTTGGGGAAGGAAATAGGAGAATTTGTGCAACATGAATTTATCTATTTATATGTGTTTATATAATTGAGACTCTTCTGGGGCGCTTGGGTGGCTCAGTCATTTGGGCGTCCAATTTCAGCTCAGGTCATGATCTCGTGGTTTGTGGGTTCGGTCCCCATGTCAGACTCTGTGCTGACAGCTCAGAGCCTGGAGCCTGCTTCAGATTCTATGTCTTCCTCTCTCTCTCTGCCCTCCCCCACTTGCACTCTGTCTCTCTCTCTCTCTCTCTCTCTCTCTCAAAAATAAACACTAACAAAATTTAATTGACATTCTCCTGGAAGAAAATGGATATTAATGTCTTCCGTAGTAAGGTTGCCACTGGTCTTCAATTTAAATATTGTAGTCAAAGGCTATGACATTCACCAAGGATTTTTGAGCCCTCTCTACTTGATTCATTCAATAAATGTTTATCAAGTGACTTATTATATGCCAGCATATATGTGTTCTAGGTACACAGGTTATGGCAGTGAAATAATGGCTTTCATGGAGCTCACATGCTAGTAGATAAAATCATCTAACCAAAGAATCAAATATACGTGTCTATGTTAGATGGTGATAGGAGGTAATAGGAAAAATACAGCAGGGAAGGAGACCAAATAGTATAGGGTTGAGCGGAGTGATTTCAATAGGGCAGAGAAGCTCCTCTTCCCTGCCCCCCCTCCCCCCCGGAAGGACAGAGCCACGTGGACATCCAGAGGACAAATCTGAGAAAGGACAAAAGCCACAGTATACCTAGAAAGTGGGAAGAATAGCGTGGAGGCCAGTGGGCTAACATGGAATGGGATGTTGCCATTTTGTCAGTGACAGCCAGTATCTTACTCAGAAACAGGTTCTGATGAGTTGGGTGATATTTATAATCACAGTTTCTCCCCCCTGTCGTGGTTGGGCATCAGAACAGTTCTGCTGATGTTTGGGTGAGACAAAAGCTGCCTAGTTGATTGTAATCCTTAGCCAAGCTTCTTAGGTCTGCAACTGAGGATGTGGGAAGGAAATGGCAACAGGATGTTTTCTATGTGCAGATATGGATGGGAGTGACAGCTGGTACTTTTGAGCTGTTTCCTTCACATATATTTCTTACCTGGTTGCATATATAACACATTTACATAAAACTGAAAATATAAAGTATTACTAGGGGAGGGTGTGTGTGTGTGTGTGTGTGTGTGTGTGTGTGTGTGTGTATGTGTGTGTGCGCGCGGGTGTGAAGTATTTTTGATGGTTGGTTTAGAATCCACAGGAAGGAAGCTAAGTATCTACATCTTATGCCAGGTACCATATTAGATATTTCATATGTGTCATCTCCTGTAATCTCACAGTCGTGCTCCAAAGGGAATATTATTTTTCTTCTGGTTTATTTGCAAAATCATGGAACTCTTGCTCAGAACAAAGAGTAGCTAAAACAATTTTGAAAAAGAAGAATAAAGTGGGAGGATCAGGCTGCTTGACTTTAAGGCTCTCAAGATCATCATCAATGGAAGAAAGATAGCCTTTTCAGCAAATGGTGTTGAACTAGACATCAACAGGTCAAAACCAAAACAAAGTAAGAAAAAGAAAACAACATTTGACCTCTTACATCTCTTGGAAAAATTAAAGTGGATCAAAACTTAAACATAAAATTATTAGAAAAAAATAACTTGCAAAGTACCCTCTTAAGAACTTGAAAAGTATAAGTTTGTATTTATCATTCTTGGTGGTGGTGCTGGTGGCATTGGGGGTAGTTAAGCAGTACACATGTAAATAGGGGTGTAACTCTTGTTTTGACAAAGTATATATGTTGGCCATTTTCATAATTGAAAATTTCAACTACAAAAATAACTACACGTGAGAACACGTCTGTGATTTTCACTCCTCAAGATAAGTTTGATTAACAAGTAGACAGCATTTCAGACTTACAAGAAACTGCTAATTCAGGATTCTCCAACTTCTTGGTTAGCTTCTTTTATTGGTATTCTCTTGATTAGAACTTGCTACTTTTCAGCATGTTTACATAATTTATAATCAATGTTTTACAAAGGCAAATCAGAGCCACTGGAGGGGTTTAGTGTCCCCCTTAAAATTAATTTTTCTTAAATGATACATGGCCAAGCTAACCAATGCAGAGTCCAAAGAATGTGCAGTAAAATTCTCTGTTCCTTCCTCATTCCCAGTCCCTCCTTTTCCTTCTCCAAAGGCAATTACTGTCAACAGCCTCCTGTACATTCTTCTAAAGAATGACATTCCTGCATAAGAATATCTATGTACATATACACATACTCAGAAGTCGTGTGAGATGCTGTTTATTCTTGTTACTGACTGCCTATTCAAGCCTGCTCTGAAAAGCTATTTCTTTCCTGTATCTTGGAAAAAATTTAGGGCAAGTTCTATTATTTTTCTAATTGATCTTAGATAAGTCCTCCAGTTGCTTCTAGGCACAAAAATATCTTAGTCCTATAATTACATGCTCAGTTCAGTGCAATAAGAAACAGAAAAAAAAATGCTGTCAACTTTATTTAAAGTTCTGTCTTCTCTCCGCCCTTTTCCCAGTCGGCCTAGGCTGTCTGCTTGCTGTAGGAGGAGGGCAGGCTTGCCACAGGCTTCCTCTGTTTCCCCACAGCAGCTTCTCACCCAACTCACTAGGCTGCCAAGTTGTGAATCAGGCACCAGTCCACTATCCTCCCAAACTCTAGAAGACCAGTACTAAGCTCCTCCAAAGGGTCCCATTAGAAGGTCATTTTCTAGCTAAGTTGAAGGTAAGGGCATCACCTTTTCTGCCCTCTCAATGACGACGTTGGGGAGACAGATTCTCGGTGTACCCTCTCAGTCTCTCCTGTCTTTTGGGATGGGGGAAGGGGTTAAAAACACAAAATTATGTTCTATAAACTTCTTTGCAATTCCTGCATGGGTAGACTGGCAATTTACCTAAAGTGGAACTAGCTGGTACCTCATGTTTTGGGGCTTTACCTGAAAATAAGACAGCAATAATTATATATACACATATATAGATATATAATATTATTATATATACATATATGTATATATGCCATATTATATATTATCGCGTATACATGTGTGTATATTATATATACATATCTATTATATATGCTACAGTGTATATATTAAAGTATATATTATATGTATAATGTTATGTATGTGTACATATAGAGAGAAATTGAGAGAGAGATGGGGTGAGGGAGAGAGAGAGAGAGACAGAGAGATACCCTCTTTTTTTTCATATGAAATGTATTGTCAAATTGGTTTCCATACCACACCCAGTGCTCATCCCAACAGATGCTACCTTCAGTTTATTCTCAGTTATGCCCTCTTTTTTGAAAGCATTTTTCATATATAATTAAGGACTCAAATATTCTCATTATAAGTTTTGAGTTTTTTTTTTTTTAACGTTTATTTATTTTTGAGACAGAGAGAGACAGAGCATGAACGGGGGAGGGTCAGAGAGAGGGAGACACAGAATTGGAAGCAGGCTCCAGGCTCCGAGCCATCAACCCAGAGCCCGACGCGGGGCTCGAACTCACGGACCGCGAGATCGTGACCTGAGCTGAAGTCGGATGCTCAACCGACTGAGCCACCCAGGCGCCCCATATTTTGAGTTTTATTACATTCTAATACAAGCATTGGTCACCCACTGGAATGTATGGTCATTTTATAAGAATAAAAACATTTCATTAATCAAATCACCCATTTCCTCATCTTTTGCCTTACTAAGAAAGTCCCTGGGGAAAGCAATCTTTCCAGAACATAAAGGCAAGCTTCACAAGGAGAGGCTCTTTGCCACCCCACCCCAACTCTTTTTTTTTTTTTCTCTTCCTGAAATGAAGACGCAGGAAGACATAAACCATCAGGACAAAAGCCCCATCCTAAGAGTGGATAAGAAGCAGAAAAATAGGTGCTCCTGGGACATTTATATCATCTTTAAGTCATACACTAGTCCAGATGCATGCCTCCAGCCTTTTTGTTATGTGAGGGGGGAAAAATGAACAATAAACACAGGTTTATTGCTATGCTATAGATATGTTTATCTGCAATCTGTTTTCTTTTACTCTTGGCTTCAGAGCAGCAGACCTGATCACTGCCTCCCACAAAGCTCATAAAACTATAAATATTTTATATTGATGCTTATATAGAGAGGAAACATATGAATTTTTCTGTTTGAGGAGGATTTATTTTAAATAAAAAGAGAATTAATCTCATACATACCACGAACAGTCCTCTAGGGCAATAGATAAAAGTATAACTCACTTTTTTCCGTAGCTGCATTATAGTCATGCTATGCATTTACCATAATTTATTTAGGCAATCTCTTGGAAGAACATTCAGGTTAATTCAATTTTTTAAATTTCTTTCTTTCCTTTTTTACATTATAAGCAGTAAGGTAATAAATATTTTTAAGTACTGATGCTTTTATTTTCGTGGACTAGACTCTGAAGAGTGGAGTTTCTGGGACACAAATAATATGCATTTTTTTAAAAAAAAATTTAAGTTTATTTATTTTTGACAGAGAGAGAGAGAGAGAGAGACAGAGCATGAGCGGGGGAGGGGCAGAGAGAGAGGGAGACACATAATCGGAAGCAGGCTCCAGGCTCTGAGCTGTCAGCACAGAGCCCGACGCGGGGCTTGAACTCACAGACCACGAGATCATGTCCTGAGCTGAAGTCGGACGCTCAAGCGACTGAGCCACCCAGGCGCCCCGCATTTTTATATTTAGACATATTACCTACCATTATGTTCCCATCCTGGTCATAAATGCACATCTTCTCACATTCTCACCATATTTGCCAAAGTATATGAAATGTCACTATTCTTAATCATACCTCCATATAGGTATTATCTCCCATAATATAAATTCCATGAGAGCAGAATCTTGTCTTTGTCACAGCTATCTCCCTAGCACCAGGAGAATATAGATTTCCACAGTAGGCAACTAAGAAGAGATCTTATCTTTAGGTATATTCTTTTTAAACACACATATATACCCAAAGAATAATAATATAATTACTTTTCAATATTCCTGTGCCATATAGGTTATCTATTATCTTCCCTACAACCAGCTAGGAGAAGAAATCTAGGAATAAATGTATTTACGACTTATTTGGTGGCAGCGAGATAAGAAAGATGGAGGTCTGGTTGGGAGAATATAGCAGGAACTTCTGATTCTTTTGGTGGTCACGTGAATATGCTGTGCTCCTCAGCAGAGACAGGACTGAAAGGGGAGAAAAGAGTTAAGTGGGACAAACATGTGGAGCCAGTAATAAGGTGTCTCAGTCACCTCCAGTGCAAACCTTAAGGGGTGCAAAAAACTCAGTAATCAACATAAATAATAATTTAATGAAACATCTTTAAAAATCAAAATCAATATCAAAAAGTCCATGATGAACAAACTATGAACATTTTTTTAAAAAGGCAGGATCAGGAGAAGCACTGATATAGTCACAGTCTACTCAGAGTCTAGAAGTGAGCCTCGACAAGCATGCATATGATGCTTTCTTAAATGTTAAACAGTGAGTTTCCCTTCATCCTTTTCTCAGTTTGCCGGTTGTTTCTGGTCCTCGCTCCCCACCAAGAACTTTTTAGGAGGGTACCAATGAAATTAAATATACTTTTTTTCTTACATACAGGGCTAGATTTTAATATTGTTTAGTATCTCACCAAACTGATTATACCCTAAGCATGAGGCTACATATTTTCCTATTTCTTTGTCATTGAAATATGAACATGTCTGCAATATAAAGTTTCTGAAATGCAAACGTATATTTCAAATGTTCTTTCAACTTACACAACACAGTGTTCCTTAGGCACATGGCAGTAATCTGTTATATTTGGAACATATGGCTGCATTTGATACATCAAGTGTCTTTTACAAGTGAAGTCATCATCCCAGTTTTATGGAAACTTGTCTGCAATATGACACAGGGGAAAGACCATGATTTTCCTCTCATTATTCATTACATTTTTTTTTCAAATTCACATCAATATAAGTGGGTCTAAAAATTAATTTTTCCTAAAATAACTCAAGTAGTTAAAATAATCTTAAACAACTTATTATAAGCAGTCATCAAAGTATGGTATTCACAGTGGGAAAATAAATTGTTACCGCCTTTTGGGAGAGTACTTTGGTGATACAGTTGAGCCTCCTAAAATGCCCATTACTACTAACCCTGAGGAAATTACTCATAATTCAAAGAGAGTGACTCAGTGTAATTTGAGTGTTGCCCACTCCCAGGAAAAAGTTGAGCTTTGCCCAAGTCGGGGCCAGAGGCTGACCTCTCACTGCACCATTACCATCACTGTCACCACCCCCTACGCGATCTAAGTCCCTGCTGTCTTATCAGGGATGTTTGAAGATCCCAGAACCACTGAACCACATATGGGATCAGTCCTCCGTCTAGGACTGCTTGTCTGTGCATCCTTCCACCCAGCTTCCTGGTCCTCCACCAAGAACACTTTTCCCTCCCCTTTCCAATTAGTGCGCCCTCTGCCCTGTCGACTGTCTTTCTTGCATTTGTGTCTCCACTTTGCCTCTTCCTCTCCTTCCTCTAGGCTCTGTTTTATACAGTCATGCACGAGAAGGAAAACAGCCCTGAAAAGATGGTCTTTACTTCAGGTTACAGGAATTCAATCACTGTTTACCTTGCAGTGACATCTGAGGTAGACAAAATGGTCTCAGGGTAAAAGTGAAAGAGGGGAAGAGGGAAAGACATAAAGAATAACTTGCTTGGCACTTTGCAATATAATGTTTGTTATTTGTCGTAGAAAATTTGTGATCGTAAATAGTAAACATTTGTAATGGCAAATATTTGTAATAGCAAATAGCATACTTACACACAATTATCTAATAACAAGGGATTGTTTAGATAAGGCATCGTACATTTAAATTAAAAAATACTATGAAACCAATAAAATAAAATTTATAAAACAATAAAATGCTGGGGCACCTGGGTGGCTCAGTCGGTTAATGCCGCCTTTGGCTCAGGTCATGATCCCATGATTTGTGAGTTTATGAGTTTGAGCCCTGTGTAGGGCTCTGTGCTGACAGCTCAGAGCCTGGAGCCTGCTTCAGATTCTGTTCTCCCTCTCTCTTTGCCCCTCTTCCGTTTGTGCTCTCCCTCCCTCTCAAAAAGAAATACATAAACATTAAGAAATTAAAAAAAAATAATAATAAAATGCTTTTGAAATAAAGACAAATTTTAAAACCAAGATTTACAAGAAAACCTGCATAAACCGCATGATCTAATAAGACCTATATGCACACAAAGACATGTAGAAAAACCCAGGAAAGAAGTGCAATTAAAATGTTGACGAAGGTTGAAAGCAGGTGATGAAATTATTGGCATTTTTCTTCCCTGTAACTTCTAATTTATCTTTATTCTTTCTTTCTTTTACAAACCAGAACAAAATTTAACTTAGAAGAAGTTAAGAAAAAAAGTAAGATATTACCAGAATCTCAATAGATGCATCAGATATTCCACCAGATGGCCAATTACTTGCTAAATATATCTGATCATATAGTAAATTTCTAACCCAAAGTAGAATTCTGGGTTAGATTGTATTGACCTTCCATGTCAAAGTTTAATTGTCTGCTCACCCAAGTTCAAATTGGAGAGAATAAACTATAAAATTCAAGGGCTAGAATTTGGAAGAAGCTATCAGAAGAAGTGGAGTCAAAACAGAGAATAACCTGAAAGAAGCCAGTGTGGAATCAGAACAAGTTAACAGTTACCCTGGAACAAGCTCACTTTTGGTTTAAGTGCAGGCTTAATGGCCTACAACTTGAACTGACAAAAACAAAACAAAACAGGAACAACAGGATGGTTTGCAGAGGCTTCCCAAGGAGACAGGTAGCAGGAAGAGGACCAAGATAAAAGGCACAATGTCACATCCAGCCTGTCTGCACTGTACATCAATGGGAGAGTAAACAGAATCTTAGACTTGTGCCCACGAAGTGACATTCTGAACTAGCGAGAAAGTAATGTCTTTGACAGAGGAGCTGCCTTTATAGCCACACCTCCATGGTTCCCTGAGCCCAGCAGTCATCAAAATATGAAATCTGTGATGTGGGTTGAAGACTCTGGACCTGAGTTTATCCTTTATATTGTAATGGCCATATCTCTGTGTAGAGTCTTGTATGCCATATAAATTTCGTGTATGATGTTTGAGGCGATGGCCAACTAGGGCAGAACTATGAGCAGATAAATTATTCCATATGAGAAAGTTGCTGATGACAGCAAAGATTAAATATAAGGTGTCAGAATGGAGGCATAGGGAGTTTTAATAAAGCTATTGCAATGGTCAAGAGAAAAATGATGAGAATCTGAACAAAGCTAGCTGAAGTAGTGGTGGAAAGAGCAACCTATAGGAGAGACATTGTGGGTGTATAATGAACGGAATTTGTATGAGGGAAATAAAGAAAATGAGAAATCTTCTGGAATAACTCTAAAGGAAACAATACAGATGGTGGCATCATTTTCCAAATGTGAAGAAAAAATGTTTGTGGGAGAAGAGGATGAATCCAGTTTTGGATAGCTTCTTACCAACCATTTGCTATATGACAATGGAACTCAGGACAAAGCATGAGGCTAGAAATACAGATGTTGCGATCAATAAATATGTGGTAGGTTGAAACCATGAGCATCAGTGAGATTGCCTTAAGACATTATTGAGAATGAGAACAGAGTGGTTTGGAGACTTGATGGCTACCAATATTTTAGGGGTTGACAGATTAGAGAAACTTTGCCAAGGTAAAGGAAGAGAAACCTCTTCAGAGGGAGGGAGAAGGCCAGGAAAGAGAGGTTTGGTAGAAATCATACTAGGGAATCCCAAATAGTGTTGAACCCTGAAGAGAATTCAAATAAGCAACAGATCATTCCTATTGATTTGAGAACAAAGAACGTATTACTGACACAAGTGAGAACACAATTATGGAGTAAACTGAAAACGATATTGCTGTGGGTTGTGTAGGCGAGGAGGTGGAATCCATGAGTTCTTTTAAAAAACTGTAATTTAAGATTGAATACATGCAAGATGATATTGATAACATTTTTCTAAAATTTAAAGAATAAAACAAAATAAACAGGCAGGTACCCAGCGCTCAGTTCAGGAAGTAGAACATTACCAGTAGCTTTAAAGAATTCTCCTTCCACTGAGACCCCAATCTCATCCCTCTTTCTCCCCACCCCGAGGTAACCGCTATCCTGAACTTTGTGTTTGCAGTTCTTTTGTTTGTCTGTATAGTTTTATCTGAGTGAATATTCTTAAATATTTACTCTCTGAAGGTCAGCCCTGGACTTGTGCAGTGAACAACTGTTGCGACCATTCAAGGTAGTGCTAGTTGTATATTGTTCAGTTTTGATGTTTTGGAACTTTTTATAAATGGAGTCATGCTAAGTATTTTCATCTGTGATGAGCTTAGCCATTCAACTTTAGGTTTCTGAGACTTACCTATTTTGGATAGGTAATTGTAGTTTGCTTTTAGGTTATATACAATTACCTTTATGGAAAGATTTCAATAGGGTAATCCTCCTGTTCAACATTTGCATTGTTTCTCATTTTTCGGTATTTCAAATAATCCTCCTTGAATGTATCTTCCCTATGGTATATGCCAGAAGTGGAACTGTTGGGTCATCTTCAACTTTATTAGGGTGTCAAATATTTTTTCTAAGAAATTGTTTCCACTTACTGGAAATTTATCATCAGCAACACTTGATATTGTCAGAGTTAAACTTTTGCTCATTTGGTGTGTGTAAAATGATCCTTTTTGGTGTGGTTCTAATTTACATTTCCCTGACTACTAGTGAATTTGAACATGCTTTAATACATTTACTGGTCATTTATATTTCCTCTGTTCTGACATGCTTGTTCAGGAGTTGTCCATCTTTTTTCAAATGATTTGTAAATGTGTTTTCCAGTTTATGACCCAACTTTTCACTTTCTTTATTGTGTCATTTGATACATATAATTTCTTAACTTCAGTGTGGTCATATTTATGTTTTGCTCATTTTTAAATCTGTTTGAAGTGATACTTAGCAACCCTGATGTTGTAGATATATTACCTGTTTTATTAATTTTTTCACATTTTAATCTTTAATTCATCTGGAATTGATTTTTGTAGATGGTGTGAGATAAGGGTCCATTTTTCATGCGTTTCCTTATGACTAATAAATCATTTCTTCCCATACTACAGGTAGCTGAGATCAATGGTAACATTCCTGTAATAGCTGCATTTCTGGATTTCCTGAAAGCAACTTTCCTGCCTCTAATTTCCTGCATTAACACATTCTCCTGTCAACAGTCAGGCTGAACTCTGAGTGTTACAATACTGTTGAAGGAATAGTCAAATGTAGAAACTTGAATTTGCTAACAAATCTAGACAATTCTAAATGTTTTCCCAAGCAATGGAGTAAAAAAGACAGCTGGGGATAGTACAGAAGGATATCGCAAATTTCAGAGGATGGGACATTTAGGTTTATAGGTTGAGTGATTAGAATAATCACAAATCAGATAGGAAGGATAGTATGTTCACCTGTGCACACATGAGCACACACATGTATGTACACAGAGGCAACCCTCAACATTCTCAAGTTTGGCTTTTGTACATTATTCAGCAAATATTAATATTTCTCAAATTGCCTCTTGTACAATGAAGTTGAACTTTTATGCATCAGAAAATAGTAGACTTCAATCTCTAGTTCAAATAGTAGATGGCAACGGTCCTTAGAATTGGTAGCACTTAGAGATCTATGAGGATCAGTCTAGTTCATTCAGGATTTAAATCATTTGAGTTGTTGAGTTCATCTTTAAAATGGAAACAATAGCCTATCTACCTGATAATAGTATTAGGTTTAAATAAGATGATGCTACTTCAGAGTGCTTCCAAGAGTGATAAACATGTTGTGAATGTTCAATAAATTTTAGCTGCTGTTGTGGTTATCTAGCGCTCTGTCGTCTTTGGGATAGGGATCAGGAAGATGAACTAATCCACACATCCTAATGAGATAACAGACACTACTTTTCCTGAGCCTGCCCTCACCGCCTGATCCCCCAACACTCACACAGTATCTATTTTCTGTTTGTGAGAAGTTTTCATTTATAACACCCCTAACACGTACCACTTGGGATCATAAAATAATATTCTGTAGAGCAGTGATAACATTGTATGGATCCCAAACTAACAGTATCAGCATCACCTGGGTACTAGAAATGTATCTTTGGGAGCCTCACCCTAGATCAACTCAAACAGAAACTCTGGGGGTATGGCGCCCAGCAATGCACATTTTAGCATATGCCTTAGGTCATTCTGATGCATGCTAAAATTTGAGAAACACTGCTTTAGGGTGTCATTCTGGGTCATGGTTGGGAAAAGAATTTACCCCATATGGTACATATAGATTTTAATTAACAGACTACTTACAGAGGGGTAGACAGGGTTAACAGAGCAAATGAGGGATGGTGAAATACTCAAAGACTAGCCACTGTCGTCAGACATGCCCACCTCAAGTTCTGAACGGGCGAAAAAAAGAAAGCATATTACCAGAGCCCTGAGAGACCTGTACTCTGAAGGAGGAACCACTTGATGGGATCTGTCATCATGGGAAATACAAAACAGGGAGGACAAAAGGAAGAAATACCCTAACTTCTCTCCTCTCATATTCTTTATCCAAACCAGCTACAAACCAGTCAGCAAAGGAGCCCCAAGGCAGGCAGTCCTCAGGACTCAGCTTCCCAGTTTAGGGAGCATGGCAGAGAAGGACAGAGAATAGATTTGGAAGCTGGGTGCAAATGGACAATAACCAGCAGCTCTACTGTGAAGCCTGAGCAAAGAGGCCGACAGAAATAGGAGCTGAGCGCACTGTCATTAATATAGGCGGTAATTCGAAAGACAGATCAGGCATCTCCTCAGTGTCTCCTCTTCCTACTTCCAGTTAGAAGGACTGAAATAGTAGACATCAGTTTCAGATGAGAAGATTTTAGCATCATTGAACAAATGGCTATCATGTGATTGACACTGGACTGGGCACTGGGGATTCAGCTGTGACTAAAACAAAATTCTTGCTCTGATGTGCTAGCCTAGGGGGATGGAAAATAAACAAATAGGTAATACTCCATGTGGATAAGCACTCTGGAGGATGATAAGATACAAGATTAGAAAACAGAGAGTGATGATGGGGAGGTTGCTTTTTTAATCAAGTTGATTAAAAAAAAGAAAAAGAAAAAAAGAACTTCACTATGGGGGACGTCTGGGTAGCCCACTTGGTTAAGTGTCTGACTCTTGGTTTAAGCTCAGGGCATGATCTCCTGGTTCATGGGTTTGAGCCCCTGCATCTGGCTCTGTAATGGCAGCTGTGGAGCCTGCTTGGGTTTCTCTCTCTCCCTCTCTCTCTACCCCTCCCTCACTTGCTCTCTATCTCTCAAAATAAGTGAACATTAAAAAAAAAAAACAAAAACAAAACCAAAAAACAAATAAACCTCCCTAAGGGACATTTGAACAGAGAACTGAAGGGAATAAAGGAGTGAGCCTTGAAGATATCTGAACAAAGAGAGTTTCAGGCAGACAAAAGAATAAGTGCATAGGCTCTTTTTTTTTTTTTTTTTTTTCATTTTTTTATTTATTTTTGGGACAGAGAGAGACAGAGCATGAACGGGGGAGGGGCAGAGAGAGAGGGAGACACAGAATCGGAAACAGGCTCCAGGCTCCGAGCCATCAGCCCAGAGCCCGACGCGGGGCTCGAACTCACGGACCGTGAGATCGTGACCTGGCTGAAGTCGGACGCTTAACCGACTGCGCCACCCAGGCGCCCCTAAGTGCATAGGCTCTTAAGGAGCAGAAGGAGGAATGGGAGATAATATCAAAGGTAGCAGAAGTTATTTCCATTGTATTTCTAATCCTATAATGAAATCGGCTTGTTTATGGTTGGTATCCAGGGCTAAGCCCTAAGCCCTCTTTCTGTAAAGAAATAAGGTTTTTATTAATTGTATATTTACAGCAATACAAATTCACTGCATAAGATCTGGAACATTTAGAAACTGTTATGATCTTTTTCTTTCTGTAAATCTTTGTAGTAGTTGTTGTTTGTTTCTTATTTTTGGAAAGGGTGATATGTCCCATCCAATAAATCCCATCATATTTCATAATTTGAGAGTATTTTAAAATTTAAATAAACTTCTAAAAATTTTAGTACTTTTAGATTTACAGAACAGTTGCAAAGATATTATGGAATTCTATTTCCGTATACCCCTCAACCAGTGTCTATTTTTAACATGTTACATTACCATGGTGCGTATGTCACAGCTAAGAAACCAGCACTGGTGCATATTCATTAACTAAACTCCACTCTGTTTGGATTTCACTCGTTTTTCCATAATGTCCCTTTTCTGTTCCAAGAGCCCATCAAGATACCGCGTTACATTTAGTTGTCACGTCTCTTTAGCATCCCCTGGTCTGTGAGAGCTTCCCAGGTTTTCCTAGTTGCTCATGACCTTGACAGTTTGGAGGAATACTGGTCAGTTTATTTGGAAACTACCTCTGAAAGAGGTTTGTTTAATATTTTTTTCATGGTTAGATTGGGGTTATGGGTTTCAGAGAGGAGCACCACAGAGCTAAAGTGCCATTCTCATCAAATTATATCAAGCATACATGCTATCAACATGACGTATTTTTGTGATGATTTTAAACAAAGAATTTAACAATTACAGACTTGCATAGGGGATAAACACCATATATATATTTGGAAATGTAAGGAGAAATTGGGTATTTTTGTAGTAAAGTGATATATTTCTGTACTTTGCATATGTATACACAAACACATATACACGCAAAAGGATATAGTTTTTGCATACCTACATATGCTTTTTAAAGTAAAAACTGACCACAAGATGTCGCTGTTAACTAATGTATGAGCAAGACGGTTGCTTCAAAGAGCAGTTAGGTTTTGCAAGGCATATGTGGTTAGAACCCATAATTTTAAAACTTTGGCAATAAGTAACCCCCAAAATGTTTCAGTTTTACAAAACCACTAGAATGTTTTGAGTTTGGGATGTTACATTTTTTGTCTTTGAGTTTCACAAAAAATTTTCCCTGGAATTCACACCCAAGTCTATTTATTTGGAAATTTAATTTAAAACAATATGTTTTTTTTTTTTTTAATGAAGTTGAATGCTCTATTCTTAAATAGAAAACAAATCCACAGAAATCACTCTGAGTTTTTATTATCCTTTTGACCAGTAACAATAGCGTTATTTTCACTAATGAGGATTTCCTCAAGAAAAAAATTTAATAGAAAATGAAAGAGCATCATACACAATGCTTTATATAACTAGAATGGGTCTTATCCCCAAATAATAACTTAGAAATAAAATTATTAAATTTGGATCTTTTACTTTTCCACTACATAATTTTAAAAAATGACTCTGCATGTAAAGAGGAAAGAAGTCTATTTTTAACCCCCTACTCCCAGCATATCCATATTTAAACTTTCCTGGATATAACAGTTTTAATTTCCAAAGCAGATCCTGTAACTCTGACTCTGTTATGGTTTTGCTGTTTACTCACCCTACTTTCTCTAGAGTCTCCTCTCCCCTTGTTTTTCTTCTGCCCCTGACAGTACCTTTCATTTGTTCCATTCTTTACGAATTTAGGGTAGCCTTGTCCATTGTTGAATAGCATTAATGACCAGAAAGCTCTTAATAGTTGAGCTACCTGTCTACCTCTCTGTAGCTTTTACCCACTGGCCCTACTTTTGTCCTTGGGAATCATGCAAAGCTAAATCCTTTCTTGCTTTACATAACAGATTTTCAAATACTTGGTGACAATTGTCTTTTACTTCCCTAAGCTTCTCTTTTCATTTCCTAAACTCACCCAGACTTTTTGGCCATTTTCATATTAGTCCTGCTTTTAGATCTCCATCATCCTACCACTCTCCTCTGATATTATAGACTTGCAATGGTCTTCTTAAAATGTGAAGCACAGAACTGAAATTTAATATGGTAGACATAGCTGGAGGAGCGAAGAATGCATTGGGGCCATTTTGGTAACCTGAAGACATTACCCACTTTATTAATTTATCAACCCTTTGTAAACCCTCTGCTAATGAAATACTGCCACCTGGGTTCCTAGTGGTCTGATGAGTGTGTGTGCATGTGTCTGGTGTCTGTGTGTGTGTATGTGTCTGACTCCCATCTACCTCTCTAGCCTTATTCTGAACTTTAATGCTTCTGACATCTAGGTTATGGCTGACCAAACAGAAAAAAACTTTCATTTCCTCTTTTAATGACACAGGCCAAGATGTGTATGTTTGACATAAAATTCTCTCTCTCTCTCTCTCTCTCTCTCTCTCTCTCTCTCTATATATATATATATATATACATGTATATGTGTGTATGTGTGTGTATATTTATATATATCCAATGAGTTCTTATATCATTTATGTGGAATCTTTCCATGTGATTATCAATAGTACAGAAAAGGGGAAAGTCATATTTGCTAGATTTCTTTAATAATGTAGCCAAAGCAGGCCAACTGGAACTGGAGTTGAAATCCCAAATGTTTGAATTGTCATCTAGATTTAAAACCTAGGACCTAAATTAACTTATGAATTAACGAACTCTCTTGGAATACAATGCCTAAGCTGGATGGCTATATAAATAGCAAACAATGGGATAGTAGGATAGTGAAGTGGCTTAGGATGTAAGGATAAGAAACAGATGGACTGGTTTCAAGTCTGTGTCTCCCGCTTACTAGCTATGATACTTGGGCAGCCCCCGTATTTG
This sequence comes from Neofelis nebulosa, assembly GCF_028018385.1. Lineage (NCBI taxonomy): Eukaryota > Metazoa > Chordata > Mammalia > Carnivora > Felidae > Neofelis > Neofelis nebulosa. Next base: position 36,384,267 of record NC_080782.1, on the reverse strand, counting down.
CTTTGATACCTACTCCCAGGGTCGGTGTCAGGGTTAATTGAGGTGAGGTATATAGGCTCTGAGTATAGCACCTGGTCCATAGAGTGCACTCAGTGAAATATAGCTATTATGATTAATAGCAAACAATTCTCAAATACATTCGTACTTTCTGTATACATAGAATTGACATATTTAAAGAAACACATTGATGGATTTACAATGATACCAGAATACCTGGCCTCTCTGTAGTCCAGTTAGTGCTTATGAAAAAGCTGTCAAGAATTGGAGAATTGGCTTCCTGTGATGGGATAGAACGATCTCACAGAGGATTGATTTTTAACTGAAGCTTAATCAACAATCTAACCAAGTGATCTTTCTCCTTTCCTGAATGTGTCAATAGTAGCATTTGGCTCTGGTTTATTGGACCACCAAATTTTAGTCTGCATGGGGTCACGACAGAGAGGGTAGCTAAACCTCCTTCGTTTCTCTCCTCACTACCTCTTCAAATTCTGGGTCTTCTTTTCAACTTGGGGCTCTCAAAAAACTGAGACTTGGCTGGAGGAAAATAAAAACCTTCGTATGATAAACCACACTTTATTCCCTTGGTATTTTAGAAGAATGGTTCCATTAAAATCAAGGCCTCTGTATTGGTTCCTTTAAATGAAGACAGTTTGGAGAATTTCAAAAGGCTTTCACCATTACCTCATTCCCATCCCATGGGTGCCTTTAAACAGCCAGCTCAGCAGGAAATCAGATGATGAATTTCTCAATACTGTGTTATAAACTAAAGAACGACAGACTTTCCTCCCATGTCCAGTATCCATCGTTATCAGTCTTTCACCAGAAGTCCAGCATCTGGCACAGGTCTCACAATATGTTGCCCCAACACAATTTGGCTCTGGCACAGTGACCATGTCATCTTCACTGATAATTAAGTGATTTGTTCCAACCGATTTGTCTGACACTAGAATATGTCACAGCTACAATATAGATCTGCTATTATGAATTATGTATGTTATTGAGTTATTAGGAAAGCAGATTGAGCCATATTCACCTACAGGCTCTATGGTATCATGAAATTTAAATTAGGCAATTTGATAAAATTTATTAATTCCTTTAGCAATTTACTACATAAGTTCTGTAGTCACAGGTGTTTTGTCAAGTTATTCATACAGATATCCTGACTACAGTCCTGACTTAGGGATCTATAAAATCTGTAGGGGTTTCCCCTTCTTTTCTTTGGATCTTACTCTATTAAAGAGACAATTTTATCATATATAAAGCTAAAACTTTATTTTTGCATTGATAATTTGCACGCAAAAGATACCTTCTCAAGTCAGGAAATTTCAAATTTGGATCCATAGTTCCGTTCCTTTCCAGTTTGTGAGAGCAATTTTTCCCTTTGAAAGGAATCTATACATTAGCTTGAGAGGCAATACTTAGAGTGCATTTATAAGCAACACGCACAATCTCATTAAGTTCTCTTTAATTTAATTTCAATGGTATTGATTTTATCTGAAGAACACATCATTCTTGATTTTTCTGATGTACACAAATTACTGTAAACCTCACTCTCTGGCCTTTTTCTCTCAGAGGATGGTTAAGGTCAGTGATGATGTATGTTCCAGGACATTGTCAGGAAGGAGAGTAAAAAGTCCTCTCTAAAAGCTGTCCCCTTCACTTGTCTTCTTATAATTGGAGATGGGCGGGGGGGGGGGGGGGCGGGGAACTACCCACCAACATGGTTGCTGGCTCTAAATCTGTGTACCTTCTTCGCTCTGGAGCTCAGCGCAATCTGAGCATTGGGACAGACTCTCTGTGGGAGTTGGTAGAAGTTCATCACTCAACCCTGTGCTTATAGACCATAAATGTTCCAGGAAAACATCACAGAGCACTGGGCCTGTTGGTTCAATGGCCCCAGACTCTCAGTCCGTCCTCTTTGATATAAGTGAAATAATCTGGGTTCTAAAACACAATGCCTTTGCAATCCAATGGATCACTAAACAATTTATATGACGTCGATTCAGCTTCTAAAGCTGGTCGGTGAATACCAGGAGCGGTGTGCCGACTTACAGTTGGTAGACAGACCTAGCTTTACTCCATGTTTTTTTTGTGTAAGTTAGCTAACCAAAAGAACTACCAACGTTGGCATATGAATACGAAATGGATATTTATATCACAATTCACTTATAAATGACAAATTTGTGAGAACAGGGAGGCTTATAATGATTGATCTCCCCATGTGCGCATGGCTCTGTCATGTTACAAAACTGACATGATTTTCCAAAGAAAAGCATGTTTTCCCTCTACTGAGCAGATCCCTCAGATTCTGCTCTCATTTATGCACTATGGGCATCAGCAGGGAATCTGGCAGAGAGACTCTCTGCTATTAATGACTTTGGACCAGGAAATTTCCTTGAAATTCTTATTGGCACTACAAATGTCATCTTCACTTATTGTCTGGAGTTTATAGGACTTGTTGGATTTGCAATGGCTCATTTTAATCTGCAGTTCGAGATGATTTCCATGGATCATCATCAAAAACTGTGTATTAAAACTCTGTTACTTGACTCTATCTATTACCTAATATGGATTAGAAGCCTTCCAATGAGGTAGAATGAATTGGCTATGGATCTATTTCCGCATCTGAACTTAAGCACCGAACTCCGGTAATGCCAGCAGCTCATCACTGCCCTCGTCTTTGTTACCTGCCCTTCCCCCAGTGATCACATAGACAAATGTAGCTTGAGTCCCCTCCCCCTTCCTGTCCATCTGCCACAGATTCACTTTTCACCAGCACTTAATTCTCTATCAAAATATTTTTCCAGGATGAGAAAAGAACCAACTTCCAGGCAAAAGAAAAAAAGTGATTCTAGTTAATGACTTCCAGATAAGAATTTGCTTATTTTCCTAATGGCCTACTGTGTCCTGCTAAGCTATCATGTCACAAACAGAATAGATTAACTTTAATGGGAGAACTGCCTAAGGATCTTGGGACATAGCCACAGCCCCTTTGTCTACATAAAATATTTTTTTTTAAATAAATAAATTAATGGGAGCTGCAAACAAGTGGAATCTAAGAATAATATAACTAAGTCTTCGGGCAAAATATTTTTACAACATGTGAAATTAATAAACATAAAACCTCTAGAGACTAAATGCATCATTTTTCATCTATCATGAGAAAACATTTTCTGTACATGGGAGATGGTGTGGAAAAAGGTGACTGTGGTGAGAACGCGTTTGTTCCCTTGAAGGCAAGATTGAGAATTCCAGTCTTGCATTGTGTCACGCACACACCCCTCTGCTGTTTTCTGCCATAATTACCTGAGACACATCACCCAGCGCAGCCACTAATATGAAACCCCTGCTCAACAGAATGTAAACACTACACAAACAGTAATGATGGTCTTTAGCTCACCACAGTGGGCTGACCACATCAAACGTGAATGAATAGTTGGTTTCCAGAATACTGTCAAATAACAGAAAACCATCTGTTGCCGAAAATAACATTGGGTGGTGGAAAAAGAGATCCCCAAATTGTTTTTTCCCTCATAATAATAAATGAAATACAGTAAAACTATTAATAAAAACACAATAGCAGACCGGAGCTATCATTTAAGAAAAACATTTCAGTATGTTTTATTATAGTTAACAGTTACAGAGAGGAAAAGTAAAAATTTGGGCAGAACTGTGGTTACCATTTTCAGAACTACGCTAACATGGAGAGTACCTCACCTGCCTCCAGGAAAATACTTCCTTTTTGCCTGTTTTTCTCAATCTGTAAATGATGCCCAAGGGGGATCTCTTTAAAGAGATACTGGGTTTAATGTTTGTAACGTAGTTTTTTGCCCCGAAGTTAAAAAAAAAAAAAAAAAAAAAAAAAGTAAAGTACAAAGTATTATTATAGCATTTGTGGCATTTAAACCTATAATTAAAGTGACCAAATATTTTCCATACCCCCCCCCCCCGCTTACATTCAGTTCTTTACAAATTTTTTGCAAGTTCATAATTTGAAGCTAAAACTTTCCCCATTCTACTCATTAGTAGCTTGGAATCACTTAAAAATTATTCAAACAAGTTTATGTTTTGGTGATCTGTCTTGGATAATTTGGAAGCCACTGATGTTTCTATGTAAAGCAATAATAATTCTGTATTTTGGATTAGACCTTAAAATGAAATGTAGCATGCAGGACACCAAAGGGAGCTTAAATTCAGTTGGGAAATAATAGTTTAATGATAATAATATCATTCATAGATTAAAACCATGATGTAAACATGTTCTGTTGCAAATTTTGCTTTGGAAATGCATTATTGATACTTGGATCAGTTCCTCCTCTCATTTGACTTATTACCTCATCAACTGGTTGTTTGAATGCTGTACAGAAAACGTAGAATATAATAATTGTTTTCATATTTTGAAAAAGACTATATTTCTAGAAACAAGATAGACTCCAAAATTTTCCCTTACATTATGCTTCTTCATCGTTTAAGAAAAACAGTAAGCATGTAAACTTTTAAGATGAATTATGATCTTATAAACATATACTATAACAAAATTCCATCAGAGATTAATGATAATATTTTAGTTTTTGCTCTTTAACACTTAAGCAATAGATATTATGAGGCGGGGGTACAGGATGAGGGCGGAGAGGAGGAAGGTGAATAATCCTTTCAACTTTAGGTATTACATATACATTTCTTTTATATTTGTTTCAAATCCAGTAACCAGACAGTGCAACTGGCCAGGCTATTCATTCTATGTTGTCAATAAAAGGAACAAGCGGATGAAGACTTGTTTTTTTCATTCTCAGAGGTTTGGTAAAGATACTGCATATTTTGCACACTTAAGAGCACAGATCATCATGTGTTTTTTTGAGAATATTCCATGTTCCACTGGATCAGGCAAAAGCAGCACCAAAGAATTAGACACAGAGAGTTATTTCAAGGAACTGAGAGAAACAGAAAGTAATTTCAATACAGCGTGTTGAATGATACCTTGAAAGTAAATTTTCAGGGTTTGGGCAGTAGCTGGAGGAGAAAGTTGTAACAGCCCTGGACAGTCGGCAAGGACAGTTTAGAGGATGGTGAGCTACCTCAGACCTTTTCCAGTGAGTCTCCAAATGCTCTGGAATTTAATGAGATCCTTGTTTCTCATAGTATGGTCCAGGGACTGGCATCATTGCATTTCCTGGAAGCTTGTTGATATACAGAATTTAGGGCCCCAATCCAGACCTCCTGTATTTTAGAGATTACTAGGCAATTCATGTGTACATTAAGTTTGAGACGCATTATCCTAGATTCTGTCTTCTTAATAACCTTCAAACCCAGCTGAAAACAGGCATTTGTATTTCCTTCTATGTTTGAATTTTGGGAAGACACCTCTCAAAGAGCGCCTCCAGCTCATGCAAAGTGTTTCAAGCGGAAAGAATGGTTCCAAGATAACCCTTGATTCTAATTCCCCACAGCCTCCTCGTGAGTAAAATGGTTCACAAGTTCCTGTTTGCCAAGGGCACGTGAAAGAGATAATAAGAGGCCTGGGGATCTGAAGCCGGAAAGGATCAAGAGGGCAACTGGTGGAACAGAGGCCCCTTCTATCTCAGTCTTAGAAATTTCTCCCTATGCTCAGACACCCTCCAGGAAGAGGTGAGGAAGAAGGGTGATGTGGAATGGGAGAATTAGCACAGGGCAGAGTCTTTGATTTAGCCAGTTCATATGAAAGAGACCAAGTTGTAAACCAGAAGAAACTGGTTTGCCTTGCAGGGTGAAGTTTGTAAGGTTGTTTTCTATTAGCAGATAAGGACTAGGAGCAAAAATAATTCTTTTATGCAAAATAAAACTGTACTTTTGTACACCTGATTAATAATATGACCATTTTAAATCACAGTATAAACAAGAGAGATCTTTGCTTAAAATCCTTTAGTGACTTCTTATGGCTACGGAATTTTAACTTGGCACACATCATTTTATTTGGTTCTTGCCTTCCTCTCTAACATCACTTCCTAAAACCAGCAATGGAGACTGGAAAAAAAAGTGTTATAGAAACAGAAGGAAATTTCAGTGCAAGTTCTAGGCCAGTTAGACCTATTGGCATGTGTGTGTATATGTATGTGTCTGTCAGCTTGTCTGGCCGTAATACATATGACAACATTACTCCTTTACCAGTTAACCCTGACAAAAATAACATTGCATGAAAAAATCATCCCCAAACTGAACAGGAGGGAAAATAGCCAAATATACAACTGGCATCAGAATCATATGAACAATTTGTTACAAATTTAAATTCTTGAAACAAAATTGGCTTAAAACACTAAACCGCTTGTACTCATTGATCTGCACATTGGCTGAACATTTTCGAAGCTGGGCTTGTTTGGGTGGTTCCACTGGTCATAACTGGACCCACTCCAGCTTCTGAAGCCAGATTGGTTAGGCCAGCGGTTGTTCCACCCCACGGTTGATATCCTCCTCAGGAGACCAGAGGCTAGCCTAAGCTGCCCTTCTCACTGTGCTGCCAGAAGTTCTAATCTACAGAGCCCAGCAGCAGACAGATTATAAACCTGCTTATGTCATTGATGCCAACATCTCCCTGACCAGAGATAGTCACAGGAAAACACCCTTTGTCAAGGAGTGGGAAAGTCTGTTCCTCCAACTATAGAAAAGCACTGCCAAAGTTACAGGCCAAAGAATATGGATGGATAATTCAATAACTATGGATGGAACAAAGAACAAAAAAAGTAATCCACTTCGACACAAATCTCCTCTTAAAAATAACTGACACCACATCATAAGGATCTAGCGATTAGTAACAATTAGCGATGCAAATCTAGCCCAGTGGTGGTTAATCTCTCCACAATATGTTCCCATGATCAAATCCTGTTTTGATTTTCCTACCTTTTAGAAAAAGTTATGTATAATTATAAAATTAATCACCAAATTATGTTTAATAATTTACACATTTATAAATTCAATTGTATTACTTTCATGTTCTAGAGAGGGGTCAATAAACTACATAGCCTGCAGGTCAAATCTTGCCAACCACCTGATTTTGTAAAGTTTTATTGGATCACAACTACCCTCATTTGCTTACCTATTGTTGATGGCTGCTCTTATATATAGCTACAACAGCAGAGTTGAACATTTGTGGTAGAGATCATGTTGCCTGCTGAAATATTTACTGAAAAAGCTGAAAATATTTACTCTCTCACCCTCCATAGAAAACTAGACACTTCTGATTATCATATTTAAGGCACGATTACCAGTTAATTCTTCTTAGATACCACTAACGATTATCTTCTTTCAAAAAGAAGAAAGCTTTATTAACAGAACCAGGATTGCAAAGCACATCTGGCTGACTCCAAGGCCAATGCTTCTTCCAGGATACCATACTGTGTCCACAGTATTTATTCTACTTTTAAGAATGCTCTCCAGTCTGATATGGGAGGGAAAAGAGAGGGACCTATATGTCGCTTACATTCGAATCATGTGAAAAATTTTTTGAAAATTCAAGCTCTTGAAACAAACTGCATGCTTCAGACTTTGATACCTTTTTAAAAAATTTTTTTTATGTTTATTTATTTTGAGAGACAGAGCATGAGCGACAGAGGGGCGGAGAGAGAGGAGACACAAAATCTGAAGCAGGTTGCAGGCTCTGAGCTATCAGCACACAGCCAAACACGGGGCTTGAACCCATGAACCGTGGGATCATGACCTGAGCCAAAGTCGGACACTTACCCGACTGAGCCACCCAGGTGCCCTGACACTTGGCTATCTTAACAAATGTCATAGGTGATCCTTATTTACATGAAAAAGAAGGAACAAGAGGTGTAAGTGAAAGAAACAACTTATGATGTTGGATTTGAGAAGAGTCGTAAAAGCTTCACATCATTATGGTAGTTCATAGAGAATCAATGAGGCAGGGGAAAAAAAGGACTGCTAAGGAGAACTAAGACCTTGATCTGAAGTCGTCTAAAATATATCTGGAGTACATTATATTCCAGCCCTCCCTCAGTTTCTCACTTTGGCTCTACTTTTGTTAATTATGATTTTCATGTGAGTCTCTAATCCAGAAGTAATTTAGATACATAGAAAACTTGGGAGGACAAGGGTAATGTCTGCATGCTATAGACACAGATGTCTGCTTTATGAATGGAATATTCTAACAGCCCACTTTTCCAAAAAGCATTTGGGCGGGCAGGTTTTAACAACAACAACAAAACGTGATGCAACATTAATGCAGTAGAAATAGATTATCTTTGTGTATATCTATATTGTGAATTTTCTTTTGATTTGAAATGTTGAATATGACTTTTCTTTTTGTTTAAAAATTTCAGTAAAGGGAGGCACCTGGGTGACTCAGTCGGTTGAGTGTCTAACTCTTGATTTCAGCTCAGGTCATGATCCCAGGGTCATGGGATGGAGCCCCATGTCAGGCTCCACGCTGAGTGTGGAGTCTGCTTAACAGTCTCTCTCTCTCTCTCTCTCTCTCTCTCTCTCTCTCTCTCTCCCCCCCTCCACCTTTGCCCCTCTCCCTTGCTCTCTCTCTCTTTCTAAAATAAATAATAGTAATAATAATAATAAAATAGAGAAATAAATTTCAGTAAAGAAATAAACCTAGGGGCGCCTGGGTGGCGCAGTCGGTTAAGCGTCCGACTTCAGCCAGGTCACGATCTCGCGGTCCGGTCCGTGAGTTCGAGCCCCGCGTCAGGCTCTGGACTGACGGCTCAGAGCCTGGAGCCTGCTTCCGATTCTGTGTCTCCCTCTCTCTCTGCCCCTCCCCTGTTCATGCTCTGTCTCTCTCTGTCCCAAAAATAAATAAAAAACGTTGAAAAAAAAATTAAAAAAAAAAAAAGAAATAAACCTAGACAAATTGTTATTAGCATTCCATTTCCCAGGTTCAGAAAGATGTCTAGAGTGGGCTCCAGCCCCTAACCTGCAGGGCTTGCTCAAAGGCATTGGAAACAGTCTTACTACCACTGCCTAATTGGCATAATAGGAGCAGTGTTGCTTTTCCCGCCCAAAAGCCACATTAGGCACTGAAAAATCTTTCATAAAAACTGGAGAGTCCCTGCCCAAAGAGATGCCTGGCAACTGGTCTTTCCCAATTCAAGGCTTTCTGAGATGCAGAGACAAAAATAGCCCAACTCAAGCCACCACTAAAGAATATTCCAGTGAGAAAATTCTCAGAATAATATTCTGAAAAGCTTAGAGTATGCTTTCCTTCAAGTATGAGGAAAAATTAAAGATACCTGACATGCATCCTCAAATTTGAAAATAGACACATGTTTCTCTTCTGGTAGAGAGATTTCTGAGGCCTGGAGGTTTAATGGAATGGGCTATGCCTTCTGGTTTTCAAGGGCCCATGGGTCTGGGAAGAAGATGGGGCAACTTTATTCCTGACCCAGTTCTCTGCAGTTTTTTAAGAGTCCGAGAGAGGATTGCATTGGCTTTTTTGTGTGTTTGTGTGTTTTTAATGTTTATTTATTTTTGAGGAGATGGAGACACAGAATCCGAAGCAGGCTCCATGCTCCAAGCTGTCAGCACAGAGCCTGACGCAGGGCTCGAACTCACAAACCATGAGATCATGACCTGAGCCGAAGTCGGACTCTTAACCGACTGAGCCACCCTGATGCTATATGCAAAGGAGCATGAACGTTAGTGGTGGGCATGAGCTGAAGAGCTACTCAGGAGGTCATAGAGGTCAAGTGGTTAGGCATTCATACCAGAGACAGGATTGATGATTCTGTACCTTTGGCCTGTCAAAGGGAGTCAGGGCTGTCCTTTGGAGACAGAAAGGAGAAGAAAAAAGGAAAGGTGAAGAAAAAAATATGCCCAAATATCACCTGAGCATCATGTTAATAGAAGATACTAGAAGAAGATGAGAGCAGTCAATACCAGAGTGAGGCCAGAGATATTTCTCTGTCACCAACACTATTTTTGCTTCACCATGCCCCCAATAGCAGAGAATAAGTACCTAGAAAGGGAAGAAGATGGGGTTTCTTTGAGCCAGAACCTGCCGCCTTCTTCCAAGAGCTGAGGAGGGAAGATTTTTAGTCTGTGGTGGATCAGGGAAAGGGATGATCCTTGAACTGAACTGACATTAAAATTTTTACAACACGGACACCTGGGTGTCTCAGTCGGTTAAACAACCAACTTTGACTCAGGCCATGACCTCACGGTTTGTGAGTTTAAGCCCCACGTCAGGCTCTGTGCTGACAGCTCGGAGCCTGGAGCCTGCTTCGGATTCTGTCTCCCTCTCTCTCTCTCTGCCCCTCCCCTGCTTATACTCTGTCTCTCTCTCAAAAATAAATAAACATTAAAAAAAATTTTTTTTTAATTTTTACAACAAAAAGGAATATATACCATAGCAAACAAAGAGAAATCTCAGCTAGTAACTGGAAATAATTTCTGGGAGAAAATTCTCCATGGGTCTCTTGCATTTCTGCACTTCTTTCAAACAGAGGCACTTAACTGCCTTTGTTCTGGACTACCTTTTCAAAGATAGCTGTATAATAAATAGCACTGAAGACAGATACAGTGTCTCCTGATGCCAAAGGCCAGTATAATAAAACTAATGTCTCCCTTCAGAGCAGTAAGCCGATTTACTGCCCATACTAAAAGATTTGGGTTCTATTAGCTTGGAGTCCCTCTCCTACAACATCACCTACTATGTGTGCAGGTGTAATATGGTCCTCTTTAGGTCACTCTGTGAGGATTGAGATTTATGTAACTAGCACAAACATGATAATCCTCTGGCAACTACCACTGCTAAGAGTAACAACAATCTGTCTCTTAGCTCTGACCAAGGTATCTTGTATCCTCTACCACTAACAGTGAAACTGTGGCAGGCTAATTGGTCTTATTTTTTTACAGTTCTTGATAGGGAGTACACAAGAGTGTGTATATCAGGGGATGTGCAAAAAGGGAACCTTTGTGCACTGTTGGTGGGAATGTAAATTGGTACAGCCACTATGGAAGACAGTATGGAGGTTCCTCAAAAAAGTAAAGGTAGAACCACCATATGACCCAGCAATTCCACTTCTGGGTATTTATCTGAAGGAAATGAAAATATTAACTCAAAAAATGCACTCCATGTTCATCCTTAACATTATTTACTATAACCAAGAAAAATGGAAGGATTCTTGGCTACTTTTCTTGAATTAGTGATGTATTTATTGAGTTCCAGAGACAAATGTAAAATTTTTCGCATCAGACTTAAGTATCTTAATTCCATAATTTCCTGTTAATAATATCCATCAAAAGCATTACATTGACTTTTTCCAAGTTTTTACTCAGGGGGAGATGTGTATCTACTTGTTCTTATTTTAACTTATTTCTTGTTAAGACTTATAATCTTTACACGATTTCTTTTTCCTCTGAGAGCAACTGAATTATGAAAAAAACATAGCTATGAAATTGATTTTAAGTGAGGTAGCCAAGAATCCTTTCCAGTGGGAGTGGTAACTTCAATTTTCAGATGGTTTTTATATAAACTGTCCCATTTGATTTTCACAAGAACATTAGATAGCATGACAGGCATTTTTATACACATTTCCCTAAATTAATTTTTTCAGGCTCTCGAGTGGGCTATTGTGGGGATTAGAAATCGAATCGAGAAGGACCTCACACCCTTTAATTGTTCAATAAATCGTAGCCATCATTGCTACTGTTTCACGTGGGTGAGAAGTGAGACTTAGGGTGATTAGGGCCTGCCACAGTCTCCTGACACACAGTCCAAACTACCTCCCAGGGATCTCCACTTAATTTTTCCCTTCCCAAAATGGGGATTGACTTACCAATAGAAAAGCAACATGAATAATCGCACTGATAGTATTCTACCTGAGGGACCTCAGGGTTTTAAGCTCAACAGTTTTACTTCTGGACAAAGGGGCTCTGCCGAGTCCCTGATCCCGTCAACTCCCCACACTCCCAGTGTTGATCTTCAGAAGAGAAAGAAAAAGGGGCGCCTGGGTGGCTCAGTCGGTTAAGCGTCCGACTTCGGCTCAGGTCATGATCTCATGGTCCGTGAGTTCGAGCCCCGCGTGGGGACCTGTGCTGACAGCTCAGAGCCTGGAGCCTGCTTCGGATTCTGTGTCTCCCTCTCTCTCTCTGTTCCTGCCCCGTTCATGCTTTGTCTCTCTCTGTCTCAAAAATAAATAAACATTAAAAAAAAAAAAAAGAAGAGAAAGAAAGGAATCCCCTAGTCCTTTTCTCTTAAAGGTGGAGGAAAACACCTTTCGAAACGGCTGCTGCTGTCAAAGTCCAGGCCTTGATTTGTGAAGCTTGGTCTTGTAAAGTACTAAATAGTAGTAAGATGGATTTACATTCGTAAACTTTGCTTCCCCTAAATGGGAGGAGAAAGACCACTCACGGGAAACAAAGACACCAGTCCTGCATCAAGACAATGTAGAACAGTAAATTAACTGCACACAAGCTCGGAAACTCAGTGTGAATGTAGGCCTAGAAATTTTATTTTAAGATAGTTTGAAGAGTCAAAAAACTCCCAGAGCCTATTCATCAGTCTTCACACCTCCTCTTTACCTGAGTCATGCACGTTGCTGGGGAAAGAAAAGCCACAAATGCAAATGCAGTGAAGTTGGTTGGAGACCAGTTGAAAGACAGGTCTTCTAAACCTAACCTTCTCCAGATGGGAAGATGTAAGTGTGAGAATTTAAATAAACTCAGATGCGGCCATTGAAAATCTGCTCAATATGCAGAGAAGACATGCGCAACATTTTCCAGAATATAGCAGTAAAAAGTTTTCTTATTTAAGAGGAAAACCATCTTAAGCATTCCCAAATAAATTAGCTTTGACTATTTCAAGCCATGGGAGAACCTGGTAATAATCATTCTTATGACCCACTGTCTGTCTGCTCACATTTCTCACAGAATTTTCCCGATCTTTTAATTACATCTGTTTACATTTTTATCTGGCCCCAAAGAGGACTCAGTGTTGTCTCTTCACTTTCTGGCCTCGGTTCCCATTGACATCAGATTTCTCTATGTGAAAATCAAGCAAAGTGTATAAAATAAAAGTACAGCATGAATGACTTTTATCAATTTGCTTTGTTTTAGTGGCTTTGCCTATATAACGACTTTGCAACTCAATTTGTAACTTCAAGCAGTAGTCTCATTTGAACTGGGAGAGAAAGATCATGTCGGGGGTTGAGAAGCCACAGGGAAGGTGAGGGGGGTTGAGTTGATAAAATAGGAAAGAAGCTAATAAGCCCATATTCTTATCCTAGAAGCTTACCTACCATAGAAGAAGCCTGGCAGATGCCATAGGGTGAGGTCAGCAAGGACAACTGGGCACTGGATTTGAGGACTGAGGCCAGGAGAGTGGCCCAACGAGGCACAGACCCCAATCAATTGATCTGAGCAACAAAAAAGTATCTGGGCATAAAGTCTTGAGGGACCAGGAAAAAGCTAGAGCAAATACTCCGTGAGTCTCCCAAAAGCCTTTTTTGAAAGAGCGGCTATGAAACATTAAGAGGAATTTTAGGTGGCTCAGTCGCTTGAGCGTCAGACTCTTGATTTCGGCTCAGGCCATGATCCCAGAGTTGAGGAATCGACCCCTGCATCGGGCTCCACCGTGGCTGGAGCATGCTTGTGATTCTCTCTCTCTCCTTCTGCCCCCCCCCCCCCAAAGTAAAAAAAAAAGTAATTAAAGAGAGGAATTTAGGTGTGTCTGGTATTTTAGCAAACATCTCAGGGCGTATACATCTAGATGTGTATTGTCCAGCATATGAATCACCAAACAAAATTAATCTCTAATCCACTGAGGCTGCTGTTAACAAGCTCAGTTTTGAAATTCCTATGTTAAAATTGCTTTCACAGTCCACTTAGCACACAGTGAGGTCAATGATATTTTTCACGGAGAAGGCTAGCAGAATTCATGTTTATGCGTCTGCTTGTTCACTCTACTTCCAAAATCTCACCCCTACACTCACCATAATCTCATGTAAAGGCAAAAGACTAAATTAGCTATTACCTGTTGTGGCAATCAGACATTTTGAAATAAAAATGTAGAACTGCTGCCTCATTTACACCCTCAGATCACTAATAGTGGCCTAGTGAGAGTGGTACAGAGCGATTCCAGGCATGGAATAGCTCATTCCTAGAAGGCATTAGAAAGTTCGAATAGTTACAAAGGTTTATATGAGACTGTGTCTCACTGAAGTGGCTTGAGTAACCCCAGTGAATGTTCTGAAAAAATACACTTCTCATCATCTTATTCTGCGTGTCCCACTTGCATTGACTGGACTGCCATTGGCCCTCTCCATATACTTGCATGCTGGCCGAATCCCTTCCCAGGACCACAAACAGAAGGCAGGTTGATGTGCAGAATTCTTAGCCAGATAGGTACTAAGTGCCAGGGAGGTGCTGCTGATCTGAGATAGGGTCTCCTATTACCTCAGCGCCTAATTCAGTACTCTGGCAAAATGTTTTCAAAACTTGAATTCACTGTTCTCAGTGCTTTCTCATTAATATCTTTCCAAGACACTTCATTTGTAGGGATTATACCTTCTAGGATGTTAGACCACCTTTCCCTACCACACACACACACACACACACACACACACACACACACACACACATTCCTGACCAGCTGTTTTCTATCTTTATAGTTTCCAAAGAGATGTACAAGGAGAGAGAGTCATAGTAGTAATAGCCATTGGGTTGTGGGGAGTGAAGAGAAATCTCAAAATAAGGCACCCATTTAGTAGTTACCTAAGTTTCTAGACTGATGATTTACTTCTGACACAGGAAAAATAGCAGAGAGGAAAACTTTTACCTATTCTTAATTGTCAAAATAAGCTTAGAGTACCTGTTGCAATTTTCTACCCAATTCTCTTAACTTTGTAGTTTATGAAAATTCTTCATGGATACTCGTAATGGGCTTATTGTCAATTCTGGTTTAGAGCGCTCTAACTTTTGTGATTTTCCTCTGCCTTCACAGATATTTTTGTGCAGAGTTGAGACCAGCTGGATCCTGGGCTGCAGACCATATGCCATTTACACCAGAAACCTCTTTCCCCTCTGGTCCTGCTTACAATTACTCCCATCTTCTGATTTCCTGGATTTTGGCACCTCAGTACAATTTTTACATCTGCTTCTTAACTGGGTTGGTGACCCTCCCTTTCCAAGCTTCTTGTACATTGACTCTGCACACACTTCTGGGATCTGTTCATTTCTTTGGATTTGGTGACATCCATCCCCATCTCTTAACCTACTATCGTTCCAGTTTTTGTACCGATACAATGACTAAACAGACTTGCCCATCACCGCTGAATCACAGCCAAACAAAGGGTAGTAATGATTATTTTGTAATACCACAGTCTATGTATAGTCCTTGAATCAGGTGAGTTTTTCTTTCTGGAGTGTAAGTATTATATTATTATTATGTACTTATTAATGTTTTTGTGTGCAGCCTATGGCCTTTTACCACTAAAGACAATTTCCCCTTCATGGGCGCTAAATAGAAAATGTATTTATTTAGGCAGGAGCCTTAGTGAGATCTGGATTGCCAGAGAATATCTTATATTTGGAAAAAAATACAAAATTATACATGAGATCATTTGAAGACCTATGTGAAGAACTGAAGCAAGACTATGAAGTGTGATGTAACAAAAAATTATTGGGTTAAGATCTGGAGCTTTTATGTTTACAGTATTATTGTAAACCTAATCTACTGAAACTAAATTGATTCATAGGATGGATATCTGGTCATGCTTAATTGTATTAATTCTCACCTTTCCTTATCTTTTTGGACTCAGAGGTGGGAAGAAACAAGAATTTTGATGTGCTTGGTGCTCTTGCCCAAGCACTGAAGCACTACAAGGGAACAAAGGTTTGTGCTTTTGAAATGACCTCACAGTGGATCTAACAATGTACCAGTTAAATCTTATTCCAGAATGCAATTATTTCATTATTAAAATGAAGCACAGTGAGTTAGCTGCTGTTAGCAGCTGAAAGAATAGCATCACTGATTTGGAGGACTTCGAGAATTCTTCAGACATCCACCAAAAAATCAGAAGGCCAGCACCATGAGCAATGAGGTCACGATCTTTAAGGTGACTAGTAATATGTTTTCTGTGTATGTCCTGTCTCTCTAACGCTTTAAACTTTTATCATATAGTTAAAAACATCTACATTATTTATATATTTCTATGGAGCAGTATACATTTCTTTATTCATCTGATTTCACAATCCCTTTTGGATTAAAAAAGGCATGAGAAACAAACAGCATACTTTTGAGTTGTCATGTAATTTGTTTAGTTACATATCTTTTTTCCCTTTGTGAAGGGATTTGATATTTTTATTTATATTTTTCTTTAAATGTCCCCTTCTTATTCTTTGGAATATGAGGCCAGCATTCTTTAAGATATTATGTCTTTGAATCTGAAGTCTTAATCTGATGTGATTTAGTTTCTACATAGTTTATACATGTACATCACTATATTTCTAGATACCTAATTTTAAAAAAAAATTAAGTTTATTTATTTATTAGAAAGAGAGAGACAGAGACAGAGATGGTGGGGGGAAGGGCAGAGGGAGAGGAAAAGAGAGAGAATCCCAAGCAGGCTCTGCACTGTCAGCACCGAACCCGACGTGGGGCTCAAACTTACAAACCGTGAGCTCATGAACTGAGCCGAAACCAAGAGTTGGTTGCTTAACCGACTGGGCCACCCAGGCGCCCCAATACCTAATTTTTGAAACTGATTTTGTTTGCTGCTGTATAAAACATTTAATTGGATTTATACTACTAATGAACAAAGACACTGAGGTCTTTTTATTGTGTTTCTCTGTTTCTTTTTTTTTTTTCTTTATTTTTTTAAATGTTTCTTTTTATTTTTAATGGCACCTTTCTTCCCCCAGAAGAGTCTATATTTCAGAACATACGGTCTGCCAACTTTGTTCCATTTCACTGCTGCATTGATACTTCATCGTGATGCTATATTGGGAGAATTCATATATATTGAACAGGGGCTTCCCAGAGTGTGTGAGATGAGCTGACAACAGTAGCATATGACCAATAATGAATTAGAGAGAAGACAGCAAAAACAGAACTTAGGGAACTAGAAATAAGATTAAAATACAAAATGCAAGTACACACCTGAGAAATTAGTTTTAGTTCAGCAGGACTATCGTTTGATTTTCATAAAGCAGACTTTGGATGCTGTCAATTCTAAGTCTTTACTGGCAACAGAATTTTCTACAACGGATAGTATTATATGCATTGGAAAAACATCATTAGTCACAATTAGTTATCAACAAACCGTGAGTTCTTTGATGGCAGCATCTCAGTCTATTCTTTGAATAATCTGAAATATTGAATGATCTATTAAAAACCACTTCCTCAACCCTAGTAGATATTATTGTTCATGAACTGGGATGTCCTCGGCATTAGAGAGAGCAGCGTTGCAGAAGGGAAGGCAGACAGTAAGCCAGGAGCCACAGATCATTATGACCCGGTCTCAAAAAGTTTGCATTTATACAATTCATCAATAAAAAATTTAAGGCATGCTCCCCACTATATGTGTTTTTATTCATAAATGTTTTATGCATACCTCAATTAATGCTTACTATCTCAAGTTACAATTCATGCTAAAAGAAAGGTTCATTTTCAATGACTTTTGTTATAAATCCACCTTCAAATAGTATTCTTAGTTATTTCAATTTTTGGTCTGATTTCCTTAGATAATAAAATTATCTTAGCAAATGATTTTTAATGTGAGCTCTGCCATTTTTTTGCTCACATGTGCTTGCATTATGGCCTCATGTTTAATCCATGGTTTCTTTGCAGAAACTTTTAAAAGCCACCCTTTAAAGGCTTACTTCAGAATTTTAACTTGATAACATGATATGTAAATCTAATTATCTGGGCACACACCAGATTGCCATGGGTCCTCTGGTACAGTCCCTGCAAGACGAACCCCCTTAGCAAGCCTTCATAGGACACAGCAGGCACAGACCCATGTTTCAAAAATCTCTTACATATACAGATAACCTTTGTGGTTTCTCCCAAACTCATGTGCAACCCTCTTCTATGTAACACCACTATTCACTAACGAACCACCTAAAAGATCAGCACACAGAACTGCATTTTCCATTTGAACAAGTCTGTGAAGAAAAATGCCAATGAACAATTTGATGAAAAAGATTTTAAGGTAAGACAATTAACAAAACACAGAGTTTGAATGTGGAAAGAGCTAAAATTTGTCCATATGGGGGGAAATAATCAGTCCACCAAAATACAGAACACAGATACTATAGTAGTAGAAAGATGTAAGAAGAGAAAGACATTGAAATGAGGTTAATGGAAAGTTTATGAATCTTTTTGTTTCTTAATTTTGAATCTTTATGAGTTTTTTTTTTGGTGGGGGTGTAAAAAATTTAAGTTCTACTCTTTTAGCAAATTTCAGTTATATAATGCAGTGTTATCCATTATAGTCACCATGTTTTACATTAGATCCTCAGAACTTATTCATCTTACAGCTAAAAGTTTGTACCCTTTTATCAACTTCTACATATTTCCCCCAGCCTCTGGCAACTGGCACTACTTTCCTACTCTGTGCTTTTGTGAGTTTAACCTTTTTTAAAAAAATTCCACATATAAATGATACGATGCAGTATTTGAATTTTCTTTCTCAGACTTATTTCAATTTGCACTGCCCTCAAGTTCCATCTGTGTTGTTGCAAAAATGGATTTCCTTCTTTCTCATGGCTAAATAATATTCCATTGTTTTATATATATATATATATATATATATATATGTGTGTGTGTGTGTGTGTATATACACATATATATGTGTATACATATATATACACACATACATATATACAATGATATATACATATACAATGATATATATATTATGATATATATATGTGATATATATGTATACAATGATATATATAATGACATATATGTGATATATATGTATATATACAATATCACATATATATATATATATATCATACATCTTATTTATTCATTGATATCTGTTGATGGACAGTTAGGTTATTTTCATGTCTTGGCTACTGTGAATAATGCTGCAATGAACATGGGAATGCAGATATCTCTTCAAGATTGTATTTTCATTTCTTTGCATATATATCCAGAAGTAGGATTGCTGGATGGTATAGTAGTTCTATTTTTAATTTTTTGAGGAACCTCCGTACTGTTTTCCATAGTGGCTGCACCGGTTTGCATTCCCACCAGTGCACAAGTGTTCCCTTTTTCTCCACATCCTTGCTGACGTTTGTCTCTTGTCTCTTTGGTGCTGCAGTTCTAACAGGTGTGAGATGATATTGTGATCTTGATTTCTTTTTCCCTGGTTAGTGATGTCAAGCACCTCAACATGTCTTCTTTGGAAAAATGTCTGTTCAGTTCCTCTGTCCATTTTTTAATTGGACGATTTGAAGCTTTTTGCTATTGAGTTTCATGACTTCTTTATGTATTTTGGATATTAACCCTTTATCAGGTATACAATTTGCAAATTGGTTGCCTTTTCATTTTGGTGATAGTTTCCTTTGCTGGACAAAAACTCTACAGTTTGATGTAGTCTCACTTGTTCATTTTTGCTTTTGCTTCTTTGCTTTGTGTGTCAAATCCAAAAAATCATTGCCAAGACTTAGTCAATTACTGTATAATTTCTGTACAGTTTTGGTTTATTTTGTTACCACACTGTGAATCCTTAACTCTAAGCAACAGTTTATAAATGAGTTTGGTTGTTTAATCCAAATCTACTAATGGTTTGAAATAAGTAAACATATATTTATTTAGAATCTATTAATGATAATGGATCATTAAAATCAACTCTCTAAAGAAAATTCATACACATTAAGAGTTCTCAGGAGTGTCACCTAAATGTGATTCCCTTTTGAAAAACAGAGAGCAAACCATAATAAGCCAAATAACATTTTAAAGTAACTTCTGTACTGTTAATTATTTCAACCAATAAAAAGTTGCTCCTAGGGGTGCCTGGGTGGCTCAGTCAGTTAAGTGTATGACTTTTGATTTCGGCTCAGGTCACAGTCTCACGGTTCAGGAGTTCAAGTCCTATGGCAGGCTCTGCACTGATAGTGTGGAACCTGCCTGGGATTCTCTCTCTTTATCTCTCTGCTCCTCCTCCAGTCATGCTTGCTCTTTCTCAAAATACATAAAAAAATAAAAATTAAAAAATAAAAAGTTGCTTCTAGTCATCAAACTTCGATATAACAAAGAATAATAATAGTATAAATAACGTGATGCAAGTTAAGAGGAAAAAAAGGATACTCCATTTACTGAAAGTCATTTAACTTGTCATGCAGACAACTTCGTGAAACACATGTTCAGATAAGAATTAAGACACTGAAACATATAACAGTTACTAATTCTTAATATATAAATAAAACAGAGTTTATATTAAAAGCCATCCAAGAAATGCAGATTCATATTGCTTCCTAGAAATTTCTTTTGATGTAATTGGCAAGATGAAGAAATGTGACAACATCCTAGCTTTGTATGTGTATCTTTTAGTTGCCTAGAGAATGCAAACATATTTTAAAACCCAGAAATGATATGGATCTAATTTCTGTTTTACTGTCTTGCTAAATTAAGTGGCTATAGATAACATGCAGAATATACCTTTTTTTAAAACTGAGAATATAAACTATTTATAACAGTTACTTTTATTTAAACAGAAAGACATAGGTATTTATGTGATTCCTCAGGCCAGCACTGTTTTGATGTGACAAAGAAATAATCATCAAAATGCAGCTCCTTAAGTAAGTGTCTGATTTCACACTTTAGGAAATGTGCTATCTTTCTGGTTGAGCCGGCAAGAATTGAGAAAGATTAAGAAAGTGTTTAAAGATGTTCATTAAAAAGTAGTTATAAAAATGTGAAAGAGACACAGCACCAAGCATGCCAAACAGAGTAAAACTGTCATCAAAAAGATTCAACAGCTATGAAAAGAGTTCTTCAAAATCTGCCACATTTTTTTCCAGATAAGAAAATCTATCAATTCCAAATGTCCACATTAGTCATGCATAAAGGCACCAACATTTCACAGAAAACAAACAAATCTATCCCAACGAACCCTTGCTGTTTATCACATTCACCAGAGAGGCTAGAAAAAGTCGAGGTAAGTTTTAGTTGTTAGTGAAGTTTTTAGTCCTAAGGTGTTTTTCCAGAACATGAACATTATAGCTATTTGGTTCTCCTTAAATTTTTTTCATCGCAATTTTTATCATTCTACTTTTATTTTTTTCAATGCATTGTTTTAAAAATTACAGAAGTACTACATACTCATATTAATTTGCGAAATAATACAAGATATATAAAGAAAAGGTTAAAATTCTTTTTTCCTCCTCCAAAATCTCTACGTTTATTGTCCTGGGAAATGTGCTAATAGCCTGATGTGTTTTCTCCACCATGGTTTTCCCTCCTCATAAATATTTGTAAACTTTTATATACATGGATATTCATTTTTTATTTTTTGCTCTTATTGCACTTGAATTTTTTAGAAACCAAAACAATAGCTCTGAAATTTGCTTTTTAATTAATTAACTTATTTATTAGAGAGAAAGAGAGTGCACACATGATGGCGCAAAAGCAGGGGAGGGGCAGAGGGAGGGGGAGAGAGAATCTTAGGCAGGTTCCATGCCCAGTGCAGAGCCTGACTTGGAGCTCAATCTTACAACCCTGGTATTAAGACCCAAGCTGAAATTAAGAGTCGGAGGCCTAACTGACTGAGCCACCCAGGTACCCCTGAAATTTGCTTTTTTTAAAAAAAAATTAATGTTTATTTATATTTGAGACAGAGAAAAACAGATGGTAAGCAGGGGAGGGGCAGAGAGAGAGAGGGAGACACAGAATTTGAAAGAGGTTCCAGGCTCCAAAGCCATGAGCATAGAGCCCAATGAGGGGCTCAAACTCACAAACCATGAGATTGTGACCTGAGCAGAAGTCAGAGGCGTAACCAACTGAGCCACCTAGGCACCCTTGAAATTTGCTTTTTAAATTGAACTACATGTCCCTACCATTCAGATCAATATAGTTGATGATTAGCACCATTATTTTAATAGCTATATAGTATCCATAGTATGGTTAATCATTTGTGTGTTATTGTGTGTGTGTATGTGTAGGTGTGGGTGTGGGTGTAGGATATTCAGGGATCTCCCCTCCTCTATATTTTCCCACTACCAACAATGCTGAAACAAATATTGAACATGTATCTTTATGCTTTTATTTCTATGAAACATATTGTCAAAAATGAATTGGCGAAGTCCAAGGATGAATGTATTGTTACTTTTAAAATTATTTAAAACATGGGGCGCCTGGGTGGCTCAGTCGGTTAAGCGTCCGACTTCGGCTCAGGTCATGATCTCGCGGTCCGTGAGTTTGAGCCCCGCGTTGGGCTCTGTGCTAACAGCTCAGAGCCTGGAGCCTGTTTCAGATTCTGTGTCTCCCTCTCTCTGACCCTCCCCCGTTCATGGTCTGTCTCTCTCTGTCTCAAAAATAAATAAATAAATAAATAAATAAATAAATAAAATAAAATTAAAAAAAATAAAATTATTTAAAACTTAATATCCAAAATGATCTTGTAATTTACACTTGGGACACTTAATTTGCATCTTTCTATCAGTAAGATGGAGAAATATTTTATGCTTATAGATCTTTTGGAATATTGTTTTCATGAATCACTATTATCTATGATAGACAGTACTTTATATTGTTTGTCTGTTAATTTTAGACATTCTGGGGAGCATACAATAATGTATTAATTTCTTAGCTCTTAGAGTCCCCCAATTCTTTATTACTTTGTGACGTCTTCTGAAAAAGTTAGTCAACTGAAATTCTTACTCATTAATTCATTATTTGGCTCTTCATCCCCTCTGATGAGCCCTTTAGTTAAACAATTTTATTTTTCACTCTCAGTATTTCTAATTGGATATTTTATGTAACTGTTTGCTCCTACTTCATGTTATCACTGTTATAAAGAGAATCTTTATTCTCTTACAGCAGTTCACGGACAACAGGCAGGTGTCCCGCCCTGGGAGCCAGTTCTGTGGAGGTCTCTGCTCTGACACTTTTTGAACCCACAGTTGATGGTTCACAGGAATTTCTCTCAGACACTTAAGTCTCATTTGCATAACATAAGACAGTTTTTCTCTGTTTCAATTTGTTCCAAAAATGGTTTCTAATGAACTCTAAGCTGTAACCACTTTTTATTCTGAATAATCTTTAAAATCCACATTTCTCATAAAATCTCAAACTTATAATTAAAAAATCATTTACTCAGGGATAATCACTAAATATACACTCAACCTCTTTACTACCTTCTTTAATTCTGTCAGGTAGATTTTATAATCATCCCAAACTAGCATTGAGGGCTGTCATTTAAGGCTAATATGTCTTCCTCAAATAGAGTATTATTTTCTAAAACATACTGAGAACATGATACATTATTTAAGAGGCTTTGTAAGAGCTTAAATATCTAATGATTCATTTATCAGGGAAAATTTCATCGAACAAAAAAATGACACCCGCCTCACATGCAAGCATTTATGGAGAATTTATTCTCTGTAATTCTGAGATAATTTAGGCATTTAGATTATTTCAGCAATTCTCCCATAAGTGCAGCTTTTGTTATGTCTCCTAGGTCAGGTTTATTTTTAGTTTCTCTTTGACTCGGGCTATTTATAAGTGATTCTTAATTTCCAATATTACACCCTTTATTGTTAATTTCTAATTTTATTAGATTATCTATCATTAGAATAAACACAAGTGGGTTTTTTTTTTTTGCTCCCACAAACAAACAAACAAACAAGCAACTAGTAAACCCTTACCCTCCTAGTAGCCATGTGGGAGAAGTCTCTCTCCTCCAGGTTCTTTCTACATGCCAACTGCTTTCTCTCCCAACTGCCAAGGCTGGAGAGAGTTCAGGCCAGTAGTAGCACAGCGTCCCTCCAGTTCTAACAGCGCTGGCATGAACCAACAGTGCCACCAAGAGCAAGCCCAGGCATAGGCATTTTGCAAAGGAACCAACAGGATTCTGCCACTTGAAGTACACGTGTAAGATTTGTGCCCATTTTCTAAGCAGTTGTCTTCTCTGCCAATAATATCTTGGCTTCTGCCTGGTACCAAAGAGAATGAAGTCCTATAGCCCCCTGGATCTCAGAAAGAGCCTGCTATGTCCCCTCCAGGCGAGGGCAGCATGCCTCTCAGTATTTTGTAAATGCCCGGAGAGAGAGAAGGGAGGACGATGGCACCTAGGAGTGTGGCCAAAATGCCATCCTCCTGGAATTTCTCCAGCTGTCAGTCTAGAAAATCTAAATCAAATGTTTGAGTAGCGATCTTAAACATAGACGAAATGATCACATTGTCTCTGGTAGAGATCTACATGAATGTTACAAGTATGTTTTTTGAAATATTAATAGGTGATAAGTCAAGTACAGCAAGATTACCTAAATAAATGCATTTGGAAAACAATTATATCTGAAAAGTTTCTTTCCTGCAAGATTTGTAAGAGGCTTGAATATGAAAATACACACTTATTGCTGTCAGAGGTAGAGTTCATGGTGTTTCTGATTATTTTGATGTATTGTTATTTTTTTTTGTCATATTGTTATTGTGGCTGCTCATGGCATTGTTTTAACACCATTTCCAAGACTGTATTTCTACAAAACATACTTTGGAAAAAGTTGGCCTTTACTTTTCCTCCAAAAAATTACTGAATATATTATTATTTTAATTTTCAAGAGGGTTATTATACAATTATAATTTTAGTACAATTACACAATTTTAAGTATTGAAATAATTTATGTATTTGATAAAAGTAATCAACCACAAATTATTTCCACAAATTATTTCACAATTTTAATAGTCAAACTATAAAATAGGGGATGGAATACAGAATTAGCCTGTCTCCCATCCTAAAATCCAGTCTGACTCCCCAGAAGTTAACACACACACACACACACACACACACACACACAGATTTTCTAATGAAGTGTTTTTAAACATTTATACAAATAGGCCCATATCCTAATCCCTGTTTGGGTCATTTTCAGAATACTCTTTTTTCTTAAGTTTATTTATTTATTTATTTATTTATTTTGAGATAGAGAGTGTAAGTGGGGGAGGGGCAGAGAGAGAGGGGGAGAGAGAATCCCAAGCAGGCTCTGCTCTGTGTAGAGTCGGCAGAGGGGCTTAATCCCAGGACTGCTAAATCACTGCCTGAGCCAGTATCAAGAGTCTGTCACTCAACCAACTAAGCCACCTGGGTGCACCCAAAAACAGTCTTAATTGTACCTTTGGATATCTCTGCATTACCTGCACACCACTCACTTTTAATAACTTTATAATATTCTATTTTATGGGTATGCTTAATTACTCCTCTATTGAAAGGCTTTTAGATTATTCCAGTTTTTCACAATTATAAACAAAACAGAAATGAATAATCCTGTAGATGATTTAGATACACTAAACAGTATAAATTTTTTATAGGCTAGATTTCTAGAAACGGAATTCCTGTGCTAAATATCAAGCGTATTTTTAATTAAAAATTATCTTTGAAAGCAATTATAGCAATATAAACTTCTAACCGTGTAGGAGACTGTGTGTTTATTCACATTCTTGCCAGGAATTCTCACATTTTAAAATTATTGCTAATCTGATCCCTGGAAATATGGAAACACTGAAAATGATGAGTAAGGCTGGGGATCTTATCACAGCAATAAGCTGTTTTCAGTTCCTTATTTGTGAACTCTTGATTTTGTACACTATTCTAATAAAATTTTAGAGTTTCTTATTTATTTGTGAAAGATTTTCTCTATTAAGGAAATTGGATTTTTTTTTACTCTGTTGTATAATATAAATATTTCCCAAGTTTGTTTTTGTGGTTGTGTTGTTTTTATTTTGTTTATGATGTCCTTATTGCAAAGACGTTTTAACATTTATAAATCAAATGTTTCTACTTCTATGGCCTTTGGGTTTTGAGTCTTGTATAAAAAGGCATTTGCTATCAAAGATTAAAAAAAGAAATCATTTAATTTTTGTATATTTTAATATTTGTATGTGTATGTGTCTGTGTGTGTTTACATGTTTGATCATTAGAATTTTATTTTGGTATAAATAGTTATGTAGAAATCCATTTGATGAGCCTCGAAATGACTGTGAACTCAACACCTTGTCTAAACCCTTATGACGGACCCTGAACCATGGGCACCCAGGTAAACTCCTCCTGAGTTCCAGACCCACAGAATCTGTGAGATCATAAGTACTTATTTTTAAAAGTTTTTACGTTTTGGAGTAATTTGCTCTGTAGCCATAGATAACTGACAATATTCATTTAATCAATTTTTATTTAAGTTTTTTTAAAAGTCAAGATAGGATGGTGAATTTTGCCAAATGGCCTTATTTTTTTGGCCATTCAACTTATTAATATGATGAATTATATTAGCAGATTTTTAAATAATGTATCATCCTTATGTTCCTGGAACAAACTCCATTTTAAAAATATTAGTCTTTAGATACACTGCAGGATTATATATATGTGATTTACTTGAGGTTTTACATTAACATTCATAAATGATGTATCTATATATGTTTTGACTGTCAAAAGTTTTGGCAGTCTACACTTGGAAAAAAGTTTAAAGTATTGGAATTTTCCATTCCTTCAAAGTGTAATTGACTTCACCTGTGACTCCACTCAGGAATGGTGTGTTTTCAAAGTGAATATTTGAAAATCCTCTCAATTCTTTACTAAATTGTGTTTAGATTTCATATTTCACCTATGGCAAAATGTCGTGGTTTTTTTTAGAAAACTACATGACATCTGTGTTTTAGTAACTGAATAGAGTTGTACAAAAGACTTTTATATTTCTTTTACATTTCTAGCCATCCCTGGTCATTTCCCCATGTTTAGCTCTCGACCCTAAACTGATGCGAGCTGGAGGTAAACACCTCCACTTCCTGCTCACGCAGGTGGGACAACTCTCATGTATGATCTATGGTCTGTCATTATCCCTAGCTGGACAGAGCCCTGTTGTCCAGAGCACAGATCGATTCCATATTGTATGACATTCCATCTGGTGATTTTTTGGATCACCTCCCAAGGAAGCTACTTGGACTGAAAGCCTAGTCCCACTGTCGAAACCCTGTTGAAAAGAAATGTAGACACCCACCCCAGAGACTCTTTTCCAGCAGCGCCATAGCAGAATTCGTTAAAGCTTTATTACCATTAATTGTGAGTCTTATTCTTTTTTCCCAAGGTCAGAAGAGAGAGAAATTAGACGTTGTGGGAGGAGAGTCAACGATGAGAAGAAAGCTCTTTGTAGGGATACTATTTTCTTTTTTTTAATTTTTTTTTCAACGTTTTTTATTTATTTTTGGGACAGAGAGAGACAGAGCATGAACGGGGGAGGGGCAGAGAGAGAGGGAGACACAGAATCGGAAACAGGCTCCAGGCTCCGAGCCATCAGCCCAGAGCCCGACGCGGGGCTCGAACTCACGGACCGCGAGATTGTGACCTGGCTGAAGTCGGACGCTTAACCGACTGCGCCACCCAGGCGCCCCTGTAGGGATACTATTTTCAAATTCAATGAACACAAATAGCACTGCTCATCATTTCATGATTTATTGTGATTGCTTTTTTGAAAAATTTTTTGAACGTTTATTTAATTTTGAGAGAGACAAAGAATCCAAAGCAGGCTCCAGGCTCTGAGCTATCAGCACAGAGCCTGACGCAGGGCTCAAACCCACGAACCACAAAAGATCATGACCTGAGCCGAAGTCAGCCGCTTAACTGACTGAGCCACCCGGGTGCCCTGAGATTCATTACGATTATTGAGTAACAAAGATTTTCTATATTGGTATAAAATATTATATTATGTTTTAAAAAAGAACAATTGCTAACGAAAACTAAAGCCGTCATAATTCTAATTTGCCCTTCTTGATTGACTTTATAGAAAATCTGCATTGGCCTACACTTTATCTTCAGAATCTAATGTAATGTTCTACAATTTGAAGAGCTTTATAATTACTCACAACAACTTGGGATTTACAATTCTCTATACAGTATGGGCTTGTTTCAAATAATGAAAACTGATGCCAAAGAAAATCCAATAGAATCTTAGTATTTAAAAAAGCAGTCACAGTACCCCAAAAGGACAGACATTGAAGAAATACTTATTAATCTGTTGCTTATATAACAGAACTAATTGATCCTTAGAAGATGAAACTCTCTTGTGATTTACCATAACCTTAGTTATATCAGAGGACTGCAATGTTCACTACTGGTTGTAAGACACAGGGCATTTGTGACAGCCCATCTCTTCCAATTATGGTATTGGCTGAAGAAGATTCAGAGCAGTACTTAAGTTTTCAGATGAGCAAACCTTACTCTTTCTGATAATGACAAGCTCCCTGCTCCTAACATTCATACCTCAAACACAATGATACTCTCTTACAGGGAGCTGATTATCTCAGGAAGGCCAAACATTTCTGGTCTATTTCAAGTGGGTGTTTATACGAAACAAATTTTTTGATGCATTTTCCCTGAGAAGTGATTTACTTTTTCCATGATCATTTAACCACACTTTTTGATGTCATCTTATTCTTAGTTATGTCCCTCTCCTCCATCCAAATTCACACCTCTCAAGGAAGCTTGTGGATTTTGAAGATTTACTTAGCCTAAAAATTCATATAAAGAATGCCCTTGTGAGCATCTGTTTTTATTAATCTGGATTCAATTCACGTTTGTTCTCTACAGGCTTATAATTTCACTCTCATAAGATAACAACAGACAATTTTACAGGAAAAATAATATAATTCTTTTTACTCATATTCTTTAATAAAACCTACATATGTAAGAGGAAATACATTTTGAGCGGGCTTTGAACACGCTATTTTTATTAATGTAGATTTTTCCTTTGGAAAGTTGACCTATTATTTGCAAAAGTGTAATTCAAAAAACAAAAAAAACTTCTAGTAAAGTAGGGCTAAAAATTATTGTTAATAGTCCTATTTTTCTTCCTTTGCTCTTTAAAAATATGGCCTCAATTAATGAAAGCTTGCAGAAAGAAAATTTAAAGAAGTTCAGTAATTACATTCTCTATGTCATCTTTTTAACTAAATTGTGTTCTGTTATGAAAATTAACTGTGGTGTTTAATGTATTTTTTTCTCTAGATAATGTTCTAAGAAAGTAAGTTTCTAGAGAAAACTTTCAAATGTGATGGCAAACATAAGGAGCTATTACCTACAGATAGAGATTTGGTGAAATAAGTACAAAATTGTATACAAAATGGTGAAATAAATAAAATTTGCCATGAACACTCACATACCACTTATTCTCTTGAAGGTAGGAGAGAGGGGACCTTGACCACTGTCCCAGAGCCTTGGATAAAGTACCAACTCCATCCCCAACGTGGTCTGGGAAGATACCCGAAACAAAACAGGACTGGAAATGCCAAGTGCACATTTCACAAGTGAGTCAAGACACAAAATGACAGGTAATTGCTCAACTTCCACAAACAGAGTCCAAATTAGAAACATTATGGGTCGTGTTGCAATTCTGATAGTAAAACCAGTCATATCCAGGAAGTCACAGACATTATTATTGATTGACCTTCTATGAGTCAAGGAAGTTAACTGCAGTATTTTTTCATTAATATAATACGAAAACATATTTAACTCTATAAGGCCATATTACATATTTAACTCTATAAAGCCATATTCTTTTCGTCAAGGAAGTTAACTGCAGTATTTTTTCATTAATATAATACGAAAACATATTTAACTCTATAAGGCCATATTACAGGGTGACTTTTAAAATCTACTTCATATTCAGTCTCCTCTAGGAAGCTTCCACATTGTTCCCCTCAACTCAGTCCAGGATGGATGTCCTTCCCACATCCTTCTGTAGTTCCCTTTTTCTATACTTTCCCTACTTTGATTGCCTTATTTCTTGCCTGTCTCCTCCAGTGAATTCTATGCCCTTCGAATATAGAAATCATACTCAGGCGTCTTTGTGACCTAAAATTATATTATTGCCTCAAATAAGATAAGGTCCCATTCTGTGCTTATTTTCTAAATGAATGAGTGAATGACAATTCACTGCTCCAAGACCCTGTTACTACTGTCTACCCTGATAAGCTGCTCACAGCTTATTCTCAACTAATCAAGATTTTAACTGATACAGGTTGCCATGTTTTTCCTTTAAAGGGTATCTGAATTTTCACTGAGCACACATTAGAATCTAAAGAAAATCTGGTAACAAACTTTCAAGAATTGTAATATTCAACTGGGAGGTACTATTTTAAACAGAGACATTCTATATAATCATATTATGTAGACAGCCTGTGCCATCACTTCGTAAAACTAGCCTAGCTTTGTTGTTATATAGAAATGTACAGATATGTATATTTGGAAAGAGAACCAACGAGTCTGATGGATGCTAAGAGCCATAGAACTATACTCCTGCAATTGAACCTGACTAGATAAAACTTCCTTTTGGTTTTCTTGGTAAGGCCTGTGGTATGAGATGCAGTGAAAGAAAAGAGGGAAAATACCCTGTCTTGGCCGCAATGGTACAGTGGCTAGTTGTGCCCTTAGAAAGCATGTGTCTACTGTCTGCTGAGACATCTACTTTTTGCTGTTTTGCTTCTCACCTGGTAATGATTCCAAGCGTATGATATTTGAAAAAGACATAAATCATTAGTTCCCAGTTAGAACAATTCTAAAGCAAGCAATGTGTTTGGCATTTTCAGAAATGCTTTATTGGAACGATCAAGGAGTTGAAAGGCTGGAGTTAGGTATAATGATCATTTCCCTTAAACAGAAGAAGGTCATGATGAAAGTTGCTTTTTATCAGTAATTAGAGTTCTATAGCAGCAACATGTCCTAATTATGATATTTAGACCATTAGCAGATGAACAATGTTATTTAGATTCTGCTACGGAAAATCACCCCAGGCCATGTGGCATCTTATGGAATGATTGAGTATAATGCTATTTGTGGTCTACATCTCACGCACTTACCCAACCCGCCTCACATACACACTCCATCTGGACTCATTTATTAAGGGCACTTTTGTGTTCAACACAGAACCTGAGAAGTGGCACCTCAATCGGCTTGGAGATGAAAACAAACATCCCTGTGCCTTATTAAATTTTGCACAACATGGAAAACATTATGAATGGTGAGATAGAGTGAAACGTCAGTATATAACGAGCAACAAACATTTATGAATGACCACAGTCCCATTTGAATTATACTTTCAGAAACACAGGCAAGGAAATCAGGAGGATCCAGAATCAGAAATTAGAAAAATATAGAAGTTGTTTCAAAATGATTTGCCCAGCATATTTTTTTAGGCTAACTCATCAGACATATTCACTCATCATTCATATTCAGGGTCATGCATTATACGAGGCATTAAGAATAGGAAGAATCCTTCCCAAAAGATGCTTTTGCTTAAAAGACTCTGAAATGTTAAGACAAAAAATTCTGTCCAGTGGACTGTGAAATGGATTGTTGGTACAGTGTCCTGGACAGTTTTGCACTTTTTCAGAGTGAGAAGGAAATAACACTGGTTTGATGTTCCCACAGACACAGCTGGGTGGGTGTTGAGCGGCATGGAATTTCCCTGGTTTAACTTGTGCTGTTAGTCTGGCTTGGCTTGCCCTGGGCTGGCAATCTAGTGTCACTTGACCCAAGCAGAAGCTCAATCACTTTGGTCACAGGACAACAGTACTTTAGAGTTTAAGAGCTCTTTTGTTTCAGGAAAATTTCCCAATTATTCAATCTAAGGTTTCATTTGTTTAATGACTTCCTCATTTTACCATCTAATGTGCTTCCCCATGCCTTCATCTTTTTGCCTTTTTATTTTGTTTAGTTATTCTTTGGTCTAGCTATGGTTAATTTAATCTTTCCTCCTAAGTCAATGCCTCTAACCCCTGGAGGCACAAGGCCAAAGGCCAAATGACTTTAACTGCCAATATATAAAAACTCTCAAAGGTTGGTGAGGTGAGTGTCATTACTGAAGACGTGTAAGTGGTGGGGCGGGAATGTCTATACCGTAAGGCATAGTAAAGTGTCAACTCGGAGTTGCAATCATTCAATATGAAGTCCTTTTATTGGGGGTAGTAGAGCTTTTAAAGGTTTTTCCTTTCGTGTTTATTTAGGCATTTTGTCCCATTAATTGGGTGGGAGGGATTGAGGAGTTTATAGGAACAAGTTCAAGGAGCACAAAGCAGAGTTACCCTGGGTGATGTGTGGCCAGCCACTTGGAGCTCTAAGAGGGAATGTGTTTTGTGGGAAATACTTAAACACATTTCTATAAAATGTTTAACAGAATTTGTGCACAATATAGTAATACTTTAAAAGTTTTACTAAGCAGCTTCATTCCTAACCTGTAGTACGACAAACATATAGAGCAGTGGAAGAAATCTCACAGGCTTTAAACATGTCGATATGTGCCCATTGCTCCTTTGTCAAATATGTGATTTTCTTTTCGTCAGAATCAATACCAGATGCATTAGAGTACTCAATAAATGTTAGTTAAATGGAAAATGTTTTCTTTATATTCATCACAATTTTCTTTATTTCATTATTTGTGTTTTTTTTTTCTATTCCATGAACTCTAATCTTATTTTGTCAGTCCTCTTTCCTCTAAGTTTTAATTTTAAGCTTTCTTTACATTTTTCTGCAATATCTTCAGGTTTTGTTGTCAGAATTTACACTTTGTACTCCCTCTGTCACTTATTCACGTTTGTCTTTGTTCCATTTTGGACATTTTTTTTCTTTATAATTCCTTGCCACTGCGTGTTGCCTCTGCAAGTGAGCTTGCACCAATTTTCATTTTAAACAGCTTAGGGGCTTCTGCGTGGCTTAGTCAGTTGAGTGTCCGACTTCAGCTCAGGTCATGATCTCGTAGTTCATGGGTTCGAGGCCCACATAGGGCTCTGTACTGACAGCTTAGAGCCTGGAGCCTGATTTGGATTGTGTCTCCTTCTCTCTCTGTCCCTCCCCCACTCACACTCTGTCTCTCTGTCTCTCAAAAATAAATAGTTAAAAACAGAAAGAAAAAATGGGGGCGCCTGCCTGGGTGGCTCAGTCGTTTGAGTGTCTGATTTTGTTTTAGGTCATGATCTCACAGTTCATGGGTTCAAGCCCTGCGTCGGGCTCTGTGCTGACAGCTCAGAGCCTGGAGTCTGCTTCAGATTCTGTCTCCCTCTCTCTCTGCCCCTCCCCTGCTCATGCTCTGTCTCTCCCTCTCAAAAATAAATTAAAAATAAAATCCTTAAAAATAAATCAATTTAAAAGACAGCTTAAAATTTTTCAGAGAATTATTCAAGTCCTGTTTTAAAATATGTTTCATAAAGTGGTTTTTACAGAAATCAGAGATTGAAAAATGTGTGGTATTAGCATAATATGTCACTTTTTTCATTCAACGAATACACAACTGTTTTGAAAATCCTAGTTCTTACCTTCAAGGCAATTTTTATTTTTTTATTTTGTTTTTAAGTTTATTTCTTTTTTTTTTTTTAATTTTTATTTTCAACGTTTTTTATTTATTTTTGGGACAGAGAGAGACAGAGCATGAACGGGGAAGGGGCAGATAGAGAGGGAGACACACAGAATTGGAAACAGGCTCCAGGCTCCGAGCCATCAGCCCAGAGCCTGACGCGGGGCTCGAACTCACAGACCGCGAGATCGTGACCTGGCTGAAGTCGGACGCTTAACCGACTGCGCCACCCAGGCGCCCCAAGTTTATTTCTTTTTAAGAGAGAGAGAGTGCACAAGTGGGAGAGGGGCAGTGAGAGAAGAAGAGAGGATCTGAAGCTGGTTCTGCACTGATAACAGAGAGTCCGATGCAGGGCTTGAACTCACAAAGTTCAAGTGAGATCGTGACTTAAGCCATAGTTGGACACGTAACCAACTGAGTCACCCACGCACCCCTTAGACAGTTTTCAAAGTCTTTTAAAAGGTATTTCATTATCTGGGAAGTAATTCTCATATTTTCATATTTTATAGTCTATCTAGCACATAGTACCCATTCAATAAATGAAAATTACTTTATTATCTGATATACTTTGAGTTCTAGGAAACCATTTTACATACAAAGGAGAACATAATATTGGAAAATAAGGTGGACTGTCTCCTTCTCTTTTGAGCCAATTTGTCTATCTTTTACACTAATAATCAGTTTCAGAGTATTTAGAGAAATTTGTTGGTCCCTTTACTATAGCCAAATGAACATCTACCAGCAAGTGCAAGAAAATTCTTCCACTGCATCTATTAGGTTAAACTGCTTTAGATATTTGAGGATTGGTACTCATGGAAAATGCCATGTTATGAGATTTCTAAATATAGCTGCACACAAATTGTTATTAAATATTTCCAAGCACCACAGGTTGAACTAGGTTATCACTCTCTGTGCTTTCAGATATCTTAATGATTGATTTGAAACGTCACATATTTCCTCTAGGGGTAGCAGCCACCAAAATAGTCAAAATTACTATACTGGCATGTCAGGTCCAGTCTGGCGGGAACACATAAACATGATCATCATTAGCAAATATGGGCCAGATGTTCATCCTCTAAGAATCTATGGGAATGATTACTTGTGTTATGGTGTATAGTCAGTCTTGACATGAAAAAAACAAACTTAATTTAGCATAGAAGAAAGTACAAAATTGCAAATGATCCTACTGCACCTCTGGAGAAAAGAAACGATATGAGATTTTCTTAAGTACCGTTGGTATTTTGGATACTGATAACCATTAAGTTGTCCAACAATAGTAATCTTTCCATCTGTTCCTAATTGTAACCCCTATTGTATCATCTGATCTACTTTATTACAATGGCCTAATTAAAAATTTTTCTAATATTTATTTATTGTTGAGACAGAGAGAGAGAGAGAAAGGGAGAGACAGAGCATGAACAGGAGAGGGACAGAGAAAGAGAGGGAGACACAGAATCGGAAGCAGGCTTCTGGGTCTGAGTTGTCAGCACAGAGCCTGATGCGGGGGCTCTAGCTCACGAGCTGTGAGATCATGACCTGGGCCAAAGTCAGACGCTTAACCAACTGAGCCACCCAGGCACCCCTGGAATGGCCTAATTTGAAAGAGAACTTTTTTTCTTTTTTTTAACTTGGATATACCTCTTTTCTTTCAGTTACTCTAATTTCGTCTACTAATTTTACTATGGGAGACAATCAATGGACAGTCAATTTCTTAACTATCCTTCCTTGTTTAAAAAATTACTATTTTTTTGTTTAATGACTATATTCTAGCATACCAACTGGCTTGAAGACAGAACTTCATTAATAACCTTAAAGAATATGTCACTTGTGATATTCCGGTCTACTTTGTTTTCTTCTCATTAGCATGAAGGCCAGATAAAACTTACTTTTTTTTTTAATAACAGCTCTGTTTGTTCATAGCTGGTACTTTTATCTTATGTTGTCATACAAATAAAAGCTCATTATTATACATTAAAACATGGCTGCAAAATAAAAGAATATAGAAACTTCTCCTGCAGAAAGATTTTCAAATACTGTGCTTGAGTAGCAGACTATGGTGAATTATATACCCAGTTATAGTGAAGTAGTCATTGAATTATGATTGCACAGCCATCAAATATTAATTTGGGGGCATTATTAAAAATTACTGTAAGGGCATGTACCAGATAATTTTTCATACATCTCAATTCCATGCATAATCTTTCACTGGCATATTTGGAGCAAAGGTTTTCGGTGAAGCTGGATGTAGATTGTCTATACAAACCACACTGAAAAGAATTGAGACTCAGTTCAAGAGTGTATACTTTCAAAGTCATGCCATAATATGTTCATCAAAACCTATATAGTTGTGCTATATAGTCACAGTCTTAAAATGTATTCTACTTAGAGTCATGTATGTAATGGCGTATCTGAAGATTGCTAAATGGACAGGATTAACCAAGCAATGTTCAATGACTTTGAAAGCATTTGATGGGGCACCTGGGTGGCTCAATTGGTTAAGCGTCCAACTTCAGCTCAGGTCATGATCTCGTGGTTCATGCGTTCGAGCCCTGCGTCGGGCTCTGTGCTGACAGTTCAGAGCCTGGAGCCTGCTTCAGATTCTGTGTCTCTCTCTCTCTGCCCCTCCCCTGCTTGTGCTCTGTCTCTCAAAAATAAATAAACATTTAATAAAATTTAATAAAGCATTTGAAAGCATGTTTAAACGAGCTGATTATTATCTACGGAGCGTATGAGTTCTATGTTCATGAGTCACAGAGTCATGAACACTGGTGGATACCAAAATCGATATGATCACACCCCCTCATGTAATGTCAAACTTCAGAATCCTGTAGCTAATGAATCAACATGTTTTACTTTTCTTAAGCATTTTTAGCCTGAAATTATATTAAAAGTTCTCTGGTGACAGTCTAATAATTACTTTTCACATTCCAATAATACAGTGCTTAAAAGTATTTTAAAACTAAGCACTTTGTACTTTAAATATACTTTATCGCTAATATATAGTTCTTAGCCTAATCAATCAAATATCTATCAATGTGTACTGTGCAAAGAGCATGTTGCCAAATTTCCGTGGGCTTATTCTTTTATGCACATCAGAGATTAAGTTTCTAGTCTCTTGGAGCTCAAAAATTAGCCACAGGTCCTAATACCACTTAAATTAGTCACATTTAGGTGTAGAAGAAGGTTAATTGAGAGACTAAACAATAGCACTGGCATAAACTTGAATTTCTTCTTTTAATCTTTATTAGAATAATGGTATTAAATATACTTGGATTTCTCTGATGAATTTATCTTGTGAGTTTAAGTATATGTGCTGCCGAAGCAAGCACTATTTTGTGAATTTAAGGTTCTTAACAAATTAATAAAGCCACTCCTTCCTTTAACTCTTTTTTTTTTTTTAACGTTTATTTTATTTTTTTCTGAGACAGAGAGAGACAGAGCATGAACGGAGGAGGGGCAGAGAGAGAGAGGGAGACACAGAATCGGAAGCAGGCTCCAGGCTCTGAGCCTTCAGCCCAGAGCCCGACGCGGGGGTCGAACTTGCGGACCGCGAGATCGTGACCTGAGCTGAAGTCGGACGCTTAACCGACTGAGCCACCCAGGCGCCCCTCCTTCCTTTAACTCTTATCTCAACTCCTGATGTCCCAAAGAAATACCACTTAACTTCTGGTCTCACATTTCCCCCTAACTGGTGTCAGTATGGTTTTTGACACTTAGCCACTTACTGTGTTTTAATATGATTGTCAACTAACTTCATGCAGGTAACTCCTGATAACATCCTCTCACACACTACCTTGTATTTATTGGATGTTGGATATTTCTTTTTCATCTTCCTTACTTTCTTTGTGTAGCACCTAGTAAACTAATGTAAAAAACTACTATTTGAATTAAGAATACATTTTTATTGGGGTGCCTGGGTGGCGCATTTGGTTGAGCATCTGACTCTCGGTTTTGGCTCAGGTCGTGATCTCACAGTTTTGTGAGTTTGAGCCTTGCACTGGATCTGTACTGGCAATGCAGAGCCTGCTTGGGATTCTCTCTCTCCTTTTCCACCTGCCCCTCCCCTGCTTACTCTGTGTCTGTCTCTCTCAAAATAAATAAACTTAAAAAATATTTTTACAAAGATTAAATTTTATTTAACATATTAATGAATTCTCATAAACCAGTGAATTTCCATATATGTTTATACATATGTATGTACATGTGGATGTACATATACATATGTAAATAAGGTTTTCTGTGTGAGATAATTAAAGGATCAGAAAAGAGTAGGAAAAATACACATATTTACACACCTAGTAAAATGACCAAAATCCAGAACACTGAAACCACCAAATGTTAGCAAGAATGTGAGCAACAGAAATTCTCACTTATTGCTGGTAAGAATGCAAAATGGTACAGCCACTTTGGAGACATTTTGGGGTTCCTTACAATCCAGCAATTGTGCTCTTTGGTATTTGTCCAAAGGAATTGAAAACATGTTCACACAAAAACCTGCACTCAGATGTCTATAGCAGGTTTATGCATAATTGTCCAAACTTGAAAGCAACCAAGATGTCCTTTAGTAGGTGAATGGATACATGAACTGTGGTATATTCAGACAATGGGAATGGTATGTCCAGCACTAAAGGGAATGAGTTATCAAGCCACGAGAAGACACGAAGAAACCTTAAATGCATATTATTAATTAAAAGAAGCCAGTATGAAAATGCTACACACTATATAGTTCCAATTGTATGACGTCCTGGAAAGGCAAAGCTATGAAGACAATAAAAAGATCAGTGGTTGACAGGGGTGGAGCGAAGGAGGGAGAGAGATGAAAAGGCAGAGCACAGAGGATTTTTCAGGTCAGTGAAAATATTAAAATAATGGGTATGTGTCATTATACATTTGTCCAAATCCATGGAACCTACAATATCTACAGTGAACCCTAAGGTAAACGACAGACTTTAGATGATAATGATGTGTCAGTGTACTTACATAAGTATATACTTATATCTATCTATCATCTACCATCTGTCTATCTAATTAGTAGATAGCTTTACATACATAACTGTAAATAGACAGCACTATTTACCAAGGGAAATAAAAGTTCCATATTCATCATAGAGCTGAAAAAACTACTATTACCTATTTATTCTTCTTGCTCAAGTCCTTCTCTCCAAATGCCTTCATTAAATGGGCTCTCATCTCATTGGGCTGAAGATAAGAAACAATTTTTGAACTATTTTCAAACAATTTGTCCAT
Source organism: Neofelis nebulosa (assembly GCF_028018385.1). NCBI lineage: Eukaryota > Metazoa > Chordata > Mammalia > Carnivora > Felidae > Neofelis > Neofelis nebulosa. Next base: position 36,345,525 of record NC_080782.1, on the reverse strand, counting down.
GTAAAATAGCTTATACATGTTTATTTTGAGTCCTTAATGATGGATATAATTAGAGGGGAGAAATTTCGCAATGATACCTTGGAAGGAATACTGGTAGTTGTCAGTAGGTTCTAATCACATGCATGGCTTAAAGAAAATGATTGACAAAAATCTTCAAATCTTAGTTTCAGTCCAAATGGCTGGATTTTCATACAAACATACTAAAAGTTTATCCTTTGTCCAGTGCCCTCAGGGCTGCAACTGCCCAAACCAAACTGAAATTTGATTAGAAAGTTTGCCAGATTATCATGCTAGCTTGAGTTCACCAAGCCTTTGACCTGAGGAAAACTGGAATTCTGAAAATTGGAATAGGAACATACAGAAGGAAAACAGCCTCCCGTGGACAGTGAAATTGGCTCCTTTCCTGTAAATAGGTCTTAACTCTAAGATACTGACTTCCCTAGGTGGAAGGATCATGCCAGGTTCTCATGTCACCTCACATTGCTCCAGACCTATAATCAGAACTAGAATCAAGAATATTTGAGCAGAGAACCTACAAACAAAGCCCCTGGGATGATAAGATTTTGATAATTTATATAATTTATATGGATACAGATGTGGAGAATACGTGTAAGAATGGAATATGAAAATTCTAGACATAAGAGGGAAAGGAATAATTTTAGAACAGGTTGAACTAATCAATACAGATTCAGTCACCAAGTTGGTCCTTGATTCACTATGCTAGCTAGAGCAGTTGGGTGTGGTTCTTCTTTTCCTTTTCTTTCCGTTTTTTCCCTCCCAGTTTGGTTAACTTTACCCTGAGCTCAAATTCTTCAGTATAATGTAGAGGAAAAGAATGTAGAGGCTCACAGATTAGTAAATGTTGGAGAGGAGTGAACACAGCAGACTGCTCAACTGCTCCCTAACCATGCTCTCTTAAGGGGCCAGCATGTATTCACTACTCCAAGGTTTTGAGAAATATCCCAGGGAGTGGAGTCCCAACATCTCTTAAAGGTGATGCTAGGGGCTGCACTCTGGAAGAAAGTGATGCTTGTGTGTGATACTGCACTTGAAAAGGGCTCCTTGATACATTGTGATACTAGATTCCAGGGTGTCAGAAGATAAGGAATGGAACATACCTGTTAGGTTGAGTCACAGTGACTCCAAAAAGCAGCAGTATCAGCAAAGGGATCAGAATGGTATGGGCCATAAGGTACTTTGTGGTGGTATATTGATCTTTGGGCCCCTGAAATGAACAAAGAACTGAATAAACCCTAGACTTAGTGAGTGGAGGCCTTACCTAAGTCACCAAAATTTATACTATTTCTTCACCCAACTTCCAGACGTGGGTTAGTTCAAATATCTAGTGGTCCTCTGACCCAGAGAGGGATAGAAAATTTTGAGTTTGAACTCTGTTTTTATATTCTAAGTGTATACTTTGACTCTCCTTTTTAATGCTTTCCCAAAGGGATCTGTGTCTATTTACCAGAATAACTGTTTCTTTGGAAAAGACAGTGATCAATGACAATCATATATAAATTATATAATTTATTATAAGGAATTAGCTCATATGATTATGGATGCTGAGGCTGAGATCTAGAAAAGCCAGGGGTGGGGTGCCTGGGTGGCTCAGTCAGTTGAGCATCAGACTTCGACTCAGGTCATGATCTCACAGTTTGTGGATTTGAGCCCCGTGTTGGGCTCTGCACTGACTGCTCAGAACCTTCATCCTGCCTCAGATTCTGTGTCTCCCTCTCTCTCTGCCCCTCCCTCGCTCACACTCTGTCTCTCTCTCTTTCAAAAATAAATAAACATTATAAATTTTTTTTTTTTTTAGAAAAACCAGTCGTATAGTTCTAGTCTGAGTCCAAAGACCTAAGAACCAGAAGAATCGGTGGTTTAAGTTCTGGTCTGTATCTGAACTATCATTTGTCCTTGTGTAAGTTCCAGTCTGAGGGCAGGAGAAGACTGATGTCTCAGCTCATAAAGTTAGTGAAAATTCTCTCCCTTCTTCCATTTTTTGTGTTTAATTCAGGCCTTTAATGGCTTGGTTGATGCCCAGTTCCATTGGGAAGGGCGATCTACTTTACTTAATCTATCCATTCAAATGCTAGTCTCGTCTGGAAATACCTCCACAGACACAGCCAGAAATAATGTTTAACTAAATATCTGTGGCTCCGTCAAGCTGACACATAAAATTAACCGTCACCAGCAGACTGGGAGGACTGGTAGAAATCATTGTTTGTACAGATATTCCAAGTCTCGTAAGAAGCACCTTCACCAGGGCAAATACTGTCATTCTTTCAAGAGACTGTGCATAGCAGGTGTTGAGGAATAGGAGCCAGATCAGAAGTGGAAAAACAAAGATACATGTCATATGGCAACTGTGGCTGGCAGTCTGGGTTGAGGGTGAGGCATCCTTTGGAGAACTCGAAAGGATAGTTGGAGGGTACACTATAAATGGAATTAAGGCATTGCATGAGTGGATGGGCACTAGATGAGGAGCCTGTGGTTGGGAAATTAATATGATTTAATATTAATATAGTTTAGTGGTGTCTGGGTGGCTCAGTTCGTTACGTGTCTTACTTTGGCTCAGGTCATGATCTCATGGCTCGTGAGTTCGAGCCCTGCATCAGGCTCTGTGCTGACAGCTTGGAGCCTGGAACCTGCTTTGGATTCTGTGTCTCTCCCTCTCTCTCTGCCCATTCCCCGCTCACATTCTGTCTCTCTGCCTCTCAAAAATAATAAATAAACATTTAAAAATTTATATTAATATGATTTAATCTGTACCATAGGAAATGCCTGATGATATGTGGTTTATACAAAAGAAGGAGCATTTATACTATAAAGTGCTATATTGCTGTATGTTATAATAGTTACTATATATGCTCACTTCTGTCTTACCTTTAACATGCTTCTAATCCTTTTTAATGTCCATTCCTAACTGCCTTGCACACCCATTAGCTAGTCTTCTTTTTGAGAGGTGGGAAAACTAAAAGAATATATTTTAGGTTCCTACTAGCATATTTAAAACTACTCAATTTACAACATTCAAAACATATTAGCTGATTTATTTCAGGAAGGATTTAAGGTACTTTATCTGTGGAACCCACAAGATTAAAAAGAAATAAGTGAAGAAGTTACAGTTACAAAAGAAAACACAGGTAAGAAAATTAAATTAAAATTTGGATAAAGATTTATCCAAAATGTCTTGTATAGTCCATAGGGGTATGTCATATATTTGATTTTATTCTTCATGGTAGCAAAGATAAAACTGGAATCTTGATCCGTTATATGCATCAACATCCATAAAATAAAAACTAATTTCCCTGAGTACATATGGTTAATCCTTCTACTGAAACCTGAGGGAAATTTCTTTCATAAAATGAGACGATGTAACATAGTGAGCATCAACCATATTGTAAATATGATGATGAGATTCTTAGAGATGTTTATTCTAAGTTGAAATGTAAGTGGAGAGGTAATAGGAAAGCCAAGATTAGTAAATTCTAATCTTTGAGGGACCAAACAATCTACCACATGTGATTCAACTCCTTGTAGGTCTGGCTCCCTCCCAGAATAACATTTAGAACATCTAGAGCAATCAGACAATCTTTAGGAATATCATCTCTTATAATCATGTCTATGAGATGTCATCAACAAAAGTTTCAGGTTATATTTCCCTGCAGTGCCCTAAAGAGGTGAGGTGATTGTTAAGTTGACTCCAGTAAAAGACCAACAGTATCATCAACAATGTCAGTGTTGTCTGAGTTATGAAAATTGCAGAATTATATCAGGCAGAATGCTAAGATGGCCCTAAGATCCTGCCGACAGTCACTTCCAGTATAATTCCCTCCACTTGGTTGCGGGCAGTACACGTGAATATGATGGCTATCATTTCTGGGATTAGACTATGTAACATGGCAGGGAAAGGTGAAGGGATTTGCAGGTATAATTAAGTCTGTAATCAGATGATGTTAACATAATCAAAAGGAAGATAATCCTGGGTGGGCCTCACCTAATCAGGAAAGCTATTTTATTTATTTATTTATTTATTTATTTATTTATTGAGAGAGAGACAGAGCATGAGTTGGGGAAGGGCAGAAAGAGCGAGACACAGAATCCATAGCAGGCTCCAGACTCTGGGCTGTCAGCACAGAGCCTGAGGTGGGGCTCGAACTCACGAACCACGAGATCATGACCTGAGCAGAAGTCGGATGCTCAACCAACTGAGCCACCCAGGTGCCTCAGGAAAGCTCTTTTTAAAAGGCTCAAAAGGAGTAGCCACAGGCCAAGGAGCTGCTCTTCTTGGCTTTGAACAAGTCTCCATATTGTGGAAAGGGTCATGTCTCGTGAAAATAAAAGGTGGCCTATAGGAGATGAGAGCAATCCCTGGCCTGGGCAATAGGTCAACAGAAGATTCAATGATTGTTAGGCAGTTATGTTTTCAAAATTTTAATTAGCATTTCCTTGAAGTAAATTGATAGAAGATGTAGACGTATGTGGCAATGATAAAATACTTTGGATGCTTCCAGGCTTTGAAAATTAAAACAACACAGCAATGGGTTCTTCTGAGGTTTCTGTTTAGATACTCTGGATTTTAGTAATTGCTATCTCTAATAACTGCTTGGAAACACTGAAACAGAAGAAAAAATGAGTGAGGATTTATGAGAGGCCAACTAAACTTTAAAAAAACAATAAAAACTGTTTTGACCTGATTTAGGGTGTAAGTAAAGCATAATGTGGTGTACCAAAAATACATTTAAAAGATGCGTGCCGGGGCGCCTGGGTGGCTCAGTCGGTTGAGCGTCCGACTTCGGCTCAGGTCACGATCTCGCGGTCCGTGAGTTCGAGCCCCGCGTCGGGCTCTCTGCTGACAGCTCAGAGCCTGGAGCCTGTTTCAGATTCTGTGTCTCCCTCTCTCTCTGCCCCTCCCCCATTCATGCTGTGTCTCTCTCTGTCTCAAAAATAAATAAACGTTTAAAAAAAAAAAGATGCATGCCATGAGCATATATAGCAATAACCATATGAATATTTTGAAGGATTCCTACAGAAAGAATAGCCAGGAAGAAGGAAGATAATTAAGGAGTTGTTCTCTGAAATATCCCAGGGTTGTTTTTTAAAAGGCAGGGCTGTGGGAGAGAACAACTCGGGGTCCAGAAATACAGCAGTAGCTGCCCATTGCAAAGCCAGACCTACTCAGGCAGGCTGCTTAGTAAATGTGGATCAGAATGAGATTTTTATTCATAATGGTTAATTAGAAGCTAGTTAAGAGGATCTATTGAGCCTAGAACTCCCTATAGTCTTTGTCTAACCTCCTGCCTGCTCCTCGGGAGGATGCAGCTTTGCCCTGTGGACAGCAGGCAGATGTCAACTATGGACAGCAGTCACGTGTTAATGGGCTGGATACATTGGTGAGTAATGCTTCACGTAATAAGGAAAGTGCCCAGAGTGCGTACAGACACGAAACAAACCCTCTGGTTGCGGGGAGTCTTGAAGTGTGATGGTGAACTGTTGCTCTTGCCACAATAAAAACCTTCTGTGGGACCCTGCCATGGCCCCCTTGAGCTGGCCAGGCTGCCTGTGGCTTTGGGGCTTACTCCACTCTGACAGCTAATATAAACATGCTAATGCAGCTATGGCAAGAAAGAAAGTTCAGAAGAGAAGCCTGTGATAAAGGTGATCAAGCCCAAAAGAAGGAAAAAAGAAGTAAAGGCAGGGGGAAAGACACATTTTTCTTTCAGCCTTTTAAATGCAACAATCCACTTAACAAGAGGGAATTAGAATGTTGGGACCATGTAGTTTCTGCGAAAATTCATCATTTTAATGATGAATTGGACTCAGGCTTCAGTTGTGTGAAAACTGTTTTCACCAAGCTGTGTGTGGATTACGTTTTAATACTTGTAAGCAATAATTATAATTAGCATGAAAAGGATTGATTGAATCTCTAAGAGCTAATACCTTTTACTGTGTCAAAGATTTTTACGTTAATTACTTATTTTTTTTCCATAAAAATCCCAGGAGGTAAATAGGGCTACCATCATTATTTTTATTTGAAAGACAGAAAAATCAGACTGATGTGTTTAAGGAACTCAGCTGAGGTGGTTTGGGGAAGCTGGTATGAAAGAAGCCGGGTTTGCTCCCAAGACAATCCTTTCTGTCACAAGACTATTTTCTTGCTTAAAAGAGAATAAAACATTTTTATTATGGCAAGAGAAAGGCATTTTGCAAGAATATTACTAATTTCATTTCTAACTATAACGATATTCCTATGGTGTTGGAGATAAAGCAGTATAGTTTTTTCAGGAAAAATAGAAAAAAAAATGACAGGCCAGGGACAATCACTCTGTAATTAATAGTCACAAGTTTCAGATTTACTCTCCACCTCTTTCTAAGCAATTAACTCCCCAGGGTGCTGTGTTTTGGTCAAGTAGCATCAGGTGGCCTCTTTAGGGGCACCTGGGTGGCTTAGTTGTTTAAGCATCCGACTCTTGGTTTCTGTTCAGGTCATGATCTCAGGTTTGTGGGATCGAGCTCTGTGTTGGGCTCTGAGCTGATAGCACAGAGCCTGCTTGGGATTTTCTCAGTCTCTCTCTCTTTCTCTCTCTCTCTCTCTCTCTCTCTCTCTGCCCCTCTCCCACTCATTTTTCCTCTCTCTCAAATAAACTTTAAAATTAAGTAACCTCTTTAATATAGAGGGCTTATTTGACAAAATGAATGACAATACAGGGAAATACACGGAATCAAGAACAGTGTAGTTGATCTCAATATTTGTAGAGTTTTGCTATTTACTTTTGACTATTTACAGATGAGCCCCAAGATTTAAGATGCAGAATTTGTTATGTCATCAGGCATGTCTTTCTGTCACCTGCACCTTTAACTTGGTAAAGCAGAAATTGTGTAGAAAGCTATATAGCCCATTGACTTTTTCTGATATAAAATCACCTTTAAGTATCTTAGGACTATTATTATAATGCTCAGCTTTATAGCACTGCAAATGTCTCAAGGCACTGAGTAATACAAATGTCAGATAAGCCAGCTTTGTCTCTATCACAGAGAAACAGAAACAGCATGTTAAATCTCATGTAAGTTATTTTGTGCTTTATTAGTATGTAGTTTTAAAAACTTCACCATGTGTATTCTTTTTGGGTCACCAAAGACGTGTGTGTGTGTGTGTGTGTGTGTGTGTGTGTGTGTGTGTGTGTGCCTGCAAATCCTGAGGGCCATTTCTTTGTTCTCAATTTCTTTATTGATTCTGTAGCTTTTTAAAAAATATATTTTATAAATATTTAATTTTGAGAGAGAGAGAGAGCACGTCCAAGTGGGCGAGGGGCAGAGAGAGAGGGAGACAGAGAATCCCAAGCAGGCTCCGTTGCTGTCAGTGCAGAGCCTGTGATGCAGGGCTCAGATCATGACGTGAGCCAAAATCAAGAGTTGGATGCTCAACCCACTGAGCCAGCCAGGTGCCCATGATACCATAGCTTTTGAAATTGATGACTTTCTCAAACTATCTTACTCCTTTGGCTTCTGTGAAATCATGTGTTGTCTGTCTTCCTGCTTCCCCGATGAATCCTCCTTTGTTTCCTTTTCCTGGCTCCTCTTTCACCACTGATACTTCCCAGCTTCAGTTTTTGGATCTTAGTCTTCTTTCATATGTAATCACTTGCAACTATGTTGAGGACTTTCAAATCTGCATTTCCAGAACTTTTTCTTCTAATCACTGGCTTTCTCTCTATACCTTTTAATATATTTTTTTAAATTTTTTTTAATATCTATTCATTTTGGGGAGACAGTGTGAGTGGGGGAGGGGCACTAATATTTTTAAATGGGTTCTCTGGTGCTAAGTGCAAACCCAACACGTTCAAAGGTGAACTCATAATCTTCTCCACCACACATGTGTCAATTCTTCCTTGGGACTGAAGGCAAGAAGTTATCTTTAATTCATACCTCCCTTTGATATATGTAATTAGTAAATAGTGAAAGCAAACCCACATTTTGGGGGATTTTTTTTTAAGTTTATTTTATTTATTTTGGGAGAGAGAGAGAATCCCAAGCAGGCTCCGTGCTATCAGCACAGAGCTGGATGCGGGGCTTAAACTCAAGAACTGCAAGATCATGACCTGAGCCCAAATCAAGAGTCAGAAGCTTAACCGACTGAGCCACCCAGGTGCCCCAGGGAATTTTTAATCCCATTTTGCTTCCACCTACATGCATTGCTACAATAGAATTATTTAGAGTGATTCCTGCTTGCAAAACCAATGCCAGCTGGACTTGACCCACCACTTTAATAAGGTCTCTTTTACTCTGAAACCTGCAATAAGATCTTATTTCCAATCAAAGTCAGGGGAGGCTACTGCAGGTGGATTTAAGGCATTGATTACCTGAGCCTACCCTACCTGTCCTGTTTCTTTTTACTCTCGTATATACACCTTTCCCTTTCATCAGGGAAGACTTGTTTTTATTTCTTCAGTGAGCACAGCACTCTCATTCTGCACTCTGTGCCATTATTGTGTTGGTTGACTTGCCCGGTATCCTGTCTCTCATCCTCTTCACCTCTGCGTGTCCACCAGTCTTCCAAGTTCCAGATCCCGTCCCACTTCCTCACGACAGGAGACCTCCACAGATAGGATCTTCTCTGAAGTTGTTTACAATATGACGTAGAAGGTGTCTTCCCAGGATACCACCGAATCATGTTACTTAATTTATTTTAGATTGAGAATCTCCTGAGGCAGGAGACGTGGTTAATAAGCAGTGTGTCAATCCTGGCTCCCAGATTAATGCATACAAAATAGGCAGTCCATAGTTAATCGCTCATTGAAAAATCGGTGTTTTCATATTTTTCAGTCTTTCATATTATGTCAATTTCCCATCTGGTCATTTGAAAAAATAAAGTGGCACCTCACAGGTTTCAGGATAAATGCAACTATGTTCTCTTGTCTAGTTAGGAATATAGCTTTCCAGTTCAACATTGGGAAAAGAGAATAAACATTGAACTTTTGATTTTTTTTAATTAGTGGAAATAATTTCACGAGTCTGGCCCTAAGTTTATCCTAATTTATTAACAGGAAACACCTGAGAAATAATTGCTTTTTGGCTTACGGAATCCTGCTTTATTATTTTTTTAGGCTTTTCCATCTAAATACAGATATAGCTTTAATAAATATTATAATCACTTATGTTTAGAAAATATAGCACTTTTTGTTTCTATGGCTGGCTGAAATTATTTAATTAAAGGTTATTTTAATTTGGAAATTCAAGATGTTGTGAATTAAATTCTACTGTACTCTGGCATTCTGTAAGCTCTGGAAAAAATGCCCAGTATAACCTTAATATATTTTCATTAAACTGAAACTTATGGATTTACAGAAGTAAATTTTTACTTTGCAGCTGTAGCCGAGTAGTTTATTGTGTTCTTCCAGATTTTTCCCACTAAAATTCTGTTATTTAAAGTTTTAGATTTTTCAGAAATATCTCACATTCAGTAGCGTATCTTTCACACATCAAAATGAGTTCAAATTGATATCTTTGTTTCATTCTTACTAATTCAACATAGGCGTAGAGATTCTAGCTGCCAACTGGTATGGGTTTTGGGTGGGACTGGTAAGATTTGGGGAAGGTGAAGGAAAAAAACAAAGTAAGCCAGATGTCATGGAAGCAACTCTTAGATCTCTCATAAAGCAGGAGGGCCCTCCTACTAGAATCTAGAGCTAAATAAGAGTGAGTGTGACACATTATCTGTGGGCTGTGACTTTACATTATTAGATCAAGTGGAAAAATGGCATTTTGGGTGGCACTTTAGTGCACCTCTTGGGATTTCCACTTTGCACTTGGCAAGAACACATTCTAGACATACCTCATTTTTATGTTTGTTTGTTTCCTTTTTTTCACAAGATTTGGTGGTGAGACACTCAATGAGAAGAGAGATAAAGAAATCGGAACCTCCCTTTATAAAAGTAGCTTGATAGGTCCGATGTAGGGGAACCCTCTATTAGAGAACTAATTGCTAATTATACTAAGTGCACAAATACATGCTACCTGAAAAAAGCTGAAAGCATTAAGGATATAAATCAAGTCAATTTTGAGAACATTATTTTCAATTCTAGTTTCCTGTCTTCCTTCTCAGAAATACAGTTATCAACTTGGTGTGTGAACTTTTTCAGTTAATTTATGTGCATATACTTGCTCTTACAAAAATAAATAATATTGCCTTATAATATTTCTAGCAATTTTATTGATATATAATTCACCTGTCATACAATTCACTCATTTAAAGTGTACAATTCAATGGTCATGTATATTGGCAGAGTTATGTGTCTATCACCACAACCAATATTAGAACATTACTCCAAAAAGAAATCCCGTTCCCATTAGTTGTTACTTTGCAAACCCTCAACCCCACCAATGTCTCCTTGAGTACTAGGCAACTACTAATCTAATCTCTGTCTTTATATATTTACCTATTCTGAATATTTCATATAAATAGAACTGTACAATATGAAATCCTTTGTGATTACCTTCTTTAGCATAGTTTTCAAGGTTCCTTCATGTTGTAGCATGCATCAGTACTTTATTGTGTTTTATTACTGACTACTATTCATTTTATGAATATACATTTTACTTATCCATTAATCAGTTGACAGACGTGCAGTGAGTTGTTCCTTCCTTTTGCCTATTATGAATAATGCTGTTATGAACAGTCACGTACAAGTTTTTGTGTGGACAAATGTTCTCTTTTCCCTTGCCTGTATGCCCAGGGGCAGAATTGCTGGGTCATAATGGTAACTCTATGTTTAATCTTTTGAGGGATGACCAGACTGTTTTCCAGAGTGGATGCACCTTGAATCACTATGCTGCATACCTGAAACTAATGTAGCATTGTATGTCAACTATACCTCAATAAATAGAAACTAAAATACAGAAGAGGGAGTATGCTTGGCATGTTAGTATAATAAGAAGTATAAAACAAAAACAAGCACAAAGTGGATGCACCATTTTATATTCCGCATTCTCACCAATACTTCTTATTATCATAACTGCATTCTTAAAATACAATATCACAGTTTCTGGTTGTTTTATAATTTTCCTTTTTTACTTAGTATATATTCATATGTTTAATAACTGTAAGTTCCTCCATACTATAAATATGCAATAATATCTTTAGACATCGTTATTTCTATAGACATTCAGTTTGCTTCCAATTTTTCACTGTTAAAAATGATAGCACCTATACAGTGAACATCCTTGTACAAGAGGGTTTTTTTACAGGTATCTGTGTAAATATTTCTCTAGAATAGAAAACTAGAAGTTAAATTACTGGCGCATATATATATATATATATATATATATACATATATATATAAATTTAATAAATAAATAAATAAATATATATAAATTATATATGTATATATTATATGAGCATTAATAGAGCATGCAAATAAACTTTAAAGTGTGTGCCAAAATAGTCAAAATATATTGTCAAAGTGGCTATTTAAAATATAGCTGTGCTAGCAGTGAAAGTATCTGTTCACCACACCCTTACCAATGTGTCACTTTATTAAGCTATTTATATTTTTATAAATCTAATTTATCTTGTTATCTCAATTTCCATTTCCCAGATTACCAGCTATTAAACATCATTCATGGGACGCCTGGGTGGCTCAGTCAGTTGAATGTCTGCTTCTTGATTTTGGCTCAGGTCATCATGTCACATTTCATGAGACTGAGCCCCGGATCAGGTTCTGTGCTAAGAGTGCAGAGCCGGCTTGGGATTCTCTCTCCCTCTCTCTCTACCCTTCCCCTGCTTGTGTTCATTCTCTCTCTCTCTCTCTCTCTCAAAATAAATATTCAAAAATCATCATTTATGATTATTGGGCATTTGTTTTATGATCATTGACAGTTCTTTTTCTGTTTCTTACTGATACATAGGTATTAAAATGTTTGTATATTAATCCTCTGTCAGTGATATGTTAGTTTGTTACCATTCTTTTAATAATTTAGAAATAAACTTTAAATTTAAACATAACCAAATGTATCAACTTTTCTGTACTATTTTTTCACCTAAGATGATTATTCCTCTCATAAATTTATAAATGCAATTTCCTCTGCTTTCTTCAATGCTTTTAGTTTCATGATCAATTACTTAAATCATCTGAGATTAATTTTACTAAAAGGTATGAAGTAGGGATCTAACTTTATTTAAGGATAGACTATTCAACATAATTTTAAAAACTGTCTTGAGCAATGATGGTATGCCAGGTATATTTCTAGATAGTAGGGCTCCAACCAAAAATATGGCCAGCTTGCTCCTGATAGGAGCATCCTAATCAATTTTTTCAGTGCCATTTACTAAATAGATTATTCTTTCTCCACTAATTTGAAAAATCACATTTATCACATTTTAAACACCACACACACACACACACACACACACACACACACATCTGGCAGCCATGGGAAGAAACCACTCATATCTGCTGCGGAGCATAGTTGATTGACAGTCCATGTGCCAACCCTCAGGATCTACCCTATTCCCCTGGGCAACTCCCAGTCAATCCCAATCAGTGACCAAGCACAACAGTGACACTAATGCAAGCTCATTTCTATGATTCATGGGACTTCTCCAATGGGCAACTTTGGCTCAAAAGGCTCCCAATTGCCCTGCCTGAAAGTTCACTAGAACATGTATTAGAATACTACTGCCATTGAAAGAGTATACCCAGCTAAAATGTCCTTCATCCTTTCCTCTCACAGACCCACACTGCTTTAATAAGGCTTTCTCTGCCTATAGCTGCTTCTTCCATTTTATTCTTCACCTTTTCCCCCCAATAATTCTCTTGCATGTCTAGTCCCTTCTTGGTGTCTGCTTTTCAGAAGACCTCAGTTTACACACTGAACAGCTAACAGCTCTGCTGTGGCCAGTATTGGGTTCCAGGGCAAGTATCATGACAGAGTAGCTGAGGAATCCGCTGCTTGTGGAGATGCACAATAGAACTCAGAGCAGTGGGGTGGAAGTTCAAGACAATTAATATGTACCTCTCCCTCCCTCTGGTGATGCCAAACATCCCCTTTCTATTAAGTGAGAAGTTTCTTATTATTCTGGCAATGTCAATATTGTCTAATGCTATATAGAGTTATCATCTTGAAGCACCCCTTCATGCTGTGATGGTTGAGTAATATCTTTATTTTTATTAAACAATATGTTTTTACTAAGCAATTAATGGATCCAAAAAGAAGTCAAGAGGAAAAAAAATCCTTTGAGACAAATGAAAATGGAAATACAACATACCAGAAATTTTCGATGCAGAAAAAGCAGTTCAAGGAGGGAAGTTCACAGCAAGAAATGCCACATCATGAAACAAAATCTCAAATCACCTCAAGAACCGTGAAGACTACCTCTCTCTACTGTCCTCTACTCTTGTTCCAACCATGACATCAGACTGCATATAAAGAGTTGATAACCCATTGTACTCAGGTTCTTGTAGTTCCCCAGTACTATATCTCTGTGTAAGTTTCTCTAAGAGGGGTCCAGAAAAGTCCACTCATCCAAGGCGAAGTCCACAATCACCAAAGGTCATTGAATGACAGCCAGCAAAATGCCTTTGAAACACAGTGATTGAACGTTCAAATTATAGTCCAAATTAACTAATTTTATCACTTCTCTCAACCCATTTGTTCACAAAGTCTCAATAATATTATCTCTTAAATATTTCTTGAATCTCTCCCTCAGTGGGAACCACCTTAAAACTAACATTTTTCCTTTGCCTTGACTATGAAAAAATTCCCAAAGGGGTATTCTTGCCTTCATTCTGTGCCCCTTTTAATCCTTCCTCCTCTTCTCTGACAATCTTCTCTTAAAAATGACAAATCTGTGTTTACATTTTTCCTCAGTGGCATTCTACCTATGTCAGAAAGCCCAAATTCCACCGAAAGATCCTTCATCATGTGACCCATGCCCTGCTCCCCGGCCTCTTGGTAGAGGCTCTTCTCACACTGAATATTCTAGCTCACTAAATTATTTCTATTTCCCCAACCACAACATGCTGTTTCGGTCTCGCTGTTTTGCACATGAAATCATCTTAACCTGAAATGCTACCTCCTCATGCTGTCTTCAAATGTCCTATGGTGATGTAGTCTTCAAAATAGGTGTACGCATCATACTAAATCAAGAAAGGATGAACAGTGCATATGACAAATTAAACCCTATACAATAGTGGTTTCTACTTTAATTAACTCCATGAATTACTTGGCTTTCTTGGCATTTGTAATTCAAAATTACACCAATATAAATTCTAAGTATATCCCCACTCTGTCTTCTCCATCACATCTCTAAGTTTCTATATGAAACAATACCATTAAATAAATACATAAGAGGAACTGTGGCTTAGTAATGGAAAAACCTGTGTTTAAATTTTTTTAACGTTTATTTATTTTTTCAGAGACAGAGGGAGCATAAGCAGGGGAGGAGCAGAGAGAGAGGGAGTCACAGATTCCAAAGCAGTCTCCAGGCTCTGAACTGTCAGCACAGAGCCTGACGTGAGGCTCAAACTCACAAACCGGGAGATCATGACCTGAGCCGAAGTTGGACATTTAACAGACCGAGCCAACTAGGCACCCCTGAAAAACCTGTGTTTAAGTGCCAGTTTTTATACTAATTCTATGATTCTAAAGCTTTCCAATCAAAAATAAGTTAATATTGGGGCGCCTGGGTGGCGCAGTCGGTTAAGCGTCCGACTTCAGCCAGGTCACGATCTCGCGGTCCGTGAGTTCGAGCCCCGCGTCAGGCTCTGGGCTGATGGCTCGGAGCCTGGAGCCTGTTTCCGATTCTGTGTCTCCCTCTCTCTCTCTGCCCCTCCCCCGTTCATGCTCTGTCTCTCTCTGTCCCAAAAAAAAAAAAAAAAAAAAAAACCGTTGAAAAATAAGTTAATATTGGCACTTCATCCATTGGGTTAGGGAAATATTAAATGAGACAATGCATATACAGTTTATAGTGCTTTGTACAAGGTAGGAACCCTGTAATATTAGTCCCATCAAGACAGGCCACTTTTTTATTTTATTTCTACCCCAGTCTTTGCATGAGAACTTTGTACTGCCTCAGCTACACCCTAAATATCAGCTCTTGCTACTCTAGTTTTCGTCTTCAAACTAGCAAACTTCCAGCATCTCCTAGAAGTTTATGAAGAAGCAGATTCTTAGGCACCGCCAGTATGCATGAATCAAAATCTGCATTTCAGGATCTCTAGATGATTTGTATGCACAGTAAATTTTGAGAAACACTAAAATCTAAAGCATATTTCTTCTAAACTTTCTATTCTGCATGCATTGCACCTAGTAATATTCACTACACTGAACTGTCCACCCACCACATGCTTTCCTGATAAGCATTATCATACAGTTGTGTAATAGGTTTAAATATAACAAAATATGACCATCATATACATATATATGTATATGTATATATATATATATCAGATATTATATATAAATTGCAGGAATGCTGAAACTATCTGTGATTAACCATCCATTTGCCACATTCATCATCATGTAGGACTTTGGTACCACTCTGATTTTGCCCTGGTTGCACGTCTTTTGTTCTGGCTTCAGAGACCCCCAGATTTCTGAGATATCTAATAATTTCACTCATTTCAGATTATTCCTAGATCGACAGTGTATATGTCTTTTTAACACAAGTTACTCTCACACATCTTAGGAGTTGTTCTGAAAAATTATGCCCTTAGTTACTTTGAGACAAAATTTTCATATAGTCAAATGCATCTTTTTTTTTTTATGTTTATTTTTGAGAGAGAGAGACAGAGTGTGAGCAGGGGAGGGGAAGCGAGGGAGGGGAAGAGAAAGAGGGAAACACAGAATCTACAGCAGCCTCCAGGCTCTGAGCTGTCAGCACAGAGCCCGATGTGGGGCTTGAACTCATGAACGCTGAGATCATGACCTGAGCTGAACTCTGATGTTTAACTGGACTGAGCCACACAGGCACATCTGGGCAAACACATCTTATTTTCAAAATATATGTAAACATAATGAAGTCATTAAAGGTTGCAATAAATGTTTGTAGGAATTACCACATTATAAACTGTGAATTGTAATTATAGATTATAAAACATCATTTTGGATATAATTGAGCAGAAACTATTCTTAATCCAGATATAGTTTACAATTATAGTTTACCTTGCATTATCTTGAAAAAAGCATAGGATTATTGAATATGAGCGTATAGCTAAGATTTTTTTAAATTTGAAAACATTTATGCACTTTAAAATATTCATTTATTTGCCATGCTTTGAAAAGTGACTCATCTGATCAAAGCCTTAAAGATCTTAACTACATAGGAGCTCCTAGGTGGTTCAGTCTGTTGGGCATCCGACTTTGGCTCAGGTCATGATCTCACAGTTCATGAGTTAGAGCCCTGTGTCGGGCTCTGTGCTGACAGCTCAGAGCCTGGAGCCTGCTTTGGATTCTGTGTCTCCCTCTCTCTCTGCTCCTCCCTGCTCACACGCTGTCTCTCTCTTAAAAATAAATAAAGATTTTTAAAAAATTAAAAAAATCTTTACTACATAATAAAATTTCTTTTAAATAGAACATCCTTGAAACTATTACAAGCAATATGATTTTTCTAAGTATTGTCATAATGTAAATTCTAATAATTTAGATTAGTTTTCTTCAAATTATGATGACTCGTTAAGGTTTTTGTATGTATGCATTTTAATATTCCACTCATAAGTTAGCATTTGTAAAAGATCTTTTTTCTTGCTCTTTTTCTTTGGCAATACAGATTTTTATAGGAGAAGAGGCAGAAAATATGTTACGGATTAAGTTGTGCTCATGTATGGTGTGTGTTTCCTCTGATATTTGTGATTAAAGTCGTGTTTTGAGGGGACAGTGTGGGATGAAAGACTGGGAAAAGATGGCTGAAGATGGTCTGTATCTCCTTTTTGAAATCATTTCAAATAGAAGAGTGGCACCTTCCAATGGAGCTGTGGTTTTCTGCAGCACCTGCAGCCTGAGGGTGGACTGTTCTGGGTCAGCCAATTAGGGTGACTGTTCTTTGAAAGACTCAGTAAGGATGTGCTTAAGGCTGTCACTGAGCATTCCACAAGCTTGCTGATTTCTCTGTTTGGCTGTACATCTGTGTTATTTTGTTTTCAGGTCAAGTTGTTCTCTGTAACAAGGTAATGTTTTCTGACTTCTTTGTAACTTGCTGCCTTTATATTTCTGAGATTGAAGCATAGAAGAAGTGGCTTTGCTCAGTGAGTGGCCCGTTTACGTTGGAAAGAGGTAGGCAAAGAGGTAGGCGATCAGGGAGGCACGAAGCAGTGAACCAGCTCACTCAAAACAATGCCAAGTGACCTTGAACTCTGATACTTTAGCATGTTGGGGGGTGGGGGGAGGTGGGAATAATGGAGACTTGATCTTGGTCCAACAAGAATGAGAAGAGGATGTTTGTTACAGAACAATAAGCTTTGTTATTCAGATATTCCTCTTTAGGATCTCTTCCATAAACTAGTGGAATCCATTTTCCATTTGCAAACACTCATCTGTGACCACCTAGAAATAGGCATGCAAACTTTTTTTAAAAAGAGATATAAGAATATTTTTTTCAAAGAAAGCACTCAATTTGAATAGAAAGTAAAGAATAAACATAATTTTAAATTGTATCAAACATTTTGAAGAGTGTTTAGTTTCCTACAGATATTCTTAAATTAGTGGAATATTTTTTATCCTCAGATTGAAGTGGCATATATATGTATTTTTTCTCTCTTTTAATACTTCCAATATATTTTTAAGTAATGTATGACAGTTGAGATAGTTACTCTTTAATGTGTGAATGCTTCTTTGGCTATGAAAGCCTGGATTCTGATCTTAAAAGCAAAGAAAAACTATATTTTTTTTAAAAAGGAAAAATTTTAAAAATTATTTAGAGAAATGATTTATGTCCACCTAAAAAGGTAAGTATTCACTATATGAAAATGTTCAGAATGTCCCCCGGGGAAGTAAGTCTACCGATTGCCACTATCACAACGTGAAGACTTACTACAGGGGTTGGAGACAGTGACCCCAAGTGTTCCGCACCTGAGATGTGAAACAATGACATGAAGTATGGCTCACATATGTCCCATATTAGTTTCTTATTTCTAGTCAAATGAAATCATCCCCTCTAAATCCAAGACCTGTTCATGATAGAATAGTTTTTGCCAACCTCAGGAGCCTTAGGGTCTACATTTATCCAGATGTTTTGGTTTTTCCAACAGATGGTCCTCAAAAATTTATTCCTATTTCAGTTGCTGCTGCCACTTTAAGTGTTTCCTGGAGATCTTTAGCATACCCCTCTGAGAGTTTCATGGCATAACAGCCAGGCATCAGGGACTTTTAGTTGTGCTAGGCACATATTCACAAAAAGTAATGAAATATAGACTGATAACAGGACCAGAGATATGAACTCTTTTATTTATAAAAGTGTGCTTATACCTCTAAAAAGTTCATGTGCTTAACGTCAGATCACCACTATGCAGGTGAAATGCAATGAATAATTATAATAAATGTATATTGCAAAGTGTTCATTATACATTTATGAACCTTTGGCATTCCAAACAGTGACCTCCTGGTCCATCCCCCCAGACTCTTAGTCATTTTCAGCCAGTTTATGGTGGTTACGGTCCATTCATCTAATGTTTAACTTAGACTTGTTTGATAAAGGGAGGATGACAGCAGTTTGCTTACAATATAACAGTAGCACCCTTAGCACTTCCCCCAAGTGACAGCTCAGGTCCGTTAAGGACAGAAAGTAATCAAACAATCTGTTCTCAGATTAGTTTTAAGTTTTCTAAGGTTTTGCTAATGCAGGCTATATATAATTATGCACAGGTTTCTAGTTTCCTGAATTGCTCTTTATTTTTTTATTTTTTAGTGTTCATTTATTTTGAGGCAGAGAGAAAGTGTGAGCAGGGGAGGGGCAGAGAGAGATGGAGAGAGAGAGAATCCCAAGCAGGGTCTGCACTGTCAGGGCAGAGCTTGATGTGGGGCTCGATCTCATGCACCGTGAGATCATGCCCTGAGTGGGTCAAGAGTTGGACACCTGACTGAGCCACCCGGGCACCCTGCTCAACGTTTATAATAAGAATTCCAATTATGATGTGAAGTTTTTTTCCCTGTCAAACTGTAGATACTTTGTACATTTTTGCATGATTGACAAAGACTTCAATATTGATTTAGAACTAAATATATTTCAGTGTTTTCAGGGATATCAGAAAATGACTTAGGAAAATCTTAACTTGTGAAAATTCTTAGCATATATCAAATCATTTATGATTTTTCTTACTTTTGGCGGTCTTTACAAGTAGAGGGCCAGATTTGTGAATCGATTTATAGTATAAGCAGACTGGAAGTAAAAGAAAGTAAGAGACAGTAATGTAAGATATGCCATTAAGGGCAGAGCTTAAATTACTCAATATCAAAAGTGCAGTCCAGACAAGAAATAAATGGGGAAAGACAAATACCGAAAGAAACAAATAGTACAGAAGGAGATATTGATATTTTTATAAAGACTGCGCAATATTGTTCGATACAAGGAACAAATAGAAAATTAAAACAAAACTCCCTAAACCTAATTGGGTTATAACTGAGAAGCTTTATAGCTTCCTCAGTTCTTCACTAGCTCTTCTCCTCTACAATTTGCTCATAATTGCAGCCACAATGTGGATACATTTTTACTCTGCTTCTTCTCATACATCCTCTATCACAAGATATTCTCAAGATACACACCTGCTGCTAGCTTCTTATGCACTGTTTTGGTTCTGTAACAGAAATTGTTGAACTACAGCCCATAAGCCAATCTACCTGTTTGCATAAATAATTTTTTTTTTGGAACATAGCCACACCCACTTGTTTCTAAATTGTCTACGGCTTCTTTTGTAATACAACAGAAAAGTTGCGTGTTTGCTACACAGACAATGCAGCCTGCAATCTAACAGGGTTACCAACTTGCCATTGAAGAAAAAGTTTGCTGATGCCTCTTACTCTACCTTTTTTCTGCCACAGGATATTAAAGTTCTTTCCACGTCTTTTGCCTATTATAATAATATCCCCGTGAGTATTTATGTACATATCAATTTATCCTTTTCAAATATTTTTTCCTAAAGAAACATACCAAGGGTTACCGAATCAAAACATACACGTATTTTTGTTCAATACAAAACTGATTTCCAAAAGTGTTGCACAAGTGAACACAGTCCAAGTTGCCACAAGTAGTGTTTCAGTTTATGAGATCCAATAGCATTTTGCAATATTGAATGTTATTATATATTTTAATTTTTAACAGTTTTGTTACCGTTTATATGAACATTATATCTTTGATTATGAAAGAAATACAATACTGAAAAATTTTTCAAATAAAATTTGACAAGCTGATCTAAAATTCAGCCAGAAGAGAAAAAATACAAGATTAGTTTAACTAAAAAGTTTAACTGGGAGATGGATGACGGGAAAGTTTTACCAAATTTTACCAAATGCCATAATATACTATAAAGCCGTGTTTAACAAAATGCAGTGATACTGGCACCAAGTTAAATAGATTGATTAAACACAAGAGTTCTGAAAGACATAGAGCTTCATAATTTCGGTAATTTTGTGTATATTGAATGTAGTATTTAAGATACGTGGGAAAATGATGCACTGTCCTATGAATGGTATTCTAATAACTTAGGCTGTCTATTAAAAAAAGATTAAATTCTTCACTCTATACAACAAATTCTAGAGGATCTACCAGATAACAAATTTAAAAAGCTGTAGAAACAGGGATGTCTGGGTGATTCAATCCATTAAGCGTCTGACTTTGGCTCAGGTCATGATCTCATCTCACGGCTTCTGAGTTAGAGCCCCACATTGGTCTCTGTGCTGACAGCTAAGAGCCTGGATGGAGCCTTCTTCAGATTCTGTATCTCTCTGCCCCTCCCCCCCTCAAGAATAAACATTAAATTTTTTTTTTTTACTTAAAAAGCTGTAGAAACATTTAAAAATAATTATAAGGAAAAATTAACTAGGATTGGTGAAGGACTTAGAAGAAATATACAACTGAGGTCTAAAGAGAGAATGTTCATTCTTCCTACACAATACTGGCAACAAGTATACATTATCAAAAATATTCTTTCTCCCCACCTTGCAGCCTTAAAATGCCTGGCAAATGACTTTAGAATTAATGTAAGTTTCTTCTTCCCTGTTGACCACTGTATTGCAAAACAACTAGAATAATGTCTGGTGCACAGGAAGCACACATATTTGACAGATGGGTGTAGTATAAAATTTAATCTTTCAATTACTAACATAAATGATGTTTGGAGGCAGGGTTTATAAAACTAAACTGCTGTTTGGACACTGCATACACGTCTTCATCAATCCATTTGTTCAGCCATTATGTATGTATATATGCAAGTATGTGTTTATTACATCCTTATTATAGACAAGCCAATCATGGTTTCTGCTTTCAAGGCACCCATACTGCATTGGGGAAGATAGATAATAACCAGGTAAGTCAGTGAGAAAGAAAAGATGAGGGGTTATAGTGTTTTATGGTAGATAATGGGGAGTAGATGGTGGGGATCGTGACTCAGGGGCTACCTTTGGTTGAAAGATGAGCAAAGGCTTCTCTGAGAAAGTAACATGAAGCCAGTGGTGTGTTGGGAGGAGGGACACTTGTGCCCCCAAGGGGACATTGGGCAATGCCTGGAAACAGTCTTAATACAACTTGGGGGAGAGAAGAGGTTTGCTACCAGTATCTGGCAGACAGAGCCCAGGGATAATCCTGAATATCCTACAAAGCACAGGACCTCCTCCCCCCCAACAAAAAAATCACCCAGACTAAAATGTTAATTGTATAGAGACTGAGAGATCCTGCATGAAGTTAAAATCGATCTGGCAAAAATTGATCAACCTTGAGTTGTCTGCCGGAAGAATATTCCAGGCAGAGGAAAATGTCTATAGCAAATATCTAAAACTAAGAACTTGTGTAACGTGTTGGAGAAATGAGAAGAAACCTATCTCGGGAAAGTGGGAGGAGAGGTAGAGAGGGGGTAGGGAGATGGTTCCCGGTAAGGGATTGGATATGTTATGAAGAGTGCAAAGGGAAGACAAGGGAGAGACTTACTCTGTGGTGTATCGTGATCTGCCTTGCATTTTTCAAAGATCAGGTTGGATGCTGCTTGGAGGAAAGAAAACTGGGAGAGAGCCAAAGGGTTAAGTAGGTGATAAAAAGAAATCATTTAGAGGCAACAGAACACGTTGGTCACTTGTGTGGAATGCAGCTAAAAGTTCAGTCATTTTGTGACACGAACATTTTTTATTTTTTCTTTGCAGTATCCAGGGCTATCACACACTGACTTGAGTCTAGCACTGAACACTGTGCTAAAAGTTGTACGTACATCATGGAACAGAACCTTTTTAACAACCTGCAAGGAACGTACTACTATCTCAGTTAACAAAAGAGAAGACTGAGGTCAAAAGAATTTGAGTAATTTATCTGTCATCACCCAGATAATAAATAGTAGAGCTGATTCAAACTCCTGTCTTACATTTCTTCATTCCTTGTTCTTAAACACTATACACGATCTTCTAAGAGAGTTAAGCATAGGCAAGAAATCCCAGACTTTTAAAAATATATATATTTATTTATTTATTTTGAGAGAGAGAGAGAGAGAGAGAGAGAGAGAGAATGAGCACTGGGGAGGGGCAGAGACAGGGGAGAGGGAGAATCCCAAACAGTCTTCACATTGTCAGTGCAGAGCCCAATGTGGGGCTCAAACTCACAAACTGTGAGATCATGACCTGACCTGAAATCAAGAGTTGGACGCTTAACTGACGGAGCCACCCCCGATCTCCTCTCAGACTTTTTAAAATGGCAGTTTGTTCTCAACCAAATGAGACAAAATGCATGGTTTAGCATTTTTGTTCTTCAGTCAATCATACAGGCAATGAAAAACCTCTGCATTTCATGATTATCATTGGGTCTTCAAGGTTCCCAGAAGTTATCTTTATTCTATATCTTTAGTAGTATAGGTATTGCTTTCAAGTAGCTATTACTTTTAATGGATACATCTTTGACCATTTTGTCTCTCCTGGGTCCCACTTTATCCCTTCTATTGTTCTCTGGGTTCTCATGCTCTGTTCTATTCTCACATTGGGTTCTCATAAGATAATCTTTGCCCTTTTCCTCCCCACCCCCAAATCCATGATGTTACCTCTCAGTCAGCCATGCATTCAAGCAGGCACAGCTTGTTGGAACAGCCTGCCCTTTGTGAGCACAAAATCGAACCGGATCCTGGCAATGGCTTATTCCTCATTTTGAATAACTATAGAATCAGGGAACAGGGAAAGGGAATTTGAGGAAGCCCACCCATTGCTGTACAAAAAAAAAAAAAAAAGACAAACTTTTTTTTCTCTTGTTAAAAGGGGGTCAATATCTTCTGACCATCTTTTACCTCCAGATAAGTTACTAGCTATCCCTGGATAACGCTTGCTCTCCCTACCCCAATTGTACCTTACCCCCCTCCCTTTTTAGAGTGGCTCTTCATGGCTCTTATTCACCAGCTTTATTCTTACATTCATGAGCCTTATTCCCAACGTCTCTGGGATGTGGCCAGCATTCATGCATTTGTTGAGATTGTATTTTACCATGTCTGTCTGAACATCTAATAAGTAAACAGGAATTCTAGGGGCCTCCTGATGTTAAAAATTGCTAGCCAGATGTATGAAAATTAGAACTTTTCTGTGATCTATATCTCACGAGTAATAACCACTAAAAATGCCATGTGAAAATGGGAGCCATTAAAATATAGAATATGACTGATCAATAAAATTAAACCATATTCCAACACTATCCATTTCTAGAGCCATTGATCCTTATAATAAGTATTTTCATTGTCATTGAGGAAAGTGGTGGGATACAGGTGACTGTAAATATTCTAGACAAATTTCTTGACACTATGAAATCTGTTTCTGATGCTGCCACATCATTGAAACTTACATAAGACTTAGGGAAAGTCTCTAAAACTTGCATGTTTGTTTCTTCTTTTTGTTTTCGTTTTGTTTTGTTTTGAAACATGTACCTAATATATACCACAGAACTGTTGTGATAATTGAGAGATAATATAGTTGAAAGTGTTCTAAAAAGTACACAACTAAAAATCAGTTTATTCTTACATAGAAATGGAAAATAGCTTCACATTTGTTCAGATGACCTAACTGCAGTCATAGTAAAGTCATAGTAAAGTGCCTGTATGTGTAGATGCTATGCATTTAACATTTTAGGTAATCACCATCTAGTCTGAAAAGACAAAAGATACCTCTTTCTACAGCAAGCATCTTCACTTAGCAGAGATCAAGTTCTACTGCAACCAGTTTGGCATCAGTGGTAATCTTTGTGTTTAATGGTGGCTTTCTATTGTAAACATCAAAGTTTTCCAGGGATGAAAGAGAAAAAAAAACAAAAAAAAAAACCAGTCATTGATTTACCTGACGCTGAGGCATGTATACATAAGCTGTGCTCCCAGTCTCTAATAAAAAAGCTGATGCTTTGTTCTCAAAAGCGTTCATAACAAGATTCCTCTTTTCTCCAATGCTGGACTGGACAGAGGATTGTGGAGGAAAATAAGAGATTAAAGGCCTTTATTTCTATATTGTTAAGTTATAGGAACTTGAGAATATTGTCTGGTTGTCATCTAATTGAGAAGTTCATTCAATGTACGTGGTATCCAAATTCACCTTGACACCTGATTTGCCATGGAAGATAAAAATCTAACATTGTTTGGGTCAGTTTTTAAGAACCTGGCTAAAAAGGATTTCTGTCATATCTTTTTTGATTCTTCCTTGCTTACAAAATTATACTTCACTATAGTTAGGTAAGCAATGATGACATATGAAAGGTCTTCCCTCACAAACCTGATTATCTAGTTTTTCCCAAAGGAATTCCTTTGATGTTGCATCATGTAGAGGGTGGCTGGCAAAGGTTAAATGCATGAAGAAAATTCTTAACGTTTCTGCAACTGGAAAAGACAATTCGATGCAACATTTTGTGCAACGAGCACTTGAAAAGCAATGGAATAATTTGGTAACTCTCGTTGGTAATTTTTAAGTGAAACTTCCTATCTAAGTGAAATTTATTTAAGTGGAATCTCTTCTAATTTTAAGTGAAATTTCTTTATCTAATGCTGACAGCAATAAATAGCTTAGCTTTTCTGTCTTCATTTATCAAACAGTTAAATTCAATAGATACAGACTGGGGCTTAGGGTACGACATCGGAATATGCAACAATAACTCTTTGTCAGCTGCACCATATAATATGGACCAATGGATCTAGAAAAGGCCATCTCAAAGCTGCAATTGGTGAACTAACACTTCTCAGTGCCAGCTTCATAATGACATCATAAAACAATTGTGGCTTATCCCAATTTAGAGCTCTCTGGCTTAGCGAATTTAGGTGTGACTAAAAGAGTATTTTCAATAAAAGCACTTGCCAATTTAAGATACTCAATTTACTGTGCCAATTTAAAAACATCTTAATGTACAGCATATAATATGAACTTTTCAGTCATCTATGAGGTAACCTGAGCAGTGGAGGAAGAAACCTAGACTCATAATTACAAGGTCATGAGCCCAGAAAAGGATATGGTGGCATTCACTCATCCTGTCCAATTTAGTTGCCATAGTTTTAGTTGCTTATTTTCCCTCAGTATGCTGTGACTAAGGATTTCTCTTTTTTAATATTTAGCTCCATATGCAAACTATGCCTTCCCCTCCATCCCAACTGGGTCAACTTTTTTTTTTTTTTTTACATTTCCATCCATGACTCCTTCATCCACTTTCTACTTTTGTTTCCTGGAGAATGGATCTGGAATGTCCTGTTGGAATCTGAAGTCCAGGGCTGAATTGCAGTCTGGTTCCAGCCTCTCTCTCTGAGCACCATTTTTTATACTTGGGTGTTATACAGGGTCCTTGTGAGAATGAAGGGACTTGGCATAAGTAGACACCTCAGGCAGAAGGTACAAGGTCTGACCCAAAACACACTCCTCACACTGACTACAGAACTTATGTATCATTTGAACTCTACTTGCTTAGTCAATTGCTTCTTCCATGAAATATCCTATATTACTGGGTAGATGGTATGCTCAGAGACGACGTGTATTGTAGACACATTCAGTATCCTTCACCTGTCTAACAAAGTGCTTTGTATACAGGAGGTAAATAAGTAAATACATAGATGGATAGATGAATGAATAAACGTTCTTGCTCCTGATCCTTATCCTACCAGTGGCTGCAACGCAGAAGACATTCTGCACGTTTAGGGAAAGTACTATGGAGAAGAACTATGTTTAGGATCTATGTGTCCAAGATAAAGATGCTTATTATGGGGGCTGACAGGGAGCATGAATACCTGGGACACTCTGGGGTATTTTGAACCAAATACCAAGTGTATATTTTAATTCCCTTTTCACACTCTATTCTCAACTGATTACCTGCTGATCCCACTTAGAATCATTAGCAAAAACAAGTCCCTGCATAATAAGCCCCTCCAGGTTTTACCGGGCCCCAAATGTCTATTTGTATATATCTGACAAATAGAGGAAATTTTTTAAACTTCACCATTTCAAATTTGTAACGCAAATTCACATTCATTTCAGTTTTCTTTCCTCTTCATTTAACTGAAGAGAAATAGCCAGGTTATTAAGAGAGCAGAGAAAAAATGGCAAGGATTGCTTTTCTCCCTGACAACATAAACTTCAGATTTATATGTGTTTGCTGTCCTTCATCTATCACATGGATGCCTCATACCGGGTGTCCTCTCTGTTGCCATTCAGGATGTTCCCAAGCCACCTTCTGAACCAGCGCTTGGTCAAGTTGGCACTGTGGTTCTTTCTGTTAGTATCCTGCTCAATGTCCCATGCCAAAAAAATAAAAAATAAAAAAATAATAAAACCACTAGCAGCAACAAACATAACACATAATAATAATGCCATACCTTCCAAAGGCCAACAGAGAGGATTTTTGGATTATCCACTATTCAGGATAATCTTCACTCCTGATCTCCCCTATTATTAGCGTGCATAATTGAGAATTCCCTGCATGTAACCTGACTTCCTTGCAAGAGAGCCATAAAAATCTCTGGCCCTTAGAGCAGTTTCAATGAATGAAATTAATTAAGAGAAAGAATTTGAGGTCCTGGGATGGGAATCATTGTAGAGCACTTTTAAATTATAGTGTCATGACTGGATATTGGAGTAAATTCTTTGATCTCCTTTCTCGTTAACAAGATGATATGATATTTTAAAGGCAATCATTCCATTTTGAAGGTCTGCTGACATCACCAACCATCAGAGCACAGTATGGAAATAAGATACCCACTTCTCTCTGCTTCCTCTTACTGATTTCATGCAATGACCTTGCAGTTATTAAATATAGGCCAACTTGCACTCTCAGACCTCAGGCAACCTCTTTTTTAAGTGATTGCTTACTCCCCAACATTTCTACTAAAATTTGATGCTTAAAGATCACTTAATGGAGGTAACCAATTTACCCCTGTCCCTTGGGTGGTCCCCCAGGGCAGTTTTTGCTGTTTCAATACAATTACAAAATGCTTCCAGGCTCTGTGAACTTGGTTATACAAGAAGGTTATGGCAACAAAGACTGTTTTCTTTGGAAAATTGTTACAAAGTGCTGACCTTCCTAAAGTATATAGCATTCTGAAAAGCCTGAAAGCCCAGATGCTTAACACTGTGAGAGACAGAGCCAAATTCTAGAACCAGAGGCATGAGTTAAAGTGCAGGATGCACTGAACCAAGACAAGCTAGAAGAGAACTTTCTTTCAGGAACATTTATTTCATGTCCTGTAGCCTGGATTCAAACAAAATTCCTTTGTTGACTCTCAAGTATGTTTAGGAGAATCTGACCTAGGAATGGCTTTGAGTCTCATACATGGATCAGAGAGTTGTAGCAAAGCCAGGATGATTTTGAAGGATTGTAGTGAAAAGCAGGATCTCATTTAATGACTAGCTGCCTTCCTGTTAAACATCAAGAGCATGATTCAAACAACTAAGTATACAATCCAGGCAAGACAACAGATAAGTAAGATAAAAGCACTGGTTACAGTCTCAGGTTTTGTGTATACTCATTACAGGGCATCCACATGGAAGTTACATGTTATTTACTGAAAAATGCATATTTCCTGATTTTGCAGACCCACGTGAGGAAGGGTGTTCTCTGGGGATGGGGAGGGGCTGAGAGGGGTGGGGAAGTTGGTGAGAATCCCCCTCCACCCACAGAAGCAATTACTGGGACAGAAACAGTATCCCCTTCTCCCCCTACCCCCCTTCTCAAAGGCCAAACACTGTGGGATGCACTTAACACCGCTCTGATCCACAAGGCTCTTCCATTTCTATTAAGTTGATTTAGTGCCATATAAGGAGGACATAAATGAGTTAAGACCATAGGCCTTTCCTTGAGACCTGAGGGTTTCATAAAGCACCTTTCAGAAACAAGTGGCCTGGGTAATGCTGCAAGCCTTAAGCCTACAAAGTCAGTATTTATGGTGTACTGATTTTGTCACAGATGAATTTTGCTAGAATTTTAAAATGGATTTACAGTAATTTAATAAGTGGTTAAACTGTAACCATAGGACTAGATCTGCGTTCAGTTGTTCAACTGACTTAACATTTGCCTTATTAATAGGCATTTAAGTTAATTTCTTTCTTGTATATTTTCTTACATTTTATCTTGTAGAATGTGAATTGCATCATCCTTCCTTGGTCATTTTTCTTGTATGGAGTGTTTGTGGGGCAAATCCCTAAGGCAGGGTTATGGAGGCAAAGCACATGACTACTTCCATAGTTCCTGGATGTATTTAGATAATCTAGTGTTAGAGAATAATAGAAAGGTTAGCAATCTTTTTGATGCTTCAATTTCCTCTTGAGTATAACTTCTACTGAAAAACAAAACAAATGTTGGTAAGAGAGCATTATAATTTTCATAGTTCTAGTGATACTCATCACCCCTACAAGAGAGGCTGAGCTCTCAAGGCACTTAGAGAATTGCAAAATAGATTGCTAAATACTTGTCTGTTCAATTATTAGACTTGTGAAAAGATCACAGAAGACTGGAAACTAATAAATATCACCCTTGTCAAAAGGCGAGACATTTTAACTTCTTTTAATTGGAAATCAAATAATTTGGTACTGAAGTAGGGCATGATGTTAGAACATGCATAGTAATTTTACTGCATATATATACAAATATGATATATTATACATATCACATAATGGTGATGTATATTTTTGTGTGGAATATATATTATTATGTGTATTATTTATTAGTATTATTATGTAATGGTAGGTCTAGGATCTGCTGGCATGTCACATAACATAGGGTCCTTTGCACCTCTGTTCCAGGCTGAGGTGGGCTGTTGGTGCTCTTTAAGAGCCAAGCACAAGGGCAGCCCCCTGCTGGGACAAGCCAGTTTTGTGGCAGAGGGAAAGAACAAGAGAGCTGATGGAACCAGGCAAGGCCTCTTGAACATCTGCTCAGACATGGCACAGGTCCCACATCTGTGGGCAAGATGGCTGATGCTGCCATGGGAGGCACTCAGTCAAGTGATAACAGGATAACCTTCCTACAGCAAGCACAATTAAATATTTGGAAACACAAATATAATCAAGCACCCTTTATTTATTTAATTCAACAAATATATTTTGAATACATCCTATGTGGTAGGCACTGCACTGAGATTCAGGGATTTAACTTTGATCTGAGGAGAGGTGTAGCTCTTACTCCAGGGGCGTTACATTCTAGAGTGGTATTTATAAAATCAATAAATTTTGTAAATAACTATATACTTATAATCATAACTCATGTTAAAATGCAGTAAAGAACATTAGAGAGGGCATGGTTTTTGTGTTAAAACATTTGGAAAACCGTCCATTGCGAGAGCTAAGAGACCGGGTCTATACGCTCTTAAAGACAAAAACAAGCACAAAGACGGAAAGTCCTGGGAAATAAAATTGGCTCAATGTAAGAAGGCACTGTGGAACAATTCTAAAGGTAGAATGGGATGCTTAAGAGGTAGTGAGCTTCCTATCACTTTAAGTGGTCAATGCCTTTTTGGCGATGCCATATAGGAAACTCATGCTGTGGGACAAACAACCGAAATAGGTGTTTTAAAAATCTTTAGCACCTTAAGGTTATTTACAAATGTGCAAACTTTAAGTAAATAAAATAATTTATAAAGGAGTTCTCCATTAAAAAAAAAAAAAGTAAGGGGCTCCTGGGTAGCTCAGTTGGTTAAGCGTCCCACTTTGGCTCAGGTCATGATCTCACAGTTCATGAGTTCGAGCCCAGCGTTGTGTCGGGCTCTGTGCTGACAGCCCAGAGCCTGGAGCCTGCTTCAGATTCTGTGTCCTCCTCTTTCTTTGCCCCTCCCTCCACTCCCACTCTGTCTCTCTCTCTCTCTCTCAAAAATGAATAAACGTTAAAAAAAATAATTAAAAAAAAAAAAGTAAAATCATACAATGCCTTGGAGTTTCTAGGTTAAAATGAAGCTGAGTCCCTTGTATTGAAAACTATATGGAGGAAAGCTACTGGATTTCATTTTCAAATGAACATTAAATTTAACATTTTTCTATTTTCAGAGGCTTCTAATCATTTCTGTACTTTTCTACCAAATAAGGAGATGTAAGATAGATTAGAAAACATGAATAGTGTTTTTGAATAAGACATGTTTACAATTTGATGTTTTCAATGTTGTCTACCAAACTTGCCAAGGAAAACTCTTCTGAATTTTTTTTTCATGATGAATGATGACCCTGAGAATCTGATGGACCCCAATTTTCTGTAGAAAATAAACATGTCCACACTTGAACTTTTGAATATGTAACTCCATGTAATTTTACCGTGCAGAAGCTGGTACACAATGTGGTCATTTTGTGACACAAGCTTACTTTTGCAGCAATAACCCACGATCTGAAATGCACGTTTACTTCTTCATCTATTGATTTTTGTTTGAAAAAGATCATCTCAGACAGAGAAGAATAAAAATTCAGACATTCTCAGATTTTTGCCCAGTTTTTCCAAGAGCAATTCATTAGTGGGATGTAACTATACCTAACCTTATATCCCACTGCAAATATGTGCATAATCTAACAAGCTGGCTATTCCAGCAACTTCACTGGACTATGAGATCACCAACAGCATACATATACAGCTTGTGGCCAAATTTGAAGGACTTCAATAGTTGAAGATACCGCAGAAGTTCACAGAATATATCATCTACACGTTCAGCAGGTTCTAACCACGGTACAGGATTTGCATTCTGATATGTGCTGGAGACATATGTGTAATGATGAGTGCACACACTGACTGTGCTCTCATTTACTACGTCCAGGCACTGCTCTCTGCATTAATGTGTATTAATCCCATTTGGTATAATAATGATTCTATGTAGAAAGCACAATTAAATTCCCTGTTTTATACAGATACGAATGCTAAGGCATACACAGTTTAGTTAGCTGACATTTACACTATTAGGAAATGGCAGAGCCTGGATATATGATGGTAAAAAGCATTTGGAGTTCCAGGGGAGAAAATAAAGTTTTAATGTTTTGCTCCTTTGCTTGCTGCTTATGACCTAACAGGCAAGTTGTAGAAACTCTCTCACATAGAGCACCTGACTTAGAGGGAGATTTCTACCCACCTGCCATTTTAAGACTTGTGAATTTTCAAACACCTCTTAAAATTACTAAGGAAAAGTTCAAAAGCAGTACTTCATAAGTACTTATAAAATGAAAAGTGATACAACGAAATTTCAAGTGTCTTTTCATATGTCTTTTTGCTTCTTTAAAGAAGCGCCCAGTCAGGGTTTTGTGAATTCGAGCCCCATGTCAGGTTCTGAACTGGCAGCACGGAGCCTGCTTGGGATTCTCTCTCTCCAGATCTCTCTGCCCCTCCCCGACTCATGCTGTCTCTCTCTCTAAATAAATCAATAAACAAACAAGCAAAAAAAAAATTTTAAGTGCCCAGTGAGTTACAAAAGTACTGTGCAAAGGACTCTGTAAATTGGAAATCACCTTGCAAATGTTAGCTGTTATTGCTACCACTGTGCTTCTTGTTTAGGGGTTAATACTGATGAGACATGGTCAAATATTTTAATACCTTGCTGTTATGTAAGCCTTTACTGGTCCAGTCTCAATTTCAGCTTTTAATAAATGATATCATACATACGAACTAAACTCCAGAAAACGTTGTGAAGCATTTTTCATTAACTGAATACTGTATTTCTATTCCTTCTAAGCAACCAAATTCATCTACCCCATTAAAAGAGAAAGCTAGGAAATTGAACCTAAATCTCCTCCAAGCTTATATTCTCAGTCCTCTCCTCTGTCACTAGAACACAAGCTGCTATCATACCCCAATCATTATCTGAGTGATTTGACTTCAGGACTTAGTTTTGGACTCAGACAGACATGGAATCAAACCTACCTTGGCTATATATTAGCTGTGTGATCTACACAAACTAATTCATTTCCCTGACTCCCAATTTATTAACCTATAAAATAAGAACAAGAACACTGAATTCTCATGGATTATTAGGAATTTGAATGAAAAAATAGCATGAAGTAATAGGAATAATTTTTTTTTAATGTTTGTCTTTGAGAGAGACAGAGCACAAGTGGGGAGTGGGGACAGAGAGACAGAGGGAGACACAGAATCCAAAGCAGGCTCCAGGCTCTGAGCTGTCAGCACAGAATCTGACATGGGGCTCAAACCCACAAACTGCAAGATCATGACCTGAGCAGAAGTTGGAAGCTTAACTGACTGAGCCACCCAGGAGCCCCAGGAATAAATTTGTAATCTGGTGCTTGAGATTGTCATTATTAAAGAATGTCATCCTTAAGGTGTCAATATGACATTCTAATTACTTTTTTTTCTGACCCAAATTAGAAGATCTCTTTAAAATGGCATATAAACCTTCCTACCTTCCTAAAATGTAAGATGAGAAACCATAACCATCAAGTTGACTGGTGGATGATGCTGACAATAGAGTATCTGTTATTTTTTTAGCTGGAAAAGTCAGTTCACTTACTCCCTTTACAAAAAGCATTAGAAAATAAGTATCACGACAATATATTATTCTAAATATGATATCTAAAAACAAATAAATAAATACAATATCTAGAATTAACTTATAATATTTGGATCTCAGTTCAGTCAGAAGCCTGAAATTTAAAGCCTAACAAATTTCCTAGGAGTTTGCATTTATTTAGTGAACAATGGGCTTTTTTTCTCTAAGGGTAAAAATAAATGTTCAGACAAATCTCACATAGATTCGAGGATTGATATTGTGTCATACAGAATATTTATATGGAAATAGTGTTAGCTAGTTAAATTCATGGGAATTCAGAAAGAATTCTGCCAAATGCAAAATACTGAGTAACACTCAAATACTCAAAATACTGAGTGCAGTTCATTCTTCTTGCCCCTAAATTTTAAAGGAGCAGTCTACAATGAGATTGAACTTAAGAGTCACCTGGAGAGTTTCTGAACCTCCCCAGAACCAGACCATACCCAAGACCACTCAGATCAGGCATCAGTGATCTTTAAAGTTCCTAGATGACTCCAATGTGTATCCAAGGCTGAGAATCTCTGTTTTAAGGCAATTTCGTCCTTGTTTTTGCCTCCAACCTGTTTTATGATAAGCGCATGAGAAAAAAATTTGCGGAAAACCAAGGTAAAGTACTATTCAAGAGGAAACGTCCCCAACTAAATATTTTAGAATCAGCCCTTTCAGAAAAGCTTATGTTAAATTCTAAAGGCATTAATTTTTTTCCAAAAGTAATTGGTGGATAGTAAGGGGGTTTCAACACAGATTTCACATGATGTCAGCATCACCCCATGTCACCACTTTAAAAGATGACGGAATCATCTGCTTCCATTTTTCTACTGATAAAAACCTCATGTCAGAAGTGGAGCCTGATGCCTTGAGCCTCATGGAGCCATAAACATGGGAAATGGCAGGCAATTCTGATGGAGGTTTAAGAAAACCCAAACCACTATGTACAGCTCTTTGGCCTCAATGCAAATAAACAAGGATTCATTTGTGCCCAGTTGGTATCTGATGGGCCCATTTTGGAATGCTCTCAAAATGTGTGCGGCACCAAGAAATGCAGCTGCCGCCAGTTAGCTCTGTCGGTTGGAGCGCAGTAACTAATGAGGCCAAGGTTGTGGGTTTGGCCAGTTTGAATTCCTCTGTTCCATGGCCACAGACTTTACCACCAGCCTCAGACAGCTGTCCACAAAATATGTGCCCTTGGCCACAAAGCAGAGTGGGTGAGAAAGTGCAGACAAACCAATTCAAATCTATCACCACAACGAGAAAAACAGCTCAGAGCACATGCCCAGCTGACTATAGACGTATGGCATCCTCTTCATGCGTGATGTACAACAAGCTACTCCAACCAGTTGTGATTTTATTGGCAGCCATTTCAGTGCTGTCTATGGGCGGTTGATATTCTGTATGTCCTGTGTATATGCTTTTAGAATAGGCTTAGAAGCAGTAGTTATAATTTTGTTGTAAATCTCACCAAAAAACATTTTACAAGAACAGAGGACAGACATTTCACCTTACTTAATCTTTTCCCTTCTCCCTTTTGTTTGGCTTTAGAGCTTAGATGGTTCCAAGACCACATTGTACAAATGAATCTCGACCTACTGACCACTGGTAAGCTCAGGAGTTTCTTCTCCTTAGACCCTGATTTGGTTGTGTGCCTTCTTCCTTTACCTTTTTACAGGACTTTCTTCACTTTGGCACCTTAGTCTTCTGTCAAGTTGAATCATCTTCTGGACCAACTCAACTTTTATATGATGAGAGGAAATCTCACAAAGCAAATTACACATTGGTAAGTAATTTGTTAGTACTCGGGGTACTTATTTGTATTGGTTTACTGTTACTATTGTAAAGGCCACTTTAAATGAACATTTTTATATCATACAAATTGATAGTGCTCCAGGGGAATATAGTCTGACTTATGCCAAAAGAAGGGGAGAATACACAGGCAATTTTTATACAGATATAAATAGCCACGTAAATATTATAATCCATTTTGACTTTTAAAGAAGTTTTAAAGAAGTTTAATACACACTCAGGCACACACACATATCTACTTCTAATATAATTTAAGAAATAAGAGCTATCTATAGTGATTTGGATAATACTCTTAAAAATGAGTGGAAAAACCTATGCTTTATGTTTTTTGTTAATGTGTATATTGGTCTAACTTTGCAAATTTCCACAATAAAACACAGATCATAAAAAGTAGGTTGAATTATTATTACTCATAATTCTAAATTAAGAGATAATGACCTTGTTATGAACATTAACTATAAAATGAATTGGATCTTATTCCTTTTGCCATTTTCCAGAATTGCATTTGTAAAACGTGAGGAAGCCAATTAGACAGCCTATTTGTTATTATTCCTATTCGCCAAAGTTGCATTTCTTTTTTTTTTTTTTTTCCAAAGTTGCATTTTTACTGAACTTTGTAGTTTGGTTTTAATGGGAGAAATGCTAGTGATATTAAACTGAAAAAATGAGAATATGGGGTGAATATTAAGCTTGTGGATGGTTATATAACTTTAAAATAGATTGAGTATAAAATAATTTCAGGCTAGTAAAATGTTTAAGTCGTGGCAAACAGACGAGCGTGGCAAACAGACGAGCTTATCAAGAATGTACTCCCCATGATTCAACTTGTAATCTCTTACAGTCCCACTTTCCTTATTTAATATATGAACAAAATGTTATTGAGAAGCTGGTGCATGCAGTAATTCTGTCATGTGCAGGAAATACAAGCTGATTACAAAAAGGTCTCTTCCCTCCAATTTAATATCCAAACAATATCCAATTTAAAACAGCATGCAATTCACGGTGAGTTCTACAATAAAGGCATGTACAGGGGACAGTGGTGCCCCCAGGAGTACTACTGGTCTTTCCAGGGAGATGGACTAAAGGCCCCACAGACACAATTCTTGAAATATCATTTCTAACAATAAGTTGTAGGTAAGTATTGAAAGTTAGAGTCAAACTGTACAGCGGTTCAGAACCCACCGTGTTCTCATCCACAAGCCTTGATTCAGTCCTTGGCTCTGCTATAGCCCCAGCTGTATGGTCTCTCCCATCTGTGCTGTGTTGTCACTCATTTTTCCAAAGTAATATTCTTTATAACACTGGTTTCAATGACTATGTGTTCATAAATGATTTTCAAATCTACGTCTCTCACCAATTTCCCTTTACTGAACTGCACACCCTATATCTGATTACCCATTATACATTTCCACTTAAATACCCCTTAGACAAGTTAAGCTTAATTTGTCCAAAATGAAATTTATCACCATTCCCAATACACATGATTGTTTTCCTTTTCTTCTTTTTTCTCCTCACTTGATAAATGAGTCTACCACACAACCAATCACATAAACAGGAGACCTGGGATCATTCCAGTAGTTTTCCTTCTTCACCCCTCACCACAGAACTTTTCTCTGGATTCTGTCTCACTCATCTATCTAATATGTATACCCCTCTCCTTTCATACCACTTAAACCTTAGTTGATCTGTTTGGGGGCTGGGAAGGGGCAAAGGTAGATTGCTGCGATACCCTCTACTCTTCCACTTCTTAAGTCTTCTTTGTTCCCTGGTAGATACCTACAATAGCCTCCAAGTTTTCTGCCTCTGGTCTATTCTCATCTCCCATGTCTTCTCTTCACTTTTTCCAGAGTCATCTTTCTAAAACACTAATTTTATCATGTCATTCTTCAACTTACAATCCTTCCTATGTCCTTGCAGATGAAATTTGAACTACTTTCTAAGACCCTTTATAATTTTGCCCCCGACCTCTTCTCCAGCTTTGTCTCTTTATTACTCTTCCATTTCTTCCATTAAACACCTTTTCTCTGCCAAGGGAGAATTACTTACATTTCTATAAATGTACTAGTCTCTTACATTCTAACCCTCTCTGTCTGCCTGTCTGTCTCTCCACACAGACATAGATACACACACACACACACACACACGCACACACACACACACACTATACATTTCTGCACCTGCTGTTTCCTATAAGTGCACTGCAACCTGCTGTTTCCAAGTACGGTATTCTTCCCACACCCTTCTAAATGTGATGAACTCTTATCTGACCTTCATCACATAGGTCATTCTTCTGGGAAGCCTTTCTTGTTGGCTTCTCTCATTTCCTTTCTGAATCAACTGGGTTAAGTTCCCTTTGCTGTTCATACGTGGCTGTAATTATTTCCTTTTCTAATTCCTCTGCCAGACATCAAGCAATTTAAATGCATCCCTGGTCTAAATATATACAGCAATAAACATTGCACTCAGCACATAGCAATAACTTAATAAAGATTTTCTGAAATGAAGTTCAAGACAACTCACTTGGTCACTGTATCTTTCTCAGATGAATTCTTCTCCTTCTAAGCCTCTTCCTTGGCTCACCTGCTGGCCCCCTCATATCTTCTTCAGTGCCACCACACATCCCTCCTAAACAACCTTCTCTGCTGCAAGCTTATTTCATGTTTGGTTTGTCTACAATAGTGCTTCTCACATGGGGATGGTTTTGTCCCTCAGGTGATACTGGGAAATATCTGGAGACATCTGTGATTGTCACAACTGAGATGGGGGTATGCTACTGGCATCTAGAGGATAGAGATCAAGGAAGTTGGCAAACATCCTACCATGCAGAGGACATCCTCCCACAATAAAGAATTAGCAGGTTCAGGGGCCCCTGGGTGGCTCCGTTGGTTAAGCGCCTACTTCGGCTCAGGTCACCATATCACGCTTCATGAGTTCAAGCCCCGTGTCAGGCTTGCTGCTGTCAGCACAGAGCCTGCTTCGGATCCTATGCAGCCCTCTCTCTCTCCCTCTCCCCTGCTTGTGCTCTCTTTCTCAAAAATAAAATAAACATTAAAGAATTTTTTCTAAAATTTTTTTTTCTAAAAAAAAGAATGATCATGTTCAAAATGTCAATAGTGCCAAGGCTGAGAAACACTGGCCTATAGTAGATGAATAAACAGGCCACCTATCAGTCTGCAGGTCTATGAAGCATGCCTTCAGGTGACGCGGAAAACATGGCCACCAAAAATTGACCACAACCGGTCAGCGGTCCATCTGCTAGGCTGTGAAGAGCAGAGCTGGTGCACGGGCCT
Source organism: Neofelis nebulosa (assembly GCF_028018385.1). Taxonomy (NCBI): domain Eukaryota; kingdom Metazoa; phylum Chordata; class Mammalia; order Carnivora; family Felidae; genus Neofelis; species Neofelis nebulosa. The sequence goes on along the minus strand of NC_080782.1, from coordinate 36,307,292 downwards.
CAGACTTCAGTATCATGTCGTGTGATCTAGAAGGCAGTGTCCCAATAGTCAGTGACAGTGCACAGGACAGAAAGGCGAGGTTTCACATAAGCAAAGTGAAAAGAAAAGTACCTGTCTTGACTCTGTAGCCACACACCAATAAAATGATTTTCAAGTAAAGAGAAGTAACTAGGGACAAAAAATATTAGATTTTATTTTTCAAATTAACCTTAGCCAACATGAATTTAGTAGGAAATTGGGCTACAGATTTACATGTTAAGTTGCCAAGTATTAAACCTGTCCTGGCTTCTTATTAAAAAAAATTTTTTTTAAGTTTATTTATTTTCAGAGAGACAGAGAAAGAGTGAGCAGGGGAGGGGCAGAGAGAGAGGGAGAAAGAGAGAGAATCCCAAGTAGGCTCTGCGCTGGCAGCACAGAGCCTGATGTGGGGCTTGAACTCATGAACTCATGAACAACCATGAGATCATGACCTGAGCCTAAATCAAGAGTCGGACGCTTAATGCACTGAGCCACTCAGGCACCTCCTGGCTTCTTATTTAAGAAACAACACAATATCCTGCTTTAACTTGTGAGTGAGACAGTGGTGAGCGGCCTGTTCAACACTGTGAGGGGCAGTAAGAAACAAAGCATTAGGATATTGTGAAAATATGTTTGTTCTGGGAATGGTGTAGTTGTCAAAATTCACACTGCAAAAAAAGTTGGCACATGAAGTTGTGGGGTAAGAAATGTTATCCTGAAGAGGATTAAGCCTCCTGGGGCTTTTCCAGAGCATCAGTTTTATAACATCTGTTTTTAATTTCTGTATATTCTATTTCCCTGGAAACTTAAAAAAAAACTCCAAATTTAACATAAACTGACCCTTTTGTAGCTTATTTTTTTTTAACAACTCCCAGATCATCATTGCTTTCAAATAGACTTTCAAAGATTTTTTTCTTTCTCTGAATGACAATGAATTGTAATGTAACTTTCTAAAACCAGTTTCAAAAAGTTAAACTCCATTAATTCAAATTACTTCAGTTCCTAACTGATACTAATTTAGAAGTCATCACCCATGTAGGTAAACTCTATATCAGAGGAGCTTTTGAAATGGAAGGATTTAGTCATTTGAAATCTGAAAAAAAAAAAAAAATCTTGAAAGCTAAAAAATACCCATCAACCGATAATTCATTGCATCTTCATTGACAAGAATCTAAGTGACAAGATACCAGAAAGAAACCTGTAAAAATAAACAAGCATGGGGCACCTGGGTGGCTCAGTCGGTTAAGCATCTTGACTTCAGCTCAGGTCATGATCTCAGGGTTCAAGGGTTAGAGCTCCGCATCAGGCTCTCTGCTATCAGCACAGAGCTGCTTCGGATTCTCTGTCCCCCTCTGTCTTTGCCCCTCCTCCACTCATTCTTGCTCTCTCTCTCCCCTCCTCAAAAATAAATAAATATTTAATAAAAGATAATGAACAAGCAGGGATATCTAATATTAAAATAGTAATAGGCCTATGACTTTATTTCAAAGTTCCCAAGTTTTTTGAAATTTTAGTAAAAAATATGTTACTAACAATACTGCCCTCCTCCTCTGTTAGCAATTTCTCTGGCATATGTTGATTTCTCATAACGATAGTACTGCCACTCCTCTCCCCCCTCCCTCCTACATCCTCACATGCCACTGATAGGCTGTCTGTCCAGTTACCTATGATTTTCAGAGATTGATAATGCCTACTGAAGAAACCATGTGTTTTCCACCAATCACCTTTTCTGTACCTAACAGAGAACTTCCCAGACTTTCTTGGTGCTACCAGGATTCTTGTTGGACTAGCCAATATTTTCATTATACTCTACCTCTTTTCATGAAATAGTGAAATATCAACGATTTCAAAAAATTTTACTTTATTGACTTCATCATCAATAGGAGAAAGGACAGACTTACCATAGCTCATGGGGTTGGATGTATAATTTTCATTAAATGGTCACATTCTCCTATTCTCTGGCACTCATAATTTATAAGAACCTGCTTAGAATACATGGTACTTCCCACTGTAAAAAAACAAACAAACAAACAAACAAACAAAGCCAGTTTTGCACATAACTTCTGCTTTTATTACCTCCAAAATCACTTGGATATATTGAGTTTAGATATATGCAACTAGCAAGAATTAAATATATATGGAAACTACCAATAATGAGTTTCTAAATATTTCATCTAATATGAATTCAAAATCTTACAAGTCCTTGAGGCTAAAATCAGCAATGTATTCAAAGTTAGGATGAAACAAATGTTTAATCCTTCCACCAAGCTTCAGTTTTAGAATCCCACAAAAGATTATTGACTATGCTTTACAGATTTGTTATACCTTACTCTGTAAAAAAGATCAACTCTAAATTGAAATTTTGTCGTGCATCTTTATTTAAGGAAATCATTTGAGTTAAACTAATTTATACCCGCCATTATTATTAATTAATGAGATTTCACTATGTCTGTAATGATTAAATCTAATTCCTGGCAAAAGCAGGCTAGAAAGAGGCCCAACCAGACAGTTCACGGATCAGGATAGATTATGTGACTCTGATATCTATGTTTATGGGAGGTAGAAATGATAGCAAGTCCATGATTGTGGAGGTGGAAGTGAACTTAAAATGGCAAACCATGCCCAGAAAGATTATGTCCTACAAAAATACCTAGACTAAATCCAGGATATAAAATGGCAACAATCAACTGAGGAACCTGGGAGAGATATTTTTATAGCAATGCTACATCTGCGTAACTAAGGATGTTAAGAAAAGGAGTAAGAAGTTATACACACACACATACATGCACACACACACACACATATATATATATATATATATATATATATATATATATATATATGGTATAATTTTCAGTATATTTGCCAGAAAAGTGAGTGAGAATCATGAAATAATACAAAAAAGGTAGATAGGAGCCAAATGATCACAATAGGAATTTTTAGTTTTATTCCAACTAAATGGAAGTCATAATTCTTTTAAGCAAGAGACCACCATGATCTGGCTTACAATTTTAATAGAACAGTCTGTTTCCTATGGATAAAACAAATTGGGAGGGCATGTGTATAAGCATGGAGATGTACAAAGCAGTTGTTCAGGTGAGAGACTAGAATGGTCTCCAGAAATAAGTGGAGAAAAACTCGTGGGTTTTAGGTATATTTTGGATAGATACACAAGAACTTGTTGAAAGACTAATGTATCTGATGAAAGATGGTGAGAGAAAAGGAGTATTTTTAGCTTTCTGCCTTGCTTGCTTGCTTGAGTAGATGGGGATGGCATTAACTGAGATGTGGACGACTGGATGAGAAACAGATTTTGTAGGTTAGTACATTTTGGACATGATAACTTTGAGTCATTCATCACATAGACAGTTGTATATACAAATATGGAGCTCAGTGGATGATCTGGCCTAGAAATATCAACGTAAAACAGGAAAATCATCAGTATTGACTGTATTTAAAGTCAAGAGGCTTGATGATATCACCTAGGCAAAGAGTATAAATGAAAAAAAAAAAAAAAAAGAACAGAACGCAGGAAAGAAAATTGAGGAACTCCAACATAAAAAGTCAAGGTTGAAGTAGATACAAGATGAATAGGATAAACTGAAAAGGAGATAAGGAGCCAGTGATGTCAAAAATGACAAGGAGAGTATTTTAAAGAGTTGTCTTTAAGTAGTTGACTGTGTATAACATCGCTGAGAAATCAAGGGAGATAAAGACTGAGTATGTCATTGGAATTGTCATATGATGGTTTTGGTGACTTTGGAAAGAGATGCTTCAAAGGTGGTGGGATAAAAGTGAAAATAAAATGGCTCAGAATCTGAATGGGAGGTGAAGGTGTGGATATTACAAGTGTAGATCATTTATTTAAGAGGCTTTGCTGTGATGCTAAGCACAGAAATGGACAGCAGCTAGAAGAAAAAATGGCGTTAAAAGGAAGTTTTTTAAATGTCTATTTATTTTTGAGACAGAGAGAGAGAGAGAGAGAGAGAGAGAATGAGCAGGGGAAGGACTAAGAGAGAGGAAAACACAGAATCCAAAGCAGACTCCAGGCTCTGAGCTATCAGCACAGAGCCCGACACAGGGCTCAAACCCACAAACCATGAGATCACGACCTGAGTTGAAGTTGGATGCCCAACCGACTGAGCCACTCAGATGCCCAAGGAAGCTAATTTTTTAAGGGTGGAACAAATTAAAACATTTTAAATTATGATGGGAATAACTCAATAGAAAGGAAATACTGATGCTGCATAAAATACAAGAGATGATTATAGAGGCAAAATCCTTGTGAGAACAAGAAGTGATGGGATCCATTTCATTTGACAGGAGCATTTGCAAGTGATAACTTAAACTAAGACCAGTCAAACCATTTATATCATTTTATTCGATAATAATCACAATGATAAAGAAAGCAGAAACTTGGATCCAAAGAGGGTCAGAGTGTTCTGGGTAGGGGAACTTAGTGTATTCGCAAGCAAATATTACAATAATGAATCATGGAATTGGACAAAAGTGAAGACAGGAGGGAATGACAGTCATTGAAAAAGTGATGAAGTGAGTGGATTGGTTTAGAGGTCTCTCAATGTGGCAGAAGAATTGCTGCAACAAGCTGAAAATAAAGAAAATAGTGATCGGATTGGGAAATACTTGAAATCAGGATTTCAAACATGGTGCCCTTACTAGTGATAAAGTAACCCAGGGCATGGATTTGGGAGTGAGTGGCTAAGCCTACTCGAAAGATTGTAGCATGTGAGGCAGATAAGGAAATGATTGACTATTGTGATATATATCACTCCCTTGGATGCTAGAGTCATCAGGAATATGACAGGGCTGTAGGTAGAAAAGAGTATGAGAGCCCTCAGTCAGTGGGGGGGAGTGACCAGGGCCTAGAGAGCAGCTATATGAGGTGCAAAGTTGGATGAAATGAAGGTTAAAAGACCTAGGGTTTTAGAAGGAGGAAGAAGGAAATGAAGTGGCTTCAAAGCAGCAATGGGCAGCAAGGGGTCATCTAACATAATGCCAGGTCCTGGGGAAACAAAAAAATAGCCTCCATCTGAAAAGTCCTCAGGGGAAGCAGCTTAATCTGGTTTTAGTCAAGGCAAAACGGAGAAATAAAGATTTGGAAGAGGATGGGGATATAGGAGATGGTATTGATCACAGACGGGATGTTTCTGGGAGTATAGGAAAAGGATCTGGAAGGGGTGGGAGGCTGGAGGATGGGTCAGATTCAAGAATGACAATGGCAGCATTAGAGTAAGAAAAGGCAAGACAGTGCACACCCTGCAAGGCTCAGGATTCTTGAGCTGCCACAAGGAAAATCAAGAGGTGACATATGATGGTGTTAGTTCCGACAGCTAAATCACACAAAGGTAGCCCATGATGCCACAAGGACCTGGTCACCGTTACCTCCTGCAGTTCCAGATAGCCTAAGGATTTTAGGCCACATCAGTTTTATATTATGTATTACAAAATTAAACAATTTTAAGTCAAGCATATCAGCTAGAAGCTAACTTGTGTTTTTTTTCTTTCATATGTCACCCTTTATGAAAAATATTAAACCTTCCCCTTCTTTGACAGGACAGAGGACATTTTATTTTTTTAATTTAGTCAGGGTTCAGACTCTGGTTTATATGTTTATCTCTCCTTGTTTTTATTTTCCCAGAGGAAACTACCTACACCCTACTTCTCTCCTCAAAAATTCTAATGTAGAAATGATATTCTCGTCACTTTTCTTTTATTGAGTCACCCTGAGAAGTGATTTAATACACTGATGCCATGCCAGTTATGTGGGTTTGGAACTGGGTATCTCTACAGTTTCATCAGTGATGCTATCCCAAGACTATCGATTCCTCTCAGGAAATTTAAATCTCTGAACAGCAACTGATGGCATTAGGAAGAACTGCAGGGTCAGTAGTCCATGAGTTCATCAAATGTTCTAGTCAGAGCACTGGCTCATTTTTCCCTCTAATGCAGATATCTTTTTACTCATCTGATATTAGGTGAGACATCCTATCTCAATGAACTACCCAGCTTCCCATTTGTGCACAGAACGTAGGGAAAAACCAATTTCCTCGAGGCTGTGACTCGCAGGCGGTGGGGGATTTTATGACAAATGGTTGGCTCCAATGATCTCTCAAGAAAATCACTTGTCTCCAGTCAGAAATCTCCTTTGTTTATTTCAAGATAGAGTGATACGTCCCTTCAGTGTGTCTCTTCATTTGAATCAGCAGCAAATAGAAACTAACATCAAACCATGTAGGTGGCCACATTTGAACTGGGTCTGAAAACATGGAAAGGAGCTCTGAAAATAGGGCAGGTTGACATAGTGCCTGAAGACTAACGGGTGTCTTAAAAAAGATGACATACTCAGGAATGAACGGAAGTTCAGTGTGGTCATAGCAAGCGGTACGTGTGTGCGTTTTGGGAAAGAGGAAAGATCTCTGGAAGCAGGAGTTACCACACAAAAAAAGTGAATTTTCCTATGTCAAGTCTATCACGTCAACTGGGTTGACTTTTTAAAAAACTAGTCCATCATTTGATTATATTGACAAGTTGACTGAATGAGAATGACAAAACTCATTGAGAATGAGGGTATTAAACGTAGTTGCCTTAAGTCTATCATGACTCCTCTGCTTAGCATTAATCTCTTTGTGGAAACAAAGCAAGAAACACATTAGGCCTCTTTTGAGCTTTTGGCAATTTGTATGAACACTTCTTGCATTTAGTCCCTAAGTACAAACCAGGGATCTGAGCTGGGGAGATCTCTAGAGTATATGCAAATGTTGTTACTGAATTGAGTAGTCAGTTCACATATGTGCCCCCCCCCACATTATTAACTACATATATATCATTAATCAAGCTAATCATTTAACCTCTTATTTTAGTAGAATTCCTCTAATTGAATTTACAATATATCATTATTTGAGATAATGAGTAATGAAATTAGAATAGATTTATAAAACAAATCCCAAATACTTTATATTTCTGATTTTCACAAGTTTGGATAATTTCCGCATTGATTCTCTACCACAGAAGTGAATATTCCAACTTAGTCTCACAGGCATGTATTCTAGGGTGCTACTTAAAACCCACCAAACCCCTTCATGTTTTCTTCTTATCCAGATGTTTTTAAATATATAAAAAACTAGTGATTCTAACATTTTTAAATACGTAAGTCCTAATTTTCATTTGCAAATAGCAAAGATTTCTTTAGAATTGAGGCATATTTAGGGGCACCTGGGGGGTCAGTCGGTTGAGCATAGGAGTTGATCTCACAGTTTGTAGGTTCGAGCCCCACGCTGGGCTCTGTGCTGATATCTCAGAGCCTGGAGCGGGCTTCAGATTCTGTGTCTCCTTCTCTCTCTGCTCCTCCCGCACTCATGCTCTGTCTCTCTCTGTTTCTCAAAAATAAATAAATGTAAAAAAAAAATTTTTTTTAAAGAAGTGAGGAATATTTAAAGTCATGGCCTTTTTCTGGTAAAATATGAATAAAACATTATCTAAAATTATATTGGGGATTGTAAACTTTCTCTTTTTTTTCTGTGAATAACTGGAACACTAACATGACCTTAAAAATAATTTTGGTTTTTCTGACGTCCAGCATAGCTCAGAAAGCAGAAGCATGAGATCAAAGATTCAATAGGAAAATGAAGACAGAAGGGCACGCTGCATAGAAGACCGGGGTGTGAGTAGGTTTGTGGCAGGTGAGGGTAAGAAGCTGGGTCTCACGCCAACTGCACTAGCGAAAGAGACCCAGGTTTAGGACATGAAGCAAGGATGAAAGCCAGTGCAGTTCTACGCTTGTCCATTGTCACAACTTGAATGCCAAAAGGCCACAGGAGAGTGGAACAGAACAGCCAGTGTATCGGCTGCGGAGCTCACAGCCGGATATCCAATCCTCAATCTACTTACTACCGACTGGCTCTACGGTTGGGAGAAGGTTACTCGGCCGCTCAAGCCCCTTTATTCTTATCTGTGTAAACGAGATAATAACAGAACTGAACTTTTTAGTAAAATGTGAAGAATAAATCATCTAACCGATTAAAGTGGACACATGGTAAATAGCATGTAAATTCTCAGTACATGTTAGAGCAGTGTTATTATTTTTTAATCACATAATCTAGTAAGGTGGCATCAAAGTGAGAAGAAGGGATAGTAAGTCTATTCTATGCAGGTGGAGAAAAATAACCCCTCCTGGATTCATTAGCGCTGCCTTAACAAAGTGCAACAAACTGGGTGGCTTAAGCAACAGGAACTCATATTGTCTCATAATTCTGGAGACCGGAAGTCTCAGATCAACGTGTCAGCAGGGTTGGTTCCCTCCGAGAACTATGGCAGAATCTCTCCATGCCTCTTCCAAGCTCCTGGTGGTTTGCTGGCAACCTTTGTGGTTTTCTTGTAGTCCCTTCCCCCTGATCGCGCTTCTGTGCTCGCATGCATTCTCCCCATGTGCAGGCCTGCGTTCAAATTTCCCCTTTTTGGGGCACCTGGGTGGCTTGGTCGGTTAAGCGTCCGACTTTGGCTCAGGTCATGATCTCACGGTCCGTGGGTTCGAGCCCCGCGTCGGGCTCTGTGCTGACAGCTCAGAGCCTGGAGCCTGCTTCGGATTCTGTGTCTCCCTCTCTCTCTGCTCCTCCCTGCATAGAAGACCGGGGTGTGAGTGTTCATGCTCTGTCTCTCTCTGTCTCAAAAATAAATAAACGTTAAAAAAAAAAAAATTCAAATTTCCCCTTTTTGTAAAGACACCAGTAATGCTAGATGAGGGGCCCACCTTACTCCACTATGGCCTCATCCTAACTAATTACACCTGCAAAGACTCTCTTTCCAAGCAAAGTCACGTTCTGAGCTACCGAAGGATGGAACTTCAATGTTGGGGAAATACAATTCAACCCATAACACCTCCCTCTGGAACACTCCTCATAAGTGGTCATACCTGCTCATATAGTCCTTATTATATTCTATTTGCACAGCTTCTTTTCATTGTCTAATGGCCAGGGTTCCCTCCTCCTGGGATCACAGGTTAGACCATTACATTAAGAATGTATGAATATGGAATGAAACTGTTTGCTTAAACATGTAAATGGAATAACAAAAGGTATTGAGACTCCAGGCCAAGTGTAGGCGATAGAGAGGATCTACATTACCCATAATCATTTGCTCTTAACCTCTTTAAACGTTTACTGAAAGCTAAGGACTTCTTTCCTCAGAATACAAGTGCACATGAAAACATGCATTGTTTTGTATACAATCCCTGAAAATTACTGGATCACCTCTTAAAGTCGTGTTTAACCCTCTAGGGGTTTGCTAAACCCAGATTAAGACTCTTTGGACTATATCCGGGTCTCTCAATCTTGCCACAGTTGAAATTTTGGACCAGATAAATCTTTGTTGTGAGAGGCTGTCCTGTGCATGGTAGGATGTTTAACAGCATCCCCGGCCTCTAGCCACTAAATGCTAGGAGCATCCCTTTAGTTGTGACAATCAATAATATCTCCAGACATTACCAGGTATCCCCTAGGGGGCAAAATCACTCCATTTGAGAACCATTCGTCTAATTAGAGGGTTGGTCCTTGTCCTCAAATCAGTTTACACAAACATTTGGTAAAAGCTGCTCTACATTGCCAAGAACAGTGTTAAAGAAATAAGTAAATAAGAGACCCAGTTACCACTAGACTGAGTGTGTCCAGAAAATATGCACCTGTGTGTTTGTCCATTGTACTATCTTCAGAGAATAAAGGGCGCGTGGCACTCTGTGAGTGTCCAGGAAGTATTTGTTTATGTGCTTATAGTTGTTTGACCTGTGGCCATTCACAGTTAGGGGGTGAGACCAAAAATTAAGCATCTAATTATAAATGTTACCCAAATATTCTTCCTTTAGTGTTGTGGGGGTGCTGGAAGTAACCTGAATATTTATGTGTGTAATAATACTGTATGACTTGGATGGAAAGGAACTATGAGTGCATAGACAACTGTTCAGTCTGCTCAAGGCTGGGAACCTGTTTGTGGGCCTAGAATATACGCTGGCAGAGAAGGGTGTGTGAGGGGGTATATATGTTAAATGTCCCTCTTTATTTTTTTTTTAACGTTTTTATTTATTTTTGAGACAGAGAGAGACAGAGCATGAACGGGGGAGGGGCAGAGAGAGAGGGAGACACAGAATCGGAAGCAGGCTCCAGGCTCTGAGCCGTCAGCCCAGAGCCCGACGCGGGGCTCGAACTCACGGACCGCGAGATCGTGACCTGAGCTGAAGTCGGACGCCCAACCGACTGAGCCACCCAGGCGCCCCAAATGTCCCTCTTTAAAACAAATTTTAAATGGTATTTTTCTACCAATAAAAGAGCATAAGTTATTATATTTAAGTTTCAAACCTAAATTAAAACAGGACTATAGAAATATTTCCATACGATGCTTAAAAAATCCAATGTGCCTTAAAATAAATATCACATCAGTAGAATATTATAACATTTTAATTTCCAGGAAGTTAATTACTATCATTGTAGTAACTGCCCAGATTTGTCTAGGTTTGGAAGCTAGTGGTGCATTTAACATTCTGCAATGATCTGTCATTAAATCATTTGAGTTGACAGGGAGAGTTGTTGTTCTAGATCATCACTAATACAACTTTCTATAATAATGGAAAGGTTTTATATCTGCACTGTCCCATGCAGTAGCTATGAAGCACTTGAAATACAGCTAGTGCAACTGGGTGACTAAATTTTATTTCATTTTAAATAATCGAAATTTATTTTTTATTTTTTTAAGTGTTTATTTTTGAGAGAGAGGACACACAAGCGGGGGAAGGGCAAAGAGAGGGGGACAGAGGATCCGAAGTGGGCTCCACACTGACAGCAGTGAGCTGGATGTGGGGCTTGAACTCAGGAACCTTAAGATCATGACCTGAGCCGAAGTCAGACACTCAACCAGCTGAGCCATCCAGATGCCCCAGTGAATTGAAATTTAAATGGCCACATAGGTCTAGGAGATAGCTCTAAATGGCTGGGAATCTGTGCTCAAGGAGCAATTTCATTTTATCTGATCTCATGTAATGTAAAAGAATGGAATGACTTATGTGAGGAGAAAAGGATAACCAGAACACAAATATGCCAGGAAAAGAAAGAATGGAGAAAAACAAAGAAAATAATTTCACACACACAAAAAAACAGATCAAAAAGAAAAAGCCCATGGCTTTCAGAGCCCTTCTTGATAAAAGTTATCATTCTTATAATTTGGATAAGGCCATGGACTTCCTCACTTTCTTTGTGATTCTTGGGCTGCTTAAGGCTCTAACCACTGCCCTACTAACAACTTAGTGCCTGGCCTCCTCTCAAGAAATACTGTCCAGGGGCGGTTAGGTGGCTCAGTCAGTTATGCGTCTGACTCTTGATGTTGGCTTAGGTTGTGATCTTCCACTCATGAGATTGAGACTCACATCGAACACTGCACAGAATGTGGAGCCTGCTTGAAATTCTCTCCCTTTCTCTCTGCCCCTCCCCCACTCACATGCGCCCTCTCTCACTCTCTCTCTCAAAAATAAATAAATGTTACCAAAAAAAGTACTATCCCAAGTCACACATAGTACCCCTAGAAAGAAAATGTTAGTAATTGTTGGGATCCCCAAGTGAGACCTGCATTAGTTGGAGGTACAATATGGCAGTGCCCCCTGGCTGGCTGGTAGGCTTTGGGTTGAAAAATCAAGTCTAGTTTTTATTCTTAAAGGGGCTGTCCGAGGGTAGCAGGTCCAAAATGTCCTGTTTGTCCAAACCACCAGCCAGGGGCCATTCATCTGAACCCCAAAATGACTGAGCAACAGACATAGGTCTGGAGATGGCAGGGGCTTTGTATGGGAAATGTAAGAGCTAGAGCCATTCCCAACTTGCTCTGATAGACCACTCAGGAAGGTCAAGGGGAATGGTGATCAAATTATGGTCAAGGTTATTTGGCAAGAGATGAAAGACACATCATTCTTACTGTCCCTCCCCCATACCTCCTGGGGTGTCAGCTATTCCTTCCGTAGGCCTGGGGGATGTTGTTCTCCATCCACCACTACAAAATCAGAGTGTTCCATTCTCGCTCATTTTTCCCTACTTCTCTTCTTCTTGCACTCAGAAGTGTTTGTCCAGAGGGTCTGGTGCAAGAGGAACAAGAGCACTTTTGTAAACTGACAGGGATTCAGTACGTCTTCCATTTAGGCTCAGGTAGAGGGACCTAATGAGAACTGTATTCGATCAAGTGGCCATTGCCCTTACGATCTAGGACCAGAACAAAACAGCAGGGGAATACAGCTGCTGAACTAGATGGAAGTCGGAAATCTCTTCGCCCTCTTTTGGGTGAGCTGCCATCTGAATAATGTTCCAACTAACCTTGTGACTAGGGTTGCTAATAGGGGAAATAAGACACATCAGAACTAGCAATAGTCAGGGTGCAATTCCAGTTGTTCAGAGTAGGTCTATATAACCATCCATTCCTTTAGTCCTAATCATTACGCAGAAAGCAGCAGAAAGGAGGTGACTCTTCTCAGAGGTCAGATTCTGGAGGCAACGAACTCCAACCTTCCGGAGCCCAGATCTTGCAGCTGTGGAATGGGGCAGCAATCACTGGGCTGGGCAGAGCCCAGGGCTCTGGGGACCCAGGGGCTGGCAACTGATCCAGGATAGTCCACACAATGGGAATTAGCATCGCCTGTGAGCCCAACTTTGGGCCACTGGCATGTACTCTATTGGTTCATCAGAATTCAATTCTAGGGGTGCCTGGGTGGCTCAGAATTGGTGTCCAATTCTTGATTTTGGATCAGGTCTTGATCTCACAGTTCATGAGACAGAGCCCTGTGTGGGGCTGTCAGCACAGAGCCTGCTTGGGATTCTCTCTCTCCCTTTGTCTCTGCCCCTCCCCTGCTCATACTCTGTCTCTGTCTCTCTCTCTCTCAAAATAAATAAACTTTAGAATTAATTCTAAAACAAAAACCCGAAGACAAAATTTTTAAGCATTTTGTGACAGTGACCACAGAGCATTTAAACTTCAATCAGTAGACCTGTTCGCAATGGACACTGACCCTGTCTGTTACTGCCCCTTCACTTATAACCTGCTCTACAATGTGAAACTCCCTCCTGTCAGTTCCTTTAAGACCCTCCCTTGACCTGGATTACTTTGGTTTGCTTTATTTTTTTTTTTATTTATTTAAAAAAATTTTTAACATTTGCGTATTTTTGACAGACAGGGAGAGTGTGAATGGAGGAGGGGCAGAGAGAGAGGGAGACACAGAATCTGGAGCAGGCTCCAGGCTCTGAGCTGGAGCCCCTAATGTGGGGCTTGAATTTACAACCCGGAGATCAAGAGTCGCATGCTCTACCTACTGAGCCAGCCAGGTGCCCCTCTTCAGTGTCCTTTAAGGTTGAGCCTTAGGTGTTAACCTCTTCCACAATGCTTCTGCTATCTCTGGAGGTGATTGGCAGGGACTGCTCTGTGTTTCTGTAGCACCACTCATTTCCTCTATCAGAGCACCAGTCACTGTGATGTGATTGTCCATTCACTGGTCTGCTTTTCTTCCTAGACTGTAAACCTCTGTAACAAGAGGTGGATAAGTATTTGCTGAATGAGTAGATCTTTTTAGGTAAATTGCTAACTAAGAGTTTATAGTACAATTTTCAACATTTAATCAAACCCTTATTTTGTTTGATACAACAAGCATTACATTCTGTAGAAAAATCACTAGTGAATATCAATAGCTTTGTCAGGTTTTGGTCGATTTAACCTTAAAACCCAAGTGGCATGATCATTTCAAGGAAAAATAACATTCAGTTTTTTTTAATTTATTTAAATTCAAGTCAGTTAACATACAGTGTGGTATTGGTTTCAGGAGCAGAACCCAGTGATTCATCACTTACATATAACACCCAGTGCTCATCCCAACAAGTGCCCTCCTTAATGCCCATCACCCATTTAGCCCATCCCCCCAACTTCCCTTCTAGCAACCCTCAGTTTGTTCTCTTTATTTAAAAGTCTCTTATGATTTGCCTTCCTCTCTGTTTTATCTTACTTTTCCTTCCCTTCCTATGTTCATTTGTTTTCTTTCTTACATTCCACATATACGTGAAATCTTATGATATTTGTCTTTGAATGATTTATTTCACTTAGCATAATATTGAACATGCCCATAATCTGGGTGGTATGCTTTTGGAATCCTTAGCCAACCAAGAAAGTTTTTCTGTTGTCATCACAAAATGATTATTTGCCTGAGGATATAACCCTGATTATAGATTTTGCTTCAAAACTTCATAGATTTTTGTTTCATTGGCATCTGGCTTTTAATGTTGCAAAGAAGCCTGGGTCTTAACCTGAATGTTACTTGTTTGTACACAATCTTCCTGCTTGCTTACTAAAGGTTTAACCTCTTCTTGAAATAAAAAAAGTTCCAAATGTCTTTTTACTTGTGGGTCAATATTCACTTTCTCTTTTCTGAAAGAAACAAGTCCTTTCAGTTTTCACACTTAAAAAATATTTTTTAAGGGGCAGTTTTTTATACATACTAATGAGCACATTGAGCATTCTCTTCCAATTTTTATTGTTCTTTATAATTCTGTTTGCTTCACTATGACTTTCATTTCCATTGTTTTGATCTTATTCTTCCTTTCCTCTGTATTCAGACTCAATGTGCTTATTATCAAGCTCATTCTGCTTATTATAGTTCTTATATTTTCTAATGTGAATTTTTTTTATAATTTGCTTTTAGTCTAGATACAATCTTTATCTTAGGCATTTACTTTTTGTACTTTTGGTTATTATTTAATCTCAATCATTTCCCTTTTTATGACTTTCAACTTCATAGAGTTTACACTGTGTAGCACAATTCCTAGAATATAATCATGACTTAATTCCTCAATAAATAGTGCTTGTTAGTATAAGCAGATCTCAGTAACTGGCATCAGAAAAGATTCTAGAGTGGCCATTAGACAAATACTATTCACTCTTTGAAAAAGTCAGGCCCCAAGGGCCAGAAATGAACTTGCTGGAGGTCACAAACATAGTAGTAAAGAAATACATTCAATACAAGCCTTATTGAACTAAGAGTCAAACATATTTCAGTGTCATATAACAAACATAGGATCCATGTTAAGAATGGAAATGAAGTATGTGACTTGACTCCTTGAACTTACTAGTTCATCATCTCATTTAGAGATGTCTGAAATAGAACAGTACAACTTCACAGCGAGCAATTTCACAAGAAACATGTCCAGGTTTTGGTGTTGAAGCTCACTTCTGAAACATCTGGACCTCTTACATTTATTGATTGTTTTCTTAATAAAGATTTGGGCAATCCAATAACTCTGAGTAATATCCTTAAGCATTAAACATTGCACTGTGGAAACAAGACACACCATTCTCCCATTAGATGGGGCTGTATCTTTTTCTCTCCATTCTTATGAGATCCAAAAAGAAGTGGAGAATCAGTGAAGCAAAGATTGTGGGTTAAATGCACTAGTTTCCCTTACATTCCTCTCTTTCAACCATGAACTTAACACTGGAGAACCCCATTATATTGGGTTGATTGATGTAAAACTTCAAAACAAATAAATGCAAACAACCTCCCATGCCTACCACTTCCCTCTAATTAATGTGCTGGAACTCACATTGTTGTTCCACAGCTACACCATGGGTCAGTTCAAGCATTTGGACTCACCTTACCCAGAGCCCAAAACAGAGCAATTATTCCATCGAGCACACGAGACTACATACTGGCAGGAATAACTTTCATAACTTTACATCGTAATTATCAGAAGGAAAATTTTATTTTCATGGCTGGGAATCAAACTGATTTACGTGATAACCGAAATGGACTAAATATTCTGAAGAAAAGTAAATGAAATATAAACATTTCCCAGAAAGCAAAAAAGAGTCTTTTTCTACTCAGATGTTAATTAACCATGAAAGCCTTGAATACTAAATAATGGACATTTTCTACATTATAAGAGACTCTTTCCTAGAAAATTATGGTATTGCACATTTTTCCTCCAATGCAATTGACAGTGATTTGGACTCTCAAGCAACCCCTTTCTGGCTTTCAGGTTTGCCTCCTAACAAGTCACATTGGATACCAAATAAGGCAAAATGATACACAAGAGGTAAGACAAACTGATCTCTGCTAGTGGTATCTACAGACATCAAATATGAGTAGGATCCTCAGGGCTACAACAAAGACATATGGTCTGATATTTTGCTGGAAAATTCTGAAATGCTAAAATTAGAAGATTAAAGGTGTCACTAAGCTCACCAAAACTTTTCTATTACTTCTCTTACAAGGCATTTCTTTGTTCCAGGGAAGACCCTTTTGAGGAAAATACTCTATTTAAATACTGAGAAAGAGTAAATGCTTCTAAACTCTGAAGCTTTTATTAAGCTCCGTGCCACCTCAATACCAAATTTTGCACCACATGACCCTTCTTCATGGACTGTGAAGACCAGCCATTCCCTCCCTAGTGTCATCACACAGGGGCAGGAGACAAAATCAAAGATGGGATCTTCTCCCGGTGGTTTCAGCATTATAGGCATATATGTATGTGTATAAAATATTTTTTACATTGTGACATATGCCATACATACAGAGTAATGCATAAAGCTTATGTGTATATTTCAAAGAATAAATTTAAGTTAGACACAGACTGTAATCACTACCCATATTAAGATATAGAACATTTCTAGCCCCTAGCCTCACTGTGTACCCTTCTCTGATCACCATCTTTTACCCTGAATTAACCATTATTCTCATCTTCCTGTTGTTTTTTTTTTTAATTTTTCCCACCTATAAGTGGATTTTTTTATATAGTTTAGTTTTCATTGCTTATGAACTTTTAAAAAATAAAACCGCACTATATATTTTCCCATTTTTCTCTGTTAACATTCTACGAGCTAAATATTTACCTGTAGATCTCCATTCTGGGATATAATGAAGTAGCTGGTGTTGGACTTGCTCTCACATGATAAGCAACTAAAACCTACACAAACTATATGACACAAGTGGTTCTAGACATTTTACATCAGACAATATTGGACTATGATCTCTAACAGAAAGGGTGCAAACCAAGTGAGCCCTACAAATTCTTCAGAGTCCTGCCTGTAGGTGCTTTCTGGACTGTGAGAAATCGTGGAGACCCCGAGCAGGGCAAGCTAGTCCCTCTGAAGAAGACCAGAAAGGAGTGTGCTACGCAGAGATAGAGTTCCAAAAATCTGCATAGCTTCTTTGAGTGACTAGTTGAATACCGAGCTGTGCTCGTGTAGGGTGAAACTCTATGAGGCCAGGCGAAAGCTAACTGCCAGAAAAAGAGTTAAGTGCTGGGAGCTGTAGGCTAAACACTTTCTACAACTAACATTGGCTAGGAGATGCTTGCGCTCTGACTAGCCAAAGAGAAACAAACTTGTTAAACACATAGGGTACATAATGGTATCCCTAGCAGGGTCTAGCTTTAACAGTAAAGCTAAACCATCTTAAAGTAAAGGCTATTCAAGACATCCCTGCCCTGACAAAGTTTACAAGCAAGCTTCAAAAGGCTCAGGCTTATCTACAACTCACTTAATTGCCTGTCAGAACAAACTTTAACACTCTTTAAAGGAAAACTATAAAATCCAGAGACTCAACAACGTAGCAGTCATAATGTTAGGATCTCATAAAGTATGACTACACATGTGTAAAAGTAGGAAAATGTTTCCTACAAACAGTGGAACTATCCATCAATCAAAACAAATTCAGAAATATTAGAGATAATAGAATTAGCAGACAGGGACTTTCAAACAGCTATTTTACATATGTCTGCATATTTGAAGGAAAGTGTGAACATAATAAAGAGGTAAGTGGAAGATATTTATTTTAAAAAACGCAATGAATTTCTAGAGGTGAAAAATAGATAGGAGAAACAGACATATCTAAGTTTCAGTTGAATATCTAAACACTTCTCTCCCAGGAAGCAAGAAAGTAAGGAGACATAAAAAGTAGTTAGAAAATTGAACAACAAATTACCCTAATTGATATTTGTAGAACACTACGCACACTAATGTTGAAAACCATACTCCTTCAAGAGCATATGGAATATTCGTCAGTATAAACTAATAGAACATAAAACAAGCATTAATTTAAAAGTTGAAATAATGCAGACTATGTTCTCTGACTATAATGAATCTATTCAGAAATCAATTTTAAAAATTAAGAAACTGGGGTGCCTGGGTGGCTCAACTTCTGCTCGGGTCATGATCTCATGGTTCATGGGTTCAAGCCCCATGTCAGACTCTGCTGACAGCTCAGAGCCTGAAGCCTGCTTCAGATTCTGTGTCTCCCTCTCATTCTCTGCCCCTCTCCCATTTGTGCTCTGTCTCTCTGTCTCTCTCTCTCTCTCTGTCTCAAAAATAAATAAACATCAAAACATTTTTAAATGCTTGTATTAGAAAAAGAAAATAAAAAATTAATAATCTAAGCTTCAAACTTAAACGTTGAAGAGAAAGTTGAATCCAAAGTAGAAAGAAGGAAATATCAGAGCAGAAATGAAAGAGATTAAAAAATAAACAAACAAAAAAGAAAATCAATGAAACTATAAGCTGATAGTTTGAAAAATCAATAAGAATTTTAAATCTCTAGCTAGAAAAATAAAGAAAAAAGGAGAGAGAAACCCAAATTGCCAATATCAGGAATAAAAGAAAGATTATCACCACAGATCTTAGCCATATTTAAAAGAAAATAAAGGAATATAATAAACAAATTTATGCCAATAAATTCAAGTTGACATGGACAAAGTTCTTGAGAGACATTAATTTCCAAACGGACACAAGAATACAATACATTTTCAAAAATCTGAATAGCTTAAGATTAAAAGAATAAAATTTACAGGGTACCTGGTGGCTCAGTCAGTTGAACTCTGACACTCAATTTTGGTTTAGGTCATGATCTCATGGTCGAGGGATCGAGCCCCATGCTCAGCATGAAATCTGTTTAAGATTCTCTCTCTCCCTCTCCCTCTGCCCCGCCCCTCCTTGCATACTCTCCCCCCTCCAAAAAAAGAATAAATTTACAAGTAAAAATCTCCTCCCCTCAAAGAAAATTACAGACTCTGATGACTTACAGGAATTTTTTTCAGACATTTAATATAAAAAATACCACTTTTACACAAATCCTTTCAGAATATAAAAAGAGGCTAAAATGTTTCCAAATTCTTTTTGTGAACCGAGCATTGCACTGAAATCAAATCTGGCAAAGACATAACAAGGAAATAAAATTACAAAGATTCCTCAGGAACATAATAATGAAGGCTCCTAACAAAATATTAGTGAAATATTTTGTATATAAAAATAGCAAAGTAGATTATCCCAGAAATGCAAGGATAGTTTGTCATCAAAAATCAAAGTAATTGATCCTATTAGCAAAATAACCACATGTAATTACCTTAATATATGCTGAAAACCATTTGACAAGATTCAATATCCATTCATAATAAAAAGTCTCAGCAACCCAGGAATGATAGCAGATTTTCTCAACATGATGATGGCAAATACAATACACCTACAACTAATATTAATTAATTGTGAAACACTTCTCCCTTAAGATTAGGAAAAAGGCAAGGCTGTCTACCTTCACCCTCGCTGTTCCACAGTATACTGGAGGTCTTGACCAGTATAATTAGGTAAGAAAAGAAATCAAAATATAGAGAGATGGATGGATGGATGGATGGATGGATGGATGGATGGATAGGTAGGTAGGTAGGTAGATAGACAGACAGACAGATGTAGAAATGTATTGGAATTAAAGAAATAAAATGGCCTTTATTTATGGGCAATATAATGGTATATACAGGACATCCTGGGTATCTACAAATATCCTATTGCAATTAATATGTTAAATTAAGAAATAAATGGAATAATATACCACAGTCATGTTTTGGAAGGCTCAATATTCTTTAAATGCTCAGTTCCCCTTAATTAAATAAAGCCATCAAAATACTATCAAGTTGTTTTTGTAAAAATTGAAAGATGGTTGTAAAATTTATGTAGAAATGTAAAATACCTAGAGTAGTCAGAACAATTTTTTAAGGGGCAAATTCAGAGGAATGCCACTCTCTTATTTAAAGTAACACCATAAACTTACAGTAACCACAACAGTATAGAAGTTGCATAAGGATAGACACATAGATTGATGTAATAGAAGAGAAAACCCAGAAATAGACATATGTAGTCAGTAGATATTTGACAAAGGTGCCATGGTAGTTCTGTTTAAAAGACAGTCTTTTCAACAAATGATACTGAAACACTTGGCAAAAAATAATAGGCAAAAAAGAATGAAACTCAACCCTATATCACACCAAAATAAAACATTAATTTGAAATCCATCATACGTTTGAATGTAGGAGCTATAATTACAGAACTTCTGGAAGCAAGCATAGCTGAAAATCTTTCTGACCTTAGAGTAGGCAAACATTTTTTAACAGGACACCAAAACCACTAATAATTTAAAAGTAGATAAATTAAACTTTCATAAGTTTGTATACAATTTAAAAGTCTGCTCTTTGAAAAACTCCTTTACAAAATCAAAAGAAAAGCCATAGATTGAAATAAATTCTTCACAATGTGTGTCTTACAATGTGTAAAGAATTTGTAACTAAATAATATTAATAACCCAATAAAAAGGACTGAATATTTAAATAGACACCATACCAAAGAAGACAGACAAATAAAATACATGAAAAAATACCCAATGTTATTATTCATGTAGTAATGTGAATTTAAACCATAATGAGTTACCATTGCACACCTGTTAGAATGACTAAAACTATAAAAACTGAAAATACCAAGTGTTAGTAAGGATGTGGAACAATTTAAACTCTTATAAATGGCTCTTGGGGATGTAAAGTAGTAAAACAACTCTGGGAAACAATCTGATAGTTTCTTGTGTTGTTAAACTTCTACTTATCATATGATCCAGCAATCCCTCTCCTAGGTATTTACCCTAAGAAACGAAAACCTATGTCTTCACACAGCTACGTATACACAGAGCAAGCAGCTTTATTCCAGTAGGTACCTGGAAGCAACACAACAAGGGCATACACCGAAAAGTGGATCTGTAAGCAAGTTGTGTAACTGTCATACAATGAAATTAATATTTAGCAAGACAAATGGAACAAACTACAGATACACACGACATGGATGAAACTCAAAAACATTATAATGAGCAAAAGAAGCCAGACACAGCAGGGAACATGTTGGATGACTCAGGAAATCTACAAGAGGCAAATTTAATCTCGAGTAAACAAAGCAGTTCAGTGTTTACCTGGGGCTAGGGGGTAAGAGAGTGGGGTTGAATGCAAAGAGGAAGAAGGGAAGTTGGGGGGATGATGGACATGTGCTATATAGTTATCAGGGTGTTGTTTAAAGAGGCATGTTTTTTTAAAGCTTATGGAGCTGTAGACTTAATATAGGTGAATTTTATTTTATGAACATTATACTGTAATAAAGCTAATGTAAAAAATGTTTAATGTTTTAATCAATAAATTAAGAAAATAACAATCCACAAACATTTTCCAAGTTTTACTGAGTCGGAGATGAATCTGATCTGATATACCCTTTACTAAAAATAGGACAAAGTTGCAAAAGTAATTCACATATACCCAGTAAATATGCTCCTTGGGAAGATGTGTCACTTTTTGGGCATCTAGACTTTGCAGTCCTGTGTTGTTATTTTCCAACTTACTTCTTTGTGTTAATGAAGCTATTTTAAGATAAGCCACTGGCCAACAGCTGTCTACTTCTCTCAGTATAGTGACAGGGGAAATAAACATTTCTCGTTCTTCCCCTACTAATGCCAGGCCACATTCGGCAAGCTCTTTGGTTACTGTCATAGGTAGCAGCCTGTCTTTTCCAATGGTAAGAATGCATTCATCCATCTGATAAAGGGCAGTTTGAGAAAGGTGACCACGGCTCAGACCTCTTTAATCTGTCAAGTCCTATTTTCTTTTACCCTTGAAATGTTCCAGAATCCTCTTTCCAATCTGTCATAGGCAAGTCTAACATCCCACCCTAGAGTTTACATTCACTTCAAATAATATTATTGGCAGACATAAAACCAATTTACAAAGGTGGTCTTCTTCGTTTTGTATTACAAAGATGGTCTTCTGAATTGTGTTATAAATTTACCTTTCCTGTCTTTGTCAAGTGAAACTATATTCACACATATACTATATTTCTAGGCTGTGAAGAGAAGAAAATAAAATACTTTATGGTGAATAAATAAAATAACATTTACATTATTTCCTGTTTGGTAACAACTTATAGGCTATTTATAAAAGGTCTTCAGTCATTGGATGGATAGCTTGTCAAGAAT
This sequence comes from Neofelis nebulosa, assembly GCF_028018385.1. Taxonomy (NCBI): domain Eukaryota; kingdom Metazoa; phylum Chordata; class Mammalia; order Carnivora; family Felidae; genus Neofelis; species Neofelis nebulosa. The sequence continues at coordinate 36,284,932 of NC_080782.1, read as the reverse complement.
GTGATAAATACTCCTATAATGACCAAATCCTCCTCATACAATTGGGAATCATAATTTTCCACATGCATACAATATTCCAGCCATAAATTGCATGCTTTAGCACGTGGATTAGAAGTTCTCCCCTTGAAGCCCTATGCTATAAAAACAAGAGAAATTTATGTGCAACTAATGTAATTGTTTCAGTGAATTATAAAATTTCAAATCTTCTTTAGATATTTCCTGTTAGATAAATCTCTAGTGAGAAATTCATTCCACCAACCCTAGCAGCTTCTCAAACTCAGTAAAATAGAATTAGCTACTCAGATGGGGCCATGTTACTGGAAACGGCAATTTTTTAATTTGTGCTTAGAGGGTATTTACTAGTACAGCTGAGAACATATTTTAACAAATAATTGTTTCTTTCTTCATCTGTACCCACAAATTTCATCCTTTATATTGTGAATAGTTACTATTTGATTCTCATGGGCAACTCTGAATTATCTATGGTAATGAGCACAAATTTAAGAACATGTATATGTCAAAAGTACTAGTCTTGGGGTGCCTGGGTGGCTTAGTCGGTTAAGCATCACACTTTGGCTCAGGTCATGAACTCGCTGTTGGTAAGTTTGAGCCCCACATAGGGCTCTGTGCTGACAGTTCAGAGCCTGGAGCCTGTTTCAGATTCTGTCTCTCTCTCTCTCTCTGTTCCTCCCCATTGTGCTCTCTCTCTCTCTCTCTCAAAAATGAATACACATTAAAAAAACTACTAGTCTTTAAGAAGTCTTAGACTATGTCAACAATGAGTAGACAGGTGTGTTCAACAGTTACCATACATCCAACACTCTGTTAATATAACACAGTAGAGCATAAGAAAATATCTTCAAATATCTGTCTTCAAACATCCTTTTTTTTGGAAATAAAGAAAAACCTATGCACACAAACCAGAGAATAGTAAACTATAATATCAAGCACAAAAAGTGATAATAGCTGTAGATGAATAGCTACATCTGCCTCTACAATAGATGTATCTGTCTGGCTATGAAAGCAGGAATTCAGAGTATGAAAATAATCAGAAGAGAAAATCTGGCATTTATTGAATAATTTCACTTGCCAGTTCATACTGTTAGAGACCTCTATCTTACTTAACACTAGCATATGTGAGGTCACTATGATGCCCTCGTAATAGTGAAACTATTATTTCACTCATAATAGTGAAACTAAAGCTTAGGCAGCTTCATTATACCTACCCAAAGTGCATATCTAGAACTACAATGCCAGGTTCAATTCACTGCTAGATTTCAATGGATATTTGTTGCTATGGATGCTGTTAAGACATTTAGCCAAAAAAAAAAAAAAAAAAAAAAAAGAAAAAGAAAAAGAAAAAAAAAAAAAAGGCTGATCCTGCTTTCTGTTGGTTTTCTCACCATTTAGAAAAGAAATGCTACATGACATACATAATTAGCCAGAGAGATCTACACAACTGTGAATTAATGAGGTCCTTCTTATGCCCAGAAATTTAAGGAAAAAAATCCAAGGTGCAGTTAAGATGGAAAAGTGAGTGTAGAGAATAATAAGATCTCATTCCCATCATAAGGTGTTTAACCAACAGCAAGTAGGCTGTAATCAGATCCAGTACCATTAAGACTGTTAATTTATCCCATGAGTTTAAAATTCTCAAGTTGTATGCTCAGAGGTTATAACCAAACAGAAATCTCTAACTCTAAGGACAGGCATGTTTTCTGACCCGATGTATCCTCTTTTTTTGTTCTTCTAAATCATAATTGTAATTTTCCACAAGGCATTCTTCTAGGAAGAACAGTGTATCTATCTATAAAGCCAACACATGTTTTCAATATAATTTACGTAAGTGGTTTTTACTGGGCTACAATTAAGCTTTCCTTTTGATATATAGCAAGGTATGTTTAATTCTTTTTTATTTTTAAAAGAAATTTTTTTAATGTTTATTTTTCAGAGACAGAGAGCAGTGAGAGGATCAGTGAGAAGGATCAGTGAGAGAGGGAGACACAGAATCCGAAGCAGGCTCCAGGCTCCGAGCTGTCAGCACAGAGCCCGATGCCAGGCTTGAACTCACGAACCTTGAGATCATGACCTGAACCCAAGTCAGTGCTTAACCGACAGAGCCACCCAGGCACCCCGAAAGTATGTTTAATTCTTTTTCTAAATGCATTTTTGTAAATATTAGTAAACATAAAATTTCAATCAACATGAGTACATATAAATTGATTCCATTAAAAACTATGTCTCAGTGAGACATTAAATGTCTCATGTCCCATGTTTTCTGGAGAAGACACAAATAGGCTTTTTATACTTTTAAACAATTTAAGATTTTCTTTTCTTTTCTTTTCTTTTCTTTTCTTTTCTTTTCTTTTCTTTTCTTGAGAGAGAGCATGTGCACGTGTGCAGGGGCGGGGCAGAAGGAGAGAGAGTATCTTAAGCAGACCCCACACCCAGCAGAGAGCCTGAAGTGAGGCTCGATCCCCAGACTGTGAGATCATGACCTGAGCTGAGACCAAGGGTCAGTCGCTTAACCAACTAAGCCACCCAGGTGCCCCAAAACAACTTAAGATTTTTTGATCTGAAAGATTATTATATTATTATTATATTATATTATTATATTATTAATTATTATATTATTATATAAAAAATAAAAATTACCTTTGAAAAGATACACATCTGCCTTTTGAAATCCATATTCTGTGCACTGTTTCACCCTTTCTATTCTCTTTCCTAAAAACTATGAAAAGGAGAAATGTCTAGTACTTAAAATACAGGACATAAAGAGTAGTCATCAATAGTACAGACATAATTTTTATTATCTCAGAGAAAGAACATTTAAATTTTCACTTCATCCAGTTCTTTTGGGAAAAGGTGGTAGAAGTAAAACAAAATTTCTGAAAGTAAGAATTCTCAAAAGTATTTTGAATATTATTTTCCAAATTTCACTCTTTGATAATATTGTCCTTTGAGGCAGAACTCCAAAAGCAAAATCATACACCAAAACCTTCATCATTCTTGCTCAGTAAAACACAGGGCAGAAGAGAGAAGTCTACATGCAAACAAGATATTTCACGAGACTGCTAACATTTGTAGATCGAGAATTCTCCCCCAGATTTCAAACGAACCATGTAAAAGTTCTGACCTAGTTGTAATAGCATGAAAAATAAAAGATGAAATAATTGTCTTAGCAGCCAAGATTTTGATACATTTAGTGAATTTTTTAATAAAATATTTCCAGATCCATGTTTGTTCCACACAGTAATTATCTAAATGCCTACCATGAATATCCAAGAATATTGTTACAATATTGTTACTCCAACTGTCGTTTTTATTCTAACATAATTATTTTATTGAACTTTTATATGTAGCTTTTAATACGTAGCTTACTATGCACAGCTTTCTAATCTCACTTATTTGTATGCCAGGATGTAAATTCTAGAATTACTTCTATTACCTGTAATTGCTGTATAATAGAAACATACTTTTAAATGACAGATTTACTTGGCTTTTGTACTTACTAATGGCTAGAAAACATAAAATTGGCACATAAAAAATATTAGTAGAGTTAAATATGCAATTAAATGCATATATGATGCTTACATTTCATTGCCTAGATTCCAGGCACAGAATTCCTGTCCAAGTGGGGCGTGCTATAATTTGGAAGAATTTCTAGTGCTCCATCAGTAGATCTTTGCCATCTCTGATAGCTTTACCCTTCCAGCCTAACACGCTGTCACTAATTCTCACAAGGTGTAAGTCCTTTAGGTAAATAGTTTTGTTCAATAAAAGTTGGAGACATGAATCACTGAAGTTGAGAGAGATCTTTTCCTACTCTGGCATTTGCAGAATTCCGGCAACAAGGCATTGCTTGGAACTAGAGAAGTCTTGATTTGACAGGACACGTGACTTAAGCTGAGAAAAATACTTAAGTTAATGAATTGAGATGGCTGGATAACTATGCTGTAAATCAATCAAGGAGACCAGATGACATTGTAAACCACAGACATAATGCTCTTGTGGAGAAGCAATGCTCTTGTGGTTTACAGAAACATTCTAAGCCTTTGAGAGATTTCAAGGGTGGAAATCCATCCCTAGTCATCCAATGCTATTTATAAAGGGGGAGGAGAAAAGTGTTTTTGTTTTTCTTATGGTTAAAATTTTCAGTATAAGACATCAGTTTAAAAAACCCAAAGAAATTTAAGAAAACAACAAGAATAACTCATGAATAGCTGTGTTACACATGCCCAGAGGCTATTTAAATATGGCATTGGGCTTCCAAATTGTCAGGTTAGTTTTACTACAATTTCATTCAGTGATCCTGAAATCTGATCCTGTTGCAAAAGGACCATCTTTCCACTGAAAATATTATGGAAGATCACACTGGAGAGCTGCACTAAACCGTATAAAATTTCTGCAAATGACAGCAAAGAAAATTGGGAACAAAACTATCTACTGCCCCACATTGACCTTTCTTGTTTTTTCTATAATATTTCCCCCCTCTCAAACTCTTCTGTTTAAATGCCAGCTTTTTATATTCTGCTTTGTCCTAGAATGAAGTTATCCCTGAATTCCTTCATATTTTTGTGCAACTCAATTACCAGGATAAATAAAAAGAAATGTGTATTTATTTTTACATGCCCTACGGTTTTCCAAAAAGAATATCAAGCAGCTTCCACAAATTCATAAAACTATACAAGATTGCATAAATTACATGGTTGATAAGAAATACTGTGGAAGAGACAAAAAGCAGAGCCCTAATGAGGCTAAAAATGCTCTCTGCTTTATTATGGTCAGGTCACAAACTTAGTTTTATAGTTGCTTTCAGTCAATGTGAAGAGAGAAAACTGATTAACTAATTCTCAGAATTTATAATATAAAAACAAACCACTTATGGCACATAATAGTAATGGCAAATATCTAATATAGTAATTGTAAAAAGGTGGATGTAATTCTAAGCATTTTACATATATCAACTCAGTTATTCCTCATAACAACCCTATGAGATAGGCATTATATTTATCCTTACTTTACAAATGAAGAAATTGAGGCAGGCAAAAGACATTAAGTAATTGTCCAAAGTCACATGGCTTGTAAATAATGACTTTGAGGTATTAATACGTGCAGTCTGGTTTCAAAGTCTATGTTCCTAACTGTTCTGCCATACTGCCTGCAGAAAAATACAAGAATCTGTCTGGGAAGAAAAATCATTCTGCTCCTCATAATGACACTACGTGGTAATGTCCTTGAGAAAATCCTCAGAGTAGACTCCACAATAATTTGAAAGATACATTCCTCAAATAGACACACATACCACATCAAAAAGCGTATTACTGAAATCGTTTCTGTAGAAGACCAATCCCTGTCAGTGTAGGAAGGGATTATTTATAATTTCAGCTATAATTTCAGATCATGGAAGGCTACCTGGAAGTGGTGGCATTTGCATCAACTTGACAGGATAAATAGGTTTCTAGAGGGGAAAAGTATGGGAAAGATGGGAATGATCTTTAGACAGTATTTTTCAAATAGGCTCAAATAGTCCAATACAACATCAGAGCCAAAACCATTAGGAAAATGGAGCTGCACATTAGATCAATTATATTTCAGTTCACAAACTAGTCACAAATCACATATACATTCTGGCAAAGTTTGGCAGATTCTAGACTGTCTGAAGCCCTCATAAAAATATCAGTTCCCAGGCTCTGCCCGACCTACTGAGACCAAATTACTGGGTGAAATCTGCAGATTCAAAAAATGCAGATATTGTCCCCAATGCCCACAAGGCAAGGACTTGGACCCGGTATTCCAAACTGCAACAAAATTCATCAGGTCCCTGTCATCTGACACAGAAAACTTGAGAATCAGCCTATGACTGTTAAGACATGTAAGGCAGTGAATTAACCAATAGAGCGATATTTCTCACTTAGATCACCTTTTATACTTCATATTCAGATTGGTGTGGCATTTCTACCTCACTCTTCCTTCAGTAGAAAGCATTTCATTACTTTGCCAAAGCACTAACTTGGAAAGAATATGCACAAGTCACCAAAATGTGCCTGACCGTGTTCATTCTGTGTCAGTGTGTTAGGTTTTTAAAGAGGCATATTTTACATGTTAATTAAGTTGAATGCCTATCTTCACATAAATATAATTGGCATATATTTTGCATTAAATCTCAGATAAAGTAATCTTATGAGTCTTTAAACTCATGTAATTATCTAAAAGTTAAAGGACAGACCATTTGTTTTATTGCTGGGTATTTGAACAGCTAATGGTCTGTAAAACAGCAAACATAACTTGGGTTTTATTCCATTTGTCCACTAAATTTGTCCACTTGTTGGGTTTTCTCAAAAAAAAAAAATTCTCGTAGCTGATTCTGGGTTGGATGAACAACACATTCCCATACACCTGCAACTAGAAAACAGGTCCACAAACTGCCCTCACTTTTTCTTTCTGCCTTGGGCTATAGTGCGAGTCTGAAATCAAGATAATGTTTACAGTTTATGTCTCCCAAGTGCTCAAGGACTCTGGGCTGATAAAAGCTGAAGAATAAGATTTTCCTTTGGTTTTTTGTTTCTGTTTTTGTTTTTGTTTTTGTTTGTGCATTTTGCCAGCTTCCCTTTGAGGCAGTAATGCCCACCAGCTGGCTTTCTTAGAATGGAAATCCTTCGGCAATATGCTCGATTCAGAGCTGCTTTTCCTCAGTCATCAGCTTAAAATAAAATAAAAACGTTTAATTGTGGACTATATGATAAATGGTGAAGAAACTCAGTTTTCACTGAAGAAAATTTTAAATACAAAGTAAGTGACCAGATGCATGGATGAATGGTGGATAGATAGATGGCGAGGGAGGTAAATAAAAGCTTTAAATAAATAAGAATTAAACAAAACTATCCCTCTCTATAATTCTGTATCTAATCCCCCGAAGTAGTAATATCCATTACTTAAATTTCAATATGTGTAATAAAAATTTTTAAGACTTTAAAATTGACCACTCTCTTTCCCCAGATACCTACAATGTTTATTTATCCTGTTCATTTCTCTTTCTGATCGCTTTGTTCACTAACTGCCCCTAAAAGAATTTGTTAATCTACAGGAAAATTGAGGACCAAGGGACCTTGATTTACTTCCGTGATAGATCTTCTTAAATTTACATTCATTACTCTTCTTAAAAACGAAACACACCAAGCTAATAGGTTGTATCCATGCCTTTCTTAACCTTTGAAAGCAAGCAGCGTGTACCAGGCGTATAGTAAATGTCTAAAACAAACTTGCTAAATTAAACTAACTATTGCTCACATTACACATAAATTGCAGCCTTAAGAGGAGCAATGTGTGAAAGCGCACTTTGTAATGACCCAGTTTAGTTGGACAGATGAAAGTCTGGGGCATAGCGTTTCAGTGGCTTGATCCATCTGCCACCAGTCACTTGTGGGAAGAGGCTTCTGTTTCTTGTCAGCCAGCAATAGGAAGCACGGCAGGATTTAGTAGCTGCCGTGGAACCAAAAGAAAGGGCACACACCATCCCTGTCAAGTCAGGGATAGGATCCTGGCTGCCTTATCCTCCCCATCTGGTAAATAAACATTCTTCACACTGTTTTGCCTCAGATACTACCTCACTTACTAAGTTGGGAAAAAATACACTCAGTAAGGAGCTCAATAAACCCATTTATACATATCACTTATGTTTTAACTCACAGGGGCTTTCTATAAATTGAAAAAGTCAACAATTTGGCTTGTTCAAATTTCTCTCCAACCACCTCTGATTATTTGATATAGTCCCCCAAAGTGAGACTTTAGTAACACTATCAAGATACCATTTCCATTTTCAGATTCACAACGTGCACATAGTCAAAGCCAACATGAAAGATGAGAGGCAGTCCCCTCAGTTAAACTACAAATGGTTTTGTCTCTTTCCTATTAAAAAGAAAGTGGAATACTTGATATACTCATGATTTGACATTAGATTCAGCACTAGGGGCCTGCCAAAATGGGAAATCTTTGTATTCAGTTAATGGCCATGTAATTTGACGATATGAGGCCATATTAACAATGTTTGCTTTCTCTCTTTCTTTCTACCTTCAGAGCAGTCCCTTTGTTCAGTACTCACTACCTCCTTTCTGACTTAAAGGAAAAGGAGAGCAACGTAATTTGATGTGCAGCCACTGAATGCATGTGTAATACTATCCTAAGTGAAAAGTAAACTCATAATATTCCCCCAAATAGAATTTCAGCAGCAAAATTTCCTTAGTGAACAGAGCCTTGCTTGGGGTGGGGTTGGTGGGTGGCAGGGCAAGGGAAATGAGGTGAGGGTCCATCCCTCAGTCAGTGTGTCTGGAGGTAGGAGGCAGACATCAGTGCGCACTAAAGGTCTTCCAGGAGACTGTGAGTTTGGCTTTCTTCCATTCCCCAGTTTTTGAATATCAAGACGCCATATCTTGTTTTTGAGGAGATAATTCAGAAAAGTAGGGAAATACAGACAAAAGTGGGGTTTTTTTTGTCTGTTTACTTGCTTATTAAACTCCAATGTCATTTATTTGTAAAGGTTTGAAAGAATAAGTTTCTTATTAGTGAAGTGGGGATATTAAAACATTTCCTTCGTATGAGGTGATTGATACAGGCTATTAGCTTTGTGCGGTGCCTGCTAATAAAAAGACAAATGTGTATTTGGTGAAGAATAAAGAGACGTGGAAGCATTATAGCGTTCCCATGATCAGGCAACTTTCAATCACTGAAGTAGATACGATAGAACTGACAATTTTCGCTTTCTGTAATTCCACGTGTTCAAATCGTCAGCCAGCCTAGAAGAAAGGACTTTTACATGATGTTTATGGGGCTTGGTTTTAGAATAAACAGGGTAATTCTCTTTAGTGAGTGTCCAGTCTTTTCTGGGTAAATTAGGACAAATTAGCAAGTAGCTGCTAGAAGAGAGTTACGTCGGACAAATTACTTAGAGACGATTATGAGACAATTGTATCGGGCTCCTATGCTCCAATTTCCTTTTCTTGCACCCCCACACCACAACTCTGGGCCTGGCCCTGGGCAGTTCTTGCCTAAACTGCGTGTCCTAGCTTGGTCTCTATTTTCTCATCCAGTTTTGAACAGCAGAGCCATATGTTTAATGGGAGGGACCCACAAATAAAACAAAAGTGACAAGGTATTAAGTATAATGTTACAAAAAGTTCAAATTTTTAATTTTATACTCCTTCCCATATCAGTCAGTGAGAATAGTTACCCATGACAGTTACAGCCTCACCATCTGAATACATGTCTATGTTTTACTATGGTTATGGTACCAAGAAAACTCTGAAACATACAGACAATTTGTTCAATGAAAAAGACTCAGAAGCTTACAAGAACATTTGAAAGCAAAGTTTGTTTCTAAGTCATACTACAAGGTTTATAAGTCTACATGTCTCTAGTAGGTATCCAACTTGGAGACGAAGGGAATAGATTCCTTGGATAGCAAATATTTGCTAGGAAGCAGAACATAAATTTAAATATATTTGCAATACTATGAAATAGTTAATTACCTATATATAATTTCTGATACATTAGTATTTATCTGTCAGATATCCACTCAATGTGAACAGTCACATTACTTTGCTTTAATGTGAGGTTCAGATGTCTGCTTCCTTTCTGACACTCTATCTAGCTGTAAATGATGCTTTGCCCGATTAAAGCCATCCAGCTCTTTAAGACACTAGTAAGAGAGGCAAGATGATGCAATCTTGTTTAAGGAGTCATTAGCTGAAGAATTTACTTTATCAGAAAACAAACAAAAATATGTAGTGTTCTCCTGCCTCGTTTGAAATACTTGATTCAGTACCTTCCCGCAAGGCATTTATCAAATCAGCACAGCAAGGGAAATTTCTGGAACTTACTGCCAATATGATTACAGGAAACTGAAAAGTCTGCAATTGCACATCAGTGAACTGAGTCAGATTCAGAAAATAACTGTAAATGTTCATATTTGTCATCGTAGACTGACAGTTTTGTATTTACGTATAAATATGCTGACGTGATAAAAAATGTTATGTGTATATATAACATTAAACTGTTCGGTAAATGATGAAAGAAGGTAAGAACCTTATTTTCACGCACTGAATGTTTTCTTTCAAAAGGACATTGTAACTACAAGGACTATAAAAATATTTAACGATTTCACAACAGAACATATATCATGGATTTAGGTAATGTTCGTAACATAAAAGGTGAATGCCAGTGAATTACTAGAATCTACTTTTATGTCATCTAGAAATGTTCTGTGAGAATTACAGACCCATTCTTTTAAGAGGCAGCATCAGGGGTAAGAGAAAGTCCCTGAGATCATCAAAGCCATCCTTCCCTTTCAAAACCGAGCTCACTAGCCTGAGGTAATTGAATAAACATTTTGTGCCTCACTTTCCTCTTCTGTAAAGCAGAGAAAGAGACAGTACTCACCCACAGGATTATTATAAGGATGATTTAAACTGTGTCACATACACTCATACCTTGATATTTGCAGGACCTGAAACAAGAATACAAATGAAACTTCAAATATCATATTTCTAAATATTTACACGTTATTAAAAGTGACAATGAACTATTAAATGAAATATGTTCTACTTCTAACCTTGCAAATAATACCCTCAGAAGGATGTGGGTGGTTGGGTTTGCACTTAGAACTTCGGACTCCTTAGAGCCCTGCGCTGGCACATGGTGACATGAGTAATACTGGCCTCCTGGTTGCAGTGACCTCCTTTTCCTCCAAACCGTGGCTTCATTCCACAACCTGAAGGGCCTTTTATGGATGTACTTGGTCACTGTGGCTGCATGTCAAAGCTCTATAGATATCCAATTAAGAGTCACCCCTGGGCTGCCCCTCGTTCCTAGGGAGGTACATACACACTGGTAGTTTAGAACTACCTCCGAAGGATGGATCCAGGGGAGATCTACATGCAGATTTTGGAAGTGGCTGGAAGGCAGGGAATTCTGGGAACAAGGATACCTAAGGGATACTCTGGAAGAGAGTCATGGGCATGAAGCCAAGGACACATGGAGAGGGAAGCAGCCAGCCATAGGAGGACAAAAATAGGACCCTTTCAGGAATGGACCCAGGACAGAGTCCCTGCTTGCCCAGATCTAAGGTCAGTATAATTTACACCAAAACTTAGCGCAGTTAAAAAAAAAAATGAAGTTCTCACCATTATGTTCCATTCTATTTTCAAAGTATGAAACTGTTGTGAAATTAGTTTATGCTACAACTTATCATATTTTATTCAGTCTAATCATTCTCACCACAGTCAGCATCAAATGAAATTTTTAATTTTCTGTTTATAATTTTAAAAATCCACTTCTGGTTTTAAAGGTAATTCTTGTACCTTTTCTTTAAAAAAGTACATTGCTGATCAAAGTTAGCCCCAAAAAGAAATCACTGAAAAATGTCCAGGAACACAGGGCGCTTGGGTGGCTCTGTCAGTTGAGCCTCCAACTTCAGCTCAGGTCATGATCTCATGGTCTGTGAGTTTGAGCCCCACATCCCGCTTTGTGCCGGCAGCTCAGAGCCTGGAGCCTGCTTCCAATTCTGTGTCTCCTTCTCTCTCTGCCCGTCCCCCATTCTCTCTCTCTCTCTCTTTCAAAAATAAATAAACATTAAAAAAAATGTCCAGTAACATTGTCCATTGTCACTATAAAAGAGTTAAATGTTAAAAAAAAAAAAAAGAGCATTAAAATGTAACCTAAATGCAAAAGAAACTACGATATGGTATCTCCACCCTAGACCTTCCATGTTCACTTGTTCCAGGGCAACTGATGATTATAGAGGGCTTAGCTCCTGCAGCCACCTGATGGGCCTGAACCTTGCCAGTGGTGTGATTGCAAAGCGTGGGTCTGGAAACAATAGTCTGACTTGAATATTCTCACAGGGCTGGATAGGTTAACCCCGCAAACAAACATCCACGACAAAAACAAAGAGCGAGCACCAAATCAAAACCAGGACGGAGCAAGAAACCCCTGATCAAATATATTTTAAGTACTTCAAATAAATGCTCAAAAGCAGCCAGAGGAGCTTTGTTCTCAGTTCAACACAGAACAAATGAGTTAAGCCAGCAGCATCTCTCACTAACATGAAGTCAGCAATACTCAAAATGTCTTATTATGTGCATTTTTTTAAAGAACATTTGTCATTTTACTGTCAGAGTGGTAGCAGACAGGCACGGGTGTGTGGGTAGAGCCCCAGCAAACAGACATGTACTCTCCCCTGGCCCTGAGACCTGTCAAGGTGCTTAGTGACCATCACAGGAAGGCAGTGGTTTTGAGTGGGTGGCATAGACCTCCCAGGAAACTGGTCCAGTAATCTCTTCGATGGCACAATTTGGTGCTCACCCATTCAATGACTGTTCATCTCAACCTCATGTGCTGAGAATTCACGATAGAGATAGGAATACTAACCTGGTTTTATTCCAGAGGCTACTTTGAACTTTTCTGCTCTTAACCTTGTTTCTAGCTTGGAGTGGTGAAGATAAAAATTTATTCCAGGGACTGACCTATTAGTTAGAACTTTCAAATGTTAAATGATCTTTTTAAAACTGCACTGTAATTAAAAGCATGAAGATTGCCCTTAGCACCTCCAACAAACACTGCTTCCACTGAAAAGGTTTAAAACCTTAGTTTTCACCACCACCCCTCACTTTTACCAGGATGACCATAATTAGACACACTTGCTTAGAAATTTGACTTGAAAATACAGTCCCGACTACTTAAAGGGAATTGATTTTTAATATAAGCCTACTATATCCCTCTGATTCTAAATTTCTGCTATTCTCTGAAATAAGCTTTCTTCTACCTTAGCAGATCTCTCATAATGGACCCACCCTCCCCAATCTTTGCTTAATACATGCTATCTAGATTAATCTCAGCATTGGATGAATAAGCATAGGGTGGAACTCTATTCAGTGGCTATTAATAGATAGCTACTGTGACTGAGGCAAAACACATTTATGTCCTTGGAAAGGAGACTTAGGTCAACACAGGTAGAGAAACCATTACCGGGAATGATCTGATTTGGTCAGAATAGGAAGTATAGAGAGTTATGTGGAATGACCTGATTTGATCAGATTAGAAATATATAGAGTCATGTGTGGCCAAGAATCTGCACAATGATAGAAGGCCTTGGAGGCTTGTGTTTCTGGTGTTAACTGAGGGGAGGAACTAAAGGAAGACACAATGGAATTCATTTTGAGGGCAAGGTGGCTATTTGATTCTAATTATACACTACATATTAGATTTTGTCCCTCAATGTCAGTGTCACAGGCTGGGGGAAGATGAAGAGGCTGACAGTCTCACCTGGAGCATACAGTTCCAGAAGTCTTCCTTAAAAATAGTTTTTCTATCCATTCCATGACTATCGACCACTCTTAAACACTGGTAATTGTTAAAATCAGAAAATTAAAATTGGTTTATTTTGATGAATCGATAAAATGGATATAGATATTTTGAGAAAACCAGAAACTCTGCCTCTTAGTATGCATCTATAATTCAGTTGACCATATCTTATAATTTCTGCATAAAAATTTGGTGGATCTTTTCATTTTCTTCCCTGCTATAGGGAAAACTCATTAAATATGCCTAGTTTAGTCAAGAAATTCTGTAGAGATTCATGAGAATATCATAAGATTTCTGGGAATCTGAAGTAAGCAACCAATTGTTGTGGGCTCTTGAGTAATCCTTTTCCTCACCTATAACAAATATCATAGTATGGTCTACCTCATATGATTATTGAAAGGATTACCTAAAGTAATGCATAAGTATAGCACCTAGTAATAGCTCCATTTTTTTTGAATTATTACTACTTTTATTCTGGCAAATTTATTAAAACTTGCTCCAAGTCTTAAATCCCATAAGTTATGTGGTATAAATTAATAAATACTCAAAACAAAATACGTGTAATATTTAAGAGCTGACACATGAATCCCTCTTAGGAAGAAAACCGTTCTCAACAAACTCCTGTATTATAGATTAGACCAGGGGAACATGTGACCACCTTAATTTATTTATCCCTTTATTCATTCACTCGTGTTCATTAGCTAAGTGCTTACCAGTAGGATTTGAAGTTATAGCAACAGAACAGATAAAGCCATTACTCCCATAAAGTTAGTGTTTAATGGGGTACACACATGTACACACACACACACACACACACACACAATTTTAAGGGGTGATAAGTACCATGAAAAAAAAAACAGGGCAAGAAGACAAAGAATGATGAAGTGGGTTAGGAGGCTTAGTATAGATAAGATGGTCACAGAAGGCGTTGAAGAGATGACATTTGAATCAAGACCCAGATGAAGTGAGGCAGTTGGTAAAGAGAAGTTGAAGCACAAAGAAGAACAAGCACAAAGGATCTGGTGTGGGAACAGACTTGGCAAGTTGGCTGGGCAGGAGGAGACTGGGGTGGCCAAAGTTCAGGCTATAAAGGACTTTAGATTTCATTCTAATAGCGACTCTTTTTCTAATAACCATAAAGGAATGACTAAGCTGTTCTAAATGGTATAATAAGAGAATTTCTTTAAACTAACAGAAGACCACAGGGGAAGAGAAGGGGAAAAAAAAAAAAAAACAGAGAGAGAGGGAGGCAAACCATAAGAGACTCTTAAATACAGAAAACAAACAGGGTTTATGGGAGGTGGGGAGAAAGTCGGTGACGGGCATTGAGGAGGGCACTTGTTGGATGAGCACTGGGTGCTGTATGTAAGCCAATTTGACAATCAATTATATTAATTAATACACTATTAACTAATTTAAAATAAATGGTACTGAGGTATAAAACTGAAGGGAAAAAGCCATTCCCATTAACCCAGTACCTCTCCTGAAAAGAAATCTCTCATAATTTGGGGGTATCCTTTCACTTCAAAATATGTTTATTTACTTCCAAAAATGGAAACATAACAGATATCAATTTGCACCTTCTTTTTTTTTTTTTTTTTTTTACTTCTAATATCTTTTGGAGACTTTTCCTTTCAAGACTGTATATGTTTTTAAATTGACTGCTTGTTGTTAAATGACTGCTCAATATCACACTGTATGAATTACCCTGATTGATAACAGGCTTTTTTATAAGGTAATTTTGTTTCCAATGTTTGCAATTACAAACAACACTATTATCTACGTCGTGGGGTGTATATGTAAACTCATAACTTCATTCAGAAGTACCTTTTCAGAGGAGCTGAAAGACTAGTGGAAATGAAATGCCATCAAGTGGATGTGGCTGCAGGAGTCAGTCAGGGGGGCCTGATACTGAGTGTGAAGTCACCCTTTTTTGCAACAATGCAAATGCTTCTGCCCTCTTAATTCCCTCTTGTCCCAATCTTCCAGAGAGTTCTCTACACTCACGAATGTTTCATATGAGTAGGCTATATTTTTGTTTTGTGACAAAAAATAAAAAGTTCAGAGTGTAAATCTGAAATGATAGGGTGGATAAAAGACACGGGAAGCAACAGGCTGGAGGAAGAGGAACCATGAGATCTCAAGCTACCCAGATTTCACTGACATTTTGAAAAGTGTTTCAGCCTTCCACGCGGTGGGTATCAAGATTCAAACAATTTTACCTAGATTTCAAGGAGCACAAAGTGGCCCCCGCTGACATCTGGGTTACATATTTAATACCCAAACATCCAAGGAGGGGGAATCAGTCAAGCTAATTCTTCTGATGTTGTGTAAACAAATAACCGACTGATGGACTGATTACTTGTTTTGGATTTCTATACACATAGCCACATGCCAGTGATGAAAAATAAAGTATCATCTTCAAATTCAGAGCAATGTACAGGACCATGCTATATTGTTCATAGCAATCTAGGTTGAGAACAATGTATCTACTAAAGTTCTTAATTCCCATTTTTTTCAAAATACCAAAAACAACATCAATTGCAAGCAAATAATTATCACTTGCCGAGAATACAAATGACCTCACTCATTATTTTGGCTTCTTTGCTTTTCTTTTTTCTGCAAATAGCATTTTATTATTTTATTTTATTATTCATTTGTTTTTCCACAATAGGTTGTGCTGAGAAAAAAAGAGTAGAAACCCTATTTTTTCAGGTGCCTTACTGTTTAAGGTCAATACCAATATTTTGATTAAATAAATTGGACATTTCTATGCTTTTTATTCATTCATGTTTTCATTTAATTTCTTGAAAGAAAATACTGTTTCAACTATCAAGAATGAGCCAATTATTATCCAGTCCCCAAAATAAATAAGTTAGAAAAACATTCAATACCATTCACTTATCTCTGCTTATAAATATTATTACACATTCATTGTGGAAGATAGAAATATATATATTTGTATTTAATAAATATATGTATAGAAAAAAGCAACTGGCTGGCTTCCTGCTTATTTGCAGTTTCTATGCTATTTTGGAAAATGGGATCTTAATAAATTACGTGGATATTAAGCTAAAGCCTGGATTATCAAAGCAAACTACAGAATCGACTCCTATAGTTATCCTTTAATAATTATTATTATAAATCTAGGATTTTATAGTTCTAATCAGAAAAAAGACTAATATTCCTTTCATTTTTTTCCTAACTCCCATAGCTTTGATTATCATCTGTTTAAAATACCTCGAATCCAGATTATTTTCCTGAATTGCAAACCTACATACCCAACTGTCTGCTAGAAATAGCCACTTCGAGTTCCTATGCATACCTCAAACTCTACAAGTCTAAACTATCTTAGAAAAGTTTCTTCATCTGGAGTTGACTTTTCTGTGTTTCTCATCTTACTTAATAGCAACAAAAATAGCAACCCACCCAATTAATCGATCAAGCAAAACATCTTCTGCCCTCCTCTCTCACTCCCCATATCTGATCATTGAGTCTTATTCAATTTGTGTCTTAAATATTTCTTGGCTCAATTTACTTCTTTCCATCCTCACTGCTTCTAGCCTAACTTAGATTACTACTTCCCTCACCTAGGTAACATCCTTTCATGAGTGGTGCCCCTGGAGTTGTGGAGCAGTCAACATTTGGAGTCCTTTCGGTCTCATCGTTCATCCTCACTCCCTCAAACTCTACCCTATAGCATATTAAATATTTTTAACTCCTTAAATATTCAATACTTGTATAAGTGTCACTGTATGTATAACACACACACACACACACACACACACACACACACACACATTGTCTCTGAGATACTCTATATCATCACCCCTATGATCACTAACAAGGGTAGGCTGGGTGTCCCTTCAACACAATCCCAAAACACATGCTACTTCCTAATGAGATCAGTTATTACTTGTATTATAATCATTCATTTGCCTGATTATGCCCTTCAGTGGGCATAATATATATTTCAAGGACATATATATATTTTTATCATTGTGTCTTCAATATCCAGAATAGACATATAGCAAACATTTCCTGAATGAGAGAATTAATGGATCAATGAATATATGCTAATGTTCAGACAAAAATATGGTAAGACAAGGGTCCTGACCACATTAAAGCCAAGAATTATGGTGAAGTAGGAGATATTCATATATAAGATTAGTGTCATTAGTATTACTCCATATGTAAGGTAAACTGTAGTGCTTATTCTTTAACTCCAAAAGCTGAGAATTATTAACACTGCCCCTACAAGTAGAAACGTTCAAGGAAAGGCTAGGATCTATGATGTCATTTCCTGATTTCACCATGTTTGGAAATGACAGTTCAGCTCTAGCTGAACACAGCCAGACAACTCCCAAGGATACAACTAAAAACACTCAAGTTGCCAGTAAATTGTTTTCCAAAAGAGTGATTATTAGGACAACAAAATCACATCAATAAGAAATGGAAAATGCATGCATGACAGGTCATGTAATCTCTCCTGCGAGAATACTCTCTTAACTGTCGGCTTCACTGCTCATCAGGGTGAATTTTAAGTACAACCACTGATGTAAATACCACCTTTACCCTTGGGAGGCTATTGTGCAAACCAAAAGTTTTCATTGCTTCTCCTCAGATAAAACCTTTGAAAATCTGCATTTTCCTCAATGTGTACATTTTATTCTAGCTTTCTCATGCCTCTATCTTTTTAGGTTATATAAATAAAAATAAGTGGTGATATAATCTTGGAGCAATAGCTTTCATTTAACTAAGAGTTACGAGAAGCAAATTTACTCTTTCCACTTTAACATTGAAAAATATGCTTTCATTTCATTCCATTGATGTTTAAAAATTGGAAGGGGTAAATAAGTCAGAATTTGTCACTTCAGTAGGTTAAACCTTACTAAATCGCAGGAGGCTTCAGATTTATTTGCTGTGATGCAAACATTTTCAATGGAATATTGCTTAATTGAATAAGCTGTCAGCTGGAGCTGAGAAGTGTTTGAATTATATAGAACTTTATGAAAGTTACTTTCGTTTGTCATTTTAATCTTATTTTTCCTTGAGAATCTTGCCTGTCTTATCTCAATATGTTACCCTATCTTGTAATTAAAGATATTTTGTTTCAATGAATGAGACAATACTGGCCTTTTATCTACAACATTTCCTAAAGATTAATATTCTGCATACCAATTTCCTGAATTTGGGGCATACTTTATATTACTGTAGCATTTTTCACTGAATACTTTGAGATTAATTATTATTTAAACTTAAGTATATTTTTAAGTAATGTTTATGTCATGGACTTGGTTTTTTTCTCCTAATATACATAAATGCATACAATTTAAACATTATTTCATAACTTCTAAAATATCTTGTAGCCCACATTTTGGGAAAACTATTCTACCATATTACATTATAAATCTATGAATAATTTTCTTCTTCTTCTATAAAAGACTCAGAGCTATTTTCTGATAGTCTCCTGCCAGTTAAAAATCTGTATTATATATTTTTTAGATTTGTTGTCCTGTCCTCTTATTACTATAAAATCTATTTAATTTTAACAAATATAGAGAAATTATGTAAAAATTAGAAGATTAGTTTATTTCTTTGATATGTTGCTAATGGAGGTGCTATTGAACCTACTCTAATAAGCAGTTAAAGTATATAATTAATAACACTTAAACAGCAAGTGGTACTGTTTTAAAAATTCTATTTTATTGCCACTAGTTATTGCCTGAATACTATGCACTTATACTGTTTTACATAACATTTTCAAAAGTCGACTTAAGTAGAAATTCTAAATTAGATATTGATTCCTAGAAAATCTTACATTTAGCAGTTAGCTTAATTTAGCAATTAGCTATCTCTGGTTACTAACTTGGGTGCCTCTGAAAACACTTCTACTTCAAAATTATTGAGGAAAACTTCTCTCTACCAATCAATAAATAGAGATTTACAAAATGTTGACCATTGTGATAACCTGCTGCAATTATCCTCCAACTGGATTCATTGCCATCTACGATTTTTGTTTATGGTCTTTTAGTCAGTTCCAAATACATATGACTCTGTTCTCCTCCGAAGCAATTATAATTAATTTGCAAGTAAAAGTTCATGATCCACTGGGATCCATTGAAAATGGAAACGGGATCCATTTCAAATGCTTCACTGGAGCCCAAATACATGATGTCTGTTCCATCCTTTTCATCCAGTTAGTTTTGTAACACTATATCAAAAAGGCTATTATCATGGTTTGGCATCATTTGTCCATTATGGACCCTTCAGTTTAAGGTTCAATATTCCATTGTCTTCTAACTGTTCACAGATTGCCTTTCACTATTTTCTCTCTTACTTTGCTCCATAATGATCTGTTGCTTGGTTGTATGTAAACATTTTATTTATTTGGGCATGTTTACAAAGAAGAAAGCCCGAAGGAAAGCAATTTATAGAATCGCTTTGATTTTGCAAGTTACATAGCATTTAAGTGAAGTCTTTGGGATCGTTGGTCTTTATTTTACATTTCCTTAATTTTACATAAAATCCCATTCATGAAGAGTATTAAGAAGTTCCTGCATTATTAATCCATTGGTACTTGCATTTTCAAAAGACAATAAAACTAGGCAAATTAGTGAAGCACGCATTGGGTCAGAGTTCATCCAATGAAGCAATAGGTTCATCATAGCTCAGACCGAAAACAAACTAATTGTAAGGCAGAGTGAAGTAAATTGGAGAGGATCTAAGAATGTTTGTATAAGGCACAATAAACTGAGATTTACTGGTGTACCAGTAGCTCATTCATAGCAATTATTGGTAGCGTGCAATAAGCAATAGCTTTAATGATATCAATTACCAATTATATTGGCTGCAATTTCTATGATAATTAAATCATTTGGTTATATATGGATAATCCTAAAGTGTAGAACAGTTTGTTCTCTAGTATTCCTCCTGGAAATCTGTTGAACTTTGCTGATTGTTTAGCGAATGTCTTTTTCTTAAACAAACAAAGGAAATTCACAATACAGCACTTGTTTTCAAACTTCAAAATTAGTAATGTGTGAAAAATTAGAAATACCCATATTATATTTCCTCTCTGTTCAGAACAGTTTTAAAACATATTTGTGAAAATAAATTTTTTAAAAATTGCAAATTGAGTATTCATGTTTAAAATGCTTTTGCAAAGCTTTTTGTTTTCTCAGTTACCAAAACTATTATTTTTAAAGTGAAAACATGTATTAACTTTGTCTTATCCTGATCTAGTTCAGTAAGAAAGCATTTCCATTTATAATGGAAGAAAACTCTTATTTTTAATATCTGATGGAATTCCAGGCTAGGAAGCGGCCACTAAAGGACTGGGCAATTTGAAATTGAAATAATCCTATTAATTGCTTGAGGCAGCAGGAGGTAGGTGTCCGAGGACAATCAAAGAAGAGGGAAAATTCATTTGATGTTTTTCCAACCAAATAGCTAATTTCTGGATAATTCTATGAACATGTAATTGGGAAAAAGTAATGAATGCTTGTGAATTTAAATACATATGAGTTAAAGGCTAAGTGGGGAATAATATTGGAATAGGGTGGGAAAAGCAGAAAATAATGTTTTTAATAGAAAAAATAGTCATAATACTTCCTAGTTGAAGGGCTGCATCCCTTTCAAATTTGCTTATTGACAACGTGGTTTTTTCTTAAGATTTAAATAAGAAACACAAAGGGTAACCACAAATTTCAAATTTTTAATATTTGTTTTTAACATTTATCATGAGAGCTCTTTTTACTTTTTAAAGCATCTTTTTATTGTTCTGATTAAACACATGTGATGATTAAATATTTCCCAATGAAAGTATTAAGTTTTTCTAGCTATACACATGAATGAGCATGCCATATTAGATACAGGACAATAAAAACATATATTAACAATGATGATCATTTGGGCAACACAATAGATCCCAATATAGATAAAATGCCCCCTCTATGGTTTGTTTAATTAGGTTGCTTGTACCTAAAAGCCCTCAATCTATTTTTGTTCCATCGATATATTAAACCCAGAAAGATTAAATATTTTCACTTAGAAGAAAACTTATATTCTTATTTTTAATAATGGAAACTCTAGATTCACAGAAACAAAAATCTGCCACTGAATTAAGATGCCTGATTAAAATTCACTAAAAAAGGTTTTAACTGTTTCTATATGAAAACCAAAAAAGCTAATATGAAAATAATGTTCTATCTCTTTGTACTTCTACTTCAAAGTTCTTATTTTAATTTAAATATTTGTTTATATTATAATTGAAGTAAACATCCTCTATTGGCTCAATGATGACAGAGGCAAAAACAATTTGTTCTCCACAGTCTTTGGTACCTACAATAATACTATTTGGAAAAACCTTGGTAAGAATTTGCTCAATGAATTAACGTATGGCCCTCACATCAGCCAGGGTTCATTCAAGCAGATAACCAGAACCAGTAGGAGACCTATATTAAGAGATTTAAGCCCTGGTGAGGGCTGGCTAGCTATGTCCAAAATCCACAGAGCAGGCAGTTAGGGAGGGGAGGCTAGAACTCTTGGTTCAGGGCTCATAGTGCTGTTCTCAGGCAAAATTTCTCTCTCTTTTCATCAGGGAAGTCTTAGCTCTGCTCTTTGTGTATTTCAACTGATTGAATCAGGCCCACTAGGTTGCTTAGAATAATTGCTATTACCAAAAGGCTAATAATAATTTCTTTCACTTCAATGATTATGGACCTTAATCATATCTGTAAAATACCATCATCAAAATGCCTAGATTCGTGTTTGAGTGAAAGGGGGCTATAACCTAACAGAGTTGACACAGCAAAAAGACCTGAACAAATGGAATATGCTCTACCTTTTCTAGAAGTGGATATATCTATTTGACTTTAGGCTTTTATGTATATTATCATTTTCAATAATTTTAAGAATCCTGGGGGCACCTGGGTGGTTCAATTGGTTGAGTATCAAACTTCGGTGCAGGTCATGACCTCAAGGTTCATGAGTTGGAGCCCTGTGTTGGGCTCTGAGCTGACAGTTAGGAGCCTGGAACCTGCTTCAGATTCTGTCTCCCTCTGTCTCTGTCCTTCCCCCGCTCCCTCGCTTGTTCTCTCTCTCAAAAATAAAGAAACATTTAAAAAATTTGTTTTAAATCCTGCATTTATGTCCTCATTTTATGGAAGAGAAACTTGCAGTTAAAGAAAGATGAAGTTAACTTGCAGTGTTTACCCGTTAGTGAGGGTTAAAAACTAAAATATATTCATTTCAAAGCTATAACTCTTAAAAACTATAATCTTTGCATGGTATGGTTAAATACAAATTGGCATACAGAGAAAGGGGAGAAAAGTGTTCAAGTGTGCCGTTTTAAATATTTTCTTGGGGCGCCTGGGTGGTGCAGTCGGTTAAGCGTCCGACTTCAGCCAGGTCACGATCTCGCGGTCCGTGAGTTTGAGCCCCGCGTCAGGCTCTGGGCTGATGGCTCGGAGCCTGGAGCCTGTTTCCGATTCTGTGTCTCCCTCTCTCTCTGCCCCTCCCCCGTTCATGCTCTGTCTCTCTCTGTCCCAAAAATAAATAAAAAACGTTGAAAAAAAATTAAAAAAAAAAAAAAATAAATAAATAAATAAAATATTTTCTTAATGGTTATTTATTTTTGAGAGAGAGAGAGAGAGCGTGCGCGCGCGCGCACACACACAAACACACACACACACACACACACACACACGCTGGCGCATGAGAGGGGGAGGGGCAGAGAGAGACAAAGACAAGATCTGAAGCAGGCTTTGCGCTGACAGCAGGGAGCCTGATGTGGGGCTTGAACCCACGAACCATGAGATCATGACCTGAGCCGAAGTCTGACACTTAACCTACTGAGCCACCCAGGCACCACCAAGTGTGTCATTTTAGTAAAGAATTTCAATCTCTCATTGCAATCTACTTGTTTTCCCCTCCCTCTCTCCATTAATGTGTTCATCTAAGCCACTCACTCCAGTATTCCTGAGGAAGTGCTAAAAGAGAACATAGGATGATTGATATAATGATTATAGAGATATTTATTATCATTTGTGTCTCATTACAACAGAATATTTTGGAAGCCACAAAAAAATGTTTTAGCCAACAACAGTAGGAAAAAACAAACTTCACATGTGCAACTGTCAAAACTTATGCTAAAATTATTATTGGTTTTTATTTAACTTTATTCAATGTCTGGGTCCAGCTTCTAGAACTGTTCATAACTGAGAAGTAAAAACAAGATTTCAGCCTTTTAGCTTGTAATAAATGATTTCTCCATGACACCTTTTTATCCTACATTCTCATATTCTGCCTTACTACTTAGGTTTATTATTTATATAGCTAAGCCCCTAGCTAGTGTTATGTACAAATCTACTTTGAATATAGCTGGGTTTTCTAGATCACATAGAAACAATAATGAGAGATATAAATGAATTTACCTATATAACCAAATAGAATATTATTTATTACAAATTTTAATAAGTATTATTCAGTCTAAATTTATAAGTTGGGACTTTGATAGTGAATTTGATTTGTAGATTTCATAATGAACCTCAAACTGTTATTCCTTTGCAAACTTAAAAGTTATAATAGCCAATGAAATCTTAAGAAATAAAGTTAGTAATCCATTTTCACTTTTTCATAAGAAAAACTATCCCTTTTAAATACTAAACAGAATTTTCTTCTACTTAATGCTAGCAATACAATGCTAACGATAAATTCTGTGACTGTCCAAAAGATAGAAATGGGAGAGAACTTTCAGAAAAGTCCAAATACAGTCCAAAGAGAAGA
The DNA here is from genome assembly GCF_028018385.1 of Neofelis nebulosa. Taxonomy (NCBI): domain Eukaryota; kingdom Metazoa; phylum Chordata; class Mammalia; order Carnivora; family Felidae; genus Neofelis; species Neofelis nebulosa. The sequence goes on along the minus strand of NC_080782.1, from coordinate 36,260,785 downwards.
AAGTTTTCCCAAAAGAAAGAAAAATGAAAACAGATGCCGCGTCATCCTCCATTATGTTAGCTCGTGCATGGTTCTTGCTAAAGAACAGACATTCAATCTGCTTTGAATTATTTGTCACTTGGCTTCTTTATATTTCCATGCCCTATTTTGCATTGTACTCACTACTCATTGTGTTACACAATCTACATTCTGCAAAAATAATGTTAATATATATCCTTACCAAGGACCAAATATGCGTGACCACGTTTAGAATCTTTGCAAACCTTGATGTTTTTTGACTTTGCAACCAAACTTGATCATTTAGGGGGTTCGAGTTCGCTTGCTCTTGGCCGAGCTGAACGTACAGTCCAGTGAATTGGACTTTAAAAGGCTTATAAAATATTCAAAAAGCTTCTTGCACATCAAACAGCTTTTAAGACAGAACATTTTGATGAGTTTAGTGTAAATGAATCAGAAGCATATGGATTAAATTTACCTTAAAATACTCCTGGGTTTAAGAATTAAGAGAAAATGTGCTTGGCAAAACACATTTTGGGTTTTGCCTAACCCAGAACATTGGAAAAGTATTTCAAGATGTTTGATGAACCTAAATCATGGCTGGGTTCACCCATCCCTAATCCCATCTGGTAATAGCAAAGGACAGGCAGAGGCAGATTTTAGGTGCATGGATCTAGTTCAGGTTTATAGCATGGTCATCCCAAACTATTGGATAACTTGAGAATGCCTTGCTTCGTCTAAATCAAATATGTGCTAGTGTTTTCATATCTAAGAACTGCAGAATGTGTGCTTTATATGAAGGGTGTGGTTCTACATAATTATAATAGCTTCTATGTACCCACTCAATAAAAAAGAGAAATCATAAGGTTTATTCTTACTTGGAGCATATCAAGATATGTTTAGAGAATTCAATATTAATCTTAATGATTATTCACTTGAATAGAATGAAAGCTTATCAATTATTTCTACTTTTTAAAGGAACAAAAATATGTTAAAGAAGCCTCAGGGTTTCAAAAAGAAGTGACATGTACAATAATCAATATTGAGAAATTTTGTGTTCTTTTCCAATATGATTTTTATTCATACATAAGAAATGGGCAGCATATATGAACAAGTCATTAAATTATTTAAGTATATAACTTTATACTTTAGTATATTTAGTATAAATTGTTACTTTTAAGTAACAAATCATTCCTGATTTAGAGACATTCTAATAATATTTGAATTATTCTTCATTTGAATTTATGAAATCTCTTTACTTGTGGGTAAACAAATATGGAGGGAAAAAGTTATTTATATGCCATCTTCTTTTTTCTCTTCCAAAAAACAAATAATCAGGGAGAGATGCAGATCACTAACTCACATGAATATAAATAACAGATACCTATGAATTGGCAGCTCAAATTTTTCAAATTACAGCATCAAACATTCATATTCTCAAATACGGCTCATTGTGTGGGAATACTAATGATCTCAACTAAGAAAGTTTGCTAGGAGAGACTGGGTGGTTCAGTCAGTTGACTGACTCTTGATTTGGGCTCAGGTCATAATCCCCATCATAATCCCATTGATCCCAGGTCCTGGGATCAAGCGCAGTGTTGGGCTTCACTCTGGGCATGGAGCCTGCTTGAGATTCTCTCCCTCACCTTCTGCCCCTCTTCCCAACTCGTGCTGTCTCTCTTTCTCTCTCTCTCTCTCTCTCTCTCTCTCTGTCTCAAATAATAATAATGATAATAATAACAACAATAATTTTAAAAACAATGGTAAAGATAACATCTAAAGTGCAATCTAAATGTGAGTTCTTGTAACAAATAATATACAAATGTAAGACATTCTTGAGCCTTAGATTAGTAAATATGAATGATATTTATCACTTCCTCAACATTAAAGAATAGAAGATGTTTCCAAGGAATGCCTAGGTGGCTCAGTTGGTTAAGCATCTGACTTCAGCTCAGGTCATGATCTCATGGTTCATGAGTTTGATCCACGCATTGGGCTCTGTGCTGACAACTCAGAGTCTGGAGCCTGCTTTGGATTTTGTGTCTCCTTCTCTCTCTGCCCCGCCCCCCCCCCCCCCCCGCTCATTCTCTCTCTCTCTCTCTCTCTCTCAAAAATAAATAAACATTTAAAAAAAGAGTGTTTCCATAAGAAGAAAAGTTTTCATGTTATGGAGTGATGATAGGCTATTTTCTGCCATCTGAAAAGAAATTACTAATAGGATATAAAGACCTATTTGTGTGCATATTTATACAAAGAGGGTAGAGTTTTTTAAAAATTTGCTCTGTTTATTTGCTTATTTACTCAAATCAACTTTACAAATAATTTTTGTTTTCAAATGAGGAACGAAGAGGTAACTGATTCACAAAATGAAAATGTTCATATAAAAATGTGTATAGATAGAGAACTCATCTTTTCTATGTATAGTTTACACAATATTATATTAGTTTCAGGTGTACAACAGTGACTTTACCATTCTGTACATTATGCTATGCTCACTACATATGTAGATACCATGTGTGACCATACATTATTAAATATCATTGACTGTATCCCTTATGCTGTACTTTATATCCATTTGACTTATTTATTCAAATAGTTGGCAGTTTGTTCCTCAGTCCCCTTTACCAATTTCACTCATTCCCCATCCATCTCCCTTCTGGCAGTTTGTGCTCTGTATTTATGATTCTGTCTCTGTTTTTTGTTTATTCATTTGTTCTGTTTTTTAGATTTCACATGCAAGTGAAATCATATGGTATTTCTCTTTCTCTTATTTCACTTAGCATAATACTCACTAGGTCCATTCACGTTGTTGCAAATGACAAGATCTCATTCTTTCTTTTATGGTTGAGTAATACTTGATTGTGTGTATGCACGTGTGTGTGCGTGTATGCCGTATCTTCTTTATTCATTCATCCATTGATAATACTTGGGTTGCTTCCATATCTTGGCTACCATAAATAATGCTGCCATAAACACAGGAGTGAATATATTGTTTTGAATTAGTGTTTTTGTATTCTTAAGGTAAATACCCAGTAGTGGAATTACTGAATCATGTCATATTTCTATTTTTAGTTTTGTGAGAAACCTCCATACAGTTTTCTACAGTGGTTTACATTCCTATCACCAGTGTATGAGAGTTTCCTTTTCTCTCCATCCTTGCCAATGCTTTTTAGTTCTTATCTTTTCAATACTAGCCATTCTGACTATATATATATATATATATATATATATATATATATATATCGATATATATATATATTTGATATATAATTGTGGTTTTGATTTGCATTTGATTTGCATTTCCCTGATGCTTACTGATGTTCAGCATATTTTCATGTGTCTATTGGTCTCTAAATCTCTTTGGAAAAATGTCTATTCATGTCCTTGGCCAATTTTTTTAATTGGATTACTTGGGGGAGTTTTTGGTGTTGAGTTGTAGAAGTTCCTTATGTATTTGGATATTAACCCCTTACTAGATATATCATTTGCAAATATCTAGAAAATATCTATATTTAATGACCAAAAATAGAACTATGACACTTTAAAATAATTCAGTCTTTCATCAACCTTAACTTTCTCAAACCCAGTAACACCAAAGATGTTCACAGTATCCTAAAGATACGTCATAAATTTTCTGCACTAAAGATATATAATTTAATGTTAGACTCTCATTGATAGACTTTTGGATTCTTGTTCACCATTTATTTACCATTTACCATTTACTTATTATTATTTAACTTGATTATACCACAAGTATTTACTAAGCACCTACTATGGGCAAGACACTGTTAGGTATAAGAGAAATATAATTATTACTTATCCAGAATTGCTTTTCTCAAAAAGTTTATGATATATTGGGTATATTAAAACATGTATAACAAGGTATTATTAAATGTGGAAAGTGAAATAAAATCAGTATAGAAACATCCTGTGGATTTTTGAAAGAAAATTCTTAAGTACGGGGCGCCTGGGTGGCTCAGTCGGTTGAGTGTCCAACTTCGGCTCAGGTCATGATCTCACAGTTTGTGGGTTCGAGCCCCGCATCAGGCTCTGTGCTGACCACTTGCTCAGAGCCTGGAGCCTGCTTCAGATTCTGTGTTTCCTTCACTCTCTGCCCCTCCCCCACTCACGCTTTGTCTCACTCTGTTTCTCAAAAATAAATAAATGTAAAAAAAAAATTTTAAAAAAAAGGAAAATTCTTAAGTAGATCCCATGAAGCAGGCATAATGCCAGCGGGAAAAATAACAGCTGACAATCTTACGTTAAAATATGGCCCAGGAAATGTTAAACAAGAAAGTCTATCGCCTAACACTTTAACAATGGATGCTAACAAGAATCGTTTAAATTACGTTGAGTTTATTTTGTCTAAAAACATAAGGAAGCATATAACATATCTTCAGTGAACTTGAATTTAGTGTGAATTTTGTATCATTTGAAAACAACTAAACAAATGTTTTGCATAAGATGTTATGAGGAGCTTGTGAATAAAATGACACTACCGAGTATAGAATGTCTAATGCTGCACAACAGAACAGCCCTGGAGCAGGGACTAGGTCACTATTAGCAGAATACAATTCAAAGTTGTCCATGAGAAAAATGGCCAATCAGTTTTAAAAACCTTAAGCTACTGATGTATGATAATTAAAAGGAATATATTTAGTCTACTTCCAGCTAAGCTGCAAGAGATAAATGGAAAATATTAGCCATCTGTATGTGTGTTCTGAGGACCGCATGTAGCCAAATGATCAGGAAAGATTGCTAACAAGAGAAGCATTGTGATATGAGAATGTCTGTTAGTAGGGCCCATCTGTCCTAACTGCTAACAAGATTTCTAAATGATTATTAAGAATATTAACTTCTGAAAACCGCTATTCTAAATTCTATCAGAAAACTTTTGCAAAGATAACGGGGAGAGTTTGGTGGGTAGCCAGTGAGAAGTATCTAAGATGCTCACTGCCTTATAACGTCCAAAGGTACCCTAAAGTAAATAACGGCGATTTTTAATGTTTGGGGAACATACATTTTGTAGTGTGGGCATTCCGTATTAGGGACATTTACTAGCTATACATTGATATTTACTATAAATGTACAGTTTAATTTGATTTATAAGGCAGATATTGTGTTTAGATTTTGTTACTTTTGTGTGTCAGCTTCACACAAGTCCTAACACGGCCACACACCTGGCACATGACAGCACCCTTTATGAAGTAACCAGGGAAAAAGTGAAAGAGCTCACACGGAAAAGTACAGTCCCCACAACACTGACATGTGAGGCCAATGTCGGCAACCTTCTGAAAACTCTTCCATCAAGAGTGATTTTTTCTAATCTTCTAGCTCTGATTTTCTAGTCTGGATTATGTTTCAGTTATTTGGAAACTGTATTCATAGCTGTAAGCATTCTTTATATCAGATACATTAGACATAACTGAAGTTTCTTATTTCTTTTTAGATCCAGTAATAAAGTAAAAAATAAAAATATCCGGGGAAGGAAAAGCGAGAAAGGTATAACACATTAACAGCAGTGATAGACTGACACATATGCAAATGCAGACTAATGACAAATATGTAGAAATAGCAAGAGAAATTAAAGAGCAGGGAATAGAAAGGGACCTGAGAGAAGGGTCACCTGTCTCCCAGCACCCTGCCCCACTCAGATCTCCTTCACTCACTGGCACTTTTCACCAAAACACACACACACACACACACACACACACACACACACACACACACACCACCAGCCTTCAGCCATTAATGTGCTCAGCTTCACCTCGTCTGTAATTTCACAACATACACACTTACCCACGTCCATACAGTTTCTGCCTTTCTTTCTCTGATCTGAAAGAGGTGAACCTGCTGTCTAACCTTTGTACTTCAATTCTTCCTCTCCTGAATTTGTCTCTCTTCATATTGCTTCCTTCCATCTCAAGGCACCTCCTTAAATCTTCCTTCTACTCATGGTCAATGTTTTATCAAAAAGTCTTGACATTCACCTTCATTTACTTATTTCCTATTTATTCTTTAATTCACTTCTAATCCAATTCCACCCCAGCTCTGCCATTAAACTTGCTTTTACTACTGTCACTGGTAGTTTTTAAAAAATGGAAGATTTAAAACAAAATTTGTATACCTTTAATTCTAATGCATTAATTTTACTTCTGAAAAATCTCAAGTGATAAAATGATAATTATAATTTAGCTGATCCGTAATAGTTTGAAGAAAAAAATTAAGCTCTCCATTTCTTTCTAGCATGAAGTGTGATCAAATTGTTTAAAACTAAAGTTTTAGGGGCACCATTACCTACACAATGCCAAGCCACAAGCATGCATACATACCTGGAACGGAAATGCTTCTAGTGACAGACAACTGTCCCACACATCGAGGTATCATCAATACAAAACAAAGTAGCAGCAGCAGACTCTGTCTCAAATGCCATATCCTGGCATCCTGTCCTATTGACACATTAGATGCTTGTTCCAATAGCGATAGACTATCTAAGACCTGAAAACGATCTCCTTTTATAGCTACTGATTTTGAAAAACTTTCACAAAACCCAGCAATTTCTTGGTGCTTCTTAGCACCAAAATGTATTTTTTTAATGTTATGTGAGTTTTAACAAAATTTACATGGGTACTTTAGCAATCAGACAGATATAAATGTATTTTTTTTTTCATTTTAGAGAAAGAGAGATAGCACGAGGGAGCAAAGGAGGAGAGAGAGAGAGAGAAAGAATCTTAAGCAGGCTCCAGGCTCTGCACAGAGCCCATCATGGGGCTCGATTCCATGACCCTGAGATCATGACCTGAGCCAAAATCAAGAGTCAGACACTACACCGACTGAACCCTTAGAAATGTATTTTTAAATGACTACAAAAGGTAATTGTTTTATAGAGTTGCAATTTCTCTGCTTCCATTTATACTGAAGGGAAGAATGAGGAAGTGCCCAGCATGGGTCACCATTCTTGGGTTAATCATAGGCCATCAAGAAAATGGTTAAAATGAACTAATAATCTCTGGCTTCTGGGAAAATTACTTAAAAATGACTATGCCTACCTCATAATAAATGTTCTGGCTTTCCAGAGATAGACATGGAAGAGATACCTATTAAAAAAGGTAGTAATACTCTAAATTATGCAAGAGTTTATTTTCACTATCTTTGGCTATTTTGAGTCTTTAGGTCTTTAATATTTCCTCCTGCTGTTCATATATAGGTCAACAGATATATCTTTCTATGGGAAGTGTGAATGCATGGAAGTTTAATGTGAACATGACAATTGGTACTATGTTATAATGAATGAAAAATATTTGGTTGCATTATTTGTTATATTAGTGATGATTATCTTATTCAGAATTCATGTAACATGAAGGATTCCTTTAGCCTGCTTCTTTTTTTAGATTCTGAAAGAATATATAACGGTTGTAGCAATAATAATCATAGTATTAGTGACTATTTTTATTATTATTTGCTATGACCAGTTATTAGGACCATATTTTAATATGAAAAGAATAACAATAATAATATAGCTAATAATTATTAAATTACTGCACACTTACTAAATTCTAGGTACTGTTCTACATACTTTACATACATGATCTCAGTACCTAATTTAATCTTGGACACCAAATATAATAAATTATTATTAATATCCCCATTTTCAGATGAGAAAATAGAGGTATAGAGAGACAGAACACATTGTCTAGGATCACAGGGGTAGTGACAGTGACAATAAATGACAGAACCAGGATTTGAACTGATACTGGTCTCTTCCTGGAGCATGCACTCTTAAAGAACATCTGAAGAAAATTAAAATTTCTTGGAACCATGTCATGTAAGTAACTTACATGAAGAAAGATCTATGTGACACCATTTAAATGTAATTATGTGTCCAATAATATCTGCGGACACAAAAAGAAGGGAGAAAATAATTGTTTCTTCTTTTAATTTTTGTTTGTTTATTTATTTTTGACAGAGAGAGAGCGTGCAAGCAGGGCAGGGACAGAGAGAGAGGGGGACAGAAGTTCCAAAGCAGACTCCATGTGCTGACAGCAGAGAGCCTGATGCAGGGCTCAAACTCATGAACCACAAGACCATGACCTGAGCCAAAGTCACTTAATCAACGGAGCCACCCAGGTGCCCCTCCTTTTTTTATGTTTATTTATGAGGGAGGGAGGGGCTGGGCAGAGAGAGGGAGACAGAGGATCTGAAGTAGGCTCTGCACTGACAGCGAAGAGCCCCATATGGGGCTTGAACTCACAAACCATGAGAGGAAATCAGATACTTAACCGACTGAGCCACCCAGGTGTCCCAAGAAAATAATTGTTTCTAAGGGGAAGAGGAATGGGATAGTTTTATGGAGGTAGAGAGACCTCTCAGCTGGCCTGTGAAGAATGAAAAGGAATATTTTAGGACAAAGTGAGGAACAACATTCCAAGTGAAGGGAAGAGCAATGAAAAAGGTGCAAAGGTGAGAGAGGGCATAACGCTACCAGGAACTTCAATATTCCCAGACCACAAACTCCTCAGGGAGGATAAATAGTGGGCAGAAGCCAGGTCACAGAGGGTTTTATATACAGAGCTGGGGAGTTTATGCTTTTCTAAAGGCAATTGTCATTATAAGCTTCTGAAAAAGGAAGTGATATGAAATAATTTGCCCTTAAAAAATCCTTCTGACAGGAAGTTTGTAGATTAATTTGAAAGATGTAAGGCAAGACACAGAGAGATCACACAGAGTATTAAGAAATACTTCCAATAATTCAAGCAAAAATGATGACGAAGTAATATTATGGTGATGCCAGGGATGGAAAGGAAAGGATCAGTTCAAGAGGTATGGGAGGTAGAATAAACTGATTTGGTCTGAGGGTGGGATAAGAGAGAAGAGTCAAAATGACTCAAAATTTTCTGATTGACTCAGAACACAAGCAAAGACTTAGGGTTGGGTACTAGGGAGGCTGGCATCATGGAGAAGAATAAGGCATCCTCTAAAAGGGGGCTGTGGAATGAAGAAGCATGAATTACTGGGAGACTCATTTGGATCAATATAAAAAGTGACCTAATGAATCCCTGCTTCTTAATATTACTCTTCAAGACTCTCTTTCCTTGATTTTAATCTCTAGATAGGTAGATAGGTAGGTATATAGACAGAACTTCATATTATTTTCAGTTTATTCATTTATTCATTCAACAAATATTGATTAAACACTATAATCCAGGTGCCGTGTGACATGACATGCTAGGTATGAAACAATGACAATCAGAGAGGATTTGTTTTCTCACATATTTCAAAGTATAGTCAAGGAGCTAAATATTAAACAAGCATATAGCTCTTCTGAAGCAATAGAAATGGGTACACTGTCTAATGTACTGGGAGACTGTCTAATTGGGAGGGTGTAGTTTTTACTGTGGAGTTAGAGAAAGATGAAGAAGTGACATTTGAACAGAAAACTGAACTTTTTATGGTGTTGACTACTTAGCAAGATGAAAAATGTAGGAAAAGATATTCCAAAGAGATCCATGATGGGGGCAAAAGCCCTGAGACAAAGAGGAGGTTGGCTGTGTCTCTTCATGGATTCCTTCTGGAAAAAAAAAGTATGTCTTCCTCAACTTTAGGTCTTGCTGCCCAGCTCTCCATTTGAGGCACCTACTTGTTTCTTGAACTTCAGTGTAGTAGAGGAGGAGAAAAGTAATCATGTTTTGGGTAAAGGAGGGGAAAGGAATTGCTAGATATAAAATACCCAATTTCACATTTTTGATTACCTTAATACTAATTCTGACTAGAGAAGAAACAGGTTCTAGTATCTTTCTCTCAAATTTGGGGGCCAGTATTTCAATATATTACATTTTATATATAGTATATATTATACATATTATTATATATTATGTAATTATATAATACTATACATAGTATTTCATATATATAATACTGTATTATATATATTATATCAATATGATATATTTATGACCAATCAACTCATTAGGTTATTATCAGCACATTGCAATATAATGTAATGGAAGAGACTATAATAGAGGATATAAAGTTGTATTGAACATAGTAAGGATATTATTTTCTTTAAATTTTTGTTTTTACCTATATACACAGATACACACTCATATGTTCACATATGTATGTATTAGTCTGTAATACAAAATGAATTTATTATATGGATTATGACCAAAGTTGAAACCTACTGAACTTAGGTATAAATTACTCTCCTAATTTGTGGGGTGATGGAATAACTTCAGTAAAAAGTGTGTGCTCTAATAGACTACCATAATCCACTGAAAAAATGTCTTGGCAAACAAGTGTGGCATTGTGCAAGTAGCCCCAATGGGAGCCAGTACCACTCCAAAGTGACTCCAGTCCTGGAGTGAGGAGAAGATAACTACACACACCAGTTCAACTATGGCCCCAGAAGTGGGCTGTGGGCAGACATCTAGTCTGATGGCAGACCCTGCCCACCAACAAAAGTTTCTCAGGGGACAACAGAGGGAGACTGCCCTATAGTTCACTAGGACTGCAGGTCGGGCAAATGCTGGTCTGACCCAAGTCAAGCCCAAGGTGGCCCCGGGCCAGCCCATTAATGACATAGGGACCACACCCTTCCCACAACAGGCAAAGAGAGTCACATTGTAGATGACTGGACTGAAGGTAAATGTGGCTCAACTACAACAGAAGGGCACACACAGCACACATAGGAGACACCCCTGAAGGGCCAGGTTCTGGTGAACAGGGGACATTGCACTACAGGGCACTTCAGGACTTTCATAAGGCCACTACTTGCAAGAGTATGAGATGTAGCTAACTTTCCTAACACGTAGAAACAAACATAGAGAGTTTGATAAAATGAGAAGACATGTCCCAAATGAAACAACAGGACAAAATCACAGCAAGAGAGCTAAATGAAATGGAGACAAATATGCCTCATGGAAAGTTTAAAATAATGGTCATAAAGATACTCACTGGTCTGAGAAAGGCTGGAGAACCTCAGTGAGACCTCAATAAAAAGATAGAAAACATAAAAGGCAACCAATCAGAGACAAAGAAGTCAATCACTGAAGTTAAAAATATGCTAGAGGGGAAAAATAGTAGACTAGAAGCAGCAGAAGAATGGATAAGCAACCTGGCAGACAGAGTAAGGAAAGCAATCAAGTTGAAAAGGAGAAAGAAAAAAGATTTAAAACAATGAGAATAGATTAAGGGAATTCAGTAACACTATCAAGCATCGTAATATTTGCATTATAGGGATTACAGAAAGAGTGATAAAGAGATAATTTTATTTATTTTTTTTTTTATTACGTTTATTTATTTTTGATAGAGATAGGCAGAGCACAAGTGGGGGAGGGGCAGAGAGAGGCTGCCGAAGCAGGCTCCAGGTTCTGAGCTGTCAGCACAGAGCCCAACATGGGGCTCGAACTCACAAACTACGAGATCATGACCTGAGCTGAAGTTGTACGCTCAACCGACTGAGCCACCTAGGGGCCTCAAGAAATCATTTTAAAAACAGCAAGAGAAAGGAAAACAGTTACATACATGGGAAACGTCATAAAACTCAGCAGAAACTTTAAAGCCCAGAAGGGAGTGGCATAATATATTCAAAGTGCTGAAAGGAAAAACATCCGTGGCCAAGAATACTCTATGCAGCAACATTATCATTCAGAATAGAAGAAGAGATAAAGAGTTTCCCAGACAAACAAAAGTTAAAGGAATCCATCACCCCTAAACCAGCCTTATAAGAAATGTTATGGGGATTCTTTGAGTGGAAAGGAAAGACCATAAGCAGGAATAAGAAAAGTAGGAATAATAAAAGCAGTAAAATTAAGTATAATCTATAAAAACCAGTCAAGAGAGTCACAAAATAAAAGGCTGTGAAGTATGACATCATATACCTAAAACATTGAGGGGAGAGGAATGAAAATTTAGTGCTTTTAAAATGGGTTCAAACTTAAGTGACCATCAATTTAATATAGACTGTTATATGCACAAGATACTATATATAAGCCTAATGGTAACCACAAATCAAAAACCAGTAATTCACATGCAAAAATGAAGAAAGGAACCCAAGAATATCACTAAAGAAAGCCAGCAAACCACAAGAGAAGAGAGAAAGAAAAGAAAGGAACAGAGGAGAACTATAAAAACAACTACAAACAGGTAACAAATGGCCATAAGTACATACCTATCAACAATTATTTTGAATGTACATATATTAAATACTCTAGTCAGAAGACATAGGATGATGGAATGGATAAAAAAGTAACGCCCATCAATATGCTGCCTACAAGAGACTCATTTCAGACCTAAAGACACATACAGATTGAAAGTGAAGAGATGGATGGGGCGCCTGGGTGGCGCAGTCGGTTAAGCGTCCGACTTCAGCCAGGTCACGATCTCGCGGTCCGTGAGTTCGAGCCCCGCGTCGGGCTCTGGGCTGATGGCTCGGAGCCTGGAGCCTGTTTCCGATTCTGTGTCTCCCTCTCTCTCTGCGCCTCCCTTGTTCATGCTCTGTCTCTCTCTGTCCCCAAAAAATAAATAAAAAACGTTTAAAAAAAAAAAAAAGAAAGTGAAGAGATGGAAAAACATTTATCATGGAAATGGAAGTGAGGAGAAAGCTGGGGTACCAATATTTACATTGGACAAAACAGACTTTAAAACAAAGACTGAAACAAGAGACCGAGAATGACACTACATAATCATAAAGGAAAAAATCCAACAAGAAGATATAAATATTGTAAATATTTATGCACCCAACATGAGAACACCCAAATACATAAAGCACTTATTAACAAACATAAAGAAAATAATCAACACTAATTCAATAATTATGGGGTACTTTAACACCTCACTTATATCAATGGATAGATTATCCAACAGGAAAATCAATAAGGAAACAGTGGTTTTGAATGACACATTGGACCAGATGTATTTAACAGATATATACAGAACATTCCATCCTGAAACAGTGGATTTTACATTCTTTTCAACTGCACATAGAACATTCCCCAAAACAGATCACATGTTAGGCCACAGAACAAATCTCAATAAATTAAAAAAGGTTGAAGTCATACCATGTATCTTTTCCAACCACAATACTATGAAACTAGAAATCAACCACAAGAAAAAATTCTGGAAAGAACACAAATACATGGAGGTTAGAAAACATACTACTGAGCTATGAGTAGGTCAACCAAGAAATCAAAGAGGAAATCAAAACATACATGTAAACAAATGTAAATGAAGACGCAATGGTCTAAAATCTTAGGGATGCAACAAAAGCTGTTGTAAGAGGGAAGTTTATAGCAATACTGGCCTACCTTAAGAAGCAAAAGAAACTTCAAATAAACAACCTAAACTTTCACCTAAAGAAGCTAGAAAAGAAAGAACAAAACCCAAAACGAGTAATGGGAAGTAAATAATAATGATTAGAACAGAATTAAATGAAATAAAAATTAAAAACAAAACCAAACCCAAACTAGAACAGATTGATGAAACTAGGAGCTGGTTCTTTCAAAAGACCAACAATATCGATAACTCCTTGGCCAGACTCATCAGAGAGAGAGAGAGAGAGAGAGAGAGAGAGAGAGAGAGAGAGAGAGAGAGAGAGGACTCAAACAAAATTAGAAATGAAAGAAGAGAAATAACAAATGACACCACAGAATTATAAAGGTTCATAAGAAAATATTATGAAAAATCTCATACCAACAAACTGGACAAACCAAAAGAAATGGATAAATTCCTACAAACATATAACCTTCAAAAACTGAAGCAGGAAGAAATAGAAAACTTGAACAGGTTGATTACCAGCAATGAAGTTGAATCAGTAATCCAAAACTCCCAACAAACAGAAGTCTAAGACCAGATGTCTTCACAGGTGAACTCTACCAAACATTAAAAGAAGAGCTAATAGCTGTTCTTCTGAAACTATTCCAAAAAATAGAAGAGGAGGGAAGTCTTCCAAATTCCTTTTATGAGGCCAGCGTTATTAACCTGATACCAAAACCAGGTAAAGACACCACACACACAGAAAAAAGAGAACTATAGGCCAGTATCTCTGATGAACATAGAACAAAATTCCTCTCCAAAATATTAGCAAATAAAATCCAACAACACATTAAAAAAATCATTCACCGTGATCAAGTAGGATTTATTCCTGGGATGTAAGGTTGGTTCAATATTTGCAAATCAATCAATGTGATATATCACATTAACAAGAGGAAGGATAAAAACCATATAATCATTTCAATAGAGGCAGAAAAAGAATTTTGTACTCTGTCATTTCAGTAGATACAGGAAAAGTATTTAACAGAATACAAAATCCATTCATGATTAAAACCCTTAAGAAAGTAGGTTTAGTGGGGTGCCTGGGTGGCTATGAGTCAGTTAAGCATCCAACTCTTGATTTCAGCTCAGGTCATGATCCCAGGGTCATGGGATCAAGCTCCATGTTGGGCTCCACACTCAGCATGGAGAGAACTGAAACCATAAAACTCCTAGAAGAGAGTACAGGCAGTAATGCCTTTGATATCAGCTGTAGCAACATTTTTCTAGATATGTCTTCTGAGGCAAGTAAACAAAAGCAAAAATAAATTATTGGGACTACATCAAAATGAAGGATTCTTCACAGTGGAAGAAGAAATCAACAAAACTAAAAGACAACCTACTGAATGGGGGAAATATTTGCAAACTTTAATACCCAATAAGGGGTTAGTATCTAAAATATATAAAGAACTCGACACCAAAAAAAAGGAAAAAATACCCACAAATAATCTAATAAGAAGTGGGCAGAAGACAGGAACAAACATTTCTCCAAAGAAGACAACCTAGATGGCAAACAGATGCTCAACATCATTCATCATCAGGGAGACCCAAATTCCCCTGTGTGATATCACCTCACGCTTGTCAGAATGGCTAAAATCAAAAACACAAGCAACAAGTGTTGGTGAGGATGTGGAGAAAAAGGAAATCTCGTGCACTGTTTGCACTGCAAACTGGTGCAGCCACTGTGAAGGGAGGTTCCTCAAAAAATTAAAAATAGAATTACCATATGATCTAGTCATTCTACCAGTATTTACCCAAAGAATATGAAAAGATACATGCACCCCTATGTTTATTGCAGCATTATTTACAATAGCCAAAATATGGAAGCAACTCAAATGTCCATCAGTAAATGAATGGATAACACACACACACACACACACACACACACACACACACACTGGAATATGTCAACCATAATAAAGAATAAATTCTTGCAATTTGCAATAACATGGATGGAGCTAGAGAGTATTATGCTAAGTGAAATAAGCAGTCAGAGAAAGATAAATATCGTATGATTTCACTCATATGTGGAGTTTTAGAAACAAAAAATGAGGAAGGAAAAAAGAGACAAATGAAAAAAACGGACTCTTAAGTATGGAGAACAAACTGGTGTTAACCAGAAGGGAGGTGGGTAAGGGGCTGGGTGAAATATATAAAGGTGATAAAGAGTACACTTATTGTGATGAGCACTGAGTAATGTATATAATTGTTGAGTTACTATATTGTGCAACAGAAATATTATAACCCCTATGTTAATTATACTTGATTTTTGAAAAACAAATTTAAAAACAAACAAAAAAATGCCTAGGCAAAGGAAGAATATAATATACGAAAATAAATAAATAAATAAAAGGCTGGTGGACAGCTCATGATTTGTTTTTGCTCCCCTATACCACGGGAATCATTCAGAATTTCTATAATCAAATTTACCTATGAGCCATTACCTATGGCATCTCAACTAGGTTTTCCTGGACTTTTCACTGGACCTGTTCAATGTACGGGGGTACTTCCAGAATTGTTCTAGAACAGCTCACTCTGTTCCCCAAGGTAATCATTTTGGTGGCTGAACAAAAATAAAGAGTAAGGTATTTGGAATTTCCCCAGGTAATAAAAGAAACCTGAGTTTAATTTGTAAGAAATTATATAAATTAGAACATGCTGCCAAACATATCTTTGTTTTTCTACCATAAAAGAAGAAATAGCAGAAATCTATAAGATTTTTAATAACTCTATGGAGATTACTTTTTATTGAGGAATGGAAATCTAATATGAAACAAATAGAATTATGGTATTAATGAATTCTAAAGTTTATGAGTCTCGGATCAGTTATACAAAGCTCAAGGTGACATTTATTTACTTCATATTTTAGTCAGCAGTTTTGATTATTATGTTAGATACAATTGAAAACATGCTTCCATAAATTAGTATAGAATAATTCTATATAAAGGTGAAGTCATCCTTCATAGCTTAATAATAAAGGTCCTTATTAAATCAAGTATTCTTGAAATCATTTTGGTTTCTAATATGTGTAAAATACATTCATTATTATCATCTCAGGGTTACAATTTTTTTTCATTTGGGATGAGGATTTTTGAACCATATCATCTTGAAAGGAATTTCTGGACCCCCAAATTTACTATATTTTTCATGGTTTTTAAGACTACTATGTGTATTAGGGGAATATACCTCAGTTTCAGACGGGGTAACTGAGGTTTCCAGATGCTAAGTGATTTGCCCTAGGTTATTAAATGTAAAAAAGTAACTAAGGAGAATGTTCTTGTATACAGTTTTCCAGATTCAAACTAGTGGATTTAAATAGAAAATCCAATGGAAATTCAAAGACTTGCCCTACAAACCTTTAAAAGATAATAATCTCTAAACAAATAAATAACATTTGGGAATATAAAAACATGCCAAAGTCTCTACATTCTCTAGCAAAAATATCCTTTGGCATCTTTCCTACTCATATTACAGTATTGTCTCATATATGAATGTATTAACAATACTCAACAAAGGGTGATTAGGAAATATACAAGTCTGCAAGAGGATTTGGTGCAATCTTACTTCAAACAAAATACAGCATATTAGGCCTGAAGGGAAACCTAAAATACCCCTGAACTACCATAAGTAAAAGAAACAACATGTACTCATAATAACATAAAGGGTTTTTAATTAAATATAACTTATAGTATTAGGCTGATTTTAATGGCACAATAGATCCTCCAGTATTCTTGATTTTGTTGCCATAGAAACTTTTCTTTCCTGCATTTCAACCACCATTGATAAATGACTTTACGTCTCAATATTTGAGAAGATACCATAGAAAATTGGAATGTTTGATCTTTCTGGAAGCAGATTAGAAATAGTAGTTTATCTAGTAAATTTATAAGCAAACTAGGGAACAATGCAAAATTCAGAAGCAACATTTTCTAATGAGATGTGCTATTTTGAGTAGCTAAAAACTTATCTTTTTAATAGAGAACTTATTTCCTATCATATAATAGACTTTAAGGTGATCTTTTAGAACTCATTTTGAGACTTTGTGGTTTCAGTTACATCCTCTATATAACCTCAGGTTCATCAATAACCTTCTCTGTTGATTTGATCAACTATAAAGTAGAAACAGTATTACTGACGTGTACCATGTATAAAGTGTCTGTTAAATGTGTACTTTCAAATAGTGAGTGTGAAAGATCAATATAAATCATCTTGGTAAAAAAAAAAGTCAAAGCTATTTAAAATCTTTTTGCTTAATCTATTTTAGCTTAATCTATCTATTTCCTTCAGTTATTTAAAATATATTTCTCATTTATGTCTTTATTTTTCCAAATAGAAGCAAAGAACTTTGTTTTGTGCTAAACAAATATTTTTAAAAATTTTTATGTTTATTCATTTTTAAGAGAGAGAGACAGAGCATGAGCAGGGAAGGAGTAGAGAGAGAGGGAGACACAGAATGTGAAGGCTTCAGTTTCTGCAAGCTGTCAGCACACAGCTCTAACACGGGACTTGAACTCATGAACTGTGTGATAATGACCTAAGCCAAAGTCAGATGCTTAACTGACCGAGCCACCCAGGTGCCCCTGTGCTAAATAAAAATTTTTTAAAATTATTTTACAACAGGTTCTTCAGAAATATATCTTCAAATGTAGTGAATCTTTTTGCCCTTGATTAAAATTTTAAATTTTTCTTTTAGTAAAAACAATTGCAATTTATCTGAGACCGTGTTTCATGGTATGTCATTTTAAGTAAGATCCCTTTCTAATCCACAATTAGATTTAATGTTCATGTGTCATGACTCTACCAAGTTAGAAAATTAACATGGCTTTCTGCAATAAACGATGCTCATATTTCTGCTGTCTCTGTATTTACTGGCATCTTTCTTCCCTTTACCCATACTTTCTTTTTTTATTTTATTTTATTTTATTTTATTTTTATTTTTATTTTTGGGACAGAGAGAGACAGAGCATGAACGGGGGAGGGGCAGAGAGAGAGGGAGACACAGAATCGGAAACAGGCTCCAGGCTCCGAGCCATCAGCCCAGAGCCTGACGCGGGGCTCGAACTCACGGACCGCAAGATCGTGACCTGGCTGAAGTCGGACGCTTAACCGATTGCGCCACCCAGGCGCCCCTACCCATACTTTCAAGTTGAGGTCTGCACACTTCATTTGGTTTAGATAACCAATTAATTTTATAAACTTGTACAAAATTTTAGATATAAGTTGCATTTGGTAGGACTGCTTGGGTCACAAGTGACAGAAAGACAGTCCTATTGTTAACAACAAAAGGCAACCTATGGAAAGAATCAATACAACATTATACTCAGTTCATGGCTCATTATCATATCTGATCCATGCAAAGTCACTCATGTTTCTAGTTATTTTTGATACTTTTCCCCCAGGTTCCACTCTCATTCCCTTCCCTCTACCCCAAAGGCAAATATCCTAACTTATTTAATGTGTGTTGCTACTTTAATACCTGACCCTTTAATTTATGTAAATTGTGTTATGTTACCTGTATCAATGTTTCTTAACTTTTTTTTCTTAGCACATGACCTTAAGATGTTTCTTTGCCTATACATGTAAATTTTTTACAGAACGGAGAAATGTGTGTTGCCATCCTAGGCCTGCTATTAATTCACTTTGTGACCTTACGTGAGCCATCTACATTCTTTATGTCTAAGTTTCCTCATTAATAATAATAATAATAAAATTTTTAAAAAGAGATTAGACTAGGTCTCAGATTTTAGAAATAAACTATATTAAAAGAAAGAATGCCATGCATTTTGGACTGATAAATTTTATAGATACATTGGGGAGAGGAAAGTGCAACCTTGCTAGTTGACAAAGTTGGAGAACCACGTGACAGCAAAGAGGATAAGAGGAAACAAGAGGGTATGGTAGTAACTGGCATTGGATCCTACTGAGCCTAAGGTGTATATATTAGTCACATTCTCCACAGAAACAGAACCAACAGAAGATGATAGATGATAGATAGGTAGGTAGGTAGATAAATAGATACATCGATACATAGATAGATACATAGATACATAGATAGAGGCAAACAAGGGGAGATTACAAGAAGTGGCTCACATGATCACGGAAGCTGAGAAGTCCCATAATTTGCCTTCTGCAAGCTGGAGAATCAGGAAAGCCAATAATACAATTTCAACTGAGAACCAGAAGAGCCAATGGTATGACTCCCAAAGTCTGAAGGCCTGAGAAACCAGGAGCTCTGATGTCTGAGGGCAGGAGAAGGTGCAGGTCCCAGCTCAAGAACAGAGAGAGAACTCACCCATTCTCCCCCGTTTTGTTCCCTAAGGCCCTCAATCTGCCTAGATTGGTGAGGGTGGATCTGCTTTATTCAGTCTACTGATTCAAAGGCTAATCTCTTCCAGAAACACCCTCAAAGACACACCAAGAAATAAAGCTTTACCACCTATCTGGGCATCCTTTAGCCCAGTCAAGTTGACAGAAAAATTTGACAATCACAGTGTGCACTGTGAAACACAGATCCTTGGGCTGTGCAATGGGAAAAGGTGACATGCTTTCCCACTGCAAGGCAGAACCTACAACAGCAGAAATAATAGGTCTTTGAGGACAGGTTAGGAGGGAAGAGGGTTTCTCTGGCTATCCAGTGTTCAAGTAGAGAGCCTTGAGGAAGATTTCTAATCCAACGAAGATACATTTCGTATGAATTTGGGAATCAATGAAAATCAGTATATTTTATGACTAAGTTTCACATGATATCCTGGGGGGGGGGGTGGGGAAGGATGTACCAATAATTGTCGTGAAAGGAAAGTGTTTATAAATCTAATGGTGACCTGAAATTCTTGAGTCTTCATGCAAATATTCATGCATGGCTGGATATTTTGCCTTTGGAGTTAACAACTTAATATAACTTTATGTTAAATGTTGTCCCTTATTAGAGAGAAATCTCTTGTATATCGGAAAGGAGAGACTCCTTTTCAACTAATTTCTCAAAGAAATAAATGTAATAAATCTATTCATCAAAATGTTTCAGATCATTTTCAGCTCTAAAATACTACTATTTGCTGAATTTTGCTTTATTTTTGCACGTAATAAGTCACATTGACATGGGATCACAGATACTTCTGGCTTTTGTTAGAGGACATTAGCCTAAAATTATAACCATCTTAAGGGGAGGAGATATTTTTAACAAGATCTGTTTTAAAATGAGGGGTGGCCTTTAATTAAAATTAAAATTCCCTTTAAGTATGCAATATTTATACTACTTATTTGTTACATTCTGTAAAATGTCTGAGTTTCTGGTGATAAAAATTCCTGCCAAAAAGACTATTATTTCCTGGAAATGATTCCTTATGTTTAAAGTAAATGAATTTAGAATAGTTTCCAGAAGAGTCATCATCTAAGCAAGAAACTCTTGAGTACTTAAACTGAAAACCACAACCAGTAACTGTCTACACAGCTAAAAATAAAATGTAGGGATTTGGGTCTAAATAAGCCACATTGGCTGTTTACACATGATAATAGCTCAATTCTATGGTTTACTAGGCCTCTATTAACATTTCCTAAAGGAGGGAGAATAATTGTGTTGAGTATGTCAGTATTTATTTAAATAATTATCTGTTGAGTCAGCTATCCTTAAATAGTGCATGAGTCATTGTTATAGTTATACTCAATAATTATTTTGTTCATTGTTAACAAATGGGCATTGTGCTAGATTCTTAGGGTTCAGAGGTAGTTCTCTCCATTTACCTCCTCAGTATAGCTTGATTTCTTTTGTTCCCACTCACCTACACTCCCCAAGTACAAATCCCCTTATGTCTAGCCTGTATTGCTAGAATGTTCTCACTGATCGCAATACACCCACTCTCAGCACAATCCCCTTAAGTTATCTTTTACATTACAAAATGATCATTTATAATGCCAATTTGATGGTGCCCCTGCCAGTTTTCAACGTTAATGTCTTCCCATTGTCCTCAGGATACAGACCTAACTCTCCAACAGAGAGTTGGTCCTGCAAGACCTATTGTCCTTGACTGCAGCCTCAGTTTTGGCTTCTTTTCTTGTCCATACTCCAGCCACATTGGACTATTCTAATTTTTTAAACATGGTATGCCCCTTCCTATCTCAGAGCCATGCGTCCTCTTCCCTCTGCCTAGCGCGTGAGCACCAGTATTTCCTTCATCATTTAGTTCCAGTGTTGCTGTGGATCCTAGCTCAAATAACACTCTTTTAGGGAAATCATGCACCACCATGTCAGTTCTCGGTCTCATACATGCATAGCAGCTTACACATTCCCTTCAAAGGAAGTATCATTATGTGTAATAATGGCCCATTAGGTTATTTGGTTTTATCTGTTTCCCTCACTAGACTGTAAGTTTCCATGAAAATATCTCTCATTGTTTTGCACTGGTGTTTCTTTTATACCTTGCTGGGTGCCTACCACCCTAAGTGCAATAGAAGGAAGAGAAGGAAGGAGGAAAGAAATCATCTCCCTTGCCCAGAAGTTATTGTTTTGTTACTGCTTTGTTTTGTTTCTGCTGTCAGGGTAGATGCTAAAACGTGGATATGTTTCCTTTAAGTGGATCAAATTGTGTCAATCAGAATACATACCAAATATTATTAAAAATAACTAATTTTCATTGCTTCTTGTTCTCTCAAGTTTCACACAGGACCCAGGCCTGGCTAAGCAATCTTAAAATCACACGTTCATAAATAATTGCACTGTTTTATGATACAGAAATTAAAAATGGTCAGTTTCAGTTCTCGAACCTGAG
Organism: Neofelis nebulosa; assembly: GCF_028018385.1. Lineage (NCBI taxonomy): Eukaryota > Metazoa > Chordata > Mammalia > Carnivora > Felidae > Neofelis > Neofelis nebulosa. The sequence continues at coordinate 36,238,718 of NC_080782.1, read as the reverse complement.
GGTCAATGAAGAATTGTGTAAACTCTATAAGGCAAAAGACTTCCATATCTCTTACCACAACTAAAAGGATTTTTAAGAGGTACATTCTGAACCCAGACTTGAAAGTTAAAGGCATTAATTCTGCTACTGGCCATGGAGGGGTCATGGAAAATTACAACTGGAAAGAAATTAGAAATCATTCAGGCAGTAGCTTCTGACCTTTATTTTGAAAATGACGCAACCTAAGAGAAGCTGAAGACCACAAGATATGCAGTGACAGAGCAAGTGTTATGTTTCAATTAGGAATTTCAGTTGTAAATAGTACAAACTCCACCCAAACATCTTAAAGGGAAAAGAGATGTATTGGTTCCTGTGATTAAAAATTTGAGGGTAACTGGTTTCAAGTACCACTTGATCAGACAATATCAGCAGGACCTGTTTTCTCTTTCTCCATTTCTTGGATCCACTTTATGCTATCTTGGCTCCTTTCTCATTTTCCAGATTCTAAAATTCTTCCCTCAGAGTTAAAGAATGACTGTAGCTACAGTCATAGTGAGCTATATATTCTAGCTCACTAGGATTTCAGATTCATGTCCTGTAGGAAAGAGAGCTTCCTTCTCTATGTGCTCAAAATAAAAGTTCATGAATTGAGTCTTATTGATTCTTAACATGAAAATATTGGCCTATATGTCATCCACTGGATCTTGGGATGGAGGCCCATCTAATTGGGCTTGGCTGCCAGAGATTGATGGGATAGATGCTGTTATGTGAGCAATAAGTTCCTGGTATCCAGGCTCTGTAATAATTATTCTTTTCAAATGATGAATTCATTGTAAAAGATCACTGGCCATGCTGACCATAGCCCAAAGTCACATAGCATAAGGATGAAGGGGAAAACCAAGGAACAATCTTCTCAATTGTCACACTGAGGAAAGTAGTTGAAAAAGAATATAAGCATATAACCCCATCCAGAGCAATCATTTAGAGCAGCACTGTATATCTACAGATGCCCTGTAACCTATCAGGACACCCTGGAACCAAAGCCAAGGTTTTCCTCAGATATATGTTGGGGATAGATGAAAGGGAGAGGATGGGAATTATGAGAGTCTTTGTGTCTTTTGAATTGGAGTGAGTGTGACAGGTGGATGAGAAGAAGGGAACATTTTCATTTTGGTCAGATGAACCAGGGCTTACAGGTAAACTCTCCCATTGTCTCTTAGTAATGGTGTTATATCATTTATGATACGGAAAAAGTGAAAGAAGGAATGTGTGATACATCACTTTATCTCATCATGTATCAGGAGATTTAAAAGAAAATTTTAAAGCACTTTTTTAAAAATGAAGAATCATAATGTCCCTGTGCCAAAAGGAACACTCATTATTAATTGCTGGTAATTTGAAAATGCATAAATTATTCTACATCCTGGTAAAGACCACCTTGAAGTGGCACCAGTTGAAACAGCTGCTTAACCTCCCTGAGGATCATATCAGGTTCTTTAATTACATTGTTATGGGACTGAATATTTCTTTCCCAAATTATGCCCTATGAGATATTAGTGCTGGGACCATGAGAAAAGTTTCCAGTGGCCCAGTAGGTTTGAGAAACACTGGAGGAAAATAAATTAAATCCAAATTCATACTAGAACTTCTTATAGTCTTTGACATACAAACGAACATTGCAGGTCTCGACATATATCATATTCAGTGATTCCCAAACTCTTTTAACCAGGAAGTGTATTTAAAGGAATACTTCTCAGGAATAATGTGCTGTATAGAATCCCATCTTGAGAAATGTAGGACCATAATCTAAAAGTCTTCTATTTCTAATTATTTAAAAAAAAAATTTTAACATTTATTTATTTTTGAGAGAGAGAGAGATAGAGAGAGAGAGACAGAGACAGAGAGAGTCAAGAGACAGAGTGTGAGCAGGGGAGGGACGGAGAGGGAGGGAGACAAAGAGGCTCTGAGCTGTAAGCACAGAGCCCGATGCGGGGCTCAAACCCACAAACTGTGAAATCATGACCTGAGCCAAAGTCAGACACTTAACTGAGCCACCCAGGCATAAATTCTGAAGGCTCTATAAATTTAGTCTGGATTCTAATACTTAGTGAATCTAAAGGAAGGGACAGACTCTTTTACCAGAAAATGGAGAAAAAAAATAACATACAAGTTACATTGTGACCTATGCTAGAAATGCCTTCATTATCATTTTAAAAGAAGGATTTGCTATTATTAACTGTGCCTTTTAAAGAATCTTCTAACAATTAAGTTATAATAATATCTCATGCAAGGGCAGCAATCATTTTTCAAAACTACTGATTTGGGTTAATATTGCAATATTCATATAATAAGTAATTGGTAGTAGTTATAGAACACTAAAGAATTTTCCAATAGGGGCGCCTGGGTGGCGCAGTCGGTTAAGCGTCCACTTCAGCCAGGTCACGATCTCGCGGTCCGTGAGTTCGAGCCCCGCGTCGGGCTCTGGGCTGATGGCTCGGAGCCTGGAGCCTGTTTCCGATTCTGTGTCTCCCTCTCTCTCTGCCCCTCCCCTGTTCATGCTCTGTCTCTCTCTGTCCCAAAAAAAATGAATAAAAAAAACGTTGAAAAAAGAAAAATTAAAAAAAAAAAAGAATTTTCCAATACAAATTTTAAAATGGGTATAAAGTCCTACACATTCATTTTCCCCAAACACATTAGTTGAAACAACTGAAATGATATACAAGTAAAACTGAGATTTTTTTTCTGAATATTTTATTTAGCAGATGAAATGTTTAGTTTTAAAACAGTCCCTGGCCTCAAAAGATAATTAAATGTTCACTTGGGAGGTGCCTGGCTGGTGGCTCAGTCAGTAGAGCATGTGACTCTTGATCTCACGGTTGTGAGTTTGAGCCCCATGTTGGGTGTAGAGATTACTTTTAAAATAAAAGATATTAAATTTAAAAAAAAATGTTCACCTTGGACAATAGCCTTTACATGTATAAGTAATTCCTGTGAATGGGAAAAGATTCAATTATATTAAAATTACTACATTGCAGAAATTGAATGTTGGAAGGAAGGAAGGAAGGAAGGAAGGAAGGAAGGAAGGAAGGAAGGAAGGAACAAAGAAAGAACCTGAAAAGGCAAAGGACAATGATGAACAAAAATGCTAGCCTATCCGGACCATTAGTTTCATCTGAATGCTGCATCATTATTCTAAAATGATATTAACAGTGACATCCAGCATCAGCACTGCCTCTTTTAAAATAATAGTATTAGTTACAAGGTCACTAAAAAGCCAGCATCAGAGTATAGCTGATAGTCCCAGAGAGAAGGTAAAAAAAGATTTACTATTACTTTGGCCAGGAGTCAATGGATTCAAAAAGGCACATAGATGATTTTCTGACTTGGTAACAGGACGTCCAGCTTTCCAGCTTTAAAGTTTTACCTCATAAAACCTGGGCGAGCTGCAGTGTAAATCTGAATTTCTTCTTCCCGTACTCTCCTCTCTCCATTTTCATGTTCTTTTTCCCTTTAACAGTCCCAACAATAGCCCCAACCTCTTACATCACCCATGCATGCCTGCTCTTTTCTAGCAGAGATTTTAACAGCTAACTTTTCTCCCATTTGTTCTGGGTTCTGGGCTTTACCTGGTTATGGCAGGCTTCGTTTTTAAATTATAATGCTCTGTACACTTCATGCTACTTGAGAAGCTTTTCTTCTTTTTCTTTCTCTGCTCTGTTTTGATGTGGAGGGATGGTCATCTCCAAGCATGTCTGGAATCATCCTAAATAACTATCTAGAGAGACCTCCTTCCATCTATCATCTTCAAGTAGTACATTTAGGAAGACACAGGTTTGTTTTTTTTTCTTCAGGGAAAATTTCTCCAACTAGGAGGCTCAGTTTCAGACCAGAGATCAACATTTTTAAATTATGTTTCATTGTGGCTACTGGAACAAGAGCATGTCTAGTCTGCTTGCTAGCCATATATAGTCTACCTCTAGCCAAACCCTTGTCATCTTGAACCTACAGACGTCTGTAGGCAAACATCCCCAAAAGTAAAATTTAAAAAATATCATTCCACTCAAAGTTTACCTCATTCTGTTTTCTCTACTCATGGTTTTCAAAAAGAGTAAAACCAATCAAATATTCCTGAGTGCCAGATGTATCACTACCCATGGTATCACCCATGGTCACCACTTTAGAGCAAATTATGATCAGCCAAAGCCCTGTGGTATTTCCCAGACTAGCCTCCCTTCCTTTTCTCCTATACTATAGCCCATTGCTGCCAGGATGTTCTACCTTAATCTTTATTTTTAAATGCTTCATAGTTTCTTGCGCCCACCTTCCCTACTTCACCCTGCCTCATACCAATCATATCTTATCTGAGCTTCAGTTCAATCACAATAAATTTTTCCATGTTCTCTTAAAATGCCCAGCCCTGTGTGTGTGTGTGTGTGTGTGTGTGTGTGTGTGTATGTTATGACGTTTCCTTTACTGTTCCTTCCTCCTAAATTATCCTTACCCTTTCTCTGTCTGAAGAATTCCTAGTCATTATTCTAGTATCAAATTTCACCTCCACAAAACTCTTTTCTCCTTTCTCTACATGATTACCTCCACTCTCGTTTATACCCCTTAGCCCTTGTACAAATTTCTGTTTTACCTATATTCTATCAGTGGATTTATATCCCTCTTCTGTACACTGTGCTTGAGAGCATATGCTTATGATCATTAAGGTCATAAATGACAATCCCTTTTCCCTGCCTGTCAAACCCAGTTGACCAACATAGAATTCAAGCAGACAGAGGTCAAAATATCACCCTTTTAGTTAATAAAAGTGATATAAGGGAATATAGTTCAGACTTCTAGGCCAAGTGGTATTTTTAATATTTTACCTCTCAATTAGATCTAAGAGCTCACATAACAGGCAGCACTGAGCTGGCACAGGGACAGGGTCTAGCTGAGAAGCTCACTACTTGGCCAGAGACAAAGTGGGAACCCATGTTCCCCGCAACTGCAACCAGACAGATGTGAGGAGAAAGAGATGGAAACATTCTGCCAGCTCCTCCTCCCAAGCTCATCAGTCAACAGAGGGATGGGAGGGGGCATTTTCCCTGTGTGCCTCTCTGTTTCTGTGTCCACAATCCCTTTTTCTATAAGGACACCGGGCCTCTTGAATGGGGGGCCCACCCTCCTCCAGTCTGATCTCATTTTAACATATTTCATCTTCAATAAACCTATTTCCAAAGAAGGTCCCATTCTGAGGTACTTGGGGTAGGACTTCAAGACACAGATTTGGTGGGCGGGGGGGCACAATTCAACCCATTACAGGTGATTACTTTTATAGATATCACTAGTTATCAAATATCAGCAAATACAGATAGGAGGTAACACTGCAAAAGAAACTACCCTGTGATGCTTCTTCACTTAGAATTTTAATACTTGTGAAAGGGCTCATGTAGACCTATTTATATATTTTGTAATATATCTCCAGTGTATATATTTAAATATATAAGTGAAATAAACTGGCTCAGCTTTTCTTTATAACTTTTTCACATTTCAAGTTCAGTTTTGGGAATCCACTCAGAGTTATCAATGGCTCTATTTTTTCCACACAGTAGTGTCCTCTGCCCCATCAAGAGCATTGGTAATAAAACATTTCTTTTAAATACAGTCTGATGTCATTAACGGGATTCTCTTCCAAGCCAATGACACCCATTCTATAAATTTTGATACTCGGACAATGATACTTTCTACTATGCCATGAGTGCTTCCTGGATTTACATACAGCAGCTGTAAGACAGTACCCAATTTCACAGCTGCTTGATGTTGGAGGGGGAGGCGGCAGGGAGTCTATCTTGGAGTCAATGAAATACAGTAAATATAAACTCTATTACAAAGCCCGAACTAGTTTTTTCAAGGCTTCTATAACAAACCATCACAAACTTAGTGGCTTAAAACAACACAAATTTGTTATCTTACAGTTATGTAGATCAGAAGCACATCAGTGGTCTCGTGGCGCTAAAATCAACATGTCAGCAGGTGCATTCTCTTCTGTAAACTCTTAAGGAAAAATCCATTTTCTTGCCTTTTCCCACTTCTAGAGGCCTCCCATGCCTCTTGGCTTTGTTTTAGCCCCTTTCTTCCATCTTCAAAGCCAGCAACATAGAATCTCTCTGATCCTGCTTCCATCAGGACATCTCTTTCTCTGACCACAGTCAGGAAAGGCCCTCCACTTTTAAGGCCCTCCACTTTTAAGGAAAGGCCCTCCACAAAGGCCCACCATATGTTTAGATGAACCCACCTGGATCTAATTGAGAATGATCTTTCCATATCAAGACCCTTCATTTAATCTTATCTGCAAAGTCTCTTTTGCCAAACAAGTAAATATGTGGACATCTTTAGGGGGGCCATTATTCTGCTTACCACAGACTTTATTTGCATGCTATTGACTTTTGGTTGATCTTTATGTATCTTTAAGGAGCAAGTGTGTCTTTGATCTGTATTCTCAGTGTCTGGCACCAAGTTGATGACGGTAGGTTTGCTGAATATTGAAACAATGAAAGGAATGGGGGGTGTTCTTATTCATTTCTATTAAAACAAGAAATGACATCTGTAAAGGAATGAGTTATGGTAAGCATGACTCATTTCATGAATGGGAAGAAGCTTGGGGCAGTTAGAGTTTAGGTTGTATCTTAGAGACCCTTGTGATAGGAGTCTAGATATCATACAGATTATGAAAAATCTATATATGTTGCTTACAGGTTTGGAGTTTATTCTCTATCCAAAGAATATTTATTGAAGAATTATAAGCAGCAAAGAGAAAAGATTGGATTTAATAAAATTAGTTTGATGATGGTACAAGAGATGATTAGAGACTGGGGTTGCAAAGTTTATACTTCATGTTTTAATTCAAGGGGGACTTTAAAGACAGGGGGTACTTAGAATGTAGATATGATTTGAGGAGTTATGCTTTGTTCCCATTGTCAACCCCCTAAAATTTTCCAGGTTTTTCTAGAATATTTAAAATCATGTCCAGCATTCTATTATGTTCATTAGTTAGGATTTAATTTTATATAATTACCTAGGAAGCATGTTTGATGATTAGTATACAAACGTTCAGATTTTCCAAGCAATTTTAATCAATTAGTTTTTATGAAGCTGTTTTTAACTTTCTGAAAGCCACCTCAGAGGGCCTTCCCCATCTGAAGTCAAAGGAATGTAACAGGAGAGGCAGGAGAAATGAAGCAGGAGGGCTTGCCCAGCTGTTGTTGCCTTTGAAGATGAAGGAAGCCACAAGCCGAGGAACGTTAAGTCCCTTGGATAGAATCTAGAAACTGGGAATGGCCACAGCTGTGAGTCAGCAAGGAAATGGGTGTAGAGTCACCAGAATGAAGCACAGCCTTGATTTCTGCCTTGTGAGATTTGAAGCAGAGAACCACCTAACCTATAGAACTGTGAGATAATAAAAGGGTGCTGTTTTAAAAGCCACTAATTTATGGAGATTTGTTATGGCAGAAATAGAAAACTAATACAAGTGCTGTGTTAAAATAATTAAATAAACATAAACGTTTTCTACTTAAATAGACTTATCCATAACAAAAGATTTTCCATTTCTTTTTAAACTGCTTCTTTCTCTTTACCAAATCAACCATTAGACTCTTCAATGACAGATTTGTAAATATCTGCTCTATTGTCACTAGACTAAGTCTTAATGAACTTTGGGTATACCCAGACTAGCATCCTATGGCCTTATTTTCTTCCTCCCTATCCTAATCCAGACATTGTATTTAAAAAAAAAGGTACATAGCACTTAAAAATATTGGATTTGCTCCCAGATTTTCAAATAGGGCTGTTTCTCATTTTGTGCCCTAGCTACTTCTGTTTCCTGTGATACTGAGAAACAAGTCCAAGTACAACTGAAAGTTAGGGTCCTTCAACCTGCTTCAAATCAATTTTATTGACCCTACGTAGCCAATAGGCTATGCCCATATCGATATGCACTGTGGATATTCTATGTTCCAAGGTTTTCTCTATAGGAAGACAAGTGCTGCCATTGACTAGAAGAAGGGGAAAAAAAGACGCTAATCTGTAGCATCTAAGACTCAATGAAGACCAAAATGAAGTCTTTGAGAACTAGGCAGATATAAATAACCTCCAGACTACTGGTATGGCCAGGGAAATCATGAATAATACTGACTGGAGGATTAATAGTCTTCCTTCTGCCTGGGAGGATGGTCCTCCTTCCCAACCCATCACCTTGAAGCCCTCCTCCAGCATCTCTTACAGTGTAATGATAACTTAATGACTTGTCCATCCACTAAGGGGACAATAATGGGAAAAATCAAAATCAGCCTCTCTACAGTCAAGAGAACTAAAGTTAAAACTTCCAAAAGTTAAAACTTCAAGCAATAATTTGTTCTGTCAGTGCAGAGCTCTCCTTTTTCTTCTGATCACATGCTATAATTCCCTTTTACTTTAGATGTACATCTGAATATCCTTTTAGATGTATACATTACCTTGTTGACCGTGACTCCTCCTGGTTTCTAATATGTATCTAATCCTTTTGAATGTATATTCAAACTCTCTTGTATACTTGAATTATTATTCAAATGTATTGTTTATATTTGAGTACAAGGGACTCCTTTCTCTGTATATATCAAAATAATTTACTGAATTGCAAAAGGTTTGGAGGACTTTGAGCTGTTTTTCTGATGTGTAAAGAATCAGGGTGGAGTAGGCAACAGCTCCAGGTTTGTAGAGGTTCACCTCAGCTATTTCTGTGTGTATACATTGAGCAGATATTACAAATTATGTTTCACAACTCTTAATCAGTAAATTTGTGTCATTTTTACATTCTCCTGAACCTATTATTCTTTAGCTGTATGCTTCAGCTCACTCTTTGTTCAACACTTGTTTTTGGTTTTCTTACAAAGGCTATAAAAGACCTAGAATTTGGGCAGAAGAAAAGAGGCCATTGGCTTGAAAGATCAAGGTGTCCCAACTTCACAAGCTGCTCCATGTAGGGAGGGTTCCAAATGAAAGCAAGGTTGAGAAGTAGTCAGAGTGAAGATTAGTATTATGAAGACCAATTCTCTGTCTAACCCACTACTAGACCAAGGAACCCTTTTTTTTTTTATCAAGGGCCAAGACTGTAGGGAGAGGAATGAGACAAATGAGGCTCTTTCCTTCAGGCATAAAATTTAAGAGGCACCAAAAACTCAGTAAGATAAATAGTATTTTGATACGATGTTTTTAAAAATAAAAATTAATGCAAAAAAAAAAAAACCAATGGTGAACAATTTATCAAAAGTTGAAATAAAAACACCATAGATATTTTGTTATCCTAGTAGCATAGCAGGGAATATCTTATGGAAAATACAGGGTCAAAGAGCAGAGGGAGGATTTCTTGTTCCCTATTGATCACTTACATGTGGTAGGCACTGTTTCAGGCACAAAGAACACAGCAATGAACCAAACACTGCAGTATTGTTCTCATGAAGCCCGCATGAAGTCTTTGACATTATGATGGGGGACAACAGAAAACAAGTTAAATACGCTAAATGCACTGGATTAGTGATAAAGTCTAAGGAGAAAAACAAAGCAGGAAAAAGAAATAAGAAGAGTGATGCAAATATTGATAAAGTAGCCCAGAAAGTGTCTGAGAAGTTGGCACTGAAGACCTGAGGGAGATGAGGGAGTAGCCATTCAGAGCAAAAGCTTTTCAGGCCAAAGGGATTGCAGAGGCAAAGGCATAAGGAAGGAGCGTGCATTCCCTGTTCCAGGAACAGCAAGAAGGCCAGTATGACTGAACAAACAAGTGGTCAAGGAGGAAGAGTAGTAGTTGATGTGACGCACAGTGGGGTGAGGGGGTGTAACCACATAAGGCCCTAAGTCACTATAGGACAAACCTTTTCCTCTGAGATGAGAAGCCCTTAGCGGAGCTGACCAGGGAAGTGACATGATCTGACTCACTTTCCCAGACTCACTGTGCAAAGAGAAGCGATCCCTACCACAATTTTGTCTCCAATCATTTCTTCCTCTTGATTAGAAAATGAAGGAAAAAGAGTTGACTCTGTGGAGGGCCAGGGGTTTTATTCCTTGGCTGTGAAACCAAGGCCTGTGTCCAGCCTCACGAGGGGATTTAGGGTAAAGTAGGGATAATATTTCACAAACCTATCTTCATGTCCTATCAGTAGAGTCACCAAGAGCTGAATCAATAAACCTCATTATTAAATGTATAGTTAGATGTAGATACAGATATAGATGTGAGCATAGATGCATTTGTACTTGTAGGTGTGGATATGGATATATTTAATAGCAATATATTTTGCAATTACAAACTAATAACATAGTAATTACAGAAGTTTTTAAAAATATTTTCTTTCATCTGTTTATTGAGTATTTGGAAGGATGCTGGCATCTCCCTTTATTGAACAGGAAAATGCATGCAACGCAAAAGAACTTAAGAAAGAAGACAGATCTGTGGGTGTTTGTGTGTGTGTGTGTGTGTCTATTATTAAAAGCTGGCATAAAATTTTATAATATTCTCTGCTTCAAATATAAACTGCTTTGCTATCCATTACTTTATTTTTTTAAGTTTTCTTATTTTTGAAATTTGTGAAGCAAGAAGCATTTCATATGTTGGAAGAATGCCTTGTTTACTAATATTGCTACGTCAAATATTCATCACGATTGGTAGCAGACAGCTGCTGATAATGCATAAACAGGGAGCCAGGCCTTTTGATGCCAAATTCTACCCTCTCTTATATGAAGACAAAGGCTATTTTTACTGAAATCAACAAAAGCTTTCCCCCAACCCTGACTTCTAACAAAAGGCATCTAAGGGCAGAATCTGACATTAATTTCTGTTTCATTTGTTTGGAAGAGTGCAAAATAGTGCAACAAAATGAGAGGTGCCAGTTGCCAAGCTGATATTCAGCCAGTAAGCTTTAGCTTGGCCATGATGGTTGCTTAGAGCTGGCCTCCAGCCTAGCTATTCAGTGCCCCATCCTGATGGAATTTGCCCTTGCTTTCCTGGGAGATAAATGTTTTGACTGTCAACTCTGGCATCGACAACTGGACATGGCTTTTCTTTTATTTGTTTTTAAAATATAGGTCAGAATATCAGGCAAGATACAAGGGATTTCCAAAGAAGACATAGACACTGCAGATCTTTTCTGCCAATAAATACTTTCTCCTCTTCCTTTTACTTCTAAAGTGAAGGTGGTAAAGCTGGCAGAGTTCACAAAACATTATTAATATTGTTAACAAAATTATAACAATAAGTTAATAAGACTTACTAATAGGTTAATACAATGATATACTATATAAAGCAGTTGCATGTTGCATAGAGTTAATCACAACCAAGCCATAAAAATGTTAAGCAATATACATTATGATCAGGAACAGTCCCCCAGAAAACCCTTTCTAAATCCTGTTAGACACACTTCCCTGTTCTTAGAGCATAGTTTAAAATGGGTAATTGCTCTGAGTTCTACGATCTCAGTTTAAACACCCCATCATAAAATGAACCTTCAACATCACTCTGGATCTTTACCTCTCTGTGCCTAATCATATTTATTTTACCATTTACAAATGAGAATACCACGGAGTACTTTTTACCAAATGTGCTTTTAGGCTTTACCTTTGTGAAGCGATACCATTAAAGCACAACAGGGAGGATTCCATCCAGTTGGCTCACTTTTCTGTATAATGGTTTGGCACAAATCTCAGTGTCCAGCAACCTCCGAGTGATAAGATATGGCTTTCTACTGATTTCTATATTAATCTATTCTGATTACATCCAGATAGATTTTTTTTTTTAATCTCTTAAAGTAATGTTCCTGGTGGTAAGACATGGTAATGCTACAATAGCATTTTCTACGAGAATAGATTCTTATCAGTAGTCACTTCTTCGCAAAGGATCACAAACAAGTTTCTCCTCTAGATGTTCTCCCACAGAATGGGAGAGAAATCTCAGTAAATAGAGCCCTTTGACATTTTGACTATTCAAATATGCCACATGTGAATTTAGGTACTAATTGGTCATTTTAGACGCCTGCAAATTTCACAAATGGAAATATTCTGTTGTCACAGTGTGGCCCAAGTCAGATCTGACCCGAGAATGCAAAATTCCCTTCCAGGTTAACCAAGGATCACGTAGAATTTGTCTCCAGATGTGATTGTGGTTGTCATCAGTAGGAATCAGAGGATTCCTTTTACAGGTATTAGATGGCAAGACTCAGGAAATAAGGTACAGGCATGAATCAATCTGAGTTTCACAGGAACCCAGAACTGTACAGTGAGAGAGTGAGGGGCTGCACAGGCTGTTTTGTCATCCCCCCAAATTCATATGTTGAAGCCCTGACCCCCAGTTTGACAGTATTTAGATATAGGGCCTTTGGGAGGTAATTAAAGTTAAATGAGCTCATATGAGTGGGCCCTAATCCAGAGTGACTGATATCCTTATAACAAAAAGAAGAGACACCAGAATCCAGGCACACAGAGACAAGGCCATGTGAGGAACCCAGCAAGAGGCCATCTGTAAGCCAAGGAGACCAAGGCCTCAGGAGAAATCAAACCTGTGGACATCTTGATCTTGGACGTCCAGCCTCCAGAAGTGTTCTGGAAGAATTTCATTGTGGCAAAATACAGAGGTCTCAGCTCCTCCTTCTATTTTACGATTTTAATCAAGCATATCACTTGGCTCTTAATGATTCAGAGAGTAAAACATATGCCTACAAATATATGGCCTATTTTCAAAATATTCGCATTCATATGTAATATAAGCAATGCAAGTTATGTAAACATACCACCTGCAAACATGGTAGCACGACTGTCCTTTTCTCTCTCGGTGCCTATACAATCACCCCCATATCCAGTCCCAGTTCCTTCTGTGTTCTAAGTCAAAGCCAGGAAAGATGCTCCACAGACATGCTTTTTTATCATAAGGTTGAGCCTGATGTTCGTTTTCTCAGGGTTAAAGTCCAGATTGCTGTAGGTACTCCTTCCTGAGGTTAGACCATCTCAAAGGCTTCTTTTACACTGCCTTCAAAACTGAGCTCTTCCCTTTCAGGCTCACCTCCTCCCATCTCCTACTCCCTTGCTCTAACAGTTGCCATACACGGAGCAGAGAATGCATACGCTGGAGGTGAAATAACAGAAGCCTGAACTATAGCAACTATGGGGAGGACGAAGAAGAGAAGTTCCAGAAGAAGCAATGTCCTTGTCAGACACGAGTGGCACTTTGTTGCTCTTAGAGAGAGTAAGGCTAAGCCTCATGCCCTGATGTAGTTCAGAAGCAAGGATCATAGTATAGAATAGAATACATAGTCTCCAAGTTGGGGACTCTGTATCAGCTGAACCATGAAGAGAAAGAACTTGAACATGGAGAGAAGGTAGGACTAACCCTACCTTCCCTGTGTGTGCTTGATTCGGTAACAGTATGGTACTTTTGTAATGGACCATACTTATGGTAACTTACGTAGTGTATTAATCTTCTACAGCACTTTGGTCACTTCTTTGGTAACTTATGTAGTGCTTTAATCTTCTACAGCAAATTTCCAGTCGAAGTTACTTGCCACCTTCACCTACAAAAGTAAATCCTAAGAATTAGCATCACAAGGAGAAATGTTTTTCCTTATTTCTTTCCTTTTGTTTCTTTTTATTGTATCTATATAAGAAGATAGATATTAGCTGAACTACGTTAATCATTTCACAACACATATGAATCAAATCATCATGCTGTATACCTTAAATTTATACAGTGATATGGCTATTATTTCTTACTAAAACTAAAAAAAAAAGTGATAATGATAAAACTTTTACAAAAAGTTGAAAAACAAATCAAATGAAGGAGAAAGGGGCCTTCCTCTGTCTGTCCAGGCACCAGACCTCTACTGTGGATAAAGATGGAGGACCTCCATGATAATTAGAACCAGGGCCCCTTGCTCGTCAAGGAAACAGGCCAAGAAGGACAAAATAGAAACTTCATCCTCATCCATTTCAGGCAAGATTAAATGTAGAAATATCTGTGTCATCAGCCAGGGAGAGCTTGACACGAGTTTTAATTGGAAGTAAACAGAGAGCTGTAGAGGAAGGGCAGGCTGACTGGTCAAATGGGAAGCTTTGATCAGATTTCATTAGGTCATCTCATGCAGAAACAGGCTAAAATTTACAAGTGGACCAACAGTTTCTCTAAGAGTGGGCCAAAAAGTATCTAATATATATTTTATATAACAGAAACTTTCCAGCATCTAAGTTTCTCTAGCTTTAAAATGAGGTAAATGGTCTTCCTCCTTTACAATTCTCATAGAGACATTTTAATAAGATACTGCCTGCGGTATCTGTTAAGTTCCTTTGAAGAAAAACAGAAGGAAGTGGAAGACATTTTTAATGTTAAAAGACTATTTGTTGTTGATCTGCTTTATAACATAATTTCTGAAAAGTTCCCTTACCTCTGTGTGTTTAGGCAGAGAATTTTACCAAACTTTTCTAAATAATGTTTTGATATGCAAAGGAAAACAAAGGGATATATCTTAACTTAATCAATGGTTCATTCACACTTTAGTTCAAATGAAAAAACCTTATGCATTTACTAAGAAAGTAACTGATGTTAAGATAGCTGTCCTAGATAGAGTAGGTTACCCTAAAATTTGAGTATGTACTAGGAAAATAGAATTTAAATTTATTTCTTCTAATAACCCAAATAAATGCAAAATCTTTATTAGTTTTCAATGAGACATTCTTTTCAAAAAAAAAAACAAAACAAAACTATTAAGTCAGACTATTTGTGAACAAACTAAATAGACTGCTTTCAGTCTCAAAAGAATGGGACTTTTCTTGGTACCTAATTAGCTTTCTTTTTTAAGTCAAGGGGATCTGCTCAGAGTCAGGCCACCTCTTCAAAGCAGGCCCAGCAACTTCACATTATACAAGGTCATAATCAGTAGACAGAGTTTCCAAGCACGTCAGGTCATATTTTCTTTAGAGGTACAGGAAATGGAGTAAAGTCAGAAAAGTGCAGGTTACCCCACAGGCCAGCAAACAATTCTGCCAATTACTCCCTGGGGGTAGTCCAGCACCATTGAAAGGGTCTGCCAGTGTAATTACTAGTGACACAAGCATTTGCTTCAGTCAAGTTGACTTAAGTACCTAACTGAAATAGTCACTAAGCTATATGGGCAAATACTTGCCTTTATTTGCATTTTGAACATCAGAGGTTCATGTGGAGTCTTTAATCTGTGCAACCGATTCATAAATACTTTATACTTTTTTAAAACATGGGTAAAGCAAATACTGTCTCCTTTAGATAAAAATAAAAATAGATATTTGAATTTTATTTTAACCAAGAATTCCAGATAGATAGCCACAATGTTCAGCAATCAGTACAATTAGTGTATTTGCTTTCTTCTTCCTTTATAATTTTTTTATGTAATTGGTGCTAATAAGCAACTAATTTTCAAAAGTCAAGTACTTTGAAAACTAATGAAATATTGGAATGAGACACCTATGAACTGGCAAATCATATTCAATAGATACGTTTCAAAAAGCTATGAAAAATATAAATTTGAAAAAAGAATCATATTCAATGCATTTATTAAAGGATATTCAGTGACGCAGGGAATCCAAGATAATTCTTAGACAGAGTGAATATTTTATATAAGTAAACCCACAGGGAAAAAAAACACTTCCCTAATTTTTTTATATCTGGGTTTTCTTATATCAAACTGATACGCAAAATATACTTATATACTTAGTCAAATATTTATTAAATTAACTACATTTTCATTTATAGTTTTATTCAGTAAAAGAAAGGTTTATTATAATTTTGCCTATAGTGACATCATGCTATCATATTAGCTTTTCTCACACTGTGCCTCAAAGTGATCTGATGCTTCTTGTATTAGTTTTCTACTTCTGCTGTAACAGATTACCACAAACATAGTGGCTTAAAACAACTCCCATTAGTTCTCATGGTTCTACAGGTCAGAATCTGGGCTGGCTCCACTGCTCTCTCTGCTCTGGATCCCATGAGGACATTATCAGCCTGTCAGAATCTGCTTCTAAGCTCTTTCAGGTCATTGGCAGTATCCAGTTCCTTATGGCTGTAGAATTAAGATCCCATCTCTATGCTGGTTATCAGCTGGGGCCACCTCCAGCTCCTAGAGGCTTCTTTTCAGTTCTTATGCATGAGCTCCTCCATCTCAGACCAGAGATAATGCACTCAGTCCTTCTCATGCTTAGAATCTCTCTGAATTCCCCTCCTGCACATCTGACTGTCATCCTCTTCTGCTTTTAAAAGGTCATATGAGACACTGGGTTTACACAGATAGTCCAGGATAATCTATTTTAAAATCAACTGATCAGTCATCTTTTTATTTTGTCATGTTTATTTGTTTTTTTTTTTGGGGGGGGGCGGGTAATAGAGAGAAGGAGAGAATCCCAAGCAGGTTCTGTGCTGACAGACTCGGTGCTCGATCTCATGAACCATGAGATCATGACCTGAGCTGAGATCGAGAGTCAGATGCTTACCCAACTGAGCCACCCAGGTGTCCCAGCTGATTAGTAATCTGAGTTCCATAGACAAAGTCACTTCACAGCAGTGCCTAGACATTGACTGAATAATCAGGGAACAAGAATCCCGGGGGGGCATCTTTAGCATTCTTCCCCCACTTGGTCACATCACAAGTGGCTCAAATATAGCCACAGTAAGCATATTTTAAAACCAGTAGTCATGTTTTCCACAGTGATTAAGAAAATAAACCTTGACTGTGCCTTGGCTCCCCTAAGGAATCTCAACTACCTTGTACAACAACATCTTGAAAAGCTACAGAATACAGAAAGAAAGAAAACTAAAATTAAGAGTAGAACTAGGAGAGAAAAAAGCAAACCAACACCAGGTATTATAAATATGCTGACTTTTAATAATGCTGGATTTTAAAATTTGCAACAGGTCACTTTTCCAAATTCTCTTAAAATTTTTGGTTTCAGTCATTTATGATCTTGGATTTCATATGTAGATATTATCTAAAATAATATCAATTTTGTCTATTTCTTTCATTTTCTTTACTTCTTCACCCCCTAATATTATTGAACTTGTTCCAGTAAAGGTATAATTTTATCTTGTTCACCAGTTTAATAGAAATGCTTCCAGAGTTTCACCAGAAAATGTGTCTTTTACTATAGGTTATTATTTGCTACCTTTTATAAGTCTAAAGAAATTCCCATACAGTTCCTGTTTGTTAAGGGTTTTTGCAATAAGTAATTATTGACTTTTTCCAAATCTTAGTCTTCTTTGAATGTATGTTTTTCTCTGATCATCTTTGAAAGTAGCGAATTATACTGATGGATATTTTTATAATACTGCTTCATCCCTGTACTCCTAGGATATAGTCTATTAGGTAATGCTGTATGTATGCATGTGTGTGTATGAGTCTAAATGTGTGTTAACATATGGTTAGATTTAATTTAACATTTTAGTTAGGACTTTTGTTAAATGAAATTGGCTAATTGGCTTTGTCTGGTCTGAGTATCAAGGTCATGCTGTCCTGCTAAATGGTCTTTTGTAGCTATCTTTTCTTATCCAGAAAAAAGTTAGATATAACACATAAATCTCATTCATGAAATTTTACCAAAACTTACCTGTAACATCATTTGATCTTGGCAGGCCAAAAAATGGAAAGATTTTTGACTATGGGTGCAATTCTTATATTGTTTTTTTCCTTTTAGGTTTTTTTAAAACATGTTTATCGATTTTGGTAATTTATGTTTCCCAAAAATTACTGATTTCATCTAGTTTTTCACATGTATAAAGTTGTTCACAACATTCTCTTTTTTAAATTTCCTGCACTACTTTGCCTAGGCAACCCATTTTATTCCTATTTTTCTCCACTCTTTTAATTTTTGTAATCTTGCCAGGGTTTTATCTCTCATTGTTTAAGAAAAACAAAGGGCTTTAGGTTTTGTTAATATTTGCTTTTTCATTTGTTAGTTTGTTCATTAATTTACCCCTCTTATTTTCTTCTATTTATTTATTTTTAAATGTTTATTTATTTTGAGAAATAGAGGGAAAGAAAGAGAGAGAGTGTGAGCAGGGAAGGGCAGACAGAGAGGGAGAGAGAGAATCCCCAGCAGATTTGTGCTGCCAGCGCAGAGCCAATGGGGGTTTGACCCACGAACTGTGAGATCATGACCTGAGCTGAAATCAAGAGTGGGATGCTCAAACAACTGAGCCACCCAAAGTCCCCTACTGACTTCTGGAGTTGATTATTCAGCTTACTTATCATCAGTATTTCTTGTCTTCTAAGAAATAAATTTAAGGTAATAATTTTACTCTAAAGTGATATAAAGATCACAGAATTGTTCTAATGATTTTTATAAACCATGCATTAATGAGAAGTCTATAAAGTTTCAAATATATAGGGAATTTGGTCACTATTTTATAGCTGCTGGTATTTAATTTTAAAGCATCATGTTCAGAAAAAGTAGTCTGTAAAATCCTAATATTTGGAACTTGTTGAGATTCCCTTTATGGCCTAATATGCCATCATGGTTTTTTTTTTAATTTTTTTTTTAATGTTTATTTTTGAGAGAGACAGAAACAGAGTGTGAGCTGGGGTGGGGAAGAGAGAAAGGGAGACACAGAATCGGAAGCAGGCTCCAGGCTCTGAGCTGCCAGCACAGAACCCGATGTGAGGTTCAAACTCACAAACCGGTGAGATCATGACCTGAGCTGAAGTTGGACGCTTAACCGACTGAGCCACACAGGCACACACACCCCCTTTAAAAAAAATTATTTTTAATGTTTATTTATTTTTTACTGTTTTACACACACACACACACACACACACACATATATAATTTTTTATATTTTTTTTAACGTTTATTCATTATTGAGAGACAGAGAGAGACAGAGCATAAGCATGGGAGGGGCAGAGAGAAGAGGAGACACAGAATCCGAAGCAAGCTCCAGGCTCTGAGCTGTCAGCACAGAGCCAGATGCGGGGCTCGAACTCACCAACTATGAGATCATGACCTGAGTCAAAGTCAGATGCTTAACTGACTGAGCCATCCAGGCGCCCCTATATATTTTTTAAACATGTTGACCAGTTTTAGTAAAGTACATATTTTTAGGAAATTGTCAATGTTATCTAGGTTTTCAAATTTATACCCATAAAATATTTTTCAGGTATGTTTTTACACAATGTGTGCTCTGTTTTGGCCCTGCAAACATCTATGTGTATCTATAGGTCAGAGTTACCAATTACATCACTAAACCATTTATGTCAATAATTTTTTTCTTATCTGTTGGTTCTCTGAGATTATAATCTCCTGGCATGATTATGAAGTTCTAATTAATTCTCTGTAATTCTGTTAAATATTTCTTGATATATTTATTTCCAGTTTCTGATGTTAGGTCCATGAAGGTCTGTAAAGATCACATGTTCTTTCTTGGTGGATTACTTCACTTATGCACAAAAATTTTCCCCTTTGTTCTTTGTAAAGTTTTTCACAGTAAATTTGGTTCTGCCATTTATTATTACCCTCCAGCTTTCTTAAAATTAGCACCTCGAAGGGTGTTCCTGCGATTCCTGGGGGTCACTAACACTCTTTCAGAGGTTCTGTGAGGGCAAAACTGTTTTCTTAATAATATTAAAATGCTCTTTTTCTCTTTTATTCTCAATGTCTCACCAGTAACTGTGGGGTTTTCCAGAGACTGCATGGCATGTGACATGACAACAGGTTGAATGTAGATGCAGATGTGAGAATCCAGCTGCCCTCTATAAACCAAGAATGAAAGACTTGCAAAAATGTTAATGAATGCAACTCTTCACACTAATTAATCCATTTTTTGTATTGGAAATGTAGTCACTTTTCAAAAAAGTTATTTATACCAACATATAATGTATTTTTCTTGTTATCTTCAAAAAGGTACTAAAGAGCATTTATTTTACCTTTTTCCTAGCATCTATTCAATCAACCATATTTTCCTCTACCAATCTATTTCTAAAAATACTGATTGCCATTTTTATAGTATAAATGTAAAGACGAACATATTTCTTTAAAAAATCAGTTTCCTTATTTAAAAAAAATGTGGAGAATTCTGCACTATTTTACATCTTAACAGTCCAACTGCAGCTCCATTTCCCTCAGCACCCGCATTCCTATATATTTGTTGTGGGATATTTTTGGTATATGTTTATTCTGCCATTGTTTTTCAGAAGTCATGGCATTTTCCCAATTATAGACAATTCTTGCCTTAAAGGAAACTCTGGTACCTGCTGTTAAAATAATAAAAAATATTTCCCCTTATAGGCTTAATAGCTTCATAGTTTCTTAAAAACAAACTCAAAAAGCATGAACTTAGTCTAATGTTTAAGTCTAACATTTAATCAATGTTAATCTAATACATCCAGTGTGATACATCCAGTCTTCCAGTCTGATTTTCCACTATGCCC
This sequence comes from Neofelis nebulosa, assembly GCF_028018385.1. NCBI lineage: Eukaryota > Metazoa > Chordata > Mammalia > Carnivora > Felidae > Neofelis > Neofelis nebulosa. The sequence goes on along the minus strand of NC_080782.1, from coordinate 36,218,301 downwards.
CTATTCAAAATACACACTTCAACCAAACTAGATTAACGACTGTTTCCTAGATGTGTTCCATCATTTACCGTCCCTACATCTATTCTCTACTTCTACGTTGAATTCCCTCCTCGATCTTCAAACTTCTATAACCAACTTGTACCACGCTGTGGTTCAAAGTCCCTTTCACAAAGTCTTCGCTGAGAAGCCCATATGGAAGCAATTCCCATGTACTGAATTCTTAAGCATTTTGTATCATTCAAAATGTAGGTATATTATGCTGCATTGCTTGTGGTTATTTGTAGTTATCTCCTCAATTACATTGTTAAATTCTTTGAGGGCAGAAATTATTTAACCCATCTTTGAGTCTCCCATATCACTAAACACAAGATTATTTAGTAAGTATAAAAACTAATAATTTTCAGGAATATAATAGTCAAAAACAACTGGCATAGAGTTAAGCAATTACTTTTTGGTTTCTGATATCAGATCACGATGCCTTCCTGATATAGAAGAAATATTCTTAGCACACGGTGGATCCCTTGGGTCTGGGTATATTGGGGGGGTCATTCCACCAGGCAAGAAAAAAATTGCAGCTTGGCCGCGGGGGGTGGCAGGGCGAGGTGAGGCGTCTCCTACATCCATGCTCTGCATTCAAGCTTCAAGAAGAAACAGAAAGGGTGGCTGCCTTACCTACCACCATGGCCTCTTTTTCTTCTGCCATCCACCAAATCATCTTAGGGCACTATTGCAAAAGACCTAATGAAATCACTACTTGCTAAACTTATTAGCAACCTTAGTCCAAGGAAATGCTTTTAAAGTACTGCAAAAACATTTTTCAATAACATTTAATGCTCTTTTATCAGTACCCATAATGCATGTCCAAAAAGGAAAGAAATAAAGCAAATTATTGAAATGCAATGCACCTACCTTGCATAGTACATTTGCTAGCAATGATTTTATTTATCCTGACTTCCTCCATTTTCACAAGCACATATGACCATCAAAACTGCAGAATGTATTCATTTATGTAAAGCATACCTTACAAAGAGTTTCTATAGTCCACTTCTCCAAATACGTCATCTGCTATCTTTAGTTCAACAAATGATTATGAAGTACCTATTTTCCAGAGACTATATTAGGCAATAAGTATGTAAACATGAATAAAACACAATGCTTGTTCTTGGTGTGCTGGAAGCAGTAGAGGAAATGAACACCTAAAGAGGTGTCAATCTAATGTGGTTAGGTCTCTGATAAGATGTATTATGACACATATATGTTTCAAGAAAGGCTTACACGATGAGCTCATCTCTGGCCAAATGCTTGAAAGTGAGTATAAATTAGCCAGAGGATTGTAAGTCACTTCAGATTGAAGTGCAAAGTACCATTCTATGGATAGCCTTTTAGTACCCCTAAAAGACTATGTAAGAGTACCAGGAGTTGGGACTAGTTGGTTAGGTGATGAACAGAACTTTGTATTGCATGATAATAAGCTGAGAGTTAAGTTATGGTTAGCATCTTCCAAACTGTGTTACAGAGGAAGACTAGAATTCTACAGAATACAGCAGTTTCTCTTGGGGAAAAAAAAAAGTTCTATGGTCAAAATCATCTCCTTTTCAGTGATTCACATTGAGAATTTTAAAGGCTATGAAAAGTCCTGAAGTCAAGAAGCTGGCTTCAAGTAACCCAGCAGTTCCCAAATTTATTTGGTTTCTAATCATTTTTTCACCAGATAGCTGTTAACATCCCATGTGACTCAAGTGTTTTACAAAACACAGTTTGGGCAATATTGGATATAAGCAATGGAGTAGCTACTGGGCTTATCACTTTACATATATGTTGATGAATTTGGACTTTATTTGGCATTCAATAAGGGACCATCAACACTGGTCCAGCAGGAAAACGGCTTGACTGAAGCCAAGACTCGGGAATGTAAGTCAACAAGGATGTAAGGAGGGATTGGAGGGGAGACAGGCAGGAGGCTGGAACACCAGTGAGGAGAATTCATTCTTGGAACAGTTCAAAATATAAAACTATAAACATATGTTTTGGAAATGTTTCTAGATTTAATAAATTCTATGATAATATACTAGGGAGATTTCTTTGAAAATCCATAACAGATGCCGGTAAGAGTACTATCTACCTTATCATCAATTAACATATATTTGGGATCTCCAGGGAACATTATGCATGTACATAACAACCAAAAACAAATTGCAACAGGCTTGCCTTGTTGTCAAACTAGAGAAAAAATGACCAAGATAAGAATAATTAATTTCAGGTGGATTAAATTACTGTAGTCAGTCATTATTCAACTATTTATTAAGCACCCACAGGGTGCGCAGCACTTTACTAGATCCTTATAAAAATCCACATATTAATAACAGAGGTTTTTTTCCACCAAAGTAATATGTAGTTGGCATTGAGCTCCCTGTGGCTCAATGCATACAGAAGAGACAGTCACCAGTGAACAGCCATTAAACAATTCTGCTCAGTGTCCAATCAAAGAAACCAGACCTTTAAACCTTTCATCATTGAGAGGTATTGAATTAGATAAATTACAACGTTTAAAAAATATATGTTTAGGATTAGGGGGAAACCTTGGAATAACTCAGAAAGTCTGGGCCACAACCAATTCTGGCACTTCAAAACTAGGCTAATAAATAATTTATATATTCATTCTGTCAACTAAAAATATATAATTTGAGCACAAATACATGTTGGCACTGAACAAGGCACTGAGAATACAGCAGTGAACAAAATTTTCTCAAACAGTTGCCTTGTGGAGGTTGAATTCTGGCAACAGAGACAGACCTTAAGTAAGAATAGGTATTGATATGCATGTAGACAGAGGTACATACAGACATAGGTATTAGTGTGATAAATACAATAAAGAGAAATTAGACAGTAGAGAAATAGATGCTTCCAAATGTTGGGGGAACTTGAGACAAAAATATTTCAGGCAGAAAAAAATAGGAGGTGCAAAGGCCCTGAGGCAGGACATCTGTGGCTAAATTAGAATGAAAAAGAGAAGGAACAGAATGAGGTGAAAAATTGCAAGACATAGATCATTTGGGGCCATCATAATGAGTCTAGCTTTTCTCTGGGTATGTTAGCACATCGCGGGGTGGGGGATGGTTCGAAGAGAAGGGATATAGATTGTAACATTACTTTAAAGGATCACTGTGGCTGCTGTATTAAGAGACTGAAGTGAAGGGTGGGTGGGGACAATGGCAGAAGTAGGCAAACTAGTCAGAAGACTTATGCAGTAATACAGTGAGAAATGGTAGAGACTTGGGTGTAGGAGGTAATAGCAGAAAAGTGGTCTGATTTGGGATACATTTTGATGGTAGTGCTGACAAGATTTGCTGGTGGAGGAGCCAAGAATGACTTAGTCTTTGGCTTGAGCAACTGGACACATGCAATTACCAGCTAATGAAATGTGGAAGATTGTAGGTGGAAGGAGACTTGGGGAGGAAGACTGAGTCCATTTTTGGACATAGTAAGTACATGATGCCTATTCAGCATCCAACTGGAGATATCAAGTAGGCAGATGCCTATACGAATTTAGAGATCAGGGAAGAGTCCAAGGCTGAAGATAGAAAATTAGGACTGAACGATATCACTGAATGAGAGTAGAGATAAAGAAAAGATAAAGGACTGAGCCCTGGGCCACGCCAAAATCTAGAAGTCAGGAAACAATAAGAAGCCAGTAAGATAGACTGAGAAAGAATAGCCAATTAAATAGAAAACCAGGGTAGGGTGATATCCAGAAAGCCAACTGAAGAAACTGTTTCAAGAAAGATAAATCAAATTGTCAATTTGTGTCAAATGCGGCTGATAGGTCAAGCAAAATAATTGACTATTATCAATAGTATTGACTATTGCATTTAGGAACAGCAAGCTAACTGATGACGTTGACCAAAAGAAAAGTTTTAGTGGAGAGCTAGAGGCAAAAGCCTTTGGGAGGGGATTTAATAAAGAGGAAAGAAGAAATCGGAGGCAAATATAGACAACTTCTTCAAGTTATGAGCAAGAGAGAAATGGGAGAGATCACACTACATTGTATGTTGAATCCAATACAAAGAGAAAAACTGATCATGTGAGAGAGAGAGAGAGGAGAATTTTCAGAATTTCCAGAGTCTTTAAGTAGGATATAAAAATGGCATCTAGTGCCCAAAGGAAGCGTCTGGACTTAAAGGAGTAAGGACAGTTCATATTTCCCAATGGGAAAAAGGTACCTAGATAGAGGTATATGGATATATGTGTATGGGGAAGAGATACTTTCTCATTGCTAGTATACTTTATCTGGGAAATAGTGAGTGAGGTTATCAACGAGAATTTTCATTGGAAAAGAGGATGTGCTGGAGATGTTTAGAAATTTGAGTAGAGAGAAGAATAGTTGCCTAAAGGGACAGGAAAATATAGCATTGTCAGGCAGCCCCAAGGTCGTACTTGAGATTAATGGTTTTTAATTTAAGGTAAGACCATTAGCATGATTTTGTTTTGTTTTGTTTTGTTTTGCAGTCAGGTTGAATATGTTAAAGCTTAAAAGGAGTAGATGAAGAGTTGAGCTTGGCCAGTGATGAGCTTTTGGAAGGTGAGAATGAGAAATTTCAAAGTACAGGATCATAGAAGACCAATTCAAAGGAGTGACTATTGATGGGCCATCGAATTCAGGACTGGTAAGAAGGACATGAGGATGTGAGGAGGGTCAGGAAAGAGCAGGAGAATCAGATGGGTTGTAGATCCTAGTGGGATCAAAAATTCATTAATGTTTGAGTACCAATGGAAGTGAAATTGAAAGGGAATCGATGATAATGACAAGTGGGGTGCTCACAACTGATACTGCGGTGAATTAGCAATTTTCAATAATGGCAGGGTTTCAGAGTTTTAAGATCATGGGACCAAATGGTGAAAAGGGAGGAAATGGTTGGAAGAGACAAAGCCAAAGGCCTGAAAAGTCAGGATATTGAAAGGATTCTATGCATGGCTACTGAAATGACATAGTTTTCCCCCAGAGTTGAAAATAGAAGAAAATTAATACTAGAAGGTTTGGGGAAAAGAAGAGAAAGAAGCAAGTGGAGTAAAGCAATAGGAGTTATCAGCTGAGACTACTTGGTTTTTATCATAGAGTTGGAGAACAGCTTTCAACAAATTTCAATATACATGTTACATGTGGATCATGAGGGAACTTATTTTTTTTTTATTTTTTTAACGTTTATTTATTTTTGAGACAGAGAGAGACAGAGCATGAACAGGGGAGGGGCAGAGAGAGAGGGAGACACAGAATCTGAAACAGGCTCCAGGCTCTGAGCGGTCAGCACAGAGCCCGACGCGGGGCTCGAACTCACAGACCGTGAGATCATGACCTGAGCCGAAGTCTGATGCTTAACCGACCGAGCCACCCAGGCGCCCCCATGAGGGAACTTATTAAACTCAAGAAACTGATTTAGTTGATCTGGGGTAGGGGTTGAGATTCTGCAATTACAGTACAGAAAGTGTAATAAGAGAGAGAGGGAAGGATTAGATGAAGATTTAAGTTTAGAGAATACCAAATATCTTTCAGCAAAACTCAACTCCTTCTTGCCTTCATTGTTTGTTTTTCTTATTTTCTTCCTAGGTTCACAGGAACCAACTAGACTGTCATTCAAATATGAACAGAGAAAAGGAAAGAATCCAAGATGGTAAGATGATTCAGCTATGAGATTTATTATTAGTGATGTCTGGTACAAGAGAAGCTGTTTTAAATGTATGTTTAAAAAGCAGTACTTTGCAAATTAATATTTTATTTAGGGCATAAAACCAAAAAGGAAAAATTTTAATCTTCTCAGAAGGAGTTACTGATGTTCTTTGCTTCTATCCTAAACAGACTTCCTGGTAGAAAGTTATGTTACTTTTCATTTATTTGTTTAAAGAAAATAGGCCTCAAGGAAATGAAGATTGTGGGCAGATGTGGTTCATCAAGATTAAGAAGAAATGATTCTGATACTAATGAAAATCTATTTCCTAAAGGATAAGAAACTCAGTATATAAAGCAGGTTTGCAAAAAAATACATGAACTATCATTAGCTAAAGTTTTGGATCAGGCCACTTCATAGTGCTTTAAAGGAAGAAGAATTGTGTTAACCTGCAACATGCTTCTCCTGTTATGGTCAATAGAAAAGAAACAACGTATTTGGACCCCAGATAATTCCCTTTAGTTACCTCTGCTGCTGGTTAGGAGAAAAAGAATCAGAGAAAAATAGAGTTAAATCCTAATGAAAAATTGCAGGTCTTAGAGATTATGAATTGGATTGATGAGTTTTTGTTTCCTGAAGGACAACATGCAGATTAAAGAGCTTTTAACTGTTCTTGATGCAATCAAAAGGTTATGGTCGTCTGCTAAAAACTCAGTTTCAGCCACAGTTTATGTAAGTTGTTCACATTACTCACTCAGTAATGATGTACTTGGCCCCACTGTTTGTGGTCTGGTTCTCATTTGTTTGGTATTACATTCCAAGACTGCAATGACTCAGAAATGTTCCTTATTTTTTACAGTAAGAAGAAATAGCATGCTTTGCCTGAAACATCTCAAGTTTAATCACTTGTCTGTGGTCTTCCCACAATCTATCCAAGCAGGTGTATATAAGTGAAGGCTTCCACATATTGCATTAAAAGAACCATATTGCATTTCTCTAAGCAGAAAACTGCTGAAGTTAGCTTCTTATACTCATGTGACATTAACAGAAAATTTAAACTCTTTACAATATATAAATATATTGAATATATATTTAATATATAAATATAGTGAATAGTGTATAATATTCACTCTTATCAGAGTGTTAGCAAGTAGGCTTTTCAGAATACAAGAAAATTCTCCAGAATAAAAAGTATTAAATATTTATGAAACCTCTATCAAGCACGTATGAGGGAACATGAAAGTTGTACTTAAATCTATTTGAAGAGAAGTTATGTTCAAGAGATATGAGAACTGTTGTGCACCAGCATGGAAGATAGAAGTAGGGGCAACATGTTATATATATATATATATATATATATATATATATATATATATATATATATATATTATACACACACACACACACACACACACACACACACATACTGTCTTGAATTCTAGCAGAGAGTTAATAGGTATTCATTAAGTGAAAAGAAGAATGTTCTCTCACAACTTAACACTATTCCTACATTTACCCTTCATAAGCTGTTGGGTCACCTGATTTTTCCTCCTGTTATGGTGGTTTAGAGCACTCTCCTCTACCAGCCAGTAACAGAATGTCAGTTCTGGCAGAAATAGAGGGACATCTTTAAGGTATTCTCTTCCAGATAAACATGTTTAGATGAGGACTGGCCCATAGCATACTAAATATAATTGAGTATAAGTGTGCATTAACTTATAGTCAGAATTTGTTTCTTATATAAAATCGTCACTCAATAAGATTAGAAGGAAGTAAAATACATGGCAATAGAATTTTGATCAGGGAAGGAAATTTGGGGAGACAAAAAACCAAATGCTGCCCACAGAAGAAAGACTTGGTTAATCTTTCTAGAACCTATCTTCAGAGTGGCACCAGATGTCTGGGATGACAGACTTTACTGTAGACAGTTTGCTGTCTTTTTTCCCCCTCAGGCATGGCCCTGCCAATGATTTTCAAAAAGTATTTCAGAAAAACTTGGGGCGCCTGGGTGGCTCGGTCGGTTGAGCGTCTGACTTCAGCTCGGGTCACGATCTCACGGTCTGTGAGTTGGAGCCCCGCGTCAGGCTCTGTGCCGACAGCTCGGAGCCTGGAGCCTGTTTTGCATTCTGGGTCTCCCTCTCTCTCTGCCCCTCCCCTGTTCATGCTCTGTCTCTCTCTGTCTCAAAAAAAGAAATAAACGTTAAAAAAATTAAAAATAAAAAAGAAAGAAAAACTTGGGGGAATGGAATTCTAAGGCTTGTTGGGAGGTCAAATAAACCAGCTAGAAGTCAAAGGAAAGGAATGCAGCGCCATTTTCTTAATTACTTGAAATTCCGCTAATTCTACAAGGACTGTTCTGAATCTGGAAAGACTTTGTAAGGCCACATTTTTATAGTCAATGTTCACCTCAAGTAAGTTCTCTGAGGTAAGACTACTCTTGCTTATTCAGATCACTTAGAGTTAAAATAAACCTGAGTTACAAAGGGGAAGTGAAAAAGTAGCAGTAACTTATTGAACTAAAGACTTATTTTTCTCTCTCTGAAGTGTAACTATTGCAGCATAACCTCTAGGTGTGTCAAGATCTTGATTATTTCGCAAATTGTAGCAGAGACGTTCTTTCTCAATATTTGTGTGGTGCCAGAATTTCTAGTTATGGCCTCCTTTCCTGAGGTACCAGAGAAAGAAACTGTCCGAAAGAAAAAAAAAAAATCAATAGATGAGACAAGAAGAGTCGATGGGTATTGCATTTCTTTCAGCTGGACTTTCCAGACTTCCCACACTATCCTTGAATTAGAAATGAACTCTAAGGGGCACCTGGGTGGCTCAGTTGGTTGAGCGGACAACTATGGCTCAGGTCATAATCTCACGGTTTGTGAGTTCGAGCCCTGCGTCAGGCTCTGTGCTGACAGCTCAGAGCCTGGAGCCTGCCCTGGATTCTGTGTCTCCCTCTCTCTCTGCTCCTCCCCCACTCATTCTCTGTCTCTCTCTATCTCAGAAATAAATAAACATTAAAAAAATTTAAAAAAAAAGAAATGAACTCTTAAAGGATTTCTCATTCAACTTCTCCAAAGCTCAGTTGACATCTCTATAAATGAAGGCAACACATCACATGATCCCTAAGATCACATCCAGCCCCAAACTTTATGATCCCCTTCCTACAAGTCCAAATGACTGCAACCCCATTGTCTTCTACACATTGAAAAACCAGCATTTGAGTTAATCTCTCTTTGTGCTCTGGTAAATAAGCAATGTCCCGGGTGGTCCATAATCCTCTTCTGAAAGAATATTATATATTCTGGTTTAGGACTGTGTTAAGCCCTCTGTGAGTTCTTGAAGGTAATTATTTGTGACTTTGCAATGATTATGACCAGTTCCTTAAGTTCTTTAGCGTGAAAGTTACCTGGATCTATGGATGTAATTCACGCACACTGAATCAGCCATTTTTATCTGTCTTCAGACAGAGGCTGTCTGCCTCACATCACATCATTGCCTGCTCTCAGGATTAAATCATGGCTGACATTTGTGAGGAAAGAATGAACTACAAAGGGCCTTCATGTCATGTCATTTTTAAGTGCTTTTCTTTTCATTGGATAAAGGGACAATACTTTTCCCACTCTCCCCCACCTAATGATAGGTTTGAATAATTTTTTATGTCTTGAAAGTTGTATCTCATATCTTGCTCCTATATTAGTGGTTTATCAACCATAGCAGAAGAGGATATGAAGATCATTGGACTTGGGAATAGGGTCATCTAGGTTTTCACCCAATAATCTTTAGAAAGTATTCAAAATCTCTGAGCTTCAGTTTCCCCATCTCTAATGCCAATATGGACAAGTATGGGACACAAGTAGTGTTTATCGGCTTATTTTGGCCTTCTCTCTCTGTGTTGCCTAGGCCAAGGAAGGTCAAGGCAACACTACCACTAGTACTCATAAGTGTGACAGGAAAAATACACATGAAGCCTGGACATTGGAGAATTGACGAATATAGTTTTTAATATAGCTAATACTTCAGTCTAGGCGTATAGACATCAGAGGGGAGATAAATCAACATACAGGAATGGAGGTGATCTTCTTAGTCATCTATGAAAGACATAACCCAACGTTGGGTCTGACACCTACCTTCCCTTCCTTGGAGACCTTTAGATCAAACCAAATCTGCCGCAGAAGAGACCACAATATCCAAACCCTTTGGTCAATGAAGAATTCTGCTACACTGAACTCAATGTGCTAAAATGAACTTCAGCAATTCCTTGTTTTTTATTTGTTTGTTTTTTAAGAACCATTAAACTGTGAAGAATGACTCAGGTTTGCCAACTTGTAATTTTGCCGAAAAAGAGCTAGATGAAAAATCTACATCTACTCTCCCCTTTTCCACCACTTCATAAAGAAGTGGATACTTTAACAGCAAATAAAAGAAGGAAAATCAGTTTCTCACAGAATAGAGACAGTTTTTAAATTGAATAAATTTAACATTATGAAAAGCTATTGAGTTCCTCATTTTACCACTGACTGATACAAAACTAACAAGACTGTCATCTGCCAAAAATCTCCCTTCAAGTAGGAAAAGAAGGCATCCTAGAAATCTCCCTTCAAAGAGCAAAAGAAGGCAAAGTACAAAAATACACGACCACAGTCATTCCTGGGGCACCTGCTGCCTTCAGCCAGCGCATTAATGGGCATAGCTGTTGCTTAGGTGAGGTCAGGATCAGACTTTGATCAGCAGCATCAGAGAGTAGCATCTGTTCACTGGCCAGAGGCAAACAGAGCTGTTGTTCTTTTTCCATGTCCAACTTTTCTGTCAGTTGAAAACTCTCTGGTTTGTTATTAGATTCAGGTGTCCCTGCAGTTGCCCACTTTCTACCCTCTTAATTTCCCCTTTCCTGAGATTGTGCTATAATTTATAAAGCTTCTGGCATCAACAACTTTATTTTCGTTCTGACTAGTGGTCACAAACTCCCTGCATGTTTCTGGTTTGTTAGCAGGTGGCCTGGCCTGCCAAGAAAGAACTCACGGTCTCGGATTCCCCCCAGGGTTTACCCAGGTTCCAAAATTGGTATCAGGCCTGATACATATTACAGGGCCTCATGGGTACTTTAATGTTTATACAGGGCAGACAAGCCCATAGGGCACAAAGTTTCATCCAAACACCTTGTACGTGATTGAAAGGGGATGCAGCCCGGCAATATGATCCTTTTCTTTAAAACTGCTTTTACAATTCACTGAGGAGATGAAAAAAAGAGGAAACAGGTGAAAAGTTTGGGCCAAGTGAACTGCTCTCCAAGTATTTCACAACAAGGGAGGTAGCCGAGAATTCAGAAAACAACATCAAATTGCGTTTTCAAGGCTTCTCAATCTGTGTTGCCTAAGCAGAGGAAGGCCACGCCCATTCAGCAAACATTTGCCCCATCTTCTGAGTTGGAACCTAACCCAAAAGAGGGGAAGCAAACTAGCACTGCAAAAAGCAAATTACAAATATATGACTAGTCAGGAGCTGGAAATGCCTCAAATTATTTACTCGACCACACAATAAAAGTGACAGGAGTTGTGTATCCTTAAACAACCTTCTGCTGGCAGAATGATACCATGAAATGGCCTGTTCTGCTGCAAGATGCACTAAAGATTAGATAAGAAAGCAAACAGTCCCTTGTGGGTCACTCCAAGTCCTTTAACTGCCAAAACAAGATCCCAGACTAGATCAAAAGTATAAAGGATTCTAGCGTCTCTCTAAATGCTTCTTGGAAGCCCAGATGTGATTTAAAAACCAAAACACTGGAGCAAACCTGAGTATTGAGATGGCTTCTGGTGGAAGATGTTCAGAGAAGGACATTAGCCGATGGTGGGTCATTAAATGTACCATTAGTAGGCTCTTCTTCTATCGCTGTTCAGATTTTTTTTGTTAATCCAAGTCATAAGCTAAGTAAATGACGATGATCTATTAACTCTGCAGGTCAGAGGAAAGTAACAGGATGGAGTGTGGTTCTGATTGCAATTCTCCCAGTAATGAGTTGTGTGGAACTCTGTCTCATTTTATTATGTCATAGTTCCTGCATCTGTGAAAAATGAGACATATAGACTACACCCTTTGCAGTTCTTGTAATAAACTACCTTCTGATCTCAGCCGGAGCATTTTTGGCATCAGGAAAATCCATATGCCAATGACCATTCAATGATCAGCACTGTTGCTAAGATTTGGACTAAGAAAGTCAGAATTAGGGAATATATAGTTTGCCAGTCTCTCTTAGGAGAAGGCCACAATGAAAAGAACTATGTTCATCACCAATTACATTTACAATGTCCTATAAACCAACTAACTCTGGGAAGAGCAGTGTACATAGTATTTTCAGACCATTGATAACATTATACACATGACTATTTTGTGGTAAGAAGGCAGCAAAGGGACCAAAGAAACAAGGGATGCTGTGTGCTCATCTACATTAGAAAAGGGAGATCACCAGTGGCTTCTTTTAAAAATCTTTTTAAGAAGAGCAGAAAAATGACTGGAAGGAAATACACTAAAATGTTAACAGAGGCTCTCTCTGGGGGTAAGAAAACATTTTTCACACCTTTTAGTGTTTCACTATATTTTTCACATTTCCACAATAAACACTTATTGTCATAAAAAACTTTTTTTATTTATTTTTGAGAGAGAGACAGAGAGAGTGAGCGCGGGGTGGGGGGGGGCACAGAGAGAGAGGGAGAGAGAGAATTCCAAGCAGACTCTACACTGTCAGCACGGGAGCCCAACATGGGGCTTAAACTCACAAACTGTGAGATTGTGACCTGAGCCAAAACCAAGGATCAGACAGTTAACCGACAGCCACCCAGGCACCCACCAGTGGCTTCTTTTAAATGCTCAGCTGCCCTAATTTGTTTAAACTTAACCCAACTTGCAAATTTAGATATACATATATTTTTATTCAGATACAGTTTTATTCATTCAAGAGACAATTATTGAAGGTATAGTATGTGCTACATGTGGTGTTAATCACTGGTGACACACAGATGAAAAGTTTGCTTTGTTCATAGGCCTGAAGAGCTTACATTCTAAGTGGGAAACTGACAGGTATCAATCATGATTTTTTAACATGGGAAATGACAATAACAACAAACATGAACAAAATGCTTTGGAAAACCAGAGAAATTGGGATTAATAACCTTGCCTTTTACAAGGACAGAAGGGCTCTGAGACACTTTACAGGAGATCTCTGAGGTGGATGATTTTAGGTTTGAGCTTTTCCGGAGCAAATGCTTTTAATTAAATCTTGCACAACAAGTGTGGTGGGAAAGGCGTCTCACACAGAGGAAAAGCATTTGCGAAGGCATGGAGAAATGGAAATTTAGTAAATGGTTGCTGTTCTCATGTGACTAAATTATACTATGTGAGAGATCAGGGGACAGAGGAAGGAGGTGATAATGAAGAATAAGGTAAACTTTTTTTCTTTAGACAACGCTAAAGATTTTTCATTTTACCTATAGGCAGTGAGGAGTTATCAAAAATGACAGCATTTACTCATAATGGGATTGGTGATATAAAAAAAAGAAGGGTCCCCTACAATTCTGGTGCCCAATTAGTGCCAAGTTTTATAAAATGACCATAAGCTTTCCACACAAATAAATAGAAAAATATTCCATGTTCATGGATTGGAAGAACAAATATTGTTAAAATGTCGATACTATCCAAAGTAGTCTATATATTCAATGTAATCCCTATCAAAATAACACCAGTATTCTTCACAGAGCTAGAACAAACAATCCTAAAATTTGTATGGAACCACAAAAGACCCTGAATAGCCAAAGCAATCCTGAAAAAGAAAACCAAAGCTGGAGGCATCACAATTCTGGACTTCAAGCTGTATTACAAAGCTATAATCATCAAGACAGTATGGTACTGGCACAAAAACAGACACTTAGGTCAATGGAACAGAATAGAGAACCCAGAAATGGACCCACAAATGTATGGCCAACTAATCTTTGGCAAAGCAGGAAAGAATATCCAATGGAATAAAGACAGTCTCTTCAGCAAATGATGCTGGGAAAACTGGACAGAGACCTGCAAAAGAATGAACCTGGACCACTTTCTTACACCATACACAAAAAATAAATTCAAAATGGATGAAAGACCTAAATGTAAGACAGGAAACCATCAAAACTGTCGAGGAGAGAGCAGGCAAAAACCTCTTCAACCTCACCCACAGCATCTTCTTACTGAACAAGTTTCCAGAGGCAAGGGAAACAAAAGCAAAAATGAACTATTGGGACTTCATCAAGATAAAAAGCTTCTGCACAGCAAAGGAAACAATCAGGAAAACTAAAAGGCAACCGATGGAATGGGAGAAGATATTTGCAAATGACATATCAGATAAAGAGCTAACATCCAAACTGTATAAAGAACTTATCAAACTCAACACCCCAAAAAAAAATAATCCAGTGAAGAAATGGGCAAAAGACACAAATAGACACTTCTCCAAAGAAGATAGCCAGATGGCCAGCCCACACATGAAAAAATGCTCCACATCACTCATCTTCAGGTAAATACAAATCAAAACCACAATGAGATACCACTTCACACCTGTCAGAATGGCTAAAATTAACAACTCAGGCAACAACAGATGCTGGCGAGGATGTGGAGAAAGTGGAACACTTTTCACTGCTGGTGGGAATGCAAACTGGTGCAGCCACTCTGGAAAACAGTATGGAGGTTCCTCAAAAAGTTAAAAATAGAACTACCCTATACACTAGTAGGTATTTATCCAAAGGATACAAGGGTGCTGTTTCAAAGGGGTCCATGCACCCCAATGGTTATAGCAGTACTACTGACAATAGCCAAAGTATGCAAAGAGCCCAAAAGTCCATCGACAGATGAATGGATCAAAGAGATGTAGTATATATATATACAGTGGAGTATTACTCAGCAATCAAAAGGAATGAAATCTTGCCATTTGCAACAGCATGGATGGAACTAGAGTGTATTATGCTAAGCTAAATTAGTCAGAGAAAGACAAATATCACATGACTTCACTCATATGTGGAATTTAAAATATAAAACAAATGAACAGAAGGGAAAGGAAGCAGAAATAATATAAAAACAGGGAGGGAAACAAAACATAAGAGACTCTTAAATATAGAGAATGAATTGAGGGTTGCTGGAGGAGTTGTGGGTAGAAGGATGGGCTAAATGGGCAAGGGGCATTAAGGAGGACACTTGTTGGGATGGGCACTGGGTGTTATATGAAGGACAGTTATATGAACAGTCCTGAAATCATTATTGCACTATATGGTAACGAATTTGGATATAAATTATAAATACATACATACATACATAAAAAGAGACAATTCAGTTATAATGTGGCTGCATGGGGGCGACTGGTGGCTCAGTTGCTTAAGCGTCCAACTTTGGCTTAGTCATGGTCTCGCGGTACATGAGTTCAAGCCCCACATTGAGTTCTGTGCTGACAGCTTGGAGCCTGGAGCCTGCTTCAGATTCTGTGTCTCCCTCTCCCTCTGCCCCTCCCCTGCTCATGCTCTATCTCTCTTTCTCAAAATAAATAAACATTAAAAAATGTTTAAAAACAAATGTCGCTGCATGGTGGGCCCTTATCCAATCTGGTTGATATTCTTATAAGTGGAAATTTCTATAAACAAAGACCCTGGAAGCATACATGCACAAAGAAATACCATATAAAAAGGCAGCAAAAGGGCAGCCATTTGCAAGCTAAAGAGGGAGGCCTTAGAGAAGCTGATTCTTCCAGTACCTTGATCTTCACTTCCATCCCCCAGGACTGTGAGAAAATAAATTTCTGTTGTTTAAGACCAGGAAGAATGCATGATCCAGGAGACTAGATTCAAATTCACCTGGACCTTAGCTGCAGTTTGGCGCCACCTGGTGGCCAAGGTCTAATTGGGTTTAAATACCCATGGGGAAGATTCGGTTTCCTGTGGTGGTTAGGACTTTCTAGGACAAAGTCACTGATTCCAATATGTTAATGACCCTTGCTTCCCTGACTCAATTTCCTGGGCCAGGAGAATACTGGGAATACAGCATCTTGCGACTGCTGCCCTGTCTTCCCTTCACTGTTTTTTTTTTTTCTCTCATTTCCCATCCCATAGAAGACCAGACATCGGGGGATGCTAGCTAGAAGACAGGAACCAATCTCCAATCTCTTTGCATTATCATGAAATTAATTGGTTTTAATTTTAGACGACTAAGGTTGTATCCCTACAATAGAAATAAGAGTATTAAAGAGTGTCTAAGGTTATCTTGCCCATTATGATATTGAATTGATCTGCCTTCATCAGTTTGAGGAAACTAGCTGAGAAGGACATTTTAAAACAGGAAATGGTAAAAATCATCGATATCTCTATAAGAAGTTATAGAATCATGAAGAATTAAAGGATCTATGAGATCACCTAGTGCTACATATGTAAATGTGTATGCTTAATAGATAAGTAAACTGAGTCCTAGAAAGGTTTATTTTCTTCACACTGTTGTGCACAGAGCCCAGGGAAGACCCAGTTAAATGTTGCTTTACTCTAGTGATTTTCAAGTCTCTATGAATCAGACAGGTTTGGAAACTACAGTCAACCCCCAAATCTTTCATCTCCTTTTAACACATATCAAAGAAAATGGAGGGCAGGTAGATCAGAGATGATTACACATTGGCACACAGTGTAAGAATCAACCCAAATTTCTGAAGTCTTAAACAAAACTCATGTTTCTGATGTTCCAAACACCCCAACTGGCCTTTTGCCAAAAAGGAGGGGGTGTACATGCCTTCTCATCTCATGGAATTTACACCTAATCTACAAGTTAAGAGTATCAAAACACAGTCTAATGACAAACAAAACCAAAACCAACCAACCAAACGAACAAACAAACAAACAAAAACAAAAACAAAAAAAACCTAGGCAAACGAGAAATAAACAAAATAGTTCTTCCAGGACTTCCAACTCAAATTATATTCCCAAATAAAGAAACTTTCCCCAGACAACTTCTAGACCAAAGAAAACTAGATTCATTTCTCACTACTTGGACACTTACTTGAACCGTCAAGAACTGAACTCTCATGCTATTTAAACCTGTTAGCAACATCCTCAGTCCATCCTCTCAAAGATACCAGAGAAAAAGGAAAATGACTACTTCATTTGAAAAATATTATTGGAGTATGGGTTAGTCAAAAAGTCCAAGATACATAATTTTTTTAAACACATGACAGAAAATACATATAAAGAAAAACTCTATGTGAGAAAATTTTGGATAAAGAGAATTACTATAACACTCTCATTTCACTCCACAAAGTGCACTGAATATCTCTCTTTGATGTACAACGCAAAACACTTACACCGCAGTAATTACCTAGAACAAGAGTAACTTCTAACGGTGACCTGTGAAATGATATGCTTGGCCATAGTTACATCTGGCGCTGACAGAATTATCAAGGAAGTGATGTTTATCTCTATTTCAGTCCTCAAAAAGTCTTCAACCATCCATGTAGCAGATGCCACTGATGCTCTACTCCATGTCCTTGGCTTCCCTATGGGTTCATCTATAGCTAAGATGGACATTTTCTATAACCGCTGATGAGGAACCTCTCGGCTTCACTGCCTGAAGCTTTTCTCTGGCTCCATGAGAACTTGTTCAGACTGTTCAAGGCTGGGGACTTACGGGGACTTAATGGTCGCAAAGTAACTTCCAAAATAACGAGAGACATGAGCCACTGGTAAACACCTCAGCTTCCATGTCTTTCTGTACTATAATTCCGAGGCATGTTTGACACAGTAAGTCTGAGGATGTTTAATGGGACTGAGCCCCAGTTAACACTGGTAACTCACTCATAATCACACCTTTTATCAGTTCCTCTCCTTCTTCCACTTATACTTTCTGTGAGAACCATCTCAAGAAGCTACTTACATTCAAGTCCTTGTCACAGGATCTGTTTTTTTGGGGAAAACCAAGCTATGACATGCGTCTAATATTCCTGTGTTACCCTCTCATTGGCTGCCAATTCATCTCCCTTAATTTCCCAAACAGGAACTGGGTTACAGGTTAAGGGGCTGCGTTCTAATCCTGTTAGCTAATTGTGTGTCCTCTCTAAAGCTTAGTTTTATTCATTTGAAAAATGAGGGGGTTGGACTATACATGATGTAGAGTGCCATTGAGTTTTTACTCTTTATCTTCTATTTTATTTCAGAGTGGAAGGAAAAAATAAAACCGGCAAAGAGTGGATGGAAGAACAATCTGTCACAGACTTGCCTGATAACCAGAATGCATTTCTCCCATTGCCTTAAATTATTATTATCTGGTAACCCCATTATGGTGTGAACTCCTCAAGGCTAAGAGAGATGTCTTATTCCTCTTTGTATTTCCAGATTTTAGCAGAATGCTTAATATATAACAGGTATTTAATAAATGCATGATTAATGAATTAATAACTTATATACAGGAAAGAGAAGTGAGGATACTGGCTGGACTGATGGAAAAGAAAATACGGGAAATATGTGGAATTGCTATGATGGGGCTGGATTATACAGGATTATATTGAGTGCTAGATTTTGGGCTTGAACTGATAGCCATGACAGGGCATGAAATGTTTCTGAGTCAGAATGGCACAATGAGAAAGATATAGGTGGTACGAAGAAAGGGTAGCAGAGTGAGATACTGAGAGAAGTGTTCTATTTAATCTCAATTGGTGAGATAATGTCTTAAGGAGACTTTTTCAAGTTTTCAAAAATTAGAGTGAAACTATAATGCTTGTGTTTATATGATTATTAAACTAACCGTAAACCAACTTTATGTATCATCAGCATATGATATTCATAAATAGGTGTGAATTATGGCACAATAATTGGCTCCTTATCCATTTTAGTATTTTGTGTACTTTCAAGTGAAAATATTTTTGATGCTACCAAATTGGTATTACTTTGTTTATTTCACAGTCCTTAGTCACCAGGCTTAGTTCACAAATTCTGTTTTCAAAAATCAAGTTCATTCCAGTAAATGAAAATGTTTTCAACACTGAAGAGGTTCAAAACAGTAGAGAAATAAAAATTCATGTATATAAATGATTTCTATTGAATTTATTAAAATAAAAGAAATTTCATTTTTTACAGTCATAACTTATATTAAAAGACCTAATCAGTTCAATATGAGTTAGCGCCAGCTTGCAAAGGCAAAAGCCTAGCATCGCTCTCAAATTCTCCTTTCCACTTACCCTCCTTGCCCAATCAGCTATTTTTGACATAAGCATAGCATAGCTGTTCTTGCTGCATCTAGGAAATGAACTTAGCAGTAGAGAACTGTCCTAGTTATGGCCAAAAACAAGTGGTATAAAAATGCTGCAAAGAATAAATTGCAATCGCCCAAGAATCCTTTCTAATAGGCCATTAAATTGTTTCTTTTGTCTTCCTCTTCTCTTCTTCCTCTTTCCCCTGCCCTCCTCTTCTTCCCTTTCCTTGTCCCCTCTCCTACTTCTTCCTCTTCCCTTCCTCCTTCCTCTTTCTCCTCCTCCTTTTGGTCTCCTGACCTCAAGTACCTGTTGGAATAATCTTGGAACTAAAATGAACTTAAATAGACCTGCTAGCATCAAGCACATAGAAATATTGGATTAAAATAAACATATATTACCAAGCTCAAAATAAGGAAAGAACATTGGGAAAAGGATCCACAAAGCAAAAGTTCTAAGTATACAAGACTATGTGGTATCTGTATGTAAAGGATACAAGATTAAGAGAAGAGTTGGGGGTCGGGCATATATGTCTTAATGATTTTTCTGCCACAAGAGGACATGAAGTTTAGTTTGGGTCCTTTGCAAAATGGGAGTTGGTTCATGATTTAGGCAGGATCAAGAATTTGTTGTAACCATTAGAGGAGAGATCACTGGGGAACAATATACTTGGTGGCAAAGTATAACCACCCAAAACACTTAACAAAGTATAGGAAAATATACCTCTAGAATAGAGATAAATGGAAATCATCACCTTAATTAAGTGACCAAACAGCATTGTCATTATGGGGGCTACTTAGTATTTTACCACTTGATGGAATGCAATAAGAAATTAGCATTATCCATGAAATATTTAACCTGATGATTTAACCTGAAATATTTTTTAACCAAAAATATTTAACCTGAATCTAATAAATTCTCTGGCTTACAGTTTACAGGAACTAGAAGACCAAATTAAGATGTTACATAAGAAAACAATCAGCCAGATCAAGAAAGTTAATTAACTATTAGAAAACTGCCCTGGGTTCTTTGAAGACTCAAGATCATAAAAAAGAAAGCAGAAGGATTTAGATTGTTCTAAATCTAAAATGTACATTACCATGCATGCTCTTAGATTGGATCCTGGATAGAAAATAAAAATCAACAAAAGACATTTGGGGATAATTGAAAAAATTCGAATATGGACTGGATATCTTATTTCATTAAGGAATTACCTATTTTCTTAAAAGGATGCCTTGATTTTTAGAAGGTATATATTGAACTGTTTAGGAATAAAATGGCATGATCTCCACTACGCACTTTCAAATAGTTCCACATTATTAAACAAAGGTGTATATGTGTGTGTGGTGTGTGTCTGTGTGTGAGTGAAGAAGGTGGGAGGAAGAAAGCCAACAAGATAGAATAGTAACAATAATGGAATTTAGGCGAAATGCATACTGGTGTCTTTTTCTGATTTTTTTTTTCCAATTACTATTATGTCCTAAGTATTTTTCCCTACTTTTAAAACCCTGTTATGGGTTTAAAGAATGGACAGGTAAAACAAATCTGTATCTATGTAAGTAAATAAAATGATACAGAAACACCAAAAGTTTCTGTTTAATTTTAGCTCACTGAAGAGAAAAGTTGATGAAAGTAAGCTATAAGTTAACCACTGTACCATGTCTGTATTTCCTATACAACATTGGATCCTCTCCCTTTTAGTCATGTGTGCCAAATCATGAACAAATTTCTAAGCTCATTTCAGACTAAACATAATATGCTTATATTTCAGAGAGAGAAAATGTTGTTTAGTTAAAAAAAAAAAAAAAAAAAAAGAGTCAGATCCGTGTAATTCCCTAGCTGCACTGTAGTCCTGAAAAGGAGTATACAGATACCTTTCCTCCTGAAACTTCATTTCCTCTGTTATATGGTCAGAATTACCTGATAGTTTG
Organism: Neofelis nebulosa; assembly: GCF_028018385.1. Classification (NCBI taxonomy): domain Eukaryota; kingdom Metazoa; phylum Chordata; class Mammalia; order Carnivora; family Felidae; genus Neofelis; species Neofelis nebulosa. Next base: position 36,197,488 of record NC_080782.1, on the reverse strand, counting down.
TCAATTACCCCCTCCAACAGCAGCTTTGTAAAATAAAGGTTCTAAGAGAACAGTCTACTCTTTTTAATTCATCTATTTCAATTCACCATAATATCAAAAAAGTGAATGATGTAGAAATTAAGATAATGACCCCAAATCTAGATCATTCAGGTCCCTTTTATAAATATGCTATATACACAAATAATCATTTAGCATATATATTTTATAAACATAAACTCTATAGTTTATGTTGTTGTTGCTGTTGTTTAACAAGAATACCTCTAAAATGGGCTGGAGGAGCTCTAGAAAGGGCTTCAGAGGCTGGACACTGGACTGAGCCAGGACTGGAGTGCAACAAAGTAGAGTGGCGGAAAGTCTACTCTGCACCTGGGGCTGGTGGTGCCCAAAGGCAGATTCCTACTACAGCAACACCCTCGTGGGGGCAGCAAGGCTAGGAATGATGGGAAGCTGGAAAAGGTGGTCTTGCCTTGAGGGCTGAAGTAAGGAGTACTTCTAACTATCAGTATTAATTCTCTGGAGTAAAATTTCTCCAGACAAGACATTATGAATAAGACAAAAGAGCCATAAAATGCAAGGTATTTAGCTACCTGCTACTGACTGAATTTTATTTTCTCAGTTTTCGTATGTTGAGGTCCTAACCCCAATGGGATGGCATTTGGATATGGGAACTTTGGAAGGTAATTAGGTTTTAAATAAAGTCTTTAGAGTGGGGGACCTTATGATGAGATTAGCTCCTTTATAAAAGAAGGAAGAGACAGTTCTCCCTCTGCCCTTTGAGGACACAGTGAGACCCTGGCCCAGCTGCAAGCCAGGAAGAGAGTTCTCAAGAGAACTGGACCATGTTGGCACCCTGATCTCAGTTCCAGATTCTGAATTTCTGTCATTCAGTCACCCACACTATGGCATCTTGTTGTGACAGCCTGGAAAAACTAATACGATACCCGAGTGACATGGATGTAGAAAATGAGAGCTACAGAATGTGGATATAATAGGCATTACCTGTTTTAGAAAACTGAAGAGCCAATTAAAAATTAGAAGTCATAATAAAATAATTTCAAGAAATAAAAAACATAGTTAAAAGAAATAGTGATTTAGTTCAAGAGCAGCTTAGTCATAGTCAAAGAATTTATAAACAGAAAAAAATATGTATTACGAACTTAACTAGAATGTAACAAAGTTAGGAAACACTTATTTTTTTAAAAAGAGAAAAGCTCACTTTAAGTGATAAGGAGGATCAAGTGAGAAGGTCTAACATATGTCTCTTTGGGGTCCTGAAGCCCAGATACAAGAAGAACAATATATAAGAGAAATATAAATAAAAAGGAATCTATACCTAGACATATTACAATAAAACTGAAAAAGAAAAAGGAAAAAACAACAAACACTTTAAAACAGCCAGACAGAGTGAATGAATTAAATACCAACAAATGGCAGTTTTCTTCTCAAGGGCAGCAGTGAAATATGGTTTTCAATGTCTTGAGAGAAAATACATGCCAACATAGAATTTTAACTAATTTAACTTTCAAAAATGAGAGTTACATAAAGATATTTATGGATAAACAACAACAAAAACGTTCTATCTAAAGTAAATTCTGGGGGTACTTGGACGGCTCAGTCAGGTAAGTGTCTGACTTTGGCTCAGGTCACAATCCCATGGTTAGTGAGTTCAAGCCTCGCGTCAGGCTCTATGCTGATAGCTCTGATAGCTTCAGATTCTGTGTCTCTCTTTCTCTCTGTCCCTCCCCCACTGTCACAATGTCAATCTCAATCTCTCTCTCTCTCTCTCTCTCTCTCTCTCTCTCTCTCTCAAAAATAAATAGAGGTGCCTGGGTGGCTCAGCTGGCTGAGTGTCTGACTTCATCTCAGGTCATAATCCCACAGTCCATGAGTTCGAGCCCCGCGTCAGTCTCTGTGATGACAGCTCAGAGCCTGGAGCCTGCTTCGGATTCTTTGTCTCCCTCTCTCTCTGCCCCTCCCATGCTCATGCTCTGTCTCAAAAATAAATAAAAACATAAATAAATAAACAAACAAACATGGGTGCCTGGGTGGCTCAGTTGGTTGAGTGTCCAACTTCAGCTCAGATCATGATCTCATGGTTCATGGGATCAAGCCCCACGTCGGGCTCTGTGCTGACAACTCAGAGCCTGGAGCCTGCTGGATTCTGTGTCTTCCTCTCTCTCTGCCCCTCCCCCACTCATACTCTGTCTCTCTCTCTCTCAAAAATGAATAAACACTAAAAAAATTTTTTAATAAAATAAAAACACTAAAAATTTTTTAAGTAAATTGTGAAAGAAAAGGAAAACAAGGCCAGAACAGTCAGAAACTCAGAATGAGGGGTGAACACAAAGGTAAACATATAAGTAAAGGTGAAATAAACTGGTGTACATAAAAATAATTCTTAAAAAAGTTCCTAACTTGTGGGGTGAACAAATACAGAACTGAGTATAAAACTAAAATATTAAGCAATAACAGTATGTCAATTGGAAGGTAGAATATGAGAGGTAAGCTGTTCAGCAATCCTTTTATTATTCAAGATGGGGATAGAACATCAAGATATGGTGTGATTTTGTATTTTAAATATGCAGAGTATATCTATGCTTAAGATGCAGGAAGCCACAGAAGAACTTTGTTCCCATATTAACAATGAAAACAAGCTAGACACAAAATCATAACTTTTCTCAACCTCATCAGAAAATAGATTAATTAAATCCAAAAGAATGGCAAACATCTCTAAGGAGATACCAGATAAATGAGCTGTTTCTCCTTTGACAGAGCATAACCAGATGACTATGGGTAAGAAGAAACAACTAAAATTCCAACAATTTCTTAAAGACCGATTGTGGGCTAATATGACACTTTAGAATAACTGGAAGCCCCAGATACTTACTTACAAACTCATTTCCATGTGCCTCTATTGCAGACTCAAGAGAAAGGGGTAGAAGGAAAACTCTTCTGCTTCTGGATGAAGGACAGAAAAATACCCAGCTCCCAGGGGTCAGGCAAAGATTTACTACTTCCTGGAGAGCAGTGCCAGTAAAAGCTGACTGCCCCTGGAGGGACTCAACAAGGTCACTTCAACCTAAGATGCTACACTGATCCAAAACTGAGACCAGTTGCCGATGTTGGATGGGCAGGAAATTGTTTACCACTGAAGATGCTCACAGATACAGACAGGATTTGGACATCGTGGACTGGGAGGCATGAATACTGAGAAAACCTCACTCCCATGGATTGGGTACACAGGACCTGCCTAGTATTGAGGTACCAGGAGAACCAACAAACCCTCCGCCCTCAACATAAGACAATCATTGAGTAACAAGCAAAATAACTCTTGTGAGAGGGGCAAATGCATAAGAGAGACCCATTCTGCGCAGGCATGCAGGGATTTGTGAAAGCTGAGGGTAGAGTAGGGATACTAAGTAAACCTTCTAATATCTCAGGCCCCACACAGAGAAGTGGCTGACCACCCCTGGAGGAATTTGAAGTCTGGAAAATGGAAAGTTACTATGGCAACAACAACAAGCCCAAACAAAGATCAAAAACTGAGACAATGGACTCAAAATTTGATGGAAGAAATGGAAGAAATAATTATACCCAATTATTATTGGGAATAAATGCCACAACCTCTATTTCTACCAATCCTCTAAAAATAATGTCTGGCATTCAATAAAAAGTTATAAAATGCAAAAAAAAAATAAATAAAAAAAGGCAAGAAAAAATTTATCAAGGGGTAAAGTAATCAATAGAACAGAACCCGGAGATAAATGCAATTTTGGAATTATAAGACAGGGAATTTATCAAAGCTAAAATAAATATGTTCATGGATCTAGTGGAAATTTGTACAACATGCATGAATTTTAGCAGAATGATATCAGTATAAAATAGTCCAATGCAAATGCTAGAAATAAAAAAAACAAAACAAAAACATGGTCTCAAAAGTAGAGAATCTTTTTGACAAACTACCCAGAAGATTGGACATAGCTCAGCCAAGAATTAATATGCTTGATAAATCAATAAAAAAATGTTCAAACTGAAATGCAAACAAAAGAAAATGGTGAATGCAAAAGAAGAGACCATTCATAGCTGTGAGATAATATAAAGTGACTTAATATATGTGTAATTGAAGTCAAGAAGGAGAACAGAGAACAGAGCAAAAATATCTGAAGACTTACTGGCTAGAAATTTTCAATATTAATGACAGGCAACAAGCCACAGTTCAAAATAGCTCTAAGAACTTCAAACAAAATTAAAATTTTTAAACAACAACCAGACACACTGAGGTCAAATAACTGAAAATGAAAAATAAAGAGAAAATTTTGAAGGCAGTCATGGTAGGGAAGGGTAGCATCACATACAGAAGAACAAATATAAAAATTGTAGTATATCTTAATTGAGAAACTATGTAAGCCAGAAAACAATACAGTACTGAGTGGGAAAAGAAAAACTTGTCTAAAGAGTAATGAATACTCCCCCCAAAATAAATTTCAATAATAATAGTAAAATAAAAATTCTTTTAGACATACAAAAGCTGAGAGCATTTTATTGTCATCAGACATACTCAACAAAAAAATGGTTAAAGGATGTACTTCACGCAGAAGAGTATAATAAAAGATGAAAATCTGGATTTATTCAAAGAAATGAAGAGCACTAGAAATGGTGAAAATTGAAGTAAATTTAAAAAATGGCTTTTGTCTTTCATCAGGGAACTACAAATCAAAACTGCAACGAGCTATCACCTCACACTTGTCAGAATGGCTAAAATTAACAGCACAAGAAACAACAGGTGTTGGGAAAGATGCAGAAAAAGGGGAAGGCTCTTACACCATTGGTGGGAATGCAAACTGGTACAGCCATTCTGGAAAACAGTATAGAGGTTCCTCAAAAAGTTAAAACTATAACTACCCTATGACCCAGCAATTGCAGTATTAGATATTTACTAATTCAAAGCAACACATGCACCTTGATGTTTATAGCAACATTATCAACAATAGCCAAATTATGGAAAAAGCCCAAATGCCCACTGACTAGTGAATAGAGAAGTTGTGGTATATATGTACAATGGATTATTACTCAGCCATAAAAGAGAATAAAATCTTGCCATTTGCGACAACATGGATGGAGCTAGAGTGTATTATGCTAAGTGAAATAAATCAGAGAAAGACAAACACCATATGATTTCACTCATATGTAGAATTTAAGAAACAAAACAGATGTACATAGGGGGAAAAAGAGAGAGAGAGAGAGAGAGAGGCAAACCATAAAACAGTCTTTTAACTATAGTGAACAAATTGAGGGTTGCTGGAGGGGAGGTGGGCAGGGAGATGGGTTAAATGAATGATGGGTATTAAGGAAGGCATTTGTTGTCATGAGCACTGGGTATTGTCTGTAAATAATGAATCACTCAATTCTACACCTGAAACTAATATTACACTATGTGTTAACTAACTAGAATTGAAATAAAAACATGAAACAAACAAAAAAAATGTATGGTTTTAAGGGCAGTAAGGCATCCAACTCTTGATTTTGGCTCAGGTCATGATCTCACAGTTGATGAGTTCAAGTCCCAAATTGGGCTCTACACTGACAGAGCACAGCCTGTCTTGGATTCTCTCTCTCTCCCTCTCTGCCCCTCCCCCACTTGCACTCTCTCACACTTTCTCGGTCTCAAAATAAATAAATAAACTGTTTAAAAATGTATGGTTTTTGTTTTGATTACTTTAAAAGATAATATACGATCTACAGCAAAAATTGGGGGAAAGTATATTTGGAAAGACTCAGTGAAGCTGAAAATGGGTAAGTAAAAACCTCCCAAACTAAAATTCTGTAGTGGGTTGAAGAGTGGGGCCCTCAAAAATATTCCAAACCATAACTCCCAGAACTTGTGAATGCGACCTTATTTGGTAAAAGGATCACTGTAGATGTAATTATATTAGAGATAATAAAGTGAAATCATCCTGGATGTAGAGTAGGCCCTAAATCTTTTCCTTATTAAAAATAAATAAATAATAAGCAGGCTATTTGAGACACAAGGGAGAGGGAGATATTAAGGTGGAGGTAGAGATTAGAAAAATGTATCAAAAGAAACCAAAGAAGAACAAAGGTTGCCAGCAGCCCCCAGAAGCAAGAAGAGGCAAGGGAAGAGTCTTCCCTAGAAGCTTTAGAGGAATACAGCTCTACTGACACCTCAGTTTTGGACTTTTGGACCCCTGAACTGTGAGCAAATATAGTTCTGTTGTTGTTTTAAGCTACTAAGTTTATGATGATTTGTTATAGCAACCCTAGGAAACTAATAAAATGCAAAGAGAAAATGTTGGGATAGAGGGAGGAACAATGACAACAAAACACCCAACAAGATTTTAAAACACACAACATATGCATAATTGGAATACCAGAAAGAGACAAAAAAGAGAATAGAACAGAACACATTTGAAATAATAAGGCAAACACCAAATAATAGATTCAGGATGCTCAAAAAACACCAAACAGAATAAATACCAAAAATCTACACCTTGGCATATCTATTCAAACTGCAGAAAAACTAAGAGTGAAAATCTTGAAATAAGCCAGGGTGGTGAGACTCTTTTCAATAGAGAAATAAGGATAAGAATTATAGCTGACATCATATCTGAAACAAAGCAAGCAAGAAGAGAGTGCAATGAAATATTTAAATTATTGAAAGCAAAACAAAACTAAGCCAGAGTTCTATATCCAGTGAAATTATTCTTTAAAAGTGTAGAAGAGTCATAGCTAATCCAATAAAATATAAAAGGAAATAAAAGGTATACAGATTAGGACGAATAAATAAAAAATGTCTTTGTTGATAGAAGGCATGATCATCTGTGTAGGAAAATCTGAATTAATAACAACAACAAAAACCCTGGAACTAACAGGCAATAACAGAAAGGTTGCAGGACACAAGGTTAATATACAAAAGTCAATTGCTTTCCTATATACCATCAATGAACAAATGGAATTAGAAATTAAAAACATTTGTAATGTTAATATAAATTATATATTTCGTATTAGTAATATAATTATATCATATTAGTATCACAAAGTATTTAGCTATAAATCTAAAAAAAATGTACAAGATCTATATGAGAAAAACTACAGAACTCTGATGAACAAAATCAAAGAACTAAATAAATGAAGAGATAGTCCATGTTCATGGATATGAAGACTCATCAAGATGTCAGTTCATCCCAATTTTATCTATAGATTTGATCCAATCCCAATCAAAATCCCAGCCAATTATTTTGTGGATATCAGCCAACTGATTTTAATGTTTATATGAAGAAGATGATGCAGAATAGTCAAGTTTGAAGAAGAACAAAGTGAGAGGACTGATGCTATCTGACTTACTCTAAAGCTATAGTAATCAAAACAGGGTGGTATTGATGAAGAATAGACAAATACATCAATAGAACTAAATAAAGAGTACAGAAATAGACACTGATAAATACAATAAACTGATCTTTGATAAAAGAGCAAAGGCAATATAATGGAGCAAAAATAGTCTTTTCAAGAAATGGTATTGAAAGAACTGGAAAATTACATGAAAAAAAAAAAAGAATCTAGACAAAGACTTTACACTTTTCATAAAAATTAACTCAAAATGTATCATAGACCTAAATGTGAAATACAAAACTATAAAATCAGAAGATAACATAGAAGAAAATCCAGATGACCATGGGTATGGTGATGCCTATTTAGATACAACACCAAAGGCATGATTCATGAAAGAAATTGTTGACAGCTGGACTTCATTAAAATTAAAAACTTCTGTAGGGGACCTGAGTGGCTCAGTTGGTTAAGCTTCTGACTCTTGATTTTAGCTCAGGTCATGACCTCGTGGTTCATGGGATCGGGCCCTGCAATGGACTTTCCACTGGCGGTGCGGCACCTGCTTGCGACTCGGGATTCTCTCTCACCCTCTCTCTTCACCCCTCCCTTGCTTGCACGCACGTGCACTCTTTCTCTCAAAATAAATACATAAAAACTTCTTTTCAAAGTTAAAAAAAAATTAAAAACTTCTGTCAAAGACAATGTCAAGAGAATGAGAAGATAAGTCACAGATTGGGAGAAAATATTTGTGAAAAATGTATTTGATAAAGAACTATTATGTAAAAATATACAAAGAACTCTTAACCTCTCCCCTTAACTATTAACCTCTCCTCTTAACTCTCCTCTTAACTCCTCCTTAATCTATTAGAGTGGTCAAAATCCAGGACACTGACAATACCAAATAGTGGTGAGGATGTGGAACAACAGGCCCTCTCGTTTACTGCTGTAGGAATACAAAATAGTATAACACTTTGTGAGACAGTTTGGTGATTTCTTACAATACTAAATATACTCTTGCCAGATGATCCAGCAATCATGCTCCTTGGTATTTGTCCAAAGCAGTTGAAAACAAATACCCACACAAAAATCTTCATGCTTGTTTATAGCAGCTGTGTTCATAGTTGCCAGAACTTGGAAGCACCTAAGATGTCCTTCAGTAGGTGGACAGATAAATAAACTGGTACATCCAGACAATGGAGTATTATTCAGTGCTAAAAACTAAGGAAATTTCAAGCTATGAAAAAAAGATATAAAGGAACCTTAAATGCATGTTACTAAGAGAAAGAAGCTAATCTGAATTAGCTACATACTGTATGATTCCAATTAGCTATATACTGTATGATTTCAAGTATATGATACTCCGTAAAAGGCAAAGCTGTGAAGATAAAAGATCAGTGGTTCCAGGGATTGGAAAGGAAGAGGCAAGGGATGAATAGGCAGAGCACAGAGTATTTTCAGGGCAGTGAATATACTATGTATAATACTTTAATGATGGACACATGTCATTGTACATTTGTCCAAACCCACAGACTCTATGACACCAAGGGTGAACCCTAAAGTAAACTATGGACTTTGAGTGATAATAGTGTATAAATGAAGGTTCCTCAGCTTTACAAAATGTACCGCTCTGATGGTAGATGTTGATAATGAGGGATGTTACACACATATGGTAGGTAGGATATATATATGAAATCTTTGTACCTTCCTCTCAATTTTGCTGTGAACGTAAAACTGACCTAAAAAAAAATCCTTTTAAAAAACCTTTCTCAGACAAACAAGAACAGAAAAATTTACCACCAGCAGATACGCTCCCAGAAGTTTTTCAAGGAGAAGGAAAATAACATAGGTCAGAAACTCAGATCTACATAAAGAAAGGAATGGAATCAATGAAAATAAAAGAATCTTTTGTTCTTATTCTTAATCTGTATGTGAGAGAATTTCAATTAATTAGCATAAGAATAATAACAAAGTATATAATTCCAAGCCAGTAAAGAGAAAAAAGAAGTGGAATGAAAAATAATGAAAACATAGCAATTTTAAAATGATAAAAAATAATAAAGGACAAAATGGAAACAGAAAAATAAGGCAAAGTAGAAAATTTTAAATAAATTATTGGGAACAAGTTCATATAAATCGTCACAATAAATATAGATAGAACAAACTTTCTGGTTAAAAAAAAGGTATTTTCAGGTTGCATTATACATATAAATTTAGCATTATTTACAATTTAAGGACAAAGAAGTGTTGAAAGTTAAAAGAGTAAGTAAAAGATATGAAGAAAATGCTACCTAAAATAAAGTGGTGTATCTATTTACACCGAACTATAAGATTTGAGGGCACTCCAAACCATCAAATGTAAGATTTCTGAAACCAACTGTGAGTTTGGGGGCACTCAAATCTACACTTAGTTTCCATAATTTGCTAGAACTCACAGAATTTACCAAGAGCTATTATAGTCATATGTATGGTTTACTAAAGGGAAAGGATACACTAAAATCAGTGAAGAGAAGAAACACACAGGGCAGAATCTGGGCAAGTTCCAAACGCAAGCTCTGATTGTCATTGGGACACAGTACTCTACAGTACTGATGTACGACATATAAACAGGGTATTGCCAACCCAAAATTTCATCGCATGTTTGGTGTCCAGAGTTTTTACTGCAGCTTCATTACCTAGGCATGCGTACTTGACTGATTTCCCAAGTGCTTAAAATGACTCTCCAGGCTTTCCTCATAATATTTATAGACCGGAAAAAATAAAATCTCCAAAGTTAGAAAAGAAAATAATCTCAGAGCTGAAGTTAATGTAAAAAAAAAAAATAAAAACCTAATAGTAGGCTTAATCAAAGAAGAGTTGATTTTTTTAAAGAGTTGATTCTTTTTAAAAAAAAATGCAATTTAGGGGCGCCTGGGTGGCTCAGTCGGTTGAGCGACCGACTTCGGCTCAGGTCATGATTTCACGGTTCGTGGGTTCAAGCCCTGTGTAGGGCTCTGTGCTGACAGCTTGGAGCCTGGAGCCTGCTTCAGATTCTGTGTCTTTCTCTCTCTGCCCCTCCCCTGCTCACACACTGTCAATTTCTCTCTCAAAAAATAAATAAACATCAAAAAAAAATTTTAATGCAATTTACACAAAACTTCAGTGTGATTAAAAAGACAACAGATGAACAAATGTCAAAATCATAAACAAATAAACAAACATTAAACTTTTAAAAAGAATAGACAAGTACTATTGATAAATCTATAGCAATAAATTAAAAAACAAACAGAACTGATATTTTTAAAGAAATTCTGAGTAGCTCTGTAACTATAAAAGTAAATCCACAATTATAATTGTCCGATAGACCAAACATCACTCCCAGGTAGTTTTACAAGTATTACCAAATTTTCAAAGAACAGATTCTCTAATCTAACTTCTTACAGAAAGTAAATTAAGAAAGAACCCTCTCCATTCCATTCTATAAAGCTAATATAGCTCTGATAACAAAACTAGCTATCTAAATTAAAAAATGTTAAAACTACAAATACACGTCACTCATGCATGAATATCATGAACATAGTATTTTCAAAAACAATGTGTGTAAAGAAGCAATATATTGCAATTAAGTTATATCTATCTTGGAAATGCAAGTAAGATTTAATATTTCCTAATATTTAATAATATCTATGAATGTTGATCACAGAGCGTGAGCAGGGGAGGGGCAGAGAGAGAGGGAAGGGGCAGAGAGAGAGGGAGACACAGAATCAGAAGCAGGCTCCACTCTGACCTGTCAGCACAGAGCCCTACGTGGGGTTCTAACCCACGAACCGTGAGATCATGACCTGAGCCGAAGTCGGACGCTTAACCGACTGAGCCACCCAGGCACCCCATAAATGGAAATAAATGAATTTAAAAAATACAGTTTTGTATGAGAAAAAACAGAAAGTAAACAAAAATGTTTCCATATTTTTGTCAAAATAATTAACACTGTTGATTCATATAGTATACAAAAATTAGTTTAACCTTTCCAAAGAACAACTTGGTATTGAACTTAAAATTGTTCAAACACTCCTTAACACATTAATTTTACCTAGATGAAAAATACAGGCTTTGGAATGGGTCAGTCCTTGGTTCAAATACTGACTTCAACTCTTACTAGCTTTTTGACTCTGAGTATATAAAATAGGAAATTAATACCCACCTCACAGGTATTTTGGGAGAGATAAATGAGCTAATGTTTACAAAGGGCTTAGCTCAGGCTCAGACCTGTAGAAGGTGCTCAATAAATAGTCATTATCAATTTTAAGTTAAGAGTTCATCTTAAGATAACTATGAGGGGGGCGCCTGGGTGGCTCAGTCGGTTAAGCATCGGACTTCAGCTCAGGTCACGATCTCACGGTCCTGAGTTCGAGCCCCGCGTGGGGCTCTGTGCTGACTGCTCAGAGCCTGGAGCCTGTTTCAGATTCTGTGTCTCTCTCTCTCTCTCTGACCCTCCCCCGTTCACGCTCTGTCTCTCTCTGTCTCAAAAATAAATAAACGTTAAAGAAAAAAGATAACTATGAGGGATGTGCTTTAAAATACATTTTAATAGTCAACAGAGAATCAATTTATAATAACTGCCAAATAACCGAGATATAACAGGTAACAAATAGCTTAGATAAGCTTTTTTGTAGTCATCAAAATAAGGAATATCTGCTGTCACTGGAAAATATTATTGTTGGGTCAATTAGAAAAACACACTTGTAATTATAAGTCCAAATTTTAGTATATTTTATAAGTGTGTGGGTACATACATATAAACTCAGTTGAAAACCTGAGGTGGTGAGGTGTGTAGGGATTTTGTTAGCATTTGTATTGATTCTGGGATATGAGATTTCTTATTCATACACTGGGTTTTTTCCCCAAACATTAACAAAGATGAAATACTTCTTTTATAAATGAAGAAACATAATACCTATGCAGTAATTATACCTAAAAATAATACTTTTCAAAGTATTAAAGTATTTTCTTGCCTGTCATTACATTTCTTTGTATCTTTTGGCATAAATATTTTAACTGGTTGTGATTCATCACTTATTTTTCTTTCATAGTATCACCTTACAGGGATAAACTTTCTGCTTGTTTCTGCGATACCAGATACAGACAGGGAGTCATTAAGCAAGTAACTTTGAAAAGATACCGTATCCTGGATTTAACATTTACTCCCATGACAGAATTATTCATGAGATTTAGCAGAGGAGGATCAATTCAGGTGAATTGATATTACTGACAGAAAAGCTACAATAAGTTTTCAGCCATTTCTCTGTTATTCTGATATACAAATTATTTAAACATTGCCTCATTCACATTTTAAGATCCAATAGTAAAAAGTTCAAAATAAAATGTTGGATACAGCAATATATCTCAAAGTATATTCCTGCAGGCCAAAGTTTTAAAGAAAAATGTCTGCCTTTTAGTTCACTGAATTTATTAGAACACCTTTGTTTTTACTTTATGACTTGTATTTGGCTGAGAATATAATGGTGAGTGTGAGTGGAGAGTTTCTGCCCAGTGGGATTTTTTTTTTTTTTTAGTCCGGAAACCAACCCAATAGGACATTCAATGTAGCTCAGAAAATGGTAATATCCTTCCCTCATAAGATCTAATAGTATTCACCTCATGTATTAAAGACTTTCAAAGTTTCGAGGGCATAAGAACCAGAGCTTGAATAATGTGGAGATGCCCAGCCCTCTCTCCAGAGACTTGGATACAGTAGATATGAAAAAAAGAACTATGAGTCTGCAGATTTAACAAGAATTTACATATTTCTGACACAGATAATCTGCATTCCACACTTTGGAAAACATTAGCATCTGATGTAACCAGTACTTCTGAATTTTGCAAAAGCAGGAAGAGAACAGAAGTGATTTCAAATTCCTGAAAGCTCTCTCTGGTTTCCTGGAATGATCAAACAATAGTTGTCGGATTTAGATATAAATAGAACATTACATAATTTAACGTATAATTTAAATTATACCTGAGTGGTTAGTGCAACCACCTTGCTGGTGATTATACCACAGAGACGAGTATGCCTCTGATACAGACTGAATGGCTGTGCCCCCCACCCAACCCCCGAAGTCATATGGTAAAACTAATGCCCAGTGTGATAGTATTTGGAAGTGGGACTTTGGGGAGGTGGTTAGGTCAAGAGGGTGAAGCCTTCATGAATATAATTTATACTCTCATAAAAGCTCTCAGACCTGAGAGCCACCTTGCCTCTTCTGTCATGTGAAGGCACAAAAAGTTGGCTGCCTCTGAACCAACAAGTGGGCTCTCACCAAACCCTGAATTTGCTGTGGCCCTGATCTCGGACCTCTTAGCCTTCAGAACCACGAGAAAGTGTTCATTGTTTACAAGCCACCCAGTCTATAGTATTTTGCTATAGCAACTGGAACAGACTAAGGCAGCATCTGACTCCCCTTTTGAATGGGGCAGAAACCCACAGTGTCTGAGGTCAGAGTTGATTGGTACTACCAATGAAACACTGAAAAATCCAGCTGTGTTTTGGGTTCATCACACAACTTGAACGATTTTTCAAACCTTTTGGAGTCCGTAAAACTAAAAACTCATTTTGTCAAGTACTTTCACCCCTAATTTTTAAACCCATGTGTATTTTAAGAGAAATTTAATCCATATGTTTCTGATTCATTTATACTTAAATCATCAAAATGTTGTTTTGTAAGAGCTATTTGATGTCCAAGGTTTTCTGAGCTTTGTAAACCTCTTGTCTTAGAAACAGAATGCTGTGTTGTGCCAGAGGTTTGGGTCCTGGTTGAAATGCCAAAACCAGGAGGTTTCAGTGGGTTCCACATTTACCACAGAAAGCTTCCTCTTTCGATCAGCACAAAACAAGACCAAACCCCAGAGGCTGGTTGACACTATTCTCACTTTATCATCATACTCTTTTTCTCTTCATGTTGTAGGGGTACTGAGGGGTCTGAAGTTTTGTTTGGTGTTTATGAAGCTTCTCCAGGAGGATGATTATACAAGGTTTCTGTAACCTTGGGGATTGCTCAAAGCTGTTTAATTACAGTGCAAAGCCAAAAACATAGACTTTTGAAATTTAAAACATACATTCGGACAGAAAAACAAGTAGTTTACATTTCAAGAGGGACTCAATTCTTTTCAAAAGGTGTCCATCTATCTTTCCATTTTTTTTATCTTTCCATTTTTAACTTCTTAACAGAAATATATTTAGACAAGAAAAGTTGTTAACTGATACCTCTCTATAATTTTTATTTACAAAAAATATGATCACTAGTTTCATGATATTAAACATATGAATCCAATAAAAGTACATTTTCAAAATTATTTCCGCTCAATGATTAGAATATTTTAGCAGGTTTTGAGGAAATAACATAACGCTTTAAAATCATTTAATAATCAGTTTTAGGACCTTGTAAAACACATTGCACTATGTGTTACATGAGCGATAAAACACAAATACATCTTAAAATAATTAACGATACAATTTTCTTTGAGTCATTTACTAATTGTTTTTTTTAAGCACTTATAAAATACACCATAAAGTATTACCCGGATTTTAAACTATTGGTGTACAGAACATCCTGCTTCTTGTTTTTGAGACACTTCACAAGGAAAATCCAAGGTCACTTAGCTTGCGGTTTGGAGTCCTACAGGTTTTTCAATTTTTCTTCTCCCTTTGGCTGAACTTTTTGATAAAAATGAGACACTGGAGATTGTGAAACATGAATGGGTTTCGTCCTTGAGTTTTGCATTTTAGTTACCCTTAAACCTTGACTTTCCAAAAGCTTGATGGATACTGTTAAGGCTTCAACCAATTTTAAGTGTTCAGTTTTATGATTTTTCTTTAATTGCTTATGTAACCTGCAGCCTTCTCCTATTCATTAAAATGGTTTTGCAAATAACTTAAGGCCTGTTGCTTTGACAAATAAAAACCAGGCTTATTATTCTGCCTATAATTGAACAATAATTACAATGTTGATTATCTTTTGTTGGGCTTGCTTAATAACGCCCTAAGTGGTTTAGTGGGATTTATAGCTTCCAGGATTTGAACAAGAGGTCACAGAGGTCTTTACTTTTTGCCAGCTGACCTTTTGTTTGAGTTTAAATTAACTCAATTGGTGCTGCTTTTTATATCTGCTCTCAAAAGTCAGGCCTGTACATTATATAGACCTCTACAGGTGTCTAATAAAGTTATTTTTATTTTTTATTAAAATTATATTTAAATATCTAGGTGATTTAAAAATAAGATGAACTGATGTTTATCACTGCAAACACAGTCATGTAAATGACAGAACAGTTATATCTACCACATACTTCAATGAATATTTAACTGTTCTCTGCAAACTCATAAATATTGGTTGTTAAAATAGGCATTTTTTTTTCTTTTTTAAATAACTTTTGTTTTTAAGTTTCTTTATTTTGAGAGAGAGAGAGAGAGAGTACAAGTGGGGGAGGGGGAGAGAGAGGGAGAAAGAGAATCCTAAGCGGGCTCCATACTGTCAGCACAGAGCCTGATGAGGGGCTTGAACCCACAGACGGCAAGATCATGACCTGAGGCGAAATCAAGTCTGCCACTTAACCGACTGAGCTGCCCTGGTGCCCCAAAGCCTTTTTTTTTTTCCTATTCACCTTTCTATACTCTTAAAGAAGGCTGTAACTATGTTTGTTCTTTTCTTAAACAAAAACAAGTTCATAATAATTACATCTGATAATTATGAGCAAAGTCTGAATATTTGAAAAAAATCCTTGTCTTTCTCATGCATTTTTATCTGCTTAGCCTGTGGAACAGGAAGAAAGGACTTTTATAATTAGTTTTAGGATTCATCCACCAGTGTGCTTAGTATCTGCCACGTACCTGGTTTTACAGAGATAAAGGAAATTGGTCCCTGCTGTCCATAAGTTCAGGGTCAAGACAAGAATATTGTTTTCTCCTTTCAGTATTATATATTTCCTTAGACACAAATCCAAGTGTTTTCTGTCATATTACATAGCTTAGGCCTCCTAGGACAGGGGTTATAAACAATCTTGACTCTTTGTTGAGGAGAAAGCAGTGTTTTACCGTGCTATTATCCGTGGCTTTTCCCTGACTGAACAGCACCATCTCCCAGTGAGGGTCAATGCCTTTTTGGATGCTTAGGTCTCATGTGTCTGTTGGAAAATCAGCTCCTACTTTAGTTACCATCATCAGCAACCACCTCCTGCAGAGATGGGCATATCACCGGATTTACTGCAATGAACGTACAATAGTCTGATCCCAAGGGTATGATACTTGCTCAGACAGCTTCAAATGCAAATGTTTCTAACAGTGTGAGATGAAAAAGAAGTACGGTTTAAAGGGTTCTGGACTTTGGGGCGCCTGGGTGGCGCAGTCGGTTGGGCGTCCGACTTCAGCCAGGTCACGATCTCGCGGTCCGTGAGTTCGAGCCCCGCGTCAGGCTCTGGGCTGATGGCTCAGAGCCTGGAGCCTGTTTCCGATTCTGTGTCTCCCTCTCTCTCTGCCCCTCCCCCATTCATGCTATGTCTCTCTCTGTCCCAAAAATAAATAAAAAACGTTGAAAAAAAAAATTTAAAAAAAAAAAATAAAAAAAAAAAATAAATAAAGGGTTCTGGACTTGGAATCAAATGTTTTAGCATCAGCTTTCCTAATTGTAGGTACGGGCAAATTTTCGATCCCTAAACCTGTGACCTTATCTGCAAAATGGGGACCATACTTATCTCGCAAGTTTTTGTCTGTGTTTGGCCAGGAATAAGTGAGATTCATATAGGTGAAAGTTCAAGGCACCGTGTCTAGCATGCAGAAAGCAAGCATTAAACATCAATTGGATCAAAGCGGAAGGAAAGTATCCACCATTCCTTTAAGCAACAAGTGTCGTGCACTCAGCTGTTTCCTGGAAAATGAAAAATGAGCAACATGGCATTCCTGCTTTTGAAGAGTTTGGTTATATTTACTTGAGCCTAGGAACTAGACAGCTTCTGTATTGTTGGCTCATCTGTCACAAGCTTCATCTACCATAGCTTCCTCCATCCAGCTGGTCAGATCAACAGACAGGACTATTGCTGTCAATCGGGATAAAGAATTAGTTGCTGACAATCCCTTTGCATTTGTTCTCTGTCCAAGAGATTAGGCTCCAGAACTCTTATACATGTTGTTGAAAATAAAGTATTCTAATTTCCTAAGAATAAAAACAATATTATTTTTTCTTAATATTTGAGAGAAAGAGAGAGAGAGAGAGAGAGAGAGAGAGAGAGACCATGAGCAGGGGAGAGGGCCGAGAAAAAGAGACAGAATCTGAGGCAGGCTCAGGCTCTCAGCGCAGAGCCAGATGTGGGGCTCAGACCCACGAGCAGTGAGATAATGACCTGAGTCGAAGTCGGATGCTTAACCGACTGAGCCACCCAAGCGCCCCCAAATACTGTTTCTCTATAGAAAAACAGTACTAGTTCTACTATTTATTTTCTGGAAATCTCTTCCTGTGTCTATATTTCGCATTTGATAAAGAATAGATTAGACAAATAGTTGCTAACATCCCTTCTAATTTCAACATTCTCTTTTTTATGATGCAGGCTACTGTTTTGAAAAATGAATCCTTCCCAGATAGGTGATTGGAGAAGACAAAGCAGGGGTACTTGGGTGGCTCAGTCGATTAAGTGTCCGACTCTTGATTTTGGCTCAGATCATGATCTCACAGTTTGTGGGTTCAAGCCCTGTGTCAGGCTCCACGCTGACAGTGTGGGACCTGCTTCGATTCTCTCTCTCGTCCTCTCTCTCTGCCCCTCCCTTTGTGATCTCTCTCACTCTCTCTCTCAAAATAAACAAACTTGACATTTTTTTAAGTTGAGAGTAGCTACAGTGTTACTGCCAGTGCTCTAAATAATAAGCCTCTTTAGTATTCACAGTTATCTGTTAACTGAGAATGGAAAGTCACAACACATATATTTAAATTCTTTTCATACTGTTTTTTGCTGAGTTGTGGGTGATTACAGTGGTTTGGGGCACTTTCATCATTTGGGTTGCACATTTCATATCCATGTTAATGCCTATTGTGAGTGCCTTTAATATTAAAATGCATACCAGCTCTGCAACTTATAATACATGTGACTAGGATAAAATATTTAACATTTAGAACCTCAAAATTTTTTTGCTTCTATAAAATAGAGCCAACAATATCAAACTAACAACACTTTTAAGTCCTTATCACAGTGTCTAACATGAACCCAATAAAGTTTTTACATTTTTAAAAATTTTCTTTTTCTTTTTCTTTTATTTTTCAATATATGAAATTTATTGTCAAATTGGTTTCCATACAACACCCAGTGCTCATCCCAAAAGGTGCCCTCCTCAATACCCATCCCCCACCCTCCCACCCCCCATCAACCCTCAGTTTGTTCTCAGTTTTTAACAGTCTCTTATGCTTTGGCTCTCTCCCACTCTAACCTCTTTTTTTTTTTTCCTTCCCCTCTCCCATGGGTTTCTGTTAAGTTTCTCAGGATCCACATAAGAGTGAAACCATATGGTATCTGTCTTTCTCTGTATGGCTTATTTCACTTAGCATCACACTCTCCAGTTCCATCCACGTTGCTACAAAGGGCCATATTTCGTTATTTCTCATTGTCATGTAGTACTCCATTGTGTATATAAACCACAATTTCTTTATCCATTCATCAGTTGATGGACATTTAGGCTCTTTCCATTATTTGGCTATTGTTGAGAGTGCTGCTATAAACATTGGGGTACAAGTGCCCCTATGCATCAGTACTCCTGTATCCCTTGGGTAAATTCCTAGCAGTGCTGTTGCTGGGTCATAGGGTAGGTCTATTTTTAATTTTCTGAGGAACCTCCACACTGTTTTCCAGAGTGGCTGCACCAGTTTGCCTTCCCACCAACAGTGCAAGAGGGTTCCCATTTCTCCACATCCTCTCCAGGATCTATAGTCTCCTGATTTGTTCATTTCGGCCACTCTGACTGGCGTGAGGTGATATCTGAGTGTGGTTTTGATTTGTATTTCCCTGATAAGGAGCAACGTTGAGCATCTTTTCATGTGCCTGTTGGCCATCCAGATGTCTTCTTTAGAGAAGTGTCTATTCATGTTTTCTGCCCATTTCTTCACTGGGTTATTTGTTTTTCGGGTGTGGAGTTTGATGAGCTCTTTATAGATTTTGGATACTAGCCCTTTGTCCGATATGTCATTTGTAAATATCTTTTCCCATTCCGTTGGTTGCCTTTTAGTTTTGTTGGTTGTTTCCTTTGCTGTGCAGAAGCTTTTTATCTTCATAAGGTCCCAGTAATTCACTTTTGCTTTTAATTCCCTTGCCTTTGGGGATGTGTCGAGTAAGAGATTGCTATGGCTGAGGTCAGAGAGGTCTTTTCCTGCTTTCTCCTCTAGGGTTTTGATGGTTTCCTGTCTCACATTCAGGTCCTTTATCCATTTTGAGTTTATTTTTGTGAATGGTGTGAGAAAGTGGTCTAGTTTCAACCTTCTGCATGTTGCTGTCCAGTTCTCCCAGCACCATTTGTTAAAGAGACTGTCTTTTTTCCATTGGATGTTCTTACCTGCTTTGTCAAAGATTAGTTGGCCATACGTTTGTGGGTCTAGTTCTGGGGTTTCTATTCTATTCCATTGGTCTATGTGTCTGTTTTTGTGCCAATACCATGCTGTCCTGATGATTACAGCTTTGTAGTAGAGGCTAAAGTCTGGGATTGTGATGCCTCCTGCTTTGGTCGTCTTCTTCAAAATTACTTTGGCTATTCAGGGCCTTTTGTGGTTCCATATGAATTTTAGAATTGCTTGTTCTAGTTTCGAGAAGAATGCTGGTGCAATTTTGATTGGGATTGCATTGAATGTGTAGATAGCTTTGGGTAGTATTGACATTTTGACAAGATTTATTCTTCCGATCCATTAGCAGGGAATGTCTTTCCATTTCTTTATATCTTCTTCAATTACCTGCATAAGCTTTCTATAGTCTCCAGCATATAGATCTTTTACATCTTTGGTTAGATTTATTCCTAGGTATTTTATGCTTCTTGGTGCAATTGTGAATGGGATCAGTTTCTTTATTTGTATTTCTGTTGCTTCATTGTTAGTGTATAAGAATGCAACTGATTTCTGTACATTGATTTTGTATCCTGCAACTTTGCTGAATTCGTAAGTTTTTACATTTTAATTAAAAAATTAAATACGTGTATCTTGGCATAGAGTTATTGACTTTAAACATATTCATTCAAATATTTGATAAGCCTACCCTATACACACACACCTCATCAGAATAGGCTAAGAAAAAAGTCTACATTCCTTTTTGCTATAAAAGCTCATAATCTATCTCAGGAAAAGATTCAAGAAAAGCTGGATGACAATAAAGTAGTTGTTATAAGAAACTCCATAAAACAGTATTTGTTAAAGAGCAAATTAGTGGCAAGACAATATTTATAAATGGATTCAGAGACAGGAGACATCATGGTTAGAAAAGTCCGTGTGGAACAGCTGATGAGCCAGGTTAATGCGAATTGCTCAAACTGATGCAAAACGTGAATCACCGCATAAGCCAGAGGAAAAGTTTTCAGGAAAACATACAATAACACCCTAGATGTATATGTGCATGCATGCACACACATGAACACACACACACACACACACACAAGAAGCTTTTTTAGGATAAGTTATATAAATCACCACAGTGCCTGACCTGTCATCAAACAGATAATAATTGTTACTTCCTATTGCAGAAGCCATGAATTTGTAGCTCATCAGACAAATTAAATCCACATACACATTCTCTTTAGCCACAGCTTTTTCACCCCATAACCCATAAGCCAGCTTTTAAATAGTGGAGGATTTCATAATTAAAAAAAAAAAAATCTGAGTCTCTGGTCTCTCTTGAAAAGTCCTAAAGACTTGCTATAACTGAGCCTGCATTTCCTTAACACCAACCTACTGGGACTGAATTGTTGCAGCTGCTTCCTTTAAACTTGACCCCAATCACTAAGGTCTCCAACAACACAGTCAGTGCTCACAGATGTACTTAAACCCAGGGCATACACTGGCTACTGCCCTGTTGAGTTTGGCATTTGCAACCCCCCCCCCCCCCCAAACCCTGGAAGAAAGCTCCGTTTGCTCCAGTCTCCTGGGGAACCCATCAAGAAAGCACCTGGGTCAGGCTGGGAGGTGAGTGATCAGGGAAGCTTTGGAAGGAAAAAAATACCAAAAGGCATCTTCCCTTGTCTCCTCCTGGCTAATACCTTCCAGAGTAGACTGATGAGACGACTTAAGGCTTTTCTCACCACTTAAAGTTCTGAAGGGCTAAATACAAGGCCCAGTGAAAAGATTCGCTGGTTCTAATCTATTTTGGGGGGGAGGGAGGTTACCTTTCTATTGCCATTTGGTCCCCTCACAAAAAAAGCAGTTAGGAATTGAGTGCAG
Organism: Neofelis nebulosa; assembly: GCF_028018385.1. Classification (NCBI taxonomy): domain Eukaryota; kingdom Metazoa; phylum Chordata; class Mammalia; order Carnivora; family Felidae; genus Neofelis; species Neofelis nebulosa. Next base: position 36,175,727 of record NC_080782.1, on the reverse strand, counting down.
AAGTCCTGGTGAGGAAAAAAATGAGTGGATATTTAGAGGGAATGTACTTAGGCATCTCTTCCAAATCTAATTGGAGTAATAAGCAGCTTAACAAGCTGCAAAGCAGGGACCAAGACAGCCATTCCAATTCCCTCTCTGCTATAGGATATGCCTTAGGTGCACTGAAGGGATTCTATAGCCTAAATAATACTGGGCAACCCTATTTGCCTTGAAAAGCTTAGTCAATATATGTATATATTTGTCCCAAATGTCAAGATTCACTTTAGAGTTGGCCATGTAAAAGAACATCCCCAAAATAATAAAAATCATTTCTGTGACTAAAAAGACTAGAAAATTCCATGGAATTTTAAAAATAAGCAACAGCAATCCAGAGCTGCCATGTGGGAGATTCAACGGCGAGAGCAGAATCAGAATGAAGCACGTCTAGCAGCAGAATGAATAATTCAGATCTGGTATTGAGCCCATGCAGTTGTTCATATAAGTATTCTTGGGAGACAGAAGGAAAGCTAGATGCAGCAAATTAGTGAATAAACAAGAGTATAACTGGAACATTAGGCTGTCATAGCCTGCCACGATCAATTTTTATGGAGGAAAGAAACTGTGTTTTTGGTTTCGCCACTCATGTGACACAGTAAAACCCTAACTTAACCAGACAGGTGAGTGTAATGGCCCCTGTCTGGTTCAGCCAAGTCTTCAGATATTTTCTCTCTCATTCAAAGATGATACCATACAGTACTTTTAGCATTAAGAATTGTCAGAATATTGTAAGAGGGGGCATTTGCTAGCAAGTTTCTTAACCCTTTTATGCCCCCCAGTTCTGCATTTCTCAAATGAAGAAAATAGTCCCAATTCGTGTGGTTGGTTATCATGTACTTAGTGGGGAGTCTAACTCATAGTAAAGGTGCAACATCACAATTATTGTTGTTCACATAGCACTCCACCAAAAAATAATACTTCTAAAATTTTTTAAACTGGAAATTGTGTATTCACATAGTAATTTAAGGTATTATAGAATTTTTTTCCTCTCAAAGAGCAGAGTAAATAGCATTATCCTTATTTTATATGTAAGAAGTCTGAGGTGGGGATATTTGAGTGACCTAACCAAGAAAAGTACAGGGCCATGGTGGAGCACAAACCAAAGCCTGGGGCTCCCCTCACAATTCTGTGGCGCCTAGTCTTTCTCTGTGTAATCAAATAAGGACCAAAAAGAAAGTGTCTCCACGACACTAACACAGAAAAAATAAAACTCCATGTGGTTACCTATACCACAGTTTTGTTCTAAGAAAGTGAACAGAAAACAGAAAAATTACCTCTGAACTGAAATGCTCATTGATAGATGTCCTGCATTTTAATAAAGCATCATTTACTTGCTTACATACAGGATGCTCTGAAGACAATCTTATAAGTAACCAGTTTTAGGCAGTGAACGATTTAACCCTGTTTCACAAAGTCCTCTTTCCAAGCACCATGATGATTGTGGTATCAGTGTACAACTTCCACCTTTGTGACAACTCATGAAGTTACTTTGTTCGGTTTCTTTCTGGAAGGAATGAGAAAAATATTGTGGCCATTTTGGAATTGTATGTGAATTGTGGGTGAATTAAAGTACTTATGCTTCTCCATGGAATATTCCTGCATTAAGATGCCAACTATTAACATGTCATACTCCATTCCTCATTCCCCCAACTGACATTGGGCAAATTCTAAATACAGACAAAGCTAATAACATGGCTCCATTAAACAAATACTATAATTTTGGGATCCATAACATATGTTACTATAAACATGGTTTCTACCTCCAAATTCTTCTTTTTAGCTATGTAAAAACTCCTAAAAGTTCTTAGAGCTTAGCATATTATCAAACACATTCACAAATATTTCCATGGGCACTTGGGTGGCTCAGCTGGTTAAGCATTCAATTCTGGATTTCGGCTCAGGTCATGATCTCTCGGTTCGTGGGATCCAGCCCTGTGTCACGCTCTGCGCTGACAGTGTGGAGCCTGCTTGACATTCTCTCTCTTCCTCTCTCTCTCTGCCCCTCCTCTGCTCATGCTCTCTCTCTCTCTCTTTCTCAAAAACAAATTAAAAAATTCAAATATTTCTATAAGTATTCAAAACCATTGCTTGAGAACAATGCACTGTAAATTAAAATGTACAGGTCACATGGATTTCTCCCCACTTATTATATTCAGACTGTTTTTCCTTAGAAATATGTACTTGGAGCTTTTATTACATGCAATACCAATATCAGAGAGTACCTGCCATTGTTCTACAGCTATTGATTCCTGACTGTTTAAATTAGAATGCATTATCTCAAAGTAAGTATTAGTTTATTTTCTCTTTTAATAAATTAAATACCCATGATATTGGTGACTGCATTACCAAGAGGAAATCCAAACTTTAGTTCTTGAAAAAAATTTTTAATGTTTATTTGAGAGGGAGAGAGAGAAGGAAAGCATTGAAGGAACAGAGAGGAGAGAGAGAGAAAGAGAGAGAGAGAGAGAGAGAGAGAGAGAATGACAAGTAGGCTCCACACTGTTGGTGCAGAGCCTGACATAGGGCTCAAACTCATGAACCATGAGATCATGACCTAAGCTGATATTAAGAGCCATTTATTTTTTTTTAATTTTTTTTAACGTTTATTTATTTTTGAGACAGAGAGAGACAGAGCATGAATGGGGGAGGGTCAGAGAGAGAGAGGGAGACACAGAATCTGAAACAGGCTCCAGGCTCTGAGCTGTCAGCACAGAGCCCGACGCGGGGCTCGAACTCACGGACTGTGAGATCATGACCTGAGCCGAAGTCGGCCGCTCAACCAACTGAGCCACCCAGGCGCCCCAGAACCTGCATTTTTATATACTAACAATGAACAATACAAAAGTTAAGAAAATAATTCCATTTATAGTAGTATCAAAAAGAATAAAGTATTTAGGAATAAATTTAACCAAATAGGTGAAAGACTTATATACTTCAAACCACAAAGCATGGCTGAAAGAAACTTTAAAAGACACAAATAAATGGAAAAAACATCCCATATTTATGAATTGGAAGGCTTAATACTGTTAAGACGTCTATATTATCCAAAGCAAAATCTATAGATTCAGTGTAATCCCCATAAAAATCCCAGTGACATTTTTTTGCCAAAATAGAAAAACCCCAGCTTAAATTCATATGGACTCTCAAGGGACCCTGAATAACCAGAACAATCTTGAAAAGTAGGAACAAAGTTGGCTGTCTCACATTTCCTGATTTCAAAACTTGCTATAAAGCTACTGTAATCAAAACAGTGCAGAACTGGCATACAGATATGTAGACCAATGGAAGAAAGCTCAGAAATAAACCTTTACATATATGGTCAAATGATTTTGAACAAGGGTACTGAGACCGTTCAATGGCTAAAGGATGATCTTTTCAACCAACAGTGTTGGGAAAACTGGAAATCCATACATGAAGGAAAATAGCTGGATACTTACATTTACCATACACAAAAATTAAGTTAAAAAATGGATCAAAGGCCTGACAGTAAAAATCAAAACTATAAAAAACTCTTAGAATAAAACAAGGAGAAAAGCTTAATAGCATTGGATTTGGCAATGATTTTTGGGATATGACACCAAAATCATTGGCAATAAAAAATAAATTTGACTTCATCAAAAATTAAAAATGTGTGCATTAGGGGTGCCTGGGTGGCTCAGTGGATTAAGCATTTGACTCTTGATTTCAGCTCACGTCACGATCTCAGGGTCATGAGATCAACCCCTGCGTATCTCTCTCTCTCTCTCTCTCTCTCTCTCTCTCTCTTGCTTTCTCTCTCTCTCTCACTTGTGCACGTAGACTCTCTCACTGCCCTTCCCCTGCTTGCACACATGCACGCTCTCTCTCTCTCTCTCTCTCAAAAAAAAAAAATTAAAAATTTGTGCATTAAAGAACAGTATTAACAAAGTGAAAGGGCAACCCATGGGATGGGCGAACATATCTGCAAATCATATATCTGATAAGGGGTTAATATCCAGAATATAAGAACTCCTACAACGCAACAAAAAAGACTTTTTTAAGTGACCAAAGGACTTGAATGCACATTTCTGCATAAAGAGACATACAAATGACCAATAAGCACATGAAAAGATTCTCAATGTCACTAGTCATTAGAGAAATGCAAATCAAAACCACAAGGATATACCACCTCACACCCACTAGGATGGCTATCATAAAGAAAATAATAAATATCAGTGAAGAAGTGAAATTGAAACTTCTGTGGATTGCTGGTGGGAATGAAGAATGGTGCAGCTGCTATGGAAAACAGTATGGCAGTTCCTGAACAAAATTAATAATAGAATTACCACAAGATCCAGCAGTTCCATTTTTTAGTATATATGCAAAAGAACTAGAAACAGGGACTTGAACAGATATGTCTACCCCCATGTTTACAGCAGCATTATTCACATAAGTCAAAAAGTGCAATCAGCCCAAGTGTCTGTCAGCTAATGAATAAACAAAATGTGGCATTATACTGCACTCTAATATTAGTCTTAAAAAGGAAGAAAATTCTGCCACAGGTTACAACATGGATGAACATTAAATACCTCATGCCAAGTGAAATAAGCCAGTCACAGAAAAGACAAATACTGTATGAGTCCCCCAAACGAAGTACCTAGGGTAGGCAGAATCCTAAGGACAGAAAGTAGAATGGTGGTGGTCAGGGGCTAGAGGGAAAGGGGATGGGGATTTAGCATTTAATGAGGATAGTGTTTCAGTTTGGGAAGATGAAACAGCTTCTGAGGATGAATGGTGGTGAAGATTACACAACAAAGTGAATGTGCTTAAACCCACCAAACTATACATTTAAAAATGTTTATATTGTATGCTTATGTAATGCACTTTTTATCATAATAAAAAAGACAATAAAATAATCAAAGCTAGAAAAGGTAGCATCTATAGGAGAAAAATGAAGGAAATCACCATTGTTTTGTCTTGATAAAAGAAAGCGATTCTTGCCATCAGTTTATAAACACCTTTTATAAAGGGATTTAATTAGACATTGCAAATGGAGAAGTTAAAAAAAAAAACAAAGGAAACCCTAAAGTAGCCCTAAAATCCTAAAGTAACATCAGTGTGTTGGTAAATATAAAAGATTTTCACCTTGACAATGAGTGTTAAATGAAATACATAAAATAATACAATAGGAGAAAATATAACAGAAAGCAGAAGATGGATTTAAGTTAGATCAAATGAAGTAATGCATCTAAGCAGAAAACGAATAGGGAAAGGAAGAAGAATCTTAAGGTGAGGGGACTTCCATAGGACTTCTGCTAAGGATATGGGCTTGTCAGGGCATCTGTGTGGCTCAGTCAGTGGCGCTTCTGACTTTGGCTCAGGTCATGATCTCATGGATCGTGGGTTTGAGCCCTGCACTGGGCTCTGTGCTAACAGTTCAGAGCCTGAAGCCTGCTTCGGATTCTCTGTCTCCTTCTCTCTCTGCCCCTCCCCTCCTTGCTCTCTCTTTTAAAAATAAATAAACATAAAAAAAAATTTAAAGAAGTGGGCTTGAACCCATAGCCATCTTGAACCTGTTTGCCTTAATGCTAGTTTTAAGAGTAGGCTTTATTCATGATTTGGATAAACAATATCCTTCATCGGTTCTCCAATATACCCCCAACTAGAAGGACAATATAAACATAATGGAAACATTAATGGCTAGAAATGAAAGGGTGCGGAATCCAGGCTATATCGTGTTCCCAGTTTCCTAATTTGGGGCACGTCATTTAAACTTCCTGGGTTTCAGGTCAGTTTTTCTTTCTTTCTTTCTTTCTTTCTTTCTTTCTTTCTTTCTTTCTTTCTTTCTTTCTTCCTTCTTCCTTCCTTCCTTCCTTCCTTCCTTTCTTTCTTTCTTTCTTTTGTAAATTTTAGAGAGAGGAAGCATGAAGGGGGGAGAGGGGCAGAGGGAGAGAGAGAGAGAGAAAGGGAGAGAGAGAGAGAGAAAGGGAGAGAGAGAGAGAGAGAGAGAGAGAGAAAGGGAGAGAGAGAGAGAAAGGGGGAGAGAGAGAGAGAGAGAGAGAGAGAGAGAGAGAGAAAGGGAGAGAGAGAGAGAAAGGGAGAGAGAGAGAGAGAGAGAGAAAGGGGGAGAGAGAGAGAGAGAGAGAGAGAGAGAGAGAGAATGAATATCTCAAGCAGGCTCCACGCTCAGCACGGAGCCTGACACAGCACTTGTTCCCACAAATCTGGGATCAGGACCTGACCTGAAATCAAGAGTCAGATACTTAACCACCTGAGCTATCCAGGTGCCCCTCAGTTTTCTTATTCATAAATAAAAATGTTGGATTAAAGAAGACTCCTTCCTGATTCCCCATTTTGTGATTTTATGTGGCTTCAAATCTCTTTGGCAGGGAATGAAAACTATTCACAATAAAAAAAAAAAAAAGGCTTTCAATGCAAAAATTGGCACAAACAGTACTTTGACTGAAAATAATAGTTATAGTCAATCAGTATAAATGATTCATTTTCCTGCTTTGACATATAGGAAAAAGGGTGAAGGAGTAAGATATTATTCAGTTCCTCAGATGAGATACAATGTTACCCACATAGTGGGGTCAGGGGGAAATAGAATCCAAGGAGGCTGACTATCAGTGTCCCAGGCTCAACTACGTGTGATTCTATCCATCTTCCTTATAGAAGGACAAATAGAAGCATGCACAGGAGGTATCTGTGAAAGCAGTGGCTGTAGAGGCAAGTCTGCTGCTCATGATTTAAAAGCAGTATCGCTATCAAGGGGGTTTGCTGTCAGCAGACTGGCCCATCAAGATACCCCAATTCCACCACCCACTTCTGGATTTGAGCATTCAAACCTGCAAACCAATTCTCCAGGGCTCAGGAAGGAAACGATTACCTGACACTTGAGAAAACTAGTTTCCGGAAGATGCGAGACTTGGCTTGGCAGAGGAGAGTATCCAAGCAAGAGAGTGGGATTGGAGGGAGCCAGGAGAAAGGAGGGAATGAATCCTGCAGAAAAGCACAGGGACTCTGAAGAAGTAGCAAGTCTGCTCAAAGGGAAGAATTGAGACATTAACGGCAGCCTCTTCTTGTTGTTTTAGGAATTTTTTTATTTAAGGCTATTGAGCCATTACATATTCTTAAAAACGAATAAAAATGATTTCTCAGGAAGTTAACTAGCACCTCCAACTTGATTTTGAAAAAAAAAACTAACTTCAGAGAGATATCTTTAAAATCATTTGTTGATTCAAATTTATTATGCCAATTGTTCTGCTAGATGTTAGAATAACCTGTTTGTTCTGCTCTCAAAAAGTTCACATGTCAACAGGTGCATAAACAATTATGAAATTGTTTGGAATATGCAATGGGTATTATGTGAGCATTGAATGGCACCTTAACTCAACCCGAGCTGAGCAGGAAGACTTTATTGAGGAAATTACACCTGTGGTAAGTCTTCAACAAAGAAACATGATTAATCAGGGACAAGAGTAGAAAGGGTGCAAGCTGGAAAACTCTAAGCTACAAGGGAAGCTTGAGCAATGATACAGGTGTGAGAAGCAGCAGGTTGTAAACAATGTGGTGTTTCTGGGGCATAGTTATATGTGTATTTGTGTATAGTGGTACAAGACAAAAATATCGTCCCTGTGTTGTGGCAAAGAGCATGAAAATTAAATAAAGATACTGGGACAGAAGACCATGTAAAAGATGACCAATGGTAATGGCAAAGATGGAGAAGAAAGAATACGTTTGAGAAATATTTGGGTGGGAAAATCCTTGGGACTTGGTAACTGAAGACAAAGAGGGGAGAAGGATTCAAGGAGGTCTCTTGAGTGTCCCACTTTGGTGACTGAGTATGAGTACATGGCAGTGCAATTAACTAAGAGTTTGAAAAAGTACAAACAAGTTGGGAGAAAAACTACCATCAGGCCATGTCTTCAACATGAATGCACGCTTGTTTGCCCCACCAGTTGCCCATCAGACACCCAGAAGGCATATTTGCTGAGGGGGCATGAAAGACCTAGGCAAGAAGAGAGTTCCCTAGGCTCTTGATTTACAAAATGCCTCTGAAAAAACTACATTCACCTTCCCTCCCCCCACGAGGAGCAAATGTCTACTCTGAGACCCGTGCCAGAAATAAAATGAATGATAAAGCAGATATAGTGAATACCTGAAAAACAATGAAAAAAAGAAATGAAAATGAAGTCATGAGCATTCCGAGAAATATGTGGAAGACAAGAACTCTCAAAACAATCCTGCAGAATCTTGCCCAATCTTTCACTTCCTCAGGCAATTCCTGCAGTGACTGGAATGTGTGTCAGGAAGAACTGCAGGCAGCACCGAGCTCTCATCTCTTACAGTCTCCTGGCAAACAAGGCATTACCTCCAGGGGGCAGAATATCGCCCATTCCATCTCCCCTCCTTCCTCCACAGACACCAGGGTTTTCAAATGGTGACATAACCATAGACACCAGATGCTTACACTCCCAATGGAACTGAAGACTCTGGAGACAACACTGCGGTGGCGGTTGGCACTTTTCTGATTGGTGAAGTCTAAACCTCTCCCAGTTTACGCGGGGCTCCGGGAATGTGAGGCACTCCACCCTCTTTTGTATTTTTGTGAGTGTAGGGAGCCAAATCTTTGATCACAGGTCATTCAAAGAAGGGAAGAGATAGATAGGCCCTTCTTCCCTAAACTATCTCTTTTTGTAAAGCCAACATGTTTACAGGGCTGCTGTGGCCAACTGGGCAAAGAGCAGGACAGGGATGTATATGGGAAGTAATCGTTAGCAGTTGCAGTAATCCACTAAAACAAGAACAATACCTCTTTAAGGTCTAAAATCTGCTATGATAATGGAATTTCAGGAACCAACAGAGCACTGAATAACTTTGCTCTGCCTGTGCCTCACTAGTTTCTCATTTGAAGAAATTGATTCAGAAGCCCCTTGGGTGGCTCAGTCGGTTAAGCATCCAACTCTTGATTTTGGCTCAGGGTCATGACCTCATGGTTGCAAGATAGAGCCCCTTGTCAGGCTCTGCGATGGGTGTGGGGCCTGCTTAAGATTCTCTCTCTCTCTCTCTCTCTCTCTCTCTCACTCACTCTCCCTCTGCTCCTCTGCCCCCCACAGGGGTACCCCCTCTCAAAAAAACAAAATTTAAAAATAAAAAATAAAAACAAAAAGATTGGTTCAACTGTCTCATTTCCCATCAGTACTGCTTGTCATCATAATGTAAGTATTGTGTCCATTGTTTATCAATGCAACCCAGTTTGGATGCTATTTAAGCCCTACACTCCTTAATAGGTTGTAATTCTTTCAGGACTCTATAGTACTACTTAGCACATTCAGCAAACCAGGAACCAAATGAATTGACACAAATCATGACTTCAGATGCAAATGAGAATATGGACCGCCAGCTCAGCAATATGAACATCTCTGATCAATATATACTAAAGGTTTTCATTCACACTATTAGAAATGTCAAAAGTGATTTCATACATCATTGTATGAAAATCAATACATAAAACGTTCTTGGAAGTTTTCTTTAAAGAGTAGCTCTCAACCGCTGCCAATAATCCCTCTTCCATCATATTTATGCATTTTAACAACAAGCACAGAGGATCGCTTTGGCATGAATATCTTCATTCTACCTCTGTCTTTTTCTTATTTATAGCCTGGACCTGAATCTCATAAAAAAGATGAGGCTCTTTACCTCATGCCAATTGCTTCCCTTGGCAAGGACAGTAGAGGACTCCAGCGCTTCTGTGGTTCCAGGGAAAGGAGCACTGAGGTTGGAGAAGGGTGAGATCTTTAGAGTAGCCAAACAAGAGGCAAGGCAAGTAATGAGACAACTGAAAGAAGGGCTCACAACCACAACCTGAGGGTGAGGACCAGTGGGGGACATACAGAAATCACACACCACCTATCACAAGCCTGGTAAGCACTAAACCAAAGCAGAAACCAGAAATGTAACCCTAACCTGCAACCAGTTACAAAAGAGAATTTCTGTCTCTCTCTCTTCCCTTTCTGCACCTCCCTCAACAAAATATCAAGGCCTTAAATAGAGAAAAAAGACATACCTCTGAGCCAGGCCATGGCCCCTCTTCTGAGACCCCTTAGCCACAATCTCCATCAGTGATGGGGAGGATCCAGTCCAACTTTGATGACCAAAAGTGACCAGAAGAGTTGTGAAATCATTCAACATATTTAGACTAAATCTTAATTTACTATGGGTATGGGCGGGGCAGCAGTGTAGCAGAGTTGAAAGCAATGATAAGGAAAAGGTTGTTTTTGTTTTAAGAGAGAGAGAGAGAGAGAGAGAGAGAATGCTGTGTCACAATGAAGAATACTGTAACAGATACTGGAGCCATGCTGCCTGGGTTATAATCCCAGCTTGCAATTTACCATGTGATCATCAACACTTTACTTACCATCTTGGTATCATAGCTTCTTCACTTTAGGAATGGCAATAATACTAGTACCTACCTCATAAAGTTGATACGAGGATAAGACAAGCTAATCTCTCTGAAGTGGGAGGCTATGCAAGCATTAGCTACCGCACGACACCCCATTAGCCAGTTACATTTGCTTAAATTTTAGCTTTGACTCCATACTTGAAAAAAACTAAATTATTTAACGGTGTTTGTATACTATTTATACAGTATACATTACTGCAAGTTTAGGGAAAGAAAAAACCCTACCAATCATGAGAACTTTCATTTATGTTGGTTTTCCTTCTAATTGATCCAATAAGTTATTTTAGTAACTTTATCGACCTGCACTAATTGTAAATTAGATTAGAACTTTTCCTTTTTTTTTTTTTTTAAATAGCAGTTTCTGCCATAGAAGCTGATGGTCACTGTGTAAAATAATCAGGACAGTGAGATCATCGCTAAAAACTAAAAGCTCACATCATTTTTTGTTATAATCATAGATACTTTTGCTATCTTCCTTAATCAGATATGTGCTTTTAAGTCATACATTTGCTGATTTATTGCAATGTATTAACAAATATCTTGTATTTAATGGAATGAAACTAGTTTTGTTAATACTCTAGATGTTTTGTGAGAGAACACTTAAAAGTTCATTTCTCATATGTAATATTTAATACTCCTATTAAATAGTTTTATATTTAATATTTTTTCTTCTGATTTATTTGTCCTTGAACTATATCGGGTATCAGCTATAATGCAAAGGCAGAAATCTGCTCTATTTCAAACTCAAAGAGAGAGCACAATTTAGAAAATACATTACTGCAATTCTCTTCCAGTGCTTTACAAACTGCATGTTTTAAACTCTGAACTTAAGAAAGCAGGTTATGGATGAAAGAGGGGACAGCCCAAATAACATGCTTAAGCACATGCCAGTTTGGGGACATCAAACAACTGCATGGTGTTGCCATACCAACCCTGTCCCATTCACTAGACCATTAAAGGAAAGAGGAAAATTTCAAGCAACCCTGAGTTTATTTAGTTACAGAAAGTTTAGTGAACTTCAGTTCATGTTAAGGCCTGTTAACAGCAGGAAGAATCCAAATTTCTGCCACTGAGGATGGGGAAGCCGAGTGACATTAATAAGATCCAGATCCCAGGCCAAACAACTGTGATCTTCCTTATCCACTGTCCCACAGGGTGAGAGTATGGTAAAGCTCTTCATTTTGCAGTGGTTTACCCTCCTCCTCCATCTCTGATTTGCAACAGGGGAAGGGGAAAGGGAAAATAAAAGTAGAAACCACCAGAAGCTACTGTTGTAATTTAGCATTAGTAAGAATTTGTAAATCACCACCAAGCAGATAAAGCTAAGAGCTACTAACTACAAACATAACCAAGAAATAACCTCTGAGACTGTTTAAAGGAGGCCCTGATTAGAAACACAGAAGGCAGGAGCCTTTATTGGAAACCAGGGAGCAATAATGGATTGAGAGAGAAAGGCTAATAGGCTGGAGCATAAAATAGGCATTCGATAGAGAGAAGAGAAAGAGAAGCAAGCAGGTACAGGAGTTAGTATTAATGCAGCAATTTGAAAACTGGCTGTAAAATATTGTAAAATATTGACTGATTATTATCCCGAAGTTTACGAATTAACACAGTGGAATAAAGACATAACATTGAGAAACACTCACCTACTTTAACTTCACATGATTGTACCCAGATACAGATAGACTTCTGGACTTCTGGAATTTTTTTTTGCTTGTTCAAAATGTAGTTTGTTGTTTTAGAACTGCATGAGTCACTGAATAATCTTCCTCTGAGTATCAGATTTGGTGTTGCAGTCAGCGCACAGCAACCTATTTTGCATATTTTTTTTGTTGCCAAATGCACTCTCCACCCATTCAAAGAGCCAGGTACAGTGCACCTGGTGATATCTTACAGGAAACTCCACAGGAACTACAGCTATCACTTCCTACTTCAGGAAGGACTTACAACCGTTGTCACTGACACAACAGTGGCCAAAACAGTCTGGTTGAAGGGTCTCTTACGATACCTAGACATAACAGTTTCTGCATATTTGATTTGTTGCTTTCCAAAGGTTTATTTGATTTGGAAAATAATGTAGAATCTCACTTTTCCTGGTGATAACGAAAATCAATGCTAAAGACATTAGGCGTTTCACCCAGCTAATACTCTGTACTGTGCTGTCCAATAAAGGAGCCACTAGCCATGTGCTATTCAAACTTAAATTCGTTAAAGTAAATAAAATGAGAACTTCGGCCCCTTAGTAGAACTAGCTATACTTCAAGTGCTCAGAAGTCACATGTGGCCAGTGGCTACTGTTTGGGGGCATGTGGCCACAGAGCATTTCCATCGTTCCATTCTACTGGACAGTGCTATATAGCAAGTCAACAGTTCAGAGAACTATATTTGTAGAAAAGAATAAAAAGAAAATAGAAAAATACATTTCTTCTTTTTGTTGTTCTCAATGATTTTTCCAAATGTAAGCATTCCTAAGAGTACATTTCTCATACTGAAATTGTATACCCTGTCATCCATTTTATATGCTTATGGTCCAAAGATTAAAATTTTAAGTAATCAATTCACATAAAAGACATATCTAATGAAGTTTTAACATTGCATTTAAATTCAACAACGCAACAACAATTAAGACTTTTGGGCCAGATTATTCTCAAGTGTAAGGTTTTAATAAAAATCAGATTAGGATAAACTTAAATATGTCAGGGGCATAAGACAGAAGCAAATATTTAATAATCACATTGATATTATGGAAAAATTAAATATGCACTAACTCATTGGTTTGAGTATTTCAATGGTACTTTTTCAATATTGGTGCTAAATCACTGGCAAATATTTCAAAATACTAATTCTTACAATGTGTTTTTACATAGAAGAGGCCAAAGATAAATGAATTGATTTGAACTCTAAGAATTTTGAGTTTTCAGTTTTACTGACAATAGTATCAGCAGTGATAAATCTGCTGAATTCCCCATGGTCTCATGGGTGACTCAGTGAGTGCAACTTTTATTTGTCAAAAGCTGTTAGGTCTCATTTCTCTCTTAGGATAGCCTCACTAAAAGAAAATCTGTACATAAAGTTGTGTATATGCACGTATACACATATAATCAGAGGCTTCACGAACACTGTTCAAAGAAAACACTCTTTCTTTGAACATGTATGATAGCATTTCAGGCAAAGCTTCTTCTAAATGGATGAGGAGTTAATCTGATGCCTGTAATTTAGCACGTTTGTGCTATAGTAGTAGAAAGGGACAGATCGCTTAGTGGTTTCAGATGTTAGACTTTAATGAACCAGGATGGATTTCCTTAGCATGACACCAGTTTATCTAGTTTATTAGCTTTGTAGTTTAAAAATTTATTATTCTTTTGTGCCTGCGAGCATTTTCATGAGTCTTCTTCCTTTTAAAAAATGTTCCATTTGTTGTGCTATGTAGGAAATAGTCCGTTTAATAACTGCTTAATTGCTGGATTTAGCTTCTTCAATCATGATTCAATTTCTTTTCAATGTATTTAAGGGAATTAAAGGACCCAGTCATGTAGGTCTATGTCAATTTTCATTAGAAGTTCTCAGCAATTAATGAATAAGTACTCCATGGCACTCAGCTGATGAGCAAAGGGGATGATGTACTACAGTTGCCTTTAAATAGGAAACGAGTGTTAGCATTTCTTATATCATAATACATGTTCTCATATATTATATAGTATTTCTTTCAAATGGTTTTTTTGAAGTTATCAATTAGTTGTACTTTGAGCATACGGTAACATTTTAATAACACGAAATAAATATTTATTTTTCTCTGGATCCAAATGCATTGTCAGGCCACATAATTTATACAGTGGTCTTGTGAGAAATTTCAGACTCACTGCCATGCTCATAACCCCAGTCCAATGCGTTTTTTTCCTGAGCGGTCTTTTTTTCTTTTCCTTTTTTTTTTTCTTTTTTTTTTTTTTTTTTTTTTTTTTACCATGTGTGGCCTCTGTGGACTACAGCTAATTGGAATGGATGAGAAATTGTTCCAAGCAAGCAGCCTGCAAGGCAGCTATCAGGTAAATGCTGACCAATGTGTCTACCCACTCTAGAGGTGCTAGCCAGACCAGCTGGAACCTCCTTATGCCCATTTATGAAAGACAGACACATACCAGTTAGCAACAGTGAACAGAATAAACAGAGATGGAAAAGTGGCCCAGTGCTTGTTCAATAGTTAACAGAGTTGCCATCGAATCATTAGACCTGTTCCTAAAGCCTATTAAAAAAAAAAAAAATTAATGTTTACTTTTGAGTGAGAGATAGTGAAACTGAGCATGAGTCGGGGAGAGGAAGAGAGAGAGGGAGACAGAATCTGAAGCAGGCTCCAGGATCTGAGCTGTCAGCACAGAGCCCAATGTGGGCCCCGAACCCACAAACCGCGAGATCATGACCTGAGCCAAAGTTGGATATTTAATCAACTGAACTACCCAGGCACCCAAAGCCTATTTTGCTTTAAACTAAAAAAAGATGTTATAGTTGTCTGTGATGCCTCACTGAGACATTTAAGACATTTTTTCCCTGTCTTCCTTTGCTATCTTTCCAACAAAACCTCCATTTGTTGAGGCAAACTGAACTTGAAAGACATCAGATACATAGGTTACTGTATGAACGCATTGGATATATATTCATTGATTAAAATGGCTTTTTTATAACTGTGTGGTGATGGACGTTCAGTAGACTTATTTTGATAACCATTTCACAATGTGTACAAATACTGAATCATTATGTTGTATAGCCCAAACTAATATGTCAATTTAATCTCAATTAAAAAAATTTTAATTGCTTCCATTAATGATGAAAATTGAGTAGAGGCAAAGGTACAGTACAAAGTGCTAAGTTCTTGAAAGTGTGATAATGGCACAAATTGGTTGACTAATTATCTTTCCCTTTTGGATTCAGACATAACTTTGTAAAGACTAAATTAAAAGGCAGAGAGATTATAGTTGTCCCTAGATAAGATCAGTCTTCACTGTGATTAGGTCTATAAATTAACACACACACTGAGCCCATTACATATTTTATCTGATAAAAAGCAGCATCAAGAGGAGCCCACCAAAACAGAAGTAAAATAAATGAGAAGGAAATTTCCATTTTTCCCAATCTTGTTTCTAAAGGAAAAATTAGTATTGTATTCTTAGAACGTTCCTCAAACAACTTTGACAATTTTATCCAGTCAGTTATTCCTCTATTTTACATTCAAAGCAGGAAGGAAATGCCAACAGTCATTACTGATTAGCTCCAAATACACACATGATGACAACAGAGGAGGCATCGTCCATTTGTCTCAATCTTCTATGTCCAACAGCTGCTCTAACCCCCCGCCTGTTCTTGGAGAGCGCCAAAATCGCCTTGAACCCTCATTAGAATGTGTTTTTCTTCACCCCAATAAAAATAGTTGAACTCTTCACTTAGGCACACCTTACAAAACAGTGACTTTAGATAAAATCATTCCCCACACTTTCATAATTAGTTTGAGGTCTGGGTGCAGAAAGGGAAAAAAGTTCAGTGTTAAATATTGGAAGACTTCCGCAGTTTTATACGTAACATCAGAAAAGAAGGAACTCCTACACGAGGCCATTCTCATGGTTTTCATTATCACATAGAGTTAATCAAAAACAGATCAACCTCAGGCAAATATCACCCTAGGATGAAAGTATTAAGGAGGAATAAAACATCTTAGTTGCTTGGATACTAATTAACCTTGAGAAAGCCCAACGCAGTACAAAATTTGACATATTTATCTCTGAAATATTTTCCCCTAAATATCAATGAAAGTGGAGCTGATAATCTATTCATTCATGCATTACCAATCCTATGCTGTGATAGGACTAAACCAAACTGGCAAGTGCCTGTCCTCGCTATGTCCTTCAGGCACATGAGGTGTTTTAAATAGATATCTACATAATTTAATGCATGGCACAATTATTTTATCATGAGTCAACATGCTGAAATGCTACCGTGCTATTGTTTAAAAACGTCAAGAGCTAAAGCGCTGAATACGGTATGCAATCCAGATGGCAAATTCTCAAGGCACAGGACTAAAAAAGAAAACTTTTTTAAGAGTTGTTTGGGTTTCTCAGTCATGCAGCTTCCTAGCTTGCTTTTACCTTTCAGCACTAGCAAGGATTTAAACACAAAGAAAGCAATTAGTACAGCTGAGAAATAGGATTTGTTACAGGACTGCCGCTCTTTTGAAAACATCTTTATTCCTGCTAAAATGGCCTATGCTATTTAAGTTCTTGTGTTGCACTGATTAATACTGACTACAGCACATTAAAGTAGCTTTATTTACCTAACTTCTTGTACCTAACTTTATTTACCTAACTGCATGCAAGCTAATACACACATCTATTATTTACATTACATATATATATACATACATATACATACATATATATATATATATATATATATATATATATATATATATATATATCTTTCCACTATCCTAAACTTTGCAGGATAAGGAATAACCAGTAAACTAATTTGCAAAATATGTTTGTGTGTTACATGTAACTGATAAAACAACTGGTTAGAAAATAGACAAATCTCAAGAGAGCAAATGCAATTAATTTCCCTAATTAAAACATTAGACATCTAACTATTCCAAATCACAACTTAATCAAAGAAACCCAGACCTTACACTTAAAGATGAATATTTCAATTGCAGAACTTTAAGTAACTTAATTGTATATGGAAAATGTGGCTTGAAAATATAAACACAAGACAATGTGTTTTGGTCTTTTTGGTCAACCTACTTAGGAGGATAAAAGTCTCGCACGTATTTGAGATTAGATATTAATTTGTGGCTCTTTCTCACAATATTCCATTAAGTGTTCTTGATTGTCCTTGCACAATAAACAACACTGTCTAACTTCTAGTGTTTTGTTGTTGTTTTTTTTTTAACTTTTATTTATGTTGGTTCAAAATGCCTTGAGAAGTTGCCAAACTCTTCAGTAGCCAAGAGATATTTAACACACTATCCACTTCAGGGTCTCAGTGATCACGTATTCCACCTATTCTAAACTCCTAAAATGAAGCAGCAGTTTCCAGCAGCTTCCAGTACCATCAATTGACTCTTCTTGAACCAGTGTTCCTATTAATAAAATGTAAATTAAATAATAATTCTTAGTGGTACAAAAACAACATTGGGCTGAGCCTACTAGTGCTACATCAGTGACATGAAAATGCTGTTGTTTTGATTTGGAACTTATCTGGGTTTTTCACTTAGGCTCAGCAGACTTAAGTAAGAAGTCCTTATAGGCAACCATTATGGTTTTACTTGCTTGTTTGTTTTTCTTTTTTGATCACCAAGGCACACAGAAACATTAGTCTCAAGCCTAAAGCCCTAAAAAAAAAAACAAAAAAAAAAAAAAAACAAAAAACAAAAAAACATTCTTTAGCTGGTGAAATTCTGATCTCATTTTATTATGTTGTCAATGGGCTGCAGAGATTCGCCTTGGCTTGTTAACATGATAGCAGACAGATGAGAAGAAATAAAAGGTACTGGCCTGTGAAAGCCAAATCAAAAAGCCAGATTGAAGGCATTCTCAAGTTACTCAGGTGAGGCCCTCAGTCCCTAGCTAGTGACCCAGCTAATGGTCAGAATGCTGTAGGTTCCGTTTGGACGACCCAAATGTTAAAACATGGTATTCAAATGTCTGCATAAATGGCTGAGAATTTGCCTTTTCTTTGTAAGCTTACTATACAATAAACAAAAGACTGGTATTTGATACTAACTAAACATAGAAAAGGAACAGACAATAACAATGGATGAATGTATTCAAGACACAAATCTGTATACGGCATAGAAGAACTTTAGGGTCCTAAATTTCTTTAGCTCAGATTTTTAATTGCCCTTGGCTGTAAACCTATTGTCATTTATCAAAATACACGTATCTGAAAATATAGTATTGCTTTCATACAGTGAAATGTGGATAAAATAAGAGAAAGTTGCTGCTTTTAGTACTAATTAAGGGATTTGAGAGAAAGGGTACATGACAATACTCTTTGAAGAAATATTTTTGGTAGTGTTAAAACAGTAGTATTGTGTCTAAAAACGCTGAATTCTACAGATTGATTTTTCTTTTTTTTCCCCTGTTTCTCATAGACTAACTGCTTCCTGGACATTGAGGCTCTATTGCTAACTGTCAATCAAATAAATGCATGTTAATTTTTAAATTAAATTATAAAGCCAAAAAATGTTTGTTCTATTGATCTTTTCTTCTTATTTGCTTTCACAGGTGACTATTTAATTTCAAAGAAAAGTTTATTCTTGGCAAACCATAAGAGACTCTTAAAAACTGAGAACAAACTGAGGGTTGATGTGGGGTGGGAGGGAGGGGAAAGTGGCTGAGGGCATTGAGGAGGGCACCTGTTGGCATGAGCACTGGGTGTTGTATGGAAACCAATTTGACAATAAACTTCATATTAAAAAAAAGAAAAGTTTATTTTGAAAATTCACCATAATTAATATTTAATCATTAAATTTCAGAATAAAATTTCATTTCATTTGGCTACTTATGACTTTTGGAATAAGAAAGTCATCTGTGAAAAGCAAAGTGTTGACTAGTAGTGCCATCTAGCATCACAAAGAAAAAGTTGTTCAACTACTTTGTAAAACCCTGGGAAATTTATCAGGTCCATTAATACACTATGTTCTTGGCTCCATTTCCCAGGGGAAAATAAACAGACGTGATCAGTTGGTGGAAACGCACACCAAACATATACAGAGATGATAAACCAAATAATACAAATAACAGTGTTTTTCAGAAGATACATTTAAGAGTGGTAACAGGGAGGTATAATCTCTGGTTTGGTAGCTGTCAGCCACCATTTTATCCTCCCATTTAAGAAAGCATGTTGGAACTCAAACGAATAAAAATGTTGGTGTGCTGAAATATTGGCTATGTCCTAATTTATAAAATAAAAAGCAAGTCATTCACCACCTTCAGTATCTTGTTATGGGTAACAATTTGTGACACCTGACAAATGACTGAGACCTGCTGGTATTTTAGGTAATGAATTTAGAAACTCTGGGATACAATACAATGGAAATAGAGATGTCGTCAATTCAATGCAGGACAGAACTGAGGACATTATTATAATCTTCTTTAAGAAGCTTATTACTGGTGATAGGCAATAGTATGACAGTAGAGGAGTCATGACGGACACGAGTCGTGAGTCACATACATTTCTTTCACAACTCAGATGGGCTTAGATGTGTGATATTATGGAACTTAGGTGGTTATCTTGGAAAATGGAGCAAGTCATGGGACATGGGTCAGACTCCAGAGCTTGCTCCTACAGGAGTGGCCAGCCACTCAAATTAGAATATGGTAAGAGGAGGCTAACTTGAGCTCTCTTCAGGACAGTGCCCGGGAAAGGGACGTCTAGTGAGTGGGACTCCAAGGGCAAGTGGACAACCTGGTCAGGAAATGGTTGCTTTTCAGACTTCAAACATTAGTTTAAGTTCTAGAACTAAAAAGGAACTGTAAATATCTATCGTGAAATTGAAGTGTGACTTCAAACATTAGTTTAAGTTCTAGAACTAAAAAGGAACTGTAAATATCTATCGTGAAATTGAAGTGTAAATCCAGCTATACGCGTTAAGCAACAGTGTATCTAGAAACAACCCAGGCCCGAGGCAGCTGGCTGACTAGGTCACTAGAGCGAGTAACTCTTGATCTTGGGGTTGGGAGTTTGAGCCCCACGTTGGGCATGGAGCCTACTTCAAATAAATACATACATACATACATACATGCATGCATACATAAATAAGTAAGTAAGTAAATAAATAAATAAATATATCCCAGGCCCTAGCAAAAGTAACATTAGACTCCTATCTTCTAGGAGGCAGGATAGCATAATGGTTGGGAGTATGATTCTGAAGGCTCAGTGCCTCACCACTTAGCTTTCTGATGTTGAGCAAATTAGATCCTTTGTCTGAGACCCAATTTCCTCCTCTGTAAAATGGATAGTTGGCATAATGTCCAGGCCTAACCCAGGATGATGGTGAAGACTGAATAAGTGAAGAACACTCAGCACAGTTCCTGTCACATAATAAACAGTCAACAACAATGTGTTATTATTATTATTTCCTTACAGCTCCTCTCTTCTCTGGTTAGATTTATCTCAGGAACTGGGATTAGGCTGGGTCTGTAGGTATAAGGTCTTATCTCCAATGGAGCATGCCAAGGGAACATAAACACATTCCTGGCCTAAGGAAACTGAGTAGCAACAGTACTACAATAAATATAGGGAGTAATGTCACGATGGACAAAGTGATGATCATCTAACACATTTTTCTGTGTAACATTCATATACGTTAACAAATTAAAATGTGATCAATTTATTTATTGCTCCTCCAAACTTTAGATTACAGTTTAACACAAGATATGATTAGCTGTCATGAACAATGTTTGTCACTAGCTTTTTGTTGTTGTTGTTTGTTTATTCATGGGGGGTGGGGAGGAAGGGCAGAGAGAGACACATAGAGAGCGAGAATCCCAAGCAGGTTCCACACTGTCAGCCCCGAGCCTGATACAGGGCTCAAACCCACAAACCATGAGATGATGACCTGAGCCGAAACCAAAAGTCAGATGATCAACTGACTGAGCCACCCACATGCCCCTGTTTGCCCCTAGTTTTAATTCTTCCCCTAAAACACAAGTTTTGGTGTCACAAAAGTGAAATGCTGGTACTCCACGCATTCAAACGTGTACTCCAGGCTTAAGCTACTCTCAAAAAAGTACTGCTGTTACTACAATGATTATTCTCAGATTCTGAGTTATACATAATTAGAAAGAAGCTGGGTGAAGTTACAAAAAGAAAGAAGCTTTATCTTAACTTCCAAATGAAAAATCAGCACTGAAGCATCATGGAAGGGAAAAAGTTCTGCCTCCGAGGATCATGCCAGGAGCTTAGCTTACTTCTTGTGCTTCTGTGGTTGCCTTTATTCTTTCCTCCAGATATTCAAGCACCTGACGTATCAGTAAAAACACTTTATTAGTTCTGGTTTCTTACACATATCCACAATTCTCATTTTCAGCAACCAAAACAAGGAATTTTGGAGACTGAGTGACTTTTTTTGGGGTGGAGGGGTGCCTCCAGATTTAGACAGAATGAAAATGACCAATACATGTCTTAGGGCCTCCATTAAAATGGGAGGAAACGTCACCACCAGCAGATATTCCAGAATACGAGAATCCCCCATCCCAACTCTGCCTCTCTTCTGTGATGACAGTTATATGAATGGAATACAACAACAATGGAATACAGAATTAGAATGCATTTTGCCTTAATAACTGGCAGTCTCTTGAAATACAAGAATTTCTCCTGTGCTCTTGTAGAACAAGCACGAAGAGAAGTACTTGCCTGCAGAAGCCAGAGCCTTAAAAGCTTAAAAGCTCATGATGTTTCGCTTCCTTGTAGTCTTTTTCTCCATCCTCCCATACCCCTACTGATAATATATAAAAAGTAGGATAAGACACTTATTTACGGGTGAGTGTCCCGCTTGGGTAAGATTTTAGAAAGCTTATGCACCTTTCGTTTAACAGCAAGAGAGTTCAAGGATGTAAGCCTGAAATGGAGAACGAAAGAATCAAATATGACTTCCTCAGTTTCCCACTATCAAGAGTCACTATTGAATAAACATTGATAGCAACTCAAGTTATAAGGCTATTTTGACTGAGTTCTTAATGATCCTGCACCTTTCAGCAGTTCCGGAGGCTCGCAGAAGCATTACAAGAGGTTTCAGAAGGCAGCCATGAAACAGGACTGTGTAGCTTAGATGAGCGTCCAGTTCACACAGTTTATATAATCTTCAGGAACGTTTTAAGCAATGTGTCCAGGACGGAGGCGTAGATGAATTTGAACTTGGTTGCCCAGGACTCTTTCTTCTCCACGCTGTATAATCAGACCTCCAATTAACTTTTTATGCTAGACTGAATTATTGGCCTCAATATCTCCTCTCTTCCTTATCCACACACTTTGACACATAACTTTGCAGTTCTCCCACTAAAGCCACTGTATTTTTACACCCTCCAACTTTGACCTCAGTCATATGACTTGCTTTGGTCAATGGAGTGTAGGCAAAAGTGATGATTCCCTTTTAAATCTTGAACTTATGAGGTCATCATGACAAGAACATACCTAAGCAAGGCCACCAATCCAAAAAGGATGAGGAACACAGAGAGGAGACCTGAACCCACCCAACTGCTTGCAGTCGGACATCACTAACCTCAGACTAGATCAGCTACTCAAACTCAACGGACTCACAGATATGTGAGTGAAAACAATGGTTGTCATTTCATGTCATGGAATTTGGGGGTGCTTTGTTAAACGGCACTAACTGATACACTTTTCCTCACAGTTCCCAAGTTCTAGTCTTTCAGCCTCTTTTTACGTGTTTTTGAATTCCTCTCCACTTTTTTTCATGCTTAAGATTCAACATCATAATCTTTTAGAGCTGAAACGATTCAGGTCAAATCAATAGTTCACTAAGGTTTTTTGTTAGTTTGCTTAAGAAATATGCTAACATTATAAAAATATTGCACAGATAAATTAGAAAATGCTTAAAATCATGTTCTCATGATCAGTATCGTTATTGCCTGGATGTATAAAAGTATATTCTTTTTTTTTTATAAAAGTATATTCTTTTGGAGTCTGAGATATGTATTTTTTCCTATGGTCCTCTCATCAATAGATGCTACATGTTTATGGGAGATGTTACTAAGTTAAGAAATCTCTTACAGTTTATTAATTAAATCTTAGAATTGTACAATTTGAGTACCACTACATAACATCTTGGGGCTATAAAAAGGTTATTAAATATCAGATAAGGAATTCATGAAAACAATTATTTTTTAAGGAAAACTAAGGAACTTAAAGCAAATAAGAAACTAATGCAATTCTGAAGAAAAACTGATTACTAATAATTTAGTTTTATTTGAAATATTTTTAAAAATATTTATTTATTTTTGAGAGAGAGACAGAGTGTGAGTCGGGGTGGGGGGGGGGTGGGCAGAGAGAGAGGGGGGCACACAATCTAAGGCAGGCTCCAGGCTCTGAGATGTCCGCACAGAACCTGACGTAGGGCTCAAACTCACAGAACCGGGAGATCATGATCTGAGCCGAAGTCAGTGGCTTAACTGACTGAGCCACCCAGGTGCCCCAATTTAGTTTTATTTGAAACAAGCCTAAGTGATACAGCTTCCCTATCCAATAAGTTTTTGAAAACTTCTAATCCTTACAATTTTTTTAGAAATTATTTATTTATATAATAATTTATTTAATAATTTTAGAAATTATTTATTTATATATTTTAGAGAAGGAGAGTGAGAGAGAAGACAGAGAGTGGAGGAGGAGCAGAAAGAGAAGGAGACAGAGAACTCCAAGCAGCCTCGTGCTCTCAGCTCAGAGCCCAACACAGGGTTCGATCTCATGAACCATGAGATCATGACCTGAGCCTAAACCAAGAGTTGGAGCTTAACAGTCTGCGCCAACCAGGCACGCCTGATCCTTATATTTTTCAAAACTTTATTCTTTCAATAAACTCTTACTGTTCATATACTATTTGTGCTGGATACTTTGTATACCCAATTTTAAGTTTACTGATACTTTGGGTTTATCTTTTTATATTCTTTATTGTATCGCTGAATTCTAGACATATTTCTTATAGGATATTGTATCAATATTTAGAAAGCAGAAATCTCACTGCCTTGGTTCCAGTTCACATGTGCTCTTTTATGAACTACTGTCGCAAATCTCCCAAACATTTTGTGGGCCTACAGTCTCATAATTTTTAAAATAAAGAGTATTATTTCATTCCACTCAACTTTGCAACTATCTGCTTAACACTTCCAAACTACTTTCAAATTACAAATTAAAGCCTTCAAATGGCAGTTGAAGAAGTTTCAAGATGAAACAGCAAAGGTTTGAGGATGATAGGTGAATACCTTCTTAAGTTATAATATCAATGAAGCGATCTATACCCAGCTAGAAAGAAATTTCTAGTGATATTCAGTAAGACAATATTATTGCCAACTCTATTTGAAAAGTTTCTTGAAGGATGATATCATTGTAAATTGCAGATGCGGCGAAACAGGAAGCTCTTAGGGGCCAAAGATTGAACACTAGATGTTGACTTAAAGGAAACTGAAGCTTTGGATATAATCTCAGAGTAATGAATAGGTCCAGAAACACACTAACAAATTTACAAATATAGAGGGAGCTGAGAGTGCACAGATGAAAAAAATTCTGTTGTTTTATTTCGTTAACAGTTTTAATATGTGTCAAATACCTGTTATGTATCAGCATGCCTCTGGCTAGATTTTTGAGGTAAAAGGTAGAATCAGTTATGACCCAAGGGCGTCTGGGTGGTTCAGTCAGTTGAGCTTCCGACTTCAGCTCAGGTCATGATCTCATGATCTGTGAGTCTGAGCCCCTCGTCGGGCTCTGTGCTGACAGCTTAGAGCCTGGAGCCTGCTTTAGAGTCTGTGTCTCCCTCTCTCTCTGACCCTCCCCCATTCATGCTCTGTGTCTCTCTGTCTCAAAAATAAATAAACATTACAAAAATAAATTTAAAAGAAAAGAGTAAGTTATGACCCAGTGCTCAAGGAGCTTGCAGGGTTTTTAAAATTTTTTTTAATGTTTATTTAGTTTTGAGAGAAAGAGAGAGACAGAGAGCAAGTAGGGCAGGGGCAGAGAGAGAGAGGGAGACACAGAATCGGAAGCAGGCTCCAGGCTCTGAGCCATCAGCCCAGAGCCCGACGCGGGGCTCGAACTCACGGACTGTGAGATCGTGACCTGAGCTGAAGTCGGACGCTTAACTGACTGAGCCACCCAGGTGCCCCTACATAATTCTATTTTAAAGGTTTGTCCTATTTTGTTTCTATTTTACAGATGAAGAAATGAGGTTTAACACATCCAGTAATTTGCCCAAGGTCACAAAGTTATGGGTTGAAGCTTGAAACCCAGGTCTATCTAACTCTAGGGTTTGAGTTACTACCCGTGACACTGCTTGATGTTGTCATGATAGGTGGTCCCCAAATATCTGAGAGACCAATAGGTTTAAAAAAGATTATAACTGCCCTAAAAGTGAGCATCATCTATACCATGAAAATGACGTAGAATAATGTGGTATCAGAAATATCAGTTTATGATTTCTATCTTCTACTTATTAGCTACATGACTTTGAACAGTCTCTGAATCTCAGTCTCCTTATCCATAAAGCAGATATAATAATAACTAAATTATCCCATAAGGATAACATTTGGATCAAATTATACCAAAATAAAATCTACGACAGTATTTTGAAATGTATAAGGTATTCTTAAAATGTTTATTATTTTTATTATTATTGTGCCCATTCGGGCCAAGCAAGGATGGACTGATAGAAAGCATCAGTAATAATTTTTAGACATGCTTTTTAAAAGTTAGGTCTCCAATGCAAATGTGACTTCCTAAACTTGTTATCAATGGATGTACTTAAATAGAGCTTAGAAGACCATTTGATTGGACAGTCAGTGAAGAGTAGGCATCAAATGGGTGTCCACAAGTTTTGAAACATTTTATTTTTCCACAATCATACTTTTTTGAAAATACAATTTCAATGTATTTATATAACATAGGTTTTCTATTCTATAAATAGATTTCATTTTAGTAATTTTTACCTTTTGGGGAAGCAATGAAGTCATATGCAAATCATTTCAGATCTTAGGGAGAAGATCTCTAAGGAAGATTTGTGGTTCCCTTTTCCCACTATTGGATGCCCTTACAGACAGAGCCTTAACATCATAAATACAAAATAAATCATGTACATTTTACTTACAACTGTCACTATATTTTTTTTTCAGAAGACTGACTTTGAGTTTCACAATAAAGATGGCATCAAATTATATTCTCTAATAAATTCTATTTTCATGAAATATTTGCTAGTTAACAGTGCTGAACAGTTTAGCATCTCGTTCAACTTTAAGCTGCATACTTTGTCCCAAATAGTGAGAAATAGTCCATTTAGCGTATAGTAACATAAAAACTTCCGTTTTATCTTTCTCATTTCCCATATTTTTGGCCAACTGTAGAGAAACATTAGTCCATTAATGATAGATGCAGATGCCGTCCATCTGGTATCCATCGTTAACTCTAGAAACGGAGGCATAAGGATACTCTGAAACATTAGACTTTCAAAATCAGATGTGATCTACCAGCTCAAGGAAAAAGTTATTTGATCCATACTGATTTTTTTCCCCACATTCTCATCTAATATTACAAACAAGATTGAGGATAATTTTCTTTCTGAAAATAAGAGTTGTATCTTTAAGTCCACAACTCTGTCCTACTCTAAGGCAGCTAACATATCAAAATCATTGGTATCAACCTATTTTCCACTTATGGCTTATCTCAAAAATCTCTTGGTAATCACCAACGTTTGAGACACCTTCCAAAATTTTTAGTGTACTCGTTCTTTGCATAAGGAAAATTCAAATTACTCAGACATGAATGCAAATAATAAAACAGAACAACCACCACTTTACAAGATGTTATCCTGCATTGGGTCCAAAAGGAGAAAAATGATCATGTTTCTCATCAGGGTCACCAGTAATCATAACTATCCTTTACATTCTATTTGGTTTATTTTTGAAGACAGAATATACCATGATAATGCCCTTTAGGGATACTGTGAGGATATAAGAATGTTCCAAAACATTTTAGGTGTTCCCAGAGGAAGTGTTAACATAAATACAAAGATACGCCATGCACTTAATAAGAAAAACAGAAAGAAAAAAAGAAAATAAAAAGCAGGAATAATTACTTGAAATAAACACTTTTGTAAAGACAATGTATAAGAAACAGCATATCAATAGCAACAATAACAAGTAAACTTGATGATGTTTTGAATAAATATTTAAGGGGAAAAAATAAATGCTCTATTCTCTTGCCAGCGTAAATTTTTTAACTTGAAAGATTTTAATATATACTTTCTCATGTATGTATGCTACCTTCTATTAACAATTTTGCTAATTTAGAGATTCTACTGATGTATGTGCTTGTGCATGCATGTGGACTTTAGTTCTTCAAGTTCAAACAAGCTAAAAGTTATTCTTCTTATTAATATTCCCATGTCTCAAAAATATATAAAGGCATAATGTTTTTAGTCCTATATCATGTTTTTGTCACTGCACATAGCGATTACATAATTTATTTCTTAATATTCTCACCGCCCCCCAGAAAACTTACAAGGTGGTGATAGGATATTAAAGCATTTTAAAAAAAAAAAATCTAAAGGCTTATTACTGAAGGCTTTTAAAATTAACTACACCAAAGTCCTTTGCCCACAGCAGATTTCACTTCCCTTACAATTTTCTACTGGAAGTGGCTTCTACTTTTCTTCATGTGTTATTTCTACGAGTTATTTTCTGTTTATAATAAAATGTAATCTACCAGATGATACAAGTATAGATGCATTAATACAAATTTACTATCATATTTTTTCAAGTGTTCTATAATGGAAGAGACCTTAGAAATCACCTAGACTTTCCCCACTAAAAATCAAGCTAAGTGTCTAAAATTTCTATTGTGGATACTAGAAGTATCGGAGGCAAGAACAGAAAAAAACAAATAAGCAAAGGCCAAACCCTTTGCCAATGCATAAAAATAAAGCAGAAACCCTGAATGTTGTTCTCACCTGGGTCTTGATCATTTTGGGGAGACATTCATTAGGTTCAACACAAGCCATTATACAGGTGAAAAAACTAAAATCCAAAAAGATTATTTGCCTTGGTCAAAGCCATACTGTGCAGTACATTCTTTCACTCATGACTTTGTGTAACTGTGGAAATAATGGAATATTACAATATTTTAATGGAAGACTTAAAAAAATATGCACGTAAACATTTCTCCATTAGCTTATAGTTTCTAACATCTCTACTTTGCTTAGGATAATAACTGCCATACAACAAGTAGTTAGCAAATGCTTACTGAAAAACAAGGAAAAATTAAAAAAAAAAATAAGAAGAGAAGCACTGGGCCCTTAGTGAGCACTACCAAAAACTACTGAGAATCTCCTGCGTATTTGTAAATATTGATGAACCCAAATTACCAGGAAAAGATCCACTTCGGTATCCTACTTTTCAACAGAGGAGAATTTATAGTATATTTAAGAAATATTTTAATTTGAAAATGCTTAAAATCTAAAGCTTATTCACTTAAATGTGTAAGAAAATTATCTTGAAAGCCTATTTTATTGTGGATCTTCTGTAATGAAGCCAGAACAATAAAACACTATAATAAATATGCCAAATAATATGACAAGTAATAATTTAAGTGACTATAATAATAACTCTTTCAAGTTTTAGATACAAATACTGGAAATTTTTATTGACAACTGATATTCCACATACCACACTGGGGTTGGAAAACATTGTTTTGCTATTTTATTTTTGTTTTGGTTTTTGTTCTTTGGTTTGTCTGGTTTCCAGTATAATAAGCACTATTTTTACTCAGTGAAGCAATTTCTACCTAGGCATAAATATGTAGGATATGCAAACTCCAAAAATTCTGAAACTGAAGAAAGATACGCTAAAGGGATGGAAATGTGATTCCATTCTGAACTATAGTTTAATGGGGAATAAAAAGGCTTAAAGAAGAAGAGAAAGCAGACAAGGACAAGAAAAAAAGGAAGAAAACAATAAAGGAACAAATAACTGACCTCAGATTTTCATAAATTATTATTATAAATAAAAGAAATACTCGAATAAGCATCATTTATGAAAAAAATAATTAAAAGCAGGGAAGTAAAAAGGGGCTTTAAAAAAAAACTATAATCATAAGCACAAAGAAAGCTGAGAAAAGAAATCTTTGTGCAGCTAATTCCAGAAGTATTTGAAGGCAAAGGTCCTGGAGGAAGCTTGTCTAGTTTTAAGCCCTGAATCTAACTTTTTCTGGTTGTATGATGTTGGCAAGTGACAAGACCTCTCTATGCTTAACTTGATTCACCCCTAAAATAGGATAATAACAATACTCAACTGTTAAGATAGATGTGAGAGTCAAGTAAAATGATTAAAACATTTTAGAGTAGGTGAAAAAACTAAAAATAATGTCTGATAAATAACAAGCAGTAAATGTTATCATTATTATTATGTAATCCTCAACTTCAAAGGAAGCACTGCCACAAATACCATCATTTTGAGATAAAAAGGAAGAAAGCTGTCACACAACTGACAAAGGGAGTGATTCTAGATCCTGTGCTCCTAACCCTTATCCAATTCAGCCTTCCAGAAATTGGAGATAACAAAGAAATCGACCCGGAGCTTGATATAGGCAAAATGCATACCCTATTTCCGATATGCATTTGACAGATGTCACTGTGGATATGACAAAGCAGTACCTCCATATTTTGTACAATTTCTTCATCCCGGTTACTTATAGGATGACAACCACATAACCAGAGCTCTACAGATTTGTTACAAGTGAAGCTGCAGTCTCCGAGTGTGGTGAGCCTCAACTCTTGACAAAAGCCTTTATATGAAAACTGGACCACCATTCTCCAGGAATGGCTTAGGAAAGGAGATAGGGCCAGATGTCCTGAAAGGTTGCTGGTGACTCTAAAACGCTCTGAAAATCCATTCAACAATGGTTACGTATAACCTCTGACTACAAAATAAAATAATATGCAAACAACACTGCAAAAGATTCCCCAGTTTTTAAAAGAACCAAGTCTGTATAAAACAATAAACACATTAATTGTAAACAAATATACAGCTGCTTTCAAATTCATCTTTTCTATTCCCTAAAGCATTTCTAATCTCTGGTTGGTAAGAGCTGATAGGTCCTAGACTGGAAACATAAAAGAAAATAAACAAAAACTAATTGGAGGGCTTTAGGAATACTTTTCAGACTTTTTACTAATCCAGGTGTCCTCTCCATAAATTGAAGTTAGGAAGATTTTACCCAAGAATCAAATCGTTTTGATGATGCATCTACGCAACAGACATTTGTCTTTCTTCAGAAAATCACTTAGTGATGTTTGGACTATTTCCACCTGCTACCCCTGCCGCCTGTGAGAGCCAACGACTTTTCAGAGCTGAAAAATGCCAATATTTAAGTTTATCAGCCTGAAGCCTTGCTAAATCCATGCTGAGGGAGTTTTACCATCTGTTGGCTCCCTCCCTTCCCCAGTCTCTGTGTGCTTAGGGAAAGAAAACACGTGCATGGGTGTGAGCAGGTTTTCAAAGGCAAAAGAGAATGAACTTTCAAATTAAATGCCCTTCAGAAACAAATTCACCCACTTGAGTTTTGCCCTTGGCCTGGGGCGACTGAAAACCAAAACAGGATGTTTTTCTAAAAGGAGTAACTGGCTTACCTTACTTTCTCATTATAAACAGCAACCACCCACCTGGGTGTTACTGTTTTGCTCCAGAGGAAGAGCAATTAAAATTCAATTTGGGTCACTTAAATCGCCAAGTTGAAAAGTCCTTCAAAAAAAAAAAAACCTCAACATTTCTCAGGTATCCCTGACAACTGTTTCATACAACTTCTAATGTTTTTCCAGGTCCTTCACAAGTGCCTTCACCCCAAAATTGGTCATATTCTTTTGTCATCTTAGGAACGACTTAGGGCTAGTGTTTCCTTTAAGGTTAATTCCAAGCACTGTTTCCATGGAAGTCTCTAACAGTAAGTATTTGCTAAACCTGTAGAGCCTTCTCCAAGGTGGGTATTGGTTACCTTCACTTTACAGAAGAAATATACAAGAGGTAGCAAAGGTAGATGGCTTGCCCCAAAATAAAGAAAATCGGGGAACTACACACCAAAGCTGGTATAAGATTGGAAAAATCCTGAGAAACTCTTAGAAGAAAAAGCCCTTATGATTTACAACCTGTTTTTTTTTTGTTTTTTGTTTTTTAACGTTTATTTATTTTGAGACAGAGAGAGACAGAGCATGAACGGGGGAGGGTCAGAGAGAGGGAGACACAGAATCGGAAACAGGCTCCAGGCTCCGAGCTGTCAGCACAGAGCCCGAGGTGAGGCTCGAACTCACGGACTGCGAGATCGTGACCTGAGCCGAAGTCGGCCGCTCAACCGACTGAGCCACCCAGGTGCCTCTATAACCTGGTTTTAAGGCAGGATTCAGAATATACTGTGAGGTAGACAGATTTTCCTTCCCATCCCTTCTAATTTTATTTGCAATAATTTTTTTTATTATTATTATAAAAATATTCCAGCTTTTGTAAAGGTTTAGGGGAGGGCCTTCAGGCGATGGCATGAAGAGGCTGGTAAATTGGGTGTGCAAAAAACTGCTAGAGCTTTAGTTAAGAAGAGTAGAAGTCTGAATCCTTCTTGTCTAGGATGCTGCCATCACGACTACCATCCCCCGCCCCTCCTCCCACCCTGAGCACCTCCCCCACTCCCAGACCCAGCCCAGTTCAGTCTGCAAAACAGATAGTCCTACCAGAGTGAGTCTGTCCATGACAACGGGGCAGAAAGATGCCTGAGGAGACAGACACAGGATTGGTGTTGGGGGACAGAAGTGTGAATTCCACAGAAAATAAACAGGGAAAACCTGTAACTTTCAGCCTAAAGTTGCAATCTAGTTAGGGATCAATAGTGGACCAGCCAGAAATTTAATCACAGATTTTGTAGGTGAGAGAGCCATAGAAGTACAAGGTAAGCCTTGGCTGACCAGAAAACTCTGCACATATGCAGGGAAACTCTGAGTAGCACTGCAGAAAGTAAAAGCCAAAGCAGATATCAGAACTGGCTCAACACTGAATGCACTCCTCAACCACACATAGATGGATTAGCAGAGGGCAAAAGCCTTATGGGGTTGAAGTGTTTGAGCACAACCTTGACCCAAAACACTGGGCTACGCAGATGCAAGCCATGCTAAAATAAGGAAGCCATGCTAAAAATAAGAATAAAAAGCTGAGCGGACACATCAACAGCCATATACCATAGGGGATGTAGATTCTGGTAATAACTCCAAGCAAATTATAAGACAACAACAAAAACCCAGAAACATAGATCTGGATTGATAGTTGCTGTAACATATGATTTAAAATGTTTGCCTTTCCATAAAAAAATATTAAAAGATATAAAGTGCCAGGGAAGTGTGACTCAGAAACAGAAGCAGTCAATAGATGCTGACTCTTAGTGGGCCAGATGTTGGATTTAGCAAAGATTTCAATGCAGTTATAAATATGTTCAAATAATTATAAGAAATTATGTTCAAAGAGTGAAAGAAAAATGTAATGACAATGATTCAACAGATAGTATCTCAATAGATAAAAGTTATAAAAATGGATGGCTGCATCCATTATTATTAAAACTTAAAATACCATTGATAGTGTATATACTTTGTTTTCTTGCTTACCTTTTATAAACATAGTATTTACAAATGATCCCCTGAAACCTATTTTCAAATTATTGGTTTGTTTCAACCACCCACAAATTTATTGGCCATGAAGACTTTCTGGAGCATACATTCCTTGTGGTTGAGGCAGGAAGGCAACATTCCAAAATTTCACTTGAAAAGGTAAGGTATTTTCCAAGGAAGCAATTAAAATAATCAAAACTCCTAACTTGTAATGCCACTGAGAGGCTAAGAGAAAAATTACCAGGTGTACTCACAACTGCAAAGAAAAGATCTTTCCCCTCCCTCGCCGTTCCTGAAACCAGCCAGGGCGCGCGCGGTGGTAGTCTGACATAAAGGCGGGAACCAATCAAGTTCTGCTGAATGGTTTGAAATGAAGGCAGGAACCAATCAAGTTCTGCTGAGCGTTCAAATTTAAATGTCAACCTATAACAGCTCTGTAACCTCAAAAAAAATCCCTAACTTGTTTGTGCCTGTCTATAAAAGAAGCTGTAAGATCCTTGCTCGGGGCCTCTTAGCGTCACCGGCAACGAGTGCCCGGAGGACTGGGTTCGAACCTGCAATAAACAACCCTTGCCGCTTGGCTTTGACTCTGGACTCTGGTGGTTTGTTTTCGGGGGTCTCTCGAATCGGGGCATATCACCACTATCGGTGTACTAAGAGTAAATGTTGTTAACGGTAGAAATCCATTCTGAAATACAACCCAGGACACTAAGGATACATCAGATACAGACCCTAAAATGGAAGTAGAAACCCACTTTATAAATGACACCAGGGTCCAAAAAGTGTAAATAACTTGTTGAAGTTTACATGAGGAATAGAAAAAAAACAAAAGTAGAAATTGAGTTTCCTGATTTCTAATAGATCCAGTGCCTCTAACATTATTCTTGAAATTCAGGGTTTAGAATCTTTGTGATATGATAAACACATTTACATTGTAAGTTTAGGTTACCATTATGATTAATATTATGATTAGTGTACAGACCTCAAGGTTTATTTTTTAAATTAACATTTATTGATTTGACTATTCCATAACATTTATGTGTGTTATCATATTTGATAGTTTCATTGGGTATTTATCTCATTTATGAACAAGAAAACTAAGGCTCAGAGACGTTAAATAATGTATACAATGGTAGAAGTAATAGAAGACTTAATAATATTAATCACAACTAATTATTTTGTGCATTTACTATGTATTGGGTATTCTTCTAAGCACTTGATACATTTAACACATTTGATTCTACAACAAGCCTGTGAGGTAGTTATTCTCAATTTCCACATTTTACAGATGAGAAAATGAATGCATAGTAAGGCTGAAAAACATTCCCAAGGTTACACAGCTAGCGAGCAATGGTGGCAGGATTTGAACCCACACAGTATTTGACCCCAGCCGATATGGAGTCGGATTACATAGACATGTTCTTATCTACTATTCTCACATTATTGAATCAGACTTTTAAATCACTACATTGAAAGGCCTACCACACACACCCCGTTATTCTTCCAATAAGTTATTGGCTGTCCCATGGACCATAAAAATCAATGGATTAAGTAGTTTGGGGTAAAATTAATATACTTTAATATTTGATGCCATGATAAAAGATCTCCCTGCTCTGAGTTCTTCTAGTATCGGTGACTATTGTACTTCTTTGAAACATAATCATTTTTGACTTGTTTACACAGACGAGTCTGGGATTCTTGCCCACCTACAATATGTAATGGCTCCACGTCCCACCTACATTTGTTAGCTGAGTTATTGAAGCACCAACTTGCAGTCGTTATATTAAGATAGACAAAAAATATTTTCAGGGACAATTTGATTATTTACAAATATATATTAAGCACAAGAAAAATGAGATCATATTGTAAGGAAAAAAATCTCTTTTCTATGGATGTACTAGTAATATAGAAGTGCATTCGAATATAATTTTTAAAGTTAGAATATGAAAAGAAGCATGAATCATGGCACTATGTAAATTTTTATTAATATATTTCACATTATATTTCCCTAACATCTCCTTACCTCAAAAATTATTTTGGAGAATAAAAACACATACTAATACCTAAAAGAAGAATGACTTATTGGCAACAAATTTGATTTTGAACCAGTAGAATGGTTTTCAAATATGCTTTCAAATGTAGTTACTAATTTTGTGGATCCCAATTTTTTATAACAGGTATCAAATGATCTTTTAAAGTATGCTTTTCTTTTTTCCTATAACGTTTTCTTTCTACTCTGTATTTGTCCTAAGAATCCATATATCTCCTTTTTCTCAATTATGCATATATATATTTCCCCCCCTTGTTTGTATTTTTCCTCCTTGCAATTCTCCCTTCTTACCCAAGACTGCGTCCCTCTTTCTAAGATTTTTATCATCCCTAAGTTGTTTAAACTTCTCAGAGAGCAACTGTCATTGTCTAATGTATTATTATTTAAAAAGTGTTTGCACATAGGCACTTGGGTGGCTCAGTTGGTTAAGTGTCTGACTTCAACTTCAGCTCAGGTCATGATCTCATGGTACATAGGTTAGAGCTCCGCATCAGGCTCCACATTGGGATTCTTGGTAATCCCTGCTTGGGATTCTGTCTTCCCTCTCTCTGCCCCTCCCCATCCTCCACTAATGCCTTTTCTCTCTCTCAAATGTAAATACACTTAAAAAAAATAAAAAGTGTTTGCACACATAGATTCTCATTCATTTTCATAAGAACACTGTAAGATATGTATTATCATTCCCATTTAATAATGAGGAAAATGACAGTCCTTAAAGTTAATTGAATTGTCCAATATCTTTAAGCTGCAGGTAACAGAGGCAGATTTTTAACCCAAATATCGTAACTCCAAGCCATACTCTATACTATAACCATGATGGCAGGGAAGAGAAGTTGCTTATTTACTTTATTAAATATTAACCTACTAGGTGCTCTGGCCTTTAAACACAAGGAGAGATCCAATTATTCAATTTAATGTTTTTTGATATCATATTACACAGAGCTGTATAATGCACAGAGCTTGGGGCTAAAAGAGAAATTACAAAATTTAAATCCATATTCCCTCTCAAAGAGATCACAGGCTAAATGGTAGTCACATATGCACGCACGAAAAGAAAAGAAATACCTGATATTAAAGTGGAGAAGGATGCCTTTACATGACTAATGCCACCTTAATCTCATAGAAAAAGAGATCGCTTTGAGCTAGAACATAGAGGAAAATCCAACCCAGGTGGAGAGATCTGGGCGGACCTTAAATGATGGTGGTTTGCAGAAAAGTAGAAAGCACAGAGAAGCCATTTTAAGAAATGGAATGGATATGGGATCTTGGGGTGACTCAGTCAGTTAAGTGACGGGCTCTTATTTCAGATCAGGTCATAATCTCACAGTTCATGAGACCAAGCTAGGGATTCTTAATCTCTCACCCTCTCTCTGCCCCTCCCCAGGTCCTGCCCCTCCCCAGGTGTGCTTGTGCACCCATACCCTCTCTCGCGCACTTTCTTTCTCTCTCTCTCTAATAAATAAGCTTTAAAAAAAAAAGAAATGGAATGGATAAAGATATAAAAGGAAGTACAAAGGTATGTCAAGGGAGTTGTAAAGACTCATAAAAACATAAATAATGGTGGGGCGCCTGAATGGCTCAGTTGGCCAAGTGTCTGATTCTTGGTTTTGGCTCAGGTCATGACCTCAGAGTTCCTGAGTTGGAGCTCTGCACTGGGCCCTGTGCTGAAGGCAAGGAGCCTGCTTGGGATTGTGTCCCTCTTTCTTTGGCCCTCCTCTACTTGTGTTCTCTCTCTCACAAATAAATCATAAACATCAAAAAAACATAAATAATGGTTACTACTGGGATGAGGCAATAAAGATATTCCTGAGTTCAGGCACCTGGGTAGCCCAGTCGGTTAAGCGTCTGACTTCAGCTCAGGTCATGATCTCACGGTTTGTGCGTTGGAGCCCAGCATCAGGCTCTGTGCTGACAGCTCAGAGCCTGGAGCCTGCTTCGGATTCTGCGTCTCCCTCTCTCTCTGCCCCTTCCCCACTCTCACTTTGTCTCTCTCTCTCTCTCAAAAATAAACATTAAAAAAATTAAATATATATACATATATATTTAATTGCAGTACTCCTAATAACTAGAACTCAGTATTGTAATACATGTATATACATATTCTGGTATATGTATATACAATACTATAATATAAAAACTGGCCATATATATATATATATATATATATATATATATATATACAAAACATTACTGAGTTCTAGTTATTAGGAGTACTGCAGAGACGTATGGAAGGCTGCAGATGCAAAGTGCACAAACTACCACAAGTACAAGTCCTACTACAAAGTAGTACAAATACAAACTAGCCAATATACAGCAAAATGATTTTTTTTAAGTTTATGTTTTATCTTTAATTTCTAAAAATTCATTTTGATGGGGCGCCTGGGTGGCTCAGTTGGTTAAGCACCCGACTTCGGCTCAGGTCATGATCTCACGGCTCATGAGTTCAAGCCTTGCGTCAGGCTCTGTGCTGACAGCTCAGAGCCTGGAGCCTGTTTCGGATTCTGTGTCTCCCTCTCTCTGTTCCTCCCCCGCTCGTGCTCTGTCTCTCTCTCAAAAATAAATAAAGATTAAAAAAAAATTCATTTTGAGAGAGAGAGAGAGCAAGTGGGAGGGGCAGAGAGAGAGAGAGGGAGGGAGACAGAATCCTAAGCAGGGTCCCTGCTGTCAGCACAGAGGCCAATGTGGTGCTCGAACTCACAAACTGTGACATTGTGGTAGAGTCCCCTCCCTAAAGGAATAGACCTCAAGAGAAGGGAAGGCAACCTGCCCGAATGCGTACATGACATCCCTCACGACCCTGTAACATGAGATCACCCAATCAGACTTTATGCCTATTTGTTACCCATATATAGGAGACAAAGAAGTAGAAAATGCATAAAAGACTATGCCACATGGCCTGGCGTTCAGGGCTCAGTTTTACGGGTATGAACCCGACTGAGTGTGTGCCAGCACAAATAAAGTTGCTTCTTGGAAAGAAAAGCCTCGGTGTCACGACTCTCTGTGCAAGAAACCGGCTATGAGATCATGACCTGAGCTGAAGTCAAGAGTCAGGGCCACTCAGGAGCCCAGGCAACAAGACTGTTTTTGACAAAACTGAAGTTGTATACAATAAGGGATAATTTCCAGGTATCAGAAATAAAGAGAAATCTCAAATCTGTAGCAATTTGGTAACTGCACCATATTTGAGGCTTGGGAGTTGGGATGGTCTATAAAATCTTAAAGAGATATAGGACACAATAATTGTGCAGGGCAGGGACTTAGAACATCTCCTTTGAATAATACTGAGAAGCAGAGAGCAGATGTACCTTAACAGAGACCAGAAGTAATTCACCACCAACATAGGAATTTAGTCCACAGTGGAGAAATCCCCTCCTCACAGCTGCATGCTATGAATGGAGATAGAGTCACCCAGGAGAAATCATGGTTCCAAATCTCATGACTGGGGTTTTATTAAATGGTAATAAATGGCATTTCCCTAGTCATAGCTAGCCCCTCAAGGTCCTGGAAACCTTGCTTCCAAAAGCCTTACCTTAGAGACTTACTCTATCCCTAACCCCCTCCCAACCCGAGGGTATATAATGAGTTATCTGTCACAACCCCATGTAGCTCTTCCTGCCCATGGGTCTGGCCCCTGTGCTTTAATAAAATCACCCTTTTGCACCAAAAACATCTTTAAGAATTCTTTCTTGGCCGTTGACTCCAGACCACCCCACCATCACCCCAAAACTTCATCATCATGCTCTTCCAACTGAGCCAGCCAGTCGTCCCTATTTAGCTAACCCTTTAACTGCACTATTTAATATACTTTTTTATAATTCAATTACTATATATTTTTAATTTTTCCAATTCAAGAATAGAACAAAAGAAAAACATTTTAAGGTATGCAGAGACTAAAAAAGATCTGCTGGTAAAGACCTTTGCTGAAATAATTACTAAGGGATGTACTTCAACAGAAAGAAATTGAACCCAAAGGAAGGAGTAACAAGAAACAACAGTGAGCAAAGGAATTAAGAAAATAAAAATAAATGGAAGCTAGGTAAGGGCAAGGAACTGTTTTGCTAACAATGCATCACCAGAACCAAGAAAAGTGTTGGGTAGCATATAAGGTAGTGTAAACATATGTTGTTAAATTAAACAAAATAAGTATTGAACTACACATATACCTAATTTTTTAGGGCTTAAAAGCAAGGTGCAATCACAATGGCACAAAAGATGGAAGGTTTGGAGGGAAGTTAAAGTACTCAGATTCCCATAATTTTAAAGGACAGAAATATTGGTCACCTTTAGGCTTTTTTGACAAATAATAAGGTTGTGTGAATTAAAATATTTGAAATGTTTAGAGAAAGCCATTAAAATGAAGGAAATAGTATGTATAATTTTGAAACCAGAAGGAGAAACAAAGGAGATGAAGAAACTCCATTAATTCAGAAATTTCAGAAAAAGGGGGAAAAAAAGAGTCAATAAATAGATGAAAATAAAATTATCAAAATAAGTCTAAATATATCAGTATTCATAATAAATAGAAAATGGTCAGTGTGGTCAATTATACTTCAATGAAAAAGAAAAGAAAAAAGAAAAAGATGGGTCAGTGTACGGGTAAGGAGGAATGTTTTAGGAGGATTTTCTTGGAAAAGTAGTTCTGATATTCCCAATTCTGTGTGTGTGTGTGTGTGTGTGTGTGTGTGAGAGAGAGAGAGAGAGAGAGAGAGAGAGAGATTGACTCCCTTTTACCTAAAGAGATGTGGCTTCAACAGAACACAAAGATTTATTAATCTTTGAAAAGATTAATAAAATAAATTTCTGGAAGATGGGTTAAGGAAAAAAGGATATGAGTCAATAAATATTACAAAGGAAAAAAGAACATAACTACAGACAATGTCATAATTTAAAATATAAGGAAATTCTATAATCAACTTCATGCCAATAATTTTGAATTCTTAGATGAAAAAATACCAATATCAATTGAGAAAAACCTCAATTTACTTTTGAGATTAGTATAAACCTGATAGTCAAAGCAAAATTAAATGCCAACTTTCCTTAGGTGTAAAAATTCTAAATAAAATATTATTAAATTTAATTCAGAAATGTTAATTAAAAAATCATGACCAGGTAGGTTTTCCAAACAATGTAAGGATGATTCTAAATTAGAAAATCCATTATTCTAAGATACTATATGGATGAATTAAGATGGAAAAATTCTATGACTTTGTAGATGTTCAGTATATAGAATTCAATAAAATTACTCATTTGTGGTTAAGAAACAAAAACATCTTAATCAACTAGGAACAGAAACACTTAGAGTAAACATTGCATTTAATGGTGAAACTTTAGAAGCATTCCCAATAAAGTCAGGAAGGATTCTTTGAGGTACTAATTAGACCAAAAAAAAAAAAAAAAAAAAAGTAAGAAAACTGGACTTAATGATGAAATAAAGGGGCATTTCCTTTTCTCAATAGGTCTATGAATGGGCAGCCCACACTCAATTCATATACAGACTTTCTATTGATGGCAAGGGGATTAGTGTGAGGTTTAAGTATAAAACAAGCAATTGAGATCTACCCTTTGTTTAAATGATTTCCTATGAAAGATGTAGAAGAGGGGCAGGAGCTCTGTCATCCTGTTTGAGAGCTAAACCTTCAGGTTTAAAACCTTATGAACTCTTTGGGTGATCAAACTTGTTGCACTTATAAGTCAGACAGGGTAACTAAATCCTAAACATAAAAGTTTTTCAATTTTAAAAGCTTTCTTATGGTCATTAAACATTTCAGACAAATACTCATTATGAACTAATTGGTAGCAAATGTTCATTTGAAAACTTAAGCTGGCTTTGAGTTATAGTGGTTGGGTTTTGAGACTCAAAAACCAAAATAATGAGAAAAATTGCGAGCATCTTTCCATGCTTAAAAATTTCAATTAGCAAAATCCTTTGTCTTCTAGATGCAAACTCTGAATAAAGTGAGCCTCTATTCCCAGAGTTAGGGAAGCCTCTCTAAATTTGTTAGATCACAAAGATGATTTCTTCTGATGGGTCTCCTCCCTTTTCCCCCAATGCCATTCACTAGATCTACTGAGACATGGTTGTGAAATTCTCCTTTAGTTTTGAAATCTTAAGGATTAGAAATGGGCATTTTTTACAAAGATGCCTACCCATTCTTAGGATTCCTTTACCTTTTCCTGTTCTATAGAAACAAAATTTACGGAGCATCATGGAATGGACTAATCTAAGTATCTCAGCAATTTTCTTCTTACCTACTAATACTAAATAACTCAGGCTTGATGATTTTTTTTGTTTGTTTCATTGATTCTATATTTGTTGTTCTTGCATAATAATGTTCTCACCTTGTATCATGCAGCAAGGGTGAAGAAATACCAAGGCCAAAATTGTCTGTTCACACACCCGTTTTTTTTTTAACCTATACAAGGTTTCCTATTTGCTACTTGCATATTTTTTTCCAAGACTTTTCTCTGCTATGCTATGATCACCTCCTTTAAATCTTGGCTTAAAACACATCTTCATAAAGGTGTCTTTTATTAGCTTTACTTAAGTTGAAAACAACTCTATAGTCCTCAATTTAAAATCTAATTT
Organism: Neofelis nebulosa; assembly: GCF_028018385.1. Classification (NCBI taxonomy): domain Eukaryota; kingdom Metazoa; phylum Chordata; class Mammalia; order Carnivora; family Felidae; genus Neofelis; species Neofelis nebulosa. Next base: position 36,134,233 of record NC_080782.1, on the reverse strand, counting down.
ATGAATTCTGATTTTGGAATCATTGCCATATACATTGATTGCATACGTTTTACTTCTGTACGTAATACCCCAAGCTTAATGTATGAATTATGTTTTTTTCTTTCCTTCTTTTATTCTTTTCTTGCTTTTTTTCTTCCTCCTTTCCTTGTTTCCTCCCTTTGTGTCCCTCCTTCTTTTGCTGCATTCCATGCTGTCTTATTTCTAGAACTACTGTTTCTCTAGAAACATCTGCCCAACTACAAATCTAATTTGTATTTGAGGATATTACAAAATTGATCTGATTACATATGAAAGTTGCTCATAAATTATTCAGAGGCAACATCGGTTAGAAACTGATCTTGCCTCTAACTGATCTATTTCACAATTTAATTTTAATATATATGTGCTTGTATCTAGGTGAACAGTATAGCATACTGGTTAAATCACACACTCTGATGCCATACCGTAAGGGTTTAAACTCCAGCACAGCCACTTACTGGATGATTCCAGCTTAGTCACATGACCTCTCTTCCACTCAGATTTTCTGTTTGTAAAATGAGAGCAATCATAGCATCCACCTCATAAGAGTGCTGTGATGATTAAACAGATTAGTGTATGTAGAGTATCCAATATAAATGCTATACACATTTGAACTATCACAGCTTCAAAGCCCTTTGTCCACATATTCAAACTAAAAAAAAAAAAAAACCCTGAAACAAAATGACTTTCATGACTAATTTGCAAGCACTGAATTTAACTATCATGAGGTCATTTGTGGTCCTTCCTTATCCTTCTCGGTAACTACGCCTCCATTATTACATAGAAATATTAAGGTACTTGATACAGACCCTACAGGGTGATGCAACATTGAATTCAGTATATAAAACATACTACCATTCTAAACTCAAAGAAACTGACATTTGAAACATATCTCACTCCAAAAGTTTTGTACAAAGAATTATATATTATTAGCTCTTCCACATTTCTGTCCTGATATAATATCCGTTCAAATGATGAACTTATCCTTTGCAAACTGTATTTGATGTATGAGTTTGAGGTAAATGATTATTTCTATTTCTGAATGCATGCCACTCCAGAGGACGCTTCTTACCTTCTCATCCATGACTTCTTCCTTCCCTCTCCTGTTCACTTTATTTGATGCTCCTCCTATTGTCCTATATCAATTAGGACTTGCAATCAGAGAGGACTCACAGAAAAGTTGACTAAGGTGGCTTGGGTATGAGTTTTTATTTTTATGCTGTGCTGGGAAATTATAATTGGAAGAAGAGTCAGTGGCTCCATACTGACAGTGTCTTAATAGCATCAGTGCCCCTTGGGAAGAGCCCATTCATCTGAACTATATTATAGGTTCCCTTGTAGCTGCAAGGAAGGTCGGGAAACCTGGTTTTATTTTCTACAAATGTGAAAGCAGAGGTCACAAAGAATAATTGGATTGGAATGGACATTAAGTTAGCCAACCTGCAGCATCTGTCACTCTGTCCAGGCCCACTGCGACAGATTTTGGTGGAACTGAGTTAGAAGATATTGGCATCATAAGTACTTCAAGATGAAAGAAATGCTTCAATTTCTTTATGTTTCCCTATCACAATGTGACCACATTGGTATCTCTGGCTAACTACATTGAATGAAGACTTGCATCTTTTAAGTACCCCCTCCGATCAAATCTCCACACCCTTAACCTTGTGACCTTTTGTTACACCTTTCTATATGCAGAACTCTCTTCCATCTTTAACACATGGATTTAAACAATGTATATGAATATCCATGATTCTGTGAGAGTATGTGGAGATGTTTACATACTAGCATGAAGAATGAGTAAGGCTGTGAATGTCTGAATAAGCCTGTATTCACCCCTTCAGTGAGTCTCAAACAGAACGAATGTGTATTCTTCCCAAGTGAAAATGAAAAATAACATTCCTCATCTCCATAGTCTTGTCTCCTCCCTCTTCATAAGCTTTTCTCTGGGAAACTTCCATTTCTAACCAGTTACTCCTCTTTTCCTTCCCTGATCTTTCTTTGGTGTTGATGTCTCCTCAGCGACAAGTAAAAAACTTATAAGAGCAACCACTGAGTTAGGAAATGCTGTGAATCCATGAAATATTTCCTCCAACATTTTTCCTTAAACTAGAAATCCACAGTTTATTAGCATATTACCAAACCCCACCATAGCTTTTCTACTCCACTTATTTTACAACTATTCCATCTATTCTTCCAACAAGCCTCCTTTAAAGAGTAGTTGCTTTCATTGATTGACCACAAAAAGTCACATTTTATACTGGAAGGTTACAGAACATTAAGAAACCATCAGCATATATAAACTATCTAATTTTCTTCTTGTGATTATTTTTCCATGGTACTTTTCTGTGTTGAATTTAACTGCTATTGTGTTGATCAATTATTTTTCTTTTCCCTGGGATTTTTTTCCCTTTCCTCTTTGTTAGGCTAAATAGTTTGTCAATAGTTCTTCTCCCTTGTTACCTTTGGTGTTTATTTTTCTTATCTGATCTTAGCTATCCCCATAGAAATACCATTATAACATCTTTCTATAGTCATACTTATTCATTTTCACTCTTCATTCTTTATTTTATACCAAGTACAAAATCTATAATTTGGCCTCTGTTTTTTTCCCCTGTAGCTACAAACCACCATTCAAATGTCTCTTCTAAGGAAATTAATTTAAACCACCCTTTCAACATCACAATAAATTCTATCCATGAATATTCAGTAGTCACCATTATTTAATTTTCTTAGAAATTCTAACACCTCACAGAGTCATGAGAGCAAAAAGGAGTCTCCTGAGGTTGCCTAGGCCATGTTCTTAACTCTGGAACTAACTATCCCAGTGATTAATTCTCATGCTCTTAATATATAATAAAGAAATGAACTCATTTTCAGTTCCTATTTTTGTCTTAGAATTCTGAGACTTTGGAAGGTTGTGGCAGTGAGGGGTGCGGTGTACTCCTACAGCTTTTGATGTGAGGATGTTGAAATTGGAACACTGGACAATATGCACTGGACATAATACAAAAAGCCTTCTAGGTTTCCTAAAACTGAGTGCTATTAGTGACAATATCACTTCCCTTCTGCAAATAACATTAATAGCTGAAAGCTAGGTTATTTTATTGAGCCAATCAACCAACCCAGTTGATTTATAGAAACTCACTGTTTTACTCATTCAATTACAGGTTTATATTTTCCACCAGTTTTCCTAAGTTGGTTGGTTTTGTCTCCTCTGATACCACCAATTGGTAAAATCGCCACTGTACATGAAATGAAGTTATACAGAGAGATTACGTTCTAAAGTCATCACATGGGGTAAAAATCTCAGAGATTTTTGCAAACCTGTTATGAGAAAACCACATCGAAGACTGCTCTTAAATCCGTCTCAACCTGCTTTCTCCCAATATTGAAAGGATGGCTACTTTTGCTTTGTTTTAGCTGAGTATGTGATACATAGGTTACTTGTGCTTTAAGGCCAAGGGCCATGGTGTACAAAAATTATAAAAATAACTTATGACACTGGAATTCCTTAGCATGGAAAGATTCTCAGTTTACAGAACCAGGTAAAACCAAAACTGAATGGGAGATCAGCAAAACCATTTATATCCCCTGATGTTTATTACTGGACGTTTGTACATATTTTTATGAGTGAAATGTCAGGCAGAATAGCTCACACTATTTAAATAGTCATGATAATTTATTATATACTATAATAATATCTTTATATTGTCTTATAATTATTATTATCACTATTATTATTTTGGCTGAGAGTATATAACCAAATTCAAGTAAGTTAAATGCACATCTATTTTCACCACATCTTGTTGAATGTGGTGAATGAATGATGCTAAAGGCATCAATGGATTGTTTTCAGCTACTGGAACTAACTGCTACAGTTGATAATACTGACTACTTCCTCCTATTAACACTAGCCTTCCTTGGTTTCTAGGATATCATTCTTTTCTGATTCTACCACATCTATGTTAATGCTTATGCTGAGTGAGTCATTATGACTTTCTTTACTTGAAATCAACTCTTAACTACTGTGTCTTTGATTCTTTTCTCCTTTACTTCTCTTATTTGCTCAATGTCAGTTACCATCCTGATTATCCTGATTCTAAGATGTATAATCTTTAACCTAAGCTTCTGACTCATATGTTTTATTGTTCACTTAACATGTCCATAGGCATCTTAAAATCAAGCTCATGACCTTTTCTCAAACCTTCTTATACAACATCCCTTTTTCTATTAAAAACTACATAGTTTTATCAATTTCTAAATCTGGAAAATTCAGTCATTTTAACTTCCTTTTATGCCATCAAACCCTATATAAAATTAGTCTCTACATTCTGTCAATGCCATCTTTTGACTATTTCTACGACCTGTTCTATCTCCATGGCTACTGCCATAGTTGAAATCAACATTATTTCTTTCTTGGATTATGACAAGGGATTCCTCACTGGTCTTCCTAGTACCAACTCTGTTCTCAGAATGCTAGATGCAATGAAGCCATCAGGATAATCTTTTGAAAATGTTTAATATGATACAATTGTCCTGGGTTGACTTGTGTCTCCCCAGAAATCATACGTTGAAGTTCTAATCCTCAGTACCCTCAGATGATGAATTTATTTGGAAAGAAGATCACTGCAGATGTAACTACTTAAGATGAGGGCATAGTAGGGTGGGCCTACTAATCCGTTATGATTGGTGTTCTTGTAAAAAGAAGAAATTTGGACAGAGACATGTACACAGAGAGAACACCATGTGAACATGAAGGCAGAGATTGAGGTGACACATCTACAATCAAGGAATGCCAAAAATTGCTACCAAACCACCAGAAACTAGGGAAAGGCCTGGAACATATTGTTCTCACAGTCCTTAGAAGGAACCAACACTGCTAACACCACAATCTCAGATTTCTAGCCTCCAAAACTCTGAGACAATATATTTCTGTTGTTTAATCCAGCCCATTCATGGTACTTTGTCAGGGAAGATCTGGCAAACTAATACCAGCATCATATAATGTTTCTATACTTTAGATTTTTAAATTGTCCAATGGTACCCACTGTCAGTGGTATCAAACATAGATATCTTGCTATTATATATAATCCCCAATATGATCTTGGCTGAATTTACTCCTTTACTTTTGCTTCTCATTGCTTTCCTATTTACTACACTTCATTTCTCCCATTATGACATACTCTTGTGTATTTTCATGTATGATGGCTTTTCTGCCTGATACTTTGCCACCATCATTCACAGTACATTCACTATACAATCATTCACTGTACATCATTCACTACCCATTATGACACATCTACGGCATCTCCTTGTTTGTGAATTACTTCAAGGCAGAATTAGATTTCCATCTTCACTGTTTCCTGGGACTTTTCTCCACTATTCCTTTGTGGTGCTTACCAGGACACTTTTCAACCTTCATTGACTCTCTCTACCCACCCACTCCTCCCCTACACATTGAATTCTTTAAAGAAAGAGGTTTTGATGCATTCATCTGGTAAAGTAGAAACTGAACAAATATTTTGAATAGATACATGAGCCCGGATGTTCTCCAATCCTCTCTGCTCATTAAGAGACACTTTCTCTTTCTCATTAGGGTGCCTACATGTGCTATGCAACCCTTTTTAATTATCCTACTTTTTTGGTTATTATTTTGTTCTAATCACATGATATGTTTTTTTCAAAGTTGATATTTATTTACAAGCTAAGGAAAGAACATGTTATAAACATAGTTTTAAAGTCCTACTGGCCAATATTCATAAGTTGTGTTTTTTTTTTTAACATTCAATGCAGCAAATCATTAGATAAGAGAATCAAGTAAAATGGTTTTACTCTATCAAATGTCTTTCCAACTCAGACCTTTGGTTTAGAGCCTAATACCAAACTCAAACTCACAGCAGTGGGCAATACTTGAAGTTTAAGATAAAATCCAATGGGGTGCCTGGGTGGCTCAGTCAGTTAAGCATCCAATTTCAGCTCAGGTTGTGATCTCGTGGCTCTTGGGTTTGAGCCCTGTGTCGGGCTCTGTGCTCAGAGCCTGCTTCGGATTCTGTGTCTCCCTCTTTCTTGGCCCCTCCCCAACTCATACTCTTTCTCTCTCAAAAATAAACACTAAAAAATTTTTTTTTAAATAAAATTCAATAACCACACAATATTCTTGGCTAGAAGTATACTGTTGTAGAAAAAAAAATTATCAAATGGAAGGAAAGAGACAAATTATCCAATACAACACTGCGTTCAATACTTGTTGGCAAATATTTGCTTTAGCAAATATAAGTGTGACAGTTAATAGACAGAATTCTGGATATGGATAATATTTTTTCCTTAGAAATAAATTTAATATAATTTCACTTGCTAATTTTTTGTATTAAATATTTCAACTGATTAAATTGGATTTTAACATTCTAGTCAGTATTCGGTCAGGATCACAGAATTCTAAGTCAAAAAAGAGAACACAGTTATCTAGTTAAAATCTTCATTTTTAGATTTAATTGTAATGCTCAGGTAGGGACAATAAAATATCCAAGTTTAGATGGATGGAGAAAGACTAGAATCCAGATCTTCTGACTTCTCGTAAAGTGTTCTCTCTATTCTACTATATTGTGTCTATTGAATGGAAAATCCAGTAACAACAAAACTTAAGAATGAATACACTCTATCCTTGTGTTACATAAAGGGTGCCAGTATACCACAGACCATTTATTTTACACAAAAATGTAAGTTCCATATCATACATTTCTGTAATCTAAAAGTACATTATCCAATAAACAGCAAACATGGAATCGAGAAATATGTTTTGGTTGATTCATGTCTCTTTATAAATGTCCATCAACTGATGAATGGATAAAGAAATTGTGGTTTATATACACAATGGAATACTACTTGGCAATGAGAAAGAATGAAATATGGTCTTTTGTAGCAACGTGGATGGAACTGGAGAGTGTTATGCTAAGTGAAATAAGTCATACAGAGAAAGACAGATACCATATGTTTTCATTCCTATGTGGATCCTGAGAAACTTAACAGAAGACCATGGGGGAGGGGAAGGAAAAAAAAGAGGGAGAGCCAAACCATAACAGACTCTTAAAAACTGAGAACAAACTGAGGGTTCATGGGGGGTGGGAGGGAGGGGAGGGTGGGTGATGGGTATTGAGGAGGGCACCTGTTGGGATGAGCACTGGGTGTTGTATGGAAACCAATTTGATGACAAATTTCATATTAAAAATAAATAAATAAAAATGAAAAAAAATAAAGTAGTTCGAATTATCATGTTTTCCTCCCAATTAAAGCTCATATAGAAAGACACTGTGAAACCATATCACTGCCTGTCCTTGTATAAAACAGTCATTGTGGAATATAAACATGTGAACGACTCATTAAAATGTTATGTATGGAAGTTCAAAGAGTCGCATTACTGAGAGATCCAAAGATTGTTGCAATTTTGTGTTTCTCTGTTGCTTGTAATCTCAAATATGAATTCATTTACTTTTAATATTTTGTTGAGGATAGGAACATTTGTATTGCCTGCACCTGGAAGATTACTTCACATATAGGAAATGATCAATAAATATTTGTGTGACTTAAAAGGTTAACACTGAGGACAGCACATCAGATCCTTTTTAGATTCAGACGAAGAATAAATTATAAACACATAATTAAATAAAAGCTATTGGCAATTAGTGGCAGCGACCTCCCTGCCAGTGATTGTACACTTTGGCTCTCTAGAGTAATAACGCATACCAATTATTATATGTGGTATATCAGCTCCAAGAAAGATGTGTTACAATTTCCCCACTATAGTTCATGCTATGGCCTGCCTAATAATTCACCAAAGCTGAGTTTGCTTTTTGTTATCTGATTAACATAATTGCCATAGACTATCCTTTAAGAAATTTAAGAAATGAATATTCAAAATAGTATTGTAGTTGAAGTTAGGACTCCTAGATTCTGGTTCCAACTCTGTCACCAACAAACTACATAACTGTAACAAGTTTATCGAACAATCTATACCCTGTGCGGCACAATCAATACAATTTTTTTCCAACCTCTGCCTAGATCTCTATTTCACAATGATTAATGATATTCTGGTGAGACCTTTTGGCTTCCTAGGTTTTTATGTGATACAAAGAGTCTCATTTTGGCCACTAAGATTCATTTTTATATTACAAAGTTTCATCCAATTCTTTATTTTATTGATTGATTTTTGAAAGAGAAAGAGCTCAAGTGAGGGAAGGGCAGAGAGAGAGAGAGGGAGAAGGGGATCCCAAGCAGGCTGCATGTTGAAAGTGCAGAACTCCATGTGCAGAACTCAAACTCATGAAACCCTGAGATCATGACCTGAGCTGAAGTCGGACACTTATCCTACTATGCCACCCGGGCACCCCTCATCCAGTATACTTTAAATGTCAATTCTCCTCTGCTATCCAAATAAAAATCTCTATTTGCCTTCCAAGTTCAAGCCTGAACCACACTGCAGAGGAGAGGAGCAAGATGTGATCCTTTACTCTTTTCTTTAAAAATGTTTCAAAATATTTATATATTCTTGAGAGAAAGAGTGTGAGTGGAGAGGGGCAGAAGAGAGGGAGACACAGAATCTGAAGCAGGCTCCGGGCTCCGAGCTGTTAGCACAGAGCCTAAAGTGGGGCTCAAACCCATGAACCCTGAGATCATGACCTGAGCCAAAGTCAGATGCTTAACCGACTGAGCCACCTAGGAGCCCCTGATCCTTTGCTCTTTTATTCTTTCTAGATCTTTCATTCTGTTTCTAACTCACTCCGCTGCCTCTAGATATCCCTTTCTTCACTGATATTCTAGGGAAGGAAAAGAATGCTAAAAAATACCAAACAAACCAGAAGTCTTCTATCTTTACCTTCTTGGTGGGCAGCCATAGGTGATTCCTATGGACAGGCACTCAAATTCACCCTCTTTTATGGGATATACTCGTGGATTCTTTAGAGGCCACTACAGAAGAAGTCCATACTATTTACCCACTGATGCTCTTTCTGGGTGACTGACTATCTGTCATATTTTGCTAGGCCTTACAGTATCAACAAACAAACCCATATCTTAGTGGCTTACAATAACCACAGCTTCTATCTAAATTACATGCTCTCTGCTGGTTCACATCATTTCTTCGTTATTCTGGGACTCATAAGGAAGAAGCAACCCTTATCTGGGACCTGTTGCTGCCATTATAGAACACAAGATGAGGCTTAAAGTTTTAGTTGAGAAGTGTCGCATGCCATTTCTGTTCACATTCCACTAGCAAAACGCATCACACAGAGAAGCCTGGGGTCAACAGGGCAGGAAGTATGATCCTCCCACAGTTAGGAAAAGAAATATGTTTAATAAAACAACCTTCTACTATTACCCCTTGTACTCTGACCTCATGTATCTTCACTTCCAGGAAACACTCCATAGCCTCCAACTGTTGACAGGTAATTTCACACTGTCATGCCACGCTCTTGTGATGTCATGGCTCCAACATGGCTACCTTTCACTACATCTACTTACACCCTTGTATCTGGTCACAGCTTCTTGGCCCCTGGAATCTGTTCATGACATCTACTTGGCTCTGGAGTCATCCACCATTTTCATACGAAGTAATGGGAAGGCATACCGGTTTTTTTCTGATGCTATCTCTTCTCACCTTATTATTAGCAGCTGCTTTACCCCGATTCACAGAGTTAAAATTGCCCAGGAATAAATAAGCAGGAACCAGGATATGTATCCTTTCTGCCTTCGAACTCAACTATCGATTTCTCCAAAATGGTTTCTTATAGTGATCTACTCTGGTATATCAGGAGGTAGGCCTAAGAGTTTCTGATTGACAGCAAACATCCAGCAAGGGAATGAGATTCCCTTGTTGAGGAAACCCTCAGTTTACTATTAGGGATTCTCTTGAATCTTTTCTTGTGTAAGGGAGCAGCCACTCTCTTTTCCTTAAAAAAGAGACAAGGTGGAATGTTACCACACTCCCCACTAAGCTAAAAACTCATGAAATACATAAATTCAATCTTCATTAAGCTCCAGTCTTCTGCTTATATAGCCTGAGAGTCATCTTCAGTATGAGAGTTGAAGGACCCCACTGGCCACCTCTTATTTAGTCCTGGAAACAGTGCCTGGCATCTTCTTGAAATCCCTTAGAATATGGAGATTCCTAATACCTACTATCTATAACTTTGGGAATTTAGCTGAAATCCAGAGATAAACACATAGACCCTTCAAATGTCCTTTTGATATAACCATAGACAAGTAAATTAATCTATATAGGACTTAATTTTTCTCATGTGGGAAGGAGCACTGTTAACTGTAAAACTCTAAGTAGTATCAAAACCAATAGGAAACGTAGGGAGACCCTGAACAGAAGGTAGAACACTCTGATCTTAGACTTATTTCCATACTAGTAACTAAGGACAGAAATTCTTTATAAAGCACAAACACACTGAACCACTGAACTTTTGCCTTCATTGTAGAACAGCATTTCTAACAAAATGAAACATGCTTCCAACTGCACCAATCAAACATGTGGGTCCCTGTTAGGCCAATTTTAAAGGACTTCCAATTTTGTGAAAACCATAATGCTTATACTTCAGAATTTTCCATCCTCAACTACTCCTTTCACGTCATAAGAAGTCTACTCCATTTAAAGGAAAGAAAGATGTTAAATTAAGTCACAAAAGATTCAGGGAACTCTAAATTCAGTCCAGTTCTTTGAAACCACAACTGATGAAAAAGAAAAAAAAAAAAGTTCTTTTGCCAACTTCGGTTAGTGTTACATTCTTAATTTCACTTAAATGTAGGTATTTTGTAATTTCCGTTTCCTTTCTTTAAAACAAACAAACAAAAAAAACCTGTCTGAGGGGGATTATAGACATAAAGCTTCAGAAATTAAACGTATCCTGTACAAACTAGTTTGTGCATCATGGTTACTCTTTATGAAGAATACAAGGTACATCTGATCTGATACAGACACTCTGGGGCCATCATCTATCATCAGGTTGTGTGCATAACACCTAACTTTAAAAAGTTAGGAGGGCACCTTACACATTAGGAGGGCAATTTGAAAGAAAAGAATCAACTTTGCATTAGAAATGCATACAAAAATGTTTAGTTTATTTCATGTGCTGGCAATCTTATTTCAGGTTTTACAGGGGATTCTTTTTTCCTTTTGAAACGAAATACTACAATAAACTCACCTCTCAATAATTAAACATTTGTTAATTTGAACATGCCCCTGTGACACCTTCTACACCGTGTGGAATTCTCTTTAAAGTATCAGTCAGTGTTCTAACTCATCCCTGATAGTCTCTGAGATATACAGACTATGCCACAAGACGCAGTAGTTTCTCTTAAGGAATTTTAAAAATTGGTCCCTGTTACGAGGTGATGCTTGGTGTCACCTTTGTTACCTTGAAAGATGGTCCCTTGACTAAGGATATTAATTTTCTGAAAATTTCATGCTGTTTCAATTGAAAAATTGGCAAACTATTAAAAAACAAGTTGAGGGGAGCCTTTTAAGAAATTGAAAAGTAACTGCAAACAACATTGGGTAATTGTGACTTTCAGTTGTTCTGTATCAGTTACATTTTTGTGCTCTTTTCCCTGTGTGCATGGTGATTCTATTTCTCCCCCACTAAAAATTTTATTTAAAACAATAAAGTATCATAGGGCACCTGGGTGGCTCAGTTGGTTAAGCGTCCAATTTCAGCTCAGGTCATGATGCCAGGATTCATGAGTTTGAGCCCTAAGGCAGGCTCTGTGCTGACAGCTCAGAGCCTGGAGCCTGCTTCTGATTCTGTGTCTCCCCCTCTCACTGCCCTTCCCCCACTCACGCTCTGTCTCTCACTCTCAAAATAAATAAACATTGAAAAAAAATTTTTTTAATGAAGTAACAGTCCTCAACTGAGAATATGTAACTTTCAACCACATAGTAGCTTAAGTGGTTCATAAACAGATACCACGCACTAGATAGTCACACTGGAGCATTGGAAGGAATTTTAGGAGTCAACTAGGACCTCACGAAAAGTACTGATAAAATAGGAAGAATAAAGCAAGAAGAAAGAATTTGCATTTTTAAAAGTTAATTAATTGCCTCTACTTGCTGGCTGCATTTAATATTTAATAGTTTATAAGCTATAATACCAGGAGTAAGTACTGATCAAATTCACACAGAAGCTTTAGAAGGTGAGAGGGCACCAAGACCACCAAGAGTCCTACATCCTCCTCAGCTGCTATACAGTTTCCTTGGGGGTGGGGGAGAGGGGTAATTGGTATAAAGACTCTGCTCGTCTTCTTTCCAGAAGTAATAAAAAATTATGTTGGTAGCTTCAAGGTGATAAAAATTAATGGAATTAAAAGACCAAAATTAATGGATTTTTATCCTTTGCTACATGAAAGAGGAAATGATTTCCTGGATGACATAAGAGCAGCAGCCTAAGCAAGAAGTGAAAGGGAAGAGGTTTTGAGAAAGCAAAGGTGAATTAAAACATATCAAGTACAACGGAAGAATAGTACACAAATGGAAGAAGGGAAGGAGAAGGAAATTTGATCCACTGGAGAAATCCTCTGGGAAGAGATGTATAATTTCTGGAAAGACGGCAAGTAGCTCCATTTCTGTGAAAAGAGAGGGGCTTTCTAGAATTAGGACACATGAAGAACTTAGTTCATGATGTACAAAGAGGAAATGAAAGAATGGAGATAGCCATTTGTACAATCACATGGATGATCACAGCTGTTTCCTCTTCTTGAAATGAAAACCATCATCTCCATTCAGAGTCCACTGGCACTTAACAATTTACTGGCCCAGCAGCTTACCTGGAACAAAGATTGGCCAATTAATGTAGTTTGAAGATGAATAAATAAATGAATGAATCCGCTGGCTCATCGTTACTTATTTATAATGCTGAATAGGGATAAATGACATAAACAGAGAAATCTGGGAACAGCTCTAGGAATGAGAGACGGAACTGTAGATAGAAAAAAGATTGGAACAATAATGGTTAGCTAGATGAAGAGAGGTCCAGAACAGTATCTAGTTGCTACACAGGGATTATTCTGCCAGAGTGATGAACACCTGGCTAAAGAATATATTGTGCAGACTCATCTGGAAGTCTGCCAGGTTTCTACTAGCTTTAAAATCAAAGTCTTGGGGAATGGAGAACATTGTTAGATAAAACTATAAAACTGGATATAATGAAGGACATCAGCCATTATAATAAAACACGTTAAGCAATTGGTACAGACAAAAGAGTCCATAGTGAAAATTACTAAAAAGATGGTCAAGAAGTCTACAGTAAATTCAAAGCCCAGAGCATTAGCAACATTTAGAGTGTAATTCAAGACAGAAAACCATTAAGATTTATCATGTGAAAACATGATCATAACAATGAAAAGTACTTTGTTCTAGTAAAGCCTTAGAAGATGTAGGTGAACTTGACATGTTATTAAGATATAAGCTTGTGTGTAACTCTTCAAGTCTGCTTTTGATAGCATGAAAGGAAACATTTCAGTGAACTAAGAGAAGAGAGAACAAGGTAAAATGTTAGAGAGAATGTTCTATAGCCTACTTACTGAAAGAAGGTCATGTTCTTTCTCTTAGAACTAGAGTGAGCTTGGATTCTGGAATTGTGCCTAGAAATGCCCCCAAGCTAGGGGTCCAGGTCTAGTCATACCAGGAACAGTGTTTACCTAAGGAATAAGTGGCCCTGTGACTGGAGGAAAAACTTGGATCTTAGTTGAAAAGATAACAGTATTGAATAGCATATTTAAAGATCAAGACAAGGCAAAAAATAGGAGTGGTTCGAAGCCGGAAGGATTAAGTGTAAGCTGGTATGTTATGGAAAAGCTTGTGACAAGCAATTCACAATTAAAGAAATAGACAGAGGGCAAGAGAGTGTTTGGATTACCCTCACAGGGGATGTTTAGTGTATGAGACATGGGTGTGGACTGGAATATTAACAGGTGGCAGAGGCAGCAGCTAAAAAGAATCAGGGAATACGGACCTGGAAAAGAAGACAAATATAATGGAATGGGAAATTTTCAGCTCCCCTGCAATCTGCTAAGTCTCATTCTGTCATGAGAAAAGGTGTTTTGACATCATCATGTAAAGCATAGATTTTAGAATCAAATAGGTTTAACTTGAAACCTGGCTCTGCAGGGCTCTGTGATGTTGGGTAAGAAACTAATTTTTATAATGGCTTCAAATTTCTCACCTGTAAAATGGGAATTATACTGGTAACTGCATCTCTGTGATATTAGAAAGATTAAATAAGGGGACAAATTTAGAGTTGTACCAAGTACACAGTAATCCCTAGATAAATGCAACTTTACTTATTATTATTAAAATTTAGCTAAAAGTAAGCTAGTGGATACATTTTTTTCTTTGCCTTGAAAAATTTTTTTCCTACCAGAAGTCCATCAACCTGATTCTTAAAAAAAGACTTGGTTAGAGGGGTGGAAATGAGACTTTGGAGAAAGTTATTTTGCCATCTTAAAGCAGTGCTTCTCTAATTCAACATTCTTCCAAGATACCTGAAGGAATTTTTAATATGCCCATTCTGATTCAGTTAGCCTAGCATGGGGGCCTGACAATTTCCTAAATTTCTAATAAGCTCCCAGTGATGCTAATGCTCCTGGTCCATGTACCACTCTAAATAGAAAGGCCATAGAATGCCTGAAAATGAGTAAAGGAAACATGGTGGGAAGTCAGACATGTAAAATAGATTTCATGAAAGCCAATTTCAGAGGCAGCAGAACTCTTTCCTAGATCAAGCTCTAGGAAAAGATGACTCAAATCCAAAACCGGTAAGATGTAGTTTTCAAGAATGAAACTCTGATTCTATAATTTCATATATATATAATTCCTATATAACCACAAGCATCAATTTTAAAAACAATTACATATGCAGAAAGAGAAAAAAAACTGGAAATAAGAGAAGAGAGGTCCAGGCCTCTAAAAATAATGTAAGTAAATCGATGAGTCCTAGAATTTATTGAGGTTTCAAAAGCCACCTAAAATTAATTTTAAAGGTAGTTCTATAGTAAGAAGAACACAATGAAATAGGCCATCTATAAAAAGATTAACCTATCAAGGATTATATAGAGAGAACACCAAACTTCTCACTTTTTAGCTTGCTTCTCACTATGATCTATACTTCAGAAGTAGAGAATTAAAATAGATTAGAAAGACAAGAAGCCGGTTAGTGGTGGGACTATTGTGTTATAGCACACAATTTCACTAACTGCGTTCATTTGTTTCTGTTTGAGTAGATTACATTTCATACTAATTAAAGATTACTGAATAGAATCTTTGTGAAACCACGATGAACATAAAAGTTCTAGAAGACCCTAAGTGACCAAGCATTGTCCTATTTGTTTTAATAGTGTTTTCTGTGAAGCATTGTCTAATGAACATGATGCTAAACCTTGGCTGGCTTCGGGACATATTTTTACAAAGATAATTAATAAAGACAAAGTATTTTTCCAATATTTTTCTTCTCTGTCCAGTGGACTCCTTTTCATCCTTAAAGAACCTATCTGCATGTTAACTTCCTTGGAGTAATTTCCCATTCTCTTAGATAGAATTATATTCTCTGTGTTCTCATTAATCTTAAAGTTCTTACTTTACTTAAAACTTAACTCTACTTAATATTATATTTTGGTTACTTATTTGCATGCTTATTTTCCAACTTAACAGAGAATGGCTTATTTTTATCCTGAAAATCCTTATGTTCTGCACAGTGCATGATATATAGCAGATGTTTAACAGAGGTTTCAAAATTGAAGTCCCCACACGTAAAACATATATATCTAATTCAATCTTAGGCTGTACACATAGAAATACCATGTCTAGAATAAGGGAGGTATAAGTCCCAGTCAACTGAGTGGTACACAAACTAGGTTTCAAGTACAAATTTCAGAAAATGAGTTTATCCAACTTATTAAGAGCATGGACTCTGCAGCCTAGATGACCTGAAGTCATGGCATTACCAGCTCTGTCATATACTTGAGCAAGCTGTTTCACCTCTCTTGATCCCAGTTTTCATGTGGATAATAATACTACCAATACCGCTGCTAAAATGATTAAAGGAAATATATATGAATCACATAAAACAGTGGCTAGCACATAACAAGCACTAGATGTTAGCTATGTCAGCCATTATTATAATTGTTGTTTGTTCTGGGCATTGCACATTCAGAGCATCATCTCTAACTAACCCAGTCCAGAGATAAGTGACCAAGAAAACAAGATACGAAACCACTTTATAAGGAAGGTTAAAATATCTCAAACTATTAGGCTGGAAGTGAGATTTGAGAAGGGTTACAGGGACAAGAGACAGGACAGCTGCCTTTAAAAATGAAAAATGAGTACCCTTGATCTAGGACACTCAAGGGGACAAAAATGGGACTGAAAGTGGAAACTACATAGTGGAAGATTTATGTTCAAAGGAAAACATTTCTCAAGTGGAGTACATAGAATGGAATGTCTGGAGGTATTTAAGCAGGATTTAGAGATTATGCTGGGAGTGATTAAAAGTATGAGGCTGAATCATTGAATGGCAGGGAGGGCTAGGCTAGCTGGTTCTTGAAGTACTTCAGCTCTATTCCCTTTATGAAGAACTAAGGTGCAGAAAAATAAAGAAATTTGACCATAGACACAGAACTAATTAGTTGCAGATCCTGGGCTAGAACCTAGTTGGCCAAATTCCCACTCTAGGGCTTTGCTTTGGAAGTCCTCCACAAAAAGAACTTCCCAGAACAGGTAGGGATGTGCTCCAAAGTACGAATAAGAGGCAAGAGTGCAGGTGAGGCAAGTACTTGAGAGTGAGTAGAGCGAACCATGTGGAATACAGTCACTGAGTCTTACGCAATGTCCTCACTCTTTGTAAGTTACTCCCAAACATGAGTTTATTTGTATGGATATCTGATCACAGAGCACTGTAAAATGTAAAGATTAATGAGTCTAACCTTCATAAACTTGAAAATGCATTTGCCAGTTTATCTCCATATGTCCCAAGTTTTCATCTGAAATACATGTATGCTAGGCATCAGCTCAATGGTCATGTAAATCTATTAATTTCTCTATGTATTTACCTATAGAAGTGTGGCCTTTAAACTTTCCAGGCAAAACATTTTGAAAAATACAAGCTTTTAATAGAGAGATTCATTGGGGGAGATGATAGGTCCTGGGAATCGATAGCACCAACTGTGGGCTCAGACCTCTTCCATTCAGTTCCTGAAATTAGGAAAACTTTACTTCTATAATCCCACTTCAGATCCTCTGTCACCCTCTTTCTCTGCCCTTCCCCCCCTCATGCTCTCTTTGTCTCAAAAATAAACATTTTTTTTAAAAAAAGAATTTATTCTAGGGGCGCCTGGGTGGCGCAGTCGGTTAAGCGTCCGACTTCAGCCAGGTCACGATCTCGCGGTCCGTGAGTTCGAGCCCCGCGTCAGGCTCTGGGCTGATGGCTCGGAGCCTGGAGCCTGTTTCCGATTCTGTGTCTCCCTCTCTCTCTGCCCCTCCCCCGTTCATGCTCTGTCTCTCTCTGTCCCAAAAATAAATAAAAAAGGTTGAAAAAAAAATTAAAAAAAAAAAAAAAGAAGAATTTATTCTACTTTTTTCAGGCTTTGACCATATGAAAAATAAAGGATTAATGGGTTGACTGATTAAACTTAACAATAGATATTTCAAGTTTAGTAGGGATGAAATAATTAACAAATATTAATTGGGCAATAAACTGATTATTCCAAGTAGGTTTTGTAGTCAGCAGATATTTTGTTCACTATGAGAAAGGTAATTATTTTTTTTTAAGTTTATTTATTTATTTTGAGAGAGAGAGAGAGAATGTGAGAGCGTGTGGGAGGGGCAGAGAGAGAGGGAGAGAGAGAGAATCCCAAGCAAGCTGTGCACTGTCAGCGCAGAGGCCTATGCAGGGCTTGAACTCACCAACCGTGAGATCATGACCTGAGCCAAAATCAAGGGTTGGACACTTAACCGACTGAGGCACTCAGGCACCCCGAGAAAAGCAATGTTTTAAAAACTACTTTTATCCTCTAACTTCACGCAATTTTCAGTATTACGAATCCTCTGCTTTTCCTTTCATGAGAATATATGCCCTATGAGAGAAAGGTCTCTGTTCATCGAAATACTCCCACGTACCTAGAATACTACTTGACATATAATTCATCCTCAAATATTAGTTGAAAATATGAATAAAAAGTGAATGATTGACAAGTGGTAATGGAAGGATGGCTCATGAAAGCCACTTTAACTTTGCCAGATTTAATAAATAAAAAAGGAGCTTCTTGAGTAATAAAAATAAAGCATTGTTTACCTGAAATTCAACTTTAAGCATCTTGTTCTTTTTCTGGCAACTCTACATTTAGAAAAGTAAAAAAAAACTTAATGGCCAAAGTATGTGAAATCATCAACATGTACCTATAAAAAGGAAGAAATAAATTTTCTTCCAACACTGTGTTGCTAGATATAAGGAACCCCAATATACATGTTTAAAAAATAAAACAAAACTTAAAAAGAATCAAAAAGGAGAAAGGCAAAGCTTCTTTTGAAACACAGATTGGTTTTTAAAAATCTTGCCAGACTCCAAGAGATGTTATGACCTATCCTATCACATGTGTATGTGGGTGTGTTTTGGGATAAACCTTAAAACAGTTTTTAAGTGTTTCCTACACTCTGTCCTAACCTACCTGAAGGTCATTACAGGAGAGTTGCTGCTAAATTGTAAGCATGGGCTTACACTTTGGGTTTCAAAGTGGAGCTTGATAGAATTATTACGTCAAAAGTAAAATACCTATCAATTCACAATGCCAGAACATCAAACGGCATTCTTTTTACTCACCATCACTGACACTACATACCTGAAAATTTTCTAAATATTAAGCAAACCCCTGATCTCCTAGGCTGGTGACTCTTACTGATCCTTCCAGGCTCAATTTAACAATGAACAAAAGTGAAAAATATTTTGTGTTAAATTACAAGTCTCCTTAATAATATCATAAGTTCCAAGAATATTAGGACCCAATCTGAATTGTCTACTTTTTGTATACCTGGAGGTCAGCATAGATCCTAGTATAAATAGGTACTCAATTATGTATTGAATGAATCAAGTTTTAAGGCAAAATAAAATATAAATAGGAGTGTCGCCAACTTTTCTGTCTTTTTTAGCTTACTTCTCATCAGTGTGTTTTTGAGTTCCCTCACACCTTAATATTTATTAAAAGATGAAATAATAACTCTGATTTCTCCATTTCTTTGTCTGTGAAATGAAACTAATGTACCTATCCCATGGTATTGTTATAAAGATTTGGAGTTAATATACAAAAAGTATTTGGAACAGTGCCTAGCACATAGTAAATGTCATCCATCATCATCATCATCATCATCATCATCATCATCATCAGCTGCAGCAGCATTATTTATAGCTGGGTCTTTTTCTAGTAAGAATTTCAGACTCTGGAGTTCTATTGTTTTTACCATCTTTCCGCTGGTTAGAAGTCTGGTCTCTGACTGGATGGACTCCTCTTTGGAGTTTTAAAAGAAACATCACCCCTTCTGGAAAAGCCTAGCCTAAAACGTTTCCTTGGAAAGCAACATCTCTGCTCTATGTTTGTTTATCCTCCCTTAACAACCTGCTTCTTTAGAATCCTCCCCTGAATGTTGATTACTATAGTTTAACTGTGCTGTCTTGTCCCCACCATCCATTTTTCCTTTCATTCTGAAAACCTACTGTGATGTCATTGTCTCAGCTGCTTTTAATTAGACTACATCAATTGAAAATTGAGAATGATTCTAAAAATTGTCTTTTACAGTCCAGACCTGTTTAAAACAGAATAGCATGTTTTATACTATGTTGACTATTTAACAGTTATATTAGAACTCCCTATTATCTATTGCTTGAATAGACCCAAATTAACAGACCCAGATTAAATGTTTATGATATGTTACGGCTTGAGATATCTGTATATTATACTAGCTGATATTCTTTCTGTATATACAATGTCTCTCAAGTTCTCTTGGACCAGAGTTGTATTAATAAATGTAATTAGCATAAAACTCTGCTTAGCAACATTGATCTGTGGTTGTTATATTAAATTACTAAAATCTCCTTCCCCCATATCATCAAAATTGCCATCCTGAATCACCTTGCATAATGGTTAAAGATGCAAGACTATTTCTATTGGACTTTTTTGCTATAGAAATGCAACTTTCTGATGAGAACATGTTTCAAATTTGCCAGACACCAATTCCCTCCTTGCTGATTCCTGGAATCCAGGGATAGTGATCCACTCTCAACTGGCCAACTTCACTTAATTCCCTTACCCTCTAATTTATTTCACAGAGAACTATCTCTTGCAATGAATATGCTAACATATATAAATAACTTTAACAAATATTTTTCAATTCTATTAAAATTTTCATCCTTACAAAAGTATGTAACTACATCTCTTACCTCAGTGGCTCTCAACCTTGGCTGTGAAGCATTTTCTGAATCTTAGGAGTTGATGGAAATTTTTACGGGTGGAAATATTTTTATATAAGCTTTATACGACATTCTGGATGTTCGGCCATGAGATTTTTCCAATTTCATACTAGCTGAGAAATAACTCAACAAACTAGTAATATCACTGTCTTATTACACATTGAAAATAATAATCAAAATAATAAAGAATAAAGCTAAAATCTAAAAATGAGAAAAAGGCATATATCAGCTACATTCCTTGATATTCTGACATATCATCTTACAACTGGGACTATCTTGTTCTTGGAAAATCTTGGTATCTGGTGAGAAATGGTAGAATGGTAATGGAAAAATGTCTGTGGTACTCTTTGAAATACCCTCTATGTGAATAACATTAGAGTTCTTTGCTCTTTAAATGCCTTTTTCTTTCTTAATTTTTAAAAAATTTTTGGTATAAGTATTCTACTTGGTGAAAGGGGCAACCAGTGTATAGTCACATTATGTACATGAAATTCTTTGAGTTAATTATTAGTAATAATTTGCAACGTGAATGAAAAGATGTATAAATTTGAATTTGAATACGCTTTTATTTATACACTTGCAAAATAATTTGCAGCTTCAAGGAAAACAGAATATATAACTGCACGTTAGAATCTTTTTCTTAATCCCAAACATATTGCATCCATTTTAAACAATGCTAGACGGAACATATCATATCATGATGCTTCAATTACCCATTTTAATCTTAATAAAAATTCAGAGAATTGGTGAATCAATAGTCATCATGATTAAACAGATATATTCCCGAGTTGTTTTAGAGCCAAACTTTCAGAAATATCTTAGTAGGGGAAAATAGCCTTTCTTGGAAAGGTTGTACTCCAGGTTTAAGTAACTGTGATTTGGTTTCTGAGTCATACAATGTGCATTAATATCTATGCACCATAATGAGAACTTAAAGTGGAATGCAGTCTGTTGATTCCTAATATCTATTCAAATATAAGTTATTAACTCCATTATTTAGGGGCTGTTTCCAGTTTATGAATTATTTATGTCCTTTGTTTTGAAAAGGTTGTTATAGCTGTTAGGGCCAAGACAATATAAAAACTCCAGAACTTGATAATAATGCTCATGAGATATTTAAGCATAAGGGAGGCACTGATTACAAAAGCAAGTAACTTGTAATTGAATGAAGAGCCTAAATAAAATGCTTCAGAATTGCAAAGATTCATTCTATATGGATTACTGAACAACAGCATAAAATGAACCCTCCAAGAATCTCCATGTGGTTTTAGTTTGAAGTGAAATAAACTATGTTTTTTTTATAAACATCAGATCTTGAAGAGTTTGATATCAAGAAGTATAGCCACAATTTTTATTTGTTACCACTAGCAAACCAAACAAAAGTTCTGGCCATTGATTGGGCTTGACTGCCCTGAGCCTACTAAATTCTAGGATGATTTAAGTTTTTCCAAAGAGTATTCTGTTCGGTCCTTCCCAGGGCTTAAAATAGAACATAAGCAATGGAGATAATAGGGTGTAACCCATTATACAACAGATAATTTTAAACTTGGTTCCAAAAAAATATTTTTAAAAGTTGAGAAACTCTTCTTCTGTCATCAAAAATAATGATCAAACTACTAATCGTAGCCACCACTAATTATCATTAAAATACAATTTGTCTCTTTATAGGTATAAGGCAGTGCTATGGGTAAATGTTACTAATAACAGGTACACTCTGACTCAGGGAACTTCTATATGCCTAAAACCTCTGTGAACAATATTCAGGTAAAAGTCACCATTAATTCAGCTCTTTTGAACGGTGGAAGGTTTTCAGATAAATGGCAACTAATGGTCAAATACAGAATCTCTGAGATTTGTATCCACCAGATTTTATAATTTTTCATTAAGCCATTTTGTCAATGTCACCTCTGAGACCAGTTAAAAATAAAGAAGAGGGATTTAAAACATTCTTAACAAAAATGTTTTTTCTATTAGACAACAGAACTGACATACTCTTTACTGCAATACAATTTTACTACATGTAACTTATATAATAGATGGGGAGTAAACGAATAGCCAACACAATCCTATTTTGGGATGTTCAACATCTCCTCCATCATCATCAGAAAACCAAGATTTTTCTGGTACTTATTTAATTATGCTAAAGTTACTTTAAATTATCATGTAATTCTTTGTACTTTCGGAAATGTCAACTGAGATCTTTATTTGTGAGTGCTATAATGCTAATTTACTTCACAGAAATCATTCTTCACTGAAAAATAGTATAATGACAATAGGTTGTTCATGAGCTGGGAGGAAGAACTCGAATTTTATTGCTGAACCAACTTAAGCCTAGAAAACATCTGTGACAATTGTTCAACACAGTCTGAATTACTGATAAAGGGCTTAATTTTTCTAAATCTTTATTCTGACAATACTTCTTTTAAAGCTTATGGACTGAAACGAGATGGGTTTTGCCTCTTTTATAGTTCTATTATCTCAACAAAAGTAGATAAACAGTCAGATATTATTTTAAAAAATAACTTCAGCAATAAAATGTCAGTGATACATTGTCCAAATCAAACAATTCCCAAAGTTTTCTGAACATTGTTACTAGACCATTTAAGTAAAAACAACAACAACAACAACAACAAAATCATTATGATTATAAAGCTAAAAACATTCTTTCCTCTCAAATTTCAGAACTATGAACACAGGAATATTTTGAGGGGGAATTATAGATCCTTATAATAACTTAGAGAAATCAAAAATTAAGAAAATCATAAATTAATAAGATGTTTAAGTTTTAAGAAGAATGTACTATCATATATATTTCAAGATACCTAAACCATCATAGGATTATCTGTCTGCTCTTCGAACTCTGGAAGGGAATAATATATTTTCATCATTCAGATTCTTCTTGAAGTCTTTGACTTTTGGAATGATGAGAATCAAAGTTTTCCTAAGCATTTCCCTGCCTGGATTTGGACGTGTTCCTCATGAACAGCTACCGAAAGATGCACTTTCCAATCTTCTTGTCCTTATTCTCAATCCCTTCCCCTACAGTCTTAATGTACACTTGATGATAATACTTTATGGTCTAGAACTCAGGGATTAGGAATTCAAAAGCCATCAGAGACACGGAAGGTAATGTTAATTTGTAAAGCCTCTATACCAAGGTATAAAGTAACAGAAAGAATCGGGACCAATGGTGAACTGAAAAAGAGATACCTAGTCCAAAGCACTCAAATTTGCATTATTTTCTGAAAAATACAGGGCTAGCCCAGGAAGACAGGTTAACAGCTTGGCTTCAGCCCAACAATTGCTATGCACAACTTTTAATCTAGATCAGTGGTTTTCAAGACTAGTAGCACATTAGAGTCACTGCATGAATGAAAACAAAGCAGAACTATATATGCCCAGGTTCCTATTCCAGAATTTGAATCAGTTGGTCTGGGATGGTGCTCAGAATATGGTATCTTTTAACAAGTTTCCTAGATGATACTAATTAATGTCCACCAAAGTTGAGAACCTTGAGTATAAATAATACATTTTAGATCTAATAAATGGACTTTATTATATTACATGAAAACTATTACATTACATGAAAACCATGTTTTGCTGAGATGTTAATTCCTACAGTTCGGGAAGAGGCTGGTAATTTACAAATTTATAATAAAGTCAATTCACTGGTTTTCAAATGCTAGGCTTCTCTACACCATCTTCACTCACACATTAATTTGTTAGACAGCTGAGGTTAGAAATACAGACAGTTATCTCAGAACATAACCTTTGTAACTATGTGTATTAATCACACAAGATTCTCCAGGGAAATAGAATAAATAGGATGTTTGTGTATATGTGTATATAAAATTTGTATCTATAGAACATATATATTATATATAATGTTTTCATGTATCTTAGGGATCTTTAAGTTACTAATTACGTATTTAAAGCTATGAAATGTGCATTTCTTGGCAAGTTACACTAGTGATTTTATATTTATTCCAATTTCCAATAAAAGCTTAAGGAAACAGACAAAAATATACAGGGCAAGAAAAATAGGGGAACGGTCACAAAACAAAAAGATTCAGTGACAGGAAAAAGTCTTCACAGTCAGTGCCCATCAACATTTTAAAGTTATCCAAAGAGTGCAAATGCTCAATTCAAATCAATATCATGCACTAAACTATTAATACTTGCCCCTTGAAGTTGCAGACTAGAAAAGTAGCCCACCTCTGTCATATATACACACATTTATAGAGGGCAGGAGAAGGGGAGAGAGAGAGAGAGAGAGAGAGAGAGAGAGAGAGAGAGAGAAGGAAAAAAGATTCTGAGAATTGGTTTATGTAATTACAGACTGGCAAGTCCAAAATCTACAAGGTAGACCAGTAGGCTGGCGAGCCGGGGAAAAGTTGATGTTGCAGTTCTAGTCTGAAGACAGGCTGGAAATAGAATTTCCTCTTCGCTGGGGACCTCTGTGTTATTTTTCTTAAGCCTTCAACTGATTGGATGAAGCCCACCCACATTATGGAGGGTGATCTGCTTTATTCAAAGTCAATTGATTTAAATGTTAATCTCATCTAAAAAAAATCCCTTCAAAGAAACATTTAGAACAGTATTTGGTCAAATCCCTTGGTACGATGACTAGTTAGGTTGATGTATCAAATAACCATTACAACTTTACCAACTACAACACAAAAGAAGGATGGAACTACTTGCTTTTGATGAAACAGAATTGCATTCTCTCACTCACAAATTCAGTTTCTTGGTTACCTATGTGTTCTAACCAGCCGAAGTAAATAACTGAAAAAAACACGGTTTTATTTCTAGACCTATGCCCTTTTCTTTATATTTTGCTTCCTTTAGGGGATGTTACATTGAGAGAATCCTCTCAATTCACGGTTTCTGGCATTAAAGAACTTTTTTTTTTAAATTTTCCTCTTCATTTTTCCATTTACTGAACTAACATTCACCTGAAAATGATGTACTCAGGTTTTTTTTTAAAGGGCTAGAAGTTAAAAACAACTTAAAAAACTATAGTGCTAGAAGTTAGATTTGGAAGTTTGTTTATACTAATGTGGCAGTTTGAAAAAAAATGGTTACAATTTATCTGCAACTCCTATCTGGAGGTAAAATCTGTGTCCTCTTTCATTGAATTGGGGAAGCCTTGTGACTACTTGAACAAATATAGAATCGATGTTGTGTAACTTCCAAGACAAGGTCATAATAGGCCTTACAACTTCTGCCAGGCTTTCTTGAGATGGCCACCTTGGGAGAAGCCAGCCTTCATATAAGAAATCTATTGTGCATGTCTTAGATGCTGGAAAGGCTGCACAAAGGAATTAATGCAGACAGTCCTGCTGAGCACAGCAGTCCTAGCTATTACTGCCATGGTGGCAAACGAAGTGAATGAAGTCATCTTAGACTCTACAGACCAGCCTATTGGATGAATATTATGTATATATAATATGTAATATTATATATCTGACTTTATTTGATACACTAAGGAGCAAAGAGTCAAATACTGCCTGAATTCCTCACTCGCAGAATCCATGTGATATAATAAAACAGCAGATGTTTAAAGCTACTCAGTTTTCTGACAGTGGGTTACATAGAAATATAACGGAAACAATTAGTAATGGAGATAAAGGACTAGAACTAAGAGCTGAGACATCTATTTTTTCTCTTGAGTTAAAGGTAAGAGCAAACTTAAATCGGCAGTTTCATACACACTACAGACACCCATAAAACTAAATATTCTCCGGATAAGCTGACACAGGGGTAATGATAACACTATTGTGTTCCGCTGGCTACTTACATCTGCTTTGATGAAAGGGAGGCACTTCAGAAATTACATTTGATTTTCTGTCCCATACCTCACCCCATCCCCAATCATCCCATATCTACCAAGTGACACAAGAAATTCAAAGTAACCCTAGACCTTCCCGCTCCCTTCTACTGTTACGGAACCAGGCTGGCACGCTGGCGGAAAAACCAAGCGGCACTCGGAGATCTTGGTGGATCGGAGATTTATTTAACACCGGCAGGCTCAGAGGAGACCCGTTTCTCCAAAGATGTGAGCCCTGAGCACAAGCATGGGGGACAATTTATAGTCCGTTACTTCCGCATTCCGCGTTAGTAGTAATTTGGCACACACAGCAAGCACGGCAGGAGGAAGAACCCAAAAGAGGGGTCTCTAAGCTAGAAACTAGAGCTTATGTTGGTCCCGAAGGCCATCTGCACCATCAGGTGCAGAACTTTACTTATTTTCCCAACACCATCAGTACAGTAAAACCTGTTGTGTCTACCTCGAAAATATTTTTTCAATCCATCCACTTCTCTGCATCTCTATCATCACCACCTCAGGCCACCATCATTTCTTGTTTGGTTTATGGCTACAGCCTCCTAACTGCTTACTTAATTTTCAGATCTTTTTCACTGCTCTGTTTATTTTTATTTTTTTCACTGCTCTTTTTAAGACTCTTATTTTATTTTCATTATCTTGGGAATAAAACTCAGGATCCTAAACTTACAATGAGTAAATAAGCCATTGATGCACTGCAAAATTAATACAACAGACAACAATATTGTATTATAATCATCAAACTAGAACTTAATTATTCCCTAAATTAAAAAGGATAATTATGTAATATCATAGAGGAACTAATTATCACTTTAGTGGCAATCATATTACAATACAGAAATAAATCAAACTAACATGTTGTACACCTTGAGTTTACACAATGGTTCATCTCAGATATATTCAATAACACGTATACACAAAACAAAAACAAATAACTCAATACCTTCACCATGACCCATAATGTGTTGTTTGATCTAGCTCCTGTCGACACTGGCAATCTTATATCAAGCAATACCACTGTTTATATACCATTTTCCAGCCACATCAGCCTTTTCCAAGCTCCTTGAACTTCCCAAACTTTTTTGCCACAATATTTTCATGCTTGCTCTTCTCTTTGTCTAGAACACTCCTCATGTCTGATTCCTTCTCACTGTCACATTCCCTGATCCTCTCTACTAAAGATTCTTTTTGGCACACGCACCCCAATGTTTATAGCAGTGCTATCAACAGTAGTCAAATTATGGAAAGAGCCCAAATGTCCATCAACTGATGAATGGATTAAGAAGATGTGGTTTATATATTACAATGGAATGCTAGTCAGCAACAAAAAAGAATGAATTCTTGCCATTTGCAACAACGTGGATGGAACTGGAGGGTATTATGCTAAGTGAAATAAGTCGGTCAGAGAAAGACAGATATTATATGATTTCACTCACATGTGGAATTTGAGAAACGTAACAGATGAACATGGGGGAAGGGAAGAAAAAATAAGATAAAAATAAAGAGAGAGGCAAACCATACGAGACTCTTAAATATGGAGAACTGAGGGTTTTTATAGGGGAGGTGCGCAGAGGGTGAAATGGGTGACAGACATTAAAGAGGGCACTTTTCGGGATGAGCACTGGGTGTCATATGGAAGAGACAAATCCCTGGGTTCTACTCCTGAAGCCAAGACTACACTGTATGTTAACTAACCTGGAAAAAAAAAAAAAAAAAGAGCCCTTTTTATTTCCCTCATAATACTACTTTCAACATTTATGATCTCACTTATTAATTTTTATGCTATTTTTATGCTATGCTATGCCAGTGGCAAATAAGCCCCAGGCAGAGACAGAGGTCTCATTTGTCTTAATGATCCATGTTATCACCAGCACCTACCATTGTGCCATAAACAGAAGATATGTTCAGTGAATATTTTTGAATACTTGAGTGATCGAAAGAGTGCTTCGAGTTCTGACATTTCACTCCATCTGTAAGTAATAGAATAATCTGAATGCCTGGAATTAGCCAAAAGCATAGATTCTATTGCAGAGCACTGATCTACTTAACTAGCGCATTCTCAATAAATGTTTTCAGTTATCATCAACACAGCTCTCATGCATCTCTTGATTCACGCATTTGTTGAATGTCTGCTTTGTGCCTGATTACAGGAGAGCATAATACAATGCAAAAGCGCCTCACCAATCTAGGACACATCTTAGGTCACATTAATATCAGTACTCAAATACTGCTATTTCCAACTTCCTGTCTGCTTGTTCAGGAACTCAAAAGCCTTAACCCTCTCCCCCACCTCAGCAACAAGAGGGTTTTCTTTTTTTTTTTTTTTTTTAACGTTTATTTATTTTTGAGACAGAGAGAGACAGAGCATGAACAGGGGAGGGGCAGAGAGAGAGGGAGACACAGAATCCGAAACAGGCTCCAGGCTCTGTGCTGTCAGCACAGAGCCCGACGCGGGGCTCGAACTCACGGACCGTGAGATCATGACCTGAGCCGAAGTCGGACGCTTAACCGACCAAGCCACCCAGGCGCCCCTACAAGAGGGTTTTCTATGCACTTCAACATCAGCTAAATCATAGCTCCCACTGTACTCTGCTACTCCAAGTTCACCTTTAATTACCACTGCTGGTCTGGTTATCCCATACAAGCTTCTGAGTCCACTAAGGTGTCTATCCTTACCTTTTCATCTACAACATTAATGCTCTCAGCTCTAACAGTACTGCATTATGTCAGTAGCCTTTGCAACACCCCATACCACTATATTAAGCTCAATTAGAAGAAGATAGGGTTCCATAGATGGATGGGTTGGACACCTGTACCAGTAAGAGTAAACTCACAATTATACCAAGTAGATTCAAAACTGTAAAAGCCTCAAAACAGTATGGGGGTGTTTTTGTTTTTTTTTTTAATGTTTATTTATTTTTGAGAGAGAGAGACAGAGCATGACCTGGGGAGGGGAAGAGAGAGAGGCAAACAGAATCTGAAGCAGGCTCCAGGCTCTGGGCTGTCAGCACTCGAACTCACAAACTGTGAGATCATGACCTGAGCTGAAGTCAGACATTTAACTGAGTGAGCCACTCAGGCGCCCCTAGAAGTATGTTTCTTGATCATGTGATAATACTGGGTGGGAGAACAGATTGGTGAGGCAGCCATCTCCCATATAGTCATTCAGAGACCTAGACTTATGAGGGTTCTGTCATCTTCTGCAAGTGGCTTCCAAAGTTCTGAGAGAGGTCTCAAATAGGTAGCAGGAAGGAGAAAGGAGAACGGAAGAGGACCACGTGTGATTTTTATGAGCCAGTCCTGGAAGTAGCACCTTCACCATCACTTCCTATCGTACCCCACAGGATAGAACTCAGTCATGGTAATGACACATAATGACAAGAAGAGCTGGGAAATGCGGTACCTACATGGGCAAATCACTTTTCAGTAACAATTCATAAACTTTTGAAGGGTAGTAGGCTATGCCTGCCACAGCCCATAGTGTTTCAGAACATAGCTTTTCAGTCCACACAGAGAACCCTTCATGTCCCCAAGATCTGCACATGTTTCTAAGATGGTTAGATTGGAACCGGTTTCAGGATTGGGCACTACACCATACCCAGACTTATCATTTCAGCAGAATCTTTAGTTGATGTGGCTAAACGTAAGAACTTCAGCAAGGGTTCAAGGTTCTCCTTGTACTTTGGCTTTTGGAGCCTTCCATTGAACCATAAGTTACATCAAGTTTTAATATTTGGGACAAAATATGGTTTTCCACTTTCAAAAAACTCCTCAATCTCCAAAAGAAAATCACTAGGAGCAAATATATTTTTTCTGGTAATCGTGTTGCTTAAAACAATCTACCAGTCACATCTCATACCTCAAATTCAATCTTTTAAGATCTTTGTTAGGAATTTGAGATGAGCCTAAATAGTGGCAGGAGTTTATATAGGAATAGAAACTAAAGAATGCTAGATGAGATGTAAGATTTGAACAACGACTGACAAGAATTCATTCATTCATC
This sequence comes from Neofelis nebulosa, assembly GCF_028018385.1. Taxonomy (NCBI): domain Eukaryota; kingdom Metazoa; phylum Chordata; class Mammalia; order Carnivora; family Felidae; genus Neofelis; species Neofelis nebulosa. The sequence continues at coordinate 36,103,866 of NC_080782.1, read as the reverse complement.
CATTAAATATAGCTCTGAAGCACAGAGACAGAAATTGACTTTCCAGTCTATAAACCAGAAATAATATTCTTTACACGGACCTATAAACTACCTTACGGTAGGTGCTATTTGTTATTCTTTTGGTAATTTTCACAAAATTTACCACAAAACCTATTTCACTAAAAATTTAAAAGCACAGCTTAGAGTTCCTGGAGTCTTTACACTATGATTTCATTGATGATCTTAAGGTCAGAAAATTAGAACAAATGCAAACAGCTGATAGGTATTTTCAAGATAACTTTAGGAAACAAACAGCCAAAACTAAGGGTGAAAATAAGGGTAATATATTTTAGAATTGTAACCGTAGGCAAGAATCCAAGCTCACGAAGCTCAGTCTTCAGAACGTCGGTTAAACAATGACATTTGGGAAAGTCAGTATGCAGTAACTCTCCAATCTCCTCTGAAGGAAAGCCTGGACAGGCCTGGCCTAGCTGGCTGGAATTTGAGGGGCCACCTCAGAAGGTAGAAAAGCTCTTGCCTGCATCTGTGGTGCACAGTGCCAGAATCCAAATACCACTTGTGTTCCAACGAGAGATGCCAAGGGTCAGTTTGCAGAAATGAGTCCAAATGTGCTGTTGAACCAAAGAAGCTTAAGAGCCAAGCCAAGGGAGCCAAGAATCCAGGCAAGGCTATACCAAGAAACAACGGGTCAGAATTGGGAACTGGGAGGTAATGACCAGGATCTAATGATTTTGGCCATCCTTCTTCTAGGTGGGGTATAAAGTGGGACAAACCAGCATATTTAAAGTATCTAGGACAGAGCAGACAATGAACAAATTGACTTTAAAAAGTTAGGATAAAAATCAATTCTACCAAAGAAGATTTCTAGGAATGTGACACAAATGGTAACAAATGTAACTTGATTTGAAAAACAGCTGATAGGTTTTGGCTTTTCCTAAGCATATTCTTTATTGACTCATTTTCAAAGAGACTTTTGAAATTTAACCACTGAAGTCATTGGTGGAGAGTAATCAATTACTAAAAGTAGACTTACATAAAATCTGGGAACCCTAATGAAACACTAAGTCACATATCCGTACCCTCTTTTGAAACAGTTTAATTAGTTGTCACCTAACAAAGCAGACGCCCAAAGAGTGAAGGTTTGATCGTGACAAGGTGAGCATTTAATAGCAGTATTTTTTGAGTGTAACTTCCTTAGATTGGGTTTCTGTGAAATAGACACAATTACAGGAATTCATGTACAAGTGATTTATGAAGAAAGTGCTCCCAGGAAAAGCCAGTTAAAGAGTGGGAAAAGAAGGACAGGGAGGGGAAAAGCTAAACAAGAGTGCAACAGCAAATCCCCCTGCTTCTGGAAAATAGCAGCACCTTGATTCCACCAGGCATCTCGATTGTAGGCTGCATCTAAGTTTTCCTGTCCCTGAACAAGAGGGCTTCCTTTCACACTCGTACCTTGCACTGGGCCAGCCTTAGCTAGGAATCCCCCTGAGCAGACATCAACACGAGGCACTTCTAACTGTCTTCACAGGCAAGCAAAGGTAGCCGTCTTTTGAAATGTCGTAAGTATAGGCTGTGAAAAGCCAAAGTGCAACACATCGAGAGTAGGGACTCTGTGAAGGATTAAAAGCATCTGGGGGGAATCGGGGCAAAACACTGATAATTGTGGTGGTGTTACAGATGATTTCAGTTTATGTATGTAAACTTGATTCCATTAACAATATTTTTATATGATACCATGATTGAATATTCTTTTATAAGAAAAAGCAATGTTTCTTGTCATATGTGAAAGTAACACAAGGATGTAAAAAGGGGGAAAATTGACATTTCCCACAAATTCTCTTCCCTTTCTATTCCTCTAAGTCACCAATGTTAAAATCATTAGTTGTTTATTCTTAACATCTTTACCCATATTTATGTAAGCATATGGACATGTAAGGTTTGTTTTTATTAAAAATGGTAATAGCATACACAATACTTTTTCCTTGCCCACATAAAATATTACATGGCCATCCTTTCAGATAAATACATATATATATACATATATACGTATATATGTATATGTGTATATATATATATACATATATATGTCTATATGTCTATATGTGTATATGTGTATATGTATATATACACATATACATATAGACATATATATGTATATATACATATATACATATAGACATATTCAGATAAATACATATATATACATATATATGTATATATGTGTATATATATACATATACACATATACACATATACATATATATATATAATTCATTTTCAAATAAGAGAAAATATTCAATATGGATAACCCAAAATGTATTAAATCATTTCCCTCTAAATGGCAAACATTAAAGATGATTCTTTTTCTATGTCACTATAAATAATGCTAAACTAAAAACTTGTGTACCTATGTCCTTATATGCAAGTATTTTATTTACATAGGATAGATACTAAAAGGTGGGATTTCTGGGTCAAAGAGTATGTAGGTCTCTAATTTTAAAAGGTAAAGAGAAACTCAGTTGATCACCTTGCTTCCTAGTTCACTGAGAAAATAGAAATAATCAGAGGAGAACCTTCACAAACTACCTCCAACAAATTTCCTTCCCACTGACCAGGATCTGCATCATATACCACGTCCTCCCTCCCACCATAAACCATCGGTCCATTCTCCTCTCTAAACCCCATGTCTCTGTCCATATACTATCTCATTCCCTCCTTGCCTACTCAAGGACACTGTTTCTCCAGCAATGCTCCCACATTGCTGTTCTCCCACACTAACCAAATTCTTCCATTTGCTACAGTTTAATATACATTCAGGCTATAACCACTTCTCACCACATTTAATATCATAACCTTTGGTCCAAGCTGTCATTTTTTCCTGGATCATGTCCGTACCTGCCAAAATGGTCTCTTCTGTTTCAACCTATTCTATTCTTCACATGGTAGTCAGAGTGATTCTTAAGACAGATTAGGTCTCCAGAGTGAAGATTCTCTAACAACCCTATTTAAAATTTTTAATCACCTCTCATGTCCCCATCCCTAAATTGTTCCCTTTCTTTTATAGCATTTATCACGTTTAAATAAAATCTGTAATTTACATATCCTAGATTATTTTGGATACTTCATAAGTTAATGCAAATCATGCTCAATTCTTATTATTGCATTTCTGTCTTTATATTTTCCAAGATTATGAAAAGCACTTAAAAAGTAGAAGGGATTTTTACAATAGATATCTAACACTTATCACCTGCATTTGACCATTAACATTTTGCTGTATTTGCTGTATCATGTTTCCTTCTCCTTCCTCATTCTATCCAGCCATGCAGCCATCTTGTTTTTGATACATTTCACAGTAAATTGCAGAATCAAGTTTAACTCACTGATTTTTAACTCACATTTTCATGTTTAATGTCTACTCAAATATTTTGCTCATTTTTAATTGGGTTGTTATTTGCTTAGTGAATTATAGGGTTTCCTTCTATATCCTATATACCACTTCTTTGTCAGATGAATGCTTTGTGTATGTTTTCCCCCCATCTGTGGTTTGCCGATTCATTTCCTTAATTGTGTATTTTGACAAGCATAAGTTTTAACTTTCAATAAAGTATAATTTATCAATTTTTATAGTTACTGCTTTCTGTAATCTTAGAAACTTTTGCTTATATACACAATGAAGAAATTCTCCTGGCTTTTTTTTTTCCCCCTGAAAGTTTGATGATTTAAGCTTTTGCATTTAGGCTAATAACTCATCTTGAATTAAGTTTTATGTATAGTGAGGTAGAGTTAAGCTACTTCTTTTTTTATAATATATTTTATATTTATTTATATACATACATAGACATATATATGTATATACATACACACACATTTAAAGTGCATTTTAATACATTTTATTTTTAGAGCAATTCAGGTTCACAGCAAAATTGAACAGAAATTAGAGAGAGCTCCTGTCAGCATACTGTGCACTACCTGTTACCAATCTTAGGGCAGGACTACAAATACTTCTGTCCACTGAATCTTAATATTAGAGTCACCAAGGAAAACACAACACAGTTAAGCACTGGATGGAATAATACTTTACTTACATAAAGAGACAGAGAAAGATCAGCTTCAATACAGGGTGTGACCCATGGCCAACGGTCTCTTCTGGCAGCCAATACAGGACAGTTTGCTTACTTACATCCTTCTCTAGCAATGGTTAAAAAAAAAAAAAATCCTGACACCCCTCCCCGCCACTTGTGGAGTCTAAAATACTCAAAGCTGGTGGACTCGCTGAGGGCCAACGACTTCCATGCTTAAGCAGAACAAAGGAACACGCACTGCTCCTGAAACAGGAAATAAAATTTCCCGCTACAAGGTGGTAAATCTACCACAGGCTGTGCAGTTCTTTACCTGTTGGTAAGTTAGTGCTGCAGGCCCAAGGCTCGTTGTTTTACAGCAGAGTAGGGATCAAAAGACTGAATGTATGAGACTGCATTTCTCAATAATTCCCATAGACAATCTGTCCCCACCCATGCATAACCTACCCCCACTATCAACATCCTGCACCAGAGTGGTATATTTGTTGTAACTGACACATTGTTATCAGCCAGAGCTCATAGTTTACATTAGGATTCATTCTCTGTGCTGTACATTTTATGGGGTTTAACAAATGGATAATGACATGTATCCACCATTACAGTCTGCACACTAGTTTTACTAGCGTAAAAATCCTGTGCTCTGCCTGTTCATCTCTCTCTCTCCTACTCAAGACTGGTAACCACCAATTATTTTTACTGTCTCCATTGTTGTACTTTTTCTAGAATGTCATACAGTTGGAATCACAGTATGTAGCCATTTTGGATTGGCTTCATTCACTTGGTAATATGCATTTAAGTTTCCTCCATGTCTGTCATGGCTTGATATAACTCATTTCTTTTTAGTGCTGAATAATATTCCATTCTCTGGATGTATTTGAGTTTATTCACCCATTCGCTAATAAAGTACGTCTTGGTTGCTCCAAAGTTTTGGTAGTTTTATGAATAAAACTACCGTCTGTGTGAAGGTTTTTGTGTAAACATAAATTTTAAAATTCATTTGAGTAAATACCAAGAAATATGATTGTTGGATCACATGGTAAGCATAGGGTTAGCTGCCTGTCTTCTAAAGTGACTGTACCACTTTGCACTCCCACCAGCAATGAATTGGAGTTCTTCTTTCCAAATCCTAGCCAGTATTTGGTGCTGTCCATATCCTGAATTTTTACCATTCTAATAGGTGTATGGGATCTTTTTTGCTGTTTTTTTTAATGTTTTATTTATTTTTGACAGAGAGAGAGAGACAGAGCATGAGCAAGGGAGGGTCAGAGAGAGAGGGAGACACAGAATCTGAAGCAGGCTCCAGGCTCTGAGCCATCAGCACAGAGCCCGATGCGGGGCTCGAACTCACAGACCATGAGATCATGACATGAGCCGAAGTCGGATGCTCAACCGACTGAGCCACCCAGGCGCCCCTCTTTTTTGCTGTTTTAATTTGGAATTCTCTAGTAACATGATGTCGATTAACTTTTCATGTACTTACTTGCTCTCTATTATTTTATTTATTTATTTATTTATTTATTTATTTATTTATTTATGAGAGAGAGAGACAGAGAGAGAGAGCGTGAGTGGGGGAGGGACAGAGAGAGGGCTCAGCATGGAGCCCAATGCAGGGCTCAAACTAACAAACCATGAGATCATGACCTGAGCTGAAGTCAGATACTTAACCAACTGAGCCACCCAGATGCCCCTGTATATCTTCTTCTGTGAGGTATCAAAGTAACCTGCCCAGTTTTAAATCAGGTTGTTCATTTTCTTTTTGAGTTTTAAACTTTCTTTATATATATTTGGATAACAGTCCTTAATTAGATATATCTTTTGAAAAATATTTTCTCACAGTCTGTATTATCAACTTATTCTCTTGACACTCTCTTTTGCAGAGCATGTTTGTAATTGTTACGAACCCCAGCTTCTCTATTCTTTCTTTCACGGATCTTGCCTTTGATGTTGTTTCTAAAACGTCACTGCCATACCCAAGGCATCTAACTTTTCTCCCAGGTTGTCTTCTGGGAGTTTTATAGTTTTGTGTTTTGCATTTAGACCTATGATCCATTTTTTAAGAAATTTTTTTAATGTTTATTTATTTTTGAGACAGAGAGAGAGAGAGAGAGAGAGAGAGAGAGACAGAGAGACAGAGCATGAGCGGGGGAGGGGCAGAGAGAGAGGGAGACACAGAATCTGAAGCAGGCTCCAGGCTCTGTGCTGTCAGCACAGAGCCCGACGCGGGGCTCGAACTCACAGACCATGAGATCATGACCTGAGCTGAAGTTGGACACTCAACCAACTGAGTCACCCAGGCGCCTCCCTATGAGCCATTTTGAGTTAATTTTTGTGAAGGTGTAAGGTCTGTGTCTGGATTTATTTATTTTTATTTATTTTTTTGCATACATGCATCTACAGATGTCCACTTGCTCTGGCACCAAATATTGAAAAGACTATCTTTGCTCCATGTATTGTTTTTTTTTTGCTTCTTTTTCAAAGATAAGTTGACAGTATTTTTGTGGGTCTACCTTTGGGATCTCTATTCTGTTTCGCTGATATATTTGTTGATCTTTTCACCAATACCATGCTGTCTCGATTACTGGTAGCTTTATAATAAGTCTTGAAGTCAGGTAGTGTGAGTCCTCCAATTGTTCTTCTTGTTCATTATTGTGTTGACTATTCTGGGACTTTTGCCTACGTAAACTTTAGAACCAGCTTGTTAATATCTACAAAATAACTTGCTGAGATTTTAACTAGGATTTTATGGAATCTACAGATCAGGTTAAGGAAAACTGACAACTTGACAATATTTATCCTTCTTATCCATGAATATGGAACACTTCTCCATTTATGACGTTCTTTGATTTCATTCATCAGAGTTTTGTAGATTTTCTCATTTACATCTTGTGCATGTTTAGTTTTATAACTAAGTATTTCATTTGAGGGATGCTAATGTAAATGTGTTTTTAATTTCAAATTCCACTAATTACTGGAATACAGAAAAGTTGTTGACTTTTGTATGTTAATCTTGTATCTTGCAATATTACTATAAATGCTTAAGCTCCATGAAGTGTTTTTTTATTGATTTTTAAAAATTTCTACATAGACAATCATGTTATCTACTAAGAGTTTTATTTCTTTCTTCCTATTCTGTACACATTTTCTTTTCTTGTGTTATTGCATGAGTTAGGACTGATAGTACAATGTTGAAAAGCAGTGGGTAAGAGGGGACACCCTTTCCATGTTCCTGGCTTTGGTGGGAAAGCTTTGAGTTTCCCACCATTAACTATGATGTCAGCTGAAGGTGTTTTGTAGATGTTCTTATCAAGTTTTGGAAGTTTTCCTTCTATTCCTAGTTTGCTGAGTTTTTGCCATGAGTGGATATTGGATTTTGTCAAGTGCTTTTTACAGCATCTATCTATACGATTATGTGATTTTTTTTTTCTTCTACAGTCTGTTGATGTGATGGATTATATTGATTTTTGAGTGTTCAATTAGCCTTGCACACCTGGGATAAATCTCACTTGTGGTATATGACTATTTTCATACATTGTTGGATTTGACTTGCTAATATTTTGTCAAATATTTTTGCATTGATGTTCATGACAGATATTGATCTGTAGTTTCCTTTTCTTGTAATATCTTTGTCTGGTTTGGTATTAGGGTATGCTGGCCTCATAAAATGAGTTAGGGAATATTCCCTCTGGTTCTAGCCTCTGAAGCACGTTGTGGGGAATGTATTTAATCTATTGCTTTAATGTTTCATAGACTTCACCAGTGAATCCATTTGGGCCTGGTGCTTTCTGTTTTGGGAGGTTATTAATTATTGACTCAACTTATTTAACAGATACAGGCCTACTCAGATTGTCTATTCCTGTGTTGGTTCTGGCAAATTATGAGTTTCAAGAAGTTGATCCATTTCATCTAGATTATCAAATTTCGGGGCAGAGAGTTGTTCACAATATTCCTTTGTTATCCTTTATTATTCATCAGATCTATAGGAACGACTCTCCTTTTATTTCTCAATAATATCAATAATTCATGTCTGCTTTCTTATTTTTTAGTTAGTGTAGCTAGAGGGTTACCAATTTCATTGATCTTTTCAAAGAACTAGCTCTGATTTTGTTGATTTTCTCTATTATTTTCCATTTTCCATTTATTTTTCCAGTATATTATTTTTTTTATTTCTTTAAATTTAATCTGCTTTTTTTTAGCTTCCTAACATGGAAGCTTAGATCTTAGATCTTTCTTCTTTTCTAATATATGCATTCAATGCTATAAATTTCCCTCTGAGCAGTGCCTTTACTATATCCCACAAATTTTGATAAATTGTGTTTTCAATTAATTCAAAACATTTTTTTTAATTCAAAAAATTTTTAAATTCCTCTTGATATTTCTTTTTTGAACCATATTTTATTTAGAAGTCTATTGTTTAATCTCCAAGTATTTGGGGATTTTACAGATTTTTTATAGCTATTTTATTTGTTATTGATTTCTAATTTAATTTTACTTTAGCCTGAAAGTAGACATTGCATGATTTCTACTCTTCTAAATTTGTTAAGATGTGTTTTATCATCCAGAATATGATTCATTTTGGTGAATATTCCATGTGAGTTTGAAAGGAGTATTTAGTCTGCTGTTGTGGGATGAAATAGTCTACAGATGTCAATTTTATCTAGTTGAATGATGGTACTGCTGAGTTCAACTATCCTCACTGATCTCCTATTTACTGGATCTGCCATTTCTGATAGAATATTTTTAAAATCTTCCAAATATAATAGTGGATTCATCTATTTCTCCTTGTAGTTCTATCAGTTTTTACCTCAAGTAGCTTGATGTTCTATTATTAGATGCATACACATTCAGGATTCTTATATCTTCTTGGTGTACTGACCCTTTTATCATTATGTAATGCCCCTCTTTATCTCTGACAACTCTCCCTGCTCTTAAGTCTACTCTTTCAAACATATAGCTACTCCAGCTTCATTTTGATTAATGTTACTATAGTAGAACTTTCTCCATTAATTTACTTTTAATCTATATGTGTCTTTATATTTAAAGGGGGTTTCATGGGGCACCTGGGTGACTCAGTCAGTTAAGTGTCCAACTTCAGCTCAGGTCATGATCTCGCGGCTCATGAATTTGAGCCCCGCGTTGGGCGCTGTGCCAACAGCTCAGAGCCTGAAGCCTGCTTCAGATTCTGTGTCTCCCATCTCTCTCTTCCCCTCCCCTACTCGTGCTCTGCCCTTCTCTCTCTCTCTCAAAAATAAACGTTAAAAATAAATAAGGGAAGGGAAGCAAAAATAATATAAAAACCGGGAGGGGACAGGGGCGCCTGGGTGGCTCAGTTGGTTGAGCCACCGACTTCCACTCAGGTCATGATCTCACAGTTTGGGAGTTTGAGCCCTACATCGGGCTCTGTGCTGACAGTTTGGAGCCTAGAGCTGCTTCAGATTCTGTGTCTCCCTCTCTCTCTGCCCCTAACCCATTCGCATTCTGTCTCTGTCTCTCTAAAAAATAAATAAACATTAAAAAAAATTTAAAAAAAAATAGGGAGGAGACAAAACATAAGAGATCCTTAAATATAGAGAACAAAATAAGGGTTGCTGGAGGGATTGTGGGTAGGGGGATGGGCTAAATGGTCAAGAGGCATTAAGGAAGACACTTGCTGGGATGAGCACTGGGTGTTGTATGTAGGCGATGAATCACTGGATTCTACTCCTGAAATCATTATTGCACTATATGCTAACTTGGATATAAAGTAAAAAAAAAAAAAAAAAAAAAAAAAAAAAAAAATATATATATATATATATATACGCACACACACACACATATATACACACAAACACACACATACACACACACACATATATATTTAAATAAATAAATAAATAAATAAATAAATAAATAAATAAATGGTGGGGGTCAGTGCCTGGGTGGCTCAGTCAGTTAAGCATCTGACTTCAGCTCAGGTCATGATCTTACAGTTCATGGGTTCAGGCCCCGCACTGGGGTCTGTGCTGACAGCTCAGAGCCTGGAGCCTATTTCAGATTCTGTGTCCCCCTCTCTCTTTACCCCTCCCCTGCTCATGCTCTGTCTCTGTCTCTCAAAAATGAATAAACATTAAAAACATTTTTGTTTTAATAAAAAAATAAAGTGGGTTTCTTATAGACAACATATTTTTGGGTCTTGTTTTTAGATCCACTCACAATCTGTCCTTCAAACCATTGACATGTAAGGTGATTTTCATATAATAGAATTAATATGTACTATATTTGCTACTGTTTTTATTTGTTACCCTATTCTTTGCTCCTGTTTTTGTCTTCCATACTTTCTCATATATTTTGTGGCACTAAGTATTTTGTATGATTCCATGTTTTCTTCTTAGCATATCAATCATTTTTTTTAGTGTTGTCCTTAATTCACAATATACATTGCAACTAATCTAAGTCCACTTTCAAATAACATTATGCCACTTCACAGGTAGTACAAGTATCTTTTAATAACAAAATACTCCTAATTCCTCTCTCCTATCTCTTGTATCATTACTGTCATTCATTTCTCCTATAAATAAGCACACATTAGCATATATAAAAAAAAAATATATATATATATATATATATATATATATATATATATATATAATCAAATACATAGTAGCTATGATTTTGAACTGTTATATATCAATTAAGAATAAGAAACATAGGGGTGTCTGGGTGGCTGAGTTGGTTAAGCCTCCAACTTTGGCTCAGGTCATGATCTCAAGGTGTGTGAGTTTGAGTCTGCATCCGGCTCTGTGCTGACTGATAGCTCAGAGCCTGGAGCCTGCTTCAGATTCTGCCCCTCCTCCACTCGCATTCTCTCTCTCAAAGATAAGCATTAATTTTAAAAAAATAAAGAATAAGAAAAATAAAAGATCTACCTTTATCACCTGATGTTCTTCTTCTTCTTTTTTTAATGTAGATCACAGTTTTTGACCTACACCACTTCCCTTCTCTCTGAAGTGTTTCTTTTAACATTTCTTACTAGGCAGACTAGCAACAAATTCTCTCAGTTTCTGTGTGAACAAAGTTTCTCCTTCACTTTTGAAGGGTCATTTTTCAGGGCACATAACTTTATGTTGGCAGCTTTTTTTCTCTTAACATTTTAAAATGTTTCACTCCATTCTCTTCTTGCTTACATGGTTTCTGAGGTGTCAGGTGTAATTTTTATCTTTTCCCCTATAGGTATTTTTTTTCTTCTGGCTTCTTCCAAAAGAAATTTTTTTAATCTTTGATTTTCTAAAGTTTAAATCAAATATGCTTAAATGTAGATTTTTTGGTATCTCCTGCTTAGTATACTTCAAGGCTCCTGAATCTGTGATTTAGTTTCCGTCATTAATTGGGAAAATTTTCAGTCATTATTGCTTCTGTTCCTTCCTCTTTTTTTTTTCCACTTCTAGTATTCCCAATATGTATATGTTATACCTTTTATAGTTATCCCACAGTTCTTGGATCTTTTTTTTAATCATTTTTTTTCTCATTCTTTCTTTTCCCTTGCTTTTTAGTTTTAGAAGTTTCTATGGTCATATCCTCAAGCTCAGTGATTCTTTTCTCAGCCATGTCCATCTACTAATGAGTCCATCAAAGGCATTCTTCATTTCTATTACAGTTTTTTGTTATTGTTCTCTATCATTTATTTTTTATTTTCTGAGAATTTCCATCTTTCTGCTTACATTACCTCTATATTCTTATATGTTATCTATCATTTTCTAGCATATTAATATGTGTTTTAAAAATTCCTTCTCCAATGAACACTATAGTCTTGCCTTATCTGACTCTGGTTTTGATGCTTGTTCAGCCTCTTCAAACAATATTTTTTGCCTTTTAACATGTCTTGTAATTTTGTGTTGAAAGGCAGACATGATGTATTTGGTAAAGGGGCTGTGGTAAATAGGCTTTTAGTAATGTAATGTCAAGGTGTGGGGAAGAGAAGAAGCATTCTACAGTCCTAGGATTGCATCTGCCTTTTGGTGAATCTATGCCCCTGGACTATGAACTTCACCATTACTTCTCAGTATATCTTCCTGCTCTTAGGTGGAACAGTATGGCTAGAGGACGCTAGAATTGGCTATTTCCCTTCCCCTGTATTTAAAGCTAGGGCTTACTGAAGTTGAATTAAAACTCAGAAGGTTACACTCTTATAAAATAGTTTTTCCTGAGAAAACACCTCATTATGAAGAACGGAGTTTTCTGGTATATTTAAACATGGTTCCTATTCCTTCCGCCTGTCAAAGCCTGAGATTTTTGTCCAATATTCACTCTGAGGACCTGATAGAGCTCCTGGAAGTAAAGCTCACAGAAGTGTGGGAGGCCTCCTATGACCGGGTCCCCATAGTTTTTAACTCTCAGAGTTGTATACACATAGCCTCTAACACTTGTCAATTACTGTCATATTTCCCTGCCCTAGTACTAGTTCCGGTGGAGATACCTACTCATGGGTTTCTGTTCTGGTAAGTTCTGTTTCCTTGCCTCTCTGTCTGTCCGATATTTGGGGCAGTGGTTTTATCTGTGATCTCATTTCTCTAAAAGATCTAAGAAGAGTTGCTAATTTTTCAGTTTGTCCAGATTTTTGTTGTTAGGATAGCTGTTGTGACTTCTAAGCTGCTCACACACTGGCCTGCAAATCCTCAATCTCAATTAATTTTTTTTTAATTTTTAATCTGGATTCCCAGTTATTACAACATCATTTGTTGAAAATACTTTCCTCTACCACTGGATTGCTTATCTAACTTTGTTGAAAATAAGATCACCACACAAGTATAGATCTGTTTCTGAGATTTCTCTTCCGTTTCATTGTCAATTTTTTTTTTTTTGTCTATCCCATGCTGTCTTTATGATACAGAATTACAGTCTTTTATTCTTCTTGAAAAGTGCTTTAAATATATTTTTAGGTTGCAATATACATTTTAGAATCAGTTTTAGATTTTTACAAGTTAAGTCTGCTAAGACTATGATTAGGATTGCATTGAATCTACAGATTTTGAGAGAATTAATGTCTTAAAAATACTGAGTCTTTCAAATCATAAGGTATATCTCTCCATTTATGTAGGTCTTAATTTCTCTTAAAAACATTTTGTTTTCCGTGTAGAGATATCATACATCTACTGTTTAATTTACTCTTAAGCACTGTATGTATTGTGACATGATTGCCAATGGAATTATTTTATACTTTATTTCTCAATTGTTCCTGCTAGTTTGTAAAGAAAGGTACATAGGTTTTTTCCATATTTGCTTAGTGTCCTGCATCATACTCAGATTTAATTTCTAGTATTTTTGTAGATTCCTTAGGATTTTCTATATAAACAGTCATACCACCTGTGAATTAAAGGCAATTAAGATGTTTATTTTGGGGCGCCTGAGTGGCTCAGTCGGTTAAGCAGCCGACTTTGGCTCAGGTCATGATCCGCGTTCCATGAGTTCCAGCCCCACATCGGGCTCTGTGCTGACAGCTCAGAGCCTAGAGCCTGCTTTGGATTCTGTCTCCCTCTCTCTTTGTCCCTCCCCCATTCACGTTCTGTCTCTCTCTGCCTTTCAAAAATGAATAAAATGTTAAAAAAATATTTAAAAAAATAAGATGTTTATTTCCTGTCTTATTCCAACAAATACTGGGACTTCCAACGAATGTTAAGTAAAAGTGGGTGTCCATGTGTATTTTTGCCTTGTTTCCAACATCTAGGGGAAAATATTCAATATTTTATCAACGTGTATGATAGTAACTATATTTACATACGTCATTTATCATATTAAGGAAACCACATTTTATTCTTTGCTGGAAATTTTTATCACATATGGGTGAATTTTCTCAAATTTTTTCTTTGCACTTATTGAAATATTTTTCTCCTTTATTCTGTTAATACAGTGACTTAGGTATTTATATTAAATGTTTAAAAGGGGAATTCTTAAACCCTATTTAGTCAAGATTTAATGTCTGATTTATAATTTTAAATGTTTATAAAAAGCATTTTTAAATCCTGCGTAGTAAAGGCTTAATTTTTTTTTGTGCTAAATTTGGTTGCGCTAATATTTTGTTCGTTGCCTATATTCCCAAGAAATACTGGTCTTTGGTTTCCTTTGTTTTTTCAATATCTTAGACTATTAGTTTCATAAAATAATTTGGGAGCAATTTGTCCTCTTTTTCATGAAATGTTTAGTGTAATATTGGGGCTTTTTCTCCATTAATGTTTCTTGGAATTCATTAGTGAAACCATCTGGGTCTGTAGTTTACTTTGTGGTAAAATCTTCTTTAATAATTTGATTTACTTAGGAGATATGGAGCTATTATTCATTTGAGTCTGGGAGTAAAATTACAGATTTATAGCTTCTGTAAATCTGTAACTTTGTGTCTTTCAGAACTCTAGCCACTATTTCTTCTCTTCTTCCCCCTCCTCCTCCTTCTTTTTGTCATATTTTCTCCTTTCTCCCCTTTGGCATACCAATTACACATATATTAGAACTTATAATATTACGCTATAAGTCCCAGAGTCTCTTTTTATGGTTTTAAAATCTTTTTCTCTATATACTCCAGGTCATTACCATTTTCCTAGTTAGCTTCACTGATTCTTTCCTTTGAAATTTCCATTCTATTATTAAGTGACATTTTTAGTAAGGATGTTGTGTTTTTCCTTTCAGCTTCAGAATTTCTATTTGCTTCTTTTTTTGAATGTTTTTTATCTCTCTGCTTTGATTTCCCACCTTTTAAACCATTGTGAGTATATTTTCCTTTATCTTAATTTACCTCATTGAGTACAACTCTTTACAGTCTTTCTACTACTTTCAACAGTTGGGTCACCCTTACATTGGTATCTCCTGAGTGTCCTTTCTCTTGAGAAAGGATCACATATTTCTGATTCGTCACACATTAAGTGAACTTGGGTTAGATACTAGATACTGTGAATGATATGCTGAGGATCGTGTTATATTACTGATTACTTTAATTGGATTCAAGTTGGAGGCAAATTCTTTAGTAGCTCAAATCCCAGCACAGTTATTTTATCTTCAGCTAGGTTTCTGTTCAGCAAACACAATGGTATATTTATGTTTGACTTAGTGAGTTTACATGGACTTGAGGAGAAGGGTGGGTTCACCAAATAAATTAGAGACTATGTCACAAAGGGAAAAGCTGGTGATGATTCTTGGATAGGCAGTCAATAGTGTCTGCTACATAAAACTCTGAATCGCAAAATACCAGGAGATACTTTTCACATAGACTAACATAGGAATGATAGGTCCCAGAATTGTGCAATGTGGTGCTGTTAAGATTAATTACTAGATAATTTTATGAAAATAGTACTGGAAAATTTATAAAGTAAAAATTGATTTATTTTCATCCAACTGTATAGCCACTGAAATGGGAGTGTGATTAGTGTTGTTTAAGAATTCCAAGGTATGAACATTCTAAGCATGGATATACAAGGAACAGGGAGAGTACTCTAGCCGGGGAAGTATATGGACTGATATATAATCATATTGAGAAAATATACAGTTAAATGGATATCATTAGACTATGATTTTCTAAAAGGTCTATGGTAAGTTTTCTCAAAAAAAACAAAACAAAACAAAACAAAGAAAGTATATTAAAAACAAGAAACACCCGGTATTATACAAGCAACCTTCTTTATTTAAAGAAGTACCCTAGAGGAGACATGACCAAAATAGTTAGGGATGAAGTCCAGTTAGTTCAAGAGCGAGAATGATATTAAAAATTAAGTTATCTTTCCACACAGATGAAAGGAAATGTCAAGGATTATTTCCTTGGAATAAATTCCTAGAAATCACCTGATGAAAGATTATATCATTGTCCTGCTCATTCATGCAGTTTTTTGACAATTTCTTTTCAAAACTTCCAATTGACCTAGAACTTTCAACTACTGATCATTTCAGTGTCTTTGGACCTCAAAAATATTATAGCGGCACCTGGGTGACTCAGTCAGTTAAGTGTCTGACTCTTGATTTCGGCTCAATGATCTCATGGTTCATGAGTTCGAGCCCTATGTTGGGCTCTGTTGAGCATGGACCCTGCTTGGGATTCTCTCTCTCCCTCTCTCTCTCTCTGCCCCTACCCCACTCACAAGTGCACACTCTCTCTCAAAATAAATAAACTTAAAAAATGTTAAAGAAATAAAATAAAGTATTATAAATATATATCATCAAACACAGTGGTCTCATCAGGGATGCCTATGGTTAATCAAGTATCAGATACTTGACTTCTAACCCCTTCTCATCCTAAAGTACCTGGATTTTTGCCAGTCTTTTTTATAGGAGCTTGCATAAGATCTTTAAAAATCTATTTAGTCAGAGCTCCCCTTAATCCACATTTACGTTTACTCAGTACATTTCTCACTCTATTACTATCCTCCTAAAAAAAATTTTACATTATTTTTGCTTTAAGAGATGGATATAGTGAGAAGAATATTGGGAAGTTCGGATACACAGCTTCTAAAGTTCTGTCAGTAATTACCTGGATAATATTGGGCAAGTAATTTTTCCTTTATGGACCATAGTTGCCTCATGTGCAATTATGGAGGAAAAAATGAAAAGAGAGTTTGGTATTAGATGGGCATTTCAGTTCTATTACTCCATGATTCCAGAAGATAACCTCAGTGACAAGATCACACTTCCAATGTTTAATATCATCCACAGTGCAGTACTGAAAAAATATAACCTTTGTTATTCTGGGCCTCATATGTAAGAGAATTTTAAAGCCAGAAGTTATTTATCCCTTTGCCTAAATATTAGCCCTAGGTCTCACAATTGTTTGTGTCAGAACCAGAAATATAATCTAGATTTCCTAACTTCTAGGTCTCATGCACATCCCTCTTTTTTTACCTGACAATGTCGTAATTACACACTATGTGAGTCTGACGAATATTCTCAATTGTTCTTTTCTCCTCAGGTGAACGTTGTAGAAGACACTATCAGAGGAGATAATTAAAACACAGGTTATCAATCATTTGTCATTCCACATTTTACTCGTATCTGGACAGACTCAGCATTCTCCAATAGTAATGAAAGCCTTGAAAGTAAAGGCTAAGAAACTAAATATCTTCCTGTAAGAAACAGCGCCGGGAAATACACCTTGGTCAGAAAATAAACCCAGAATAACATCCAACAGCAAATAGCATACACATCTCCTGAGTCAAAGGCTGAGTTGAGCTTCAAAATATTGCTCAATTTAAAAGACATCCCCTTTCCTTTCTATGCATTTTAAGACATTTTTAAATGAAAAATCATTAAAAATCTACTGGTTAAAGATGATCTGCCTCTCCAACAAAAACATGTTACTTTTAATTAGCTTTACTAGTCTCTGTACAGTAGTGCTGAAGATAAAACATTATAAGAAAATAGTGATGATTTATGTAAAGGCTCTTAAAATGGTTCTCTTTGCAAAATGTAGGGCAGGGGGCAACCACTCCCATGGGTCCTGTCCCTGTATAATCTTCCAGTTCCTTCCATAGGAACCTCACACACTTAGAACTGAGGACAGTGCCTCACCTGCTTCTCTCTACCCAAGGGGAAAGCTCCCTGGACTCTGGCTGTCAGTCTTACAGCTGCTTTGATGAAAGATAGGGATCTAGATGGGGTCCCCTCCATCTGCATACCAGCCTCCCTTCACTGTGCCCCTGTAGGAGACAGCCACTGTGACAAAACAGTTCACCTCAACCTCATCCCTCCCCACCTGGGATTTACTTCCAGCTTCTGCTCTTTCCTGATGGGAGCTGAGGGATACCCAGCTTTCTCTTTATCCTCCACCAACATAATGCCAGCCACAAATTTCTAATTTTCCCTAATAGCCACTTAGTGAGGTGGCTTTGAAAAATTCACTTGGTAATAAAGACAAGTCAGATAGGAAGGAACAAAAAAAAAAAATCCCTCCAAATGACAGAAGCAAATATTTTTAAGACAAAATATTATGTAAATGAAACTGGCTCCCAAACCTTTACACAATTCATTTCTTCCTAAAACATTCATCTGCTGTCATGTGGATACAGCCTTGTGCATTTTCAGTAGTCCTAAAAGGGTAGTGTTTATCAATAAAATGTTCCTAAGTACCAAAACTAATTATACTTTATATTGCTAAATCTGGAAGTTGCTTTATTTAAAAAAAAAATCTGAGGTTTTTATCTTTACCAAATATGTGGCTTCCTTGCTGTCTGTATTTCATTTCCCTTGCTTATTTACCAAAAGATAAACTAGTCACATTTCCCCCCTGGCTTTGCTTAGTTCTAATTTTTTTTAACCTCACGGACAATTTTCTTTTGAAGTTTGAGAATGGGAGATCCTGTCCTTAGGTTTACTGAGTTTGTTGTAATTTAAAATTTTACTCAATTTAAAAATGCACTAACAGAAATTCAACCAACAAACTTAAAATTCAAAAACAGAGTTGAAAACAGCAGCAGAGTTTGCTACCTAAATTCTAACTCATAAGCAATGAGTCAACAGGGATTTTTTTTTCCCTCTCGCAGCCCCCATTGTTCTCTGAAAAAATGATTTGGCATCATCCCTCAGGCCTTCAGTGCTCAGATTGGGATCTGGTGTTAAGAATCCTCACTGAAAGACGCCCCAAGTGCTTACTGGGAATGTCCTCGAGTAGCTTAAAAAGGCTTTTTCTCCACTCATTACGTACAATCTATCCGCTGCCATCCAGCCCTAGATTTCTAAGCAAAAAAATCAAATTGTATTTAATCTTGGCACAAAACTAGCTCAAGAGTCAGGTGTCTACCCCAAGCGAAAGAAAGGGAGGAGCAACTTGGCACATAGAGCAATCCCTCAAGTTAGGGCAAAAGGCTGTCATTACTACTACTGTGGTAGTATTAATAATTAAATGGAAGAGGCAGTTATGCAGAACAAGTGTCTACGTTTAGCAAAGGAATAAAGAAGCAGAGGACATGCATTTGAGTATGTATTCAGAACCCAGAACTTTCTGGAAGAATAAAATCAGGCACCTGAAAGAGAAAAATACAGAAACATCAATGTAAAGAACCACTGTCCCTTACTCCTTAGATCCTTCCAACACAGATACCCCCAAACTTCGATACTGATATTTCTGAAGTTCAGAGTCCTCAGACTGGGTACCCAGGACTTTTCTATTCACAGGAGAGTGTCCGAAGAGGGATCCTGGCTCTGCCACCAGAACAGGTTTCTTCACCTTCCTGGACTCCAACACATACATCTAAGGTCAATACTCCTTTCTGCTTCCCTCTGTTATTTGTCAAAGACGACGAACTCACATGTTTATTCTTGTACAGCACTTAAATTTCTTTGATAAACCAAATATCCAAAGTTGCCTTCCAATTACAATGGGCTGCTTTCCCAGTTGTACTAAGCAATTCTTTCACTGGGCTTATTTCTATCAATCTAGAAGCTGACCTCCAAAAGACAAAGAACCCAGCACCAATTCATATAAATAACATTAATCTGTTATAAGTAAATATTGAACTAGTGCAAAAGCTGTTCATGTATTTGGAGGAAGGTGGTCAAAAGGTACAAACTTCCTGTTGTAAACAGGTGCTAGGGATGTAATGAACAACATTAACGCTGCTATATGATAACGTTAACGCTGCTATATGATAAGCAGGAAAGTTGTTAAAAGAACAGATCCTAGGAGTTCTCTCACAAGGAGAAATACATTTTTTCTTTTCTTTTTATTGTATCTATATGAGATGATGGATGTTACCTAAACCTACCGTGGTGAGCATTTCACAATATATGTAAGTCAAATCATCATGCTGCATACCTTAAACTTACACTGATGCATGTTAATTATTTCTCAATAAAACAGGGAAAAATGAAAATGGGCCATGTTAGCTCTTGGCCCTCTTCTCAATTCATGCTTTGCAGTTTAAAAAAAAATAAAACTATTTTTCAATTAATTCCAAATAATCTGACAGGCTCTGTATTTCAAAAAAAAAAAAAAAAAAAAAAGACCAGCTGTCTAAGAAGAGGTGCTTGAAGAGGAGTGTGTATTTGTGTATGTATGTTTAATAAATGAGTAAGGTAACTTCTCACAGTTATACTTCTGATTGCAAAAAATACAAGAATAAACTACTTCTCATATACATTTCCCTATTTTTAAACATGGCGAAAATAGGTAAAACAGTAAAAATAATACCAGCTACGTAAATAAATCCAGGAAACATTGCTACCTAGTGCTATAAAGTAGGAAGAATATACCCTAATCCACCCACAAATGAGCATGACTTTGGTTAAAGGCAAAACAGTATTTCTTTCTCACAAGTTAGCCAAAAAGTTTTCTAAGTCCTTTCTCCCTTTGCCCATAAAATTTAAATACATCAAATCAAAATAGCCAAACCCCACTGAAAATTGAAACAGGAATATGAAAGCCAGAATGGTATAGGCAAGAAGGAGCCATTATAGATACTTGAGCACAAATTAATTTTAAAATGACATATTTTTGAACTATTATCCTGAGGGCAGTCTCTTTATCCCTTAGCTAGAATTCAAGCAATTTATTGAAATGCTCTCCTAATTCACGGATAGTCTAGGATGTTCTCAACCACAAGGACGTGCTCTTCTAAAGGCACAAATTGGAATAAACTCTGAGAATTTTCCAAAAAACCTGCTAAATGCCCCGAACGTTAGGAAATGTTCTTCCTCCCTATCCCACAGCTTCAGCAGGGGCCACTGTTGTTCTTGCAAGTGTACTACATCTTTTAAGTATATGACGCTTTCTTGCAATTCACTAGTTTCGTGCAGGCGTAGTAGTTCATTACTACTAGCCCCGTCACCCTAGGCAGTTTGCCTCATCTTCCCAGGCCACCAGCCTCCAGCTGCTCTCCCTCCTTCTCCTCCTCCCACTCCTCCTTTTTGTTCTCTTTCTTCCTCCCACACCCCACCTGTGAAGCAAGGGCAGCAGAACTAAGAAATTTAACATCTTTTCCAACTATAAAGGTTCACAATTTTATAACTATTCATGCTGATAAGGAGAGATGACAGACAAAGGGGAGAAAAAGACAAAGGCTTGATCTGAGCTCCATAAATTCTGGGTTATGTTGATTTCTGTGAAAAGTTATTTGTCAAATTTATGGAATTGTCTAGGTAGTGATCAATCCACAAAATTATCTGTATATATAGTTTGTCTTGCAAGTTTTGGTACTGTACCCAGCTTTTATGCCTAAATGAAAAATTCAAGGCTAGCTGCGTACCCATTTTTAAAGACTTGTCTTTAGATAAAAACAAAGCAGGCTAGAAAATACTACTATTTACCTCCGTCCCTCTTTTCTAACTAAACTATAAGTAAAGTTCAATGAAACAAATTTACTCACACAAAAATAATGATTTTAAAGATTAGGAAACATTCAAATTTTTCATAGTTAACTGAAAAGAAAAAGGTAATTTTAATATGGAGCTCTTACTACAGCTTTCCACAATTGCATGCTATTTATGAGCATAATTTCTACCTTACTGTATTCATTTTCTAGTTATTTGTGTGAAAGTATTTTATTGACCATTTAGCAATCAAAATGTTTTTAGACCTCAAAGTCATTCACTAAATTAAAAAAAAAATCTCTGCAATAATCATTCAAAACTCAATACTAGATTACATATTTCTTGAGGTCAAGTGCCATGTGTCATTATCTTCTACATAGTTCAAAGATTATAGCATATCAAGCAAGCACTAGATGTTTCACAATGCACTTCGTATTAAATTACACTCCTCTGTTACCTTGCACACATATAAAACATATTCCTCACTAGTTACTTACTGCAGAAGATGTGCACTGTAGTCAGTGTCCTGACTATGACACAGAATTTATCCCAACTGACCCAGAAGAAGAGACTGGAACAAAGTTACCAGTCATGGAGGTGTAGCTAGGGGAAATTAACAAGCAAGGAATGATGATGGCAGACCAGCAATAGAGAGGAACTGTTACCACTCCTTGAACTTAAGGGGCAAGCGGAGGAAATAATATTGCAGGGACTCCAATGAAAGTTGGATCCCTGGAGGAGGGGTGATCCAGCAGGATATGTGGATCTGGAAGGACAGAGCCAATGTCAGAAAAGTTACAGGCAACTGAAGAGGAGAAGGAGAGGAAGAAATACCCAGAGCTCTCTCTCCTGGGCTCTGATCTTCTGGAGATCCCATTCTCCCACCAAGAAAACTAACTGCAAGTTGACACTGGTGATGCACAAGCGTTAACACAGAGCTGAGCAGAGACGGGCAGGAAACAGATCTGAGAACCAATCTACGAAAAACCCAGAACTGTGAATATTGTCTTCTCTCAACACAATAATATTTCTAATAGTAATTAGTGGATAATCTTCTTTGTGGAAGTCTATTTAACAGAGGCAAATTTCGTCAGATAGGGAGAATGAGTTTCAGGTCAAATTATATTTGGTAATATATATGTTTTAATAGGAGGCACACAGGACAGCATACAGATTAGGGAACCCTTACTGGGAAGGAATTAAAATAATAAGGTGGAAAACACAAAATATGCATACAGGAGTCTGAGAACAAAAGGCAAGGACAACAAGTCAGGTTGCATTGTTGGCAAAAAGGATGTAGCCCAGTTGCCCAGACTACAGGAGAAACTGTGAGGGACTGTGTTGGGGGCATATCACAGGAAAAGATGGAACCCTGATCCTTCATGAAGCCAGAAAATAGAAATCACACAGTTCCCTTCAGCTCTTTTTATAGGCAGTAGGACAACCAGAAAAAAAAAAAAATTCAGGGGCTATTTTCTCCTCCAAAATCTCTCCATTTGTTTTCTGGGTCCTAAGATAACTTTACTTCATTTGTCATGAATAATAAAGCACCTAAAACCATTCATTCATTCATGCTTTTTACAAGGGATGTTGCTCTTAGTTATTTGTAAAATCCCTCACCATGCACACCCAGCTGGCACATAGTAGGTATCAATAAACTTTAGTTAAATCAAAACCAGTTAAATGAATGCACGAAGAAAGACATGTATAAACGTCTGTTGTTGTTTTAAGACACTGCACCTTTAAAGAAAACATGATGACATACCAACTGAGTCACAAACATAAATTACTGATATCAGAGTGTTTAAAATTCTGATCAAGGATACAGGACTAAGAAACCTAGAGGGCATGAGGTGGAAAGAAGGACAGCGCTACAAAGGGACAGCTGGAAACACAGAAAACAAACAGAACTCTTCATACTTCACAGCTTTGTCAAGGGAAGGTTCTGTTTACCATCAGCTGGGAGGAGACAAACAGAAGCTTTGTGCAAATATGTTTGGTGTGTTTTGTGCCAATTGAGGCAGAGTGGAGTTTCCAAGAACTTTTGTGATTTATTGTATGATTTAAACATTCTTATATAGTTGTTTTTTTCCCCCCCCTTCAAAAGATCTTTGTCACTACCTGGGCCATTTTTCATTCTCCACAACAGATCATTAAGTCTGTCCGAAAGCTTGGGAATAGAACACTTAATTTAGTTTCAAATTTTGAAAAAAAATAGATAAGCCAATACCTATGCTTTGAAATATCACACTGCTTTATGGAGATTTAGTCTTAGAGAAGGCAGAATCAAATTATAAATCTGCTCTTTTTTTTGAAGATGCCATGGATTTCCTAGAGGAGAACTTATACATCCAGATTATATAGAAAAAAATCATTGAAAATACATGGCATGCATTACTTTCTAATTGTGTTCATTTCACGAGTTTTGATAAAAAAGCCCCCCTTTGCCAAATATATATCAATATTTATTTGGCTGATTAACTGGTACTCAATAATTCAACACAGAGCTATTTTATTACTTTTCTCTGCCTAATCTTTTCCAGCAAATATATATTGGTTTTGCGTAAGTAAAGCCTCCTAACCATTCTTATCATTTCCACTCTGCCATCTCTGACATATTAGAGTGACGAGTGGTCATTGATAAGGAGGAGAGGAGCAGGGACGGGGGGAAAGAGAAAACAGACAAGGCAGGTGTTACCAAAAAAATTAGGACAGCAGCCTCTGATTGTTAAAATTAGGACTCAGCCCCTGAGTTCTAAACTCTGTTCTATCACTGAGTGACTTGGGCATCTGTTCATTCAGCTATAAAATGAATGAGGTAGATTCGTCTGTTGCTAAAGTTCCCACTAGCTCTGAAGTATTGCACTGCTCTCTGTGGTTTAAGACCTCTTTCCCTTTCAATTGAAACCCCTTGTTAAAAAAATATCACTGTTTGATTTGTCCCAAATGTCACTGACTATACGCATCATCTCCAGCCTCATCCTGGAAAGACCAGAAGCTCCAACAATGCCTTAAAACTGGCCTCTTCCATATCCAAAAGGGAATAAGAGCTGGGACACACAGCCCGGAAGACTACAACTGCAGACTTCAAAATAAGGCCCGCACATGTCTACTTTGTAGAACAGCCTGGCTGACTTTTGACCTGACTTATTATTATTTGAAGCAGCTTACTGACACTGTCAATTACATCACACATAATAGAACACACATCTTGTAATTGAGCCACAGATAGTGCCAAGCAACATAAAGAATCCAGGAAATACATACTTAAAATGTAAACTGCTCAAACAGAAGAGCTACCGAAGGATCTGGAAGTACATACGCAAACTGCTTCTCTGAGGCTGAATAGCTACAGCTTAGGATTCTTCAGTGGCTGCTGCCATGGTCTTGCTTTTAAAAGCCTCAATAACTTCTCAAGGCATCACATTAAACAAAAGGCCACATCTATTTCCTCCAATAAAGACTTAATCTAATATTACTGGATATGTTTAGGACATAGAAATAAAGCATGCCTTCCAGAGGTTAGAAAAAAAAAAAGAAACACAGCCTTTGAGAATTAGTAGGTACCACTCTAATCTGAAGCTTGTACTGTCCTTTTCAATCGTTGCAGAGAAACAATTAATAAAGGAACCCATTAAGACCTGATTATTGCTGCTAAAAAAGGAAGGTAGAATTTCAGTCCTTTGAAGTAACTGAGAATGATTCAGGCCTCATTACAGAGATATAATCTACATTCATACATTTATGTTAGTGATTCAAATCTATTGGGAGAGATTGAATTCCGTTAAATAGTGCATCTTTCCTGTGGAACTTTTCTCAGGCTTTCTCGGGCTAACCTAAGAGGTGACCTAACAATGAAAAGCAGTGGAGTATTTAGGGATTCAACTGTGCTATAAAAGAAAGGCTGTACAGAAAAGAAAAAGAAGAATGAGATATAATCTAAAAAGCTATGTCAGCTTTTCCTTTGGGCTGTTTTGTAAATGCCCTTCCTGTCATCACGCTGTACAGAAGAACGGCAAGAGGACTCTAGAACTTTTAAACACTGCACCTGCTGCAACCAGATTTTAATATGGAAGTTTGACGATGTGTTTTCACCCCCATTTCAAACAGAATAAAAACACAAAACTTCTCACAAAGATCTGAATAGCTTTCTCTGCTGGAGCAGAAAGTTGGAGTGTCTATTGTGAGCTTTAAAAAAAAATTAAAAGGATCTCAAGCTGGCATCAATAGGGTTGATGCCCAGTGTAGAGAAACCTCAAAATAATAACTTCCTGTACTTTGTAACTTTTCACAGCAGAATCTTTACTGTATGGTTTCATCAAACATATTTTTAAAAACAACATGTAGTTTTAATTAGTTGTCAATTCAAACATTTGGATTCTGCTAAACAATTGGACTGAAACTCAAGTCCCTTAGAAACACTACACTCTTTCAGGCATTTGTTAGCTCAGGTATAAAACTGTGAGCTAGAAAATTAAAATTAGCACAGTGATTTCATTTTTAAACACCCATGCTTTAGTGAAAGAACAAAACTTTAAGCATACACATGACATATGCTCTTTATTTGTTTAACTTTCCAATTAATAGCCACAGAAATTAGAACTGATTATATTAAATTAAAAACCCTACTGTGGTGTTCACATTGTCAAAATCTTTTCAGTAAGCATTGCAATTGGTTACAAACAATGCAATTAAAATTCTGATTCTAGCATTACAGGGTTCTATTTCAAACACCCTGAACGCATAGGAAAATGTAAGCGCATGCATATAAAGTCATTTTTTCAGGTCACTAAACAACATAATTGGGCAATCATTCCTAATGCCCATCCCTAAAGCTAGATTTTTTATTTCTTCGAATTTTGTTCGGTTCACAATGAAGACTAAGGTCAAATGCACACTATAGGGATTCTGGCTTGTAGTATATACACAAGCACTTCTGATTAGTTCTCTCCAGATTACAGTTGCAGAGGTCAAACTCCCAAGTTCACCTTGAAGCGATTCTCCATCTTAGAATAGCAGTCTAAATATTAAGCTGAACCATATGAAATTGCCACTTGGGAAGGTCAAGAAATAGAAAATAGTGGCCATTTCATATGCTTCCACATAAGGCTAATGTCCAGCTGCCTTACAGAAGCTAAATATTTTAGATTACATCTTCAGTAACTCCCTCCAGTTAAGCCTTCCCTCGTTCACCGAAATTCTAGTAGTGAGCCTGTAGGAACTCTCTCTTACTCGTGTTGGAACCAATTCTGCTAGTATTGTCCTCTCGCGCCTCTTAATTCTTGGCAAGGCTTCCTAGCCAGGGATTTGGTTCTGTCTACACCTGGGTTGTGGGCACTGCTAGCAGTAAGGGTGTTTCCAGGTGGTGAGTGTGGAACCGAGAGGGAGACTGGTAGTTCACTTGCATTGCAAAACAAAGCTCTCTTAACATAAAAAGTAAAGATAGAAAAAAGAAAATGCCCCTTTTATGACAGGGTGCAAAGGAAATCGCATAGAAAACAGCAGAATTCGGCCAAATCGCATGGTTAAATCTTCGCAATCTCAGTAAAGTGGGTTCGCTTTGAAGTGCACGCGTGGTTCAGTAACGGACTCATGCTAGCAATTAGAAATCGGTCTTTTCGGTCCCCGATTTCATGTGCGCCAAGAGAGAGGCGACTTTTAAGGGTGACGATAAATCTCCCTGAGCTTAAAAGGCAGAGAGGGCCAAAGTGTGAACTTTTTACTTCAGCAACGGAAGCGAGAAATCAGTGATTCATTAAAGCAGAGACCTCCTTGGAAGCTGGCAGAAGAGGAGGAAAAGAAGCTAATTATGGTCTCCCTTCTCTGTGCTCACTCTGACCAGTTTATAATCTGCTGCTTTAGAAGGTTTATCCTCAGCATCTTCTGCTTTCTCCCCCAGGCCTCCCCTCCTTCTGGGAGCCAGCGGGGGCGAGAGGGGGGAACAGTCAGCCGAGCACCAAGCTCCAGGTGGCTCTCAAGTACTGCACGGCCAAAAGAAGTTGGGGGGGGGGAATCCTACGCTGCAAAACAAGTGAGAAAGGGGCTCCCCAGAGGGGACTGGTTCAGGCTGGAAGACAGCAAACTTCGGAGAGCCTGAGGCTACAGCTCGCGCCGGTGGCCAGCGCAGCCAGCACACGGACACTTCACAGCAACTCCCCGGAGCTGGAGGCGCGGGCGGAGGCGGCGGCCGCGGGGCCACAAGGCAGGGACCCGGCAGCCCCTAGCTCCGCGCGGAGGCACCGCGCCCTCTCCTCCTTGCTCCCCTGCTCTCCCCCCCGCTCCCAGCCCCCTCCCCCTCCCCCTCCTGGCTTTCCCAGCAGCCGAGGGTTTCAGATGTCCCACCGCCGTTTGACCCCCTCCCCGCCCTCCCCCCCCCCCCCCCCCCCCCCCGCTTCTCCACCCCTGCAAATGAGGTTTGACCAGCGGAGGCAGAGCCCACCTCTGGCTTGGAATCACTGACATTTGGACTCCTGGCTGCAACCTGTTTACAAGCGGGCTTTCCAGAGGAAGGGGGTGGGGAGGGAGGGAAGTAAGGCCAAACAAAACACCAACCGCCATCTCCCCCCAAACAAGAAGTGACTTTCTGGAGGCTTCAAATCAACAGGCACCACCAAAAAGAGAAAGCAGGAGGGGGGAAGCAAACAACGGCGACCGGCAGCCGCCTCCAGCCCTGACAACTCCGAAGGGACGCGCTTTTCGAAGGCGGCTAGCAGGCTGGGGCTCTGCGCAGAGGGACCAGAAGGTGCCAACCTCAGAGAGGCGCAGATATCTCCCCCAGCCTCTGTGGGTTTTGTTCACCGTGCTGTCATCTGTTTTTCAGACTTTTTTTTTTTTTTTTTTTGCATCTAACATGGTGAAGAAAGGCGTGAAGAAGAGAACAAAGTAACTCCGGGTGGAGTGAAGATCGCTGGTGACCACCGCCACCGCCACCACCAGCTCCTGCTACTGCGGCCACCCACATCCACCATTCACCCGGAGACTCGAGAGGCTCACGGCAGCGGCAGCGGATCCGAGAAAGGAGCCAGGAGAGGCAGCCGGCCCTTCCGAGGAGTTATGGATGTTGGTGTATTCACTTCTGGCCAGATCCGCGCCCAGAGGGAGCTAACCAGCGGCCTCCACCTCCAGCTGTCTCCTTGCCTCGCACCAGGTCTTACCCTTCCAGTATGTTCCTTCTGATGAGACAATTTCCAGTGCCGAGAGTTCCAGTACAATGTGGAAATGGATACTGACACATTGTGCCTCAGCCTTTCCCCAGCTGCCCGGCTGCTGCTGCTGCTTCTTGTTGCTGTTCTTGGTGTCTTCCATCCCTGTCACCTGCCAAGCCCTTGGTCAGGACATGGTGTCACCAGAGGCCACCAACTCCTCTTCCTCCTCCTCCTCCTCCTCCTCCTCCTCCTCCTCCTCCTCCTCCTCGTCCTCGTCCTCCTTTTCCTCTCCTTCCAGTGCGGGGAGGCATGTGCGGAGCTACAATCACCTCCAAGGAGATGTCCGCTGGAGAAAGCTGTTCTCTTTTACCAAGTACTTTCTCAAGATTGAGAAGAACGGGAAGGTCAGCGGTACCAAGAAGGAGAACTGCCCGTACAGTAAGTTACAAATGCGCGCTCCCCTCCTTCCAATTATCCACCCCCCACCCCACAAGGGGGGGAAAATCTGTTCCAGATGTGGCCAGCTAAATATTTACGTCCCCAACCCCTGTAAAATGATGAAGTGGAATACTTTCACACTAAATCACCCCCATACATTGTGCCGCCGCACCCCCTACCCTTGGCGCGGCTCCCTCCATACACCCCCACTCCTTGCCACCCTAGCTGCCCTGTCTCCGCTGCTTGTCATTACCTGGACCGCGCAGGGCGCTGGAGAGTAGTGCAGGCGCAGAGATTCATAGATGCCCCCCTCTCCGTCTCCGTCGCCCTTCCGCACCTCATCCCAAGGTCCCCTCTCCCTCCCTTCTGGAAATGGCTCAAGTAAACACATTTTGTTTCTTTTCGCTGGCAATCTTATTAAGAGTTTTGGGACAGCTTCCTCAAGCTGAAAATAATTATCCGCTGTCAATTACAGGGGCTTTATGGGAGCCTTATTTAAGAAAGAAAAGTCAATTCCACTAGCTCCCCACCCCCAACCCTTTACCCACTACCTATCTAGACAGGAGTGCAAACATTTCTCTGGTTTTGATTCTTTTTTTTTTTTTTCTTTTTTCTTTTTCTTTTTGGCCCCTCATGTTGGTTTGAGTGATTGCAGTCCGTGAAGTTAGCTTTTCAGGCACCAGCGCCGCTATTTGTCTTCTGCCTGCCTTCTCTCTTGGTAACATGATGCTCATGTCTGCATTGTCAATGGCATATGCGCTGCTTTGTGGTGTCCTGTTGTACTCATTTCTTCTGAAACCTCTCATATTGCACAGCCATACTACTACAGCATTGTAAACATCTGGGACTGGATTCACACAGACCTCACACAAATTTCATTGTCATTCTTTTATTTTCAAAGTAAAAGTCATAAGTCTGTTTCCATGGCTATAGTTTGTCCCACTGGATGAACTTTTCTGCTCTGTATACATAAATTATGACCCCCTCCCCAGCCCACCCCACCTCTGCATTTCTTTCCATTTTCCTTTCTCTCATTCTTTCCTTCTTTACCTCTTGCTCTTCTTTCTTTCTTGCAGGGCTGTGGGCTGGGTAGGGGGAGGGAGAACTGGAGGAGGAGGGGTGGATATTGTGTCTCTTCTTGAATCAGTCCAGCAAAGCCAGATTACTCTGTTGGCTTCTTTTCCTAGCTACTTTCAAGTGGTGAGACTTATTCACCCTCTATTGACTGCTATTTGAAAGGAGCCCGGGGCTATGTAATGGCACACTGAAGACAGGAGACAATGACATTTACACATCTTTAATGACTATTTAGCATTATCTCAGTGGTTCTTCCAAGTCACCTCTTTAAGGGACCTTAAAGTGTCAGTCATTTGGGAATTTCTTGCCAACTAACTTAAATACACGGGTCATATATTCCAAGACACCTTGGCCCAGAAAAGTATCTGGTACCGATGGGAAAGACACTTAATTGGAATTTAGCATTTTCTTTTTAAATAAGGATTTATAAGAATTAAAACTTGGTTTTCTTCTCTGGAGATCCACATACATTTGACATTAACTTCTGCTGCTGCTTCCACTTACTAAAATTAGCAATAAGTTTGTAAGTAATAAAAATACTTGTCAAAGTATTTTAACGTATCCATCTTACATTTAATACTAGAGCTGTTTCTGTTTCTGATTCATAGAAAGTGGCTGAAATAATGTCGTTATGATTTCTTTGGGTTGAAAGTCATTTGTTGCCTGAATTCAGTAGGTATGATGTATAGACGTTATAATTGTTGGTTAAAATTTAATACTTTTGTTCACTTCTAAAACAAAATAGTTATGGTGTCATCCAGGTAGGAAAATGGGGAAGAACTGAGCCAAACACTTGCTGAAGAGTGAGCTGAGAGTTAAAAAATAAAAAATAAAAAATAATAATACCCATGGGCTGAAAATCTTCTGTGTATTTTTAGTTCATGGAGATAAATATAATAAATTTTCAGTTTTAAGCTCGAGCAAAATTCCTTTTTTTGGACACTAACTTAATTTTGCCATTGGTATATTTTTAAGTATCTTTATGATTTACTACAAGGACCAATCTATATTAGTTTGTTTATACAACTGAAATGACTATTTTCTAAAATCATAATCATGTGTGATTATTTAATAAAATGATTGCTAGGGGTATACCTTGAATTATATTTTTAGAGTAAGAATTATCTGCAAAGAGAAAAGTATCTGATTTTTATTGCATAAAAACTAGTATGGAAAGTTTCCATCCCAATTGCCCAAAATAGAATAATATCCCTTCCATATGATAAAGCATACCAATAGTCCTTATTAAAATATAATATCTTATGTAGTAATGCAATCTTAATCAATGGTTGAAAATGAGAGGGGGTGGGGTTTACTCTGTTAAATAATGTTAAACCATAAATAACTTAGGCTTTCCAAGAATATCTGTATCAAGACATAGCAAGTGAAAAGTAAAGGTTGAAAAAGGCTTAATTTCACATGTGGCTGGGTAATCAGAACACTCCTACAATTTCCAGCTGGACTGATTCAGCTGAACTACATGGTATCATTAAGATATTGTCTAAATGTTGCATAATTGCATGTGAACAAACTTTTGCCATGCCTGCAGGGTAACCAGCCGGCCAGCCCACCAAATGGTAGCCTGTTAAATATTAGGATTTCTGAAGAGTGTCAGTTCCTTGTCCAAAAACCACTTTTCAGTAACATTTTCCTAAACAAGTTATTAATTATTTTCAATACACAAAGCTGTTCTTTTGAGGTTTGCTTATTTGAAGCTTAATTTTCTTTGTTACTTTTGACCCTAGTATTATTGCTGCTAAAATACAGTAACAGCTTATCTGAGAGGTGACATGTTTGGGATGTCCTGGGTAATTAAACAACTGTTTTACTGGCTTTTTGCCAGCAAAATACTAACAAAAGGGAAGTAAGGAAATCACCCATAAGCATTGCAAAATCATTTTTAACTTCTACCTCCAAAGCTGGTTCCCAGAAATTGGATGATTCTAAAAATATTATATGTGCTTGGGGTGATTACAAACGTTTATGTGTGTGTGTGTGTGTGTGTGTGTGTGTGTGGAAAGGAGGGTGATTTTTTGTTTGCTTTTTTGTCATTATGTGAAAACAGAATAAAGGGGGCAGAGATGAATTATGTTTCTCCTGCTGGAAGTGTAAGAAAGCTTGAATAATTTAGAATAGCTGTGGTGTATCTGTCACTAGATATGCTTAGGCTCATTTAAGTTTGTTTTATCACTCTTTATATCTAGAGCTTTGCCCTTGAAACATTACCACTCAGCTCTATTTCTGGACTCCTGGAAAGGCTGGATACAGCTGTTGGGTACCCTTGCGACTGGGACTGGATGCGAGTGGGCTGTGGGCTTCTCCCATGGTTGTCACTGGTAGAAAAGGGGAGTCTAGTGAAAAGAAAATGTATCCCTAAACTTGAGACAGCCAAAAATGGATATTCTCAAAATGGAAAGCCACAGTGCTTATGAGTCTTTGCAGGAAAGGCGATTAAGCTACAATAGAGAAATCAGGATGTACTGTGTAGTAAGTGCCCTATTTCTTCAAATATATATTTCATTTGACACACAATAGTCCTATAATTTAGATATTAACTATCCATACTTTTTCAAAGATGAAAAATAAGCTGAAAACAGTTAATTCCCCAAGGTCATTCAACTGGAAGTTGGTAGAGTCAGGATTCAAGCCTACATCTATTTGATTACGTTATTCCTTTTACCCCCGTTACTGGCAACAATGATACCAATATATTAGAATTCGATATCTCAAAACTCTAAAAAACAAATTATCCGAAATCTTAATTGCTTCTTGCTATGAACACCAACAGTTCTTCAGGTTCACGCTGGAATAGTAGTAAATCGAGAGTGGAAGAGAAGTGAAATATGTTAAAGGTTATCATTGCAGGTGGCTATTCAGACATGGTATCAGACAATGTTAGTGCGTTCTCTAGGTGAAATACCTCTTCCGATATTTTGTTTGGGAATATACTTGCTTACGGAAACGCAAAATACATGTACACGGATCTCACCTTCTTAACAGAGGGCATTAGGAATACATTTAAGAAAATCCATGAATGTCATTGTATATCGTAATTGTTTACAGCTGAGGGCAAAATGTTTAATTGTTCCCACATGTAATAAAATAATTTGGTTGTAAATACCGGTGTGAAAGTGGGCTGTTGCAGGAACTTCTGATATATGACTCTAAAAAGGGCAAAATCTTAGAGACCTAAAGCTATATACATGTTAAGAAGGCTTTAAAATGAGCCTGCAAATCAAAAAGGTACTTCACCACATATAAATGACAAATTACTGTCTGGGATTAAAGGTTTGCATTATTACTTTTAAATCAGGACTGGGGCTGATTGTAGGAAGTTACATAAAGTGAGAAAGGAAGTGTTGAGGGAAACAGGGACTTGAATATCATCTCCTAATAAATGATTTTATTTTGGATTTTTGAAAAGAAAACCTATATACAACTTATGGCTTCCACTGGTGTCTTATTTAAGTTGTGGTTGTTTCTAGAGTTTGGTTGCATAATTTATAACTGGCAGCATTTAATCATGCACATTGAGGATTTATGAAGGTGGAAGCACTGTATTTAATGTTTACATGACATTGTCCCGTTACCTTTACCGCATTCCTACCATATGGACCCTCCACTTTGATGGCTTTATCATAAATCCATTAAAAATGCACAATTACCCAGTTTCCTCTTCATAAACCTGATTTATAACCTTCTACTAGAAGAAACCCAAGAAAACAGTTGGCAGAAATCACATGCCAACAGTGGAGTATGAGAATTCAGAAACACCAATCTCTAGGTTAGTCTTGGGTATTTCAGGAATCTATGAGGCAAAGGTATGGACCACTCTTTAAAAACAGGTGTTTTCAAAATGATGTTGAGGCACAGAATTTAAAATAAAAATAGTCTTATTAAATGAGGGAAACCCCAGTGCATGCATATTTTCTTCTATATTTTTACTGTCTGCTTTAGAGCAAAAAGGCTTATTCGAGTTCTTTTTTTTTTTTTTTTTTTTTTAAACTGTTTAATGAACTTATAGTGGAACGTGAAGGAGCACTTAACACTCCTGTAGTTACCTTCCTGTGCAGAGGCAAACCCCACTTATTATTCAAACGCCTGACTTTCCACAAGCCAAAATGTTGGAAAAAAGTTGACAGCTCATTTGAAATGGAGCTAATGTTCCTCACATTTATGAGCTGCCTGGGAATATCTACATCTTTCCTAAGCCTTGAATGTCTGTATGCTTATCCAAAATTGTAGTACAAATGATATTTCCTTATTATGCTTCAGAAGGAAGAGTAACACATGTGTATTAGTTCAAAGTGATTTTAATCTATCTTAACATTAATTCTGTGAACTTTGCAACGAGGAGTAATTCAGATGACGTTTTTAGTATTACTGTTCCAACATTTGCTAGCATTAATAGTTGATATTTGCTTAATGTAAGTAAGTAAAATATTAGTATTTCCCTCCCAGAAATTAAAGTTCTCTTTTAATT
This sequence comes from Neofelis nebulosa, assembly GCF_028018385.1. Lineage (NCBI taxonomy): Eukaryota > Metazoa > Chordata > Mammalia > Carnivora > Felidae > Neofelis > Neofelis nebulosa. Next base: position 36,069,397 of record NC_080782.1, on the reverse strand, counting down.
TTCCAGCAAGATGGGACACAAGATTTATGTTTATGTAATTTTAATACAGCTTTATCACAGTTTAGAAAATAATGGGCCTCATTTTGTCTCAAGTCCTCTATACAGAAATATCTTCATTTTTCATGGTATATTGCAATCACTGAAGATCATTTACACTTACCATTTGACCAATGGTATTTGTTACCTGTTTTTGCAGATTAAAAATATTTACTTTTCATAATTGGCACTCTTTTTTTTCACTGCCTGTTAACCTTTGCCTGTGCCAGTCAGTCAGTATAACAAGTAATAACCCAGACATAGGCCTTTAAAATTAGTGAAAGAAAATATACCTGCATGTTGGGAAGCCAGTGATACTCTGATCAAGAGCTAATGAATACAAAATGTTGATGCTTTATAGAATCAGTTTAAAAGCAAATATTTAATCAGTACAGATTTTACACAAATAGAAAGTTTCAAGATAAACTAAAAGGGAGCCAGGTCATCCACCAATGGCCTTAAAGGCCATCCAATAATGGCCTTAAAGGCTCCCTTGCCTTTAAATCCGGTCAGTTGTGTTCTTTCTTTGAACACTGTGTTCTAATTGGAACAATAAATCAAAGAAGACACTCAGAGTAGATTCCCATGTAAGGTGGACAACTGGACAGTGACTTTTTACTGCTGCTAACACGTGCATCCAATTACCATTTGAAAGATTCATAGTGCTGGCAGTAAAGCATTGCCTCATTTTATAGTTCACCTAATAATTCTTCAGCCTAAATCTGTCCACCTTTACCTATATCTAATCTGTCAGTATTTGTGTTATCATTAATGAGGAATTTTCAAATGTTTGGCATGCTTCCTACAATGGATGGTGACATTGAGAGATTAATGAGCCGTTTAATTAACCATAATAGAAGAGGTAAAGTATTGATTAGGTCAATATATACCCAACTTCGAGTAAACTGTCAACTAAACATAACCTAGTACTTCCACCACAACTATAACTTAATCATGGATCATGGATAGTATGGGTTAACAGCAACCCAACTCTATGTGGCAATGGTTAACTGCAAAATTGAGAACTTTTTTAAAAGGCATTTTCCTATAATCATTATTGTCTTTCAAGGACCTGGTGTTATCATGCTTTACTGATAAACATGTGTGTTAGTTCATTCTTAACCCTTTTCAAGGCATTGCCCCTGTCTGAGGATAACTTGACATGTTAATAGAGTCTTTACAATTCAAGGCTCATCAGTTTCTTTTTTTTTAATATTAAAAAAATTTTTTAGTGTTTATTTTTGAGAAAGAGAGAGACACAGTGTGAGCAGGGGAGGGGCAGAGAGAGAGAGAGAGAGAGAGAGAGAGAGACAGAATCTGAAGCAGGTTCCAGGCTCTGCTAAGAGCACAGAGCCCAATGTGGGGCTTGAATCCGTGAATTGTAACATCATGACCTGAGCTGAAGTGGGATGCTTAACCAACTGAACCACCCAGGCGCCCCAATGCTCATCAACTACTAATAATTCTGTCTGGAGGCATTTATACATCTGGAACATCAGACATCTGCGACAGCCCTGCCTCTATGGCACTGTGAATCATGATACTTTTTTGCCCCTTCACCACTCCGTTATTTTCTCCTCTTTTTCTTATTTTCTTTTTTTTCCTTTTCCCTGATGTTCAAACCCGTTACATGTCATGTAGGCCAGGGAAAGTCATCCATTATCATTGCTCAGCATGCCATGTTATATTTGGAGCCAGCAGCCTAGACCTTTTTGGATGTTCAGCATCCAAAATGCTGAGGAGTCTCTTCTCATTTTGAATCTGCACTGAATTCTCCCTTATCCCAGCACTCAGACCAATTTCTTACAGCCTTGCCTTTAGTGAAACAGGCAAATCACAGATAAGCACCTTCTGCCAATGAATGCTGATTGTCTGGTTATTCTGCATTTTCCTCCAGATTAAATGTTCTATCTCCAATAACTCTCTTTGCAGGTTCATTTTGCCTTTGTTTTAAATTATTTTAGTACATGTAACACTTACTAGCTACTTTGCCAATTTCCCTACATTTTGCCTTTGTCTGGACTCCTATGAGAGAAAGTGAAGCGGAATTAGGAAGTCCAATAACTACTGCTCTTCTATTTTAGTCATCATTTATTTCAAAGAAGATGAATGCTAATCATAAAGGTCTTTACCATTTCTAACTTCCATGATTTCCCTTAAAACACAGGGCTTCTCTGTATACCCCTGCCAAATGTAGCTTTGAAAAGTAAAACCTACTTTTCTCATCAATACTGGTGGTCAAGGGGGAAAAATATAAAATACACATGCATTTATACTCCAGGCTGACCAAATATAGAAATGCACATATATTTTTAGAAAGATATTAAGATACCAACAGGAGTTAGAATTTGAATCAAGAGCATACGTCTCACTTATTTCTTTTAAAGAAGAACCTTTTTGTACTGATTGCTGAATTAAATTTATTTTTATGATATGTAGAATCTGACTATATAAGTTAGATTGGTCTGTTATAATAATTAAAAGTCAAGCTTCTTATAATTGGTTTCAAATTATATAGATACATAGATGTAAATAGATTTCCAAAGCCTAAATAGCTTTGAATTACTGATAGAATTATTAAAAGAAAAATTAACATTCTGTAATATGGGCAAAATGATAACACATGATATGAATTTGTAAGCTATTTCTTATCTAAAGTGAAATAGCTTTACAATGCTATTAATAACAGTAAGTAAACCAGATTTCTAGGGCGTTTTTTGGAACATCTCTGTAGAAGGGTATGATTCCACAAATATGAAAAAGAAAAGTGCTAAGGATGTTGATAAGATTATGGTATAAAAACTAGATCAACGAAACTACCAAAGTGCTTTAAAGCAGAAGCAAGAGGGATGGTAAAGAACATATGATCAGAATGTTAGAAGCCAGAGGAAAAGCAAAAGAAGCCATTGAGCATTTCGACAGACCATGGAAGGGAGGAAGAGATATTGGGCTAGAGTGATGGAGACAAGGGTTCTGAACTCCCAGCAAAGAGATCAAGCTAATGAGTAGCTCTGCAAAAGGACGGACATGACAAGAAAGGTGTGAGGGAAATATAACCCAAGCCCTGGCATTTGACTGCATGTTGAATTAACTGAAATGAGAACCTGTGATCTAAAAGGAATCCCACAGAAGTAATCGCAGCCACGGTATCAAAGTAAGGAAGGCTAAATCCAGAATTCTTGCTAAGGAGGCAGCAGGATAGAGGGATTAAAAGTGTGGGCTTTGATGATGACAGGTATGGCCCTGGACTGAAAATGAACTTTGGAGACACAAAAGTGGGTGTATTGGAGGCTTTGACCTGCCAGGGTATATGACTTGGCAACTTGCCACCAGTAAAACAACAACATTAACAATACCTTCCTTTTTCCTATACCATAAAGATTAAATGAGATTATTCATTCATTCAACAGAAATTGAGTGCCTGCTTTGTGTCAGATACTATGTGACACATACATACAGTACTGAAAAAAAGAGCCTGGTTTAGCTCTCAGAGAGCTTCACTCTAAAGACAGTGTCAAAAAAAAAAAAATAGCTATGTGATGAAAACTTGGGGTAAATGCTATGGAAGAAAGAAGGAGAGTACTCCAGAAGAAAATAATTGGAAACTATTCTAGATCTCATGGCTAAGAAGTCCTGGAAGGTGAGATGTGGGTGGAAGGAACAGCATGGGGAGGGTTTGGTACCTCCTCCAAGAAGGACAGAATAGGCACACTGAGCCTGGGGTTTGGGGAGAAGTTTGGAGAAGTCAGACGTAATGCACGGAATAGCTTAATGGTGCCTGGTGCATAACAAGTCTTCATCAAATGGGTATTTTATAAAGAAAAAGTAAAGAGGGGCGCCTGGGTGGCTTGGTCGGTTAAGCATCCGACTTCGGCTCAGGTCATGATCTCACGGTCCATGGGTTCGAGCCCCGTGTCAGGCTCTGTGCTGACAGCTCAGAGCCTGGAGCTTGTTTCAGATTCTGTGTCTCCATCTCTCTCTGCCCCTCCCCTGCTCATGCTCTGTCTCTCTCTGTCTCAAAAATAAATAAACGTCAAAAAAAAAATTAAAAAAAAAAGAAAGAAAAAGTAAAGAGAATGCTTCCCTTTGTTGGAAGGGAAAGGGCTGGGAAACCAACTAGTTAGATTATTTGCTGAAGTTAGAATTTAAAATATTGAAATTAAAGAAAGAGGCAGGAATGAGGAATAAAATGACATTTTTAGAAAAGGAAATATTACAACATCTGAAATTATTTAAGGTTTGCAATTGTAGCATTCATAATGTTCTGAAGTGTGGGGGGCAAAGAGTAAAGTTCTGGTTTATTAAGAGACTACCAGCAGATATTTAAAAACTGAAGATTATTTGAGGAAAGAGCGAGGAGCTGAAAATAAGTAGAAGGTAACAAATGAGTTCAGGACATATTAGAAAAGAACAAATGGGAAAAGTAGGAATGAAACAGGTAACTAAAGATCGGAAGAAGAAAGATTACTGCACAAGAGGCAAAAAAAGAAGTGACTCGATGTTTACATATTTCAAGACAAACTATGTTCCAAGTTATGATATGGTTTTAAACCAGGGTTATCACAGATGCTTAGCTCTCAGTAAATTCTGTATCTAAGGTTCTTGTTTCTCATCCCACGACAGTGACCTGTTTGGCCCGTAGCTTTAAAGGGTTCACAACCTAGAGACAGAGACAGGAGATCTTCCCAAGGAGTTGGAAGATAATATAAGACAGTTTATACTAACCGCCAAAGAAGCAGAGCAGAAATTAAGTGAAAGGTAACCCAAGGGATGCATGAATGACATGGGCAGTGTCGCACCAAGGATAAGGACTCCAGCTAGACACAGATAAAAAGAGAGGAGTAAGAACATCCTAAGAGAAGGCACAGAAGCATATGGGTGCAGAACCTTACATGAAGTTTCCAGGTAATAACAGGCAGGCAAACAGCGTGGAACAGAGTTCACAGGCTGGGGGCTTACCTTATGAAACACAAAGTGAAATACACTGGAACATGTTGTCATGTGAGAGGGAGGAATGTAAACACCCTTATATTTGAGAACTTAACTTTTCTGCTAAAATATTACATTAACAGTTTTCATTTAATATTGGCCTTATTTTACTTTTTAAAGAAAAAAAACAGAGAGCAGAGATATATTTTAAAAGAGTATACAAATTACAGTATAATAGACATAACCTACCCATATTGAAATTCTAGCTTGATCAGCAAAACAAACAAAAACCCAAAACTAATTTTATACTAGGGACACGGAGAAAGTAGTTCCTCTGACCGATACCAAGTGGCATCATCGTTAGCATTCATCATTATTTAAAAATTTAAAATAGTCCCTTTGCAGAAGTTCCTAAAATATGCATAGCACGGGGTGGGGTTTTGTCGTTTCTCAGCAGATTCCCAAAGGCAACTACTGAGGCCTCAACATTACTTGCTCCCACTGTATATTTTTTCTTGTCATTCCTAATTCTAAATTATCTCAGATTTACTTGGTTGAGGTGATTAGGAAAAGAAACAAAGTAGATACAGGTCCTTCTCTTGCTCCTTCTCTTCTCTTATATACTTTAAAAAAATTTTTTAATGTTTGTTTTTGAGAGAGAGAGAGAGAGAGAATATGAACAGGGGAGGGGCAGAGAGAGAGGGAGACACAGAATCCGAAGCAGGCTCCAGGCTTTCTGCTGTGAGCACCGAGCCTAGTGTGGGGCTTGAACCCACCAACCATGAGATCGTGACCTGAGCCAAAGTCAGACGCTTAGCCAACTGAGCCACCCAGGCACCCCAGCACTTATGTATTTTTAAAACAAACAAGGAGTAGGACACAGGCAGTATATATGCAGTCACACCCATAATGAAGACCATCAGCTTTGGAGACAAACTTCTGGATGTAGAATCAGGGTTCTAAAAGTGTGTAGCTTTGTGGCCTTGGGCAAATTACTGGGTTGTGATCCTTGCAACTGTTAAGTAAAGATAATAATATCGCCCACCTCATCACTGTTGGAAGGATGAGCTTGTAAACTTGCAACTGAGATTATAAATGTGAAAGTCTCAATACCGGACACAGAGTCCGACATGGGGCTCCACATGACCTGAGCCGAAATCAAGAGTCAGACCCTTAACTGACTGAGCCACCCAGGTATCCCTTAATTATCCCATATTCTGAAAGGATCCCTAAGCCATGGCCTAATATAAAATTAGACAGGAAATTGATATCATACTATTTTACTTCATTTTATAGTTTATGAAGTATTTTAATGTTTTCATGAATTGATTCTTGGAAAACTTCCATAAAATGGGTAAAATAGTCATTGTAATTCCCAAACTATATTTAGGTGAGAAAATTGAGTCCAAAAGTTATGATGCCAGGCTGAAGTTGGATAGTTAGCATAAGTGAGTCAGGATTCAAACTTAGGCCAGTCTTAGCAAAGGTGACCTTCATCTTCTAACTTGGTTTCCCAGGAACAGTCTCAGATGTGCCTCTTGCTCTGGCATATTATTAATAGCACCCTTTTCACTCTCCAAGTCTCACATGACAAAATCACCCTTAACCAACTTGGTCTGTGTAAGGCACAAATCTACACAAGTCCCTATTAAATACTTTAATTTCTTCCTAGTGTCCTTAGAACAAGATCCGTATTCCTCAGCATGTCATGTAAGGCCCTCAGTATTTGTTCCCTACTGACTATGCACCCCATTTCTTACTATTTCCCATTGTAGATATACTGAGTTGATGTTAGTTCTAGAACACGCCTTGCCCCCTCATGTCCAGACCCTGCACACATTACTAGGTCTGACTGGAGTGATGTTTCTATCTTTGCTCCTCGTACTTCTTCCTTTCAACTTTCTATTGGATGTCATCTCTAGGAAGCCTTCCTGAACACTTCCCAAACACCTTGTCTCTGGTATTTTAACACAGTCCCACACTTGATTACTTTACCCATCTAGTTTCCTCATACACAGAAAACTTACTGAAGGGTAAGGACTATATACATCATATTGGCCTTTGCATCCAAGCCCTTAATACAGAGTCTGGCCTATAATGGGTCCTTTCTATATTATTTACCAGGTAAATTGTTTTTAACTGCATATCCTTGATCCAAATCACTTAGACATTTTGGTTCAGTCACTTGGTCTGGAAAGTATGATTAATATGCCACCTACCTAAAAAAATGTGGTTGAAGTAAATTATCTTTTAAAACTACATTAGGTTCTAAGTTCCACAGTTCTGAGAACTTGAAAATGTTAGGGCCATCATTACTTAACTGAATGTTAAGAACTTATACCAACTTCTGAATGGAAATATTGTGTAATCCCTGAAATGGATTGTTTCCCATATTTCTCCAGTTTTCCTAAGATTACTATTGACTATGATCAGTGGATATAAGTGACGACTGCTCTCTTTTAAAATTGATGCTGGTTGTGACACAGTTTTGGTTTCAGAGTTATAGTTGGATTCTGGAGTAATTTAGTACCAATTAAGAAATAATCAATTCTTGGTAATTCATTTATAGAAGAAGAGTGTATACACTATGAACAGTGGCAGAACATATGGTTCATAGTCTTGGTCATGTCACAACATTTACTGTGCAACCTTAGGCATGCCATTTACTTTAACTTGACCTTGGACCCTAATCTATGAAATGAGTGAATTGAACTAAATTAGTACTAAAATATTTTTATTCAAGATACTCATTTCCTAGATTAAGGACCAAATTCCACAAGCGTACCTATATTAGGAGATATCAACTATGATATGCTGAATGATAGCCACCCAAAGGTATTAAGTCCTAATCCCTAGAGCCTGTGAATGTTACTTTTTATGAAAAAGTTTCTGCAGGTAGATTAAGTTACGGGTTCGTAGATGAAGAGATCATCCCACATTCTCCAGGTGGGCTTTCCACCCACCTGTTGTTATAACATTTGTCACTTGTTGTTATTATAAGATAGAGACAGAGGGAGTTTAGACACACACACAGAAGACAGTTTGGTGACAGAGGCAGAGAAAGAGAGACTTAAAGATGTGATGCTTTGGTTTTGAAGACAATGAAGGAGCCACAAGCCAAGGAATGTCACTGTAGAAGCTGGAAGAGGACAGAAACAGATTCTCCCCCAGACCCTCTGGAAGAAGCTTGGCCATTCTGACACCTTCATTTGAGCCCAGTAAAATGGATATTGGGCCTCTGCTCTCCAGGACTATGAGAGAACCAATTTCTATTGCAGTAAGACACAACTCTGTGGCAATTTGTTACAGCAGCCAAAGAAAACAAATACAGATTTTGATACCTCAGCATACGGTGCTGCTGTAACAAATACCTAAAAGTGTGGAAGGGACTCTGGAATTGGATTGGTATAGGCAGGAAGAATTTTGAGACACATGATGGAAAAAGCTTAGATGGTCTGAAACAGACTTCTGGTAGAAATACAATGAAAGCACTCTGGTGAGGGCTCAGAAGGAAGTAAAGAGCACAGAAGAGAAAGCCTATGTTATCTTAGAGAACGCATATATCCTCATAAAGAGGATACTGGTAGAAATACGAAGATTAAACTTGATTCTGGGGCACCTGGGTGGCTCAGTCTGTTAAATGTCAGACTTCAGCTCGGGTCATGATCTCACGGTTCGTAAATTTGAGCCCTGCATGGGGCTCTGTGCTGACGGTGTGGGGCCTGCTTGGGATTCTCCCTCTCTCTGCCCCTTCCGTGCTCTCTCTCTCTCTCTCTCTAAAAAAAAAAATAAATAAATTTTAAAAAATAAATAAAAAATAAAAGTGATTCTTACGACAGCTAGAGGAAACAGGGAGCATGTTATTGGAGCCAGAGGAAAGACTGTCCCTGTTATATAGTGGCAGACACTTAGCTGAGCTGTGTTTAATAGTCGTGTGGGAAGCAGAACTTGTATGTGGTGAACTTGGAAATGTAACTGTGGGGAATTCCAAGAAAAATGTTGAAGGTGCAGCCTGATTTCTTCTTGCTGCTTTTAGTAAAATGTGAGAAGAAAGAAATAAAGTGAAGAAAGAACTGTTAAGCAAAACAGAACCAGCACTCAATGATCTGGGAAATTCTCAGCCTATCCAGATTGCAAAAGATGCTAAATTAGGAGGTACACTGCTAAGGAAGTGTGCTGTAAAGACAAAGCCAAGGGTGTGGCTGAATAGTTTTAATCTAGTGCCGGGAGAGATTAGGCACTTGACTGATCGGTTCCTTCAGCCATCTCAACAGAAGCTAGGAATAGAGATTATAAAAGCAAGACCTGAGGAGGACCCTGTGACTACTGGCATGAATGCCTATGACATACACAGGAGACTCACAAAGTTCTTGAGAATGCCGCATCAGCAGAAACACTGCCAGCGTGGACTGAAAGAGAGCTGATAAATGAAGGAAAGCTGTCAGACTCCCACAATTGTACAGGCAGGAAACAGACAGATAAAACTATTCAGCTACAGATATATGCTAGCTTTAAAAAAAAAAAAAAAAAAAAAAAAAGCAGGATCACCAGGATCACCGTGAGGGAAGAGCCTTGGGCACAGAGGGTACAACCACAGGTGCAGAGGCAGAGACTAACCACAGGCCCAGAGCCAGGACCCTCAAGCAACAGAGGACTATTCCGAGGTGCTGAAATCTACTGGCAGTTTTGAAACTGGTTGAGACTGTTGACACTTTTCTTTCTTCCACGTTTGCTTTTTGGCAAAGCAAATGTCTATAACTGGTGTACTATGCCTGTCCCAACTGTATTTTGGGAACAGATATTTTCTAGTTTTACAGATTCAGAGGTATAGAGGAATTCTGCCCCAAGAAGGCTCATACCCAGAGTCTATTCACACCTGATTTAGATTATGTAGATGATGAGAGTTGGGATTTCTTAAATGATGATATTTAAATGAGATTTTGGACTGGAGTTTATGTTGGGTGTGAACTTTGGGGGGTGTTGGGATAGGATGAATGTAGTTTATTTCACATAAGAGGTGCATGTGAATTTTGCAGGTCTAGAAGATGGACTATAGTATGCTGAATAATGGTCATCTAAAGATACTGGGTCCTAACCCTTGGAACCTCTGGATGTTATCAAATGTAGTAAAGTTTTACAGTTGTGGTTAAGTCAAGTGTTTTGAGATGAGGAGATTATCCTGAATTATTCAAGTAGGCCCTAAATACCATCACAAATGTCTTTATAAAATAGAGGCAGAGGGAGATTAGACATAAACCCAGAAGGCAGAGGGTGATCTAATGACTGAGGCAGAGAAGGGATTTCAAGATGCTATACCATTGGCTTTGAATCTGAAGGAAGGACCATGAGCCAAGGAACGTGGCTCAAGAATCTGGAAGTGACAACGAATAGTTTCTCTCCTACAGAGCTTTCAGAGGAAATGTGGCCCTGCCAACATTTTTACTTCAGCCCAGTGACACTGATATTGGACTTCTGGCCCCCAGAACTGTGACAAAATAAACTTCTGTTATTTTAAGCCACCAACTTTGGGGTAATTGTTACAGCATCCCTAAGAAACTAATACAGCCTCCTATGACAGTTCTATGTGACTCACATTAAGGATAATTGGACAAAAATAATATTTTGCCATGGAAAGTACTAAGCATGGACTCAGATGGAAGTTCAAACACTTTGTCTACCTCCTGGGTGTCTGGATTCTTCATCTGATCCGTGAAGATTAAAATAATTTCTGGGGGCGCCTGGGTGGCGCAGTCGGTTAAGCGTCCGACTTCAGCCAGGTCACGATCTCGCGGTCCGTGAGTTCGAGCCCCGCGTCAGGCTCTGGGCTGATGGCTCGGAGCCTGGAGCCTGTTTCCGATTCTGTGTCTCCCTCTCTCTCTGCCCCTCCCCCATTCATGCTCTGTCTCTCTCTGTCCCAAAAATAAATAAAAAACGTTGAAAAAAAAATTTTTTTTTTTAAATAAAATAATTTCTGTAAAAATATCTAGCCAAGTATCACGCTTATAATAGAACCTGAAATTTTAATTGAATCTAAATTGATGCTGAGTTTCAATGACTATATATCTGTAAAACATTGTTTAAAAAATATAGTTTATTTGCACCTAGTACCTTCTTTGCTGGGCACTACCAGAGCAAAGGAACGGCTTTGATTCTCTGATGCAGAACCTGGTTGTACCTGTGGTCTGATTTTCCACCGGGTTGTAAATTCAATCCGGATCCAGAAGTATCTGTTCTCTTCCTCCTCACTGGTCCAGAAGCCACATTCCTGAACGTGCATGCTATACCCATATTTTTTCAACTGAAAGAGGCCCTTTTAGAGTTAAAGGTGATAGAAGATCTATTTAATAAATGGATAATTAATACGATTGAAATGTAACCAAGTGGTACTTTCCAAAGTATTTCAATGTCTATGTTGAAGTTACATTTGCTCTCTTTGAAACTATATCCCACATCCTCTATCCTCTGTCACTGCGGGTAAAATTCACATAACACCCTAGCTTAAACTTTTCACTTTGCAAAATGTTTCCATAATGGTACAACTCTCCTAAAATTTATTATCACGGCTGTTTATATCACCTAAAATTTTAAAGCCTGGAAAAAAAAGCATGAGTCTAAAACTGACATTTCCTCTTACAGAAAATTAGTTTCTCTCACAGCAACAGGGGCTATGAAGCTTTAGACAATAGATAAATGTTTTGTTGTCATGTCTTAGGGTAATGGGCTTTTATCCCAAGCTGAGGCGGACAGTGACATCTCCTAGGTTGGAGCGTTATGGGGCTCACTCCTTTTTCTTCTTTGCACTCACTGTTAACTGAGTGCCGGACCTATAATACTTTGAGAAGAGAGGTAATGGTGGTGATTTGGGGGAGAAGTGGGTGCGATTAGGAATAGGACTCTTATGCAAGGGAACTGGATAAAAGATCTGATCCACGATTGTCTTGAGCACAATGAGCGTGCTAGTGGTCACGATCAATCTTACCATCCTTGGTGCCATTCAAAGATTTTAACTTACAGTCTCTGAGACCAGGTAAATCACACAGGTCCATGTAAATCCACACTTCTGAAACATTTTTAGCAATAGAATGGTTGTTTGTGAGTTATGGCTTGAGAGGCAGCCCCTACCTATTTCTCTTAAAAAATAAGATTCCTTCTAATAAGTATACAGAAAAGACATTTGGGGAAAAGAGAGAGAGAGAGAGGCCAGATTATAATAGCTAATAAGAATAGACAATGCCAAGTATTTCTCAGAGTTGGGCCCCTGGGCCACATGATCAGAATAAACTAGGGTGCTTGCTCCAAATACAAATGGTAAGAGTCCTGTTTCAGAAGGGCTGCACGGGGGAAGAGGAGACTAATAAGAGGTATACACACAGGAATCTGAACTTTAATGAACACCTCAAGCAATTCTCAATGCCAACAAACCTCTGAGAAACAATGAAATTAAGGATGACGCTAAGGTAAGCGTGGAGGTGATGAGATGAAAGGCCAAAGGTGTTTTGAGCTTGGAATCATCCAAAAAACTTGGCAGAATGGATTTCATACACATACTCCATGTCTGCATATTTTCCATTTTTGCACATAATCTGGAAATGGGGAAAGTGCCAGTGTATTTTGCAAAGAGGAAGTAATTTTAAAAGTGAGTTAAAACATATGCTAAAGTGTAAATACTCTTTCACCGGTGGAAGATATTGATACATCTGAGATTAGGTCAGTTTACAGCTCCCTACTGTAAAGAGCATGGGTCGTGTATGCCAAATCTGGGGTGAGGGGAGAGGAGACGTGACCTGCCCCCCCCCACCCCCCGCCCCGCCGTCTACAGCTGCCTGTTTTCGCCCAGTGTCAGGGTGCTCTGTGGCTGCTACTTATGAGGAAGAGCCGGGGGTATACACCTCATGACAGTTGTGCAAAACAAACTTTTACAGATTCAGGGTTCCTTCCCACTTGTTTTGCTGTGATTGGCTAAGCCACAGGAATCTGTGACCAAGCACCTCTATCCCAAGAGGGTTAGCAAGAACATAAACCTCAAAGTGATCCACTTCCAAAGCTAGAACCCTGAAAAAAGGAATACAGGTGACATTCTATAGTTTCCCGGAAACCATCTTTCAAACTCCAGCAGCTCTTTAATGGTTTCGGCATTATTGAGAGGAATTCCTCTTTGTTGTGAGGTTCTCTTTCTTTCACTTGTGGAAATGATTTGAGCATCAGTTCCTGTATATGACCCTTTTTTCAGATGAATCAGACTGGCAGACACTATGGTGAAGGCTGTGGAATGTCCACCTTGTGCTTCATGAATATGCAAATAATAGGCTCCCTTCTGGTTCAGTGACATGTCTTTATACCTACAAAAGACCAGATTTACAGCCCAAATAACTTATAGAATGTCTCCTGCGAAGTCACAGGGAATATGAATCTGAAAATGTTAATTTCAAAAAAAAAAAAAAAAGTCAACAATTAGCATACCATATCTCTGATGGATCTTTTTTCCCATGTTTCTTTCTTCTTGTATTTTTTTTTCCTTTGTACTGTGAAGGCTTTGAAGGCATTTAATAAGATTAGTCAGAATATAGTCATCTGAGTTTAGCTATATGTAACCACTGACACTGGCTATAATTTATTAATCTGAGATGGTTATTGTACTGACCAACCCAAAGTAGTGTGGTTGGGTTTTTCACAATCCAAAAAAACTTCATAGGGTTTTAAGTTATTTGTTATATCCTGATGTGCTATACGAAGTGCCTGGCCAAAGGTGTTTTTGCCCTAATGTCTTATGCTCCAAAGAAGGCATCACATTTTTTCAACTTTTAAAAAAATCTCAAATTGAACACTGCTGATCTTATTCATCAGGAAAGCGCCATCCATAAGTTGTCATATTATTTTCCATTTTGATGACAAGGATTATAGAATAAAAGCATGTTGTTCGGGACCTTCCCACCATCCCGTGGCCGTATTCAGTGACTGACACTTTAATTGAAGTAAAGTTTTCAATTGAAGTAAAGGAATAGTGACATTTTGTGATGCAGCAAAACCAGAAAGATACTAGAAAAAGAAAAACGACTAAGAAAAAGTTGTATTCTTAATTTCATTCTTATTTTACCTTAAGCACAATAAACATTCAGTAATACTCCTATAATCTCTTAGATTAACTACATAGAAAATCCTTGTTTTCCTGCGTTGATCATTGACAATGTTTGGAAGCAGTCAAGTTTCCATTAACATACGGGTTCCTCATGTCCTATTGATTGTTTGTTTTATCATTTTGGATATCAGCAGAATCCACTGAATAATCAGGGAAAGCTTTATTTAAAAAACAATATAATCAGGATTTTATTAGGCAACATTCAATGATGGATGCAAACTGGGTGAACAGTCTTAACTACAGATACCTAGCTCCACAGTTGGAGATACCGTTGCAGTTCTGTGTTTAGGATGGGATAAAACAGTAACAGCCATTAAATGCTTCATTAGTCCTAAATGCTTCACATGTGTACTCATTTAAACTTCAAACAACCCTAAGGTGTGGGTACTAGTATCATCCCAATTACAGATGGCAAAATCTAAAGCTTCTAGGAGACGGAGTAAGTTACCAAGAGGTGGAGGTGGGACTGGAACCCAGGTAGAGAGGCTCCAGCATACATGCCCTTTATCAGTATGAAATTGTGCCCTTCAATACGTTACAACATACAAGTCTAACATAAAATCCTTTAGTCAAGCAGAGGCAAACTGGGCAGTATGGTGCATCGGCAAATTACATTTTATAGCGGGGGGGAGCTCTATGCAGTATTCTATGCTTTCCTGACTTAACTTTGCCTACTCAAGACCAAAGAAGATCTCTTCTTGCGATCTAAAAGTTTGTACCTGCAGCTCCAAAAGGCTGGCTCCTGATCACTTTTGTCTTGATATGATGACTAAAAAAAGAAACAGGTCAAAAAAAAATGTACTTTTTCTTTTCCAGTAGTAAACATTTTAAAGAATGATAAACTGGAAATGTTTTAAAAATAAAGTTTTATAGTGTGAATTTATTTTTCTATAATTCTTTCAGCTTGAAATTCTTTAGGTCATTTACTTAATATCAAAGATAATACTTTTGACCTAATCACATATGAGGAGAAAATATTTTGTTTTCTTGCAGTTTGGGAAATATTTGTCTTGAAGCCAAACTACCCAAAGATATATTCTTTTACTAAGAAAGCAAAATTTTAAGAGTTTACTTTTCCCTTTTATTTAATGTCCCCATAGTTCCCAAGTTCAAGACTTGAAGTATTCTCTTTATTAAAGAAAGTCATTCATATTAACCCCTACATCTACATGTAGCCATTTCTAAATTCATAGAACTTAAAAATGATCCAAATATTGAATCAAATAAAAGACTTATTCCCCTATCTTAGCAAATGTCTTTCCTAATGAATTTTAACCAAACTAACCTAACTCAGCTTTTGGTATACCTATGCTAATGGTAGATTTGCTCTCTGCTTTTGAAGGTGAATTGATATTCACAAATCATAGGTCACAAGCCACTAAAAGTGTCAGAATCCCACAGCAGGCCCTTGGTGGCTTGTTAATCTCTCCTGTTTAAAGGAAACAGACTAATTCACTTAAATATAATGAAAGCCATGCCTGCTCCAGCCTAGTCCTTCAGAGTGTCAGCCCATGCAAAGTCCTGCCTTCTTTCTTCACCTCTTTCCTTCCTGGCTCTGACAATTAAACATGAAACGAAGACGCAATGATTTCCTTAATGTTACCATGTCTGAGTTATTTCAGATGTCACATATGCACAAAATATTGAATGCTTTTTTTTTTTGGCACTGAAAATGCATACAAGAACGTATGCCTGCCCACCTTTCACCATTGTTCTCAACAAAGCATAAAAGATAAACCAGGATGCTAAATGGAGGGACCAGATGTATATATAACCTTTTGCCCTCATTATTCTAGTTGGCTTCCATTAGGGAAGACAAATAAAATAATACACAATAGGAAATAACTGATACAGAGGTGTGAGAATGAACTTTAATAGTGGATTGGCTAAAATCTGAAAATATGATCAGAAAGATGGAAGAGCGGTTTTCAAAAGTTCCAAATAATAAATGATTGGTATAATATTTAGAGAAGGGAAAGAAAGAATTTATCTTAATTCTACACACATAGAAACTGTCCAACTGTGGTCAGTCATGTTCAAGCTACACTATTTTTACCATTTCTAGTTTTTACATTTTTTAATAGTTTGAAAGAAGAGCCAAATGTTCTGTGATTCTTTTTACCCAAGTACACACAACCCACACTCTTTTGGCTAATTTTGACCGTAGTTCGCTACCCCCTAAAAGAGTGCATTACCCTCTTTTAATAGCATTATTTATTTATGGTTGTCCATGCTGTAATGAACTGCAACATATGGTAAGATGAGATTTTTCTATCAAGTACCTTAGTGACAAAGGAAGGGACCTAGGACTGGGATGAAAGCAGATCTTTACTTTTAACATATGTCTTAATCAAGCTTAAAGTACTAAGAGTGAAAATCTGGAGTTAGGACACTGAAAGAGAAAAACAATTTTCATTGCAAGCATACTGTACATGTTAGTCATGGCTCAGTGGAGTAGAAACTTTATGGAGCAAGAAGGGGGAGGTGCAAGAAGAAGGTTTTGAATTTCCTTCCAAGTGTATTTTTAAAAAAGCATTATGGAATCAGGATTTATGAAAAAAGGAAGATAATAACTAAAAGAAAGCTTTTTCTTTGGCAAATCCTGAGAACTGGATTGACCACCAGTAAAGGGGCATGAAGAGACCAAACGAAGATAATTAATTGAAGAACTCCCAAACGTGGCAATGTCTGGAATCCTACACACAACCTGCCAGAGCCTGCTGACAGCTAATCTTGGGGGATAGAGTCTGAGTGGAAGTTGTGGGAGTGGAAGGAGCTTTCAGAGGTCATTTAGATCACCTCCTCTCTCTCGCCACAAACCACACTCTTCTCATTTTAGCCAGCTCATACCCACACAGATATTTAAAAATCATCATAATTGGAGAATCTACAGTATTCATTAATACCCAATTCTAGTTTTGAATATACTATCTGGAGTGTGTATATATATATATATATATATATATATATATATATATATATTAGTATACTAGTGTGTATCTATATATATATATATAGTATATATATAGTATAGTAGTATACTAGTATATATATATAGTATAGTAGTATATTAGTATACTAGTATACTAGTATATATATATATATATATGTATATATATATATATGAATATACTATCTGGAATGTAATATATATATATATATATAAATATAATATATTCTTTATATATATTAGTGTATTCCTAAGTATTTTATTGGTTTTGGTGCTATTATGAATGAGTTTGTGCTCTTTATTTCTTCTTCAGACGGTTGGTGGGTAGTGTGTAGAAACAGCTGATTCTGTATGTTGATTTTGTATCCTGCAACTACATTTTCCACATGAAGAGCATCTACAGAGATTATACTGCCATATTTCTACCTTGACTTGCTTAAAGCAAAAGGACTCTTATACTCGTTGAATTCATTTGGATATTTTATTTGGTTTACAGGATACTTTCACATCTGTGAGCTTATTTGATTTTCACAACAGCTCTTTCAATTAGGCAGGGTAGGTGGTAATATCTTCATTATATATATGAAAACACTAATCATATTGCACTTAACCTAGAATTCTCTTCCTCTGATTTCTAATTAATAATCTTTCTGCTGCACTATTCCGTTTCGCCTAGATCAGGCTTTCTCAGCCACAGCACGTTTGATACTTTGGATCAAATAATGCTTTGTTGTGGGAGGCTGTCCTGTGCATTGCAGGGTGTTTAGCAGTGTCCATGGTCTCTATCCACTAGATGCCAGTAATATTCCTGTCCCAATTGTGACAACAAAAAATTGTCATTGTCACAGGCCATGGGTTGAGAGGCTGTCAAGCAGATCATATCTGGAGAAAAACAGTATTCAATTTCTATTAGTTATCCTGAAATTCCTTAAATGTAAGATGTGTGTTTTCCTATTAATATACATAGAATTGTTGAGTCGTCACCTTTTTGATAACAAGGGTGTCTATTCACTCACAGAGGATATAAATTACTACCTTCCCGTAATTCTTCTAAGGCCTTTAGTTTCCCATCATAAGGTAATTTTCCATCTTTCCTTTAGAAAGAGTCCAGTAAGAAATGTTCTTTTTTTCTTTTTCTCTTAGAAGTTTAAATGGCAAAAGAAGAAAACGTACCTTGGATAAGTTTGGAAATCTCTTAGCCACCTAGACCTTGGTCTATAGCCAAGATCTGAGCCCTGAAGTCTTCTTTATTTGTTATAGTATACTCTGAAGCTGAGAGCTACTGAAATATATCGTAAATTTTACAATGCCATTCAAATATGAAGAAATCATGTTTACCACCAATTAATTTGTTACTCCATTACCATGTGATCCAGGGCTATCTATCTTACTTGTATATTCAGGGGTACATGAAAGACTTGGAGAGACAAATTACGAAGGAAAAATTTATCTGGAGAAACCAAGAAAATAACGAATGAGAACAAAAAAAAATGATTGAGATTTCCCATAGATCAAAAGTATATGCAAAATTATGAGTGACTGCAAGTAGATATGTAAATAACCACTTTCTAATTTAATAAATTTCCTCATGACATAGAACATATACCAACTTGCCAAAAATTACTTTCTACAGGGGTGCATGGATGGCTCAGTCAGTTGAGTTCTGACTCTTTATTTCAGCTCAGGTCATGATCTCAGGGTTATGGGATCAAGCCCTGTGCCGGGCTCCATGTTGGGCATGGAGCCTACTCAAGATTCTCTTTTTCTCCCTCTGTCCCTCTCCTCCACTCGCGCTTTCTCTCTAAAATAAAAAATTACTTTCTGCATATTATAAAGAGGGTCTCATTAATTAGTGAAGGAAGATACTGTCAGTGACCTTACTGGAAAGTCACATTTAAACTGGACAAATCTGGGGCGCCTGGGTGGCTCAGTCGGTTAAGCGTCCGACTTCGGCTCAGGTCATGATCTCATGGTCCGTGAGTTCGAGCCCCGCGTCGGGCTCTGGGCTGACGGCTCAGAGCCTGGAGCCTGTTTCAGATTCTGTGTCTCCCTCTCTCTCTGCCCCTCCCCCATTCATGCTCTGTCTCTCTGTGTCTCAAAAATAAATAAAAACATTAAAAAAAATAAAAAATAAAAAAATAAACTGGACAAATCCTTCACACTCTCTTTTCACTTTTCAACAAACATATCTTCTTCGGTGCTTCTTGGGTGTCTTAAGATAATTTGTGTCAAACCCCATATTCTGAAATTTGCTTGGTCCAAATTCTCACAGCAATTTACAGTAGTCTAGTTTTACTTGAAATGTCTTTAAACCTTACAATCTACATACTTTTAAATCGTTATTAATTCTGAGAATATCTAATGACTAAATCTTGCTGGTTCCCTAAGGAATAATTTTATTTCCTTAAGAAAGGTTAAATATTTACTTCACCACGACTATTTAAGTTTCCTGTTAACATTCACAATTGCCTATTAAAGGAGAATATGTTGAACTGAGATTCAAGAGTTATTCCAATGCAAGCTTATACTTAAAGAGCCGAAAACTGAAAAGCCAAAAAGCTGAAAACTATATTAATTATGCATTAAATGATGGGCATTTAGAGATATGAAGTGAAACAAATTACTTCATTAACATGCTAATTTTAGGTAAATTATATTCATCTCTTGCTTTTACCAAAACTGAACTCCAGGAAAATTGATACTGTTGTGAAACACTGGACAAGTTACAGAGCAAACGTATTCAGGAATATATTCACTATTCAACAAATACTGAGTACCTACTGCATTCTAGGCCCTGTGAAATATTTTGGGGATAACAAAATTAGTCGTTGCTGTTTCCCACATGGAGCTCACAGTCTGGAACTAGAGACAGACAGACAGACACACACACACACACACACACACACACACACACACACACACACACAATTATATAGTACATGAAGTGCAAAAGAACAGGGCAGTGGAAGCACAAGAAAAGAGACGACTTAAACCTGCCTCAGTCTGAGTGTTTTGGGCGGGAACATGCAGAGATAAGTGATGGCAATTCAAGCTTCTCTAGGAAAGAATCTCTTCAGCAGAGAAGACAGGATATATGGAATATCTCCAAGAGGTTAGGGACATTGTGAATGGAAGGAGAGTAGCACATATAAGGCAAAGAGGAATACACTGCAGATTTATTCTCTAGCACATAGCATTCATTTTTACTCTAGGATATCTCTACGTGGGATGGAGAAAATGACAAAATGGATATAGGACCAGCTGCTGTGAGTGTTAATGTTGTCAAATATGAGGAAATGTAAGAATAGCTGGTTATGCTGTATGCCGGGTTATAGGAGCTTTACATATGTGATGGTTAATTCTATCAAAAATAGTATGGAACAGATGGAGTGGGTTTTTTTTTCCATTTTTCAGAAGAATTAAAGGATAATTTATCACAGTTGACAAGGACAGTGAATAGCAAAGCCCTGATGCCAAGTTGGGTCTGCTTGGATCTAATCCTTACAGAATATTCTTCCTCTTCTCTGTGTGTTATCTGGCTCAGTAAGATTTTTTTAAGAGAGTACAGTCTCCTCCTCTGAGAAATGGAAGCAGAAGGCATAAAGGCACGGGATTTATTTGGACAAAATAAACAGATCACCTTTCTGGTAAAGGGAGCAACTGAGAGAGTGGTAGGAGGTAGTTTCGTGTGTGTGTGTGTGTAGTTGAGAGGAAGACTTTTTGCAAATGCAGATGTAAGTGAGTAAAAAATGGCATCTAGGTGCTCAGGAAATGGAAACTACAAAACTGCTGAGCAGACAAATTGAAATCAGTGAAAATTTTCAAGTAAACTCACAGAAAATATCCAATGTAGATTTATTAAGTGCAACATAGTAATGAGTTTGTGAGGCACAAAGAATCTGTAGAAGCCCGATATTTCTAAGTTTTGCCAGACTATGCAAGACAGACTTCTCTCTCCTCCCTGGCTCGGCTCCTACACAGAGCTATTATCTGGAGAGATAATTCCAGATGCTCTGACCCCTTCCAAATTCTTATTTGATGATCAGTCATCTGGAGTGGAACTCTTACTCTCCAATGGGTTTTCAGAGTAATGCACCAAGCTTTGCTCTCCTAATTAACACTATGGGTCATCTCCATGCACCCAGTAGTTCTTGGAGACTGTCAGAATTCTCAAATCTATGACACTGCCCCTGGGAAGGAGAGGGATGGGTGGACCCCTTGAGTGGCCTTCAAATGCCTCTGCATTAAAATAGAAGTCTCTCATGAGTGTCTGAAAAATCTCAGCTGTTATTTCTCCAGCTTAAAAAATTTTTGAACTCAGAAAGCAATAAACTACAAACTAAGAAGGCCCAGAGAGCTTCTGTGGGACGGCAGAAGCCGTTTTTAGCTGAACTAGCAAACTCTGATTGTCATCATTCAAGATTTCAACACTGGAGAATAATCTTAACACAGTTGCTCTGCCAGGCAATTCTTTCCATTTACAAATTTGTATTATTGCTTGTAAGTACAATACCTTTTAATACAAAAACTTCAGGGCACTTTGGTTTGTATTCTATACTGGGTCAATGAGAAAACTAAGAGGACGTTCATTCAGAAAAAGACGTTTCAGTTCGGAAAATTAGCAATTCACCCATGTTTTCATCAGCATCTGACCTCTTTACAAGATCCAAGTCTTGAAATATCATTTAGACAGAATATTTTCTAGACAAAGTCACGCCCTTACTATTCTTTGGCAATCAGTCAACTGGTAATGGGGTTGCTACAGGTGTCTTGCTACTTTTAGTGGTAGCGAAAATGATTATCATCATGTGCTGCAAACACCGAGTTCCTGCAGGCATAACACAAAGTGATATAAGATTCCAGCCCCCAAGCTTAAGAGTCTTACAATCTAATTTAGGAAACAAGGTTGGTAGTATAATTATAAGAACATACACAATTTCCTAATTATTGAACACAAATAAAATGGTATGTAAAGTCAATACAAAAGCAGGCATGAAGAAGCCGTGCATCCTTGAAAGATGCTCTTTAAAGGAAGAATGCAATCTAGAAAAGTGGCTGAGATGGCAAGGAACTCAAGGTGGTGGCCATGGCTTAAATTGAACTATGTTCAGGGATCTAGGACCAGATGCTTTTGGCAGAATCAACGGCTGCCATAGGGCAGAGAATGTGAGATATTCATAGGAAAAGCTACACTGGCATATCAAAAGCTGTCAGAATATCTTAAATGTCAGTCCCAGAAGGAAAGTCCAATAGTACATTAAATGTCTTACCATTCAAAACTACTTTTATTAATACGGTATATTTTAAACAATGAAGTCTGTTTCAATTAAAGACGAGTCTTATGTGGTTAAGATAACGTCATTTTATAGTGGAGTAATGAATTGTTAACATTTGGGCTTCAAAATCCTCCAAATGTGTCTTGGCAAATGTCATCCTGTGAAATCACAATATGTCATTATGAGCCAATGTGTTGAATGAACACTGGTCAGTACAAAGCCTTTTTGTGGTTTCTAGGACTGTGAGGATTTGGGAGGATTTCAAGACTAACTCGAAGAGTTAATAAAAGGATACAGGTATCACAAAAAGATAATTCATTCCAGGGAGGTAGCATTTTCTAAACAATCACAGAGCTAAATATAGATCCCATTGTTCAAGTCGGAATTAGGTTTTCCAGTCCAGTCAAACTAGCCTACCATTACCTAGCTAGCACAAGCTACCTTGGGAAGTAAGGGACAAAGTAAAATCAACCATTGAAGAATATTTGCCATATGCAAATGATTTACATGTGCCGTTGTATAGGTCCTTACTGAAATATCCAATGTACAACACTCTCCTGATGCAGTCTGCACGACTGGCCCAAAGAAGGTGTGTCTAATCCAGACTTCTCCCTTCCCCAGTAAAGTGGAAAGTTTTGTAATTTCCCTGGAAAACTGCACAATGACAAATGCTAAGTACAATAATTAAGGATTCTTTTCTCTAGGATATCCAGAATGTCATATATCAGTGTCTGAATACGCATCTGATTTTTGCCATAGATACATCCAATGTGTGTCAATATAATTCTTTCCTTAAAAATTCCATTATGTAAAAATGTGAAAGTTCAGAGCTTATCCAACAACAAAAAGAAAACCCTGAGGACTTCACTAGCACAAAACTAAATATAAGCACTCTGCAATGTACTATGGATGATTCAAAAGAACTACAAGATGGTACCTGCCTTTATAAGACTTTGAATCTTGTTAGGGGACTCTCCCCGGGACGTAAGACTACACATAATCAACTGCTGAAAGGCTTGAGCCTTTGTGCATAGTGAGGTTTGGAGGCTTGTTGGGCCTGTGTATGCTGCATCACACAGAGAGAAAATGTACCATAAAAACAGAATCTTTCTTAGAGCATATCATTCTGAATATTTTGGGAAGCTAATCCTATTAATTATATAATTTCCATTTTTTCTTGGCTTTTGAAATAGATATATCAATTTAAGGTCCAATGTACTAGCTTTTAGTGTTCTTATGGGTTGAGCATGTACCATTAAAACTGATGTGTGGAGATAATATGGACCACATGGTTTCTTACTGTCTATATGTCTGGCTTTAATCACAGATTCTTCATGAAATGTTGCAATCCTGGGGTGAGCTAGCTGTGAGATTCTTCTGGGGTACAGGCTGAGCTGTGGATTATAGGTGAAACTGCATTACGAGGCTACTGAGGTTAATTATGTCTGAAAGTTTCCAGCACAATCCACATCAGTTGACAGTCTGTGCGCACTACATAAACAATCTGGAGGGAGTCCTTTATTAGCAGAGCAAGAAAGCAGCTAGCTGTCTGTGTTCTATAATGTCCTCTTGGTTTTTAGAGACTTTGACTCAAATAGCCCTCTGTTTGCTTAATGTATGTTTATTCAAATCTATATTTATTCAGTCAAATAACAAGAGCCAAGAGGATCAAAATATTGAATATAAATTCTCATTGTCAAAGAAAAGTTCTTAATATAAGATCATGTGCTCCAGGACAGCAGTCTGGTGCACCACAGGGAAAGCATCCCAGTGTTCACCCAGAACTCCACAGTCCGTGGTGCAGTGCTGGGAGCCTCCCTAACCTGCAGAAGTTTGATGAAGAAGTTAGCCAACAAGCATTTGTTAAAGGTCTCCTACCCTGAGGATGTTGTGTCTTATCTGTTGGAATTTCTGCCATGTAGAAGTCTCCCAATTCTCAATGAATCACAATCCTCTGTGATACTCTTTCAGTTGTTAAACAATAACAACAACCACAAAAAGGTGCGGGGAGCCGGTAGAAGAACACTGGGGGCCCAATAGTCTAGGCTGGCCTGGGAATGCTTTTGTTTTCCATCAAGTCTCCCGACTTCGACGTCACTCAGCCTCTGGAGTACACCAGAGCCACGTTTCCTCATATGGGCTCTGCTTCGTCATCTTATCATCTGGTGGGTCTCACACATTCTGGAGGAGACAGAGGGAAATGTAGAATTCCTACAGGTCTTCTGAATTACCTCTGTAGATGAAAAGGGCAGGAAGTTTTAGGGTCCTGAAGATCTTGTAAGTAAAAAGGTACTGTGCTCACAGAGAAACCTATATTCACTAAGATGTTGACAAAGTAGGAGAATTTTGCCCCAAATTGGCATCTTTGTCATTATAGTGCTTAAGCACCTTGCAGAGAGAGGAACAGGAGCCCAGTGGCTAAGATCAAGGACACAGGATCCATGTTGTTTGAATCCTGGCTTCACCACTTAACATATGACCTCAGGCAAGTTACCTAAGGTTCAGGTGCCTGTTATCTCTCAGTAAACTAGGAAACTAACAGCATCTCACTCATAGGACTATTCGATGGTTAAATGACTTGATACGTGGTAAGCGTTCAAATTTCAACTGGAAATTATCAATTCCACCCATTTCTCTAATACCATTTTCATCGTTAGCCATTTGTATATAGACAAAATTTTATATCTGTAAACTAATGGGAAAGGAAACACATGCACATTACAAGATACCTAAATTTTGTATCCCAGCACCAGTGAACTGTGTGACTATGCAATTATCTGATCTTTTTGGGTTCGAGTTTCCTCAGCTGTAACATGAGGAGGTTGAAGTAGATTACTTCTATGGCTCTCTTCAGGTCTAACGTCTAATTACTCTAACCCTAGAGTTGTTGTTGCCAAGCCAAAATAACTCATCATGTTTCCAAATTGCATTAGAGTATTTGTTTCTCACCAAATCTTAGGAAATTACAGGTAGTGTTAGTGATCTAAATGGCATCCCTCACCTACATACACACACACACACACACACACACACACACACGCGTGCGCGCTTTTTTTTTTTCTTTGTAACAATCCTTCTAAAAGTTTTGGCAGTTGGAGCAGGAAGAAGTGAAACATTAGATTTTTGAAAGCAAAGTATATTGCAGGGAAAGGGTTATAAGGTCACCCGGTTAGTCTAAAGTGTGTAATTCTTTTCTCTCTCACCTCATTCTTGGTTTTTCAGAGTAGCCGTTGAGTAATATTGTATCAGTTTGATAAGGCTCTCGTGCCCTTCCTAACAACTAAAACCATCTTTTCAGGGACACTCCCTCCATTAAAGCATCAGAGAACTTTAGAGCTGCTTTTTAAAAAACAGATAAATTAATGATTTTCTTAAGAAATAGTTCTCACGAGAAGAATCTGAGAAAGAATTGATGATGCCGTATAAGATCCTGACACCGAATAAAGACACGGAGCATTTCTGCCTCCTGAAACATGTTCAGGAAATATCCCTGGGACATTGATATTAGAAAAGGAACAGACACAAACTCCACTGCATTTGGCTGCCAGTAAAGAGCTCGTTTTGTTTACATTATTACTCTCCAAAGAAGACAAGATGAGATTGTCATTATCCAAATGTTATCCAGTGTTTTCCAACTCAGTTCCTGAGCTAAAGTAAGAGATTGCCAAAAATCATGTTTACAACATTGAATGCATTGTGTAATAAAGTGTTAGGTAGATCAGCTAATAAAATTACTTATTTTAGACTTAAATTGAAGTTGAATTTGGGTCTAATTCTCTTCCCCAAAGGGACAAGAGAGAGCTGATTTTCTGATAAACTGAAACATACCCAACTTTTTGTTGATAGTAAGGGGTGAGACCCTTTATTGAGATACCACCCATAGGAACCACTCTTTTTCAGTGGGAGAAATTGGCCAATCTTGACTGAATTGCTAATGGTCATCTTTCTAATTGATTTTGATTCTCAAATTTGTTAAAACAAAGTTGGCAAAGACTATTCTTTATTGTCCCTGTTGGCTGACCTATAGACTCTGAGCTGGAATGGAGTTGGTAGAAGTTTAGGAATGGAACTGAAATTAAATCCTTAGATCCCCATCATTAATTTCCTAGGGGAGACTGTAACAACTTCACCTCCCACCCTTTCCTGACACTGAGAGTTGTATGATCAGCATTCCCTTGTTAAGGCATTAGTGGATCAGGCCTCTTGGGAAAAGCAGCGCTGTGCTTTGAATATTTGACCCAAAGTACCACTCAGGATAATTCATCTCAATTTATTCTACTTATAAAATTCAGATTAGGAAAACTGAATCATGATGCTTTAAAATAAATGCAGCCTGCTCTTAAATAGCCATGTGGAGTCATACATAAGTAGTCTGCTATACTATGTTGTACTTTTATTATTTTATGGTTGCTCAAATATTGCAGAAAAACATGGGTCACTGAATTCTCCTTGTTTTCATACCTTTGTATACTAACACTTAATTAGTCATCCTTTGTTTTGAAGCTCATAAATCTGAGATGTTTATTAGTTCTCTATTTTCTTGGTAAAGAATACCATTATAATGTGGCTTGAAGCAGGATATATCCACACTTGGGAGTCTTCAACAAACTTTCTGTGCTACTCAAGACTATTCATATCAGATCCTTGTAACCTGTTTGCTCTTTCTGTTCAGTCTTTTAACATGTCCACACGAAAGGCATTATCCCATGTAGATAGGGAATATACTTGGACTTTTCTATAAATATGCCTGTTAGAAGATCATTTGTAATATTAGATTGGGGCCACATATGTTAAGAGTGTTTTGGTGAGATGCTAAGAGTCCACGAGGCAATGACTACACTTCCTGAATCACTTATCTTCTTACCTACCCCATTCTCCCAACATTACATACAAGTGAACTAAATGTTCTTATAAACCCTATTTTCCTTTTCATGCCATTTGGACCACAGTTCTGCAGTGCACGGACATATAATTTAGAGACTGGGTGGATGCAAAGAGGAGAAAGTCACCGTCTTTTTAAGATCCGGGTTTATATCAACACTGCCTAGCCAGAGAGAAAGCCTAATGAAGGAAAAGGGCGCTAGTATTACAACAGTAGTGAATCATAAAACCTAATAAAACCAAGATCCAACCAAAGCCGCATCTGGGAGTAAGGTTTTAAGGAGCAGGCAGGAATGTGCACTAATTATCGGATTGTTAATACGTTACATGTGTTTTGGAGAAGAGATAGTGTGACTCAGGGCAGGCAGTAGCTGGACCAGTAGCTCTGGGTTTTATCCATCACAGATTTAGTATTAAAACACCAGCTGCATTATAACTTTCCTAATGGAACAAATGCCCATACGTCACCTGGTGTAACAAGTAAACATCCTGCCATTTTTAGAGATGTTGAATATGAAGACTGGGGTCTATTTGGACACCTTCTCAGCAGGAGAGGAAGTTTAGATATGTATGTTAGGTGATTAAAGGTTTGCCATGGCAATGAACAAAATTTGAGGGCTCTCAAGTTCTTCATAAGCAATTAGATTTAAGAGTAAAGTGGTTATTTGACTTAAAGCCAGGTATTGTCCTTTAATATAGGATAGTTGGAGAGTCAGGGAAGACTTATTATTTTAACTACTACACACAACACATATAAATATATATATATATATATATATATATACACACACACATATATATAATACAATATGTTACAGATTATATTTATGTGTAAACACTTCTAATATAATAAACACTTCTAATTAACCTTCCTCTTAATCAATATGAGAAATGTCATCAATTACAATACTAAGGCAACATGTCTGCTAGGCAAAACATTTTAGTAACAACTGAGAACAAGACATTTAACATGTCACCCACTCTCTAATTTCTGTTTAAGAATTTAACTTGAAAAGGAGATTTAAATGTTACTAGAACTGCAATTTCAGAATCTTATATATTCTTTGTTAAGCAGTTTGCATTCTCCTAAAAAAGGAAACTTTCTAACATTCAAAAGGTAAGGTATATCTAACATACCCTAATTTTCCTAAACTAAGAAAAGAATCCCAGAGAGGTATAGCTTCTTATTTACCACCTTACTCTGTGCTTTGCTTTATTACTTAGTTGTATTACTACCAGTATAAATGACAAAAATACAGGGAAAAATCTTCAAATTATTTATGAAATAAGTGCATTTGTTACAAATTCATTTCATTTCAGAAATGGAAATACGTGGGGCACGTGAGTGGCTCAGTTGAGCGTCTGACTTTGGCTCAGGTGATGATCTCACAGTTCTTGAGTTCGAGCCCCGCGTCGGGCTCTGTGCTGACAGCTCAGAACCTGGAGCCTACTTTGGATTCTGTGTCTCCCTCTCTGCCCCTTCCCTGCTCACACTCTATATCTCCCTGTCTCTCAAAAATAAATAAACGTTAAAAATAATTTTTAAAAAAAGAAATGGAAATACATGAGCTAGCAGGATAAATTAGTAGTACTCTTTCAAGCATAGCTGCTTTCTAGCAAGGAAAATAAGAGCCTTTTTCTTCATGATAAATGACTTTTCTTTCCCTAATCATGACTTACTTGTAAAGCTAATAGGCAATTGTAAAGTCTTCACAAATTTCCTTACTTCCCAGTTTCTTTTGCTGAAGTAAAGTTTTCCAGATATATCCAATTTTACTAACAGAATCTTCCTATTTAGAAGGTATATAAAAGGGGCACCTGGGTGGCTCGGTCAGTTAAGCTTCTGACTCTTGGTTTCGGCTCAGGTCACTATCTCTTGGTTTTCTGAGTTCAGGCCCAGGGCTGGGCTCTAGACCAGCAACATGCAGCCTGCTTGGGATTCTCTCTCTCCCTCTGCCCCTCCCCCACTTGCGCTGTCTCTGTCTCTCTAAAAATAAATAAATACACTTAAAGAAAATAGAAGGTATCTAAGAAACTCTTGTGACATTTGGAAAGTACCCTTGGGATTTCTCTTCTTTATTATTTCTACTTAATTACCAAAGGATCTGAAGCAATTAAAAAATACAAACGCAAGACACCGCCACTGAAATAAGGAAATAAGAATAGGAATTATATAATAATTTTGTTGCAATAGTTTTATTAAAAACTATGCTAGAGGTTGCTCTTAAGCATAACATTTAGCTCTAAGCTTATTGTTGAATGTAAACCGAAAAATGGAACAATGCAATCGTTCTCAACAACAATAGAAAAGCAAAACAACGGGGAGATTATCTGGACAGTCAGAAATAGATCTCGGCATTGGATTCTTTTGTGACTACTGAAGACAGAGAATGGCTGACAGAAATGGAAACTAATATTACTAAGTAGAGAATGTTGACCAGATGCTATTTTAGGTGCCTACATCATTTAATTCATAAACATTACAAGATCTCGGTGAAATGAGTAGTATTAACTCTGTGAGAAGGATGACCACACAGAGGCTGTGTGATTTAATTCTACCTACACATGGCCCTATGTCACATTAAGGGAAATGTTTTTAAATTCCAAAACATGTTTTCAGAGTATCTCATCCATTCTTGTGACAAGTCTAGGATATAATAATAAGGAGACTGAAAGCTTATTTCTAATAGTAACAACACAACTTCTGTTAGCACTTATGGGGCACACATCATACATCAACTCATTTAAGCCTCAGAAACCCCCTTGTGTTAGGTACTGTTAATATCTATTTTACTGATGAGGAAACTTTCCAAGTTCTCATAATTATAGAACCTAGAAGGTTCCCAGGATAATGTCTAAATCATGTACTCCTGGTGATCTAAATTAACACAAGTGTGCATCTTAGAATACTTTGATATTCTTGGGGTTTCAACTGCTGATCTCAAAAATCAGTTATCTCAAAGCTCTGACAGGAGCTGGGAAGGAGTCAGGCAAAGCTTCTGAAATGCAGTGGATATTTTGTTCCTAAAATCTAAGAGCCTGGTTTGGACCCTGGGCCAGAACAGGGTCATGCTGACTCTGCATTTTTCAACCCGAATGCTATGACCAGTGCTGAATGACAGTCACCCACTCATAACAATTGATGTGCTCATCTTTCATGGGATATGATTCTGATTGTTTTGGGCTCTTCTTAGCCTGAGAGGGAATCACTAGTCATAAAATAATTGACTAATTCTACAAATATCCCCTAGCTTTTAAATTTTACCACTGAATTCAAATTAAAACACAGTTCTCAGTTGTTGGAAAATTCACAACTTACAGTACAAAATAATAAATAAGACATAAATCAATAAATAATTTAACTCTAGAGTGTGTATCTGTGTGTGTGTGTGTGTGTGTGTGTGTGTGTGTGTGTCTTTAATTTGAAGAAAGGAACATGACCATTGTGCATCTTTTAGCACAAACCACTAGGTTGAATCATGTACTTTTAACTCTATTCCTCCAAATCTTATCTACAAAAAAATTGAAATTTACATGGTCCAATCCAGTACCTCCAAATAACAGACTATTATTATTAACAGCAAAGTAGCAATAGAAATGTTACTTAGCATAGTGGGGGTGCCTGGCTGACTCAGTTAGTTGAGCGTCTGACTCTTGATTTGGGCTCAGGTCATGATATCATGGAAATCAAGTCCTGCATCAGGCTCTGCACAGATAATGGGGATTCTGCTTGGGATTCTCACTCTTCCTCTCTCTCTGCCCCTCCACACTTGCTTTCTCTCTCTCAAAATAAATAAACATTAACAAAATAAAAAGAAATGCTAGCATAGAAATTAGTCAGTGATGACATGGAAACCTTCCTTCCTTAAGAAGATGATTCCAGGGGCACCTGGATGTCTTAGTCGGTTGAGCATCGTACTTCAGCTCAAGTCATCATCTCCCAGTTTGTGGGTTCGAGCCCAGCATCGGGCTCTATGCTGACAGCTCAGAGCCTGGAGCCTGCTTCGGATTCTGTGTTTCCCTCCCTCTCTGCCCCTCCCCCACTCATTCTCCCTCCCTCTTTCTCCCTTTCTCTCTCTCTCAAATAATGAATAAACATTTTTTTTAATTTAAAAAAAAGAAGATGATTCCAACAATGATCTGCCCTGAAAAACACCTACTTCTGGTTTTCAGAGATAGCATGCATTGTAGCATGTTTCTCTGTTTAATTAAGCAGGCACAGTGTTTGTAATCATCTGACTCGAGTTTTACTTATCATTCTCAGATCCTCAGAGATTTTTCTGTTTTTAAATATTTGGAGACCCACGTAACTTTAAAAACAAAGTAGATTACATTAAATAAGACAAATCAGAGAACATGACCTGTCTTTTATCAAGCATAACCTCTAAGCATAAATAATAAGAGAATGAATCACTGACTCATTTTATCTATTATCTATCTGTTCATCTATCTAACATTGAATGATAAAGCACTTCTTTATGTAAGAAAATTGGAAGACACTGTCATGTCTTTAAATCATGCCTTGTGTGCTGATTAGTATATTTTGAATAAGATAAATAAGAAACTCCTATCATGGATCATTATCTTCTCTCAAAAGAGAGAAAATAGGACTATTTAAAACCCAAGAGAATTTAAATTTTAACTTGGGCTAAACTGAATTAGCTTATGTTTATCAACTTAACAATGCCAGAGAAAGCAAGTTGACCTGAGAAGATTAATTTTAACAAATGGATATTTACCTAAGTACTTTCTAAGTTCTTAAGTGCAATATAACACATATAAGTTTTTGTTGGGCATTATTTTCTAAGCTACTTAATGATGCAAATATAAGCAAGTTTTCTCAACATGTAAGTTACAAAAAAAAAAAAAATCAACATTCCTGAGGTGCCTGGGTGGCTCAGTCAGTTGAGGGACCAACTCTTCAGCTTGGGTCATGATGTCACAATTCATGGGTTCAAGCCCTGCATCAGGCTCTGCGCTGACAGAGTGGAGATTGCTTGGGATTCTGTTTCTCCCTCCCTCTGCCCCTCCCCTGCTTTAAAGCAAACCTTAAAGTTTAAAGTAAACTTTAAAAACAATTAACATTCTCCTAAAAAAGTAACTGCACTGCCATCTGAAGCATGAATCAAAACTAAGAATGACCATAGTGATTTTATAGGCTCTTTGCTAAATCCAAATACTGATTTTTCCATGTAACAGATATAATGAAAATATTCCTCATTTTAAAAAATGGGCATTCTTAGTGATCATTTTAAACTGAATATATTTCTTAAGTTATATATATAATACATATTACATACAGTCACCTATACATCAAATATGTGTATATGTTATCCAGATATGTTTATGCATACACACATGATTTTCTCGTTGCTAACAGTATTGTGTGTCCAATGCTAGAAGTATGTGAGATAAAAGGTATTAAAATAATAATTATTCATAATTTCACTATCCAGTGGTGACTGCCATTATGTGGTCAATTTCCTTTTATTCTCTACTTTGTATCTGTGATTACATAATTCTATATTATGTGGCTACTCCTAGTGGATATCATGCTGCACATAGTACATTTTATCTTGGTTATAGTTTTATTTTTCTAATGGACACTTTCATATTGTTAAAAATATTTATTGACAGTAGTTTAGGACCTTTGTAAGATTCTAACTTGCAACTATAACATAATTTACTTAACCATTTATAACATATATTTATTATACATACTTAGGAAACACATATACCTTGTTATTTAAAATACTCAGAATAATCACTTAGTTTAATATTCTTGTTATTCCAGTCTTTCAGACAAACAAATGAGACTTAGGTTTCCACAGTGGATAGATGGCAAAACTAGGATTGCTTGTATGACTCTAAACACTATACTCTTAACCACTCAACTTCACAGTCTTCAATTGATCTCCTAGAAGCCAACCTTTTAGGCTCAAAGAGTACTCAAATTTTTAAAGTTATTGACACATATTCCCAAATAGCTTTCCAATGTTTCCTAAAGATACTTAACCAGAGCAAATTTAGAATACTTACCTATTTTCAAAACCAAGCATGAATCAAACTGATAATGACATGTACACCTAGACCAAGTCTAACTTGATTTCAAAACAAAGACTACATTCCAGCAAGGGAAATACCCGGACTTCACCAAAGGTAGTGAGATACAGAGAACACGTAAGCGTGCAAACACACACACACACACACACACACACACACGATTTTTCTTAGGGAAGAATTGCCATTGTTAAAAAATTAAGGCCATGAAGATATGGTCTGTAAAGTGATGGTAAAAAAAAGACAAGATAGCTAACTGCCTTGCATGTGAACTGAATAGAAATCTGGCTGCTGGGGTAAAGTAGTAAGAGAAGAAATGAAGAGGTGAAACAAAACAGGAGGAAGTAAAATATTACAGAGGTAAGTGGTGAGTGAGAAATTTGCTCAGAGTGGAAAGTAGGAGGAGGGCAAAGTGGGATGAAGTATCCTGGAAAATAAGCTCATCTTTCCTGAATCTTATTTACACTGTGAAGACCTGTATCCCCTCCCTAGCTGCAAATGTTAAGGGAAGCCCACTATATACATAATGGCTTGAATGAGTTCAGGGGAAAACATTTACAGAGAAGGAGCCCAGTTTCGCAATGCAATCGGTATGGAGCATAAGAAAGAGAAGATTCATGGAAAGTGAGATGGAAATTGACACCTAAGATTCAGGGTTTTAGTACAAGCAAAAATTTAGAACCAGAGGTGATGAAGAGAAGCAAAAGTCACCACCTCCCAGCACAATCTTAAATTCCAAAAGATGATGGTGTTAGTAGGTGGAACCTTTGGGAGGTAATTGGGTCTCCAAGGTGGAGTCCTCATAAATGGGATTAGTGCTCTTTTATAAAAGAGATTCACAGAGCTCCCTTCTGCCCTGTGAGAACATTAGAAGTCTGTAACCCAGAAATGAGCTCTCACCCCCATCCCAGCACCCTAATCTCAGACTTTTAGCTTCCAGAACCACAAGCAGCAAATTTCTGTCTATAAGCCACCCAGTCTGGTATTTGGTTACAGCAGCCTGACCAGAACAAAACAGTACCCTGTTTCTGTCCCTAGCTCTGCTTCCATTATGACAGGACTATTCCATTAGCAAGTTTTATTAGTGTTAATAATAAATAGTATTAATAAATAGATTAATAAAATCTAAATAAATACAAAAAATATAAAATAAAAATACATTTATTAATTTGTATATTCTAAAATTCTTGTTAATTAAAGTAATACTAAATTAAATTAAGTTCTTATTAAATTAATAAATTCTAATTAATAAATCAATAAAATTATTTAATTTATTGATGAAATTAATAAATTCCAAATAAATTAATAAATTCTAAATAAATTAATAGTATTAATAGATAAAATTAATAGTTAATAATAGTGTGATACCTACACTTCATCCTACTTTGCCATCTTACTATTGGTTCCATAAAAGAAAATTACTTTTAACAACTCACTGCTCACTCACCTCTAAATGCACAACTCTTTAGAATAGCTAAGACATTTCCTTAAAGAAAGGCTGCAGGAAAAAAAAAATTTTTTAATTTAAATAAAAAAGGAAGAAAGGCTTCCGGGAATGGCTAACATCAACAACTCAGGCAACAACAGATGTTGCCGAGGATGCAGAGAAAGAGGATCTCTTTTGCCCTGCTGGTGGAAATGCAAACTGGTGCAGCCGCTCTGGAAACAGTATGGAGGTTCCTCAAAAAGTTAAAAAGAGAACTGCCCTATGACCCAGCAATTGCACTACTAGGTATTTATACAAGGGATACAGGTATGCTGTTTCAAAGGGGCACTGCACCCCAACGTTTATAGCAGCACTATCAACAATAGCCAAAGTATGGATAGAGCCCAAATGTCCATTGATGGATGAATGGATAAAGAAGATGTGGTGTGTGTATATATATATATATATATATATATATATATATATATATACACACACACACATTCACACACACACATTCACACACACACATTCACACACACACATTCACACACACACATTCATACACACACACATACACACACGCTAGAGTATTATTCAGCAATCAAAAAGAATGAAATCTTGCCGTTTGCAATTATATGGATGAAACTAGAAGGTATTGTGCCAAGTGAAATTAGTCAGAGAAAGACAAATATCATATGACTTCACTCATATGAGGACTTTAAGATACAAAACAGATGAACATAAGGGAAGGGAAGCAAAAATAATATAAAACCAGTGAGGGGGACAAAACATAAGAGACTCTTCAATATGGAGAGCAAACGGAGGGTTGCTGGAGGGTTTGTGGGAGGGGGGATGGGCTAAATGGGTAAGGGGCATTAAGGAATCTACTCCTGAAAACACTGTTGCACTATATGCTAAATTGGATGTGAATTAAAAAATAATAATAATTAAAAAATAAAATAAATTAAAAAATAAAGAAGAAAAAGGCTGCTGGCCTAGCAGCCATGATTCAGCCAGAAGGCAGGTAAAGCCCTTGGAATCTTCTATTAACCATTCTCATATTTGTGAAATATTTTCACTCAGGCTCTATTTACATTTTATACCAAATTATGACAGCCTTAAGAAAAGTGACATACTGCAGAATGGTGGTATTGAAGATTCCTATATTTACCTTCTAAATTTAATAAAAATATGGCCCCAACATAAATAAAATCCTATTTCCAGACACTAAAACTAATTGTTCTCTAGAAGTAAAATGCAAAAAAAAAAAAAAAAATTCTTCTTTGATAGGAATAATAAGAGTCTTGAGCCAGAGCCATTGGGTTGCATCCACCAGTACTATGGAATCCCACTATAAGGGCATGAGCTGAGTTTAATTAACAATTATTGATGGACCACTTACTATGTGTTACATATAGGACCTCTGCTCTGTGATAAGGTTACAACATAAGTCACTGTCCCTGAACCTAAGTACAATATATTCATATAGCAATAAAAGTATGGGTGAGATATGAAAGGTATACAAAAAAGGGAGTGATTCTCAGCAAGAGAAGGAATATCTGCCATGGGTGAATCATCATACAGAGCACACCTTCAGGTTTTTGAAGGATACATAAGGGTATACTAAACACGAAAAGGAAGTCTTGTTCAAACCAGACTGGGATGTGTGAACACTGCAAACACTTCAGTATTTGAGTGTAAGATAGGAGGTAAGGAAGGCCAGCTGGGCAGAAGTCACCATATCATTAAGGGATTCTCATGACATCCATCAATGTGTTTTGAGCAGTAGTGTGTGACTTGAACACATATGTAACTCAAAAGGATCATTTAGATCATTTAGACATTAAGGGGACATTTAAGTGAGGCAGAAGTAGTCCTCAAGGGAAGATAAACCAGGGATTTTATGACACAGGCCTAACTTCAGCAAGAAGCAGAAGGGATGGATTCATCATTCATTCATGTATCCATTTTTCCTTCATACATTTATTGCACCTGGGTCTAACTCCGAAGTCAACCCAATATCTCCTTACTGAATAGATGAAAAGAAGTTACAAGAATATAGTTATATTACAAAGAGTGCCCAAAGAATAGGAGAAAAATGCAGACAGTGCAATATCTCAGAAGACAAGTGAGAAAACTGTTTCCAGAAGTATGGAAGAACAGTTACTTCAAATGCCACTGCAAAAGGCTTAGACAAGAAGGAACTACTGGATCTTGGCAACATGGCAATTATTGCTGCCTAATGAAAGGGTACCAAATGGAACCCCAGTCTTAGTGAGCTGAGGAAGAGAATAAAAAGTGAGAAAATGGGGATCTATAAACAACTTATGTTTTTCTAAGATAGGAAAAAAAATGGAGAGAAACTTGAGAAAAACTTGAGGTCAAAGGTAGGTTGTTTTTCTCACACCTGTCAGAATGACTAAAATCAAAAAGATGAAACAAGTGTTGGCAAGAAACAGGAACCCTTGTGCACTGCTGGTGGGAATGCATACTGGTGCAGCCCTTGTGATAAATAGTATGGTTCCTCAAAAACTTAAAAATAGAACTGCCCCATGACCCAGTAATCACACTACTGGGTATTTAGCTAAAGAATATAAAAACACTAATTCAAAAGGATACTATGCACCCTTATATTTATTGCAGCATTATTTACAATACCCAAATTATGGAAGCAGCCTGAGTATCCACTGATAGATGAATGGATAAAGTGTGTGTGTATGTGTGTACACACACATACACACACACACACACACACATATATATATATATATATATATATATATATATATATATATATCTTCCATACATACAATGGAGTATTATTCAGCCATAAGAAAGATTGAAATCTTGCCATTTGCAACAACATGGATAGAGCCTGAAAGTATAATGCTAAGCAAAATAAGTCAGTCAGACAAAGATAAATACCATATAATTTCATTTATATGTGGAATTTAAGAAACAAAACAAATGAACAAAGTGGGGGGAAAAAAGAGAGACAAACCAAGAAACAGGCTCTTAACTACAGAGAACAAACTGAGGCTTACCAGAGGGGAGGTGGGTGGGGGGTGGGGTAAATAAGTGATGGGGATTAAGGAGGGTACTTATCATGATGAGCACTGAGCAATATATAGGAATTGTTCAATTGCTATATTGTACACCTGAAGTTAGCATACTGGAATTAAAATTAAAAACAATAAAATTAAAAAAATACTTGATGTTAACTAACTTGGATTTAAATAAAATTTAAAAAAATAAAAAAACTTGAAATCCAGAAAAAAAAAAAGGTAGGTTGTTTTTAAGATGAGAGATACTCAAACACATTGCAGAGAATGATCCTGTATTTGGGTTGAAATTGATAATGGTAATGGCCTTTTGCTTGAGCAAAGATGAATGGAATTTCAATAATAATGGAATTTTTAATGTATTAACATTTTTATAAACAATACAAATGTGGTTGAAATCTGAGGTCTTGGGAAATACAATCTTAGTTCAGTTTTATTTTACTTATTTTTTCCCTAATGTACCTTCAAGTCAAATCTTCTCATTTTCTCATTCTATCACTATTTTTCAAGAAAACAACCAATAGACTGTCAGTAATGCTTAATCTTTTGGCATCTGAAGACCATTTTTTAGGTTAAGATATCTTGCAGACTTCCACATGTAATCACTATAATTACATAATGATACAAAGCTAATAAGAATGCTTTAAAAAATTTTATCATTTTATCACTACAAAATATTCTACAAAATATCACTACAAAATGTATTTGAAAAAGAGTCTATATGCTTGGGAAATAATGTTTTTTCAGGTTATAGGTGATGTGTAATGTGACCACTGACCACAGTAACTGAAATCCTTAAGGTACCCAAGGCCACAGATTGGAGGTCCACATACAATACAAAAAAAAAAGGGGGGGGGAGCCAGCAAGTAATTGCAATTACTACTGTAGCCTGAATCAGGGAAGTTTCTAGGACTATACAAGTGCTTTTATCCAAATTCAAAAAGTTATTTTCAAATGAAATCCTTTGAAAGTCCGAACACTTCCTTTCCTTTACTGACCCCTAGAAACCATTGACCCAGTACATACCATAAAATCAGAACAATGCTGAAACTGTTATTATTAGCAAATGTTTCACAGAAAATCATCTTGAAGGAATACTTGTACTCTCTCAATCCTAATTACTGGAAATACAAAATATTTATCCCTGGAAACAGAAGTGGGTCAGGGAGTTGGTAGGGAAAAAAAACTGAGAAAACCCTAATTTTGGTAAAAAGAAAAATTATTGCCCAATTAGAACTGAGCTTAAATCTGGCATTGTTACTGTGTTTAGTTTAAATTTAGGGATGAAAACATTCATTGAATCTTTTTAAAATTTTCAAATGATATATCCTGTGGTTTTATAGCAACTTAGTGAAAACTACAGTTGGTCAAAATGCTATTTTGCTACCAGCTTGTCTTTACTCGAACATGGTACCCTCATCTGCCTGAAGGTATCCCCATGCAGGGATAAAGTCTGCTTGAGCCTCAACACTGGACTGTGACAATGGACTGCATTGAAGTGCTTGGACTGGGAAAGGAACTCTGCTCAGCCTTGGAGCAGATACCCTTACTGCCCTGTCATGTACACCCAACTCATTGTTCTCTCTGGATGTCCCTTTGTTTGCTCTCTGCCCAGATTTCTAACAGAAATCTTGTCCTCTTGGTCCCTATGTCTGGATACCTATCTGTCCACCTCTCTGGTTTCTTCATCATAGCTTTTCCCTGAAATGTTGACATGCAGGATTTTTTACTCTTCCAGAGTTACATGTGCAGACAACACTGAACTCTAAGGAGAAACACTTCCCAGTCTGCATTATTGAAATGTGTCAAAGTGTGTAACTGGGTTTTTTTTGTTTTTAAATGTAGGTGTGCTTTAATGTGGTGGGCAAGGTTACAAAGAATTTTCATTTCCTTTATTCTAAGGGTCCCTTGCTCCCTCCTCCTACCTGTGTTTTCCTAGAGTGCTTGACCTAGAGCTGGCAGTCAGTAAATACTTTGAATAATGGATTCTGCTGTCTCCATAAAGCCTTCTGTAACTTTCCTAATCCAAAATCCTTGTTCCCTTGAACTTCCATTGAAGTTATTGTTTGTACTACTCATTTGGCAACATATATATTTATAGATGGATTTGTGGCATCATTAACTAGTATCTGTTAACTTTTCACAAATTGTTTTGCCTCTTGACAGGATTTGCCTAGTACGGTGTTCAGTGAATTTTAGTGGCTGAACTAAGAACAAGGTCTAGATGCTAGAGTGTGACTTGTACTTCCTGCAGTAAATTATGCATATGGTACTTGACAAGGGGTCACTGATTTGTCTGTGATGCTTATGAAGTTCAAATTTAAAGCTAAAAGAATATGTTTTATGGAGGAGACAACTAAGGAATAAATAGCAATAGGTGGTAAAGACTGAAAATATAAATCTACTAGCTTCTAAATGTACTAAATTCACACACATCTAAGGAACAATGGAGTTATTAAGGGATACATACCTAGGTTTTAAAGCTTATGTTAAAAAAGACAGAGCAGGGGCGCCTGGGTGGCGCAGTCGGTTAAGCATCCGACTTCAGCCAGGTCACGATCTCGCGGTCCGTGAGTTTGAGCCCCGCGTCAGGCTCTGGGCTGATGGCTCGGAGCCTGGAGCCTGTTTCTGATTCTGTGTCTCCCTCTCTCTGCCCCTCCCCCGTTCATGCTCTGTCTCTCTCTGTCCCAAAAATAAATAAAAAACGTTGAAAAAAAAAAATTAAAAAAAAAAAAAAAAAGAGCAACCTTCCCAGCTTTGCCTCTATCATCACTAAATGGTATTTCTGCAAAGCCTACTGGATTAGTTACAGTATAGAACTAAAAATAGCCATTATTTGTTGAACATTTTCCATGCATTGAATTATTTATTCCTTATATGAATCTTAGGAAGTAGGGTTGTTCAACATCACCTAAAATAATAAAAGGTAGAACTGGGTTCAGGTCTGTCTGATTTTAAATTCTATGATCAATCTACTATCCTATGATTTCTTCCCAGTCACTTCAGATCATTTGCTGTGATGGTTCTGTTCTTACAATTGGGTCCTAAAATATATAGTGCTGAGTAATCCTGATAGTTCTCTAATTGATTTAGGTCTTCAAATAATGGGTGTGAAATCTCTTCTAAGACAATTCCCTTATCATGGGGGTGGTCTATAATGTGGACATTATAGAGCCTTTACTGTTTTGCTCAATGTCTTGAGTTGTAAAGTAACTTACCCACTTGTAAACTCATTTTATGGCCTTCCTTCCTTCCTTCCTCTTCCCCCGCCTCTCTCTTACTTTCTTTCCTTCTTACTTTCTATGTAAAATAATGAACCATATTGTATTGGTCTTTCACTGTATTCAGTAAATCAGATCCATGACCTAATGAGGTAGAACTGATTGATGTAGTTTTATTTTAAATTCTTGCTCCTTTCTAAGAATTCCTTAAAAGCGAAATCTAACCAATTTTTACTTAGACCAGTATTTATTACATACATCAAATTCCAAGAAGACATTTTCAATGGTTTTGCATAATATAAATAGGAAAGAAGCAATTTCTGTTTTAAACCTTACACTATCATATTTATTAGATTTGTACACATTTATTACCATTTATTTCCTCAAGAATTCAGGTACAAGCTTTCTCTCTGGAATGTAGATATCAGACAACCCCCAGAGTGGTGAAAAATAGGAACACATAAAGAACTGATTAGAGTAACTTCTTCTCTTATTAGACAGACAGTGATACCCATCAGATCATCACACAAATCCATCCTAATTTAGGTGCTTCTCATGTTAATTTCTAGGACATTCATAAGGAAGTGGATTTTTTTCTTCCTGGGCTGATTCTACCTTTGACTTCATCTTTTTTTTTTTTTCCTTTTGGGGAGAAAAGAATACATAAAATCTTAATTCCCTTTTCTTCCTTTTTTGAATTTGCCCAAAGAGGTAGATTCTAAATCTTAGAAGAGGGGTGTGTATCAAAAACAGCTATTCCATCAGAGCCTAAATTCTCAAAAGGCACTCTCTTTCAAAATTTAATGTTTGCTGGGGCACCAGGGTGGCTCAGTTGGTTAAGTGTCCAACTTCTGTTCAGGTCATGGTCTCACAGTTCTGAGTTCAAGCCCCACATTGGGCTCTCCGCTGTCAGCGCAGAGCCTGCTTCGGAACCTCTATATCCCTCTCTCTCTATCTCTACCCCTCCCCCCTCTCAAAAATAAATAATAAACATTTTTTTTAAAAAAAGAAAAGAAACATTTAATGTTTGCTACCACTCTTCAGTCATAAAGTGAGAGGTACGGGCTAGCAATCATTTATGTTAATATCCTCAGAATAATGAAAAGTTAAACTATCACACTGGCAAAAGACAATGCCTATTGCCATCATTATAAAGAAACAATTAACTGTGTCCTGGAATTAACTGCTTCTTAGAGCCTGCATATGGCCATGTTCTTAAACTTTCAAACTTTTATTATGTCTCATAATATTTTGTTACCAGGTCAGTGCTGTGTGTTTTTTTAATAGTTAAAGGAAAGTATCAAGAAGCTAAAAAAGATAGGCACTTTATGGGTAGAAGGGTAGACTTCAAAGGTTTATGACTCTCACTCAAGTTTATAGCTCTTAGGCAATTATTGTAGGGATGGGGAGAGAAGCAAGCCCAAGGAATGTTATTCCTGTCCTTTGGGCTACTTTCATTCCACCTTCCAAATTCTGTGTTGATGCATACTCCCACTTTTTCCCTCCACCCGCTATTTCAGCTTTTATATATTCCTCTCTTCTTTACTGCTACTCCTTAACTGTCTAAAGTAGCAAATGCATGTGAAGTGGAAGAATTCATGGTCACTTTGGCAATAGTGGCAACTGGTAAGTGGAAAAAATAATGACTATATTCTAAAATTCTTCATTCCTAGTCTTCCATAAATTCCAGTTTCTTACCATTTGCTGTCCCATTAACCAAATAGTGAAGAAAGAAATTTAAAGTTAAGGGAAATGAATAAGGTTTCACTTGGCTTAAAGAGGTATCTAAGAATGGAGACCTAAGTCTTCAGAGGCAAGAGATGGGTGTTGATAGGAGCATAAAATGAATGGGGACAGATGGCCTGGAGTGGTAGTCCTTTGTTCAAGATAAAGAGCCTGAAGAAGGGGGAGAATTCAGTCAAATGTGAGAAGGTGAGAAGCTGAAGAGCAAAGAGCAGAAAGCAAGATGTTAAAGATAGGGTCAAATGGCAAGAGGAAAACTTTAAGATAAGAGGAGACCGTTCAAAGGATCTCAAAGTGGAAAACGAAGAAGTAAGTGGAAATTTCTCAGCATGGGCCTAATAGGTCACTGGTTCTTATATGGTGTGTTGATAGGAGGCTATCACTGCATTTCAGATAATCAACAAATACACAACATGAGAAATTCTCTTCCTAGGACAGAACATAGCTCATTCATAAAAGAAGGATAATTTCTCTTACAGGATGCTTTCTACTACATTTTAATTTTTACTTTTTTTTTCTATTTTATTCAACCCTACGTTTCTTTAATATATTTTAAGAATGGTATTATCATCTCTCCATTAAAAAGTTAAACATCAATTAGTTTATGATATGTGTAACATGCTTGAGGTGTGGGTTAATTTACACTTGTTTGTGTTACTAAATTCTAAACCGATTTAACTATTCTGATCATCATGTTGCAACACTTAGAACCTAAGATGTACAGACTTCAGATAAAAATAGGTAAATAAAATTTTTAAATGTTCTTGGATTTAATCTCTCCTTTGAGACAGATTCAATATTTTAGAAATTTTCAAAAAATACCCTCTTTAAATCATATTCATTGGTTGCTTTGATCACTTTTAGAAAGGAAAACAATAAGAGGGAAGGCACTTTTTATAATTAAATATACTTGGTGCTAAATGACCAGGAAATTCGATTCACTGATTTGGTTTTGCATGAAGCTCTATCCACATTCTTTTTTTTTTTAATTTTTTTTTTAACGTTTATTTATTTTTGAGACAGAGAGAGACAGAGCATGAATGGTGGAGGGTCTGAGAGAGGGAGACACAGAATCTGAAACAGGCTCCGGGCTCTGAGCTGTCAGCTCAGAGCCCGACGCAGGGCTTGAACTCACGGACCGCGAGATCACGACCTGAGCCGAAGTCGGACGCTTAACCGACTGAGCTACCCAGGCGCCCCTCTCTATCCACATTCTAACTGACATTTGTAACCCACCTTTTAAATTCATTATTAAGTAGCTGGTTAGATAATCTCAATCTCACACTATAAAAATACAGTTTGCTATTCTAAATCAATTTTCCACCTCATGACATTCCTCACTGAAAAACAAGATGTCTCTATTATTTGTCTTTGATACTTCAAACAGAACACATATATCGCAAAGGCCCAGTGAAAATTAATAGAGTACTTTAACTCAGCTGTTGGGACATTTCTGATAAAGTTGCAGATAAATTTGGAAATCAAAACTAGGAGGAGCTTCTGTTACAATTTAGTCTCTTGATAATAAATGTTTCTTTGAACTTGTGCTGCAGTGAGGGAAGGCATGGGGAAGCTTTGCTGATCTTTTAAACACATGTAGACAGCCAATCATGTCGAACAGGTGCTTTTGTCAACCTGGATGGTATCTGTGCCCATCTTCCTATGGAGATGTGGCATTGATCTTCTCTCAAAGGTGAACAGGAGCTCCATCACTTCAGGAACTCTAGAAGACCTACACAGAGCCTCAAAATTTCTATGTCTTCTAGCATCTCTCCGCTTTATTATTATGTCGTCTTTTCTGACAATTTTGC
Organism: Neofelis nebulosa; assembly: GCF_028018385.1. Taxonomy (NCBI): domain Eukaryota; kingdom Metazoa; phylum Chordata; class Mammalia; order Carnivora; family Felidae; genus Neofelis; species Neofelis nebulosa. The sequence goes on along the minus strand of NC_080782.1, from coordinate 36,024,863 downwards.
ACTCAGCAGAAAAAAACACATTCAAAATACTGGGTGTGGAAAATACAGAAGATTAAAAAGAAAAAGGAAAATCACCAATAAAGTGATCATTCAGAAAGAATCACGATTATTTTAGATTCTCTTCCTCCTTTCTGATAATTATATGTGATATATAAGATAATGTGCTGAACTGTAGCTTTTATAGGATGGCGATCATACAGCATCATATTGAAAGCTTATATTATTATCAAATCATCCTATCACTAAATAATGTTACTTTAACGTTTTTCTAACATGTTTTATATGATTGCTAGTGGAAATATAATAATATGACGACAATAATTTCATGTGTACATTTATTTGGATATTTAGATTGTTTTCCATTTGTTGGTATTACATGTAATGATCTCAATTTACTTTTTAATATATAAATCTGTTTTTTTCCATTCCTAACTTTTTTTTGCACAGATTTATAAAAGTGAAGTTATTTGGTTAAAGGGTTTAACAGTTTTAAAAAAAAAAATTTTTTTTTAATGTTTACTTATTTTTGAGACACACACAGAGAGAGACAGAGCACGAGCAGGGGAGGGGCAGAGACAGAGAGGGAGACGCAGAATCCAAAGCAGTGCTGACAGCTCAGAGCCCGATGCGGGGCTCGAACTCACAAACCATGATATCATGACCTGGGCTGAAATTGAGAGTCAGACACTTAACTTACTCAGCCACCCAGGTGACCTCTTGCTGAATTTTAGTTCTTCTTTTTCATTGATTTATGTGAGCTCTTAATGGACTGGGGTTAGTTTCCTTGTCAGATTTGTGGTAGAAATGTTCTCTTTTATAACATTTTGGTTTATTATATACTTTGACGTAGAGAATCATTAATTTTTTTATATTCAAACATATCATTTTCACTTTGAGAGTATGTCCTTGTATTTTATTTTTTTCTCATGCCCCAGACCACATTATTTCTCTATATTTTTATGTCTGATTACATGATGGCATTGCTTTTGAAAGTGAATGCTTTCATTAACTCAGAGAGTGTAATATTGATTTGAGGACAGGATCTAATCACTCCCCACCCCTCATTTTTTGCCCAGATAGGCAATTGCTCAGCATCCTATACTGAATCTTCTGATTTTTCATGCTACCTGAATCATAAACTCTATTTGACATGCTAATCATTTATTATTTCTTTACATTGTGTTTAATTCTAAATTAAGAAAGCATGTAAATAAAAGGATAAAACAAAGGTAAAATTAAGCAAAGAAAAAATAATAATTGAAATTGTATATGGAGTCAATAATAACACAGATTTTTTACCTTCCATCATAATTATTCAAGGAATGGGCCATAAATAGCATACCTTAGGCTTTTAAGCATCTAGTGAGAATAGACAAGTGTGTTACAGGATTCAAGACTCGTAAGTATAAAAAACTAACGCTCTTAAAAATTACAAATTACCTGCTCAATGAAACTATGATGAAGAACACCAGAATGTGGTAAAATATATTCTTTGTTTTTGTAACAAACAGAGCAACATTTTTACTAACAGGCTATTTTCAAGCCCATGGCTTTGACTTTCTGGTAAGTTTAATTTCACTACAGTTTTACAAATCGTAACTGTAAGAACAGAATCCATATCCTTCAACGTTTTTCATACCACTACACAATTTTTTAAAGATACTGTGCAGCCACAAATTCAGAAATATTCAAGCTGAGAAGGTCCCTGAAGTGCCTCGAAGGCATGCAAACAGTTGAGGGCAGGAGGACGATGAGCAATTCGAAGAGTTAGGCTAGAAAGGACATCTGCATGAGCCAGCTGAGAAGTGATAAAAGGTCATGTCTTACGTCTAACAGAAGTCCACACTCCCTCTGCTTGAAGGAAATGTTTATATGTAGGATAACCAGTGTCCCAGCTGTCTATTCCACCCATCAGTCTTTGTGCCACTGTCGCATTGTTGAAATTCTTATACATGTATAACACATTTTATGATCAGGTAGAAAATGTGTGCCTCAGAATTATGTATTTTTAAAGGTGAAATTTTGCTATTCTTAACTATTTATTTTTCTCAATGAAAGATTAGACCCCTTTACCAAGTGAAAACCTTAAAATTGAATCAAGCACATAATAAATGAAAAACTGAAATGCTTATAATATTCGTAATTCTTTATACTCCCCTTCTTTTATATCTCAACATTGCATAAGTTTTTCCCATAGGCCATGCGTATTTTGCTCATGATTATTTCTTATGTTTTATTTCTTATGATTTATAAAGGGATTTTTTTTAAGATTTTTTTTAACGTTTTTATTTATTGTGGGAGAGACAGCGAGAGCACACATGTGAGCGAGGGAGGGGCAGAAAGAGAAGCGAGAGAGAGAGAGAGAGAGAGAGAGAGAGAGAATACAAGCAGGCCCTGTGCTGCCAGCACAGAGCCCAGTGCAGGGCTCAAACTCACAAACCATGAGATCATGACCTGAACTGAGATCAAGAGTTGGGATGCTTAACCGACTGATCTACCCAGGCGCCCCACAGGGATTATTTCCAAATAGTAGTTAGCATATAGAAAAACTATTAATTTTAAATATCTTTGTATTGAACCAACTTAAGAACTGTTAAGGTTTTCAGTAGATTATTTTGATGTTGTAGTTAGATAATCCTATCACCCAAAGGTAATGATAGTATGGCTTCCTCTTTTCAATACTTATCCTTCTAATTTCTATTTAATGTTGTTCATTGACCTGAACTTCTTGGTTAATATTAAATACTGGTTGTGGCAGAGGGTGTAGTTACCTGGTATTAAACTATGTTTGAATTGCTGGATAAATCTCACTTGATCATAATGTCATCTTTCTATAGTGTATTAATGAATTTGATTAATTAGTATTTTATTTAAGACGCAACGGAACGTTCTCTTTGTGTTATCTTTATCATATTCCAGGGTCAGTTGTATGCTTTTTCTTCTCAAAAGCAAAATGGGATCGTTAATATAGCATGGGATTACCTGGTTTTGAAAATTAAATAACATTCATAATAACAACCATTAGATCCATTGTTAGGATTGGAGAAACTGTTATAATAGTAGAAGTAGTAAATGTGGTCTTCTATCTTAAAATAGATTCTTTTCTCACTTTGAGTCAGGTGATGAAGAACATAGGTTCTAAGGATATTTGAAGGTCAGCCCTGGTGTTCAAGTCATTATCGTTATTAACATTCACTAATTATATTCTGATATTTTTAATATTCAAGAATATAAAGTTATAGGGGTTATTAAATTGGGTGTGCATATGTAATATAGTATATTCTACAGTTTGTTTACAGAATTATTTTTTCCATTTTTACAATCTGGATTTTTCCAACATGTACAGTTAACAGGGAGGAAAACAGTAAATTAAAGCTTGATATACAGGCAAAGTCGAGGCATATAGTTTAACTACTCTGTGAATCTGTACAAAGGATGTGTTTTCCATGATTAGCTTCCATGTATTAAAGAGTACATTGATTTCCATTAATGATGCTCAAGTTGTAAATCAGCATATAATTTAGCATGCCAAAAGTTGTATTTGGCATGTAGCTTTGGGATCATAAAATCTGAATGTTTCTTCCCAGGAGAATTCCCAAGAAGACTTCTGTTTAAATTTTCTTTTGCTAAAGTGTACTTAATATGAAAGGTTTTTTATTATATACCAAGATATATACTAAGCAGAAAATTAGCTGTGAACACGACTGAAGGTACAGCCCAAACTGAAGATTTTCAATTATCAAAATTATCAACATTTCTTGATACAAAAAGAAATCTGGAGACTTTTCCAATATATCAGTGTTTGCTTAAGGGAAGGTGGAATAGGTCATTCTCATGATGATGCATGAGTGTCTCTTGGTGAGCAACCATTGTGGATGATCATTGTTTTTTTGTGACCCACATATTCCCGCCTGTAGGCATAAGTCCTTCTAACTGGTAGTTAGAAAAATACAATCTATTCCAATCTTTAACTTATTCTCTTGCTGTTATTCACCCTTCTTCGTGTTGAAGCTAAATTCTGAGTCTGGCACTATGTAAAAAGAGATTAGGCTACATGCAATAGCAGATCTTTAAAAAATCATGTAACATTACCAGGGAAAACGTTCAAATGAGAATGACTAGGAAGAGAGAGACATTTTCTTACACTCAGTTATTTCCCCCTCAGCATTTATGATCAATTTCCACTGAGCCTTCCTGAGGTTGATTCATGACCAGTAAATTTGTTTTCCAGATGACTGAACCTCTTAGACATCAGCTTTCTTGTTCTCCTGTCATTAACCATCTCAGGTAGAAGCTACTTTGCATAGCATCATTTTTCTAGAGCTAGTAGAAAGTACATTAAGTTGGGATTGAAAAAACATGGACTAACCACTACTGTATAAAGTGAGATAATTCCTTTAACTACTGTGTACATCTAGTCTGTCCAATCCAAATTACTGATATTCTTTTTTTTTTTTTTTTTTTAAATTTTTTTTTCAACGTTTTTTATTTATTTTTGGGACAGAGAGAGACAGAGCATGAACGGGGGAGGGGCAGAGAGAGAGGGAGACACAGAATCGGAAACAGGCTCCAGGCTCCGAGCCATCAGCCCAGAGCCTGACGCGGGGCTCGAACTCACAGACCGCGAGATCGTGACCTGGCTGAAGTCGGACGCTTAACCGACTGCGCCACCCAGGCGCCCCCAAATTACTGATATTCTTTAATATTACCTCTATAAGCATTGCTATTGATAAGCTTCTAAGGCATTTCTGAATGTAGTTTTTGTGTGAAGTGACTATATTCCCCTTCGTAGCTGGGATGAGAACGTGGCAAGCATTTCTTTTCAGTGAATTGGGAGAAAATTTATGTTGGTATTGGGTTTCAAGAAATCTTTGCAGAAGATGCCTAGGAATCTTCAAAACACACTTAAGGAAAGGGCTAGAAGAAGCAGTATTTTTCAAAGGAATTCTCATTCTAGAGTGCAGGGATAATATGGCAAAATGGGAGAAGATAGAGAGCCTAGAATAATGGACATGATGATAGGGAGCTTGTATCCTCATTCAGAATCATGATATGGGGCATCACAAAGTTTCAAGACCAAGGCTTACTGGAAGCATAATGCTAGGAAGATAAATTTGGAGAAACACTTAGTGTGAGGGAGTGGTGCCCTTGCTAGCTGTAGGAGCAAAAGAAGTGATAATCACCTTTTTGTACCATGAGACCATTTGCTTCTGAAAAGAGAGTGAGGCCCAGAAGAGGTAGTGGAAGAGAATGAATGCTCTCATGAAGGAGAAGGAAGCCAGATCTAAAAACAGATGAGAGGGTCAGGCTCTGCCTTCTCTCCTCCTGCCAGCTCCTCCCTCTTCCTACAGTCAACTCCCTGCACATAAAATACAAATGTAGAGATAGTGGGATCCAGACACACATCATTTATTATTCAAACTGGCAGTCTCAGCATCATCTCCCTCCAATGCACTACAGAAGTGGTTACTGAGAATATGGAAACAAATCACACACAGGAAAAGGATTCACTTCATCTGTTAGTCAACTGGATTTAACATTTTGAAAACCAATGAAATGCAACATAATCTAGCAGTTAAGAGCCTACACATCTGATGTCTCATAAGAGATGGGATCTTAACTCTGAGCTTTTTCAACTTCAGCTTCCATATGCATATAATGGGGCCATCAAGGTGAGGACCACAGTGTGCTTAGTCTAGGGTCAAGTACATGGTGATATCCCATACACTGGAGCGATTATTAATCTCCTACAAGCTTCATTACACTTTATCATAGTTAATGTTAACTTTCTCTCTTCCCCTCTGTGAAATGACAAAATACTACTGTTGTCTTCCTTGGGTAGGTCTACACCCAGCACAGTGCTTTGAACAGATATAATGTTTTGCTGCTAAACTTAGACTGCTCTTCTGTCTGAAAAGAAATCCCACGATGCCAAGAGTTGAGTGCATCTGGACATATGTACTCATTGTTCCCATCAACACAGCTTCCTTCTGCAATAAATTACACAAATATGGAGAATATTTTCTGTCTAGACTGATTCCAATGTGTTTGTCCATAATTATAGAATTGTTTTCTATATTTAGGTTCAATTAGTTCTAATTTTTTGGTAGGCCTGTTAATTAAAATTTACTAAACTACAATACAACATTCGAGGGGCCCTAAGTCCTAATGCATATACTGTCATATGAAGCCTAGACTTAGAAACTTTCTAGAGATAGCCACTGAACGAGAGCAATGTGGCTTTGCCAAATGAGTCCTTTCAATCTGGTGCACTTATTTCCCTCTCCTCCTCCTTCTCCTGCTTCTCTTCTTATACTTCTCCCTCCTCCTCCTTTTTTTCTCCTTCCTTTTCATCTTTTACTAACTAGAAACTTATTTCTCAGCACATGCTGAATGGGTTTCCTTCCTCACTTGGACCAATTTTGTGCCAAAGAACACTAATCATTTAAACTCTTGCTAGTCAAACTCTTGCTGGTTCTAGGACCAGAAGCAATGAAATCACCTGGGAATTGGTAATGCAGAAGCTGAGACCCCCACCTCATGTGATTAGTTTGAGAAGCCTTACCTTAACCTATTTTGGGGGGGATCTAGGGAAGATATGGTTTCACCCACTAGAGGGCAGTAGGACGTGTGCACCACTGAGCACCACATTTATTTCCCAAGTATGATTAAAAGTTCTTTTAAGAATCACCTGCAGTTGCCACAGGGATAGTATACTTAGTTCCTTTAAAGGAAAAAACCACAAAGTCAAACCAGGTTACATACAGAAATTCAACATGTGAGATTAATGAAAAAAGCAGTTCCATGACACTAGCATAGTATGAAGTCAGGTGCCAAATCCTAAATTGTATTTTTGGCTCTTGTTCGAAGGTCACAGAATTATAAAGCTGGAAAAGCCTTTGATAATCACCTCTGGGGCAACCTCTTTATTTTACAGATGACGAAGGAGACTCTGAGAGGTTAACTGGCTCTTCCAAATTCATATACTCACTATCTGCCAAGCCAAAGCTGGAACTACTATCAACAGACTCCCTACCAAGAGTAAAAAGTTTTTAACAAAACACTAAACATATCTCTGTAGTATTCCATGGTAAAATGGAGTTCATTTTTATGCTTTACACATATGGTGGGTTTAACACTATTAGTTCTTGTTTCTTAAGAGGGAAGATAGAAAGGGAAGCATGTGTGTGTGTGTGTGTGTGTGTGTGTGTGTGTGTGTGTGTATGTGTGTGTGTGTTTCCCTTCAGCTATTTACATGCAATGGCACTACCATCAGAAACAAAGTAGATGTCTGCAGCTCCAGACCCAAAGTGTCCACATGTAAATATCAACCAATCATTAGGTATTGAGTAACCATAATATTCATGGCACGGTTTCACATTCCTTTTAGCATGATGCTAGCATGGTTTCTGCTCTTGGTGGTCTTTGGTTTTGTGTGTTATAATAGCTTGGCTGGTAACTGTTTTTAATTCTCAGTCCCATATGGTTTTTTGCATGCAAAATGGGATCAACAACATTGTGTCAGACCCAAAGATACAGAAGATGATGAAAACTGAACTGGTAGATCCTCATTCATCTAAGAAGCTGGCGAGGCTTTACAGAGAAAGGAATCCTAATTGCACATACAACACCCTCAGTACAACTTGCTCACATGTCTTCAAAATGACCTTTTAAAGAATGTTTCAAATGTCAGTGCTTTTTTAGAAAACATTGAACCAAACATGGAAATCGCATGAGAAAAAATTCGGAGTCTCCAATTAAAAGAACAAAGCTACATTTTCAATTCCCTCTTCCCTTTTCTCTTATCAATGCAATTATTTAAGAAAAACTAAAGTTATGTAAAGTTAGCAGACACATTCCATTGGTTGCCTTTTAGTTTTGTTGATTGTTTCCTTTGCAGTGCAGAAGCTTTTTATCTTCATGAGGTCCCAATAGTTCATTTTTGCTTTTAATTCCTTGCCTTTGGAGATGTCTCAAGTAAGAAATTGCTGAGGCTGAGGTCAGAGAGGTTTTTCCCTGTTTTCTCCTCTAGGGTTTTGATGGTTTCGTGTCTCACATTTGGGTCCTTCATCCATTTTGAATTTATTTTTGTGAATGGTGTAAGAAAGTGGTCTAGTTTCATTCTTCTGCATGTTGCTGTCCAGTTCTCCCAGCACCATTTGTTAAAGAGACGGTCTTTTTTTCCACTGGATATTCTTTCCTGCTTTGTCAAAGATTAGGTGGCCATACTTTTGTGGGTCCAATTCTGGAGTCTCTATTCTATTCATTGGTCTGTATGTCTGTTTTTGTGCCAATACCATGCTGTCTTGATGATTACAGTTTTGTAGTAGAGGCTAAAGTCTGGGATTGTGATGCCTCCTGCTTTGGTCTTCTTCTTCAATACTACTACTTTGGCTATTACGGGTCTTTTGTGGTTCCATATAAATTTTAGGATTGCTTGTTCTAGCTTTGAGAAGAATGCTGATGCAATTTTGATTGGGATTGCACTGAATGTGTAGATTGCTTTGGGTATTATTGACATTTTATGACATATCAGACAAAGGGCTAGTATCCAAAATATATAAAGAACTCACCAAACTCCACACCCAAAAAACAAATAATCTGGTGAAGAAATGGACACTTCTCTGAAGAATAGACACTTCTCTGAAGAAGACATCCAGACAGCCAATAGGCAATGAAAAGATGCTCAACATCACTCCTCATCAGGGAAATACAAATCCAAACCACACTGAGATATCACCTCATGCCAGTCAGAGTGGCTAAAATGAACAAATCAGGAGACTATAGATGCTGGGAGGGATGTGGAGAAATGGGAACCCTCTTGCACTGTTGGTGGGAATGCAAACTGGTGCAGCCGCTCTGGAAAGCAGTGTGGAAGTTCCTCAAAAAATTAAAAATAGATCTACCCTATGACCCAGCAATAGCACTACTAGGAATTTACCCAAGGGATACAGGAGTGCTGATGCATAGGGGCACTTGTACCCCCAATGTTTACAGCAGCACTTTCAACAATATCCAAATTATGGAAAGAGCCTAAATGTCCATCAACTGATGAATGGATAAAGAAGTTGTGGTTTATATACACAATGGAATACTACGTGGCAATGAGAAAAAATGAAATATGGCCTTTTGTAGCAACATGAATGGAACTGGAGAGTGTTATGCTAAGTGAAATAAGTCATGCAGAGAAAGACAGATACCGTATGTTTTCACTCTTATGTGGATCCTGAGAAACTTAACAGAAGACCATGGGGGAGGGGAAGGGAGAAAAAAAAGTTACAGAGAGGGAAGGAGGCAAACAATGAGAGACTCTTAAATACTGAGAATAAACTGGGGGTGGAAGCGAGGGGAAAGTGGGTGATGGGTATTGAGGAGGGCACCTGTTGGGATGAGCACTGGGTGTTGTATGGAAACCAATTTGACAATAAATTTCACATTTAAAAAAAGTTAGCAGACATAAGCATTTGGATATTGATGGCTATAATGCAAGCAGATTCCTAGAGTCTCAGTTATTGAGCAAACCTCCAAAATAAAAAAAAAATATGGTGAAACAACATCTGAGTGGGGAGACCCCAGCAACAAAGAAGCTCCAAAATTAGTGCATATGTTTCTTAAAGAAGTATCGAATCTTGCTTAATTTCTATGTTGACAAAAAATTTCAATCCAGCTCCCAAATAAATGTTTCCAAGTTACTTCCCATGTACCACCTCTCTTTTAACCTTTATCCTGTGCAAATGATGTCATAACCAATGGTAATAATTTTACCGGTTGTAACTGTTTATAGTGTTAGCCACAAAATCTTTTTTAACTTTTTTTTATTTTGAAGTTTATTTATTTGACAGAGACACCGAGAGAGAGACAAAGAGAACAAGTGAGCACAGAGTGGAAGGGAGGGAGAGGGAGAGAGAGAATCCCAAGCAGGCTCTGCACTGTCAGCACAGAGCCTGATGTAAGCCTCGAACTCATGAACCATGAGATCATGACCTGAGCAGTAACCAACAGACACTTAATCGACTGAGTCACCCAGGCGCCCCACAAGATCATTTTTAATTATCAGAATATGAATGTGAAATATAACTGCTAGGATTCAATCAGTCTGAATAAAAGATGCAAGTAGTTGTTTCTATTTTAAACTGAATAGGCAACAGTTTAGCAAAAAAAAAAATGACAATATCTAATCAATTGAGCAAATACATAATCCCTAACCTGTAAACAATTTAAATTGTTAACTATTTTTATAGGGTGTTTCCCCTACTATAAAAACAGTATGACCATAAAGAAAAACAGTAGCATTTAATAAACTTTATTTTTAGCATTTATATAAAAATGTATATGCAGTTATTTTAGGAGAATATTACCATTTGGAGTTACGCTATGTATTTCATCTGAGAATATTCTTTCTTTTTTTTCCCCACTATAATAAAAAGAATAGTTCTCAATTATTGCCAGTAATATTAGTGGCATATTCATGTTTATATCTCAAATATGCTTTTAATTTTCTGAAGCAGAGGCAAATTGCTGGTGATATCTTAATGTTTAGAGGTGGTTAATGCCAAAAGGCTTGGATCTGATCTTAAACTGAATATTTCCCAGATGTGTGGCAGGGTGAAAGGTGGAACAGCTAACAGAAACCAACTTCCTATCCATGTTAGACTTACTTAGGTGAGTTTTAAGTAAGGATTAATTAGACAATGAGACTTCATAAGCAGTCACCCTCACAGCTCCCACAGATAAAAGCTGAGGACCTGTTCAGTTGTAACATAAGCCATATGTTGAGAAAGAGTAGTTATCAACTACAATTGTCTCCTTGCACCTTGTTTATAATGCCTTTTTAGTCAACTTTCTTTTGAAAATCAAATACTTTTGGAAATGTTGAAAAGCTATTCACTGAAGGATTAAAGAACTTGCAGTTTTTGAGTATCAGCTATTGAAGTAGCAAAAATATATGCAAAACATTTAATTCATACGGATGAGCTCATAAATATAAAAGGACAGCTTAAGAATGACAAGAGGAAACTGCTATTAATGTGGCTTATCCTAGACCAGCTTTGTACTAGCAGATACCCTGGGGACACTAAGGCTCTAAAAACTCTATGTCTCCGTGGGAAGCCAGGCTGCCTATTTCAGGAAGAGGAATTTGGCACAAATTCACAGTTGTTTGTCCAGATTCAGCAGAGGCTAAAGATGAATTGGAACAAGATCTTGCCAGTTAGCCATTCTGAAGGGCGGACAAGACTTTGCCACCTACAACAGCTGTTTTCTGTTGGAGCCTAGAAGGTAATTTTGCCAGGACTACTTAGAAGGTCTGAGCCATAGATGTCAAAACAAATGTTTTTGATATTGAATATATGCTCATTCCGTGGTATTTTTCACTTAAGTTATCGTGTCAATATGGGTGCTGGTTGAGGTTGGAGGTGTTAATGAAGAAGAGAGTGGTGTCAGGTTAAAAGCCTACTATCAAAATATGCCAAACTATTAGGACAAGATCTGCTTCAACACACATCATAAAAACTAGATTTGGTGAAGTCAAAAAAAAAAAATCAATGAAATGTACCTGTTTGCTAAAAGTAAGAGCAAAATCTTCATTTGTAATATCAATTCTTCCAATATATCATATATCAACAAGTTATTCTGGATAGGGATCTACATGAGATAATTTTCCTTATATAGTTTTCTCCTTAATCTTTTTAAAAGTATTTATGAACATAGGTAAGACTGTCAGGCTATGGTAAGAATTAAGGGAAGTATGAAGAATCTGAGAAAGTATCTTGCAAAGAAAATAACTATATGTTTTTCTGCCTCTAATAAATTGGTCCAAAAATTCTGTTTACTTAAAGACTTAGTGTGTCAATACTTTGCTTCAATTTAAAAGTCAAAAATACCTCTGACTTTCCAACACATTTACCTTACACAGTAATTAGCGAGCAAGGGCAACTGAAAAAAGAAAACAATCAGATTCCAGTAGGTAGTACACTCCTCACTCTCTAGGGATGCCAGTATTTTTGGAAGAGCTGAATGAAGTTGAAAGGGAAAAAAAAAATGAAAACAGTGGTCAGGTACAGGCATTTCACAGGATGGTGTTCATATCCCTTGAAGTTTGTGAGTGGGCAGACAGCTAAGAAAATATCTCAGAAGCTCTCTTTTCGGAAATCAAGTTTGTGTAACTGGACAAGACATGTGCCACAAGTCTGTGCAATTAGATCACATAGCCTAGTACCACAAACATAATTATTAGCGGCTGTTTTTGTTGAATGGCAGGTTAGAAAAACAGTGAAAAGAGGAGTTGATGATGATGAATGGGGAAGGGCGTGAAATGGCTGTGCTCTTCTAGGAGCTTTTAAGTCTCAACATAAAGAAAAGACTCTGTCATCCTCTCCGGACTTAAAGTGTTGACTGAGAAAGCAAAGAGGGATGAGAAGGCTGTTTGTAGGCTAGAGGAATAAAGATAGGATCTCCCACCATGTCAGAAAGTTGTTAAGCACTCAAGGTGAAAACACCCATTGGGGTTTCAGAGTCAACAAGTAATTGTTTGTATTTGGACACTGGCAGCAGACTTCATTACCTTAACATTCTTGACCAAGTTTCTGAGGCAAAGGACAGACCTTTGGTGTGGACTGAGTCCACTGGAGTGGTGTGGACTGAGATTCTAGACTTCAAGGTTAGGGGACTTTTTTAAAGCTTTTCAAATAGGTTCTTATGACTGCACACCTATGTAAGGAGAAGGAATAAAGTGGTCTTTGACTTTTGTTGTGGAAGAAGCGAGTAGAATTTAGGAGGAAAAGATTGAGCAGAATAATTCTGTACTTAGGTTTGGGACTTCATTTTATTCTTTCTCTTCCAATACCATGCAAGTTACGGTGGCTCTTTTCATGCTCGGTAGGTGGCTTTCATACACAGTAAACATCCAGTATTTTTTAATGTTTTCATAGGATTACATAAGGTAATCAGTCCCTCGAGGTAACGACTCATAACTTTGAGTTGAATATATATACCCAAGATTAATGTGAGGGATCAGTCTCTGGGTCAGAGACCCAGTAGAAGAAAAATTGGGCCAGTGGAGGGGGACAATGTTGTGCTCCTCTACATTCCTATCTGCCACAGAAGGTGAAAATGAACTGGCTTCTGATTTTACCCAAGTACCCAGGGTCGCTTGGCACCCCAAATTAAGAAGGGATATCTGCCAATAGCTTTCTCTCGTTTCCTCTTTCCAGAGGAAAGTAAGTAGGCCAAAGTTGAAACAGGTACTTTGCACATTAATTTATTCAGATAAATTAATTTGTTCCATGATTCTATATTGGGCATCTGCTATGGGCAAGGTGCTGGTAGTACAGATGTGGCCCATACAACAAACAAAAGAGTCATGCTTTCAATAAACTAAGGGAAAATTGAGACTCTACCTCCAACCAAATTCATTCTCCTTGTTCTTCGCTGTAGTTCTCACTTCTGCCCAATGATCCACGATCAGAGTTTTGAAAGAAGTTGCAATAGGCATACTGAACCATTTCTCCTTGATAAGAAAATTGGCCTACTTCTTTTATCAGTGCATCAAGAATTAAGTTCAGCTACAGAGTAGCTGTAACCTGTCCATAAATAAAAACTGCTTAATAGAGTTTTATTCCTCAGCCCCATTTCTATGGTCTGCCATGGTTTAATCAAGCTTTTTGAGCTTTCTCAGAGCATGTCTATTTTTATTTATTTATTTATTTGCTTAGTTTTTTAATTTTTATGATTGTATTTTAACCAGTTTGTATAAGACAGTCGTGCATGTTTCTATTCATATATCTATTTAATAACACTGACCAAAAATGTATACTGTATTATGGTCCTGGATTTCTAGGTCTGTTTTGGTAAAATAAGGAGACTTTAAATATAGCTCCTCCTAAAATTAAATTATGACACTAGATTTGACATCTCTTTGGACATCATTTGTAAAGATTCTTATACGAAAACAAACAGGGTTTACTTTGAATCTTACCCAAGAATAATCTCCACTGAAATATTTCAATGTTTGTACTAAATTAAATTATATTATAATCAGAGTTTTCTTTTGGCTATCTAGAATTAGTAGGAGAGGAGGAAACATTTGCAATAGAAATCAAATAGTATGAAACTATTGAATACTACTTGATTTTTATAGATATTTGAATTAATTTACTAACCTGACTTGCTAAAAAGCCAACCACTTTGCCTAGAAATGTATTTTGCCATTTCTTTTTTTTTTTTAATTTTTTTAATGTTTATTTATTTTTGAGACAGAGAGAGATAGAGCATGAACGGGGGAGGGTCAGAGAGAGAGGGAGACAGAATCTGGAACAGGGTCCAGGCTCTGAGCAGTCAGCACAGAGCCCGACGCGGGGCTCGAACTCATGGATGGCGAGATCGTGACCTGAGCTGAAGTCGGACGCTTAACTGACTGAGCCACCCAGGCGCCCCGCATTTTGCCATTTCAATGGCAGTTTGACAAATTATTTTCAAGTTTTTAGCTTCTGTTTTCCCTATCCCATATCTATACACTGAAATTTTAATCATCATAAATTTTTATAAATTATCATATTTCAGGTGAATTTAATCATTATTTGACAATACTATATACACTAGTCTGAATTGAGCAAGTGAATTCAAATTCCTTCTTACAATTGATTATATGAATTAAATAATATTAATTGAGTCTTCTGGAGGGGGATGTTTTCAGATTTTGATAAATAAACATAAATGAAAACATTTCTTCAAAATATAATATTGTGGCATTTCATCCAGCGTAACTAATGTATCCTACAAAGAAGTTAAGACAACTTTTCTCTGCATATATTTTTTCCCCCAAATTTTAAAGGTTTTCACGATTTTGGATAAAATTTTGAGTAAAGTGAAACATTTGCAGTTAGCGTGATTTAGGTCAAGTCAGTGCAGTCATTCTATTTCTTGCAGTGTTTCTCCTCTATCAACTTTTCAGTTTTGGTTTTCTCTTCATCTCTTTTTTTCTATAATCTGGATCCCAGAAATATTTTATGTGTCAGAACTCAGGTACATAATAGTTGTAACCTATCTTCTAGTCTTAAATACTAAATTTTCAGCACGTTTTACTCAGACAAGTTGACTAAGACTTGCACTAAGACGAGTGTGAAATAACACTTGCCTAAAATGCTGATAAATAATTATTTCCTGACATAATTCAATAAGGTTAAATGGACAAAAAGCAATCTTTGGAGAGGGAAATAGAAAAGAAAAATTGTTGTATTATTAAATCTATTGATCTAGCACAGTGCCATGAAGAGACCTTCAATGACCGCCTGCAAGTATTTGTTGACTGATGATCAATCGGGAACACTCCAGAGTCACATTTAATTTGCAGTTAAAAATGCAGCAGAAAATTATTCTTTAACACACTTTAACAATTAATTTACAATTGGGAGTACTGTCCCTAAAATTGTGTTGTTACTTTCTGGTACTTTTAACGGTAGGTCAATGACAATGGCTAAACTATAATACTGTTCAATTGAATATAGCCTTAAATTGAGAAGTGATTTAGAATTTGCCACTGTGTTCATCAATAAGGCCAAGCTAATGACTACATTTGTCTTTGAAGCACCAGTTAAAAATGTCAAAAGGTCATTCTGGTCTTTAACAAATTAAGAAAAATACGTATCCTCTTATACAGAGAATTTTCTGCTAATGCGGGTCCTGTTTATGTCTGCGGTTCTAAATTCATGTCACGGTATCTCAAAGAACTGTGGATGATAGAGAAACTAAATCATTTCGGTTGCATTATGCTGAAAGGGCATCTGGAGTCTAAAATAGCACAGGGTGGCCCAGAACTAGGCTAATGATTAGCCCACTCTGGTGTCCTCTTTTTAAAAGTGGGGAGATCATTCCAGAGCAAGTATATGCCTTTAACTCTGGGTGGAGGATAACAGATCAAGTGACTACTGATTTGTAGCAATTTCTTGGCCATAAGCATAACAACAGAGGGGTCACATGGTCCCTTAATTTTTAGAATGGGGACACAAGTAGCCCTATGAGAATGCATGTAAAATACTTAAAGGAGTAACTGAAGGCACTTAAGTTTCAACCAACATTTCCACACTCTTATTCAGGGTAAGAAAATGATGATTATAATAATCTTCTTGCAAATCTCTAAAAAAAATTACCTATAGACAACGATAAGGTATATTTGTACACAAATACCAAGTCCACATGGCTATAGTCATGCAGATGTTGAGTCCCACACGTATCAAAAATACACAAAAGAGGGGTGCCTGGGTGGCTTAGTTGGCTGAGTCTCAGACTCTGGATTCTGGCTCAGGACATGATTCCAGGGTCGTGGGATCAAGCCCTGCATCTGGCTCCACGCTGAGGGTGGAGCCTCCTTAAGATTCCCTCTCCCTCTCTCTTTCAATCAATCTCTCTCTCTCTCTCTCTCTCTCTCTCTCTCTCTCAAAATAAATAAATAAACATTTTAAAAATACACAAAAGAAAAACCTAGGACTTCTTTCCACATTCTTTAAAATTTTTTCATTGATGTTAGGCTGCTAACATTATGTGTGTCTATTCCTGTTTGTGGTTCTGTTTCTCTGTTTCTGTCAATGCTTTTTTTATGTCAAAAACCTGCTCCATTTCTGAACTGTAGTGTATAGAACAGTGTGTGGTCCTTGCACCAACAGATTCAGCCATTCCCTAGGAAATGGCTAGAAATTCAAATTCTCTGGCGCCTCCCCAGATCTAGTAAATTAAAAAGCCCAGCAATCTGTTTAAACGAAGCTTCCAGATAATTCTGATGCATGCTTAAGTTTGAGAACAGCTGATATAAAAAAATGAGCCAACTTCAGCAGATAGTAAATACCTATTCAATACCCACTTCTCCAGATTCCATGCAATCCTATGAACTGTATGCAATTAGTCCCAATTTGCAAATGAGGAAACCAAGACTCAGGAATTATAAATCACTTATTCAAAGTCATTTTGATGGATGAGTAACAAAGCTGAGATGCTAAGCCAAGTTCTTCTGCTCTTTTAGAGCCATTTCCCTCTCATTTATACTTCTTCCATTAATTTCGTCACATAAAATGTGACTTTGATGTTCCCTTTAAAATTTTGTGTGTATATGTGTCTGAAATTACTGGCCACCTCATTGTGTGTGTGTGTGTGTGTGTGTGTGTGTGTGTGTGCGCGCGTGCGCATGATTGAGAGACAGACAGACAGATGGTGGAAGGCAGGGTGGAGAGAAATGAAATGGGAATATAAGTAGGCAATACAAAAAATAAAAGTAGTATCACAAATGTTGCTGTCCAGTTACTCTCAATTTACAGCATTAGAAACATTTTGGCATTCTTTCAAGACAGTTAAGCTAGAGTCTAGATGCAATTTTTGATATTGTTGAATCAAGTAAATATGCAATTCCAAACAGGGCTACTTAAGCTAAGAGCCTTACCCCTCAGCTATGTGCTCTCCTTTCCCAGTCTTCAAAAACACATTCTCTTCTTCCTTTTTGCATTCACCACTCATAGACTATTTTGCAGGGCATATGCTACCCATGAATTTGGTGACAGTTTTCTACTCATAATTTCTGTGAAACTTTTTGAGCTCATGTAATTGAAGCAAACAAACAGCATCAAATGCTGTTAAAGGTGATCAGACAGATTTCATTCAGACTACTGTAGTAAGGGAGAGAGATTACAATATTAACTGAGCTCAACTCCAACTAAGCCAAAGATGAATGAGGTTCTAAGGGAGAACAAAGGATTGTGAGACTGGAGGAGGTGAGAAAAAAGAGAAGAGTCTACATGGAAGTGAAAAATTATGGAAGGGAATAAGTAGAGAATCACTGAAAATAGTTTGGGAAGGTAGGTTTGGACAATGTGTGATTTAAAGCTGGATAGAATTGTGTTTTCTTAAGTAAAGACTCAGCATAGGACCTGAGGTCACCTTTAGGGACAGAGCCTATTGCAGGTGGAAGGCAGGCTTAAGTGTGGTCAAGTCTCTTTGCAAAGTGTTCAGGGAAGATCCTTTGTGCTCTGTGAGAGCAGCAGTTACATAATGTGCTGAGGTTTCAATTAATTTAACTTTCACATTAAAGAGAAATGAAGACATTATTTGAAATATTTTTAATTACTATGATGGAAACTATTTAGCTTTGAAAACTGCTATTTTTTTTTTTTCTGGACATAATTTTATGAGCCTAGAATCTATTGGACTTCCTAGATGTAAAGTAGCATTTCACTGTCAAAAACCATGAGTGGAATCATGTTTTCAAGAAATTAAAGAGTGTAAATGAACTACCAGCTGAAATAATAATTGCTGTATAATTTTTGCAACCTTGGTAATTATGAAGCAAAATTATACCCCATTAGATTGTTTGCAAATTATCACAATTTTTATAACATAAGAAAATTATATTTGTTTTATCATAAATATAAAAGATAAAACTAACATAATTTGTTCTAAATATAAGCCTAAATATTATCATGTTTCCCCAGAATTTTGCACATTTGTGTAGAACTTCACTCTCTGGAATGTAAGAAAGAATGTATCAAAAAGAGATTCTAGGATTTCTACACAAAACCTCATATCCTGTACTCAGAAAAAAAACACCATCAAAACCTGCTCATAATTTTGACTCAATTCTAACCAGACCTCATATTAATTTATCAGCTTATTTTAATGGAGGTACTCATAAGCCCCTTAGAGCATCCTACTTTCACAGCAGAGAAAGTCATTAGAGATAATGTCATCAAGAAAAATATTAAATTTTTATTAGTAATCTCCATATATGAACAAAAAAGTGAATGAACTTGAAGATGAAGGTGCCAAATTATTTTTTAATAAAGTCTAAAAAGCTATAAAACTTTAATTACCTAGAAAATTAATCTATATAAAAATTAATCTCTTTGTGTTAACTAATCGGTATGTGTCTCTAAAATACCTTTTGAAATCTAAAAATCAAGTGTCTGCTAGAATATGGAGAAAAGTATTCAAAACAGATAAAACACTCTTTATTACTGCCTTTTTTATTTTGCTATTTTTAACTTTATTCAACAAAACCTGATTTAGTGGAAAGAGAATGGGCCTTGGATACAAACATTGAACCTACCCTACCCCAGGTGAGTGTGTGTTCACCAATTGATTGAATTTCTCCAAGGCCCAATTTCAACATGTACAGAAAATAATGCTTAGCTGATAATACGTTTTGTGAGACTGAGATATGAATATTAAAAGTATATGATACAAGACAGTCATTCTGTATTAGTTCTCGATTTTTATACTATTACTCTCTTCCAATTCAACTTACCCCAACCGGTGCTTTTCTTAACCAAGAAAGCTGCCTTGAGACTTCATGCTCTAGATAGCCTTTCTGATCCATGTCTGACACCCCTTTTCTCACAATTTTAATAATGAATAGTTGAAGAGCCATACATATATTAAGAAAGTTTAAAGGAGTTTCAGATTTGTAATAATTGCCTATAAATAACAAATATTTATATTTTGCAATCCACTGACTTTTCCTTTGAAGTATACACATTTTGGCATTTCCTTTTACTTTCATTTTCATTTTATTTGGATGTAGAGTTATTAATTTATCTCAAGGATTTACAAATTTTACTATACTATCGAAAGAAAAAAATTCTGTATTTAATGAATGCTGAGTTTTCCTTTATTCAGCTAGTTGCTGGACTGCCCACTCATTGATTCATTATGATTCATTCAATAAAAATATATTGAGCTCATATTATGAACCATGTATGTATGCCCTGTTCTAATTTTTTTAAAAAAATGAACATCACTGCGATTTCAATGGTTCTTTGAGAAAGATACACTACGGAGATACGACTCACAGGTGATTCTCAAGACCGCAGATGGAGCCATTTTAGCCCCATACTCTAGGGTATGGCCACACAATCTCTGAGGTGTATAGTGTAAAGGTGATAACAACTCCAGAAAGTCAGAGTCGGGAGTACAGGCCTTTTTATATTAGTATATAATTAGAAATTATAATTAGAATATATTATATTGTATATATTATATTATATTATATTATATTATATTATATTATATTATATTATATTATATTATTTGGGACACTTGACAACAATCCTGAGAAAGAGATTTAGTTTAGAGAAGTTAGGATTTGTTTACTACACTATACTAATTATAATATGTTTCAGTACATTGTCTAAAACTATCAAACATTATAATTTTGAGTAAAATGTTCGGAGCGAAATAACAGATGTGACAGATTCTGGATTCGTGAGGCTCTGACATTTATGGAGCTGCTTCCAAGTTTCACAACAAAGTTTTTCAAAAGTACATTCTTCACCCAGGAGAGCATCACTGCTACTCAATAAAATACAATCTATACTTGTATCGAGAGTGGTCCCCACAAAGTACAATTGGTGGAGTCAACCATAGCTCAAATACACACTGAATCCCTCTCCCTCCCCCATGCCTTTCTTTACTCATTCACTTTTCTCCACACAGATTATTCTCCTCGACTTTTCAAATTCTTACCTACTAAAATCCTATCCCTGAAAGATTCACCCAAAACATCAACCATCTACTTCAGGACAACATTTTATTATTTAAAATCATGACAATGTATTTTCTCTCTCATATAGCACTTAAAACATGTTCCTTGTATTGTAATTAATTATTTGTGTCCTTGTTCTACCCAGTTTTAAAACTCCTTGATGGTAAAGACTGTGTCTTGTCTTTGCCTCCTCCATAGTAAGAGATAACATAAATCCTACAGTGTTGCTTAATAGGTATTAGCCAAATTAATTTACTCAAATAATCTCTAGGATTCCTTTATATATTCATGTTCTGTTTATTTAAGAGAGAATAATGGAATTTTGCATTTATTTTTATATCTAGTTTTCCCCTTGTCTGTACCAATTTTATTAAAGTTTTACTTGCCTTTTACTTTCTCCTACTTTTTAAAGTTGCCTCTTACTTTAAAAAAAAAAAAATGTTTAAGGAGAAAGTTACGATGATGGCCAATAGCTTGTTTATTCTAATAGCCCCAAAAGAGAAGTATTCTTGGTCCAACCTGATTGCTGGGGAGAAAATCAGTCAGATGCTTCTCTTCTGGAGAAGGATGAAAAGCATAAACTGGAAGAGAAACTTGTGAATGGCCCTCCTCAGATTAACTACCCAATGATTCATCAAAACATAACTCATGCCTTGGCAAGTTAAAAGAAAAGATGATTTACATGAAAATTGTGACTTCTAGGTTATTTCCATTTGGACTTCATCAGTTTGCAAAATCCTCCCCATTACTATGGTGATGTTCCATTCTTTGGTAGAATCTGCTCATAAACAGGAGCTGATTTATGTCACAATCACTTGTAATGTCAATAATCAAACTTCATCATGTAGGATTTTAAGTATAATTCAAAATAAACTTTACAGATTGCTATTATTTACTTACATGAATTTGAATTTGCCAAATACCGGCTTTTTCTAATATGGTTTTTAAGTAATATATTTTTATATAAAATACTTCCTATTTTCCAGAATACAGCATGGTTGATACCTTGAGCCTTATTAACTCCCTAATCTCACTCCTTATGACTTTCTGCCTTGCTCCTTGTTCTCTAGTTGGTAAATCAAACTTATGATTTTTCTGGAAAACACCATACTGTTTTCACCTTAATGCTTTTGTTCGTGTCTTCCCACCTTTCCCCTGAATGCCTCTTGTGCAATCTTCAAAACTCAGTTCAAGTCTCAACTCCAAAGAGGAAGTCTGCCTTGGAGCCACAGCCAATATGAGCCACATTTATTTTTGCCTCTTTTGTCTTCCATATTAGCTCTCACTATCACTTAATATGTTTTTTGTAATTCTCTGTGTATTTGTCTTTTACTCCCAGTAGAGCACAGATTTTGATTGAGGAGGAGGGGTTTTAGATTTTGATTGATTCATTTGATTTTATGTTCCCATTTCCTACAAGAGTGCCCTTCTCCTCATAGGTCTTCCTATGTGTCTGAATTAAACTGTCCCAAAGCTCTTAAACAGATTTAGAAAGCCACTTGGAATATTCATCTTTTAAGAGACATCAAAACTGATGCTGTTACAACAAATTTCACTACAAGAATATGTCTTTAAATTTAAAAAAACAGCTGAAATATATGAATGGGAAATATAATTTGTGTTCCCTTTCATTGATGATATAATTTTTAGGTGTTAGTTTCTTTGAGTAACAAAACAGTACTTTATAACTTTTGAGATAATTGTATGCTCATATAAGTTGTAAGAAATACAGAAAAATTTGTATGTCTTTCACTTACTTTCCCTTAGGAGGTCATCCTTTAATTGGCATTGAATTTTGAACCAAAATACACTAAGTTACTAGTCTAACAACCATAATGCAAAATTCTGGTTCTCCTTTGCAAAAATACTTTTTTTTTAAGTTTCTTTTTTTTTTCTTTTTAGTGTTTGTTTATTTTTGAGAGAGAGACAGAGAGACAGAGTATGAGCAGGGGAGGGGCACAGAGAGAGGGAGACACAGAATCCGAAGAAGGATCCAGGCCCTGAGCTGTCAGCACAGAGCCCAACGCAGGGCTCAGACCCGTGAACCATGAGATCATGACCTGAGCCAAAGTCTGATGCTTAACTGACTGAGCCACCCAGGCGCCCTGCAAAAATACTTTTTATTGGAAGACTTGATCATTCTCACCAAAGAACATAGAACACTGGAGAGATTTTTTATGAAAAATGGATAAGTCCTCTAGACTTGAGCCCCTCAGAAAGTCACTTTCGTATTAACAGATGTTTATAGTAAAGACAGTCATTGTTCATTACCACAAAATTATCAGATTATAATTTGCTGGCATATGTTATACCATAAAAGTTCTTTTTCAGAATTTGAAAGACCCTTAAATCATCTAGTTCTTCCCACTTTGTATTTTGAAGCATAGTGAACCTTTTCACGCTAGTCTTAACTGGTTACAGAGTGGGGAAAATGGTTCATTGACTGAATGGATTCTTTCAATATCGAGATTCTATTTTGTGCAAAGCAGAAAAACCCAGGGGTTTCCAAGCTATATATGATATATCATGTCCAGTGCATGCTCAGAAGTGATTGGTCAAGGATTTGGTAACATTTGTCTCACGTTTCTCCTTTTGTCAACTCAGTCTGTTACTATAGATTAACCCCACTACATCTTGTTCACCTTCAAAAATCCTGCTTTACTCTTTGCTTCAATCTTTCATTCTAACAATTTCTAGTTACAAAAGCATATATAGGGAAGATCTTGCAATTTACTGACAGTGCTTACTTGTTTCTTAGGCAAAGTAAATACTGGCCTAAATATTTTGCCCCAGAATTCAACCTCCTGCCTCACTCTGTATCTTCTGCTTGTGACATAAAATATATTAGATTCCCTTCCCTGATACTTAGACATTTTCCTCTGTGGCATGCCTATTAAAGACTATTATCTTGATGAGTCATTTTGTCAGATGGTTTTCCAACAGGATTCCCTTGAGACAATGGGAAAGAGAGGGGAGATATGATTGAGAGACAAGTAGTCAGAGATGGAGAGAAATAGTTTGAAAGCCAGAAGCTTAGGTATTGGACCCATCATTACTGACCTGTGTCACCTCATCATCTTGTATCAGTTATATAATCTCATATCCTCTGGTTTGTTTCATCTGTAATTAAGAGCAATGCCCATCTTAGATGAGTGTTGTGAGAATTAAAGAAATAAACTATAAGAAAATATTTTAAAATATGCAAATAAGTGAGTGTATTTGTTTGTACCTTGAGGGCAACTAGCTGCATAAGGAAACAGGATACTAATAATACAGATACGGTCTCCTTCACCCTTTGTAACCTATCCTTGGTTTGAGCTTGCCAACTGAGATTTATTTCACCCTATTATTGAGGGAGTGTGTTGTGTTAGGTCAGAGGCTTCCTACAAGATACATGGAAAGAATGATTCATTCATGGCATGTAGTCTAGCTCTCTGGTTTTGTCAACTTTGCAGTGGGGGAACTCAAACATTTCTATTGGCCTCCACATGGCTGGTCCACGTAGGACGGATGAGGAGGAAAGAAGGTATTCATGTCTTAAGAACAAGCCACTCTTTCCCTACGGGAAGGTATTTGTATAAACATCCAATTTGTTGAGCACATTTAGAACGGCATTTCTTATGACAGTTGATACATAATAAATGATAACGTATAATCACCTTTCAGATTTTATGGGCTAAGCCAATGGGAATTTGTATGTTCTGTCCAGGATTTACATAGTTTGGTGAAGGAGGAGTTCCAAAATCTATTAAGTGGGAGAGGAAATTTATTTTCTTTAATAATATTTAAGGAGGCACTAAAGCTCTAGCTGCAGGCAAGTTCTAATTATTTTATACGTACCAGCTCATTTATTCCTCACAACACGACTAGGAAGGAGGTACTATCGTGTTGCCCATTTTACAAATGAAACGTAAACACAAGCGGTTCAGTGACTTCTCCTGTGGTCATTCACCAGTAAATGTAAAGCCAGATTCAAACCCAGACACTCTGGATCCAGAAGCCTTTGCTATTCACCTGAGAAAGCTTTTCCGAGTTCTAGAATAAGAAGTAGTCTTAGCACCTGAGGGTTTCTTAACCTAAAATAGATTTGGGGTAAAATATCAAATGCTCTCCCTTTAGTTACCTACATACGTTTCAGAGAAAATTACCTTTAGACGCACCAACCAAAATATGTGTATGAGGAGAAAAGTTCTCTTGTCTATCAGTTACAAAAACCCTCAGCTTTCCATTCTTTTTAGGGGGGAAAAAGCCTTTAAAAATGCTGATGAATACTGGATATTCTCCCAACTCAGAGTAGTGAGTTTGCTATTTTACAGATAATGTGGATGTTGGGATCAGTCTTCTGTACCTCAGAATGTCAACACATTTTCCCAAACTGAATTTATCAGTTAAATGTAGCCAAGAGATTTAGTTTATCTGAGTATCCTACAACGGAGAAATAGTTTACCACTGTTTTTACAGATTGAGGTAAATCTGACATATTATTGACATATGCTATGGATTTAATTTAATACCATAGTACAGATGTGTGTTCTGATAAGTTTTTTGTGAAATCTAGGCTACGATAGAGTTGTTTCAATATCTATGGGGTTGAAAATGTAGAGTTAGCAAAGGAAGTATTTTAATTAAAACAACATTTTTCCTTATATGCTCAGAATAAAAATAGGGGAATTCTTTTAAAGACTTACTATTTTTTCAATATAACTCCTGGGTTTTTAGGCACATTGAAAGAGGTTTGGGTTTTTTTCCCCCAGTTTTTTAAATCTACTAATTTTAGAATGATCAGAAATTAAAACTCAGTAGGTCTTCTGATTTTCTTTCTTTCACCTAAATTTATGCGACTCTTTAAGTTTAGCTATTGTTGTTTTTTTGTGTGTTTGTTTTTTCCATTGTATGGTTTAGGTATCCTGGAGATAACTTCAGTGGAAATCGGAGTTGTTGCCGTCAAAGCCATTAACAGCAACTATTATTTAGCCATGAACAAGAAGGGGAAACTCTATGGCTCAGTAAGTATTCTGCTTTAATTTTCCAAGCCCGCTGTAGTAAATCATTACCAGAGTTTTGGAATGTTTCCCTCAGACATTGAAGAGCTTTGTTATCATTCTATTGCTAGTAAATAGAGCCACAGTGGGCTGGTCACCAGAGTTTCAAGGGCTGGCAAAGCGGCTCTTGCAACTCTGTAATTTCCTCTGTTGTTCACCCATCAGTCTACCACACAAGCTGTTACTGGCATTCGTCAGTCTATGCTCTGAACTGTTAAAGGGTCAGACTCTCACGGAAGCATCTGGTCAGATTGGCACGGGTGCTGCAGACAACTTGGAGAAGAATCATTGAAAACAAAGATCTTAAATTAAGGAGGAAATCATATACTGTGTTTCAGAGCTGGTATTTTGTATTCTTTTAAAATATGAGACGGGGAGACAGATTAAGAAATTTACCATTTGTGTGCCGTGCAATCAACTCCAGATTTTTATTTATGTGGGTGACAATCATTAATTCAGTGATGGAGCTGGAATCCAGCCAATGCTTTGAGTACATATATCTCTGGTGTTTCATAGCAAGTATTAAGGCCTATGACTTCAAAATGTGTAAATAATCTTATTTTGTTGATTAGCATAAGGATGATGGAAGTGGCTGCCTACAGCCAGCAGGTCCCAAACTTCAGTATGCATCACAATCACTGGGAAGATTAAATCACATTTCTAGATTTTTTGATACACTAAAGCTGTGTTAAGTTCTAGGAATTTGCATTTCTTTTTCTTTTCTTTCTTTTTCTTTCCTTCCTTCCTTCCTTCCTTCCTTCCTTCCTTCCTTCCTTCCTTCCTTTTCTTTTGAGAGAGAAAGAGAGAGAGAGAGCACAAGCAGACAAGCAGAGGACGGGAAAAGAAAGAGGGAGAGAGAGAGAATCTCAAGCAGATTCCACTCCCAGTGCAGAGCCTGATGCAGGGCTCAATCCCACAAACCGTGAGATCATGACCTAGCTGAAATCAAGAGTCAGACACTTAACCGACTGAACCACCCAGGCACCTCAAGAAATGGATAATTCTTAAATGAACAGTGTCATCAAAATATTTACTACTTCTCTCATTTCCCCACTTTTTTCTTCTGTCCCAACACAGCTCATGTACTGTGCCTATGATGCTTCTTGAACTCTCAGATGTGTGAATTATTTTGTCCCATCTCTGTATCTAAAGTAGACGCCCACTTTCTAGCATAGCACCCCCTTTTACTTATCTGCAATAGGATTCATCGGAAAAATCTCTCATTACTGTGTTTAGTGTTTACCGTCTTCCCCCAATTTATTGTAAACTTCAATTGGGCAGGGTCTGCCTTGTCCTGCACTATACCCTCAGCACGCAGTCCATCCAGAGCACAAAGTCATCAATGCATAAACCTAACCACCTCTCCTAGCAGCTCATCCCATCATAGGCTGTACTCTCCACTTTTAGCCCATTTCAGAAAGAAGTCCATTTTCTAACCACAGTGCATTTGGTTTGCAATTTTGCATTACCACCAGGAAGAGTAAAATATGATGGCTTCAAATTAAATGAAAAATCTACTCAAACTGAATGTCCCTCTCAGGGTGGACTAGGACTAGGAATTTTGCACCGAAGGGTATGCCATCAAAAGTCATGAGGACATACCTAATATAATTCTGTATATCAGTGGCAATGCTTATAAATTCTTGTCATCTTTTTTCAGGTGATCTCCATTGATGCCAGAAACCTTCTTGAAAATATTAGGCCAACACTCAGAGTGATTAGCTAAACCAGCTCTTTATTCTATTCTGTATTGAATATTTTCCTCTGTTCCCTTTTGGGAAATGTATGTCTCTCTTATATTCTCATTATTCCTTCTCTGAATAATGCATCTATGGTATTCTTGGTTTCCACATGACTGACAGAATTAGGTTAACTAGAAAATGGTGTTTAAATAAAACAGGCTCTCATCCAGGCTGATTTAAGGACCAAAGAAATTTATGAGGCATCCTGAGGAAGTTTAAAACCTTTCTCTAAACTACCAAAACCCTACTTTTGAGATCTTGCTCTAGCCTAGACTTTTTTTTTTAACTTTAATACTGATGATTCGCCTAAATGCTATAAACACATAGATTCCTAGGTCCCTCCTCCAGAGATTCTGATATATTTGAGCTAAAGTGTAAATATTAAAAAACACTTGAGATGAGGAGTCTGCCACAGGTATACCTCACTTTAAGAGACATTGCTCTATAAATTTATATTGGGGAGACAAAATAACTACACATCCACTGCTCTTTTCTATATACAGCTCTGTTGTGAATATGAAGTCATCTCGGGGCACCTGGGTGGTTCAGTCAGCTAAGTGCATCCAACTCTTGATTTTGGCTCAGGTCATGATTTCGCGGCTTCAAGGGTTTGAGCTCCGCGTTGGGCTCTGCGATGATGGCATGAAGCCTGCTTCGGATTCTCTGTCTCTCCATCTCTCTCTGCCCCTCCCCGACTTGCACTGTCTCTGTCTCTCTCAAAAGGAATAAATAAACTTTAAAAAATAAAAATAAAAAAATAAAGTCATCCCAAAAACCTCAGTCCTCCCACAGTCTCTAAACTGCGCCCCCTTTATTAGAATAAATATAACTATGTTAAAAAATCATCTCTGCTTTGAAAGCCACATAGCTTTAGACAAACTAAGATGAATAAATGGGGAAAAAAAACATAGGAAGGACTTAAATTCCTTTCTAATGCAGAATTTTTGTCACATTAAAATATTTACCTTAATTTACCGATTTTTCTCTTTCAACCAAATGAACCATTTGAATGTTACACTTCAATATTACTTTATAGAAGAGAAGCACATTGGATAAATAAATTCCAGGAAACCAAGCTTAAACTAGAAACATGAACATAATATATACCTGTTTGTGATGGCTCTGATAATGTTCAAAATTAGGATCTAGTTCACAGAAACCTGAATATTTAAACATACACACAGTCAGGAGTTGAGAATTTAGTAACTTTTTTTTTAATCCCGAGGTGAGAAAAACTGTTTGAACTGCCCAGTAGAGGCCAACGAAAGATGCCTATAATACCCTTGGCTTGAATTGGAAAAGGTAGAACCAGAAGAGCAAAAGCTCCAATTCTTGAGCTTCTTACCTGCTTTAGTGTGGGTGTAAGGGAAGAGGGACATTTCCAAAGCCAGAGTTTTGAGATTAGTGAGGTACCTCCTCTACATCAGTAACTCCGGAGTGAGACACTGGATCTATGGAATGAAGGAAAATCAATTCTTGTCCCAAAGACCCCTTAAAAACACATGGTCACCTGTAAGAAAGCCAAAGGACTGTGACAACTGAGTGGAATTTCTGAGGGTCAAAGTCTCAGGTTTATACAATATACACAGTGATCAGTCACCATGTTTGTAATTTCTTTGATATGGTAATTCACAAAGCAAGGCATTTCCTGTCCTAATTTTCAATCATTCCTAGAGCTCAGAGTAAAATCTGTTAAAATTCCAGGTTATGGAGAAATCTAGTATTTTTAAGAAAGGAAGGCATCCCTCCACCCCTCCCTGGCCTCTTGATTATCTAGAACTATTATGATTTTCCTATAGGATCTGTTTTCTTACCAACGTGGATGTATTTATTATGGATTTACAGGCAAAGTCTGCAAACTTGAGAAACACAGGTTTTTCTGTAATTCTATTTTTCTGATGAGACCCCATGGTCCTTACTCTGAAAACAGGATTGATTGTAACACTATTGTTTGTCATTGGCTCTTCACAAATACCAGTAGAATCTTTGCTCTCGACAATCATTCTAGGCACTTAAACCATGTCATATTCAAAACACACTAGCTTTTTAAAGGGACCCTAATATGTTTATGATGATCAATTAAAATGAATCATGAGCCTTCAAACACAGAATCTGCTTTGTGGTTGAGTTTTACTCTTCTGTTGTTGATAATGTGCCTTAAGTGCACAACTTAGGTACAAATGGTAACAGCAAAGAAAGCTCTTGAACTGGAGTTCTCCGGATGGTTTGTGTCAAATGGAATGAAGTATCATCATCACAGAAATAAAAGATTCTATTTTTCACTTGCAGAAAGAATTTAACAATGACTGTAAGCTGAAGGAGAGGATAGAGGAAAACGGATACAATACGTATGCATCCTTTAACTGGCAGCACAATGGGAGGCAAATGTATGTGGCTCTGAATGGAAAAGGAGCTCCCAGGAGAGGACAGAAAACACGAAGGAAAAACACCTCAGCTCATTTTCTTCCAATGGTGGTCCACTCATAGAGGAAGGAATGTTTGTGGATACAGCAGAACTAAAGGCCCTTTCGCCAGGACTAGTCGGTATTCTTCATGAAGACAGTAGCTCAAAAGGCAAAGACACATTGCAGATGTCTGCCTGCTTGCAAGAAAGGAAGTCTTTGAAGGTTTTGTACTCACTGCTGACATATGATGTTCTTTTAATTAGTTCTGTGTCATGCCTTATAATCGAGATAATAGGCAGATTAAATGGGATGGAAGTTATTCCTAAGTGAACAACACTGTGGCTGGGTTTTTGGTTACGTTTTTGTTTATGTTCTTGTTTTTGAACCTCTGAGATAGAACTTAAAGGACATGGAACAATCTGTTGAATGATCTTCGGGAAAGTTATTTATGGAATACGAACTCGTATCAAAAACTTTCATTGCTCATTCAAGCCTAGTGATTCAATGAGCAGTAGGACACGCAAGCATTTACTGGAAAGCACTTGGGTCATATCATATGCACAACCAAAGGAGCTTTGGGCGTGGCATCACGGAAGAATTGGATAAGATTTAAAAATGTAAACATGTTAGCGTAAAACTGTTCTAACAAAACAAATAGTATGGTATGCTTGTGCATTCTGCCTTCATCCCTTTCTATTTCTTTCTAAGTTATTTATTTAATAGGATGTTAAATATCTTTTGGGGTTTTAAAGAGTATCCACAGCAGCTGCCCTCTGATTTACCTTTTCTTTTTCTTCAGCACACCCCATGCATGTTCATGACAAAGTGTTTTTAAAACTTGGCAAACACTTAAGACTAGGAGAGGAGCTAGGGAAGGAGGGTGAGAGCCCCATGTAGTATCAGTTAACTTAATATCACTTCTGCAACAAGAAGAATCAACAGTAAATATGACAGTGCTGGGGCATGGCTTGATGAGACATATCTGCCATCATTTAGAAAGAGCTATCACTCCTAAGGCTTCCTTTCATAAAAAATAGACCAGAACGCCAGATTCTTTTCTCTCAGTATATCCATGGGTCTCCAATACAAAAAGAAGGAAAATTGTGAAGTAAATTTTAGTAGCCTAGCCTCATTATTTGCTAATGATTTTTTGCCATGTCTCACAGTAGTAAGTGATGAAGAGGCTGTCTGCATATATAAGAACCCTTTGTAAGTCCCACATAGCACATCTCCCCCAAAGGAATTATCAAGGAATTTGAAGTGCAACCCTTCCAGGGGCTTAAACTGAGCAAATATATCCTGGTATATGTCTAATCACATACAGAAACCTGTTCCAGCTATATGGCTTAGTCATTACAAAACCAAATAAAACTTATTTTCTGTAAATTTAAAGAGCTTTGGAAGATTCCATAATGTAACCATATCAAAATTCATTTTGTTAGAGCAGGCATAGAAAACAATACATAGGAATATACCAGTCATCGTCACATTGTATTCCACTAAATAAACACATAAGCCTTATTTGCAGTGTCTGTAGTGATTTTAAAAGAAAAGTGTAGAAAAATACTATTTGTTTTAAATACTTTAAATCATAACTATAAGATTATATTGATGCTGCGGTTTTATCTTCATATTTCTTGTTTTGAAAAGGTCTGTTTATTTTTATTGTTCAGACACAGTATTTTGGTACAAGGGAAAGACTCACTAAATGTCTTTGTACTAAAGTTTAACCTCTAGAAAGGCTGGTGTTTTGTGATCCTCTCTTATAACTTCATTGTGTCGATACTTAACCAGCACTTCCAGTTAATCTGTTACTTAAGAATTAGTTTTATTAAGACATTTTCCCATAAAGTTATTCCATTACAGGTCTTTATTTTTTTCATTCCTTAAAAAAGTTGGAATTTCAAAAGATATGCATTTGAGGCAGAGTGTTTTGGCTTATGGCTAAAGTTGCATTTCAGAGCATTTGGCTTCCAACTTGCTTCTTGACAAATCAGATTCTAAAAATGTTTAATTTTTGTGGTTGGAATCTGTATGTTAAAATATAATTGGTAACTGAGTCTGAGAGTTGTAATGCAATGTATTGCTATCAGAACTAGATTATCTTTGTTCTTTTATTTTAAAATAATAATTGCACCTGACACATGAACACGGACCACCCAAAACCAAAATTAAACGTTTGGTAAGACAAATACAGTATTAGATGACTACACTAACAGCAAACAGGGCACAAACTGGATTCGTATTTCACATAGCCATTTAGATTACCAAGGAGACTATGTGTAAACAGGCATCATTATTGCACTCGAAACACTAAAACAGCTTCTAGCAAAATGTATCAAAGCTTGCAGAAGCCAAAAATAGAAAACATATCCCTCACCTCCCCCCCAACACACACACACACACACACACACACACACACACACACACACACACAGATAAGAACAGAAACAGTATGGTAAGGAGTAAGGAGATTCTCCTGCATTTAAAAATGGCATCTTTGCTTGATAATTGAGACAGAATTCTGGTCCCCTCTGCAGCTGGATTGTGCTACTGAAGAAAAAGCAGTTCCAGTCCGGAATATTATATGTTAAAAAGAAATCATCATGATTTGGGGAGCTCAGCCTCTGTGGGAAGTGTGGCCCCTGGCCATGATGTCAAAGCGTGTCAGCCACAAATGTATGTCCCCATCTGAGTGTTGGTTCAGAGAAGCCTCCTCATAAAGATATAGAATCCCTTCCTCCTCCTACCTCCCAAAAGGCTGAACAGTGTATAGTATGTTACATTTAAGTAAATCAATAAAAATGCTGGGAAAGGAAAACAGAAATATTGTCCTTGTTTGTTTTATTAGCCTATACCTAACTATACCTGGGAATAGAAAGAGAGGCTCTAGTGTTCTATGCATGGCAGGATGTGGTTAAATGCCCCACAGTCCCAAACAACAACAAAAGAAAAACATCACTCAAACATTTGTAAGTTTTCCTTAATGTTTTACATGTGTGAGTCAGCTATCCTTACTCTAATAACAACCAAATGCTTTGGATTTTTCCTAAGTATTCAGGTCCACCTAATTTACACAGTGGATAAAGAAGGATGAATTGAAAACAAGGATGGCTTGTGAAACAATGAAAGACTTTTGGAGGAAAGCCAGGAGGCTGCAAAATCTGATTTCAAGGGGAGAGAATAGGCCAATGAATTTGATTTGAGAAGTAGAGACAGAAAAGCATATAATTATGCAAGGTGTGTCCAGGATCCAAGAAAAGTTATGGACACTATCTAAATTGGTCAGCATTAATACTGCACAGTTCCAATAATTTGGACATTGTTCCTTCAGGATTTATGATTATTCAGCAAAAATAAAATTTACCCTTTCCTTATCAGTGAAGGCATTAGCTGTCCCAAACTTTGCTTAAAAAAGTTAACTGTAGGAAACCATGAAATACTTACAATACCTCGTGCATTAGAAGTAACCCATTTACATGCAAACAAATACCACGTTGAATAAGAATTCTTGTCTATTTCACTTGACAGAACTTTTCCAACTTAAAGCAGTAAGGAAAAAAGAGGAGTATTTTGGAAGCGTACTGGAAAGAAAAGGACAAGTCTGAGTTCCACTGGAACTGGGATATGAGGCAACTAAGCTCTGCCTCCTCACAGGCACTCATTTCCTCTTACCTCAGACTGGCTTTTTTTGCTGGGCTACTTACTGCTTGCCACCGATTTCCATCCTTCCAACTCTGAAACCGCAAATCTCTTTTTCTCGAGATCTCCAAGTGCAAATATACTAGGTGTGACTGTTACTGGCCAGGTGTGGAGAGCATCACAACCTCTAGAGCAAACCGTCTGGCATGCGGACTGGCCAAGTGTCAAGCACATGACCACAGAGCTGCAAGGTGCAGTTTCTGCCCACAACTGGAAGTAATGAAGAACAGTGTACCAAGGAAAGGGCAAAGTGCTGCACAGATGCAAAACCCAAAACAGTTCTTAGTTATATCAGTGAGACCACTGACCTAATCATGTATCTCTTTTTAAAACATAGATCTTTTAATCTTATATTTTTCACTAATTCTAATTAGCCTTCATCTAATTTGTTCAAATCAGAGACATCTCAAGATTGTTTTTCTTTTATGCATCTTTTATAATGGAAAGATTATATTTGTTTTGCTTTGTTCTAAAGCCAAGAGAAGGACCCTGAATGTAGCCAGGATCACTGTAATTCTGTAAACTTTACGGAATAACAGATGAACGAAAGTTTTCACTAAATCAAAAGGTAATTCTTCTACTCAATACCAACCTCTATCATAATAACAAGAAAAGTTATTTAACTCAAGAGTATATCCCAGTATTTTCAAGTCTATCAACATGTAGAAAAAATTTGCAACTCAAATGCCATTCGTTATTTAAAATATGGAATAAAAAGGAGAGAAAAATAAAAAAAAAACCTGCTTTATATCTTTTACTACGTCTTTTATACATTCACTATGAGCCAAAGGAAAACCTTATAATATGCATGTCTCTCTTTTGCTGATTAGGATAAAACACAGAATGTCCTTGCAAGGGACTAATCTACTGAAAAACACCTTTACAAACACTATGTATTCATTAAAATGGAATAATCATGATCAAACTAATGAGATCAAAGGAACTGGTCTCATTCCTAAGTGGCTATTAATGAATATTCCCATGTGGCTGTTCCGTGATAGCAGCTAAGGGCAACAATTCCATACTCAAAGAGAGAAGCCATATGTCAACCATATATGCATGTGGCACGTATTATCTTACACATTTTTATTATCCCCCATAAAAGAGCCTATATTCATTTTTTAATACAGGCCATTGCATCCTCTAGAGATGAGCACAGGCAAATGAAGAATCAAAACATCCCATGTTCCTCATTACAACTGTAAATTGAACATATGCCTTCGTACAACTTAGGCAGTGACCCCAGCTACAGAGTAACCAACAACAGTCAGGTCTTAACCCTCCTAAGGGTTTGTTTTTAATTACCTTATATACATCCTAAATGACTAAATAATCTTACAATTTTCTAAATTAGTTATCATTTCTGTGCTCAATTTAAGCTGCTGACAATGCAAAGATTCCTAGGTCTTTCAAGGAGCAGTAAATTAAAATCAGTGTTTCATAGGTATTATTTAAAAAACAACAACAACAACAACAAAGACTGCCCTTTATGGTTACAGCAGACATTCAGGTGAGAGGTCACTTATCAATTCAACATTAAAAATGTTTTAACATCTGCTATTTAAACACCAGACTTTTCAATATCCATTTTTTTTTCAGTGACATGATCAATATATTCAGACACTAATAGTATTTCAGCCAATATCTGTAAAACTGATATGAGAAAAAAATCTGTATTTAGGGAGCTTTGCAACTAACAAAACACTGAAAAATGGTATTGCAAATAAGCAAAGATACAAATGATATCTTATTTACTTTCCTAATAAATTGATATTAAATGTAAAATGCATTGTATCCTCATGCAGGAAACAAATGAAATTTAACAATATTTAATAATATTTTTTAAGTCAGATTACATAATGTTCCTTCTCATCCTACCCCAGGGAAGTTTTGCATTCCATCCTCTAAAATCTCCTGACAAACACTCAAATCCCCACATTTCAACTGCAACATTTTCTCTTTCCTCATTTTTAACTCCAGGTGATATCAAATAGCTATGTGAAATCGACTTCCTTATTAGACTCACAAGAAAAGACAGACTTTATTTACACCCATACCTACCTTCAGCTGCTTCAAACAAGTAAAGACTCCACAATAATAATGTTAGTAGAGATTGTTGGAGGCCTCTAATATTGAGTGCTTGGAATTGTTACATTCTCCTTTCTGGTCATTATTATTCCTATTTCTCTCTATGGTTATAAATATTCCCTAGTGATAAAAATTAGTGGTTCCTAATCATTTAAATTACTCATCTCTACTTTTAAGAATAAAAGAAAAACAATTTAAACATAGGACCTACTAGGGGCTGTAGTCCTAACTGCCAGCATTTTAGGATATAGTCCTATTAAATAAATGGGTGGTGGGTACTAAGGAGGGCACCTGCGTTGAGCACTGGGGTGTTATATGTAAGTCATGAATCACTAAAACTATAGTGGACCTCTAACCTAGCATGACTTGTGTCCTGATAAAAACAGCAAACTTGGACACAGACACGCACTCAGGGAGAACACCATACAAACGCAAAGACAGGGACTGGGTGATGAGTCTATAAGCCAGGCAACACCAACAATTGCCAGTAAACCACCAAAAGCTCTTCACTCTCACAGGCCTTAGAAGGAACCAACCCTCCCGATACCTTGATTTCAGACTTCTAGCATTCAGCCAAGTGAGACAATGAAATTCTGTTGTTTAATCCACCAAGTTTATAATACTTTGTTACGGTAGCTCTAGGAAACTAATAGAGAGTCCATAACTTAAGCCCCACAGAAATCAGTTAGGAGGATGTTTGACACATTGGGAATCATAATGCTTTCATGTCAGTACATAGAATTGTTTGACATCAACCGTCATATCAAACAACCTGTAACACACTCCTAAGCCATGTCCCTGAGAAGTCCAATGTACAGTTTTGCTCAATAAATCTATACTTATGCCATAGATTTTTGGAGTGTCCCCACAATCATGTCATACTTTCCTCACAAATTTTGTGGTTTCTCAATGACCCCAAATATGATAGATTCAAAAAACTACACTTGACCCAAATCTCAAAATGGTAGTTAGGTGAGTTTGATGTAACCAGAAAATTTAGTGGGAAACAGACATACTTTGGGGAGTTCTAATTTTTTTTTAAATCTTGACCTTCTTTGTTTACTAGAGGAACAACAAAAAACAATCAAATTAGTACGTACAAATATAAATCTACATATGGTAGCCTCCACTAATTTCTGACAATTTTATGAATTAGCATCTCCATTATTTTATGCAAAATATTTACAATAGACTACAACGAAGACGTGACGATAACATAATGGAATTGGCTAATATATTAAAATGTATACGTCTAATGAATATTGCTCACTTCAGAGAATATTAGGAGACCATATTTATGATATTCTTCATCCTAAAAATCAAATGTTCTCAGCTCCTACCTCCTTTTCAAAGCACTGATTTGATGCCGGGGACTTTCTGTTCCATCCCATCCATAGTAGTTTATACCAAAGATGGGCACCTGTGCTCACACTCATTTACAATCCTAGCTTTTATCTTTTTAGTCTTAATTTCCCCAGTAGAATTACACAATTAGCTTTTGAGTCCGAATACATTACTGAACTTGTTTGTATGATCCTACTGTTGTGCAACCATAAGATGGATGGCTAATAAGGGCCATCTTCAAAAACTTTAGTAAACCCATCCAGAACCAAAAATGTATAAAACAATGAAATGCTTGTGTTATGTACTCAAAAACTACAAGGATCTTCTGTAAATATAGTCCCATTTGCCAAACCGTTTCTCCTAATTTGTTTATTCCTCCTCCTTTGATCATTTCCCATCCGAACTTCCATCTTCTTTTGTACAACTAGTAATCAAATAAGCAAGAAGCTAGCAGGCCTTCAACAAAACAGACATCTGCTAGGCAAATAAAATAACTCCAGGATAATCCAATGCTGAGTCAGTGCTGCATTTAACCACAAGAAAACTCAACATTCAAAATATCACAGGTTGGTTCCGGGACACAACATAATACCATCACTGGAAGGTTTGTCCAAAATTTGTCTCCTATATCAAACGCAGTAAATTAGCTGAAAGGTTGAGCTCCGTCATTCGGCTCTTCCCCCTAATTTTATAAAGGATAAGACTGAGGTTCATTTTCCTTACCAGAGCTCCATGCTAGGTAATGAATGCAGGTCTCCTGGTGCCCAAATCACTCTTCCTTCCATTAGATGAGAACTTTGCCAAACAAAAAAATAGAGAACCACACCATTTACAGTCCAAGGCTGTTTTTTTTCAATGTACGTCTAAGGATAATGAAAGTGTTTCCTTTAATGACACATCTCCTCTTATGGATGCTTTTTTGAGAGGAATAGTATATATACTTTGAATCAGAGAGATAGAATTTTTTTAATGTTTGTTTATTTTTGAGAGAGAGAGAGACAGAGAGAGAGAGAGAGAGAGAGCGCACATGCGCAAGTGAGCAAGCCTGAGTGGGGAAAGGACAGAGAGAGAGGGAGACACAGAATCTGAAGCAAGCTCCAGGCTCTGAGCTGTCAGCACAGAACCCGATGTGGGGCTTGAACTCACGGATCACAAGGTCATGACCTGAGCCAAAATCAGATGCTTAACTGACTGAGCCACCCAGGTGCTCCAGAGATACAATTTTTAATCTTAGCTCTGCCATTCTGTAGCAGTGTAAACTTAAAAAAGTTACCCCATTTAAGATAAAAATGAATGAACAGGGGCGCCTGGGTGGCGCAGTCGGTTAAGCGTCCGACTTCAGCCAGGTCACGATCTCGCGGTCCGTGAGTTCGAGCCCCGCGTCGGGCTCTGGGCTGATGGCTCGGAGCCTGGAGCCTGTTTCCGATTCTGTGTCTCCCTCTCTCTCTGCCCCTCCCCCGTTCATGCTCTGTCTCTCTCTGTCCCAAAAATAAATAAAAAACGTTGAAAAAAAAAATGAATGAACAAAAAAAACTTGAATAATTCCTAATGTTGGGAAAGATATTTGTTAACTGTTTTGTGTAAT
The DNA here is from genome assembly GCF_028018385.1 of Neofelis nebulosa. Classification (NCBI taxonomy): domain Eukaryota; kingdom Metazoa; phylum Chordata; class Mammalia; order Carnivora; family Felidae; genus Neofelis; species Neofelis nebulosa. The sequence goes on along the minus strand of NC_080782.1, from coordinate 35,986,437 downwards.
GACTGGTAAGCAATAAGTACTCAATACATGTTGGTTTTTTGCCCTCTCATTGGTCAATTGTTAATATTTATGAAACATGTCCCAATGTGCTAAAATAATGACTGGGTCAAAATCTCTACATTACTCCGGATGTTACTTCAATACACAGATTCCAGGTTTAACTTATGATTCTTCCTTTCTTCAAATCTTTTTTCTGACCATTGAGTAGATCATCACTGTATATTAAAATCAGCTTCTCCGGCATTGTTGGTTACTGGGCTCTGGGCCAGCTTGTGAGGAAGTACTGTGGTTTTGAAGTATGATTTTCTCACCTGAATAAAACGGGCTTTCTGAGGCACTGGAGCAAAGGAGGCACAGATAATATGAAAAGAACGTAAGCATGGACATAGCTTTCTTCAGATATAGAGGTGACATTGTCTGTGGAAAGTCTGGTTTGAGAACAAGAGGGATCGACGTTTTAAAATATTCACTTGGAAGGAAGAATAAACACTATGAGCGCAAGGGTTTCTAGAGAAATTATAGAGGTTTTAGTTCAGCAATGTTTTAGCAGTATTTCAGCTTCCCTCTCCCTCCCAACTAATACAAACCTCACTTTCATAGAAAGTGAAAGTGACAACTATTCAGCCCACAGTAAATAGTAAATACAAAAAAACACACCAAGATTATTTTTCATATTCTCCACTATATGGCCATCTACCTTCTGTTACATTTTTAATCCTTTTGCAAACAGTTTGGGAAATGAGGGAAGGTATGCCTATCTACCACCTTTGTTTCCCAGCTTTTAGCATCCCGAATACTAATGGGAGGTACACTCCCATTATGTACACTGTACAGTGTACATTAGGTACACTCCCAAATGCTCTTTGCAGGACCGAGGCACTCATTCCCTGGGTGCTAAAGGCAAGTTGCACGCTCCCCCTGCCTCCTGCTGTGGCAGTCACATCAATGTCAGGTATTAAAGCCTTGCCCCCTTGCTCAGTTGGGAATAAAGCTCATCCCTTATTTGACGGGTCATCCCCGTGGGATCAGCTGAGACATCTCTTGTGACTTCATCTCAGATCAACTTTTTTCGCTCTGCCTACAGCTGTTTACTTCACCTCTCACAGGTGTTCGTTCCAAGAGCACTCCCCCATAAACTTCCTACATGCAAACCTCCATCACAGAGTCCGTTTCTCTTGGAACTAGATCGAAGACAGCCTGTAAGTGTAGTTTGTTTGTTTTTAAGGTAGGGACTATTTGACAAAACTGCAGCAAAATGACTACCCCTTCTTCTGAACGATGGTTGCCTCAGTTTTAACTTAAACAACATGTGAGTTTAATAAGTCCACCAGAGAAACCTAAGGATGCACAACACTTCCTAGGAATAAATTGATGTGGGAAGCAGCAATGTTTAAGACTAGCATGGAGAGAGCCAGTAGCATAAGAGATTGGGAATGGGTTTGCCAATCCAGTCGCAGGATATGAACTAGAGGTCAATGGGCAGTAAGCTAAGCGCAAAACCATACAAGGGCAAAACGGCAATTGTCTAAAAGTCTTTCCTTTTTATTTTTTGACAGAATCCGCAGAGAGAAGTTATGGTAGATGCGGTTCTATTGTGGAAAGCCTAAGGATTAAAAAAGTACACTCAAGCATTTTAATCTTTTTTTTAATGTTTATTTAGAGAGAGAGACAGACAGACGGAACGTGAGCAGGGCAAGGGTGGGAGGAGAGTAGAGAGAGAGACACAGAATCGGAAGCAGGCTCCAGGCTCCAAGCTGTCAGCACAGAGCCCCATGTGGGGCTTGAACCCATGAATCAGGAGATCATGACCTGAGCCGAAGTCAGATGCTTAACCGACTGAACTACCCGGGTGCCCCAAAAGTATACTCAAGACATTTTAAAAGGAATATTCCCAAATGTTTCTTTACAGGAAAAAAAAAAGTCAGTATAAAATGAGACGTGTAGGTATATGAACTTCACTGTAAGAGGGTTCATTTCAGTTTACCAGGAGTCCAGAAAGCCAAGGATGCTATTCCCAAAACTACAAAAAGTTCCAGAGCAGCCCCTCCAAACAGTTTCTGGAACCTAAGTATTTGTATTTTTCTAAAGAAAATCACTGATAACAATTTGCTATTATTTTTTTTCCCCAATGTGCTATGTTGAAATTCCATTACTGAGAGCCTCAGACATCATTATCCAGGACAATTCCCTATTATTATGTTGGAAATGGAACTTAATTTTAGGTTTTCAATTCCAAGTCCTAAGCGGGAACTAAATGTCACAGAACAAAATGTCACGCAATGAGATCGGATACTAAAATATGTGACAGTAACCAGATGTTTCCCTAACAATTACCACATAGCAAAGGCCAGTCAAAGAAATGAGGTACAGTGTTTCTCACAAGTCAGAGGGCCTCCACATTGTTATGTGATGCTGGTATTTGCCAGTTTATATTCTGGTGAGCATACTCTAGATGCCTCTGAAGAAACACAGAACACAAAACACGATTATTTCTATGAAAGACTTTTGAAAGAAATTACTTAAAGAATTCTCAAACAGGGCAGTATCAACAAGATCCAGGTTCTCATTAAAATATAAAGCAGACAGAAATAGGTCCCTAATCACTCGACTAAATCCTTATCACCATCATCTCTGCCTTAACACCCTCCTGTTAACTACTTTACCATTTGTGAGGCATGACAAGAGGCAAAAAGAAACAGGATTTAGGAGACAGATGTTCAGCTCAGAGATGAAGAAGCAAAATTAGAGTGGACCAAAGAACAAGAACATGCTGCCTTCCACCTTGGATACTATTTATGACCAGATCCCTGAGTCTCAGTCCTTGGACTGGTTCCTCAACATTAACCAAAACCTGCAAGTTTCAGGGAGCAAGTGATTTGTTTTCAGGACTGATAATTCCTGTAGCCTCTTGATACACAGTTTTAATACTGTGGTAAAATGGTGGCCAATAGTGAAACCAAAGATGAAAAACAGAAACATTCTTCAGGCCCAATAGAGATAGATACCCAAACTTCCATGAGACAAGGGTAAATATTAATTTAGTGGATTTATTACTTTAATGGATTAAAAAAATATTTCAACAACTCAAGTCAGAAATGGAATATAGGGAATACACAGCCTTCTGATGTGAGAACAAACTTAGATTAAAACAAATTTTAGAGATAGTTATATGGTATAACAATTTGATCCAAGAAAACATAAAATATATTTAATTCACCTTACATGTGCAATGTTTCTTTTCTGGAGGTTCTAAAGTATTATATGAACTAGTATATTTGTATTAACACGTATAAGTTTAATGTAGGATAGGACAACAATTTGGGAAGTGTTTAAGTTCTAAAATGTATCCTTGAACCTTTTAAAAACTTCACTCCCCATTATATCTAAGATCTCCCTTGGCAGCTAAAACACAATATACAATATGTTGGGTTCTTAAAAAAATATTGAGTTTGTTAATAAATCTTTTTTTTGGGGGGCGCCTGGGTGGCGCAGTCGGTTAAGCGTCCGAATTCAGCCAGGTCACGATCTCGCGGTCCGTGAGTTCGAGCCCCGCGTCAGGCTCTGGGCTGACGGCTCGGAGCCTGGAGCCTGTTTCCGATTCTGTGTCTCCCTCTCTCTCTGCTCCTCCCCCATTCATGCTCTGTCTCTCTCTGTCCCAAAAATAAATAAAACGTTGAAAAATAAAATTAAAAAAAAAATCTTTTTTTTTTAACGTTTATTTATTTTTGAGACAGAGAGAGACAGAGAATGAACGGGGGAGGGTCAGAGAGAGGGAGACACAGAATCTGAAACAGGCTCCAGGCTCTGAGCTGTCAGCACAGAGCCCGACACGGGGCTCGAACTCACAGACCGCGAGATCATGACCTGAGCCGAAGTCGGCCGCCCAACCGACTGAGCCACCCAGGTGCCCCAATAAATCTTAAAATATAAAGGTATATAGTATTCCTCTTTTTCCACTTTGACAAAAATAATGAGGTCTTTATACTCATTATTGCTGTCTTCAGCAGACTTGGTTATGCAAAACACAAGAAAACAGGTGGCTCCATCAATCTGGAAAGAAACGCCAACATCCATCTCTCCATGATTTAGTGCAAGTCTTAACTTGGCATATTTAATTGCTACATGGCATTCCATCTTAAGAAAATAACATTACTCATTTATTCATCTATCTTCAAATGGATGCACATCTAGTTTGTTTCTAAATTTTTATAGCCAGCGATGCAGTAAAACATCTCATGCAAGTCCCTTGGGGTACAAAGTCAAAAGGCCTCTTCAGTGCGCAATTAGAGACGGACTCTAGGGTTTTATCACCTTTGAACTTTCCCATATATTGTCAAGTTGCTCTCCAAAAGAAAAAAAAATTAATTTTAACATGGTTTGTGTTTTCATGTCATTTTAAAGAAATTCTTCCCCATCTTAACGTTATAAAATTTTTCTTACAAGATTTTTTCTAAAAGTTCTGGAGATTTCTTTCCTATTTTGATTTTCAATTCATGTGAAATTTATTTTTGTTATAGTGTGGGATATGGATACAAGTTTATTCTTTTCAACATAGACAGCCAATAGTTTCCCTACTTACTTTTAGGTCCAACCTTATCATATATATAGGATAACCATATATTTTTGTTCATAGAAAGCAAAATGCTTTTGAAATTAAAGGGGTGATTGTTAATAATTATGCCCAGACAAGCATAAGCAAAAATTGTCCCATGCAAACTGGGACATAGAGTCATTTTACTCATAAATCAAATTCAAATATGTGTGTCGTTCTATTTTTTGACTATTTGGTTTCCTCTGTTAAAGCTTAGATGCCTGCAGCTGCAACACACAATTTTAGTGATGAATTTATAATGCCAGATAGCGGGGCACCTGGGTGGCTCAGTGGGTTAAGTGTCCAACTTCGGTTCAGGTCATGATCTCATGGTTTGTGGGTTCGAGCCCTGTGTCAGGCTCTGTGCTGACAACTCAGAGCCCAGAGTCTCCTTCAGATTCTGTGTCTCCCTCTCTCTCTGTCCCTCCCCTGCTCACGCTCTCTCTCTCAAAAATGAATAAATGTTAAAAAATTAAAAATACATATATAATGCCAGATAATTTCAGGCCAGTTTTAACAAAATCTTAAGAACCATGGGATCTTGCAGTAGAAAACTTTTTCATACAAAGTTCAGATGGGAAATAATATTTGCAGCTCATAACACTAAGAAAGATTAATATGCAGAACATATCGAGAACTACAAACCTCTACTAAAATAAAGAGATCACTTCACATCCATCAAATTAGGAAAAATTAGAAATTCTGACAACACTAAGTGCTGGAGAAGATTTGGTAAAATGGAAAATCGTAGGTACTGCAGGGGTCTTGTCAAACAGAGAGGGAAAAAGAAGAACAATCTACCCAGCATCTTCATCAAAAATGTTCCAAAATGCTCCACAGCCCTTTTGATTTTACATGAGTTTTCAAATCAACTCATCTTACTCCTCTGCAAATTGTTTTGGTTCATCTGAGTAGCTGTTCTGCTCTCAACTGGCCACATCACAGCCTGCTTGCCTAGGAGAGTACCAGTGAATTTAAATTATTGATAATGTTGCTTTTTTGCACCAAGGGATACATGTGCTTTAATACACTAAGGGATAAACATGTCATAGACTGTAGAGTGCCAAGACAGCCTTAGTAGAAAGATGCCAGAGGAACTGTGATGTGAGTGAGAGAGTTCAGTTGCCTCAAGTTGCCCTCTAGCATCATGACGGTCATTATTTTTTAAACTCTTATACTTGGAGATACTTACAGGTTTGACATACCGTTGAAAAAAAATAATAGATCAAGATTCTGAATCCTTGAGCTAATTCCCCTCAATGGTAACATCTTGTGAAACTAATACAATAGCACAACCAGGATATTGGGAGGAAGAGTCAACATATTGAACATTTTTTTTTAAGTTTATGTATTTACTTTGAGAGAGTGCAAGCTTGAGCCACTGAGGAGTGGGAGAGAGAGAGGGAGAGAAAGAATGCCAAGCAGGCTCCGCATTGTCAGCCTAGAGCCCGACATGGGGCTCAAACTCATGAACTGCGAGATCATGACCTGAGCTGAAATTAAGAGTCAGACGCTTATCCAACACCGCCATCCAGACGCCCCCATATAGAACATTTTCATTACCACGAGCACCCCTTATATTGCCCTTTTATAGCCACACCTACTTCCCTCTCACTCCCTTGCTCTTAACATGTGGCAACCATTAATCTGTTTTCTATTTCTACAGTTTTGTCATTTCAAGAATGTTATATAATGAAATCATAAAGCATGTAACCTTTTGAAAGTAAAAGCAAGAAGAGGGGAGGGAAGGAAAAGAGAAAAAGGAGGCATCATTTTGGGATTCTGCCTGAATTGTTAAAAATGCATAGCCTAATTAGGGGAATTTTTTTTTTCCTCTCAATTATCTGCTTCTCTTGTTTCAACAAGCTTTCCACCTCTTCTTGTGTATTTAGGTTTCCTCCTTTTTAACTGCATCCCTGCCAATGTTCTGACAAATCTGGCAAAGGGAAGAGTCTGAAATTCTAAACTCATGTGGCAGAGCCCTTCCAGCGGCACTACGAATTTATGGTAGAACAGCAACTGTGTCAATGAATGAACCTGCTTATTACTGGTTCTTTCACATGCCAGCCTGTGCTCCAGACTCAGTAACTGGGGAGTTCTTTCTTGCTAACACTCTGAACATGCCTTTTACTGTTTTCCTCCGTGTTCACTCATCTCCAACACACTGTTCTCACTGCTTCTCAAATACACAGGTATGAGGGCACCTCAGGAGCTTTGTGCTTGCTGGTCCTCCTTTGTGAGACTCTTCCCCCAGGGCACCTAATGGCTTCCTCACCCATTTCAATCAGGTCTCTGCCTAAAGATCACTTTTCATAAAGGCCTTTCCTAACTATTCTACATAAAATATTTTTGTACATGGATTCATTTTTATGCATGGCACTTAATACAATCCAACGTACCGAGTATTGGTGTATTCTCCGCTGGCATTTAAGGTCCAAAAGAACAGATTCTTTCTGTTCACTATTATATCCCCAGAACTTAGACTATTTCCTGACAGGTAGTTAGCAAGGAAATATTTGTTGAGCAAATGAATAAGTAAATGATAGAAGGAATTTTCACCCCCTTAGGATGCTTGTATATCCCTAGTGATCAAGCATGGGGAGATCTTACTGCTGCATATTTTTTAAGGTAGGAATTCAGAGAACAAGTTTGAAGACAATCACAGAATTATTGGCAAAACAAAGAATAGAACCCAAGCCTCAGGATCCAAAGTTTCAATCAATCTCTTCCATGAATTCTGACAATTCTCCACTTCTACATTATCTAAATTTTATTATCTGAAATTCTTCCATCTGTTCAACCCACTAGAAATTTCATAGACAGAAGTTTTTTAATGCAAAATTTATAGCAGAAGTTGGCTTCCTCAAATCAGGTCTAAATTACCCCAAGAATAAGCCTTTCCCCAAAGTATTTTGGCATTTCCTCTCCTGGCTGCAGTCAGATCCCAGAAGCCAAAAGGTGTTCTAAAGTGAAAAGTTAACAGGAAGGAAAAATTAACCAAACTCTTGAAGCTTCCAAAACTACTGGTGCCAAGTTGCATTTGCATTTTGGTGTGGATCAATTATGAAAGAAGAAGGGGAAGGGTTATTATTCAGTCTGATCCCTCAAGTTTGAGATAAATTTTTGGTTAAGCTCTACTTGGGAGTTTCTTTGTTTAAATCCCTCCTGTTTCTTGCTGACAGTTCACTTTCAACTAGGTTCTCCTTCATGTATATTTAGATAATTTTCTTAGCGGGAGCCAGAACACATTTAACATCATCAGGATGGACCTAATTAAATGGGGGGACAGATGTCGATCTTTCCATAATACGTGGAAGAGTTGTAAGATTTCTTTTTAATTGAGCATGAAATACACAACAGATTTGTTGTCACCTATGTAGAATTTCAGATTCAATAAATATATATGATAGTGTACACATTCATACACAACAGTTTTAAAAGATAGAGGAAAATAAAAAATAAACACTTGTAGAAAATATTTTACATGTAGTTGTTATGCAGTTTAGCCTAAAATCAAACTTACCAAGTTTGAGAAAGAACTACCTTCCACTCCCTTCAGTAATATGAAAGTATACTGTACCATGAGGATAATCATTAGCATTTCTTGCCCCTTCTCATTATCGCCCCCCTACATGCCCAAGGTAAAGTAACAACACATTTTGTTGTAAACCATTTCATAGGCTTGTTAAAGAAATAGCCTCAACAATCTTAGTATGGTGGAGAGAATATTAATATTGGTGTCTGACAGGGGCACCTGGGTGGCTCAGTTGGTTAAGCGTCTGACTTCGGCTCAGGTTATGATCTCACGGTTCGTGGGTTCGAGCCCTGCGTCAGGCTCTGCGCTGACAGCTCAGAGCCTGGAGCCTGCTTCAGATTCTGTGTCTGCCTCTCTCTTTGTCCCTCCCCTGCTTGTACTCTGTCTCTCTCTCAAAAATAAATAATGAACGTTTTTTTAAAAAAATGTTGGAGTCTGACATAACCTGCATTCAAATTCTGGCTTAGTCATTTAGCCGAATTTAAAGGAACTTTACTTACGATAAAATAGGGATTAGAATTCTCCCCTCAAAGGTTAGTATAAAAACCTGAAACAGTGCATGCAGAGCTCCTAGGGCAGCTCCTGGGTTACAGAAAATGTTCAATAAATGCAGAACCAATTGAATTCTAAGAAGAAAGCCTTAAAGATTCTTACTGATATTTGTTTCAAATAAAAAACTGACTTGCCTCCTAAATTTTTCAGATACCTGATATAACATTAGTATTGGAAGGGACTTAGAGATCAACCAGTTCAACCCACTCATTTCGGAGATGATGAAACAGAGACCCTGAGAAGTTAAGCGATGGAAGAGACAAGACTTCATGTAGCCTGGCTTCAGAGTAATGACCAAAAAAATCACTAAAAAAATGAAATTCACAATTCCATGACTGATCACTTCAATTTTCCTGTTGTTTTTCCTCCCATCTCTTTCCATATGGATATTTCTTCTCATGTGCTGGAATTATAGCCTAAATACAATTTTATAGCTTTTTTTTTTTAAGCTTATGATTTAAAAAGTAAAAGAAGAAGCAGAGTTGAAGAAACACAGAAAAAGAATATCCTGTTTGGGGAATTACTGTTATTTGATGGTCTCAAATTCTGGATGGCCAATTGTCTTCACATTTATACTCACTCGGTTAGAATTTTCTTTTTCTCCCTATCCAAGTAAATGACCACTGTGACCCAAAACCATGGTCCTCAACCAGGGATACAGTGGAGACGAAAATCATATGTATGCAATGACAGTGTAAAAGTTTCTTTGTTAATTCTTCATCTCTTCATGCTGCATCGATAATCAATAGATTATTAATTCATAGGATTTCAAAAGTGGAATGAAGAAGCCACAAAATTATCTGTGTCATACATGAAAATTTTTCTTGTATAGTTTAAGTGAAAAAGTAAAACAGAAACTATACTCTCTTAAAGTCTAACAGATGCATGGGCACTGTTGACCTCCTGTGGTCCATTTGTCCAAGAGCCACGATCACTCACTAGGTGAGATGTCCTAAGGGAAGAGGAAGAGGGACAGTGAGGCCCTCAAGATTTGTTTGCTTTTGGCAGGTTAGCGTATAAGGGAATTGACGTGTGGCCAGCAAAGTAGATTTATTAGGTTATACGAGCCAGGTTTTTTAAATTTTGTTTTTGTTTGTTTGTTTGAGAAAGCTCAAGAGCAGAGGAGATGCAGAAAGAGAGGGAGGCAGAGAGTCCAAAGTGGGCTCTGCACTGACAGCAGAACACCGACGCAGGGCTCAAACTCACAGACTAAGATCATGACCTGAGCTGATGTCAGACACTTAACCGACTAAGCTATCCAGGCGCCCCTGTAAGAGCCAGTTTTTTGGGTTTTTTTTTTTTAACGTTTATTTATTTTTGAGATAGAGAGAGACAGAGCATGAACGGGGGAGGGTCAGAGAGACAGAGAGGGAGACACAGAATCTGAAACAGGCTCCAGGCTGTCAGCACAGAGCCCGACGCGGGGCTCGAACTCATGGACCACGAGATCATGACCTGAGCCGAAGTTGGACGCTTAACCGACTGAGCCACCCAGGCGCCCCTGTAAGAACCAGTTTTAATTCAACTGTCCCTAACAAAACAATGAGATGGACAACTGTTTTATGTTTTAAATGACTTTAAAACATTTCTATAAATATTCAGAATAAAGATAACATTATTAATAGAAGCACAAGAAAACAACTATAATACTAGAATTGGCACTTCTATTCCAAGAACAAGCTTTAGCTTCATCACAAAGTTCAAAACAGTAACTGAGTGGGGCGCCTGGGTGGCTCAGTCGGTTAAGCGTCCAACTTTGGCTCAGGTCATGATCTCGGGGTCCGTGGGTTCGAGCCCCACGTCCGGTTCTGTGCTGACAGCTCAGAGCCTGGAGCCTGTTTCAGATTCTGTGTCTCCCTCTTTCTCTGACCCTCCCCTGTTCATGCTCTCTCTCTGTCTCAAAAATAAATAAACGTTAAACAAAAAACAAAAAAAACAAAAAAAAAAAACCCGAGTAACTGAGCAACCCCATCTGACACAGTAATACTGTGTGTAGTTGTTGAAAATATAAACGATCTACTTCTCCAAGTAAAATTTTATCAATGAGCTTGAAAGTAAAGCTTTTCTAAAAAAATACACACTCATTATGTGGTAAGAGTAATTTGAAAATAAAGGCTTGGAAATGTTTCTATTGTTATGATTTTATATTGAAAATTATATATATTACTTAAAAAATCTCAAATATCTGTGCCTATGCACAAACATGTGCATACATATACAGACCCACACACTGTGAATTCTTTTTCCTAATTCCATTTTCATAGCTTTGCCCCTAAAACAATCCTCCTCTTTATATTTTGTTTAAAATTTGAAGATACAGAGCAAACAAAGTGTTCTTCCTTTACATAACCTCATTATAAGGCTTTAAGCGGTTTATAATAAAGTGAATTTCAGTTAAAATACAATTCTATTTTAAAAATGTGAGTACTTGTACATATTCTAGGCACTTTGCTAAAGGCTGTGAGGTTGTAAAAAATCAAGGACTAATTATCTCTATCTGAGATGGCAGCAACATAAAAGGAATCATGGACAAGTAGATAAATAATCTCGCACAAAATATAATGTGATAATATAATAAATACATATTATAGAAAAGACTGGGTAAATGCTGGGTCATGGAGAAAAAGTATTCAAATTTGGCCGTTCAAAACAGGGTAAGATTTTAACAGGTGATTTTAGGTGAAGAGAAAGAGGAGAAGCACAAAGCCAAATGAATAGTACCATTAAGGCGAGGAGAAGGGAACCAAGGGAAAAGGGTGTTGGGATAATCAATCTCTGCTTTTTCATCATAGCTTTATCACATATGGATATACTCCTAAGCAACTTACTATTTAGTTTAACTTACTTTTGAACTTCATGTAAAAGAAACCAACTGTATGTATTTTGTTATTTTTTAAAAATTTTTTTTTAACGTTTATTTATTTTTGAGACAGAGAGAGAGCATGAATGAGAGAGGGTCAGAGAGAGGGAGACACAGAATCTGAAACAGGCTCCAGGCTCTGAGCTGTCAGCACAGAGCCCGACGCGGGGCTCGAACTCACGGCCCGCAAGATCATGACCTGAGCCGAAGTCGGCCACTTAACCGACTGAGTCACCCAGGCGCCCCTGTATTTTGTTATTTTACCCAAATTTGGGTTTGAGACTCATCCACGTTGAAAAATTGGCTGCAGTTAATTCATATTTTTTTGCCGTTTTATAAAGATGTAACTGATTATTCTAGTATTAAAGAATCTAGGTTTTGTTTATTTTTTTTAGTTTTTGCTGGTGTAACACGTCTTCAAGGATGTGCACACACCTAGTAGCGAAATTGCTGGTATGTGTGCATTTATTACTTTACACGGTAATATGAAATGGTTTTTCACAGCAATGGTAATAGTTACACTTCCATGACATTCCCATCCCAACAATTCCTTATCAACACATTGTATTTTTAGAACTTTAAAAAAACAGTTTAGTGACCTGGTGGTGTGAAATGGTAACTCACTGCTACCATTAATAATCATGAAAATAAAAGTTATCAATAAAGATGAGTATTTCATATGTTTATAGGTCATTCTTGGCATAAGGTATGTCCCCAGTAATGGTTTCTTAAATTAATGAAGAATAATCAAACAGCACTACGTGAATTCTATCAAATCATGAATAGTGGCATAGTAAGATCCTACTGTTTTTATGAGGGTACCAAGGATTTTGAAAACAAAACCAATGGTATTTGGAAAATGTCGCTACATATCTTTTAGAGTTGTGGTCGGTTCTGTAGAAACAAAGCAGAACGGTATGTTTCTTATTTAACTCTAATTTTTCTTATCATTTGCACTGGATCTACAAGAATATTTGCTTCTAATTAGAGTAATGCTCAGATAACATTGGCTTGCCCTTAAATTTCCCAAACTGTTTGATAGGCAGTTTAAAATTAGATTTACTAACCATTATTTAACAGATCTGTAGTTACAGATCACAGGAATATTTAAAAATCATGACCACAGATCAGTTGTAATTGCTGGCTCAATATCCACTATAGAAGCGCCCCTAATGTTTTGTTAAGTTAAACATAGGTTCCAGCCATGGAGAACTTATTTCAGGTTTCTGAATGTGCCTGACCTTTGTGCCTCAAGGTTTTTATATATGCAGTTCTTTCTGTTATTAATTCTTCCATCAGTTTCTGGGTCCACGGTTTCCTTAGACTCTATGTATCAAAAATTTATATTTTCAATATTGACATTAACCCACTGTGGCAGATGCTTACAATCATTTCCTCCTTCCCTTTTCCACACAATTATATTTTACTTTATCACCTTCCCTCATTATTCTTTGAACAGAGAAAAATCATGTAGAAAGCTATTATTTTAAAGTAATATTTTTCTAATAATCTTTATATGTTTTTATAATATCCACACAGTCCAAGAACCTAATGGATATTTTTCTTATTAAAGACATATGTTACAATAAAATTAATGGTACAGTCATTGGAATCTTTTGTTTGTTCTTTACACCTTTAACATTTGTGAGTGGTTGTATTTTTGCCACTATAAATTTTATATATATTTTTTGGATGGCTATTTTTATAAATATATATTAACTATTTGAGTTAATCCCATCTGGGATTTTCTGCCACACTTAATATATATAGTTTAAATAAGAAAGAAAGAATGTTTAATTCACCATTCCAATAAAGGTAATAAAAATAAATAGTTTCCAGAAAAGAAATAAAAGAATCAAGTCAACAGAATCATGTAGACACCAAATTAAGTATGTTTACTTATGCAAGTATGATCATATCATTCTATATAAGAAAATGAAGCTTCCCTTCTGAGGCCAGAGGTGAGCCCTTCCCCTCCATAAAATGCAGAGCATAAGGTTATTTCTTAGAACTTCCCATTTTGTTTTGGTTTTCTATTTGCTTCCTCTTGAAATAGTGTGCCATTTCCCAGGTTTTAGACATTATTATACATTTATGACTATAGCATTTAATATTAGAAATACACTATTTTGGAAGGGTTTGTACGTACATTTTTTTTCAACTTTATTCTCTAAGCATTTTTCTAGACAGTAAAGATCAGTTCTGCACACTGGAGACAAAAATGTTTTAATTTCCATCCTCTTACTCTCAACATTCAAATTCTTCCCCTAGATCATAAGGAAGGCTAGAAAACATCTGGGTTCTTTATCGCCTGCCCTCCTTTTGCAGAGATCTTCCTGTTACTTCCAGGAATTATTGAGGTTGCTTTCTCTAAGACACTAGTCATTCCATATAAGGAGGTGAACTAGCATTTCATTTCTGTTTCAAGAACATCAAGATTTACCATCAGCCCCCACACCCGCCGCAAGTTCCTTCCATGGTGAATAACTTAGGTATTTTCAAAACACGGTATGTTATCCCACGAGTAAAGAGACATTAGAAGGAAACAGAGAGTAGATATGTAGCTCTCCCTTGCCTGGAGTACTTAATGTGAGGTGGGGATGTATTGCATTGAAGGTTCTTCAAATTGACCATCCTCATATCCTCTTTTCAAAATACTAGTCTATTTGATATCTTCCTTATGTTAAATATAATAAAACAATCTTTTCAGTCTGATTCCAGCCAAGTTTTCCATTTTTTAATGTTTTATTTCACCCCAAATTACTAAATATTACTAATTAAAGTTAGATATGGATTTATTGATTTTAAAAATTAACACTTAATGCGTACAGATACTGAAGAAGAAACAATATCCTTTGTAGTTTCTCATGTTAGGTCAATACATCTTGTTAAAGAAAGTGTTTTGTTACTTCATCATGTGACCTTCCTTTGTGTGCGTGTGAATTAAAGCAACTTGCACACACATGCATACGGAAGCAAATCCTATTAGTTGTAGAAACCTGATCTTCTGCATGTTCTATAATAATTCCTGCTGAAGTAATTTAATTACTTTCAAATATTTCTTGGATTTTTAAGATTTTATTATGCTGGTGTTTTTCCAATTCTGTAAGGAATTATGAATTTTATTATTTCAAGTTACCAAAAAACTCTGGTGGTTAGCAAATAATTTTGTGTTTTTGTGTTTGTATTGGACAGCACTCTCAGCACAGATGAGTGGTCTATAAATGAATTCAGAAACCAAACTATAAGCCATCCCGTTATAACTTGGGCGTGTGAATCCCAGGGGAAAAAATGATTCAGCTGCATCTCAATAGCTTATAGAATAATCAGGACCCTTAGGTGTGGAATTTCACCTCATCAATTCCATTCACTAGTTAGAATTCCAACATGTTATTTTTCTTGTGACCTGTCTCACGCTGCGCTATGCGGTGAATACAGTACAGTGCACCTCTGACCGATAATTAAGACAACTTGCTATTGGGGGAAGTGTCTATGGAGCCCCTACTGTGGATTTGACAGTAAGCATTTTTGTCTGATGATTAAGCACTTCTCTTTTAAGAGTTTCTCCAACCATTCCTATTTAGGAATATGCCTAAGTAACCCATTTCTATTTCCTGAAATTGATCTAAGTGACACAAAGATTGGTAGGACTGAGAGCAGCAAATTGAGAACCTACGGTCTCATCCCAGCCACTAGTTTTTGTTTTGTTTTGCTTTTTAGACATTTAACCCCAGCAAGGGCAATGCTATGAAAGAAGTGCATGACAATTTTTTTTAAGTTTATTTATTTATTTTGAAAGCGAGTCGGGGAGGAGCAGAGGGAGAGAGAGAATCCCAAGCAGGCTTCGCACTGTCAGCACAGAGCTCAGTGTGGGGCTCCAACTCACAAACCGTGAGATCATGACCTGAGCCTAAGTTGACGCTTAACCAACTGAGTCACCGAGTGCCCCGACAATTTATTTAAATGGAACTATCGGTCTTGCTGGGAACAAAAGGAATGGAGACAAAATTTATACATGTGAAACGGAAAATTAAAAAGTGAATCAGGTCTCAGCCTAATGTTGACATCCCAACTAGAATGTAAATGACGTTGGCAACAGGGACCTTGGCTGTCTTATTCAGCTCCATCCTCAGGGACTAAGACACTGCCTGGTACACAGTAACAATGAACTTTATAGTCTGGACTGTTTCTGACCATCATCTTGATCGTGAATGTGACAGCACGTGAAAAAAGGAGAGTTCATTTGAGTTGGCACACGCGAAAAGCACTTCCTCCTTGGAGCAAACAGGATCTCAACAAGCAAGTGCACCTTTAGTTCTTACAGAGTTGTTAACTAAGAACTAATGAACATCTGTCGGGATTGATAAAGAACTCGCCTCGACCATATTTCACTGACTTCGAAATCCTTCACCACATTTGAAAACCATTTCTTTTTCTACCAGCAGTACTCCTACTGTTGTGCTACCAATAATGCTTAGGTAACTTTTAACATGCTTATTCTTGAAATATTTCCCCTCATGGACTTCCTATACACAAATATTCAATTGTTTCCATTTAATATTTTTGAATTCCATTATCACAGTATAAATACGAATGAGACACAGTTCATTCCTCAAGGACTTCAAAATCCAGTATGCTTAAAATAGAAATCCCATTCTGAATAATAAATGCAACACTAGGAAGCAGAGAAACCAGATATTATTGGGGACCAACTGTGTTCTAAGCTTAGGATCAGGCAATATTCTTTGGCTTTCCATGATCTTGCAAGTTAGGTTATATAATATGTAATGTTTAATGTTATGTCTGAGGATTCTATGTTCATGGACATAGAATTATCTTCCAAACCAAGAACCTGTACTCTTGGGATCCACACTTCACTGAGCTGAATACACTGTACTACAACTTGTAATTCTGAAATCCAAACTCCACCATACTGATTACCCCATAGTGTGTTGCTTCTTCCATTTGTCTCTTTGCTATTCCTCCTCCTCTGATTCCCTGGCATATCCTCTGGCATGAGGTGAAAGATATTAATAATTACCCAAGCTTACATCTTCTTTTTTTTAATTTTTTAACATTTATTTATTATTGAGAGACAGAGAGACACAGAGCGTGAGCAGGGGAGGGCCAGAGAGAGGGAGACACAGAATCGGAAGCAGGCTCCAGGCTCTGAGTTGTCACCACAGAGCCCAATGTGGGGCTTGAACTCACAAACTGTGAGATCATGACCTGAGCGGAAGTCGGTCGCCCAACCAACTGAGCCACCAGGAGCCCCTGAGCTTACATATTCTTTGGTAAGATGTTTCTAACGTCCTAAAATTTCTTCTCATTATCAATGAAACCATATAATTTGATATAGTGACCTCATATTCTGTATTTTAAGAAATGCAAAACTGGTATTGTGTTATGGGAAATCTAAGGCACAACTCGAGCAGATTCAAACGCTGTTTTACTAAAGATGCAAAGAACTCAACAAGAATATCTTCCCATAGCTATCACAAGGCTTTGGGGGGTTTAGGTACATCCCCTTTGGCCAAATAAGACCTTTCAGTCTAAAGTCTAGTATCAAAGTGATATTTTCATTTAAATCTGCTAAATGGTTCAAATACTTAAATTCATCTGTAAAAACACATAAGGACTTACATATATTTCTATTGGTTTTATCTGAATCGGGATCACCAGATTGCAGGTTTTTAATAAGGCACTCTGCTAACTAGACCCCCAAACTTAAATTGTGAGTTCAAAACAAACTTGTAAAAACTAATAGATGCCATTTATGTGCCCTAAGTCTTGCCTCCGATTTTATAAAATTCTTTTTCCAATGGCATCATTCATATAAAAGAAGTATGTTTGTTTTAAGTTTTTCCCTCTCCTCTCCACATTTGTGGTAACATTTCACTCTTAGTTATTAATATTATAATACAGAAAGTGTTCTCTGAGCAATGGTGTGGCTACTGTGGCTGGAAAAACAGGAGAATCTGCTTACAAAGAATTAGCCACCAAAGCAAATAAACTGGTTTTGAACTATACAAGCTGCCCACAAAATGTTTCTGGGCTTTTTGACCCTGTTTTTTCCTTTGAGTAAACAGAATTCAAGGACATGAATACCAACCATTGCTGACAAAAAGTTCTTAGACTTCACTTACTGAATTCTCACTCTCTCTTGTTTCTGAAATGATGCTACCCCTCTGGAGGGCAACCGCCTTTAAAATCAATCTCACTTTCTTCCAGCTCAAGTACATTTTAAAGTTATTTTGACAGGACAGCAGGAAGTAACATATCCTTTAATCTTCTTGGCAACATTTCATATTTTAAATGCTTTACATATTTAATTTGGCATTCTTATCTGAAAGAAAAAAGTGGGGGGAAAAATTGTGCATGACATTCAAAGCCATAGAACGGTGACAGGCCATGCGACACTGTCTTCTGTATAGGTACCCTCTCAGACAGCAGATTGAAAAGCTTACTTGTGTGTATAGAGAACTAATTGGAGTATTTTACTGCCTCTGACTGAAGATTTTATTTCTCTGGGCTGACTACTTCCTAGAAATAATTCCATATAATCTTATATCACTTTGCTTCCTATGCAGCTAAGCATCTCGGTTCAGTGTCTAACGTGCACTAGCTTGGAAGAATATTTGAGACAAATATTTGAACAAATGAATAATGCATATAGAGAAATATTTAGGGAAAACTAAAAATCATATCATCATGGAATATATAATGGCCCTCTAAAATAACTATTTAACCATCAAATGGGTCGCTTTTAGCGTGTCTACATTATACTGATGTAGAAATACCAGATGTTTTTACTTAGTTCATGGAGGTGGCCTGAAAATAATTATTTCCTCTTTTGAGGGCCTTGCAGACATGTGGCAGAAAAAAAATTTTCAATGCCTTATAGCTCCGGTGGAGGCACATATAATGGTACATCTATCATCAAGGGAGCTAGGAAGAAACACCTTGGCAGCTTATGAACATAGCACCGTCATATTATATAAGGTGCCCTGTAAAGCCCAGGCTGAAAAATCTATATTAAAGAGATAGGAACCTACCATGTTTCAAGTCAATGATTTGAAGAAAATTTAACATGTAAGTTAAAAGTAAATAAAAGCTGAACTGTCACCAGACCACATTTTGCTTCACTTGCAAGTTATTATCTATTAACAGGTTCATCCTGTAGGCAATTCAGAAAGACAGACATTTTTTATGAAAGGCACAGTGACATGCTGGGTTCCAAGATATCCGAAGGTCTTTTCAACTGTCACCAACAGGCTTCCTGTTCAGGAAATCTTTTCATTTTTGTCCCTTCCTTATAACTTATTAAACATATGTTTTTGGGTGATGAGATGCCATGATGCAGATCACATGCCTTTTTCTGTCCACAAATTATTTGAACTCAGCCAAATCTATTTCAGATCTGTTGTTGAAAACAACAGTTCTTGTCAATCTGTGTTGGATATAACAACTGCGGAGTTGTGACTGCATCATCAGAGATTTGAAATAACACCAAGAGTGAGTTGAACCATGGGAAGTCCCAACCAATGAATAAATTATTTTCTTTGAAGGGCTCTGAAAATCCAAGTCAAATCCTGACCAAGCTTCTTAATGACATCCTATACATAGAAAAATAACTTCACTAAATTAATAAGTGACCAGTCATTAAATTCCTCTCTAGATTTTGGTTCAATTTCAAATTGCTCATTACCAGTATGTAGCAATACAAATTCTTTTTATATTTTGACCTAGTATCCTCTGACCTTGCTAAAGTCAATTTTTAAGTCTAATAACTTTTTTGTAGGTTCTGTGCATACTCTTCATAGACAATCATCTCATCTATTAATACAGTAAGTTTTATTCCTTTCTCTCCAATCTCTATGGCATCTATTTATTGCACTGGTTATGACCTCCAGCAAAGTGTCAAATAGTAGTGAGATGAGAGCGAGCATACTTCCCCCTTTCCCAATCTTAAGGGTTAAAGAATTCAGCCTTTCACAAAGAAGTGTTATGTGAATTCTATTTGGGGGGGGGGGGGGATGGGAGGGGAGTAGATCCCTTCACTGGGTTGAGAAAATAAGCATTTATTTCTAGTTTGTCAAGAGTTTTATCATGAATGGATGTTGAATTTTGTCAACTGCTTCTTTTGTATAAATATGATCATATGGACTTTCTTCTTTAATTATTGACATGTTGATTGCATTGATTTTGAGTACTGAACTAGCCCTGCTTCTCCAGGATAAATCCCACTCAACCTTGGTGTATTAACATTTTCCTAAAATTACTGATTTTAATTTGATTATATCTTACTGAGGATTTTTGTATCTATCCTCATGAGAAATACCAGTCTATGGTTTTCTCTTCTTGTAACGTCTGGTTTTGTTAGAAGGTTCTGACTTCATAAAATGAATCTAGAAGTTATTACTCTTCTTCTGTGGTCTGGAAAAGTTTGTGTAGAATTGGTATTTCTTTCTTGAATGTTTGGTGTATCAATTCCACTCCACTGAAAGTACCTTAAAATCAGGAATTTCGAGTAAACCATCTGCACCATAAGTAGGAGTCCTCACTGTTTTAAAGATGTCACTTCTCAAATTGACTTTTGGATTTATTTAATTTTAACCTAAATTATAAAAGGGTTTTACAAGGAATTTGATAAGCTCATTCTAAGTTTATGTGGAAAAACAAAAATAATCAAAGTATTGCTGAAGAAGGATAAGAAGATGGTATGATAAGCCCTCGTGAAACATCAATGTTTATTGTAAAGCTGTAATAATTAAAACAGTATGGCATGGAAATAGGATAGCCAAATTGACTAATGTAACTAAATTGGAAGGCCAGAAACAAACCCATACATCTAAGGGTATGAGAATATGAGACAAATGAGAGAAATGAATTATAACTCCTTCAAGAAAGGCTGAGCCCTTAAAAAAAAAAAAAGTCTGGGATCACCAATAAGACCACAAAGGAAAATTAAAATTTAATTAGTACCTTATGCTATTTATAAACATTTCTAATGGATTAAAGACATGTGGAAGGAAAACTTTAAAATTTAAGAAACCAAGGTAGAATACCCATGACCTTGAGGAAGGACAGAATGTATTAAATTAGGTACAAGAAAAAACTGATGACAAAAAATAGGTTGATTAGATTACATTAAAATTAAGAATTTCTATTAATATAGCAAAAGCAAATCATCAACAAAGTGAAAACAACCTAGGGATTGGGTTGTTGCCAGGAATTAGTTTTTTTTTAACTCCCCCAAATGAGTATAATGTTTATTCAGTATTAACAGCCACTTTCTTAGATTTTTATATCTTAAAACCTTTCTAAATTATGTCACCATGTAAGTCGCTTAATAACAGATAATGTGAAATACTCTATTTACAATTTTCTTTCTGATAAGTGTTACATGGCATATTCATTTAATAGCATTTTTCTATGATGTAAAATGTGAGAGCATACCCGTGGCACCTCTGGTTTGGGCACCTCATACCAGAACCAATCTGCCACTTTTACTCAAGTACCATCACCTATCACCGCCCAAAACCTCACTCACTTGGGACAAATCACTCCTGGATTAGTCTCCTCTTACATACTGAGCCTTGTTATTATCCCAGAGAAGCTCAAAATCCACACACACAAAAACCAAAAACGAAAAGCCATAATCTCTAGTCTTATAGATCCATGACTTCCTGAAGTCCTGAAAACTACTTCTACTCCTCTTAGATAGCCAACCACAGTCTGCCCTCCTTATCTTACCTGACCTCAATTAACACTTAGCAATATTACTCAGTCCTTGGTAACCCATTCCCCCTGTCCTTGTCATGATACTCTTTTGGCATCTCTTCTCTTTGGCTATTGCTTCTTAGTCTCTTTCATCAGCTTTTCTTCTAACATTCTCCCCTAATTGTGTCTTTCAGTGTCGCTCTTCTTCAGCTCTTGTTTTCTAAACACTTCCCATGGGTAGTTTCGTCAGTGTTTTTTGCTGCAACTGTCATCCATCAGTGAAACCAAAGAACTGTGCCCCCACTTCCTCTAAGAAAACATGGTTAAAAGTGGATATTTATACTATTTGGGTTACATATATTTCATATGTATCATTATTTGAAGGTAAAGAGTTGGATTCTTTTTTTCTCATTTTTTAATTACATACATAATTGAAAACATATTCTTTGGCAAAAGTGTCAAATCGCCATCAAATTCAAAAAGAGCCTACCACCAAGAAAAGTGGAGCATCATTAGTCTAGGCAAGTGAAGTCATTTCTAACTGATCAACTGAATTTTAATCATCCACCTACTGCTCCAGTGCAAACACAGGAGGTAATATTTGTTGTCTGAGGAGAATCACAGTTGTCATCAACTACTTGCTGTTTTTATTTTCGCTGTAAAGGTTTAGTCTCCTGAACTGTACATAATCTCCCACCTCTGCAGAGAGACTTAGGTGTTTCACTTCTTAGGAGAACACTTTGAGAATGATGAACCTCAAACTGGATGAGAAGCAAGTTTCTGGTGCCCTAGCAACATCTGCATTTACAAACTGCCCCGATGATTCCGTTACAAATCACAGGAGCTCAGTCTGGTCCAACGTTGAAGACGTACTAGTGACAGACAGGTACTTATTAATTGACTGATGTCTATCCAAAACAGCTGGAAATTTGATACCATATTTAACATACAGAAAAAGAGGACACTTTTCTCATAGGCAAAAATGTTGTTACTTTGCTTTTGCTTTTATTTCCTCTTTAGCAATTTGACTTTGGATGCAAAGAGGGTACCTTTCTTGCATTAATGCAATCATTATCCCTTAATTTCCTTTGACACAAGAAGCTTAGAGTTATCATATGAACATATAATCTATAAACCTCCCCAAAATTCTCAGTTTGTAGGGTGTTTCCCTTTGTATAACTTAAAATTTTATTCATAGTTATTCAACATAAATCATGATTATCTGTCTTCTGTGACTTCTACTCCTTTCCGTTTTTTCAAGCAGTCACATTTCCATCATTAAATATCGTTTAAATCATGATTATCTATAGAGAAAATAATTTAAAATATGGGAGAATAAAACCCGTATCCCAGCACCAATCACAAACCACGCTTAACCACAGGACACACAGTTTGAGAAGCAAGATGTGACACAGCCTTAAATTTAGCCCCTAAGCACTGTAAGATGTTTAGTGAGCCATTATTTTCACAGTTCATCACAATGAGTAGCTTTGCCATACTTACTTTATAGGGAACATTTTATCCACCCCATAAAAGTCTTATTTCCCCCCTCCCCTCTTCTTTAAGCAAGGGTTGACAATCAGACATCGAATTTTAGTGTGCAAGAATGTCCCCAGTTCACTGAGATTAGAAGCTTTCGTTTTCAAGATTCTATTCTAGCTTCAGGAAAACTTCTCTAACACTCTCCACCATAATATATTGCTACTGCTTTGACTTTCATTCACCAAATAACTCCATTAATTACCAGCAACCAGACTTCACTTCCTTATGATGTTTTGTGCACCTGGTTTGCAGACGGGATGTAGTAACAGAAGCCGACACTGCACACCCAGACCGCAGTACAGGCCAGCATGTTGGCTACACTAAACTAATTTTATGTGTCTGTGGAAAACAGAGTTTTGGATTTCGACCAGCTGAAATTACTGTTTGCCACTTCTCTATTCAACACCAACGTCATTCTGGACAAAGTCAGAACAAGGAAAGTGGATTTTCAAGATGGTGACCAAGTCATCATTTACTTGTAGGTCCTACTCAAGTAACCACGGATTCACATGTTGAAATGGAAACCACACGAATCAGAGCCTCCCAATAATTTGGACTTTGGTCATTGCCTTTGCATACGCACAGCATATCTTTCTAGTAATAATCTCACAATAAAGTCTAAAAAAATAAATACCTTAAGAGTCTGCATTCTTATTTACCATTTATGTCTATATTCAGAGACTTGAAATGTTTACTTAAAATAAGTCTTAAAATGCCTTCTCTGCATGTGGCATGAGCTCCATGACTATAACATGCCCAATAAATATTTGGGGAAAAGAAAAATGCTTTGTTTTTATCGTGAAATCAGACTGTCTTCACTCCTATTTCTCTCACGTTAACATGTTTTGCCATATTCGGAAGGTTTTCTGATAAGAAATTAGCCAGAGGAGCTGTCTTTGGATCTTCCCTCTCTGAGATCTTTTTTTTTTTTTCTTTTTCAACGTTTTTTTTTTTTTTTTTTTTTTTTAATTTATTTTTGGGACAGAGAGAGACAGAGCATGAACGGGGGAGGGGCAGAGAGAGGGAGACACAGAATCGGAAACAGGCTCCAGGCTCCGAGCCATCAGCCCAGAGCCTGACGCGGGGCTCGAACTCACGGACCGCGAGATCGTGACCTGGCTGAAGTCGGATGCTTAACCGACTGTGCCACCCAGGCGCCCCTCTGAGATCTTTTTAATAAAACCTCGAAATAAAAGCGCTGATGATGTTCTAGTGAACTGTCCCAAGACCAGGCATGTAGGGTGTGAGGAGCAGGCGGTCTATGAGAGTGTGAGAAGAGTACATCCCACACTTCGACTAGGGGGTTATACTAAGATACAGATGGGGTAAGGACCATAGTGTAATTCTTCAAAGATCTCCAGCACAGCTGAGTTGAGAACCACAGACCACTTTTAGGTACATTACAAAAAATCCTCATACTAACTTCAGCATTCTAAAATAAAATGCAAAAAGATGTATTCTTGGGCTGTATATGCTGTCTCTAGACCCCATGGACCTCACTTTAGGGAGGTTGAGGATCACAAAACTAACGCAGGACCGCCTTAGGGCCACTGTGTGGCACCCTGGGAGACAACCAGAATCTTTCCATAATAACAACACACTATTTGAACCAAATTTATTTTACTTCCCATAAGTTATCAAGAAAAATGGAATGAGGTGACTGATTCTGTGGGAGGACCAGGGTGAAGAGACAGGCATGATAGAAACATTTCAAGTTACAGAAAACTGGAAATTTTAATTTCTTCTCTCTTAGGGACAGGGCTACTCCATTTAAAATTAAATGGTTTGGCTCAGAAAATATTTAATACACTATTTTTTTTCTAAAGTAAGAACAGATATAAAGGTGGAGAAGTTGCTGGACTATACAACAAAATGAAGTCTACAACAGCATTTCTTCTAATATTAATTTCATCACTGAAGAAATAATTGCAATTTTTCTTCTAGAGAACAGACTTTGATAGAAATGTCAAAAGATTTTTGCTAACTTTATCTTTTAATCTTAGTCTTTGTGGCAATTATTCCCAGACCTTATTGTGGTTTCCTGCACAAAATTATACCCTTAAGCTTAGCAGCCTTGCATTTACTACAGGCCCAGGACAATAAAAAGTCAACAGCAGGAGAAAATATGTTTTATATGTTCAGTTAACTTTACGCAGAACTGGAAAATATTGGCAAGTGGCACTTAATTATGTTATTCTAGTTTCTTTAATATATATAAAAATTGTCAACCTGAATGGAGATGATTAATTTCCGGTTATTTAGAGGTAGAATAACTATTATTATTTAAAGCGTTCAAATAACAGCCTCTGTATTTACGATTTTGAAATTCTTTCCCTCTTCAATTTATAGTATTATCATTTAGTTTTAAATTATCTTTAAATATAAAATGAAGAAAAAGTGATTTTATTGAAGACACATAAAAATATAAACAACTTAATTTCTTTAGCAGGTTGATTTGGGACTTATATTAGTTTAATATTCTTTGGATCAGAGATCTTCCCATCGGTGGTAGGGTATGTATGCATTAGTTATATATTGCTATATAATGAATTACTCCAAAACTTGGCTGCTTTAAACAATAGACATTTATTTCCTTACAGTTTTGGTGGTCCAGAAATTCAGGAGTGGCTTCACTGAGTGGTTCTGGCTCAGGTTCTCTCATGAGATTGCAGGCAAGGTGACAGCAAGGGCTGCAGTCATCTGAGTGCCTGGCTGGGGCTAGGGAATCTGCTTCCAAAAGTGCTCACTCTTTCATGCTTATGGGCAAGGGGCTTCAGTTCCCCACTGGTTGTTGGCAGGAAGCATCAGGTCCTTGCACATAGGTTTTTCCATAGTCTTCTTGAGTGTCCTTACAGAATGGCAGCTGGAGTTGCCAAAAGAAAGTCATATAAGGGGCACCTGGGTGGCTCAGTCGGTTAAGAGTTCAACTTGGGCTCAGGTCATGATCTCTTGTGAGTTCAAGCCCCACATCAGGCTCACTGCTGTCATCTCAGAGCCTGCTTCAGACCGTCTGTCCCCTTCTCTCTCTGCCCCCCTTCACTTGTGCTCTCTCTCTCAAAAATAAACAAAAAAACATTTTTTAAAAGTTATATAAAGCAAGAAAGCAAGAGGAAGCCACAATGTGTTATCACCTAGCTTCAGAAGTCACATCCCATCATTTCCACAATATCCTATAGGTTTCACAAGGTATCTCTGTTTCACATGGGAGGAAACTATACCAGGATGTGAATACCAGGAGATAGAGATTGTTGAGATGAGCTACACCAATCTAGGCCAGAGGAGGAGAGGGACAGGGAGAGGGACAGGGACAGGAGGAAATGAAAGGGGGAGGGTGAAGAAGAAGAAGAGAAAGGAGGAGGAGAGAAGGAGGAGGAAGAGGGAAACACGACAGAAAGGAAAAAATCCCCATACACATGAAAGATGGACTGTAAGGTCATAAACAGTAAGAATTTCAGAGTATGAGTAGTTGGCACATTTTTAGTATTAAGATGTTTCTGGGAAATATCTGCACGAAAGCTACTCACACTTTATTTATTTTTAAATATAATTTACTGTCAAATTGGCTTACATACAACACCCAGTGCTCATCCCAGCAAGTGCCCTCCTCAATGCCCATCACCCATTTTCCCTCTCTCCCACTCCCCCCATCCACCTTCAGTTTGTTCTCTGTTTTTAAGAGTCTCTTGTGCTTTGCCTCCCTCCCTCTCTGTTTGTATTTTTCCTCCTCCCTTCCCCCATGGTCATCTGTTAAGTTTTCAAGATCCACATATGAGTGAAAACATATGATATATGTCCTTCTCTGGCTGACTTATTTCACTTAGCATAATACCTTCCAGTTCCATCCATATTGCTGCAAATGACAAGACTTCATTCTTTCTCATTGCCAAGTAGTATTGCATTATGTATATAAATCACATCTTCTTTATCCATTCATCAGTTGATGGACCTTTGGGCTCTTTCCATAATTTGGCTATTGCTGAAAGCGCTACTATAATCATTGGGTTACATGTGCCCCTATGCATTAGCACTCCTGTATCCCTTGGGTAAATTCCTAGAAGTGCTATTGCTGGGTCATAGGGTAGATCTCTTTTTAATTTTTTTAGGAACCTCCACACTGGTTTCCAGAGCGGCTGCACCAGTTTGCATTCCCACCAACAGTGCAAGAGGGTTTCCGTTTCTCCACATCCTCTCCAGCATCTATAGTCCTCTGATTTGTTCACTTTAGCCACTCTGACTGGTGTGAGCTGGTATCTCAGTGTGGCTTTGATTTGTATTTCTCTGATGATACTCACACTTTAAAATAAAATGCAAATGCAAGTGATCAAAACCCTGTGGGATTCTGGGCATGTACCTGCCTTTTATTCATTTATTTGAATTTCAATTCTCAAGTCTTTCAGTAATTGATACTTATCATGATTGCTGCTTAGATTTTCTACTCTCTCTGAACACTAAGACAACAGAGAATAACATGTGTAAGAAGGACCTCATGAAATTTTTCCAGTAGAAGTTTAACTCAAACGATATAAATAATAATTTGTTATCATTTGAGTTGTAAGCTGACATTGTTGGCTACTATCAGTCCATGACTACATAACTAAAAAGTGGTATTTGTAAACTATAATCTGAGTTTGTACATATATAAATGAAACCTCTGCTAAAAATGCCACATGTGTATCCTATGTGTAACAGAGACCATACAGAGGTATAAACACACAAAATTTTTGCAGTTTCTCAAAGTCCTATTGGGTGACCAACTTTCTTGACAAGAAATCTTCAAAGGAAATATCATTTAGCGTGGATTGGTTTTATTTCCTCATTACTGACTTTCTAGTTGCACTCTTCTTCTAGACCTTCCAGAATGACAATGTTCCCTAATGGAGTCAAACCATGTCCCCCACCATCCAGGAAATGATGGTGAGAAATACACGAATAGTGAGGTCAGATATTTTGTTTGCCTAATGTCTGCCCATAGGACAAGATGGCCAGAAAAAAACACAGCCTTAAATTAAAGATAGACATTAGCCTGAAGGGAAACACAGTGAATCTAACTGCAAAAGATGGTAACTGAGCCCGGTAGAATAAAAAATAAAGTAAAATTAAAATTAAAATTAAAAAAGGACTTAGAAGGAAATGAGCTGAAAGAGGGGAGAAACAGCAGAAAGGATACACTGAGTTAACATGGAGCAACGAATGTACTATACAACTGGGGGAAATGCAAAGCAAAAATGAAATAAAACAAAAACCAAAAAAAAAAAAAATGAGAGAGAGAGAGAGAGAGAGAGAGAAAGAGAAACAGAGAGGAAAGAGAAAAAAGAGACAAAAAGAGCTTTATTAGAATTAGCATCCAGCACAGCAGGTACCAAGAAACATACTTCAGAACATCAACTACCAGCAGAAAGATACTCTTACCCACACACAGACATGATACAAAAGGCAGAAGAGAGTCTTGGGGTTACAGCTGGCTCACTAGTCAGAAGTGAGGAGTGGAGTTAGAGACGAATCTAGGCTTGTATTTAGGGAGTGGTAAGCCTCACAGCAAAGGACATCTTATAGATGTGTTTTGCAGGCAAGGGTAGGAAGAAGTTGGGAGGAGCTGGGGATAAAAATGTGGCACAAAAAGTCCAGAGATTCCAAACAGCATCAGGTGTCACAACGGAAGCAAAGAAGGTTGGAGAACAGAGCCCAGACAAGTTCTGAAGATTATACTCTTCTAGTTATTTTCCCAGACACAAATGACAGAGCTCCAGCACTAAAATCTCCTAATGGCACAGAGCAGCTTATCACAAGAAGATGACCCATTAATCAAGAAACCATGAATCAGCCATTAATTATCCAAGCCACGAGAGACTACAGAATTCCTAATGTCAAGGAAGCTTTACTGAAATACTTAATTTGCAAAGTTCCACGTATGGAGTTATATTCATACATGCAGTATATTACCAGACACTCCATGGATACCAAATGAGCTATTCTTTTGCTTGAATTTCTTACTTCCCTACGACTTAAAAATGTAAGAAGAAAGTAATGTTACCTTTGGGCATTTTTAGTAGGAGGCTAAACGAATGTGAGTGGGGGGTTAGCCATGAAGTAATCAAGGATGTGGCTCAAAATATAGAGGTGGAATAAATTGAAGAGCCAAGCAGCTCTACAAATCTGTGGTTCTATTGACCACATTAGAGTATCAATTTATATAAACAGTGCACTTTTAATCTTTTGAAGTACTTCCACATATTTTCCGTATTCCATCTCATAGCTTTACAACAGTCCTAGGCTAAGTTGGGTAGGTATAATTACATCTGTTCCTTTAGCTGGAGAAATAGACTCACAGAGGATAAATGACTTGTACAGGCTGGTAAGGAACAGATCTATGGCATACACATACCATGAATCCCAGTATGGTTTGTCTCCCCGAGACCAGTGCTTCAGGAACTTGAAAATAAATCACTAGGAATCTTGCTCAACTACAGATTCTGATGTAGAAGTTCTAGGGGTGGGACTCAGGATTCTGCATTTCCCCAGGTGATACTAATGCTACTGGGCTGCAGTTCTAAACCAGAGTGCATCTAATTCAGTAATCCTTTAATTCAATAGCTGTATATCAATTATTCTTTTAAAATATGGATTCAAGACCTTTAGCTCGGGGGATTCCGCGCATCTGGTACAGAACCCTGATCTCTGATTTTTTTTTTTTAAGTTCCATCAGTGATTCTGATTAATAACCAGGGATGAGAATGTTTTCACACTTACTTAGTACCTATACTGTACATTTAAAAATCTTGAAGCAAGTCTTTTCACTGCAATTATTAGGGAGTCTAGTTCCATCCTAACTCACCACAAGAGAACTTTTTCATACATTTGTAGAATATTGAATTCTTTCAGATTTCCATCCCTCATCTTTTGATCTTGAGATTTTCATTTCTCTAGTTCCCAAGGTACAAAATTTCCCACCACTCTATAATGTCACAAGATGTCAGTTTCACTCATTTTTGTTTTAAATAACATCACTTACAAATTTCAATCCCTATTTTCTTTGACCTTTTAAGATGTCTATGGTTCTTGGAGAATGTATTGTCCAAGTGTAATTTTCATTATAAGGCACAGTTTAGAGGTCTGTACAGAGAGATAAGGATGAAGTATTCAAGACATAAAAATCATTGCAAGAATTACATTCTGGAAGGGGGAAAAAACTATTATCTGAGTGACAATTAAAGAGATGGCCACCTAACTGCCACAGTTAAGCTTCCCAAGTGAGCACACAGCAAAGACTGGTTGAGTTAAGAGCAAGTGCTGACAGAAGGTTTAGAAATGATGTGCCATACTGGTCTTGCATGTGGTCTTTGAGGGTTTGATAAACCAGCAAGTTATCTTCCAGAATTTCCACTCATTGATTTGAGGTACAAGTTAAGAACTAAGGACACACATAGCTTTTTTTTCCTTATAAGGATGACCTTGGCTTTCAATTGCTAAACTCTACTGTAGCCCATGTTACCCTTTGTATAAAAGCAAACAAATGGTGGTCATAAGGCTGTGGGATTCTGGAAGAACAGTCCAGGCAATTGTGAGTTCTCGCCACCACCAAGAGTCTCAAACCCATAATCTCAATTTATTAATGTCACTGCCTTTGGATACTAATAGGGTAATGTCACCAAGGCAGAGAGGTTTTCTCAGTTTACAGTGTTCTTAGTATCACAGTAATTATTTCACAGCACATCCTAAGCTAAAAGAAATATCTAACAGTTCTGTTTATTCAATAGTTAGGGTCTAACCATTTGTAAGTACCTAACAGTTCTATTTATTCAATAGTTAGGGTCTAACCATTTGTAAGTACTTATATCCTAACAATTCAGTGCCTATTAAGCACTGAGTACGGTATCTCAAACCTTGCAATTGAAAGGAACACAGCTACCTCCATGTCCTGTTTCAAAATGGTTTTCACTTGGTCCTTGCTTTTTACCATAGAAAACCCAGCCTCACAAAAACATGACATGAAAAAATAGAACATAGCAATCCAATGTTTAAACTATTAGTTCATGTAGTGCCCAAAAGAGGTTACCCTATTTTTCTTGAAAGTTTAAAATATTCAGCTATGTCCCTATAAATCTGCTGCAGCACTCCAAAATGCCTTTGCACACAATTTAGAAATGGTGGCTTTAGCAAATTTGAAGCCCAACACTCAGATTTCTGGTCTTGGCTGCTGAATCTTCTAGACCAATGTCTTACAGAGAAAGTCTATTAATACTCTGATCCTCAATTTCTTCATTTAAAATTCATCAACAATTTCATCATCTTAAGAAGGAACATAACCAAAAGTACTTTGTACATAGAAATGCTATACTAGAGATGTATTTTCT
The DNA here is from genome assembly GCF_028018385.1 of Neofelis nebulosa. NCBI lineage: Eukaryota > Metazoa > Chordata > Mammalia > Carnivora > Felidae > Neofelis > Neofelis nebulosa. Next base: position 35,955,283 of record NC_080782.1, on the reverse strand, counting down.
TAAAAGTGAGTTGGTCTTGTATCATGAATTTTAAACTTTTGTCTTTTGGAATATAGAATCCCTTCTTCAATAAAACATCCTTGAGATACAGAGCACATGTATGAGATTAAACACAGGAATACTCCATTGGAAAAGGCATGCTGGTCACTTTCCTCAGACCCAGCCCTTAATCTCTTCATGCTCTGTTGATTCCCAAGGAGGATGGACTCCCGATGTTTCCCACTTTCTTGCAGATTGGTGTATCACTGGTCTTGTAGGCTACCAGATGGAGAATCTAATAGATTGGCATACCCCTAGGCTCATCTTGTAGGCTACTGGATGGAGAATCTAATATCCCCCTACTCTGCCTCCCAGAAACATTTTCAGTAGTCCTATTTTCTGTCCCCCACTAAAGGCCCCCTCCTAACAAAGCTCCCATTCCCATCACGTGGCCTCAGCTCCTCCATCTTTTTCCCCTCCAGCCCTTTGAGTGAGGGTGGACTGCTGCAGGTGCTTATCCTGGAGTTTCCTCAACTTCCTCAGGTTGCACTTTCAAGCTCTTCTAACCTGTAGCTAATTTTCTGTATTAAATTACCTACATCAGTTTTTTTTTGCTGTTGGCTTTATTTGTAACTGGTCCCTAACTGATTCTAAGGTGTGAATGGCCCAGAGCCCCCCTCCAGGCCCCAGGTCTCTTGACATGGTGTTCCTAAGTCACATCTGAAAAACTCAAGGCTCATTCCCCACTCTATCACTAAAAAGCTGAGCAATCTTAGGTAAGTCACAGAACATCTCTGAGCCCCATTTTCCTCACTCAGCAAGGACCGTACTTACCTTGACCTCTCCTGATAAATGGAAAGTATTTGGGATGACTTAAAGATTAGACTGACCTTTTATTACGTCCCAAAATTTTGCATACTTGGATGAAGGGTTTATTATTAAAAAAATAAAGATTTTGGTTTCCAAGAAACCAAAAAGAATATGCCTCTCCTCTGCCTCCCACCTCCGTCACAAACCAGGCCCACCTTAAAGACAGAAAATTCTAAACGGTTCTTTCAAACAATTAGATTAAATGAGAATTAATCGACTTCCATCAGTTGTAACAAAGTTAAAACAGAGCTTGTTTACAGCCACTGATTCATGTTTCTATTCTGATCCTGGTGTTTATGCCTCACAGCCCGCACTGGTATTGTGCTCATTCCTTCTTGTATTGTGGCTTCAGCACTTCCAGAGTGGTTTTAGGCACTCCTAGTCCAGATTTTAGGTTCATGTACTCAGAGATAATTACCCTCGGTTGCAAGGAGGATGCACACATGACAGAAGATGGAATTAGACAATTATGGTTTGAGAGCTGCCGTTCCAAACAGAAAAGTTGAAATATATATGTTTGTAAATAACTGTGGCCTGGTGTAGATTACAGGTTTTGCTTTTTTCTCAATAAAAATTGTTTTCTTTAAGTTTCACTTTCTGAGTTGCTGTAGTATCAACTCTGTCTGATGGAAAGAAGACATTTAGGTCCATGTTGCTACCACACACAGTCGGATCCATGACCGAGTACTGACAAAAGAGACTACAGCAATCTGAATACATCATATTATGACTCCTCTTATCAGCCTTTAGGCTATTATAAATTTGGACAGGAGAAAGATTGAGTCTTTTACAACATGTATTTCCAGTGCCAGCAGAGTTTCCTGGCACGTAGGTGGTTTTCAAAACACCTGAGATGAGTTAATTAATACAAGGCTCTATTAAGACCAACTGATGCCCTCAGCAGTCAACAATGGTGCCCCCTCAGCCATGGCTGAGAAAATGAAGTGCTTAGGATCATACACACAAATCAGCTGGTAAGTTAAATGTTAACCAGACTCAGCAGCTATGTTTCCATTGGATAGAAGTGAAACTCTCACACCAGAAGATAGAAACAAATGTGGTATCTGATAACAGCTTGAACCCCAAATTTTAGTCACTCACTGTGACAAAGAAAATGTTTAGTAATAACAGATGAAAGCAAAATATGGCAAATAAAGTTAACAAAAAAATGAACTAAACTCAAGAGAAGCAGGGAAAGAGTTAAAGGCAAAGTAGGTGAGGTGGTGAGAAACTCCAGTGTCCCCCTTCCCTCGGTACATCTGCCCATTTTGCTTAATGATTAATCAAGGGCTGAATGGATGGCAGAAAATGCAGAGCTAATATTACAGAAAGTCTCTCTTAACAGTCTCCCATCTGGTTTTCCTAAAATACTTTAAGCCTCAGACCACAGTTCTATTCCATGATTCTTCCTTCTTCATACACCTCTCCCCCTTTCCCCAATCCTACGACATTATGCTCGACTTGGGGTTTTCTTCTTGTAGCACCCTGCTCTCACTGCCTAAGCTTTCACCTCTCGGAACTGGTCTTCTCTAGCCACCTAGTCGACCATTTTTGTTACGTAATGTGCACAACACTGTGGAAAGCATGAGAAGCCTAGAATATAAAGGAAAGAAAAAAACAACAGCAATTTCCTCATTCTGAAAATAGTTACTATCTAGCTTGATGGCCAATGCACAGCTGTATGAAAATATTCTGGGTCTCAATCTCATCCTTATTTCAACAGCAAAAAGTAGGTTTTTTTAAATTCTACTATTCTTTTACCAGGAGACTTACCAGAAAGTAACAAATCACCAAGTACAAATTGATACAGTATTTGCAAATTGACGCGGTATATTTGGAGATTTACTAAGTCAGACAAAGTTATGCAAGAGTCAGAGTTAAATGGGTTAGACTTCTGAGAAGAGGGTACAGTTTGAATGATATTGGATAACTAAGATCTCAGGAAAGGGAAACCCTCAAGAAGTTTCTCATTCTACACCCCATTATCCAGCTTTATCAAATCTTAACATTATTTCTTACTTTTCTCAAATCCTTTATTTTTAAGCAATAATGGTAAAACAACGGTGATTCCTGTGATCTTGATCATATTCAAAGATCAAGAATGGACCAATTAATTAATTAATGGACAAATATGCATACTGTGGAATATTCTATAATAGCTACAAAAAATAAATATCAATATGGATAAAATTTTAAAACAATGAATGAACTATTAGGTTGATTTCAGTTGTTCGCCAATACAAGCATTGTTGCAATAAACATTCCCGTCTACATCTCCTTATACATAAGTGCAAGAGTTTCTCAAGAGCACCTAAGAAGTGAAACGTGTGGGTTTCAAAGGATATGCACATTTTCGGTATCAATGGATATTGTCAAAATCTCTCCAAATGGTTTTCTACCAATTAGTAGCATATGACAGTTCCCATTGCTCCCATCGTCACTGATATCTGGTTAAAAATTTTTTTAATTTTTGGGGTGCCTGGGTGGCTCAGTCTAGGTTAAGCATTTGACTTCAGCTCAAGTCATGATCTCGCAGTTTGTGGGTTTCAGCCCCATGTCAGGCTCTATGCTGACAGCTCGGAGCCTGGAGTCTGCTTCAGATTCTGTGTCTTCCTCTCTCTCTGCCTCTCTCCTGCTCACGCTCTGTCTCTATCTCAAAAATAAACACTTTTTTAAAATTTTAATTGTTGATGACATAATAGTTTTAGAATGGTATCTCTTTTGTTTTTATGTATACTCTATTTGTAAAGTAGCACATTAGTTCTTTAAGTTTATTGCTTCTTCTTCTCCTATGAATTGCCTATTATATCTTTTGCGTATTTTTTCAGTTGCTTTGTTATTTTTGTGTTGATTTGTAGGAATTATTGACATATCCTAGGTAATAAAATCTTGTTGGCTATATGCATTTCAAATAATTCAGAAAAATAATACCTTCATGAGGTTTGTGGGTTGTTTTTTTTTTTCGGATTTTCCTACTTGGATACAGTCAAATTTGGCATTTTACATAATGATTTTGGAGCCTTATGCATTCTCTAAAATACCCTCCCCTATATTTGCTTCTAAAAACTTTTAGGAAAAAAAAAAGACCTATATCTTCCTTTGTATGATGTGACATAGGAATCTAATTTTTTTTGCCTATATGAACAACTTTGACAATACTATTTATTGTCACTGCTTTATAATTCTGTCCCTAATCTATTCCAAAAAGTAATCTTTCCAGAACATTCCAGAATGTATCACATTCTATAGATGTTTGTCTCTCTTTTAAGCCATTTCAGGACAAAAGTAGCCACAGAAAATTTAATGGGTTACTGTGGGGGGGGGGGGGATGTATGTGTGTGTATTCCAGAAGCTCTGAACTACTGGAAATCTTGTTTTTAAAATACTCATGATGACATAGTACTGGCTGGAAAGCAGACGAAGAAATGAATGTTAATGATGCTATTAATGACCCTCACGTATAACTCACCTACAGAGGTCATGCTCAGTCATATCCTAAAGCCTAGGACTGCTCTGGCATAACCAGAGTCTCAAACTCATGCCATGGTTAGACCTCAGGCTTCTAGAGAGTCTCCGAAATGTACCTCCAGGGCCTCACCTTCAGCCTGAATTTATCTGTAGCCCACAACCTGAGTCCATGATAGTCTCTAGATCAGAACTTCTCTGGGAGCAAAATAGGGAGGGACATTTTTAAGTTGTTTCTAACACACTGTCGTCTTCAGAGTAACATGGCCACTAGCAGTGCACTGCCCACAGGATGGCAACTCACTGTTTTGTTTCCCTAAGGGAAGGTGACCATGTGCTGGGTGAAACACTCTCTTCTGGGAGACCCAGGCCATCTATCAGAGAAAGAGAAATGATCCCTTCAAGCTACTCAACAAACCACCTCCAGCAAGCATCTCTGAGGAAGCCAGTGGACAGGGTCCATATGGACATTACTGAATTATCGCAGATAATAAAGGAGGGACTGTTAATATAATCAGAGGGGGCCTGCAGCTGTTCAAAAACAATTCTGAGCCCAGGTAGTAAAGAGACACATATGAAAGCAGTAATTTCTGGGGTGTTTTTTTTTCTCTTTAACACTCCCATAATTTAAAAAGAATTTAATGGATTTTCATTTTCAAGACCTGGAAAAACAAAAGTCCTCCTAAGCTGAGAGCAAATGCTTCCAGTCCTTGCCTGAAGCCATTCTTTTTATTGGGGGAGTTACAGCCCCTTGAGAAGAAGGGGTTTATAATGGAAAAAATGAGACAGCATCAACCATAATGAAGCTCAGAATATAAATAATAAAAATCCCGTTAATGCCTGACACTTTATGTTTCTAAAGAAAACCCCTACCTTTCATCTAAAATAAGACAGTTGCTGAGGAAGTAGATAAAAGCAAGCATATATTTAACACAATTCTTTTATTCGACCTTTATTATTCTTCAGGGAAAATGGTTCCTTGGTGTATGTTAGATTTCCCTTAATTTCAGTCTCTCATCTAATGCAACAGAAACCCTTTCAACAAAGTCTCCACTCAGGAGAGGATCATGCTTTGTAGTTGAACCCTGCAGTGTCTTAACGTGGGAGGACAACAGAAATCCCACGGCCCAGTTCTTCCTGCAGTACAGGTTTTGTGTGTAGAATTCCTCCACGAGGGTGGGTGTGATTTCTTGGAGCCATAGTACTTTTCTAAAAAGTATACAGAAAAATGAACTCAATGCACAGCCTTGTGGAGTTGGGTACCACACACATGGCAGTATATGTGATACTGACGCTGTCCTCAAAGAACTATTCTAGGAAGCAGAGTCACATATTAAACTTAATTGAGGGGCGCCTGGGTGGCTCAGTTGGTTAAGCATCCAACTTCGGCTCAGGTCATGATCTCTCGGTCCGTGAGTTCGAGCCCCACGTTGGGCTCTGTGCTGACAGCTCAGAGTCCAGAGCCTGTTTCAGATTCTATGTCTCCCTCTCTCTCTGACCCTCCCCCATTCATGCTCTGTCTTTCTCTGTCTCAAAAATGAACATTTATAAAAAATAAAATTAAAAAAAATAAACTTAATTTAAGTGGGCAATTTTTACACACTTTAGGTGCACTCTCCACTAGGCTTAACTCTTCGCATGCATTATGTCCTATAACCTGCACATCAATTCCAGTGAGGTAGGGACTAACATTATTACCACTTTTTGAGATGCTGAAACAGTCTTTCAGGGATTAACGAGCCTCCACACAGGCACTGGGCAGGGGTGAGGCTGCTTCCCTGCCGCGGCAGGCAAGAGTTTATACACGTGCCCAGGTCCACAGACTGGAACAGTATCCTGGTGGAAACAGACCCCTGTTTTTTCATTTAAATGTGATCATCCCAACAGGTACAGTCAGTTCTGAAACTTTCACTCCCTCCCAATAAAATGTAGCAAGTAATATGAAGACTGCAGCGTCCTGCAGTACGACCATTAGGACTCATGCCCGGGCCCCTCTCGAAGAGAGTTTCCATAGGACCTATTCAGTACTAGTTTTCCTTAGCAAGGTCCAAGACAAGGTGACATCGTTCTAACTTTTATGCAAATAAATTCATATGAATAAGATGATTTACTCCTCTGTGAAAATCAATTGTTAATGGTATGTACTTCATGGAGTTGTTATGAGAATTATAAATTAAAATATGTAATCAACACCAGGGGGGCACGTGGTAATCACTCAATACTTTAGTTTTAATTGATATACTGTCACAAATATGTGCATGAGAATACACAGATAAGGGGGGTGTAAACCTGTAGTATCAGTTATCTTGGAGGGAAGGAGTCGGAGTAGAGATAGAAGAAAGAGAAGACTTACTCTTGCTGTTTTATATATTTAGTCACAATGAGAATAACGTTGAATTACTTGTGCAATAAGTTTAAGACTGCTAAATAACCTCATTACAAAAAAGACCTTCCCAATTATATTTAAAATTTTTATTTTAATTTAATTTTTATGTTTTCACATTTAGAAGTTTTAATTGATACTTGCCTGGTACTCAGTCACTGTTCAAAACTCAGCAATGTATTAAACACCTTGCCCACCTTCAAGGAGTCTAAAATCTAAGAAAAATAAGATAAGTACAAAAGGTAACTACATGCAGGTTAAAATGTGATATATTTCCTGCAACAATTTATAAACACAGCAACACCAGGTTTAAAGTATGTAGGACTGCATTCTACTTAAAAAAAAAAAAAAAAAAAAAAAAAAAAAAGAGGACCAAAAGACTAACTCGGTTTATGCAAAAAGTGTATTGTGGTAAAATAGTATTATGGTAAAGAGACGCCCGGGGTGTGAAAGAGCATGAGAAAGAATAGAAATTCACTTCATGAGTGATAGGATGGGTTGCTACCACCTTATTATCAATAATACACAGATTGAGTGATTACTATGTGCCCCAAATGGTGTTGATCACTTCACATATTTTAATTTACAATTCTCATAACAACTCTATGAAGTACATACTATTAACAATTTCACAGATGAGTAAATTGAGGCACTGAGAAGTTAGGTGACTTGCACATGATCTCTCAGGTAGTAAGTGAAGGAAACAGGATTCAAGCCTATGCAGTTTGTTAGTGGAGCTCAAATTCTCAATCACAAGCAGACTATTTTTAACTATTCCATAATCCTACATCTTTGGAAAACATTATAATGGAATAGGCTTTTAAAAATCTTTTAATAAGAAAGTATTTAAACATATAACAAGAATAGAGAAAAGAGTATAACGAATCCCCATGTATCCATCACCTAAGTTCAAGAATTGTCAACCCACAGCCTATCGATCGTGATCCAGCCCCATCCTGCTTCACTCCCCCAACCCCGGACTATTATGAAGGAAACCTTCAACATCACATCATTCCATATATTCTATGTATATTGCACATATATCTTGAATATAAGTTTTGTTTTTAACAACCAAGATACCATTACACTGCTTTAAAAAATTAGCAATACTAAATACTAATACTAAAAAATCAGCAAATATCTAGTAGGTGCTCAAATTTCTCTTGGTTTCTTATAATTTTTTATATGTTGTTTAAATCTGGATCTTAGTAAGACCCATATAGTTCAACTGTTGGGTATGTCCTTCAAATCTCTCTCATCTACAAGTCTTCTTGCTCTTTTCCTTCCAGTGCATTTGTTTGAAGAAACCAACTTCTTGGTCCTATAATATCTCCCAGTGTGGATTTTGCTGCCTGCATTCCTGTGGTATTATTTCATATTTTTCCCTGTCCTGGTTTTTTTTTTTAATTTTTTTTAACGTTTATTTATTATTGAGAGACAGAGCCTGAACAGGGGAGGGGCAGAGAGAGAGGGAGACACAGAATCAGAAGCAGGCTCCAGGTTCTGAACTGTCAGCACAGAGCCCAACGTGGGGCTCAAACTCACAAACCGCAAGATCATGACCTGAGCCAAGTTGGACGCTTAACCAACTGAGCCACCCAGGCGCCCCTGCTGTCCTGTTTTTTTAATCAAGAATACTTCGCGTGTGTTGTTTTTCTTTTAATTTCTCTCAGGAAGCACTCTGTAGATTTAAGCATTATTATGTTTGGAATCACTATTCTTATGCTCAAAATCTTCCAACTTTGACAGGGCACCTCTTCAAATTGTCTTTTTTTGATGTGGGCCCAGTAGTCTTTGATAACTTTCCTACTATTTGAGGTGACAACATGTTCTAGGCTCATCTTGTACATTTCCTGGAATCAGTCATTCATGCAAGGAATCCTGGTTTATTTTACTGAAAAAAAAATGTTATTTAAAGGTCACCTATGGATGCTAGTGGTGCTTAGAAGTTGGTCATTCTTTGTAGATATTTTTTGGGAACAGGGCTAGGTTTGGTGTTTGTTTTGAAGCTAAAATACATTTCAAGTTTACACTTGTACTTCAAATTCAAATTGAGGACAATAGTTATTAATCTCTTTGATGTTATATCTATTTCTCCTTTCTCACATGCTAAAAACTCCAGATTACATAAACATAAAACATCTTTGTTTTATCCTACATCACATACACAACAATCTCAGAACAACACTACTGTGGTACATTGCTGTCATTTACAGCCCAGTTCTTCACCATCTCTCATATCGATACACTTTGCTGGGTAAACTTGTAGTGTTTTTTTCAGTCTCACTCTGGGTCCATCCAATGACTTTCAATGGCCAACAGAATCTCAACAACCATAAAACAAAGAGAGGCTGGAAAAATTCTTGCATGTTTCTGCTTTCTCTCATACACTTCTCTCATTGCTGTAAGAACATGCCTGGGCCAGACTGCTGGAGCTACCAGGAGCCAAAAGACTTGAAAAGCATGAGAATAGGGCCATACTGACCCTGTTGTCTGTCTCAGCCAAGTCATTCCAGATTAGTCAACAGTCAACTCCCAGATTGAGCCCACCAAGATCAACAGAACCATCTAGCCAATCTAAAACTGATCACATACTCGTGAACCAGCCAGAACATATCAGGTGAACTCTGCAGACTTCTGAGCCAAATAAATATTATTTTTGTTCTGCGTCTGTTTGTGACTAAATATTTTGTGTTTAGGCACAGCTTCTACAAACAACACAATGCTATTAGTGAGAAGAGCTTTTAAAAGAACTTTGCAAATCGTTTTGCAATAGAGTAACATTAGATATGTGCAGTCCAATTATGTGTTTTTAAGATATATGAAGCAGTCCCACTTTGTGAGATTGGGTGCCAACTGGATACAGAGTAAGTTCATTAATTTCATCGTACCTTTAATTGCCAAGGATTATTTTCATTTAATTTTTTCATAATAAAATATTTACATGATTCCAAGGCAATCCACAGAGCAATATGTATCCAGAGAATGTTGCTTATATCTCTTTCCCTTCCCTCAGCTCCACAATGTTTTCTCCCACTCCTATTCATAACCATTATTTTAGGCTTGTTTTAACCTGGCATGTTTTTAAGATGGCAGATGAATCAATTCAGATATACACGTTACTCCCCGTTCTAATGAAAACTAGTAGAGGCGCCTTGGTGGCTCAGTCAGTTAGGCTTCAACTCATAAAGTATGTGAGCTGAAACCCTGCATCGGGCTCTGTGCCGACAGCTCAGAGCCTGGAGCCTGCTTCAGATTCTGTGTCTCCCTCTCTCTCTCTGCCCTTTCCTCACTCATGCTCTGTCTCTGTCTCTCAAAAATAAACATTAAATTTTTTTTAATTGTAATATTAATATCATTGAAATAGTAAAAATAGATAATGGTAAGCCTTACCTTTCTTTCCTTCCCTCCTTCCTTCCTTCCTTCCTTCCTTTCTTTCTTTCTTTCTTTCTTTCTCTTTCGAGTGACTTATGTCTTACCCAAAATGGGGCTTATGTTCACCTGAAGCAGGGCACAAGCTCACCTGGAGCAGGGCTCAGGCTCATCTGACGTGAGACCCGAACTCACGAACTGTGAGATCATGACCTGAGCCAAAGTCAGATGCTTAACAACTGAGCCACCCAGGCGCCCACAGAGAAAAGTTTCTGAGGATGAAAATCAATGTTGAAAATATTAGAACTTGGAAATAGACAACTATTTAGCTATTGCACACCACAACAAAAAGAGAGTTTCTCAGTCACATTTTACAGATTAAACTCATTGATTACTTTAAGGTCAACAACCCCTTTGTGATTGGCATTTTATCAAATTAAAATGTATTCTAGTTTACACATTCAGTTTTGTATATACTCTGAACATCCGAGCATAAATAATATACATACCAAATGTTGACTTTAGAGCTTCATGGAGGCAGAAAAGTTTTTCTTCAAAAATAGATATACAACTAAGGAGGCATGTTTCCAAATCTTACATGAAACTATCTTAAGCTTCTGCCAAGAATTCCAGTAGAAATTTAGATATTTTTTGCAGCCTCTCTTAAAACAAGAGATAGATGAATAAACATCTTGTTTACTAAAGACTTGTTTTTGTAAAATATAATTCATGAACAAACCTTGTGAATCATATATTCTACAAACTTTTTCACTCTTCAGCTTTCATGTTGATCAAGTATAAAAATCAATCCCACTGAAGGTGGCCTCAGAAGAGCAATTTTATTCACTGGAGTGGAGTAATGGAAATTTAATACTACTGATTCACACCTTTTAACCCTTCAGAGCCAAGATGAGCACATCCATTTATCCTCCCCAACTTTTCTTACTGCTGCATAATTCCCTTATTCCTTAAACATGCTTACCACACAAAACAATGATAGGATCTGAACTCTGTACCAGATGAAAACAGAACAAATTATTTCCATATAGGTCTAGTTCAAACAAGCTCCCATGGATGTACCCTACTTTATGTTCATCAGTCTCACTTTCAGCTCTAGAATTCAACAAGGTCAGAGTTCCAGTTCCTGCAAAAGCAACTGGCCTTTTATAGAGCAAAAGCTGTTCTTCCTTGGTATGCCTTAAAATAATACTCTTGCCTAAGAGCCTGGGAAGACATTGTGTGTATGTTTGAGGGTGTAATACATACACATATACACATATGTGAACATTTTTATACATATGTATATATATGAAGAACAAGATACATAATTATTATATTTTTGCATTTAGGTCTCACATCGCTCACGTAAGAACTTTAGAGCGAAAAATATTTGTAATTCAACTTCCCCAAAGGAGGTATAAGATTACTCATGATGAGAACTCATTCAAAATACTTTTTTTTTAATTTTTAATGTTTACTTATTTATTTTGATGGAAAGGGAAAAAGCACAGGGGAGGGGCAGAAAGAAGGAGAGAGAGAATCCCAAGGTGGCTCTGTGCTGTCAGCACAGAGCCCAATGGGGGGCTTGATCTCATGAATGAGAGATCATGACCTGAGCTGAAATGAAGAGGCAGACACTCAACCGACTGAACTACTCAGAGGCCCCTCGTTCAAAATACTTTTAAATGTCAAAATAATGTATCTTTCACTACTTTCATCTAGACTGCTTTCCAGGGTGTTTAGTGAACTGGATGTTTCCAATAAGAAATTTTCTCTAGATACTAAGTCTAAATATAGTGTTTTTCTCATTTCCCCTCCCCTAACTGCTTAGATGTATGCCTATCACGTTCTTGGTCTTCCATGGACAATCATACTCTAGCCAACAGTTGTTCTGTGTCTCACTCAATTAGACTTAGCTACTAAAGAAACCCATGGCCAAATTCTACTACAGATAGCTCCTTCTCACGCTGAAGTCAAAAGAGTTCTGTGCAGGCAACAGGGAAAAGCACAGGGACAGGGAGGCCTTTCATCTCTCTTTAGAAGATAATAGCTCCAGGCCTCTTGTTGCTTAGTTCCTCTCCTCTGAAATTCCTGGATTGTTTTCCACTTAAAGGCCAAGCTACTGCTCCCTTAGCTAATGTCAAATGCAAGAACACCATAGCCGCCAAAAAACAAACCAGAGAATCATAAACCAGCCAACACTGAATTCTCAACAGTATCCATTAGCTTGCTGATTCACATGTTGCTTATTCCCACTTTAAAATACAAAAAGTTATGCAATAGGAAACCACAGCACATTTAACCTGAAGCTTTGAAATGTGCACCGATGACAGCAATACATGAAGTCAACACAGGAAATATAAGTTTAGAGCTACAGCAAGCTTGGAGAGTTTCTGGAACCACAGATCTTACTTTGATGTTCATTGCTATTTCAATCAGCAAAAGCAGCAGTTATGGAGGACAGAAAGCAATCGAACAACTTAGACTAGCATTTCTCTGGAGGACTTTTCTTTCCTTTGAGGAATTCTTTTCAATTTATTAAGTTATCTATCTCCTTTTTAGCAAAATGTTTTAGAATGTAAGAATTTACTAAAATGACAAGTAACCTGCTGGGAATTAAACCAAAATGCAAACTTAGCTGTTGTCTTTAAAACCACATGTCTTTAAATCCCTTGACTGTTAACTTTTATCCCAAAGAGAAGAGGTCTTAACTTTCACTAGGTAATAACTGGACTATTTTGAGTTATATTTCTCCCTACCCTGACAACTTAATTGACCTACTAGAAGTATATATAATTTACCATATAAAGTGTTCCAAAAGCATTAAATTTTATATAAAAATCACAAGAGTGTATATTTAAAATAGTATGGAATAAAAAATAGATAAAACGATTTTAAGAAACCCAAATGTAAAATTTTGATGCTATAATTCTATTCAGAAACATTTACTCCAAAGCCTTAACCCAACTGTCTACCTCAGATGTATCATGGCCATCCACACAGTGACTTTCTTTGGAATTAAACTTTGGAATTACTTGTTTACACAAGAAAACTCATCTCAGATGTAGCATCTGTTTCTCACTAAGGCTTAGCTTTCACCTAATTCTCCAAATGGGTTGACTGAGGTTCAAGAATGTGAGGTGACTCACTCAAGATCATACAGTGAATCTAGGGCAAGCAGCCGTTGTCCCTTGAGTAGCAGATGTATATCTTGGTACAAAACACAACTGATACTGTCCTCAGGCCTGTGACACATACTGACATCCACTTGAAAACCCTAGTTCATTCAATACATCACCTGACGTCTTTATATTTATAAGTGTATCAGAAGGAAAGGCAAAGCACCATGGAATTTGAATACATTCAGCAGGTCTTCTTTATTAAATTATATGTCTTGAGTCCAGAAGCAGCCTAACCTAAAATATTCAAGTATTAGACCCATAGGTAATATTATATACCTTGTATAATGCAGCAAGAATGTAGTAAAAGGAAAAGAATATATGCGGGGTGTATTAAAAGGAAAAAAAATCAGCAAAAATCTGTTCACATAGCCCTATGTACTTCTTTCATATGAAATATTTTACTATCTTTACATACTGTAAATGACTACTTACACATACTGACTCTTGCTTGGATAATTCATTGTTTTACATCACGTATTGCAAGGAAGCCAGATAATACTTAAGTTTATAATAAACCCAAATGATTATATCTCAAGGAAATTAGCAGTGCCATAATAGAAGTACAAATCTACACATCCTCAGCCAAAATAAAATGAATGCTCTTACAAATCGCCACTATGTGAACTCCTACATTTTCCTATTGATAAGCCTGTATATTTCAACATGTTTTCATTTGAATCATGATCTTTAGTTAAATGTGTATGGATATAGAGATATAGAGACGATTGCTTCCATGCTTTTCTTAAGTATAGTGAACAGAATTATCAGATTATCTTCAGCATTTTCTCAAGAGTAGTATCTCTTATATACATTATTATAAGAATAGCTTTGAATCAAGCAAACATATCCATAGATGTTACTTTCAGACTTGTTATTTTTCTACAAAGTTCTAAGTTCAGATGTTTCTATGTGGGTAATTACCTACGAATGACTCAGTGATTCCTAAGTCTGGCACTGCAACTAAAATGTTCTCTTCTATCACTTCCAGTGGGTATCATATAACTCTTCAGACACTCCCACCGAAGAGTTGCTGAAATTACCTTCTACTTCATTTTAAATAAAAAATAAATTGGTTATGTCAGATGTTACCATTAGGGAAGCATAATCTAGGGTGAGGTATTTACGAAATCTCTTTGGACTCCATCTTTGCAATGTTTCTGTAAAACATAAAATTTTCCCTAAAAAAAGTTTAATTTAAAAACAAGTATGAGCTATTGCATTGTAAAGGGGATGAAGCGATGGTAAACATTAAAATAAATAATCAGGTTCTGAAGGCAGAAAAAAGGGAATTCTATGGAGTAACTTTATGTTTTCTCATTAATTTGATTACTTCTTAACTATTTGTCTTCCTCTCCTTTTAGTTCTCTGAAATGTTGTTAATTAAAACAGTCAAGGAGTGCTTGGGTGGCTCTGTTGATTAAGTGTCCAACTCTGAGTTTCAGCTCAGGTCACATACGTTAGGCTCTTTGCTGTGGGCACGGAGCCTGCTTGGGATTCTCTCTCTCCTCTCTCTCTGCCTCTCCCCCCACTTGTGCATGCTCTCTCTCCCTCTCAAAATAAATAAACGTTAAAAAAAAAAGAAACCGGAGTGCCTGGGTGGCTCAGTCGGTTAAGCATCCGACTTCAGCTCAGGTCATGATCTCGCGGTCTGTGAGTTCAAGCCCCGTGTCGGGCTCTGTGCTGACAGCTGAGTCTGGAGCCTGCTTCGGATTCTGTGTCTCCCTCTTTCTCTGCCCCTCCCCGCTCATGCTCTGTCTCTCTCTCTCTCTCCCTCTCTCCCTCTCTCTCTCTCTCTCTCTGTTAAAAATAAATAAACATTAAAAAAAAATTTTAACAACAAAAAAAAAAAAGTCAAAATATCTGTAGGCCTACCAAATACCAAACGTATGCCCAAGTTTTCCTCCATAAGGATTACCTGTCATGACTGCTCTTCAATCACCTCACGGGAATTTTGATAAATCATTCAGCAAACACATATGTAGCACTCACTGTATCCCAAATAGCACAAGGGGCACTGGGGCTATGAAGATGTAAGGTGCCGTCCCTATGCCTGGAGAGCTAACACTGCAGTGGAGAGAGGTGTAGATGACACATAATGAGACATTCTATCCCAGGGACACTGTATTCCTGGGGAGCGTTCAGGAAAGCTCCACTAAAGAATGTATCTTTTAACCTAATGGTCACAGATCTTATATGTGATAGCACTGTGTAGGGTACAAAACGGCCTCGTGTAATTTTTCTCATCCCCTTATCCCAGCCTCATGTGAAGCTAGACGGGCAGCTTTTTCATTCCCATGTTACTGATGAGAGTTACAGCCAGCTGCACCTGACACGCAGTTTAATTCATGTCCTGTGAGCTCCTGATTTGTGTGTGTTCTACTACTTCCTGCCTTTCTAGGTGGAGATCTTGCCAGACTCCTTCTATAAAGATTCCTTTCTTTCTTGATATGAACGTGAACGTCCAATGTGTTTCTTTTTCCTTTGGCCTTTCTTCTCTTACCACCTATTTCTCAAAACAAGGTTAATTAATGATAATTATTCTAGCTTTAAATCAAATCTCCCTTCGCAGGATAGAAAGTTTACTTTTGAAAATAAGGGATTTTCACTGAATCCAAAGTCCTAGAAGCACATTAGACATGTTTTGGAAGTTAATCTCTCTTCAAGCCATTCATTACTTTTTAGTGTATTGAAGAAGCTCACAACATGAAAAACATCCGGCATTATATGCTTCACACAACATATTTATTTGCCTCTTTTATGTGCCAAGTATTATACTGAGCCCCAGAGATGCAAAGATGAGTAAGAAATAGGGTTTTCCCTATAGGAGGTCCTGGTCTAAGGCAGGTAAGGAAGATGGAAGGTGATAATGCATATGAGAATTGCTTTTCTGTATCTATGCCCAAGACCTTAAGAGGACTTGCAAGGAGTCCCTAAAGCAGAGGGTTGGAGAACGGCATTCGAAGCTGAGTTAGAAGCAAAAGTTTGGAGTTGGGAGCGTAGCTGCTCAAGGAATTGGTAGTAATTTAGAAAGGCTAGGTACAGAGAGGGGTGAGGGAATGGAGAGAGATGAGGTTACAGGTAAGTGGCTTTGCATGTCAGGCTGAGGATCACAGGCTTTTTTTTCGGAAAATGGAGAGCCACAGAAGGATTTTAAGCATGAAAGATGTGATGAGAGATCATGTGAAAGATCTAACAATTACTCTAGCTGCTGTGTAGACCATAGATACGAGCAGAGGAGACCTGGAACCAGAAATAAGTGAGACGGACATAACAACAGCCAGGAACACACTGATGAGAACTCACCCGTTTGACCAGGTAATGACAGCTAGTCTTGAGAAAAGTGGAAGGAGTGCAGGACGACCAAGGTGGCCAGTATGATTCAGTGGACAATTGGGTGTGAGTGAAATGAACACGGTGGTAGAGAGAAGAAGATCAAGGGCGTCTCGCAGGTTGCTGGCTTAGGTCCACTGAGGGAGGCTGTTCATGGAGAAGAAGAAACAGGAGACTGGATTGCCAGGGGGGCAGACTCACTTTCGGAAGGGTGGGGGTGAGCACGTATGAGAAGATGAGGTGTGCAGTTCAGGACGCGTCAAAGTAGATGCCTGCTCATCTGCTGCGGCTCTACGACTCAGGGGAAATGTCTGCGACCGTATTTGGGACTCACTTGCTACCCTACTGCCCGCGTTTCTGAAAAATGGGTGTACCCTGAAGTCAAGGGCTCAGGTTTCAGAGAGGCAGGCTAGCGTTTGCATCACAGACCGACCCCTGATTATCAAAGCCAAGGCTTTCCCACCTGTTACCTATGGCATGAGACTGTTGCCAGAAGAAAACCATGGGCAAAATAAAAAGCACGGTATTTAGCACAGAAAAAGGAAAATAATTGTGCATTATCATGATCTCCCCAAAATTCTCCACTCAAGTCTTCTAAGGCATTTTATAAAGGCCCTTTTTTTTTCTAAGAGAGAAGGGTATGTACCTCTCATTTCAATTATTTGATAATTTTGTATAATTATACTGTGGTTCCTCAAGATTTTTAAAAAGCAGACTTTACTGCTTTCTGGCTCAATATATGTTAAAATTACTTTTAAAATTTAATCTACAATAAAAAAGTTAATTCTATGTAAGCAAATGAAGGCCTCTCACTTTATAAAAAGTTAATATTTTGTGCTATTATGAACGATTATGGGTTTCACCACTTGTATATACTAATGATTAAGGTGACTGAGAAAAAATGTGGAAGTATCCCAGCTTTGAATTGCCTACTTGTAATTTTTGCTGGTAATTTCCCTCTTTTTAAAAAAGACAAAGATGATAGTCCAAAAATCTCAGCTGGACTTAATAAGCTCACACTCTAAAATATAACAGAGTAGAACCTCCTCCCATCCTACTTGAGAGCCTATCCTTAAGAATTCCCTTCCGTCATTCTTCCTACTAAAGGTCACTGGAAGGAAACGGGAAGGTCTAGTGGCTTTTTTTTTTTTTTAACCAACTTTCTGTTCTGCAATTTTAAAAGTCTGGATGCAGCACAATCAGAACTCTTCAACTACAGAACATAAATTTTTAGTACTTGTTGTTCTGGAATCCAACAGAAGAAATATTTGGCTTTTGCTTGGCCCCATCCCATTAGCATTAATAGGTTGTTTTCATTGGAGTTGTCTTCAAAAAAGATATGGATATGAGAAATGATATATTTAAACACCAGTTTTCATGCTAAGGTTGTGAAATGTAGCTTTTACAAATGAAATGGAATTAAATGGAATATAGTAAAGTAGAACAGAAAATACCAGACTGCACCCACTATAGAAAAGGTAAATACTGTTTTAGGAGACCTTTCATTTATACATCATATGAAGTACTGACATATATATATAGGTATAGGGACAGATACAGATATATGAGTGTGTGTTTATTGGGTCACAATATATGTTAATTGCAGTTAAATGTTCGAAGGCCACCCATGTTTTGAATTATAGACCATAAAACAAGCAAACTAGAAAAGATATGATACTTCCCCCCAAAATTCTTTTCCTTGCAAAGTTATGCCCATCTTGCATGCAAAACCTGTCCCCAAATTCATTTTTAAAGTAGAAATATCCTCTGCTTAAATACAATGTTATATACTGTTATATACTATATATGTATACAATGTTATGTACATATATAATATACCCAATGCACATTAATGATATACACAATGTACACTGATGCTGAAGATGGTAATGGTAACCTCACTCTATATTACACTCTGCAAAAGGATTTCAAATCAATTATCTAATTTTACTGCAAAACCAAAAGGAGAAGTAATAACAGCTCTGTTTGCACTGAAGCACAGAGAGGCCAAGTGATTTGCCTCAGGTAACTCAGTAGCAAAACTGCATGTATAAACCTGGTCACTTAAATTATAATCATGCTTTTTCACTGGATTATGTTGCTGCTTCACGCTACACAGCTGCAGTAAGTTTGCCACTGTTTATCTCATGGGTCTTTGTCATTTGTTTTGTGTTTAAAGCTATGTCTACAAAAGAGTCCAAAATATTTGGGAAAAGGCAAGAAGGAACACACAGAGATGACTTCATGATTTCGGAGTTTGTGAGTTGTCAACTGTATTTTCACCCAAGACTGAGGCTTTCACTGCAACCAGCTAGCAGCCAATCTGCTTTGTAGATGTCTTTTCATTCCAAAGACTATCACAGGGCCTGTGATGCAGCAGATCACTCAATTAACGTTGCTTCGCTGGAAAGAAAATCGCAACTTGCCAGGTCATTTTTAATATGAGAATTCAGGCTTTAGGACACAGATTACAAATTAAAAGAGATGTGAGCTTGGGCAAGGGGTGAAGGGAAAAACAAGGAATCTTTTGAGGAAGTATGTACTATAGCCACAGAAAATGAGCAAGAGAGCTTCCCTCTGCTTTTCCATTCTCTGGAACAGAGACAAGGAACTATCTCACCTATGTATGTCTAAAACACCATGGGTAGATAGTTTTTGATAACAGGTTTGAAAACAACTGATTTGATTACTTTAATGGGGTTGTATTTGTTACGTTAGAACATTATGTATTGCTTAGAGAATTGCCTGTTTTAGTAAAATTTTCTGTAAGGTTTTCCACAGAATTCACTTATTTGTTCAGTCTCTTCGGTCTGGAATTTTCCTCTTTTCATTCCTAACAATGCTTAGGGTTTTGTTTTCTTTATTTCTTCACCATTCTTGTATAGCAAATATATTTTACCAATAAATTTAAAGAACTACCTCTTGATTATTCTGTTATTTGTGGTGCTTTGTATTTCACTAACATAGGTCTATAATTTTCATTATTTTGATAAATTGGGGCTTACTCTATATTTCTTAGTTCTTAAATTCAAGAATAGCTATTAAATTTTGAAATGTTTTCTTCTTAATGTATGCCTTTTGAGGCTATAAATTAATCTGTAAGCACTCTCAGTTACATCCTATAGATTCTGACACTGCTGTTCCCTTCTAAACATCCACTGAAAGATGAACTATTTACAACTGTGTCTATTGGAGATTATATTACTGGTTTGGTTATTAATTCCATTTTACATAGCACTGTTACAAAACATGATCAATATAATACTTTTATTTGCGATTATTGAGCCCATTTTGCAGCTTACGAAGTGTCAATTTTTTTTAAAGTTTCCATATATGTTTGAAATAATGTAAATTCTCTAACTTGAAAGTTCAGACTTCTGTAAATGTTCCTTGTAAATATCCATTTAAATTAGGGGCACCTGGGTGGCTCAGTCAGTTAAGCACCTGACTTTGGCTCAGGTCATGATCTCACAGCGCGTGAGTTCAAGCCCCACATGGGGCTCTGTGCTGACAGCTCAGAGCCTGGAGCCTGCTTCAAATTCTGTGTCTCCTCTCTCTGCTCCTCGCCTGCTCACTCTCTCTCTCTCAAAAATAAATATTAAAAAATAAAATAAATATCCATTAAATTCAGCTAATTGTATAGTTCCAATTTTTGTCTTTTGCTCTCTGAAACACAAAGTGTATACTTAATATTCCACTATAACTGAGAAAGCAAAAATTTCTCTTTGTGATACTAGTCGCGTGTACTTGATAATTGTGTTTTCAGACACACGTACCTTCAGAATTGTTAGGGATTCCTTGTGAATGCTGTCTTTTAGCATTATATTGTGGTCTGCCTTATCCCTGGTAAGATTTTGTCTGTATTATAGAACAGAAATGTTGCTACATCAGATTTCTTTTGATTAGAATTTTCTCAGGAAATTTTTCCTCTTCCACTACATGCATTCGTTAAGCATATGCCCAGGGTTTTATGTACTTTTTAAAAAAATATTTTAAAATTTTCACAGAAAATTGGGAACTACAGTCCAAGGACATTTTTTTCTGAGTGATTTGAGAGTAAGCTGGCAACATCATGCCGCATAACTCTCGAATACTTTAGTGTGCAGTTCTCACAAACAGAGCACTTGCCTACATGAACACAATAGGACCTTAAAAATCGGGAAATGTATTGATACATTGATACATTACATCATTGATACAATTAATACATTGCTATAATCCACAGACCCCATTAAGATTTCAGCAGTTGCCTTAATAACATTGTCTATGGGATCATTATCCAACCCGGGGCCATACACTGCATCTAGCAATGTCTTTTTTTTCTCTTTTAATTGAAATACTTGACTCTCCTTGATATTTATGACCTCGACACTTTCAAAAATTAAAAGTAATCATTTTGTAGAATGCCCTAAATTTTGGGTTTGTCTGATGTTTCCAGGTTACATGTTTTGGGCAGTAACAGTACAGAAGTGATGCAGTATGCTCCTTACCATCCTACTAGATGGCACATTGGTTCGATTTGCCCCTTGACAGAGGTGATGTTCCACAAGTCTCTCCACTCTAAAGCTTTTTCCCTTTGTAATAAACAAATCGTTGAGGCTAAGTCAGTATTACATTCCTCGTCAACTTTTCACCCACTAGTTTTAGCATCTGTTGATATTTTGTAACTGAACTGTCAGTATGATGGTTGCCAAATGATGACTCTTAATTCCATCATTCCACCTACATTTATTAGTGGACGTTCCATTGTAACAAAGAGTTTTCTCTTCTCCCCATTTATTTATGCATTTGTTTATTTAGATTTATATAGACAAATGGCTTCCTATTTTATTCCGTGGATTATAGTCCATTACTAGCATTCTTTCGATCCTCACGTCATTCCGATATTTGGCTCATGGGGGCTTCCTTACACTGCTTCTGTCTAGATCATTTTCTGAGCAATTCCTCACTTTTTGACATAAGATTTTCCATGTTAATCTTGTACTTTGCTTGCCCCAGCCCTGGAAGCAAGCATTTCTCCAAGAAGCCTTTGTTCATTATAGGTAAGAATTATATTTAGAAACTGGTATCTGTATACTCATGACTATTGGTATTTCACCACTCGAGCCTCCCAGTAGACATAATTTGAGGAATATATGTAAGAATATCCATCTACATTTATATCTATTTTTCTATCCATCTCTATATGACATACCACATCTCCAACTCCAGTCCAATACCACAGGATTAATTCCAGCTTTTTCCCCTTCCATATCTGTAACCCCTACTCCCAGAGTGAGAAATCTGACTCCCATTGTATTGGTCTTTTTAGGATACTGTAATATAGACTTGGGTGACTGAAACAACAGAAATTTATTTCTTAAAGTTCTGAAAGCCAGAAGTTCAAGATCAAGGTTCCTGCTGAGAGCTCTCTTCCTGGCTTGTGGTAACTGTTACATAGCAATAGAAAGCTAATGAACCTTCCTAACACACTTACCACAGAATTAATTTCAAAGCAATTTCAATCGCCTCAGCTCTACTACACTTGTGCCTTCTGGATGGCCTTGCCTCCCACTTTCTGATAAGATGGCTGCATGAATTTCTTCAAATCCCTTCCCCTCCACAAACATTTCTTTGTTATTACTTTGTCTTCACTTATTGTCCTTTCCTCCTTCCACCCGTTAGAGAACAAAATGTCTCCTCAGTGCCAACTCTTACATGTACACCTTTATTCTCTTTTCTTCCTGTCTCCTCTAGACATTTTTCCTAGAAAAAAAAATCCTTATACTTTCAATGATGTATTTTCAACACAATCTCATCACTCATGTGTGCTCATGCTTATCTTTTACCTCTCTCCTCCTGGCTCAATCTGAAAATAGTGGTAGGCCTAAAAATTCTAAGCCCAGGTCTGCTACCCTTTCAAGCTATTATCAAGTCACTCATTACTTTTACTTTCAGTGATCAACTTTTTCTAAATACGCTGTACTTGTAATACTTGTAATACAAAGCCATTGTTAATCCCTTAAAATCTGGCTTCAGCCTTCATCAATCTGTGAAACTGCTCTTTCAAAGATGACTTTAGTACAAGCTGCTAAATCTAATTTCCATCTTTCTCACCCTCTCAGTGACATCAAGGATTGTTGCCTAACTACTTTGGGCAACATGTTCTTCTTCTGTCCATGTGATCACTTCTTACATCTCTGTCTAGCTCCTGCCATTCCCTACCCCTAGATTTTGCACAAAGATGTACAGCTTTTGCTTTTCTGTCTGTGGAAAAAGAGGGCAGGGAAGGGAAAGGAAGAAAAGGGAAGGGGGGGGAGGGAAGAGGAGAGGAAGGAAGGAAGGAAGGAAGGAAGGAAGGAAGGAAGGAAGGAAGGAAGCCAACAATGGCTTCAATTACAACCAAAATAAAATACCAATGCTTAACTTGCTTTCCAAAACTCTTCCTCTGTTGTGCCTATCATACCTGTCCAACATTATTGAAACCTAGTGAATGTGAACTATTTTCCAATTTCTGAACATTTCTTCAACTTTTAGTCTCTAAACTCAGTTTTCACTCCATACACCTTATAAACAGCTTAAAATTTTGTCACGTACATAAAATGTTTTTCATCACTGTAAATGTTCAAGTCCTATATATCTTTCAATAATAATAATAATAATAATAATAATAATAATAATGTAAAGATTATCAACACTTAAAACAAACATATGAGATATTGCCCTAAGCACTGTGTATTTATTAATTCATTTAATCTCCAAAACAACCCCATGACCCAGCTCACATGCTGCCTCCCTGATGAAGTCCTTCACATACACACCGTGTACTGTGGAAGATAATTTTTTTTCCATTCTGAAGTCTCAACTTCTTTAAATGTTCTACTTTTTATAGTTCTAGGTGCTTTATCTCATAGTGATATGGCTTTATCTTATTTATGCTTACTCAGCAATTAGGTCTTGAGAGCAGGAGTCTTGCTAACCCTTTCTGCACGATTAAATCACACCTTTTTTTTTTTTTTTTTTTTTTTTTGGCCAAAGCTCTAAAATCACCTCTTTTAATAAAGAAATCTCCTGATCCCAGAACTCTGTATTAGGTGTTCCCCATTGTGCCCCCATGGGTCTCTGCATTTTTATCATCTGTTTTCAATCTTTGTCCAATTGCCTCTCCACTTACGCATTTCCCCTTGAGGCAAGCACAAGGTATTTTTCCTTTCTTATCCATAGCATTTGTCACAATACACTGCAGAGTAGGTACTCCATATATGTTTGTGGGATGAATAAATGATTATCCTAAGCAAGACCACCTGATCTCCCAAGTCACAGGAGGTCGAACCTGAAAGGAGATAGTAACTATTGGAGAAAATACATTAGGTTACTGAGGAAGAAACAGTGAAATTGTTAGCATACGATATAGTACACAATCATCAATTTTGAGCCTAAATCAGTATGAAAATATTAAATATAATGGAGGCCCCGTGTCTCCAAACACAAAAATTATTTCAAGATGGATCCTAAACCCAAACATAAAAGCTAAAACCATAAAGCTTTTAGAAAGAAACGTAAGAGACTCTCCTGTGAGCTGGGGCTTGGTCTACAAGTTTCTAGGCCATAGAAAACAAGAACCCTTTATGTAAAAACAAAAAACAAAAAACAATAAACTTGACTTTATTTTTTTTTTTTTAATTTTTTTTTTCAACGTTTTTTATTTATTTTTGGGACAGAGAGAGACAGAGCATGAACGGGGGAGGGGCAGAGAGAGAGGGAGACACAGAATCAGAAACAGGCTCCAGGCTCCGAGCCATTAGCCCAGAGCCTGACGCGGGGCTCGAACTCACGGACCGCGAGATCGTGACCTGGCTGAAGTCGGACGCTCAACCGACTGCGCCACCCAGGCGCCCCTAAACTTGACTTTATATTTTAAAATGACTACTTATGGGGCGCCTGGGTGGCGCAGTCGATTAAGCGGCCGACTTCAGCCAGGTTGCGATCTCGCGGTCCGTGAGTTCGAGCCACACGTCGGGCTCTATGCTGACAGCTCAGAGCCTGGAGCCTGTTTCAGATTCTGTGTCTCCCTCTCTCTCTGCCCCTCCCCCGTTCATGCTCTGTCTCTCTCTGTCCCAAAAATAAATAAAAAACGTTGAAAAAAAAAATTTAAAATGACTACTTATTGGGGTGTTTGGGTGGCTCAGCAGGTTAAGCATCTGACTCTGGATTTCGGCTTGGGTCATGATCTCATGGTTTGTGAGACAGAGCCCCACATTGGGCTCTGCCCTCACAGCCTGAGCCTGCTTGGGATTCTCTCTCTGCCCCTTCCCTGCAAGCATACGCTGTCTCTCTCTCTCTCTCTAAACAAATAAACTTAAGAAAATAAAGAGATAAAAAAGATCAAATGACTCCTCATTAGAATATATTGTTAAGGAAAT
Source organism: Neofelis nebulosa (assembly GCF_028018385.1). Classification (NCBI taxonomy): domain Eukaryota; kingdom Metazoa; phylum Chordata; class Mammalia; order Carnivora; family Felidae; genus Neofelis; species Neofelis nebulosa. Next base: position 35,930,300 of record NC_080782.1, on the reverse strand, counting down.
GTGTAGGTGAACCACAAATGAAGAAAATACCTGACAAAGCACTATCTACAGTATCATTACCTAACTCTTCCAGCTCAAAAATAAACACACAACTCAAAATAACAACAACAAAAAAATGGCCAACAAGCCCATGAAATCTGCTCAACATTGTCAGTCATTATGAATATGCTAATTAAAATAAAAATAGCACCACACACTTAGGAGAGTGCTTAAAATGAAAGGCTCTAACACCAGCAGGTGTTATCAGAGTTCCCCGGGCTGCTCAAGTATCTTCTGGAGGCATTAGTAAACAGTACAACCACTCTGGATAAGGTATGACAGTTTCTCATAAAACCTAATAACACAGCAATTCCATTCCTAGGTATTTACCTAAAGGAAATTAAAACATAAATTCACCAAAAATTTTAAAATACAGAAGCTTTATTAATAATGGCCCAAAACAGCAAAAAGCTGTGTGTCCACCAACACAAGAATGGATTAAAAAACAAAAACAAAAACCAAAAACAAAACAAAACAAAAAAAAAAGGTATCTTGAGCAGTAAAAAAAAAAAAAAAGAACAAATGCTGATGGATTAAACTAAAATATACCACGCTGATAGAAACAGAAAGAAAGTCGTATATAAAAGACAACATTCCATTTGATTCCATTTACATGGAAATTATAGAATCACAAAATTAGAATGGCAGAAAGAATGTCAGTGGCTGCCTCTAAGGTGGGAGTGAAGATTGACTAGAAACTGCCGTGAGGAAAATTTCTGGCTGATGATAATATTCTGTGTCTGGAAATGGATTTGGATTATAAATGCATGTGCATTTGTGAAACCCCAGCAAACATATACTAATAATAGTGTATTTCACTGTATATAAATTATTCATCAAAAGTAAAAGCTAGTAAAGTCTGCTACGAATAAGTCTATTACTATGAAGTATCAAACTCTAGTTAAGAATGCTAGAATATTTATGAGGAAATATATGTGCAATTCACTTTGAAATGCATCCAACATAAGCTAGATGAAAAGGTACAGAGATGGATACATTTGTGTTACAAAAGTATAGTAAAACATTAATGACAGACTATGTGGTAAGTTCATAAGCGCTCAATGTAAAAGTCTTTCAATTTTACTGTTGGTAAAAATACAGTGGGCCATCAAAAGTACTGTGCTGTGGGGAGACTCCTAAAAGGAGTCTTTCAGGACTTACACACCTTTAAGGACTGTTTTGAAATGTCTACCTTAGTCAAAAAAGGAAAATCTAAAATAAAGAAAAGCACCATCATATTTACATAACTAATTTATCTGTGAAGTGGAAATAATAGTACAAAACATTATATTCTGAAAATTCAGAAGCATGGTTGACTAATAAGATGTCTCTTTATTCATTTAGAGAAGATGAGAGGCAATTATTCCAAACTGAACTTGGAACTGTTCAATTATTTGGAGCCAAGGGCTCCAGGAGGAGGGGGGGAAAAGGAGGGAAAAAGTAGCTCTCGCTAGTTCTTAGCTTTTTCTTTTAATGGTTTTAACCTCTTACTAAACTTGTTACGTGTTTCTACACACATTAATACTTGAGTTTTTCTAAAATTCCACTTAAAACTAGATAGAAAGTACATCCCTCAAACAGAAAGCCAGTCATTTATTTCTTACAATTCCTTTCTTTTCCATCTGCGTCCACTCGTACCATTTCCTTACCCCTTTTTCTGTAGCCTATTCAATTTCATCCAGTTATTCCTTGTTTTTGGAACATTTTCTTTGTGTGAAGACTAAATCCCCATTTCCTCCTTTTTGATCTCCATTTAGTCTTGATTACAAACCTAACTGAATTATGGTCAGTATTACTAAGCTCCTTCCTCCACCCACTCACCTTATTAGACCAGTCACATCATCTCCTTTTAAAAAAGTTTTTACAGTGGCCCACTTCTCATGATGACTTTAGCATGGATTAAAAAGAAAATCCATCATATAATATCGATCTTCCCAGAGTAAACAGATGCTAAGAGAGGAAACCCAGGGATTCCTAAAAAGTTTTGGTAGTTTGGAGCTTAGTTAAATATCTAAAACACTCTAGAATAGCAATCAAAAAGAGTTAGAACTCTTGTTCTCTTCTTACAGAAAGGGACTGGCCAGTGGTTGGTCAAATAAGATAATATTAAGCCTTAATTACTTTCTGATTCAAAAGTAATTCTCTAATTGGTAATAATATTATTTAATATCTTTAAGATTCAGGAAACACAGATAAATAGAAGGATGTTGACTCTTACAATCTTGGTTAGCCAAAAGCCCATTCCTGAAATCCCTTTTCCTATATCCATCTAGAGAAGTTTTATAAATAATAAAGGTGCCTGCAGTGAAATAATATTAAATTTTTTACTTTAGCTGTTATATAAAAACATGAAACCATAAACGTTAAAGTGAAACAGAGTGACCATCTATTCTTGCATTTTCTAAGTAGCTTGGTGAAGACTCTTGTTCTAAGGGATGTTATTCAGTGTGGCTCCCCAAGTAAGTTAGGTAAGTTAGGTGGGAGGTGGTAGATTCTATTAGGTTCAAGTCATGTTACTCACAAAGAGGTGGGGTGATCAGCCTAGATTATGAGTAGCAAACTAGGGCCCCAACATAGGTCTAATCCCAAGCACAGAGCTATTTACAGGACAGCCTAATACATCCCATTAATTTAATAATATGTTCACTATAATATCCATAAAGGTTTGTGGAATATATCCTGCTAACACATCTGACATCCTTTTTTCTCTCTGAGAACAAATCAGATATTTTATCTTTTAGGGTCTTCTGGTGCTCATCTACCAAAACATGGACACTTTCAGGAAAATGTTAACACAAAGATTGTATTTTCCCAGTGTTCTCTCCTCCTATCAAAACCCAAACCAAACAAAAAAGCTCAAGTAAAGCATCACAAAAAGCTGTTGCAAGTAGAAAAGAACCTACTTTTGGGGCTCCTGGGTGGCTCAGTCGGTTGAGGGTCCGACTTTGGCTCGGGTCATGATCTCATGGTCTATGAGTTCAAGACCGGCGTCGGGCTCTGTGCTGACAGCTCAGAGCCTGGAACCTGCTTTGGATTCTGTGTCTCCCTCTCTCTGCCCATCCTCCACTTGCTTGCGCTCTTTCTCTCTCTCTTTCTCTCTCTCTCTCTCTCTCTCTCAAAAATAAATATTTAGAAAATTTTTTAAAGAAGATCCTACTTTTGTCAAAAATCAAAATTTTAATTAGAATTAAGCCTTCTTAATAATAAGTCAGAATAAAGACTGACTAAAAGGTAACAGTTGGTGTAATTTCTCCACTTCCGTGTCATATGAAAAATAATCTGGTTATTTTCTTAATAAGTGGCCAACAAAAAGATCACACTTCAGGGGCGCCTGGGTGGCGCAGTCGGTTAAGCGTCCGACTTCAGCCAGGTCACGATCTCGCGGTCCGTGAGTTCGAGCCCCGCGTCAGGCTCTGGGCTGATGGCTCAGAGCCTGGAGCCTGTTTCCGATTCTGTGTCTCCCTCTCTCTCTGTCCCTCCCCCGTTCATGCTCTGTCTCTCTCTGTCCCAAAAAATAAAATAAAAAAAAAAAAAAAAAAAAAAAAAAGATCACACTTCAGCTATGTCTCCAATGAAGATCTGCACAGGTAAATCCAAAAAGTGTTGCCCACGTCAGGCTGGCAGATGTCATTCCTAAAGAGCTCAAGGAGGCAAAGCCAAACCAGTGGGAGTAGATGAAGCAAGGAGTATACAGGATAACTACTTTAAAAGGTTCTCTAGTCCATGTCTTCTGATGGTGAAATGAATAGCATTTCTCAAATTATTTTATTAAGAGACATTTTCATAGTCTAGATCATTTCAACTCTTTAGCAAGTAAATTATTAGCGGAAAAGATTACTCTCCCAAAGATATTACTAGAATAAACTCTCATTTATTTATTCTGGTCCCCTTTCTAATCTCTGAAAGTTGACTTCCAATATCGGCCCAATGCCTCAAGCACCAAGAGTAAACAGCACAATCCCTTTTTCATGACTCAAATGAATTCAGTTTCTTCTGACTCTAAAAATGATTCAAGGGGCACCTGAGTGGCTCAGTTGGTTAAGTTTCTGACTCTTGATTTCAGCTCAGGTCATGATCTCACAGTTCTTGGGTTCAAGCCCCATGTCAGGATCTCCACTGACAGCACAGAGCCTGCTTAGGGATTCTCTGTCTTCCTCTCTCTCTCCACCCCTCCCCTGCTTGTGCTCTCTCTCCCTCAAAATAAGTAAACATTTAAAAACATAAAAATGATTCAGTAACAGTCTATCATTTGATCCAAAGTGGATGCTGTGCCATTGCAAAACTAATTGAAAAAATAAGAAAGAAGATACAGGTATTCCCCTCTTATTGTTATTCTGCTTTTTAAAAAGTAATGCTCAAGTCCATATTTACTCCTGTGATATGGTCCTCCAGGTAACCAACTAAAGTTAAGATTTTTGCTTAATCAACCAGCCTAATTAAGGCTTCTGTTCTGATCTTTGGATGACAAGGCAGAGTGTGGCTTCAATCAAATTGCTGGTTGACTCTTCCATGGGCCTAAATCATACCCAGTAATGTAATCAAACCAGTTTGGCTAAATTACACACCATATATCAGGAAATGGCTTTTCTAGGTCACTAGCCTACACACAATCTGGCATTAAAGTATAGCAGATAAAAAGAAATGTTTTAACATTTCCAAGAAACTCACATGCATTACTTAAGGTTTTAACTAATAAGAAACTATTAGAAGAAAAAAAGAGACACATGAAAGCATAACAACATTGTGTCCATCCCAAATGTCATTAGCTACAATCTTTAATCAGGCGCTCACTCCAGTTACTGGGCGGTATTGCCAACCTCCCAGAGGGAAGTCAGCCGCAGACCAAGAATGAGAAAACCAATTTGAAAAAAAAAAAAAAAAAAAGAAGAAGAAAAAAAAAAAAAGAACCTGAATGATAACTGAGCCCAGATGGGGAGAAGAAAGGTTAACTCTGAAACTGGTCTTATTTAAAGGCCACCAGTAAATTTAAGCCACAGAAAAACTTGCCTAAACAGGGAAAATACTGTTTTCTTCCCTACAGTAAAAAAGGGAAATGAACATACTCAGTTTGACCCACCAGCAGTCTTTCCCCAAGTTTTAGTGTGGAACATAAGGCCCATGAGCAGGAGTTACAGGCTAAATACTGCAGTGGGGCAGTGTAGGAAAGAAGCAGCTGTTTCTTATTATTTGCGTGTATTTCTCTTATGGGTAAAAACGTGGGCAGAGTGCCATGATGTACTGCTGTGCAGACCTCCCAAAATGGCAAGGGCAGAGCCCTGGCTTTCCTCTGCTACCACCAAGCATGTGACCAACAAGAGATCTAGCCAAAGAAACTGCACTAGAAAACAGACCTATTGCACAGCCAGGGGTGTGCAGCTCTATAAAAGAAGAAATGAATTGAGGGACAGCTTTTAACAAGCACATGTAAAGTCTGATTGCAAATAATACCAAGAGGACTTGGACCTCAATATAATCAAACATGAGACATCAGTAAGTCTTTAGAAGCCTCTGTTACTTAAATTTTTAAATGACATGAGCTCTGACAAAATGGACGCTACCAAAACCATCATTTGGCAGAGAGGGCAGAAGAGAGAAATACCCAAACCGCTCTCCCATCCTCCCACAGGTCTCCTACAAAGGTCGCCCTCTGCACACACCCACAGGCACAGAGACACAGGGCAGGGAAGGCCTGAGAATGAATCTAGAGGAGAAATGAAGAATATTCTGCGTGCTCCTGCAGGCTCTTTTCTCAACATGGCTTTGAGAGTGAGCCCTTTTCAAACCTAGGTCAGAAGTGTCAACCATTCTTCTGCTTGAAACCCTTCAGTGACTTCTCACAACATCAAGAGGAAAGCTAAAATCTTCACAAGGTCTGCCCTCATCTCTACTGGGCCTTTGCTCAAAGGTCCCCTTTCAGCATGGCACATCATGATCGCCCTACTTAATATTCAGCCCCCATCCTGGACAATCCGCTCTGCTTCATGATTTATTGTTCTCGAGAACACTCACGAGTAGCCCACTGAATGTTTTACCTTTTTTGTTTATTGTCTGTCTTTTCCTTACTAACATAAAAACTCCAGAAGTACATTATCTTGGTTTTGTTCTCAGATGTAATCCCAGAACACCAAAAACAATGCCTGGCGCATGGTAGCCTTTTAATATTTATTTGTTGAATGAATAAATGAAACAATACAGTAATGAACATTTAAGATGTTTAATTTTAACATGCTTTTTGATCAAGTATTATTCATTAAAGGACTATAATCAGTATCTCCTATAAATTGACTTAATAAGTTCTTTCAAACTTTTATTATGTGATTGATTACATTTAATTTAGGTTAAGGGATAAAACCAATTCTCAACACCCTTCACATTATCAAGCAGCATTAAAACTGAACAAATTGCTTTAGACAAGAGAAAATGACATCTCTTTGATTTTAGGAACCAACTTTCCCCCTTTTTAATGTGGAGTTGCAAAGGTCACCATGATTGACCTACTAATTACCAAATCCCACAAACACTCCTCAGTATTTATCTTTCTGGACTTCTCTGAGTTATCTGACACGCTTAAGCATCTTGTCCTTCAAAACATTACTCAGTGATTTGATAATTATGGTATACGAAATAGGTGGGACACTGTTTCTTTAGTAAAATTATATCTACTTTGTTAAATCTTTTTGTAACTATTAAAGTAGTAAAACCTACAACTTAAAAATAGAATGTAAAGTGTCATTGTCTAACAATATAGGGAGTACCTGCTCGTTGTAGAAAATATATCAGAAAAATAAAGAAGATTCAAATCCCGCCACTAGAAATAAGCAATTTAAGAGCTTGATGTATATTATAATATTTATAAAACAACTTTCACTTTAAAATATTATATTCATTATTTTTAAGATATACACATAACCACCTATATTGTATTTTAATGTAATGTATCAAATATTTAAACTATGCATCATTGTCATGTATTTGTATTATTTCTATTTCCTCTAGTATATCTAATTAAGTTTCTTGAGTATATGTTTTTGTATAATTAACCCACTATATCTTCAAGAATAACTCTTGGAAAGTGAATCACTGGGTTACAACATCTGCAAAAAGGAAGAATATTGACTGACTTTTCAATACGTATTGTTCTTTTACTTATGTATTTAAGTTGTGTTCTTTTACTTATGTAATAAGTAATGTTTTTTACTTATGTCTTTATTTATTGCTTTGGTTTTTGAATGTCGTTTTGGCTAGAATCTCCAGAACAACAACTTGGGAGATATCTTGCTTTATTCCTGACTTTGTGAGAAATCCCTCTTGATGCTATTTCTTTATACATGTTTGTTCATGTTCGAGAGAGCGTGATCAGGGGAGGGGCAGAGAGAGGGAGACAGGATGTGAAATAGGCTCTGCGTTGACAGCAGCAAGCCCGATACGGGGCTCAAACTCACGAACTGTGAGATCGTGACTTGAGCTGAAGTCAGATGCTTAACCCAGTTGAGCGACCCACCCAATACTAATTTTAAATAGCTTTCTCAAACTTAGGAACAGATAGTAAATGTACTGAACACACAACTATTAAAGTGAATATTTTTCTTTTTTTTTAAATTTATTTTAATGTTTATTTTTGAGAGACAGAGACAGAGTGGGAGTGGGGGAGGGGCAGAGAGAGACACACACACACAAAATCCGAATAAGGCTCCAGGCTCTGAACTGTCAGCACAGAGCCTGACACGTGGCTTGAACTCATGAACCATGACATCATGACCTGAGCCGAAGTTGGACACTTAACCAACTGAGCCACCCAGGTGCTCCAAAAGTGAGTTTTTTTCTAAACAGAAATTGCAAACTGTTGACCTCTTTGATGAACATAACATACCATTTGGATCTACTTGCCATAAATATTTTCACACTTGAAATGAATTTAAATTTTCATGTCTTGGAAAATCAAAAGACCAAGCCACACTCGTCTGCATCCTTGGGGGACAAAAATAACTCGAACTGTATAGCTACTTACTCTTTAGATAGAACACAAACATTCTAGCTGATGCTGGTCCTCACAATTCATATACTATATGCATATATACTTGCACTCAAATTATTTCACTCATACATATTTCCTGCCTGATATAGATAGGCATTGGATTTTTGGTCCCTCTTCCAAAATGTACATTATAAAGACTCCACAGAAATCTATTATCTCAAGGGACCATACTTTCTTTAACCAATGATCTATTTCTCAACATTTTTCCATCATTTCAATTTTAAATGTATTCTTATGTATAACACTGACTCTTTGCTTAGAAGAAAAATTTCAGGTGTAGATTTATTGGTATGTCTATTATGAAAGCTTTAGGTAAGCCTTGCCTACACATAAATTTATGGGTAAAGGACCTTGGTTGGTCTGGCTTAAGACAGATGCCCATCCATCACTGTTCCAGTTAACTGTACATAATTCAAACACCGCTGGAAGAAAACTCTGAGGGGAGTTTGAGAATAGGAATGAAGGCAACCAAAACAGTTTCTCCCATATGAGATCGACCAGGTTTCTGCGGTATCAAATTCCATTTGAATTTCTCCTTTTTAGAATTGCCAGTTTGGGGGTGGCTGGGTGGCTCAGACTCTTGATTCTGGTTCAGGTTATGATCTCCCAGTTCCTGAGTTCGAACCCACATCTGTCAGTGCAGAGCCTGCTTGCGATTCTCTCTCTCCCTCTCTCTCGCCCCCTCCTTCCCTCTCTCTCTCTCTCTCTCCCTCCCTCTCTCAAAAATAAACATTAAAAGAAAGAATTGTTGGCTTGTGTAATTCTTTGCCTATTTTACAAATGGTGTGTTCATCTATTTCTTATAAACTCGAAAGTGCCATTTATTTATTAAATACATTATCTCCTTTCCACAAATATTACAAATTCTGCACTGGCTGTCACATACATTTTCACTTGTTTACAGTAATCACTGCTGCTTCCCTTCCCCCTCCTCTGCAGGGTTCCTGTGAGGATTAAATAAATTTTTACATGTAGAGAACAATACTTGCAGCAAAGAAATACTTGGAATAATAAACAATAGCCACTACCTTTTGTTTTTATGCTAAAAAGGGCCTTTGACCTCAAACATTTTTAAAATTTTCATATAGATTATCTTCTCATCATTTAATTTTTTCATATTTTCTATTCATTTCTTCAACTCATGTCTAATTATTCTGGCATATAGTACGAGGGAGAGATTTCATATCACTTTGTACGGTTATCAAATGTCCCAGCATTATTTACAGGATAATTATTCCTGCTCCACTGATCTGGAATACCGTCAATTTAACATTATAATTTGTTAAATATATCTGAGTCTGTCTAGGGACAATTAATTAGATTCCATTTTTTGATGTTACCCTATTATAAAACAACAGATAGAAGTATTTTCCTAAGTATTCTTTGTCATCTCATACACCAAGTTTTCCCTCATTTTTCTTCTAATTCTCTGCTGACTATTCTAAATTTACTTATTTGAGAGAGAGAGAGTGTGAGTGAGGGAGGGGCAGAGAGAGATGGAGAGAGAGAGAATCCTAAGCAGGCTCTGAGCTGTCAGTGCAGAGCCCAAGGTGGGGCTCAGTCCCATGAACTGCGAGATCGTGGCCTGAGCCAAAACCAAGAGTCAGACGCTTAACTGACTGAGCCACCCAAGCACCCCTCTCTGTTGACTATTCTTAATTTTTTTTTCCACACTATCATCACTTTATCAAGTTATCTTTCTTCTGCCCCCAAATATACCTAAGATATTTTATTACATAAAACATATTCTGAATATTTTATGTCCTTATGATATTGTGTTTTCATTCAAAAACACATTTTACTTATTGAAATTTTCTTTTTCTATGTTTATGACTACAATTTCCTCTAGGGGAAAAACAGTCTCTCCTTTTTTCCATCCTCCTAATCTCACCTGAGTGGTTCCCATTTGCAGATTCTAACCCAAACCCCTAGGAAGAAGAGGTTCTGGGATTTGTAGTTGCCAACTTCTCTTTGGAAAATGCAAAGGAAATCTCAGAAGGAAGCCAGGGTAGTAACAAAATTTAGCACATAAGCCATCCCTCTGTGATTCTTTTTTTTTTAATTTTTATTTAATTTATTTTTTTTTAATTTACATCAAAGTTAGTTAGCTTACAGAGCAACAATGCTTTCAGGAGTAGATTCCCCAGTGCCCCTTACCCATTTAGCCCATCCCCCCTCCCACAAGCCCTCCAGTAACCCTCTGTGTGTTCTCCATATTTAAGAGTCTCTTATGTTTTGTCCTCCTCCCTGTTTTTATATTACTTTTGCTTCCCTTCCATTCTCTTCATCTATTTTGTATCTTAAAGTCCTCATGTAAGTGAAGTCATATGGTATTTGTCTGTCTCTGGGTAATTTTGCTTACCATAATACCCTCTAATTCCATCCATGTAGTTGCAAATGGCAAGATTTCATTCTTTTTGATTGACAAGTAATACTCCACTGTGTGTGTGTGTGTGTATACATATACATGCACACACACATGTGCACGGGCACACACACACACAAACATCTTCTTTATCCATTCATCTATCGATGGACATTTGGGCTCTTTCCATACTTTGGCTATTGTTGACAGTGTTGCTATAAACATTGGGATGCATGTACCCCTTTGAAACAGCACACCTGTGTCCCTTGGATAAATACCTAGTAGCACAATTGCTGGGTCATAGGGTAGTTCTATTTTTAATTTTCTGAGAAACCTCCAGACTGTTTTCCAGAGTGGCTGCACCAGTTTGCATTCCCACCCACAGTGCAAAAGGCATCCTCTTTCTCCGCATCCTCGGCAACATCTGTTGTTGCCTGAGTTGTTAATGTTAGCCATTCTGAAAGGTGTGAGGTGGTATTTCATTGTGGTTTTGATTTGTATTTCCCTGATGATGAGTGATGTTGAACATTTTTTTCATGTGTCAGTTGGCCATCTGTATGTCTTCTTTGGAGAAGTGTCTATTCATGTCTTTTGCCCATTTCTTCACTGGATTATTTATTTTTTGGGTATTGAGTTTGATAAGTTCTTTATAGATTTTGAATACTCAACCTTTATCTGACATGTTGTTCGCAAATATCTTTTCCCATTCCATTGGTTACCTTTTAGTTTGGCTGATTGTTTCCTTCACTGTGCAGAAGCTTTTTATTTTGATGAGGTCCCAATAGTTCATTTTTGCTTTTGTTTCCCTTGCCTCTGGAGACGTTTTGAGTAAGAAGTTGCTGTGGCAAAGGTCAAAGAGGTTTTGGCTTGCTTTCTCCTCGAGGATTTTGATGACTTCCTGTTTTATATTTGAGTCTTTCATCCATTTTGATTTTACTTTTGTGTATGGTGTAAGAAAGTGGTCCAGGTTCATTTTTCTGCATGTCATTGTCCAGTTTTCCCAGCACCACTTGCTGAGGAGACTGTCTTTATTCCATTGGATATTCTTTCCTGTTTTGTCAAAGATTAGTTGGCCATACATTTGTGGGTCCATTTCTGGGTTCTCTATTCTGTTCCATTGATCTGAGTGTCTGTTTTTATGCCAGTACCATACTGTCTTGATGATTACAGCTTTGTAATACATCTTGAAGTCTGGGAGTGTGATGCCTCCAGCTTCAGTTTTCTTTTTCAAGACTGCTTTGGCTATTTGGGGTCTTTTCTGGTTCCATGCAAATTTTAGGATTGTCTGTTCTAGTTCTGTGAAGAATGCTGGTATTATTTTGATAGGTATTGCATTGAATATGTAGGTTGCTTTGGGTAGTATTGACATTTTAACAATAATCTTCCTATCCTGGAGCATGGAATATTTTTCAATTTTTGTGTGTCTTCTTCAATTTCTTTCTTAGGCTTTCTGTAGTTTTCAGTGTGTAGATTTTTCACCTCTTTGGTGAGATTTATTCCTAGGTATTTTATGGTTTTTGGTGCAATTGTAAAAGGGATCGATTCCTTGATTTCTCTGTTACTTCATTGCTGGTGTATAGGAATAAAACCGATTTCTGTGCATTGATTTTATATCCTGCCACTTTGCTGAATTCATAGATCAGTTCTAGCAGTTTCCAGGTGGAATCTTTTGGATTTTCCATATAAGTATCACATCATCTGTGAAGAATGAAAGTTTCACCTCCTCCTGGCCAATTTGGATGCCTTTCCTTTGTGTTGTCTGATTGCTGAGGCTAAGACTTCCAATACTAAGTTGAATAACAGTGGCGAGAGTGGACATCCCTGTCTTGTCCCTGACCTTAGGGGGAAAGCTCTCAGTTTTTCCCCATTGAGGATATTAGCGTTGGGTCTTTCATATATGGCTTTTATGATATCGAGGTATGATCCTTCTATCCCTACTTTCTTGAGGGTTTTTATCAAGAAAGGATGCTGTGTTTTGTCAAATGCTTTCTCTGCATCTATTGAGAGGATCATGTTCTTGCCCTTTCTTTTATTGATGTGATGGATCACATTCATTGTTTTGTGGATATTGAACAAGCCCTGCATCCCATGTATAAATCCCACTTGGTCATGGTGAATAATTTTTTTAATGTATTGTTGGATCCAGTTGGCGAATATCTTGTTGAGGATTTTTGCATCCATGTTCATCAGGGAAACTGGTCTATAGTTCTCCTTTTTAGAGGGGTCTCTGTCTGGTTTTGGAATCAAGGTAATGCTGGCTTCATAGAAAGAGTTTGGAAGTTTTCCTTCCATTTCTTTTTTTGGAACATTTTCAAGAGAATAGGTGTTAACTCTTCTTAAATGTTTGGTAGAATTCCCCTGGTAAGCCATCTGGCCCTGGACTCTTGTTTTTTGGCGGTTTTGATTACTAATTCGATTTCCTTACTGGTTATGGGTCTGTTCAAATTTTCTATTTCTTCCTGTTTCAGTTTTGGTAGTTTATATGTGTCTAGGAATTTGTCCATTTCTTCCAGATTGCCCATTTTATTGGCCTATACTTGCTCATAATATTCTCTTATTATTGTTCTTATTTCTGCTGTGTTGGTTGTGATCTGTCCTCTTTCACTCTTGACTTTACTTATTTGGGTCCTTTCCTTTTTCTTTTTGATCAAACTTGCTAGTGGTTTATCAATTTTGTTAATTCTTTCAAAGAACCAGCTTCTGGTTTCACTGATCTTTTCTACTGGGTTTTTTTGTTTGTTTGTTTGTTTTGGGTTTTTTGTTTGTTTGTTTCAGTAGCATTGATTTCTGCTCTAATCTTTATTATTTCCTGTCTTCTGCTGGTTTGGGGTTTTATATGCTGTTCTTTTTCCAGCTCCTTAATGTGTAACGTTAGGTTGTGTATCTGAGAACTTCCTTCCTTCTTTAGGAAGGCCTGGATTGCTATATACTTTCCTCTTATGACTGCCTGTGCTGCGTTCCAGAGGTCTTGGGCTGTAGTGTTGTCATTTTCATTGGCTTCCAGGTACTTTTTAATTTCCTCTTTAACTTCTTGGTTAGCCCATTCAATCTTCAGTAGGATGTTCTTTAGTATCCAAGTATTTACTATCTTTCCAAATTTTTTCTTGTGGTTGATTTCAAGTTTCATAGCATTGTGGTCTGAAAATATGCATGGTATGACCTCGATCTTTCTGTACTTGTTGAGGGCTGACTTGTGTCCCAGTATGTGATCTATTCTGGAGACTGTTCCATGTGCACTGGACAAGAATGTGTATTCGGCTGCTTCCTTTGTGATTCTTGATTTAGAGAACTAAGTCAATTATTTCCCCCGAGCGTGAAGTCTGTTCACTGTTGGTTTGATATAGAGATGATTACATTAGAAAAGCCTCATTCTAATCTTCATTTTGCTCAGATACTTTTAAAAAGTTGGGGAGGTGCCTGAGTGGTACCTGAGTTGATGAAGCATCCAACTTCAGCTCAAGTCACAATCTCTCAGTTTGTGAGTTAGAGCCCCATATTGGGCTCTCTGCGGTCAGCACAGAGCCCACTACAGATCCTCTGTCTCCCTCTCTCTCTCTCTGCCCCTCCCCTGTTCTCTCTCTCTCTCTCTCTCAAAAATAGACATTAAAAAAATAGGGAATTAATGTTGAATTCACCAAATATCTCCCTTCTTAAAATTCTCTCCTCCTTTGGTTACTCTGACCTGATTCGCTATTTCTTATTTCTTAATCCATTCTTTCTCACTTATTTGCTTGATTTTTATTCTCCATTTTCCTTCACATAATTATTAGTATGACCATTTGCTAATCAGTTTCTGTATCTAAACATATTCTCAACTCACTACTGAACTCTGCATGAGAAAACACAGGTACTTCAAAGTGTGTCACAAAATGAAGCTTTCATTTTTCTCTAGAAACTACTTATTCTTATGTTTCCGGAATCTGCTAACACCAAGAATTCACCTTTTCTGTAGCTCCATTAAGGACAAAACCACATACCCAATGGCTGGAAATGTCAGCATAATCTTCCTCCTCCTCTGTATCCAATAAATCAAATTTCACTTAGAAATGTGGTCTGAATATGCCTTTCCTAACATCTTTGGGTTCAAAATCTCATTGTCTCTGCTTCAGGTTGTATTGCAGTCATGTCTTAAGAGCTCTCTCTCTTTATCTTCCCTGCACATCACTCTCACCTACTCAGCGTGTATCTCATACCAGAGTTATCGTTTCCACCTGCAAAACTGATCCTGTCTTTTCCTTATCCAAAAGCTTTCTTGGCTTGCTATCAGTATCAGGATAAAATGCAAGCTTATCCACTACCTATAAAAGGCCCTGAAGAATTTGAATCTTACCTTAGTTGACAATAGCTCTCCTTGGTCTCAGTCTACAGCCACTGCCCCATACTCATGCACATTCCATTTCAAATTTCAGTAATGTGCCTCTCTCCCATTTTGCTTGTATGGAAACCCCCCATTGCTCCTTCAAGACTCTGTTCAGAAATCAACTCCTCTCTGAAGTCTTTATGAGCCTCTGGGGTATAGTCTTTCCAAAATTCTTTTTCCTAATTACTTGATTTTATTACAATCACTGGTTTACATGTTTCACTTCTTCATTAGACCATGAGTTCCAAGAGGCTGAGGCCATGTCTGATGCTTTTCTGTGTCTCTGGGACATGGCAAATTTTAAGTTCTCGATAAGTATCCAATGACTGAATATGCCTGATGCTTGGGTCTTAAAAGATTTGTGACCTATTTCATTAAGAAAGGGTGCTGGGTTTTGTCAAAGGCCTTTTCTGCATCGATTGACAGGATCATATGGTTCTTATCTTTTCTTTTACTAATGTGATGTATCACCTTGATTGATTTGCGAATGTTGAACCAGCCCTGCATCCCAGGAATGAATCCCACTTGATCATGGTGAATAATTCTTTTTATATGCTGTTGAATTCGATTTGCTAGTATCTTATTGAGAATTTTTGCATCCATATTCATCAGGGATATTGGCCTGTAGTTCTCTTTTTTTACTGGGTCTCTGTCTGGTTTAGGAACCAAAGTAATACTGGCTTCATAGAATGAGTCTGGAAGTTTTCCTTCCCTTTCTATTTCTTGGAATAGCTTGAGAAGGATAGGTATTATCTCTGCTTTAAACGTCTGGTAGAATTCCCCTGGGAAGCCATCTGGTCCTGGACTCTTATTTGTTGGGAGATTTTTGATAACCGATTCAATTTCTTCGCTGGTTATGGGTGTGTTCAAGCTTTCTATTTCCTCCTGATTGAGTTTTGGAAGAGTGTGGGTGTTTAGGAATTTGTCCATTTCTTCCAGGTTGTCCAATTTGTTGGCATATAATTTTTCATAGTATTCCCTGATAATTGTTTGTATCTCTGAGGGATTGGTTGTAATAATTCCATTTTCATTCATGATTTTATCTATTTGGGTCATCTCCCTTTTCTTTTTGAGAAGCCTGGCTAGAGGTTTGTCAATTTTGTTTATTTTTTCAAAAAACCAACTCTTGGTTTCGTTGATCTGCTCTACAGCTTTTTTAGATTCTATATTGTTTATTTCTGCTCTGATCTTTATTATTTCTCTTCTTCTGCTGGGTTTAGGCTGCCTTTGCTGTTCTGCTTCTATTTCCTTTAGGTGTGCTGTTAGATTTTGTATTTGGGATTTTTCTTGTTTCTTGAGATAGCCCTGGATTGCAATGTATTTTCCTCTCAGGACTGCCTTCGCTGCATCCCAAAGCGTTTGGATTGTTGTATTTTCATTTTCGTTTGTTTCCATATATTTTTTAATTTCTTCTCTAATTGCCTGGTTGACCCACTCATTCGTTAGTAGGGTGTTCTTCAACCTCCATGCTTTTGGAGGTTTTCCAGACTTTTTCCTGTGGTTGATTTCAAGCTTCATAGCATTGTGGTCTGAAAGTATGCATGGTATAATTTCAATTCTTGTACACTTATGAAGTGATCTATCTTGGAGAATGATCTATCTTGGAGAATGTTCCATGTACACTCGAGAAGAAAGTATATTCTGTTGCTTTGGGATGCAGAGTTCTAAATATATCTGTCAAGTCCATCTGATCCAATGTGTCATTCAGGGCCCTTGTTTCTTTATTGACCGTGTGTCTAGATGATCTATCCATTTCTGTAAGTGGAGTGTTAAAGTCCCCTGCAACTACCACATTCTTATTAATAAGGTTGCTTATGTTTATGAGTAATTGTTTTATATATTTGGGGGCTCCGGTATTCGGCGCATAGACATTTATAACTGTTAGCTCTTCCTGGGGGATAGACCCTGTACTTATTATATAATGCCCTTCTTCATCTCTTGTTACAGACTTTAATTTAAAGTCTAGTTTGTGTGACCTATTTCAAACATTAACTTGGGCCAATAATGGGGCACCTGGGTGGCTCAGTCAGTTAAGTGTCCGACTTCAGCTCAGGTCATGATCTCACGGTTTGGGGGTTCAGGGCCCGCATCAGGTTCTGTGCTGACAGCTGGGAGCTTGGAGCTGGCTTTGGATTCTGTGTCTTCCTGTCTCCCTGCTCCTACCCCATTCATGCTCCGTTTTTGTCTCTCAAAAATAAATAAACATTAAAAAAAATTTAGTAACAAATTTATCCAATAACGTGGATAGAAGGATAATTGTTGAAGATTCAGAAAGACTGCAGTTTTCAGACCAAGGACTATCACTTAAGGCCAGAGGACTTTTGCTAAGTCACAGAATAACGAGAATTCTTTAGTCAATTCCATCCCTAACTGCCCTGAACCTTACAGTTTTTATTTATATAACAAACATAATAACATTCTTCACATGTATTAGAATTGTTCTGACAATAAAATGAGGCTGTGTGTAAGAAATCCTCTTTAACTTGGAAAAGCCACAGCACCTGGGTGGCTCAGTCAGTTAAGCATCTGACTCTTGATTTCTGCTCAGGTCGTGATCTCACGGTAGTGAGATCAAGCCCCACATTGGGGTCTGTGCTGACAGCGCTGAAGGAGCCTGCTTGGGGATTCTTTCTCTCCCTCTCCTTCTGCTCCTTGCCCATGCTCTCTCTCTCTCTCTCAAAAAAAAAAAAAAAAATTGGAAGGGCTATATAGATATGAAGCATTTTTATTAATTCATACTTAATCATATAAGTCAATCTTTTATGTTTAAAAATTCTTTAACTCAAGTCTTTTATATAAAAGTATTACTGGCCCTTACGTGTTGGTACTCCCTTAGCTCACAGCCTAATAAATAAGAAATAATCACATATTCACAGGAAATTTTGAAAATGAGTAACCTCAATTTCAGTTTAATCAAATCATAATTCACTGGAAACGAGACTAACTGCATTCTAGAACCTTTCCATAGAACATAAACTTTCTGGTGCCAAATCATTCAAAAATTAAAAACAAAATAATTTACTATTGGTCTGGGATATACAGCCAAGGTAATAAGACAGTAGACACATATGAGATGTAAGTATTGAAATAAAAGATAAGTTTTTTTTTTAATTTTAACATTTATTCATTATTTTGATAGAGACAGAGTGTGAGCGGGGGAGGGGTAGAGAGAGAGGAAGACACAGAGCCTGAAGCAGGCTCCAAGCTGTCAGCACAGAGCCAGACGCAGGGCTCAAACTCACGCACCGTGAAATCATGACCTGAGCCGAAGTCAGACGCTTAACCGACTGAGCCACCCAGGCGCCCCAAAGATAAGTTTTTATAATCATCTGAAATTGATATGTTTGTATGTCTAGAAAGGCCAAGAAAATCTGCTCAAAATCTATTATAATTAAGAAGAAAACTCAACAAAGTGGCTGGATATAAGATTAAATTCCTGAAAAAGAATACAAAAATTATTTATCAGTAATGACAACAGGTAATATATGGGAATGACTCACTTTATACTTTAAATCAAACATAAAATACTTAGAAATTGTCTACTTAGAGGACCCCAGCGTGGCTCAGTTAAGTGTCTTAACTCTTGACTTCTGTTCAGGTCACGATCTCACGGTTCATGAGTTTGAGCCCCACCTCTGGCTCTACGCTGACAGCATAGAGCCTGCCTGGGATTCTCTGTCTCCCTCTCTCCCTGCCCCTCCCCCGTGCTCGCTTGGTCACTCTCTCTCTCCCCCCCCAAAAAAAATTAAACAAACATTTTTTAAAGAAAAGAAATTGCTTACTTAGAAATAAGAAAAAGCAAATAATTCTACAAAATTTTCAAGTAGAAATATGTGTTATGTTCTTAGAGCAATGAAGGAAAGAGTACCTTTTTAAAATAAAGTTATAACAATCTATTCCAAACAAAATATCAGTGGGATTTTTTGAAGTGTTGGGGAGAAGCAGAACTTGACAAAATAATTCTAAAATTCTTCTGAAAGAACACTGAACAAGACTAACCATGAATCTTTTATTTTAAAAAGAAAGTTTAAAGGAACTTGTCTTAGCAGGTATTGAAATCTTTTATTTTAAAAAGAAATTTTAAAGAAACATATTATAAAGCTACAGTTTATAAAGTGGTACTTCCATAAGAATGAACCTATTTTAGTTGAGAGCAGTAAAAAGAAGAATTACACAGATAATTACTTAAGAAGTACATATTCTCTGTAAAACTTTCATCAACTTCCACAAGCAAATTTTTCTCATCTTTTTCTGTGTTCTGTAATTTTCTATTTGGTTGACTCAGAAAATTATCAGCATTCAATCATTTCACCACCTAAAAGGTGGGGGCAGGGGCTCCTGGGTGGCTCAGTCAGTTAAGCGTCTGATTTTGGCTCAGGTCATGATCTCACGGTTTGTGAGTTCAAGTCCCATGTCAGGCTCTGTGCTGACAGTTCAGAGCCTGGAGCCTGCTTCGGATTCTGTGTCTCCCCCTCTCTCTGCCCCTCCCCTGCTCATACTCTGTTTCTCTCTGTCTCTCAATAATAAATGAATGTTAAAAAAAAATTTAAAAAAAGGGGGGGGCAAATTTATGTATCTCTTATAGCCCTTCATGCTTGGGTACTACAATTAGTATTTTATAGATCTATCTCAGACTATGATTTTCTTAAAATCAGAAAACTTTTTTTTATCTATCCAAGCATCTCTACCACCTAAGTAGCACCTACCCCATTATAAAAGCATAAAAAATTAATTAAGTAAATACTTTTCTAAATATTAAAAATTGTGTGGCTCTAGCATATATGAGCACACCATTTCTTAATACATACAAACATCTTCTAGAAATCAAGATTGACACTGACCCAAATCTCTCTTGAACATAGATTAAATATCTGATAGAAATAAGATGGTGGTAAGAAAGCAGGGAAACCAAATGAACAAGAAAGATCATAGATTAGAACTAAGCTTTTCATCTATAACGAAATATCAACATGTCCAGAAACGAGCGCCCTTCTCTTGTATCTCACAGGATATAGATTTGATCTGTAAACCTCAGATTTTCAACTATAATGTAGGCTTACTATTAAAGATATGAGGAGTTATTAGCAAAATCTATAATTAATTTGGATGTTTTTAAAATGTGGATCATCACTATTGCTCTTTTGTTTGGAAAAACATAAACCCCATGACCATGCCTATTTAAAAAAGGAATGTAAACCTCAAAAACCTAACTGTACTTAAGCAATATTAAGGAAAGGAATTTAGACTTAACAAACATGAAGATAATAAAACCTAATTTTATAGAGCTATGCTTGGCCTTAAGTCTTATTACGTCAAAGAAAATGAAAAACTAATAAGATATTTCAGTAAACTACATGATTATACACAAACATTTTGGCAAGAAACAGTTGTATATGTTTGGTTAGGCAATACCAACCCAATAGCAAAATGGCATCCCGATGGCTACCACCTTGAATTAATAAATATTTTTCAAGTCTTTAAAATAAAAAAAAAAAACCTCTCTTACATTTAATAAAAGTTCCCTTGACCAGATTCTCATTTGCCTTCATATACACAATCAAAACAATAAGCTAAAATGTATTACAAAAACATGAGTGAAAGAGTTTAAGGGGCTTATCATAAAACAAACTGTGACTGACAGTCGTTACTTATTCCTTTGATAAGAGGAACCTAAACCATTTCCTTCACACGTAAAGTTGGTGGTGATTTGATAATTATCAGAATAAAATTAACAGAAAATTACAAATTATACCAAATGAATTAGTGTGTTGAAGATACTTCCGGAAAGGAAGCTGAATTTTAGAGGCCACACTTGGATCATAGATTCCCACAAATATATTTGGAGACTGGCTTCCTATAACAAAATATAAACCTCTTTTTATCTTTAATCAAAATTGTTTCATTTTTTTTAAGTAAAGGATCTTAAAAGAGTTTCTAAAGGATTCCCACCTGAAATGCGTGATCTCTGTGAAGGCATCTATAAAGAATCTGTCACTAAAATGAAATGCCAACATACAGAAGACACCTTACTACCTGAATACCATCTTTCTGGCTGTTCCCACTATTCTGCGAAGTTAGATAGGCTCCTAATAAGAAGAGAAGACTCTCTCCGACACTGGGCTATAAAGCTTCATGAAGCCACTAGCTACAACCCCAAAACTTTCGGTTGGAAATGGCTCTATTTCAGGTGCCTGGATGGCTCAGACAGTTAAGCGTGTGACTCGTGATCTCAGCCCAGGTCTTGATCTCAAGTTGTGAGTTCAAGCCCCACCGTGGAGCCTACTGAAAAAAAAAAAAGAAAAAGAAAAAAGAAGAAAAAGAAAGAAAGTGCTGGTTTTCTTTATCTTTACATTGTATTCAACCCAAGGTGGAAGACATGAGGGTGTTTGATGAGGTCTTCAGGGTGACAAGGAGCAAATTTAAGCTGTGAAATGTTTTTTGTCTTCTGTAGTTCAATTTTATAAATATTTTTAAAAAGAAATGTTAAAACAATAGCCAACATTATGTCTCCATTTTACCTAATTTATCTTTTTTGTATAATGTAGCTATGTAATGATATTTGTGGTATAAATGATACATTCTACAATAAGTGCCATATTTTCATGTAAAAAGTTTCCTATTCTTTCTGTGAGTCTTTGGAGACCTTGAACGAGACAAATTCTAATTTAGTCTTACTCTGTAATCATGTTGCTGTTAAAAGTTCTTTTCAGAGTCGAAAGTCAACCTTATAACCCCAAACTCTATATCCCTCTCTTTATTTTAACTAACATTCTGATGCCCACCATACTTAACGTTTTCTGAAAGGTAAAAGGGAGTCATTTGAGAGGAAATTTTTAAGATTAACAACCCTCAAACCCTAGTCCTTGAGCCTACATGTACGAAAGAATACTGTTGCCAATTTGACACCAGTCACAAGAGACTTTGAAAATTAATTCAAAAACAGTTTGCACGTGTTGTCAAATCCCTAAATAATATTGCCCTGATCCAAGTGAGCCATTGTGGAGGAATCAGAACTCTCCCATAACAAGCAAATGTGTGGAATGAGCTACACCGATTGGAGCAAAAATCTGACATCTGGACATATTTCCCCATGCCTTACGTAAAAAGACAGTTCATGTGTTCTGAAAATCCAAATACTATTTCCTGAAAATACTTTCCCTCAGCAGATTGGCCACGGAGGGTGAGCAGCCAAAGACCATCTCTATCACTCATGGTACATGACAAAAGTCACACTGTTGATGCTTCACATCCACAGTCTAAAAATGTACGGACAGTCACTAGAAGGGCTACCTGAAGCTTAGAGACCAGTGATATTTCTGCTTCTCCACTGTCTGGAAGATAGCAGTGGTTTACGTACTATCTACCCATACTTAAAACTCAGATCATTTTTTTAGCATCTGCTTATTGAACATCCTCATTTCCTTCCCAAACTACTCCTAGAACAGAGCCATGAAAGTGATTTTTGTCATCAGCCATATGCTAGCTTTGTTTCTGCCAACAAACACAATTTTTCAGAAAGTTATCTCATCACTCCACAGAAAAGTGGAGAAGAAGAATAAGCAAAACCTCACTAAAATATCTGGCAAGCCTATAATGGTCAACCTGCAGCCCTCTCCTACGATCCTTGCATGATCAGTGAAAAGTAATGCAGTCAGTAAGACCAAGGAAAGAAAAATCATTCCCTGGCTTTGAAATTCAGATAAGGTGGTTTTATGGTTTTAATTACATTGTAGTAACGACATAGAAGTAAATATACTCTTCCTGTTTTAAGTTAGGTGAACATCTGTCGTAAATAACTCCAATGCTCTTCCTTTTGTAAACTAATTACACAATAGGCCCTATAAATTCATGGAGTGTTAGGATGCAGAATTTAATTATGCAATTCACTTAACCAAAGTTTAACCAAAGTTTTGCTCTTCGGTGCAGTTCACAATCCTCCATTTTCACAAGATGTAAGAGGAACACATTACATAATGCCCATGTGTATTTCAAGTTAGAAAGAACAATAAAGGAAATCTGTGACTACTTTTCCACCTTTCTTTTCTTTTACCTAAACAAAATGAACTAATGTCATAATGTCATTTATTCTGAAAAGAAGCTAAAGTAATCACTCAATTTTAAAATATGAGTACATTATTTTTAAGTAACTTAACCTGTAAGTTATGTGCTTTTCTGAGTTCTGTGGGAAAGATAGGCAAGAATTCCTTTATTTATTCATTCATTATTCATAAATCAGTACTCGCTGATCATCTAACATATCCCAGAGAGTAGATTATGTGTGCTAAAACTATAAAGACAGAAATTATCATTATGTTGGGAAAATAATAAAACTTATTGGAATATATTCCATAGAAGATGTATGTACAAAATATTCTGGGATCTCAAAGAAGTTACTCCTAGGAAGGGTCAGGCACCTTCTAAATCTTCTAAAAGATAACATATGTGGTACATCTTTGTGTTGACTACAAGGAACAGAGACTCAGCATGCATTGCCCAAAGGACTTATTTTGTGTGAAGGCACGTTAACTAGAATTAGAATTAGAAAATCCCACGGATCCAAAAGTCCCCAGGTATCAACTACCTTCACTGTTCTTTTGTAAGAGACTCATAGTCTGAAGACTTTTTGCTTTGTCTTCCTGCTCCATGGCCCTCTCCATACTGACAGTTCTCTCAGTACAGGTTAATCATTTAGTACTGATGGTTAGTCCTATCCATATTTTCTAGATCAGATCCTAGAGGATATGCCAGAGTATTAGACAAAACCCTTGACACATGTCTATTTCATAGCCAACAGCTAATCTTAAGATGGACTGTTCAGGGGGTTATTTCATCCCTGATTCAGTCACTAGCATCTCCTATACAAGAACTATTCACATTGTGTTCCTGAGTAAAGCACTAAGGAGCAAGGCTATTTTTCCAGAAGGGCAAACTGAAGGTGGTAGACATTGAGGCCTGTATAGTTCTAAAGTAGGAACAGGAGTTTGCCATGTAGATAAGGTTACAAATGTCATGTCTACACAACACTGTCTATACAAAGATACAACAATAACAATGATGATAATAATTATCATTTCTGTAAACTCTACTGTGCTCCAGTTACTGTGATAAGTATTTTACATATATCAAGCCTGACACTCAAAACAATTATGTGAGTCATGGCTATCTATTATTCCCATTGAATCGAGGATAAAACGGAAGTTCAGAAAGGTAGATAAATTGCTCAAGGCCAAATAGTTCATAATTGTCAAATCCAGAATTCAGATCTAGGCATATCTGACCCCCAAAATCTGTGCCTTTCCACTGCTCCCTGCTCATTCATTAAAACCTTGAAAAGAATCTGGTACAATTCTGTGATTGCAGACTTGACTTTGATGAGAGTAACAGAAAGTTAAACTGGAATAATAGAAGTGACCCACTTTTTGAATATTTTTGGTGATTACACTAATAGTTTACATTTGACCATTAAAAGATTCTCCCTAGAAAGTGACAAACAGCAGTATGGACAGAGACTCACAATAGACTTAAGAGGTAGGTGAATTAAAGTCCCAGTAGGCTACTTAATGTCTGAAGTAAAGCAGCTGCCATGAAACAAACAACTGAGGAGGGAAAAGATTTGGAGATTTTGGAAGTAAAGGGAAGGTAATGGAAGGCAAACAGTGAGGGGCAAGGAGAGGAAGAGAAGCAAATGGAAGAACTTAAGAACGATTAGTGAGAGTATTGTGGAACCCAGGAGAGGACATGTTTCAAGACAGTGGGAGTGGTCAAGAGTGTTAAAGGATGTAGAGTTGTCCATCGGAATAAGGACCTAAATGCAAAGCTGGAAACAAACAAATAATCCATTCCCCATTGCATTGATTAGAAAATATTAAGTAAAGAAACCACTAAAAGTATTTGTAATTACCTCTCCATTATAGTATTCAGGTAAATTTCTCTCTCAAAGCTGAGGTTGTGTATCAACTACTGATTTTTCAATGATGGAACTCTTCCTCCAGAGCAGAGCCATGGGTTATGCTACTGGAGGAAAGCCCCATACAGGGAGTATATTAAGACGCTACTCCAAGATACTAACATATCCTAATGCAGGTTGAATATCATCCAGGGCCAAACTTCACATATGTTCTCTCCAAAAAGTTATTATATGTTAACTCCTCAAAAATTACTAATCAACAAAATCTGCCTTCTGATTCTAAAAGCTTCCAGAATATTGTCCAAATAATGGAATACGTGGGATGGCTAAGAAAATGCTATTGCTATTTTATTGATTAAAAAGACAAATGTCTATTTCGGTGTATTACTTGTTACTCTCCTCACATAGACTAAAGCCACATGATATTTTTAAGTTTCAAACCCTTTATTACATACATATACTTCCACGTGGGGGATTGGGAGGGTAAAGGAGGGTTGAGGTAGCTATCAGTGCTGCTCGCCAAACATCTATGGTTCTCCCTCCAGAAACATGACAGGATTGCAATTTTCTGCTCCCCTGTAGTTCTGTGTGACCACTTGACTTACTTGAGCAAATGAAAAGCAACAAAGGCCAATCTGCTGTCGAGTAAAAGAAAAACAAAACCGAACAAAACACCTAGTACCTTAGTCACCATGCTCTTGCTTTCCTCTGCCAGAGAAACTGGTGAGCTTCCAGACAGTGCTGTCCTCTCAGCCTGGAATCCAAGTGAGAATAACATGGACCAGAATCTCCAGCCAACCCATGATGCACCTGTAGCATAAGAGAAAAATAATTTCTGTTGTTTAAAGCTACTGAGGTGTGGGTGTGCGTTTGCTACTACAGAATAGTCTAGTTTACCTGAATAGATATAGTGTGCATAGTTTGGGCTGCGGTGAGGGAGATGCAGTAAGGAGAAAGAAAGGTTTAACTGAACTCACAAGTAGTGCTGCCTTTATTCTATTCATGAAAGGTGGATCCAGAATGAATAGCCAATAGGGGGTAGGGAAGGAAACACACACAGGGTAGACCAGTATAAGAGGCTGAGGCAAGGACAGCTTGAATCATCCTCCTTCAGTAGCCTCCATAACACCCGAATACTACCTGTATTGGAGAAGACTAACCCACCATACGATTTCTCATAAACTACAAAGGAACAAGAACCAAATTCCACATCTTGCTTGAAGGCGACACATGGTAACATCATGGAGAAGTAGCTGCCCTTGCAGACGTTTATGGTGTGGGTCTGGTAATACCTGGGATTGCTTAGAGCCTCTAAGTTTTCCAACTTCAACTGATTTCATCGGCTAATAAGGATAAATTTTACTCTGTGGCCTCAAAATTGACAAGAATAGTTTCACCCAAAGGCAACACTTTCACACCACATGGTTAAAAATATATTGGTTCAATAATTTAATTTTTTTAACATTTATTTATTTTTGAGAGACAGAGAGAGACAGTGCTTGAGCTGGGAAGGGGCAGAGAGAAAAGGAGACACAGAATCCGAAGCAGGCTCCAGGCTCTGAGCTGTCAGCACAGAGCCTGATGCAGGGCTTGAACCCATGAACCATGAGATCATGACCTGAGTCGAAGTTGGACGTTTAATGGACTCAGCCACCCAGGTGCCCCTGGTTCAAGAGTTTCTTAGGTACAAATGGGTACATGCATTTTATAAATTTTGAAGGCTAGTTTTTAAAACTTTGAAGAAATGGTGAATTTAGGAAATTTTATCTTAAAGTTAATACATTTAATCTTAAAGAGTAATAAAAGTGTCCAATAATAAATACTAACACATAGGATAAATACACATATTACACAATATTTTAAAGGACTCCAATCATTTATATGTACAAAAACTTATGCCAACAAAATGTATGCCTCTGGCAGTAGGTATACAATTTTTTTTTTGTTTTCTTATTCCTCACCTATTTCCTGAACATAAACTGGCTGTGAAAAAAATCAGCTTTCCTTAAGGAGGGAAATCGTATAAATGGACTATCCATGGTATTTTAATAAAAGGAAGCTATTTACTCTTTTGGAATACTTGAATGCAAGATTGTACCAGATATATTGCTGGTACCAAGGGGAAGAAAATGTAGTATGTGAGGGGTTTAAAAGCTAATTTACAATTCATTCTAGAGCACCCACTAAGTTTTAGAGGCAAGGGTTCTCTCTTCACTTAGAAGATTCCTAAGTGATCTATGTTGTGTCATCAACCACTTCTGCTAATCCTATAGCATATTGGAGGGGATGTACCATGTCCAAATAGTGAAATATTTGGTTCATATTTGACAGAATTATCCATAATTACCTTTAACCCCCCATGTACCATATAAAGGAAATTTGCCTCACATGGAGTTGTTTCCTACATTGAACCTCAAGGCTAAAAAGCCACTGGAACAAAAATGGTTTCCCCCAGAATTTATAGTCCTAATTCTTCTAATCTTTCCTTTCCCTTTTCTGGCCCCCAACCTCCAACTCCAACCTGTACCTCTAACCTTGACATGATTTTATTTGAAACGGGGATAGGAATAAAGTGCTTTATAGTGCCAAAGGAATTAATGAGTCCTGAAGTGAAGAGCCAAAAGGACATTTTTCTACTGCTACAGAAATGTATATAAGTACCATCCATATTGACTTAATCTACATTAATATATGCATATTATAATTCAATTGATATGTATGAATATAAAGAAATATATATTAAATACTATATTATTTAATAAATATGTAGCATATTAATTATATTAAACAGATGTTTAACATTAAAATGTAATATTTAAGCACAATAGATCATAACTAATCCAAAAGAATGTTTGGTATATGGTAGGCATTCAATAAATATTGGTCAGGTATGTAGCTGAGTTAAGAAGCTTTGAATCTATGAACTAATTCCTATCTATGAAAAGGTGAGCTTTTGATTTCAAATATCTGTAGGTGTTTAAAAGAGAAAACTATTATTGCCTTCGAGCCATTATGAAAGCAATATGATAGCCAACATGGAAGTTTCATTTTAAAGGATCTGAGTACAGACATTCTGGGAGACAGAGATCTGGGTGGGAAAGTATGTGATTTGACAAGATTTGAAGTATTTAAGCTGGGCGTGGCATCAACTTGCAAAAAGAAATCTTTCACTATTCTGAAAGGTGAGCTCTAAACTAGTGTCCATTGAATAAATTATTATTGTAACTTGTAGATCAATCCCAATCTAAGAATGATAATATGAAAGCAACATCTTTGGTGCCATTCACATAATGAATAACCACTCATGTGAGATTACAAATGCTTTAGCTACTGGGAGGTGCTGCATAGTCTGTATTGAAATTCATCATTTCCAAAATTACATGTAAGTCTCACTGATACACATATCATCACATTGTACACCTTAAACTTACAGACTGTCATCTGTCAATTATATCTCAATACAACTAGGAAAATAAGAAAGGGGAATGTCTCACTTAACTAAACAGAATCTTCAATTTGCCACATTTTTTTCTCTCCTCACTTAGGTCATGGAGACATCCAGAAAGAAAATAAGCTGGTATCTGATTGGGCTTTTTGTTTTGCTTTGGTTTGGGGACTTTTTACACATAACTTCCCCTGTATATCCTGAAGTCAATGCAGTTTTGCATCAAGCTTTTAGGACTTCCACATCCACAGTATCACAATATACAATGATACCTGAAATTTGCAGCAATGATCCTGGATTTGGTATGGTTGAGAAAAATTTAGTTCAAGGTCATTGTGCTCTATTCAGTAAGGCCAAAAAAAATTGATTAAAAAAAATTTAACGTTTATTTTTGAGAGACAGAGTGACAGCAAATGAGTAAGGGAGGGGCAGAGAGAGAGAAGGAGACACAGAATCTGAAGCAGGCTCCAGGCTCTGAGCTGTCAGCACAGAGGCCAACGTGGGGCTCGAATCCACGAACCGTGAGATCATGAACTGAGCCGAAGTTGGACGCTTAACCAACTGAGCCACCCAGGCACCCCCCCTCAAAAATAGATTTTTATATCTTAAGATTTACAGCAATAAATGCTTTAAAAAATCTTTCTTTAATCAGAAAATTACCAAGATATCTAATAACCAAGATATCTAATTTCCTAGCCATTCTGATTAGTTGAGTCTATGTGCAACAACTCAAATCTTTGCATCCAAGTTTAACTCTTCCTGGTGTTTTCTTTCCAAAATGCCATATGCCACCACTTAATTGTCTAACCAGAACAGCTTTTAGGTTTTTTTCTTGAAAGCAGTACTGAGTTAACAGAGACCACAGCAAATGCTCTTGGACCGTGTTTCAAAAAAATCTCTCAAAATCATAAAATCATCATTGGTCTCAAAATCAAAATTATATCATCATCAAGAAATGATATGAACATTTTTGCAATGAATTTTTTTTAAGAAAAGCTAATTTTCTAGGATTAAGGTAAGAGAGAAGATGCCATCAATATTTTGCTTTTATAATTACATTTAATTTTTTAGTGAACTTCACAGTAAACAGTTTTCATTTTGCAATCACATTCTGAAACAGCCACAATTGTACAGAATATAAGAAACAATAGCTTTAGTATTAATTATCTAGTACTCCCAAAGTTAAACAGGTTGATACTTACAGAACCTGGCAATGAGTAATTTAAAATAAAAAATATATAAATAGAGGTGCTTGTGTAGCTCACTTGGTTAAGCATCAAACTCGACTTTGGTTCAGGTCACGGATCTCACAGTTCATGGCATCGAGCCCTGCATCAGGCTCTGTGCTGATAATGTGAAGACTACTTGGGATTCTATCTCTCCCTCTCTCTCTGCCCCTCCCCTGCTGGGGTGCATGCTCTCTCTCAAAATAAATAAATAAACTTAAATATATATCTATTCACCTGGAAAAAAATTTCAAATGCATCATCAACACAGGAAATCCCGTGATTTGAGAGTGATTAATAAATTTCTGCATTGGGTGAGTCATGATTCAAGACATTAGACTACCCTTAAATAAAGAGGACAAATCCTACATCAAATGAATGTTTTCCCATTCAAAAACCTAAAAGTGATCCTGGATTCCTTTCCCTCTCCCCACATACCACAGACCTGATCATTTTAACCCCCTAAATAGCTCTCCGTTACCATCAACTTCTCTTTTTTTATCCACTTCCCTCCAACTCCCATCAACGTAGTTTGACTTCCCTGATAACCACCTGTGCTCTGCTGAAATAAACAACTGGCTGGTTTACATAAACCAGCCCATCCAGAGGGAAGCGTAAATAAGAATGATAATTTGATGGCTATCTACTCCATGTTCAGTCCCTCATTTGCTTGAATTATTTTAATTGCTTGCTATTGCATTTACAAGGATAAACATTCCTAGCATTGCCTAGGGGGATGACTACTTCTGAGGCTTCATTCTCTTTTTCTTCCTCTCTATATTCTGGCCACACAAGTACATTTTAGCTCCCATTTATGTGTCATATGGACTCTCACATTACGACTTGGTGCATGCTGTACTCCCTACTGGAATTCTATTTCCACCTCTATTTATCTAAAAACAAAAATACTAGTGAGTTTCATTTATCAGCTCAATCATCATCTTCTTCACTTTCCTCACCTTTCGAACTAGGTCAAACCTTCTATTACATGCACTCAAAGCACCACACATCTGCCATTAATGGCACTCTTCACAGTTGCAATTATACATTTAACTTTATGATTATCTTAATAGTGAGAGAGATATTAGCCAAATAAATTCCATTAGAGCAACAAGGGCCATATTTCACCACTGAGTCTTTGACTTATTACACAGGAGGTATTCAATTAGTATTTGTTGAAGAAGCGAAGAGTTAAGGAAAGTCTCCATCTCAACAAAGATTCCAGTGATGTTTCACTTGTTCAAAGACATTTTTGAAACTCTTCCTTTATAAGCAATTACAGAAGGTACATATTTATATGATTTCCTTGTTCATTTACCTGCCCCAACCTCCTAGAAAAAAATAACATATTATGCTACTATTAAATCAGAAATACACACATACACATACATATGGTAATATCTATCAAAATTAAGATGGAACTGCTAAACCATAGAAGTTTTAATGTAAAAATATCACTCTCTAATGAATCTAAATAAGACTTCTTTTGCCAATAACTTTCTGTTTTGCTTAAATGGAAGGAGAAAAGGGATCAACTTTATTGAGTTGATACAAAGTGCCAGACATTGTGCCAGATTTCACATATTTTCTTACATTTAATTGTGCCAAGTAGGCAGAATTTTCACGGTTCTAGATGAATAAATCGACGCTCAGAGAGTTTAAGTATCTTGTTCAAAGTTATATGAACAGTAACTAACCAAATCGTTAAATAAAAATATATAATCTAAAGTTCTTACTCTGAAAAATTTCTCCCCAAAATGCAATCAATGCAACTCTGAAACAGTGAGGACTATGGGGCCAGTATTGTCACTTAGTTCTCAAAACATATATTACTTTTCCCTTGGATCACTTCATCTGAAAAAAGTACATTAAGTAATTACAACATACTTGGAGTCATAAAAACTATTTAGCAAACAGAAGAAGTAAGAATGGCCACCAAATTCTGGTTTGAGCAATATCCTCCCTGTGATCTATATTCCTATTCATTAACATCTGGTTTAAATTCTGGCTTTGCAGTGAGTTGTAGTCAAAGTACATACAAATACATTTTAAATGAAAATCAGTGTCTTCACTATTTAAACGCTTCAACAGGGGAAAGTGTTTTCATGAGATCCAACAGAAGCAAATTGACTGAATTTTCTATTTTCATAAACTGTGGCACTTTTATATACATATATTCTTAGGGCTAGGCTGGATTTCAGGAAAACTGGCATTTTCTTACTGCTATTTTCTAAAACTTTGTGGTAAAAACTAAAAATGGGTTATGTAAGAAAAATAGTAAATAACAAAATTATCTTAGACGGCTGAAAGCTTTAGCATATTTATTACTAAGTACATTTAATAATTCATGGAATAAGCCTTCAGAAAATAAGGTGGTAACTTAGATTGAAAGCAAAAGAATAAAGGTTTATTTAGAAATATATGGCAAATCTAGTCTTACACAATTTTAAAAAAATATCTAGAAAAAAGTTTTCTTTCTCTGATGCCTCTCAACACCAAAGGCAATATTCATTAATATTTTCACATTTTAAAGCATTTATACCACAGACCAAACACTAAGTCATGATTTTCAGTCAACAGAGAATTTTAACTTTTGAGTTAAAGGATACATATTTTTCCTCATTCTTTTTTTTAAAACTAAATACGAGAACATAAACCATGAAAGATGCAAACTATAAGGTGTTCTTGTAAAGGGATTATAGTAGGAATAAACTGCAGACTTAGGCCTCTGTCATTTCAATAACTTTTTAGGGGACCACTGGTCAGGGGTGCTATGACATCCCTTCCAAAGTAAAAGACAAAACTGTTTCAACCTGCACCCCCTGCCATGAAGAAGGAAGCACAAGGTCTGGTAGTCCTCTGTTCTGGAGGCAACACATTCCACACTTAGAAATCCTGCTCCAGCCCATATATGGGTGCTGTGGAAGGCCACTAGCTTTGAATAGGGCCTGTAGGAGGAAAAGAGCTCTGCAGAAAGTCCAGACTGCAATGAAAGCGCCCTGCCCCTTAGACTATCCAGCAGACCCTGTGGTGCTGGAGGCATCAGCGTTGGGGGAAAAAAAATCAGTGTGGATTTTATGGCAAGCCCTAGTGAGAGAATCACAAAGCAAGTTCCTAGGGTTTTGGAGCAAGGCCATGACATCTGCAGTGGAGAGTTACACGCTGGTAGAAAAACAGCCTCTGGCATGCTACCGGGCCCTGGTAATGATGGAATGCTAGAACATATGGACACCAAGTGACCATGCATCTGGAACGGTCCTGTTGGACTTGCCCAGTGATAAAGTCAGGCAGGCCAAGCATAATCCATCATAACATGGAAATGATACATCCAGGACCAAGCACGGGCAGGCCAACAGGGCACAAGTAAGCTGCGGGAGCAGGCAGTCCAGACTCTCGTATCACCACCCATCACAGCTACACCCATGCCTCTCTGTCTCAGTTCACAATGATGGACAATGAGAACTACTAATCAACTACAGGCCCATGAAGAAGATCAAAGTGAATTACGGATTGATATGCCTGGTAATTAGGTGAAAACCAAAAATTTTTAGAAGCTGCATCGCAATCCCATTCAGGAGAGGTATTAAAAGACAGTGGCAAGGGGAAAATCCTCCAAAGGGCAAAGTTTTGGGTGGTAAACCTGGTTATCTACTTTATATGGAGTGGTATTATCCAATAAAAATATAATGTGAGCTACAAATAGAAGCCACCTATATACTTTTATATTTTCTAGTAGCCATGTTTAAAAAGTATTTCTTTAACCCAATATAGCTAACGTGTTAGTATTTAACACATAATATTTTTAAATTACTTGATATGTTACATTTTTCACATTAAATTTTCTATATCTGGTTTGTATTTTGCATTTAGAATACAGTCATTTTGGACAGTCATTTTCAAGAGCTCAACAGTGATATGTGACTCGTGGCTACCTTATCAGACAGCATAGGGTTGAAATATACTGGGGCGCCTGGGTGGCGCAGTCGGTTAAGCGTCCGACTTCAGCCAGGTCACGATCTCGCGGTCCGTGAGTTCGAGCCCCGCGTCAGGCTCTGGGCCGATGGCTCGGAGCCTGGAGCCTGTTTCGGATTCTGTGTCTCCCTCTCTCTCTGCCCCTCCCCCGTTCATGCTCTGTCTCTCTCTGTCCCAAAAAAAAAAAAAAAAAAAAAAAAAAAAAAAAAAAAAAAAGAAATATACACAGACACAAGGTCAGTAGCTGGTCAGGAGCCTGGAAGGAAAAAGATGGGAAAATGAGAAGGTCTGGAGTAGAGGCAAGTCGATAAGCAAATGGAAAATGGGCACAGAGGCAAAAGATATTTGTATTACACATTAATGCCAACCTGAAACTACTCATCACAGAAAAGGCATTAAACACTCATAGACAAACTGTCTTGACCATTCGATATTAGACAGCCTTTATCTGCACCCACGCAGTAGTGACACAATGACCACATAAACCACCTGTTCAGCAACAGAGATGGAGGCTATGAATGTGTCCAATGACAATGACTGCTTCTTATCAAGGTTGATCTGGCTACTACCACTTCAGAACGTCCAACCTCCTAGCAACACAATCAATATGAACCCCTGCTATGGCACTATTCCTAGGAGAATCCTAACACTTGGTGGCAAATTAACTACATTTGATCCCTTCTGTTCTAAAAGAGTCAGTGGTTCGTGCTCATTGGAATAATCACCTGTTACTAATATAGAATTGCCTTTCCTGCCCACAAGACATCACTACACCATGTAATAAAGGATTAACCTCTCTCTTCTAAGTTTTCCCTTAGGAAGTAAGGCCCACCAGAGCCCTGAGAAAGCTGCTTCCCAAAGGTATACAGAGAAGAGGATCAAACCATGCACTGTGGACAGAGATACAACACTTGGAACCTTCTTTAAGGAAGGACTCGCTGCCCAGAAGTGAGGAGTGTGGCTAGTTGACAGCCTCCAGCTGTTAGCTTTGTTAGCATCCGCCTCAATTGCTAGCCCTGATTATACTAATTTCATAGTAGTTCTTAGTCAATGATTGAGCAAAGCAATGGGATGACAGCACATTCTTCTTGGGATGGCCCCACCCAATGCAGAAGTCATGATACAAGGGCCTCACTACTTCTACACATAGCAGACTCCTCCATGGACCATCTTCACTCTAGGCTCCTCACTGGGCTATCAGATTGGCACTGCAATCTGATAGCTCCTCCCACGCTCCTCCTTCCATTCCTTTTCCTTTCACAGGTGTTAGTGCCCAATAAAACTTCGCACTCCTAACTCCAATCTCAGAGCCTCCTTGGAATACCCAGTGACACCAACAAGCGAGAACCACCTAGAGTTCTAGCAATGAGAATAAAAGTGCCTTGATATTGGTATGGTAAGATTGGCAAGTTGGAAGGTAAAGAGCTGCCTATAGAAATAAGGCACTAACCATATTTCACACTGAAGAAAGATTCTATTTTTACAACACATGACATGTTCTTAATCAAATTTAAAGCCTCATGTAGAATTTGGAGAAAGGAATTTTGAACACCTAGATAAAAGCTCTAAGGTCACACACACAAAATACTATATGCTAATTAAACTTTAATTCTAGGGGTAGTCATTTGCCCTGTTTAAAAATCCAAACTCCAAAGAGTTTTTATCACATTAAAAGCCCAAAGTCCTTCTACACATGCTTTTCCTTTTCTTATCTTGCTTGATAACGCAACTTCATCTATTTGCATACCACATGTCAAAAATATGTTTTTACTGGTTAAACTAATGGCTTCCTCATTAGGAGATAAATTACACACTAGCTTTCACTGGTTAAATCAAAAGTACAGTGAATTGGGTAAAACTATTTTACAGCGGTCTCCCCCAGTGCTTTCATGAACAGAATCAATAAGTCTTGCAAAATCTGTCCCCTTTCACCTCAGGGATGGTGCTTGAGGTTTAATCCTTAAATCATCCTATATTTAGCTATTAATTTCAGAGGATTTTTGTTGGCCTCAGGGTAGCAGAGTTCCTCCTCTAAAATGTTGTTGTGTCTCCCTCAAGTGATCTTTCAATGAAGATAGTAGGTAGAATTCTAAACAGAATAGAAATCTGGAATTTCATCAGCTTTACAGAATAGATTGGGTAAGCTATCTTTTGTTTGCTTACTAATAATTGTTAGTTTAATAAATGTCTGTATCTGTTGCAGATTTTTGTCTGAAACCTGTGTTCATTAAACCTCTTGGGAGAGTGGTGCGGAAGTAGCTAACATACACTCACTTTAAAAGTCTCAGACTACTGGGGCACGCCAAGTGGCTCAGTCAGTTAAACATCTGACTCTTGATTTTGGCTCAGGTGATGATCTCAAGACTTGTGAAATCCAGCCCCACATCAAGCTCCATGCTGACAGCACAGAGCCTGTGTGGGATTCTCTCTCTCTTCCCCCCACCCCATTCTCTCTCTCTCTCTCAAAAAAAAACAGGTTACCATTATAGACTTCCCACAAAACTAAGAATTGTTCATGAAAAGATTAGCAGTTTATAATACAAGACTGCTAATACCTACTTATACAAATCTAAGATGACTAGAAAAGGAAGAAACCTTTGATATGACTGATTTCAATGATGTAACAAATCAAAAATCCAATAATTGCACTGAAAAACATTAATAGGTTTGGAGTTTTCAGAATTTGGAAAATATTAGATACTTTACATAAAAATATGTTGAAATCTATATGGACATAGGACTTATGCAGTGAGATAATTTTAGAGAATATTGCCAATGTAAATAGATCATTTCAACCAAATTGATCTTAATTGGGTTAATCTATTAGGGAAGTGTTTGCTGACTTTAAAAGGGAGTATAGTCAAATCCTGATACACACATACAAATATGTTCTCAATATATTTCTAGAATAATTTTGCTGTCTAATTGTTAATCTTAAAGCTGATCTTTTAAAATAACTAAGTAAAATGTCTTCTAACTCAGGAAAGAAATATTGCAAAGCGTGCCTGCAAACGATCACAGACTTGTCACAAAATAAATGTCTATAATCTTATTTGGTGTCTCAGAAATGGGACAGTTAACCTGGTAGGTCATAAATACTCCAAGAGGGAGGGGTTCATTCAGTAACCCTCTGACAGATCTTAAATTACTGTAATCGATGGAGGGACCACTTCAACGATGAGGCCATCTGCAAAGCAATTACATCCTAGTTAGAATTTCTAAGGCTATGAACAATGATAACATAAACAGACCTAGATAAAAGCTCCAAGAAGTATATAATAAGCCAATTAGGATTTTTCTAAAAGACAAATTTTGAACAGCTTTACTGCAAGTTCTGAAAGTTAACAACTGATGAAGTACGTGTATTAATAAAATAGCACCAAATACTCATGTTTTAATAATATCACATGATATAATAACTGTTGTCTGTTTTAATAAGTCTAGACAATATGGAATTTCAAATGAAAATGAACTCACTTTTACTAAACCAAGTCCAAAAGATGTTGTGAAGTCTGTGTATGTGTGTATTTAATTAAAACAATGTTCAAAAATAAAGCAATTGACATGGATTCTGAAAAATTGACACTGAATATTATAAATGTCCTCAAAGCTATGTTATTGATTAGCTTTTGGGCATGAAAATGTTTGCTACAGGCAATAGAGCTCTATTTGAAGTTTCGACCTTTTGCAGATTGTTGGAAGACAATTTAGTTTTCCGTTAATACAGTATATTTATGGGGGCAACTGGGTGGCTCAGTCAGTTAAGCATCCAACTTCTGTTCAGGTCATGATCTGATGGTTTGTAAGTTCGAGCCCCGCATGGGCCTCTGTGTGGACAGCTCAGAGCCTGAAGCCTGCTTGGGATCCTGTCTCCCTCTCTCTCTGCCCCTCCCCCACTCATGCTGTCTTTCAAAAAAAATACACATTAAAAAAAATAAAAATATATAGTATATTTATGGTGTCTATATGCATGTATAATTTATTTTTGATATTTATGATACATGCATAGTGCATTTATTATGTACATTCTGTCAATACAGTAGATTTATTATAATCCATATAATAATAAGCCAAATAGTAAGATGGTTCAGAACCAGACACCCTAGCTCCCTTCTTATATCTGCCACTTACTGATACAGACACTTGAATAAGCACAGTACCTCCTCTAAAATCTCAGTTTTCTCAGAACAGAGATAATATTAGTACTAATATATAACAAATGTACAATGTGAATAAAGTAAATGCATTAAAGAATAGGACTAACGTCATAAAGTTCTTATGAAGAAATTAATAAAGTACTCAGTAAAGTGTTTTACAAAGTACCAATTTCTTAATGTGATATTATTATTATTATTATTACTACTATTATCTACCAAGAATCTACTCCATGCAAAGCACAACATGATGCAGAAAATTAGGTGGATTTGGCTCACGCCACTGAAGTGTTTTAAAGATCAAGTCAACAGACTCTGGCAGCAAAAAGTGGGACAATATGGAGGAGACGGACATGGGCCAGCATACAGGTGCCACAATATATCATGAAGCATTTTGTGTATGTCAGAACCCTGATCGATTCAACTGCAAAAATGAAACAGAAACTAGAAATTGTTATTGTTTGTCTTACAGATCAGAATATCAGGCACAAGACTGAAAACAGAGGTAATATGAAATGCATCTACAACAGAACTGGAAAGTTCTTTGAAAAGTATCTCCAAGATGTTAACTTTTCTTTTGAGATTCCAAATCAATAAAGTGAAATTGGCTGGCCCTCTGGATTGGCCGTAAATTGTGAATATGGCCACAGTACTAAAAAAATACAAATTTTTGGCATGTGAGAATATAAAAAAAAATGTTGACAATGCAGCTTAAAAAAAATAAATTTAAATGTAAATACTCCTGATTTTGAAGCTGGTATAATATTGGCTAAATTTCAGTTTTGTTGCCCTGATGATTATGCGGAAATCCCTAATGCAGTTTGCATTTTACATTAGGAGTGTTTATATCAGATGTAGTTTTTCAGTTTAGAAAAGCACAGTTAGATTTTGACACAGGAGATGCATTTCTTCCATCATTGCATAAAGAACACAGAACACAAACAAAAATTAATGAAGCCATTTTAGCTGTCCAGGCAATTATTGCTGATCCCAAGACAGACCACAGGCTGGAAAAAGTTGGAAGATGAACATTTTAGGATTTCAGCTTCTCATTTAGTTAGTATAGTCGGAGCCTACGCACAATTTTGGAATGTGTAAGGAAATCAAATGCTAGTTTTTTCAGGAAAGGAAACTCCATAAATCTGACCAAATATTTGCCATGTTGGGGTTTTTTGTCTTCTAACAAGTATTGGAGGTAAGTGCGGAGTTAAATTAACAGAAAATGCTATGCATGCAAAGATGTTCACTTTAACTCCATTTACAGTAACTAAAGTTGAGAGATTCAGAGTTAAATATTTTTTGACGTGTAACAAATTTATTGATGCATATTTATTTTTGAGTACAGGTGACACATGGTGCTACCTCAGTTTCAGGTGTACAACTTAGTGACTTCACAAGTTTACACACTAGGCTGTGTTGACCACAAGTGAAGCCACCATCGGCCCCTTTACATCGCTGTTACAGTATCATCGACTGTATTCCTTATGCTCTCTGCTTTTTATTCCCATGACTTATTCATTAAGTGGAAGCCTGTATCTCCCTCTCCTCTTCACCCATTTTGCCCAGCCTCCCACCCACCCCTCCCTTCTGGCAACCTTACTCACAGGAAACAGCTCACTGCACTGCTTATAACCCAGTTCTGACCTCTTGTAAAATGCCAGTAATAGAGAATTATGTACTGGACTATGTATTTTTCCACTATACCTCAAACCGGAAAGTACTTAGTACACTTACATATTCTAAATCATAATCTCCTCAGGACCATTCTTTGGGACAGGTACTGTCCCCTCGTTTTGACACATGAGGAAAGCGAGTTCAGAAAGACTTGGTGAGGGTATACAATGTGCTCAATGTCACGTAGCTGATCAGGGATGCAGCTGGAATTTCAGCCACGTCTGCCAAGCCCAAAGCCCCCTGCACATTTCTAAACTAAATGTTCTCGCCCTAAACATTCTTCTTCCTTCATTGCCATTTTCTGCTACCTAAACCAACATGTTAAAATTCTTGGCATCATTTCCTTCTCCCTACACAGCACTAATCTTAAATCACTCTTGTATCTCCCCTCCTCCATCACTCTCCCACTTCGGCAATCCTTACTACCTCTGTGCCAGGAAACTGTAATCATTCTGTTTCTTGTCTTACTGATTCCAATCTTTGTAGGCCTTCAACCCATTCTATGACTACCTCATCATCATGCAGTTGAATGTTTGCAGTGGCTTCGTTCCCTAAACCCTTTCCTCTACAGGCTGGTGTCCTCTTATTTGTTGCCCAAACCCCCACTTATTCTGCCCCCAGTCAATCCGGCCAGCTGATCAACTGTTTTCATTGACACATTCTAAACTTCAAGTGAATTTGAAAAGGTTATCATTTTACTTAATACGTTTTTCTTCTTATATGCTTATTCTAGGTTCCTCTTTCTGGAATTCTTCCCCATTTTACTCAATTCCCAATCTTCTCAGGTGAATATAAATACCCTATAAAGAGTTAAAGGAATTGCAATCAAACTGTTGCAATGGGTGTCTCCAGATGGTAGGTGGGATTATGTTTAATTTTCTCTTTAATATATTCCAAATTGTATACCTAAGCATTTATTATTTTCATTACTTTCATCACTTAAAAATTGTTATTTTAAGAAAATCATATCTGCAGGGGAAAAAAATGTATTACTTGCATACAGAGAGGTCCCAGGATACCTACTAATCTATTGACATTTGAACATACAGAGCATGGAAGCAAATAATGATTTCAATATACAGTGATCTGAGCAGAAATTAAAAAGAAAGACTGGAGCCTCTATGTCCTTTTTAAAAGACCTCAATGATAGCTAAGCCATGCCTAAAAGCATATGTCAGTTGAAAAAGACTGATTCTGAATATCACAGTGTGGTATCATACTGTTGAGAGACTCTGGAATGTGAAAAGAGCAGAGTAAATTGGTTTGTTTGTAAGAACCCAAAATGGGATATCTACTGTAGTCAGAGGACAGGTCTCAGAAGGGAATTTATTCTGGACATGGTGGTTTCATACATAGACTTGAGATCAATCCAAGAGGAATAGAGTTGGTTGTTCAACTATAAACACAGAAAATAATGTAACTCAGTTTATACTTTATGGAATCAATAGAAAGGTGTTAGACAACATCAGAGTGGAGATGGGGAGAAATGGCAAACTGGACAGTCCTACAAGGCTATTCTCACTACTACACCCTCCCAGATACTCAGCAGGGAAATTTGCCCAATTGATAACAGGTTAAATTCACAACTGTAAATGCAGAAGAAGAAATACCACATCTGGCTACCAAGAACAATTACAAGCAATTAAATGGCACAAATAAACTAGAAGAACATATTCAAATATAAGTTTGAAATGAACAATCAGGAAATCCCACCTGAGTTTTAGTGTCAAAACTACAGAGCTCTAAGTCAAGTGCAGGAAAAAGATCTGCCTTTCATTACATGCTATGGAGAGGAGAAAGCCTTAGCTGTGAGGATTATGTCTTTCTCTCTGGTTGCTTAGTTATTCAAAAGAAACATAAGGAAAAGAGGATTCTCTGCCTAGGTGCATATACAGGATATCAGAGAACAATTATATTACGATGTATTATAATTTTACAAGGTTACATCTGAAATTTTTCATTTTGTTCTCTCCACTGGTCATGCACTCTGGTCATGGAGCAATTGAAGAAAGTGGCAATATTTAATTCTATTCAGGTAGTGAGTCAAGAATTATATGTAAAAGCTAAAATTGTGAAGTTTATAAAACAAACCATAAGATATTTTCATGACCTTGGAATGGAGAAAAATATGTGAGACAAGACAATAATAACACTAACCATAAAAAAAAAAGATATACTGAATTTTACCAAATTTTAAAACTACTCCTCAAAAATTATAAACAAACTGATATGGTAAGTTACACACTGAGGAAAATATCTTTAATAGATTCATCAAAGAACTCATCAATTAATAACAAAAAGAGAAATCTAATTGTTTTAAATGGGCAAAACCTTGACATTCACAAAAAAACATGAATGAATGAATGACCAATAAATATATGAAAAGGTGTTCAATATCATCAGTCATGGGAGAAATGCAAATCAAAACCACAATAAGATCTCATTACACACCAAACAGAACGTTGAAACTTCAGATGTACAATACCAAGTTTTGGCAAAAATGTCCAGCAACTGAAATATTACTTATTGTTACGCGGCATGTAAAGGAGTACAACCACTTGTGAAAACTGTGTACCAGTATCTACAAAAGTTAAACATCACTTACTTAATGACTCAGCAAATTCCACTCCCAGGTATATTCCAAGATCAATAAATGCATATGTCAACAAAAAGCCCTGTACAAAATTGTCCATAGCAGCTTTATTCATAATAACTCCAAGCTGTTTACCTATACTTCCGATAAACAGCGGCATAATGCATACAAAAAATTATACGGAAATGGAAAGGAAACTACTACTAATTTGAAGTTAGTAACTTGTAACTTGAAGAATCTCAAAGCATTTTCCTAAGCAGATCCAGGCACAGAATAGTACGTGATGTACCATTTCATTTATGTAAAATCCAGAAACAAGAAAAAAACAATCTATGATAATAAAAGTCAGAATGGTGACTGCCTCCGGCGGGGGTAAGGGGATGTGGGCTGACTGAAAGAAGGCACAAGGGAACTTTCTGTGGTGTTGAAAGCGTTCCATATCTTGATTTGGTTGGTGGATACATGAGTGTATATGTTTATAAAAATTTCAGAGTATATACTTAAGATCTGTGCATTTTACGGTATGAAAATTGTCCCTCAGCAAAAAAATTAATCAGAAAAACAGAGCTGAACAACAGACTTTAAGTGAACCAAGACTTGTAAAAAATGCTTACAAACAACAACAAAAATGCTTTTAAAGCTATGTTCTGAGTGAGAATAATAAAAAAGAGATATGCCTCTTTACTTGGCCTATTTCCACCTGCTCACCATTTCTTTTGCTTCCATCTACTTGGCAAAGTTGAATAGCTTTTACACAAAGCGGGATAAGACAGAGTTGAAATCTCAAAGGAATTGATTATTAAACCCTGGCTTTGCCACTAACTACTCTTGTGATCTTAGGTAAGTGGCTTCACCCATACCTGGACCTCTGCTTCCTCATCAGTAAGATGAGGGCCAGACTAGACCATTTCTAAGGCCCCTACCAGCTCTATCCTTCTGTGTGTAATTCCAAATGTGATTTCTGCAGCTTAATACAAAGAACAGCACCCAGAGTTATATGGTGACCTAATGAAAACATTTGGCACCATTAGTAGACCTGGAATCTGGCAGATATTTTAAAATGTTGGGCTGCCAAGAAAAGCTTACCAAGGTCATAAGCCTATTCCACAATGATATATTGGTCATGCTAGTGTTGACAGCATCTCATATGATCCCCTCCCAATTGCAAGACCATGAATGGGATCCAGGGATACCTAATTCTTTGTATGCAACCCTGTTAAGGGATTCGAGAAAAGACTTGGAAGCTGATATTAAGATCTGTTCCCAGTACTTTGGAAAACCTTTTCAACTCATCAGACCAAGCACTCAAGAAGGAACAAACAACCAATGTCCTAAATAAAAGCATTCCTGTGGGCTTAAAAAGTTGCAGTACCATTAAACAAACTCCTTTTTTCTAGGTTACCATGTTTAATTTCCAGAAATATTAATAGATTACAGTGTACTAGAGGACTATAAAGATGCTGATTCTTCTTTACCAGATATTAATGTCTTCTATAGATTAAAAAGTAGCAGCTTGCCCAACTCCCAAACCTATAGGAAACCAATACAAAAGTACAATGAATTCTGCAGAAACAGCACTAATTTATTCATTCCTCAAGGGCATGATTTAGTACATTTCAATAATAACTGGCAGTCCATGGGTAGCCTACATGATTTATCACTCATCTCCGAGAGCCCTTTCAGTCCAAAGAAATACAGGACCTTCTCCTTCCTAAGGCATTCATGGTTCATGACTAAAGAATAAAGAACATTTTTAAAGCAAACCCAAAAGTGATTTCATAAAGGGCAAAGAACTGGATTTCATATTTTGTTGTTAATCACATACATTTATCCCGAAGGCATCCTAAATGTAGTAAGTACATACATCATTTTCTGCAAGGGTTGTTTGTCTATTCGTTTGTTTCTTTGTTTTTGTGGTGAAGATAGTTTTCATTTTCTGGAGTATACCCTGACTTCTCACTAATAGAAATGACTCCAAATGGATGAAGAAGAATTGGAGAGTGGAAAAACTTCAGACAGATATTGATCATATTTCAGTCTTGTGGTGTGGAAACGATAGGCACAAAATTAGATCAAAACATGCCAAGCAAATCTGTCGATTCTTGAAGCAGGGTGTATCTCTAATTAATTTACATTTAAGTATAGTTATTAAAAAATAGACATTATTAATAAAAAGAAGATATATGGGAGTCTTTTCATAATTAATCTCAAGAAAGAATGAATTCTCACCAAATAA
The DNA here is from genome assembly GCF_028018385.1 of Neofelis nebulosa. Lineage (NCBI taxonomy): Eukaryota > Metazoa > Chordata > Mammalia > Carnivora > Felidae > Neofelis > Neofelis nebulosa. Next base: position 35,886,294 of record NC_080782.1, on the reverse strand, counting down.
AATATTCTTATTTCACGTATCACAGTATGGAATCTGTACCTGAAAACCACCTTAGGAAGATTAACTGTTTTAAGTGCATCCTAGTTTTTGTTCTCTTCATGTTATGTGGATCTTTTCTTGGACAGCAAACTTCAGAGCCTTTTTCAAATATACGTTGCTTTATTCAAAAAAAACATGCCTAAAAATCTTGATCAGGCAGGAACTCATTCAAAGCAAATTTCGTTAAGGACTGTTTTTGTTGTTCTTTTCCCATTCTGAAGGCTGTGAACAGTGTAGGAAAATCTGTGCTACTTCAGCATTTAAGTGAGTTTCAAAAGCATTCTTAACACTCTTGTCTTCCAATTGTATGCATGTGTAGAAAGAAGCTTAGTGTTGTTTCCAGGCTTCAGTCACAAAGACTTTTAAATTTTCTTTTCGGAAAGTTTTAAGATTCTCTAGAGAACCACCGTTAGTAACAGAGAATGAATTCTAGGAAAGCAACCAACCAGCACTGAAAGGCACTTTGAACAGCATAGCCCATTAGAAGTCTTAGGACAACTCAGACTAATTAAACAATAGCCTCAGTTTATAATTTACTTGCTGATGAGGCTCCCTCCAAAGTACCTGAACAAGATGTATCATGGAGTTTTCATAATACAGTTTATTCTCGTTATTCATGGATTGTGTTATTCAACTTACCAACTCACTAAAATGTACCTGTAACCCCAACATCATCGTTCATGGCACTTTCTTTCATTCATGGTCATACTCCAAGCAGCAGAAACTTGAGCTACCCTGCATGCACACTCCCAACTGAGGTCAAAAGCTGCCTTTGTTTCAGCCCTCAAAATGTTCACAAGTATCTTTTTCAGCCTATTCAGTGATATTTTCTGTTCTTGAGATTTTTGTTGATTTTGTTGCTTACAATGCCTTCTGAGCATGTGCTGAAGTGTTGCCTACTGTTGCTAGGCACAAAAAGGCTATTTTGTGCCTAACAGTGAAAATAAGTGTTAGATAAGCTTCATTCAGACGTAAGTTATAGTGCTTTCAGCAGTGAGTCCAATGTTAATGAATCAACTATATATTAGCTAAGGTATCTTTAAGCAGAAACATATATAAAATAAGGATATATATTGATTGATGAAAATGTTGCAACCAGAAGCTCCCAGGAGCTTAACCATATTTCCCCTACGAGCATTGATTTGGTATTCACTAACTCAGTGTTTGTAAGGAATTTATAGAATATATAACTACAGCAAATAATGAGAATCTATTGTAAGTGTACCTATTACAATAAAAAATAATAAAGGAGTCAAAAATCTTCTCATGTCTAGAAGGCTTAGTCAACTGTTGATATGTCTTGGCAGTAACTAAAAATATTTTTATATTGTTATTCCTTTATTGCACAATTATACCCATAGTGAAAAAAAAAAAACTTAAAAGGCAAACAACAAAATAAATAGAAAACTCTTCATAAAGCTACCAAACTATTGATAATATTTTGATGTTTAGATTTATAGAAGAGTGTGTGTGTCTATTTACTGTGATGTAAACTGACATTTTCATTCCATGTGCTGTGTATATCTTTCCATCCATAAACAGTTTTATAGTTACCTGGTGTATCGTTTTATAGATATTATATTGTATATATTTAAGTAGTTTCACATATATGTACACATTTTGTCATAAATAACACCATAATAAATATACTTGTTTATACAACATTGTAAACTTGTACTATTGCTTCCTTGGGAAAAAACTAGGAGTGGGAATGTCAGGTGGAGAGGTTTTGATACTTGTCAAAATATATTCAAAAGGTTGGGTCAAATAACATACTTATCTGACTGTATGAAAATGATTTCCTTACAATCTTACTAATGCTGTGTGCTGGAATGCTTTTTAAAGTTTTCTGATAGGCCCTGATAAATTAAAAAAAAATTATTTACCATTGTGGCTCTAATTTGAAGATTAATTCTAGTAATTTGAGTATATTTTCATGTTTACTGGACTCTCTCATTTGTGAAATGCATTTTCATAAATTTTTTTCTATACAGCTATTGAAGAATTCACCTTTCACTCATTAGTTGATCAGAAATCATTTTATATTAATGGCTATGCTATCAGATGTTGCAAGAATTATTTCCAGCATAGTATTTTTTTTCCTTTGTTCATATATGTATTAAGTTTCTTTATATTTGGTGGTAAATAATTTTTTAACCATCACATAGTCAAATCATTCAAACTTTTTTTATGTTTCTGCTTTTGACATCATGCTTCCAAAATTCTGTTACAATTAACATTATCTTCCGGTACTTTATGGTTTAAATCGTTACATTCAATCACTTGTAACTAACAGATGAATTAATCTGTAAATAACTATTGGATGGAATGAGTAATGTTGAAAATATAGACTGTCATTGAAAGTCTATGTCCAGTTTACTAAATTTTAATTAGGAGTAGGTGAGGAATATTACTAAAAAGTACATTTTTAGCATCTGTCATCATAAGGGTTTTTCTCCTCTCCTTTCTTTATGTAATGAATCATTTAAATACATTTTCTAATGCTGGACCATTCCCACATACTTGAAATAAAGCAGATAATTAATACATATGTGAAACTGATTTTTAATATCTTCTTAGGATTTTTGCATTGATATTCAGAAGTATGTTAGGCCTTTGGGATCTATGCTTATCACATTCTTACATTAAGGTTATGCTGCCTTTATAACGTGAATTGGAAAGTCTTTTATGTACTGGAAACTTTCTATAGCTGGGAATTGCTATTCTCTGAAGACTGATCTCTGAAATACTCATCTGTCAAACCACCCAAACCAGCAGCCTTTGGAGAAACTATTTTTTTTTTTTTCAACATTTTTTTAATTTATTTTTGGGACAGAGAGAGACAGAGCATGAACGGGGGAGGGGCAGAGAGAGAGGGAGACACAGAATCGGAAACAGGCTCCAGGCTCCGAGCCATCAGCCCAGAGCCTGACGCGGGGCTCGAACTCACGGACCGCGAGATCGTGACCTGGCTGAAGTCGGACGCTTAACCGACTGCGCCACCCAGGCGCCCCTGGAGAAACTATTTTTGACAACTTTTTTTTTTTTTTTACTTCAAACATGTTCATTGTCATATTTAGATTGTCTCTTTCTTATTTTGATGCTTAGCATTTTTGTTTAAAATCAATCATTTCGATTACATTTTCCTACTAACACTTTACTATTTCAGTCTCACCCATATTTATTTTGTCCCCATTCTTTTTCCTGATATTATTTGTATTTATGTCTTCTCTCATTTTCATTAAACTTGTTGCTTTTACAAAATAAGGAATTTCTGGATTTTTCAATTTGAAATTTTTTTCTAGATTGTATTCTTTTCTTCATTCTATTTTCCATACATTAGCTTTTTTGTTGTTTTTTTTTTTTCACTAGCTTCTTGATTTGAAGTCTCATATCCAAAAAATTTTATGTAATATTCTTTTTGATAATGCAGCTAATTTGGAAAAGATTCTATATCATTTTGTTTTGCAATATTTCTTCATATATTCCACATTAACTTTTTTCCTTACTCATCTTTAAACAAGACAAAATATGGTAAGACCAATGTTCATCCACACACAATCTATTGAATTGCCTTTTTCGATTCTCTATACACTACAATAATCAATTTTAAGTCATTAGTTAGATTCACTGGGTAAAGCGTTCAGCTTCTAGCCTTTTCCTGATTTTCTCAGGTTGAAACCAAGAGATATTTCTGCTCTAGCATGGTGGCATTTCTATATGCTTACTGTCTACTGTTCTGATACCCCAAATGAATTGTAATAAATAAAAAAACCTGTAATCCCAGATGATACTAGACCAGCATCTCTTTTACAGCTCTTTCCTCATGCAGAACAAAGTCTCATCGTGCATGAACCACCACCAGGTCTTCCTCATTCTTGAGCAGTCTCTAAAATTTGAAGTTATCTGTCTAGTTACTAAAAGAGGATAAAAAGGGAAAGGGAGCTAAGTAAAGACGAAGATAGAGATTGAGGACAATGAGAAGAGTGCTCAGGTCCTGCCTTATACATCACAACAAGTAGTTGGAGGTATATAGCTTTCTCCTGTGAGCTCTGTTTTGAAAAGCAAACAATCTGGAGGCATAACGTGGACTCCGCCTAATTCCCGACACAGGGTGCAGGCCTGGCATAAGGGAAACATAAGCCTGGAGGATCTTGTGATTCCAGAAAGAAAGAAAGTGCTCAAAAAACAAAATGAGGACATACAAAAACGGCACAGAAGCTATTCTAAGAGTCCCCAGTGGACAACACCAAAAACAAGTTGAGCCACAAAATAAAAAACTGAATTATAACTGAATTATAACTCTCCCCCACACCCAAGTATACATGAGATAACAATGAAATAAATAAGTAGGTAAATAAATGGAGATTAAGGACTATTCTTTAATTAAAAATCAATCAATAAATGCAGGAGGAATGAGAGAAATAGGAAAGAACCAATAGAACACCACAACAACCACTGCTGCAGGCAAGATCTACTGATGAATGCTTACATTATTGAGTAGTCTTTAAGCAGAAAAAGGGCAGTTACAAAATCTCAAAGTATCTCTCCCAAAATATTTAGTAATTACAAAGAAAAATAGAGTAACTTTATAGTGGAAAATTCTGGTAAATACCAGCTTAGCCAAGTGGTCAGGTTAACATCACTATCAATGCACAGTGACATCATGTGCCCCCTAATATGATGCATTAATGAGGGCACATCACTGCTGTGGTATCCTTCCCTATAACAAATAACCTTAACCTAACCTTGACAAAACAGTAGACAAACCCAAAGTAAGAGATGTTCCATAATATAAGGGACCAATTCTCTCCAAAGTGTCAAGGCTATGTAATAGACAGACTGAGGAACTGTCACACATTGGAAGACACCAAGAAAACACAACACCTAAATGCAACATGGGAGGCTGGATTGGATCCTGGATCAGGAAAACAGGATTAATAAAAACAACTGGTGAAATGTGTAGCTAAATTCTAAACTAAATTCTGTATTTTCATTAATAGTATTGTACTAAGGTTAATCTCAGCTCTGATGAGTTCTTCCGGTTATATGACGTTAACAGAAAGGGAAACTGGGTGAAATATATTCAGAAACTATTGTTTTTACAACTCTTCTGGAAATATATCTCAAATTTAAAAATTTAAAAACTTAATTTGATAAAAAATATTCACATAAATTTCATGGTTCCCTGATACATACCTAATAAAATAGCAATCTGTAAACGAAATCTTTATTCACTTTGCCCTTAACATTCTAACCATTCAAAATTCTAAAATTTCTTTTAGCCATAAGAACATTTTCTTGCTCTGGAATTCATGAAAATAGAATCTGTACATAGGTAAAATTTTGTTCAACACCACCCTGTAGGAATTTGGGCTCAGGGAACTGGTATAAGAAAATGCTGATAATCTAGCTACTGATATTAACAAAGTCCTTTGTCTCTGGCCCAATTCTCCTGTGGTATGCCAGCATCCATAAAACCGTAGCAAGTCTAACTTGCTGCCTTGTAAGAAAAGTAGAAACCTCAGACCCTTCAGAGTTCCTGACATACTCAGTTCTACTTTCTTGTACAAAAGAAGAGTAATACAGGGGCTGAAAACTCAAATGCCTAATATGCTCAGTAGGTGATATAAATAAATGAAGCAAACCAGATGGGAGATGGTGACCAACTGGAGAGTTCATTCCTTGTTGAAAAGGTACAACTGCTACTCCAACTGATTACTATAGACCCAGTGTTGCCAAACTATTTGTTTTTTTAATGAGAAATCAAACCTTTTATATATAATACCCAAACTCTGATTAATTAAAAAATCCTAATGCATGTTATGAGCTCAACAAATATGGATCACCATTGTCATAGATATTGCTACCGTAGTACCTTTGTCTGCAGGTTAGATGCCAAAAGACAGAGATCTAGTGTCTTCTGCTTATGGAACGCACCAGATAATCCATTAATGAATTTCGTATGTTTTCCCGCATTTCAAATCTGTTTCATATTTACAGAAAACACAGAGTCGGTGCTGTCACAATTTGTTCTTTAGACTCACCCAGACTTTTTGAGCAACTTTTGGGAGAGAACGTGACAAGAATATACAGGGCAGCAGAGAAATTCAGGAAAAAGAAATTAAACAATAAAATTCTCAAGATCAGACCTATGTTTTGCCTCCACAATCTGTCTTTGGAGAAATGAGGCCTGCAGTTTCAGGGAAAATGAAACACTGTATTTTGTTTATTGGTTATTCAATCAGATATGCACTGCTGAGTCTTTAACATTGTGTTTTAGCTGTTCTGCATTTGCTGGCTAACGATAAAAAAAATGTATATTAAAATAAGATGCTCATAAGAACATCAAAGATTGAATAAAAATTTGGGCTGCTCCATTTTGCACTATAAAAATGCCTAAATCTAGAATTTTCTCACAATTTGAATATCCTATTTTTATAGGTGCTTTTTATATAATAATCTCCATAACAAAGCCAAAATATTGTCTGAGAATTTCATAAAACTATCCAGAGTCTCAATCCAAAGGACTTAAAGGAAGATATATCATTCCCAGTTATTACTTATTTCAAATGCCTTAAACCCCAAAGTGACGCTCACAAAACAGTAACAAACATGTGGAGAGACAAGGAAAATAAAGAATTTAAAATAGATGTTATCTTTGCCAGACAATTCATACTCAGGGAAACCAAAGCTTAGGCTTTTAAAAGTATCCTGTGATCTGAGTTGTGTAGCTGAATGGGCCAACACGATGTTTTCTTGTTTTTGTTTTTTTCCAAGTGCACTGTGTCCCCTCCAACCCAGAGCCGCTGTTATGCTACCCCATGAAATGCTCTTCCCCCTCCTCCCTACCCGTGCCAATCTTCCTTCGGCTCTCAATTCACTTGCTATGTTCACAGGAAAGCCCATTTCCCTCACTCTCTCCTAGCACTGCCTATCCTCTTCCTGCATCACTCACCACAGTTGTCATCAGTAGAATAAAGTCCATATTCCCACTGGACTGTAAGCAGGACCCGAGAAGACAGAATGCATTTCTGTTTTTATTTTCCACTGAATCCTCAATTCCAATAGATTTCTTTACATATGGTAGGCTCTCAACTCAAACTTGTTAAATCTATGAATAAACAGAGACCAGATTCTAAAATGCTAGTCCTAAATCTCCCACTATCAACTGACCTCAGGCAAATCGCTTAGTTTCATCTGAAAAATGAAGAGTAAAACAACAGGGCTGTTCTGAAGGATATAAAAATGTTAAAGAAAATTAAAATTACAAAGATAAAAATGTTAAAGATTAAACTGCTATCTTTTTAGCCTCAGGCTGATATTTAAATTTTTATTTTGTTCTGACTCAATAGTTTCGATATAATCCCAATGCACATGGAGGAATCACTTGCACAAAGTAAAAATACAAACTATCCATTTGCAAAGTGTGTAGTTCAATGATTTTTAGTATATTCACTCGGTTATACAGCCAACACCACAATTTTAGATCATTTTTATCACTCTATTCTTTTTTGTCTTTAAGTGTAGCCACTCCGGCTTTCTTATGGTTGTTTGCATGATAAATCTTTTTCCATCCTATTACCTTCAATCTATCAATATCTGAATCTAAAGTGTGTCTCCTGTAGATAGTATATAACTGGATCTCAAGCCAATTAATTTTGTCTCCATTTACATGAAAGGTTTTTGAAGTCAGTGTCCTGATTCAAAAAGAGCTCTTCCTAGCTGTGTATGTTCCTGATTTTCTCTGGTAAACTCTCTGGTCCAGGGTTTGGCGGACATCTCCAATAAAGCTACCTATCTTCTTGCAAATGCTTCCCACCACACCTCTGTTGTATTTGAGAGTGCCCTTAGGCTTGAACTTTTCCACAGCCTGTTGCAAGTACAGCCAATTCCTTTAAGAGCAGCTTAGAAGCACCTTGTTTTATGGTTTGCCTTTCCCCCTGTGCACAAATAGCTGAGCCACAGCTCTGGAGCTAGGGACAAGAAAAATGGCACACTTCTTTCTGAGTGACATTCCTGCTTTAGGAACTAGCACTCTGTGTTGTAGGGAAGCAGTAACGTCTGGTTTCCTCAGCTTACCCCTCCCACCATGAAATCTCTAGTTTACAAACAAGCTGAAACAAGAGTGAGTGGATTCCCCAGCACCTGGGCCCAAGCTAGAGTTTCCATCCCCTGAGTGGGGCTGCGTGAAAGGGAGCCCACATCTCTTGGCTGCAGTATCCAGGAATTTAGCCTCTGCAATAGGCAGTTGGGGGTGGGGTAAAGAAATGTTAAGGTCCTGCCCTTCCTAGGAATATATCCTAGCCCTCAACTGGGACCTTGAGGAAAAAGCCCTGTAGCCCTGTGTTCTTGGTCACATCCTCACACTGTTTCTTCACACTGGGCTCTGAGGAAATAGGCTGCAAGTCACAGACTTGCTATTCTGAATTTTAATAGGTTTTCTTGTACAAACGTTACTTAATTTGCTGTATGCAAATTAAGGTATCACTTCTAGAGAATTTGAATGGTTTTATTTTTATAAGTTTCACCAGTTTCCTTGAGGAGTAAGTCCGTGAGCTCCTAATATTGCAGTTAACTTTTTAAAAAAAATTTTTAATGTTTATTTTTGAGAGAGAGAGAGAATGCGCACACTAGTGCACGAGTTGGGGAGGGGCAGAGACAGAGGGAGCCAGAATCCAAAGCAGGCTCCAGGCTCTGAGCTGTCAGCACAGGGCCCGACACAGGCTGGAACTCACAGACTGCAAGATCATGACCTGAGCTGAAATCGGACGTTTAACCTACTGAGCCACCCAGGCGCCCCTGCGGTTAACTTTTCTGTGACTCACAGGTGTCTGTGGTTCTCTTTATCATTGCTTTTGTACCATCAGTATAGTGTGTTTGCCAACTTATTATAAATAAGAACTTTATTCTCTTCACATTGTTCCCATAAAAACTTCACACCATGCAAATTTGAAAATGAGACAGTAGTCAGACATTAAAATTTCAGATAATCTCATTCTTCAATACATTAAATACATGGGTATATATTCTTCAATTCTTTTTAGGACTGTATTATCTGATGCATTATACAATGGTACTGATTATGCTTTTGTATATTATGCATTTAAAAAACCTGTGGCAAAGTCATCAGTGTAGGGTTTAACAGGTTCATACCTCTTTATAGCCTGTCTTTGTTATACATATGACTTACTTTTAGTTATTTTTAAAAACGCTTCATTTTAATTGTCATATTTAGATCTTTTATAGAAATTTTTGTTAATGGGAAGCACTTCAGTTTAAAAAGAAAGAAGATGAGAAATCTATTTTTATATTGTTTTGTTTTTCGTCAAAATTATAGTTTTGAGTAAGTGACCTCAATTATTTTGCAAAATTTTGCTACATAAAATACACTGAGAATTTTATGTAGAAATTCTCATTGAATTTCTGTCTCTTTTTACCTACATAAATAAGCCACACGAGAAGCAAAAATCATCTTACTATTGCACTTCTTTATCTTTGACTTTTACATATATTTTTGAAGAGATGTGAATTCGTTGCTTGTTGGTTGGTTTGAGTTGTTATACTCTGGTTTTGTTTTGTTTTCTTTTGTTTGGGCACAGTGATTTCATTCTTTACAGTTAGTCTGGCCCAAACTAATTGAGCAAACTTTTCACATCAAATCTCAAATTTTCTTTCAAAATTCCTGTTTCAATCAGCTGTCCATTTACAGGTTTAAGAGTATTTTAACTCACCTGAAATAAAATGTAACATGCGTAAGCAAAAGGAAATAAAAATATAACATGCACAAATAAGACAAAAAGATTAAAAGACAAATAGTTAAAGAATGAGTGAACAACTTAAATAGGAACCTCCCAAGGAAAGATATACAAATGGCCAATACGATCACATGAAAACGCCCAACACTACTAGAGGGAAAATGCAAGTTACAATCACAATGAAATACCACTATACACCCTCAGAAATGTCTTGAAGATCAGGGCACCTGGGTGGCCCAGTCAATTGAGCTTCTGACTCTTGATTTTGGCTCAGGTCATGATCCCAGGGTCGTGGGAACATTGGGCTCTGCACTGAGCATGGAGTCTGCTTAAAATGGTCTCTCTCTCTCCCTCCCTCCCTCCCTCTCTCCTCCCTTCGCACCTATGCACTCTCTCTCTAAAATAAAAAGTAAGTAAAAACTTTTTTAAAAAACAAATAGCTGAAGGGGCACCTGGGTGGCTCAGTCGGTTAGGCGCCCGACTTCGGCTCAGGTCATGATCTTGCGGTTTGTGAGTTCAAGCCCCGCGTCGGGCTCTGTGCTGACAGCTCGGAGCCTGGAGCCTGCTTCAGATTCTGTGTTTCCTTCTCTCTCTGCCCCTCCCCTGCTCATGCTCTGTCTCTCTCTGTCTCAAAAATAAAATAAAACATTAAAAAAAAAAAAGAAAAGAAATAGCTGAAGTCAAACACTAACAACAAAAAACACTGGCTACATCCTGGAACCACCAGAATAAATTTTCAACACATTTACTTGAAAAAATATCAGCAGACACTGACTGAGCACAAATTCTGTGCCACACACCATCCTGGTCATTTAGGATACAGAGTTAAATGGTTGGTTTCAGGGTAGTACAGGAGACAGATATGGAAATAAGCAGTAGCAGTAGAGAGTAAGAAGTTCTGTGATGTGATGAGTAGAAGAGCATGGAAACTATATTCTGGGGGGAGGGGAGAAGGAATTTAAGGCATTTACTATCTCTTAGATGCTTGACAGAATTCAAAGTGAAGCCAACTTGGGTTTGGAGTTTTCTTTATGAGGGTTTTTAACATTTTTTTTTAATTTTTTTTCAACGTTTTTTATTTATTTTTGGGACAGAGAGAGACAGAGCATGAACGGGGGAGGGGCAGAGAGAGAGGGAGACACAGAATCGGAAACAGGCTCCAGGCTCCGAGCCATCAGCCCAGAGCCTGACGCGGGGCTCGAACTCACAGACCGCGAGATCGTGACCTGGCTGAAGTCGGACGCTCAACCGACTGCTCCACCCAGGCGCCCCTAACATTTTTTTTTAACTTATTTTGAGAGAAAGAGAGACCATGAGCAGAGGAGGAGCAGAGAGAAAGAGAGAGAGAGAGAGAGAGAGAGAGAGAGAGAGAGAGAGAGAATCCCAAGCAGGCTCCACCCTCAGTGTGGACCCCGACACAGGGCTCGATCTCATATCCACAAGATCATGACCTGAGCTGAAATCAAGAGTTGGATGCTTAACCGACTGAGCCACAGGTGCCCCAGGAGAAGATCTGTAAGTATAAAGTTAATTTCTATTAAAAATATAGGGCTACTCAGATGACGTGAGTAACATTTCTTATTTTATTCCTGATACTAATTTGTATTTCCTTTCTAACTAGATCAGTCTAGTTAGAAGTTCCCTAGTGATTTATTCCTTGATCAATGGGTTTTTTTAATTCCGGTATAGTAAACATACAGTGTAATATTAGTTTCAAGTATACAATATTGTGATTCAACAATTCTATACATTACTCTGTGCTCACCAAGATAAGTGTACTCTTAATTCCCACAACCTGTTTCACCCATCCTCTCACCCACCTCCCCTCTGATAACCACCTGTTCTCTATAGTTGAGTCTGTTTTTTGGTTTCTCTCTCATTTTTTTCATTTGTTTTTTGAATTCCACATATGACTGAGATCATATATTATTTGTCTTCCTCTGACTTACTTCACTTAGCCTAATACTCTCTAGCTCCATCCACGTTGCAGCAAATGGCAAGGTTTCATTCTTCTTTGTGGCTGAGTATTATTCCAGTGTGTGTGTGTGTGTGTGTGTGTGTGTGTGTGTGTGTGTGTGTGTCTATCCATCCCACTTCTTTATCTATTCATCTATCAATGGACACTCAGGCTGCCTCCATAGTTTGGCTATTGCAAATAGTGCTGCAATAAACATACTCTTTTGAATTAGTGTTTTGTATTCTTTGGGTAAATATCCAATAATGCAATTATAGGATCATATGACAATTTTATTTTTATTTTTTTGAGGAAACCCCATACTGTTTTCCACAGTGCCTGTACCAGTCTGCATCCCCACCAACAGTGCAAGATGGTTCCTTCTTCTCCACATCCTTATCAACACTTGTTACTTCTTGTGTTTTTTATTTTAGCCATTCTGACAGGTGTAAGGTGGTATCTCATTGTAGTTTTGATTTGCATTTCCCTGATGATGAGTGATGTTGAGAATCTTTTCATGTGTCTATTGGTCATCTGTATATCATCCTTGGAGCAATTTTTGTTCATGTCTTCTGCCCATTTTTTCAGATTCTTTTTTGGTGCATCAACGGGTTATTTAGAAATACACTGCTTAATTTCCAAATAATGGGGATTTTTTTTCATGTCTTACTATTAATTTATAACTTCATATCATTGTGGCCAGAGAACATAGTCTATATTATTTCCATTCTTTCAAATTTATAGACACATTGGTGAATGTCCTTAAAAAATGCATATTCTGCATTTATATGGCTGTACTGATGTAGGACAACTGGGATGAATGAATTAAATCTTATTCACTATTTAATAGTGTTATTCAAGTCTTCTTACACTTCTTGATTTTCTACTTGTTCCATCAATTGCTAACTGAAGACTATTGAAATCTCCAGCTATAATTGTAAATTTTTATATTTATCCCTTCAATTCCCTCAGTCTTCCCTTTGTGTATTTTGAAGCTCTGTTAAATGCAGCTATATTTAGGATTATTAACTTCTGGATGAATTAATACAATCAGTCTTATATTTTTAAGATTAATATTTGCTGGGTGCCTGGGTGGCTCAGTCAGTTGGGCGGCCGACTTGGGCTCAGGTCATGATCTCGCAGTCCGTGAGTTCGAGCCCCCTGTTGGGCTCTGTGCTGACAGCTCAGAGCCTGGAGCCTGGTTCAGATTCTGTGTCTCCCTCTCTCTGACCCTCCCCCATTCATGCTCTGTCTCTCTCTGTCTCAAAAATAAGTAAACGTTAAAAAAAAAATAAGATTAATATTTGCAAAGTATGTTTCTCAATCTCTTACTTTTAACCTGTGCTTTATGTGTATTTTTCTCATAAATAGCACATAATTAGGTCTTGCTTCTTCTCCAGACTGAAATATATTCTAATAGTGACTATATCAACATTAAATGTGGTTATTAATATTAAATACCACCTTATAATTTTTTTATTATTCCATCTTTTTTCCCTCTTTTCCTGCTTTCTTTACAAACTTTGTTTTCTGGTTTTTGTGTTTTGTTTTTTTTTTTTAAGTAGGCTCCATGTCCAACCTAGGGCTTGAACTCACAACCCTGAGATCAAGAGTCACATGCTCTACCATCTGAGCCAGCCAGGCCCCCTTTTCTTGCTTTTTGAGATTAAGTAATTTTTATATTCCATTTCATGTCCCCTATCATTTTTTAATCTGTCCTTTATTGTTTTAGTGGCTGTGCTGAAACTCACAATAGGCATCTTAAATTTATAGTTATATCACTCCACATTTAAAGTAAGAATTTTATAAATCTATATTTCCATTTACAACCCCTCCTACTTTGTGGTAATGTTTTTATAATTTTACTTCTACATAGGATATAAATCCTATAATACACAGTTCTTGTTTTGCATTAAACATCAATTATCTCTTAAAAGAAACCAGTAACTCAAAAAACTATTTTATTGTCTGCATACTGATTATTTCTGGAACTCTTCATCCCTTCTTACAGTACAAGTTTTCACCTGGTATTGTTCTCCTTGAGCCAGAACTTCCTTTAAAATTTCTTTTAGGGCAGACATGCAAGAGGTTCACGTTGGAGGTTTTGTATATTTGACTGTGCCTTTATTTCATTCTTATTCTTGAAAAATATTTTTGCAGAATTGTAGGTTGACTTTTTTCTTCCCTTTAGGACTTTAACGAGTCATTGTTGTCTTCCAACTTGCATAGTTCCTGATGAGATGTTAGTAGTTATCTTTATTGTCACTCTCCTATATATAATGTGTCATATTTCTCTGGCTGCTTTAAAAATTGTCCTTGTCAGGGCGCCTGGGTGCCTCAGTCGGTTAAGGGTCCGATTTTGGCTCAGGTCACAATCTCATGGTTTGTGAGTTTGAGCCAAGCATGGGGCTCTGTGCTGACGGCTCAGAGCCTAGAGCCTGTTTCAGATTCTGTGTCTCCCTCTCTCTGCCCCTCCCCTTCTTGTGCTCGCTCTCGCATTCTCTCCCTCTCTCTCCCTCCTTCTCTCTCTCTCTCTCTCTCTCTCTCTCTCTCTCTGTCTCTCATCAAAAATAAACATTAATTGGGGCACCTGGGTGGCTCAGTCTGTTGGGCGTCCGACTTTGGCTCAGGTCATGATCTCATGGTCTGTGGGTTTGAGCCCCCCATCAGGCTCTGTGCTGACAGCTTGGAGCCTGGAGCCTGCTTCCGATTCTGTGTCTCCCCCTCTCTCTCTGCCCCACCCTCATTCATGCTCCGTCTCTGTCTCAAAAATAAAAATAAACATTAAAAAATGTAAATAAATAAACAGTATTTTTTTAAATTTTGTCACTGATTTTCAGCTATTAGATTATTATACCTTATTGTATTTTGCTTTGTATTAATGCTGAGTGGGATTTGTTGAGCTCCTGGAATCAGTGAGTTTACAGTTTTCACCAAATTTTGATACATTTTTAACTTTATTTATTTTGAGGGAGACAGAGAAAGCGAGTGGGAGAGGGGCAGAGAGAGAGAGGGAGAGAATCCCAAACAGGCTCCGCACTGTCAATGTAGAGTCCAGTGTGGGGTTCAAACCCACAAACCATAGAAACCATCAGATCATGATCTGAGTCAAAACCAAGAGTCAGGACACTTAACCAACTGAGCCACCCAGGTGCCCCAAATTTGGAAAATGTTTAACTACTATTTTTTTTTTGGGGGGGGGAACCCTTCTGCCACAATCTCTTATTTTCTGTTGCTACAATGATACATATGATAGATGAACTGAGACTTATGTTAAGTTTTTCTCTGCCATTTTCCTCTGTCATTCAATCTGTAAAGTTTCTATTGTCCATCTATACATTAAGTGTTTTCTGCAGTGTTTAGTGAAAATTTCAATTTAGATATTGTTTTCAGTTCTAGAATTTTCAGCTGGTTCTTTTTCATATATGTATATATGTGTATATATGTATGTGTGTGTATATATATATATATATGTGTGTGTGTGTGTATATATATATATATACACACACATACACACCAGTTCTCCTTTGAGACTTCCTATACATTCCCTCAGAATTTCCATGTTTTCCCTAACTCCTGGAACAATTTTATAATAGCTATTTGAAAGACTCTGTCTTTTTCTATCGTCACTGTCATTATTTCTGAATCTATCTTACTGAATTATTTTAATCCTGATCAGTAGTCATAATCTTTTGTGTATGTCCTGTAAATGTTTAGTAGTCCCTGTTGCGGGATGTTGAGGATGCTATACTGCTGAACATCTGAATGTTTTGTGTGCCTTAATAGAATGCTGAGTTTTATTCCAGCAGGCTATTAATTTACTTGCACATCTGTTCGATGCTTTCAAGTATTGTATTTTCACTTTGTCAGTGAGGCTCTAGGGTAGACTTCAGTTTAAAACTATGTTAACTTTACTCTTTAGGTGTGGTTTTTCTGTGAACTCTACTGAATGCCGACTTTAATGAGGACTCTATAGTTACAGTGAAGACTGATCTGAACTTGAACATCATCCAACCTTGTGTGCTCCATAAATTATTCATCTCCCCACTCCCTGGTGGTTGTTTTTACCCAACAGTTGGATCTTTGCCTGGCCTCATGGGGTCTCACTCTGTGCATACACAGCTGAGTATTCAGCCAAAAACTCAATGGCTTTACCTATGCACAATTTTGGAGATTCTTCTTAGCAAAACTCCTTTACCCCCAGTACCCTATCCTGCAAATTCGAACAACCTCTGTAGCCTGGGACTCTGCTCTATCTATATCAGTGAGAGTACCATACTCTCTTTGTCTTCCTGTTCCTGTGAAGTCCCTCCAGAAAGAAAACCAGAAGCTCATGGAGTTCAGTGTATTTGTTTCCCTTGTTTCAGGCATTTGTCCCTCACTACCTATTGCCTAACATCTTAAAACAGTTCTACCATGTATTTTACCTAGTATTCTAGTCATTTAAGACAAGGGCATTTGTGGGTACTGACTACTCCTTAGGCTTAAAGCAGAAATTCCTTAAATTGTGTTTTAAGAAGAATGCAGGACACAGACCATGCAAGGTCTGGGGAATCAGATAAGCAGTCTAGATTTCACTTTAAGAGCCACAGAAGGGTTCCAGGAAGGACAGGGACAGGAGATGATCTAAGTTTTCTAAATGTAACTGTTAATGAAGAATGGATTATAGAGGAGGAAAAATGAGAGCAAGTAGACCAGTGAGAAGTTTCTTTCAATACTCCAATTTCTTCCAATATTGTGATGGCTTAGACTTCTTTTTTTAATGTTTATTTCTTTATCCTGAGAGATAGCTCATGCACGCACTCATGAGCAGGGGAGGAGCAGAGAGAGAGAGAGGGAGGCAGAGAATCCCAAGCTGACTTCATACTGTCAGCGCAGAGCCCAACATGGGGCTTGATCCCATGAACCATGAGATCACAACCTGAGCCAAAATCAAGAGTCAGATGGTTAACTGACTGAGCCACCCAGGCACCCCTGTGATGGTTTAGACTTTTTAATAGCAGTGCTAATGAAGAGAGGTGATGACAGTGGAAAAAAAATATTTGGTGATAGTTTGGATATAAGGAATAAGGGAAAGGGACAAATCAAGAACGGTTCTCAGGTTTTTGTCCACCAACTAAGGGACAGGCAAGGTAGTGTCATTACCTGAAATGATACATATATAATTTCTTTATAAAACAAGAACTGTATTTTATGATCATCCATATATTAGCTTGCTAGGGTTGCAGTAACAAAGCACCACAGATGCGTGGCTTAAACACCAGAAACTGATCTCAGTTCTGGAAGCCAAAAGTGCAAAACCAAAGTGTCACTGAACATGGTTCCTTAGAAGGGTTGTGAGAAGGATGTGTTCCATGCCTGTCTCCGTGGCTCTTCTCCCTATGTCTCTTCACATTGTCCTCCCTGTGCATAGTTCAGTGTCCAAATTTACCCTTTCTATAAGAGCACCAGTAGGGGCCCCTGGGTGGCTCAGTCGGTTAAGTGTCTGACTCTTGGTTTTAGCTCAGGTCATGATCTCATGGTTTGTGAGTTCGAGCCCTGCCATTGGGCTCCATGCTGACAGGACGAGGCCTCCTTGGGATTCTCTCTCCCTCTCTCACTGCCTCTTCCCCTGCTCACTCGGTCTCTCTCAAAATAAATAAACTTAAAAAAAAAAAAAAAAAAAAGGAACGCCAGTCATATTGGTTTAGAAGCCCACTCTTATGACCTTATTTTAACTCAATTTCATCTGTAAAGAACTTATCTCCAAATAAGGTCACATTCTGAGATACTGCAGGTTAAGAGTTCAGCATATGAATTTGGGGAGGAGAGGGACACAATGCGACCCATAAAAATAGAAAAGTCTGAAAGAAAAGACCCTAAGCTAAAACTTTTCTAATAAACTTTTACGAGGTCTTCAAACATTTGCACAGAGATAGCAATACAAGTTTTATTCCAAGGTCTGTTGGATACACAGTATAATATATGCATTAATATTTACGAAGATTTTAAAATTTTATAGATGATTTGATATATGATTATGTGGAGTTTATAAATTTTAATGTGTGGTGTACGTGTGTGTGTGTGTGTGTGTGTGTGTGTGTATGTGTGTAAGAGTAATTGACTCAAATATTATCTCTTAGTAACACTTATTGCTTCTTGGTAACAATAAATTTCCAAAAACTTCTTTTTCTCCAAACGCATTTTTAAAAACCATTTCAGCAAGAGGTTTTTATTGGGAAGTAAAGAGAACCAAGACTGCACAATTGGGGTAAGGACCGGAAAAAGATGGTCTTGAATACAAAAGGAAAAATAAAGTTTTATATGATAGCAAACAAAGAATTAGTTGCATGAACAGAATCTTGACATAATAAAAATAGATGTACAAAATCAAACAGGGGAAAAAATCTTTCATGCTTGGTAATATTAATAAAATACGTGAGAATGAAGACCATTCAGGAAGAGACCACACAAGTAAAAAAAGTTCACTAAATAAAATGTGTCTCCCAATATTCAATGAGGTGGTGGTAGGTCTTTGAACTAATAAAAAAAGTGATGATCAGCCCTATAAATTTTCTTTATACAATGGGGCTGTAATATGAATATCTTAAAAGCAGAAAATATTCTAATATGTTTTACACATGTTCTAATTTTTTAGTTATCATAGATAATAATTGTGTAGTTAAAACTCATATCATCAGTTTGTATTCATTGGGCCAAAAGTCTCTTGAGATTTCCCACTTTAGAGACAAAGAAGCCAGAAAAGGATAACTTCGTCCATAAATCAAATACAGAATCAGGTCTCTAAGATGCCAAGATAGGGACTTATGTTTGAGATTCTCATCCTGGGATTCAGGCCACCCAGACATTTCTTCCAACACTATTTGTTTTCAAGTAATTTCTATTAACCATGCTTTTTTGAAAATTTATTGTGATACTATATCGTGAATTCTCTATGCAGCCAAGTCTATTTATTCTGAGAACACTAAAGTATTCATGGTTCCTTACTCAAAGAACGGGTGCTTTGGGAATAAGAAAGATCATCCAGCTTGTGTTGTATGAGTTTAAAATCTTTCTTCCAAAATACTTTACCTTTATATATGTTACTTCATTTGATTCCCAAAACTACCCTTGAAGTATTATTTTTTTTGTTGTTTTTTAATGAATGAATGAATGGATGAATTGAATTTATTTGAGAGGGAGGGAGGGAGGGAGGGAGGGAGGGAGGGAGAGAGAGAGAGAGAGAGAGAGAGAGAGAGAGAGAGAGAGAGAGAGAGAATCCTAAGCAGGCACTGTGCTGTCAGCTCTCTCCTGAACCATGAGATCACGACCTGAGCCAAAATCAAAAGTCAGATGGATGCTTAACCAACTGAACCACCAGGCTTCTCATTCTTATTTTATAGTTAAAAAATTTCAGAGATTAAGTAACTTGCCAAAGAGAAATTAGAGTAACCAGAGCTTAAATTAAGCCAGTGTAACAGAATGAAAGCAATGCTGCTAAAATAAAGAGACCCACTTCCCCTTTTCTCCTTCCTACTCCCCAAACAAACAAAAAAATTGCTTAAAGAAGGTCAAATCTATTTCTCCCATATAATAACCCAGAGGTACATGGTTTGGGGCTGCAGGATGGCTTGCATTCTCAAAATCTACCTTTCAACTCTGGATTCAAGAGTCTAGTTATCTCTGTTTTCCTAACATCAGGAAGGGAAAAGAAGGTGCTAGCAACTGTTTTTCTTTTACTAGGACCTCATTCCTGATCATATTTCAAGGACAAGAACCTAAATTGCATGGCCATATATATAGCTACAAGAGAAGCATCAAAGAAAAA
Source organism: Neofelis nebulosa (assembly GCF_028018385.1). Lineage (NCBI taxonomy): Eukaryota > Metazoa > Chordata > Mammalia > Carnivora > Felidae > Neofelis > Neofelis nebulosa. The sequence continues at coordinate 35,866,736 of NC_080782.1, read as the reverse complement.
AAGAAAGGAAAAAGGGGGGGGCGGGGAGAAGAAAAGAAAGAAGAAAGCTACTTGGGAGGTCATGCACTGGGAGTGATATCAGAGTTGATTAATAGATGCGGAAATGTGTTAAGGCAAAGAATTCAGAGAAACCCACAGAGCTCAGCCAGACAATATGGGGGAGAAGATATGGTAACAAAGAGACTAAATAGTAACTACTTTCTTAGAAAAAGAGTGACATGAACCAAGAACTCAGTTGAGAATCTATCAAGTAAAAATCTGGTTAATATCCTACACATGCACCATTGCCAGTTACCTGGGTAACACATCCCATTTTTTGTATGATTATATTCAGCACATTTTTATGTAAATAGATTAATAATAATCAGAAGAGGATTAGCACAAGATCTAGCACTGGGAGAAGATCTGGGGAGGGTTTTGAGAGTGGCTTAGCATCTTGCAAAGGATACGACAGATAACAAGAGGCTTGAAATGTAGATAAAAGGGTTTACACCAAGCCTGATAACTTCATAACATTCCTGAGTTCTGCACAGCTCCCTCTGATTGGGTCAGATTCAAAGCAGATGTAGACTTGTATCACCTTCAAGAGTGCCATTGCTGCATGACGGGAAGTGCTAGAAGGAGCATGTATGAGAGAGTCACGTAAGTGCTTTTATCCCAAAAACGATGAAAATAAAAAGTCTTCTAAGTGGATCATTATGGAGCATTTATGTACTTAGAAATTTTAGAAACAAAGAATATGTACAAGAAGTAACAACATAGGCCCAAAGACATGAACTTAACTGTAGCTAAGGAGCATATTCTGAAGCAATAAGTATATAGTTGAAATGGGAAGGAGACATTTGGCCAAAAAAAAAAAAAAAAAAAAACTTAAAAATTAGGTATAGACTTGAGAGTCAACAGGTAATAGAGGCTCTCTCATTGGTTTTGATGAAGTATTGCCCGAAACTGATGATTTTGGTAACTGCATGTATTGTGGATTTAAGTAAAAATAAACATATCATATAGAAACTATAATTCATAATAAAAGTCCCTTCTACTTTCATCTCAGTTTACATTTCCTTAAAAGTCTCCATTTTGATCTTCAAGATTCTTCAATGCTATTTATAGAAGTTCTTTCCTTGCCTTCTCTTATGACCCTATCATCTACTCTACTGTTCTCATAGAAGATCTACTCATTACCCACTTTGTTTTTCTTCCTGGTTAAGTCACATTTCACATTGGAAAGATTCTAGATCCTCAAAATCCATTTCTTAACTTCCAAGAGCTCCTGAATAATCTTCCTCCCATAAAAGCACGTAAGCACTATCCATCCAATGGTAGGAATTACAAAGAGAAAGTTTTGCAAAGAGGTAAACAGTTGGAGTGGCTAGATGAAAGAGTAGTGTTGGCATGTTGATGCAATCTGTCAGGAAACAAATCTATGGAGAGTGTGTATCATGTGTTTGGAATTATGTGTTCTTCTCTTCCAAGAATTTAGAATAGATGCAGTGATAGCTAATGGCCTATCCAATACTTACTCTTTACTTTTGCATCAGTAACAGAAATGAAGCATATCCAGGGTGGTAATATTCCTAGCCTCACTTGCCATGAAGCATAGTCTGGCCAATGACATCTAAGTAAAAGTTTTTACCTTGGCCTTCTATAGAAACTCCATTAAAGAACAACCAAGAATGGAAACACGCCTGTTTTCGACCTGCCTTCTTTCTTCCTGCTGGATGAGTGGAAAGTTCATGTGACAGACAGATGGACTTTCAGCAGCTACCTTATACTGCCAGGCAACCTCAGGAATAGAATCCACATGGAAAAGAAGGTGAAATGGAAAGATAAGAGGATACTTTGGACCCTGATGAGTTGTCATGTCAATTCTCATCTGCAGACTGCTCTTACTGAAGACAGAACTAATTCTCTAGCTTGATCAAGTCTTTTTAAGGTTACTCTTAAATTTAATGGAACTAAACCCTAACTGATACGACAACTGAGTTAAATTTATTAAATGATCCTGGGGAGCAGAGAGGTAGGGAAGACAATAATATTAAAAAGATGTGACCAAGTTAATGATAATGTTTTAAGGGTTGACAAAACCATGTTATTATACCTTGTAATATTTTTTAGACCTTACTTGTGTGATATATTGTCAAGGTTACTCGTGTACTAAATTTTATCTTAAGTTTCCTTAGAAGGATAGTTCTCACTCTTCAGAGGCATTACTATTTAATCTACTTTTCAGCACCATTATACAAATAAAACGTAAATAGGGAAGAAAAAAAGTTCAAAAAATATTTTTGCCTTAAGAAAAAATATTTCATTTTCCTTGTTATTATTGTTGTGAAGAGGGGGTTAATTGCTATTTTGTTTGGGGAACATTTGTGAAACCAACATTATCAGGTTCAAAAAATAACAAAATTAAAGTTTCTCAGGGCACCTGGGTGACTCAGTCAGCTAAGTGTCTGACTTCAACTCAGGTCATGATCTCATGGTTCATGAGTTCAAGCTCCACGTCAGGCTCTGTGCTGACAGCTCAGAGCCTGGAGCTACTTCAGATTCTGTGTCTCCCTCTCTCTTTGCCCTTCCCCAATTTGTGCTCTGTCTCTCTATAATAAATAAAAACATTTGAAAAAAAGTTTTAAGTTTCTTACCAGAATTGTGCTACTCAAAAAGTAATTCTGAAAGAGCTATACCGTTTTCTTTACAAAAACATATCCAGAATGCACCGATCAGAGTTTTAGTCAGCATTTTGTGACTAAAGAATCTAGCTAGATTCCCATTGTCCAAATAGGACATTCACTTCTCAAACATCCTTTGGTCCTCAAAGTAAAAAACAAAAATAATGTAACATGGTTATATCTAGAAACTGCAAATACCTGTAACATTTGTTGGGGTGGGGGGGGAGGCATGAGATCTCCAGTGGCATATGTTTTGAGTTGTAGCACGTGAATTAAAGGTTTCCAAACGATTCTTTAATAAGTAAAAGACATCAGGAAAAATACAATACAATATACACAGTGAAACCATACATATCCCAAGGCTGAAGTACTTTTAGTTTTCCTTTTTGGGACCATGGAAGAAGGGATATTTGGTGTAGGAGGTAAATTGTTTGCCATTGGGCCTTTGTCCTTTCTATGTTATTTTCTAGAGTGTGCATTATCTTGCTCACAAGAGTGACAATCAGTGTATTTCAGCAGCTTGAAGAAAATACCTTCTCTTTTTCCAACACAAAAAATGTAAATTTTTTTTCAGGTGCCACTCTAATGTTGCTCCTAAGTAATTGCTTAATTAAAAGGGAGTGTTTTGAGGGGCGCCTGGGTGGCTCGGTCGGTTAAATGTCTGACTTCATCTCTGGTCATGATCTCATGGTTCGTGGGTTCAAGCCCCAAGTCTGTGCTGAGACCTCAGAACTTGGAGCCTGCTTCAGATTCTCCCTCTCTCTGCCCCTCCCCGACTCGTGCTCTGTCTCTGTCTCTCCAAAATAAATAAACATTAAAAAAAAGTGGGGTTTTGAGTCCCATACATAAAAGGACCTTTCTCCCCATCTCTAAAATACACTTTTGAAGACTCCGATTTTTATGCTACTGCAGTGTTTTAGCATTTAATTTCAATCTTAACTATGGTTATTTGACCTATCTTCAAGGAGCATAAAATATTTTCAAAATTCCAACAATTGCATTTACTATTATAGGATAAAAAGACAGAGAGTAAAGTATGTGCTTTTACCTCTCATGTAAATAGAGCCATTTTTCAAACATCTTCCATCCCAAATTTATCTCTTAAGAACATAAGAAATATTTTATGTTAATGGAAAAAATTCCTAAATAATAATGGCTTACAAAAGAAAATGCTAGCTTACATTTAAAATGTGGCTCATTCGGCTAGGCATCCAACTGCGGCTCAGGTCATGATTTCACAGTTTGTGAGTTCGAGCCACATACTGGGCTGTCCACTGTCAGCACAGAGCCTGCTTCAGATCCCGTCTCCCTCTCTCTACTCCTCCCCCTTTCACATGTGCATGTGTCCTTGCTCTCTCTCAAACATTAAAAAAAAAGTAAAAAACATAAAATTCTTAATGTTTGAGATTTAATAAAATTTATAAATTTGAAAATATACCTTTTTGGCCTATAAAACTGAAAAAGATTTTTAAAGTTTATTTATCTTGAGAAAGAGAGGGACGGACAGAGAGAGAGGTAGACAGAATACGAAGCAGGCACTGTGCTGACAAGGCAGAGCCCGATGTGGGGCTTGAACTCACAAACCGTGAAATCACGACCCGAGCCGAAACCAAGAGTTGGATGTTTAACTGACTGAACCGCCCTGGTGCCTCAAGAAAGATTATCAAAACATATACTAGGCCTGAGTCCATGACATGGTAGTAAATTTGATATTCTCAAACACTGTTGCTAAGAATATAATTACTTCAACTTTTCCAGGGAGCAATTTGATAATCTTTATTAAGAGCTTCAGGATTATTCATATAAATCAATCCAGAATTATACACAAAAAATCATAAATGTTATGTGTTGTACTTTTAGAATAGAGAAATATTAAAGGCTGCCTACTGGGGTGCCTGGGGCATCCCACTCTTGATTTCAGCTCAGGTCATGATCTCACAGACGGGAGACAGAGCACCAAGTCAGGCTCAGTGCTAGGTGTGCAGCCTGCTTAAGATTCTCTCTCTCTCTCTCTCTCTCTCTCTCTCTCTCTCTCTCTCTCCTTCTCCCTCTGCCCCTCCTTCACTCATGTGTACTCTCTCTCAAAAACTAAAAGCTGCTTACTATTTCTAATACGCCTTTGGATAAACAAATTATAGTACAACCACATATTTTAGTATTATGTAGCCATTGAGAATCCCATTTCTGAAGAAAATTTAGTAAGTAAGTTCTCACACCGTAATTTTTCTAAGTGAAAAATGCAAGACAGGAGGCGGAATATAAATTATGGCCCAAAAGGCTTTTTTTATGTTGTCTGCAAAAAATGGCCACAATAAATGGGTTTCCTATCAACAACTCTTGTGTAGCATCCTTCCATCGGACTCAGCCTGGCCATAAAACCTTGCTTTGGCCAATCAGGCATCAGCTACTGTGAAGCAAGTAGTGGCTTACCAAATGCTCACATGTGGGAGTTTGCCTTCGTGCTGCTTTCCAGAACCCTGGCACCACCGTGCAAAGAAGCCTCGGATAACACACAGGCAAGTGGAAGGCCATGTGACACAGATAAGCCATCTGAGCTTGAGGTCTCCTAGGCTGACCAACCAGCCAGTCAACTGCTACCTATAGGGAAGTTACCCAAGATCTGCCACCCCCAGCGAAACTACCAGGTGACCACTTCAACTTGGAACAGAAATTCAGCCAACCCACAGAATTGTGAACTAAATTATTGTTCCTTTAAGCCATTAGATTTTGGATTTGGTTGGTTACAAAGCAAAAACAAACTGATACAGGTAGTAAGATGACTACAGACTGATCTTTTCCTTTAAAGCCTCCCATGTTTTCTAAATTCAGTAAAATCAGTGTTGAGTTGTTTTTAAAATGAGAAGATAATCTTATTTTATAATAAGGAAAATTGGATACAAAACAGAGTAAAAATAGCTGAAGAAAAATTAGGAAAAATGAGTTGTATTCTTCATGTGTACCTTCAGTTATCAGCTTTCCCTATGGAAAGAGTTGAGCAGTGTCATGTCCGGAAATGCTTTTTATGAAACTGTTACTCATTTCTTTTCAGTTGCATTTCAGTGACTCTCTTTCTTCAAAGCCTATTACCTTTCAGTTACTAATTCCAAAGCATACAGTTGGTAACACACAAATTGGAAGTCACCATTTAAAAGTCTCATTATAATAATCATTAGTCAGGAATAGACTTGTTATCTTCTCCTTTAACAAACATTCCATCATACTAGCATTTAACTATATTTTCAAGAGAACACTATCAGGGAATCAACTATCATTCTTATCATTCATCATACACTCTGTGTAGATTTTATAGCAGTTGAATTTAACTCATGATTACAACCAAATATTCATCACACAGGACATATTCCAGATTATATGTATATTAAAAGAAGACTCACTGTCTTTTTACAAGGGTAAGTAGTGGAAAATTTTTTCACTTAAAAAAACCCTTACCTTTTAGGGAATTAAATGTTTATCTGATAGAGACAATTCAATAATTCACCAGTAAATTCAACATTTATTTGGTAGAAAGAATTCCATAAAATATCAAAACATAATACCAGATTAATGTATATTCTAAGTGAGAAGGAAGAAGGAAAAGAATAAGGAAAAATACATAAAACAACAACATTGTACTCATCATCTTATTGGCTCAAATTTTATGGATCAACTTGACTGGGCCACAGGTACCTAGATCAAATACTGTTTCTGGATGAAATTAGTATTTGAATCAATAGACTGAGTAGACTGCCTTTCCCATTGTGAGTGGGCAGCATCTAGTCCATTAAGGTCCTAAACAGAACAAAAGCTAGAGGAAAGAAGAATTCGTCTCTTTCCTTGCCTCACTGAATAAGCTGAGACATCTCATCTCGTCTTCCCCTGCCCTTGGACTGGGATTTATATCACTCGCTCCCCTGCTTCTCAGGGCTTCAGTCTCAGATGCAATTATACTACTTTTCTTGGGTCTCCGGCCTGCAGAGGGCAAATCACAGGACTTAGCTTCTGTAACTGCATGAGCCAATTCCTCACAATAAATCGTTTATACATCTATCCCTACCCTATTGGTTCTGTTTTCCTGGAGAACCCAAATCAGTGAAATCCTATCTACTGCTCTGTGATCCCTTCCTGTAAACCATGCCCAGATCTACACACAGCTCACCTCCACTGCCTACCCCACATCCCCACCCTCCTTATATAAAACTTTAGTAAAAGTCTCCTGAAATTTACCAGGACTTGGTATGAAACATTTTTATTTTATTTTATATATGAGAGAGAGCACGTGCACAGGCATCGGAGAGGGGCAGAGAAGGAGGGAGGGGGAGAGGGAGCAAGGGAGGGAGGGAGAGGGAGAGAGAGGGAAAGAGAGGGAAAGAGAGGGAGAGAGAGGGAGAGAGAGGGAGAGAGAGAGAATCTTAAGTAGGCTCCATACTCAGCACAGACCCCTATGTGGAGCTTGATCCCACAACCCTGGGATTGTTAACTGAGCCCAAATCAAGAGTTGGACATTCAACAGAGCCACACAGGCACCCCAAAACAATTTTTAACACAACTGGAGAAAGTGGCTGCCTTTTGCACCAAGGAGAGGTGGCAGATCCAGATGCAGAAGCCAGATGGACAGATAACCCCAGAGCTGAACTCCACAGTGGACAATCCACCAGCCACGTCCCAGGGAGCTATCCAGAGGTGCTGCCACAGACAAAACTAAAACCCAGCCAAGTTCCCTTTTTTTGCCTCAGGGGCACAGTAGAACTAGCTAAGGCTGTCCCTCTGCTGCCCCATTAATCCAAACAGGGAAAAATTAAAAACAATAGAACTGAGAAAAATATCTAGGGAGGAGGGGACCAGAGGCAAAGTTTAAAAGTAAATAAGGGGCGCCTGGGTGGCGCAGTCGGTTAAGCGTCCGACTTCAGCCAGGTCACGATCTCGCGGTCCGTGAGTTCGAGCCCCGCGTCGGGCTCTGGGCTGATAGCTCGGAGCCTGGAGCCTGTTTCCGATTCTGTGTCTCCCTCTCTCTCTGCCCCTCCCCCGTTCATGTTCTGTCTCTCTCTGTCCCAAAAATAAATAAAAAACGTTAGAAAAAAAAAAAGTAAAAAAAAAAAAAAAAAGTAAATAAAATTTGCTTTTGGTACTTCTTCCTATGCCTCAGGTGGCAACATGCCCTCCCCCTCCCCCTCCCAGGTCTACATCCCACCACTAAGGCATAGTGATTTCTTGCTCTACTCTCACCTCGCTTCTTCATCCACAACTGTCAGATGCCTTGACCCTTTAGTGCTTGGTGCCTACAAAATGACCTGCCTAGGTTAGATCTGTGCTTTTCTAGAAAGTTAATTTTCCCCTATTGTTCCCGAATACCCTTGCTCTTGTTCCCTTCCCTTCAGACCTGTGTCCGCGGCTTCCAGACAACAAAGAGCCTCCAGATAGTGGTTGGCTTGCTGTAGCTCAAGTCCAAAGATGCAGTACTCAGGTCTTTAGACTAAGAATGAGCCAAAAATTCAGTTCTCTCTGCTTTCCCCTGAAGAATGACCAAGGTCCTCTCACTGAATATCCGTAGAATCCAGATCCAGACCTAGAGTGTTGGGAAAGGCAATATTTACTCACCAGGGTTCCAGCCCCATCTAACTTAGCAGTGGGAAGGGGCAATAGGGCAGGCCTCATCTTCATGGCAGATCTTCCTAAGCAGTTCACACACACACATTAATATCCATACAACAGTCCCAAGGAGAAGGTGCTCTTTTGAAGATGGTCAAACAGAAAACTAGAGAAACTAATTTTTCCAGACTACTGCAGAGTTTAAGTAGCAGTAATGAGATTTCAAACCCAACTATTTCCCCTAAAGCCAATACTAATCCAATTCCCTCATTTAAAGTTTTAAAATGGATGGCCTAAATATATAAAACGGTCTTAAAAGAAACAACTATTTTAAGTATGTGTTGAATGTGTTTTCAAACACTGGAAGTTACAATATACATGAATTGTCAAAAAAAAAAAAAAAAAAAAAAAAAAAAAAAGGCTTACAAGAGTATGAGAGGCAAGGAGCCAAGACTAAAACCCAGTTCTTTCCGGGTCCATGCTGCTTCTTAAATTTAATTAGCATGTTTAATTGAAAAATTAGCATTTTTATTTTCTTGTCATTGATGTATATTTTCTGGCTCATGGAAAGTGCTGACAATAGATTTGTTGATGACTCGTTTATGCTTCAATAATTTGATTTCATATCATGAAATATCTATAGGAACTTTGAGTTGGAAAACTTGATTCCATTGGAATCCACTCTTTCAGGATGCTCAGCCTGCAGAATTTGGTCATCATACAACATGGCCATTTGGTAAGAACATTAAAAGTCCCTGGGAACAGGGCATCAAAAAGTGCTAATCGAGATACTGCGGTCATGTGGCCATCTGGAACCGTGATAAATTAAGTTCTGAGTCTCTGACAGAATGAGGGTGTGCAGTTCTGCCCGACGGGAAAACATGGCTATTGTGATGCTCTTTTCTCAATGGCATGGGAATGCTACTTAACAGCTCCTCAACCATTTGTGAGAGATGGCATTACTTCTGCTCTCCGCAACTGACCGCAAGGAAGGCAGTCATCTTCACGTGCTGTTTACTCCCCAGTGTCCACGTAAGCCATGCTGGATTGTTCCTTCATCACCCACGAGAACACGTTGCTCACGTGCAGCCCTTCCCTGCTCAAATCTGCACTGCCTTGTAAAGTCCAATCCTAACTGCATCATGCTACGCACTATAAATCACATTTGCATCCCATTTGAAACCTAAACCACAATAGACACTAAAGAACAAAAGGAACCACAAGCCCAGCTTTTTTGACAAAACTCCCACACATTGATAATTGGAAGCACATAAATGTGTACACTGACGAGGTCTGAATCTCCTGCCACGCCTCACACTGTCTCACAGCCTCGTCCACTTTCCACACTCTGCCACCAAATCCCCTGGAAAACTAGGAAGGGCAAGAAGAGACTAACAAAAACTTTCTGGGGAGCAACAGACATGAGAACAAATAACATGAACTGCCTGACAAGTTGTGCTGCTGAAGTCTGCATTTAGCCGCCATTGAGACCTGTCTGGTAGTTTGAAGGCATAGAAATCCCATTGTTAGAATACAGTATTTAAGTTGGTTTCTAAACAGCTAGTTCCTAACAGGTTAAGGTACATCTTTGGGTAAATAAGGCTTATTTGAGAAGTCCAAATTATTTTCAGAACTATGAAAAAATGATTTTGCCCCTAGCTTATATAAACAGCTCCCATGAACTGTGTGGGGTTTTCTGCATGTGTTTAATTATCCATCAAAATTCCATAGTTCTAAACTAGACCAAATTCCTTTACAATATGGTTCCTAAATTTAATTACCATTTAAGGTGCAAATCTAACAGAAAGTGAAAGGCCTTTTATTATGATGCAAAGCAGCTGATTCAGATTTGCTGCTGGAAACGGTTTTGTCTGTCCTGCATATATAGGTATATCACACAGCCAATGGACTCTCTATTTCAGGATGGCAGAAATAGCCCCTTAGTAACTAGAGAAAACTAACATTACATCCCTTAAAAAAAATCACTAAGAAAGCAGACCTGACCATCGCAGAACGTCCTCCTCCAAGGAACAACATGACTATTAGCACAGACAAACTTCTGTGTCTGCATTGTCAGAAACAGCTTACATGCATAATGGTTTGAGAAAACAGGCGAATGAGTAGCTGGCTGGAAACAGTCTGGCAGCAAAAGCGGGATTTTAATTAGATTATCAGAGAGCTATTTGTTAAATTTTGGAATGCTGATAAATTTTTAAAAGCCCTTCTAATCTGGAGATAATTACCTTCAATCATTAAACTTGTTCTTGATTAAGAATCTGAAAATGAGCCTGTTAAGCCTTCAGCAAAATAGTAAGCCCAATAAAACACTGAAAATAATACTGCCAAGCTACCAGGAAACTCACACTGCTACTCCTCCTAGATTCTGCACAACTGGTGGAAATTAAACTAATGCTCGAAAAGAGACCAATGCATCTTGAATGAATTGTGACCTTGGGCAAGTTTTTGAGTCCTGCTTCAGAAAAATCAAAAGAAAGATTGATATTTGGATAAATCTTTGAAAAGTGCCCGTAGGACAGAATTTCCTTATGCTTCACGACAGAGGTGATAAACCAAACAAAGGATACATGGGTTTAACTCCTCAGCATAGGTTTTAGCTGAGAAACTGCTCACAAAGAAAACAATAAGGACCAAATATATGTGCAAGATTGATAATCATCATTATACCTGGTTGGGGATTCTAAGATACTACTTATAACTTTTCCTCTGTAAGCTCTGACTTTAATTAGCAGGGAACTCACTCAGTGGATCCTTGAAAGTGATGTTGATGGGGCACCTGGGTGGCTTAGTTGGTTGAGCATCTGACTTCGGCTCAGGTCATGATCTCACAGTTTGTGAGTTCAAGCCCCACATTGGGCTCTGTGCTGATAGCGCAGAGCCTGTTTGGGATTCTCTCTCTCTCTACCCCTCTCTCTCTCTCTGCCCATTCTCCACTCTCACTCTCTCTCTCAAAATAAATAAACTTTAAATAAAGTGATGTTGATATCTCCTCCATTGTTTCAAAACCAAAAGATGGCACAACTGAACGTTGTTAAATGGTAATGACCCCTTAAGATTGTATTACAAACACAATGCTTCTTTTTCTGATATCTTAAGAATTATTACTGCTGGCCTAACAGTCCTTATCACAGGTAAAAGGCAAGTGTTACTAATTTTCTTATTACATAGTAAGAGAAACCAGGTATACAAGAATCGGACTTTTACAAGCTTTCCCACTAAGTTTAATGGTAAAATTTAATGAAAACCACATCCTGCCAATATCTAAACTAACCTGTGTTTGGAACTAGTGGATGCTGTTTTAACTCAGACCATAAACAGACTATTTGCTAAGTTGTCACTAAAATTATTTGCTGCCAGAAATAGTTTACAAAGACCCAATGGCCTGGGCACACATTTATTCTATAAATTGAGCACCTTACAATGTGCCAGGCATTGTGCTAAACTCTGGGAGTACAATGGATGAAAGAGAAAAAAACACGTACCTGTGTTCTTTAAGTTTTATTTCAGTGTAGGAAATGGACACAAAGCCACTAATAAATAAAGTAATCTCACATTATTGCAAGCATTAAGGAAGGCACCAAATCTCAGCTGGGGCAGTAACAACGCCCTAGGAAGCATCATGGGTTGTCCGATGACTTGAGGGGCTACCAATATTTAGCATGGGGACTCAGGGTGTTACTCCAAGATTTGCATGGGAGTGTAGGGGTTGAAGTCCCACAAAACAAAGATCTATCCTCTCCAAAGAGCCAACAGTGCTCCACTGAGAAATAACATGCTTAATTATCTAACATAGTCGACACCACATTTCAATATCCCTACTATGGGCAAATTATTGAACTGGGTTATAGAAAAGAAATAGAAAAATGCTATCTGCTCCCAGTGGACCTGGTCTCTGAGCTAAATTATATAAACATGTAATACCTGGAGAAGAAGACAGGTTAACAAATGCTGTACCACATTAATAAAGCATGTGCTGGTTTAGAATAGCTTGATGAGATATTGAAGAAAGGGGGAAATTCAGCCAAAGTTTAAAAAGAGGGCAATGAACTGGCATATATGAGGAGACAGGTGCTTTCCAAAGCAAAGGAAGAGACCTGCAAAAAAAAGACATCAAGTCCAGTCCTTAGATAGTTAATCTAACAGGGGTGTGCTAACTATCTGTAAATACAAACTAAATCCAACACAACACAAGCACTGGGGTTGGTGTTGTGTTTTTTTTGTTGTTGTTGTTTTTTTTTTGGATATACATTCCCCTACTTTCAACCTGTTTTGCCATATATTAAGGTGACCTCTGTTTCAAAGTACCCAATATTATTTCTGTTGTTCTTACTATTCCATTTTTCCTTACTATTCCATTTTTCCTCATTTTTAAGTGTTCTTCAAATGCCTTTGATTCTGCTTGTTTAAGGCCATGAAGGCTAGTTAATAGACTATTAACTTTCATATAAATAGTCACCAGGCCAGCTTATACACACATCCTCTGCAATAGATTTCAACTGCAAATGACTGCAGGAGGCGAGTTCTTTCACAGCCATTAAAATTCTTGAGCAATCTAAGAAACAAAAATTAAGACTTTTTTCCTTCTTTTCCAAGGGCTGACAGTAAAGTAAGAAATCACTGATACTGGAAGAGGATTATTTAGACAACAAAAAAGCATTTTTGTGCAATGTTACAAATACCTCTCCCTTTCATGGCCAAATTCTCAGGGCTTTTACATTGAGTCTTTCCTGTGGTTACCCGTGAAATCCTCTACTGGATAGGATATGCCACATTTCAGTTCACACAATAGGACTCGGAGCACTGGCCAAAAAATGGGGTTTGGAAGTCCCCCATTATGTGGTCAATCAATGGTTTATGGAAGGAAAATTCAAAGGTATTTAAATTACATGTAACACAGATGCTTTAAACCACTAAGACTGCTTAGCAAGCCACACACACACACAAAAGATATGTTTGTTACAAACCAGTTTAGAAGTGGATCTGAAAATAATGATACTATACTAAGATTCTTAAGTAAACATTTACTTAAGTTTTATAAGGAACTAAGCCAAAACGTTTGTGCTTATGTACGTAAGGATGGTCAGGTTTTCTAGGATTTGCCGGGATTTGTTACATCTTTTACTTAATTTTTTGACGGGAACTTTGTATCTGCACTATAGAAAAGTGAATGACCTTTAAGGAACATATGACATATTGTCTGGGAGCAAGCTGAAATGAAAAATAGGAAAACCTAAGAAAGTAGAGGTAAGATGGGCTTTTTAAATGCAGCCATTCAGTCACTGGCTTGCTGCCCATTCAGGACCTGGAAAGACATCTTGAAACTTTTAAATACCATAATTTTCAGCTGTAAGGAATTCTCTCCATGTTATCAATGGACTGGGGAAAAAAGTATTCTTTTATAGATTTCCAGACCCAAGGTTAAAATGCATTTTAGGAGATGTTTATTTGAAAAGTATTTTGCTGCTTTCCTACACAGTCCAGTTCAAGTAAGATGAGGTCAAATGGAGTTCAGATGAGATTGTACCATTAAATTGTAACAATGGGGCAAACACCAAACTTCTCTAACAAGGTGACAGTACACTGTTGCACAGAGGTATTTTCTATAAATAGTTTACTAGTGTAATTTCACTTGAAACTCTTTAAATATCTCAATTGTCCACTAACCACATTACAAAACAATTGAATTTCAAAATGCTTCTGACTCAAAGAATTTTGACTCAGCATCATTTCCATAGCCGAGTAGGTTTTTGGTGCTGTAGAAGAGAAAGGAGGTCATAAATATTGAAAACCTTCTTGAATATATTTATTCTGCAAGGACAATTTATTCAGCTTAAAGTGATGCCAAGGTAGGGTCTTGTTTAGCCAGGGATTCATAGGATGAAAATTCTGTTGCAATTTTTTTCATCCTAAATAACATGGCCCGTTCCCTTTACTGTGGCTTAACCAATAATTTAGTAACTGCAGCTATAGTTAGCCCTTGTACAGCTTGTAACAGATTCAAGGATAAGGATGTCAGGCCAAAACGGCTAAGAGATAAGTAGGAATCAGGGCAAATAATGCCAAATAATGGGCATGACAGAGGGCGAGAGCCAGATAAGGCTTCAAATGATGGAGCTGGACATCTGAACGAGGTGAACAGTGCGGAGGGCAGGAGCAGTAGTACCAACCAGGCAAGCATGAGTCTTTGGAACCTAGGATGACCAGAAAGGACTCATCAAACCAAAGAGGATGCCAAGAAGCCTCAACACCAAGAACAAATAAAGAGCGTAGAGTACAAAGAACTATCTAGCAACCTGGAAACCACTTTTCACACATCCTATGCAACAAACCGTCAAATCTCATTGGTTCTACCTTCAAAATATATGCAGAATAGGCTACTACTGCCCACCTGGCCCAAGCCTCATTCCTATCTTGCCTCAATTTTTACCCTTATCTATAATGTAATCCCAACACAGAAGCTAGAAACATTTTTTTTAAATTCAAGTCAGCTTAGGGGCACCTGAGGCTCAGTCAGTTTAGCGTCCAACTTCAGCTCAGGTCATGATCTCACAGTTCGTGGATTCAACCCCCACGTTGGGCTTTGTGCTGACAGCTCAGAGCCTGGGGCCTGCCTCAGATTCTGTGTCTACCTCTCTCTCTACTACTCCCCACTTCATGCTGTCTGTCTGTCCGTCTCTCTCTCTCTCTCTCTCTCTCTCAGAAATAAACAAACGTTTAAAAAAATTCAAGTCAGGTTAAATCACTCCTCTGTTCCAAACTCTATATCAGCTCCCCATCTTACACAGCATAAAACCCAAAGTCCTATAGTAGCTGATAAGGCCCTATGTGATTGCACCCCTTCCCATTAACTCTCTGAATTAATGTGCTTTTTCACTGTCCTCTCTGATAACTCCAGGCACTGGCCTCCCAGCTGTGTCTAGCATGCTCCCACAGTGGGCTTTTCTCTGGCTCTTCCTTCTGCTTGCAATACTCTTTCCTCCGATAATCTCGACTCACCCCTCATCTTTTCAAAGTCTTTGCTCAAAACTTATGTACCCAATGAGGGCTACTGAAAACTTTTCCCTTCCTCACACCCCCATGCTCCCGCGGGCTCCTAATCCCCTTAACCTCTAATTCTCCTTCTGTCCAAAACACTTATCTTCTAACATGCATCACAACTGGCATATTAATCATGTTTCCTGTTCATTTTCTATCTCTTCTCACCAGAATGTAAACACTAGGACAGGAATCTTTATTTTTACGAATTGATTTATCCCAAGCACTTAGAACAGCATCTAGCACAGAAAAGCTCAGTGGTTATTTGTTAAGTAAAGATACCCACAAAGTAATTTTTTGCATAGAAATTTTTAAGTCACTTATTAGCTCAGCATTTTAACAAGGCTTTGTAATTATCCATCATGAAAAACTCTTTGCCCCAATTTAGTATGGCATTTAAGATTCTAGATAAGAATGTTCTTGTGAAGAAAATCCTTTTAAGCTACTGAATGTTCTCCTTTCTAAACTTGCTTTTACTGAGTCATATTCATTCTCTTTGGAAATTCTTACTAAACATTTGTAATGGTGACAACTAACATTTGTGTAGCAATTTATGGCTTTGTAACACTTTTTATGCACGTGAATTCATTTTCTTCAATAAAGAGAAATTATTGTTGCCAGAAGGTTTTTTTAGTTCCTTGGTTTAAACAAAATATATATTTGAATTACCTTTTTAGAGATTATAAACACATAAGTTTTATTATTCATCAATTCATGGTTACTTAAAGAACGTGACATGGTAACAGTTGCCCACACTTAACATATGCTTCTATTTATATTATTTTGTAAAATATTTGTAGGATTAAATCACCAGGGCAAATAATACCATAGCTATAAGTAGGTTAATTTTCTTTGCTCAGCTGAAAGTATGTTCAGTCATAGCACTGAGATTGCTTTTCTACATTCCTTTTTTACACTTGATTAACTATCATGTGCATGTTGTTGTACAGATTCCTAACTCATTTAAACATTTCAGCACAAATGTACACCTAATTTAGTTTCCATCTCAAAAGATACCCTGAGTAACAGCTATAACTGACAATGTATATAACCCATAAAGCAAATATTAATTTCTAAATGAACCTTTGATGAAAAGTAAATTCCTCCCCTTCAGGGAAATATAAACCCTTAAACAACTTCTAAGAAACTATATGGGCAGTAGCAGGAGTTGATGACGTTACAAATGAAGCTACACATGCTTTTTTGTCTGTCTTTGGTTAAATCTCTCTTTTAGGCAGCTGGCTAGCCTGAGCCATTTGCCCCCAATAGAATTAATAAGCTATAACTGTTCCAGACAACCACAAAAAAATAATAGTAATAATCCCTATGAAGATACTTTTTTTGCTATTTAAACAAAAGACTCATGGTAAAAATCACAAACAATTTAAGGTTTTCTCAAATCTATAAAGCTCTGAAGATAAGTTTTCTGTTGTTGTTCATTTCAAATAAAAGCCTGCAAGGTAATAAGAGCTAAAAAGCATTTGAACAAACTTTGTATCTCACTAGTAGTCAAAGAAATGCAAATCAAAACAGGATACCAGTCTTCAATTCAGTGATAATACCCAAGGCTAATCAGGGGGGCAAACTTTAGGTTGCTGGTAAAAATCTAAATTGGTATAACCTTTCTAGTAAACTAATTTGTAATATATACCAAGGACTTCATAAATATGTGCATATTTCCAATTTGGAGGACTGATTCTGAAAAATAATCTGAAATGCAATAAAAAAAATATCCTCTCAAAGATGTTTGTTACATTAATTGAAGTCACAAAATTATAAGTGAACTATTGTCCAATATAGGAGATTACTTAAATCCATTAAGGTATATTCAAGTGTTATTTGGCCATTCAGCTTAATGTGCATAGAGTTTTACATAGCTTGATAAAGCTAGGACTTCCAGGAAACACAATAACAAACTAAGGCTTATAACACCCCCTAACAGAAACTGAAAATCCAAAACAAAATTTTAAGGGAGAGAAAAAACACTTCATCATAAGAGATACTGAAGAATTATGTCAATTATATATTTTACCCTTTGAAGTGCGTTTTCCATATCTAGCACAAATTGCCAAATTGCCTTTCTCAAAGACTATGAGGTAGCATTTCAGAAAATATGTCAAAGAAAATGTGTTGAATCTCAGTAATATGCCCCAATTTAGAGCGAGTAAGGATGAAAGCCTAGATAAATAACAGCAGGAACCACAAAGCATATTTAGAAGAGAAAGCAGAGCCAAAATGCCCCGGATTTCTTTGACCCAGCTCCTGGATAGCTATTTTGGTTCCTCCTACAGGAAAGAAACTCAGCCCCTAATCTGAAAATGTGTTGTCTGGAGGCCAGGGAAGGGACAGACGAGGGTAGGAAGGGTCTACTTAGACCCAATGACACATTTAAGGCCAACTGTATCAAAAGCTGCATCAAGAAAAAGAGTACCCATGGCTCATCAGTCAAAACCACAATGGCAGTGTAATGTTCCCTAACTTGAGTTAATATTGCCATGATAAATTCATCTCAAAAATGGAGAGCAATCACAAATTTCTCACGAAGACATCCCTATCTCCTTAAGCCACTGCTTATTCAAATTCCTTGAGTTTACTGGAATTTGTCCATACTACAGTGATATCAACATTACTCCTGTGATCCATTCAGGCAGATAAATGACCATTAGTGATCATTTAAACCTCTATCACCAGTGCTCTAGGTTGAGTTCTAAGGAGGAAGGATCTAAAGAACACCTACAAGCAGGGCCAGGTACATAATTTGTAGAGCCCAGTGCGGAAGGAAAATGTGGGATTGTGTTCAAAAGGGAGGAGGAAAGTGTCATTAGAGGTACTAAAATATAAAACACTTTCTATTCTTCTATGCTCTCTCTCAAACTTTACCATGATGGGTTATTACTATTATTATTTGTATTTGGTATCATGCTTCCTGGAGCTCAAGGATCCATGCTAGCTTAGACCCTCAAAGGCCCCTGGGGAACTCAGCCCCATGCCTCCTCATGCATGGTCTATTTACTGCTGGATTTCCCTGCTCTGCCAACTGCCCAGCCAACATGCTGTGCTCCAGCCTAGCACAGAGAAGTCCATCTTCCCCTTTCCAGATGTGCCATCTTAACCCATTGCAGACAGTGATTCAAAGTGACTATTATTTCCACATGGGGATGCACTAGGTATCTGGATTAGAGTTGGTCAAGAAGTTCATCCTGCTAAATGGCTCCCCAAACATGAAGCTGCTAGTTTGATCAGGGTCAAGCACTTCCATTCCCCAGGCCCAGAGGCCACACCATATGCACCACCTGACTCTAGCCTGACCTTGACCTTCTCCAAGGAGGAGGGAGCAGGTGACCAAGATAGGGAAGCCCAGATCCATGAGCTGAAGATTCATGTGTGCTTTATGGTCCCGATGAACTTCACTTACACAACACAAATTCACAGACAAAACCAGGAATATCAAGAGGACAATTGTAGAGCATTAAACCTAAACTCTCCTGAACATGAAATTATGGCACTTGTCACAAGCCCACAAAGTTGGTCATACCGATAGGAATAGTCCAGAGAGCTAAGAAAACGCAACATAAGATCCTGGGGAAAGCCTTTGAAGGCTTCCCTCAATGACAAAACAAACAATAAAAAAATGTGGCAACTATCAGAAAAGGAAAAAGAAAAAAAGAAAAAGAAGATAGGTAGGTAACATGTAAAAGTTACATTTGGTCCTATGTTGAAGTATCTTTCCTCCTAGAAAAAGGGAAAACATGTTAGATCACAACTGCACTGAACTGTTAAACAAGATAAGAGGCAATAAATAACATAACAGTAAACTAAAATGTCAAACATTTAAGTGAAGGAGCAATGCATGAGCAATTTTTTTAAGTATTTAGAAGATAACAGGAAAAAAAACCCAGAAAAATGAGTAAGTATCACAGATTCAAAGTCAAAGTCTTGAGGAAAACAGACTGCAAAGAAAGGGAATAGATTGCAAATGACATATTGGACAAAGGGCTACTATCCAAAATCTATAAAGAACTTACCAACTCCACACCCGAAAAACAAATAATCCAGTGAAGAAATGGGCAGAAGACATGAATAGACACTTCTCTAAAGAAGACATCCAGATGGCCAACAGGCACATGAAAAGATGCTCAACGTCACTCCTCATCAGGGAAATACAAATCAAAACCACACTGAGATATCACCTCACGCCAGCCAGAGTAACTAAAATGAACAAATCAGAAGACTATAGATGCTGGAAAGGATGTGGAGAAATGGGAACCCTCTTGCACTGTTGGTGGGAATGCAAACTGGTGCAGCCACTCTGGAAAACAGTGTGGAGGTTCCTCAAAAAATTAAAAATAGATCTACCCTATGACCCAGCAATAGCACTGCTAGGAATTTATCCAAAGGATACAGGAGTGTTGATGCATAGGGGCACTTTTACCCCCAATGTTTACAGCAGCACTTTCAACAATAGCTAAATTAAGGAAAGATCCTAAATGTCCATCAACTGATGAATGGATAAAGAAGCTGTGGTTTATACATACAATAGAATACTACTTGGCAATGAGAAAGAATGAAATATGGCCTTTTGTAGCAACGTGGATGGAACTGGAGAGTGTTATGCTAAGTGAAAGAAGTCATACAGAGAAAGACAGATACCACATGTTTTCACTCTTATGTGGATCCTGAGAAACTTAACAGAAGACTATGGGGGAGGGGAAGGGGAAAAAAAAAGAAAAGTTAGAGACGGAGGGAGGCAAACCATAAGAGACTCTTAAAAACTGAGAATAAACTGAGGGTTGATGGGGGATGGGAGGAGGGGAAAGTAGGTGATGGGCATTGAGGAGGGCACCTGTTGGGATGAGCACTGTGTGTTGTATGGAAACCAATCTAGCAATAAATTTCATACTAAAAACAATCCACTTATATAAAAAAAAATAAAGAATAGATGTCTATATGGAAAATACTCAGTGGAGCTGAATCATGTAGCTAGTTTTTGTTCCGGAGTACAACATATAGAAGAAATAAAATATTCAAAGATATAATGGAAGAAGGCATCATCTAACCAGAAGGAAAACCTAAAAGCACAAATCAAAAGGATTAAAGAAACGTCTGCTTCAAGATGACTCATGGGGTTCACTCAAGAAGGATACTTTACTAGAAGACAATAAGAACTTTTTAGATGATATACAGCAGATGAAACCAGACTGATGAAATAACTGAAGATACCTGGGAAAATATGAATGTTCTGAGCAGAATCAAGGATGCCAAAATCAGCAGTAGTTAAGGTTAAGCTACAAAGTTTTGGGTTGATGCAGCTTTTAACCAAAGGACTGTGGAACAGTTATGCCCATGCCCCCTCAGAGCACCCTAGCCCATTTTTCCATTGGGACAAAATCTTCTAAACAGACCTCCAAATAAAAGACAAGAGATTCCAGATGTTTAAAATTTTTTTTTAACGTTTATTTATTTTTGAGACAGAGAGAGACACAGCATGAACAGGGGAGGGGCAGAGAGAGAGGGAGACAGAGAATCGGAAGCAAGCTCCAGGCTCTGAGCCATCAGCCCAGAGCCCGACGCGGGGCTCGAACTCATGGACCGCAAGATAGTGACCTGAGCTGAAGTCGGACGCTTAACCGACTGAGCCACCCAGGCGCCCCTGATTCCAGATGTTTTAAGATTTAGAGATGGGCAGTTTCTAGACATCTCACCCACTTATTCAGCAAAAATAAATTGAGCACCTATTATACATTAAACACCATCCTAAGCCGTGGGTATGTAATATTGCAAGAAAATATGTTGTAAAAGTACATGCACTAAAACATTGTTAATTTAAAGCAAGTACATTAGAAACCAATTGTATCTGATTTTAAAACACGTTTCTCAAATGGTCATATTAAACAACTAAAACAATTGCATCAAATTATTTCAATAACAAAATCATATTTTTTCATTTCTTTTGTGTATTTTAAATATTTTCAATTTTTGTTAGACAATACTCAAATGCATTTTTCTTCCAGTTTCAGATAAGAGCATAGAGTAAAACTTGAAATCCCCTCCTCATTCCCATAATTCCAAAGTTAATTACTATTAACATATTGTTGTATATCTACTCATTTCTAAACATTAATACACACATATGTACTTATTACACATGCACAGATTTTCTAAAAGTGGATCATTAAAAGAACAAGGAATTGAAAATATAAGAGAAATCACAATGATATCTCAATCTAAACATTATCCACTTAATAGGAATTCCCAGGGAAGAGGACAGAAAGGAGGAGAAGATATAATAAGGCAAACAACTGAATAAAATGTCTAGTAGCTGATGCTTTCTGTTATTAAGGCCACTGAGAACCATGCAAAATAAATGTGATCCACATTTAGTCAAATATTAAAATGGTGACATTGTAAAACACCAAGAAATAATAAAAACTCCCCCAAAGATATTGTAACTGCTTACTAACCAGTAAGCAGAATAGCTAACATTGCATGTTCCCTCTAGCACATTTGCACAAGAGATGGAGAATTCAATTTGTTATAAGGCACTCATTTTGCATCTTATATATGTACTTTTTTAAAAAATGTATATTCATTTTGAGACAGAGAATCCCAAGCACACTCTGTACCACCAGTGCAGAGCCCAATGGGGGGCTCCAACTCACAAACTGTGAGATCATGAACTGAGCCAAAATCAAGAGTCAGATGCTCAAAAACTGAGCCACTCAGGCACCACCTCATATATGTACTTTTTTTTTTTTTTTCAACGTTTTTTTTTTTTGTTTTGTTTTGTTTTTTATTTATATTTGGAACAGAGAGAGAGCATGAATGGGGGAGGGGCAGAGAGAGAGGGAGACACAGAATCGGAAACAGGCTCCAGGCTCCGAGCCATCAGCCCAGAGCCCGACGCGGGGCTCGAACTCACGGACCGCGAGATCGTGACCTGGCTGAAGTCGGACGCTCAACCGACTGCGCCACCCAGGCGCCCCATATATGTACTTTTTAATGTCACAACTAGAACAAGACAATTATTTTAACCGCCTAAATATTGGGCTTTAATTTTTTCCATTAGGTGTCCACAAGGAGAATGGAGCTTGTTTCATACAGAATGAAGGAGATACTAATTACCTAAAAATACATGTCTATAAAAGGTGAGAAGTTATGCTTAATTTATCTGGAAATCAGAAAAATATAGGTAGCTTTAAAGGCTACCAGAAAAAATTAAAACATAGATTGGAGAAAACTGTTATAATCCTAGGAAGTCAAAGTTTGGAATGATCAAGAAGTCTGTTTAAGTTATTTGACCAACCAACCTCCTTGGAATGAATTAACAATGGAGACTACAGATGGAAGCCATGGGACCACTGTGGTTTAGGTAAAATCGAACAGAGGATGTGTAGTGTGAAGTTTCTAAAGAGGGAAAAGTTTATTTCATGATCGTGTTAACCACAATGCAAGACACACAGCTATAGAAAGGAACCAGTATCGCTAGACAAAAAGCAAGCTGTTCATGACCATAAGCGAAAAACAGACTTCCTGACAACGTACCTTGTTACAAATATTGCCGAAAAGAATCACCTTTAAATACAGAAGACATTCATTCTTTAAGGAAGGCTTATAAGATCCTTTTCTCTAATATTTTGCTCCAGATAGATGATCACCTAAAGCATTCATGAGCAGTGTCTTTTTTTTTTAAGTTTTCACAAAATAAGTATCTCAGATCCCTTAATTCCCTGTTTCAGTTACCAAAAACTGAATCATAAACTCACACAATATTAGAGTTGGAAAGGACCCTTGAGGTTATCTAGTAAAATCTCAAGTGGATATAAGAATTTTCTCAGCACCATCTGTCCAAGTGGTCAGCCAGCATTAGTGAAGGTGTCCAATCACTTAAGGCCATGCTCTCAAGATAATCTTTTCCATTTTTTGACAATTCAAACCAATAGAAACATTATATGCATTCAAATCAAACTTTCTGTAATCATCATCTCTTTGTCCTAATTCTGTCCTCTACCCAAGGGTCTTATATTCATATCCAGAGAAGCAGGAACAAGAGTGGCATAAAGCACAGAAACCAATTCATCTAAGATGGGACTGACCTATTTCTTGTCCTTTTCCAGGATTCAACACCTGTTCTCAAGCCCCGGGAGTCTGACAGGTAAAGGTAGAAAAAAGGATACCCCAGGGCCTCCAGGGCTACCTGGGAAAGAATATATAGGATACGCAGCTGGCAGAGGATGAATTATTTTTCAGTCTGCCCTTATGCAGGAAGTCTTGGAGTACCTTTGCAGTCTGATGCTTAGGTTAAACATAGGTTTACTATAGATTTTATGACATACTATACTGTAGCTTTTATAATTCCCTGTAGAGTTGTTTTGCCTTGAATACTTGTCCTATATTTCAAATACTTCTATGAGCTCCAAGAAAGGAATATATAACTGGCAACATTCCGTGAGTATAACAACGTGGAAATATTCATGAAAACTTGAATGAATAGGTGTATATAGTATGACAGAAATAAGACTAGACGGACTTTCAAACGTAATGTAAAATAGGACATTGCTAAAAAGCAAACCTGAGAACAGTGACTTCAGCTAATTCCAAATCTGAAGAGGATACTTTAAGTATGCAAATACAGGATTA
Organism: Neofelis nebulosa; assembly: GCF_028018385.1. NCBI lineage: Eukaryota > Metazoa > Chordata > Mammalia > Carnivora > Felidae > Neofelis > Neofelis nebulosa. The sequence continues at coordinate 35,842,794 of NC_080782.1, read as the reverse complement.
AAAAACCACACAAATATCCTTACTGTGATAACAGGATTTTAGGATATTCTTACTGCCTGCCCACTGCTATGAAAATGGACCCTAAATAATCTCCCCAATGAAACTTTCATTGACAAAACTTCATTCCCACTGGTGAGCTTTTCACTGGATATTGGGCATATTGGTAAAGATAGACAATCCAAGCTCATCAGTTAGATATAGTCCCCCAGAAGTTTTCCTGGGGATCCCATTTCTGGGACAGCTGCCTCAGCCACAGATACATTCCCACATCTGAGAAGGTACTGGACCACAAAGCCACTATGCCCTTCCTAGCAGCATTATCTCTGAGATTCAGCCTCATCAAGAGTGATAGGAGGTAGATAGGACATGCCCCAACAAGCCCATCAATTCAGCCACAGTATTCCACAGGAGATCAGTTGGATTTCGATATCAGGAAGTGGCATGAGAACTGTATTTGCTTTAAATGCCACTCCTACCTTTTTCAACTCTTAATTTTAAAAAGGTTCAATAGTCAGTCTGCACAAGACTTATAAGAACATGTTCCCTGCTCTTTGCCTGCCTCTTGGGCCTCATTTCAAACTACATGCCTCTATGATTCAGCAGTACACAATTTCTTCTAGTCCCTTATTTAATACCCATTCATATTTCAGGTCTCAGTCTGGCCATTTCTTTTTCAAGAAACTTCCCTTGACACATTCTCCACCCCAGCAGAGTAGTATCTCTCTACTACCCATTCCTATAGGGTCTCATTTGTTTTTTTGTTTCATTTTGTTTTGCTTCTAGTTTGTTAATATACTGTAATATCTGACTTCCTAACAAAAGGGATTGGGTGCCAGAATTTTAAAAAATTCTCTATTGGCATAATTTTTAGACATCAGCAGGCTGACATTAAAATACACTAGAAAAGATGTTAGGCAATCTGATGAAAAATTCATTCCTCATCCCATCTGAAAGCCACTTCCACGGTGGACCCATAGCACTACTCATCCTGTCTGAATAGATTGAAATCTTGGAGTTGGATACAAAGGTAAGGTGAATTATCTTGAGAATCAAGTAAGAAAATTCATTCAATCAATATTTTTGGACAACTACAACATATTTATACTCTAATCTCGCCACTGAAAGTATTTATTTTTAACTTGCTATTGGACCGATCTTCTCAAGTTTCTGTTTTACAGAGAACACACTTTAAGTGAAAGTATGCCTATCCTTCAGCCTTCTCTCCTCACTCAGCCCAACAATATGAGAACATGGCACCCTAAATGCTTAGATGTCTCCAAAAGAAGGGACAGACCAAGAGTGGGACAACATAGGGAACAGGACAACATGAAGTCAACAGAATTGGCCAAATGAAAACTGAGACCTGGTCCATTAAGTGTATTGGGCCAAGGAGATCAAACGCGGGTACTGATAAAATAGTATGAATACATCTGAGGGGAGAAAGGAAGATCCCCTACTTGCTACTCTTGCCTAGATTGAGATATATTTAAACTAGCAAATGTTCATAATCTTCATCAAGACTGCCATCTCCCGGGAAGATGTCAACTCCCCCAGTGACTACAGTACAGGTAGAGAAAGTAAAATTCACAGAGCAGGGAATGTAGGTTAACCCTGGTGGTGCTCATCAAATAAAATCATATATTCTGTTACATCTTCTACTTTTAAACATAAATTCTAAAATTTAATTTACAAAGGAGTTTCTGAGGCTTCCAAGTGAACAGAAAAATAGAGAGACAAAATATCTGGAAAACTGTAAACACTGTGAGACCAGTTGGAGGAACAAAGTCAGTCTTAAGTTGTTAACACCTGCTGATCAATTAAGAAGTCCAGTTCAGCTAATACAGTTTTGACTTCTCCAGCTGTTTACAGCCAAAGAATCCTGGAAGTGAATATTAGAAAATTTCTTCCAACAAATGTACAACACATGCCAGGGTGTAGATGCATAATAAACTTATAAGAAACCATGTTGACAGTTTCATTGCCTTTGGTAAGACCGTACAAATTCTTGGACATATTAGAGTAAACATCCCAGTTCTTTTTTTTCCCCTTTTTTGATCCCAAGATTCTTGATTGTAGCAAGGAAGGGGTAGTAACAAATTAAGAGAAGGCATTTTCTCTTCTAAAATTAAGTGATTCTTTAGGTGAAATTATGCAGATTCAAGATAATGATTTGTGGACTATACATAACTTCAATCAAATCCAAAAGTTCTGTTCTCTGGTTTCTGCAATTTTTATTGTGTTGCAGAAAGTTTTCTCAAAAGTGTTAAGGTTGTTTATCAAACACATCTGCTGTCTCATTCTGTATCAACAATAATAGACTGTTTATAAACTATTACACATAGCACACACTGGAGATCTCAGACATGTTAGGAAGATCTAATAAGTATATAATCAAAAAACCAGAAGGGTTTTTATAATTTAGCTCTTTATCAATAATCTTTCAAAACCGCAAGAGGAAAATGATTGTATAAACCTAGAGAACCACTTGATTGAATCCAAAAACATGGGACTCTCTTTCATAACACTGCTTCAACATTCCAATCTCGCCTAGCACAGGTAACAATTTAGAAAAGCTTGCATAAAATTTCTGGTTTTATGAACTCCCCCCTTTGCCTCCTGCAGCTGCTAAGCTTTAGAAACAAAGTTGTAGTAATCTCTTTTTTCAAGTAGTGTAAGCACTTTTTTTTTTAAAGATCCATAACTAATATATTCCAGGTCTGTTTAACCTACACTGATTACAATGAATCTCCTTTTGCCTCCATCATAAGGAAGGTTACCTGCACAAGCTTTGCCACTGTCAGGTTTCATAGGCTCTTCCCTTGTACTCCTCATTTGACCTTCTGGACACTGACCAACCTTTGCGGTTCCAGAGTCCTTGCTGGCAATCCAGGTGGTCCTGGAATCCGGCCTTTTCTCTGCTTTAATTTATAGGTCTACAACACCCCTGTAGGCCTTAAATGGTTGACTTTGGCTGTGAGACAGGAAACATTGCATCCATGTGGAATCAGATGAAAAGGGAACCTTCTAACAAAGTACTAAACATAAATCAAGGGGGGAAATAATGAATACTGTGGATTAGGGTCTCGGCTGAGTGAATTTTATATGTTACACCAAAACACTGAAGTCTGAGGTTGAAATGTTTAGTTATCACTTCATTCAAGTTAGAGAAACTCATGCCCATTGGGTTTGATGGTTGGATTAAATGCCAGGTATAAGAAAATACAATTTGCTCCCCTATAATGTGGAGAGGTGTTTCTTTTTCTGGAATGCACTTCTGTTTGAAGTAAATGAGATGTCCATTGTACAACAGATGTGCACCAAATCACCCCAAATATCCCTGCTTCCTCAAAGTGTTTTTAGTGCAACTGGCTATCACTTAGAAATGATGAGAAAACACAAGAATAAAGGTCTTACTTAACTCAACATATTCTCATTCAACAAGGGTCCCTGAAGTTTCATTTGATTTTAATAAATACATAAACTCTGCACAAATTGTATCTGCAAAAATAACTTTACATTTTTTAATGATTTTATAAACAGAGATAGAGATAAATGGTATTCTTTTTTGGATTTTCTAGAGCCTCATGCATACAGTGGTGGACCACCAGATCTCATAAGGTAAGGCCAAAGCAGTAATTGGTGGTTGCTAAAATAAGCTGGCCCAAGGAATATGTAAAATATTCCATATTCTGCCCATTCTACATGAAAAGAATAAGAAAATACTTTCACCTAGAGCAGTGCTTCTCAAAGTGTGTCCTCAGGTCAATGGGATCAGTATCAACCAGGAACTTGTTAGGAATGTAAATTCTCAGGCAATGTCCCAGACCTTTTGAAAAGAAATATGGGTGGGCCTGGAAATCTGTGTTTTAACAATCCCTCTAACAAGATTCTGAGACATGTTCAAGTGTGAGAACCACTGGTAGAGAGTCAGTACCTAGAGTTCTTCTACTCCCACTCCCACCTCCGTTAAAAATGAGATTTCTCTGCGTACCCCAAATTTAAACCTGTTTACAGCAAGTCCAAATACAGCTCTCCTAAAAGCTCTATTTTTGAAATACAGTCTGGAAAATCATTATCTCTAAATGCAAACTAGATCCTTACTTATAGAAGTCCACATCAAATACTCTTAAAGCACACAATAATGCAGCAAGAAGGGTTTGTAAACCATCACAAAGCATTGCCATCAATTAAGTTTTACTGAACAGTAAAATTCTTTTGTATTTGTACACAATAGTATGAGAAAAGAGCACTCCTCCCTTCTAACAGTCACAGTATTTTATATTTTTGTCCTCTCTCTTTCAAAACTATATACTGGCCATTTATCTATCCTTAGAATTTAACATAGTGTCTGGCATAAAAGAGTAGTGAATAATCTTTGTGAATAAATTATATAAAACAGAACTAGTAGAACTCAGTGGGGAAATCATGAATTTTGTCACAAATGGAACTAGGTTCATTTTCTGGTGCACCCATTTAGTATATAAATTGGGATTTGAGAAAATACTTAACCTCTGTAGGTTTCATTTTATATCCATAAAATGGAGATACTAAAATGTGTTAATAGTTTTTGTTTTTTTTATAAGATTATTTATTTATTTTGACAGAGACAAAGACAGTGTGAGTGGGGAGGAGCAGAGAGAGAGAGAGAGAGGAAAAGAGAGAGAAGCCCAAGTAGCCTCCGCAGCACAATCAGCACAGAGCCCAACATGGGTCTCGAACCCATGAACCCACAAGATTATGACCTGAGTCGAAACCAAGAGTCGGACACTTAACCGACTGAGCCACCCAGGTGCTCCATGTTAATAGTTTTTAAATGAAAACTAAAACTCTGTGTAAGCATGTCACACAATAGTTAGCTTGCTAAAGAATTATGGTTTCCTTTCTTCTCTTTTCCACGATAAACATGGTACTCTTATCATACATAGGGCTTTCCCTCTCAGTGATGATGTAATACATATTATACAGAAAAGCCACGTATGTTATAAACAAAAACACACATCTTACACTGTCGGAAATTCTGGTGGAGTTTTGTATGAGGAGTTCACATCTCCTTTTATCAGGTGTAGTGATGCCATAAGCAAAGAGGAACCAATAACAGAAGTCAGAATCATTGCCTTGAATAAAATTCAGTGAAGCTACGTATATTGTTGAACCCTTATTGGATCTTTTACAATATCAAAATTGCTTTTAAGTTATCTTGATGGACATTTTGCCCAACCCATTGTAGTGATTCTTTACTTGTGGCAAAAGAATGTAGGCAATTCTCTTTCCATAGTAATATAGAAACGAATCCTTTCTGCAGATTGCCCCAGAAATATGCAGTGAACACTCAAAAACTACATTATTTACCACACAACAGCAGCCAGAAAATTGTTCTTGGTTTTACTCAGAATTCAAAGATTTACTTATTTATTTTAATGTTTATTTTTGAGAGAGACAGAGTGTGGGCAGGGTAGGGGCAGAGAGAGAGGGAGACACAGAATCTGAAGCAAGCTCCAGGCTCTGAGCTGTCAGCGCAGAGCCCAAGGCAGGGCTCGAACTCACAAACCGTGAGATCATGACCTGAGCTCAAGGCAGACACTTGACCAACTGAGACACCCAGGCACCTCAGTTTTACTCAGAATTCAAATTGAACTTATCAAAGAGAAGCCAACAAACAGTAAATGGGAAGGATAGATAAGAAAGCAAGGGCCAAACTCTATACACACATACTTGGGGAAGAGATGTGCGAACAAAGCAACACATAAAAAGTTGCCAAGCCATTCTGACACCTGCCCAGGGTATCAGAGTCCACACTTCCCCTACAAGCAGGGCATATATCTATATCCACTTCTCAAATTAACACTCTAACCTCACCAGGATGTAAATCCTTAGCCCAATGTTCGAGGCCAGCAATAGAAAAGGGCTTCAGGGATTATGACTTAGAACTCTGAAAGCCTTCACTGGACTAAGAAAATCAAAACACTCACTGGTTCTTCCAAGAGCCTCAAGATCAAGCAGAAGTGACAGAGGGTTGTTCTGAGACTAACTGAAATTCTAATCTGGATTCATCAGCTTTCCATTACCTCTTTGTATTCACCCTTTTGTTCAATTACTAGTCCTTTTATCACTACTTGGATTTTCCTACTTCCAACCATGGACTTGCTTCTATACAGAAGTAGAAAACACTGTAGGAGAGATATGACCTCACCATGCCTCTGTTTCATCATTTGTAGAATGGGGCTATCATCTTATCCTCTGTGGCTTGTGATATGTCTAATGGGGCTATCCTATTGTCCTATCATGTAGGACAATATAATAAATTACATGAAAAGTAATTTGCCTAATTCCTAGCACATAGCCAATGCCCCATATATGCAATAAGATCTAAAGTCATTTCCACATTTTCCCTATGGATTTTCCTTTAAACCATAAAGGTCAAGTGTAGAAGTCAAAGAGAAAAATTTGTATTCGTATTAAACTAACCTCTTCCACTCATGCTTTATGGTTGGAAAAATAAACCATAACCATGAGTTTATGTCACACATCTTCTTTCTCAATTTAGAATCTGTAGGCTCCTATACAACTCAATAGGAGCTCATTTTTATTTTAAAACACCTAAAAACACATGCTCAGAATATAACAATTATTCTGATCTAGATCTACCCAATTACATTCCTTGCTGGCCTCTTAAATATAACCTTAAGTTTATGTAATCCACAAAATTTAGCTCTGCATGAATTTCTAACAAATATTACAAAAATGGATGAGATTGGGAATCAGAGTAATGTATAAGTGACTGAAATGTTTCCCACTTAGATTTGAGTTTGTGAATATTATAGGACTTCTGGGAAATATTTTCCATTTTTCTCAAATAAATCACACTATTTAAAATGCCTATCCATATTCCTAAGAATTTGGCTATTAATAATATTAAACACCTAATGGCAGAAGAAAATTGACTTATTTAGGGAAATTAAGTTTTGATATTTTATCAGACTATAAATTCAAATAAACACACTGACAACCCTAAAATTAACATTCAAGAAGAAATAGAAGTTAGTTGAGTGTAAGTCAAATAGACATGTCCAAGATTTAAAGAAATAAATCTCCCCAGGGGCACCTGGGTGGCTCAGGTGGTTGAGTGTCCAACATTTGATTTTGGCTTAGGTCAGGATCTCGTGGTTCATGGATTCGAGCCCCATTTTGGGCTCTGCGCTGACAGAGCAGAGCTTGCTTGAGATTCTCTCTCCCTTTCTCTCTGCCCCTCCCCCTCATGTGCCCTCTCTCACTCTCTCTCAAAATAAATAAGCATTATAAAATAGTAAATCTCCCCAAACATGGTGTATCTGGGGGCATTTTTATACATAGAGCATTCTCAACCTTTCCTTTAAAACAATATGGAGTATAATAGCATCAATATCAATAAATTAAGGCATTTGAAATAACTTGTGAAAGATTTTTCTTACAACACTTACATATTCTTCAGAGACTTATCCTTTCACTTCAATTTTTTTTCAAAATAAAAAAGGCAGTATTTTCCACAAAAGGCAAGGCACACAACAATTGCAAAATATAGAATAATGGTAATTATGTTTGTGAAATTATATTTGTGAAAACTGTATTTGTACCTTATCCAAAAAAAAAAGTCATTTCTGAATGTTATCAAAGTATACAACTATCTGAAGTAGAAAGTAAAAATCTTGAGTAATCAAGACTTAGTTTGCCCAAGTTCAAAACTCTTTCACAAAACTCCCCATTACTCAATTTAGAAATCTATAATAACTGTGTTCAGTTAAATATGAATATGTAACACCACTCAATCAGCCCAACCATCCTAGAGGAGGGGCCAAGGATACAGATTGTTCTTATTTATTAAATGTGACGTAACTAGAGACCGCAGTCATAGTCAAGAATTTGTACCCACCCCTTTCCACCACACAACACATGCAAAGCAGGTGCCTTGCTATTCAATTAAAATCAGATTGAAAGGGATCATTTTTATCTCTTGTTATTATGTATCTAAGAAACGAGACATAATAGGGGAAAGATATGCCAACATGAGAACAAACAATGGGGTACCACAGACAATTTTTTTTGCAGCCAGACAACTATGCAGTACCAAGTTTCCAAATAGATTTATTTTAGTACATGGCCTTCTCTACACAAAGACAAGTTTCTCTTAATTTTTCTACAAACTCCCAGGAAAAACTGGGCTCTACACAGAAAACCAACTCCATAGGCCCAAGTTTTCTGAGTTTCTCAGAGTCCAAAGGGACATTTCATATTAAAGACAAAAGTGATTCTGAGCCCATGACCTTGCTCTTCCACATGCCTCAATAATCCTTCCATTGATTTTCTAAGCAAGAGCCACCTTGCCAAAATTTCACTAACACTCAGCCCATTAGCACAGGGGTAAATATTCACATGTACATTGTTTTGCTATAACTTCTACAAGGTCAACTTGAGATTCACAATTTTAAAATGAGACAAGTAGATAAAGGGAACTGTTATTAACCAAAGAGAGTACAGGCATTCTCAAAACACACGGGTGGAAGCCATCTACTACTGTCAACCAGTGGGAGTAGATTTGGATGTATTCTTTGAGTCTTATCTCCAACAGCAATCAAGCATTACCCCTACAATCAAGCATGTCAGGGGTTCAATATTTAGGAAAGCTAGTAGGAAATCCTCAACAAGAGTTTGAGTGGGAAGGGAAAGAGAAAGAGAAAGAGAAAGAGAAAGAGAAAGAGAAAGAGAAAGAGAAAGAGAAAGAGAAAGAGAAAAAGAAAGAGAGAAACAGAAAGGAAGGAGGGAAGGAATGGGGAGGGGGAGGGAAGGGAAAGAGAAAGGAGAGAGGGAAGGAAGGGGGAGGAGAAGGAAGGGGAGAGGGAGAGAGGAAGGAAGAAAGAAGAGAGAGGGGAAAAAAGAAAGGAGAAAGAAGAGAGGGAAGAAGGGAGAAAGAAAAGGAAAAAAGAGAAGAAAGGAATAAAGGAAAGAAAGAGAAAGGGAGGGAAGAAAGAAGGAAGGAAAGCAAGAAAGCAAGAGAAAGCTAGAGAAACCAAGAAAAAGAAAAAGACAGACACTGGCCTTTCAATTGATGGACATTTTGGAAGCATGAGAGAAAAGAATTCTAATGTTTCCCTTACCTCAAATTTTGTTTTTGTACATACATACAACTTGTTATTCAACATGAACAGTATTCAAATAGTGTTTGAAACATGTAAAATAAGATCATTCTATTATGTAAAAATTTAAAACTACCTTTAAGAAGTACTGTTCCTCTGTATTGATGTTTCTAATGTGAGAAAAGTACATAAATTGGATGACCTAACGATTGCTATTTGTATCTTGCATAGTTCACACAGTGGCTCAGCCATGGTAGGCATTCTATAATATATAGAAGAGTAAATGAATGAATAAATGAACATCTTAGACACAGAATTACCAACACAAGGCTTGCTAGAGTCTCTGGCTCCCTCTAGTTCAAACAAATGCCAAACACATGCATCCCACATATGGTTCTCTGTAGGCTCTTCCCACTCCCATCCTCTCATTAATGACTTGCTTTTCCTGAAAGGAACAGTTGTAGATAAATACCAGGTGAAAGATGGTGCCTAAATAAGGTTCTGGAAGTGATTTTTGAGGTGCTAGAAGCTCCCACACATTGAGAGACCTCCCACAAGCAATTTTCTTGGGGCCAACTCCAAATAAGAAGGATTGATGGTCTGCTTCCTGTAATAGCACCTAGTTATCCATCTTAATCTAGTGTTAACTGAAGGACTTAGCTACAGCAGAAGAGGAAGAAAGAGGTGAATTGAGAGAACATTTGTTATGACCCTGATAGGGAAATGAGGCACTCAGAAGATGCCACCCTTTCCTGGAAGGAACATAAGACAATTGCACACACTCACAGCAGGTAGCTACTGCCTAACTCCAAATAAAATTTAAGAGAGCAAAAAACAAAAACAAAAACAGATGAAAAATAGAAATCAAGAAATGAATGTAGGAGAAGTATTAAGCTTGATCAGACACTGAAATCCATCAATTTGAGAAAACAGATTAAAAAATGCTCTGAAGCCAACATTTTATCTATTCCATTTATCTATTCAAACACTGCATTTCCCAAGACATGTTTGTCACATAAAATTCTAATCAACTTCCTCAAAAACTTGCCATATTTGTCCAATGTGTGAAATGTGCTGTTTGATAAAAGTGAAGTACAAAAATGTTAGGAGCTTAAAAAATGGCTTCTTTATACTTAGCTAAGGTGACTTGGATGGAAATAATGGAGTGCTAAGGCACTGCTTGGCCAAAGGGCTAGCACTGGGTTGTAGCTAATTTGGGGGACTCCTTTCTCCATCCTTTAACCTTCCCTTTCTCTCTCCTACATCAAGGAAGAAGGTGAATCAATCAGAAAGATACTGCCATACTCCAGGGGGGAGTACTTTATCTAAAGTATTTGGATAAATACAAATTTATCCTCCCCTCCCCCAATACAACTGGCCTGGGATCAACCTGGTAAATATTCTTAGCTGAGATTTGAATTTTGAGGTAGTAGTGCTAGCTTAGTTTGAGTGCTCCCATAAGCAAACTCCGGCATATGGATTCAAGAACCAATAGTTTTTACTTGGAAAATGCAAGAGCACCAGGAGGAGGAGGGGAGGTGAAACAAAAGAAAGTCAATGATGAGGCCATTATCAAGCTAGCTTCTCCTGTGAGGCAACCAGAACTCACTTCCTTTGCAAACAGTATAAAATAAAACCTATTACAGTAATTCCACCTAAGAAGAGAGAAAGCCTGTGTATTTATATACTGGCTCTCATCAGTCCTTGGTGAGGGCTGAAGGATATTAACCAGCTAGTATTTTCAATCTGCCACATGCAAATTGAATAGCTTTTGTAGATTCAGAGAAAGCTCTCAGGCAGAGGCAGATACTGATAGTTAGAGGTCCACTTTGGCAAACCAAGGCAGTAAAGCCAGAGGTATATGGGCAGGCACCCAAGATGCTGGGGCAGGTTTTAAAATGACTCACAGTGGTGGCCTTTTGTTGCAAATGTTTAGTAGGGCAGCTACAGGAGAACATTAACATTGTAACCAGTGTGTTCCTGTAACTATGATATCATTTTGATGTCTGCTGCCTCACCTGCCCTTTTAATTTTTTTAATTTTATTTTTTTAATTTACATTCAAATTAGTTAGCATATAGTGAAACAATGATTTCAGGAGTAGATTCTTTACCCCTTACCCATTTAGCCCATCCCCTGTCCCACAACCCCTCCAGTAACCCTCTGTTGTTCTCCATATTTAAGAGTCTCTTATGTTTTGTCCCCCTCCCTGCTTTTATATTATTTTTGCTTCCCTTCCCTTATGTTCAACTGTTCTGTGTCTTAAAGCCCTCATATGAGTGAAATCATATGATTTTTGTCTTTCTCTGACTAATTTCACTTAGCATAATACCCTCTAGTTCCATCCACGTAGGTGTAAATGGCAAGATTGCGTTCTTTTTGATTGCCAAGTAACATTCCATTGTATGTATACCACATCTTCTTTATCCATTCATCCAGCGATGGACATTTGGGCTCTTTCCATACTTTGGCTATTGTTGATAGTGCTGCTATAAACATGGGGGTGCATGTGTCCCTTCGAAACAGCACACCTATATTCTTTGGATAAATACCTAGTAGTGCAATTGCTGGGTCGTAGGGTAGTTCTATTTTTAGTTTTTTGAGGAACCTCCATACTGTTTTCCAGAGTGGCTGCACCAGCTTGCATTCCCACCAACAATGCAAAAGAGATCCTCTTTCTCCACATCCTCGCCAACATCTGTTGTTGCCTCAGTTGTTAATGTTAGCCATTCTAACAGGTGTGAGGTGGTATCTCATTGTGGTTTTGATTTGTATTTCCCTGATGATGAGTGATGTTAAGCATTTTTTCATGTGTCGATTGGCCATGGATGTCTTCTTTGCAGAAGTGTCTATTCATGTCTTTTGCCCATTTCTTCACCAGATTATTTGTTTTTTGGGTATTGAGTTTGATAAGTTCTTTATAGATTTTCTCACCTACCCTTTTCTAAGTCTGATTCTCCTACCTTCCCCTTGATTCTGTAGAAGTCCCCTAGTATCTTCCAAATAAATTTATTTTCTATTGAATTTAACAAGTGTTAGTTTCTCTGGCTTGCAACAAAGAACCTAGATGTCTTATACAATGGTGCTCAAAGTGTGGTAAAGATCAGATGGTGGGTGCTGCCTGGGGCGAATCCTGAGCCAAAGCAAAGCCTCTAAGCTTTCTAAGCAAAGTCATGCTGCCTTCAGAATGCAATTATTCCAGAAACTATGCAGTCTCCTTCTGAAAACATCTTCTGACTTACCAGTGGGCCTTGATGGGTGTGAATGCCTCACTGAGACACCACGTAATCAGAGGATTAGAGCAGCCAAGAATAAGTTGGATATAGTACAAAACAAGCTGCTATAATAAAGAAACTCGAAACTTGAGGATTCATTTTCTCTCACAGTTAATTATTCAGTGGTGTCCAGAAGTATCTACAAGTGATCCATCACCAAGAGATGGTTCTGTTCTAAAAGGTTCTCTGTCTCATTTCTTTACTATCTCCTAGAGTATAATACTCATCTTCATGGAAAAAAAACAAAAAAACAGGAAATGAAAAACAAAACAACAAAACAAGAAAAAAAAATACGGCTTAACAACATGCCCATATGCCAATTATAGAAAGTAGCCAGGAAAGAAAGTACAGGGCAATTTTTTAAACAAGTAAACCAAAACATTACTTCCAAGCACATTCCATTAGCAAAACCATAGAAATGGAGCCGTATCAGCTGCAAAGGAGACGGAGAAATGAATTCTCTAGTGAAAGCAGCCGTATGCCCAGGTAAACACTGAATATAGAGAAAGGGGAGAATAAATTTGGGAAGAACACTAGCAGTCTTTTCTGAATCTAGCCATAAACCAGGCCTGTGTAACACCATTCCATTAAGTAGCTAAATCAGATAGATGTAGGTTTTAGAGACAAATCACTTACATTCTCTATGTGCCCAAACCTGCAACACTGCCATTCAACTCACACTTAAGACCTCATGGAGTGATCTCTATAACCAGTGGAAAGAGAAGGACACTCTCAAGCCTAGTTTCCAGGTATCTGTGACAACAGTTAAAACCTGCTTACTGTGGAGATATAGTGACACTGAAAATTGCCTCTGTAAAAGGGAGAACTAAGAGCAACAGTTAGAAGAACAGATATACATGGGTTTCTGGCTGGTAGATACAAGGTTTAATTGAACAGTCAAGGATATGAAAGAAACAATATGGGGAGACTACTGACAAAAAGGGTTGGAGATACGTTATACGGGTGGATTTCTTGGAATAAGCGTTAAAAAACGTGTGCCAGGTGAATATCCACATATACACACACAAATCACACACACAAATCCTTGAAGAACAAGTCCTTAACAATCAGGTAGACATGATTTGGTTATGGTTCCAGCTTGAAAACAAGCCCTTGCAAGGCTACGCTCTGGCCCCATAAGAGAAGATATACATGTAACAAGTATGTCTGAGTCCAGAAAGCAAAGGATAGAAGTGAGAATGATGCTTCTCAATAAATGACACATTTACAATTTATGTTTCTCCATCTTTGAGACTCTAGAATTTACCAGTTAAAAAAAAAAATTTAGTACATATACTTAAAAAAAAAAAAATACTTCCAAGACAGAACAGGAAGCACAACAAAAGTTCTTTTGAATGAATGGGTGAGGAGACAGCCCCGGACCCTCAAGGGGAAACAGTTTACCTGCCTACCCACTTCCCTTGACACCACTTTTGCTGAGGTCACATTAAACTACTCACAATTGTCCAAACTGTTAACTTTCATGCCTCTGGGCCTTTGTACTTGGAAACCCTTCTGCCTTGAGTATCCCCTACCACTTCTCATCTTTCAAAGCCCAGATCAAAAAGTCACCTTCTGTGGATGCCTGGATGGCTAAGTAGGTTGAGCTTCCAACTTCAGCTCAGGTCATGATCTTGCAGTTCATGAGTTCAAGCCCCACATCGGACTCTGCACTGGTGATGCAGAGCCAGCTTAGGATTTTCTCTCTCTCTCTCTCTCTCTCTCTCTCTCTCTCTCTCTCTCTCTCCCCCCTTTCTCTCTCTCTGCCCCTTCCCCACTTGTGCTCTCCCTCTCTCTCTCTCAAAATAAATAAACTTAAAAAAAAAAATCACCTTCGCTGTGAAGTCTTCCCTGATACACTCAGGGTTTGTTACCATAAGCTTTATACATAAGTTCACACACCAGTCACAGCCCTTTTCACATCCCATTGTTACCATTTGTTTACATGTCTATAGCCCTAATTCCACTGCAAACTTCTGACCAAAAGCATTATTTCGAGAACTGCTAGCTTATACAGACTTAAAGAACTGCACATTTCTGACCAAGTAAGGTGATTTATTTTAGCAAGATATATTCAGTGCCTCATTTGGCCAAGAATTATAACATCTACTGTGATCCTTCGCACAGAGAAGGCTCTGAATATATCTTGTTTAAATTAATTACTAAGCTTTTGCAAACAATATACAGAAATTAGAAGTGTGAGAAAGTTTCACACTAGGAATGATGTCAGAGTTAAGATATGTATCAGGAATGGGGCGCCTAGGTGCCTCAGTTGGTTAAGAATCTGACTCTTGATTTTGGCTCAGGTCATGATCTCACTGTTTGTGAGTTTGAACCCTGTGTTGAACTCCCTGCTGACAGTGTGGAGCCTGGTTGGGATTCTCTCTCTCTCTGTCTCTCCCTCCCTCCATCTCTCTCTCTCTCTACCCCCCTCTCTCTCACACACACAAAATAAACTTAAAAATAAGATATGTATCAGGAATCAATCACAAAGGGGGGTATTTTCTTGATCATCTTGATCAGTTTAGGCTCTCTGTGTTGTGTGCCTTACCTCTTTCCTTTGATAGGTATTTGGCCTCTCAAGGACCCAGCCATGTTAGAAATAAACTAGATACTCATTAAATGTTTGTATAAAGGATGACTGAATGAATATACAGAACTAGGGATCCTACCACAGCATAGTCTCTACCAGTTTTATATATAATTGGATAATGTTTATGAAAATGCACAGAATTCTGCTTAAAAATCACAACCTTAAACTTTATCAGAATGCAGTTATTCATTCCTTTAACTTTTTATAACCAAAAGTGATTATCTCTACAACAGAGCACATAAGCATCATTAAGAGACTAATACCATCAATTGAATTTAATCAACATTATATAACAGACTATACCAAAAATATATTCATATTCCAACCTAACTCCCTATACATTTGGTTCATTATACAGAAGGTAAGAGTGTAAGTAACTATTTCCCTAGGCAAGATTTTTCAAGGTGTAGCTCTTCCTTGTGTGTCCATATTTATTATTTTGAATTTTTTTTTTTTACAATGGGAAAGCTATTTTCCTTTATCCAAGAAATTACTTACAATATGGAAATCATTAGTGTGCTCAAATATGGAATTCAGAAATGGGAAAATGAAGCCATAAATGAAACAGACTATTTGACAATGAGATTAATAACCTGAAGCCCAGAAACAACTCGATTTTGTTCCTTAAAAAGTCTCCTATACTACTATGAACAGTATTTATTAATTCTCATGGCTATGCAATATTTGGGGTTTAGATGGTCACTCTCCAACTCTTTAGCAAAGGGATTTTCAAAAATTCTGGTAACAAAGGAGTTAATGGAGTGGCATTGCTATTAAAAGATTTATGCTGACCAGGTGTTTGAGTTGCTTGAAAAGTCAACCATTTAACATACAACCTTTCTGTTGTAAATACTGTACCACCAGAAGACAGATTAAACAGTTTTGTATAAAACTATGGTTTAAAAAGAAATAGGGATAATGAAAAAAACATTGTGTCCAACTTTTCTTGAGTAAATTGCCAAACATGTGACCCTCAGAATGCCACAGTGTCCTTAAACCAGTAACTCAAGCTGTCTCACCCAGAGACAAACGCGGTGTTTGGAGCTTTAAAACATTAATATAAATATAGAATATGCATACCAGAAACAGATTAATGACTCCTCTAATCACATATACAATTATATAGGTCACATGTGAAAACCCATTCAAAGAACCCCTAGAACATCAGACTTCAAGGAGACTCAGTTTCTCTGACTTAAGAGGTTAACCTGTTAACCCTGTCACCTTCACACTATTTCACTGGAAATCCCGCCTGTTTGGGAAAATTGTGGTTTTTTCAGGCTTACAATCTTGAGCTTGCCTTACACAAACTAACCACTAAAAATGGGGGGGGGGGGGGGAGGCTGCTTTTCACAAAATGAACATTATAGAAACTAACCTCAGAGTTAAACACTACAATCATTCACAGGTGGGATTTCCCAAGATTTTGTAACTTTCCATGAAGGGATTTACATAGGCCCAAAAGAAGCCTCTGCTGAAATAGGTTTTTAAGCAGTAAAGTAACTGTATCTGTTCATAGTTACCAAGCTGTTGTGCTTTTTGTTTAGTAGGTCAACATACTGTCGTCTTAATTTGCGTCTGGGCCTATCACGCAAGGGCCACTGCCTCACAGAAGGTTTTAATCAAAGCAGCCAAACCAACAAAATAGGACATCCTGGTCAGAATTACTCTTTCAACCTCATTTTGAACTGCTGTTTTTTCAGAGGTTTGGCAAATTTCACGATAAGCCACTTACCAAAGTGTTCACATTTAATGAGAGGCAATTTTTACATAAAAAATAATCTTCTGTCACCCAGTCCTCTAAATGTCAAATACCCCCATGGTTAAATGAAGAACAGTGCTACATTTTCAACCAGCCTGCCAGGAAAACTTAAAGCAGAGTCTAAAACCGTGCTGTTCTCTAAAAAGACTTTTCTACGTGTATTCCTAGAACCCAGATCCCCACCTTAAAAAAAAAAAAAAAAAAAAAAAAAAAAAGATTCTGTATATGTTTCTGAGCTTCCCATAAACATAAGGACCACAGCATTACACAATATTGAGCTTTGAGTATCTGCACCCATCTTTCTGCTCTATGTTGCTTAGGCCTCACAGACAAAACAACTTGTACGTTATTACTAGCGCCCACTACTACTCAATGAAACAGAAAAACAACCCAGTGTCATCAAGAATTACTAGATTCCCTTGGGGCGCCTGGGTGGCTCAGTCAGTTAAGTGGCCAACTTCGGCTCAGGTCATGATCTCGCGGTCTGTGAGTTCGAGCCCCACACAGAGTCGGGCTCTGTGCTGACGGCTCAGAGCCTGGAGCCTGTCTCCGATTCTGTGTCTCCCTCTCTCTGACCCTCCCCCGTTCATGAAGGGATTTACATAGGCCCATAGGCTCTCTCCCTGTCTCAAAAATAAATAAAATGTTTAAAAAAAAAAAAAAAAAAAAAAAAAAAAAAAAAAAAGAATTACTGGATTCCCTGGGGTGCCTGGGAGGCTCAGTTGGTTAACAGTCCAACTCTTGATTTCAGCTCAGGTCATGAGTTTGAGTCCCAAGTTGGGCTCCACGCTGACACTGCAGAGCCTGCTTGGGATTCTCTCTCTCCTTCATTCCCTTCCCCCTCCCCCTCTCACACGCTCCCGTTCACTCTCACTCTCATTCTCTCTCACTCTCTCAAAATAAATAAACTTAAAAAAAAATTACTAGATTCTTGGAGCCACAAGAATCTAGGTTGGGAGCCACAACCCCGAGACTTCCAGACTGTTCACAAACAGTCCATAGGTCAAGCCTGAGGCATATTTAACATCATTTCAACTGAAGACCATCCTCTCTGCATCCACATATTCATAACATCTTTTTTTTTTTTTTTTTTTTTTTGCCAATAATTTGTTGAGGTCGGAGGTTCTTCCTTAAAAAAAAAAAAAAAAAAAGTAAAGTTTCATTTCTCTCAAAGATAGATAGGAGGAGGAGGTTAATTTTTAAAGGCCCAATTTTCAGGCACATTCTAAGATTTACACAGAGGTGACATATGTACATGCATGTGCAAGCAAGTGGCCACTATGCGTCAGAATTAGGGATCAGGCCTCCCAGCCCTACCTCCTGGTACATGTGCCTAATAACCTCCATGTGCTTGTCTAACTCCTAATTTAGGCCTGATTCCTCCAGTCACTGTTCCTGCTTCAACCACGGTGGCAGCAATGATTGGGACCAGACTGGAGACACCTCATGAACCCCTTCCCTCCTGCAATCTGAAAGCATAGACAAAGAGATCCCAGGACAAAGCAGGCAGGTGGTCTTCTGAAAGGAGTGTTCCAACCAGAGCAGTACAAAACATCTGAATCAGTCCATACACCCAAACAGGTCCAGTGACTAAGACTTCCTGCAATCTGCGTCAACATGCATGTATGTGTATGTTTGTACAATGGTTTTCCTTTTCTTTTCTCTTCCTCATTGAAATCTGTATAAATGTATTCCAAGACGTACTTTAGTGTTTCACTGAACAGTCAGAATTGCTCTTTAAAAGATTAAAATTAGTCAAAACTTTAGACAATTAAAATTGGTCAATAAAATTTTTAACCATGGCAGAGAACAACCCATTTTTTTCAAATCATTCTATGGCAGTTCACATTTTATAAGTTTACTCCATTCTTATAGTTCCTTTGTGCTTTTTAAAAAGTGTTTTGTTTACTGAGCAAATTTTTATTGGGCTTACGAGAACTTTGTTAGATCCTGGAAACAAAACAGAGAAAAGAGGTATTATCCCTGCTATCCTGAATTTAGCTTTTGGATGGGGCAATAGATCTTTCAATAACAGAGCATTACAAAATTTTCTTTACAAAATGCTGTCCTGATAGCTGAAAAAATGAATGAAAACGTCTCAAAGACCCATAATGTCATTAACAATATTCTGAAATTCCTTCCATTATTGGTTGGATTGTGTTCTACCAAACTTCATATGAAGTCTTAATGCCCATTACCTCAGAATGTAACATTATTTGGAAATACGGTCTTTATAGAGGTAATCAAGTTCAAGTGAGATTACTAAAGTGGCTCTAATCCAATAGGACACCTGTCATAGTGGGTGATGCTTCTAAAAGCCAAGGAATGCCAAAGATTACTAGAAAACCACCAGACACTAGAAAAGAGGCATGAAACATTCTGACAGCTCTCAGAAAAAAAAACCAATCCTCAAATACCTTGATCTCAGACTTCTAGCTCCCAGAACAGATTTCTTTTTTTTAGACCACCTACTTTGTGTTACTTTGTTACAGAAAATTAACACATCTTCTAAAAACAAATATTTCTACTCCTTTAAAGCAAATAAAGTAGGGCTGTGGAGGTAGGGACAATTCTAACTGAAGGAAATTTGTAATTAACAAATTTTTAAATGACAACATAAAGACTTCAGTTGAGCTTCAATCCATATATGCTTTAAAAAAAGAGAGAGATGTATAGCTCCAAATTAAAGAGATTTATTTTTGTTTCTAATGTAAAATAAACTCCTAAGAACACATTGGTGGGACATTTGGAATTATAGTTCACAAATATGACCATCGTATTATACAAAGAAAATAAATACAATAGAGAAGTAGACAAAATAGCTTCGTATTCTGGCCAGGGCAGGATCTTTAAACATACATCTAAACTCTAACAAGTTCAAGTACGTGTTCAAAATCAAACAAAGAAAAGACACTGCTTGACTTAACATAAAAAATTAGCAATGTAACCATATTGTATTTCAGAAGATAAATTCTGATTTTTCCCTCAAATACATACCTCTGCAACTGTATTGAAAGTGTCCAATAAAGTGACAGAAGTTATAGGACTCAAACCTTTATTGTTTAAGTTGACAGAAGAAACACAATTTAAATGCATAGCCAAATTAGGTTTGAATCCATGATCTCCTATAATGCTATAGGGGAAAAATACATAAAGATGAAGTAAATGCTAAACTGAATGCTGTTTTGAGTTAATAAAAAGTTCCAAATTTAATATCCCTGACCCATCATTTTTGAATGGCTATTCTGCCCCTTAATTCTTGTCATTTTTTAAATTTGGAAACTTTTCCATATTTATGTTTACTTATGAAGACTTAATAAAATAGAAAAATTGCAGAGACACAGGCCTAAAGACTAAATGTTTAAAGCAATCTGTTATTTTATAGTTGTAGCTGAATAAGTATGTCTCCTATCAGTTTTATTTCTCCTGTGACACAGCAAATGGCCATAATCTTCCCTCATCTATCCATTATCACACAAAAAAGGAAACAACGGTTTATTATCCTAATTACTTACATCCTCACAGATTCTCCTAAATATTAGCAACTAACATCAGGTAGTTAGATGCTAATTAAATAACTAAACAGGTAGTTTAGATGGCTTTTAAAGACTCATCCGTATAATTTGCTAGTATAAATATAGAACTGTACACCCAGAACCAAGGCACAAAGACAGTTAAATACTGCTATGAACTGAATGTTTGTGTCCTCTTCCCCATCACGCTAAATTCATATGTTGAAGTCCTAATCCCCAATGTGATGGTATTTGGAGGTGGGGCCTTCAGGAGGAGGTAATTAGGTCATGAAGATGGAGAAACTCATGAATAAGATTAGTATCCTTGTAAGAAGACACGCAAGATAATAGCTTTCTATCATGTCACGACACAGCAAGAAGACGGCTATCTGCAAACCAGTTAGAGAGCTCTCACCAGACACTGAATCTGCCAGTACAGACCTTGAATTCTCAGGCTCTAAGTGGACACAATATTTGTTGTTTAAGCCATCCAGTCTGCAGTGTTTGTTGTAATAGCCCAAACTGCCTAAGACAAGTATTTCCAAAAGAAAATCTATTTTGATAAAAGTGTGATTTGTAGCATGAATTCCTACTTAATTATTTTCTGTTGACCTTAGAGCGCGAGTCACTATAGGGTACAACAAAAGAGATGGGAGGGAGCCTTAGATGAAGTATTTTCTGTACAAGATGCAGTTGGTGATTAATACCAAAATGTCTGGCAGCTAGGGAATCAAGTAAGAACCAGAAAGCAAGTGACTTAATCATGGCCAGTGAAAGCCAGCAGATTAATAAGGAGGAATAGTAGTAAGTAGGAGAAATAAAAGCTTGAAATGGTTAAAAGTTTATAAGAACACAAGTAAATTCTATTCCATGGCAATGGAGATTCTTTGTTGAAGGATCTCTCCTACTTGCCAAAAGTATAGGTAGCCTCAGAAGCTAAACCTATGGACATAGAGAAAGCATTTACAGCTGGTCAAAATTTGAAAGGAAGGAAAGGCAAAACCTGATTAGATCCTAATTGTGGAGATGTAGAAGAAAGGTGTTTTGAAAGCAAGAAATTGTACAAAAAGAAATATAGTAATATGGGCATGTTCTAGTTTCATCCATGATGGAGTAGCTATTATTGGACTTAACTTCTTGCTATAAACAAGTATGAAATCCAGACAAAACATATATAACAACTGTTTGCAGGCACTGGACAGCAGCCAATGCAGGGCTATGGTCCTTGAGAGAAAAGAGGCAAACAAAATAAACGTCACATAAACCCCAGATTTCCTCCTAGGGGCATTTTCCAAACCACAGCTCAGGGAAATAAAGCCTAAGTAAAGATAATAGTCCTGTTGGACAACAGAAACAGAAATCAGTGCTCTGGGCAGCCAAGAAAACTAAAGCAGAGTAGCTGGGTCCCTGAGTGGAGAAAAAAACAAAACAAACAACAACAACAAAACACTACAGACAAGGAGCCCTAATAATTTGTCTAAAACTTCCCCTCAGGTCTTTAGTCAATTTGTAAGGTGTACATATAAAGGGCAAAGATTTGGAAACTAGCCAAGATAACCACTGGATGCTGGAGAGCAGAGCAGAGATTTCCAGGGTCACAAGGTATGGGTCCAGGATTTAGAGACTGGGGCATCAATTTGAGATCCCAAAATGCCACCTCCTAGAATGTGGAATAAAAATCTCTCCGTTTGTAGAAAGGGCATGAGCAAAACTGAAGACTTGTCCTCACAAAGCTTAACATACCTTGGTAAGATGTAGGTGATCCACAAGTAATTTTACTCCCTACTAGTACAAAATTTAGTACAAAATTTAGCACACTTCAGAACAGAATTCACAGCATATACAACATGTACACAATGTTAGTTATACAATCAAAAATTACTAAACATGTTAAAAATCAGTAAAAAAAAAAAAAAAAGTCCAATAATCGAGATAAAAAAATATAATCCGAAACAAATGAGTCAAGTAATAAAGTTAACAGAGGAAGTATCCAAGTATGATGAATATACTTAAGAGGGAAAAATGGGCAGAATGGATTAAAATCTATAAAAAGATTAAAATAGACATTCTAGAAATATAAAATACATTATCTGAACTGAAGAATATATAGACTTAGCAGACTAGAAACAACAGAAAACTGGATTAGTGATTTGAACACAATAGAAAAATATCTCAATAGAAGTCCAGAAAGAAAGAAATCACAAAAAGAAATACAGTACTTGACTCAGATAGAATCAAGTTATACTTTAAAGGCTGTTCTAGATAAATATGTTCTGGCAAATATTAAAAGCAAGCCTTGAAAATGCCAAAATGATTCCAAGTAACTCAATTTTCCACAACAAAACATAAAAAGAGAATATAAGATCCAGCCCCAAACACAAGAACAGTTCATGTTCTATGAATTTTAGGCTCTCATGCTCTATATAAAGTACTATATTTTTTAAAAGGTAGACTGTGATAAGTTAAAGATGCATACCGCAAATCCTCAAGCAAGAACTAAATGTGAACCATAATACACCAAGGGTGAACCCTAATGTAAACTATGAACCCTGAGTGACAGTGATGTGTCAATGTACTTTCGTGATTTGTAACAAATATATTACTCTGGTGAGGGGTGTGGATAATGGGGAAGGCTATGCATTTGTGGGAGAAGATAGAGGAAATCTCTATATATTCAACTCAATTTTGCTCTGAACCTAAAATTGCTATAAAAAATGAAGTCTATTAAATACACCCAAGTATGTGTACACACATGCATGCTCACACACAAAGATATGACAACTAGAAAGCAAACAACAAGACAGTAGATTTAAACACAGCTGCATCTGTAGTAGCCAGAATTCTAAAAGTGGGTCCCCAAGAATCCATACCTCAATCCATAGAATCTAAATGAATGAATATGTTAAGATAGTAAACACAGCTTTGTAGGCCATAGATTTATGTTGTGACTATTCAATACCATTACTGTAGCCAGAACTCTAACACTGCAGACACTTACATAAATAAATGGTTATGGCTATGTTCCAATAAAACTTTGCTTGACAAAAATAGCTGGTGGGCTGGATTTGGCCCATAGGCTATGGTTTGCCAAACACCTAACACAGAAACACCTAGGAAACTACAAAAAAGATATTAGAATAAGTTAATATAGCAAGGCCATAGGCTAAAAGGTCAAGCTACCGAAAACTAACTATATTTCTATGTATTAAAACAAACAAGTGAAATTTAAAAATATTGCCAAAAGCACTGAGAATATGGTCTACTTAGGGATACATTTGAACACAGTGTGTATGTACAAAAGCCGTACACATTACTGAGATAAGTTAAAGATGGCCCAGATAAACAGACATTATGCTCATGATTGCCAGTATTTCAGTTCTCCCCTATTTGAGCTTCAAATTAAAGGCATTGCAAACAAAATTTCAACAGGTCTTTATGTAGAAAATGTCATGCTGAATCAAAGATTATAAGGAAACACATACACACACACACACACACACACACACACACACACAAACAGAAGAGCTAAAACAATGTGGAAAAAGTAAAGTCTAGAAGACTTACCTAAACTACCTAAAAAACTACAGTTATCAATGAAAGTGTGATATTTACATAAAAACTGACATAAGTTAATAAAATACAGAGATGAGAAATAGACCCATACAAACATGGTCAATTGATTTTGACAAAGTTGCCAAAGCAACCCAACTAAGAAAAGCTAATTTTTTCAAAGAATGGTGCTGGCAGAATTTAGTATCTGAAAAAAAGAGAGGAAAGGTGGAGGGAAGAGAAAATAACTTTACCTTTCAACATACTAAAAAAAAAAAAAAAAAACTCAAAATGATTATACACCTGAAAGTTAAAAATATGAAACATCCAAAAAGAAAATATAAGGCAAAATCTTAGTGACCTTATGGTTAGACTAAGTTTTCTTATGTAGGACAAAATAACACAAACTGTAAACAAGACCTGATAAACTGAATTTCAAAATTAACTCCTTCTTCAAAAAATATATACCGGACAATAGACTTGTTGTATCCAGAAGACTAAAGACCTCTTTCAACTGAAAAAGACATATCAACTAAAAAAATATGGGCAAAAATATTTTGAAATTAGAATTTACCAAAATGATATATTGATGATAAACAATCACTGGGAAAGATCCTTAACAAGGTTATTCATTGTTAGGAAAATGAAAAATCAAAAACACAATGAGACACTACACACCCACTGCAATGGCTAAAATTAACAAGACTGATAATGCCTAATGCTGTCAAGAATCGGGAAAGTCACTGAAATGCTGATACATTGTTGGTGATAATGCAAAATAGTACCACCACTACAGAAAACAGTTTGGTAGCTCTTTAAGGTTAAACGTATTCCTGCCACATGACTGAACAATTTCACTGTTAGGTATTTACCCAAGAGGAATACAAACCTATATTTCTACAATGTCCACATAATTTCCATGGGAATGTTCAAAGCAACTTTATTCATAATAACCAAATACTAGAAAGACTCAACCCAGTGTCCCTGAACTGGTGAAGAATTGTGGCAGATAAACTATGGATACGTGTAACAAGATGGATGACTATCAGAAGCATTATGCTAAAAGAAGCTAAGCACAAAAGCCTGCATAATCATATAGTAATTATATATGAAATTCTAGAAAAGGCAAAAACATAGACCAGTAGCTTCAGGGGATATGGGGAATGACTGACTGCAAAAGGGCATGAGGGAACTTCTGGGGATAATGGAAATGTTCTGTATCGTGACTGTGGTGGTGGTTAGATGACTGTATACTTTGTCAAAACTCACCAAATTGGATACTTAAAATTGATTAATTTTATCGTGTGTGAATTAAACACAACAAAGCTGACCACAAAAAAACAGTCATTACAGTTTGATCTGAGTGATTGTTACAATGAGCTCAGTTTGTGAAAATTCATCAAGCTGTATACTTATGACATGTTTGCTTTTCTGTATGTATATCATTCTCACTCAGAACATCTGGAAAGAAATGCAGTTGTGGGGACACCTTGATTTACCAGTCACCCAGTGAGAATGATTTATCATTCACCCAGTGAGACCCATGCTGGACTTCTGAGATATTAAGTTTGTGTTATTTAAAGCATTAACTTTGGGGCAATTTCCTACAGCAACAGCAGAGAATATGCATCATCTTAGTATTGTCATGGAGAGAAGCTTAAAACATCACAAAACTAGAAGAAAAAGTTACTTTACCAGCAAAGAGCTTAACTTTCTGAAATCAGAAAGGATTTGATTTCTGACAATTCCATTTAGTAGCTCAGGCAACTTATCTGAGTTTCAGTTTTTTTATTTCTTTCAAATGAGATGTTTATAGTAACTACTTCATAGATGTTTATAGTAACTACTTCATAGGAACATTGTAAGAATTGAATTAAATAATTATTTATAAGACAATTAGCTTATTTTATTTTTCCTAGAGAAGATTCCAGAAAGCCTTTCAGGCCCAGGAAGATTTTGTCTGTAAGACTGCTTTGATTTTAATGTTGGAATCAATGTTACAGTGTTTAAGTCAAAAAGATCTAGTATATTGATCTAATGGAAACTTAAGTCATTTTAAATAAATAGACTGGATAAACAATCCCTTAGTGTTTTACCTGGAATTAATTCCTCACTAACAGTTCCAACAACAGAAATAGAGTAGTCCAAGATGAAGTGCTCCATCTATCCAAGAACATGTTTTGATTTCATCACTGATCCCATAGAAAAAAATTTTTCCCTCAAATGAAATTAGGCAAACTGTAAAGAAAGACATGCATATTGGCTAACTGTGATTACTCATAAATGTAAGGATCTCAAAGTTACTAACCAAGCCATAGAATCTATGGCTTACGTTTTTCAAATTCTAGGAAACATCTTATTCTCATAGAGTAACAACGACAATGAAGAAATTTCCTTGCCCACATTCTCCAGACTATTTTATAACTTTAGTCCACAAGCAAAGTTCAATACTGAAATGCTTTCTAATAAACAAGCTGAGTACATTTTTTGGAACAGATGATACAGACCTTAAGAGAAATGTTAAATAAAAAATGCAGAATGAAGACCCCTTTTGTATCTAAAATCTACAGTTTGACCTTACTAAAGAACAAATAATCATATGTATAATACTTGAAAACTATAAAAATCAAAAAGTCTAGATGTACCAAGGGATTATGTAGTTTGAAAGAATACAATTCCTTCCTTAAAAGAACACTCATCCACTTGAGTTCAAGCCACCCCCTCTCACAGGAGATCGTGCATCAATGAAAACAAGGAAATATTATGTTAAAGAATCTACTTTGTCTTCAGGTTGGTAACAAAAAATACAGGAGAGAACTCTAAAATAGAAAGTTCTTAGTCACTTTTATTCATTGATATAACCAATGTTTACTGATTCTTTTTGTGGTACGTGGAAAAAAAGTGATGTAATTTCTGCTCACAAGAAATTAGCAATTCAAAAGGATACATTGACATTTTTGATGAACTATAATAATACAAGATGAAATGAAATGCCATATGAGTAATACAAAGCCTTGTGTATGTTCAGAAAAGAGCAAATTAGAAGAACCAAGAAGGAAGCATCCATGGCACATCAGGGACTGAGGGCAAGGGGGGACATTTACTACCTTTATTGATCGATAATGTTGGGATTGGAGCTTGATCTATAGATAGCATACTGGTCAGTACTGATGACTGAAATGGCATCCCAAGAAGAGCAAAAGGTTCCTACAAACATAGGGCAGTGTAAGGATGTTCAGGATTCATTAACAAAAACAGTTAAATAGTTTAGGGTACATGGAGATACATAACTGATGAGGAGAAAACCTTTGGAAAGAAGGCTGGAAAATCAGGTCAAATCAGGTATTGTCCAGAAATAAAGATACAAAGTTCACATTTTGTTACATAGAGGAAACATCAAAATTTTTTAAAGCAGAAGTTATATTTATTATATAATTGCATTTATATGTATTATATGTAATATAATATAGATTATATTTATTATATTTATATGTTTATTATATGTAATCTATGAGTGTGGGGACCACTACACTGGAGCAGGGAGCTCTGAAATAGTACAAAATGTAGTGAGTACACAACCTCAAGTGGCACTCACAAAGTAATCAAGAAATTGATAAAAGTCGTCATAACTGAGTAGCATCCTTGCCCTAAGTTTAAGGGGATAAGAAAGAAAAGTCTGCTGAGTTTATGTCAATAAAGTTTATTAAGAACTTTCTAAAAGTGTAAAAAGATCATACGTAATATGAATTTAGCCTTCGAGGAGCCTCTGGCAACAAAGTAAGTGTTACAGTACAAAGTGGTAAGTCCATTAATAGCAAGTAATGCTGGAGTATTGGGAAATCAGAAAAGCAGCAAGGGCAGGTATGGATGATAGGTTTCCTGGAGGGAACAACAGTTCAAGCCAAGTCTTAAAGATTTCATAGGAATCAAGCAGGCAAAGAAAAGGGAGAAGAGCTTACTAGGCAGAGAAAAAGGCAGGAACAAAGGATGTAGAAAATCAAGGAACTGTTCAAAAGTGCACAGGGTATCAATTTCTCCACATTCTAACACTTCCTACTCTGTTTTGTTGATACAAACCACCCTAAGGGGGTGTGAAGTGATAGCTTGTTGTGGCTGCAAGTGTATTTTTAAACCTGCAAGAAATTGAGTATTTTCTGAAAAAATAAGTGCCTCCAGAAGACAGTAAATCCTAACAAATTACCAATGGAGAAACAGAGAAAACTTTAGAGCTAATTTTCACATGGTTTCACTGGGGTAGTCTATGAATCTGCTAAGAAGCCAATAATTCCAAAGTCATGTAAGCTTTTCCAGAGCATAGTAAAAGAAAAAATAAATAAAAGATTAAAAAAACCACTCATGTATTAGGATATGGATATAACTTTGATGTAAAAACCCAACAAAGGATGTACGCACAAACTATAGGCCAATATCACATATGAATATTGAGAAAAAATTGAAAATAGGAAACAAAATCCAGCAACACATTAAATGAAACCACAAGCCAGGGGAATGAAAGAATGTTTCAACATTAGATACTAGGGGGAAAAAAAAATTATCGTCACAGATTCTGGAAAGGCATTTGATAATATTCAATGTCATTAAGTTTTAAAAATCTCAATAAAATAGTAATGGAAAGATTTCATATCTCAACCTCCAAATCAGCACCATATCTAATGAAGATAGCAGATGACTTTCCAACTAAAGGCAGAAACAAGATCACTCTCACCACTGCCCAATGAAATTAAGGAAGTGGGGAATAAAAGCATAGATGTAAAAATCAGAGAAAAGTAAAAAGGTTACTATGTGTGGGTGATATGACTGGATAATTTGAGAACCTGAGAGATTCAGGTTCGAAAACAATGAAACTACCATAACTGAGGAACTACCACAAATGTTATGGGAAATTAGTAAAGTTGTAGGATACAAAACTAATGTACACACATGAGTAGTGCTTATATGAACAAAGAATCCGTAGAAGCTAAAAGTTGAGCATCATTTCCTCTTTCAATGACTACTTTTATTTCCTCTTCTGTGTGAACTCCAGGCTCATTTTTTTTAATTGTTCTACTGTTTATTGTTTCATGAGCATTCGTATTTTAAGGAAATCAGCTCTTTTTCTTCAAGTTATATTTTCTTCCAATTTAGTATTTGCCTTTTGTTGACTGTGCTTATAGTAATTTTCCCCATGGAGAATTTTTTCCCTGTATGGTTGACCTCGTTAGTCTTTTCTGTGGTTTCTTTTATGACTTTTTTATATATTAATTTTGACCCAATTAGAATATACTCCTAGCAGAAGGTATTATGTACAGATCCAATTTTATTTTTTTCATCCAGCTTCCCAGTTTTCTCAACACCATTTACTGAAAAATGTATCATTTCCTCAATGATTTGAGACACAATCTCAAACAGTTACTCTTATACGGTGTAGATGGGAATGTAAATTTGTACATCAATAGGCAATATGCATCCGAATTACAGCGCACATACCCTTTAAACCAGGAATTGCTCATCTAAGAGTTTATCTCACAGATATACACACACAGGAAAAAATGATTGCACAAGATTATTTGCTATGTGTTGTGTAATAGCAAAAGTTTGTAAGTAATCTACATGTGCAGATATAAGAAACTGGCCAAATATGGTATGTTTATATAATAGAATAAAACACAGCCATAGAATTAATAAAGGTGCTTTTCTATGGGAAGGTCTCCAAAATCTTTTAAGCTTAAAAACACTATAGAATCCTGACATTAAAAAAAATGAGGAAAAATGAATATATGGGTGTTTATTACACACAAAATATTTCTGAATGGAAATACACTAGTTGTCTGTGGAAAGAGGAGCAGTGACTGGGATTCAAGAATAAGAGGCCAAGTATTTCTCTCAATTCCCTTTATTATTTTCTGAATTGTGAATCATGTGAAAATACTACCTATTGGAAAAATTAAATAATTGGGTTAGGGAGAGAGAAAACAAGAAAAATAAATAAACAAACAGTAAGAGGTCATTTGAAATTCTATACTCTGGGGCACCTGGGTGGCTCAGTCAGTTGAGTGTCCGACTTCAGCTCAGGTCATGATTTCACAGTTCACAAGTTCGAGCCCCACGTCAGGCTCCGTGCTGACAGCTCAGAGCCTGGAGCCTGCTTTGGATTCTGCATCTCCCTCTCTTTCTGACCCTCCACTACTCAAACTCTGCCTCTGCCTCTCTCTCTCTGTCTGTCTCTCTCTCTCTCTCTCTCTCTCAGAAATAAACATAAAAAAACTTTTTTTTTTAATTCTACACTCTAATTTAATCAACGTAATCTAGAGGTATTTGGCAGAAGACTCTAAAAAATAACCATAATTTTTAATTTCTCAATTTTAAATTGACCGAACATGTATTGAGCACTTGAGTTAATAAATACATCCACAGAAAAAAAGTTTTCTAGTGAATTAAGTTGACTCTTAGATTAAAATTCTACTGTAGTTCCCTCTAACAGCAATTGTTTTTAAAGAGTGATGCCAATTTTTCTAGTTTTCCAAAAACTTACTTTGAATTTTACTTTTATCTAGTACTGAATTAACCTAGAAAAAAAAAAACCAGCCAATATAGTTTTTAACCCTATTTTTCCACCCAGCTAAAGAGACTTCTATCACCCCAACCACTATTCAGCACTACTTTAAAATAAAAAAATCAAATCAATACGTGGGTTTTTTTTTTAATTTTATTTATTTTGAGAGACAGAGATAAAGCATGAGCAGGGGAGAGGCAGAGAGAGGGAGAGAAAGAGAATCCCAAGCAAGCTTTGCACTATCAGTACAGCACTGATAGTGCTTAGCTTGCTTGGGCTCAAACTCACACACCGTGAGATCATGACCTGAGCTGAAACCAAGAGTCAGATGCTAAAACCACTCGGCCATCCAGGCGCCCCAGCACTATTTTACAAAACATCTCTGAATCCTCATTCCTGCTCTTCCCTGATAACTGAGTTGGTATAAAATTAATTATTCTTTAAATTTAGAAGATAATTATTGGTTAGGGAAACAGAGTTTAATGTTAGTCTGCCCTTTTTAATTATCTTCATGACAAATATACATTTACTTTCCATTTCTCTTTAGAATTTAGCACAGTATTGTAAAACTTCAAAGACTCCATCATCACAAGTAGGAATTTCCTAATGATAGTTACAGGCATAAAAACAATCAAATGAATCTGTAGTTTTTAAGCAGTTTTCACAGCAGCCCGGTGAAGTAAATAGGAAATAAAGGAGGATCTTTGTTGGGGGCTGGGGGGGGGGGGGGGTGGCTATAGTGGTGGGAGGGTCATTCAAATAATGGCACGAAATTGTAGCTATTGCAAACCTCCTAAAATAATTAAAAGCTTTAAGTCTATACAGTTTGTTTTTAAAGAAAAAAAATCCATCTTCTTTGAATAAAGTTGATACTGGAACAACACTCTAGATGGATTTTATCTAGTTACTTAACAAAACAGGAGAAAGTTTTAACATGCCCATGATACTCCCAGCATAGATGAACACAGATACTGCTGCATTGTGGGGAAATTTTTCTAACACATCAATGTATAGCCAAAAATTAACCAAGATGAAATGAAAGTAGGCTAAAAATAATCACTAACTTACTTGCCAATAAGTAAATAAATATTGTGTCATTTTTTTCAACTATATTTCTAGGTCAGGACCTTCTACCAGATTAACTGTTTTAAATTATTGACCTTCCACTGTCCTCTAAAACTTTTCTGAAAATTATCCAGGAGTGTCTACCTGAATTTTCAATTGTGTTTTCTCCTGAGGAAATAATGTTTAAGCTTACACCATATAGCCAGTTAAGCTTTCACCACATTCGTCAATTTCAGACGTTTACAAAACTATCTTGAAAATTTTATCCTGAAGCTATATTCCTTGAAACCAAAACCTAAGAAGATAATTTCATCTTTGTAATGCAACTCTTGTCTTCCCACTTTTGCCTTCCCTAGTACCCCTCATTCAGATTTCTCCATGAGCCTAATCTAGTTTGAGGGCCATTCTGAGAAGCACAGGAATAATATTACCACCCAGAGACCAAGATATCAGTCAGGATGGGAATTAGGCTGCCTTTCACAGACTTGAACTGCTAGGCCAATCTAAGCTCTCTCTACCTATCCACCAGACCCGGGAAGCATCATGATTAAGGCTCACCTTGGCATATGTTTAAGCCCAGAACCAGTACTCCTCACTCACTCGTCGGCCTACTGGAATTTGGCTTTGATGTCCCTTTCATGGTGACTCCAACTAACATGCCTGTTACCTAGGTCACCTTATAAAAGTGAACTTTGTGTGCAGCTTAAATGTTCTCTAGAGCTAGACCATCCTGGCAGATCTCCTACCACATGACAACATCTCAAATTGGCCATCTTCCCATCCTAATTCTAGATGAAGACCCCACATTTAATTTTTTTTTTGCTCAGCCTTCTAGTCCTAGACTTCCACAGACTTGCTCAGTGAGCTCCTTTGCTATACCTTGGGCTACCTTATTCCTCTAGATAAAACTTTTCTCTAGAACTGGGTTTCTGAATTCTAACCTTAAGTCATCCACCTTTCTTGCCCTCCTGCCACAGGTAATAATAAAGAACAGAGAAAAAATGCATTCTCCATACAGAAAACACCGTGTGTTTTGAGCTGTCAATGCAACTTGTCTCTAGTAAGATAAGATTCACGTACATGTAAATACTCCTCCAATGAATCATCTCAAGTATTTACTCACGGGAAGAAAATGCATTAAAATGAATAAAGGTATCTTCATCCTTCACGAGTCCTATATCACCTGCAATACCTGACACATAGAGTTACTAATACTTCCCAGATTTTAATAAGTCTTTTCAAACCTAAGATCGGACAGCTATAAATAGACTAATTTGGCTTAGAATGAATAATTTAAAAATCTGTGACCATTTCTATAGAGCCTACTTACTTAAACCTGATCTTGCATATCTTGTAGAGACTGGCAAAAGCAGGATTCAATAGAGCACAAGACAAAAATTAAGTAAGATCTGGGAAGCAGTACTCAACTAGAAATTAAAGCAATCACTTCAGAGAAAGACTGGAAGAGGGAGTAAGGGGGCATTTTGGAATAAATTATTTAACTGTCTTTCCTATACTTTCCTAAAAGTGACTAATTTCTAATATAAAGTCATTCTCTCTTCTCCAGTGCCTACCTGATCTTAGAGTACTAAAAGGGTGAAATACTGATTGAGAGCTCTTCCAAGTCAAATAGTGCATGCATTATAGCATATGTAGCACATTGTTAGGAAAAAAGTTACTACTTTCTCTAATGTTGAGCGGCCACAGATAGCTGGCATGTGTCCATATCCCAGCCGTGGGACCCTACAGGGTACATCAGATTGTCAAGTTTTGAAGCTCAATGGGCTACTTTGAAGGTAGAGGAAGAGGTACCCAAATCAGGACCACTGACTGGGGCAGAGTGGGAGAAAGAAGCTCTCAAGTACAGTAAGTAGTTATAAGAGTCTGTAATGTTTCAGGTCCCGACATTGAAAACTTCATGGAATCAAACTGGAATGTTATTAGAGGAGCCTACCACATAACAGAAAACACAATGAGAGTTGACTCCAATAGTAATAGGGGGAAAAAAATCCACATTTGTAGCCCATTGAGCTGAGACTGCTCAAAATGGTTACAGTAATATTCATTTTCTATAGATTATTATCAATAAAAAAATATGACAAAAGTCTAAAAGAATTTTCTAGCCCATACCTTTGCATGTGCTCAGGAAGCTCTAGAAAGGTGAAAATCCTATCTATTCTACAATCCCACTTACAGGGAACTCTTCTTCCTAAAGCTACTCTAATGCTTCATAACTCCATTAGCAGGTAAATTTCCTCATGAAGTTGAAAATCTTTTATAAATGGTAAATGTCTATGTATATTCCTAAACATCATAACAATTTTCGGTTCCCCACCCTAAATGAGTAGGTCTTATTTTAGTCAACAACCTAACGCTCCTGGTCTTTCATGCTAACCTACACAAGCACAATGTAAAAACCAAAAATGTTTCAGGTGGTCTTTCCCTCTTAGTAAATCCCTTTCCTCCTGAGCATGCACTTTGTACCTATACCTTCAAAAGGTCAATGTGACTAAACAGGTCAATAAAACTCCAAATAATTTCTAGACTTGATGCAATGCAAAGCTAACACATCAGTTTATCAGAGATATTGATTACGTTGAGGTTTCCAAAGGGGATAGTATATCACAGTGCCATGTATAAAAAGACACTGGGACCATCCAGTTATGTGAGAATTAGGATCTTGAAGGGTTGACAGGACAAGTGGATACTGGTTAAGAATTCCTCTACCTTCTGGAATTTCATGGAAGAAACACATCTGGCAAGAGGGTAACAGTTAACACTCTCAGGACCTACAGTTAACACATTGGAAGTGGGACAAAGTAAAAGGTATATAGGAAATTTGGAAGACAGTACCAAAGACATTGCTGTGGCAGATAAAATGTACAGAATGGAGACAGAATGGAGAAGCACGACTGTCACTGTTTACCTAAAAGATGTTTTCTGTCAATAACTGGTCAACATAAAGATGTGCTGTCACCATTGCATAAAAATAGAGAACAACCAGCACCCAGAATTACTTTGCAGGGAGGGAAGAGGGAAGCCCTTGCCCCAGAAGAATAAAATGTCGCAACTTTCAATTGCGTCCTAAGCCAAATATTCACAAAAAGATCTCTTGCCAAGAAAAAAAATACTTTCCTAATTTGTTTCTTTTGTTGCGTTTTGCTTTGAATTTTAAAAGTTCTTTTTTGTTTTGTTTTAAAGGGCAAACTCATAAATATTTACAGAGATCTTACTAAGCAGAAAAAGAGATTAGAAAATGTTTTTGAATGAAGGCAACATGTTTCATGTAAATTGAATTATACAATCAATTTTATATTAAGAAAGAACTTATAATCACAAAATATAATCTACTTTATGAGACATCTTAAATGATATGAGAAGTTAAGATAAATCCAAAGTGTTTTGTATTTGTTATGGTTCAAGTTAAACTTAATGAACACGTTGGCACCTAAAACAGTAAGCAAAAGTTATATACTATTAAATGTCACTAAATACAAATATTAATAGTTAATAAGTCTTTGTTTCAAGATTTTAATTTAAAAATAACACACATACTGCTAACCATTTAAAATTCTGCTTGTTACATGGGACATCTGGGTAGCTCAGTTGGTTAAGTGTCTGACTCTGGATTTTGGCTCATGGTTCAGGAGACTGAGCCCCATTTCAGGCTCTGAGCTGACAGTGTGGTGCCTGTTTGGGATGCTCTCTCCCTCTCTCTCTGCCCCTCCCCAGCTCATGCACGCATGCTCTCAAAATAAGCAAACATTGAAATAAATAAAAAATAAAAATAAAGTACCGTTTATTGCAGGGTCTTATAAAACCTGATTTTATATTTTCCTCTGTGCCCAAGATTAGAGTAAAAATTTCTCAGCTACCACTTCATAAATACATAAAGTTGAAGCATACTTGTGATTTACTGGACAGTGATAATGTGTGCAAAAACCTTATTTGTGTTTTCTTGAAAAACAAGCTGGTTGCTAAAAAACAAACAAACTTTCACTTTAATCACTAAAAGCCTCCTTGCAACAGCACCACCACAGAGACATTTCAATTAGTTGTTTCAAAAAAATAAAAATAAAATTTTTGTTTCAGATAGTCTTGTTCATTGTGAGGTACTTAATGGGGAAAACAGTTTTTAAAACAGGATTCTTTGAGGGGGGTTTATACTTAAAAAAAGCTTCATCCCCAAATTATAGAAGTATTTAAATAAATACAGGTTAAACTCCATTTGTTCCATTCTCTTACATATTGTATCAGTTCCCTTAGAGTCTTAGTAACCCCAAATAGAATTATCACATATATAATTAAGGGAGCCCTCGGCCACCAAGGGTGAAAAGCTAGAAGTTTTGTGATTCATCCAGGTTCAGCTATAAACTGGGCATCAGAAATACTCTTACCACCCATGTAAAGTTTTAGACATGCCCTCAAAGAAGATCTACATCTCCTTGGTTTTTGGTTTACTGACAAGCTAACAATTCATGAAGTGCCTCACAGATCCTAACAAGAAAAGCAAAACAGAGAAAG
This sequence comes from Neofelis nebulosa, assembly GCF_028018385.1. NCBI lineage: Eukaryota > Metazoa > Chordata > Mammalia > Carnivora > Felidae > Neofelis > Neofelis nebulosa. The sequence goes on along the minus strand of NC_080782.1, from coordinate 35,806,855 downwards.
TACTAACAAAAAGTTTCCACTACCCTGCCAAAAATACTGCATTTCCTTTTCACAAAACAATAAGAAAATTAACACAAGTCAGCTGTGTCTATAGGCCAGCGGTGTCTGGAGAGGAGTCATCTATGTTTTGTCTTTAAGTTGCAGAAAAATATGGACAAAGAAACTGATCATTAATAATCCATTCATTGATCAAATATTAATCAAGGGCTCTTTAGAAAATAAAAGTTATCATGACATATATCATCCTTCTGAAAAGATAGCTGTAATACTAAATGCTTATTCACTTTCCTTCATATCCTAGGAGATTATGTTTTCTCACAAAACTTCAACTGATTTAAGAAATCCAGCATTAAGGTAATTGTTAGGATACTAGGAGGAGCACAACAATTTCCTTTGATAAATAAAAAACTCCTGTGATGGGGGTGCCTGGGTGGCTCAGTCGGTTGAGTGTCCGACTTCGGCTCAGGTCATGATCTCACGGTTCTTGAGTTCGAGCCCTGTGTCAGGCTCTGTGCTGACAGCATAGAGCCTGGAGCCTGCTTAGAATTCTGTGTCTCCCTCTCTCTCTGCTCCTCCCCCACTCATGCTCTCTCTCTCTCTCTCTCTCTCTCTCCTTCAAAAATAAATTAAAAAAAAAAAAAAACTCTGGTGACAATGAAAACTGAATTCCCCAAAACCCCTCATAGCATTTCCCCTTTCTCTAAAGTCTAGAATTCCATAATTTAGATCACTCTCTTAAGTATGGGAAAAGTAAAGCATGTTTTATGTATCTAAGGGTCAATACTTATGGAATAGGTGATTAAAATACATTTTCAATGCATCATATTAACAATTGTGTGAAGGTTAGAGTTGAGGCAAAAATTAGAATTTATACAGCTTTGATTTCTACACAAATTCTAAATAGGTCAAATAGAGGCTTTTTTTAAACATAAAGTTAAATGTGTATTTCTCTAGCAAGCCATCACTAGTTAATAACTTCCATCATAGACTTAAAATTATATTGAGTATTTAAAAACCACATGTGCAACAGAAGTTGTTGAATAGGAATTAGAAAAAAAAATAAAATATAATAAGAGTTCTAAAACACAGTGTGGTTATTTGGATAAAAAGAAACTAGGGAATTATGATTATTAATCTTAATTTTCCTATAAATCCTTTGACACAGAACCTTAATCTGTTCTATTTTCCTTAGCTATGAGACAAGTAGATTTCATATATATATATATATATATATATATATATATATATATATATAAAACCTTTTGTAGTAGGGTTGTATGAAATATAACCAATTTTGTGTCCAATCATTTTTAAGTTTTATTTATTTTGAGAGAGTACGATGAGGGAGGGGCAGAGAGAGAGAGGAGGAGGGGGAGAGAGAATCCCAAGCAGGCTCCATACTTTCAGTGCAGAGCCTGATGCAGGGCTCGATCCTACAAACCGTGAGATCATGACCTGAGCCGAAATCAAGAGTCAGATGCTTAACCAACTGAGCCACCCAGGCGCCCCTCCAATCATTTTCAAAGCAATTTAAAAGTGGGGAAATAACTGTTTTGACATGAATGTTGATTGAAAACAATCAAAAGGATATAGTAGGTAGACTGACATAACCCAATGCTGTAATAAATACCCTCTGGATAAGAAGTTCTAAATGCAGGTTCAAAGGTAGAAATTATCTCACATGCACAGCATCGCTCTATCCAGTTGCCTTAATATTCTCAATTTCCATTTCAAAATTCCTGTCCATATTTATAATTCTCAGCTTAGTATCAAATTCTGCCCTTGGCTATAAAGTCATTATTTTTATTGTCTTGGAAAACATCCACGTGCTAAGAGAAAAACAAATGTTCTAACTCATACTTATTTTCATTCTTCTAAGCACTGCCCAAATTCAGAATTGCTCCCTATTGCCTCGTGCAGCACTTTTCCATTGACAAGTATGTCGTCAATTCAAAGGTTCTGCAATCATCATTTTTAGTAAAACAAATCCAAAAATCAAAATGCGACATTTCTTTTAAATGTTTTCTTTCCCCAGAAAGGTTACAATTGCTTTAAAACTATGTGTAAAAAATTAAAAATGCAAACCTTAACATTCTATTAAAGAAACTGTATCTTAAATATTAATTAGCATTTAATAAGCTATCTGCATTAAAAGGGGTGGGGGAAGCCAGGGAGGCAAAGTGTCTGCTGAAAGAATGACCTGGGAGAAGCTCCCCAGCAGGCTCCTAGATAGAGTGAGAGGCAATTCCCATTTTCCTACACTACCCTCTGAGAGGTCCCTGGTGAGCTACCATGGAATATGATCAAAACCCCACAATCGTTACCTAGCAACTGTAATTTCTCTCTGCAAAACCAGACAGTAGAGGAAAAGAAGAAAGAACAGCATACAATCTAGAGAATTACTCTAGTTTTTAAGGAAGGGAGAAACAAAGCTAAGTAAAAAAAAGCATCAGTTGAACATCCAGTTGGGGAGGTGGGGGGTCTTCGGAAGTGATGAATAAACCTAAGAATCTTGACTTATTAAGTCCTAAAGTTGGGGGAGAAAGACAATTTTAGTTCAGATATGAAATTTAAGTAGGAAATGAAAGTTTAGTATAAGTAGTGTAGGTAGAAAGTATCCAGTTATATCTAAACTTGAACAATTCTTTAAATATTGCTAGGTTATGCTAATACTCATCAATAAGTATGCTTTTCTATTACAAAATTGTTTTACTGTCATTATAATTAGCAGAATTAATGGAATTAGAGTTTCTTAAATCCAAGATGAAAGTGTCCCATAGAAAACTAGACCACCACCACATCCTGCTGGAGACATGGAGATGTGCCACACAGACTCCCTTTCAAGAAGGAACTCTTTATCCAGTGCCAAAGAGTGCAGCTAATTGCCAGCCTAGGGGGTGTCAACTCCTTCATGTCTGCCTCGGTTTTTGCACCCAGGTCATGCCTTTCTCAAGGTGCCATCAGCCAATGATTGAGCAAGACCATGGTAAAGAGCCCAGCCACATAATACGCAACACAAGACTGCTCCAAAACCAGCAATCTTTGCTTCAGGTTTTTCACTGGGCTGAGAGACTATTCAGATCTGCATTACAATCCTACTTCCCACTCACTGCCTGATCCTGTTTTCTCCCTTTTCCTTTCATAGTGTTCAGCTCCAGTAAGCCTTTTGCATCCCAACTCAGGCTCACCATCTTTTCCTCAGAGAATCCACAGTGGACAATTCATGGCCTATGAAATCAGGCAGTAAAGTGAGGTATTGGGGCTGGATAACTTAATGTCTGGCTGGCAATAAAGAACCATTCCAGGTGGTATGCAAGGCACAGGCAGTCCCTTTTCAACGCATGTTCCCAATGGGCCAACCTTGGTAAAGTGTACCTGTGGAAAGTGGCACTCCAGCCACTGTGACAGGATTCAGGGGTCTGAAAATTGTAGAGGGCCAATGCAAACAAGGTCAAAGGAAGTACCTGATAATGATTAAATTACACTGACCCCTATAAGGGGTTATGAGGAGCTGAAGACAGTAAACAACTGACATAAACATAACAAAGGCTAACAAAATGGAAAGGCCACAGGGCCTCTTTGGCAGTTTACAAAAAGGCCTTCATTCCCTTTTCCATGAAGTAGGAGGATAGGAAAAGCTAAGGAGCAAACTCCAGATTTAATAGGAAGAGTCTCCCAGTTTCCAAAAAGACTGAATGCTCTGCTGAACTAGGTTATGCCAAGCTTAGGACCCTGGTTGGGAAAACCTGAAGCCCAGACAGGTTCCCATGAAATGGGAACATCTGGATGGAAGCCTGTGAAGATAATTTCTCTAGACTACTCTTAAATTAAGAAACTGCGAAGGTGATCTAGACCTCCCTATTAAGATTTAGCACTTTTCCATGTAAAAATAATCTGCAGGACTCCCTGTTCTGCTAAGCAACAAGACCCTCCCCCCACCTCAGGGTCTGCCCTCACCTCTTATGCCAGGTCACCAATAAATAGATTAGCTCGCAGCAATGATATATCCAGGGAAAGCTGGCCCTCAGAAACAGGGGCTATATGCAAACAGACATGCAAGAATCAGCCAACATATATTAACAGGGATGGATAATACCTACTGACTTGATTTTGAGAATACTTAACTAAGGAGGCTATATACCATGGGCCTGGATTTATGGAGTATTAACTGATGTAGACAGTCTTAGGACATAGAATTAATGCTCTGGAGAGGGCCTTAGGAGATGGTATAAATTAGCCACTAGGTTGGCTCCTAGGAGCCTGGAGAAACTGATGACTCATGCCGAGCAAGGCTGAACTGCCTGAATTACCACAGCAGATGGTATAGCAAAGGAATAAAAGGCTTATGGAGTCAGGCACACCGGCACAGCTATATTATGTAAGGCCTGACAACCCACCTAAGGATTCTATGCCATGAGAAGACCCAGAGAGTACACCATTCATCAAAGCTATCAGGAACGTGCTGATGAGAGAAGCACCATCATTATTAAGAAGTTCATAGTGGCTCTCTTCTGTAGATCAGAGCTGATAATAGATGCCGTAACAGAATTTGGCTCATCTATACCAATGAAGATGATGGGGCTCTAATGCAAGGGAGACTAGGTAAGGGTACTTAACCACAGAAGCCAGGGTTGCAATCAACATAACAAATGGCAAGGTCAAATGGCTACATTTATGAATTCTTTAACAAATGATATCAAAACAATTCAATATCCATATGCAAAATCAAGTATCTCAACCCTTACCCCACACAAAGGCTAACTCAAAATGGGTCCAAGACTAGATGCAAAAGCTAAAATTAAAATTATAAAACTTCTCAAGGTCACAATCTTCTCAGGATGGCACCCACAATGACTGAACAAGACTCTGGTACAAGGGTCCAGCCATGCCTGTCCTATTGAGGCCTCTTCTAGTGGGCAATCCTTGCTCCCCAGCTCCCATGGGGCTGAGAGGGGCTGAGAGAGACTTCGTCAGATCTGCTTCATTCTGAGAGCTGTGGTTGCACAGCCCCACTTTTGCCCCCTTTCATTTCACAGGCATTACTGATAAATCTTTTGCACTCCTAACTTCATCTCAGTATCTGCTTCCTATTTTCTTATTTTTAAAAAAACAAGTTCCTATCTTTCAAAAAGTACTGCAAATATTCTGCATGTAAAGAGCCTGGAAGTCACCACTCTGTCCTAACAACAAATAAGAGCTGAACAGACTGGGAAAAAAAACAAAACAAAACAACTCTTCTTGGAGAGGGGAAGACACAGAACAAACCAACTGCCCCCAAGACTGGAGAGACAAAGAGGCAAATACAGAGAGTCACAACTTACCAGAGCAGAACTCTACAAGCAGCAACCTCCATGGGAACCAGGGCCAGGGAAGGAAAATCCTAACTGTAACCAACAAATTGCTGGTGGCTCAGGATGGAAAACTCTGAACATTAAAAACTCCAGGGAGATCCTGTCATAGGGAGGCACCCACAGTATCATGATATTTACCTCCAGGAGCTCAACCAAATCCCCACAGTAAAAACCAAAGAAAAATCCCCTTATGCCCCTAGCAGGGGAGGGGAAAAGGGACCATTTTGAAATACATGAGAGCACTCCGTTCTTAATAAGGCCGGCTCACAGGAGAAACTGGTTAACCAGAGCCCAGATTGACCACAACACGGGTATTATCAGAGCCCAACCAACCTGGGAGAAGGGAAATACCCAACTCCAGCATTCTCTACCTTTCCACATGGGAAAAGGGAAATGTCCAACCCCAGCCCACTCTTCCATCCTGTCTCACCTAAGGGAGGAGAAAAAAAACCTGAGAAACACTTGTGAAGTTCACAGTCTAGAGGTATAGGATAAAAGACTAAGACCTAATCATAGGATTATAGAACGCTTTCCTTCCCCCGCCCACACACTTCACCACTACATTATTAAAGGCCTATTTACAGTAGTTCCTTTTACCTGATACATCATGTCTGGCTGTAAGGAAAAAAAATCACAAGGCATACCACAAGGCAAAAACAGAATTTGAAGAGAGAGAACAAGCATCAGAACCAGGCACAGCTTGTAATTACAGACTGGGAATTTAAAACAACTATCATTAATATGCTAAGGGCTCCAGGGGATAAAGTAGACAAGCATGCAAGAAAAAAATAGGCAATGTAAGCACAGAGATGGAAATTCTAACAACCAAAAAGAAATGCCAGAATTAAAAAACACTATAGCCAAAATGAAGAACACCTTTGATGGGCTCATTAGTAGACGGGTCACAGCTGAGGAAAGAATCTCTGAGCTAGAAGATATATCAATAGAATCCTTGAAAAGTAAAAAGCAAAGACAACAGGACCAAAAAAAAAAAAAAAAAAAAAAAAACCCAACTAAAAAACACCAGAATAGAATACTCAAAGACTGTGGAATGCCTACAAAATGTGTAACAAAGATGTAATGAGAATACCAGGAGGAGAAGACGAAAGGAACAGCAGAAATATTTGAAGCAATAGTGACTGAGAATTTCCCCCAAATTAATGTCAGAAATCAAACCAAAAATCCAGGAAATTCAGAGAACATCAAACAGGACAAATGCAAAACAAAAACAAAAACAAACCAAAAATCCCTATACCTAGACATATCATTTTTATACCACAGAAAATCAAAGATAAAGAAAAATTCCTGAAAAAAGCCAGAGGAAAGAAACACTTTACCTATAGAGGAACAAAGGTAAGAATCACATCTGACTTCTCCTTCGACCACGCAAGCAAAAACACAGTGAGATATTTAAGGATTAAGAGAAAAAAAAAAGCCACTAACCTAGAATTCAGTACCCTGCAAAATTATCTTTCAGAAGTAAAGGAGAAATAAAGACTTCCTCATACAAACAAAATTGAGGAAATTTGTTACCAGTAGACTTGACTCACAAGAAATATTAAAATTAGTTCTTTAGTAAGAATAAAGAATTTATGTAGATCAAGTTCCACATAAAGGCAGAACATCAAAGGAAGAATAAGTCTAGGTAAATTAAAAAAATTTTTTTTCTTATTCTTAATTATCTAACAGATAACAGTTTCTTCAAAGTAATAATACTAACAATGTATTTGATTATGCATACTTATGTGTATATTTTATGTATGCTTATAAAGGAATGCTTATTTATATATGCTTACATATAAGTGAAATGAATGACAACAATGATACAGGAATGACAGAGAGGAACTAGGATTTATTTATTTATTTATTTATTTATTTATTTATTTATTTATTAGATTTTTTTTTTAATGTTTATTTTTGAGATACAGAGTGTGAGTGGGGGAGGGCCAGACAGAGAGGGAAACACAGAATCTGAAGCAAGCTCCAGGCTCTGAGCTGTCAGCACAGAACCTGATGCAGGGCTCAAACCCATGAACTGTGAGATCATGACCTGAGACAAACTTGGATGCTTAACCGACTGAACCACCCAGGTCCCCCGGAATTAGGATCATTTTGTTATTATAAGGTACTCACACTATCCATGAAGTGGTATATTGTTATTTGAAAATGAAATAGAACTGGCTGTAAATGTATATTGCAAACTCTAGGACAACCATTTAAAAAGTAAAAAAAAAAAAAAAAAAAAAAAAAGGGGGGGGGGGCACCTGGGTGGCTCAGTTGGTTAAGCATCTGACTTCAGCTCAGGTCATGATCTCGTGGCTCGTGAGTTCAAGCACCGTGTTGGGCTCTGTGCTGTCAGGTCAGAGCCTGGAGCCTGCTTCAGATTCTGGGTCTCCCTCTCTCTCTGTCTCTCCCCCACTCACACTCTCTGTCTGAAAAAAACAAAAAACATTAAAAAATTTTTAAAAATAGTATAATTGATATGTAAGAAGAAAAAATGCAATCACAAAATGCTCAGTTAAAACCACCAAATGCAGGGGCACCTGGGTGGCTCAGTCAGTTGAGCATCCGGCTCTTGATTTCAGCTCAGGTCATGATCTCATGGGTGAGATCAAGCCCACTGTCAGGCTCTGTGCTGACAGTGTGGAGCCTGCCTGGGATTCTCTCTCTCCCTCTCTCTCTCTGTCCCTCCCCTACTCGTGCATGTATGTGCACACACTCTCTCAAAATAAATAGACACTGTAAATAAATCAATAAAAATAAATAAATAAAACCACAAAAGGCAGAAAATGAGTGGAAAACAAAAATAGAGCAATGGCAAAAAATAGAAAACAGTAACGAATATAGTAAATATTAATCAAAGTGTACTAGTAATCACTTTACATATCAATGATCTAAATGCACCAATTGAAAGACAGAGATTGTCAGAGTTGATCAAAAGCCATAGTGTATGATTCCAACTGTATAACACTCTGAAAAGGCAAAAACTATTGAGACAGTAAAAAGATCAGTGGTTGCCAGGGTTTGTTGGGGGAGGGATGAAAAGGCAGAGCCTGGAGGATTTTTAGGGCAGTGAATATACTCTATGTGATACCATAATGATGGGTAACTATCATTATACATTTGTCCAAACCCATAGAACAAACAATACCAAGAGTTAACCATAATGTAAACTGCAGTCTTGGGGTCAATATGGATTCATCAATTATAACAAATGTACCACTCTGGTGGGGGATATTGATATTGGAGGATGCTGTGCATGTGGGGCACATGGAGTATATGGGAAGTCTCTGTACTTTCTCCTCAATTTTCTTATGAATCCAAAGCTGCTCTAAAAAAAAAAAAAGTCTTTTTTCAAGCGCTAGAAACTCAGCATCTTGAATCCTATTCTTAAAATTACAAGGTAAATTAACATATTAAACTTGCTGACAATTTTTCTGAAAAAGAAATATGTTCAACTTTGTTTACTTAGTGCTTCCTAAAATAATTTGACTATGAACCCCTTTTCCTCCTTACAACCATAACATCCCACAGAAGTAATGGTCTAAGGAACATGCTTTGGGAAATACTAACCAAGTGGCAGGTTACCAAATTCCAGACATGGCCCTTAAGAAAAAATAAACAGTCTCTTAAAGTGTATCCCGCAATTACAAACCTATAAAATAGAAGAGTCACATGAAAATGAATCAGAAATTTACAAGGTTAACTGATTCTAATTTGCTGCATCTTTGAAAAGGTTTGGAAAAGTGTTGAGATCAATAATTTCCAATTTTTTACAAGTACCTGCATCAGGAATTTTCAAAGATAGGATAGCTATCTTCGACTGTCATATTTTTTAAGTTAATTTACTTCTGGGTTATTCAAATGGTAGACAGATACCTTCCAGGCTACTTCCCTTCCTCTCCATTCCTACTACACTCCACTTAAATCTCCCAGTCAAAGAAGGTTCTTCATAATGTGGCCCGACCTTATCAGCCTATTTCTGACTGCTTCACCACACATCTTTCCCTGGTCACCAAACATCCTGATCTAACTTCTAAGATCCTACAGCACATTTTCTCTGTACATTGTACACATAGTCCATTTAACATTTTCATGTACGTTTCTTTTCCTGAAGTAGGTTATCAGCTTTTCAAGGGCTGAAAGAAAACCCTTAGACACCTTTGCAACCTCAGCAGCTAAGATGGTGCATATCACGAGGACTTGAGTTATCAACCTCAATTTATCTATTCTTATATTCATATCAAAAGTCTACTTGAGGGGCGCCCGGGTGGCTCAGTCGGTTAAGCATCTGACTTAGGCTCAGCTCATGACCTCACTGTTCATGAGTTCAAGCCCAGTGTCGGGCTCTGTGGTGACAGCTCAGAGCCTGGAGCCTGCTTTGGATTCTGTCTCCCTCTCTCTCTCTCTGCCCCTCCCCCCACCTCTCAAAATAAATAAAAACATTTAAAAAAAGTTTAAGTCTACTTGAGATCATTGCTGTCTGTAAGCTAAGAAGCCAAATAATACACAACTTCACTGCCTTTTTTTAAACCCATCTTTCATCTCAGCTACATAGGAAGAACCAATATTCTTTTTCCTCTATAGGGAGTGTAAGTGCCTTCCAGATCATAGATGGACACAGTCATATGTTCCCCTAAGATATATCCAACCAAAGCATCATCCCATATGTAACTACAGGGGACACTATCTTTACATAAAGGAAGCTAAGAAAATTCAAAATACTAGATAACTAGAGTGACCATGTAATTCATAATCCAAACCAGGGCATTGCTGAAAGTGAAAGAGACATTAAATCATTAATCATTAAACCAAGACAACACACACAATGTAACGTCCCAGCAAACTCTTTCAACCGATTCCATCTACTATCTCTTCTATTTCTCTAGCAAGTTTGCTACAGAAATTGCATGTCACTCATTCGACACTTGTTCAATGCCTGCTGTGCACCAGGTACTTTGCTAGACATTGAAATAAAAAATCATACACAAGGCAAATACAATCCTTACCTTTTTGGAAGAAATACAAACAGGGGAACAAACATATCACTGGAATCATTACAAATTGTGATTTTAACTACTTTGAAGGAAAAAAATAACTTCAGAAGAAAACGGAACCTACTGGAGATAGGCTGTTCACCAAAGACCTTCTCTGGAGTGGTGACGTCTGAACTGTGACTTGAAAGCTGAATTGGATTAGCCATGGGAGTGACTGGGAGACGGAAAGTAGAGGAGTACTCCAAACCCAGAGTACAGCATGTGCAAAGACCCTGAAGGGAGAAAGTTCATTTAAGTAAGATGAAGAAGACTTGTTGCATATAGTTGAGTGAAGTAAAGAAGAAGTATCTGGAGCAGACTGGAGAGGTCAGAAGGCTTGTGTTCCTTATCTAGAATTCTCAGGTAAAAGGAAAGGAGAATCTTAACCACCAGTGCACAGAGCAGAGCAAATTCAGTAAGCATCTACTGTCCCTCTTAACATAGGGCCACCCAAAGAGGTAAATAAAGTCAAAGAGGAAAGAGGGATACTAAAATTTAGTAAGAGCCAACTGCGTTCATTTCCTCTTCTATCACCATGACTTAATGAGGAAGGTGGAAGAGGAGTAGACGTACCCTCTACAGCAGCAGAGCAGGAAGAGAATCACCCTTACCACACAACAAGTTTCCTCGCTGGGTGTCGCTATGTTTACCTCTATCAAATTGGGACCTGGTGTCTCTTTCTTCCACATCTTCAAACGTCCTCCAGTTTCATGCCTTTTCCAAGTGACCACAGCATGGGGGAATATTCTAGACAACTTACACAATACTTTTTAGTTTGAATAAGATGTAAAAATTAAGATTGCACAGTTACACCCAGGGAAGCAGAATACACATCTTCTACCAAAATTTGGATGATAACATGAATTTAAAGTTGGATGCATCCTTCTGAGTGCCAGGGCTTTTATCAAGAACAAAGGGAAGCACAAATCCAGGGAAGAAATTAGAGGTCAGAGTAAAGTCATTTTCAAATATAAAAAATAAACAATATTAAACCTAAACATGAATTAATTTCAAAAGAAAAGAGACTCCAGCATAATTTGGGGGTCCAGGAAAACTTTGAGCTTTATTCTAGTGTTTTGGGTTCAGCAAAATACATTTTGCCAAATGCTTTCCCCCTTAATTCAGAAAAGGCATGCATATTTCAAAGGAAATTTAATCCATATGTTTCTGATTCATTTACACTTAATTCATCAAAATGTTGTTTTGTAAGAGTTATGTGGTGTCCAAGAAGTCTTATAAGACTCTTCTCTTTGAACCAGAAAGCCTTGCGTTGCCAGGACTAAATGGAACTTTATATGCAAAAAGTGTAGGACCTGGTGTTCCTCTAGGAGGTTTGGCCCATAAACTAGACTCTACTCCTAGAGTCTTGAGGTCAAGAGTAACAGGTAATGCTGAGAATTAGCAGGGAGCCCTTTGCAAGATAAAGAGAAAACTGCCAAACAACACTTTCCAGTGAGACAAACTCATCATTCTGTTATTGAGAAGCAAGGTTTTTTCATTCTTTATTATAGAAAACCATTCCAATGTTTCAATAAGAAAATGAAGGACTTTGGTCCTTAGCATGGAATGTTATACTTAGTTATTAACCATGAATAAATATGTTATTTTATAAAACAATAGCGAAAGTGTATTTCCTCTGGTATTCCAAGCATTTTGTTATACAAATTGTGAGCTTTCTCAATGCCTTCATGTACTTTACTACTTGTTTTGAACCTCTGAGAATGCTTTCCTTAAATCTAATTGATGCTCAAGTTTTCTACTAACCAGTAGGCTTTTTCTCTTTAGACATGTATGTACTTCCAAGACTTCAAGACTTGGTTCTTCTGTCTTCTTCTTCTTCTTCTTCTTTTTTTTTTTAATAAGCCATGCAAAGTCTCTACATTTAAAGACGTATTATCCTGTGATGAATTTAGTGTGCTTGTTTAACTTGATTGTGCATACATTATGGCAACAGTTCAAAACATATTTTCCAATGATCCAAATAACATGAGGCAGTTACAGTGCTATCCCTTGATAGATGTGGGAAAGCCCACAGTCTCTTGAATGACAATGAGACACAGGGATCTAAAAATACAGACCTCAGATTTAAAATGACTATGAAGATTTCCTATGATCAAAACCACAAAATAGTTCAGTGAAAATAACTTGAGTAAAATACCAAAAGTAACAAAAGTAGTTTCTGTTAATGTTTTAAATAACCAATTTAAACTAAAAAAAAAAAAAGTGATTTGAAAAAGTACACTATAGATTTGTATTATTTGATAATACTGATCATAAATCTTTATATAATGACACTCTAGTGACATAGCTTTTTCTTTTTTATATATATATATGTTTTAGGGAGAGAGAGAGAGAGCAGGAAAGGGGTGAAGGGAGAGAGAGAATCTCAAGCAGGCTCCATGCTTGGAGATTAGCCTGGTGGGGCTTGATCTCATAATCGCGAGATCATGACCTGAACCCAAACCAAGAGTCGGATGCTTAACCAACTAAGATGCCCAGGTACCCCAATTTTTTAAAGTAATCTCTACATGCAACATGGGGCTCGAACTCACGACCCCAAGATCAAGAGTCACTCCTCCAACTGAGCCAGATGCCCCCACTAGTGATATAATTTTTAACTCTTCTTTTAAATCTACAATATTAGTGCTATATAACTTAAATAAATCTCAATTTTCTTTGAAAAACAATTCCCAATTATCTCCACAAAAATTTTGCAGACAAAGGTTGGTGAATACTGGACTTTACTGAGAGCCTAGTATGCAAACAACATTTTTTCAATACTAAAGCGTTGAGCTGTGTAATGCAAACTATAAGATTTGAAACATAAAGTATTGTCTTACCTCTTACTGCTAATCATATTAAGAGAAAGAGGCATCTACAGAACTCGGATCAGGTCTCAGCTCTACCATTTAGGAACTGTTCACTTAGGCATTTTTTTTTTAATTCTCTATCAGCCAGTTTCCTTATCCTTAAAATGGGTAAAATAGTACTTCTATCTCAAAGAGCAAAGAATTAAGTACATGTGCATTAAAGTAATGCTAGCTGCTCCAACAAGTCAGTGACCAAATTATAACAACTTCAATAGGACAAAATTTATTTCTCACACACATACAATCCTACATTGGTTTTCTTGATTGTCAGGGGGCTCCACTTCAATCAGGAACATTGGAACCACAAGCCATCAGAAAAGAAAAGGGCACAGAGCATCCCATGTGGGAGGATTTTAAGGGCTAGACCTAGAAGTGGTACACATCACTACTATTCCACTGGCAAGAAATAATCCACATGGCCACACCTAATTATAAATGAGCATGAAAATGTACTCCCTGGATTGCCAGGAAAGAGAGGAAACAGGATGGGAGAAAACTAGCCACTCTCTGCCACATGTAAAGTGCATAGCACCTTCCTTTCATGTAATCAGTACTCAGAAAAATGTTCGCTTTTTGCTATCACCATTGGTAATAAAGTTGTTCCTAAGTGAATTCATTTAGCTTAGAAGACACTAGCCTCGTTGACAGGGCAGGTGAATACATATTTTTCTGCATACTTACTGTATTATATGGCTTAGAGAAACTCACATATGTTCAAAGTTAAAATACAACAGCAACATGTTTTCAAGAAAAAGCTTTACACACTTAATGGATAGATATGTCAAAAGGGTTCTAAACAAAAGACTATGTATATTCTTTAATATTACTATGGTAATAAAAAGAATCAAGCAGGCTTTCTCAGGCTTCAAATGTTCAAAGATCCAAGCTTAGTAGATTAGAACAAAATCCTTAGAAAGTGGCATTTCAAATGCTATTATAGCAAATCTCAAGCTGCTGTCCAAATTCCTTTGCTGCAGTATCTTCCTGTTGCAAAGCACGCAGCTTCCATGGTGTACAAGTTGAAAATTGTTTTTCATTGTATAAGTTCCCATTGTATTAGTGTTTTCTATCGTGGAATAAAGCCTATGCAGTCCACTAATACCTTCAAGGAATGATTTAAAACTGTATCTATTTTTCTTCAAGTAAGATTTAAAACTATACTTCTCTCTCCAGGGCAATGTGGAAAATCTCCTGAAAGATCACTCCTTTCTTTCCAAAGAAATTATTTTGTGTTGGGGCGCCTGGGTGGCTCAGTCGGTTAAGCGTCCGACTTCACTCAGGTCACGATTTCACAGTCTGTGAGTTGAGCCCCGCGTCGGGCTCTGTGCTGACAGCTCAGAGCCTGCAGCCTGCTTCGGATTCTGTGTCTCCCTCTCTCTCTGCCCCTTCCCCGCTCATGCTGTGTCTCTCTCTGTCTCAAAAATAAATAAAAACATTTAAAAAAAAAAGAAAGAAATTATTTTGTGAAAAATTTAAGTGAAAGAAAAGTTCAAGATTTTTCAGGTCTGTCTGGTTCTAATGGTAAAGCATTGCCAATCCAAGGGGCAGATTTCAGCAGCTTTAAAAGGAGTTTGTTGGGGCGCCTGGGTGGCGCAGTCGGTTAAGCGTCCGACTTCAGCCAGGTCACGATCTCGCGGTCCGTGAGTTCGAGCCCCGCGTCAGGCTCTGGGCTGATGGCTCGGAGCCTGGAGCCTGTTTCCGATTCTGTGTCTCCCTCTCTCTCTGCCCCTCCCCCGTTCATGCTCTGTCTCTCTCTGTCCCAAAAATAAATTAAAAAAAAAAAAAAAAAAAAAAAAAAAAACGTTGAAAAAAAAATAAAAGGAGTTTGTTAATTAAAATCACCCTTCTCTTAAGTTGCCTCTTTTTCTGTCTCTTTAGTTGGCCCAACTTGTCTATTAGTATAATATTAAATAAATGAAAACAAAAGGAAAAATGAAGTGAGGTCCTTTCTATGCATATTTCTAAGACCAGGCAGTGTATGCTCCAAAACCATGTCCACAGAGCCAAAATTATTGAGAAAATAAAGCATCTTTTTAGCTGATTGAAAACTACTTGAATTCAATGCTTGTTTTACGTACCGAAACAATTCATACCCTCGCAGTTTAAAAAGTAATAGCAAAACAGACACTACTAAAATATAGTACATACTCCTTTCCACATACAAGGCTTTGATGGGCCTCTGAAATATACCCAAGAAAGCAAATTACCTCTTAATCCTATCAGAAAATGTCTAAGGAGGCCTGACATTACTTCCCACAATCACTTGTCAACTTTGGAAAGTAACGCTTTCTGAATGTCCCCATCAACCTTGGTTTTCTGATCATGTGATCAGAGAAAGAAATACACTCTGGCTTTCATTAGTTGGAGGACATCTGCAAGTAGAACTTACAACACAAAACAATCTCAGTTGCTGATCTTGTTCTCTCATCTGGACCAAACAGTGTTAGTGGCCACAACTGCAGTAAACAGCGTGGCTAGAGCTAACGTAAACATTTCAGAAATCAGAAGTTTAATATCATTGTTCAGAAGTTGGACCAAGCTATGACGAAACTCTTCTACGCTCTAGACCGCAGGCTAGAGGCTGACTTTGATAGATTTCCAGAAAGAAAGTGCATCCAAACCTGCGCACTGAGAGAAAAGTAAACATGCCCAGCGCTGGAAGGAGATGTGGCAACAGGTACCATTGGTGGGAGAATAAATGAAGAACAAAGGACAAAGGGCAGGAATGCCTGTAGCAGGTGGGAGGCTTTCTGTGGTCCCCACTGCTGTTCAAGTCAGGTCATAAAAGTAGATACTGTTTATTTCTGCAGTGGTAGTTCAGCTCTAGCTCCTCTGGCCACATTTTTGAAAATAGCTCCATGCCATTCCTATTATGCGCGGCTTTCTTCAGACCCAGGACAAGACAAAGGAAAAACCAACCTAAACAAAACAAATGGAAACTAAATACTTTGGGTTTACTTTATAAACATGACAGCCACAAGGTAGATAATTACCTTCAAATAAAGGAAAAACCTGCTGAATCACAATGCCCAAGTGAGAATTTCGGTGTCGTTTATGAGATCATAATGTTCTTTTTAGATGTTTTTGTCATCTCTAAGTCTATGCAGCCAAAGATACTTTTGAGCTTCATGTTTATTCCCAGGGCTAATCCCGGAATAAAGACAGACTATGCTGAAAGGTACCTACTCTACTGTATCGACAATGGTATGCTTACTGTCACTGGACTTCATCGAAATGATTAGGCCCCAACCTTTCCATTTACAGACTTTTTAAGTTAGAAGAATAGGAATGGTCTCTCTTTTTTTTATAATTACATTAGGACAGCCCTTTACGATTTCTCATCGGCTTTGTCATTATTGCCCATAGCAGCCTTGAGAGGTAAACCAACAGAAAGTTATGACCCATATTTCGCGGAACAGAGAACAGGCGACAAGAAGTGACAGAGTTGGGATTTGAACCCAGGGCACTGGATGCTAATCCCCACACTCTTTCCTCTTTACCATGTTATCTCTACATAAATGTAATGAGCTGAATTACAATTTCTAATAATAAAACGAACTCTGAAACACACTAAATAATTTATTCAAGATCATCTTGCTAGTGAACAGCGGAGGTCGGATCTGACCCCTGAGTGTTTCTGAGTCCAGAGCCCATGCTTTTGGCACCCACTGAAATGCCATGGCTCACAGTCCGCCAAAGACTGTGAAGTCCGCACCTAAAACTGGCCCAGTAAATAAGAAACTATCAGAACTTCTTACACTTCCTCGGCATCTTATTCAGCTCATTCCTTCATTCTAGATCTTTTCATCTGTCAGTACTTAGATCTATACTAAGATTTCAGGGGGGCTCTTTTTTCTTTTTAATTGTCCTCAGTCTTACGAAAGTCACATTCAACTAATAGGTGCTGAGGCTAGTTCTGCATCTTTTATTACATGGCTATTTAATTCTCTTCTTCCTTGGTCTGAAAACTCAACTGAGAAGTAATTTAAATGCTTACTGTGGGCCAAGCACTATGCTACACATTGCAAAGTAAAAAAAAAAAAAATCAAGACATTAAATCACCTTCAAGGAGCTTATAGTCCAGCTAGAAATACAGGATTCCAAATGAGAGCAGAAAACATTTACATGTTCAGCTCAAAAACTCTTAAAAAGCATAAAACACTCATACAAAAGATAGATGCAGTGTCGGGAACCTCTGAGGTCCTGACTAAGTAATAAGCAACTAAGTGTAATAGTTGCTGTAATATTTTGTCTGCCCCACATTTGAGCAGAGATCTTTTGATTGTAAGGGACAGAAGCAGCTCAAATTAGGTTAGGCAAAAAAAGGGAATTTATTTGTTCATATTTATAAAAATTCTCTATCAATTCATCATAATTTGCAATCCTGGCCCAAGAAGCAAACTCTCAACGAAAACAGTTATCTAGGTCACTATACACTTTTAGTTCGTGAAGATTAAACAAGGCTTAATTTTAGTTTCATCAGAAGTTTTTCAATACGTAACTAACTATGCAGTTGAATATATAGTGAAAAAGAAACAACTGTTTTCTTAAATATCTTTTTTTAATGTTTATTTATTTTTGAGAGACAGAGACAGAGAGACGGAGCATTAAGTGGGGAGGGGCAGAGAGGGACAGACAGACAGGCAGACAGACAGAATCCGAAGCGGGATCCAGGCTCTAAGCTGTCAGCACAGAGCCTGACGCAGAGCTGGAACTCACGAACTGCAGGACCATGACCTGAGCTGAAGTCAGACGCTTAACCAACTGAGCCACCCAGGGGGCTCCAAGAAATGATTGTTTTCTTTTTTTTTTTTTTTTTTTTTTTTTTTTCCTGAAAGAAGAATCGATCTTTGCCAATCAAAATGCCCTAACATAGGTGGTAGCTTCCAGGGTCTCTGCCTACCATGGTTGTCAGCTGGGGTTCATTAGAATAATTTCAGAATCTTTTAAAAAGAAATCAACATAAGGTCACCTGGGTGCTCAGTTGGTTAACCTCTGACTCCTGATTTGGGCTCAGGTCATGATCTTACAGTTTGTGGGACTGAGCCCTGCATCAGGCTGTTCGGCACAGAGCCTGTTTGAGCTTCTCCCTCTGTCTCTCTCTCTCTCAAAACTAAACATTAAACAACAACAACAAAAAAATCAATGCCACCCATCCTCCCTCAGCACAAAACCAATTCAATCAGAAGCCTAGAAACTGGAACCTAGGCACAGTATTTCTTATGTGCAATGAGAATTAAAAATCCATCTTTTATTTGGTATTTACATTATACCATCTATTCAGTCAAAAAGTTAGCAGTGCTCCCCAGTTAATGACAAAAGGACAGAAAGCTAACTTTGGCTACTAGACAAGGGCAAAACAAGAAAAAATGATTTACGTGAGAATTCAGGCATACTTAGTGTTTCCACAAAAGTGGCACTGATTCTTGGCCATGATACCTAGAAGCCATTTTTCAATTTCCTTGCAAGGATCTCTTCCCAACCATAAAATTCTAGAACCTTTATTTGTGCCCTCCATTCTTTGTGGGGTTTTTTTTCTTAATTATTTCTTGCCCACAAAATTAGCCAGAGAATGATTTGCCACTATCCCAAAGGCTTGACAGAAAATATGAACTGGAGGTTTAGACTTCTACCTCCAGGTAGAAAAAGGCAGAAGTGAGTGTATGGTGTTGTGTCATCAAATACCACTACCAGCTGGTAGGTTGTCCCACAGGCTATCCTGAAGCAGAAGGTCAACCACTTGATGTTGTGAAAGGACAGTTATTTTAAGGGACTTGTGAGTGAGCCACGTGAAATGACAGAGGCCATAAAGTTGACCATAAATGTCGCTTCTAATTAAAGATAATGCGTGCATGCTGGTTCATTTGAGAAAACATGGGACTGCATCGGAGAACAGCAGCTTAACTACCGCTTTATTCACACGTTATTAGTAACAAAGATAAATTAGAGCATTATGCGGAAGAAGGGAGTCATTTACACTGACTGCATTAGAGGAAAAAGCCTTAGAAGGTGACAGCTCATTGCTTAAGGGGTTTATTTTCTGCCAACTAAAAGGGATCATATGGCTATAGCCCAGTCTTTTCTTACCTTGACTCCAGAGCCATTGCTGGCCCATGAAGAGATTAAATCTACGTCTTCAGAATCAACAACTTACTCTCAGTGGCCCAACTGGCAGAAAATAAAAATAAATAAAACACAAAAAAAACTCTTATTTTGCAATATTAACAAAGAAAACACTGACCTTCCACCTTCTACCTAATCTACCCCCAATTGCTTCTTTGACACCATGCCTAGTAAAATGAAAAGGGGTTTTCAAAAGAAGGAAAGAAACATCTGCTTGGACTTCAGATTCCCCTCCAAAGCAAAACCAAGCCTAGAAAGGTTACATGTTTCAAGGAGCCACGCAAGACAAAGCAGAAAGTTCAACTGCTTATCCCACTTGACCTTGGCTTTAACACAGGATCACGTTGATCCTGATGGAGAGATTAAAACGCCAAGTCCAGAACTGCTCACCAAGCAAATTCACAAGGGGAGTTCTAAGAGTTCTTTGGCACTCTTGTTTTCATATGGAATTAGGAGGGACGATCCCAGGCCACAAATGTAGCAATATTTTAACTCAGTGTGCAAAATTTCAAAGATAAAGCCTGAGATTGGAAGCCGTACTGAACTTTTCAAACAGTGCTTTCCTGGTAGGCTTTGTCAGGGAAAAAAAAAAAAATAATAATAATAATGATAATAATACAGGCACATATATGAGAGCTGTTGAAAGATTTCTTTATGGAGGGGGAAAATGGAGGTCATCAGGGCCATGAGAGGTAAAGGATAAAGGTGGGGGATGACAAACTCAAAAACATTTTGTTTTACATATCCCTAATCTAAATTGCAAGTTCATGCTACCTTCCATGAATATCACTTTCATAGGACAGCAAAACGGTTTTGTCGAAAACCGACCTCTGTGTTTCAGAGCCAAAATATAACATGAAGACAGAGTTGGGGATAAAGAGAAACAATCGCTTTATTGCTTTGCAAGGAAAAAGAGGGTGCAGCAGGTATGGCCTTCAAAAACCGCAAGCCCACCACCGGGAGGAAGGTGTTGGAGGGTTTCATAGAGAAATACCAGATCTAGACAGTTTCGACAGGAATTGTGTCCATGCCGCCAGCCTCATTCATCATTTCCAGGGTGGTGCCCGGTGTCTGAAACAAAAGGCTGGGGAGGGATGGGGGAGGTGTGCAGAAGAGAGGAAAAAGGGTTAAGTGCTTCGCTGAAGCATTAGTGCAGCCATTTACTTTTCATTCAACTTTGTGCTTTCAGGAGGTCTCAATGGCACATACATGATCACATCTTTCTACAGTAAACAGTACAGTAGTTGTGAACAATAAATCAGAAATATAAACTTCAAACTTAAAATTTTGAAAATCTGAAAGGAGTGACAATAAAAAAGAGATTAACTACAAAGGTCTGTGCTGGTCCACTAGCCCATCTCTTAAATTGTACCCTGGGGGCACCTAAGCGACTCAGTCCATTAAGCATCAGACTCTTGCTTTTGGTTCAGGTCATGATCTCACGGTTCCTGAGTTTGAGCCCCACGTCAGGCACTGTGCTGACAGTGTGGAGCCTGCCTGGGATATTCTCTCTCTCTCTTGCCCACTTGTGCCTTCTCTCTCTCTCTCTCTCTCTCTCTCTCTCTCTCTCAAAATAGATACACTTTTAAAAGAAAAAAAAGGAAAGCACCCTAAGCCAGTGGTCTGGGAAACTGGATTCCACCCCATGTCAGCCACTGCCTGACTGCACCTCAGGCAAACTTCTTATGTTCTTTGGGCCTCAATTTCTCCATCAGTAAAATGAGAGAGTTGGAGTAGAGGAATTCCAGAACCAAAATACTCATAGATGTCATGGAAGTTATGCAGAGCTGCTCATGAATATCATGCCTCTGTGTCCAACTTATTTTGCAGACTAGCCCAACCCATAGCAGTTTCTCCCTCTTCCCTGTTCAGGCTACTCATTAACTCTCCCACCGCTCTCTTGGTTCAGGATTATTCAGTCCCTGTAATGTCTTCTCCCTCTGTGACACTGTAAATTCCCTGAAGGTATAAAACAATTTGTTTCTAACTGCATCCCTCATTGAAATTAAGAATGTTAAGTGCATGGTAGATGCTTACACACTTTTTTGGAGGTCTTTATGAATGAATGACTATTTGGCCCTTACTAAATATTGATTTAATTGACGAGTCACTACTGATCACAAAAATAAGCCAAAAGAGACCACTGATTTCTAGAAAGCAGGTTCTGGTCACCAGACCAAAAACTTACCTAGGTTACATTTGTTAGGCAGAAAAAAAAAAAAAAATCTTATCCCCACTTTAAAATCCCTCTGTTATCCCTGTTATGACAGAATCACAAAAGTGACTGCATATAAATTGCATCTGAAAATCTTACAGATACATAATAAACAAGTCAATGACACAAAAATCATTTGTGCCTTCATAAGTGCCTTCATAAAAATAGGAAGAAATTCTACATCTTCCTAGTCCTTATTAATATACTGTACTTATCTTCTAGTGTTTCTTGGGGTTTTGCTCTATTTTACTAATTAATATAAAAACACTTAACTCTGTTAATTGTACCCCATTTAAGATGATTTAAGCTTTCCACATCTTTTGTCACACTTTTTCTGTTTCTGTTAATTCCGCGCAGCTAGTATAAATTTATTGGCCATTTTTGTTAAAAGTATCTATTGTTTTCACCATTCCCTACCACACATATACCTAACAAAAACTCTTAAGGGGATGGATATCAGAATTAGGGTGCTTATGCATTTTGCCAATATTCCTGGCCCCTGTGGCCAGGCATTCTCAGTGGTTATCATCCCAGAAAAGCGCTCTGTCCTAAGATTGGACTGGAGAAATAATTAGTTAACAACTATAGGCCAAAGCAGAAAATAAGAGGCTCTGACAGTGTAAGAGTCTTGCAACATCACAGACGAGAGCTCTCTCCCACTAGCATATGGAAAGTTTTCTTACTTGCTAATTAGACTCTACGATCCCTTTGCTCTTTCCTGCACAAACACCAATTTTATCCTACACATAACCTCAATTAGTTTTTCCTATGCTAACAGCTAAGGAGACACGGTACACATTTGTCTCTCCCAGATTTTGGTTATCAGCATGTATTTGAAAGGAAAGCACGTAAAGAAAAATCATAGCCAGATCAACAGGATCAATTCCCTAGAGAAATAAGTCACAAGGCTATATAAAGGGCCACAAATTAGGTAAGCAACAAATACGATGGCCTTATTTTGAGTGCTAGATATTCAGCCAGTGGTTAGGACTTAAAGAAATAAACATTTCCTTCACATGTGGTTTTCGGTTCCCTGTTAAAGTTTACTATCAGAGACTTTAATTTTGGCTAAAGTGTATTTTAAAATATTTGTTCATCTCATCTGGTCACAACAGAATCATTAGGAAACCCCAAACCAGTTGAGTCCATTATAAGTTGGTTGGAATCATACACACACACACACACACACACACACACACACCAGTGATTATCCCTTTTGTCGCTAGCATTTTGTGTTAGAAAGATTGTCCCTTTTCCCATACCCCTGCCTCAAAAGAACAGTTTTAATTCCAAGTGTCCCAGCTAAACAGAAACACTGATAAAGGCAGCCAAACTAAAAAGCAAGCCAACAAGAATAATGCATGGCACACACTTGCTCTTTCCTGTCCTGTGATGATTGAGTTCAGATGGACCACCCTATGAAGCACGTGGTGTTCGCCAGTGAGGCTCACAGTATTCAAGCCGGAAGCCTGAACTCCAGGCAAACCAACAGGGAGAAGCGTCTGAGAGGGCCGTCACACCTGGGATGTATCTTCTGGTCTTGACTATGAGACAGAGAAATGTGGACTCGAGTAACTCAGAGTCATTGAAACAGCAGAGCTGTTAGGCCTATTTATCAGATTGACCCAAGTTTGATATGACAGAAACAGCATGTTCTGCTATTCAATGAGCCCATTGGTGTAAATACCAGTCAGGCAGCTCATGAACTCCAGTGGGGTTCTGTTTATTTTGCACGTAACAGAAGGAGATTTTTCTGACGTTTTTCCTCTGAAGTACAGAGGAAAAAAAAACTTAACCACTGAATGGACCTGACACAAAAAGAAAAGGAAGCAGTTGCTTGAAACCAAAATACATCTCTGAAAAACAGGTCATTTTAAATACTTTTTAGTGACCATCAAATGGAATCCTTTTTATGGGATTATATTTGGTTGCTGTCCTAAAAAGTATACAGTTAACTCATTATTCACTTAGAAGATGCAGCTCAAGAACAATATTAAGCAACACGATAATTCTGAGTAACTAAAACTCATATAGACTCAAAGCTGCTTAGGATTCTGTGTCTCCCTCTCTCTCCACCCCTCCCCCACTCACTCGCTCTCTCTCCCGTTCTCTCTCTCTCTCTCTCTCTCTGTCTCTCTCAAAAATAAACATTTACCAAAATAAATGAATAAATAAAATTAAAACATTGAGTATAAAACAATCATAATTTTTAATTTATGTAAATGCATAGGAAAAAGACTTGGCATATATCCTATAGATCAGGACTGTCCAGTAGAAATATGGTGTAAGCCACAGATGTGATTTTTAATTTTATAACATCCACATTAAAACAGCAAAAAGAAACAAATGAAATTAATTTTAAAAACATACTTTAACCAAATATATTTAAATATTACCACTTGAATATATAATCAATACAAAAAATGATTAATGAGATATTTTATATATTTTCATACTAAGTCCATGAAATTTGGTGTGTATTTTGCATTTATAGCACAACTTATTTCAGGCTACCATACTGGGCAGTATACCTCGAGAATGTCAGAAATGGCCAATTTCTCTTTTTATATTTATGCTTTTCTATACATTCCACTTTTATAATCAGGGGGAAAATCGGTATTTTAAAATACCTAAAGAGAGGCAGCCTGAACAGAGAAAAAATATATACCACATGGGTTTTGGAGTTGGAAACCAGGGGCAGAGGTTTCTGATTCTGTTACTTTGCAGCTGCATTGCAAGTCTTCATCTGAGTGGGAAAAATAATACCTATTTCATTAAAACACTGAGAGTAATGACATAACTGGTGAAAAGAGCACAGCAGAATGCCTGGAAAATAGTGTCTACTTTAAGAACGTTAACTTTTTCTTAACCGTAATTTCTCTACCTAAAATTTCCCTATATATAGAACACCACTTGAACCGATGGTAAAGTTTAGATATGCTGTGAGCCCTCTGAAGGAGGGAGTTTACCGTTTTGTGGTTGAGAGTCTAGCATAGCACCTGCAACATTGGTTATATAAATTAATAAATGAATGGACAAATTAATGACATTTGGATAGGCTATTCCTTTTAAAAGCATACTCAACTAAATGAGTCCTTCATATGTCCTTCCCCTTCACGTATTAATAATTTAAAATCATCTGAAATGCAAGGTGCCTGGGTGGCTCAGTCGGTTAAGCATCTGACTTCGGCTCAGGTCACGATCTCACAGTTTGTGAGTTCAAGCCCCACATCAGGCTCTCTGCTGTCAGTGCAAAGCCTGCTTCAGACCCTCCGACTTCCTATCTCTGCCCGTTCCCCGCCCCCCCTCTCCCTCTCTCTCAAAAATAAAAACATTGAAGGGGCGCCTGGATGGCTCAGTCTGTTAAGTGTCCAACTTCGGCTCAAGTCATGATATCACGGTTTGTGAGTTTGAGCTCCGTGTGGGGCTCTGTGCGGACAGCTCAGAGCCTGGAGCCTGCTTTGGATTCTGTGTCTCCCTCTCTCTCTGCCCCTCCCCTGCTCATGTTCTATCTCTCTCCCCATCTCCTCAGAAATAAACATTAAAAAATTCAATAAAAACATTAAAAATAAATTTAAAAAATAAATAAAATCGTGAAATCAAAAAAAAAAAAAAAAGGTCCCATATATTTAAGACCTCCCTAATTTGCCCATTCTTTCCTCTGTTGGCTCTTGTCACCCTCCATCCACCAGCCTCCTCTTGGGATTAGCAGTTTGACACTCTTTCTTAGAGCTTCCACAATACTTCGTTTTCCTCTATTTCAGCATTTATTATGATCTATTTGACTTATTTCTGTGCATGGCTGACTCCCTCAATAGACTGAGTTCCTTGAATGCAAGCACCATGTTCCCTCCACAGTTGCTAGAACAAAGTAAGTGTTCAATACATGTCTACTCTATGTTTGAGGGTATGAATGAGTAGGACTACTAAATTGTAAGCTCCTCAAAGTTATTTCATTCATTCTGTATACCTCATTAGGCCTTTCCATCTCCATATGTGTGGAGATGATAGTCCAAGTATTAACTTGCTTCCTGCCTGTTCCCCACATTACCCTGTCCACAGGCTCACCAAATTCTTCCTCTTGGTCCCCTCCTCTGCCCAACTTCAGAACAGAATTGTCACCTACAGTGGGGAAATAGCAAAGGACTGTGCAAAATGAAAAGTTTAGATATGGAAAGGCAGGTTGAGCTACTCCGTTTTTAAAGAAATCCAACTAGAAAGGAGAAGAGAAAATGAAGTAAGTCTACATAAACTGGAGCGGAAGGAATAATACCACCTCAATTTTTGGAGATGAAAAAGTCTGGCCAGTGAAGGGCATAGCTGTCTAATTAATGTAGTGCTCTCCTTTAAATAACTGTAGCCCAATAGAACACTTGTAAGTCCTTTGTTTTTGGTTTTTTTATTTAAAAAAAATTTTTTAAGTTTATTTATTTTTGACAGAGAATGAGCATGGGGGGGGAGGAGGCGGGTCGGGGCAGAGAGACAGGGAAAGAGAATCCCAAGCAGACTCATCATCAGCACAGAGCCCAACTTGGGCCTCTAACTCATGTACCATGAGATCATGACCTGAGCCAAAATCAAGAGTCGAACGCTTAACTGACTGAACCACCCAGGCACCCCAACACATGTAAATCCTTTGTATAGACAATTACACACTTGCCTTCCATGAGGGATAATATAATGGTGATATTAAAGGAAATTCTACCTCTGGCCAAAGTGGGATTACGTGAGCCAATTTGGAACTATCCCATTTATGCCTATTATACATATTCTGAATGTAAAAATGAACAAGTAAAGAAAGTTATTTCCTTCACCACTCTTAAACAATTTTAAACTTGTCAACCATATCATGCAGTGCAAAATAAGCTGTACAAATTCTTGGCTAATACATAGGCAAATTCAAGTTCCATAAATATGTTTTATTATGCTTTGCTGATATCTAGATATATATATTCCTCATATTTGAATCCAGCTTCATACCACTAAATTTATTTTAGACTTTCAAATTCTGTACTTCCTTAGGTTTTTTTAGGAGGGAGGGAGAAGGGGGCTGATTGGTTGGTTGGTTGGTTGGTTGGTATTTTAGAACTCCAAAGCGTTGCGTCAGTCATGTTCTTCAGTCCATAGCATATTATCCTTATCAGCCACGGAAAGCTGTTCTCTTGTTTGTTTTATTTTTCTCCTTCTTATCCATCTTCATTTTCATTTGCTTCCTTTGCACAGACATCAATTCTAGTATGTTTGAAATATGTCCTTAAATATTCATGTATGCTTATAAAATTTTTAGTGTTGTTTATGTATTTCTTCTTTTATTTATATGAATGCTAGGCTATAAATATGATTGTCTTTCAACTTTTTCAACACTGTCTTTTTAATGTCTATCCATTATCCAGCAGGAATCCATTCTAACCGCTATGCAGTATTCCATTGTATATATCTGCCATATTTTATTTATCCAATCCACCAATGATGGATACCTATACTGATAATTTCCAATTGCCATAAACCACATCAAAATAAACATCCTCAAACTGTCCATCCTGCCGGGTTATATACTTAGGAGTGGCAATGCTGATTCAAAGAGCCAAAGCAGATCTAATTTCAGTAAATAAAGGTGACAGATGTATGTGAGATTTCTGTGCCCATTTATACTTTCTATAGCACCATATAAGAATTCCTCCTTCCTTGAGGCACCTGGGTGGCTCAGTCGGTCAAATATCCAACTCTTGGTTCCAGCTCGAACCATGATCTCACAGTTTCATGGGTTTAAGACCTGTGTTGGGCTCTGCACTGGCGGTGTGGAGCCTGCTTGGTATTCTCTTTCTCTCCCTCTCTCTCTGCCCCTCCCCAACTCGTGCTGTCTCCATCTCTCATAAAATAAATAAATAAACTTTAAAACAAAAAGAATTCCTACCTCCTTTTTTCATACAATATCATACCACCTGATAGTCTCCATTTTTTTAAACTTTGTCTTTGTTGTGTCTGTGAGACAGACTGTGAGAAGACTATGGCTTCAGCTCCAATGTGTAAAGAGCTGGGAAGGTGTCAGCCTCGTCCTTCCAAGAAGAAAGCTGGGGAAAGAAGCCCTAAAAATCAACAACTTTTCTTAGACTTATTAGAGAACTGAGGTCGTAGAGCAAACTGCTACCTCAAAAACTGGAGAGACAAGAAAATCCAGAGAGACAGATTTTCCAGGAAAATCAAGAACAGAAGCCTCTGGGACCATAAACTGGAAGGAACATTGAAACGGTTATTTTGAAATATTGCTGGAAGCTGAGGATGGACTAGCATGAGGTTGAGAAACTTCTGGAAGCCAAAGTCTTAGGAAGGCTCCACATTTTCATGGATTTTACCTCCTGGAACAGCATCAGATTCTCACAGTGAAGAGCCAAGACAGTTCCCTCATGGCTCTAATAGAGGCAGGGGAAAATTATCCCCTGTGAAATATGCCCAGAGCATTCTCCATAACCAAGGCTTATATGACAAGGGAAAGAATTTAAAAGACTTGATCAGGAAAGAATTTAAAAGGCTTTATCAGGGCCTCATCCTACCTGAGGAAGGGAATTTCCCATAATACTTGCCTTTCTAGTTTTCTGTCCCACCTAAGGCTAGAAAGCAGCTATAAAGTATTGGTAAGGGTCACAGTCCAGGGGCACAGACCTGTTAAACATCTGAGACTTAACCGCAATACTATAGAACACTTCTCTTCTTCCACACCTGACCACACCCACAGCACTCCAGTATAGTAACAGTAGGGTACGGCTGAAAGAGCTGCAAGACGCAGACTCTATCTAAGAAGGGCTTTTAGGGAAGCCTAAAGACAACAGAGAATAGAAAAATAAGGATCTTGGAGGAATTTGAAGACTCTGGTACCTAAAGCCACGGCAAACATTAAATACAGCCCAACTCCTTGTCAGATTAATATAAAACCTCACATTAAGGCCTATCTACTTCAGTTCCAAATACCCAATACATCATACCCATTTTTCAATAAAAATTACAAGGCAGCTAAAAAAGAAAGAAAAAATCCAGTCCACAGAGACAAAGCAAGCATTAGAACCAAATTCAGATAAAATACACATTTGTGAATTATCATGCAGGAATTTAAAACAACTGTGTTATGTAGTTATGTTATGTTATGTTATGTTATGTTATGTTATGTTATGTTATGTTATGTTATGTGCTCTGATGGAAAAAAATAGACAACATGTAAGATCAGATGGATAGTGTATGCAGAGAGACAGAAACTTTGAGAAAGAACCAAAGGAAATACTAGAAATCAAAAACAACGTTAAATGAAGGATATCCCTGATGGGTCATCAGTAGACTGGTCATAGCCAAAGGAAAATTTAGTGACCTTAGAGACAGATGAATAGAAACTTCCCGAACTGAAATACAAAGAGGAAAAAAATAATTTAGAAAACAGAACAGACCATCTAAGACCTACTGGACAATTTTAAAAGGTGTAACTCTGCCTTTCTGATGAGTATGAAGTGGTATCTCAGTATTTCTTAGGCCTTTTAAAACCTTGTCCTAACCTTCAACATGCTGGTCCCAAAGTCAACAATTCAATCATTTCAACCTGCCTGCCCCTTTCCAACTTCATTCCTTCTACCTGCTGTATTTATTTTCTCAGGCATATTGTCAGCCCTTATTCATAACCGCCACAAGACTTTGTTATCTTGCTGATGGAGCCCTATCATTATTGGATTCTAGAATTTCCACATTGCTTCAAAAACTATATTCTTTCTGAAGTGTTTTCTCTGCACATATGGAGCCTCCAAGGGACCTTTCTCTAGTCTATTGTCAAATGCTCACTAGACCTCCTTAATCCATCCGATTATAGTTTCTCTACATGTTTTGCTTTAAGCCTGAGATAGTTGGGTCCCTCAGTCTCCTTCCAGATTCATCTATAATCCATCTCCCCCACCCCCACCCCCAATAGGCCAAGGTAACTTGGAGTTTAATATGCTCAACATGGTTTCATGGCTCAAGGTAAACCTTCCATGTACACTCATGTCTGTATCTTCACCATTTACTTGCCATTAGTCTGCATATGTGAATACACAGAGGTCCTCAAACAAATTTCAGGTCTGTTTCAGAAGCATTTAGTGTGCAGTGGTTTGAATATTAAAATTTAGTTCTGGAAGGTATGGTGTATTTCAAAAAGCCTGGACTGGAAAACAGGGAATAGGATTTGTCTCTACACTCCGTCCTCACTAACTACATGAGCTTCATGAACTTCATTAATTGAGCCTCTATTTTTTCATCTTTAAAATGTGGTAATAATCTACAAAGGTTGTTAGGAAGATTATACAAAGTAAAATAATCTATATAACAGCAATTATCTAAGTGCCTGGCATACAATAAATGCTTTAAGAAATGTCTGTTCACATTTGTTGGGATGAGCACTGGGTCTTATACACAGGGGATGGAATCTACCCCTGAAATCATTATTGCACTATATGCTAACTAACTGGATGTAAATTAAATAAATAAATAAATAAAAATTTTAAAATAAAATAAAATATAAAAAAAGAAATGTCTGTTTACATCCTTAAAAATAAGTCACAAAACTAGATAAAATAGAATTTTCAAGTGAAAAAATATTATTTAACTTTTAGTATAAATTGAATGAAAATAAAGCATTTTGGAATTTTATTTCTCACTTCAAAATTTTATAGTATTTAACCTTCCATTTTGATTAAGCCATCAAAGAGACAGACTTTTCCACATCCCTTTAGCTTTTCCCAATATTCTGACTCTCCTAAAAGTTTATAGCATTTTTATGAGATTTTAAAGTATTACAACTAAATTTTTCATTGTTTTGGCATTCTGTGTAAACTCAGATTCATAAATTAATTGAAGCATATAATCGAAACATCCTGAAAGTGCTGGACCCACTTTTAAGCTGCTAGAAGACAGCACCTCAGAAAGGAGTTTTGTGGAGGTCAAAAGAAATAATTCTAGAATCCATATACCTACCCAGTAATTCCCTTAGAAAGCCAGAATTGAGAAGTCAAGCCAATACATTCTGTGGAGATGATAGTGCGAAAATTTTCAACAATCAGGGTTTTTTCCAACCATAAATAGAATCTCTTAACCAAAGTAGTAATGCTACAAAACAACAACAAAAATAAAATGAAAGAAAAAACAGAACAGTCTTCCTCTAATGCTTACAGTTAATCTAGAACAGTTTGCCACAAAGGGTTGCTATAAAATTTCCTGCATCTGGTCGATGTGGTGAGCAGGGAATTAATCCTAGGAAAGAGCCAAGAGAATGCAAAAATGGAACTCTAACTGCAATACTTAGCATTGCTTGATCTTTCACATCACTGGAAAAGACCAAACAGCTCTCTGTCACACCCTTGCAGGGGACCCAGTCTGGAAGCCCAAGCTGATGGCAGAGTCTGCTGATCATAATTGGAATGATTTTCAGCCAGGACTCACATCTCTACAGAATGGACTGCTCTGATCATCACAAATTCACCCCACCATCACTTCCTTCAGATTCCTCTTATACAGCAAAGCTTATCTAGACTGTATGGAGATAATATTTTTTTTCAGGCATTCAAGACAGTTGAAGAGCTTAAGGATTTCTCGGGAAAAAAAAGATTTTTAATTTTGTCTATTCAACTTTTAACTAATGGATAAATACAATACAATGTATTAAATACAATAGGATTTTTTTTCCTCCAATACCCTAGCTTAAACCCAGGCCATAAGCACTACCTTTGGTACAAAATACTGAGTGGCCTGTGTGGGGTGACTTAAGAATTTCTGTGAAAACCAGTACCCTACGTGTAAAGGAAATGTCACCCCCAAAGAGCCACTCTCCCTTACCTCTTTTGCAATGCAAACATTCCTAAGACAGCTAAGATAGAGTCACTACACAGCCCAGTGGATGAATTCATCAGACTCTTTTCCTCCCTGAGTGAAACAGCTAACGCTGACCATTAGAAGTTAAAGGCACCAAAGATAACAACAGTAAGACACATCAAAGACCCTTCCATCATCTTCACAAACTGTATTCAGCTGGGCACCTCAGACCCTCCAAACTTCCACATTTTTTTTCTGTCTTGGGGTTGTCCCCAGTTCAGCTACTACATGGCCATTGCTCGTACTCTTTTCCTGCAAGGTCTGGAACAGAGTACCCTTCTTCATCTCATACTTGAGTGCTAACAGATTGCAGAACTTGATTATTGTGGACTTTACCTTATTATTTAATAATAAAAAAAATCCTTAGAGGTGACATTGATAAAGTGGGATAACAGTTAAATTAAAGGCCTTGTCTTACCAATATTCTACGCAAAAGGAGAGTTCAGACAAATGTTTGTAATAGGTTATTCATTTGGAAGTAATACCAAGGACCAGTAAAAATGGAGCAGGGAGAATGAGGAAATGAGGAAAAGCCAATCATTACCAAAGGAATCATTACCCAAGGTCACTGCTGATAACTGGGACAACAAAGCGTGTTCCCACTTTGCAACCTCTAAAAAGCCTGTAAGATGCCGCCAGAATTGTCCACCCAAGAATGGACGAGAAGTATTTATCTGTTGTCTCCTACAAGTCATGAGTTAAGGTAGCCCTCATGAGAGTGTTAATGCCCCCATACTTCTGAGCAGCATGTGCAACCTCGGAGCAGCCCAGAACAAAAAATGAAAGAACTATAAAGCCCTTAATGCAAGGCACTACCACTGTGATTTAAATTTGAAGCTTGCACAGAACTGTTATCATCTGCTATGCCTGAAAGCAAAGATGAAGTGAAAAAGATGCACAGCAGAGGTGTCTGATACAGCACAAATCTGATAACTATGGAGAAAATTGAATTCTACCAACTCATAATAGAATTTTGTTTACCAAATGAAATACTGGCCTTGATGCTATAATACATTAGCCCATTCTAAGCCTCTAACTAGGGTTTAACCGACAATGAACAAGTAAGCCTCTAACTAGGGTTTAACCGACAATGAACAAGTTGCCTTAAAAATTACATAGTCAGAGGGGTTGACATCAGCAAGATGGTAGAATAGAAAGCCCCAAACCCTTCCTCTCCTACAGAAATAGTGCCTCAAAAACAATACACAGACCAATTTTCTTTATGAGAAATACACAAAGCAGTTAAGAGGCTCCTACACCCTAAGCCAGCATGAAACCAACTGCATTCAAGTATGAAAATTCATGGTACTCTCTGACCATAATCCCTCCCCCTGGCACAGAACCCCATGTCGGGCTCTGTGCTGACAGCTCAGAGCCTGGACCCCACTTCAGATTCTGTGTCTCCCTCTCTCTCTGACCCTCCCCAGCTCACAATCTCTCTCTCTCTCTCTCTCTCTCTCTCTCTCTCTCAAAAATAAATATTAACAACACCAACAAAAAAATAGTATGGTACTAGCATAGAGGCAGACACAGAGACCAATAGAACACTATAAAGAGGCCAGAAATGTCCATGCATATTCAGTCAACTGTTCTTCAGCAAGGATTTCAAGAAGTCACAATGGGGAAAAGATAATGTCTTCAAAAAATGGTTTGGGAAAACTGGATATCCACATGCAAAGGAACATAACTGAACCCTTATCTTACACCATACCCAAAAAATCAACTCAAAAATGGATGAAAACTTAAACGTAAGATGTGAAACAGTAAAACTCCTAAAAGGAAACATAGGAGAAAATCTTCACATTGGTCTTGACAATGATTTCTTGGATATGACACCAACAGCACAGGCAACAAAAGCCAAGACCGACAAGTGGGACAGCATCAAACTAAAAAGCCTCTACAGAGCAAAGGAACTAATCAACAGAGTGAAAAGGCCGTCTACGGAATGGGAGAAAATATTTGCAAACTATGTATCTGATAAAGGGCTAATTTCTAACATAAGGAACTCCTACAACTCAACAATAAAGAAACAAATAATCCACTTAAAAAATGGGCAAAAGTATATGGATATTACTTAGCTACAAAAAACAACGAGGTACTGCCATTCGTGACATGGATGGACCAAGAGGGTATTATGCTAAGTGAAGTAAGAAAGAGAAAGGCAAATGCTCTATGATCTCACTTCTATGTGGAATGTAAAAAACAAAACAAATGAATATACAAACAAAAGGCAAAAATAGACTCATAAAAGCAGAAAATAAACCGATGAATGCCAGAGGGGTAGGGTGATAGACAAAACGAGTGAAGAGGAGTGGGAGATACAAGCTTCCAGTTATGGAATAATGAATAAAGCAGGGAGATAAATGGTACAGCACAGGGAATATGGTCAATGGTACTGGAACAGTGCTGTACGACGACAGACGGTAGCCACAGCTGTGGTGAGCATAGCATAATGTATAAACTTGTTGAATCACAATGTTGTACACCTTACACTAACGTAACACTGTGTATCAGCTATGCTCCACTAATTAAAAAGGTTTTTAAACTGGCCAAAAGACTTGAAGAAATATTTCTGCAAAGTTGATATACAAGTGGCCAACAGGTGTATGAAAAGATGCACAAAATAACTAATAATCAGAGAAAGGCAAACCAAAGGCACAATGAGATACCAACTCATACCTGTTAGGATGGTCATTGTAAAAAACAGTAATTTTTCAAAAAACAGAAAATAACAAGCACTGACAGGGATGTGGAAGTATTGAAATCCTTGCGCACTGTTATGGTGCAGCCACGATAGAAACAGTGTGGGGTTTCCTTGAAAAATAAAATATGTAACTATCTTATGATCCAGCAATCCCTCTTCTGGATATTCATCCAAAAGAACTGAAATCAGGATACATGTAAATCCAAGTCCATTGCAGCACTATTCACATTGTAGCACTATTTACAACCAGCTAAATGGCCATCAGCGTATGAATAGATAAAGAAAATGTGGTACTTACCTAGAAGGGAGTATGTATGTATACAATGGCAATATGGAATTCAGCCATAAAAAGGAGGAAATCCTGTCATTTGCTACAATACAGATAAACCTTGAGGACATGATGCTAAGTGAAATAAGCCAGTCACAGAAGGATAAAGCAGTAAAATTCATTGAAGCTAAAAGTAAAATGTTTTTGGGTGGCACGTGGGTGGCTCAGGTGTTAAGCGTCTGACTTAGGCTCAGATCATGATCCCAAGGTTTGTGGGTTCCAGCCCTGCGTTGGGCTCTGTGCTAACAGCTCAGAGCCTAGAGCCTGCTTTGGATTCTATGTCTCCATCTCTCAGCCCCTCCCCCACTCATGCTCTGTCTCTCTCTGTCTCTCTCTCTCTGTTTCTCTCTAAAAATAAATAAACACTTAAAAGTCAAATGGTTTTTGATTATCAGAGGCTAGAGGGAAAGGGAAATGAGTTGCTGTTCAATGGGCATCAAGTTTCATTCATGCAAAATGAGAAAGTTCTAGAGATCTGCTGTATAACCTCAGTGCTATAATGTACACTTAAATAAATTCTTTTTTAATTTTTTTTAATGTTTATTTATTTTGGAGACAGAGAGAGAGCACAAGCAGGCTCAGGGCAGAGAGAGAGGGAGACAGAATCTGAAACAGGTTCCAGGCTCTAAGCTGTCAGCACAGAGCCCGACACGGGGCTCAAACCCGTGAACCATGAGATCATGACCTGAGCCAAAGTCAGATGCTCAACCGAATGAGCCACCCAGGCGGCCCCTATACTGAAAAATTTCTTAACAGGGTAGACCTTATATTATGTATTTTTTTTACCACAATAAAGAAATTATCCAGTCAACTTTCTCAAATCTTATGTTGAATGATGTCTGTTTCCTTGAAATTTTTGGCATTTTCTTAGAACTCCGTGTGTCAAAGAAAATCAAGACATTACTCAGAACTTTTTATTGATAAGGCTGACTCAACCTTCATTCTTTTTTAAATTTTTTTTATTGTTTATTATTTTTGAGAGAGAGAGACTGAGAGCAAGCAGGGAAGGGGCAGAGAGAGAGGGAGACACAGAATCAGAAGCAGGCTCCAGGCTGTGAGCTCTCAGCACAGAGCCCGATGCGGGGCTCGACCTCACAGACCGCAAGATCATAACCTGAGCTGTAGTTGGCCACCCAACCGACTGAGCCACCCAGGCGCCCCTCAACCTTCATTCTTTATTGATCAATAAATGTTCTTTACTTTTCTCTGAATGTGGTTGAATACTGACAATCTTCCCCCTACATCTCTTCAACCTTGGTTCCTCCTCAATTTTCTTTTTTTTTATACTATACAAACTGCCATGAGAGTTTCCTTCTATCTGGATCTGGTATGACATATTGCCAGTGAGCTCACTGTTTTAGCATTTGGAGAATCACTCTCATCAATCATTCATTTGAACGCCTTTGTGCAAGCTTGTAGTCTTCTGGTAGATCTTTCAAAGAATTGGTTCTCATGGTGATTTACCACTCATGGTATTATTTTAGATTCTCTTGTCCATGTCTTTATCCACCAGGACATTCTCAATACCTCAGAGGCCTGCTCTTGATTCAGTCCTTCCCCTCACCTCCCTGAGAAGTTAGAATGTCAAGCAATGGACAATCTAATATTCAGTGCCATATATGGACTGCTTTCCCTTTCCGTTATATAACAGTGACACCCGATTTTTAAAAGTCTCTGTTTAGAAGCCTTTAAGCAGCCATTCTCTTTCTCATGTTTAAGTTAAAGATGGTGTTAGTTGATTCAAACTGATTTGGGCACACTTCCTACACGCAATAAAATAAAATAAAAGTAAAATGGTTTTTGATTATCAGAGGCTAGAGGGAGGGGGAAATGAGTTGCTGTTCAATGGGCATCAAGTTTCATTCATGCAAAATTGAGAAAGTTCTAGAGATCTGCTGTATAATATTTTAGTCCACAATTCTATGAATTCTGATGACTTTTCTTCCTTTTTTCAGCATCACTGCTAGCATGTGAGATAAAATCCCCCATGATAATTAACTTATCAGATGGGTTTCTCCAATTCCACTTGAATCTTTCTTTCCCATCAGCACTTGGTATGGTCATGTGGTAAAATTAAACCACAGTAATGTCTGTGTCCCAATACTCAATTTATAAAGAACAGAGATTTCTGCTCTGCCCATGCTCACAGAGTTAAGTATACTTCTTTTCATGGAGACCCAGATGAAATTTCATGAGCAACTTACCATCACAATAAGCTAAAAGTGGATAAAATTCCTGCATAAAAATTCAGTGCTGAGAGGAATAATCTTCCTCAAAATGGATCTAGCACTCCCTCCTCTGTACTTTAATCAATATATCTGCATTTTCTGTTTTGCATCCCTAAATTAGAAATTACTTCCACAGAAATTGGGTAATGCTCAAAATCTTCTCCAATATGTTCTTAAGATTTGGTAATAAGAAAAAACACATTTCTTAAATATCCATTCACTTAACCTCCCCTCTTTTTCTTAATTTCACATTCTTGGTATCTTTGTTATTACTGCATCTGTATCTCAAATTTACTATAATTTTTCACATTCATTTCCTTAATTATATAAGTCACATTTCCATTATTTACCCAGTCATATATTCTGCTGCCCAGCATTTCTTTAATGAAATAAATTTAATTTTTCAGCCTCTAAGAAATATTAATAATCTATTAACTTATACATGGATATATTATATAACATCCTCCTGGTATTTATGCCAATATCCCTTTTGAATAGGGTACATGAAAACAAAATTAAAATTCCACATTAGAGTTATAGAAATTTAGTGGAACCTGGGCACCTGGTGGCTCAGTCAGTTAAGCATCTAATTTCAGCTCTGGTCATGATCTCATGGTTCGTGAGTTTGAGCCCTGCATGGGCTCTGTGCTGACAGCTCAGAGCCTGGAGCCAGCTTTGGATTCTGTGTCTCCTTCTCTCTCTTCCCTTCTCTCTCTCTTTCTCTCTCTCTCTCTCTCAAAAATAAAAAAACAAAATATAAAAAAAAAGTGTGAACAGCAAAAAAGAAGAAAAGGAAAGGAAATAAATTTATAGGAATTCTGTTATATTTAGTAAGGATCCCTCTTCTAACTTTATGCATTGGATACCATTGCTCTTACATGCTTTCTCAATTTTAGGGACAAATTTAAGACTTGCACTAATAGATTGTCAACCAACATTTCTACTAAAAGGTAATGAAAATTAAAATTTGTATCCTTAAAAACCAGGTAATATTGAATTTTCTAAATATGGAGACATAGAGTACCCAAAGGCAGTTAAGATTACTCCCACCACAGAATGCAAATTGGTGCAGCCACTCTGGAAAGCAGTGTGGAGGTTCCTCAGAAAATTAAAAATAGACCTACCTTATGACCCAGCAATAGCACTGCTAGGAATTTACCCAAGGGATACAGGAGTACTGATGCATAGGGCCACTTGTACCCCAATGTTTATAGCAGCACTCTCAACAATAGCCAAATTATGGAAAGAGCCTAAATGTCCATCAACTGATGAATGGATAAAGAAATTGTGGTTTATATACACAATGGAATACTACATGGCAATGAGAAAGAACGAAATATGGCCCTTTGTAGCAACGTGGATGGAACTGGAGAGTGTGATGCTAAGTGAAATAAGCCATACAGAGAAAGACAGATACCATATGTTTTCACTCTTATGTGGATCCTGAGAAACTTAACAGAAACCCATGGGGGAGGGGAAGGAAAAAAAAAAAAGAGGTTAGAGTGGGACAGAGAGCCAAAGCATAAGAGACTGTTAAAAACTGAGAACTGAGGGTTGATAGGGGGTGGGAGGGAGGGGAGGGTGGGTGATGGGCACTGAGGAGGGTACCTTTTGGGAGGAGCACTGGGTGTTGTATGGAAACCAATATGACAATAAATTTCATATATTAAAAAAAAAAAAAGAAAAAGAATACTGTAAAGCAAAAAAAAAAAAAAAAAAAAAAGATTACTCCCACCACATTTCTGGCTTCATCTGTTCAGTTCCATTAGAATAAAATGAGAGTTATATTATGACCTCTCATTATAAGGAATGCATTAATATAAAAATTACATTAAAATCAACAGACTATGAAACAAATGAAGTCCTCACAGCAGAAGGGAACACTGCACATACAAGGGCACCAAACAGTCTAATCCGCTAAGTCCCTCAAGGAACACTGAAGCTATCAAGGGAGTGCTTAGAAAAGGACTACTCTCCACTTACGGTAGAGACTAAATATTTTATCCAGGAAAAACAACAACAACAACAACAAAACCAGAAAATTCAGGTAAAGCTTTTAAGACAAATAGATGGAGCTTCCAGACAGGAATTTAAGTAGTTTCACCATGGTCACATCAGTGACATCAATAATCAGGGCATAGGGTAAGAGTGAGAGGTGGGAACAGTAATACTATTCCTAACAATTCTAACTAAAACAATTTTCCTAATTATCTAGTCTGAGATTTGCCTTTTTTGAGAAGACAAGAGATAGAAAGCAGCAAGGCACAGCCATATTTGCCCCTAGAACACAACCCAAATTCACAAAGTTTCAGACTAAGTGGGCCTAAGTCACCAGGGCCTTTTGTCCTTGATCTTAGTCTTTTAATTTGTCCTTGGTTTTAAATGTCCCCCAAAATACACGATAGACATAATTCTATGGCCCCTCTAGCCATTCTCCAATAAGTTGGAGCGACTTTAGGATGCCTCAACCTAACTGGACAGCTGAAATATCGTAGGACCACTCCAAATACATAAAATCCTCCCAACAAAGGGTAAACTAGTATGACACCAAC
The DNA here is from genome assembly GCF_028018385.1 of Neofelis nebulosa. NCBI lineage: Eukaryota > Metazoa > Chordata > Mammalia > Carnivora > Felidae > Neofelis > Neofelis nebulosa. The sequence continues at coordinate 35,767,569 of NC_080782.1, read as the reverse complement.
GTCAGGCCAATGGCTGACTGGAGCTAATGAATGAAGCTAATGAAAGCCACACCAGTCGCAGTTTGCTTATTCGTGCCATAAGCATTACATTGTTGCCCAGTGTCTATATAGAATTGTACATCATATAATGTCCCCTAGAGCACCTTGATATTAACTATTCAGCTATTGCCATTCCAATGCCTGGCTTCCCATACTGCCACAGCATTCCATGTCCAGCCTCCAATAACCCTAATCCCATCTTCAATAGCATCCAGAGAATTTTAGTAACCAAAAGCATTAACCAAAAGACAAATCCATCCATAAAGTAACATTACTTCCAAAAACTCCAAAATAGTATTTGTCAAAGTCCAAAGAGTAACAGCTAAGAAAACGATGTTTGCAGCTATCTCATTTTCTAGTTATGGATAATATTTATGTTACTAATAACTAAAGATTGCCAGTGGCATTTCAAAGATGTTAAGGGTGATAGAGAAAGTATCTGAAATTATTCTGATTCATAACCCTGCCCATGTTCTCCTATTTCTAAATGTGGAAAGTAGAAAGAATAAGGATGGATAAGAGAGGCAAAATGTAGAAGATTCAAACTAGGTCAAAATAAACCTAATAATGTTAAGGTATTGCTACTTTTGTTTAGAACTATCTTTTGCTCTTTTACATCAAATGGATGGAATAGCAGGGACCCCGAATATGTTAAGAAAATGGCTTTTGTGTTCAAATTTCCAATCAACAAATGGAATAAGCCCTTGTAAGTGGAATTCATTTAAAATCCATAGACTCTACAGAATTTCTAAGATATGCATTGTCTAATCCAATGGCCACCAACCACAAATGACTACTTTAAATGTGACTACTTCAACAAAGGAAGCAAATTTTTTGTTACTTAATTTTAATCCATTTAAATTAAATTTAAAAACTGGTAATTTCAATAACTAGAAATTTTTCAAGTAATTTTGAAATAACCTAGGCACATGAATCTATTTTTTCAACTATTAATTTTATGAAATATAAATTTATATTAAGTACTTCTAATGAAAATCTGGCATTCTGATTGTGATGTGCCATGAATGTAAATATATGCTAAAATTTGAAAACTGTATGAAAAAAGAATATAAAATATCTCATTAATAGTTTTCATGTTAGTTACATGTCAAAATGATATTGGTTTAAGCTTATCATTAAATTAATTTCATTTATCTTTATTTTTTGTGATTAATAGAAATTTTTTAATTACATATGTGGCTCATATTATATACCTATTGAATGAATAGTGCAGATTCAGAGAATAACATTACTGCAACCAGGGATTTCCCTTGGTATTTCACACAGAATCATGTACATAATTGACCCTAACTAAATACATGTTGTCTAAATAAAAATGGTCTATATATTTGGCAAATATTTCTTGTTATACTTCCCAAAAATTTAATTTGAAAAGGAGTTCATTTTTCAACAGAAAGATAGTTTTGGAAATAGGTCAAGCAATGAGAGAAATGGGGACATTTTTCCTCCTCTTATTCAGAGAACCCACAATTAGTGGAGAGAGTCAAATCAACTCATCACATTTTTATCGTGTCCCCACGATGCTCCCAAGCATCTGCTAGAGTAAACACCCCTTCTCATTGGGGTTTTTCCAAACCATCTCTTCATGGCTGGATCCAAAACTTAGCAAAACTCCAAAGAACTCCCCAATAGTTCCAAGAAGCTATGGGAAAGATAATAGATAAATGAGGCTAGAAGTACAGTTTTAACATCACACAAAATTAGTTGAGCCTTGGCTTTGTCATACATCAACAATGAAAAAGTTGCTTAACCTCTATAATTCTCATTTCCTCATTCATAAATTAGGATTAATAATAGTAACTACCTGTTAGGATTTATTTCTTAAAAAAAAAAAACAGGTTAAGTACTTAATTCTTCAAACATAAAAGGAACTCAGTATATGGTAGTTAGATGATGCTGATGATTAATTAGCACTGTTATTGTTCATGCTCTCTCTCTCTCTCTCTGTCTCAAAAATAAATAAATATTAAAAAAAAAATTTTTAAAAAATAGGGGCTCCTGGGTGGCTCAGTCGGTTAAGCGTCCGGCTTCGGCTCAGGTCATGATCTCGCGGTCTGTGGGTTCGAGCCCCGCATCAGGCTCTGTGCTGACAGCTCAGAGCCTGGAGCCTGTTTCAGATTCTATGTCTCCCTCTTCCTCTGACCCTCCCCTGTTCATGCTCTCTCTATGTCTCAAAAATAAATAAATATTTTTTAAAAAAATTAAAAAAAAATTATCACTGTTATTACAACTATACTATCCTTTTCCAGCAACTCTAGGCAATTCTAAAGTCTTCTTAAGTAATCTTCATTTTGGTGGTTCCCAGCTTTTCCAGGAATAAAACTCTTTTAGCTTTTGTTTCTTACTTTTCCTACATGAAATTATCCATCAAGCTGATAGCATTACAGGGCCATAAACAGAAAAAGAACAAAAAAAAAAAAAGATTCTACAATCTAATAAGTTCCAGAAATTTCATCTTTTTCCGAGAAATCTAAGAGACCCTCTCCAGGTATTTTTACATTTTCTTTTTTTTTTTTTTTTTTTTTTTTTTTTTAATTTATTTATTTATTTATTTATTTTTTAATATATGAAATTTACTGTCAAATTGGTTTCCATACAACACCCAGTGCTCATCCCAAAAGGTGCCCTCCTCAATACCCATCACCCACCCTGCCCTCCCTCCCACCCCCCAACAACCCTCAGTTTGTTCTCAGTTTTTAACAGTCTCTTATGCTTTATATACACAATGGAATACTACGTGGCAATGAGAAAGAATGAAATATGGCCTTTTGTAGCAACGTGGATGGAACTGGAGAGTGTGATGCTAAGTGAAATAAGCCATACAGAGAAAGACAGATACCATATGGTTTCACTCTTATGTGGATCCTGAGAAACGTAACAGAAACCCATGGGGGAGGGGAAGGGAAAAAAAAAAAAAAAAAAAGAGGTTAGAGTGGGAGAGAGCCAAAGTATTTTTACATTTTCTATACTGACAAAGATTAACTGTAGCCGGATAGGATAACGTGTACACTTGTTTTACTCATGATCAGAGAACTAATGTCCAAGCATTACTATAACCAAGGATGTCACATGTGATTATTTTATATTTTAAAGCAAGCAGGTAGTTCATAAGCCGGGCTGCCCTATTGATTAGCCACTTGTAGACACAGTGCTTAGCACCCACAGTATTTTTAGGGTACCACAAAAATGTTTTCATTTCTTTTAAAATCAGAAGAAAAAAACACTTCTAAGGAAAAGAAAATGTTTTACTATATAATAGTAACATTTTCACCTTTTGACCAACACAGTCATAAAATACAATTTGTAATATTTTATGGAGGAAGGGGCCCACAAAGGCAAAGCCTAGTCATAACCTGCCAGGTAACCAGAAGGAGCAGACAATGAGATGCTGCGTGATACAACACCACCCCGAACATTAGAAATCACAGGTAGACTGGTTGCATAGCCCCTCATTGCCAGTGGAGAAAACATAAAGGAACAATCTGTTTATATAAGGGACAGATAGCTGCCTCACTAGTCACAGAATGCATATAGAGCTAATACTCCAAAAGGATGTTTGACAATTCTGTATCTGGCTCTCCACCATCCATAAACCCTCAGATTCACCATGACCATACATATCAGCACAGAGAAAACTGGCCCCTAATATCTGACAATTGTTTTCAGCCTCACTACTTCCCTGTTTTGCCCTTGGCATCTTGTTCTCACCTGATACTTCAGGCCATAGACTGTACAATTTGTTTTCTTTTTTTATATCTGCCTCTATTGTCACTCTGTTGAATGATGCACACTGCTATGTCCTGGGCTGTGACTTTTTGACTGTCTATTTTCACAAAGAATCTCCTCTCCTCGTGCTGCCTCAGACCATCCTGGGGCCATTCTGCCCATCCCACTTGTTGTTCCAATCCTTTGGCAGAACTTTCATGCCCTTGGAAATCTTCAAAACAATCAGAGAAATTTATGCCCTGAGTACACACCCAGGAACCAGACAAATGTGATTTTGAGTTTCTAGTTCAGCTAAATGACACTCAACTTAAACATCTTTGGTACTCCCATTTATTTGGCGATAACATGAGATAATTAACACTCCTCATTGACTCACTCTGTCCCTTGGAAGTGGGAAGCAGTTGGCATATTTAATAAATGCTACTTTTTTCACTTCTGTTTCATATATAAAGATCCTGAATTAATTTATTCAATAAACACATATAGATACTATAAATATACAGGAGATCAAAATAAAGTTTCTGACCTCAGAGAACTTATACTAATGTATAGAGACAAACAAAAAAAAAAAACAACCAGTAAACAACAGGTTAGATAATCAGATGATGATAATTATTATGGAGAAAGATAAAAAAAAGTGAGGGAAATAGTGGCTGAGGTGTGTACAGTTCTACTATATAAGAGGGTTAAGGAAGGTGACATTTGAACAGTCCTAAAGAAAGTAAGCAAGAAAGCCATATACAAGGAAAAGAACCTTCCAGAAAAGATGGAAAATAAGTAGAAACACACTGAAGCGTATCAGTGGCATATCTGAGGAACAGCAAAAGCTGGAAGAGAAGCCTTATTAGCCCAAAGGCTGGTAGTGAAGCTTACTGTGTTTTCAGTCACCATCGCTCCATCCATGAACAAAGACACGTATTTCCTTTCCCACTTGGAAAGGGAAGTAGGAGAGGGACTGAGCAGGATGCAAGGTGGGAAGCTCCATGTCTGGCAGTGCATTTTCAATTCCAATTCAACAAAACATTTCTTGAATATACACATGACCCTGTACCAACCTCTAAAAGAAGATAAAGATATAGAGAAGGTCACTGGTACCAAACAGCTCATTTTGTCTGAAAAGTTGCATGTATTCAGAACTTTCTAAACACTACTTTACATGGAACTACAAACCCCCTTCATGGAAAAATAAAATTATTTTTGGATTTTCTATCATTTTGGTTCATCTATCCCATACCACTTCTCCCTAATTAGTGCAGATAACTGAAAGTCAACTTTATTTTCAAAGCAGAAAATAGCTAATCGGCCCACCAGCTGAGAAGTGGAGTGTTTCCAGACTATAATTTTAATGGTCATTTTAAGACCAGAAGGGAGTCAAAAATATCATTTAATCCATCTCTTTCCCTGAAAGCACAGGAAACATCTCCACTCTGCCCTGGCAGACAGTGCCCACTGCTTCCAGTCCCTCTCAATCATTGTACTTGGCCAAGTTTTATGCCAAGCTATACGTGCCCATCTCTTAGCAAGGAGGTTACACTGCATGGCAATTTTATATACTTGAAAATTTTCATCTCTACTCACTTAAAAAACATAATATACTCATATTAACATAGTAATAAACATATGAACACAATAAACTTTCAAAAAAATGTTCCAATGACAAAATTTACTATATATTTTTTTGAGTCTAAAAATTTTTAGTTCTTGCTGTCTTAGGCTTTGTAGAACTGGCCACAAATTTTTATTTTTGGATGGAAAACTATAAGAAGGCAGTAAGTCCCTTTCCTGTTATTAAGGCTAAGCAAAGCAAACATTATTTTAACCTTTGTTATACTTCTGGCTCACATTTTCTCCACCATTTTACTGGACTTTCTCTTGCATTGCCCAATGTTGGGTGTTTGCACTTTTTTTTCTCCTACATCTGTTTTTCCTCAAACTCTCTTAAGTTTCTGCACTTTCTGTATAACTTTCATCTTCCTGCTGTGACTTTTTCTCCTGCTCCATTGTCTTTGTTGACATATACCATTAAGCTACATCTTTATACTTTTTGTTTTTACTCACTTTTTCCTTTCCTTTTTGTTTCCACCACTTTTTAAAATCCTACTTTCTCTCTTGCCCTGGTAAGTGCAAGTCTCATGCCATTTTGAAATGTAACCATAGTCTTCCCTGTCTCCCATGATGTAGTCAAGTCTTGGGCTCTCAGTTCATTTGCTAAATAATCAAGTTGGTCAGAACAAGCAGAAGAGACAACATTCACGTGTAGGGTCTCCAACCTAGCACATTACCAAGTTAAGAAATACTGACGTTATACCACTGCCTGCTTTCATCTCACATTTTATCTACAATACATAAGGAGAAAATAGGGCTGACACCAATATCATTAAGGGACTTACCAAAATGAGAGAATATTTTACTTCCATTTCTAAAATGACTATATGATTTTTAGGTGGCACTTTTTATAGCTACTGACTTAGAAAGAATACGAACTTTGATTTGGATGGCATTCAGATCTACAGTGTACTGGCAACCGTTAGTAGCAGCCCAATGGACCACACTAACCAGTTAGCCCCTAGGAGCACAAGCAGACTACAACCCAGTTCATCTCTTCTACCTTATTAGTGTTTCTTATTTAAATTTTTTTTTATTTTTAACATTTATTTATTTTTGAGACAGAGGGAGACAGAGCATGAACAGGGGAGGGTCAGAGAGAGAGGGAGACACAGAATCCGAAACAGGCTCCAGGCTCTGAGCTGTCAGCACAGAGTCCGACACGGGGCTCGAACTCATGGACCGTGAGATCATGACCTGAGCCGAAGTCGGACGCTTAACCGACTGAGCCACCCAGTGTTTCTTATTTAACATGCCTCTAATTTCATAACTGACCAAACTGTACAAAGATTTGCATCATATATTTCATCATCTCAGCTCTCTAAATGAAATTTATAGTGTCTAATGAACCAGAAAAGTTAAATTGATAATAATTATGGTAGTCAGAATAATGCCCCCCTCCCCCAACACACACACATGGAACTCTACATCCTAACCCCTGGAACCTAGGAGTATGTTGTTTTGCATGACAGAGGGTAACTAAGGTTGGAGATGGAACTAAGGTTGCTAATTATCTGACTTTAAAGTAGAAAGATGATCCTGGATTACCCAGGTTGGCTCAGTATAATCATAGGGGTCCTGGAAGAAGGCAAGAGAAGAGAGGAAGAAGAGTCAGAGTCACAGTGATGTGACAGAAGAAAGGCCAAACTTGCCATTGCTGGCTTTGAAGGGACCACAAGTCAAGAAATGTGGGCAGCATCTAGAAGCTACAAGGGAACAGATGTTCTCGTGGAGCCTCCAGAAGCAACAGCCCTGCCAACACCTTCACTGGAAACACATTTCAGACTTCTGATCTCGAGAACTACAGGATAATGTTTGTGCATCAAACTAGTGTTGTTTGTGTAACAACATTAAATCTGTGGCAATTTGTTAGAGCAGGAATATCGAATTAGTACAATAATAAAGCCATAGTTTCATTGTAATCATTTTAAATGTGTAAAATAGATTTCTCAATGTATAATTAAAATGTTTTAAGCCTACAATCTAAAGTGGGCTTCCCACCCACCCAAAAGTCTGTTTCTGAATTTTGATGTGATTATTCTCTTGCAGCAAAATTGAATTAAAAATATCACATTTAAACATATTTTGAATACTATCTAGTTATGACATTGTCTAAATAGTTTTATCATACAAGGAAATGTTATCGGAAGCATTAAACTTTCTAAATAATTATTGTAAGATTTGTATTTCATTTTTAAATAGCCCTAATCATCTCTTCTCTAATTTTGTCTCATATTCCTTTTCATGGAACTGTTTTAATTCTAACCAAGATATTTGAGTTTCTTAAATATCAGACTCATTTCCACACAATGAAACTTTTAAAATTAAGTCAATAATATTTGGATATACGTGAGTGAAGTTTCAAAATCTTGTTAGTCAAAGTCTCTGACAGAACTTTTTTTTTTTTTTAATTTTTTTTTCAACGTTTTTTATTTATTTTTGGGACAGAGAGAGACAGAGCATGAATGGGGGAGGGGCAGAGAGAGAGGGAGACACAGAATCGGAAACAGGCTCCAGGCTCCGAGCCATCAGCCCAGAGCCTGACGCGGGGCTCGAACTCACGGACCGCGAGATCGTGACCTGGCTGAAGTCGGACGCTTAACCGACTGCACCACCCAGGCGCCCCTGACAGAACTATTATATGAGTGTTGAACTTCTGGGGACCTTTATGATTATTTTTCTATCTTCTCTTCAAGTCAGAAATACTTATATTTTCTATGTGTGAGATTTTAGACAAGTTAGGTAATCTTTCCGCCTGAGGGTGTCAGACAAGATTATTTACGGTTCCTTGCTACTCTGACTTTAAAACATGCATAGACATTCAATAAGAACAGTGAGTACTAGAAAAACATTACAAACATTTCCTATCCATGGATAAGCTTAAAATGTTAAGCTTATAATCAAGCTTAAAATTACAACTATCAAAAACTAATTACTAAATGGATGGTTACCAGAGGGGAGGTGGGTGGGGGGTTGGGTGAAATAGTCGATGGGAATTAAAGAGCACACCTATCATGACAAGCACTGAGTCATGTATAGAATTGTTGAAACACTGTATTGTACACCTGAAACTAATATAACACTGTTTGTTAGGGGCGCCTTGGTGGCTCAGTTGGTTGACTTCAGCTCAGGTCATGATCTTGCAGTCCGTGGGTTCAAGCCCCATGTCCGGCTCTGTGCTGACAGCTCAGAACCTGGAGCCTGCTTCACATTCTGTCTCCCTTTCTCTTTGCCCCTCCCCCACCCATGCTCTGTCTCTCTCCATCTCTCAAAAAAGAATAAACATTAAAAAAACTTTTTAAATAAATTAAAAAGACAATGTTTGTTAACTCCATTGGAATTAAAATAAAAAGATAAAAAACGACTAAAACTAATTACAAATTTTAATCAGGCAGTCACTGGGAAATGCTCAGTTTCACTTACACGTATACCATAGTGGCTCCCCCAAATACCACCCCAACATCTTCCTAGTCTCTCAAATGCTACCCCAAGTGGTTTAGGGGTCTAATGTTACTGATAAAAAGTGAAAAGCCTTAGAAATATCATTTAAAAAGCTGAGGATCCTAGGGGGAAAGAAAAGAATGAAATCTTTAGAGATTTCTATCAGAGAAAATTCCAAAAGCAATTCATTCACAACTTTTTATCTCCCCATTCCAATCCTTCAGCTTTGTAAAAGTCTCCAGCCAGAGTGCCTGGGTGGCTCAGTCGGTTAAGCGTCCGACTTCGACTCAGGTCATGATCTTGCAGTCCATGAGTTCGAGCTCCGTGTCAGGCTCTGTGCTGACAGCTCAGAGCCTGGAGCCTGTTTCAGATTCTGTGTCTCCCTCTCTTTCTGACCCTCCCCCATTCATGCCCTGTCTCTCTCTGTCTCAAAAATAAATAAATGTTAAAAAAAAAAAAAATTAAAAAAGTCTCCAGCCCTACCAGAATCTCAGCAATGAGCTAAGAGGAAAGGCACTGTCTGTGCGTACAGCTGGAAAAAATGCATGCTCTCCATAACCAGAGACCAAATCTTCATTTTATCAGTTTTCGTAAGTCCTATGCCACCTTTCTGATTTATCTTACCAACTGTTCACCTTAGCTGAAGGCATGCCAGCACTGACCATCACTTTAACCTCTTGAAGAGCTTCTAAACAAAAAAAGTAGACTAGAGTCCCCTTTAAAACATATTGGTCATAGGGGTAGCTGGGTGGCTCAGTCGGTTAAGCGTTGGACTTCGCTCTCAAGTCTCTCACCGACAGCTTCAAACTCACGACTTCTGAGTTCAAGCCCCGTGTTGGGCTCTGTGCTGATAACTCAGAGCCTGGAGCCTGAAGCCTGCTTCAGATTCTGTGCCTCCCTCTCTCTCTGCCCGTCCCCTGCTCACACTCTCCCTCTTTCTCTCTCTCTCTCAAAAATAAACATTAAAAAAAATTCTTTTAAGCACATTGGTCATATATTTGAATTTATGATTCTCCTTTTAAATTTGTTCCATGTATTACAAGTTCATGCAGTCTCAGAGTGGTACATGATTTCCTTTCCTGAAAAAAGTAAAATATTGTCCTTTGGCAGACTTTTATTGTGTAAACTTGCCATTGTGCTATTTTGCATGTCATTACACAGCTGGATTTGCCAATAGCTAATTACAGCAATCATTGACTTACTCCTTCTTCACAGCATCATAACAAACAATAAAACAAGGAGTCTGACGGTGTCACTTACATGGAATTCATCATGATGGAAGTGGGTATCACATTCTTACACTCCTCTATTCCGATGTACGCATTTATCCCTCCAGGCTTTCATGCCTGAAATAAATTTACTGGAATCCCAGCCTCTACTATATGTTAAGCCTACAACTCAAGAACAGCCAGGCCAAGGACACAGTGTTCCATCTTTACAATCAAATACAGATTTCCCATTAACAGGAAAATTCTCTATTTCAAAAGATTTAATAGTATAGTCCTTTAAAAATAACTCCAGATGGCTAAATCTCATGACTGAAAATATCTCACTACAAGAAATATTTTTGCTTTTATTGTAATTTGTACTAATTTTCAGACACTAGAGTCTTATCTTTTAATGTTTTCCTTTAAGAGATAGGTTGGGTTTAGGAGTTCTACCACATTTTCTTATATTTTTTATTTCAGCTATGTTTGTACCTTTCCGAGATGACTTCATTCTTATTGACACATTTTCAAGGATTGGTTGTGCAAGACATGTTGATATTTTCCTACACTGTTTTGCTACTTTTTGTATCAACTTGGCCATCTTTTCTCACTCACTTGCAACCCCACCCTCTCTTCTTTGAAGTCTCTGTCTACTTAAATTAAAAATAAACTTCATTGAGCTGAATGGCTTGTTACATCAAAAGGAAAAAAATTCAAACAGAGCAGTGATTAAGTACATAACCTTTAACTGAAAGATATTTCCAAAATAAACAACCCTGAACAAATATTTCCCAATGGCCTATAGAGAGCTCATGTATAACACAACAGCAATGCTTGTATTGCCCCCACACCATATTTCACAGTAAATGTTGCCAAACAGTGTTTAAATGTCATTAATGTACAGGTTTCTATGATATTCAAGTAATTTCAAAATCAGGTTCATTGAAATCCTTAGCCCCTGCTTCCTTGGACTGGTCACATGACTGTAAGTCAGGTTAGTTGCCACTAGATGGCTCTGGTTTAAGTTGCTCTCTGAAACAATACATGTATGCCCTGTAATTAAAGATCTACATTGTATGCATAGGCATTGATGGTTAAAATTCGGGGGGGGGGGCGGGGGGGGGCTGGGGGGGCAGGGCACAAACTATGAAAGGCAATACATTTTTATATTTCATTCAAGATATAATTTTGGAATCATCATTCTGAAGTAGCTAAATGTAACATATACGTAGAAATGACACAAGAAAAAATAAGGAAAAATTCTACCTACACCTTAACGTGCTTTCTTTCACCTAAATGTACAAATTCTTCACCTCATGTAAGTTAAGCATCCTAGTATCCACCTCATTTTAAAATTAATTTTAAAATTTGGCTAGCACCTTCCCTTCAATGGTTTGGCCAACCCTGGTATATGCTTCGTGAAGCCCCCTACGCTTTTTAGGGTGTCTTCCATCACATAAGTGTGTGTCTTCCAAAGGCCTATGGAGACTGATTCATCAGGATTCGTTCTCCCTTTTTTCTACCATAATATAACTGTTAAATTCTTCTGCTTAGGGTAGGAAAACAAGATTGTCAGCCGCTCTGGTAACTTCTAAAAGCAATTACCAGTTAAAGAAACTATGCTTTTGAGCACTTCTAAACAGTTATGTTTAACATAATAAATGTCTTTGAAAACAAATAAGGAAATTTTAGTTCCTTCATACCGTGAACGATGATTTGTTTTCTCAGCTTGAACATAATCACTGTGTGCTAAAACCTCACTACGACGCATATCTTTCACAATTATATGAACACATCACATCGCAATCAAATTCAGAGCCATCTTGCCTCTATGTGACCTGCAGTAGTCATCTAAACACATTTGTTAGATGAGTGAACAAAGAGATGATGGAAGATCCTTTTTGTTGTGCTCTTTCCTAACCTACTTGTGCCACTGCAATGAGTGATATACAAACACTCCTTAACTTATGATGGGTTGACGTCTTGATAAACCCATCACGGTTGAAATTTTCATTAAGTCAAAAATGCACTTAATACATCTAACCTACCAAACAAACATCATAGCTTAGCCCAGTCTACCTTAAATTTGCTCAGGACACTTACATTAGCCTACAGTTGGGTAAAATCATCTAACACAAAGCCTATTTTATAATACCTCATGTAATTAACTGAATACTGTACTGAAAGTGCAAAACAGAATAGCTGTGTGGGGACAGAATGGTTGTAAGTGTAACAGCTGTTTATCCTCATGATCACGCGGCTGGCTGGGAACTACAGCTCACTATTGCTGCCCAGTATCAGGACAGAGTATCGTACCACATATCACCAGCCTGGGGAAATATCAAAATTCGAAATTTAAGGTACAGTTTCTACTGAATTGGTATCACTTTCGTGCCATCATGAAGTTGAAAAATCTTAAGTCACACCATCCTGTCTGTAGTAAAAACTATAAATCTCTTCCTCTAACATTGTCTTCTAGAACCTGTAAAAAATAAAAATAATAATAATAATCTAAAACTGTGTCCCAGATATTTGCATTCTGTGAGGAGTGGCTCTTGAATGTTGACATGATCAAACCATACTAATGAATCATTACATTTAAGACTCTGGGCACCTTGAAAATACCATTATTAGGGCCACAGTGTATACAACACCCTCTCCAAAAAATCCCTACAATTGTAAAGCCACACAACTATGGGTCTCTTGGTCTCACTTTTTTTTTTTTTTTTTTTTTTTTTTCAACGTTTATTTATTTTTGGGACAGAGAGACAGAGCATGAACGGGGGAGGGACAGAGAGAGAGGGAGACACAGAATCGGAAACAGGCTCCAGGCTCTGAGCCATCAGCCCAGAGCCTGACGCGGGGCTCGAACTCACGGACCGTGAGATCGTGACCTGGCTGAAGTCGGACGCTTAACCGACTGCGCCACCCAGGCGCCCCTCTTGGTCTCACTTTATATAGGACAAAAAGAGATCCTTCATATGGGAGCCAATCACTACTATTGCCCTTTTTCAGGCTACCTGGTTTCTCCCAGATTTGGGGGAGGTATGTTGACCCTAAATTACATCACCACATGGTCTGCAGTGAAGTCTGGAACTTAAGTAGCCTGCTTAACATTTTTCCTCCTTTGAGATGTAGTCTCCTTCCCCTCACTGCCAGCTGACTGTGCAAAGAGTGTATGGATGTGGAAAGCGGGACACGAGTACAAGTCTGACAAACACAGAACCAAACAGAGCTAATGCCTCAGGCAAGAAAGGACAATACACTTGTTTAACTGGCTTTTGTGTAACCATCGGGTGAGGGTTGATTTTTTGGCATTAATTCAAAATGACTATTTGGTCCAACTTAAAATAGAAAATTTCCAATTATATTCATACCAAGAAAAAAGTTTTTTCAAAGTTTTGTAATAAGTGAATGTTTCTATCTCATCAGAGTTTCTATGAGCAAAACACTTAAAAATAAACATTACTGTATATTTTCTACCATCCTGCTAGTAGTGAAGCACATGTACCCATGGGTGGGTTTTTTTTTTTAAAAAGTAGAAGATCAGAATAGAAAGAAAGATAAAGAGTTACCCAGGCAAACAAAGGTTAAAGGGGTTCATTATCACTAAACCAACCCTACAAGAAATTTTACAGGGGACTCTCTGAGTGGAACAGAAAAACCATAAGTAAGAGTAAGAAAAGTAGGAAGCACAACAAGCAGTAAAAATAGGTATATCTGTAAAAATCAGTCAGGGGATTCACAAAATGAAAGGATATAAGATATGACACCATATACCTAAAACATGAAGAGTAGGGAATTAAAGAATGGGTTCAAACTTAAGCAACCATCAACTTATATAGATTGCTATATGCATAAAATGTTATATACAAACCTAATGGTAACCACAAATCAAAATTTAAAACCAGTAGTAGATGGGCAAAAACTAAAGAGAAATGAATCCAAGTATATCACTAAAGAAAGCCAACTACAGGGAGAAGAGAACAAGAAAGGAACAGAAAGATAAGATAAGAAACAGATAAAGGAACAGAAAGATAAAGAAACAACCACAAAACAAGTAACAAAATGGCAATAAATACATACCAGTCAATAATTACTTTGAATGTAAATGGACTAAATGCTCCAATCAAAAGAAATAGGGTGACAGAATGGATAAAAAAAAAAAAAACAAGACCCATCTATATGCTGTCTACAAGAGACTCCTTTTAGATCTAAAGACACATGCAGATTGAAATTGAGGGAATGGAGAAACATATCATGCAAATGGAAGTGTAAAGAATGCTGCAGTAGCAATACTTATATCAGACAAAATAGACTTTAAAAAAAGACCATAATAAGAGACAAAGAAAGATACTATATAATTATAAGGGGATAGTCCATCAAGAAGACATAATAATTGTAAACATTTATGTACCCAACATGCGAGCACCTAAATACCTAAAAGAGTTAATAAAAAACATAACGGAAATAATTGATAGTAATAAATAATAGTAGGAGACTTTAACATTTCATTTACATCAATGAACCGATCATCTAAACAGAAAATCAACATAAAAGCAATGGCTTTTTAAAAATCTTTTAATGTTTATTATTTATTTCTGAGAGAGAAAGAGAGAGAAAGAGAAAGAAAGAGAACGAGCGGGGGAGGGGAAGAGAGGGAGAGAGACACAGAATCCAAAGCAGGCTCCAGGCTCTGAACTTTCAACACAGAGCCCAACGCAGGGCTCAAACCCCCCAACTCTGAGATCATGACCTGAGCCAAAGTTGGATGCTTAACTGACTGAGCCACCCAGGTGCCCCAGAAGCAAAGGCTTTGAGTGACATACTGGACCAGATGGATTTAATAGATACATTCAAAACATTCCCTCCTAAAACAGCAAAATACACATTCTTTTCAAGTGTACATGGGACATTCTCCAAAATAGTTCACATATTAGGCCACAAAACAAGTCTCAACAAATTTAAAAAGATAAAAGTTATACCATGGATCTTTTCTGACTACAATGCTATGAAACTAGAAATCAATCACAAGAAAAAAAATCTGGAAAGAATACAAATACATGGAGGTTAAGTAACATGCTACTAAATAATGGGTCAACAAAGAAGCAAAGAAGAAATAAGAAAAATACACAGGGACAAAGGCAAATGAAAACACAATGATGCAAAATTTGGGGGATGCAGCAAAAGAGGTTTCTAAGAGGGAAATATATAGCAAAACAGACCTACCTCATGAAGCAAGAAAAATCTCAAATAAACAACCTAACCTTATACCTAAAGGAGCTAGAAAAAGAAGAACAAGCAAAACCCCAAACCAGCAGAAGGAAGGAAATAATAAAGATTAGAGCTGAAATAAATTATACAGAAATTTTGAAAAAACAGTAGAACAGACCAATGAAATCAGAAGTTTGTTCTTTGAAAAGATCAACAAAATTGATAAACCTGTAGCCAGACTCCTCCAAAAAGTAAGAAAGGGACTCAAATAAACAAAATCACATATGAAAGAGAAGAAACAAAAAACAACATCACAGAAATACAAAAGATTGTAAGAGAATATTATGAAAAATTATATATCAACAACCTAGAAGAAATGGATAAATTCCTAGAAACATAAAACCTACCAAAACTGAAGCAAGAAGAAACACAAAATTTGAACAGACCAACTACCAGCAATGAAACTGAATCAGTAATCAAAAAACTCCCAACAAACAAAAGTCCAGGATCAGATGGCTTCACAAGTGAATTCTACCAAACATTTAAATTAGAGTTAACACCTATTTTTCTCAAACTTTCCCAAAAATCTGAAGAGAAAGGAAGCTTCCAAATTCATTCTATGAAGCCAGCATTACCCTTATTCCAAAACCTGATAAAAACACCAAAAAAAGAGAGAATTACAGTACAGTATCTCTGATGCAAAACTCCTCAACAAAATACTAGCAAAATGAATCCAATAATACATTTAAAAAATTATACATCACTATCAAAGTGGGATTTATTCCTGGGATGCAAGAGTGGTTCAATATTCACAAATTAATCATCGTGATACAGCACATCAATAAGAGAGATGGTAAGAACCATAAGATCATTTCAATAAATGCAGGAAAAGCATTCAACGAAGTACAACATCCATTCATGATTTTTAAAACCCTCAACAAAGTAGGTTTAGAGGAAACATACCTCAACATAATAAAGGCCTTCTATGAAAAACCCACAGCTAACATCATACTCAATGTGGAAAAACTGAGAGGTTTTCCCCTAAGATCAGGAAAAAGGATGTCCACTCTCACTGCTTTTATTCAACATAGTACTGGAAGTCCTAGCCACAGCAATCATACAAGAGAAAGGAATAAAAGGCATCCAAACTGGTAAGGAAGAAATAAAATTTCCACTATTTGCAGATGACATGATACTGTATATAGAAAACCCTAAACTAGGATGCCTAGGTGGCTCAGTCAGTTAAGTGTCCAACTTCAGCTCAGGTCATGATCTCACAGCTCATGGGTTCGAACCCTGAATCAGACTCCGTGCTTACAGCTCAGAGCCTGGAGCCTGCTTTGGATTCTGTGTCTCCCTCTCCTCTGCCCCTCCCCCACTTGCACTCTGTCTCTGTCTCTGTCTCTCTCCCTCTCTCTCTCTCTCTCTCTGTCTCAAAAATAAATAAACATTAAAAAAATTAAAAAGGAAAGAAAGAAAAATGAAAACCCCAAAGACTCCACCAAAAAACTAATGAAACTGATACTCGAACTCAGTAAGGTCACAGGATACAAAATCAATGTACAGAAATCCATTGAATTTCTATACACTAATAATGAAGCAGCAAAAAGAGAAATTTTTAAAAATCCCATTTATAATTACACCAAAATAATAAAATACCTAGGAGTGAACTTAACAAAAGAGGTCAAAGGCCTGTACCCTGAAAACTATAAAACATTGATGAAATAAATTGAAGATGACAAAGAAATGGAAAGCCATTCCATGCTCTTGGATTGGAAGAACAAATATGGTTAAATGCCTATACTACCCAACGCAGTCCACAGATTTAATGCAAATACCAACAGCATTTTTCAGAGGACTAGAACAAACAATCCTAAAATTTGCATAGAACCATAAAAGACCATGAAGAGCCAAAGCAATCTTGAAAAAGAAAAACAAAACTGGAGGTATCACAACTTCAGACTTCAAATTATATTACAAAGCTGTAGTAAACAAAACAGAATGGTATTGGCACAAAAATAGACTCATACATCAACAGAACAGAATAGAAAGCCCAGAAATAAACCCATGATTATATAGTCAATTAATCTTCAACAAAGGAGGTAAGGATATACAATGGAAAAAAGACACTCCCTTCAACAAATAGTGTTGGGAAAACTGGATAGCTACATGCAAAAGAATAAAACTGGACTACTTTCCACACAAATAGAAGAGGGCACAGGCACTAATTTCTCAGACATAAGGCATAACATCTTTCTAGATATGTCTCCTGAGCCAAGGGAAACAAAAGCAAAAATAAACTATTGGGAATACATCAAAATAAAAAGCTTCTACACAGCAAAGGAAGCAACCAACAAAACTAAAAGACAACCTATGGTATGGGAGAAGATATCTGCAAATGACATATCTGATTAAGGGTTTGTACCCAAAATATATAAAGAACTTAAACAACTCAACACCAAAAAAACAAACAAATAATCCAATTTAAAAATGGGCAGAAGACATTAACAGACATTTCTCCAAAAAATACACACCGATGGCCAACAGACACAAGAAAAGATGCTCAGCAACACCCATCATCAGGGAAATGCAAATCAAAACTACAATAAAATATCACTTCATATCTGTCAGAATGGCTAAAATCAAAAACACAAGGAACAGCAAGCATTGGCAACAAACACTTTTGCACTGTTGGTAGGAATGCAAACTGGTGCAGCCACTGTAGAAGACATTATGGAGGTTCCTCAAAAAATTACAAATAGAGCCACCCTATGATCCAATAACTGCACTACTGGGTATTTACCCAAAGAATACAAAAACACTAATTCGAAGGGATATATGCACCCCTATGTTTATTGCAGCATTTATAATCGCCAAATTATGGAAGCAGCCTACATGTCCATCAAAAGATTGATGGATAAATAAAATGCAGTATATATATACAATGGTCATTCCTTTTTAAAGCTAACTAATATCCCATTGTAGGTATGTATCATATTTTGTGTATCCATTCACCTGTCAATGGATATTTGGGTTATTTCCATGTTTTGGCTTTTATGAATAATGCTGCTACGAACACTGGTGTACAAGTACCTGTTTGAGTCCCTACTTTCACTTTATTGGGTAGATACCAAGACGTGGAGTTGCTGGATTACATGGTACATTTTTGAGGAACCAGAAAACTGTTTTCCACAGTGGCTGCACCATTTTATATTCCCACCTGCAGCAATATACAAGGGTTCCAATTTCTCTTCATCCTTGCCATTGTGTGTGTGTGTGTGTGTGTGTGTGTGTGTGTGTGTGTGTGTCTCCATCCTAACGGGTGTGAAGTGATATTTTATTGTGGTTTTAATTTGAATTTCCCTAATGGTTGGTGATGCTGAACATCTTTTCGTGTGCTTATTGGCCATTTGTATATCTCTTTGAGAGAAACATCCATTCAAGTCCTTTGCTCATTTTGAATTAGGATTATGTTTTTCTATTGTTGAGTTGTAGTAGTTCTTTATATATTCCAAATATTCCCTTATCATATATATGCTTTGCAAATATTTTCTCCCATTCCCAGCAAATGCTTTTTAAATCTTGATACAAATTCCGAGAAAATTTCCATATTTCAAAATGCATTTAACCCCACAACTGAGGAGCTTCCACCTTGTTCTTCAAATGGAAGTAACTGATCAGCAATTTAATGACATGCTAAAGGAAAAATACCAAAATAAGAATCTAATACTTCTTGCAATGCCTAGTAAATGAGGAATATGTTAAAATAATATTGCATGCTCAGGGGGTAGGGTACACTAACTTTAAATCCCAATTAAAAGCAGTGTTGTCCCACACCAAAAACTTTCATTTATAACTAATATATATGTATTATAAAAATTGTAGTTGATTATGATTATTCTATTTTGAATTTCATCAATAAAAATTTGCGGAAATTTGTTTCTCTCTTTTTGCACAAGCACCTATGTTATATACTTGATTTTGCCTCTTGGCCTGCAAAGCTTAAAATATTTGCTCTATGGCCCTTTACAGAAAAAAGTTTGTTAACTCCCATCATAATAGATTTATTATAGGAATTAGTCCTTACCTAATTGTAGAAAGGATTGAGAGAAGTTGGATGATCAGAGAAGAATGATCAGTTAATCTGAGAAATCAAACATGTTCAGATACTAAAATCATATTGCAAAACGAAGGCAAAAGTATGTAGGGAGGAGGGAACAGTGCTTCTGTGTAGATTCCACCTCCGTGGTTCCACACCAAGTATCTGGTGGTGTATCTGAGCCATTATTAGTCAACAGTGTCAGTACTTGGGAAGAGGAACTAGATATGGAGTGGAAGAGAGCAAGACAGTGTGGACCCCATGGGTACCTCTAAGTCCTTTACTACATCTAACCATGTAACCTTCAGAAAAGAAGCTGCTTGCTCTCTTCTGACTTCCAGGTCTCATGCAGATTCCTCTTTTAGCCAATTCTAACTCAGGACCATATAGTTCAAAGGATTCTGGGGAAATTTTTCCAGCTTAAGCAAAATGACATATATAAACCACTATGTTGAATGAATAAACAGATGGAGAGTGATCTCAGTTTCAGTTAGATTATTTGGCCTGAGTTAATACCCAGACCTCCTTGAGTCAGCTTTTTTAATTTTATCATTTTTTATGGAATAAATATTTTCCTTTAAAATCAATTTTTTCAAGACTTATGCAGTAAAATGAACTAATTTCACATATATATTTAGATGAGTTTGACCAATGCACAGGCCCATGTAACTACCACTCCACTCAAAATACGTAACGCTATTATTCCAACTTTTTTTCTCAAGTTCTTTGTAGCCAATCACTACTCCACTAGACCTGGACAACTACTGATCTGCTTTATGGCATTACAGATTAGATTTGCTTCTTTTATAGTTTCATTAAAATAGAATCATACACTATGTACTCTTTTCTCTTTACTTTTACTAAGCATTTTGTATTTGAGATTAATCCATTATGTTTATCATTAGTTTGTTTTATGACTGAATAATATTCCATTGTTTGAATAGATCACCTTTTATCTATCCAATCACATGTTGCTGAACATTTAGATTGTTTCCAGATTTGTGCAACTATGAATAAAGCTGCTATAATATTTGTGCTCAAGTCTCTTGGTAGACACAGGCTTTAATTTCTCCTGGTAAATATCTAGGAGTAGAATGTTTCTTTTATATGGTAAATATTTAACCTTATAAGAAACTGCCAAAATGTTCTTCAAGCGAATGTACCATTCTAAATTTCATCATCAATGTATGAGAGGTCTAGTGTTCCACTTCCTTGCCAACACTTGTTATTACTCTTTTTAATTTTAACCTTCTAATGAGCGTGTAATATTAGCTCATTGTAATTTTAATGTCCATTTTCCTGATGACCAGTGATAATGAGGCATCTTTTCATATGGGTATTGGCTATTAGTATATCTTCTCTAATAAAGAGTTTAACCATAAGAGACTCTTAACTATAGAAAACAAACTAAGGGTTGCTGGAGGGGAGATGGGTGGGAGGATGGGCTAAATGGGTGATGAGCATTAACGAGGGCATTTGTTGTGATGAGCACTGGGTGTTATACATAACGGATGAATCACTAATTTCTACTCCTAAAACCAATAAATAAAAACAGTGTAAGTCTTTTGCTAAATTAAAAATATACTGTCTTTTTATTATTAAACTCTAAGAGCTCTTTTTGTTTTCTGGGTACATGTTCTTCGTCAGAAAAACTGGAGGGGCACGTGGGTTGGCCCAGGTGATTTAAGCAATCCAACTTCGACTCACGTCATGACCTCATGGTTTGTGAGTTTGAGCCCCACATCGGGATCTGCACTGACAGTGTGGAGCCTGTTTGGGATTCTCTCTCTCCCTCTCTCTGCCCCTCCCCAACTTGTGCTTTCTCTCCCCCCACCTTCTCTCTCTCTCTCTCAAAATAAATAAATAAGCTTTTAAAAAAATTTTTAAGAAGAAATACTGGAAATATTTTTTCCCAGTCCATGGCTTGTCTTTTCATTTTCTTTTTAAATTTTTTTTAATGTCTACTTATTTTTGAGAGAGACAGAGACAGAATGCAAGTGGGTTAGGGGCAGAGAGAGAGGAGACACAGAATCCAAAGCAGGCTCCAGGCTCTGAGCTGTCAGCACAGAGCCCGACGTGGGGCTCGAACTCACAAGCTGTGAGATCATGACCCGAGCCAAAGTCTGACACTCAACCAACTGAGCCACCCAGGCACCCACTGTCTTTTCATTTTCTTGACGGCATACATTGAAGAAAAGAGTTTTCAATTAGATAAAGTCCAATTTACTGCTTCTTTTCTTTATGGTTCAGTGTGTGTGTGTGTGTGTGTGTGTGTGTGTGTGTGTGTGTGTGTGTGTGTGTTTTGTTTCATTTAAGAAATCTTTAAGATTTAAAAATATTTTCACTTATGGTTTTTTTTTTCACTTATGCTTAACCAACTGAGCCAGCCAGGTGCCCCACACTTAGGAGGTTTTTTTAGAAGTTTTATAGTTTGGACTTTTACGCTTAGGTCTATGATTATTTTTTAATACAATTTTTGTGTATGGTGTGAGGTAAGAGTCAAGATTCTTTTCTTTTTACTATGGATATCATTTGTTTCAGTATTAGTTGTTGAAAAGACTATCTTTCCCCCTCACTGAATTATATTCCGTGGGCATCTCTTTTGAAAATCTGTCAGTCACGTATTTGTAGGTCTATTTCTGAACTCCATTCTGTTTAATGATCTGTATATGTATTCATTGCTCTGATATTACATGCCAATATTGCATTACCCTGATTACTGTAGCTTTACAGCCAAGTCTTGAAACGAGGTAAACACTCAACTTTGTTCTTTTTCAAAAATACTTTGATTAATGTTGGTTCATTTTATTTTTTTAATGTTTATTTATTAATCTTTGAGAGAGAGAACACAAGTGGGGGAGTGGCAGAGAGAGAGGGAGACACAAAACTGAAGCAGGCTCTACGCTCTGAGCTGTCAGCACAGAGCCCGATGCAGAACTTGAACCCATGAACCGAGAGATCATAACCTGAGCCAAAGTCAGACGCTTAACTGACTGAGCCACCCAGGTGCCCCACATTTTATTTCTACTTAAATTTTAGAAAGAACTTTAAATTGCTATTTAAAAGAGAAAAACAACTAAAACTAATAACCAAAACAAACAGACAAAAAAAAAACAAAAACTCCAAACCTTTCTGAAATTTTGAATGAGATTGTGCTGAATCTATAGGTCAGTTTGTGAACCTTAACAATCTTCAGTACTCAATTCATGAGCATGGTATATCTTTCCATTTATTTAGGTGTTAAGTTCTCTCAGCAATGTTTTGTAGCCTTCAGTGTGCAGTTCTTGTACGTGTTTTCTTAAATTTATCCTTAAATATTTCAGGCTTTTAGGTGCTATTATAATTTATTTACATATGTATAATATATAAGAATATATTATGTATGTAAAATATAAAATATATTGAATGTATATATATTCAAATTTTATTTCTTCATCTTTGTTTGTATATGAAAATATAATTTTTTCGAGGCTGACCATGAATACATGCCACCTTGCTGACTTATTAGTACCAACAGCTCTTTTGTGAATTCCTGGTAATTTTTGATGTACAATATCATGTTATCCCTGAATAGAGACATTTATTATTAACTATTAAATGCAAATATTCAAACCATTTATTTTTAATCTAATTTTTATATTGTTGGGTTTAAATATACTGTTTTCTTCTTTTTTCTTTTGTTCTGTTGTTTGTCCTTTTGTCTTTTTCTCCTTTATTGCCTTTATGCAGATTAAGTGTACTTCTGGTGTTCCATTTTATCTTCTCTATTGCCTTACTTAGCTATATACCTCTTTGTTTTATTAACTTAGTGGTTACTCCAGGGTTTACAGTCTGCATTTTTAAGTTACCACAGTTTTCCAAATAGTATTTTACTACTTTTAGTAGTATTCTACTACTTATCTCTTTTAACCTTATATTTCATTTAGCCATTTTTATTATTTTAATTAAAAGAATTAAACTCTTGGGGCGCCTGGGTGGCGCAGTCGGTTAAGCGTACGACTTCAGCCAGGTCACGATCTCGCGGTCCGTGAGTTCGAGCCCCGCGTCGGGCTCTGGGCTGATGGCTCAGAGCCTGGAGCCTGCTTCCGATTCTGTGTCTCCCTCTCTCTCTGCCCCTCCCCCGTTCATGCTCTGTCTCTCTCTGTCCCAAAAATAAAAATAAAAAAAAAAGTTGAAAAAAAAATTTTTTTTAAATAAATAAATAAATAAATAAATAAAAATAAAAGAATTAAACTCTTAATTCTCTTTTTAAAATGAATTGCTCAATCTTGTAACATTTTGCTTTTCTTTCACTATTTGTCTTTGGGTAGGTTTCCTATATACACAATCACCTCATGATGTGGGTCTCTGTATTTTTCAGGATGAGTCACCATCATTCCTACCAGGCTTTATCTAATCTCTTCCTGAAGCACTGCAGATGTTAACTTGACCATCTTCTTTAGCAAGTTTATTTCAAAGATCATCTGCTCATAACGTGGAGAAGAGGTATGCTATTGTATTTACTCCTTTTTAGACAGAGGGTATCTACCCATTTTTATATTATTTGCTCATGTGATTACCAACAAAGCTGCTACTGATGGGGAGACTCTTGAACAGTGGGCTGTTTTTCTTAAATTGATCCCTGAGGAACCTTGAAGGTTTCTCAAACTCTTCTGATGTTGGACATGGCGCTACAATATTAGCTTTACCATATTCACTTCTGATTCAAGAAAACCCTTCAGCTGATATAGTCTTCAAAACAAAATGCCCCCATTCTCTTACAAGGTATCAAGACAGTTAGAGGCTTTTTCTGTTTTAATTTTAGTGTACTTTGTTGTTATGTTAATGGTGGTAATTTGGAAGAAGATAATGCTGAGTTAAATAGTTCAACATTATTGGAAAGTTGTTTTCCCTATAGAACTAACCTTTGAATATTTCTATATCACGTATCCATTTCATCATATGGTAAATAATTAACCTGCGTAGTATTTTTGTATTACTGGATTTAGATTTTAACACATTAGCTAGGTAACCATGGAATGTAACTTAAATCCTCTGTGCCTTACTTCTTTCATCTCTACAATGGTGGTGATGGTAACACCTAACCCATCATGTTGTTCTGAAGATTAAACAAATTTTTATATGTAATGTGTTCGGAAGAGTGCCTGACCTACAGTTACCATTCAACATGTGTTAACTGTTACTATCTACGTATTACTATTTAGGAAATATTATATAGTCAGCAAGAAAGAGAAAATGGAAAAAAAGAAGCCTAACCTACTGAGTTAAGAGAATAAAAAGAATCAATAAAGGAATTTTGTGGGGTACTTACCAGTAAGGACAGGAAATAAAAATGTATGATTGTTCTGCTTAATGGAGAAAGTCTGTCACAATACTTTTTAAATGACAGTAACAACAACAACAATAGCAACCTAAAACCAAATAATCCCTTTGGGAAGCTCAAGTTATTAATAGTTGAAAGTCAATTTGTATTTTCTTTTTGAAACAACCCCTTTACAAATATTTGATGTTCGCTTATTTTCATTAATTACACAATTTGACATTTATTTGCTTTTACAAACAACAGGAAAACAAGTTCTATTCAGTTTATACTTATCTCAGTCCCACATCAGTTCTTTCCCATTTTCCTTTATTTGGAGTTTATAGTAAACTCATCAAAAATCTTTATTGGTTTGCCACCATTTGTATTATTACATTTGGTTTTATTTTTCATATAATGAGAGTTTTTGGCTACACGTTCAAATTCATTTGTTATAGTAAATTTCCTCTTGTCTAGGGGATGTCTTTGTAGGTTTTATAATGTTAACCTTTCATGACGAAGATGGTGTAAACTTCCTCTCCTCTCTAGCAAATAAGACATAGGCTTAGTCTGAGACAGCCCAGTATAATAACCAGATGGTTGATATGGTCTACTTGACTTCAGTATTTGCATTTAATACATTGAAATTGTTTGCTTGGATGTATGATTGGCAGATTTTTGCTTAAGAATTATTAGCCATATTATAGGAACACTTATAGAGTATACTACAAATTAAGTATCTACCTATAAATTTACCATATAGTTTCAGAGGCTGTATTTGATCACTGGTTTCTTCTCACTACTCTCATGTATGCATTTTTATACCTCTATAAATTCCAGAAAGGTTTTGAGGATGCTAGTTGCTTGAATAGATATAAATATGATGGAATCATGCAAAAATGGATTGAAGAACATAAAATATTGAATTGGACATTTTAAAATGCTAAAAAAAAAAACTTGGTTGAAAGTAATTACTGCATCGAAGCATTCAGGTCAGCTCTTAGCTTCCTAATAAATGAGGCATAAAGGTATTCAAGAGAGACAAATATTTTTCTTATGACATATTCTAAGAGGAATTTACTACATAGAGGCATTGATATCAGCAGCAATTTTGCTGAAGACAGAAATATTCAACATATTGATACATAATATTCAAACATCTCTTCCCACCTCCTGCTTGTTTGGTAAAGTTTTAATGGAATCTAACCTATATACAGAAAAAGGCACACACACACACACACACACACACACACACACACTCACACACACCATAAGCATAAAGCTCAGTGAATTTTCACAAAGTGAACACACCCATGTAACCAGCTTCCAGATCATCAAAAAACAGAATATTAACCAGTAGCCCCATAAGCGCCTGTTGTGCCCCCTTGCCATTAAGGATCCCTTTCCCCAAATAACCACTATTCTGAATTCTACCAGTATATATTAGTCTTGCTTGTATGCTTATTTTTTTATATAAAAGGAATCAGGCAGTATGTAGCCTTCTGTGTCTAATTTCTTTCTCTCAAAGTTATGTTTGTGAGTTTTAGCCATGTATTTGAATGCAGCTGTAGATCACCAAGTTTTACTACTGTGTAGTTTTTCATTATATGGATATAACACAATTTATATGTACATTCTACAGTTGATGGATACTTGGGTAATTGCCAATTTTTGGCAATTACAAATAGTGCTACTATGAAGAGTACTGCTCTTATGAATAGTGCTGTAGATGTCTGTGATATGCAGATACATTTTTGTTGATATATATCTAAGGGTAGAAGTATTCCATTATAGCATGTATATACACTGTTTCAGTAAATTCTGACAAGCAGTTTTTCATTTTACACTCTGTAAACAGTGACAGTTTGCATTGTGACAGTTCCATTTGCTTCACATCCTTGCCAACATTTGGTATTGATAGTTTTTCATTTTAGCTATTTATTTGGTCAGTGTAAAAACACCTTAAGGTGATTTTAATTTCTATTTCCCATATGACCAATGACACTGAATATTTTTCATATGTTTATAAGTCATTTGGATGCTATCTTTTGTTAAGTGTCTGTTCAAATCTTGTGCCATTCTCTTGTTAAGTTGCCCTTTATTGGCAGTCAGTTTGTATGCGGGGCCACTGAAGGATCCTCAGGTACAGGAGGAATTCTACACTCTTGACTGAAAAGCAAGACACAGTTTACATACCAGGCATAAATGCAGAAAAGTTAATATTTTATTTTGAATATTAATGAGGCTGATATAAATTGCTACCTAGTAGAGGGTACACGTTACCCTGGCACGGGCTTGGACTGGAGAAGTAATTATTCATAACGACAACTCCATTCCAATAGGTTGAGGCTTGGAAGAAGAAACTTCTCAAAGGGCTGGACAGCATGAGTTAGCTGCAAAATATGCTCCTGATAATAAATGATCTAGCAGTTGAATGGAGTTTCCTCCCTCCCTTCCTTCCTTCCTTTTAAATTATTCATCTCAATACTGAAAATCGTCTGCCAGAATGATGATTTTGGCACAGATGATATGTAGATACTGAAGTAGATTGAGGCAAAGGCCTGTGGTTTTATTGAGGTTAAAACTGGCACAAAGATTTGAGGAAACAATCAGTTTTGTTACCACGCTGTTTCCTGCTCTTAGCCTACAAATGGCTCTTATCTTTTTCATGCGAAATGAATTAACATATGTTAAAAGTATAGAAGAGCACTTGGCACCTTCTACGCGCTCAATGTATTTTGATTGTTGTCCTCATTATTACCACATTCTGTTTCTGCTGGTGGACCTTTTGCTCTTGGTGCTTGAAATCGGGCATGGGTGTGAACTTACCTCATCTTGTGTAACTGAAGTTCTAGTGCACTTCTGACAACTTGTAGGCAAGCAGGTCTCTGATGTGTGTGAGATGATGCAGAGACCCTCGCCTCTTAACCTATCTGTCCCTGATCTTGTATTCGACTCCCGCCAAGACAGGCAAGGGCTGGCGGCTGCCTCTTCACTCTTGCACATCCAGCATCTAGCCAGTGCCTGGCCCCAAAACGAACCTAATAAATTTTGCTGAAGGTTTGCTCCACTTCATCTTTTATTGTGCCACCTGCTGCACTTGAGATATGCGTGCATCCACATGGGTTCCAGGCCCACACGGAGTTTGGAGAAACTGGGCAGAGTGGAAAAGCCATAGTTTTAAGGGTCAGATGAGTCTCACCTGAATCCCAGTTTACTCACTTCTCCCAAGCTGTGAAACCTTGGACAAATCACTTAAACCCTTGGCATTTTAGTTTCCTCATCAGTTAAATATCAGGAAAAACTTCCAAATTCTGAAAGTTGTAGTAAGGATTAG
The DNA here is from genome assembly GCF_028018385.1 of Neofelis nebulosa. Lineage (NCBI taxonomy): Eukaryota > Metazoa > Chordata > Mammalia > Carnivora > Felidae > Neofelis > Neofelis nebulosa. Next base: position 35,739,580 of record NC_080782.1, on the reverse strand, counting down.
GCATAACCTGCCTAACAGATCTAGTACTGCACACTCCTCAATAAGTGGTCCTGTTACTACTCAGTAACTGTCATTTTAAAAGTGCTCACGCAAACCTCTGCTTTGACCTTCCCAGTTTCCTTTCTATTCCACATCCTTAAAACTTTTTTTCTTCATTATTGCAGTAAGTGCTCAGAGCTCAAATCTCCACAATATACTAAATGATACTGATATCCCTTTGGTTCGCTTTTTCTTACACAAATGTGCACCAGGGAATGGTACAATTTTTAGTAACATGGCACCTTCACCCCTGCCCTATGTTACAGAACTCCCTCCATATCCATTTAAGAGAGCTTTGTCTTAGCCAATCAGGTCCCTGCATCTTCTGATGCACAATCAGGACAGCTGGTGATGAGAAATGGCAGGGTACCTATGAATCACCCAGAATGTTATTTATTATGTGTATGTATTACAAACTTCTTTGTTGTGCTTGTAATGGTTTCATACATATAAATCCCATTACCTCAAAATATTGTGAGACTCTCATGAATCCAGTGTCTATAATGTTTACTTCCTTCCTATCATCCCCAGAGCCTGGAATGGTGCTAGGTTTTTAGCAAGCATTAAAAAATGCTTATTAATTTAAAGTATTTAAGAATACATTTACCAAAGAGATTTTTTTCAGTAGAATGAAAAAAAATGCTGACTCCTACTTAAGGAAATAGTTTATCGCATGTAGAGCTCACTGGATACCACATTCAGAATGTTTCAAACACTCTTTGGTTATCAACAGGGAGTTCAGAACTAGATCTGAGCAAGGGAGAGCAAGTGCCAATCCTTCTTCCTACTTTCACTCTTACCTTTTTTATGTATTATATATTTATTTAATACGTAATGTATAAATTTATAAAAATATGTTTGTTTGTTTGTTTGTTTGTTTGTTTTAATTCCAGTGTAGTTAACATACAGTGTTACATTAGTTTCAGGTGTACAATATAGCAATTCAACAATTCCTTACATGACTCAGTGCTCATCAAGATAAGTGTGCTCCTAATCCCCTTCACCTATTTTGCCCAGCCCCTCACCCACCTCCCCTCTGATAACCATCCATTTGTTCTCTATAGTTAAGAGTCTGGTTTTTTCGCTTGTCTCTCTTTTTTTCCTTTGTTCATTTGTTTTGCTTCTTCAATTCCACATATGAGTGAAATCATATAGAATTTGTCTTTCTCTGAATGGCTTATTTCACTTAGCATTATACCCTCTACAGCCATTCATGTTGTTGAATACGGCAAGATTTCATTCTTTTTTATGTGTAAGTACTTAGTCTGGCAAAGCTGACCTATATTTTGTTCTTTTAGCACAGCTATAGTGTTATTGCACTAAAACACAATGCTTTGCTGTCTACTTCGATAAGAAAACAATTCTCACTCCACCGTGCTGTGAAAGAGCAGCGTTCCAAGTCTACTTTCCTTGCATTGACACAATAGGTACGCACTGGTAGTAAGAATACACAAAATGTCACAATTTGCCAGTGTGCTTGGCACTTGAAACACAGCTGAGTGACAACTGCATCACTAGCATTTGCAGTATGCCAGGCAGCAATGCAAAGTAATCAGAGTACCAACGACGGCCTCTGTAGCTAATCCAACTCTACCTTCTTAGCATGGACACACTCATTGATAACAGACACATGAAGAGTGTGGCTGTATTCCAACAAGACTTTATGAACACTGAAGTTGGAATCTTATAAAATTTCCATATGATAAAATATTATTTTTATTTTTCTCTACCATTTAAAAATGTAAAATCTCCCTCTCTCTCTCCCCCTCCACCACTCATGTTCTGTCTCTGTCTCTCTCTCTCTCAAAAATAAATAAACATTTTAAAAAAAATTTTTTTTAAAAGGGAGGCACCTGGGTGGCTCAGTCGGTTAAGCGTCTGACTTCAGCTCAGGTCATGATCTCATGGTTTGTGAGTTCAAGACCCCGCATCAGACTCTGTGCTGACAGCTCAGAGCCAGGAGCCTGCTTCGGATTCTGCATCTCCCTCTCTCTCTACCCCTCCACCACTCATGTTCCATCTCTGTCTCTCTCTCTCTCAAAAATAAATAAACATTTAAGAAAAAAAATTTAAAAAAAAATAAAAATGTAAAAAGCACTCTTAGCTCAAAGCTGTACAATAATAGACAGTGGATCAGATTTAACCAGCGGGTCATCATTTGTTGATTTAGTCCATAACTCATAGCGGTTATGTCTCACTGACTGAACTTTGATTGACACAGTATATATTCAAGGCCAACTATGTGTCAGACCCCTGCCAGTTAAGGAAGATGCAAAGAAAAATATGACAGAGTCTCTGGTCTCAAAAGGTCTATACACATTCAATAGTTTCTGTGATAAAGATTTAACAAAGATTTGCCTGTCACCTACTATATACTTGGCATTGTATTCCTAAGAATACCAACAACTTTACTGCTTATGGCCTTTCCAACCTTGTTTGGGAAACAAAACATCCCTGTATCGATCATCACCTATTGCTGGGTAACAAATTACCACAAACTAAGCAACTTAAAACAGCTTGCATTTATTACTTGTGGTTTCTTTGGGTCAGGAGTCCAGTTACAGCTTAACTGGGTACCCTGCCTAGGGTCACCCAACTGCAGTCAAGGTGTTAGCTAGGCTACCTTCTCATCTGGAACCTCAACTGGGGAAGAATCTGTTCCCAGGCTCACTCAGGCTGTTGGCAAAGTTAATTTCCTTATGGTTCTAGAAGGAAGGGTATTAGCTTCTTGCCTATCATCTGGAGGTCTTCCTCATCCCTTAAAGGCTACTCTAAGTTCTGTGCCTCCCAACATGGTCACTTACTTCCTCAAAGCCAGCTAAGGGAAGAGAGTCTCCACAAAGACTCTGCAAGCCAGATGGAGATTAATACAACATAGCATACTTAAAGGACTAACGTCCCATCACCTATGTCATATTCTATTGGTTAGGAGCGAGACAGTTTCCGCCCACACTCAAGAAGAGGAAATTATACCAGAACATGAACATCAGGAGGCATATACCATGGGGGAGCCACTCTAAAGATAATCTGCCACAGGCCCAAAGAGTAATACAATAAAATATAGGATCAAAAGGGATAGACACACAAAATGATGTGACATAAACCACTGTTTTTCTAAGCACCTAAAGAATAAAGAATATAGGTGCCTGGGTGGCTCAGTCAGTTGAGCATGTGAGCCTTGATTTTGGCTCAGGTCACTATCCCAGGGTCCTGGGATCAAGCCTGGCATCAGGCTCCATACTGAACATAGAGCCTGCTTAAGATTCTCTCTCTCTCTCTCTCTCTCTCTCTCTCTCTCTCTCTCTCTCTCCCTCCCCTCCCCTGTCTCTCTCCCCCCACTCACACGCTCTCTCTCTCTCTCTCTCTAAAATAAAAGGAATAGGGGCGCCTGGGTGGCGCAGTCGGTTAAGCGTCCAACTTCAGCCAGGTCACGATCTCGCGGTCCGTGGGTTCGAGCCCCGCGTCGGGCTCTGGGCTGATGGCTCAGAGCCTGGAGCCTGTTTCCGATTCTGTGTCTCCCTCTCTCTCTGCCCCTCCCCTGTTCATGCTATGTCTCTCTCTGTCCCAAAAATAAATAAAAAACGTTGAAAAAAAAAATTTAAATAAAATAAAAGGAATAAAGAATACAGTAAAGACAAGAATTACTTAATAAGACCTCATGAAGAAAGAAAGGTATCAGCTTGTCTTTGAAGATTATATGAATCAAAACATTTATAAAATTCAATGGTAAATGATGCCATTCATGATAATACAGTGACAGCAACATAACTGGAGATTTGCAGTAAAATGCTGAGAATATCCAGAATTTTTAATCCTTTTCATGACAACTTTATGTCATTACCAATTTTTTAAAATTTTGAAATGTGAAACACTACCGGTATTTAATCCAGAAAAAAACTTCAGGTCCCCCGAATAAAAGCTCTATACAAAACTTATTACCAACTAAAAGAAGAAAATAATATTGTATTCATTCTAATCTTACTTTATTATACTTAAGTGATCAGATAAGTTATGCTAATAGTATTGGCCATTTAGTAGATACAGGAGGAGAAAGGGAAAGGAATGAGAGGAGAAAGGGAAATGATTTCTATTTCTCCAACATTCTTACAGAACACTTACACTGCTGCAGAAATGGATCCAAATATGGAGACTATGATAAACCATTAGCACAGACTACACAATGCAACTGATGATGATAATGCATGTTTACAATTCTTTATAGGCAACAGAAGTAGTTTCATAACTAAAGGAAGTAGGCATTTCTGGCTTCTCATATTGAAATGTTATTTTTGATTCAATTCTAACTTCCTTATTTAAACATTCTTTTCTCCCAAATTAGCCAAGAGATTCTTTCTCAGTGAGCACAAACCACATGGAAAGTTACAGTTTTTAAGTTGCTCCCATTTCTTAGTTCTTGGTGAGCCAAACAGACTACGTTGCTTCAGATCCAGAGATCTAATTTAAAAACTCATATTTGGGTTAAGAAATAGCATGGAAATTTCCTTCCCCATAAGGTAATTTCAAGAGATCCATGTGAATTCATAAATGCCAAGAATTGGCACAAACACAGATCAAATGATCCAAAATGCTAGACACATCCATGTATAGACTTAATGTCACCAGTAAGTATATCGAGTGAAAATACCCATATTAATAAAATAGTTATATGAGATAAAGATAGAGATATAACTTGGTCTATTAAAAATTGAAATTTTCTATAATGGAAGATAAGTTAATACCACTTAATCTCCCAGATGTGGGGGTCTAGGAAAAGGTGTGACTCAGTCTATGAAGGAAAAAACTCTAAGGCAAAAAGTAGCTTGTTCCAAGTCAAAATTCCAGACCAGTTGGGTTAGATACAAAGGCTAAGTTCCAAATAACACACACTTTGACCACAATCTACATCATTAATAAAAAAAAATTTTTTTCAGTGATGGCATATGCTAAAGATTATTTGGCTAACACCTTGACTCATCTTAGCCTATATATTGTCCAAACTCATGCCTCGATTTCCTTATTACTAGTAATTGTAGAACAGTTTTCCTTGTTTCAGAAGTTTGATTCCTCAGGCTCTTCTTGAACCCACCATTTCCTTATCTATCCACTCAGACATCAAATTCCTAACTACTTCCCTTCTTTTCCAATCCAATGGCCTCCACCCTTGGTTTAAGGCCTTCCTACCTCATGCCTGGATTATTACAATTCTCTCAATGGCTTACCCTACTTGAATTTTCTGTCATGTCCCACCCTCCACATTATTAATGGGATTGATCACTCCCTGACTTTGAATAGGCAGCAAGAGCTTCCTTTGGTCTAAAAGGTACAGGTTCATTGTCTTTACTTCAGGTTCCTTTTACTTTAGCCTCTGAACCATCCTGCAGGATCCCCCTTATGCCTACCCAATATGAGAACATGCCCCACCAAACTTTCCCCTTATATTTAATCCATTTTTATTTATGTTGTTATTTTCTCCTGGGAGTCCTACTCCATATTCTTCAACTCAATAGTATGTATTCCATTAAAATTTCCACAGACACTTCCATCCTTTTTCTGAATGCAAATGCAAATTTCAGTTTTTTATCAAAAAGTAACTGGTACTGTAACTATTCTTGAGCAAGTTTTATCTCTCGTGCTATAGTACAGCATATATGTCTTATTTATCCTTTACTCAGAAACACATTCTGAACCCAAAAATTCTTAAAGTTACTTGGTGAATGAATGTAGTGGTCTTCAAAAACCAAATACCATATATTACTATATATGACTACTCTATAAGAGGAAATTACTTAACCAGTATGTAACTAACAGACTCACAGACTCTAGATGGAAAATTAGTTCTCATTTCCATGCTTTGAGCTTATACAGAATTAGCATAAATGACTGACTGAATTAATAAACTGGAAGCTATATTAACAATAAAAAGTGGCTGCATTAACAAAAGAAACCTGAAATAGATAAAAAAAAAAAAACAATCCAAGAGGCACTCCGTGTGATCTCTTTTATAAAACATACACAGACTGCAAACTTCAGTCACTCTAAGCTTCACGTTTCACAGAGCATGATCATTTAAAATATGACTTCAGAAATTTTCAACCTAATAATAATCATAGCCTCCAATTATTCAGTACCTACTATGTGTTGGACTCTGTGCAAAGAGATTTACAATATTCTTCTTTAATCTTTATTGTGAGATGGGTATTATTGTCCTCATTTTGTAGGTGAAGAAACTGAGAATCACAGAAGCGAAATAAGTTTCTTGGGACTTCCTAGCTCGAGGAGGGGAGAGCCAGAATTAAAATCTGTATCTGTCTGACATCAAAATTTATGCTGTTACCCACCTCACTTCAGTAAAGATCTCTCTTAAATACAAACACAAATAAAATATTATTTGAAACCTCATTTTACCTATTATGAAATTTTGAGGATACTGGCATGTCATTCTGTCTTTTATAGACACCAATAAACAAATTACTTTCTCACCCTTTTCAACCAATGACAATATTTACAGAGCTAGGTAGTATTAGAGCACTTAGCCCAATTTATTTGATTTTGTTTAGAATTCAACTAACTACTCATGAAATTTTAAGGCAGGTCTAGAAGATGAATTTTGCATCATCAGCCTCTTGTGAAAAATAGTAAGATCACACAGAACTTAAGTGGCATGCAAACAAAATTTAGAATGATTGAATGTAAGTCAATACAAATGCTGAAAATACAATTATGTTATGCCAGTCAGATTCACTGAGAATAAAATAATTGTGTAAGGAATGTTTCACAAATATAGCTACTTATGTCATCTAAGAAGGATGATATATTCTGGAAAAATACTAATCTAATTTCAGAAATTAACCATTTTAGAGTGATACTAAAACCTATTTAGAACTATGTTTTATATTTTAATGAAATGGACTTCATTGCTATAGCAATGGACTTAATAAGACCACGGTAAAATAAATCTACCCTATAAAAATTAGAATCTTTTAATCAGCTCAAGATAACCGACAAATTTAAAATACAACCCAACTTTCTAAATGCTCTATTTCTTTGTGAACACTGGTTAGGGACTATGGAATTATTGATGTCGGTAAAGAAAATAGCATTTTTATATGCTTGCTAAGTCACTGAAAGATATCTAATTCACTCATCCATCCAATAACTAAACTACTTACTGAGTACCAACTGCATGCCAGCCAATCTTCCATGTACCATGGAGAGAGCAGTGAGGAAGACAAATAAGATTCCTATTCTCCAGAACTTCTCCTCCTATGGAGGGAGGTCAGTAAATAAGTATACAAATCAGTAAGTAAGGGTAATTTTAAGTAGTGTCGAGTACTAGGAGGGTGCTAAAAGAAGAAATATAAAAAAGAACATCAAAGAGCAGCATTAAATCAGGTGGATAGAGAAGGTTATTTTGATATGATGGCATCTGAACTGAGAACCGAATGAAAATAGGAGGAGGCCCATGAAGAACTGGAGAAAGAGGATTCTGGGCATAAGGAGTGATTCGTGAAAAGGCTCTAAGATGGAAAGAAGTTCAACCAGCTCACGAGAGAATAAGGATGCCAGTGTGGCCTGAGTGTTGCAAGCAACGGGAAACAGGAGAGGAGGCAGTGTTGAAGTTGTAGGAAAGCCAACTCACCTTCAGCACTCTGGTGACCACATGAAGACCTGTGGATTTTATGCGAATTGCAATAGGAAACAAGGGTATAAGCAAGGAGGTAAATGCTGTAATATGATTTAGACTACAAAGGAAATTAGGTCCCATCATATTGCTCACACAATTAAACAGTTTATTCTTGGGGACAAAAATAGAATTACAATTAATTTAATCCCTGGCTTATAAAGTACTTTCCCCCACAGAAACTCATTATGTTCTGGAAATCAGCCATTTTTTTCACCTCCCAGAATAGGTTTGGTTCTTCATTTTACAGCTAGGGATGAAGACAGTGTGAGATTAACTCATTTCCATTCCCTATAAGTAATAATGACAGTCACCGTGGAAAATGCACCCCAGTAGCAAGCTTGTGGCTGCTGTCTAATCAGGGCAAGTGTCTTGTCTTGCTGATTTCATTGAACACTTTTCCTCATCCTTCACTTCTGACAGAAGAATTTTTCTGAGTGCTTCTGGAAGACAAAATGCTGCTCACTAAATTACAAGCAGACAGGCAGTCCTGCTCTAATTGATGAATGGTATGAGTGTTATGAGTCACGAAGCTCCAAACCAACTTGATTTAGCCACTTGAACTATTCAGTCATATCCTAAAAACGCATGGTAGAGAATGAGAGTCTTATTGCTTTTAGGAAATGGAATCCATAAATAAAAATAAGATGGTATTTGGGGTGCCTTACTGACTCACAGTACAGACACGTCAAATAAACACCATCCTCCCAGTTTTTCAGCCCTGAGATCAGAAGCTTAAAAGAAGTCAATCTTGAAAGTCAACCCATTAACCTCTGCCTCTCCATTATCTTGTGTTAGACTTTTAGAAAAACTTCTGTATAGCTGCAGCTCCTTAAACCTTGTAATCTCAAGAAGAGCTCAGAGGACTTGACATGTCTTAGGAGCTGAGAAAGTAGGGTTAGGAGATTTAATGAAAATTTAAAAGATCACAGAAACTTTTCTGCAAGCAAATTAATGTGTTTCCTTAATCTTTCTGCAAGCCTTTTGTTGTATAATAATAACACTTTTGCAAGAAAGTTGCCACAGTCATCACTCAAAAGTATTACTTCTTTGAATATTTTCTTTGAAATCATTAAGCACAAGAAAGTGTTGGTCAGAGAGTCCCTAAGCTGTTCAAGAGTCACTTCATGACAAAGGATTATGTGGGCAAGTTCCACTGTGGAATACCCTTTCTTAATAAATTGAAAGGGTAATAACTTTCTACAATAGCTGGTCTTTGGGTACATCACCATTCCTTGTTGGGTTTCCTTAACCTTGTCCGCACCTCTCTTCATAGTCCCCTCAATAAATTCTTTCCGAGTTAACCATTCTGACAGTGTTATCTGTTTTCTGCTAGGATCCTGACTGATTCTATACCTGACCTCTGATCAACGACCAGAATCCCTTAAAAGGGTAACCACTTAAGATCTTTCTAAACCACCAGAAGCATCTTGTCCTTTGCCTTTCATTGTCCTTGTTGTAATTCCTATGCTGTCACACTGTTCCTGGGGGCCTAGAACAAGTAAAAACAAACCAACAGCTCAGACTAACCAGTATTTCTTGAGAATATACTACATGCCCAGAACTGTGCTTCAAAACTGAAAAATATGGATGTGGAAAATACTGTTCCTTCTGTCAGGGTTCTCACATTCTATGGAGTAAATATACCTTCTCTAAGCTAAAAATCTTCAAGAAGCCTTCTTATTGATGTTTCTCCCACATAAACCCAACGCATGTATGGAGAAGGGAAGTGCAAAAGCCTGAGTCTGCAATAATTATCGTCCAGAGGCTACAAATTACTGATGCTTAGAGAGGTTGGCAGGAATTCAGTTGCATGAGGGAGAGAAGTAGATGAGGCTGGGGATTTAGTTAAAAACAAGAAACAGGGGTATTGAATGCCACACTAACTGATTTATTTGGGTATAATCTGATAGGAAATAATAGATCTTTAAAGATTCCTAAACAAGAGAGTTAATGATCAAATCTAAATTTTAAAAGTATTCCTCTAGGAGCGCGAGGGTGGCTCAGTAGGTTAAGCATCTGACTCTTGATTTGGGCTCAGGTCCTGATCCAAGAGTCATGGGATCAAGCCCCACATCAGGCTCCATGCTGAGTGTGGAGCCTACTTAAGATTCTCTCTGTCTCTCTCTCTCTCTGTCTCTCTCTCTGTCTCTCTCTCTGTCTCTCTCTCCCCCCCTCCCTCCCTCTACCTCTCTTCCACCCCCCCCCCTCTCAAAATAAATAAATAGGCATTTTAAATGTATTCCTCTGGTACAATAAACTAATGAATTGAAGGATCCTGAAAGAAGAGGGAAAGAGACCAGGCATAAAATTACAATAGTCCCAGCAAAAGGCTGAAAGAAAGAGTGGGCACAAAAAGGAAGAAACAAACAAACAAAAAAAAAGACTACAGAAACTGAAAAACAAGTGGAGACAACTCACTAATTCTAGCAGTAATACTGAGGGACAGAAAATCTTTGGTAAATTGTTGTGGGTTACATAAGTATTAACCATTGATATCAGCTCAAATTTATTGATTTTCCTCCTAACCCATACTACTGCTCTGTGTCAATTACTGGCATATTTTCTACTTGAAAATAATTAACCAAAATGTTCATCTGATCCACTATTACTCCATTTTAGTAAAGTTTCTGAAATGCATCTGTTTCAATGAAATAGCATGGTGGTCATCATTCTGTTAGAAAGAATGTGGTGTGGTTTTTCTGTCTTACATCAGACAAGAAGGAAAACACTGAAAGCTTTGTAATGAAGTACTGAAGCTATAATCATGGCTCACACATGACTCCATCACATTTCACTTTCTCCATAAACTCTCTTTGAAATGAATGAGAAAAAGTAGGAATGTTCCTTCATCTTTTAAAACAAGGGAACAGAAAGTAACATAATTATACAAATACAAGATGAATAGATATCATATGGGAGAGGTTGTTACGATAGCATCAATCATTGCTAAAAACAAAAGTATAAAAAGATTGAAGATCAACTATATGCAATGAAGCAATTCTTAAAATTCCTCCTCTACCATTTATTTCTCCATATTGAGTCTTCAGAGAAATACTCTAAGACAAAAATCAAAGCTATTCTAACTTCAGCATCCCTTAAAGCTCAATTCTTAATCCTCTTCCCTCTCTGTGTGCACTCCATTTGAGAGCTCAACTATCCCCACAGTTTCCAAGATCTTCTCAATATTCCATAGCTCCAGGCCTGCCATCTCTCCTAAACTGAAACCCCCTTTTCAATTTCTATTTACTGGACACTTCTACGTGATGTCTTGCAGTTGCCTCGAACTCAACCTAAAAGTTTTTTTTTTTTTAAATGGGGCACCTGGGGGCTCCTGGGTGGCCCAGTCAGTTAAGTGTCCGACTTCCACTCAGGTCATAGTCCTGCAGTTTGTGGGTTCGAGCCCCATGTCGGGCTCTGTGCTGACATCTCAGAGCCTGAAGCCTGCTTCGGATTCTGTGTCTCTTCTCTTTCTGGCCCTCCCCCACTTGTGCTCTGTTAAAAAAAAAAAAAATGGGGCACCTGGATGGCTCAGTTGGTTGAGTGTCTAACTTTTGGTTTCGACTCAGGCCATGATCTCACAGTTCATGGGATCAAGACCCACATCGGGCTCTGTACTAACAGCACACAGCCTGCTTGGGATTCTCTGTCTCTCTGCCCCGCCCCCACTTGTGAATGCGCTCTCTTTCTCTCTCACAATAAATAAACTTCTTTTTAATAAAAAAATTTAAAAACCATTAAACTAAAAACTCTAGAAATCTAAAGCAGAATCCATCATCTTCTCTCTCCCACCTCTGCATCAATTCACCCCATCATCATCACTGCATTCAAAGGACCACATTCCCGCCCCAATCATCCAACCTTGAAATCATGACATCATCTTTCTCCTACTCTTCTACTTCATTCATTCCCGTAAATGTTTTCTTCCAAATGTGCATTATTCTTCATCTCTAGTACCTTTTCATCTAGATTAATAACTATATTTTAGTTGCATATATGATACCATATAATCCTCTTCAGCAAAATGGTGAAAAACACTGCCTTGAATCCAGGACTGGCTCTAACCAAAATGTGTAGCCTTATGCAAGTTCAACTTCTTAGCCTCAAATCTTCTCATCTGTAAAATGGAGACAGTAAAGGTAATGGCTTCACAGGGTTGTCAAGAGGATGAGATGACATATGTACACAAAGACACAGCACCATTCCTAGCTGCTAATAAGAACTCAGTAAATTTTAGCTGCTGGTACCATCATTACCTCACCCAAACCCAATGCATCATATATTATAGTCAAGCTAATTTTAATTAAACTTATATCATGACACTGCCTTGCTCAAGTTCCATTTATCAGCCATCTACATCATCTGAATTTATTTATCAAATTTTTCTCCCCTGGAACTTGTTTTATTTGCATCTAAAGTCTGTCTTACTTAAAAAGGTGTTGAAAACACCATACGAGATGCCTCTCTATTTTGTCACCAACAACTCCAAGTATCCAGGGCCTTGGAAGGTCTCCATTTTTGGTCCTTCTTCTAATTCATAACCAAAAAAGGAAACATCAGCCATTAACACATTTTTGTTTTTATACTAAAGCCTTAAAAACTCCACTAAAGACAGTCACTTTTTTTTTTAAGTAGGCTTCATGCACAGAACCCAATGTGGGGTTTAAACTCAAGGACCATAAGAACAAGATCTGAGCTGTGACTGAGGCACCCAGGCACCCCCTAAAGTCATTCACTTTTGACTTTGAAAAACGAGTTCAGTACCAGGTGCAAGTATAATTTCTTTTGGAATGTGATGTCCTTGGCCTGGTCAGGCAGATCATGGGATCTGAATGACTGATTTAATTATGGAGTTTTCACAGACAGGTGGGGTTCTGCAGGATCCTCTGTCAATATGTTCTGATAAGTAAATACGACAGCACTCTGCGGCTGGGAAATGTTGCAAACCCTTTTACAGAAGTTGAGGATTTGGCATTATTTTTTCCTCCCCATCATTTTTAAACCCTATTGTGTTTCAAAGGAAATTCAATCCATCTGTTTCTGCTTCTTCAAAATGCTGTTGTTTTGTAAGAGCTATTTGATGTCACAAAGCCCAGTGAGTCTCCACAAAGCCATTTGCTTCCCAATAGAAGGCTATAGATCTCTCCAAGGGATTAATGAAACTAGAACCTCAGGCATCTTAGACCTCACAGACCTCTATCACATTTCTAGAGCCTCTCCCAACTTGAGTTTCCTTTTTGAAGAGCATCTCAATAGGAAATTGCTCCCCCCACAGCTTCATTAGTCACACACTTCAAAATGCAGTCTCTTGTTCACATTTATCTTTTCAGAAATTTTACTTCTGACCACTGCATCACAGATAGGGAACATTCTACCTGAGGAAACAAAACCCTCATGACAAGTATTTAAAATTTTTAATCTCATAAGAATGACAACTTTCTAAGAAAAATAAATAGTTGCCTCATGCATGCAGCAGGTCTAAAAATAGACTTTTGAGAAAAAGTATCTTATACAGAATTAAAAAGGTAACAATAATGAAAGGGTTTCCTTTGCCTAAATTTCCATTCTAGAAATTAATAAATATAAACTAATAGATGCAGGTCATTTCATAAAAATAAGCTGAACAATATAGCTTTTCTTCTTAGAGCAAGCTACAATTATATATGGGATCCTGGGGGCTCTGAACTGAAGCAATGAGGGAAATTAAATTTCAAAGTAATTAAGAAAGATGCAATTTAAACAAATTATAATTTTGCCTCCCTGATGTCACCAGGCTTTTGTTACTGCTTTCTCAAATAAGTCAGTGAATTCAGAAAAAGGAAATAACTAAAATTAATTGTGTTTTTGAACTCCATCAATCTGGTAGTAGTAAGCTTTTCTATGGAGATGAATTTAACCAAAACAGGAAAGAGAACTGTTCATGCTAATTTATTAACATAGTGTAGCCTGAAAACACCACGATTCCAAAATGTTTCCACAATTAAGTGTTATGTGAGAATGCCACTACATTTCTTTTTATAAAGCTTTCCCCTCTAAACATCTTTACAGTGGTGACTATATTATAAATATGGAACCAAGAGTGATATGAAGCTTGATATGACATCAACTAAACCTCTATGGCCATTTACTGGTTAAATGGAAAATAGGAGAAATAAATCTTATAGGTCACCAGAAATATACCAACATATATGAGTGGGTTTTCACCTTTGGCCAGTCTTTCTTACTTCACGTGGTAATTTTTTGCTGATGGGTCTGAAATTCTTCCACAAGATAAAATTCTCCAAGTTATTTTCTTTTTGAGTAAGATAGTATAGCCAGTTAAATAATGCTAGAGCTAGTCACAACATGAAACAGGTACATAACTTGATATGTAGCAAAGAAAGAGCAGTCTCAGGTAAGACTGCTCAGAAACAGAACAGATTCCCTTTTATTCAGAGCACACAAAATTACAATACCCCAGGATGGGCGGGTATGTGCACCCAAGACACTGACATCTTGCACACATCCCTTTTCCTTTGATATAGATATAATCTTGTTAAAATGGAAATGTATTAGGAAAGTCAAACAATTAATTGATGCAAGAAAGGTTGTTTCATGTTTTGTGTAAATCAAAGCTGAAAATTCATTTGAGGAACAGGGCTGTATTGTAGACTAAACACAATTTGGCCTGAGTATAGGGTTTGGTGCGGGTGTTAAAGTTGTTCTGGGCTACACATGGTCGGTAATCCTCAACAGAAATGTTAACTCAATTTGTCAGTATTATCTTTATGTCAACAGTAATGCTTAAATATTTACAATAGGCATAGTACGCTGAGAGTTAGTAACGCAAGATAAATTGGAAAAATGCTAACAAAATGGATGGTACTAATAGAAAGCCTTGGCACTGTAGTCTCTGATTTTATATACAAGAGGCTTGCCCGAAGGTAAGATTTTATTAGGTTCTATCATTGACATGCTGCTCTAAAAATTTCCTTAAAAAATAAAGAAAAAAGATTAAAAGTTTTTGAAGGAAGTAAAGCAATGAGTTTGCTAAATTTATTCTCTATACAGTAAGTCAACAATTGAGTCTAAAGTATATGCTAGCTACTCTTCTTTGTAAGAAGACATAAATTACATTGCACAACTTGAACTTATATACATTCTCCAGATATGCTGCATTTTTAAACTCTCTACAGAATTGAACAGCTAGCATGTTAAAATACAGAACAAAGAGCTATGAAAAAAGAGAAAATGCCCTCTCTCTTCTTTCATGTCCCCAGCCCTGCTCCTGTTGCTACTGTTTGTTGTGTTAAAGGAGTGCTATGTGTTTAAATTCTTTGTATCCTCAGTTCTTTGAAAAAACAGAGATAAAACTAATAAATACATCTCCAGAACTAAAACACTGCCACTGCACCAAGCCACCTAACAAAAAGTAAATCAATCTTTAAAACTATAAGTCCCAGAATACCAAAAGCGAATAACAAATTCTTATACCAAAAGTTGTACATTTTAAGAAAGAAGAGAAAAATGAAAGAAACAAATGAAACACATGTACAGACATGAAATAGGTAAAATTATGAATATGTGGAATTGTCTTTTAAGAGAAAAAAAACTGAGTGAAATTCCAAAATTATCTACTCCCCATACAAGACTAGCATTTGTTATCTACAAGGAAGAGAAAGTTCAATAAAGAGAGCAAAAGGTATTTCCACTTTAAAGCCACTTTTAGCTTCCAACCTTCCTTTAGAATTAATTCATTGAATTGAGTCTGTGTTTAAATTTCTTTAGAGAGAGAGAGAGAGACAGAGAGAGAGAGAGACAGAGAGACAGAGAGAGACAGAGCCCCGGGGAGGATCAGAGAGAATCCTATCATGCCCAGCACTGAGCCTGACTCGAGGCTCAGTCTCACAACTGTGAGATCATGACCTGAGCCAAAACCAAGAGTCAGACGCTTAACCAACTGAGCCACCCAGGTGCCCTGAGTCTGTGTTTAAAGGGGGAAAAAAGGCCACTTCTTTGAAATATGAACATCCTACACCTGTACGCTTTGCTCCTTCCCACCATTCAAGCTTTGCCACAATAATATGGTTGTGATTGTTTCAGGAGAACTGACGGGAGATGCTCTAGCACTGAGAAATGTGGGACAAATGTTTCTGTGACACCTGCTTCAGGGCCTAATATTTCCTGAAGGACTTTGTACTTTATTGCAGAAAAAGCAGACAAATATTCTATCCAAAAGAATCCTCACTTTCCTTTCCTGCAAGAGACTTTTCAATCCAAACTGGTGGAGGAGAAATCCAGCACAGGTGGTCCTTGAGAACAGCAGTGTCCATAACCCCTGCCATATAACCTTCTGGCTTTCCCTCATTTCTTCCACTTATGCCACAAGGACTTAGAAACAAGTACTAAGCTTCTAAGAACTTTCAAAAAGAGCACCAAATAATCATTAGGATGGATTGTTCAACTGGGCAAGTAATGAGAAGAGAGAAGAGAAGACATGAAAACCAGTGACTTTTTAAGAGTCCATAACTCAATAGGCTTGTGGCTATTCACTTCCACTTTAATAATACTAACCTTAATTCCTTTATAAGAATTAGTGTGGCTTGGTCGCTAGGCATCCAACTCTTGATTTTGGCTCAGGTAGTGATCTCGTGGTTCGTGGTTCTGAGCCTGGCATCAGGCTCTGCACTGACAGCTCAGAGCCTGCTTGGGATTCTCTCTACCCCTCCCCTGCTCACACTCTCTCTTTCTCTCTCAAAAATGAATAAACTTTAAAAAAAGAAATAATTTAATATCACTATCCACACTGGGTAACAAAGATTAATTTAAGTTAATAGACGTAGTAGAGGAAGAAAGGATAACTTAGTAGATATTGAAAAGAGAAAGAGAGAAGAAGCTAGAGTCAGGCCTTTTGAAAAAGAGTGGTTAACAGGGATTTTAGAGATTCTTGAGAAATCACTGTCCCTCATACATATTATAAACTCGGGAGAAAGATATGTGTATTTAGTTTTAGTGTGTAACACTATTTAGTGTTACACACATATTTAGTGTGTAAACAAATATTTAGTGTGTAACACTATACCCAATCAGAGAGTGTCATCTTCTCTTTTCTTCATATATAAACCTGTAACTCTAATACTATTGATTTGGGTTATGATTACTATTTATAATTTTCAGTTGTAGCTGCTATTACTACCAATAATGATGGCTTTCTAGAAAGGACAAATTGATCACAGTTTACTCAAGGAAATACATAGTGGAGAACTCATGAACAATTACAAACAAATGTGTATCCTGGATACTCCAATAGTGAACCAAATAGCAAAAGTGCCCACGACCCATCCTGCGTGGTCACAACCAACCTCTCTGGCCCCATCTCCTAGAATTCCTCTTGCCTTTTCCTTTGATATACTTCCTTCCCTTTATACATACTTCCTTCCAGATATATATATATCTATAGATATATCTAGATATATCTAAATATATCTATAGATATATATATAGATATCTAAATATATCTAGATATATCTATATATATATCTAAATATCTATATGTAGATATATAGATATCTAGATATATCTAGATATATCTAGATATATCTATATATATAGACATATCTAGATATATCTAGATATATCTAGATATATCTATATATATAGACATATCTAGATATATCTAGATATATCTAGATATATCTATATATATAGACATATCTAGATATATCTAGATATATCTATATAGATATATCTAGATATATCTAGATATATCTAGATATCTATATATCTAACATACTTTCCTGTCTATCTTGAAGGTTCTTCCTTCTTCTTCATTAAGGCAATTCTTACCCATTTTTCAAGAATTTCCTTCAATATCTCCTCCTTTCCCACATTCTCACAGGTGGTTGGGTGGCCCTCGTCTTGACTCCCACAGTACTATTTTTATTACAGCAGTGATCCTATTGTTGCTGGCTCCCTCACCAGAAAATGAACACCTTGCAGGTAGAGCTACTTATCATTTATATTTGTATTCCCAGCACATATCTCAGTATCTGGCATATAGCAGGTTATCTGTTGCCAAAACAATATTTTGTTACAGATCACCCTTTAACTTAAAAAACCACCATTTACTATTGCTCACAAGTCAACAGGTCAACTGAGTAGTTTTTCAGGTCACAACAGGATTCACTCCCGCATCTGCAGTGAGCAGTGTATTGGATAGGCTCTGCTGTTCCCTAGCTATTCTGTTCTATCTTTGGAGTCTCTTGGCCTCAGCTCCTCTCTGTGTGCATCTCACTTCCCTCCAGCAAGCTAGTTCAGGCACCAACTCATGACTGGGCAGAGAAACAAGAGCAAAGAAGTTCAATCATGCAAAGGACAAGTGAAAATGCACACGTGCTCCTGAAGCCTGCTACTTCTACACAGTCTACTGTCTATTGGCCAAAGGAAGTCTGTCATCATACCAAGAGTCACAGTGAAAGGGCACCATCAAAGGGCACTGGCACAGGGAGGTGAGAAAAACGCAGGTCACTAGTGAAAGTGATATGCTGCAGGAAGTGAAAATCAAATCTTGTTAAATGAGTAAGAGCTATAAGAGATTTATTCAGGGCAAGACCAGGTAAATTTGTAAATTAGGCAGAGCTAGTCTTTGAAACTCCCTTATGGCTAAATGATCCAACAAAGAAAAGTCTAACATAGCACTTGGCATATTATAAGCACTCAGTGAATATCAGTTCCAGCCTCTTCCCCATTCTTTGCTTTTTTTCCTTCTCTTTTTTATTTAGGCTTCTATTTCACAACTATTTTCCTCAATCCTTTATCAATCTCATGCTAAGAATGATGGAAATTCCTCTCGGAGACAATACCCTCACTTTGCTTCAAAATATATCTTTCTGATATTATATCTACTCGAGAGGTTGTCAGGAATTAGTCATCGATTCTAGTTAGCTAATTTCCAAGTTTTAATGACTATAATTACATTTTAAATACCTTAACTAACAAGTAATTTCAGGAACCATAAAAGAAAGGGTCATCTTTGGACACTTCTAAAACTATACCAGCTTCTTCAGTTCCTATTCCAATTGCATGTTAGATCTGCTCTAGATTTTAAGCTTTGAAGAGCCAAGATGGATGAACCATAGTCATCATCAACCAACAGCCTTCATTCCTAAAAATGGATTATTAAGTGGATTATATTATACAATTATTTTTTGCATAAGGTATTATGAAAATTAAAAGGGCCACAATCATTTTTCAAAATCAATTACACTACAATCAGTAATCATATGGCCATAAAATTTTAATGCCTAAGCCTTTCATGATTTATTTCTAGAGACTGAACTTTGAATAATTATTAAAGAATCTTTCCTAAAATTAAAGAGAAATGGGCATCAGGAGGAAAAAAAGAGAAAAGAAAGCAAGTAAGAGAAAGAGAAGAAAAAGAGAAGAGAAAAAAGCGAGAAAGACAACCATATATTCAGTGACTTGTCTGGCTGTTTAGCATCATGACCCAGAAAACTGGTGATCTCAAAATATGGAGTCACCAGGGGGCATTTGGACACCATTAGGAAATGTCTGGTTCTTAGTATAAGTAATAGAGGGAAGAAACAACAAATGTTTATCCAGTGCTACCATAAGCAATGCAGTCAGTAATGGGAGGTACAGTTTGCAGAAGGCACAGATATCATGACTTCCCTCAGTAATTAAACTTACAATCTAGAGCAACATACAGACTTTCAATCTGACCGTTGCATCATCTACCATATGTGTTCCCAAAACTCTTGAGTCTTCCTTTTAAGGTACTATGAGCCATCAAAGAAGAAGTAATTAATTCAGGTGAACAGAAAAGGAGAGTCTTGAGAAAAGAAAAAATATTTCTTTCAAATCTTAACATATTAAAATTTGATGTTGACGGTAGTAACTGGAGGAGCAGTCGAGTCTTAGTGAATAACAAAATCAAAAGTGGCATGAAAAAGTTTCTAGTGCTCACTGGGGAGCAGTGACAGAGCAGTGAGGTGTAGTGTGTGCCTGTGAGGAATCATCTCAGAGGAAATGTGCCTGGAAGGGTGTGATTTGAAATCAGACTGACTGAGACTACAATAACACATTAAATATATACTCCCGAAGTTGTCCATGGCTTCCCCTCCCTTATACCCCGTCCATTTGTATGGTAAAGGCCGGTTCTTGAAATTACTCATCAGTTTAAGTTAAGGTGTTTAAAATGCAAATATTATAGTCCTTAACTCTTGGAAATTAACTAACTAGAACTGATAACCAACTCTGACAATTCCCTGAGGAAACATAATACAGGAAAGATAAATAAATGAAGGATTACTGCAGCTGCTCTCTGGGAAATCAACTGGAGATGAGCAAGAGAAAAGCAAAGAGCACAGACAGGAGGCGGGTGTTATATTCTGGGCAAGAGATGATGGTATCTTCAATCAGGGCAGCAGTGACTGGAGATGGAGAGAAAAGTAACAGAGGCGACAGCTATTGAAACGGTAGCTATGATACAAAACACTTTGAATAAATATTTGTGGAATAAATTGAAAAACCCCTAGTTTTTAGGATGGAAATTCTGAGATTAGTATTTCATAATTCTGACAGTGTGGCAGTGTGACAGTGTGGACGACAGCTTAAAGACAGGAATTCTGAAGGTGGCAAAATTAGTTAAGAAACTATGATAAATATGCAGGGGAAATAGAATTGAGGTACATAAATAAGACAAGGGCGAAGAAAGAGAACTCAAAGATGAAATTTTAAAGAAAGGACTAGGTGAAGCTAGAGCCCCTTTGATAGAGATTTTAGAGAATAAGGAACCAAAGGCTTCTTACAAGGTGGGATGTGACACCACTAACAGAAGTAGGGCACAAAGGAGGAAAGTCAAGTTTGAGGAAGGAGAAGGTAGCAGTTCTCTTTTAAACACATTCATCTGGAAATGAGAGATAACCGTGTATAAAAAGACCATCAGAGGGGCGCCTGGGTGGCTCAGTCGGTTAAGCATCCGACTTCGGCTCAGGTCATGATCTCGCAGTCCGTGGGTTCGAGCCCCGCATTGGGCTCTGTGCTGACTGCTCAGAGCCTGGAGCCTGTTTCGGATTCTGTGTCTCCTTCTTTCTCTGACCCTCCCCTGTTCATGCTCTCTCTCTCTCTCTCTCTCTCTCTCTCTGTCTCAAAAAAAAATTTTTTTTTTTTAAATAAAAAGACCATCAGAGTTCCTGCTGGTCCATCTCAGGACCAAACTTGGGACGAGGTTCATAGAGCCTACCCATAATGCAGAGTAGCTAGGTCATGAGGCATGCTGTTCTGCAGCTGGCCACAAAAGTATAGACGTTTGAAGATGTGAGGTAGGCTGGTCTCTCTGGGCACAAATATAACGGTATAAAAAAAGAAAGAGCAGGAAGGAGACGAGACAAGGCCCCAGACTTTCCCTGGAAAGGTAATATGCATTCAGTAAGACACTTTGCCCTGAGACAAGCTCAGACAGCTCTCTTGCCCACACTGCCAATTTGGAACTCTGTACAGGGAGCCCACATCAGGAGGCCCAGGCAGAGGGAAGTCCTGACGTGTGGTTTTCCTCTGCTATCTTTCCACGTAACACAAATGGGATGGGACCCCAGACAGCTGGATCTGAGTGAGGAATTTGCAGAGATTGGGGTATTGGAAGACTCTGAATCAATGACTACAAAGTACCCCACCCACATAGGGCCCAGAGAGGTCTGTGGTGCCATCATAAAACGGTTGTGACTGAATCCACCTGGGAGTACCAGGAGGTACACCAATTGCTAACTTCTGCTATAAATGAAAGTGGAATAAACACCAACCGTATGGTCAAAGGACACTAATGCAGACAATCAAGGGACACCCTGCCCAAAATCCCTAATTTTCTGCTCAGACCAGCCCCCCCTTACCATCCACCAACACCCATTCGACAGATACCATCTTAGGAACTAGGGGGGACAGTAGAAGATTCAAATATCTAAGAGACTGGGTATTTGATCCTAGAGAGATTGAACATTACCCAAGTGAAGTATTTAAAATTTGTTTAATGATTATTTATTTTTCAGAGAGACAGAGAGAGGCAGAGCATGAGGGAGGGAGGAGCAGAGAGAGAGGGAGACAGAATCGTAAGCAGCTCCAGGCTCTGAGCTGTCAGCACAGAGCCCGACACAGGGCTCCAACTCACAGACCATGAGATCGTGACCTGAGCCGAAGTCAGCCTGTTACCTGACTGAGCCACCCAGGCGTCCCACAAGTGAAGTATTTAAATTACAATTGCTCTAATTGTAATTAGAACAATTTACAATTGAACATTTAGTATAGTTGTTTTGGGGGAGCGGATCTCAGGAACAGACATCCCGTCACCTAGAGGGTAAAACTGAGTTGGGAGACCAGATAAACTATTGATAAAACTAATTGCCCATATTAGTAGGTAACATTCACCTGTCATGGCATTCTCAACATCGGGCACCATTTGACCTAATAAAAGAGGCAGGAAAAACACAGTTTGTTGAATGGACAGGGAGTAATAACACCACTGGTACTGAAGTAGAGTGTTAATTGATATAAATGGATAGAAATGACCCTGAAAACTCAGAAGAAAGATCACGGAAAATCTTAAACATTCAACTAAGGAATTATTTCTTTAAGTATAGA
This sequence comes from Neofelis nebulosa, assembly GCF_028018385.1. Classification (NCBI taxonomy): domain Eukaryota; kingdom Metazoa; phylum Chordata; class Mammalia; order Carnivora; family Felidae; genus Neofelis; species Neofelis nebulosa. The sequence goes on along the minus strand of NC_080782.1, from coordinate 35,717,229 downwards.
GAGTAAATTCATAGTTTTAAGGAAAAGAATGACACTAGGAAAACCTATGCTTTAAGATTAACCTGACGGTTGTGTGGGGGACAGTTTGCGCACGAGGTGTCAGGAGATGGTACAATCTTGGAAGATATGGGTCACAGGACATATTTCAACTATGATCATACTGTTGTCCCACACTCCAAAAACATCTGGAACATTTTATGAAATTAAATCAAGTTAAAATGAACACTGGAAGCAGTCTTAACATGGAAAAGGCAGAAAGCATGCAAACTTATGCTACTGGAGTGTGAATGTAGGAACAGGAAGGCTCTATGTTACAGATGGATGGATGGAGAGAGGTGCCAGGAGGAACATCTATACTCATCCTCCTACCTCGCTGCCAGCTCACTGAGTTTACCTAGGGCAGAGCAGGGCAGGCCCCCAAATTGTGAAACACACATCCCAGAAATGGCCCTATAGCCACAGACCGTATGAGAGATGGTAAAGACAGGGGCAGGGTGATGGACCATGAATGGAAGGAAGGTAGATGTGTGCGATGCTCAGAAGGCAGTCAATAACATTCCAGCTCTGCCATGAATTAGCTACATGACAGTGAGGAAATTATTCAATCTCTCTGGACCCCACTTACTTCTCCTAACAAAACGAGGCATAGTAAATGTCTACTAAGGTACCTCTCACAGCCAATGACTAAAATGTCAAAGTTCCTCCTTTCTGCTCCGAAATTTACAAATGCGTATGTACCTAAAGTCATGTCTTGCAAAATTCGGTGCAATAGTAGCCTTTTTGTGGTAAACCTATCGGTTGCAGATGGGTTTCTCTTTCAGATTTGGTTCCACTCTGGTTCTCTTCAAGAAGAATGTTAAGAAGCAGAACTGGAAATTTTCTCTGATACAGTTAAGGGCTAGGATTTTCTAGCTTGTCACAGAGGAATTGTTTTGAGGTTGTTTTCATTTTAATACAACTTAAAGGAACCAAAAGCCTCTTTGCAAAAATATTTTAAGGATAACACCTCTAATTGCATTATTTTATTTTCTCTATTAACATTTTGTGGTAAACTATGTTTAAGCCAAGTTTTTGCATAGTCTAGTTATTCACCAAAATACCAAAAATAAAATTTGCCAGTTGACTACCCCTTTTCAAATGATTTTTAACTAATCAAAATGTTCCTGGCTTTAAGTAAAAAACGGTGTAAAAAAAATCATAGCATAAATAATCAGATATTCTCATTTTTTTTTTAATTTTTTAATGTTTATTTTTGAGAGAGAGAGAGACAGAATACAAACAGGGGAGGGGCAGAGAACAAGAGAGGGACACAGAATCCGAAGCAGGCTCCAGGCTTCGAGCTGTCAGCACAGAGCCCAACTCGAAGCTTGAACTCACGAACTGTGAGATAATGACCTGAGCCGAAGTCAGATGCTTAACCGACTGAGACACCCAGGCGCCCCAGATATTCTCATTATTAATATCCCAACATAAAATCTCTATCTTAAAACTGACCTTAGCTCCAAAATCCTATCCTACTTTCCACCCAAACCCATGTTATCTCATTTTACTTATCCATATCATGTGTTAGTTTGATATGTCAACCCTACAAAAGAATTTAAGTCATAATTACTCCAGATTGTGCCTTTCAGATGTCTTTCAAACTTACAGTCTTGCCCTGTTTCACATCGTTTACCTTATTCTGCCAGTTATTTTGCTTCTTGACAATGTGATATTTATCTTTCATTCACAAAAATACCACTCAGAATACTAAACAATATGTAGATAGTTCTTGGAAATATCTAGTAATTTTTTTCTGCTAGTAATAATACTGCAGGGGTGTTCCAGGTCTCTAAATTGCTCTAATTAACATCACTTAGGTGATTACAGATGAGTTTGCTACAAGAGCACCATTATAAAATATTCCTATGAGGATTTTCAAAATTACACAGCTAGAATTACCTCTACATGCTTCCACATATTAGTAGGCGTTTGTAGTTCTTGACCTTAGCTTTTAAAGGTAAATTAATTATTTTTAAATATATGTGACTATAATATTTCCTCTCTATTTCACAATCCTAGTATTTTCAAAAAGGAAAAATAAAATTATATTTATAGCATGTACATGTAAAGAATGAATCTATAAAATACACCTGAGAATGTGCATCTTGGAAAAGGATCTAGTTGTTGAATAAAGTCCAATAAAATATGAATACTTCTACCACCCCTAAGTAAATGGAAGCTCACAGATACTGCTTGAGCATTGATATTTACTATCATATGAATTGAAGAAAAGCAGATGCTTTTTAAAGCCAATGCTTTAAAGCAGAACACAAAAGTAATGTTTTGAAAATGGGTGAAATCCCATCTTGTCTTTGAGCTGTCATTTAAGCCCTTAGACTTTGCCCATATGTTCTATTCACTATCCTTGTTCTCAGCCTGTGTTACCTGATTCCCAGTATGGTTATTTCCACCTTTTGTTCACAAGTATTTCCTCTTAACAATACAGCATTCAGAAAAAGGTATGTCTTTGAATTGTCAACTCTTGTACTCAGTTCTGACAAAAGATATCACTCTAGTGTTTAAAAACTATATGTTAGAAATCTTGAAATTAACACCACTTGTTGACTATTAGAAATGAGCTTAATTTGACAAGTGCTACTTTAGAAAGTACAGTCAATAACATAGAAAAACAGAATCCTACATTCCTCAATGTGTAAATATTTAGCATAGGTTAATATGATATCACGTTAAGGAACCTAAAAGGATTATTATCAGGTCTGATTTCAACATGCATCTGTTATGATATATTCAATATATATTAAGGCCTCTGTTCCCCAGACAAGAAGAAGCAAAAGATTGGAGCAAATTTAGGTAATTGAAGGAAAAACTAAATGGTCTTAATTTCCTTGTGCTGGTGTAGATCAAATATACAAAACAAAGCAAGATCTTAATTGCCTAGAATCTGAAAGAAATATAACTGAACCAAAAAAAGAGAAGTAAATTAGGAGAATTGCACTACACTTTCTTCAAGCAGTTATAAAGCCTATTTCTGATGCACTACTGCAACAATAATGAAAAACATATGTACCTATTAAAAAATCTAAATCTAAGAAAAAATTTGGAATATTAAAATTGTTTAAATGCTAAATCCACCAAAGCATTCAATATTTTATTAACATATATAAAATAATATGTTCGAATACACTGTTGAATATAACTTTAGATGTAATAAATGAGATTAATATATAATTTGTTAAAATATTTTAAAGCACATGCCACATATTATAAAAAATTATAATTTATTACATTTTACTGGCAATTTAAAAATTAAGATATTCTAACTTGTTTAAAAAGTGAAATAGATTGTTTTGATTCATTAATTATAACACATATTTTCATTTATTGATATTTTAGATTTACATTAGTAGCTGCCTATAACTAAAATTTTTAGCTAGATCAAAGGTACTGAAGTCATAAACATGTTTACTGTTTGATTCTCATACTTTCTTTGTTCTTACAAAACTAAACCTCCTCATTGAAACAGATTATCACATAAAAAATGAGCCAGTACAATACCTTCCATGTAATATTATTTTAAATATTTGCTATATCTTTCCAGAGACATTTAGACATATGCAAATATATAAATGAATCATATCTGTATATTATTTGTTCACAAATGATAGAAAACTGTACCATGCTGTTCTATAACTCCTTTTGTTACTTAACAGTACTTCTCATTTTTTGTATTGACAGATAAATGGAGCCCATACTCCTGTTTTACAGCTGCATCCAATTCCATCATGTTGAACTGTATCCAATTCATATCACATCAATTCACATCAGTCCACTACTGCTAAATACTCTGTTCCATCATCTTTTCCTATTAACAGCGGTGCAATAAATATTCTTGAATAAATATCACCTCCCACATAGGTAATCATACCTGTAGAGTAAGCTGGCAGTGGAAAATCTGGTACAGAGATATTTTGCTTTTTATAAATTAGATGTTTGCCAAATTTCCCTCCACACAGGCTGTACCAATTACACTCCCATTCGCTGTGTATAAGAATGAGGATTTCTCCACACTCTTCCAACATGGTGTGCTATCAAAGATTTTTTTTTCATTGCTAGCCTGACGGATGTAAAAAGTTATGTCACTGCAGTTTAACTTTCCATTTCTCTTACTCTGAGTGTGAATGAGGGTCTTTTAATATGTTGAAGAATGCATTTTTAAAGAAACAGTCTGATGTGCAATTTGGTAAATTGGTTACCAGCAATTTGATACTATGAATTTATTAAATCTAATACCATTCCTGTTACTACAGTTGTTTCTGCCAAAGACCAACTCCGCTTGTGCACAATATCCCATCCCCTCTCAAGTGCTCAATGAGGCTGCTCTGGCAATTCTCCCCTCCCCTCCTGTGCCACAGTGGATCACTACCATTTGCATACAAGCACCCTACATTCCCTCTTAAAAACAAAACAAAATCAAAATCTTCCCTGACGCCCTATCTCCTTCCAGATTTCATCTCATTTTTCCGTCTTTTACAGCAAAACTCCTCCCCCATAAAAGGGCGACACTCACTATTGTCCTTTCTCAAAACTGCCTTCTGAATTTCTGAACACAATCTTCCTCCCTCAACACTCCAGAGAAATAACTCTTGTTAAAGTGACTAGTGACCTCCAGGTTGAGAAATCAAATGGTTATTTCCCAAGTTATCTTATCTAACCTAACAGCAGTATTTGAAATTCTTGATCACACTCTCCTCCTTGAAACACTATTTTCACTTGGCTCCCAAGACACCACATTTTGGGTTTTCCTTCCACCTCACTGGCAATGCCTTTGGTCTCTTTGCTGATTTCTGCTCATCTCCCGAAGTTGCAAATGCTAAATGTAGAGCATGCCAGGGCTCAAATCTCAGGTCTTTTAACTGTCTATGCTAATGCCCTAGTGACCTCATCCAGTTTCTTTCCTCATATACCAACTATATTACAAATGCCACCAAAATTGTATTTCCAACCTAAATATGTGCCCTGAGCTCCAGACTTATAGTCTACTGTCTCCTTGACGTCTTGCCATAGGTGGCTAACAGGAATCTCTAAATGTTCCAAACAGAACTGATTTTCACCTCCCCACAGAATTTGTTCTGACCATATTCTTTCCTATTTCAATAAATAGCCAATTCCGGTGGTTCAAGCCAAAAATCTTGAAGTCGTCCTAGACTCCTTGCTTTCTCTCAAACCACATATTCCATAAATAAGAAAATCCTATTTGTTTTAATATTCAGAATGCAAACACTTCTTCTCACCTCCACCTCTATCATGCTGGTCTCAGCCAGCATCATCTCTCATCTGGACTATTGTTGCATCCTCCTAACTGGCTTCCATCTTTGTCCCATAAAATTGAATCTCACATACCAGCCAGGGTGCTCTTTCTAAAATAGGTGTCAGATTGGGGAGCCTGGGTGGCTCAGTTGGTTAAGTGGCCGACTTTGGCTCAGGTCATGATCTCGTGGTCCGTGAGTCCGAGCCCCGCGTCGGGCTCTGTGCTGAGAGCTCGGAGCCTGGAGCCTGCTTCTGTTTCTGTGTCTCCCTCTCTCTCTGCCCCTCCCCCGTTCGCACTCTGTCTCTCTCTGCCTTTCAAAAATGAATAAATGTTAAAAAAAAAATTTTTTTCAGAAAAAGAAAATAGGTGTCAGATTAAGTCAATTCTCTATTAAAATTCCTCCAGTATCTTACCATTTCACTCAAAATAAAACCCAAAGTTATATAAAGGCACAAGATGTTACATGGGCTGGCATACCTGCATTTCTGAACTTATTTCCACACAGCTCTCCTCTTTATTTTGCCCAGTCAACACTGGACTGAGGCTCTTTGCTAGTCCTGGAGCATGCCAAGTAGCATGCTGCTACCTCATGTTCATGTACCTGATGTTCTTTCCCTGGAACGCTCTCCTTCCAAAGAGCCATAAGCCTTGTTCTCTCCTTTCCTCCAGATATCTAGTCAACTCTCAACTTATTAGAGGAGGCTAACCTTATTCTCTAGGCAATTAAAGAGCAACTGGAGGTTTATGAGAAAAGAGGATATTTTATGGAGGGTAATTTTGTTTTATTTGAATGGAGAAAAATTAGAGAGGAGATCAGTTAGGATAACATTATGATATTCATGGTGTAAGCAGGACCTAATTTCAACTGGTGAACTATGTAAAATAACAACCTCCATCTCCTGATATTCTAAACAGAGAAAAGGATACTCGCTAGTGGCATAACCAAATAGATTTCCAAAACTTCTTTGATCGCTTCTCCCCAGTCTGAAGTCATATAGATGTATCTCATCTAGATACTTAACTTGTGTATGTTTCAATTTCCCCATGTAGATAATGGGGACAATAGTACCTATGTCAGAGAAGCATCATGAGGGTTACATACAATGACTCATGCAAAAATATTTAACACAATTCTTGACATAAAATAAACAATTAATAAATATTAGATATTACTATTTTCTCATTCTTGGTTTTAGTTCTTTTTTTTAATTTATTTATTTTGAGAAAGAGAACAAATGGAAGAGGGGGGCAGAAAGAGAGGGAGAGAGAAAATCCCAAGTAAAATCCGCGCTGTCAGCCCAGAGCCCCAGGCGGGCTCGAACCCACGAACCGTGAGATCATGACCTGAGCCAAAGTCAAGCCAGATGCTTAACGGACTGAGCCACCCAGGTACCCCTTGGCTTTATTTCTAATACCACCACCAACTGAAATCAAGTCCTCCTTGCACCATGAGTATCATAATGCTATCCTAACTGATCTCCTCTTCAATTTTTCTCCACTCAAATAAAACAAAATTAACCTCCATAAAATATCCCCTTTTCTTAAAAAACCTCCAGTTTTTCTTTAATTGCCTAGAGAATAAGATCCATGCTTGTTAGCCTGGCATTCAGCACCCTCACAATCAGGCCTTATCAGGACTTACCTCTATAACTGAATTGCCCACCACTTCACATCAAGTTAATGCACACACTTTGCTCTGAATGAACCTCACATACACTTCCTATGTGAGCCCTTTGCAAGTATCATTCTATCTGGAATGTTTTTTCTCCTTCGAATACCTAAAAGCCCCAGCTATTTTCAGATATTCCCCATGCTTTTACTGAATTTTTTTCATTTGAAATACTGTACCATGAAAGAGAAGCTAAAAATTAAAACTTTTATATAAACCAAAAAAATAAAGAATAAAATCATAAAAAGCATCAAAATAACAAAGTAATGCAAATAAATAAAGATATATCAGTGACCACAATAAATGATAATATTTAAACTCAAAAGAAACACTGTACCATGTATTGCTTATTCCAATACCATCCACAGCAATATAATGTGAACCACACAGGTAATTTTAAATTTACCAGTAACCACATTACAAAACTTTAAAGAAACAGATGAAATTAAATAAAATAATACCTTCAATATATGTAAAATATGATTTCAACAAGTAATCAATTTTACTACAAAAAATTATTAGATATTCTACATTCTGTTTTGTATTATTTCCAAAAGCCAGTGCATACTTTATATATATAACACATCTCAATTCAGACACTAAATTTTCATAGGAAGTAATTGTTCTAAACAGCAACTCTCTGTTCTCTATATTTAAGAGTTGATTATGTTTTATCCCCCTCCCTGTTTTTATATTCTTTTTCTTCCCTCCCCTTATGTTCCTGTTTAGTATCTTAAATTCTTCATATGAGTGGAGTCATATGATATTTGTCTTTCTCTGACTAATTTCACTTAGCATAATACCCTCTAGTTGCAAATGGCAAATTTTCATTCTTTTTGATTGCTGAATAATACTCCATTATATATACACACACACACGTGTGTGTGTGTGTGTGTGTGTGTATTCTTTATCCATTCATCCATCAATGGACATTTGGGCTCTTTCCATTCTGTGGCTATTTTCGATAGCACTGCTATAAACATTGGGATGCATGTGCCCCTTCAAAACAGCACACCTGTATCCCTTGAATAAATACCTAGTAGTGCAATTGCTGGGTTATAGGGTAGCTCTACTTTTAATTTTTTGAGGAACCTCTGTACTGTTTTCCAGAGCGGCTGTACCAGTTTGCATTCCCACCAGCAGTGCAAAAGAAATCCTCTTTCTCCACATCCTCGCCAACACCTGTTGTTGCCTGATTGTTAATTTTAGCCATTCTGACAGGTGTGAGGGGGTATCTCATTGTGGTTTTGATTTGTATTTACCTGAAAATGAGTGATGTGGAGCATTTTTTTCATGTGTCTGTTCATCATTTGGATATCTTCTTTGCAGTAGTGTCTATTCATGTCTTTTGCCCATTTCTTCACTGGATTATTTGCTTTTTTGGGTACTGAGTTTGGTAAGTTCTTTATAGATTTTGGATACTAGTCCTTTATCTGATATGTCTTTTGCAAATATCTCTTCCCATTCCATCAGTTGCGTTTTAGTTTTGCTGATTGTTTCCTTCGTTGTGTAGAGCTTTTTATTTTGATGAGGTCCCAATAGTTCATTTTTGCTTTTGTTTCCCTTGCCTAAAAAGACATGTTGGGTAAGAAGTTGCTGCGGCCAAGGTCAAAGAGGTTTTTGCCTGCTTTCTTCTCGAGGATTTTGATGGCTTCCTGTCTTACATTGAGGTCTTTCATCCATTTTGAGTTTATTTTTTGTGTATGGTGTAAGAAAGTGGTCCAAGTTCATTTTTCTGCATGTCACTGTCCAGTTTTCCCAGCACCATTTGCTGAAGAAACTGTCTTTATTCCATTGGATATTCTTTCCTGCTTTGTCAAAGATTAGTTGGCCATACGTTTTGGGTTCATTTCTGGGTTCTCTATTCTGTTCCATTGATCTGAGAGTCTGTTTTTGTGCCAGTACCATACTGTCTTGATGATTACAGCTTTGTAGTATAGCTTGAAGTCTGGGATTGTGATGCCTCCTGCTTTGGTTTTCTTTTTCAAGATTGCTTTGACTATTCAGGTTCTCTTCTGGTTCCATACAAATTTTAGGATTGTCTGTTCTAGCTCTGTGAAGAATGCTGGTGTTATTTTGATAGGGATTGCACTGAATATGTAGATTGCTTTGAGTAGTATCGACATTTTAACAATGTTTGTTCTTCCAATCCAGGAGCATGGAATATTTTTTAAATTTTTTGTGTTTTCTTCAATTTCTTTCATAAGCTTTCTATAGTTTTCAGGGTATAGATTTTTCACCTCTTCGGTTATGTTTATTCCTAACTATTTTATGGTTTTCCAAATGAATGTTTTTGATGTGAAGTCTATACAGTCCACTATTTTCTTCTTTGAGTCACTGAAATTCCAAATATACATATACATTTGTGTGAATGTGTATGTGTGTGAAAGACAGAGAGTTTATTTTCCCCCATAATCTCTTGTCACATCTCCATTGATCTGGATAACCAAAATTTAATTAGAAAAATTAGAAATAATCTGTTATTCCATTTGATCTTGCCACAGACATCAGGCAAGCAAAACTTGACCTGAGCAGATGGGTTTACTACTAATGCTTTCTGACTATCAGTAAGTCTTGCCTCGTTTCCTAAAGATACAAACTCTAGTCTCTATACCAACAAGGATGTGAGTTCCAGAGACATAAGAACTCTATAGAAACTAGCTCTATTCCAAGTCCCACAAAATTCAGTGTAGGAACAGTTGACTTTAGATATAATTTTCTAGAAGGTAACCAACCTTAGTTTTGAAAATTACTGAGGACCAATATTCATAGACATATCACCCAAATTGATATTTAAGGCCAAAAAAAAAATCCTATTAAAGACTTTATTATCCTGAACACTAAAAGAAAGAGACATATTTATGAAATTTGCCTAATCTGGGCATAGCATTTTAGCTTCCAAGAGGTTTTCAAGCATGCATGTGCAGCCTGAAGAAGATTCAAGACTCAGCTGAATGTCAGAGCACATTATCAGGGGGCAGAGGGGGGGGTGGAGACATTTCAGGAATTTAGGATCCATGAAACCCTCAGAAGTTCAGGTGTCAGTTGCATATTATGAACAATAAGAACTTACAGAACACCTGCTGGGTGTAAAACACACTGATTTCCCTGTGTTGAAATTAAATTTCCTCTACTTAAGTATCAGAGACCACCTTACTTGTTTCCAGAAGCTCAAGTCCATATATCTGTCAGGACACAGCATCCCTTCTCACTATTGTAGATGACCCCTTTCAACCTGGTCCTCAACTGAGAAAAGTGCTGGAAAAGCCCAGGGATCACACTCATAGAATAACTAGTCATATCTATTCTCCTTTTCGATTTCCCCATAATTATTTCTGTCTAAAAGACTTTGAAAGTCTATTTCTAACCAATGGGGAAAAAATTTAGAACAAGACTTTGTCTCTAACTAATCATATTTCCTCTATCTTAGTCTATCCCACCTTCCTCAAACATCCCTATAAGATGACAAAAAAGTGTCCCAATATTTTTCTGATCAGAAAACCTGGATTTCAAAATAAATACTTCATATTCCTAAGTGCATATTTACTTCATATAGATAGATTTGATTCATATTTAAAATATATTGTGGAACTTCTTGAAACTCAGAAATCACATCTTCTACTTTTTCCCTGATTTCCAGTCCACAGCTAGATGTGGATTTATAGCAAACCAATATGGATGGGCATTGACTCACGCTGGAATCCTGCTTTCAAAAGTGGAAGCCTGACAAGAAGATTTTTGGTAGACAAGATTTTATTTTCAGAATAGGAATAAAGGAATAAAATAATCGCCATAGATCCCACTCAAGACCTCCCCAGCCGGCTGCCGTGACTCCTCACCTGGGCCCTCTTGGGAAACACAGGAAAAAGAAAAATGAGAGATCAGGACAGAGTCTGGACACAGCCTTAGGCTAGGATTTGCTCGTAAGTAAACAGCTTCTGACCTGAACTTGCTAGCATTCTCTCTCTCTCTGAGACAGCAAAAGAGACAGGAGGTACACAATGGGGCTCCAAATTTTCAGCAGGCCCCTTCAAGTCAGATCACCTTACAGCCGTACATTTTATCACTTGAACACACCGCTTTTCCCAAAAGGATGCCCTCTCAATCTGGATATTCAAAGTCGAAAACAAATCACTGGAATCAAAGCCCACCGGCCACAAAGAACATGCACTTAGGATAACTATATCCACTCGGTTGTCAAATTTGGCCCCATGGATCACTACCACTTTGTTGTCCAGTAATGGTTTCACTTGGGGCTAAAGAAATCTTACTCCTACCTTTATAATGTTTCTTGAAAAGATCCAAAATATGAAGTTTATCTCATCTGTGAAATGTAAAAGAAAAGAGAATTTCCTTCAAATCAAACTATAATTCTGTATTTAAAGCTACAACATAATAAAAAAATATAAGTTATAATACTTTAACACTTATATGGTGTTGGTTCTTAGAACAGGCGATATTCTAAGAACTTTGGGTATACTAATTCATTTAATCATAATTTAACTGGAAGAAATTTTTTCCAATGGCCACATTCAAGTCCTGCAGAAGCAAAAACATCAAACAGCAAAACAGTTTTTCCTGTAGGCTTGCATTTGCCTTTTCTGAAAGGGAAATGTCAGGCTAACTAGTAGAATGTGTAAGGTGACATAACACCTCCTTGTCCCAACGGCCCTTACTCACTCCTCATATGGAGACATATCTTATAGAGCCCGCACGACTCTTAACCCTTCAGGAAAACTCACTTGGCAAACTGCCCTTCCCAGCAGCCAGCAGAGGCCAAACAGAGGAAGCATATTTGCTCCTCGCACTGGCTACTCCCGGGCAGATTCCGGAGCTGTCACTGGCTGTGGCTTCAGGCTTATCTAGAGATGTGTCACATGTTTGCGCTGTTAGGTGATCCACCCTGGCTGCCTTGTGCTCCTAAAAGCTTTTTCCATTCAATGACTTTTACACATTTCTAACAATTGTGAATGAGCTGTCATGTGACTCCCGATCACAAGGAAAGGCTTTTGTGGGTTAGGGGAAGGCGATCTCTCACCACCTGAACACAGCCCCAGCCTGACTGCGAAAGCAGAGCCTCCTCCCTCAGCACCCCGTGTTCCGGCTTCCCACCACCAGCCTCACCCCAACACCTCAACAACAGGCCCCCGCCACCACTTCTGGCACCCACAGCCTCTTCACTGAAACTTCCCTTAGCAAAACATCCTGTAACTGCTAAATCCGGTAGATACTCCTTGGGCCTCCTTATACTCGACTTCTCTGGGACTGTGATACTGTGGACCGTCCTGCCCTCGGAACAGTCTTCCCTGGGCTGCCCAGGACCATACTGCCCTCTGCTCCTATCACTGTGGCTGCAACTTCTCAGCAATCTTCCTCACTTATTTTCCTCTGCCTCCCCTTACATGTTGGCATCACCCAGGTGTCTTAGTCAAGTTCGGGCTGCTCTAACAAAGTACCATAGACTGCATGGCTTATAAACAACAGCAATCTGTTTCTTACAGTTCGGGAGGCTACGAGTCCAAAGAGATCAGCGATCCAGCACGGTCAGGTGCTGGTGAGGACCCCCACCCAGGTTGCAGACTGCCAACTTCATGTTGCAGCCTCACGTGGCAGAAAGAGGACTTGAGAGCTCGCTGGGGTCTCTTTTATATCCCAGTCCTGAAGGCTCCACCCTCATGACTCAATCGCCTCCCAAAGGCCTCACCTCTGAAGACCACCATATAGAGTGTTACGATTTCAGCCTATAAATTTGAGGGGGACACATTCTGTTGTTAACACCAGGTCTGTGTCCGAGCCTCTCTCCTTCCTTCTCTACCAATTTTCCCTAGAGAATCGTATCTGTGCTTGCGGCATCAACCTACATGATGTAACCTCTAACCCTCATTTTCAACTCCCGATCTCTCTCCTGAGCTCTAGATACACTCCTGCAACTCCCCTGGAACATCCCAACCTGGATGCTCACATGTGCCTCACACTGAAACACATTCTTTTCCCACTCTCTCCTACCCGGCAAACTCTTCTCCTGAATCCTTCACATCAATTAGTGGCATCACTATTCTCACAGTTGCTATGCCAGTGTGAAGCATGGCTATAAGTTCTTTGATGCACTTGAGGTTTCTGAAGTTGGGTCATAATGAAACTGGCAGCTCTGCCTTGGTTTCTGGAAACACAGGTTCTTGGAGCCCTGAGCCAGGATGCAGAAAGCTCAATGATGCTAAGATGGCCATGCCTGAAAGGTCATAGGTAGGATGCACTGGCCACTCCTGTGAGTGAAGAGGCCATCATCAAAGTGGGTCCTCCAGCCAAGCCCTTCCAGCCCCCAGCCATTTTAGGCACCCCCTTCCATTTGCATCATCCCGCAAAACATCAGAGACATTGTGAAGCAAAGGGAAGTTGTCACCACTGTGCTCTTTCTGAATTCCAAATCCATGAAAGCCATCAACATTAAAAAAAAAAAAAAAAAGACTGCTTTATGCCACTAAATTTTGGGGTAGTTTGTAATACAACAGTAACTATTAGCTTCCCACGCGTCAAACATGGGAGTCATTACCTTCTTCTCTCCCATGTTTTTATTAACAAATAATTTCATTAAAGGTCTACTATGTGCCAGGCACTATATCAAGCACTGATGATACCAATAAATTATGGTCATGTATAGACACAGTACAAAGAAAATAAATCACAACAAAATAAAACAGCATTTCCCAACCTTGTTAAGAGACATAAGACAGATGTTTTTCAAAAGAGATGTTTCATGATCAATCAATCCTAGAACCATTGGGTAAAAACACATTTCTTCCCTGAATTATCTTTCAGGACCATTAATACTCAAATAAATATATGAGAAGTCTAGAGCACAGTTTCCCAAAATTATTTGACCATAAGACAAATTTGGGGTTTTTATTTATTTGTTCTATTTGGAAGAGAAACTCAAGGAAATAGAGTCCTGCAAAGGAGCCTATGAGAGGGGGCATCAGAGCCTTTGCTCGGTAATCAGGGGACAACTCAAGGAGGAAGTTATTCGAAGTGAGACATAAAGAGAAAGAGGAAGGTGCCAGGTGGGCAAGCTGTAGGAAGGCCAACAGCTAACTGTAGAGATACTGAAATGCAAACAGACCTGGCTATTTAGGGAAACTCTAAGGAAACGCTATAGAACTCTAACATTTTTGTCTTTTTCTGAGAGACAGATGCTAGAATTTCAAGTTCAGGTCAGAAGCTGTTTACTTACAAGCAAATCCTAGCCTACGGCTGTGTCCAGGCTCTGCCCTGGTCTCTCATTTTTCTTTTTCCTGTATTTCCCAAGAGGGCCCAGGTGAGGAGCCACAGCAGCTGCCTGGGGGTTTCTCATTCCTTTATTTCTGTATTTACAGTAAATGTTTTCTTCCTTTAAAATCTACCTCTCATGTCTGCACTTTGAAAGTAAGAAATCAACTTGATCTAATGTACCCACAACTGTTATAATACTGCACAAGAGATGTGTGGTTTAGGTGTTCCCAACCATATCCAAAATGTGATTCCTTCATTAATAGTTTTGTATTTTTCAGGTAAGAATAATGTTTCTCAGTCTGGGATTATTTAAAATATATGTGCCCCAACTCCACATAAGGAATGTCTATTAACATGTTGGTATTTTATAGAACAAATGCTGAAAATTTTTACAGAAATTCACAATGCTAGTTTAAGGTGATGGGGCAGATCACAACAAAATAAAGATGATGACTGGAGAATGTAGATATTTTAAGAGTTTGTGTGTATATATATTCTCTCTCTCTCTCTCTCTCCTCTCTCTCTCTCTCTCTCTCTCTCTCCTCTCTCTCTCTCTCTCTCTCTCTCTCTATATATATATATAGGCTACCAAAACATAAGGCAGACTTAAAAGTCATTTTTATTTTCATATAAGAAGGATTATCTGTCTCTTTCTCTCTCTCTCATCCTTCTAAGAGATGGAGTATCCATGAGGGAATTCTAACAACTAAGGTCCAATGAAGCATAATCAAAGACCAGGAATATTAAAACCAAGTAGGTTTTATTCTGGAGCTGATGAGCTATTAACTGCATGATTAGAGAACATTTCATTAGAACTTCTCATAGGACCACCCACTCTTAGAGGCTAGAATGCTGTGAGCAATGATATAAGGTGTGACAGATCACATCTCTGTGCTGAGACTGCCACATAGAAATAATGAGGACATCCCTTCAGCTACCCACATAAAGGTGTCTCTAATCTGACATATTCAAGAATCAGAAAGGAGCCATCTCACGAAGATGGCCAAGTAGGAGACACCACCCCAATCCCTCAACAAAGATCAATGATTAGCTATCTATGAACAAGAACAGCTCTGGGAGAGTTCAGGAGTCCACTTAACAAACTTCAGCAGTGCAGTGGAACAAAAAACCGGAGAATAATCATACAAAAAGGGAAGGAAGAACAGCTTCATTTTGCCTGCCTCATCCCATCCTTCAGGCCAGCCCTGTTTACGGCCAAGAGGAAATTCCCTGGCCAGAAAGAGTTCCCCTGGCTGGGAAAAGGGAGAGCAGAGCAAGTGACCAGCTTCCTTCCCAGCCTTTTGGGACACCACACAAAGGACCCACTTCAGTTTTCCCCCATCCAGAGTCCAGCAAAGCTGAAAGGAATTGAGGCAGTTAGGATCAATGAAGAAGAGCAGGGGCTACCAGTATTAACCACACAGCAGAATCAACTGTGTTTCCCAGTGTCCTGCTCTGAAGAGGACCCTGGCAGCTTTTGCCACTGAATAAACCAATAGCCAGCAAGGTTGCTGTGGACCCCCTGCAGATTTCACCAATTTTTACCCCACGGTCCCCTTCACACTCACTGATCACCTCCCCATGCTGGAGCCTGAAACCCGCACCGCCACCAGCCCAGGCCTCCACAGCTGCGTGAGTGCAAGAAGCCAGCCTAGAGCCCTGAGGCTGACCCCCCACGGCCGTGTGTATGCTCGGGCCGGCCCCTCCCCTGAGTACTTACACATCCTTGGCCTAATCTCCCTCAGCAGCCTCCACAGTGTATGCCTAGGGTGAGACTACAGCCACAGAAGTGCACACTCACAGCCGGGGACCTTACAGCTGCGTGTGGCCCTGGCTCTAGCCCTGTCTCCTGTCACTGGCCTGCACCGCCGGGCTTGTTTGCAATGAGCCCCTCCAGCTGTGCACCCAGAGCACCAGCCCAACTCCCACCACCAGCCTCCACGGCTGTGCATGCACCCCAGGTGAAACCCTGCAGCCACAAGAGTACATGCCAACAGCCGGGACCTCTGCAGTGGCCAGTGTGCCTGCAGCTGGCCTTGGTCCTTGCGGCTGGTCCTGAACGCCCTCGTTATGTGTATATCTACAGCCAGCCCTTGCCAGACCACAGGAGCCTGCAGCTGGTGCCCGTAGCCACACAGGTAGATGTACAACGTCACTCTGACTGCCGCCAGGACCTGCCCTGATAACTGACCACCACCAGCCCCCGAATACTGAGGTGTGGCTGAGGACCTCAACAGCCTTTGCAACCACTGCAGACCCCAATACTCACTAAGACACACACCGCTGTTGATGCCATGGACCTCAGCAGTCTGAGCAATGAGACATCATACTCCCCCCAGACTAGAACCACCACATGCCCTTGCACTTGATGTCCGGTACCATTAAACCCATAATCACAGCACACTTCACAGTGTCCCCCAGCAGGCGAAAGTCTTTCCTTACTGAAGTCAGTCCATAAGTCTAAAAGAGGTCACTGCTTCTTCAAATACACAGGCATCTACACAAGGCCATAAGAGCCACAAACTGTTGGGGAAACATGTCACCAACGAAAGAACACAGTAAACTTCCAATAAATGAACCCAAAGAAATGGAGATAACGAATTATCCAACAACGATTTCAAAATAATTGTTCTAAAGATGCTCAGAGAACTACAAAAGAACACAGATAAACAAGACCTAATGCAACACCATCAAGAAAAACAATATACACATCATTGGAGTCCCAGAAAAAGAAGACAGGGAGAAAGGAGCAAAAAAGTTATTTCAAGAAAAATGGCTGAGGGGCACTTGGATGGCTCAGTCGATTAAGTGTCCAACTCTTAGTTTCGGCTCAGGTCATGATCTAGTTATTCATGGGTTTGAGCCTCCTCATCAGGCTCCAGGTTGACAGTGCAGAGCCTGCTTGGGATTTTCTGTCTCTCCCTCTCTCTCTGTCCCTCTCCCACTCACACGTGCTTTCTCTCTCTCTCTCTCTCTCTCTCTCTCTCTCTCAAAATAAATAAATTTTAAAGAAATAATGGCTGAGAACTTTCCAAACCTGGGGAAGGACTTAGACATCCAAGTTAGGAAGCTAACAGTCATCCCATAATTTCAATCCAAAATGATCTTCTCCAAGACACATTTATTTTTTTTTAAATATATGAAATTTGGGGCGCCTGGATGGTGCAGTCGGTTAAGCGTCCGACTTCAGCCAGGTCACGATCTCGCGGTCCGTGAGTTCGAGCCCCGCGTCAGGCTCTGGGCTGATGGCTCGGAGCCTGGAGCCTGTTTCCGATTCTGTGTCTCCCTCTCTCTCTGCCCCTCCCCCGTTCATGCTCTGTCTCTCTCTGTCCCAAAAATAAATAAAAAAACGTTGAAAAAAAATTTTTAAAAATAAATATATGAAATTTATTGTCAAATTGGTTTCCATACAACACCCAGTGCTCATCCCAAAAGGTGCCCTCCTCAATACCCATCACCCACCCTCCCCTCCCTCCCACCCCCCATCAACCCTCAGTTTGTTCTCAGTTGTTAACAGTCTCTTATGCTTTGGCTCTCTCCCACTCTAACCTCTTTTTTTTTTTTTTTCCTTCCCCTCCCCCATGGGTTTCTGTTAAGTTTCTCAGGATCCACATAAGGGTGAAACCATATGGTATCTGTCTTTCTCTGTATGGCTTATTTCACTTAGCATCACACTCTCCAGTTCCATCCACGTTGCTACAAAAGGCCATATTTCATTCTTTCTCATTGCCACGTAGTATTCCATTGTGTATATAAACCACAATTTCTTTATCCATTCATCAGTTGATGGACATTTAGGCTCTTTCCATAATTTGGCTATTGTTGAGAGTGCTGCTATAAACATTGGGGTACAAGTGCCCCTATGCATCAGTACTCCTGTATCCCTTGGGTAAATTCCTAGCAGTGCTATTGCTGGGTCATAGGGTAGGTCTATTTTTAACTTTCTGAGGAACCTCCACACTGCTTTCCAGAGCGGCTGCACCAATTTGCATTCCCACCAACAGTGCAAGAGGGTTCCCGTTTCTCCACATCCTCGCCAGCATCTATAGTCTCCTGATTTGTTCATTTTGGCCACTCTGACCGGCGTGAGGGGATATATGAGTGTGGTTTTGATTTGTATTTCCCTGATAAGGAGCGACATTGAACATCTTTTCATGTGCCTGTTGGCCATCCGGATGTCTTCTTTAGAGAAGTGTCTATTCATGTTTTCTGCCCATTTCTTCACTGGGTTATTTGTTTTTCGGGTGTGGAGTTTGGTGAGCTCTTTATAGATTTTAGATACTAGCCCTTTGTCCGATATTAAGACACATTATTTAAAAATTGTCTAAAATCAGGGGCACCTGGGTGGCTCAGTTGGTTAAGCATCCGACTTTGGCTCAGGTCATGATCTCATGGTTCTTGGGTTTGAGCCCCACATCAGGCACTGTGCTGACAGCTCAGAGCCTGGAGCCTGCTTCAGATTCTGTGTCTCCCTCTCTCTCTGCACCTCCCCTGCTCGCATTCTGTCTCTCAAAAATAAATAAACGTTAAAAAAAATATTTTTCAATTGTCTAAAATAAAAAACAAAGCGAGAATTTAAAAGCAACAAGAGGAAAAAACATTTCTGTCATATAAGAGAGCTCCCATAAGGCCATCAGCGGATTTCTCAACAGAAACCCTTGCAGGCCAAGAGAGTATAGAAGGATATATTCAAGGTGTTGAAAGAAAACAACTGCCAGCCAAGAATACTTTACCCAGTAAAGCTGCTTTTCAGAAATGAAGGCAAGATCAAGACTATCCCAAACAAACAAAAGCTGAGGGAGTTCATCACCACTAGACCTGCCTTACAAGAAACACTAAAAAGAGTTAGTCCTTCAAGCTGAAACACAAGGACACTAGTAAGTAACATGGAAACATAAAAATACACAACACACAGGTAAAGTATATAGTCAAATTCAGAATAATCTAATAATGTGATATGGTGGTGTGTTGGCTCCTTAACTCTAGAATGAAGATTAACAGACAACTATATTAAAAATAACTACAGCTAGGGGTGCCTGGGTGGCTCAGTCAGTTAAGCATCTGACTTCAGCTCAAGTCATGATCTCACAGTTCATGAGTTCGAACCCCACATTGGGCTCTCTGAGGTCAGCATGGAGCCCACTTTGGATCCTCTCTCTCTCTCTCTCTCTCTCTCTCTCTCTCTCTGCCCCTCCCTGACTCACGTACAAGCACTCTCTCTCTCTCAAAAATAAATAAACATTTTTAAAAAATAACTATAGCTACAATAATTTGTCAATGAGTACATGGTATAAAATGATATAAATTGTGACATCAGAAAACATAAAATGCAGGAGTAAAAGGGTAGAGTTTTGGGGTTGGGGGGGTTTTTGAAGTACAGTTGATATAGAATGTTATATTAGTTTCAGGTGTACAAAATAGTGATTTGACAACTCTATATGTTATATTATGCTCAACACAAGTGTAGACACTATCTGTCACCATACAACGTTATTACAATACCACTGACTGTATTCCCTATGCTGTATCTTTCATCCTTATGACTTATTCATTCCATAATTGAAAATCTGTACCTCCTACTCCCCTTTACCCAAAAGGGTAGAGTTTTTGTATGTGATCAAAGTTAAGTTGTTATCAGCTTAAAACCTACTGTTATATGAACACAGTGTTTCAAGTAAGCCTCAAGGTACCACAAAACAACACTTATAGTAAATACACACAAAATAAAGAGAAGGGAATCTAACTACACTACTACAGAAAATCATCAATTCATAAAGTAGGACAGCAAAAGAAAAAGAAAAAAAAAAAACAAACTATAAAACAGCCAGAAAACAGTTAATAAAATGGCAACAGTAAATCCTCACCTATCAATAATTACTTTAAATGTAAATGGAGCATATTCTTCAATTAAAACGCATGGACTAGCTGAAAGGATTTAAAAAAAAAAAAAAAAGACCCAACTATATGCTGCCTAGAACAGACTAACTATAGTCAAGATATGGAAGCAACCTAAGTGTCCATTAATGGATGAATTGACAAGGAAAATATATGATATATATACATATGTGTGTATATAATAAAATATTCAGCCATAAAAAAGAAGGAAATCTTGTCATTTATAGCAACATATGGACTTTATGGACATTATGCTAGCTGAAATAAGTCATAAAAAGAAAGACAAATACTGTATGATTCACTTATATATAGAATCTAAAAACACAACTCTTAGAAACAAAGAGTAGAATGGTGCTTGCTAGGGCCTGTGTGGTAAGAGAAATGAGATATTGGTCAAAGGGTACAAACTTTCACTTAATGAAATTAGTAAGTTCCAGGGATTTAAAGTACACCATAGTGACTATCTTAACAACACTGTACTGTATACCTGTAAGTTGCTATGAGAATAGAGCTTTAATGTTTTCATTATACCAATAACAACAAAATGGTAATTTTGTGAGATGAAGGATGTGTTAACTAACTTTGTGGCAGTGAACATGTCCCATTATACACTATTTACATGTTATCAACTCATCACATGGCACACCTTAAGCTTAGACAATGTTATATGTCAACTATATCTCAATAAAGCTGGGCGGCGGTGGCAGAGGGGATGGGGAGGGGGCAGAGTCAGAAAAACAACAAATAGCCCTCAGTGCCATATTTATAGGACATTAAAACAGCACCCACTTCTTCACTCCCACTGCAGATAAGAAAAGGATTCTATCAAAAGTGCAGTTACTAATTCAATAGAAACCCCTTGCCGCATGAAACATATCTCAGAAAGTAAATGTGTCAAAACACGATCTTAAACACGTAAGAGCAATTTCAACTTAAAATCTTTCATTTTGATCTACATATATTCTTGCTTCAGGATTAACTTAAATTTAACTTCCAGTTGCCATAAAATCTACCAAAACCTTTATCATCACACTGGCAGGATTTTCAAGCTAGAATCCAACCAGATTCTTTACGAAACTTCACTGTGAAAAGCATAAGCTTATAAATGAATAAGAAATCTTCAGAAGCAATCTTATTTTGGGAAGCATCCCTTTTAAAGGGAGCAAAAAGTGTTGTTTATGAGGGACATGGGAAAGTTAAAAAGAAGCTCAGTTTTAACAATAATCAGAGAACTGAATATTTAAACTGCCATGACATACTATTTCACCCACATATTATCACAAACGTTAAAATCCAGAATATTAAAGGTTTGTGAGTGTGACATGCAGCTGGCACTCTTCCACACTGCTGAGAGCACAAATTGGTAGTACCACTTTGGAAAATAATTTGGTGTTAACTGTTAAAGTTGAGAACCTAAAAATAAAATAAAGCTGAGAACCTGTGTCCCATTAATCCTACTCCTTACCATGTATACTAGAGCAGTAGCTTTCAAAATTTAGGGTTATGACCCCTAATAAAAAATATATTTTAGGGGCACCTGGGTGGCTCAATCGGTTGAGAGTCTAATTTCGGCTCAGGTCATGATCTTGCAGTTCATGAGTTCAAGCCCCACATGGGGCTTTGGATCCTCTCTCCCCACCCTCTCTGCCCCTCCCCAACTTGTGCACACACACGGGGGCACTCTCTCTCTCTCTCTCTCTCTCTCTCTCTCTCTCAAAAATAAACATTTAAAAAATAAATAAATCGGGCGCCTGGGTGGCTCATTTGGTTAAGCGTCCAACTTCAGCTCAGGTCATGATCTCACGGTCCATGAGTTCAAGCCCCGCATTGGGCTCTGTGCTGACAGCTCAGAGCCTGGAGCCTGCTTCAGATTCTGTGTCTCCCTCTCTTTCTGCCCCTCACCCAGCTAACACTCTGTTTCTCTCAAAAATAAAACATTAAAATTTTTTTTAACTAGATAATATATATATTTTATGTCACAATTCAACACATGCATATATATAACATACTCATATACATACTGAAGTAAAAGTTCCAAGAAACAATCCTCAGCCTTTAGAGGCAGAATGCACTCTGACATTTTCCAATCTAGTCTGGTCTACTGTAGGAATTTTTTAAATGCTAGTCACAACCCACTACATTGATTTCATATTCCAGTGATGGGTCACAAACCAGAGTGTGAAAAACACCACCCTAGCAAAACTAACAAGATATGCAAAAGAATACTCACAGCAGCATGATTTACAACTGTATAAAGAAGGAAACATCTCAATTTTATATTTACAGATAAATCTAAATATGTTTACAGAGACATCGTATGCTCATATATTACAATACTATCTAGCAGTAAAAATGAATAAACTATGTTTACATACATCATCATCAATGAACCTCAGAAACATAATGTTGAGGGGCGCCTGGGTGGCTCAGTCGGTTAAGCCTCCGACTTCGGCTCAGGTCATGATCTCACAGTTCGTGAGTTCGAGCCCCGCGTCGGGCTCTGTGCTGACAGCTCAGAGCCTGGAGCCTGTTTCAGATTCTGTGTCTCCCTCTCTCTCTCTGACCCTCCCCCGTTCCTGCTCTGTCTCTCTCTGTCTCAAAAGTAAATAAACGTTAAAAAAAAAATTTTTAAAAAAAAAAAAAAGAAACATAATGTTGAGTGATAAAAGCAAGTTACAAAAGTATAACTCCATTTATACAAAACCCAAAATCATGCAAAACCAAATATGCTAAACTGTATAATTCTTAAAGGAAATGAGAAACACAAGATTCAGGATAACAATCACCGCTGAGAAGAGGCAGGAAAGAAAGGAGATGGAGTCACAGAAGGGCATGAATAGATTATGTGTCACTGTGGGTGTGCCATCATAGCCAGCCCTCCGGGGCAGCCACTTATGCTCAAACTACTTCTCGCCTCAAATCCCTATCAAAATCTAGTCCTCCTCCCATCCATTTCTGCCACCCTATGCGCATTAACAAAACTGTTCAGAAATAGATGTTAACCTTCACAGGCACAATACATGTGATGTAAAGATATCAAAATGAGCTGATAAAGATACTTACACTTAAAGGACCTAATGGCAGAGGTTTAGGGAATGTCAGCAGGAAAGATGAACAGTGAATTTTATCACCTAAGAATCACCTCTTACACAAGGACCCAGAATAAACTCATCAGATTAGATTTTTACTAAGCAGAAAATTCAATAGAACTACTTGCTCAAAGACAAATAAGAAACAAAGCATTTGGATTCAAACCTGTTTAGCTGAATTTAAAACAAGAGAAATAATAGATTTGACCATTATGTTATTCAGACACCACAGATAAAGCAGGTATCAGTGATATCTAACATTATGCAGTGACAACAGGGACAGAAATTTACAGAGTACAATGTAAACAACCTAAAACTTAAGAGCATTTAGTTGTGTTTGTTTATATCATCAGCTTAGCAAAAATTCCAAATAATCTATCTTTCTGGCTGTCAATGTCAACAAACTGGAAATAGATTATAAGTTTCGAGTTCAAATAATATCCTCATTTTTCTGTGAATTTATCTGATAATGGCCAAAAACCTTGACAGTTAGATGTGGGCACTGAACCTTTTCAAAATTTTCTATGCAATTATAGAGAAGTTCTTCTTGGAAAAGACAAATAATAAAACAATCATTTATGTTTGTGTCATGCTTCTAATTCTTTAATTGACCAGAACACACCCACAAACTTGGAAGGCCTAAAAACAGACAAAAATACCAAAAACCAATTCATTTTATTCAAAAAGGCAGAATTATTCTCAGGTTCTTCCGGGGGGGGGGGGGGAAACCTCAAAAACCTGCAGTTTAGAAGTTGTCCTATATTGTGACAAGAGAGAAATCACACTGATAAGAAACAGAAAAGAAGGGGCGCCTGGGTGGCGCAGTCGGTTAAGCGTCCGACTTCAGCCAGGTCACGATCTCGCGGTCCGTGAGTTTGAGCCCCGCGTCAGGCTCTGGGCTGATGGCTCGGAGCCTGGAGCCTGTTTCTGATTCTGTGTCTCCCTCTCTCTGCCCCTCCCCCGTTCATGTTCTGTCTGTCTCTCTCTGTCCCAAAAATAAATAAAAACCGTTGGGAAAAAAAAAAAAATTTAAAAAAAAAGAAACAGAAAAGAAAAGAGCTATAAATTCTTATTTTTCAAGAAGAGATTTTTTTAAAAATACAATATATTATAGTCCAAATAATTTATTTTTGCTTTTGCTTCCCTTGCCTCACAAGACATACCTAGAAAGATGTTGCTATGGCCAATGTCAAGGAGGTTATGGTCTGTGTTCTCTTCTAGGATGTTTATGGTTTCAGGTCTAACATTTAAGTCTTTAATCCATTCTGAATTTATTTTTGTGTATGATGCAAGAAAGTGTTCCAGTTTCTTTCTTCTGCATGTTGCTATCCCGTTTTCCGAACACCATTTGTTGAAGAGACTGTCCTTTTCCATTGAATATTCTTTCCTACCTTATCAAAGATTAATTGACCACATAGCTGTGGGTTTCTTTCTGGATTTTCTATTCTGTTCCATTGATTTACATGTCTGTTTTTGCTCCAGTACCATACTGTTTTGATTACAACAGCTTTGTAATGTAACTTGAAGTCCGGAATTGTAATACCTCCAACTTTGCTTTTCTTTTTAAACATTGCTTTGGCTATTTGGGGTCTTTTGTGGTGCCATATAAAGGAAACAATCAACAAAACTAAAAGGCAACCTATCAAGTAGAAGATATTTACAAATGACATATACAATAAAGGGTTAGTATCCAAAATATATAAAGAACTTACAAAACTCCGGGTGCCCACCTGACTCAGTCAGTAAAGCATGCAACTCTTGATCTCAGGGTTGTGAGTTTGAATCCCACATTGGGAGGCTTTAAAAAAATTCTTAAATAAAAAGAAATTATAAAATTCAACACCCAAAAAGCAAATAATCCAATTTAAAAACGGTCAGAAGACAGGAACAGACATTTTTCCAAAGAAGACATCCAGATGACACATGAAGATGCTTAACATTACTCATCCTCAGGGAAATGCATGTCAAAACTACAATGAGATATCACCTCACACCTGTCAGAATGGCTGAAATCAACAACACAAGAAACAACAGATGCTGGTAAGGACATGGAGAAAAAGGAATTCTTGTGTACTCTTGGTAGAAATGCAAACTGGTGCAGCTGCTGTGGAAAACAGTGTGGAGATTCCTCAAAAAGTAAAAATAAGACCACCCTACAATCCAGCAATTGCACTATTGGGTATTTGCCCAAAGAATACAAAACTACTATTTCAAAGGGATACATGCACCTCAATGTTTATAGGAGCATTATTTACAATAGCCAAATTATGGAAGCAGCTCAGCCCCATCAACTGAAGAATGGATAAAGAAGATAGATAGATAGATAGATAGATAGATAGATAGATAGATAGATAGATGTAATGAAATATTATTCAGCCATAAAAAAAGAACGAAAGCTCGGCATTTGCAACAATATGGATGGATCCAGAGAGTATAATACTAAGTGAATTAAGTCAGCTAAAGAAAGACAAATACAATATGATTTCACGCATATGTGGATCTTAAGAAACAAAACAGTGAGCAAGGAGGAAAAAAATAGAGAAAAACAAATCAAGAAACACTCTTAATTACAGAGAACAAACAGAGGGCTACCAGAGAAGAGGTAGGTGGGGGGATGGGTGAAATAGGTGAGGGGGATTAAGGAGTGCACTGGTCATAATGAGCACCAGATGATGTATGGTATTGTAGAATCACTATGTTGTACACCTGAAACTATTGTAATACTGTATATTAACTAGAATTAAAATGAAATTTTTTTAATTAAAAAATAAAAATTCAACCTACTTTAGCAGTTTCTCACTGTATTGTTCTTATACTAAAGTAATATCTGCTATTCACATCTGTGACTCCCAGTGATCAAAACGAATTAAATCATCCTTCAAATGATAACCCTAGTTAGGTATGTCATGTATAATAATAAAAATGCCCAGGGGTGCCTGGGTGGCTCAGTCGGTTAAGCATTAGACTTCGGCTCAGGTCAGGATCTCACGGTTCGTGAGTGTGAGCCCTACATTGGGCTCTGTGCTAACAGCTCAGAGCCTGGATCCTGCTTCGGATTCTGTGTCTCCCTCTCTCTCCGCCCATCCTAGCTCACAGTCTGTCTCTTGCTGCCTCTCAAAAATGAATAAATTTCAAACAACAATTTTTTTTAATGCCTAAAGTTTAAAGCATTGACATGTTAAATTTAACTTACAAGGAGCACTGCCTTAATTCTGCATATCACATCCCATACAAACAAGGTATTCACATACCAAATGTTAACTAGTCAGAAAATGAACTTTTTGTCTAAAATATCTTACTTATCCTTTGCAAATTTTTTTCTTGATGGCGACTTTGAAACTGCTCATTACAAGCTCTTTGTAAGATCTCATCTTGAATCATTTTGGCACTCCTAAAAGTCATCATTTCTTCAGTATCTGGAAGTGGTTTACTTTTTTTTTTTTTTGTGTGTGTTGAATAAAACTTTATTTAGAAACCCTAAATTTGGAATTTTGGATGATTTTCTTACGTTCTAAAATATCATTCTTCCTTTGATTGTTTTTCAATCATTAAATTTTTTTTTTTTTTTAATATATGAAATTTACTGTCAAATTGGTTTCCATACAACACCCAGTGCTCATCCCAAAAGGTGCCCTCCTCAATACCCATCACCCACCCTGCCCTCCCTCCCACCCCCCATCAACCCTCAGTTTGTTCTCAGTTTTTAACAGTCTCTTATGCTTTGGCTCTCTCCCACTCTAACCTCTTTTTTTTTTTTTTTCCCTTCCCCTCCCCCATGGGTTTCTGTTACGTTTCTCAGGATCCACATAAGAGTGAAACCATATGGTATCTGTCTTTCTCTGTATGGCTTATTTCACTTAGCATCACACTCTCCAGTTCCATCCACGTTGCTACAAAAGGCCATATTTCATTCTTTCTCATTGCCACGTAGTATTCCATTGTGTATATAAACCACAATTTCTTTATCCATTCATCAGTTGATGGACATTTAGGCTCTTTCCATAATTTGGCTATTGTTGAGAGTGCTGCTATAAACATTGGGGTACAAGTGCCCCTATGCATCAGTACTCCTGTATCCCTTGGGTAAATTCCTAGCAGTGCTATTGCTGGGTCATAGGGTAGGTCTATTTTTAATTTTTTGAGGAACCTCCACACTGCTTTCCAGAGCGGCTGCACCAATTTGCATTCCCACCAACAGTGCAAGAGGGTTCCCGTCTCTCCACATCCTCTCCAGCATCTATAGTCTCCTGATTTCTTCATTTTGGCCACTCTGGCTGGCGTGAGGTGGTATCTGAGTGTGGTTTTGATTTGTATTTCCCTGATGAGGAGCGACGTTGAACATCTTTTCATGTGCCTGTTGGCCATCCGGATGTCTTCTTTAGAGAAGTGTCTATTCATGTTTTCTGCCCATTTCTTCACTGGGTTATTTGTTTTTCGGGTGTGGAGTTTGATGAGCTCTTTATAGATTTTGGATACTAGCCCTTTGTCCGATGTGTCATTTGCAAATATCTTTTCCCATTCCGTTGGTTGCCTTTTAGTTTTGTTGGTTGTTTCCTTTGCTGTGCAGAAGCTTTTTATCTTCATAAGGTCCCAGTAATTCACTTTTGCTTTTAATTCCCTTGCCTTTGGGGATGTGCCGAGTAAGAGATTGCTACGGCTGAGGTCAGAGAGGTCTTTTCCTGCTTTCTCCTCTAAGGTTTTGATGGTTTCCTGTCTCACATTCAGGTCCTTTATCCATTTTGAGTTTATTTTTGTGAATGGTGTGAGAAAGTGGTCTAGTTTCAACCTTCTGCATGTTGCTGTCCAGTTCTCCCAGCACCATTTGTTAAAGAGACTGTCTTTTTTCCATTGGATGTTCTTTCCTGCTTTGTCAAAAATGAGTTGGCCATACGTTTGTGGGTCTAGTTCTGGGGTTTCTATTCGATTCCATTGGTCTATGTGTCTGTTTTTATGCCAATACCATGCTGTCTTGATGATGACAGCTTTGTAGTAGAGGCTAAAGTCTGGGATTGTGATGCCTCCTGCTTTGGTCTTCTTCTTCAAAATTACTTTGGCTATTCGGGGCCTTTTGTGGTTCCATATGAATTTTAGGATTGCTTGTTCTAGTTTCGAGAAGAATGCTGGTGCAATTTTGATTGGGATTGCATTGAATGTGTAGATAGCTTTGGGTAGTATTGACATTTTGACAATATTTATTCTTCCAATCCATGAGCAGGGAATGTCTTTCCATTTCTTTATATCTTCTTCAATTACCTGCATAAGCTTTCTATAGTTTTCAGCATACAGATCTTTTACATCTTTGGTTAGATTTATTCCTAGGTATTTTATGCTTCTTGGTGCAATTGTGAATGGGATCAGTTTCTTTATTTGTCTTTCTGTTGCTTCATTGTTAGTGTATAAGAATGCAACTGATTTCTGTACATTGATTTTGTATCCGGCAACTTTGCTGAATTCATGTATCAGTTCTAGCAGACTTTTGGTGGAGTCTATCGGATTTTCCATGTATAATATCATGTCATCTGCAAAAAGCGAAAGCTTGACTTCATCTTTGCCAATTTGGATGCCTTTGATTTCCTTTTGTTGTCTGATTGCTGATGCTAGAACTTCCAGCACTATATTAAACAGCAGCGGTGAGAGTGGGCATCCCTGTCGTGTTCCTGATCTCAGGGAAAAAGCTCTCAGTTTTTCCCCATTGAGGATGATGTTAGCTGTGGGCTTTTCATAAATGGCTTTTATGATCTTTAAGTATGTTCCTTCTATCCCGACTTTCTCAAGGGTTTTTATTAAGAAAGGGTGCTGGGTTTTGTCAAAGGCCTTTTCTGCATCGATTGACAGGATCATATGGTTCTTCTCTTTTTTTTTGTTAATGTGATGTATCACGTTGATCGATTTGCGAATGTTGAACCAGCCCTGCATCCCAGGAATGAATCCCACTTGATCATGGTGAATAATTCTTTTTATATGCTGTTGAATTCGATTTGCTAGTATCTTATTGAGAATTTTTGCATCCATATTCATCAGGGATATTGGCCTGTAGTTCTCTTTTTTTACTGGGTCTCTGTCTGGTTTAGGAATCAAAGTAATACTGGCTTCATAGAATGAGTCTGGAAGTTTTCCTTCCCTCTCTATTTCTTGGAATAGCTTGAGAAGGATACGTATTATCTCTGCTTTAAACGTCTGGTAGAACTCCCCTGGGAAGCCATCTGGTCCTGGACTCTTATTTGTTGGGAGATTTTTGATAACCGATTCAATTTCTTCGCTGGTTATGGGTCTGTTCAAGCTTTCTATTTCCTCCTGATTGAGTTTTGGAAGAGTGTGGGTGTTTAGGAATTTGTCCATTTCTTCCAGGTTGTCCAATTTGTTGGCATATAATTTTTCATAGTATTCCCTGATAATTGTTTGTATCTCTGAGGGATTGGTTGTAATAATTCCATTTTCATTCATGATTTTATCTATTTGGGTCATCTCCCTTTTCTTTTTGAGAAGCCTGGCTAGAGGTTTGTCAATTTTGTTTATTTTTTCAAAAAACCAACTCTTGGTTTCGTTGATCTGCTCTACAGTTTTTTTAGATTCTATATTGTTTATTTCTGCTCTGATCTTTATGATTTCTCTTCTTCTGCTGGGTTTAGGCTGCCTTTGCTGTTCTGCCTCTATTTCCTTTAGGTGTGCTGTTAGATTTTGTATTTGGGATTTTTCTTGTTTCTTGAGATAGGCCTGGATTGCAATGTATTTTCCTCTCAGGACTGCCTTCGCTGCGTCCCAAAGCGTTTGGATTGTTGTATTTTCGTTTTCGTTTGTTTCCATATATTTTTTAATTTCTTCTCTAATTGCCTGGTTGACCCACTCATTCGTTAGTAGGGTGTTCTTTAACCTCCATGCTTTTGGAGGTTTTCCAGACTTTTTCCTGTGGTTGATTTCAAGCTTCATAGCATTGTGGTCTGAAAGTATGCATGGTATAATTTCAATTCTTGTAAACTTATGAAGGGCTGTTTTGTGACCCAGTATATGATCTATCTTGGAGAATGTTCCATGTGCACTCGAGAAGAAAGTATATTCTGTTGCTTTGGGATGCAGAGTTCTAAATATATCTGTCAAGTCCATCTGATCCAATGTATCATTCAGGGCCCTTGTTTCTTTATTGACTGTGTGTCTAGATGATCTATCCATTTCTGTAAGTGGTGTGTTAAAGTCCCCTGCAATGACCACATTCTTATCAATAAGGTTGCTTATGTTTATGAGTAACTGTTTTATATATCTGGGGGCTCCGGTATTTGGCGCATAGACATTTATAATTGTTAGCTCTTCCTGATGGATAGACCCTGTAATTATTATATAATGCCCTTCTTCATCTCTTGTTACAGCCTTTAATTTAAAGTCTAGTTTGTCTGATATAAGTATGGCTACTCCAGCTTTCTTTTGGCTTCCAGTAGCATGATAAATAGTTCTCCATCCCCTCACTCTCAATCTAAAGGTGTCCTCAGACCTAAAATGAGTCTCTTGTAGACAGCAAATAGATGGGTCTTGTTTTTTTATCCATTCTGATACCCTATGTCTTTTGGTTGGCACATTTAATCCATTTACATTCAGTGTTATTATAGAAAGATACGGGTTTAGAGTCATTGTGATGTCTGTATGTTTTATGCTTGTAGTGATGTCTCTGGTACTTTGTCTCACAGGATCCCCCTTAGGATCTC
Source organism: Neofelis nebulosa (assembly GCF_028018385.1). NCBI lineage: Eukaryota > Metazoa > Chordata > Mammalia > Carnivora > Felidae > Neofelis > Neofelis nebulosa. The sequence goes on along the minus strand of NC_080782.1, from coordinate 35,686,305 downwards.
TTGTAGGGCTGGTTTCGTGGTGACAAATTCCTTCAGTTTTTGTTTGTTTGGGAAGACCTTTATCTCTCCTTCTATTCTAAATGACAGACTTGCTGGATAAAGGATTCTCGGCTGCATATTTTTTCTGTTTAGCACACTGAAGATATCGTGCCAAGCCTTTCTGGCCTGCCAAGTTTCAAAGGAGAGATCAGTCACGAGTCTTATAGGTCTCCCTTTATATGTGAGGGCATGTTTATCCCTTGCTGCTTTCAGAATTTTCTCTTTATCCTTGTATTTTGCCAGTTTCACTATGATATGTCGTGCAGAAGATCGATTCAAGTTACGTCTGAAGGGAGTTCTCTGTGCCTCTTGGATTTCAATGCCTTTTTCCTTCCCCAGTTCAGGGAAGTTCTCAGCTATAATTTCTTCAAGTACCCCTTCAGCACCTTTCCCTCTCTCTTCCTCCTCTGGAATACCAATTATGCGTATATTATTTCTTTTTAGTGTATCACTTAGTTCTCTAATTTTCCCCTCATACTCCTGGATTTTTTTATCTCTCTTTCTTTCAGCTTCCTCTTTCTCCATAACTTTATCTTCTAGTTCACCTATTCTCTCCTCTGCCTCTTCAATCCGAGCCGTCGTGGTTTCCATTTTGTTTTGCATTTCATTTAAAGCGTTTTTCAGCTCCTCGTGACTGTTCCTTAGTCCCTTGATCTCTGTGGCAAGAGATTCTCTGCTGTCCTGTATACTGTTTTCAAGCCCAGCGATTAATTTTATGACTATTATTCTAAATTCACTTTCTGTTATATTATTTAAATCCTTTTTGATCAGTTCATTAGCTGTTGTTATTTCCTGGAGATTCTTCTGAGGGGAATTCTTCCGTTTGGTCATTTTGGACAGTCCCTGGAGTGGTGAGGACCCGCAGGGCACTTCCCCCGTGCTGTGGTGTATAACTGGAGTTGGTGGGCGGGGCCGCAGTCCGACCTGATGTCTGCCCCCAGCCCACCGCTGGGGCCACAGTCAGACTGGTGTGTGCCTTCTCTTCCCCTCTCCTAGGGGCGGGATTCACTGTGGGGTGGTGTGGCCCGTCTGGTCTACTTGCACACTGCCAGGCTTGTGGTGCTGGGGAGCTGGCGTATTAGCTGGGGTGGGTAGGCAAGGTGCACGGGGGCGGGAGGGGCAGGCTTAGCTCGCTTCTCCTTAGGTGATCCACTTCAGGAGGGGCCCTGTGGCAGCGGGAGGGAGTCAGATCCGCTGCCGGAGGTTTGGCTCCGCAGAAGCACAGAGTTGGGTGTTTGCGCGGAGCGAGCAAGTTCCCTGGCAGGAACTGGTTCTCTTTGGGATTTTGGCTGGGGGATGGGCGGGGGAGATGGCGCTGGTGAGCGCCTTTGTTCCCCGCCAAGCTGAGCTCTGCCGTCCGGGGGCTCAGCAGCTCTCCCTCCCTTTGTCCTCCAGCCTTCCCGCTTTCTGAGCAGAGCTGTTAACTTCTGACCTCCCAGACGCTAAGTCGCGCTTGCTGTCGGAACACAGTCCGTCCGGCCCCTCCGCTTTTGCCAGCCCGACTTGGGGGCTCTGCTTGGCCGGCGAGCCGCCCCTCCGCCTCGGCTCCCTCCCGCCAGTCCGTGGAGCGCGCACCGCCTCGCCGCCCTTCCTACCCTCCTCCGTGGGCCTCTTGTCTGCGCTTGGCTCCGGAGACTCCGTTCTGCTAATCCTCTGGCGGTTTTCTGGGTTCTTTAGGCAGGTGTAGGTGGAATCTAAGTGATCAGCAGGACGCGCGGTGAGCCCAGCGTCCTCCTACGCCGCCATCTTCCGGAACCTCGAAGTGGTTTACTTTAGATTTCAAGTTCCCAAGGCAATACTTTTATTCAGAACTCATGCAATAGGTAATAATAAATGTTAGACATCAATGATATACCATATAAGCTTGGCAGCCACCAAGAAGTTTTACCATCCAAGAACATTGCTTCGATGATGTCTATGTTTTGTGGAAGAACAGCCTCATCTTTTCCCAACAAATTACTCCTTCTCTGCATCCATGTTATTCTCCCTTTAGATAGCTGGGAGGCAATATTTTTTCTGTGGCTTACATTAAAAAAAAAAAAAACCCTCTCAATGATGTAAAAGAAATAAATTAAAATTCATTTTAATTTTACTTTATCAAACAATATATTGTATCCAACACAAATTGCCCCCAAATTTCTTGCCTCAAAGAAAAGAATCAACAATCCTTGGAGCATTAATAGTGAACTCTCAATGGGTCTGCCCAACAAAGCGGTTTCTCCCCAAATGAAACAGCAAAACTTCAGTTTGAGACTCTTCACAGCTATGTTGACCCACCTGGAAAGAGACTTAGCCAACAAACAAACAAACAAACAAACAAACAAAAAATGGGCATTACATCACAGAAGCTACCAGAATGATCTGTGTCATTATCTCATGGTGACCCTTGTCACATGATTGCTTCTCAGACAGTAAGGGCTTTCTCGATCATTAGACACCATTTCTTAGTTATTAAGTTTATCATGTGATAGAATTCTCTGAGTACAATTGTGTTGATATTTAGTTCAGTGTTACCAAAATTGTTCTACAATTTCTGTAGGCCTTCTTTATTTTGGATTACAAAAAATTTTAATTTAATTCCATAAATAATTTAATTCAATAATGTGACCATAATTGTCTCTTCTCCAAAGTTGCCCATATATATGCACATCTATGTGAATGAAATTCCTATAGAAACCCTCAATATTCAAATGTCTCATACCATTATCTTATATGAAGTCCAAGACTACCAACAAAAATTTAATTAAGATGTATATACACACATGTGTATGCAAATACATTTGCATGTGTAGGTATATACTTTAGAAAGAAAAAAAGCTATGGAAAACTACTACTTCTGTTCTAATTTTTCTTTTACATTATCTGATTTTTTAAATTTTTCTACACAGTGTTATTACTTTTGTAATATAAAAATACAAGTTTTATACTTTTAAAAAAAGCTAAAAATTTAGTTGTGCCTGTCATAGTGCTAAGCAATGTACAAGCAGAATAAAATAATTAGATCATCTATCAAAAAACAATCAGATATTTTCCGCACCTTCAACCTCACATGTTTAGAAAGGAATAAGGATAACTTGTCCAAGATCCATCTCCCGCAGACGACCTTCCAGAGAGAAGGCTGGCATCCCACAAAGCTCCTTGGAAACTGACTGTGGCCAGGGGCTTAAAACAATTCAAAATGGTCAACAACAAGATTTGGACTCCAGCTCCCCATCAGGTCAGGAAAAAGACTGGTGCTTCCTTCAGGGATGATGATGCTAACCTGGCTCCGAGTTTACCACCTCATACATCTGCAACTTCACTGCTTGGACCCCAGAACCCAGATCACCCGAGAAGAGGCTGGTGTGCTGCACCGAGAGCCCCTAATGTGAGCTGGCAGTTAAGAATTGGAGATAGGTTCTGCAATGTCATACTGCTGCGGTACCCCAGTTCCTAATCACAGGGAAGGTGTGTGCTTCCCTAACCATGCAGCTCAATTATCCCACAGGATCAGGGTCCCCCTCCAGAAGATGTTCATAGATACATTTGAGGAAATGAATGAAATGTAATGTAGGTGATTTATGTTTGCCATGCACCCAGACCAGGGGTGGAAATTGGAACATGAAGGCAGCTTTACAAAAGTACTTCTCTAGCTTAACCCCCACCTGTTTCACAAAAACTCTAATCTCCTTCCAATTCCTCCCAAATAGATCTGGGAGTCCACTAATTTTGTCTAGTAGGTGCTCTGCTAGTCCTTGTCTATACTTTACATAAATTTTTCTTCCGCCCCATTATAATAGCAAAAGAGCAGCCTGAAACCCCAAGGTACTGTTGTTGCTGGTTGAGTTCTTTACTCCACTGAGGTCAGAGTAGTGATGTTCAGGCTAGCTCCCTGCGCACCAACAATGCTGCAAGTACACTCAGAATAGAGAAAAAGTAGAAGATCCCAGAGTTCAACATGTGGACTGCATGAAGTTGAATGTTTCCAAACTGTAATGGATTCACTGGAGATGGATATGAACCAAACAAGTGTCATATTTATTCTTAGGCAATTGCTACCAGAGATAAATGGATAAAGAAGACAAACTCTTGTCCTTAAGGCATGATCTGGCAAAGAGAGCTAATATATGCCATAAACACAAGAAAACTATGCGTGAAGCCTCATTCAGGGAGGTACACAGACTTGTGGAAGTTCACAACAGAAAGAGGGCATTTCCCAACCATGAAAATCAAGGAAAGTCGAATGGAGAACACAGACTTTGGAGATAGATGAAAGAGGACCTCCCTGAAAGAGCAACAGCCTACGGTCTACAGTGCCTGCACCCTAGAGCACATATTGATAAATGGCAGAAACATATCCCAGAAAAGTATGCTGGACCAGATCCTTGAATCTGATGTAAGATGATTTACATGTGCCCTCAACCATTAGATCCTATGTCCTCCCCTTGGCTAACAACCTATCAGCCCTCGCTTCCAACCAGCCTCATTCTCCCTTCACACTCCATATTCCAGCCAGACCATTTGGTTCCCTGAATGCGTCCCATTCTCCCAGACCAGCAGACCTGTACACACGCTATCCTCTCTTTCTAGAACACATTCCACCCTTCTCCTTCTCCCAGCCCCATTTACTTCTATCCTAGCTAACTCACACTTGTTCCTCAGGCCCACCTTAAACTGGACTTTTCTCAGGAAGGCTTGTCTGATCACTAATTCTCAGATAGGTCTGCCTTTTACACCTGTATGCCTCTCATCACACTGTTCTTTAGGTACCTATTTGTGTTCTGCCCATCTGTAAGCAACCCCCCCAAGAGCAATGACTGTATCTTTCTCATTTATCATTTTATCCCCAGTGCCTAACACAATGTCTGACATAGAGTAACCGCAATAAATAATTCTTGACCAAATGAGTAAATGGATAATAAATGACAAAATAATATTTTGACTAATCAAGCTATTTTAAAAATATATAGAAACTGGAGTAATTGATAGCAATGGATATTTCAGTGCTTATTCAACAATATCTCTGAAAACATGAAACATTTTATTGATGATGTGTGTTTCATGAGTAGGTGGTTATGTAACAAATACTATTTGCTAGAGGAAAAATTCCATTAGGTTGCCAAGTTTCTTAACTCCATGCATCCTATCTCAGAGCTTTAATAAGCTATCTCTGACTATGTGGTAATGACTGCAAAAGATAAAATTCTGCCTGTGATTTCATATTTCAGAAATCTTCAGTGAGGTACCACAGTTAAAACGTCTCTCTCCTCAAACTCCCACTTCCCAGGGCTGGTACAATTATATGGGCTTAAAATTTATGAATGTTTTCAAAAATATGAAGAACTTGAAGAATAACAAATTTGACATGGTGCATAGAGATATCTCGATATGCCTGATACTTTTAAAACTGATATCATGATACTCTGTCATGACACTTTTTAAACTGGATAACAGAATGAAATAGAAAAAGCAAAGAAAAATTCAGAATGACTTCTGCCAAGAGGAAAAAAGTATACAGCTTTTTTTTTAAGTGTTCAACTATCAAAGAATAGCTTATAGTTAAGAAAAAGAAGCGTGCTGCTTTAGAAAAGGAATACAGCACTTAGATAAGGTTGAAAGGCCAAGCTATTTCAACCTGGAATTGAATGCTACCCCTGAACCCAAGAAAGAAAAACTAAATGACCAGAGAATTAAGTCTACCATACTCAGGTAGCCAATTTCAGAAACAAACCAAGAACCACAGGTACCACCATACAAGAATTTGTGTAAATGACACGGTATAACAGAATGAGGCTGTGTATTTGAAACTTACACAGGTTGTTTATAAAGTTTATATAGCTCAATATCTCCATAAACAACAGCAAAGGTTATTATACATAGGGGTCAATATAACTTCTCATTCAAATTAGAACACTTTTAAGAGTATAAGGGGGGTGATACTAAAATTAAACTAGCACTTAATTAAACTGAAACAATCTCAAACTGAGATGTAGAGTCAATCTAATCATACATTAAACCCCTGTATTATGCCAGAGAAACATTTCAAAGAAAGGATACCAAAGGTGAAATCTTCAGAGGAAAAATACACCTTCTTTGAGAAGGGGGATACAAGTTACCCAAGCAGCAGAGAATCAGAGAGCCTTCTGCTCAGGAGCTGACCTGGATGCATGCATAATATCCTATATTAATTGGGCAGCCACAATATTTGCACAACTTATAAATAATTTGCTAACATTTCTCAATATTCTTATGCCCTTTCATTGTTTCTAAGTTAATAACGTCTATGAAATTTTACGATCTTAATTGTCAGGAATTTTGATCAGCTTCCTACAGACAGGCTTAGCCTGTGTTGCTACTGCATAATGCACAAAGGGGAATATGAAGATTACTTCCATTTCTGAAGAAATCTCTTGTTACAGCTCATGCATTAAGCAACATCATTTTCTTAAGTGTGGCATATTATGCATGGTGATGCAGCACAGATATCTTTGGAATATGTATAGGTCAGAGTCCCGACAGGATTATGGCACATTCAAAAGGAGTGAATTATCTGAGGGTAAGGGCCACTTTCAAAGGTGGGCAAGGTGAAAGGCAACAACAGGGATGATAAAAACACCCTAAGGCCAAGTTAAATAAGCCATACAGAGAACAAATATAGTATGATTTTACTTATATGTAGAACCTAAAAAACAAAACAAAACAAAAAATAGAAACAGATTCATAAATACAGAGAACCGGTGGCTGCCGGACAGGAGGGGAGGTGGGGGATGGCCAAAATAGATAAAAGGGATTAAGAGGTACAAACTTCCAGTTATAAAATAGGTTAAGTCACAAGGATATAAAGTACAGCAAAGGGAATATAGTCAATAATATTGTAATGACTTTGGGGAAGCCTGGGTGGCTCAGTCGGTTAAGCGTCCGACTTTGGCTCAAGTCATGATCTCACAGTTTGTGAGTTTGAACCTCATGTCAGGCTCTGTGCTGACAGCTCAGAGCCTGAAGCCTGCTTCAGATTCTCTGTCTCCCTCTCTCTCTCTCTGCTCCTCCCCCACTGATGCTCTCTGTCTCTCAAAAAAAAATGGATAAACATTTTAAAAATTGATATATGTATAATATATATGTGTACATATATATTATATATGTATAATATATAATATATATGTACACATATATATGTATAATATATAATATATGTATATATATGTATATATATATAATAATATATATATTATATTATATATAATATATAATATGTATATAGTAATGACTTTGTATGCTAATAGATGGTAACTAGACTTACCATGGTGATCATTTCACAATGTATATAAATGTCGAATCACTATACTGTACACCTGAAACTAATATAATACTGCATGTCAACTACACTTCAATTTTTTTAAAAACCCTGAGACCACTACCACCCCTAGACTTGAAAGGGTAAGGGAAAAGAGACATTATAGGAACTTGGAGAAAGCTGTAACTATAGTAGGAGAGACCTACCAGACAGGAGCCACGGCCTTTGGTAGAGGAACACAGACTCTGCCAACCCACAGCCCTGCAGGGAAGAAACTGTGGAATAAACATCCCAAACTCCCTTTCCTCCAGCCATCTAGTTAGTCTCCTTACTGGTACTTCTCTGAGGCGTAAGCCATAGGTCAAGGGTGCCCACCTGATAAAAATCCAGAGATCAGCCTCTTGAGTGACAGAAGAGTGGAGAAGACTGAAGAGTGGACCTACAGAGACAAATGGAGACTATTCAGCAGAATTTAACTGAATACTGTAGAAGATTGTATTTCTAAAGTCTAGATAGGTCACATACATCCTTTAAGTTTGTAAGTGAAAACTAAGAGCATTCTGATCTTCACAGGGGTGCCAGAAATAGAGCAGATATTATCAGTATTATACTTGCTTTATGGAAAAAGAAATACTGGACAGAGAGGAGAAATTACTTGCCTAAATCACCCAAAAAGTATTTAGTGAATGCCACTGTGCCCATGGACTTGCCAGAGAACTGATTATTTGCTAAGCCTAGCTTCTACCTCTAAACCCAGAGATCTTTCCATCTGGCCTTAACAACATAATCTTGTATATTCCCCAACATATGGCAGAAAGAGACTAAAAATGAATTATACAAACACATACCAAAAGAGATTCACAAAATGAAGGCAATGTCTTTGCCTTTCAGGGGCTCCTAGTTTATGGACAGAAAAAGACCACCACTTGGAAAAATGTGGGAAGACTATCAGTCAGTCAATGCACATTCCTCCAGCACCTACTATGTACTAAATGCCACGGACATAAAACTGGTGTGGCTGCAATTAGCTACTTTATTTTTGTGGTCATTTTCTATAATGGCTTGTGGTTTATGATCCTCAAAACTAATGGCAAGTTTTCAAGACTCTGACTCACAACAAAATAATGGCTGACACAACAGAGTGTGAGTGGGCCAATGTAACATTGAAAAGCTCATCCTAGGTAAGTATCCACCCTACGTCCCTCCATATAGAACCCTGTTGTCAGTCTCAAGATCTGGTGGTGGCAATAGTAGCAAAATTGGCACAAAATCAAGTGATGATAGATGTTGCTTTCTGCCTTAAGCACAGACATAGAAATCCAATGACCACTTAAAAACAGAGTAAAGAATGAGAATGAGTATACATATTACCCAGGATCCTACATGAGACAGAGACTGCTCTGTGTTTACCAAAAGCTAATCCTTCTTCTCCTGGACGCACAAGCAGACCACACTTTCTACTCTTCCTATAAGTAGATGAGGCCATAGAACTGAGTTCTGGCCAATGTAGCAGAAGTGATTTGCTTCACTTTTAGCCTGGCCCATACAACCTCCAGAGATCCTCTACTCTCCTTCTTTTCCCATCTGCCAGTTCATTGTCAGTGTCCAGGAGACACTGGAAACCCTGATTGAAGATGGTGGAAACATCAGCCTGAATCCAAGATGGTGGAAACAACAGCCTGAATCCTTGATTGACTATATGGAATAGCCGTACCCCACCCTGTCCACCCACACACAGCAAATGATTCAGTGAAATTAATGAGGTTACTACAATAACCTTACATCTCTCTTACAATAACCTTACACCTCTTACACCTCTTACAATAAACTTACACCTTACACCTCTTACTACAATAACCTTACATCTCTCTTACAATAACCTTACACCATCTCTCAAGTGTAAGCACTCAGCATTTTATGTGCAGATATGGATATATAGTTCCCAAAAGTATACCCTATTTTCCACATTGTTGTGGATGTAGTCTTTTTACTTGATACTACATTGTGAACAATTCCCCCATATTCATAGAATTCTGCAATATTACAATGCTCAATGACCCTATAATATTCCAAGTTGTAGCTATATCATGCTTTCAACTTTTCACTTTTTTATATAATTTCCATTTTTAATATTAATTAAATATACAGCACTGATAGAACTTTGTGACCTTATCATGAAAAAGATCATTCCTTTATCTTAGTTATGTGCTGACCTACAGCTGCCTTCCAGAGTAATAGACTACTGATTTTTGTGCTCTTCAACTCCATACAAGTTAGTATCTTTCTTTGAGTTTGTTCCATAAGATAAACCTTTGTCACAGCCCATAGAAAGATACCCTGTGAAAGTTAATAAATGTCCAAAATAAAAGGACTGCTGTGAATCATCAGACACTAGCATCCAGTCACTGACTGCTCTGTGACCTCTATTATCATGAAAAAATAATTAATTTCTCTGCTATAAATTGATGATGGTAAATCATAACTAAAATATAAATCTATTGGGAGACCTATCTAATTTTCCCCTTCCAAAGGGAACATGTCCATATAACTGAGTTAACCAAACACTACCTACTTTTTCACTTTCTTTACTAAAAGGATAAACATAATCTCCTTTTGGAAGCTTGTGAGGGTAAACGTTAGGAAATGTCTCAATGGAATAAATTCAAAAGAAAATGAGTATTGTTGGATTGTATTTTATATAGCGCATGGTTGCAATGAGACAGAAAATAGAGGCACTCTCAAAATGCATAAGGTGACACAACCCTTGAAAATTATTTAAGTCAAGAAGATAAAAGTTTTTCTATAGCTTCAAAAAATGCTGACAAATCAGAGTTAATATTTCAGCGTAATTTCACTTTATACAGCAGTATAACCTTGAGATAATTTTCCTAGCAAGATTTCCTAAAATAAAAAATGTAATATAATTACGACACAATCTTGATTTAAAATCTGATCGTTACGTTTTGTGTGTATATTATCCAGATTCTGTGATACGTGATTATTTTAAGATACAAATATTTTTAAGAAACTCTGGGGGAAAAAAGATCTAAACTCAATGACATCCATCAGAGGAAGCTACGTCTTTTGATATTTCCCTGCCTCTTTGTGATAATCGTGATTAACATAGAAAGTTTATGATAATCTGGAATCAGTATTAGCTTTGAAATCTGTCTCTTCTATTCATTAACTATGTGAACTTCAGCTATTCATTTTACTCCTCTTGGTTACTATTTCTATAAAATGACTGAATACTCATGTCACAGGAATCATTGTTAGTATTTCATTTGATACCATATATAAAGAAACTAGCATAGTACCTGGAACAGAGTAAATGGTCAGCAGCTGTTGGTTCCTTTCCCCCCACTGTGTATCTCTCTAATACTGTCACTTAGAGCTTTTTCTTCAGCTGGACTTTGTTATCACTGAATAATTTGTATGGTATCCAGTTACAATTCTCTTACTCATTTATCCATCTTACTTATATCTGTCCTGTGTCTACTGTGTTCCTGGAACTGTTTTAGGTGCTAAGGATTTACCAGTGAACAAAATAGACCAAAAAAATAATAATAAAATCTGAACTTTATGAAACGTATATGCTCAAAGAGGAAAATAGGGTTTGTTTGTTTTTTCAAGTAAAGAATATGGTATAACATGTGAGTATAAGCGGTATGGAGAAAAGCACAGCAAGAAAGAGTAACAAAGAATTCTGGGACTCACTGTAGTTGCAATTTTAAATAAAATGAACAGGGGTGCCTGGGTGGCTCATTCAGTTAAGCATCCGATCCTTTATTTCAGCTCAGGTCATGATTTCACAGTTCGTGAGTTTCAGCCCTGAGTTAGGCTCTTTGCTGACAGCATGGATCCTGCTTGGGATTCTCTCTCTCCCCTTCTCTCTGCCCCTCCACATCACATGTTCCTACGCATGTGTGTGTATGTGTGTGCATTTGCACATACGCACATGCATACATGCTCTCACTCTCTCTCTCAAAATAAATAAACTTAAAAAAAAAAAAGACTTAAGATGGACAGAGTAGGCTTCACTGAGAAGGATAAATTTCTACAAATACTTGAATAAAATGAGGAAGAGACATTGGAATATGTGGAAGAATATTCCAGGTGGAGGAAAGAGCAAATATAAAGGGCTTAAGACCGGAGCAAGTCGGGCATATGAGAAAAGTAGCAAGGCCAGGGATGGTGCGTCATGAATGGACGGGAGACTGGCAGGTCAGAATGGAGGATACATCATCTATAGCCTTCTAGACCATTTTAATAGCTCTGGATTTTACTCTGAGTTAAATGGTAGCAACTGAAAATTGACCAGATTGTGTCAGGAGTAGAAGAAAGGTGACATTGTTGACCATTTTGCCATATTCTCAGTGAAAAATAATGGTGGTCTGAACAAGATAACAGCAGTGGGGACAGTGAGTTGTCGTCAAATTCTGATGTTTTAAAGGCAGAGCTACTTGGATTTGCTGACAGATTACATGCAGGATGTGAGATCTCCAAAAGGAAGAGACAAGGGTGACACGTAAGCTTTTGGACGTAGCAGCTGGAAGGATGAATTGCTTTTTACTGAGGAAAACTGTGAAAGGAGAAGTTTGGGAAGGGAAAAACAAGAGTTTGGTTTCATACATGTGAAGTCTGGGATATGTACTAGACATTCTAGAGGACGTGTCAAGAAGGCACCTGGGTAAAAGAGTCTAGAATTAAAGACAAAATTCTGGCTAATAATAAAAACCTAGGATTCAAGAATTTATAGATGATTTTGAAAGTCACGAAAATAGATGTAATCTCCAATCAGCATAGACAGGGCAAAAAAGAGATCCAGGGCTGAGCCGTAGAGCAGTCAGTGTTTAAAAGTTGGGCAGATGACGAGTGATTTTTTTTCTTACACCAACCCATTCTCCTAGTCTCCAACACCAAACATGTGTCCTACAATTCAATTCAATTCTCACACTAACTACCCAGAGCTGGCATCAGACTCCATGGGTTCAAGAGCTCAATCCCACAAGACTGCCCTCGCTTCAGACCCCAGTTCCCAGTATTAAAAACAAGATAACCAGCCCAAAATGGAATCACCTATGCTAAGCCCCACATCTTCAAAATGAGAGTAAGTACAGTTTTTACTCTTTCAGAAATGGAACCTTAAACCAGTCAATCAGGAATCACCTGATCAGTTCTAGTTAATTTGCCTGAGAGACCCTGCCATTCCCTAAAGGAAAGTAACTGCAATAACCAACCTGCTTTTTTGCCTGGCATAACTTCACTGTTCCTGCTCCCTTCTGCCTATAAAAGTCTCATTTTGTACTGCTCCTTGGAGCCCTTTTTTTTAATAGGTTTTTTGTGTTCTTTTTTTTTTTTTTAATTGTTGAGAGAGACAGATCACAAGTGGAGAGGGGCAAGGAGAGAGGGAGAGATAGAATCAGATGCAGGCTCCAGGCTCTGAGCTGTCAGCACAGAGCCCAATGCAGGGCTTGAACCCACGGAACCGTGAAATCATGACCTGCCTTGGAGGTCTTTTTTTTATCTGGTGGTTTGCATGCTGCCCAATTCAAGTCAAATTTTGCTCAAATAAACTCTTGGAATTTTTAATATGCCTTAGCTTATCTCTTACCAGTTCTAGTATCAGAAGAAGGATACTAGCTTCTGGAGCTTGCTTTCTCGCTGCCTCTGGAGGTGGTGGCCAAGTCCCTCTCAGATCCTAGCTCTGCAGCTCTGCATTATGAGCTTTCAGACTTTATCTAAGCATTTCTTTTTCCAAACTGGGTCCAGAAACAGCAGACTTGGACTGGGTCCAACTTAAAAACTGGACTGGGCACACTTAAACTGCACTGAGTCAAGTGTGAGGCCTCCAGTGTGTACAATTTTAAGTCTGAACAAGCAGGTTAACCTTACCAAAGATAATCATGAATTACGGTGGCCACAGTGGAGAACTTCTAACCTGGATAAGTTTATCCACTTAAAAGTTTCCCTAGAACAAAAGGTGTCTCAGCCAAGGCAAAAGTGAGAATTATTTTTCCTCCTTTACGGTTTCTGGTGACCAGGATGAGACCTGCTGGAACACCCCATCCACTCCAGAGCCTGGAGACAGGATCCTAGAAGACAGGCAGAAAGCCAGCAAAGGGTGAGAATTTCTACCAAACTCAACTCTCCCAGATCACCGTCTGTGATGACTGGTTGAGAGAAGAAGGTAAAATTTCACATTGTGCCTTCCTTTCCAAATTCAGGTTGGCGAGCAAAAAGTATTTGCCAAGAATTAGATCTCTGAAATGTGACTCATAATTTGCTTTCAAATAACCACCGGTTGTTCATCTTTTCTCTCCCAGGGAGCTGTCTCCTTCTCCTTTGTATTGTCTGTGTCCTTAGAATTTCGCTTGGCAACCTTCAGGTTGGGGGCCACAAAAATACTGCCACACAGAAACATGGGTTGCGTGCCATTTGTGGCTAGATATGGCTGGACGGAAATGTGGGTTGTACCCCATTTGCAGCTAGGGTCCTGCTGACTGTTGCCAGCTCTCAGGGGAATTATCTGAGTCTTTCTTTCACTTGTCTTTGAGAGTGGCTCAGGATCTTGGGAGGGCAATATTTTTTGCACCCTCTTTGGGAATGCCATTTGTGTCCAAGGGGTATATTCAATACTGCCAGGAATATTTACTGTTCATCCAGGCTGATAAGTAGTAGCTCAGTGGTCAGAAGTTGACCAAACTGGAAACTGATATTCAGAGCCTGACAGGAACTTTTTTTGAGGCTTTCTCCCCCAAGCTACAATGAACTATGTATCCAGAGGGAAAGAAAAACATCCTGAAGCCTTTGAGGAAGGATTTACTAAAACTTTCCAAAGACACACCGCTCTACCTAGAACATAGTTATCTTCTGATTTTCATCTCAGTTGAAGATGTTTTCCCTGATATAAAGAAGTAAACTGAGGATAATCGAGTTGGATGGGAGGAGCAGCCTCTTGATAGTATTCAGGTTGCAACTCATTCTTTGAAAAATTAAAAACAACGGTACATCTCTTACAAATCGAGTTTTCACAAGAACAGAAATGAAGCTCTACAAACAATTCCAAGTCCACATCCCCTTTTTACCAATCCCAAAACCTCCCTATTCGTCTCAGAAGGCTTACAGATACCGTAAAAAGATCTGGATTTAGGGATTAAAAATCCCTCTTGGTGGAACTTGCATTCTTTCTCTGCCTTGAGATATAAGTATACTGCCTGGTCCTCTCCAGGAGCTAAGGTAATTCTTACCAGAAGGACAAGAAGGAAGGAAGGAAGGAAGGAAGGAAGGAAGGAAGGAAGGAAGGAAGGAAGGAAGGAAGGAAGGAAGGAAGGAAGGAAGGAAGGAAGGAAGGAAGGAAGAAAAAGATAGAAAGGCTACTTTGAAAACCATGAAAATCTTAAAAGTCTCTGCCACAAATATTAGTAAAAGCTTTAGCCATTTGAACAGGTAACTTATTACATCTGCGGGAAACACAATTTGGATCCAACTCTTCTTTTATAAACTAGTGAGTTTTGCATTTTTTACTTGTCTCAGAGCTAAAATTTTAAAGCAAAAGCTACAAAATCCCTCCTTATATCTATCTGTGTGCTCGTGTGTATGTATGTATGTTATAGATGCGGGATTTGTTTTCTGCCTCTGGATGTGCTACCAAAATTAATTTGTAAAGAGCTCTATTGAATTGGCTCAAAGACAAACAAGCATTTATATAAATCAAGTATACTCTCGGAAATGTAGAAACTAACCCAAATGTTTCTCAAGTTCAGGCAGTCGAGGATAATCTTAGGATAATCTTCAGTAAACAAGCTAGTTTAAGTTTGTTGGTTTAATTAAAACAGGCACGTCGTTATCGGCTTTAAAAATAATACTTTTATTGTACCTGTGTTTACAAAAGCCAAATAAGTTTATCTGTCACAGAATCTGTCAGCAAGAAAGATAACTTATAATGATGGTTAGCTGGTTAATGTCTCATGAAATTTCATGACTAATCAAAACATAATTAAGAACAAGAAAATTTAATAGATGTAAGATAAAGTTTATAAATGAACTTTTTAACAATAATTATGGTTTATAGTATGTGTACTTAAAGATAGTTTCAAAAATCTTTTTGGTAATTTGAAACATTAAGGGTATATTGTGACAAGTTAAATGAAGGACATTTGTTGAATAGCTAGATCATTTGTAAATAAGACAAAATACTGAAACATTAATTACTGCACATAGGTTTATCCACTTTTGACTTCCTTTGACAGAGGACCTCAGATATTTGAGTCTACAGGGCACCTGGGTAGCTCAGTTGGTTAAGCATCTGACTCTTGGTTTCGGCTCAGGTCATGATTTCATGGTTTCGTGAGTTCAAGCCCCGCACTGGGCTCCATGTTGAATGTGCAGAGCTTGCTTAGGATTCTCTCTCTCCCTCTCTCTCTCTGCCCCTCACCCACTCGTGCTGTCTCTATCTCAAAATAAATAAGCTTCAAAAACAATTTTTAAGCTATTTGAGTATATTACCACAAATAAGTATGTTTTGTGCCACATTGAAAATTTTACTGTAAGGAAGAACATACTTCTAGAAATTACAAAATGTATTGATAAATATGGCTAGAATTAAGGGCCATTGTCCCATAGCCACTTCAGCTTCTAACTGTATTAAAATAAAATAGTCAAAATGCTCTGTTGGGTCAGGGTACAGACCCTTTCCCAATGCTGGGTTCTAGCATTATCCAGCATTATTTGTTGAATCTGCCTGATCTTTCATCTTTCCAGGCTGATTTCCATTCTCTGTCTTATCCCTAAAGAGAATTCCCTCTAATCTACTTATTCTAGCTAACAAATCCTTTTCCTCCAAATGCTGCTCCTCATTAAAAGCAAATTCACTTTGTCCCAGGATACCTAGACTGGCACTTGTTTCCACGGAATCCCTTTTCTGTCTTACAGGCCAATGCTATTTAATTCACCATGTATGTTGTTGCCATTAGGAACTAATGTCTTGAGTGCAGTTAATATGTATGTTTTGCACCCACAAATGTTCAGTCCCTCATACTAGAGTTACATGAATGGTATTCACACCTACATAAGGTCTCTAATGACCTTTGCCATCTCAATGTGGGGACATTACCCAGGAGATCTAGGATCTACACATGATGTTCACTGCTTTAATCCCATCAGGAATCTATTGTTTTTCCCTATTTTGCTTAATAGCTTTCCATCCAGAAAACAAGGGTGATGCGCAGGCGCGGTGGGCATGCTGCCATTATATTTTGTCCATTATAACCAGGGACTTTTCTAAGCATTTGATCACATCAAGGTTATACTGACACAGTGTCTGGCTGACTATCATACCCCACAGATTTTGAAATAGCAATAGGAAGCAGTTCTCAGAAATTCCTTCCCAAATGATAGCCTCTGTATTAGATATAACCTGAAAAATGGAAGTCAAAAGATTAAAATTTCTACCTTCGGAAGGTTTAGCCCCTATGCTATTCCAAATTGCTAGCAGCAATACTAGACACGCAAATGCTTTCCTCCCAGTTCACTCCCCTTCACACAGGGTAGGGTTACCCAGGTACAGAACTAGTGAGCTGTCCCAACAACTAGGCAACACAGCAGTATTCAACCATCAGCCCCACGTTTTCCAGGTGGCATAAACACAACCCACCTCCCCCAATCAGGCCTTTGGGAATTCTGGCACAAAGGTTCAAAGGTATAGTTACAAGTTACTTGCTGAGGAATCATCCCTGCTTCTGTCACCCACAGTTGCATCCCTAGACTGGAACCACTGCATCAGAAATGAAAAAGCAAAAGTTGAAGTGATACAGGTAAAAAATGTACAGAATCTATCCGGTGGAGTAGTCCTTACCCCTCTCATGTGGCGATATAAGCACACATTCATGTAAACCAGCGCTTTATACCCATATCTCCCCACCTCCCACTTGGAACAGAAAATTTTTCAACTGCCCATTCCAATTCTTTATTAGACCACTACTCTGAGGATGATATGAAACATGATTATGTCCATTTGGTATGATAGCTCTTTACCCACTGTTGGATACCACGGAATATAAAGTGTGTTGCTTAGTCAAAAGAAATGTAACTCAGCAGCCCAAACTGGTGCAGTTATCTTCTGTTCCAAACCTTCAATAGTATTTTGAGCATCTGCACCTTTCACCAAGTATGCAAATCCCATATGGATTTTGATAGGTAAGTGTCCATACCTTTCAGGACCCATTTACTGCCCCCTGGGCTACGTGCATTGGTCCAATATAATCTATCTGCCAGTTATGTGTGGGGCATCCCTCCAGGAATCCTCCTCACAGGCATCTGAAATCTCTGTTTCTCTTGTTGACATGACAGTTCTTGTTAGTATTTTGTGTCTCAGAGGGTACAAGAAGAATATGTCTAGGCTCAGCCTCTCTGTGCATTGCTGCAGTCCACACTATGTCTACTCAATTCATGAATCCAGGCAGCCACTTCAAGAGAGTGTACCAAAAAGTCTACTTGGTGGCTCCAATCACCTTCTGAACCTGGAAAGCAGTTCTTCTGATGGGCATAGACATGTCTTACTTCACTGCATCCCTCAAACTTCCATAGTGATTTCCACAGAGCTGTGCCCCATAAGGGCACCCCTGCAGTCCGTCAGGTTCCCACTTTCCTCTTGCCTAACCATATGGCCAAGCCATCATCCATGAGTCAATAAAAAAAAAAAAAAACCATCGGTGCTTTTGTCGTTGTTCAATTCTTCTATCACTACTAGAAAAAGAGCATGCAATTCAGCCCACTGAGCTGATTTGTTTTTACCTTTTTCAGTCAGAGTGGTGGCATTCCAAATAGGATGCCATCCATTTACCTTGGAACTGCCACTCACAAACCAAACAGCTCTTTGTTGGTCAGTCTGGAACTGTTTATAGGGCACTAAGTGACAATTCCAAATTCAGCCCTAGAGAAAAGAGGCTCCCTGCTTATGAGTATCTCCTCTCCACATTCTTTTGGTAGTAGCATCTAGTATAAACCATTTCCATTTCAGTATGGAACTCTCTCAGCACTGTCCTCCCCATTAGAGTGCTTTTTCAACATCATCCAAAACATCATGGGTATTTCAGATTTCAAAATTATTTTATATCCCTCAGTCATAAGAGTAGTTTCTTTTTTTTTTTAATATATGAAATTTATTGTCAAATTGGTTTCCATACAACACCCAGTGCTCATCCCAAAAGGTGCCCTCCTCAATACCCATCGCCCACCCTCCCCTCCCTCCCACCCCCCATCAACCCTCAAGAGTAGTTTCAATTAATAGTTGGCCACAAGCTAGTAATTGCCTTTCAACTGGTACAATGAACTGAATATTTGTTTCCCCCAAAACTCCTATGGTGAAACCCTACCTCTCAGTGTAATGACATATAGGAGGTGGAGCCTTTGGGAAGTAATTATGATTAGATGAGGTCATCTCATGAATGGATTGGTGCCCTTATATGAGTCACGAGAAAGCTTGCTTCCTTTCTCTACTCTCTGCCATGTTCAGGTACAACAAGAAATTGGCAATCTGCAACCTGAAAGAGGATCCTCACCAGAATTTGACCGTGCTGGCTCCCTGATCTCTGACTCATAGCCTCCTGAAGTATGAAAAAAAAAATTCTGTTGCTTTTCAAGCCACTCAGTCTATGGCACTGTGTTACAGCAGCCCAAACAGACTAAGACAAACGAAAATTCTCTGGTCCTAGTCGTCAATGTTGGGAGGCACTCATAAGCTTCTGCCTTAAGCCCCAGTCTACACTCCATTCAGACAATTTGTCTATGCCAGCACTCCAGCTACTATTCTACACTGCGTGGGCTCAGGGAATCTTGTTGGCTCCCATTTAGCATGTCCAATTAATATTGCCTGAAAGGTAGAATTACATGTCTTCTATTTTACAGGAACAGCTCTCCAGTCACACACAATGTCCATCCCCAAAAGACATTCAGGTAAAAGAGACACAACTACTTCAAACATCCCTCATGTTCCTTTGATACCCAATTTTTGTTGAGGGTTTTTATCACGAAAGGATGTTGTATTTTGCCAAATGCTTTCTCTGCATCTATTGAGATAATCATATGATTTTTATCTTTCATTCTATTAATGGCGTGTATCACATTTATTGATTTGCCTATGTTGATGGCTTATGGCTTTTAAAATTTCTACACACTAAGGTATATACAAGAGATTAGTTTACAGCACTTTAATGTTGGAGGATCAGCAAGGGATCCCTTTGATCCACCCAAAGCATAGTGCTATTATTAGCACCTTTGTTTCAACCCTATTTAATTCATCCCATTTCATAATAACCATCTAAAGATTTTCACTCTGCAGGGATGAGTTTCTTAAATCTTGCCTTTCTTTACCTCTTTATTTTGCCCCTATCAATATTTGCTCTATTTACCCCATTTCTTAATAACCATTTAAAATTTCCCATTCTGCTAAGACAAGTCCCTTGACTCTCTCCTCAGCCTCTGCAGTCTCTTGCTAAGTAATCTAATGTTTTTATTAGCATGTGTGAGACCCAGCAGGGGAAGCTGAGAGAACAAATTCAATAAGACTTCCTAGACTGTTGCTGATTTTGCAACAAGGTTACATGGGATACCCATGCAAAAGAGACCAAAAGGGACCTGGATAACAGGCATATTCAGTTAGTTAATTTCCTGATTATCATGATGCCAATCCCATATGGCTTGCATATGAAACATATAAGCTGCTTTATCCGGGGTGTTCCACTTGGCATTTACAGAGAAAGTCAGTCAGTGTCTGTTCTCAGAGTTACCAGACCTTACAGTGACTGTTCCCTTCGGAATAAACTAATGTATGTCTGGATCAGCGACAGCCATCTGTGATTGTTCTGCAGTGAGCTGTGGGTTCTGCATCAGTCCAAACATGCTCTTCCAGTGCAGAGCATTGAATCCAAAAGAAACTCCACTGTTCTTAATTAGCCACCTTCACAATCCATTTTGGTAAATATTCTTCAGGAAGCTGATGATATCAATCCACAAAATGAGACAACTCTTTTATACCATACCCCCTTGGTTTCAATAATTTCTTGCTTTTGCCCTCCCCTACATAGACTACCTTCTTAGTGCCAGAGGTATTAAAGGTACTCTTGTTGTCCTATATAATTTTTCACTTTGGGAGCTGCTTTTGAGGCTATTGGTCAAACCTCAAACTAACCAAAATCTGAGCTTGTTCCAGCATCAAGATCCGACCCAGCACTCTCTTACTTTCATATTAGCTATTACAGATAACAATAATCAAGGGACTGTATGTTTTGGTTTTTACTTTATTGATTTGCTTTTCCCTATACATCCAGTGAACCAACTCCCTTGGAGTTGGATCTATCTCTAAATTCCATTGGTAAGCTTTACCTTTAGTAAATGGTTGCAACAAAGTTGCTGATCCATACCATAGGTCACTATGTGGCCACCCAACAATCAAAGGTTCCTTATCCTGTGTCTAATCATCCCTTCTCTTCCTAAACCACAAGTTTCCATGAGCCAGGACTAGTCCAGCCAGTTCCACTCCTGACACCGAATGAGTGGCTTTTCCTCATATCAACCAATTCTCCAACTTTCCAACATCAACAAGGTGTCCTAAAATTTAATTCTGAAACTATCTACCCCGAGCCTGAGTCAGACTCTACATGTTTAAGGTTCATTACACAAGACTACCCTCACTTCAGACACCACTTCAGACATCAGGTCCCCAAGTTACCACACAGGTTACAAAGCTGTCCAACTCGGCTACAAAGTCAGGAGTTCCCACAATCCCTGGCCCCAGTTTAATAACTTTCCAGAATGACTCACAGAACTCAGAAAAATGCCATACTTAGTATTACTGTTTATTACAAATGATGTAAATGAACAGCCAGATAAAGAGGTACATACAGCTGGGTCCAGAAGGGTCCAGAGTATAGGGGCCTCTGTCCCCATGGAGTTGGATGCACCACCTCCTGGCACATGGATATGTTTGCCAATTCAGAAGGTCCTTGAATCCCATCATTTAGAGGCTTTTATAGAGGTTTCATTACATAGCCATGATTATGGCCTATCGTGATTAATTCAATCTCCAGCCCCTCTCCTTTCCCCAGAGGTTGGGGGATGGGGATGAAAGTTCCAACCTTTTAATCAAGACTTGATCTTTTTGGTGACCAGCCCCCATCCTAAAGCTATCTAAGGGGCCACCAATAGTCACCTCATTAGAACAAAAGATATTCCTGTCACTCTTTATTACTCAGGGAATTCCTAGCACTTTAAGAACCCTATACCAGGAACCCAGGGATAAAGGCCAAATATCTTTCTTCTTATGCCACACAGAGAGACAAAAAAGAAAGCTGAGAGGAGATATACATAAATGAGGAAGGAAACTAGTAGAGTGTATTATCCTGAAGGCAGGTGAAGAAAGGGTTTCAAGAAAGAGGGAGTGACTGACTATGTAAAAAGTCTCTGATGGCACAAGAAAATTGAAGATGAGTAAATGACCACTGGATAAAACAGTACACACATGACTGGTGACCTTGATAACTATTTCTCTGGAGTAGAGGGGATGAAAGTTCATTTTGAGCAAGTTCAAGAGAAAGTGGAAGAAAATTTATGGATCATGCTGTCCACAAGAGAGATTTGGGGGTTTACTTTGTTTTCATTTTTAAGACAGGAGATGTTATCAGCATGTTGCTTTGTTGATGGGAATAATCAAGGGTGGGAATTGGTAATTCAAAAGAGAAAATAGAAAATTACTGGCACTCTGTCTCTGAGTAGAGGAGGGGGCATGGGAGCTAGAATACATGAAGAGGGGTCAGCCTTATCTAGGACCAGAGATGGGCATCCACAGTAACAGGAAGGAATGCTAGTTGAAGTGAAACAAGTGTCTTCAAACTGTTTATTTTCTCAGATGAAAAGGGAAAATCATTAGCTGAAAGCACAGGGCAGAGAGAGTGTTGGACATTTAAACAGAGAAAAGTTATAAAATGCTTTACACAGGGATTCTCAATTGGCACTATAGACATTCAAGGCAAGATCATTCTTTGGGGGGACAGGGAGCACTATTTGTGCATCATAGAACATTTAGCAGAATCCCTGATCTCCACCCACTAGACACCAGTAGCACTCCCTCCTCCAAGCTGTGACAACCAAAAACATCTCCAGCCATTGCCAATGCCCTGTGGCTGTGGGAGGGGTTGCACAAAACACCCCTGGTTGAGAACCACTGCTTCCACTAGGAGACAGAGAGAATGAATGGATTAGAGAAATGTAAACAGATTGTGGTCATCCTGAGGCTCACTTGAGGTTAGTGGTCATGGATTGAAAACGAGGCCACTCAGCTTGCTTATGTGTGTTTTTCCAGCCATGTTCAGCTGCACAGGATCAGAGCAGACAAGTAGTTAGTACGAGAAGTCAGAAAGGGGCAAAGAGCTGAAGGTGTAAGTAAGTGATTATAATGATAGACTGTTAGTCAGATAAGGAGGAAAGAAGGGATATGAGAGTGGGAGGGACAAAGAAAGATGATGGAACAAGAGATCGCAGACCCAGAAAAACGTAGGTGTCTGGGTACCAGAGGGTGTGAACTGGCAAATTACCAGTAATGATCAGGGAGAGAGATGCTTAAAACTCACTTATTCATAACTACTTCAAGTTATTACTGCAATCATCTACAGAGATTATTATACATATATATGTAATTGTTATAATCATCCTGTAATTTTGAGAAATCTTTAACTCCATGAAGTGTCCCATTACTGGAACTAGAAAAGTGTAAAATTCAAATCTCCTACAGAGTTTATCTATAGAAATCACAGCCTGATAAAGTTGACTGAGGTGAGTTTTCCATTTTATTTGCCAATATTTCTATCTCAAAAAGTGAAGGCAGCAGGATTCCAGCTTGCTACAAGTTCGAAGACTGGCATGATATTTAGCTTGCTTACTTGCGAGAAAACTTGAGGCGAAAGGTATTTTTTTCCCCTCAGAAAAGGGGCTACGAAGCTTGTGGAAATCAAAGCAGCTACACAAACCTCTTATTATTAGAATAATGACCATGACATTCAATATCCTTCGGGGAAAATTTAACCTGGTCTTTGATTTTGGCACTTTTAGCTACTTTGAAATTAAGTCGAACGATATAGAAGAAAAAAGAATAGAGAACCAGAGACAAAATAAGGTCATACGCCAATTTTACTTTTCAGGTACGGCTGAAAGAAACAGAAGATCAAAGTAAGCTTTCCTTAAGCTCTAACTAATGTTCCACCCTTCTGCTTCTGAAGAAAAATGTGTTTTTCTGTGGTGTTAGGATAAATCTAAAACACTATCATTTTTAGCATGAAACACTAAGTAACTGCTTTGCCAAAAAGAGTCACCCTATGCAACAACCATCTAAGTTTGTTTTAATAATCCTCAGATACCAACTACCACTATGTCAGCCTCCTCAGTGCACCACTACAATTATCTGTTGTTTAAAATAGATGTCCTAAGTACGTTATCTAAGTGGACAAAAGCGTAAACATTTCAACTATCAAATCATCAGAACTGCTTAGGCAAGCATAAGTATCTCCTGGCTCCAAAGTATCCCTTATGGATTTTTTTTTTCCCTGTGACTCTCTCTGCTGTTGCAATGATAGCAGACCCATGCTGAGATAATGAATTTACGGATCTTCTTTTTATAGTTCAAGCGCTTTTCATTTCTGAAGAAGTAGAGGTTTATTTCCAGGTAATGGTACGTTTTAATGCAGTTCAAATACAGGAGAAACAAGATGTTTAGCAAATGAGGAATATAATAAGTAAATGAGACCAATAAATAAATTAAATTCAGAGATTCCCACCTCTCTAATTGGATTGCATTAGAGAAGGCAAAATGTGATTGCTCTTTCTATATGCTTCCTGTGACTGGTACTTTTCTCACTTTCACCAGGAAACTGACTTCTCCAAGCCCTGTGTTAATATTCCAAACGGTCCTTTGGTTTTGCATAGTGAAGCACCACTCCAGGGTTACGTTCAGCTCAGTGACCAAGCAGCTGGTTTAGAACTTCTCCCTCGTTGAGGCTCCATCTTCACATCACACAAGACCACTGATTCTGTCTTGACTCACAAAGGTGACTGACATACCATAGAGGATTACAGAAAAATACAAGAGAAACCAAGTCCTCTTCCAGCTTCTTTTGGTGAGATCATTTCTTTTGGATCGGTATCAGATTCCATGTAATACTGTCCATTTCTGAGATCTTTCTTTTTCCCTCCACAGAAGGCCTTCTCAACTGTCACACTGACAAGTCGGCCTTTTTCTGATGTCCCTAAGTGCCTGCACTACCAAGGACTCAGATAAGAACTGGAGATGAGTGACTAGGTTAACTGATAAAACTGCTAATTAAAGCCCTGTTTTCAACACTCCTGAAAGATTAACCAACTGGGCCAAAATTCAGAACACTGAGGAAGTTTTACTTTTAACAGTGTAAAGCCTTTGGTAAACAAAAGGCTTTAACAATTTCAAAGAAAGTAATGTCAAGAAATTTGCAAAGACGTTTTTCCCTCCCAAGAGGTATACAAATGAAACAATTCAGGCAAAGCTCCGTAAGGGGTTTCTTCCTTGTGAATGCTGTCACTTGGCAAGAAAGCACAAGAATTGATCAACTGGACATTTATGTGTCATTGTGCTGCCACAGTGACAGCAACCCAGATATAGAAATCTGTTTTTCTTTAAAAAGTAATAATAAATCTAATCTAATAATTTCTATTTTCAAACTTGTGAGAAAGGAAAAAAAAAATTGTATTTCTGACTTTCTCAGTCAGATACCGTCAGAGACCTGGTATAATGCGGTGGTTTAGAGTGTGGACTCAGCAGCCGAAAGCCTGACTTTGGGTCCTACTTCTGCCACTTCCTCACTGGGTCAGCTCGACCTGGTTACCTGACTTCTCTACGTCTCAGTTGCCCCATCTGGAAAATTGGGAAGACAGCACTCGTACCTACCTCATAGCGTTGTAGTGAGGAATAAATGAATTAAATCTACCAAGTACTTAGAAGTGTACGAGACACATAATCGCATAGTGTGTCTTATTCTTAGGAGTCTATAAGCAAAAATGACCTTTCACGGTCTGAACATAAGATTTAAATCCCCTAAGCGCGTGTATATTATAACAGAAGATAGCTAGCTTCTCAGAGCCTTTGAACACCATTCCATATTTGAAATAATCTGATCACTAAATCTGTTTCCATGAAAGGACTTGACTCTATTTCACACCAAGAATATCCTCACCTGTAAAATGAACTTCCTGTACGATACGATTGTTAAACTTTCTTCCTACTCAAATGATCATCAGCCTTAAGCCTGGAACTCCTGACTTCCTGGGCCCACTGGCTAATTATCCTCCTCTAGTGACTATTCTCCCACTGTGCTATAAAACCACCTGGTGCCTTACCCAAATTATGGATGTCACCCACTCTTCTGGGGAAACTCCACGTAAAATTATCTCTTGTGAAGGATTTTTTTCACTTGTAAAAACAAAGGGGTTCATTTCCCCCAGAGGACTCTACTGTTCCCCAAAACAGTCAATCCTTCTCGTGACAGACGTGTGGCATGTGCATAGGGTGGAGAAGGAGAGATGGAGTGCGGACGGGCGGGAGAACTAAAAACAGAGAAGAAACAAAGCTTCGGCGCGCTTTCCCTCGCCAACTGCCTTCTCTCTGAAAGAGAAAGACCATTAAAATGGGACCGTCTTTGATATCATTTCTAACATGGCTGGAAGCAGAACTCTTGCAGTTCAAACGTGGGGTGTTTAGACTGTATTCAAACATGAGGCTCGGTAACATCAAAGGCTACTCGTGGGTGGTTTGGGCCAGGGTAAGGTCACCACTGCCCTCAACTGTAATAGGTGTGGAGACACTGTGTACCTGCGAAAGTGGTGGTGTTTGCTTTTTTTCTGCTGATAAATGTGGCGCTGGGAGAAGAGATGCCTTTGTGTGCCTGAGGAATGATCTACTGTAGAAGGTTTAACGGCAGACAGGTATCAGGTTAGGGTTACGGGGGCAACTTTTTGAACGGAGATGTCCTTTGTTCTCAGAGAATAGGCTTCTTACATTGGTGGAGCAAGAGGACAGACATGAATAAGAAAGGCTTCCTGCTTGACCACCAAATTTTAACACAGACAAGATGATTCTGGCAATAAGTGATTTGGGTGACATCAACAAAGGACACAAAGCATGAAGGTAGGTTAACCTCTTTTTGCTTATTTGTACTTAAACATCTTTATCGTACCTTAGTCGCACAACATTCATCTTACACATTTTTTAAAATGGCAACAGCATGAAGTTGAGGTAAGAAAACTCTGCATCGTTTCTACTAGCCTATAGGACAGGTTCTAAGAAATAACCTCTTCATGCACTATTTGTTTCTATTGTATTTTTCTATAGTTTTAAAATGTTTTAGTGTAACATTCTAAAAGGCCTTAAGACTGGGAATATATTCCGTGAAGGAGCCCTCATCAAGACAATCCTAATCACTTTTGAGGGCCAAAAGCAATACTGTATCCTTGGATAACAGATTAATAAATAAATATTTGGTCTGCAATATCTAGCACAGTACAGTTACGACAAGAAAAAAAAAAAAAGCCAGGCAGAGGCCAAAGAAAAACAGAGGAAACAGAGAGACAGACCAGACTGATTTTAGAGAACTGGTTCAGGGCAGGGCTACTTCCCCCTCTTCCGGCATGGGCTTGGTGGCGTTATCCTCTCCCAGGAGCACTTCGTTAGGAGCCCCACTTGTGGGAGGTCATTCCTAACTCGGCCTCCGCTGAACCCTATCGGTACTCAGTCTCACGGGGGCTTCTGAATTGCCCTGAAATTGTTCACTATCTGTTGTAACTCGCCCAATAATGATCAAATTCTAAAAACTACTTTGCTTTCTACTTTCTTTTCATCCCACATACATCTAGGAATACCATATACGAAAGAGAAACTTAATCATTATTGGGTGAAGTAGAGATGAGGTTTTCACGTGGTGAGAAGGACAGAAATATACAGAACACATGCTAGTACTCCTCTGGTACTAACCCTTCCATATCTTTTCAGTGGGCTAAAAACATAGACAGACATTTCATTTCTAACTGCCATGTTATACATGTTTGAAGAGGGGGAATCATTTTCTGCTAGACTCAGGTCCAATTTCCATTATGATTTCTACCCTCCAGAAATAAACATCGTGGTCAGGATGTCTGCCCAGCATCCTTCTGGCCCAACAAAGCAGTGGTTTCCAATGAAATGCAAGTACTCTTGTGAGACTGTGAGGGCCTCAGTGGCTGCAAACTCATGAACCACAGGTTTTTTAACCACTGGCAGCATTTCAAACCGCCTAATTGAATGACAAGTCCCTCAAACAGCTGTCACTTAAGATTCCTGGGTTTGATGAAAGGCCAGAGTACTTATAATTACTCCCCTCTCGCACCCTTTTCCTAAACACAGCACACAGCATTGGCAACAATTTTCAATAAAATGACCAGCCTGAGCATGAGAGAATGAAGCAGACATCTAATGATCGATAGAAAAAAGACATAGAGGCTTTTGTTTCCTTTTTTTTTTTTTTTTTTAGTTACCAGAAAACCCCAAAGTCAAAAAGCAATTACAATTCTTACTAATTTTAATCTCCTTCTATCTTTCATTGGATCCCGAGATTCAATTCCTTTGTGGCAACTTTGTTGAACCCCACTTTATAAGTGTGGTTCACCTGTGAGAAGGAAATGTCAATTTCCTCAGTAGAGGAAGCCATTCCTTGGAAGGCAGAGGATTCCACTTGGAACTCTAGGGATGATGAATTCCAACTTCTTTAAGAAAGAAATGACTACCATTGTTGAATTGAAACAGCAGCTTAGTTTACTGAGCAACTTAAATAAAACTCCTTCCTCTAAAAATATATTTATATATTTAATATGATCTTATTTAATATAACTCCCAAGACAACTCATGAGAGATGTCTGCCAAGTGTCATGATTCCTCATTTTACAAATTAAGACATAGACTTAAAAATGTTAATTTCCCAGCCCTGAAGCTCTATTAGCTGATAGAGGGTTGGTATTGAAATCCATACCCCACTTATATCAAATCCGATAATCATACATGAAAATAGTCACAACTTGTTCCACACTCACTTCTTCCTTTTCTCACTATATCCCTCTCAGCTCTCTCCTAATCTGATGCAGTTATTCACTCTCAGCATCCTCAGCACAAGCTTCCACCCTTCCCAATTTCTGCCATGCTTTTTTTCCTACTCCACATGGTCCCTCTCATGCCAGCACCTAATCTGCCCAATCTGCCCTCTGCCCCTCTGCTCTGTGGAAGTCCTGTTCAATCAGAACAAAGTCCTAGCATTTCAATAGGCTCAGGCTTTTATTTGATTGGTCTTTCCACCTCCTGCTCTTAAATGCAACCAGGCCACCATGTGGGGATACCACAGGGCTGATGGCTACATACCTAGTCTTGAATGCCCTATTTCTGGGACTCACTATGAAAGTTCTCCTCTCCTCCCAAACACTGTTCCCAAATGACTTTCCTACAATTCCCACTCAAATATCTTTCCTCTTCTAAAAGGAAACCTCACTTATGCCTCCTTTTCCTCACCCTCTTTTCCATCAAATACCAGTTTCTAAAATACTCTGGTCTCTTTTCATTATACCTACCCCTCGCTCAGTCTTCCTTTCCACCTCTCCATCAGTCATCACTCTCAGTGACTTCAACATTCAGGTTGAGGATGATTCCAATGCCCCAATGTCTAACTTCTCAGCTTCTCAACTTGCTCAATTCTAAAGTCCTTTCTTTCACCTAAGCTAAAGGCAACTAAATGTTGGGCCAGAAGGATTGGTAGGATTTGGATATGCAGAGATTAAGGGAAGAAGCTGTTTTCTAAAAAGTAAGAACTGTGTGAGAAAAGACAAGGAGGTTAAAGTGTGTTTAGTATTTTGTGCAAATAGGAATAACACAGCTTGCCTAAATGACAGAGAAGATAGGAAGTAGAGGGAGAGAAGAATCAAAGAGAGGATGATCAGCTCTTCATATTTATGTCTTCTATTACTTCACTAGAAGCTTCTTGAGGGTACGGGCACCTCTGGGATTATTTTCAACCCTCCACATTAAAATATTCAGTAAGTGTTTTCTAGAAACCCAATCATCTGTTATCCAGCAAAAAGTACTGTAAATCAGAGACCATCTACAAGACCTATTTTTCTAATTATCCCCAGCTTACATGATACCCTATGCTTCCAGTGGAATGTTAATTAGATAAGACACTCTACAAAACTTGTTTTTAAGATCAGAGTATATTCTGACTAGTCTACTCTTTAGTTAGAAATTATTAAACTTACAAAGAGTTCATAGCTCATGATTTTCATTTTACACATTACCTACATTCAAAACAAGCTACTCTTTCCTATTCAAAATATGGTCTGTATTTATTTGAATTTCTCACCAATCACAATGCTTTGCTTCAAACTGTGTTGTATGGTGTGCTTGAGTCATTATTGAACTTTGAATCCCCCATAGCGAAATCATTAATGACTGTACCTCAGACTTTTATTTTTGTGGAGGCACCTGGGTGGCTTAGTCGGTTAAGTGTCTGACTCTTGGTTTCGGTTCAGGTCATGATCTCACAGTTCATGGCTGATAGCACAGAGCCTGCTTGAGATTCTCTGTCTACCTGTCTCTGCCCCTTCCCTGCTCTCTATCTCAAAAATAAATAAACTTTAAAAAAAGAAAATTTATCTTTTTAAAACAAAATAGTTCCTAAATTGTAAATCATTCTCATTCTGAGCGCATTCTCATCCTCAAGAGTATGTGGATTAGTATCATGCCAAGACAGTTTTCTCTTTCTGGGATATACATCTCAGTCCTATTTCGAGTATCTTTCTCATTGACACTGCCCAAATGTTCCAATGTTTTAGTTGGGAAGATAAAATGCTTCCCCTTATTTTTCCATACAAAAACCAGTGATTTGTTTTTCCATGATATGTATGACTGTAGTAAAAAAAGAAAGAAAGAAAGAAAGAAAGAAAGAAAGAAAGAAAGAAAGAAAGAAAGAAAGAAAAAGCCTTTTTGAACACCACAGCTTAGTCATTATTGCAGAAATTTCCATCTCAAATAGGTTGCCCAGTGGCTACCCATAATTTAAGGGTAAATCATCCCGACTGTGAGACATTCACTTCTCTGTTAGATATCCATCGGGTAAATTTCTTACGAAATAATATCTGTCAAAGTTACAGAATCTGATAGACTCCTTCTTGGAGATAATATAGGAAATACAGCAGAAAGAGTGCTGAGGCAAGCCCCAAAATACACAGCTTCTAGTGAGTTGAGACACATGGTTTCACAAATAAAAATGTGCGGTGGGGACCACTGAGCGGAGCCCTGAAATCATGACTCCGCAGGAAAATTAGGAACACATGACTGCTGTAGCTCTTGCTCTAGTTCTCATATGTCCTGTCTGTGAGATTTCGTATGCGCCATGTCACCGTGTCATATCTCATCTGTAGAGTGGAAATCATACCTACCTCACTGAACTCAGAGCACCTGTTATCAGGATATGGGAAATGGGGAGTTTCCCCTCTTCCTCTCTCTGTGACGCCCTGGCTTACATGCGTCAAGATTAGCCCATGACTCCACTCCCTGCCTCTCACAGTAACACAAAAAGACCCCTTTAGACTAGTTCCACGCCCTCTTGGGTCCCTAATCCTCAGCTCTTCACTGGTCCTTCCTCTCTCTTCCCTTACCATTTTTTCTTCTTTTGCTCCCTTGTCAATCTTTTTCTGAAAGATGAGCTAAGTGTCAGCTGGGTCTTTCTGATGCATGGGCATATAAAATGAAAACTATTGCCAATTGTTCTGAATACTTTTCTTGCTAAGGAGACTTAACTTTTCACAAAAAAATAGGCTGCTCAAAAAAAGCAACAAATTGACTCAGACTAGACTCATGTTTTTTGTCTACAATGTTCCCATAAAATTCATAGTCTGCATGTTTCTTTTAAAACCTCATCCAAAACTTTCCCATTCTGAAGGAATACCATCTAGTTACCCAGGTTAAAATAAGAGTGTGACTTTCCATAGACAATTGCCATTACTTTAAAGGTCTGAGAATTGGGTCATCTTCCCTGAGGCAAGGGTTGTTCATAGTTTTTCTATATAGGTTTTGAAAGTCTGTTTTACTAAGTGAACTACCGTTATTGAGCATTTATTTGCTGAGCTCAAGACATTTTGCCATTATTAAATGCTTCAAAAACAACGTTCGAATATTTGATACAGTCAAATTGGATTTGTCTCCACATATAATCCTAGGTTCTCTGACTTTCTCTTTCTGTACTCATTGCTCTGGGAAATTAATATGATCACATCTCTTCAAACAACTAGTATAAATACACAACGGCTTCCAAATACGAGTTTGGAGATCAGCCTTAAATTAAAAATTATTAGACAATTTTTATGCTTCACTGCCCCTCTTAAACCTAATATCTTGAATATGAAATAATTTCTTTCTCCAAAGGCCATCAGTTCTTAAGTTCTCTATGACCTGGAATGACACTATCAACCTTAATCCCTGTAGCTCAAATATTATAGTTCATATTACTTCTGTCTTTAATCATCTTACTCAAGAAGGAAACTATTCCTTGAATTGGTTACATAAAACATACTACATCACCCTTAAAATAAAGTTTCTTACCATGGCCTACAAACCCAAGACCTTATATGACCTGGATTCTACCTGCTTCTCTGGGCTCACCTGTCATTCATTACTCTAACTGTAGTGACACAAGCTTCCTTTCCATTCCCATTACTATGGATAGTTACCTCCTTATTGCCATGCAAGTTTTGGCCACAATGTCACCTTCTCAAAAAGAATTTCCCTGACTACCTGGTCTCTTGTCAAGTTACTGTCTCATTACCTGGTTTTATTTTCTTCAGACTATTCACTTTGTTTACTGTTGATTATCTCCCCCACTAAACACACACACACACACACACACACACACACACACGCATGCACGTGCACACACAAACATGACAAGGAGGGCTTGTCTGTCTTTTTTTCTCAGCTGTTTCCTCACTACCCACTAAATCAAATGGAGACCCCCAGGTCCCATTACTCTCTCCCAGTATACCCTGCACTTTGCCTTTCCATTCACTCATCACACAATTACTGTCTGATGGTTCTATCTACCACCAAAGACTGTCATTTCAGAAAGAATATGAAATGTACCTGTCCCATTCACCACTACTTCTCTACCACCCATATTTCTCCACCACCCGGCATAGAGATTCACAAATACTCAATAAGTATTTGTGGGTGGAAGGAAGGAAGGAAGGAGGGAGGAAGGAGGGTAGATGAGAGGGAGGAAGGGAAGGATGAAAGAAAGAAAGGAGGAAAGGGAGGAAAAAGAGAGAAAAGGGAAAGAATAAGGCTTTGAGGTGACCAGCCCTTCCAATTTGCCCAGGAATAAGGAATTTCCCAGGATGAGGGACTTTCAGTGCTCAAACCCAGAAACACCCAGGAAATCCAGGACGAGTTGGTCATATTAGCTTTGAAGGAAATCCTTTAAAGGATTATGTAGACATATAAATGCCTGCAGATGAAGTATATAAGTTTATTCTACATACTTAACAAAATAGAGGTAATTTGTATCATCTGGTCAAGCAAGGTCCTTTCTAGTTGTATCGACCACTTAAAGGAAGGTGTCTAGTCATGCCATGCCCACCTACTCACATGTAAGATATCCAGATACATGCTCACAAAATCTGGACTAGGAATGAGCAGCTGACCCAAAGGCAGTCTTTTAGAGGCAATCTCATAAGAGAACTCAGCTCAGTGTGGGGGTTGGGGAAGCACTCTAAAATAGATGATGATTAATTATAACACTCTGGTATAATTGGGGGGGGAGGGGGAGGTCTGAACTTGGCATTTACAAAGGCGGGGGGGGGGGGGAGAGAAGTGTCAGGGACAGCAGACGTATAAGTAGCAAATAATGACAGCCTAGTGGCAACACACGAAATATGGAGTAATAAGTTTCTGGATTTCTAAGTCTCAGAGTGTCAGAGCCATTAAGAACTATACCCTAGGGGTGCCTGGGTGGCGCAGTCGGTTAAGCGTCCGACTTCAGCCAGGTCACGATCTCGCGGTCCGTGAGTTCGAGCCCCGCGTCAGGCTCTGGGCTGATGGCTCGGAGCCTGGAGCCTGTTTCCGATTCTGTGTCTCCCTCTCTCTCTGCCCCTCCCCCGTTCATGCTCTGTCTCTCTCTGTCCCAAAAATAAATTTTAAAAAACGTTGAAAAAAAAAAATTAAAAAAAAAAAAAAGAACTATACCCTAAAGTACACTACAGTCTTCTTGAGGCCTGAATATTTGGCAGCTGAAACTGTTTCTTGCCTCCTTATTTCCCAGGGTATCATTACAATAAACCCCATTAAATAAGGTAACCTAGGCATGTCTCTGTTTCTTACAAGCTAAAAGGACCTAAAAGATCATTATTTCCTCATTCAACAGGATTAAAAGGATAAAAAATGAAAATCACGACCAAAAAAGCCAGAAAAAAAAAAAATATGCTGAAGGGAAGAGGATGGGGTTATAGGGTTATAATAAATTCCAACACAAACACAAACTAAATATTTCGTGTTATTACAAAATAAATATAAAACACACAAATAAGAACTACGAATATAAACTACATATTCATTTTTTCTTGATTGCATAATTTCCACAGAACCGGGTGATTCAGAATCTTATTAACATTTCAAAGGGCTCCCAGAAATTTCAGGAAGTTTTCTCAGCCAACTCAAAACCTTGAAAGAAGGACAACTGGGAAATAGTCCCTCACAGCAGCTTTCCACTAAGAGTTTAACTCTTAGAATTAGACTAATAGCCTACTCTCAACTTGTAATTACTCATTTTATTTAGGATAGAGGATATGTTTTTCATAAATTTGTCTATAAATATTTTATTTAGTTCTTGGATTCTTAAAGCACATAAAATAAATGAAGGGGAACAGTAATCCAAGGAAAAGGATACATGGACTGCCATGGAAAATGGGCCAGAATTTAATAATTTTATTATAAGATATGTGAAAGTTAATTGCATATATATTCCTTTCTTCCTTAAATTTTGCCATATAGATCTAATCATTCACTTCCATGATATTCACCATTACATTTCCACAAATCAAAAGCATATGAAGAAATGGGGACCCCTATGCACAAATGGAAGGAATGTCCTTGGCCAGCCATTCTACTGAGTAATTCAGCAATATGTTATGAAATTAAGTCTATGTATACTCTATATTCAATAAATCCACTCTAGACATACGGTCCAGAGAAATTCCTATACCAAGTACAAAAGATCCATACAATAGTGTTTATGACATCATCATTTATGATATCAAAAACTTGAGAACAACCTAAATTTCCACCTTAGAAAAACAGAAATAGGGGGCAGCTGGGTGGCTCAGTCACTTAAGCATCCAACTCTTTTTTTTTAATGTTTATTTATTTTTGAGAGACACAGAGACAGAGTATGAAGGGGAGAGGGACAGAGAGGGAGACACAGAATCCAAAGGGACTCCAGGCTCTGACCTGTCAGCTTCAAGTTCTATGTCTCCCTCTCTCTCTGCCCCTCCCCTGCCCCTGCTCACACTGTGTCTCTCCCTCTCAAAAATAAACATTAAATATTTTTAAGAAAAAATAACTCTCTCTCACATCACTAACAATTCTTTTTGCAAAACTGAAAGGACATCTGGCTCTTTTTTTAATAAAAATTTTATATATTTAAGGTGTAAACATGATGGTTTGATACACATATACATAGTAAAATGACTACACACTAATTAACATATCTCCTCAGTCACCATCTACCATTGTGTGTGTATGTGTGTGTAATGAGTGCACCTGAAGTCTACTCTCTTAGCCTATTTCCAGTGTTCAACAGAGTATTAAGTGCAGTCTTCATGCATGTACACAAGACCTCTACATTTATTCATCCTCCATAACTGCAAATTTGTACCCTTTGACCAACATCTATCTCCCCATTCCCCCCTTCCCCCTGACACACCCCAGCACCTGGTAACTCTCTTCCTACTCTTTGATTCTATAAGTT
Organism: Neofelis nebulosa; assembly: GCF_028018385.1. Lineage (NCBI taxonomy): Eukaryota > Metazoa > Chordata > Mammalia > Carnivora > Felidae > Neofelis > Neofelis nebulosa. Next base: position 35,650,884 of record NC_080782.1, on the reverse strand, counting down.
CAACTTTTATTTAGATTCCACATGTAAATGAGATCATACAGTATTTGTCTTTCTCTGTCTGGCTTATTTCACTTAGCATAATGTCCTCCAGGTTCATCTATGTTCAACTCTTCTTTTATTTGACTTCTTATCAGCATTTGACACTTCCTTCTCAAACACTCTTTCTTTGCCTCCCATAATACCCCAGGTTCCTAGTTTGCCCCTGACCTCTCTGCTTACTTTCTATTTCAATTGTTCAGTTGTTTCAACCACTTCCTAATCATCCTGTAAAAGTTCTAGTTTCCCCAGGTTCTTCCCTGGACATTCTTCTTTCTCTGGACCACACAAGGTATAGTCTCAATTGCCTCTTATTTTTTTTTAATGTTGGCCAACTAGACCACTCTCTGAACCTCTAGTTATAGAAACAACTGCCTTCTTAACATCTCCAAATATGTCAAAGGCCCCCAATCTCAACATTTCCAAACTCATGCTCTTCTCCTTAAAACCTAGTCCTTTTCCAAAGACCCCATGTCATGCAGTGAATGGCACCATTATTCATCCAACTGTTCAATATACTTTTTAATGCTTATTTAGTTCTGAGAGAGAGAGAGCACGCAAGGGAGGGGCAGAGAGAGAGGGAGACACAGAATCCAAAGGAGGCTCCAAGCTGTCAGCACCAGAACCTGACACAGGGCTCGAACCCACAAACTGTGAGATCATGACCTGAACCAAGATCAAGAGTCAGCCTCTTAACCAACTGAACCACGATGCGTCCCTCATCCAACTCTTTAAACCAGAAACCAAAAAGTCTTCTTTGACTCCTATTCTCCAACATCCTCTACACCCAATGTATCACTAGATGTGTTAACTTTTTTTTATGTCCTTATTATATCCTGCATACATACACTTCACTCCATCACACTGCTACTGCTTATTTCTAAGCTGCCATCATTTCTCACCTGGATCCCTCCAACAACCTCCTAATTGGTCTTTCTCCATCGACTGGAACCTACCTTCCCCCAGGCCACCAGTGTGAGCTTTTCCAAATGTAAATCTGATCACCTCAACCATGGCTAAAAACATTTCAATAATAGCACATTGGTCTTAAAGATCAACATCCTCAAGATAGCCTCCACGCCTCTGCCTAATACAGCCTTTGCTGTGCCTACAGACTCACCACATAGCCCTCTTCCTTTCAGTTGTCATGTTCCACCTTAAGTTCCTCAAATAAGCCATGTGCCTTTCCACCTCAGGGCCTGTACACACAGTCTCCTCTGCTGAAAAGGTTCTCTCCTCTGTCTTTCTTACTCTTCAAAACTCAGCTCAAATTTTACTCAGGAAGTCTTCCTTACAAGGAAGTCTTTCCAAATTGCCCTGTTATACAATCTCATAGGACTCAGTATTTTTTCCTTTATAACACTTATCACCTTTTGAAATACATATTTATATTTGTGGTTATTTTATAGATTTCTCTCACCCCCTCTATGAATGTAAGTTTCATGAGAGTGAGGAACATGTACATTTTTTCTCATCAGTGTATCCCCAATACTTTCTAGCATGGTCCCTGTTATACTCAGTAAATATTTGTTGAATGAAGAAATAAACCCTAGAATATTATCCCACCCTAAAAATCACCTTCCAATAAAATTCCATGAAAATCCTAACCCACTACATTAAGCATTAGCTTCTCTAGTAATGCCAGAGAAACTGATAATTAATATCTCAATATCTATTCTCCCTTCCTATTGAAATAGAATCCCAAATTTTTATCCAGGAGTAGGTACCATTATGGTCTGAATGTTTATATACCCCCAAAATTTATGTTGAAGTCCTATCCCACAATGTGATGGTATCTGGAAGTGGGATCTTAGGGCAGTAATGAGGTTTAGATGAATTCATGAGGGTGCAGCCCCCATGATGGGATTAGTGTCTTTCTAAGAAGAGGAAGAGAGACCAGAACTTCTTCTCCTTCTCTTTCCCCATTATGTAAGGACATAGGAGAAGGTGGCTGTGTGCAAGCCAGGAAGAAAGCTCTCATCAGGAGTAGAATCTGCAAGCACCTTATCCTGGACTTTGCAGCCTCTAGAACTGTAAGAAGTAAATTTCTGTTTAACAGAAGTAAAAATCTGTTATTTAAACCCCCAGTAAATGGCAGCCTGACTTAAGATAGGCACTCAGGAAAAAAGGGAAGGAAGGAAGGAAGGAAGGAAGGAAGGAAGGAAGGAAGGAAGGAAGGAAGGAAGGAAGGAAGGAAAAATGCTGGTCTCCTTTGCGTCATGGAAACAAGTCTGAACTAATGGGATGCAAAGGCAACTTCCTGGTCATGCCCTTAAAGGAAATGGGAATTCCCTCATTTTCCCTTTTCCTCCGTTCTTCTTCATGCTGGCAGGACAAAGTGCCGAGCAGATAAGAGCAATACTCAAAGTGGAATAACAACATAGGAAAAACCAGGCCCCTGGCCTCTCTATGGAGACCTCTATGGAGAGGTCACCAAACCTCCCCAGACTTTTAGGAGACAGAGAAGGAAAATTGCATCTTGTTTAAAACCTTGCTGTTTCCAACCTCCATGACAAGCAACTAAACCGACATCTAATCAATACATTCAACTAATTAATATAGTCACAATGTGAGTATTCCTTAAAAGAGCAACACAAGAAACTTGTCACATAAATTCCTCCTAACCAATAGGGCTGTTCCCAGAAGGTTAAGAAAGGAGAAAAAAGGAAATCTAGATTCCAGAAAAAAGACATACAGAGAAGCAAAAAAAAAAAAAAAAAAAAAATTTCATCTACTGCAATTTTTTTTCAGGCCTACCCAGGTCAACCATATGCCCAGCTTATAGTTGAGCTTTGTCAACAAAACATCTTGTCAAACACACCACCATCCCATTCTGCACCCCCCAGCTCACATTCTAACCCTCTTTTAAAGCCCTCAAGGTCCTTAAGGAACCCATCCGCCTCCAGCTGTGGTCAGCTCATGTTGCACCCACCTCCTTCTCCCCCTTCCTCTGCACACTTACAGTTTACTAAACCTGAGATTCCAACTACATACTCATTTCAGACATGAGACACAGAAAGAAAAGAAAAGAAAAGAAAAGAAAAGAAAAGAAAAGAAAAGAAAAAAGGAGGGAGGGAGACAGAGAGATGAGAGAAAGAGAAAGAGAGGGAGAAAAGGAGAGAGAGAAAAGAAGAAAAAGGGAAAATGGGAAGGAAGGAAGGAAGGAAGGAAGGAAGGAAGGAAGGAAGGAAGGAAGGAAGGAAAGAAGGAAAGAAGGAAGGAAAGAAGGAGGAAAGGAAAGGAAAGGAAAGGAAAGGAAGAAGAGAGAAGGGGGAAGAGGGGGGGAGGGAGGGAGGAAAGGAGGGAGGAAAAGAGAAGGAAAAAAGAAGAAAAGAAGAGAAAAAAGTCTAATTTAACTCACATACCAGAGCCCCATAAATCTATCCTACCCCATGGCGCCATGTGCCCTCCAGAGATTGCTTACACGTGCACTGTGGTAGCTGCTGCAGGGCACAGGCTGTGGTCCTGCCACACGGCCAGACTCACCACGAAATGCAAGGTGTTCCCTGTATCTGCTCAAGCCAAGTGGGAAGTATCCTTGACTGTGACTTCTGTTACCTGTTTGCTCTGCTTATTTATCTTTCTATCGGTATTTCTATTATCTCAACACGAAATCATTTGCTGAGAGATTAAGCAAAAGGCAGAATAAGATCCATCAGAAAACCAATTCATGCCATTGCTATATCTATAAATTACCATTCCTAAAAAGTCAATCTTTTTTTTAATCTTTCTACAAAGGAAAAAGAACAGAATCAATGCGAGAAGCTATAAAAGAATGAGGTAAACTCAAAAAAAAAAAAAAAAAAAGATGTACAAACATTTGTGTGCTTTCTTATTATTGGTTAATCTTTATACGTAAATGCCAAAAGTTTTGGAAGCAAAATAATCACAGAATGGAGAAAAAATGAGCAGTCTTAATGAAAAAATCAAATAAATCTTATATCCCTCATTATTGCTTTTTATTGACTCCATGCCATGTTGCTCATATTATATGATTTAATGTAAAGAGAAAGCATTGTCTGCCCCAACACAGCTTTCTCCACTGTCACCAACTGGCATAGAACCCAACATTTCACAACAAGAAATTAATTTATTTTGGTTAAAATGATTGCATTTTCAAGAGATCCCTATTAAAATTATTCCACTTGCACATCACTTTATTTGCATAAAGTAATCGTATTTAATCTTCATTTAATCGTAATTTAGTCCTTTTAAATCAGTGAAGCAACTACCAGTGACCTTATTTTAAAATAAATAAATAAATAAATAATAAGTAAATAAATAAATAAACAAATAAAAGTAAAGTCATATATTTTGTGAAGGCTGAATGAGAATTCAAACTCCCAGAATTCAAATTCTAATACCGAGTTCCGTGTTCTCCCTGCACTTCACACTGTCCACTCTGAACTACAGTCATGCAGGATAGAGTTTTGCAATAGGGTCCTCCCTGCCACATGCCACAATCAGGATTTTCTTGCAGAGCACAGATCATTGCAACTGTAATCACATAACAGGGTCCATTTATTTATTTCCAGATGCCCCCTGCTGAAGAATCCCTTATCCTTATGTTTCCACACAAATGTTATCTTCTTATTTGGCAGAAAACACGATGATAACAATGACAGAGACTTACAGGGCTTAACCGACACTTAATGAATTCTCCTTTTATAGGATTCCAGCCAAGTATTCAACAAACCATGCAGCTCTCAATATAAATGGTATTTCCTCCATTCTGAAATAAGCTCACCCCTAACGGGTAAGGCTGACCCTTTGTCCCCTTAAATAAATGGAAAGCGCCTAATATTCCAAAGGTAAGAAAGTCAAGGCTGGCAAGGTCCTTATGTAGCATAAATTGATACCATTTCTTAATTACAGAATTCAGACATATTTTATATAGGCAAATCAAAGCTGACAGTATTTCTCCTTTGTACTTTGTTGAGGTATTTTTACATCTCGAGGTCATTTTAAAATATAAGAAACAGGGGCGCCTGGGTGGCGCAGTCGGTTAAGCGTCCGACTTCAGCCAGGTCACGATCTGGCGGTCCGTGAGTTCGAGCCCCGCATCGGGCTCTGGGCCGATGGCTCGGAGCCTGGAGCCTGTTTCCGATTCTGTGTCTCCCTCTCTCTCTGCCCCTCCCCCGTTCATGCTCTGTCTCTCTCTGTCCCAAAAATAAATAAAAAACGTTGGAAAAAAAATTTAAAAAAAAATAAAAAATAAAAAATAAAATAAAATAAAATAAAATATAAGAAACAATCATTAAAACAATAGATATTTGTTACCATCTGTATATAGAAGATAATAGCACCAAAGATTCGATTCAACATGATAGAGGCAATGAGGAAGCACACATAATTCTACCTTGGGGAAGCAGCTCTTAAATTTAATCTTTAAAAAAAAAAACGAGAGGAGTCTTTCAGGCAATAAAGAGGAAAAGTCATTTTGCAGAGGACACATAACACATACAGAAGCACAGGGGCACAATTAAGGAACACACAATGGTTGTTTATAGCTGGAACCCAAGCAACCACTAGGGGAAAATGCCCAGAACAAGACTGGAAAGATGAGTATTTGACCCTTAACTGCTAGCTGCCTGGACAAGTCAGGCCCGCTTCGAGGTGTGCAAACTCTTCTCAGTCCTTTTCTTAAACTGCAACAACCAGCTACAAGCGATGAACCCAGAATCCGACAAGCTAATGCTGGGATCTGATTGGCCAATGTGCGCTCGATGCATCACTAGGCACACTCCTCCTCTCTACCTGCTTGTGAGGTAAGTACTATTAGTCCCATTTCATCAGTGAGTAAACTGAGAGCAAAAGAGGATAAGTAACTACCCAAATTTATACCACTAGTGACAGAACCAAGCACACAAACAACAACTCAGCCTAACCCCCAACTCCAGTGAAATTACCATACACCGCATGGAAATAATAACTTACAAAAACCGTACCTACCAACATTTGTTCTGTTCGATTTATCTTACAAAATAATTTCAAATTCGTTATCTGGATCAATCTCCCTGAAAACCCTATAAGAAAACTGAAGGCTCAGAGGGTTATCCCAAGTTTAACTGGTTAACTGGTGAATCAGGGGCTGAAGACATTCCAGAATGCTGGTCTTTTGTTCAAACCATTATTCTTTTAGGAAAATCTATAGATTAACGTTTATGAAGGAACTGAAGTCCTTGAGGGTAAACTAGGAACGAAGTTACTGAACAGTAAGAAACTAAGTTAACGAAGGAAATTGCTGATCTGGATTTTGCTTTGCACTTCACAAAATCTACTCTGAGGGTCACCACATATCTTTGCTGCATAGAAGACGCCGGAGTGGCGGGCACCTGGGTGGCTCAGTCAGTTAAGCAGCGGACTTTAGCGCAAGTCAGGATTTCACGGTTTGTGAGTTGGAGCCCCGAGCGGGCTCTGTGCTGACCGCTCAGAGCCTGGAGCCTGCTTCCGATTCTGTGTCTCCTTCTCTCTCTGGCCCTCCCCTGCTCACGCTCGCTCTCCCTCTCTCTCCCTCTCTCTCCCTCTCTCTCTCTCTCTCTCTCTCTCTCTCTCTCTCTCTCTCTCTCAAAAATAAAAAAAATTTTTAAATTTAAACTTTTTTTAAAAAAGAAGTTACTGGAATGGGAGCGCTTCAAACCCCTTCTGGCCTGGTGCTGGCTGATTCGGGCTGATTTTCGCTCAAATAAACTTTTAACGTTTTTAATACGCCTCAGTTTATCTTTTAACAGTTCTGGTGTCAGAAGGAACGGAAGGAACCCCCGTGAGCCCCCAGGAGCACCGAGCAACCAAACGTAGGTACCTGTGGAGCCCCTTGAACTCGCCGCATTCTCACTGCCTCTGGAGGTGGGGGGTAAGCACCTCTTGGATCCTGGACTCTGGTTCTACAGCTTTAGCATGAAGGGCCTTCTGACTTTAGAACGATTTCTTCCTCCCACTAGTCTGGAACCAGCCTGAACCAGCTGGGTCTGACTTAAAAACCGACTGGGTCCAGACTCGGGCTAAGTCCCCGGATCGGACCGGGTCTGACCTAAAAACCGGACTGGGTTTTCCTTAAGCGGAACTGGGTCCAGTGTGAGGCCCCCAGGTGAATAAAATTTTGTTTTAAGGCAGAACAAGTAGCTTAACCTTACCAAAGATAATCTTGAATTACAGTGGTCATTGTGGAGAACTTGGAACCATCTTAAATAAGTATATCCCTTTTCAAGGTGCCCCAGAGAAAAAGAGCCCCACACTCACTATAAAGGCTGGAGGGAAAATTATTTTTTCTCCTCTACAGCTTCTGGTGACCAGGATGAGACCTGCTGGGACTGTCCACTCACTCTAGAGAGCGCAGACGGCATTGTAGGAAAATTGGCAGAAGCCAGCTAAGAGTGAGTAAGAATTCTTACCAGAATCAGCTCTCGAAGCTCTCTCTCTACGGTGCCTGGTCAAGACAGGAAGGTAAAATTTCACACTGTCCCTTCCTTTCCAAATTCAGATTGGCAGGAAAAAAGCATTAGTTAACGAACCTTTCTGTCCCAGGGACAGCTGTTGCCTTCTTGTTTATCTCGTTTGTGTCCTAAGAACTTGATTCAGCAATCATCAGTTTGGGGGCTCCAAAAATATGGCCAGACAGAAATGTGGATTGCACCCCATTTGCAGCTAGATGTGGTATTACCAAAATGAATTTGTAAAGAGCTCTGAAGAGTTTAACCATGTTGACTCTCTCCTTTTTTATAAATCTTTTAACACTGGCTCCGGTAACATTGTTCCGAATTTTCTCTAACCCTTTCTATTGCTCCTTCAGCCCTTGAAGATTGATTCTTCTTTTTTTTTTTTTTTTAACGTTTATTTTTTATTTTTGAGACAGAGAGAGACAGAGTATGAACGGGGGAGGGCCAGAGAGAGAGGGAGACACAGAATCTGAAACAGGCTCCAGGCTCTGAGCGGTCAGCACAGAGCCCGACACGGGTCTCGAACTCACGGACCGCGAGATCATGACCTGAGCTGAAGTCGGATGCTTAACGGACTGAGCCACCCAGGCGCCCCGAAGATTGATTCTTCTTTAAACTACTCACCAGTGGGGCGCCTGGGTGGCTCGGTCGGTTGGGTGTCTGACTTCGGCTCAGGTCATGATCTCACGGTGCGTGGGTTCGAGCCCCGCATCGGGCTCTGTGCTGACAGCTCAGAGCCTGGAGCCTGCTTCAGATTCTGTGTCTCCGTCTCTCTCTGACCCTCCCCCGTTCATGCTCTATCTCTCTCTGTCTCAAAAATAAAAAATAAACGTTAAAAAAATTTTTTTAACTACTCATCAGTGTTGACCCCAGATAGAATCCCTGCTTCTCTTCTCTTCCCTTCCTACTTTATTTACCTTCCGTGGGTAACCTCCTCTATAATCAAGACTTCAACTGCTATTAATTTTATGAACTTTTAAATCCACCAGTCAAGACTTCTTATCTGGATATTCTGATGCGTATTTGCAAGTACCTTCTCAGCTGCCCCACAATTGTCTGTATCACGCTCATGTTCAGAACTGACCCCATCATCTGGTCACCAGGCTTATTTTTGGGTACACCTGTGTTGATGAATACCAGTTGCCAATGCCAGAAATTTTGAAATGCTCAACCACCATTTCACTTACCCTCAACCCCATTTCCAATTACTCCCCAAATCCTACACGTATTTCCTCCTAAATATTCCTGGAATTTGTCCCATTCTCTCCAGTTCTACTGGCACTACCTCATCATTTGGTTTAGTCTATTTAATGATCTCCAACTTAAATCCCTGAAGACAGTCTTACCCTTTCCAATATAACCCTACTCAAATTGTCTTCAAACTGTGGTCCCCAGTCTGGTGACAGTTCTGTAAATTGTTTCTTGTCCACAAGGAGATAAGGAGCTTGCACCAGAATGTCCCTAAAGCACACTGCTCAGTTCAGCGGACGTTTTGTTTTGTTCTGTTTTGGAACTCTTTTTTGCTTAATGTTTATTTATTTTTTGACAGAGCGAGAGGCAGAGCATGAGCAGGGGAGGGGCAGAGAGAGAGGGAGACACAGAATCTGAAGCAGGCTCCAGGCTCCGAGCTGTCAGCACAGAGCCCGATGCTGGGCTCGAACTCACCAGCCATGAGATCATGACCTGAGCCAAAGTCAGACACTTAACCGACCGAGCCACCCAGGGGCCCTGATATTCATTCTTTATCAATGAAAGAAGCAAGGCATTGATCATGCATCCCCGGGTCAAGCTATGTGGTTCCCACCCCTCTGTGGTTTGCCTTGTCCCTCTTCCCCTGGGCTGAGTCAGGAAAGCCTGTTGTACTCTGTGCTTACAGCAATAGGAGCACCCATCATATTACTTTAAAATTTTTTACTCATCTATTTCCTGCCACGTCCCATAAATTTTAGCTGAGCAAATGATTGAACAAATGGATAAATTATTTATACAGGAAAAATCCTACAGAATCAGATATGGTCCATTTCTAGCCCACGGGCTTTTTATTGAATTAAAATGTTAAGTATGTGCATATTTTAAAACAAATAGTTTATTGGCTTATTTCAAGATGACTTTAGTCAGATGACACACAATATACCTGATACAGAAAATGTTTCTATAAGTTTACACAGGAAGAAATTCTGACCCACTACTACTATTTTTGGCAGCGATTTCTGTAGACAATTTGCTGTCCAAATCAGATTTGGCACCCGAGATCCATTTCTACATCTACTTGGCCCAAAGCTTACTGTACATATCACTTGCAACCTAGTTTTTCAAAACATTGTGATGTTTTTGAAATTGTATGAGCATGCATTTTAGTCCCATGATAGGTAAATATGTGTGTGTGCTATATTCTTGAAGGCACAAGAAGTGTGATTTATGTAAACACACACACATGCCCACAAAACAAAACAAATACATCCAATCACCCTGTACATTGAGAAATTTGATTATTTTCAAAGAAACAGCTTGGAGATCTACTTCCCCGCGCTGTTTACAGCCGCAGCTGCTTGCAACTGGCCACCGACTTCACTTCGATTATTTGCGCCTTTGACTTGTAATTATCCATGTTGTACAGATAAACCATGAAAAATAAACAGCATTTGTTCTATCCTTTCCCTGCAACACCTCCACTTTTGACTCTACATGAATTCTCAAAAGTGGCAATTCAGCTTGACCTGGTCACCAACCTTTAGGCCTACTCAGTGGAGAATGTGTATCTGAGATAGCGCAGGTTGACACGGGGAAGCTGCATTGTCTTGGAATTCCCTCGCAAATGAGATCTTCACAAATAGTCTTGTGATTTGTGTGGAAGGCAGCAGATGTCCTGATTGTCAGATGCCTTTCTGTACTATTGTTAAGTGCAGGAATACCTTGTTTAATATTTCTGGCTTAGGAGAATTTGCTATTTTTTCACTCTCTGAGGCACTACTTATCTCCAAAACCAAGTAAACAAGAGCTAACTATTTTATGACTTGAATTATAAATCACATTTCTTTCATATTTTAAGAGTTCAGAAACTGGGATGTGTCTGAAAATCAATGTGTAGATAAATGTGGCAATTTCTTCTTTCTCCCTTTAAGGAGTTGTTACAGTGGTGATGTGTCTAATAACTGACGATGTCTTAAACCTGATGAACAGCCATATTAAGTTCATAAAGTACCTTTTGAAAAACAAGTACGCTGATGTCAAGTAACCTGTTTTTTAATGTTCTTCACAAAAACATCCAAGTTACTGTGCAACGAATCCATATTCATTTCCACTGATGCAATACATGAAATTTGGATTCATTACAGTGAGTCTTTAAGGAGAAAGAGTAAGCCTTCCTAGTTTTGTACGTATACACCCTAGTACATACTAGCATATGGTAGGCTCTAAAATGATCTCTGCTGAATGAAGGAGTGAGGATAATTATTGTGCATTGGAAAAGCACAGTGGGTATCTAAGCTTCTTGGCCCCATCTCTAAACAAGGATTCAACAGAATTACAAAGACTTCCAGAATCTCAAAGAATATTCTTTCCAATTGTTATGAAATTCCCCACCTGGCATTTGGTCTTAGAATCCTTACTAGGACCAGAGATCAGGAGGAAAAAGAAAGAAATTAGGAGGCTTCCCTTTTCTAAGCCCCAGATTTTTGTTACACAGATACAGAAACGAAAGAAAGTGCAGTTTTGGTTTTATTTTTATATTTTTCTCTTCCCATATCCTTCAGCTTAAAAGGAAATGAGAAATGGTCACATCTAACCAATAACTTTGAGGAAACTGAATCCCATAACTAACATGATTTGTCTAAATTCATGCAGGTTCTAAGTAGCACTCTGCTACTTAGAACCTGGATTCAAACCCATGCCTATTGACTCCAGGGCCAATATTTTCTCCATGGCATCAGTTCTGCCAAACGGAAGAGCCGCCTCCTTAGGCAAGGGGTTGCAAATTCCTCCAGCTCAGTAACAAGGCAGTCTCAGTGTGATGCTCTACATGGGATCTCCCCAAAGCTCAAATAAATCTTGGTCTTTACCTTACCCTAGGTAGAATAATAGCTTGTACCATCAAAGCTAAGGGGGCAGGTCACGCTGTATTTGCTGTCAGCTCAATTTTAAAATTCTTTTCCTTTTTTTAGCAATGTACCCACACCTTCCATGCATGGATTTTCCTTGCCATTTTCCTAGGGCTAGCTGCAGCCCTGTCTGAGATTTTATATGTTAGAATCTTGAAAAAAGTTTTGCTTTATGTTAGCTTCTTGTGATACGATATTTACTTTTGCCACTGTAACTTTTATTATCATTTTACACTATTTTTAGCTTCATTCTATAATTGTTCCTGGCCATCATCTGAATTGTCTAGTTTATTAGTCACACACTTTTCATTTCCCCATATTATGTGTTTAGTCACTCTAAAATTTGCAAAACCAAACCAATGAATATTTTGGGGGACCATTTCTTTTAACCTTCGATTTTGTCCTCCTGAGCTTCTGCCCTGACTTTGTATCTGAGTATCGCCTTTCTTTTTAGCATTTTCTCTGCTTTAATTTGGCAATCATCATCCTAAATTTTACTTTTCTGGGTCTCACTTGATTCTCAATTACAATCTAACTGAATTATGATGGCTATCACTCGGTTAAGCAGTCCCTTATGTCTACATCGCCAATCATTTCCTCTGTGTTACTCAAAAGACAGACATAAATCATTTCCTTTCTTGTTTGTTCCTTTAAAGTCCATATTGGGTAACCAACCAGTTCCCTACCGTGTACACAAATGTGGAGTTAAACTGATTTCTTTTAACATCCTGTGGGCCAGTTACGTCCAAATGGGAGAACATGTCCATAACCCCTTATTTATTCTTTTCATATACCCTTTCCTTGTTTTTCCGTTTCCTCAGACAGCATTAGCCACATTCCCTCATATCAGTTTACCCTATGACTAAATTTAATTTTGAGTTGCTTAACAATGATACTACAGTTCTTTAAAGGTCTTCTCACTTTCTCAATTACCCCCGAACTTCATTTAGTTAGAAATTTGTACCTCCAAATTGGGTGAAATAGTCACATCTTGTTATATACGAGCAGCAGGAACATGTACACACAGTAAAGTGTAGATGATTCTGAAAAACTGTAGGCTTTCATCAAGTTGTGTACACAAATGGAATTTCTAAAACGGCTGAAATGTCCGAAACAGTTTCTTCTCATAAGTTGCCTGTAGATGGGAATTAGGAGTCCTGAGCTGTGGTCCTGTCTCCATCATTAATTATTGCATGACTTTGAGACAGTTTCTTAAATTCCATGTCTTTTTCTGGAAATATGACTCTCCTTGTGATGCAATAGGGCTAATAATTTACTCAGCAACCATTCTCTCAAAGACTGTTCAAAGTCAACTTAAGCCAGTCTTAAACCACATCATCACAAATTCTGAATAAGTTAGATCTGAATTAATGAGTTTAAACTATATTTTTTAATTTTGAGAACTGGTGGCACAGAACTCATTTATTTAAACCAATTAAGAAGATCATTACTTTTAAAAAAATGGAAAAAAAGATTATGCGCATCTCCGACAGCCAAATGAATAGGAGGGAGAAGGAATGTGGATGATTCCAAGCAGTAGGCAATCCAAAAACTTATCTTCTATAGATTGAAGCACAAGACCCAAAAACAGAATGAGTAGGGAAATAAAACTAATAGAGAAAATCCTTTGTTTCCAGGTTTATTGAGGTATAATTGAGAAATAAAATTGTATATTTTAAGGTGTGCAATGTGCTGGTTTGATATATGTATATATATATATATATATATATATATATATACACTGTGAAGTGATTCCCAAAATCAAGTTAATATACCCATCACATCACACAGTTACTTTTTCTTTTTTTTTTCCTTTTTTTTTTTTTCTTTTTGGTGATAACACTTGAGATCCACTCTCTTGGCAGATTTCAAGTATACAAAACAATGTTATTGACTATAGCACCATGGTGTATATTAGATCCTCAGAACTTATTCATCTTATAAGCTGAAAGTTTATGCCCTTTGACCAACATCTCCTCATTTCCCCCACACCTCAGGCCCTGGTAACCAGCATTCTGTTCTCTGTTCCTGTGAGTTCAACTTTTTTTAGATCCATATGTGAGTGAAATCATACAGTGTTGATTGTTGTGCCCCCACCACATCCCTACACATATACATAAGTGCATCACAAAAATCCTGTTACACAGTTCTGAAATAGAGTGAATTCTTCTGAAGAAACCACGTAATTGAAGCTGTATGGATAGTAGGCTAATTTTGTGGTTAATATTTTGTTATACTTAGAGGAGACTTACACATTCTTAGTATACACAGGACAAGATCCCACTAAAGACAGATGGTTTCATTCTATGGATCATTAGAATCTCACCAATACCTGACCCTGGAATTAGTACATCACTACAAACAGGAAATGGAACCATGAGAAAGCTTAGAACTGCCTTTTGATCTCATCCACAAGAGTACAAGATGGCAAACAGGTTATTCTTATGTGATAGTACCTTTGGAGGAGCTGAAAAGTTGTTACTTTAAGAACTAAGTTATGGAAAAAGGTCTGTGAGCCTTGGGGATGAGTTAAGTATAGTAGACTCAAAAAGTTGAACTGTATAAGTTTGACTATTTTAATTTTTCTATCTTTTTTTATCCCCCTCCCCCGCCCCAAAAATCTCATAAAACTTCTAATCAGCCTCATCTGGGCAGCAGGGGAAGCCAAAAGAAAGGTTCTAGTCTAGACTTGATTTGGAGCTTTAAGGGGGGGAGCAGCAAATGAAGAGGATCAGCAGAGGTTGGCACCAGGGTTCAGGGTAAGAGAAACTTGAAGAGATGGTGAACTTGGGCTAGGAGGAAGGGAAAGAATGGACTACTTGCTTTCATAAGGTTTTGAGAACAAGATAATCCTTCTAGTTTCTTCTGAAACTTATCTTTAATTTTGGATAAATGCCATGGAAAAAATCACTATTAGAAAAAAATAATTTTAATTTAAAAAATCAGGAGCTTCCAAATAATTTAAGCAAATTTTTTTAAATACCTGATTTTGGATGGATATGAAACTTGAGATTCTAGTTTGCTATTAACATTTTAAATTATATACATGAAATGTCAGACCAGTCAAGTGGTGATTATGCAGAAAGCTCCTTAATACATTATAGTGATTAAAACAACCTATACAACAGATATTGAGTGTCCTAAAAAAAATATTTGGACATAGTCATAAAAACAATAAAACAGTTTTTTGATATGGGACTTTATTACTTGCAGTCTCCTACATATCAATGAACTGCTAGTTTAATATTTATAAATAGATAAGAGGTGAATGGAGAGTGAGTGGACAGATGGATAGGCCAACTGAGAAATAACCTCTCAAGGAGAATATCTTTTTTTATTGTGGTAAATGTGTGTGTATATGTATATGTATATATGTATATATATGTATATATATATATATATATGTGTGTGTATATATATATATACATATATATATATGATGAGATCTACCTTAACAAATTCTTACATGTGCCTTACAAAATTTTTAAATATAAACATAAAACAGGAGATCTTCAAAGAGAGTTATCTTTAACATAGATTGAACTCTTGTATGACCAAGTGTATACATTTAATAAGAAAATCTCTGAAAGTAAAAATATTCAATTTTTTTAATAAACTACTATACGGGGCGCCTGGGTGGCGCAGTCGGTTAAGTGTCCGACTTCAGCCAGGTCACGATCTCGCGGTCTGTGAGTTCGAGCCCCGCGTCAGGCTCTGGGCTGATGGCTCGGAGCCTGGAGCCTGTTTCTGATTCTGTGTCTCCCTCTCTCTCTGCCCCTGCCCCGTTCATGCTTTGTCTCTCTCTGTCCCAAAAATAAATAAAAAACGTTGAAAAAAAAATTAAAAAAAAAAAATAAAAAAAAAATAAAAAAAAAAATAAACTACTATAGTATACTAATATATAGTATACTAATATATATATACTAATATACATATATACTATATATATACTATATACTATATATATATAGTATATAGTATATATATAATCTCCACTAGTTAGAGAATATATATATATATATATATAAAATAAAAAGCTGTATGGATAGTAGGCTAATTTTATAGGTGAGATTTTGTTATATTTTTATATGTTTATGTATAGTATGAATATATATATATTCTTTTTCCTTGAAGCAAAAAAAACATTATTAAAGACCTGGGGTGCCTGGGTGGCTCAGTCGGTTAAGTGTTCGACTTTGGCTCAGGTCATGATCTCATGGTTCATGGGTTCGAGTCCCCTATCAGGCTTTGTACTGACAGTTCAGAGCCTGAAGCCTGCTTCAGTTTCTGTGTCTCCTTCTCTCTTTGTCCCTTCCCCCGCTCATGCTCTCTCAAAAATAAAATAAACACTTAAAAAAAATTTATAAAGACCCATCTGATACAGTTTAAAGACTGCACTATGATCTAAAACAATTCATTTTGAATTCCAAACCAATACAAGTGGGTTGAGAACATTTGGAAGAATTTTTCTTTTCAATAGGGGTAACAGTTCATTTCTAACAATTCCAAATTCATTGATTCCAAAAAGTTTCATCTTTTAATACACTTCCTACAAATCTTTTTTGAATCGCTGAGTTATATTTTTGCTCTGAGAATGAATACATCTTTATTAGAAAACAAATGGTAAATGATCTATTTTACAGATTTAATATCAGTATTTCTTGCTATTCCTTCAGCTTTTTTCACTTTGAAAACGTGTGCTATTTTGAAACATTTGTTTTCTCTGATCTAACTCTGCTTTTTAGCTACATTTAGCTCATATTGTGGCATAAAAGTTGGTTTTAATTCTCATTAGCCTTTAAGGCATCAGGTCCTAACTCCATTTTCCATGTCTCCTCTTAAGACATCTTAAAGTTAGAAAGTTCAAAGCTAATTTTGCCATCACCAAAACTCCAAATACTATGGATTTGTGTTTTCAGTTAGCTGCACATTAGAACATAAACTCTTCTGGGACTAAGTTTCAATCTCAGAGAGAATCTATAATATTGATAAGCTGCTTTACCCATTCAATCCCTGATGACCATTTAATGCACTCAAGAGTCATATATTAAGAGATTCGATATCAAATCAAATTGCCCAAAGTCCCTAAATGAATTTCAGACCTTGACCACTTCAGACTAATTAAATGGAAAAAATGGAGCTAGCAATCTCAGTAATTGAGCTTGCTAGACAGTCTTAAATAGATATAAAATGATGTCATTGTAACTCCAACCATCAGTCCATAAACTCTAGGGATTTCAAAACAATTTAAAGCATCCTATCTTGAATCTGGTTTTGTAATAAGAAAACTGTATTTTTGATTCACTGTTCACCTTACCCCATAAATCATGCCGATTTTGGTTTTTAGGGAATACTATCTACCTAGTTGATTACCAATACAGCATTCAATTTGCAACAGAACTTGGCCTTTCTGCCCATACTTCTTTTGAAGAAACAATTACACATTTGGGAATAAGAAATTGGTCCTTTATACTCACCTAAACTTCTCAAAGAGTTTCTGGCAGATAGTAAGAATTAAGTAGTAAACCGTAATTTCTATCTGCATATTTAGATGATTCTTATCTTCTCTCTTGAATGAAATTATTAAAAAGCATAAATCATAAGGAAAATTAAAGCCAAGTCCCAAAGGCCAAATAGAAGAATGATTTTCTTCAGTATATCTAGATATATAATTTGTTTATTCATGTATTCATTTATCAAATATTTACTGAGCACTAATGCACAAGGTACTCTTCTAGGTACTGACAATAAAAGGTAAACAAGGCAGGGGCGCCTGGGTGGCTCAGTCGGTTAAGCGTCCGACTTCAGCTCAGGTCACGATCTCACGGTATGTGAGTTCGAGCCCCGCGTCGGGCTCTGTGCTGACTGCTCAGAGCCTGGAGCCTGTTTCAGATTCTGTGTCTCCCTCTCTCTCTGACCCTCCCCGGTTCATGCTCTGTCTCTGTCTCAAAAATAAATAAACGTTAAAAATTTAAAAAAAAAAAAAAAAAAAGGTAAACAAGGCAATAATGTAATCACTTCTCTCAATTGAGGTTAAATTCTAGTAGAGAAGAACAAAATTAAACAAATAAATGAACAAGAGAACTCCAGATAAAATCATTCTGTTTACAATATCATTCAAATAAACATATATACATAAACATAGATGTACATATATAAAATATAAATATATATATATTTATATTTATATATATAAAATATAAACATGTGTTGGTGAGGACACGGAGAAAGGGAAACCCTTTTGCACTGCTGGTGGGAATGCAAACTGGTGTGGCCTCTATGGAAAATGTATGGAGGGTGCTCAAAAAATTAAAAATAGAACTACCCTTCTACCCAGGAATTGCACTACTGGTTATTTATCCAAAGGATACAAAAATGCTGATTCAAAGGGGCACATGCACTCCAATGTTTATAGCAGCACTATCAACAATAGCCAAATTATGGAAAGAGCCCAAATGTCCATCAACTGATGAACGGATACAGATGTGATACACACACACACACACACACACACACACACACACACACAAAATGGAATACTACTTGGTGATGACAAAGAATGAAATCTTGCCATTTGCGACAACATGGATGGAACTAGAGGGATTATGCTAAGCGAAATAAGCCAGTCAGAGAAAGAGATCATATGTTTTCACTCATATGTGGAATTTGAGAAACACAATAGATGAACATAGGGGAAGGGAAGGAAAAATAAGATAAAAACCTAGAGGGAGGGAAAACATAAGAGACTCTTAAATACAGAGAACAAACTGAGGGTTGCTGGAGGGGAGGTGGGTAGAGGGATGGGCTAGAGGGGTGATAGGCATTAAGCAGGGCACTTGTTAGGATGAGCACTGGGTGTCATATGTAACAGATGAACCACTGGGTTCTATTCCTGAAGCCAAGACTACACCATATGTTAACTAACTTGAATTTAAATTTAAAAAGTTAAATTAAATTAAAAAGGATAAACATGAACAAAAGCTTGACATCTGCCATTCTAAATAACTAGGATGGCATTTCATCAAGCACTTGTAACCAGGGAAATGATGCTGGTTCTCAGAACAAAGATGTTTAAAGAAGACATTTCAGAAGACATTTTAAAAAGAAGAAGAAAAAGTAAAAATGATCATTTTTCTCCAGGTCCATTCAGTTCTTTAAATATGACACTTTAAATATATATGCCCATTTATAACATTAATCAATGAGGCAATGACGATGCCCAATGACGGAATTATCAGATCTGCTTGAAACCCAAACAGATTATTAACTTCCTCTTCATTTGCTAACAACTAAAAGAACAACCTTAATGCAACTTAAGCTTATGAGTAAATACATGACCAGATGCCGTTTGAATGACAGTCTTTCATTCAGGGATATGCTAGAGCCAGCTGAGACCCTACTCATGAAAGCCAATAATTAAAATTTCCAGAATTTGGTCATCTTGTTGACATCATATTCATAGCCTGAATCAGCTATAGTGGGTGTGTTTACACCACAGAAATTGGCAAACACTAAAAATCAGGGCTTTTTTTTCTTTTTTAGATATAGCAGTGAAATATTTCTACTGCTTCCAGTAAACAATAATAATAGACAATAATGATGTTAAAAGCTACCTTTTTTTCGAGCTTAACTTGAAAATTCAGCATGTTGAGGATATGTCAAGTGATGTGCTAAATAAACAACCTAATTTAATCCTCACAATAATCTATCGAAATGAGATTATCAGTAATTCCATTTTACAAACGAGAACACTGAAACAGGAAGATTAAGTAAAATGGCTAGCACCCCACAGCTAGATAATGGTGGAACCAAGAATCAAATCTAAATCAAATCTAAACCCAAGCAATAAACTGAGGGAGTCACCTGGATTAGTCTCTAAGGAGAAAAGCCACTAGCTCCTTTTCATGACTTTACTCCAGGGCTGGATACTGGACCCTCAAAGATGTCACAGATACCATTGATTATTTATCCAAAATCCACCCCCCAACACACACACACACACACACACACACACACACACACACACTTCTTTGTTAGTTTATAGAATACTACCTGATATCAATAGGATTGATGACAATATTCTCAGGGAAGATGTTCAGAACATTTTTAGGTAATCTTGCTTTATAATGCAGCTCATTTCTACTCTTCCCATAAACCTTCAGTAGAAACCTATTAACCTTCGGTATTTCCGGAGTCACATTTGATTGTGTGTGGTTTTCTTTACTATGGCAACATATGACATTGGCCAAATAGTTGATGTAAGAAAAGACTGGAGATTGCTGGAAAGCTCGGTATTGTACAGAATTTACATTAGTCAAAGTAATAACCTTGTTATTTGAGACCAGTGTTAAGAATTGTTAATTTTTCTCACAGCAAATCTGTAAGAAGAAAAATAAATCCACAAGGTCTGGAAGGGAGAGAATAGGTCAGGCAATAGGAATAGATCACTAAGATGTGATCCTAATGCCTTAGTGTCCAAACCAATAGACTTATTTCCTACCTAGAAAAATATTTATTTATAACATTAGCCTCTTTCACATGCTATCCCCTCTGTGATGTTTATTTTACTCAGGCTGTACTATTCTAATTATCTGTATATTATTGTAGTAACATTTAAGTATATTCTGAAGTAATAGTTTAACCTTTGAATCCTTAAACATACTGAAAAAAAACATAACCAGCTATCATATCTTTATGGTTCTGTTTTAAGACATTGGAAACTATGACTAAAAGAAGCATCTTGCTAATTTAATCTCAAAAAGTTGTTAAGATTATGATTATGACTAAGTCATTTGATATAGGAGCCTATTTATAAATTTGCATTTTAAGATCTTCCTCCTGTATAGTGACATGAATATTTTATTGATGATATATTACAAGATGTCTAAGTCTAATATAATAGTATTCTTAGGAATGATGATTATATTTCATACATAAATAGAGCTAGGCATCACATATATGATACTGACTTAAATGACAAAATCCAGGGGCGCCTGGGTGGCTCAGTCGGGTGAGCGTCTGACTTCGGTTCAGGTCATGATCTCGTGGTCTGCAAGTTCTAGCCCCACGTCGGGCTCTGTGCTGACAGCTCAGGGACTGGATCCTGCTTCGGATTCTGTGTCTCCCTCTCTCTCTGCCTGTCCCCTGCTCATGCTGTGTCTCTCTCTCTGTCAAAAATAAATAACCATTAAAAATTTTTTAAAAAATGACAAAATCCAACTTCCCTCTTACAACCTTCATATGAAAAAAATTAGTGCACTGAGGTGAAAAAATTGGAGCTTGGGTGGCTCAGTTAGTTGGGCATCCGACTTCAGCTCAGGTCATGATCTCACTGTTCCTGAGTTCAAGCCCCGAGTCATTCTTAGTGCTGACAACTCAGAGCCTGGAACCTGTTTCAGATTATCTCCCTCTCTCTTTCTCTCTCTCTGCCCCTCCCCTGCTTGTGCTCTGTCTTTCTCTCTCTCTCTCAAAAGTAAATAAACATTAAAAAAAAAACTTTTTTTAATTGGTTCACTGGTACTAAGTTGCATTTAGCAATATTCTAATAAGAAGGAAAAGAGAAAGAGTCATATGAAGCCATTAAAAGTTAATTTGTGGGGTGCCTGGGTAGCTCAGTTGGTTAAGCCTTAGACTCTGGATTTCGGCTAAGGTCATGATCCCACAGTTCCTGAGTTCCAGCCCCCACTGAGTCAGCACAGAGCCTGCTTGGAGTTCTCTCTCCATCTCTCTCTGCCCCTACCCTACGCATGCTCTGTCTCTCAAAAATAAATAAACATTAAATTTTTTTTAATCAAAAGAAATAAACTTAAAAAAATTAAAAGTTAATAATTTGTTTGAAATTAGTTTATCAGATTAAATAATCAGAACTAATAGAACCACAGCAGTGAGAGAACCAGGCAGGTATATTTTATGGAATAATAAAATTTCAGCTACCTCATACCAGCCTCACAAGTTGGATATCCCTAGAAACACTCACATCCAGCACAATTACTTTGAAAAAATGGAAATGCCAAACTTATATTTCAATTACCTACATTTTTACATCAAGTTAAATTTTCATAGCTACTTCCTATCATAAAAAAAGTTTCCTCTATTATTTTTCCTTATGAATAAGATTCATCTTTATTTCTAATACATTATGTTGGTTATCTGGTATATCAAAGAAATCATTCAAAAAAAGATGCCTGAAATGCCGCTTCAAGAACATTATTTTAAAATATTAACACTGGCTGTCTCTGGTTAATTTTCCTTCCTTCTACCTACTGTTATATATTTTCCTAACCTTTCCATAATTTCCAAATTAAATTTAAAATACCTTTTAAAACAATTTATGGGGGAAATAATGTTCCATTTGCATGTATTTCTCTGCCCATTTGTGTGGATACAGAAGAATGCTGAAGGATTTAGAAACATAGACTCACCTGTAAAAGAAATTTGCAAAGCACTCCACTGAGACAAATAAATATTTATTTTTCAAGCTGCAGGCAAAATTCAATCTCTTTAGATAGTATATAAAATGTGACTTAGTTATCTCTGAGAATATATTTATTTTTCATCTTTAAGTCTAAAATGTGGTTTTAACAAACATTTTATTAATTTCTTTTCAAAACCCCTTTTACCTTTAGTCACGCAGAGCTTCACTATAAAAAGAAACTCAAAACCCCATTTTTCAGATGCTTTGTTGGGTAATATCTGTCCTCTTTATAGCTTTCGGCTCCACTCTCCCCCTACACACATAAATGGCACACATTTTATTCAAATCTTTATTCTCTCAGAACTTAGGAAGATTCATTATTCTTTAAAACTGGTCATGTTGAGAATTTTCTGCCAGAAAATTAGAATAACTCATTTCCTTTATTTTCGCAGAAAGAGAATTTTCAACTTGACTACTTAATTTGCAGTAAGTTCAAATCCTGACTTTTCTCATTTTACAAAGAAAAATATAGTAGCAGCCATTGGGAAGTACAGTAGCATATCACCTCAAAACATACTCATCCTTTTTGTTCTTAGCAATTTGTTAATTTTTCTGACTAGCAGTCTTGAAAACAATAGGAAATTTCATTATTCAGCTATAAAATAATCAATTTCAGTTAAAAGTGCTGATAATACGGAACACACTGTTTACTGGATATTAACAGCTAGTTGAAAATGAACTTTTGCAACATGTCTTCTTTATATTTTCAGCTCCCACAGAAATTATACACTGGTAGCCAGACTCGTTGATGGGCAACATGGTAGGACTCATGTGACAGTCATCTTTTATTAAGAATGATTTGCCCTGCCAGGAAATATATCTGAATATCTTTTATATATTGCCAGTGTTAGAACCACTAGTTAAAGTCGTCTATAACAGAGGATAATACAACAATAAATAAAGAGGCATAAGTTTTCTTTGTCATAGATTTCAATCTCTAAATAACTCTTCACATAAAAAGATGTTATAACTTTGTGGGGTGTTTTTTCCCAAAGAGCCTGAATAAATGCATATTTGCACTTTTGCATCCCCCAGTATCTGACTCAAATGCCAAATTATCTTATTTAAAGATATATGCAAAAGAATACCATCGCAAGTAATAGAAAACATAAGGCCAGTGAAATCAACAGACATTGGATAGCTCTGAAAACTATTTTCAGAATATGACATTAAAAACATTATTAAAAACTTTACTAGTGAAATAGCTGGTATATACAACTAGCTCCCCTTCCCAATATCCACACTTCCCTTTCTCTTTTCCAAATAATCCCTATTTGGGGAGTGGAAGGCAGAAAGATAGCAAAGTTCCCAAGTTTAAAAAAAAAGAAAGAATAAAAACCTCAGCAACTCTCTCAGCTAGAAGTAACATTGTGACAGTTCTGACCAATGGAAGTTGATAAATGTTTCTGGGAAAACTGATTTGAGGGAACTTTGAGAACTTTATTTCTCTGATATAGATACCCTTTCTTTCCCACGTTCCCTCCTTCTTCCTTTCTGGAACATGAGATTGATGGCTGAGCTGCAACAGCCAGTTTGCAACTATGAAAGGGAAGCCAGAGGACTCACAGAGACCTTGGCCCTAGCACCCTTCACCTGCTAACCTGCTGCCAATAACTACCTATCACTGAACTACTTGTCACATGATAAAAAATAAAATAACTACTTGGTTAAATACCAAAGTTGGTTAGAAGCCTGAAGCAAATAAAAAATGTAAATTTTAGGGTTCTCCTTCCTCCTCAGTTGAGAAGATAATAAAATAAGCACTTTTTAAACTTCATGAAGTTTCCATCAGCTGGGAACTGTGCATTTTCCTAAGGCCATATCTACTTAGCCAAGAATTAAGCCAATCAACCTATGTGAAAAGTAGCCATTTGACAATGACTCCTGAAAAACAGCAATTGATACCCTTTCTAATGGCTAGTCAGGTCAAATACAATTCCAAACTATAAATTTCCCCAGGAATCTTGTGCCATGGAAAAGCCAGTCTTCCTGGACACATATCTATGCTTTCATTTAGTAGACAATGAAAAATTTGTATAACTATCTTCTTTCGTTTTTAGTCGAAAGAAAGAGAGTTACATTTTGCACACGACTGCAATAATTATCTTGTATCACATGCCTGAAGAAATTATTGTCCAACTGCTTCTAAAACGGACATCTTGAGCAAGGCTGTGCTTCATGCCAATTATGAAAAAACTGAAATTATATATAAAATTTTTCTGGTTTAGGGGCATCTGGGTGGCCCCATTGGTTGAGTGTCTGGCTTCAGCTCAGGTCATAATCTCACAGCTCGTGAGTTTGAGCCCCGCACCCGGCTCTGTACTGACAGACAGCTCAGAGCCTGGAGCCCGTTTCCAATTCTGGGTCTCCCTCTCTCTCTGCTCATCCCCTGCTCATGTTCTGTCTCTCTTTCTCCTTCAAAATTAAATAAACATAAAAAAATTTGGGGGGGTGGAGGATAAAGGCTCATTGCTTTCAGCAAAATCTCAAAGGAGTATACGACACCTCCCCGCTAATATTACCAATCACTGCCCAAAATGGTTTTTAATCTTGTGATTTTCATATTTCTTTTCAAATCCTCATTTTTCAGTCACTACTGATGCATAACAAATTACTCCAAATTTAGTGGCATAAGGCGACATTTTGTTATCTCTCACCATTTCTTTGAGGCAAGAATTCGGGAAGAGCTTAGCCAGGCAGTTCTGGCTTAGAGTCTCTTAGGTGGGTGCAGTGAGATGGTAACTAGAGCCCAAATGTCAAGAGGCCAGAGACCTGGGGGTTGGCCAGCATCTCTGTCTCTTCATGGAAACTCAGGGTCTCTCCATGTGGTTTTCCCACATGGGTTACTTTGGGCTTCTTCACAGCATGGTGGCCTCAAGGCAGTCAGCCCACTTAACTGGCTGCTGAAGGCTTTCAGAATTCGTATTCCAGCAATCTCATACTCTATCCCTTGAAGCAAGAACAAAAGCCCACCCAGTTCTAAGAGGATTCCACCTCTCAATAGGAAGAGTGAGAAAGAATCTGTGGACATATTTTAAAACCACCACATGTTGAATATATGTACATTAAAAATTGTTAATAAGTTAAGGGGCGCCTGGGTGGCTCAGTCGGTTAAGCGTCCGACTTCAACTCAGGTCACGATCTCACAGTCCGTGAGTTTGAGCCCCGCGTCGGGCTCTGGGCTGACAGCTCAGAGCCTGGAGCCTGTTTCAGATTCTGTGTCTCCGTCTCTCTCTGCCCATCCCCCGTTCATGCTCTGTCTCTCTCTGTCTCAAAAATAAATACACGTTAAAAAAAATTTTTTTTTAATTGTTAATAAGTTAAGTAATGGCAATTTTCTATATAGTTCAAGACCAAATAAAAAGCTATTTTGATCCTACATCATGCCAAACAATACTATGCTTCATGACTTTTAATCAATATAATCTGCAATAGCTGTGACTAATTTTAATTTTAGGTTTGCAAATCTTTGTATGTATAACAAATTACATATAAAAATAATTCTATGATTCTCATAAAAATGAAAGATCCTACTCTAATCAGGAATAATCACACCCCAATTTATTTCATGTATTCAAGTTTTAACTATAAAGTTTGCCCAAAGGTGGATGTTCCTATATTATAACCAGAAAGTGGCACACTTTTGGCAAATTTTCTTGGTAAATGACTATGCTAATGTAAATTAAAACTTTTTGGTCATGAGTTATTAATCTGTTTATGGATGAAATGTAAAGTTTAGCAAGTAATTAACAATTCTTAAAGCCTCAGCCAAATTTCTGAGCTACACTTCAAACCATGAGAAAATTCTATAACCAAGTATTTGGAAAATTCAGTCATTATTCTTCAGATACTTAACCTCAGCTCACGATGCCCAGCACTTAAATATATCCTTGGACAAAGAACATGTCATCACACAACATAAAATATACTACATAGGAAGATATAAAACATAGTAAACCTGACAATAAAAATCAGTTCAAGAGAACATAAGAATTCGAATCAGGATTATGGCTCCATACAGCTTGGCTGTAACAAAAACCTTCAGTCCTAAAACAATGTCACCGTCCCTGAAACACATTTCAATCATTCAAATTTCCTTAATAACCCATGTATTACTTACTATGCATTAATTTATTTGGAACTGTATATTTTCATTCTACAATGTATTCTCTAAAGCCTTGCTGCTGTATTCATGGTGATAGTCCTTTTTTTCCTGAAGTTTATCTCTTCTCACTTACCAAGGAATTTCCCCACTTTCAATACACTGAAATGTAGAAATGCAGTAAATTTGTCACTGCCTACTAACCCACACCCACCTCCATCCCACCCACTCCAAGCATGGCCCCCCCTGAGACTGGTCTTAATCTTCCTTGTCCATCTTCATAATCTGTTCCCTCCTTATGCTCATTCCTCTCAACTGACATAATTGCTCCGTCTTCTTCCCACCATTGTCTCCAACACCACCACTGACCTCCTCAGGCTCAGAATTGAACATGGAACCATTTGGAACAGTGAGATAACATTTTCTGCCTGTTTCCAAAATACTTTCAGCAAGTTATAAAATTAACTTTTCCATAGGCTTTTAAGTATCAGTGGAATGATACAGAATCAATGACAAAAAGACAAAAAGACAAAAACAGGAGATTCATTAAGACACAGGTAATGTTGGGGTGCCTGGGTAGCTCAATCAGTTAAGCATCCAACTGTGGCTCAGGTCACGATCTCATGATTTGTGGGTTCGAGCCCTGCATCAGGCTCTGTGTTTATAGGTCAGAGCCTGGAGCCTGCTTCAGATTCTGTGTCTCCCTCCCTCTCCCTCTCACTCTCTCTGCCCCTCTCTGACTCGTGCTCTGTCTCTGTCTCTAAAAAATAAATAAATGTTAAAAAAAAAAAAAAGATGCAGGTAATGTCCCAACTTGGCTTACTTTATTTAGCATCCAAAGGCCAAGAACACTTAAGCTCCATAGTTAGCGTTCCATCAGCACATTCTGTCACTAATCAATATCCTACTAATGCTTTCATTTTCTGTTGCAGTAATTCATGATCAATGGTAAGAATTCAGAGACACCACCACCAACATATTCCATGGATCTTGGAATGTGAATGAAAAAACAAGATAATTCTAAATAAGCTCTTTAGAACATAGGCAGAGGAGACAGGTCTACAAGCTTCTTGGGCAAGGTTATTGCCTTCTTTATCTCCATGTCTACAGTACCCAGGCTAATTCTGGGATTATCATACCCTTCAATACATATTGAATGTTGAATTTATTATTAGACAACCATATGATGTTATAACAAAAATAGACCTTAGAAATCATCTAATCTAACCTCTCATGCTACAGATGAAGAAACTAATATCTAGAGGCTTTATTTTGGCAGAGCCTTGGGAACTTGCCCAAAATTTAATAGCGAGGTAATTGACACAGCAATTAATCATTTTTCCTAATGGTATGTTCTATGAGTTTTCTAGAAATTCTTTCTGTTTTTACTACATTTTTTAAATTTTTTTTAACGTTTTATTTATTTTTGAGACAGAGAGAGACAGAGCATGAACAGGGGAGGGGCAGAGAGAGAGGGAGACACAGAATCGGAAGCAGGCTCCAGGCTCTGAGCCATCAGCCCAGAGCCCGACGCGGGGCTCGAACTCACGGACCGCAAGACCGTGACCTGAGCTGAAGTCGGACGCTTAACCGACTGAGCCACCCAGGCGCCCCGTGTTTTTACTACATTTTAAGGAGATAAATTTCCAAGGAATATACATTTACACTTCACATCCTAAAAAATAAGCTTGATGGATATAACATTCGGTTGACTATTTCCTCGGTCTCACACATGTTAAAATCGTTGGCATGAAATTTGGTTAGACTTCTCCACATCACACCCCCCCAACTCCTGACCCTACACAGAGTCCTGAACAAACTGTTCTGTTCAATCTGGCTTTGTTTATTGAGTCTAATGTTGTTGTGCCCAGTTATATTATGCATTGCTAATTTTGTACTATGTTAAGACGGACAAGGCCCCTGAAATATCATGATGTGAACTACAAAGGAAATTCATAAATAGAATTCTTTTCAAACCCACTGAACAAAAACCATGTATCTCTGTTTTGTGCAAAGACTCACATTCATTGCTATGATGTTGGGTTCTCTCCCTTGAGAAGAAATTAATTCTTTGGGAGCAATTAATTCAAACTGCTTGAAAACATGAGGTTCCATGGAGACTCATTTCAATGCCTTACATAAGTTTATGTGTCCCCCTTATCTACTCTCACTAGCCCCTCAGCCGTTTGCTCCCCACCCTACTTGTCTCTTTTTCATGTTTCAAGAAAAGGTACGTGAGAATGAAGGAGACCTAGAAATGTCCACAAAGAGAATTTGAATTCCTTGTCCTTTGAATACTGTATTACAGTATCTACAAACCACCACACCAACATCTGGGAAATAGAGTTAACAGCATTGAAAAAAGCTTCCAGATGTCATATAGCCCCATCTTTTGTACCCAAGTCAGATGGTCCCTAGTGATAACAAACAGTTAAACATCTCCACGGAAAGAGCTGCTATAACCTCCCTTGGTACCTATCACACTAATTATGATAAACTGACGGAGTGAGTGTGGTATAGGCCATGTTCTCATGATCCAGATGGCTCTCTCTTACCCAGTGGAATTCTTCCTTAGATGTCAATAAAACAAGAGCGTGGATATCTTTTTAAAGTCACGTGCAGGAAAATGCACAATCTGGTGTGAGAGTTGTTAAGGGAGAGGAGAACAGGGAGGAATGGAGATGTGGGGGAGAGAGGCTTTGGTTGATTAAACATTCTTTCTCCCATGACATCAATGTTTAAAGACCATGTGCCCTCATCTTACGTAGATATCACTATCAGAAGGCATCTGTGTAAAACAAAGACAAAAGTTGACCTGTCAGCAAGTTAGACATTGCATCTGAGAGAAGATGAGTCACAAGCAAACCCCCTCTTTGGCCATTTGTTGGTAAAACACCAGAAGTAAAATGAATCAGATGTCTCACTCTTCATACCAATAGACCCTGTCTACTTAATGTTTTGAAGGTTTAACTAATATATTATCTTAAAAATAAAGAATAACTGTCTAAGTTTTAGTCAAAGTGGTAATGACAGTAGCTTTCTCAATGGAAAACAGATGACTATATGTATACATCAAGTAAGTAAATAAATATATTATTGTTTGTTGCCTCAATTATCAAAGAAGAAAACAAACATTTATTGACTGTCATTTATTAAACTGTGCGATTCTATGAGACAAGTACTATTACCTCCACTTTCACATAAAGGGAAATCGTATGACTGGCAAGTAAGAAACAGTGTCCAGATTCAAAATCTGGGAGTTTCTGTTTCCAAAACCACATGGTGTTTCCATTGGGCCACACAGGAAAAGAAAAACATTGCTATCTTCGTATTTCTCCTGCAAACAAGAACAGATTTGTTTTCAAGTGAGAAATCATTCTTACACACTGTGGTTACCAAAAATGTCCACCTTTAGATAATTTATTAAATAAAGAAACCAGGATTTAGATTTACCTTTTATGATATTGAAGTCTGTTATCTACATAATTCACTATTATATGCCTATGCTGCCTTGGTCAGGGCCTTATTCTCACAAGCATCTCTGGGCCCTCTCTCACTACCCCACCTCTCACATGCACCTATGGAGAGAGAATCAGGTCTGGAAAGAAAAGAGAATGGAGGCAGAAATTTCCTTAGGTGAATTCCTGTCGTATGAGAAGCAGGCAGTTAGGAGCATTTAACACTCCATCATATATTATAGTTATTCAAATAAATGCCCTAGATCTCCTACTCTTCGAGGAGTCTTTAATAAGCAGAAGCCATACCTTAATCACTTACAGAGTCCCATAGTAGGCACAAATCATTTTTTGAATGAATTAATTTTGGCCAGACACCTCTACAAAGAAAAACTCGTTGAATATTGAAGGAAGACTCTTAAGCCAAATCTATATTTGTTGGAACTAGCAGAGTATATTATACAATAATATATTATTAAAGACCTGTGGTACCCTGGCATACAGAACTAAAAATACACGTTTCTAGAATCAGCTACCTTAAACTTCTCTGGAAAAAGCAAGGCAATAACCAACAGCTACAGAATGTCCACATTTAATGAATCCTTAAAGATAATTTAAAACAACGTATTTTACTAATGAGGAAGCCTTGGTCTAAAGACGTTAGATAATTTGCCTAATGTCACATAAGATCATGGCGAGCCAGTGCTAAAACCTAGGCTTCCCCTTTAGGAACGAAGTACCCTTTCTCTTCTGTAATTTGCACCATTCTGCTTCTCATATTTCTGAGTGAATAAATAAGTTGACAGGTCTTACCAAATACAGAAAGGGTCTGGACTACCACCATGCCATAGGCTAACAATATCAGAACCAGCCCTTATAGCCTATGATTCTTATTTCCCCCAAAGACATAATTTGACACCTATTACATAAATGGATATCTATAATAAGTTACAACAAAATTATACTGTATTTCCAAGTCACCTTCCTCTATGGCAGTTACCTCTGAGGTTCACTTGGGCAGTCGCCTTTTTCTTATGTTAATTTGTTGGGCTCTTGCTTACACTTTCAAAGATGCTGCGATGATAAATCAAATTTCAGGGAAGTTCTTGGAATACCTCAGAACCCAAGCCTCAAAAATGTGCTATTCCTGACTGCTCCTTCTTTCCTTTCCTTCCCCCATTCCACAGGTTAGTTTGCAACAAAGGGGATTCATGAATCATGATTTGAGATGGAAAACATGCTATCTCAGGACATTCTCAGTGTTTTGTGGCTGCTGGCAGGGAGCATGTAACAAGCCCTGGGAGAGGGGAAGACTGAGGAAAAAGAGGCTCCACTGATATGGTTGTGGCTCCATATATTTCTTAGCAAGAAACAAGAAGAAAACCACAAAAGCCATAATTTTCAGGTTGTCTTTGCCAGGGACACTCCTGAAGGCAGCACATCCTACCGCAGTCTTAATCTTGTGACTCTTGTCTCAATTCCCTTGAAAGAGTGATAATTCGGAATGGCATTATAAGTGCCCCTGCTCCACCCACATCTGTCTTTTTAAAAACATTTCTTTGCTGCATCTTTTTTTAAAACTGTTTTTTCCATCAGTTCTTCCTCCACCCTTTCCCTCATTATCATGTTCAGGAAAAAATACTTTAAAAAATTTTTTGTAATGTTTATTTATTTTTGAGACAGAGAGAGACAGAGCATGAATGGGGGAGGGTCAGAGAGAGAGGGAGACACAGAATCCGAAGCAGGCTCCAGGCTCTGAGCTGTCAGCACAGAGCCAATGCAGGGCTTGAACTCATGGACCGCGATAGCATGACCTGAGCCAAAGTCAGATGTTCAACCAACTGAGCAACCCAGGCACCCCAGGAAAAAATACTTTTGTTCATTCCTGCTCAATGTCATAGTCTCTCTTTCTTATTTCTATCGAAGGAACTGATATAAGAAGCATCAGGAGGGCACCCTGGCTGGCTTAGTAGGTAGAATGTGCAACACTTGATCTCGGGGTCATAAGTTCGAGCCCCACTTTGGGTACAGAGATTACTTAAAAAAATAAAATATTTTAAAAAAAAGAAGAAGCGTCATAAGAAGCAACAACTGTAAACAGAAATTATAGAACTAATGTAAAGAGAATTTATAGAAAAGAATTATTAAAATATGACAAAATGAGGCCACCAAACAACCTGGTAGGAATGAGGTAATTTCTCTGAGAACAAAGATCACTCTTGCATATGTCACTTCCATTCTAAGGCACAGAAGCTAATGATTCACTAAAATCCATGTGTTCTCTATCCTGGGCATACAACTGTACTATATTTACAGCTTTCCCCGCATTAAGGTGGGGCCATGTGTTGAGTTCTAGCAAAGGGAATCTGAATGGAAGCGATATGTGCCCCTTCCAGACCTAACCTACATAAACTTAAATGTGTTCCTGTATGTTCTCTTTGCCTCTGGCTGTCAGATCACAATGATCTTGAGAGACACGTATCAAAAATGCCAGAGCTTTGATCAATCCGAGGCTCTGAGTAAAGGGGGCCACTGGGAAATAAATACATTTCTATTGTTTTTGAGTGACTGTACATTTTGAGTTTGTTATGGCAGCGAATGTCACCCTAACGAGCCCTCATTTCTTTCTAGGCACTGTAATCAGAGAACAAATATCAAGAGGCCTGCATATCACTCCAACTCTGCAGTATTTTTATATACAATGTTTACTTCAGATGCATTCCTTCACTTTTGTGTGTCCTAATAATGGTTAGAGATAAAAAACAATAGAGGTTAATCAAAGAGTCAGAGAGCCTTACTGTTAAAAGAACCTAGCCCGACTTCATTATTACACAAATTAGAAAACTTCAGTCCACAACAATTAGCCTCTCTGAACCAGATCTCATAGCCAGTTAGAGGCAAAGTTGGCATCAGAATCCAGGACTATTATGTCCAGTTCAAGGTTCTCCTCTCTAAAAGCTTATAGTGGAATGATTGCCCAAAAGGAATATTTCAATTGGTTAGAGAAAAGAATTCACATGTATATTAATTGGTATTCTATTTCCAGTACTAGAATAAAAAAAAGTGCCATCTGATTTTGTAAGACTCTATACCTTGATCATATCGTGCTTATTTTGAATGCACATAATAACTAAAAGGAGAACTTCTACTGCCTAGAAAAATAAAACATATTACTGATCGCCAATTAACATTACTGACTCAAAAGAAAGTTTTTTAAAGTTATGTATATTGGATAATAATTACAGGTGTATCAAACACCAGGGCTTTTTTTGCTATATCACTCTTTGCTAATCAAATCCAAAATATTGGAGAAAAAATAGGTAAGACTCTGAACCATCCACAAACCATCACAATTTCTTGAAACCAAGAATCTGTTTTGTTCATGATTTATCCCCAAAATCTAAAACTTGGATAAATATTCATGCAAATGACATATCAGAAAAAGGGTTATTATCCAAAATCTATCAAAAACTTACCAAACTCAACATCGAAAAAACAAATAATTCAGTGAAGAAATGGGCAGAAGACATGAATAGACACTTTTCCAAAGAAGACCTCCAGATGACTAACAGACACATGAAAAGATGCTCAACATCACTCGTCATCAGGGAAATACAAATCAAAACCACAGTGAGATACCACCTCACACATATCAGAATGACTAAAATTAACAACTCAGGCAACAACAGATGTTGGCAAGGATGTGGACAAAGGGGAGCCTTTTTGCACTGTTGGTAAGAATGCAAACTGGTGAAGCCACTCTGTAAAACAGTATGGAGGTTCCTCAAAAAGTGAAAAATAGAACTACCCTACAACCCAGCAATTCCACTACTAGGTATTTACCCAAAGGATACAAAAATGCTGATTCAAAGGGGCACATGTACCCCAATGTTTATGGCAGTGCTATCAACAATAGCCAAATTACAGAATGAGCCCAAATGTCAATCGACTGATGAATGGATAAAGAAGATGTGATAATATACCACTATGTATATGGTATATGTATATATACCATATATTACCACAATGTGGTAATGTTCCATTATATATATGGAATATTACTTGGTGATCAGAAAGAATGGAATCTTGCCACTTGCAACAATGTGGATGGAACTAGAGTATATTATGCTAAGCGAAATAAGTCAGTCAGAAAAACAGATATCATATGATTTCACTCATATGTGGAATTTGAGAAACACAATAGATGAACACAGGGGAAGGGAAGAAAAAATAAGATAGAAACGGAAAGGGAGGCAAATCATAAGAGACTCTTAAATACAGAGAACAAACTGAGGGCTGCTGGAGGGGTGTTGGGTTGGGGAGATGGGTTAAATGGGTGATGGCATCAAGAAAGGCACTTGTTGGGTTGAGCACTGGGTGTCATACGTAAGAAATGAATCACCTGGTTCTACTCCTGAAGCCAAGACTACCCTGTATGTTAACTAACAAATTTAAATATTAAAAAAAGACAAAAATAATAAAACTTGGATAAATATTTAATACATGCATGAACGAACTCACATTTACCCCATAGCACTTTTATGCTGTAAATCTTTACATCACTATCATTAGCTACAGTAAACTACCCATCAATTATCCTTTGATATGTTCATTGATATTGCAAGAAAGCCCAACATATATTTAAACCAAGAGGCAGAATAATGTAGTGGCTAACAGCCTAGATTTTAATCACCATTCTACCAATTACCTTGGGCCCTTTACTTAATTTCTCCGTGCCTTATAAATTAAATATGAATACTGATAATAACAGAATATACCTTGCTTAGTATGGGTATTAGCAAGAAAACAATAGCACTCTCAGTGTGAGAGAGTTTAATGAAGGGACTGTTTACAAAGTTGTGGGCAGGGGGTCCAGGCACCCTTAAGCTACCAACAGCAGAGAGACTTCACTACCCCTAAGCCTAATAGAGAAGAGGAGGGAGCAATTACCAGAACCCAGAGAGAGAGACTACTAAAGAAGACTAAAGAAACAGGAGCTATATGGCCTTTGAGTAAGCGATACAACCACTCCCAGTGACCCAAAAGGAAGGGAACTTGGGAAATAAGTACCATGATCTCACTTTGCTTCCACCTTCTGATCTCATGCTGGAAACTTCCATTGGCCAAACATAAGCAGAAACCATAAAGCAAAATATTCAGTAACAGAGGTCAGTCTCTCAAGGCACAGAGCAAGTATGGAAGAATGGAGAGTGTCTGAAGAAGTAAACAGAAAATGAGCACACCTCATAGAGTTCTTGTGAAGACTAAAAGTGCTGATATACATAAAGTGCATATAGGAGTGTCTAGCACAATGAAAATGCTGGCTATTATTAATTCTTTTGGAGAGGAGCAGCGGTAGAGCATAATAACCTGAAGCCACAATGCCTAGATGCAGTAAATTCCTAATTTATTGCAAAATTCCAATTTTGCCTCTTACTAGGATGGTAACCTGGAGCAAGTTTCTTCATTTCTCTGTCGCTGTTTCTTCTTCTGTAATATGGAGATAAAAATAAAACCCTCATGGGGTTATATGATAATTGAGTGAATAAAACATGTAAATCACTTAGAACAATACCCAAAATATATGCAAAATACCGTATTGCTCTGTTTACTCAATAATTGTTGACCTAAACAAGATTTTTGTTAGCTTTGGTGTAACAAAACCTGGAAAACAATCCTTTTCTGGCTGAAGTGTTTTACTACATATTCCAAGGAAATGTGTAGAAGGTTTGGCTACACAATTAAACACTTGCTTGGAGCACCCTCAAGGCAAGGATAGAGGAAACATGAGAGTGAGAGGAGGAATGGTTAACAGAAAAAAAGAGACATTGAGCTTTCAGAGATTTATCAGGAAATCAAGAAAGAAACCATCTTAATTTCAGCATACTTCTAAATCTCAGATGGCTTAGCATTGATTTACTTTGAATAATATACTTGGGGGTGGAGAGATGAAGAGAATAATCTTTCCAGTACTTGGAGTCTCTTCAGATCTTTATCTAGTGCTAGAACACCACCATTTGCTTTTAGCTGTTTGTGTGTGTGTGTGTGTGTGTGTGTGTGTGTGTGTGTCCATGTTAGAGATGATGCAATCTCTTTCCAAGATGCAATGAGGAACAACAGGAGCCCATCTGGAAACTGGAATATAATAATAACTGGATATTTAGTATATAAAAGGCATTGTGTTGGGCTCTCTCCAATATATAGACCTTTATCAGAATTATTTTTATTTTTCATTTAGTAAAGCCATTAAACAATAGAGACCCTCACACACAGATACAAAAACATTTAGTGTTTTCTAAATAGTCAAAAACAGTTTCCCAAGAAAAAAATCTCTTCCATCTTTCAAGAACAGATTTACACAAAACAATTTTTTTTAATTTTTTTTAACCTTTATTTATTTTTGAGACAGAGAGAGACAGAGCATGAACGGGGGAGGGTCAGAGAGAGAGGGAGACACAGAATCGGAAGCAGGCTCCAGGCTCTGAGCCATCAGCCCAGAGCCCGATGCGGGGCTCGAACTCACGGACCACGAGATCATGACCTGAGCTGAAGTCAGACGCTTAACCGACTGAGCCACCCAGGTGCCCCTACACAAAACAATTTTGAAACACTCCGTGCCTATGACAGCTAAACAACCTAAGCATTTCAAAACCCGATTTTCATGGATTTTCCTCTTGAAAGGTGAAGGGGACACCTTTGTAAACTGGGCATTGGCACTCCTGGGCATTACAGAATTTTATGGTGAGACTTAGAGTAACCCTTTAGTAGTGACTTCACCTCTTCTGCCATTCAGATCAGTCATGCTCCTTCTGTTGGCTGGATTGAGAGAGGGTGGTGGGGCCAGGTGGGAGGGGATGGGAATTTAGAGAAGGCAATGTAGATGAGAGTGGACAAACCAAATCAAACCTACCCTGTTTGTTACCTACCCCGTTTGTCTGGAGCCCTGTCTTCAGCTCAAATGCAGAACCCACAATATGCCCATCTCCTCTCTCTTACTCTTTGATGCCACCAAGGAAGACTCTCTCACCATTTAAAACTCAACAGCCACATACCATTCCCATAGGGGGAAAAGAAAACAGGTCCCACATCTCCCGGAGTTGAAAAATTTTGAAATACATATTTTTAGTTCTTCAAAAAAAAGTTTAGTTTTCAAAAACACTGTTTATAATAAATCATCTGTCTCTGTTTTTAAATTGTAAGCAACTATATGGTGAGAGCAGCTCTTTTATAAAAACTCTAAAATTAAAACAACCACTTAACACTCCAACCTAATGCCTGCAGTAAATCAAATGTCTTTGTTGTTTAGATTTTAGTTGAACAGGTCCAATATAAAAAGGAGTTTTAGCACTATTTATAAGAAGAATTGTCTCTTCAAGCCCATCCAACAATTTTTTTCAGTCTTTAGGTAAAAACTTCAGCAGGAACTTAAGTGGGGTATAGGCAGGCTACCAATAACTTTTTGTGCCAGACGTTATATAACAAGGTCAAATTTAATGTACACACAAATGTACAGCAGCTTAAAAGAAGTGGTTGTTCAAAAAAGTGTTCGATTAATCATTGCCAAGGAGCTGGAAGGGATTTGAGGGCATCTGTGTTAAACCACAGCTCTGTCACTAGTATACCGTGTGACCTTGGACATATCACTTAACCCCCCTGCTCCTCAGCTTCTTCTTATTGATTTCTCTACTGCTCACCCTATGTCTTTTCAGGTCTAACTTTCTATAGAACAGTCCAGTGGCAGAGTATTCCTTTACATTCTCCCAAAAGACATTTGCCTCTTGACTCTTTCTATAAATCTGTTTTAAGAAGAGCATAATCCCATGGTTCCTCTCTAGACAACACAGGCTTTTCCGTGTAACTAGACTTTCCACTCTCACCAAAGGCAATGGAAGAGAAAGATGAGAGCAATACAGCATGGAGAAGGAAAACCAGTTTCCAGCCCTGACTTTGCCATCGTCTGGTTTGGGAAAAGATACTTGACCTTCTAAGTCTCTGTTTACTCATCTGTAAAAGATGAAGTTAGAACATGATCTACCTGTAAGTAAAACAATGTGTTACTGGCACATAAATAGACACAGACAAATGAAAGACCCAACTACTATGGAAATCTAGTATATGGTAAAGGGAATATCTCATATAACGAGGACAAAGTGGCCTTTTTAATAAATGATATTGGTCCAACTGCATAGCCACTTGGAATGAAGATGGACTTAGATCCATTCCAACAATATATGGGAGAAGAAACTCCAAATCGATCTAGAATCTGGAATATAAATGTAAAAATAAAGGCATACAAGTACTTGAAGAAAACATGAATGAATTCCTCTATAACCTATGATTCAAAATCCATATTGTGAAATAGATAGATTATAGATATAGGTATAGATATAGATAGATATAGATATAGATAGATAGATATAGATATAGATGATATAGATATAGATATAGATATAGATATAGATATAGATATAGATATAGTCTTTGTCCCCATTTCTGGCACAAAGCTCCTAAATTCCTTGGAAATCCCTAAGAGCTGAGGGCCACAAAGTTGTCTTCTGTTTTGTTAATGAGGTTACTTGGGGACTTCACTTAAGGATGGAGGCTGGTTGCCAGGGGAAGCAGTCACGTGATTAGAGGGTTAGACCTTCCAACCCCACCCCCCTAACCTTTGGGGAGGGAAGAGGGCCTAGAGTTTGAATTCAGTCACCAATGGCCAAGGATTTAATCAATCATGCCTAGATAACGAAACCTCCATAAAAGCCTCAAAAACAACATTCAGAAAGCTTCCAGGTTGGTGAACACCTGCAGGTCTGGGTAGGGTGGTTCTCCTGAAGAGAACATGGGAGCTTCACAGCCCCTTTCTCCATTCCTTGCCTTAATGCCTCTCTTCCATCTGACTGTTCCTGAGTTATATCCTTTCATAATAAGCCAGTAATCTAGTAAGTAATTATTTCTCTGAGTTCTGTGAGCTGCTCTAGCAAACTAATCGAACCCAAAAAGGGAGTCGTCACTGCCAATCTATAGTTGGTGGCTCAGGAGCCCAGCTGGTAACCTGGACTTGAGACTGACATCTGAAGGAGGTGTGGGTGGCCTGAAGCTTTGACCTGTGGGATGTGATGCTATCTCTGGGTAGATGGTGCCAGAACTGAGTTGAATTATAGGACACCCAGCTGGTGTCAGAGAATGGCTCGGTGGTTAGGGAAACTGCACACACACAGATGCATGCAGGCATATTGGAATTGGGCGTCAGAATTATAATATGCGTATCATGATCAAAGACTAAAAAATGACAAATACAATACAGATTACAGAGAAAAAGCTAGTTGTTCCTTAGAAAAATGGGCAATAGACAAACGGAACATTCAGCAAAAAAGGTAATTCATAAAGTTCCTTAAATATATGAAAAGGCAAGTTCACTCCTAATAATAGAAGTGCAAATTTAAAACCACCCTGAGGTATTATTTTTCTCTCATCAGACTGATAAATATTCAAACGCTTAACAATACATTTTGTTGGCTAGGCTGTGAGGGAACAGGGCGTAGGAGCACTAAACCCTCGTAGCAGTGAGCAGCATAGCAGTGCCCATCTTGTTTCCCAAATACCATTCTTCACTTAAAGGAAAACGAGCTCCTGGGAGAAATAGCCATTTCAGGGTATCAGGGAAAGTACAATATGAGCATGAAATAGATTTTTAAGCCAAAACACAAGTGTTCAAAATCATGATGACAGCATATCAAAAGAACACAGAAGCCATATGACAGGGCTCCAACTTGCCATATCCATGAGCATGAAAAGAAGTGACACGAAATAATAAATTATGAGATATTAGGGTGCCTCGGTGGCTCAGTTGGTTGAGCAACTAACTCTTGATTTCAGCTCAAGTCATGATCCCAGAGTTATGGGATCAAGCCCTGCTTCGGGCTCCTCACTAAGCATGGAGCCTGCTTAATATTCTGTCTCACTCTCTCCCTCTTTCCCTCTCCCCCACTTGTGAACTCTCTCCTTTTCTAAAATAAAATAAAAAGACAAAAAATAAATTATGAGATACTGAATAAAACAGAAATACATGAGTCAATACTGACAATAAATAGATAAATACATAGGGGAAAAGTGTTTTTAATTACAGCAAAAGTCCAACAGATAAGTGTGAAAGGAGAGGAGTTTGAAAATCAGTATTTGACAATGATCATAGTAAAATTGGTACAAATAAGAATCATCAATGGTTGCTAAATTTTGATGAGGAAGATATTTTGCATGGTCTTAAAAATGTCTCCTCATTGATTGCTTGCTAGTTGCAAGAAAGAGAATAGTAGCTATATAGTGGAGAAAACAGAGAACACCTTGACCAGGTTATCAAAATTTAACATCACCAATGAAAAGCAAACATATACTCCCTGATATGATAGCTTGACAAAGATACAACATCCTTATGAGGTCTTGTGGCTGACCATGCAAAACCTGAATCTGGTAATGAGGAAATACACAGACAAACCCAAATCAACAAACATCATATAAAATACTTGGCCCATTCTCTTCAAGAATGCCAATGTTCCAAGAAAGACAAGGAAATGCTGAAGAATTGTTACAGATTAAAGGAGACACACGGATCATAGTAGTTAAATGAAATATGTGCTCTTAGGCTAAATCCTCTTCTGAAAAGGAAAAATGTTAAAAAGGACATTATTAGGCAGTGGGAAAAGTGGAAATATGAACTGCAAATTAAAATATCATCTCAAAGTTAAATTTCTAAATTTGATATCTGTATCATGGTTATATAAGAAAATATCCCTTTCCTTCAGGGCCACCTGGGTGGCTCAGTCAGTTAGGTATCAGACTCTTGATTTCAGTTCATGATTTTGGCTCTTGAGTTACAGCTCCACATCGGGGTCTGTGCTGACGATGTGGAGCCTGCTTGGAATTCTCTCTCCCTCTCTCTCTGCCCCTCCCCCAGACTCTCTCTCATGTGCACACTCTTTCTCTCAAAATAAATAAATAAACTTAGGGTCACCTGGGTGGCTCAGTAGGTTAAGCATCCAGCTTCAGCTCACGTCATAATCTCAAGGTTTGTAAGTTTGTGCCTGGTGTCAAACTCTGTGCTAATGGCTCAGAGCCTGGAGCCTACTTCAGATTTTCTCTCTCCCTCTTTCTCTGCCCCTCCCCTGCTGACACTTGCACTCGTACGCTCTCTCTCTCTCTCTCAAAACTAAATAAACATTAGAAAAAAAATTAAATGACTGGGTGGCTCAGTCATTTGGGCGTCCGACTTCAGCTCAGGTCATGATCTCGCGGTCGGTGAGTTCGAGCCCCGCATCGGGCTCTGGGCTGACAGCTCAGAGCCTGGAGTCTGGTTCAGATTCTGTGTCTCCCTCTCTCTCTGACCTTCCCCCATTCATGCTCTGTCTCTCTCTGTCTCAAAAATGAATAAACGTTAAAAAATAAAAATTTTTAAAAAAAAGAAAAAAATTAAAAACAAAAATAAAATAAAATAAAATAAAATAAAATAAAATAAAATAAAATAAAATAAGGGGTGCCTGGCTCAGTCAGTTAAGCCTCCCACTTCAGCTCAGCTCTTGATCCTAGGGTTTATGGGTTTGAGCTCCACACTGGGCTCTGCACTGACAGCTCAGAGCCTGGAGCCTGCTTCAGATTCTGTGTCTCCCTCTCTCTCTGCCCCTCCCTCACTCACGCTCTGTCTCTCTTTCTCAAAAATGAATAAATGTTAAAAAACAAAAGAATTTAAAATTAATTAATTAATAAATAAACAGACAAACTTTAAAAAGAAAGAAAAGAAAAAGAAAATATCTCTTTCTCTCAGATATATATAAGAAAGTTTTAGGAGATAAAGGGGCATGGTATGTGTAATCTCAAATCATTCTAACTAAAAATAAGTTCTAAAGGATCTTTTTAATACATGACTTACCACATTCTGGAAAGGGTAGAGTATGAGGTTTAAAGACAAACTTTGGTGCAAATCCTGTCTGTCCTCACCACTAACAGTGATTTGACTTTTAGCAAGTTTTAACCTTTCAGAGTCTTAGTTACCTCCCTTGTTAAAATGGAAGAAAAGTACCTGGCTGACAGTAAGTTGTGAGTACAGGATAATCTATCTCTTAACAAAGTGCCTAGCAATACAGAAAATACTGCCACCTCTCCCTTCTAATTAAAAGCTAGACTCTTTTAGACTGCTAGGATAAAATGAAATATGAATGAGTATAGTTGCCATCAAATGAACAGAAGCAGCCCCAAACAGCTAACACATAGTGTGTCAATCCAAAGTTCTGTATCTCTTCTGTGTAGAACAGTTTCATAAGTCAGTATGGCATTCTGTGATGAATTTAGGATGCCCTGGATTTGAACACCACCCATAACACTTACTAGCTGTTGACTCTCCAAGCCTCGATTTTCTCACCTTGCATGATTGTTACAAGGAGTAGAAAGAATATATAGCAAACAGTTTCCTGATACAAAAGGGTACTTCAATAAATGGTAAATATCACTAGTATGGATACTCATGAATGTCTGCTGATTCAGTTTTACAATTTCTGACAAGGGGTTTTTAAAGTACAAGTGAATATATTTCTGAGAAAAATCGGTAGATTATGAACTTTGTTAGGGTTTGGATGCTCAATCCATCACACCTCCTTTTTAAGACTGCCAATCAAAGGCAGTAATTGCTATTCAAGGAAATAACAACCAACTGGAAACCTGGTCCTGCTTTATCAATTTCTGGGAGACAACCCAATAATATACAATTCCAGAAACTCTGCTGGGTATTAAGGATATAAAAGTAGCTAGTTATTGGCACCTGTTAAGCATCTGATTCTTGGTTTTGGCTCAGGTCAAGATCTCACAGGTCATGGTATTGAGCCCAACATCAGGCTCTGCACTGATAGAGCAAAGCCTGCTTAAGATTCTCTCTCTCCCTCTCTCTCTGCTCCTCCCTTCCCTCAAAATAAATAAATAAACAGTAAAAAAATAAATAAAAGTAGCTAGTGATATAATTAAGAACTAAGGAGAGTGGAAGGATTAAAAACAAAAGGATTTTTAATTTCTTTCCTGATTTGGGAAGAAGTGACTAATAGTAAAGGGGCTAAGAATGGGAAAATAGCTATGGAGAAGAAGTCATGGAAAATGAAGAGCCACCCAAATGACTTGGGAGAGTATCCTCCTAAAAAGTTGAAATTGGGTTGGGGACCAAAAAATTTCTTGGCCCCCTTTAATGATCTGAGTGACCTATTCCAAGATGGATTCTCAGTTTCCATATGTACTCTGTGGGTGGAGTGCTTTCCTCTAGGGGGACTTTTCCCAGATGTGCAATGTGGGAATTCAGCCAATAATATGTGATTCCCCATCCTCTAATCCATTATCACTCCTTGGTCTGAGCATAAAAGTGACTAAGAAAGTTTGTGAATTAGAAGCCCCAGATCGAAGTCCATGGAACATTGCAATCCCATAAAGAAATATAAGACCTGCAATTATGTAATTATAAGTTCAAAAAACCCAAAGGTATCAAATAATTGAAACTAGATCCCAGAATCTTTGAAAGATCACACCTGGAAATGTCATTCATATTGATGCAAACAGTGGCACCATAATGAAGCAAATCAGGTACAATATGGAACACAACATTAAAATTCTGAAAGCACATTCACTTTTCAAATGTCATTGCAAACCTCTAGGCTTTTAGGCCCAACTCACTAGACTTTGAGAACTACTCCAATCTTAGCCACTCAAAAGGAGACTCGGGGAGAATGGACTCTTGCCTTTTCCTACTATAATTTCTTTCAGGCAGTGATGCCAATGAGAAGAACAGGTGAGGCATGTATACTCAGTTAATGACTGGTTGCCTACGAAAACTGGAGAAGCAGAAGGAGCAACCGATCTCCAGGATCTCACAATTTCCCAATCACACAGGTTTGGGTTTATATATTTCTATAAGATCACCTCCTCTCTTCCTCTTTTATCCTTTTTGACTTGATCCAGATTCCTTCCTTGTACTTTGTTTAGGAAAGTCAGGCAGGGTCACCCACCTTGAACATAACTAGGCCTGTTCTTCCAATTACTTCTTTATATTATCATGTTTAATGCAGGAGTGGTTTAGGGTCCCATTTAGTTAGGCACATACACAGGACTTCCTTGGGGGGGAACACTTAATAACCTTAAAGCCAATTGTTTTTGTTCCATATTGGGTCCTCCATTTCTCTGGTCAAACTTTATAAGAGCTAGATAATATTTGCATTATATCTTGAGGTTTTAATTGGTATTAAGTTTCACTGTCTTGTACTTTTGTTTTAGTTTCTTGGCAAAGGTCTCTTTTCTTAAATTATACCCTTCTCCTGTACACTTGAATCTAACACATTATGAGACAGGCTTTTATATTAGATTTTTTTTCCCTTGTCACATGGGACTCTCCCATGTCTTTGTTCTACCAACATTGAGCCCTGGGT
Organism: Neofelis nebulosa; assembly: GCF_028018385.1. Classification (NCBI taxonomy): domain Eukaryota; kingdom Metazoa; phylum Chordata; class Mammalia; order Carnivora; family Felidae; genus Neofelis; species Neofelis nebulosa. Next base: position 35,606,837 of record NC_080782.1, on the reverse strand, counting down.
GCACCAGACACTGTCCATATTGGGCCAGTTTAAAGAAGTTTAAAATCAGAGACAAGCTTCCAGAAAAGATTCAAAAAGTCTTAAATAGGACACACTGACAAAGCATTGCTGAGTGAGACCCTGAATGAGATGCCTACTGCTTCATACACTTGGATTAATCCTTACGTAACCCATTGTTATCTTTGCTTCCAACCAAGGCAACTGTATACCAAGACACCTTAAATATACTAATTTTTTCTTGCCTTTCTGGACCAAGAGATCATCATTCAAATTATGTTATACACACCAAAAAAAACCCATAATAGTCATAAAATTCACAACCAAGAAAAAAGAAATTTACATTAGTGGGAAACGAACCACCTGAAGAAAGATATAAAGAAGACACCTTTTAAGATGCTTGATATAGCTTCTGGCCCATGTAAAATATCACATACAGAGAAAGTACATAGAAGGAAATAGAATAGAAATAGAAATAGAAATAGAAATAGAAATAGAAATAGAAATAATAGAAATAATAGAAATAATAGAAATAGAATAGTACATAGAAGGAGCTTCTAAGGCCCCAAGATTTCAGCCAAGATCTTTAAGGTAAATAAGATGGCTGTGGAATTTTAACTCTTCAATAGTTCAGCTAAATATCCTATGTGAGAAAGCAAAAGATTCCGGAACAGAAAGCCCCAGGCCTCTAGGCCATGTGTTTGCTCCCACCTAAGAGCGAGGTAGTATCAGTTCCCTGTGAAAACTTTTGTTCTAAATTGTCAATCTTTTCTCATAGTTCTTTGAGAACATCATCACTACCCATGCTTTTTAAGCATATTTTTCCAAAAATCAGATGGTTCTGAACTTATTTTTGGTTAAACATACTGCCTTCTAATAGAGATCCTTTCCAGTCAAGACCTTCACCTTACCCTTAGTCTATAGCTTCTCCTTATCCTTCTAGAACTTACTATTCATCATTGCAAAGCCTACAGTGAACAAAATAAACATGAAAAAAGTGAAAAGTGGTTATTAGTACCTAAGATACTTCTTAGGATTGTCACCATCAGAACAACCCCTACCCTTCCTTCCACAACTTCATTCCACACAACTCTATCTCCATCATTCCTTATTCTTGAGCCAGTTTTCTCCACCAAACTTATGCTATAATACCCAGGCCCTTATTTGATCCCTCCATCATTAATTATATACAAAACAGTGCAAAGATCTATTCTATGTTGACCCATAAGTTGAAAAAAATAAAAAAGTTTCTGCAGACTAAGCCAAACATTACTGCTGAGTAGAACATGATTTTTCTGTGGGGTAAAATGTATAACTGTCACTCAAAAACCATAGACCTGTCAAACTCTATACCTACATTACAGATCTTTCATCATTATTCAACCAACACACAAGGCTTACCAAAGTCCTTCCAGATTTAACCCATCTTCCATGCTTCCTTGTTTGAGTTCTATCTTTTCAAGCATGGTCATATCCTACCAAGAGAGGATCATGTAAGAAAAAGGAGTTCAGCTCCGGGATAATATAGGAGCATCTCTTCTCCCAGGCAAAATTAGGGATCAATACCAGAAGATGACTCTTGGTCCTATGTAACAAATCCATTCTTCTCCCAAAACCCCTGAACTTGATCAGGCTGCAAGTTTTCCATGGACAAATTACAGCAACCCAAACCCTTTACTTCTCTTTTCCTTTGTATAGGAAAAAAAAAAGGAATTACTAAAACAGACAAGTGCCAACAGAGGATTTAGTTAAGCTCACTCCAAGAAAAAAAAAAAAAACCTTTTTAAAACAATGAAAGAGGGGTGCCTGGATGGCTCAGTTAATTAAGCACCTGACTCTTGATTTAGGCTCAGGTCATGATCTCATGGTTTGTGGGATCAAGCCCCACTCTGCGCTGAGAGTGCGGAGCTTGCTTGGGAGTCTCTCGCTCCCTCTCTCTGCCCCTCCCCCATCAAAATAAATAAATAATTTTTTTTAAATTTTCCAAAAATAACAAAAGAAAGATTATCCTTGTCCTGAGATTAACCTGATATTGTATAAATCCACCTAACTGTTCAGGGTTTGAGAAAATTTCCCTCATCTCCTGGGTCCTCTTTCTTTATGCCTGGCTAATGCCCCAAGTTAAAATCAACATTCTTGCTAATGCCTGGCTGCTTCGCCTAAACCTCCTTAGTAAATCTTACCTGGGATTGTAAATCTACTTGCTCCACTCCACGAGGCTGCTGTGGACACTGAGTTCTGCATCTTCTAACCATGGATTTGCCTATAATCTCTATTCAGTTTGAACCTGTATATGTCCACCCCAACATCTTCTCAAACTCTGCGATGCCCAGGTTGGCCTGATCTCTGAGGTCCTAACCTCCAATCTATCCCAGAAGCTCCCATTAGTCACTGAACTTCTGCCTTCTTCTGGCCCCGTCTCCTGACCTGACATTATTGACCACTTCCCACGAAGTCCAAATGCTAACTTCGAAAACATGGAAGTCTTCAGCCAATCCTTCAACTTAAGGAAGAAATGATGAGAGGCCCAGAAAGAGCTTCCACCAATTCCCCTATCAAGGAAAAAAAAGGATCTCAGCTGATCATTTCAAATAAGAATTATAGTTAAAGTGATCTGAGGAAAGAACTGACTGAGAACTGTATTTTTTGGCAAAAGAATCTACTAGTTTGTAAAGTTGGAGTTTGTTTTTTTTTTTTAATTTTTTTAATGTTTATTTATTTTGAGACAGAGAGACAGACAGACAGACAAACAGAGCACGAGCAGGGGAGGGGCAGAAAGAGAGAGGGAGACACAGAATCTGAAGCAGGCTCCAGGCTCTGAACTGTCAGCACAGAGCCCGACGCGGGGCTGGAACTCACTAACTGCAAGATCATGACCTGAGCACAGGTTGGACGTTTAACCTGCTGAACCACCCAGGTGCCCCGAAAGTTGGAGTTTTTTTTTTATGGTTCAAGGAAGGTCCCCCAGCCTCATTTGTATGCATTTACTAGAGTCAGGTTTTAATTGTCACCGCATTGATTTAGTGACACTTTCACAAGAAAAAAATGTTCATTCTCTTAGGGAATTGGCATTACATAACCATCGTATATTTCACCCTCATAGGTCAAGATGGCTTTTCAATCTGGCTACATTCCTCCACACTTTTCTTCATTCCAATCTTGACATCAAAAGTGAAATTCCTGAGTGTGTAAGACTTAGGTCTTTATATTAAGTTTTAGCAATACCCCACACAACATCTCTAAATCATTCAGGGTTCACCACTGGTCATCTACTGCGTGAACAGTGAAACATGCAGCGTCTTTGCAAATGGTACAATATTCCAGTAGAAGACATAATGCCTGGGGCCCTCATTCCATCTGCCTCTGGTTTGTGTCAAGCTGACACCCCGGAGGTCAGTTCACTCCTCCTTAATACATTGTTTAAATAGACAGTAAAAGCAATATTCATAGAGTGGTATAAATATCATACCTCCAAATTACACCAAGTTTATTTAAGTACTTCCATCTTCTGCAGAACTCATGGAAATTTCAATGTTACCACAACTTGAGATTCAAACAGGCCAAAAGAAATGCTCTGAGGTGGATGATACAGAAACAAAGCACGGCAAGCAACAAGGTCTTTTTTCAATCTCCTTTTCAAGCATCATTGCTGTGCACTTTTGAGGGGAGCACTAGCAAACATATGGATCATTCTAAGGGGTAAAGATCTGTTCCATAAAATGCCTTCATTTCTAAAACCCTTTCTCCATCCCCATTGAGGGACTCAGGGTAATAAAAAGAATAGATATTGGTTTCAGCACAGCAGACTATATTCAACATTAAGAGAACAAAACTAAGAATTAAACCTCTGTTATGTAGAATGAAACTACTGAGATTGTTAATTTGCAACACTAACTCATAGGTAAGTCAGTAGAACACATGACCAGAAAGTCCCATATGTCACTAATCCCCTGTCTTACTGATGAAAAGGATTCCTGTTTGGATTTTGCTGATATTTCAAGAGTATGAAGTTCACACTGACTCTAGAGAGTACTCTGAAAGGGGGAAAAACCTTCATTTTTATCCAAAATAATTGCTAAATAAATGTGTGCCTTAGCTTAGAAATTAGAAAATTATTTAAGACTCTTCTTTTAAATATTTTTTAGTGATGGGGCGCCTGGGTGGCGCAGTCGGTTAAGCGTCCGACTTCAGCCAGGTCACGATCTCGCGGTCCGTGAGTTCGAGCCCCGCGTCAGGCTCTGGGCTGATGGCTCGGAGCCTGGAGCCTGCTTCCGATTCTGTGTCTCCCTCTCTCTCTGCCCCTCCCCCGTTCATGCTCTGTCTCTCTCTGTCCCAAAAATAAATTTAAAATGTTGAAAAATAAATAAATAAATATTTTTTAGTGTTTATTTATTTTTGAGAGAGAGAGAGACAGAGACAGAGACAGAGAGGGAGTGCAAGTGGGGGAGGTGAAGAGAGAGAGGGAGACCACACCAGGCCCTGAGCTGTCATAACAGAGCCTGATGTGGGGCTCGAACCCACGAGCCCTGAGATCATGACCTGAGCTGAAGTCAGAAGCTCAACCGACTGAACCACCCAGGTGCCCCAAGACTCTTCTTTTATTTTATTTTTTTTAATGTTATTTATTTATTTATTTTTGAGACAGACAGACAGACACAGAGTGCAAGCAGGGGAGGGGCAGAGAGAGAGGGAGACACAGAATCTGAAGCAGGCTCCAGGCTCCGAGCAGTGAGCACAGAGCCCGACGCGAGGATCGAAGTCACTAAACGTTGAGATTTTGATCTGAGCCAAAATCGGAAGCTTAACCGGCTGAGCCACGCAGACACCCTGCCAAGACCCTTCTTTTAAATGTTCTTTTAGGAACGCCTGGGTGGCTCAGTCGGTTGAGTGTCCGACTTCAGCTCAGGCATTATCTCATGGTTTGTGAGTTTGAGCTCCACATCAGGCTCTGTGCTGACAGATCAGAGCCTGCTTCAAATTCTGTGTCTCTTTCTCTCTCTGCTCCTCCCCTGCTTGTACTCTGGCTCTCTCTCGCTCTCAAAAATAAATAAATACTCCTAAAAATGTTTATAAAAATAAATGTTCTTTTAAACGTGTCAAAAATAACCCCCTAAATCCAGAAAGAATAAAATATTTTCTTACACCAGGAGAGCTCCTAAAGCCAATGTCTATACTTCTGTTCCAAAAATTGTTATAATATTTATGATTATGCATAAGAAAAGAGTAGGTTTCATTTAGAGAGAAATAGAAGAAAAATAAAATTAAGTGGATATCTCTCGGTATTTCATTTAATCATTAATACTACATATATTCCCCCCCCTTATGATGTGTTGTAAAATGAATATAAATAATATAAATAAAAAGTTTGGCTGAAGCAAGTCACATTAAAATAATTTTTCTTTTGAGAGGAATGCATGGCATATCTTAACAAATAGTTTCAGTAGATGAAGAGCTTCCTGACATGAAAGATGGCAATAGATAGTCAATAACATAAGGTAACACTGAGTCATAAACCAAAACTTTAGCTGAAAGCTTCAAAGACCCAAAGAATTCTAGTGAATAACATTTAAATCCATTGATATGAGAAGAATTTTAAGTATTTTTCAAATGCAGATGTCTTTAGAATAATGAATTCAGGGAAGACCTGACTTTTATTGAGAACTTTTTAAAAGAAAACCCACCTCCTCATGTTGGTCCAATAGCAAAACTTACTGAAATTCAATTGTTGTCAAGTGGGGCCCCCTTCCTCTGCTTTTTGTAATTGTGGGCAATCACTAGACACTAGACACAACGTTTTCCTGAAGTGTGAGCCAAGCCCCAGCTGCCTGCCCAGATTCTATCCTTTCCAATTTACTTTGACATCCTCAGTTCCTTTCATAGGAAATGAACATTAGCCTCCTGTGCGTCTTGCCTCCTCGGTGATGTCCCATCTGAAAGACCATTGTCAGAAACCAGCCAGTTTTTACCTGACCCAGACACATAATTGAAATGCAATTCTACAGGTGTCTGGCAGATGAACTAAGAGAGAAGCCTCTGCAATTTCCATTTTCCTTCTACAGCCCTAATCTCTGGTACATAAATCAGTTTTTCCCTTTCCTCTTCTTGAATTTAAGTGAATGTTAAAATAGTTAATAAAGTGAGACCACATTGTAATTTCTGCCATTTCCTGAAATCTGCCAAGTTGGTGTACTGTTTTCATCATTTTGCAACCCATTCCACATTGTGACGAGGGCCACCTCCCAGTTTGACATGATGAACCGTGGCATCATTCATGGAAGGATGAGGAACTTGTCCGGCAGTCCATTGTCAGAGCGCTGCAATGCCTTAGAAGTTCTGACCAAGGCCTCAGCCTGTAGTCGTCTTCAGGAAGGGCGGAAGAAGAAAAAAGTTACATTTTTGCTCCTTAGACACAAGTTACCTCTGATACAATTTCCTTCTGAACTTGCTGGCAATTCTAGACGCAAATGAACTATTTGTTCCTCCATGGGAATTTTCAAAGCCACAGGATAATGGTTTCAAAGAAAGGAAGGGGGGATGACGAAATAACAGCAATGCCATTACCCTTTCAAGGAGAAAAGCTACCAGCATGTTTCAACTGGGTGGTCCAATTATTACAAATGAATATTTGTTTTTTATTTGTTTGTTGGTAGTGTGACTTACTCCAGAAAGGATTTAAAGTAGCTTCAAAAGAAACTTATAATAGGGCCAGATAAAATAACTTTAAAACACATATGGGGAAAAAAAATCAAAGAAAAACTAAAGGGATGAAAAATGAGAGGGAGAAAGGAAGTCAGTAAATAAAATCCATGTTGTGCCCTTTGTCTTGCTAGGGGCATATCACAGATTTTTACCATTATCATTAACTATAAATTAATAAATCCACAAGTAACAGAAGCACTGCTTGTAGAATGGGGATGTAAGACTGGAGAGCTCAGACAGTTGTTCTTGAAATGAAGATTATAGAATTCTCTGTAGGGTGGCTGTCAGTGTCACTAACAGGTGGACTTATTTCACACTGGAACAACATGCACATGCTATGGCCAAGACTCTCTGTTGCAATTTTAGTCCCCAAGGTTCTAAATACTCACACTAACCTGAGAGAATGGCTTTACTGGGGTCTTACATTCATTTATTTATTAACGACCATGGCATGGAAATTTACCCCGCATTGAAGTATTCTGGATTTGTATCCTGAAAGCTGATATCCTAGTATATTGTGACAATGACAGAAGAGCAGCACCATCAAATAACACTTATAATCTGGGCTCAGCTCTCTGTTGGCTGGAGAGCACTTTCTTGCACATTTATGGAAGAAAATCACTGGATTAAAATCAGTGAGGGGAAATTACTTCCTTTGCCAAAAGAACAGTCAGTACTCCCCTATAGTTTGGATGATTTATTACCCTGCCCTGGGAGGTTGGCACCTAGGAAACTGACGCACTATTCATGGAAGTATTTTATCCAAGAACCCCATGCATGACATGCTGTGACATGGCAGGGTGATTTTTCAAAATCATTAGTGCCTTCTTTCACTTTTTCCCCCGAGTGGCAAAGAGTTGAGAACGGCACTGACTCTTACCCCATTGCTGCTTTCTCTATTACGAAATTGGACATTTAGGAACCGGACCTAAAGGGAAGTTCAACTGATTTAAAATTCCTCTTGACAACTTTTATGCTACTTTATCCTTCAATGATTTCATGGACCTTTCTATACGGGCCAAAACACTGGCAACATTTTAGGCTAAAGTTTTCATCTTAAGGCATAGCTGGTATGTATTAGCCTTTTCCTTGGCACCGATGTCCTGAGGCATGATTGTGCTCCAGTGAACATCAACATGCTGGGTAGTGTCGTTAGAAACATAATGCTTCAGGGGCGCCTGGGTGGCTCAGTCGGTTAAGCATCCAGCTTCAGCTCAGGTCATGATCTCATGGTTCTTGACTTCAAGCCCCACATCGGGCTCTGTGCTGAAGCTTGGAGCCTGGAGCCTGCTTCAGATTCTGTGTCTCCCTCTCTCCGCCCCTCCCCTACTCATGCTCTGTCTCTGTCTCTCTCTCTCTCTCAAAAATAAAATAAACATTAAAAATTTTTTTTAAAAAAGAAACATAATGCTTCATTTCACAGTATGGAATTGAGATTTCCAAAACTTCCTCAAGATTGGTTCCAGCCCAAACCAATATGTCACAGAAGATGGCCAAATTCTCCTTGCTATGAATAAAACACTCTTTTTACTGGAAGGTTAAGCAGTGTTTGAAGCACACTTACAGAACCTCTCCCCTCCATTTCTAGAGGCTTCCTTGGTGTATAGAGAACCAGAATAACAACCTACCTATGCGCCTTTCACTGTTATTTAGATTCAGTCACCTATCCCTGGATCCACAGAAGTAGAAATAACCTACATCATCTTAACCATCATCATAACACCAATAATAAGAGTAGCAGTTCCTATTTACAAAAGACCTGCTCATGTGCCTGGCACCATACTAGATGTTTAACTGTGTTATTTCATTTAGTCCTCAAAATAGGCTTATGAAATTGGTTTTATAAACCCATATTTTACAGAGGAGGAAACCAAAAGTGAGAGAAGAGAAGGAATTAGTTCAAGATCACCCAACTAGAAAGTGCTTAGGTTTAAAAAGTGTGAGCCTTTGAGCATTTCTTTCACCCCCTTGGAGAAACATACCATATGAATTATAAATTATTTGAAACGCCTGAAAAATTTTTGCTTAGACTATTTATAGACCAACCATGAAATTATTCGGGAATATAATCCGTGAAGCATTGGCCAAATGGATAGCACAAAATCTGCCTCCAGTCCAGACAAGCTGAATAGCCTGGTACCATGTCTATGAGCCTGTTGCAAGTTGCTATTTGAAAGGCTACACAATTAAATAATGGCCAACAAAGTGTCCATAAGCTTCAAGTCTTCCCAGGAAGGTGGGGTGCCAGGGGCACTGTCCACGATCATTTTTACACCCATAATTTACCCAGATATTAAAACTAGTTCAACCTCCCTGAAAACATCCTATTTGTTTCAAGGAATCCAGCAAAATTCTATCCAACTGAGGGCTTAGCAAAATGCCTACAACTAATCCATGGCCTGTGGGTTCACTGGGAGCTAGTTTGGGAGGTCAAAGCTTACACACAAGGGAAAACAAAACATGTGCAAATGTAGCTGAATCTTTCCTCCCAAAGCATGCTGGAAAACTCATGTAAATATACAAATATGCTGAGCTGTATTGTGAAAGGAGCCATTTGTTTTACTAAAACAAGTTGGTATGGTGCAAGATTTTTCTTGGCAAATAAACAGAACACAGTGGAAAAATTTGTAAACAATGGGGTTTTCTGGCAACTTTTTCAAAACTGAATGAATGGCCTTTCCAAAAGGTAAAAAAACCTCTTCCTTCTCCTCAATCTCCCATGAGATACTACTCACATATAATCACTTTAAAAGTCAAAGCAGATGAAGAAATACAGCCCAATGATCAGCAGAGCTTGTTACAAGGACCATTTGGTCACTAGTGAACTAACCTGCCAAAAGTTCAACTTGGGGAACTATGTAGGCCAAGCCATACTAGCCAGAATGAGAAGTCTCTCCATGATGTTCACACACTAGAGTTCAGGAGGTGAAGAAATCACTCCTCTTCCCAGAATTCCTCTAAAGTGTAGTCATCGTTACAGTGACGGGGGTTTAAATAAAGGAATTGTTTTAATTACCAAATGTCGCCACAGAGACCAAATGTTCTTGCTTAAACACAGGTTTCGTTGGAAACGTGTTGGTTGACGGTCAAAATATAGAGGAGAAAAGTTCCCCGGAGATAAGGTGTATGATGTTGGCTTCAGAAAACTCTGCTTAGTATGGTCACACCTCCCTCCTAAGCAGATTCCAGACCAAGTGGATGAAGTCTGTCTTTAGCAACCTGTACATCTTTTTTTTCTGCTTAGCCATTCAAGACGGCTGAACACACATACACGCCATTTTGAAGTCACCGACTCATTTCATTCCTTAACATTCTCAGAAGTACATTTACATCATGCATGTGCTAAAGATCCAAAGGACTGTGAATTAGATCTCTTCTTAGATCAATTTATGTCTACAGTGTTTTTTACATGAGAATTTTATACACTTTACCATGAATAAATTTTGTAAAACTCCACATAAAAAGTGTACATTGGGTTTTGCAATCCAGTCCCAGTTCCTCTTCCCTAAGGAACTGGTGGTAACCCTTAATTATCACAACTAAGGGACTCATTCAGGTACAATTCTAGATCCTTCACTTTGTATCCCGCAGTAGGCTTATTTCATCTGGGATGTACTGGGATGTATCCTTACTTCAGGGTTTCTGCCTTCAAATCTCATAGATGTTCCTTAAGCACTGAAAGCCTATCTCTTCTCAACCAAGTAACCACTGTTAACAATCTGTTAACCTGCATGTATATTTTTATACTCTTCTGCATGCTCATTTTAATATGTTTATATATACGTAATTTGATATACATGCTAATATAGGTGTTGGGAATTCTCTTTGATTTTCAAGGATCAGGCGACACATATATATATATGCTTTTTTGCTCACTTAAGAGTTTCTCACGGAAATCCCTCCAAATATCAATTTAGTTCATTCCTTTTAATGGTTGCTTAATAGTTCATAGTGTTTGCCAGAATTTAATCAACCATTTTTCTGTTGATGGGGATACATTTTATTTCCTGGGGTTTTTTTTTCCACTTAAAACAGTACTACCCAATTAGAAGGAAAGTATAATGGAGATATATAAAAGCTGAATCCCTCCAAATATTAATTTAGCTCATTCCTTTTAAACGTTGCTTAATAGTTCATAGTAAGTGTTTGTCGGAGTTTAATCAACCATTTCTCTGTTGATGGGGATTTATTTTATTATCTATCTTTTGCCAGTTAAAATAGTACCATCCAATTAGAAGGCAAGTACAGTGGATAGATATATAAAAGCTTAATCTGTATAGCTAAGAGGACACGAGTCCTATTCCAAATAGAACACCAATGAGGGATTATACGCACATACTTTCTATTCCTTTGTCCCTCTCCTCATCCCTTATCACCACCTGTAACTGTGTAGTGGTAGCCAGCTGGCCTCTCTGTTTCCACTTGCCTTTCTACATTCCATTTTTTACATATCAGCCAAAGAATTGTGAAAATAGTAAGCCACTTTATTTCATTCTCTTGCTCAGAAACTTCCATCAACTTCCTTTCATGTAAAGAACGAAATCCATGGCCAAGCAAGTTTTACAGAATCTGGTCCTTGGCCACCTTTCCAATCTTATTACCTGACACTCTCCACACACTCATCTCACAAACCAAATTCTCTTTCTTGTGGTTCCTCAACTGCACCAAGAAGCCTCCAACTACTGGTCTCTTCTCCTAGTGTTCTTTGTGCCTGAACCCTTTTCCAGAAGTCCTTGATTCCCTCCTTTACTGTATTCAAGCATCTGCTTAAAGGTCTTCCCCTTTGAGAAACCTTCCCTAATTATCATACTTAAAATAGCCACCTACCTTACTATATTTATCTTCAAATCCCTGGTCACTACCTGACACTACATTGCATAATTATATATTTTCCTCCATTAGAATGTAAGCTCCATGCCTTGCCCTCCATAGTATCCCTAGGCCCTGGAAGGGTGGGTGGCACTTAGTAGGTGCTAAATAAGTGTTTGATGAATAAATGAGTGAACATTAAATAAATGAAAAGGGTTGAGAAGGGAACATCATGAGATAGATACAATACATGTAGAATTTGAGTCTTTTAGGAGAGTGGTAGCGGGAGACGTTTTGCCTGGATTGGCTCCCGCATGCACTTCATCTTATATTAGTACTTGATGTTACTAAACCTTCTCTACAAGCATAGACAGTTAAAATTTTCCATGAAAGCAAACACTTGTGTAATGGCCCTAAGGATACACTATGCCATTTGTACTATTGCACGCAGTTGCCTGAGTTTCCATTTAATTTCACTCTTTGTGGTCTCTCTGAGTGTGAATGGCAGAGTTATTAGTGGAGACCAATGACTAGTGAGAAAAATATCCCTGTATGTGAAGGGTGTTTTGTTTCCTTTTGGGAGTTGTATGAAAAGGAATAACGGAAAATGGATGCTGAGTTGTATTATTTCTCCTTTGAGTCCAATATAATTTTCTTTCCTTTGAATCCAATATAACTCAAAAGGCGGATACTCCCATTATCTCCTATTTACAAGTATTCATAGTTTGCATATGGATTTGAGCTTCAGTGAAAACAGCTAGTTAACTAGAATGGAACAAGCATTCTATGAAATGGGAAGTGTTTGAGGATTCTATTAAGCAGAATATGAGCAGACAGGATTAACTCTAACTATTTTTAATGAACAGCCTATCTGTTGACTTGTCATGATTTTACTGTTGTTCTGCTCCTAGGGCTTTCCTTCGGAGGCAGCAATTGAGCTGAGTGTCTCCACTGTAAGCTTTGCAGAATCCAATTTCTTTTTTTTTAATGTTTATTTATTTTTGAGACAGAGAGAAACACAGAGCATGAGTGGGAAAGGGGCAGAGAGAGAGGGAGACACAGAATCCGAAGCAGGCTCCAGGCTCCGAACTGTCCGCACAGAGCCTGAAGTGGGGTTCCAACCCATGAACCATGAGGTCATGACCGGAGCCAAAGTTGGGAGCTCAACGAACTGAGCTACCCAGGCACCCCAGAATCCGATTTCTTATTACTTGGAAGACTCGGAAAATATCCTAATGGATGGAAGGAGGTAAGTTGACCAGATGGTAGAAAGACTTGAGATTCATATGAGAAAAATCAGCCCATAAATCCATTTACCATTACTACAACAAACAGAGTAGACTGTGCCTTCTTTAGCTTGGGTTCTCTCCCTTCATCCTTACCCGTACCTGCAGACATTTTTTATGTTTATTTTGACTTAATTTCATCTGAACCAAGATGTTGACAAAGACAGTAAAGTAGAGTGCATAAGCTTATTTTTTTAATTTATCCAGGAGTCATATAGCTTATTATTTGTTAGACATTGCTCTAAGCATTTAAAAAGTTATTTAATCTTCATGTCAACTTTATGCGATCAAAGCTATGATTAATGGGTTTATTGGTTTGTCCACGTCACATAGCCAGAGGCCAGCAGACCCAGGATTTGACCTAGCACTATGCATAAAACCATAATTGTGCTGCCGTATACACCACTTGCCTCTGGCAACATGGAGAGAACCAAAATCTTATTTACAACTTTTTCTTTTTAATTAAAAAAGCTATATGTAAAAACTGTCGATTAAAAAATGAAATAGCAACAAAAAGCAACCACTATTTTCTGTTGTATAGCATATCTACCACTTTTGCAAAACCAACTGGGAGGAGAAAGCTTTGTATTTAAAGACAAAAATGGGTAAAATATTAGTGCTGGATTTGGTCCTGGATTTAGGTTACACAACTATTTGCCAGTGATAATTTCACTTGCACTGATAACTTAAAAACCTGTTCCAGAAATGGTTCTGTTTCACAGGAACACCCATTTATAAACCTTGTAATCTGTGGGTAATTCCTATAGGATTTCATTTGCCCCAATTTTCACAAACAAAGTTAGGCTTGGTTTGTGCTCTCTATATACATTTGACTGTATGTAATTAAGAATATATGATCTCAGTGTTCCTATTATATCTAATATTATTTTATAGCAATTTTTCAGAATGTTCTGTACTGTGGGGAATTTGTCTCATGTAATGTAATACGAGGCAGGAATTGAAAAAGAAATTATATGCTTTTAGAGGGAAAAAATGTTAAGGAGAAACTGTTTATAAAATATATAAACTAACAACAAGGAGTTGAAGAATTGCATCTCACTACAAGCTTACGTTTTACAGTTCCTCTCTCCCTCAATCTGAAATCTCAAACAAGATCTGTTCTCCTTCTTCCAGAAGAGAAAATTTGGTTACAGGTTAACTGCTGGATAGTCTAGGGTGTTGTGGCCAGTTTGCAGTAGAGTAAGGACTTAGAAATTTACGCTAATTAAAGCAATCAATAAGAAACATTTCCTGCTTTATCAAAATGGTAATAATCCAAGGTATACTTTTAAAGCAGCTGACAAGTCCAAACTCCACACCCGAAAAGCAAATAATCCAGTGAAGAAATGGGCAGAAAACATGAATAGACATTTCTCTAAAGAAGACATCCAGATGGCCAACAGGCACATGAAAAGATGCTCAATGTCACTCCTCATCAGGGAAATACAAATCAAAACCACACTCAGATATCACCTCATGCCTTTAGTCAGAGTGGCTAAAATGAACAAATCAGGAGACTATAGATGCTGGAGAGGATGTGGAGAAACGGGAATCCTCTTGCACTGTTGGTGGGAATGCAAACTGGTGCAGCTGCTCTGGAAAACAGCGTGGAGGTTCCTCAAAAAATTGAAAATAGACTTACCCTATGACCCAGCAATAGCACTGCTAGGAATTTACCCAAGAGGTACAGGAGTGCTGATGTATAGGGGCACATGTACCCCAATGTTTATAGCAGCACTTTCAACAATAGCCAAATTATGGAAAGAGCCTAAATGTCCATCAAGTGATGAATGGATAAAGAAATTGTGGTTTATATACACAATGGAATACTACGTGGCAATGAGAAAGAATGAAATCTGGCCTTTCATAGCAACGTAGATGGAACTGGAGAGTGTGATGCTAAGTGAAATAAGTCATACAGAGAAAGACAGATACCATATGTTTTCACTCTTATGTGGATCCTGAGAAACTTAACAGAAGACCATGGGGGAGGGGAAGGAAAAAAAAAAGTTAGAGAGGGAGGGAGCCAAACCATAAAAGACTCTTAAAAACTGAGAACAATCTGAGGGTTGATGGGGGAGGTGGGAGGTAGGAGAGGGTAGGTGATGGGTATTGAGGAGGCCACCTGTTGGGATGAGCACTGGGTGTTGTATGGAAACCAATTTGACAATAAATTTCATATTAAAAAAAAAGAAAATATGGTAAAGGGGCATCTGGGTGGCTCAGTCAGTTAAGCATCTGACTCGGCTCGGGTCATGATCTCATACTTCATGAGCCACACCAGGTTCTCTGCTGTCAGCACAGAGCTCACTTCAGACCCTCTGTTCCCCTCTTTCTCTCTCCACTTTTTCCCTTCTTGCTCTCTAAACAAAGTATTAAAAGAAACAAAGTATTTTTAAAAAAAGATGTGCTATATATGTACAATGGAATACTACTCAGCCATCAAGAATGAAACATTGCCATTTGCAACCACATGGATGGAGCCAGAATGTATTATGCTAAATGAAATAAGTCAATCAGAGAAAGACAAATACCATACGATTTCACTTACGTGTGGAATTTAAGAAACAAAACAGATAAATATTTGGGAAGAGGAAAAATAAAAGAGGAGAGAGGGAAACAAACCACAAGAAACTCTTAATGATAGAGAACAAACTAGCGGTTGAAGGAGCTAGATGGGTAATGGGTATTAAAAATGCACTTTTTATGATGAGCACTGGGTGTTGTATATAAGTGATGAATCACTGAATTCTACTCCTGAAACCAATATTGCACTGTATGTGAACTAAAACTTAAATAAAATTACTTTTATAAAAAATAAAATAAATAAATAAATAAATAGTAAAGCAGGTAACAAGAAATGTTTGAAGCCTGTATGAGAAAAATTATAAAATTCTCTGAAACTCACCAAACACACTGTGTTGTTGAGGGCTCCACATCGTATACACGTCATTTCTCCCTACACTTATTTTACAAATTAATAAAATCCAAATAAAAATAGCTCTTGATTTTTTTCAAAAACTAGACAAGTTAGATATAAAGTCTGGAAGAAGAAACGTGCAATAACAGTGAGCAAAAATCTTAAAACAAGAGCAATGTGAAGGTATGATCTTACTGTATATTAAATATACACTAAAGCCCTTATAATTAAAATAGGGCTGGGGGCGCCTGGGTGGCGCCGTCGGTTAAGCGTCCGACTTCAGCCAGGTCATGATCTCACGGTCCGTGAGTTCAAGCCCCGCGTCGGGCTCTGGGCTGATGGCTCGGAGCCTGGAGCCTGTTTCCGATTCTGTGTCTCCCTCTCTCTCTGCCCCTCCCCCGTTCATGCTCTGTCTCTCTCTGTCCCAAAAATAAATAAAAAATAATAATAATAATAAATAAATAAAATAAAATAAAATAAAATAGGGCTGATGGGGGTGCCTGTCGGGAGCAGTCGCACAGTGTGCAACTCTTGACCTCAGGGCCCTGAGTTCAAGCCCCACATTGGACCTGGAGCCTGCTTTAAAAATAAATAAATAGATAAAATAAAAGAGCACTCATGACTGAACAGACCAATGAAATAGAAAATTGAGGGGCGCCTGGGTGGCTCAGTCGGTTAAGCTTCCGACGTCGGCTCAGGTCACGATCTCGCGGTATGTGAGTTCGAGCCCCGCGTCGGGTCTGTGCTGACAGCTCAGAGCCTGGAGCCTGTGTCAGATTCTGTGTCTCTCTCTCTCTCTGACCCTCCCCTGTTCGTGCTCTGTCTCTCTCTGTCTCAAAAATAAATAAACGTTAAAAAAAAAAATTTATAAAAAAAAAAAAAGAAAATCGAGAAATAGACCAAAGTACACATAAAAATTAAATATAGAATAAACACAGCATCACAAATAATTGGAGGAATTGAGGGTTTTTAAAGTTTATTTATTTATTTTGAGAGCGAGAGAGAGACAGAGAGCGCTGGAGGGGCAGAGAGAGAGGAAGAAAGAGAGAATCCCAAGCTGGCTCCATACTGTCAGCACAGAGCCTGATGTAGGGCTCAAACCCACCAACCATGAGATCAAGACCTGAGTGGAATCCAAGAGTCGGAGGCTTAACCCAGGTGCCCCGGAAATGACTTTTTAATAAGCATCTTGGAGACAACTAGAGGGTCATATAGGGGGTGGGGAATGTATCCGACTCACAACCAAGTGAATCGGGGATCTAAATGTAAACACAAAAACAAAAACACCATAAAAATACTAAACAAAAGCATGACTGAATTTCTTAATAATCTGAGCTTGGGGAATACTTTCCTAATCATGACTCAAAACCAAGAAGCAATAAGGGAAAAGACGGATATATTTGACTACATTTCTTACGAATTTAAAAATAACAACTTTTTACAAGGCAAAAAAACTCCACAAGCAAAGTAAAAACACAAATGACAAGCTAAGAAGAGTATTTGCAATTTGTATCACAAAGGGTTAATAATATCCTTACTATGAAAAGATCATATCCATCAAAATAGGTTAGATTTGCTGTAGTAACAAACAACCTGAAAAATCTCAAAGACAGAAAATGTTACTTCTCACTCACGCTGCATGTCCAGGGTAGATCAGCCGGGAGCTCTGTAATTATGTGGCCTCAGGGACCCAAACTTGTGGAGGCACCATCTCAATGTATGCTTCCCCAATCGCAGAGGCAATCCCCAAAATTTAAAAATAAATAAGCGTAGGGGTGCCTGGGTGGCTCGGTTGGTTAAGCGTCAGACTCTTGATTTCCGGTCAGGTCATGATCTCATGGTTCGTGAGATCGAGTCCCACCTGGAGCTCTGCTCTGACAGTGTGGAGCCTGCTTGGGATTCTCTCTCCCTCTGTCCCTCCCCTACTCATGCTATCTCTCTCTCTCTCAAAATAAACTTTAAATACATAACTAAATAAGCAAGCTAGCCTAACTGAATATAAAGTTGACAGCATAACCACATAGAGAAGGATTGTTTCAAGTATTTCAAAATACACTATTTGTATTACACATTAATAGTGGGATACATCCTAAGGATACAAAGAACCACAAAAAACATCTTAACATTTAAATGTCTGTTGTTTAGTAGTGATAATTCTTTGGGGGTTTTTTTAAATTTTTTTTTTTAACGTTTATTTATTTTTGAGATAGGGAGAGACAGAGCATGAACGGGGGAGGGTCAGAGAGAAAGGGAGACACAGAATCCGAACCAGGCTCCAGGCTCCGAGCAGTCAGCACAGAGCCCGACGCGGGGCTCGAACTCCCGGACCGGCGAGATCGTGACCTGAGCCAAAGTCGGACGCTCAACCTACTGAGCCAACCAGGCACCCCATTTCTTTGGTTTTTAATGTTTATTTGGTTTTGAGAGCGAGAACCAGTGGGGGAGGGGCAGAGAAAGAGAGAGGACACAGAATTGGAAGCAGGCTCCAGGCTCTAATCTGTCAGCGCAGAGCTGATGTGGGGCTCCAACCCATGAACCTTGAGATCATGACCTGAGCTGAAGTCAGATGTTCAACTGACTGAGTCACCCAGGCACCCCTAATATGACTGTTATTTTGAAACTATCATATATAACTCTAATATTATATATATTTGGATAAAGTAAATAAGTAATACGTTAATGTGATTAGAAATGAAGCTTCAATTATAAGAGAACAGAGGTGTACGTGTAAAGTCAAAATGATTAAATAAAAACCTTGTATCTTACGTTTGAATATGAAATATCACAATGAATTCATAATTCACTTTTCTCTTTCTAAAAAAGAAATATTTATTAAGGTCCTGGGAAAAATGACAACTCAGTAGTAATAAACACATCTAGCACTCAGACCTCAAAACACCATGTTCTAGGTTGCACAAGTAATATACAAGATGAGCCTGAGAACTTGTCATGCCAGAAGCAAGAAGTCAGAGAATACCAGGGTCGTGCAATAAGGACATAGAAATGAACTCAAATGAACCCACTGGCTAAAGAGGGCTCTCACAAAGCGAAGACATTTTTAGCATCAAACAAACAAAAACAAAAACATAAACAACAAGTGTTGGCGAGGATATACAGGAAAAGAAACCCTCCTGCACTGTAGGTAGGAATGTAGGCTGGTGCAGCCACTGTGGAAAACAGTATAGAGACTCAAAACATTAAAATAAAATTATCATATAATTCAGTAATTCTACCACTGGCTATTTACATAAAGAATATAAAAACACTAATTCAAAAAAGATATATGTACCCCTGTGTTTATTGCAGCATTATTTACAATAGACAAATTATAGAAGCAATCCAAGTATCCACTGACAGATAATTGAGTAAAGAAGATTGATATATATAATGGAATATAATTCAGCTATAAAAAGAATGAGATCTTCCCATTTGCAAAAACATAGATGGAGCTAGAACATATAATGCTAAGTGAAATAAGTCAGTCAGAGAAAGACAAATACATTTCATTTCACTCATATGAGGAATTTAAGGAAAAAAACAAAGAAAAAAAGAGACAAACAAAA
Organism: Neofelis nebulosa; assembly: GCF_028018385.1. Taxonomy (NCBI): domain Eukaryota; kingdom Metazoa; phylum Chordata; class Mammalia; order Carnivora; family Felidae; genus Neofelis; species Neofelis nebulosa. The sequence goes on along the minus strand of NC_080782.1, from coordinate 35,587,563 downwards.
AACAGACCCTTTTTAAAGATATTTTTAAGTTTATTTATTTTGAGAGAGAGAGAACAGGAGAGGCAGAGAGAAGGGGAGGGGGAGAGAATCCCAAGCAGGCTCTGCACCATCAGCACAGAGCCCGATGTGGGGCTCAAACTCACGAACCATGAGATCATGACCTGAGCTGAAATCAAGAGTTGGACACTTGAGTGACTGAGCCACGCAGGTGCCCCAAGATTCGTAACTGTAGAGAACAAACTGGTGGTTACCAGAAGGGAAGTGGATGTGGGATTAAGAGGACACTTACCATGATAAGCACTGAGTACTGTATAGAATTGTTGAATCACTATACTGTACAGCCGAAACTACTATAACACTGTATGTTATTATACTGGAATTTTTAAAAAAACATCAAATATATAAAAATCTATGAGTTTATCAATACCGAAAGAAAAAACTACAACAATCACCTCTTCAGTCACCACTGAATCTCTAAGGGCACCAACTCACTACGCAAAAATAATAAACTGATACTATAGGGAAATAATTAACTATTTATCCTGTCTCTTTGGCACAAACTCTACCTGAGGGCAACTAAATTGTGGTTGGGAACAAGAACACCAATGTTACTGCAGGAAGAGTAATAAAACTATGCAGTCATTGATGGCTGCTAAGACCGTTAGGTAAAGGTTGCTGGGAACCTCTGAGATAGGAATCAGGCTGAAAACACCTAAACACCGTGTCAGCATCCTTAAAAGTGAGAGAACTTGACATTGTGTGCCTCCTCGCGTGATGTAATAAGAAGTACACAGCACCTCCTATGAAGTAGCTCAAAAATTGTTTTAACTTGAATATTATGGTCTCTAAATTGAACAACCAATTTACAGGAAGTATGTGAGACAATTAGGAACAAACAAACTAAATGATGCCGCGAAGATGCAGTCAGCCAAATCCAGAGTGAGGCACATTCAAGTAGCACCCATGACTTGGTTTCTTCAACAAAATAACGTCATCAAAGAAAAAGGGGATGAAAAGGAAGAGAACCTGTTACAGACTGAAGAAAATTCAACAGACATTGTAACTAAATCTAAATTAGGCTTTATTTGTATTTTCCTTCTAACAAGCCAACTAGAAAAGACATTTTTGAGAAAACCGGCAAATTTTTAAATGATCTTAAATTTTAGATGATATTAAGCAATTGATGTTATTTGCATTAGATTATGACAATAGTGTTGTGATGATATTTTTAAGCCCTTAATTGTTAGTAATATGTACTGAAGTATTTATAGATCAAATGATGATGAAGTCTGGAATCTGCTCCCAGTCCTTGGTGGGAAAGGGAAGCAAGTCAAGGCATGGGGGCCTGGGGGCCCGGGGGCCTGGGGGCCTGGGGGCCTGGGGGCAGAGATCAAATTGGGAAACTGCTGACAATTGTTGAAGCTGAGTGATGAATATATTGGAGTTTAGTACTAGTTACCTTTGCTTTTATGGATTTTTGAAAATTTCCTAATAAAAAGATTTTTTAAGACTCTTGGTCAAATTCAGGTGTGACATCGTCAATTATCAACAGCTCTACCCAGAACCTGTCTACCTGATCTTGCCCGGTATGTTTAAGAAGTATATATGTCCTGTACTTGATACACTCACATGATGCTCTGCTCATCTTCCCTCCTCCTTACTCACTGAGTATCCCAATTCTACACTGCCTTAAGGCCAAGGAAATAAATGATTGGCTAAAGCCCTAAAAATTAATAGACAACGTGCGTCAGCTGGTTCCCAAGCTAGTGACATCATAAAAGCATTTGACTGAGGGCCAGCCTGGGTTACAGTAATATGGGTTAACTTATATCAGATTGAGAAGTGTGTTTGTCAGGACTCTTCATGCGGATGTTCCAGAACAATGACAATATTTAGATATCAAAGCTGAATGAAAAATGAAACATTCCCAAGATTCATAAACTGGATTTACAACCCTTCTCTGGCACCACTGCTTTCTCTATGGACCACATCACAGAAGGATCTGATTAGAAATAGAATACACAGAGAGGGTATGTGACGATTTTGCAATCCTCTGATGCTTCAGGGCTAGCAGGCTGGATGTGCAAACAACAACACTATCAAATGATCCCCGAACAACATCTTAAATCCCTTTTTGAAATATTTCGTACCATTGAGAAAAGAAAATTGTGACACAAAAGTCCATTGTAAAGACTCTGTTATGCCATTTCAATTGATAAAAACTAAACTCTTGAAAAATTCTTCTGAGTCATAGAAGGCACACGGATTTTGGAGTCAGGCCAACATGCATTCAAATTCTGTTTTAATCACTTACCCAGGTGTCTGTCCCATGGGCAGACTGTTTAACTGCCTAGGCCTTACTTTCTTCATTTGTCAAGCGGATATGAAAATGCCTTTTTAACAAAGCTATGGCAAGGATTAAAGATAACTTTACACACACACACGAGTGTTTAGTAAAACACATAATAAGGACTAAATAAATTATAGCTATTACAGTTACATGAGTTGGATTGATGAAATGTTCTAGCCATTTTAGAAGGGAGGCTCTAAAACGACCTTGTTACACTAGAAAAAGAGAATTCAACAAACCATTTTAAAGACTACTTCAGATGCATAACAAGACATGAACACGTTATGGATCATTTATCAAAACTGAATACATGCCTCCTCTGATGTGGTAGAAACAGATCTCTAACTCAACTTACAAAAGCCAAAATTGTATTACTGAAAATACCTTGGGGGAAAAGAACTGTTGGTCTGAGGAAATTTGAGTTCTCCGTTTCCTACTATCACTCATGAAGTTCCCTTTGGTCCATGTGCCTCATCACATTGATTGCTTCTCAATTCCTGCCTGGTCTGGTGTGCAGTTCCCATGCCTATGCTCACCTTGTGTGCTCATCCATTATCTCGCCTCTAAAATTTGTGTCATGTAAATACTGTATTGTCCATTTTCTATAATATAACTCCATAAATTTATTAGTAAGGTCATTTCTAATGTGTGATAATTTGAGTAGACTTTTACTTATAGCTTTGCAAACCTACCATTTAAGGAACAAACTCCTTGTGTAATCATGCCTTCAGTTAGCTTTGGCATTCACCAAACACTTTGTGTAAGTTTGTAGTGATAATAACAATAATAGCTAATATTTACTGAGCACCCGCGATGTGCTAATAACACTAAGTGTCTAAAATGCATTAAATAGCATAATCCTAGTAACACCTGTATAAAGAAGGTGCTGTTATTATGTCCATTGTATAACATGGAAACTGAAACTTAGAAAAGTTCACTACTTTCTGGAGTTCACATAAATAGTACATGGAGGAACCGAAATAAGAGCTCAGTAAGTCAGAATCTGGAATCCTTCCTATTACTCCTTTCACCTACTTGTATTTAGGATTCTGTCCTGTAGTTACTGTATAAGCTCTTACTATTATTTTTCAAATAAAAAGAACACAAGTCCCAAACCAGTGAAGATCGAGTCTCATTCATCTGTGTGTCCCCAGTGCTTTAACCTGAACCCTGGCACATATATAGACAACATTTGATGAATGAATAAATCAATTGATTTCACACAAAAATGTAAAATTTTAGTAAAGTTGTTAGATTTTCTTTTTTTGTTGTTTGTTTTGTTTTATTTTGTTTTTACTGTAAGCTCTAACCTCTGTCTTTTTTTAGTTTTTTATTTGAGTTCCAGGTAGTTAACATACATGTAATATTGGTTTTAGGTATACAATATGGTGATTCAGCATTTCAATCAACACCTGGTGCTTATCACAAGTGCAGTCCTTAATCCCCATCACCTATATAACCCATCCCTCCACCCACCTCCCCCTCTGGTAACCCTCACTTTGTTCTGTATAGTTAAGAGTCTATTTCTTGGTTTGCCTCTCTCTCTCTCTCTCTTTTTTTCCTCTTTGCTTGTTTGTTTTGTTTGTTAAATTCCACATATGAGTAACATCATAGGCCTTACTTCCAACTTCACTAAGAAAATAGAAACCATCAGAAGAGTACCTTCCGGGTACCTGGGTGGCTCAATTAAGCATTTGACTTTGGCTCAGGTCATGATTTCATGGTTCATGAGTTCGAGTCCCACATTGGGTGAGCTCAAGCCCCACTTGGGTAAAAACATGAGCCCCACTTCAGGTGAGTCCCACTTCTCTCTCTCTCTTTCTCTCTGCTCCTTGTTGACTTGCACCCTCATTTTCGCTGTCAAAAAAAAAAAAGAGTACCTTCCACATGTTATTCCCATCACTTCTACTATTCTATCACCCTGTCTTCTTGCCTTTTAGAAACAGTGAACTGCCCATGGTCCCATGGGGGGGCCAACTCCTCCACTTGTACATGATTCCCATCTGCTTTCACTTAAACCAAGGCCATGGCTTCTAGGGTTGATCCTACTCTCTTCTGAATCACCAGTTCTACTCTACTGGATCAGCATCATTGTTTTCTTCTTCTTGAAACACTTTCTTCCCTTGGCTTATGAGACATCACTCCCTCTTGGTTCTTTTCCTAACTTTAGGGAATGTTATTATTCAGTCTCCTTTGATGATTATTCTTTTTTATCTTTCAAAATGTTAAATGCTCAAGTATTAAGTCCTCATCTGTTCTCTACCTGTACTCATTCCTAGGTGAGCTCAAGTCTATGAATTCCATATATAACTTCATGACCCCCAACCCCAATCTCTCCCCTGAACTCTTGTCTTTTATACATAACATGTCCACTTGGATGAGTAAAGGCATCTAAAATTTAATATGTCCAAAATTGAAGTCTTGATTTCCAATCCCAAAACCTACTCTTTTCCAAGTTGTCTCCATTCATTCCGATGAATGGCAACTCCATCTTTCTTCTTGTTCAGGACAAAAATCTTGGAGTGAACCTTGACTCTTTTCATTCCACATCCACTCATTCTGTCAGCAATGAGTTGGCACTATCTGTTGGCACTATCTCATCTCAACAACAAGTATAGAATATGATGACTGCTCCCCTCCACTGCTCACATACTAAGTGGAACCACTGACATTTTACCTAGAGATTATTAGCTTCCCAACTGGTATCCCTGCTTTTACCCTTGCTCACTTTTAGTCTGTTCTCAACAGAATGGCAGAGTGATCTTTTTAAAAATGTAAGTCATCCCTTCCTCTTTGCTTTCCCTTTCTTTTCCTTCCTTACCTCTTCCCTAAAAATTGGGTTCTAAAGCCACTAGGAGAAGCAGAGCAAGGTAGGCATCCCCTGGATTAGGGTAGTGGTGGTGGCCCAGAGTGAAGCATCATAGCCTTGAGTGGATTAAGTAGAGTGTCCATGAGGAGGGCTTCCTGTCACAGGGAGTCAGAGCCTTGAGGGGAGGAAAAATAGGGTGAGGAGGGCATCCATAGAAAATGGTGACCCAGGATAGGGAATCACAGCCCAAGCAGAGTACAGAAAGGACCAGCATGAAAGAAGAGTCCAGCATGGGATGTCAGAACCCAAACAGGGTAATAAGGACATCCATGCAATATGGCAGTCTGATGTGGGGTGTCCAATGGAGGGGTGTCCTGTGAAAGATGAAGGAGTCCACATGGGTGTGGGGAACAGACAGGCATGAGACATTAGACTCAGGATCCCAAACAGGGAGAAGACCTTCACAAGGGAGTGTGGCCGGGCTTATCAGAATCCAAGTGAGGTAAGAAGGATATCCATACCACTGTTACCATCTAGACACTAGAGTGTGTCTATACAGGTAAGTGACCAAATTACAGAAGTCAAGACCTAAGCAAGATGAAGAGGATGTCCAAGCACAAAGGCAGCCCAACAAGGGGAAATAAGAGTCTGAGCAGAAGATGTATCCATGCAGAGAGGGAGCTGAATGTGGGTGTCAAAGCCCAAGCGGGACCAGGATCTATATAAGAGGGGCAGGTAGGCATGACATATTGGACCTCCAAGGAAATAACAAGAGCATCCACCAGGGAGGGTACAACAGCAGCATTAGGAATCTGAAAATCAACAGGGGAGCTGGTCAAACAAGGAAATATATTTAGGGTAATGGGAGCAAATGCTTTCACTTTTGAGTTACAAATACAGAAAGAGAAAAAAAATAGAATCAGATAGGAATTAATAAATATTGATGTGAACTCATGGTTTCCAATATATAAAGAGAAATAAATATAATTTTAAATAGATATATATGTGGTTGTGTGTATCTATGTGTATGTACCTAGATTTTTAAAAATTAAATAATAAACTTTTTACAAGGAACAGGTCAAAAACATAAGGGCATAGAACTGGTACAGCCACTCTGGAAAACAGTATGGAGTTTCCTCAAAAAATTAAAAATAGAACTACCCTACAACCTAGCAATTGCACTAGTAGGTATTTATCCAAAGGATACAAAAATGCTGATTCAAATGGGCACATGCACCTCAATGTTTATAGCAGTGCTATCGACAATAGCCAAATTATGGAAAGAGCCCAAATGTCCATCAACAGATGAATGGATAAAGATGTCATATAGATATAGGATGGAATACTATTCAGCGATCAAAAAGAATGAAATCTTGCCATTGGCAACAACGTGGATGGAACTAAGTGAAATAAGTTAGTTAGAGAAAGACAGATATCAGATGATTTCACTCATATGTGGAACTTAAGAAACAAAACAGATGAACATAGGAAGAGGGAAGCAAAGATAAGATAAAAACAGAGAGGAAAAAAAAGATAAAAACAGAGAGGGAGACAAACCATAAGAGACTCTTAAATACAGAAAACAAACTGACAGTTGCTGGCAGGGTGTTGGGTGGGGGCATGGGCTAAATGGGTGAGGGGCATTAAGGAGGGCACTTGTTGGGATGAGCACTGGGCATCATATGTAAGTGATGAATCACTCGATTCTATTCCTGAAATCATTACTATACTATGTGTTAACTAACTTGGATTTAAATTTAAGAACAACAACACATAAGGACATAGAAAAGTTGAAAGTACAATTATCAAAAAAGATATATCATGCAAAACTAAAGAGGAAATCAAGAGCCAAATTCTGAACAATTTAATATGACACACTAAGGACTCTGGATCTAAGCACCATGATGGGTTGGGTAGTAAGAGATGCAATCTAGTTCATGAGCAAGACCGGTTCGTGGGTGAGAAATTCAGTCGCTATGGCAATTGGGTAACTCCAAGAATGCTAAATTGAGATAATAACGGTAACACTTTAATGAAAGGAGTACAGCTCATACAACTGTGAAGTTAGGGTCTATTTTTTGTCTGGGGGAGGCCAGTTGACTATTCATGAAATCTAGCACAAGGTGACATTCGCTTGGTAAATTCACCAAACCCAGAATCTATTTGTTTCTCAGAAACAGTATCCCAGAGTTTATCAGACTCAGGAAAAATTACTCTGACAAAGCTCACAAAATCCTGGTTTATAAAACCAACATGCTGATTCATTAATATCTAATAAGAAAGAAACAAAAACAAACACAGGTCACGCTGACCAGCTTATTGTCTCCCTGTACCTACATTATAAGCCGTCCCAGAAGATGATCTAACGAACTTGGAAGCTATGTGGTTTTCCTCTGCTTCCTTCCCTCTATCTTCATTTTCTGCCCTTCTTTGCCTTGCACTGTGTCCAGAGAGACTAGCCCCAGTGGCCTTCATACATGCCCCTACCCTCCTTGCCAGAGGCTTCAGTATGGGTTCAGCTATTGAGAGGCACCAGCAGGAAATTAGAGGGTGGGAAAAGAGAAAAGTTGGGATGTTTCTTCCTTGCTCTCTCCTTGCTTGGTTCCACTTCTCTTGGCAGGACCCTCATCTCTCAAGACCACTGGGATTCTCATCATCTACGCTCCAACTCCACTGACTGGGCCCTGAGCCTGGAAATGCTACTTCCTCCCCCTTGTGTCTTCAGCCTCCAGATAGGTAATAGTTTCCAGTTGTTGCTAGTCTCTGTGGACCACCTCAGTATCCACTGTTTGTTCCCTCAACCTAACCACACCTCTGTAAATCTCTTCATTCGAATCATTCGGGCTGAATTGTCCTGCAATTTTAATGAGTAACACAGTGTGTGTGAAACACCAAACATTTTCATATTCTGCTTAGGGTGATCAATCATCCCAGCTTTCACAGGACTGGGGTGGGATTTGGGATTTTCTGTTTTCCTATCAGGATGAGTTGGTCACTCTAATCCTACCTGACTTTGACATATCTGTTTGCCACACCTTTATGGCTATTTATTTTTTTTTTCTTGAAATATGTTCATTTTGTTACTTATTACTTTCAAAACAAACTTTAAATCACTCCCTTAAATGGAAAACGAAATAACTTGCCTTTGATCGGTTCAACCAAACATAATATAGAAACAAAAATAAATGGAAACTAAGCAATAATATTCAAGTTAACTAGAAGTTATTATTTGCAAAGGGACCTGAGTGCAAGTCTTGTTCTCTCTATGCTTAAAAGGGAGATTGGTGTTAAAGGCATTAAAGGCATACTGGCCCCAAAACTAAACTTTCTGCTTACAGTGTCAGAATGTCTCATAGAAAACTGTAAGGGTAAGTGTAAGCGGATATCTTTTTCACCATATGAGTCTATGTCGCGTAAGAACGTGCATGTATTACCTACATCATTTTGTCTATGCCTTGCGGAAACAATGGTGTAGTGGATAGTCAAACACGTAACAAAATCAGGCTCTACCACTCTGCTGTCTCAATATCCACGGTAGATGTAACCAACAGACAAACTAGGTGCTTACATTGGCCTGACATAACACCCTTTACCCTAGATGGTGCTGGGATGGACATCATCACCAGGTGCTTCTGACTTTATTTCTATGATTCCCAGCCCTATTCTCATAGACAAACTTTCTTCTTTGAATACAGCAATCCTTTTATCAGGAAGTAGCCAAAGTTGGGTTGCCTGATTGGCTCAGTTGGCAGAACATGCGACTCTTGATCTCAGGGTCGTGAGTTCAAGCACCATGTTGGGTGTAGAGATTACTTAAAAATAAAATATATTTTTTAAAAAGGGAAATATCCAAAGCTTTTAAGCCAGGGACAGTTTGGTCTCTTTAAAGTCACTTTGTCCATCTCTAACCTATTATGTGTTTATTATATGTTTGAACTCTTAAAATACAATCTTATTTCTTTACATTTTATGTTTTTAGAAGCTCACATAATATTATATCAGTGTCCTACCTGTAAGTACAAGATACCCAGGCAACTTGTTGAAGTGGCAATGGGTAGGTATAGGTATAGTGGCCAGGTCTAGTGTTATAGAAGAGATGACATTAGGGCTCAGGCTACAAAGATTAATTTGTTTTCTTTAGATGGAAAGAGGGAGCAAAGTTAATCTTAGGCAGAAAGAACAGCATGTGCAAAGGCACAGAATAATGAAAAAATAAAATACATACAGGGATTGAAAGTAGTTAAACATGGCCCGGGAGTGGACTATCAGAGGACACAGCATCAATAAGAGAACCCAAAATTCATATAGTAGTAATTAGTATGGCATATAGGTAGAAGACACCAGGATTTGAGGTCAGATTTGTGCTATCTCAGCACAAAAAAATTACTCTTTGTATGACCCTCGGCAAATTCTTAACATTATAAGCCTCCATTTCCTCACCTGTAAACTGGGAAATAATACTTCTACCTATTTCATAGAATTATTATGAGGATTAAATGAAACAATATCCCTAGACCAGTGGTTTTCAACTCGGGGTAATTTTGCCCCCCTTTGAGACATTTAGTAATGTCTAAAGATATTTTTGATTATCACGACGAGGAAAGGATGAGAGACCGCTACTGACATTTAGTAGATAAAGATCAAAAACACTGCTTAGTATCCTACAACACACAGGACAGCCTCCCACAACAAAGGTTTATTTGGACTCATAATATATTAAAGATGCTGAGGCTGAGAAACCCTGGCTCAATGCGCTTACACATTGGCTCATGCCCTGGCTCATGCTTACAATGTGCAGTCAATAAATATGGCCCAGAAGGAGGAGAAGGAGGAAGAGGAGAAGGGATACAGTTGTACAAAGATGAGTTCACTGCAGCTGCTTTCTTGTTAGCTGAATGCCGAGCCATCATGACCCACTGTCATCAAATGCACCCCAGTCCCAGCCACCAGCTGTCTTTCTACCTGGACAAGTAGTTAGAGGGTAACTAATAAGAGTTATAGACTGGTGGGCCCTGGAAGTATACTCAAGCACCTGATCACAATGAAGTTTTATAAAACAGGGAGGGTGACCAATCCTCCCTACGACTGTGACACATGGCCAGCATCTTCCGTCCAATGAGCGACTATCTCAGGACAACAAACGGCAAGACTCAGTAACCAAGGTCGGCAGTTCAGTCTGTCCGCTAGCCTTGAAATGGTGAATCATCCCAACTCAGTTCTAATAGACCAGGTGTGTATTTAAAAGGGACCTCAGCACACTATTTTAACGGGTCTTGCACATAAAACCTGGGAAGCCAAAAGACTTCCGACAATCCTTCAATCCAGACAATGGTGTGGCAAAGCGAAGAATGGCTGGAGACAGGAACAGAAGATGCCCTGATGAGCGTATAGTCTCACTGAGAGCGAAGCCTTTTGCAAACGAAGCTTCAGCTAACCACGCTTTGGCGGAACAAAATACAGAAGCAAGGTTCTGCCGACAGAGGCCAGAGCCACAAACCAGAGAGCAATCTGCATGTATACATGATGTGGAAAGAACTGCTTGTCGGATGTTGGATTTTCTCAGCCACAACACACGTGCAGTGGTATCATCTTCAAACTGTGAAGGACAGTTTGATTCGTGACTACCCAGGCATGCAAGAAACCAATGAAGGATACTGCCCTACATTGACAAATTAATGTCTCAGCAGGGTAGACCAATTAAGAAATGTGTCATTTAGGGTACAGCCTACTTCCAGCATCAATTCAAACAATGTCTTTGTTTGAACTGACATTCGAGGATGATGGATAAATGCTGCGACTCTGGAGTCAGACGGAACTGGATTTGAATACTAGCTCCATCATTTGCTGACTATGCAATCTAGGAAAAGCCATTTAATGTCTCCAAATACCCATTTCCTCAGTGGTGATAATGGCAGTAATGGCAACGGGGGATGATAATAAAGGCAACTTTGTGGAGTTGTGGTGAGCATTAAATGTAACCCTTCAGGTAGAATTTCTACCATCCCCCCTAGCAGAGTAACTCTCTAGTAAATACAAGCTGTCTTGTGGCCATCATGGTCCACTTACCTTTTCCTCATATATCATCTCCTATATTTCAGCACAAAGGACACAGGTCCCGCCAATCGTATCATATGATGACAACTGTTAAGGTGGGGGCTGGGGGTCCACATACACTAAAAATAGAAGTGTAAACAAAAATTGTGATTGGGGAATCTGTTCATAATACTTCTCAGATGTGGACATACCCTTTCTTCAGCTTTGATCTATCTATTCAAACGGTTATCCTTTTCTTTTTCACATTCATATTGCCATCATTTGGGGAAGAAAAAATATTTCTCTTGAATAATTTCTTCCCCACACACTTTTCTTTCTTTGCTGTGATACTTGCCAAGCATCCTAGCAACCGTCAGGTAGTGTCAGCAACAGAAACTCCCCTGGGGGATGTTTGCCGTCAGTCACCGCAATCATTCGATCTCAGGAACTATAATGAGAAAACAAAACCATCTTTTCCTGAAATTCAAAAGAGGCTAAGCGATCGCTGCTACCGCACGTTAGGACATAAATGCCTGGTGCTCGCTTCCGCAGCACTTAGACTAGAATCGGAACGACGCAGAGATAAGAATTCCCCTGTGCAAGAACGTAATTTGTTCCTGAAACAAATACTTGGTAAAATATAAGATAAAGCAGAGTAGTAATAGGTTAGAATACTGGAATGAGAAAAAAAAGGAGGAAAGAAGTGCGAACTTAATTAAATTGACATTTTCCACGATTGTCTTGTCACTGGGAAGATATCAGTCTTTATTGTTAAATGAAACATGATGAGAAATGTCAAGAATGTTGACATTTCCTGAGGGCTTACTATGTGCCAGGCACCGTTTTAAGTCTTTAATACACATATTATTTTATATGTAAGATGGAGACTATGGCACCCTCATCTTGCAAGATGAAGGAAAGGAAGTTTATAGAGGGGAAGCACCAAGATTGCACAGCTAGGAAGGGGCAGATCTGGGGTAAAGTCCAAGTGGTATGAATCCATAGCCTTCTCTTTCAACTCCTACACTTTAATGCCTCTAAATTAAAGGAAAGGGATATTGCCGATCGCACACCATGTAAAATCTAGACAATAACCCCTTTCACAAAGAAACGTTATGAAATGAAACGATTACTCTCATAATGTAACAATTTAAATGGTTTTGCTTCCAGCCAAAGATTAATGCTGTATTTTAAGCAGAGGAAAGAGAAATTTTTAATTCACTAAGTTTGGACAGTTAGCCCATAAAACATTCAGAATTAGGTGATTTTTCTTAATGGGTTTTTTTTTTTCATTCAAGAGTTTAATATTTTTACCAAAAAGGAAGATGAGATTTTCTCCAAGTACTCTAACAACTATAAAGGGCTGTCTTAGATTTTTCTAATTTTTCATAGCCTTATTCTATTTAATTCACAAATTTCCCCTTGCTTCCCCTTCAGTGAATAAACCATAAATAAAATCTTCTTTCTAATTGGCTCACAAGCACCATCTAGTGAAGAAGCAGAATAATTACAGAACAGTTCCTGCAGATGATCACAATTTAATCTGTACTAATTAAGCCTAAATGAGCACCATTTTACCATTGTTCTAAAACAGAATGAGATTTGTTAAATGCAAATATTATGGCTAAGGTTAAAAATGTTATGTATTTTGGGGTGCCTGGGTGGCTCAGTTGGTTAAGCTCAGACTCTTGTTTTTGGCTCAGATCATGATCTCCCGGTTCATGAATTCGAGCCCCTGCATCTGGCTCCACACAGTGTGTGGGTTCTCTCTCTCTCCCTCTCACTCTGCCCCTCCCCCTGCTTGTGCACTCTCTCTCTCTCTCTCTCTCTCTCTCTCTCTCTATAAATAAATAAACTTTAAAAAAAACTATGTATTTCAAGTTTTGTTGTTCTTTTGAACTTTCAGAAATTGAGAATTAGCTTGCTTTCTATTTCCAACTCCCACTGGCCTTTCTACGACCAATGACTATGGGTCCTCAGACAGCATAAAGTGGCACATTTCACCGTAGCAATATCCCAGAGTGGCTTTGACATTTTGTTTTCTGTATCTGTCCATGCATTTCTTTTCTTCCTCCCCTTTTCATTATCACACTAAAATGATTTTTTTTAATATATTCACCTAACCATTTATCGAGAACAATCTCTGCCCTCAAGAAATTCACTATCCAGCAGATATAGACATTAGGGACATAAAGTATTACAGGTGTTATGATAGAGTATAGTGTAGAGTAGAATTAGTTCCAATCAGAATGGTGAAATAGAACTGATACCATTTTGCAATTTCATCAGATGGCAAGGTGTACATCTTTACAGTAGGAGCTCTCTTGGTCAACCTCCATTTAACCAACTCACCAGATTAACCAAAGCTCTCTATTATGTCTATAAAATGTATTGATTTACACCTACTGCTTAGTGATGCTTAGGCTAGAAAGCTACCCTAAAACGTTCATGAAACTTCTGTTCCTACCAGCTGAGTTGAATGCTCAACAAGAGGCAATTAGATTTTGTCCCAAATACATCTATGCCAGATTTAGTTGTAGTTATACAATATTAATTACACAATTTCAGTAAATACTACATCAATTTATCAAATATAAGTTCAAAAACTGGGGTGGAATCAGGTGGAAGTGAGACAAATATAGAAGATTAAGGAGAAACCATAAAAATCTAGAATGATTCTGCATTCAAACTGGTTTGAAGGTATTTTTAGATTCTTGTTCTAATTTTTCTTTAAACCTGGAAGTCTTAGGTGATGCTTATGAATATGTTTTATGCAAGAAAGACAATACACAGCATTTCTAGGATTTCAAACTTTAAAAGGGAGTGAACACAGGGTGCCTGGGTGCTTCATTCAGTTAAGCGTCTGACTTTAGCTCAGGTCATGATCTGGTGGTTCATGAGTTCAAGTTCCTCTGTGCTGACAGCTCAGAGCCTAGAACCTGGAGCCTGCTTAGGATTCTGTGTCTCCCTCTCTCTCTGCCCCTTTCTCTCCCTCTCTCTCTCTCTCTCTCTCAAAAATAAATAAAAACATTAAAAAAAAAATTTTTTAAAGGGAGTGAACAGGGCACATGGGTGGCTCAGTCGGTTAAGTGTCTGACTTCAGCTCAGGTCATGATCTCATGGTTCATGGATTCAAGCCCCAAGTCAGGCTCTGTGCTGACAGCTCAGAGCCTGGAGCCTGCTTTGGATTCTGTGTCTCCCTCTCTCTCGGCCCCTCCCCTGCTAACGAGATCACACATGCTTGCTCTCTCTCTCTTTCTCTCTCTCAAAAATAAATAAACATTAAAAAAAATTAAAACGGAGTGAACAAAAGATGATAAAAGGATTCATTACCAAGGACAATAATAAAAAGTGTCATAGAGGTATAAGAATAATGCCAAAGCAAGCAAAAGTACAAAGTGAACTCAAGATTGTGGAAAAATAGAACAATAAACTGGGCTCTTTATGTTGTATTTTGAAAAAAATGTGAACATGAGAGACACAAGTTTTCAGACCTTGGTAATAAGGAACATACAGAGGGTTGGTTTCTTCAAATGCTAGTTTCCTTTCTTCTTTGAAAAGTAGAGTGAACTCTAGCTGGGAAAGGCAGAAGAGCAGACTTTATAAAGAACCTCTTACTCTTCTAAAATGTGTCCAAATAAGATCTGTATATGCTTTTTCCAAGTATAATTTCAGAATATGCCTTGAGACTGCTAAATGTGTGGTCAGCCATCTTTGAGAAATTAAGACAAATAAGAGAAATGCTGTAAGACTGATAGAGGGCAGATATATCCCTGACGTTCCAAACATGGCAAGACGTAGATACTATAAACGATGGACTGGAAATATACTGATCATCCTCAACTACATTCTAGAACAAATTATTAAAATCTCAGGCTATGAACATTTTAAAAGGGAACAGTGTGTAATGTGAATCATGATTAGGTCATAGGAAACAAGTCCTACCAGAACTAATTCATTTCTGTTTTTGTATGTTTATTAGGTTAGTCAGTTCCTTATTTCTGTGTATTTTCAGAAGAAATTTGACAAAGCTTTTAAAGATACCCTCCTGGACAAAAAGTGAAGAAATGTGGATGCAATAGATTTATTGCTATTTGTACCTAAATTGTCCTGATTAACAGATTGATGTCAGACTTGGAGAAGAGTCTGTAGCATGTATTATTCAGTTTCATCCTACGCTCTGTGAAATAGGGGAATTATTTTCCCTCAGTGAATTCGATGAAAAAATTGATGCCATACTTGTAGGTAACACAAAGTTAGAAGCAACAGTCAACCCACTGGATGGCAGGCTTCTGGATCTTTATCGCAAAGGAAAGGAAATGGGCCCAAATGAACCAAGTTAGAAAAAAAAAAAAATACAGAGTACAAATGGGAGAGAAATGAGTTATCAGGAGCATGTGTGGAAGAATTGTCAAGGATCTTAGTTAATATAAGATCTTTTTCAATATAGGAAAAAGAAGTGTCAAGGAGGTCATGTGCTCATAGACTATGTTAATTACAGCAGTAGTATACCAGTGAGGAGCCATTTTCTGCAGTGCCTGGTCCATGCTGTCAAATATTAGCGAGATGTCCAAGAAAATGAGTCCTGAGATTTACATTGAGTGATAAGGAGATTGATTTTCAAGAGAGTGATTTCAGCTAAATAATTAGGGTAGGAGCCAAAAACAAAGGGTTCTGACAAGTGAAGAGAGTGTGAGCAAAAGTCAACTACCCATCTGAGAGCTTTGGTTGATAAAGAAAATAGCTTTCAAATAGAGAAGATAAACTAATGTTGGGATTAAACTTAAGTTCTCTTGTTTTAGAAAACCTTGATAATTTTACACAATTTCGAGCAAAAAAACAAAACTGTAATGAAAGCTGAAGAGTCTCCTGAGTCTCCTTAGATTATACAGCTTCAGCTGTGCTCTGCCGCTAATCAATAAATTTTTATATTTTATTTTGATTTTACATTTATTATATAAACAAGTATAGAAAGACTAACTTTGGGGTAATACAGAGAGTAGAATGTGGTTTATCAGAATTCTTAGGCTATAAAAAGAAGAGAGGACTCTAAACTTGAACAACTGCAGAATGAGACAATTTTCTGCAGAAACTGAATAAGCTCTGCTCTAAAGAAGCAACCTCTGTAGGAAACATGGAGCAACAGAAGTCAAGAAAGATCTCAGGTAATAGCAAAGAGGAGGACCAGTCTAGACTACAAGCTTCATAACTTTCTAGAAAGAAAGGAGTGGTAGTTAATACCAGAATCACGATGGGTTTTGTAGTTGAATTATTTGTAGCTTATAGTGTGGATATATTTGTTTAAATACATAAGGTCTACAGCTACACCATTAAAAAAAGAAAAAAAGGAAGAAAAGGAAAACTCAAGAGCAGCCTGCGCTTAGAAACAAGTAGTCCATATCCTAGCAGCAAAGCACAGGATCCTTCTCATGGCACCACACCAAAACAACAGATTCTGTATTTCTAAAAGGTGAAGAAGTCTTCTGGAAAAATCGACTGCCAAACACATGCATGAAGTTAAGCAAATGTCAAATTGGTACATTAAACTGTACTGCCTTGCTTGTTTAGCATCTCAAAGAGCTCACAATTTACAAGTAGTTCTCAACTTACCAAGATGTTGTTTTCTTAAAGTTAGTTGGCAAATCAGTTGTATGACAGCATAGTATTGTGGCTCAGAGTAGAGCCAGACTTCCCAGTTCAAATCCTGATCCCACCACCTATTTAATTCACTGGACTCTGAGCCTCTACATCTGTAAAATGGGATACCTACTCAAAGGATTATTCTTTTGTGATTAATGAGTTATCACATTGAAAGTTTTTACAGTCATGCCTGGCACATAGTGAATATTCAAAATGGTAACTATTATTATAATTAGCATGCTGATAGAAATAGGAACACAGTAAGTATTTCCTAGAACAAGAGGATCATAGGTTATAGAAAAGGCCAGGAGAGAAACAGGTCACCAGGGATTTGGTAAATGTATAGACATACCTCTCTAAATGCATAAGAGAAGACTTCTCTAGGGGCACGTGGGTGGCTCAGTAGGTTAGGTGTCCGACTTCAGCTCAGGTCATGATCTCATGGTTCGTGGGTTCAGCCCGGCATTGGGCTCTGTGCTGACAGCTCAGAGCCTGGAGCCTGTTTCAGATTCTGTGTCTTCGTCTCTCTCTGCAACCCACCCCCCCATTCATGCTCTATCTCTGTCTCTCAAAAATGAATGAATGTTAAAAAAAATTTTTTTAAGAGAAGACTTCTCTCTAGGTGGTTAGCAGAGCACATTTAAATTCCAAACAGCACACAAAGAAAATAAAAATTAATTAATTAATTAAAATGCTGAATTACATTTTAAAATTCAGTCACCAGAAGACAGTGGGAAATGCTGTATATCCTTTCTTCTTGGAGCTTTACAGAGAGTGTCATCTGTCCCTGTGATTAAAAAGAGAAAAATACCATTGAATTTTGTTTAATCCAGCATTGCCTAAACTTTTGTAACCATAGAAACCATTCTCCTCTTACCTGCCATTATCACCACATTTTTGAGAGATGCTTCTCCAGGTCAATTATTTTCCCAGATATTCTAAATTGGAGAATAAACAGCAATTATCCCTAAGGAAATAAAAGTGGAAGGTTTTGATTTCACAATGCTATGAGGATTACAAAAACACTCTTCATAAATTAAATACTGGCTAAATCATGATTGCCATTCTTGCTCAACCTGTTCAAAGTGAGAATAGTAATATTAAAATAAAATGTAAAGCTCCAACACTTCTTTTTTTCTTCTCATGTTAGTAAACCTACTATAAATGACTTTAATTATTACATACTTTAATGAAGATAAATGCGAGAACTACAAAGTGTATTGAAGCATTGTAGTTCTGACTTATTATGGTGATCATTTTGTAGTGTTCACAAATATTAAATCACGATATTGTACACCTGAAAATAATATAATATTATACATCACTTATACCTCAATTAAAATAAAGCATTACAGTTCTTCCTCAATAATCCAAAATTTTTTAATTATAAAGGGAAGCTTTTAACTATTACTGCATGGAAAAAGAGAAATACTATTTATGGCAGTCCCGTAATGTTTTTACAACACATGCTAGTACTCATGTTAACTCTTACTAGTTTTCTTATTTCTAGGAATGCTTCTATCCAGGGGTAAGAATTTAAATAGATAAGGCATTGTAAGGGAGTCCACAATGTTCTAGTAAGTCTTAGCTTCAGCATAGCACCCTTAATTTTTAATTCCCCTTTTTAAATTTTGTTTCGTGTTATTTTATTTTTTATGAATACAATTTATTGCCAAATTGGCTTACATACAACACCCAGTGCTCATCCCAACAAGTGCCCTCCTCAATGTCCATCACCCATTTTCCCTCTCCCCCACACCCCATCCACCCTTAGCTTGTTCTCTGTATTTAAGAGTCTCTTGTGGTTTGCCTCCCTCCTTCTCTGTTTGTATCTATTTTTGTCCCCTTCCCTTTCCCCATGGCCTTCTGTTCAGTTTCTCAGGATCCACATATGAGTGAAAACATATGATACCTGTCCTTCTCTGACTGACTTATTTCACTCAGCATAATACCTTTCAGTTCCATCCACTCTGCTGCAAATGGCATGATTTCATTCTTTCTCATTGCCAAGTAGTATTCCACTGAATATATAAACCACGTCTTCTTTATCCACTCATCAATCGATGGACACTTAGGCTCTTTTCACAATCTGGCTACTGTTGAAAGTGCTGCTGTAAACATTGGGGGCACAAGTGCCCCTATGCATCAGCACTCCTGTATCCCTTGGGTAAATTCCTAGTAGCGCTATTGCTGGGTCATAGGGTAGCTCTATTTTCAATTTTTTGAGGAACCTCCACACTGGTTTCCAGAGCGACTGCACCAGTTTGCATTCCCACCAACAGTTCAAGAGGGTTCCCGTTTCTCCACATCCTCAGCAGCATCTGTAGTTTCCTGATTTGTTCAGTTTAGCCACTCTGACCGGCGTGAGGTGGTATCTCTGTAGTTTTGATTTGTATTTCCCTGATGATGAGTGACGTTGGGCATCTTTTTATGTGTCTGTTGGCGATCTGGATGTCTTCTTTGGAAAAGTGTCTATTCGTGTCTTCTGCCCATTTCTTCACTGGATTATTTATTTTTTGGGTGTGGAGTTTGGTGAGTTCTTTATAGATTTTGGACACTAGCCCTTTAATTTGCAAATATCTTTTCCCATTCCATCAGTTGCCTTTTAGCTTTGTTGATTGTTTCCTTTGCAGTGCAGAAACTTTTTATCTTGATGAAGTCCCAATAGTTCATTTTTGCTTTTAATTCCCTTGCCTTTGGAGATGTGTCGAGTAAGAAATTGCTGTGACTGAGGTCAAAGAGGTTGTTGCCTGCTTTCTCCTCTAGGGTTTTGATGGTTTCCTGTCTCACAGTTAGGTCTTTCATCCATTTTGAGTTTATTTTTGTGTATGGTGTCAGAAGGTGGTCTAGTTTCATTCCTCTGCATGTTGCTGTCCAGTTCTCCCAGCACCATTTGCTAAAGAGACTCTCTTTTTTCCATTGGATGCTCTTTCCTGCATTGTCAAAGATTAGGTGGCCATACATTTGTGGGTCTAGTTCTGGGTTCTCTATTGTATTCCATTGGTCTATGTGTCTGTTTTTGTGCCAATACCGTACTGTCTTGATGATTACAGCTTTGTAATAGAGGCTAAAATCTGGGATTGTGATGCCTTCCACTTTGGTTTTCTTCTTCAATATTACTTTGCCTATTCGGGGTCTTTTGTGGTTCCATACAAATTTTAGGATTGTTTGTTCT
Organism: Neofelis nebulosa; assembly: GCF_028018385.1. Classification (NCBI taxonomy): domain Eukaryota; kingdom Metazoa; phylum Chordata; class Mammalia; order Carnivora; family Felidae; genus Neofelis; species Neofelis nebulosa. The sequence goes on along the minus strand of NC_080782.1, from coordinate 35,567,556 downwards.
AGCTTTGAGAAGAATGCTGGTACAATTTTGATTGGGATTGCATTGAATGTGTAGATTGTTTTGGGTAGTATTGATATTTTAATAATTTCCCTTCTTGAAACATCTCAGAGTTTTTAGAATGCCACGTGCCTTCTTTCTTGCCTAAAATGGTATTAATACATCCAGTCCAGGCACAAAAGGGTCTAAAGTAAGAAAGGAAAAGAGAATTCAATTGTTCAGAATCTCAGTTCACCCAGTCATTCATTTGTTTCTTTAACAAATATGTATTAAATACACTCCATGTGTCAGAGTATATTCTAAGTATCGAGAATACCACAGTGGGCAAAAATAATCATGATCTCTATCTCCGTAGAGCTTGTAGTCCCAGGTGATGTAAATATAACATAATTACATATTTAAAAGGTTGATTGAAATTGCTCTGAACAAGAGGCAGTTGGTTCTATGAGCACCTGTAATCGGAGAATAGATTTAATCAGGGGGTTCAGGGACACTTCCCTAAGAAACTGTTAATGGAGTCCAGAGCTGAAGGAAGAGAAGTAGTTAACTGGCTGACAGAATAAGGGGGAAGACTTGCAGGCAGATGTACATGTGTGGGCAGGGCCCCCTGGCAAGCTAGAGTCAGTTCCTCCCTGCCTCTTCCAAGGAGAGCAAACGAACAAACTAATCCTGGCTCCATGGTGATTGACAGAGGATAATATTATGCGTCCAGGCATAGTTCGTCCTTGGAGAAGGGAATTCGTAGCTTAGAAGAAAAAAATCATTCTTTAAATAATGTTGAAGTCTCAAGTACCAGGACAGACTGAGAAGGAAGATATTCTGGGGCATATGGGGTTTCTAAGTGTCTCCCAACTCATGCTACCTAGAAGAACGACCACCCATGCTCTGATGAGAAAAGGAGAAGTGGAGACCATGAAAAGTAATAAGGAATTTAAGGAAGGAGTAAAAGGAGGCATAGTCAGAACTAAGTCAATGCACAGTTTTTTATAAGAAAAGGAAAAAGAAGGAACAAGTTTATTATTAATGCTTTGTCATGGCTATTTTAATCTTCCATTGTTGTATAACCAACCACCCCTAAACAACAATCTGTTATTCCACAGAATTCTGTTTATTAGGAATTCCGGCAAGGTTCAGCTGGTGATTCTCCTGTTCCATGGATATTGCTCATGCAGTTGCCTTCAGTTGATAAGTCCCAGACAGCCCCTAATCCTCCAAGCCTCTCTCCAGATTGCTTCTCATGACTCAGCCCAAGGTTCCTTATAGTATGGCAACAAGCTCTAAAGAAGGAACTTTCCAAAAGGCCAAGCCCCAATGCACAAGCTCTTATCAAGCCTCTGTCTGCACTTCAGTTGCTAATGCCTGTTAGCCAAAGAAAATCGCATGGTCAAGCCCAGAGTCAATAAGGATTGATTCACATATGCAAGAACAAGAGCTCTTGGAATTTCTAAAAATGGTGTCAATATTTGTATGTGTACCTATACTATAACCAAATCATCATTTACATTTTTAGCCTTCTCCTTTTATCCTACCTGTAAACATTCTGTCCATACATCCCCACTGTATGCCAAAAAGAGGATAGGTTTTATAACGGTTTTAATCCCCCCTAGCACTAAGTTGTGCTCTTTGGAAAGAGCATTAATTTAGATGAAAAAATCATTAACTGAATTCATCATTCAATCCATTTGTAAAGGTGGTGAAATGTGAGTCATCTAATTTTAATATTTATTAGGAGAAATGGTTGAAATTATATATTTATTTTTTGATGTTTATTTTTTTTTTTCAACTTTTTTTTTTTTTTTTTTTTTTTTTTATTTATTTTTGGGACAGAGAGAGACATAGCATGAACAGGGGAGGGGCAGAGAGAGAGGGAGACACAGAATCGGAAACAGGCTCCAGGCTCCGAGCCATCGGCCCAGAGCCTGACGCGGGGCTCGAACTCACGGACCGCGAGATCGTGACCTGGCTGAAGTCGGACGCTTAACCGACTGCGCCACCCAGGCGCCCCTTTTGATGTTTATTTTTGAAGGAGAGAGAAACAGAGCGTGAGGGGGGAGGGGCAGAGAGAGAGGGAGACACAGAATCTGAAGCAGGCCCCAGGCTCCAAGCTGTCAGCACAGAGCCCGACGTGGGGCTCGAACCTGTAAACCACGAGATCATGACCTGAGCCGAAGTCTGAGGCTTAACCGACTGAGCCACCCAGGCGCCCCAAAATCATTGAAATTATTAAATGAGACCTTTGATCACCTGTAATTTCAATTACATATGCCATTCAAATTCCTTAACACAATTAATAATTACAAATTAGTTACATGAGCATCATGACATGTGGTGAGGAAACTGTACCAGTGAAGTTTCAATCAGGGAAGCAGAACCACAGTAGGAAAGAAGAGACTTACTACGAATGCAACTTTACACAATTGTGGATGCCATTGGCTCTGTTTCTGGCCACAGGCCTGAAGTGACTCTCAGTGAGCAGAGTTGACAGCCAACGTGAAGTGGGGGAGAGTGAGGACAAACTTGAACCCTTGTCTGTCTCACACCTAACACGAGTGACCTGCAGAAGCCAGTGCGCTCGGCCAAGACCACATACATGGGCTTTGCCCAGAAAGTTGAGAAGCTGAAGAAAGGGATCCAAAAGGAGTGAGAGAAGCTGGGGTCCCAGCTAGTGTGCAAGGTCAACAAGCGGACCTGGAGCAGCAGTCACGCAATGCCGCAGTAGTACCCAGCCAAACAAGCCTTTGTAGTGATACGGCCGTTGCCTGGCCTCATCTTCCGAATTTCACAAAATTTCTCTTGGGACTAACCTAGCATCAGACAAGGAAGGAAATTCTAGGCACTGCACTTCCAGATTAGCTAAATTGACACAAAACCACATTAATTGTGGCCACCACCCATCAGAAACAGGCTTGCTTCTTGCCTGATAGACTCATCTTCTGAGATCCACCCAGAAGGCAAAGAAAGCCCAAGACCTTGGGAAAAGCTCCTAGTATTAGTACTACTGAATTACCACTGCCCAGTTGCAACTGACTCAATAATTTCTTGGTAACTTGAGCCTTCTCTAATGCAAAGAATCGAGTTCCTCCTTCACTGGTGCTCTGACAAAGATGGAGTAAGGAACAGATTGCGAAAAATACAAGCAATGTGGGGTTTTTTTGTTTTTTGGGTTTTTTTTTGAGAGCAGCATGGGGAAAGAGACATTAGTCAGTACCAAAATTGGCAAATGTCTATTGGCAGTAGAAAAATAAAAAAAAATAATAATAATTCCCCTCAAAATGACCGGGAAAATGACAGTTCTCTAGCACAAGAGTTTTATTTAAAACATTAATAACTATGAATTAAAATCTGTATTATGTTAAATATTTGAAGAGAATTACTTCCTTTGAAATGTCTTGATTCAGTGAATTTTCACATGCTATCTCCTCCATTTAAAATACTTGTTCTGGGGCTCCTGGGTGGCTCAGTTGGTTAAGCATCTAACTCTTGGTTTTGGCTCAGGTCATGATCTCAAAGTTTTGTGAGTTCGAGCCCCACATCCAGCTCTGGGCTGGCAACACGGAGCCTGCTTAGGATTCTCTATCTCTGTCTCTCTCCACCCCACCCCCGACTTGCACTGTCTCTGTCTCTCTCAAAATAAATAAACTTTAAAATGCTATTCCTTCCTTATGTACCTAACCATCTCTTATTTATCTTCTAGAACACTTCTCTGCAAAAGCTACCCAGAATTCCCTACTCAAACCCAGGTAACAATCATTCTCTTCTATGAGCTACCTCCATAACTGGCAAATCATTTAATTTTTGCAATTCCACCAAATTATAATTTTATCATTCTTCTATGCATCCCATACTTCACTGCAAGGGACCATGCTACATGCTTCTGCTAATTGGCACAGCACATGGCACACAATAAATAATAGGCTTGTCATCGCCCCTTGATCATATATTTTATAGATAGGAAACCCAACCAAATCAATGGTGGAAGGAACAGAAATAAAAACATTTCAAGCATAAGCAATTTCTAATTCACCTTGTAACAGAAAATGTCATTAGTGCTACCATTAACTGTTTTTTTTTAACGTTTATTCATTTTTGAGAGAGAGAGAGAGTGGGGGACGGGCAGAGAGAGAGGGAGACACAGAATCTGAAGCAGCCTCCAGGCTCTGAATTATCAGCACAGAGCCTGATGTGGGGCTAGAACCCACGGACTGTGAGATCGTGACCTGAGCTGAAGTCAGATGCTTAACCGACTGAGCCACACAGGTGCCCCATACCATTAACTCTTTTTGTGGTTTCTTCCAGTTTGAATTCCAACTCCTTACTCCACATCCCTTCTAAAAATCTCATGCCGATGATCTCTGATTCTTCCTTCCTTTGACATCTGCTCCCTCCACTTGGAATCTAAAAGAACTAGCAAAATTTGGGTTTCACCTATCTTGTAAATGCTCCCTTGGTCTCTCTTCTCAGAGGCTTTTCCATCTCATCTCCCCCAGGCTGAGCAGTGGCCAATTCACTTCCTCTCACCCTCTATTCCACCTGGATAAACGCTCTAATCCCCCAGATTCTTGTACAATGGGAACACCTATTATGCAAAGGTCTGCCCAATTGCCCATGTTGTCCCTTGCAGTCTAATTTCATTCTCAAGTGGTGGCATGAAAATATTAAATAATGGCACTTTTGAATGTATTTGTTATCTTTGTTCCATTTTGCTCAATTTACTTTATTTCCGTGGGGGGCAAGAAAATATTCCAGAGGAGCAGAAAGCTTATGCATAAAATAGGAAACATGACATTTATTGAAATGACCATGCACTTGTAATTTAAGAAAAAAAACACAGTTAATTGGCAGAAGATACAGTTCTTGTTCCATCTGCCACAGTGTAATTAGGGGAACATTGTGATGTTTTGTGCTCCAATTTCCCCAGTGAAAATTACAATTAATAACATACACAGAAATCGTTATTTTTTTAAAAATATATTTCATCAGTACAAAAGAATTAGATGGGTTATAAATGCTAACCTGTGTTCTTCAAAAAGATGATAATTATCACAGAGCTATTTTTGACCTATCTTTGTTTCAGATGTGCTCCAACTGTGAATGAGTGGTTCAACTTTTACTATAGATTTAGTACCAAAGTACTGCTCATAAAATAAGAGATTAGATGATAGAGCACTTTAAATTCCCCATGGGGCAGAGGAACATATGAAAAACCTTCCTCCAAACAACTCAATGTCTAAATTTTTAAAAATAAGGTCTCTGAAGCTCACATTCAGTTAGTCTCGTGAGAATAATTAAATGGCTCCTCAGAATTTCTTTGCTTGAAGTATTTGAATCAATTCATTTTAAATTACTTAAATAGAGCACCTACTACTTTCTTTGTGAAAATAAAATTAATATTCTTTCCTCATTCAAAGGCTACAAGTTGCACCCCAAATATAAATCATAGTAGGAGAAAGTTGCCAAAATATGTTGAGATGATCATATCATCCACGCTTGTGTATTTCTTCCCTCCCATTCCATATTGCTTTAAACATTCTTATAACCTCTTTTATTTCATTTAGACCAAAGAGGAAATTACAGAATGTCAATGTGTAAAGATATTAGTAACCAAGACTGGGTAGGAGGAATAACACTTCAGAGGATGCCAGACTGGATGGATGAAGACCAACGACCCAACCCACTCCATTCAAACGTCATTGTAACTCACCTTGCTCTCCACCCCACTTTGCCTCTGAATGAAGATGTGCCCCCAGGAGTAGAAGGAGACAGAAACACCCTGAATTAAGGTCAAGTTTCCATCATCAAGGAAAATGGGAGTTTAATAAAGGAATTCAGGGGGCACCTGGGTGGCTCAGTTGGTTAAGCATGCTACTTTGGCTCAGGTCATGATCTCATGATTAGTGAGTTCAAGCCCCATGTCAGACTCTGTGCTGAAAGCTCAGAGCCTGGAGCCTTCCTCTGACTCTGTGTCTCCCTCTCTCTCTGCCCCTCCCCTGCTTGTGCTCTTCCTGTCTCTCTGTCTGTCTCTCTCTCTCTCTTAAAAAAAATAAACAGGATGGGCCAAGATGGTGGAACAGCACGGAAATTGTTTTTTGCATCTCTCCTCCCTGAAATGAAGCCAGATCAACACTAAACCATCTTGCACACCTAGAAAACTGATTTGAGGATCAACACAACAATCTATACAACCTGAAACACAGAACTCAGGAGGTACATGGTGTGGAGAGATGAACTGAGGGAGAGAGAAGCCATGGGGGGGGGTGGGGGCAAGAGGTGTTTTTGCTTGTGGAGAGAGGATGGAGGTGGTGGGGGGGCGGGTAGAGTACAGATAGCATACCCCCACTCGAAAGCGTCTGGAGAGAAAAGAAAGAATACGTGAGAGACTGAACAAAAAAGGGAGAAAGGAGAAAGGAGAGGGTTTAAATTCCATTAAGACTCCATAAACAGGGAAGCATAGAGTCTGAAATGCCACAGCTCAATACCTGGTGGTGCTCTGGTGGGAAGGGCGAATCCTTAGGAACAGAGAGCAAGGTCTGAGGAGTCCTCGGGTCACACACTAGAGGCAGTTCCCCTGCTGGGAGGACATCTGGTAGAGGCTGTGCAGCCACCCCACAGGCAAAGGTCCCAGCAGACCCTGGCAAACAACCACACTCACTGGTACTGGAACAAGGACGTTAAGTGGGAAGCCTGGTGACAGATGAGTGTTGTGATTTTTCCATGATCCCTGGATGCTGCTGCTACATGACCACGTGAAATTTTTCTGGGGTGGGCTGGCACCCACCCACGGTCTCAGGGAATCGGCAGCAGTGCAGTCTCCTGAACATCCCTGGGGATAGCTGGCACCAGGCAATTGCTTGGTGAGACCCTCACCCAGAGGGTCAGAACAGGCCAAAGCCCCAATCTCTCAGAAGCGAAGGGTTGGGAAACACAGCCGCATCTGAGATAAAACTCAGGAGGGAGGTGTCGCCGGGCAGCCTGATGGCTTGTTTACTGTGTAAAAGCAAGGAGTGGACATAAGCCAGAGACAAAGGTGGGGTGCTTGATGGTCTGTCTGGGAAAGCATAGAGTTCTGGTACTAGGGATTGGGTAGCTGGGTGACACTATTTTCACCCCTCCCATGCATGTGCATACATACCTATAAGCGCCACAACAATCCACCCCCAGCAAGCTAAGCAGCGCCATCTAGTGGAGAATAGAGCCATTACACTAAGCCCCATCCAATTGGGCCAACTGTGCACTTTAGGAACACCACAAGTCATTCCATCTGCTTAGTTTATTGACTATAACGTGCTTCGTAGTTTGACTTCTAGGAGAAACCGATGTAATTTCAATCATATTTCAGTCTGTTCACAGGTCCATCTATTCGATTTTTTTTTCTTATTCTTGAATACAGAAAGAAAAAAAAATTATATTTATGTTCCATTTTTACTTAAAATATTTTTAATTTTTCCCACTCTATTTTTTATTTTGTAAATTTTTAAAATTCATTTCATTTCCATCATTTCATTTATTTCTATTCTATTATATTCATGTTTTCAAATTTTCAAAGGTTTTCCTTTTTTCTCTTTTCTTATCTTTCCCTTTTTTCTCTAATCTATCAAGCTTCTTTCAAAAACCAGACCAAAACACACCTAGGATCTAGCATCCTTTATTTTATTTTTTTGTGTTGTTTTTAATTTTTTAATTTTTCTTGTTTTTACTTTACTAATTCCTTTTCTTCCTTCAAAATGATGAAATGAAGGAATTCACCCCAAAAGAAAGAACAGGAAGAAATTACAGCCAGGGCATTAATCACCACAGATACAGCAAGATGCCTAAACCAAAATTTAGAATCACAATAATAAGAATACTGGCATTGAAAATAGGTTAGAAATCCTTTCTGCAGAGATAAAAGAAGTCAAAGCTAGTCAGGATGAAATAAAAAATGCTATAACTGAGCTGCAATCTCAAATGGATGTCATGGCAGCAAGGATGGAAGAGGCAGAGCAGCAAATCAGAGATAAAGAGGACAAACTTATGGAGAACAATGAAGCAGAAAAAAAGAGGGAGACTAAGGCAAAAGAGCATGATTTAAGAATTAGAGAACTCAGTGACTCATTGAAAAGGAATAACATCAGAATCATAGGGGCCCCAGAAAATGAAGAGAGAAAAACGGGTATAAGTTTTATGTGAGCAAATCATAGCAGAAAACTTTCCTACCTGGGGAAAGACACAGACATCAAAATCCAGGAAGCACAGAGGACTCCAATTAGATTCAACAAAAACTGACCACCAACAAGGTATATCATAGTCAAATTCCAAAATACTCAGACAAGGAAAGAATTATGAAAGCAACAAGGGAAAAAAGTCCTTAACTGACAAGGAAAGACAGCTCAGATTCACAGCAGACCTATCCACAGAAACTTGGCAGGCCAGAAAGAAGTGGCAGGATATATTCAATGTGCTGAATCAGAAAAATATGTAGCCAAAAATTCTTTACCAAGCAAGGCTGTCATTCAAAATAGAAGGAGAGATAAAAAGTTTCCCAGACAAACAAAAATTAAAGGAGTTCTTGACCACTAAACCAGCCCAGCAAGAAATTTTAAGGAGAACTCTCTGAGGGGAGAAAAGACAACAAAAATAAAATAAAGTAAATAAAACGTATTTTAAAAGACCAAAAGCAACAAAGACTAGAAAGGACCAGAGAACAGCAACCAGAAACTCCAAATCTACAGGCAACATAATGGCAATATATTCACATCATTCAGTACCCACTCTAAATGTCAACAGACTAAGTGCTCCAATCAAAAGATATAGAGTAACAGAATGGAAAAGAAAACAAGATCCATCTATATGCTGTTTACAAGAGACCCACTTGAGACCTAAAGACACCTTCAGATTGAAAGGAAGGGGATGGAGAACAATCTATCATGCTAATGGTGGCCAAAAGAAAGCTAGAGTAGCCATACTAATATCAGACAATCTAGACTTTAATGTAAAGACTGTAACAAGAGATGAAGAAGGGCATTATATCATAATTAAGGGGTCTATCCACCAAGAAGATCTAACAGTTATACACATTTATGCTCCAAACGTGGTAACACCCAAATATACAAATCATTAATCACAAACATAAAGAAACTCATTGACAATAAAACCATAATAGTAGGGAACTTCAAAACCACACTTACAACAATGGACAGATCATCTAAACAGAAAATCAAAAAGGAAGGAATGGCTTTGAATGACACACTGTGCCAGACGGACTTAACAGATATATTCAGAACATTTCATCCTAACACAGTAGAATACACATTCTTCTCAAGTGCACTAGAACATTCTCCAGAATAGATCACATACGGGGACACAAATCAGCCCTCAACAAGTACAAAAAGATCGAGATCATACTGTGCATATTTTCAGATCACAACGCTATGAAATTCTAAATCAACCACAAGAAAAAATGTGGAAAGATAATAAATACTTGGAGACTAAAGACCATCCTACTAAAGATGGATGGGCTAACCAAAAAGTTAAAGAGTACATTAAAAAGTACATGGAAGTCAATGAAAATGATAATACCACAGCCCCAAACCTCTGGCACATAGCAAAGGCAGTCATAAGAGGGAAGTATATAGCAATCTAGGCCTTCCTAAAGAAGGAAGAAAGGTCTCAGATACACAACCTAAACTTAGACCTTAAGGAGCTGGAAAAAGAACAGCAAATAAAACCCAAAGCCAGCAGAAGACAGGAAATAATAAACATTAGAGCAGAAATCAATGTTATCAAAACAACAACAACAACAACAACAACAAAACAAAAAACAAAACAGAACAGATCAATGAAACCAGAAGCTGGTTCTTTGAAAGAATTAACAAAATTGATAAACCACTAGCCAGTTTGATCAAAAAGAAAAAGGAAAGGACCCAAATAAATAAAATCAAGAATGAAAGAGGAAAGATCACCACCAACACAGCAGAAGTAAGAACAATAACAAGAGAATATTATAAGCAATTATATGCCAATAAAATGGGCAATCTGAAAGAAATGGACAAATTCCTGAAACAGGAAGAAATAGGAAATTTCAACAGACCCATAACCAGTAAGGAAATCGAATTAGTAATCAACAATCTCCCAAAAAACAAGAGTCCAGGGTCAGATGGCTTTCCAGGGGAATTCTACCAAACATTTAAGGAAGAGTTAACATCTATTCTCTTGAAGCTGTTCCAAAAAATAGAAATGGAAGAAAAACTTCCAAACCCTTTCTATGAAGCCAGCATTACCTTGATTGCAAAACCAAAGACCCCACTAAAAAAGGAGAACTATGGGACAATTTTCCTGATGAACATGGATGCAAAAATCCTTAACATATTAGCCAACCAGATCTAACAATACATTAAAAAAATTATTCACTGCGACCATGTGGGATTTATACCTGGGATGCAAGGCTGGTTCAATATCCACAAAACAATCAATCTGATACATCACATCAGAAAAGAAAGGACAAGAACTACATGATCCTCTCAATAGATGCAGAGAAAACATCTGACAAAATACAGCCACCTTTCTTGATAGAAACCCTAAAGAAAGTAGGGATAGAAGGATCATTCCTCAAGATCATAAAAGCCATATATGAAAGACCCACCTCTAATATCACCCTCAATGGGGAAAAACTGAGAGCTTTCCCCCTAAGGTCAAGAACAAGACAGGGATGTCCACTCTATGTTCCAATATTCAACATAGTATTGGAAGTCTTAACCTCAGCAATCATACAACACAAAGGAATAAAAGGCATCAAAATCGGCCAAGAGGAGGTGAAACTCTCCTTTCACTCTTCACAGATGACATGATACTCTATATGGAAAACCCAAAATATCCCACCAAAAAACTACTAGAACTGATCCATGAATTCAGCAAACTGGCAGGATATAAAATCAATGCACAGAAATTGGTTGCATTCCTATACACCAATAATGAAGTGACAGAAAGAGAAATCAAGGAATCAATCCCATTTACAGTTGCACCATAAAATACCTAGGAATAAATCTAACCAAAGAGGTGAGAGATCTATACACTGAAAACTATAGAGAGCTTATGAAAGAAACTGAAGAAACAAAAAAATGGAAAAAGATTCCATGTTCCTGGATAGGAAGAACAAATATTGTTAAAATGTCGATACTACCCAAAGCAATCTACATATTCAATGCAACCCCTATCCAAATAACACCAGCATTCTTCACAGAGCTAGCACACACAATCCTAAAATTTGTATGGAACCGGAAGAGACCCCCGAATAGCCAAAGCAATCTTGAAAAAGAAAACCAAAGCTGGAGGCATCACAATCCCAGACTTCAAGCTGTATTACAAAGCTATAATCATCATGACAGTATGGTACTGGCACAAGAACAGACACTCGGATCGATAAAACAAAATAGAGAACCCAGAATTGGACCCACAAATGTATGGCCAACTATTCTTTGACAAAGCAGGAAAGAATGTCCAATGGAATAAAGACAGTCTCTTCAGCAAGTGGTACTGGGAAAAATGGACAGCGACATGCAGAAAAATGAACCTGGACCACTTTCTTACACCATACACAAAAATAAACTCAAAATGGATGAAAGACCTAAACATAAGACAGTAAGGGGCACCTGGGTGGTTCAGTCAGTTAAGCATCTGACTTTGGCTCAGGTCATGATCTCGCTGGGTTTGTGAGTTTGAGCCCCACGTCGGGCTCTGTGTTAACAGCTCAGAGCCTGGAGCCTCCTTCAGATTCTATGTCTCTTCCTCTCTCTGCCCCTCCCATGCTCATGCTCTGTCTCTCAATAATAAATAAACGTTAAAAAAATTAAAAATAAATAAATAAACATAAGACAGTAAGCCATCAAAATCCTCAAGGAGAAAGCAGGCAAAAACCTCTTTGATCTTGGCCGCAGCAACTCTTACCCAACACATCTCCAGAGGCAAGGGAAATAAAAGCAAAAATGAACTATTGGGACCTCATCAAAATAAAGTTTCTGCACAGCAAAGGAAACAATCAGCAAAACTAAAAGGCAACCGACAGAATGGAAGAAGATATTTGCAAATGACATATCAGATAAAGGGGTAGTATCCAAAGTCTATAAAGAACTTATCAAACTCCACACCCAAAAAACAAATAATCCAGTGAAGAAATGGGCAAAAGACATGAATAGACACTTTTCCAAGGAAGACAGCCAGATGGCCAACTGACTGCTTAACCGCACTCAGCATCAGAGAAATACAAATCAAAACCACGATGAGACACCACCTCACACCTGTCAGAATGGCTTACATTAACAACTCAGGCAACAACAGATGTTGGTGAAAATGTGGAGAAAGAGGATCTCTTTTGCACTGCTGGTGAGAATGCAAACTGGTACAGCCACTCTGGAAAACAGTACGGAGGTTTCTCAAAAAATTAAAAATAGAACTACCCTACAACCCAGCAATTGCACTACTAGGTATCTATCCAAGGGATACAGGTGTGCTGTTTCGAAGGGGCACATGCACCCCAATGTTTATAGCAGGACTGTCAACAATAGCCAAAGTACGGAAAAAGCCCAAATGTCCATTGATGGATGAATGGATAAAGAAGACGTAGTATATATACACAATGGAGTATTACTTGGCAATCAAAAAGAATGAAATCTTGCCATTTGCAACTATGTGGATGGACCTGGAAGGTATTACGCTAAGCAAAATTAGTCAGAAAGACAAAGATCATATGACTTCACTTATACGAAGAATTTAAGATACAAAACAGATGAACATAAGGAAAGGGAAGCAAAAAATAATATAAAAACAGGAGGGTGGCAAAACATGAGACTCTTAAATATGGAGAACAAACAGAGGGTTGCTGGAGGGGTTGTGGGGCGATGGGCTAAATGGGTAAGGGGCATTAAGGAATTTACTCCTGAATTCATTGTTGCACTACATGCTAACTAACTTGGATGTAAATTTTAAAATAAACAAATAAAAAGGAAAACAAAACAAAACAAAAACCCCACAACCAACAACTCGTGCCGAGAGCACTTTTTAGTAAATTATGCTGAAGTTAAAAAAAAATAAAATAAAATAAGAAATAAGAAACTGAAATAAAATGGAAGTCAGTTCAGTTATAGAAAATAAAGTCATATTTTGGGACGTCTGAGTTTGTGCCCTGGGAGATGAAAATTCATAGCAAAAAGCTTTGGCCAGACTGGTTGTCAGGTGGGCGGTTGTTGGAGGTCCAAGTAGGCATGGAAGTGCAGTAGGTATGATTCTGGAAAGCATAACATAGAAAGCATTTTGGAAAATCTGCTCCAGAGTCTCCTTTATTCTTCTCCTAAGTAAGAAGCGACCCCAGGACTTAAACTTTTGTGTATGCGGCAAATGGCAGCAGCTGCTGGGAGAAAGGGTAGGACAAATCACTACTGGATAACCAGCAACTTTTGTCATGTAAAAACAGCTGTCGCTTGTTTCTTCTACAAGGTTCACATTTCTTCATATCATTTTGTCAGTGGTTGGTATCTTCTTGCTGAAATCTCAATTGGGTTTTTTAAAAATATACTTAAACAGTTCAGAAAGATATGGTTCCTCCCTTTCTTGAGTGCCATCTTTCCTTTAGCTATTTTTGTTTAAGAAACATCAACAGAGTGGTTAAGTGGACCCAGTTAAGTGGAACCTCGTCAGATCTAGGTTGCCATTTTCTATTGTAGAAGGCACTGAAAACCCACAGGATGTGGACAGGATGTTGCCTAGCACAAAATGAGTACTCGTTAACTAGTAGCTACTGTTACTATTACCAGCTGAGATACTAAATTGAATAAGGGGACAAAGTCTGTCTATCTGGAATTTAAAAAAAAAAGTTAAGATAAGCTTCCAGATAATGAGTCCTAAACATAAATCCATGTGGGACACACACAAAAATGCACTCCCCTCCCTCCATCCAAGCTGCATACTAATATACTTATTAATAAAATGCTTTTATATTTAATTTAGCAAAAGGTGAAACATTCCAGGAATGTATGCATGACCAAAAGTGAATGTTTTCATTAGAGAAAACAGTAACCCTTTTCCTGGCAATGCCATCATCCAACTACTTGTCCTGTGTTCATCATTAAAATCCAACCATTGGTGCTTACACAGACCGTATTCTGGGTGAGATGCATTACAGCAAGGACCAAATCCAGTACAAGTACTCTAAAGTTCTTACATATAGAGTTAAGATTTTCATAAGATTTCCTATTATAGTCTTCGAATGCTCTATTGGTCTCATTTACAACCATGATTCTAATCTTTATGTGACCATGTTTCCAAGTTACTATCATTATACCCAACACTAATGAAGCAGTGATCCCCAATCAGACACAAGGGTGTGGACCTAAAGTATGTCCTGTCCAAGCTTCCATGCTCATACATACCCCAATGGGACAAAACCACAGAGCTGGCTATAATTTGCAAGAACAAAATTTTCCATGAATCAGTAGAAGCCTGAAAGTTTTAAAGGCACTTTTCTAGAGGGAGTGATTTCTGAAGCAAACTGTTCCAGTAAACTCGGAGAGTAGTGACAAAACATTCAAAAATAAAGCCATGTGGGGCACTCAGGTGGCTTAGTTGTTTAAGTGTCAGACTTCCTCTCAGGTCACAATCTCACAGTTCGTGAGTTCAAGCCCCCGGTCAGGCTCTGTGCTGACACCTCAGAGCCTGGAGCCTGCTTCAGATTCTGTGTCTCCCTCTCCCTCTGCCCCTACCCCACTTATGCTCAATCTCTGTCTCTCAAAAATGAATAAACATTAAAGGAAAAAAAGATTACAAATAAAGCCATGACATTCTGTTTCATCCATCTGGGGAAGAAGCTATCTCCCTACTGACATAACACAAGGTGGTTAGTCACACTTTATCCTATTTCTCTATAGACGTTTAAATGTGACATTTCAGTTCAAACCAGTGTTTATGTATGTGTAGCAGAGAACTAGAATCACAAGGTCTGGATGGAATTAACCAGGCACAGACCCTGCCACATTAGTGTAAGCCCTGTACTCTTGTGGAAAGTGCATTCCCCAAAGGGGAGAAAGAAGGGGCAAAGGCAAGGCTGGCTGATAGCAACTCACTGGCTTTTGGAAAATCAGGTCCAGAAAAGAGCTCATTTAGATAAAAGTTCACTGGCTAACTCCAGTTCTACACATTACTAGAGAAGTTTCCAAGTTTTGCTTTTCCTAGAGTAAGCCAGAAACAACGTAGGTGGATGGGGGGGATTAAAAAAAAAAAGTGGCCTTATTTCAATTTCTGAATGGTCCATTTCCGTGTGTTTTGACTGTGCCCTACATCAAATCACATTGCTGCTGTGTTTTTCATCTTCCCAAGTGCAAAAGGAAGGAGAAGGAGAAGGTTCTTGGATCTTCCTGTTCTCTCTTTATGGTAGAGGAAACAGGAACACCTGCAATCCCTTGCCCTGAGTTCTCACTTCCTTTTTCATGTCTCTCCATTGTTGGGGGAAGGAACTAGCCACCATCACTCCACGTGTCACCTGCATACCCCAAATCCACATCACTTCAGTTCTTCTCAAAGTCTGTAACAACCACTTTGACTCCCCGCCATTCTATTGCTGCCACTTGTATGTGCCCCCAAACTCACAGTGACCTTAGGTGAGCTGGATAACTCTCCTCCCCATTCCATTACCTCTCTGCCTTTGTTATCCCCAGTAACTCCACACAACAAAAGTCCAAGTACCCAGATCTCTGAGGGCTGTTTTGGTCTACGGGTGAAATTTGAAATATCCAGGGGCAAACTGGACTCTCTAACTTTTAGACTACTTTTTCATTAGTATTATACTTCAGAAATAGGCTTTTTAAAAGAATTGGAAAGCAGAGTTTAAAGTTGTGATCTTTGACAAGAATATGAAGTACAAATATTTTACGTAGAATGAGGTAGTCATATGCTTTCACAATCAACGTGACAGAGATGTAATATCTCCCCGCTATTTAGAGTCCAAGCCTTTAAAGTTCTTCATAATCATAAACTAGATGTTCTCAACCTATTCAATATAATTTTCCACTCCTCCCCCAAATAAATTATCTACCAAGACCCTATCTTTTCCTCCCACTATCTTAACCATCGTAAGTCAAGAGTTTGAAATAGTCAACATTCTAATTGCTGTCTCATTATCTCCTTCCTTTTGCACAAGACTATCTACTGTCTCATTCTAATTACTGTCTAATTATCTCAATTACTGTCTCTCCTTATCTAATTACTGTCTCATTATCTCATTATACCCACTTTATCCAAAAGATTTCCCTCCAGAATTACAGTATATACCATGCTAAATGTCTATATAACCACTTAAATAGTGAACAGTTCAATTCCTTAGCCCAATATGTAACTTCTAAGAGATAAATTTAAAAACAGCAATCTTGGGGTGTTGGGTGGCTCAGATGGTTAAGCGTCTGGCTCTTGATTTTGGCAGGTCATGATCTCGTGATTTGTGGGATGGAGCCTCACATCAGGCTCTGCGCTGACAGCAGGGAGCCTACTTAGGGTTCTCTCTCTCTCTCTCTCTGCCTGTCCCCTGCTCACATCCTTCCTCTCTCCCTCCCTCTCTCTCTCTCTCTCTCTCTCTCTCTCTCGCTCTCAAAATAAACATTTAAAAAAAAGAACAGCAATCTTGAGTGCTTCAAAATTCAAATGTTACCATTTCTACTGCTTTACTTAACTAACACTTTAAAAGTTTCACTTTAGGGGCGTGTGGGTGGTTCAGTCGGTTGAGTGTCCAACACTTAATTTCAGCTCAGGTCATGGTCCCAGAGTCATGAGATGGAGCCCCACTTTGGACTCCGTGCTGAGCATGGAGCCTGCTTAAGATTCTCAAGTTCTCTCCCTCTGCCCCTCTCCCTGCTCCTGTCCTCTCTCTCAAATTAAAAAAAAAAAAAAAAAAGAAAAGTCTCACTTAAAAGTGTTTTTTTTCCTCCTTGTTAATTACACTAATTTATCTTTCCTTTGGGAATCTAAAGAGCAGCTGGAACATGCAAGTTGCTGCCACTGACGTGTAGAATTTTGGTTGTTTGTTTTTCTCCTCTTACCATTCCGACCCAATATTTGTTGGCAAAGACTCTCAAAAACTGGCAGGAGCTATAAATTAGATATTTGAACTATTCTCCCCTAGCAATACAAATGAGCTGTCCAACTTTCCAGTACTAAAATGCTTTAATTCACAAGACGTATGCCTTAAGGGACTTGAAAATTTGCCTCTAAGTCAGATGAACACATGGGTTATGAGTTATTAATTATACATAATAAGGCTTTGGGATAGGATAAATTGAACTAAACCCTAAACCTGACTGACAGATAATATATCCCATATTTGTGTTGGATGAGAAAACAGCAAAATCTAAAAGTTAGGGCCATGACTTGGATAGAATCAGAAAGGCCAAGGCCCACTATCCAGATTCATTACAAAATACCTAACTGTTAATTCCCTGACTCCATCAAGGCCTGAACGCCCACTGCAGAAAAAGATTAGTCCTCTCTCTCCGTCCTATTCCAATCCCTAGGAAAAAAATACAGAGAGAATGATAAAAAGATTTATATGCTGAAAAACTGTCCAGAGTTAGACAGAAACATACATATAATGTATTAAAATTTATCCATTTACTTATATATATTCTTTACTTAGATGAGTAATTTAAACACAAACTTCCAATTTAAGACAAACGAGAAAATAATGGATGGTCAAAAAGGCCTAAAAGACACATCAACATTAGCACTTCACTGCCTACGCGTAATTCTTTTTTTTTTGGTAACACACTGTGGGGTACAATGGACTTTTAAAAAAATTATTTCCAGTTGAATATCTATACATAGTGTAACAATACAAGAATAAAAAATAAGTCATATCTTCCAGTTGTATGCCTTAGAAAAAAAAGAACAATAAAATAGGATGGATGAAAATTATTTCTGTTGATTTTAGACTTCACCATAAATAATCCAAGGTCACCAACCTTTGGGAGTATTAATTTAAGAAATTTTGTATCCAAAAAATCATTTAAATATCCTAAGCAATAAAGTAAAATAAAACCAACTGAAGCATAGTTTTTAACTCAAGTAATACAACTAGATGACTAATCCTTTGTCATGCTGCTGTCTTTGCAGCAGCAAAGAATGAGGTCCTAAATTCTGAAAATATAGAAAAAGATTTACTACAATAACAAAAATAAATAAATCCAAGTATCATTATTTTTAGTTTAAGCTGAATCCAGGAATTATCTCATTAAAAAAAAAAAAAATCCAAGTTGCTGCTTTCCAGATATACCCACAAGTACTTTGGGAAAAGGAAAAGGGCATAAAGATACGATTTATTGTTTTCCTAGTAGAACTTTCATGATGTAACTCAGACTTGAGGTTACTAATGACCTGAGATCCATTAGCAAATTGCATTTATTACTTAAAAATTAAAAAGGAGCCTTTCCTGCTTTAAAACACATGTACACACCCACACAAACACACACAAACAGATCTTAATCTCAAGCACAGCAAAACAGAAGTTGATTACCAAACCAATAGATATTGTGAGTTATAAACTGAGTAAACATGAGCATTACAGTAAAAAATTTCACAACAGTTAATTCTTTTTCTGGTTTAGAGATAGTTTATATGTGCTTATAATTATTTCAAGAAACTTAGTACCAAATTAGTTACAGAGAGAGACAGATATTCTAAGTATTCACTCATTCATTCACCTATATACAGCTTTTGGCACAGTAGCAAAGTCACAAAGAAAATCTACACTTTTACTGCAAAAAGACATGGTCTTTACTGATGTTTAGATAAACAAAGAGGTAGCTAATAAAAAAAAGGGCCACCATTTTTCTCAAATGTCATCAATTACATAAGACCTCAAAACACATTCTGATTTGGAAAAAAAAATTCTTGCCAACAATTAAGAGAGCGAGTAATTTCATCTATTTCCCAGTGGCAAGTCTTCCCCGGATGGTAGTAACCAGCAAAACTATTCACTTGAGCCTTTTGTCACCAGAGACCATTGCTACATCTCTACGCAAACATGATGAACTCAATTTATTAGTCAAATAGCTGAATTCCATTCAAGTGCACTTAATACAGTAATACACTTTATAAATTGATTGAAATTAAAAACATCTCTGATTGGAAATGGGATTCTTAAGAATACAATACTGATTTCAAATTATATGTTTCACTGGTGTCCTGATGAAACATACAAAGCAAATGATGTCATTGTTTCCAGCATCTCTGAAAGATTACCTAGTCCCTTAAGGTATTAAAATAGAAGTGAGAAAATACATCCCTGAAATCTAGAATTGGTAGTACAGTTTGGAAAGTTGAAGCCAATTTGATATGGTTAATTCAGATCATGGTTAAATGGTAAGAGGATAGCTCAGGAGTTGACACAAGTCTCAAATTAGTAATCTTTGTTGAAAAAACATAAACGAAGGTACCTGTAATGTTTACAAGGTCAGAGTGTTCAGATCCATGTATATAAGTCCTAAGATCCTAAAAACTTAATCTCTTAAAATATTGTTGACCATTGAGGAAGAATAAAAAAATCCAAATGGATTACATCTAAAATGAGGCTGTTCTTTCTCCTTTTATAAAATACTTTTGGAATTCATAACACAAAAAATATGCACAGAAAGACATTCAGAATTTTCAATCTTTTAAAAAAAAAATCAAGGGATCTTGAAAAATATCCCTGTTTGCTTTGCATTCTTCAGTCTTCCTTCTCTTCCAAGAGCTTTGCTACAGATGTCTATCAGCTGTATAGAGTGATACTTTATTTGCCTGTTCCCACAACAGAAGAGGTGGCTTTGTCGGACAACAGCTTGGTCTTGAAAATTTACTTCTGGTAGGATTCTCTCACTTTTGCCTGCAGCGCATCACATGTCTTCTTGGCATCGCCTAGAAGCATGGCCGTGTTGGGTTTGTAGAAGATTGGATTGTCCACTGCAGCATAGCCAACACCCAGTGACCTCTTCATAACGATGACCTAAGGAGCAAAGATTAAGGGACAAATGAGTGTATTTAACAGACTGGGCTGGGATGTGATAGGTATGCCCACACTGCCCTGCCCTAGCTTTAAATGAAGCAACACCACTACTAACTCCTGAGTACACAGTTTTCTAAAATACACAAGGAGTTGTTTTTTTAATGCAGGCACACATTGTATTAACTTTAATTTTTTAAATGTGCCCATACTCACATCCAAGAGAGAAAAATCTTGTTAACAATAAATAGTTTATCTATGAAACATAAGATTACAAGTGATTTTCTTCTCAGAGCTTTTCTCTATAAAGACCCTGTAACATTTTCTACTCAGAAAAATAAGCATCTTTCTCTAATGTGTTAAAGAGACCAAACTTAGTGCATAAGCTTCTAATGGGAAAATGGCATGATTCCTATCCCACCACTTTAAAGTACATCAGAAGGTTCCAGGCGCGCCTGGGTGGCTCAGTCAGTAAAGTGTCTGAATCTTGATTTCCACTCAAATCATGATCTCACAGTGGTGGGTTCAAGCACCAGGTTGGGCTCCGTGCTGACAGTACAGAGCCTGCTTGGTGTTCTCTCTCTCTCTGCCCCACCCTGGCTCACTCGCACTCTCTCTTTCTCAAAATAAATAAATAAACATTAAAAAGAAAAAGAAGGTGCCAAGACAAAAGCCCAAAGAGCAATCTAGCCCATCACATGACAGAGGTAATAATATTACAGTCCTACAAAGCAAAATGGAAGAAGCAAACCTGTCTCTAATATTGAGGTAGTATAGTCATTGACACCTACATGGATTATGGATGGTGCTATCCTGTTAAATAGCAAGTCAGTTCTCAGGAAAATAAAAGCCTTTCTGTGGTTGTCTAGGTAGTTTATCCAAAAATGAAAGCAGTCTAAATTTATTCACACTTCACTCAGCCTTAGTATAGTCTTCTTCAAATTCTCCAATTTGATGACGAATGCAGTCATTTTTTATCTACGCATGAATAAGTGTGTATCACATTCCCATATTTTCAATGAAGAGAAACAAAATTAAAGGGAAATGTACTTACATAATTACATAATTATGACTGTTAAAATGCAGATCTGACCTAAGGGTAGTAAAGACATGTCCCTCGAATGAGGCAGGGGAAAGGTATAAGCCTTTGAGTCTCTATGACCCAGCGGTGAGCCTCCACAGAGGTGATGTGCGCGAGCAGGCCTTGCTTCCTTACGCCACGTTATAGTTTGGATTTCTAAATCACCTTTCTTCCAGACACCCCATAACAACAACAAATTCCCTTTAAAAAAATTAAATGAAAAAACATGCTCATCTTCGTATATGAAGGCAATGATATGACTCGCTGTCCCAGAGGGAAGCCATCTGCTTCACTGGACTCTATCTGGAAGTCAGCCAGACTCATTCCAAAAGCTCACAGCTCTTTTTTCAGCTGTGGCTACAGATTTTGTTAATCCATCCACATAATATCGTTTGGTTCTAATGGTGACCAGGGCATTCACTCGGGTTCTCTATTGGCCACCGAACAGACAGAAGCTGGATATAGAGAGCTAGGCCCTACACCCACTCAAGCTCCCGCGGCTTTTAAAAGGCATCAGCGCTCCTCGCCGAGTGAACCAGGATGGCTCTGTGCGCATGTCTGAAGAGACATTTGACTATGAGAATGAAACACAAGTCTGAAACTTTACCTGCTTTGATTTCCAGACCTCGAGGACTGGCATGCCTGCAATAATAGAGTTGGGGTCTTCCTGAGCTGCTGAATTAACAGTGTCATTAGCTCCAATTACAAGGACCAGATCGGTGTCTATGTAATAAAGGAAAAAAAAGAGAAAATATAAGTCTCAAATAGGCTACTTTCATTTTTTTTCAGGCAAATTATAGTGATCTGCACTTTGTAACAATAGTAACAAAAGCCAACATTTATAGGATGCACACTTGTGCCAGGCACTGTACAAAGAGCTTTATCAGAGAGGGTCGGTAACTTAGCCAATGCCACACAGCTAAAAGCAGTAGGTCCTGCATGTGAACCTGAGCATGCTGACTGGAGCTTACATTATTGTGCTTTCCCTCCCCCCAGATGCATTTACCTAATCTAACTTTGCGGGTTTTTTTATTATCTCAAAATGATCTTGTTGGTTATATTATTTTTTAGAAGACTGGCATTCCATTTTCAACTTTTAAAATGACCACATATGATGCTATTTGATGTCTCAAAGAAAATGGTCTAAGAGTCTGTACTGTATTAAAGCTGTGCCCATAATTCCTGGAACTGGCAGGTTTCACACAAAATTTTGCAACAGTGAAATCTCAAAGGGGGCATAAAATTAAAATGGTCCAAACTCCCTCTTTAAGGACTATAATATAAATTACCTTAGAACTTTGCCAAAAATGCCATGTGAATGTAGATACACATATAACTTCATTATTTTTCTCTAATAAACAGTATTTTTTAAGTTTACAGTGGACACTTGCCAGGGGGAACTGGTTTAACTTTAACAAACATGATCTTGGGCCAAATGTCATTAACATTCAACATCTACCCAATGACAGCCATAAAGTACAGCACCTTATCTACTGAAATCCTAGTACTTTAAAAGAAAATAGAAAACTACTTTATTGATTATGAATCAGTACAATTAGAAGCCAGGAAAATCTCAGACACTGGCTAGCATTATACATTAAATTAGCAACAGAAGCAATTTTATAAATGAGAAACCTGAGGCTGGGATCTAGTGCAAACAAGCGAGAATTGTGACCTAGATCCCAAAGCCAGATCTCTTCCGAGTCCCTCTGCAATGAGCTCCACCATCTCTCAAGATTTTCACCACCCCTCAAAGGCACAAAAGTACCCATGCTACTCACAAATCTGTTGTGCCTTATTCAGTACCGTCTTTCACTGCTTTCATTTCAACTGCACACCTACTAGGGGAAGGTTACTCTTCATTGGACTAGTGGGTGTTCAGAAATCCCACAATTTACGTCCTAAGACGGGCGTTGCTTTATTCAGACTAAGAATATTTAGACTTCAGCATCGCCTCTGCCACTTACCTGGGAAATCATGGTTGATCTCGTCCATTTCCAGCACAATATCATATGGCACCCCAGCCTCAGCCAGCAGCACATTAAGCTGACCAGGCATCCGGCCTGCAACTGGGTGAATTCCAAACCTAGACATGAAACAAATGAACAGCTGGCCTTACTTGATGGGCCAAAATGTACAGAGACCCCAACATCACCTCCAAATCTGCACACTTTGTTCTTGGCACCTCTGCTTTTCCTGGTACTATCTGATCTCTACAGGCGGGACTAGAACTAGTCCAGATATATGATCAATCTACAAATATTGAAGTTGGAGGTTTAATATCTCAGTATACACAAATGATAACTCCTCTCAAAAAATAAGTGTAACCTTAGAACCTGACTCTTCCATATTTTAAGTACAAAGAATTTCCAACAACATTAACAAATAAGATCACCTTACATTTAATAAGCATTATGTTCTCTCATGATACTTTCTGATAAATCTTGAATCTTTAAAAACTTATGTAAGTCAGCCTGGAATTAAACACTCAACAATTAAAAAATCAACATTATTCCATCAAAAGCTGACTTCACATTCAACTTTAACCTCTATGTTCAAAGCTGGAGAAATAAAACAGTGTCATGGACAGGAGTTAATAGCCTACAATCTTTCAGAAAACGATATGAAGCATTACTCTGCATCCCAGAAGAAATGTGATAGCAACATGCTGGAGTGTTTCAAAGACAGAGTGATACACAAATCAGAGCTCCACACTTTTATTAAGGCAAAAGAAACTGAAGCATCCAGCAATTTCTTTCAACCACAACCATAATGGGATCTTTGGAGTCATTTAATCCAGCCCCTTGCCCACAGTATTGATCTCTGTCTCCTCAGCACTGGGCACAGTGCTTGACACACAGGAAGGGCTCAATATAAAGTGAGTGAGTGAGTGAGTGAATGAATGAGTGAATGAATCCAGCGAAGAAATGCATTTGATAGTAGTTCTTGGCAGGGATCTATCCGACTTCAGTTTAAACACTTTCAGTAACCAGAAACTTACTCCTTCCTAAGGTCTATTCCATTACTAGACAATCTCAAAAATTATATAACACACACACACACACACACACACACACACACACACATTCATATTCAACCGAAGGGAACCCCTATCTCATTGCTTTCCAAGGTCTGTAGTTTTGCTCTGGAGCCATAATGAGTTGATTCCCTCTTTCATATGTGGATTCCTTTGAGCTATCCTACGATGCTCACTAAGCAAAACATCCTCAATTCTTTCAATTACTCAATGCTGACAGATCCGCTGCTCTCTGAGTCCCATTTCCACAATGCAATATCCAGCTCAAATCTCAGTCCCCCAAAGTGAATACAGTATGCTGGATGCAATCTAGATGCATAAGGCACAGCAAGAAAATCCCATCCTTAGACCTTTCATTGACAATGATGCCTAAGTCGGCCTTAGCTTTTAGGGCCGCCACAATACACTGCTGGCTCACACAAAAATCATGTCATTTAAGACACAGAAACTGCTGCCAAGTCAGGTGTCCCCACTGTTAATAGAGGTCCTGCTGGGAACAGATTAAAGCAGCACAGGAATTGACCCCTCCCAAAAACACAGACCTGAAAAGAGCTTTAAAATGGCCATTTAATTGCCCAAATAGATGATAAGGGATTTTCCCACATCTTTAAAAGTGATAATGAAGGGGCCCCCGGGTGGTTCAGTCGGTTGAGTGTCCAACTTCGGCTCAGGTCATGATCTCGCGGTTTGTGGGTTCGAGCCCCGCGTCAGGCTCTGTGCTGACAGCTCAGAGCCTGGACCCTGCTTCGGATTCTGTGTCTCCCTCTCTCTCTGCTCCCCACCCCCCAACTCACACTCTGTCATTCTCTCCTTCGAAAGTAAATAAACATTAAAAAAAAAAAATTAAAGTGATAATGAAGAGTCTGAATTACTGGGGGATCTTGTAGTTGGGGGGGGGGACATCAAGTGACAGGTACTCTCTTTTATCAAATTTATTTTTAATCTTCATTTGGAGATCACCGAATGCCCCTAAATAATAATTTATGTTTATTAAAAAAACAGAAACCCCAGGCTAAAAGGAAACAAAACAGTTACCCCTATGCAGTTATACAACAGATAATCATTTTATTTCTCCTCTTTAAATATATTTTCCCGATTTTCTATGAGAATGTACACTTTTGTGGGACAATCAAA
This sequence comes from Neofelis nebulosa, assembly GCF_028018385.1. Taxonomy (NCBI): domain Eukaryota; kingdom Metazoa; phylum Chordata; class Mammalia; order Carnivora; family Felidae; genus Neofelis; species Neofelis nebulosa. Next base: position 35,542,320 of record NC_080782.1, on the reverse strand, counting down.
CCATGTGATTAAGGGGCTTTGGGGAAACCCCGAAGGGCTAGGAGGACGGTGACATCAGTGACCTTGGCCCAGCCAGGATCTTCCCAGCTTCACAGTCGCTGAAAGGAGGAGAATGTACACTTTTTATGGTGGGAAAAATTAACTTCATTTAAAATAACTTAATACTTCATGCTATTATATTGTAACACCATTTACAAATGATTTCTCATATATTATTCCATTCTATCCCTAATCATCTTTAAAATTCTCCATCCAGAATTAGAACACTGGGGCGCCTGAATGGCTCAGTCAGTTGAGTGCCCAACTCTTGATTTTGGCTCAGATCAGGACACCAGGGTCGTGAGATCGAGCACCGCATCGGGCTGCACGCTGAGTGTGGAACCTGCTGAAGATTCTCTCTCTCTCTCCCCCCACCCCCACTCACCCCCAACTCATGTACTCACTCTCTCTCTCTCTAAAATAAAAGAATTAAAATAAAACAAAAAGAATTAGAACATAAGAGCAAGTGATTCAAACCCAGTCCTTGGTTAAATAAGCAGAGCTTCAGAGCTTTACCCATACACCTAACAGAAAGAAGCAAGAATGTAGTAAGGGGGGCTGCTGGTATATATTCTGGCACAACGGCCAATGCTGGCTCTTCCTGATGTGCTATGCAGTTTGTATAACTTTTTTAGTAAATAGTTACAGCTGGGATTCAAACTCAGGTCTTTCTGCCTCAAGAGTCTGAACTTTTAGCTCTATACATTATAGTAGTATAAGGGAGATATATATTTGAGAGGTATTTTGTTTAGTTGACAGCTCAGGTTTTACTAGTTATGTTGCTGCTAGGCAGGTTACTTAAGGACTCTCGCTGTCTCAGTTTTCCCAGAGTAGTAACCGGCTGTTACTATCAGCCCATATCCTGCCAAGGGCTATATAAAACTGTGTAGAAACGGTTTGAGAAATACTTATTATTCTCTGCTTGGATGGGTAAAAAAAGGAGTTCCAAAAATCCAATTCGCACTGTTCTTTGAGAATAATTGAGAGCCCAGAAAGTTTCAACAGTGCTACAAGCTATAAAATAGAAAAAAAAAAAAAAATTAAATATCTGCATGAACAAACAGACACAGAAGAAAAATATGTCTCAGAAGAAAAATATGTCTCATGTATTTCAACTACTTCATCACCTTTCCCCTCAGTGGGCTAGCTGTAGTTTTGTTCTAGCGAAAATAAAATTAAGGGCAGTCATTATTTCACTCCAGTCATTAGTTCACTCCAGACCATGCTCACCACCTCATAGGGTTTTAAGTTCTTCCACCACAAATTCTCCTGTCGTTTTGGGGACTGTAACAGTTCAACACCTGAGAAAAAATTTTAAATGTTCTCTAAAAACAAGATTGCTTTCTTTTTAGGTTCAAAAAATGTTTCTCTATTTATTGAGAGAGAGAGAGGGAGAGGGAGAGGGAGGGAGTGCATGGGCAGGGGAGGGGCAGAGAGAGAGGGAGACAGACTCCCACACAGGCTCCACACTGTCAGCACAGAGCCCAATGGGGAGCACAGAGTCCCACATGACCCCGTGAAGTCACTACCTGAGCCTAATTCAAGAGTCAGACACTGAACTAAGTCACCCAGGTGCCCTAATTGCTTTCTTTTTAAACTAGACATTGCTATCTTAATGTCATAGTCTATATCAAACCAAAGTTTTCAATCACTCCTGAAAACAAAAGAAATAAGGCAAAATACTGACAATTTAGGCTCCCACTCTTCATGTGGTAATGCAAGCTGTCTTCAGCACTGCAGCTGTTTTCAAATTGCCTCAGAGAAAACACTTCTGCAGGGGTAAGTGGACTCTCTGGTTAAGGTAACTTCTTTAAGATTTTAGTATTTTTTTTATAGTGGCAATAACATAAAACATTTGAAAAAAAAATCTCCAGGAACCAAAGTATGTGCTCAATAAATCAGACTTATTATTGAGACTTACTAAGACTCAAATATGAACATAAATATCATTTTAGTACTTTAGTAACAATATAGTACTTTAGGGGTGGCTGGTTGGCTCAGTTAGTAGAGCATGTAATCTTGATCTCAGGGTCATGAGTTTGAGCTGCAAGTTGGGTATGGAGCCCCCTAGGGGAGGCGAGGGGAGGGGAGGGGAGGGGAGGGGAGGAAAGGAAGGAAGAGAAAGAAAGAAAGAAAAGAGAAAAGAAAAGAAAAGAAAAGAAAAGAAAAGAAAAGAAAAGAAAAGAAAAGAAAAGAAAAGAAAGAAGGAAAGAAAGGAAAGAAAGGAAAGAAAGGAAAGAAAGGAAAGAAAGGAAAGAAAGGAAAGAAAGGAAAGAAAGAAAAGGAAAGAAAAGGAAAGAAAAGGAAAGAAAGAAAGAAAGAAAGAAAGAAAGAAAGAAAGAAAGAAAGAAAGAAAGAAAGAAAGAAAGAAAGAAAGAAAGAAAGAAAGAATATAGCCTTTTCCAGCTTCTGGAGGCTGTTCCCATTCCCTGGCTTATCACTGCATCCCTCTGACTTCTGCTTCCATTATAACATCTCCTTCCCTGACTCTGACCCTCTTCTCTCTCTTATGACAACCCTAGTGATCACATGGGCCCACGTGAATAATCCAAGATAGTCTCCCCATCTTAAAATCCTTGCCTTAAATCTACAAAGTCCCTTTTGCCATGTGAAGCAACATGTTCACAGGTTTGGGGGATTAAAGTGGATATCTTTGGGGGTGCCTGGGAGGCTCAGTTTGTTGAGTGTCTGACTTCAGCTCAGGTCATGATCTCACAGTTCGTGAGTTCAAGTCCCACAACTGGCTCTCTGCTGTCATCATGGAGCCTGCTTCAGATCCTCTGTACCCCTCTCTCCCTGCCCCTCCCCCACTCATATTTTCTCTCTCTCTGTCTCTCTCTCAAAAATAAATAAACATTTTTTTAAAAACTTAAAACAGGGGCGCCTGGGTGGCGCAGTCGGTTAAGCGTCCGACTTCAGCCAGGTCACGATCTCGCGGTCCGTGAGTTCGAGCCCCGCGTCAGGCTCTGGGCTGATGGCTCGGAGCCTGGAGCCTGTTTCCGATTCTGTGTCTCCCTCTCTCTCTGCCCCTCCCCCATTCATGCTCTGTCTCTCTCTGTCCCAAAAATAAATTAAAAAATAAAAAATAAAAAAATAAAAACTTAAAACAATAAAAAAAAGAAAAACAAGCGGACATCTTTAGGGCCTTTATTCAGCCTACCACAAACTTCCTTTCTAGTCCTAAAATTCCAGGAACTAGGGTTTCTATTTTAGCTGAATAAGTCAATATATACAGTATGTAAATTACTTTTGGATTTCAATTCTGTATCCTTCCTTTATTCTAGTAATTTTATTGTTTTTAATAAAACAATAGTAATTTATTTGTTTTTAATACTGCCCTTGCTTATCTTTAAATTAATCCATCTAGCTATCATCTTTATGCTTTAACTGACATGTCTTGGGCCAGATTAGAAATCAAAGACCTCTAAATGTATTTGTTGTTATTGTAATTTTTAATTAGCTACAGACTGCATAAAGACATTATTTCTGTTGAGCTAGTTGTGAAGGGTAAACAATCACAAAGCTAATCAATATGTTATGCTAAATATCCCAAACGATAGATCATTTTATATCTGTTAGCATAATAATTTATTATACCAAACCTTAAGACTCTAAGGTTGGAGAAAAACACATGCAAGGCTCTAACAAGAAAATGCCAGTGTTTTGAGAGAAATAACAGAACACGCTAAATTTTTAGAAATATATATATGTGCACACTGATAAGTCAATGTGAGTTTATAACAATTCTGGCCCATATAACTGACTAATCTCCAAAGTCAGTATTATACCAGAAGTCAGTTAATTATACCAGACAATGGTTTGGCCATAACCAGCAATTTCCAGGAACTGATGGACAATGCTCATTAATGTTCCATCATCATATGAAGAATATCCAGAATTTCAAAATGCAAAGCCTACTAGCCTTTTAGTTCTTTCCTCTGAGCCATGAAAATTATCTTTATTGTACACATGCTTAAAGCAGAATTAGCTGTGCCTGTCTACAAGACTCTACAGAAGGAAAATAAATACTACAATGAGATCACAAAGATCTGCCAAGGTGCCTGGGTGGCTCAGTTGGTTAAGTATTTGACTCTTAATTTCAGCTTGGGTCATAATCTTGTGGTTCGTGGGTTCAAGCCCCGTGTCGGGCTCGGCGCTGGCAGTGTGAAGTCTGCTTGGGATTCTCTCTCTGACTCTCTCTCTCCCCCTCCTCTGCTCCCTCTCTCTCTCTCTCTCTCTCAAACTAAATAAACATTAAAAAAAAAAAAAAAAAAAGATATTCCACGTTCCCAGAACTTTTTCTTTATGCATCTCCTCCTTACGATGCACCGCATCATAGTAACTGGTTGACACGACTGTGCCCTCCAAACTGGGCACAACATGAGCACAGGAACCGTGTCTTATCTGTCAGTTCCCACAGCACCTGGCACTCCTTATAGGGATTCCAAGAGAGGGAGGGAAGGAAAGGGTTTTAAGAAACACAGTGTGCCCAGTAAGGTACATGGACTCATACATTTTTATGTCTCTTTTTAGAGAAAGAATTTAGGGAAGTGGCAAAAAACAGCAGTTAAAAGCTGTAGAGTGCCACTGCCTGGATTCACAGCATTTGGGCAGTTTGGTCTGTATGCCTCACGTCTCCTCTGTGTGCAATGGGATTGATAATAAAACCTCTTCAGAGGAGTATTGTGAGATTTAAGTGAGATAGTTCACATAAAGAGTTTTTTATACAAAGTATTTTAGACCAATGCCAAGCACAATAAGCCTTTAATAAATTAAGCTGCAATTATAAAATTCTATTCTAATACATTTCTGTAATATAAATGCTCTCTGTATTTTTCACACAAATACACATTTTAATGATCACTTATATAAAAATACACATTTTTTTTCATTAAAACAAATGTTAGTTTGATGTCAACATGTTTTGGTTGGTTTTCTAATTTTTACCTTGAAATTCTAGTAAATATCAGTATAGTCCAATAAAAGCCAGAAGTTCTTTGTATTCACAACTACATCAAAAGACTAGAGAAATTATGTAGTCAAAATAGACGAAGGCTAGTAATTGTGAATACTGCACTCACTGGGAACTTGGTCGTAACTAATGTTTAAATACATACTTATTTGATAAAGTCAAATTTTAAAAGGCTATACATAATCCTTCCACCGATACTATTAGGCAAAAAAGCATGGTTTCCTCAACTGACAGATACAACAAATGTTATTAAGTCAGGATAATCTCTTTGATTATCTTGAAGCAAGAAAAATTTGAACACTTCTTGCTGTTTTCCTCTCTCAAATATGAAAATGACAGCCTTTTGCGAAACATTATAGAATAAAAACTAAGGCCTCAGTCCCTGATTAAAGACAGACCCAGGCACAGTTCAAAACCAGTGAAATGATCTACTCAAATAAATCAACCTGATCTTCAGAGCCTTTTAAACTAACCAAGAAAGAATAAAAACAAGTAAGAGGGTATACAAGGGCTATTTGTAAATATTGCGTGACCTGGATAGAACTGGGTAAAGATGCAATTCAAAAGACACCCTATTTCTTAAACCTTTTTTATAGTACATGATGATATAAAGCCTATTCTTACACTTTTCGCAACTTCACGTTAGATTTTAGACACCACATGTTCCAAAGGGGACACAACAATGTTTACTCCCATGATTGTGGGTCATGGAGACAATATGTCCTGACCAGGGTGCGTTACAGCAGTTGGTTCTTGGACATGTGGGACTAGTAAAGAGTATAAAACATTCACCACATGGATCTTACCACAACCGTTCAAATTAACTACATTTTCCTTCTTGCATTATGAAAATATCCAGATTTAGTTCAGCAATAAAACATGAAGAAGAGTCAAGTATCCCAATTCAACAATAAGACAAAGAAACTACAGAGACAACTGGGCCTCATCCTACAGTATTGAGTGTTTTCCCCATTTTACAACCTCTTACTATTTATTATAAATATTGCAAAATCTCTTCAGATTTAAAAAAAAATCTTTTTACAACCTGCAACAATTTGGTTATACATTTTGCCAGTCACTGTGCAAAATGTTTTCATACTCAAGATGTTCAAATGGCTAATTTCCTTTCTTTGTGTTTTATTATTTAATATAATTTATTGTCAAATTGGCTAACATACAGTATGTACAGTGTGCTCTTGGTTTTGGCGGTAGATTCCCGTGGTTCATCACTTACATACAACACGCAGTGCTCATCCCAACAAGTGCCCTCCTCGATGCCTAGTACCCATTTTAGCCTCTCCCCCACACCCCATCAACTCTCAATTTGTTCTATGTATTTAAGAGTCTCTTCTGGTTTGCCTCCCTCCCTCTCTATTTTTTCCCCTTTCCTTCCCCCATGACCTTCTGTTAAGTTTCTCAAGTTACACATGAGTGAAAACATATGATATCTGTCTTTCACTGACTTATTTCACTTAGCATAATACCTCCCAGCTCCATCCACGTTGCTGCAAATAGCATGATTTCACTCTTTCTCATTGGCAAGTCGTATTCCATTGCATATATAAACCACATCTTTAACCATTCATCAGTTGATGGACATTTAGGCTCTTTCCATAATTTGGCTATTGTTGGAAGTGCACTGGGGTACATGTGCCCTCATGCATCAGCACTCCTGTATCTTTTGGATAAATTCCTAGTAGTGCTATTACTGGGTTGTAGGATAGTTCTATTTTTAATTTTTTGAGGAACCTCCACACTGGCTTCCAGAGCAGCTGTACCAGTCTGCATTCCCACCAACAGTGCAGGGGGGTTCCCATTTCTCCACATCCTCGCCAGCATCTGTAGTTTCCTGATTTGTTCATTTTGGCCACTCTGACTGGTGTGAGGCGATATCTGAGTGTGGTTTTGATTTGTATTTCCCTGATGATGAGTGATGCTGAACACCTTTTCATGTGTCTGTTTGCCATCCGGACGTCTTCTCTGGAAAAGTGTCTATTCGTGTCTTCTGCCCAATTCTTCACTGGATTATTTGTTTTCCGGGTTTGAGTTTGGTACGTTCTTCATAGATTTTGGATACTAACCCTTTACCTGATATGTCATTTGCAAATACTTTTCCCATTCCGTTGGCTGCCTTTTAGTTTTGTTGATTGTTTCCTTTGCAGTGCAGAAACTTTTTATCTTGATGAGGTCCCAACAGTTCATTTTTGCTTTTAATTCCCTTGCCTTTGGAGATGTGTCGAGTAAGAAATTGCTGTGACTGGGGCCAAAGAGGTTGTTGCCTGTTTCTCCTCTAGGGTTTTGATGGCTTCCTGTCTCACATTTAGGTTTTTCATCCATTTTGAGTGTTTTTGTGTGGTGTAAGAAAGTGTCCTAGTTTCAGTCTTTTACATGTTGCTGTCCAGTTCTCCCAGCACCATTTGCTAAAGAGACTGTCTTTTTTTCCATTGGATACTCTTTCCTGCGTTGTCAAAGATTAGTTGGCCATACATTTGTCGGTCCAATTCTAGGTTCTCTATTCTATTCCATTTGTCTATGTGTCTGTTTTTGTGCCAATACTATACTGTCTTGATGATTACAGCTTTGTAGTTCTTTTACTGTGTTTTATATTTTTAAATTACATAGACTGCATTTGGGAATTCTGCCTTCCCAATACCATCATCCCACAATTTTCCTAAATATGTTATTCTAAGCTCCTAGGAAGTTCACAAATGAGAAAAAAGACATAACATGGGGAAATTTTTTTAAAGTTTCATTTGTTGAAAGCCTATTTCTTCTTTTTTAACCATAAATATTTATAAATCAATAAAACCTTTCGACTTAAAATAGATGGCTGGGGAGCAGGCTGTGGATGGCTGTCGCCTGCTAGTCAGCACTGGGGCCGGGCTGTGGGACAAGCTGTGGGCCTCACTCCTCTGTCCTGAGGCCACTTCTCCCTCTTGGGGTTGCAGGTGAGACGGAGTCACAATTTCCACACTGAGAACCAATTGTTGGGAGTCAGTTCACCATTTTTTTTCCTCATTCCCCTACCTTGGGATTTCTCAAATATTTGTCATTTATCACCCAAAGATCTCCAGTAAAAGAATTTTTTCAAGGGCGCTAATGATGATGATATTTCTCAGGGAGAATGCCATTCAACTCCCTGAACAAGAATGTCTTGGTCTGTTTAGGCTGCTATAACAAAATACTTTAAACCGGGTGGCTGAGTTCTGGAGGCTGAGAAATGTGGGATCAAGGCGCTGAGAGATTTCTGCAGCAGTCTGGAACTGAACCTGTAATAATCTCTGAGCAAGGGAAGCCTTAAAGCAGTGGGATAAAATCTTCAAAGACTGGAGAGAAAAGAACTGTCATCATGGAATTTTAAGGTATACAAAATGAAAGAAAATCTACCATTAACCTCTCACTAAAGAACCTTTAAAAGATATGTTTCAGGGTGCCTGAGTGGCTCAGACAGTTAAGCTTCCGACTCTTGATTTTGGCTCAGGTCATGATCTCACAGTTGAGATCAAGCTGCATGTTGGGCTCTGTGCTGACAGCATGGAGCCTGCTTGGGCCCCTTCCCCACGCTTGCTCTCTCTCTCAAAATGGATGATTAAAAAAAAAAAAAAAAAATTTAAAGATATGTTTCATATGGTCTCTCTGACTTATTTCACTTAGCATAATACTCTCTAGCTCCATCCATGTTGTTGCAAATGGCAAGATTTCATTCTTTTTGATAGCTGAGTAGTATTCCGTTGTGTAAACATACCACATCTTCTTTACCTATTCATCAGTCGATGGCCATTTGGACTGTTTCCGTAAGTTGGCTATTGTAGATAATGCTACAATGAGCACTGGGGTGCATATAAACCTCTGAGTTAGTATTTTTGTGTTCTTTGGGTAAATGCCTAGTGGTGCAATTGCTGGACCATAGGGTAGTTCCACTTTTGACTTTTTGAGGAGACTCCCCTGTTTTCCAGAGTGGCTGCACTAGTGTTCATTCCCACCAACAGTACAAGGGGGATCTCCCCTTCTCCACATCCTCACCAACACCTGTTGTTTGTATTGTTGATTTTAGCCAAGCTGACAGGTGCGAGGTGGTATCTCATCATAATTTTGATTTGTATTTCCCTGATGATGAGTGATGTTGAGCATGCTTTCATGCATCTGTTGGCCATCCGTATATCTTTGGAAAAATGTCTATTCATGTCTTCTGCCCATTCCTTAACCGGATCATTTCATTTTTTGGGTGGTGAGCTTTATGATTTCTTTATATATTTTGGATACTAACCAAAACGGTCTCTTAACTATAGGAAATTGATGGTTACCAGAGGGGAGGCGGGTGGGGGGATGGGTTAAATAGGTGATGGGACTTAAGGAGTGTGATAAGCACCGGGTGTTGTATGGAATTGTAGACCTGAAACTAATACAATACTGTGTTACCTGGAATTCAAATAACAACTTAAAAAAGAAATTAAAAAAAAAGAGTTAAAATAAACCTTACAGATTCTCTAATCCAACTACTTCCTCAGGCAGGCCTCCTTTATCTAGAATTACATGGAATACGTGTGCACTGTACTGTGTCACAGAGCAGGCTGGGAGCTGCACTGCAGGTGCAACACACAGTCCCTGGTGGCAACATACACCTTAAGGACTTTTGTATTCTATGTTTGCACACGGCAGTGCTCCATTCTGGGGAGGGTCCATGAAGGTAACAGAAGGGTCTGTTACTACATTCAATTACTTTCATAATGTGGATGAAATTGTGCACATAATGTGCATAATGTGCACATAATGTGCATAATTGTGCATTTCACCTGTGAAAAATATGTGCATTTCACCTGTGAAAAAACCTGAAAGGGCAGGTTTCTTTGGTTTATCACATTCTGATCAGAACTTCTGACTGACAGCTACAAGTCACTGATGAGAAGCACAAGGAAAAGTGGCATTTTTTTGTTTGTCTGTTTGTTTGTTTTAAAAAGTAACTGCAGTAAATCCAGTGGAGAATAAAACCTTCTAAAACATGAAGCGGGGTAAACGTAACACACACCGTCCTTACTGGTGAAAAGGCTAGGACCAGCTGGGCAAGGTTAGCTTATCCATCTGAATAGAAACAGAGTAATGAAGTGGGACAAAATCTTCCTTGCCACCCTCAAAAATGGACTGATGGGAAAAGCTGTGGAATCAACTTTCTGGCAAGGCTTCTTAGGCCAAAGGATAGACACCCGCCTCTCGAAAATTGTGAAAGCCCTTCGAAGCAGTGCTTCAGACAAACTCACTTGTACAATTCTGAATGAAAAAAAAATGTTCATTTAATTTCCTAGAACTTTCCAATAGCCAGAACTAGAGAACATTATGTACCTTTCATTCTTTTTTTGAAGGCAAATAAGGGCTGAACTGCTACTCGGGTCTGAAATCTGGTGTTCATCTATGGCCTTCCCTTCTGGAGGAAAAAAAATTATGAATGTTAAAGAGCTTACAAAAATGTCTCAGGGGCACAATTTTTCCAAGACAGAATAACAGAACCTGTCCTATGACTGTGAATGAGAAAATGTTTGACAGAAGGCTATGGTCACGTTTTCCATTTGTGCAAGTGCCCGGTGATGCTGAGGTACAGCCAAAGAATGAGAAGTCGTCTAAAGAGGATCAGGTCAGGGGCGCCTGGATGGCTCAGTTGGCTAAGCGCCTGTCTTCGGCTCAGGTCATGATCTTGTGGTTGAGGGGTTCCAGCCCCGCATCAGGTTCTATGCTGACAGCTCAGAGCCTGGAGCCTGCTTTGGATTCTGTGTCTCCCTCTCATTCTTCTCCTTCCCCGCTTGTACTCAGTCTCTCTCTCTCTCTCTCAAAAAAATTAGCATTAAAAAAAAAATTTTTTTTTAAAAGAGGATCAGGTCAGACGACAATGCAAACATCAATGCAGTCTTCTGCAGAACTGCGTCACACTACCCTTTCCACTCCGAGGATGTTTTTATAGATTGTGCCCAAATCTGGCTTTTCCATCACTAAACCAAATCCAGCAACCAAGCCCAGAATAGAAACAGTATGACTACTGACACGCTTTCTATTTCAAAATAACCAACAAGACTATGAAGAGTGATATCAGAGGAAAAAACCAAAATTCTATTTTTCACTAATGTTCTAAAATATTATATTCCAGCATATTACAGAGACTTGGTAAGAATTATACGTAATTTTATCTTCCTGTCTGAATAACTGTAATGATGTTGCAGAACGGCTGTTGGAAGGCAACAGCCAGTGAGCACCATAAAATGGAAATTGTCAGCAAGATAGTGAAGAACTGGAACATGAAATGAGAAAAGGGCTTTTATTTATTTATACTCTGCCATGTTTACATGAACCTCATTGAAGAACATCGGCTCAAAGAGTTTATTATGACTAATACTAGAACAAGAAGCCAAAAACCACCCTGATGGTCAGAGGCACCAGTTTCATGAGAAGTAAAAGTTTCTCCCTCAGACCACCAGAATGCCCGTGACAAACATGTCCAAGAAATGAGTCCTACAAGGGTATGGCAGAGCCTTTACAAAATACCCAAATCACAGGCTTTCTTTCCACCACACCAATATGCTGGTGAACAATACAAATAGAAGGCCAAAGGTGGTCTGGCCAACAGTCAACCCGCGAGGAACAGGGTCGCTTTTTAGGAGCACAACTGACACCTCTGATCTGAGAAATTACTGGCAATTCTATACAATAGGCTGAACACAGACGTGAGTGAATGTACATACTTCCTTTGGTTTTCCTCCCTTCTACCAAAAGTTTCGTTCATATGACTAATTACACAAATAACTCCCATCACACCCACCTTCCTGGCCACTATGTTTTTCAAAAAGGCAGGCTCTGAGCAAAGTGCAAAGAAATAACACCACATTCTTTCAGAAAACTTGAAGCCCTGGCTAATTCATCACCCAGTGGTACGAGCTGTAACTCTGAAATTCTGATACAATTTTCTGTGCTACAGCTGTTTGTCATCATTTCAGCTGCATCTGAACTGAAGACACAATGGGGCTGTAAGTGTCTCCAAGTCAGAATCTTCAAGCCTATGATATAACCTCCCCGTGAATGTACATTTCACTGTGAATACGCAGAATTTTCATCCGTGTACTCAAGGACCTATTCTCAGGACCTAGAACGGTGCCTGGCACCAAACACTATATAACTATCTGTTCAGTGAATGGTCATGAACATGAATAGTCATGTCTAAAAAGAATGTATTGCAAGTTGTCGCTGCAATGCTAAATAAAATGTCTTCTTTCGTTACTCAAATTTCGGAATATTTTATCAGGCCTAATTAATATCTATTCTCTTCAGAAGCATGTGCCTTTATTACCTTATAAATCTGAATGTCCTATCTCTTCCTGCATCCCAATACATAACAAATCCAAGAAGGCTGAACTCTGTTTACTTGAATTATATGTAATCCATGAAAAACAAGAAAATCCAGTTAGACTGACAAAATATTTCATCTTCAACTATCTTCAAAGAACGGATTCCTTAGCAAAAAATAACATATATTTAAACCGATAGCCATGCCACACGAGACTGTAAAGCACTATTAAACCGCAAATACCAATGGCAGCTAGATGTGTTTAGACAGAGAATGAAAAAGAGTAAATGTTTTTAAAAACCTGCAAAAAATTCATGTTCTGAGTAGCACAAGAGGTTTCAAAGGTCCCCTGGTTAATTACCTACTCCTCTCCTCTGCATTCTGATCCTCCTTCCACTCTACTTTTCCTAGCATACTATCACATTAAATGGAATTCATTCATGGATTCATTTGTGTACAGATTTGTTTTCCTCATAACTATAAACATTTGAGAGTGGGAATTGGGCTTATGCACCCTTGAATCCCAATCCCTAGTATAAATTTCTACCAAGAAATTATTAACAGAAAGATGTAGTTGAACATTAATAGGAAAGCAATACATAATACCAGTCAGTAAATCAGAGAAACTGAAAGGTGGTTTCACAAATTCAAAAGACTTCTGTGGTGAGCCAAGCAATATGGCTTTCTGAAAAGAAAATCCAGCAGTGATTAATTGCAAACAGAAAAAAATTACACCTCTTTCTAAGAATTACTCACTGGGAACACTATCTCTGCTTTATAATGAAAAGCCCATCGTATTGATCCAAACATTGGGAAATAAAGAGAAAAAAAAATGCATTTTTGTAGTGTAAGATTTTGGTAATAAAATGCTTTTAGAGATTAAGCAGAGGTTAGGGAAGCTATAGAGGCTTTCTGGCCAACTGGGAAGCAACAATGTACTGGCCACTAGAGAAAGTCTAAGTCAGTGAACATTCATGCCGTTCGGAAAGGAGCTCTTGTCATGAAATGTCATGTGCTGCATTATGCAATCTCAGCTCCCGGTGAGTATGTTATGACTGTAGCCAAAGGAAAGGAAAACAGGAGTGTCTCTAAATCAATCATGGGCCATGAAGCCAGACAGACTGTATGACAGATGCAATTTTTCTTGGCACCACTTGGGCATAACTAATTGATGACAATCGTATGTCCTCACTGGCACATTTCCATGGGGTATGTGTGCGAATATGTCACCACATCTGGATGCTAGGCATGCTGGGGTCCTGAGGCACAAAGATCTACTGACACCAGAGGCGCAGCAGCTGTGCTCAATGAACACCGTGGGAGCTCCACAGAGTGATGAAAGGACGAAATTACTGCTAACTGTAAATACAGATTTATTTCATTAAAATACGAGGTAATGCTGCAGCCATCTCATGCAAACAGACATTTGTCTCCTAAAAAAAAAAAAAAAAAAGAAGAAGAAGAAGAAAGCCAGCATCTACAGATAGACATATTCCTAACTTCATCAAGAAAATCTGCATTTCTCCCAGGAAAAGATGATAATACACATGAGACAAAATCAACAATTTCTATGACTCCCTTTCAGTTAAAAAAAAAAAAAAAAAAAACCCACTCAGAAACTAGAAAGGAAAAATAGGATAATCCACTGTCACTGTGTTAGCAAGAACACTTTGCTTCCATTTAACTCAAACATGAGATTTGCACATGAAGCCCATGGTGAAAATTCAACAGATCACAGTAAAAAACTGAACTCTCTCAGTAAAACGTTCTCAGTAAAATGACGGAACTCTCTCTCACATAAAGTCTGATATTCTGTTCACAAAATTACTTCAATAAAACACAAATTATAACTGAGAAACTATTCATATATGTTTAATTAAATATCTCCCATAAATCTTAAGTAATTATTTTTCCCATGCAGTCTAACAGAAATCAACCTAAAACAACAATTTTTGTTATGTCCTCATGGATCAAAATCACATTTTAATTAGGTCAGAAACCGAAATTTCATTTGTCTCATCCCTTTTATTATCATTTTTTCCATCCCTCTTAGTCCTCTCCCCTCACATCCTGCTTCTGTCAAACTACCCTATAGTCACGATGCTCCCCAACTTTGCATCCACCTCACCCTGGACTGATTTTCCAAGCTGTCTGGTTAATATAGGCTGGTCCGTGGGTAATAAGGGAGGTATGTCAAATTAATCATCCCTTCCCAAAGGAGAACTAAGACAGGAAAGCTATCTTTCTCTACTTCATTAAGATTGCCACTCACGTCCTAAACATTTGTGGTGATAGAAGGCATTACTAATACGTTAGACTTCTCACATGTGGACTGAATAAAAGAGAAACAATTTCTTTTTAGGAAAATCATAAAAGATTCTTTAACACATCCATTCCTTGTGTAGGTCTGCAAATGCCTTAAGTGGCAAACGTATGACTGAAAGGGCGGCCCTGTACAATACCGGATAAGAAGATGGGAATCAGTGACCAAAATGAGACTTCATATGTGAAAATCAAAAAACAAAGCCAGTGATTTTTCTCATCTTCGATTTTCAATTCCTCGAAGATTACACTAAACATGGTAACATCTACATCACAGAAAAGCTGGTCCTACCACAAAATAGTATTTTGACTCTCTGTATTTGAAAAACACAGACTAACTATGGATTGCAGGAAGGCAGAGAGTGGGGAAGGAGGGAAGGAAGGAAGGAAGGAAGGAAGGAAGGAAGGAAGGAAGGAAGGAAGGGAGGGAGGGAGGGAGGGAGGGAGGGAGGGAGGGAGGAAGGAAGGAAGGAAGGAAGGAAGGAAGGAAGGAAGGAAAGAAAAAAAATGTAGCTGATGCTAAAATGTTAGATCCCCTTGTATCATCGGCTAAGTCTCTTCACCACTATTAATAGCTGGGACATTCAGGATTCAGTCTTGTGTAGACACTCTGACTAGCTCTGATTAGTTCTAGGCACGTGGTTAGGCTTATTCTTATCATCTTCCCCAGAAAAAGTATAAGATAGACATCTAAAAGGGATTTTCATGAACAGACATTAACAGTTTTGTCAACATACATTAACTTTCAGGTGAACAAACTAACTTTATTTGATAATAGAGTTGGCTTGTCTCTCTGACTTATGATACTATGTCAATGAAACTGCTAGAGAACAGCTTCTCTACTCAAGAGGAAACAGGTATCCCTCCCCCCTGGGAGGACAGTCCTCCAGACAGTCTCTTCACTGACTCCCGGCAGCAGAGTTCCAAAATAGGGATCCAAAGGTGCATAAGCCAGATACAAAGTACTGCAAGGGTTTGTCACCCACTGGCCCCCCCTTTACATCCCTCAAACCCTTTATCCAAGGTCCTGAGAATAATCTAGAATTGCAGAGTCCTCAACTTCCTCATTGTGTTCAAGATCCTCTCAAGGGCAGAGTCTAGTGCCCAAATGCCAAGTAACAGGGACAGCTACTGCCCTAATCCATATTTCAAAAAACGTATGGCTTTAGGAAAAAAACAATTTCAATAGTCTTTGCCATAAGAATAGGAGAGCGAACGCAGTCAAACATTAATCAGCCCACGGGATCACCACTGGGTCCCACTCACTCTACAAAGACCTCTCATTTGAGATGTTTTTCTTCAGTCAGTGGGAACAAGAGAAACCAAAAGGTACAACCTGATGTGGTTCTAATGCTTTGTGTGACCCCCTTCCCCAAATCCAACCAGAAACAGGACTTCTGTTTTACCTCTTTAACAAAAATCCCAGAATTCGGTATAATAAAGTTTCCCTTTCTAAAATGGAGCTGTATTTAGGTTCTGTGGTATTAGAGACAGTGCAACTAGGTAGCAAGACTAAGGCTGGAATAGGGTTTTGACAACTCAGTTTCTTTACCTGGGATTACATACTGTAAGAAAGTCATCTAAACGTGAGTCCTCTATTTTCCTTTCCTCTCACACACGTGCTGCAAACCAGGCACTATAAGCACTGACCTGACTTTCTTGCCCTGTTCAGCGAGCATCTTCACCAAGTCTGCGATGGGGTACTGCGCTTTGGCTGCACAGAGACCATAGCCTGCAAAGAACATGAAGGACACAGAAGAATGTGACTTTTATTTTGAAATCTTATAAACTACAATTTCTCCCTTGATCAAAACATATTTAAAATTTTTTTTCATGTTTATTCATTTTTGAGAGAGAGAGAGAGACAGAGTGTGAGTGGGGAGCACAGAGAGAGGGAGACAGAGAATCTGAAGCAGGCTCCAGGCTCTGAGCTGTCAGCACAGAGCCCGACGTGGGGCTCGAACTCTCAGACCTCAAGATCATGACCTGAGCCGAAGTCAGACGCTTAACTGACTGAGCCACCCAGGCGCCCCTTCAAAACATATTTTTAGGCCAAAAAAAAAAAAGGGGGGGGCAATCTGTTAACAGGACTAGAAATGAAAGAAAACTTCTAGACTTGTCAAATCAATAGATTTCCTTTTTAGAAAACTCTTACGATAGCATGATAGAGTTAAAATCCTAATCTGAAGCCAATATATTACCTGTAATACCACAGAATTCTGGGGTAGGATTAAAGAAAAACTAAACTAAACCTGAGAAAAATTAGGGATTGGGGCTAGGAGATTAAATGACTTAGTCAATGTCATGTCAATTGTTGGAGGTAAAATTAAGAACAAAAATGAGGTGTTGTGACTCCCAGATCAGGTTCTTTCTATTAGGTCATGTTACCTCATCTTATTAGAAATCACATGATTCTCAATGATTTTTTAAAATATTTACTGTTGATAAGAAAGAGATTAACATTTACTAGCATTTATTGAGTCTAATGAGTGAGCTAGATACTTTCATACACTATTTCTAATTTAATACTCACAGTAATCCCAAAAATGATCATTGAGAAAAAAATAACCAAGACTCAAAGATGACTAAAACATTTGTACAGAATCAGAGAAAGACATGGCGAGAACCCTCTACATCAGTTTGTAAAATCTCTATATGATTCCCAAAATATTAACCTAAGCCAAGGATTCTCACCATTTTTTACTTGGTAATCAGAGGGTTGTTTCTATGTTTCCATTACATTTTCAAAAAATAATAAGTTCCAATTCAATTTTTTTCCTGTTATAAGAAACTGTATTAATACAATAAATTCCAGCAGCTCTTATAGGTTGTTTACTTTTCGCTTTTGGTTTTTTACCTGGAGTAATAATAATGCTATTAGCTTCACGAATCATGTCAATTGCATTGTCAAGGTTGATTTCTGTATGTGTGCCAGAAATTTCCATGGGTTTTCCACCAGCTGTTGAAGTGGTACCGTAGCCTCCAAGAATCACATTAGCCAGGGAGCGATTCATTGCCTGGAGAACAAAATAAGCAGCTGTGAGAGTTTAATCTACATAACTTTTTGAAAGTTTTAATCTACGTAACTTACTGTATCCAATGTATACAATATTCACAATCACTTAAAGAGGTTTTTTATTTGATCATCTAAAAAAATCACATAGATCACATCTATAAAGTCAACTGCACACTGACATGTTTTCAATAAAAGTTAATTTTAAGAAAGAATTTAATGGAAAATTACCAGTAACATTAAGAAACTAATGAAATTCAGATCCAGTTATTACTGTCTGTGTTCTGATTAAGCAAGTTCTACCTCCATATGTATTTCACCAGAGTGAAACAGAACGATATCTAGGAGAAATTTTACAAGGTGACTCTATAGACCTCTCAGGTAATCCTGCTACCAGTTCCAACAGGGAGGAATCCAAAGGATGGGAATTCACATCATTTAGGAGTCTGCTGCCCTCTGTCATTAAGAAAACAAGAAATGCGGGAGTTGATACGTTCTTCTTTTCCAAACCAACTACATACAGCTCCAGGAAGCAGTAACAGAAGTGACTGGGTTCATCATTAGGTTCCTAAAATATTTTACTTCCAAAAAGGTAGACGAGTACGTTCATACATCATTTCATTAAAACTTATACCCACCCTTTTAACTAAAAAAATAATCTTGGGGAAAAAAAATAAGAGGAAGACATGCTCATTTACAATCATCCAACAATGTGCCACACAAGTGAATCATGTGAAAAAATCACAGGTCTGGTTTCTACAATAGTTCATTTGTAGACCTCTGGAGCTGTGGTGGTAAAAGACAAGAAGCAAATGCCTTTTAAGAATTCAAATCACTGCAGCGATGCCTGGGTGGCTCAGTCGGTTGGGCGTCTAATTCTTGGTTTTGGCTCAGGTCACGATCTCACGGTTCGTGAGTTCTCGCCCACATCAGGCGCTGTGCTGACAATGCAGAGCCTGCTTAGGATTCTCTGTCTCTACCTCTCCTTCTGTCCCTCCCCTCCCTCTCAAAATAAATAAATAAGCTTTAAAAAAATGCAAATCACTGTACATGAACAAAGCAGTCATTCTACATGATCAGCACTGGATTTCTCACTTCTGAAAGGGCTATAATAAACATATGATTGATCCAATGTGTATACCATGTAAAAGCTATATAAATGCAATCTATTACTTAAAAAAAAAAAAAAAGACAATACTGTATTCTTAAAGAATGAAAAGCACCTGGGATTTCCAGGGACAAGTAAACACACTAGGAGAAAAAAACATGACAACCCACACGAAGACAGCCCAGCCTGCTGCCACCTTCATGCAGACGTGAACATACACATCTGAAGTGGGACAGAGGTAGAGGCAGGGAGGACAAGGTGCAGAGACAATGAACAGAGAGCCATACCTGACTAAAGGCGGCATATCAATAACATAAAGAGGATAGATCCAAATGTTGCCAGAATTGTAATTATCCTTTTTGACCTAAGCTCACTTATCAGACACAGCATTCGCATTTTACAGAGCCCAAACTCTGGTAAACTTGTCTAAGATTATCACATACAAAATAAAGTCCAGAATATCTTTATATATTTATGAACAGACAAGAGGGCCAGAGAAAAATTCATAATGGTTTTATTTAGGTATAGAGTCCCAATCTGACATAAAGATTTAAATTCTTAACCCAACCTCCTATACTTAAATCCAGGTTTTATTGAAAATCCAAATAGCCAGGCCTGAGACTTCCAAACATTCAACATTTGTTGATTTTGTTAATCCTTTCTAGTTTCGAATTAGAAGATACTGAAATTAACAGAAATATGTTCTACCAAATAAATGTTTGCCTTAAAAACTAAATCAAAGGAATGTGCATCGACTGATGAATGGATAAAGAAGATGTGGTATATACATACAATGGGATATTACTCAGCCACCAAAAAGAATGAAATCTTGCCATTTTCAACGACGTGGATAGACCTAGAGTGTATTATGCTACGCGGAATAAATCAGTCAGAGAAAGACAACTACCATCTGATTTCACTCATATGTAGAATTGAAGAAACAAAACAGATGGACATAGAAGAAGGGGAAAAAAGAGAGAAAGAGAAACCATAAGAAATTCTTAACTACAGAAGATAAACTGCAGGTTGCTGGAGGAAAGGTGGGTAAGGGGTGGGTTAAATAGGTGATGGGTATAAAAGAGGGTATGTGTGTTGAGCACTGGGTGCTATATGTAAGCAATGATCACTAAATTCTACTCCTGAAACCAATACTACACTATATGTTAAGTAACTAGAATTTAAATAAAAATTTGAAAGATTAAAAAAAATTTGATTCAAAGGAGTATTTCAGACATAGAGATATTTCTGTCATAGATAACTTTTTTCTTGTTTTAAATTTTTTTAAATGTTTATTCTTGAGAGAGAGAGAGAGAGACAGAGCATGAGCATGAGCATGAGCATGAGCATGAGCAGGGGAGGGGCAGAGAGAGAGAATCCACAGAATCCAAAGCAGCTCCAGGCTCGGAGCTGTCAGCACAGAGCCCGACACGGGGTTCGAACTCACAAACCACGAGATCATGACCTGAACTAAAGTCGGACATTCACCCGACTGAGGTGCCCCAGCTCATAGATAATTTTTAAAAAGTGAAACACACAAAATGGTTCCATCACCTGCATCACCCAGTCCCGCAGAGGGACAGATGTACAAGGATATGACCACTTTACTCTAACTTGGTGTAAAAGGAACCATTCTTCTCTCCCTATAAAACTGAATGGAGGAGAAGAATTTCTGAGGACATTAAATTAATGTTTACCCACTTCTAATGGCATCTTCAGGAGAAAGAAAGGGAACCACACAGTAGTTTAACAATCAAAGTCAACTTGTTAAACACATATCCACAATTATATCACCATTAAGCTAATTCCATGTGGTCTCTTAAAAACTAAATTATTTTTCATCCCTGAATTTACCATTGCAACATCATATTTTCAACAAATGCTTAGGGTGTAGGGCTTTCTTTTGTTTGTTTGTT
The DNA here is from genome assembly GCF_028018385.1 of Neofelis nebulosa. Taxonomy (NCBI): domain Eukaryota; kingdom Metazoa; phylum Chordata; class Mammalia; order Carnivora; family Felidae; genus Neofelis; species Neofelis nebulosa. Next base: position 35,521,629 of record NC_080782.1, on the reverse strand, counting down.
TCTTTCTTTTTTTTTTTTTGCTTGCTCAAGTGATTAATGAGACTATCCTGGGCAGACTGAGGAGTTCCCAGCTCCCAAGACAAAGTATTCGCAACACTATCCAAGACTGTTCCTTTCAAGTTACTAAGCCCTATAATGAAAACTGTATGCTACATTAAAGAGACCCTTAATTCACATCATTCCAAGCAAACTATAAGAAATAAATCTGAAAACAAAAGAAAGGTCATAAAATAGACAAAACTAACGCAATAACAACATACAGTCCATTTACTATCATTTCTCATTTCAGTGCTTTGTGGGTGCCAAATAATTGACTGCGAAGCAAAAAAAGAAATTATTTTTGGTTTGGCTTTGATGTACTTCATTCTGTTCTATTTTCATTTGGAAATAAGCAACAAAGTACAAAAATCAGAAAATTCGGTCGGAAAATGCTGTTCCCCTTCTACAAGCGCTCTACCTCCCAGGCTGTTTGGACACAATCTCAAGTACATGGACTGTAAAATCATGAAGAGGTTAATGTCTATATGACTTCTAGACATAAAGCAAATTATTCACTTGAGCTGCTTCTTTGGACACTATCGATATTTTTCAGTTTAACATTGGGTATTGTATAACCACAGCACTCAGCTCAGAAGACACACAAGAGAAGAACTGTCAAAACAAAAATTCAATTTTCGGTATTACTGATTAGCCACTCGGGGAGCATTTCATTCCCTCTCACATAATAAAAGCACTCTGTTCCGGTTTGGACTTGCATGTTTCCTTTAATAAATAATAAAATAATGAAGCTACAACATACTAGTAATATTAATAGATATCGATATATGATAGTACATCTGTTACCATATGCTATCCAGAGAAGATTCCAAAATATGAAATGAGCTGACAAATATTTATCTAATGTTCACGTAACAAGTATTATACTCATCTGAGGTGCCAGGTGCTAGGTCAGGCTCCATAAGCACAAAGGCAAACAGTAAATGACATCTTAAAATATCTTCCTTGTAAAATGAGAATAGTATCTCCTACCTCCAGAATTAGTGTGGGGATTAAACGAGCTAACATTTGTAAAGCACCCAGCTTTAATGCCCAATCACGAGCAGCTATTTCACTTTTATTTTTATTAGGAACCACTCTGAGCTGCTAAAGCATAGGCCATGAAGAAACAATTTTTTTGATAATAAAACAAGCACAAGCCAAGAATCAATGAAGATTAATGTGAAAAGTCAGGAATCGGGGCAATCTGGAAGGAGAGAAAATTTCTATCTTCAAAACTGAAAACTACAGCAGGGTCGTTTCTGTTGTTGCCTTGTTTGTTTTATAATAAGACATAGGACTGAAGAGAGTGTGAGAAAACTAGCTCCCCACGCATCACCATTGAGAGCTAAGACTGGACGGTCCTTTGTGGACATCAATTCATCGATATTGAGAGCCAACAGAAAGCTCTTACTCCCTTTGACCAAGGAATTGTACTTACAAAAAGGTCAGCTAAAGGAAAAAATCAAAATGCACAAGGAGGTATACTGAAGAAAAAACCACAAACCAATACTATGAACTTGGGTAAATTATGGTATATCTATGTGATACAATAGGCAGACACCAAAAATTATTAGAAAATCATTGGTGAGAACATTAAACAACACAGAATATATTTGAACATAGGTTTATGGGAAAATACTGGAATTAGAATATTAAATTTTAAGAGTTAAGTGGTAATGGCATTGCAAATGATTTTATTTATTTATCCTTTTCTACTTTCTTCCAAATTTCCCACATTAAGCATCTTTTATTTATGTAATTGAATAGTATTTTCTAAAAATTTAAAGCTTCGGCTGTCCTTGAATCCAAATTAATTTGAGTTGCTATTATAAACAGAGTATCAGTCTGATCCAGAGTGACACTTAGGGTCACAGACAGCTGTAAGAATACCCTGTTAGCCTTATACGGTACAGGAATAAAAAATATCTGTGAAATGCTGACAGTAAATGGCATGCCTGACGTGGTAGAAATAGAAAGAAAAAAAAAGAAATACCAGATCAAGAAATATGAAAGAAGAGAAAAGCATAAGACAAAGATGAGATAGTCACAGAAGTACACATAGAAAAAAGTATTTTCAACAACTGCCTCTTACTACCTTATTCTAGTTACTGTCATAGAATGGCTACTGTAAGTTTCTGTAGTTACTATAACCAACAATAATAAAAGAAACTAGATGAAGAAGGGAATGGGAAGGAAATTAAAAAAAGACAGACAGAAATTTGAGAAATACTACTGATAAGATTTAAGAACCTAAATAAAGCCATTTAAGGAAAAAAAAATGATAAAGCCAAGAAAGACCCATGATGATGCTCTAAGAACTAGACATAAGTACTCCTCACCTCTCCCCAAATCAGTATGCCACTGGCTTTGTTAAAATTTAAGTCTTCCCGTGTAATTTTAAAATCAGTGTTTTGACCAACAAGTTTAAGTAATGATGAAAATCTGCTGCCCCCTCCTGGTCATTCAAATTCACCAAATGAAGCAAAGTCAAACCAAGAGTTCATTTTTAAATGCTAAGTGAAATAAGTCAGTCAGAGAAAGACAAATACCATATGATTTCATTCATATGTGGAATATAAGTAACAAAACAGATGAACAAAGGAAAAAAGAGACACAAACCAAGAAACAGACTCTTAACTACAGAGAACAAACTGATGGTTACCAGGGGGGAGGTGGGTGGGGACGGGTGTATAGGTGAAGGGGATGAAGAGTAAACTTATCATGACGAGCACTGAGTAATGTGCAGAACTGTTGAATCACTATACTGCACACCCAAAACTAATATAACACTGTATATAATCATACTGAAATCAAACAAAAAACTTAATTTTAAAAAAGTTCAATTTTTGAGAAAACTATCTCTAATACAATTGAATAGTTTTCCTTGTTCACAAACATTTGGTTTTTGTCTTTTAATTTTTTTAATGTTTATTTATTTTGACAGACAGGGAGAGAGAGTGCAAGCAGGGGAGGGACACAGAGAGAGAGAGAGAGAGAGAGAGAGAGAGACAGAGACAGAGACAGAGACAGAGACAGAGAGAGAGAGAATCCCAAGCAGGCTCTGTGCTGCCAACACAGTGTCCTCCCTGGGGCTCAAACTCATGCACTGTGAGATCATGACCTGAGCCAAAATCAACAGTTGGATGCTTAACCAACTGGGGCAACTGAGCCAACCAGATGCCCCAAACATTTGTTTTTTTTTAAACCCCAAAGCCTGACACCTTTCAAGCAGGAGACACAAGCTTCCACCTTTCCAAATTCCCTGAACAACCTGGAAGATTTCATTTTAAAACCTCTTCCTTTCTTTGAACTTGGGCTATCAAATCCTTTGTTTTACAATATGGCCAAAGAAAACTAATTTTTTTTACTATAAAAAGATAACTTCAGCATTCAATTTACAAAGAGATTTTCAGTGAAAACATTTGAGAAATTCTGAGTTATAAAATAAGGGTGGGTCTTTTTTAAATATTGTAATAAAAGAATGGAGGCAGAATAAATGTCCTTTTTCTGCCTGAATTATAAATCAGCAGAGCCACATTCTGATGTCATTCCATTTCACACTTGCCCTTTCACAGCCATTCAGAACTGTGAGAGAATAGTATCTATCATCTGAAAACGTTTTCTAGTCAAACCTTTAATTATTTGCAGGATATCTTCTTGCCATCCAGAAGAGAATTAGAAACAAAAAGGAAGCTAAGAAGTATTTGTTTTCTTAATTTTTTTTGCTTTTTTAAAAAAGATCATGCTGACCACAAAACTTCAAGATAGGCACTCTCACAGATGACCAGTGGGAGTGTTAATTGAAGCAAGCTTTCCGGAAACAACACAGCAATAAGTAGAAAGAACTGATAAAAATGAGCATACTCTTTCACTTCAAAGAATCGATCCGAAGACAAAAATCAGAGGTGCCCAAGATGTATTTTCTACAAAGAAAAATTAAAACTCAAACAATATAATTTTTATAGGGAAATATTAAATAAATTTTATATATCCATATGATGGATTTATATGAAGTCCATTAAAATAGTAGTTAAAAATCACTTTTAAGGGGCGCCTGGGTGGCGCAGTCGGTTAAGCGTCCGACTTCAGCCAGGTCACGATCTCGCGGTCCGTGAGTTCGAGCCCCGCGTCGGGCTCTGGGCTGATGGCTCGGAGCCTGGAGCCTGTTTCCGATTCTGTGTCTCCCTCTCTCTCTGCCCCTCCCCCGTTCATGCTCTGTCTCTGTCTGTCCCAAAAATAAATAAAAAACATTAAAAAAAAAAAAAATTTTTAAAAATCACTTTTAATAAGGAAATGGCAAGAGGGGTGCCTGCGTGGCTCAGTTGGTTAACCAACCGACTTCGGCTCAGGTCATAATCTCACAGTTCATGAGTTGGAGCCCCACGTCAGGCTCTGTGCTGACAGCTCAGAGCCTGGAACCTGCTTCGGATTCTGTGTCTCCCTCTCTCTCTGTCCCTCCCCTGCTCTCGCACATGCGCTCTCTCTCTCTAAAAAATAAACAGAAATTATTTATTTAAAAAATAATACTCAAAATAATAAAATGACCAGAATATAGTAAGACGAAAAGAATAAAATGTAAAACAGTATACAATATGATCAGACAAGTAAATACACGGGTATGTAAAAGAGAAAAAAAAGAGAGAATACAAGAGATAGACCGAAATCTTAAATGCTTATCTCCAGCTGGAGGGACTCGGAAGATTTTTTTATCTTTATATTTAATTTTCCTAATTATCTACACTTGGGTGCTTTAAAAGCAGTCTTGCAAATTTATTCAGATGAAACACTCTGAGATTTCTACTGAAGAAAATAGGAACGGACACAGTCGTTTCTACTGCAAATAAAAGAAATACCAAACACATCCTTATTTTGAGAACACCATGTCTTTTTTGTTCACACATGTTTCTTACCACACACATGATGTAGGACAGGATGGCACCAGAGGAGCCTATGAGTGCGCCCACGATGGTCAGCAGGTTGTTGTTGAGCAGGAAGCCCTCCGCGCACAGGGCCCAGCCTGAGTAGCTGTTCAGCACGGTGATGACGACGGGCATGTCTGCACCCCCGATGGCAGCTGTCAAAGTCACACCCTACGATGAAAACCAGAGCAGAACCAAAATTAATACGATAAAAATAAAACCTCTGACACTGGACATCTTGGTTCTTAGTCATTCTGGTTTCCAATTAACCTACTTCCCTTGAAGTTCTCCTGCCAGTAACAACCAAGTGCCTCCTATCGGGTCAACTCTCCCGCAGATGCACCAAGTGAGAACACTGAACCACCTCCCCACCCCAAAATATCCCTAAGTCCCTAAAAGGCAGTGATGAAAAGCAGGCAGAAACTAGAGAGGGGTCTGCACTTGGAAAAAGGTGAGAGCACTGAGTGAATTTAATGGTTTTTATGGTTAGTCTAAGGGCAGGCACCTGCTCGTGCCAGGAGAAAGAGCTGAAACTGAATCACAAGCCCACAGTCTCACTAGTTTGAAGATCCAAGGACAGGATTTAGGGTGACTAAGGCAGCTAGAAAGGCAGAAGGCAAACTGCAAAGGAGCAGGCTGAAGAGAGGGAGCCCCAAACTCTATATATAAACTCGGCCCAAATCTCTGGCTCACTCTTTATGCATTACGCATTGATCTAATAACAGATTTCAGCAACCACCGCCCCCCGCCCTGCAATCATAGGTGAGCCAGATTTGAAATCTGAAGGCAGCCAAGTTAGCTGCCTACAAAAATAAATTAAAAAATAATGATCAATATTCTTTGGAGGAATACAACAGAATCCAAAGTCTGTCTAGTGCAACCCCAAATCACTAAACACAGGAAAGGAAAAACATGATGGGGAAGAAGAGTTTTGCTTTTTATTCCACATACTCCCACATACGTTGAGTTTAAGATATGAATGTATTCACAGGCTACTTAATTAAGTCAAAAGCAATTAAAATAGTCCACAAAATATTTTATCTTACTCAGACATCCTTATAAAAGCATAAAGTAGCTCTGAAATATCAAATTCATCCCTTCTCAAAAATAGTAATTCTTAAAATTTTCTATTTCTATGCTATTGGTTTTATTTTGAGACTTTTTTTTTTACCTCTTCTGCTCTCCTGAATAAAAAAAAATGTCAAAACTACTTTTCATTGGTTTAAAATAAAACAAAAATCAGTGCTATATAATCCTGAAAAAAATTAGATTGTCAGTAGTCATAAAGAGAATTTTAAGTTACTTCTCAGACTTCTAAAGTTTCTTGGTCAAAATCAGTCCTTTTAGGATTACATAATAATAAGTATTATTTTAACACTGTAAATCATGAATCAAGCAGCCAATATGTGTTTGATAAGCAATTACTATATGTCTAATTTTGTGCTAAGCACTACAAATTATTTTAAAAACTTAAAACATTAACCTTGTCTATAAGGTTGACTCCAGACTAGACAAATAAGGGAATCAGTGAATAACAGAGAGCTGTTTGCAAAGGCTTCCTACACTGATATAATGAAATGCTACACTGTAGCACATGGCCAACTAGAGAATGCTGTATGTATCAATATACTAAATACAAAAATTAGAGAGGAAGAGGAGGACCAAACCTACCATGAAAGGCTTTGCTGAACTCCCCCACTGAGCCCAGAGGATTTATTAACTGCATTCCATTTTATATACTGTGGTTATTTAACTTGGTATCCTAGTTTCCAATAAATGTTAACACAACTAATTGGCAGAGAATACCTTCCACTTATCGCATAAAACCCAAAGCATTATTCTGTGGGCCCTGTCACAACAGGGAGGCTCCTAATGAATGGTATTGAAAACACTTGACTTTTTAAAATTCCCTATTCACCAACACACTGATCCAGTGAAAAGACCCCAGAACAATAAATGTGTCACATGACAACTTTGGAAGGAACCATTACGTGGAAAGAAAGAGTGGATTTTTCTTCTTACACTTTTCTGTGTTTTCCAAATTCTAAACAGAACACGTGACATCATTTTGAAACACGTTTATTCCATCAACGGTCTTGAAGAGATAGAAATATGATTAGACTGTAATCAAACAAAATACTGCCAGTTCCTCACTGAGTGCATGCTTTCCATCTCTGACTTCTTACCATGACAGCAGAGAGAGCCGACACAGAGCCCAGACAGGTGATGCCGGTAGTAAAGCTAGGGTCCATCATGAACGGGACGATTCCACCCACACTAGCAGCCAGCAGGCCTGCATTAAGTAAGTGCCTTCCAGGAAGCAGGAGAGGGGCAGATTTCAGGATACCTAGGACCAAGGGCATGTCAGTCAGAACCTAGCACGTGTCATTAAATTAAAACAACAACAACAACAACAACAACAACAACAACACACACACACACACGTGTGTCATTTAATCCTAAACTACCAAAATTTATATCAGCATAAAAAAAGGACCTGAAACATAAAAGCAAATTAGGGCTCTTAGATGTAACAAATGTTAACAGAAGTAGGAAAAGTATGGCTCAACTTAACTGTTCTTTACTTTGATCACACAACAATTTCTTTACTCTTTGTCACAAAATCTTAAAAAATTACTTTTTTCCCGTATGACCAACACACAAGTTAAGTGTGGTTTCATTTATTTAAAACTTCAAAACAGAGTCCTAGCACATTAGCATTTCTGACTCTATCAACTGAGCCCAAGGGAGCAGAGCCCTGGTTTGCTACTTGTTTTTAAAAACAAAGCATGAGACAAGAACATCGTAGGCTTGAAGTTCTTTTGGGATTTTAAGTTCCATGGAAGTTTCCTATTTAATTTTAATGACTTGATTACTGAGAGGCCAGACCAGATTTTTCTATCATAAACTAGTTTCTATATAGACTCACTTTTTCATGAAAACACTGAAAACAGCCTATGTGAGGTTTGTTGTTTTTTGTTGTTGTTGTTTTTTTACCCCCACTTCTATTTTCCTGGCTGACTTTGGCAGTAGCAGAAGATGCCATGCTACAGCTGTAAAATGTATATCTGTTTTCAGAATAAGTACTGTATAGTGACCACACCAGCTTATTCAATAAGCTTCTCTCTATTCTGGAAAATGTATAAAGTTCATTCTTGTGAACTCTACAGAGGCATCTCTAAGGGTTATGAAGATGTTGTTTTGTTCACATTTATCATCAAATGTCAACTAGTCCCCCTACACAAATTTCTGTGCACTTGTTTCCTCCGTTGGCTGTCTGCAGAAGGAACAGCTTCAAAGCCTTAGGAGATCTGGAAGGCTCAAATAAAGGAAAGCAACCGTGATGTGGAGGAGGGGGTCTTTTATATATTTGCGCGCTACCTGAATTCTTCACCTAACAGCTTTGACAGTTAAGCCATTTTCTAACATTGAAATGGACCCCTAAACAAGAGATATTTACACTGAATAATATAGGTAAGTGGTAAATCACTTACCCTGCAGTTTTCCATAGGCAACAAGAGAGCCACTGAACGTGACGCCTCCGATGTAAGTACCGAGGTAGGCCACGATCTTGGTGAGATTTGCTGCTGCGTCCACAGCAAAATGTGGGTATTCTACAATGTACTCAGCTATGCAAGTAAGCACCGCTGCCAAGCCCACTAAACTGTGGAAAGCAGCAACTAACTGAGGTAAATCAGAAATCTGGATGCGTTTGGCAATTGTCAGTCCTGTTGGGAAATGAAGGTCAAAGAGATATTAAAACTCAACACAGCTTTGAGAAGCAACTCTGATAAAGACCATGCCTGAACATTATTCAGCCATAAAGAAAGATAGAAATCTTGCCGTTTGTGAAAATATTGATGAACCTTGAGGGTATCATGCTAGGTGAAATGAGTCAGACAGAGAAAGACAAATACCATATGATCTCACTTGTATATGAAACCTAAAACAAAAAAACAACAAGCTCATGATACAGAGAACAGACTGGTGGCTGCCAGAGGCAGGGGAAGGGGGACGGGCAAAATGGGTGAAGCTTCCAGGCTCAAAATAAGTCGTGGGGATGTAATGTACAGCATGGTGACTATAATAATACTGTATAGCGTATTTGAAAGTTGCTAAGAAAGTAGATCTTAAAAGTTCTCATCACAAGGGGCCCCTGGATAACTCAGTCGGTTGGGCGTCCAACTCTTGATTTCGGCTCAGGTCATGATCCCAGGGTCATGGGATCAAGCCCCACGTCCAGCTCTGTGCTAAGCACAGAGTCTAATTAAGATTCTCTCTCTCCCCCCTGCCTGCCAGTCTCCCCTGCTCACACTCTGTCTCTAAAATAAAATTTAAAAAAGAAAAAGTTCTCGGCACAAGAAAAAAAACTTCTGCAACCATGTATGGTGACAGATATTTGCTACATTTACTGTGATTATTTTGCAATATACACGAATACTGACTCATTATTTCATACATCTGAAACTAATATAATGTATGCCGATTATACCTCAATTTTTTGGGTATACACATTTAAGGGTTTCCCATTATTATCACTAATAAGTATTCATCTGCTTCCTCATATGGGCTAAATATTCTCTCACAGGGACTATACAGAAGGTAAGGACGCTGGCTATGTATACCCTTTCAAAATAGCAGGCTTTCTCAACACACAGTCCAATTCCAAAAACCCAACACACAGCACTGACACCTGCCTCTTCCCTCACAACCTGCAAACACTCCCCTGACTAACGCTTCTTCACATGCCTTTACACCCCCCTACTGCAAGAATAACTCCAGCTCTCTTCTCCAAAAGCCAATATTTGCTCCTGAGCACACAAGAAACAGCTGGAATTTGAAGAAGGCTTGGGTTTTCAGGGCGGTGGGTGGGAGCAAAGGTGAACACATGCAAATAGCTGGGTAGAGTAAACGTGCAAATGAGGAGACTCTTGAACTCCTGCCTGGTTCTAGGCAGGTGGTATAGGAGTGCCTCTCAGAATACTTGCTAAGATCCTGTCTAAAAGTTTTTCTGCCATGAACCTACAACACATTTTCCTTCCAGTTCCTTTCCAGGGACTATTGAGAAAGGACACAAAGCATTCCTGCGAAAGTACAATAGGAGGTCTAAAGTTACTGTTATGCTGGTAAATATATAACCACCAGCTCCTTGGGATAAAAACACGTGCCTGTGCCTGTTATAAGTATGTACATGAGTTTTTGCTGATATAAAGGTATAGAGCACACAAGTTTCAAATAACAAAACATATAATACTCTCTATTGTAAACTCCATGTAGCCAATTGACTTTCACAGAATGCATTTGTTGACTTTTACCAACTCTTGTGTCTGTCACCAACCTAGTGGTTGCAACTGATGAATGAGTGTGGTTCCCATGGGAATGTTGGCTGACATTTTTGTCTGCATTAACAAGTAAGACAAAACTGAAAGATGCATGTGAGAACCTCACTCATTATCAACAATGTGAGCAGCTGCTTCACTAAATCGGATGATAGTTTTCAAACACTATGAGAATATTTGCTCAGTTTTTTGTGATATTCACCACGTAACGGCTATAGACACAGCACACTTTTGAATTTAAGCTGCATTATTAATATTTTCTCCACCACTTTCTCAGGGCTGGACAATCAACAAAACAATAAATGAAACCCAGATATGTTAGTATTTGTTGATTTCCACCGTGTAAATGCAACCATCATGATCAATTTCTAACTACCAAGGTTATGTCATTAACTATGGAGCTGGGAAGCCATGGACAGAAGCCCACCTTTACACGGTATTCCTAAAAACAGATAATAAACATGGGTAATCTCAAGAGCATAGAAAATAAGCTCGAATAAATTAGAGAGTTATAAATAATATAATTACCTTTGTTTCTAATATAATGTATTTTATTTTGGTGAAAAGTCATCATAGTTGGTATAATTCTCATTCAAATACAAACATTTTAAAACATTTAACATTGAGTAAGTACATCAACTGCACCAAAAGAGTGAGCTAAAAAATGGGCATGGGTTCCCATAAAGGTAGAAACCTGCCAAGTGCTTACCAATGGTACCGCCCAAAGCCATTGCTCCAGACATCTGGGCTAACAATTCTGGGGATGGGTTTAGTCCTCCGAGAGTGGCTGCCAGGCCTCCAGCCACCCCAATCATGCCCAATGCATTGCCAAGACGAGCTGTTCCCTGGGTGGAAAGGCCGGCCAGGGCACCAACACAGCACAGACCTGAGCCCAGATACATGATCTTTGCAAACAAAAGAGAAGAGCAGAGAGAAAGAGAGAGAGAGACAGAAAGACTATCAAAACTTTCAGTCTATTAGCATAGGGAGGACTTCTCTTGAGGAAACGTGATTTCCTAAGAACAACTTTCAATTCAGATAATAGAGGGCCCAATATGACTTCTTCTTTGAATATTTCAACATATCTTTCTATCCATTAGGGATATTAACAAATTAAATACCTGAAATTCTACTTGCAGTTATACCATTTAGGTAAATTGGTTTCTCTTGTATTGGATGGCATGCACAAATGCATACAGAAGTTTAAACAGAGTTTAAATACCTAAGTTTAAACACAGTTATGGGCTCTAGACCTGACCAAACGCTGTAAAGGAGCCAATCCCTGACGTAGTAAATGCCAGGGACCATGCCCTATACTTTACTGAAGTTGTAAGTCAGTCCCATGAGATTCACAAAAGTTGAAAGAGTCATCATCCTCATGTTACAAGAGGAAACCAAAGTTTAAAGAGGTTATTACATAATTCTTCCAAGGTCAAATGATCAGAAAATAGCAAATCTGGGATTCAGACAAGGGTCTCCCTGACGTACCACTCCAACTGTTCTCAAAAAAGATTTTGTTCAATCAACAAGTAAGAAATGCTGGGAACAGCGGAAACCAAGGGAGACACGATTTTCCTACTGTCAGAGTAGATGCAATCACATGACAGTCATTGAAAAGTGATAAAAAAAAAAAAATACTGAGTTCAGAACGAAATTGAGTCTCAATTATAATTATATTGAAACATGGAACTTTCGAAGTTCAACTTGATTATTTCGGCTTTTCTACATAACGTTTATTTTTAAACTGTCTTTTTTAAATGAATTGACATAACATCTCCTGCTTACAAAAGATGATGCACTGAATTTGTTGGGGGAGAAACAGAAAATTTTCAAAATTTTTTACTGATTATTTCACCATATCCCTACAACAATCCAGCCAGGTACATAAAGAGGATACTAATAACTTTCTTGACTCTTTTTACATGTAGAAAAACTGAGGGACAGACAGGGAAACCCACGTTAGCACATTCAGTTAGCAGGCAAATCTGCCACTAGAATCTGGGGTACGGATTCTTAGGGGATAGGAATGCTCCATTTGACCAAGATGTTTCTAGAGTTATTATTATATTTGCTTGTTAGAGCCTGAATTTTGATAACGATAATGTGAAATCTAGTTGGAAAGAAAACACAGTGGCAAAAATAAAAATTCTCAAAACAGCCTCTTACTTGTTCAATGTTATAGCCACTGTAGAGAGCTGCTAAATATCCTCCAACAAAGGTGCCAGCAGGGAGCAGATACAGGTAGTTGTATTCTGGGGGGTCCGTGGGACGCTTGAACATGTCCAGCATTCTCTGGGTCACCAGAAAGCCACCTTATCAAAGTAAATATAAAACAGAAAGAGGTATCTCATTTAGCAACATGATTTTTAAAGTGGTACACTTTTCCTATTTTAAGCGCATCTTTATCACCTAAGGATAAATATAATATTAAGTAACATTTTAGGAGCTCAAAATTAAGTTAGGCTATTACTCAAGCCAGTTCCCCTGAATGCAGGGAACCCTATATTCAAAAACAAAATTTGCGACCAGGGTGAAGCACCAACTCTTTCTGCGTGACTACAAGTAAACAGGCATTCAAACAGCTTGGGGACGCAAAAGATCAAAGGCTAGTAATTTTTTCTAATAAGTTATTCTGTTTGTTAAACCTATATTAAGTGATAAAAGAAAAAAAATGCCATATTAATAGGCACCAGATTTCTTGGACATATTAACTGATTTTTTGATACAAAATAGCATCAAATGAGTTTATACAAGTGATGGGCCAGGCTTTCAGTTTTCAGGAACACAGGCCAGGATAAGGCAAAAGGCTAAAATTTCATCTAAAAGTATACTCATTTAGAGATGTTACGGTGATAGCTACAAGTCAACTGAATTCAAAACTATGCATTCAATAACTTTCTAGTTAACCTGTAGCAAGACAATCATTCTGTTTGTTTATTTCGGAGCACAGGGGAAGAGGGTGTTCTTTTATCAAACGGTTTCTAAAAATTACAAGTGGGCAAAATAATTTTTCTTCACAGAGAGCATTTATGATCTGAGTGAGACCATTTTTAAAGGCACAATTAAATTCTTAAAATCAGAATGTCTAACACTCCAAATGTCTATATCGGTTTATATTTGCTTCTCATGTCTCCATTAAAAGTAGCACTGGGGGTGGGGGTGGGGGGGGGGCACGCCTGGCTGATTCATTCAGAAGAGCATGGAACATGCAACTCTTGATCCTGGGGTCGTGAGTTCAAGTCCCACATTGGGTTTAAAGATCACATACATACATAAACAGCACCGTGGGTTCTTTTACCACCATTGCCATCGTACCTGCAATGTTGACTGAGGAAATAAATGTAGCAAGAGCAGCAAGGCCCTGAGAAGTTGTGGAAGGATACAAATGTCCTCCCATCAGTGCCAACCCACCAACTGCAGTCAACCCTAAGAAGAAAGAATCAAGATGGTGAACAGGCATAGTGACACAGCCACACCCAATTCATAGCTGCAGGATCTCACATGTATAGACACAAAGGAGAACGTTCCCACACAACACTGTCACTCAAGTATTACTGTGGGCAAAAAGCTAACAAATGTTTTTTCCTCTTGCATAAAAATTCAGCCTTCCTTTAACTTTCTAGCTCTGTTCCCCCGATAAAGATATAAATCAATAACGTTATCAAAAAGTGGATAAACTGCTTCTGAACTGGAAGTAACTTGGCACGAACTATAAATACATGATGGTGGAGCCGTAACTTTGAACTTTCCAGAGTACAGTGCCTCTGGGAATGAGACACGTTCTGTGCAGAGACCCCGGACGCTGGGCCTCCAGCACTGCTGTCAGGGCTGTGCACTGGTGCCATGAGACTTCCAAGCCAGGGCAGGTCCAGGGTGGGTCTCATTCCTAGATCTGAGCCATCACAGGGGGCCAAAGAGACCAGCTCCTGGACAACTGTGTGGACCGCCACACAGACCACCAACAAGACTCACACCAAAAAGAAATGCCTGATGCTACTCTGGCTGGCCAGCTGGGCTTCCTGTTCCAAAGCCTTCATGGTGAACCTGAGGATGGGTATGGTTTGCTGCGTGCAGACTTACTGAGCTGAATGTTTAGATGAATCTAAGAAGAGCTCCTAACGGATGTTGCAACTATAATTCTGTGAAACAGTGGTTTCCAAATTATATCACAGGAATCCCTTCTTTAAAGGCAGTTGTAGGGACGCCTGGGTGGCTCGGTAGGTTGAGCGTCCGACTTCAGCTCAGGTCACGATCTCACGGTTTGTGAGTTTGAACCCCACGTCGGACTCTGTGCTGACAGCTCAGAGCCTGGAGCCTGCTGCAGATTCTGTCTCTCTCTCTCTCTCTCTGCCCTTCCCCTACTCGTCCTCTGTATCTCTCTCTCTCAAAAATAAAAATAAACATTAAAAAAATTTTTTTAATAAATAAATAAAAATAAAGGAAATTATAATTGAAAGAAATAACAATGGTTCTGCACTGCTCGAGATGGGAGCAGCCTGAAGGCCTGACACTTACTTGCTCAGCCCCTTACTTCTGGCCCCATTCTTGCCCCTGTGGGAGCCCAAATCACCACAACCACCGCCTCAGATGCCAAGCCATACAATTTGTAAATAAAGACTTTATAAACCTCACTGAAAGTGGCTGGAGAATTGAACAGCCCATGAAAACCTAAGATGAGGGAAATCAAGAGAGGACCAAACCTGAGATTGCATTAGTCACAGACATCAGTGGTGAGTGGAGAGCAGGGGTCACTCCCCAGACAGTGTGGTAGCCCACGATGCCGGCCAAGCCAAAAGTGGTCACCATCTGGGAAAAGGCTAAATTGGGCGCCGCAAGGCCCAAACCCAGAATCCCAGTGAGACCTACAGAAAGAGAAGAGTGTGAACTGACATCCAATTAATTACCTCAAGATTAAAAGCACACACACGCACGCACACACACACACACAAGCATGTGAAATAGTCAATCCTTTTAAATTCTGCACCCAATAATGAGATTTGCCAATAATGAGATTTTTTACACATTTCATGATGGGAGTGGGGGGGGTGGTTAAAGGTATTATGAACAAACTCAACTTCCTGACTGCCACCTCTCAAAATAAAACAAGCTATAAAGATCTAGTAGAATTTATGAGTCACCTGAATAACAGTTTCCCCATTGTCCTCTTCCCTGTTTTAATTTCCATTGACAATGCCACATGTGTTTATACGAGTGTTTCTGTTCCAGAATTACAGACCTATACAGATCTACCAAAAAGCATTTCCACTTGGGCAAGACACAACCTTTACAAGACAGGACTTTTTTGAAGCCAATTTCATGTCACTCAGATTTGGCTAAGGAAGAGGGATTTTAAAAGAGTAGGAAGGATTTCATTCACTCCAGCACCTCCCCAAAACATATGGCTTCCACCCACCCGGGACAGAAGTTTTGCAATTGCTCCTGAATCTGGACTGGACTGCTGGCCAGGGCAGTCAGCTCCAGCCTCAACACCAAGTCAGCAAACAGGATTTTACAAAGAAAAGGAAAAAAAAAAAAAAAAAAACAAATTAAATTAAGAATGTGCAGAATACAAAGTCAGCTCTGAACATACATCTTTAATTATTGCCTTTCTTAATAGCAAACATGTGGATGGCTGTTCTGCAACAGAAGGGTTACCTAGTGGCCAGTAAAAATAATGCTAATGGGGGACCAGGGAGCTGGAATTCAACTTTCTGAAATAAGGTACTTTTTTTCCTTGATATGAACTACTTCTTTCTAAGTGGCACAGGTAGAACATCTAGAAATTGACATTAAGTTTACTTTAAATCATGTAATAAGACTGCAGTTTTAATTTATATTTCCCTACCCACATATAAAATTTCCAGGGTTCCAATGCATGGCCCATTAACCATCTGGAGGTAGAGTTAGAATATTGTTTTGTGTTCTAGCTAAACATCAGAGAAGCTGTATAGAGCTGTGGTGAATACATTTCATGGGGCGCCTGGGTGGCTCAGTCTAACTCTTGAGTTCAGCTCAGGTCATGATCTCATGGTTTGCGAGATGGGCCCCACTTCGGGCTCTGCACTGACAGGGTGAAAAGCCTACTTGGGATTCTCTCTTTGCCCCTCCCTGACTCACATGCACTCTCACTCCCTTGAGCTCTCTCAAAATAAATAAATAAGCTTAAAAATATATATATATGGTTTCATAAGCCAGAATGCCTCGTTCAAATCCTGGGTCTACTGCTCCTTAGCTGTGTGATCTCAGGCAAGTTATTTAACTTGTCTGTGCCATAGTATCCTCATCTGTAAAATTATTAACCCTCTCTGTCCTCAGCTGGAAAAAGAAAATAATAAATAATATGTGCACCTCACTGAGGTCTTGTAAGAAGTAAATAAGTTAAGGCATATGAAGTGTTTGGGGCAATGCTTAGCACTCATTAAAGGACTACATTAATCGAGAAGCACTAAAGTATCCATCTTTTGTTGGGCACCTAAGATAAAAATCACATATCTGAAGGTTTTTTTAATCAACTATTTAACAAACTAATGTCTTTTCTATAACATATTTAATAATGTCAAATATGCTATTTCTATAGTCTTTGTAACAGAGGAAAAAGAAGAGAAAGAGAAAAAAAAGAAAGGAAAAAAAAGTAAATCATATTCTTTGAAGAATACTATTCAAATAGATTCCTAACACACATGTAAAAGAAAAATACTTGTTTTTATTATTACGGAGGAAGTTTAAGGTAAAGAAAAACAAGTATATGGCCATCCTTTTATTCACTAGAATATGCTATTGTCATATCTATTAAAATGCAATAAACCTTGACTTAACACAAAACAAACCTAGAAAAACAAACCATCATATATGCCTCATTCTATTTCCTGACAAATCTCAAAGAGAAATGGAAATTTACAATCTTTCCAAAAATCCTCTGCAGGTACAGTATAATAAGCTGCTTTCTTTTTTTCTTTGACAAGTAAGTGCAAGTCGGGACATGGCCCCATTTATTCACCATGTTCAGAACTAGAGGCTCTTCAGTCATTTTGCTGAGACTTGCTCTTTATTCAAGGAGAGTTACACATTTCGCTTTCAAACATCTGGGCTCGCATGGGAATTTGGAGAATGCTGAGGCTACAAGAATTGTGTGCCTGGTGCTGGTCCTTAATTCTTTCTAGTTTGCTTTTCTTTTTGCTTTGGCTCTAAGTAGATCTAAATATTTTTAATTCATTCTATGAGAGAAACCAATTTAAAACCAAATGACCATATTTCAAACTCAAATAATTCATACCCAGAATGAATATTTATCACTCTTTTACAGTGACTGCTTAATGTTTTCGTTAAGATGAACTGAAAAGCAGAGAATTTGTGTTCAATTGTAAAGAAAGAAATGAAAATTTAAAACCTGAATTTTTTTACTAGGTAAATAACTAGGATGTTAGACAAACATTCAAGGGCTCTATCTGTATCGTACTGCTGATTCTTCAATGCAAACGTTTGGTTCCCTAGGCTTCCCCGATGTGCAGATGATCACAAGTGATGTTTTACAACCCACGAAGATAGATAAATAAGGAACTACATTGACGGGCACTTAACACCAACACAATCCAACACACATCACTACTCAATATATTTGATGGAAGATAAAGCTATTAACAGCTATATTTTAAATGTTTTCTATGAAAGAAAAGCATTAACAGCCTGTATATGCTTTCACACACATTCATTCCAGTATCTGGCGAGCACCTGTATAATGCCACAGAGGTGAGACAAGTAACACATTTATGAAAACTCGCTTCTAACAGGCCCACTTCCTAATGGAATCCAAAGGAGAACAGCATTTTGTTCGCTAATTTTGACAACTGATACATTTCTTACAAAATCCAAATAATTAGGACTCAACCCTAAGGAAGGGGGTCCTCACCTGCTGTATACGCAGAAGCCGTAGTCATGGTCTTCCTCAAGGGGGTGACCGTAGCTGCTTTTTCAGCTTCCAGCTCAGCCACTGTCTTCGGTTTTACTGGGGCACCTTGAGGAATATTTTTCGGGGTGGGAGCGGGAAAAATCACTTCTCCATCCTAACAGAAATTAGAAAAACAATGTTAAAAGTCAATCCAGCATTTCAAAAACACAGAAGATGACAGTGCTGGCGGGGGGGTGGGGGGGGGGGCGGGAAACAGCTGTTCTTTTAAATATAATTTTTCTGGGCCTCCTGGGTGGCTCAGTCGGCCAAGTGTCCGACTTCAGCTCATGTCATGATTTCATGGTCTGCGGGTTTGAGCCTCACATCGGGCTCTGTGCTGACAGCTCAGAGCCTAGAGACCTCTTCAGATTCTATGTCCTTCTCTCTGTCCCTTCCCTTGCTCGTGCTTGGTCTCTCTCAAAAATAAATAAACATTAAAGAAAATTAAATACAATTTTTCTTTTAAGATTTTTTTTTTTATTTTAGAGAGAGAAAGAACACAAGCACATGTGTGAGCAGGGGAGGGGCAGAGGGAGGAAGAGAGAGAATCCCAAGCAGGCTCCACACCCAGCGGGCAGCCCAACTCAGGGCTCAATCCCGCATCCTTGGGACCACAACCTGTGCCAAAATCAAGAGTCAGATAGATGCTCAACTTCCCGAACCGCCCAGGTGCCCCTAAAGATTTTATTTTAAGTTATCTCTACACACAACACACACATTTGTAATGAAAATGCAGGAAGGATTGGGTCTCTTACCTTCATCACTACAGTTCCTCTAATGACATGACCCATTGTACCAAAGTCAAAGTCGTCTTTCACTTCAAAATAAAAGTTATCTTTGTCAGGGCTGATGGCCTTCAGGAGCTTGGTGATGTTGTTGGAATAGAGGGTGCTGGCCTGAGTGGCCATTCGGCTGGGAAGGTCTGTGTAGCCGATGTGAGTAACTCCCTACGTGAACAAAAATATATAGTCTGAAAGGTCTAATCCGGTCTGTTCACCTTCCTGCTAGGACAATTTGCAGTCATAGCCAAGGCTAAGCTGTGAAATTGTGATCTTTGTAAATATGCACACATCTCACAAACAGTATATTTCAAAAAGAGCTTTAAATGTGCCTATTTTTAATTTTAAAAAATTTCAGGCCTCAGTTTCTCTGAACACTTTGAGCTTTGAGGCATAAATACTCTCTTGCAAGTCACTATGGTGAGCCATGGGACATTGTCCACAGAGAGAAGCAGCTGTTTCCTATACCTTGTGAACGTAAAGTTCTCCTGGCTTCGTGGTTTCAAAGTTTCCGCCAGCCTCAGCAGCTAAATCCACAACAACTGAACCTTCCTTCATTGACTCAATCATTTCTTTACTAAATAAAACTGGGGCTTTTTTACCTAATAAAATGGAAAGAAAACAGAACAAATTATATTATACTTTTTTAAACTCTATTTTCTAATTATTACAGTAGTCTCTGGAGGCTCAAAAATGTAACATCTGAAATTTAATTCTTTCAAGAGACCCAAAAGTCTATACACAGGTGGAAATGGTCATCCTCCTCAGGAAGAAATATGGTTAGTACAAACTGCAAAGCCGATATGCGGGAGGGAGACGTGTGGCTAATAAGCCAGCCTTTCCGTTTACTTACTCAGCATGGAAATCTCAGCATGGCTCTTCCCCACTGATTTACATTCAGCACCACTCATGAAGACACAACCATTTGCCTGGGTTTTGTTTTTTTTTTTTTAATGCATAATAAGCTATTAAGGAAACTATGTGCACCTGAACTGGACAATCCATAAAGATCACAAAAGTCAAGGGGAATACTCACTAGCAATTTACCAAATTAAAAAATGGAATATTTTCAAACATCTTAGCAAATCTCACCAGATTTTCCAACATGTTAAATTAATCTACCTTCATTTAACACAGGATAACTTCAGGGAGAGACAGAGAAATGCCATGAAATGAAAACAATAGGAAATCCCAACCTGGGATTGGGATTGGAAATCACTCATACACTTTTATTTCCCCCAACACTATTCTGCCTCTGATGAGTCAAGCCCTATACCTGGTGCTCAGAATATACTGGTAGATAAACAGAAAAGATCCCTGTTCTTATGGAACACTCTAGTTATGAGACAGTTCACATTTTAAATTCATTCACTAATTCTTACATAGAAGATAAAGCACCAACCTAACGTATTAGTATGTTCAAAGGGGGCCCACAATGTCAGTATATTACCGTGTTCAAGTTTCATAAAACAATAAATACCTAAGCCAAAAGACAAAGGACATAAACTTGTGAGATTGGTAGTAGGAAAGTAGAGAGTTAATAGCCTAATTATCTTTATCTTCTCCTCTTTTAGTAAGTTTTCAACTCTGTGTTTACAGAATTTTAGTAAAAGTACTATCAATTTTATAAATGAAAATTAATTTCAAATGAAATTTCCATTATAATAATAATCTGTTTTTCAATCTTCTTGATTGGAACACATATGGGTTTAAAAAAAGAAAACTAGGTGTGCGAGGCGAGTGGAGCCAGTGTCGAGACCAGAAGCCGAACTCGGGATCTGACAAGATGGCCGGGCTGCCCCGCAGGATTATCAAGGAAACCCAGCATTTGCTGGCGGAACCAGTTCCTGGCATTAAAGCAGAACCTGACAAAAGCAACGTCCATTATTTTCATGTGGTCATTGCTGGCCCCCAGGATTCCCCCTTTGAGGGAGGGACTTTTAAACGTCAACTATTCCTTCCAGAAGAATACCCAATGGCAGCCCCTAAAGTACGTTTCATGAGCAAAATTTATCATGCTAATGTAGACAAGTTGGGAAGAGTATGTTTAGATACTTTGAAAGATAAGTGGTCCCCAGCACTGCAGATTCGCACAGTTCTGCTATCGATCCAGGCATTGTTAAGTGCTCCCAATCCAGATGATCCATTAGCAAATGATAGAGCAGTGGAAGACCAACGAAGCCCAAGCAACAGAAACGGCTAGAGCATGGATAGGCTATATGCCATGAATAATATTTAAAATCGATCTGATCATCAAGTGTGCATCACTTCTCCTGTTCTGCCAAGACTTCTTCCTTTTTTGTTTGCATTTAATGGACACAGTCTTAGAAACATTACAGAATAAAAGCCCAGACATCTTCAGTCCTTTGGTGATTAAATGCACATTAGCAAATCTATGTCTTGTCCTGATCACTGTTGTAAAGCATGAGCAGAGGCTAGAAGTACCATCTGGATTGTTGTGAAACGTTTAAAAGCAGTGGCCCCTCTCTGCTTTTATTCATTTCCCCAATAGTGGTTAAAGTATAAAGCACTGTGAATGAAGGTAGTGGTCAGGGTTAGCTGCAAGGGGTGTGGGTGTTTTCTCTTTATTATCTTTTTTTTGGTGGCGGGGGGAGAGGTAGTTTTAATTTTATGGGCTCCTTTCCCCCTTTTTATGGTGATCTAATTGCATTGGATAAAAGCATCTAACCAGTTCTTCAGAATATGCTCTCTAGCCAAGTCTAAGTTTATTTAGATGCTGTAGATGGACAAGCTTGATTGTTTGAACCAAAATGGGAACATTAAACAGACATCACAGCTCTAATAACATTGTGACTTTGCTGTCAAGTGTAGAATCCTTCCTTCAAAAAAACCTTGTGACCATTTTGTATGGCTTATCTGGAAACTTCTGTAAATCTTATGTTATAGTAAAATATTTTTTGTTATTCTACTTTGCTTTGTACAGTTTATTTTACTGTCTCATTTTCCCAATGTGACAATCGTATTTAAAAATGAAAACTGATGGAACATTCTGTTTTGGTCTTCACCATCTGACAAGTCGAATGACAAGAGGTGGATTTTGCCCATTTCTTTTCACCGATGCAAACTTGTGTTAAGATATCACTGAATGGAGTATTTATAAGCTGTCCCTGAGCATGCATAAAGCATTGGTATCTGATATTTTTTTTACCTCCTAGAAATTTGAAATATGTATTGTCTGATTAGTTAGATGATCATTAGTGTCTTGCCATGATGTCTGAAAATTACTGTACAGGAGAGTCACAGCAAAGCAGCCATTGTGACTGGCTTTGTGCAGGACTCATATGTTGTGCCACATTTGTTTGTCTGGCATTTCGGGTATGACCTCTTTCTTAGTTTTTGTCTGAAAACTCCATGTGTGACCACTGGTGTATGATACTATTAGGAAACACCAATCTGATAACCATCTGGGGTTTGCGGAGACATTTATGAGTCTTCCTTGTAGACCTCACGAGCAGACCTCAAGCAACCAACTTCATAAGTGTCATCCGAAAGGTTTCTTCCTTTGTGAACATCAAATCCTCAGTTCATGATTCTTATTTTCATCCTTCAGTATTTGCTCTGAGAGCTATTGCTTGATATTCAGTAATTTTTTCTGCATTGATAGAGTTCCTCTCCTCAGAAAAACTGTTCTTTCCCACCCGTTTCCGTATCTAATTTCTGATCCTTGTTATTTTTAAGACATCAGTGTAGCCAGTCCTAAGTATGTAAATGTTAACCTGTGGGTTGGAACCTTTGTCTTGCAATTTAAGGTAATGGATATTGTAGCCCATCTGAGTTTCCCCTACTCTTTATTCTCATAACGTCTGGAGTTTCTTCAGAATGTGGTGTATTTTGTTATGCTTCTATGTAAGATGAAGAATTATCTATTAAAATTACATTTTCGACATAAAAAAATAAAAGAAAAAAGAAAAAGAAATATTTTTGGTACATGTGGGGGAAAAAAGCTGAAAAGATAACAAATCGGTATTTATATAGTACCTCCCTCTTTCTCAATGCCAACTTTATACTTCCAAGATAAAGTCCAAATTCTTTTTTTTTTTATTTATTTATTTATTTATTTATTTTTTTAATATATGAAATTTACTGTCAAATTGGTTTCCTTACAACACCCAGTGCTCATCCAAAAAGGTGCCCTCCTCAATACCCATCACCCACCCTGCCCTCCCTCCCACCCCCCATCAACCCTCAGTTTGTTCTCAGTTTTTAACAGTCTCTTATGCTTTGGCTCTCTCCCACTCTAACCTCTTTTTTTTTTTTTTTTTCCCTTCCCCTCCCCCATGGGTTTCTGTTACCTTTCTCAGGATCCACATAAGAGTGAAACCATATGGTATCTGTCTTTCTCTGTATGGCTTATTTCACTTAGCATCACACTCTCCAGTTCCATCCACGTTGCTACAAAAGGCCATATTTCATTCTTTCTCATTGCCACGTAGTATTCCATTGTGTATATAAACCACAATTTCTTTATCCATTCATCAGTTGATGGACATTTAGGCTCTTTCCATAATTTGGCGATTGTTGAGAGTGCTGCTATAAACATTGGGGTACAAGTGCCCCTATGCATCAGTACTCCTGTATCCCTTGAATAAATTCCTAGCAGTGCTATTGCTGGGTCATAGGGTAGGTCTAGATAAAGTCCAAATTCTAAGCCTCCTATTACTGAAGGCCTTCCTCCCTGGGTCTAATCACTCTTTCTCACATTCTCTCTCATTACCGCCCCACTGGACCTCCTGCTCCAGCCACACAGGGGTAGCTAGCTGCCACACAGTTTGTCGGATAATCTTTTGAGTTTCCAAGAAAGAGCAAGAATAAGGAGATATTTTCCCCAAAGACAATACTCTGACATCCTGGTGGTTTCATCATTTCTCAAAATTCTCTGGAAATACTCCTTTCATCTACTCTCCCCACTACAGTCCAACAAAAGCTTGAATATTTAAACTTTATTAAACATAACAATCTGGGGATGCAAACCACATACATTTGAGGACTCCCCCCCCCCAAAAAAAGGTTATGCTGCTCAGCTCTGCAGTAATTTAAAGCTACAGATCATATAGGTGCATCCACATAAAGTGGCAAATTTAAAGCACTAATGTGTGCTTTCTAGGTATTTACCATCATCCCCCTTCGTCTTCTCTAGTCCAGAGCCTCTTTTCCATTAACCAGCCTCTTGTTTGCTACAGCTTTTCCTCACACCTTACCTGTACCCTCCAGTCTCAGATTGATGTGCCTTTAACTGCAATTTGGATCCAGGCCCACCCCCTTTGACTTCTAACTGCACTAACTGTATAGCCATCAACTTCACAAGTTTGATTTGGCATCTAATTAATTCCTCCTGCCTTAAAAATTCTGGATTCCTTCTTTTTAAGGATCAATTCCAGGACTGTAACCCTACTGACTTTACAAGACCTCAAGTGCCCAAAACCATTTAGGCTCCCTAGAAAAAATCCTATATATTACCTATTTGTCTTTGATTTTACTCACTCAACCTTCACAAAACAATTATGCAGTGGCTGACACAACTTTAATGCACACACACATACATACACACTGGCATCTTAACAAAAATAATAAATATTCTGTCCATATTGTCACTCTGAAATTCAATCACTTTTGAAAGGATAGGATATTCTTTCACATAATTTATTTAGTGTACAGTCAAATAACTAGAGGATGAGTTAAAATTTAAGTCACAGAGGAATATTTAAGATACGCTAAATTATTACAGATAAAAAGGACACAACAAAATAGTATGTATATACTACTGCCATTTGGTAAAAAAATTTCACATACATATTTATGAGTGTTGCGTATGTATTTTTATATATACATATACCATAATATACTACATATCTTATATAGTTTCTAGTAAATTCTATATAGTATAACATTTAACCATACCAGGATATCTTTAAATGCTAAGAATTTTCTTCTTTGTGCTTTTCCTTATCTCACAAATTTTCTATAAGAGCTAGTTTTAATTTGGGCACCTGGGTGGCTCAGTGGGTTAAGTGTCCAACCCTTGAGTTGGGCTCAGGTCATGATCTTGCAGTTAGTAAGCTTGAGTCCCAGACTGGGCTCTGTGCTGATGGCACAGAGCCTGTTTGGGATTCTCTCTCTTCCCTCTTTCTGCTCCTCGCCTGCTCATGCTCTCTCTCAAAATAAATAAATGAAACAAATTTAAGAGCTAGTTTTAATTTTATAATTTAAAAAATCAATAAAGGCTACAGGGAATACAATGATGAATAGAACAGTACAGCTGGCTTTTAAGCATTCACATGTGGATTAATTTTTTTTTAATCCTGGAAGTGTAGAAATGAAAATTGAAAACAGAAGGGGAAAAAATAGAGCCAAAAGAGGAGCAGGGTAATACATAAAAGTTCCAAATGAGAAAATCCTCAAAAGAATAGTTCAAGAGGAGGAAAGACTGAGAAGGAAATTTCAAAATACTATCTTACCCTGATGGCCTCCTAGGGCAAAAATGTAATACATGATAATGTGGCATCACAAAATGGAAGCAACAAAACGAATAAGATGGTTAGGTATGGAGGGGTGAATCTACTACCAGACTTCAAATTAAACTTTAAACTCTATACATCAGAATGAATTATAAAAAAATCAACCCTTGGGGTACCTGGGTGGCTCAGTAGGAAGAGCATAAGACTGTTGATCTTGGGGTCATGAGTTTGAGCCCCACACTGGGTATAGAGATCCCTCAAAACAAATAAAATTTTTAAAAAAGAGAATCAACCCAAAAAGGAAGAGAGAAGAAAGAGAACCTTGGTTAATAGCCCTCTAGTCTTTGGATTAAAAAGTATTTTCTTGGGGCGCCTGGGTGGCGCAGTCGGTTAAGCGTCCGACTTCAGCCAGGTCACGATCTCGCGGTCTGTGAGTTCGAGCCCCGCGTCAGGCTCTGAGCTGATGGCTCGGAGCCTGGAGCCTGTTTCTGATTCTGTGTCTCCCTCTCTCTCTGCCCCTCCCCCGTTCATGCTCTGTCTCTCTCTGTCCCAAAAATAAATAAAAAACGTTGAAAAAAAAAAAAAAAAAAAGTATTTTCTTGGGTGCCTTGGTGACTCAGTCACTTAAGCATCGGACTCTTGATATTGGCTCAGGTCATGATCTTGCAGATCGTGGGATCAAGCCCCGTATCAGGCTCCCCTACCCATAGTACATAGCCTACTTGGGATTCTCTCTCTCCCTCTCTCTTCCCCTCCCCTGCCTGCATGCAAAGTGCTTACTCATGTTCTCTCTCTCTGTCTCTCAAACTAAAGAAATAAACTTTAAGATAAAGTATTTCCTAAAGCAATTGGGAAAACAATAGATTTAAGTATGAAAAAAGTACATATTGTCCTCAAAAATAAATATGACAAAAAATATATTAAAAAGCTCACAGAAATTTAAATAAAAACAAAACAGAAAGATCTTAATAAATGAACAACAAATACAAACACTCAATTCTAAGAGAAATGGTAACAACTAAATTTTTTTTTAAATGTTCACCCTCCTCCGGGCGCCTGGGTGGCTTAGTCGGTTGAGTGAACGATTCTTGGTTTTGGCTCAGGTCACAATCTCGCCATTTGTGAGTTCAAGCTCCCCTTGAGTTTAGCGCTGACAGTGTGGAGCCTGCTTGGGATTCTCTCTCTGTCCTCACTTTCTGCCCCTCCCCTGTTTGCATGCTCTCCCTTTCACACTCTCTCTCTCTCAAAATAAATAAACTTAAAAAAAATGTTCAGGGGCGCCTGGGTGGCGCAGTCGGTTAAGCGTCCGACTTCAGCCAGGTCACGATCTCGCAGTCCGTGAGTTCGAGCCCCGCGTCAGGCTCTGGGCTGATGGCTCGGAGCCTGGAGCCTGTTTCCGATTCTGTGTCTGCCTCTCTCTCTCTGCCCCTCCCCCGTTCATGCTCTGTCTCTCTCTGTCCCAAAAATAAATAAAAAACGTTGAAAAAAAAATTTAAAAAAAAAAAAAAAAAAATGTTCACCTTCATAATGAATCAAAGAAATGTGAGTTACAAAAAGTGAGATACTTTTTTTTCTTTGCCTCTAAAACTGAGTCAAAAATTAATAATAGGGGCACCTGACTGGCTCACTCAGAATATGCAACTCAGGATTTTGGGGTTATAAGTTCAAGTCCCATGTTAGGTGTAAAGATTACTTAAAAATAAAATCTTTTAAAAAAATCATGTTGAGGGGCGCCTGGGTGGCTCGGTCGGTTAAGCGTCCGACTTCGGCTCAGGTCATGATCTCTCGGTCCGAGAGTTCGAGCCCCACGTCGGGCTCTGTGCTGACAGCTCAGAGCCTGGAGCCTGTTTCAGATTCTGTGTCTCCCTCTCTCTCTGACCCTCCCCTGTTCATGCTCTGTCTCTCTCTGTCTCAAAAATAAATAAACGTTAAAAAAAATTTTTAAAAATCATAATGTTGAAATGAAACAAGTAGCAGGATGATCTATTTATGAGATTATGGACTGCACAAGTTTCAGGAAAGCATAGTTTACAAACACGTATCAACTGGCCAAAAATGTTGATATTCACTCATCCAGTAACTCTACTTCTAAGATTTGATTAATCCTGGGGAAATAAATGAAAATACACACATTGGAATGACACAGAAAAAAGGTTAGAGCATTATTTTTAATTGGCAAAAACTGGAATTAAATGAAAAGCCCAACTTTTCGGGAACCATTAAATAAAATATGGTACATTCAAACAAGAAAATTCTATAAAACCATTAAAATATATTTACAAAAATTTCTTTTTTTTTTATTTTTTATATGTTTTTTATTTATTTTTGAGATGGAGAGAGACAGAGCATGAGCAGGTGAGGGGCAGAGAGAGTGGGAGACACAGAATCCGAAGAGGCTCCAGGTTCTGAGCTATCAGCACAGAGCCCGACATGGGGCTCAAACTCACGCAGTGTGAGATCATGACCTGAGCTGAAGTCGGATGCTTAACTGACTGAGCCACCCAGGTGCCCCATTTACAAAGATTTCTTAATGACTCATCATATTATATCAAGGGGAAAATTTATGATATAATATTATATGTAGAAAATGAGAAAGACACTGTATCCTGAGCTAACATGATAAAAATGCATGGAAAAAAGGATGAAAGGAAATGGTAAAATGTTACTAGTATTTTTCATTAAGTAGAGAGATGATGGATGATCTTTACTTTCTACTTTGTATTTTCTACTTCGTACTACATTTCCAAAAGTCACATACTATTTTTATAAAAAACAATAAAATAAAGTACTCCTGTGTAATCACAACCAGTTTCTTCTTTAAGTTGAAGACACAGGTTCAGAGTTGTACTAGAAAATTAAAAAAACTTAAAAATGCCATCAGACCAATCTATTTACTTACCAACTGAAAGGCTTCACTCAACGTTATGTGCCCTCCCTACAGCAAATGAAGCTATACAGTTAGGACAGCCTTTCAAAGAGTGCTTCTAAAACACTTACAAAGTGAGTCAGAGACTAAGGATGGATAACAAACAGGAAGATTTTTACAATATAAAACATAGAGAAGAATATACCCAATGTTTAATACAAATCCTACAAATATAAAGAGATGTCCCATATACCCCAGAGATAGTCTGGTATAGATTTTAGACACAAGAATAAAAGGCTAAGTGATCATATCAGATCTTTCAAGACATAACTGTAGAAGATGTCAGAAGAATTAATAGAAGAAGGCAGAGGCACCTGGGTGGCTCAGTCAGTTCAGCATCCCGACTCCCGATTTTGGCTCAGGTCGTGATCTCACAGTTAGAGGGTTCGAGTCCCTTATGAGGCTCTATGCTGACAGCAGGGAGCCTGCTTGGGATTCTTTCTTCCTCGCCCTCTAACCCTACCCCACTCTTGCTGTCTCTCACTCTCTCAAAATAAATAAATAAACGTGAAAAAAAAAAAAAAGAAGGTGGCAGATAAGAGTTATGTTTGTTTTTGTTTTTGAGGCAAGCACAATTGGGCTTTCCCCTTTTGATTGCTCATTTCTTTTAATTTTATAATTTTATCTGCCAAAGAGGAGATATACAAATAAACTGAAATTTTTACACTTTCTCAAACCAATTTCCCCCAAAACAATACCAAAAACCAATATGACAGAAAAAATTAATGAGAGAATTTTTTTAAATGTATTTCCTAGCACAACGCAAAATGTGGATGAAGGATTTGGCATGATGTACAACCTCATGAAATATTTCTTGGTGCCTTCTCGTTCTTGGACATTAAGTTCCCTGGGAAGATTCCTCGGTCCCCTCCCAGCTGGGAATCTATTTTCATACTGTAGCCAAAACAATGGTAGGACAAAATGCAATCCCAGTCATCATTCAAATACGCATCCATTTATCCACTCAAGTAATATTTAGTGCTTACCATGTGCAGACTGGATATGAAGGAAAATTTTCCTTACAGCTCTGAAGACTAATATTTTAGGACTGAAAGAGGCTATATTCAAAGGTCAGTAAACAGTTTTATTATCCAAAATAGCTGAGGTATTTAATAAAGCAGTCATCTAAAAATCTGTGTGGTTTCCCAATTGGTTGGCCATTATTTAGGGAGAGTAGGGATGGCATAGATGACTGTAAGGTATCCTTGAATCTCTGTGTACACCAAGAACTGACTATAGACTGAAAACATGCCTCACACGTGCACTGTTTCTAGATGTATGCATGTATGGCCACAGAATTCACAGAATTCTTTCCATACTCCTGTATTTTCTCATTAAACAAATACTAAGATGAAGTTTTAAAAGTATTAAAGCTAGAAACTTCTAGAAAAAATTGCTCCTCTCTAAAAACAGCTTCAGGGGCATGTGGCTGGCTCAGTCACAAGATCATGAGTTCGAGCCCCACGTTGGGTGTCGAGATTATTTTAAAAAAAAGAAAAAGAAAAAAATAGCTTTAACAACTATGGCTACGTAGCAAAAGAATCATTGGCTTCTCTGTAGCACTAATTTCAAAAAAGAGTGATTTAGCTTAAACTAAATATCAATGGGTAAAGATTTATCAGAAAGTCTCACAATACATTATACTTCATTAAATGAATCAGAGCTAACCTAATCATCTGAAATCAATAAATTCTCAGATTCTACCTTACTGGGAAAAGAATTAAGCCCTCACAGACAACTTTAACCACACCAAAACAACAACAACAACAACAACAACAACAACAACAACAACAGCAAAACCCAAAAACAAAATGAAACAAAAAACCTTTAAGAGGAAACCACTAAAAATATTAAGAACAACAAGACACCAAAATGAAATGGGTTTACCACAAAATTTTGATTCCAAACAGCATTTAGCATTATTTACTGGGATTACTCTATAGCATGTAATCAGATGGGGAAATTTCTAACTTCCTGAACTTCTGGCCAGTGAGGTGTCAGATTAGACAGGCTCAAGAAAAACCTTCTGCTTTAACAAGATCATAGTATATTCAACAGTATAGTAGCAAAGAGATAAAAATACAAATAATAGGGGTGCCTGGGTGGCTCAGTCAGTTAAGCATCTGACTCTTGATTTTGGCTCAGGTCATAATCTCTGGGTTCTGAGTTCAAGCCCCACATCGGGCTTCATGCTGACAGTGTGGAGCCTGCTTGGGACTCTTTCTCTGTCCCTCCCCCGCTCGCACACAATTGCACACTCTTTCTCTCTCAAATAAGCTTTAAAAAAGAAAAAGAAAAAATACAAATTAAAGAATACATTTATCTAAACCAAAATAGATTTCTCCTGAATAAGTACTAAGAAAACAAGGATAATTATTAATGGAATGCAATACTATCCAGACTCAGTGGAAAATACAGCATGTAAAGACATTGTGAACTACAGCATTTACATATAAAGAAATATCATTAGAAGACAACACAGTTTTGCACTGAGCATTGTTGTTTACCCAGCACCCATCTCCTCCTCTTGTCACTACTCTGATTTCCATTTTCTCCACACAGTCCATGAACTTCAGGAGAAATAACCTCAGACACCACTCCAGATGCAGGCTGGCCTAAGGATAATCCCATCATATTATTAGTGACCAGTTTGGAAATCCAGATGTAAGCCAAGGGGCATCGCACTGTCCTGCCTCCACCAGCTGGTTCAGGAATGAGCACGAACCCCATTAAGGCCAATAAGAACAAGGAAAAGTTTACTAAAGGCTTCTGAAAAAGACATTTCCTTGCTCTTCAAGAGGGAGCCATCAGAACTGGCCTTCCTTCCAGATATCGTGTCCTGCAGACTAGAGGTCCCACACCGCTGCTGCCTTCTTTCTACCACCTCAGAGCAGGGCAAGGTGACAGACTACAGGGAGCACAGCCAAAGTCCCCCTGATGTCAGTACACCTATCCACACTTACAAGGGGACTTTCTTCGGATACACAACCCAAGAAGTTTCCTTTCTTATTTAAAGCAGATTGTGTTGGAATTTCTGCTTCTGACAGCCAAAGGTATGCTAACTGATACACACGAAATTTTGGAATTTCAAAATCACAGATGGGGTTAAAGCAATGGTTTGTAAGCTATAAAGATGTTACAGATAAGGACAAAAAGTTTCTTATACATATATATATATATATATACATACACACACACATACACACACACACACACACACAGGTAACTGATTATGTAATAGACAGGAAGTGGCAAGAAATTGCTGAATATTTGATCCACTGATCTATCATCTAATGGGTCTGTGATTTTTTTAATTTTTTTAAGTTTGTTTGTTTATTTTTGAGAGAGAGAGACAGAGAGACAGAGAGTGAGCAAGCGCACAAGTTGGGGAAGGGCAGAGAGAGAGGGGAAGACACAGAATCTGAAGCGGGCTCCAGGCTCTGAGCTGTCAGCGCAGAGTCTGATGCAGGGCTCAAACCCACGAACTATGAGATCATGACCTCAGCTGAAATCAGACGCGTAACCAACTGAGCCACCTAGCTGCCCCTGGGTTTGTGATTTAGGCAGCCTCATGGTGCAGACAGCAACATATTGATCCAACACCTTCATCTATGTTATCACTGGCTAGGCTATAGACAGCTATGTTCATGAAAAGAGATTCTGACCCCAGCAGAGTACTTTATTGGTGAATTCTGTCCATGGAACTAGAGACAAATTTTCTCTGCACAATTAATTATTTGTATAAGGAACTAGAGAGAAACTCAGGCCAGCAAAACCTTGGCTTTTACAAACTGAATACCGTGAGATATTTCTAAATGTAATACTTACGAAATAGATTAGTCAACAGCATATTTTAGCCAATTGGACAAATCCCTAAAGATCTGTTTGAAGAAAAAAAACCTAAAAACAAGTTTTTACCTAATAATTAAAGAACACATTTATAAAAATTTTTAAGGATCATCTTAATCATTTACCTCTCATAGCTATAAATTTGTATAAATAAAAATCATAATTAGTCAAGATGTTACCATGTTTCCATAAATGATGGGAATTCTTAAAACACTAAAACAGTCTACCAAAGTTAAATGGTAGCACAAACAGGAAATGTATAATATTTTTATATAAATTATAACATTCTTTGTGTTCTCTCCAATGCATGTTTAGCATTTTGCTACCAAAATGCCTTAAAATAAAAAAATGAATATTTACTACACAATCTGATTTAACTAGTTTTATAAAATAATTAAAAGATTCTTTTTAAAAATAGAAACCTTTTTTTACCATGTTATTTATTTCCCATGTTATTCAACTTAGGCCAGAATGAGATTAATTGACAAAAGAGCCTTACTGAAATGCATATCTTCAGAAAATTCAGTTTTTCAGGGACTGCCTTAGACATTCCATGTAATCCTTGAGAATGTCTAGACCTTCTGTTCACAAAGTCAGTAAGTTTTCAGTCCTGAGTACCGTGTGCAGGACCAGACATCACCCGTGGCAGGAAAGAGAATGATGCTAATGCTCTCTCTAGGCCAAGCCCTAATCCCTACACTGGATTTTTTTCTTCATCTATTCAATGAATCAGCTCTGGGAGATAAAAATGTTTACCTCCTTTTCAGAGATGAGGAATCTGAGGTTCAGAGAGACACATCAGCTCTTAAGCAGAGGAACTGGAATTTGAATTTACTTTATCTGGCTCTAAATCCAAGATCTGATCCCCAGTGGATACACTAAACATAAGCAGATAAAATTACAAAGCAAGAAAAAGGAAAAGGCTATTAGCTGTTCAGTTATGAGCTGAACTATGTCCACAGAAAATTCATACGTTGCAGCCCTAACCCCTACTACCTTAAAATATCACGATACTGGGAAATTGGTGAATTCTTTAACCACCTTTAAAGAAAGGTGATTAAGTCAAAATGAGGCCCTAATTCAATCTGACCGACATCCTTAAAATACGAAGAAATGTGGATTAAAAAAAAGAGAGACACCAAGACCACGTGAGCACGCAGCAAGAAGAAGACCATCTACGTAGAAGACAAAGAAATCTACATAGAAGACCATCTACAAGCCAGAGAGAGAGGCCTCAGAAGAAACCAAACCTGCCTACACCGTGGCCTGGGACCTCCAGCCTCCAGAGCTGTGAGAAAAGAAATTTCAGTTGTTTAAGCTGGGATTTTGTTACGGCAGCCTTAGCAAACTAATGCAATGTTCTATTATTCCTGGGCACACAGCTAGGAAACAATTCCCAGCTTCCTTCACAGTTAGGGTTGGCCATGTGACTAAGTCTTAGCCAAAGAAATGTGACGAGTGGTATGTGCCATTCGTAGGCATCCTATGTGCATTCCTCTATGTCCCTTTCCCTCTGGCTGGCTGGAGGAGACACGGTGCCCGCAGTGATCTTCAGAGCCTCATCATGATGATGGCGACACTGTCATACCTGAATCCCCAGATGACCACGTGAAGGAGAGATGCCCACCAACATGTCAACCACCCGTTACTGCTAACTGAGCAAGAAGTAAATTTCTATCACGTCCAGGCTTTTGTGCTGATTTGTTATAGCAGCCAGACCACCCTAACTGACGCTGAGACACAAGAAAGTATAGGGAACGTGGAAAGAAGGAAATACAGAAACACATGTGGTAGGCAGTACTAGCTGTTAGCAGTAACTCCATGGGGTGTTGCTTCCCCAGGGATGGCCTCAGCTTCCCAATCCTTTTCAACTCAGGGACTGCCAGGGAGGGAAACACAACTTCCAATCTTGCAACATATGTTTGGAGAAATAATAGACCAAAC
Source organism: Neofelis nebulosa (assembly GCF_028018385.1). Taxonomy (NCBI): domain Eukaryota; kingdom Metazoa; phylum Chordata; class Mammalia; order Carnivora; family Felidae; genus Neofelis; species Neofelis nebulosa. The sequence goes on along the minus strand of NC_080782.1, from coordinate 35,487,413 downwards.
CAGAATATAATTCTGTGCCATAAATTTTCCTAACAAACATTTGTTAAATTCGGCCCAATAACTCACTAAGCGTGCTCAAACACACTGTAAGACGTCATGACTGATAAATGGTAATGGGACACTCCCCAGTCTTGGCATCTTCCTCTTGATGACAAGTTGCCCTGTCCGTGTTGAAAGCTACCAAGAGGTGTGTAGACAGCCTGTGGTTACCAATCTTTGATGTTGCAACACTTAAGTGTTTCTCTCTATCCTTCAAAATTCTGAAAACAAATGAAACTTTGTAGAAGTAATATTAGAAATTCCATACAGTCATATAATACATTTGAGGGAGGGGAGGGTGACAGATGAATCAGGTTAGTCAGTAAACAAAGCAATAAATAATTCAAAAAAAGTGAGAAATGGCTGATCTATATGAGCTTTGTCCTGTCAGATCGTCATGCTTACAGAGAAGGAAAAGAACAACCTGAACACTAAACCTTTACTTTAGGCAAAAACGTTGTAGAGTTGTCAAAGCCGTGTTGTCTTTGTGGAATTTCACAAATGGCAAATATTATCACCATATCAGTTATTCTCCTGGCTGAAAGAACAAGTGTGAACATTACTGTGAAAAATTATTTTTTTGTACTATATTTCTGCTCTTTATGAAAGACAGATTTCAAAAAGACAAAAGTAATGTCAGATAAAGAACCAATGTTGATTTTCCAAGGAGACCGCAAAATTTCTCCGGTTTGGTGTGATATGCGTAAGGCCTTTATTTCGGGGAAAGCAACCCCCCGCCGCCCTGCCAATTCTCTAGAGTCACGTAAAATTATCACAAGTGTCCTTTGAGGGGTATATTCTACAGACCCTATCTAGTGTAGATAAAAAGTGTTGTTACCATAATCTGGATTGTGCCTAAAAAGAGGTCCAAGTATATATGGACTGAGATATTATAATTTATAATCAAGCAACGACTATCTTCCCTCCTGGCTGGTAGATACTTTCTAACTCCAGGACAGACCTTCTACTACTTCCTAAGTCTATCTCCTAAGAGGAGCTAACCACCTTAAATTGCAAACCTGGCAAGTGTCCTAGTTTTGACAGTTTAAGAAAGCTAGGTTCCCAGTCTTAGGTTAGCCTCTGCATTATTCCCATCCAAAAATGAGCCAACAGAATGCTGTCTCTCTCATTCCTTGGATAGCACTGGAAAAATAAGAGACTGTACCAACGGAGACCTAAGGAAGGCATCCAGGAACATTAGCTCAACAACTTTTGCTGAACCCGTGCTGTACACAGGGCCCTGTGGTAAGCACCCACCATGACAGATCTTAAGAAGCCCAACATATGCTGCATGGGGCCACTAGGGGCAATGAGACTGGGAACTATGGGGAATCCATGGCACAGGCAGAGAGTGCTGTGGGTGCAGAAAGAACAGTGTTTACGGATGAGTAGGAGAGAGCAGGAACCACGGAGGAAGCGGTAACTGGATTAAGCAGGATTTCAAAAGGCAGGGAAAGGCAGCGATAGCATTCTAAAGAGAAGGAACAATATGTGCAAAGGTCTGAAAGTCCTTGGCCTATTTGAAAAGACAATAGCAGCCAGCATGACTGAAATTAGGCCCAGAGAGTAAGAAATTAGTTTAACATGAGGCCCAAAGGCGAAATGAGACTAGAAATTAAAAGGCAACAGATACCTCACCAAGGAGCATGAACTTGAAGGCATGGTGGGCGGGGCTCGTAAGCCAATCCTGATCACTCCAGGTGCCTTGTCCAGTGATGGTGAGAACCCCAGTGGTCCAAGTCACTGCCATAATTACTAAACAAAAAACCCAGGCTTTCCAGTAGCTATGGTTCAATTACAAAATAAGGGCAAGACCTAAGGAGGGGGTAAAGAGGAGAGCAGGAAAGGTGGAGGAGCTTACGAGGTTATAATTTTTTAGTGAGACAGTCATCAGGAAGGTTTTATATGGAGAAGGTTGTTTCTGTCAGAGGAGATTTAGCATGGGCACCACAGAACTCCTCATTCTTACACTGGGATTTAGGTGAAATATGCCTGACAGAGAGGTAGTGCTAAACCATACGATTCCTCCTCACCCCACACCACCCCTCCCTAACTTACCCATCACATTTTCAACCTGATTCAGTCTGTTCCTGATGAAATATTCCAAGTCTATGGAAAGTCTAAAAGGGTGCCAGAACAATAAAGATGCTGAAAAATCTCTTTGGTTGCAAAAAGTTTAACAGAAAAGATTGTGAGCACAGCCTGAACATGACCAAAGGTGGGGCTGCCTTCCTCTTTAACAATAGCCCCAAAGGGCAAAGAGCTGGACAGGAAAGCTGAGAGCTTTCTCTTGTGTGCACAGCACCACAAAATGGGACTGTCAACTCTATCCTGAAGCGACCTGTGTTAAATGACACTCCAGCCTTTAACCCTTCACCCAACCCAATCTAGGGAGTCCAGATGATGGCACGAGGCAGCAAAATAATTAGTGAGCTACAGAAATATTTCATTCCACATCCAATCAACATAAGTATACCATTATTTTCGTTTCAAGCCCCTGGACTTGGAGGAATGAAAATTTACCAACTCTGTGAGGTTGCTACCTGAAGCTAGCTACCTGCCCAGGTGCCCCTCTCGGCATTCTTATCCATGTCAGGTCTTCAGGGCAGCCTCCAAGGCACCTGGATCCTAGCAAGCAATCTCAGCTTGAAGGACTTTTGACATTTGACTTAATCTCCTCTGGACCCACGCAAGGAAAACCTGAGAACGACTTCTGTTCCAAGAGTTTTTCAAGAGCTCAACACACCATCAGGTGACCTATGCAAAGGCTCAGGACATAAACCAGTAAACGTTTAACGCCAAGGATGGTTTTTCAAAGGGTGTTATGCCTTTATAGAATCTTTTCCTCTTTTTGTTTTAATGCTCATGCTTTATGCTTTCAGGTCTCAGTTCCCCAAGCAATATGAAAAACCTTTAGAAAGATCTTCTTCCTTATAATTCTTTCTTTCTTTCTTTCTTTCTTTCTTTCTTTCTTTCTTTCTTTCTTTCTTTCTTTCTTTCTTTCTTTCTTTCTTTCTTTTTTCAAATAAAACAAAAAAAAAAAGGATAACAGAAAGACCAGCCCTCTGAGTACCGGCTCTGGGTCAGTCCACTGGTCAAGGACTTTGTCTAACTTAAATGTGCTCCAAGCAGATCACAGCTTCAGAAAAGACGGAAAACAGTAAAGCTTCAGTGGAACAGATTAACAAAACATTTTTAACAAATCTTCTTTAAGACTATTTGACCTTTTACCAAAATACACTATTAGGAAATTATCAAAAAAAAAATATATATATATATATATATATATCATCAGGGAGGGGTAGACCCTAAAAGTCAGTTATGTGTTTTACATAAGAAGTCTTGAGTTGTATCGCTTACTTTGGGCTTTATAATCAATAATAATTCTATATACTATGCCCAAAGTATCCCGTGTCCAATGAGAGTATGACTTGACTAAAACTAGCTTCATGTCCGCATCATTTACTCCATGAGGAAATGTTTTAGCACCCTCTACTGGCCACTTATATCTAGTCAGCTCATAACCACTCTCCACCATGGAGCTAACTTCCAAAGGTCAGATGGTAGCTACAGTAAAGGCCACCCCATCCCTCCCTCAAAGCCACCCATGCAACAGCTGGGCCAGAGGCCACTGCCACAAAAGGAAAGAACAAAATCCTTCAATGCCCTCCTGCCACTGCTTGTTCATGAGTCCTATCATAGCCGGCAGATTTCAAAATATCACCCTGAGCCCCTGGCTTGCCTGACTGATCTGCATTCCGCCTCCAGTGACCGACCCAGCCTCATTTCTACACTCGCAGATTCTTCTATGGGCTGAGCCATGTCACGAGCCTGCCCAGTCTGCTTCATGTAGCCAGCTCTGGTGGGAAGCTGGTTGTCTTGAGAGCCCAGCTTACCTATCTGGTATCACTCAGGTAAACAGGACAGAAAGAAGAGCTTGAGGGACATATTTTCCCCCACAAGCTCATAGATATGATGTCAATCAACTTCCCGCCCTTGCTTGTATATTATTCACACTGGGGGTTTGGGGGAAGATGACAGAAGAGAATTTCTCCTCTCCCATGGTCTCATGACAAAGCAACTTCTAATGTTCCACAGTCCCCCAGAGAAAGCAAGTCTCCTTTAGTAAGATCTGACACAAGTAACCATTAGCCCTGTAAACTCTCATCTGGCCCACTTCCTTTCAGAAAGGAAAATATTAGAGTCAGCATGGTATTCATCATTCAATAACAGAAGGAAAGGAAGAAAAAAGGTAGAATGTTTTTCACTCCCAAATCTTGCTAGGTCAAGTTACTCTTTACTGATTAATAAGAGCTTACTGATTTGGCATCAATCATCTACTGAATGAAGAATATTCTTTAGAAGAGGATGTGGCAAAGGACTGAAAAGTAATTCCTGCCATCAAAAAGTTTACAATTTGGTTGCAAAAACCAAACATGCCAAAGGAAATAATTAAAAAGTGATAAAGTGCCATATCCTTTAGTAAAAAATATATACCGGAAATTCCACAAACACACACACACACACACACACACACACACACAAACACACACACACACACAAACACACGCAAAGTCCCTTTCTCTCTCATGCATGGGAAAATGGCTAAAATATTAATAACAGCCATCTCTGGTGGAATTTTAGGTCTGTACTTTTGTTCTTCATATTTTTCAGTCCTGTTTGAATGTCCTACAATAAGAACATTGTATCTTAACAAAGAGAACAGAAATAAATTAAGAACCAATTTATCAAAGGTGTAAACAGGAAATTGCTTACAAATAGAATTCTGTACACAGAATATGACCTATGAACACAGCTAGATAAAAATACATGGGAAAAAAAGACTGAACAAAAACATATCGCATTAACGATCATTTTTCTCTACAGGCTACAGTGATTTTGGTCTTTTCTGCCTTTCATATGCTTTCTCAATTCCTAGAAAGTAAATTAATCTTTACTTAAAGCAATTCACATGTTGAACAACTCTCACCCTCATTTTAAAATATCATCAGTGAAAGTGCTTTTGATGACCCCGGGCTTAATGACACACCTGGAATAAGGGCTGTGCTGATGAGGATATCCACCTCCTTGCACTGTTGAGCAAATAGCTTCATTTCAGCTTCGATGAACTCTTTGGACATCTCTTTCGCATATCCTCCTTGTCCTTCACCAGATTCCTTCAAGTCCACCTCCAAGGGCTCAGCACCAAGAGACTTGAACTGCTCCAAAGCTGCAGCTCTGGTGATTATTGAAGGGAAAGTAGGGGTTATCTCAGGCCCTTAATGCAGAAATCGAGATCATTATTTACATACATATTTGGGGGTTGGGTTTTTTTTTAAGTTTTTATTCAAATTCCTGTTAGCTAACATAACAGTGTAATATCAGCTGCAGGTGTACAATACAGTGATCCAACATTTCCATAGAACACCCTGTGCTCATCACAAAAGGTGCACTTCCTCATCCCCATTACCTGTTTCACCCATCCCCCTGCCACCTACCTTCCCTCTGGTAGCCATCAGTTTGTTCTCTATAGTTAACAGTCTGTTTCTTGGTTTACCCCTCCTTCTCTCTCTTTTCCCTTTGCTTGTTTTGTTCCTTAAATTCTACATATGAGTGAAATCATATGGTATTTGTCTTTCTTTGACTTATTTCACTTAGCTTAATACAGCTCTATCCATATTGTTGCAAATGGCAAGATTTCATTCTTTTTATGGCTGGATAATATTCCATTGTACACATATACCACATCTTCTTTATCCATTCATTAGTCAAAGGGCACTGGGCTATTTCCATAATTTAGCTATTGTAAATAATGCTGCTATAAACATCAGGTGCATGTATCCCTTTAAATTAGTGTTTTTATATTCTCTGGGTAAATACCTAGTAGTGCAATTGCTGGATCGTAGGGTACTTCTATTTTTAACTTTTTGAGGAACCGCCATACTGTTTTCCAGAGTGGCTGCGCTAGTTTGCATTCCCACCAACAGTGCAAGAAGGTTCCTTTTTCTTCACATCCTCACCAACACCTGTTGTTTCTTGTGTTACTGATTTTAGCCATTCTGACAGGTGTCAGGTGGTATCTCACCGTAGTTTTGATTTGTATTTCCCTGATGATCAGTGCTGTTGAGCCTCTTTTTGTGTGTCTGTTGGCCATCAGGATGTCTTCTTTGGAAAAATGTCTGTTCATGTCTTCTGCCCAATTTTTAATTGGATTATTTATTTTTTGGGTGTTGAGTTTTAAGAAGAATGAACTATCTTCAAAACTGGAGATTTTCTTTTGATATCTTTGACTGGACTATTTCAATTATCTCCAGAAGTGCATACCACTTCTGTAACTTTTTTTTTCTGGAAAAATAAAAATTATAGGGAATTCCAACTTCTACTTAGTTCAGTTGCAAAAGGAATTTCACTACTGATAACTCCAATAATCAATTATGTTTCTTGGGCCTCCATTGTCAATGATGACATGAGCTCTGACCTACGTTAAGATATGACTTCATTCCAATCACTCAGGTTGAGATTTTCATTTGTAAATGTTCTGACTTATGGGGACTTCTCTCATATAATGGACTCTTAGAAATATTTTAATAAAGTGATTTTTGTTCCTAGTCCTCATTAAATTGTGTTTGAAAAAAGCAACCTATAAATAGTGTATGTTAAAATGTGAACAGCCAACACATCAACTATATAAAAATACATTCAGTTTAAAAAAATAAACTCTAGCCATGCACCGTGTACTAGTTGGAAAACCAGAGCCAACAAAGATCTCAGTTCTGTGGTGGAAAGTGTGTTTAACTTACCAACCCCTATCCCACGATAGTGAATCCCAAACCCCACTAATGACATCGACCCCTTCCCAGACCCACTGAATTACAATCTCCAGGGGAGAGGCCAGAAGCTTTATTTTTAGCAAGAGCCGCAGGTAATTCTGGCCATCAGGGAAGTTTGGGAAACCGTGGCCTGAGGCCATCAGTCCCAAGCAACAGTCATGGTCAGAGAGAGGACACAAAGGGTAGGACATGATTCAGCAAGAGGTTCTCACCCTTTCTGTTGGCTTGAACAAGGAAGCTTGTAGTCCTGATTGCCCAGGAAGGCCAACTTGTGACACAGGGAAATTAGCCAAAGCTGAGGACAGCCGAGAGGACAGAAAGAACCCGGTCCTGGACGGCACCAATGAACTGCTGACTCGAATGTGAAAAGGGACTCCTTCCCGTGGATTTTCATTTAAAAGAGCTAATACATTTATTTAGAGTTTAAGCCAGTCTGAATTGGTGTTTTCTATTCCTTACAGCCAAAAGGATACTGCTGTTTACAAAGTTTGAGAAATGTTTACTAGTTTTAATGAAATAAGATGAATTTAAAATGACCTATATGTATGTGTGAGTGATCACAATTTCATTCAAAGGGTATCTGCATAAATATCTATAAGAAATGTACCAAAAAAATCATTAGCAATTGGATCTAGCTGGTAGAATTATAAAGGTATTTTCATTTTCTGATGTTTCTCTGTATTTTTCAATAATGGACATGTATAAATAATCAGAAACATAAATGCTATGTTAGAATCTCTGCCCTCAAAATAATTATCACTTAAAACTATTATAACGTATCAAAATGTAAGTAAGATGTGAATATTTTTGACCCCAAAATTTCATTTCTAGGAATTTATCCTAAGGAAATAATGAACTATCTCCAAATACATATGTTCTTACATAGACATATATACAGTATTGTTTATATACAGTGAAAATGTCCATTATAGAAGACTAATTAAAGAAGTCACTCTACTTCCACACAGTGGAATCCTATGCAGCCATTAAATATGTTTGTAGGTAAGTCGAGATCTTCACAATCAACTGCTAAGTAAAAACAAAGCCAGTTAAAATAGTACTGTTAGTAAAATTACATTTTTAGTTAATGTGTAGAAAAGACAATATATACTGTTCACAGTTCTTTCCAGGGAATAGGCTATTTTATTTTCACTTTTTGTACTTTTTAATGTTTTTTTTGAATTGGGGGAATAAGCATGTATTAGTTTTATGATAAGAAAGGAAACTGAATGTTGTAAAATTGATATGTCTATAGTATGTAAAATAGGGCTAATCATCCCCACATCATAGGTTTTTTTGTCGTTATTTTTGAGAAAGAAAGAGAGCACAAGCAGTGGAGGGGCAGAGGGAGAGAGAGAATCTTAAGCAGTCTCCACGCCCAGTGCAGAGCCAGAAGCAGGGCTTGGTCTCACAACCTTGAGATCATGACCTGAGCCAAAAACAAGAGTCAGACACTTAACTAACTGAGCCACCCAGGTGCCCTAAGTGTTTGTAAAGAACAAATAAAACAAAGCAGATAGCACAATGCCTGGAAGAGAGTAAACATTAGTACAGGTGTCTGAAAACTATAGCTCCTGACTTGCCAATTGTTTTTGTAAATAAAGCTTTATTGGAACACGCACATACACAAAAAGAAAAATAAAGTAAAGCTATTATATTTCTAAACTTTGCGACACAGGCATTAGGTAGGATGCTCACTATTGTTACCAGGGGAATCTCTTAGCTATTGTTTGAAAAAATTTAAAAATCACACTCCTTTAGGGGCGCCTGGGTGGCTCAGTCGGTTAAGCATCCGACTTTAGCTCAGGTCATGATCTCACGGTCTGTGAGCTCGAGCCCCGCATCGGGCTCTGTGCTGACAGCTCGGAGTCTGGAGCCTGCTTCGGATTCTGTGTCTCCCTCTCTCTGACCCTCCCCCATTCATGCTCTGTCTCTCTCTGTCTCAAAAATAAATAAACATTTAAAAAAAAAAATCACACTCCTTTAATATTGATGAGCAATGAGTTGTCCTTAAGTTTTTAGGATGTTTATCTGAAAATATATACTGTTCAGTCTTCCAACAAGAATTTATAATCAAGTGTGTTTTCTAATGTGTTTGGATTTCATATTTATGATACCAACCCCTAGTCTCAAAATAGTGATTGAGGTATGTATAATCCTTAGAAAAGGATTATATAGTTCAGCCACATCTTTCTTCATTGTATACTTGAGCTATCCTAGTAAATGGTAAATAAAAATGGAGTTAAGCAACGGCCATCCTCTAGCTATCAGATCTGTACACTATCTAAACCAGTGACATCAAAATACACAATAAATTCTCAGCAGCTGACCCAACACCAAGTTTCAAATCATCTCTAAGTCAAATATGCACATTTCCACATTAATGCTACTGTCGCTACACTGAAAACTTGCACAACCTCCTCTCTCCAGGAGGAGTGTCTTCAAAAACTTCACATCAACAAACATTAAAAATTAAAAGCACAAATAACATGCTTAACACTGGCTATCCTTGGCATGCATCCTCATTATTGCAGAAAAGCCTTTTCTCATTTCAGCAGGACAGCTTTTTATCAGTATATCACTTCTCTAAACTCCACGTAAGCCCTGTAAATCATATTCTATGGAACATTCCTTACTCCAGAAAGTCACATTCTTTCCAACTTTGAATGGCTGCACATTTTTTTGATCATTCTATATTCAAGATTAGCAGCAGTATTATTCCTCTACTGATCTCAGCTGATAATGAAAAACTATGCATTTTAACCTTGAAATAGTATTCATACATAAAAATAACAGCAATTCTCAATAAGCATTTAATAAAATCCAGCATCTAATATCTTCTGAAATGAAGAACAATTTTAATCAAACTTTTCTTTAAAGAATTCTAGAAAATGTTGGTATGTCTGCTTTAAAGTATTATGCAATGAACATAATTGAGTATTTTCTCCTAGGGGCTCCACTACTGCCCAATCAGCTTTATTTGCTTCCATCAAAATGCAGAGCATACCTCTCCCCCGCCCTCTGCCCCCAGTCTGTTTTCCAAAATACCTCCTATGCTGACTTTTTTTTTTTTTAAGGAAACCCAATGCCCAACGTGGGGCTCAAACTCATGACCCCAAGATCAAGAGTCACATGCTCTAGTGACTGAGCCAGCCAGGTGTCCCCAAAATATCTCCTATACCACTCTCCTCTAACTCACAGACATCTTGGTTCATGTCCTCCCTGACTTGTAAATGCAATCTGCAGAGCAACAGATTACAAACTCAGGATGGGAATAATTCTGGTCCCACTGTTAATCCACATAAAGAAAACTGAATACGAGTTGTTTGTTTTCAATTCTTCTGCTTTTTAAATTATGTCTGCTGTATGGAGTCTGGGTCCTTAGATATTTTTTCCCACTAGATAATATTTTTCTACTTTGAGTTAACTTGGAAGAAGTAGAAACATTTTGAAATGTCAAGAGCTTGTAAAGCAGTTTTCAATGTGAAACTTCCATTATAAACTCCAAAGACAGCATAATATCCACCTGAAACAAAATGTTTTCACCTTAACAGCAGTCACTCATAGAGCACTTACCTGGTGTCAAATCCTCGAACAATAGCACCCATAGACTTCGCTGCACCTGCAGAAGCCAGCCCAGCAACACCACCACCAACTATCAGAATCTAGGGGAAAAGGCAGAACGGTATGTTTCCTTTTTAATGTTTACTCATTTTTGAAAGAGAGAGAAACAGAGTGCAAGAGGGGGAGGGGCAGAGAGAGAGGGAGACACAGAAACAGAAGCAGGCTCCAGGCTCCGAGCTGTCAGCACAGAGCCCATTGCGGGGCTGAACCCACAAACCGTGAGATCATGACTTGCGCCAAAGTTGGACATTTAACCGACTCAGCCACCCAGGTGCCCCAGAATGGTATGTTTTTTAAAAAGTTCATTATCAACTGGCTATGAAAAATCATCAGCTAATAACTATCAGCACCTGGTACACAGCATTCAATAATACACCAGGTGGTGCCGGCAGGGGTGATCAGCCCTCAATAAATATACTGAGTGGATAGACAACACTTGATCTGAACCTCCGCTGACTGCTGGCAAAGGCCCACAACCTTCACTAAGAAGTCTGACAACCAGCATCTCGGTGTGGAAGCCACATACAGCACAATGGGGATTATACGTGTTAAAGATTAACGGGTCTTGAGGAGCCTGAGCGGCTCAGTCAGTTAAGCATCAGACTTGATTTTGGCTCAGGTCATGATCCCAGGGTCATGGGATCAAGCCCCATGTCCGGCTCCACACTGAGCATGGAGCCTAAGATTCTCTCTCTCCCTCTGCCCCTCTTTTTTGTGCTCACACATGTGCTCTCTCCCTCTCTAAAATTAAAAAAAATTTAATTAAATAAGGTAACCGTTAAAGAAAAATAGATTAACAGGTCTTTCTCAGTGTGTAAAAGCTACCTGCACTGAAATAAACTCCTAGCGCAGCATTCTATATCTCCCCTCACAAATTTTAAGGTTCCTCTATGTTCACAAAATATCAAAATAAGTTTCAAAGATGGATACAACTTTGATAAAATGTCTACCTTCTATTTTGAGTTCAAATGCTTCTGAAAGAACAGCAGGTGACCAACTATCTAATTTTGAACCAATTTGAATGACCAAAGCAACATAACTAATCTCCCTAACCATTGAACAGTTAGAGCCAAGAAAACCAAAGAATTTCTCAGAAACAAGAGTCTCCCGGCCTTCTAAGAAACACAATAAGAGCAATGTTTTCTCCAGTCTGGAATGGGCCTTTCAGAGAAAAGTTCTATTATACTTCCCAGTCAATTGAGGCAACTCCTTGTTGCTGTTTAAAAAAAGAAAGAAAAGGAAAAAAGCCACCCACAGAAAACAGTGAAGCTTATAAATTCCCACCTACCCATCATGCCCACGTCTCCTTCCACCTCTTTTTTTTTAATTATTTTTTTTTAATGTTTATTTATTTTTGAGACAGAGAACGAACAGCGGAGGGTCAGAGAGAGGGAGACACAGAATCGGAAGTAGGCTCCAGGCTCCGAGCTGTCAGCACAGAGCCCGACGCAGGGCTCGAACTCACAGACGGTGAGATCATGACCTGAGCCGAAGTCGGATGCTTAACTGACTGAGCCACCCAGGCGCCCCTCCTTCCACCTCTTTAAGAAGGCTAGTCAAGGGGTGCCTGGGTAGCTCAGTCGGTTAAGCATCTGACTTCAGCTCAGGACATGGTCTCACAGTTCGTGAGCCCCACTTCAGGATTCTCTCTCTCTCTCCCTCTCTCACTTGCATGCTCTCTCTCTCTCTCAAAAAAAAAAAAAAGAAAAAAAAAGACTTATGTCTTTAAAAAAAAAAAAAAAAAAAAAAAAAAGCTAGTCAAACCATACTCCAGTGACCTCTAAGCAGTGTCTCCGAGATCATGTGAATTGATCTAGATGGTGAAGGTCACAGGGGAGGGTGTTAAGCTACAGGGAAGGGGACAAAGAAGGAGCACAGAGAACAAGCAGGCTCTGGGCTCCAAGGCACCAACCGTGCTCCACACAATGAAAATGTGAAATAAAAATAAAATAAGTAAAAATCACAGGACTAGACCAAGTTACCCTGAATCCAGAAATAACAAAAGACCTCATAATTTAAAAGGCAGAATAGCTCAATAATAAAGCCAGGTAGATCTGACAAAAGGAATTTACTCTTTCTCTCCAGGATGGGGTGAAGGAAAAGACAGAGGTTAAGAATCGGAGTGAGGGGGCGCCTGGGTGGCGCAGTCGGTTAAGCGTCCGACTTCAGCCAGGTCACGATCTCGCGGTCCGTGAGTTCGAGCCCCGCGTCAGGCTCTGGGCTGATGGCTCGGAGCCTGGAGCCTGTTTCCGATTCTGTGTCTCCCTCTCTCTCTGCCCCTCCCCCGTTCATGCTCTGTCTCTCTCTGTCCCAAAAATAAATAAAAAACGTTGAAAAAAAAAAATTAAAAAAAAAAAAAAGAATCGGAGTGAAATCCCGAATCGGCTACCAACTAGCTCTGGGTAACTTTGAGCAAGCTGCTTAGTATCTGCAATAACACAGTTAAAAAACCTTCCCAGAAGGCAGTTACATTAAATGATGGGATATAAAGCACTGACTGCTAACTGGCACAACATAGACATATACTCAGAAAATAGGGGAAAGGCCATGGGAAAGGAATGACCTTTAGGAATGTTCTTAATTTCCAGTCAGTTAACCTGTTCTTCCGCCTGACCTCCCCATCTCAGTTAAGGGCACTAACTGTGCAACGTAACCATTCAAGCCAAAACAGGGAGGCCATCTTGTGCCCTCCCTTTGCACATTTCTACCTCCAATCCCTCAGCAAGCACTCTTGGAGTTAACCCCCAAAGATCTCCCAATCCACCCCCTTCTCTACATCTTTACTGCCACTACCTTCCCAGGGTACTATTTCAGCAATCAATTCTGAACAGGCCTTGCCTTCACTCTTCCCCCTACTATCCATTCACCCATAGAACTTCCAGATGACTTTTTTAAATCCTCGTGAGATAATAGAATATATATATATATATATATATATATATATATATATATATTCTATTAAGATACAGAACTCCTAAAACCCAAGAGCATCAGGAACATTTTTTGTTCCAATATCTGGTCTTTGACCCCAGTTAGTGACAGAGTTCCTAAATCCCTTAGAATTTTGAGGGTGACAGCAGTGTCTTTTGTTCTAATGAGTTGACTGCTGGTTGGCTCCTGGATGACAGCTGACCACCAGAAAGCCCATGGTTAGCAGCTGAGAATTTTCAGTTCCACCTCCCATTCTCCAGAGAGAGGAGAAAGGGCTGGAAAAGGAGTTAATCATCCATTGTTCCCACGTGATGAAGCCTCCATATAAAAAATCCCCAAAGTACAGGGTTTAAAAGCTTCCAGGGTGGTGAACACACGGAGGTGCAGGGAGAGTAGTGTGTCCAAGGAGGGCTCCATGCCACTTCCCACATCCCTTGCTTCATGCATTTCTTCCATCTGGGTGTTCACCTGTATCCTTTATCATATCCTTCTATAACAAACTGGTAAACAGTAAGGAAACTATTTTCCTGAGCTCTGAGTTCTAGCAAATTAACCGAACCTAAGGAGGGAGTCGTGGGAACCTCCAAATGATTTATAGTCAATCTGTCAGAGGCACAGGCAACAACCTGAGCTTGCGAATGTCATGTGAAGCGGGGAGAAGGCAGTCTCGTGGGACTAGCCCTTCACCTGCGGGATCTGACATGACCTCCAGGTAGACAGTGTTAGAACAGAGTTAAGTTGTAGCACACCCTGCTGGTGTCACAGAATTGCTTTGTGTGGAGAAAACCCCCACATATTCGGTGACCAGAATGTCAGAAGTGAAGCGTTCTATTTGAAAAAAAACTGAGTTTTTCCAAAACAATCCTGAATCAGACACTTCCCTCCTCTGTGAGAAAATGTGAACAAGACCTGTAAGAGAAGCTCAACGTCATCCAGCCCCAACCTACCTTTCCACCATCATCTCCAATCGCTCACCACACTCCAGACCAACAGCCTTTAGTCTGCTCTTTCCCATCCCAGGGCTTTATACGTGCTGCTTCTTTGGAAGCTCCTTTTCCTACGTGCTGCTCCTCTGATATCCTAAATACCTGGTTTCTTTCGCAACATCCATTAGGCCTCGCTTCTAATGTCAAATGGAAGCCTTCCCATCACCCTAGCAAAAGCAGCTTGCTCCCACGACTCACTATCCTATCATCCTGTTCATTTCTTTTATATTTAAAATGATCTCACCTATTGATTAGATTATGTATTTATCACCTCACCGTGGCCCCTACTAGAGTGTAAGTTTCATATGACAGGGATCTCCTTTGCCTTATTCATCCCATAGTCCAGCTCCTAGAGCAGTGCCTGGCATATTGGAAGCCATCAAATAACTAACTGATAGCTCACCGTAGACAAGTAAGAACCTTCCATGTTTAAAGAAAAGTCAAATAAAGTATTCTTCAATCTACCTTGATAAACTCACCTAATGTCTAATTCTTCAATATGTAACTATTTCTGACATGTAACCAAAGTCCTTGAAGCTGCAATTTAAATTCGCAAGAAAGACAGTCACTTTTCTACCTCTTAAGGGCTGATTGATTCTCCTTCCTTTAAGCCTCTGGTCTTTTGTTTCACTTTTTAATCTCTTATATATTCACAGCTTTCCTCTCAGCTTCCACATAGTTTGAGAAAGAGTCTAACCAAAACTGACTAGCAGATTTGTGCATCAAAGCATTTGGCCAGTTTGAAAACAACATTCAGGGACACCTGGGTGCCTCAGTTGGTTAAGCGTCCCACTCGATTGCAGCTCAGGTCATGATCTCACAGTTTGTGAGTTCCAGCCCCTCATCGAGTTCCTCACTGTGCTTGGGATTCTCCCCCTTCCCCCTACCCATCCCCTGCACAAGCATACTCGCACGTGCTCTCGATCTCTCTTTCAAATAAACTTTAAAAATAATGAAATAAAATAAAACCAGCATTCAACTTCTGGCCACCGTAAGTGCCAGACCCATTCTCATGATCCTGACAAAGGAGTCAAAATGTCATCACTTCAGGGGCACCTGGCTGGCTCAGCTGGAAGAGCATGTGACTCTTGGTCTCAGAGCTATGAGTTTGAACCCCACTTGGGTGTAGACATTACTTAAATAAAATTAATAAACTTAAAAAAAAAACAAACATAGTCACTTCACATAGCACATCTCTGTTGTCGTTTGCTAACTTCCTTGTTATGTATTCTGGCCTCCACTCGAAGCACTTGCATTTTCTTTACCTGGCCTGTTCTTAAAGCAATTTATTTCTCAAAGCTGCTAGTATCTTTTTTTTTTTTTTTCATTTTTTTCTAGGAGATTTATTTCATGTGAGTTCTCAGTTTATATAACACAGTACATAAGAGCAGGAAGCACTGAGTAAACCTGTGCCTACAGGCAGAGAGTATACTCTTCAGATAGATGAATAACATTTAAAGTCCTATTTTCTATACCGAGACAACATGCTTATATGGTCAATTAGTATATGTAATGTTGAAGGGTCATAACATAATCTATTCTTTTACCTAGCCATCCCAACCTGTCATCAACTGCTCCTCTCTGCTTTCAATCTACATTAAAGAAACCACACCCATTCCCTTTGCCAATTACCCAAATACACCACCTCCCTTTTTCCGCCCTCTTAACCCATATTTGAAAAAAAGTGAAGGGGTGCTTGGGCGGCTCAGTTGGTTAAATGTCCAACTCTTGATCTTGGCTCAGATAGTGATCTCACGGTTCGTGGGAGGGAACCCCAAGTTAGGCTCTGCGCTATCAGCTGGGAGCCTGCTTGGGATTCTCTCTCTCCCTCTCTCTCTCTGCCCAGTGAAAAAACTAAAACAATCTTTTCTATGAACAAAATGTCACAATTGGGAAATCTAGAATCTACAAAACTAAGACAATCTTTTCCATGAACCAAGTGTCACAACATTGGGAAATCAACAATCTACTGAATGGTATCTTGAAGCTTTTTCAAACATCAGTAATAAACACCTTATATACACAGAACAAGTTATCCAAAACCCCTTTAAGAATTCAAGTTAGTAAGTAAAAACAAAAAAAAACAAAAAAAAACTAGAACTTCCAGAAATGTCAAAATTCTTTTTTGTCAAGCAATCATAAACAGCTTTGAGGCTCTACCATATATTTGTACCAAATATACACAGGGTTAACACTGTGAAGTTAACACAGGACAAAACTTTTAAAATAACTGTATTTTAGTACTACACATACCCTTACCTTTAAATAATTCATATTATGGGGGCTCCTAGGTGGCTCAGTCGGTTGAGTGTCCGACTTCGGCTCAGGTCATGATCTCACGGTTCGTGGGTTCAAGCCCCACGTCGGGCCCTGTGCTGCCAACTCAGAGCCTGGAGCCTGCTTCAGATTCTGTGTCTCCCCCTCTCTCTGCCCCTCCCCTGTTCACGCTCTGTGTCTGTCTCTTGATAATAAATAAACATTAAAAAAATTATAAATAACTCATATTTGAAGAAACATTAAAAGTTCTACCTACCTTAGCTGGAGGAACTTTTCCAGCAGCTGTGATCTGACCAGTAAAAAACCGTCCAAAATGATTTGCTGCTAGTACAACAGCTTTGTAGCTGAAAAAATAAATATTTCCATAAAATTAAAGAGATTAGACTAATACATTATTGTAAGCCACCAATGAAGCTTTAATAGTCAAAGATAATCACTAACATTTAAATTGTACCTACTATGTGTCAAAAACCGCTGAGTGCTACATGTATAACTACTCCTTTAACCTCCTCCACAATCCTACAGACAGGTACAGTTTTGACCTTCATTTTATAGGTGAGTAAACAGACACACAGAGAGTGGAAGAGACTTGCTGTCACTCGGCTAGCAAATGGCAGAACCAGAAGCCTAACCCTGGCTGGCATCCTACCTCCACAAGCACACTCTTACCCACGATGTTCCCTGGCCTTTTCAGAATGAACACTGCAGAAGATCAGTTGGTGTAAAAAAAGAAATGAAGGAAAGACCAAAAAAAATGCTAACAACGGTTTTCTCACAGTGCTGAAACTACAGACACTTCAGACTTTCTGTTTTACTTCACTGTATTGTCCAAATTTTCTTTAATGATTATGTAGTATTTATGTCATAGGGAAAAACTTTAAAATGAAAAAGAAACGAGATATAGCTATATGCTTGTACATAATAAAATTCTAACCTCAAACCAAACCAAAAAAAAAAAAAAAAACCCAGAAAACAAAAAACAAACAAATAAAAAACTTCCCCTGAGGCAGCTGGGTGGCTCAGTTGGTTAAACATCCAACTTAAGCTCAGGTTATGAGTCGCCATTTGGTTCATGAGTTCAAGACCCACTCTGATGGTGCAGAGCGTGCTTGAGATTCTGTCTCTCTGCACCTCCCCCACTTGTGCACACTCTCTCTCAAAATAAATAAATTAAATTAAAAAACAAAACAAAAAAACTTCCCTTGATTGCTAAGATTTGAAAGTATGGAATTTTGAGACACAGTGACCTCTGTGCAGGGCCCAGTTCTACCACTAACCGGCTTTGTGACCTTGGGTAAATTTCTCTAAGTCCCTAATCCTTGGTTTCCTCATCTACAGAGTGGGGACAAAAAGAGCATCTCTTAGTGTTGTTATGAGGACTAAGTGAGACCATGCAGGTAAAGCACTTAGCACAAAGCCTGCCATCATAAGTGTTTGGTAAATACTAGTGTTTTTGGCTAAAGAAACATTCTGTGCAGCAAAAACAAGTAAAATATACCATTTATACCATCTTCTCTTACGAGGATACTATTAACATATTATACCAATTTCATTTTCAGAGCATTTTATCCTTAAAAGGCACCTCTACACATTAACTATAACACGTTATAATTAAAATTACGATGCAACTATTTATTAAAATCTACCTGCTGACAATAAAACCTTTCCCTGATCATATTTTTTTCCTGGCCATATTTTTTATAAAATAATATTGATATAATAATTGATGCAAAAGCATATAATGGTAACCACTACGACTTTAAATCATATTATAGCAGAAAGGCAATATTTTAGACACCACATTACTTGTTAGTCTTCTGAATCCAAGTGACAGAAACTTTCAAAAAACCAAACATGATAAAGATTCAAAGGAAATTTTGGAATTAATGTTTTAAAAGATTCAGCTGCTATTCTGAAACAAATAACAAAAATGAGATGAGTTACACAGGAATGTACAAGAAAACGTTGATAGTGGGGAAAAGTGATAACAGTTTGCCTCTTTTTGATGACAGCAAAAAAAGCTCAGAATGGACATGAATGAACTGGAAGGAGCGTGTCTTCACTGTAATATGGCTGTGTGTGTGACTTAGATAATGATTTATCACGTACTGTGTGGATAAGTATCCTAGAAGATGCACCTCAAACTACGCCCTTTGCATATATCGGCTCAGGATGTAAGATAGCAATTCTTCAAACTGTGTCCCATGGATCCCCAAAGGTTCAAATTCCAGCCAACTCTGGGGCCATAATGGATGGGGTAGAGAACAAACATGTTTCTGGACACCCCTCCGTCCCTCAGTTCAACTAAGGCCATTCTGCTCTTATTGCATTTGTTTATATTGCCTCATAATATGTCATTTGCCCAAAAGATTCTATGGCTAAAAAGCACTGGGCTGGAACCACTGGCTTTGTTAACCTTTCATATTCTACATTTCACAAGACAAAATCAAAGATCACATTGTACGTTTTCTACAGAAAACATTTAAGTCTCAGGGCACTTGAGTGGCTCATTCAGTTAGGCATCCAACTATTGGTTTCGGCTCAGGTCATGGTCTCACAGCTCGTGAGTTTGAGCCCCGCATCAGGCTCCTGGCTGACGGTGCAGAGCCTGCTGGGGATTCTCTCTGCCCCTACCCTGTACTCGCGCACTCTCTCAAAATAAATAAGTAAACTTTAAAAAAAATAAAAGAAAATCTTTGAAGTCCCATGATACATAATATAACTTTTCTACAAACAAAATAATATGGCAAAAATTTATTTTGTCCTTTGGTGTATACTTTATATCACAAAAAATATCTTCAAACCAACCATTTGCTATATTATAGTAAGGATAACAAAATGTGTTTTTAGTTTGTCCTTTTTGTTTTCTGCTTTTCTTTCAAAAATGAAACCCAAAGTAGACTCTATTTGATCTATTGGCCTAGCTGATATGCTACACCTAAGCTATAAAACCTAAGAAAACCTTCAGGTCATGTGTCAGGCCATAAAAGGCTTTATTAAACATTAGTCTCTCTTGCATGCGCTGTTTGATTTTTTCTAACCGTTTTCATTTGTTGGTGCCTCATTCATATTAGCAAACTGTCACTATCAGCAGTTTGCATGCTTAAAATCTAATTCAACTATCTCCTGAGGAGTTGATTTCATAAGCATCTTCGATTTCCAGATTTTTTCCGCTCTCTAGGCAGTCAGCAACACGATACACCCCATCCCCCCGGGCAGGCGTGATTGCTCAGTCAGAGCCCTGTTCCCCAGAGCAGGAGGGGCCTTAGTCTCTGCTCAGCACAGCTCTCCAGGCAGTAAAGTGGGAACGCAGCAGTGGCGGGCAAAGGTAAGAGGACGTAGTTAGCCCTCAGTTATCAATATGTGGTTTGGGGGGGGGGGGGGGGGGGGAGGGTAATAATTTTTTAAAACTTTTTTAACATTTTTTTATTTTTGAGAGAGAGACAGGGTATAAGTGGGGGTAGGGGGGTACACAGAGAGAGGGAGACACAGAATCCAAAGCAGGCTCCAGGCCCTGAGCTGTCAGCACAGAGCCCAACGTGGGGCTCAAATTCATGAACAGTGAGATCATGACCTGAGCTGAAGTTGGACACTTAGCCGACTGAGCCACCCAGGTGCCCCTAATAATACGTGTTTTGACACCGGGTAGAACTTTGCCAAATACAGACATTTTCCATATTTGCTAAATATTTTATGAATTTACCTAAGCAAAACATAATTAAAATGGTAAATGCTAATATGTATGTGTCAGGTTGAACAATATGAAACTGTCAATATCTGACCTTTTTTGACCTATAAAAATAGCAATTTATGTTAACTAACTTACTGTGGCAATCATTTCACAATATACCGATATATCAAATCATTATATTTATACCTTAAATTTACACAATGCTATATGTCAATTGTCTCAAATAAAATCTGAAAAAAAGTAGCAGGGTGCCTGGGTCGCTCAGTCGGTTAAGCATCCGACTTTGGCTCAGGTCATGATCTCACGGTTTGTGGGTTCAAGCCCCACATCAGGCTCTGTGCTGATAGCTCAGAGCCCAGAGCCTGCTTTGGATTCTGTGTCTCCCTCTCTCTGTCCCTCCCCCACTTGTGCTCTCTCTCTCTCTCTCTCTCAAAAGTAAATAAACATAAAAAAAAATTTTTTTAAGAAAAAAAGTAGCAATTTCTACCTAATGTATACATGTGTATACACGCATATACACACATACATGCAAGACAGTCTATTCCTCATACAAATAATTTCACAATCATTTGCTCTGGTGGAAGACTTCTACCCATGAAGAGTAGAATATGAAGAGTCATTTCTTTTAACTATGAAATAATAAACTGAGTCTTAAAAAATAAGGGCACTTTTGGTGCACCTGGGTGGCTCAGTCAGTGAAGCCTCCAACTTCAGCTCAGGTCATGATCTCATCATTTGTGAGTTCAACCCCTGTATCAGGATCTGTGCTGACAGGTCAGAGCCAGGAGCCTGCTTTGGATTCTGTGTCCCCTCTCTCTCTACTCCTCCCCAACTTGTGCTCAATCTCTCTCTCTCTCTCTCTCAGAAATAAACATTAAAAAAAATTTTTTTAATTAAAAAAATAAATAAATAAGGGCACTCTCAAAAAGCTTTTATCCCCAACAATTATTACAAGTAAAAGCACTGTAAGAGAGAAGAGTCACAATGAGCATGTTTCTAGAGTAGCACTGTGCTTCGTTCAACCAAAATGGAAAGGAATCAACATACCCAGCAATGTTGGCCATGGAGCTTAGCGCGTCATATCCCTGAGCAATCGTGACTCTTGGAACCTGGTCCATCGCCAAAACTGTAGTTTTTCTTTTAGAAAGTTTATTTAGCAAGTCTGGATTTTGGGCTGGGTAAATAAAGCTAATCAATGTTCCCGATGTCTTTAAAAGGTCGGCCTCATGAACACCTAATGTTGGATTAACCATGGGAGCTCGCACCTGAAGAAAAAAAGTCAAGTCACTGATTAATAATGTAAATACCTTTATCATATTTTTAAGTAAACAGGACAACCTAAATGACATGCCATGATTGAAATAATAGGCCAGAAGTAATCTTTCAGCAATAAACTTTGGACTAAATTCCTAAACAAGGTAAGGAGCACCAAGATCTTTGCCATCTGTCCTCTGACTGATGACCAACCTAGGAACTGATCTGAGTAAAGAGCATGCTATCATTCTGGAAGGTTCCCCCCCACCCCAAAATTTTATTTTTAAGTAAGGCTCATAACATGGCTTTACCATTGCCAGCTTTTCCTAAGTTTCTGCAGAAACACATTCAGATAAGCAGATTCATTTGTGGGCTTTTAAGGTGTGTTTTATATCCAAGTTTAAAATCGATCTTCAATTAACACGTATCATGTCCTTAGCTCTAAGTTCGCAGTAGCACTTTTAGGCAAGTAAGCCCAGAAAACAATAGCTCAGGGACTTAAATTTTTAAAGGAAACAGAAACACAAACACTGGGTCAATATTTTCATTTCATAGCACTTCATCTCATTTACCTAGGAAACATCTTTGTTACTGCCATTTCAGTTGTTGGTCTGGTGACACATATGATTTTAATTAAGGTTCTGGATTCTAAGACTCTCTAGGGGCACCTGGGTGGCTCAGTTGGTTAAGCATCTGACTTCAGCTCAGGTCATGATCTTGCGATTTGTGGGTTCAAGCCCCACATCAGGCTCTGTGCTGACAGTTCAGAGCCTGGAGCCTGCTTCAGATTCTGTGTCTCCCTCTCTCTCTCTGCCCCTCCCCCACTCATTCCCTCTCTTCCTCCCTCTCTCTTCTCTCTCTCTCTAAAATAAACTTAAAAAGACTCCCTGGCAAGGTCTATTTTTCCTCATTGAGAATCTAAAATATAGATTTAATAAAAATTAGAGGTCAACTTTGAATTAATTCTACTGGCCCTTATCAAATGCTCAGCTGAGACTGTTGGCATATGAGTGAGTTAAGTCAACGGAATGTTTTCCTGAATGTGCTTTTTGGATCACTAGTTCCCCAGGATATTAACAGGCTTGACTCAAAAATAGTTTACTAATGCAAGTATAAAGTTATCTAAGTTACTATATCATAGGATTTCTCCGTGCTTGTAACATGCTCATACACACTGCGGATCTAAAGGAACACAAAGTGCTTCCACAACTTATATACACCCTACTAACCCTTTATTGTGGGGTATCTCAAAAGGTTTTGATCCCTAGAGCATATGTTGGAATGGATCATACTCATTTTTCTATTTGCCCTAAGCTCTTTTACTATACTAAGTTATATCACCAAGTATCTGTACACCTAAACACTTTAAAAGTTTTGGCTGACTTGCAACTTCCCCACATACCATAAATTTCACTGTTAATTTCCACACCAAAAAATTGTTTTGTCTTTTGCAAAGATCACTACTCTACCAAGTTATTCAGTAGAATTTATGTTAAAAAAAAAAAAGCAAACAAACAAACAAAAAAAAACAGTTACATGATTGATGCCCCTTAGAAATTAACACACATACCAAAAAAAAGCTGGTCTTTGCTGAACAAGTGAGGAGCTTCTTTTTGCCTAATAATCATGCTACTACAATCCCTATCTCCCTCTTTGTCTTGGTTGCAGAAGGCTTAGGATTTAGGCTAATGCTGCTCCCTAATAATTATCTAAGGTACACTTGTGATAGTCCCTTCCTTTTTCCATATGATTTTTTTTTTTACTTCAGATTTTATGTCTGAAGCTCTTCAGCACATAGATTTCTATTATACATTAAGACCTTTCATTAAAGTAGGTAAGGCTGTCTCTACTCAGCCCCGTGCTGCTTTCTCCAAGGCAGCCCTGCCCTCTCTAGAAATAGCACTGAGGTCAGTTAAATCACTGTTCCTTCTACATATCAGAAGATCAGGGTACGTTCAGTCCTAGGAGGAGTCCCATGCCCTTTTTCCATCTTGTAGCAGTTAAATACTCACCTGTGGGTATTCTGGATATGTATGAACCATGAAGTGCAAATTCTCCCTAGCCAATAAGAAGGGCATTTCCACATGAAAATCTAAAAAGGAAGATCACTTTTTCTACTCTCATGGTTAAACAGAGATCACACTGCCTGATAAAAGTTCTACCAGACTATGAAGAATATTCACAACATGCAACCATTTCTCTGAGAAAAGGCAGTGTTTGAAAATATGAAGAGTTATAACAATATGATTTTTCCATGAACACTTTTTAAAAAGCGAGCATGCTATAAATGAGGGGTGGAAAGGAATAATTACTTTGACCACCAAATCAGAAGCCAGCACTTCCTTCGCCCCTTGGATCTGGGCACCTGCTGCTCTGTAGTGATCATCAGAAAACTTGGAAGCTTCGCCAGCACCCGACTCCACGACAACACTAAAACCCTGCTTGACCAAGGCCTGAACACCAGCAGGAGACAATGCCACCCGTTTCTCATTTTGGAAAATCTCCTTGGGGACGCCAACAGTCAGTTGCTTATATGGAATTCCTACAAAGTGAGGGGAAGAAAGAAAGAAAGAAAGAAAGAAAGAAAGAAAGAAAGAAAGAAAGAGAAGGGGAGAAAGAGAGAAAGAAAGAAAGAAATGAAGAAAGAAAAGGAGAAAAGAACGGGAGAGGGAAAGAGAGAGAGAAAAAGAAAAAGAAAAATTAATTCAGTAAAAAACATAAAAACAATGTTTTAATAACAGTTCAAAAAATGAAAATGGGCAGTCTGTTCAAAATATACTGAACATACAAGTTGCTGCTCAAAATAATGTTCCTGATTCATAATCATAATTGAGTTTTTTGAATAATGGGAAATATTTATGCCCACTCTCTTAAATTCTAAATATTTCATTTAACCAAATAGCTCTCTTCAGGGGCGCCTGGGTGGTGCAGTCGGTTAAGCGTCCGACTTCAGCCAGGTCACGATCTCGCGGTCCGTGAGTTCGAGCCCCGCGTCAGGCTCTGGGCTGATGGCTCGGAGCCTGGAGCCTGTTTCCGATTCTGTGTCTCCTTCTCTCTCTGCCCCTCCCCCATTCATGCTCTGTCTCTCTCTGTCCCAAAAATAAATAAAAAACGTTGAAAAAAAAAATTTTTTAAAAATAAAAAAAAAAACAAATAGCTCTCTTCAAGGCACATGACTAGATTATTCTTACGAAAAAAATGGGTTGAGAGATCAATCAAAATGCTAACTCCACTCTTCAAATTAATCCTCTGGGATTTATGGTCTCCTTGTCCTCACCTTTAAGGAAGACAGAACTAATTAGCTGTTTTGAAGAACAACCCTATACTAGACATATTGTTGGCTACACTCAAAGTTTCCTTCCTGGCAATTTGGCCACAGGCAATTCCTCACAGATTTCCAAGTGTTGTTTCCTGAGACCCTACGTTCTTGGCCACAGCGGATAAGACCAAGGATCAACAGCTGGGTCAAAGATAATAGTCTACAGGCCAGAGAGTCCCTGAGATGACTTACATAGGAACTGCCCAAGGACACTCTATGTTGGCCAGTGATGACCCAACCCATTCAGGTACTCTGAGTGTCTGAATGCGAGACCCACAGAAAAGGACAGGGGGAGTAAAGGGTACAAAAGCTATCTGTAAGCAGCCATGAGGTTAAAGGTAGACAAAGGGAGGTCTACAGCAACAGTAGCAGAAACATCAGTAGTGGCGATACAAAGAGGGAAGATGAGCCATAGCTATGGAATCCAGAATACCATTCCACTTTTCCTAGAAGTAGATGAGGGGTTTCCTAGGCTTCTGTACTTCCCAAGAATACACCCAATAAGCCCTCACCACAAAATAGGACCTTGATGCAATCCTGTTCCTTGTAACCCAAAAGAGCCTGTATAAAATAAAGTATTTATATATGGCTCTGAACAATTTTAGCTAAAGTTGCTTTTGTTGTTTTATTCAACGTGCAGGCACAAATAGACTTTTCTTTTAAAAAAATCTGCTTCTGTATGTTGTACCAAAGTTCAGGAAATCTACTCTAGCAACCTAAACTCTCAAAATACATAATAAAAAACAAATTATCTCTACAGAGTAACAACATTGAGGCCTTAGAGAAATTAAGTCAACCTAAAAATACCTGCATTCAAACAGAGTCTTAAACCCCATACTCCATTAGCAGTAATAACTAAAAGTAAGCCAAAGGCAAACATGTGGTGAACCTTAACCTCTGTTTGAAGGAGAGGGAGGAAAATAATAGAAAGCTGGAAAATATTCCAGATTGATGTGCAAAGTTAAATCACATAAACATCTGGAGTTCACTTATCTGACAAGGTCAAATTACCTAGGCCCTATATACCGTAAGTCAAAGAAGCCACCAAAGACAAATGAAGTCCCATCAAACAGGTTCGGGAGCCAACTTGAAAGGCCAAATATGAAACAATTTGAGCATGAAAAAGAATAATTAATTGCAATGTAATAAAATACATCCGAGGATGTTAAAATGCAGGAGTTCATTATGATACTCAAAAAATAAATATTTTTTAAAAGCTTCATTGGCCAACTTTAGCGGGTGTGTGATAAGCAGAATAATGGTACCCCATAGGTGTCCACACTTCTAATCCTCAGAACCTGTGAATGTGTCAGGATACACAGCAAAGGAGAATTAAGGTAGCAGATGGAATCAGAGTTGCTAATCAAATGACCTTGAAATAAGGATTAGCCTGGATTATCTGGGTGGGCCGACTGTACTCACAAGGGTCCTTAAGTGTGAGAGAAGAAGGCAGAAGAGCCAGAGTCAAATAGTAGTCTGAAGATGCTATGCTGCTGGCTTTGAAGATGGAAGAAGGGGCCACCAGCCAAAGAATATACGCAGTTTCCAAAAGCTGGACAAGGGAAGGAAACAGACCACCCTTAAAGTCTCCAGAAGGAATACAGACAGCCCCACCGACACCTTGATATGAAGCTAGTGAGAGCCATTCTAGACTTTGGCCTCCAGCAGTGTAAGATAATAAATTTGTGTATGTATGAAGTTGTGTTACCTTGTTACAGCTGAATAAAAAACTAATACTTTAAGAAAACCAAGAGATTATTACCAAAACTATAAAGAATGGGACAGAACCAAACATTTATCCCACCTTACCACTACAACCTCAGGGTAACTAAATAACAGAGGGAAAGTTTTTCTTTATAGAAAAATTCTAGCTAATAAATGAAGATAAAATGATAGTGTATCACCATTTCAAACCCCCTCCCCATAAAACCATGGATTCAGTTGATGATCATTAAATGGCTGTTATAGCCTTTGAGTGAAAAACTGATGGGAGCTCCATAATGGATGAATATCAACATCTAAACTCACTGATTAATTTTCCTGACGAAACACCACAGATAGTACACAGCATCCACCTATGAAGTATTCTTGTCAAAAAAAAACAAAAACAGAAACAAAAACAAACCTGAATCTAACCAAGCCTCTAGGTCTAGCTAAATGGTACAGAAAACACAAGGAACAGAGAAACTGGTTAAATAATATGAAGGGAATTCATTCAGCCAAACCCAGAATGTGAGAAATTCTACAGGGCAACAACTACATTCTTCAAGAAATAAAGAAAAAAGAGGGGCGCCTGGGTGGCGCAGTCGGTTAAGCGTCCGACTTCAGCCAGGTCACGATCTCGCGGTCCGTGAGTTCGAGCCCCGCGTCAGGCTCTGGGCTGATGGCTCGGAGCCTGGAGCCTGTTTCCGATTCTGTGTCTCCCTCTCTCTCTGCCCCTCCCCCGTTCATGCTCTGTCTCTCTCTGTCCCAAAAATAAATTAAAAACATTAAAAAAAAAAAAAAAAAAAAATTTAAAAAAAAAAAAAAAAAAAAAAAAAAGAAATAAAGAAAAAAGAAAAAAGAAAAAAGAAAAAAGAAAAGGAGAACAGAGATCAAAAAAGACCTGAGAGATACAGTATGCAAATACAACATGTGGACCCTGTTTGGATCATTATTTGGATAAGACAACTGTAAAAACAGAAACTGAAAAAAAACGAATACTGACTGGAATTACTTTTCATGCTTTGCAATGTGGTAATGAAATTGTGGTTATGCATTTTTTTAAATAGAATCCCTATCTTTTAGAGATAAAAAGTAATTATCTGGGAAATAGTCAAGAACTACAAATTAAAAGTCTCCTGCAGAGTCAATATAGAGATCTTGATGTCCATGCCTTTACTCACAAGGAAAATTTTCATGTCCTCAGTGCAGTTACTTACTTTTATCTTAGACACAATTTTATCACGCTCGGATAAGCTGGCTTTCTAAAACACCTAAAATAAAAATCTGAAGAGGGATGCCTGGGTGGCTCAGTTGGTTAAGGATCCAACTTTGGCTCCGGTCATGATCTCGCAGTTCGTGAGTTCAAGTCCCGCATCAGGCTCTGTGCTGACAGCTCAGAGCCTGAAGCCTGCTTCAGATTCTGTGTCTCCCTCTCTCTTTGCCCTTCCCTCGCTTGCACTCTGTCTCTCTGTCTCTGTGTCTCTCTCTCTCTCTCAAAAACTAAATAAACATAAAAAATATAAATAAAAAAATAAAAAATAAAAATAAATAGAAATAAATCTGAAGATAACATTGAGGGCTCTCAGGGACAGGTACCCTGCCAACAGTCACTTGTCACATGAGAACAAGAAAAGAGGCTGTGAAATCTATTAAAGACAAACATAAGAACTCAAAAAGCATAGCAGTATAGGGATTCTGATTGCCCAGAGTCCTGCAAACTTAAATTAAAAAGAAGGGCATTATTCTATGTGGCAAAGACAGGTATCTATCCTAGTCTTCCACCTGAATAACAGAATGCCAATTTTAGTTGAGTTTGTCCCCATCTGGAATAAAGGACCTCTTTTGTGTCCAAGTCTCCCTTACAGCTAAATAATTGCCGCCTGTCTGAGTTTTTGCCAATGAGGTACAGAGTGCTATGAGGGTCTTTGCACAAAATGCATAATAAAGGGATCTCCCTCAGCTTAGGGAGCCTTCGTTTAGCCTCTCCTTCTGACCTGCGCACAAGAACAGACGCGAGTGGGGATCCTAGCAGGGAACACCTTGTAGGCTACTCAAAGACTTCAGCTCTTCCTCTGCATGAGCTAGGACACTGGTGGCAAATTCTGAGAAGAGTGCCATGATCTTTCATTTTAAAAAGATGATGCTTTTGTGTATAGAACAGACTGTCGTGGGGGCAGAGGCAGAAAGCACAGAGAGCACTTAGGAGACTAGCACAGCAGTCCAGGGGAGAGATGATGGTGGCTCGGAACAGGACGATAACAGTGGCAATGGTGAGAACAGACCCTGGATACAAGGTAGAGCTAACCCATACCTACTATGAAGACCAAGATGACTCCAGGGTTTCTGACCTGAGCAACTGAGATGAAGCTGTCATTCAGTAAATCGAGAAGCAGTACTACAAATTAATTGATACACTCAGTTATTAGTTCCTCAGCATAGATGAGCCATATACAGTACAATTCCTCAAAAAAGACCAGGAAAAAGGAAGAGCTGCTAAGACAAATGGTTACTATGAGCAATAGTTTCCCGGATACAACTCAACTGGTTTATCATTTCTCTTGTTCTATTTTATTTTCTTCTCTATTAGCACCGACAGTCAGAAACTTCTATACATGGAAAATATTTTTAAAAGCACTCATTAGGGTTTTTTTTTTTTAACGAAAAATGATGACTCACCAACACCAGGCTATAAAACTGCATCGCTTTTCCTTTTATCAATCATCAGGAGATCCGTTAGCTCCTACAACTTGAAGGTTTGATCTATATACACTGAAGTGAGACTTTACCTGGTTTGGCAGGGGCTTCACACCACAGTGCCTGATGAGTATGAAATGTTCGTAAAAAATCCTTCTTCCTGGGTATAATCTTACAGGACCCCAAATTGCTACGTAAAGGACACGAACAGCCAGTCACCACAGTTTTCAGTAGGTTCGCCATGTTCATATGAGCTCCCAACTTCCTAAATCCCAAATTTCCTTGAGGGTAAATCACTAAGAAAGAAAATAAAATATTTATATGCCAAGAAAAACATACTTTGTCATTTGAGCATCAAAAAGTTTTTTAAAAAAATACTAATTCAAAGAGCTTGGAATATAACAGCTGTATGTGGGCATCTACAGTGAATTTTATTTGCCAAGTCCTCTACTTAGAGAAGATGCTTCAGAAGTTTGTTTCCAATTCATATATTTAAAACTCGGAATCCATTCTCCCACTTAAAACTGTGGTCAAAAACTCACTATTCAATTCCAAGCCTTGGTCACCTTAATTGATCCTTAATGTAGCAGGGAAGCTAAAAAAGAAAATTGCTATAGGGTCCAATCACATCTTACATGAAAGTTATCTTCTAAGTCTGCATGCACAGCAAAAATTGCGTAGTCACCCTTGGATTTCCCTTAAATTGTCTATAATGCTGTATAGTACAATAACAACTTGTTTAGCTACCAATGTTGTACAGAAAACACTGGCAACCTATTCAGTGCAGCAAGATACTTATCCTGTAAGACCCCCTGAATTGAGCCTGAGTGAACATGAGATTCGTGTCTGCCAAGTGCTCATCTCAAGAAAATTAAGCATGTGTGGGATATGACTCCAATTTTGAAAAAGAAGAATGTCAATATCACATAGGTTTGTGCTTGTAGATATGGGTGTAACTAGGAACTCTTCCATCAGTGGTTCTCACAAGTGGCCACTTTGCACCAGCTCTAACTGGGCTGGATGGAGGATCACTGACCTTTGCTGTTACTGACCTAAGCTTCAGTGGCAACCTCCATTGTTCTCCATGGCAGATCCCCAGGGGTGCATGGAAGGCATGGAAGGCCCACCATCCCCTTGATTCTCAGAGTTCCCCCATCCTTCTTTTCTTTCCTTCAAAATCAGGAAGCAGAAGATTTGGAACTCTCAGTCAAATTCAGCTAACTCCACCAACTACACGTTTAGGCTCTGCCCCATCATGTGGGCCCTCAGGGGGCCCAGCACCCAATCCCAGCAGTTCCATCAACATTCTTCCAGTCTCCAGAGGAAGAAGGGTCTAGTTCACTCAGAACTGCTGCCACAACTCCCTGAAGCAACTTCTTACAAATACCAGAAAGCAACACGGGGGATGGAAATCCTTAATCCAGATGGTGCTTATTCTTAAAATGACCTTTAATTCAACAAACACATATAGAGGGCTGAGTTTCAGAGTCACAGTCATTAGAAGCATCTGTGGAATCAAACTGGAACAGATCACACGCTCTGAGATAAGAAAAGTCAACAAGTAATAACACTACAGAGTAAGGCAAGTCCAAAGTTCTTTGAGGGATCAAAGGAGATTATGTCCTCCTACAGAGCTCAGAAAAAGAAAAAAAAAAAACACATTTGAGATAGAGAGAGTAATATGAAAAAAGCTAAGGAAGAGGAAGTATGCAAGATGGGTTCAGGCATGCAATCAAAAATGTATAATAATGCTTTGCACTTGAACAGGTTTTTAGATTTTCAGTGTTTCCACATATGTCATTTCATTTCAATCCCAAGCACCCCTGACTCCCATAAATATGCTCCTCATTTATTCATGGGTCACTTCTGGGTTGTTCATGGCTGAAAACAGAGAGCAAAAAGTTCGAAATTCAGCCACATATTCAAAACAGTCACTGAATCTATGCCAACAACCAAGGGAGATACAAAGATATATAAAAGGTAATTCTTGCCTTGGGGGAGATTTGTCCTACCATTACCAATGACCTAGTCTTATCTCCGCCTCCCCATTCACTCTAGTTTCTCTTCTTAGATCATCCCAGCTCCCCAACAACCACTGTTTTCATGGGGCTGATGAGGTTTACCCAGACCTCATCAGGGAGAGAACAAAGCTAGATATAATAGAGCCCGTGTATTGTCTAAGTTGGCCACTCACTCCCTGTTCGACCTGAATCTCTCTGCACCTCAGTCTGCTCATATATAAAAGCACAAGAAAGTTTGTTTGTAGGGCCCCATTACGCTCTAAAACATTTATGAATAGATAAGATTTTACAATGTTTTAAAGCAGAAGTCCTGTTTCAGGCCATCTGGAAAAACAGCCCTGCCTACTTGGAAAATGGTAATTTGATGTTGAATAGATCCCTGGCATCAGATGGCAATTAAGGCAGAGGACTTCACAGGCCAATTTCGCCCCAAAATTCCAATTTATTCAAGTTATAAACATGTAAGACAGTGAACAGAAAGTAGTTTTATTGGTAAGGCACCAATTGGCTCAGTTAAGTGTCTGCCTTCAGCTCAGGTCATGATCTCACGTTTCTTGAGTTCAAACCCCATATCGGGCTCTCTACCATCAGCACAGAGCATGCTTCAGATCCTCTGCCCACCCCCCTCCTGTCCCACTCATACTCTATCTTAAAAATAAATTTAAAAAAGGCACCTGGGTGGCTCAGTCAGTTAAGCGTCTGACTTCGGCTTAGGTCATGATCTCACAGCCCATGAGTTTAAGCCAGGTGTCAGGCTTTGTGCTGACAGCTTAGAGCCTGGAGCCTACTTCAGATTCTGTGTTTCCCTCTTTCTTTGCCCCTCCCCTGCTCACACTGTGTGTCTCTCTCTCCTTCAAAAATAAATAAACGTTAAAAAGTAAATAAACAAATAATGTTTAAGAAAGTAGTTTATTGGCAAGAACAGCCCCTATGGCTAAGCCTAAATTAAATACAAATGACACTGAAATATATTCAGAGAATATTTGAATTTCCCCTATCATTATTTTAAAGCTATTTTATTCATGTGCTTCTATGGCTTTGAAGCAATGGGGGAAAGCTTTGCAACTCAAAACTGAAAAAAAAATTTAGTATACCACTCAGACAGCAGTGTAATGTAAGTTATTTGGGCAACTATCTCCCCTAATAGGTACTAAAACTCTTGAGGGCAAGCACGTCAGAATGATGACAGCCTAGAGGCTAACAAGGTGAACTGTGGGTTGCAAGCCCTCATTCTGCAATTATTAGCTGTGTCCTTGGCAAGTCAGTCACTTACCTTCTCTGAACCTGATTTTCTCATCTTTAAAATGATAATAGCACCTGTGTTATATAGGGTTGTTGTAAGGAGTAAAAGGACACAATATCTCTATTGCTATTACTACTCACTTTGGTATTACCTCTGGCCTGGTGCTTTGCACAAAGGAGGAAAACAACAAGTACTTTTTAACTGAATGAATAAATAACTAGGACTAGGTAACCTGAAACCTGCGTATCTACAAAAACACATTCTCCAGAGTTTCAGGAAATTTCCTTCGAAAAAGAAATGCTGTGTAGCCTTGTGGAAGATTGATTCCATCAGCAAAGGTAAACAGCTTAGCACATTGCTGATAAAAAAGTAGTCCTAAACTGTCCATTTAATAAAAAAAATTTTTAAAGCCAGGTTTGCAAATAAAAGGTGTGCAACAGAGAAAAGGGGAACATTTTTTCTTCTTTAATTTTTTTATAGTTTCAGATTTTTACTTAAATTCCAGTTAGTTAACATATAGTGTAATATTAGTTTCAGAAGTAAAATTTAGTGATTCATCACCTACATATAACACCCAGTGCTCACCACAAGTGCCCTCCTTAATCCCCATTACCCATTTAACCCATCCCCCCTCCAGCAAACCTCAGTTTGTTCTCTATAGTTAATAATCCAGTTAAGAAATGGGCAGAAGTGGGACGCACGGGTGGCTCAGTTGGCTAAGGGAGGGACTCTTGGTTTCCGTTCAGGTCATGAGTTGGAGCCCCAGCACGAGATCTGTTTGGGATTCTCTCTCTCTCTCAAAATAAATAAATAAACATTTAAAAAATGGCAGAAGACATGAACATTTTTAAAGAGGGAAGCACTTTAATAAAAGCATGCAAACACCATGGGAAGAGTCTGTCCTAAAAGACTCCTTATAAAGAGATCGCTTTAGGACTGCCCTGCACCACAGGGCGAATAGAGGACGCCTGCCACCGTAAACAAGTTACGTTTTTAAAGCGAAACATACCAACCAAGGACACAATACCCTACAGAAGCTTAGACTGGCAGGCAGCGTGACCTCGCCCAAACCCACCGGTCCCGCCCCTCCTTGGGCAACTACACTACAGCTTGGCTGGCATCTGCGCGGGACCGCTATTTATAACCTTCCCTGGAAGCCTATTGGCCCCGGTCGCTTTACAGTCATTCCTCCTCAGGGGTTCAGATCAGCTCTGCCCCCACTGCTGTCTCCTCCCGGTCGCCAGCCCGGGCCCCTCTCTCTGCCTGGATGAAGTTTGCTCAGACCACCAACCCTCACAGACATACACACTCACAACTTTCGCTCGCCACCTCCTAAGTCTCCAAACGATCGCCGACCCTGAATTCCCTCAAGGTTCAAGCACAATTTCGGTGCGTCCAGCTACCACCTCTCTGGGCGCACCCTCTATGGAAAGTCCTCTATGACCTCCCCCCTCCTCCCATTTTGCCGGTCGAAATGACCCCTTACGACTCCCGCTGTCCTCCCAAAGCTCCAAGACCTGCACCTACACAGCTGCCGCCTCGTTCCCTGCCCTCTGCAAGGACCCAGTTTCCCAACCACCCGCCCGCTCCCTTCCACGTCGCCCCGGCAAAAGACAAGGAATGGGGCCCTCA
Source organism: Neofelis nebulosa (assembly GCF_028018385.1). Lineage (NCBI taxonomy): Eukaryota > Metazoa > Chordata > Mammalia > Carnivora > Felidae > Neofelis > Neofelis nebulosa. Next base: position 35,453,168 of record NC_080782.1, on the reverse strand, counting down.
AGGCACGGTTCTCCTTCCGGACCCCAGCCTCTGGCCTGCGGGCGCCCGGGTGCACCCCACATTCAGGTCCCTACCGACCCCGCCCCCTTCTCCCTGACAGGTCTCCTCCCCTGCGGGGGCCTGGACCATCCCCAACAGCCCCGCGCCCCCTCCCCAGCTGTGCCCCAAACGCACCCCGGACTGCCCGCGCCGCGCGGCTCACCTTGGCTGGGAGGCAGGGCGGCCGGGCAGCGCGCCGCGAGGGAAGCCGCGCTGGCAGCCCTGGGCTCGGGCCCCGCGGAGCTGCGCCTCCAACCCGGAAGAACAGCCCCAACCCGGCGGCGGCGGAGGCCACGTGACGGCGGCGCAGCCCCCCAACCCCCACCTCCAAGCCCCCTCCTCCGCCCGGAGCCCCCTCCCCACCAGGCCCTTCTGCCCTCCGGGCCCCCAGAGCCTACCGCCCTCCCTCCGGACAAGAAAGCGACCGCACCAAACGCCCTCTTAGCGCGCCAAGGCTAGTTACCCCAAAGGGCCCTCCACTCCTGGGTGGCAACCAAAACCTCTTTGTCTTGGGCTCGACCCGAGGCCCCCTGCCCCTCCTCCGCGCCTTCCCTCGGCGCGTCCTTGTCAATCAAACCTGGAGCCCAACGCAGCCGCTGAAGTTTTCAAGGCTACATTTGCTCTCTCCCCTGGAGAGCCAGTTACAATCCCAAGTGTGATTTCCTCTCTAGTGTCCCACCAGAGCAAGTAAGAGGGTAATATAATTCCACTTTGGTACCTTTCCTCTAGCACTCTAGGAAAAATCAGAACTTCTGTAACAGAAGAGGACCAAAAGGAAAGTGGGAGGAGGCCAAGGGGTGGTGAAGGGCGGGAATGAGGGCGTTGTTGTTCCTTTTTGCCGGGAGAGGTGGAGTTAAATTCCTCGGAAACGATGTCAAGGCCCGAAAATTAACACACGTCTACGTATTCGTCTTCCCCCGATGGGCCCAGAGAAAGCCGTGTGCTGCTGGTAGTATTAATATCCAACGGCTAGAGAGCGTCTTTGGTGGACCTTAAGTGTCTTGAGAAGGCCTAGGTTGATTTCAGCAAAACATGAGCCTATTTGTTCTTTGCGCATAGTTCTGTTAGTCTGCAGGTGTTTTCTGATTGAAAGTGGGAAGAATAAGATTTACAGTATAAAATGGTTCACTTGCCCAAAGCTGAATCATCATTAAGTGTCAGCATGGTCACTGCATTTTACTTTAAGTGAAATATTTGAGATTGGCAAAACAGATATTCCTTTAGAAAGAAAGAAAGAAAGAAAGAAAGAAAGAAAGAAAGAAAGAAAGAAAGAAAGAAAGAAAGAAAAAGAAATGTCAGAGAAACCCTTCCTTTAAGAACATCTCTTGTGTTTAACCAGCATGAAAGGTCATTCAACTAATGGACTTTCACTGACATCCAGAGGATGTCAAGGGAAAACACTGCCCCTCTCGTGAAAGCTCATAGACAGGAAACGACACAAGCCCCATGTTTTAAAAACTATAATGAACTATGATAAATGCAACCATAGAAACAGGTTCCAGATACTGTAGATTCAATGAGGCAGAAGTAACTGATAAGGATTAAAACTAAGCCCCTTTCACGATATATGTAAGTCAAATCATTATGCTATACACCTTAAATATATACAGTACTGTATGTTAATTATATCTTGGGGCGCCCGGGTGGCTCAGTCAGTTGAGTGTCCGACTTCAGCTCAGGTCATGATCTCATGGTTCATGAGTTCAAGCCCCACGTGAGGCTCCGTGCTGACAGCTCAGAGCCTGGAGCCTGCTTCGAATTCTGTGTCTCCCTCTCCCTCCGCCCCTCCACCACTTGCGCTCTCTCTCTCTCTCTCTCTGTCTCAAAAATAAAATAAACATAAAAAAAAGAAAAAAGAAAAAAAAATTATATCTCAATAAAACTGGGGGGAAAAACTAAAACTGGAGGGAAAAAAAAAAAAAACCACTTGCTTTAAAACCTGAGGGCAGAGTGCCTGGTGGCTCAATCCAGTCCTGCTCTTGGTTTTCTGCTCAGGTCATGATCTCCTAGTTTGGTTTGGGAGTTGGAGCCGCCTTGGCCTCCAGGCTGACAATGTGAAACCTGGTTGGAATTCTCTCTTGCTCCATCTATCCCTCACTCCCTCTCCCTTGCTTGCACACACTCTCTCTCAAAATAAATAAACTAAATAAATAAATAAACACTGGAGGCAGGGGTTTGCTGCTTTTCTCTTTCAAGGCTTAAAAATCAGTGGTTCCCAGATGGGTACAATTTTATCCCACCATGTCTGGAGACATTTTGATTGTCACAACTGCAAAGGGGAGGCATCTAAAGGGTAGAGACCAGGGATGCTGCTAACCACCCTTCATTACACAGGACAGCCCCTTAAAACAAAGAATTATCTGGCCCCAAACATCAATAGTGCTAAGACTGAGAAACCCTGGCTTAAATAAATGCTCAATGTGTTATTCAATTTCATCTTCTTATGATTACAGCACATCAATTTCATCTTCTTATGATTACAGCACATTGGAAGAAATCCAAGGAGGACATACCACTTCTCACTTTTTCTATTAAATAGTAAGTATGTGGTAATTTTTAAAATTCATTCTTCTCATTTATCCAACATAACTTGGGTGCCATTGCTCCAGACGAAAACATTTGTCATTTGGAAGGTTCTGTTCTAGGCCCCAATCTCCTACAGAATAATTACAAAATATTCCTAGGAGTCCCCAAAGAAAATTGGATTAAGTTCCAAAAGTTTGTAAGTTAGTTGCTTCTGAATCTTAGAAACTGCCTTGTATAAAATTTTTGCAAAGATTTTATATCCCCTGTTAGGTTTTAAGGGCTTTGTCCACTTCGATATCTGCTTCTTCTGCCTTGACTTTCTCCACCTCCAATCCTCATTCAGAAAAGTATATATGCGCGTGTGTGTATATATATATATATATATATATATATATATATATATATACATATATGCAAATTTTCATTATAGATTGTTCTATGCTTTTAATACTTTAATAATCACTTAATTTAAATTAATAAAAACTTAAATGATAAATATTTAATAAATACTTAATGTAGGGGTGCCTGGGTGGCTCAATTAAGCGACCAACTCTTGATTTTGGCTCTCAGGTCTTGATCTCATGGTCCTGAGATCAACCCCTATGTTGGGGCTCCAAGCTGGGCAGGGAGCCTGCTTAAGATTCTCCCTCTCTGTCAGCCCCTCCCCTGCTCACACTAAATAAATAAATAAATTAATTAATTAATTAAATAAATAACTTAAACTTGGACAATCCAATTTTATTTTTTTTAAGATTTATTTTTACATAATCTCTACACCCAACATGGGGCTCAAACTCACAATCCTGAGACCAAGAGTCGCATGCTCTACTGACTGAGCCAGCCAGGCTTCCCTGGGTGGATCCAATTTTGAACATTCAAATTTAAACCCCCTGAAATTTAGGAGACGTTGTACCCACAAATGCTTAAAGATAGTATATACTATCTTTAGAAAATATTTACTGGGACTCTATAGATAGAGCCCTAATCTATCAAAATCAAAAAAGATTACATCTTTAGAAGAGTGTAACACACCATTAGGGTCTGCTTTGAGGCCTCAAGCCAGAGAGGTGCCCAATAGTCAAAAATCAAAATGTAGACTGAGGCTGAGAAAATCTGTGATCAAAAACCGAATCCTAAAGAGGACATGTTAACAAAACCCTGCATCCAGTTAAAACCGGGCCAGAGAATGGGTCAATTAAATGTGTTTTCATTGTGATCATTATGTTCAACAGTTATTAGTAGTTTATAGTTTCAAGCTTCCCTTTTACAATATTAGCAATTTAAATATTAGCAAAGTGAACAACTCCAAAGAGAACGTATTCTTAGACTTCAGGGATTTTGAATAATGCAGACACTTGACTGGTTTTAAGGAAACCATCACTAACCCCAATCTCAGCCCTTTTCCCCCAGCAAACCAATCAAGATATGTTGATTTTAAGAAACTAATATTGGGGCGCCTGGGTGGCTCAGTCGGTTAAGCATCCAACTTGGCCTCAGGTCATGATCTCATAGCTTGTGAGTTCGAGCCCCACATCAGGCTCTGTGCTGACATCTTGGAGCCTGGAGCCTGCTTCAGATTCTGTGTCTCCCCTCTTCCTGCCCCTCCCCTGCTCATGCTCTGTCTCTCTCTGTCTCAAAAATAAATAAAAACATTTTAAAAAATTAAAAGAAACAAACATTAACTGATTAACATATGCTCTTCCACATTAATTGAAAACAGATCAAGGAGAACTGACCTTAAACAGCTAGGACAAAGCTAAATAATTGGCAGTTTATTTAAGTAAAACCAGTTTGTATTTAGCATTGTTTAGAACTAACTCAGCATACCTTTGTGGATATTCTTCTCCCCATATAGTAAGTGCCAATGATGAAAATCTATGTTTTTTAAAAATATGTAAGAAATTAGGGGTGCCTGGGTGGCTCAGTCAGTTACGTGTCTGACTCTTGACTTTGGCTCAGGTCAGAATCTCATGGCTCATAAGTTCCCGACTGACAGTGCAGAGCCTACTTGGGATTCTCTCTCTCCTTCTCTCTCTGCCCCTCCCCATGCTTGCTTGCATGCTCTCTCTCTCTCTCTCTCTCTCTCTCAAAATAAATAAACTTTTTTTTTAAGAATCTTATAAAAAATGATTTATCTAATGATAACTTTGGGGGCCCAGGAAAATGGTGAGAGATAGGGCTATATTAGTATCTTAGGGCTGCTATAACGAGTTGCTACAAACTGAGTGGCTTAAAGCAACAGACATGCATTATCTCAAAATTCTGGAGACCAGAAGTCTGACATCAAGGTGTCAGCTGAGTTGATTCTTCTAGAGGGTCTGAGACAGAAACTGTGTCTATCTTCTGGAGAAAGCTTCTGATTTTCAACAGTCCTTCGGTCCTCCTTGGCTTATAGACACATGACACATGACTCCCAATCTCTGCCTCCTCTTTACATTGCCACCCTCTCTGCATGTCTCTCTGTGCCCAAATCTCCATGTTCTTTCTCTTATAGACACCAATCAGCTATGCCTGGGTGGCTTAGTTGGTTGAGCATCCAACTCATGATTTTGGCTCAGGTCATGATCCCAGAGTCATGGGACTGAGTCCCATGTTGAGCCTGCTTCTCTCCTTCTGCTCCTCTCCCCCACTGGCATGTGCTCTCTCTGTCTCTGAAAAAAAAAAAAAAAAAAAAAATTAAAAATTAGAACAAATCAAGTTTCTTTGGGTGTTTCCCTCACCTATAAAAAAAAAAAGAAAAGAAAAAAAGGACACCAGTAAATGTAATTAAGGTCCACCCTAAATCCAAGATGATTCCATCTCAAGAGCCTTAACTAATTACGTCTGCAAAAGCTGTATTTCCAAATAAGGGTGGTGATAAGTTGTGGGGGGACACTATGCAACCCACTGAAGGGGCATTCTGTGTCTTTTTTAATACATTTTTTCAATGTTTATTTATTTTTGAGAGAGAGAGAGAGAGGGAGAGAACAAGTTGGGGAGGGGCAGAGAGAGAGGGAGACACAGAATCTGAAGCAGGCTCCAGGCTCTGAGCTGTCAGCACAGAGCCTGACGTGGGACTCAAACCCATGAACTGTAAGATCATGACCTGAGCTGATGTCGGTGCTTAACAGACTGAGCCACCCAGGCTCCCCGCATTCTGTTTTTAAGGGTGCTACAATGTAAAGAGGAGTAATATTTTGTTTTTTGGTTTTCATTGTTAATTTTTTTTTAATGTTTATTTATTTCTGAGACAGAGAGAGATACAGCATGAGTGGGAGAGGGGCAGGGAGAGGGAGACACAGAATCCGAAGCAGGCTCCAGGCTCTGAGCTGTCAGCACAGACCTCAACACGGGGCTCGAACTCACAAACCATGAGATCATGACCTGAGGCAAAGTCGGATGCTCAACCGACTGAGCCACCCAGGAGCCCCTGTTTTTTGTTTTTTTAAACATAGATAGATTTAACAGTTCTTGAGTTTAAAGTGAAAATCCAAATTATTTGGTGGAAATTCAAATGAAAGTTGTACTGTATTAATAATTAGAATTTCCTCATATACTTGCTATGTGCTTTTTTTTTTTTTTTTTAGTTTTTAAAATTTATTTATTTATTTTTTGGTAATCTCTACACCCAACATGGGGCTTGAACCCACAACCCCAAGATCAAGAGTCACATGCTCTTCTGACTGAACCAGCCAAGTGCCCCATGTTTTGCCTTCTTAAATGAAAATTCAATGTAACTACATTTTTTCTTCAATTTTTAAAAAGCATTTTTTTACATTTATTTATTTTTGAGAGACAGAGAGAGACAGACCACTGGTCAGGGAGGGATAGAGAGAGAGGAAGACATAGAATCCAAAGCAGGCTCCAGGCTCTGAGCTGTCAGCACAGAGCCTGACACGGGGCTCAAACTCACAAACCCTGAGATCATGACCTGAGCCCAACTCAGACATTTAACTGACTGAGCCACCCAGGTGCCCCTCCTTCAGTTTTAAAATACATATAAGTATATATTGTCCTCTCAAACTACTAGATTATAAAACTCCACAATAGCAGTTAACTTGTTTATATTTAATTTTAAAAATATTGCATTTTGGTGAAAACGCTAGTTCAAATAGTTTTTTTAACACCTTTGTGAAACATGGTCTCTTTGTAGATCTTTTTTTTTTTTTTTTATGCTAGATGTTACCTGTAAAAACCAGAATTTCTCGGGGCGCCTGGGTGGCTCGGTTAAGCAGCCGACTTCGGCTCAGGTCACGATCTCGAGGTCCGTGAGTTCGAGCCCCGTGTCAGACTCTGGGCTGATGGCTCAGAGCCTGGAGCCTGCTTCCAATTCTGTGTCTCCCGCTCTCTCTGACCCTCCCCCGTTCATGCTCTGTCTCTCTCTGTCTCAAAAATAAATAAACGTTAAAAAAAAAAAATCTAAAACCAGAATTTCTCACCTTTGCTTGCTGTCAATATACCACTCTCCTATGACCTCCTACTTCTGTACCATTCATTCTCAGTTCTTTAGCCACTTAAATGTGCCAACATTTCAAATGTTCTCTTGGCTCTCTTTCCTTTTAACTTGAATACTTTCTTCCTGGCAGTCGAATGTCAACTGTGCTATGGCAACTTTGAGCTTAATGTCCAGCCCAAATCTCTTTTCAGCTCCAAACTCATGCAGCCAACTGCTTCGGGTCATTTCCAAGGAGATATCCACAGGTATTTTTTTTTTAATGTTTATTTATTTTTGAGAGAGAGAGCAAGGGAGAGGCAGAGAAAGAAAGGGACAGAGTATCCAAAGCAGGCTCTGTTCCCAATGCAGGGCTTGAACTCATGAACCGTGAGATCATGACCTGAGACTAAGACAGACGCTCAATTGACTGAGCCACCCGGGCGCCCCTAGCCACAGATATTTTAAAGTCAACGTAAGAAAATCCTCTTGCTCCTCTCCTTTTAGTTGTAACAAAATACTTACTGCTTCCTAAATGTACAAGGCTGTTGTACACCCCCCCCCCCCCAGCCATTTTACATGCGTTTTCTTCACTCTGGAATGCTCTCAGGTTCTCCCTATTCTTTGCAAACTTGTGCTCAGGCTTGTCGCTTCCTCTGTGAAGCATTCCAGGGAGACTTGTTTGTCTCTTCTTTCTCTGCGCTAGCACAGTGCTTGGCATGGAACAGATGCTAAATAACTATTTTGCAGGTTGTTGTAAAGAGGAGAAAAAACTAGTGTAAAGAAGATAGCCCGGGGTCTGGCATAAAGATTTTCAGAAGTGTGCCCAATTTAATTTTGTCAAAAATGCAAGAGCAATTCAATGGAGGAAAGATAGCCTTTTTAAGAAATGATGTTGAGGGGCGCCTGGGTGGCGCAGTCGGTTAAGCGTCCGACTTCAACCAGGTCACGATCTCGCGGTCCGTGAGTTCGAGCCCCGCGTCAGGCTCTGGGTTGATGGCTCAGAGCCTGGAGCCTGTTTCCGATTCTGTGTCTCCCTCTCTCTCTGCCCCTTCCCCGTTCGTGCTCTGTCTCTCTCTGTCCCAAAAATAAATAAAAAACGTTGAAAAAAAAAATTTTTAAAAAATAAAAAAAATAAAAAAAAAAGAAATGATGTTGAAGTAACTGGACATCCATAGGCAACAAACACTTAGCCTAAATCTAAGTCTCACAGTTTATACATTCATTCGATCAGAATGGAATACAGACTTAAGTGTAAAATTGTCCCCAGCTAGACCCCAAAACTGGGCCTTCACTGCTCACCTGCTTGTATCTACTAACTTCTGTCTTACATTTTCCTGTAAGCTCTTCTTTCTGGCTTTCCTCTAGACTCAGGCAAATGAAACCAGAAACCACCCCCCCATCCCCCCCCCACCCCACCCCCCCACACACACACCCTCCCGTGATAGCAACTGCCTGGGCAAAATCTCCCAGCTGGGCCAGACCACCAAGACCAGTTGAGCTAAACCTGATTTGTGCCTGTGCAGATGGACCATGGAGCGACCTCTAGAATGACCTACAATTATCTTTACTTCATAGTATTAAAGTCTCTACCTAAGGAGGAGCCTCACATGCAACATATGTATGTTTCCTTAAGGCACATGCATGACCTTATGCCCTCCTCTGTGTAGGATGACGAAGCTTCCTTATCTAAATATTCATCCTAACCCTAAACAAAAAGAACCCATTCACCCTCTCTTGGGTATTCACAGCTTTGGAAACCATTCCCGATGATCTCCTTATTTGCTACAGATGAAAGTTTCTTTGGGCAACAACTCTACCTGGTGCAATTTCTGACTCACCAAGGAATGAACTCGTGTTTGTTCATTCAACCAAGGCACCTGACTCTTGGTTTCAGCTCAGGTCGTGATCTCACAGTTTGTGGGTTCCAGCCCCAGATCAGGCTCTGCGCTGGTGGCACTGGGGGTGCGGAGCCTGCTTGGGATTCTCTCTGCCACTCACCCATATGCGCACATGCTCTCTCTCTCTCTCTCTCTCAAAAATACATGAATATTTAAAAAAAAATAAAAATCTTTGGCACTGTGAAAGACCTGATTAACAGAATAAAAAGAAGAGCTACATAATGGGAGAAAATATTTGCAAAACTCCTATCTACAAAGGGCATATATTTAGGATGTATAAGGAACTCTCAAAACTCAACAGTTTTTAAAAATCCAAATAGAAAATGGGTAGGGGTGCCTGGTTGGCTCAGTTGGAGGAGCATGTGACTCTTGATCTTGGGGTCGTGAGTTCAACCCCCATGTTGGGGACGGAGATTACTTAAATAAACTTTAAAAGAGAGAGAGAGAGAGTCACCTGGATGACTCAGTCGGTTGGGCATTTGACTCTTGACTTCGGCTCATGTCGTGATCCCAGGGTCATGGGATTGAGCCCTGCGTTGGGTTCCACACTCAGTGTGGAGCCTACCTGAGATTCTCTGTCTCTCCCTCTGCTGCTCTCCCCAACTCATATGCTTTCTCTCTGTCTCTCAAAATATAAATAAATAAATAAATAAATAAATAAATAAATAAATAAATAAAGGTCAAAAAGCATATTTCACTGAAGAGGGATATATGCACATAAAAAGATTTTCAATATCATTAGTCATTAAGAAAATGAAAATTAAGGGTACCTGGGTGGCTCAGTTGGTTGAGTGTCCGACTTTAGCTCAGGTCATGATCTCATGGTTTGAGAGTTTGAGCCCTGCATGGGGCTCTACGCTGACAGCTTGGAGCCTGGAACCTATTTCAGATTCTGTGTCTCCCTCTCTCTGCCTCTCTCTCTCTCTCTCTCTCTCTCTCTCCCCCAAAAATAAACATTAAAAAAATTGAAAATGAAAACAGAAAATGAAAATTAGAACTACAATAAGACATTACACATCTGGGGTGCCTGGGTGGCTCAGTCAGTTAAGTGTCAGACTTCAGCTCAGGTCATGATCTCATGGCTCATGGGTTTGCTCCCTGTGTCAGGCTCTGTGCTGACAGCTCAGAGCCTGGAGCCTGCTTGAGATTCTGTCTCCCTCTCTCTGTGCCCCTCCCCTGCCTGCTCTCTGTCTCTCTGTCTCTCTCAAATATAAACATTAAAAAAAAATTTTAAAGACATGTTACACATCTATAAGAATGTCTACAATAAAAAATAATATCAAATAGCAAATGCTAGCAATGATGAGAAGCTGGATTGCTCACACACTACTGACAGGAATGTAAAATGGAACTTGTAGTCACTCTGGAAAACAGTTCTCTAGTTTCTTTACAAACTAGCCATGCACCTATCCTATGACCTAGCGATTACACTGGGCATTTGTTCCAGAGAAATGAAAATTTATGTTCACACAAAAACCTATACACATATGTTCATGGTAGCTTTTTTCATAATAGCTCAAAACTGGAAACAACCCAGATGTTCTTCAACAGGTGAATGGTTGAACAGACTGTTGCACAGCTTCACCATGGAATAGTTCTCCAGCAAGGAAAAAGAATGAACCACCAACACATACAATTTTGATGAGTCTCCAGACAATTATGCTGAGAGGGAGAAAAAAGCTGATATCAAGAGATTACATACTGTATGATTCCATTTATGTAACGTTGGTAAAATAACAAAGTAATGGAAATAAAGATCAGATTAGTAGATTCCAGCATTTAAGGAGGAGATAAGGGTGGATGTGACTAACAAAGGGCAACATGAGGGATCCTTGTGATGATGGAAACGTTCTGTATCTTGACTGTATCAGTGTCAATATCCTGATTGTGACATTGTACTAGAGTTTTGCAAGATGTTACTATTGGAGGAAACTAGGTAAAGAGTACTGATGTTCTCTGTATCATGTGTGTCTTACAATTGCTTGTGAATCAACAATTATCTCAAAATAAAATACTTATTTTTAAAAATAATCCTGGCAAGTGTGGTAAAACATTAATGAAGAAATCTAAAAGGAGGGTATACAGGCTAGTACATAAAATTCTTTCAAATTAGCTGTATTATTGAAATTTTTCTTAGTATAATTAGAAAAAATTTAATGCAAACTATTATAATTAGATTGAGGCAGTCTTCCCACTCCTGTAATCTAGAGGATAAAAGTGAAACAGATTCAACTCATTAGTAACATACATTCAACTCATTTCTTTTTTTTTTTTTTTTAATATTTATTTTTGAGAGAGAGAGAGAGCACAAGATGGGGAGGGGCAGAGAGAGAGAGGGAAGGAGACACAGAATACAAAGCAGGCTCGAGGCTCTGAGCCATCAGCATAGAGCCCCACACAGGGCTCAAACTCACAAACCATGAGATTGTGACCTGAGCCGAAGTTGGATGCTTAAACAACTAAGCCACCCAGGTGCCCCTCATTTCTTTTTTTTTAAGCTATTTTTTTAAGTTTATTTATTTATTTTGATAAAGAGAGAGAGAGAGAGAGATCACATGCATGAGCGAGGGAGGGCAGAAAGAGAGGGAGGAGAGGATCCCAAGCAGGCTCTGCCCTGTCAGCGCAGAGCCCAACTCAGGGCTCTGTCCCACGAACCAGAAGATCATGACCTGAGCCAAGATCATGACCTGAGCCGAAATCAAGAGTTGGGATGCTTAACCAACTAAACCGCCCAGGCACCCCATATTCAATTCACTTCTAAGTGCCTCTTTTTCGTGATACAGATTTGTCAAGTGAGTTTACCCACTGCACAAGAAATAAATTTCATGAAATGCTTTTTCAGTAGTGGGGCTTTTTTGAAATAGAGGTAGAAAATGTTGATGGTTCAAGAGACCATGATAAATTTGGGGGGGGGGGGGGGGAATGAAGTTTTTCATCCTCCCCCTACCCCACTTCAGTTTTTTTCAACATTTCCAATATTTATTAGGCCTGCTGATTCTCAAATTTCCCTCTCTACTGCTCTTTTTATTTATATAATGACCAACATACTCTCAGGATCACATTGCTCACTCTACCACTAGGTGATACTTTAGCTATCACATCTCTGTGGTAGATTTTGAATCAAAAACCAGTTACAATAATTTATGGCATTGACTCAAACATTTTAAGTAGTTTCAGGGAACAATCCATTTCAGAGCTTAAACTTGGCTGACCTGAAAAGTACCTATAAATTCATAGCGATCATTAAGAATTCTTTGTTTCTTTTTTTTTTTCAACGTTTTTTATTTATTTTTGGGACAGAGAGAGACAGAGCATGAACGGGAGAGGGGTAGAGAGAGAGGGAGACACAGAATCGGAAACAGGCTCCAGGCTCCGAGCCATCAGCCCAGAGCCTGACGCGGGGCTCGAACTCACAGACCGCGAGATCGTGACCTGGCCGAAGTCGGACGCTTAACCGACTGCGCCACCCAGGCGCCCCAAGAATTCTTTGTTTCTTAATACCCATTATGGGCTCAAGAATACCAAAGCATACAACGTTCCACTTTAGGATACTAAGAATCGTGAAAATCTGTGTCATATGTTACAATTTACAAAGTACTTTCACATATGTGATTTCACCTGATCATTTCAATAATTGAAGTAAGTATTATTCTTCATGTTTTAAGATGAAGGAACTGGTTTGAGGTTAGCTGACCCACCTAAAGTCACATCAAAAAAGAGATATTGCTGAGACGTGGATGCAGATCTTCTAGTTCAGTGATTCCTGGTGGGGAAGAGCATCCTCTAGGCAGAGGATGCTAAGATGACTGACTGGCCTGTGGAGTGAAGGATAAGGAAGATAAGGAAAACAGGCCCCTTCAGAGAGAGACACATTTCTGTGAACATCAAGAGTCCTTCTTATTAGTACCTCCCAATTCACTTACCTGGATTATAGCTTCTACTCCCTTATTGAATTTGAAATAAGACCTTCTCACGATAGCCTTTCCTGACTAACCAAGGTTGAGTAAGATGCCCTCTCATTAAGACCCAAGCTTTGGGGTGACTGGGTGGCTCAGTCAGTTAGGCATCCAACTTCGTCTAGGGTCATGATCTCACGGTTGGTTCTCGTGAGTTCGAGCCCCATGTCAGGCTCTGTGCTGACAGCCTGGAGCCTGCTTCAGATTCTGTGTCTCCCTCTCTCTCTGCCCCTCCTCCCACTTCCTCTCTGTCTCTCTCCCTCAAAAATAAATAAACATTAAAAAAACATTTTTTTAAATTTTAACATAACGTTTTTTATGTACTATTGAAACAGAAAGGAGATTTAGCTGACCTTTGAAAAACATAAGGGGTTAGGAGCCCTGGCCTTCTCTCATCCCCCACAGCTGAAAATCTACATATAACTTTTGACACCCCCAAAACTTATCTAAGAGCCTACTGTTGACCAGAAGCCTTACCAATAACATAAACAGTCAATTAACATATGTTTTGTATGTTACATGTTTTATATACTATATTCTTAAGGTAAGCTAGAGAAAGGAAATGTTGTTAAGAAAATCATAAGGAAGAGAAAATACATTTACGGTACCATATTACATTTATTGCAAAAAAAATCTGCATGTAAGTGGCCTGTAAAGTTCAAACTCATGTTGTTCAGAGATCAACTGTATGGCTTTTGACCTTATGCCAACAAAAGAGCAGTACATAGACTCTGCCAGAGAGATAGGGAAGCAGAACACGTTAGTAGCAAAAGATGTCTTATTTGATATTTATATATTAAACACTCATGTTCCCAATTGTCTTTTGAATGCCAAATTTGGACTCTGAAAATAACATTTCTAGCTATTACATTACCTTGTTGCTAGCCAGCAAGCATTTCAGTTCAATTAGTTGAATTGTGCAATCAGTAGAATATTGCCTGCTGTAATTATTCACCCAGAACTTCCTCTAAAATTTTCAACTCCTATCTCATGCTCTGACCACCACATTCTTCCTTTCCAGCTCCCCTATTTCTGACTCTCCATTCCTTTTTCCTTCCAAGCTATCACTTATCTTTCATCTTCAATCCTGTCTCTATCTAGTTTAAGCCACGAGCAACCTCTCAGCCCCTTCTGACTTTACTGTTCTGCCTCAACTGCATAATGAAATTTCACTCCCACTAACAGGCTTCTCAATTCTTACATCAGGTTGCCAAGGGTTGCTAGAGGAAAATCACAAAATTGTTCAGAGCGTTGCCCCTGCAAATCCCTGGTCTCCGACCTCAGCTGGACTTTGTGCAGCACCCAGCGGTTCTCCTGTGAACTGACCCCCTTCCTAAGCAGCTTCCTTGCCCAGAGCACCACGTGCAAGCATTGCCACTTTCCTCAAACTCCCTCTTTTTATGTCTCCCACCCTCACAGTAAAGACAGTTCCTCCCATTTTTACTGAGAACATGGAGATCGTGTTAAGTTTCCAGCACCCTCCCTCTCCTGCAATTTCTCTGCATCTGCTTCCGTTTCTTAGTGAAATTGCTTTCCCCCATCATAAGTTATTTCTGCCACCTAGACTCTGAATTTGTGACCTGCCTCCTCCTCTAGTCCTTTATTCTCTCAGTTTCCTTCTTTTCCCCTGATGTTTTCCTTTCCCTCATTGCCTTTAGCTAACAAATGCATTTTTCTCCCATCTTAAAAAAAAAAACAAAAACAAAAACAAACAAACAAACAAAAAAAAAACACCACTATAATGGCAACACAACATCTTTAATACACTTGCCTTACAAACTTGCCATGTCTCTCCCATTTATTTTACTGTCAAGTTTAGAGCTGTCAATACTTCCTAATACTGACAACTGTTTGCACCCAAATCACTCATAAATCTCTATTATTTCATTTGCTAATATCATGAGAATACCAATTTATTAATTTACAGTGAGCAGTATAACTCAAAGAGAATAGAATCTTTGCATCTCTGTGACCCGCTTTTTCTAGAGATAAAATGTAGTGTTGTTTCAGCGTGTGGACTCTGGACTTAACGGAACTGGGTTGCTCACTATTTATGTGATCTTAGGCAAATTAATTAACTTCGCTGAATCTCAGCGCTTTCATCTATAACATGAGGTAAATAGTAAATAATAGTACATACTTCACAGGGCTGTTTGGAAATTAAATGAGGCAATTAAGTGAGATAACCCATGTGTTTACTTGGAACACAGTAAGTGCTAAATATTAGCTATTATTGTTGTTATTGTTGTTCTCAAAGTGCAAATTTAGGCAAATTATAACCGGAAGATCGGTTGGTGAAGGAGGACTTGGTTCCCAGAGGTGGTTGTCGTTCAAGCGTCTAGTGGCATCAGGCAGTAGGTACCTGCCAAGGCAAGTAGACTGCTCCAGCTCAGAGAAGGTGCACTTTCACAGATTACTTTCTCCTTCTTCTTATTTTTGAGAGAGAGAGAGAGAGAGCAGGAGAGAGGGGCAGAGGGAGAGAGACAGAGAATCTAAAGCAGGCTCCAGGCTCAGCGCAGAATGGAACTCAGGGCTTGATCTCACACCCCTGGGATCATGACCTGAGATGAAAGCAAGAGTCGAACACTCAAGCAACTGAGCCACCCAGGCACCCCTAGATTCTTTATAATCCTACTTTTATTTGACCTCTCTAACCTACAACACTCTTGGGCTCTCCCTTTTTAACATCGCCGCTGGCTTCTCTCGGTTTCAGTCCTATGTAAACACAGTAAACAGATTCCTCTTCTTCAACCCAGCCATTGAATTTGCACTTCTCTTTCTTCTTTGGCCTCTTTCCACTTTCCCCCAAGTAATCTCATTTCTCCTGTGGCTTCAGTTATCAAATATCTAACTGTAGACAACATTCCTCTGAAATCTAACTCCATTTTCTTTTTGACCTGTCCACTGAACAATTCCACTCAGATGCTCCAAGTGCCAAATGAAATGTCCAAAATAAAGCTAGTGAGAGTCCCCTCTTTCACTGAACCTGCTCCCCTCTGGGACACCCACTCTTGGAGGATGATGTATCAAAGCCAGAATCCTGGGAGTCAACCTTATTTCCAGCTTCTCAGTAAGCCCCACATACAACTGTCAATTTCTTCAGAAACATTTCTTGAATTTGGCCCTTCTCTCCAAGCCCACGACCACTACCTTAGTCACCATTATTATTTCCCTCTGGAATTTCTGCTACAGCCATCACAGGCCTTCCTGCTTCTAGTCTCAGACACCTCACAGCTACTGATCTTATACTGCTGCTTATCCTCAGCACTAGAACAGTGTCTGGCACAGAGCAGACATGCAATAAATATTTACTGAATGAATTTACTGAATTCCTGCCCTCATGGAGTTTACAGTCCATCTAAGAGATCATCATTAAACAAGTAACCACAGCAGACATTGGGGAGATCCCAAGCAGCATTCCTAGCACTCAAAGATGGATTGGAGCCTTGATCCAGGAGTCAAGTGTTGACTGGCTGGGGCTACATTTCATAGAAGGCCCAAGAGACTAGGAGAGAAAGATAATTTACACAAATGAAACCCAAGAGAATAAACATGCCAGCTAATTTTCTCTCTCTTAATGATGGCCCCACTAATTTATGGTATGTATGTTGCCATGATAATGTGGGTGAACTAACTAGGGAAGTATAGGGAGTGATAGAATAAGAGAAAATAAGATTTATTTCTGTGTTCCATTTTTCAAACTTTTTATTTAGAGATAATTTAGATTTACAAGCAGTTATAAGAAATAATATGGAGAGATCTTATTTACCCTTCACCCAGTTTCCCTCAATGGTAATATCTTGTATAACTATGCATAAGTATAATACAATATCACAACCAGGAAATTGACCATATTCCCACCTTAGTTTTACATGCACTCATCTGTGCGTGTGTTTACACAAGCATATATGCATTTAGTTCTATGCAGTTTTATCACATGTGTAGATTTGGGTGAGCATCGCCACAGTCAAGAACAAAATAGTTCCATTACAATGATTCCTCATATTACTTACCCTTTTAATGTTTGTTTGTTTTAAGTTTATTTATTTTGAGAGAGAGCGAGGTGGGGAGGGGAGAGAGAGAGAGGGAGAAAGAGAGGATCCTAAGCAGGTTCTTCAGTGCCAGTTGTGGGACTTGAACTCATGAACCGTGAGATCATGACTTGAACCAAAATCAAGAGTTGGACACTTAACCAACTGAGTCACTCAGGTGTGCCTAATATCTATTTTTGAGAGAGAGAGATTGAGAGAGAGAGAGAGAGGCAGAGAATCTGAAGCAGGCTCCGTGCTGTCAGTGCAAAGCCTGACATGGGGCTTGAACCCAGGAACCATGAGATCATGACCTAAGCCAAAGTCAGACACTCAACCAACTGAGTCACCCAGGTGCCCCAGTAGCCACCCTTTTAATAGTCTCACTGCTTCCCCCTAAACCCCAGCCTTTCCCTAATCCCTGGAAACCACTAAGCTATTTTCCAACTTTATGATTTTGTCATTTCAAGGTTGTCTAAATGGAATCACAAAATAGCCTTCAGAGACTGGCTCTTTTTTTTTTCTCACTCAGTATAATTCCTGTGAGAGCCATCAAAATTGTTGTGTCTCAGTAGTTGTCCTTTTTCTTGCTGAGTAGTATTCTATGCACCACAGTTTAACCATTCATCCATTAAAGAACACGTAGGTTGTTTCCAGCTTGGGGATGGTATGAATGAAGCTGTGATTAACATTTGGGTACAGGCTTTGTGTGAACATAAATCTTCATTTCTTTGGGATAAATGCCTAGTTTGAGCTGCTTTAACAAAAGACCACAGACTGGGTGGACTAAACAATAAATTTGTTTCTCACAGTTTTGGAGACTGGGAAGTCCAAGACCAGGGTGCCAGCAGGGTCAGGTTTGGGTGAGAGCCCTCTTTCTGGTTTGCAGATGGCCATCTTTTTGCTGTGTCTCTCATGGTTCAGAGAGAGTGATCTCTGATCTCTTCCTCTTCTTATGAGGGCAAGAGGCCCATTATGGAGGCTATCATCATGGCCGCATCCAAACCTAATGACCTCCACATATCATCATAATGGGGATTATAGCTTTCACATACGAATTTGGAGGAGACACAAACATTTATAGCATTCTGCCCCTGCCCCCCCCCAAATTCATGCCTTTCTGACATGCAAAATACATTCACTCCATCCCAAGAACCCCAAAAGTATTAACTCATTCCAGCACCAAGTTTAAAATCTAAAGTCCAAAATCTCATCTATATGTTACCTAAATCAGGGGCTTCTGGGTGGCTCAGGTCATGATGCCACAGTTTGTGAGTTTGAACCCTGTATCAGGCTTTCTGCTGTCAGCACAAAACCCACTTTGGATCCTCTGTCTCCCTCTCTCTCTCTCCCCCTCCCCCACTTGCACTCTCTCTCTAAAAAAATAAATAAATAAACTTAAAAAAAAATTCCTCTAAATCAGATATGGATGGGGGCACCTGGGTGGCTCAGTCAGTTCAATGTCTGACTCAGATCAAGATCTCAGGGTTGTGAGTTCAAGCCCCATGCATGGAGTCTGCTTAAATCAGATATGGATGAGATCTGAGGTACGATTCATCCTGAGGCAAAATTCCTCTCCAGCTACAAAGCTGTGAAACCAGTCATATGCTTCCAAAATACAATGATGGGGCAGGCATCGGACAAACATTCCCATTCCAAAAAGGAAATAGAAAAGAAGGGGTAACAGATCCCAAGCAAATCTCAAACCTACTAGCAGGCAAATTCCATGATATCTTAATACTCAAAACCAATCCTTGGATTTGTCTCACATGGTTATAGAGGCTGAAAAGTCCCATGGTTTGTTGTTTGCAAGCTGGGGAGCCAGGAAAGCTAGTGGCATAGTTCCAGTCTAAGTCTGAAGGCCTGAAAACCAGAGCACCCCTAATGGTGTCTCAGTCCAAGGCCAGACCAATGTCCTAGCCCAAGCAATCAGTCAGGGAAATGGAATTCTTCCTTCCTCCTCCTTTTTGCTTATTTTAGGCCTTCAATGGTTAAGATGACACTTTGGGGAGAGCCATCTGCTTTACTCAGTCTACTGATGTGAATGCTAATCTCTTCCAGGAGCACCCTTAGAGACATGCTCAGAAATAATGTTTAGCCAGTTACTTGGGCATCCCATGGACCAAACTGACACATAAAGTTAACCATCAGGGCGCCTGGGTGGCTCGGTCGGTTAAGCGTCCGACTTCGGCTCAGGTCACGATCTTGCGGTCGGTGGGTTCGAGCCCCGCGTCGGGCTCTGTGCTGACAGCTCGGAGCCTGGAGCCTGTTTCAGATTCTGTGTCTCCCTCTCTCTGACCCTCCCCCGTTCATGCTCTGTCTCTCTCTGTCTCAAAAATAAATAAACGTTAAAAAAAAAACAATTTTAGGGGCGCCTGGGTGGCGCAGTCGGTTAAGCGTCCGACTTCAGCCAGGTCACGATCTCGCGGTCCGTGAGTTCGAGCCCCGCGTCAGGCTCTGGGCTGATGGCTCGGAGCCTGGAGCCTGTTTCCGATTCTGTGTCTCCCTCTCTCTCTGCCCCTCCCCCGTTCATGCTCTGTCTCTCTCTGTCCCAAAAATAAATAAAAAACGTTGAAAAAAACAATTTTAAAGTTAACCATCACAAATACCCAGGAGTGCAATTTCTGGGTAATATGGTAGTCATATGTATAACTTTTAAGGAAATTGCCAAACTAGTTTCTAGAATGATTATACCATTTTACATTCCCACCACCAAGTGACTCAGTTTCTAGTTTCTCTACATTCTCGCAAGCATTTGGTGTTGTCACTATTTTCTTCTTTTGCCATTGTGATACGTAGGTAGTGAAATCTCATTGGGGTTTTAATTTTCATTTACCTAATGGCTAATGATGTTGAACATTTTTCCCCCATGGGCTTAAATGCCATCTGTACATTCTCTTCAGTGAAATGTCTGTTTTGTCCGCTCCCTAAGTGGATTATTCTTTCACAGTTGGGTTTTGAGAGTTCTTCATATATTCTAGATACAGGTCTTTTGTCAGTATATGGTTGTAAATATCTTCTCCTATTTAAATTTTTATGAAAACTTTCTCCTATTAGCTGGACTTGAAAGGCTGCACTGTCTACTCCCATATGGTCCAATGGGGATTTTGAAGCCATTAAGTGCTACTGGTTTCTGAAAAACAATCTTTTCTTTTTTTAAAGCATTCATCTTTTAACTTAAATCTCTCAAGAACTAGGAAGGAAAACCAGTCTTTTCATCATCACTATACTGGTGACACAGGAAAGGAAAAGCTGTATTGCAGGTGATTCCCATCACTGTTAAAAGCCTTTATGTACCAAGTACTGGGCTAAGATCTAAGGGTGTAGAGATGAAAGGTGGCCTCTGGTTGGGGTGCCTGGATGGCTTAGTGGGTAGAACGTACAACTCTTGATCTTGGGGTTGTGAGCTCAAGCCCCATGTTGGGTGCGTAGTTTACTTAAAAAAAAAAAGTGTCCTCTGACTTCAGAAGTAGTTTAGTGAAGAGGACAGTTAAATAGACCAAACAGTAAAAATCCAGCATACTAAGTGCCAAGACACAGTTTTTCCAAGATACAACTATCATAAGGGAAGCATCTAAGATTAGACAGCTTGGGGAAGTCTTCCGGAAAAGTTCTTTCAAACCCAGCTTAAGGAAACAAATTCTCTCCATATTTTACAGCAGGTCCTTTTCCCAGATTTACAACATATTTTCCAGCCTTTCCAAATGTAGTCCTACCTTCATAAATCAATAAGAAAGGCATAAGTGTGGAGAAGGAGCATTTCTGATGATTCTCTCCAGAGAGTCCTACCTGGTGCTCATGTTTGTGTGTGTGTGGCCTCTTGGCATTTTTTAAAAAAAGTAGTCTCTCCTCCCAATGTAGGGCTCAAACTTGCAACCCCAAGATCAAGAGTTGCAAGCTTTATAAGTGAAATTAGTCAGAGAAAGACAAAATCAGTATGACTTCACTCATATGAGGACTTTAAGAGACAAAACAGATGAGCATAAGGGAAGGGAAACAAAAATAATATAAAAACAGGGAAGGGGACAAAACAGAAGAGACTCAAAAATATGGAGAACAAACTGAGGGTTACTGGAGGAGTTGTGGGAAGGGGGGATGGGCTAAATGGATAAGGGGCACTAAGGAATCTACTCCTGAAATCATTGTTGCACTATATGCTAACTAATTTGTATGTAAATTCAAAAAAATTAAAATGAAATTTAAAGAAACGGTTCTAAAGTAGGAAAAAACAAACAAAAAAAAGAGTTGCAAGCTTTACCAACTGAGCCAGCCAGGTGCCCCTGGCCTCTTGGCATTTTGCATTACCTACCACCTGCCACTTAGTCCTATAACAGTCCCCAGATGGCTATAGTCCTTGTAATATCTTGGCACCTTTTCTGTAAAATGTGGGTAATTGGAATGGCTATCTCATAGGATGTGAGGATTAAATAAAATGATAAAAGTAAAGCTCTTGAAACAATGGCTGGCACATACTAAATATTAACTATTGTTATTGTGATGAAGCTAAATCCATCCCTGTTATCTCTAAGTCTACCTTTCACATCTCATAAGAATAGGGGTAAAGTTACATAACAGTAAATAGGGAGAAGGCACAGGATAACATCTCAATTAAAGATACCCTGTAAAGATACCCTGATGTCTCCATGGATGCATAGTAGCCTTACTCGCAGATAAGAATGTCTCAGGTGTAAAGAAAGTGCTAGCCATCATCAAAGTTCCTAGGGGAACAAAAGGGTAATGAATGCGAACAAAAGCCTGGCACAGGTCGAGGGTATCTACCTAATGGAACATTAGGATAACTCACTCTCACTGTTTTGGAATATACAGTTTGTGAGTCCTTCCTGAAGAACAAAAAAGTAAGAAGTGACTGACCGCTACATAAAAGAATGGACTTCAATGTCCCCATCGAATTTTCACACTGTTGTCTTGTCTTTGTAATACATGCTCAGTGCTACAACATACTTATTATTTTAAAGATGAGGAAAATGAGGCTCAGAGAAGCTAAATCCCTGGCTTACCTAGGATCACACAGGCTTTAAGGTCCACTCTGAATCCTACATTTTTCACTACACCAAAGAACCTTACTTTTTGTTGGCTTCCTTCCCTTCAATTTTTGCCAACAATCAACAGCATGAATCATTTATTTATGATTGCCGTAATTAAAGCCATTCTTCTCACTCATTTAGGTGAAGCTGTTAATATTAGAATATTAGAATAATGTTTTTATTAGAAGAGAAAATGCTTAACATGAGTTTTGTTCCTAATTGAAATGATTCTCAAGATGACAAGATTGAAAAACATTAAACCTGACTTAATATAAAGGGCTACAATCAGAGTTTGTGAGGATATTTCAGTATAACAGTAAAGAAATGAATTTTCTCTCCTTTTCATTACTTACATTCATTCTTCATTTGGCTGTCACAGCACCAGACCTGACAAAAGCAATAATTTACACATAAGTAATGTCTAGAACTTTGCTGTGCAATGCGGTAGCCACTAGCCACATGTACCTATTGAACACCTGAAACGTGCCAATCCCAACGGAGACGTGCCGCAAGTATAAAATACACATTGTGTTTTAATTAGTACGAGAAAAGGGAAAACATCAACATTTTTTGTATTAGTTACATGTTGAAATACCATTTTGGATATATTCGGTAAAGTAAAATAGATTAAAATAATTCCACCTGTTTTGTTGTTTTTGTTTTGTTTTTTTTTTTTTTACTCGTTAATGTGGCTTCTAGAAAATTTGTAATTACATAAGTAGCTTGCGTTTGTGCTCGCGCTATATTTTTATTGGACGGTACTGGTACACGACGAAAAAGAGGGTAATTTCATTGAAAGGTAGTGCATTTTGTGAACATTTCCGGACGGGAAGAGAAAAGAGAGAAGACTAAAGCCTGGGCACAGTAGGTAGGACCTACTCTGAGAACTACCTTATGTGAATTGAAAGGGGCGGGGGAGAGAGGTGCATTTTGATTGCGTTCCCTCCTCCCTCCCCCGCGGCCGACCAGACAGGTGGCGGAGCTTCTCCCGCAGCGGTCCTTCCGGGCCAGTCCTCGGGCCGGCCGGCTCCGGGTCATTGAACACACCTGCGCGCCCGCGAACCCTGGCGCGGCCTCCACGCCCCCTCCCCCCGTATTTTTATTTTCCTGGCATCAACCGTCAGTCTCGCACTTCTCTACCGAGAGGCACCGCGTAGGTAAGGCCTGCCTGGGGTGAGCACCCCTCTCTGCTCTCGGCCCGCCCCGGAGTGGGGGGGGGGGGGCCGAGATGCCCTCGCCCGGTCCCCGCGTCGGGCAGGGCTGTCCGGCGGCCGGGAAGCCACTCGCCGAGCGGCCTGCTGGGCCGCGGCTCCCAGCCCGCCACGAATCGCAGCAGACGCGGAGGACGCGCCCGGGGCCTCCGGGCCGCGGGGGGCCGCTGTGACCCGCCTTCGCCCCCGCCGCGCCGAAGGCGGGGGAGCCGGGTTTGGGAGAGAATCGAAAAGCGGAGGGCAGCCGCGGGGGGCGGGCGCTCTGGAGCGGCGGGTTCGGCGGGTGCTCCGGCTGCGGTCCGCTCCGCCCGAAGCGCCAAGGAACCGCGCAGGGGCCCGCAGCCCTCCTCCTCCATGAGGCCCGAGTGAGCGCGGCGGCGAGAGCCGGCCCGCGGCGCCTCCCCCCCCCCCCCCCCCCCGCGTCCTCTCCCGAGCGCAGCGGCAGCGGCCCCCGGCGGCGGCGGAGGAGGAGCATGTCGGACGGTTTCGATCGGGCCCCAGGTGCTGGTCGGGGCCGGAGCCGGGGCCTGGGCCGCGGAGGGGGCGGGCCTGAGGGCGGCGGTTTCCCGAACGGAGCGGGGGCTGCTGAGCGGCCGCGGCACCAGCCGCCGCCGCAGCCCAAAGCCCCGGGCTTCCTGCAGCCGCCGCCGCTGCGCCAGCCCAGGACGACCCCGCCGCCAGGGGCCCAGTGCGAGGTCCCCGCCGGCCCCCAGAGGCCTCCCCGGCCCGGGGCGCTCCCAGGTACGGAGCCGCTCTAGGGGACCCTGTCCTCCAGGGCCAACGCTTCCCCACGGCCCTTGGCGCGCGGCAAGGCCGGCGCTCTTTTTCCTTCTACCCCCCCCCAACCCCCCCGTTCCCCGAAAGCGTTCCCCGAGGGGCCCGGTTGCTCCGGGGTGGGGACGGGCCCGGAAGGGGGTTTGGAAGGTGGCTGCCGGAATCCTTTGTGCGCCCCGGCAGGGGGGAGGGGCCCAATGCGCGGTCTCTGAGTTCTGCCGTCCGGGGAGGAAGTAAAAATCGCCTCCCCCTTCCCAGCCTTGGAAAGGGAGACCTTAAGCGTGCAACCACCTCTTTTAACTCCTTAAAAACGAAAAAAGGAAAAAGAAAGCTCTCGAGCATTCATTTAGGAGGCAGGTATGGCCATAAATGAGCTAAAGCAGCCTATTGTTCCTTTTTGCAGGCTTTCTGTATATATCCTGGCGATAACCTTAATATTCGTGACAGTTCTTGTTTAACTCTTAAAAACCAGTCCTTCTCCTGTGGCTTTTCAGCAGATAGTAAGTTGCTATACAAAGGAATGAACGCATCTAACACCCCGTTTTTCCTTTCTCAGAGCAAACGAGGCCCCTGAGAGCTCCACCTAGTTCACAGGATAATATCCCACAGCAGAACTTGGAGTCAGCAATGGCTAAACCCCAGGTGGTTGTAGCTCCTGTATTAATGTCTAAGCTGTCTGTGAACGCTCCTGAATTTTATCCATCAGGTTATTCTTCTAATTATACAGTAAGTATGCCTTTTTACTACAATTCTGGATTAATATTACTGGAATAACGTGATTATTACTTTGTCATTAATCGGTATGCTGGAACTTTCTACTACACATAAAAACGTCATGAATTCTTTACACTCTCGAAGAAACCAGACAGATTCAGGAATATGTTTTGTGGTTTGTGATGTTCAAAATATCCATGTAAATTGAGAGTAGACCTTTTTGTCTTTTTTCACTGTATTCCCAGTATGTATAGAGTATTTCTAGCCTAGTAAAGGATATACTTAGGGCACTTTCAATATATAAAACTAAAATTTGTGTCCAGGGCCACCTGGGTGGCTCAGTGGGTTAAGCCTCCGACTTCTGCTAAGGTTATGCTCTCAGGTTAGAGAGTTCGAGCCCCTGATGGGGTTCTCCTTGCTGTCAGCACAGAGCTGGCTTCCCATCCTCTGTCGTCACCCCCCCCCCCCACCCCGTCCTGCTTCTGTGCACTCACTCACACTTCCTGTGGTTCTATTTCAAAAATAAACATTAAATTTTTAAAAAACTATATTAAAAAAAATAACAAAATTTGTGTCCAGACTAAGTGGATGATCTATAGAATAATGGCCTGGCAAAGCTGATTTTAAATTGGAGTTTAGCAAGATAACTGAATATTCATTGGTAGTTTTAGAGTAAATTAAACCATAGTTATGCTGCGGATTAATTTGAG
The DNA here is from genome assembly GCF_028018385.1 of Neofelis nebulosa. Taxonomy (NCBI): domain Eukaryota; kingdom Metazoa; phylum Chordata; class Mammalia; order Carnivora; family Felidae; genus Neofelis; species Neofelis nebulosa. The sequence goes on along the minus strand of NC_080782.1, from coordinate 35,427,853 downwards.
GTAAGTTTTTTAATGTTACACATCTGGACTCTGTTATGTTAAAACAAGTGTTTCTGGTTGTAATTAACTAAAGAAACGTAGGAGGTTTTGATAAAGTGTTTACACAAGTATGAAGAACTTTTAAACTTTCAGGTTCATTTTTGTCAATAACTTAATAAACTGAACTCCTTTTAAGTGGGAGAAAACACAACACAATTGGGAATATGTCCTGGGTAAATGCATAGCAATTGATTGTAGATAAGTGGGGCAGGAACCATTAGAGGGTTAAAATGATAATACTTTAGCACAGAAGTCTTCTCTTTCCTAATTTCTTAGTTTTACTGACATTTAACCCAATAGTGTACATAAAGGTTAGCTCAAAGTTTTACAAAATGAACACTTAAGCGACCAGTGTCCAAACCAAAAAAAGGAACATTAACAAAGCTCCCTATGTGTCCTCCTAATCATTACTGCTCTCCAGGTTAACTACTATTTTGATTTACAAGTTTTGCCTGTTTTCAAAGTTTATATAAAAGGACTCCTACAGAATATTTTTTTCACTTTTTTTTGACATTCAAATTAATCCATGTTTTAGCTTATAATTGAAGGTGACTTAATCTAGCATTCTATTGTGAGAATATACCACAGTCCCATCTTGTCTGTTTTTAACATTTTTTCCCCTTTGTCTCCTCTAAAAATTTTTTTTTAATCTTGAGGCTTCACGCCTAGCGTGGGGCTTGAACTCATGACCCTGAGATCAAGCGTTGCATGCTCTACCAACTGAGCCAGCCAGGCACCTGTTTCCCTTTGTCTCTTGATAAACATTTGATTGTTTCCACTTTGGGGCTATTGTAAATGGGGCTGCTATTCTACCCATGGGTACGTACCTAGGAGTGGAATTGCAGGGACATAGGGTGGTCAACTCATTTTTCCCCCCAAAGGTTTTAAGTAATCTCTACACCCAGCATAGGGCTTGAAGTCCACATCAAGATCAAGAGTTTTATGCTCTACCAACAGAACCACCCAGTTGCACCGGTAGCCAACTTTAATGGAGATTGCCAAATAGTTTTCCAAAGAGAATGTTCCAATGTACACTCTGAGTAGTATGTAATTTCCACTTACTCTGCTTCCTTGTCAGTATTTGGAAATTTCTGTTTTTAAGTTTAGCCATTCTGGTAGGTATGTGGTATCTACTTGTGGTTTTTTATTACATTTTAATGTTTGCTTATTTTTGAGAGAGAAACTGTGTGAGTAGGGGAGGGGCAGAGAGAGAGAGAGAGAGAGAGGCAGGCACAGAACTTGAAGCAGGCTCCAGGCTCCACGCTCCACACTGTCAGCATAGAGCCTGATGTGGGCCTCTTACGAACTGAGATCATAACCTGAGCCGAAGTTGGATGCTTAACCCACTGAGCCATCCAGGTGCCCCACTACTTGTGGTTTTAATTTGTGTTTACCTGATAACTAATGATGGCACACCTATTTTGTTGCTTCTTGGGTGGGGGGCAGTGCTTTCCTTCCATATTTGATAGAAAAGGTATGGAAAAACTGTACCCCATGTTTTAGAAACTCCATGCATCTTAGACTGCCGTAGCAAAAAGCTTTGGTGGGCATCTGGATGACTTGGTCAGTTGAACGTCTGACTCTTTGATTTTGGCTCAGGTCGTGATCACATGGTTCATGAGTTTGGGTGCCACATGGGCTCTTGGCTGACAGCAAGGGGCTTGCTTCAGATTCTCCCTCTTTCTCTGCCCCTCCTCCACTTACACTCACTCGCTCACGTGTGCACACTCACATGCTCTCTCTGAAGATAAATAAACTTAAAAAACAAAAAAAAGCTTTGTGGCTGGGAAGGGGAAAGGATAGGCATTCAGAAAGAGCAGTTGATTTGATGTCAGTCATGTAAAATAGAAGCGAGGACAGCTTGGATTCTTGCCAAAAAGTTGTATTTGGCTCGGAGAGGAAAAGAACCATTGGAGAGCTGTGAGTAGTTGAATTAACTCTTGAAGAGCACTTTCTTTCAGACAGCCACAAACTGTTTCCCATTTGTCTCCCTGTTGGGCCATTTTATGATAGGGATGTGTTTTTTTTGTGGGTTTTTTTGTGTTTTTTTTTTTGTTTTTTTTCCAGAGTTCTGTACCAACTAGTTTACATAGTTCAGGTGACTCCTGGGCTACAGAGCCATGTTGGTCCACTTATTTTGAGCCATTGTCCTCTGTTAGGCCCTCCTTGATATCTTCTATTAGATTAGTTTCTTCTATGCTCAGTTGGCCAGAACAAATTGCAAACCAGAAGCCCATGGCTCGTGTGTGGCCTGCAGGTGTGTCGTCTTTGGCCCTCATTGTTTTTCCTTTTTTTCTTTTTTTTTTAAAGGCCTGTTTAATAACCAACCAGTACTTAAATTAGGTGTTGCAAATCTAAATTTTCTGGTTTCTCTTAAAATCATAAGATAGGGTTGTACTGGACTGTTAACTTTGCTAGAGCAAAAAATTGTCTGCAGCTGAATGGAGGCAGCCACCTTAGATGGAATACGTGACCTCTAATTGCTCACTGGCTTGCCTCATTTGTTTGTAATCCACCTCTATTCTATAATCATTCAAGCTTGCTACCCCTGCTCTGGTGCATTCTCTAGTCTTCCTCATTTACCCTTTTACCCTCTATCAAAGGTAAGTGTTTTTCTCTGTCCACTTAGTCACAGAATGGCAGTATCCTTGGTTTTTCCCTGACTCTTAGGATAGGGTCTGGTGACAGATAACAGTAGCCATAATCCAAAGTTAGTTATATTCACTCACTCATTCAACAGATAGTTGGATTCTTACTGTGAGTCAAGCACTGAGGATACAGCAGTGAACAAAATAAAAGTGCCTTAAGTCTGCTTTGATATGCATGAAAATCTGGGTATCTTTGAACTGGATCTGTTCTCAAGTATTCATACTTTTTTCTGAAAGCCTTTATGATAGTTGCTTGTTGTGCTTTCTCAACCCTGCCAATATTCTGAACCCTTTTATCCTTGAGTCCTTCCTCTAATCCCACTGCTAGAATTTCCTGCTTTCTATGCTTTCTTACCAGGGAGTTGCTGTATCTGTCAACTCCTGGCTATTGCTTCTTCTCAGATCAACCATTACATCTTGAATATTTAATCACAGCTCACTTACGAGAACCAAAAATTCTACATAGGAATTCACAAAGCATTTATTAAACAAAAATCCCCACCGGTCAAAATCCCTTCTTTCTTCTAAGAATGTTCCCCTCAAGTTACTGCCTATTTGTCTTTTGCCTTTCAATAGTGATGTTCTCCTAAATGTAAACTTATTCACTGTTAGTACTATTTTACTTCTCAGTGATCAAACCTCTGTAGGCTGATCCCCCTATTTGATTTGGTACTATTTTTGTGACCTTTACTGATGCTCTTTGGGTTTTAAAATCTATCGTCCTCTTTTTATTTATTTATCTTGAGAACATGAGCGGAGGAAGGGCGAAGAGAGAGAATCCTAAGCAGGCTCCATACTGTCAGTGCAGAGCCTAACATGGGGCTTGATCGCTCATGACCTGACCTGAATTCAAGAGTCAGATGCTTAACCTACTGAACCACCCAGGTACCCCTAAAATCTATTGTCCTCTTAACCCTCATCTTAGTAGACTTTGACCACTGTGTGATCTGTGCAAGTCCCAGTGAGTCTGGTCCTGTGCTAGGGGCCAAGGGTACCTTTTCAGTCTTTTGGAAGTTCCTCTTATTTTTATAAAAACTGAATATTTAAGATACCGATTTTAATTTTTCCCTCTCTCTGCCTAGTGTTTCATTCCTAAGACTGCAACCATTGTTCTTTCAGATTTCAAGTCCTAAGATTATTCTGTAGCATTTGCCTCTGAGCACCTCTTCTTTTTCCTTTGGCCACTGGGGCAGTGCTTTCTTCATCCTTCCAATTTGCAGATCATTCCTTCTTCACTCAGACTGTAGTCCCCTGAGGTTCTTCCCCCCCCCCCCCCCCACATTTTATTACCTGCCTTGGTGATCCTACCTGTCACTTAGAATCTGACCATTGCCTGTCTACTGATACTGAAATCTAATTCTTTCTCTGAACTCCTGCCTTGTGTTTGTTTTGACTTGTTCATGAGGATCTCACATTGAAATTCAAGTACAAAAAAAGAATTTATCTTCCGCAAGCCTTTTTTTTTTATATTCTAACTAGCTGTGTAGGCCAAAAACAGTATATTGACTCCTGTTTGTCTTTCACACTCTTGCCCCCTTCAAACTAAAGTAGTCTTGACTCTGCCACCGTCTAGGTGTCTGATCGGTTTCCTTTTATTCCTGCTGCTTTGGATTAAGGTCTTCTCTGTACCAATGTATTCAAAGTATCTTCCATGAAAAGTGCATTGTCTAACTGTCCCTCCTAATCTCTTGGCACAGAATTCTAAGAAAAATAAGTAAAACTTCATCCCTCAGCTTAAAAGCCATTTAACTCCACATTGAAGACATGAAATTTGTACTTGGAAAAATCTGGTACTAGCGAAATAATGCAAACACATCGGAGTGCTGGTCTGTCCAGAATACTCTGTGCTTCCTTTTTTGCTTGAAATGGCAGCTTGTGAACCAGTCCCCTGTAATGCTTATAATCAGAACAGCTCTACTCTCCCTTCTTTACTTTTGGACTTTGGGTTCTCTTAAAAGAGTTCTGCTTTTTTGAGACTGCATTTTTGGCCACCGTGAGTGACATTTGATAGAAACCAGAAATTAATACCTTCAGCTAGGACTTGTCGGATTCCTGCTTTTCTGTCAGTAGTAACAGGACACTCCAAATCTATAAAACTCTATATGTCAAAGTATTTTTAATTTAAAACGTATATGTAGCTAATATTAAGTGTATTGTTTAATGTATGCATTTATAATGCTTAACTGCTTTCACAGTTTTATAAAACAGTGGTCACTATTTATAATATGAACATTCATGGACTCCAGAGCTGTTATCCCTTGTCTGTCTTTCCAGAAATTTTCACCGTCTCCAAATCTCTTAAAATTAAGCTGTTCTAAAATACGGTTCTGTTCTTTGCATTTAACATTAGTGATTTCTGTATTAATAGATGTAAATCTATCGTGTTTAAGTGGCTATTTGATCTATTACATGGATATAAGGTGGTGTATTTAGCCAGTTCTTTGTTGATTGTTAGGTGGATTGTTGGCAATGAATATTCTTGTACATATGTCAAAGTTGGATTTTTAAGCCTTTGTCAGTTCCTTGGAGTGTAGCATAGAGGTTAGAACCACAGGGTTTGTTCTGTGCTCGGTTCTTCTGACTAGCTGTGTGACTGCACCAATTACTTAAGTTGGTACATGGTCTTTCCTTGTTCCAACCTTCTTTGCCCAGTGGTTTTTCCACTGGCTTTCAAGCCAGTCTTAGTGTGGTCCCTAAGATTGTATGTGACTTCCCATCTGCCTCATTGATCTTGTTAGCTATTACCCCCTCTTCAGTGTCTGTTCTGGCTTTTCTTAAAGGTATCAGATAGGCACCTATTGTCTTGAGGCCTGTGTGCTGCCCCCTTTTTTTTTTTTTTTCCTTTTTTTTTTAAAGGTTTATTTTTGAGAAAGAGCACGAGCGGGAGAGGGGCAGACAGAGTGGGGACAGAGGATCCGGATTGGGCTCTGCTCTGACAGCAGCGAGCCTCCTGTGGGGCTCGAACTCCTGAACCCTGAGATCACTACCTGAACCGAAGTTTGACTTTCAACTGACTTGAGTCTCCCAAGTGCCCTGGGGCCTATGTGCTTTGTAAGCCTACTTTCTAAGCCTCAGATATTTGTATGGCTGGGTTTTTTTTCTTTTTGTCTTCAAATGAGATGTTAACTCTTCTGAATCCTTCCCTTTTTTTGTTTTTGCTTTTTTTTTTTTTTTTATTCCAATATAGTTAATCTACAGTGTTATATTACTTTTAGCCCACCTTTTTTCATAGGATATCCTAACATGTGAATAATGTCTTCCATGTGGAAGATAAGCTCCACTGGAGGAGGACTTTGTCTCCTTTGTTCATGCCAAGACAGTACCCCCCAGCACCTAGAACAGTGTTTGGCACTTAGTAGGAACTCAACGGTGAACACTTTTGAATAAATAACCAAAGGTGACTTAACTGCTCTGGGTTCGTTTCTTCCATCTGTGCCAAGTTTTTTAGGGTTAAGTGAGACAAGCTTGCAGAGCTCTTAACAGTGTCTGTCGCATATTATACATAGCTTATTAATCAGGGTATCCTCTTATATACCAAGAAGTGTAGACTTTTATTCTGTTCTTCAGATGCTTTTAGGTGTGGTTCTTTAGGTATGAGAACATGACTGTGGCATTTGTAATGTTTTACTGTTTTCCCAGAAATGTAGAAATTTGCTGAACTCTTAATGCCTTACTATGTGCTAGTCACAGGTCTAGGGGCATTTACTCATTAACTCGTTTAATCTTCAGTCATATAGGTGTAATGTTTATGATGAATAAATTTGAATTTCATCAATGTTAATTTCTTTATTTTAGAGTGGAGTCATTTTTAAAATTTCAGTTTTTAATTTTTTTGATGTTTTTATTTTTGAGAGAGAATGCAAGCAGGGGTGGGGCAGAGAGAGAGGGAGACAAAGAATCTGAAGCAGACTCCAGGTTCTGAGCTGTCAGCACAGAGCCCAACGTGGTGCTTGAATTTGTAAACTGCAGCATCATGACTTGAGCAGAGGTCGGCAGCTTAACCGACTGAGCCACCCAGGTGCCCCTAAAATTTTATTTTTTTTTAACTAAGCTCTGTACCCAACGTGGGCCTAGAACTCATGACCCTGAAATCAGGAGTCTCTACCAACTGAGCCCTCCAGGTGCCCCTAGAGGAGAGTCATTTAATTTGCATTCAGTTTTGAGATCAGAACATTTAATGTATCAGTTTTCCTGCTCTTCTCAACAAACGCTATGAGCATGATATGGGCACGTGAATCTGCTCTTCCTGCAGTTGGTCTTATTTCCTTAGTGCATCTCATAGTACATGCAACTAATGTAAAGTAGCATCCCTTTAATTTTCCTAAGGAAAATTTGGACTCCTGATTTTTTTTTTTTTTCTTTATGCACTCACTGGCTTTAGAACCTAATCCCTTCATAAAATGCTTCTATGTTGTCATAATTCTTTCATGTGGTTTCTCATTTGACTCCTTTTGGAAAAGGTAAGTTTCATTAGCAGTATAATTCTTATTAGATCATAACTATTAAGCAAATTTCAGAATACTTTGGTTGGTGTTGGAGGCATTGCAAGTATCCAGGTTGATAATCACATCTGAAACCTTTTGCAGTACTCACCCTGTTCAGCCTCTTGCCATTTACTAAAAGACTGAAAATTACCAAAGGTGATCGTGGTAAAACATAGTTGGAAACTGCTACAGTCAAGGTTGGCTAGAAGCCTGGATATAGCAGCCCAAGTCTGCCAGTTACACTGTGGTGAAATTTGTAGTCCCTTAACTATATATTTCTCTGTCCTTGGGAATTAACAGATGACAGACCTTACTGGGTTCTTTTTTCAATATAGAAATTGTTAAATAACTGTAAGAATATAAAGAGTGTGATGACCCCCCCCACTCCTCCCCCCCCCCCCCCACCACCACATGGCCCCAACAGTTAGGTACCTGTGGCCTAACTGTGGGCATTCTAATGTCTCTATCTGTGGCCTCTTCTCCCTTCCCACTTTGAAGCAAATCTCAGTTCTTGTACCCATAAATAGATCAAAATCTTAATTTTGATATTGGTGTTACAGTAAAATATTGGTTTAAATTTTGTCATTCATCTTATAAATCTGCCAGGGATGAGAAGACCATTTTCCACCCAGTTAGGTGGAGTCCTTCTGCTTTAATGTAACACTTCGGCTATTGGGAAAGGAAGAAGTTCAGTGGACTTAATTTTGCTAAAGAAAATAACAAATTTTATCGTGTGAAGGATCATTTGTTCTAGAGACTTCTCACCTTAAAGCTGCCTTAGTTTTATTTTAGCCAGTTGCAAGGATTAAAACTTTTTTTTTTTTTTGGTTGTTTTTTTTTTTTTTTTTTTTTTAACTTTTGATCTATAGGAATCCTATGAAGATGGTTGTGAGGATTATCCCACTCTATCAGAATATGTTCAGGATTTTTTGAATCATCTCACAGAACAGCCTGGCAGTTTTGAAACTGAAATTGAGCAGTTTGCAGAGACTCTGAATGGCTGGGTTACAACAGATGATGCTTTGCAAGAACTTGTAGAACTCATCTATCAACAGGTAGGTTGGCTGATGGCACGGGTGATCATCAGATAGCTTCCTTGAAGCCCAAGGGTGGTGTTGCTCCTTCAGGGAGGCCAGGTTCATGTTTCCTGGCTTCCACACTCCTTAACTCTTTAAGGTTCTTGGGAGCTCTCAAGTCTCTGTTGTATAAAATCCCTGTAGTGGGGATCTAGGGCTGGAGCCAGACTGGAGATTCAAGGCTCTGTACAGTCAGTCAGAAGGAATGTTAAGACATTTACGAAGAAGGCTAGGTAAGTATCCTACCTTTTTTCCATCCCACTCTGTTTCTAAAGGATCTGAAATTAACTGTAGTTCTTTTCTCTTAGGTGTTGAATTATATAGCACTTTTGGATTAAGAGAAAAAAATCATGGGAGAACTTTTTTGCCTCATAAAGGAGTCGTTAAAAAAAAAAAAACCCATAAAACACTGTTGAGTCGTAACATTAATGCTTATATCTTAAATTTCCAAGGATTTACATCTTAATTCCATAATTCTAGATTGTTCACACAAAGTTTAGTTTTGATCCTAGTGTATTGATCAGTGATACATTAAAGCTATTTTAAGGGGGGCAACTAGATAACACTAGATTTTGAAGATCAATTTAAGGGCAGTGTTTGAAACTGACCAAAAACAGTGGGAGGGGACTAGAATTATAAACACAAGTGTTATTTAAGTCATTGCTTGAAAGAGCAACTCGAATTTGGAGTATTTGGAAGGGTGATCATGGTGGCCGGTTAATTTGGAGTATATGGAAGGGTGATTATGATGGCTGGATAATTTTCATCCTACTTAGTGTTTCATTTGATTGCTTTTACAATTGGTTCTGGGTAGTTCGTGGACCCCTTGGTATTACCTGGCAACTCTCAGGTTTGGTACATGCCTGAGATTTTAGGAAGATAGAATTGCTCTATTTGTCCTCATACCTACTTTTGGCCTCTAGGTAGGTTGCAAAGGATAGGAGAAGAAAATGGAGAAATTATACTTGAAATTGCTTTTCTGGTTTCTCTTCTGTTTTAGTTTCAGCACTTCATAGGCTGCCTGGTTCTAGTTCTTCAGGGCTGGACAAAAGGATTGTAGCCTGACAAACTGCAGTTTTTGTGATTGTCTCAAAGCCAGTTCTTAGAATATGTATTACTTAAGTTTTGATACTGTGTCAGTGATACAGGTTTGTACTTGTTTTTAAATTTCATTGAGGGAATGTATAATAACAGAAGGCCTGTTATAAAAATGGCAGATTAAACCTACATATTCAACTTTGATTCCTCCCCTAATACTGCTAAAATGACGGGATTTTTAAGAAGCCATAAGCCTGTAGGGGCTGAGATGAGGAGAAGAGATGGAGACTAGAAAGCAGGTGGGTGAGTGGTAACTGACTTGGCAGATCTAAAAAAGTTGAATTCCAAGTCAGTGGGGAAAACTGAAAATCCCCCCTGATTTACTGAGTAGAGCCTTTGGAAAGCTCTAGGACAAGGTTGGAATGAGACTAAAAAGATTGCTTGGAAATCTTTAAAAAAGAAAGAGAGACCCTCTCCCTCTTTTTGCACTGAGTAGCCAGTGTGAAGTTTTATTGTAACCCTTCTTGAGAAGTTCTTGAAGGGAAGTACTCCACCAAAAAGAATTAAGCCAAGGACAAAGATGTAGAAACTAGGAAACTGCATTTTAGAGGAGCGGCTAAGTGGATTATCTAGATGGTGGTGAAGGAGATCCCAAGATGATGGCCAGGCTTTGCTGGTGTAGGGCAGAAGGCTCCAGGCATGATTCCTGGTAAGGTGAGCATAGCTGCTGTGGTTGAAGATGTTAAGAAACTTAAAAACTTGTAAGTTTAGGGGTAACATCAATGAGACTTAAGTAAAGAACAGTGTAGAAAAATTAAGTCCAGGGAAAACAAAGTTGTGTAGGAAAGGAGAAATCTGTGTTATGGGGTCCAGCCATAAATGGAAACACAAAACCAATCAGATTATGGTATAACGACATTGGTAGGTGGAAAGATTGGCAAATAGCAGAATGGAGTGGTGTTACGTGAATATCCAGTGAAAACTGGATATTCCTTTTCCATGGTGGGAAACTCGTAAGAAATAATAACTAAACCGAAATCCCGGAGCATGGAGATACAGAGGTTGAAACCTTTTCAGCTGAAAGAATTGAAAGTGGTTGTCTGTGGAGTGTAAAGGTGAGGTGTAGTGGGGAAGTATGACATTTAATAACAAGCCTTGTAGAGCTTCTTGCCTTTTAAATTCTATGTGATAATTTTAAAAGTAAACTAAAGGAAAACCGGCAATGTCCATAATGGGAAAAGTATGATTTTTGAATTTCAAGTCTTCTGTGGTACCAGATATGCATACGTGATCTCAGGAGAACCCAGTCTGTCTGCTGTGATAACAAGGGTCCCTTGTGAGCAATGAAATAATTAGAAATAAAAAGATCTAATTATAACATAGTTACTGTATGCTAGGCAATGCTAAACCTTTAACATGTAGTGAATTAACTCACTTGATCCTCCATGGTTGCAAGGTATTACTCTTCTCCCTTATACACATCTTAACAGAAGTTAAGTGACTTGTCTAAGATTTACCACAACTCCGTAAGTAGACTCAGTATCGGGTCAGAGAGGCATCAGACCATCCGTTACATCTATACTCTCTGGTTAGTTACTACCTTTTGTAACCTTGGTCGAGTCCCTTAGCCTTTTAATGTGTTACCTAGTATTGGGTAGTAAGCTATGTTGTCTCTACTGTTTAAAAGCTGTAATTAAAGTTAAAACTTAGTTTCACATAGCCATAGCAGTACTATCTTCGGTACATAGTGTCTTGCACTGTCTTAGTTTTTGGAAGAGCTTCTCATTTCCTCTTTACCCCAAGTGTTTTTGGAGTACTCTTTAAGTGTTACTCTCTCGTACCAGGTACCATTTTATCACCTCTCCTAGGAATCAAGCAGAAGCCCATGGAGGGTAATTGATGTCCAAGGTCTCCATGCAGGCCTGGGAATGTTGTTCTGGACTGCTAGATGCCAAAGTCTCTGCTATCCTTGCCCTGGAAAACACCATGAAAAAGAATCGTTTGGCAAATACTCTTATAATTAGCGCTGTGCAACTGAACATGTATACATCCTATGCAAAAATTGGCTAGTATAAAGAGATCTTCTTAATTTGCTTTCTGGTAACCTCAAGTAAATTGTGGGGAGAACTTGCCTTAAACATTTTCCTTTGTTCTTGGTATGAAGTTGGGAGGGAGCGTTAACTTAATTTCTTTACGCCAAACAATAAAGACTTGTTCATTTGTATAATGTCAGTTTTAGGGGTGGAAATGTTTTTCTTTTCTTAGAATGTTGCTGTTAAGTATTTGCATTAATAACAATGTATTTGTGTTACAAAAAACTTTTTTTCTTTTTGAAAGGCCACATCTATCCCAAATTTCTCTTACATGGGAGCTCGCCTGTGTAATTACCTGTCCCATCATCTGACAATTAGCCCACAGAGTGGCAACTTTCGTCAGTTGCTGCTTCAAAGGTCAGTGTGAACATATGAAGTTAAAGGAAAACTTTAAACATACTAGAATTTGACGATTCTTTTCTAAAGACTGTGTGTATTATGGAAAGTTGCAGGGGAAGTTAGGGTAGACCATTCTTATTTGTATTATAGTATGGTTTGTACTGTTAAAAATTTATGGTCCCACATATCAGTCTCTTTTTTTCTGTAATGATCTCTGCTTTTGGTTTTGTGCTTAGATGGCCCTTCATGTTCCAAGATCTTAAATATGATCACTTATGTATTTCTTAGTACTCTGTCCTTTCAATTTGAATAGGTTCTAATTGCCACAGGCTGAACTAGTTTGAGTTTTATCCCTACCATTTTTAAAATGATCCATTTCCTTACTGATTTAAACTGTTAACTTCCTTAAACTACATCCTAATATTTGGGTTTCATTATATTCCATTTATTACTTGTTCTATTTTTATTATGATACTATTGAAAAGCTCTAGTTTTTTAATACCTAGTATTAAAAAACTCTCCTCCCCGTAGTTTTTGGGTAGAGTTTCCTTTGCTATTCTTGCATGCTGCTTTTCTCCAAAGAACCTTAGAATCAACATGTGAAATTACATAAATCTTTTTGGTATTACTAGATCTTTTTGGCATGACTTTGAATTCATAAGCTAATCTAAGGAAACATTTTCTTATTGGAATCGTTTTATTCAATAACAGGGTTGTCTTCAAGTTTATTACAGTTAGTCCATTAGTTCTTTAAGGATACTTTTAATGGTTGCAGTGTATTCCATAATTTGGTTAAATTGCACTGGAACAGAATAAGGATTCCAAAAGTGACTCCAGAGACTCTTGAAAATAAGGCTTTTCATGAAGGTCCTACTTCAAATATGTATGTAGAAGGTAAATTGTGCTGCTGACAACTGGCTAGCCATTCATTGGGGGTAGAAAAAAGATGGGTTCCTGTCTACACCAAAATATATTTCAAATCTGTAAAAGACTCAAAAGTGAAACACTAAATACTAAGAAACTAACAATTAAATCTTAGGTCTTGCTTAAAAGAGCTTTACCAACCTATCCATAAGTCCTAAAAAGATTAAACCTAATTACATATAAATTATAATATGGGGTGGGGAGGAAGGGTCCTAAATTTATATGAAGGAAAGAAAACACATGGCAGTGAACTCATTGGTATGAAAAGAGGGGCCTCTTAGGAATGAGTAAGAAAAAAACCATTATTTTAATAGAAATATTTGAAATGGCTCTGAATAGGTAAAATTTTTGGGAAAATATAAATGATAAAATTCTAAAAACCTATTTAGCCTTAACCTGTATTTATAGCTCCTGGAAAGATATGAAAGTGGGCACTTCTAGGAGCTTGCATGGCAGAAAGGCTGGCTTCTGTTCCTGTGGACTGCTCACCCTGGTTGTACGTTAAAGTTACCCAGAGATTTAAAATAGGGCTGAGACCCTGTCCTCATTGGAAGTTCTGATGTAATTGGACTGAGGTGGAGCCTTGGTTTTTTAAAGCTCCCCAAATGATTGTAGTCTGTAGCCATGGTTGAAAACCTCTTCTGATTCTCTTGACTCTACCCGAGCTTGGAGGTTCCGTAGTACCGTGTTACTGTCGGAGATATTAACGTAAGCGCTAATCCTTTAACAAGTGAAAAGCAGGGCTTGATTCTGTTACCTAACTTAGAAATATATACATATTTAGGAAAAAAGAAAAGTTACCTTCATGGCCGTTATCTCTGGGTTGTAGTGACTTTATTTTTTATATTTTTCTGTTTTTAACCTTTCTGAAATAAGCATGTATTGCCTTTAATTAGGTCTTTAGCCTAAAAAGATTAGTTTAGAGGTGTGGGTTGTTTTCCTCTAGATAACCATTGCTGCCCAGGGGTACGAATTTACCTTTGCATATTCATTAACATATCTTAATGTATAATAGAATAGTCATTGCACTTAGAAAACAGATCATTTCCTCGAAACTCCTACCTACAAGGTCATAAAAGGAGAGTAGCCCACAAGGTGTTTGGATAACTGGCATTAATTAGCTCATCCTTTCCATTATTAAACGGGGTGTTTTATTTAGAGATATCCCAACTTTTGTTCTGATGAGGAATTAATGTTTAGAGAGTAACAAATATCTGACTCAAACGAAATGTTGCTCATTTAATGTAGCTTCTAAGCTATAAGTCATATAGACACGATAAACTGTACTGGGTTTATGGTTGATTCACGGGCTGATCCAAGGTAAATCTTGGTAAGCAGTGACTTTTTTTTTTTTTTTTTTTTTAAGGAAAAAAAAAAGTTTGTTTTTTTTTTTTTTTTTTAATTTGACATAGCCAAGCTAAACTGGTCCCTCATACATGGAAGCCATTCAGTCTCCATAAACCCCTACTTCTGTCCTTAAAAGAACTCTCAAAAAATCAGCTTTATAAAACATGACTTTCCTAGAATTTTTCACCACCTTCTCAAGAGAGATAAGAAAAAATATTTAACACCAAATTGGTAAACATTTAAAGTACATTTTAAAAATCCTTTTAGTAACAACAGACACCATAATTCACTGACATGGGTTATGACAGGTTTATTGTGATTGTTTTAGATAACTTCTAGGATGGCAGATGGGCCAAGTGGAGGGGGGCGGTGGGAACAAAGCAAGGGAAACTAAGTTATTTGGCTCCTTTTGGTCTCTGGGATATTGAGACCAAATTCATTGCTTTCTGTTTCTATGTGAATTTCAATTGGAGACTTTTCATTTCTCTGATTTGTGTAATGGAAGTTAAAAGGATAATGGGCTTAATAAAAATTCATTGTATTTTCAGTTGGGGACCCATCTATACATGTTTCTTAAGATGTGTTTTAAAGTTCATATATTCAGAATAGAACATTTTACAGAGATAATTTGAGTAAAAACAGTGCTTTCTTGACAAAAAGACTAGAAGACAAAGGTGAGGCAGTTTTTCTTTGTGGTGCCAATACACGATGAACCTCATGAAACCTGTGTTGCCTAAACAGATGACAAAATAAACGCATCAGTTTCTTAAAACTAGGAACCTTAGTATGAAAAAGCACTGCAAATTCCAATAAACAGGAACACTTCTTATCCTAAAAAATCAGGATTGTACTTACCTCTTTATTGCTTGTGAACAGTGAAACCAACAGATGGTCGTCTTGTTTGTACAAAAAACAAAGCAATGTGAGATTATAAAAGGTATATCTTCATTAGGTGTCGGACTGAATATGAAGTTAAAGATCAGGCTGCCAAGGGGGATGAAGTGACTCGAAAACGATTCCATGCATTTGTACTCTTCCTGGGAGAACTTTATCTTAACTTGGAGGTGAGGACAAAGTTTGTTTGTTTTTTTTTTGTTTTTTTTTTTTTTTAAGTATTGACAAAACCTGAGAACATAAACTGACCTTGGTAAGGAATTTGTTTTTGCGTTACACCTTTACGACATTAAGGATGAAGTTGAAGAGGGGCTAGGGGAGAGAAATGACTCCGTACCTGCAGGCAATGGTGTGTGTGTCTTAATGGAACGTCTGTAATGTTTGTTTCTCCTGTTTGTGAGCAGGGTGTTGGGAAGTAGTTACTGGGAATTTTAGTCTTTGTGTACTTTTGGGAAGCCGTGGTTTCAATGCAGATTTAAGCTTTTGAAATCATACTTTCTTGAATCTTCACGCATTTCGTATGTGGACTTTAGATGGTGGTTCACAAGCAGTCTGTATCACACAAAGCTTTGAGTTAGAAGGGACAGGAGAATTTCTGGGGGGTTTTCCTACCCAAATTCACCCAGAATTACAGTTCTTGGTCCCATTTTATATATGAATCTTCCACATAAAATGCATTTATCTGAAGTATAACTAAACAAGTTTGTGAATTGGTGGTATACTTGAGTACGTGCTTGTACTAGGCAACTAAGTGCTGAATATTACTCTGTAAAGGATTTGCTTTTTTGATTAGTTAATCCCATATATGGGTTATACCTGCTTTAACTTTGAAGACTTAATCATAAACACCACTGAAAACACCCATGAATCCGCTATCAAATGTGCATCTGTTAGTGCATCTAAATGGTCTCTGTCCGATCTAGTGCTTAATTTATCCCTTTTTACCATAGATGGACATAACTTTTAAAAAAAATCTCCTGCATTAATCTTTTTCAGTTTAATTTTTATATAAGCCAAAATAAGAGCACTCATCTAAAATGTGCTGTAAGGGGCACCTGGGTGGCTCAGTCAAACATCCTACTCTTGAATTTAGCTTGGATCATGATCCCAGGGTCGTGGGATCGAGCCCTCTTCAGGCTCTGTGCTGAGCATGGGACCTGCTTGGGATATTCTCTCTCTCAAGAGAAAAAAAATGTGCTGTAAATGAAGAGTCATTTTAAGAATGCTGTTGAGTGTTTTACCCGTGTGGAAGTAATGATGCTATGTCTGTGAGAAGTGTAAATAAAGAAGAGGTATGACTCCTGAGTCTGAGTCTCTTCTGGCTGGAGAGCTAAGACACTTAGACCATTCTGATGCCAAACAGTATTTTTAAATAGTCTGAAAAGCAGAGTTAAATGCTGCATGTTCCAAAAAAGGTGGTATCTTAATAGAACAGAGAATGTTTTATGAAACAATAATTTATATAGGAGACTTAGATTATCCTGATCATATGTATGATAAATGAAAATTTTTACCTGTAGTTTTCGGTTTACCTAGTTTTTTTTTTTTTTTTTTCCTTTTTGAGAGAGTGTGTGCAAGAGTGGGGGAGGGGCAGAGAGAGGAAGAGAGAATGCCAAGCAGGCTCTTTGCAGGGCTGGAACAAAATGTGAGATCATGACCTGAGCTGAAATAAGCATTGGACGCTTCACCAACTGAGTCACCCAGGCATCCCTGTAGTTTACTGGTTTTATTAGAAGTTTTTGGTTTTTATTTTCTTTTCTGTTTATTTTTGAGAGAGTGAAAGCAGGGGAGGGGCATAGAGAGAGGGAGACACAGAATCGGAAGCAGGCTCCAGGCTCTGAGCTGTCAGCACAGAGCCCGATGCGGGCTCGAACCCATGAACTGTGAGATCATGACCGGAGCCAAAGTCAGACACCTAACTAAGCCACCCAGGCACCCCTATTAGAGGTTTTAAATACATGTAAAATAAGTCTAATTTTGTGAAAATACCAGAGGATTTCTGTTTTTTTATATTGTTTAACTGAAAACACTTATTTTGCCAACATACCGGACCATTCACTAATCTGTAATATTTTGGCATGGTTGCTTTTCATTTTCTTTCCCAAAAGATCAAGGGAACAAATGGACAGGTTACAAGAGCAGATATTCTTCAGGTTGGTCTGCGGGAGTTGCTGAATGCCCTCTTTTCCAATCCTATGGATGACAACTTAATTTGTGCAGTAAAGTTACTGAAGGTAGGTTTGACTTCTGTTTCTCTTGAAATTCACTGTTCTACCCCATTTGTATATGATTCAGAGGGCGGAAAGTATGCATAGTATGCGTGTGAATTCAAAATTAAGTTTCTACTCTAAAATGTTGGCCTTTTGGTTTACTCTTGAATTTAAATATTGGAAAAGCAGCATGTACTGTTTTTTTTAATGGAATAATCCAAATGTAGAAGCAAAAATGGAAGTTCTTCACCCCCATCTCTAAATTTCCTTTCCTTCCTTTCCCATGTCTGTATGTGTGCCCTTATAAATAAGATCTTTATTCCTCTTTCTGACTTGCTTTTTTATGATCTAACAAAGATCTTAGATCTTTGGCACAGAAGATTTACCTCTTGAATCACTTCATCTCCATATGTGCAGTTGTTTGTGTAGGTTCAGTTCCCACACAAAGAGTGGGTGGGCCAGTGAGCATTGATTGCATCCTTAAATTTGATGAATGTCAAATTTCTCTTCTAAATACTAAACCATAGTACATTCCTACCAATGGTGAATGAGTACATCGCTTTCCCCATATTCATATCAGTGATGATCCAACTGGTCCTAGTTTCTGTTTTGTCATGGGTAATGAGTATAAACAAAAATTTCATTTTATTTTGCATTTTCCTAATCATTGGTGAATTTAACCATTCCTTCATGTTTGTTAGCCATTTTTGTTACGATGAATTACCTGTGTATATCCTTAACTCACTTTTTCATGAAGTTTGTATTTTTGTTAATTCAGAGTTTCTATACTTGCATATTTCAATAAGTGATATGTTGATTAAAATCTTATCGCCTATTTTATTCATACAGGGAGTATACCATATAGTCATGGACACACAAAACCTATGATTGAGTTTCTCTCCATCAAGAAAAAACAGAGGGTATAGAGATTTCCTGCCTGTTAGATGGTAGAATATAATTGGGAATATTTAACTTGCCAAATGTATTTTGTTCAAAGAATGCTTGAACTGCTGCTGATACTTCTTTAGGATTTCTGTACTTCCTTGAATTCCAAATCTTACTGATGCCTGCTTTTTTAGTTGACAGGGTCAGTTTTGGAAGATGCTTGGAAGGAAAAAGGAAAGACTGATATGGAGGAAATTATTCAGAGAATTGAAAATGTTGTCCTAGATGCAAATTGCAGCAGGTAGGTAGATGGCCAGTAGATCTCCATTTCTTTTTCTGTGGGGTTTTTAATCTGCTATATATCATCAGAAGAATTAAAATCTTCTAGAGAAAGGCTTTCTTTAAAGATATCTTACGCACGGCTTCTGCTTACCTAACCATTTTTGTTCAGTTGTGTTTATAAATGGAAAAAGTTAAGATTTTCCTGTGGTAAGATAGGAGTCCATAAAAAAGTAAAATGATTCGGACTTTAAATTATTCAGTAAAGTCCAGAGGCATAAAAATGTGGAATGGCCACTACCTTTAAGAACTGTATAGTCACAGATGGAACAAATATCAAGACTGCTTAAAAAAGTACAGGAAACATCTAGAAAATCAAAGCACTTGGATATACATGTTAACAAAGTTTTAGGAGTCTCTGGTATTCTGGAGTCTGACAACACTTTTGGTGGATATACTTAACTCCTTTTCACCTTCTGTCTGCAGAGATGTGAAACAGATGCTCTTGAAGCTTGTAGAACTCCGGTCAAGTAACTGGGGTAGAGTCCATGCAACTTCAACATACAGAGAAGCAACACCTGAAAATGATCCTAATTATTTTATGGTATGCCAATGTTTTCATTTTAAGTTTTGCTTGTTGCCTGGCTTCAAATTTTGGAAATTTCTAGATGAGTTACATAAAGATAGTCTCAGAATTTAATGCCTAATAACTTTTCATTGGCTTCGGGTCACATGGCAGCCAGCAGACTAGGTAAATAGGAGTAGAAATGTGGAATCCTCTAGGGGAAGGGTGAACTGGAGAAGGATCCATCCAGTGGCAAAGGAGATCAACAAGGCTTGGACTTGGTTGAGTATAAGGATTCTGGGAAGCAGTTCCAGAGAATTTATAATCAGAGGCCCCCCTCTCAAAATATTACATTGTATGTTATAGTAAGTTAAGAAAATAAAAGTGGTCACCAGGCCAGTAATGCCCTGAAGCTCCCAACATAACCAAGCATAATGCAACTATGCAGGACTGCTTCTATAAGCCCAGTCTTGGAAATTCTTTTAAAAATGGTGGGGAGGGAAGAACCACAACTAAAAATAAGCTGACACAATGCTAATCACAGTGTACCACAAAACAATTCATCACAAGTGTGACCGAGAATAGACAGCAGGGTTAGAGCCACAAGAACTTGAGATAATAGAATAGAAATCTGAAAACCATGGACTTTCCCAATGAAATGAAAATGGCTATTAGGAAGTTAGGTTTTTGCTTGTTCTTGCATTATCAGATGCAGATGAGTGATATCAGCCATGCTTCATTAATTAATGTGCTTTAAAAAATCAATTTGGAAATGATTACATGTTTGTATCACTTTGATTCATCCTAGAATGAACCAACGTTTTATACCTCTGATGGTGTTCCTTTCACTGCAGCTGATCCAGGTATGTTTCCAGTCCTTTTCCCCCCATTTCTTGGTAAGCTAGCAGACTACAGGAAATCCTACCCTTACCACCCCAAAGTTGTAGCTTTTTGAAGCAGTCACTTTCTTAAATACACGATGAATGTCCATCTCCTTTGGCGTATTCTTTACAGTGACCACTTTGACCATTTCAAATGGAAAGTCTAATTCCATGTATAGAATCTTGTCACCCTGACAGTGAAGGATTGGAAGAATTCTTCAGTTAAATGCAACCATGTTTATGTCTTCTCTGACCTTTCATTTTTATACTGTAAGCTTTCAGTTGGTTAGGATAGAAGGGAAAGATGGTTCTAGTTCACTGCATAGTCTACAGTGTTCGTTACTGTGGGTTCCTACTAGCAGAAACTAAGAGTTACATGGGTTTCGTTAATAGTAGGTCAGAGTTAATTAAAATCTAAATCTCCGCACAGTTCCCCTTCCGGAAAAGAGACATTTATAGAAAGATTGCTTTAATTGTGACCAATGGGATTGCAGAATGAGAAGAGAAATTTTTCCCGTTTGATACAAATTACAACCAGCTTGTTGGGAATTTTCCCATCTGTTTCCTCTGGATAGCAGGTGCTCACTATCCTGTGCCTCAGAGGAAGTGGGAAGAATGACTGCTTTAACTTTCAACTTTAAATTAGGAAAACATTTGGGACATCTGGGTGGCTCAGTCAGTTAAGTGTCTGACTTTGGCTCAGGTCATGACCTCACAGTTGGTGAGTTCAAGCCCCACATCAGGCTGTGTGCTGACAGCTCAGAGCCTGGTGCCTGCTTCAGATTCTCTCTACTGCCTCTCTCTCTCTCTCTCTCTCTCTCTCTCTCTCTCTCTCTCTCTCTCTCTCTCTCTCTCTCTCTCTGCCTCTGCCTCTCTCTCTCTCTCTCTCTCTGCCTCTGCCTCTCTCTCTCTCTCTCTCTGCCTCTCTCTCTCTCTCTCTCTCTCTGCCTCTCTGCCTCTCTCTGCCTCTCTCTCTCCTGCTCTCTCTCTGCCTCTCTCTGCCTCTCTCTGCCTCCTCTCTCTGCCTCTCTCTGCCTCTCTCTGCCTCTCTCTGCCTCTCTCTCTCTCTCTCTCTGCCTCTCTCTCTCTCTCTCTCGTCTCTCTGCTCTCTCACTCTCTCTCTCTCTGCCTCTCTCTCTCTCTCTCTCTGCCTCTCTCTCTCTCTCTGCCTCTCTCTCTCTCTCTGCCTCCTCTCTCCTCTCTCTCTGCCTCTCTCTCTCTCTCTCTGCCTCTCTCTCTCTCTCTGCCTCTCTCTCTCTGCCTCTCTCTCTCTCTGCCTCTCTCTCTCTCTGCTCTCTCTCTCTCTTCCTGCCTCTCTCTCTCTCTCTGCCTCTCTCTCTCTCTCTGCCTCTCTCTCTCTCTGCCTCTCTCTCTCTCTCGCTCTCTCTCTCTCTGCCTCTCTCTCTCTCTGCCTCTCTCTCTCTGCCTCTCGCTCTCTCTCTGCCTCTCGCTCTCTCTCTGCCTCTCGCTCTCTCTCTGCCTCTCGCTCTCTCTCTGCCTCTCGCTCTCTCTCTGCCTCTCGCTCTCTCTCTGCCTCTCGCTCTCTCTCTGCCTCTCGCTCTCTCTCTGCCTCTCGCTCTCTCTCTGCCTCTCGCTCTCTCTCTGCCTCTCGCTCTCTCTCTGCCTCTCGCTCCCTCTCTGCCTCTCGCTCTCTCTCTGCCTCTCGCTCCCTCTCTGCCTCTCGCTCCCTCTCTGCCTCTCGCTCCCTCTCTGCCTCTCGCTCCCTCTCTGCCTCTCGCTCCCTCTCTGCCTCTCGCTCCCTCTCTGCCTCTCGCTCCCTCTCTGCCTCTCGCTCCCTCTCTGCCTCTCGCTCCCTCTCTGCCTCTCGCTCCCTCTCTGCCTCTCGCTCCCTCTCTGCCTCTCGCTCCCTCTCTGCCTCTCGCTCCCTCTCTGCCTCTCGCTCCCTCTCTGCCTCTCGCTCCCTCTCTGCCTCTCGCTCCCTCTCTGCCTCTCGCTCCCTCTCTGCCTCTCGCTCCCTCTCTGCCTCTCGCTCCCTCTCTGCCTCTCGCTCCCTCTCTGCCTCTCGCTCCCTCTCTGCCTCTCGCTCCTCTCTGCCTCTCGCTCCCTCTCTGCCTCTCGCTCCCTCTCTGCCTCTCGCTCCCCTCTCTGCCTCTCGCTCCCCTCTCTGCCTCTCGCTCCCTCTCTGCCTCTCGCTCCCCTCTCTGCCTCTCGCTCCCCTCTCTGCCTCTCGCTCCCTCTCTGCTCTCGCTCCCTCTCTGCCTCTCGCTCCCCTCTCTGCTCTCGCTCCCTCTCTGCCTCTCGCTCCCCTCTCTGCCTCTCGCTCCCTCTCTGCCTCTCGCTCCCTCTCTGCCTCTCGCTCCCTCTCTGCCTCTCGCTCCCTCTCTGCCTCTCGCTCCCTCTCTGCCTCTCGCTCCCTCTCTGCCTCTCGCTCCCCTCTCTGCCTCTCGCTCCCTCTCTGCCTCTCGCTCCCTCTCTGCCTCTCGCTCCCTCTCTGCCTCTCGCTCCCTCTCTGCTCTCGCTCCCTCCTCTGCCTCTCGCTCCCTCTCTGCCTCTCGCTCCCTCTCTGCTCTCGCTCCCCTCTCTGCCTCTCGCTCCCTCTCTGCCTCTCGCTCCCTCTCTGCCTCTCGCTCCCTCTCTGCCTCTCGCTCCCTCTCTGCCTCTCGCTCCCTCTCTGCCTCTCGCTCCCTCTCTGCCTCTCGCTCCCCTCTCTGCCTCTCGCTCCCTCTCTGCCTCTCGCTCCCTCTCTGCCTCTCGCTCCCTCTCTGCCTCTCGCTCCCTCTCTGCCTCCTCGCTCCCTCTCTGCCTCTCGCTCCCTCTCTGCCTCTCGCTCCCTCTCTGCTCTCGCTCCCTCTCTGCCTCTCGCTCCCTCTCTGCCTCTCGCTCCCCTCTCTGCCTCTCGCTCCCTCTCTGCCTCTCGCTCCCTCTCTGCCTCTCGCTCCCTCTCTGCCTCTCGCTCCCTCTCTGCCTCTCGCTCCCTCTCTGCCTCTCGCTCCCTCTCTGCCTCTCGCTCCCTCTCTGCCTCTCGCTCCCTCTCTGCCTCTCGCTCCCTCTCTGCCTCTCGCTCCCTCTCTGCCTCTCGCTCCCTCTCTGCCTCTCGCTCCCTCTCTGCCTCTCGCTCCCTCTCTGCCTCTGCCTCCCTCTCTGCCTCCCTCTCTGCCCTCCCTCTCTCGCTCTCTTTGTCTCCCGCTCTCGCTCTGCCTCCCTCCCCTCTCGCTCTCGCTCTGCCTCCCTCCTCTCGCTCTCGCTCTGCCTCCCTCCCTCTCGCTCTCGCTCTGCCTCCCTCCCTCTCGCTCTCGCTCTGCCTCCCTCCCTCTCGCCTCTCGCTCTGCCTCCCTCCCTCTCGCTCTCGCTCTGCCTCCCTCCCTCTCGCTCTCGCTCTGCCTCCCTCCTCTCGCTCTCGCTCTGCCTCCTCCCTCTCGCTCTCTCGCTCTGCCTCCCTCCCTCTCGCTCTCTTCGCTCTGCCTCCCTCCCTCCTCGCTCTCATCGCTCTGCCTCCTCCCTCTCGCTCTCTCGCTCTGCCTCCCTCCTCCTCTCTCGCTCTCTCGCTCTGCCTCCCTCCCTCTCGCTCTCTCGCTCTGCCTCCCTCCCTCTCGCTCTCTCGCTCTGCCTCCCCTCCCTCTGCCCCTGCCCCTCTCTGCGCCCCTCTCCCCCCCCCCCCCCCCCCCCCCCCCCCCCCCCCCCCGCCACCTCTCTGCCCCTCTCCTGCTTGTGTTGCCTCTCTTTCTCAAAAATAAAATAAGCAATTTAAAAAAATGTAAATTATGAAACATTCAAAAGACATAAAAACCACAAAAAAACTGATGTATTCACTGTCAGGTTTAAACCAATGTCATTTTGCCATATTAATATACACTTTGGGTGTTCTTAAAGAAGTAAAACCTTACAGTGACTAGTAAACCATTTTGTTCTGTGACCCCTTCCCTACCTCCCAAAGCCAGTCCTTCCACTGCTTCTCCCTCCAGAAGTAATTACCATCCTGAAGTTGGAGGTCATGGTGAGGTCTTTTTCCTTGGTATGTCTGTAAACGGTGTGTTTTCGCACAAAGCATTGACGTAAATGGTATCTTATTGTGTACATCTCTTGCAACTTATTTTTTTAATTAGTATTTTTAGTATTTATCCATGTTGAGGTATATGTAGCTTTAGTTCATTTTGAACGCCAAATACTTCTGCATGCAGAGTAAACCACAGGTTCTAGGTCCCTACTTCAGGGCGGCTACTTGTTATTACAGATTACACTTTACAAACCTTATCAAGTAGTCCTTGTGCACATGCAGGAGTTTCTTTGGGGTGAAGAAGTACAGTCGCTGCATCGTAAGTTCTGTGCGTCTTCAACTTCACTGAATGTTGCTGACCTGCTTTCCTGTGTGGTGCCCCTTAGGATTCCCTCAACGAGATGTGCAGCGGACCTAATTATTGTCAGTTAGATCGTGCAAAATCGTGAACTTTTATTTCCTTACTAGCGATAATGAGTTTCTTTTCATGTTTCTATGGATTTTTTTTTTCCTTTTGCGAATTGCCTGTTTGTGTTTTGTTGGATCACCAGTCTGTCTTACCTGATAACTCATTCCATAGCTTACAAAGTGACTCTTAGCTTCTACCTGTATGTGCTGTCTTTCCATTATGTTTGCCTTGTCATATAGAAGCTTTGAGTTTTGATGCAAACGTAGCCTGTCTTGTTCCTGTTCCCTGTGGCTAAGAAAGTTTCCGAATTACTGTCAAATTCCATTTTCTTCAAGTCTTTCTTGCTTTTTTATATTTAGGTCTTTCTTTCACCCGTCTGGCTAATTTTTATATGATGGATGTAGTGGAAATTAAATATTTCTTCCATATTATCTTGTCTCAGCAACAGGTGTTGAGTCTTCCATCCTGTGCTAGTTACAATGTCCCTCTGATGTGTGCCTCCTCTGTAGACTTGTATCATTCCTGTGTCCATGCATGTGGATCTTTTGTCTCAACACCAATACCACAGTCGTAATTACTACTTCACTGTAAATCTTGCCATGTCTGGTAAGATGATTTTTCTTTCTTCCCTTATTCTTCAAAGTTACCTTGAATCATTTGGTTCTTTGTTCTTCATCTTTGTCTCGTTTGTTTAAGTCTCTTGATCTTTAGATTTTCAAGTCCTTTTTTTTTTTGTTTTTTTGTCCTTCTAAACCTGCTTATTTTTGTTTCACATTTTGTCATTTAATTCTAATCCTGTTATTTTTTATCACACATAAATTTTTTTATTTTGATCTTTTTTTATTGCAATCTGATATTTGATCTTAAAACATTTTTTGGAAATGATTTCAAATTTACGGAAAAGTGTAATTACAAAAGTAAAAATTGCACAAGGGACACCTCTTGTCATAGGGGTTTTTCATGTGGGTAGTAGAAATTTGAGGTGCAGGCCCATTGTTCAAAATTCTCTGAGGGACCAGTTTCTTCACGGTGCTTTTGTCCCTACTCCAAACCCAAGAAGAGACCGGCAAGTTTCTTTGTTATCCGTCTTTGCCACCAGAGTGTTTCGCATTTTATTTTTTCTTGGTCTACCTTTTGCTTGGGATATCTGCCCTTGGAAGGTGCTGGATTTGTGCACGGAGAGGTGGGCATGGGCATGAATTCCATGTCCCTGTTTCACATGGACCCAGGACCTTGCTTTCTGACCTGTGGATTTTTCAGTCCAGTCCCCTTTGTTGCTGAGAGCGTGTGGTCTGCAGCCTCCTGGCTGCAGTAGGGAGGTATGGTTTTCAGGTATCTTTTTGTTTGTTTTTTGGTGACTTGGTTTGCTTTTTTATGAACCCCCTCTGTACATGTCAAAGAATGTTTGTCTTCTCTATTACCTCAAGGATCTGTTGCAGGAAGATTTTATAGTTAAATTTGTCTCTAAATTGCCAAAACCGGATGTCCAAATATCCCCAACTCTTTAAGCTGGAATTAGTTTTCTAGAGACTGGCAATCTTGGAAAAATAAGTTCTAATGTAATTATCCTGTTGAAATATGAGGTATCTGTTTAAGGTAACTAGTTTGAATACACACTGATCTTTTTCTCATTCAGAGAGGTACTCTGTAGGAACATGCTACTCGTAAAATACACGTAGTAACTCTGTGTAAGACAATTGGCCTATGGGGAGCTATAATACTACCTGTATTTGCCTTGGAAGAACCCAACCAAGGGAAAGTTAGTATAGTTGAAACATTTATCAAGTAGCTACCTTCCAGCTGTCTCTAAGGAGAGGGAAGAAAAGAAAATCCCCTGTGCTCAGAACCTTTGCTAGGTTAGCTAATCTGATTGAGAAACATGGGCCAGTGGCTGTTAGCTGCTAGCCACCTAGCTCACTTTACTTTCTTGGGGAAAAGTAAGGGGACCCAGAGGCCAAGCTATTTGATTGAAATCCTTCCTTGTGAAAGGTTTGGAAGAACATGTGCTTTCCCAACAAGTTACGTAGCTGGTATTTTGTCTTCTGGAATGAAGCAGCAGAGAATATAAGCAGCATACACCTTGGCTGTGACCTGTACTCTGGTATATTCACGGTGACTTTGATTTGCAACACGTAGTTAGACGAATATTATAACTAAGATCTATGGGCATGCAGGTAGCAAAAGCAAGCCGATTAGAATGTAAATTTTGTAAAAAGCTAATAAAATGTGATTGGTAGCTCACTCCTGTTTAAGCCTTGGATCTACTTAAAACTCCTAATATTAAAAACAGTTTTTAAGGAAAACTGGCCTTTTTTTGACTTTTGTCAGCATTTAACTAAAAAAAACTCTTTTTACAGATTACCAAGAGAAATATCAAGAGTTACTTGAAAGAGAAGATTTTTTTCCAGATTATGAAGAAAATGGGACAGATTTATCAGGGGCTGGTGATCCGTAAGTTCTCTTTTTTCTGCTTTCTTTGTGATGTTTCTATGGCTACAGTTTGTAGATGTTTAGGTTAGAAGAAGGTAGATGAAGAATGCACGTTGTGATTTGACGGTGTCACAGTGATCTGTATATTCTACTTGTCTACCAAAACTTTCAAGAAATCCTATTAGAACACATAAACTACAATTCTGAAACTTTATATATATCTGAAGGGGAAAAACTTAAAATAGTACTATACTCAAGCGTAGTTTTATAAAGGAGATTTAGTTCAGCTCGAATACTGTAAGATCTTGGGCAGGTTCTATGCCTGTTTCTTCATCTGTAAAGTAGGGATAGCAGACCCCTCTTTGAGTTTTGAGGACTAAGCGAGAAACCTAGAACCACCTCCTGGCACACAGTAAAAAGCTCAGATCTCAGCTGTTAAAGGATAAATTAAGATTAAGGAGAACACCGATAATGACATAATAGTGTTTGGACTAAAGGGAAGGTGTGAGATATTCCCATATCTCCATCTCTCTCCCTGCTATTATTTGTAATAAAAGAAACTTTTGTCACACCCTTACCATCAGATTGCATTGTGTTTGGTTACAGAAGAACCAAGAACTTGAGAGGTTTAGTTCTAGCTCTTAATAGTTTATATGAATTTGGACAAGTTACTCAGGTTCTCTTCCTAAGTGGAGGAATGAATGAACTAAATCTGACTTAATTTTTCTTATCTCCTCTCTCATGTGTGCTGTAGGTTTTAAAGTGAACCACCTTTATTTTCTCTGCTATCTAGTGAAATCTTAAGTCCATTTGAGATCTTCTAATATTACCATACTTTTACATACTAGTTCATTAAAAAAATAATAACAATAACAGGGATGTAAGGACTCCAAAACCGTTAAGAAGGTTCACCCCTGCTGGGTATACCACTGTAAGTTCAAATTGTTCTTGGCCTTGAATTTCAGGTTGTCCTGTGAAGTTTTGCTTGGTCAGTATTACATGCTCTGACACTAATACACTGGTGGCCATTTCAGCACATGGCCTTGTACTGGAAATGGAGGAACAAAATGAAAAAGTTGATAGAACTGGCAAGATAGTTTCGTCACACATGTAGTACAAGGGGTTTTTGCGAGGTGGGGAGACACATAGATAGCATGTTGTTGTAGAGGAAAAGTATAGAAAAGGGAAAAGATTTCTGGCTGTGCCACACACTTACCCAAATCTTACAGTATTTACTTAACCTCCCAAAGTCTTTTTTTCTTTTATCTCTAAAATGGAGATGGTAAGGGTGCCTGGCTGCTGAGTCCATAGAGCATGTGACTCTTGATCTCGAGGTTGTGAGTTCAAGCCCCACATTGAGCATAGAGATTACTTTAAAAAAAAAAAAAAAAAATGGAGATGAGAAATATGGAAATGATGGTAGTACCTGTCTTTTTAAGATGGCTCTGGGTTTTCAGGAAGAATGTATATTAAATCAATAATCATTTTAAATTTTCCACCCATACTTAACCATGGAAAGCTTTGTTTTCCATCATTTTAAACTACCTAATAGTTGAAAAAAATTCTGAGATAGATGATCTCGAAAGTAGCTTATTATGAAAGTGATTCCAAATAAATGGGAATGTGACTAAATTATTTCAGGAATACCATTCTGATAAGTAGACATAAAATGTATCATTAGAGGTAAATGGTACATCTGAAATTATGTTCTAATTATTGTGTGATTGTTAATAAGGTAAATTTATGAAAATGCTAATCTTGAGCCCCCAAATTTATAGTTCAAGCATTTAAATTAACTTTTAGGTTAGGTTAAGAATTTAACATGTGTCACAGTGCCTGGCTGGCTCAGTCGGTAGTAGTGCGTGAGACTCTTGATCTCAGGGTTGTGAGTTCGAGCACCACTTGGGGTGTAGAGATTACTTAGGTTAAATTTTTAAGTTTTAATTTATGTCTAAAAGTATGACAGAAGCTTAACTTCAAACACAAGAGACTCAGAATCCAGTGTAAAATTGAATTTCCCAGATAAGGCATTTAGTTGTCTAAGGGCTGACATGTATGTGATTCAGGAAAGTACATGCATTCTCTAACAGTCTAAGATAGTTACAGTACCATACTTTGTGTGTGTGTGTGTGTGTGTGTGTGTGTGTGTGTGGTTTAGCATTTTAGATATTTCTAAATTGAAAAACAAACTTATGAATCATCTTTACTTCTTTCATAGATACTTGGATGATATTGATGATGAGATGGACCCAGAGATAGAAGAAGCTTATGAAAAGTTTTGTTTGGAATCAGAGCGTAAGCGAAAACAGTAAAGCTAAATTTCAACATACCAGTTTTATAAAGCAGTTTAGGTTATGGTGATTTAGCAGAACACAGGAAAGCAGGAAAATGTGTCACACTTATACCAAATTAAGGATGTTGAGTTATGTTACTAATGTATGCAACTTTAATTTTGTTTAACACTATCTGCCAAAATAAACTTTATTCCCTATAACTTAAAATGTGTATATATATATAATAGTTTATTATGTACAGTTAATTCCACTGTTTTGGCTGCAATAAAATCGATTTTGAAATAAATGAAATGTTGAAAGTAAATTTTGCTAGTTGGTTAGAAGCTTATCCTTTAAATTCTACTTTTCTTGAGGGAGAAAGTTTTAGGCTGGAAATACACATTATTGCAAAATGTAGCATCCTTTTTTAGATGAGTATATAGCTTTCATTTAGTTTTACATGGTCTCAATGAATGGGTTTCAGATATGAATCACAACCATGAAAATCTTTAGCACTAAAGTCTTAGAATATATCATTAAGCGATATACATATCCAAATGCTGTTTGATACCAAGGGCTTTTAAAATGTCAAAAAAAACCCACAAAAACTTAAAACTCCCAACCAAACAACTAGGATTCTTCATTGAGCATTTATTGCGATCTAGAATTGAGTTTTTTTGTTGTTGTTGTTTTTTGTTTTCTAACTTCATTGCCCTAAAGCCTACAACATTCTGCTTTATTTATATGGCCTTCATTTTTATTTTGTAGCATGAGTTGCATTGACTTTTTTACTAGAGAATTTTACTAGATCTTTGTCATTCAGGTTTTCATCTGCTTTATAATTGATACACCTTGAAGATCACTTTTCTAATACTTTTACTATAATGTAGTACCACCTCAGCCCTGTTTAAAAATATTTTTACCTAACGTCAAGTCTTTTTCCAACTAACTATAAAAGTAAAACTTCTGTACAAAAGGATTGCTTGTAAATAATGCATGTAAATAGTTCTGTTAATAACCCACTGTTTTACATTTGGTACATCTGTGTCTGCTAATACAGTTAGGTTTCTCACTTTTCTGCTTGTTTGTTCAGTCTGGATTAAAATTAGACTTTGAAAATAAAATTTAAATAGTTTTGTTTCCTCTAAGTTTTTGGAGTGATATCCTGATATTAAAGAATTTCTGTTGAACTTTTATGTGACATTGTAAAAGGGTTTGAAATCAAACTATGCTAGGAGAGGAGATATTCTGTTCAGTGTGTGTGTTATTTAGTTCAATAACAAGTCTGCTTGGGAAAATTAACAAATGTAAAATACCTTTTAGATTCCTTATTGTAAAAGGGAAGTATATACATAGTTGGGGTTTTTGGAACTTGTAGTAGGATTCTCTTTTTCAGAATGGCTCCTGCGACATGGTAGATAATTACCTTCATCTGCAGTTCTCCAAGGACTGTGCTCCGTGTAAATCTTGGGGGTGGGGAAAAGGGTGTAGGGAAGGGGCAGTACATTAGACCGGGGACCAAGTACATCATAGCTGAGTATGCTCTAAACTTGTAGCAGTTGCTCTGTGAATAACCATCCAGCGTTGTCCACTAGCTCATTGTCACTCACCACTGCTATACTCAACAGGTACCAGTAGGACCTGGTTCAGTTCCAGTGTGTTCCAGTTAACTAGTGCTGCCTAAAAAACCACCCAAACTTAGTGTCTTCAAACAATAAGCATTTTATTCTCGTGAGTTCTTTGGTTCAGTGATTTGGATGGTGCACAATAGGGATAGTTGTGGGTTTGTGTTTTGTTTGTTTGTTTTCTATTCTGCAATGTTTGAGGCCTCAACCAGGAAAACTAAGGGCTGGAGGCAGTTCCAACAGCCAGCGGCTGTAATCATCTTGAGTCTTCTTCACTCACATGGCTGATGACTGGGCTGAGATGACTTGAAGATACCACTTAGCCAGACCCATCTACACATGGCCTGTCCATGTGGCCTGGCCTTTTCACAAACATGGCAGCTGGATTCTGAGAGGGGGCATTGTAGAAGACCTAGGAAGAAGCTGCATTTGGAAGGTGCACACAGCATTTTTTCCATTACAGTCTTGGTTCTAAGTGAGTCATTAAAGCCATATCAGATAGGCCATTAAGAAATGTGCGGACATGTTTTAAACTGCAACAGTATATCATGAAGAGATGGCCAGCGCTGTAATTGTTGGCCTTTAGAATTGCTGTATCTTCAACAGAAATATGGGTCCTAAGATCTTGTAGGTTTCCAGTGAGCAAGGACACAAAAGTGCTAATGAATGTCCTAGGCTTCTGTTCTGGTAACAAAGCACAAGTATTGGTTTGTACCAGCAAAAATCTGGCTCGTGTCGTCAACTCTGACCTTATGTCTTTGCTTTCAGTGCCCTTCCAGCCAAAGACTACCAGGAACACACATGTATCTGAACAGGTTGGATTTAGTACTTTTGCAGTAAAGCAGAATACACACCAAGGGGAACTGTAGGGTGTGTCAGTGACAGAGTGTTCAGAACCCATCATGGGGTTTGGGCTTTGGTTGGATAATTTGGGAGAGGGCCTAAGAAACTGGAGTTTCACTCTAGATTGGATATGGTCAGGTATTCAATGACTAGGTATTTCATGAACTATAGGACGGGTGGATATGGAGGAGGTTCTCATTTAAGAAAAAAAATCACACTTAGCAAGAGAAGATGATACTTGGTATGAAGGAGTAAAAACTTGTTCAGGACTGAAGGACTGAAAATCTGCTCTCGCTGAAAAAGAAGTACCCTTGCTGTTAATCAGTCTGGGAGGACAGACACAGATAAAGCCAGCTGCAAAGTCAACAGGACACATTTTCCCCAAAGTCATGCAGTTTTAACTGCCACCGTGACCCTTTGTATGGCCACTGCTTTGTTTACCAATGCTGTCTTCAGACCTGCTTTGCTATCCCACCCATCTATTCCTGGGGATACCCAATTGCTAAATAGTCCTCCCCTCATGACATCACCACATCCCTAATTAATCCCTGCTTCGGAAACAACATCCAACACAGAACCAGTATCCCTTCCCTCAGAACTTGCTCAGAATCCTTCAGCAGGAGTCCACATCTTACCAGTCGGTGCCCTCTGACCCCTGGTGTAGCAGGCCGTTTGTTTTTTCTCTGGAGTTTTCTCCCTTGCTTACAAGTCCCTATTTTAAGAGCCTGCTGGCTTGAGCCTGGTGATCTTTGGCTGGCTAGACTTTGGTATACGTAAATAATTTGAGGTCACGTAT
Organism: Neofelis nebulosa; assembly: GCF_028018385.1. Taxonomy (NCBI): domain Eukaryota; kingdom Metazoa; phylum Chordata; class Mammalia; order Carnivora; family Felidae; genus Neofelis; species Neofelis nebulosa. Next base: position 35,395,820 of record NC_080782.1, on the reverse strand, counting down.
ACTGCTACTGTGTTGTCAGCCTGGCAAAGCACCAACCCTGGATGGACCTGCTTCACCCAGGCGGCTGGAGGCCATGTTTTCTGGTAGGTTAGTGCCAGTGTAAATTCATAGTCACCACCTAGGCTGTCAGCACTGCCAGCGATCTGTGTTTATTACCTTGTTTATCTCAAACTCTCCACTCTATTTGCTCCTCATCCCCTAAGGACTTGCTTCACAGAAGAAATTGGGCAGATGTATACAAATGCATCTGCGTTCACTTCACTTTTCCTCTTGTACAGGATGTATCCCTCCTCTTAAAGGCCAAGTATTCCACATGTGCCCAAAACCTGTGCCCTCTGACTCATGAACTCTCTTGTTACTTAGTCTGTATTTTTTCTTTTTTTTAACCTCTTTGCGTGAGCTGTCGAACATGTCATTCTTCTTGAGAGAAATCTGGCCCTTAACATTTCTCTCCCAACTACAGTTCTATGCTTTCTAGTGAGATTTTTCAAATATCCCATTTTCTTCTACTTCCTATTTGCCCTTCAAACACATAGCTTCTGCTGCCACTATATACAACAGCCCTTGCTGATTACATTTATGCCACTAAATCAAGTAGACACTTGATTCTTTAGCTTGTTTTCTAGGCAATATCTGACACTTAAGTGACACCAAAATTGAAAACCTCTAGGCACCTGGAATAGAATAGCCTTTCTGGCTTTATGTGGTTCCCCAGTGTTTGTGGGATTCTCTTCCCTTAGCTAATCTGTTGAGTATTGGTGTTCCTCAAAGCCCACTCCTAAACATTTTCTTCTGTCACTGTATCTTTGGGCTATTTAATCCTCTCCTAAAGCTTCAGTTAGCAGCTATCAACACTGACTTCCAGATTGGTTTGTTTCTACACTTTTGCTAACTTGCCATTTCCACTAGGACGACTCACAAACTTTAAGTCATGCTATTCCCTAAACTTTGTTTTCTTGCATCCCTCTTATTGATGGCACTGCTACCTATCCACTTGCTCCAACACAACTGCTGGAACTGTTTTCAATGCCTGTTCAGTCATCCCCAAGACTATCGAATTGATCTAAGTATTTCTTGGAGCTGTGCTCTCCAGACTCACGGTCTAATCTTGAGTCTGAAATGCCATCTCTCCTGTTGCTTTTTCAGACTATTGGGCTCCCCACATCCGTCCCTACATCCTACAATCCATTCTCTACCCAGCTGTTCCAGGTATCTTTCTAAAGTACAAATAGCATCATAAAACCCCCTTGTAGTAGACGGTTAACAAATAGGAGGTTCTTAGTCATTAGAGGGGAAAAAAGGTGGGAACAGGATAGGACCTAAGTACTGTGTGATACAAATTGATGTTACTGGTCAATGAAAACATGGCATCTGAGGGTCCCCTTACTATACTTTACATAAGCTTGAAGTCAATTTGCTTATCAGACGTTCAAAAATGGAGATGAATGTAAGGAGTTAGATTTCTCCCCATTCCTTGCTGTTGCTGCTTTTGCTTAAAGCCGTTGTAATAGTTTACCATTGCCTTTTTTTTTTTTTTTTAATGTCTATTTCTGAGAGGGAGAGAGAGAATCCTAAGCAGGTCCCACACTGCCAGTGCAGAGTCAGACTTGGGGCTCAAACCACAAACCATAAGAGTCGGACCCTTAACTAGGGCATTCAGGCACCCCTACCATTGCCTTTAAGATAGAATCCATAATTCATAAAACCATAATGATCTAGCCCTTACTTATCTCTATCACCCCCTTCAGGCTTTCTCTCCCCTAAAAGCCTCTCTCCTCTATAACCTTCTTAAACCAAACTAGCTTTTTAAGGGTCAAGATCTTTCCTTCGGACCTCAGGGCCCTGTGTTACCTCCGTTTGAAACAGTTTCACCCCCACAGTACCTGGCTAAACCTACCTACCCTTTGGATTTCACTGGAAATACTTCCTCAGCCTCAGGTCTGTCCACTACATGCTCTCACAGACCTCTGTATTCTATTTTAGGAACACTTACTACAACTGTGATCAAATTACTGTCTACTCCTTTCTTTCCAGTTCATCTCCAGTCCTCATCTTCTACCCTGGGTCTCACTCCCTGCTTTATTTCTAAGGTGACCATAGTCACATAGTAGGTTCTCCATAAATACTTAATGACAATAAATTTATCGGACACATCTACTTGCTACTTAGGAAAAAAGCGCAGATACATAGTTGAAAGATATTTTCTGATACCAAATTAGAAAAAGAAGAGGTCTCTATCTTTGACCCAAATTTTTTTGGTTTTGTTTTTTTTTACAGCTTTATTAAGGTATCATTTTTGTTTAGATTAAATAAGCGTTAGTCCACTAAAATCCACCCATGTGGTTAGCTCTTGGCTGAGCTATCAGATGCTGGTCCTCACGGGAGGAGTCACAACCAGGTGGGGCCGGTTCCAACCTTCGAGTATCGGAAGGAAAGATCAAAAAGGAAGCAACCACATTCAGGACTGGAAACGCCCACCTCCCCTACTTCCGGTCCCGTCCTTTGCTGGGCGCTCGACGGATTGGCCCCGGAACAGAGGGCGTGCCTGGGCGGGACTTCCGGTCTTTAGGAGAGGAAAGATGCTTCCGCGGGTTGAGGGAAGATTTGAACTGCTGATTTCCTGTGTTTACTTTGCGGGGAGGTGGTTGGCGTTTCAGCTTCTCTCCAGCTACTGACTCGACGAACGTCTCGGCTAAAAATATTCCCCCTGTGGCCTTATTCCTCTGCGCTTGTCACTGTTTTCTCTCATCAAGAAACATAACTTGTTGGTAATTTGTCAGATTCATGAAATACCCATCGAGAAGCAGTCGTGGGCAGACTTCAAGCATTTTGGCAAATTAAAGCAGGGGCCGTTGATTGGCCTTATTTCCGCGACTTTTCATCTCAGAATTGCCGTGTTGAGTCCAAGACGTTGGTGGTTGTTTTGGTGAGGCTTTTTCTGTAACTACATATTGCCATTTTGAAAAATGAGGTCCAATTGATGTCAAGTACAGACTTGTCAAGTACGGAGATTGTTAAATTGTTAAATATACTGTGACGTAATGTACTGGGTGGTGAAAACAAACAGGAATAAGACGGTAAAGATGAAGCTGAAATGTGGGTTGGAGCCGGATTATGTTTTTTTATGATAGGCTGGGAACTTTAAATATTCCACTGTTTCTTGTGTATGCCTGTTATTTAAGTAAATAACAACTATATCTCAGTAACTTTTTTTTTAATTAAAAACTTGGCCAAACATAGAGATCTTTTCCCATTCTATATTTCTATTTTTTTCTGAAATAGCAAGTAGACATCTGAGATATATATTTCTATTTATATGTGTTAACTATATTTCTATATGTTTACATATATGCAATATGAATACATGTATTGTTATGAATATTTATTGTTCGCTAAACGAACAAGTATGTAATCAAGTGTTGTAAAATGGTTGGTATGGTCTGGATAGTGGAAAGTTTCCTATAACAGCAATACTGGAAATGGATTGGAGAGGGAAGAAACTGGAAGAAGGTCCCAGATAGTTGCAGAAATGAAGGGGAAAGTTGATGAACTGAAATGGAAAAGGAGCCAGGTTCATAAAAGAAACCTACTAAATCAACAATACATGTTACAGGGCTGTGGAGAGAAATATTGCTAACATTGAGATGCCATTAACTTAAATTGCAAATTCAGGAGGAACAAGAATTTTGAAATTCACTTGCTTATTCTTTCATCATTAAATAAATATTTATTGCACCCTTAGTATTTGCCAGCTATTGTTTTAAATGCCAGGGATACAACGGTGAGTAAGACAGATGAGGCCTGGTTTGATTGAGTTTATACCCTGGTGGGCAAAGTCAAAAAGCAACCAAATGAATAGAATCAGTTTTGATAGTGATAGATGCTATGAGTAAGAAAGATGAAATGGATAAAAAGTGATTGGGAGATGACTGGGAACAATAAAGTCAGGCCTTTGAGGAAGTGATATTTAAGCTTAAAAAGACAAAGAGCCAGCCATGTGATAAGCCAGGGGAAGGACAGGCTAAGCCGAAAGAACAGTGCAAAGGTTCTGATATAGGAAACATCCTGTTTTAAAAACATTAAAAAGGCCAGTGTAGCTAAAGTGTCCTGAACAAGGAGAGAGTTATGAGATGACATTTGGAGAGGAAGATGGGGCCAGATTATGTGGCTGTTATAGGCCATGGTTAGGAATGTCATGTAAGTGCAGAATGGTACATTGTGAGCCAGCATGTGATAGATCTCATTTTTATTTTAAAAGATCTCTGTGGCTATTGTATGTAGCCTGGACTTGAGGGAGGTAAGAATGAAAGTGAAATTAGGGGACGTTGCAGAAGTTGCTTTGGTGGGAGTGATTATGTTTCATTTTGGTCATGTGGATTGAGTTTGATTAATTTAGTCATGTGGATTGAGTGGAACATGAAGAGAGGTCTGTCAGGCAGCTGGAAGCACTGGGAGGGATCTGGTGGATTTGGAAGTTCTCTAGAGAGAAGAAATAAAATTGTGTGGCTCTCCTCAGGAGAGACCATATGGTTTAATGTTTACCTATATTCTGACATATTCTACAGAAGATTATAGGCCAGTCATATGTAGCCGATTACATACATTGAAAGGGGGTGAGACTCTTTTAAAAACCAAGGGTGGATGTAAAAGCAACACGGGTGTATATAGTAAGAAGAGATGAAATGGGGACTGAGGTCAGGTCTTGAATCCTTGATTTAAGAGAATGGTGAAAAGGAATGATTAAACTAAGAACAGAGGTAGGGGTGCTTGGTTGGCTCAGTCACTAGAGCATGTGACTCTTGACCTCAGGATCATGAGTTCAAGCCCCACGTCAGGTGGGGAGCCTACTTAAAACAAAAAAAATCAAAAACAGGTAGATGTGGTAGGGTAAACCGTGGCACTCCCCCCCCTCCCGCTTTTTTTAAAAAAGTAAAAAGGCAGAGGAACACAATTCGGTGCAGAGAAAGGTAGATAACACTATCACAGTGACCAGTTTAGTAGGATGAAGACTGAAGTTACTGGGTGCAGGAAGACATTGGTGACAGTTCTGAATCAGTGCAACAATTCCAGCACGAAGGTGGAAGGAAACTGGATTGCAATGGATTGAAGATGGATGGGAATGAAAGTAGATAATGAGTGGATACTTTACTTGAGAAGTTTTTTGGTAGGAAAAAGGTAAACTGAGGAACGTTACTTTTTTCTGTCAGGTGAAAGTTGATCACCTGAGTGGCAAAAGATAATGTTCTAGAAGGGGTTGGGTTAGTGTTTAGAAAGGAAAGTCTTAAAAAGGATGATGTCCTAGAGGGAGGTGGGTAAGTGTCAGAGAGGATGGGGTTGGTGTTAGAAAGGAATCATAAGATTTATTGAACTTGACATTGCAATACCGGGACTGGCAAATGTGTTCCCTTGTTTAATCCTTGCAACAATCCTGTTACTGTCCCTCATGTTACAAATAAGGGAAACAGACAACTTGAGGCATTTAACTAGTCTAGTAAATTGTAGAGTATGAATGGAACCCAACCCTCTAATTCCCCTTCAGTCATCCCTATATGGAAAGCATAGGTGATGACACATTCTAAAGGTAGGGAAAAAGAAATTGAATTCAGTGAAGTAAGAATGAGTCTAAGACACTCTATGATTAATTAACTTGCTCAGTAGTGACATGGAACTTCTTCCTTAATGTCAGACTAGGGACAAAAATCCAGGTATTGGGATTTCTTTTTCAGTACTCTTTTTTCTTAGGCCTGATAGTTTTGGCCTGCCTTTTGCATGCATTACAAATGATTTGCTGTATTCTTATGCAAAGGTGGAATTTCCTTTTATTTGAAATTAGTTACTGAGCATAGAATTTACAGAATTTAAGCTTCCGGAGAACTAAAGCTATTGAAATTGTAAAGACAGTTATAACTAGGTGGGCTTTCTTCTCCCTCTAGGTTATCTTCCCACCCTGGAGTAAAGCTCTAGGGGGTAAGGCATTCTGTTAAGGTTGTTAATTTCAGATCATTTAAAAGTATGTAGTAAAGTAATCACTTTTCCCCCAACAAAAATAAATGCAACGGAAATATGTTTTGTTTATGTTCTTAGAAAATGCATTCACTTTTTATGATAGAACTTTTGTACATTAAGGGAACAATTTGTGCTACCCTGTTTCCTATTCAGTCTTCTCCTTGGAAGGACATTTTATCCATAGTCATAGTAATGGCAGCTGAAGTGCGAATGGTACTTTATGAAGATGATTCCGTGCAAGTGCAATATGCTGATGGTTCCAGACTACAGCTTTCTCCTTGTGGCTCTGAATTTTTATTTGAAAAGGCGCCTCCTGTTTCAGCACATCCTTTAGAACGACCAGAAAGAATTCGTCAAAGGACACATTTTGTTATCAGCACTTACCGAGTAAGTAATGGCTTAAAAACAACTCTTTTTGGTACCAGAATATTGGTGAGGTAGTTAGAATATGGAAAGTAATTAGTATTCTAGATTACTGTCACTGAATTGATTTTCAAATTATTTTACATTTTTTGAAGGTTATGTTTTGTATTTCTTTCTGTAGGAGCAACTACAGCGAGCCCTAGATTTTCGAAATTCTTTTGCTACTTGCCCTTTTTTATCTGAAAGCATCATACCTTCTGAAAGAAAAAAGGTAATTTTTTAAAGCTTTTTTATAAGTAATATTTGAGGACAAGTAATTAGAAACAGGTAGTTTAATTTTTTTCTTCATGACACTTGGGAATACACACTGCTGTAGAATGCGTAGGCCTATATTGTTCACCAGACTACGATGTTCTGATATGATATATATATAATGTATATATTTACATATATATTTTATATTTACATATATATGTGTATATATATATATATATATATATATATATTTTTTTTTTTTTTTTAATAAAGTTTATTTACTTAGAGCATGAGTAGGAGAGGGGCAGAGAGAGAAAGAGAGAACACAATCAGGAGAGGGGCAGAGAGAAAGGGAGAGAATCCCAAGCAGGCTCCATGTGTCAGCACAGAGCCTGATGCAGGGTTTGAATTCACGAACCGTGAGAACATGACCTGAGCCAAAATCAAGAGTCAGATGCCCAACCGCTGAGCCACCCAGGCGCCCTGATATGTTATGTACTGATTGAGACCCAGAAGATGCATAGTTCATCTTCCTGACCTTTTCTTTGTAGCCAAAGATTATACTCAGAATTTTTCAGATTAATGACTTTTTATTTTATATTCATATTTTTCTGTTACTAGCAAGGATTTTAGCCTTCTTCCTTTCACATCTGGGTATGAATTAATTTACCGGAACACCGGACATTTTATTTTTATTTTTTATTTAAGGAAACTCTACACCCAGCATAGGGCTCAAACTCACAACCCCAAGCTCAAGAGTTGCAATCTCTACTGACTGAGCCAGCTGGACGCCTCCAGGTTGATGACTTTTTGATTCTCAGCGGTGTCAAAATTAAGAAATTATGTGGCTGTTTTCAGTAGTTTATGTGCAGTTCATGTGTAATAGAGATGTGTATATTTGTAGGTATACATATTTTATTTTTTTGCTTATGTTCTATTTTGAATTTTTTTTAATGTTTATTTATTTTTGAGAGAGAGACAGAGAGACAGAGCTTGAGCAGGGGACGGGCAGAGAGAGAGAGGTAGACACAGAATCTGAAGCGGGCTCCAGGCTCTGCGCTGTCAGCACAGAGCCCAACGTGGGGGTCAAACTCACAAATCACGAGATCGTGACCTGAGCCAAAGTTGGACACTTAACCAACTGAGCCACCCAGGCGCCCCTGAACTTTTACGAATAATAATAATGATAGCTGTCATTTATTGAGGATTTACTATGTGCCAAGAAATAGGAATGATATTAAAAATATTTAATAACACCAGTATGGCATGGGTCTCTGATAATCAAAGTGGGTATTTAGCCAGTCAGAATAGGTATATTGGCTGGATGTCATCCCCTTTATATATAGCTGAGGGAACTAAATCTCAGAGAGTTTACCTAACCTTGTTCATGGACATTTTCTAAGAGGTAGTCAGGATTTGAACCCAGTCTATTTGACTCTGAAGACTGTCTTCTTTTTTTTTTTTAAGACTATATCTTTTAATTACTTTCCACTACTCGATAATGACAAAGGAGCCAAGAAAAATCGTAAGCTGTAATTTAGTGTATAAGGCTATTTTTCCACTATCTTTTGAGTAACTTTATTTGTTGAAACTGCAGTTTGCTGCTGATAGGGTTATTAGATAATCTAATTCTAGAAGAGAGAACTCTCTTAACTGACCACCCTTACAAGCCAGCTTTGCCATCAGTGAATACTGTACTAACATCTGTACATATAAATAGCAGTGTAGGTTTAAGAGGCTTTCTTTTCTAAATTTAAAGTTTTATATAAATCAAAGCTGAAATGTTTACCTGTTCGCAAAATTAATTGGCTAAAAGACCGTTAATGTGATAACGGCTGGTTTTATCTTATATGGAGAGATGCCATAGTTACTGGCACCTGTCATGAGTCTGTGCTGTTGGTCAGGATCAGTTTACTTTTGAGTAATTCAGTTTTTAAAAATGTTGCTTTTTTTAGGGGCACCTGGGTGGTTCAGTTAAGCGTCTGACTTCAGCTCAGGTTGTGATCTCACAGTCTGTGGGTTTGAGCCCCGCGTCAGGCTCTTTGCTGACAGTTCAGAGCCTGGAGCCTGCTTTGGATTCTGTGTCTCCCCTCTCTCTGCCCCTCCCATGCTCATGCTCTGTGTCTGTCTCTCAATAATAAATAAACGTTAAAAAAAATGTTGCTTTTTAAACAACCTAGAATTTTTTTATTTAACTTAATTAATTAATTATTATTTTTAATGTTTATTTATTTTGAGAGAGAACAAGCTGGAGAGGGGCAGAGAGAGGCAGAGTGAGAAGAATCCCAAGCAGGCTTCATGCTGTCAGCCCAGAGCCTGACATGGGGCTTGAACTCACAAACTATGAGATCATGACCTGAGCCAAAATCAAGAGTTAGACACTTAACCAACTGAGCCACCCATGTGCCCCGCTACCTAGAATTTATTTTAGCGTATGGTATGCTAGGTGCTTTCTAGGATAGATAGTCTTAGTGTATTTGCTAACCCTTTGAGAGTACCATTTATTTTTATTTTTTTAAGTTTATTTATTTATTTGAGGGAGAGAGAGAAGGAGAGAGCTTGTGCGTGCTTTGGGGAGAGGCAGAGAGAGAATCCCAGCAATCTTTGTGCTGTCAGAGCAGAGCCTGAAGTGGGGCTTGAACTCATGAACCATGAGATCATGACCTGAGCCGAAATTAAGAGTCAGACGCTTAACTGACTGAGCCACCCAGGTCCTCTCTAGTACCATTTATTAAATCATTCTCCCTTTCCCTCCTTGTTCTGAAAGGTTATGTTATTACGTGTAGCATCTTAAGATGTGGTTGATTCTGTTTCCATATTACCTGAGTTGCTCTGTCAGTGATTTCTATACTAGTTCCATACTAATCATTTAAGTTATGATTGCTTTTAATATAGTATTGTTTGTAGTGATGTTTGTACATGGTAGTTAGTGCTGGTCTTCCCTCAGTATTCTTTTTCAGAGTAGGCGTTTGAGAAGCATTGAAAATCTTTTTATCTCTGATTCATTGAACATTTTAAACAAAAATGTCTAACGCTAAATATAGTCAGGATAATTTTTTTAATTTTTCTTCTCATTCTTTTTAAAAAATATCGATCGATTGATTGATTGAAAGAGTGCACACATGTGAGCATGGGAAGGACAGAGAGGGAGAGAGAGAATCCCAGGCAGGCTCCACAAACCTGTTGTAGGGCTCTAGCTCACAAACTGTGAGATCATGACCTGAGCTGAAATCGAGAGTTAGATGCTTAACTGACCAAGCCACTGACAGGCACTCCTTTTCTATCTCTCTCTCTCTTTTTTTTAATGTTTATTTTTAGAGAGAGAGAGAGAATGAGAGAGAGAGAGAGAGAGAGAAAGAATGAGTAGGGGAGATGTAGAGAGAGGGAGACAGAATCCAAAGCAGGCTCCAGGCTCTGAGCTGTCAGCACAGAGCCTGACACCAGGCTCAAACCCATGAAGCGTGAGATATGACCTGAGCCAAAGTCAGACGCTTAACCAAATGAGCCACTCAGGCATCCCTTCTCTCTCATTCTTTGTGTGTGTGTGTTTTACATCTCTCTCTGTAAGAGAGATAATCTTAATATCAAATATTCTTTAGAAAACCATATATATAGACCAACACCTGGCTCTCCATTTTTCATTCTCTCTAGATAGTAAAACACAAACAAAACTTTTAAGAGCTTTCTTATACAATATGTAAGCATCGAATGTATGGAAACATTGGACTGCTGACAAAATACTCCCCATCTCTCTTTGTCTCCTCAACTCAGCGTATCTTCATTGACTTCTCAGAAGTCAGATGGCCCAGTCCTGATACTGATGATGGCATGCTGTGTATGCAGAGCGGCACCGTGAAGATATCATCATTAGATGGGCATGCATACCTTTGTCTGCCGAGATCGCAGCTTGAATTTACAGTACAGTTTTTGTGTAAAGTAAGCCAGAAGCCAGATTCATCTATAGTATTGTCAGAAAAGAAGATTCAAGCCAGAATGGACAAACTAGATGAAACAGCAGGCAAAATCTGTACATATGGAAGTTTATCAAGACAGAGACTGAAGAATAAAGAAAACGAACTTTACTATCAGACCATGAAATCCAAGGAACCTTTGGAGAAAAAGAGCTGTGTAAATGGAGCCGAAGGGAGTGGCGAGCCACCTCTGCCTGGTACAAAACACACGTGTGTATACACGTGGGTGAAACAATGCTGGCCTGTGGCCTCCTGTCCAGAGGAATGGAAATATCCCTTGTCTTTAGCACTGCATTTGCATAATAAAATCAGCAGTGTGTCTAGAATTGATGCAGCCATCACCCAGAATAAAACTTTGACTTCTGATATTTCAGAGGAAAGAGGAAAAGAGGTTTCTGTTCTTCCCAGGGCCCTGTTACTCAGCTGTCCTGTCCCACACCTGCACAGGTAACGGAAGAACGGCTTATTTGTCATAAAGCTCTTGTCAGAGCCAGTCTTTATCTAAAGATAATTTTTCTTTTGTAATATTCTGCTACCATTCATAAGGAAAGTTCACTCAGTGAGCCAAAACTTTGCTAATAACCGATAGTAAAGAATTTCCCTAGCCAATGTGTTCCTTATGTGTCTTACTCTGTGTCCACGCATTGAGTGGTTATGGAAGGCTGACTATACGCTATATACTTTGTTAAGCACAGAGACTATAGAGATGTCTAAGCTATAGTCCCTGCTTTTTAGGAGCTTAGACTCTATTAAGGTCACTGTCACCGACAAGATGGTTAAAGTGTGGTAAGTAGTGGCACAGGGCTCTGGCAGTGAGCACAGAGAAGCCTCAGCTGCACCCAGTGGAGCCCGTTACCTTGTAGCTGGAGCATGGTTCCGACCGGTTGATGAGCATGGGTTCTTTCTTTCATACCTAGTCTCAGAGGCCACCCCTGTCTTTGGTTAGCTGACTATAAATCTATTTATGGAAATTTTTTGAAAAAAGGGATAAACGTGGAGAAGCCTCTGAACACCAAATATAAACCTTTTCTCTCCCTAAGAGGTGAATAAGCTAATGGTTACAGATTTGTAACATGAACTTCCATAAGTAGTAGAGTAATGTAGTAGCTAACACAAAGCGCGTACGTGCCGGGCACAGCTCTACTGTAGCTACTTGATTCTCATAGTAGCTCCATGAGGAAAGCACTGTCATTGCCCCATTTTGTTGAGGAATCTGAAACACAGGAACGTGAAATAATCTGAGCAGGGTCACGTAGCTAGTGCTTGTAGAATTGGGGTTTGAGCCCAGGTAGTCTCCCAATATGTATGTATTTGTTATTTAAATACGTATTTTAAATATGATTTTTCAGGCTGGTCATGATTATTTGGTTAAAATTGAAAGTTCTAGTATTATAAGTACACACTGAAAGAGATTTAGGCTTCTAAATTAACAATTTTCAGTAACTTGCCACTAACTTTGGATTAAAATCCATTATCTTTAAACATGGCTTAACAGGCCTTCCATTTTCTGGTCTCTTCCTACGTCTATGATCCTCACCACGTTTGCCCTTGCTTTTTCTACTCTTGCTAAACTGGACTTTTTACAATCTCTAGAATGCCTGTTCAAGCTTGGTTTCACCATTGCACCCACTCTTTCCTCTGCGAGGAGCACTCCTTTATCTTTCTCGGTTTGCTGACTTGTGCACGTCTTCTGGTCCCAGCACAAGCCTTTCTTCCTTAGGGTGGTTATCCCCAAGTTCCTAGACAGGATTAGGTTCTTCTACGTGTCCATAGCATCCAGTAATTCTCTTTTCTTTGTGTTCAGTGTTTACTACTTAACATCCCTGCTAGATAGGAATCTTCCCTGAGGGCAGTGACCATGTCTGCTTTTTTGGGTGTTATATCTGCAGTGTGCAAAGCATAGATATTGCAGGAAATATTTGTTGTTTGGATCCTTAATTTATGTAATTGTGCTGAGATTGAATAAGAAGATTGTTAAAAATACTGAAGGAAAAAAATCCATGGAAAAATAAGATTAGTTTTCAGTTCCTTCATACACTTTTATATTAATTTTTACTTTTCTTGGATCTAACAAGTTAAGCCAGAAATAAATGTTACAGTTGCCCTATTTGGTTGATTTCTAAAGGTAATTTTGTTGAGCAACCAGAATTAATAGCTTGTATTTTGTCCTTCACAGGTGGAATTTTTGTGATTCACTTTCACAAGGACAGTTTGATGAAGAATATTCCTATCCTGAACTAGTGAAAGTGGTTTGGTACAAAGGTGTGACTTATCGGTAAGGCACCAGTGTTGGAAGTATTTAATGATGTCTGAAGGGATGGGACTAGTCTTGCAGACAGACTCCCACAAAAGGACACAGTTTGGCTAGGGCCATCATTCTTATGTTTGGTCCTATGTTTTATAGGTCTTAAAACTTAGTTTTATTAGTGCACACAGGAGTCTTGTGACTAATTCACATTAACCACATTCACAAGATTTTTGTGACAACTCCAGAGCCAGTGAGGCTTAGTTTTGCTACTGAATGAAATACTTAGGTCAGTTATTTAGGATACCCCTTCCAAGCATCGGGGGATCTAGTTGTCTGAATTAGTCACATCAAAATGTTGCCTATTGAGCATGGAATTAGAGAAGATTAGAGGCTCCTCTGTGTCTGCACTATTCCATTGAATTATCCCTACCCCACCACAAAGTACACCTCTCTAGTGACTAGAATACTAATGTTGGCTAGATTCAGAGTTTTACTTCTATAAATAATGCTAGAATAGCATTGTAAGATTTTGTTCTTAGGGCTTTCCTTTTCTTGCATGAAAGCCCATCCCCTTCTGACAATATATTCTCATATATTTCTCAGTAAAAACTGACTTGGCTGAAGTTTTGTACATTATATATACCCACTACCTTGATTATACTTGGCTACTTCAAATATGATTAGTCACCTTCTCTTAGGGATGGCTCCTTTTACACATGGCTAATCTCATTCATCAGGTATAGATTCTACTAGTTTGATTATTAAAGAATTATCTTATTTTCAGGCTCTGGTGTTGTCATATTTAACTCCTTTGCAGTGGGCATTTCTTTGGTGACTAGTATATGCCAGCTACTATGATTGGCAGAAGGGACACCAGGATGGTAAGATGCCTGAGCTCCAGAAACTAGGCTTAGCTGTTGAAATAGATACATTAACTGATTCTGTGTGTTCTGTTTATTTTTTGCAAAAAACTTAATTTAGCCAGTTGGGTGCAAAGTATGAAATTATCTGTTTTGCTGGATAGGCAGAATTCCATATAGTACTTTGCTTTATTATTTTTTCTTTTTTGATTGCTCTCATTTATGTTTTAATCTTAATTAGAAAAAAAATTTAATGATTACTTTTCTTCCTTAGACTTACCCATAAAAATGTGAACTCAATAGAGATTTATCCTGGAGATGGCTCTGTTTTCAAATCTGAGGGAGCTTATTTTGGGAGCTATTTTACTTATTATTCCATTCAGGAAGGATCAGAAGAGGTAAGCTGACAATGAGTTTTCAGCTCAAGAAGGCTTTTGTATATAGCTCTTTCTAAATAATTCTGAACATACATAGGAAATTTGATCTTTATATAATATTGCTTGCCTACTACTATGCAGTCTGGAGAGTGAATACAATGTTACTGCCAGCTGTGGCACAGTGATTACTAACCACCTTATGTTTATTGCATTCTCCTCCTGTATTCTGCCAGTCATTTGCCTAAGTAATTTCCATTTATTTTTTTTTTTAAGATTTTATTTTTAAGTAATATCTACACCCAAGGTGGGGCTTGCACTTACAACCCCGAGATCAAGAGTTGCACACTGTACTGACTGATCCAGCCAGGTGCCCCAATTTGTGTTTAAATCAGAAGTTAAATTTAAATTTCTTATGTCATAGAATTCTAGAATTAGCATAGAATTATATGCTAAAACCAGTAGCATATCTTTGAATTAATATATGCACATTAAAAGCACATTCTTTTTTCCCCACCATGTAATTATTTGCATGTTTAAAATACCTCTTAACTCCTGAATCTTTATATACAAGTAGAAAGTTGAACAAGGTTGTTTTCTGTTGTTGAAATAGTGAAATATAACGATATATTTAATATATCAGGCCGAAATGTAATCATATGGATATATTGTCAATAGTCTAAATTTGCTTGTTCCCAATCTGACATTTGACATCCACCCTTATGTATGGATCACCATGGTATCACATGGCTTTGCTTTGCAGAATGGAACATAATATATATGTTTTCTTTTTATATTACAGTGTGGAATTTTGAGTGATAAATTGTTTATCACTTGTTCCATCTGTACTTCCCACTGCTCCCTCCACTCCCTATTTATTTTTAAGTAAATCCCAAATATCTGCATTCATTAAAATTTTAGAATGAATATTTCATTCATTTTATATATGTGTGTGTGGGGGGGTATGTATGTGTGTGTGTATATATATATACATATATACATACATATATATATATATATATATATATATATATATATATATATATACACACACACACACATACACACATACACACATACATACATACACGTATGCAGATTCCCCACTGGGTCCATTTGTAAGAAAGTATTCATTTATTCAATCAATACATCTTAACTGAACCTTCCTAGGCAGGCACTCTGCCAAGCACTGGGTGAAGACAAAGAACTCCTTCCCTCAAGGGTTCAAAGTTTAGTAGTCAGTCAGACAGGCCAAGAAGCACATGAAATGAAAGCATGACCACTGCTGTGTGTGCGTGTGCGTGCGTGCGTGTGTGTGTGTGTGTGTGTGTGTAGTACATGAGATCATCAAGTAAACAGGCAAATAGAGTGGGTGTGTGCAGTTACACTGCTGACTGCTGTGTATTGAGAGTTTGAAAAAGTACAAGATAAATACTGTACATCTTCCTGGAGCTTCAGTTTTACTCAGAGGTGTCAGGGGGAGGGATGATAATTTTCATACTGAAGCAAACGTATCATGGAGGAGAACATGAGCTTTGGGATAAAACAGAACTTCCAGATGACCTGTGCTTTTGTGGTAGACTGCTGAGGGCTTCACTCTCAGACCTCTGTCCACTTGAGTAAGAGATTTAGAAACAATTGGCTGTCTTTTCAGGATAAAATTATTTGCTTCTTACCTTAACCCATACTCTAAAAATAAATTCCAGAAGGGTTAAAGGGCTAAATGTAAGAAACCAAAGTTTATCATTGTTAGAAGAAAATCTAGAAGAACAGTGTTTATAATCTTGGGGGAGGGAAGGTCTTCTTAAATACAGTACAAAACACCAGAAGGCACAAAATAAAAGTTTGGTAACCTTGGTAAACTTATGTTAAATTTTAAATATTTAATTTTTGTTAAATTAGATAAAGCCAAAAAGTCAAAGGTCTGGAAAAAACTATTCTGTACTATAAATCAGTAATAAAAAGACCAAAAAAATAAAAACCTCTCATAGAAAAATGAATAAACAATAAGAATGGTTAAGCCATAGAAAAGGCAATATAAATAACTTATAATATTTGGAAACCTGTCCAACTTTACTGCTTGCATCAAAGAAATGCAAATTAAAATAACAACAACATAACATTTTTCACTCATCAAATTATCAAAAGGTTGTTAATATCTATTGCTGGCAAGGGTGAGGGGAAAAGGGTGCTTTCGTAGTACTGGGTTGGAGTGTAAATTGATTTAGCCTTCGTGAAGGACAGTTTGATAATATCAAGTTAAATTGGCTAGAAATTCTGCCTCTAGTTATCTATCATAGAAGAATATTAACACATATATATACAAAGAAATACAGCCAAGGATATGGAGTGTGGCATTGTTTGTAGGAGCGAAACACTAGAAGCAATCTAAATGTTCCTCAGCAGACAGATGGTGAAATGAGAGATGGTCAGATTACAGGGTGCTTTTGTGGTGGCTTAAAAGAATGAGGAAGACATAGATGCATAGAGAGATGGAAAGATCTTCAAGGCACTGTGAAAAAAGAAAGTTGCAGAAGAACATGTACAACAATATCTTCTGTGTAAAAAACAAAAACAAACCCCAAACCCAAATATGTTACTGTGTATAATACACATGTAAATGCACAGGGAAAGATTTGGGCAGGTAAAAACCAAACTGAAGCAGTTACTTTTAGGCGGGAGGAGCAGGGAGTGTGGGATTTTGTGAGGGAGGAAAAGTAGGGAGGGACTTAAATATATTTTCCTAACTTTCTTTTTTTCCAAAAACATAAAATAAAATAGTAATGCACTGTTACTTGCATAATTAAAATTCTAAGTAGGAAAGATTGTCAAGGGCTCATGATGTAAGTGCTCTCATAGAGATAAGAATGTGGTGCTTTGGGACCACATAAGGGGAGGGGCACCTGACCCAATTTTGGAGAAAAGTCAACTGCAGGAAGAAATGGCTGAGCTAGGAGATTTTCTTTTCCTTTCCTTTTTAAGTAATATCTACATCCTGTGTGGGTTTCAGACTCACAACCCTGAGATCAAGAGTCGGATGCTGTATCGACTAAGCCAGCCAGGTATCCCTAGGACCTATACTTTTAAAGGAGTTATACAAAAGAGGGATGAAGGTTGGAGGAATATATCACTGAGGGAACTACTTGTCCAACTCTTTGCATGTCTGGCTTCCTATCATTAAAATTTCTATTTAAATGTCATCTCCTGGGGCACCTGGGTGGCTCAGTCGGTTAAGAGTCCGACTTTGGCTCAGGTCATGATCTCACAGTTCGTGAGTTCGAGCCCTGCATCGGGCTCTGTGCTGACAGCTTAGAGCCTGGAGCCTGCTTCAAATTCTATGTCTCCCTCTCTCTCTGCTCCTCCCCTCCTCATGCTCTGTCTCTCTCTCCTTCAAAAATGAATAAAAACATTAAAAACAAATAAATGTCATCTCCCAACTATCCAAATTAAAGGAGCTACCTTTGACACTATCATGATACCCTCCTCTTTTCTTCTTCATAGCAGTTAGTGCTATGTGACATTTTCTTACTGATCAATGTTTGTTTGCTAACCCACTCTAGAAGTAAGCACTGTCTTGTTCAACGCAGTATTATTGCTAGAGCATAGAACAGGTAGATAAACTCACCTAACTGGAGGCTAGAGCCTGGGGCAAGGATGGAGTGTTGAAGGAAAAGAAAATGCTATAGATAGAGAATGCTGTAAAGAGAGTATTGAGGGGAATTTCCAGGGAAGAGACTAAACCACTAAGTTGAGCCAGCTCATAAATGGGGCATGAGAAACCATACTGCTTTTGCACAAGTGCTGAAGGATTAAAATACGGAAGTGACATCATATTTTTGTTAGGTCATTTCAGAGGAAGATAAACTGGAGTGGGAAAGAGATAGTAGACCAGTTAGAGGACATTGATAGCAGTTCAGGGAAGAAAGTATGAGGAACCAGGCAGTGGTAATGAGAATGAAAAGCTAGGAATGGACACGAATATTAAGGAAACAGAACTGATGACTGACTGGATATTGGGGATGAGGAAGGGGTTGAAAATGATGGCAAATTGTTGAATAAATCAATGAGTGGTGGTGCCAGGCTCTGTGTTAAACCAAAATTTTATCAAGTCTAAATTGTTTTGATGACGGTTGCTTTTGATCTTACCAGGAGGTGTCAATAAAACATTTAAATTCTCTTATATCTCAAACTCACCTACCTGAAAGTAAGATACTCTTACGATGCATCCAGATTTCAAAGAGGCTAAATTAGGAAAACTGAGTATCTTAGAATTGAAATAGGGTAGTGGAAAAGACAAGAACTCTCAAGGAACTCAGTATCCAATGAAGAAAGATGTAAATAGTTAAAATGCATTAGTTTGAGTGCCTGTCATGTACTAAGGCACATTGCTAACAAATGCTAGGGATTCAGACAGAGGTCAGAAGAACAGATACAGCCCCTACCTTCATGAAGCCCCATTCTAGCAGGGAAGACAGACACTTAATAAAAAAACTATGAGATTGAAATTATGATGAAAACCAAAAAGCAAGAGTGGTGGGTGCGGTGCTTGTGGACGTAAGTAGGGGATTTCACCTATTCTGGGTAATGGCTTCCTGAGAGCAAAGAAACGCAGGAGTTAGACAAAGGAAGATGATGGAGGAGAGAGCTGAGATCCAGGTAGAGAGAACACACCACAGGTAGATCTGAAGTAGAGAAGGAGAAAATGCAGATTTTGAAATGAAGGTAATTCCATTTTTGACACGTTGAAGTTGAGATGTCTTTGTGATATTCAGTGGAGAAGCCTCATAGAGATTTAGATATTCAAGTCTATAGTCCAGGATAAAAGAGGAGGGACTATTTTTTGAGTAACTACTCTATGCTGAATTCTGGCCTGGGTGCTTTATGTATGTATTACATCATTAATGCTCAAAACAATCTAGATGGTAGGTAGTATCCCCATTTCACAGGTTATAGGCACTTAGGTTTACAAAAAGTTGCGTAAACCTGCCCGTCATTATAGTTAGTAAGAGGCACCTGTGATTTGAATCCAGCTTTGTCTTCAAAGCCTGTCTTCTCTCACTGATGGTAAAGTATATATGGGGACTATGTTCTCTTGTGGTTCAAATTAGATCTGTACAAGCCCTCAAGCCTTAAAGGCTTAAAAAAAAAAAAAAAAAAAAAAGTCTGAGAAAGGATACTCAAAAGGAATAACAAATTTTTTTTTTAATTCAGAAAGCTGAGCTTGTAAATAATGTTGTCTTCTATAAACTGTAGCGATAGTCCTTCCATTAATAAAATATGGCAAAATTGTATATTTGTTCAATTACAATTGTGTTTTTGTTTTTTAAAGTTTATTTATTTTGAGAGAGCGAGAGCAGGGAAGGGGCAGAGAGATAGAGAGAGGGAGAGAGAATCCCAACCAGGCTTTGCACTATCAGCACAGAGCTTAACATGGGGCTCAAATTCATGAAATGTGAGATCATGACCTGAGCCAAAATCAAGAGTTGGACACTTAACCTACTGAGCCACTTAGACGCCCCTGTTTTTGTTTTGATCTAAAGGGGAAAGGCGGCTTGTAAGTTTTCTGCTAATGTGTAGGAAAATTAGTTCTGTTGCTATATTAATTTAAATATAGCCAAAACTTAAATTGGACAGTATGTTATAGGGTATTAGAATATAACTTTTGTAACTATCCATAAGGAATGCTAGACTTAAAAAAAATGGGACAATGGAAAAGCATAAAATACCTTTAAAAATATTATGGGCTTTTGGTTAAGTTAAAATAACTGCTTGCCTTGTCACAATGTAAATACATATTTCAAGAAAAAATAATAATGGCCAACATTTATTATTGAGATATTTTAAATTAATTTTCAGAAAGAAGAGAAAACTTATTCAGTAAATAACCTTCCTCCTGATAGACCAGGAAGTCTGATCTCTGTGTGTTCTCTAATTAAACAGGCAACCAGGTAAGTTTTTCACATTCACCTGACTGAAGTGTTGTGTCTGAGAACCCTGATACATTTTCTAGTGGTTAGGGTAAGAGTAAGAAATGGTAGGTACAGTGGAAATATGTGTCTTTGGTAAAATCTGTCAGCTTTTCTGGTCTCTTCATCCACAAAATAAGGTAATCACATCATTGTAAGAGTACTGCTGGCTTTGAAATTTAAAGCTAAATGTGGAGAAGCATCCATATATAGCAAGCATGCACAGTTAGGAAGTAAGTGCCTGTTCTCTGGGTGAGTGCATCCTTATGGTGTCTTGGAATCAAGTTAAGGATTTGATGATACATTTAAAATTTTCATATACTTCATTATCCTCAGAGTAATAAAGATTCTGAGAGTATACAGAAGATGAAGTGCAGTTCAGTTCTTCGGTTCATATGTTTTTTTTTTAAATTCTAATTAATCTGTGGCAGTCAGAAGCATGAAAGTGTATTCCTGAATTAAATTATTAATTTTTGCAAACTTATGTCTAAGCAACTTCCAGAGTAGATTTGAAGGAACAGAATTGGTAATTTGATTTTTTATGGATAGTTGATTCACCTCCCCAGCACTCTTAGACTACACTAAACCTTTCAGGTGCTGTGAAACCATCACCTCCTAGAAAGGAGCACCTGAAAATTGTCTCCATTTGGAGTCATTTCATTACTAAAAATGAGAGGAGTAACCTATGTAAGATTAACACAAAGGGAAGCAATCACCTTCTAGGGGATTAAGGACTTCTGGAAGAAAGGAGTTCCAAATGTATTTTAGTGGAAATGAATTACTTGCCTAACATGTTGTATAGCAGTAAGAATGCATTGCTAGAATTGGAAAATGTGATTCTTTGCAAATGTTTAAGCAGTATTTTTCATGTTCACAGAATTCTTCAGCACTGTGCGAAGACAAGGCTTTCTTTAAGCCATAACTATCGTATATGCTGCTGGAAAATGGTATCTTAAAATTATTATTATTTATTTATTTATTATTTTTGAGAGAGAAAGTGTGTACATACGCAAATGCACACGGGGGAGGGGCAGAGAGAGAGGAGACAGAAGGTCCAAAGCGGGATCTGCACTGATAGCAGAAAGCCCTATGCAGGGCTCGTACTCACAAACTGTGAGATCATGACCTGAGCTGAAGTCGGGACATTTACCTGACTGAGCCACCCAGGTGCTCCAAAATTATATATATATATATATATATATATACACACATATATATATATACACGTATATATATATACACGTATATGTATATATATACACACACATATATATATACACGTATATGTATATATATACACACACATATACACATATATATATATATACATATATTTATTTATTTATTTATTTATTTTTGAGAGAGAGAGAGAGAGAAAGAGAGAGAGAGCACTCATGTGAGTGGGAGAGAGGCATAGGGAGAGGGAGACAGAATCTCAGATAGGTTCTACACCTATCTGTACACCTATCTACACCACAGGAGCCCAGCGCCAGGCTAGGTCTCATGTCCTTGAGACCATGACCTGAGCTGCAATCAAGAGTCAGATGCTCAACCAGCTGAGCTACTCAGGAATCCCTCCCCCTTTTTCTTTTTAATTTTTTTTAATGTGTATTTATTTTTGAGAGAGACAGATCATGAGTGGTAGAGGGGCAGGGAGAGAGAGAGGGAGACACAATCTGAAGCAGGCTCCAGGCTCTGAGCTGTCAGCACAGAGCCCAATGCGGGGCTTGAACTCACAAACTGCAAGATCATGACCTGAGCTGAAGACGGATACTTAACTGACTGAGCCACCCAAGCATCCCTATTAAAATTATTTTAAAAGCAAGATTTTTAAAATTGTTTTATTGTTTACATACATATCTCTAAGTTCAAGTTACTTTCATTGAAGTCATGTGAGAAATTCTTTGTAACATTAATATTGGTTTATTCAGAAAAATATCCACTTACTAGGTAAACACTGCAAAATCTGGCTCTTATGTTATACTTTGCCTATAATTTGTTTTGTTTCTTTTTTCTCAGTGGAGGGGGAAGGGCAGGGAAATTGATAAGATTTGAAGTATGTCAAAATGTGGTTATTATAAACTATGATAGTACAGTATTCTACTCTATTTCTGTAACTGTAAAAGTAATTTCTTTAACATGGACTTAAAGGAAGTGATTCTCAAACTTTGAATTCTGTATCTGTACTAATTTAATTATAAACCTATATGTTGCTGTACTTCCTAAGTTTTGTCTGTGTTCTAAAATTCAGAACATGAATTTTTCAAAGACTAGAACTTAATCTGCTTGTAATAGACTAATTTGGCTATCCACTTCTGGAAAAGTGAAGATATATATAAGGATTCTACAATATTCAACTTCTGAATAAAGTTGCCTCAGAGTTTATTAATCATTTAAGTCTTATCAATGGATAACTCTCTTTCCTGCTGTTTTTGTTTACTTGGTTTTAGGTACCTGGGATAAATGATAGCAATATACTGCCTTTACTTTTGAGAGAATCGCTCATACCCAGTGTGGGAAGATTTCTTGCATACTCTGATGACAAAGTACATGCTCTCTTTTTAAATGGCATTACTCTAACCCTAAATTGGAATTTCAGCTCTTTTACTGAAAAAAGACAGGTGATTATATTTCATACTGAAATCTACTTTTTTATTGTTTCTATCAGTGGAAATAGAACAAAGAAAATCAAGTACCACACTATCTCAAATTTTATTTTTTGAGATGTAAAATCTGTCAAGAGGCTTTAGTGATCTCATTGGATTTCCTAGCAAAAATCAGAAAGGTGTAACAAATAATCATTTTTATAAAGGCAACTGATTATATAGAGAAGGACCAGAGTGGTGGTTAAACAATACCCATAATCCATGTAAAATATAATCTTTAAATTAGTCAAAATAAAGTTTTAATGATTCATCTACATATTTTTTAAATTGATAATGTAAAAGAGGCTTTTGTTGTGAGTTTTGTCTCAGTTTTAGAACGATAAAACTTGTTTTTCCCTCTTTTCTGCTTAAGGTAAATCAAGGTCTCAACTTAGCTTGGTGTAAGTTAACTTTTCCTGATGGGAAAGATCAGTTAATTCAGATTGAACACCCTGGACCATATGAAAGGTACTGAAAAGCAGTTTTAAAAACTATTTTTATGATGGTAAACAGTTTTCTGACAGAGGGGAAGCATATAAACCTATTTAAATGTTATATTTTTAGTTTTTTCAGGTAGATATTGTGCATGTATCATTTCAGCAGATTTCAGAGTTTACAGAAGTATTGGCATCTTGCATAACTAAATAAATCAGATCATTTTTAATCATTTCCATTTGTATTCAAGTGGTTTTTCAAAATGAGTATTTTCGATACACTGGTCTTGCTGTGGAAGTTGGACTGTGGTCAGTTGTGTTAACCGATTAATTAATCCCCTAACCTTTTGAAATAAGGTTTGCACAAATAACTAAAGTTATGTATATTTCTGTGACGTGGAATAAAATTAATTCAGTGATGCTTTTTCTTAAGATGGAGAAGATTCTTAAAATCCATTTTTATGAACATGCTTTTTCTCTTTTGGTTTTATGTAATTTGTTGTAATCAGTCTACTTGTGATGTTCTCGGCATGTTAGTGATTGTATTTGAGAATGTTCATGAAAGAATTGCTTTTTTACCTCATGAATTTATTTTCCTGTTGGGATTTATTGCATTTTGGTGTAAATGCTCCAACATTCATTGCTAGTTTGAATAATTTGCCTCAAAAATACAGAGCATCTGGGTGGCTCAGTCAGGTAAGGGGCTGACTCTTGATCTCGGTTCAGGTCATGCCTGATCTCACAGTTTGTGAGATTGAGCCCTGCATCGGGCTGTGCACTGATGGCATGGAGCCTGCTTGGGGTCCTTTCTCTGCCCGTCTCTCTCAGCCCTTTCCCCACTCATATTCATTCTTTCTCTCTCTCTCTCTCTCTCTCTCTCTCTCTCTCAACATAAATAAATAAATAAATAAATAAATAAATAAATAAATAAATAAGAAAAAATGCAGTGTCTTTGACAAACATTACTATTTGTTTCAGGCCATCACTTGAGATCATTTGTTTTATTGAACTTGATACTTGTTTTGTATACTGAATGAATTATATATAATTATACATTTGTGTATATGTGTGGGAATTAATGGCTGTGTTCTGGTTTAAATTTTAGAAAGCAAATGCTCACTTAGTCTTAATGTGTAAAGACATTTTCATTATAAAACATAATGAAATTTATTTCACTTTGGAGAATTTAGACATTTGAATTTGAATTTTGAATGAAATCCAAGTATTGCTTTGTTATGATTTTTAAAGCCTGTCTTTATTGGGGCACCTGGGTGGCTCAGGCTGTTAAGTATCCGGCTCTTGATTTCAGCTCAGGTCATGATCTCATGGTTGGTGAGATCGAGCCCTGTGTTGGGCTCTGTGCTGACAGTGCAAAGCCTGCTTGGGATTATTTCTCTTTCTCTCTCTCTCTGCCCCATCCCTGCTCATGTTCGTTCTCTCTCTCTCTCTCTCTCTCTCTCTCTCTCAAAAATAAATTAATTTTAAAAAAGAACTTATAGAAACATCTTTACTAATCATGAATATGAGTAAATCATTTTATTCTTTTTTTTTTTTTTTTAAATTTTTTTTTTTTCAACATTTTTTATTTATTTTTGGGACAGAGAGAGACAGAGCATGAACGGGGGAGGGGCAGAGAGAGAGGGAGACACAGAATCGGAAACAGGCTCCAGGCTCCGAGCCATCAGCCCAGAGCCTGACGCGGGGCTCGAACTCACGGACCGCGAGATCGTGACCTGGCTGAAGTCGGACGCTTAACCGACTGCGCCACCCAGGCGCCCCTAAATCATTTTATTCTTGATGAATAATGAAAAAAACTTAACTTTTCCATTTGCTTTGAAAAAGACACAAAAAATTTACCAGTAAATGCCTCACTTTGGAATTTTTTTCTTTATCATTTTTCCCCAAGTTGTCTTAATGATTTTTCCTTTTTAAAAAATGTTTTTAAAAATACTATACAACTTCATTTTTCAAATATTTATTTTAATGTTTTCAATCTAGATATGTGACAGCAGTCATATCATGGTGCAGAAGCCTGACCCAGACTAATCAGAGAGAGATGCCCACACATTCTTCATCTTCTATTCTTGAAGAAAATTGGTATTTATATTTCTTTTAAACTTTATCTGTGTAAAAGAGTCACAAAAATTAAAAATGTCAAATGCTAAGCTCTGAGACTCTTTTCTGATAGCTTAAGCTTGAAAATAATTTATCTTTAATCAGATATTCAATTTATTACATTACATCGTATTTTATTTTATCTGAAGTTCAGAAAACTGCATTGAAAACTTCTTACCAAAATGGGTGATTCTTTTTATATGATAAATTCATCCTGAAAACTTTAGGGAAAAATTTAAAGGAGACTTTTTAAAATTTTAGCAATATTAAAAGAAGTAAAATGTTGACTAACTTTCAGAAAAAATTGATTTTGAAATCATTTTTATCATATTAATTACCTCCCCCAAATCAACTGGCAAATCAACAAATAAAGTATTTTAGTCCATCCTACGTGCCCTTCAGTGTGCAAGGGGACTAGAACTGGGCTTCAAAGGAATATTTAGGGAAATGAATAAGATATTTTAGGGAGGGAGCAAGGGTAGAGGTAAAAAGTATATTTTGTCCTGTGGAGACAGTGAAAAAATGTTTTTATGGAGCAGATGCTATCTGTTAGGGTGTATTGTGGGTTTTGAAGAATAAGAATAGATCTTGTGATCAATAGAAAAGCTCACACTTGATGGAATTACGAGTTCCTAGGTGGAAAAAATGACAGGAAGAAAGGCCCTTAGGAAGGTTAGTATCACTGAGAACATACTCTGAATATACAGGTATCCCCTACTTTTTGGAAGTTTGCACTATGCCGCTTCACTTACATGAAAGACCTACATTAGCATGTCCCCATTTTTCTACAGCCATACCACCCTGGATGTGCCTGATCTTGTCTGGCCTCGAAAGCTAAGCAGTGTTGGGCCTGGTTAGTACTTGGGAGTATGTTCCTGTCTTTGCTAACCAAAAAAAATTCGAGAAGTATTTTCGCTTTCAAGGAAAAAGGCAAAAAGTGAAAATAGCATTCTGCATTTGTTTAGCAGCGAGCTCTTACACGGAGGCAGCTTGCACCCCCAGCAGGGAGCATGGTAGCTCTGAGCTCCTTACCTGAGAACTACACTCCCGCATCTCAGCTTCAGTCTGCCATAGCTTTGAACTGTGTCTGTGAGCCTTTGTGCTTTATCCCAGTTTATTTTGTGCATCCATTAGCAAGATGGATCCTTAGGTGTCAGAAAAAGCCTTGAGAGGTTATGTTTTGGGTGTGGGAATGATCAAAACATTTTCCATAAAAATGAATGGCAATTGTTTTTTCACTTTGTGCCATTTAAGTTTATGAAAGTTTTCATAGAACACTCTACCATTGGATAGTGGAAGAAACCTGTATTGGAAAAGAGGGATACCAGGAACAATTTAGGAAGCTTTAAAGTGGTTTGCAAGGTGTCTTAGCATAGCATGGTGAAAAAATACAAACATTAAGCCTAATTCTCAACACCTTTTCCTAAGTGACTTAGAGAAAGAGGTCGAAATCAAATCAGTAGATGTTATTTGAATATGTTAGGTATCCTAAGGGTTCAGCTTTCCAGATCCTCCATTCTTCAGCTACAGTCTGTTTGGGAGCAGAAAAATTGCCCGAGTAGCTAGCAAAAAACATAGTTGGGATGAAAGGGAAATTATGTATGACGATAAAATTGGTCACTTCATTGCTCAGCTGACAAAGTTTGTAAGATGCTAGCCTTTTTACATGAAGACTTTGAAGAGGATAACTGTAAAGACAACTAAAAAGTGAGGGCATGAGAGAAGTGCATATTGGTGAGAGCAGCCACGGGTGGAAGCAAAAAGGAGCAGCAGAAAGACAAAGGAATTGAGGAAGAGTAGGGAGAGGAGACGCAGTCCAGTCGCAGTCGCTTACAATAGCTCCATTTCCCTTGCAAAGCCTAACACATCTCCACTCTGATTTGTTTTCTTGTCAGAGAAGGTTGAAGGAAGAGAAATGACTGCACAATCGATAGCTACCTAAATTGTATTTCAGTATTTTTTTTCCAGCTCACCTTCTATTATTTATTTACTGATTCAACTTCTTAATAGGGATGCTAGTCAAAAATAGTACAGAAGAGAGTTCATAAGAAGTTGGGTCATCATATGAGCAACAGCACTAAAGGTAGTTTGTATTGTTGCTTACAGCCAGAAAAATGTCGTATGTGGAAAAAAAAGATGTTTTTCAGTGATGAATAATTAGCAGGCCTTGGAATAAGTCATATCGAAGTCTTTACCACAGATGCTTAAAATGTTGAAAGATCTCTTTCATCCTTCATCCATAGACGAGAGTACAACGAAAGAGTACAAATTGACAAGGAGGTGAATACATTCCACTATAGTAAGGCCAGTAAAGCAGACAAGTTCCATGAACTGTGAAGACTTTTCTAGTGACTTGAATAGAGAGATGTTTTAGATATTAAAGTCTTCATTAATTTTACAGTGAGCTAGTTAAGTTACCCTATTTTCTAGTTGTGTGCCACTGCTCACATTTCATTCTAGCTTAATGAGGAAAAAGAGAAAGGATACACACGTCAGAGATTCTGCCCTCTACCCATTACCATTTGTCCCAGTGTCTGTTTCTGTGGAACATGGTAAGAGTTAATGTTCATAATGTTAACCCTTCTATTCAAGGAGAAGAGAATATGTAATATACTGTGTTTAAGAAAACAATGAAATGAGTAAGTAGTCTATTCCAGAAGAAACTTAATAGAAAATACTTACATTTTGACACCTAATTCAACTGTAAAAACTTGGCCCCCCAAAACCATCTGTTTCTGAAGGGTTCCATATAAATGAGGCCTTACTTATATGTGCAAAGTACAGAAGAAAAAGAAAAAAATCCTTTCTCCTGAAAAAGACAATCTAGGTATGAAAATCAGAAGGTTAAAGAGTTCAAGAGATTACAATGAGTATATGATTAGTTAACAGTGCTATAGAAATTCAAGGAAGGAGAGAACACTTCTTTCAGAGAAGTGATAGGATTTTAGTAGGTTTTTAACTTTGACTAAACTTGGAGGAGGAAAGAAGAGGGTATACCAGGTGAGTATTAAAAAAGTTGTAGCAGGCGGGATCTGTGGGTAGATAGGTGGACAGAGGAGTGGGGCCTGGAACTCCAGCAGGATATGGCCGAGGGAGAGAAGAGTAGGAAGTCTCCAACAGAAAGCCCCGATTTTAGATGTGATATCTAGATTTTCATTCCAGTTTGTTTTTGTCTTTTCTTGTTTAGATATCAATCTTTAAAAAAAAATTTTTTTAATGTTTTTTTTGAGAGAGAGAGCAAGCGAGCATGGGGGAAGGGGCAGAGAGAGAGGGAGACGCAAAATTGAGGCAGGCTCCAGGCTCTGAGCTGTCAGCATGGAGCCCGATGTGGGGGCTTGAACTCATGAACTATGAGATCATGACCTGAGCCTAACCGACTGAGCCACCCAGGCACCCCTCGATTACCAATCTTTTAAATTCTTGCATTTCAGTAAGAAAGCTACCTTTTTATGGATGTTATACAGTTTATTGACCTAATATTTGCAAATTATCTGTTTGGGCAGATAAAAGTATGTAATAGTGCAGTTTCATATGAGAGTTTTTTTTCTTTTTATTTCCTTTTTTTTTTTTTTTAACTTTATAATGTCTCTCAAGTTATGGCCATGTACCTGTGCCACTGAATTTCCAGAGTGTAGCATTTTTTTTTTTATTGTACTTCAAATAGAAAAAATAGTTATATAAAAAAACTTCAAATAAATAGAAAAAAATAGTTATATAAAAAAAAGTTGGGGCATCTGGGTGGCTCAGTTGGTTAAGCATTCGACTTCAGCTCAGGTCATGATCTCATATTTCACAAGTTCGAGCCCCGTGTCGGGTTCTGTGCTGACAGCTCAGAGCCTGGAGCCTGCTTCAGACTCTATGTCTCCCTCTCTCTCTGCCCCTCCCCCGCTCATACTCTGTCTCTCTCTCTCAAAAATAAATAAAACATCAAAAAAAAAAATTGTTTTTAAGTTGTGGCAGGAATGCCTGTTACCTTCAAACATCAATACCTGATTCAAAAGTCCTTGAGGTGAGGACCTCTATTCACTTACATTATTCATTAAAAGCACTCAATAGCAGGGAGCCTAGGTGGCTCAGTCAATTGAGTGTACGACTTGGGCTCGGGTCATGATCTCATGGCTCGTGAGTTCGTGCCCTGCATCAGGCTCTGTGCTGACGGCTCGGAGCCTGGAGCCTGCTTCGGATTCTGTGTCTTCCTCTCTCTCTCTGCCCCTCCCCCACTCATGCTCTGTCTCTCTCTCTCTCTCTCTCTCTCTCTCAAAAATAAATAAACATTCAAAAAAATTTTTTTAATTTAAAAGTACTCAATAGCTATCAGTTGAATCAAGTTGATTTGTTACTAAATAAAGCCAATATAGAGAGAATTCATATGCTCTACTGGCTGAACCAGACAGGCACCCATATAAAGAGAATTCTTAACTTCTGGGCACTTCTTTCTAAAATTCAAAACTTTATGAAAAAAAAAATCAAGTATGCTTACTTGAAATATTGTGGATATAAAAGATTCAGACAACTATCATTAACTTACTTTTTTTTTTTCTTTTTGCACAGGTCTGTGGCCTCTGAACTTGAAAAGATAAAGAAGTTTAACTGTATCCTTTAAACAGAATGTACTGTCCTGTATAATTACTCCCTTTAGGTTCTAGGCTTAATTCATGATTCTGTACTTTATATTAATCCATACTTATATATTCTGGAGCTTTACTGAATAACATTTAAGATGGTAATTTAAGATATATCTTGTCTAGGGGCACCAGGGTGGGTCAGTTGGTTAAGCATTCAACTATTTTCAGCTCAGGTTATGATCTCACAGTTTCATGAGTTCAAGCCCCATGTCAGGCTGTGTGCTGACCCTGCAGAGCCTGCTTGAGATTCTCTCTCTCTCTCTCTCTCTCTCTGACCCTCCCCTGCTCACCCTCTGTCTCTCAAAATAAATAAATAAACTTAAAAAACAAAGATATATCTTGTCTATAGAAGGTATATCATGTCAACATTTATACTTTTGAGTGAGTTTAAATAGGGCAGGGGACAGTGAACTAGGGTTAAGGTCTCCTATGGAGACTTTTTCACTTACATAATTATATTCTAAATTATAACAGACCTATGTCTGACTTTTTCTTTCTTTATTCTTAGGATATTTATTATTAAAAATTCTTTTATTTTTAATTTCTGCTTTATTGAGGTATAACTGACAAAATTGTAAGATTTAAGGTGTACGTTGTGGTGACTTGACACACACATATTGTGAAAGGATTACCCTGTCTTGTTAATAATGAACACCCATGTCACCTCACATATCTATATCTATATGCCCTATATCTATTCCTTCCTCTCCCCACCCTTTTTTTGGTAAGAACCTCTGAGTTCCATTCTTCTAGCAAACCTCAACCATACAACACAAGGTTATCTACTATAGTCACCATGTTATACATTATATCCTCAGACCTTATACAATTTAGAGCTGGAAGTTTGTCTTTTACCAATCTCTATTTTATCCACCCCCACCCCCTGGAAACCATTTTTACTGTTTCTATCAGTTTGACTTTTTAAAAAAATTCCACATATAAATGACACTGCAGTATTTGTGTTTCTGTCTGGCTTATTTCACTTAGCATAATACCCTCAGAATCCTGTGTTTTAAATGGCAGGATTTCCTTATTTCTCATGGCTGAGTAGTATTCCATTGTATACATCTACCATCTCTCTCTCTTTTTTTTTTTTAATTTTTTATTTTATATTAGAGAAAGGAGAGAGAGAGACACATGAACAGGGAAGGGGCAGAGAGACGGAGACAAAATCTGAAGCAGACTCCAAGCTCTGAGCTGTCAGCACAGAGCCCAATGCGGGGCTTGAACTCCCAAGTAGTGAGATCATGACCTGAGCTGAAGTCGGACGCTTAACCGACTGAGCTGCCCAGGTGCCCCTATACCATATCTTCTTTATCCGTTCGTTTGTTACTGGACACTTGGTTTGTTTCCATATCTTGGCTATTGTGAATAATGCTGCAATGAACATGGGAATGCAGATATCCCTTTGAGATCCTGATGTCATTTCCTTTGGATATATCTGCAGAATTTGAATTGCTGAATGGTATGATAGTTCTTTTTTTAATTTTTTGAGGAGCTTCCATACTGTTTTCCATAGTGTCTACACCAATTTACATTGGCACCAAGGTACACAAGGGTTCTCTTTTCTCCACATCCTTACCAGCACTTGTTAACTATTGTCTTTTTGAGGATAGCCATTCAAATGCATATGAGGTGAGACCTCACTGTGGTTTTGATTTGCATTTCCCTGATAATTTGTGACGTTGAGCACTTTTCCATATACCTATTGACCATTTGTATGTCTTTGAAAAAATATCTATTCAGTTTCTCTGCCCATTTTTTTATCAGTTTTTTCTTTTTGCTATTTAGTTGTATGAGCTCTTTATGTATTTTGGATATTAACCTCTTATCAAATATATGATTTGCAAATACATCCTCTGATTTCATAGATTGTCTTTGCATTTTGTTGATGGTGCCCTTTGCTGTGCAGAAGCTTTTAAGTTTGATGTACTTCCATTTGTTTATTTTTGCTTTTGTTGCCTTTGCTTTGTTATCAAATCCAAAAAAATCACTGCCAAGACTGATGTCAAGGACCTTACCCCATGGTTTCTTCTAGGGGTTTTATGGTTTCAGGTCTTATATTCAAGTTTTCAGCCCATTTTGAGTTGATATTTGTGTAGGGTGTAAGATAAGGGTCCAGTTTTGCCAGCACCATTTATTGAAGAGACCATCTTTTCCCCCATTGTATATTCTTGGCTTCTTGGTTGTAAATTAATTGACCATGTATTACGTGGGTTTATTTCTGGGCTCTCTATTCTGTTCCATTGATCTATGTGTCTATCCTTATCCCCATGCTATACTGTTTTGATTACTATAACTTTGTAATATAGTTTGAGATCAGGAAGCATTATGCCTCCAGCTTTGTTCTTAAGATTTGGCTCTTTGGGTTCTTTTGTGGTTCTGTGCAAATTTTAGGATTGTTTATTATGTTTCTTTGAAAAATGCTATTGGAATTTGATAGAGATTGAATTGTATTTGTACATTGTTTTGGGTGGCATGGACATTTTAACAATATTAATTCTTCCAATTTAGGAGTACAAAATAGCTTTCCATTTATTTGTGTCTTCTTCAGTTTCCATCATGAATGTCTTAGCATATAGATCTTTCACTTTCTTGCTTAAATATATTCCTAGGCATTTTATTCTTTTTGATATAATTATAAATGGGATTGTTTTCTTAATTTCTGATAGTTTGTTATTAGCGTATTTAATTGATTTTTTTGTACATTGATCATGAAACGTTACTGAATTTCTTGGTTCTAACAGTTTTTGGTGGAGTCTTTAGGATCTTCTATATATAATATCATATCATCTGCAAATAGAAACAGTTTTACTTTTTGTGACTTGAATTCCTTTTCTTTTTTGCCTAATTGCTCTGGCTAGGACATTATGTTGAATAACACTGGCAAGAGTGGGCATCCTTGTCTTATTCCTGATCTTAGAGGAAAAGCTTTCAGTTTTTCACCATTGAGTATGATGTTAGCTGTGGGCTAGTCATATGTGACCTTTATTATCATGAGGTACATTCCTTCTATACCCAGTTTGTTGACAGTTTTTCTACATCTATTGAGATAATCAGGTAATTTTTATCCTTCATTTTGTTAATGTGGTGTATCACATTGACTGATTTTCATATGTTGAAACATCCATGCATTTCTGGAATAAATCTCAGTTGATTATGGTGTATGATCATTTTAAGGTATTGTTGATTCCATTTGCTAATCTTTTGAGGATTTTTTTTGCATTTATATTCATCAGGAATATTGGCCTATAATTTTTTTAACATTTATTTATTTCTTCATTTATTTATTTATTCAAAAGCAATCTCTTCACCCAATATGGGGCTTGAATCTGTGACCCTGAGATGAAGAGTCATATACTCTTCTGACTGAGCCAGCCAGGCACCCCGATAATTTTTTCTGACCAGTGTTCTTGTCTGGTTTTGGTTGTCAGGGTAATGCTGGACTTAAAGATTTGAGTTTGGACATACTCCCTCCACTTCTGTTTTTTGGAAGAGTTTGAGAAGGATTGGTATTAATTCTTTTTCAGTGCTTGGAGGAATTCACCAGTGAAACCATCTGGCCCTGAGCTCTTATTTATTTGGAGGTTCTGGATTACTGATTCAACCTCCTTATTAGTGATTGATCTATTCAGATTCTCTCTTTCATGATTCAGTCTTGGTAGGTTGTCTGTTTCTAGGAATTTATCTGTTTCTTCTAGGTTGTCCAATTTGTTGACATATAACTGGGCTCATTTTCTTAAGAAACTTTTTGTTCTGTAAGTTCCCACCTCATTCATTTAAATTTATCTAATGATTTTTCTGTAATCCTATTCAAATAATAAAGTAGCTCTGCAACAGAGGACAGGTTTCTTTTCATTCTAGATCTTTTTTAAATTAAAAAATACAACACATAGATTATTTATATTCCTGTCACTCTTTTGTTCTTTTAGTCCCATATCACTTCTTCACTTAAAGGAATGTTGAGATTTTAATTCTTTTCATCTCCTATCACCAAATTTCCATCCAAATACACACACATACCTACTCTTTCCTTTCTTCTTCTCTTCTACTCTAACTAGTTTCTTTATCAATAAGGGGTAGACTTGATAAGTTCTAAAGTACCAAATCTATTATGAATCTAAGAGACCTTCCTAACAGAGAAATAATATTTTAATATGAAGACCAGGCTTTCTGAAATTAAAAGTACTTATATAATGAAAAATGTGGGGAAAAAACTCCTTAACTAAGCAACTTAGTGTTACTGGAGAATAGTGGTATCCTAAACCAGATTTCCAACAAAGAAAATGAACGGTCATCTGATCCTTATGAACCAAAACCTTCAGAAACCTTGCTGGAAGAAGTTAATGAAAAGAGAGTATCAGTGGCATTGAAAAAAACCTCTGAAATCCTTCAAGATATTGACTGTCTTCTATTAAATTCTAAAAAGTGAATCACAAACCTTAAGAATGTTGTTTCAAGTGACTAGTATTACTAGTAAGCCAAGAAATTACATATATTACTTCTGTGCAATGATTATATGAAAAAATGACAGTTAACTTTGGGGGTTACCTAACTTGTAAATTTTAAGATATATATTTATAATGTACCTTATTAATAAAGAAATATTTTAGAATTTTGAACAATTATTTCATATTTATGAAAAAAATTTATAAAATCATAGTTGTTACTGTTTTATCTTGCGGAGCATTTACTATTAATCCTCAAGGTTGTTTTTTTTTTTTTTCCTTTTTAAATATGCAGAATTTTGTGCATTTGGTCATTTGCTCTTTGGTGTCTCCAAATATTTTTCAACAGAACTGCCCAGAGAATTAGATCTTTAAATCATACAGGCAATATTGCTTCAAGCTAAGAATTGAGCACTTCATCAAAGACCAATTTTATCTGAATTGGCTTATTAATTTCTTTTGAACATCTGAAAAAAACTGATGCTATACAAGTGTGTGCAACTAAAATGAGCTCATCAAAAGTGCTGTTTATTAGAACCTTGCCAATTGGGAAATAACAAAACCACACACTAAAGAGACTTCAAGATTTGACAAATATAGCAAAAATATTCTGATTAACTTCTGATTTCTAGAAAAGACCAGCTTCTTGACATGGAAGAAAAAACACAGGAAACAAGGAGAAAAAGGAAATGAAGTAGAGCATAGATTAGGAGTGATAATGTCAGTGACTTGAATGGGCACAGTGTTCTCTTGATAGCT
This sequence comes from Neofelis nebulosa, assembly GCF_028018385.1. Classification (NCBI taxonomy): domain Eukaryota; kingdom Metazoa; phylum Chordata; class Mammalia; order Carnivora; family Felidae; genus Neofelis; species Neofelis nebulosa. The sequence continues at coordinate 35,360,751 of NC_080782.1, read as the reverse complement.
TCTCTCTGGGCTCCTTGCCACCTTTAAATCTCAGCACCAATTATTACTTCTTCATAAGGGCCTCCCCCATTAGTCTCTATTACATCACCCTAGTTATTTCCTTTATAGCACATACTGTAGTTGTACAACTTTTGTTTCTTTGTAGTCTAGATCCTTCGCTAGAACTTGAGCTCCATAAAGTCATTCTATAGCCTGTTACTAAACATGGTGTTCAGCACACAGAGAATTCAGTATGTATTGTAGAAATGAATCAGTGCCTTCGGGCTGTAGGCTGACTGCCCAGAAAAGAACTAACCCTTTCTCTTTGTTTTGGTTGCAGGAAGCCTTCCATGTTGTTCTTCTGTAGCTCTAGAAAGCCTGGAGTATAAGATGTACAATGCTGCCATAAGGGCAATGTGAAATTGTTACTACAATTGAGACAAATTGTCCTTATCATGACTAAAAGCACCCCATATTGTGGTTAATGTGTTCTTTTTGATTAGCTTTTAAACTATGTGAGTTAAATTGTGTATCGTTTTCCTCAGTTGAATCTTTTCCACTGGCTAAGGACCAAGAGTGTGGCAAGCAATGAAAAGTTCTATCACCGAGAAACTGAGTCACACTTCAGGGTTTTGTGAGAGGCCTAGGAGTTTGCTTGATATTGAAGATCTCACTTTCTACTACAGAATTCTCTTTCAACTCTATGATTAATATAATCCCACTACTACCCTTGCTTTCCATCTGACACTTGTTCTGAGAAACTGTAGGTAGGAAGAAGAAAGCAATGCCCCTCTTTGAGCCTATTCTTTTGGGCCAGTGCTTCCTAGAGCCAGTGCCAAGCTAGACATCTCCTCGGTGCTCACTCAGGCAAAAGACAGGCTGGGACCTGACCACAGTCCCATTAAAAAGCTGCATCTTGTGAGTTTGGTTAATTAGGGTCAAGCTACATTTTACGCAGTTTTTTCAGCTCCTGTGCGTTTAGCAGTCATGATTAAGCCAGGCCTGCCACTGCTGCTACAATAAAGTGTAGCACCCACTGTCCGCCCACAGAGTGGCGAAGTATAATTATCAAGAATTCCCCAAGGGGGCGTTGGAGCGCTATGGAGGAGCGGCCGACCCGCAAAGCCGCGTGGTGTCTCCGTCTCCTGAAAAACTCTCCGACGCCCAACTTGAAAGACATTTCTCTACCTCTTCGGGAGCCAAGACGGCCTGTGGCTACCAGCTCAAGCGTCTGAGCGTATGGCCTGTGCCTCCGACATTCGGTGAGGCCACTTCTGCTTTCTCAGCTTTCTGGCCGCCAGGGAGGGTGCATTATGGGTATATCGGCCAAGTCTGGGGCACGGCGCCGGCACAGCCAAGAACGAATGTTCAGGTTTGACAGAGGAAACCAACAAGGCACTTTGCACTTATCCCCCCACTATCCCAAAGGTCTCCTTATGGGGTACGGCGGGAGAAAACTGCAGGAACCCACCACCTCCACCAGCCGACCCCAGAGATTTCCGTTCCGGTCCGTTATGAATGGGGCCAGTATCCCGGCGTCCTCTCGGCGGACGTTTGGGTGTTGCTGGGGCCGCTCTGGCCGGCGTCCGGCGTCTCTATGGTGCCGGCCTAGGGGAGGGAAGAGAGGCGGGGCCGCCGTTTGTGCTGCGAAGGACTTCAACCTGAAGAGCTGAGGGTGGGTGCGGCTGAGCTCCGCGAGGGACTGGGCGGGAAGGGGACGCAGTGGACGCCGCGATACTGCGTCCTGAGGTGGGAGGCCGAAGCTCCAGAGTATGGATGGGGTGGACTTGCAGGGGCGGCGAGCGCGCGGGACGCGAGAGCAAGCGGGGTGTACTGGACCCGTGGGCCGTCACTGTCTGATAGTCCCGGGATCTGCTCGAAGTCCCGGCGTCTCCCTCAGGCTTCGTCGCGCCTTCGAGATTCCATAAGCACCGGGTCCTCCCCTAGGCTTTGTGCCCCGGCGTTTCCCTGGCCCAGGGCGGCGTGGCGGGGGTCTTGCCGGAGTTGCCCATTGCCCTCTTTACCAGGCACGGCAGTCCTGCCCGCCCCGGATCCCTGGAGGCGTGACTGTTAAAAGTGTGACACGGTCTCTTCCCTGCACATGGAACGTTTGGTAACGTTGACGCCAGGCCTTCTGCCCCATTTTCTTAATCGGCATTTTAAGATTATTGCATCACACCAGCCTTAGGAAAGAACGCTTTGGGAATTTGCCGAGATTTGAAATATACTGAGATTCAGAATTGTATGTTTTGTTACTAATAGTGTAGGAATTAAACATTTTATGTTCAGGCTATAAAAAGTTTCTGTGAAAGTGAGGATTTGTGTTTCCTTCCTTTGCAAATTAGCTGCATTAGATTGGGCATCTGCTCTAGGTATTGTAGCATTAAAAATATATATGTATTTGGGGCGTCTAGCTGGCACACTGGGCGGAGCCTGCTACTTGATCTCTGGTTTGAGTTCCAGCCCCACCTTGGGTGTAGAGATGACTTAAAGAAATTAAAATTAAAAAAAAAAATTAAATATATGAACTTTTGCAGCACCAACAGTGAAAAAGACTTCTTTGTAAAACAATACTAAAGGTAGTTGTTGGATTTGGGACTACGTTTACCTCAGGTTTTTATAAATATTTGTGTGATGAGAGAGGGAAGTAGGTGACATTTACATGGGGAATTTGTTAGCTCTTTGTTTTGGCAGAAATATTTGTCTAAGATTATTAATGCATCATAGTGTATAATTAAAGTAACTGACTATGTGAGTTAAGGAAAGATTACTACTATGTATACTTTTTTAAAAAATGTATTTAAAGTTTATTTTTGAGAGAGAGACAACATGAGCAGAGGAGGGGCAGAGAGAGAGGGAGACAGAAAATCCAAAGCAGGCTCCAGGCTCTGAGTTGTCAGCACAGAGCCCGACGCGGGGCTCGAACTCACAAGTGGTGAGATCATGACCTGAGCCCAAGTGGGACGCTTAACCGACTGAGCCACCCAGGCGCCCTACTACTATGTATGTATACTTTAAAGTCCCCATAGTTGATGACATTTTACTGTAATGGGATGGGGTGTGGCAGTTTTACCATTGTAGAAAGTGGCTACAAGTCATAAGGAGAAATTTATCATCTGGGTAACTGGTTGTTATGAGATGAGAAGTCATCCTAAATAATATGTTTAGTTCATAGGCTGAGGGTTGCTTCCTGCTTATACCTTGTATTAGTATACTGAAATATTTGTCGAATACCTTGTGCACATTGGGTTTTATGCATGACAGGTTTAAGAGAAAATTATAGTTACTAGTCTTAACAGAACTGCCTAACAAAAGTGACTATGTAGAATAAATCGTTATTTTACGGTTTTTGAGGTCCATTCTACTTATAGGGAAGGGGTAGGAAGTAGAAAAAGGTATGACGAAAAATGGATACACTTGGGTGTCCTAGTCAGAGACAGTAACTAAAAGGACTACTTTCATTAAATTTCGTTTTCCAAAAGAAAAAAAATTCTCTTTCTCATACTCAGAATCTAAGCCAGAGATGTTAAATATCTGCACTAATAATTGGAGTGGAATAGATGTCAGAATTGTATTTCTGGGACCATAATTATATTCTTTTAACTTTTTTTAATGTTTATTTTTGAGAGAGAGAGCACGCGCGAGAGAGCCAGAGCATGAGAGGGGGAGGGGCAGAGAGAGAGAGAGGGAGACAGAAAAGCTGAAGCAGGCTTCAGGCTCTGAGCTGTCAGCACAGAGCCTGACGCAGGTATTGAATTCATGAATCATGAGATCATGACCTGAGCCAAAGTTGGACACTCAACCGACTGAGCCACCCAGGCACTCCCATATTATACCTTTTTTAAAAAAAGGAAACAGGTCCTTGGGTGGCTCAGTCATTAAGCATCTGACTTGGGCTCAGGTCATGATCTCAGGGTTCAGGAGTTCGAATCCCACATCAGATGAGCTCAAGCCCTGCTTCCAGGTGAGCTCCTGCCCCACTTCGGGTGAGCTGAGCCCTGCTTCTCTTTCTCTCTTTCCCCCCTGCCTCTGCCCCTTGTGGGATTCTCTCTCTCTGTCTCTCTCTCTCTCTCTCTCTCTCTCTCTCTCCCCTTTGCTCACTTGTGCCCTCTCTGAATGAATAAATGAATGAATGAATGAAACAGTATTGTGTTAGATACCTATTACTATATAACAAATTACCCCGAAACTTAGAGGCTTAAAACATTTAACAAGTATTATCTCACTGTGTCTGTGGTCTCGGACAAGGCTTAGCTGGGTGATTCTGGCTCAGGGGCCCATGTACTTGCAGTCCAGAAGTTTGCAGAGCTGCAGGCATCTAAAAAACTTGACGGGCTAAGGGATCTACTTCCCTCATTAGTCTTTTGTTGTTCTCTCATCAAGCAACTGTTTTATACTTTCCATTTATAAAATGTATTTCATGCCGCCCCGTTTTGTGTATGTGTTCCTATTCAAACAACGATATAGTTATAAACAATAAGGTCTTCTTTTTCGGGTCACTTTAAATTTGAATCATCATTTAAATACTTGAAGTGATCTTTTGATGTTTCATTTTGCTCTTAACACTTCATTAGCTACCCTGTCTTTTTAGAATATGAACTTATGTAAAACACAAGGTTGGTAACATTTAAATATATTTTAGGATGTTAAAAATTGTTTCAAGAGTAAAAGAAGATGGGGGTACCTGGCTGGCTCAGTTAGTGGAATATGTGACTCTTGGTCTTGGGGTTGTGAGTTCGAGCTCCATGTTAGGTGTAGAGATTACTTAAAAGTAAAATCTTAAAAAAAGAGTAACAGAGTTTGGATGTAATGCAATTTGCAATTAAGTGGATAATGACCTTTTTTTTGTCTCCTTTCTGAGATAAGATTTGAAAATAAATTTGTAATAAATGCATATACAGTAAAACCTTGTGTTGTGAGTAACTTGTTCTGCGACTGAGTAGTACATGATGCCTAATGTCACATGATCACAAATGAGCCAATCGTTCTTTTCTCTCTCTTTCTTTCTCTCTGCGGGATGGTGGGTGATCGTCTCCCTTGCTCAGATGCTGGGCCTCATGCTGTGGTGTTTGGCAGAAATCAGTGATTTTTCAGAACATTGGAAGGTACCCAAAACTGGCGATAGTGTATTTTTTGTCACTTCAACAGTCCTTTGCTTTTCCATACATGAGTAAGCTTAGGAATGCTTTGCTTCATTCTAGGTCAGGTTGCCTGCAGATAGAGACCCTTTCCTCTGCTGCATTATTGCCAGTTACTTAAATACAGTATATGACAAGAGTTTATTAATAATGTAGTATAGTTGACATCCATGCAAGTGTATACAATGGCCCCCATGCAGAAAAGGATTCCATTGAGCCAGTAGATAGCAGTGATTTCATTAGTGATAGTGAAAGTCATCCTACACAATAACCCTCTCTCTTGTCTCCCTCACACCAGCCACAAAGGTTTTCAAAGGTAAGTGCAGGTTAATTTATTTGTCTTTATATTTTGTATTTTCTTTATTGTTGTGTATTATATTACAGTATTGTAATGATTTTTATGTGAATATTTTTGGGATGTGGAACAAGTCATCTGAGTTTCCAGTATTTCTTCCGCTTTGACATACAAGTGCTTTGGATTACAAGCATGTTTCCAGAATGAGTTATGCTCGCAAACCAAGGTTTTCCTGAATAAGCATAGTTTTAGTGGCAGCAGAGCTTTTCTGGTAGGCTTTTGTGTGAGTGTGCACAGCCTTCCCTCTCACATTCATCTGCCTGAGTGGCCTTCTTTCTCCTTCGGGCTAATTTGCAGGCCACTACTTACTGAAGGAGGGGAATATTGCTGCCAGTGCAGCACCTCTCTGACTTGGTCATTAATTCCAATTTGTGTGTCCCGATTCCCATCTGCCTAAGTGGATACTGGCATCTAGCTTTGGTTCAAAGGGATATTTTATAAACTTTAAAATTATGTGCACTGAACCTTTAAATATGTTGACTTCTTTATCCATGCAAGTGTCAAGAGTTTATTTGTAAAGTAGAAACAAATGATTCATTTATGGGACTGTAAATCCTCGGGTTTAATTAAAGGATTCATGACCTTGGAGGTATCTTTTGGATTCTTACATTTTGGTCTTATCTCTTGCTTGAAAGTACTTTGAAATCATTATTTCCTCATCCTGGAAGAATCTGTAGACTCAAACCCAATCTTAGTGCTTTTCAGAACAGATTTCATTATTGCAAATGACAAGAATTTGAGGATTGTCGTAGACTCCATTATCATTTGCACAGTTGGTCTGTGCAAAGCAAGTCTTCTTCACAATATGAAAGAATTAAAGGAATCTCTATAAGTTTATTTCACCTGGAGATAGAGAAATCTTTTGTAGTCTTTGCATGTGTCAACTAATACATAAATAGGAACAAATAATTTTTATAGTATAAATTTGGCTTATAAGAATTGTATAAAATTTTATTAAGGTTTATTTTAATTTTAATTTTTTTTTGTTTATTTTTGAAAGAGAGAGCAGGTGGGGTAGGGGTAGAGAGAGAGGGGAGAGAACGAATCCCAAGCAGGCTCCGCACCATGAGTGCAGAGCCTGATGCAGGCCTTGAACTCACAAACCGTGAAATCATGACCTGAGCCAAAATCAAGAGTTGGGTGCTTAACCTGAGCCACCCAGGCACCTCTATTGATGTTCATTAATGTTATATATTCTCATATTTTTATTAATACATATTTATGATGTTATAAATATACTTTTACTTTTTAAAAATTATACTTTGAAGAGGCTGACAAGCATCATGGTCTGAGTTGTTTAATGACTTCTGACTAACTTTTCAGAGTAGCTTTAATGGTTTTGTGGTCATAATATTAAGGCATTGAAAATGTTTAGGGAATCAAACAAGGGGAAAAAAGTAATGATCATGTGTAAGCCCATGAGTGAGATAGGAGCCAAATGAACAGTCTTCTCTATTTTTAAATGTACAGTATAAGTACATATTTTTAATAAAAAGTAATATTTTACATATTATCTTACAGGCTGCCTTTTTTTTTTTTTTTTTTTTTTTATAATTTTTTTTTTTTTTTTCCAACGTTTTTTATTTATTTTTGGGACAGAGAGAGACAGACAGAGCATGAACGGGGGAGGTGCAGAGAGAGGGAGACACAGAATCGGAAACAGGCTCCAGGCTCCGAGCCATCAGCCCAGAGCCCGACGCGGGGCTCGAACTCACGGACTGCGAGATCGTGACCTGGCTGAAGTCGGACGCTTAACCGACTGCGCCACCCAGGCGCCCCACAGGCTGCCTTTTAAATGTTAATATTTTGAACATCTTTTCATGTCAGTAAAAACAAATAAGTGTTTTTTAATGGCTGCTTAATTGTTTGAAATTAATTTCACTAGTCTTGTATTTAGGACCTTTAATTTCTAATTTTTCCTTATTATAAACAATGCCATACTGAATATCCATATATACCTCTTTGTATTTAAATCTACTTATTTTCTGTGGATAAATTTGTAGAGTTGGAAATGCTGAGTCAAAAATATTTGTTCATTTTTAAATGTTTTTTTTTTTAATTTTTTTTTAACGTTTATTTATTTTTGAGACAGAGAGAGACAGAGTGTGAACAGGGGAGGGGCAGAGAGAGAGGGAGACACAGAATCTGAAACAGGCTCCAGGCTCTGAGCTGTCAGCACAGAGCCTGACGCAGGGCTCGAACTCACGGACCGTGAGATCATGACCTGAGCCGAAGTCGGCCGCTTAACCGACTGAGCCACCCAGGCGCCCCTTGGTTTTTGATACATTTATTGTCAAATTGTCCCCTAAAAATTATACCCACTTACACTCCTGCTAATACTCAGTATGAGTGATCATTTCTCTACCACTACTAACAGAAAGTATTAGCAATTTTTTGTCAATTTTACATTGAAATCTCATTGTTTTAATTAATTTATTAATGCTTATTTACTTTTGAGAGAGAGAGAGAGAGATAGTGCATGAGCAGGGATGGGGCAGAGAGAGAGGGAGACAGAGGATCCGAAGAAGGCTCCCCGCTGACAGCAGCAAGCCTGATGCAGGACTCGAACTCATGGACAGTGAGATCATGATGTGAGCCAAAGTTGGACGCTTAACCAACTGAGCCACCCAGGCACCCCTTATTGTTTTAATTTAAATTCAATTGATTACCAATAAAGTTGAAATCTTCTAGTAATTTTTGATATTTGTATTTCTTCCTTTTAAAATTGTCTTTCCATAGACATTGCCCACTTTATTACTGGGGTACTTATTTTTCCTTCTTAATTTTAAGTGCCCTTAATAAAGTAAAAGTTTAAATCTTTCTCCATCATAAAGGTTCTAAATTTCCTCCATTTGTCTTTAACTTTGCCATGCACAAGTTTTACATTCTTATGTAGTCATGTCTATCAATATTTTTAAAATAATTTTGAGCTCCCCTCTAAAAGTCTACCTGGCTGAACTATGTAGAAGTCTGTTTACAAATTCATGTAAATATCCCAAACTTGATAATCAAACTGATTACAAAAGCTATCTAATCATAGAAATTTTCCAAGCAGCTACAGATTCCCTTTCTTAATTTAACCAGGGAAATGGTCTATTATATTGCAAAACTGTAATCCATTTGAATGTTGTTTGATTTGACAGCTTTAAAACCTAGAGTTGATTTAACAGCTTTACTGTGTAGAACTGTGCATTGCACAGATTGAAAGCAGATGACCCAGTCTCAGGTTTCGTCTGATGATTGACTCTCTCCAGTACTACTTAGCACTTAACAGACTGACAACCAGTGTGGACTGCTCACTTCCTGTCCAGATAGTATATTTGTCAGATTGCTCTTCTAATGCAACTGGAAGAAACAAAGAGCACTCTTTCTACAATACATGCTGAAAAGGCTAAGTACTGTCTTTTCCAACCTCCCTTGCAGCAAAGGTCTGGTCATGCAATGTAGAGCCAGCCAATCAGACACATACATGCTGCCCCACTCCAAATTTTGTATTGAGACTAAAAAAAAAACAACAAATACTGCCAAGAATCTTTCATGGCCGCAGCAGACAGTGCAGCTTTCACACCAATGCCAGTGGTAACATCTGGTGACAGGGGTTGGGCAGTGTAAGCTGGGGTCAGTGGTAGGGAGATCGTCACCAGACCAGTTGTCTGGTGTCATTTTCACTGAGGTACTTGAGGCATAGATTTGAGGCCTGGTTCTTAAAACCTGGCAAGTCTGTGATTTCCAATATCCTTTTAATAAGTTTTGTGTTTTGCATTTACTTCTTTTCTTTTCCGTGCACTTAAGAAGCCTAACTGATACAGGATCTGAGTTAAATAATAAGTGTTCCTCTATCAGTTTAGAATTATACACACATTCCCCACTCCCCCATACACACACTTAATCTGTTTCTGGACTTTGTATTCACCTTTTAGTACTTATGATACTCTGCTTTTTCAAGTTTATTGGCATTTACTCCTTTATTTTACCTGAAGCAGAGCTCATGTTCACCCAAAGCAGGGCTCGAGCTCACCCGAAGCGGGGCACAAACTCACCCAAAGTGGGATTCGAATTCATGAACTGTGAAATCATGACCTGAGTCGAAGTCAGATGCTTAACAAGTAAGCCACCCAGGCACCTGGTATTTGCTCTTCTAAATGAAATTTAGAAACATTTCATGAAGTTCCTAAAAGAAAATCCCTTTTGATTGTAATTAGGAGTATATTAAATTTATAGATTCCATTGGAAGGGAATAACACCATCAATGTTGTCTTCTTAATAAAATGGTCTGGATCTTGTATTAGTTAAGTTCCATCAAAGAAGAAGAACTACTTGCCTGCTAAATAATGTGGGATTTATGACAGGTGTTAGACCTTCTGTAATTGTGGGGGCTGGGAGAGCATTCTGGGCAGACGCTTGCCTCTGAGTCTATTGTTGAGCCTGAAGCTGCTAAAGATCAGCTAGGCAGACAGTCAAAAAGGGAAACTGAATGTGGAGGAGAGCAAGGACAGAATGGAATCTGCATTGGCTTCTCACCAACTCCAGTTTTGATGCTGTGGGTGGTCTGCAGGAGAAGCTAGCATTCTTGACTTTGATTCATTTTGATGTATACATGAAACTATGAACCATGAAACTATTACCATAATCAAGATAGTGAACATAACTCTTCCCCCAAAGTTTCCTTATGTTCCTTTTTAATCCTAAGTCCCTCCCTTCCCCAGGCAACCACTGATCTGCTTTCTGTCACTTAAGTTGATTTGCATTTTCTAGGATTTTATATAAATGGAATCATTATGTATTCTTTAAAAAATTTCTCAATGAAAATTTTAAATATATAGAAAAGTGGAGGATAGAATAATGAACTACAGGGTATCCATTACTGATATTGGACAATTATAAAATTTCCCATATTTCCTTCATTTATGTCATTTTTAAAAATTAAGACTTTATTTTTGAGAGCAGTCTTAGGTTTACAGAAAAATTGAGCAGATAGTACAGAGTGTTCCATATGTTACCTCTCCCTCCATACATATTTCTCCCTATTATTAACATTTTGTGTTAGTGTGGCACACTTGTTACAATTAATAAACCAACACTGGTGCATTGATTGGAGTCCATAGTTGACATTAAGGCTCATTCTTTGTTTTTTTGTTTTGTTTTGTTTTGTTTTAATTTTTTTAATATTTATTTATTTTTGAGACAGAGAGAGAGCATGAATGGGGGAGGGTCAGAGAGAGAGGGAGACACAGAATCTGAAACAGGCTCCAGGCTCTGAGCTGTCAGCACAGAGCCCGACGCGGGGCTCAAACTCACGGACAGCGAGATCATGACCTGAGCCGAAGTCGGACGCTCAACCGACTGAGCCACCCAGGCGCCCCAAGGCTCATTCTTTGTGTTGTCTAGTTACATGGGTTTTGACTATTACTCCATTTTTCTTTTTGGTTTGGTTTATTTCACTAAGTATTTGAGGTTCATCAATGTTTTCGTATGTATTACTTTTTTATTTCTTTTTATTCCATGTTTTGTTTAGCCAGTTGGGCTGTTTCCAGTTTGGAGCTAATGTAGATAAAGCTGCTGTGAACATTCATGTACAAGTCTTTGTATGTCTGTATGCTTGCATTTCTCTCCGGTAAATACGTGGGAGGAGAATGACTATGATCGAAGTATGTTTAACTTTGGAGAAACTGAAAAGTGGTTACCATTTTATATTTCCACCAGCCGTGTGTGAGGGTTCTGGTTGCTCCACATCTCTTCAACATTTGGGATGATAAGTCTTTAATTTTAGCCATTCCAATAGGTATATCTGGTATCTCATTGTGGCCTTAATTTGCATTTCCCTAATAATTGATGACATTGAGCATATTTCATGTGCTTGTTGACCACTATATATTATCTTTGTAATGGACCTTTTCAAATCTTTAGCCCATTTTTGTATTCGTTTATTTTTCTGTTACTGTGTTTTGAGAATTCTTTGTTCTGGGTAGAAATCCTTTAGCAAATACGAGATACGCAAATATTTTATCCCAAATCTGTGGCTTGTTGATTCATTCTCTTAATGTTTTTCAAAGAGCAGAGCTTCTTAATTTTGACAAAGTTCAGTGTATCAATTTTTAAAAAACAGATTGGCCTTTTGATGTTGCTTCTAAGAACTCTTTACATAATCCAAGGACACAAAAATATTCTATGCTTTCTTCCAGGAGTTTTACAGTTTTATATCTTACTTTTAGGTCTGTAATCCATTTTGACTTAATTTTTGTATATGGAGTAAAGTATGGACCGAGGTTCATTATTTTTACATATGGATATCCTGTTGTTCCAGCAGTGTTTGGTGAAAGGACCGTCTTTTCTTTGTTTACTTGCTTTTGCATGTTTGTTAAAAATCAATTGACCGTATATGGGTGGATCTATTTCTGATCCCACTTTCTATTCTGGTTCATCAATCTATTTGTCTATCTTTATATCAGTACCACACTGTCTTAATTACTGCGGTTTTATAAAACTTGAAATCAGATGGTGTAAGGCCTTCAACTTAGTTCATCTTTTTCCAAGTTGTTTTCTGATTCAAGGAATGTTTCCTTATAAATTCCGGAATATATATTATGAGCTATGTATAGTTTTTATGACAGAATGGAAGTTGAATCATTCTTAATACGTCATTTAGTTATTCTTTAGTCTCAGAATTAAAACAGAACAATATAAAACAAAAACTTCAGGTATCACATAATGTTGATAACTTTAACTGTACAAATGATTTCAGTATCCTATGCCAGGTAAGCACTAAGCACAGAATTATGATTGCCTTTTTATATCAATTAAAGTTCTTCGGTTAGAGGCAACAGAAAGGAAAAAGGGATTTATTGGAAGAATGCTAGGGTAGCTCCTAGAAGTAAAAGGTAAGCTGCAGGAATGAGGCCAGCTCTGAGAAACTTAAAAGCCTGGAACTGTGGACTTGATGTCCTTATGGTTCTTTGTTTTTAGGGTGCTCTGTGTAGTGAAGCCCATGGTCTGTAAGAAGAAGAGTAACTTTCCCCTACCAGCTCCACTTAGGAAAATTCTAGAAGGGAGTCTGATTGGCCCAGCCTGGGTCACCTTAATCACTAGAGTATTCACCACTAGTCCAATCACTACTGGAAAATGATGACTAATTACTACTTACTAATAAATTACTACTACTAAGAGAGACAGGGAATTCTAACTGGTCAGCTCCAGAGTGGGTCTTGCGGTGAGCAGTTTTCCTAAAAGGAGATGCTGTTTTCAGAAGTATGGAAAATAGATGCTGGGTACACAGACACGGATGCCCACTGCCATGTAGCACACATTGCTGAGAGAGAGAACTGATGGATGACCTCAAAGTAATAGATTACAGTTGGTGGGCTTTCTTAAATTCACCTTGATACATACTAACATGTAAACTGGTGTTCCTATTCTCTTTGTGCTACATGGCATATTGTATATAACATGTAAGAAATACGATTTTCTTACACTTGAAAATTACTAACAGAGTAGTCTTAAGTGTTCTTGCCACACGCACAAAAAGGTAACTATGCGAGGTGACGGAGATGTTAACCACACTGTGGTAATCATTTCACAATATATGCGTATATGAAATCATCACATTATACACCTTAATCTTATACAGTGTTATATATCAGTTGTATCTCAGTAAAGCTGGGAAAAATAGAATGAAATTACTGACAACAGTTTTAAAAAAAAAAAAGAAATACCAGGGGTGCCTGGGTGGCGTAGTCGGTTAAGCATCTGACTTCAACTCATGTTATGATCTCACGGTTCATAGGTTCAAGCCCCACATTGGGCTCCGTGCTGACAGCTCAGAGCCTGGAGCCTGCTTCAGATTCTGTGTCTCCCTCTCTCTCTGCCCCTCCCCCTCTCACATCCTGTCTCTTAAAAATAAACAAAACATTAAAAAAAAATTTTTTTTTAAATACCAGTTTCTACAATTTGATTTTGTATTTGTGAAATCATTGCTGATTTTGTTTTGTTTAAATGCTATGTGGCATTAATATTTTTCTTTGCTTTCTATTTTAGGGCGACTGGGGAATATAAACAAGAATAAGCTGTTTGTCTCCTGATGGCTTTTGCTGTATACTGACGTATTATTTGTGATGGCATCTGAGGCTGAGAAGACCCATGCTTTACTCCAGTCTTGTAGCACTGAATCTCTTTTTTCCAGCCTCGGTCTGGGAATATTTTGCCTAGTAGCTGACAGACTTCTTCAGTTTTCAGTAATTCAGCAAAATGACTGGCTTCGAGCCCTCTCAGATAATGCAGTACATTGCGTGATTGGCATGTGGTTGTGGGCAATTGTCATTGGAGTCAAGAAGACAACTGACTTTGGAGAAATCATTTTAGCTGGATTTTTAGCCTCTGTTATTGATGTAGACCACTTTTTTCTAGCTGGATCTTTATCTTTAAAGGTAAGAGGCATCCGTGTTTAATTTTTCTGGTCTTTAACACCATTATATTGACCTTCACAGCATCATTTTAGAGCTAGGGGTTATCTTTATTTTAAAGTAAGAAAGCTCATTCATCCCATTTTTTTGAGCACTCAGTACTTTCCTGAAGATGAATACAGACATGTTGCTAATCAAGTTACTTGGCCTCACAAAGTGCCAAGGATGCATACAGAGCAAGGACTCACTAAATGTACCTGAAGAGTTCTGTGCTGGCTTTACCGAGGACGGTGCTTAGCCAAGTCTTGAAGGAAGCATCAGCCAACTGGTTTAAAATAATGGGGGTCATTCTCGGAGCTAACCTGGTTCTTTTTTCTGTGTTCTTTCTTCAGGGCCACAGTTAGGATTTTCCCCCCTATGCTTGTTTCAGAGTTAGTATGCAGCTCCTACGTGCTCTGTAACAGTGAAGCAGCTTTAAGATGATTCCGAGTCCCAGGGAATGACTTCAGTAGATTCATTCCCCAGCCCCTCTTGGAACCAAAGGTGTGCATTTCAAGGGACTCCTTAGGACACCGTCGCTGGTGGCGAAATTTGAGGAATTTCATTGAGGCTTCAGATGTTTAGCTATACAGTGACCTGCTAGCTTTGCAAATGAGCTATGCTTAAAATGACAGTTCAGACAATATTTTCTTTTTGCTTTTTTTTTTTTTCGTTTTAGAGAGAGAGAGCGTGCACACGAGCGGGAGAGAGGGTCAGAGGACAAGGAGAGAGAGAGAGAGAGAGAATGAGTGAGTGAGAATCTCAAGCAGGCTCCACGCTCACCATGGAACCCACCCAGGGTTTGATCCCATGACCCTGGGGTCATGACCTAAGCCAAAATCAAGAGGCACCCAGGCACCCCTGTTCAGATAATATTTTCTAAGTGTCAACAGATTTGCCTACCTTTTACGTGTTTATGACCTGTAAATATTTCAGGAAAGAAATACAGACCCACAGAGCAAGGACTTTTCTTGCTCACCACTGCCTGGAACGCAGCCTGGCTCACCTAGTAGGTGTTCGGTAGATATTTGTTGAATGAACGAGAAATGATCACTTTTTCCTTTATGTGTCACACACCAGGTACTTCTCAAAGATTGTCTCACTTATGAAAACACTTAATCAGTTAGGAATCACTAATTCCTGATTAAAGACACATTGTAACTTTTTGGCTATAAGTGGAGGCAGAATAACATTGCGCTTGAGATTGGCAGCAGAAGACCTGAGTTTGAATCCTGGTATGTGGTGGTGTTAGCAGAGCCCCTTCCTTCTTTAAGCCTCAGTGCCCTCATCTGTAAAATGTGGATTCTGTCTTTACTGATCTCGTTGGGTTGTCTTGAGTGTTAAGAGAGCATGTTACAGGATGCACCGTGGTAAATAGTTCACAATAAATGTTAGTAGAGATTTGGATAAGCTAAAACCACAGAAAGTGTGGTTCATAAGTGCGTTCACCTAGAATTTAACTATGGTTATTTTTAAAAACATTTAGGCTACCTACTATATTTAGGCTACCTACTATTCTTTGACTCACTTAGAAGTGGTAGTGTTAAGAAGATGAGCCAAACGGGGCGCCTGGGTGGCTCAGTCGGTTAAGCGTCCGACTTCGGCTCAGGTCATGATCTCGCGGTCCGTGAGTTCAAGCCCCACATCAGGCTCTGTGCTGACAGCTCAGAGCCTGGAGCCTGTTTCGGATTCTGTGTCTCCCTCTCTCTCTGACCCTCCCCCATTCATGCTCTGTCTCTCTCTGTCTCAAAAATAAATAAACGTTAAAAAAAAATTAAAAAAAAAAAAAAAAGAATATGAGCCAAAGAGTCAGACTCAGTGTTTGTACAACGTGGGGAAGCTACTTGTTCTCTGTAAGCCTTGGCTCCCCGCTCTGTAAAATCATCTCTAACTCATCCAGTTGTTGTAAGGATTAAAGGAGGTAGTGCATAGAAAGTATATAGTGCTGGTACTGATCCTTTTTTTAAAATGAAATATGAACGTTTTTAACCATAAAACTGTTTGTGATCATCAGTAATAAGTACCAAAACTAAGTACTTATGATACTATTTAAAAAATGTTTTTAACGTTTATTCATTTTTTTAGAAACAGAGTGACAGAGTGCAAGCAGGGGAGGGGCAAAGAGAGAGAGAGCGAGACACAGAATCTGAAGCAGGCCCCAGGCTCCTGGCTGTCAGCACAGAGCCCGACACGGGGCTCAGACTCATGAACTGTGAGATCATGACCTGAGCTGAAGTCCCACGCTTAACCCACTGAGCCACCAGGCACCCCATTATGATACTATTTTTTAAATGTCTGTTGTTACTTCTTTTTTTAAGTGATCTATTTTTACTTCTGTAATTTTATGATAATGTCCTTTTATTCTTTATTATTTTTC
This sequence comes from Neofelis nebulosa, assembly GCF_028018385.1. Lineage (NCBI taxonomy): Eukaryota > Metazoa > Chordata > Mammalia > Carnivora > Felidae > Neofelis > Neofelis nebulosa. Next base: position 35,344,467 of record NC_080782.1, on the reverse strand, counting down.
TTTTTTTTTAATGTTTATTTATTTTTGAGAGAGAAAGAGAGCGTGAGCAGGGGAGGGGCAGAGAGAGAAGGAGACACAGAATCCGAAGCAGGCTCCAGGCTCTGAGCTGTCAGCATGGAGTCCAATGTGAGGCTCAAACCTACAGACCACGAGATCATGACCTGAGCCAAAGTCAGACGCTTAATCAACTGAGCCACCCAGGCGCCCCCATTATTCATTATTTTTCTATGAAGGAAAAGTCTCGATTGAAGTTTTAGAAGTAAGCCAAGCAACAGAAATTTCTTTAGCATCTATTAATATAAATAGACTTCACAAATGAATGCGTAAAGAGTCAGACATATCCAGAGCATAACTGCTAATCACGTCAACTTCAGGCTATTGCTTTCTTCCAAGTAGGGACTACCACAGGCCCCCTTGTCCCACCCTGCTGTTAAGGAGCATGATACAGCGTGGGTATGGAACCAAAAAACAAAGGTAGAGACAAGAATTGAGTAACAATACAGAAATGTCACATGTGCCGGCAAAGTAGAAATAAAACAGCTAAAAATGTAGAGAAGGGAGAAGGAAGGGGAATGTAGCATAAACTCCCTGATTGATGTTTAGTCAGTTGGTGGGAGTAGAGAACCCTTGTTTAAGTAGTGCGTTTAAGAGACCCCCCCAGCCGTGTGACTTCACAGGGTGGCAAGGTATAGTGTCTGTCTCTCTCTCTTTTTTAAGTTTATTTATTTTGAGAGAGAGAGAGCGAGCAGGGGAGGGGCAGAGAGAGAGGGAGACAGAATCCCAAGTAGGCTCCACACTGTCAGCACAGAGCCTAATGTGGGGTTCGAAGCCACAGAACTGGGAGACCATGACCCGAGCCGAAATCAAGAGTCAGATGCTTAACCGACTGAGCCACACAGGCACCCCCCAAGGTACAGTTTTTTTTAACAGATGTCTTGTATTTTAGTGTGGTGGGAAGGTTATGCCTCCTAATTATTTTTTTATAGGTACCTAAGTTGTTTTTTTCACTACTCCTTTTCCTCTTGACCGTCCCCAAAGGGTTCCTCTCCCTTCCTCTTTATCATCTTCTCCCCCAGAACCAGTGCCTTGTAATGCCTTGAATCATGCACACTTTGAAGTCTTTGCTTTGTAGCCGGTGCTCTGATCTATGAGGGCCCTTTTCAGTGTTTCTCTTTCTAGTAATTTTAGATCAATCGTAGGTCTCCTCGTCTCTCTTGGCTTGCGGTGGAGGTTTGCAAGAGAGCACGCTGATGTGGTGTTTATCTTAATGCTTCAGAGTATTTGAAGTTTTAGGTGCTCTCTGACGTCTGTCTAATGCCGAGTGGGATTTGGTATAGTTTTATTTGTCCTTGTCTGTAGTGTTTTTGAGGATGTGTGGGGAGATTCAGATTTAGGCAATTTTCACTATCCTCGGCTTCCTTTTCATTCGAAGTTATCTAATTGAGAGGAGCCTGGATGGCTCAGGCGGTGAAGCATCTGACTCTTGATTTCAGCTCAGGTCATGATCTCTCTGCCCTTCCCCAGCTAGCACATGCACTCATGGTCTCTCTCTCTCTCTCTCTCTCTCTCAAAATAAATAAACTTAAAAAAATAAAATAAAATAATACAGTCTTTCTAAATGTTGTTGTTAAGTGCATTCTGAAAATATTCAAGGCCAATATAAACCGGTTACAACAAAATATGTCTTTCTTGCCTTTATTGATAGAAGAATATTTTATTTGGTTGTGAGATTTTTTTTCAATGCTGTTAGAGGCCCCAGATAATTCTCTAAAACTCCAAATTTACACAAACCATACATTTGATAAATAAATTATGTTCATACTGTGACTTTTCTAAGCAAATAATAGAAAACTTTAAAAAATTGATGGCCAGGTTCTTGAGATCTTGATTCCATTTTTAATGCAAAGAAATATCCTACTCACACCTATATCTTCTTTGCTTTACACATACCAGATTTAATATGTGTATTCACAGGTGACCTAGAAAATGTTTCCATTGCATTTCTAATAGACTCCTGGAAAATATTTTAGAGTCTTAAGAAGCATCTACAAAATTTTGTTTGCCGAGAGGGAAATGATACCAGCTACTTTCCCCTGCAGGCTGCTTTGACTCTTCCACGAAGACCTTTTCTTCACTGTTCTACTGTGATACCTGTCGTGGCTCTGACCTTGAAGTTTACTATGCACCTTTTCAAGCTCAAAGACTCATGGTGCTTTCTCCCCTGGATGTTATTTATATCCTGGACCTCACATCATATCCGAGATGGAATTCGTCACGGCTTGTGGTTATGCCCATTTGGAAAAACTTCTCCTTTGCCATTCTGGCTCTATGTCATAATCACATCCTCTTTACCTCATATCTGTTCATTTGTTATGTATTTAACAGGGACCAGACAAATGATGTCTGCAAAACATGGAATTCAGATTGACGTCTGAAGTAACTGTATGCCACTCTGAGAGAAGGAAATGGTTCAGACGATAATTAAGGGTAGCTGACATTATAAATTAAAAAAATATATATTAATTATTATAATTCCTGAATCCTCTTGCTTAGGAGGCATGTACCCTTTTTTAAATATATATATATAAATATATATATATATATATTTATATATATATATAAATATATATATATATTTGTTGTAATTTTACTTCTCTCTTCTATAATACACTAGTACAATATTAGAGTTTCATTTATTCCATGACATATTTTTATTGTGTCTTCTGTTTATCTGGCTTTACCAATAGCTCTAGTAGACTAACATCCAGTTACATTTTCTGGAGGTATACATTTAAGGCAGTCCACTTCAGGATGAAAAACAGATCAAATTGTAGGGTGCTTAATTTGAAGGCATTTGTGTCCACATTTTCCTGAGATACTGAAACAGTGAAAGAGCCAGAATAAATGAGATCCTGAATAAGACGTATGGTGACCACTAAGATTTCTTCATTTTCCTCTATGTTGAACCTGAGTGAAGTTTGATTTGCCAGGTACTTTAGTGAGTTGTGATTACTGGTGGAATCTGTGCCAGTACACTTGTAAGAAATCATCATATTCATAAAAGATAGTAACTAATATTAGATCTAGATTATTGTTTCAGGAATCACTTTAGGAAATAATTATTGTAATATGTTGCCTGTAGTAACATTACTCAGTATTATTTTTTTTTAAGTTCATCTATTTATTTTGAGAGAGAGAGTGTGTTCATGAATGGGGGAGGGGGAGGGAGAGAGAGAGTCCCAAGCAGGCTCTGCTCTGTTGCACAGAGCCTCATGTGGGGCTTGAACTCACAAATCGAGAGATCATGACCTGAGCCGAAATCAAAAGTCAGACTCTCAACCGACTGAGCCACCCAGGCGCCCCAGTATTATTTTTTTAGTATCTTTGCCCCCGAATCCCATGTGTTAAGGTTTTAACTGTTCTGAAAAAACATAATGAAATTAACAAAATATTAATACATGGCTTATAACCATGGAATTTGAATTCACACAAAAAAAGGACTTACCAGTAATGTTATTTCAGATGTAAACTCCTGAGGTGTCATTAAAATTGTTTTAGTTGCTATCAGTTTGTTTACACACTATTTAAAAATATTATACCAGTTGAATAATTTTTAAAACATATGCCTGATGCAGAGAGACAAAACATACGTTTTTCAAAATGAAGGAGTTTTAGGAAATTTGCCTTTTCCTTTGTCCTTTCAGGTTAACCTGCCAAAAATGATTAACCTTTATTATTAGAGAAGGAAAATTTGGTTGCTATAAAATTTTACATTTTCACAGTTTAATGTCACTTTGACATAAACATCAGTGCCCTAAAGACACTTGCTTTGTTTTTGGGGATCCTATGTGCCATCTGCTGTCTTTAGATTTTCTCACACATTTGTGATTTGTAATGCTAGTGATTGTGTGCCTTATTCTCTGAGAAGTGCTGAAGCAACGCCTTATCCAAAGCATATTCTTCTTATTTATTAAGTTAAACAGAGCTCTGTAAATTGTCGCAAATGTTCATTTTACTTTGGTTTTTCTTTTTGTTGTTAACCAATTGGTTGCAATCTGTTATATCTCAGAATCTATTAGATTTTACAATCTATTATCTTTTGAGAGCAATGATTGTATCACTTTGGTTGGTATAATAAATATTATATAGTGGGGGGAAATTTGAATAAGGTAGGGATTTTTTTTTTAAGTATATGATGTCAGAAATCCATGGAAATAAAGCATATATCTTCTATCGCTTTTTCTGACTAAACTATAAAACTACTTTTTCTTTCTCCATATAAAACGAAGGACTGCTATTAAAATATAGGGCCTTATTTAGGAATGTCACACTGGCATTTTAGGGGTTGTTTTTGTATTAGAATGGGAATTGACTTTGACCATGACTCATTGCTTAACCAGTAACTGCACATTTTAAATGTGGGTTTATCTTCTTTCCTACCTCTACCATCAGAAATGATCCTTATCTTCTAAATGGTCTGTGACAGCTGTGGTTGTAACCTCTAGAAATATAGCAGCCAACTTCCCATGCCACCATTTTGTTTTTCACCTCATTGAAAGAGTTGGTGTCAATACGACATTTATATTGAAAATTGGTGCCAGAGTCCAGCTCCGGCAGGTCCAGGGTTTCCCGAAGGATGAACGGCGTCGGCGAAAAAGTGAAAAAAAAAAGCAAAAAACAAAAATAAAAATGGATACAGACAACAGCAGTGTGTTGAACTGGCCGCTTTATTGTGGCAAACGTGGCATTATATTTGTTAGCAATTTCCTTGTAGCGTGCGTCATCTATGTTTTCTAGCATTACCTAATTCTAAAAATGTTCCTATGTGTAATCACCCTTTAAGGAATAACATGGTTATTTTCTCATAACGTTCCCTCCTGCCCTTTGCTTATTGATTAATTTCTTACATTATTTTCATTATGTATCTACGTTTATCTATAATCTATAAAGCATTTGCTTTGCTGTTTTCATGAAAAGTCATCTCTCTCTCAACACCTCAAGTGGAACAGTTGCAGGGACGTGACCTCTTAGTTGTTTCTCTGAACCATTTGTGGTTTGAGGAACAAAAGTATTCGCCTCTGTCCGAGGTGCCAGGAGGGGGCCAAGAGGGCCTTAGGAACCCACGCCTTATACATTCTCAGAGAGACAATGCACCTGGGAACTAATGAACCATTCTGTACCTTAACCGACTAGGTTCAATCATCATCTGGAATGCCTCCTGGGGGCCAAGTGGGCCTAGGGGTTGGAGTAACTTGTGCCCAGAGATACACTCCTTTGTTGCTGGAGTGGGGCTTTTAAATCCATTTATTCCTCCTTTGCTGGCAAATGTATGAGGCTATCCTTCCTTTAGGTAGAGGAGTCTTTATAGGGGGTGGCAAGGGCTAAATGTTGGGCCGCACAATTTCCTCGTGGAACCTTATTTCTTTCCCCAGTGGTTCTTTTCCCAGGGGGCCTGCCGAGGGCAATTCCCCAACAGACAATTCCCCAGGTACTTTTATTAAGGCCAAATTACATAAAAGCGGGAGTACGAGAAGCTTCACTGTCGGTGGACCGCCTGCAGTCCCGATCCGTCCACCGCCCGGGCCCTGCCATCAGGCTGGTTGGATAGCTCGGCTTCCGACAAATCGGATTGTATCTTGTTTGCATATATGTGTTTTCTTCATCCACTAAAGTCCTCCACTCACTTAGCGGAGGCTGGTCCACTGGTCTAACCTTCCAATCTGCTGTTTTCTAGAGGCGTGTTAGTTGTAGCTACTCAGAAAAACTTCCGCCATTGACCTGCCATTGAACTCTACTCTTCCTCAAGTCTAATTCCCTTTAAGTGATAGGCTAAGTTAAAACACCTCTGTGTCTGCACTTCCTTTCTTCAACTTAGGCAGCCACCATCACTACTACCTCCAATCAGGTGGACACGCCCTGGTTCCATTTTGTTTTGGCTAGTGGGACAATTACTTAGTTTTTCCCATTTTCCCAACTGAAGAGGAGAGGAAATAGGCCATATTCTGGTCCTTGCTCACTATTGTCATGGCTAAACCTATTATCCACCCTAGTTCCCAGTTTTTCCTTTGATATCTCAATATATTACTCATTCTTAATCCTCCTCATCCCCACATGCTACTCTCTCTAAGGCTCACTTTCACCTTCTTTGATGATCTCTTTTTTCCTTTTATTCCAATGCTTGATTTTACCCTCAGTCATCAGATGAGCCACCTGAATATTCCCCTTTTTCTTCTATACCAGTGACTCATCAATACATCACACCAGCCATGCACAAGTACAGCAGGCCTGCTTTTTAAATGATGCTGCTCATTGCTGAGATCTCAAACGTTGTTTAACTTTCTAGACCCATGGTTCTCAAACTCTAGCATACATCAGAATCACCTGTAAGACTTGTTAGAACAGGGATGGCTTGAGACCCAGCTCCAGAGTTTTGACTGGGTAGATCCCAAGAATTTGCATTTCCAACAAGTTCCCGGTTGATACTGTGAAAGGTGAAATGAAATGGGCTCACTTATGTCAGGTACCTTGAAAATGGAGGTGGGAGGCCATTAAGGAGATGGGCCTCCTGCACGCCCTCACTGGTGGAACCATGAACTCTTGAACTGAGCCAACCTCAACTATTACAAGCACGTAAACACCTGCAACTTGCTACACTAAGAGACTTTGCTTAGCAACAGCCTTAGCAACCAATTTATACTCCCTCAAGAGTAACTTTCTGCCCTGAGCACCAATAAAAAAATTCTTTTGAACAACCTATACAAACTTTCCTTTTTTGCTTTAAAAACCTCTGACTTTGCTCCCTATTGGGACCCTATTTGGATTACTACCCAAATCTGAACTGCAATTCTTTGATCCCAAAAAAACATTCTTAATTATTGCCTCCTGACGATTTTAGGTTGACAATATTGATGCTGTTATTCAGGAACCACACTTTAAGAACCACGACTCTAGACTCATCCTGTTTCTTTAACTTTATTCCCTTTGCTCCTCTTCCTTGAGCCACCTCTTGCCTTGTCGATATCTTTAATTTTTCTCAGCCTTCCTTTGTTGCTAGGTCCATCAGTCCTCTGCTAGGCACATTTGACTCTGTCCTTCTACCCAGGCAGTGCTCTGGGTTACTGTTTACTATTTCAGCACTCAGTGCCCAGACGCCCTGTGTACTATCCAATCAGCTGACCTAGAATAATATGCATAGTCGGCTTTCCCCAGTTTTACTTGTGAAACCCTACTGACTTGGCCTGCTATCTAACTTCAACTGGGTATCTTAATAATACTTTGCCCACTACTAAACAATTTTTTTCCAAATACTGTACCCGAAAAGAGAAGCCTCAGAATTTTGGCCCGTATTAGATGCAGCCCAAAGTCAAGAGGCTCACAGCATTCCACTGATCTGAGAAATTTATATTAATACTCAATCTCCACAATGACCTTGCACTTTGCATAAACCCAAGGCATTGCCACATGTGTCCCCTTGGCCTTTCTTTACTTCCCAGGAGTAAAGATACAAATAAAAACATTTCTGAAGCATCGTACCCTTTGCCTGACCTGGCAAGGAGTTATTTGGCTTATGTACCCAGCAGCACTAAGTAACATTGCTTTGATGTCTGGCAACGGGGAGGGGAAAGTAACACTCATTTTGATCCTCTTCAGCACGCTTTGTGAGATTTCAAAGAAAGCACCTATCCGGATTCACACACCCTTTCTCATTCAGTATTCATTGGACTTAATTGAAGCAACACCCAGGTTCCCAGGTCAGCATTATTGGTGCCATGCACATAAAGTGGAAGGCAGAGAGAAAATTTTCCCTAGATATCTGGGTGATCCTCAATAAAGTATAAAACACGGGATAGTGGTTACATAACAGACCGCGTGCAGGTGTAAAACATAGCTCAGTGACAGCAGTCAGACTTCATTACCAGCAGCTATTTCACACGGTCGCAGGGAAATGATTGGAGCTTTTTAAAGTCTTCATGAAAGACCCTGCTATAAGGACGTCATTGTGTGCTGTAGAGGCCTTCCTCTCCTTGGAGAGCCGTGTGTAAATACTACCCTTCCCTCTTCCTGGACTGCCACGGCTGTTTGCCCAGAGTCTGTAACAATAGTCTCTCAGTGTTAGCCCTGGTCTCCTGGCCAGTAGAGGCTCCAGTGTTTCTTTAGATTCTGAACAGATTGACACAGGACTGGCTTCACGAAGGGTGGCACGGACTCCAGGCCATTCCTTCTGCAAAGGGCTCTGTCATTCCTCAGATGTGAGACCCACAGCCAGTCACTTGGCAAGTTCTCTGCTCCCATATCCACATGTCAATCCAAGTGAGATGGGATTAAATTAAACCTCAGAGGATCTTTGAAAGGGGGAAAATACTACAAAACAGTGAGAAGAGGGGTTCCTGGGTGGCTCAGTCAGTTAAGCATCCAACTCTTGATTTTGGCTCAGGTTCGTGCTGAGCGTGGAGACTGCGTGGGATTCTCTCTCACCCTCTGTCTCTGCCCCTCCCCTGCTCACTCACTTGCTCGCTCTCCCTCAAAATAAATAAATAAACTTAAGAAAAAGAAAAAGAGTGAGAAGAAAGAAGAGAGATGGGAAGCCTGTCTCCTTGGCCTGCTTAGAGGTTGTAGGGTATATGCCTGTGTGTGTCCCCTATTACTCTTCTTTTGCTGCTATAACAAATTAGCATACATTTATTGGTTTAAGACAAGATAAATGCATTATCTTCCAGTTCTGCATGTCAGAAATCCAAAACAGGTCTCACTGGTTAAAATCAAGGCATCAGCTGGGACGTGTTCCATCTGAGTTTCTAGGGAAGAATCTGTTTCCTTGCCTCCTGCAGCTTCTAGATGCCACCTGCGTCCCTTGGCCAGTGGCCCCCGTAGTCTGTCTTCAAAGCTAGCAACGGCAGGTTGGTTTCCTTCTTCACATGCATCTTTCTGATCCTCTTTGGATAGTCGCGTCTCCCTCAGACCACAGCTGGGAAGACTCTCTTATTTAAGGACCCACGTGATTAGATTGGGCCCTGCTGGATAATCCAGGCCAAGTTCCTCAGCTCAAGGTTCTTTATCACATTTGCAAAGCTTCTCTTGCTATGTAGGGTAACATATTCACAGGTTCCAGGGATTAAGATACGGGGGTCACTCTTCTGCTTACCCTTAGATATTTTTAATTGTTTTGTTGGTGGTGGTTTTGTTTGTTTAATACGAGCTGGCAAGACACTTCCCACATAACAAAGACTGGTCTCTTGAATCCTGTGCACTGGACCAGAATTTAGCCCTGGTGTCTTTGCACAAGTCACATGTCCTTTTTGAGCCAGTGAGGAATAGGCCAAATGCTTTCCAAGACTCTCTTCCTGCTCTAGCTTTCTATAATCCCAGCTCCTTGTCCCAGGAATGGGGGGCTCCTCAAATTCTGGGGAGATAACCTCCAACTTGTCTTGCCAGAGTTAAGTTTGTTTTTGGGAAAATAATGACCTTTTTTCCTTTGCTATTGACACTACGGTTCTATTTGTCCTCTATTTTCTCTGTGTGGAACCACTGAATCTTAATACAAAGTCTTTCTCTATTCTCCATGCAAAAAAAAAAAAAAAAAAAAAAAAAAAAAAAAAAAAAAAAAGATTTAAATTCATAAAAGCTTTGGCCAGTTAAACATCCATAGTTCATCTGAGTGAAAATGGAGCCAGTACTTGCCCTCACACAACACCGGTTCACTTGGCCACTGAGCAAATGTTTAATGTGTTCCTACTCTGTAGCAGGCCTCGTATGAAACATTAATGATCTGGGGACGCCTGGCTGGCTCAGTTGGTGCAGCATGCAACTCTGATCTCAGGGTTGTGAGTTCAAGCCCCACATTGGGCATGGAGCTTACTTAAAATAATAATAATAATAATAATAATAATAATAATAATAATAATGTTCTAAGGGTGAAAAACACATAGTCTCCATCTTGAACCCGTAGGCTAATGGCAGAGACATACAGAAGACAGGCCATTTCCGTATAGCAAGTAGGGCAACAAGAGCAAACACAGGGCCTCTGAAGTCCCATTAGGAAAGGAAGGGGAGTTCCCTGAAAACTAACAGAAAAGCAGGGGGCTCCAGTGAAGGCCAGAGGGAGGTGATGGAAAGGGTGGGAAGACCCCCAACGCTGAGGGAACAGCAATTACGAAGGCTCAGAAGCCCCCAGTGACAGCATGTAGGTGGGACAACAGATAATTCAGCTTTGCTGGATTAGGGTGTCTGGAGTGGGAGAGGTGAAGGCTGAAGGCAGTCAGCTGACAGCACGGGGCCTGGATCCTCCTCTGCTAGTTGAGGAGCTGGGAATACCCTGAAGGCAACGTGGAAGACTGGAGAGGGGTAAGGGGTAGGAGGAGCAGGTTTGCCTTTCTTCCTGGAGGCTGTAACTGGGAGTTGAGGTCAAGAGCCCCTGTGTTGGAACTGATGTCACGCAGCCGTGTCCTCTTCCCATCAGGAATGAGGAAGACTAGAGGCACAGGCCTATGTGGCTCAGTGCCGATGACTTCTGAATTTAGGCTACTTACAATCTAAGAAGAAAATACTAGAAATAATATCTAAGCAAACCGGGGATGTGGCCCCTCTCCCCTTGCGTGTAGCCTTTTCAGATCGGGTTCTGCCTCTGCATGGAGCTCTGGCCGATCGGGAGTGCCCAGAATGGAAAGTGCTCACGCTTGGCTTTGGGTACATGCTATTCCCTCTGGCTGGAAGGCGTTTCCTTCCCCACTTTGGCGTCTGTGTAGCTCTTACTCCTTCAAGATCACCTCAAGTGCATCCTGTCTGTAAATCACTTTATTTAATTTTTATTTATTTTTAATGTTTTTATTTATTTTTGAGAGAAAGAGAGATGGGGGGGGGGGGGGAAGGGGCACAGAGAGAGGGGCACAGAGTATCCGAAGCAGGCTCTGTGCTAACAGCTTGCACTCATGAACTCTGAAATCTTGACCTGAGCTGAAGTCAGCCAGCTTAACAGAATGAGCCACCCAGGCGCCCCTGTCTGGAAATCAATTTAAAACTCTCAATCCAGCCTCCAAGGTAGAGCTAGGACTCCGCTTCGGTCTAGTCCTCTGCATCCTTCTGTTTTGTGGTGTGGTGGCAAAGGACCAAATGCTTTCCCTGTCCCATCTTATTCAGCTTCCTCAACCTCCACAGCGAAGCCTTGAGTTAGGACTCATTTGGGCATTTACCACTGTTGATCTCCAAAATGGAATGCTCATTTGAGGCAAATGAGGTCTTGAGATTGTAGCCCCAGGATATTAGTTAACAAGAGACCAGTGCAAACATACATTAATGAGAGGGATAGGACTTTCTCGTCTCACCAGGAGCTCGAGCGGAAATGAATCTTGGCCCTTACCTTTCTCTTTTACCTTTACCTTTTGCTGAGTAGCGATAACTGGGCAGAGGAGGAAAGGACAGGGACACAAAATCTGCATGTCACCAGTGAGGATTGAGACTTGATTATCTCCATAGGGAGGTGCCTGCCAGAGCAGAGCATGGGGTGAAGGGACGCTGAGCAGGTGAACGCTAAGGGGAGAAGGCCACAGAAAGGGAGGGAGAAGCAGAAAGAGATGGGAAATGCTGCCCGTCTGAGGATCCCTCCGAAGGCCCGGGGAGAAGTCCTAGCCGGTGAATCAGGCAATAAGGCCTTGTCCCAGATGAAGAATGGCTCAAGCAGTGTGTGTTCACTCTGAAGAAAAATGCGAGGAAGGAAGTATCAGGAAAATTGATAGATGAGGTACTCTAAAGGTTACCAAACTTCCTTCGCTTACAGTTGGTGTTCTTAATGTCAATAATTTTTTTCACCACACCACAAGGCCAAAAGAAATATCAGATAGCTCCTGTTATTTAGTTAGATCTAAATGACTTAATAGTGGTTGTGGGATAGTATCCAACAGATGTCCCTATCGTTCCCTCAATAATTTAAACTTTAAGTTTTTTTATTTATTTTGAGAGAGAGAGAGAGAGAGAGAAAGAGAAATAAGTGGGGGAGGGGCAGAGAGACAGAGAGAGAGAGAGAATCCCAGGCAGGCTCCATGCCGAGTGCAGAGCCTGACATGGGGCTCAACCCCATGACCATGAGATCATGACCTGAGCCGAAATCAAGAGTTGGATGCTTAAACAACTAAGCCTCCCAGGCACCCCTCCCTCAGTAATTTAGAATATCCTATTGCACCCCTAAGAGTTCATCTCGGTACCCTGGGGTGCCTTGGCACACAGTTTAGGAACTGCCTTACTAATTTTAAAGCAATGGCAGCCTTTTTTCCGAGGACTTGGGTGCTACTAGGCATCAATCCCAGACAAGACAAAGACCCAGCTGCAGACCTGTAAGGGGTGGTTACCATGATTTTCACCCTTGAGAGAGTAACAAAGGGGTCACCCTGAGCGACAGGGTGGAATGGGCCCTACCATGGGAATTAATATGGAGGCTGTTGTTTCCCTTTCTCTCCTCCTCTAGCAGCATGGGTTTCTGGAGGGCAGAGCCCCTGTCTTCATCTCTTACTCTTTCCCTAGGGCTGTGCTCAGTACAAGGTGGAAACTCAAATATTTTGTTGAACAGATGAATGACTGAATGGTCTTATTTCCTTCATCCTTCCCTATTTTTTTAGAAGATAAGAGCTGGCATGTCTTAGACAGTCCTACCTCAGGAACCTTCCCTGAAGTGTCAGCCAAAAGAAAGAAAACATAATCACTCGGGTTCAAAGCCAACAGCAAAGTCCTGATAGGAGCTTAAAATTTCATTTGTTCTCCACCCTAAGGGAAATGTAAGAGGAAAAGGTGATCTAGGAGTATAAAAACAGGAAAAAGAAAGACATTAATGTTTTATTATTTAAGATTGTGGAGCCCTTTTCTTGACGTTTTTGAAGAAAAGAATAGCTAAATTATTGGGATGGTTTGAGTACAGGCTAGCTCTGAGCTACAGAAATAAATTAATCAATCTTTTGTGCAAGATTGACAGCAATATTTCAGGTCCTCATGCTCTTCTAGAACCTTGCCACTCTCCACTGAGAGGTGAAGTCTTTTTCCCCCTCCTTTTCAACCTGAGTAGGACTTTTTGACTATCCTGATTAATCAAATGCAGTAGAAATGAAACTGTGTAAATTCCAAGACAGGTCATACAGCTTCTTGAGTCACACAAAGTTTTTGTTTCTTTGTTTATAAGTATGCTTCAGTCCCAGTGTGGAGCCCAATGCAGGGCTTGAATTCACAACCCTGAGTTCAAGACCTGAGCTGAGAGCAAGGGTCAGATGCTTAACGAACTGAGCCACCCAGGCGCCCCAAGGGCAATACAGCTTCTACCCGGCTCGCTCTCTCACTAATGGGATACTTGCCCTTCGTACCCAACCACCATGCTGTGAGGAAGGCAAACTAGTCACATGGAGAGATTCACATAAAGAACAACTGAGGTTCCCAGCCAACAGCCAGCCTCAACTGCCAGTGTGGGAGTGAGTAACCCGCCCAGATGTTTCCAGCTTCCAGCCTCAAACCACTCCAGGTGATGCTGAGTGGAGTAGACGTGAGTGGAGCCATCCCCTGCCTAAAAAGCAGACTCATGAGCGAAACAACAAATACTGTGGTGGCCGAAGCTACAAGTGTTGGCATATTTGTTATATAGCCTCAGTTATTGGAACATTAAATTCTTGAGATTGGTGGCCAACATGGCAGAGAAGTAGGGGGATCCGTATACTTCCTGCATCTCCCAAACAAAGAAGGGCTGAAGCCAAAGGAACATTAAATTCTTTTTGTACCCCTGTACATATTTGCAAAATGCATACATGGTGTAGCAAGGAAGACGGGACTTTGAACGTAGGCTGCCTGGGTTCCAGTGCTAGCTCCAACACTTACCAGCTCTATGACCTTGGGCAAACTATGTAAACTTATGCCTCTGTTTCCTTATCTGTAAAAAAGGAGGAAGAATTCCTACTCCATAGGATTGTCCTGACCAATAAGTAACTTAATGTATGCAAAATGTTTGAAACAGTGCCTACTGTGAAATGAGCTCTACTTTAGTATTAGATGTTCTTTATTGTGATGGTTTTATAGTTGGTAATACTGATGTCTAAGAGCCTGGTGACTTGTGCCCCCTGGTATCCACACTATTGTACCATCCCCTTGTCTTGAGTGCAGGTGGAACCTGTGATTTGCTTCTAACAGATAGAATGTGGCAACGATGAAGAAATTTTGCAGATGTAGTTAAAGTCCCTAAAGTTGACTTTAAGTCAGTCGAAGATGTAGGTCTCCTGGGTGGAGCTGACCTAATCAGGTGAGCTCTTTAAAAGAGGATCTAGGGGGGCGCCTGGGTGGCGCAGTCGGTTAAGCGTCCGACTTCAGCCAGGTCACGATCTCGCGGTCCGTGAGTTCGAGCCCCGCGTCAGGCTCTGGGCTGATGGCTCGGAGCCTGGAGCCTGTTTCCGATTCTGTGTCTCCCTCTCTCTCTGCCCCTCCCCCGTTCATGCTCTGTCTCTCTCTGTCCCAAAAAGAAATAAAAAACGTTGAAAAAAAAATAAATAAATAAATAAATAAAAGAGGATCTAGGGATCAGAGACTCTTCCGCTGACCTTGAAACAGAAGCCACCATGAGTTTAACAATTGTAAGGAAATGAATGTGGATTACCACGTGACTCTTAAGTCAAAGGATATCTTCATTTTAGATTGACAGGTATTGCCAGATTAATGTCCTAAGACTTTGCACCAATTTGCACTCCTGCTCCCTACTACTAAATATTTGCTAACACCCTGTAATACGAAATACTTTGCTATTTGCCAGCCTGGCAGGTACGAAAATGTGTCTCATTTTGTTGTTTTTATTGATGTCTAAGTAATTTTGAAGAATGCCAAGCATTAAAAAAGTATTTATAAGCCTTTTTATTTCTGTGAACTATGTGTTCATATCCATAGTCCATTTTTCAGGGAATCGTTAGCCTCTTTTTTATTGACATACAAGCCCTTTGTCTGTTGTCTATTGCCTTACAAATGCCCTCTTTTCCACACACAACTTTTTACAAAAGTTTTGACTTATTTATTCACTTAAATAATCTCTACACCCAACGTGGAACCCAAACTCACTACACCGAGATCAACAGTCGCATGCTCTTCCAATTGAGCCAGCCAGGCACCCCTCCCACAAAGTTTTTGCCATCTGTCTTTGAGTTTTATTTTTCCGTGATGGAATTTCACTTTTTTGTATGGTCGAATTTTTCATTCTTTTCTTTTTGGCTGCTGAGTCTTATTTTATGCTTATAAAATCCTTCCCCAGGGCAGAGCCTGCTTGGGATTCTCTCTCTCCCTCTCTCTCTGCCCCTCCCCCATTCATTCTCTCTCTCTTTCTCTCTCTCTCTCTCTCTCTCACACAAATACATAAATAAACATTAAAAAAAATAAAGACCTCCCCTGTTCCAAACTTAAAAAAAATCATCCGTATTTCCTTTGTACACTTCTATATTTTAATTCTTTACATTAGATATTTAATATGTCTGAAATTTAAATCTTCAACTTTATCTTTTTCACACGGTTAGCCAGTTGTTTCAAAACCATTGAATAAACCACAGTTTTCCCTGATGTAAAATGCTAACTTCATTATATATATTAAATTTTCCCAAGCATTGTATCTCCTGGATTTATGCATTGGTGTCTAGAATCTACTATTTTAGTTACAGTAGATTTACAATATATTTTAACATCCAAAAAGGCTATTGTCCACCATTGCTTTCCTTTTTAAGATTTTCCTGGGAGCAGTCTGTTTGTTTTTATTAGATTGTGATACTATTCTGCTCTATAATTCCCAGTTTATTGACTAATTTAGTCAAGTCACCTAACTTTTGTGCCTCAGCGTACTCAGTATAAAACTGATAATGACGATATTGGGATGAATTTGGATTGTTTCTATATCTGGAAGGCATGAATGCTAAAAAAGAAAACAGTTATACATTTAAGTCTGGAGAGGAAACTAAAATGTTAACCAGGAATAAGAAATTCAGTGCTAGGGAAATTCCCTACTTTGGCTCTAGGTTCAAACTCTGTTCCCACTGATTAGTCCTGCATTTTTTCTTCCCTGTTTGCTTTAGCATATCTGATGCCCAACCCCATCACACATTTAATTAACTACAGAGTATATATAAATCATGAAACCACAGCCTGGCCTGGTTTTGCTAAAAGCCATCTCGGCTGGAAAATGTACTATCTTATTTTGAAAGAATACAGATTTCTGAAGTATCACACACACACACACACACACACACACACACACACTGCTCTTGGTCCTAATTTCAATCCTATAAATCCCCTGGTGATATATATTTTTATAACTAATCACATGCTCTAAGGAAAACTCTATAATTTTTTTGTTTGCTATATGATATAGAAAACAATTCCTTCTATGAAATGAACATTTAAATATTATTACCAGGGCTCCTGGTTGGCTCAGTTGGTTGGGCATCTGACTTGATTTCAATCAGGTCATGATCCCAGGGTCATGGGATTGAGCCCCACATTGGGCTCCCTGATGAGTGTGGAGCGTGCTTAAGATTGTCTCTCTCTCCCTCTGCCCCTCCCCCTGCTTGTGTTCTCTCTCTCTCTGAAATAAAAAATAAAATTAAAAAAATAAAATAGAAACCTTCTTCATCCTCCTAATCCAAACGGGTCATTTTACCTAGAGCATGGATAGTATAAAGTATTTTTATGAATGTCTGAGTTTATACTTAATTCTCTTTAAGGTGAAAACGATTTGCTTTTTCCTGGTAAAATAAACAACTTAAAAAACTGTTTATTTATTTATTTTAAGAGAGAGAGAGAGAGAGAGAGAGAGAGAGTGAGAGAGTGTGTGTGCATGCTCAAGCCGGGGAGGGGCAGAGAGAGAGAGATGGAGAGAGATGATCCCAAGCAGGCTCTGTGACAGAGCCCAACTTGGGGCTTGATCCCACCAAGTGGGAGATCATGACCTGAGCCAAAATCAAGAGTTGGATACTTAGACTGAGAAAGCCACCCAGGCACCCACCCTTCTGCAAAAAAAATTTTGTAAAGTTTGCCTCCTGGTATTCTTAGCCAGGGACATTTCACGGTGGGAAACACAAAACCAAACGTACTTTTAGGTTGTCTTCAAACTGAGTCCATGGCTCTACCCTCCAACTATTCCCTAGGTCCTTAGGGCACACATTTCCCAGTCTCCTCCTCATTTGGTTTTATAGAAGCTCCAAGCCCAGATAAAAACATTTGAATAATCAAAGTTGTTCTCATCTCAATCTTTCAAGGCTCCTTCCCAGTTAATTCTGGGTAGAATGATGGCCGGTGAACATCCCGTCACACACAGACACACATACCCCATAACTAGCTCGCACTGTGTTCCCCACAGGCAAAAATTCCACCATTCAGTTTGCCCTCCACCCAATCAAACTGACCTGCCCGGCATTGCTCTCGTGCTCATTACATAACAACACGGCACAGGGATTTCCAGTGGTTTATGGGCTCCTGCGGGTCTGTGTCATGTTTGCCTTTAAACACCAGGCTGACATAACGCCTTGTCCCAGGGCTGTCGTTCTAATGGTGGTCATTTCATGAGTCCCATGTGTAACACCAGTTGTCTTCCAGGAGCTGCTACCCAACCCACCACCTCATTGCAGTGGCCCCAGGAAGAAGTGGGAAGGAGAGGGAAAATGCTAACAACCTGAGACCACTCAAGGAAGAGCCCCTGTGTTTTCCAAGTGTTTGGATTCTGTCCCCATGCCTTCTTCCTGGAAGGCTCCTGGTGACATTCCCTAGCAGAACAGCACACAGTGAAAGGGAAGCTGTCCCATTAAATAGAGAAGTAAATAAGGGTACAAGAGTAAGAACACAGGCTCTTTCTAACCCCAGGCTCATCAAAATTGAGCTCAGCCTTCCTGTTGGATTAAAAATCCCTCTGGGTTCTCCAACAGTCACCCTTCATTTCATCTGAACAGAGGCTTTATTCTACTGCAGAGAAGCAGGTCACCTCTGCAGCTCCTTTGTGCTCCATAATCAAGACAGGGTCCCCTTGCTTGTTGGAACCACTACTCTGCGTGACTGGGTCTTCGTTTGGGCCCCAGTCTTTGTCTATACCCAGGTACTCCAAAGCTCCAGTTTCCTAGTTTATTATCACTCTGGTCCTTTTTAATTTGCTTCTCTTTAAAAAAATTTTTTAATTTATTTTTTAAATTGGAGTATAATTAACCTACAGTATTATATTAGTTTCAGGTGTACAGAATAGTGATTCAACAATTCTATACATTACTCAGCACTCATCTTGGTAAGTGCCCTCTTAATGCCCTTCCCCTATTTCACCCATCCCCCCACTCACCTCCCTTCTGGCAACTATCAGTTTGTTCTCTATATTTAAGAGTTTGGGGGGTTTTTTGCTTGTCTCTTTTTTTCTTTGTTTTGTTTCTTAAATTCCACATACGAGTGAAATCTCTGTCTTTCTCTGAACTGACTTATTTCACTTAGCATTAGTCCCTCTAGCTCCACACATGTTGTTACAAAATAGCAAGATTTTGTTCTCTTTTATGCCTGGTTTTTTTTTCCATGTTTTATTTGTTTTTGAGAGAGAGAGAGTGCGAGTACTATAGGGGAAGAGAGAGAGGGAGACAGAGGATGTGAAGCAGGCTCTGCGCTGACGGCAGTGAGCCTGATGCAGGGCTGGAACTCACAAACCTCGAGATCATGACCTGAGCCGAAGTCCACGCTCAACTGACGGAGCCACCCTGGCGCCCCTATAGCTGTTCTTGATAGTGTAATTGGAGTTTGGTTAATTAAGTACCATGACTTGACAGAGGGGGGACAATTCTGGTCTCGAGCTCTTGACCTTACAAAGTAACTGCCCAATGCAAATATAATGTAAGCTACATATGTAACTTAAAATTTTCTGAGTAGTCATATGAAAAAAGTAAAAAGAAACAAGAGATTTTAATGGTAATAATGTCATTCAACTCAAATATCTAAATATTTTTCATTTCAGCATTTCAGCATGTAATCAATATGAAAATTATTAAGGAGATATTTTATATTTTTTGTACTAAGTCTTTGAAACCTGGTGTGTATTTTATGCTCATAGTGCCTCTGAATTTGGGTGAGCACATTTCATATGGTCAAGGGCTACATACGGACAAGAAGTTACTGCATGAGACAGAGCAATTATAAAGAAAGCATGGCAAAATTTTGGAGAGCGTCCAGCCTGACTTGTATTTGCAGAAAAGTTAAGTACATATTCTGAGGTTATACAACCAGTTAGTAAAAGAGGCAGGATTAGAATCCAATTATTCTTACCCTACCGTATGCTCTTATTTTCAAAGCTGATTAGCAACAAAGCCAGACTAGAACTCGCACCTCCTCATTCCTGCTTACGTCTGCTCCAGGCCTCTCTTTTCTACCAGGCATAGCCTAGAGGGAAGCGGCCTTTCTACCTGTCTTTTCTCCTAAATAAACTAACAGCTTCACTGAAAACAATTTGGCTGCAAACCAAGGCCAGTGGGGGGTCGAATTTTTCCATATCCTTCCACCAGATAATACTGTTTTTTTATGACTTGTCACCCTTGTCCCCAGAAACTCTTAGTTTCACCAAGCTACTTAAAAACGGATTCCTTTACGCAACAGTTCTCAATGGAGGGGTCCATCAGAATCACCTATGGAGCTTCAAAAGAATTCAAATCACTAGTCCCCTACTCCAGATCCTGAATTCTAGGTGTGTGGACGGATTCGAGTAGACAGCTATTTTTTAATGGTTCCCAGGTGATTCTGATGCACACCCCCAACTCGCAATGACCTCGCCAACTGCCAGATCACTGCTGACGTTGCTAGACCCCCAGGTGGCTGTACACAGTTCTGGTCGTAAGAAAGAGCCTGGTCTCAAGGAAAGAAATATGAGAAATAGGTACCCCAGCACCTCCCAGGGCGGGGCTGCCCGGCTTACTTTTCCTCCACACTCTCTGCACCCAAGGACACCTTCAGCCTCATTTCCTGATCCTACAGCCTCACCTGTGGTACAGCCCGGGGCTGGTGGGGCAGGCAGGAATGCAGCAGACAGGACTCGCTCTGGTGGCCTTGGCTGCCTGTGTGGCTTTTCCCTCCTCAGAAGGTGAGTGGGGGTGTTGGCTATGCAAGCCTCCCGTGGAAAGAGGGGGTGCTGCCTCCCCAAGATGGAGCAGGAAGGAGTGAAGTCCTGGCGGCAATTTGGGGCAGGAAGTTCGATCTCTTCAGGTAGGAATTTCCAGTTATCTACGAGAGACTGGCATAGATTTACATTGCTGATCTTCAAGAAGGATGGAACCTCATTTGAACAGGTATTAGTAATTTGTCTCATGGAGGATGAGATCTTTCCACACAACAACTTTGAGCTGTGTTTCCTTTGCTGATGACAGTCTCTTAGAAAATCCCCAGGTAGAGGTTGGAGGAAAATCCCTATTATTCATCCATCTCCTCCTTCCCCCAACCTGCTACACTGGAGACAAATGTGCATGTTCCTGCAGGAAAGGCAGACGTCACCTTCTGGGTTAGGGGTTTGAGAAGCAACAAAGTCAGCCCTGTGGAGACTGAAAAGCAAAACTGCAATCTGACCTTTAAGAAGGGATGCAGGATAAAGGAGACTGAACCATACAAATTATATCAAAGAGAACTCAAATTGTGAATTGCTAGCATATATATGGAGGTTGTAAGTGCATTTGAACCGGAGGCAATCTTTTTTACAGTACTTAGGAAAACCTAAACAGAAGTACTAAATACTTGACTGACTTGACTCTTTCCCACTGTCGTCTTTTCTGAAACTTGACTTTGAATAGATTCTCTAAATCCAGAAGAGAGGTGAAATATAAGTCGTGTCTGATCTGCTTTTGAAAGCATTTGCCAACCCTTAAAAACTGACAGATTTCGTATATACATTCTTACATATACACCCAAATTGTATTTTAAAGCTTCTCTTGAAAAATCACATCTGGCAACAACGGTCCCATGTCCTCTGGCAGGAATTGGCTAGAGCGCAGTAGCCCCTGTCCTTCTCTGAAGTTGGCTATGGTCCTATTAACTGCCTGGTTCCTGTAGGCATTTGTTTAGGGGACCCGATATAGTGCACCAATGTACTGGGCTTGTATTACCGAGCATGGAAAGATCTAGATAATTTCTTCTTCATTTCTATCTGGATAATCTCTTCTTCATTTCTATCAATCTATCTATCTTATCAAGACAAAGACACAAGTGTATCATATTCTATGTTTCTGTAAAAATTTTTCGGAAGAACTCACCATTGAAATTTTAGGATTCACTTTCACTGTTTCTCAAAGGCTTACCTGCTCAGGCTTTATTTCTAGTTTTGGCAATGCACTTTTTTTTTTTTTTTTCACATAAAGCTTTGAAATAAAGCTTTGAATGTATCTCCCTTCAGCTTCCTGACGTGTTTCCAGCTGCCCCTCAGCAATCACAGCAGCTGTCCTGTGGGAGAGGAGGGAGAGACAGGCAGGCAGAGGGGCAGGGGTGATGAGGGATGCCCCTGCCAGACCCAAGGCCAGACTTCCCATGGGACCGAGTCCTGGCAGAGAAGGTGGGACAGCAAAACACAGAGGTGTTTGAAAAAGGTCCAGTTGGTGATGAAAGAAAGAAAGAGAACTGAGGAGACCCCGCAGTGGCCTTTTGGGTGATTCCCAGGGCTTTTCCTAAGGCAGTTCGGGCCACAGGAAAATCACACGATCTGGGAAGCGCCCAACCCTCTGCCGTCTAAAAATAAGTGATGTTGGGTTAAAATACGAGAGGGTAGGCCTGAGAGCAGTTGTGGAACCTAGAGGGGTAACCCACTGGTTTCCATAAAAGCCTTCCATGGAGTATCTGTGTGTCCCACGTGCCCTGTAGGAGGCTCTAAGGGACTCGGACCTGGGGGAGGAGCAGGAGAGGAAGGAGGCAGGAAGGTGGGGAATACTGGGAAGTGCAGGGAAGGAGGTATAGGTGGCTTTGACAATTGTCACAGGCTCCGGGAGGGGATCGGGAAGTGGTCTGTGCCAGTGGGTAACTTTGAGAAATACATTTTGTTCTTCCAGGCACCAATGGTTCCACTGCCTTAATGGTGCCTTAAATGGCCATTTTAATGTTATGGCTCAGTAATTGGCATTCTCAAAGCATTTTGCATGAATCAGGAAGCAGTTGACTTACCTGTAATTAAAAGCCTTGGGTTCTACCCAAAGGTAGGAGGGTATATACACCTGCTGACGTGGCTGCTGGCTCCCAGAACTCAAAACCGAGTCCATAAAAGTGTCTATCATCCACTCCGGTGGCCCTAAGCCAGATTATTTAAAGCCACAATCTAGGGCTTTGTGGGCTGGCTGTTGTTACTATAGATATTTTCAGACTAAGGTTCCACTTGTCTCTGGCAGATGCAGGGTGAGGCATTTTGCCTCACAGTCCCAAACCGACTTGGTTCTGACAACCCGTTTTCTCACAGCAGGATGGTTCCTCCTCACACAGGCACTTGCTGGGGACTTGTCGTCTGCATCCTAAAAAGACATTTTATTTTCTGTTTGTTTTAATTATAGGACACTCACTAGGGAGGATTACCAAGAATGTACATTTGTGCTTGAGGGGCACCTGGGTGGCTCAGTCAGTTAAGCGTCCTACTTCAGCCCAGGTCATGATCTCACGGCTCATGGGTTTGAGCCCCACGTCGGGCTCCGTGCTGACGGCTCAGAGCCTGGAGCTGCTTCGGATTCTGTGTCTTCCTCTCTCTCTGTGCCTTCCCGCTCTCTCTCTCTCTCTCTCTCTCTCAAAAATAAATAAGCATTAAAAAAACAAAGAATATGCATTTGGCCTTGAAAGTTGTTCTGCACAGTCAGGACCCTCCACTTCCCCAGGAGTGGTCCCTGAGGGGCCTGACATGAAGGCCACCAACCTGTTCTTCGATTTCTCTCCAGGTATGCCCTTCTGTTAAAACAACACACCCTGCTTTCCTTAAATTCAATACCATTGTTAGACTAAGAGTCTAGATTTTGGTTAAGGAACCCAGTCATAGTATTTATACTGTAGTTCAGGGGTTTCTTTAAATGTCCTTTTTCTATGTCTGGAGAAACAGAATAATATAAGAGCAGCCTTCTCAAATCTGAGTCATACATGGGCCCCTTTACAGGAAAACATTCTTTTTACTCTCAGTGGTAACCTTTAATTATTTTACTATGTTACTTGGTATATAAACATGAAACCAGTTATAAACCCCCTGTGTGTATATCTTTTCTGCAATTTTAAAACCAAAATAAAATTTAAATTTAAGTAAAAACACAACTGCAAAGCCAAGAGGAGTTCAATCGAACAATATTAATTTAAAGTAATGGTTAATATTTGGCCAAAACTACCATCACCGTTCCAAACACAAATATAGCACTGATCCTTAAGATGCAGATTTTGAGTTTTATGTGCATTTGCTAGCATGTTCAGAACGAGAAGTGTTTTCTCCCCACCACTTTTTTGTTTGAACCAGGATGATATAACTGAGCCCTCCCTTAGCATGAATGCATTAGAAAATTCCGCTCTGTTCCTTTCTGACTGGCCTAGGACAATTAAGGTAGGATCTGACCCGATAATAGCACTAGGCATAAACATAAGCAAAATTCAAATGTCCTGAAAGTGCTCTTTTAAGATAGTCTTCCAGAAGATCCAGAACATGTCTATTTAAATATCATGATCGAGATGACATATTAAAATTTAGGAATTGTCTGGAGAGCTCATAAACCCTGAGAACATGCTCCTGAGCCCCCTGCTATGAAACCTTGTTTGAGAAATGCTGGCAAGCCTGGGAAGAGTCTCTTTGGATTCCAAAAGGTCAAGTCAGAATTCTAACTACATGAACTTGAGAAATTGTCTAACGTTCTGAACCCCAGTTTTCTTAACAGTAAAACAGGAATAAGGAATAACAATGCCTCTCTTACCTAGTTATTCTCAGGATTATATGAGATAACAAGGAAAGTGTTGGGCATAGAAGAGGTGCTCAATAATTAATTGTTAGTTTCCTTTCCTTTCCTTTCCTCTTGCCAGGTTCTATCACTAACTTTTTTTTTTAAGTTTATATATTTATTTTGAGAGAGAGAGAGAGAGAGAGCACAAGTGGTGAAGGGGCAGAGAGAATCCCAAGCAAGCTCCGCACCATCAGCGCAGAGCCCAGTGAGGGGGCTTGAACCCGCTAACTGTGAGATCATGACCTGAGCCAAAACCAAGAGTCAGATGCTTAACCGACCCAGCCACCCAGGCATCGCTATCACTAACTTTTTAAATTAAAATTATGAGGGGCACCTGGTTGGCTTAGTCAGTTAAGCGTCCAACTTTGGCTCAGGTCATGATCTTGCATTTTGTGGGTTCCAGCCCCACGTTGGGCTCTGTGCTGATAGCTCAGAGCCTGGAGCCTGCTTCGGATTCTGTGTCTCACAGCCCCTCTCCACCCCTCCCCACCCCCGCCTGCTTGCACTCTCTCTCTCAAAAATAAACATTAAAAAGTTTCTAAAATTAATTAATTAATTAAAATTATGGAAAGTCACAAAAATCAAATAATTTAATTCCTAAAATTATAAAAATTATAAAATAACAAATACTTGGGGTACCTGGATGGCTCAGTCAGTTAAGCCTCTGACTTTGGCTCAGGTCATGATCTCACAGTGAGTTTGAGCCCCGCATTGGGCTCTGTACTGAGCGTGGAGCCTGGAGACCGCTTCCTGTTCTGTGTCTCCCTCTCTCTGCCCCTCCCCTGCTCATGCTCTGTCTCTGTCTCTGTTTCTCTCTCAAAAATAAATAAACATTAAATTTTTTAAAAAAAGTAACAGTGTAAATTTTTAAAATACAGAATAAAATATATGAAGGTCCCTTTTCTCTATTCCTTTCATCCCTCTCCCCTACCCAGAGGTAATAAATAACCCCTCTGGCTTCTGTGTATCCTTCCAGAACTTTCTCTATGCATTTACAAATATGAACTCACACACATTCACACAGATTTTTAAAAACATAAAAAGGACAACAATCTACACATTACCTAATTTTTCTTTCACTTAATCATAGATAACAGTATAGCTGTTTCACACACATAGGCATTTCTTAAAAGTTTGGATCATTCATCTTAGAGATAACATACAAACTTCCAGGAATAGTTTAGGACATTGAAGTCTCATTTATTCATTCATTATCAGTCAGAGTCCAATTAAGAGACAAAAACAAGACATGAATTTGAACAGGGAAAGTTTAATATAACAAATTATTAGCTATAACAAGAGATAGGCTAGGAGGCACACAGAACCCTGAAGAATACAGGGCTGCGTAGGGCTGATACTGGTAGGGCTGAAGTGGAGTTTTTGAGGGAAGAGATCCCATTACCCCTTCCCAGCCCAGCTGAGATTCAGACCTTGTTAGAGAGGGCACAGCCATGGCTCACCGAGTGGCAGGAAAATCACTGGTCTGCCTTCCAGCTTGCAGGAGCAAATTCCTCACAGGGAGGTGTCTCACTGGAGACACTCTGCCCCCAAACTGCCCCGAGTTGGGGTGCTGTTAGCTGTCATGTGCTCCCAGAGCTTGGTGCTGCAGAAATGATAGGCGTGCACCCTGAAGCCTGGAAGGAAACCCCTCTTGCCTTTCCAGTGTCCTCCATTGACAAAGGTTTAACATCGTGCCAGCCGGAGACATGTCTCTGTATGCTTAACCACTGTGCAGTAATGCCATAGGGCATGTCCCTATGGCACAAAATTATCCTGATCCCCTTCAGGAATATTCCCTGACCAGTCCAAGTGTCCATGCTGTGAGAAGCATTAGTGACCAAATGTCTTCATATGAAGGTAAAGAAAAAGTCTCATTCACTCTTTACATTATCCCAGGGT
This sequence comes from Neofelis nebulosa, assembly GCF_028018385.1. NCBI lineage: Eukaryota > Metazoa > Chordata > Mammalia > Carnivora > Felidae > Neofelis > Neofelis nebulosa. Next base: position 35,318,641 of record NC_080782.1, on the reverse strand, counting down.
TCCAAAAATATCTGGGAGGATTTTATTTGGGAGGATATTATTTGGGCATAGCAATCTCATGCCTCATTGCTTGGTGAGTCCTTCCTACCTCCTCGATGTTAGCAGTGGACACCTCCATTTGTGGTTATATCCACAATGTGATGTGGCTCCATTAAGGCGTGACGTCCACTAGAATAGGGAAACGTATCCTTATCCAAACACATACATGTTTATTTACATATTGCTCTTCTTAAATTGCACTCACAAACTTGAGACAAACTGACAGCAGACAAATGAATCTTATTGTTTTTATCTTTATCCTAGGAATCCTTTCCCCAACAGTGGCATAACATTTGCTTTGTTTCCACTTTACTGTGTTCTATAAAGTGTTCTTTATACCGGTGTTTTGCAAACTGCTTTCTTTCTTTTTTTAATGTTTATTTTTGAGAGAGACAGAGACAGAATGTGAGTAGGGGAGGGGCAGAGAGAGCGGGAGACACAGAATCCGGAGCAGGCTCCAGGTTCTGAGCTGTCAGCACAGAACCCAACACGGGGCTCGAACTCACAAACCATGAGATCACGACCTGAGCCGAAGTCCGACTCTTAACCGACTGACCCACGCAAGCGCCCCGCAAACTGCATTTCTAATAAGCCGCCTAGTGATGCCATTCCTGCAGCTCTGGGAACCACATTTTGAGTGGCAAGAGACTATACGATACATCCAAGTAAGAGAGGAGGCTGGTTCATCTCTCTGTAATAACAGAATCATTTCCTTAAAAACCAGAATCTAACTTTCACATCACAGATTTGATGTGAAGTGTTTTAGTGTTCATCTGAACAGATCTTGGGCAGGAAATCTTTAAAGCCTCGGTCCAAAATTGGATCATAGGCAGAACCAAATCAGGGACAGACAATCGTGGCAAATCACCCACCCAGCTCTCTGACACTTAATAGTGGAAACATTACAACAACAAAACCCCAAACCAACAGAATCGAGAGCGATAACACTTTAATAGTAAGACAAATAGTAAGACTTTTAATGAGACACTGATATCTTTAAATTATTAAATATAATGGGGCAAGTGATTTATCATCATGAGTTGACCCCTAATTACTTGAGGGTGGAGGGATGAAGTTTCTAAAAGCATTGTGTAATTTAAGGACATTTGGGACATAAGACCTTGACCAAACAAAGGAAAATAATTTTAATAGCATTATAAGCCTTAAAACAAGATAAAATGAAATAGAAGACATGAGAGCTTAGTTCAGCTCAAGAGACATTTATTGAGCACGAATACCAGGCACTGTTCTGTGTGGTGTGGGCACACAGATACACTGAGGGAGCTCACAGTCAAAAGACATAGTCCTTGGGGCACCTGAGTGGCTCAGTCGGTTAAGCAGCCTACTTGGGCTCAGGTCATGATTTCGCGGTCCGTGAGTTCGAGCCCCGCGTCGGGCTCTGTGCTGACAGCTCAGAGCCTGGAGCCTGTTTCAGATTCTGTGTCTCCCTCTCTCTGACCCTCCCTTGTTCATGCTCTGTCTCTCTCTGTCTCAAAAATAAATAAACGTTAAAAAAAATTAAAAAAAAAAACAGTCCTATCAACCCTTCATTTTATACACGGTAACGACAGGAAAGCACAGGGTGTTGTGGCACCACGGACTCACATAAGGAAACAGCAAGACTGGGGGAAAGGAGACTTGATGAGGTCTTGAATTCAGGCAGTGGTAACAGGGATGAGAAGGTGGGGGACAAATCTGAGAAACGTCACAGAGAGTAAAATATACAGAAGTTTGTGACTGGCTGTGGAGTGCCGAAGGAGGATGGCGTGACACGTGGGTTTCTGGCTTGGGTAGCAGTAAATGACCTTTCAGTGAGACAAGGAAAGGAAGGATGTTTCAGTGGTAGGAAATAATGTCTTCAGTCCGGGATTTATTGAGTTATCTACAGCCTGTGGACTATTCGGATGTATGTTCAACAGCAGTGGACGGACACCTGGGTGTCTCAGTTGGTTGAGCATCCGACTTGATTTTGGCTCAGGTTATGATCCCAGGGTGGCGGGATTAAGCCCTGCGTTGGGCTCTGCACCGAGCATGGAGCCTGCTTAAGATTCTTTCTCTCTCCTTCTGCTCTTTTCCCCCACTCATGCTCTCTCTCTCTCTCTCTCTCAAAAAAAAAAAGACAAAACACAGCCGTTGAACATACGTCAGGATTACTGGCATAGAGGGTAAAGTAGATAAAGATATTTAAACGTTACCGACATGGGTAGTAATTCAAAGCATGAGATGTGAATGGAAAGAAGAGTGGAAGGTCAAGGATGGAACTTTGAGGAATAACTGTTGAGGAGAGGAGGGGTTCAAGAGCAGAGAATGCAATTTCTCAGTATTAGGAGAATTAGGAGAGATGCATATTTTGTTAATCTGGGATGTGGAAAATTTCCAGGAAGGAATGGATACCAATGTCACGTGCAGAAAGGAGGTCCTGTAAGATAATGTTAGAAAAACATCTGCTATTGGAGGTATCCTGAGGGCAGGTACCATGACTTACTAATTTTTGTGTATTTAGTGCTTAGAACAATAAAAGACACAAGGTAGGTACTATACAAATGCTCATGGAATTTTATTGACCTATCACTTTCATTAGTAAAATGATGAGTTTATTCAAACCATTCAAACTCAAAAACGTTTGAGATAGTGTCGATATTTTCCCAAGGGAGTTTTTCCTTGACCTAACCCAAGCTAAATTTTCAGTAAAAAAACAAAATAAATAAAGAAAACTTATCAATCCAATGAAGGAAGGGGGGGGGGAGGAAGGATGATAAAAAGAAAACAAAAAAATAAGGCGAATAAGTAAATTTAGCCAAAAGGTTAGTGTCACAATATTAATAGTAGAAAAGTAGAATTTAGGCAAAAACTTGCAGTAGGACTAAAGGAATTTTACAGAAGGATAAAAAGTATCAGTTCACGAAGAAGGTACATTTAGACCTGTCATGCAAGTGCAGGGTCAAATTTTGTTTTGTTTTTTTTTTTTAATTGTAGGAAGGCTGACCTTTGAACACCCTAGGAGTAAGGAGCCCTACTTCACCCTACCCTAGAGATAAACCCCCACATAACTTTTGACTCTCCCCAAACTTGACTAATAGCCTACCCTTGACCAGAAGCCTTACCAGTACCATAAACAGCTGATACATATTCTGTATGTGACATGTATTATATACTGTACTCTTAAAGTAAGCTAAAGTAAATGTTAAGAATACCCTAAGGAAAGTCTATTTAAAGCACTGTATCAAAAAGAAATCTCTGTATAGGTGGACCCACACGGTTCAAGCCTATGTTTTCCAAGGGTCAACTGTGTTTTATTCATCATTTTTTTGGTATAAACTTTTGTTTTTAAAAATATTGCCTGAAAATATTATTTATCTCAATTACTGAGTTTTTTGGGCGTCCATTTAAATTTTGTCCGAGGCTACTTCACTCCGATCCCGGTTGTGGTCCAGAAGGATACTTGGGTGCATCTGAAACATATAACTCCAAGTGATATATTGCAAACGGGGACAGAATCGGAAGAAAAAAAATCTGACATAATCTCGACACCAGTGTGAGATTTTTAACATACCCACCTCAGAAACGGACAGATCATTCAAAAAACTAAAAGTTTCCCGCAGCTCTATGAAAGGCAGCGGCGGGTAGCCCAAGCCGGAGCTGGGTACTCCGGGCCTCAGTCCGCGCCGCGCAAGCGCGGCCTCAGGACGCTGGGGGCGGAGGCTGGAGTCGCCAGCGGCCTGGGGAGGTCCCAGGCGACGCCGAGCAGGGGCCTGCAGTTCCCTCAGGCGGCCGCCATAAGAGGCTAGCGCTTTCGGGTGCCCGTGGCCCCTCCCCTGGGCGTGGTCCTTATTCTCCTCGGGCCGCTTCTCCGCGAACGTCCTCCTCCGCGCGGCGCGCACCACCCACGGGCTAACAGAAAAGCCGCCGGGCCTCGCCAGTGGCGCCAAGGCCGCTGCGCACGCGCAGAGGCAGGAGGAGCGGCGGGTTGTGGCTCCAGGATGTCACAACAGGCACCACCCGCTTCTTGCTGCAGCCGCTCTTCCTCCTCCTCCTCGTCCTTGGGCTCGGGATCCGGTTCCAGCACCAAGGCTCTGGCTCTCGGCCTCTCCTGCTTCATGGCCGCCACGACCTCAGACACGTGAGCGTGACGATCGTAAAGCGCCGCGACGTTGTGCTTTTGGTTTTTTTTCCCCCCATCTCTGGTTTTTGTTTGTTTTAGTTTCCTACGAGGTTTCTTTTCCAAGTTCTTGGTTGAACGTTTGGTTTTTTTTCGTGCGTGTGCAAATAAATGCACTTAGGCTAAATTTATAACCCACCCGTTATAATGAATAGCCCTTACACTTTTCAAAATATTTTGTGATTTTTTTCTTTGACCTATGAATCGAATACGTTTTTTTAGTTTCAAAACACATGATATTTGTAAGTTTATAACTATTTGGTATATTATTTAGGTTCAAGCTTTTTTTTTTTTTTAATTTTTTAACGTTTATTTATTTTTGAGACAGAGACAGAGCATGAACGGGGGAGGGGCAGAGAGAGAGGGAGACACAGAATCGAAGCAGGCTCCAGGCTCTGAGCCATCATCCCAGAGCCCGACGGGGGGGGGGAGGGGGGGGGGCTCGAACTCACGGACCGCGAGATCGTGATCTGAGCTGAAGTCGGAAGCTTAACCGACTAAGCCACCCAGGCGCCTCTAGGTTCAAGCTTTTAAGCGGTTACTTCGCATAGGAACCTCCTCTTCAAACACTATTAAGAATGAAAAAGGAGCCCTGACTGGAGATAATACTATGCAACTTTGTGATGTAGAGGAGAAAAAAACCCTTTCATTCTACCCTTAATAGGTTCTTGACTGGGGTTCCTGTAACAAAAGGCATTAAAAGGGGGAAAGCATACACATCTATATAAGACATGGGAGCCTTCATAAGGAAATGAAAACCTAAAGAAGCAGTTTGAGTCAACACATAATTAAGTGGGGCAGAGTGGTAAATTGTGGAAAAGTGATAAGACGAAGATATTTGGGCCAGGGCGGTTAGTGACCACAAAGAGAAGAGTTAGTTTAACAGGATTTGCACAGATTTCTCTTGGCCTCAACTTCCCCACTCACAGGGAGGGGTGAAGTGCCGCCCCCTAGTGATAAAAATGTCTCTCTTCCTCCTGGTTCAGGGAGGGCATCTTTTACTTGGGAGTTTTATCTCCTGCTTGTAGGAAAGTTAGAATGCCCTTTTTGCATTGCTAATTTTAAGTGGTTTTAACTTAATATGATAGAGTGGCACTTTTGGGGGTGGAGTTTTCCGAATGCCTTTAGTGAAATTAAATTAGAAATTGTCGATGAAATGGACAGTTTCTTAGAAGACTAAGATATCAAGATTGGAGAAGATATAGGAAACCCCCAAAAAGCAAATAACTGTTAAATCAGAGTTGAACATGTTGCCCTCAAACAGACATCAGGCCTAGATGGTTTCAGAGGTTTTACCAAACATTGGAGGCACAGACAGTCCACAAACTCTTCAAATAATAGAATAATAGAGACAGCTACCCAATGCATTGTTGAGATTAATACAACCTTAATACCCAAAACATTCAAGGTTGATATCAGGGGATAAAAGTATGAGCTAATCTTGTCTATGAAAATAAATGCAAAATTTTAAATAAGTAGCAGATCAAACTCAGAATCATATACAAATTAATACATAATGACCAAGTATGGTTTATCCTAGGAGGGCAAGGAAGAAAATAGATTAATCCATTATATTAATTAAAAAATTTGTTTATTGAGGGGCGCCTGGGTGGCTCAGTCGGTTAAGTGTCTGACTTGCGATTCATGAGTTTGAGCCCTGTGTCCGGTTCTGTGCTGACAGCTCGAAGCCTGTATCCTGCTTGAGATTCTGTGTCTCCCTCTCTCTCTGTCCCTCCTCCACTCACCCTCTGTGTCTCTCTCAAAAATAAATAAACATTAAAAAAAATTTTTTTTAATTTGTGTTTTGAGTTTACAATGGGTTAAGCACTGTCTAGGCATTTAACAAAGTAATGGATTAAAGGAGAAAAGCCTTTTATTTCTATACAGGAATTGAGAAAGAAGAGATAAAAACATCTCTTTACCTAGAAAACCAAAGACTATCCACTCCAAACTCTTACAACTAAAAAAAGTTCAGCAAAGTTGCTGGATACAAGAACAACATAAAACAATCAACAGCATTCCCACACATCAAAAATAACTAATTAGAAAACACAGTTCTTCAAAAGACCATTCACAGTAGCACAAAACCTATAAAGTACCTAGGAATAGATGTAGGATAAGATATACAACAATATTTTATTATTTTTTTCATAAAGGTCTTGAAGGACATTGAAGAAAACCTGAATAACTAGAGTGATAATTCCGTATTTATGGATGGGAAAACAATATTTTTCAGATGATTCCATGTGTAGGTCTATTCTCCTCAGAGCAGTGGTTCTCCAAGTGCGTTCCAGAATTAGCCGACTCGGCATCACCTGGGAAGTTGTTAGACATGCACATTTTTAGGCCTCATCCAGGTTGTACTGAATCAGAAACCTCAGGTGGGGGAAGGATTGACAGCAATCTGGTCTAAAAAACCTTCCAGATGATTCTGGTGCACATTTAATTTTGAGAACCACTGCCTTAGAGGAATTCTCATACAAGGCCCAGGGAGACATAGAAGACCAAGCAAAGCTTAACTTAGTGGTTTTAAAAAGTGTCAGGCTATCTGGATTCCAATTCCAGCCCCACCATTTCTTGGCCCTTTAATCTGGAGAAAGTGATGTAGCTTTTCTGTTAGTAACCCATCTATGAGATGGAGGTAAATCTAGTACCTTCTGCATATAGTTGCTGTGCATGAATTAATTCACATATGGCAGTGGCTGACACAGAGTAAGCACTCAACAAATGTAGGCTCTTATTATCATTAGGATATTTATTGCAGCCTTGCTTGTTATCAGTAAAGTATTGGAAAAAGATTTCTTAAAAATAAAGCTGAAAGCAAACATGGAAAAGGATTAAAATTGGTAAAATTTTGAATGGGGTGTATAGGTGTTGTATCATTCTTTGTACTTTTCTGTGTTGAATATTTTGATTTTGTTTTTTATTTATTTTTGAGAGAGAGAAGGGTAGGGGCAGAGAGAAAGGGAGACAGAGAATCCAAAGCAGGCTCCAGTGCAGAGCCCAACACAGGGCTTAAACTCACTAATCCCTTGTGGGGTTCAAACTCATGAACCATGAGACTGTCACCTGAGCTGAAGTCAGGTGCTTAACCGACTGAGCCATCCAGGCACCTCTCTATATGTTGAGTATTTTGGAAGCAAAGGAGGAGAGCAGAGGGTGTCATCAGTTCTCTCTCCACACTTAGATTTCCACAGAAGATTGTTAAAGTAAATCATGATGTCTTCATTAAAAATATTTCCGTAGGGGCGCTCAGTCAGTTAAGCCTCTGACTGGCTGAGGTCATGATCTCACGATTTGTGAATTCTAGCCCCACATTGGGCTCTGCTCTGACAGTGAATAGCCTGCTTTGGATCCTCTGTGTCCCTTTCTCTGCTCCTCCCCAGCTTGCTCTCACTCTCTCTTTCTCAAAAATAACTAAACATTAAAAAAAAAATGTCCTCGAGATTACTGAACTTGTGTTTTTGGCATATTCCTCTTACAATTTGCACTCACAATGTATAATTTCACCAAATTTGAATATATTCTATCTTTCCCCACATTTGTGCCTTTATACTCATTGTCTCCTCCACATCTACTGCTCTATTCAAACTCTCCATCTTTCAAGTCCCCAGCTCAAATGCTACCTCCTTGATAAAGATGTACGCGTATCTCTGTTATAATTTTCTTTTCTGCCTGTGAATGCAGGACACTCATTCTATTTCTCACATAGCCCTTGCCACATTCTGCCTTATGTTAGAAGTGTTCCCCCCCTACTTTGTCTCACACTTCTTATACAGTAGCAAATTGTCTTTTAATGGGGCAAAGATTAGTATAGTCTACAAAAAATTGGAGAATGGTTCAAGTATTGAGTTCAATTTACTGAATACACACATCAGATGCTACGCATGGAAACTATATGGTCCGGGCTCCACTGGCTGGTGAATAGCCATTATGATGTTCCGAGTCCCCACCTTGTTGCTTAGTCAGTCATCCCACGTGTTTTTCCCAGGATTCTCTAGTCCAAATATTCTTGATAATTCTCAAATTGTGGGTTGTAGAAAAAGGGCTCTTCCCTCTAGGAATCTGGGAGAGGTGGTCTGATAGGGTAGGGATGCTGGCCTCTCACGTGATCAGTGCCCCTACCTGCAGTATTATGGTGCCTCTACTGGGCAGCTGCTGTTGACCCACTGCCTACTCACTGGTGGTTGCCTCCTTCCTCCAGAGGGCTGACCTTAGACGGGCAGGGAAATGCATCTACTGTTCTCATAAATCACCTTTTCAAAGAGATTCCCAGGTGGAGCAATTGGGATGACACACTCCGGAGTGTCCTTTCCAAAGCAAAAGGGCATGTCTGGGGCAGTTAGGAAAGGGGGTGAGGGTGGAGCGGAAAAAGCCTCACAATAAACCTCAGATCTTTGCTCGTTCATACCTCTGGGCCCTGCAGCTTTATTAAGCCCCCTCTGCAAAGCCTTCTTTCTTATTTGCAAAAATTTCCCCATATTTGCCTCAAGGAACCCCTACTCCATCAGACAGGTCTGTGTGTAAACTCCAGCTCTGAAACAAAAATAGGTTCTTTCCCGTGGGATTCCGTGCTTTGTGTAGTGGTGGCCCTAGGGTGGTCTTTTGGGGAAGGCGTAGTCTTCTAATCCCTGATCAGCTTGCTTCCCCAACCAAGTAACTGTATAAATTGAATTAAAACTCTGTAAATGCAGAAGAAACACCACCTAATCCCTCTTTTCAACCTTATTGCCACCTCTAAATCCTGTCTGGAAATTCTGGATCATCACTGCAATCAGAGGAAGTTGCTGACCATTCTTTGAAATGGAAATACTGACAGGACGCTGATTGAGAAAACCTGAAGAGGGTGCGGTTCTCCAAAAGAATCTTGGCATTCATTGCCCTCGCCCAAACTACCCTGTTAACAGTCTACGCTGCCTAACTTTTTGAGCATTCTTCAGAGGATTCCATCTCTCCTGACTTTTTATATTTCCAGCTGCCTCAGGAGGGCACCAGTCACATCTGCCAACATGAAATAAATCTGGCCTGCCTCTTGCCTTTTGATAGTTAATCCGATTTAGGTTAAATGATCTCCAGGTGAGCCTGTCCTACCTTCATTTATGAGAAATGTAATCCAGTTTACTAACTGCATATAGGTCCTGCGTGCTTTTCTGGCTTAAAACTATTCCTTGAATTGATGTCAGCACTCAGATAACTCAAATTCCTAATCACACAGATGTGCCAGTATTTCTTAGTTCCCACAATGCTTCTGAAAGTCCATTTCATATATTATAGTTGCTTGGGTCACAACTAATAGCAGTGGTCTGAGTGTTAGCTCTCTGAAGCTAGTAACTCTTCATCTGTCTACTCCCAGGGTCTAGCTAGCGACTCAGTCTATAAGAATTTACAAGTATATGTATTTGGATATTACTCTATAAGAATTCACAGAGTGATTCTTATGTAGTAAGACGGTGAATGAATGGATGGATACACGAATAAACCCAAAACTTTGGGATTTTAAAATAGTTTGACTTGGAGAATAGGCACCATAGTGTAGCTGAAGAAACAATTCATTTTAGGAGATAAATACATTAATAAATGAAAGGACAACCAATGTCCTGTGCTCCTATAGCGCTTAAAAATGGAAACAATTCACATACCATAAAATTTACCATTTTAAAGCCTACAATTCAGTGGTTTTTTAGTATCGTCACAGAATTGTACAACCATCGCTACTATCCAATTCCAACATGTTCATGTCTCCCCCAAAAGAGACCATGTACCTGTTAACAGTCCCTCCCCACTCCCTCTAACCCCCAACTCCTGGCAACAACATCCCGTCTCTATGGATTTGCCTATCCTGGACATTTCATATAAATGGAATCACACAATATGTGGCCTTTTGAATCTGGTTTCTTTCACTTGTAACCCCATTCCACTTTACACATTAATCTGCTAACGTTTGTTTTGCTATGTTGTGATTATTTGCTTACCTCCCTGCCTCCCACTGGACTATTAAACATTGCAAGGGCAGAAAGTTTGCCTTGTTTATTTCAACATTTCTAATGTTCAGGACCTGGCACAGAATGGACACTCAATAAATGCTTGATCTTCCTATTCCAGTCAGTCTGGTTTATTGGTGTTTGGATGTGCCTCCATGCACACTCCTTATATGCGTAACAAAATGAAAAGTCCTTTACTGCATCTAGATGCAGAGCAAAGAGGCTCTCCTCCTTAAGGCTATGAGACTGGGGTCAAGGCATTTCCCTAAGGCTCTGGAGAGGATCTGAAGGCAGCACAGAGGTTCTTGTACCATAGTTGATAAGAGTCTTGCCAGAGTATCCTTGCCCTGGTCTAAGACACCAGCTTCTATGTGTTGGACTTGGACTCTGTGAGTTATACAAGCAATAAAAATATTCTTTTCTCTCCTACCCCAGTGCTCTGGACACATAGTTCCTTCCACTTGGACTGCTCCACTCCCTTTCTCAATCAGGTGAATTTTTACTCCACTTTTAGAATTGAGTCCAAGCTGATGCCTACCTTGTCTTTCCTATTCAGAGTTAATTTCTCTAACTTTCTGTGTTTCTATAGGACTTGGTTCAGATTTCCATAGCGTTGGAGGTTTAAAAAAATACAAATATTGAATGCCAGTTAAAAAGTTGCCCCCCCTCTGGAAGTGGTCTTTGCTTATAAATTCGGGCATATGTAATTCCGTGATTTTTCCTCTGTATATGTGTCACATTCTTTTTATAAAAATGGGGTCATTTATAGTTCTTATACTGAAACTAGCTTTTCTCCCGTAACAATAAAACAATAAATTGTGGATATTCATATATCTTAGTGCACACACACACACACACGCACACACACCCCTCATCCTTTATTCCATTTGGATGTACTATTACTTATTTGTTGGTAGACATTTAGATGGTCTCTAATTTTTTGCTATAGTGAACAGCTGTGCATCTGTCTTTATGACTTGTGGGAGCCTTTTGGAAGAACAGAATTCTATAAGTTCAATTATAGTGGGCTAAGAGGGTTGTATCCTAAGCATTTAATTCTAAATGTGCCTCCACTACTATAGCCTCTTGAGGACACGGACATACTGTTATATTTATTCTTGTATCCCCCACTTACTGGCATTGTGCCTAGAACATTTTACCTGCACAGTAAATATTGTTGAGTAATTAATGAATAGGTGAATAAATGAATAATAATGGAAAGTTTTGATGCTCAAAAAGTGAGTCACATAAACATTCTTAACTTCATATTCAGCTCCTCTACTCCATAGTTGTGAGTGACCTGATGTTTCCATGTGGACAAAGCATGGATATTGAGATTTTCCCCTATCCTAAGGTTAGGTGCCTCTATTGTTTAGAGCTGACACTATGAAGAGGTCAAAACATTTCTTTTAGCACCTAATTCAGGAGCTAATTTCTGTTATGAGGCTGCCACCTGCACCCACTGTGGGCTGTAATTTCTAAAAAATATTTTTAAAATTCACTGCCCACCTGGTGGACTGGGAAGCATAGGAGAATACCGTGTGCATGTGGCATGTAGGAGTTTGCAGATACACGTTTTAACTTTTTTTTTTTTAATGTTTATTTATTTTTGGGACAGAGAGAGACAGAGTGCAAGTGGAGGAGGGGCAGAGAGAGAGGGAGACACAGAATCTGAAACACGCTCCAGGCTCTGAGCTGTCAGCACAGAGCCCGACGCGGGACTCGAACTCACAAACCGTGAGATCGTGACCTGAGCCGAAGTTGGACGCTTAACCTACTGAGCCACCCAGGCGCCCCCAGATACACGTTTTAGTCGGGGATCGGATTCCCTTTCATATTTGTGTTGCCTTCCTTACATCTGGGTAACGTAAGCTCCTCCTACCTTGACCTCCTTCTCCAGTCACTCTGCACCTTAATGCATCTTGCTTATTATCACTGCAAGATGGATTTCCCTAAAACTCTTCTCCTTTCCCAAATCTTTAATGATCCCCATTTCATAAAAGATAAACCTCCTTAGACTGACAGTCAGGGCCTCACTGGTGTGACCAGTCTATCTTTTGAACCATATCCCCAATAGCTTACCTTCCTAGCTACTCATTTCAAACAGTGTGGTCTATTTTTCTCCATTCCCTAAATACATCTTGGTCTTTCCTATCTCGGAATTCTTGACCATGCACTTTATTTAGCTTGACAAGTCTTCATTTTCTCCACCCATCCAAATTCTTAAAGATTCATCCAAGTCCTTCCCTGGTAGGAACTTCAAACCTGTTCCAGGGACCCGTGTGGTCCCTCTCTTCTAAACTGTGTGGGATACTCTGTCAACCTCACTTCTTTCAACTCTAAATCAGGTCAGTCTTCAACCCTGCTAGCATCGTTGTCTGGAGCTATTTTTCATCTCTTCACTTGTTTTGTGTCTTTGTGTGAACTTAATGTTTTATCTTCCCCAAATACAGTGTAAGTTCTAGAAGGGAGAGACATGTCCTGTCCCAGGTCTGCATTCACAGAGCCATCAGTGAGTGTTTGCGCCTTGCTTGAGTGGATTAGCATTCTGTTTCTCTGGAATCTACAAAGAGAGCCAGGACCAGGTGGTTGTCTATTTGTTGTTTGTTGTTTTTACTTGTTGTTTTTAAATTCCAGCAGAGTTAACATGCAGTGTTGTATTAGTTTCAGGTGTATAATATCGTGATCCAGCCATTCCATACATCACCCAGTTTCTCCTCACAACAAGTGCCCTCCTTAATCCCCATCACTTATTTCATCGTCTCCCCACTCCCTTCCCTCTGGTAACCATCAGTTTGTTCTCTATAGTCAAGAGTCTGTTTCTTGGCTTGTCTCTTTCTCTCTCTCTGTCTCTGTCTCTGTCTCTCTCTCTCTTTACCTTTGCTCATTTGTTTTGTTTCTTAAATTCCACATATGAGTGAAATCATATGGTATCTGTCTTTCTCTGACTGACTTATTTCACTTCGCATTATACTCTATAGCTCTACCCATGTCATTGCAAATGGCAAGATTTCGTTCCTTTTTATGGCCAAATAATATTCCATTGTATATACATATACTGCTTCTTCTTTATCCACTCATCTATTGATGGACACCTGGGCTGCTTCTATAATTTTGCTATTGTAAATAAGGCTGCTAGAAACATAGAGGTGCATGTATCCCTTTGAATTAGTGTTTTTGTATTTTTCGGGTGAATACCCAGTAGCGTGATTGATTACTGGATCATAAGATATTTCTATTTTTAACTTTCTGAGGAACCTCCATATTGTTTTCCATAGTGGCTGCACCAGTTTGTCTTCCCACCACAGTGCATGAGGGCTCCTTTTTCTCCATATCCTTGCCAACACTTGTTGTTTCTTGTGTTGTTGATATTAGCCATTCTGATTGGTGTGAGGTGATATCTCATTGTATTTTTGATGTGCATGTCCCTGATGACTGATGTTGAGCCTCTTCTCATGTGTCTGTTGGCCATCTGGATATCTTCTTTGGAGAAATGTCTGTTTCTATCTTCTGCCCATTTTTAAATTGGATTATTTGTTTTTTGGCGTCCAGGCCGTTGTTCTATGAATTGTAAGATGTAACATTTTCTTTCTTTTCTTCTTTTAGCCATACTTCCCATTGCCTCCAGCTGTTGCACTGAGGTTTCACGTCATATTTCCAGAAGGCTTCTGGAGAGAGTGAATATATGTCGCATTCAGAGAGCTGATGGGGATTGTGACTTGGCTGCTGTCATGTGAGTGCCCTGCCTCAGGGAGGTCTAAAACTGTCCAGTGATCATTTCTCAGCCAGTGAGCAGTAGGTTGGGAAGTCTTTGCCTGAGTGCAACATACAAGCGATCATTCAAACGAGGGGGGGAAGAGTAAATACTCCACCTTTCCGGCACCAGGCTCCCTGGAGTGAGCACACAGTCTCTGAGTACCTGCATGTTCAGAGCCCCACACTGGCCTCCGCTGCCCCTACTGCAGTGCTGTGATTCAGGATAAATGTCTTCAGTCACTGGACAATGTGCGTGACTTTTCTAAACAAAACTAGGCACACTCTGAGTAAAAGAACAAAACAAAAAGAAAACCAGAAGGTGACTCTGTTTTATTTTGTGACTTTAACTGTAGCTTTTTCCAGGCAAGTATACAGGTTGCTGTCTTTTTTACTCTCTGAATTCATCAGGGGTATATACAAGGTTCAAAGAGGTAGCACCTCACACCTATCAGAATGGCTAAAATTAACAACACAGGAAACAACAGGTGTTGGCGAGGATGTGGAGAAAGGGGAACCCTCTTGCACTGCTGGTGGGAATGCAAACTGGTGCAGCCACTCTGGAAAACAGTGTGGAGTTTCCTCGGAAAGTTAAAAATAGAAGTACCCTACGACCCAGCAATTGCACTACTAGGTATTTATCCAGAGAATGCACACGCGCTGCTTCAAAGGGGCATATGCACCTCAGTGTTTACAGCAGCGCTGTGAACAATTGCCAAAGTATGGAAAGAGCCCCTATGTCCATCGACTAATGAATAAAGATGTGGCATATATACAATGGGATATATTTGGCTATCAAAAGGAATGAAATCTTGCCATTTGCAACAGTGTGGATGGAGCTAGAATGTAGTATGCTAAGTGAAGTAAGTCAGTCAGAGAAAGACAAATACCATATGATTTCACACATAGGTGGAATTTTAGAAACAAAACAGGTGAATATAGGGGAAGGAAAAAAAAAGAGAGAGGGAAGCAAACCATAAGAGACTCTTAACTGTAGAGAACAAACTGAGGGTTTGTGGAGGGAGTTGGGTAGGGGATGGGCTAAATGGGTGATGGGTATTAAGGAGGGCACCTGTTGTGATGAGCACTTACATGTAACACTGGGTGATAAATCACTAAATTCTACTCCTGAAACCAATACTACACTGTATGCTGACTAACTAGAATTTAAACAAAACTTGAAAAAATGGGGGCGCCTGGGTGGCTCAGTCAAAGCATCCGGCTTCGGCTCAGGTCACGAACTCATGGTTCGTGGGTTTGAGCCCCGCGTTGGGCTCTGTGCTGAGAGTTCAGAACCTAGAGCCTGCTTCAGATTCTGTCTCCCTCTCTCTCTGTTCCTCCGCCACTCAACTCTGTCTCTGTCTCTCTCTCTCCAAAATAAATAAAGATTAAAAATGTTTTTTTAAGCTTGAAAAAACAAACAGAAGTATAGAGATGTCTGTACCTGTCACATGCAATCAAGCATGAATGCTCATCTTTGCTCTTGATTCTGGGCTGTTGGCTCATGGTGAACCCTTTCACCCTTACCTCTGGCTCAGTTATTAAAAATTTTAGATTTCTGTGTTCTTCATGTCTCCATAGAAACTTGAAAACCAAATCTGGATTCTGACAACAATGCTGTGAGGAAGGCGTGCATTATCTCCATGTCACACAGGATAGAGCTGTGGCTGAGGGGATTACATGGTTAACCTGGGTGACGTACAGCTAGAGAATGGCAGAGACGGGTTGTGAATCAGGTCTTCCCATTAGGAACACCACATGCCTCAAAGATCTCTCAAAAGGGATGATGCAACCGACCATAAAATGCTCTCTCCAAACTTCAGGGATTCTGTTTAAATTCTAGTTTAAATTCCACTTATGGCTGCAGGGGGTGCTAATGAGCCATTTGGTAACCCCTTCTTTTAGCTCCAAATAAGGCCATTGCTTATGCCTGAGTTCCTGAGTCACTGAGAAGCTTCTTTATTTATTCAATGAATTCAACAAATAGTTATTGATTAACATTTACGTACCAAGCACCATTCTATCCTCAGCTTGCGCTGGGGATGCACCAGTGACACAAAACAGACTATGCCCTCCTGCAGTCCCCAGAGATTCTATTCAGCTGGGTCCTACAGACCATTCTCTGAGATTTAAGATACATTTTTATTTCCCTTTCAGAGGAATCCATCCATTACGCAACTTTGAAAAACACTGCTCCAAGACAGGATTCTTAGTCAAAGGAAGAGGGGTGCCTGGGTGGCTCAGTGGGTTAAGCATCCCACTCTTGCTTTTGGCTAGGTCATGATCTCACGGTTTGTGGGAAAGAGTCCTGTGTCAGGCTCTGTACTGTCAGCACAGATTCTAGGATTGCCTCTCTCTCTGCCCCTCTCCCACCCTCAAAAAAAAAAAAAAAAAAAAAAAAAAGAAAGCACTTGATTTTAATTAAAGGGAAACTATGAAGCCAATATCTTGGATCCAAAAATGCTTACTGTTGGGATGCCTGGGTGGCTCAGTCGGTTAAGCATCAGACTTCAGCTCAGGTCATGATCTCACGGTTTGTGGGTTCAAGGGCCAGGTCGGGCTCTGTGCTGACAGCTCAGAGCCTGGAGCCTGCTTCAGATTCTGTCTCTCCATCTCTCTCTCTGCCCCTTCCCCGCTTGTGCTCTGTCTCTCTGTCTCAAAAATAAACCATAAAAAAAACACAAACTTTATTAAAGTACAGGTTTGTAAATTGGTCTCTCTGTGCTATAAGACAACTGAAAAATAGATTAGTTATGACCTCATCTCACATAAGATGAATTTGACTAGGTGGTATTTTTAAATCATAAATTACAGATCTTCTTTGTTGTTTTTTTCTGACATTCAACATAAATAAAGTTCTCTTGTTTTCAAATTGTTTTACTACAGAGCATGTCTTTACTTATCTAAAATGTAGTCCCTTAACTTTGAATATATAGGTTTGAGAATAGTATTTTAGATGCAGAAAACATGGCAAGTGTTGGCAATACAACTCCCAAAAAGCATTTATTATTAACCACAACTAACTAATATAAATTAGCTTATGGTGAACTCACTAGATTTCTTCCCTTTTCCTTTTCTGCCTAGAATAGGTCCTTTATTTCATACCCTATAAGTGATCATTGTACTTTTTGTTCTCTGAGAGAGGAGTTTGTTTAAATCCTTCTACAGTGACTTCATTAAAGAGCTTCTGGCAGTTTCTAAACATAAACACAGTGCAAAGTTGTTTATCTTGGGCAGAGGGCTGAGGTTTTGAAGCTCACAGATACTATCTGTTGGGAGGAAAACTTGGGGTTATTAAAATTGTCTGGGAGGCTTGAGTATTTTTTCAGAAGTGATTGTTGAGGGGCTATTCTGCTTGGGGGAAAGGGGAAAGAAAAAAGGTTTAGGGAACAATTACAGGTTTAATCTCTATGGCGGGGCCAACCCCATCGGTCCATTGGCCAGTCCCTAGCTACTCTCTTTTGGGCAAAAAAACCAGGGGATCAGCTTTATGGTTTCTTAGAGCCCAAACTCTCCACCAGAGAGTACACAATGGGGTGGGGCAGTGCCCATCAGAATACCGTGGAGTTGGGGGTGGCTGAGGGAGTGTGGAATAGACCATCTCCTTGTCTAGCATGATTGCCTTGTCTCTTTTTATCCTGAGATGGAATACACAGGGGACAGAATGCAGTGTAAGCAGTCTTCAAACTTTGGGATTTGAAAACATTGTAGAATCTCAAATTTGGGAGCTGTGTTCCGGTAGCTGATCTTTTCCCATTGTATTACATTGAGAGTTTGAGGCCCAACTGGGCAGGCCTTTGAAAAGGGTCCTGGGGTGCCTGGGTGGCTTAACCAGTTAAGCGGCCAACTCTTGATTTCGACTCAGGTCATGATCTCACGGTTTGTGAGTTCAAGCCCCGCATCAGGCTCTGTGCTCACAGAGTGGAGCCTGCTTTGGATCCTCTGCCTCCCTCTCTCAGCTCCTCCCCCGCTCGCTCTCTTGCTTGCTCTCTCTCAAAAATAAACGTTAGCAAAAATTTAAAGAGAAAGAAAGGAAGGAAACAGTCTTGCATGGTAGCTGCTGCTGCCTGTTTTCCTGGGGATCTCCACTTCCCTGGTCTTCTGTCTGTGTTGCCCCCATCTGGTGCCCCCTTCAGCCCCAGTGCCTGTGCCCCTCATGGGAGTGCCTCATTCCTCATGGAGTAAGGGAATTGAGTGCTAGTTCCCTCCTGCATAACCTGCGGGCTTATCTGGTTGTCCGTGGAGCCTTTCTCCACTGGATGTCTGCTCAGGTCCTTGCTGACACCACACAGAAGGGAGAGAGTTTTAGTCCTTTGGGAAAGATAGGGGAGCTTCGACTCTTTCTTGTTCCTCCACTGAATGCTACAGCCAGGTTCTCTTCTATCAGAGCCAAAGGGAAAACAGCTGGCCACAGGGAGAGGGCGCTTTCCTTTGGAAGACCGCTCAGTGTAATACACTTAGAGAATGTATTGTCTTCCTATCGGGAAGCCTCACTTCTTTCAAATTAATATTCCCACATGCTGGCTTGATGATACTTCAGCTCATTCAGACATTGTCCCAACTCGCCTTCATTTCGAGTCCCCACATTAGTGGATGATTCCTCTTGGGTCACCTGGGGAAATGGCAGCCTACCCTCAAACCCCTGTTTCTTCTCCCAATAACACGACAGGAGTTCACTTGATCCAGACATGTTGTGTATGTAGAGCCGGCAGGAACCGTGAGATTTAACAAGAACTAAATGGCACCTGATGGCAAGTTAAAAGTCGCAAAATGTTTTGTCACACATTCTTCCAGTTATTAGAAACTGTGAATGCTGCTTTAGGGTTCTCCCACCCCAAGGTCAAGATGAAAATGAAAACATCTCAGATGGGGTGTAGATCTATAGTATATTAAAATGTTAACAGATGCCTGGATGATTTCTCGGAGCTCCTAACACCGCTGCTCATCTCCTTTCTGAAACTCTTCTCCTTTGGCCTCCATTGCCCTAAACTTTTCTGATTCCTCGCTTTTACTAAATGCTCTTTCTTAGTTGTTCTTACCTCCCCTTGCCCTTTTTCATCCTTAAATATAGGTATGTCCCAAGTTCTTCTCTTCAAAAAGTTTTCTCTTTGTGCTTTAGTTATCATACCTGCTGTCATGGCTTTAACTATATTCTCTATAAGACAACTACCCCATAACCATCTCTTTATATCTGATTACTCTCCTAAATGCAAACTTACTTTTTTTTTTGCCTATCAGACACCTTACAAGCTCCTTATGCTAGTACATCCCAAAGGGGAACTTTTCATCTCCTGCCCAGAAGCTTCAACTTCTGACCCCAACATCAATCCAGGCTTCCGGAAATGGAATTTCAAACTCACCTTCAAACCCTTCCTCTTCCTCATCCTCCAGTGTTTGATGAGTTGATAAGTCGTTTTTATTTGATTTTCCAGTTTCTCATGTTTGGTGTTCTTGTTCTATTTCTACCGCCGCCACCCAGTTCAGGCCATATTTGTCTTCTGCAGTAGCCCTTTCTTTATTTCTTTTTTAATGTTTTAAAAATGTTTATTTATTTTTGAGAGAGAGAGTGCAAGTGGAGGAGGGGCAGAGAGAGGGGGAGGCACAGGATCTGAAGCAGACTCCAGGCTCTGAGCTGTTGGCACAGAGCCCGATGTGGGGCTTGAACCCACAAACTTCGAGATATGACCTGAGCTGAAGTTGGACACTTAGCCGCTTAACTGACAGCCACCCAGGCGCCCCTGCAGTAGCCTTTTAAATGGTTTCTCTCTATTCTTTTCCTACTTCGACCTTTACCACATACTGTTATGAGACAAATCTGTGTTCAGTCCTGTCCCTTCCTTTCTTGAAAATCTTCTCTCTCTTTTCACTGCCTACCAAATAAAGTTTAAATTCCCTAACATGCCCTTTAAAAGCCTCCATCAACCTGCTGTGATGTATCTTTCCAGGCTTCTTTCTTATCACCTGCCATGCTTTATCCAGGCCATGTGCTATTCCCTAAACACACTCCCTCCTTCCTGCACCTGCACATTTAAAAAATTATTATTAAAATGTTAACAAATGCCTAGAATATTTTAGTTGATTGTTTTGTTGGAAACAAAACCAGACTGTTCTTATTTGGAACAATTTCACTTCATCTCTATAATTAATTACTGAATTCCTACTGAACAAGTCCTTTTCAAGACAGTTCCAGACTATTCCTCCTTCGAGGAGCATAACACCACAGGACAAGGAGAAGCTTTGAAACAAAAAGTCAAATAAAAGACAGCATAAGTTAAGTGCCAGAAGAGAGGTAATGCTGAGAGACTCAGAGGGAAAAAAGGGCATTTAGCTGAGAGAATCTAGAAAAACTTTATCGAGATGTTTGAGATGGGCCGTGAGGTATGAATTGGTTTTGGTGGGTGAAGCTCGGGGTCAGGAAAGACAATCATTTTTACTACTTTCCCTCGTTCCTTCTTTCCTCCCCCTTCTCCTCCTCCCACTTCTCCTCCCCCTCCTCCTCCTCCTCCTCCTCCTCCTCCTCCTCCTCCTCCTCCTCCCCCTCCTCCCCTCTCCTCTCCTCCCCTCTCCTCTCCTCTCCTCTCCTCTCCTCTCCTCTCCTCTCCTCTCCTCTCCTCTCCTCTCCTCTCCCCCCCACCTCCCCCTCCACCCCCTCTCCCCTCCTCAGATTCCTTCTTCTCTTTTTAATACTGATGTTTGAGGAACTGCAGGCAGAGTATGTATAGTAAAGATTCATCCTGGTGGTACTCAGTCTCTAAGAGTACACTGTGTCTAAAAGTGGGAACTGCCTAGAAGTCACTAAATTTTTACTTACTTGCACTTTCTATCAGTGACTTTGTTTTTCTTCCCTTCTCGGCAGCCTTCACATCAGGCGCAGGAGGGTCTGCGTCAGCCCACACAGTCACGTTATTAAGCAGTGGATGAAAGAACAAGAGGCCAAGAAAAAAGCTAAAGGCAACCTTTGCCACAAGAAGAAACAGGACGGCAAGAGGAACAGCAAAGGGACACATCAGGGGAAACCCGAAACCCATGGCTATAAAACTCCTTATTAAAGCGTTTACAAATGAATCCACACAGACAGTTCCTGAAGTGAACTTGGCCATTGGTTGCTTATAAATGTATCACATCAAATATTCCTTATTGAGAGACAGCAGGGCAAAACAAAATATGTTTTTTAAAGTAACAATTATACAGGATACAAATGTAACCAATATTGTACTCATCTGAAAATGAAAAGATACTTCTCTTCATACAATGTTTTAAGAGCAGCATACAGATAGAATTTCTCCAACTTTTGTATTAGGAAGGTTTGCAAACATACGGAGAAGTTGAAAGATTAGCACAGTGAACACTCGTACACCTTTCACCTAGATTAATAACTGCTAATATTTTGCCACGTTTATTTACTCTCTTCTCTCTTTGCTTGTGTGTATAAAACATTTTATATATAAATATGTAACTTTTTTGCTAAACCATTTGAAAACAAGTTGCAAACATCATGATACTTCACTTCTAATTTTTTTTATGTTACAACTTAACATCCCTCAATAATAAAGACATTTTGTATGTATATAATCATGTTATCAGGTTTATGTCTAAAATATTAACATTTGATGTATTCCACCTTTAAATTTCCCCAACTATTTCCAGAGCATAATTTTTTTAAATTTATTTTTTTAATGTTTATTTTTGAGACAGAGAGAGACAGAGCATGAACGGGGGAGGGTCAGAGAGAGAGGGAGACACAGACTTTGAAGTAGGCTCCAGGCTCTGAGCTGTCAGCACAGAGCCTGACGCAGGGCTCGAACTCCTGGACCATGAGATCGTGACCTGAGCTGAAGCCGGAAGCTCAACTGACTGAGCCATCCAGGCACCCCTCCAGAGCATAAATTTTTTAAAAAAATTTAGTCGGCGGTGGGGGGTACCTGGGTGGCTCAGTGGGTTGAGCATTCGACTTCAGCTCGGGCCATGATCTTGCCTTCTGCTAGTTCGAGCCCTGTCTTGGGCTCTGTGCTGACAGCTTGGACCCTGGAGCGTGCTTCCAATTCTGTGTCTCCAAAATTTTTTACTGTTTATTCATTTTTGAGAGACAGAGCGTGAGCAAAGAGAGGGAGACACAGAATCTGTCAGCACAGAGCCCAAAACTGGGCCTCAACTCATGAACCGCGTGATCATGACCTGAGGTGAAGTCAGACACTTAACCGACTGAGCTATCCAGGCACCCTTCAGAGCATCATAAATTCTGTATAGGTTTTTTAATCAATCAAGATTCACATATTGTAACTAATGTTGACATTTTTTTAGTATCTTTTATTAGAAGAAAGTCCCTCTGCTTTTTTTCTTTTCTTTCTTCCCATGGCACAGACTTTTTAAGAGAGAGTCTCGGGCAGAATCTGTTCCACATTCTGGGTTAGCCTGTTTCCTCACGACCACATTCAGGTTTAACATTTTCGGTAAGAAAGAATGCTTTCTATGTGAATTTGTATATTTCTTATTGCATTACTTAGAGTTTGTGAACATTGGCGTTCATTTTCTACATAGAAACGTTTTAACTGAATATCACTTTAATATCACATCTAGTTTAACTACTGTTGTTTGGATTGATAAATTCTGATCCTGCTTTGCTCAGGAAGCCATCTGCTTCCCAAACTGAGTTCTTGGATCACTAGGGAGGGATCCAGAGTTGGAACCCATGTGGAATGATTTTACACTCTCCTCAACCAGGAGCCCTGTATCTTTTAACTCCTGGCCCATCTTCCCCACACCTTGTGGGTGGATCCCACTGTATCGCTCATCTCTTGGCCTCCTTGTCCACAGAGGCTTCCAGATGCAGAGTAAGACCTACTTTTCATAAATAGCCATCAGATGGCAGGAACACAGTGTCCATTTTACCAGGTGTCCGGTGTCCTGTGCCTCCCTGCTGGCCAGTTCCAAGCAGTGGTGTTGCCAGGCTGACTTGGAGGTGATAATGGGTCACACGGAAGTGCTGAGCCTGATGTAGGTTAAAATATCAAGTGGCTGTTGTCTGATTCCCCTCATGGACACTAATTTAGCACGTGATTTCTTTATTCTCACCAACAATCCTTTGAGCTTTGTATTGATATTTCTACCTTGTGGATGGAGAAATCTGGAGCTCACGGAGATAAAATGATTTGCCCAAGATCATGCAGGAAGTGGCAGAGACAAGCCTTGTGCCCGGGCCTCCAGACCCTCCTCGGTTCTATCACCCCCAGCAGTGGACCCTAGAAGATGTGGACAAGGAGGTGGGGCAGAGGGAGAGGAATTTAGATAAAGATCTGTGTATCTGGTGCCTCACGAAGGGCTCGGAGATGCCAGCTGACAATTTCACCTGGAAGCCTGGTATTAAAACATGCTGCTACTGGCATTGCTGGTGCAGATACCGACGACAGCCCCCTTGGTAGGTTCAAACAGGCCGCAACCTGATTTTACTGGGTTTCACACTCCTAGGCAGAGTGGAGGAGATGGCACACTGTAGCCTCTGTTGCAAAATCTCCCTCAGCAACTTGTTCTTTTCAACTTAAAGATGGATTTTGTAAAAACAAACAAACAAAAAAGCATTCTTCCACTCAAATCCATCACGCTTTAAAATTTCTTTTTCAACATTTATTTATTTTTGAGAGACCTGGAGTGAGCAGGGGAGGGGCAGAGAGAGAGGGAGACACAGAACCCAAACCAGGCTCCAGGCTCTGAGCTGTCAGCACAGAGCCCGATGCAGGGTAGGAACTCAACGAAGCACCAGACCATGACCTGAGCGCAAGGAAGTTGGGCGCTTAACCCACTGAGCCACCCAGGCGCCCCCCATCAAGCTTTTTAATATGCTAATACGATCCTGAGGAAAATGGTTCCTAAACGTCTTAGCCTGTTCAGGCTGCTATAATTCCAGAGACAAGGCGGCTTATACACAACAAACATTTATTTCTCGGCCTCTCTAGAGGCTGGCAAGTCCTGGATTCGGTATGTGGCGAAAGCCCTCTTCTGGTTGCAGACGGCTGACTTCTCCCTGTGTCCTTACAAGGTGGAAAAGACCGGGGGAAGGGGGGGGGTGGTGTCTCTGAACTTTTATCAGGCACAAAGCGCATTCATGAGAGTTCCAGCCTCATGATCTCAGCACCTCCCAAAGGCCCCACTTTCCACTCCCATCCTCTTCTGGGGGTTAGATTTCAACACATGGGCTCTAACGGGGACACAAATATTCAAACCATAGCACTAAATATTCCTTTTTAGCTGTGTAGTACTATCATCCAGGGTCCTCAAATTACAGGTTTTAAAAGCTGAAGAAAGCCACATTAAAGAAAAAAATGATAAAGTAATATGAGGCTAACTTAAAAAGAAATCACAAGTTTTTAAATTAGTCCTAATAATCAACATTGGTGAAAAGTCAGGATAAAATACAAACATTGGTTAAATGGTAAAATTTCCAGTTATAAAATATAAAAGTTTTGGAGATGAAAATTGCAGCATAGGGAATATAGTCAATACATTTTTTTTTTTTTTAAAACAATCGGTCTCTAAGTCTCTCTGCTAACAATTTGGATTATTTTAAATTTTATCTCTCTTACCAGTGCAGATCCAGAGTTCTACACAGTTTGAGGGCAGCTATAATGACAGGTTATAGGCTATATTAAAAAAAAATTTTTTTTTTTTTACATTTATTTATTTTTGAGAAACAGAGTGAGACAAAGCATGAGCGGGGGAGGGGCAGAGAGAGAGGGAGACACAGAATCCGAAGCAGGCTCCAGGCTCCGAGCAAGGGGTCAACACAGATAGGCTATATTTTTAAAATGCTGGGGCACCTGGGTGGCTCAGTCGGTTAAGCGGCGGACTTCGGCTCGGGTCATGATCTCGCGGTCTGTGAGTTCAAGCCCCTTGGGCTCTGTGCTGACAGCTCAGAGCCTGGAGCCTGTTTTGGATTCTGTGTGTGTGTCTCTCTCTGACCCTCTCCCATTCATGCTCTGTCTCTCTCTGTCTCAAAAATAAATAAACATTAAAAAATAAATAAATAAATAAATAAATAAAATGCAATTTTGTTGCAATGCGGGTAAGCGAAACTTTGTATGAGGACCGCGTGCCTGGAGAGCAGCTTCTTAAAGAAATTCTGTTTTATACACTATCACACTTTACTAAAACATTATTATATAACCATTGCTGTTACCTTTCCTATATAAATAGATCACCCAGGTTAACCCTTAAGTTTTTTTTCTAAGTTTACCTTTTTATAAAGCACTGCAAGTGTGTAGTAAAAAAAATCTAAAGTTCAGCAGAATTTATAATTAAAAACATTCTCTCACTGTCTCTTCCCTATTTCCAGACTTCCTTTTTTTTTTAAGTTTATTTATTTTTTGGGGGGGGGGAACAAGCAGGGGAGGGGCAGAGAGAGAGAGAGAGGACAGAGGATCCAAAGTAGGCTCCCCGCTAACAACTTTGACACTGACAGCAAAAAGCCCAGTGTGGGGCCTGAACACATGAACCTCAAGATCATGACCCGAGCCTAAGTCGGAGGCTCAACCAACTGAGCCACCCAGGTGCCCCCAGACCTGCTTCTTTGATGCAACCGCTTTTAACCTTTTTAAAAGTTTTAGTTCTGGTGTTACAGGGGAGGAAAAGATTTCCTCAATCTTTTTAAGGTCCCCAGATGGGTCTGAAAAATAAGCTGACAAAGGCATTAACAGAAAAACATACACATTTATTTAATAAAAGTTTTCATCTTCTATCTGAGGGTTTTGTGACCCGTTACAAGGAGAAAAATGGGGAGAAGAGCAGAGTGATCTCGCTTATGGCATTTTCTCAAACTCCTTCAGCCTAAAACACTCTACATGTTAACATGCCATATTTTGGGGTAACCCATTGGTGGTTACCTCCACAATTTCAGGTGAATGCTGAAAGTATGATTTGGTTGTTTATCAGTTTTCGGCAATATCTATTGTCTCTTTACTACTCTCAGTTTCCCTTCCTTTCTCCCTCCCCATCTTGAGTTTTATCACTATTACTTTTCTTTATCTTTGTAACTTTTTATTTTATTTTTTTAAATTTTTTTTAACGTTTATTTATTTTTGAGACAGAGAGAGACAGAGCATGAACAGGGGAGGGGCAGAGAGAGAGGGAGACACAGAATCTGAAACAGGCTCCAGGCTCTGAGCCATCAGCCCAGAGCCTGACGCGGGGCTCGAACTCACGGACCGCGAGATTGTGACCTGAGCTGAAGTCGGACGCTTAACCGACTGAGCCACCCAGGTGCCCCAATAACTTTTTATTTTTTAATTTAATTTAATTTAATTTAATTTAATTTAATTTAATATTTTTTAATTTTTTTTTACTTTGAGAGAGACAGAGACAGCATGAACAGGGGAGGGGCAGAGAGAGAAGATGAGAGAGAACCCGAGCAGGCTCTGCACTTTCAGCACAGAGCATGATTCGGGCCCAAGCTCGTAAACTGAGATCATGACGTGAGCCGAGACGGAGAGTTAGACGATTAACCAGCTGAGCCACCCAGGCGCCCCATCTTTGTAACTTAAAAAAAAAAAAAATGTTCATCTATTTATTTTGAGGGAGAGAGAGAGCAGGGGAGGGGCAGAGAGAGAGGGAGAGAGAATCCTAAGCAGGCTCTGCACTGTCAGCACAGAGCCCAATGTGGGGCTCCAACTCATGAATCTGTGAGATCACCACCTGAGCTGAAATCAAGAGTTGGTCGCTCAACTGAGTCACCCAGGCGCCTCTATCTTTGTAATTTTGAATAATATATCCACTTTCCCATCCATTAGCCTATGCATTCTAGAATTTAAGTCTCCTCTGTATGTAAGATATAGACAGTATTCCAGACCCCTTTCCTTTTTATCCTCTATCTGTGTCACATCAGCTACACTTTTATATTTACGTGACTGAGAGTGATAATGATAATTCTGTAGAATAAGATTAAGGCTAAGGAGAAGAAGCAAGAGGAGGAGGAGGAGGAGGAGGAGGGGAAGAAGAAGAAGGAGAAGAAGGAGGAGGAGGAGGGGGAGGAGGAGGAGAGGGGCACTTGGGTGGCTCAGTTGGTTGAGTGTCTAACTTCGACTCAGGTCATGATCTCGCAGTTCATGAGTTCAAGCCCCACGTCGGGCTCTATGCTGACTGCTCGGAGCCTGGAGCCTGCTAAGGATTCTGTGTCTCCCTCTCTGCCCCTCCCCTGCTTGCACTCTGTCTCTCTCCCTCTCTCAAAAATAAATAAACATTAAAAGAAAATTTTAAAGCTCAAAAAAAAAAAAAAAAGAATAAGAATTTTCTTTCATGCTCTCTTCAAGGTGGGCTTTCTCAAACCGGGCTGGATAATTATTTTGGGGACTCTCCTATGCATTGTAGATTGATTATCAGTATATCTCTGGCCTCTACTCAGTAGATCATATCCAAGAATGACTCCAGATGTTACCAAATGTTCCCTAGGGGAGGGGAGCAAAATCACTCCCTACCCTCAGTTGAGAATCACTGGTCTAGTAGAATCTATGGTATATTCAAAAATTGAAAACCAGAATAGCTGGAAAAATTCTAAAGTACCCCCTGCCCCCAGAAACTAATTTCCCATACGTACCTTCTCCCAAACACTAATGTAGGCGTTGCAGTGAAGGTATTTCTGCAGATGTAATTAAGGTCACAAATCAGTTGACCTTAAGACAGGGAGATTATCAGCATGGGCATGACTTAATCACAGGAGCTCTTTAAGTCTGAATCTGGAGGTCAGAGACAAGGTTGTCAGACTCAAAACATAAGGACTCAACATGCTACTGCTGACTTTGGAGATGGAGGGGGCCAAGTGAAGAGGTTCAGGGCAGCTCCCCACACCTCCCCCACCAAAGTGACACTTTGACATGTGGATTATTTTGACCTAAAGGCACTTGAGACCCTGCGGCCTCAAGAGAAATTTTTGCCCCTCCCTTACCTACAGAGAAGAATCTAAATTGGGAGTCTTTCCCAGAATAAGTGTCATTAACAGAGATAAATTTTATCTGAGAAACCCACCTGTATAGTAGGGGAATATCTAATTCCCAAACATTTGCTCTTCTTATCACCCTGTGAAATACATTCCCATCTTCTGAAATCCCGGACCCCTCCCTGCTTCTCCTTAGTTCAGAATGACATCTGTACTTCCTTTTGCTTGATTGTCTTTGGAATTTCCATGTCTATGTGGATTTCCCTTATGTACACTTACTAAATTTGATTTTCTCCTGCTAATCTCTTTCATGTCAATTTGATTCTCAGTCCAGCTAGAAGGATCTTTGAGGGGACAGGAATTCTTCCTCCCTGAAACAAGTCAGCTGAGAGCAGCCTTTAGCTGGCAGTTAGCAAGGAAACAAGGACCTCAGTCCTACCACCACAAGGAACTGAATTTAGCCAGGATCAGGAATGAACTTGGAGCACATTCTTTCATGGAGCCTCCAGAAGGAATGTAGCCCAGCCAATGTCTTGATTTCAACTTTGTGAGACCCTAAGCCGAGAACTGTCATGCCATGTCTGGACTTCAGACTTACAGACTGTGAGCTAATAAATGGGTGTCATTTAAAGGGGCTAAGTGTGTGGTACATTATTATGCAGCAATGGAAAATTAACACAGTCAAAAAATGGCACTTGAACTGTCCTGACTATATAAGTTTTGTTTCCTGCTGAGCCAAGAAGTGTGTTCGTTTACTACCCTTCTCTAACAATGAACCATATGTGATTCACTATTCAGGCAACCGGAGTCTGATGGAGTCTTTCTGGGTTATTCATGTGGCGTAGACATTTTGCTTCTTTCTCAGGTATGGCCAGGCATGCAGATTTTGTATATCTGCTTCTTGTTTTTGTCAGTCACTCATTTGAGGTATCAAGGCTCCCCCTACTAATTACAGAGAAATCTGCATTTGTGCACTAGAAGCTGTTCAAAATTCTAAGATTTTCAAGTAATAGTGTTCTTATCTCTTTTGCTGGAGAGAGCTGTGCTCTTCAATAATGCAAACTGTCTGCAACAGGTCTGCCTCCAAATACATAAAATCTGGCAATGGCCTTCTAACAGCATAGCCCCCAGCTTTCCCTTTGTGAGATAAAAAGCTGCCTCTGTGTTCTGGTCACCCTGAGGTAGTGGATGAGTTTTATATTTGCCCCTTTTGAGGGGGGAAGACTACTGAAGCTTTCAGTCTAATCTAAGTTGAAAAGGATCTTCCATTTTGTAAATATGGACTCTATGTAGCACCATTAAATGTCCACTAACTATTCCAGTCCAAATTGGGTTTGCTAGAAGACAATCTAGAATACTTCCACTCATCACGAGGAAGCTTGACTAGCAAGTGTGGGAAGGTGGGCAAGGATGACCTAAGTCTTATTGTCTTATAAGATCTGGATTTTTATATGATCACAGAACAAATAGAAATATGGCGTGTGCTTCACAATTTATATAACCAATTTGATGCTCTTTTGGCAACTGTAGCACTTCTTAAAAATATTTTCTTTTATTTTAAGTAATCTCTACACCCAACGTGGGGCTTGAACTTACAACCCCGAGATCAAGAGTTGCATGTTCTACTGACTAAGCCAGCCAGGTGCCCCATTATAGCACATTAAAAAAAAAAAAAAAAACACAACAGTTATAAAATCAGGTTTTCCCTCTGGTAAATTTAAGAGAACTCCAAGTTCATCCCATCCTACCCCAAATGCTGTGATTATACTCTCTCAAAAATCACTGAAAAATAATTTGGTTACATGGCATATTGTAGCTTTTCCATCTTGTTGCCTGTTGTACCTCTGCATAAACCACTGAAAGAGTAAATATCTCCTTCCTTCGTCCAGGGTTTGGCACTTAGTATGCAGTCAGTAAATATTTACTGATAAAACTTATGTAGGCAAGAGACCTCTCATCTGGCCAGTTACAATGAAACCACAGAACAGTCATGCCCTCCTAATAACAACCACCCACTACTGAAGGGTGAGAAAAGTACTAAGGGTTAAATTCTGCCAAGACCTGGGCTGGGAGAGTATATTTAATAAACCAGTGGGACTGGGCTCCAGTGTTCTCAAGCTTTTCTTAATCTCAGAATTTTTATGTTCTTTATCTCTTCCCTACAGCTCTGATACAAGCCTGTCCATAAAATGGACTGTATCTCCATTTTTGTTCATCTTTCTCCAAGGGCATAGTAATCTGTATCCGTGAGTTAAAGAAACTCCTTTGCAAGGAGGTAAAGCAAGAAAGGTGGTTTCTGCTGGGTT
Source organism: Neofelis nebulosa (assembly GCF_028018385.1). NCBI lineage: Eukaryota > Metazoa > Chordata > Mammalia > Carnivora > Felidae > Neofelis > Neofelis nebulosa. Next base: position 35,288,485 of record NC_080782.1, on the reverse strand, counting down.
GATTTTGCTAAACCTAGATCACAGTGCAGGCAAATTGTACCATCTGCAAGAAAATCTAGGTTTGGGAAGAAAATGGGATCATGGAGGCCTAGGGAATTATAAAGAGTGAAGAAAACAGATGATTCCCTGTTTGATTCTCCACTTTTAGACTTGCCCTTGGACCTACCAGAATGAATTAAATTAAAAAGATGAAAATACCAAGTGTTGACAAGGATGTGGAGCACCTGGAACCCATCTGTTTACTGAAGGGACTGTAAAGTAATAAAATCACTTTGGAAAACTGTCTAGAAGTATCTACTAAGGCTACATACCTATGCTATGGCCCCCAAATCCTACTCTTAAGTAATATCCAGTTAAGTGAATATACTCACCAAGACACATGTACAAGTTCACGGCAGCCCCAAAATGGGAAACTACCTAGTGCCCATCAACAGCAGGATGGATAGATTTAGAATGTTACATTCATAAAATGAAATACTATCTGACAACGAGGAAGGGCAATTTATAATTCATGCAACAATATGGATGTACTGACGAGGGAACGAGATTCAATGCAAAGGAATCAGTATCACAAACGCCAGTAAGGAGCAATCTGTCAGGCTTAGCTTTTTGCTTAAGTTCAATTCACTTTATTGTCAGCTCTGGTTAGGGATTTGAAGATTTGTATGGGAGACATCAAAAATGTCCATTTCTAGACTTCATGGGTTAGCAGATAGGCAAATAAAGTTTCATAAATAAAACATGCAATGGCATACATATATAAAATATTTTGTATTTATGTATAACACCCTATGCGACACACACACACGCACACACACACACACACACACACACACATTTTGCTTTTGTGAAAAATTACTGTCCTTCTTTTCTCCCCTCCTAAGCCCACCCCCAAGGCATCACTTTGTTCTGTGTTGCTCTAATTAAACATGAATCACCTATGGGGCGCCTGGGTCTTTCAGTCAGTTAAGCAACTGACTCTTGGTTTTGGCTCAGGTCACGATCTGATGGTTCTTGGAATTGAGCCCTGTGTTGGGCTCTGTGCTGACAGCATGGAGCTTGCTTGGCATTCTTTCTCCCTCTCTGCTGCTCACTCTCTCTCTCTCTCTCTCTCAAAATAAATAAATAAACTTTTGGGAAAAAAAATCACCTATGATCTTAACTTGTATGTAGAATTTAAGAATCCCCGAACTCATAGATCCAGAGAATAGACTGGTGGTTGCCAGAGGCAGGAGGCAGGAGGGTGAGTGAAATGGGTGAAGGGGTTCAAAAGGTACGAAATTCCAGTTATAAGATAAGTAAGTCATGGTGATATAATGTACAGCATGGTGACTGTGGTGGATACTATATTGTACATTTGAAAGTTGCTAAGAAAGTAGATCTTAAAGGTTCTCATCACAGGAAACAAAATTGTAACTATGTGGTGGTTAATGAAATGTATTGTGGTAATCATTTTGCGGTATATGCATCTATCTAATTATTCTGTTGTACACCTAACACTAATACAATGCTATATGTCACTTATATCTCAGTAAAAAAAAGTCTCAATGTTTATTAGCAAATAAAGACTATACATAAGAATTCTCTGGAGAATGCAGTGCTGTTATTGTTTCAATGATCTCAGCCTCTTTGCTTCTAGGCAGAAACGGGCAGTCACCTTGCAATGGTGATTCACTAGTCTCAGTTGTTCTGTGAAAGGTTTCTTGAGTGGCTTCCATTTACCACAAAACTGAAAGGTCAGTGGCGAAGGCAAAGGTCACGGCAAGATCTCCCTCTCCCCCTTTCTGGCTTAGCAGCCGTTTCTTCCACAGATCTATGCAATGTTCTGGGAAAGAAGTATACGTCTGGGAAAGGGGATCAGCACTCTAACTGGAACTGCCGAAATGGGAGTTCAGGGTAACCTGCCAAAACCCACTGGCAGGCAAGGCACCAACCGCTACTAAGAGAAACTAACCTGAAGGGCAGGATTCTTCTCTGCTGGTGACTTAGGCTTGGTAAACACAGGCTCGGTGTCCGAGTATGGAAGTGGATTCTTTCTACCTCAGTGTGTGGTTGAGAGGCAAAGCCCTCAAGACCCTGCCTCTTAAGTGTTAGTGTCTGAGCCTTTGTGTGACCCCGGAGAGCCATGACTGCGGGAGCCAAAGCGCGGAGAATTTCCATACGCTGGTCTGTGCCTCCGGGCCGGTGATCCTCTGGGCTCCATAGTACTGGGAAAGACTCATGAGGACAGAAGCCATGTGTCCTGTGTTCCCAGCTGCATTCTTGGTGCTTAGCCTGGTGTCTGGCACACAGATGGTGCTCCGTGAATATTTGAGCACAAAGTTGAGCATGATGAAGGATACAGGATTCAGAATACAGCAGCAGCACATTTGTGGTAGCAAGCACAGCGGCTGTGCTGGGAGACTCCAATCTCTCTCTTTACCTGGTGTTTGCAAAGGAGGAGTGTTCTACTTTGCACTGGATTCTTAGACAATTCAGGCGGAAGAGATAGAGAGGGCTTGAGAAGGAAATACTCTAAATGTGAATAAAGGTAAATTAATTTGCAATCAGTTGATTGGAAAAATAAAGAAATCTAACTGTGTTTACACCCCCAAGCCAGTGGAGCAAGTCTTACTGGTTACATAAGGTATTGTTTCAAATATTTGAACCCTGTAGATCACAAGTGATGATTCCAAGACGGATTCCTGGAGGGGACGTGCCCAAACAAGGCTTATTTCAACTGGGTTTGTCCTAACCCACCCACATTAATTTTTTTTTACGTTAGAAATAGCTCCAGATTCCTCAGTGGGCTCAAGTTACGTTTCAGGGGTAAAAGGAAAAACTCAGCATTTTTAGTTCCCCAAACCAAATCCCCACATCAGGTCAGCTTTCCCTTATTTCAGGATGCGAAATCAGAGGCAGTAAAGACGACAGCAAAAATATTATCTGGCACTAACTAATATACTCTCAGTAATCATTATGTAAATAATTCCAATAAAATATTAACTTTAATAGCCTTGCTTGAGTTTTTAGGGAGTTAAAAACTGCTACTTAAAACCCACACATGCAACTTAAAAACTGTATGTGAATCTGTTTTTACAAACTAAACGGCCTTGAAGTACTCTGAAATACTTAGAAACTATGTCAGTATTGAATTTATTGTTGTAAGCTGAATTAAATTTTAAATGAGGTAAGAGAGTCTCTTAAAGAAATGTTTCCAAATATACCATTTGGTAAAAATGAGTATTATTTTTTTTAAGAGCTAATGTCGATATTTGATTTTTCGTTTGCGCAGCATAATGTGGTAGGAAAAGAGTACTGGATTGTTTTGATCAGACCTCACTTACAGCCTCGTAGAAAATGTTGGATTGTTGATCTGCAAATGGCAATAAGAAAACCTAGCTCAAAAGATTGTGCAGTTAGAGAAGGAGATACGACACCTAAAGAATAGCCTGTCTCTGAGAAGAACGGTGATGTGCTGTGAGAAAAATCTGACCGACTCTTGCTGGCTTAGAGGCTGGGGGGAAGAGGGGTGCAAGCCCATGGATGCCGGCTCTAGCAGCCGGAAAAGGCAAGGAGAGGGATCCTTCCCGAGGGTCTCCAGAAGGAATGCAGCCCCCCAAATACCTTGCTTTTAGCCCAGTGAGACTCATTTCAGACCTCCTGTCCTCTAGAACTTTAAGGTAATAAATTTGTGTTTTAAGTCATTAAAAGAATCGTTGTGAAGGTTTACTGTAAAACACAGTGCTTGATATCTAAGAGGCGGCCAGTAACTATTAGTTCTGTCTTGAGGAAAACTGTATTCTGGTTTGTTTAACGTGAGAAAAACCTCTGAGATGAAGATGTTCTCCCCAACTCGACTCCCTCTGATTCCTAACACTTGAGCACCCGTTAGACCTTACAACCCGGCCTCATTTCTGCTGTGGAGAGCTGGGAAGGGTCTGCCTTGTGCCTCAGAGAGAATAACTGAAGGGAGAGCCGTGTCCTCACAAGGCCTGAGTGGTGACCCGGGGGCCATCACCAATAGAACGGAGGACCTCTGTGCCCCTCAGAGCAGCACCTTCATGTGGGTCATTGGTAGCAGAGGCAGCAAAGGGCAGCGGGAATAAGGCCAGAGCAAAAGTAGACAAATCGCCTGTTCCTGAGCGCAGTTGGGATAATACCCTTGGGCCCTGGGGTGGGGGGTAGGGGGGCATCCACACTGAAAAAAAGCCACATCTGACCTTGAGGTCGGTGGAATTACACGGTATCTGAATTGAGCATCAAAATAATGTGTCCCTATCTTTTAGTCACACGTGCTATTCGTTCCCCAGCAGGAAAACAGCTTCTGTTTCGTTGATTTGCACTGGGCAGGGAAGAAGTTTGAGAATGTGTCACAGCCTACCCGCCCCCCTTGCCCTTTCTTTATCAAGAGACCTGGATGGGAAGAAGTGGAGAGAAAGAGAACACAATAAAGGGTAAAGTACAGCAACAGCTCTTCGTGATAAGGGAGTTTGTAATGTTTTTGTTGTTTATTTTCCCTCTGCTTCCACTTTTCACCAAAGCCATAGCAGAAGATCGACAGCAGTAACTGTTTCGGGCTCTCCAGTGTTCTCGGAGCGCGTCAAATCACTGAAATTGAAGTGTAGGATGATCATCCGTGGTATACTCAATTATGGGCCCCCGTGCTTTGTCTTTCCCTACCTCTACAAGTCACTTTGCAGTTCCTGCCGCCAAAGCAGAGTGTATTTCCCCTCCTTTCGACTTTGCACTTGACCCCATGATTTGCTTTGGCAAGTTAGCAGATGTGAGGTAAATAGAAACTCCAAAAGTCCTTATGTGGTGAGGCTGAGCCTCCTGCACTGTCACTGGAGAAGAATCCTCCCCTCTGTGCAGCTGCTCCCTCAAGTCTGGGTCCCAGAATGAAAACACACGGAGAAGAGATCTGAGCTGGCCAGACCCACAGCTTGAACGGAAGCTCCTGCTGAACCTTGCCTAAATCAGTTGGCTAACCTGTGGACGTGTGAACAAATAAACGATTGCTGTTTTAAATCACTGAGTTTTGGAGTGATTTGTTATACAGTGGTAGCTAACACACCACATTTCTGGTGGAAGAGAAGTAGAGAGAAAGGAATACTTTTTCATATGGATTCACAGATCCATATGGATTCATGGATTCACAGGGGAAATGCTGCTCCATCAAAGGCTGGAGGAGAAGAAAATATGTAGTTGGGCCAGGGTGACAAGGAGACTATAAGAAAAACAAGATAGGGGCACCTGGGTGGCTCAGGCGGTTAAGCGTCAACTTCAGCTCAGGTCATGATCTCACAGTTCATGAGTTCGAGCCCCACGTCGGGCTCTGTGCTGCCAGCTCAGAGCCTGGAGCCTGCTTGAGATTCTGTGTCTCCCTCTCTCTCTCTCTCTGCCCCTCCTCTGCTTGTGCTCTGTCTCTGAAAAATAAATAAATGCTAAAAAATTTTTTTTGATTAAAAAATTTTTTCTTAAGGAAGAACAAGATAAATCTGGAGGATGAGAGAAAATAAAATAAGTGTCACCCCTGGGGCGCCTGGGTGGCTCAGTCGGTTAAGCGGCCGACTTTGGCTCAGGTCACGATCTCGCGGTCCGTGAGTTCGAGCCCCGCGTCAGGCTCTGTGCTGACAGCTCAGAGCCTGGAGCCTGTTTCCGATTCTGTGTCTCCCTCTCTCTCTGACCCTCCCCCGTTCATGCTCTGTCTCTCTCTGTCTCAAAAATAAATAAACGTTAAAAAAATCTTTAAAAAAAAAAAAATAAGTGTCACCCCTAAGATTGGGTTGTGCAAAGTGACTTCCTTTCAAAAAGTATAGTATGGGGAGGGAGAAAAGAGTAACCTGCAAGTGGAGAAACCTGACAAACACTACCTCAGCCAGGTGACTGGTCAATGTTACCACTGGTAAGTCAGGCTGATCGTGTACAACCTGGGCATGATGGGATGACAATGGTGTCTTAGCCTCTGGTCTTCTTCCAAAAACCCACAACCCAGTCTAACCATGGCAAAAACACCAAACTCCAATTGAGGGACATTCTGTAAAACAGCTGACCAGCGCTTCTCAAAACTGCCAAGGTCATCAAAAACAGCGAAAGTCTGAGAGGAGGAGAATTGGATGATGATGGTCCAAAGATGCAAACTTCCAGTCATAGGATAAAGAAGTCCTGGGGCTGGAGTACACAACATGGTGACTCTAGTTAACACGGCTCTGTGGTTTGAAAGTTACAGAGAGAGGGGCACCCGGGTGGCTCAGTAGGTCAAGCGTCCAACTTCGGCTCTTGTCATGATCTCGCGGTTCATGAATTCGAGCCCCACGCCAGGCTCTCTGCTGTCAGCGCAGAGCCTGCTTTGGATCCTCTGTCTCCCTCTCTCTCTGCCCCTCCCCTGTTTGTGTGCACACGCATGCTCTCTCTCTTTCTCTCAAAAATAAAATAAAACATTAAAGGGGCACCTGGGTGGCTCATTTGGTTGAGCTGCTGACTCTGGATTTCAGCTCAGGTCATGATCTCACCATTCGTGGGATCGAGTCCTGCATTGGCGGCATGGAGCTGCTTAGGATTCTCTCTCTCCTTCTCTCTCTGCCCTTCCCCCTGCGGTCTCTGTCTCAAAATAAATAAATACACATAAAAAAATTTTGTAAAGTTGCTGAGAGAGTAATCTCATCAAAAGGAAAAAACATTTTCTTTCTTTCTTTCTTTCTTTCTTTCTTTCTTTCTTTCTTTCTTTCTTCTTTCTCTCTGGATCTATATGATATTATGATATTAACTGAACTTATTGTGATCATTTCATAACATATGGAAGTCATGCGAACATCATGTTGAATACCTTAAACTTATACAGTGCTGTATGTCAATTATATCTCAATTAAACTGGAAAAAAATATTTAAAAGCAAAGCAAAATGATACAGGGAAATTCTGAGAAACTGCCATAGTTAAGGCAACATGATGATGTAATGTGGTATCGTGGACGGGATGCTGAAGAGAAAAAAGAGCATTAGGTAAAAGCTGAGGAAATCTAAATTAGTTCATGATAATGTATCAATATGGATTTATTAATCATGACAAATGTACCGTATGTAGGACATTAGCAATAGGGGAATCTGGATGTGGGGTATAGGAGAACTCTTTGCACAATATCTGCACTTTTCTGGAAATCTAAAACTCATCTAAATTAACAGGATATTTTTTAAACAATTAGAACAGTAGATTTTCTTAACCAAATTCTCAGTTTCTGCCTCAAAGACCTTCTTTTTTTTTGCTTTGATTTCACTCATTGACATCTCTTCCTTCTCTTTCCTCAAGGCTTGGAAATTCTAGCTCACTCACCTCTCTTTGAGAGTGTGTTCAATTTCTCTTCTTGCCCTTCATTTGCTCCCATGTCACCTGCTCTTATCCTAGTACATCTGGCCAGTTTTCCTGCTCCTTGATTTGTGAGTGTCGGTAGCGTGCTGCCCTGGGCAGGGCAAGACAGAGCAGGTCTGGGCGGCCAACCTACTATCATCTCAGCAACTCCAACTTTGTCGCCTGAAAGAGCATATCTTGTCTCCTTTGAGCAGAGATTATTTCTTTGAGGAACTGACAACATAGCATTCTCATCTCAGGCGCTACAAAAACCTTAGAAGTTAAGAACATCATGGCAGGAACTCTGAAAATCATTTGGCCTACACTCTCATTTTAAAGATGAGGGCTGGGAGAAAAATAAAGTGAACAGGATTAAGTTCAAAACCAGGTTTCCTAATTCAGAGATCATATGTGCAGTTAGTTGCACAACATTTTAAGAGAAATAATGACCCAGATCAATTACATTCATATCAGAAACGAAGGATCTACTTTGGGCAAAGCATTGTACTAGATGCTAGAGGTAATAGAACCATGATCCAGAACTGTCTCTGCCCCAGGGAGCTTTCAATGTAGGGATGGGTGGGAAAGAACAATATGTGGAATAAACATAATATAAGCAAGAATAATACATGTGCCGTAAGTACTATAAGGTTGTGAGGAGGGAGGCATGACATCCAACTGAGGATATCAGAAAAGGATTCATGGAGGGGGTTTCATTTGTGGTGGACTTTGAAGGATGGGTGAGATCTTGATGGGTAGTGTTGGGGGCAGAGGCGGGGAGTGGGCAAGACATTGGAAACAGAAGATCACAAGCCAAGTCAGAAATGTGAGAAAGGGTAGACTGCATTTGAGGAAAAACAAACCACCTGGTTTGGTAAGAAGAATCTTCAATAGATTAGAATAGTATTCTAGAGGGCTGTCGGTGACTGTGGCTTTGGTAATTCTGTAACTAATAAGGGATGCCCAGTTTGTGCCACTGGTAATGAAGATGTGGTGTTTATCACTACAGAATAATAAGGTCAGAGCCACACTTTACCTCCAATGCGGAGACACAGCGTAAGAGTAACTGGAGGAAGGCATGTCCTTTGAATGAGGTGGGAACAACTGGGGAACCCAGAGTGTTCTATGAAGACATGAGGCTTAAGTGGAACAACACAAGTATAGCCAGTTAAATGTGTGAGCAGTGAGTTATGCAACACGATGAGGGTGAGGCTGGGAGGCTCAGGACACTACAAATAAGGGGCTCATTTTTCTGGAATATTCTCTCGAGCTGAGCATCAAGAGGGTACTTAAGGAAATGAAATTGACACAATAGAAACAAAATTCCAAAGTGAGTGCTGGAATAAGTTGCAGATTTTCAAAGGAAATGCTCAACCACTGGTTTCATAATTCTAAAAATACTCACCCCGTAATAAGGGTGTCATGGATGGTCGCATGTATCAGTTTAGCCAGACGACAGTCCCCAGCCACTCAATCAAACACAAACCTAGGTGTTGGCTGTGAGAGTATTTGGCAGGTGTAATCAAAATCCAAAGTCAGTTATTTTTCGTGTGATTCTCTAGATAATCTAGGTGGGCCTGGTTCAATCAACTTAAGTTGAGAAGCGTTAAGAGCAGAGCTGAGGTTTCCCTGAAGAAAAGAAGCGTCACCTGTGGGACGCAGCTTTGACTACTGCCAGAGAGTTCTAGGCTGCCCTTCCTGATGGCCTGCCCTATGGATTTGCCTCCACAATCATGTAAGTCAATGCTTTGCAATACATTTCTTAATATATATCTCCTATTGGTTGTTTCTCTGGCTGAACACTGACTGATCGAACGAGTTGAAAGAGGGATGCTCGAGAGACAATTTACTGAGGATAACGTCTTTGGACAGAGATTTTGACCTGCGTTCCCTGAAGTGGGGGCAGCCTGGACTGATGGCAACCTCAGAGGCTGAGTGGTGGGCTTGCTCCTTTAGCAGAGGAGCCCCTGAACCCAGGACAGAAGCTTCCAGGTAAAGGTATGTATGAAACATATACTGACATGTGCTTCCTAGTGAAAGCTTACTAAAATGATCATACACGGATTTTCCAGAAAGCCATAAATCCAGCAGCGCCTGGGTGGCTCAGTTGGTTAAGCTTCTGACTCTTGGTTTCAGCTCAGGTCATGATCTCACAGTTTCGTGAGTTTGAGCCCTGAGTCGAGCTCTGTGCTGACAGCATGAAGACTGCTTGGGATTCTCTCTCTCTGTCTCTCTGTCTCTGTCTCTCTCTCAGCCCCTCCCCCATTCACGCTGTCTCTGTCTCTCTCAAAAAGAAATAAATGTAAAAAAATAAATAAATGAAAAACAAAAAGCCATAAATCCATAAAGATAGGAAGCCTAGAAAAAGGGACAACAGGAACAACATCTTGGCAGCAAGGGGATAAAGGTATGGTAAAAATCCCAGCAGAGCCTGTGGTGGACCAGGGAAGGTCTTTCTCTGAAGGGCCAGGCTGATATTGCAAGTCACTGCATGGTGGAGAACAGGGGGCACGCTGTTTCTGCAGGGTGACTGCCTACAGGAAGGGAGAATTTATCCCTGGTGTCTTCTTCCAAAGGCTCTAGTTAAGTAAGTTACTCCTTCCTGCCAGGGGAAGGGAAAGAAAGTAGGTATGGAGAGGCCAGTAGAATTATACAGTCATGTCCTCCACATGCCATCCCCTTCCCCCCAATAAGGTCTATGCCATTTTTTAAAAGTGTTTATTTGAGAGAGAGAGAGAGAGAGAGAGAGAGAGAGAATCCAAAGCAGACTGCACTGGCAGCAGAGAGCCCCACGCAGGGCCCAAACTCACGAACCATGAGATCATGACCTGAGCCAAAGTCAAGAGTTGGATGCTTAACCGACTGAGCCACTAGGTGCCCTAAGGTCTATGCCACTTTTATGTTTTTTCTGGGTTTCACAAGGACTGATTTTAAAAAGGCACAGGCACAGTTGGATTATAACACATATCAGTTAAAACCCCACATTCAGAATCTCCCAATAACAAAATAGAGAATGAAATAGCGTCAGGGGATTTTTCTTTAGCATAAAATTAAGTATAATAAATTCAGCAAAGTACAACCATAGATAGCTGGCCGTTGTATTGGCCACCATTTCTGGCTGGTTTCAGTAGAAAAGGGATTCACTGCAGTGATGTTGGGCCTCATGGAGAGCTTCAGGGAAGGCTTAAAAGGCAGGATTGGAAAATGGGCAGAAATGAAAGGAGGCTAGCCAGCCAGGAAGGGCCTGCCTCCCCTGCCGAACACACACCAGGGCTGTGGCTTGCATCACTGATCCCGAACACATTTTTGGCCTTTGCTCACCATCACCCCTCCCCAACCCCCGCTCCACCCCACGAAAATGGATGGTGCAGCCACTGTCAGAAAGAATGCTCTACTTGCTTTGCTTCTTTCCAACGCTAACTTCAGGTTCAAAGACCTAGGTGCATGCATCTGACAGGCTAAATCCAGGTCATGTACCCTCTCCCTGTTAGGTGATGTGACAAAGTCGGTATCTGCTGTTCTCACCTGATTGTGGGAGGGAGACCATTCATGGGGAATTTCCTAAATATAGGAATGAGGTCCACAGGCTCAGAGGTGAAGATAGAAAAATGACAAATGGACACTACAACACTTTTCGGCAGTGGTGCCTACAACCAAATATTCTTGTGTATTAAGGCAAATCATGCCTAACCCCACCATTTTGTATTCTATAGTGCTGTTATGATCACCAGAGAGATAAACACAAAGTGCAATTTATCAGGAATTAAAGTCCACAAAACAAAATGTTAGTACAACAATAAATCTTGGTTCCAAGGAGGAGAATCAAGGAAGAAAATAGCTAAGACAGGACATATGGAAGTTCTCATGTGCACTATATCACACGTTTTTGCTACTTTTTAAACTCGAAGCATTCGTCATGTGGGTACAGTGATTTAACATCCTCTTCTCAGTTCAGAAATGGAACCTCAGGCCAATATTTAAAAATGGCAACCAAACTTTTGTTTTATTTCTTCCTGTCTTTTTCTTAAGTATTCAGCTTTAGTAACAATGTTGATAAGTGTTCTGGGCAGATTGCCCCTTAATTATTCTTTATTTTAACACTCGCTACAATTCAGGACTCTCATTTTGAGAGTAAGGTTATGCTGGAATATAAACAGTTACTATTTTATTTTTGAGACAGAGAGAGACAGAGCATGAACGGGGGAGGGGCAGAGAGAGAGGGAGACACAGAATCGGAAACAGGCTCCAGGCTCCGAGCCATCAGCCCAGAGCCTGACGCGGGGCTCGAACTCACGGACCGCGAGATCGTGACCTGGCTGAAGTCGGACGCTTAACCGACTGCGCCACCCAGGCGCCCAACAGTTACTATTTTAAAATAACGTTTGCACGGTAGCATTTCCTTTCCCTGGTTGGAAGCCGTGAGATGGAACTCGCTGCACTCTTCCCACATCAACTCGTCAGTCCTAGACCGGACATACCTGCATGCGTCAAAGAGAGCTTCAAAAATATATTTTAAAATGCGTTTGCGAATTGGCATTCCTTATTCTTGATTACGCGTTTTATGTGCCAGCACGTTTCTCCAGGCAACCATATTTGAAACTGGCATTTGAATATATCATAATGAGCATGATAAACTTGACTGATGTGAGTGCACTTCTGGTTAAAGTTATGGTTCCCACACTGCTACTCTCCTCTTTGCCTAAAATAAATTAGGATCCTTCTCCCCTCCCCCGCCCCACCTCCACCCTGCCCCATCTCCAAGTCTGGCTAATGCCTGTTAGTTCTTTAAATTCAGCTCAGTCATACTTGTCTTCTGTCTGTTCATCAGACAGGGGTCATTTATTTCTGTCTCAGAACCTTTGTACTTGTTCTTCTTGCAAGTTCCAGGGCCTCCTATGACTGGCTCCTTCTGATCATTCATTTCTCAGCTCGACTTTCACAAGAAATGACTGTTTTCCTAGCCCCCTCATGTATCATCATCCTCCTCCCAGCCAATCATATTTTATCCTATTATCCTGCTTCATTTTCTTAGTATTGTCTCTGGAAACATTGCAGCTTATTTATTAACTTATTTATCGAGTTGCTTACATATTTCACTGGCTCCTCCCCATCTTTAACACTGTGACTTATAATTAGAAATGTATTTTTGGTCTGGGTCCCATTTCTGGCACAGAGCTACGAAAACCCTTGGAATATCCTAAGTGGTCAGAGCGATAAATGTGTCATTATTCATAACAAACCCCTTTCAACCACACTTGAATTTATGTTGATGAGGTGACTTTAGGAAAGCACCTAAAGATGCTGGCTGGTTTTCAGGGGAACCAACCCTGTGTTTAGAGGATTGGAACTTTCAGTCCCTCTATCCGCCCCCTGTCACCCACCCCCCGGGACGGGAGAGAGAAGCCTCCATAAAACCGCAAAAGGAGAGGGTTTGAAGAGCTTCTGGGTTGGTGAACGAGAACCTACCTAATGCTGGGAAGATGGCACACTCCAAACTCCATGGGGACAGGAGCTCTTGTACTTGAGACATTTATGGATCTTTCCCTACGTTGTCTTCATTTGGCTATTCGTTTATAGCCTTAAAATCCTTTGTAATAAGCCAATAATTACTACTGTCTAGTAAGTAAACTGGTTTACTGAGTGCTGTGAGTTGCTCTGGAAAATTAATTAAACCTAAAGGGGGTGCCATGGGAATCTCTGATTTATAAGTGGTGGGTGAGGAGCACAGGTAGTAATCAGGACTTGTGACTGTGCCTGAAGTGGTTTGAGAGGGAGGCAGTCTTGTGAGACTGAGCCTTTAACCTGTAAGATTGGATGCTGTCTCCAGGTAGATAGTGTCAAAATTGAGTTAAATTGCAGGACATCCAACTGTTGTCGAAGAATTGCTTAATGCGTGTCAGAAGTGAAGTTGTGTTAGAGAAAATGGAGGAAACATATAGCAGTGTGTTTTTCTTTAGACCACCCCACTAGAAAGAAAGTTCTCTGGGCACAAGGACATTGTTTGTTTTGTTTCAAACTGTTAGTCTTGTGGGATGGGAATCTTGAGCAAGGAAGGTGCCTTTCTGAGAAAAATGCCAACACCAAGGAAATCATTCTCCACAGTTGTGGAGAGTGCTATAGTAGTAAAGACATCAACTGACCTCTTGGATCCAATTTTCCTAGAAAAAAAAACGAACCTCCTGGATTTTTCATTATACAAACACATTGATTAAGTTAGTTGATGTTGGTTTCTGTTCTTTGCAACCAAAAGAGTATTGACTAATACACCAGTGAATGGACTCTCCAAATTAAATCACCCAGTTAGGCAACCAGTTAGGGTTTGAAGGGTGTATAATTGCCATAAAATCCCACGTCTGGCAGGAAGAGTCCTGGGATTACTCAACCTTCAGGCAGCTCCCAGACACCCATATCCACACACAGGAAGGTGGCTGTTCAAGTAGAACTCCTCCATACGGCAGATACAGTTCCTGCCTACGCTTTAGTCTTTTGCTCCGTATTCCTTATAAATAGAACCCAGAACTTCTTTTAGAGAAGGCTGAAGCTAATAATGATAATGGTATTCCCCCATAATGATTGATTTAGGAATGGGCATGTGATGCCATTCTGCCCAATGAAATACGTGAGAATCCAGAGAGGCTTTTGGAAAAGTTGTCTTTGCTCTTCCAAAGGGATTTGGGGAAGGAAGCCCTTTCCCCCTCTTCCAGCCTTTGGGTATTGTTAGGCAAAGACATAAATCTTAGACCTGTTGCAACCATCCTGTGATGTGACTAAATAAGCCTGAAGACAAAAGCCAAACAAAGTCATGGGGGTAGCGGAGCGAAACCATGGCCGGATCTTCCCGAAACAATTACTCCCTGTGTGCTATGAGACCCTTTACATGCATCTGTGGGAAGCTCTGAGGTTCTCTTTCATACTCCTTTAGTGTCATGGTGTCATAGCACAGGAGCCGTCCTCTGTCTCCTTCGCAGGCAATTCCTCATGCGACCATTCCAACACATTTTCTTTAAAAAATCTACAGTCCAAAAGTAGGCACTAATCTTTATATTTAATGTGCTCCCACCCTCCCCCCGGGTGATGTATGTAAAGTTCTTCCAATTCTTCCTCCATGCCCCAAAGTGCTCCTAAGGCTGCCGTGGGACAGGACTTCAGGCCCTGCAGCTCAGCAATCAGGCAGTCGAGGAGGGGAATGTCAGTATTCTCTTCCTGTCAATAACCAAAAGTTTAATTTAACCTGGGAGCAATGGAGAAAGAACCACCCTTCCTCCAAAGGGCAAGAAGAAATTGCCCTCTCCCTAGTATCCCAAACTTCTCTCTGGACTTATGTCTCTTGACCTCCCCCTCTTCCTACCCTCACCACCCTCTTTTCTTTTATGTTGTGGAGGTATAGTAGGTGGTGGTTGATTGCAGAAAGGTTTTTCTTTCACCAATTCAAAATCCCTTTGTAGGAATGAAACTGGCTCCAGTGTCGCTCTTTATAGACTGTAAGGTATTTAGTGCGTCTTTATTTCTCAGCTTTGGGCCCCAGTGCTCAGTGCCGGCCTGGGTGCTCCAAATCTAGGGTGACTCACATTGAGTAACTCAGGCTATCTGTGAGCTGGACACTATCTTAACATATTCCTTCCATACACTACTGTGAGGGACAGTGAGGACAGTATGTGTTTTCAGGAGGTGGAGTCTTCGGTGAGGTACCCCCTAAGGACCCGGAAACTGGGTCATCCACTGAAGAATAACCTTTAAGAAGTTGACACATACTGAAGCAGAGATAGAAAACGTCACTTCAAAGAAACCAAATGTTACTCAGCCAG
Organism: Neofelis nebulosa; assembly: GCF_028018385.1. Classification (NCBI taxonomy): domain Eukaryota; kingdom Metazoa; phylum Chordata; class Mammalia; order Carnivora; family Felidae; genus Neofelis; species Neofelis nebulosa. Next base: position 35,273,356 of record NC_080782.1, on the reverse strand, counting down.
TAAGACTAGACTTTAACCTGATTGATTGTACTGACTTGTTTAGGGAACAGAATGGGAAGTAGAGATGGTCAGTCATGGCTTCATAAAAAAGAAGTCACAGATACAAACGCAAACCGTGCCCAATTAAGAATGGGTCACAGAAGAGATTAGAGGTGGATTGTGTATCCAGTGTTTTTGAGCCATTGGCAAAGCCAGTCTTCAAGTGGCATGGGCGAAGTTCATTGGTAGTTTTGTGGCCTTGGCATATCTTCATTCCTATTTGGAAGACCGTCCTATTGAAAAATGGATGCGCCATGTCACCGTAACCTGATGAGAAGAGGAGCTTGAAAGAGCTGTGTTTCTAATTTTCTTCTCAATTCCATGTGTACAATCAATGTCCGAGGATGACACGACCTCCCGTGTTGGTTAACCTAGAGGGTGAGCCATGCGGACTTTGAGGGCTGGGGTCCCTTTTGTACTATCGGTAGTGAACTGGCATTCTGATTTATGCATCATAAACGTGGTCAATGTAGTGCACCCCTCAGAGACGGACTTGTTCTTAGCAGGCTGAGAGAGGACGTCTGCTGAGCCCAGGAGCCAGGCACCAAAAGAGTCCCCAGGGTACTCGGTGCTGTCCTCTGAAGCCTCTTGGGAGAAGTTACCTACATTGCCTTCCTTGACATCTACCACCCCACCCCAGTCTACCCTCTTTGAAGACAACTGTGTTTCTGTATACACAATAGTAGAAGGAACATGGGTTTTGACATCACAAGACCTGGATTTGAATTCCATTTTTGCTACTTTTTAATTAACTTGAAACAAGTTACCTAACTTCTCTGTACCTCATTCTCCTCGTTTGTAAATTGGGTTTTACACGGTGGTGAATTAGAGGGATAGTGTACATAATACACATATTATAATCTCTGAAAAACACTATACACTCAATAAACCCTTACTACAAATGACGACAAGTGAGAAGTAGATTAACCTCAAGATCACACTGTAGGAAGAACATTCCATTGAACTCACTCCCTTGCCTCCCAAATTATATGGAAAAAATATCATACTCTTGCTCTCTTAACACTCCTTTTACCTGAAAAACCCAGCACGAGGGAAATTTTACTGGAACTCACCACCACTTGGACTTAGGCTATCACTCTTGATTGAAGTTGCAGTTCCCACGTTATACAGTTGATGGTTCCCTTTCCCTGAAATGATGCCCCCTCCCTGGTCCACGACCCAGATATCTCCAGTCACTCCTCCAAAACTCAGCTCAGACACATGGGCCTTTTGTTTTCTATTCTTCAACTGGGCAAGCTTTGCCCTTCCTGGCCCTTTCACTCGGCATCCCTCTGACTCCAGAGCTAGAGAGGTTCTTCCTCTCCACCTCATGTACCTGTCCACCCAACAGGCATTTTCTTGTCTCATTACTCCACTGCATTCTTTTCTTCACGGTATGATCACTGCCTGAAGAGACATCAACTTATTCTTTTTCCTACATCATGTTTGGTTTTCCTCCACTAAGCTTGACTGGATCAGAAACTGTGTCTGTCTTGTGTGCCACAATGAACACTTGAGCCTAGAACAGTGCCTGGCACACTGTAGTGTTCAATAAAGATCTCTGAATGTGATAAATGGACAAATACCACTTGCTCTGGAAAGCCTTCCTTTGCCACCAGGATGAGTTAGGTCCTCCTCCTCTGAACCTCCAGTGTCCTTTGGGCATGCTTCTTTGTATAACGCTTGAACTATGTTGTGATTATTAATTGTGTTATTTAAGAAATACCTGTCATGCGTCCTCACACAGTAGTAACCCTTTCAGGGGTAAGGTGGGAAAGAGGAAAGGCAAGAGATAAAACCCTAGAGAGGAGTTGTGTTGGAAACACCACCTGTTTGTGGGGGTAAAAGTGCTAAGTCAGTAGGGTTTTCAATCAAGTTCCCATTAAGAAATTTTGGGAAGGGGGTAGGCGATGGTTCTGGAGAGAGGAGACTATATCCCTGGGCACCACAAGCCTACTTTGGAGTGCAGCAGTGGAGGTGAACTAGTGTCATTGTGCTGTCAGGTAGGGACAGGTCCCGAGTTGTGTGGAAGCAGTACAGAAACTCCTCACCTCACGCAGAGCACAGAAGAGCTGAAACTGACCATGTTGAGGGGCTGTGCTGCAAAAGGGGCCGAGGGAGCCTCTAGCAGAGGTCTGCTGTAGGACTGCTGGTAGGGCATCCAATGAAAGCCGTGATGAGCCTTAGGACTATGCAGAGGTGAGCCCGGGTTCCTGTGAGCACAGGGAGGCCAGTATGAGGACCCATGAGCATGGCTGAGCGTCCTACCCTCCTCTGATGTGACAACAACCCAGTGAGCAAATCCAGGTGCCATCTTGCCTAGTAGAGGGACTTGTGGAGAAACAGCCCTGAGAAGGAATTAAACTTTCAATCCATGGAATATTTAGGCAAAATAGAGTTGTTAAACCTGAAGAGACGGAATTGCAAATTTGAAAATTCCTCCTACCCCACCCTCTCCTACTCTTTATCTAGTGAAATAAAGGCTGGAAACCCAGCCTTTTGCCATTTTTACTTTTCTCCATTCTTTAGACTATGAACTCTTTGAGGAAAGAGTGTTTTGTTGTGTCTTCCTACCGTCTGGCACAAGTGGGAGCCCAGACAAAGTTTTCCATTTTCCAGCAGTTACACGAAAACTAAAAAGAAACAGGTGAAATTAATTTTAATAACATATATTATTTAACCCCACATAATCAAAGTATTATTGTAACATGTACCAATATGAAAATAATTAAGGTGACATTTCCTTTTTTTGTACTAAGTCTTTAAAATCGGGGATGTATTTTACACTTCTCTCACTTTGTGCCAGCCACTTTTCAAGTACTCAAGAGCCACATACAGCTAATCCTTGTTTTATTGGACAGCATAGGTCGGGCACAATCCCTGCTGCAGAGCAAGTAAAAAAGTAAGTGTTTGTCCAATGGGTGAATTTATAATACTAAATGCTATCATAACATCTTCCTGCCTCTAATAAAATTTTTGTTCCTTTCAAAGCAGGGCAGAACAATAAACTATATTTTGCCTTTGATGTGTAGCATCTATAGTGCTTGACCAACATGACTTAGCATTCAACTTAGAAACTATAAGGAAACATAGATCTTAATGTCTTAAAAATGCACATTCAAGTATGACGTTGACTTGACTATGCTTGTATAAAATCGTAACTCAAAAAAAACTTGCAGCCCCTTCCGAGATAAATATATGTATATTTTGTCCTCAACTGCATGGGCCAGAGCTAATATTTGTGTAGCTTGGTATTATCTATTATGTTTCACAGAATCTCTGAGGCTTGTTCTTAAAAATTCAATTAAGATGCTCTGTATCTAATTATTAACCCATTTCATGGTTTATTGCTTAGCTTCCCAGTTATCAATAACTGTGCTCATTTTGCTTAACTGAAGATTAATTCGATCAAAAAGACAATCTGTGCCTTGTGGGAATTTCCTGTTGTGCAAGATGATCATTCTCACGACTATCTGGCTAATCATTTCCTACTGTGAACTGCCGGAGTTGGAACTATTTGCTCTCCCTTTCTAAGAATAAAGCTGTATCTTCTTTCTTCTGGTTGTCTTTACTGCTTTTCAATGCATTCTATGCCAAGAATGTTTAATTCCCCCCCCCCCCCAATTGCTGTTGATCACAACTAGGCAATTTTTGTCTCTCTTTAACATCTACTTTTTGAGTGTATGAATTGGGCAATACTATGGAGTGACAGCCATTGAGTGGCCTGTTCTCCCCAAGTAATTGATGCCACCAGTTCACAGTGGTTCCATTGCCAGTATATTTTGCCACTTCGCTGTTGAGAATGTCTCTTACTAGGTTAATATCTATAGTGGATAATAAATTTCATATAACAGTAGTTGTGCGATGCACAGAATCATCAATGACCACTTGTTAGCAGCATTCCTGGGTCTCAACGAAACAGAGGGGGAGGGATAGGAACAACTCTCAGGGTCCCCCACCCAAGCAAAGTTTACGGATTCTCAGTCTGAGGAGGAGATGGGGCAGAGTCTAATTTAAGGCCATAATTATCCTCCTTTGGATTCTCCCAAATGGTGTTCCCGTCGATTTCCTCCAGCTTGCTCCTCTCTTGCTCCTTTCTTTCCTGGGGAAGTTAGGTAGTTTGTATCCCATAGATTCGCTAAACCGGCAATTATGGGGCCCTTCCTTCTTTCAACAACCTTTTATTTGGCATCTACCACATATCAAGCTCAGAAGGTACAGTGGGGTCAGATGGAGCTCCTTTCCTCAGAGTGCGTGGGCTACCAAAACTCCTACAATCGTGATCAACTTCCCTGCTCAGGCCAGGAAGTCACTGGAGTCCTCACTGGTGTCTAACCCCAAACTTTTTTCCAGTTTCCTTAGGAAGAATTGTACCAATACCAGTCTCTTAAAATTAAGTCAAGGTAGTTTTGAATAGAGGTATTAGGTACTTACAAATCGGGTGTTTAGAATATTTACACATTTACAAATTCTGAGTGATATCCTGTTCCAACTTGTAACGTAGGCGTGCTTGGCTTCTCTGGAAACTAGAAAACGTTAAGATTGACTTCAAAATAAGTATTTCAGAAATCTTACAGGTGAAACCCAGATCTGTTGCTAGGCAACCTGACAGAGTCCCAAGTGGGGACCAACTTGCCTCCCACACTTGACCATCTCTCCCCAGTGGTGGGACGCGGAGACCTCATTGGCTCCCGTCTCCTCTCACTGAACTCCGATTGGTCGGAGAACCTCTCACTCCGTTCCTGTTGGCTCTCGCTGTCTCTCGCCGCTCTGTAATTGGCAGGCCGGCTCTCGGGCCACCGCACGTCACTCTCTCACCCCACTTCCTCGGCCCTCCAACTTTATCCCCGCCCCTTCCCCCGCCCTTCCAGCCACGAGGGAAAACCCTAGCAAGATCCCGCCTCTAGTTTTCTTCGGATTGGTAGAAGCCGGGCTGGGGGGCGGGCGCTGCCGGGCTACTCTGTGGGCCACGATTGGCTGCTGGAACCACTGTCCAGCCTCCCACCGACTGCCGGCCTTGCCGGAGTCGGGTGGGTCGGCGGCTATAAAGCTGGTGGTGGAGGGGAGGCCCCGCGTACTGCCCTTTCGTCGCTCGCTCTCTTTCCACGACCACCACCCGGAGGTCACGTTTGGGTGAGTGCCCCGCGCGGAAGAGAGCTAAGTTGCTGCGGCGCTGCGGGCGGGCGAGGTGAGGGCCGAGCCGAGGCGGTGTCCTTGACTAGGCCCGTAGGAGGTCCTGCTTGGTTCGGGTGGGGAGGAGGTATGGACCCGGCCCGTGAGGAAGGGGCGCCGCGAGCAGGGCCGTGAGGGGCCTCCCCTGCCAGGGGCCCTGGGGCTCACCGCGGTAGGTCTGACGAGGGGCCGAGGAGTCGCAAAAGGGAGAAGGCGAAGGGGCGTTGAGGGCTAGGGTTCTAAATGACATAGCCAGGTGCTGGAGGTGCCGGGGACGTGGCTGTGATCGCCGGGAGGGGATTTGGGGGCAGGGAGGCGCATCAGGAGGGGACGATGAGCTGGGCTGCCAGGACGTTCCTGGAGCTCTGGGTTAAGGGTGGACGCTGAAGGATGGGGAAGATTATAATTAGATGGAAGCTTGTAGGTTGGCAAGTGGGTGTGTCCTCCTGCAGCCACATAGAGAGTTGCTGGGAAGTGGGCATAACTTTTGTTCCCTGGCTCAGGTGCAAGAAAGCATCACAACCGTGATTTTGCCTGGAGGAATACTTGGGCTCTTGACTGCTTCAGGCAGCTTGCTTCAGCTATCACAGATTCCGCCTCCTACCTTCCCGCCTCCATATTTTTTATGCCCATATTAAAAAAAAAAAAAGGTTTCCTTGGTGTTCTGAAATCCCGTACCTCCCTCCTGCTAATAGCTTCGGGGCCAGCCCGACCTGATATGGTGATGTAATGGGCAGGCACCAACAGGGCCTTCACACACAGTGGGTTTTGGATTAAGCCAGGGACATTTCAAAGCCAAGGATATGGTGTCTTTGAAAAAGGTGCGTCCTGCTTTGACCAGTGGTGGAGAAAAAGATTACTCTCACCTACCCTGGAGGAGGGATTTGGACAACAGATAATGAGATTGTCTCTGCTAGTCATGTTTGCCCTATGGCCTTGGCCATCACAGGCTTTTTTTCCGAGGCTCACCTCTGGGGCATGTCTTCCCTGCTCCTGATGCTCTTGTCATCCAGCTGCAGTAGAAGGAAATGTTCTGGCTGCTGCTAAGTAACATTTGCTCGATTACACGGATGAACTATGAAAAACAGTGGCAGGATACGTGACAAAATTAAGACAAATGGAAGTGCTCATATAGTTAACAGGTTTTTCCTTCTGCGATGGAGCTTGGGCTTTCATTGTACAGATTCTGTTAGAAGGCGGATTGGAAGTCCTTAACATGGATCTGTGCCAAATGGTTCTTTGCATCTTGAGACGTCTAAGCTGTTTGTGTTCTTTCTTTGATCAAAACTTTGTTTTTAAAATTTCAGTTATTTTTGTGGGGTGAGGAGGGTAGGGATAGCATATTTTATGGAAGAGGAGAAAGACTTTATTTCCTTAGTGTTTAACCTTTGCAAGTCTCTTTCTCCTAAATGTGTAGGTTTATCCTTTATTCAGTTCTAGTTTAGTCAGGAACCCCAGTTCTCAGGAAGGTGTTTCCAATGGGGAGAAATTATGGGATATTATGTTTGAGGCCATAAGAGGCCACATCATCTACTGGTAGTTTCTGGGCCTTGCTTTTCATTTTGTTTTCTTTAAGTTATTTATCTAGAGTGCTTTTATATCTTGTTATTCTTTTTTATTTTATTTATTTTTAATTTACATCCAAATTAGTTAGCATATAGTACAATAATGATTTCAGGAGTAGATTCCAGTGATTCATCCCCCTGTGTATAACACCCAGAGCTCATCCCAACAAATGTCTTCCTTAATGCCCCTCACCCATTTAGCCCATGCCCCCACCCACAACCCCTCCAGCAACCCTCAGTTTGTTCTCTGTATTTAAGAGTCTCTATGTGTTGTCCCCTTCCTTGTTTTTATATTATTTTTGCTTCCCTTCCCTTATGGTCATCTGTTTTGTATCTCAAATTCCTCTTATGAGTGAAGTCATATGATGTGTGTCTCTCTCTGACTAATTTCACTTACCATAACATAATACCCTCTAGTTCCATCCACATAGTTGCAAATGGAATACTTTGTTATTCTTAACTGTGGGAATGACTAAGATTTTTTGATTGAATTGAGATTTTAGCTAGCTTTTCTGGAAGGAAGTGCAAAACCCTGATATTGATGTAATGTGTGTTTCCTGGGTACCCTAAAATTATTTAAACCCATAAAGCAGTGGAGCTGAAAGGAGATGCAGTTGAGGTTCTGGTTCGAGGAATTTGATTGGCTATATATTCAGAATCTATATTCAGTTTCATGTAGAAAGGAACAGAGTCTTCTAATTTTATGTTGGGTTACTAACAAACCAAATAGAAGGGTGTGATATTTTTATGTTTCTCAAGATGGTGGTATAGATTCAGAAGGTTTGAAAACATGTTACTCAATCTAATGAGAGGGTGGTAGGACTCAATTCTTAATAATCTATTCATTCTGACACTTGGCATGTGATGATCAGTTGCTGTCTGTCAATCGAGTGTAGATAGAGTAGAGGAGCTCACAGTCTTCATCTTGGCAGGGTGTGTGCCTGGGGATGTATACGTACGGGAATGTTGGTAAGACCAACAGATGTCCTCTTATTCCGTTTGGACTCCTTACATTTTTCAGTAGAAAGCCACTCTTCTGAAACACCTTCTAGGCACTATTTGGTGCTGCAGCTCATTTACAAAGCGATAGCAAAAGGAACTGACTAATGAGGGCTGCTCTGTGTACTTGAACCTAAACGATTTGTCCTCTAATTGTGATAACTCCAAATTTAGCTCCTCAAAAACTGGCAGTAGAATGCCCTTTACTCCAAGGTCTCAAAGGGATTTCAAAAGAATCAAAATACACCCCCTCTCCCATTAGGAGCCCAGGAATCTAGTATGGATAAGAAGACTGTCAATAACTAGTTTTCCATTGAGAGTAGAATATGAAGACTTTGAGTGAATCACATACTTACCATAGAAGTGTGGGACCCTGATGAGAAAACTCTAGGAAACCTTGCTGGAAGAGGTAGCTTAGAACAGGGCCTTGAAATAGGAGTAGAATTTATAAGCAGACCAGTAACTCTGGGGAGAGGCAGGAATGTCTGTTTTTTACTTAGAGAACTAGACCAGAGTGTACAGGCGTTGCCAAAGCCTTCACCGTAGTTTTGCTTGCTTGCTCCTAAGGGGGAAAGATGGCCAGCTCTTTCTCATGAGAGAGGATGTCCTGGATTTCTCTCCTTTTATAGCGAAAAAGATCAGCAGGCAACTGCTTACCATTTATCATGGACCAAACTGTGTGCTGGGTGAACTTTTCTGACTACTTGTTTGAATCAAGGCTGTAGAGGGATGCCAAAGATGGAATTCAGAACTCTGAATAAACCCCAGGAGAAAGCATCACTGCATGAACCTGGTTGGCCCTGGCAGTCTCGGCAGTTTTCAGTTTTAATCTTTGCCAAACTAGAAGTGCCTATATTGGGCCTCTGGAGGCTCCAAACGGGCTTTGTGGTAACAGTGCCCAGCCGCTTGCGGTTTATTAACTGCTTATTATCCTGACCCGTGCTGCTCCATGATTTGCCCTGAAGGGACCTTCTGTTAGAAATAAGCTGATGATCAGCTGGAGACTTTGGCCTTGCTGTTTCAGTCAGGACAGAGAACCCTTCTAGCAGTTGCAGAAGAGAAAGGAAATCCCTGTCTAATAGGTTATTCCCCAAAGTGGCATTTACACCCTCCATTTCCTTTCCTGGTCTCCTGGCCTCTTCTTCTCCTGGGAGCTTAAGTAGCACAGCAGTCCTCTGTGAGTCTTTTTTCTTGTGTTTCTTTCTTTGCTCTAATGCCCTTTTCTCTGTCTCCTTTTCTTTCCCCTCTTCTCTTCCCTCTCCTCTCTTTCTCTTCCTCCCCTTTCTCCTCCTCCCCTCCTCTTCTCTCTGCCTGTCTTCCCCCCCCCCCGAATTTAAATAATCAAAATTGAAAGAGGGAATATTGGAAGTTCAGGAGAAATTTCCTTGGGAAAATAGTGTCAAATACATATGCCTACATGGTTTCAAGAAGAAATATTACTAAGTTATTTAAATAGTCTCAACATGGAAGGGGAATCATGTTTTCCCCTCACCAGTGAGGACTAGTCCCTGTGGTCTGCTTAATTTGCAGGTTACAAAAGCATAATTGAAATAGCAAAGAACAATGCAGGTTATTTCTCAAAGTGTATGTATAATTCTGTAATCAAAGAGATCTTTTGAAAAGTTTTTTTTTTTTTTTTTAATGTTTTTTATTTTTGAGAGAGCATGAGCAGGGGAGGGGCAGGGAGAGAGGGAGGAGAGGATCTGGAGTGAGCTCTGCACTGACAGAAGAGAGCCCAATGTGGTTCTCAAACTCATGTACCGAACTGTGAGATCATGACCTGAGCCAAAGTTGGATGCTTACCCAATTGAGCCACCCAGGTGCCCCAAAGAGATTTTTTGGAATGTAGTAGTCTTATCAGGGTTTATTTATTTGGGGTGGGGAGGTTAAACTTAATGAAATAAAAGGAACTAAATCTGGGAGGAGCTCTTAAATGTAATCATGTAAAAGAAATAAATCTTTACTAAATTATTTACTAAAAATAATTCAGACTACTGAATGCGGTCTCTGGTTAATCAGTCAAGGGCAGACGCTAAATTTGCCAATAATTACATAGAGAGAAAAGGTAATTGTGTTTTCGTTAATATAGGAACTATTGTCTCGAGCAATACTCCTTCAGAACAGATGGCCTGAAGAAAGTGCTCCAGTGTCACCCTCCCATTGCATTTCCACATAATTTAAATGATGATAAAGCTTAATGCTCGTTTGTCTTGATACTGCATGCTTATCTTTTTAACACAAGCACTATAGGGAAAATTACTTTTTAAAAAGTTGGGGAGGGTGAGGGTGGACCTGTTGAAAACTAGGAGCACAAGATTAAATACAGGAAGGTAATTAGGTCTTGCTAGAAAGATACATATTTCATTTGAAAAATTCTAAGAACTAGGATAATGATGAGTTGGTGCTTGATATTACAAAACATTTTTTAAGCTTATTTATTAATTTTGAGAGAAAGAGAGCACAAGAGAATGAACATGAGCAGGGTAGGGGCAGAGAGGGAGAGAGAGAATCCCAAGCAGGCTCTACACTGTCTGCACTGAGCCCCAGTGCTGAGCTGATATGTGGCTCAATCTGACGAACCCGTGCAGTTATGACCTGACCCCAAATCAAAGAGTCGATCATTTAATTGACTGAGCCACCCAGGAGTCCCTTCACTCCATTTTATAGAAGAGGAAATTGAAGCTCAAAGAGGCACAAATCACTAAAGCCACCAACTCTTAAAAGTGTAGAGCAAGCTCTTGAATGTATCAATCTCATTACTCCAGAGCTTGCTAGTCCTATACAACTGATTGATATTTCTTTCCTTCAATTCTTAATAATTCAAAGTGAGTAAAGACAACTAACAACTCTCCCAGCATCACACTTGATTTAAAACCTGAATCGGTAATACGAACTTCGTATGTCAGGTCATTACCGGGACCGAACCTACCATTATAAGCACTAATGAAATAAGGCAGAGATGTTTAATAAGCTTTAAGTACCATTTTTCCAAGCAACGTCAAATTTGTTCTATGTCATGTGATTGGGCAAGGAAATGCTTATTTCAACACACTTGGAATTGGAGTCATTATTTGAATTCGTGTGGTGGTTTATGACTTTAAAAGAAGTTCTTATTTGAAATTCCTAGCGCCTGAAGGAGGAACCAGAGTGACAGACCTGGAGACTGCAGTCCTTTATCCCTCACACAGGTATGGCATCCTGTCGTGCTGCCGAAGGAAAGCGTTCCTCTCCAATGGAAGGGGGAAATTTAATTTTCATCCCAGAGCTAATAGCCATTTGTGTGCCCCACACATTCTTAAAATCCATTACAGAGTTATACCTTATCTTCAAACACGAGTTAATGCTGTAGTGCCTTGGGAGACCTTTCAATTTTGTGATTGTCAGACTGATGTTTAAAATCTAGAAACTAATTTTTTTAAGAAGTGTGCCTTTTCTCTCCTTTTTAAAATTTTGAAAGAAAATTTCTATATTTTATTATAAATGCAGAATAGAATCCCCATTATCCCACTTACATATTTTTTAATTGTGCATACAGTGCTCTGAAAAACCTTATCGGCAAAAGGTTAAAAATATTTGAAGGTGATTTTTTAACCGTCAGATCTTTTTTTAAGTTCATTTATTTTGAGAGAGACAGAGAGGTGCGAGTGAGGGAGGGGCTGAGAGAGGGGAGAGAGAATCCCAAGTAGGCTCCATGCTCAGTGCAGACCCGACAGAGCCCGATGTGGGGTTCGATCCCTCAACTGTGAGACCATGACCCAAGCTGACATCACGAGTCAGATGGTTAACCATCTTAGCTACCCAGTCATCCCTAAACTGTCAGATTTTTTTTTTTAATTTTTTTTAACGTTTATTTATTTTTGAGACAGAGAGACAGAGCATGAACGGGGGAGGGTCAGAGAGAGGGAGACACAGAATCTGAAACAGGCTCCAGGCTCCGAGCTGTCAGCATAGAGCCCGACGCGGGGTTCGAACTCACGGACCGCGAGATCGTGACCTGAGCCAAAGTCGGCCGCCCAACCAACTGAGCCACCCAGGCGCCCCTAAACTGTCAGATTTTTAAACTATATTCTATTTAGAGTTTTTTTTGTGATATTTAGAATAGTGAATTAACCCATTCTGTATGGAGTTAACACCATAATGTGAAAATCTGAGATCTTTAGCTGGCTTTTTTCTTTTCCTTTTTATAATTTATTTTTGGCCTGCTTCAGAGAGCATTGAGAGGGCAACACAAGAGCATATGCTTAATAGGATAGTTGAAAGTAAAGATTACAGATCAGAAACTATACCATATTTTTTGTTGTTTGAAATGCCATGGAAGCAATTACTTCCTTGTATTAATTTTCCATTCTTTTCCTACTTAATCTTACTCTCCCTTAATTTCAACCAAAAGCTAAATATTTCAAATTAGATGGCTTTTTATCGGGAATATAATAAACATCTTGGCCATCAAAACCCTCAAACAATGAGCAATATTGATTGAGTCAGATACTGTAAAACTTTTTCCATACCAAGATTAGGGTCATGATTGACTTTCAACCTGATGTGAGTGGGTTAGTTAAGCTACATTTTTTACCCCAAATGAAACAAGGTACTTAGTTAACCCCTCGAAGGTTTAAGAATAACAGAGTTATACCTTATTTCTTAAGTACCGTAATATAAGAACTGATCAGAGCTGGTCAGATTATGGTAAATATGGATTAATTCTGGGATCAAAGCCTTGCATTATGGCTTCTTATAAACTGGTTTATACCTTCAGAAGATTGTATATATTTGTCCATTTTCTTTCCAAAAGCGTTGCAAGCTGTTGGGCCAGGCAAGGGAAATCACAGTGTCCTCAGGACATTTAGAGCAGTTTGGAGAGTTGTAAAGAACCTAAAGTGTCAGCTTGTGGGAAAGGCTGGGAAGGTGGGTGATCCTCCTGCCCCTGGTGACTTTGAGGATAGCATGTAGGAGGGGTTCCTCTTCTAGGGATATGGACTGGTCTTTGTTTTTAAACACAGTTATAGAACTCTTTTCTGTGGATTATGCAGAGGACTTCATGTTATTTTACTATAAACTGAGAATCTGCCTAGTGACATTTTAGTTCCATTATGTCTTTATTTCAACTTCAGTGTAACGCAGTTTAGATGATCATAAACTGCTAGGTGTCCAAGGAAGAGGGGAAAGAATAGAAGAAGAAAACAGATGCCTCTCTGTTCATGTAGCCAATTTGACAGAATGTCTGTCTCGTCATAACAGTTGAGGATAGAAATCTGGGAGCCATCCTAAACACTTCCTTCTTAACTTCTAGTCAATCACAATTTCTGCTAGTTTTTTGCTTCCATATCTTTTGAAGCTGTTCCTTCTTCACCCATCATGTAGTAATTGCTCTGGTTCATGACCTGGCTTCTCTGGACTGCTGTATCTGCTCCCCAACTCACATCTCTTCTCTACACAGCACCAGTGATTGTGCAAAATGTTGACTCTCAAACTTTTTTGACCATGACCCTCAGTAAGAAATATACTTTATATTGCAACCCAGGGTATGTGTGAATAATTGAAACGTAATTTTCATGAAAAAATTCTTAAATTTACTGTGTGCCATGCAATCTGATATTTTCTGTTCTTTACTATTACATTTTAAAAAATGTTGTTTGCCACCCACTAAATTGATTTCCAGAGTTGGAAAAACACTGATCCGAACACTAATATGACCCAGGTCACTCCTGTTTAAAACCTTGATGGCACCTTAATGTCTTTATGATGAAGTTGAAGCTCCTTACCATTAGCATAGCAGAACTGTTATGACCTGACCCTGACCTAGTTCTACTGACCTATTACTTGTTTGATCTACTCCCTGGGCCTCACATTTCACTTAGTAAATTAGTAAAACTTTTCATAGTTCTTTGCTCTGTGCCTTTATGTATGCTGTTCACCCTGTTGGAAATCTTCTACCACCATTTGCTTCTGTAGAGCTTTACTGATTACTCCTTACTCATTCCTAAGACTCAAGTCAGCACCAGTAACCAAGAAGCCTCTCTCCCCACTCTTGCCCCACCACCACGTTGGGTTGGGTAGTTCTCCATAACATAATGTGACTGTCTCTGCTGTTTCACTTGTTTAGTATTAGGTGTTTGTATCTTACACACAAGGGGGTGAATATTTATTTGAAAGGGCAAGGGTTATCTCCTATGAAACTGGTCCCAAATGTTCGGCATATAACATGTTGTCATTGTTTAGGTGAATAAAAAAACATATACATAAGATTCTTGTATTTAGAAGGAAGATTCAATGATATCCCTTACGACCTTTTTTTTTTTTTAATGTTTGTTTATTTTTAGAGAGAGTAAGCATGAGTGGAGGAGGGGCGGGGAGAATCCCAAACGGGCTCTGTGCTGTCAGTGCAGAGCCTGACGTGGGGGGCTTGATCCCACAACTGTGTGATCATGACCTGAGCTGAAATCAAGAGTCAGACACATAACTGACGTAGCCCCCTAGGCGCCCCACCCTTAAGACCTTTAACTTAGATTTTGTGATTATATCTCTAGGGGCTTATTTTTTAAGTTTTAATATACTCATGACTTGATGGCTTATGGGCTCAGAGTAGATTATTACATGATTTAAGGATAACCTCTCTGTTGTAGATATTCTGTCAAGATTTCCATAATTAACAACTCACTATGGCCGTAGTTTGTAATTCGTTACACCTGATAATATACCAGAGTTTGCAGAGTGGCAGGGGACAAATGACATAAATATAGGATCTTATTTTCACGTTTAGGAGTCAAAGTAGTGAGTTGGTCAATGCTGTAGAAGGTTGGTGAACCAGTAGGACCCAGGTAACTCTCATAAGCTAAGATCTTTAGGTCAACGAAAACCTGAAATTCTGTCACCTAAATAGCACCTTCCAATCGTGTGATGCCTAAAAAGGAAATTGAGTTGTAGAAGTTTATCTTTTTTATTTATTTTGAGAGAGAGTGGGGGAGGGGCAGAGAAAGAGGGAGATGGAGAATCCCAAGCAAGCTCCATGCTGTGAGCACAGAGCCTGGTGCAGGACTCGAACCCACCAATCGCGAGATCATGACCTGAGCTGAAATCAAGAGTTGGATGCTCAACTGACTGAGAGCCACCCCGGCTCCCCAAGTTGTGGAAGGTTAAACAAAGAAAAGGTTCTTTCTCTAAAACTAACAGGCTGTGCTGTTCTTCAAAGCCTGACGACTATATTCCTCTGACTCCTGTGCCATCTGGGTTCTGGGTAGACTGCCCATGGAAGTACTCAAGAGAGATTGGAAGGTGGGGAGAGGGGCGGTCTTGTTGTTGTCAGTGGTGGTGGCAGGAAGGGTTGGGATGGGAGGGGTATCTTGGCTCTAGCTCAGTAGCAGAGGTGCTAGTGCTGACAGCCCCAGCGGCTTCAGCAGGAGTGTGAGCTCTGGGGATTTGAATAACCACCTTCCCCTTTTTGCTCCTCTAGCCCAGCCAACAAATTTGAAACCGTTTCCCTCTATTAAATTCTCCCCTGTGAGAAATAATTTAGAATAACTTCTCTTTTTTTTTTAAAAAAATTTTTTTTTCAACGTTTTTTTTTTATTTATTTTTGGGACAGAGAGAGACAGAGCATGAACGGGGGAGGAGCAGAGAGAGAGGGAGACACAGAATCGGAAACAGGCTCCAGGCTCCGAGCCATCGGCCCAGAGCCCGACGCGGGGCTCGAACTCACGGACCGCGAGATCGTGACCTGGCTGAAGTCGGACGCTTAACCGACTGCGCCACCCAGGCGCCCCTAGAATAACTTCTCTTAATGAATACAATCTCTTAAAAAAATTGAGACTCTGATAGGTCATGTGACTTGCCCGTAGGCAGGCACGTAGCAATGGTGCTGAGTGGCTAGCACATTTATTTTACTGTTAGTAAATAAATCTAGGCACTACTGAAAGTATGTATAGTGTGGCAACAGTTTTCTATAGTGCCCTTTTTAAAAAAAAAGAAGGGGTGGTTTTTAAAAAAATTTTTTTTTAACGATTATTTATTTTTGAGACATAGAGAGACAGAGCATGAACGGGGGAGGGTCAGAGAGAGGGAGACACAGAATCGGAAACAGGCTCCAGGCTCTGAGCTGTCAGCACAGAGCCCGATGCGGGGCTCGAACCCATGGACCGCGAGATCGTGACCTGAGCCGAAGTCGGCCGCTTAACCGACTGAGCCACCTAGGTGCCCCAAGAAGGGGTGGTTTTAAGAGGTGTTATCTAGATGCCACATAAGTAATATATGGGTTACCAGTTTTCAAATTTGAATCAGTTTTTTTTTTTCCCCTGATTTAGAAGCTAAGTGATACCTTGTGATCATTTGTTGCCTATATACTGGCTGTAGAAAGTATAGGTTATTGGCATATAACCCTGTGATGGGTCCTGGAACTTATTTTTGCTTAAAATTTTAATCATATGGGTTCTGGGTGAGGGAGTGGGGTTCTTTATAATAACAGGGGTCTTGTATGGATTGATTTGGTAGACTTCTATAGTATGGCTTTTCTTTAAGTTTGTTTGTCTGTTTGTTTATTTATTTAGAGGCAGGGAGGGGCAGAGAGAATCCCGGGCAGGCTTCACACTGGCAGCGCAGAGCCCAGTGCAGGGCTCGAATTCATGAACTGTGAAACCATGACCTGAGCCGAAATCAAGATTCAGAGGCTTAACCGACTGAGCCACCCAGGCGCGCCTGATTTAACAATTTTTAAAGTCCCTTAAAGTCAATAGCTGTGAATAATCCATATATCTATGATGAGTGACTGACTGACTTATTTAAACGTTCTTGGGTGGCCAGGAATGGATTAGGTACTTGAATTCTGATTTGTGGACCATATTACTAATTGTCATTGTATTTTATCTTATAGTTCTTTACCACAGAAGAATCTTATTTGAGTTTTCTTTACCTTTAATAATCATTTCTTAAATCTAAAGAGGTCCAGGGTTTTGTTTGTTTTTGCTTTTTAAAGAGTTTATTTTAAGTAATCTCTGTGCCCGCATGGGGCTCAAACTCATGACTCCGAGATCAAGAGTCGCACGTTCCATCAACTGAGCCAGCCAAGCACCCCTGAAAAGGTCTAGTTTTAAATCAGGTGCAAATCTTTGTAAAAGACAATAATTTTAAATAATAGTATTCCATTCATACTACAATGACTACTTTCACGTATTAAAATTGCCCCTAATATAGTCAGTGGTATTGTAATAGCATTGGTGGTGACAGATGGTAGCTACACTTGTGAGCGGGGCATATTGCATGGAGTTGTCGAATCTCTATGTTGTACACGTGAAACTAATGTAACATTGTGTGTCAGCTATACTTCAGTTAAAATAATAATGATTATTATAAAATAAACTTGACTGCCCTAAGTAAAATATACTAAACTTAGAACCTAAATTAACATTTTGGGTGATAGTTGAACTTTTAATGTTGATGTCTTAAGTTTGAACTTGACAATCTGGAATTTATAACCTAAAACAACATTTTTTTTCTGTTTTTCTTTCTCAAGCTCTTTCACCATGCCTGGGTCACTTCCTTTGAATGCAGAAGCCTGCTGGCCAAAAGATGTGGGAATTGTTGCCCTTGAGATCTATTTTCCTTCTCAATATGTTGATCAAGCAGAGTTGGAAAAATATGATGGTGTAGATGCTGGAAAGTATACTATTGGCTTGGGCCAGGCCAGAATGGGCTTCTGCACCGATAGAGAAGATATCAACTCTCTTTGCATGACTGTGGTTCAGAATCTTATGGAGAGAAATAGCCTTTCGTATGATTGCATTGGGCGTTTAGAAGTTGGAACGGAGACAATCATCGACAAATCGAAGTCCGTGAAGACTAATTTGATGCAGCTGTTTGAGGAGTCTGGGAACACAGATATAGAAGGAATAGATACAACTAATGCATGCTATGGAGGCACAGCTGCTGTCTTTAATGCCGTTAACTGGATTGAGTCCAGCTCTTGGGATGGTATGTTACATGTTATATGTTACATGTTATTCCAAAGAAACTCTCCTTGAGGATGCATAGGCCCAAACGACCTTTTAATTAATGCCATGTGCAATCTTGCCGGTTACGCTTGTTTGAATATGCTCAGAAATATAGCTCTTTCAACTTATCTGAATTATAAACTTGTTATCTTTATCATGTAGGACAAAATTATAAAAATTTGGAATATTTTTTCTTTGCCAAAGATGAGGAAAGCACATTCTAGAAAAATAGAAGACTTCAGTTTATATGTGTGATATTTATAGTGGTGATCACCTTCTTATGTATTAACAAAAATATTTTTCAGGACGGTATGCCCTGGTGGTTGCAGGAGATATCGCTGTCTATGCCACAGGAAATGCTAGACCTACAGGGGGAGTTGGAGCTGTTGCTCTGCTCATTGGGCCAAATGCTCCTTTAATTTTTGAGCGAGGTGAGTGTTTGAGAGAGCATTTCTTTTTTTATTAGCAAAGTGTGCCAAGAAAGTTGAAAACAGAAACAGAAGCCGGTATTTACTGAGTGTTCATTAAATGCAGGTACTGCCTGCTCAGTGCTTTGTGTTATTGTATTTAGTCTTTACAGCAATTTTATGAGGTAAGTAATGTCATTCTCATTTTACAGAGAAGTAAGATGGGTTTAAGTAACAACCAAAAAGAGCAACTGGCCCATAGTCACTCATTAGTGACAAGTTTAATTTGTTTTCAGTTCAGTAGAGCAATTGTGATGTCCCATTTAGACATACGAAGCTTGTGTAAAATGTTGCAATGAAAGAAGTCTTAGGCCCATCCATGGATACTGTTGTTTCATTTCAATTACATGTTGGTCTCACCTTGTGATTTCTATACTGCAAGTGGCAAGAGTAGATTATTAAGGAAAGTCCCCATATAATGGGATATGCTTACTAACATACAAACATCAAGAAGCAGAAATACATATCATCTTCCTTTTTTGTTCTAATAGGACTTCGTGGGACACATATGCAACACGCCTATGACTTTTACAAGCCCGATATGCTTTCTGAATATCCTATAGTAGATGGAAAACTCTCCATACAGTGCTACCTCGGTGCATTAGACCGCTGCTATGCTGTCTACCGCAAAAAGATCCATGCGCAGTGGCAGAAAGGTGGGTTTCATCCATTCTCCTTGGTTTTGGTATCTGTTGAGGGCACTGTGATATACTAAGTATCTTTAGTGAGATGTTGCTTTGTAGGAGTGTCCTTTAACCATTTCTTCCTCACCTACCAGATTGCATTTTCCCATAGTTTTTGGGAATGTGTAATTTCGGAAAACAGGTAAGCTTTGGAAATGAGGTATGTCTATGCAAAAATACTTAGATTTATCCTCAGTAAAAAATTAAAACTAGGGTTAAAGAAAGTGACTTGGGGGCACCTAGGTGGCTCAGGCAATTAAGTGTCCGACTCTTGATTTCAGCTCAGGTCAGGATTTCACGGTTCATGAGTTCGAGCCTTGTGTTGGGCTCTGAGCTGACAGTACAGAGCCTGCCTGGGATTCTCTCCCTCCCTCTGTGGCCTACCTGGGATTCTCTCTGCCCCTCCCCTGCTTGTGCTGTCTATCTGTCTGTCTGTCTCTCTCTTTCAAAATAAAAAAACTTGAATTTTGTTCATCTTTTGACAGAGGTACTTTTATAAGGCTTTAGTTTGCAACTGTGATCCAGAGCAAACTCTTAATGAAAATAAATTGCTGAAGTGACTCCCTCCACCCCATAGGTATTTGCATTTGACCTGTGAATTCATACTTGCTTTTTCAGTGTCCTCATTAATCTCTATCTTTAATCCTAAAAAAAGTTCTTGAGATATATTCAAAAGTACGGTATTTGAATTAGTGCTATTAAAACACACAGTATCCTATAAATCAGGCTTTTTCCATAAACTAAGAGGTTGTGAGAGAGGGTTAAAAATTGAATAACATAGTAAGATTGAATAACATAGTAAGATTCATGGTGGTCCTGGAGAAGAAGCATTCTTACATTGTGTAAAATGTCATACTGTTTAACGGTATTTAACAATACAGTGATTTTCTAGCTTTTTATTAGGATCCATAGTGAGAAGTACATTCTACTTTGTCTATGCTTGCTAAACGGAAACAAAAATATCATGAAATTACTTATCCATGCCACAAGCTATACAGTTTGCTATTTTCTACTGTATTGTCTTTCATTAAAAAAATACTCTTAGGTTAAAAAAAACAAAACAAAAAAAGCTGGCCCCAACCCACTAAATTAATTACAGACTCCTAAGTATGGAAACAGTGATGTGGTAGTGGATATTGTTCTATCTCTGGATGTCTTTTTGATCTGCATTTTAAGCCATTAGAGATTATTTCATTATACAGTATATTTTTGGTTGCTTTTTAAAGATATAAGAACATTGTAGCCTTGTTCTAAAATCAGCCTTCCAAAGATAGTGGTTTAAATGAATTTCATAATTTCTTTGCGTTTCTCTTTCAGAGGGAAATGATAGAGATTTTACCTTGAATGATTTTGGTTTCATGATCTTCCACTCACCCTACTGTAAGCTGGTTCAGAAATCTCTAGCTCGGATGTTGCTGAATGACTTCCTTAATGACCAGAACAGAGATAAAAACAGTATCTATAGTGGCCTGGAAGCCTTTGGGTAAGAGGAGTTGTTGTGATTTTTTTTCCTTCTGTGTGAGAGTATCATTATTTTTACAGACATGAAAATTTTAGAGTCAAAAGGATCTTAAAAGTCATCTAGTCTAACCCATGTATGTCATTAGTGAAGAAACGGAGTCCCAGGCAGGAGGTGGCTTATCTACATGAATTCTTTAGTTATTTCTCATATTTTCTGATTTCCTCCTTTTAGATCTGTTCCTGTTGTCACCATAATAATATAGCCTGATGAGTGCTCATATTTACTACTACAGCCTCTTAAATCTTTTCCCTGCCTCTCAAGTCCCTGTGCCCCATCCCATCTCACACGCTGCTGCTATCAAAGTCGCCTTTCCTACTCCTTCCACATTTTCCCCACTCTTGGGGCTCCCTAGAATGCCATGCCTGTTCCTTCTTGCCTGTGGCCCTTCTACGTCTAATAAAATTCTACTCAACTTTTTAAGACCTGGCTCCTGTAATATCATGACTTTTCTAACTAAGTAGACATTATTATGGACTTGAAAGAGTAGTGTGTTCAGCTTGGTGACGATGAAGCTTTAGTGAGTTTATAAACCCACTAGAATTAAGTTGTCTTAACATGATTATAAAAAACTTCAACCAGAAAGACTGTATGTGTGCAACTGTTACATCTTCCATAACCATTAGCATGTTGCTACTTGGCTTTTAATAAATAAGGAAACTAAATTATACACACAGATTAGAATATTAGTTACGTCCACTAGTATAATAAAAATGTAGTCTTTGAGCATTGTAAGATGGTCTTTTTTCTTAATCTTTCAGGGATGTTAAATTAGAAGATACCTACTTTGATAGAGATGTGGAAAAGGCATTTATGAAGGCTAGTTCTGAACTCTTTAATCAGAAAACAAAGGCATCTTTGCTTGTGTCAAATCAAAATGGAAATATGTACACATCATCGGTGTATGGCTCCCTTGCTTCTGTTCTGGCACAGTAAGTACCCATTTCGGCTGCTTCACTCCTCTCATTTGGGGATGTTCAATTTCGAAGACTGAAGCTGCTGGCAGGCATGTTGTTGGTAGGTCACAGGATGACATTTTATTGCTAGGCTCTCTACCTACTGTCCATTGACCTAAAGAGAAATGGGACGAGGCTGCAGTTACTCCTGGGTACTTCGTTTCATACTGGCTTTCCTGGCTGCTGTTCTCATGGTCTTCTTACTCTTGACCCGCAGTTGAACTGTAAATCCCTGGTTGGCAGAGTAACTTATTTTATGACACGATAACTTTCATAAAGCCCCATCATTCCCAAAGAGGCGAATAGTCTTGTTTCCAGTGTGCTTGTTGTAAAGCACTAGGTTGGCTTCCTGCGGCTACAGGATGAATTTTGACTCCCAACTCAGTCTTCCCACACCTTGTAGTTTTAGGTCAGTGGGACTTTTTCATGACATTTCTTCCCTCTGCGCAGGTACACGCCTCAGCAGCTGGCAGGAAAGAGGATCGGTGTGTTCTCTTACGGTTCTGGCCTGGCTGCCACCATGTATTCCCTTAAAGTTACACAAGATGCCACACCAGGTAAATGCCAACACTCCCAACGAGTGTGTATCGAGAAGCTGCCGTACCAGGGTCCATTCAGCAGGCTTCCCAAGTGAGCGCTTGAATCTGTCCCACAGATAATTACATTTGAATCTTCATCACTTCTTTCAACGTCGCCAGAGTTTTACTCTTGAATGATCTGCCTTAACTGGGTAAATAAATGGCAGGATTATGTCTGAGTTGGGAGATCTTTTTCCCTCTCATCTGAGTCAGAAAAAATATATAATGAGCTTAAAAAATCTTATTATGGCGGGGTGCCTAGGGGCTCAGTCAGTTGAATGACCATCTCTTGATTTCAGCTCAGGTCATGATCTCATAGTCTGTGAGATCGAGCCCTATGTTGGGCTCTGTACTGAGCACTGAGCCTGTAGCCTGCTTAGGGTTCTGTCTGTCTCCCTCTGCCCTCCCCTGATCACGAGTGTTCTCTTTCTCTCTCTCAATCTAAAAATAAAAAGAAAGAACACAGCACTGCACTATACTTCCTCTTCCCCAACAGTTTTAAAAAATATATTTTTTTAGAGGTTTTATTTATTTTTGAGAGAGAGAGCTCAAGGGGGTAGGTGCAGAGAGAGAGGGAGATAGAGGATCAGAAGCCGGCTCCGTGCTGACAGCAGAGAGCCCGATGTGGGGCTCGAACTCACAAACCTCAAGATCATGACCTGACCTGAAGTCGGATGCTCAACCGACTGAGCCACCCAGGCGCCCCATTAAAAAAAAAAAAAAAAAAAAAATCTTATTATGGCACAGTGTTTGACTTTTCCTTCTTCAGCAAGTAACTATTTTTATCCTTTGTGTCAGTTTTAAAGCATTTATAACCAGGGGATATAGGTAGGGAAAGGGATGCATATCTGTTTACTACAGGCAACTTTTGAGTCTGATCATACGAGTAATAGCAAACCGTTTCTTTTTGGTTTGGTTTTATACAAAGATATTTTTATAGGTTTCTAGTTTTTGGCTTATATTTTGAGAAACTTTTGTCCCTTCCCTGAGTAGGAAGGAGCAAAACATGGAGAAAAACTGGTGGAAGACTTGGCATTACTCTAAGACTGGATCATGTATTGACCATAGACAAGTTACTTATAGTTTCAGATCCCACTGATTTCCCGACTTGTCTATTGTCTGATACCAAACAAATGTCATAGGGAGGCTGCACCAAACAAATACTATCATATCTTTCAATTAAACAATATCAGGTAGTTCTACAAGGAACAAAAAGTTGTTTTTCCATTTGGTAGCATTTTGTTCAGGCTTTGGGGCATGCTACTTTTGTCTTTTAATTTTGGTGTTTACTGTTTTAGGGTCTGCTCTTGATAAAATAACAGCAAGTTTATGTGATCTTAAATCAAGACTTGACTCAAGAACTTGTGTGGCACCAGATGTCTTTGCTGAAAACATGAAGCTCAGAGAGGACACTCATCACTTGGGTAAAAATACTAAATTGTGTTTAAACATTTAGGTATATACCCAAAAGCCTATTGGAGGGCTCTAATAATATGAAACATGTTACATGTAAGATAAGGATATCTAGGCTTTATTTGATACTAATCCGGTATCAGTAAAAATTGTGGGGAAATACGCAACTTTTTATCTCTAGTTTTATTACCAGGTGAATTGTATATCATAACTAACGTTTCATATTCTCTTCCTTTCCTTTAGTCAACTATATTCCCCAGAGTTCAGTAGATTCACTCTTTGAAGGAACATGGTACTTGGTCAGAGTGGATGAGAAGCACAGGAGGACCTATGCCCGGCGCCCCTCTCCCAGTGACGACACCCTGGGGGAAGGAGTGGGACTTGTGCATTCAAGTACAGCCACTGAGGTGGGTAAAGCTTGTCGTGCTTGCTCTCTGCCTTTGATAGCGTAAGAAATTTCCATCCCCACATCTCCGGGGGACCCGAGACTGAGCCACCTAAAGGAATGTCGAGAAAGCAGAGTAATTCAGAGCTAGGGCTCTGGTGTTGGATTCCAGCTGTGCCATTTTCTACTGTATGAAGTGCTTTGCACTCAAATTATTAGCAGTTTGAAAATGGATAGTAAATACTAGGTTTTATTAAGAATACCAACATTTAAAGGAAAACTGATGTAGAGAGAAGGCTCATTTTGTGGTAATGTCTTGGTGAGAGAGGAGCCCCCCTCGTCTCTTCAGGCCATGGTCAAATCTCTATAAATTGTCAAGCAGCAACAATAATAGCAATGATTTGAATTCCTATTATATGCTAGGAACTTCATTTACATTTTATTTTTTTAATGTTTATTTGTTTTTAAGAGCAAGAGAGAGAGACCAGGGAGGTACAGAGAGAGAGGGAGACAGAGAATCCTAAGCAGGCTCTGTGTTGTCAACGCAGTGCCCGATGTCGGGCTCGAACTCACGAACTGAGATCATGACCTGAGCCAAAATCAAGAGTCAGATGCTTAACCGACTTAAGCCATCCAGGCGCCCCTATTTACATTTTCTAATTTAGTCCTTACAAAACCCATCTTGAGTAAATGATGCTATCCCCATTCTACAGATGAAGCTGCAAGAAGTTAGATGATTTGCCAAGTCAAGGCCACGCTTTAAACTAGGGACTTTATGACCTTGAAGTCGTTTGTTTTATCTGCTCATCACAAACTTGATGAATGCATAGGCTCGCTTCTTGCTCTTACACAAATTAGGTAGCAAGTCGTGGCGCTAGAGTGAGAGTTGGCAACGCAAGAGTAGCAAGTAGAATACTGTGTATGGAAGGTGTCGGTGGTCTTCTCTCCCTTGCTCTGAGTATTTGTGTATTACTTCACCATTAAGTAAAGAATCGCTATTTAGTTCCTTCCCTGAAAGGTTCTATAGGATATGTGTTTAGCATCAACCTCTCCAAAGTTGTCCTTTCTCAGGTTTTTCTTTAATGAGAATTTTAATTAGCACTCTATCTCTAAAAAAAACCCCAAGGAGTCAACAACTCTTTTTCCTTCGATTTTAGCACATTCCAAGTCCTGCTAAGAAAGTGCCAAGGCTCCCTGCAACAGCGGCAGAACCCGAAGCGGCTGTCATTAGTAACGGGGAGCATTAAGATACTTGTGTGAAGTGGAAGACTTCAGTGTGGGTTCGGGTGGGGGGTATGTATGGGAACAGTTCTGGGAATGGGATGTCTGGGGACAATTTTAAAGGATTACATGTTATGCAACTTTTTATGTGACTGACATGGAGCCTGGAAAACTATCGTGTTCTTGGGAAAGTCTCTTTGCTCAATTTGCTAACATGCTTCCTGTCGTGGTCTAGCCAATGCTTAATGTACCGGAATGATGTTTAAGGGCTCTGTAAACTTCATACCTCTCTGGCCATTTGTATGCATGAAGCTTAGTTTTTAAATGTGGTATGACGAATTGTGCGCTTTGGGCGAAGAAAGCAGAGGTACTGGTCTCCGATTTTAATTTTTTTAAACACGTAAGAATTTTGTACTTTGAACAAACAAGCTTACTGAAAGTACCTGTGGTTTTTGAAAAAAGTTTCTAGTTCAGGGCGTATGGTCTTAAAATGTGATATGCACAAACCCTGTTTAAAAATGGCAAGACAAACCTCTTTTTCTATAATTTATAAATCCTGAAGAGGGAGAAGAGTTGGGATGATATGGCACTGGTTCTGGAAACCGGAATGTTGCTTTAAATCCAGGCCAGCAGGGATGAGTTATTGCAATGACCTCTGTGAACAGAGAGATGCTAGCCTTGAGTGGACGTTTGGCATAGACAGCGTGCTGCACTGGGAGCTATGGCTGTACCTCTGGGTCTGCTTCTGGATCGTTGGCTCAAGGTGGATTATGCCGAACAACACTGAGATGTCGGTGGAGCTGTGTATGAGGAAGTGTTGGGATCCTTCTTTGCACCTTATTTTGAAGAATAAGTAAAACATCTTTCTGGCTGCCTTTAAAACTTTTAAAACAAAATGGAAGGATGAGGCAGGGCATTATTAGGTTACTTCTGATGCTTCAGTGTTATAAATTCAACTTAAAGACTGACAGCCTAAATTCATGGTGTAAGTATTCCTTTTTTTTTTTTTTTCTTTTTTTGTTTTCTTTTTTGGGTATCTTTTCAATGAAAAAAAACAAAAAAAAAAAAAACACAAAAAACTGCAACCCACGTTTTTATATAGTATGACCAGCCAAAAAGAGTATTCCATTTCAAGTTCTGGAAGTAGGATTTATAAAGCATTTTTTTAGACTTTCACCTTAAAAAGCCAACAAAAACTATCACATAGGATGAATAAGAAGACTGGTTAGATCGTTTTGTAGATCTTCTTGGTGCTGAATATGACATGAGCCTTATAGATTGTAACATAGAGATAGTTGGAACTAATGTACAGAACTCAATTTTTTAAACTTTATTTGCTGTTAAATTCTGTGAAGTTTCAGTTATCTCAGATAAACTTACACAAATATGAACTGTAATGTTTCAGATTGCAAGGTAATATGTAATGTAGTGTTTGTAAAATACTCTTGTCTAATATTAACTAGTGGTATTTTGATTTGTACAGTCATAATTTGTTAAAATGACTTCATTTTAACATCTACTGATGTAGATTAATAATGTAAGTTCACATTTAAAGATTAATGGGAAAATGGTGCATGTAATACTTTCACAAGTATTGGGAGTTTGGTATGTTTTGAAAAGAGTTAATTTAACTTTTGGGTGTCAGGAAATGGGTTTCTCAAAGTCCATTGCCGGCAATGGGCAAGCCTGGTGAAATTGTCAGAGCATTAACTGTACACCTCATCGACAGTGAGGTGAATAACTTTGAATAAAGTTTTAGAGAAATATTTCAGATATTTGAGTATTCTTTTTTTTCCCTCCTGAACTAAGAATTCAGGCAAGAAATCAGCCAAGGTGCTATTTCTAAATATGGGCATTTGTTTCATTTCATTTCATTCATTCACTAATTTATTCATTCATCACTCAGCAAACATTTGAAAACCTGATATAAGCAAGGCACTCTGCTTAGGTCAGAATTAAAGAGTTATAAGGCATAATGTCTTGTCGTCAAGGAGCTATTCATCTAGTGTGGAAGAATTTGTACTCATAATTTATTCTTACCTTTTAAACAAAGTGGGTGGTCAGCAGGTATAAATTTGGCTGTAAATATTTATGAAGAGAGTTACTGTGTTTTCCCGGAAACAACCTAAGATTAAGAGTTACCAATTAAAGATCAAACTTTACAGCCAATGAACTGCTTCCAACCAGCGCAAGAGCCTCCAACGTAAGAGTCACGTGGTGCTGGTGCTCCCAGGGGTTTTATAGAGAGAATTTTCACATTGGCAGTAATACTGGACCAGATAATCTCTAGGAGCCGTATCAACTCTTAGGATTGTATGAATTAGGAATTAACCCAGATTATTTGCTAATCCCAATCAGCTCATATCATCGTGTCATGTCTACATTCAATACTTAGTGATAATTTCTTAACCTTCTGGGTTTTTGTTTTTATGAACACTAGTGAGTAAGTTTAAGATTAGCAGTAGATCAAACTCAAACGGATGCAAACAGCTACTTTTGATCCTCCTGTGATTCAGTTGAAACGCTTCTTCCCTTACCTCCTGTTTGAAATGTCCTGAAAGAAACACTAAAGATGTCAACAGAGCAAGGAATGAATGTAACAGGGCTTGAAATCATTTCAAGCGAGGTAATCTTGACATCAAAACGAACACTTGTCTTTAAACTTTCCAGCAACTACTTTTAATTAAGTCCTAGGTTCCTTGTGTTTTTCCAAATTGGTGGTCAAAGAAAACAGTCGTCCTGTGATTCCCCTCCCCCAGATTATTATAATGGTAGTAATTTGGTGCTGAAGATTATGAATAGCAATCCTCAAGAAGTTTATAGATCATCAGAGTTCTGGCTTATAATAATAATAATACATTTTTATTTTAAATGTTTAGAAGTAAAAAGGAATTCATCTTTTCTTTGCCCATGTTTCATCATTGTGCAAGCCTCTATAGTAAAAAAAAAAAAAAAAAAAAGAAATGAGGGGCGCCTGGGTGGCTCAGTCGGTTAAGGGTCTGACTAGCTCAGGTCATGATCTCACGGTTTGTGAGTTTGAGCCCCACGTTGGGCTCTGTGCTGTCAGTTCAGAGCCTGGAGCCTGCTTCGGATTCTGTGTCTACCTCTCTCTCTGCCCCTCGCCCACTCATGCTCTGTCTCTCAAAAAATGAATAAATGTTAAAAAAAAAAAGGAAAAATTAAAGTTTTGTTAGACTGATTTTACAAAAGCATCCCTGTGCCTCCATGTCTTTCAGATGCTATTAAGCAAGCACCTCCAACCCACCTTAGCAAAACTCTTGATCTTTAGGGCAAGAGTTGCTTCTTCCCTGAAGGCTGCCTAGACTGCATATGTGCTTACTGCAAATGTGCTTACATTTCACTCTATCAAATTCCTTATTCAGGCTTGCAAACTCCTAGAGGATCTGTTCTCTGCCTACTTCAATTCAGTACCACACTCACCAAGATTTACAATGTTTCCATCTACCCTGTCTTCTCCCTTCCTCAAAATGTGCCAGGTTTATTCTTCAGGCCTTAAAGCCTTTGGTCTATGCATCAGAACCTTCGACACATTTCAGATGCTCTCTGCCTTGCCTTCAACTCCAGCCACAAGGGTGGCAACTGTCTCCAGTCTTTGCCCAGGACCCCGGAGAATGTGATAACATCTCCCTTTGGATTCCCGCTATAGACCTTTCGCTTCAGCCTCACTGTGACGTGGGGTCCCCGCAGAACTCACGTGGCACTCACAATTTCAACAGGCTGCAAGTGCAGAGGAGTTAAGTTCCCACGGCCACCCTTGACCAATGACGGACCTGGCTGGCGGATGTTTCCTCCTTTTCTGCCTTGGGCAGACAGTTCTGAGAAACGTTCCAGAAGTTTCCTCAGAAGATCCTACAGAATCAACCACCAGTTGGCCCATGGCCAATTTGCGGTGCATCCTTATGTGGCTTTCATCTATTCGGTTTTACTCCTGTGCATCTCCTGTGTCCTGGGTCATTTCCCAAATAATGTGAGTTGCATGTAAGCTTTTGTCTCGGGCTTTTTTTTCTTTTCTCTCTCTCTCTTTTTTTTTTTTTTTTAGAATCCAGGCTAAGACGATTGATACCCAGAATAGCCCTATAATGCAGACCCTCAGGGTAGGAGTTGAGGGCTGGTTTACTCACCAGTCATGGCAATCACCCCATTGCTGTTTGTAGTAGGCATATGACTCCCCCCGCATCCCCAAAGATGACCATCTCTAGAACTTGTGAATATGTTTACCTTACTTGGCAGAAGCAAATGTCATTAAGGACCTTGAGCTGGGGAGATTATGCTAGGTCGTCTGGACAGGCCCACGCTAACCATGCAGGCCCTTAAAAGCAGAGAACTTTTCTGGGCTGTGATCAGAGGGAGATGTGAGTTATAGAAAGATGGTCAGAGAGATGTAACATCGCTGACTTTGCAGATGGAGGACCGGGGCCACAAACCAAGGAATGTGGACAAGGAATTTGACAATTCTTTATCAAAGTCCAAGCCTTGGTAAGAAGAGATTGGGATACTGGGGCCTGAGTTAGTAACCACAGTGTAGATGAACCTGAAAATGCTGAGAACAAGATTCTGCTTACACAGGACTGGCAGAAGCAGCTGTTCTCCCTTGCCTGGAGCCCCTGCCAAGGTCTCTGGTGAGGCAGATGCCTGCAAGCTGAGGCATGACCTCCTCGAGACCATCTTCCAATACCCTTATTATTCTCCAAACCCAGAACCAGGTCAGGCCTCAACAGCTGCCACACAGACTGAGGAGAGAAATACAGCGTCTGTGTGGGAAGAAGTAGCTTGGGCACAGGAGGAATTGCAGAATCAAGCTAATATGTATTATCAGGAACCAGGGCAAAATGTGTTTGAGTGGATCTTGAAGACATTGGGCCAGGGGTGGAGGTCGAGGAAGAAGAGCAGGTGGGATAAGGGAGAGCTAATCATCCTGGGAGCATTTACCCATGACTTGGAGAGGACACCATAAACTGGTCCTAACATGCAGCCGGGATGGCTATAGAGGTTTGGACATGAGTGTGGCCTGCAGTAAATGAGGCAGAGATGTCACAGTGTTAAGGAAAAGGTAAGAAAGTTCTGGGAGGTACGAATATTAGAAAGGTTTCATTAAGTGAGACTGAAGAACCACCTACGTACATTCCCCAGGAGGACATTACCTTCACTTGAGGCAATAAAGAATGTTCTGGGAGGGGTGTACCAGCACTTATGTAAAGGTCAGTGATGGCTACACACTGCCAGCAGGCCTTGGCAGTGGGAAATGCTGCCACAGAATCAGGCGTGCTATGATCAGCGGGGATGATGGGATTCTAGAATGACAGAGACCATGTATTATCACTTAAATGTCAGAGGTGAGGTGGACATAATAGAATGGACAGTCTGGCTGGAGGGAAAATCAAGGAGCCTTTGTTTTGTGACAAAGGCTAATAGTTCAGAGTTCTGAGTGACAGCTGGCTAGAGTGTTACCTGACTTGTATAACAAAAAAAAAAAAGAAAAAAAAAAAGAAAAAGAAAGAAAAGAAAAAGAGGCAAGCTGGTGAGGAGAGGCTGATATAGCCTGTCACGAGAAAAATCATGGTCCCAGAGCTAAGTTATAGACCCAGTGCACAGTGACTGGGAGGCCAGGTCTTGAGGAAAAGCCTGCTGGCACAAGTATATACGGTATACGTGCCCAGAATTTTTAAGGACTGTTGGCTAAAAAGTCCAAACTGAACTGGATACCAGGAAATCCTAAACACTATTATGACCCTAAGTGTGGATGGGCGTCTTTAGAAACCAGGTGATGAGTGGAGTTCTGGCCAAAGTCTGTCTCACAGTGGGTCTCACCTTGGGGTTCCCCAGTCTCCAACTATCTACTTGGGATCGATACTTTTAGACCACTGACCTGTGGAGGAAGAGCCACGTGGAAACCTCCAGGGCTGTACCCTCTCCCAGGCCATGTTCGTAAATCACGAACAAGCACACGAGGAAATGCAGCCATCAGTATTACCATCCAAACTCAGCTTCACTACAAAAAAAATTTAAAGTCACAAAGGTAATGGGCTCCATCAAAACCTCCTTTAACTTATCCATCAGACTTCTAAGAAGAGAGCAGGCAGATAAGAAAGGATGATGGCTGTTCTCTGTTGTCGCCCCCACGCAGGATGCGGATGTGGCATCTTCACTGGCAGCCTCTGGCACCAATAGGCAGCTGTTACTTTGGAAAATGCTTTCCTTTCAATTTGCATCAGAAAGGAGGATCAAAACAATGCGCAGGACGGGCAGCTGGTCTCATTTGCTCCAGGCAATTGTCAATCTCCGGCTCGAGGTCACAATATCGTCTGAAGGACTTTATCCTGACAGTGCGGAATATCACCCTAGCCCACTGTATTGTGACAGCGTCCTAGGTGGGTTTAGCATCAGAAAGTGGCGAGAACTCAGATGCCCTAGTGAGACTTATGTGTGCCAGAGCGTGGGTGATAAACGCCCTGAAGAATCAGGGGCCTGTTATATTGACCAAGTATTCAGAGGCCCAATGACCTGGGGCAGGCCTACACATTCCTTCTAAGGTAAAGGACAATTTGTTGCATCTTTTACCCCTTAGTGCTGAGGCAGAGGCACAGGGTTTAGTAGGACTCTCTGGGTTTTGGAAGTACATTATGTTTAGTACATTCTTCCAGTTCTGTCATGGCTGCCCGTTTCCAGTAGATCTCTCTCTCTCTCTCTCTCACACACACACACACACACACACACACACACACGATCCAGTTTCAGGCTTTGCAGCAAACTGCATTGCCACCCTGGCTGTATTACATGACGGTGAGGGATACTGTGGGGGGTCTGGCAATCCCGGTGGACGGCTACAGCACAGCCCTGTAGGGTCCTGGAGTGACACCACACTTTCTGCAAAAGAGAACTGCTTGGGCTCCTGGTGTGTTACGGGGCCCTAGTAGAGACTAAGCACCTGATTATGGGACACAAAGAGACAAAGCAAACGGAGCCATCTCCTCATGCACTGGGTCACTATCAGATCCATGGAGTCATAAAAGCAGATGGCACAGCAGCGACCTTACTGGAATTGACATCTACTCAGGATACAGGTTTGCCTTTCCTGCCCGCAGTGTACCCTCTAACACAATCATGCTATGACACAGAGAATATCTGATCCGTTTTCATGGTATCTCTCGTGGCATTTCCTCAAAGACTTTCGTGGCAAAGGCAATGGGCACTTGACCATGGGATCTACTCATCTCACTATAAACCTCAACACCTGAAACAGCCAGCATAAATAGGACAATGTAGTGGTTCAGCCAAGGCACTGGCTCTATAGGACAGTATCCTGAAGGGTTGAGGTTGGATCCTGACAGTCTCCAGGACTGGGTACAAGCACTTTAACCATGGCTGATGGATTTGTGTCCCCTGTTGTTAAAATACACCGGCCTGGTGGGGTGCCTGGCTGGCTTGGTCAGTGGAGCATGGGACTCTTGATCTCAGGGTTGTAAGTTCAAGCCCCACATTGGGGGTAGAGATTACTTAAGAAAATCTTTATAAAAAACAAACAAACAAACAAACAAAAACTATAGGCCTGGGAATCAACAGGTTAAAGTAGGATAGCCTTCTCTCACATCAGTGATGTGAGAGTGACCCACTTGCAGAATTTGTACTTCTCTTTCCTACAACCCAGGTTCAGCTAGATTAGAGGTTTGGGTTCCCAGGGGCAGGGGGATGCTTTCACCAGGGGACCCAGTAAAGGTCCAGTGAACTGGAATCCATGACTATCGCATGGTCATTTTGAGGTCTCTGTGCCAGTTGACAAGCAAAGAGAGGAGCTATCATACTCATGGAGATTATTCACCCTGATCATCATAAGGGGATAAAGAGGAGAATGTCTGGAACCCAGGAAGTTCACTGGAGCCTAACTTTGGGGCCTCATGATACCAGTGAACAGACAGTTGCAGCAACCACGGCCTGACAAGGGCAAGGCAACTCAAGGCTCAAATCCTTTTTTTTTTTTTTAAGATTTTTTTAGAATCTTTACACTAAATGTAGGGCTCAAACTCACAACCCCAAGATCGAGAGTCACATGCTCCACCAACTTAGCCATCGAGGCACCCCTAGAGGCTCAAATCTTTGATGATAAAGATTTACACCATACTAGAGCAATCTAGGCCAGCTGAAATGCTGGCCAAAGGTGAGGGACCTTTAGAATGAGTGACAGAGGAGGGAGGGATGAATCCAGTCCTAGCCTCGGGACCAGCTGCGGTAGTGACTGTGGCTCCATAGTCTTCAAAGCATGGTCCCTAATGGCATCGGCATCACCTAGGAACTTGTTAGAAACGCAGGTTCTTGGGCCCCGCTCCAGATGTGCTGAATCAAAACTCTGGGGGTGGGTTCTCACGGTCTGTTTTAACAAAGCCTCCAGGAGATTCTGATGCACCGGACCTGAGAACCACTGTTGTAACTTGTCCTACTAATCCTCCTGCACGGAGTGCCAGCAGTGACTTGGATTTAACAGAGAGTGGGTCGGGGCAGAGCCTGGGGTGGTGTGTGTGCCAGGTAGCAGCTATGCGCCCATCGGATCCTTCCAGCCACGCTTCTCCCTCCAGCCACTGAGGCTGTGACTGTTTCCATACAAGTTTGAACAACCTTATGCAGGTCCTACTTGATCGTATCTTGTCACCTGACCCTGGCCACCTCCGGGGCTTCTCTGACACTACGGCATGGGAAGCACCAGGAACTCAACTGGCACTCACACATCATAATCTGCAGGGGTAGTTACACACAGCAAATTCTGGGGATGCAGGGCAGGTGACACCATGGGACCACTCTTGACTAGTGGTGAACAGGAGGTGATGGGTAAATATTTCTCCATTTGTGCCCTAGGCAGACACCTGAGATGTGCTCCATAAGGCTCCTCAGAGCGTCCTGCAGGACTGAGTGCCGACCACCCATAGCTCTGGCCAATCTGTGTTGGCTTTTCCTGTTTCTCTCCCCTGCCCCTCTCTCCTCTCCAGGATCATTTCCCAAAGAAACTATTCTACATGGAGCCTCTGTCCTAGGCTTTGTTTGAGAGGAACCCAGTCTTGAACCCCTAGCTGCCTGGAATGCTCTTGGCCTGCTTTCTAAGGGTCACTGCTGCTTCCTATTCAGATCTCAGACTATCTACTGCAAGTATCCTCTCCTAACGGTCCCATCCAAGGTAGCAAACCTCTAATATCACATCACCCTATTTGCATTCTCTTTAAAGCATCTATCACTATCTGACATTTTTCTGTAAAAAATGTCTTTGTCGCTGCCTTTGCCCGGCACTAGAATATCCTGCACAGGAGGGGAGGGGCCGGGCCTGTGTCATTCTTTGCTCTTTCCTCGGCACCTTAAACAGTTCCTGGCAGAAATATTTCTTGATTAAATAAATGAATGAACACTAGAGTTGAAGAACAAGAAAGCAAATCTAGGCTTTTCTGGGGGGAAAATGCAGATCTTAAATTTAAATTTATTTAAAAATTACAAAAATGTCTCCACCCAGGTTGTCCATGAAAAAATTTAAAAGCAGCAACAATGCTCTTGGTTAATTATCAGCAGTTAATGCAATTTATAAAATTGAACAAAACTTAGATGTGTGTCTTATGCCTCTATAGACACGGGACCCTTTCTTCAGGTCCCTTTCTTTCGGGTCAGGTAGTATCATTATCGGGACACTTTCCAAAGCCTTTTTTCTTTGGACTCTATGTAAAATGATCCGATAGACCCCTGTAATGGAGCTTCGGGCATCTCTCCCTTGGTTGTTTCGAATGTGCTCTTCTGTAATACCCAAGTGTTCTAAAGTGCTTTTGACCTCGTTTTCTTCTTCCTTGAGGGTGCTGGTTTCAGACAAATGTTTGGGATCCAGTTGGAAAGGCTCCAGAGGGGTGGGGTACGGCACCCCTTGCATCCACTCATTGCTCATGATGGAATCGATGCCGTGCCTGTCGGTGGGTACAGGCTGAAGGACGCCCCGGATGAGGCGGAGGCAGGGCTCGGACACGTGCGGAGGCACGCTGTATGTGCCCTCCAGGATGCTCTTCTTCAGCTTGGCCACAGTCTCTGCCCGAAACGGCATGGTGCCGGTCACCATGAAGTACAGAAGCACCCCCAAGGCCCAGATGTCCACATAAATGCCGACATAATGCTCGTCTCGGAAAAGCTCGGGCGCCGCGTAGGGAGGCGACCCGCAGAAAGTGTTGAGCATGTCGCCTTTTTTACTTACTGTGCTGAATCCAAAATCACCCACCTTCACACAAGTATTACTGGTATAAAACACGTTTTCTGCTTTCAGGTCTCTATGAATAATTTGGTTCTCATGCTGTGGAAGAAGACACAGGGAAAAGCTATCATTTTCAAGGAATAATACTAACAGAAGCAAATGTGTCAGTTGCTCTGAAACAGTGAAGTGATAGATGACGGAGTAACAACCAGTTCAGCAGATGTCAACCTAACTCAGATTGCAAGCCTCGAGGGCCGCCCGGCCATGCCCTTTAGCCAACGTGACACCCACACATCCCCCAAACAGACCAAAGGTTCTTTTCTTCCGTGGGGCAATGGTTGGAGTCTGTCTGACACTTGTGACTCAGGAATCAGTGCCAGAAATGAAACTTAGATCTTTTGAAACTACATGATCCAAAACACAACGAAACAGTAATCCTTCATGTTTGAGGCCATGAATGAGTTTTTCTGGCTGAGCAACTCTTGACTAGAGCCAACACCAACAAGACTTAGAGCCCTCCCCAACTTTTCAACCCTGCTCCTTTGTGGGGGCTCCTCTCCAGAATTCAGTAGAAGGAAAGAGGCTATATTCAGCAAGTTTTAGCAAGTCCCACTGTGGGTGGCGAGCATGTGCCCCACCCCCACTCTCATATTCTGATTCCATACAGACAACCTTGAAGACCCCCAACCTACTTAGTCCCGAGGGCTCTTGGGATGGTTTAATGTGACTTTGCGGGGCTTCCTGGGGTAAGAATCTGGGCTTTGGGGCCTGATGGCTGGGTTAATTTTAGGTTCAATGATCCCAGCAGTGTAATATGAGTGTTTCCCTTCTTTGTAAAATGAGATACTGGGAGCCACCTCATGAGATTGTTGTGAGGGTGGCCAGTGGTACTGTATCTGCAGTGCTCAGCAAGGTCCCGGCCCAGAGTGGACACGCTCAGTGGAATCTGGATCTGTGTCCATGACTCACCACTGGACAGATGGGAGAAATGTCAGGGCATGGAGCTTCAGAGGCCTCAGTCTGAGTTCCCTTTGCTCTCCCACTCAATTTCTTTTCCAAGTAGGATGTGGAAGACTCTTTGCCCATCTGTTCCATTGCTCAATGTGGGTCTGGCTTACTGCCTGGCCCTGGGACAGTTCACCACAGCATGGGGCCACTTAAATGACACCTGGTGGAACTGAAGATCTGAAGCACCCACCCCCATTACGGTTGGGCTTTTCTCTCTCACTCACTTCTTTTTCCTTCTCTTCTCCCTCCCAATGCCTATCTCGGGTCCCTGGGTCACTAATTTCCCTTAGTAATTTGTCCAGGAGGTCACTGATGACAGTCTTGCCTCCACAGCATCCAGTCAGAAGAACGAACTAGAAATAGCCTCTCACCTCACATAGACCCCAGACGAGTGTCTCTTTCCTGCCAACTGTACTGAGACTGTACTAGGTAAAGAGGACAGCCCAGACTTCTGCACTAATGGAGCCGTAAAGATGGTGGTCAGGCCCACGTGTCAGGCTCCTCAGTGTGTGGGGGCAAAACAGCCAACAGTGGAGAGGGCACAGCAGAACCAGTTCTGGGAGGAACTAGGGGTGTGTGTGTGTGTGTGTGTGTGTGTGTGTGTGTGTGTTTTAGGAGTCCACATTTACCTAAAGAAATGATCAGAGGACTAAAGTAAGAATGACATAATAAATGTTAATCTGCTGAGCACAGAGGCAGCAAGAGCTGGAGGAATTCACCAAAGGCAAGAAGGGTCTGTATGAGCTGACGTGACATTGAAGAAAATTCCAGAGAGAGACAAAACTGAGCAGAATCATGAAGGGTGGAGAGGATTTGGAATGTGAGACGTGGTAAGAGGGGAGAGAGACACAGAGGCAGGGAGACAGGGCCCCGAAGCAGCGTGGAGCCAGCTGTCTGGCAGTGACGAGATGGGGGCAAAGAGTGTAATCTCGTCTAGACTCTCACAGAAGGGACTACTGTCTGCCTTTTGCAGGACCGAAGCCTCCGGGGACGCTTGGAGAGTGGCCAACTGGAGCCCACGCTCACACTGTGGGCTGCGTGGGGGGCAAGACTCTATCCCTCACACCCACTCACCATGTGCTTCACGGCAGACACAATCTGGGAGAAGATGAGCTTGCTTTCTGGCTCTGAGAGTTTCCCTTCAGTGCTGATTTTCCCAAAGAGTTCCCCACCCCCTGCATACTCCATCACCAAGTGGAGCTTGGATAGGGTCTCCACCACTTCATACAGACGGATGATGTTGGGATGGTGCAGTTTTTCCATGCTGGAAATTTCACGGGACAGTAGCCTTTGGGTTTTCTGGTCCAGCTTGGTCTTGTCCAGGATCTTAATGGCCACCTTTTCTGGGGGAAAAAAAAAAAAAAAGAGAGAGAGACGATGTGCCCATGTTCACAGGTGCATAGATAGCTAGAAGTGTGAGGAACCCACATGGGCCCCTTTGTTTTACTGGACACAGAGGTTAAATGGCTGTTCCCAAGCTCCTGGAGCTCATCAGTGGTGATGACAGACAGACGGGAGTTCCTTGAGCTCACAACAGTGCTCATTCCTGGGATCGGTGTGAGTTTTCCACACACAGCTTTTATGTGTTTTCCTGTCTTCTAGGACTTCCGGACTTCCAAGACTCCTGTCTTCCAAGGAAGTTTCAGTTTGATGATCTTTATCTAGTTGTCTGGGTAAAGTGTAAGCTTCTTTGCTTAGCCCAGAAAGCCCCTCCTCATCAGACCCAACCCACCTCTTCTGCCTCATCCTGCATCGCTCCTGTCCACAGTCCCCGTAGCCCCACGCACAATGTTACACAACTGTTTGTTGTTCCCTGAAAAGGGACTGAATTTCCATGCCTGGGACCTTTCCTCCATCTGGATCATTTCCTCTGCTTGGCTCGTCACTGCTTCCCTGTTCTGTACTCAGGTAACTCCTGATTACCCTTCAAGGCTAGCCTCAGAACCAGTCCCAGGACGTCAATTCCGTGTATTCTCCGTACGATAATCTCAGCACACCGGCC
This sequence comes from Neofelis nebulosa, assembly GCF_028018385.1. Classification (NCBI taxonomy): domain Eukaryota; kingdom Metazoa; phylum Chordata; class Mammalia; order Carnivora; family Felidae; genus Neofelis; species Neofelis nebulosa. Next base: position 35,235,144 of record NC_080782.1, on the reverse strand, counting down.
TATAGATGCTGATTCCTTGTCTGTCTCCCCCTCCTCCCTCTTCCCACGTGGCTACGTTTTATCTGACTTTGGCAGCACAAAGCACATAATGTAAGAGTACGGGCCACACAGAAGTCTGTGCAGAGGTCAGGGGGTGCACGAGACTGACCGGCAGGGTGACGTGTGGCTGGCGGGAGGGTTCGCTGGTATGATGGCTCTGGACTGCAGTTTACTGTTATGTATTGAGAGCCTTAAGCATGGCTGCATGTTTTGAGCCAGCCATTTTGCTTTGGTCGATTAACCTTAAAGAAATAATCTGACATGGGCACAAGACTCCCTATGTCAGAAGACTTTGGTGACATTGGGAACAGCACCCAGCAAGAGAGACGGCTAAAATGAAGTGTGGTCCATCCATCTCTATAATGGTACACCATGCAGCTGTCAAATTAATGATGCTGATTTTTATTAATTGACATGAAGTGATGTTCAATACAGAACAAGTGAGAAAAAAATATAAATACACATTTGCATAGAAAAAAGTCTGGCAAGTTATTCACCAAAAAGTTTAGAATACTTATTTTATTAATAGGGGGATCGCAGGTGGTTTTCCATTAATTTTTTTTTAACTTATCTGTATTCTCTAATTTTCCTACAATTAATCAGACAATTAACATATATTGCATAATAAAAATGGTTACTGTTTGAACACGGTGAATCTACTCCAAAGTAAAACAGTTCTTTTTTTTTTTTTTTTTTTTTGGTTCGAATTGGACCACATTTTGTATTAGGAAGAAAGAAGTTTCCAGGCAAGTAAATGGGAAAACAGGATTGCAGGGCCCCGGAAGACCCACAACTGCTTTGAAGAACTTGGGCACAGTGGCTGTGGGTGCAAAAATAGATGCCGCTAGTTAAAAATAGGAGTGTTGTTTATATATTAAAGTAGGTCCTCGGGGCTTCTGGAATGGAAAGGGGCAGGGTTCTCTGGTCTCTGAGGTTATGCTTGCTCTAGAGGAGGCAACACTAGGGAAGAAGGAGGCGAGTCACAACGGAGTAGAACCCTTGGGGTTTTGTGTCACCTCAGTGGGCCATCGGCCCCAGGGATGCACTGCCACTACCAGCCGTCCGGGCCTTCTGCCTCCCCTGTCATGTCATTTCTACTGTTCCGTCCTTAGGAGTAAGATTCACTCCACCTGATTACCAGAAGCAGAAACTCTTGGTTTTGGGTAGCCTGTTAGGTAGAGCTGCTATTTTAACAGCTGGAATGATGAGCCCCATCCTTTAACCTGACAGATCGGCTGCAGAAGAGCCCCCACCGCCACTCTTCCCTGATCCTGACCCTGAACCTGACCCGGACCCGGACCCGGAGGGTGCATATCCTCTTTGCTGCGTGGCAGGCAGAGGCACGTGGTCACCCACGTTGCGGGCACCCAAGAATCAGGTCGCGGTGAGGTCAGGCTGCTGTCACAAACCTCCTTTGAGCACAATTCGAGTCTTATTTTATTTTTTGTTTTTCTTTTATTTCTTAAAGTTTATTTATTTTAAGAGAGAGAGCAAGCAAGGGAGGGGCAGAGGGAGAGGGAGAGAGAGAGAATCCCAAGCAGGCTCTGCATTGACAGCACAGAGCCCGACACATTCCCATGAACCATGAGATCATGACCTGAGCCGAAGTCAGGAGTTGGACATTTAACTGACTGAGCCACCCAGGTGCCCCATTTTTTTATTTTATTTTATATTTGAGTGGCTCTTGGCAAAGGCTGCCCTCCCAGAGCCTGGACCAGAATAAGGCAGGAGAGGAGCTGCGAGAGGGAGGCCTTTCTTTTTTATTATTATTATTTTTTTAAAGTTTATTTATTATTGAGAGACAGACACAGAGCATGAGCAGGGGAGGGGCAGAGAGAGGGGGAGACACAGAACCCGAAGCAGGCTCCAGGCTCTGAGCTGTCAGCACAGAGCCTGACGCGAGGCTCGAACTCACAAACTGCGAGATCATGACCTGAGCCGAAGCCGGACGCTCAATCAACTGAGCCACCCAGGAGCCCCAAGGGAGGCCTTTCTTAAACTCTGTGCCCTGGATCCCCCCGGGCCTCACTCCTGTCCACTGTTTCCTCTACTTGGTGTCGAATCAGATTATTGCCATGTCTCCTAACATAAATGTATGATCATAGAAAACATGAAAAAGGCTCCAGTATCCTGGATTGTCACTAAGTGAAAGAAACTGCTCTTCCAAGGAGAGCGAGGTCTCCAAATCCACTCTTTCAACAAGGGTTCCGTGAGCACGGACACAACGTGCCAGGCAGTGAGGAAATACTGTCCCTGCAGCTCAGCAAGGGACAGAGACTTTTCAAAAGCCCATATTACAAGTGCAGCACGTGTGAGGAAGGGGTGCGGGTGGAGCATGGAAAGGCCTCCCTGGGAAAGGACATTTGAGCTGTGACCGAGAGGTGAGGAGGGAGGCCAGGCACATGGCTGTGGGATCACATGTGTGCCAGGCCCGGGCGAGGGACAGAGGGACACCATGTGTGCTCAAGGACTCGAGCGGGAGCCCACTGTGCTGGACACAGAGAACGAAGGGAGCCTGGTGGGGTACGCGGGATCAGAAAATCCGGGGCTTTGGAGGCTGCCTTAAGAAACCTAGGCTTTGCCTGTGGGATAGCGGGAAGACAGTCCACGGTTCTCGGGAGAGTGATAATCTGACTTCCGTGTCTGAATGAGTACTTGGGCTGCACTGAGGGAAACGGATAGAAGAATAGGCCTGGGAGCAGGTTGGCGGGTTGGGAGATCCCAGAGAGAGGACTCTCCCGGTGCTGGCAGGAGGGAGAGAGACTGGACACACTTGAGTAACCCTCCCCTTTCTCCAAATCTAGTCAGGAGTCTGACACAGGTCCCATGTAGTGGGCAACACATTCCTTGAACTAGGACTTGCAGACTTGAATATCTCGAGAGGCCAGGGTGGTGATAGGGTGGCGAGCTTGCATAAAGCAACCGGGAACAGTGGGGACCACGGTGTCCTGAGGAGGACATGCCCTGGTGCAAACTCAACTCCAGACACTTGTTGCTGTTTGCCACGGAGACTCGGTGTTGTCACATCTGATTTTTTTCAAGAGAAGCCAGACCTCTGAATTTTTATGCAAACGTTCCAATCGCTAAGTGACAGCAACTAATTCACATTTTTAAACCTAAAGTGAACCAGGCAGAATATATCTCGAGGACCAAAGGGAAAGGGGGAGAAAATCGATATTAGAACACAGAGTGTGGTGTAAAAAATTTGCCACGAGAGGATCTAAGATCGTCTTTACAGACACAGAGCCAGGGGCTGGGAGAATAGGTATCAGGCCCTCCCTCTCGTTCCTTTGACCCCCTGCAAGAGACCAAAGCCAACTGGAACCCAGAGAACTACAGAGACATAACACAGTCTGGGGCAGAGAGCAGAATGGGGGGGCGGAGAGTGGATCTGGAGAGGCAGGTGGAAGAAGCTAGGCACAGCAGGCTTGCAGGGTAAAGGTGAGGGAGGTGATGTGGGTGAAAAGCAAGAGGCTGTGCTTTCCCTGGAATCTGACTAAGTGTCAGCTAGAAGAATGTAGTGGAGAGGCAATGAGGGAAGGTTCTAGTGGTAGGGATGTATAGGAAAGAAGATCTTGAAGCAGGAAAGGCCCTGATACCTTGGGGTATTGCTCCACACAACTTTTGGTTGGCTTTCTTTACCCATGAAATATTTTTGAGCACTACTCCGGTTTCACTCAGAGGAAAAGCCAGAGTCCTTCCTATGACATAATGACCCCACATGATCTGGTGGCTGCTGTCCCCTGGCCTCATCCCTCTGGCCGTTCCTGGACTACTACAGGAACTACAGTACTACACTCCCTCGTTAGGCTTGCCACCCTCTCTGCATGACCACTTCTCCCCCACATCTGTGGGCAGCAACCTTATTTCTTTCAGATCAGTGATCACCCCCTCAGGAAGGCTGTCTCTGCCAACTTATCTCAAATAAATGTGACCCTCTCTGTGTTTATATATATATATATATATATATATATATATATATATATACACACACACACATATATATGTACATATATATATATACACACATATATACATACACACATATATATGTATATATGTATATATATAATATACGTGTACTAATATACACATTTTAAATGTGTATATATAATCATGGAAATTCAAAAGATATCGTGACAAATAAATATAAATGGAAATTCTTTTTTCCAAGTTTATTTATTTGTTTTGAGAGAGAGAGAGAGAGCATGGGGGAAGGTCAGAGAGAGAGGGAGAGAGAGAATCCCAAGCAGACTCCGAGCTGTCAACACAGAGCCCAGTGTGGAGCCTGAACCCACGAACTGAGAGGCCATGACCTGAGCCAAAATTAAGAGTGAGCCACTGAACTGACTGAGCCACCCAGGTGCCCCTGGAAATTCTAATACTGCCTTCCCTTATCCAGTGATCATCTTGGGCATCCCCTAGGGAATGTGCACCTTACTTTGGAGGCCTCTCGGGGTCAGCAATGACCCCCAATTTGCTAAGACCAATTGTTATTTCTTAGGCTTTATCCCTTCTCCTTGAAACACCTTTATCACTTGGTTTCTATGGCATTTCTCTTCCCTCTTTCTTGTGTTTTTTTTTTTTTTTTCTTATTGAAGCATAGCTGACATACGATGGTATATTAGTTTCTGGTGTACCATATAGTGATTCAAGTTCCGCACATAACGCTCACCTCGGTAAGTACTCCCCACCCATCACCATGCAACGTTATTGCACTATTATTGACTATATTGCCTGTGCTGTGCTTTCCATCTCCGTGACTTATTTATTTTATAACTGGAAGCTTGTGCCTCTTAGTCCCCTTTGTCTATTTCACCCATCCTCCCCCCACCCTCCTTGCCTCCGGTAATCACCAGTTTATTCTCTATATTTAAGAGTCTGTTGGGTTTTTTTTTTTTTTTAGATTCCACATATTAGTGAATGCACATGGTATGTGTCTTTTCTCCTGCCTCTTCTACTTCTGAGCCTCTTTTGCTGTGTCCTTTTCATCTCGGTAGCCTCTGAGTGTTGGCTACCTGGAGGCACAGTCCTTGGACTCCCTCCCTACAACCATTTCCTTGGTGATTCCAGATGCAGAAGCATGTCTGCCTGCATGACCTCTCCACTTAGTTGTCTTCGTTTGGATTCTGCCTGAAGCAGAGGCCGAGGCAGGGATGCAGTGCAAGTAGTTTACGAAGGAGATAACCCCAGGAAATACAGATAGAAGAATGAGGAACCGTGATGGGAAAGAAAAGACGGCCAGTAAATGATGTGTTACTAAGCAAGTTATCGGTCATCCTGCTGAGTTACTGTGCCTCGATATCACAAGAAGAGCTGGCGTATTTATGGATCAACTACTGCCAGTAACTGGTTTTTGGCCACTCCTGGGGGATGTAAATTCCCCTCTCCTTCTGGCCTCCCATGCCTGCGGGAAGAGCAGGCTCCAGAACCCAGAGAAAGTCCAGAGGCAGAGAGATAGCGAGACTGGCATGTGAAGGTTAGGCTTGCATGCACCGAGGTGGTAAGGTGCCTGGAGACGTGGGTGAGGCCCCGACACGTATGCGTAATGGATGTGTAAAAGGACGTACGACACAACATGTTCCGTACTCTGGGTCTCCTCCCCCCACCCCCAGACGTGCTCCTCCTACAGTCTCCCCAGTTTCAGTAAACGGAAACTCTATTCTTACACTTGTCAGGACCAAAACCTGTGAGGATTTGACTCTTCTCTTACACCCCACTTTGAATCTGTCAGCAGATCCCTACTAGATACAGCCAGAATCCAGCCGCTTCTCAGCATTCCACTGCTAACTTCCTGCTCCAAGCCACCACTAATCTCTTGCCTGGATAACTGGCACAGACACCTACCTGATCTCTCCTTTTCTGCCTTTGACCCCTCGCAGTCTATTTTCAACAGAGCAGCCAGGGCGATCCTATTAAAGCATAAGCCAGATCGTGTCACGTCCATGCTTGGCTCCAGTTTCACTCAGAGGAAAAGCCAGAGTCCTTCCTATGACATAATGACCCCACATGATCTGGTCACTGCTGTCCCATGGCCTCATCCCTCTGGCCGTTCCTGGAGTACTACAGTCACACCCCCTCCTTAGGCTTGCTACCCCCTCCACATGACCACTTCTCCCCCACATCTGTGGGCGGTGACCTTCTTTCAGGTCAGGGATCACCCCCTCAGGAAGGCTGTCCCTGCCAACGTATCTAAAATGTGGCCTTCTCTGTTCCCTATCCCCTTTGCTTGATTTCCTTCTTATCACTCACCACTATGTAACATAATGAATATTTTCCTGACTTATTTTTGTCTGTCTCTCCCCAGTAGAACGTAAGCTTCATAGCACATACTGGTGTCTATTTTGTTCCCTGCTGTATTCCCAGTCCCTAGAAGAGCACCTGTTACACAGCAGGTGCTGAACAAATATTTGTGGAATGAAGGCTCTGATCTAACCTCACAAGAACCCAGGGTGAGGAATATCGTCACAGAGTAAACTCAGTTTGGCACTTTGCTTTTTCATTGACTGTTCTGTTCCGTGCACCTTCCACGTTACTGTAGACTCTTCATTAATCCTGATTTTTAATGGCTGTGTAACCTTCTATCCAGTATATATGCTCTCATTTACCTGGCAATTCTTATATCATTGGATCACATAAGGGATTTCTAGTCCTTTGCATGATAAATAACACCCACAATGAGCATTTTTTGGTTACAGTATTTCCAATATTGGACCTATTTAGGATGGATTCACCAAAGCCGCTTTAAACCGTTTTTAAAATAAGAAAACAAGCTTTAATTGCTGTTTTAATGAATGTGTTCAAGAGGAGGTATCATTTCTTTAAAATCCATGAGCCTTCTCTATGAAGCTTTACTCTAGACTGAGTTAGTCCCCAGTCCTGTCCGCCAGGAGGTGACAACAGAGAGGACTTACCAGAGAGTACTGCCATGCCTTGCTCCCTCTAAAATCTCTTCCCTGCCCCCACTGGGTTCTCATGAGGAGTTTTATACCAACTTAAGTTACCAAATATTTGTTGAATGTTTAGTTGAATGTTTACTATTTATAACCCATGTGGGGAAATTCTAAGGATCAAAATGATACAATGACACCAAGGAGCCTGTAACCAGAACACCCAAGATTTTTGCTACCCCCTGGATGTGTTAAGCCCCAAATCTTTATTTCCCGTTCCTACTTTCCCTCAGGCTCCAGGGTGGCCGTTAGACTCCATGACCTTCATGTTCCCCCAAATCAGTGCTTCCAAATCTTCCCTCTCAAATCTGCTTCTTTTTCTATAGTCACTATCCACTTCTGAGTTGCTAAATAAATGGGACCCTGGGCATCACTTTCAATACCTCTTCTCCCTTCCTGCTGTCACCCATGCAACTGACCACAGGGTTTTCCAATATTCTGAAATATTTCTCAAATGCATCTCCCTCTTTCCATCCTTCCTGTCACTTCTTTAGTTGAGATGGACATCATCATTCATCTGGACTATTAGACTAATACTTTTTCTCACTTCCCTGACTCTTGTCATGCCCCAACTTCAATTTGCTTTCCTCACTGAAAGTTGATCATATTAATCACTTTGTATTAATTGCTTGCTTAAAGCTCTTCGGTGGCTCCCCAATACCTAAATGACAAAACCCAAATGCACAGGAAGACTCTCCATGATCTAGTCCCTGCCTGTGTCACCTTCTGCATCCCCCTTGCCGAATTCCTTTTAAATTTCCAAATACTCCCCTCACTAGCTCATACCTCCATGCGCTTCATAAACCTCTAGGCCCACTGCAAGCCTGTCCTGGTCAATGACCCTTTCCTGCTCCCCTTGAGCACAGCTGAACACACCCATTTACCTTACTCTGCGGCCACACCTTCCAGTCATATCCCATCTCCAGTACCTACTGTGAGTTCCTAATAGGCTAACACCACATTGTACTCGGCTCTGTAAGGCCCAGAACAAAATATCGGTACGGGAGTGTTTATTATATTTTTTAAAAGGAAGGTGAGGGGGCATGAATAAACTGATGAATAAGTAAATTGAGAGAAAAGAAGAAAGGGTTCTAGAAACATGAGACTAGAGTAATACACAGGAAGACCAGGGAAGAAGAGGTCAGGAAGGGCAGCAACAGAGAAAGGGACAGGCACCCGTGGCCTCATTTACTTTTGTTTGTGACAACAGATGGAACATAAAATATTCAGAGGCTGAGTGCATCATCTCTTTTGAGAAATTTCTAATCAGCTTAAAAGGGGACTCATAGCTCTGCCCTATCAGCTTGCAAGGCCCAAGGGAATCTAAGCTGTTAGCTATAAAAATAAACTCCAGCCAACAGGGGCCTCCACTGGAGCCTTCCTTCTAGAGATCCAAAACAGCTGGTGCCCTTTGAAAACGACTGTCCTAGGAGCTGCCCCACCCCCCGCCCTCCCCCGGCACTGAAACTCTCTGCTTTCCTGGGAATCTCCTCCATTGTCTTGTCCAGGCTGTCCCCATTGCCTAGAAAGCCTGATGACAATTCCAGGCCAGCTGGCTTTGATGGGGACCATACTTACACAATCACTGTCCACATCGTACAATCTGATGTGGCTGGGCAATGGGACAGCTGTTTGAAATTCCCAGCGAACCTTTCTAAGCCAATTGCTGGTAAATCTCCTTCCTCTCTCAGAGGTAAAGATTTGGAAGGAACGTTACTTCTCTCTTTCCTTTCCAGTCAGCTCAGGGTGGCCAAATGTCCCTCCTCCTTTCCTCAGGCCAGTTCTTCGGGTCCCTGAGACTCCACTTCCCAGGACCTGAACCACCCTCCTCTTTCGTGAGCCTTCCCTGTCGTTGCATCTGGGCGCTCCCCCTGCTCCCCCGCCCAACCTCTCAGCTCCCTTCATGCTCACCTTCCTGCTCCTTCCTGACCACCGGGGGCCCACTGAAGGCAGAACCCAAGAGAGGCGGGGCGCAGAGCCAGGACGAGCCCGTTACAGGATGGGCCTACCAGTGAGGCCCAGGATTTCCTTTTCTGTCGCTCAATTACCTGCCATTACGTTTTCTGTTGTTCAAACTTGCTTGTTGAACTGATTTTTCCACCCCCTGTGCTTTTGGCCTCCGTCCCCCTCTTTTGCACATATGTCCCATAGCCAGAGGGTGACACTGAACCTTTGACAACAAGGCTACTCTGTGGTGGGTCAGCACTGAGGAGAGCATGTCAGTGAGGCCACTGAGGCACCCAACTTGCACAGCAGAAAAATGCCGTGTTCTCTGAAACTCAAGGAACTAGAATTCAGTTAATTTTGTAATACAACAGACGAGAAGCCTTCGGCACTTGAGCAGGAAGTCACCATGTAAATGCCAGTTGTTGCTGTCATGCGTCTTCTTCTGCCCTCCTTACTTAACAGCCTGTCTGCAGACTTAGACGCTTGCTTGCTAAGGGCTTGCGCTGATTTCTGTGCTTAGCTGCTTATCGGCTCTACGGCGGATGTGTCCGTTGTTTTGCTGTGCTCTCTACTCTCCCCTCTCAGAGACACTACTTTGGACCTCAGGCTCTGCTGAGAGAGCCGTGGGACCTGTGGCCCTAGAGGCTGCCGCTGACCCGATGCAGGCGTGCCCTTGAACTCAGTGGCGGCCTGTCATCGGTTGGCGGGTGAGCAGTCACATTCTCTCTCCTCAAAATTTGAGCTGTCATAGAATGAAACTGGTGGTATGGAGATGGGTAATAAAGCTGGGACATCGTGTAGACGTGGAACTGGCAACAACCATTAGTGGCCGTGCGTCTTCCGATAATCACGCAGAGAAAGCCACTCTGCAGAAGGAAGTATAGAGAGGCAAGACTTTCATCAAGGGACGCAGAAATGAGCAACCGCGAGCCCCAGAGAAGGAAGAGATGGAGAGTGTGATATCTTGAGACCCGGCTCTGCTTCCCTGCTGTGGGCCCACAGAATTCCCCTCGTACACACGAGCTAATCTGAGTAGGCTTCTGTTCTACGAACCCAGCTATGTGTGACTCGGCAGGCCTAAAGAACAGAGACTTTTTTGAAAAATCAGACTAATAATAGCATTTGATGAATGGTTAGTGTGGCTCTGTCTAGGCACACGGTAGATATTCAGTGTGTTAGATTTTTAAATTTTACTCATGAAGAAATTGAGGCGCAGGGGTGCCGGGGTGGCTCGGTCAGTTAAGTGTCCCACACGACTTGGGTTCAGGTCATGATCTCACGGTTTGTGAGACTGAGCCCCACATCGGGCTCTGCACTGACAGCGAGAAGCCTGCTTGGGATTCTCTCTCTCCCTCTCTCTCTGCCTCTCCCTGGCTCATGCTCCCTGCCCCCTCAAAATAAATAGGTAAACATTAAAAAAATTGCACAGAATGATAAAGTAACTTGTTCTGGGTCACACAGAAGTAAAAAGAATAATAATCCCACCCAGGTCTCACTGATTCCAAAGCCAGTGTCTTTCCACAATATTCACTTCATGCCCTTCTGCTACTTAATGACACGGCTCTCTCTTAGGCACCGTCTGAACAGGGAGAAGGGCCGGCAGAAAGCAGGCTGCAGGAAGAACCCGTGTCACTTCTGGGACACGCGGGAGGGCTAGATGAGGTCCGTGTTTCCCAAAGTGGAGCCGGTAACACTCATGGGGCGCAAAATGATTTTTGTGCGTGGAAACCGCCTTAAATGGCACTGATGCACAGCATAAAAACACTATTCCTGCTTCAGTTATTCTTGAATTCTCCTAATTAAGGCAAAGAGAAAGTCTCAGATCGGTTTTTGGAATGTTTTACTTTTTTGTTACTTGGCGGTTTTCCTTCAAAACTTTGTGGAAGTTCCTAAGAGACTAAATTTTAAAAGTTCTCACCATACACAAAAAATCCTAACTACGTGAGGTGACAGATGTTTTATTTTTTTTTTAATTTTTTTTTTAACGTTTATTTATTTCTGACACAGAGAGAGACAGAGCATGAACGGGGGAGGGTCAGAGAGAGAGGGAGACACAGAATCCAAAACAGGCTCCAGGCTCTGAGCAGTCAGCACAGAGCCTGACGCGGGGCTCGAACCCACGGACCGCGAGATCATGACCTGAGCCGAAGTCGGCCGCTCAACCGACTGAGCCACCCAGGCACCCCGGTGACAGATGTTTTAAATAACCTTACTGAGGTAATCATTTTTCAATATATACAGACATAATAAAATCACTGTGGTGCATATTTTAAACCTACCCAATGTTATATGCCAATTATGTCTCAATAAAGCTGGGCAAATACATAAATAAAAAATAAATCTTTTAAATTTGTTTGCATCATATCTGTTTTTGCCATTACCTTCTATTCATAGCAAGTGACGTTGGTTTTTCATTATTTAAATAACATTACATTTCCTTCTGAAGTAAGTTTATTTAAGTAAAAAAATCGAGTTGCACCAATGATAGCTACCCTTTATTGAGTGGCTACTATGTGCCATATACTTTGTATATGTTTTTTCTAATTTTCCCAACAATTCTAAGGTAAGAATCATTATCTCTATTTTATGGCTGAGGCAACTAGGGACCAAAGAGTAAGTGCCTAGGAAGGGACTGAACCAGGACCTGAAACAAATTCATCTGATTCTGAATCCCTGTTCTTTCCACTGCCCCACGCTGCTTTCTCACCACTGGAATCTAACACCTGAACTCACACCCAGGAAAAAGCTCCAAGTTGGCCACATCTGGTAGCCTTTGCTCAGCCTTTGCCCCGTGGCCTTTCTGATGCGCTGGACATGCTCTCCTTTCTGAGTTCCTCCCCTGTTTTGCCTTTACCCAACTTCTCTTCTCCCCTTCCTAATCATGTCTTCTCTCCCAGTTTCTGGCCCCTCGTCTCCCTGTGTCCCCTTTGTCTCTCATTCTCGCTCCAGACCACTGAAAAGCAACACATGTCCCAATTAGATTCGAGTTACAGCACTAGACCTACTTTTGTGGATAAAGTCAGCACTGTCACTGTCTGCTGAAGTACTGTCATTTACCCAGGGAAGCAAGGTGAGTAGCCGAGATGTGAGGATGTGAACCCAGATGCTTGGGCTCTGAGCAAGACGGCAGGAGACTTGGAGCTCCAGTGACTTGGGACTATGCATGTGTGCACATGTGTGTATATGTGTTGGGGGGCGGGGGTGACTTTTATATAGGGGCCAAACATAGAGATGGAATTGAAGGTTGGAGCAGAGAAGAAAATAAGAGTCAACTCTAATATGAGAGAAGAGTGACACTGGAGAAAGGGTAGCAGGCTGGGCCTATGGTGAGAAGATGTCAGTACAGTACTCTCAGGAACAGGATAGAGTCCATGGGCTTTAGGAAGTTGGTAAATTTTATCAAGTCACAAATGTTATTTTCCTGCCTTACAACTCCCTTATGATAATCCCTAGGCTTCAGCTAAGTTACACGTGGCATGGGGGAGAGTCCACACTGGGCTGAGCCAACAAAGGGCTGCTGGGCTCTCTGTAGAGTTCTTCCTTGAAGCCAGAGTCGTGGGCACTGCTGATCTGGGGTCCGGAGTGTCTGGATCCAAGGAAACATGGGTCTTTGCTAGACGGCAAGGAGCCAAGCAACAACGAGAACAGAGTAGACTAAAGCAGAGAAGGTCCTGAGATCAAAAGCCTTTCCCCCAGAGATAACAGAAGTAGCAGCCTCAGGTGAGGAGGGGAGACTGAACCCTGCTAGCTACTGGCAGTGGTGACCTGGGAGGCCTCCTGTGCCATTTGCATTGACACACAAACACAAACAGAAGTGATAAATAAGGACTTGGAATATGAGTTGCCTGGGAACCAAGCCCTACCCCACCCCACTTCTCCATGGCCTGACTGGACACAGTCCCCTCAACGTTGAGTGAGCTCATCCACACGATACGGTGGGAGAGGTTTTAGAGTCAAAATCCTCTGAGATTGAACTGCCAAAAACCACATTTGACTTCTTTGGATCTTAGTTTCCATATCTCCAAATGGAAATACAAATCCTGACCTCACACCATTACTGTGGAAACCAACTGAGGTAACAGTGGAAGGCGTGTGGCACAGGGCTTGCGCCCAGCAGGGCCACCGTAATGTCCCTTCACCTACTTCCCTGGCTCTGGCCTCCTAACCCTGTCCCCACACTAGGTCCTGATACCACAGGAGACAATCCAGGAAGGTCAGATCCTACCTTTAGTTAGGGAGTGAATCCCGAGCTTGACTTGGGAAAAGTTCCCACTTCCAATTTCCCCTCGGATTCTGTAGAAGCCAATACGTTTCCCCAGCGTGATCTCTCTCACCACCTTCTCATCTTGGGACATGTCCTGGGTCAGCTTCTCGAAGGGTGTCAGCTGGCGGGGCTGCCCCTCATCCTCCTTGCTGCACTCCGTCTGACAGCCACTTTCCACGCTATCCCGCCGCTCCCACCTGGCATAGTGGGGGGTTACCAGGCCGCCTCCATTCACGTACACTGCAGTCATCGTCCACCCCAGGCTCACATCTCCGTCTCGGCCAAGGGCACCAATCGAAGGCAGGCTCGGGGAGCAGTGCCAAGGGCCCGGGGGATGGGAGATGGGAGTTAGGGCCTGCCAGAGCCCCGTGTCTGTGACAGCTGGCCTGCAGATCTGGGTAGGCTCCTTGATGAGCAGACCCCTTCTTGGTCTGAGGGGGGCAGAGGCACACGGGCCAGCAGAGTCTGCCCAGCCAGGCCAGGAGCCACCCACCTCACTCAAGACATTTCCCACCTTCCCTCACGTGGCACTTCCCAGCTCTCACTGTATAGGCCCGCACATCCAATTACCATAACCACTCTCCGGCTCAGGCTCCAGGAACTTTCTGGCCCACCATGCAGTCTGATGCTCTGTGGAAGGTGGCTGCGTCCCAAGACAAAGCCTCCAGTTTGCTATTTCCTTTGATGGCCGGAGAATATTTCATTGTGGTATATAAGAGCCCCGTGGAGGCCCCCGGGTCCCTGCTGCTGCCGTTCCCTTCTGACCTCCTTCATTTTGCACTTCTCCTGCTGGCCAGCCTCAGGGCCCCCGAGACCCAGTGATCTGGACCCTAGGAGAGTGGAAACTTGCAAATCAGCCTTCTGGTCACACGGGCTGCCAGAGAAGGATTAAATCCCTGCAATGTCACTTTAGCCGGCCTTTATTTAGATGAGGCTTCCTCTAAGCCGTGAGCTGTCTCAAAAGTTTGGCAGGTGCTGATTCACCCTAAGAACAGAGAATAAGAAAATTTATTAGCCTACGCCAATGTACTGTACAGGATTTATAATGAATGTGAAACTGCCTTGTAAGCATTGATCTAAAAAGAAAAAAAAAGCACTGTACAAATTTCAGTTATGACTGTCAGTAGTAAATGCTTGATTATAGATGATTTAGTAAGAAGAAAATGTACACACACACTCCTCAATCTACACTTTAGAAAAGCGCTCACAGCCTGTAAATAGTTTTAGCAAAACTATTTTTCTGTTTCTTGATGTTTAGGAAATATGCATGTTGCCTTAAATTGCTTTAAAGCCAGACTTTTAAAATAATGATATGGCATTAATGATGATAAAGATTTCCTATTAATATCAGTTTTCAAAAATTCTTACATTGATTCAAAGAACAACGTTCTTTACAATTTATCCTATATTGGTTGTTCCCACTCCTTTTTTCTGTGCCATTTGATGACAAAGGCTAATTTTTCTCCAAGCTTATTTTCTGGGTATTTCTAATCAGGTGTTAGCCTCCAGGCCCAACAGCTCATTCTGAAGGTGCAGAAACAGAGGATAATGTTACTGGAAGGTAAAAGTCTATGGCATCCTCAGTGATAAGAAATACTGTCCAGCGTGAATATCTTCATGACTTTTTCTCCTGCATCTTCTAGTAAGAAATAATCACTTTCTGAATCCCTACTGTGCTTTGTGCTTTTTTCCAAAATGTCTTATCGCCATGAAAGTGGGCACTGGGTTTAATTCATCTGTATTCCCTGTTCCCCTCCTCTCTGCCTCAGCATGGAGCACAACGTTTTACATAAAGAAAGTCTTTCCCTATCAAAATAACACTAGCATTCTTCACAGAGCTAGAACAAATAATCCTAAAATTTGTATGGAACAAGAAAAGACCCTGAATAGCCAGAGCAATCTTGAAAAAGAAAACCAAAGCAGGAGGCATAACAATCCCAGACTTCAAGCTATACTACAAAGCTGTAATCATCAAGACGGTATGGTACTGGCACAAGAAGAGACGCTCAGATCAATGGAACAGAATAGAGAACCCAGAAATGGACCCACAAACTCATCTTTGACAAAGCAGGAAAGAACATCCAATGGAATAAAGACAGTCTCTTCAGCAACATTGTTCTGGGAAAACTGGACAGCAACATGCAGAAGAATGAATCTGGACCACTTTCTTACACCATACACAAAAATAAACTCAAAATGGATGAAAGACCTCAATGTAAGACAGGAAGCCATCAAAATCCTTGGGGAGAAAGCAGGCAAAAACCTCTTTGATCTTGGCCGCAGCAACTTCCTACTCAACATGTCTCCAGAGGCAAGGGAAACAAAAGCAAAAATGAACTACTGGGACCTCATCAAAATAAAAAGCTTCCACACAGCAAAGAAAACAATCAGCAAAACTAAAAGGCAACCGACAGAATGGGAGAAAATATTTGCAAATGACATATCAGTTAAAGGGTTAGTATCCAAAGTCTATAAAGAACTTATCAAACTCAACACCCAAAAGATAAATAATCCGGTGAACAAATGGGCAAAAGACATGAATAGACATTTCTCCAAAGAAGACAGCCAGATGGCCAACCGACACATGAAAAAATGCTCAACATCACTCATAATCAGGGAAACACAGATCAAAACCACAATGAGATACCACCTTACACCTGTCAGAATGGCTAACATTAACAACTCGGGCAACAACAGGTGTTGGTGAGGATGCCAGAAAGAGGATCTCTTTTGCACTGCTGGTGGGAATGCAAACTGGTACAGCCACTCTGAAAAGCAGTATGGAGGTTCCTAAAAAAACTAAAAATAGAACTACCCTACGACCCAGCAATTGTACTACTAGGTATTTATCCAAGGGATACAGGTGTGCTGTTTTGAAGGGACACATGCACCCCCATGTTTATAGCAGCACTATCAACAATAGCCAAAGTATGGAAGGAGCCCAAATGTCTATCGATGGATGTAATGGATAAAGAAAATGTGGTATAGGGGTGCCTGGGTGGCCCAGTCGGTTGAGCGTCTGACTGCGGCTCAGGTCATGATCTTGTGGTCCGTGAGTTGGAGCCCTGCATCGGGCTCTGTGCTGACAGCTGAGCCTGGAGCCTGCTTTGGGTTCTGTGTCTTCCTCTCTCTCTGCCCCTCCCTCACTCATGCTCTGTCTCTCTCTGTCTCAGAAATAAATAAACATTAAAAAAAATTAAAAAAAAAAGAAAATGTGGTATATATATATACAATGGAGTATTACTCGGCAATCAAAAAGAATGAAATCTTGCCATTTGCAACTACGTGGATGGAACCGGAGGATATTTATGCTGAGTGAAATTAGTCAGAGAAAGACAAATATCATATGACTTCACTCATATGAGGACTTTAAGAGACAAAACAGATACACTTAAGGGAAGGGAAACAAAAATAATATAAACAGGGAGGGGGACAAAACACAAGAGACTCATAAATATGGAGAACAAACTGAGGGTTGTGGGAGGGTTTGTGGGAGGGGGGATGGGCTAAATGGGTAAGGGGCATTAAGGAATCTACCCCTGAAATCATTGTTGCACTATATGCTAACTAGTTTGGATGTAAATTTTAAAAAATTAAATAAAAAAAAACTAAAAAAAACAAAGTCTTTGCTCAATGTGTGTTGAACATGATTTTTGAACTTGAGCATTCTGAACCAAAAGCCTGAGTGAACATAAGAGATTGTCTTGGGAATGTGAATTTCCAATTCTGTTTGATAATATCACATTATTACAATTAAGTACAGAGTTGCTTACATTATTACTGTCGTTAAGTATGGGGTTGCCAAATAAGATAAAGACAGGAAAAGAGTAAAGTGCCACCCAGCTCTGTTCCTCTTTTTGCACAGGGAGAGAGGAAGCTGGAAAAAGGATAAGGGATAGAGGTTTAAAAGGGGCCAGGTATTAGGAACCACACACATCTCTAGATTAGGGTCTGATTACAATGTTTTTAAAATGTTAAGATAAGAGATCCTTAATTAGGTTTAAGAAAATCTAGCCACTGGTTCTTTTTTTTTTTTTCAGAGAGAGAGAGAGAGAGAGAGAGAATGAGAGCACAAGCAGGGGAGAGGGGCAGAGGGTGAAAGAGAAAGAATCCAAAACAGATTCCACACTCAGCATGGAACCCAACATAGTGCTCAATCCCATGACCCTGAAATCACGACCTGAGTTGAAATCACCAGCCAGACACTTAACCGACTGAGCCACCCAGGTGCCCCTAGTCACTGGTTCTTAATCTTTCTGGGATCACACTCTCCTTTGAGATTCTCATGGAATCTATGATCCTATCCCCAGAAATAAACAGCACGCACTTATAATTTGCATCCAATTTTAAGGGGTTAACAGACCCTCTGAAATCCATGCTCAGACTAAGAGTCTCTATGCAGATGGAGTGGATCTCCCCCGATCCCTGGCAGAAAGTTACCACACAGATGACAAGTGGAGTAACATGAATTATAATTCTGAAATTATAACTCTAGCTTTACCTACATAAAGAGAGTAGGGATTTTAGACAAGAAGCAGTGCTTGATCACCTCCTGTTCCAGCAAACTCTATGAAGAACTTGGCTTGGTGTCCTTCCTGGGCCTTTCATGCAACTCCAGAGCACCTCACCGCTCTGCAGTCTCTGCTGCTGACCTACTAGATACGCACCTGGAGGGAAAGGACCTGCACCTTATTCTATTTCCCAGAGCTCAGCACATTGCCTGGCACGTATCTGATAAATCTGGACGAAGAGGGAATGCATTAATTTACCAATTTATCAACCATTACATTTGGATATGATTTAGTAGAGGTAAAGATTTTTATTTATAAAATAATAACGCTATCCCAAGATTTACTTGAATTATTTCAGAAAGCTTATTTCAGTCCATACTTCTGAGGCCAGAGCTAACCTCTCTCAGCTGTTAGGATTCTGGGCCCAACCTAGTGTAGGTGAGAGTTTAGTGGGAATTCCGACATCCCACGGAGAATTACCATAGGGCTGCTTAGAAATGCAAAATCTTCCTCCTCCTTGCCCCTTCCAGAGGATCTGCTCTCCTCAGGCACCCACGCCACACCCAGGCCTCCTGGAACCTACTCTCTGACTCCCCAAGCTCGGCCATCTCTGCTGGTTCTCCCGACTCCTGATTTGGGCTCCGTATCTTGAACCCCATTCAGGCCTGGGATTTACAATTGGCTTTTAGGCTTGCTACCCTGATTAGCTTCAGGTGCCCCCAGGAATTGCTCCTCTTTCTCTTCCTAATTCGAGAAAAGAAGGTCAGACTCAGTTGTCAGGTGTCAGGCGTTATCTTGCATAACACACACCCTACCTGCAAATTAAATTTCTTGCGCAATGACCTTAAGACCAATTGTCTTTCCACAATGGCTAGGGAGACAGTCTTCTGTTTATATCAGATAAAGAAATTTTGCAATTTTAAAAATGTTGCCATGGGTTTGTATTGAGGATGAATTGCAACCTGTTGAAACAAGTTGCAAGCTGACTGGAAAAAACTGAACCCCTAACTCATCCTACTCCAAAATAAATTCCAAACAGACCACCTGAGTAAATGTAAAAAAATGAAACCATAAAAGACTAGAAAAAAAGTTTTTTTATGATCTCAGAGAAGGTCAGAAAAGAAAACATTAAATTTGACTACATCAAATGCTTACTTTCTGTTTGCCAAAAGGTAACATAAACCAATAAGGCAAGTTAAATGATAAACTGGTAGGAAAAGCTTTCCAGCAAGTATGACAGACAAAGGCCTAATTTTTAGATAAAGAATTTTTACAAATTGATTAGAAAAATGCCAATATCCCCAAAGAAAATGATAAAGAACATGAGCAGACACTGCATAGAAAATACAAATGGCTCTAAAATATAGAAGATGCTCAACCTCACTTACAACCGAGAAATACACATGAAACTACACGGAAATTAGATTTTTTTACAAAGAAATTTGGAAACTACAAAAACATTTTTGGTAATGTCCCGGCAAGATAGGGTTTGGGGACACAGGGACTCTCATCCATTACATTCATTACTACTGTGAGTCCACGTGCCTGGAGGGAGATTGGGCTCTAGCTCTGAAAGCACACGTGCACATACCCTTCACTTCGGGGAGTCCCCTTCTGGAGTTTATCTTATGCACGCTGCACAAAAATATGCCTATTTCTAATATGAGGATTGAGAGACTGATACTCACTACCGGGTTGTTTTGCAGCAAAAGCTGGAAATTTTTTACGTGGCCATCAATAGGGAACAGGTTAAATCAATGATAATACATATATAATGGATTGCTAGGCACTTGTGAAAAAGAATGTGTTGCAATCTGCAAAACGTCCTGTTAAGAAGACAGAAAAGTGTATGTAAATGGGATAGCAAGAATGTAAGAGGGGCGCCTGGGTGGCTCAGGCGGTTAAGTGTCTGGCTTTGGCTCAGGTCATGATCTCACAGCTCGTGGGTTCAAGCCTCACGTCAGGCTCTGTGCTGACAGCTCGGAGCCCGGAGCCTGCTTCAGGTTCTGTGTCTTCCCCTCTGTCTCTGCCCCTCACCTGCTCGTGCTCTGTCTCTCCCTGTCTCTCAAAAATAAATAAACATTAAACAAATTTAAAAAAACAAAAAGAATGTAAGAGAGAGGAGACAATATCTAAGGAACTGGCAGGAAGTACTGCATCTGGGGAAAAGAACTGGATGGACAGCTGGAGGGAGAGAAAGGTGTACTTTTCACTATTTACTCTTTTATATGATTTACATTTTTTCCATGTGCATGTATTTACACTTAAAAAAGGAAACAGTTTAAAAAATGTGATGTGTTGCCATCTTACACAATAGGTTTGCTTTCTTTTGGTTATGCAGGGAAATCATTATACCTAATTCTCTTCATATCTAATGGATTGCTTTTAAAATCAAAACATAATTAGGGATTCTGGTTAAATATAGGAAATTTTACCCTTCCATGTATTTCTATTTCCTTCCAAACACCCACAATAGGAATAGGAGGGAAAAGGGTATAAACTCACAAGGACAAAGAGAGTAAGAGAGAGGAGAGCAGCCAATGTGAGATGTCAACGTGTTTTTGCGGGGTAGGAAAGCAAACTGAGGAGCGGTGAGTAATTTGGCAAAGACAGTGACAAAACCCGCAACCTCCATCTCGTTGGCATGCCAGTGAGATTTGAGATTCACCTTCCTGAATGCTCAGAAGATTTCAGACCAGGATAGACCAAGTGCCTCCATGTTTGGGAGCATGAAGCAGACAAAAACATGATGGGGATTGTTTGCAATGTGGTGCAATTAGAGCCCCAGCCCTTTCCCTTTTCAGAGCCAGATTGTTACTTTCTCCTCCTACCCCCAGCCCAGCTCAGGAATGCAAGGCCCAGGCAGGACAGAGGGTTCAGTCAGACTCTGCTTTGTGGGATACACCGGCCCCTTCTTCTCTCTGCACCCCTGCACTCTGAGCTCCCAAAATGGAGGGAAACAAGCATATAATCTTCCAGGCACGGGATTCCTCTCCCCCCCCTCCCTTGTTGTTTGTTTGTTTGTTTGCTGATTAAGTAAACTCTACCCCCAACGTGGGGCTCAAATTGACAACTCTGAGATCAAGAGTCACTGTACTACTGACTGAGCCAGCCAGGTGCCCTGGATTCCTCTTTTGGATAAACCAAACAGCTCAAGAGAAAAGACCTCCTGAAACCAATATATGCAAATTCTTCAACACAAAAGCCGCCTGACCACCTGCCATGCAGTCCCCCAGGTGCCAGGTTCCCTGGCAGGCAGGGAGCTTCCAGTCAGATTTTAGGGCCTTCTGCTTACAATGCATGTCCAGCCAAGAAGGACCAGGCACCTGAGGAAAGGCTCCGAAATGAAAGACAAAAACCATACCCAGCTAAAATGACACCAAAAGGAGCTGGAAGGGAACAGCAATGCAGGAAGCAGGAGACCAAAGATAAGACATTGCATCCATAAAACCAGGACGAAATGCTAAAACAGACAAACAAACACAAGCCCTCAGAGAACAAGAAAACTCTTTTGGAAAGGGAAATTAAATATTTCAATTGAAGATGTGTAAAAAAAAAAAAAATCTAGAAGAGATGAACAATAGAGAAAAAAGAAAATTTGGCAATCCATTTAGAAAGTCCAACATCTGGGGCGCCTGGGTGGCTCAGTCGGTTGAGTGACCGACTTCGGCTCAGGTCATGATCTCACAGCTCGTGATTTCAAGCCCCACGTTGGGCTCTGTGCTGACAGCTCGGAGCCTGGAGCCTGCTTCGGATTCTGTGTCTCTCTCTCTCTCTCTGCCCCTAACCCACTCGCATCCTGTCTCTGTCTCTCTCAAAAATAAATAAATATTAAAAAAAAAATTTTAAGTCCAACATCTAATTATTAGAGTTCCCAGAGTCACACTATCGTGTCCCCAGTAAAGTAAGACATATGACTCCTGTTGTACTCGAATTGCCAACAAATTTCAAAAATAGTAATGAATGAGGGAAAGTTCCAGATTCCCAGATATTCCAATACAATAAAAAAGTAGAAGAAAAAAATCTAACGGAAAGATAAATCCCACTTGGATATGTGTATAAAGAATACTCGTTTTTATTTTGCAGAAAGTTTTTTTTTTCCCTAAAGACTTTTCTTAGATGTTTGGAAGTAGAAATCCTGACTGCAGGTCGTGGGCTTGCTACAAATAGCTTGCATTTACATTACTTTCTAGTAGTGGCCCAAAATGTCAAGTTACATCATGCCAAAAATATGCAAATGATGGAAATGATGACATATCTAGTTGTGGATGAAATCTTCCTTTTCTCAGATGCATTTGCTAAGGGTTTTCCCTTTTGCCCATTTGATTTCGACCAATGTTTATGAAAGCTTAGAAACCCAATCAGCCAAAAACATGAAGTCACATCACTGTAGCTCAAAGCTTCCGGAGGAGGCAGATCGGTCCTTAATTATTAGCTTACTGCTGTTGCATAGCAATGCATTAAGATTAAAGAAAACTGAACTTACTTAGTAATTCATGCTCTTGACTTGCAACCCACTGCGAAGAGTAAATCAAAGAAAACCATCTGGCCTTTGTTCTCTTTGTCTGAGTTTAAATTACAAAACTAGGCAAGGCTTTCTGAGGACCTTTTCCCCTGGCTGGCAAGGGCAGGCACTGGTTTGCTTAGAAGAAAAGCTGGGTTTTCTGTGCGGCAACTGGCTACACTGATAGCCGAATCCCATGTAATCCTTCTCAGGCATGGTGCATTTCTGGGAGAACTTTTAGCAAATAGTTTGCTTCATTTATTATTATTCTTTTTAATGTTTATTTATTTTTGATAGAGCACGAGCAGTGAGGGGCAAGAGAAAGGGAGATACAGAATCTGAAGCAGGCTCCAGGCTCTGAGCTGTCAGCACAGAGCCAGATGTGTGGCTCGAACCCAGGAACCGTGAGACCACGAACTGAGCCGAAGTCAGAGGCTCAACTGACTGAACCACTCAGGCGCCCCAAATAGGCTTCATTTAAAAAATATATTTTACAACTTAAAAATCATCTGCACTGTCTTAGCTTTTGCTCTTAGCTCTTTATTTCTCAACACACATGTCAAGATCTCCATGGGGAGCAGTTGGGAAATTTTGAAGCAAATGGAAAATCAGTATGAACTGGGTGTGCCCTACTGATGAATAGCAGAGCTGTTCTTAATACTCCCCCTTGCCCTGCTTGACATCCCAGGCTACTTTGCCAGCCACTCAGCCCAGGTCTCCTCCATTCCACGGACACCCACCGTCCATGGCCAATCCACCCAGTCTGACGAGCTTATGACATCAGCTCTTCTCCCACAGAATTCTACCACATGTGAGGTTCCCTCAGCCATCAAGGTCAACCTCAGCCACCAAGGTCACAGACTCAAACACCTAGAGGGCCATGCAGGTGTTCTATGGGGCTTAGTGCAAGGCCCATGCCTTCCACAGTGCCCAACTCGGCATGACAAGGAAGTCCATACTCAGTTTAAGCCAGAGAGGCCATGCTAGAATGCAGGCTTACTTTTGCTTGGCCTTTTGTTAAAAGCAGCTGGAAATCAAGAAATCTTTGGTGAACTCTCTCAATTTTTAAATGGTAGATTAAGTGTGTGAGTTTGTGTGTGTGTGTGTGTGTGTGTGTGTGTGTATTAAATATTTTTAAAATACTGTGTGGCCAAGTGAAACTGAACTATCAGGCCAGATTTGGCATTCAGGTTGCCAATTTGCAGTCTGCTCTAGGTTTTCTAGGGACATCACCAGAAGAAAAGGGGAGGGTCATCCAGAGGTCCACAGTCAAGGTCACCTGGGAGTGGCACAGATATCTGCATTAGTACCTTACAGTCTTGTAATATTTAACACACACACACACACACACACACACACACACACACACACAGTGTTTTATTTATTTATTTGTTTAATGCAGTGTCCTCGAAGTTTACTTAGCCATGTAATTCGTTCTCCCAGAATATCTTTTTGTCATGGGCATTTTTCTTATAATTCTGACCTCAGAGTTAGACAAAGCTATAAAATGCTCAACTGTCGGTTAAAATATCTGTAGGAATTTGGGTCCCAAGAAGATTAGTAAAACTGTTCAGTATAGAACGAAACAGAAAACAAATTTGTTGAGTTTAATCCACATCGCAGACTGGCTTGGGAAATGCCTGTCTCTGTGACATCTAGAATGACATAGTAGTTCCTCAGTGATCGAGTATATTTTAACTCTGGGAAGATTTATCATTAAAAACAGAAATGTTTAAGAGACTCAAATCCCATAGTATTAATACTTTCGTTTTGATGATGTATAAAACTGGCATTTTATGTACTTGTGAAGAAAATTTAGCAGAATAAAGTAAAAACAGTTTTGTGATGCTAATTTTCAATGAAGAATTGAATAATTGGTTTAGATTTGTGGTTTTGAGTTGGAATTTTATTGTTTATAAATAGCATTGGACTGTATTTAAGAAAACATAAGGTTTACCCTGTTTAGATGTTTAAGTCATCTATACTAAAAAAATTATTAGTATTTTGGAAGTTTTTTGTTAATCATATAAAATGCTTTATTTAAAAGGAAATGAAATAAATTATAAATGCAGTTTAAAGTGTTTAAAAGGTTTAGGGGCGCCTGGGTGGCTCAGTCAGTTGAGCGACCGACTTCAGCTCAGGTCATGATCTCACAGCTTGTGAGTTCGAGCCCCACAATCAGGCTTTGTGCTGACAGCTCAGAGCCTGGAGCCTGCTTTGGATTCTGTGTCTCCCTCTCTCTCTGCCCCTAACCCACTCGCATTCTGTCTCTGTCTCTCTCAAAAATAAATAAACATTATAAAAATTTTTTTTACAAAAAGGTTTAAAGTTTTAAGTGGGCTCAAACATAAATCTTTAAAAATAATTGTTAGATGAGAAGTTGGGCCACTTTCTTAGACCTTGCACAGAAATAAACTCAAAATGGACTAAAGGCCTAAATGTGAGACCGGAAACCATAAAACTCCTAGAAGAAAATATAAGGAGTAATTTCTTTGACATTGGCCTTAGCGACATTTTTCTAAATATGACTCCTGAGGCAAGGGAAACAAAAGCAGAAATAAACTGTTGGGACTACACCAAAAGAAAAAGCTTTTGCACAGCAAAGGAAACCACCAACAAAACAAAAAGTCAACCTACTGAATGGGAGAAAGTACTCACAAATGATATAAATGATAAGGGTTTAAGATCCAAAATATATAAAGAACTTATACAATTCAACACCAATAAAAACATGAATAATCTCATTAAAAATGGGCAGAGAATCGGGGCTCCTGGGTGGCTCAGTCGGTTGAGCGACCAACTTCGGCTCAGGTCATGATCTCACGGTTTGTGAGCTCGAGCCCTGCATCAGGCTCTGTGCTGTGCATCACAGCTCAGAGCCTGGAGCCTGCTGCGGATTCTGTGTCTCCCCCTCTCTCTCTCTGCCCCTCGCTGCTCATGCTCTGTCTGTCTCTGTCTCAGAAATAAATACACATTAAAAAAATTTTTAAAAAATGGGCAGAGGACCTAAACAGACATTTTTCCAAAGAAGACATACAGCTGGAAAGCAGACATATGAAAAGATGCCCAACATTGTTAATCATCAGGGAAATGCAAATGAAAACCACAATGAGGTATCACCTTACACCTGTCAGAATGGCTACAATCAAAAGGACAAAAATAGTAAGTGTTGGCGAGGATGTGGAGAAACAGGAACTCTCACGCACTATGGGTAGGAGTGTACATTGGTGCAGCCACTGTGGAAAACAGTATGGAGTTCCTCCAAAAACAGAAATACCATATGACCCAGTGATTCTACTATTGGGTATTTACGTAAGGAGAACAAAAACATCGATTCAAAAAGATATATGCGCCCCCAATGTTTATTGCAGCATTATTCATGTTAGCCAAGATTGGAAGCGATCCGAGTGTCCATTGATAGATGAATGGAAAAAGAAGATGTGGTACATATATACAAGCAATAAGCCATAAAAATTACTAAGCCATAAAAAAGAATGAGATCTTACCATTTGCAACAACATGGATGGACCTAGAGTGTAGAATGTGAAGTGAAATCAGTCTGACAGAGAAAGACAGATACCTTATAATTTCACTTACATAGGGAAGCTAACAAAACAAAACAAGTAGACAAGCAAAAAGCAGAAACAGATCCATAAATACAGAGAACAAATGGATGGTTGCCAGGCCGAGGTGGTGAGAGGGATGGGCAAAATGGGTGAAAGGCAGTGGGAGATACGGTGTCCAGTTATAGAATAAATACGTCACAGGGATAAAAGGTACAGCATAGGGGATATAGCCAATAGTGTTGTAAAAATGTGTGGTGACAGGTGGTAGCGACACCTGTGGTGAACATAACATAAAGTATAGACTTGTTGAATCCCTATGTGCTACACCTGAAACTAACGTAACATTGTGTGTCAGCTATAAGTCAACTTAAAAAAATCAAAGTTCTGGGAAAAAGCGTTGTTAGGTGAAATGATACGCCTGGAATCTCCTTCAAAATGATCAGGAGTGAAGGGAATAATGGAAACTTAAATGAAACAAGATGGGTCATGAATTGAACACTTTCAAAGCTGCATGACGAGCACCCAGAGACTTACCACATGCTTTGCACCGTTTTTGCATCTGTTTAAACTTTTCTATAATGCGCTTCAGAAAAAGATTGCTACAATCCACTAGATCAAAAATACATTCGTAGTTTTAAAATGTTAGGTATTTTACAACAGGTGACAGTGCCAAACGGATGGATGGATGCGTAACACGACAGTCCTACGATGTGGGTCCTACAATGTGGGGGGTTGTCATTCTCTTCATACATTGAAGCAAAAACAAAAAACAAAACGAAGCCCTAGGAAAGTTAAAAAAGCTAATTGTGCAAACAGACACATCACAAGGCGCTCACCATCGCCCATCAGGGAGCCACAAACCACAAGTACAATGAGATGTCACCTCACATCTGTCAGGATGGCTAAAATCAAAAGCACAAGAAACAACGAATGTTGGCGAGGACGTGGGGAAAAAGGAACCCTTGTGCACTGTTGGTGGGAATGTAGAGCGGGGCAGCCAGTGTAGAAAACAGTATGGAGGTTCCTCAGAGAGTTAAAAATAGAATTACCCTACAATCCAGGAATCACACTACTGGGCATTTACCCCCAAAACACAAAAACACTAATTCAAAGGGATACACGCACCTGTATGTTTATTGCAGCATTATTTACAACAGCCAAATTACGGCAGCAGCCCAAGTGTCCATCAATAGATGAATGGATAAGGAAGAAGATATGGTATATAAATACAATGGAATATTACTCAGCCATAAAAAGAATGAACTCTTGCCATTCTCAATGAAATGGATAGAGTTAGAGAGTATAATGGTAAGTGAAATAAGTCAGAGAAAGACAAATGCCATATAATTTCACTCATATGTAGAATTTAAGAAATAAAACAAAGGGGAAAAAAAGAGAGGAAAAAAACCCCAAGAAATAGATTGTTATCTATAGAGAACAAACTCATGGTAACCAGGGGGAGGAGTGGGGGGGATGAGGGAAATAGGGAAAGGATTAAAGAGTACACTTATTGTGATGAAAAAAATAAAATGATAGAAAAATGGAAATATGCATTTAAGTAAAAAGAGAGAGAGAGAGAAAGAGAGAGAAAGAAAGTTGCCTTTGATGTCCTGATTATTAACTCCATAAGAGTGGAGGCTGTGTAAGTAAACCTTATAACGTGTGGAACCAGGAATTTCAAACACATAGGGAAGAGAACATTGTCATGCTCCAATCAGGACATAGCAGAAACCCAGGGCCTTCCCCATAAAGACTTCAATCTCATACATAATTCATTTCCAAAACACAAATCTTCCCATCTCCTCTGAGGGAATATGCCAGCCTCTAAAGAAATAAGGAAGGACATTAAGGCACAGGGTTGAGTAAGGCATAGCATTAAGGTACAGAACGGAATCATGGATTGAATCACACCAGAAAAACAAAATGTAGTCTTCGTTTCCTCAGAAATAATGAATTTAGGAAACAGTGTGCAAACATTCATGCCTATTTGCAGCTTATCGTTTATTTTTAGGGGTCTAAAAATATTTGCAAGTCAAAGCAGACATTGCTCTTTTGCTGCCTTAGAACTTCCTTCAACTCTGATGTAGTATGTTCACTGAGAAGCAGGGAAGAACATTTGAAGGATGGCCTTAGGAGGTGATGGGAAAACATCGTTCTTCTCTATCTGAGCAGAACTCAAGAAGGTCTGTCATGACAGGAGGCTGAAGGGCTATGGTCAGGGAGGGAGAGAACAGTGTTCCAGAAGAAAAGCTCTTACTTTTACCATATAAAAAGTTCAGGTGGATTTGAAACCTTTATCACAAGCCTCCCATACCTCATAAGTGATCCCTTCACACAGTATAAACAACAAATCCAAGAATTCTTAAATAAATTCTTAAATATTTAATAAATAAATAAATTCTTAAATATTCATAAATATACCCAGTAGTGGAAGTAAATGAGGGGTAGTGATGACAGTAAACAGGAGAGAAGTTATTGAATATAAAAAAGTGAACCGGGGGTGCTTGGGTGGCTCAGTCGGTTAAGTGTCAGATTTTTGATTTCGGCTCAGGTCATGATCTCACGGTTTGAGAGTTTGAGCCCCGTGTTGGGCTCTGCACTGAGAGCATGGAGCCTGCTTGGAATTCTCTGTCTCCACTTCTATCGCCCCTTCTCGAATCCTGCTCTCTCTCTCTCTCAAAATAAATACACTTTAAAAACTTAAAAAAAAAATGACCTGGGATGGTGTACAATAGCAATCTGCACTAACAGAATAGAGAATTAAAAAAACAAAAATCTCATAGACATGGAAATTTCCTATGTAATTGACATGGCATTCCAAACCGCTGGCAAAAGATAAATGATTTAGTACATGATGCTTGTGGAGACCGACCCGAAAGCTGGCTCAGGTAGGCGTTAGCTCATCCAACACCCAAAATTCTCCATCAGATGTCTCCATTCTTTGATATTCATATTTTCTTAAATTAATATAAAGTGCCATGCAGACTAACACAGAGGCTCACATCTTTTCCAGTAATATTACTACCCTAAGACCCATACATATAGAAATTCTAAAGTCACTGTTGGGTGTTTAGACATGCACATATGTATGTATGTATGTATGTGTCCACAGAAAAAGTATTTCATATTCACAGTAAAAGATCTGGACTGAACTAGTGGATGATAACCCGAAAGGGCAGAGTAGTGAAGGGAGGGTATGGTAGAGGCTGTGAGTTGTCCCATCTCTATTGGTTCTTTGTTATGGCACTGATTCTTAGCTCTGACCCACATCAAAGTCACTATAGAGCTTTTTTTAAATGGGTAATCCCAAGCCCTGCTCCCAAAGATGCTGATTTCATTGATCTTGAGAGAGGGCATGGTTTTTTGTCTGTTTTTAAGTTTCTCAGGTGATTCTATTGCATAGCCAGCTTTGAAAAACACTATTCTATGACAAAGTTTTGTCTGGGAACACTGCTATCCAACTGATATATTTCCCAGTCTCCCTTCTAGTTTGTCTTGGCCACGTGTCTGAGTTCTGATCATGAGCTGTGAGCAAAAGTGATAAATGCAATGCCAGGTTGTGCCTTTAAGTTTCTATCTATCTATCATCTTTCCTTCTCTCTCTCTCTCTCTCTTTCTTTCTTTCTTTCTTTCTTTCTTTCTTTCTTTCTTTCTTTCGTCTCTATTTATTGAGAGAGTGCAAGCAGGGGAGGGGCTGAGAGCGAGGGAGGGAGAGAATCCCAAGTAGGCTTGGCATGGAGCCCAACACTCACGACCATAATCAAGAGTTGAACATTTAACTGACTGAGCCACTCAAGCGCCCCCAGGTTGTGCCTTTAAAAGGAAAGAAACATGTCATTCTCCTCTTCATTTTTCCCTTCTTCTTGTAGGTTGGAATATGGATATGACAGTGTAAATGGAAATAGCCATCTTAGACCAAGATGGAAGCCATGAATTGACAATGGCAGAGCCACAAGACAGGAGGAACCTGGGCCCGCAACACTACGCGGCCACCATATCAGCCCTGGATTGCTTACTAGTAGATTTGGTTGTGAGAGAATTAAGATTCTACCTTCTTTAAGTCTCCGTTGTTTTGACCTTTGTTAAAGCAACTTAATGTTTACACAACCTAATGTTATATAATGTTTATAATGTTTACAAAATGAACTTGTTTCATTTCTTACTTCCTAGGTTTCTGTATTGTTTGCATGTTTTAGAACATGTATAATTACTTTAAAAATTAGAAATGTACATATCTATAGATAGAAAGTACCTGGGTCAAGGAGAGAATAAGAAGTGCAGACGTCAGATACTGGTTTTCTGATATCCCAAAATATTCCAAATTATTTATACTTTCATACACAGAAAATTGACAAATATTTATTGAGGACTGGTCATATGAAAGAAACTAAGGTTATATGAATAACTATGTTGCTGTTTTTAAAAGCACCACATTTACTTAATTTACTTATGAGTAACAAGTTAATTTCAACAAAACAATACCATCTATACTTTTCAAGTAATATTGTTAATCTAAATTTCATTGGTTTGAAGTTTTGTTTGTATTTAACTTGATAAAATTTGTTTTGCTTCACAGCTGTATAGAGGCTATAAGGAAAAAGACTTAGGGTTAGAAAGAGATTAGGGTCTAGACCTTCCCACTAAATGCCTGTGTGACCTTAAGCAAGTCCCTTCCCCTCTCTGGGCTTCAGTTTCTCTACTGGCAAGTGAGAGTGATGGACCCCATGATGTCTACAGAATCATTCCCTGACGTGAGATTCTTGATTTTAACATAGGAAAAAAGCCCTCCTGAAGTCCAAGTGTCACATTGCCCCCTTCTGGACCTTTGTAACATTCACCTGAATGAGATTATTAAAAACCCATAAGCCTACACGATGATGCTGAATATATTTTAGTCCAACTCCTTCCCCCTCACAAACAATTTAGAAAACCCAGTTTGAGTATTTTCCAATAGAAGTAATAGAAGACGAGCCAGGAAAGAGAAAGGGCAAAAAGCATTAAAGGAGCAGGTGCAGGTGTTGATATGGTGGTGGGGGTGGACTCAGGACACAGTAGTTATCTCCATCTCTTCCCCCAATATAATAAGTGGTATTGGCTGGTCTTTATCAAATGCCTACTATGTGCCAAAAACCAATTTTTTAACCCATTAAAAAAATCCTTCCAACAATTCTTCCAGCCAGGCCAAGAACATCTGTGTCCTGAGCGGCTCCTGATTATTCCCACAATTATGCCCTTTTTCCTCTAAGTCTTTCCCATCCTATGAAGATGGTTCCTTTCTTATTTCCTTCTAGAAGCATTTTTGACCACTTCATACGGCCCCACTACTATCCTGGAGCACTTGAGACCTGCATCTCATAATCTGGTCCTTGACTTCATGATTTTTCCATCTCGTGGGAGTCAAGCCTTCCCACAAACTCTCCTTGAGAGCAGGGTCCATGTGCAGGGCATCACGTCCACCCTCTCCCATTCCCCATATGGGGCTTGACTCACAAGATGACTATCTCTACTGCATCCTCCAACTACATCCTCTGTAGAGGAAATTGCTTGTACTTTGGGTAGCAATCGCTCATATTTACTCTAAAGTAGAAAAATCAAGCTTCTGATTTTCTTCTCCAAATGTGCTTCTTTCACATCTTGGTAAATTGCAACACATCTTTATAGCTGAAGCCAAAACCCTTGATTCTTCTTTTTACCTTATGTCTTGTGTTCAGTTTGTCAGCAAATCCTCTTGGCTCTACCTTCAAAATATATTCAGAACGGGATCATTTTATCCCATTATTACCCAAATCACAGTATTTGATTCAATCACATTATTTGATTTAATCACATTATTACCAGAGTCCAAGCCACAGCCAGGTTTAATTGGATTACGGTTGTGGTCTTCACAGCTGGTTTCAGAGCTTCTGTCTTTACCTGCCCCCTGCCGACCCCCAACATGGTCTGTCTTGAACACAACATCTGGGAAGATGCTTCTAAAAGATGTCAGAGCAGGGACGCCTGGGTGGCTCAGTCAGTTAAACGTCTGACTCTTGATCTCATCTCAAGTCGTGATCTCATGGTTCATGAGATTGAGCCGCCCCATGTTGCGCTCTGTGCTGACAGCTCAGAGCCTGCTTGGGATTCTCTCTCCCTCTCTCTCTACCTTGCTCCCCACTGGCATGCACATGCTCTCTCTCTCTTTCTCAAAATAAATCAACTTACAAGTAAATAAATAAAGGATGTCCAATCACTTCTCCATTCAAACCCTTTTGGCGGCTTCCTTTCTTCCTCAGAATAAAAGCCAAGACCCTTAAAATGGCCTTCAAAGCTCTGCCCAAGGTGATTCTCCTTCCGGCATCATCTCCAGTCTCCCTTTCACCTACTCCACTCCAGCCACACTGGCCTTCTCGCTCTTCCTTGAGGGTATCAGGCCTGCTCCTACCTTCTGCAAACTCCTCCTTACCCTTTAAGGATCACTTTAAGTATTACCTCTTTCAGGAATCTTCCCCATCTGCCCACCTTAAACCTGGTGGAGTTCTCGTTTGTACTTCCAACATCTGTGGCTAGTACTGTGATTTTCTCCATCTTTTTGTACTATTATGACTTCTACATCAGACTTTTCATCTCATCAGATTGTAAACCCATTAAGGGTAGTAATTGCGTTTGACTTATTTAAACTATATTCATAAGAGCTACAGTAATCAAGATGGTGTATAAGGATAGACCAAAAGATCACAATAAAGAGTCCAGAAATTGACCTACACATACATGGTCAGTTGTTTTTCCACCAAGGCACCAAGCCAATTTAATGGGGAGAAGGAAGTCTTTTTTTAACAAATGGTGCTGAATCAACTAGATGTCTGTGTAAATAAAAGTTGAACCTTGACTTTTATCCTATACCATACACAAAAATGAATTTGAGACGGATCATTGACTTAAAACCTAGGACCAAAAAGTTTCCGGAAGCATACACAGGATAATAAATCCATGATGCTGAAGTAGGGCAAGCTTTTTGGACTAGATACAAAAAGCACAAACCATAGAAAAGAAAAAATTTGCTTAGTTCGACATCATCAGACTTAAATTTTTCTGGGCTATCAAAAGATACCATTAAGAAAACCAATAGAGAAATCACAGACTACACTAAAAATCTAGGGCTCTAAACAGCATCTGGCACACAATACATGCTCAATTAAGTATTTGTTGAACAAATGTATAAAAGACCTGCCTCCTTCTTGTCACAACATACAGCTATCCTGACAGGTGCAAGAGATGTCAACACTCTGACTGTTGAGTGGGCAGTGCCGGTTAGAGGGAAAATCTATCCTACTGGAGGGAAAGAAAAGTTATCAAGGCTATTTATCAGTTGAGATAAAATGTGTCAAGCCAGCAAACTCAAGAGCTTGTCTACAGGTTACAAGGACCTGTAGTGAATCACACAAAATAAGGAGTCGGTAACTGCAGAACATTCACATGAGTAAATTAGCTAAAAATACAGGTGGAATTTCACCAAATGGAGCAGGACGCATATACCTCCTTCCTCATTGCCTCAGTAATGCCAATGATGTTATAATGAGAACTAGAGACACTGAAACTAGCAAATGATGGTGAAGCTACCAATGTTCTACCTAGAGGAAGTGGGAGGAGTTTTATCAACAAAACAAGGGGTCAGGAAGGAAAAAAATTTCATTGGGTAAAAAGGGTTAAATTGATCCTATATGCTTAAGAAACTGCTTCTGGGCATGGCATAGACCGAGGCTAAACATACATTCTGGTTTGCATAAGACTGTCTAAACATGTCCTGATGCAATTAACAGTAGCTGCTTTTTCACTCTCAAAAGTGTCCTTGTTTCCATATATAATATGATCATCCTACTTATATGTGGCATTCCTTCCTCTTACTTTGTTTTCTTCTTCCTCTTATTTGGGTAGTCACTGAGGATAAAAATAATCACGTAGTTGCATATCGGTTGTATTATTTGTTTTACCTATTCGCATCACTCTCTGGAAGGAACCTCAGGCCAAATGAAAGTGAGTGTTCATTCTGATGACCAGTGTAAGACTGGGTTGAGGAACTATACAAGCTGGTGTTTAAATTGCTTCCCTGCTCCCTACTCTAAACAGGTGAGCTGGGCAGGGGGAGTCTTCAGTGTTATTATATAGTTCTATTTTATTCCGAAAAGCACCAACTTTTTAATCAATATTTTAACCCAGAATTTAATTTAAACCACAATATATTATTCATCAGGACTCTCTTTTAAAGACATGGAAACTGAGGGGACCCTGGGTGGCTCAGTCGGTTAAGCGTCCGACTTTGGCTCAGGTCATGATCTCGCAGTCCGTGAGTTCGAGCCCCACGTCGGGCTCTGTGCTGACAGCTCAGAGCCTGGAGCCTGTCTCAGATTCTGTGTCTCCCTCTCTCTCTGACCCTCCCTGCTTCATGCTCTGTCTCTCTCTGTCTGAAAAATAAATGTTAAAAAAAAAAAAAAGACATGGAAACTGAGGCATGGAATGATCTAGTTAAATGACTTGTTTGGGATCATAATCTAGGGTAAAATTATCAGATGAGACTCCTATTTATGATCAATTTATTTTCAGTTCGCCCTCACCACCATCATTCATTCAACAAACACGTATTAAACACCTATTATGTGCCATCAACGTCCTCTCCATACGATGCGTTATTCAGGACCCTAAGTCCCGGAGAGTCACTGCATACGCATGGTCTAACATAGGCAATCTGTTGCTGAGAAAAGAATGTCAGGTGCTAATGTTCAATGTTTGAAGTAAGTTCCATGCTTCTACTAAAAAAAAAAAAAAAAAAAAAAAAAAAAATTGGCCAGAAGGAACCTGCAGTTCTACAGTAAGACAAATCTTTTTTTTTTTTCAAGTTTATTTATTTTTGGAGAGAGTGAGAGAGAGAGAGAGCACAAGCAGGTGAGGGGCAGAGAGAAGGAGAGATGGAATCCCAAGCAGTTTCCGCACCATCAGTGCAGAGCCAATGCAGGGCTTGAACTCATGAACTGCGAGATCATGACCTGAGTTGAGATCAAGAGTTGGACACTTGGCCGACTGAGCCACCCCGGTGGCCCTGCAGTAAGACAAATCGTACTTGTACTCCCAATTTGTACTTTAGGGGTCCAAGCAATAGTGGGTTATGGAGCACTTTGATGGGCAGAGGGAAGAGGTTCTTACATCCAGTAATGGAAATAACATTCAACCTTTCTACTGTATCTTTCTAATCTAAATATCTTTTGTAAGTCTCAAAAAGAATCCTTCAGGGGCACCTGGGTGGCTCAGTCGGGTAAACATCTGACTCTTGGTTTCAGCTCAGGTCATGGTCTCACAGTTCGTGAGTTCGAGCCCCATGTTAGGCTCTGCGCTAAGAGCATGGAACTTACTTGGGATTCTCTCTCCCTCTCTCTCTGCCCCCTCCCTGGCTCTTGGTAGCTCTCTCTCTCTCTCTCTCTCTCTCTCTCTCCTTCTCTCTCTTAAAATAAATACATAAACTTTAAAAAAAGAATGTTTCATGATGCTGCTCTTTTACATGATAAAACCAACTACAGTCTTTAATTAGTATTTTGAATGACTCATACATTTACATTAACAGCATCACCTTTGGTGTCTTTGATTCCTGAGCCAATTGATCTGCCACAGCTTTGAAATCTCAGACAGCAATCCATTCATATTAACCTAATTTGAAAATAAATCAACTGCTTTCCAGCCCTCTGAATTATGAGGGCTCCTCTCTGTTCTGGTAACCTCTGGAATGGAGTTGGTTTTTAAAGGTAGAAAACAGCTCTTTGCCATAGTAATCATTTAACAAAATGAAACAAGCACACATAAGAAGAGGGTTGTTTCTTCTTAACAGCTCAAGCTTCAAAATCAATTCATATATACATAAATGGCTGCTACTAAGAAAATTTCTAGGTAGGTAGCTAGGTACTATGGATAATGGGAACTTTAAAATTGCATTGAAATTTACTAGATGATCTCAATTAACTATTGTGGTCTTTGTTTAATAATAATTGTTACAGCAATAATAATAGCTAGCTCTTATATATTACATATTACATGGTAGGCAATATCTTATGTGCTTTATGTGTACTAACGATTTAATCTAGAAGTCTGGGAGGTAAGTATTAATATCTCTACTTGACAGAAAAGGGAGGTTTAATCAGCATAGGGAGGTCATCAGGCAACTCTACCCATCTGGGATTCAAACCCAGTCAGTGAGGCTTCAGTCTTGGGCATCTTAACCACTATAAAGGGCTATATATTTATTTCCAGAATGTTCTTACAACAGTGAAGTACATTTTTTTGTTTAGGGTTTAACATTTGGCATAAGGAAAGTTGAATACGTTGTTATATCCATCTCTAGTCTAGTACAAAGCAGGCTTTCAATAGGTGTTGTGGGTGAATGAATGAGTTAATTAAGTCTAGAATTATCATAGGCTTCCTCTTAGTTACCTCACTGTCTATTACCAATAGTTTCCTTCTTCCTCTTCTTATTGCCCACCCTCCACCCTACCAACTTGGTTAATGATAAATTTATCCTGTCTTCCCTCTGCTAAGTCCTAACCAACAGGCTTGTACTTCTCATCTTTCAGTGATCGGACATCCTGCTGAGAACACACAAAGGCAGCTGACAATCCAGGGGGGTCTGTCAGCCCAGAAGAAGCACCAGGGTCACTGAGAAGAAGCAGAGATTGTCCATTTGGGGAGCACAGGGACTTCTAAGACTGAAACTCTCTTGCCTCATGCCCCAAGATCTGCACCAGCCATAGGATGCTTCACTTATTCATTCAACATTTACTGAGCCTCTCCCAAATGTCAACTGTGCCCGACATCAGACACATCAGACACATAAGACATTGAATGAGAAAGACATTGTCTTACTTTTTACTGTGATCACTACCTCTCCCACAACAGCTCCACAATCATGTACTCTTATTCTCTTAATCTCTTCATTATTCATCTCCACGTCTTTTGGGGATGCTCTCTCTCTCTCTCCACTTACTACCTGCATGGAGATCATTATTCATTCATTTATGTATTAGGTGAGCACCTACTATGTGATAAAGACTGTTCTAGGTGTAGGGGATATGATAATGAGCAACGTGGAAAGCATTTCTGTACTAAAGGGGTTCATAAAAACCTCCAAGACTATCTATTCATTCAAGACTATCCCTCATTCTTTCAGTTTCCTTAAAGAACATAAAATTACATAAAGTAACAATTACAACAGTATGTTGCATTTTTAACACATACAGATGTAACAATTATAACAATAATAGCAAAACAAAGGGGGGATGGGAATGGAGCTATAAAGGAGTACAATTTCTAGACCTCACTGCAATTATGTTAGTATAAATTTAAACTAGGTTCTGATAAGTTAAAAATATATTTTAAGCCCTAGAGTAACCTTTCAGAAAATAACTAGAAATATATAGTTAAAAATCATTAAAAGGCTATCTATATGTAGAAGAATGAAGTTAGACCTCTACCTCACGCCGTAAACAAAAGTTGTCTCAAAATGCATCAAAGACCCAAATTAAGAGCTAACACTATAAAGCTCTTAGAAGAAAGCATAGGCATAAATCTTCACAACTGTGGGTTAGGCAATCATTTGTCAGCCTGTGACAAAAGTACAAGCAACAAAAACAAAAATAGAAACTGGTCTCATTGATTAAAAACTGTAATGCTTCAAAGGATGCCATCGAGAAAGTGAAGTACAAGCTGCAGAATGGAGGAAAAAAATTTTTTTGCAAATCATGTATCTGGTAAGGGACTTGTATCTAGAATCTAGAAATAGAACGCAATAATAAAAAGATAAATAATCCAATTAAAAACCTGCAAAGGACCTGAATAGACATTTATCTAAGAAGATACATAAATGGTCAATAAACATATGAAAAGATGCTCAACGTCATTAGTCACCAGGGAATGCAAAATCATAGTAAGACCTCTTCACACCCACTAGGATGGCTAGAATCAAAAAGACATACTAACAAGTGTTAGCAAGGATGTGGAGAAACCAGAACCCTTGTATCCTGCTGAGGGGAATGTAAAATGGTTCAGCCCTTTGAAAAACAATTGGTCAGTTTTTAAAAACAGCTGAATATAGTTATCAGCAATTTCACTCCTCGGTATATACCTGTAACAAATGAAAACATATGTCGACACACAAACTTTTATACAAGTGTTCCTAGCAACATAATTCATAATAGCTAAAAAGTAGAAACACCCAAATATCCATCAACTGATGAAGGGATCAATAAAATGTGGTATATCCAGGTGATAGAATATTATTATGCCATCAATAAAAAGAATTGAAGTACTGACATTATGCTGTGACATAGACAAACCTTGAAGACATGGTGCTAAGTGAAAGAAACCAGTCACAAAGGACCACATATTGTATGATACGATGTACGTAAACTGTTCAAAATAGGCAAATCTTTAAAAAGAGAAAGCAGATTAGTAGTTGACTGGGGTTTCGGGGAGGGGTTGGGAATGCTGTTAGGCAGAGCAGTGTTTCTTTTTAAGATTGATCGTGGTGATGGATGCACAACTCTGTGAATGTATGAAAAGCCATTGAATCGTATACTTTAAATGAGTAAATTGTATATTTAAAATATATCTCAATGAAGCTACCAAAATACACTTAAAATAATGAGAGGAATTAAAATGTTACACTAGAAAATATTCACTTAATGCAGACTACCCAGCCAGCTGCCTCCAAATCTTTTTCCGTAACTACCTCGACCATGTTTGGGATTAAATATCCTTCTGCTCCCAGACGATTCATGTTCTCTTTCCGGCCATTTATATCTCTACCTGTAACTTCCATTCCTGTTCACATTCTTAATAGCTATCTCCCCTTTCTTGCCTACAGGTCTTTGCCCAGACTGTCTAAATGCATAGAGTAAAGAATTATGCAATCCTGGAATGTTAGAAATGGAAGACATCTCCATGCTCCTCTCTCCCACCTCTTCATTTCAGAGATGAGAGGACAAAGGCCCAGAGAGGTTATATGACTTGTCCATGGTCTCCAAAATACTTTGTCCTTGCTCACCTTCCCCCAAAAGCCCTCTTTAATTAAGCAAATGTTTCCTTATCTTTCTACCCAACCTCTGATACTTTTCTTTACCGCATTACTCACAGGTATCAAATGCGTTGATTACAAGACATCATTCACATTTAAACTCAAATCTTGCATACCAGAGGATAAAAGCAATTCTTTGATCTCTGTAGCCACTAAATCTGCTCTCAGCTGCTGCAGCTTTTCATTTGTTGTTACGAGGAACAATTCAAAATTCACAGGAGGCTGGCTCCTATGAGCTCCAAGTTGACTCCTGGCTTGGACAGCCAGGAGAAGACATAGGGATCAACTCCCTGCCTGGTTTCCATAAAGGACACCCCCTCAACTCACCTCACAGAGAACCATTCCTAAGGTCTTCATAAAAGAGCACTTTAGTGCATGTAAAATATAGCATCTCTACATTTTTAAATGCTCTCAGGAAAGAAAATGGTAACAAAGGGCATTTACATTTCTTTATCCATTTATACCTAGAAGTATACCGGGATCAAAGATTAAGTTGCTTTTTAAAAAACAAGTTAAGTATTCATCTTGATGGGAAACAGAAAAGCTTCTAGGGGGGCAGGAAATTCATAAATCATGCAGTCATTCTGGACTTTACATGAAGAGAAAATACATCAAAACCCCACTGGCCTTTCATCTGAAGGGAGCCTGGTATATAATGATGTAAATCCATTAATGAACACGAGTTGTGGAGTCAAAAATCACACAGGCCTACCTGGCTTGGAAAAGCGAAATAAACTGCTCTGAAAAACAGTATGGAGGTTCCTCAAAAAATTAAAAATAGAATTACCCTATGACCCAGCAATTGTGCTACTAGGTATTTATCCAAGGGACACAGGTGTGCTGTTTCAAAGGGGCACATGCACCCCAATGTTCATAGCAGCACTATCAACAATAGCCAAAGTATGGAAAGAGCCTAAATGTCCATCGATGGAGGAATGGATAAAGAAGATGTGGTATATATACACAATGGAGGATTACTCAGCAATCAAAAAGAATGAAATCTTGCCATTTGCAACTATGTGGATGGAACCGGAGGGTATTATGCTAAGCGAAATTAGTCAGTCAGAGAAAGACAAAAATCATATGACTTCACTCATATGAGGACTTTAAGATACAAAACAGGTGAACACAAGGGAAGGGAAGCAAAAATGATATAAAAACAGGGAGGGGGACAAAATACAAGAGACTCATAAATATGGAGAACAAACTAAAGGTTACTGGAGGGGTTGTGGGAGGGGGGATGGGCTAAATGAATAAGGGGCACTAAGGAATCTACTCCTGAAATCATTGTTGCACTATATGCGGACTAACTTGAATGTAAATTAAAAAAAAATAATAAATTAAAAATAATTAAAAATTTAAATATTAAAAAAAAAGGAGAGTCAGGGCCTTCCCACGTCTGACTGTGTCTCTCCTGCTCCAAGAACTGCTTGGCACAGGCTTCTGCACAGAGGACCTTCGTGATTGAGGAAGAGAAAGGCAAGTGTAATTAGAGACACTTTGTTCCCTAGAGCGGCACCGTTTGGGGGCTGATTGAGGGAGTGATTACACAATGCTGAAGAGGCAGGTTAAGTGCTGCCCACCAG
The DNA here is from genome assembly GCF_028018385.1 of Neofelis nebulosa. Lineage (NCBI taxonomy): Eukaryota > Metazoa > Chordata > Mammalia > Carnivora > Felidae > Neofelis > Neofelis nebulosa. The sequence goes on along the minus strand of NC_080782.1, from coordinate 35,194,690 downwards.
GGAGCCAGGAGGCTTTGGAAGCCAGTTCTGAGAATTACATACTGTTCCATAGTGCTTGCTAATTGACCCGGTATTTCTGGATGAAAAAATTTCCCCAAGGAGTGGTGTTAAAGTAGATAATGAGGATCTCTCATCTCACAGAGCAGTTCAGAAGCAGAGTTTGAGCTCTGGAGACTAGATATTATTTCAGTGCATCAAATGGCAAGAAGATCACCGATTGAACACGAAACGATTCGGTAGGTGCATCAAGGTTTCTACTGTGATTCTCAGCCCACACTTTGCTCTCCCAGCCCTGTACTACCTTAGTTGGAATAATTTTATGAATTATTTATAATTGTAAAGATAAGGCGTGTATAGGCGAACAGCCATAAGGTCCACGAAATGGGCACATTTCTGAGAGTTTCATGAAAATAGTCACTATTCACTGAAGCAGGGATCTAGTCATACATAAGGAAAGATATCTGCCAAGTGCAGGAAAAGTTCTGGACCCACGAGTTCCCAACCGTTGACAGTGAAATGAAATTGGGCTGAAGGTGGAGAATCCGAGGAGCTCTATCATATTTTACTCTGTATACTTCTGCGTGTGCCGTTTTTACAATGATCACCACAGAGATTTTCTTGGCTTACGGGCTAAAAATATACATTTATCTCCACCAATATCTGGAGGTTGTGGCCTGTCTCTGATGACCATGGATGTAAAAGTGACTCCTCCCCGATATGGTAAACCACTCCCCCCACCCCGGACTGAGATGGTCTAGTCCAATACTCCAAAGTCGCGATTTTTAAAAGTTTGCAATTCAGAAATAAGATGGCTTAGAAAGAAATGAAACCTGACACCACATTAAATCAAGTGGTTGAAATGGTGACATTGCTTATACAGAATAGATTCCCAAACAGAAGTAGACACTCAAATATTGGTGATGAACATACATGACACTTAGGGAGCCAGTATCCTGCACTGGGCCTGGAAGACCATGGAGAGGGAGCTAAGCCTCTATTCCAGAAGGCATCTGTAAATATTTTCTTGTTTGTTTCTCTTGAAGCTGAGGCTTTGGGAATCCTGAAGAAAACAGTGCAATGAGCCCTGGGCCCAGGATCATGGGGAAAATTCTCTTCTCAGTCCCTGATGCTTTGGAATATTCAGGAACAATCCCAGAGATATATTTAGCTGTTGCCTGGGGCTTTGTTCCCAGACAGAGTTGGGGGCTGGGAGTGGGTGGTGCATGACGCTGGGAGAAAGAAGAGTCTCTGTCAGGCGGCATCTTCTCTTTTGTGCCACTGAGCAGGAGTCCCAGAGTGAGTAAGGGGACCAGGTTACCTCTGCATGGAGGAGCACGTGCCAGGGGGGGACAAGCGATGGGTGAGAGGATTGGGAGGCCCTGCTGAGCCCTCCTCTCCTGAGCCAACCTGAGTCAGCAGCCTCATGACAGCTGTGCTGAAATGGTGGTCGTGTCGGAGGCTGAATCTGGTCTTGAGGATTTCAAAGTCTGTGAGGGTCCCCAGAGGAGGGCATTTTAAAACACTCTTTGGAGCCTGGACGAAGTGCAAAACATCGAGGGACTCTGCAGGGGGAACAGATGGGAGAGGTGTGCCTGCCTCAGAGGGGCAGTAGCACTCCAAAGGCAGAGCTTGGCCAGTACCCTGTGGGCCCGGTCAGAATCTAAGCGCCATCGAAGGTTTCTCTCTTCCCTTCACCTAGTCCTGTAAGCCCCCCCACTTCAATACCACCCCAGTCCTTTCACCCATCGGCCTGACTCCTGCACGACTGGATCCCACAGCAGATGGAGAGGCACATGCAGGGACGAGCCAATAAAAGTCTTAAAATATTTTGAAATTTAATCTTTTTCAAGGCATCTCAATAATCATCATAACAAAAATCAGAACATGCACTTTATTAGGCATTTTATGGTTATCTTTGCCTAAATTCTAAATTGCATGTTAGGCTGATGAGGGCAATTACCCCCTAATGGTCTAAATCCTGCCCTGGACCTAGCTGACTGAAACAGCCTCCTGACAGCCTTTCCTGCATGCTGTCTTTCCCAGCTCCACTTTATCCTCCAGGAAACCATCTACAGGAGCTTTCTAAAATTTAGGTATTACTGCTCTGCTTAAACGAACTTCACTAAAATGAATATGGAACAGGGGCGCCTGGGTGGCTCAGTTGATTAAGCATCCAACTCTTGGTTTCGGCTCAGGTCATGATCTCACGGCTTCGTGGGTTCGAGCCCCACATTGGGATCTGTGCTGGCAGTGCGGATCCTGCTTGGGATTCTCTGTTTCCCTTGCTCTCTGCCCCTCCCCTACTCGTGCTGACTCTGTCTTTCTCAAAAGAAATAAGTAAACTTTTAAACAAAATTTAAAACGAATATTGGGTGGAATTCAATCTCCACTGCATGGTCTAGAAAGCTCTTCACGATCTGGCTTTTGGTTTTATTTCTAGTCTTATTTCTCATGTCCCCTGCTCCCACTTGCCCCACTCCATATGCCCTGATAGGATTCAGGGCATGCTACCCCAAATACGGCACCTTCATATATTGAGTATTTTAAGCAGGAGAGTCCGTTTGACTTCCTTCTCCCCTGAAACATGCTATAAAATCTTCAGGTGAGGGGTGCCCTCCCTGTACCTGAAGAAAAGGAGCATCCTTATCTCTGAAGACAAGGGGCACCAGTTAGAATCCTAACAATTAGGCCTTGCTAAGCTTCCCCCAATTTATACACTTACCTCATACAGTGGTCCCTCCTTATCCTTGGGGGATGTGTCCCAAGACCCTGAGTGGATGTCTGAAACCACAGAGACTACTGAGCTCTGTGGATACTATGATATTTCTTATATGTGTATATCTATGATAAGGTTTAATTTATAAGTTAGGAACAGTAAGAGATTAACAGCAATAGCTCATAATAAAATAGAACAATTACAACAATATGCTGTCATAAAAGCCATGTGCATGTGGTCTGCCAAAATATCTTACTGGACTATACTCACCTTTCTTGTGAAGATATGAAATGATAAAACGCCTGTGTGGTGAGATGAGGTGAATGACATAGGCGTGGTGACCTAGCATTAGGCTACCCTTGACCTTCTGCAGATAAGACAGAAGGAGAATCTTCTACTTCGGGGCCCCACTTGACCTCAGGTAACTGAAATCGTGGAAAGCAAACCCACGGATAAGGGGGGGACCACTGCACTTGACTTATCATAGTGTTCTTCCACGACTGTCCACTCCTCATCAAACCCAGCATAAAATACTCAGCTCTGTTTCTGTAGGTCTTCATTTCCTTGTAAAGGCTCCCATGTCGCATCAAACTTAGGTTGAACACATGTGTACATTCTTCTCCTGTTAATCTTTGTCAATTTACTTTTCAGACCCAGCCAAGGACTCTAGGAAGGTCCAGGAGCACTTTTCCTCCCCTACAGCGCTATCTTTGAGAACATCAAAATACTTGAGGGCCCACAAGCATCCCATGCTGCTTCACGCCTCCAAGCCTTTGTACATGACATTCCTTCTACATGGACTGTTTTCTTTAACCTGTTCCCCGTCGAACCTTCCAAACTCTACCCTGCTGTGCAGTCTTCCTCGACTCCTTTAAGTCTGTGGTACTCTCAGAGTATTTCATGCGCCTGTCTGTGCACATCTGTCTCTTGTGTGAACATCTCTATCTGTCTAGACAATAAGGGTACTGAGGGCAGGGAGGATGTTCTATTCACCTCTCTCTCTAAGTAGTGCCTGGCACATCATAGGTACTCAATACTTGTTTATGGAATAGATGAATGAGTAAACAAATTAAAACAGAGTTATTTTGTTGGTAAGCACAACAATTATTTTAAATTCTTGTTTTACAAGAGATTAATTCCATTCTTTTTCTTATTTCAATAGTCTAATGGTTAAAATTCTACTTATTATTCAAACTTCTCTTCTCTTCTCTTCTCTATACTTCAGGCAGAACACAGCTCTTCCTCTGGTATTTCCCACACGAACTCTGTGTTTTCCTTGAACATCTTCACATTCTGTCTAGTGTTTGTGCTACTTGTGTACATATTTGTCCTCCCTACTGGAATGTGGGGTTCTATGGGGCAAGTCCTCAATCTTATTAACTTCAGGATTCTGGACACCGAGTACCCAGGAGGAGTTCATAAATGCCACGTGAATTGATCTGAGTTGTGCAGATATTTTAAAGGGTAGTGTGGATCCCAGAAGATACAGAAATAGATATTTCTTTCATATACTTCTCTGGTGGAAAAACAACAGCAACAGCAACCACAACACTAAAACAACTGTTCTATGATAAAGAAAATATAAAGGCAAAAAAAAAAAAAAAAGAATTTGAAAACAACCAAACAAAATCCCAAAACTCTTTGAAGTATCTTCTCTTGAAACAAGGGCACATTTGTTACATGTGCCCCCAGCCGGAATAACTCTGGCTGGAAAATTTCTGAAACATTGTGGGTTTGGTGAGATGCCCTGTTGTTTTTCTACAACATTCTAAGGTTCCCAGTGAAGCACACCTCAAATGTGGGTAGACATTCCTAAGAAGGCTATTTGAGTTGGAAGCATCAGAATGTTTACAGACCAGCATTTGCTCCAGCCCACAGACAATAAAAACAGCCCAATTATGGCTTCCTTTTGGAAGGTTAAAATGATCACAGTAAGAATAAAAAAGGCTCCATATTCCTTTGTTTTTATTTTTAGGGTGTGATATGTTAGCAGCCTCCAGCAGAATTTGCTTTATTTTAAAGCATGCGAAATAATCCCTGCTCTATTTTCAAGACCTTCTCTGCACGTCTCAATTCCTCCAGAGCAGCTCTGCAAAATACACATCCATGCACTTGCCTTTTGCCCTTCTCCCCACTCCTTTCCTTCTTTATGTTTATACTTCCCCAGGGGAGCCAAAGCCAACACTAATTAGCAGTGAATTAAATCTTACCTCTAGGACACCAGAGGGTCAGTGTTTACCCAGGGTTCCAAGGCATCCCTGCTCTCCTTCCCACAGGCTCAGACTCATAGTTAAATATCCAGCCCTGAAGGGAAGTTCTGAGATCGGAATCAATTATGCAATTTATTCTTGAAGTTTTACTTTTCCTATCATAAAATATCTTTTTCCTGCCGGGGTAGTTTTACCTACCTAGCTTGCTAGGACTGGAACACATTTGCTCCTTACCTCTTTCAGCCTTTAAGACCCTACTGAAATATGACCTTCTTCATGTTTTCTTTGCTCTACTTACCTAGACAGTTAGTTGCTTCTTCCTCAGTCCCACTGAGTTCAATCTTGATATTCCCATATCTTATGTTCCATCTTGATATCCCACATCTTACATTCTATCAGTTCATATTCTAATTGTATTTTGTCTCTCTAGACTGATCTCTGCTGCTTATTTATCTCATATCTTCAATATTCCCCAGCATCTAACCCTAGGATATGAGAGGCACCAAATAAATATTTTTTAAAAGAAAAAGGATTAAGACATAATATGTGAAAGGCACTGTAACAGAAACTTATAAACTGCAAACTAATAGCACCTTTTGAAGGACATTTGAAAGAAGCCACACTTTCAGTTGGTGTTAGCATAGTATTGTTAGCATTTTATTCATTCTAACAGTGGAAAAAATAAAGGTACTTCTTTTAGGCGTTTACACTATACCAGATACTGTACTCTATTATGGATTTAATCATTGTAACAAACTCTGTTTGGTGATATTAAAATTCCCGTTGCACTGATGAATAACTAACATTTTAGAGAGGTGAAAGAATTTGTCCAAACTCAACGAGCTGGCAAGTAGCAGGGAGAGCAAGGGACCCAAGCCTACCTGACTCCATTTGCTGCCTCTATTTGGTGTATATTACTGTGGAACTTAATGCTCTAGGGAACCAGCAACCACCACGAAGTCCAGACTTGGGCATGACATGAATCAGCCATAGTAGCGAGGGCAGGCAGGAGAATCAGAAAGGAGTATTCTTTGTTTTTGGATAAACCACTGGGCCCGATCAACATCAGTAACAGTTAATACACAAATTAATTTTGTCTTCATTCCCAGATTCGTAATCGGCTTATCACCACTGCAAAGTAGCCAAATTGACTTGATGAAACTCTAGATAACTCTGTGCTTTTGAATGACAACCTATAGTGAGAAAGTTCAAAATGGGTCATGATTATTATCATTATTGCTAAATGAGTCCAAATGCCTCAAAGGAGGTTATAAATAAATAAGAGCAATGCTTGCTATACACGTACACGCCATAGAAAAAACAAGCTATACTTTAAGCTACAACCACAACTCAGGTCATTTTGGAATAGAATACCGATTGAAAGTTTGGCAGCCTCTACAAGAAAATGAAATTATAAGCCAATTTCACTCCCTAACCATAGATATCAAAAATGTAAAATAAAATAGTAGTACTAAATCAAATCCAACAATATATTTATAAAGGCATCTCTCAATAAAATGTCTCCCAAGAATATAAGCCTTGCTTAACAACAGAAGATGCACGAATTTTATTAAGCACATAAATTAATTAAAGGAGAAAAGCAAAAGGGTATCTCAGCAGGTGTAGAAAAAGCATTTGCTAAAACTGTACACTCATTATTAATAAAATATCAGCAAACTAGGTGCAGAGGGGAACTTGCTCAAGCAAGTTAAGCCTATCTACCAAAGACCTATAGCAAATATCTTTTTAAGTGGCTCAATATCAGAAGCAGTCTTGGGGTGCCTCGGTGGCTCAGTCGGTTGAGTGTCCAACCCTTGGTTTTGGCTCAGGTCATGATCTCACGGCTTTGTGGGCTCAAGTCCCACACCAGGCTCTGCGCTGGCGGCATGGAACCTGCTTGGGATTCTCTCTCTCTCTCCCTCTCTTTCTCTGCCCTTCCCCCACTCCTGCTATCTCTGTCTCTCTCAAAATAAATAAACTTTAAAAAAACAACAACAAGCTGTCTCTTCCTACAAAGTCAGGAAGAAAACAAGGATGCCTTCCAGTCCTGCTTCTATTCAATGTTTATTGGAACCTCTAGCCAATGAAAGAAGGCGATAACTAAATATTGAAAAGAAAGAAATAAAATTATTCTTATTTTCAGACACATATTTTAAACATAGAAAATCCCAGAGTCCCTACTCAGAAACCGTTAGAACTAATAAGTAGGTTTAACAGTGTTGCTAGACACAAGATTAGTGTAAATCCAGTAACATTCGTATTCACTGATAATACTCTGGTAACAATAAAGAAATAATATATATTCCATTGACAAGAGTAGCAATAAAATTCCTGAGAAACCTAAGCATAAATCCAATAAAGGAGCTGAGAGAGACATAGATTAGGAAAATTATGAAAGCTTATGGGAGAACATAAAAGAAGTTCTAATAAATGGGGGCGCCTGGGTGGCGCAGTCGGTTGAGCATCCGACTTCAGCCAGGTCATGATCTCCCGGTCCGTGAGTTCGAGCCCCGCGTCGGGCTCTGGGCTGATGGCTCGGAGCCTGGAGCCTGTTTCCGATTCTGTGTCTCCCTCTCTCTCTGCCCCTCCCCCGTTCATGCTCTGTCTCTCTCTGTCCCAAAAATAAATAAAAAACGTTGAAAAAAAAATTAAAAAAGAAAAAATAAAACCGCCACTTTGTTAAAAAAAAAAAAAAAGAAGTTCTAATAAATGGAAAGACACCATGTTTAGTAAAGGAATGCTCAACATCATAAAGATGTAAACTCTCCCCCAAACGAACCTATAAGCTTAAGGGATTCCAGTCAAAATCTCCACTGTTCTCTGTTTTTGCGTGGTGGTATGCTTAAAACGGTATATTTGGTCTTTTGTTCCATGGCACCCACGTGCAAGCAGACCTGTTTGAGTTTCACAACACAGACTGGTACTGCAAACATCTAAACCTTCTAAAAGAGGTATGAGCAAAACTATTACATATGGGTGGTTCAGAATAGCCGCAGAAACCCAGAGTTTTGAGCAATTTTGGACAAGGCAATGAGTTGTACTGGGCATGGAACTGGGGGGAATCTTTTTCAGCATTTCCATGAATTAGCCAAAACAGGAAATGTTCAGCAGATGATTGGAAACCTGACAAGTTGAAAAGTTGAGATGGGGTGTCTGGGTGGCTCAGTCAGTTAAGCGTCCGACTTTGGCTCAGGTCATGATCTCAGTTTGTGGGTTTGAGCCCCATGCTGGGCTCTGTGCTGACAGGTCAGAGCCTGGAGCCTGCTTCAGATTCTGTGTCTGCCTCTTTCTCAACCCTTCCCCCACTCGCACTCTGTCTCTTTGTCAGAATAAATAAACATTTTAAAAAACTAAAGAAAAAAAAAAGTTGAGAAAATCAAAATCTACCTCAGGAAGATTTCATAAAAATAAATGAGTTTTTAGGAAGGGGGAAGATAAGGTAGGAAAGGAAGTGCCAATGAGGACTTATAAGGAGAAAAAAAACTCCAAAATAATTGCCAACCGCACTGAAGGTGGTCAGGGATGGGGAGCATGGAATGACCTCGCAACAGCAGTCCTTAGAACCTTGAAGATATCAATCAGGCATCGCTGTTTCAACAAGCAACCTAGATATCAAAATCCAGGGTGCAGTTACTCCTAAAAGTGGCAGAAGGACATTGAAATGCTTAATCTCTTCAGCTATTTGATAACATTATTTCCCATGAGAAAATCTAAACAAAAATTGGTTGGGTTGACTGAGCAGGCAAATTATCTAGATTCTAAATCTTTCATTTCAAAAATAAAAGTAATAAGGAACTAAGGTTGTAGAACATTGGTGATGTCATTTAGAAAGGAGATACAGCTTTCCCCCACTTTCCAAAAGTAGAAGGTTTGTATGAAACCTTTCATAAGCTGACATGGCAGAAAGTGAAGGAGTAATTACCATTCATTTTTATGGGATTTTTTTTTTTTTTTAGCATTCCCAGACCCCCAAAATACCCTTCTTGGGCTTTTCTAATCCTTTGGGACACGTTTTGCTAGCAGATGCTCAAAATAAATTGCGACAAAGCACAGATGCTCACAGACAATAGCTCAAAGCTCTGTGATGCTCGTGTGCCCAGTGTAGTTCCCGAGGAAGGAGCTCGGTGTGGCCTCTGCCACTGTTCCAGGTGTACTGTCCCCATAGAGGCTCACGGCAAAGCCGATGCTGAATGCATGTTCACTTTTCGCCTTTTTTCATAAAAGCCAAAATCTTCTGCAGATTTCTCTCAGTGAGTGAAAACAAGTACCGATGTAGGTTTTTTGGTAAAAGCAGGATGGTGTAATGTGAACTTAGAAAAGCGGGGGATACCTATCACAGCAGAATGGGGGTGGGAGGGCTGGGGTTGAACCACCAACAGCACACTGTGTCAAAACTATTAACCTGTGACGTGCTGCTAGAATTTCTCAGAACACAAACCCAGGGACAGGTGAGTTACGCCTCACGGCCACTCTGCTCCTTGGACCAGAGATGTTAGGTCATTGAACATGTAAAGAATTCAGAACCCGGAATAAAACAAGTCTTTTCCTTCCGTGTCTTTCTTCCCTCCAGCCCATCAAGTACCGCTGACCTTCCATGCTGTTTAGGAAACGCCTTCCTTCTGCCAAAAATGAACGGCAAGTTGCTTGGCTGGATGGATATGCATGCGCTTTGTGACCTCATGTCAGTTTTCCTCTGCAGCCTTACTTCTTAACACATCCTCAGACCAAAGTGACCTGAGGCCGCAAGCAGATTGGCTGTTTCCTGGTTTCCCTTGATGACCCAAACACACCTATGGACTCTTAGGAACACAAAGTAGAGGACCCCCCACGATTATTTCATCTCTCACTTTGTATATGAGAAACAGATCCAGAGAGGAAAGAGACTTACTAACTGGTGGCCAGGGACAAAACAAGAACCAAGTTTCTTTAATTTGTTTGTTTCCACTGTGTCAGCCCAACAGAATATATGCATTTGTAAAACAAATTGTTAGGATTTTAAAACCGAGCTAAGGGGGAAAATAATAAAGAGTTAAGTAAATAGTTTTATTTTAAATCAACTCGAAAGAATATTTGGAAGATACAAATTTTTTCTCCTGATTAAGGAGGGCTTTATTACTAAATAGCCCAAGGTCACAGTCTACTACATTCTCCACAAGAGAATAATCTAGAAGATAAAATAATGTTTCTTCTCATATGCAAAATTTCTCTGATAAATTTTGTGACGGCAGAAAAGTATACCTGCCTTAATATGTAAGTGGCTTTCTAGTCTGCGTCATCAGTCCTCAAAACACTCCTAGGCCAAATCAATATCGTAGTATTGTATCCCATATTACGAAGTGGCATCACAGGCATTTGCCACACGTAATCTTGGCTTATTATTTATCGTATGGTTGCCTTCTATCTTATTAATAACTACCATTTAATAAGAGCCTACAGTAAATAGCAAGCGCTCAATAAGTGGAATGAACATAGCATTTGTCATTCAAACCAAGACACTTTTGAGAATAGAAGGGGTTGCTATTAATAATCACACTGGGACAACAGGTGCAAACCAGGGCTGTCGCTGGCAAACTGGGATATATGAGCACCCTATCAATAAGTGACGAGCCACTGCTGGCTGGCTCACTCAACATCTTTACTAACTCTTTTCTCCCTTCCTCGACTTCTGCTATAGAAGCTGGAAGGCCCCCGTGCTCTTTCTCCCCGACAGCTAGGGCTGGCCTGGAGACACAGTTCTGGCAAATGGGACCTTAGTAAGGGATTTTCGATATCTTATGCTTCCCGATAAAATGGCATAGTTGTAAGTGGCCCAGCTCCTTTCCCTTTCTTCCTGTGTGGACCTTGTCTGGAGGTTTCGTGGCCAGCTAAGCACACTGAAATGAGAACCATGAGAGCAAGACTTCAGAAGAATGGCAGAGCAGAAAGATAGCAATAAACTAGGTCTCTGATGGCAACTAAAACAAAGCTATCAATGGCTTCTCGCTATATATGAATTGTGTCTTCCCCAGAATTCACACGTTGATGCCCTAAGCCCCGGTGTGTTGGTATTTGGAGACAGGATTTAGGTTTAGATAAGGCCACAAGGGTAGGGCCCCCATGATGGGATTTGTGTCCTTAGGAGATCAGAGAGTTCCCTCTCTCTGCCATGTAAGGACACAGCAAGAACGTGGCCATCTGAAAGCCAGAGACAGTGCTCATCAGAACCCGAGCGTGCTGGCACCCTGGTTTCGGACTTCCCACCTCCAGAACTGTGAGAAAATCAGTTTCTGTTGTTTAAGGCTCCCGTTTTATGGTATTTTGTTATGGCAGCCTGAGCAGACCAAGACACCTATCTAGATCTCTTTTTCTACGTGAAAATAAACCTCTTTTAGCCAAGCTAATAAACCTCTTTTTATTCCTTGCAGCCAAAAGCATCCTTAACGTAGAATAGCTACTATTATTTGGTTCCAATTAGTTGATACAGATTTTCTTTTTTTTTTTTTTTTAATTTTTTTTTCAACGTTTTTTATTTATTTTTGGGACAGAGAGAGACAGAGCATGAACGGGGGAGGGGCAGAGAGAGAGGGAGACACAGAATGGGAAGCAGGCTCCAGGCTCTGAGCCGTCAGCCCAGAGCCCCACGCGGGGCTCGAACTCACAGACCGCGAGATCGTGACCTGGCTGAAGTCGGACGCTTAACCGACGGCGCCACCCAGGCGCCCCATATACAGATTTTCTTTAATCCTTACAACCGCCCTGAAAGTTGACTGCAATTTACCCTCATTTTTACGATGAAGAAACTGAACGCAAGAAGGACTTGATAACTTGTCCAAAGTTGTACAGGCAAGAAATATCAGTTGGATTTCCAGCTCAGGCCTCTCTGACCTCAGAGCCTGTGCCTCACACACAACAGATGCTGCTGTGTTATCTGGTCTCACGAGCAGGAGCCGTGAGTGTCGCAGGCAATCCCCCGAAAAGATGTTGCTAGAAAGAAGGATGAAAGCGAGATGATTCTCCCTGAACTTCTTGCCACCCTAAGCAATGTGAGGTCACTACCTTCACACTCTATTATGGAAGATTCTGTCAACATCAATGAAATGTCCAGTTGAGCAAACATTATTTTTAAGTGCCTGCCTACTTTATGCCAACCGTCTGAGGTGCTCGCCAAGAGCCATGTGGATGAGAATAAGTCATCCGCTGGCGGGACAAAGTAGATACATAAACAGACCAGTTAAATATAATGGACAAAGCAGTTGGCTAGAGATGCGCACAGGAGAGTGGGTGCTCAGAGAACAGCTAGCGTGTCGTGAATGTGTAGGGAAAACTTCCTGAAGCAGATGAGGCCTGAAGGCAAGCAAGTACTAAGGTAAGGAAACGTAGGTGAGGAAAACAGGGAAACGCGGCATCTAAAAATGTATTGTTGGGGCGCCTGGGTGGCTCAGTTGGTTAACCAACAGACTTCGGCTCAGGTCATGATCTCGTGGTTTGTGGGTTCGAGCCCCACATCGGGCTGTGTGCAGACAGCTCAGAGCCTGGAGCCTGTTTCAGATTCTGTGTCTCCCTCGCTCTCTGCCCCTCCCCCGCTTGTGCTCTGTCTCTCTCAAAATTGAATAAACGTTAAAAAAAATTAAAATGTCTTGTTGAATTTGAGGCATTTATATAAAGGGTGAGCAAATCTGTACCTCTTCGCTTTCTACACCAGCTCACGAACTGGTGGTGTTGATTATGTCCGAGGAGTATTTGTCTAAACTAAAAGCTCAGAAAAGTTTAAAAGGCTTTATTATTTTTAAATATTTATTTATTTTGAAAGAGAGTGCGTGTGAGTGCATGAGCTGGGGGGGAAAGGGGGGAGAGAACCCCAAGCAGACTCCACACTGTAGCACAGAGCCTGATGCGGAGCTCAATTTCACAAACCGTGAGATCATGACCTGAGCTGAAATCATGAGTCAGATGCTTAACCGACTGAGCCATCTAGGCACCCCAAGTTTAAAAGGCTTTAAAAGAAATCCTCATGATTCAATAAATATGATCAGAGTGTATTTTGTTAACCAAGAATGGAACTAATAGTCTGTATTTGAATCGTTGTCTCTGTGGGCAACGTTCACAAAATAATCTAGCATTTTGCACAAAATCTTGAACAGAAGAATTTTAAGTCACTGATCTGCAACTCACTGAATATTCTAGCAGTGTGACAAACAGGTTTAAGCCAAGAGCATCCTTACTTAGCATTGCTATATAGTAACCTTTGAAAGTGTCATGCCCTGTTTTCTATAGATATTAACCAATGCAATTGTTTTAGAGCTTTGGTAAATCTTTTTGACTTTCCTTGGCAGACAGCAGCCACCAGACCACACAGAATGGTTCTCACGTGGGTGTTATGTGCTACACAGAGTGACTCTTTTTTTTTTTTAATTTTTTTAATGTTTATTTATTTTTTAGAGAGAGAGCAAGAGAGACAGAGTGCAAGTGGAGGAGGGCAAAGAGAGAGAGACACACACACCCAGAATCCGAAGCAGGCTCCAGGCTCTGAGCTGTCAGCACAGAGCCCGTTGCGGGGCTCGAACCCACGAACAGTGAGATCATGACCTGAGCTGAAGTCGACACTTAACTGACTGAGCCACCCAGGTGCCCCCAGAAAGGGTGATTCTTAAGGAAGCCTGAGTTTAAGCAAGACAGAAGTACTCCTCTAAATGAACTATTAAATGTCTCCGGGCACAGCCAGCCACCCAGTCCACACTCTTCTGAATAACATCTTTGCTTCCTGGGATATAGTAACTCTCTGGCATGTGCAACATGACAGAACACAAAAACGCCAACACAAATTTGCCTCCATGCTACATGCAGTGCTCTGAGGAGACACGAATCCTCACTGGGGCTGCTCAAGGCTTAATTCCAAAACCGTGAAAGAGTTGCTAAGTGGCTGTTTCTGGACACACGTGTCCTGTGTGAGGAAAGCAGGCAGGCGACTGTCATGTACTGTGGAAGAGCCAAACTGGGTCAGATCTCTCAGGAGGAGATGGGGGAGATCAAAGCAGGCCAGACTTCTGAAAGTGTCTATACACAGAAGCTTTCTCACTGGCTTCCTAGCCTCAACTAATCACTGAGGCTGTGAGGAAAAACCAAAACATCAGGCCATTTCTCTTGGCCTTTGCTGTGCACGTGCCAAGATCCACACCTCCTAGCTTGGTGGCCTTCTGAGTCATGCCTCGCTACTTCCATTCAGGTTCTTGTCCATGCCACCCCCCACTCCTCCATCATATTTTCACACGAGTATTCCCTCATTCTGCTGAATCCACACTTTTCAGGTGCCATCTCCAGAATGCTTTTAATGCATAGGAAAAGATAAGACCTGTCTTAGTTGCAGGGGGACTTCTCAAATTCATGATGGGAGGAACTCTCTTTACACCTGCCCCAAGCCCAAAGGGTCCAGAAGAAAGGGCTGGCTTCCCAGACAATTAGTACTTATTGAGGGCCTAATTTGTAAGGCTCTGTGTTAGGATCAATACAGAAAAGAAAACAAATATGTCATACAGAGAATACTGACTATCCAACAACAAGGAAAAAAGCTCAAAACATAAAGATAAATGGAAAGAGCTACAAATAAAATTGTATGTATGGTATCTCAATTTTTTTTCTTTGTTTTTAACTACCAAAAACAACCCTCTGAAGTGTTAACCATGATAATCTCTCTAGCTGGGATTATACACAGGATTAGAGAGAGATTTATACATGATTATTTCTTTCATTTTAACATTTATTTCTGTATTTTTGACAATAATACTAGCAACAATGACATTTATTTTCTGCCGGGCACCATTCTAAGAGCTTTACATGAGCCAACTCATTTAAGTCTTACAACAATCCTAGAAGGTACCTGCTGTTATTATGCCCCCCCCCCCCAAAAAAAAGGAGGCATGAAGAGATCAAACTATGTGCCCAAGGTCACATTTATAGTATGTAAGTAAGTCACAGAGACAGGATTCAAATGCAGCAAAGCTATTTCCAGAATTAAGACTTAACCCCTATGCAAATGTATAACTATTAGGACTACATCAAAATAAAGAGCGTCTGCACAGTGAAGGAAACAATCAACAAAACTAAAAGGTAACCCACTGAATGGGAAAAGATACTTGCATATGATACATTCTATAAGGGGTTAATATCCAAAATATATAAAGAACTTATACCACTCAAAAAAACACAAATAATCTGATTAAAAAATGGACAGAAGACATGAATAGGCATTTCTCCAAAGAAGACATCCAGATAGCCAACAAACACATGAAAAGATGCTCAGCATCACTCATCATCAGGGAAATGCAAATCAAAACTACAGTGAGATATCACCTCACACCTGTCAGAATGGCTAAAGTAAAACACAAGAAACAACACGTGTGGGTGAGGATGTGGAGAAAAACGAACCCTCGTGTACTGTTGGTGGGAATGCAAACCAGTACAACCACTGTGGAAAACAGTATGAAGGTTCTTCAAGAAGTTAAAAATAGAACTACTCTACAGTCCAGAAATCACCCTACTGGGTGTTTATGCCAAAAATACAAAAACATTAATTCAAAGGGATACATGCTCCTGTATGTTTATAGCAGCATTATTTACAATAGCCGAATTATGGAAGTAGCTCAAGTGTCCATCAATAGATGAATGGATAAAGAAATGGCATATGTAGGGGCGACTGGGTGGCTCAGTCAGTTAAGTGGCCGACTTCGGCTCAGGTCATGATCTCGCGGTCCGTGAGTTCGAGCCCCGCGTCGGGCTCTGTGCTGACAGCTCAGAGCTTGGAGCCTGTTTCGGGTTCTGTGTCTCCCTCTCTCTGACCCTCCCCCGTTCATGCTCTGTCTCTCTGTCTCAAAAATAAATAAGTGTTAAAAAAAATAAAAAAAAAAAGAAATGGCATATGTATATACAATGGAATATTATTCAACCATAAAAAGAACGAAATCTTGTCATTTGCAATGACATGGATAGAGCTAGATAATATACTGCTAAGTGAAGTAAGTCAGTCAGAGAAAGACAAATACCATATGATTTCACTCATATGTAGAATTTAGGAAACAAATGAGCAAAGAAAAGAGAGAGAGAGAGAGAAACCAGGAAACAGCCTTGGCATAGAGAACAAACTGATGATTACCAGAGGGGAGGTGGGCAGGGGGATGGGTGAAATAGGTGATGGGGATTAGAGAGAGCACTTGTGGTGAGCACTAGGTAATGCACAGAATTACTGAATCACTATACTGTACCCCTGAAACTAATATTACACTGTATGTTAACTATAAAATTTATTTTTAAAACTAAATAAGACTTAACCACTACTTCTTGCTACCTGTGGAATATATATTGTTTTATAATACATAGTTTATAACAAAGAAGTAGAATATTTCTTTATAATAAAGAAAAAAGGTTTAAAGAAAGGAACAGAGGAGAGCCTGGTTTGCTCAATGAGCTAAGCCTCTGACTCTTGATTTTGGTTCAGGTCATGATCTCATGGTTGGTGGGTTTGAGCCCCACATAAGGGCTCCGTGCTCACGGTGCACAGCCTGCTTGGGGTTCTCTCTCTCTCCTTCTCTCTCTGCCCCTCCCTCCCTCTACCTCTTTCTCTCTCTCAAGATAAATAGGTAAACTTTAAAAATGAAAAAATAATATATGACAAAGTAACCAAGGAGAGAGAGGAGGCTGGGTAAAAGAATGAGTGTTTAAAAGGGAGTCAGGGCAGAACGACTTCAGGCAGGGCAGGTGGGGATCCCAACGAGCTGGCCTAGGAGGCGGCCGATGACCACACTCTGGGCCTTCACGTGCAACGACCTGTTCCGCTTCGACAACATTAACTTGGATCCACCTACAGAAATGTAACAGATTCCTTTTTACTTACAGCACCTCGCCCACTGGCCAGGGTATTTCATCATTGCAGAGACACCTGGTGGAGAGTTAACGGGTTAGATCGCGGGTAAAGCAGAAGGCTCCGAAGCTAGGGAAGAATGGCACGGGCATGTCACGGCTCTCTCTGTCCCCCCCCCCCCCAAGAATTTCGACGCCTTGGTTTGGCTGCTAAACTTATGGAGTTATTAGAGGAGACTTCAGAAAGAAAGGGTGGATTTTTTGTTGATCTCTTTGTAAGAGTATCTAACCAAGTTGCAGTCAACATGTACAAGCAGTTGGGCTACAGCGTGTAAGGGACAGTTATAGAGTACTATTTGCCCAGCAACAGGGAACGTGATGAGGACGCTTATGATATGAGGAGAGCACCTTCCAGAAACACTGAGAAGAAATCCATCATACCATTACCTCATCCTGTGAGGCCTGAAGACGTTGAATAACCATGGGCAGTGGTTCTGAGGCTGATGTTCCAGATATGTTAGGGGCAATATTATTTTCACTGGATGATCCCGGAGCTCTATCGGGAGAAAAGTAATCATTTAGGTCTTACAGACTTAAAGAAAATACAGGTTACAAATTTGAGTCTCATTGTTTCCTGTTAGCAACATCGTGCCTACTAAAGCAGTTCAGTGTAATAAAATTCAATCAAAAAGGCAGCTGGGTCAGATGGAAACATTTCACTATTTGGGTTCAGAATATTCACTCTGTGTTAAGGGGAAAAACATGCTCCAGTCTCCTCCTACATTCTGTGCCTGAGAACCACTGCTACACACACACACACACACACACACACACACACACACATATTTGTTTTATATTGTCTGTTAATTGAAGCTTTAAAAGCATATGTGAAATGTACAAATCTAAGATGTATAATAAAATGCATTGTTGACCCTAAAATAAATAAATAAATAAATAAATAAATAAATAAATAAAAGGGACTCCGGAAAAATGACCGCACACTTAATATCTCTGGATTTGTTGCCTCACATGCAAAACAAGAGGGTGAACAAGTCTACATTCTAGAGAAATATTTACCTTGCAGGTCACCAATGGTTGGCATGGAGGATGCCTCATTATTTTAGACTTGGCCATCACATCATTGATTAGTCCACAGCAAATGTACTGTTGTTGTGCTCTAATTTACTTGTAAAACCAACATGTCCCATAAAGCAAATATACAAATAATATAAAAACTATTTGTAGAGCTAAGGGTATGACCCTATACGAATGAGAGCACTGATCATTGTTAAAAGACAAAAAGTGGTAAGAAAACAGAAATGGAATGCAGGATGATCTGGCAGCATGCATGATTCCAAAGAGCAGCAACCAAGTATTCAAAACTAAATATCTTGAGTTGATGCAGTCAAGAATAATCAATATGTGACAATGAAAAGTAACCAATAAAATGGAATGATTTTCCAAGTATGTCTATATCATTAATTCCCCAGAAGAGCAGGATACAAGTTCCTCAGGACCAGTAGGTAGATGAACATAATCTGTAGAAAGCAAGTTCATATTCAGTGAAACTTCACAAAACAATGAGAGAATCCTACAAGGTTCCAGACAGAAAAAAAATAGATATCATGACAAGAATCAAGAATCAGAATGGCATTGAACTTTCAGCAACATTGAAAGCTGAAAACAATTAACCGATACCTTCCAAAATTGGCAGGAATTAATTTCCAGTCAATCCTACACCCAAGCAAACCATCAATTAAGTGCAAGAGTAAAATAAGGACTTTTTCAGACATGCAAGGTCTCAAAATTTTATTTCCCATAACTCTTTCTTAAGAAGCTACCAAAGTGGGTGTTTCAGAAAATGAAGCAGTAAACTAACAAAGAGGAAAACCAGAGAACAGAGAATGGGGACAAAAAGGAAGTGAAGGGAAATCTCAGAATGCTGGTGTATGTCAGGGCTAGGAAAGAACTGGTTCAGACTGGGGTTCCATTTTGAAGGGCTGGGTGGGAGTTGGGGGGCCTAGAAGGATCTAAGGATTGTCTGATGCATTTCATTGTATAGAAAATACCAAGGAGAGGTGTTTTACAGAGCCATTGGAATATTTGATAAGAAAGAGCCAGAGGTTCTTAAAAATTAAGCAAGTAAAAAACAATTATTTCCTCCACAAAAACTTTTTAAAGAATGATGATAGGAGATGGCAACAATAGAATGAGACTAGTTTTGTAAACAGCTGGTCCTTTCAGCAACCGAAAGAAAACCAGCCAATGAATTGAGGTTTTTTTAGTCCTTAGAGAAATACCATAATGAGACTCAAAAAATGAAGGTGGATTTCACGTTATATTTTAATTTTTAAATTCTTCAAAATGAAACTACGTATTTGGCTATAAACATTAACCTACTAAGACAAAGTATTTTTTTTTCTTCTTTTAAAACTGTAAGTCTAGGGGCTTCCAAATTTCCCAATCATGTGCCATCAATGTACAAAATTGATTTTATAGGATTCACTGCTAAGGAATTGTGGATGTACTGTATAAAGGATTATAGTTCTTTGAAGACACCAACATTTGCTACTGAAAGTATCTGAATGATGCTACTGCTTCCCCCAAATTAATCCATCTTAATTGAAAACCTCAGGCTAAATCAAGAGCATAGAGGGCTCTATGGCCTACATGTAGTTATTACTGGGAAATTTAGATTTCATACAAACCTGCCTTTATTTTAAATGCAGTGTAGTTACTAGAAAAAAACGCACACCTCAAACTAAATATCCAATCCACATTTTTTCCTAACACAGAAGAAGGCCTCTCTAAAGGTTTTTCCAGGCTCACCACTTAACAGTGGTCAAGCCAAAAATAAACCCATGAGGCAAATTCAACAGCACACAAAACAGGAGTCCATGGAGAGAGCAGGACTTAGCTTTTCCTCCATTCACCTCTTTCTGGGACCCCCACCCACATTCCCCATCTCCTAATTAGAGAGCTGATTAGGACTCCAAATTATAAAACGCTAAATGGGGAGGGGGATGTGGTGCAAGGCCGGGATTCCTTTAACACCAAACACTCTCCTCCTTCATGCTTCCCCCACTTATTGCGGGGAGCTGTGGGAAGAGAGCTGGGCCAGCGGGGCTGATTGGCTGGAGGGCAGTGTTTACACTCAGTTGTCTAAGAAGGAAGGTCTGTGTCACAAATTGCAAACTCTGGAAAGATAAAATTGGAAAACAACATGCTTGGGCTTTAGTATTTTAAGGAAAAGAAACAAGTATCTTATAAGCTCATTTATTATTACCATGGTGACATGAGGGGACGTGAGGAGATCTCACGAACAGTTCCTGGTTCCAGCCAGGCTGCGCATCAACGGCGCGGGGCAACTTCTTCGGTTACCATGGCAACCAAAATTAGAAGTGCTTTTTGCAACACTAACAGAAACCATCTTTTGAAGCGCTTCTGTGAATCACATTGAATACTGATGATGCAAGCTTGAGTGATACATATTTTTCAAACATTAAAACACACACACAACGTATTGCCATACACAAATACTCCTTTTAGATCCCGCGTTGAAATCTTGACTTAACTTGGAATAGATTTTTCGGTCTGGTTTTGTTTGTTTCCCTTTTGGATTCCGGCGGACTCGAGTGCAAACGCGATTTGTTTAATTTCCAAACTTGTCTGAATTGCACGGGTAAGAGCTTAGAATGTGGTTCATTTGCTCCCATTTTGAAACGGGATGAGAAGTGGGGTGGGGGAGGGTGGGTCTAACAGAGAGCCCTCTTGTCTACTAAACTCTGGAGGACGAAAACGCGGGTGGGGGGGTGAAACGGGGGTAGGGGGTAGGGGCAGGAGAGGCAAGGAGGGAGGAAAGAAGAGGGAGGGAAGGAAGGGAAGGAAAAAAATGCGGAAGGCTGAATCTTTGCTGCCCCAAGAGCACCTTTATCTGTTACTTTGACCTCTCCATCTGCCCAGGTGTTGTGTCGGGAACACAAAAGCTGATCAGAAATGCCATTTTACAGACCCCGTTGCCATTCTTTCCTGGTCATCCTGGAGCTCCTAATACTCCCGAAGGGGCATCCGGGAAGAGACGAGGTTCCTCCTTACTCGTACAGTCTTTTTAAAAGAGCACGATTCTTTAGGGAGCGTCGTGGTGTGGGGTGTGGTGGGCCACAGCCGTTCGCTGTCAGCGCCCTCTCTGCCAGTCCGGGTCACGCAGGTCCCCACCTGGGCTCACGTCCTGGGGCTCGGGTCCCCGCGCCAGGTGCGCGCCGGGCCGGGCGCGAAGCCGCCCTCCCGGGCTCCCGTGCGGGCGCGCACTCCGACGCGGGGGCCCGCACGGTGCCGGGACGCGGGGACACACGCGCGCGCAGACCCAGGGGCGCCGCACACTGCACGGGCACCGGCTAGCCTGCGCCTCCGGCTACAACGCTCTCTGCTCGCGCTCGCCCCCGGGAGCGCCTGCCCTTCTCCCGCGCCCAGCTCGCGCCCTCGCCCCTCCGGGAGCCGTGCCCCCTTTTCCCCCTCGGCTTGCCGGGGACGGGCTCTGCTCGCAGCCACCCCCCCTCCCCCCGCCACCAGGTCAGCAGCCTGGGGGAGGAGGGGCGGGAGGGGTGGAGGTGCTGGCTGCGAGCCCCGCGGCCCTCGCTTACCTTCGTGGCGAGCCCGGCTCACGGACTCGGCGGCGCGGGGCCAGGAGCTGGGGGCGGTTGGAGCTGAAGCGGGCGCGGCGCGGGAGGTGCGTGGGTGGCGGGCGCCGCGGCCGCGCGGGAGGCTCCCTGAGCTGTCAGGGACCGCGGACCTGACCGACAGCGGCCCCGGCAAACCCCGCCCGCTGGCCCCGGCCGGGGCTCTGCAGCGGGGACAGAGGCGCCCCGCAGCGTTTCCCCGGAGGACCAATAGGGAGCGGGGGGCTGGCCCGGGGGAGGGGGCCAGGGGCCGGTCAGGCTCCGGGACTCGGGCCCGGACCTCGTAGGCCGGTTTCTATGGCAGCCAGGAAGGAGGGGCTGGAGGGAGGGGGGGTGCGCGGCGCGGGGACACCCATCGCAGACACTGGAGGAGGGGGAGGGGGGTTGGCCCTCTCACAGAGAGAGTCCCTCCTACGGGATGGATGAGAACCGGCGACACAGCCAAAAGAGGGTTGACACAGCTCTCGTCCGCTCACGCCTCGTACTGAGCCTCTCGAGCCTCTTGATCAAAGGTTTCCCGTGTCCTTGGTAGACCGGGACCCAGCAAGCTTACCAACAGAACGGGGTTTCCAGCAGACCCACCGTGACAGCTCCTTCGGGTGAGTCTGTTAGGGTTTAGGCTCTGCAGAAAGAAGTGCTAATGCCACCCTCTGCCCGGATCCCTCCCATACAATATATCCAGTTCCTATGGTGTCATTTAGACTGTGAATCCCTAATCTCTTGCCTACTCCCCAGCTATAACCCTCCGGCTAATGGTAGGTGCCAAATATTTTTACAGTTTACAAACAAGGAAGCCAAGTCACTGAATTGAGTGTTGAGCGGAGAATGCGATTCACAGACTAGCAAAACCCGTAGGATAACTAGAGGTTATCCACTGAAGTTCAAGTCCTTCATTTTACAGAGGAGGAAAGTGAGATCAGAGAGGTCAGTTAACAAGGATCACACAGCTTGGTTAATGGCAAAGCCAAGACCAGCACCCTAAGTCACAGCTCAGCAAGCACTCTTTCCACCTCCTCATGCTCCCAGATGCTGTCTTCCTGATTGCCAGGGCAATATTTACGAAAGCAAAAGTGTAGATGAATGAGTTTTAAATCTATTTATGGTAGAAATTAGGGAACCCAAAGATTCCTTGTTTTGCTATTTGCCAGGCCTTATTATAAATATTTTCAAAAGAGTAACTGATTAAATCCTCACGATAACCTTATTTTAGGTATTATTACCATCTCTTTGGACAAGTAAGGAAACAGCTCAGAAAGGTTATTTGACTGCTCAGCTGTCCAATGCTGGTGCTGGAATTCAAACCTAGGCAGTCTGACTCCAGAGTCAGTGCTTTTCTTCCTCACTCTGATGCCTCTTTGTGTGATTGAAGGGGCCAGGAACAGGAAGAGGAAGAAATAAAACCTTGGACAGCTCCAGGGACTGGCCACTGAGATTGGCGAGAAACCAAAACAACCCGGAATGTTTGCTTCCTTGTTTGATGAGAGTGGTTATCTACTTTACAGGATAAAAGTTCTCTGTGAGAAAGGTTTGTCTTTAAAGGGAGGCCCTTTCCTTAAAAGATAAGAGGCATTTTTTTTCTTTTAAGAGCAGTCTTTAGTTGGATAGCTTAGTTGGTTAAGCATCCAACTCCTGATTTTGGCTCAGGTCATGATCTCCCCATTTGTGAGTTCCAGCCCGGCATTGGGCTCCGTGCTGAGTGTGGAGCCTGCTTGCGATTCTCACTCTTCCTGTCTCTCTGCCCCTCACCAACTCATATGCACTCACACTCTCGTTCTCTCTCAAAAATAAACTTATCAAAGAGCAGTCTCTAAGATAGCACATGCCATCAGTTTGTTTTCTTTCTTTCTTTTTTGAAAGATTTTATTTTTAAGTAATCTGTGGTCTGGAACCCAGAACTCGGAGATCAAAAGTCACATGCTCCACTGAATGAGCCAGCCAGGTGCCCCTTGTTTTCTTCCTAAAGCAGGGTAAGAGTTTACATGTTTAAAAATGTCATATAAAATACTCCTTGAATCCTATAACATGACAATACACAGGATAGGAGCTCATAAGGAAACTGCCTGGAAGCCAAGAACTTCAAACTCACAACCGAACATGGACTCTCTCATAGACCCTTGCATCATGCCCCCATGGAGTATCATAGATACTAGATTCTAGTGGCTTGGAAGGTTACTGAAGACCTGAGGCTATCACAGAAAAGGAAAACTTCAGCATCAGAGATGACTTCTAAAGTCCATTGGCCAGATTCCATTCCAGAAGCCTCCTGCACCCCTATTTCTCCTGCAGCTATTCTGCTGGGGTCTACTCCCTTTCAAATCAGAACTGTTCCTTCACGCTTTCCTTTCCCTTGAAAGTCCTGGGACCCCAGTCATATAGGACTGACTGTTCATTCAGTTCCCTCCACTTGAAAGAAGTGTTGTTTTCTCCTAGAAAGGGCCATTCAGTAGGTTGATTACAATGTAACAGCATATAGAAGTTAAAAATTGTTGTTTTGAAGAGTATGGGGAAATATTTTCAACATATTAAGTGAAAGCAAAAGTTACAAAGCAGAATGATACAAATTTGTGATATGTTCGAGTAGAAGGAAATACACTAGATATTGGTAATGTGTTTTGTGAACTGGTGGAATTACAGGTGGTTTAAATAACCCTAATATTTTCAGCATTTTTTCTTTTTTCTACAATGGACGTATATGTCAGAAAAAAATATTTTATTTTATTTTTTTTATTTTTTATTTTTTTTTTTAACGTTTTTTATTTATTTTTGGGACAGAGAGAGACAGAGCATGAATGGGGGAGGGGCAGAGAGAGAGGGAGACACAGAATCGGAAACAGGCTCCAGGCTCTGAGCCATCAGCCCAGAGCCTGATGCGGGGCTCGAACTCACGGACCGCGAGATCGTGACCTGGCTGAAGTCGGACGCTTAACCGACTGCGCCACCCAGGCGCCCCCAGAAAAAAATATTTTAATGTCAGAAAAATATTACTTTCCAAAAGAAAAAAACCTATAAAGTCCATTTAGTCTCGGTTTTCTAAACCCTGCTCCATTGTGTTGGCAGAAAGTAGTCCTGGATGATTCTAACCCAGGAGGTACTTGTTCTATGCGTTGAGAGCCTCCTGGCAGTGGCTAAAAGTTTAGACCTTTGAGTCATAAAGTTACACCTTGACTCCCAGCTCTGCCACTTATTAGCTGTATGAACTCTTTAGTTGCAAGCATCTTCTAACCTCAGTTTTTTCATCTGTCCTCTGGGAATTGTGAGAATTAATGAGATAAAGTTACTGGCGAACAGTTTAACTAGGTTGTCTTAACCTGGAGTCCATGGGCTTGGAGTGGTTGGTGGGAGGATCCCCCACTGAAAGTGTTTAAAGTATGCTTCTTTCATCACAGTCTCTAAGTAGTTGGGGCCCCAAGCAGGTCGGCGCTTCTTCTAATAAATGCTTAATAAGTGGTAGCTACTTTTGCTATTTCAAGTTCTGAGGGATCGTTCCACATTTGGTACTATTCTAGGGCACATGGGGACATTCTACTCATTTTCTGGATATTGTTACCTGGTACACTGCATCCCTGCTGAATGTGAACCTGGGTTATTCCTGGGGTTGGACTATTCCTACTCTCCTTCCTCCTTTCCTCTGATAGGGATATTTGACAAATCTTGGGAGAGGAGATAAAACAAAACTTTTCTAAGACTGCATAGCGCTGTAGAACTGGGTCTGCAACTCAAAAGGCATATGTGGTTCCAGAAAAAAAAATGTCTTTATCCTGTTTAGGATCTGTGTGCTACCTAAATCTGATAATTCATGTCTTTCCAAAATTCCCAATCTCTTTGAATATGACTCCTCTCCCATGTTTTACCTTTCTTTTAGGATTTCGAGTTGGACATTATGTATGTCAGAGCTCATTCTATCTCATGTCCTTTTTCATGTTTTCCAGATTTTTACCTTCTGTTTAACTTCTTTTACACTCTGGTAATTTCTTCAGATCTGATATTTCACAAATTCTCTCTTGGTTGTAATTGATTAGCTGTTGAACCTGCACACTGATTTTATAAGCCTTGTCAGTGCAAATACAATAAGATCACAAGGTGGAAGCATGAGAATGCCAATTTCATCATTTCACAGCAGGGGGTCAATTGACAGTTTAAAAATGAATCACAATCAGTATTTATTGAAATCCTTTGTCCTTAACTTTATAAGAATCTTTTAAGAACTAATATTTCTTGGGGCGCCTGGGTGGCTCAGTCAAGTGGCCGACTACGGCTCAGGTCATGATCTCACACTCCGTGAGTTCAAGCCCCATGTCAGGCTCTGTGCTGACAGCTCAGAGCCTGGAGACTGCTTCGCATTCTGTGTCTCCCTCTCTCTCTGCCCCTACCCCGCTCATGCTCTGTCTCTCTCTGTCTCAAAAATAAATAAACATTAAAAAAAAAATTTAAAAAAAAGGAACTAATATTTCTTGCAATAAAGATTTTTCTGAGCTTTACCATTTTATTCTGCTTATTTGTTAAATTAAGCAAAATTAAACTGAAAGAATTAAAACTAGCATGGTAATCCTGCTTTAAAAAGTCCTCTCTGCATCTCCCTCTCTCCTCTTCCTTTTCCTTCTTCTTTTTCTTCTTCTCCTTTTCCTTCTTTCTCTCTCTCTTGCTCTCACGTGTGTGTGTGTGTGTGTGTGTGTGTGTGTGTGTGTGTAGAGATAGATATTCATATATTCATGTAATGGTAACAACAGTTATTTCTGGTTAATGGGTCCTAGAGTAGATTTTTTTATTTTCTTATTTCCTAAAATATGTGAATCTTTTACTTGTATAGGTGTAATTTAATATTAATAACAAAATGAAAAAAGAAAGAGGTCACAAATTTCAGTGGCTGAATGAGGGGCCACTGCCCCTGCCTCTGCCAGTCAGCTTAAATTCTATCGATATTCTTGCTACTTTATTTAATTCACTTGAGATCTTCCTGCCTCGTCATTTAGTCTAATGTTCAATATTGAACTTTCTTCCATAGGTAAAATACAACAAATAGAGAAGAAAAAGAAAGAAAAAAAAACTGTGATCTTGAGAAATTTTCATTAAAATGTAATTTTCACCATGAAATTTGAGTCGCTGAGATTCTCACGGTTGTAGCAATTTTACTCTACACTTTTCTTGACCGTGTAACCACATACAGCAATTAGTGTAATATGTTCTTATAATTGGCACTTGGGTATTACTTACAATTGGGCAAGGAAGAATAGTTTAAGAGCCCCGGGCCCATTGATACTTGAGCAAAATTTATTTTTATGAAAATTTATAAAAATCAAATTTGAACCATTACCTTTGAGTCTTTAGTTTTAAATAAGCCCCATTTTAACTGGGCCAGGGTTCTGAACCCATAGTATTCCCTCCATAGTGTTTCCTAGCTGTGTCTAATAGATAACTATTATTTTACAGGACAGTTTCTGTCCTCATGTAGGCAGTTTACCAGACCGCAAAACCACAGCTAATGATCAGCTGTTCTCTTAAGTGAATTCGTATATTGGCATTTACTTCTCAACAGATATTAGCTAAGATTTTGTGTCTAAAGTGTATTTGAGTTACCCAGAAGAAGCAAAGTATTCCTAGTCCATTATTCTGACTTTCTGGCTTTTAATTTCTTATTATTCTCTAACATTTCTTGTCTTTGTGGCATTTTCACTTTAGAAACAGAAAAGCAATGATTTATTGAAAATAAGCACAATGTTCTTGCTTGAAATTATAAAACCTAAGACAACTGCCTTAGTCCAGTCCATTACATGAATGATAAACATGAACAATAGTTAACAGGATATTTTTAGAGTAGCACCTGACTACACCATAAAAAAAAAAGACTGTCAAAAAAGGTCCATTCCACTGGCTACTCATCTGTGCTTTCTTGAAGTGTCCTATGTCTGCTGTTCAAATGATAGTGGTTCCAGGACTGAGGGTATTAGTAGTACCCAGGAACTTGTTAGATATGCAATTTCTTGGGCCCTAACCCAGACCAACTGAATCCGCAACTCCGGGTGTGGGATCTATCAATGTGTGTTTTAGCAAGATTCTGACACACACTAAGTTGGAGAACAATTACCTAGACAGTATGGTCTCAGGGCAAGGAGTCAGCAAGGAGACATCAAAAGACAATTCGCAGGGCGCCTGGGTGGCTCAGTCAGTTGGGCATTCCACTTCGACTCAGGTCATGATCTCGCGGTTTGTGAGTTCGAGCCCCGCGTCGGGCTCTGTGCTGACAGCTCAAAGCCTGGAGCCTGCTTCGGATTCTGTGTCTCCCTCTCTCTCTCTGGCCCTCCCCCACTTGTGCTCCATCTCTATCAAAAATAAATAAAGTGTAAAAAAAAAATTAAAAAAAAAAAGACAATTTGCTGCATGTATCTTGCCAGCTTTTCTGATCTCCTGCTCCCTCCACCCCAAAACCTATCAAGGGCTGATGTGGATTCCAAAAAGAAAATGGATATTTAGCTTTTGCTCTGTGCAATCCCATGTTGTCAACCACAAAGAGATCTCATGCAAAGGTAACTGTATTTTAGTGATCAAGACTGTGCCTATGGAGTCAATTTCCTTGGTTTCAAATACCGGCTCCAGCTGTTTCTCATCTCCTTCTTCTCTTAATTTCCTCCATTTATATTTACCTCATGAAGTCATTGGGATGATTAAGTGTTTGGCATATACTAAGTGATTCATAAATGATGCTTTTAGGTTACAAGATTTTTCTATCCTGGCCTATATTTTGGTGCAATGCCCAACAAGGTGGGTGAATAATTATGTGTGATATTAGGTTTTAGGAAAGGTGAGAAGAAAATACTGCATTCAGGGCCTGCCTTCCTATTTACCACGTCAACAGGATTAACGAAGCAATGTTTATACAACACGGAGTAGTTTTAAGATATCCCCATAAGGTCAGAATACATTTATAATGACAGCCTCTGCATTTACCATTTTAAAGCAATACACTTCTGGGCCTCCAGTTAACTACAGAGGATCCTATTGATTGTTGTTGGTGGTGAGGGTTTAATAGTTTTAATTCCTGCTGCTTCTCATTTAGATCTCTTATGACAAATTCTGTAAGAGCCATAGCACAGCTCAGAACATTATATCTGATAAACATTGAGCTTAGGTTCTCCCCTCCCCTGATGCAGCCAACAGTATTAACCTAATGAAAGCAAAGCTATTTTGTCCAACAGAATCAGGCTAAACTTTTAGGCTAGGCAACCGACTTCGGCCAGGTCATGATCTCAGTTTGTGGGTTCGAGCCCCATATCGGGCTCTGTGCTGACAGCTCAGGGCCTAGAGCCTGCTTCAGATTCTGTGTCTCCCCCTCTCTCGACCCCTCCCCTGCTCATGCTCTGTGTCTCTCTCTCAATAATAAACATTAAAAAAAATTTAATAAAAAATAAAACCCATGCTAAATTGAAGATGTTCATTAAGACGCACTTGATATTCTGGTGTAGACTTTTATCTATATTTAGGCCTCAGTACTGTTGGCTTATTCCAATTATCAAGTGGGTAGTCTATACCTTCAAAGACCCTTTCAATCTTGGTATCTTTAATTCCAAGTTGAATGTAGCAGAAACAGAAGCATTTACATTTCCACGAAAATATTCCTACTTTCAACAGTGTATGAGGATGGTAGCATTTTTAAACTAGTAAGACTGTAAGAACCTTCACTTTTTGTGCATATTCAAAAGACTTCTGGGTTTTACATGTATTATTAGAGTTCTGTTTAGTGTTCCTTTGAATCTCAGATTGTAGGTGTGGTATAATAAAAAATATGTATCCAGTCTTTGACCCTGGTTCTTGGCACAGAGCTCTTAAAACCCTTGGAATTTCCTGATGTCTTTTATCATAAGCTCCCTTTTGCTCATCCCTGAGTTTATGCTAATGAGGTGATCTTGGCAGTGGTCGCCAGAGGAACTAACCACATGATTAGAGGGCTAGAACTACCAGCCACACCCCAAGATACCCAGGATGGAAGGGCTGGACAGGGAATTCAGTAATCAAGGGCTAATGATTTAATCAATCACGTCTAGGTAATGAAATCTTAGTAAAGAAAAAGAAAAGATTAAGGGGTTAAGAGAGCTCCCAGGTTGGTGAACATATCCATGTGCAGGGAGGGTGGAGCACCAGGAGGGCCTGAAAGCTCTACCTACTCCACTCCCTCAACCCCCTTTGCCCTTTGCAACCATTTGGCTGTTCCTGGATTCCCCCCCCCCCACCTCCTTTTTTCTTTTTAAAGAGATTTTAGGTCATCTCTACACCAACGTGGGGCTCAAACTTACAACTCAGAGATCAAGAGTCGCACACATACTCTTAAATCAGCTGAGCCAGCCAGGAGCCCCTGGGTTGTATCCTTTATGATAAAACTGTACTCAGAAGTGTGGTGCTTTCCTCAGTACTGAGTTGTTCTAGTGTATTGAATCTGACAAGGGGGCGGAGACCCCTGATTTGTAGTTGGCAGGGCAGAAGTGCAGGTATCCTTGGTACCCCATTTTTGGCTACCGTCTGAAGCAAGGGCAGTCTTGTGCTACTACTACTGATCACTTGTGGAGTCTACGCTAACTCGGGCTGTTGTCAAAAGTGACTTGTTGGACACCCAGTTGGTGTTAGAGAATCCGAGCACTGCTGTGTGTTAGATTGGTGGAATAGGGGAGACAGAAGAGGCTCTCCTATCTATCATTCTGCCATGCACGTGGGATTCCTTTGCTGATCAGTGTCTGGCACTCTAAGGACCAGCTGCCACTGTAGACCTAAAAACGCCACTAGGAGTAAAATGAGAGGAAACAATATATTCAGTTCAGTTCTTAAATACACATCATGGGTTTTCATAGTTGTTTTATTATATGTAAAATGCTTTGCAAACTGCAAAGCCTAATCAACATATGGTTTACCACCAGTGGGTAGTTTTCCTCTCCTTCTGCAATCAAATTTACCGGCATTCAGGATACACTGATAAAGCCTATATACCTTTTGGGAAAAGTAAAAGGAACTGTATCTGATCCTCAAACCTGTTTTGAAAGGCCTTGCCAAATCTGAACGCTCAAATGTTAAATTTTTAGTATTTTGTTGTGCTTTTCAATACTTTGTTGTGCCTTTGTCCATGATCTCGACGTTGTGGTCAGAGCCTTTTTAAGATTATGTTTAAAAATAAACCTCGCTTCATATCTTGGCTTAAAGGGGACATCATGAGCTATTTTCAGCATTCAAAATTCATTAGATACTAACTAGTAACTTACATACCTGAAACCACTATCTGTCAGGAATTTTTTTTTTTTTTTTAAGTTATAACTAACTCAGGAACCTGGATATCTTAAGGCAAACTGAAAATTCCATGTAATATAATTTAATTCTATCATTTTCTGACTTTGAAGAAAGGAAACACCTATGTAAGCTTTGTGTAAGTGTCCAATTGCCGAACAGAACAGACTTGGAAATATTCATATACTTTTTTAACCTTAAAATAAAAACTCCCATCTCCTCTTCCTGTATTCTCTAAATCTGTGACCTCTCCACTTGTGGGAAGCCATTCCCTTTGAAACAGGTCATAAATGTGGTACCACTGAACCACTAGGATTACCAAAGGAGAAGCCGAACTGATCTTTTAAACTGAACACACTAGGTAAGAGGAGAAAGTGCATTAAAAGTAGGCTCTTCCTAAAAAATTCCATTGGCTGTTGTGCCCCACCGTGGAAGAACCACAAATGCCAACCTCTTCCTCCTCCCGTTCTTCTGAACTGATTTTTGGGGATTAGAGGTGCATACTGAGAACGGCATATCTTAATTCACGTATCAGTCATGTTAATACAAATGAGTGAAGATCTTGGACCACGAAACCACTTCTATACTAGTAAAGAGAAAAACGAGTCATGAACACATAATTTTAAACTTTACTTTAAAAATGTAAATATCTCCCAATATTTAACAGGTAAAGAAAATAGCATATTGGTTTATTTTATGTGGTTGTTATATTTTATTTTCCAAGTAATACTGATTAAAAATATTTACACACCTACTTTTAAGTCCACAGTTTAGCACTCTTATTTGTATGGCTTTAAAAGTTATAGCACAAGATCTTTACATTAAGGATCAGGGAAAAAGATTCATTCAAAACAAAGCCTGATATATTATATACATGTTTTTCTCTGTACTTTACTTTAAATACATTAATTTTTAAATGATGCTCCTTTTTTTCATCTGGTGGTAAAATATTAGTGCAACTTTTCATTAAAGAAAAAAAAAAAAAAGTTTACCACAGATATAAATGAATTTTCCCAATCGGAAATGGCCCTTCAGTTGCCATTAAATGCTATTTCTCACCCTACCTTAAGTTACCAAGAAAAAGAATTGCTAGTTGCCATTATAAGCAAAAACAAAGTACTACAGCATCACTTACATCGCTCCTTACAACACAAACTTTGAAAGAACCAGAGGTGTTTTATAGAAGTTTAGTTGGCTTTGAAAAGGCACATGGGTGTGTGTGGGTTTTTTTTGTTTTTTGTTTTTGTTTTACATTCTACAAATTTTGCCACCACCACTGTTTCCGTTGCAGAGATGACATTTGTGACTATCAGTATAGACAAGAAGTTTGTTCAAACTAAAGAAAGCCAGAAGCCAAAATTTAACTGCACAGTAACAATGTACTTTTCTTCATGCAGCCTTGTGTTTCCTATATATTCAATTTTCTAACATGCATTAGAATACACGAATTTGTATTCTAATGATTTTACTTTTGATTTTACAACATGGAAAAAATCTGAGAAAGGACGTGACCTGGGAAAGAGAGAGGGAGAACCCTTATCACAATGAAAATAGATACATTCGTACCCAACTATATAATAAGAATATAATCCATTTAAGTTTCCAGAAATAATACTTCTCAAAGCTTCCCATTACTTATGGGAAAGATCCCTCCTGTGTGGCATTAAGTGTGTGTGTGGGGGGGGGGGGGTGGGCGCTGGAATCAGTTTGTTTCAATAGAAACAGTTCACAACAGGAAAGACTTTAACTTTGGTCCACTTGTCTGTTAGCTTAAGGACAGTCACACTGCCCATGATCAGTTCAAAAACCCAACACATTAATTTAAAAATATATTCATTTGTTATTTCACTCTAAAACAGGCATAGGTGTTCTGTTTTCACTCCCTGCCCTTTCAGCTTGGGAATCCACTGTTGTTTTGGTCTCTAAACCCTCAGCATCTTCATGATCATCTCGGGCAGCTTCAGCAGCATCTGCTTGGGTGGTCTCGCTCTCCTCCTGGTTCATGATTTCAGGGGTCACTTGTTCCAAGTCAGCTTCTAGAAGTTCAGTTTGTACTTCCACTGGCATCTGATTTACCCGTTCAACGTGCAGCTCCTCCACATGTACTTCAGTACCTTCTTCAGTCTGAATCCGACCCACTTCTAGATAACTCACCTGAACCTGCTCTGGAAGCTCGCTTATATGTGAATCATGCACTTGGCTGTCCTGGAGCAGATCTGGATGGACCTGTTCCACAGTCACTTGTGCTGAATCCACTTGAACCTGAAGCAATGGTAACACATGCACTTTCCCAACTTGTTCTATAATAGTCATTGATGTCACAGGTTCAGTTTGCACACGTGTTTCTACTGAAAGAACTTCTTCGGTTACTAGACGCTCTGAAATATTGTGAGTATCACTGAGATGCCTCCTTAATTCATTTCCTTGCATAAACCACAAGTCACATAAAGTACAATGGTTGGGTTTATCACCAGTGTGTATTACCAAATGATCTTTGAACTGGTCCCAGCTGTTAAACACACTGTTACAGACCTGAAATAACCAAACATATGGTTTTAACACTACTAATATTCAAGCCGAAGAAAGCATGAATGCATTTATTCTCTGTTAAGGAAAAATTTGAAGATTTTTCTGAAAAATGTTATGAATATGACATTTATAATGTGATCTAAGAGAGTTCATAATTATGTTGTTTATTTGGTCTTTTAGCTGATGTAGCTAACAACTTAGATGCAATGTAGGAAACATAATACTGCCTTCATTGCTTAAATGTCATATAAATTCAAGGGATATAAAGTACTAATATTATAATTTCCTACAATATATCATTAGCATTTAGAACCATTACATTATTTGGGATACATATACACTAATCATGGAAAAAAAGCTGATCACAGCCGGTGAGCCTTCCATTGCTCCACTCCCTAATTCTATTGTTTGCTCAACGGTGAAGAATAGTTTCAGGTTACCTGTTATTTAGGACATAATTTTATTGACATTGATGTCATCTAGAGTTGAGTTGGAAAAAAGAAAAAAAGGCAACAACCCAAAAAACCCTATTCTAATCTCCCTTCTAAAATCAAAACGATGAAAAAATAAATAAATAAAATCAAAACGATGGATGATGTTCTTTACTCATTCTTTCCAAACTGCCAGCTCTATACTTTTACTCTAGACTCTGCTACCCTTCACTTTTAATGATTTCAAACACCCAACTGCTTTGCTAAGGACAGAATACACCCACACGTACCTGACATTCATAAAGCTTCTTTCTTCCCTTTTTTGCCCCCACTCCAGTTTGGCACGCAGTCAGGTGACATTTGAGGGTGCTATTTCTAGCAAATCTTTCATGACAATTTGGACATTCAAAAGGTTTTTCACCTATTCGAATAGAAAAAAAATTCTATTGGCAAATCAAGAAAAACAGAAAAAGCAAATAAATTTTTTTCTTTTTGGTTAATTCTAATAGCACTTTCTTGAGAGGAAGGTCTGAATTTGTAATTCAGATGTTTTCTATCACATCCAGAAGACTCTTCTAGAGGTGAAAATAATAAGTTTTCAGTGATTATTATAATTGAATCTGTACTCTGAGGAAGAAATAAAAATTGGATCTGAGTTCTATGTTTTAGCATTTCTTAAAAGTGCACATTTTCCCTTAGGTAAAAAATCAAGCTCAATCTCTATTTTGGGGAAATGCATCACTACCCATTCCACAAGTATTTTTTGAGCACTTACTATGTGCCAGACCATGTGCTAGGTGATGAAGATAAATTGCCCTTCTTTAAAAACTTCGTATCACAGGCCACAGTATCTTATGAACGTGAAATATATACAAATAAACACCTGCAATGTACTGTAGAAAACCTGTTTCAGAATAAAGGGCAATGGAAAATGTAAGGCAGCAGCACAAAAGGAGAGGGATTAATTCTGCCTGGAATGGAATAAGTGAAGGAAAGAAGGAAATGTATTCTAGGCAGAGACACAGAGGTACAGAACAACATGGGTGAGGAGTAAGAGGGAGAAGGTATCAATAATGATTCTCAGACCTCTAGCTTAGAATGCCAATCAGAATCAAGAACACAGAAATCCAAGTAGGTTTGGAATGCAGTGTATTGAGAAAGATTATAAATTTAGTTTTGTATCTGTTGATTTGAAGGTACTCAAGGTGGAAAAGTCTGGTAAATAGTTGAACAGACTCCTCTGAAGTCAAATAGAGGGTAGATTGATATACAGATCAGGAGTTACTTTAGGTAGTAATAAAAACCTTTGATGTGGTGAAAACTCTAAGTATGTTATGTGATAACAGAATCAAGGACAGAACTCAATGAAACACCAAGTTAAAACACCAGGTAAATGAAGCAGCAAAGAGAACAGAAACAGAACAGCCAGAAGCAAAGAACACTGCAGAAATTAAGAAATTTCAGGAAGATGAGGGCAGTAAACAAGTGCTAAACTGAACAGAGATGTCAGGTAGAATAACAACAGGGGATTGTACTAACTCTAGTAGGAATAGTGTAAGTAATATGGTGGGGTTAGAAGCCAGACTACAGTGGGATGAGAGGCAAGCCCATGAAAACAGTAAAGGGGATGGAGGGTTTTGAAAGATGACAGATATGTCATTTGCTGGGGTGAGGTGTGGGCAGAGTCTTGAGTATCGGGCTGAAGGCCCAAAATAGCAATCTGGCAAAGAAAGCTTTAAATCAGACACCAAAAAGGCCTAATTTAAGGTCTGATATGAATTTTTTCCAACAGTGCTCAGCAGGGAGTAGGGGTAATTGACTGCAATAATTCCAGGATTTTTTAGAGGCCTTTTTAGAACAAGTGGGTTCAAAAGCCAAGGGAATGTGCTTAGAGTACAAGAAAAAGTGATTCAAGTTGTATACAAGGAGGACAAGGTAAGATAGAGAAGTCAGAAATAGGGCAATAAGCTTGATGGAAAGAGATATGAAAGGACTGGCAGGCTAACAGGTAGACTCCAGCAGTCTGGAGTAAGGCAAGAAGAGAGAGGATTCAAGGGACAGCATGACGCTTGCAGAGAAACAGGCTCCAGTGATGAGATCCTAGTTGTGACCTTCATACTAGTCAAGTTACTTCGAGCTATAGTTTTTCCCTGACAAAAAAACCCTCTGTTTTTTGTATAATGTTCATGAGATGGGAAAATTAGAAAGACCTAATCACCTAGAATTAGTGCTGGTACAGAAATTCCTTATCATATCCCCCAATGTTGCAAGATACTGCTAAATACAATGGTTACGTTTTGTGGTTTCAGTAGTACATAATTTTTCACTATAAATAAAACCTACAAATATAAATTGGTATAGCTCCTTTAAATAGCAATTTCATAACAATGCCAAGATTTAAAATGTACATATTCTTTGACTTGGCAATTCTGCTCTTGAACATGTACACAAAGATATATGCAAAAGTATGCTTACTGAGGCATAGCCTGTAACAGTAAAAGACTAGTAACAACCTAAATGTGTATCAATATAAATAAATTATGGTATACCCATACACTGAAACACCATGCAGCCACAGTGGGAAAAAAAAAAAAAAAAAAAAAAAAAAAAGTAGATTCCTGAATTTTCATGTATTAAAAGACTTCAGGGGCACCTGGGTGGTTCAGTTGGTTAGATCAGGTCATAATCTCACGGTTTGTGGGTTCAAGGCCCATGTCAGACTCTGTACTGGGTGTGGAGCCTGTTTGGGATTCTCTCTCCTCTCTCTGCCCCTCTCCCACTCTGTCCCTCTCTCTCTCTCAAAAATGTTAAAAAAAAAAAAAAAATTAAATAGTGTAAAATGGCACCACACTGTACTACATGCCTCTATTTTTTTCCCAAAAAACCCTCTGTGTGCATGCCTGTGTATGGTTACTCAAAAATGCAAAGAATAGATATGGAAGGATAAGTAAGAAAATGATGGCAGTAACTGCTTTTGGAGAGATCTACTGAAGTAGAAAAGAGATTCATTTTTCATTGTCATTTCAGCTTTTATGTCATTTGAGCTTTTGCATTTTAAAAACTTAGGAAGTCCGATGAAGTCTAGAAATAGCAACAGATTAATTATACTTTAGATGTGTGGACCGTAGCCTGCAAAGTGCTTTTCCCTGTAAAGTAAGTTATTGCCCTTATTTACACAAACAAGGAAAGAGGCCCAGAGATCCATTTAAGTTCATCATACTGTCAAATGTTGGAATTGGAGCTGCAATCCAATCTGATTTTCAGACCCACCCAGGGCCCCTGAGTGGCTCAGTCAGTTAAGCGTCTGACTTTGGGTCAGGTCAGGATTTCCAGACCCACATTATTTCTATAATTCCACATTACCTCTCTGGCAAACGAGGTACAATCATTTAAAGACATGATTAAAGGTCACCTTTAGGTTCTCTTTCATATGAGGTGTCCCACTGGTAAATCTGTCAAAAGTTCTGGTATCTCCTCCCACCGCTAAAGTGCTTACCCTTCTGTATTTTTCTAAATTAATAATAAACCTCCAACTATGTAGCCACTCAAACCAAAGAGCTAGGATTTACCCCCATATCTCAATGGTCACCAAATCCTGTTGACTCTGCCTCCTTAATGTTCTTCACATTTCCAACCCTCTTCCACTATCACTGCCTTTACTCAGCCTCTCCTTCTTGCTTAGATTGCTCCAACAGCTTCTTAATTAGACCTTGTAGGTTTCATCTCGCTCCACTCTATCTTGCCAGTCATGACTCTAAAAACAGAAATGTGATCCTGGCTTAAACTTCTTTAAAATTACACAGTTTTCCAAAATAAAATCTGAATTCATTTACAGCACTTATGAAAAATAACTATATGATCTTGGCTTTATCTCCCATCACTTTCTCATCTCTTGCCCTTGAACCACTGGTAGATTGTCCATGATGCCTAAGTGCATGCCATGTGGGCAGCCCTTCCTAACAGCTACACATGCTGGCATTCCTCAACTTGGACCCAATCCCCCAGCCTCAACCTACCAGCAGCATTCCAAACAAGTTGCTTACGCTCTTTCCTCTATGCCTGTGCATGCTTCATTCCTGTGCATGCTTCATTTCTTTTGCCTGGAATGCCCATCTCCTGGAAAACTCCTTTTCCTTTGGGTGTCATTATAGGGTGAATACTCCAGGAAACCATCCTGGTCTCTTCCATCATAAACAAACAGTACAGGCAGGCATTCCCATAAGACTGTGTGCTTACCTCTATTAGCACTTAGCCCGTCACATGTGACTGTGCCTGCTTGTCTTTCCCAACATAACTGTGAGCTCCTTGAAGGCAGAGACTCTAAAAATTCCTTATCTGCACGACCTAGCAGGTTGGCATTACCATTACTATTTTCCAAATGGAAACAAAATAATTCAGAGGACAAGTA
Organism: Neofelis nebulosa; assembly: GCF_028018385.1. NCBI lineage: Eukaryota > Metazoa > Chordata > Mammalia > Carnivora > Felidae > Neofelis > Neofelis nebulosa. The sequence goes on along the minus strand of NC_080782.1, from coordinate 35,156,630 downwards.
ACAGCCAAAATTTTGCAATTCAAGTCATAGATTATAGCGCATGCTTTAAGAACACTGAAGAAATCAAACCACTAAACTAATAAAAGTATGCAAAATGTGAAACTGAGGGGGATTTATATATATTTTGAGGGTAGGAACACAGGAATGGGATTGTTCCTTATCTTTACACTTAGTTTGTTATAAGCAAAAAACGATCCATCCTTCATTAACATAAGCACAATTTAAAGCTGTTTACTTATGCTCCTCTTGAATTCAAGTCACTGATCACATCTGCAACTATCTTGTTACTAATTACTAATACAGTTAATTGAGGTTAAATGCCAACAAAAGTTCAGTTTGCTTTATGTGTTAAACTGTTCTTCAAATTGACATCTAGTTCTATAATTTGTAACAACGTAATTATCTCACATAATTTTAAAGATAAAGACATACAACATAATATACTTTAGCTCTATATTCTGTGTTTAATCCAAAATACAACGTATAGGACTTGAAAGACACATTTTAACTTCCAAAATAGTCTGTTGCCTGTTTTCAACAGGCAAGTTATCAGGTTATGTTTTAGGTAAAAGAGACAGTTGCTTCTACTTTTACAATGCTAGAAAATAATATGAAAGTGACTGATTATCTGTTGGGACACAGGAAACCCTTATTAAAACACACTAGTTACCAATTAACATTTATTTACTAGTTTAATGGTATAGCGATCGTTTTTGCAAAACTACATTAAAATAGATGAATATTTGTTTTAAGGACTAAAAACTATTACTATAGGCAGTTTCTAAATATACAATATACCTCTATGTTTGAAAATCAGAAAGCATTTTCCCAAAAGGTTTCATAAACACCTATTAGTTACCCAAACCAGTACCCTAAAGCTTTTTAAATCTATACTAGATGAAATTAAAGTAGGAGATTCTCTTGCTATTCATGTAACCACTAAGTATTGATCCTAGGCATTTATTCAGTCCCCGAGTATGGATACTAAACATTTAAGTGAGGGATGCCACATTTATCTGAATCTATCCGCTTCCTCAATTTCAAGTAGTATACAGCAAGCAACTCAGGACAGCAAGGAAATCTATGAAAAAATTGCTTCAAAATTCTCCAAACTCCAGCAAAGAGAAAGATTTCGAATAGTATGGAACACCTGTGTTGTCTTCACTGTATTAAACAATCTAGACAGCATTAGCCACCACAGAGAACTTGGGAACGTGTGTCCAGAGTCTGACACTTGGCACATCTTATCCACTGCTCTCCCCACACCCGAGATTCAAAGCATTGGCAGAAGCTCCTGTGTGTGGCACAGGAGACTTAGCAAAGAGGCTTGAGAGGCAGAAGGACAGGGTGTCTGACAGGACAAAAACAGGCACAGGAGATGGATGCAGAGCTATAAGGACCAGAGGCCGAGTGGGACACTCCCTGGAATCACTCCTGCGTGCCTGAGATGGCTCCCACGAGGAGGGCAGTAAAAGACTTTACGTTTCTCATCCCCTTTGCTGTCCATCAGTGCCAACACTGTGTGCCCTCGGAGAGGGGTGGGAAGATGAACATATGCTGACCACTTCACCACCAGGTCATAACAGGTGACCAAGTGTACACAAATGAATAAACATGCCAGGGATTTTTGTAAACATATTGATCTATGTAACATATAAATGAGATAGGAAATGTAAAAAAAGGAACAGTGAAGTTTCCCTGTAATTAGGATTTCATAATTTATCATCCTTGGTAAGTAATCACAAGCTGTGTTATATGTATTTCTTTTAAAAATATAAAAATTGGCCCTGTAAAACAAATAATCCAGTGAAGAAATGGGCAGAAGACATGAAGAGACACTTTCCAAAGAAGACATCCAGATGGCCAACAGGCACATGAAAAGATGCTCAATGTCACTCCTCATCAGGGAAATACAAATCAAAACCACACTCAGATACCACCTCACACCAGTCAGAGTGGCTAAAATGAACAAATCAGGAGACTATAGATGCTGGCGAGGATGTGGAGAAACAGGAACCCTCTTGCACTGTTGGTGGGAATGCAAACTGGTGCAGCCGCTCTGGAAAACAGTGTGGAGGTTCCTCAAAAAATTAAAAATAGATCTACCCTATGACCCAGCAATAGCACTGCTAGGAATTTACCCAAGGGATACAGGAGTGCTGATGCATAGGGGCACCAATACCCCAGTGTTTATAGCAGCACTTTCAACAATAGCCAAATTATGGAAAGAGCCTAAATGCCCATCAACTGACGAATGGATAAGGAAGATGTGGTTTATATATACAATGGAATACTACTTGGCAATGCGAAAGAATGAAATCTGGCCATTTGCAGCAACGTGGATGGAACTGGAGGGTATTATGCTAAGTGCAGTCAGTCTGCTGAGTGCAGATATTGTATGTTTTCACTCATATGTGGATCCTGAGAAACTGAACAGAAGACCATGGGGGAAAGGAAGAGGGGAAAAATAGTTACAAACAGAGAGGGAGGGAGGCAAACCGTAAGAGACTCTTAAATACAGAGAACAGGGTTGATGGGGGGTGGGGAAGAGGGGAAAGTGGGTGATGGGCATCGAGGTGGGCACCTTTTGGGATGAGCACTGGGTGTTATATGTAAGCCAATTTGACAATAAACTGTATTTAAAAAATAAAAAAATAAAACTGGACCAGGAAAAAAAAAAAAAAATATATATATATATATATATATATAAAAATTGGCAAGGTGCAAGAGTGACAACTACTTTCAAAGTTGATACTGATTTTGCTTTTAAAGTATCAATATTTCAACAAACTAATACCAAAAGAACAATGTGAACTCAACCTGCATATTAGAAAAAACAGGAGATGGTTTCTGTGGTAATAAAAAAAAAAAAAAAAAAAAAAAAAAAAGGATTTAGACATTGAGACCTGAAGTGAATGTGGAAAAATATACTTTTAACATAAAGTATTTGCTAATTACCTGTATGTTTTCGAAGATGCTCTTTAAAATGTCCAAAATGGTCAAACTGTTTTTCACAGTATTGACATATGTGAATTTTTTTCCCAGTTCTTTGCTTCTTACTGACTCCACCTTCTTCGAGGTGGTAACAGTTGAGGTGCTGTTTCCATGCGCTCTCCCGAAGATACCTTTTATTGCATATTTCACACTTGAAACTCTCAGTGGAGTGTGATTTCATGTGTTCCTTAAAATGGTAAAACAATTTAAATGAACGGTTACATTTCTCACAATGGAACAAGTCCTTCACATGTGACAGCTGAAGTTCCACAATTTCAATACCTTCTACCTGTTTGCTTGTGGGGTCAGACGCACAACCATCTTCTTCCTTAATCTGCCCTTTCCTATCGCCTTGACGGTACTTGCTGGTAATATCTGCCAACAGTGCCAGGGCGGAATCATCAGAAGAACCTGTGCTCTGAATGTACTTTATGGACTGCTTGGCAGAAGCCACTTCCTCCAACGTCTCGATGCCTTCATCTTCCACTTCGATTGTGCCTTCGGCAATCTCCACCTCAATCTCGACAGGTTCTGACTCTGCAGATGGCAATGACTCAGTGATAACATTTGAAGTTTCTGCAATCTTTCTTTTTTTTGCCTCGCTTTTTCCTGTGGTATTTTCCTCTAGTGGAGCTGAGTTTTCTTTGTTCCTGAAATACATAATGTATGGATTTAAAAATCCATAAGGTCAATCAAATTCCTAGCAGACTTTTGGGAAGAACTGGTAAGCTCAAAGTAAAATTTATATGGAAAGGCAAAACACCAGCTTGGACGACTTATACTGCCTGATTTCAAGACTTACTGTAGAGCTGCAGTGAGTTAAGATGCGACACTGGTGAAAGGACAGACAAAACGTGAAGATTTGTGGGACAGAATGAAGTCCATCAATAGACCTACACTTATTCAGTTAACTGATTTTTGAAAAAAAGGCTCCAAGGTAATTTAATGGAGGAAAGAATGTTTTAACAGTGGTACTGGAACAACAGGTCTTTAAATGGAGAAAATAAATCTCAACCATCACTTTCAAATCATACCCCCCAAAATTAATTAAAATGGATCACAGACTTTAATGGAAGAACTAAAACAATTAAACTTCTAGAAAAAATAGGAGAAAATCTTTGTAACATTGGGTTACTAAAAGATTTCTTAGAGGCGCCTGGGTGGCTCAGTCGGTTGAGCGTCCGACTTCGGCTCAGGTCATGATCTCGCGGTCCATGAGTTCGAGCCCCGCATCGGGCTCTGGGCTGACAGCTCAGAGGCTGGAGCCTGTTTCGGATTCTGTGTCTCCCTCTCTCTCTGACCCTCCCCTGCTCACGCTCTGTCTCTCTCTGTCTCAAAAATAAATAAATGTTTAAAAAAAAAACATTAAAAAAAAAAAAGATTTCTTAAATAGCACACAAAAACAGAAAGCTTAATAGCAAAAATTAACAAAAGAGATTTCATCAAAATTAAAAACTTCTGCCCTTTGAAATAGTTAACAAAAAGGCAAGCCACAAACCAAACAAATGGCAAACCACAGACCAGAACATGGGCACACGTGTATCTGCCAAAGGTCTTACATAGACAGTATAAAAAGAACTGCCACAATCCAATAAACACAAAGAAGATAACTATTAGGTGACAATTATCCATGAGTCTCATGTTTCTGCACATCTTCTGAACTGACAGCTTTTGTTCTGGACTCTCTTCAAAGATGTCTGCAGTAGAGCCAGCAATCTGGAAAGACAGAGTATGGCTCCCTCTAGAGCAGAGGGCAGCTGTGCTTACTGTCCATATAATAATATCCCCCTTTGGGCAACGTCAGTCAGGTTTGCTTGCAGCCCATTATCTAAGATTGGGCTTCCTAAGCTGGAGTTTCTTCAGCTGTGATGTAATCCAACCACATGCAGAGCTTTCACCTGGGCCACTCTATGTCACCCCTGTGAGGGAGAAGGAAAAACTGGCACAAATACAAAACTCATGCTGCTTGCTGTGCAAAAAAGAAAATCTTTCTAACCTAAAAGTCTCATATCCTCTATCAGTATCTATGAAAACTGTGCAGGATAAACTGTTGGCTTGCAAATAGGGTAAAATCTCAGATCTGTCACAGTTCTTGCCAGGTTTTGGCAACAAGGACAAAATGCTGAAAAAGAGCAGGTTTACCAGAAGACAAAGAATCAGGCCTCACAGAGCAATTAATGGGATTTGAGGAAGTCCATTGGAGCTGGCAATAAACATGTTGACCAAACTGCATGATCAAGTGGGCAATGCGTCGTCTTCCATTTAGTTACTGACTGCTTTGAGTTAAACTGTGTCCCTCAAAAAGATATACTGAAGTCCGGACCCCTCATACCTGTGAATGTAACCTTATTTGGGAATCAGTCTTTGTAGATGTAATCAAGGATGAGGTCTACAACTCCGTCCTTGTAAGTAGAGGTTCATTTGGGCACACACACGAGAAAGCCATACAAAGAGACAGAAGACAGCAACGTGAATGAAGATGTGGGCAAAGACTGCAGTCATACTGCCACAAGCCAAGAACACCTGGGGCTCACAGAAGCTAGAACAGGCAAGGAAGGATCTTCCCCTACAGGCTTTTGAAGGAACATGGCCCTGCCAATACCATGGTTTAAAATTTCTAGCCTCCAGAACTGTGAGACAGTAAATTTCTGTTATACCCAGTTTGTGGTACTTTGTTAGGGCAGCCTCAGAAAACTAAAACATCTGTTAATGAGGAAAAACTAGGAGGGTGGTTGCAGGATGAATACTAGAGAGTAAGTTCAAGGACAGCTGCTCGAATGGTTCCTGGTTGTTGCAAACTCTCCCAGTGTTGGGAGAGGACCTCTCTGCCAACCTAGTGGTCTGTCATAAGTGCAATCCACCAAAACAACTAAGATCCACAGGTGGGAACAGGGGTGGAGACAGAAGGTTCCACCCCTTTACAGACAAGTTATCTAAACCAAGGGTGACAAGAGGGAAATTTGCAACTGCTACTAACAAAAACAAGTTGAGTCATTAGAACTTTGGCTGGTCCACATGAGAAATGAAGGGCAACACGATGCTTGCCAAGGAAGAATGGCAACACCTGGGCAGGGCTCACTCTCCTGCAGTGTCACATCTACCTTAGATTCATTTGGAGAGGACCCTAAAAGGTCTCGGGTTTTTTCCTGCAGTGTGTCCTGGCTGCCATAAAGGTGCCATGGTGCTCTTGGGGAGATTTCTCGGAGACAAACTCCCGTGATAAAGCACTGTCTAGTAAGTCTTCTTGCCAACTGGATTTTACAATGCTCATGAAGATGAGTCACTGGGGAATAAGAATCCAAAATAATATAAATTCCTGTGGTCAAGCCTCCTGAAAATCCCAACTTTTATGTTAAACCAGGTAAAAACATAAGAGATGTTTTATAACAACAGGGCAGCCAATGTCTAGGATTAATGTATACTTTTTTTTTTTTAAGAAACAGAGTGCGAGTTGGGGAGGGAAAGAATCCTAAGCAGGCTCCATGCTCAGCACAGAGCCTGATGTGAGGCTTGGCCCCATGACCTGAGCTGAAATCAAGAGTCCAACACTCAACCGACTGAGCCAGCCAGGCACCCTGAATGTACACACTTTAAAGCTCACTGGCATGGAGTTACTTTCTCCCTCCTATCTCTTTCTCTTCTACCTCCCCTCGCCTGATGCCTTGACTTCACCAGCTTGGAGGAAGATAATGAGGGGTGGAGCCAAGGTCTCCCTGTTTCCAAGGGTATAGTGAAGACCCCCATATATCTATCCAAGTATGCTGAGGGAAACTCAGGAATGGAAGAGACTCAAACTTTCATGGCTCCATTAGATTCAGGTGTCCAACTAACCATCCTATCACAGGGAAAGGAGGCACTTACATTCAAGGTTTAGGGGTTTAGGCAAAGTTCACAACAGGAAAGGGAGGCTGTCTTAACCCTGTGGGTAGAGCCGATTCTACATACTGGTGTTGCCTTGACATCTGAATGTATAGCAGGAATTGGTATGGTATTTACATTGCTCTATTCTGTAAGTACCAGAGATAGACTGTCCCAAACGGAAAAGAGCCACAGGTAGAGAGGAGCTATTGGAAGAAGCTCCCCTGACAGATGCCACCAACAGCTGGTCAAGGTTTAGCACAAGCGTCTCTATCTTGTGATGCCTGAAGTTTACACTATACGGATGTCCTGTTGACTTATAAGCTATGAGTCTGTCTCAAAGGCCCTGATTTCAGTGTTAGCACACCTCCATCAGTAGGTGTTGCTGATAAACCCCCAACAAAATTCAGAGGCCTATTCACCGAGTGAAGTTTCTTGGGACTAAGTGAGTAGATTCACAACACCCAATCCCTCCAGCAGTTAAAGAAAAACGGTTCCTTCACCTCCTTCCTCTCCCTACTAAAAATGATGATCAGCATCTTATTGTACTTTTCTGGGTTACTGGAGACAGCATGTACCTCACTCGGGCATCCTACTTCTTTGTATCAGCTCATCTGCAAATCAGCATCTTTTAAAGTGGGGCTCTAATCAAAAGGCTGCACTGGAAGTTGTCCATCAAGCTGTGGTACATTCTCTACTTCGGAGGTCCTATAACTCTTAATGACCCCTCTGAACTACAAGTCTGACACTGATGCTTTTGCAGAGTAGAGCTTCTGACCAAGGGAGGCAGGCTCCACCCACAAGGTAGACCTTGTAGTTTTGTACTGGTCAATTCCCTGACATATCTGCACGGCACACTCCCTTTGAAAAGAAAGGATTAGTGTGCTGTTGGGCTCTTGTTGAAACTGATGCCTGATTCAGTGAGGCTTTGAGGCTCTCTAGCCTGATACTGCCATTTGGGAGCACGTCAACTAGGACTTTAACGAATAGCAAGGTAAAACAAGCCCACTAAGTCTCATTTCTCAAAATAAGTCTCATTTCTCAAAGTAAGATACTCAAGAAAGCAATTGACCTCTTCGCTCTACATGGAAAAAAGAAAAAAAAAAGGTTGCTTGCTCCCTCACTCTGATGCCCAAAGAAAGCCACTAGATCAATGGGGTTTTTGATTCACAAATGGTTTGGCTAAACTCACGACTGATGGTATTCCCTGGGCTGCTGCAAATGCTCAGCTTTAGCACCAACTACACAAAACCAAAAGTGGATGTGGTTGCTGTGCTCAGAGGGCAGAACTCAAAAGCTTTCTTCATAGCTCTAGACAACATTCTCCACAATGAACCATGTTATACTGTATTGACTCCTGGGCTGCTGCCAGTGGCCTAGCTGTTTGGAAGAGACAGAAATCGTGGCAGATTAAAGACCTCTATCTTCAGGACCACAACTGTGGAAACAAATAGTAGCTGCTGATCAAAACTATCTGGATCACTGATTCATGCCCATGGGAAGGGCCCGTTCTCTACCAACCAGATACCAACCAGAAGGAAGAGGCTGATCAAGGCTGCACTGCCTAGACTTCCATCATGGACTCCTAGGATCCAATATTATTCTGAACATGGTGACATATCCACCATCACAGATTAAGCATAAAGTAGCCTATGTTTCTAATGTGGAAGTTGCCACTGGATGCCAGACTTGTGACACCCACCGAAAGCTGGCCTGTTTGTCTCACCGTGAAGGAGGCCACTGGACCTCTGACCCCATTTTAGAGCCATCAGTACTGCCTCACCAGTGTTGACACTTTTTAAGGTCACAGTGCTGCGGTTCCAGACTGATCTGTTGGTTCTGGCCACACCACTGTGGCCCCTGAGACTAATCTGTGTCTTGTTTAGCTTTCTAGATCATTTGCAGTCTGATAATTTTGTGCCAAAACCTACTCAATAATTGGCTAACAGTCAAGGTATTGAGGAACACTTTAAGCTGCCCACCATCCACAGACACTTGTAATACAGACAGCATTGCAAAGCCTCCTCAAACACTGACTCAGGAAGATTTCTAACTCTACTTCCCTCCCATCCTTTGTCCAAAAATCTGAGTAAGGCACTTTGTGATGACCAGACTCAGCTGTCCCCAGAAAGGGATTATCTCTTCTCATCTGCTTCCTGGGTAATGATCAAGACAAAAATGGGTGGAAAGTTATAGAAGCCTAATTGGACATTTGAATTCTGCCCTGACCATTCTTAGACACAATCCTTACCTTTCCCACCACAATGGCAACCCTGGTCGGTATCTCTTCCAGGTGACAGCCCAGTCAAAAGTGGGCTTAGGAGATTCAAACTTAATTCTAGTTCAGCCATCTGGAGTCTCTTTTTGAACTGACATCATCTTACATCCTAAAATAATGACCACTTGGCTGAATATACTGGTTGCCAAGTACACTTAAGACTGCCCCTGTGAGCCAAAGTGGAAGACACAATGGGTCTAGACGGTTTATGAAAATGACCTTGTGTCCCTGACCTTTCTGGATGAAAGGTCTGGGTAAGAGGAATGGATGACTGGAAAAGAATGAGGTTATAGCTACCAGAATGTAACACAATGATTCTGTGGAGGTGAAGAGAGAGCAACAATCCTGGCACCTGAGGAGACTTGTCCTTCTCTTATCCTTCCAAACTGCCCCCACAGCCTTCCTTGGGTAGGAAAATGCTCTGATGCAGGTCTCCCCATCTGTTGCAAGCCAACGTTTAAACTGACTGCTAGATCTGCCCTCCCCTGCCAGATGACTCGGACCATGATTTGACAATCATCTCCCTTAACTTTACCAAGAAGTCTTCTGCAAACAGCAGAGGATGGCCAAGTTCCTGCATGTTCCATGCAAAAACAAGTATTTGCCCCACTACCATTCCCAAAGCTGAGGCTCAGTTTGTGAGATGGATAATTAATTACCACTCAGGTAATTAATTCAGGTGTTGACCACCTTTAGACCCTTCTAAAAACCTTTAGACCAGATTCAATCAGGGAAAGGGTAAAGCCACATTTGAGGCCTGTGCCCCTGACTGATGAAGGTCCTACTGGGCACAAACAACTATAAACACCACTTTCTTTCCAACCTACCTATAATCCCTTAGGACCATACTTCTCATGTGCAACCCAGGTACTAACTTCTTTCCCTCTCTAAAGTATGATGACCTGCACTTCAGGAGTGGGTAGAAGAGATCATCCTGTTTAAACAAAACACCACCAGTAGATCAGTTTAGTTCTCAGATGACTGCAGAGATCTCCCCAAAACGAGGCAACTTTTGGTTATTTGGGGGAGCTTCCTGGAGGAATAACTGACTTGTTATTTATGTGTGCTCCATGCATAGTTTTCCCAACAATGCGAATCATCTAAATAAAAACGTGGCACAAAATCTATGCCTGACGTAAGCCTATGTAATCAAGGACACCACTTGGGCCCTGGAAGGCATTCATGTCAGCTTCAAATCACTGGCCAGGGTTATTATGGATAGACTTGCCCTAGACCTCCTCCCTGTGGGCCAATGAGGGACTGTGCAAGTGCTAAAAGATCTTGCTATACTTGGATTAATGCTTAGGGCTAAGTGAAAAAGGTCACTTTTCACTTAGGGCTAAAGAATAAAGCTACCTGGCTTTCTAGGAATTTGTTCAGCTGGCTGAGTCTAGGACCTTAGGAAAATGGGTAGATGGGTAAGCTCAGTGGTGCAGGGTGGCCACATCCTGCCGCTTCAAGTTCTGTTTATAGTTGCCTTCATTAAATCCAGTGTGAAAAAAATTCAATGGATTAGGACCCAGTCCCTATTGGTCAGATTAATCAGAGTGGCCACAGAGTAGTGTACTCATGGAACAATTTACCAGAAGCTAAAATAATATAGAAACAAGGATATTGTTGGAAGATAGTTATGGATCCCTCATGTTTCTGCGTGTCTTGTAAACAGACACTGATAGCCTTTTGTTCTGAATCTTTTCAATGCTGCCTGTATAGCAAATAGCCTTAGAAGAGAGAACTGGTCTTCCCCCAAGTGGGGGACAGGTGCATCTATAGCTCATTATAAAAGATTTGGGTTTCCTACAGCTCAGTGTTCCTCAAATATGATGCAAACCACTGTGAGTACAGCACACACCTAGGCCACCCTGTCTCACCCCCATGGGACTTGCATGTGGGCTAAGGAGGATAAGAAAAATTGATGTGAACGTGAGAGTTCATGCTGCTCCTTATGCTGTGAGAGAAATGAAGTCCTTTTTTCTCTGACTCAGGAGTCTCCTGTCTTCTGCCAGCGTTCAAAAAACAGTGGCAGGACAATTTATTAGTTTGCAAACAGGATAAAATCCCAGACCCTTCACAGTTCTTGATAATAAACCCAATTTAAAAATGGGCAAAAGATCTGGACACCTTGCCAAAGAAGATAAGCACATGGCAAAAAAGCACATGAAGTAATGTTCATCATTAGTCATAAGGGAAATGCCAACCAAAACCACTACACACCTACATCAGCACAGCTAAAATGAAAAGGCCTGATCATATCAAGTATCAGCAGGGCTGTGGAGCAACAGGAACTCTCACACACTTCAATTTGGAATACAAAATGGCACAGCAATTTGGAAAGCAGTTTAGCGGTTTCTTAAAAAAAATTAAAAACATCTATCATACAACCCAGCTATTCCACTCCTAGGTATTTACTGAGAAATGAAAGCATAGCCACTTTATTTGTAAAAGGTGGAACCCTAAATGTCCATCAACAGGTGGTATAGCCATACTAGGGAACACTACTCAACAATAAAAGGTAATGAAATAGTAATACCCACGACAACACTGACAAATCTCTAAAACATAATGCTAAGTGAAAAAAGTCAACCAGAAACTACACTATAGGAATCCATTTATATGACATCCCAGATAAAACTACAGTGATAAAAATCAAAGCAGTGGATAACTGAAGCTGGGGATTAGGGCTGACTAGAGAGTCATGAGAAACTCAGAATGATGGGAACGTTCCTATGTCTTGATTATGGTGGTGATTACACCACTGTATACAAACGCCAAAATTCAAACTCTATCCTAACTGGGTGAACTGTTTGACATGTAAATTATACTTCAATAGGCTGGCAAGGAAAAATCTATAAGGCAACTGCTGCTCCCTAACAAGTATCAGGAAGCTTCTCATACATAGCTTTAAATACACAATAATGCAATTCTAGCAAAGCAAAATAAGTCCCTAATATTTTTCCTCAGTGTCATTCAGAAAGTTGACACCGTATGCCAAAAATACTTGCATAATGCGAAAGTGAGAAGAGCACTTATTTCACCTTCTGTATCCACAAAACAATTATACAATAATCTTCTCAGTATAGAACTGCCTTAACCAGTCAATTTAACTACAACTAAATTAATTTTTATTCCTTAATTGCATTATCGTGAACAGCCAACATGTAATGCTGCTTGCTGTCTTCTTGCCTTTAAAGAACTCTTCAGAGGACGCTGCATGCCCAACTGCTTCAACAAACAATTCAGTATGTTATTGTATTTACATTGAAAAGCATTCACTGATGGTTGTAATTACTATAAAGTACCACTCTTATAATAATAAATCTTCCCAAAGTTTCTAAATAGGCCTGGGAAAAGAGCCATGCCCAGTTGTTCTCACCTTCATCTCGCAGTGACTATACACAATGAACTCAAGTCCTAACTCTCCCGAATCCAACCTAGGCTGTCAGAATGTGTTCCACTGTTCTGCTGCCAAGGACTTTCCCCACAGCTGGATACTAACTTACTAGTACGAGCAGCAAGGAGAACTACACAGATAGAACACTTTTTCAGTAGATTCTCAGCCAGGATTTAACCACATCTGATGTTGCCCTATCCGTATTATATTCCCTTTCTACTTTCATTCTGAAAAGGTATGACATCAGGTACTATCTTCAACATACCTCTATTTTGCTACCCAGGTCTCAGCTCTCTCTGCAGGAGTGTTGACCTGGTTTTAACTGGTATGCACCCACCCATCCATTCACAAATGTGCACACACATACTATGTGCCAGGCACTAGGCATTAGAGAATACATACGTACGAAGCTCATGGTTTAATCTTGAACTCTGTCATCAAACTAATTACAAGTTCATTAGGAGAAATGGTACTTATGGATAATTATAATTCAATTATTTCTTAGAATTATTCTAATTTGCATCTTTTGACTAAACCATACCAGTGAGTTGGACTAAATTATTTTGCCCCACGTGCAAATGGATTTTACCAAACTGCACTTTAGTGTTACACCCACGACATCACAAGAAACACAGCCGGGAGATATTAATAACAATGCCAGTTCACATTCGGAGTACTTTATACCAGACACCATGTTGAGCACTTTACGTGCATTAATTCATTTAATGCCCATAAATAATCCTGTGTAGAAAGTACCACTATTACCCCCTTTGACAGATGAGGAAACTGAGGTGCTGACAAGTTGAGTAACTTCATTACATGGTAGAGAGCTAAGCTATTACCCAGGCAGCCTGACTCCAGAACTCTTGCTCTCAGTCACTGTATTTATTTTTATTTTGTTAACATATGTATTATCTTTATTTTAAAAAGAGACTGTGTGTACACATGTGCATGAGCAGGGGTGGGGCAGAGAACATCCTAAGCAGATTCCACGCTCAGCACGGAGTCCCACGAGGGGTATGATCTCACAAATGCGAGATCACAACCTGACCAGTATCAAGAGTCGGATGCATAACCGCCTAAGCCACTCAGGCACCCTGGTCACTATGTTATATTGCCACTGTTTGTTATGCAAGATGTTGAGTCTTTGTTATGTCATTTAATGTTTTCTTAATACTTTCTCTGAGAAATTTTGTGTCTTAATGCCAGGAATGGCTCCGAAGCAACTGATTTGTTCTCATAGCCATGAATAATGTAACTTAAGGTTTTTCTTTCCTTTTTCTTTCCATTAGGTGCTTCAGAATTCAGAGCTAGATTTAGCCCACCTAGCAAGTATATAGACTTGAATGCCATGCATATTGGCTACTGTATTTCTAACTTCACTGATTATCACCTCATGTGGCCTATTTATCTTCATCCATTTCCTCACTATTTTTAAACAGGACCATGTTAATCTTTGTAAGCCAAATTCTTTTTAGAATAAAGCTTGGTACAATTAACAACTCAAACCCAACAAAACAACTCCTTAAAAGCTGCCTAGTCTTCCCGATTTTATTAGATACAAAAGATGCTACTTTAATTACCCTTAGCAGTTTTTACAGAAGGACAAGAAATCAAGTGTGAGAGAAAGAGCAATCAGTATCCAGAATTTTATAGATCCTTAAATATTCTTAATTTCAAAATGTCAATCCTTTATGGCATAACACATACAATAAATTCTTGACTAATAGGATGTACATGACTGAACAGAACTATCTGTGCATCACTAAGAAAATAAGTAATTACCTGACTTCAAGGGCTTTGATAGCTTCTAGCATTTGTAGAAACTCTGCTGCTTTCCATACATCATTGGCTTCTTCTTCTCCTTGTATCATTAATTTTGCTGTGTATGTGAACTCAATTAAATGACGGAAGGCCATTTTACTAACACCTGTAAAAAAAAGATGTGCATTAGCATGTTTGCCCATTGATTCAAAACTTCTAACATTTAGTAAAGGAAAAAAAAAAGCTCAGTGTTCAAAACCTGATTAGTATCTGAATTTCAGAAAATTATTTCCTGATGGAATTCTCATTAACAGTACAGTAATACTATAGCCAAAGTTCCTACCAAAATACTTTAAGATCTTTCCCAAAGGTTTCCTAATACTCTTATGAATAGTAAAATCTATCACTTAAATACATGAACTGACTAACTATTACATGTCAGACATGCTAAGTTTCTTGCCAGGGATCACTACATCAACTCAGCTCCAAATCTTCAAGGGCCTTCCACAGCTCAGCAAAAAAGTTCCAAACCAGTCTGCCTTTATTTCAAGGTACTTCACGTTATTTTCCTATTTACCACTATTTTCCCTTCCAAATTTTAAACTGTATCAATCCCATACTATATACTGATCTTTAAACAAACCCTTCACTTCTAAAAGTTTCCTTGCCTTAACACTCACCTTCCTTAATGAATGCTCATTTTGTATCTGTGTAAGTCCTATCACCCTTGAAGGCCCAATTCTAATGCCACACCCTTAATGAAACTTTCTAATACTTCCCCCAGGCTGAACTCTGTACCTGTTCTGGTAATTAAAACCCATGGGCATCTCCGGACTCTAAGTTACACGAGGGAAATGATTTTTGTCTCTGTACACTCACCTCCCAGTATCTAAAACAATGCTCCCTAAAATGCAGACATACAAAGTAGGAGTGAATAAGGGCTAAAGTCACTTCCAAAATTAAATTTCCATGATTCCAACTTTTCTTTACAAGTTTTATGGTTAGATTTTGGCCCAAAAGGATACTCTATTTCTTTGTTCTCTTCAATGCTATATATTATTGTTTCAGTCTGCTAATGCAAGACAACAAAAATCTATTGAAAGAAACAAATAGAAAACCACTTTTATTTAAGGATTTTAAGTAATCTCTACACTCAAAGTGGGGGGGTTGAACCTATAACCCCAAGATCAAAAGTCACATGCTCAACCGACGGAGCCAACCAGGCACTCCAAGAGAAAGCTACTTTCAACACTGAATTTTTACACTAAGAAATGCCCAAGTCTAAACTGCACACAATTTGCATAACTGCAAATACAAAAATACTTTTATTTTCTTCCTATGCACTTTATATACCTGAATAAGCAATCTAAAAATGACTGGATTCTTTTCAGGTTGCTTTTATTTGGGTCTCCCCTAAATCTTTGTTTTCCTGTTGTCTTTTCACCATGGTATTCATTATTATATGAGAGTAGCCTGAGGTACAGATAACTAAATTTAAGGAGTTTTGATCAAATGTTTAAAAGTATAACAAAACACCTTTGTTGGGGTGCCTGGGTAGCTCAGTCATTTAAGTGTCTGACTCTTGATCTCCGCTCAGGATACGATCTCACCGTTCATGAGTCTGAGCCTCACGCTGGGCTATGTGCTGACAGGTCAGAGCCTGGAACCTGCTTTGGATTCTGTGTCTCCCTCTCTCTCTGTCCCTCCCCTTCTCAAAAATAAACATTAAAAAACCTTTTTAAATGTGTATTTTTCTCGAAATGGAATGACACATATAATACTACAAATACCAGGCATGACTCTAAACACGTCACAAGTACTAACTCCATCCTCATATCAATCCTATGGAGAACTTACTATAATAATCCCATTTCACTGACAGGAAAACTGAGGCACACAGAAGTTAATAACTGTGACTTTGGCAAGTTACTGAAAAGATTAAACTAGAATCAAACACAGATGGCTCGACTCTTAAGCCCAACATAAGATTTTTTTTTAAATAATGTTTATTTATTTTTGGGAGAGAGAGCAGAGGCAGAGAGAGAGGGAGACAAAGAATCTGAAGCAGGCTTCAGGCTCTGAGCTGTCAGCACAGAGTCCAACGCAGGGCTCAAACTCACAAACCGTGACATCATGACCTGAGCCGAAGTCAGATGCTTAACCAACTGAGGCACCCAGGCGCCCCCAACGTAAGATTTTTAAATAAGATGATGGCAGGAAACACTCCTGCTTGGAAAAGTTTGAATATCCACAGCTTAATTCACTACAGGCCCACAATCTCTTATTCACAATTCCAAAGTCCCCCAAATCTCTTAAGACCAGAAGTTTTCCCATTAATTTGGCAGCAATATTTGATCTGAATGGACATTAGGCTATTTATAGTCTTTATCCCACTTAGAGTAAATATTAATATGCTACTCTGCTGAAGTATTATTTTGTTATAGAATGTCACCCCCCTAGACCCCACTGGGAGTATAATGTACTACACGGACTGCATTATCTTTAGAAAATTTGTAATTTCAAGAAACATCTGGCCTCCAAGGATTTGAATATGGAATTACAGACTTAGTTCCCAATTTTGGTTAATTAGAATCATTGCAGACTTAAAGCATGGGTCTCCGATCCTTAGAATAAAAACCAGGATAGGAAACTTTTTTTTTTTTTATAAGCACCTTAGGTGCTTAAGTCGCCAGTCCAGCACTAGTCCTAGGAATAAACTACTGACCTAATTAGCTAACATGGACCAAACGGCTAACATGTGCCCAGGGAAGTGATGTGGTGACAGATGATGCACAGCTGCGAAAACACTTGGTTCTCTATCAGGACTACTTTGATAACTTCTAAATCTCAGTCGACTTCACTAATCCCTTGCTCCTTTCGTAACAGAAGTGGGCAAGAGAATATAGTCTGAGTTATCTAAGGAAACTGTTAATATGAACACCTTAGCCTGAATCTTCTTTTTTTCCCTTAGGAAGAAGCAAAACAGGGCAGCATTCTAGACATATAGAGGTCATTATTCATATTTTATGGAGGGAGGTTAAAATTATAACTAAGATGGAGAAAGCACACTCCACCCTATCTTGTCCACTGATTACAATTAAAAATCCTGGGCAGAATACATAAAGCAAATACATAAGGACTCTGAAACATAAATAGAAACAAGCAGGCTGAGGACAGAAATCAAAACTCAAAAGAGCAGCAGTGAGTTTCCTGGTTTTTATTTTTCCTCTCACATATCCCAGCTTACACTTGAAGACAGCCCAAATCCTGTAACTGTGTAGCAGGTACAGAAGAAAACTCTGGCTAGAGAATCAGGAAAGGGAACAGAGAGTACATGTGTGTGTGTGGGGGGGGGGGGGGGGAGATACTTGGATTTATTCCTCTCAGCCCTGCCTCAAGGCAAGTCCCAGTTCTGATGCTGCACACCTGTGGCAGGTGGCCGCCAAGCAGACACTAATTCTTAGAAAAGGTTCTTCTTTCTGACAGAAAACTAGCAATGATCTCCAAGAACATGGAGAGAATTTTTTTTCCCCCCTCTCATCACTTTGTCTAGAAAATGGATCCCACCAATGGAAGTCTATGTCAGCACAGGGAAGCTAAAAATCCCAGTTTTCCAGCCAGAGGATCAGGAAAGGTTGCCCCGAGGAGCTAAAGTACTGAAGTCAGAAGAGGGAGCTAGAGAAAGGTCCCTGTGAATGCAGCCTAGCACTAGCCACTGAGCTACACATGTGGAACTGACCTGAGGCAGCACAGTAAAGGGTCTGAGACCTGCACTATGTATGATGTGGACCCAGGCTGGCACACCTGGCACCCGAGCAGCACAACAAAGGTTTTGAAAAATAAACTGGCATTGCATCCACAGCCCACATAAGCCCAGACTGAACCTAAACCAGGCTGACTGCCTGCTAAAAACAAAACCAAATCAAAACAACAACAGCAGCATTCTCCAGAGGATTTTAACAGCACAGAATGTCATAACATTAAAACGTCCATGACATAGTGAAAACTTACTTGACATATCTCACAGATAAGAAAAAGAAAAGCCAACATGTCCAAGGTTATATAACTGACAAAACAGTGAAGCCAGGACTACAAGGCAGGTTGTCTAATGACATGTCCAGGGCTTTCTTTATAGCCAAGTGACCTAGACAGATTGTACAGTGATCCTGAAATTAAGGGCTTAAGAAAACATTGAGCCAAGGGGTGCATGGGTGGGTCAGTCAGTTGAGTGTCCCAACTTCGACTCAGGTCATGATCTCGCAGTTTGTGAGTTCAAGCCCCACTTTGGGTTCTGTGCTGACAGCTCAGAGCCTGGAGCCTGCTTCGTATTCTGTGTCTCCTCTCTCTGCCCCTCCCATGCTCATGCTCATGCTCTGTCTCTCAATAATAAATGTTAAAAAAAATAATAATAAAAAAAAAGAAAGAAAGAAAACACTAAGCCAAGGGGTTCCTGGGTGGCTCAGTTAAGCGTCCAACTCTTGATTTCAGCTTGGGTCATGATCTTGTGGCCCCTGAGTTTGAGCCCCACTTCAGGCTCCTCACTGACAGTGTGGAGCCTGCTTGAGATTCTCTCTCTCCTTTTCTCTCTGCCCTTCCCCTGCTCACATGCGCGTGTGCATGTGCTCTCTCTCAAAGATGAAAACATTAAAAACAATTTTTTAATAATAAAAAAAAAACACCAAAAGAAAAACAAAAACACACTGAGCCAAACTGATTCTTTAAACCTGAACCTGGCAAATAACAAAAACAGAAAATGTTCTTACACTTT
This sequence comes from Neofelis nebulosa, assembly GCF_028018385.1. Lineage (NCBI taxonomy): Eukaryota > Metazoa > Chordata > Mammalia > Carnivora > Felidae > Neofelis > Neofelis nebulosa. The sequence continues at coordinate 35,137,577 of NC_080782.1, read as the reverse complement.
CTCATTTGTCATGTTAAGTACTGAAGGCTTGTATGTGCTATCCTATAATGAAGGCAGCAGGTCAGAGGTACTAAGAAGTACAAGAGAATCTCAAGGTCATTAGTCTCCAGAAGAAAAGACCCTACTTCTCCAGGTATATTCCTTGTTCCAAAAGCAATGCATATTCTAGACTGGTCCACTTATTTGCTTAAAAAGCAGAAGTCAGCTCCTCTTTGAAATCTTTATCTCACCAAGGTAGACTAAACCACTCGTCCTCCCTCCTCGGCGACACCATTCCACAATAAAAGTCTCTGCAACACTCTTTGCTCTCTTTTCTGCATCTGTTGCTCATCTGTGATTAAATCTGCAAATTCTTTAAAGTCTGTCTCATTCATCAATTTTTCACTTCCTGGGTCCAGTACAGTACATAACACATAACAAGTATTAATTCTGACAAACAGTCCCAATTTATTAAACTTTGACAATGTACCAAACACTATGCTCAGCGCTCTGCACATGTTATTTCAAGTAATTGTGACAAGCCGATAAAGAAATGAGGAATTTTCAGATGAAAATTTTATTCCTCTCAGCCCTGCCTCAAGGCAAGCTGTCTATGCAACTAAGGTAAAGTAACCTGCCTGGCGTCACAAAGTACCTCAGGTAAATAAATGGATGAAATCTTGCCCTGTAACAGAAACTAATACCGTATAGGCAGCTAGATTCTCACTTTAGTAAGCTTCGTGGATTTCCATTATGCCTGTGGCTGTCCATCACAGATAATGAAAAGATTATCTATGGATGTATCAGCCAGAATGCTAAACTGGAATGTAAAGCCACCCCCCCCAAAAGGAATATGCTTAAGTTTTCACATTTTCTTTACTCCCCAGGGCACCAAATTTTCCCAAGGGAACAGTGTTTCTAGGCAACTCGTTCATAACAAATATATATATACACACACACACACACACACACACACACACACACACACACAGTGAAAAAGATACAAAACCAAAGCTCAAGAACACTGGAAAAGCTAAAGTTCTGTATTTATGTAGACAAATATTTCCTACAGTTTTGGATGGTGGGGAGGGGTAAGTAATGTCATATCAAAAGACAAAAGCATGGTAATTAATACACAAAGTAAATCCCTTACTAGCTGGGCAACACTGAGCAAGTACCCATTTGGAGCCTGTTCCCTGATGTATAAATTGGAAATAATACCACTTACTTCAAAGGATTGCTTTAAACCTCAGAAAATGCACCTAAACTAAATAGCACTATAGCTAGCACTTGGGCAGCTATTATCACAAAAGTCAAACAAGTGCAAAAATCACTTTCTACTTTAAGGTTGTATCTACTGAACGATTCCTTCCATCCCAGACTCTATATCCACTACAACTTCTGAATGCTGCTTCGGTTCATCTTTCCTAGCCTTTTCCATATTGTGGCAGCACACTTCATCTTGCGCATGTCATAAGTACCTCTGCTAGTAAAGCAGCTCTACTGTAACCTGTGGCATCCCCACCAGTCTGAAACATAAGCCCACTGAACAAAAATGGGAATTCACTTCTAATACATGTTTTCAAAAGAGTGAGCACTGGTCTCAGAAGTTGAAAAAGACTCTTTTATGAGATCAACATCTACCATCTAAAGTAAGGGTTTTCCCTGGCGGATCATTTTACCATGCACTTTACGGAAAGCAAGAATTCTCAAGTGTCAAAAGAACAATTTATCCAGTCAAGTAATAGGAACCACTGATACTTATTTCCTACAGTATCTTGCTAAAGTAACACTTCTTCATTAATTATTATAATGTTTGCTAAATATTGTATTTATACAAGCATTTACCAGGGCACCTGGGTAGCTCAGTTGGTTAAGCGTCTTCAGGTCATGACCTCATGGGTTCGTGAGATCCAGTCCCAAGCCCTGTGTCCCGTGTACCCTGTCCCCTGTGTCGGGCTTGCATTGCCAGCAAGGAGGCTGCCAGGGATTCTCTCCCTCCCCTTTCTCTGCCTCTCCCTCCCCCACTTGCATGTGTGCACACGCATGGGCCCTCTCTCCAAATAAGTTAATTAAAAAACAAACAAACAAACAAACAAAAACAAGCATTTACCTTCAATCTCCACCAAAGGTTCCTGAGTAAACTCCTGAAAGAATTTGTAGAAGAACTTACTGCAAGCAGCCAAAACAGCTTTGTGGGCCTTAAAATGGTGTCCTAGATTAAAAAAAAAAAAAAAAAAAAAAAAAAAAAAAAAAAAAAAAGAGTATCATATGTATTCAAAATTCAAAAGTAAAACCGTCAAACAAAGTAGTAAATTATATAAAGATCTTTCTTCATAATACAATCATAAGACTATATAAATTACAAAACTAAAGTCAGAACATTCTAAGCAGCTATCTTGATAAATTTCCATTTCAATTAGACATGAACCCAAATCTTTACCTCAAAGACCTCATAAAGTCAATTTATAAAAGCCAGTTTATAAAACTAAAAGAGATAAGAGAAGCTTCTTACTACTTAAAGAGTGAAAGGCATATCGGATTCAGTTTAAACTGCTAAATATAAACACAACCCAAAAAGTTATACATCACTTGGAAAGAGACAAAAAAAACATAGAATAAACATAATGCTGGATGTATCTGCTATGGAAAACATGTTAATATGCCTAATATTTGGAAGCAGCAGATTTACAGTAAGCAGATCTATAATAAATAGCTTGCCTTGAGGAGTCTATTTTCACTAAATAGAAAAGATACCCAAGCTACGTTTGTCTCCATTATAATGACAACTCCTAATACTGGTAAAGACTCCATTTGATTTGTACCCAAAGAGGGTACAAATGCTGCAAAGGTATGTCTCACGTTCTCCCTCCAAGACCATTTGGGAAGGTAGGAACAATCAACACTTCTCAAATGATTGTTGTGAAAGGCTCCTCAAAGAAGTTTATGAGCAGAAAGCTATTAACCAAACATTTAGAGACATCCTCTCTATCTCCACGCCATCATCTTACACTAATGTGTGCAATAGGGAAACTTCAAGAGGCTGCAACAAGTTAAGATGTGATGATTATGTTGAAAGCATGACTAGCCAACTAGCCTTCTGCAACACGGTCTATGTGAGTGGCCACTGACAAGTACCCCCTCGTCCCAGCGCACACTCAATAGGCACAGTCCACAGAGGGTTGGGTATAAAAGGCGGGTGGGGGAAGGGGAGAGAAGAACGGTAGCCACAAATTCACTGCTCTGCCCACCACCCTACCCACCATCGACAATCAGGGTGATGTCAGTAAACCGATCCTGCTCTCGCTGTTCATTCAATCGGTCCAGGATCATTTTATGATGTTCCGGGAACTCCTGAAGGCATTCCATCGTCTCTTCGGCCTCCATGGCCGTCGGGCTGCTCTACAAAAGAGGAGCATGATAATGTACACCCATGAGCTCGGGCCGAGGCACAAAACCCCTAAAGCATAAAACAACAAAACCCAAAACCCCAGCTACGTGAAAAGAAGGGGAGGGGGGAGGGTGAGGCAAGAGGAGAGGAAGGCGAGGGAAGAAAGAAAGGCGAGCCGGGTGGCCGCCGCGCGTTGGGGGCCGGAGCCACGGCCGCGGGACTCCGAGCCTGACCTAATTGGAGTCGGGAGACGCGAGCTGAAGCGGGGTGGGCAGAGCGCCGGAGGCTCCGGGCGCCGGGGCGCGCAAGTCCGGCAGGGGAAGGGACCCGACAGCCGTGGCGGCGCCCTAACGGCCCGCCAAGCCCCTCTGCCCGGCCCTGGCTCCTGCGGCCCCGGACCCGGTCCGGCCCGCGGCCCACAACGACTCCCGGGTCGCCTCTCCCTCCCCCGCCCTCCCTCTTCTCCCCCCGCCCCGACCGGGCCGGCACTCACTCAGCGAAGGAGGAGCGGCCCGGGCCTGCGCGTCACTTACGTCGACGTACTGCGTCACCGCGCTGGGCTCCGGCTGACGCGGACGCCGACCAAGCGCCGACCACGGAGCGAAGAAGCCACACCTCCACCGCCCCGCTAGTGGCGGATTTGGCGCTCGGCGAGGGTGAGGCGGCCAACGCTGGGAGGAGGAAGTCGGGCTGTGCTAGGGTAGAGCCAGTTGTGGGCCAGGCTGTACCCGGGGCAGGGATCCTAAATCATAAATCCTAAACCCCGCCCTTCCACCCACCTTCGCAGGACTCCAGGTGTGAGCGCTTCCGACCCGGACCTCGAAATAAACTCACAACTCGTCCCGGGTGCGCTTTTATTCCGCGGCTCCTCCCGCCCCGCCCCCTTCCCTCCCAAGCCTTGGGTGGGCCCGCCTTACCTAGCTCTTGATCCTCCCTCTCTCCTCTCTGGCCCTCGGATCTTCCCCGCTCTCACCTCTCTGGGCGAAACTCAACCCACACTGTTCCCTACCCCTAAATAGCGCCTCGCCCTCCATTTCCTCACGATTGCCCGGGCACTGCCTCTGCTGGGTCCGACCGGCACACGTGCGCTCGCTCCGAGACCCGGGCGGCCGCGGCGCGGGCGGCGGCCACGGGCGCGAGCACGTTCCGGCCGCCTGGGACCTTCCTCCCCGGTGCCCGCCCTCTCCGCGCTCTGCAGGCGGCACGTGCTTGCTAGGCTTGGGACCTGGATCTGCTCGGATTATTTACACATGATGCTATTACTACGGCTCTCCACTCCCAACCCCTGCGCTTAAAGAGACCAGTGACCTACAATCAGCCTCTCTTCCCTGGGTCATTCATTCATTCATCCGAAAAAAATGCTTTTGGAGGGTAACAGTCGAGATTTACTTTTTTCTCGCAGAAGAAAATAGAGTGAGGATTAGGGAAAGACTCAAAATACCTGGTTATATGCAAGGGTGAGTGTAATCATTGTTTCAACAGACATTTATTGAGAGCCAGCGCTGTGCTAGGCACTGTTTAAGGGACTGAGAAATTAAGTGGTGAATAAGGCGTATGTAGTTTGTTCCTTTCTAATCTTAGTCTGATGGAGTAGATAGATCTTTTGTACAGTTAATTGCCTGGATGCAGATTTCTGAGTGTTATGTGAGATGTGAAGAACAAGGTAATCTGGGGCGGGGAGTAGGGCTCCTTGAGGAAAACTAGTGACCTGTAAGAAGCAATATGAAGTCTGAGTGTTTTTACGCAAGGGTACACAGCGCATTCAGAGACAGCGAGATTATAGCATTCGAAGAACTAAAAAAGAATGTTGGTGGGGCAGACCCACCGGGGCCTGGTAAACAGTGTTAAAGATGATAGATTTTCTTATAATCACAAAGGGAAACCTTGAAGGTTGAGCAGGATAGTGACATACGAAGATTTACTTTTTAAAGAGGTAGTTCCAGCCCCAATATGGAGAATAGTCTAATAGGTGAAGATGCAAGTAGAGACCAGAGGGAAGCTGTTAGTAATCTGGATTAAATCGTGGTGGCAAATGGGATTAGAGAATTGGATGGAATCTAGAAATAGAATCAACATTGACTGGAAACATGTCATGGGTACTAAATAAATAATGTTGGATATATTCATGGTAAGAGAAAAAACACTCAAGGATGGCTCCTAGATTTCTGGCTTGAGTGGATGGATTGTTGGTACAATTTACCAAAATAGAGAATATAACTGGAAAAAATGATTGGGGAGAAAGGATGGGAAGGGGAGAGATGATTTTAAGGAGACAACTAAATACAGATGATGTCAACAAGGCATTTTATATATGGACCTGTATAGAATTTAGGGGAGAGAGCTAGCCATAGGGATTTGGAAATTTTTAGCATAAAGTGGATATTAAAGCCATGGAAACAGATTTTTTTTTTCATCTATCCTAATGCAAATTTTGTTTATTTATTTATTCATTCATTCATTTATTCTTTAGTTCCAATATGGTTAACACACAGTGTATTAGTTTCAGGTGTGCAACATAGTAATTCAATAATTCCATACATCCCCCAGTGCTCATCAGACAAGTGCACTTCTTAATACCCATCCCCTATTTCACCTGATCCTCCACCCACCTATCCCTGGTAACCATCAGTTTGTTCTGTATAGTTATAGTTAAGAGTCTGTTCTTTGGTTTGTCTCTTTTCCTTTGCTCATTTGTTTTGTTTCTTAAATTCTACATGAGGGAAATCATCTGGTGTTTGTCTTTCTCTCACTTATTTCACTTAGCATTATATTCTGTAGCTCTATCCATGTCATTGCAAATGGCAAGATTTCATTCTTTTTAGGGTTGAATAACATTCCAGCGTGTGTGTGTGTCACTTCTTTATCCTTTCATCTATCAATGGATACTTGAGCCACTTTCATAATTTGGCTATTGTAAATAATGCTGCTATAAACTTAGAGGTGTATGTATCCCTTTTTTTAAAAATGTTTTTTTTATTTTGGGGAGAGTGAGTACACAAGTGGGGGAGGGACCGGGGGCGGGGGGGAGGCGGGACGGAGGATCAGAAGCAGGCTCTGCACTGACAGCAAAGAGCGCAATGTGGGGCTTCAACTCAAGAACCCATGAAATTATAACTTGAGCTGAAGTCACTCAACTGACTGAGCCATGCAGTTGTCCTGCATGTATCCCTTTGAATTAGTGTTTTTGTATTCTGTGGGTACACACTAGTGCAATTACTGGATTGCAGGGTAGTTCTATTTTTAATTTTTTGAGGAATCTCCATATCATTTTCTATAGTGGCTGTACCAGTTTGCACTCCTACCAACAGTGCAGGAGGGTTCCTTTTTCTCCACATCCTCACCAATATTTGTTGTTTCTTGTGTTTTTGATTTTAGCCATCCTGACAGGTGTGAGGTGATAACTCATTGTGGTTTTACTTTGCACTTCCCTGATGATGGGTGATGTTGAGCATATTTTCATGTGTCTGTTGGCCATCTATGTGTCTTCTCTGGAGAAATGTCTCTTCATGTCTTCTGCCCATTTTTAAATTGGATTATTTGGGGTTTTTTGGTGTTGAGTTATGTAAGTTCTTTATATATTTTGGATACTAACCCTTTATCGGATATGTCATTTGCAAATATCTTCTTCCATTCAGTAAGTTGCCTTTTAGTTTTGTTGATGTTTCCTTCACTGTGCAGAAGTTTTTATTTTGATGTAGTTCCAATAGTTTATTTTTACGCTTATTTCCCTTGTTTCAAGAGACCTATCTAGAAAAATGTTGCTATGGCCAATGTCAGAGACAGTACTGCCTGTGCTCTCTGTAGGATTTTTATGGTTTCAGGACTCCCATTTAGGTCTTTAATCCATTTTGAGTTTATTTTTGTTTATGATGTGTGAAAGTGGTCCTGTGTTATTCTTTTGCATTTATCTGACCAGTTTTCCCAAAACCATTTGTTGAAGAGACTGTCCTTTTCCCATTGGGTATTCTGCCCTGCTTTGTCAAAGGTTAATTGACCATATAATTGGGTTTCCTATTCTGTTCCATTGGTCTATATGTCTATTTTTGTGCCAGTACAATACTGTTTTGATTACTACAGCTTTGTAATATAACTTGAAGTTCAGAATCATGAAATCTCCAACTTTCTTTTTCAAAATTATTTTGAATATTGGGGTCTTTTATGGTTCCATATAAATTTCAGGATTGTTTGTTATCTTTCTGTGAAAAATGCTGTTGGTATTTTGATAGAGATTACATTAAATCTGTAGACTGCTTTGGGTAGTATAGACTTTTTTTTTTAAGTTTTCATTTATTTATTTGAGAGAGAGGTGTGTGTGTGAGCTGGGGAGGGGCAGAGAGAGAATTCCAAGCTGGCTGCGCACTGCCAGCACAGAGCCTGATGCAGGGCTTGAACTCACAAAGCATGAGATCATGCCCTGAGCCGAAACCAAGAGCTGGACACAACCGACTGAGCCACCCAGGCGCCCTGGGTAGTATAGACATTTTAACAATACTTGTTCTTCCAATCCATGAGCGTGGAATGTCTTTCCATTTCTTTGTGTTATCTTCAATATCTTTTATCAATATTTTGTAGTTTTCGAAGTATATGTCTTTCACCTCTTTCATAAGTTTATTTCTAGGTATGTTATTATTTTTGGTGCAGTTGTAAATGGGATTGTTTTCTTAATCTCTCTTTCTGCTGCTTCATTATTGGTGTATAGAAATTCAACAGATTTCTGTCCAGTGATTTTGTATCCTGAAACTTTACTGAATGCATTTATCAGTTCTAGTAGTTTTTTGGTGGAGTCTTTTGGGTTTTCTATATATAGAGTATCATGTCATCTGCAAATAGTAGCAGTTTTACTTCTTCCTTACCAATTTGAATGTGTTCTGTTTTTCTTGTCTGATTGCTGTGGCTAGGATTTCCAGTACTATGTTGAATAAAAGTGGTGACAGTGGGCATCCTTGTCTTCTTCCTAACCGTAAGGGAAGAGCTCTCAGTTTTTCCCCACTGAGTATGATGTTGTGGGTTTTTCACAGATGGCCTTTATTATGTTGAGGTATGTTCCCTCTAAACTTACCTTATTAAAGGCATTTATCACGAATGGATGTTGTACTTTGTCAAATGCTTTTTCTGTGTCTATTGAAATGATCATGTGGTTTTTATCCTTTTTTCTTACTGAGATGATGTATTATGTTGATTGATTTGAGAATATTAAACTACCCTGGCAATCTGGGAATAAATCCCACTTGATCATGGTGAATGATTTTTTTTTAATGTATTGTTGGATTCAGTTTGCTAGTATTTTGTTGAGGATTTTTGCATCTATGTTCATCAGAGATATTGGCCTGTAGTTATTTTTTCCTGTGGTATCTTTATCTGGTTTGGGTGTCAGCATGATAACTGACCTCATAGAATGAATTTAGAAGTTTTCCTTCTATTTTTTGGAATAGTTTGAGAATAGGTATTAACCCTTCTTTAAATGTGTTTGGTAGAATTTGCCTGTGAAGCCATCTGGTCCTGGACTTTTGTTTGTTGGGAGTTTTTTGATTACTGATTCAATATTCTTACTGGTAATCAGTCTGTTCAGACTTTCTATTTGTTCCTGCTTCACTTTCGGTAGGTTATATATTTCTAGGAATTTATCCATTTCTTCTAGGTTGTCCAGTTTGTTGGCATATAGGTTTTCATACTATTTTCTTACAATTGTTTGTATTCCTGTGGTGTTGGTTGTTACTTCTCCTCCCTCATTTGTGATTTTGTTTGAATCCTTTCTCTCTCTCTCTCTCTCTCTCTCTCTCAATCTGGCTAGAGGTTCATCAGTTTTGCTGATGTTTTGAAAGAAACAGCTCCTGGTTTCATCGATCTGTTCTATGGTTTTTTTTAGTTTCTATATCATTTATTTGTTCTAATCTTTATTATTTCCTTTCTTCTGCTGGTTTTGGGTTTTTTTGTTCTTTTTCTAGCTCCTTTAGGTGTAAAGTTAAGGTGTTTGAGATTTTTCTTGCTTCTTCAGGTAGGCATATATTGCTATGAACTTCCCCCTCAGAACCACCTTTGCTGCATCCCAGAGATTTTGGACCATTTCATGTGTTTTCATTTTCATTTATTTGTATGTACTTTTTGATTTCTTCTTTGGTATATTGGTTGACCCATTCATTATTTAGTAGCATGTTACTTAATCTCCATGTATTTGTGGTCTTTCCAGACTTTTTTCTTGTGGTTGATTTCTAGTTTCATAGCATTGTGGTCAGAAAAAATGCAGGTATGACTTTGATCTTTTTGAATCTGTTGTGGCTTGTTTTGTGGCCTAATATGTGATCTGTTCTGGAGAACGTTCCATGTACACTTGAAAAGAATGTGTATTCTGCTGTTTTAGGATCAAACATTCTGAATATATCTGTTAAATCCATTGGTCCAATGTGCCATTCAAAGCCCCAGTTTCTTTGATGGTCTTCTGTTTGGATGATCTATGCATCAATGTAAGTGAGGTGTTAAAGTCCCCTACTGTTATTGTATTACTATCAATTAGTCTCATTATGTTTGTTATTAACTGTTTTGGGTGCTCCCATGTTGGGTGAATAAATTTTTACAATTGTTATATCTTCTTGTTGGATTGTCACCTTTATTATTATATAGTCCTTCTTTGTCTCTTCTTGCAATTTTTGTCTTAAAATCTATTTTGTCTGATATAAGTATTGCTACTCGGGCTTTCTTTTGACATCCATTTGCATAGCCTCACTTTCAATCTGCAGGTGTCTTTAGGTGTGAAATGTGTCTCTCGTAGGCAGCATATAGATAGGTCTTGTTTTTTGTTTTTTTTTATCCTATGTCTTTTGATTGGAACATCTAGTCTATTTACATTCAAAGTAATTATTGATAGATATGTATTTATTGCTATTTTGTTACTTGTTATGTGGTTGTTTTGTAGTTTTTCTCTGATCCTTTTGGTTTGCTCTTTTTCTTTAGTGATATACTTTGATTCCTTTCTCTTTATTCTTTGCATATCTGTTAGTGGTTTTTGATTTGTGGTTACCATTAGGTTTGTATATAACCTCTTCTGCATATAGCAGTCTATATTAAGTTGATGGTCGCTTAAGTTTGAACACATTCTTTACTACTCTTTCCCCAATATTTTGTGTATTTGTATTTCATATTTTACATCCTTTTATTTTGTGAATCCTTTGAGTTTTTACAGAAATACTTATTTTTACTGCTTTTGTGTTTCCTTTTTTTATACTCTCTTTTCTTACTGTAAAGTATGGCCTTTAATTTCCACCACAGAGTCTTTAATATTTCTTGTAGGGATAGTTTAGTGGTCATGAACTCCTTTAGTTTTTGTTTGTCTGAAAAACTCTTTATCTCTCCTATTCTGAATAATAGCCTTGCTGGAAAGAGTATTCTTGGCTATTGTTTAAAATTATCATCATTATTCACATGGTGTTTTTCAAGGTGAAGAAACTACACACAGAAATAGGCTTTTGAAAATTCTAGTCTATAGGACTACTTTCCTATACAACAATTGGGTTAGGATAAATAGAAACTCTCTCTCTATTTGGGATTCAAACTATCTAGTTCACAGTCTTCATCACTTTCTAAGGTCTTAAATCTAGTTCATATCATTCATTTTTACTTGCCTTGTTTTTAGAGCACATGAGTTTGGACTCTTGGTACACACGATCACAATGGAAGAGGGTGTAGAATTTTATCCCTGCTAAGTATCGATGTTTATGGGTGGAGTACAAAAGAAGAACCTCAAAGGACAATATGGCAGCTGGAGAAAGGAGGAAGAACAGGTCAGTGTTTCAAAAGAGAGGTTGTGGTCAGCAGTGCCAGATGCTGCCAAGTGGTCAAGCTAACTAAATAAAGATTAGCAAGGGTTGGTCCATTAGATTTACTATCATGATGTGTTTGGTAGAAGACCTTAGCAAGAACAGTTGTTAGTTAACTTCTCTGGAAGGTGGTAGTGGTGGTGAGAAGCCTGTATCCAAGTAGGTTAAGGAATAACTAGAAAAATAAAATGAAAGGATAATGATAGAATTCTCATTAAAAAATGAGGGAGGAAAGGGAGGGGTACATGTGGGTCAAGCTAGTTTTGTGTTTGGGGATGGGAGAAACTTAAGCAATTTAAACGCTGATGGAAAAAGGATCCAGTAGAGGAAGATGATGAAAATACGTAAGGAAAAGGGGCTAATTGTGTAAGAGAAGAAGAAACTAGAGAAAGTGATGTTGAGAGGATATGTGAATGAATCAGCCTTAGACAGAAGGAAGGACATGTCTTATCATTGAAAAGATTAATAGAATGAATGCTCTTAGGAGTGTAGATTTGCTTTCAAGAGGTTGAGATTCCTCTATAACTGAAAACATTTACTTTTTCCATGAAGTAGGTGGCTGTTATCTACTAAAAGCCAAGATTAGGAGGGGTGTGTGTGTGTGTGTGTGTGTGTGCGTGTGTGCATGTGTGCATACACACACTAGTGCGCACGTGCTGGGGAGGAGAAGTTTGAGATTGGAAGATATTTTAGTTATTTAAGACTGTGTAACAAATTGCCCCCAAATGTAGTGGCTTAAAACATTATTATTTCACAATTTCTGTGAGTCAGGAGTGTGGATGTTACTTAGCTGGGTTTTCAGGGTCTCTTAACAAGGTTCCAGTCAAGATGTCAGCTGCTGTGACCTCAAGGGTTGGCTAGGGGAGGATCTGCTTCCAAGGTCACTTGGAATAACAAGTGGTTGTTGACAGAATTCAGTTTCTCCTGGGCTATTAGACTGAAGACTTCAGTTTTCTTTGCAAGGCCTCCCTCCATGTGGGGCTCACCATAGGGAATGACAGCTAGATTCCATCAAAGAGGAAGAGAAAGTGAGGAAGACAGAAGCCAAAGTCTTTTTGTAACCTAATCTGAGAAGTGGCATTCCACGACTGTTGCTGTATCTTTTTGTTAAAAGCAAGTCACTGTGTGCAGCCCGTAGCCAAAGGAAGGCACATTCTGGGAGATATAATCATTGTAAGCAATCTTTGAAGCTGCCTATCACAGAACAAAATGGAAAAGATTTGAAATGGATCTTGGGCATAGTAATATCACAGTGGCATTGATAGGATCAGTAGAAGTTGGTGAGCAGCCCTCAACACTGCAATTTAAGATCTGTTTCTGACCCACTCATCGTTGTTGTTGCTATTGGTTTTTCTTGAAAGATTTGTGCATAGGGCTTAAGAAAGAACCCTATTTGTGCATAGGGTTCACACAATACTGAAATGACCCATTGATATGTCTGTCCCTGAGATTGGAATTTTCTTGAGGATTGATAATATGTCTGATCTGTGGTCTCTCAGAAGTCAACAGGGCATGACCACTTTCACCTTTGGAGGTTCCAGGTATATTAAAAAAATTAAGAAATCTCAAAGCAACTTTCTAAAAACTGTGACCTGTTTAAAATATTTAACAGATTTCTACTTTTTCACAAATCAAAATATAATACAATGTAGTTATGCTTTTCGAAAGATAAATGACAGGATTTTCGGAAAGAAGATATTAATTCATAGTGCCAAGCAGGCACAAAAATGTAAAGTTTTAGAATTACAATATATCATTCTTGTCACTGCAGCTCTGTGGTTGAGGCCTTTCAGGTAGATGAAGCCTCGCTTCAGAGGGGCCTCCCGCCTCCTCTGGCACCAACTCTCAAGCCTAGGATAGTGGTTGGTTCATAGCAGACATTTAACAAATGTTTGTTGACATTTTTTCTGAAACAAAATCTTTCAAGAATGATTCATTTGACTTCTGAAAGTCAAGGTACCAGAATATGAGTTTTCTATTAGGACTCTTAAAATTCCATTTTACACATGATTTTGAAACTTTGAAGTGCTTTTACTATAGTTCCAGTGTATGACTTTCCCTCAGGCTTTCCTAGCATGATTCATAATTCTCCTTTGGAAAAATCTAAGCTGAATTCAAGGAATGTATGTGTAATGAGAAAGGGGCAGGGGAACAAATAAACACAGAAAATCTCTACCTCAACTTTTGACCCCATGAGCCCATGTTATTATGGATAAATCCAAGGGATGACTGAATCAGGGAACTCTAGAGCCATCTTACGTGTATGTTAGGGTAAAGACTCTGGAATGTACTAGATACAACCTAGCCATCCCAGGCTCCCCCAGACTAGGAAGACCAACACCAAGTCTTTGGGACAGTGGGAATTCCCTGAAACTCAGCTTCTGTCATCTTATTCCATACACTTTTGCCTGGTAAGCTCATTCTTGGTCTTGCTGAATATATAATCCACGACCTATATCTCCAGCTTCGACATTAATATTCAGCCCCAGGCTGGTGGCTCTGTTGGGATGCCCCTAGGGTACCTCAAAACCACATCTGATGTACATTAAGATTCATTACCCTCATTAAAATTATATTCTTGGTTATTGATACCTACATCTACCCATTAGTAGAATAATTCAGAAACCTGAAACTTTTTTTCCCTACTTCTCTCCCACACAAACATCTAATTGATATATTACCCAGTCCTGTTTATTTTAAACCTTAATAACTCTCAGGCAACTGATTAACGGTATTTCTGGAAAGATGTTTGGCCATTTTTATGGAGGAAGTTTGACAGTTTCATATCCTTCCACAAGTTGTATAATATTTTTTAAAATTTTATTTATTTTGAGAGAGAGAGCACCTGTGAGCACATGGGGGAGGGGGGAGAGAGAGAATCCTAAGTAGGCTCTATTGTCAGCACAGAGCCCAATGCAGTGCTCCAGTCCACGAACCTGTGAGATTGTGACTTGTGTCAAAATACAGAGTCAGATGCTTAACTGACTGAGCCATCCAGGTGCCCCACAATTTGTACAGTGTTATGTAAGTCAAGGGTACAGTAAAATCCCCAATTTTAAAGTATATAGATGTGAGTATGGGCATGGCAAGAGTGGGCATTAAGAAAATGCAACAATATATCAATACTGGCTGTCTTTTGGGGCGCCTGGGTGGCTCAGTCGGTTAAGCATCCGACTTTGGCTCAGGTCATGATCTCACGGTCCATGCGTTTGAGCCCTGCGTTGGGCTCTGTGCTGACAGCTCAGAGCCTGGAGTCTGTTTCAGATTCTGTGTCTCCCTCTTTTTCTGACCCTCCCCTGTTCATGCTCTCTCTCTCTCTGTCTCAAAAATAAATAAATGTTAAAAAAAAAAAAAAAAATACTGGCTGTCTTTTGATGGTAGAATAAGAGAATATTTTTCTTTCTACAAGGTTCAGTATTTTCTAAATGTTTTACACCAAGTATGTGTTATTCAATGTGAGTCCCATGAAGTCAGATACAATTTTTTTGTTCACTTACGTATTTGAAGTTCCGGAACAGTATCTTATATGTGGCAGGTGCTTAATAAATATTTGTTTGTTGAATGAATGAATCTTTTTTTTTTATGTTTCTCAGTCTATGTGTTCATGATTGCTATTGAGAGAGACAGACATACAGAATGTGAGCAGGGAGGAGCAGAGAGAAAGGGAGACAGAATCTGAAGCAGACTTCAGGCTCTGAAGTGTCAGCACAGAGCCTGACATGGGGATCGAACTCACAGACTGCGAGATCATTACCTGAGCCGAAGTCAGATGCTTTAACTGACTGAGCCACCCAGATGCCCCCAATGAATGTATCTTTATCATGTAAAAAGTCATATGAAAATTATTAAATGTACTAAAATTCCATTTCATCCTCTTCTTGGATTGTATCTTATTTTAATAAATTATTCATCCTTTCCTTTAGATCACCTGTGGCTGAAATGGTCAGCAGTGGCCATGCCTGCAAAAGTGGTTCCTGGCTCTTGATTTTTTTTTTTTTTTTTTCCCAACCTTACAAATATTTGCCCTCTATTCTTTCCTTTCAAGTTCTTCTGCAGGCATTGCTAAGCAGATTGGTCCCAAATGAGTTTTCAGAGAAGTGACATTAGCATCATGGTGGAATAAGAGATTTTCCTTTGTTTTTGGCTGCCCTCTCAACAACGTTGATTCAACATCCATCCACAGACAAAAGTGGTTTGTGGGAGCTGTGGAAGGCAGCACCATACACCAAGGGACCCAGGCGAAGTCTTGCCCACCTATATGTGAGGTAATAGGCATACATACCTTGGTCCTGACTGTGGACCCTGCAATGGTCCATGAACCAGCTCCAGCCCCTCTCAGCTGTGGTCCTGGAGACCCTGGAGAACACTGTCTTACACAATCACCAACAGACAAAAAGAGCTTTTGTGGAAATCTAGGTTTCTGAAGAAGTTCTAGCATGACGTTGGAGAAGAAAAAAAAAAGTTTGGATGCATTGGAGAGAGTAAGAAAACAGCTTGATTTTATCTTCATCATCCCTCCCCTAAGAGAGCACAGCTTGGGGCCAAGATCTTGGCCTGTGATTTCTCTGGAGTGGGGGCAGGGAATGCGCATGTGAGTGAGCCCTGCCTGCCACACCACCCCAGCTATGCAGAATGCCCAGAAGGAGGCACTCTCCCTACTGTGGCAGCAAGAACAAGTTTTGGCTGGTGGCTAGTGAGCATGCACAGAAAGCCAGTTCAAATCAGCAAGCCAGAGACCATAAACTTGAGCTTTAGTGCCACCTTTGGGAAAACAAAAGAGAAACTCAGCACTAGGTCAGCACTAGGCGAGGTTCACTGTAGGATCCAGAGAAGGCATACTAACTTAAGAATTCTGCCACAATAGGGAGCAAAAAGCATGAAGCAGGTGTACCTTTAGCAGGTCTAAGAAAGATTAAGAATCTCTAGCACGGCTGACAAGGCACTTCTCTCCCAAAAACAGTTAGTAAAGAATGGAGAAAGTGATTGCCATTTCAATTGGGAAGACAGCAATGCAAAACTTCAAGGAACATGAAAAATCAAGAAAACATGACACCACCAAAGGATCACACTAATCTTCCAGTAACAAATCCCGTAGGCATGGAAATCTGTGATTTACCTGATTAAGAACTCAAAATTTTAAGGAAGGTCACTGAGCTATAAGAAAATAGAAAGACAATTCAAGGAAATCAGGAAAACAGTGTGTTAACAAATGAGAAGTTTAATAAAGAGATAAAAAACATAAAACGGAACAAAACAAATTCTGGAGGTAAAGAGTACAGGGAATAAAATTTTAAAAAATGCAACAGAGAGCAGCACCAACAGCAGAATGAATCAAGCAGAATAAAGAATCTGTGAGGTAGAAAACAGGAGGAGAAATTCAGAGGAGAACAAAAAAGAACAAAGAATGAAGGTGTGAAGAAAGCTTTCTCTTGGTAGAAGAGAAGCAATCTGCAAA
This sequence comes from Neofelis nebulosa, assembly GCF_028018385.1. NCBI lineage: Eukaryota > Metazoa > Chordata > Mammalia > Carnivora > Felidae > Neofelis > Neofelis nebulosa. The sequence continues at coordinate 35,120,941 of NC_080782.1, read as the reverse complement.
TTATTGGAGAATCAGAAGAAGGGGAAGAAAGTTAATTGAAAGAAATAGTGACTGGACTCCCAAATCTGAAGGAGGGATTTGTCCATCCAAGTTCAGGAAGTTCATAGGACCCCAAACAAATTCAACCTAAAAAGTTGTTCTCCAAGATGCATTTGAATAAAGATGTCAAAAATCAAAGACAAAGAGAGAATCATAAAAGTAGTAAGGGAAATAAAACATCACTTACAAGAGAAGCCTGGTAGGCTATCAGCAGATTTCCCAGCAGAAATGTTAGAGGTTAGGAGAGAGTGGAATGATACTATTCAAGGTTCTGAAAGAAAAATCTGCCAATCAAGAATACTCCATCTGGTAAAGTTAACCTTCAGAAATGAGAGATAAAGATATTCCCAGATAAACAAAAGCTGAGATCAGACTCATGGCAGTTCATTGCCATGAGACCTGCTTTACAAGAAATGCTGAAAGGAGTTCTGTAAACTGAAATGCAAGGGCACTAATGAATAACATGAAAAATATGAAAATATACACAAATACATGGTCAAATTCAGAATACTCTAAAACTGTAATATGGTGGTATGTTAACCCCTTACTCTAGTATAAAGGCTAAGCATATTAAAAATAGCTATAGCTACGATACAGGTATGCCTCAGAGATATTGCAGGTTTAGGTCCAGACCACCACGATAAGGCAAATATCACAAAGTGACTCAAATGAATTTTTTGGTTTCCCAGTGGATATATAAACTTACACTATACTGTAGTCTATTAACTATGCAATAGCATTCTAATATATATATCTTAATTTAAAAATACTTTATTGGAGGGGGAACCAGGATGGCTCAGTTGGTTAAGTGTCCAACTTAAGCTCAGGTCATGATCTCATGGTTCCTGTGTTCAAGCTCCACATTGGGCTCCACCCTGGTGGTGAGGAGCCTGATTAGGATTCTCTCTCTCCCTCTCTCTCAGCCCCTCCCCTTCCCTCAAAATAAATAAGTAGACTTAAAAAAATACTTTATTAGTGTGCCTGGGTGGCTCAGTTGGTTAAGCATCTGACTCTTGATTTCAGCTCAGGTTATGATCTCTTGGTTCATGGGATGGAGCCCTGCATTGGGCTCTGCACTGACAGTGTGGAACCTGCTTTGGATTCTCTCTCTCTCTCTCTCTCTCTCTCTCTCTCCTTCCCCCACTTGTGCTCTCTCTATCTCAAACTAAAAAAAACCAAAAAACAAAAAAAAAAACTTCATTGTTAAAAAATGCTAACCATCATCTGAACTTTCAGCAAGTCATAATAACTGATCATAGATCACCATAACAAATAATAATGAAAAAGTTTGGAATATTGTGAAGATTACCAAAATATGACAGGGGCAAATGTTGTTGGAAAAATGGCACCAATTAGACTCGCTCAAGGCAGGGTTGCCACAAATCTTCAATTTGTAAAAAACACAGTATCCGTGAAGTACAATAAAGCGAAGTGCAACAAAATGAGGCATGGCTGTAATTTGTTAATGAATACACAGCATACAAAGTGGTAAGTTGTGACCTCAAAAACATAAAACAGGGAAGTAAGTGGGTAGGGTTTTTGGATGTGAATAAAGTTCACTTGTTCTCAGCATAAAATACGGATATAGCTATAAGATGTCTTACATAAGTCTCATGGTAACCAGAAAGCAAAAATCCATAGTAGATTTCACAAAAGAGGAAGAAAAAGGAATCAAAGCATACCACTACAGAAGGTCCTCAATTCATGAAGGAAGGCAGCAAGCAAGAAAGATGGGAACAAGGGAAATACAAGAAAGCCAGAAAGCAATGAATAAGATTGCTTTAGTAAGTCCTTCCCTATCAATAATGACTTATGTAAATGTATTAAATTCTCCAATCAAAAGGTATAGAGGCGTACCTGGGTGGCTCAATCTGTTAAGCATCTGATGTCGGCTCAGCAAATCATCTCGAGGCTCCTGAGTTTGAGCCCCACATAGGACTCTTTGCTGTCAGCACAGAGCCTGCTTCAGATTTTCTGTCTCCTTCTCTCTCTGACCCTCCACCACTAGTGTGCATGCACTCTCTCTCTCTCTCTCAAAAATAAATATACATTAAAAAAAAAAAAGGTATAGAGAGGTTGGATGAATAAAAAAATAAGACCCAACTCTATACTGCCTGCCAAAGAGTCTCTTCAACTTTAAAGACACACATAAGCTCAAAGCGCAGGCTAGAAAAAGATACTCCATGCAAGTGGAACCAGAAGAGAGCAGGACTAGCTATGCTTACGTCAGCCGAAATAGACTTTGAGCTAAGTGGTAACAAGAGACAAAGAGGGTCAATATATAATCATAAAGGGTCTATATATCAGGAAGATACAACAATTATATATATATATATATATATATATATATATATATATATATATATATAAAACATATAATTGTTGTATCTTCCTGATATATACATATGCATATATATGTATATATATATGCATATATATGCACATATATATGTATATATATCTCCAACATCAAGCACCTAAATATATTAATAATATACTAACAGATCTGAAGAGAGATAGACAGCAATTCAGTGAAAGTAGGGGACTTAAATACTCCATTTTTAACAATGGGTAGATCATCCATACTGAAAATCACTACAGAAACATTAGACTTGAACTACATTGTAGACCAAATAGACCTTATTGACATATGCAGAATATTCAATCCAACACATTCTTCTCAAGCACATGTGATGTATTTTGGATACACCAAAATACAAGATCTATACCAAGCATAGACCATATGATAGGTTACAAAACAAGTCTTAGCAAATTTAAGAAGATTGAAGTCATACTAAATATCTTTCCCAACCACATGCTATGAAACTAGAAATCAATAACAGGATGAAAACGGGAAACTTACCAAATATGTGGAAATCAAACATTCCACAGCTAAACAACCAACACATCAAAGAAGATATTAAAATGGAAATTTAAAAAAATCTTGAAACAAAAATTAAACACAGCACACCAAAATTTGTAGAATGCAGCAAAAGCAGTTCTGAGGGAAGTTTTTTCTTTTTCTTTTTCTTTTTTTTTTTTTTATTTATAAAGAGATGGAAACCAAGAAACAGGCTCTCTCTTTTTGTTAAGTTTATTTATTTATTCTGAGAGAGAGAGATTGCGCATGCCTGAGTGCAAGCTGGGAAGGAGCAGAGGGAGGGAGAGAGAGAATCCTAAGCAGACTCCATACTCAGTGCAGACATCAGGCTCAATCCCAGGAACCACCTGAGCCGAAATCAAGAGTCAGACACTTAACCAACTGAGCCACCCAGACATCCCATATTAGGGGAAGTTTACAGTGACAAATAAACTTATACATTAAGAAAAAATAAATCTATCAAATAAGCAATCTAACTCATATCTTAAGGAACTCGAAGAACAAACTAAGCCCATGCTAGCAAAGGAAGGAAGTAACAAACAGAGAAGAAAGAATGAAATAGAGACCAGAAAAACAACAAAAGGAATCAATGAAATTGAGAGCAGATTTTGTTTTTAACTTTTTATTTATTTTTGAGAGACAGCATGAATAGGGGAGGGGCAGAACCTGAAGCAGACTCCAGGCTCTGCACTGTCAGCACAGAGCCCGACACTGGGCTCAAACCCACGAGCTCTGAGCCATGACCTGAGCCTAAGTCGGATGCCCAACCGACTGAGCCACCCGGGTGCCCGATGAGAGCAGATTTTGTTTTTAAAGTTAAACAAAATTGACAAACTTTTAGCTAGATTAACCAAGAAAAAAAGAACACTCAAATAAATAAAACCAGAAATGAAAAGGAAACATTATAATGAATACCACAGAAATACAAAGGATCATAAAAAATTACTGTGAAGAGTTGTACGCCAATATATTGGATAAACTAGAAAAAATGGATAAATTCCTAGACACATGAAGTTTACCAAGACTGAATTAGGAAGTTAAAAATTTGAACAAATAATGAGTAGGGAGATGGAATCAGTAATCAAAAACCTCTCAACAAAGAAAAGCCCAAGACCAGATGGTTCACTGGTGAATTCTACCAAATGTTTAAGAAGATTTAACATAAATCCTTCTCACTCTTTCAAAAAAAAAAAAATTTGAAAACGAGGGAACATTCCCAAACTCACTTTAAGAGGTCAGTATTACCCTGACACCAAAGCCAGATAAGAACAATATGAGAAAACTACAGGCCAATATTCCCGATAAATCAGATGCAAAAATTCTCAACAAAATTCTAGCAAACGGAATTCAACAGCACATTAAGAGGATCATACACCATGATCAAGTGGGATTTATCCCTGGGATATAAGGATGGCTCAATATACACAAATTAATAAATGTAATATACCACATTAATTGAATGGAAGGTAAAAATTATTATAATCTTAGTAGATTCAGAAAAAGCATGTGAGAAAAATACTTTCATGATAAAAACTGCTAACAAATTGGGTGTAGAAGGAACATACCTCAACATAATAAAGGCCACATATGACAAGCCCATGCCAATATGATAATGGTTAAAGTTTGAAACCTTTTACTGTAAGATCAGGAAGAAGACAGTGTGCTCACTCCTACCACTCATATTAACATAGTAGTGGAAGTAGTGGAAGTCCAGAATAATCGGGCAAGAGAAAGAAATAAAGGGCATCTAAATATGAAAGGAAGAATAAAACTGTCTTTGTTTACAGATGATTATATATATATGTGTGTGTGTATATATACGTATATATACGTATATATATGTAATGTTATAAACATATATAATAAATATAAAATAAATATATAAATATTATATATGTGTTATGTCTAAAGAAAAGCACGTTCAGAAGAATGAAATGGGATCCCTTACACCCCTCACAAAAATTAACTCGAAATGGATGAAAGACTTAAACATAAGACTTGAAACCTTAAAACTTCCAGAAGAAAATAGGAAAAGCTATAGGGGAAAATCTGAACTTTGGTCTTGTCAATGATTTTTTGGATATGGCACCAGAAGCACAAGTAACAAAAGCAAAAATTAGTAAGTAGGAGTATATCTGATAAAAGGCTTCTGCATAGCCAAGGAAACAACCAACAAAATGAAAGGTAACCTACAGAATCTAAGAAAATATTAGCAAATTATAGGTCTTAAAAGGGGATAATATCCAAATATATAGAGAACTCTTACAACACAATGGAAAAAAAAACTCATTAAAAAATGTTCATAGGAACTGAACAAGAAGACATACAAATGGCCAATAGGTGCACGAAAAGATACTCCATTATTAATCGTCAGAGAAATGCAAACCAAACCACAATGAGATACTGCCTTAGAGCTCTTAGAGTGGCTGTCATCAGAAAACAAGAGATAAGTGTTACTAAGGATGTGGATGTGCACTCGTGGTGGGAATGTAAATTAGTACAGCCATTATAAAAAATGGTATGGAGATTTCTAAAAAAATTAGAACTAGAACTATCATATGATTTATCAATCTCACTTCCGGGTATACATCCAAAGCAAATGAAATCAGGATCTCAAAAAGATATCCTCACTCCCATGTTCATTGCGGCATTGTTCACAATAGCCAAGATATGGAAATAACTTAAGTGTCCTTCAAAAGGTGAGTGGATAAGATATGGTGTGTGTGTCATATATGAATACCATTCAGCTATGAAAAAGAAGGAAATCCTGCCATTTGCAACAACATAGATGGAACTTAAGGGCATTATATTATTTTTAAAGTATTTTTTAATGTTTATTTTTGAGACAGAGAGGGCGCAAGTGGGGGAAGGGAAGGGAGAGAGGGAGGGAGAGAGAGAGAGAGAATATGAGAAGTAGGTTCCCAGTCAACAGGAAGCAGACAGCCCAATGCTGGGCCCAAACTCCTGAACCGTGAGATCATGACTTGAGCCAAAGTTGGACACTTAACCGACTGAGCCACTCAGGAGCCCCACGAGGACATTATATAAGAGAAATAAGTCAGGTGGAGAAGATAAATATTGTTTGGTAGATTCTACATGTAGAATCTAAAAAAGATAGACACAGAGTAGAATGGTGGTTGCTAGGGCCTGGGGGGCAGGGAGAAATACAGAGATGTCAGTCAAAAGGTACAAGTGTCCAGTTAGAAATGAAAAAGTTCTGGGAATCTAATCTACAGCATGGTGACTATAGTTAACAACACTACATTGTATACTGAAAGTTGCTAAGAGAGTAAATCTTTTTTTTTTTTTTAATTTTTTTTCAACCTTTTTAATTTATTTTTGGGACAGAGAGAGACAGAGCATGAACGGGGAAGGGGCAGAGAGAGAGGGAGACACACAGAATTGGAAACAGGCTCCAGGCTCCGAGCCATCAGCCCAGAGCCTGACGCGGGGCTCGAACTCACAGACCGCGAGATCGTGACCTGGCTGAAGTCGGACGCTTAACCGACTGCGCCACCCAGGCGCCCCGCTAAGAGAGTAAATCTTAAATGTTCTCACCACAAAAAAGAAATGGTAATCATACAAGGTAATGGAACTGTTAATTGAGGCTATGGTAATAATCATTTTTGCAATATATGTCAAATCAATACCTTGTACACCTTAAACTGACACAATGTTATATGTCAATTACAGCTCAGTAAAGCTGGAAAAACCAAAACAAAATGAGTTTTCAATTCCACTTTTTTGGGGGGAAGGCAGCATCGCCTCCTAGTGGCTGTATCAAGAATGGCAACGTTGATCAATCTTCAAGACTGCCTAGCATTAGGCCCCTGCAAGTCCCAGGTTCTCCAGTGAACCAGGAGGTCCTGCTTGAAGCCCTGCGTGCTGCTGCCCCCTAGTGGTGAGTGAGCAGGCACAGGCCTCACAGCTTTTCTCTAAGGCTGGAGGGGATGCGAAACTTCCAGGCAGAAAGTTAGCAAACGTTGAAATTGGCTGGGCTATTGAAACCAGACACAGTCCACCATCCTCCCTTCAAGCCTCGGGAGATGTTGGAGTCAGGCAGGAGGAATCGTCAGGGCCTGCCCTGGGAAGAGGGCTGAGATGTGGTTCTTCAGTGGAGCTGCAGGATCTGTCGGTGCCATTCCCCTACTTGTGTGTATGCAAAATGAACACGACGCGGAAAGAGGACGGAGCGCATCTGCTCGCAGTGACCCAGGGCCAAATGGTCTTTTTCTTTTTTTTCCAAATGAATTCAGGTGACTGTTGGTTTGCGGGGGCGGGTGTCTCTAACGGATCAAAAGTGACACGTGCGTCACACTCCAGTTCGCCTTTCAATTCTACAGGTGTTTTGGTTGTTTTAGTTTGGGGTTGTTTGTTTGTTTATTTGTTTTTGCTTCCCAGCCCTCGGTTTTGAAAGAGGACTTCCACTACCCCCATTTTGACCCCAGTCTGTACTTTCTAATTGATTAAGTTCTTCTTTCCAGCGTATCTCTTAACTTAGGCAAAAGACCCTGTGGACAGAGAGCATCCTGTGATGGGAACCGAAATTACCCCTTCAAGCAATAAGCACTGCCCTGTGCCAGCAAGACCCTGTGATCGATCCCAAGATGATGACCGATCTGACCTTTACTGCCCACCTGCACATACCCAGCAACTTTGTCTCACATTTTCCTTATATAAACCTAGAAGTATTTCCAGCACTTTGGACAGGTTGTGTGACATTAGTCCACTGTTGTCCCAGTGCTGGCCTCACTGAAATACATTCCTTTCTGGTTTCACCACCGCTGGTCTCTCTGCCTTTGGATTTTGTCAGTGTGGCCAAACCTGGTCTGTTTGGGGCCCCCGAGCCAGGTGCTCTTGCACCCCTGTACCCCGCTTACGGTTTCCTTCTCTCCCATTTTTTTTTTCACCTTATTTTTCTCCCTCGATTCACCTGCTCTGATAGCTCTAAGCCTCGGTGCCATCTTCTTTTCCAAGTCTAGAACCAAGACTCATGCAGCCTTGAAGGGTTGTGGCATAAATGCAGGTGTATTCAAGATGAGCCCATGGAGGCACCTGGGTGGCTCAGTCAGTTAAGTGTCTGACTCTTGATTTTGGCTCAGGTCATGATCTATCTTATGGAGCACCCCCCCTCACCCCCCCCCCCCCCCAATCATGCTCCATGCTAACAGCACAAAACCTGCTTAGGATTCTCTCTCTTTCTCTCTCTCTTGCTTCTGCCCCACTTGTGCATTCACACTTCCTCTCTCTCAAAATAAATAAACTGTAAATATTTTAAAAAATAATAAAATGAGCCCATATTCTTCCCTGTTCTCTTTATCATTTCTCTCTGCCCCTCACAGATACACCTGAGTCCACTGTTATGGAAAAGAATAGATTCCATGATATAAATGCCATTTACGGTGATGTAAATTGAGAGACATGACCAACAGACCAATGGAACATAATATTAAGCCTAAAAACAGCTCTGCACAATCTGGACACCACATGTCTCATAGACTAGAAACAGCACTATTTGTGAGGCATATCTTGATTCCCAATATGTTAAAATAAGAAAAATTTTAGAGTTCCTCTGCATATAATCCATGCCTAATCTATGGCACTCCTGGTCCCTCCCAGTTCCTACCCCCCCCCCCTTCACACCCTAATTGCTTTCATGAATGGATGTTCTTTTCACACCACTTGAGCTCAGAACCTCTCCCAGTGGAGCAGGTAGCCTTTAAGCCAGGCCTTAATGATCACTATCTCCTAGTATTCATGTCTGTCTTTTCATCTTCTGTTGAGGTGGGCTGGACCTGGTGATTTTCTTCCAAATACAGCTGGGTAGATTCAAAAGCTGAGTCAGTCTCTGCTGAAGCTGAGAGCTGGAGGTTTGTCAGATAGCTATCCTCCTCACAGCTGGGCATCGAGTCTTTTTATTCAGGGGAGAACTGAACAGTAAGTATCAAACTCATCAAATATACCAGAAAACCAGTGTTCATACTGATACTTAAAACTAACTGAACAGGGCTCCCTGGTGGCTCAGTCAGTTAAGCATCCGACTTTAACTCAGGTCATGATCTCACACTCCGTGAGTCTGAGCCCCATGTCGGGCTCTGTGCTGACAGCTCACAGCCTGGAACCTGCTTCGGATTCTGTGTCTCCCTCTCTCTCTCTGCCTCTCCCCTGCTCATGCTCTTTCTCTGTCTCAAAAATAAATAAAAACATTAAAAAAATTTTAAACTAACAGAACATTTATTAATCACCACTGGATGTTGCTATGACATACCTTTTCTCTGCAAATTGATAAAGGAAAAGAATTAAGCATTTATTCAGTCATTGCCATATGAATTGCATCTTAGTCTAAGAAAACAATTAGTAAGAGAAAGTACATATTTATAGTAGACATCTATTAATACATGAAGGTGAAAGATAGGATGAAGTAATCATCATTTTGTAACATGTCCCCAACCCCCATGATATAATGGATCTAGGTAATAATCATTAACAGATGCTAATGCCACTAATTAACACATTAATGGGAGAATATGTAACTGAGGGATCAAACATATATCGCCTAAATCCAGCTATAATTCTTAATCTCACTGTAAGATATTATGTACCTTTTCATTAACAGGTAAACGGCATCACTTATGAAGTATTTTTGCCTATAAAATTCAAACTAAATCTAACAAATATCAAGATCTTATGTTCATATAGTTATGAATAATAAAAGAACAATTAACACCGGAAGAGATCAGTCAAATCCAGGAAGTGGAAAATTCTACAGGATAAATTACCTACATTTTCAACAATAAAAGGCAAGAAAAAAGGCCTTGGTAAATTGCCACAAATAAAAATATTTATGAGGCAAATCAACTACATGTGTTGTAATGTGTGGATCTTCTTTGAATCCCGATTTAAAGAAATCAGGTGAAAAAAGGACATTTTTAAGACTGGGGGCAATTTGAACACATACTGATTATATAACACTAAAATTATTGTTAGAACTATAAAATGTAATAGTAGCAACACGATTATGAAGAAAGTCCTGGTGTATCTTAGATAGATGCTGTAGTAGTGACAGAGTGAATGATACGATGTCTATTATTTGCTTTAGAATACTCTGGGGGAAAAATGTGAGGGACAGGTGAAATAAGATTGCCAAACGTTGAAAAATAGTTAAAACCTGGTTGATGGATACATTAAGGTTCATTAAACTATTTTTCTCCATGGGTATATTTGGATTTCTCCATAATAAACATTTAAAGTGAAATTTTTAAACTTAGAACCATATCAAAAGGTGTCCAAGATATATAAATATAAGTAATTCAAAACTTGATGACACAGTTTATCTGTGTGTATGTAAAAGATACATTCCAAATATGTTTAAAAATTGGTTGACCTCCCAATGTCAGATTCAGCAAATCTCTAACATGATATGCACATATTATTCATCTGAATTCGAAAGGGAGGTCAATGTTTACAACCCAGTATGAGAGCCCAGATACCTCTTTGTTCCGGCCCTGAAATATTATCATGCATTTTGCCATTGTACCTTGTTGGTAATGGATGCGGAGCAGACGGACGCCATTGCTGGTTCTCTCTGTAGCGACTTCTTTCTGGTGCACCCGTAACACAGGCCAGCTATGCCTTCCTTCTCCCTTGGGTTTCAGCAGTCACTGGGTTCAGACAATTCTGACTTGGCCTCCCCCTTCTAAGAACCCAGGCTGAGCTCTCCTATTCTGTGTATCTTTGTTCTGATCTTCACCTCAGCTATGAGAATCCGAAATTGCTCCCATAAACCTTTCAACTAGCTACAGCTTTCAATCTGCCATCTTTACTGTCTATTGTTTGATTTTTCTGTTTTGTTATTTCTCATTTATTATTCTACTGTAGCCTATTTTTTTCCCCCTGCAATTAAACAAACAATACAAGTCTCACTTTAAAGGGAGGTATCATGTTTGGAATATACGTCTGGTGATGCTCACAGCATTGGCTGTGTTCTCTTGACTGTGTCTTTGCTCTCTCCCTAGAATGTAGGGTCTGAAAGCTACAGCCGGTTGTCTTTGTGTTGGGTGGCTCCCCTTACAGCACCCGGAACACAGAAGGATATCAAAATTTGCTTCCTAAGTGTTGGGGATAACTAGACTTTATTACAGTAAGATGAATATCTAGTTGAGGAAATCCATAATGTATTCACAGATGCTTTTGTCAACAGGTTGTTAGACACAGATGAAGAGGAATGTATTACAATGCAATACACCATCGACATGATATACTAAGGAAAAACATAATCCATTTAGAGAAAGAAAATTCCCCCAGAGGCAGTATTTAACATTTGTTCTCATTAAGATTATAATTCTACCCATGATAATATTGAGAATGATGATAATCACAGTAATAATTGAGCAAATTAAATTCATGGACGTGCACGCTTGCACTGCTCCAGCTACCTTGTAAGGAGAGGTGATTTGTCCCCATTTCACAGATGACAAAAGGAGGCCTAGAGAGGTGAGATAATCTGCTGAGGAGAACTTCCCCTTCACCCAAGCCGTCCAGTTTCTGCAGCTTCTGAGGGAGAAACACCGGTCCAAACACAGTCTGAGGTCCTTGGAATTGAGCAATCACCAGGAGAAGGCAACACTGGGAAGTGAAAGTCCAATCTAAGAACTGGCTCACCACCCTTGCAACCTCCTTCACGTCACAAATTCCCTTGTCACTCCCCCCATTCAGAGTGTTCAGCCTGGAAACCTAGGTTTCTGTGTCCATTCCAACATTACAAACCAGTGTCCCCCCCAGTTTTCTTTTCTCAGGTGCACTAGTCCTTTTTATTGTCAAACCCAATTCAATCTATCACGAAGAGAATTTGATCCTGGATAATTTCATCCAAGGTGATTGGGTTTTGTATGAATATCATCAGGTCTTTTGATGCAATTATCTGGTGTGAGCTGAGTGCACCACCACCCTGAGCTCAGCCACTCCCTTCTCTCGGGACCTGGAAGGGCTCTCATGGGACCGCCAAGACTTCCCCTGGGAAAAACGCTTTCCAGTCCCCGTGGGCTTCTGCGCTGGCGCTGCTCCGGTAACCGAGACTTGCAGAGTCTGGAAGACATGACCCAGGACGTCCGCCCCCCACCAGGAAACCCCCTAGGAGCCAGAGGCGCCCCGCGTCAGCCGGACGCCAGCCAGGAGCCAGGCCGCCGCCCGCCCCCGCAGCCTCCCGCGGCGCGGTCGCCTCTCTCCGGGACCCACGAGAGGAGCCCGAGGCCTCTGACGGTGGGGACCCTTCAGAGGGTCGCCCTGTTCCTGACCCCAGGAGCCACCACCGCACGTCCCAAGGCACTGGATCCGAAGCGCTGTGGCCCAGACGCCCCTGGCCACCAAGGAGCCCTGAGATTTCTGCCGAGACCCTTCTCCGCTCACCATCCTTCGCGCACGGAAGGCGTTACGGTGACACCTGTGCGTTTGCAGGATAACCACGGAAGCAGTCTTGTCTTCGGAGTCCGTAGACAATTTTCTTTCCGCTACTCACTGACCAGGAACAACGCCAAAGTCTTTATTTCTCCCGCGTGTCCCCGGTTCGTCTGCCAGGGAGCGACGAGGCGCAGGGGTGCGGGTGGCAGGTGACGGTTCCCGCGCCGGACCCTCGGCCGACGGGCTCTGCTGCGCGCGGGGAAGGCGGTGGGGTCTGCGGTGCATTGGGGTGCAGTGGGGGCGGCCAGGAGTACAGCGTGGCGCTTGGTGGGTCCAGCAGAAGATGGCTCCTGGAACAGCAGGCAGGCGGCCGGCGGCCTCCAGGACTCGGCTCAGCCGGGAAACGCCCCCGCCGCAGGGCCCTGGCCGCTCCGAGCTGGGATCTGTCTCAGAAGCCCTCGGGGCATCCGCACGTGTCTCTGCCCCCGCCACCACCGCACTACCCCACCCCCCTCTCCAAACTCCCCCAGAAGTTCAGGGGCCCTCGGGCGCCGGCCAGAGCCCAACGAGTGGCCCTTATCCCTCGACTCTCTGCAGCCTTTTGGCCCAGCGCCTGCCAGCGTCCCCCGAGCTGACCTGCCTCAAGGTCGCTGAGGTGCAAGGTGAGGGACGTCGTGACCTGGACACGTGACCTGAGAAACCGGCCCCCCTGCTGAGAGCGGAGGGTTTGAGGTCGCGGAGGGTTTGAGGTCGTGGAGCGGGCGTGCTCATTTGCAATCTGCATCTCTGCGAGGTGACTTTCTCAAGGTGCCTTAACTCCCAACACCGAAGGGACTCCATCCTGGAGGTGGGAGGGAACTGTCCCTTGAGAACAATACCGAACAATAAGGCAAGAGTGTCGGGCTCAGCAGGTGCGGCCACTTTAGAATTCCCCAACTAGATGAATTCTAACACGCATCTGCCCCACCCCCAAGGTTTCTGAGAAGCTATTGTGAACCTGTCAATTTTCTAGTTACAGTATATCTGTATGTAAGTATGTAGCCCAGAAATTGAACAATAATATACATACCTTCATGTAGCCAGCTTTGCCTACAAAATGAACTTTCTCAATTTCATTTACCCTAGATACATTTCTTTGGGGGTTTACAACGACTTAATTCGTACTTCCTATTGCTTTTCCCAGTTCTTAGTTTTGACTATAAACATGCCGATCTTGTGGGCGGATTGTGTGTGTGCTGGGGGGAGATGTGTGCTTGTTCGTGCACTGTGTGTAACAGACTGCCACTTAAGTTTTGTTTTTCGAGAATATGTGTGAGAATACGTGCTTTGTAAATTTCATCACTGTGTTACTCTACCAAATACAGTCCTAACTGCAGTGTAAGAAATATGTATTACCCTACAATGTGACAGTCATTGGTAGTATCAATGGGTAATAAATATCTTTTCAATTTGGTAGGCGAAAGATACGTGCTCTTGTTTCAATGTCTGTGTTTTTTTGTTTTTAGGAGTTTGAACCTCATTTAATAAACTTTTTTAAAATAAGAAAATTATGTGATATGAATGGTATTTTGCTTTCAACAAAACCGAGGAACTAAATTGTACTTGTTTGAGATGAAGTTTAAGTTCCCTGAGCGATATTGGCTGGAAGCTGCCCTGAGTTCCTTGCCAAGTGGGCTCCTGCAGAGGTCGGCTGGTCACAAGAGATCCTGCCCCAGAGAGAAGTCCGGGAGAGGCCGTGTGAGCAGGCTGAGGCAGGAGTCAGGTTAAGCATGGAGTCTTTCTCCTGGATAATTTTCTTGCTTGCTCTAGCTAGGGAGCTACACTTTGGCCTTTAGTTTCAGGGTCCTCTCAACCCTCCACCCTTACCATCAGTACCAGTCTCAGCCCCTAACCACATCAGACTCTGCATGATTCCATCTTTGGACTACTTTGTGCCAACGGGGATTGGAGAAGCTCCTTGTTCCTGTCCCAGGACCCCTATGCTAAGAAAATTAACACATGAAGAAGGGATTCAAATTCTTGATTAAAATGACATTTCTTTTTTTAAATGTTTCTTTATTTTTGAGAGAGAGAGAGAGAGAGCGCGCGCGCACGTGCACAAGCTGGGGAGGCAGGGAGAGAGAGAGGGAGACACATTCTGAAGCAGGCTCCAAGCTGTCAGTGCAGATCCCAATGAGGGGCTTGAACTCACGAACCAGGAGATCATCACCTCAGCCGAGGTCAGATGCTTACCCAACTGAGCCACCCGGGCACCCCTAAAATGGCTTATTTCATTCTTGATGGAAGGATGTGTAAGAAAGGAAAGATGTCAGGTTTCTTTTTTAAAAAAATTTTTTTTTCAACGTTTTTTATTTATTTTTGGGACAGAGAGAGACATAGCATGAACGGGGGAGGGGCAGAGAGAGAGGGAGACACAGAATCGGAAACAGGCTCCCGGCTCCGAGCCATCAGCCCAGAGCCTGACGCGGGGCTCGAACCCACGGACCGCGAGATCGTGACCTGGCTGAAGTCGGACGCTTAACCGACTGCGCCACCCAGGCGCCCCAGATGTCAGGTTTCAAGATGAAATATTGAGAGAAATTTTTCTTCTTTAAAGTTTATGGTTTCATCTAAAAAATCACGATCAATATAAAACAAATATTCTTAAAATATCCTGAAAACAGAAAGAAAAACTTCCAATATTTACACATTATTAAGGAAGTCTAAATCATTCTTCTAAGATGGTTAAAAGGAAAATATTATAATAAGTAAATATAATGTTGAATGTGATATCACTGTTGTATTCTTTTTATGCTTTTTGGGAACAGAAATGAAATATGCTCAAATAGTTGAAGCATCAAATAACTTATTAGGGGATAATTTTTTTAAATTTAATGGAATAATGAGGACATAGTTTAGACTGAACAACAGTAATGGTTTTTAGAACCACAGAGCAAAGTGGGTCCCAAAGAGTAATCAGAAAACACGAATCCACAACCACTACTACTGTTGATCTGTTCAGAATCACCAAATCCCTGGCAAGTGTTACCATATGGGGTCATTCCAAGTGTTTGTGGGGAATGCATGCATGGAGTAATCCTCAGGCATTATTGTTGGAGGGTATGTGTTGCCTGTCTCCTGGAGAACAATATGGCATTACTCAATGAATTTAGGTTTTTGCACTTTTTCATGGCATAACTCTGTTCATGGGTATATATTTTAGAGAAATTCTCTCACAAGGACTATCATATGTGGTGAAGTTGGGTAATTGATGTTCTGAGTGTCTACTGTGGGGCAGCAGATAGGTAAAATGTGGCAGGGGCTCATGGGAGGTTAGTATGTCAGCAGTGGAAACCACAGATGAAATGTACATGTAACAGAGGTGTCTAGCTGGGTCAGTCCAAAGAGCATGTGACTCTTGATCGTGGGGTAATGAGTTCAAGCCCCATGCTGGGTGTAGAGATTACTAAAAATAAATAAATAAATAAACTTAAAAACATTTTTATTTAAAAAATTTGTTTTTAACGTTTGTTTATTTTTGAGACAGAGAGAGACAGAGCATGAATGGGGGGAGGGTCAGAGAGAGAGGGAGACACAGAATCAGAAGCAGGCTCCGAGCTGTCAGCACAGAGCCTGACGCGGGGATCGAACTTGTGAACCACAAGATCATGACCTGAGTCGAAGTCGGACACTTAACCGACTAAGCCACCCAGGCGCCCCTAAAAACATTTTAAAAAAGAGAAATGTAGGGCACCTGGGTGGCTCAGTCAGTTACGTGTGTCCAACTCTTGATCTAGGCTCAGGTCTAGATCTTGACAGTGTGGTTTCAAGCCCTGCACTGGGCTCTGCTCTGTGCATGAAGCCTACTTACAAAGAAAAAATAAGACAGAAATGTACATGTCACAATTTTATAAACTTGCAAATGAATGGAAAATACTAAAAAATTACAATTTTAAGGAAGGCATGGGACTTTCCTTTTCCCACCTCTACCGAATTACTTCTTTACTCGTTGACCTACATATACTCTCAGTTCAGCTCCAGCATAAACTACGTTTATGATCTTGTTTTCATCTAACGCTCAGGGTCTCATCTTTAACACCAGGCAATCGTCTCTGATACTCTAAAAGAAGGGACATGAGAAGTGTGATTTGTCTACGTGTGCCTGACAAGGAGAGAGGCTTTCTACAGCGACTGTAAACAGCCAGGAACTTGACCTCTCTCCCCAAAGACCTTCCTTCTCCCTGCTCCTCCCTTAAGTCCATCACTGAAACCCTTCAAACTCTCAAAAGCGCCGCCCACAATGATGCAGTTTTCTCCTTAATCTTATCCGGCTCCGAGATAATTTGCAAGGCTAATGAGGGTCAGCCCCAAGTATCAGGACAGTCCTTTCTGAGATCCTACACACGACAGAGCGCTATAAAAAGGCACACCCAGCGCTGGATGCATCTTCTTTCTCCCAGACTGGCTGCACGTCTCGGCCTGGTCAGAGGCTGAAGCCATGGACCCCCATCTGCCCACGCTGGAAGGGCCGTCTTGCAGGTGGGCACGTCCGGAGCCCCGCATGCCCCCGGGCCTGAACCGAGAACAGGCCTGGGCCTGGGCGCTGGATAACTTCCCGGCGCTGAGCCGCCCCTCCTGCCAACGCCCCCAGTTGTGCGGGGACTGGAACCCCGGTGCGTGCGGGAGGCTGAGCCACGCTTGCCCTTGGCACGGAGATGGTCCCCGGCTTGAGAGGGGCCAGAAACGCTGTCGAGACCCTCACGTCCCGGCTGAGACCGCGATGGAGCTACAGTCACCTCCACGAGAGGCACATGCGACAGACCGTGTTGCCCGATGGACCCTGAACCGGCCAGGAGATGCCAGCGCCAGCGGAGGTGGCCAGACCCACGGCCAGACCGCCTCCAGGAGCCCAGGCTGTCCCCGGAAGCTGCTGAAAACCGTGGCTCAAAGCAAGGTGGAAGCTGGAGAGGGAAAGAATTCCAGCATCGTCGTCGGGGCCCACAGCACCCCTTCAACCGATGCGCTGGAAGGAGCCCGAGACACCCTATGGGGCCCTCATTCTGTCTGTGTGGACTTCTCCTCGCTGGACTGGCGGGACCGAGATGAACCTTGAGGTCTCTGGTGGAGAACCTTCCTTATTTACTTTACCTGTCCTCAATTACCTACAGGTTTTTACATTAGAAAACATTCTTCATGGAATCAGTATCTTGAAAAACTTCTTCTAGAGCTACTGAGAATCGACACAAATTCTAATCTTACTCGAGTTCCACACGACAATTAAAGCCTTTTCCCCTTATTCTCAGCCTGTGGATTTAATTTTGGGCGGGTGTGGTCAGGACCCGAAGGGAGTGGTGGGTTCGGGGCTGAAAGGCTGGTGGGAGCTCATTAAAATCAAAGAAATGCAAATTAAAACAATGAATACCAGAGGGGAGGGGGGATAATGGGTGAAATAGGTGAAGGAGATTGAGTTCATTTATATCGAGGAGCACTGAGTAATGTGTAGAATTTATCCAATGTTGGTAAACATATAGAAAGAAGTAATTCTCAGTTACTCACTTTGGGAATGAATTTGAAAAGCTCTTTGGGAAGGCAATCTGGCAAATTTATATTAAACATCTCAATGAGCATTAATTGGGCCCAGAAATTCTACTTCTTACAAGCAAGAAATTAGAAAGACAAGCCTGCTGGAGGAGTTAAGATGGTGGAGGGGGGCCCTAAGCTTGTCTCCTTCCTTGAAGACAGCTGGATGGTTATCAAATCATTCAGAAGACCCAAGAAACCAATCAGAGGTCTGAGAGAACAAAAACTGCAAGTCTACCAGTAGAAAAGGGTCCTTGGTTTGGAAGGGAGGAGGTGGAGAGGGTTGCTTGGTGGAGACAGAGCACTGGGTGTGGCCGCAGGAAAGGAGGGAAGCCACCGCCAACCATCACAAGCAGTGGAACACAAAATCTCAACTTTTGGAAGTCGGTTCCTGTGAGGACATGCCTGGCTCAAACGTGCTCAGGTGGCAAAGCGGCATGGAGTCCCAGGAGTGCCAGCATGGCCTGAGGATCCCCTGGGTCGCAAGAAGAAAGGGTGGCTCCAGTGTGCCGCGCTGTTCGAAGGCATCGGAGCAGGGACTCGGCGGAGAGCAGTGAGCTGGAATGTCTGCTCTCTGCTCTGTTTTGCCGTAAGTTCCGAACTGCTGCTTGGTCGTGGGACCGTCTTCCTTGCACTCTCGGCAAACAGCAAAAACAGGGTGATACCCTCCTCCAGGGGAACAACGCAGGTCACACACAGGTCGAGGCCGGGGCCGTCCCTAAGATGGGGTGTTTTGAAACCCAGTCCCGCGCCTGAGATAAAAAAGCTCAGAACGTAGGCAGGGTGAATGCAGGGTTCTGACCGAAATCAGGGACACAAGAGGGGTGATTGGTTGCTCTTCTGTGAGGGTTCCCCGAAACGTTGGGGGTGCGGAAACTTTTGAGTTCTGGGGCTAGAGAGCTGTCCCGCCACGTTCATCCCACCCCTCGGCGCTGAAACCTTCAGGAAGCAAAACAGCGGCACCTAGTGGAGGCCAGAGCGGCTTACACCAAACTCCCCACCCCACAGGTGAATCTCCACTAGGGCAAGTCCACCTGAGAATCAGTGCAACAGGCCCCTCCTCTAGAGACCAGCACAAACAACTTGCTGGCATCGAGTCTACTGATCACAGAGTGCTCCAAAACCTTCGCTCTAGGGTAAATAGGATCTAGCTTCCTTTTCACTTTTATTCTGTGATTTTTTATTATGGGTTTTTTATTTCGTTTCTTTTTTTCAATCCCCCTTTTATTTTATTATTTTTAATTCTTATATATATATTTTTATTTTATTTCAGATCTAGATTCATTTAACACACAGACCACACACATCCAAGATCTAGGTTTTTAAAATTTTTTCTTTTTCCCTTTTTGTTTTTTTCCCTTCTTCTTTTCTGGACAAAATGAGGAGACGTACAAATTCACCTCAAAAGAAAGAACAGGAAGTTAATCTCACAGCCAGGGATTTAATCAGTACAGATATAAGTATGATGTCTGAACTAGAATAGAAAGCAATGATTGTGAAGATACTAGCTGGGCTTGAAAAAAGCATAAAAGACACTAGAGAATCCCTTTATGCAGAGATAAAAGAACTAAAATCTAGTCAGGTTGAAATTAAAAATACTAAAACAGATGTAAACCCAAATGGAGGCCATACAAAAGAGGATAGATAAGAAGATTTGCATAGGAGAGAATCTGTAAAAAAGAAGATACAATTATGGGGAGGGGGGAGATGAAGCTGAAAAAAAGAAAGAAAGAAAGGTAATAAATCCCCAAGGCAGACTTATGGAACTAAGTGACTTATTAAAATGGAATAACATTCCTATCATAGGAGTCTCAGAAGAGAAGAGAGAGAAAAAGGGGCAGAAGGTTTATTCAAACAAAGTATAGTTGAAAACTTCCCTAATTTGGGGAAGGACACAGATATCAAATTAAAAAAAGCACAGAGAACTCCCATTAGATTCAATAAAAGTTGACCATCACCAAGGCATATCATAGTCAAATTCACAAAATACACAGACAAGGAAAGAATCTTGAAAGCAGCAAGGGAAAAAAGTCCTTAAGCTACAAGGGAAGACAGATCAGGTTTACAGGAGATCTGTCCACAGAAACTTGGCAGGCCAGACAGGAGTAGCAGGATATATTCAACGTACTGAATGGGAAGAATATGCAGCCAAGAATTCTTTATCCAGCAAGGCTGTCATTCAGAATAGAAGAAGAGATAAACAGTTTTCCAGACAAACAAAAACTGAAGGAGTAGTGACCACTAAACCAGCCCTGCAAGAAATCTTAAGAGGACTCCTTGAGGGGAGAAAAAAAGACCAAAAGCAATAAGGACAAGAGAGGAACAGAGAACATCACCAGAAGCACCAAATCTACAGGTAACACAATGGCACTAAATTCATATCTTTTAATAATCACTCTGAATGTAAATGAACTAAATGTTCCAATCAAAAGACATAGGGTATCAGAATGGATAAAAAAAACAAGATCTGTCTGTATGCTGCCTGCAAGAGACTCATTTTAGAACTACAGACACCTGCAGATTGGAAGTGAGGAGATGGAGAACCATCTATCATGTTAATGGATATCAAAAGAAAGCCAAAATAGCCATATTTATATAAGACAAACTAGATTTTCAACAGACTGTAACAAGAGATGAAGAAGAACCTTGTATCATAATTAAGGGGTCTATCCATCAAGATTCTAACAATTGTAAATATGTATTTCCCCAACTTGGAGCACCCAAATATATAAATCAATTAATAACAAATGAAAAGAAACTCAATGATAATAATACAACAGTAGTGGGGATGTTAACACCCCACTTACAACAATGGACAGAGCATTTAAGCAGAAAATGGCTTTGAATGACACACTGGACCAGATGGACTTAACAGATATATTCAGAATACTTCATCCTAAAGCGCAGAATACACACTTTTCTCCAGTGCACATGGAACATTCTCCAGAAGAGATCACACATCCGGTCACTAATCAGTCCTCAACAAGGACAAAAGGACTGAGATCATACCATGCATATTTTCAGACCACAACACTATGAAACCTGAAGTCAACCACAAGAAAAAACTTGGAAAGCCCTCAAATACATGGAGGTTACAGAACATCCTACTAAAGAATGAATGGGTTAACCAGAAAAGTAAAGAAGAAATACAAATATACATGGAAGCAAATGAAAATTAAAACACAACAGTCCAAAACTTTTGGGATGCAGCAAAGGCAATCCTAAGAGGGAAATGTATTGCAATTTGGGCCTATCTCAAGAAGCAAGAAAGGTTCCCAATACACAACCTAACCTTACACCTTAAGCTGGGAGAAAAGGAACAGCAAATAAAGCCTAAAGAAGGCCAGCAGAAGAAGGGAAATAATAAAGATTAGAACAGAAATAAATGATATAGAAACAAACAAAAAGGAGTAGAACAGATCAACGAAACTAAAAGCTGGTTCTTTGAAAGTATTGATAAAATGGATAACCCCTAGCCAGACCTATCAGAAAGAAGAGAGAAAGGGCCCACATAGATAAAATCATGAATGAAAGAGGGGAGATCACAACCAGCATTACAGAAATAAAAGCAATTAGAATAGTATGAAAAATTACATGCGAACATACTGGGCGATCTGGAAGAAATGGACAAATTTCTAGAAGCTTACAAACTGCCAAAACTGAAACAGGAAGAAAAATAAAAATTGAACAGACACATAACCAGCAAAGAAATTGAAATAGCAATAAAAAATCTACTAACAAACAGAAGTCCTCAGCCAGATGGCTTCTCAGGGGAATTCTATTAGAAGTTTAAAGAAGAATGAATACCCATTCTTCTCTACCTGTCCAAAAAATAGAAATGGAAGGAAAACTTCCAAACTCATTCTATGAAGCCAGCATTACCTTGATTCCAAAACCAAAGACTGCACTAAAAAGGAGAATAACAAGCCTAAGTCCCTGATGAACATGGATGCAAGAATTCTCAATAAAACACTAGCAAATAAAATTCAATACTATATTAAAAGAATTATTCACCTTGGTCAAGTGGGATTTATTTCTCGGATGCAGGGTTGATTCAATATTTGCAAATCAATTAACATGATACAGCACATTAACAAAAGAAAGAATGAGGACCAGATGATCCTGTCAATAGATGCAGAAAAAGCATTTGACAAAACACAGCATCCATTCTTGATAAAAACCCTTAACTAAGTATAGGGATAGATGGAACATATCTTAACATTATAAAGGCCATATACAAAAGACCCACAACTAATGTCATCTCCAATGGGGAAAAACTTTCCCCATAGTCAGGAACAAAACAAGGATGACCACTCTCACAATTCCTATTCAACATATACTGGAAGTCTTAGCCTCAACAATCAGACAACAAAAAGAAATAAAAGGTATCCAAATTGGCAAGGAAGAAGCCAAGCTTTCACTATTTTCACACAACCTGATACTCTAT
This sequence comes from Neofelis nebulosa, assembly GCF_028018385.1. Lineage (NCBI taxonomy): Eukaryota > Metazoa > Chordata > Mammalia > Carnivora > Felidae > Neofelis > Neofelis nebulosa. The sequence goes on along the minus strand of NC_080782.1, from coordinate 35,098,619 downwards.
GCAGAAAACGTGAAAGACTCCACCAAAAAATTGTTAGAACTAATACATGAATTCAGCAAAGTCACAGGATATAATATCAGTGTGGAGAAATCTTTTGCATTTCTATACACCAATAATGAAGCAAGCAGAAAAAGAAATTAAAAAATCGATCCCATTTGCAATTGCGTGAAAAACAATTAGATACATAAGAATAAACCTAACCAAAGAGGTAAAAGGTCTGTACTCTGAAAACTACAGAGCATGTATGAAAGAAATTGAAGTGGATACAAAGAAATGGAAAAGCATTCCATGCCCATGGATTGGAAGAACAAACATCGTTAAAATGTCGATACTACCCAAAGCAATCTACACATTTAATGTAATCCCTATCAAAATAACACCAGCATTTTTTGCAGAGCTAGAAGAAACAATTCTAAAATTTGTACGAAACCACAAAAGACCCTGAATAGCCAAAGCAATTCTGAAAAAGAAAAAACCAACTGAAGGCATCCTGAGTCCAGAATTCAAGCCATATTACAAAGCTGTAGTCATCAAGACAATACGGTTCTGGCACAAAAACAGACACAGAGATCAATGGAATAGAATAGAAAACCCGGAACTGGACCAACAACTATATGGTCAACTATTCTTTGACAAAGCAGGAAAGAGGACCCAATAGAAAAAGACAGTTTCTTCAACAAATGGTGTTGGGAAAATTGGACAGCAACAAGCAGAAGAATTAAACTGGACCACTTTCTTACACCATACACAAAAATAAATTCCAAATGGATGAACGACCTAAATACGAGACAGGAAATCATCAGAGTCCTAGAGGAGAACACAGGCAGCAATGTCTTTGACCTTGGCTGCAGCAACTTCTTACTAGACATGTCTCTGGAGGCAAGGGAAATAAAAGCAAAGATGAACCATTGGGACCTCATCAAGATATAAAGTTTCTACACAGTGAAGGAAACAACCAACACAACTAAAAGGCAACCGATGGAATGGGAAAAGATATTTGCAAATGACATATCAGATAAAGGGTTAGTATCCAAAATCTATAAAGAACTTACCAAACTCAACACCTGAAAAACAAAGAATCCAATGAAGAAATGGGCAGAGGACATGAATAGACACTTTTCCAAAGAAGACATCTGGATGGCTAACAGACACATGAAAAGGTGCTCAACATCAGTCATCATCAGGGAAATACAAATCAAAATCATAATGAGATACCAACTCACACATGTCAGAATGGCTAAAATTAACAATACAGGAAACAACAGGTGTTGGTGAGGATTCAGAAGAAGGGGAACCCTTTTGCACTGTTGGAGGGAATGCAAACTGGTGTAGCCACTCTGGAGAACAGTATGGAAGTTCCTTGAAAAAGTAAAATTAGACTACCCTATGATCCAATAATTGCACTACTAGAGTTACCCAAAGGACATAAAAATAGAGATTTGAAGGGGTAAATGCACCCCAATGTTTACAGAAGCACTATCAACAATAGCCAAACTATGGAAAGAGCCCAAATGAAGATATGGTATATATACACACAATGGAATATTACTCAGCCATCAAAAAGAATGAAATCTTGCCATTTGCAATGACATGGATGGAGCTAGAATGTTATGCTAAGCAAAATAAGTCAACCAGAGAAAGACAAATACCATATGATTTCACTCATATGTGGAATTTAAGGAACAAAACAGATGAACATATGGGAAGGGGGGAAAAAGAGAAGAGAGGAAAAAAAACCCACAAAGACTCTTAACCATAGAGAACAAACTGAGGGTTGACACAGGGAGATAGGATGCGCTAGATGGGTGATGGGTATTAAAGAGGGCACTTGTTATGATAAGCACAGAGTGTTGTATGTAAGTGAAGAATCACTGAAGTCTACTCATGAAACCAATATTGCACTGTATGCTAACTAAAATTTAAATTAAAAGAAGAATAAAAACAAGGGTGCTTTGCAGTAAAAGATTAGAAAAAAAAAAATCATCGTACATCTGTACAATCCCAAACTATGCAGCCCTTAGAAATAAAATGGAAGGCATGATTTTGAAAAGCCATCCTAGAGGCTAAATAGGCTCCGGGCCTCTGAATCCTGGGAAGGCAGTGACTAGCAATGGGGCTAAGCAGGTATTATTCTAACCCAGGTGGGGAGGGAAGCACTGAGGCTCAGCCACTCAGGTAGGCTTAGAGAAGGGCAAAGTCTGGGGACTCTTCCCTATGTGGATACCCTCTTGCAGTTCTCTCCACAACCACCTGCCCTGGTGTCTAATTCAGCCCCTGACCTCCAGTATTAGGCTCCATGAGGCTAATGCTGGACCAGAGGAACCCAAGTATCAGCTCTAAGGCAGGCCAGTCTGGTAGCTTTCCAGCTTCTCACTGCACAAAATCTCTGAGTCCCCATCATTTTCCCCCTGTCCCAGCAGTTCTCATTGCAGGAGGTGTGCCATTCCCCCGAGCCTCCTCTCAGCTGCTGGAGGTGGCCCAGACCTGGGCTTCTATGGTGTGCAGGGCAGGCAGTAGCAGGGCTCCTGCCTCCTGCAGGCAGACAGCCAAACCCTTGCAGCACGACGACAGATGAATCTCCAATTCCTCAGGCTTGTAGATGGTAAAACAATATGTCAGGGCCAAGAGGCCAAGAGAGATGAGAAGGAGGCAGCAGTCTTCTAGCCTAGGACATTTAGTCATTAGAAAACAAGGTGCTGAAAACAGATGTTGGTTAACCTTCAGTGCAGATTGTTTCAGGAAGCCTGGCTTGGTGAGAGGAAATATATAAACATGCTCTTCCTGAATGATATTAATCAGAACTGCGTTGAGTGCGGTTTTGGTTGAGTCTGCTGATTGGGTCGTGCTAGCATTTAGGTGGTCATAGCAAGCTTACTAGTGTTTTCAGAGAAGCAAAATGGAAAAAAAAAAAAACCTTCCAGGAAAGGTATTTTTCTCTTTTTTTCAGTGACGTCTACTTTTCCTCTGTTCGAAGGAACAGATAATAAGCATGCCAGCAAATAAATGCATTAGACTATTTTAGTATAATAAGTGCTATCAAGAATGTTCTACAAATCCATTGAAAAGAAGGTAACAGGGAGAGTGCCATGTTACCTTGGAAAGTCAAAATAGAATTATTAGAGATATGGGAGTGTCTTTTCGAGTTAAATCAGAATAATGTGATGAAAACGCAACACAAAATCTGAGGGAGCAGTTATCAAGAGAGAACATCAAATTTAAGGACTCTGAGTCTAGAACAAGATTAATAAAGTCACGGACAGAGGGCAGGCAAATGGTGACTTTCTGTGGCCCAAATAGGATCTATATGGACCATAACAATCTCAGAGTCCTCTATCCAAGAGGACCTACTAGCATAGTCATACTTGATAGATAATTTAAAAGAAGGATCAAATTTTTGAGTTCATTTTGATTGAAAGATTTAATCACTGATAATAACACTGCTCAAATATATGATATTGACCTAATAAATTATGAAATTGATCAGAAATATAACCAAGGGATTGATAAGAGAGATCTGATAGTGTTGGAAAGTGTGTTCACATTTTTTTTTTCTTCATTTGGTCAGATTATATGACCCCTCCCCCCCCCCCCCCCCCCCCACACACACACATCTGCTGAGCTTTGTAGTTTTTAGGTATTGTGACACTATACTTCCCAGGTAGAATATAAAATAAAGAGAGTATTAAAAAAAAGTGTTATAAGTAGCTATTCAAGAAGCCTTTCCTGGCACTAGAGACCCATAGAATTTTGATTTAAAAGTAACATTGTAAATTTAGATGGTGTAAATTCCAGATCCCCTAATAAATTATCCTCTGTCTTAGCAGTTTCTGCCTAGGAGAGTTAAGAAGAACCGGTGCCCTGTTTGGTGCAGTTTGGAGGGAGAGGCATGTGAACTTGTGGGCTGCTCATTAGGTCTTTGCCTGGGTAATGGAGCTTCCCACTGGGAAACCCCACTCTTACGAGTGATAGCCACCCAGGCACCTTTTTCTCTCTACAACACAAGCATCCACTCACGGTTCACACCTGGATAGATATATCCCTACTATCTGACACAGAAAGCTGAAGCCTGCTTTTGGGGATCACTGCTGAAGTAGATGATAACTTGCCAGTTGAGGCTGCTCCTGCTCTCAGGACCCTTTATCTAGACACCTAGAGTCCACTTACAGGGATACTTTCCATTTCTGGTTGTAAAAGTTCCCATTATTTTCCTGATATCTTATAAGAAATGTGCATCATTTACGGTGATGGGTATTGAGAAGGGCACTTATTTTTAAAAAAGATTTTTTAATGTTTATTTATTTTTGAGAGAGAGAGAGAGAGAGAGAGAGAGAGAGAGAGAGAGAGATACACACACAGTGTGGGCAGGGGAGGGGCAGTGAGAGAGGAAACACAGAATCCCAAGTAGGCTCCAGGCTCTGAGCTGTCAGCACAGAGCGCAGCTAGGGTCTCAAAATTATGAACTGTGAGATCATGCCCTGAGCCAAAGTTGGGTGCTTAACTGACTGAGCCCCCCAGATGCCCCAAGAAGGGCACTTCTTGTGATGTTGTATGTTTGGGTGTTGTAGGTAAGTGATGAATCACTGAATTCTACTTCTGAAACCAAAATTGCACTATATATGAACTAACTAAAACATAAATTAAAAAAAGAAACGTGCATCATTTTAATCCTTCCTTATTGAAAAAAAGGGAAGTTAAATAGATTGCATAGGCACTCATTAGCCATGTGACTTTGAATGTGTGTCTCCAGACGTCAAGAATGTGTGAACACCTGCGTTGTAGAGAGTAGACAGTGCCTGGGTGACTACAGCACACAAAGGGGGGATTTCCCAATGGGGATGCACATTACTCAGCCAAACATTTGCTTGGCAGTTCCTCATGCTGAAATATTACTTAAATTTTGCACCTCTACATTTTTTACCTGTAAAATTCACTTAATACCAGCACCTAATGAAATAGGATCATAAAACCTCTTAATATAATGCCTCTCATATAGTAACTTCTTAGTAAATATTTGCTATTATAATTTAAAGGCAAAGTAAATGGGCATTAGAATCCTTTTATTTGTCTCTTAATAATTTCTAAATACTTTTACTGTTAAAATTTAAATATATTTTTACATGAATAGAACAGTAAGGTGTCAAGTGAAAACAGAACTTCCCCCCTCCTTCTCCCAACCTCCTAAATGATAGGTAACCAGTATCGATACCTTGGAGTGCATTTATAGTTTTATACAAAATCAAACACACCAGTACAAATGCAAATATGTAAAAATCATTCCCCTCCAAAAAGTCATATCACACACACACATCAATAATTTGACTTGTCAGGTATTACTGTTTGGGACACCTTTCTGTCTTTATTGGAAGACACTGTCTTCTATTTGATGCAGCGTGGCAATCCAATTTATATACTATACTCCAGCACGAGTTGCTAGAACAAAAATTGTGTGAAAAAGTCAGCTCTGCCAAAAATAGTAATATTCTCACAGTCTTCATGCTTAATAGTGGAAGAAGTAGCCTCTGGTGCGTTACTGTGGGATTCACCATCCAACCCCTCCCGTACTTAGACCACTGCTCTCCTCTTCCCCATCCATATGTCTGCAGGAGTAGACAAGTTGATGCTTAACCCTTGTGTTAATTGGGTACTGGGTGTTGGCCTAAGTCTTGGCATCTTTTCCCAAGCTGAGCCTGTAAGTCCCTATCCTGGTTTTGAAACTGGGACTTAGAATTTAATCATAACATGGACTCCAAGGGTCAATTTCCTTCCCGTTTATTGTTACCTACGTCAAGTTTATGTGCAAACATGAGTTTTTCTCATGTCTTCCTATATTGTCCTCAGAGCCATCACATCACAGTCCTCACTGTGGCCCACCCCAACATTCCCAGCCTCTCTGTAAGAAACCCTCACATCACTGCTGCTCACCCGCTGTGTGCCAGGACACAGTCACCCTAAGAGCATACTACTGTCTGTGCACTGATAGCAACAAAAGGGTTATTCTGTTTCAGGATGCATTTCCTCTACTGCCCCTTCTTTAATCCCTTCAATTCACCAAGGATTGTTACACAAGGTTGAAGACAAACAGCTGTATCAATTTTGACAGGATTGCAGGAAATTATCATATAAAATGGAGAAAATTAAACTAAATTTTAAATCTCATTGCTGAGGGTACCCTATGGCCCTCAAGAAAAAAACGAGCCCCTTTAGAAGTAGTCTACTGATAGGGGAAAATAAGGGTTCAAATTAGAATCAGACACTTCTATGCAATAACTAGTGCTAACCGGATATCCTGTAAGCTCCAAATCACATCCGCCCCTTCATTAAGTAAGGTGGGCCCACAGCTGTCACCGATTTCTGCACTAGGTGTGAGAGACTCTACTGTGGTTTTCCCCCTTAAGGAGCTTGCATTTTACCTGACTTCTTTCTCAAAAGCAAAAAGATTAGCAATAAGACAGCAATCAGTAGGCAAGGCCTCCTCATTCTAAGACCAGAACCCCAAACCCTAGAAAAAGGAACCCTCTTGCCCCACGCAGAGACTGTCCTTGATTTTCTCACTGAGGAAGTCCAATCCCTGCCTATACATGTTCTTGTTAACCATTCTCACAAATCTATATTCTTTCATGCTGCCTTTTCCCTTAACAATAGACCAAAACTTATTTTTGGTATAGGTGGATAAGAAATGGAGTTGTTTTATTCTAAAATCCATCTGCATTTTTGCATATCAATTTCAATGATTGTGAAGTCTATAAAATATTCTTTCTGTCTTCTTTTTCAAGTTTTAATTACGTTCCAGTTAGTTAACATACAGTGTAATATTGGTTTACAGGAGTAGAATTTAGTGATTCACTACTTATATATAACACCCAGGGCTCAACACAACAAATGCCTTCCTTAATCCTATCATCCATTTAGCCCAATCCCCGCCCACCTCTCTCCATCAACCCTCAGTTTGTTCTCTATAGTTGAGACTCTTATTGTTCGCTTTCCTCTCTTTTTCCTCCTTGTCCCTTTGTTTTGTTTCTTAAATTCCACATATAAGTGATACCATATGGTATTTGTGTTTCTCTGACTTATTTCACTTAGCGTTAATACTTTCTAGTTGTATCCACATCATTGCAAATGGCAAGATTTCATTCCTTTTGATGGCTGAGTAATATTCCATTATGGAATACTGTATATATGGACATTTGGACTCTCTCCATAGTTTGGCTATTTTTGATAATGCTGCTATGGACATTAGGGTGCATGTTCCACCTTCTCTTTTTTCTTTTTCCCTTTTTTTATTTTACATTTATTTATTTTTGAGAGACAGAGACAGAGCACAAGTGGGGGAGGGGCAGAGAGAGAATGAGACACAGAATCCGAAGCAGGCTCCAGGCTCTGAGCTGTCAGCACAGAGCCCTATGTGGGGCTCGAACTCACAAACCGTGAGATCATGACCTAAGCCGAAGTCGGACGCTTAACCCATCGAGCCACCCGGGTGCCCCATCTGCCTTGTCTTCTTGAAATCACTTAATTCTTGTCTTGAGAAAATAGCTACCTAGGCAAACCTTGCTGCTTCAATGCCCAATATTGAAGGATGAACTTGCTCCATGCCAACACACAGGGTCAGTGGAACATTCCTAGCTTTGATGCTCAGAAAGGTTGTTTATGAATGAAACTTTAAAAAACAGAGGAGATGCTATACTTAACATATGCTTCTCTTCACAAAATAAAAGGGAAAAAAATGAAAGAGATGGGGATCTCATAGATGAAAAGAGATTTTAAGACATCTCAATGGAATATAATGAGTAGATCTTGCCTGAATCCCGGCGATTCCCCACTTTGTTGAGAAGGGGGCTAATCATCTGCAGTCTGGCCACATTGCTGGTTCTCACTGTAGAGGCTTCTTTCTGATGCATCTGCAATGCGGACTTTCTCCCCCTAACTTCACTGGTGGGAAGCAGCTATCACTGTGGTTCAAACAATTCCCTGGGAAGGTTCTACACCACCAAACCCAGTGAGCTGCAGGCTGAGCCTTCAAAGGGAACAGGGATGTTGAACCATGTTTGTCCTACTCTTGGACTCAGCCCAACAGAGCTTTCTGTCTGGAGTACCTGTGTCCCATGCCCTGAGTTAGCTGCAAAGATACCATGTTATTCCAATGAATTCCTTCGACTTAGTGATACTAGCTGCCTTGACCAGAGCTTCCAACCCTCTGCTTCTTCTCTTGTCCATGTTTTCATCCTTACTATGTCCTCTCTCCGTCTCCCTCCCTCTCTCTCAGCTTTGACTGCCTATCCTCTTTTTTCCTGTTTATTTCTCATTTTACCTCTACCATTGTCTTTTTTCCTCAGCTCATGAAAAAGACGGTCTTTGGTGGGAGTCATCTCAAACATTAGAAGTTTTCTTTCCTGGCACCAAATGAACCACCACAGGGAGTAAGAGTTGTCTGTGTCTCCATGGTTTCTTGACTGTGACTCTGTTCTCCCCCTGAAATGTGAGTTATGCAAAAGCAGGAACCCGTTCTTCTACTCTGCATGTGCAGCACCAACCACAGCACCCTGCTCATGGCGGGTGCTCAAAACATGCTTTTTATGCTCTTGGAGTTAAACTGACTTTGTTACATTGAAGATAAACGTCTGATCAAGGAAATGTAGGTTAGGATGCGCTGACAAATTTACCATGGATGTACGAAGTCTGAAATATTTGAGGAAGGATGTAATAGGATTCAATTTCACGATAGATATGATGCAGGAAGGAAAACGCAATCCACCAAGAGTAATCACATACAAAAAGACATTTTATATTTATTTATTGATGTTATATTTATCTCAGTAAATAATATTTAGATAAAAATATTTATCTCATATCACCAATGATGACAATGAAAATAGTAATTGTAACAGAACAATTTATTTTCTGCCAGGGATATTTAATTACATAGCCTTTGTATCCAATTTAATCATAAAGGCTACCTTGTAAAATGTTGACTTTTATCTCCAACCAACAGATGAAAATATGTCGATAAGAGAGGCTAGGTCCTAGCTGAGTGTCCCATATAGAGAAATGATGGACCGACCTTGAACAGAAACAGTATCTGGATCCTTAGATCTTGACCCCCTCCCCATCATACATATTGGCTGAAATTCTGAAGCTATTTTAACTTGGAAACAGACAAATATAAGATGAGGGTGTGAATCTGACTTCTGTCACTAACCAGCAGTGTGATTTCATGCAGAGATAGCCAGCCACTTCTCACTCTGGCCATCTGGGTAAAATCTGCTGGCATGTCCATGAGAATCAATGGATGGAAAGTTACCAAAACTTGTCAGGCACGTGGGATTTTTAAAAAAATATATTATTTTTTTTGTTATTATAAAATGTTTATTTTTGAGAGAGAGAGAGAGAGAGAGCGCACAAGCAGGAGAGGGGCAGAGAGAATCTGAAGCAGGCTCCAGGCTCTGAGCTACCAGCACAGAGCCCAACTTGGGGCTTGAGCTAACTAACCCTGAGATCATGACCAAAGCCAAAGACAGACACTTAACGACGGAGCCACACAGTCGCCCCTAGGATTTTCCTAAATAAAAGAGTAACCTTGTAAATAGCTTGTTTTGACCAAGTCCCTCTACCCAAATTTTCTTTTAAAACAAACACTCTTTAACAAACACTTTGCCCTTAATTTCACCGGGCTCCGACTTCTGAGGCAATTTACACCTTAGAAAACGTCCCCACCCATCCTAATATCCTGTGGCCCTGCGCCCAGGAGAGTATAAATTTGCAAGAAAGGAGTCTGTGCACACTTTCCCTCCCGTGGGCCGCTGAAGCAATGGGGCACAGTTATCCATGCGGCACATCCATCCGCTCTGCGTGCGCCAGGCCTGGGATTTGGCCCAGCGGGAGCAGGGACCCAGCACGCCGCTAACTTTGCACTCATTGAGCTCTGGGCCCTGGCCGCTCCCTTTGTATCCTAAGCTTGGCCAGCTCTCTAGGGACGACCAGGACTTCAACCAAGAACTGCTTCGTCGCCCCTGCGGGCTGCTGCACCAGTACTGCTGGCGACACGGACCCAGAAGCGGAGCACGTGGAGGCGGGGCTCAGGGCCGCCAGCCGCAGCCTCAATGCCCCGAGGCTCGCAAGCAACCAGAGGCGACCCGCGGCAGAGCCTCCTTGCGCCGGCGTCGCCGGGACCGCCGTTCGCGGTGAAGACGCTTGAGAGCGGCGTCCTCCTCCTGCCAGACGAGCCACCCCTCGGCTTTCAAAGGCTCCGTGGATTGGGTCCCACGCGCTGTGGCCCGGATCCCCGGGGCGGCGGCTCCGCCGCCCGTCTGAAGCGCCCAGGGCCCCTGAGACTTCCCCTGCGAGCATTCCGGGCACGAACCTCCTGGGACAACGAGGCTACAGTAACCGCCCCGTTTAGTAATCTGTTCTAATTACTCAGTGTAAGAATTTGGCCTTCACAGACGTTGGGAGATTTTCTTTTAGCTTTCTTAATAAAAGTGTACAAAAAATGCTCTAATTCTGATTTTTCACTTACGTTTCTGGTTGGCTGTTGGGGAAGGACGAGGCGCAGGAGCGGGAGTGGCCGGTGCCGGTCCCCGCGCGGGGACCCTGGGGCGCCTGGTTTGCAGTGCACGGGGTGGGCGGTGGGGGTTTTCTCCGTGCGCGCGGGGGCGGCCGAGTGGGGGCGTGGAGGGTTGTCCAACTTGCCCGCGCGCGGTGGACTATCCGGGAGACGCAGCACCCGGGCAGCCAGCAGCCGCAAGAACTCCACGCAGCCGGGAAATGCCCCCGCTCCGTGGCCCTGGCCCTTCTGTGCCAGATTCCATCTCGGTGAGTCTCGTGGCGTCTTCACGTTGCTTCACATGTTCGCAGTTGGAAACTCAGGTTTCTTTTATCTGCGCAACTCACTCCAATGAAAGAAACTATTGTGTTTACTGTTCTAATGTTAGCAGAATGACCTGAGAAGGAACAATTTCCATCTGTGGGAGGTTTGCTTATTTACAAAAACCATGGAGTCCTTCGAAGGCAGCATAAAACCTTATAGCCGGGCAGTTGTTGAATCCTTTGCCGCATCTCTCAGCGCAAAAACTGTGGAGGCTGCGGCGGAGGAAGGAAAATCTTATTTGGGAAGCTTTAGAACCCACCACCTCTGGAGATGGAGCACCAACTGCCCGGAGCCAAGAGGAATCAGCAGCACAACGAGCAGGGCTGACTATTCCACTAGGCAAAATGCCTGGGGCCTCACAATAAGTTCACGGCCTCACAAAATTCTTTTAGTTTCTTTTAAAATCAAAAGGGAAAAATGAAGTCCTTGGTCAAAGAAAATATTTAATATAAATATAAGGTCTTAAAACCAATGCCGACCTGAAAGAGATGGGTTTTTTTCTTTTATGGATTGAGGGGCCAAGGAATGCAAAAGCGTGCCTGGGGCTCACGAAGACCGTATATAGTCACGGGAAGTGTGGGGGCGCTGTTCAAACTCCCCAGGCTGGGAACCGCGCCGTCTCTGGACACGGGGCACACGTGGGAGTCAGGAGCTCGGTGAGGCCCGTCGCGGAGGCGGAAGACTGGCAGTCAGGTCGGCAACTGCGCCTGCGCGGAGTGCTTCCTTGCTGGGTCCTCCAGCTCCGAAACTTTGCTTCCCTGAAATCTACTTATCGAAATTTATTTAACCCTTCAGTTTTAAATCATCTTCATTTCTTCCCTGTGTCCCCAAATCATCCATAAAATTAAGTGCCTAAAAATTTCACTGGTTTTGAGGACATCATTTCGTAATGACATTTTACCATATACCAAAACTTTTCTCTTTCGTTTTATGGATGTGGTTGATTCAGTTTGACCGTTGAGGCGGAAGGAGGGTTCCTCGGAGCGGGTGGGTGGGCGTGAGGGCAGCCGAGCTGGCAGTTACCGCGGAGGTGGGGATGGGAAGGGGGCGGGGGGGGGGCGGCTCCTCTCTGGACCTAGGCTACCCCGAGCCTCCAGGTAGCGGGGCCGGGCAGCGAGGGCTGGGGGCGCGGGCAGCGCCGGGGCATGGAGGGGAGCCTGGGGGCCGCTGGACGGAGGTAGGACCTCAGTTGTGGGCGGGGACCCGGACGCCGAGCGAATCTTGGCATCCTCCCATCCCACGTCTAGGCTCCTGCATTCGGTTGGGGCGTCCGAGGAAACGGCGCCTGGCCCACGCGGACTCGGGAGGATGACCCGGGAGGAGGAACCGGTGAGGATCGGGCCGAGCTCACCCAGAGGCCCACGGCGGAGGAGCAGATTTGGGTGAAAAGGGGAAAGGCGCCCTTCTTCCAGGCTGTCCCGCTTTCCTTCGTTGCAGGTCTGAGGAAGGGAGGGAGGGAGGAAGGAAAGAAGGAAGAAAAGAATGAAGAAAGATGACAAGAAAAGAAAGGACAAAAAGAATGGGAGGAGGTTTAGGAGTAGGGTCAGAAGAAACTAAAATAGGAGTGCTTGGAATGCTTAGGAGGCTTGGCTTGGCATTGACCCCACTCTGGCCGTTGTTAGGGCTGGTTTCCCGCCCACTGTAAGGACTAGCAGCTTTTCTGCCTTCTTTCCCGAGAGTCACGCCCGGTCTTTCTCATTCCTCCACTCTTCGTTCCCTTCTGATGTTAACAACCTAAGCTCACCCGACCCTCCTGCGGTTGTGTTAGATCCCCGCAGTCCGGTCGGGGTCCTCATATGGTGAAGGGAAGGAGAGTAATAGCTTTCATTTTCCAGTTGTTGATTTGGAGCCCAAAGTGGGAGAAAACTCATTTAGCAGCTTTCCTACAACAGCGTCTCCATGTGCCTGCGCGGGGTGAGCAGTGGGGCTAACAGGATCAAATGCCCCGCACTGTATTCCTTAAAGTTCCAGAGGAGGCTCTCCGCTTCCTTAATAATTCTTTCTTTCTATAGCATGTTTTCTCGGGCGCCACTGTGCTGGATCAAAAACAATAATAATAAAGCATGGTTTATCTGAATGCTTATAGGAAATAAGTATTGTACTAATATAGAAGGTTATTAATAGAGACACCTTAAAATTTTGATTTGTTTAAAAAATACGATATATATTAATATATATATATATATATATATATATAGAAACTATGTGTTTTTAGATTAAAAAATAGAAACCAAACTGTTCGTAATGGTTATCATGAATATTATCTTTCACTTTATTAGAAATTTCTATGAAAATTTGCACAAGATTTGCATTAATTTTGAAACTAAAATATTAACATATGCCTTTAATTATTTGATCTTAGGCTTCATACCTCCTTTAGTTTCCCCCCTTGAAAAGAAAACCTCCTGATGTGGAGAAACGGGAACCCTCTTGCACTGTTGGTGGGAATGCAAACTGGTGCAGCCGCTCTGGAAAACAGTGTGGAAGTTCCTCAAAAAATTAAAAATAGATCTACCCTATGACCCAGCAATAGCACTGCTAGGAATTCACCCAAGGGATACAGGAGTGCTGAAGCATAGGAGCACATGTACCCCAATGTTTATAGCAGCACTTTCAACAATAGCCAAATTATGGAAAGAGCCTAAATGTCCATCAACTGACGAATGGATAAAGAAGATGTGGTTTATATACACAATGGAATACTACTTAGCAATGAGAAAGAGTGAAATCATGCCATTTGCAGCAATGTGGATGGAACTGGAGGGTATTGTGCTAGGTGAAGTCAGTCAGAGAAAGACAGATACCATATGTTTTCACTCATAGGTGGATCTTGAGAAACTGCACAAAAGACCATGGGGGAAGGAAAGGGGGAAAAAATAGTTACAAACAGAGAGGGAGGCAAACCATAAGAGACTCTTAAATACAGAGAACAGGGTTGATGGGGGGTGAGGGAGAGGGGAAAATGGGTGATGGGCACTGAGGAGGGCACTTGTTGGGATGAGCACTGGGTGTTATATGGAAGCCAATTTGGCAATAAATTATATTTTTAAAAATTGGAAAAAAAGAAAAGAAAAGAAAACCTCCTAGGGATGCCTGGTTGGATCGAACTCCATGATAGGGCATTATGTTAAAAATAAATAAAATAAAATAACAGTAACTAAATTAAAAAGCTGAGAGAATTGAATTGTTATTTAAAAAAAATAAGTGGGAATTTTTATTTCTGGGGGGTCAATTTTAGAAGTACTTCCTGATGAAGCCTGTGGTTTCAGCTTACTGTTTCTGTTGAAGGAGCTCTTTGTACTGCCTTTTGTCAACAATTTCAATATTTCCCCTAATTTTCTTTCCTTTTCAACTAAATTGATGGTGGGTATTTTTGGGGTGAGAGCACAATATATTTAGCTTTGTGTATGGTAAAGGTGTTGCTCTTTTTTCTTCCTAGGTTCTGAGTTTATACTCAGCTTTGTATTCACCAGATTTGGAACAAAAGTTTGTCTTTTCACAGAGTGGTTCAGGAGGCTGAAAGGATTATGTTACTGGGAAATCATCTTCTCCACTCCTGCAATTTCTATAAGGTGCAATTTTCCAGAAATAATTTTCGTTTCTTGCTTCGTTTGTTAGTTTTCTCCACAGTGCTTGAGTGGATTATCTGTCTGTAGAGTTTGGAAGTGAATCCGCATATGAAAATTCCCACCTGTCAATCCCACTCTTACTTGAGCCAGCTATCCATGGAAAACACATTTTCTAGTGTGCGTGCTGCTCCATGCTCTACAGCCCCATTTGGGGAAGTTTGAGGTGTGTAGCTGTCCGTGTGGCCAGATGGATGGATGTAAGTTTGCCATTCAGTGTTGAGAAATCCATTTTTGGTGTAGATATATAAGATGAGTCTTTCAGTCTAGTTTCTTGTGGGTAAGATTTTCCTGTATTCCATCCTCCCAACGCTGCAATTGAGTTGATTTATTCATTGCTTTCATTTTTGTATAGTTTTACTTTTTATCAATATAATTTAATATTCTAAATATTATTTTACATATTTTAATGATATTTTTGTTTTTTTCCTTATAAAACACAACTGTGCTGTATGTAGTTTTGAAATTAAAAAAATTTTTAAGTTCATTTATTTTGAGAGAGACGGAGACAGCACAAGTAGGGGAGGGGCAGAGAGAGAGAGGGAGAGAGAGAGAGTTCTAAGCAGCTTCCACACTGCCAGCGCAGAGCCTGATGCAGGAGTTGAACTCATGAAGCTTGAGATCATGACTTGAGCCGACAGCAAGAGGTGGACACTTAACCAACTGAGTCACTCGGGTGACCCTGTGGTCTTTTACCCTTATTATTTCTCTGAATAGTGTACCACCACCATGATTTTGAATATTGTTGTAGTTTATTTATTTGAATTCTTGTAAAATATTCCATTCTGTAAATATACCACAGATCATTTAATCCACTCATCAATTGATGGGCCTTTGATTCCTCCCTCTCCACCAGAATTTTGTTGCTGTAGACAGTGAAGATTTGGACATTCTATTCTATGTTTCCTGGTGTACATGTGTAAGAATTTCTCTTGTGTGTAGACCTTGGAATAGAATTGGTTGGTTATGAGATACTCCTAAGTTTTTAAGTTCTTCCTCATTTTACAGGCAAGTTGTGACAACTGAGCCTGATTCTGTGTAGGCTTCCATTGAAGAAATACTTTACCCAACTATTTAAGCCTACTGGAGACTTTCTTGCCTGCTTAAGTACATGAAAGCTAGAAATTCTATCTGCGTCCATGTAAATAAATTTTGTATGTTTCATGTCATGTTCTGACCTTCTTAGTATAGAACCTTTAAGATTCATTTCCGTACACATTCCAAAGGTTTCTGCCAATGTAAGGTAACTACTTGTTGCAATTGTTTTGATACATGAGCAATAAATCCAAATTCACACTTTATAGTTGTCCCTTTGGGGCATTCTAGTATCTGCAGCTAGTTATGGGTTTGGAATGAACTATGATGCTTATGACTTTAGGTGAATTGACATTCTTCTAGAAGCTAACTTTCTCAGTGAGATCTTCTCTGTGTCTTTAATCAAGGAAGGGCTAGCCTCCTTAGATGAGGGACTCGTTCTTCAAGGGAAGCTCAGAGAGATATGGGGATTGAAGGTTCTTATATTGACAAAGATCCACCCACATTGACCCATTTGAATCCACAGAGTCTTATTACTTGCTCATCAGTCCCCCTGCTTGCACGTGAGAGGTGTGGCAAAGATGTGAATTCACCTTCTATTTTAATTCAGCCTCTAAAAGGCTCCAATTTGGGGTCTGATTTTTGGCCCTCTCATCACTGTACCTATGAGAAATAAGGCTTTTTAAAGGGGCATTACTGAAACTTTTTCTTTCAAAAATTTAAATCCTTGTATCTTTTGTTTTTGTGACTCCTACAATTCAGTGGAGGCAGCCATCACACCCTGTGGTTATTGTAGCCCTCACTCTCATCGAAATGGTCTACAAAGACAACCAATTAGACCTCCAGTATTTTGACTTCAGTAAATTTTTCACTGCAGATAATAAAAAGTTATAACCTGTCTACCATGTTTCAGTAGAAATGAAGCATTCATGTTCAAGTTTAGCAAATTTACCAATACTTATTGTCTAGGGTTATGTTGATTTCTGGGTCTGAAAACCAATTCTAAATTCTCCTTTTTAAATTGTTTTCTGAACCCACTCCTGGTCACATACACTCTACCTGTCAAGTTCAGTCAGGAAAAGAGAAACTCAAGCGGCCAATGCTGTGTGAGCCTGAGCAACCGTGCTCCGATTACACTGCCAAAGCCATAAGTGGCTTGACTTTTTCCTGCCTTGTATGCAATCAAGGATGCCTTCCACGGAGGATGGGTATTCCATGAAAAGGAAAACACCCCGCAGAGGCTGGAGGAGCTGTAAGACTGGAGAAAAAGGCCAACAAGTCCAGCTTGACAAGAAATGGTTTATTAAAGGGACTTACAGACAGAGGTATGTCTTGGGTAGATCTCCACAACCCTGCCTCCCGTAAGACTCGCTTTTATAGCACTCCAGGCTGGGGAGTACGTGCTGAGGGGACTACCCAGGAGGAAATGTTTGAGGATCACAGTCATACCTCTAGAGCAGGTTAAGGATGTTCTACCCCAAGAGTGTACTCAAGGGTGCGGTTAAACAAACAGAAAAGATAAGGGGTGTGTTGCTGTGCTGAAGAAGTCTTCAGGTTGCGGAACGATCATCATGGCAGATTTGTCCAAGATGGTGTTCGTCTGGCTCAGACACTCCTCACCTCAAATCCAGCTCTTACGATCTCACACGCCCACCTCTTCCGCCATATTCCCTGAGCCATCATGGAGGGGCTTTTGGAGGTAGGTGTTTTTGCCAGACGGCGTTCAAATTGAGGGCTTAAACCACAGCAGAAGTACAGACAGCAGCAGTAAAAGAAACCCCTGAAAAAGGGAGCAAACCTCATTACTAGCATGAATCCCACTGTAAACCATGTCTGTAGGTCTATGCCCACTGCAGAAAAGGGTTTCCTTCACTAGCATGAGAGAGGAGCAGCAGGCTAAGGACAAAAGAATATATGCTTAGTGGGTACTGTCTGGGAAAACCCTCTCCCTCAGTATGATGCTAGTGGCTTCGCTCTTTGTCGTGAGGACAGAGGGAGTCTGAGGTGCATGAGCAGGAGGGACACACCAGACACGTTGCCTGAGGCCAAAGAGTCAGCCTGTCCGTGTAAAATTAAAGGTGGTGTAAACAAGCATGTCAGGTAACCAGCCATATCGTGCTTTGCGGTATCGATGCCTGTGTGGAATACGTATATGTTGACTGTTTTGGCCCCAACTCCAGCAGGATCAATGGGGACCACTTTAGCCCTCCAGGATATTTCTCACACTCTGGCAAGAAACAGCCTGTTCAACTTGGGGGAAGTTGCCATTCCAAGCCCCATTCAAGCGTCCCCTCCCCCAGGGAGAATGGGCTGAGGAGCACAGAATACAGTTGTTTCTGGCCTGCTTTGAGCTCAGGAACCAGTGCTTCAGGCCTCGTTGTCCAGAAGGCATGCTGGTTTTGGTACCTAACCGTGGGTTTGGGGTGTGGCTACAGGCTGTCAAATTTAACAAGGTCATGGCTTCTGGCAAGATGTGCCACTGTAAGAGGGCTCTGAGTTGAGCTTTGAGAATGTCATTCTTCCTTGCAGTGAGTCCAGCAGCTTGTTGATTATAGGTTAGATGAAACTGCCCATGTATGTCCTGTTCATGAGCCCAGTCCTGTGTCCAGTGAAATATATGTCCTATCACTATGTATCCTTTGAGGTTATCCATACATGACACAAAGTTGTTCGAGGCCATTGATGTTGGCATTTTGATTAGCTCTTTTGCAGGGGTGGCGTGTGTGAGCCCAGAAGCTGTATCACCACAAGTTCAGATGTGCTTTTTTTCTTGCCTTGTGGGTAGAAGACCAATACAATCAATTTACCAGTCTAAAACTGGTTGGACCCCAGGAGGATTGTGTGGTGTGTGGAACCTTCCTAGGTCTCAGACTGTAAGAGATCAGGCAGTTGCTAACAGCCGCTAGGAGGTCAGTACAGCACTTCACTATGCTCCATCTCACCCTTGTACTGAGATGCTCACTGTGCTTATGAACCCCTGCAACCAACTCTAAACTGTGTATGGGGGTAAGGGCCCTGATCTTTGCTAAGGGGTCTGTCTCAATATTCTCAGGAGGTGAGGGAGGCCTATGCTCTGAGACATGGAAATCAGTATAGGAGGCAGCAGAGTCCTGTATCCTTTCCTATATATCTTTCCATATTTCTGCTACTTATAATGATTTCTGTAAAACTTTCCAGTTGTCCCCAGCCCATTGGGCCACCCGTGTTGTCAAACCCCTATAGACAGCCCAAGTGTCCATGCAGAGGGTAAGGAGCCAAGGTGCATGTATATATACCATCCAGGCAGCTCTCAATTCAGCCCATTGGCTGCTTTTAGCCTATTCCAAGTCTCAAACCGGATGGTATCAGTCTGGGGCTAGATCGCTACTGTAATCCAGTGATTAGGATTCTCTCTAATAAACCCACCTGTATAGCAAGCTTCTTTAGGAATATGGTTTTTGCCTTTCTTTATGTGTTATGGGGTCTCTCCATAGGAGGCTGGGGGGGGGTCATTAAAGATTTCACGTTCTACTGCCCAAAGTTAGCATGTAATTCAGCTCCCAACAGACTAGTGGAGAGAACACTCCTTTGTTGTAAGTAAGCGTCTTAGAGGCTTGTGCTACTGCAGATGCCATTCTTGCAAATATACCATCTAACCACCCCTTTATAGGCAAACTGGTCCAGGCATTTATCAGAGGGATGGTCATTAAGGGCTCCCCTTGTTAAAGGACCTTATAGACTCAACACTTGTTCAATAGGAGAATTTCAGCTCTCTGCTCCCTTCCAGAGTTGTGACCAAAAGCTGAACGGAGTTAACTTCCCATCCTGTTCCTTCCATCAAGTCCAGTTCATCTTATCTGGCGTAGCAGTGACATCTAAGGTTGGGGTATACCAGGGAAAGGTGCCCTAAAGCCTGTGCTTGAGCAGCTACTACCTTAGCTCGGTCAAAGGCAGCTTAATGTTCTTCTACCCAATGCTGATGCACTCCCTTTTTTGCCAGATGGTATAGAGAGTGCAGGCATGTTAAATTTAGTCTCAAAGGCTGGAGAGTATGTTCTGGGGACCATCTAGGAGGAAGTGTTTGAAAATTACATTCATATCTCCAGAACATATCATGGATGTTATGCCCTAAAACTGTACTGTAGGGTGTGGTTAAACAGAAAAAAAAAATGGGGAGGATGTTATGTTCAAGAAGGCTTCAGGTCATGGAATGGTCACCAAGGTAGATTTGTTCAAGATGGTGTTAGGGTGGCTCACACACTGGTAAGTACATTTATTATTGGAGAAAGGTAAAAAGAAGGTATTGGATGCTCTGGCCATAAAAGTTGAACAAAGTAAGAGACTTCTAGAGGTGATTGATTGTATTTTACAGGGACAGGAGGAAAAGAAGATAAATTGGTCACATGGAAGACTAGAGGATCTTTAGCATCATGGAAAGATCAGAATCTTTGATGACAAATCCAGCAATCTGGAAGGTTACCTCCCTTAGCAATGGCCTGGGAGCTACGAATGAGGCATTATCTTTCCAGGTCAATGCCAAAGTAAAGAAAAGGAAAAGAGGGAGAACCTATTTCATATTTAAAGTATGAAGTCTTGATCCATTGTCTTGGGCAGAAGCAGTTTACCTCAATGCCAGCTACTTCTCTTCCCTGTCAATTTGTTTCAGAGGTCTCCAGTGTCTGTAAACCACCAGATATCAGGTGGATCCTTCTTCAGTTGTTACATGTGTACTCAAGGCTCAATGCCTTCCAATTTTGCAGCAGTGTCAGTGGTCAGGAGCACTTGGTAAGGTCCTTTTCAATGAGGCTCAAACACTGTTTTCTCTAATGCTATTTCCAGAATACCCAATCATCGATCTCCCCACTATGACCAACAAGATCCTTTGAATTGGAGTCTGGAGAGCCTTCTTTAACCTGTTGATGATAGGCTTTACCATAAGACATTGAAGACTTAAGAAGCCAGTCATATTAGCATGAGATAATAAAGGATCAGGAGAAAGTTGTATACCCATAGACATTGGTCTCCTGGCGATTATCTCATGTGGAATGAGTTTGTGTTTCCCAAGAGGGATACCGTGAATAGTCAGCAAAATCAAAAGCAGTACCTTCGGTCAGGAAAGTACAGTTGTTTTGGCAAGTTTAGTTTAAAGTTAGAGGATCCCATTAGTTCTCTCAACCTTACCTGAAGATTGAGGATGATAGGGACAATGATAATTCCAAGAAGTTTGCAAGGTTTTCATCCAGGTTCCTTGATTTGCCTGGTGAAGGTGGGTTCTTCTGTCGCTGGAGATTGGGAAAGGTATACCAGGTGGGAAACACAATTTCTAACAGTTTCCTTGCTGCCATGAGGACATCAGCCTTGTAGCAGGAGAAAACTTCAACCCTTCTGGAAAACCACATACAATAACAAGAACATATTCATAACCAATAATGAGTGGCAGTTGAAAGAAGTCTAGCTGTAGGTGTTCAAAGGGTCCAGAAGGAGGTCTGAAGCCTCTGGGAACAAAACCAGTTTTATAGGATTATGGACCTAGATGGAAATCAGACATTGCTGGTAAAAATTTTTTTTGCAACTTTATTGAAGCTTTTGACACAATGTTTATTCATAAGTTGGGTCATTTAGGATGGTGAAGGAATGCAAAAAGCAAAAAATGGGGTTTTCGAGGGAGGTAGGAGGAACCAAGCAAGTGTCTTGGGTTTCCCATATCCCTGAGTGTTCATTTAATTTCCAACCATTGTTTACCCATCTCTTTTTTAAAAATTTTCTCTTTTATTTTTTAAAGCTTACATCCAAATTATTTAGCATATAGTGCAACAATAATTTCAGGAGTAGATTCCTTAGTGCCTCTTACCCATTTAGCCCATCCCTCCTCCCATCACCCCTCCAGTAACCCTCCGTTTGTTCTCAATATTTTTGAGTCTCTTCTGTTTTGTCCCCCTCCCTGTTTTTATATTCTTTTTGTTTCCCTTCCCTTATGTATCTGTTTTGTCTCTTAAAGTCCTCATATGAGTGAAGCCATATGATTTTTGTCTTTCTCTAATTTCACTTAGCATAATACCATCCAGTTCCATCCATGTAATTGCAAATGGCAAGATTTCCTTCTTTTTGATTGCCGAGTAATACTCCAATTGTTCACCCATCTTAATTTCTCTGATTCAGGAGCAAAACGTTGCCATGTCATAAACACATCAAGATGGGAAAAGTCTGGCAGTGTGGGCCCATTTCTTGCAGAAAGAGAATGGACTTTCTCTACATCTTACAAATACACAATCTTACAAATACAATGTAAAAAAGGCTTAGTATTATTTGACAATACTTCCCACGAAATATACATATCAAATAAGCCTAATTAGTTTGGCAAATACTTTGAAATATTGTAGGTCAAAAAAACTTCATTTACAATTTGATTTTGGGAAATTTGTAAAAAATATTTTAAAAAAAAGTTTTAAAGCCCTTCTCTACTTAGGACCACAGATGATTATGAAACCTAATAGTTAAAAGGTAAAGAAACTTGGGGAGTATAGCCAGTTGGTGGAGCGAGGCAGTGAGGTGGAAGAGGTCAAAGGCTGATGGTGGTATAGGCTCAGAGGCTCTCTAATGCTCCCTCTGTCCTAGAGCCTCTTGAACGATTCACAATGACATCTTTTCAACAAGTCCCCGTGCAGACTTCCAACTTTTCCCATGTCATCTTTCAATATGTGCCCAAGAGGGGCGCCTGGGTGGCTCAGTCAGTTGAGCGTCCGACTTCAGCTCAGGTCATGATCTCACGGTCTGTGAGTTCGAGCCCCACGTCGGGCTCTGTGCTGACAGCTCAGAGCCTGGAGCCTGCTTTGGATTCTGTGTCTCCCTCTCTCTCTGCCCCTCCCCCACTCATGCTCTGTCTCTCTCTGTCTCAGAAATAAATAAACATTAAAAAAAAAATATGTGCCCAAGAGTTATCTTCCTAATTCACACCTGGAATGTCATTGCACTGTAACTCCATATGTCCATCCACATCCAAAAGATTGGGTTGATATATTCAAGGTTGGATGGAGTACTGCTTGTGATTATCACACATTGTTATGGCCTTGTATGCCTGAACATTATGTAGAAGGAACCACCGTTAATTGTGTATTTGCATTTCAAGGATATTGCCTTCCAAATGATGATGGAGCATTTTATTAGTTCTGTTATGTTACCCATTAGGGTGAAATTCGTGGAGCAAGTACACTTTTCCAGTTGAGAACTTCTCCAGCTGAAGAGTTACTTACTATGGAAGATGAGGGAAATTCTGACATGTTGGTGGTGACCACAAAAGTTGGCCTTCTCGAGTTGAAAATTGAGAAAACCATGAAAGAAAAAGAAGAACTCTTACATTTCATTGATGTTCTGGAAAAAGAACCAGCACAACTTGCAGAACAAGTTGGAAGAATGCAAAGAGAAGGTAACCATGAGAAAGAAAGATGTGACCAACTAATTGCAATCTGAGCAAGAGGGTCTTGTTGAAGTATCACAAACTTAGAAATGGAAAATGAAGGGTTTAAGAAGAGATACAATGATGTTACATGCAAAGCTGTCCAGCTTGAGGAAGATATTGTGTCAGTGACACAGAAAGCAATTGAAAAGAAACTGAATGAGGCAGTTTAAAGGACAAACTCAGGAAGGCATGATATGAAAGAGAACAACTGGAACATTAGTTGAAGATGGAAAAGGATGAGAAGGAACTTTATTAAGGTACCTTTGAAGAATACTGAAATATAAAATACCAAGCCGTGTTAGAGGTCCAGACGTTAAAGAATTTAGACGGGAACAAAGAAAGCATGATTAGTCAGGCTCCTGGCTGACTCAGCCAGGGAAACATGCACCTCTTGATCTCTGGGTTGTGAGTTTGAGCCCCATGTTGGGTATAGAGATTACTTAAATTAAAAAAAAAAAACTTAAGAAAAAAAGCATGATTACTTATTGCCAAGAAGATATTGGAAGGCTGCAGTTCTGTTTGGCTGAAAAGGAAAATCTGCAAAGGGCTTTCTTGTTTATAACCTCAAGTAAGGAAGATAAAGGGTGTGTGTGTGTGTGTGTGTGTGTGTGTGTGTGTGGTTTGTTTGTTTGTTTGTTTGCTTTTAAAGGAGCAACTTTGTAAAGCAGAGGAACAGATTCAGGCAACTGGGCAAGAAATGGTCTTTCTGGCCAAAGAACGTAGTGATGCTGTGAATGTGGGAGATCAAACAATGGCACAGCTGCATGCTGCACAGCTGGAAAGTGAGAAAGTCAAAAAGCAGGTAGCTGATGCAGTGGCAGGACATCAACTAAATGCTGTGAAAAGAGATCAGGAAGAGACTGATACATGGGTGCAAGATATGAGAAGAGAAGTGGAAGATTTGAAACATCATCTTCAGATGGCAGCAGATCATTAATTACAAAGATAGTTCAAGGAATGCCAGAGGGGCCCAAAACAAATAAATACACTTTCAGACCAATCAGCCAGTAGCAACAGCATATTCACCATGAAAATTGGGAATCGGCAGAAAGTAAAGGATGCCTCAATAAACACAGACCCAGCTACTGCTGGCTCTACTGTAGATGTAAAAGCCATCACTGTCTGCAGCTGAGACAGTTTCTGCCCTTGTAACAAAGGGGCAAGTCTGTGAAATGACCAAGGACATTGCTGACAAGACAAAAATATAATAAATGTAAACTACTCTTGCAAGATGAGAAAACAAAATGCAATAATATGCTGATGAACTTGCAAAAGTGGAGTCAAAATAGAAAGAACAAGTGAAGATTGCTGGAAATGTAAAACCAGCAGTGGTTGAAGTACAGGACAATGATAAACTTGAGAGAGAGACAAAGAAATAGATGGTCTAACTTCACATTTGGAAAACCTTTCCAGGAGCAAGGAACTTGAAAGAACTCTAGAAAATCAAGCAGAAAGGAAACGGAAGGTCAGAATTTCCAGGGTTCTCAGAAGATTTCACAGTGTCTCAACATACGCTCAGAGCAAAATGGTCATGTTGCTGCAGTGCTGAATATACAACCCGTTCTGCAATATGTTAATCCTTGTGCGACACAGGAAACCAGAGATGGAGCAGATGGTGCTTTTTTTAAAAAAATGTTTTTTATGTTTGAGAGAGAGCGAGCAAGTGGGGGAGGGCAGAGAGAGAGGAGAAACAGGGGATCCAAAGCAGGCTCTGTGCTGGCATCATGGAGCAGGGCTCCAACTCAGGAACCCCTGAGATCATGACCTGAGCAGAAATCTGACTCTTAACAGAGCCACCCAGGCACCCCACAGCTGGTGCTTTTTACCCAGATGAAACCCGAAGGGTACCTGTGAGAGCCTTCTTGAGGACTGAAGATCATGGTCTTTGCAGCCAGCCTGCCAGATACCTTAGTCGGCCTGATGGTTTAGAAGATCTGAGGACAAGAAAGAAGATGAGAGTGTGCCACTGCTCCTGACCCTCCAGGTCAGCATTTACATGGGCACGTGGGCGCAGGACAGGCTTTTGCTTTGATTCCAGCTTTGATGTTCACAAGAAGGGTCCCCTCTGCGAATTAATGTTCCCTCCCAACTATAATCAGAGCAAATTTGAAGAACATATTGAAAGTCACAGGCAGGTGTGCACAATGTGCAGCAAGCAGTCCCCTCCTGGCTGCGACCAGCAGGGCTTTGAAAGGCATGTGTAGACCCATTTTGATCATGGTTTAAATTTGACTAGTTACATTTTATTATGAGTTAGTAATCCAGTTTAGCAATTAAAAAAAAATCACCTAAAATAGACCACTGTGGAGACCACACTGTATCACTTCCATGAACCGTCTACCACACTTTTCTGAACAAGGGCTACTTTTGAGTTGTGTGTTGCTAGTGTCAGGGTCAATCATTGGCTTATCAATAAATACAATTGTAACTTCTGTTATTGTTACTAGCTCAAGATAAGACGTTTTTCTGTGTATCTTTTTTTAAAAATGTTTGTTTATTTATTTTGAGGGTGGGGAAGGGCAGAGAGAGAGAGAGGGAGAGAGAGAATTGCAAACTGGCTCTGTGCTGACAGCACAGGGCTCAGGACTTGATCTCAAGAACTATGAGAGCATGACCTGAGCTGAAATCAAGAGTTGGCTACTTAACTGAGTAAGCCACCCAGGTGCCCCTCTGTGTTTGTATCTTTATTTATTCCCCACTTTGCAAAGGTATATGAATAAAGGAAATGGAGTATTTTAATGTTACTGTACTGAAAATGTATGTACATAGAGTGTGTTATTTAGCAGAATATTTACAAGTTTCTGTTGACCTTGTTGATTGAGTGTGACTACCAAATATAATGTAATAAAAGTAATTTATCATAAAAAAGGTAAAGAAACTTTACACAATATATCATAATCATACAATAAATCCCAAGAAAACTGTCCTTTTTACAGAGAGAAAACAAAATTTTAATTTCACACCAGCTTACTTTTGATATTAAAACTCATTTTTTTTTTTAAATTTTTTTTTTCAACGTTTTTAAATTTATTTTTGGGACAGAGAGAGACATAGCATGAACGGGGGAGGGGCAGAGAGAGAGGGAGACACAGAATCGGAAACAGGCTCCAGGCTCCGAGCCATCAGCCCAGAGCCTGACGCGGGGCTCGAACTCACGGACCGCGAGATCGTGACCTGGCTGAAGTCGGACGCTTAACCGACTGCGCCACCCAGGCGCCCCAAAACTCATTTTTAAGTAAATTAATTTTAATCTTAGTTTGACTACACATTACAACTCCTTTTCAAAGATTCCTTTTCTAGGGTGCTGACAGCTCAGAGCCTGGAGCCTGCTTCAGATTGTGTCTCCCTCTCTCTCTGCTCCTACCCCACTCAAGCTCTGTCTCTTACTGTAAAAATAAACATTAAAATTCCTTATCTGTAATCCTTCTACAAACTTTCTTTTCTGAATTCCAATTTTGTCCTGTTTTTCTTCTTTAAACACCCTCACTTTAAGACAAAATTACTTTCTTTTCCCTTAAGAAAAAAATGTACCTCCTTTCCTCACATCTTCTCTTATTGAAACACATCCTACTTTTTTGGCACATAAAGATGCTTCCCTTATTATTTCCAGTAGTTTGAATTGCATATATTATTTAGATCACCTTAATTTCTAGAGAAAACTAAGTAAGCAATTGTGAACTGAGTGTTATAGCAGCATTCTTTAAATTTGCAAATTTATAAATACATTTCATAATTTCTAGAAGCATATTCTTTTTTCAGTTTTCCCAGATAGCATTAACACATCTGGGTAACTTTTAGTTTTTCTGCAATGAAAGGACCAGATGATGCCTAGAAACTTGACAGATAAAACTGGGCCTGTGTAAATGTGTCTGTGAGGATGTGCAAATATGCCTGTACTGCCTCCTCAGAGGGAATTATATCATTGTGTCCTCATATAATGTCATCAATATAATGCCCAAATGGCACCTTTCCAATTGTAAGTTACTTAAATCCTATCAAACCTGCTAGCAAAGGTGATGTGCAATTGCAGGACTGTTTATAAATATCCCAGTGGGAGCTAAGGAAATGTAAACTGAGTCCCTTAAAAAGTGAAAGAAAATTGGGCCTGGGACTCGTACACAGTGGGAACAAAACAGAACATACTAGCTAGGTCAGTGACTGTGAAGGATGTTCTTTGGGCCTGTTGTATGTCCTATAATCAGTTCTATAATATTAGGAATTGGAGCCTAAATCAGGGAACCTGAGCAGTGAGGTTTGGATAGATAGTCAACGGTGAGGTGTCATGCATTAGTTGTTGGCTTAATACCAGCCTATGGGGCTATTGAAAGGGGGGAGCTTTGGGAATAATGACTTTTTTTTAATTTAAAAAGTTTAGGGGCGCCTGGGTGGCTCAGTCGGTTAAGCGTCCAACTTCAGCTCAGGTCAGGATCTCACGGTTTTTGAGTTCAAACCCCGCGTTGGGCTCTGTGCTGACAGCTCAGGGCCTGGAGCCTGCTTCAGATTCTGTGTCTCCCTCTCTGTCTGCTCCTCCCCTGCTCACACTCTGTCTCTCTGTCTCAAAAATAAATAAAGATTGGGAATGCAAGCTGGTGCAGCCACTCTGGAAAACGGTATGGAGGTTCCTCAAAAAACTAAAAATAGACCTACCCTACCACCCAGCAATTGCACTACTAGGTATTTATCCAAGGGATACAGGTGTGCTGTTTCGAAGGGACACATGCACCCCTGTGTTTATAGCAGCACTATCAACAATAACCAAAGTATGGAAAGAGCCCAAATGGCCATCGATGGATGAATGGATAAAGAAGATGTGGTATATATACACAATGGAGTATGACTCGGCAATCAAAAAGAATAAAATCTTGCCATTTGCAGCTATGTGGACGGAACTGGAGGGTATTATGCTAAGTGAAATTAGTCACTCAGAGAAAGACAAAAATCATATGGCTTCACTCATATGAGGACGTTAAGAGACAAAACAGATGAACATAAGCGAAGAGAAACAAAAAGAATATAAAAACAGGGAGGGGGACAAAACAGAAGAGACTCATAAATATGGAGAACAAACTGAGGGTTACTGGAGGGGTGGTGGGAGGGGGGATGGGCTAAATGGGTAAGGGACACTAAGGAATCTACTCCTGAAATCATTGTTTCACTATATGCTAACTAATTTGGATGTAAGTTTAAAAAAATAAATAAAATTTAAAAAAATATTTAAAAAATTAAAAAAATTTTTAAAAAGTGTATATATTATTTTTGAGAGAGAGAGAGTGTGTGTGCATACGTGGAGGAGGGGGGAGAGAAAGAGAGAATCTCAAGCAACCATGCAGAGCGGGATATGGGGCTGGAACTTATGAACCCTTGAGATCATGACCTGAGTGGAAAGCAAGAGTCCACTTAACCGACTGAGCCACCCAGGCTCCCCATGACTCTGGGCTGAAGCATATCTTTAGTATATGTGCTGCCGAAGCGAGCACAGAAGCATATCTTTAATAATGGGATAGGCCTTCAGTGCTTTCTTTAAGTAGTACTGGGGAATGTTTACTGTCTTGACTAGAGAGGAGTGGTCAAGGCATCCATTTGGCAGGCCAGTTAGGAAGAACAAGAGCATGGCATCCTGTCAAGGCATCCATGCTTATAGTAAGGAAAGAAAGAGCCAGAGGAGGCCATTTGAAGTGAATGGTCCCAATAGCTACATCCCAATGGGTTTATACACCTTTGATTGTTTTGTCAGCAATGCCCTATAAGGATAAGGACTTTCCTTTTGGGAACTGAGAGGGATTTCATGGAATGACAGTGACCTGGGACCTGGTATCCAATAGGGGCAAAAAAAAAAAAAAAAAAAAAAAGACTGAAATTTTATTGTCCCACTGGACTACCAGAGTGGCATAGAGGAAATTGTCCTGGGAAGGTGGGACAAGCCCCAGGGAGTCGCCAATTCCTGGGGTAGAACCTGGAGTGGCTGCTAGGCCTGGTGGTTAGGGAAAGGGACAAGGTTGGTAGTGGAATCAAGCTGGGGAAGGTCAGAGGAGGTAGAGGGCTATTATGTGGAAGTGGAGGGCCAGCAGAAGGGTGCTGTGGCTGACAGAATCTAGTTTTAGGCTCCTAAGTTTAGAAGCTGGTTGTCCAGAGATTAAGTGGCCAGGAACCCTGAGTCTCCATAACTCCCAGTAGGGCTTTGCCTGTGTATTCCCATAGAAGGAAACATTAGATGGGCAGGGTGTTACTGGGGAGGGAGTGGGGACTGCTTCTGCCACAAACGAGACAAAACAAACAACAAAACGAAGCTTTCCTTCCACCCAGTGCTTTTGATTTGGGAACGGACAGTGGAAGCAGTAGTGCTTGTACCACTTTTCAGGAGTAGCAGCCGGTGCTAGTTTATGGGCTACAGCAACCCCGGATTCAGAACCAAGGGTTTCCCACTAGAGCCGCCAGAATGGTCAGAACCGCTGGTTCCTCCCGGCACCACAGTTGCTCTGGGAGGAGGGATGTTCGTCTTTGGCTCCACCACAGCCATTTGCTGTGCTGGCACAGGGAGTGTCCCAGCACCACTCCTTCTAGGGAACTGCAGGTCACTCAGACAGCTCGGTTGAGGGATCTCAGCCCCAGTTTCTCCTTATTTCCCCTGAGAGTACCCATCCAAGCAGGGGATTGGGAAGGCACATCTCCCTTCCCTGAGACCAACTCTCCAGCGTCTGCACTGATCAGTGCTCTCTGCTGGCCCTTGCTCCTTCCAGCGTTGGCAGGTGTCAGCCTCCCCTCCACTAGGTGCATGGCCCATGATGTGCGGTCACAGTTTCTGGCAGAGCCGGGCTGGCACTTTCCCGGTGGAGGTGGCTCTGCTTGGCGCGGAGCTGGGTGTGTTTCGCCGCCGGGGGTCGCCCATCCTTTTGCTTAGCGGGGTGTTCCGTTCTAGGCCCCACTGGCAGCCGGGAAATCGGGGAGGGGGTGGGTCAAGGGGCAGCACCTGTGCATGAGCTCAGCCACGTGTTCCTGGGGGGGCAGCTCCGCGCCGGTACCCAGCAGCCTGTTTCTCATCACCACT
The DNA here is from genome assembly GCF_028018385.1 of Neofelis nebulosa. Taxonomy (NCBI): domain Eukaryota; kingdom Metazoa; phylum Chordata; class Mammalia; order Carnivora; family Felidae; genus Neofelis; species Neofelis nebulosa. The sequence goes on along the minus strand of NC_080782.1, from coordinate 35,068,614 downwards.
TTCGGAGCAGCGCCCACCAGATAACTCTGGGATTTCTGCGCCACCACTTGAACTCCGCCCAAAGTTCAGGGTCGTTGGGTGCCGTCCCTTCCTCTACCCAGGAAGGCCTGTGCCGGCCTTCCGGTGGTCGCCCTTCCCGGCCGTCCCCTTGGCACTTTGGCCAGTAGCTCGGAGCCGGCGGTTCGTCTGTCACAGCCCGGATTGTGCACAGGCTCTGTGGCAGCACCGCCCACGACCCGGCCTGCACTGTTTCTCAGTGACGGCCCCTATTCCGTGACTTCGCGGTGCGGGTGTTTGTCGTGGGCAGCACCGCTCGTCTCCCCCAGCTTGCATTTCTCTAATTGTCCCGATCTGGCCATTTGACAGGTGCAGTTTCCCTAGTTCCCCGGAGCATTCATTCTGTGTCTTGGTGGCTGCTCGGCGGCTAGCGTCCAGACCGCCGCTGCTCTTTGGACCTTTGCTAGTGGAGATGCGCCCACGCTCGCTCTTTCGCAGAGAGGACAGCGACGTCAGAACGCCTCCATCCGGACATTGGAACAATCACTGCCTGTGCTGGTCGGGTCTCGGTCTCCAACCCTCCAGGTTTCACCGTCATCATGCATTTCTTCCTTCTAGCACACCTGGAATTAGCGGTGCGTGGGATTTCCTTGTTGTAGCAGGTCCCGTGTAGTCGCGCCTGCGATTTCCAATCTTGGCTGAGTCCGAGAACGGCGGCCAATGAGATTTCTCCGCGGAGCAGATCCCGCTTTAGGCGAATCAAGGGTTTAGCCAGGCCTGGAACTTCTTAGTCAAAGGAAGTCCATGTTGATTCTGGCAAATCAGTACTTGATCCTGCCTTGCAGATTTCTATGTCTCACCGGATCCCGGTTTAGCGACTTACCAGCGTAGCATGAGGTGGGCGCTTCAGTTCAGCCTAAGATTTCCACTTGTAAGAAGTCTGAATAAACCCATGTCTCTGGTATATCTGAGATCAGGTGAGCTCAATGTCAGACCGAATGTGTCCAGATTTGCAAGGAATCTGTACCTGTTCATCAGGCCTGCCATTTCTTTTTCAATGGTAGCAAGTGTTTCTCAGAAATGCGATGACCTGCCATGCCTGTGTTTGGTATTAGGTCCCACAGAAGTAGGGGTATATTAGCAAAACTACCTTTTTTGGGGGGTAGTATTAGAACAGTTGTTTTGTTTTGTTTGCAATAGGAAGTACATTTTATTACTAAATCTGGGAGAAGTCAATATCAACAGAATACAAAAATTGCTCATTGGTCGGACGTTCTAGGAAATTCAGACATACTGTTTTTGATTATTAGTTTTCTAGAAGTCGGTGTATATTTGCTAAAGAGATTTCTGATTTGGAGTCAGTTCTGGGGTGTTCTGCCTTAAGTATGTTTGCATCATTAAGCCCGTAGAAGTCAATGTGTGAGGCAAAAATGTTTTTTTAATCCTAGCAGTGCTGCATTTGCCATAGGAAGTACCCTCTCCCCATTTACTAAGTCCTCTCAGAGTTGATATAAACTGGGGAAAATAATTTCTTCATCCTAGCAACTTCTGTAAATCAAGATTTAGCTGTGTTCCTGTTTATTATGCTGTGAAAGTCAGTGCGTATAGAGACAAAAGCGGTTTCTTAATCATAGTAAGTTAGGGGTTGGAAACACAAGGTCTGCCAATCATTTGTTAATAGGAAATCCCGTGAAAATCAGTATATACTGCTGAAAATGATTTCTTCACTGTAGGCAGGTTTGGTTGTGCAAGTGACAGTCTGCCTTAGCTGTTCATTACATTGATTTCTTAGTTCTACCAAGTTAATTTTTTGCAATAGAAGTTCAAACTGTGCTTTTTATTATGAAGTCCCCTAAAGGTCACTGTCCACCAGCTGAAAAGATTTCTTGTTTGCAGAGAGTTCAAGGAAATTCTTATTTAGCTATGGTTTACTTTAAGGACACTGTAGAACTCAATTTCTTAATGGCAACAATGCTGTATTTGCAACTGAATTCGGCCACTTCTCTTTAAATCCCGTGGAGTCCCTACAGACTGGCTAATGAGGGGGTTTTTTTAGGCGTAACAAATACTGGCTTAGCAGTGGCAGCTATTTCTTACTCCTGCTTCCTCTGGGTTTGTGTTTATGGAACACACGATTACGCTGATGGAAACATCTGGGAAAGCAGCATTTTGCATGTTTGCAATTTCTTTCTTTCTCTGAGGGGGAGGGGTTCTATGAATGCATTTGCTCCCTTAGTCTTCTATTCTCCTGCAGTGTATTTTCCTTGGAAATCGATGTGTTTGGTTTCATTTTGTGTTCACAAGGGTCAGGATCCATGTGTTTTGATTTCTATTTAGATTTAGGCAGTTTATGATCATTTTATTTGTTATTTCCTGAATTTAACTTTGTTATGTATCCTACTTATTTCCTTGCGTGTTTCACCACTCAGCTGCATGGTCTCTGACTTGCCTTCACCTTCTGAGAGCAAGCTCAGTCTCAGCCCCACAGATGCTGGGTCTCCCTGTTTCCTGCAGGCTGCACCAGGCCTTCTGCCAGACGGGAGGCACACACTGTCTGCTTTATGGCCTGGAGCGCCAAGGACAGTTCTTGGTCTGGGCACCGTTCCTCACACCTAGTACACAGTATCTCCCACTCAGGACCCCAGGGTTCTCTGTGCTATCTCCTTCTCAACCCCAGCACAGCTGGTTCCCCTGGGCTGGCCTGACCTTTGTTGGGCATGGACATGTGAGGCCAGCCGGTGTAGAAATTGCGCTCCAAAGGCATCCTCTTCTTGCCCATAATAGCGAATGTTTTATTTGTTGGGTTAGTTTCTGTATGGTTTGCTTTTGTTTCGGTTTCATTTCGGTTTGTTTTCCTCCTTTCGGTTTGTTTTCCGCCTGTCCGTTTGCTTTGCGCCTGTTGGTTGGTTTTAGTAATGGGCCTGTTGCTTTGGTTTATGCGTTCTCTGCCAGGTTCTCCTTTTTCCTGTAGTCTCCACTGATTTGTTACCACTCAGTCGCGTGACTTTCTCCAGCCTTCTGCCTTGCCTCCGCCCACACCCAGAGACAGCATAAGTACCCAGGCTGCAGTACTGCTGTAGGCTAGCCTACTTCATCTGTGCAAAGCTTGAGTCCTGGAGATAAGAGCCCCGCGCGCGATGTAGCCGCATTTTCCTGGTCGTGTGAAAGAGGCTTGGGATTCCACAGCGGGGGCGCCAGAGCCCCAGCCTGAATCTCTGTTGAACTCAGAAGATTCTGGGCTTTGCCCACTCCCTTTCTATCCTGTGCTGGGAGAATCCTCAGGCCATGGTGGTGGTTTGGTTTCGGAACTGCTTTCTAGTCCTTGTTGGCGGCTTCGCTGGGTCTATCCGCAGAAGGAAGTCTTGCCCAGATCCCACTGCACCTCGGAACCCAGACCCGCTCTGCCCACTGTGGGCCTCTGGCCCGGGACACAGAAGAAGCCAGAGGCATCTTCAGGAGAGGCAGACTCTGCGGAGGAACCCGAAGGACTCTCGCACCAGCAGCTTCCCTGCACCAGGACGCATCGCCTGGCGACCAGAAGGCTGGAGGAGACCAGACCGCGGGGACCCTTCGGAGCACCGCAGACCCCTGCCCGCTCGGTGGAGTCCCGTCGGAGCATTCTCAGGCTGCTTGGACTGGATTGGTCGCACCGTGTACACCTTGAGTAGCGGCCTCTGCAGGAGCATCTTTGGGACTAAGGAACCCTGAGATTGCAGCGGGAGCCTTTCCTAGCTGCCCTCGGAAAAGAGTCTCATTTGCGAAACTTACAAAATAAAAATCTCTTAAGATGTGCGCTTCAGAGTTCTCTGTCCAGTTCTTATTCTCTGAGGTTTCTACTTTTCGTTTCTGGTTGATTACTACATTCGGGTCCCTTATATATTTTATAGTAAAAAGTAGGACTTGGCTTTGTTCCTCTCTCTTGAATTCCTAGAAGTCGGTGTACACTGGGGCAAAACGACTTTTCTCTCCTCGCACGTTCTGCGAAATCGCCTTTAATTTTGTTTGTATTTGCCGCCTCAGCGGAAGTCCTTGTATACTGGTGAGTACTGGATCTTTCTGCTGGCCGAATGATGGAAATTACCGCATGGACTTGTTCTTTTTGCTTCCCTTTTTAGAAGTCGGTTTACTGCTTAGGAAACAATTACTTTCTCCTCACAAGTTCTGCAAAATCACGATTTACCTTTGCTTAGGTTTGCAACTTCGGTGGAAGTCGTTTTATACAGGTGAACACGATAATTCGTACTACCAATATCTTTAAAGTTACCGCATGGACTTGTTCCTCATTCTTCACTGTGTAGAGGTTGGTTTACAGGGGTGAAAAAGGATTTCTCCTGGCAAGTTCTGGGAAATCACGATTTAATTTTGTTCGTATCTGCCTCTTCCATGTATACCCGTGAACACAGTATCTTTCTGCTAGCAATACCACAGAAATTACACATGGACGTTTTCCTTTGTCTTCACTCTTTAGAAGTCAGTGTACAGCATGCAAAAGGATTTCCTTCTCGTAACATGTTGTCTGCAAAATCACGATTTAACTTTGCTTGTTTGACCACCTCAGTGGAAGTCTTTGTCAAATGGTGACCAGTGTATCTTTCTGCTAGAAATACCACAGAAATACCACAGGAAAACATGGACGTTTTCCTTTGTCTTCACTCTTTAGACGTTGATATACAGCGTGAAAAACGATTTCTTTCTCCTCACGAGTTCTGCAAAGTCACGATTTAACTTTGCATTGGCCACCTCAGTGGATGCCTTTGTACATTGGGGAACATGATATCTTCCTACTAGCAGTATCCCTAAAAGTACAACACGTTGTTTTTCCTTTTTCTTCCCTTTTCAGTAGTCGGTGTACAGTGGTGAAAAATAATTGTTTTCTCCTCACAAGTTTTGGGAAATGACGATTTAACTTGGTTGCTATTTTTCACCTCAGTGAAAGTCGTTGTGCAGCGGTGAACATGGTATCTTTCTGTGAGCACTGTCCCAAAGACTACCACGTGGAGTTGGCCCTTTTTCTTCACTTTCTAGATGTTGGTGAACAGGGGGGAGAAATAGTTTCTGTGTTCCTAGTCGCTCTAGGAAATCACGATTTAATTTTGTTCACATTTGCCACCTGTATAGTGGTGACCTGTATCTTTAAAAGTACGACATAGACGTGTTCTTTTTATTCCTTTTTCACTTTTCAGAAGTTGGTGTACAATGGGGAAATATTATAACTATGTCTTTCTTGTCGCAAGTTTTGCAAAATCATGATTTGAGAGTTTGTCCTTGCATAGTGGTGAACAAGATATCTTTCTGCTAGCGATATCAGCATAAGCTTCTGACTCTTGATTTTGGCTCAGGTCCTGATATCACGGTTCATGAGATGGAGACCTATGGGCTTCATACAGACAGCAGGAGTCTGCTTGGAATTCTCTCTGTCTCTCTCTCTCTGCTCCTCCCTGCCCTCTCAAAATAATTGGGTTGGCTTTAGCTCAAGTGGTTACTTCGTGTGTGGTTGTCAAAATAAATAAATAAAGTTAAGAAAATAAAATTTTTAAATCAAATGTATTAAAGCTACAATATGTTATTGGATATGCAATATAACATATGCAAACTATAATATCAATAACCTAAATGTGAGAGAAAGTAAAACTGTAAAGTTTAAGAATGCTATCAATATTAATTTGTTATCAGTTCAAAATAGGGTGTTACACGCACATAGTAGAATACGATTTGGTCATGAGGAAAGAATAAAACCTTACCATTTGCAACCAGATGGATGGCCCTAGAGGCCATTATGCTAAGTGAAATAAATTAGACAAATAAGGACAAATACCACATGATATCCCTTATATGTAGAATCTAAAATATGTATGTATTTTATATAGCAAATATATATTTTTAATACTGAAATAAATATAACTGAAACTAAGCTCATACATACAGAGAACAGATGGGTTGTTGCCAGAGGTGGGGGATTAGAGGTGGGAGAAATGAGTATTTTTTTTAGTTTAAATAAATTGAAAAATAATTTTTATGGGGCGCCTGGGTGGCTCAGTCGGTTAAGTGTCCGACTTCGGCTCAGGTCATGATCTCACAGTTCGTGAGTTCAAGCCCTGCATCGGGCTCTGTGCTGACAGCTCAGAGCCTGGAGCTTGTTTCAGATTCTGTGTCTCCCTCTCTCTCTGCCCCTCCCCTGATCATGCTCTGTCTCTCTCTGTCTCAAAAATAAATAAACATTAAAAAAAATTTATAATAAAAAAAATAAAAATAAATAAATTAAAAAATAATTTTTAAAAAATAAGGTGCTACACATTTAAACTGATAAGCACATGGTAACCACAAGGAGAAAATTTGTAGTGAATATACTAAAGAATATGATTACAATAGTATAATGTAGTCTTTAATCCATGTTGAGTTAATTTTTGTGAGTGGTATAAGGTAGAGGTCTAATTTCATTGTTCTGTACTTGTTTATCCAGTTTTCCCAACACCATTTGTAGAAGAGACTATCCTTTACCAGTTGGGTGCTCTTGGCTCCCATGTCTAATATTAGTTGACTGTACATGTGGGGGGTTTAAATCTGAGCTCTCTGTTCTGTTCCATTGGTCTATGTGTCTGCACGTGTACTAGTACTATGCTATTTTTATTAATTTATTATTATTTTTTATTTTTATAGCTTCATAGCACAGTTAGAATGAGGAAGTATGATGCTTCCAGCTTTGTTCTTTTTCCTCACAATGACTTGGATATTTGGTGTCTTTGTGGTTCATACACATTTAAATGGAGACCAGGATTGAAAAACCCCTGGAGCAGATAAAACCATTTAAGCCACATAAGCAAAACTCAATCTAGCCTATTTCATGAACATAGCAAATCTTAAGTTATTTCTTTAAATGCCTTTGATAATCATAAATGAAATTTATCATCTTTCCAAAATAGTGTAATATAATCACTTGTACCCAATCCCCTGCCATCAGGAAACTCCCCTTGTAATATTCAATCACTGTAAAGATTAAACAAGTTTCTCCTTTTCACTTTATAAGCCATCCTGTAAGGTCATGCTTCTGAACTTCAGACTACTTCCAGGTCTATCCATGATCTCCAAAGTTCTAGAGGAAAGGTATCAGATTATCCAAGGATCTCTCCTGGGATGCCTCCCCCTAGTGGCTATTCTGATGTAAGTCTACCCATTTCTGCCGAACAGGTAGCATTTTGTGGTTAGGTATTGTTCCTGAGTTTGTGTTCAGATATGACTGCAGAGTGGCTTTGTTTTTGTCTTAATCCATCCACGGCAGTGAGTAGTTTTCTCTGATTTGGTGTCCTATGAAACTTTATATTAAAGAGGAGAACACCAATGCCTACCCGGGAGTCCCAGGCCAGCTCCTGGCAACACTAAGGCATAGTACATAGCACCACCTCACACTTTGTAATTAAATTAAATTAAATTTTTAAATTTTTTTTTTTATTTAATGTTTTTTATTTATTTTTGGGACAGAGAGAGACAAAGCATGAACGGGCGGGAGAGGGGCAGAGAGAGAGGGAGACACAGAATCGGAAACAGGCTCCAGGCTCCGAGCCATCAGCCCAGAGCCCGACACGGGGCTCGAACTCACGGACCGCGAGATCGTGACCTGGCTGAAGTCGGACGCTTAACCGACTGCGCCACCCAGGCGCCCCTAAATTAAATTTTTAAATTAAAAAAATATGTTTATTTATTTTTGAGAGAGAGAGAGAGAAACAGAGCAGAAGCGGGGGAGGTGCAGAGAGAGAGGGAGACAGAATCTGAAACAGGCTCCAAGCTCTGAGCTGTCCGCACAGATCCTGATGCGGGGCTCGAACTCACAAACCACGCCACTCTTTGATTTTGGATTTGCTTTTACCTCTCTCAGGTAGTATATTCTCAGCCATAGCTGTCAAATGGTAAGCCTATGTACAAATATGAGGAGGAATTCATTTTGAACTGAAATAGCAAAAATATCACCCTGTCGTCAGACTGTGGAATAAAGTAACACCTTTTCACTCTGCCTTGAACACGGAGGGCTTTAACTCTAAGAAAGGGCTGCAGCATATCAAGTGGGGGTGCTTCTTGCAGGTCAGGACCTCTCTACCACCTGCATTCTACTGGATCTGCTCAGATGTTCAGGCTCACTTTTTGAGGTAAGGTGGGGCAGCAACTTCTGTTAGTGGCCCTAAACCTGCTCCTCCAGAGAGAATGTTCAAAAAGTCAGGCAAGAGTCAGATGTCAAAGGTCTCCAAGCCTAGGGAAGCCAGGCCCTCAGGTTATCAGGGGACCCTTGCTTCCTCCTTACGCTCTCCACACTGCCACCCTCTACTACAAGTCAAGCAGAAAAACAAACAAACAAAAAACAGGCACCTAAATGCCTCCCCGCCCCTTTGATATTTCTCTGTAATTATACTAAGAAAGGCAGCATTTTGCAAAGAAACATGAAGGCAAACTTTTTTTTTTTTTTGGAAACGAAGAGATGTTACTGTAAATAATATTCATTTTGGAGAGAAAAATGCAATAGAAGCCGTGAGCAGAAATCTCAAGGCTCCTAGACCTGGACCCCCGTGGACAATGCTGCGGTGAGAGCAGAGCTCTCACTGCTCTCCAGGTGGGAGGAGAAAGCCCCCTGCAGCATCCGGGGTCTGCCAAAGGTCCAACCTGCCAGGGTATCGCTGGGCACTGGTCTGCACATTTTGCCCAAGGGCCAGGCCGAGGAAAGCAGTGTGTGGGGGCGATCTGTCCCTCAGCTCTGAGACCCACATATAACGTGAAGGCATCATAGCGGTACTGGAACCCAGGAAGCCCAGCTACACTGGGCTAGTAAGAGCCTTAGGGCAAAGTGCAGATTCCACCTCCCAGCGTGTGGCTGGCAAGACCCAGTGGGCTTGGAGGAAAGGTACTGTTGTGACTGAGAAGCCAGTCCCAGGAATGAGCAGTGCTCGCACCCAAAACACTGGGCAAGGCAGCATGATGGTGCTGCTCCAGAGAAAAGGCCAACTCAGTACCAAGAGGCCCAGTGACAGGAACAATGTTGACCCCGCGCCACTAGGGAAAGTGCTAACAAACACTGGCACTGTGCAGACACAGGGCTGCCGTTAGGAACCAGCTGACGCAACCAGAAGGTGCCCTGGGACAGAGATGCCACCGAAGGAAGCACCAACCATCCCAGAGAGCTTGAAAACCAGGGCTCTGTCTTGAGGGAGGAAGCCTCCTGAGCTGCTGGCGAAAGTGCTGCAGGAAACTCGGGCCTGTAGGGGAGGAGCACAGGGACTCTCCGGGTCTTTCTCGAGGAGGAAGGAGACCCAGCAGGGCGCTCCAGCTGCGCAGCCAACCCGGGTTAGAGCGCGGAGGGGTGAAAACTGAAATGCTCAGGCCCATCAAAAAGTGAAATAAGAAGAGATAAAATAATAAATGAAACAAACACGTATTCACACAAGAAACCGCTATCCCCAATATATCTGACAGTGTCCCTGGGGTTAACAAACATCAACAAACCCAAGTCCCAGTTCCACAAAACTGGCCTGGAGGAGGAGTTTCCCCGGTGAACAGGGACTTCTAGGAAGACAGGAAACACAAACGTTAAGTCCTATGTTTTTTAGACCTGGCGAGGAGGAAGATACTGTTTTCACTAGCAAACAACGACTTCCCCGGGTTAGCGAGCAAACAAAGTTGAGTCCTGTTTTTCAAGAATTTGCTAGGATGAAGAAATCGTTTACAACAGTATATATTAACCTGAAAAAAGGAGGTGAGGAAACAGAGTTGCTGGCATTCCTCATCAGGGTCCATCTCTCCTGCAGATGCCTCTAGGTTCTTCTGTGTCCCTGGCCAAAGGCCCACAGTGGCTCTTGGCTCCAGGGTGCTCTGGGCTCTGGGCAAGACTTCCTTCTGCGGGTAGACCCAGCGAAGCCGCCAACAAGGATAGGAAAGCAGTTCCAAAACCAAACCACCACCATGGCCTGAGGATTCTCCCAGCACAGGATAGAAAGGGAGTGGGCAAAGCCCAGAATCTTCTGCGTACAGCAAAGATGGGGCCTGGGACTCTGGCATCACTGCTGTGAAATCCTTACCCCTTTCACACATCCAGAAAAACACCGCTCCATCACGTGGGTCTCTGACCTGGATGATTGAAGATTTGCACAGATGAAGTAGGCTAGCCTACAGCAGTACTGCAGCCTGGGTACTTATGCTGTCTCTGGGTGTGGGCGGAGGCAAGGCAGAAGGCTGGAGAAAGTCACGCGACTGAGTGGTAACAAATCAGTGGAGACTACAGGAAAAAGGAGAACCTGGCAGAGAACGCATAAACCAAAGCAACAGGCCCATTACTAAAACCAACCAACAGGCGCAAAGCAAACGGACAGGCGGAAAACAAACCGAAAGGAGGAAAACAAACCGAAATGAAACCGAAACAAAAGCAAACCATACAGAAACTAACCCAACAAATAAAACATTCGCTATTATGGGCAAGAAGAGGATGCCTTTGGAGCGCAATTTCTACACCGGCTGGCCTCACATGTCCATGCCCAACAAAGGTCAGGCCAGCCCAGGGGAACCAGCTGTGCTGGGGTTGAGAAGGAGATGGCACAGAGAACCCTGGGGTCCTGAGTGGGAGAAACTGTGTACTAGGTGTGAGGAACGGTGCCCAGACCAAGAACTGTCCTTGGCGCTCCAGGCCATAAAGCAGGCAGTGTGTGCCTCCCGTCTGGCAGAAGGCCTGGTGCAGCCTGCAGGAAACAGGGAGACCCAGCATCTGTGGGGCTGAGACTGAGCTTGCTCTCAGAAGGTGAAGGCAAGTCAGAGACCATGCAGCTGAGTGGTGAAACACGCAAGGAAATAAGTAGGATACATAACAAAGTTAAATTCAGGAAATAACAAATAAAATGATCATAAACTGCCTAAATCTAAATAGAAATCAAAACACATGGATCCTGACCCTTGTGAACACAAAATGAAACCAAACACATCGATTTCCAAGGAAAATACACTGCAGGAGAATAGAAGACTAAGGGAGCAAATGCATTCATAGAACCCCTCCCCCTCAGAGAAAGAAAGAAATTGCAAACATGCAAAATGCTGCTTTCCCAGATGTTCCCATCAGCGTAATCGTGTGTTCCATAAACACAAACCCAGAGGAAGCAGGAGTAAGAAATAGCTGCCACTGCTAAGCAAATATTTGTTACACCTGAAAAAAAAAGTCTCATTAGCCAGTCTGCAGGGACTCCACGGGATTTAAAGAGAAGGGGCCGACTTCAGTTGCAAATACAGCATTGTTGCAATTAAGAAGTTGACTTCTACAGTGTCCTTAAAGCAAACCATAGCTAAATCAGAATTTCCCTGAACTCTCTGCAAACAAGAAATCTTTTCAGCTGGTGGACACTGACCTCTAGGGGACTTCATGATAAAAACCAATTAAGTTTGAACTTCCTATTGCAAAAACATAATTTGGAAGGACTAGGAAATCGACAAAATGAACAGCTAAGGCAGACTGTCTCTTGCACAACCAAACCTGCCTACAGTGAAGAAATCGTTTTCAGCAGTATATACTGATTTTCACAGATTTCCTATTAACAAATGATTGGCAGACCTTGTGTTTCCAACCCCTAACTTTCAATTTTAAGAAACTGCTTTTGTCTCTATACGCACCGACTTTCACAGCATAATAAACAGGAACACAGCTAAGTCTTGATTTACAGAAGTTGCTGGGATGAAGAAATTATTTTCCCCAATTTATATCAACACTGAGAGGACTTAGTAAATGGGGGGAGGGTACTTCCGGTGTGGAATCTAGCATTGCTGTGATTAAAAAATCGCTTTGTCAGTACACATCGGCTTCTAAGGGTTTAATGATGCAAACATAGTTAAAGTAGAACACCCCAGAACTGACTCCAAGTCAGAAATCTCTTTAGCAAATATACACCCACTTCTAGGAGACTAATAATCAAAAACAGTTAAGTCTGAATTTCCTAAAACTTCCACAAATAAGAAATTTTTGTATTCTGTTGATATTGACTTCTCCCAGATTTAGTAATAAAAAGCATAGCTAAGGTGGACTTCCTATTGCAAACAAAACAAAACAAAACAAAAAAACAACTAACGTAATAAGCACAAAGAAGAAATTGGTTTTGCCAATCTATTCCTACTTCTGTGGGACCTAATAACAAACATAAGTATGACAGGTCATGGCATTTCCAAACCACAACTTGCTACTCTTAAGAAATGGCAGGCTGGGGTGCCTGGGTGGCTCAGTCAGTTAAGGTCTGACTTTGGCTCAGGTCATGATCTTGCAGTTTGTGAGTTCGAGCCCCACGTCAGGATCTGTGCTGACAGCTCAGAGCCTGGAGCCTGCTTCAGATTCTGTGTCTCCCTCTCTATCTGCCCCTCCCCCATTCATGCTCTCTCCCACGTGCTCTCTCTCTCAAAAATAAATGTTAAATAAATTATTAAAGAAAGAAAAAAGAAATGGCAGGCCTGATGAACAGGTACAGATTCCTTGCAAATCTGGACACATTCGGTCTGACATTGAGCTCACCTGATCTCAGATATACCAGAGACATGGGTTTATTCAGACTTCTTACAAGTGGAAATCTTAGGCTGAACTGAAGCGCCCACCTCATGCTACGCTGGTAAGTCGCTAAACCGGGATCCGGTGAGACATAGAAATCTGCAAGGCAGGATCAAGTACTGATTTGCCAGAATCAACATGGACTTCCTTTGACTAAGAAGTTCCAGGCCTGGCTAAACCCTTGATTCGCCTAAAGCGGGATCTGCTCCGCGGAGAAATCTCATTGGCCGCCGTTCTCGGACTCAGCCAAGATTGGAAATCGCAGGCGCGACTACACGGGACCTGCTACAACAAGGAAATCCCACGCACCGCTAATTCCAGGTGTGCTAGAAGGAAGAAATGCATGATGACGGTGAAACCTGGAGGGTTGGAGACCGAGACCCGACCAGCACAGGCAGTGATTGTTCCAATGTCCGGATGGAGGCGTTCTGACGTCGCTGTCCTCTCTGCGAAAGAGCGAGCGTGGGCGCATCTCCACTAGCAAAGGTCCAAAGAGCAGCGGCGGTCTGGACGCTAGCCGCCGAGCAGCCACCAAGACACAGAATGAATGCTCCGGGGAACTAGGGAAACTGCACCTGTCAAATGGCCAGATCGGGACAATTAGAGAAATGCAAGCTGGGGGAGACGAGCGGTGCTGCCCACGACAAACACCCGCACCGCGAAGTCACGGAATAGGGGCCGTCACTGAGCAACAGTGCAGGCCGGGTCGTGGGCGGTGCTGCCACAGAGCCTGTGCACAATCCGGGCTGTGACAGACGAACCGCCGGCTCCGAGCTACTGGCCAAAGTGCCAAGGGGACGGCCGGGAAGGGCGACCACCGGAAGGCCGGCACAGGCCTTCCTGGGTAGAGGAAGGGACGGCACCCAACGACCCTGAACTTTGGGCGGAGTTCAAGTGGTGGCGCAGAAATCCCAGAGTTATCTGGTGGGCGCTGCTCCGAAAGTGGTGATGAGAAACAGGCTGCTGGGTACCGGCACGGAGCTGCCCCCCCCCCCCCAGGAACACCTGGCTGGGCTCATGCACAGGTGCTGCCCCTTAACCCACCCCCACCCCGATTTCCCGGCTGCCAGTGGGGCCTGGAACGGAACACCCCGCAAAGCGAAAGGATGGGCGACCCCGGCGAAACACACCCAGCTCCGCGCCAAGCAGAGCCACCTCCACCGGGAAAGTGCCAGCCCGGCTCTGCCAGAAACTGTGACCGCACATCATGGGCCATGCACCTAGTGGAGGGGAGGCTGACACCTGCCAACGCCTGGCGCCCGAGGATGCTGGAAGGAGCAAGAGCCAGCAGAGAGCACTGATTGGTGAATGCAGGGGCCAGAGAGCTGGTCTCAGGGAAGGGAGCTGTGCCTCCCCCATTCTACCGCTAGGCTCTGAGCTCCCACGGGAAACGAAAAGTAATCCAGGGCTAAAATTTACTGAAGAATATCTCAATCATGTATACCTGAACAGGTATGTTTTTGTATACAAAAACGTCAAGGTTTGTTCCATATTTCTTAGACTTTAAGACATAATTCATACAAGCACATATTTTTCTTTATGCTAGTTAATCACAGGTCTCTAACAAACATCACACTTCGTGCCTGGGTGGCTCAGAGCATTGAGTGCCTGACTCTAGGTTTTGGCTTATGTCTTGGTCCCAGGGTGTGGGGATCAAGCCTCCGTGGGGCTCCAGGCTGGGCGGGGAGCCTGCTTAAGATCCTCTCTCTTACTCCCTCTGCCCTCCTCCTCCTTCTCTCTCTCTCAAAGAATATCACATATACATATTGTCAACTGAAAGAAAGCCAATATCAATCTTGGTTAGCAAATGCTTTATTCATTGTCTCATTGAGGACTATAGCCCAGGAAGCAGATATTCAGATTGCTCTGAAGAACTGTTCCGAAGCTTGTTAGCTACAATACATTTGATGTACAAAGTGGATAAAGGGGTTAGTACTTGCAAGGAGTTTTCCAAATATTTGCACATCACAAAGTATAATTTGTTCGGTTGTAAAAATTAAAGTTTACTGATTTCCACATAGACACGTGAAAGACCCGTAGATCATATTAATACATTATGTGTCTTTCATCTCTGATTTTTCAAAAAGATCGATTGCATACCTCCACTTAACTGTCTTTCCAGTTTTTTCTGTTTTTGTTTTTTCTTTTTCTTCCCCCTGCCCATGCCACCCTGCCCCAGTTCTTCCTGTTTCTGAGATCTCCTTGAGGTTACCTGAAATGGCCCACTGAGGGCTAACATCAGTTCTCTACTGCAGTTTAGTGCATGATAATATATATCCCTGCATAGTTTTACATAACTATACGGATATACATAAACACACAATTGCAAAAATCATAGCAATCATTTAAAAATCTTAGCCCTGTGTCAGGTACAATAACTCAAAGCTCAAAAGAATAGTTGGGTCTAAACTGGTTTTGGCAGGTGGTATAAGTTAAGGTTACCTGCTTGGATGGGTACAGCTTTTCAGTAAAGCTTTTAATTTACTACTATAAGATTTTTTTTTTGTTTTTTAAATTTATTTTGGAGGGCACGCAAGCAGGTGGGGGCAGAGAGAGGGGGAGAGGATCAGAAGCCTGCTCTGCACTGCACCGAGAGCAGCGAGCCCAATGTGGGGTTTGAACTCAGGAACCCTGAGATCATAACCTGAACAGAAGTCCAACCTACTCAGCCACCCAGGTGCTCTTAGCATAAGAATTTTTTTAGAGAACCTATTTTTGGAGTCATTTTGCCTTTTTTTAGAAACTTCTACATCCTAATAAAAGAATGCATTCCATCGTCTTAGAGAGGTTTGGGATTCTCTTTTTTTAAGGGCATCCTCCCTGAAATAGGCTTTCTTATGTAAGTTAAAGCTTCCCTAAAGTGGCCACTGCAAACTGTTTACCAGTTTTCCAAAAAGGAACAAGATCCAGCTCCCAGTTTGGGACCGGGTGGAACCCATCTCTGCCTTTAGATTTCCGAAGACAAAAAATCTGCCCGGAACTCACTAATTTACCACTGCCCCCAAACCCGAGAAGCATGGATATTCTGGCCTTACAGACGAGAGTGTGACTTACCAAAAAGCTTTAACGAAGTTGCTCAATTAATTGGAAAGGTCAACATAAAGGGAGTGGAGCTTGGATTTGGGAGACAGTACCTGGAACTCCATGATCAGCAAGAAAGCAGTGACCGCAGGGGACTCCGTGGGTGCAGCACTCATTACTCACTGGACTCAGGGTTCTTCAGGGGTCTTTTTCAAATCCCACTTCTGATGCTAGTCACTGTACAAAAAAATTATACCATAACATCAATATAAGTACTTCTGTGAGTGAGAAGCAAACTGTTCACAAAGAGGGAAAACTGAAATGCAAAAGTGGTCTGAACTTCGGGGCCTTGATGTTATAGGGCGGCTTATAAAATGAAAGAGAGGAATCTGACCTTTACAATGATTGGTTATCACAATTGTGGTTTCCAGATGGCTGGCGATTGGTTAAGTGATTTTTATACATCTTGGGAAGGTATGCATCATCTATGAAAACCAGAGGCATTTACAAGAAATAACCTACCTTGGGGCACCTGGGTGGCTCAGTTGGTTGGGCGACCGACTTCGGCTCAGGTCATGATCTTGCGCTCCGTGAGTTCGAGCCCCGCGTCGGGCTCTGTGCTGACAGCTCAGAGCCTGGAGCCTGTTTCGGATTCTGTGTCTCCCTCTCTCTCTGACCTTCCCCCATTCATGCTCTGTCTCTCTCTGTCTCTAAAATGAATAAACGTTAAAAAAAAAAAAAAAGAAATAACCTACCTTTCGCTTATGTTCATGATATCAGTTGACTTACATTGTTTATGTGACTAACCTTATGTCTGCTTGGAAGATTTTTGAGACTAGTCTCTATTTTATTATATTTTAGCACCTAAAAGGAAACAGGAGTCCTGACATCCAAGAGTTGGATGGTGCTATGTACTTTGACTTACTATTTCCATGAGCTAGCCTGGCACTCACAGGTAGGCACTGATGTTCTTCAGTTGAATATAAACAGTTTCATATGACAACACCATCACATGTGGCCACCCAGTGCCAATATATGGATCAGGACAAAAAACAAGACCACCCTATAATCTTATCTGATCAGAGGCAAAATCATGAACTTTTTCCTAACCACAAAAATAAGCAAACACACCTGTACTCGACGATATTAGTGGATTGCTGCTTCTTTACCAATTTTAGCTGTCCTCTCTGTCCGGACTTCCATCTTTCCAGAGAGATTTATTAAGATAGTGAATCATAGAATTACCCCTGTCTGCTCACAGTATGTAATGCAGAGCAAAAGCTGCTTGCTGAGATCCTCCACAGGGTCAGCAAACAAGCCCACTCACATTCTGTAAGTCTCACCCTTCCTCTTGAGATGCCTCATGGTTCCTCCCAGGCATAAGTTGATCTTGTACGAAGAGTAATAAATTTATTCAACTGCAAGTGTATTCCTGGTGTTCTTTGCTCAGAGCACATTGACACACCTAAGAAATGAAAGAAATCAATAGATACTAAGGACATTAGTGGTTCTTTAAGTACTGTGATCTTTCCGATTGGCCTTTATTTCAAATGAATGTCTGTAAGAAAGGTAAGGCACAAAGCTGAAGTGGAAGAGTTGCTAGGAATTTATTTTCATCTTTTCCCTTAGATTTAAGAGTAAGATGCATTTCATGGGCTGCATCGGTCTTCCCAAATTCCTATGTTGAAGGCCTGTTGCCCATACCTCAGAATGTGAGTGTATTTGGATATAAAAATCATTAAGTGATGATTAAGTTAAAACGAGTCCATTAGGGTGGGCCCTACTCCAATCAGACTGCTTTCCTACAGGGAGAGGAAATGTGGTCAAACACAAAGACAGCAGGCCTGGGGACACCCAGAGGAAAGAGTGCACGAGGACCATGCAGAAGGTAGCCATCTGCCAGCCAAGGAGAGAGGTCTCAGGAGAAAACACCTGCAGATACCTTGATCTTGGATTTCTACTCTCCATAACTGTGAGATCATAAACTTCTGTTGTTTAAGTCACCTTGTCTGTGGTGTTGTGTTATAGCAGCCCCAGCAAAGGGTACCAACTTCATCACTGGGGGGAATGACATGAGGTGAGGGGATGCCAAATATTCCCGTATGGACTGAAAACTGAAGTCTGACAGAGTATGCAGTATAGGTCTGCATTTCCTTATTAGCTCTTGACAATCCTGCATTTTTTAAAGCTCCTGGTTTTGCTTTTGTTCTTTGGGGAGTATACACAATGTATTTAGACTTTTTGGTAAAGAAATCCTGGCCTCATTTGTGATGAGGGTATGTATGGTGTTTATCAATTTTTAAAATTGCTTGATATTCCCCACTCTATATTATCACTGTTCTCAACATGTTGGAATACTTTTGTAGGAGAGAGTTCTAGAAGATTTAATTCATAAGACTCTTCATGTTACTTGACTAACATAATGTTGATTGGCATTTCTATGTTGTTCTTCAAAATGTTGTACTAAAGTAAACAATCACTTGCTCAACATGACAGATGAGTCTCTCCACTCCCAAGTGCCCTCCTTGCTGCCTGCCTTTCGCCTGGCTGTGCCACAGTGCTCCCTGGTGCCTCAAAATCTAATTTATCAAATCTACCACCATATCTGTGGTTATCACTGTGGATTTTAATATGGGTTTGAATCATATGATCTACTGGAACCTCAAATGTACACACATAATGATAATATACACGTGATAATGGTGTATCGGGCCCAGTGCCTGGGAAAATTAGCCATTATGCTGGCAATGTGCTGAGCCTAACACTTGAAACACAGCTGAGTTCTCTAATGGATCAAATTCCTTAGAACTACCCAGAATGGTCTCTCGTGCAGTCCTTCCACTTCTCCATCCACGCACTACTTTAAACTATTCAATTAGAAAGCATCATATTCCTGTCAATTTTCACTCTTAGCCATTTCAAATTCCATTTTGGTCCAAACTAGGTCAGCCATATTTCAGTGTGCCTGAGATAGTCCTGGTTTCTTGTCCTGGTAAAATCATTAATATTCCCCCTCTCCCTTGATTCTCAAGTGTCCTGGTCTGGATGACACATTATATGCTTTTCCTGGCTTTTGCACTCCTACCTTTCCTTGTCTCTTTAAAAATTTCATAGCAAACATTATCTTTAACAAGTTACTATTCCCTCTGCTCAAGTTCCTGACATAGTTAAGTCCTAGGAGAGTTTACATCCCATGGAATTAATTTTTCTTATTATGACAGAAGCTCTCAAAATGAAATCAATGTGTAACAGGCACTATAGATTCGAGAAACATCCCCACAGAATTAACAGGAAGTAACTCAAAATACCGTGATCCTTTTCCTCTACAGATGATATACATAAACTCAACAAATTGAAGAGTCACAGAGGGAATTCCTAGGAGTAGAGAAATTTGTGGCATTCACATCAATATCCCATCCAACAGGAACCAAGATGTATCTCTCAGAAGGCAAATGATGTTGTATAGTCCTAGGAATAATGTTCAGAACACTTAGGAAGCACTTGTAAGAAAGTAAGACATTTTGCTGTTTGACTGGATGCTGCCTGATTGGCAGAAAAGGACAGAATTACCTCAGAATGGCCACTGTTGTGAGGCACTTTCAGAGAGACTGTAGACCTCTTGCCTGCTCTTTGCCCAGATAAGCAAAGACTAAAAGGTCAAGGCTAAAAGATGGCTGAAACAAACTGTCAACAGGGCTGACAGTGCAGCACTGTGGTCAAAGTAAATTTCCACCACAGAAGGAGCTTCCCTTTCACACTGTGTCTGATGTAGAGGAAGAATAAAGAAGATTAGCTGTAGGTGGTGAATTTCAAAGAAAGTTTTTCTTTAAAGGTGTTCTGTTTAAGACCAAACCCTCTTTGTATTACATCTCCTTTCCCCAACTTAAAGGGAAAATATACCCCCTGTCCTTTATCAAGAATTTCTCCTTAACTATGCATTTATTCCCCTTGGGACATAAACACACATGTATGGAACACATTTTTTAAGAATCTAGAAAATCCTCACTTTTCTTCATCTACTTTATTTCTCCATTTCACCGCAAAAGCACTTAAGAATTTGAAGATGAAAATAGGAAGAGAATGGGTTATACTTAAGATAGAAATCCTATCTCTACTAATTTTAAAATAGGCAAGAATGAAGGATTCTTTCTTACGGCAGAATTCCCGTAGACAAATGTGCAGAGAGTGTTAGCACTGGAAAATCATTTGCAACCAATATATTAAAAGTTTACTTGGGCAGCAGTTGCCAATGGATGCTTAATATGCAAAGGGGACTTTAATGAGATGCAGAATATTTGCATTATCTCAACTTCTCTTCCTTTAGATTGCTTATTAGCTGTGGGGTGGGGGCGTCACATACGACCTACTGGCATTATCAAAGTTAACATCACCACTGGAGAGCGCGACATTATATACTTCCAAGGGCGATGCCTTGAAATTACACAACATCACTTATGCAGCATTCCAGCCAGAGACACATAATCTCAATCAAATCATGAAGAAACATCAAACGAACCCAAATTGAGGACTGTTCAGTAGAATGATTGGCCCCTATTGTTTAAAATGTCAAGGCTGGAGAGAGTGAGGAACTCTTCCATCTTGAGCAAGACTGAAGAGGCAGGGTAACTAAATTTAACATTTGATTCTGGACCGGATCACGAACTGGAGGAGTGAAAGTGCTGTTAACATGAGTAGGGAAATTGGCCAAGTGGAACTGTGGAGTTTAGATTCCATAGAAGTATAGTGTACAGGTTAAATGTCCCCAGTCCAATAACTGTACTGTGCTTAATTAGGTAAGAGCCTTAGGTGAGGATACACACTGAAATGTTTAGCTATAGGTGGAGATAATATATGCAATCTAGTTTCAAGTTGTGTGGATGTGTGTCTGAGAGACTGAGAAAGAGACAGAGATAGAGAGAGAGACGAAACGTGGCATCCTGAACCTTGAGCCATATGGGTAAAAGGTCTGCTGGATTTCTATAGGCTATTCCTGCATCTTTCCTGTGAAGTTCAACTTATTTCCAAGTGAAAACCACTTATTTATTTATTTATTTATTTTAGAGAAAGAAAGAGAGTTCAAGTTGGGGAGGGGAGGGGGGGAGAGAGAGAGAGAGAGAGAGAGAATCTTAAGCAGGCTGCACACTCAGAGCAGAGCCTCATGCGGGGGCCTTGATCCCACCACCTGGGATCATGACCTGAGCCAAAATTAAGAGTCCCATACTCAACTCAGGAAGCCACCCAGGCCCCCCTCCCCCCCCCCCCCAGGTGAAAATCTTTAAAAAGTCACCCTAAGGGCACACATTCACCATCTCCATCTTTCCCTTCCCAGCCTCTCCTAACCTCTACAAGAACACTGTCATTTCCACAACGGGACTCTTATCCTCAGCATCCTCATAGTCCTTGGCTGCCACGATGTCCCAGTCTCCTTGTTTCTATTGTACTTCAGGAGACGCTCCTTCTCAGCTGGGTCGACGGGCGTCTCTTCCGTGCCCGGCTTCTGCAGTGCCCCCAGGACTACATATTTCGGTTTCCTAAATATTTTGGAGTGATTGTGCAGTTGGAAAAGAGGCCTGTAAGCATCAACGTTGCCACAAAACAAATGTACACTCCACAGGGATAACTGAGAAGCGGTTAACGGAGTGACTCCCCACAAAGGGCGGGTGGGGGCAGGTTAAGGGAAATGGACGGGGAAGCACTCCAGGCCAGGGCTGGCACCAGAAGGAAATAGTCGCCCCCTAGGTCACGGGAGAAAGGAGAACGAGTGGTGTGGTACCAAGGAAGTGCCGCGAGAGATGGCCACCTCACAACAGTTTTGGCCTTCGGTTAAGTAACTTACCCCCCTGAGGCGTAGCTGGGAGAAGCCAGGGGAAGAAGCCACCCACCTCCTGCTTCCACAGGGAACGCCCAGACCCGCTGCTCACGCACGCGGTCTGCGAGGTGGAGAAAAGGGCTCACCGGTGCCACGGAAGGAGACGGAAGGGCGGCTGTGATGCCGTCCAAGAGCAGGGACTGTGACCTTATAGGGCCTTAAAAAACAAAAAACAACGAAAAACCAAACCCAAACCACACAACCACCCCCCCAGACCCCCCCCCCCCCCCGACTCTCAAAGTCTGGGGAAGGCGAAGGGGGCGGAGCGGGTCCGGGAGCGCATGCGGGGCGCCCCACTCGGGTACTTTGGGGGCGCAAAGGGCGCGCAAGCTGGGCAATTTCGCCCGAATCAGATCATCTGTTTTTTTTTTTGTTTGTTTGTTTTTCTTTTTTTCTCCCTGTTAAAATTCTAGACCATCATGGGGTCATTTATGGTTCCCACCCCTGCCAGATCCCTCTTCAGCCCTGCTGGGCGCTGCGCCTCAGCCCAGTCCCGCCGTCGCTTCCCCCCCGGGCGGCAGCGACGCTTAGGGAACCCCTTCCCTGGCGGCTCCGGGTCCTTCAGGCCCAGGGAGACCCCTTTCATCCCGAGCTCAGTGGCCGTTCCCGCGCTTCCCCGCCTTCCGCGTCTCCCGCAGTGGGGAACCGCCCCCCCCGCCCCCCTGCCGCCCCCGCGCCTTTGTGGGCAAATGAGATTTTACGTTGGGAAGAATAATTTTTAAAGTTTGATATTTTGCAAAAGGAACAGAAACAGTTCCCCAGTTCCCTGAATGTCCATTCATTGTAAAGGTGAAGCCTGTAAAATTCTCTTCGCGCAAACGAAGGTGATTTCGCGTGGAAACACAAAAACCTAACAAGGATCCAGAATGCACGCCGGTCTGAGCTCCCTCAGTGTCCCTGACGACTCAATGCCCGGGAGGACCCCCCCCTCCAAGGTCCCGCTGGGCTGGCTCTGGCGACGCAGGGTCCGCCCGCGCCACGCTCTCCGGACACAGCCGGGGCCGCCGGGCCGCGCGGGGCGCACGCGGGGTCGGCTCTGCGGCTCCCACCCGCCCGCGGGCCAAACCCGCTCTCCCCTGGTGCCGCCTCCGGCTCCAGCCCCGGGTGGACTCGAATCCCGGCAGGTCCGGGCAGGGGGCGCGGCTCCTTCCCGCCCGGGCTCACTCCCGGGGCCCCAGCGCGCGGGGACTTTGTGTCGCGTCCGGCCGGGCTCCAGGCGTGGGTTCCCCCCCACCCGCCGCAGGTCAGGGAGCAGAGCGCACGCCCGCCCCAGACCCATCCTACTCAGTGCAGATCGCTCTGGGCCTTCACCCCGACCCGCAGAACTACAAGTCCCCGAGGCCACCGGCACCGTGGGGAGCTCCTGTGGGGAGTGTGATAGGTTCGGTTATCGCGTCGCCTTCAGTTTTCCTCTCCCTGTCCTATTCCACCCCAAAGGGTGCAGGTTGTGAAGTTTTCACGCTAAAAAATTTTCTTCTGAATGAAACAGATGGACAGCATCCAGTAAGCAATTCTTCCTAAGCATTTTTGTGCAAGCTGGGATTAGCCAAAGAATAAACTTCGTGCAGGTTGGGTCTGATGCCAAACGAGTTCCGCAGTCCTGCCTCCATCTTGCACTGTAGGCTGGCAGAACAGTTTGGATTTGGGCATTGCTAATAAAGAACTGTGGAACTCTCCTCCAAATCCCCTCAGTTACGGACAAGAGGGTTTTTAAGGGACTGTCATTCTCTCAGTGAATTGAAAGCATGTTTCATTTATTACCCCCTTCCTCTTAAGTGTTACTATTGAAATCACTCCCCAGAAAAGCTGAGGATGAAATATAGAAACAATTCAATTCTGGACAATAATTTATCTCCCATCTTCACTCATCTTCTCTCTTAAACAAACCTCCCAATGGGTGGGTGGGGGGGGGGAGGCCAAAAAAGAAAATGAGAGACGTCAAGTAATTAATGTCTCCAAAACACATCTATGATAACAGTTCCTAGGGTGGTAGGCTAGCTCATATGGAAAAAAAATCCCTCCCTTAGATACTTTTGTTTTGTTTTGTCTTTTTGAGACTGCAAAGGGAAAATTCCCTTGTGGTCCAAGACATGGAGAAGCAAGTACTTTGCAATTCACTGAGGACATGGTGTTCACAGTGGTCTAGCAACAGCATCCACACCAGCAGAGGTGGCCCAGAAAATCCTGAAGGAGAGGAGGGAGAGAGTGGGGCATGGGGTGGGATCTTGGAACAGAAGAGGTGAGGATATATATTTTACCTGTAATCGGTATTTTAAGTTGATGATACCCAATGTTATTAAGAGCATTAAGAGTGTAAGGCAGTGCCATATACTCTAAGTCAAATTTGTTGCTGCTGAATTTTGATTAGCAGTAAAACTCTAATATTTAAATTTATAAAATTTATAACACAAGAACTTTATACAACATATAAATTTAACTTCCAGCAATGTATTCCACCATTCCATAGGATTAAGATAATTTAAGCCAAAAAGGAGAAACTGGGAAATGTCTAAAAATAGGAAATTGGAAATAAAAATTTCTGGCACCCCTCAAAATGACATATACAGTTGGTAAAAGAAAGAGAGCAGTTTCACTAGTAGGCATAATAAAAGTTGGTTGGGTATTAAACATGTTAAGAGGTAAAAGTGTGTCACAATGGTGTCTATATCATGATTACATATTTATATATAACTAGAACACATACAGGACATGATAGCTTTTAAGAATTACTTAGGGCACGTTTGGTTTAAAATTCAGGAGGTAGAAAATTCTAGACAGGCAAGAGAGTGCCCATCCTGATAGAACATAACCCTGAGTATCTTGACCTGTGGTTGGTACCACTCTGTTACATGATGTTTCCATTATGGAAAGTATCACTGTCTCTGTTAACTGGGAGAAACAAAGAGTGTGATACACCTTCTCTTCACTTCAGGTCTGCTTTGATGCAAAAGAGTTTTGGAGCCAATTGTGTGTGTGGAGAGAGTCCAGGCTTTAAGAAGTTTGGGACTGTAGAATCTCCAGTGAGACATTCTACGTTTTTTTATTTATTTATTTATTTATTTATTTATTTATTTATTTATTTTTGGGACAGAGAGAGACAGAGCATGAACGGGGGAGGGGCAGAGAGAGAGGGAGACACAGAATCGGAAACAGGCTCCAGGCTCCGAGCCATCAGCCCAGAGCCTGACGCGGGGCTCGAACTCACGGACCGCGAGATCGTGACCTGGCTGAAGTCGGACGCTTAACCGACTGCGCCACCCAGGCGCCCCCAGTGAGACATTCTAGAACTGTATTCCACACTCTACCAGTGGTCATTGGCAAGCAGGATTGTAGAATCCTTTCTTTTCTTGTCTACACAGGAGCAATTTATCCCTTCTCCCTAACCCCCATTGATTAGTTATTGCTTTGGAAACAAGAAAAGGAAAGGTAGAGAAAAAAGAAACAGTGTATTCTGGCCAATTTTATCTTCAATGATTGTGTCTTTTCTTACATACACTCACTCAGAACCAACAAATTACTGTGTTTAAATAAAGGCACACTAGCATCTATAACATACGTCAATGTCTTCAATTCTTCAGGGGGTAGAATGTATGTTCACAAGCCAACTATGACCGGAGAAATCAGCATTGAGTTTGAAACAGCAGGCATATCATCCTGTCGCCAAACAGGTGGACTAGACAATGGTTTTCAGTTCTCCAAGAAAGGCCAACACTTGTTTACTGGATAAGCTCCATACAGCCTCAGACCAGTGAGGGTGATAGCTCAGAAAATAAAGTGGGGGTGAAAGGAGTTTAGGAAATAGCTTTTGGGGATGAAAGCCTAGGGCATTCAAGTACCACAAATTGGTGAAATTTGTCCTCCCAAAGTTGCTGGAAAAGAGCAAATGGCATAAAATCCCAGTTAATATTTATCGACATTACGTGGTGCTGGATGTATGCTTAAGGGAGTACACCGTCTAAACACATTGATGTGGCGGCATGTAAAATTGAACGTTGTTTTCCTGAATGAGGAAAATGAAGCAGAAGGGATAAACTACCGTTTGAAAGTCAAGAGGTGAGAGATTTGAACAACAGAATGACCACAGCAGAATCCTAACACTGAAACCTTCAGCCTACATGGGCCAGGTGTCTAATTTCACCATGTCTGGGGTCACCATTCTCAGTGGACTCCCTCCTATCTCCCATCCCCTCACCGGAAACCCCAGATGACAGAGGCCTCTCTTCCTTGGACTTGCTCTGAGTTCCCAAGGTGACACCGAACAAGCGAACAAGTGTATGTGTTTCTGGTGGGAGAAGGGAAGTTCAAGAAACACTGGTGCAAATGATGAACAATCCAAAGGTACTAGGAGGCACCTCAAGATAGACTCTAACGGACAATGTCCTAGGCCTCCCAGGGGAACACTGGTCTCTTAATTGTATTTTTTTACCCACCTGTTCTCCCCCCGACGCTGTCCTATCTCTTAGATTTCGGTGAGAAGGTCTTGCTGAGTGACTGCCTTTTTACAGCTAATCTTTTGGTTTTTGAGAAAGAAATCAGATAAAAATCAGGATTCATCCCAGGAAAACCACAGTGGCGTTTCTCACTCTGGTAATGCAAGTAGGTGGCATCTGTGGCCCACCTGACTTACAGGAAGGCTGTGATGTGGAGCTTATGGGAAATAATCTGGTGAGCACTGGTTATTGCACAGAACCAGTAATATTCTGACTCTGATTTGAACCATTATTGTGCCCTATAAGTAGAGTAATTCCAAAGAGGTGTATTTTCTCTAGATAAGTTTACATCTAGGAACTTATGTTAGAGGGTAGTCTATAAATTGGATTGCCATGCTGCTTTAAGTAGAAGACACTATTTTTGAGTAAAAAAGGAAAGATGTCCAAAATATGAATAAGTGACAAGTTGTTGATTCCTGTACATAATGCGATTTCCTTGGAGGGAAATACAATTTGTATGTTTGCATTTGTATAACGTTATAGAAATACTCCAAAATATATCATTAGTGGTTACTTAACCATTGAGAGGTAGGAAAAAGGAAGCTATAACTTCTGTTTTTACTTTGTATCTTACTGTTTTATTTCGCTTGGAAAGAAATATGTATCATTTTGGTGGTAAAATGTTTAGCGATAACTCGAAAGTAATAAAATAATTCTATTCACTTTCCTTTAAAAAATTATCCTGGGGGCGCCTGGGTGGCTCGGTCGGTTAAGTGTCCGACTTCGGCTCAGGTCATGATCTCGTGGTTCGTGAGTTCAAGCCCCGCGTCGGGCTCTGTGCTGACAGCTCGGAGCCTGGAGCCTGTTTCCAATTCTGTGTCTCCCTCTCTCTCTCTGACTCTCCCCCGTTCATGCTCTGTCTCTCTCTGTCTCAAAAATAAATAAACGTTTAAAAAAAATTAAAAAAAATAAATAAAAATAAAAAATTATCCTGAGGGACACCTCGGTGGCTCAGTCAGTTAAGTGTCTAACTTCAGCTCAGGTCATGATCTCACAGTTTGTGAGTTGGAGCCTGTGTCAGGCTCTGTGCTGACAACTTAGAGCCTGGAGTCTGCTTTGATTTTGTGTCTCCCTCTCTCTCTCCCCCTCCCCAACTCATATTTCTCTCTCTATCTCAAAAATAAATAAACATTAGAAAAAAATTATGCTGATATTTTTGAAGAACTTACTATATATTATGTACTATTCTATATGTTTTATTTTTATTGTGTTATTTATTTATCATTTATTTAGATGTTATTCTGTCTATTCTATAGGTAAGGAAATGCAGCTTTCCAGAATCTAAGTATTTGTTGGCATGAGGGGCTGCTTAGCAAGTGGTTAGTCTGGTAATGTGGCTCTCCGTTGGGAGACCCCACACCTCTGTTATAGTCAGCAGGGCCCCCATCTAAAGCCATCACCTTTGTTTTCCTACCTGGAGAGACATTATCTAAAGTCATGTGGCTGCTGAATGGCTATAGAACCTATTCAATTTTCTCTCTTAAGGAAGATAAAAATGATGTACGTTCCTTGTAAGATAGGGGGGGAATAACATGGTTTCCAAAGAGTCCCACCCCCCCCTGCTCCAATGCGAAATCCAGAGAAATGAGCCCCCACTCCACTGCTGTGTCAAGTCTAGAGAAAGAAGAGGCAAATAATATTTGCGTTATTAACAAATATGAATCCTTCTTTATTTTTATTTATTTATTTTTTTTGGAGAGAGAGACAGAGAGAGAGAGAGCACAAAGTGGGGAGGGGCAGAGGGATAGGGAGAGAATCTTAAGCAGGCTCCATGCTCAGGACAGGGAATGGGGGGCCAATTGCAGGGCTTGATCTTAGGACTGAACCGTGAGATCATGTCCTGAGCCTAAATCAAGAATCAGACACTTTGGGGCGCCTGGGTGGCTCAGTCGGTTAAGCGGCCGACTTCAGCTCAGGTCACGATCTCACAGTCCGTGAGTTCGAGCGCCGCGTCGGGCTCTGGGCGGATGGCTCAGAGCCTGGAGCCTGCTTCTGATTCTGTGTCTCCCTCTCTCTCTGCCCCTCCCCTGTTCATGCTCTGTCTCTCTGTCTCAAAAATAAATAAACGTTAAAAAAAAAATTAAAAAAAAAAAAAAAAAGAATCAGACACTTAACTGACTGAGCCACACAGGCACCCTGTGAAGCCTTCTTTAAAAACAAGAATGGGGGGTGCCTGGGTGGCGCAGTCGGTTAAGCGTCCGACTTCAGCCAGGTCACGATCTCGCGGTCCGTGAGTTCGAGCCCCGCGTCAGGCTCTGGGCTGATGGCTCGGAGCCTGGAGCCTGTTTCCGATTCTGTGTCTCCCTCTCTCTCTGCCCCTCCCCCGTTCATGCTCTGTCTCTCTCTGTCCCAAAAATAAATAAAAAACGTTGAAAAAAAAATTTAAAAAAAATAAATAAATAAAAACAAGAATGGGGGGGAGTTCCGGAAGATGGCGGCGTAGGAGGACGCTGGGCTCACCGCGCGTCCTGCTGATCACTTAGATTCCACCTACACCTGCCTAAAGAACCCAGAAAACTGCCAGAGGATTAGCAGAACGGAGTCTCCGGAGCCGAGCGCAGACGAGAGGCCCACGGAAGAGGGTAGGAAGGGCGGCGAGGCGGTGCGCGCTCCACGGACTGGCGGGAGGGAGCCGGGGCGGAGGGGCGGCTCGCCGGCCAAGCAGAGCCCCCGAGTCGGGCTGGCAAAAGCGGAGGGGCCGGACGGACTGTGTTCCGACAGCAAGCGCGACTTAGCATCTGGGAAGTCATAAGTGAACAGCTCTGCTCAGAAAGCGGGAAGGCTGGAGGACAAAGGGAGGGAGAGCTGCTGAGCCCCCTGACGGCAGAGCTCAGCTTGGCGGGGAACAAAGGCGCTCGCCAGCGCCATCTCCCCCGCCCATCCCCCAGCCAAAATCCCAAAGAGAGCCAGTTCCTGCCAGGGAACTTGCTCACTCCACGCAAACACCCAACTCTGTGCTTCTGCGGAGCCAAACCTCCGGCAGCGGATCTGACTCCCTCCCGCTGCCACAGGGCCCCTCCTGAAGTGGATCACCTAAGGAGAAGCGAGCTAAGCCTGCCCCTCCCGCCCCCGTGCACCTTGACTACCCACCCCAGCTAATACGCCAGCTCCCCAGCACCACAAGCCTGGCAGTGTGCAAGTAGACCAGACGGGCCACGCCACCCCACAGTGAATCCCGCCCCTAGGAGAGGGGAAGAGAAGGCACACACCAGTCTGACTGTGGCCCCAGCGGTGGGCTGGGGGCAGACATCAGGTCGGACTGCGGCCCCGCCCACCAACTCCAGTTATACACCACAGCACGGGGGAAGTGCCCTGCAGGTCCTCACCGCTCCAGGGACTATCCAAAATGACCAAACGGAAGAATTCCCCTCAGAAGAATCTCCAGGAAATAACAACAGCTAATGAACTGATCAAAAAGGATTTAAATAATATAACAGAAAGTGAATTTAGAATAATAGTCATAAAATTAATCGCTGGGCTTGAAAACAGTATACAGGACAGCAGAGAATCTCTTGCTACAGAGACCAAGGGACTAAGGAACAGTCACGAGGAGCTGAAAAACGCTTTAAACGAAATGCAAAACAAAATGGAAACCACGACGGCTCGGATTGAAGAGGCAGAGGAGAGAATAGGTGAACTAGAAGATAAAGTTATGGAGAAAGAGGAAGCTGAAAGAAAGAGAGATAAAAAAATCCAGGAGTATGAGGGGAAAATTAGAGAACTAAGTGATACACTAAAAAGAAATAATATACGCATAATTGGTATCCCAGAGGAGGAAGAGAGAGGGAAAGGTGCTGAAGGGGTACTTGAAGAAATTATAGCTGAGAACTTCCCTGAACTGGGGAAGGAAAAAGGCATTGAAATCCAAGAGGCACAGAGAACTCCCTTCAGACGTAACTTGAATCGATCTTCTGCACGACATATCATAGTGAAACTGGCAAAATACAAGGATAAAGAGAAAATTCTGAAAGCAGCAAGGGATAAACGTGCCATCACATATAAAGGGAGACCTATAAGACTCGTGACTGATCTCTCCTTTGAAACTTGGCAGGCCAGAAAGGCTTGGCACGATATCTTCAGTGTGCTAAACAGAAAAAATATGCAGCCGAGAATCCTTTATCCAGCAAGTCTGTCATTTAGAATAGAAGGAGAGATAAAGGTCTTCCCAAACAAACAAAAACTGAAGGAATTTGTCACCACGAAACCAGCCCTACAAGAGATCCTAAGGGGGATCCTGTGAGACAAAGTACCAGAGACATCACTACAAGCATAAAACATACAGACATCACAATGACTCTAAACCCGTATCTTTCTATAATAACACTGAATGTAAATGGATTAAATGCGCCAACCAAAAGACATAGGGTATCAGAATGGATAAAAAAACAAGACCCATCTATTTGCTGTCTACAAGAGACTCATTTGAGATCTGAGGACACCTTTAGATTGAGAGTGAGGGGATGGAGAACTATTTATCATGCTACTGGAAGCCAAAAGAAAGCTGGAGTAGCCATACTTATATCAGACAAACTAGACTTTAAATTAAAGGCTGTAACAAGAGATGAAGAAGGGCATTATATAATAATTACAGGGTCTATCCATCAGGAAGAGCTAACAATTATAAATGTCTATGTGCCAAATACCGGAGCCCCCAGATATATAAAACAGTTACTCATAAACATAAGCAACCTTATTGATAAGAATGTGGTCATTGCAGGGGACTTTAACACCCCACTTACAGAAATGGATAGATCATCTAGACACACAGTCAATAAAGAAACAAGGGCCCTGAATGATACATTGGATCAGATGGACTTGACAGATATATTTAGAACTCTGCATCCCAAAGCAACAGAATATACTTTCTTCTCGAGTGCACATGGAACATTCTCCAAGATAGATCATATACTGGGTCACAAAACAGCCCTTCATAAGTTTACAAGAATTGAAATTATACCATGCATACTTTCAGACCACAATGCTATGAAGCTTGAAATCAACCACAGGAAAAAGTCTGGAAAACCTCCAAAAGCATGGAGGTTAAAGAACACCCTACTAACGAATGAGTGGGTCAACCAGGCAATTAGAGAAGAAATTAAAAAATATATGGAAACAAACGAAAATGAAAATACAACAATCCAAACGCTTTGGGACGCAGCAAAGGCAGTCCTGAGAGGAAAATACATTGCAATCCAGGCCTATCTCAAGAAACAAGAAAAATCCCAAATACAAAATCTAACAGCACACCTAAAGGAAATAGAAGCAGAACAACAAAGGCAGCCTAAACCCAGCAGAAGAAGAGAAATAATAAAGATCAGAGCAGAAATAAACAATATAGAATCTAAAAAAACTGTAGAGCAGATCAACGAAACCAAGAGTTGGTTTTTTGAAAAAATAAACAAAATTGACAAACCTCTAGCTAGGCTTCTCAAAAAGAAAAGGGAGATGACCCAAATAGATAAAATCATGAATGAAAATGGAATTATTACAACCAATCCCTCAGAGATACAAACAATTATCAGGGAATACTATGAAAAATTATATGCCAACAAATTGGACAACCTTGAAGAAATGGACAAATTCCTAAACACCCACACTCTTCCAAAACTCAATCAGGAGGAAATAGAAAGCTTGAACAGACCCATAACCAGCGAAGAAATTGAATCGGTTATCAAAAATCTCCCAACAAATAAGAGTCCAGGACCAGATGGCTTCCCAGGGGAGTTCTACCAGACGTTTAAAGCAGAGATAATACGTATCCTTCTCAAGCTATTCCAAGAAATAGAAAGGGAAGGAAAACTTCCAGACTCATTCTATGAAGCCAGTATTACTTTGTTTCCTAAACCAGACAGAGACCCAGTAAAAAAAGAGAACTACAGGCCAATATCTCTGATGAATATGGATGCAAAAATTCTCAATAAGATACTAGCAAATCGAATTCAACAGCATATAAAAAGAATTATTCACCATGATCAAGTGGGATTCATTCCTGGGATGCAGGGCTGGTTCAACATTCGCAAATCGATCAACGTGATACATCACATTAACAAAAAAAAAGAGAAGAACCATATGATCCTGTCAATCGATGCAGAAAAGGCCTTTGACAAAATCCAGCACCCTTTCTTAATAAAAACCCTTGAGAAAGTCAGGATAGAAGGAACATACTTAAAGATCATAAAAGCCATTTATGAAAAGCCCACAGCTAACATCATCCTCAATGGGGAAAAACTGAGAGCTTCTTCCCTGAGATCAGGAACACGACAGGGATGCCCACTCTCACCGCTGTTGTTTAATATAGTGCTGGAAGTTCTAGCATCAGCAATCAGACAACAAAAGGAAATCAAAGGCATCAAAATTGGCAAAGATGAAGTCAAGCT
Organism: Neofelis nebulosa; assembly: GCF_028018385.1. Classification (NCBI taxonomy): domain Eukaryota; kingdom Metazoa; phylum Chordata; class Mammalia; order Carnivora; family Felidae; genus Neofelis; species Neofelis nebulosa. The sequence goes on along the minus strand of NC_080782.1, from coordinate 35,036,313 downwards.
TTCGCTTTTTGCAGATGACATGATATTATACATGGAAAATCCGATAGACTCCACCAAAAGTCTGCTAGAACTGATACATGAATTCAGCAAAGTTGCAGGATACAAAATCAATGTACAGAAATCAGTTGCATTCTTATACACTAACAATGAAGCAACAGAAAGACAAATAAAGAAACTGATCCCATTCACAATTGCACCAAGAAGCATAAAATACCTAGGAATAAATCTAACCAAAGATGTAAAAGATCTGTATGCTGAAAACTATAGAAAGCTTATGCAGGTAATTGAAGAAGATATAAAGAAATGGAAAGACATTCCCTGCTCATGGATTGGAAGAATAAATATTGTCAAAATGTCAATACTACCCAAAGCTATCTACACATTCAATGCAATCCCAATCAAAATTGCACCAGCATTCTTCTTGAAACTAGAACAAGCAATCCTAAAATTCATATGGAACCACAAAAGGCCCCGAATAGCCAAAGTAATTTTGAAGAAGAAGACCAAAGCAGGAGGCATCACAATCCCAGACTTTAGCCTCTACTACAAAGCTGTCATCATCAAGACAGCATGGTATTGGCATAAAAACAGACACATAGACCAATGGAATCGAATAGAAACCCCAGAACTAGACCCACAAACGTATGGCCAACTCATTTTTGACAAAGCAGGAAAGAACATCCAATGGAAAAAAGACAGTCTCTTTAACAAATGGTGCTGGGAGAACTGGACAGCAACATGCAGAAGGTTGAAACTAGACCACTTTCTCACACCATTCACAAAAATAAACTCAAAATGGATAAAGGACCTGAATGTGAGACAGGAAACCATCAAATCCTTAGAGGAGAAAGCAGGAAAAGACCTCTCTGACCTCAGCCGTAGCAATCTCTTACTCGGCACATCCCCAAAGGCAAGGGAATTAAAAGCAAAAGTGAATTACTGGGACCTTATGAAGATAAAAAGCTTCTGCACAGCAAAGGAAACAACCAACAAAACTAAAAGGCAACCAACGGAATGGGAAAAGATATTTGCAAATGACACATCGGACAAAGGGCTAGTATCCAAAATCTATAAAGAGCTCATCAAACTCCACACCCGAAAAACAAATAACCCAGTGAAGAAATGGGCAGAAAACATGAATAGACACTTCTCTAAAGAAGACATCCGGATGGCCAACAGGCACATGAAAAGATGTTCAACGTCGTTCCTCATCAGGGAAATACAAATCAAAACCACACTCAGATACCACCTCACGCCAGTCAGAGTGGCCAAAATGAAGAAATCAGGAGACTATAGATGCTGGAGAGGATGTGGAGAGACGGGAACCCTCTTGCACTGTTGGTGGGAATGCAAATTGGTGCAGCCGCTCTGGAAAGCAGTGTGGAGGTTCCTCAGAAAATTAAAAATAGACCTACCCTATGACCCAGCAATAGCACTGCTAGGAATTTATCCAAGCGATACAGGAGTACTGATGCATAGGGGCACTTGTACCCCAATGTTTATAGCAGCACTCTCAACAATAGCCAAATTATGGGAAGAGCCTAAATGTCCATCAACTGATGAATGGATAAAGAAATTGTGGTTTATATACACAATGGAATACTACGTGGCAATGAGAAAAAATGAAATATGGCGTGTTGTAGCAGTGTGGATGGAACTGGAGAGTGTGATGCTAAGTGAAATAAGCCATACAGAGAAAGACAGATACCATATGGTTTCACTCTTATGTGGATCCTGAGAATCGTAACAGAAACCCATGGGGGAGGGGAAGGGAAAAAAAAAAAAAAAAGAGGTTAGAGTGGGAGAGAGCCAAAGCATAAGAGACTGTTAAAAACTGAGAACAAACTGAGGGTTGATGGGGGGTGGGAGGGAGGGCAGGGTGGGTGATGGATATTGAGGAGGGCACCTTTTGGGATGAGCACTGGGTGTTGTATGGAAACCAATTTGACAGTAAATTTCTTATATTAAAAAATAAAAAAATAAAAATAAATAAATAAATAAATAAATAAAAAATAAAAAAAAATAAAAACAAGAATGGGAACTCTCTTGAGAAATGTGAATTCCTGGAGGTGGACTCCAGCTGTCTGGAGGATGGACCCTGAAAGCAAGAGCAGACCCAACTGGCAAGTGGTCGTTGGGGGTTGTAGTGGTGACCCCAGGAAGGTGGCTTCAGCATTTCCTGGGCTAAGGAGCAGGGATATGTCTCCCGAAGGTGAAGAGCCAGTGGACATTTGCATTGTAGAGAGTGGGTGGGACGGGGGGGGGGGGGGGGGAGGGGGGGAGGGGCAGTAACACACAGAGGAGAGGGTCTCCCAGTGGGAACCTACATTACCCAGATGGAGACCTGCTGAGCAGCCTTAGTTCCATGTCAGTCGCGTGGAAACAGAAACCACCCACTGCAGCAGGAGATGCTTTATTAGGGAATCTTGATTTACACAATCTAAAAGTACACTCTTCTTCTTAAATCAAATGGTACTGGTTTCCTGGTCTCCAGTGACCATGAAAGTTTCCTTGAAGGATCACTTAATTATGTTTTATCCTTACACATTTTTTATTTTCTATTCTATTCTGGAAAATGTCTGTGTGTCTTAATGTAGAAACTAAACAGCTCAAATGAAATGGGGTAATATGATCTGACACACTTAGGAAGAAAATGTGACAACACATCTCCAAAGACATTTGGTTGGATCTCCCTTGCCAATCTCTTGGGTACATGTCTGGTCAATCTTATAATTGATTGGGTAACTGTCATATATTTGAGTGGTCTTATTGTCAGCAATCAATTGAAAGTGAACCAAAACTTCCATCTTTCATCTAAATCATTTCTTAGGTCTGCCTGGAGGCCAGCAGGCCCTCTTTGGACAGGATTGTTCCAGTCCAGATACCTCCCACCTGGGCCACCATTTGCCTTCTGTCTGTCCGTGATTGTATGAAACTTGTTCTGGACTCAGAGCCTTTGCAGTTTAATGTTCTCTCTTGATGATAACTCCTCTTTCAGGCTCTGCATGGCTCCCTCTATCGCATTATTCATATCTAAGTTGAAAGGATACTGGCACATCTCTGACAATTCTATCCTGACTACCCTAGCTAAGACAGCACCCTCCCAGCTACATTCCTTTCTAATTAACTTGCATAACATTTTTGATAGCACTGTCACTCACACATAGTCTTCTTTCTTTAATTTGTGAGCATGTGTCTTGCTTGTTTCCTTCCACGCAAGTGTCAGATACTTTACAGCAGAACTCATGTCTGCCTTGTCAGTTGTTGTATCTCCAGGGCCTTGATTACCATGTAGCCCAATATAGGCACTTAGAAGGTATTCATGAATGAAGAAGGAATGAATGCATACAAAATACTCTCCAGCCATTGGCTCAACAGAGGAAGGGCAGATGTAAATATCTTCCTTGGAAGCTTTGTTTGTTTGTTTCATTTGGCTTCTGGGAAGTTGCAAGTAAGCTTGTCACCACCATCTAATGCTGGCGTGACCCAATCAATTAGACTTGCAAAGCTATGCTGAACTTCCTTTGATTAAAATCATGCAGAAAGAGCATGTTTATGTGCTTCATCTCACCAGCCCAGGCTTTCTGAAGCAAATTGCACTGAAGGTTAACATCAACATCCAGTTTTCAGCAGTTTGTGTCTGACAACTAATAGTCCTAGGCTGGAAGCCTGCTGCTTCCTTCTCCTCTGTCTTGGCCGGGACATATGATTTAACCATCTAGGAACCTGAAGGATTGGAGCTTCATCTCTCTTGCTCAGTGGTTTGATTGTTGCCTGCAAAAGTTGAGAGCCCGGGTTATTACCCCCTCGCACGTGATACCAGCCTGGGTCTGGGACGGATCCAGGTACTGAGAGGAGGCTCAGTTGAATGCCCCAGACTATTGGGAATAAGGAGAATGTGGAGACTGTGTCTGTGCCCCCAACTCTTTAAAAAACTGCCTAGATGGGCTTACCTGGGAACTGATACTGAGGTTCTGACTGGGCCATAGTAGACCCAGGGGAGGTGAGTCCTATAGACCATACGGCTGAGTGGGACCCAGAAAAGCTGGGCCATGCCATTGCTGGTGGAAGCTGAGAGATCTGCGACCTGATGTCCATGCAGGCAGAGGTCCTGGGACTCTGCCCCCTCTAACCCTAACCTGGTGGTTTAGCCATAGCGCTTTCCTCTCTAACTTGGGTTTGTCCACTCCTTCCAAGCCTTGGTGTGGCCACCGCTAGTGCACGCAGTTCTGGGTTTGTGGTTCTGTAGGACAGCCTTTCAAAATAATTTATTTCATTTTACTTCTAAGGACTGCATAGTTTTGGGTTTTCAGATGTACCATTGCTTCCCCCAACTCTTTCCTGAAAAACACATTTGTTTGTTCTAATAGACTTTCTCTTTTAGAGCAGTTGTAGGGTACAGCAAAACTGGGCAGTAAAGAGGGAGAGTTCCATGTATCCCTTCCTCTACACTGGCATCGCTTCCTCCACAATCAGTCAACATCCTTCACTAGGGTGGTAAAGTTATTCCAATCTATGAACCTGCAGTGAAATTGTTACAGTTTCAGGCTTGTAGAAGCAGAGCAATTTCTAGATAAAAAGAGTATTCACCTTTAAATATTTAATGTATATTGCCCTATTTACAAAAATCCTCTCAAATTTATTCCTACTGGTGTGTATTAATCACGTTTTCTTTTTTCTGTGTCTTGTGACGTTTTGACATCTTAGAAAACCTCTCTGTCTGTGGACAGACCGCCCCTCCCAGAGCAAGCCCATTTAGAAGTAGCAAAGGACCCAGCCAGGAGCCTGCCTTTGCTGTGCAAACAAACCAATCCACAGCCATACTTCCTATGGCCCAGCCAGTATATTCCTGGAGGCAATATTCCTGTATCTAATCATTGCAGGGCCAGGTGCCAGGCAACTAGGGACCACCCCTGTAGCCCAAAGCTGGCCCTAAATATTCGAACTCGCCAATCCTAAACTATTTACTCCGCATGCCTGGTCTTCTCCAAGGAAACTGCAATAAAGGCTCTGGCCTAACTGACTGCTTACTCCTGCTTCTGCTTCCTGACTAAAACCGGGTGTAATCCACTGGCCCTGAGTGGTGAACTACACCTCTCACTTCGAAGGGCACTGGGAGTAACAGTACACTTCTCTTTCAATGGTGTTGACCTCTCCTTGGTGTTAATCAGTCACTTTTAGCAATTGAGACATGGGCACAGAACACAGCGGTGTTTGGGAGTTACTAATTTCCAAGCTGTCACCAAGATGGGGTATAATAACAAAAAGTGTAATATGTACTAATGCCCTAGGCAAAATTATAGTCATTGTTTTAAATTGCATTTCTTTGATTTTAGTGAGATGAAACTTACCTTTGGAGGTAAGGTTTGAAGGACGCTTTTCTGAAAATTAAGTTTATGGAAATTAAATTTTTGTCAGCAATTATTTTCTCCAATTTTTCTTTGGCTTTCCAAAAAAATTTTTTTAATGTTTTTATTTATTTTTGTGACAGATAGAGACAGAACATGAGCAGGGGAGGACCAGAGAGAGAGGGAGACACAGAATTGGAAGCAGGCTCCGGGCTCTGAGCTGTCAGCACAGAGCCCGATGCGGGGCTTGAACCCACAGACTGTGAGATCATGACCTGAGCCGAAGTTGGACGCTTAACCGACTTAGCCACCCAGGTACCCCTCCAAAAAAAATTTTTTTAAAAAATTTATTTATTTATTTTGAGAAAGGGAGCAAGCACAGGTGGGGGAGGGCAGAGAGCAGGAGAGAGAGAGAGTCCCAAGCAGGCTCCACAATGTCAGCCTAGAGCCTGACATGGGGCTCGAACCCACAAACCGTGACCATGACCTGAGCCAAAACCAAGAGTTAGACGCTTAACTGACCGAGCCACCCAGGTGCCCCTTGAAAAATTTTTTAAGAGGAGAGAACAAAGAATATTTAGCATTTATATATTCAATTGTGTCAGTCTCTTTCTTTTTAGTTCTGAGTCTACACTCATTTTTTTCCATTAAATTTTTTTTAATGTGGTGAGGGCGCACATGTAGACTTTACCATTGACATGTTTTCAAGTGTGTGGTCAGTGGCATTAACTACATGCACGTTGCTGTGCAACCAGCAACACTGAATTCCGTGCTCACAAAAAGTATTTCCACATTGGCCCCTCCCCCAGCCCTTGGCAATCCACATTCCTTCTTGTGTCTCTGTAACTTTGACAGTTCCAGGTGCCTCATAGAGGTGGAATCACACAGAATTTGCCTTTTTTGTATTTATTATTTTTTTTAATGTTTATTTTTGAGACAGAGAGAGACAGAGCATGAATGGGGGAGGGTCAGAGAGAGGGAGACACAGAATCTGAAGCAGGCTCCAGCCTCTGAGCTATCAGCACAGAGCCTGATGCGGGGCTCGAACTCTCAGAGTGTGAGATCTGACCTGAGCCGAAGTCGGATGCTTAACCGAGGAGCCACCCAGGCGCCCCAAGAATTTGCCTTTTTTGAATGGCTTATTTCACTTAGCATAGTGTCCTCTTCCTTCATCCATATTGTAGCAGGTGTCAGAATTTCCTTTTAAGGCCAAATAATACTTCATTGTATGCATATTCCTTATTTTACTTACCCATTCATCTACTGATGGGTGCTGGGTTGCTTCCACTTTTTTTTTTTTTTTTTTTTTTTTTTTTTTTGAGAGGTTGAGACAGAGAGAGAGAGAGAACAAGAGGGGGAGGGGGCAGAGGGGCAGAGGGAGACAAAGAGAATCCACCACCAGAGTAGCTTGGTGATGGTTCGATCCCATGATCCTGGGATCATGACCTCAGACAAAACCAAGAGTTGCTTAAAGGACTGAGCCGCCCAGATGCCCTTGCCTCCACCTTCTGACTGCTGTGAACAGTGCTGCTGTGAACATGGCGGTAAAAATACCTCTTTGTGTTCCTGCATTCACTTCTTCTGTCTTTACCCCAAAGGGGAATTTAGCTGGATTATATGCTAATCCTATTTGTAATTTCTGAGGAACTGCAGTACTGTTTATCATTGCGGTGGTTCCGTTTTTTACATTCCAGCAGGAGTGCACAAGAGTTCCAATTCCTCCATGTCCTTGCTAAGGTATCTGCTCTCTTCTTCTTCTTTTTTGATAGTAGCCATAGTTATATTTACTTTTGTATTTTGGAAAACTGGGGGACAAAAGCCTAGGGCACAGTCAATGTGTGTTAAAATGTGGTTCAAAATAAAAAAACAAAAATCCTGTACTTCAAATTTAGCAGCTGTTTGGGCCAGACCTGTCCCCAGTACCTCACTGCCTTTCCTGAAAACTGTGGCTCAGAGAGTCACGTCATCTATTTTTACAAGATTGCACAGGAAGTAACACATGGTGAGAAGAAATATAACACCCAGAGGTCTGTGATGTTTATATTCTGGCTTTGAATCAATACATCGTATTATGCCAAGCACACAATTACTAAATTCCTTACACCCTCCATTCTATTATTTTTTCCTGATCCATAAGTGTTTTCAGTATAAAAATATTACAAAACATTTATTATAAGCTTTCCTTTAAGAAATTGGTCATTAGAAGAATGGCATTGAGTAATAGAGTAATCATAGTCCTTATTTGAAGACATATGTGCTTGCATTTGTATTTACTTATTCTTTTTTTTAATATTTATTTATTCTTGAGAGAGAGAGAATCCGAACTAGGCTCCAGGCTCTGAGCTGTCAGCACAGAGCTAGATGTGTGGCTTGAACTCATGAACTGCGAGATCATGACCTGAGCTGAACTCAGACACTTAACTTAGTCACCCAGGCACCCCACGTATTGACTTATTCATTGATAATCCTATATTAAAAATCAATAAAGCTCCACTGGAGGGAGGTTCCCATTCCTTGCACACCATGCCTCTGCCAGCCCTTGTCTGCAGAGACTTACAGAGTATCTGACTTACAGATATGAAATCCCCCCCATAACAATGGGGGAACAAAATCCCCCCACCTCAACTCACCTGCTTTATGGTAGATCAAGTGCACTAAAAGGAAAAAACCATGGGATTGGTTGGTTGTACCTCATACCAGAAACAGGTGTCCTCATAGAACAATTTAATGCCTATTGAAGACTCAGCTGTTGCGCTATCTTGGAACAATACCCTGTGGAGTTGAGACACGGTTCTCCAGGATGTGCTTTGTGTATTGAAATAATGATGGACACATAATGTGATGTCACGAATAGCTATAGTGTGCAGATCTGGAAACTAAGGAGTGAAAGGAGAATTGGCTTCCCTCATGTCATTACCCATGACCTACACGTCCAGAATTTGTGATTTGCATTTCTATATCTCTCCATTCTGCTGGGTTGGAGGAGTTCTTGGTTTTTGTGATGAAGAGGATGGGGTCCCTTTTACCTGGGGACATAACATGGGTTCCACTAAACTTGATGCTATGCTATTGCCTAGGCACTTTGAGTCTCTATAATGGTGAACTGATAGGCAAAAGAGGAAAATGTTATACTGATGATCAACCTGATTATTGTGATAAGTTTTATAAAGAGGCACAGGGGAATATCTCTGTAATTTGGGGGCTCACCCAGGTGGTAACGATAATCAGTCAATTGTAGAGGCCGTGAACTAGAGCTTATAAAGAGTGAGATCTCTCAGAGATAGATTGAACATTTCCCACTACATCAGTAGCATCACAATACTGGTGTGCTTAGAGGTGAGGAAAATCTAGAATGAGTAGTAGAACGGGGAGAAGGTGAATATCAGTGATGGTTTTTAAAGCTGCTGCTTCCATGAATATAGTGGGTCTTGTTCTGTGTTCCACTCACCCTATATTCATAAGTCTTTTAATAGAGTTGCTATTGGCTACCACCTTGAAAATTAGTCCATGTTCCACTAACTCTATGGGTATAGAGGAACTTGTTCTGTGTTCCACTAATCCTATGGGCACAAATCTTTTCATACAGCTGCTATAAGTGCCACCTTGAAAATTTGGTGGCAGAATGGACTTAATATGACACACGGGAATATGTGTGGTACAAAGAAAGGACTGTAATATATGCTTGTGATGTGTGGGACCAACTGATTTTAGAAAACCGTGCTGGAGATTTCTATCCCAGCGAAATATCCCATCGAATACGTGTCTTGGTGGGTTTTCTTCTGCTTTTTCTGAAGCTATGGAAGACCACTTAGCCATGTGCAGTGTTCGTTCAGGAGTTAATATCCCTGGTTATAAGCCTCAGACATTTATGGAGCAGGAAAAATTAAGCGACTGGAGGGTGTATAGGAATCTGACAACTGTATGCTTGGCATAATACAATGTGTTGATTCAAGGCAAGCATGTAAATATCACAGGCATTAGTGTTATATTTCTTCTCACCATTTGTTACTTCCTATGCAACCTTGTAATTCTCTGAGACACAGTTTCCAGGGGAAGGCAGTGAGGTACTGGCCCAAACAGCTGCTACAGTGTTTAACCATTATCAACCTTTGGCAATCTTGTTTGATGTATGTGTCTCAGATTTCAGATAGAATGTTTTAAAGAAGATCAGAGGCATCATATTGTTGCAACTCTCGATACTGGAGTCTCTACACAAAACAGATCACACCTTGTTCATAGTGCCATCATCATATCTTATAATTTTAACAAGAATTAACACCATCCAGTAGTCAGTACTCATGACCTTCTCCCCAGTTGTCTCAAAAATACCCTTTTATACTTGAGTTCTTTACATGAGGATTCAGAGAAGGTCCATGCATTCCATATGTTAATATGTCTCTGAAAACTCTTGATTTACAATGATTCCAGTCCACTCTTTTTTCTTGCTTTTCATTTCTGAAAAAGCAGGGTAATAAATCCTGTAGAATAATCCACATTCTAGATTTGGCTGATTGATTGCTATGTGTTGCTTGTACTTCTATTCCTTGTAACTCTTTGTGCTGTCAGATTTAGAGGAGTGGTTAGATTTAGACTGAATTTGAGGGGACGAGAATACTTCATAGGTGATGCTGTGTTTCCTTTCAATTAGGGGCCACATAGCTTGAGTTATGCCCCTGTTAGTGGGTCCCACTGTGAGCGAAATTCAAACGTTATTAGGGAAGCTTCCGGGTAAGAACGATGTTTCAGTATAAGCTTCAGTATAAGGACTGCCTACAACTAGGACTAAACGATGAGGAGGAGGAGGAGTTTGCTAGTGCCATGTGGAAATCCTGATGTGGTTCACTAGCAACAACGTCTGGGAAGAGGGACAGCATACGAAACAAGAAAAACTTCCATTCATTTGAAGAATACACACAAAAAAGTGAGAGATGACAATAAATAGAAGATTACTGTAGCATGGCTGAATTGTATGTGAAGAGAAGCTCAAAATCATTCTTGATAAGATAACACGCTAATTAAACTATGCAACTGTCAAAAGGACACAAATTAGAAATGTGGGTAATTCATTGCTTTGTTGCTCAGGCTTCGAAGTGAACAGACCTCTCAAAAGGCTGGTATTCCTGTGAATTCTGAAAAGCATTATGGAAGTATTGGTGGAAAGCTTTGTCCTTTGTTTGTCTAAACAGTACTCCTGGACCCATCTCACAGAAAACATCTCATACAGGTCCCCGGGGATACATACATGATAACATTGATCACAATATTTTTTTGTGATAGAGAGAAGTTGGAGCAATTGTGCTGTTTATGGAAAATGTCCTGTATTCATTCTATAAAATGTTCTGCAGCAGTTAGCTATAACAAACAAGTTGTATATAGAGCTCAACTGATTAATCTTAAAATCCTAGTGAGGAGTAACTAATTAAATAGAAAGAGATATATACCAGAATCACATTTATATACGTGAAGAATATTTACATGCCCAAAGCTACAGATTCCATGGGATACATGCATGATTCCATGTAAGATCCAAGTAGGTGAGCTATCTCCTGCTCTGTAACCAACTATCTCACATGTAAGGAACTTGAAACAGCAAACATTCTAAGATGAAGAGAGTTCTAGAGATAGGTGGGGATGATGGTTGGCAACATGAGTGCATTTAACACCGCTGGCCTGTGCACCTGAAAATGGTTAAGGTAGTAAATTTTATGTGATGTGTATTTTACCACCATTTGAAAAATTAGGCGATAGGAAAATCCTCAGCAAGCATGTACTATCTTACACAGCTTGTATTAACCAAGGAAGAACTTTGCGGGGTGATCATCTCACACAATTTCTGGAGATCAGGGAGGAGCTTAGCTGGGGTGTCTTGCGGAGGGTCTCTCAGGAGGATGCCGTCATCTGAAGTATTGTCTGGGGCTGAGGGATCACTTTCCAAACTCACTCATCTCCTTGCTGACAAAACGTCTTAGTTCTTTACCACAAGGGACTTTCCTAGGGATGTTCATACTGTAGAAGCTGGCTGCCGCACATGTAATGATCCAAGAGGGAGGAGAGATCACAATAGAGTAACCAAAATAGACCTGCAGTGTCTTTTGCAACCTAGTCTCCGAAAAGACACATCATCCCTTCCTACATATTCTGTGGGTCCCACCAACCAACCCAGAACAATGTGGAAAGGGACTGCAAAGGGATGTGAATGCCAGGCTGCAGGGATCATTGGTGGCCATCCTGGGAGCTGGCTATCAAGTCACTTTAACGTTTAGTTTCCCCCAACAATAAAGTTTAGTCCAAAGGAAGAAAATGTAGGAGCACCAGGTTGGCTCAGTTTGTTAAGTGTCTGACATAGCCTGGGGTCTTGATCTCGTGGTTTGTAAGTTTGAGCCCTTCACTGGGCTCTACATTGATGGTGTGGAGCCTGCTTGGGGTTGTCTCTCTTTCTCTCTGCCTCTCCCCCACTCATGCTTTCTTTCTCTCAAATGAGTAAATAAACTTAAAAAAATAGAAAATATAGTTACATAATAATTCTTATTGGCAATCAAATCATCAATGCTTCAAAAGTACTTACAAAGAAATAATAAAATCATGCTCAAACTCTCCAAAATAAAACTGGGATATATATATATGTGTGTGTGTTTGTGTGTGTGTGTGTGTGTGTGTGTATGTATGTATATATGTGTATATGTATGTATGTATATATGTATATATATATATATGTATATTCAAATCACTTGTATATAATATATATATATATATTGCCTATTATAGATATTTTAAGTTGATACCCAATGTTATTGAGAATAGGGCAGTATCTTCTCATATAATTCATGTAGGAAATTAGTGCTGCCATATTTTAAAGAACACTAATTTATATAAATTACACTTATTATGCACAGATCTTTCTACAACATAGAAATTTCACTTTTAGCAATGTATTCATCCAAAAAAGTTCCATACAATGGAGATTATATGAACCACAAAGTAGAAATGGGGAAATTTGAAATAGAATATTTTTACTCCCCTCAAAAAGGTGTAAGTAGGGCGAAAGAGAAGACTCCACTATGTGGTCTTTTAGAAGAAAATACCAGGATATTAAGAGGAAAAAATAATTATAAAATGGAGCGTTTATCATGATTTCATATTTATATGTAACTAGGAGAAATATAGGACCTCAATAGCTTTTATGAGATATTAGGGGCAGATGTGCTTTAGGATTCAGGTTGTGGAGGGTTTTAAATGGACTCGAAAGTGCCTATTTTGAGATATGGTAACTGTGACCATCCCGGTCTGGGGCAGCATTTTGTAACATATCATTGCTATTTATGGTGTTTATGGCATGAAAAAAATGAGTAGTCATGTTAATTGGAATAAATAAAGAGCATAATACATATTTACCTCAGGTCAGATCTGTTGTGTTGTCTCATACTTTGGGGACCAAATTGTGAAATAAAAAGAGGAGGTTTTAAGAAGCTTTGGACTTTAGAACTGCTAATAAGAAATTGTGCTCCAATCTGAATCTGTGGTTATCGGCAAGGAGCTTTGTAGAATACTTTCCTTAATCCATTCGGGGACTGTTTATCCACTTTTCATTCCCCTCCCCCAGTGATTAGTTACTAATTTGGAGAGAAGAAAATAAACAGTAAAATTAGAAGTAAAGATGGAATTTCTGGCAATCTGTTATCTTTGATGCTTCCCTCTCTATTTTCCTTGCTTGTCTCAGAAATAAAGATTAATCCAGGGAAATTGAAGTATTTAAGTAAAGGCATGCACACCAGTCAGTGTCTCTGGCATATATCAATCTCTCTGGTGGTATGATTTATGTTTTATGGGCTAACTTTAAGTGAAGTACTCAGAATTGATTGAAATAAAGAGATTATCATCCCAAGGTTTTAATTTTTCAATTCCTCATGGAAAGGACAATGTTTACTTCCTGGATAAATTACAGTCTCAGCTCCAGTGAGGGAAGCCCAGAGAATTTTGTAACAGGAAAAATGGAAAGGGTGGTGTGGTATCTTAAAAAATAAAGAAGGGGTGCCTGGCTGGTTCAGTTAGTAGAGTAGGCAATTCTTGATCTCAGGATTGTGAGTTTGAGTCCCATGTTCAGTGTAAGGATTACTTAAAAAATAAAATCTTAAAAAAAAAAGAAAAAGAGGTGAGTAGAAAAATGTTTAGGAAGTAATTCACAGGGAGGAAGGTACATTAAAACCTTGGTTTGCAAGCATAATTGTTCAGAGAACATGCTTGTAATTCAAATCACTTGTATATCAAAGTGGATTTCCCCATAATAAAGAATGGAAACTGAGATGATTCATTCCACAACCCAAAAATATTCATGTAAAAATGATTACAATACTGTAGTATAATACAAAATAATAATGACAACACAAAATATAAAGAAAAGTAAACAAATTAATCTGCACTTACCTTTGAAAACCTTCATTTTCAAACAGAGATGAGAGAGGATGGTTACTGTGTAGGATGGCTTTCACCGTCACTAATGGAATCACAGCTATCTATTGGCTCAACGGAATCTTTTTCTTGCCATGGAACTTTAACAAGGAACCTATCCAATGACACTTGGTTTGGCCTCCTTTTGAGGATTTCGTGGAAATGGGACATTGCATTGTGGTTAAACAGATTCATCGCTCGCACTGCTACTGCCTTCTTTGGGTGGTTTCTACAACATTTTGCACTGTTTCCCACATTTTACACATCTCCCTAATCTCATTTGAAGTGAGGGATTCTCCACCTTTTTCTCCTCCTCCTCTGCAAAGGAGAGGCAGACTTAGACTTCTCATAAAATCCTACAATTTTGGCCACTCTCATCATACTTCTCAATGATTTTCTTCTTAACTTCCATTGTAATCATCTCCTTCTCCTTACCGCCTTTCTTTTCAACATTTTCCTGCATGGGGGCCATTGTATATGCTCACAGGGATGTTGACATAGCACAGTATTAATAAACTCTTGCCATATACTATATTTACGGTAACTGGCAATAAGACAGCAGAGGAAAGGGTCTATATCTGCAGGCAGCCTGACCTAGAATGAAGCAAAGCATTCCTAAGCTTACTCTTGTATGGAAAAGAAAAGGACTGTCCATAGGTGCTTTGAAGTGACAAAAAATACACTAATGCCAGTTGTGGGCACCTTCCAACGTTCTGAAATATCACTGATTTCTGTCAAACACCACGGCCTGAGACCTAGCATCTGAGCATGGGAGACAATCACACACAATCTTGCAGTGAGAGAGAGACAGAGACAGAGAGAGAGAGAGAGAGAGAGAGAGAAGAACCATTGGCTCAGCTGTGATCATGTGATGTTTGGCATCACTGACTACTGGTATTATAAGATTTCGCTTGTTCATCAAGTGAAAATTTATTAGAAATATTTCCTCCTCTTTTGGAACACTTGCAGGGCAAGTTAATCACAAGGTTTTACTGTATGAGTTTTCAAGAGCTCCAAAACTGGTACTGGTGAAACTCTTATGTCCCAAAATTTCTAGGAAGGAGCAATTAGAATAAACTCCTAGTTAACATTTTTTTGAGTTTACATTGTGCTAGATGTATGACTAAGGGAGAGTATCCATTAAAGACAGTGATATGGTAGGAATTACAATTAAATTCTGTTTTCTGTTTTTTTAAGCACTATTTTTTTTTTTAACTGAAATATCGGGGCACCTGGTTGGCTAAGTTGCTTAAGGTCAGACTCTTGATTTTGGCTCAGGTCATGATCTGAGGGGCGTGGGATTGAGACCTGTGAAAGGCCCGCACTGAGCGTGGAACCTGCTTAAGATGCTCTCTCGCTCCCTCTGCCCTTGTCCCCCACTTGTGCGTGTACACACACTCTCTCTCTAAAATAAAAAAAAAATTAAATAAAAAATAAATTGAAATATAGTTCACCTAAACTCTATTTTCTTAATGAGTAAAATGAATCAGAAAGGATCAACTAACTTCTGAAAGTCAAAGCTGCAAAAAACTCAAACAGAGAAACCACACCAGAATCCTAGTGCTTAATCTTCCAGGCTATAGTGGCCCCATGGCTGGTGTCACCATGCCTCAGCCATCATTGCCCCCAGACTCATTTCTCCATCTTCCAGAACTGCGATTCCCTGATGCCATGGGCATCTCTTCCTTGGGCTTCACCTGAGATCCAGGGAGTGGTGCACAAGGAGGCCTAAATTTGTATGTCATTTGGGGGTGTAGGGGTGTTCAGTGAATGTTGGTAGAGATGGCAAAGCAACGTAAAAATGCTTGGAGAGCTCCCAAGGTGGACTTGGAGAAAACTATCTCAGGGCTGCCCCAAGGGGACTTCAGCAATTACACTCTCAGAGACACATGGGATCCAGTTCCTGTTCAATTTCTTTCATCCCAGCCCCTTTTACTTGCTACTTTTTCTCATCTTCTCCCCCTTCTATACTGTTTTCTGTCAAACTTTCTCACTCATATTCGGAAACTGTTCTGTACCTGAACCATTTCCTCTGATCTCCATTTTTTTTCTTATCTTTTCCTGGGATTTACTTTTCTTTGCAATTTCTAGTTCTTGCTGCTGGATTCCAAGGTTTCACTGACCTCAATGTCGTGTTCTCTTGGTTCTTATCCATCTTTGTTCACAACCTGATTCTGTTGGGCCCTCAAATCCGGCAGCCCTAGGGCTGATGTGAGGTGAGAGTGCAGTCCCAGGGGCCACCTGGCCGCCCCTTCCCTGTGGGTATGGAACCGAGACCCTCCCCTGTGGGACCCATGTCTTTCCTTACAGTGGAAGCCAAACTGCCTGGCATCCTTGTGGTTCAAAAGAATCCCTGAGGAGAGGGAGGGGAAGAGGAGCAGACTGACTTTGGGACAGGAAGTAAATCTGATCAGATTGGGAAGCCAACTCCACATCCAGACCACAAAACCACTCCAACTCCTCTTTGACCACCTATGTCCATTCTCAAACACAACTGACACTGTTTAATCAGTTCTGCAAGATGTGCAAGGCAAATGCAGCTTTGTCCCAGTTTCCAGAGATGGCAGTACCTCAACTCTTCCACACAGATGTCCCTGGTCTCCAACAATTTGACTTACCTGACTTTATGGTGGTGCTAAAGCGATACACATGCCACAGAAATTGTACTTTGAGTTTTGAAGTTGGGTTTTTCTCCGGGCAGTGATATGCGGGATGATTCCTTCTTGCCATGCTGGGCAATGAGTCTGCAGCTCCCATGATCACAGGGGTCAAGAACCTATAGGCTTCCAACCATTCTGTTCTCATACAAGCATTCTGTCTTTCACCTTCAGGACAGTATTCAATAAATTACATGAGATATTTGACACTTTATTATGCAATAAGCTTTGTGTTAGATGATTTTGCCCAACTGTGGCTAATGGAAGTGTTCTGAGCACATTTAAGGTAGGCTGGGCTAAGCCGTGATGTGATGTTCAGTAGGTGAGGTGTATTAAATGCATTTTCAACTTAGGATATTTTCAACTTATGAACCCATGTTCATTGGGACATAACCCCATTCTAAGTCAAGGATGATTTGTATTGAAATGTGGAACAGTCTGTGTAAAAGGAGAAATGTCTTCATAGGGAGATTCAATAAAGCCAGCACCTAGTTTCTGAATCTTGAATTCTAACTTCTCAGGGGACAGAAACGTTTAAAAGCCCAAAGTCTTTACGACATGCTTTTTCACTCCTTGTAGCCCAGCCATTTTCATGTGGTATGCAGACAGCAGGGCTGAGGACTAGAAAGCTTCCTCCTAGGACACCAGCAGGAGAGTAACTCTCAGATGCTGCAGGCCCTGAGATGGGCAGAGACTCTGAGGGCACAGCCTCACTGCGCCAAATGGCTGCATGTATGAGCCTTCACTGTTGCTGGATCTTGAAGTACAGTCCCTGTGAGTCCTGGTACAAGGTGGGTGCCAACAGAAGTCAGGGGAGTTGGATTCTGTAGCTGCCTGGAATTGTCTGACCTGGGGCAGATGCCCTGGAACTCCATGGCTGTCGGTTCAGATAGCACAAGGCTTAAGATCTTCCTCTTGTCCCTCTTAAACTTAACCTCTCCCCCCCCCACCCCCAGCCCTTGCTAATGTATCCTTCAAAGCATTCAAGGAACACTGATGCCTGCTCTCTGCACTCAGCTGGAGGGCCACATTCAGCTTCAAGACAACCCTCCCCCCAGGAGGTGTCATCTGCTCCCCCTTCTCTCCCTAATAACCATGACATCTGAAAGGGCACTCTAGCTGAGCCCAGCTCTTCCTGACCCAAAGCCACCCATATCTCTTCCCATCCCATCTCGATGCCACGTTCTGAGAATCTGGTCCACAGTGGAGAATAGGAAAAAGGGTTTAAACCTTGTATACATATTCAATTAGAGAACCATGAAAATTATAAGTAGTTCTGAAAGTTGCTTAGCACATTATTGATTACATTAAGACCGGCTTTTTTTTTTTTTTCCAACTAAAAAAATCTGTAAGTCATTCAAGGGAGGGAAGATAAGGCATGCTGTCTATAGCAGTGTAAGAACTCCTACTGTTGGGTCTCGGGCTCCTTCCAGCGCATCGGTTGAAGGGGCGCTGTGGGCCCCGACGACGATGCTGGAATTCTTTCCCTCTCCAGCTTCCACCTTGCTTTGAGCCACGGTTTTCAGCAGCTTCCAGGGACAGCCTGGGCTCCTGGAGGCGGTCTGGCCGTGGGTCTGGCCACCTCCGCTGGCGCTGGCATCTCCTGGCCGGTTCAGGGTCCATCGGGCAACACGGTCTGTCGCATGTGCCTCTCGTGGAGGTGACTGTAGCTCCATCGCGGTCTCAGCCGGGACGTGAGGGTCTCGACAGCGTTTCTGGCCCCTCTCAAGCCGGGGACCATCTCCGTGCCAAGGGCAAGCGTGGCTCAGCCTCCCGCACGCACCGGGGTTCCAGTCCCCGCACAACTGGGGGCGTTGGCAGGAGGGGCGGCTCAGCGCCGGGAAGTTATCCAGCGCCCAGGCCCAGGCCTGTTCTCGGTTCAGGCCCGGGGGCATGCGGGGCTCCGGACGTGCCCACCTGCAAGACGGCCCTTCCAGCGTGGGCAGATGGGGGTCCATGGCTTCAGCCTCTGACCAGGCCGAGACGTGCAGCCAGTCTGGGAGAAAGAAGATGCATCCAGCGCTGGGTGTGCCTTTTTATAGCGCTCTGTCGTGTGTAGGATCTCAGAAAGGACTGTCCTGATACTTGGGGCTGACCCTCATTAGCCTTGCAAATTACCTCGGAGCCGGATAAGATTAAGGAGAAAATTGCATCATTCCAGGAGGCACTATGGAAGCTCCAAAGCGTGATGATTGGGGGATGAGAAGAAGGGTCCAGTTATCGACAGCTCCCTTAGATGTAGAAAGGCTCCACATGTTTCAGATAAGCCTAGACAAATTGCACTTATATCCAATTCTCTTCCCATATCACAGAGGCACTGCCCGGTGGTGGAGCTGAGACTCTGGTGAGGTTGGATCGTCACAGAAGATCACAAAGCTAGTTCATGCTGGCACTGGACTGAGAACCTTAATTAAGCATGGGTATGAGGTCAGGGAATGAGCAAAGGAGTAATTAGGTTGGGCAGGAAAAAGGAGAGTCTCAGACCTACTTAGAATTGTAATTTTTCTCTTTCTTTCTACACTTAATTGCCTGAATGAAAGGGATGTTCAAAAGTGCTATGATTTTCATACCCTGTAGGCAAATGACTTCAGGTCACATTTTCAAGAGTGTTTTTGCTGAACCTTTTCCTTTTCAATGCAATTATGTGCATTCTTAGTTATTTCCCTTATTTGCTTTCCCTTCTTCCACTGCAACACTATTTACTTTAAATGTGTATTTTTCTATTAACCAGTCTTGTAATAAGTGATTTATTTTGTGTGTGCTTTTATTTTCAATTCATGTAGAAACTATTAGATTGCATGCTATTTTATTTATTATTTTGCACTCATTTGCAAATTTCTAAGATGTTTACATGGAGATTTGATCTGTTGCTTCCAAGTCTGGCATATTAGCCTCTGATGAGTCTCTGCCGGTCTTTACCTGTCTGCTGTCCCCAGGGGATACTCAGATTGCCACTTAGTCACCATCACCATATATGACAGGCCCTTACAACCTGTAAAGAGAATTTCTCTAGGCTATGAACCCATAGCAGAATTGTGCCATGGAAAATGTCTAAACCCAATTTTACCGAGTTCCGCCAGATTGATTTTTTAGCATGAATGCAGCACTTACCTGGCACATGAGGATTACTTGGTGAACACATTCCCCCCAAGCTCTTGGAAGACCCAGCATTGGAACACTTGCCAGGGTGGCATGGTTCCGAAGAGACCAGCTGTGGTGGTGACCACCCGATTCAGTGTGTTCTGATTTCTGACGGCATCTCTCTTGCTGTGTCAGTTTGCACGGCTACACTTGAAACCTTTTCTCTGATGTTCAGTTAAAATGTGTGTTCACCTTCCTGTTGGACTTGAAGTTATTCTTTATCTGCTAAAATCCTTAAACTACTGGGCTTAAACTACTGTTTCTGTTGAAAAAAAGAAAAAGAAAAAGAAAAAGAAAAAACAGAAAAAGAAACAATAGTGACCGCACATTCAACTTTATGTATATATATTTTTAGCTTATTACAATCTATTTTCTTTTTCTTTTTGTATTTTTTTATTAAAAAAAATTTTTTTTAACCTTTATTTATTTTTGAGACAGAGAGAGACAGAGCATGAACGGGGGAAGGTCAGAGAGAGGGTGACACAGAATCCGAAACAGGCTCCAGGCTCTGAGCTGTCAGCACAGAGCCCGACGTGGGGCTCGAACTCACGGACTGCGAGATCATGACCTGAGCCGAAGTCAGCCACTTAACCACCTGAGCCATCCAGGCACCCCTATTTTCTTTTTAACAACCTTGGTAGAATGAATGTAGTTTTTCCTCATAAACTATTTAAATATTTAAAGTATTTTTTTTCTATTTTCAGGATATTTTAGTAATTGTTTTTGTTTTTAGATTTTATTTTCGAGTAATTTCTACACCCAACCTAGGGCTTGAACTTACAACCAAGAGATCAAGAGTTGTATGTTGTACTGACTGAACCAGCCAGGCACCCCTATTCGAGAATGTTTGTTTGACATTGCACATGATTTTTAGATGAGAAAAAGGTAAATAAGAAGAAAAAAGAAATTCCCCTCGTTGTTGCATCTGGAAACCTTACATTTTTCCTTTCTTATAAGCCCTTCCATCAAGAATTAAGCAAATTATTGGGGCGCCTGGGTGGCGCAGTCGGTTAAGCGTCCGACTTCAGCCAGGTCACGATCTCGCGGTCCGTGAGTTCGAGCCCCGCGTCAGGCTCTGGGCTGATGGCTCGAAGCCTGGAGCCTGTTTCCGATTCTGTGTCTCCCTCTCTCTCTGCCCCTCCCCCGTTCATGCTCTGTCTCTCTCTGTACCAAAAATAAATAAAAAACGTTGAAAAAAAAAAACTAAAAAAAAAAAAAGAATTAAGCAAATTATTTAAATAAAGACATTTTGATCCTTTCTGTATATGTTAATTTCATTCACACAGGGATCTTGGGGCAGGAGCCACGAGGGCTGCTTTCCAGGACCTACTGTGATCCTGGTGGGGTTGTTGATCTAGATCATACATTGGAGCCTGACTCTATGGCTGGAGGGCAGAGAGGGCAGAGAAATTCAAGATGTAGGAACTACTCCTTGGCTGAACTCAGAAGAAAAATTGTCCAAGCAGAAATATATCCTTCTTAACCAGATTCCCAGATTCCTGTCTCATTGCATATCCACTCCCAGACCTGCCCAGATTTTAAGACTGGCTTTGAGTGAGGCTGAAATTAGCACTCCTTTGCCACTGGCCGCATTAAATACTTTTTACCCATCCTCCCAGGACCAAAAGGAGAGAACTCTAAGTTCCCACTGCTAGTAGGTCTCAAGGATAGCTCAGGATCAGAGCTTTGTCCCCTACCCTTCACCCTTCTGCAGCTTACTACCTTTATTCCAAGTACTAAAAGGAGAGAAAAAGTACTTCCTCACAGGTGTACCCTCCCTCTCCTCTTTTCCCTCTTTTCTTTTAATTCTGTTTACTATGGAGAAAGATAACAAAACATTTACAAAGGCCTATGAAGAACATTTATTGTCTTACTAGTGAGTATATGAAGAGACGTTTATAAGTGAAACATCTCTCTAGAAGAGGATAAACAAATACAAGTTCCCAGACTAACACCTCAGTTTTCCTAAGACCATATAGTCATGGCTCAGAGGCTCAAAAGTAGCATGTATCTGGGGAACATCATGCTGGAAGTCCCCACTGCCAGAGATCTCAGTCTCCAGGGGTCTCTCCAGAGCTGGATGGATCTGGCTAAGAGAGCCTGCCATGGCAGGTACCTGTCCCAGTATTCTGAGGCACCCTGCTCTCCTGGGGCTGACTTGCACTCCTTCTGGCTCATGGGTGATGGCTCCTAGCCAGACAGGTCTAAGTCTTGTTCCAAAGTGTTCTGGGCTCTAGACAAGTGTTGGTGTTGAGGGCAGGCCCAGCTCAGGAGTCCGCACAGACTGGAAAGCAGTTCCCAGTTGAAACTGGGCTCCCCCAGCTTAAGGTAGAAAGGCAGTGGCCATGGCCCCAAATCTTTTGAACTCAGAGACAAAGGCAGCTGGGGTTCCAGTGTCACCTCTGCAGAATCCCAAGCCAGCTTCACACAGGGGCAAAAAGCTGGTCCATGACTTCAGCCTCTAGATCTGGAGGAATGGAGTATCTGGACCAAGGGAGGAGGCTAAAGATGGACCCCAGCATGGGAATTTGCACCATTTGGTCTCTTGTACGGTCCCAAATGACAGTGCATTAGGTAGGCTGGTGACATTACTTTTGGAGACAAATTGCTTCAGAAGGCTGAAGGCTGTTAAGTCGGAAGTGTAAACGAATTGACTGCAATTTTATTGAATTGGCATCAGTGTGTAATTGGATTAAGGTTAAAAACCAGAAAGGCCACAAATGGGGTTAGTGATTATGAAAAAGCAGATACATTCTGTGTCCCTTATATATGTGATGTCTGATGTTCTCATCACCTGAAATCAAAGCACAGGCTATGCTGGAGCCCAGATGAAAACCTGGGTCTCCAGAGAGATTTCTGTAGTGGGGAACGGCTTGGAGAGGAGATGGGGGCCGAGGTAACTGATCAATTCTCCAGTCTTGACTTGGACTCTCAACTTTCTGTTTTGGTCCTCTTCTTTGCAACTCCTAAATTATAAGAACTGAGACAAGAGAGCCAAAGGAGCTTTAGATACCAAAAGGTTACATATTTTGGGTTCCAAATCTGGTTTCGACCTTTACTAAACGTACATAATTATTATTTAAACTCTCTAAGCCACAGGTTTTGTTTTTTAATCTCTGAAGGGAGGACAAAAATTACTAATTTCAAAAAGTAGCTTTGAAGATTTAATAAAGTAATATAGGTAAGGTGACAGTTCCTGACACAGAATATCATTAATAACCTTTGCAAAGGTATAATCATTATTATTTGATCAATGCTAGTATAGTAGAGGTCCGCGGTTCTATTACGGCTCTTTATCCCCAGAAGAACAAATGGAAAATGCAGCTTTCAAGAAATGTCTCTAATGTAAGTAGATTTTTACATTCTTTTATTGGATCCACAAATTGTAGCTAGTGTACCTATTTTCTGTTTAGCATTTTGCATGACCCAAGTTTTCCTCTTCAGTGTCATCAACATCGCGTAATCATTCAATTAACAGGCGTATATTGAGAGCCTGCCTTTTGCCAGGTGCTGTGAAAGGAGCCACACATACAAAGGCAATGAAGGCCCATCTCTCCTCTCCTGCCTGAAGCAGGTGCAGGATTCTGCAGCCCCACAACTTGAGCCTGAAAGGGACCAGACGCTGTGGAATTTGCCCACCGGGGAACGGCTCTCTGAAAAGCACTGGGCAGGCAGGAACCCCAGCCAGCCTCCCTGCGAGCTGCTTGGCTCCGTGGTTAAAGACACGGACAAGGTCTGGACACCAAGCGTACGT
Organism: Neofelis nebulosa; assembly: GCF_028018385.1. Taxonomy (NCBI): domain Eukaryota; kingdom Metazoa; phylum Chordata; class Mammalia; order Carnivora; family Felidae; genus Neofelis; species Neofelis nebulosa. The sequence goes on along the minus strand of NC_080782.1, from coordinate 35,012,968 downwards.
GGCCTCTGCCAGGCCATTTGGGGCCCAAGCTCCGGTCCTGGGTCCGAAAGCCCAAAGCAGCGCCAGGGGAAGTTGGCCCACCTTGGCCAGCCAGCCGGGGAAGCGTCGCAGGGAGGCCGGGCCCTGCACGGGGCCTGTCGTGCTTACAGAGCGATTCCCGCGGCTTGCTGGAGTCTTCGCTACATCCCACACCCATCCACCCATCGCTCTTTCACATCCACCCCACCCACACCCTTACACTGCCGCCTGCCCCCGAGCCCTGCTGCGGCCCTCTCCGCTCCCCCTTCTCTTCTGTTGGGTGGAGAATAAGCGCGCAGCGCGGACCCAGGTCGCGAGCCCTGGATGCATAGCCTTCCGAGGGCCTCAGCCCCCCGGGGGCCCGCTTCCTTTCCGTGCCCTTCGTTTTGTGCACATTTAAAAAGTCTTCCGAATTGAATCATCCGCTTATGATCAATAAAAACGTACCGAGATTTGTCTTTACGGGTTTTAGAGATTTCGAGGGGATGTTTTTCAAAGAAATTTAAACCCCCGCCCCCCAAGTCACAGTCATTTCGCTAATTCACTCGTTCAGAGGTGAAACAGGAGAGCAAAAAACTCCGTTAACGTTAACGGGAAAATGCAAGTCTTTTTTTGCACCTGCCTTTCGTCTTCCAGGTTGAGCCCTGGCACGCTTTTGAAAGCATTAGCTAGTGTTTCAAATCTAAGTTTGCTTAAAATTAGACTAGTGGCCCAAGGGCACAGCATTATTAGCTAATGAGAAGAAACAAAAGGCATTCACATTAAAAACCAGCCCGCAGCTACTAGGCATTAAAGAAACAAAGTTTAAGCCTAACGCCAGAAGGGGGAGCACAAAGAGAGTGGATCCCTAAGTGTTTCCAACACACACACACACACACACACACACACACACAAAGGTAACGCTGTGAGGCGATGGATGTGTTAACTAACTTGATTGTGGTACACTTCGCAATGTATACAGTATATTAAATCATTACGTTGTACATCTTAAAAAAAAATTAGAGAAAATAAAAGAATGGGGGACCTAGAAGCTCGAACCAGAGAGAAGCTTCCTCCAGATGAGAGAAACAAGTTTCCACTCTGTTCTCTTCCCTCCTATCACCCAGTACTTTCCAGAAACACAGTTAATTACATGGGTTATCTCAAATGCACCCACAGGCATGTCAGAATAACAATTCCAACTCCAATAATACGGTTATAAAAAATCATAATTTTGAGGCACTTAAAAGAGTCTTTGGTCTGTTCTACTAGAGAGAAATAGTAAAATTACAGTCTTTTAAAGTCACTTGAAATAGTTCCTCCTGGTGTAGTATGACACAAACTTGTTACACATTTAGGACCTTTGTTTTTCATTTTGGTTTCAATTTTTAAGAATTATTTTATATAATTATAAAACAAATTTTTTTAAGTATTAAAAATTTTCCCAAACCAAATCTACAAATTACATCCAGAGGTGTTCAGATTCTGTTCAAACGTCTTCCACTCTGTTCTTCTATATTCATATATATGGAGAGAGAGAAGGAGAGACTATATTCTCATCTCCTTGCTTTTTTCCACTTACTAGGTTTCCAACAAGCTTCTCCCTTGGGTTCAATCCTTCCCCCATCTTTCAGGATTCCATAAGGCAGTTCTCACTACGTCTCTCTTCCTGTTGGTAAAGGACATAATTTATGATGGAAAATTAGATTTCTCCCCCCTCTCCCAACTCCCCACCTGTCTTACTGATTTAAAATGAGAAAATTAGAGGGAGAAAGGCAGAGGGTGGAACATGAGAAAAGGGATTCCCATTCAAGAATGAAGAAACTTAATTTTGATTAATAATTAAAAGCATTCAGATAAATGGATTCTACTTTTCTGGTTTCCTATCATTTGATGTGAAAAGATAAAGACTCTCTTGATCTCTTATTGCTTATTATTGTTTCGAGGTGAAAAGGTGTTTTAGAAAACAGGGAAAAATATTTAAGATTTTAAAATGTTTATTTACTTTGGGGGGGGGTGGGGAGGAACAGAGAGAGGGAGACACAGAATCTGAAGCAGGCTCCAGGCAGCTCAGAGCCTGATGCGAGGCTTGAACTCACAAACTGTGAGATCATGACCTGAGCCAAAATTGGACACTTAACCGACTGAACCACTCAGGCACCCCTGGGGAAAAATATTTAAAACATGGCTAGGGTGGAAGGTAGTGATAATCATTCGTAAGTGTATTATTTATCATTAATCACTCTACAGATCATTGAGCATAAAATGTCTTTATTGAGATTTAAAACTAGTTCCCACCGCCTAAAAAGACTCCCTATTCTCCAACATCATTAAAACCTTGGAGTGCCTTCAGCAATTTCAGACTGTAGTCTGACTGCTGTCTCTGCACTCTTGCCCTGAAGACAAGTGTTTCTGACTGATTTCCAGCAGAAACCATGCAGAGCTTTGCTTATACTTAGATATCATCCACCTCTCTGTGCCCAATGGCCCCTCAAGACAAATTTTTATACGTCCCCTGGTAAAGACCTTTCCTTCTCTCCTTTGTGCTGGCAAATTGGTACCGCTGCAACCCCCAATGGGAAGGTTCGATTTGTAAATAGAAAGCAGAAGAGGCTTTTTCCCCTTCCCATTCTTCCCTCCCAGTGGGGCCAAAAGTAAGCTAGGATTTGTAGTCTAACTTGCTACTCAGCGTGTGGTTAGCAGATAGCATGGGCATCACCTGGGAGCTTGTTAGAGATGCAGTATCCCAGGCTCCACCCCAGACCTACCGAATCTGAATCTCATCGGTGGTGATTTGTGTTCGCATTAGAGTTGAGACATACTCTGCAAGATTGGGGTCTGGGAGTTTGGGAACCAGCTCCTTGTAATAGGCCGAGAGGACACAGACGCCCAATGCGGTTGTAAGATCCTTGGGCACAGGCTTTGGAACACAGGTGGCACTCTAGCTGCTCAGTGCAGAACTGTTCTTGGGAGACGTGCTGCTTCCTGCAGAATAGCTGCCAAACTGGCCCCGTGATTTTGAGTCAGATGAAGCCAGCTTCACCTCCCAGTAATCTCCAGGAGGCAACCTCGAGGCAGCCATGGCCCCGTGTTGAGGACAGTTACTTTTGTTATTTGGAAGTTTTGTGGGACTGCTAGTCCATGATATTTTACACACAAATTAAAATTGTTCAATCCTGGGGGCGCCTGGGTGGCTCAGTCGGTTAAGCGTCCGACTTCAGCTCAGGTCACGATATCGCGGTCCATGATTTCGAGCCCCGCGTCGGGCTCTGGGCTGATGGCTCAGAGCCTGGAGCCTGCTTCTGATTTTGTGTCTCCCTCTCTCTCTGTCCCTCCCCCGTTCATGCTCTGTCTCTCTCTGTCTCAAAAATAAAGAAACGTTAAAAAAAAAAAATTGTTCAATCCTGGTCAGATTGAACTAGAGGTTGAATCCAGAGACAAATGGCAAGATCCTTACGAGTGGATAAAAATGTTTTTTCTAAGTGTGAATGTTGAACTTTCATCAATGATTTTTCTGTATTTTTCTTTTGTTCTTTTAATGCATGGAGTTGCATTCATCAATTTACCCTTAGATACATCCAATTTGGTATCTATCTATCTATCTATCTATATATCTTGGCTGGTTTCAATTTCCTAAAGAGAAAGGGAAGCTGAAGGGATTCCATAAAAATATGCTTTTTGCTCCTTTTCTTGCTAAGACTGGCACCCCCACCTTACACATGCCGTTTTCAAAAAACATTTTTTATTTATTATTATTTTTTTATTTTGGGGAGAGAGAGTGGGGGAGAGGGGCATAGAGAGAGAGAGAGAGAAAGAGAGAGAGAGAGTGGGAGTGTGTCCGGGAGGGGCAGAGAGAAAGGGGGATATAGGATCTGAAGCAGCTCTGTGCTGACAGCAGAGAGCCCGATGCAGGGCTCAAACTCACAAACATGGAGCCTACTTAAGATTCTTCCTCTGGGGTGCCTGGTGGCTCAGTCGGTTAAGCATTTGACTTCAGGTCAGGTCATGATTTCAGTGAACTCAATTTTTTTTCTACCAACAAGAATGAGTCACAATAGAATTTTACTGATATAAAGAAACAAACTCGGGGCGCCTGGGTGGCTCAGTTGGTTGAGCATCCGACTTCGGCTCAGGTCATGATCTCACAGTTCGTGAGTTCAAGCCCTGTGTCGGGCTCTGTGCTGACAGCTCAGAGCCTGGAGCCTGCTTCCAATTCTGTGCCTCCCTCTCTCTCTGCCCCTCCCCTTCTCATGCTCTGTCTCTCTCTCTGTCTCAAAAATAAATAAAACATTAAAAAAATTAAAAAAAAAGAAACAAACTCAAATCTATCATAGAACTTTGAAACTATTGTACCTAGAAATTTTAAACAAATTAAATATTTACTGTTTTCCTGAATAGCTTGTGTTTTTTTATCATAACCATATTAAAAAGTAATGATTTTTAAAATCAGGCCTCATAAACCTCTCCCCAATCATCTTCACTTTATCTTAGGTGCCAAATATTTTCATCATATTCTTTTTTTTTAAGTTTGTTTATTTTGAGAGAGAAAGAGACAATGTGAGTGGGGGGGAGGGGCAGAGAGAGAGAGAGAGAGAGAGAGAGAGAATCCCAAGCACTGACACTCTGGAGCCCAAAGAGGGGCTTGAACTCATGAAACCGTGAGATCATGACCTGAGCCGAAACCAAGAGTCAGATGCTTAACCGACTGAGTCCCCCAGATGCCCCAAATATTTTCATCTTCTATGTGTGCCAGGATGAGAAAACATTGAGAAGAGTTGTTTGAGATTATAGCACAACTTAGTTACAAACTATATTTATATTACATATTTTTTAAAACTGGCCATGTAAATATAACTTATCTGACTTAGGAAAACAAATATTTGATAGTTTGAAGGCCTCATCCATTTCCAGTTTATGAAAAAATGGAATCTTTGCAAGGATGAATGCATGCTTGCAATCCGATAATGCTTTCTGTGTTAACTGCACTATTACTGAGTGCAAACTATAAGGTCCTGTTAGACTCTAGAAGCATTTAAAAAGTACTAGAGTTAGTAATTTTAAAAAAAAATTTTTTTAACGTTTATTTATTTTTGGGACAGAGAGAGACAGAGCATGAACGGGGGAGGGGCAGAGAGAGAGGGAGACACAGAATCGGAAGCAGGCTCCAGGCTCCGAGCCATCAGCCCAGAGCCCGACGCGGGGCTTGACCTCACGGACCGCGAGATCGTGACCTGAGCTGAAGTCGGACGCCCAACCGACTGAGCCACCCAGGCGCCCCCGGAGTTAGTAATTTTAAGAGACCTTACTGTTGGCCAGAATCCCAGTTAACATTTAGCTCTCCTCCCACACCTCTTGTGGTTCCAGGTGCTGAGATATTCAGCCCTACAAGAACAGTTGAAATAAGACAAATTTGAAACATTTCCCCCTGAGATCAGATAAAGTCGGAAGGAACATGTGAGTCCTAACTGGGCCACAGTTTCGTTAGAACATTTCCTTCCTCTTTCTCATTCCTCTCCTTGGTCCCATATTTACCCTCTCTAGTACATCTTCCATCTACCCTTTGCCAGATGACTCCTTTTCTCAACACAATTTCTGCTTATCAAGCAAAGACTGGTCAATGTTTAGTCAATAACATAAACAAGCATTAACAGGCTGAATTTCAAAAGGGAGTTTCCACCACAGCACAGATATTATTTGCTCACAGCTCGGAGTCCAGGGATGCGGTTAGAAGGCATCCCAGGAATGGGATCAGTCAGAACTTTGAGTCTTACTACCACTAAGGACAAAGGTCTGGAGGTCTCCGCTTCAGGTCCTCTGGGACTGCAAGTGAAATAGCCCAGAAAGACAGTTAATCTAGTGAGTCAGGCAGAAAAAGGTGGTGGAGGCACAAGGGAGTGAAATGGTACAATTGTCCCTTTTGGAGGCTGGTTTCCCATTGTCCTTAAGCTCTGGAGTAACATCTTAAAGAATTAAAAAAAAACAAAAACAAAAACAACCTTCTTTCCCCAATAGCACCTTTCTATATGGAGAATTAGCCCTGCCCTTCTCTTTCAAATCCTCAGCCCTCTCCTGTTTCCTCCCTCCAGTATTCACTGTGTTCCAGTGTTTCGTGCTGGCCAAAAGCCAGCTCATCCTGCAAAGAGGGCATCAGAGGATTCTGGTGGGAGGAAAAGGTAGAGAAAGGGAGAGAAGAGGTTAGAGCGTCTTTTGGAAAACTATAAAATTTGTTCTATACTTATGAAAGCACTTTATTCACGGGTAACCATAATATTTTTATAGCATGCCCAGTGAATGTTAGCACTGAAGGGATATAATTTATTTCTCTATATTTTCCACTCAAGCCCAAGCAAGGAATTTCTGTTTCTAAGCTCATATATATATTATCTTCATTTGTATCTGACAACTTCTGCTAATAAATAAGTCAAAAAACACATGTTTAGCATCAATTGTCTACTATTTTTCTTAAAAAAAATTTTTTAACATGTATTTATTTTTGAGAGAGAGAGACAGAGCACGAGTAGGGGAGGGACAGAGAAAGAGAGGGAGACACAGAATCCCAAGCAGGTTCCAGGTACGGATCTGTCAGCACAGAGCCCGATGCGGGGCTTGAACTCATGAACTGCGAGGTCGTGACTTGAGCTGAAGGCAGACACTTAACCCACTGAGCCACACAGGTGTCCCTACTATTTTTTCAATCAACTGGGGGCCAGAGATGAAAGATTCTGTCCTCTAGTTATGAATATTTATATCTATTCAGACACACATACTTACACATCATATACCAGGCACTGTGCTATGTCGTGGGAGACAATGAAGAACAATACAGATATGGTTCTATACTGTTTTGTCCACAACCATCTCTTGTAATTCACCTGAGTCTGGAAAGGGACCAGAATGCTTTCTCAACGTATTTCTTCTGGCTGCTCCATTGGCAGCAGATGTTGTTTCATAACTTCTTGGTGTATACTACATGACTCGGCTCACCCTTCATTATCCTCTTCTTTGAGCACCAAATCAAGTCTTGGAAGGAACCTAGGAATACATGAGGAACTGGAATAAGATGAGGTCATTAGGGCTACAGTTCAAGTGATTAGGAACTTACCTGCGGCAGCTTGTTATCCTCCATCGAGCAGGTGGGAGATTGAACCAAGAAGCCAAGACCAAATTGAGAGCTGGGATAAGCACAGGATACTCATCCCTGGTCATCCTGACAGATCAGGGGAGGCTTATTTAAGCCCATTTAAGTTGGGTGGGGGTGGAGTGGGAGAGGCTATAAGGGACTGGGGCTATCTTGGCTCCCAGCCTGTCTCCAATCTTAGATGACTTGACAACAGAGGGAGAGAAGCTAATCTTGCAGGGGAGAGGTGAGGGGCTTCTCGGAGAACTAGCACAGAAGGCAATGGCAGAGACAGAAAAATGTGGTTGGGGAGCATTTATACTGGAAGTAATGAGACTTGGGAATCATTACATTTCCCTAGAGTGGTGATTCTCAGCCCTTGCTGGAGCTATGGTCATCTGGGGAAGCTTCTAGAAATACTAATGCCCAGGCACCATGCTTCCAGACTCAATCATTGGTTAGTGTGATGCTTGAGCACTGATGTCTTTAAAGCTCTAGAGGTGGTTCTAACATGTAGCCAAAGTTGAGGACAAACAGCATCACCATAACCTGGAACTCGATAGAAATGCAAAATCTTCAGCCACCGATCTACTGAGTCACAATCTGCATTTTAAAGAGATCCCCGGCGTTCTTGGGTGGCTCTGTGGTTGAGCGGTTGACTCTTGATTATGGCTCAGGTCACAATCCCATGATCCCGGGGTGGTAGGGTTGAGCCACTCTTCTGGCCCTCATGGGGCCTGCCTAAGAATCTCTGTCTTCCTCTGCTCTTCTCCCCCACTCATGCTCTCTCTCTCTCTCTCTCTCTCTCTCTCAAATTAAAAACATAAAAGAGGTCCCTAAGTGATTTGTATGCCCATTAAGTTTGATAAACATTGTTCAAAAGGAAAATGGACTATGGGCAAATAAGAATTGGCTAGAGATGGGGCTGGGTGTGCTTCAGCCTCAGGCTTAGCCTGTCCTCCCTTTTTCATTAATGATGGACCCCTTTTAGCTCCCCTTCATCATCTTCTCTCTTATTGCTCCTCTTCTGTATTCTTTGAACCATTTGCTGTCACCTTGCTCTGTTTACAGCCATCCCTTCTGATCCCCGGGCTTCGTCCTGCCCTTGAATTCATACCAGTGATACACCAGCACTGGGATATGCTCCATCCTTTGGTGTCCACATCTACCCAGGCTGTGTCATCAGGGCTACATCATTCTGTTCATGAGTCTCCCTGAGCCATTCCCAGACCAGAGTTGTGCCATCATTAATCTGTCATCCTCGGTCTCCACTCAGCAGTATGACTGGCCTGTGTTCCCATTTCTCTGTGTCCACCTTCTGCTGCCCATTGCTCAAGTTTCTAATTGCTGCCATTTTGTGGGGTCTCAACTGCCTTCTCTGATTCCCTCTGTTTTCTAAATTCTTGGGTCTAAGAAATGTCTTTTAGTATTTCACTACACCCTCATAAAATCTGAGCCATTATAGAAGATATCATGAGCATTCAGCATGATCTTTCTGGTGTTCAAGCCAACCTTGTGGGGTCCTGGTGTTTCTTGTCTGGCTCTCAATCTAGACTAAGAGTGTAAGGAGGATGGGAACCAGGCCTCATTCATTCATTTTTTGTGTGTCCAGCATTCAACACGGTGCCTAGCATGAAGCAGATGCTCAGTGTCTGTGAATTAGACTGTGTTTAATGGACAGAATTGGTTGTTTAATGGACAGAACTACTCCATTAAACATAGAAACAAAGGTACGAGGGGCGCCTGGGTGGCGCAGTCGGTTAAGCATCCGACTTCAGCCAGGTCACGATCTCGCGGTCCGTGAGTTCGAGCCCCGCGTCAGGCTCTGGGCTGATGGCTCGGAGCCTGGAGCCTGTTTCCGATTCTGTGTCTCCCTCTCTCTCTGCCCCTCCCCCGTTCATGCTCTGTCTCTCTCTCTGTCCCAAAAATAAATAAAAAAACGTTGAAACAAAGGTACGATCAATCTATATGCTAGATGGAGGAAAACTATATTTGTTTCCACCAGTGTTTCTGAAAACAGAGGCTCAAGAATTAACTGTAGGTATAAGAAGTATAAAGAGATTTCACAGTGTATATGATTTAAAGAGTCAAAATTATCCTCTCATAGAAAGAACAACCTAAAACTCTGTTCCTATTTTGGTGTTTATTCTTCATTAATGGCTAGTTGTTACCTTAAAGAATAGCAATAGAAGCAATAGACATTGACTGAGCACTTTCTTTGTACTGAACACTTTGGAAAGCATTTTACCTGTTGTACCATTATTAACTCTCCGAGGCAGGTACTGTTACTGGCCCCACTTTGCAGGTGGAGCTGCCGGAGTCAGGGGTTCCCGAAGGATGAATGGCGTTGGCGAAAAATTGAAAACAAAACAAAACTAAAATAAAAACAAAAAACAAAAATGGACACAGACAACTGCAGTGTGTTGATCTGACCGATTTATTGTAGCAAACGTGGCATTATATTTGCTAGTGATTTCCTTGTAGCATACGTCATCTATGTTTTCTAACATTACCTAATTTTAAAAATGTTCCTATGTGTGATCAACCTTTAAGAAATAACATGGCGATTTTCTCCTAATGTTCCGGCATACCCTATGATTATTGATTAATTTCTTACATTATTCCATTATGCATCTGCGTTTATCTATAATCTACAAAGCATTTGCTTTGCTGTTCTCGTGCAAGGCCCTCCATTTCTCAACACCTCAAGTGGAACAGTTACAGGGACATGACCTCCTAACCACATGAGGCCAGAAGAACAATGTGTTTGCCTCGGTCCGAGGTGCCAGAAAGGGGCTGAAAAAGCCTTAGAAACCCACGCCCCGTACATTCTCAGAGAGACAATGCACCTAGAAACCAATGAACCATTCTGTACCTTAACTGACTAGGTTCAGTCATCATCTGGAATGCCTCCGGGGGCCAGATGGGCCTAGGGGTTGAAGTCACCCGTGCCCAGAGATACACTCCTTAGTTGCCGGAGTGGGGCTTTCAAATCCATATGTCTCTCCTTTACAGACCCTCTTTGCTGGCAAAGGTATGAGGCTATCCTTCCTGTAAGTAGAAGAGTCTCCATAGAGGATGGCAAGGGCTAAACGTAAGGCCGCACAATTTCTTGCTGAACCTTACTTTCTTCCCTAATGGTTCTTTTCCCAGGGGCCCTGCCGAGGGCAATTCCCCAACAGACAATACCCCAGGTAGTTTTAAGGCCAAATTACCTAAAAGCGGGAGTACAAGAAGCTTCACTGTCGGGCTGCCCTGCAGTCACCAATCTGTCCACAGCCCGAGCCCTGCCACTCAGGCTGGGAGAGCTCGGCTTCCAGCGGAAAACCTAAGGTTTTAGAGGTGATACTGACACAAAGTTACTAAATATTGAGGCCCATATAGTCTGAATCCCAGAGCCAATGATCTTGTACTTTATTTGCTCACGTGCACATAAACATATTTGTGTTCTTAGATTGGAATGTTCAAAAGTAGAAAATGAAAATAGGGAGATGTAAATCAATCTCGAGAGGGATTAGTGTAGATCTGAATTCGACTCCGGCCCCAGAACTAACTAGTACTGTAAACTGAACCTCGTCCATAAAACCAGACTAGTCTTACCTGGAAGAGATGCCATAAGGAGTAGACCATGAACATTCTAGGGCAGACTTTCTATGATGGTTGGAAGCTATACCGGCCCCCAAAGGACCTTTCTTTACTAGGTCCTCTACTGAAGTTTGTCCAGCTCTGCTTCTGCTCCAACCCATATGACAATCAATTCACATTGAAAAATATCATCCAGATGGTCCCAGTTACCCCCTCAATTCTATCAGTTCTGGCATTTTGAATCAATGTCACCAAAGATTAATGCCAGCATCTGCCATTCTGCCCTTTATTGATTTCTGATATGCTTAGAGGTTTGGAACAAACTTCACCTTATGTCTCTGTCCAGACACACTGCTTCTTTAGGTCTGGAGACTGACTCTATGGCAAACCTACATGTTACCTGTGGAAAGTGGGCTTGGAATTCTGCAGTGGAGGAGACAGCACCTCAGGTGTTATTAGCCTGGCTCTAGGAATGTTTTGGGCTGTAGGAGCTACCTTACTACCCCAAGTCGGGTTATCCCTTTCAGCAGAGCCCCAAATTGTCCTTGGATTTTCTTGGACAATTTCTGTGTTCTATCATCCTGGAATTGCTCACGATGTGGATGTTTGCTCAAAGAAAACTACAAACCCTGCCCAGAGTGTCCTGAGCCCCAGCCTGCAGCTGGGGATATGAATCCCAGGGCAATCAGAGCAACTGAGCCTTGGGAAGCTCTCAGGAGGCCAAGGCCCGCCTCTCGGGTGACAAGCCTGCCGTCCTCCCCCATAGGGCCTTCCTGGGGCGACCACTAGAAACAGTGCAGGCTGTAAGGCAAGTGCCACTGGCCACGGTGCTCCAGTCCAGATCCTAGCAGTTCATTCGGGTTGTACAAGGCCTGGTGATTTCCAGGGGAGAAAGAAAGGAAGGAAAGGGGGAGACTCTAAGCAACACGATGGGTGTTATTGTGCTGCCCTGGCCTTTACTGAGAACTGGGAAGCAGATAAGTCAGCAGAGTGGTGACTTGGCTCAGGATTTACAAGGAAAAACCATGCCTTGGATGGTTTGGTGAAAAAAGAAAGAAGAGGTAGCTTATTTGCCTGGTTCCCTGATGTCTCCATTTTTCGTTGGTTCAATTTTATCCTTAGGGGAGCTGACTGTATTGCACTTTGGATTGTTTCATCCTGGATTCCAGGCTTTTCAGGATGTTAGATCCCATACCTGGTGGGCCAGTGTTTCATCTAAGATCCAAGGTGGCATGGCACCAAGTAGGTGAAAAATGGGGTAGTTGAAGGTGTCTAAGAAGATGTGTAAGTTTGTGTCTTAAAACTTTACCCCTTAATGGAAACTAAAATAATATAAAAACAGGGAGGGGGACAAAACATAAGAGACTGTTAAATATGGAGAACACACAGAGGGTTACTGGAGCGGTTGTGGGAGAGGGGATGGGCTAAATGGGTAAGGGGCATTAAGGAATCTACTCCTGAAATCATTGTTGCACTATATCCTTACTACTTTGGATGTAAATTAAAAAAAAATAAAATAAAAAACAAAACAAAACAAAAAACTTTACCCCTTTTCCCACTTAGATCCACTCATACCTTCTTAATATATGCAGCTCCCAAACCACAATAAAGGGCTTCCCTTTCTTCTTTGGGAACAAAAATGTCCTCACTCTTTGCCTGTAAGGAGTTCAGGTCCAACCAGCCATAGATTCTTCTTCAAGGCAGGTAATCATGAGCTCCTGGAAGAGGAAGGCAAGAGCAAAAACAAGGAACATTCTCCACTTCTTGGTTGGTCTCAATGCAATCAAACAGCTCCCAGTTCTGCCACCAGGTGGAGCCATTGCACCCTCTTATTTTTTCCAGAAGGCAGCCTATTTGGCACATTTTCATTTTGTGATGTCTTCCTTAAGTTAATGGGCACCACTGAAACTTTTAAGCAGAAAAAGGGCATGCTCAAAATCAAATAAAAAAGTATGGTGGCATTTCTATGGAGGATGGATTGAAGGAGGCCATGACAGAATTAAGGAAAATTGTTAGGGATTTATTGAAATAGTCTGGGTGATAGGTTACTGCAGATTTGAATTTGGACCATAGTGGTGGGTATAGAGAACAGGCCACAGGAGTATATAGCACATAAAATAGTTAGGTCTCGGTGATGAACTGACATAACTTGATATAATTGGATTCATATCTACCATCTTAATATTTGTTTTCTATTTGGCCCATAAATTTAGTTCCATTTCTCCTTCTTTTTTTTTATCTTTTGGAATATCCAGACATTTTTATCCTTCCAATGTTTTCTTCTATTCACTTATTGGTTATACATTATTTTACTATTCTTTTTTTTTTTTTTAATTTTTTTTAACGTTTATTTATTTTTGAGACAGAGAGAGACAGAGCATGAATGGGGGAGGTTCAGAGAGAGAGGGAGACACAGAATCTGAAACAGGCTCCAGGCTCTGAGCTGTCAGCACAGAGCCCGACGCGGGGCTGGAACTCACGGACTGTGAGATCATGACCTGAGCCGAAGTCGGACGCTCAACCGACTGAGCCACCCAGGCGCCCCAACTATTTTTTTAATGATTATGCAAGGGATAAAAATATTCAAACTAGACTTATTTAGTCTAATAGATATTATTGATTTTATGGTTTTCCTTTTTTTTTTTTTTTTAGTAACATCAATATCTGGATCATCTGTGGGTTTAGTTCTATTATCTGTTTTTTTTTTGACTTAGTTATGGATTTGCCTTATTACCTATCATTTTGCTGTATGCCAAAAGCATGAAAAAGAGATAGATGGAGCCTCCATATAATGTGATCTTCCACCAGAGAGGGCTCCCTCTCTGCTCCTTAGGCAGATAGAATGAAGGCTTATCAGTGTTTGAGGAAAGATGAGACTGGGCTCAAGACTTTGCTGCACTTTCAAAGAAGGTCCTTTTCATTGAGAGCCATGCTAATCTCCAACTTCAGCCCTAAAAGACTGAAGGAGATCCGGCTCTCTTCTTCAGAAGTTCTCATCCCAGCTCTAGAGTCTCCTGCTCTAGGCAGCTCCTATCAGGTATCTGGAGGGAGAGAGTGGCCATGGGCTTGAGACAGGCCTTCCCTGCTCACGGGTCATGTTTCCTGAAAGGGACAAAACCCTCTGCCTTCTAGAAGCTTTCTGGATAGTTTCTCAGCCTCTCATACAGCCCCAGAATTTAGCAAATGTCACTTAGGGAGAAAAGGCTGTGTATTTGAGGCACATCAAGTTTTACATTTGCCATTTTAATATTTCTATTTGCCTGCAGAATTGGCCTGTGCCATGGTAAAGCCTGTTGTCTCCACTCAGAATTGGTAAATCCTCTGTGGGGTGTGTGTGTGTGTGTGTGTGTGTGTGTGTGTGTGTGTTGAGGGGCGGTGGCTGACACTGTCAACATATCTCAGAACAGTTCTGTTTTCCCTGGAATGTTAGCTCATCTACTTTTCTTTGATTTGACAGATCTCCAAGTCCCTTTTCCAGTGTGCCCTTGTTACTGAGCTGTTCTGACACTGGTCGCCTGACTGCTTCTTCCACTTCCTGTTTTTCTCTGAAAAGCACGTGTGAAGTCTTGGCTTTTGGCCACGATTCAGAGACTGGTTTAAAGCACATTTCACTGGAAATCCCCAAGTGACATTTCAGTGAAAGAGCAACATTTTTGAACATCAGAGGGGGAGGTCAGCTCCTGACTTGTTGCCTGGGAGTTCATTTCTCTCTGGGACCTACCTTCCAAGTCCCCACCTGCACGTTGGTAGTCTCTCAGTCACCTGCACTAATATTCGTTGGGCACATACTAGGTGCCAGGCCCAGTTATAGGTGTTGAGGATGTAGAATTTAACAGTTCAAAATCTCCTTGTCTGTATGGAGCTTATGTTCTAGCAGAGGAGAAAGAGCAATAAACAAATGTGTGCATCCTATAATGTCAGGATAAGAAAGAAGGAATATAAAAATATATGAGTAGGATGGAAAGGAAGAAGAATAAGGGTGGTGATTTAACATAGAGGAGTCAGGAAAAGTCTCTCTGGGAAGGTGACATGTGAGCAGAGATTGAACTATGGGACACTGAATCCTGTGAATATCTAGGGAGAAGAATGTTCTAGACAAACAGGACAACAAACACAAGGGTGAGTTTGGCCCATCCTAGGAAAAGCAAGGAGGTCATTCTGGCCAGACTGAAGGGAAAAAGGCAGAGAGTGAAAGGAGGGGGTGCCTGGGTGGTTCAGTCAGTTAAACATCTGGCTCTTGATTTCAGCTCGGGTCATGATCTCCCGTTTCATGGGATTGAGCCCCACGTTGAGCTCTGTGCTGAGCATGGAGCCTCCTTGGGATTCTCTCTCCCTCTGTCTCTGCCCCTCCTCTGTTCATGTGTTCTCTCTCTCAAAATAAATAAATAAACATTAAAAAAAGAGTAAAAGGAGATAAAGCTGGGGAAATAAGCAAGATCCACATAGGTGATCTTCTAGGACATGGTGAGGAATTATGAGAAGCCATTGAAGCAGGGATGAGATAAGATGTAACTTATGCTTTGGAAAGAGCATTTTTCTTTTCAGATATTTATATAAATTCCAGTTAGTTAACATATAGTGCAATACTGGTTTCAGAAGTAGAGTTAGTGATTCATCACTTACGTGTAACACCCAGTGCACATTATAACAAGTGCCCTCTCTAATATCCATCTAGCCCATTCCCCACCCACCTCCCCTCCAGCAACCCCCAGTTTGTTTTTTATCTTTGTTTTATTTATTATTTTTAAAGGTTTAATGTTTTATTATTTATTTTTGAGAGAGAGAGAGAGCGAGAGAGCAGGGGAGGGACAGAGAGAGAGGGAAACACAGAATCCAAAGCAGGCTCCAGACTCTGAGCTGTCAGCACAGAGCCCAATGTGGGGCTCGAACTCACAAACCATGAGATCATGACCGGAGCTGAAGTTGGACGCTTAACTGACTGAGCCACCCAGGCGCCCCTGTTCTTTACCTTTAAGAGTCGAGAGAACATTCTTTCTATCTGAAGATCTGACCAGTGAGGAGTGAAAAGGGAACCAGGGAGTACAGGTGAAGGGCTACTGTCACAATGTAGGTGGACAAGGATGTTTCTTCAGTCTAGATGGTAGCAGTGGAAGTGGTAAAATGGGGTGAATTTGAAATAAAATTTGAAGGTAGAGTGAATAGAAATTTCTGATGAATTGAATGTGAGATATGAAGAAAAGAGTTAAAAAAAAAAGTGTCCTATATTTTGAATCTGAACAACTGGGTGAATATTTGGGCCATTTATTGAAAGGAGGAAGGCTGGAGGGAGGGCTAGGGTGAGGGTTTCACTAAACACCGACAGCTGGAGACACGAGGCAGGAGTTCAGGGGACAGATCAGGGTAAAGATGTGGGTTTGAGATTCTCCAGTATCTAGATGTATGTAAAGCTCTGGTTCTGAGTGAGACCGTCTAAGGGGAGGAAAGAAGATAGACAAGAGGGTTGAAGACTGAGCCCCAAGATGTTGGAAGAAGGAAGAGGTACCTGAACAAGATCAAGTTCAGGGGAGTGGTAGGAGTGACCACTTAATCGTTGTGTGTTGAAACCACAATCAGTAAGAAAGTGGAGGTCTATATTTAGAAGTTTTGCTCTAAGGGAAAGCTGAGAAATGAAGCAGCGGTTGGAGGGAGATGAGGGGCCTAAGGAGCGATCTTTGGCGCTTATCGGGAGAGATATTGCAGCATGGTTCCCTTTTCAGAGCTCAGGTTTAAGGGCAAATGTACAGGACTTGTTGGGCAGAGCTCTGCTCCTGGCAGAGGCACAAAGAGCAGACTTTTGCCTGAGAACTTAGATTCACCAGAAGGGATGGAGCCTATTGGATGCAGCAGCATAAACAACACCACTGGGCAAATTGAGCTGAGCAGATCTCCATTTTGTCCTGAAGTTTCACGGTGAACATTTTTTTTTTAAGTTTGTTTGTTTGTTTATTTATTTTGAGTAATCTCTACACCCAACATGGGGCTGGAACTCATGACCCTGAGATCAAGTCACATCTCCTCCAACTGAACCAACCAGGGTACCCCTGATAGTGAACTTCTAATTGGGTGGCCCAATCATGTAGCCTTCAGCAACCCCACATGTGTTATCCCCCCGTTATTGGTGAAATTGGGTCTAAGCAGCTGATGGGTGGGTTTGAGGTCTATGGACTATGCTAGGGCAGTGGGGGCTGTGTGCCGGGTGAGTACAAGGACAAAGGGCACATCCACGGGCCTCTTTCTCAAGAGGAGATAACAAGGGGGGACCTACTGGTGCTATTCTCTCCATCTCTTCACCTTCTCTTACACTTCTTTGCCTTGTTTTTGGAGAAGATGTAGAAGCAGCCCTTTATATCCCTGTCACACGAGAAAAGTAAATTAAAATGCACTGACATCATCTGAGGTCATAAGAATCCCATTAGAGAGTGTGATTAAAGCATCCGAATGAGAATAGAATATCCCAGTTATCTTATGTTGTTGTGGAAATTGCACTAAACTAAAATCACGGTGTGACCTTGATTGAGCGTGTTATCTTTGGGCCGAAGTTTCTTCACTTACAAAATGAAAGTTTCGGTAGGACAAGACAATGTCTAAAGTCCTAGCTGCTTAACAGTTTCTGGCTCTATGATGTATACATTTTGAAGTTGTGGTGTGAATAGAGCTGGGGTTCTTAACCCTGGCTGCACATTAGAATCATCCAGAGGAGTTTTAAAAGTTCTGGACACCAGGATGCAGGCATCGTATCCTTTGTTCATAAAGCCTGTCCGTCACCTGACTGCACCATGCAGGACCTGAGCTGAGCAGCAGGGCTTGGGAGCCTGGCTATGCCCAGCATGCTTCATGAACCCAGAGAGGCGTCCCTTGACTGCTAATTAGACACACGGACCTACTGAATTAGAATTTGCCTTAAAAAATTATTGTCAAGGTAGCTAACATACAGTGTAGTCTTGCCTTCAGGAGTAGATTCCCGTGATTCATCACTTACATACAACACCCAGTGCTCATCCTAACAAGTACCCTCTTCAATGCCCATCACCCATTTTCCCCATGTCCCAACCTGCATCAACCTTCGGTTTGTTCTCTGTATTTAAGAATCTTTATGGTTTCCCTCCATCTCTGTTTGTATCTTACTTTTCCTTACTTTCCCCTATGGTCATCTGTTAAGTTTCTCAAGATTTCAAGGAGATTCACCTGCTCAGGAAAGTTGGGGAGGCTGTTTTAAGAGCTTTGCTGACATCTACTGGAGACAGCAAATTTTGAGTTCCCCCAAATCCCATTGCAATACCAAATGTCGCTGTAGTAAGTCAAATTTGTGAAAAACCAGTTTTGTGAATCGTGAGAACAATGTCTAAAGGAATGACCGTGCCCTTCTTAAGAGTAAATAGTGAATACAAGAAACGTGACAAACGTATTCTCTTTACTAGAAAAGAAAAATGAAAATTGCTGGTGAAAGCACCTGGCTTCTGTAAATATATGCCAAGATTTAGCTTTTTGCATGCAGATTTTTTTTTCAGTTTAATTTCTGGTATTAAAAAAAGCACCAGAATTAGAAATAATTCAAGTGTTTTCCAAGAGGGGGAATGGTTAAATAATTACTACATCCACGCAACGATTTTCAAGCAGATACAGTGAGGTTTTGGAAACACGAAAAAAGACAGCAGTCAAGATTTAGTAAAAAAAAAAAAGAAAGATAGGTACACATTTGTACACAATGTGATGTACAATGTGAAAAATAAACAACGCAAAACAAGCCCAAGGGCACCTTGCTGGCTCATCAGGAGAGGACGCGACCCTGTGGGCTCAAGAGGAACTTTTGCTTCTCTCTTAACTACACAGAAGAATCTAAATTGGGGGTCTTTCCCAGAATAAGGGTTATTAGCAGAGACAACTTTTATCTGAGTGACCCACCTGTATGACAGGACAAACATCTAATTCCCAAACATCAGCTCTTCTTATGGCTCCGTGAGGTGCATTCCTTTCCTCTGGACTCCCAGACCCCACATCCTTCTCCTTAGTTCAAGATGACATATAGACCTCATTCTCCCAACTGTCTTTGGAATTTTCATGTCACTGTGGATTCCTTGTACATACACTATTAAATTTGATCGTTTCCTGTTGCTCTGCCTCGTGTCTTTTGGATTCTTAGTCCAGCTAGAAGAACCTTTGAGAGGACGGGAATTCTTGCTCCCTGACACTAGAAAATCTCTCCACAAAAGTAGGAGAAAAAGAAAACAGTTTTATTATTGAATAAACATTAAATCAGTGAGCATCATGAGCAACCCATCGAGAGATGGCAAAGACAGAGGAAATCTCACCTTTCACATAGCCCAGCAGAAATGGCCCATTACATACATGTAATGTACTTAATAATAGTTCTCAAGTAAGAGGATTTAGCTTCATTTGTCATACACAGTCCACCCTAAATTCACCTGGTTATTGGGATACCTATTTGCATTAATTAGCTCAGTGGCTTTATCCAAAGGAGAAACAAATTTCTATCTTCACGACAGGAGTTTTAAAATTTAAAGTAAGGCACACACACTAAAGTTGGACTCCCACTTTCCTGGAAACTGTGGCTCAACTTCCTTCATGTTTACATTTCAAAGAGATAGCTCCCAGGTCCTGGAGAAAGACATTCTGGGTCCTAAAGCCAGCGGTGGGAGCTGGGATCCAGCCTAGGCTTGACCTAGCGACCAGGAATTCCCTGAGGGAATTTGCTCCTTTTGATTCGCGGAATTAGCGTGACCTTAAATGTTGGCTCTAGATACAGGGGAGGCAGATTGTAAGATTTCTGTTCTTCCCTTAGTGCTGGAGCCTAAGAGGGGACACATGCACATTTCAGAGGGGCTGGGGAAGCTGTTTGTCAGCTGCTTGGGTGGACTCAATTAAAAACGTGCAGATGCAGGTCGTTTCCTTCATTACACATACCTTAACATAGCCTTAGGAGTTAATGGCCTTCACAGTTGAAGAGGCCTCACCTCAATCCAGAAACTTCCATTGCTGCTGCAGCGGAGACCATCAAAGGCCCCAGGGTTGTTGTTGAGAGGCCCCCTCTACCTAGTTATGTCCCTGAGCCCAATTCTCCATATATCCCATTTGAGTAACCAGAAGCTGCTAATTTCTTATTCACTTGAACCCCAGCTGAATCCCTCCTTCACTAAAGCTGTGCTGGTTGGATCTGTCCAGTGCCCACCCCCCAGAATCCTTCAGTCTCTGATGATGTAAACTCACTTGGCTCCTACTGTGCATTCATGCTTTCCAGAGGCAATCCAAAACATCCCCAGGAATTTTAGGATTCTTAGGCCAGGGCACAGTGGCTGAGCACCATTTTGACATGGCATCTGGTCCTGCTTGGGCATCATTCCCTGCTCCTCTTACTAGGCTTCTGTTTGGTTCCTGAATCTAAGCCCCTATCTCATACCACGCCAGTGTCTTGTCCAACTAAGCCCCTCTGCCCGAATGATGACATTTATAATCTACCCAGGACTCTAACTTGCTCTAAAACCTAGGCTCCCACTTGATAGTTACGTGCTTGCCCTTGAACCACCATGCAGGCTCTGGGCTCTTTCCCTGGTGCTGCAGAACCCCAGTGCTCCTCCCAGGTCCTCTGCAGAAGCATTTTCCCAACGGTCTTCTCCTCCTAGGGCCTTTAGGACACAGCCAGGCATCAGGCTTGTGTTCTTAGTAAGTGTTTCGATGCCTTCTGGACACTACACCCCCTGGATTGGATCTGTCCTCCAACCTCTAGGCACTCAACATCTGCTTCACCCTGAAGAGCTGCTGTAGCCATTCTAGCAGTCAGGAATCCACTTCTCCTTTGGCCACCCTGTATCTTTTCCGTTCCAATGCCCCTTGTGTCTATCCCTTCCCAGTGTGGACACTGACTGAACAGGGCAATAGGAGTAGAGGTGTTGGTTAAAGGTTAATGGTCTCTTTCAGGAAGAAATGTGACTCTGAAACCCTGGATGCAGCTTGGGTAATATCTTCCTTTAGAATCAATACGATAACTAGTGTTCTAAATTACTAATGACTGTACTTTTAAGAAACGTACTCATTACCCAAATAATACCCATTCATTATAAAATTAGAAATCATGCATAGAGGAAAAGAAACAGTCACTTATAAACTACTCAGCTAGGCTCAGCAATTTTCAGTGCTGTTTGTTCATCATTACTATATGGAGATAATGTTAGGAATACATATTTCTGGTCTCTAATCCAGAACTGCCGAGTCAAAGTTTCCAAGGGTAAGGCCTGAGACGCTGTGTTTTTTTTGTTTTTGTTTTTAACGTTTATTTATTTTTGAGACAGAGAGAGACAGAGCATGAACGGGGGAGGGTCAGAGAGAGAGGGAGACACAGAATCTGAAACAGGCTCCAGGCTCTGAGCTGTCAGCACAGAGCCCGACGCGGGGCTCGAACTCACGGACCGCGAGATCATGACCTGAGCCGAAGTCGGCTGCTTAACCGACTGAGCCACCCAGGCACCCCCAGGATCTGTGTTTTAAAAAAATTTCTGATGTAACAAGTTCACTAATCTGAAGCCACAAGTCTAGATAGAATCACTGTTAATATTTGGTGGAGTCTACCATGTTTTCTGTTCACAGATAGTTTAATTTATTTATTTTAATAAAATTTTGGGATAATATTATGTATTACTCATGATGGCACCCAAGCCCTAATTACCTTCAGCAAAAAGAATTTATTGACTCATAACTTAGAAGTCCAGGGCTGGCTCTCACTTTAAGAATACTCAGTCCAGGGGCGCCTGGGTGGCTCGGCGGGTTCAGTGTCTGACTTTGGCTCAGCTCATGATCTCGTGGTTTGTGAGTTTGAGCCCTGTGTCTGGCTCACTGCTGTCAGCCTGTCAGTGCAGAGCCCACTTTGGGTCCTCCGTCCCCTCTCTCTGCCCTTCCCCGGCTTGTGCTCTCCCCCAGATACATAAATATTAAAAAAAAAAAAAAAAAAAGAATACTAAGTCCAGGGTGTCTGATATCTTTACCACCTTTAACTTTATTTGGAAGTCAAGGCCCTCCTCTCCTTTGACAACTGGAAGAAAAGTTCCAGGAATTGTCCTCATGAGCCTGTCTTTCGTGTTGTGCTAAGGGGATTCTGGTACTTAGGTTTGATCAGATTCACTTCTTTGACCTGTATGGGTTGAGTCAGTACCACTTGAAACACACGGCTTGTTCCTTTATGAGAAGGGGAAGTTCTATCACCAGGGGAAGGGGAAGGACATTTGCTGACCAGACGGAAACAATAGATACACAACAGATTGCACAGATGGGTCTGCTTCCCATTATTTTCACCTAATATTGTCTGCTCTTCACATTTCATGGCATCATGTATTCTTTGAAAATCTGATATTTTATTGCTGCGCAATGTTCTCCTTTATGTGGACGCTGTATTAGTTCTCTATTGCTGCATTTCAAATTACTTCAAAATTTAGCAGCTTGAAACAAAAAAAAACCTTCTTGTCTCACGCAATTGCTGAGTGTCGGTAGTCTCAGAGTGCTTGGCTAGGTAGTTCTGGCCCACGTCTGTCATAAGGTTGCATTCTAGCTGTCCCCCAGAGCTAGTCCTTGAGGACTTGGCAGGCTGGAGGGTCCTCTTCCAAGCTCACTCACGTGGCTGTTGGCTAGAGGCTTTGGTTCCTCGTCATGTGGGATTCTCCACAGGGCTCCTGATGACATGGCTTGCTTCAAGGGAGACATCCAAGAGAGAAGACAAGGGAGGTATGGGCAGGGAGAAAAGAAAGCTGCAAGTTTTTATCTTATATTTTAATCTTGGAAATGCAATATCATCACTTTTGCTTTATTATATTGGTCACACAGACCTATGCTGAGGCAATGTGGAGGGGCTGCACAAAGGTGTGAATACCAGGAGGTAGAGATCACTGGGGGCCATCTTGGAGGCTGCCAACCACAGATACCATTTCTTTCTTGTCAGATAATTAGGTTGTTTCCAGTTTGTCAAGAGTTTAAAGCATCTTGTATGGCAAGCATTATGTTTAAAATTGGGAAAAATATATAATTTAAAAAAAAGAATTAAAAGCAGGGAGCCTGGGTGGCTCAGTCAGTTAAGCATCTGGCTCTTGGTTTTGGCTTGGGTCATGGTCTCACAGTTTGTGAGTTTGAGCCTTTCATCAGGCTCTTTGCTGGCAGTGCAGAGCCTGCTTGGGATTCTCTCTCTTCTCTCTCTGCTCATCCCCTGCTCTCTCTCTCAAAATAAATACATAAACTTTTTTTAAAAATTTAAAAGATAAATAAAAGAATTAAGATCAATTGTTGAGAACTTTGATGATCAAGACCAAAAAAATTATATCTTGGCCAAAAGAGGAGTTTCCTATTGATCCAAAGAGAACTTGTAACTCTCTTGAGCTTACATAGCGCAAATGACAGGTATATAAGTGGTTCATTCTGTGGTAAAGCCTCTGGGCCACCATCAGATCCTCTGAGCCCACCTCTGATTTCGGGGGCCGCTGTGATGGGCAGGAGTGACTGACTCACATTTGGCTCTTGCCTGTGTCTTTCCATATTCTTCCCCAGGTCTTTCCTTTGCCCTCGGAGCTTGTCTGGTTCCTGCTAAGGGCAGTTCAGAAGTGCTAAAGAGTTAAAGCCCATGGGACACGCCTTGGGGACCGACATCATAGTATTTATTCCACCTTCCATCTTTCAGGAGAACCACTGAAGAGAAAATTCTGCACGCCACTCAGAAGTCCCAGCAGAATTGACTGTTAACTGTCTATGGCAGGGACCATAAAAACACACCCACCTTTCCTATCTCACTAAGTTGGCTTGCTCCTGCTTCCTGGGATAACCTCTCCAATAAACTCCCCGCACAATAAACCCAGTGCTTACCTCTGGGTCTGATTTCAAGGGAATACTCAATAAGTCAGCATGGTTTTATAATTACATAGTAATCATCCTGTTGAATTAAACTGTGAAGTCCCAGAAAAGACCAAGGATTCTTTGCTTTCCTATGAAGTACCACAGGACATGGTACATGTACCATGTCTTTTGTGCTTTTGGGTTAAAGAAACATCATTTCCCTATTTCCTTTACTGAACATATTACAACAAGCTACATTAATAGATGTTAATAGAAAACACTGCTGGGGAGCCTGGGTGGCTCAATGGTTAAACATCCTACTCGATTTTGGCTCCTTTCATGATCTCACAGTTTGTGAGTTCAAGCCTGCTTGGGATTCTCTGTCGCCTTCTCTGCCCCTCCCTGCTCGTGCTCTCTCTCTCTCTCTAAATAAATAAATAAATAAATAACTGAATAAACTTAAAAAAAAAAAAAAAACATTGCTTCCCAGATAGTTTTCGAAGCTATATATTTCAAATGATCACAATAGTTTCTCCTCCAGAAAAAAAGAGAGTAGTTAAGATCCACCTTTGGCAAGTCAAGGCCATTAAGGAGTGGGATGTTTCCATTTAAGCAGGAAGGACTTATACCAACTGCACCATCACTGGGCCAGATGTGGAACACACCAAAGCTACTATTCAGGACAATTTCCAATTTTGTGATGTGTCAATCCTAATATAAAGAGTACAAAAGAGGGGCGCCTGGGTGGCTCAGTCGGTTGAGCGTCCGACTTCAGCTCAGGTCACGATCTCACGGTTCGTGAGTTCGAGCCCCGTGTCGGGCTCTGGGCTGATGGCTCAGAGCCTGGAGCCTGCTTCCGATTCTGTGTCTCCCTCTCTCTCTGCCCCTCCCCCATTCATGCTCTGTCTCTCTCTGTCTCAAAAATAAATAAAAATTAAAAAAAAAAAAAAGAGTACAAAAGGTAGTCCAAAGTCCTATGAGTTGGCCATGTACTAAGCCCCATGACTTTATGCAGAATCCAATTGCTAGGGACGTGGCTTCAAGTCAAATCTAAATTACCCTGGGTTAATGGGAGGAGGAGAAGAAAGGCATCTGCTCTATCAATGTCCTTTATCCTTTCTGTACATATTTTTGCAAGTTATGGGTATGCCTTACTTTATGCAATAGAAATTTATATGAGAAAGTTCTGAGCAAATCGTATCATTGTTTAAAATCGCTATACTTATCTCTAAACTCATCAAGTTATATATACTAATTATGTACAGCTTTTTGTACGTAAATTTTTTAAAAATAAAATCACTATAAAAATGGAGGAGGAAGATGTTTATTTACTCCTGATGACATGGGATAATTTTAGATTTAGGTTTTATTCTCATTAAAATTTTCAACATTCAAAAAGGATTCTGGCCAGTCTTTCAGTCCAGCAGCCTTTTTTAAAACATTTGTGTCCGAACTTAACTGAAAACACAATGCCCAAAGGACTTGGTAGAACTATATCTAAAAATAAAAAAAAAAAAGAACTTTATCTATAAACTTGCTGTGATTCAATGTATATTACAAAATTAAGATGAAATGTGTAAGAAAACTCTAATATTTAAACCCTGTGAATATTTTGGTGAAGTAACTATCAGGAACCAGTCTAATTTATGTTTGGGTTTTTCACATGTTAGATTTTCTGCTGAATCACAAATTATCTGTAATAATCATTAAAATGAATTGACATAATTTTAGCTAAAGCAAAAACAAAAATGAACCCCCAAAAACACCAAACAAAAAAACTTGAGAGTCTAGTAAGTATTTGTACCATTAGGGCAGGCAAATGAAGATAGAGTTTTTTTTGAAATACAATTTTTTTAGAGTCCTCACGAACAATTTTTTTATATTTTCAGTTACAAATATAAATTTATAGACGTAATCCAATCTCTGGATTTGATATATTTTCCCTTGCAAAAATACAAGTAATTTGAACATACTGGACCCTTGTACCACAACACTGAAAAAAATCAAAGGGATATAATTGGAATACCAAGAAACGGCACGTTTGTATAAGTGTAGTAAGATTCATATAAGCTATAATCAGTTTAGCTTAGTTTATATTCTAAATATTTATATATATTTTATTGAAGTATAGTTGAAATTGAAATACAATCTTAAACTTCTCAGACCCCATTACTACTTTCAAAGAACGTTGGGTATGTGAAGTCCCCAAATTAAGAGTCCCTGGTTTAGGTCATTCTATTTCTTGGAAGTCTGTCTGGGTCACTTGATGCAAATCAAGCCGAGGCCCTGGTAATCTAGAATTATCTCCCTTCTAATGCCTGACTGTCTGGTAACCTAAAGCTCATAAAACCATGTCAGAGAGAGGACCTTGACCGCTGGGAGATGAGTTCATAGCCAAGTCCACACTGGAGGTTATTCTTTTACCAGTAGATTCTGCAGGGAAAATGTTTGATTAGCATTTCTAGATCAAAGTTCCCATTTGTGAGGTCAGAGCTTTCCTGTGGTCTTACTACCCTGTGCTGGAGAGCGACAAGCTTGTGTGTGTGTGTGTGTGTGTGTGTGTGTGTGTGTGTGTGTGTGTTTGGGGTGTCCTTCTCAGCGTCTTTTTCTCTACACACACACACACACACACACACACACACACACACTTTGTGCTGCTTTGGAGCAGGAAAATGGACCCGAACACACAGTTCATTGTGCTTTTCCATGTTTGACATCTAATGACTCCAGATGTGGGTTATACTGGAGAAGAGCTGAATATCAGGACAAATATTCTGTAAATATTCTCTCTTCTCTCCTCATGGTCTTTTCTTTCTCATTGAATGGGCTAAACACTGAATTCACAATTTTTATAGTGAAACCATGTTATCTTTTTCTCGATCGAACACTCAGATTTTTAAGTAGTTGGCTTTGGTCCTTAAAACTTATGAATTTTTTTCCCCTTCCAGTCCTCCCTTTAGAAAAAATCCAAAAGAGAGCTCATTTTGCATTTTGGGTAGTACATTTATGATGAGAATCATTCAAAAACAATGTGTGGCTCTGTATCTTGGCCAGCAGAGCAGCACTGGAATGCTGGCATAAAATCTATCAATGGGGCAGGGACCATTTCAGCAGCTTTTGTTTTGTTTTGTGTTTTGTTTTGTTTTGTGAACTCTCTGGCTGTTGACCAAAGGGTGGTTGCTGTAATCGGATAGGGGATAATTTTTCACGATTAATTTGCTTCCTCTTGTCTCCTGTTTTTTGAACATTTATTTATTTTCAAGAGACAGAGAGAGACAGAGTGCAAGTGGGGGAGGGGCAGAGAGAGAGGGAGATACAGAACCAGAAGCAGGCTCCAGGCTCTGAGCTGTCAGCTCACAGCCTGACGCGGGGCTTGAACCCAACAGTGAGATCATGACCCGAGCTGAAGTCAGACGCTTAACTGACTGAGCCACCCAGGAGCCCCTTGTCTCATTTGTTTTTAAGTTTGTAGTCATCGCATGAGGATTATCAGCCCTGTACTCTCCCAGCAAGGATGCTGCTTCCCAAGGCTGCTGCTTCCATCCCAAGGACAGTTCTGCTGCACTGTGCCCGTCACTGTCTATACTCCTTCTACTCACCCTGAATCCCTGTTTGAGAGAGAACTTGATAAAACAGCCAAGAGGGACGTGAAGGTCTGAGCTCTCTGGTCTCCTCTGGCCTTTGACCTGGCTCCCCATGTGTTCTTGAGTTTAGCAGGCCTCAGATAGAATTACCACAGATGAGAAGCTAAGCAGCCTTTGCCTTCTTCTCAGAAAGGTCTTCTTTTCCCAAGGTCTCTGGACGCTCAAGCTTTCTCCAGAGATCCAAAGTGCAGGGACGGAGCACAACGTAATTAATGATGACAGCAAGCAGTCCGGAGTACCTATGGTGTTGGGGGTCACGCACTAGCTGTTTACATGCTATCTCATTTCATCCTCAAGGTAAACTTTGCAGACTGTCACTTTCATTTAGGGGTGATGAGATCATTCACACACTCCCCTGGTAGAACTTTTTCCTACAGCCTGTGTCCCAGGCCTGCAAGCTGCTCTCTGAATGCCCAACTAAAAGCTACCATTTATTGAAGGTCTGTTACAGTCCCAGGCATTTTAACGGCAGCCTTAGATAAGTTCTCTAACTCAGTTTATTCCTCACCACCCTATTAGTCAGCTAGCATTACACCATTTGCTATTTCTCATTTCTCATTGCTCATGAGAAAATTGTAGCTCAGAGAGTTTGAGTTGCCCAGTCACCCAGCTAGTAAAAGAGAAAATATTCAAACCCAGTTTTCCTGATTGAAAGAAAAATGTTGTCTTTCCAAGGCATTAATTATGACTTTGCTTTCTTAGCTGAAAAGTAATGCATGAATTCATATCAGATTCAGCATGTAATGGGGCCCCCTAATAGAATATTTGAAGTTATGATTGTCCTAAATGAATGGGGAGACAAGTTGACTAAACCCTATTTCACGGTCACCTCTTGTCCTGTCTCCCACATGCCCCAAACTGGTAGATATCAAGTAGCTTTTAGGAAGGAAGCGACGTGATGAAATGAGTCATCCAGATCAGGCTGGTGTGCTTGTTGTGTTGTGTTTTGTTTTCTTCTATGGTGTGAGCAATGGATGGCTTCAAATTATGGAGTGCTTTGAGGATTTTCCCATTTTTATGTGGAATTTTAACATATGTGATTGCTAACTTGACAAGAACTCTCTCTTTTCCTTTCTTCTTTCTTCTTGAACAATGTACAAAAGGCCCAAGTTTCCTATTGGCCTCACCCAGCAGATTCAAAGCCTTCCTTTGTCTGCCCTCTAGACAATGCAGGACCATGTGATCTTTTATCAATGTCTTTTTTTTCCTTGTAATAATCAGCTTTGTACAGGAAGGTAATTAACCCCAAAAGGAACGTCTAGTTGGTGAGTTTCTTGCTGGAAGGGGTTTTTGATCCCTCTGAAATCACATCCTGGGTGGACATGCATGCGCCCCAGGAGTGAAGTGAGTACCGGGTGGAAGGAAGAAGAGGAGAGTCTATGAGCTCCCCAGCAGGGGGAGGAGGTGACGAATCCAGGGGTGCTGAGACTTCCCCACTCCCACTCAGTTATCTCCTGGACTCTACATGAGGCAGGTGACCCAGGCCCCGAGGGGTCTTAAAGTAACGGCTTGGTGGTCTGCTCATCAAGATTGCTTTCCCTGCGCTGACTCCTGTCGGTCGGACTGCAACCTGTGCCGATTCACTTCCTGTTTTCAGCTTGACCCTGGGCTCTGCTTCCTCTTTCATCTCTGTGTCCTGAGGAAGAGGAAGCACCGGAAGAGGAAGGTGACTCCCCAGAGGAAACAGAAGCTGTGCTGAGTCCAGAGGCTTAAGTGATTGACTCAGCACTTCTCACTGGAGCAGGGAGTGGACATCCTGAGGGTACATTCTGGATCTTAAATGTTTGGAAATCTGGGGGCAGAGGAAAGGGCACCGGAGGAAAGGGGAAATCCATCAGACCAATAGGTTCTGGTAAAGGATGTTGTAGCATTATGATTAGGGGACTTGTGACCCAGATTCAGCGAAGCCAGTGAAGAGGGTCACATTGCTTCCCACACACTGGTCCATGAGGGTGCCCTCAGGCCAGTGAGAGGTTTTTATTGAAATTTTACAAGTTACTAACCTGAGATTTGTTGGTCTTCTAGTTCACAAAATACTCAAATACTCTAAGTTGTTTTTGCTGCTTATTCATTTCTGGGCACCTTTTCACACGCGTAGGGAGAAAGTGCATGGACACATCATAGCCCCCCAACTCCAACACAAGCATATTTACTCCTAATAAACCACTGAGGCCAAACTCCAGTGGGCACAGGCAACCTGAGTTTGGTCAAGTCTCTGAAGTTAAGTTTCCTCCTTTGTAAGTGTGAGAGAAAATAGGGTGTCGTGAGGATTAAATGGGTTAATAAATTTTCCTTCATTTTTTCCCAACAGATATTTATCAAAAGCTTATCCTGTGTTCCCCTCCTCCAAACTGTGGGATTCTCAGCAAACACAATAGATGGACTCTGATTCTCAAGGCACTTACATGGCATGGTGCGTTAGTGGTTTCTAATCTTTAAAAAAACATTTTTTGGGGCGCCTGGGTGGCGCAGTCGGTTAAGCGTCCGACTTCAGCCAGGTCACGATCTCGCGGTCTGTGAGTTCGAGCCCCGCGTCAGGCTCTGGGCTGATGGCTCGGAGCCTGGAGCCTGTTTCCGATTCTGTGTCTCCCTCTCTCTGCACCTCCCCCGTTCATGCTCTGTCTCTCTCTGTCCCAAAAATAAATAAAAAACGTTGAAAAAAAAATTTAAAAAAACATTTTTTAAAAATTGAGTAACCCTTTGTCTAGTAGTAATCTTACCTGGAAATCACTGTGTGAAATAAGTGAAAAGGAAATAACTAAAAGAAACTAAAGTTCTGCTTGCTTATCCCAGTCCCAGTTTCCCGGTGAACTTTGGGAGTAGTGTTTGAGAACTACCTCAGTCAATTTCTTCACACCCGCAAAAGATACAGATTAGGAACACGATGACTCCCAAATCTGCAAATACTCGGTGTAGATGCTGTTAGTGTCCACCCAGACACCCTATGCTGGCTGGAGCGCCAGCCTCGCTGCTGGGACTGTTGGCCACTCGCAGCTCATAGCTGACCCCCCGATCCAGAACTTTGTCCTTGGCTTTGGGGAGCCTACTTGTCCCGAGAAGCTAGGGGACACCTCCTTCCTTTGACTCAACATAGAGAAACTCTGTGGAGCCAGCCCTTCATGCATCAGAGCGCTCTGTGGGACCCGGCTGAGACTGACTTCAGCTAGAGCCCTCACCTTTGCCTGCCTTCTTTTCCCGCCTGTCCTGCTTCCTCCTTCCATTCTGATTTCCCCTGCAAACACCCTCTGCACAAATCTACACAAGGATTCCCGTCGCAGGCTATGCTTTTAGGGAGCCCCACCTGACACTTTTCTCTGTTCCATATGACGCCTATTTGGCACAAAGGCACAGAAGCACGATGTTGATGGAACCCTAAATGTTCCGTGTCCATCGATGCTCACTGTTAAATCGCGATACCAAGGCTCCTCAGTATATGTTAGCATTTCCTAAACTAAGTACTAGGCAAATGTGAATCTTTTTTTTTTTTTTTTTCCTGGCCAGGAGTGATAGCAGCAGGAATAGTATAAGCTGCCTTCAGACACTGATTGCTCTTCCCCACCTTTCACTAAAGTTCAAGTAAGTCAGCAGACAGAGATGCACTAGCTTCAGAATGCTTGCTTAACTGACCTGGTTGGGGTGTGTGGTGACTCAGAGACGACATTATTTTGTCCTCCCAGCAAGGACAGCGCAGGACCCTCGTGGGACTGAACAACAGATGCGTTGCAAAGCATTTGGAAAATTTACCATTTTTGGTAAAAAAAAAAAATCTCATTCTTGAAAATTGTTTGGTTACAGTTATATTTTATTTCCATGGGCAAGGCAGAAACTTGGGGAAAAAAAAACACCCAAATTCGTCTTTCATAAATTATTTGTCTTAAAATAATTTCAGTGAAGTCTGCAAGTTTTTGGGCTTTTGTCTGAAATAAACGTTATTCATGCTGCAGCAGAAAATGCGGCGGTGTCTTGTGTCACTTGTGTCTTCTCAGCCCTTGAGGCTGGGGAACACGACGCACATAGGCCAGGGAGGTCTACAGCACGGTGTTGGCTGGAGCTGGAGATCCCTCTTGATCTGGTCTTTCTGAGACGTCCTGGGGAGAAAGCGTAAGTGTGTGATGCGTATGTGAGTGTGTGTACGTTTGGGAGAGTGTGTGTGTCCATGTGCACGTGAGGGCGCGTCTGTGTGAGCGTGCATATGTATGCGGAAAGAGCTGGAACCACCAAACTCCAGGAGGGGCTGTGGAGTCCTCCAACCTCAAGGGGTTTCTCTGGTGGTGTAGAGTGAGCCATCAGAGTTGTTTCTCTGGACGAGAAGTAAGCATCCTGAGTGTGTGTGTCTGTGTGAGTCTGGGGGACGGGATTTGTGGAGCTAGAGCTGGGGTTCAAGAGGAAGTTTACTTTTCAAGCGCCATGCTATGAAAGGCTTTGACCTCTGAGACGCCTTTCATACCTAAGTTGTCAGCTATGTGTTTTCCCGAATTACATCACGTCGAAAAAAATTCTTTGCAACTCCATAAATATTTATATGCATCCTTATTGGTTAGGGCCCTATCATAACACACACGAAAGAGAATTTGTGAAAAGGGGTGAGTGAACAGAGTTTAATGGGGAGTGTTTACAAAGGCAGGGGCATGATTAGAAGCAACAAACTCAGTGAGAACTGTAGCCAACGGAGAAGCTGCCTGATGACCTTTGCAGACTTTCGCAGAGGAATGCAGCGGCTGCCAAACCAAAGCCTGGTCAGAAGAGGCTCTGATCTCTGCCTCTTCCTTCCCTCCATCTCCTGTCAATGGTCTGCACTGGTGGAGACCAACCAGAAACCGAAGGCAAGGAGCCCCTGGTGATGGCAGGCACAGAGCAGGGTGGCGATGGGTGGGAGAGTAGACCCGGACAGGCAAATGGAGAATGTCTGTGACGGCACACTGCGACGTGTCGGGCTCTATGCGAGGTGCTGCAGGTACACAGCGGGCGAGGTGTGGCCCCTTTCTAGAAGAACGCAAGTTAGTAACTCTAGGAGAGAGCTAGCTTAGAATCGCGGTCTAGATAGTGGCTGTCTTATGGCAGAGCAAATGACAGCTTGTAATCAATCTAGAAACTGGAATCCATACGCCTAAGAATAGCAGCCTCTGAACCAAAACCCTGATATTGATATGCAATACCTTTCTCTGACAGGGTCCTGTCAGAGAAATGCAGACCCTGACCCTTAGCTATTTGGCAACCTGGGTTCCTTGTCAGTATGACCTGTTTTGCTAATGGCAAAGGTGCCTTGCAGTAACGCAGTAGAAAGGAGAGGGACCCCACCCCCACTCCACTCCCACCTTACCTGCCAAGTTAGCTCACAATGTCCTGTCATCTCCGGGGGGGGGGGGGGGGGACAATTGGCAACTGAAGGAAACATGATGAAACGTGAAACAAGGTAATACAGGACGTCCGTACATGACAAGTACGTGCCATTACTTAACTTGTGAAACCTGTCACAGCTCTACATGGCAACACAGTAAACATCATGGGTGCGTGTGTATGTCTTATTTTTTAAAGTTAAAAAAATATATTTATTTTGGGGGGAGGGAGGGGCAGAGAGAGAAGGAGAGAGAGAGAGAGGGAGAATCCCAAGCAGGCTCCACGCTGTCAGCACAGAGCCTGATGCGGGGATCCGACCCAGGAACTGTGAGATCACGCCCTGAATTGAAGTTGGACACTTTACCGACTGAGCCACCCAGGCGCCCCAGGTGTATGATTTCAAACACTGAAAACACAGACAAATTATGTGGATTGTATGGATCCACTCCTGCGTTGGATTATTCCCTTCCCGTCTCAGTAAGCTTCTGCTATGATGAAGAGTAGATGTGGAGGTGGGTCTATATGTCAACCTAAGATGGGGGTGGCAGGGCTCCTGTCCCCTGAACATTGATGGCCCTTGTTCTGCGGTGGCTGACTGTCAGAAGGCATCTCCCAGGAAGCCTGAGGGTTTGCTGGGCCTCTGACCTCCTGGGAGAGCACCTGCCCATCAAGAGGGCAAGAAATCTCATCTTAAATGTTGTAGTTCAGTCTCCAGTTGAACTGCCACTGGATGGTTAGGAAAACGTGAAACAAATTCTTAATCAAATAAAACTGTGAAAAGAATTGTTTCTGGTCAGAAAACATTCGTTGAGTTTTATAAATGCCAGCAAGTATGTGGAGAAAACATCTGATTCATCCAATGCAAGACTCCACAATTATGACTCGATTTTTCTAAGAATTGGAAATGAAATCGTTTCCCTGAGATAGAAAGGAAGTGGTTAATTGACCCCCTCTCAGAATCAAGTCTTCGAGGGAAAGGGAAAGGAGGAGGCAGCACATATATTGGCAGTACTCTGCCATGTCTGAGTCCCTGGGAAGGTGGGGAGGTTTTAACGAACCCTGTAGGCTCCCTTAGCGAAGCAAAACCTGACTGAGATGGTGTTTGTAAGTTCCTTTCTGACAAGTAACACAAAAAGAGCAGGAAGGTCTGTTTTGAACACCGACTCTCTAGTCTGACTTTGTTTTCAGAAGCTGCTGTTTCCATTCACCTAAGACTGTGCTTTTTTTTTTAATGTTTATTTATTTTTGAGACATACAGAGACAGAATGCGAGTGGGGGAGGGGCAGAGAGAGAGGGAGACCCAGAATCCGAAGCAGGCTCCAGGCTCCGAGCTGTCTGCACAGAGCACGATGCGGGGCTCGAACCCACGAGCTGTGAGATCATGGCCTGAGCCGAAGTCGGAGGCTCAACCGACTGAGCCACCCAGGCGCCCCAGGACTGTGCTTTTTAGAGGTGTACTATACACAGAAAGTTCCTCCGGGTGGGACCCAGGGGAAAGGGGCCCCAAGGCGAGAAAACAGTTAAACAAACGTGCCCAGGAGAACGAGGGGTGGCGTACAGGTTCTAAGGGCAGACGATAGGGCTGCTCAGTCTTCACCTACGGCCGCTGGGTCGCTTGGTGTGGGGAAAGCTGGAGCCCCTCCTCGTCACCCAGGACGTGACAAGAAGGACGTACTTACTCCAGGTTCCTGAGGAAATAATTCATGGACGGGTCTGCACTTTGTCTTCTGAGATTCCTTAGCAAGTAATCAGTCAGTATGTTGGTAGGTTAAGGCTTGCTGACTTCCTCTTTCATGACTGTGAGAATGAATGGTACATGTATAGTTTTTTAAAATCAGAGGTTGAAAGTACCCGTGTCTTTAATGGAAAAAAATGGCCGGAAGAATGCTGTTTGGACTCACTGCCAAAACAGAGCTTCCTTCTGTTTTCTCCTTTGAAGTGTGTTAACCCATTAAGCTATGGAGAGTTGAAAAGGGGCCAGTGGAAAGGGGTAGAAAGGTAGCTGGGCCTGCCCAGAGGGAGGAAGGCAGGGAGCCACTGCCTCTGGGTACCGGCTGGTGGGGGAGGAGGAGAGAGAATGAAGGTGGAGGAAAAGTGGGGCACTTGTGTCTTCCTGCCCACAGTATTTTTTCCCCTCCGTTGTCCCACCACTAGAATAGAGGAAAGAATACCCTCCTCCTTTTCCTGTTTCTCTCCTCTTGTAGCAGCCACACATACCACTGTAAAATGCTGGGCGCGTGCTGTTCTGCCAACCCTTAGTGTGTACTTTGGGCAAGCTACTTAACTTTCTTTTCTATTTTATTTTATTCATATTCAAGTTAGTTACCATACGGTGTAGTCTTGGCTTCAGGAGTAGAACCCAGTGATTCACCTCTTACATATGACAGTGCTCATCCTGAAAACTGCCCCCCTTAATGCCCATCGCCGATTTAAACCCCCTGCCCCCCACCAGCAACCCTCAGTTTGTTCTCTTTATTTAAGAGTCTCTTATGGTTTGCCTCCTTCTCTGTTTTTATCTTATTTTTCCTTCCTTTCCCCTATGTTCGTCTCTTTTGTTTCTTAAATTCCACATATGCAAGAAATCATATGATATCTGTCTTTCTGTTCTATGACTGACTTATTTTGCTTAGCACAATACCCTCCAGTTTTATCCATGTTGTTGCAAATGGCAAGATTTCATTCTTTTTCATTGCTGAGTAGTATTCCATTATATATATATATATATATATATATATATATATACCACATCTGCTTAATCCATTCATCAGTTGATGGATATTTGGGCTCTTTCCACAATTTGGCTATTGTTGATATTACTGCTGTAAACATTGGGGTGCACGTGCCCCTTGAAACAGCATTTTTGTGTCCGTTGGATAAATTCCTAGTAGTGCAATTGCTGGGTCATAGAGTAGTTCTATTTTTTTAAAAAAAATTTTTAAAATGTTTTTATTTATTTTTGAGACAGAGAGAGACAGAGCGTGAGCGGGGGAGGGGCAGAGAGAGAGGGAGACACAGAATCCGAAGCAGTCTCCAGGCTCTGAGCTGTCAGCACAGAGCCTGACGTGCGGCTTGAACTCACGGAGTGTGAGATCATGACCTGAGCTGAAGTCGGACGCTTAACTGACTGAGCCACCCAGGCGCCCCGATAGCTCTATTTTTAATTTTTTGAGGAACCTCCATACTGTTTTCCAGAGTGGGTGCACCACTTCGCATTCCCACCAACAGTACAAAGGCTTCCTTTTCTCCTCATTCTCGCCAATGTCTGTTGTTTCCGCAGTTGTTAATTTAAGCCATTCTGACAGGTGTGAGGTGGTAACTCAGTGTGGTTTTGATTTGTATTTCCCTGATGATGAGTGATGTGGAGCATCTTTTCATGTGTCTGTTGGCCATTTGTATGTCTTCTTTGGAAAAGTGTCTATTCATACCTTCTCCCCTTTTCTTCACTGCATTATTTGTTTTTGACTGTTGAGTTCGATAAGTTCTTTATAGATTTTGGATACTAATATTTTATCAGATATGTCATTGGCAAGTATTTTCTCCCATTTTGTCAGTTGCCTTTTAGTTTTGTTGATTGCTTCCTTCGCTGTGCAGAAGCTTTTTATCTTGATGAGGTCCCAATAGTTCATTTTTGCTTTCATTTCCCTTTGGGCAAGTTGCTTAGTTTTCTGGTTCCCTCATTTGTAAAACGAAAATAATAAAAGTCCTTAAACATCCTAAACATCCACTGACAGCACTTAGGACGGTGTCTAGCAATAGCAGGTTCTCAGCAAAGCTGATAAAATCACTGCTCCTCCTGCTGATAACTCTTTGGATTTTCCCAAGGCCCATTGATCACCAACTTAGGGGGGGAAAGAGGTCATGGTACAAGCAGCTAACTGGGAAGTGGAGAATGAGAATTTGTCAACAGAACCCTCTTCTTTCTGGAAATTCCTGAAGAGGGTGAGGTCAGTGGCAACAATTGATTAGGAGACCACCCAATAAGCATTGAGGATCTAATGATAAGGGACCCTTGCTTCAATGCGTGCTGTTGATTGTGCTGCACAGGCTTGGTACTTAGGCCTGCAGAACTTTCATCCAGAAGCAGAGAGGAGCAGTGTAGATAAAGAATGGGAGTAAAAAGGTGTGGGAGCACCTAGAGAAGGTTAGGATTAGCATAAAAAGATCTTGACTTGCAGAGAAAACTCACACTGGCTTGGCCCGAGGGGGTGGAACTGACTTTACTTCCCCCGGTAGGATTGAGAACTTGAGCAGAGTAAAATTGGTAAAGTAGAGGGACTTGGTAGGGAGAATTTTGAGATGTGAAGGGTTACGGCCAGAGATGAAGCAGGGAAATCATAGCTACCACTTTCACCATTAATAACCAATATTCACTAAATCTCTAGACAATTTTTATGTCATAAGTAATATACACTTGGATTTCGAAACCGGACTGTTTACATGGAGTAATCTCAGTTGTATAGTGTTCTCACTGTAATGATTCAGGTTATAGCAAAAGTTTTTATTTCTAAGTGACTGATTGAGTAGATACCATGATGAATCTGTCTGCCCTGAGGAGAAATGCATGGGAGAGATAGAGCAAAGATGACAACGTGAGGTCTTCGCCCTTCAACATGGAATTCGCCTTTAGCCCCGATGGCAAGGACAGGTCAATGTCTTCACCAGACTACATACATTCAATTCTTGAGCACTCAAGGAAATCACCTTTCTCAGTGTTTTGGGTCCATATGATTAATTCTGGCCAACAGAATATTAGCAGAAGTGATGTCAGCCACTAACATTTCCAGATCTTCTACTCTCTCCTTGTCCTTTTTAGGGAGTAGAGCCATGGTTGGGAGGGAGCCTGTATCCCTGAGTCAAAGCTTAGAGAAAATCCACCTGGGAAAGCCACCTAACCAACATCAGCGTGCAAAGTGGACTAGCAACAAAACAGCTGTATTAAGCCACTGAAGTTTTAGGCTTGTTTGTTGGGGAAGCTAGTAGCATCAATGACCCTGACTAGGTCATTGACATCAGTGACCCTGACAAGGCTGACAGCCTCAGACAGCAAAAGTGTTGAAATCTTACTATTAAAATAACCATGGCATTTCATAGCAAAAATAATTTATTTTGTCTTAAGATTTTCCTGTTAAAGTACAAATATAGAAGTAGAATATATCATGTGATCAAAAGGCATGATGACACCTGCAGAAGTCAGAGACACGTGGAAATGCATAGATTCATTCATTCACTCAGCATTGAACAAGTGCTTGGCAATAGGATAGATGCTAAAGGGACTGGCATTGGTGCTGGTTGGTGGTTTGCGAAAGGCTTGTCTACTAGGATGGAGAGGTTTTAATATTTATTTATTTATTTACTGTTATTTTACATAATCTGTACACCCAGTGTGGGGCTCAAACTCATGACCCTGAGGGGCGCCTGGGTGGATCAGTCGGTTAAGTGTCCAACTTCAGCTCAGGTCATAATCTCACCGTTCGTGAGTTCAAGCCCCGCGTAGGGCTCTCCTGCTGACGGCTCAGAGCCTGGATCCTGCTTCGGATTCTGTCTCCCTCTCTCTGCCCCTGCCTTGCTCACACTCTGTCTCTCTCTCTCTCTCAAAAATAAATAAACATTAAAAAAAAATTTTAAAAAGCCCCTCATGACCCTAAGATCTAGAGTCGCGTGCTCTGCTGACTGAGACAGCTGGGTGTCCCTAGGATGGAGATTTTTTAGATTGAAATGAGAAGCTTACACATTCTGGTGTGCCTCCTCTTTGGGTTTTATGCCTCAGTCACACCAAAGAAGGACAAGGAAAGAGTGCCAAATGGTGAACATCTTGACTCACCCTTTGCAGTATAAGTGGAGACAACTCCCTGGTTGAGAGGCCCTGGGCCGGGCAGGGGAAGAATAGGGAATCCTTATGCACCCTAGAAGGGTGGGTAGGAGAGGACTACTTACTCATTTATGGTAAGGTAGGAGCCTGGAGGGCTTACAGAGAGCTTGGGATTCTTTGGAATAGGGACCCATTAGGAGGTCTTGATGTCTAACAATGTCCACTGTGTATTCAAACAAATAAAAGCAGTGTGTCGTTTCCCACCTATAGATTTATATCCTTTGGAATTCTTTCAACTCTCTCAATATGATGGAGACTCTGAAGAGTGGGGTGAATGGCTGATGCAGAATTTTAAAATACTTTGTGAGAAAATCCCATATTTATAGAAAGATAGAAAATCACCTTGGTGTAGACATTTGTTTCACTTGACATTTGAGATCACTTGAGTGGCCTCCTCATAATTGTCCAAGATGAGAGTAGAATGCCCTGATGCCCTAGGAAAGGGATCTGAACATTTTTTTAAAATGTTCATTTATTTTTGAGGGAGAGAGAGAGAGAGAGAGAGAGAAAGAGCATGAACAGGGGAGGGGCAGAGAGAAAGAGAGACCACAGAACTCAAAGCAGGCTCAGGCTCTGAGCTGTCAGCACAGAGCCTGACTCAGGGCCGGACCCAACAACTGTGAGATCATGACCTGAGCCAAAGTCGGACACTCAACCAACTGAGCCACCCAGGTGCCCCAAGGATCTGAACATTTTGTATTTGATGAAGAGAGCCCTTTCCTTGGTTGGAACTTGCAGAGTTCTGGAGAAGGGGACCAATTGCATAAAGAGATCAGGACTTCCTGCAAGAAAGGGATGGGATTGTAGCTCCTGGGTGGCTCAGTTGGTTAAGTGTCCGACTCCTGATTTTGGCTCTGTTCACTATCTCATGTACTTATACCTGAGATAACACTCCTATGCTTTTTAAGCACAATGTGACATTTATTATGAAATAATGAAGTTCCCCAAGATGGTCTTTCAAATTCCCTAAACGTACCAGGTTCTCTGTTCACGACCATCTACCCTAATCTAAGGAGGAAGCAAACTGGGTCCAGTTGCTGATATTACTAAATAGTGAACTTAAGTCTTGTAAGAAAAATAATACATGTATAGATATGATCTAATGATGTACAAATAAGCAGTACATACATACTATGTGTTATAGGGTTTACTTTACAATGTGCCTTTGTATACATACCTAATTTGATTCTCTAACTTATCTGTAGCATGATTATTATTATTAGTGTCTAAGGATTACACATTATTCTTAATTTTGTTATACAATATAATGCTTGTATATTACAACGGACACTGTGGTTGCCTGTCCTTCTCCTTGTAACCACTCCATATTTCATTTGTAAGCACACCTCCTCATGGAGTTTCTAGAGCAGGTTTCTCACCTGGCAGCTATTTTCCCCCCACCCCAAGGACATTTAGCAATGTCTGGAGACATTTTCAGTTGCCAAAACTGGAATAGAGATGCTTCTGGCAACTTGCGGGTAGATACCAGGAATGCTTCCAAGCATGTGACAAAGCATAGGACAGTCCCTCACATCAAAGAATGATCTGTCACAAAATGTCACTAACATACAGAGAGGTTCTAACAGCGGGGCACATGGTTCAAGCCTAGCTTAAAAATCACAATCCCTGGGGCGCCTGGGTGGCTCAGTCAGTTAAATGTCCGACTTCAGCTCAGGTCACGATCTCGTGGTCCGTGACTTCGAGCCCCGCGTCGGGCTCTGGGCTGATGGCTCAGAGCCTGGTGCCTGCTTCCAATTCTGTCTCCCTCTCTCTCTGCCCCTCCCCCGTTCATGCTCTGTCTCTCTCTGTCTCAAAAATAAATAAAACGTTAAAAAAAAAAATTAAAAAGAAAAATCACAATCCCATCTCCTTGCAAGACTTAAGGATTCAGGGTGAACACATGACCATTAATGATCAACGAACCTGAAGAAGATATTTTCTGAGGCTTTCTGGGAAGAGAAGCTTCCATACTCTTTTCTTTTTTTTTTTTTTTTTAGATTATTTATTTATTGGGGCGCCTGGATGGCTCAGTCGGTTGGGCGGCCGACTTCGGCTCAGGTCATGATCTCACCGTCCATGAGTTCGAGCCCCACGTCGGGCTCTGGGCTGACAGCTCAGAGCCTGGAGCCTGCTTCATATTCTATGTCTCCCTCTCTCTGACCCTCCCCTGTTCATGCTCTGTCTCTCCCTGTCTCAAAAATAAATAAACGTTAAAAAAAAAAACCAAATTTTAGATTATTTATTTATTTATTTATTTTGAGAGAGTGTGTGAACAGGGGAAGGGTAGAGAGAGAGGGAGAGAGAGAATCCCAAGCAGGCTCTGCACTGTTAGCATAGAACCTGATGCAGGTTTCCATCTCACCAACTGCAAAATCATGACCTGAGCTGAAATCAAGAGTTGGGAGCTTAAGTGACTGAGCCATCCAGGCAGGTGCTCCCATACTTGTTTGAGAAAGATTTTGAAATTGACTCTTGATGGTTCACTTTCCAGCCTAAATGGACTAGCAGCCACAGTTTTACCCTCCTGTTGGAAATTACTAAGAAACAGAAAAAAATATATATGAAACGATGGTTTTAAGACATTAGACACCAGATTGTGCAGGACAGTCATTCCTGAGAAAGGAGAAAAGCTGAAATAAACACAGTATCAGTGAGCTATGGAACAACTCCAAGCAACCTAATTCTGTGTGTTACTGGATTAAATCGGGGGAAAGAATAAAAAAAAAATAAAGAAATAATAACTTAAAATTTTCCAAATATGATTTTAAAAAGCTCCAGAAACTCAAGATCCAAGACTCTTGATAAGCTTCAATCATAAAAAAAAAAAAAAAAAAAAAAAGGAGAGGGGAAAGAACATATTACTATAGTGAGAGTAATTTACATCAGTGGTGGAAATCCATAAATCGTTTTTCCTTAAAAGAGGTCCATATGATGTCTTGTAGAGCCTGTTGTAAATAAATTACTCTTCTCTAACTCAGCAGTACACTGGGGATAGTTTGGTTTCTGTTTTGGCAGAACTCAAAACTAGCTCGGATATGTGAATAAGTCTCATTGTCCTGCTAATATATTATTCATCTCGATCACATGTTCAGGCCAGACCACTCTTGAGATTGTTGACAGGCAGGAAGAGGATGTGCCCAGCGTGTTGGCAAAGATGGTGAGCAGCTCATCTGTGATCCTCCTAATTGTCTGGGTTCGGCTCCAGCGATAATCTATCTTTATAGCCAATATAAAGCATGCTGGGATCATGCAGACATGCTGTGTATCAATTTATAACAATTGCCCAATTAGACCATGAACATGATAAATGTAGATTAATAGAGATTTGGAAAAGACTTTGAAAGGCTAAGATTACTCCTCCAGGAGAACCTAAGTGATAATCACACACTAGCACATGGAGGTCGCTGTCACCTGGTGGGACAGGTGGGCTATGACTATTGCTCCAAGCCTGACTCATGTGCTCAAAGTTCAGATATATTCTAGGGATGCTCCACTTACAGAAACAGAAAGCAAAATGTCCTCTACTTCTGCTTCTGCAGGAGAGGAGGGCCAGCCCAGGCAAAACTGAGCCCTGCTAGTTGAGCTTCCTTATTTGGTGAAGGTTCAGTGATTGTGGAGTATGTGATCAAGCAAAACCTGTCAATTAAAAACACCAGAAGCTGACTCTTTAGAAAAAATCAATTGTAACTTTAAATTTAAAAAATATGGAAAATAACAGACACGTATCTATTGAGTTAACAAATATTAACGTATTGTCATATTTCCTTTAGATCATTCTTTTTCTCTATAGAAATTAATCACACTCATTCCTACATCCATCCTAAAACCACAATTTTGAAGTTCTCTTGCTTTGAAATTAGAGACTGTAATTTTATTTCTACAGTGGTTATTCTTACATTAACAAAATCCTCTAAAGAGCCAAAAGTTAATAGAGCTATACTTTTTCTGAACAAAACAATGACTTTAGAATCCTTTACTCTCAATCACCTTTCCACCTTCCATTTTTTGTTTAATATTTTAATTTTACCTCCTTTAAATCCCCCTCTTCAGCTGTTGTTATCGTTGTTATTTCAAAGAGCCAATGAGTATTAACCTGAGTACTTCCCCAATTCTTTGGTCCCTACTCTTCCTGGTTCCTTTCCTGCTCCTTAAATGCATCCTTTAGGGATTCCTTGAAGGACTGTTTGAAAATGTATGCCATTCATTGCATATGGCATACACACTCGGACTTTTTCAATTTTCTCTCTTCCCTTTTATGATAATTTGGCTGACATGTTTCTTAGGCACTCTCTCTTATTTTGTGGTCTTAGTTTTATTTCTATTGAGAAGTTTCCTTTAGTCTGATTGTTACTCTGTAGGTAATCTGTCTTTTTCTGATTACCGTTAAGATAGATCTCTGATCTAAAACACACATTTTGTTGCTTCCAATAGATTTTAAGAACTTAACAAGAATTCTTTCTTCATCTGGGAGATGTTAGACATATAGAACATAAAAACTAGAAGGGACCTAGTATTATCTGGTCCATTTTTCATATTTCAGTGATGAGAAAACTGAGGTCTTGAGAGTTTAAGCAATGGCGCCATGGTTGGATCCTTTGCAATGGCTAGCAAAGTGTTACGTACATAGAAATGTGCTCAATAAATGTTCATAATATGCATGAAAGACTAGATATAACTTTCAGATGGACACCAAAGCTGGCTTACCTTTCAATATGCCTCAGGAGCTCTATTCTAACAACTTTCAAGCACAAATGTCTGGTCAGAAAATGTGAATTGGATTTGCCCTCTACCTGCTGATCTCTCTCATCCTTGAGTTTTTGTGACATTGTAAGATTTACTGTATGATCTAAGTGCTTATTATCTGAAATATTTTTCTGTACATTATTGATGCTTTTCTGTACTTTAAATGTTCCGAGAGCATCTTAGTTTGTATTTCTCTGCCTCCCTCCATCACACCCAATCTTGGAACAGTGCTGGGATTTTAATAATGGTTAGCTAAGTTCTTTGTCATTAATCACTGATAGATTACTGATGGCTAATTTCCAAGTAAAGTTGTTATACAGGTGACATTTACCTTCTTTGAGCTGAATACTGTCACTTGACATAGTCTTCACAGCAAACGGGTGAGTAAAGGTTAAATTCTCTTTCAAGCATAACTTTAGCAAACAACACATTGTGCTGCCTTGTTTTTAGAGACTCAAAAACACAAAATTTGAAAGTAACTTCCTGTTCTTTAGGGACATGTGATCTTAGTCTGCAAACATTAGTGCATTTGAGAACGATGTCTTATTTACTTATTACACAATGACAAATCCACAGCCTTGTGAATGTTAATATATTCTGGAATGACAACAGACTTTGAAAAGATAAGAGGTGCAGAAATAGTCGGAAGTCACCTGCAGCTTGGAGCCTGAATGCCATTATTACACAGGACA
This sequence comes from Neofelis nebulosa, assembly GCF_028018385.1. Taxonomy (NCBI): domain Eukaryota; kingdom Metazoa; phylum Chordata; class Mammalia; order Carnivora; family Felidae; genus Neofelis; species Neofelis nebulosa. Next base: position 34,969,162 of record NC_080782.1, on the reverse strand, counting down.
AGATGAAGACGAGGGGCCTAGAGCGGCAACAAATTAAATCTCCTGTGAGTCAGGAGGTTAGAGCTCTACTGGTTCAAGCCAGCTGTGAGGCCTCGGATAAGTCTATAAATCTTGCTGGGCTGACAGCTTCTCACTTTTAAAACCAGAGGATTGAATTTCAAGTGATTTGTAATGTCTCTTCCAAGTCTAAGAGTCTACCATTTGTTTGAACCCATAACCACTATGATGGAAAGAACATATAATGGTGACAGCAAGTGTTAGCACTGGGAAGATGGGCTGCAGGATGGAGAGGAAGAAACCAGTGGTCTTGGGATACAGGGAGGACTTAATCCTTCATCCTAAAAGCCCACATTTCACAGCATCTGAACTGAATATTTAGGTGTTTATTTCCTTGCTTAAGAAGACTTTGAGGGGTGCCTGCCTGCCTTGTTGGTAGAGTGTGTGACTCGATCTGGGGGTCATGAGTTTGAGCCCCGCCTTGGGTATAGAGCTTCCTTAAAATAAAGATTTTTGGGGCACCTGGGTGACTCAGTCTGTTGAGCATCTGACTTCAGCTCAGGTCATGATCTCTCCGTTCGTGAGTCCGAGCCCTACGTTGGGCTTACTGCTGTCAGCCTGTGGGCGTAGAGCCCACTTCAAATCCTCAGTCCCCTCTCTGCCCCTCCCCCACTTGTGCTGTCCCAAAGATAAATATTAAAAAAAGGATTTTGAAGTCCATAGATATGTCCAGCTAAACATTAAGTGAGTGAAACCAAGATATACGTAGACATAGATAGAAGTTTGTAGATACTAGGATCTCTTCTACAGTTTTCAATCAGTTGTTTTGATTCTGGGACTATGAAGACCAAGTCTTCATGGTCTCTATGACCAAAACTTCCAAATAATTTCTGCAAAGGTATTACTGAATTCAGCCAAAAGTCCATCTGACGTGGAAGGCAGCATGTTTCCGAGAACGACAGTTGTGGCTTTGTGAAGCCTATTCTGGGTGATGAGCCCACATGCCTCCCCCCCCCACCCCCCTCTGCTTTTTGAGGTTGGGTGTTGGTCGTTGCTTTTTCTCTGCCTATGTGTGAGGTAGTCCTGGGTAAGCATCATGTGATGAGTGGGCTTTTAGCTCTTTTAGTTAAAAGATATTAAGACTTACCCTGGCTGAATGATCAAGGTTTATAGAGAGGATGATCCACGTGTAGAAAGGATAAACTTATAAAGTGACTCTAAGGGATACAGAAAATCCATGAAAAACCAGGGGAGGCTGGGTTGATAGTTTTCAGGGAGAAAAGAGGAACAGCATTTGGGTAGCAGAAGAACAGAGCTTGAATAGCTGCGTTATCTTGCTGAACCCTCAGCACTGGACTTTCTTCTCTTCACTAGAGTATCACCATCAATGTGACTCAACTATGCCCTTATCTTTGTTTCTTTTTGTGCCTGGTCATTTCTTCCCTCAAAATAAACAGTCAGAGGCTATTCTTGTTTCCAAGAGTCTATTCCGTCGTCAAAGTTTATCAGTCTAGCTAATAATTATCACCTCTGTTTTGGGCCACGTGCAGAAATGAGTTAATACAGCAGGCCCAAGACTGCTATGTCTAGAAGGACAGTTTATAAAGTTGGCCCTTGGCTGGTGTCTGGGTGTTTCCACCATTCTCATAACTGATAAGAGTGGTCCTCTGTGCCTAGACTGTTTGCATAAACAACATGATTCATGCTGAATGTATTATTTCCTTCTGGGAGTCTGGAATTTGGAAAATGATAAGCAGAATGCAGATGTGACCAGCCCCCAATAAAAATGTTGGACACCGAGTCTCTAAAGGGCTGTTCTGAGCAGGAACACCATACACATGTTATTGTACTTTTCATTGCTGGAGAAAGTATCATGTTCATGTGTACCCCTCACAGAAGGAGAGGGCACAGGATGCCTGTGCATGGATTTCTCTAGATTCAGCCTATGTCTTTTCCCATTATGATCTGATGGTGTATCCTTACTATGTCATTGTAATAAATCTTAGCCATGAGTCTAGCTATGTGCTAGATCCCATGAGTTCTCCTAGAAAATCTTTAAATATGGGGAAGGTCATCCCAACTCATGCCACCTCAAAGGACCCAGGCCAACTTAGGTATTGGCTGTCCTTGGGCCAACTGTTCAACATGGGTCCAATCAATCACATATGGGGGAGGAAGCGTAGGATTGTACTTAGCCTGGCCAGTTCAGCTTATGGAATAGTCTAGCACAGGGGTTCTCAGTGCATGCTGAAAAACAGAATCTTCTATGGTGGCTTTAAAAATTAGACCCTATCCGGGGCACCTGGGTAGCTCAGTCAGTTAAGCATCCTACTTCAGCTCAGGTTGTGATCTCGAGGTCTGTGAGTTCGAACCCCACATTAAGCTCTGTGTTGATAGCTCAGAGCCTGGAGCCTGCTTCAGATTTTGTGTCTCCCTCTCTCTCTGCCCCTCCCCAACTTCTGCTATCTCTGTCTCTCTAAAATTCAAAAAATAAACTTAAAAAAATTAAAAATTAGACCCCACCCAAGATTAATTAGGATCTCAGAATTAGAATCTGCAGGAATGGGGTTTAGATAGTGACATGTTTTTAAAGCTCTCCAGCGATTCTGATGAATATCCAGAATTGGGATAGATGGTCTGGAGCACAAGGCTCTAGGTGGCAGATTCCTTTAGAAGGAGACTATAGTCTTAGGAGGCATTGTGATCCATTTGGCCAGGGCAAAGTACATTTTTCACATGAAGAAAGGAACTCATATCTTCAGTCGTCTTGAAAAAAATGAGTGTGATTGCTTTGTTTGTGCTTATGAGCAATATTCTGGGAATTATGTCATTTTAGGGGTTCCACTGGAGCCACCTTCATAGCATAAAGTTCATGTTGACAATTTTCTGTGCTTCTAAACTGTGGTAGAAAAACAAGCAGGAAAAAATGAATTATAATGTATGTAATCAGTTACAGCAATATTTTGCCATGGATCCATATTCTTGAACATATTATTCCACAAAATCTGTCTCTTATGAGATAAACAGTCACATCTGTTTCTTAGGGTTATTTGTTATTCAAAGATCCATGTTAAATTGTTTATCCTTAGAGAGATTCTTTCTTTGTCTTTATTTTTTAATTTTTTAAATGTTTATTTATTTATTTTGAGAGAGAGAGAGAGAGAGAGAGCACAAGCAGGGGAGGGGCAGAGAGAGAGGGAAAGAGAGACTCCCAAGAGGCTCTGAGCTGTCAGCGCAGAGCCCAACACGGGGCTCCATCCCACAAACCATGAGATTATGACCTGAGCCAAAATCAAGAGTAGGATGCTTAACAGACTGAACCACCCAGGCACCCCCTTTCTTTGTGTTTAAAAAAGCTGACTGGCCGAAAGTCCCTATTGGGTCAGGCTGTGGTATCATGGTGATCCTTCCCTTTCAGTGCAGGGGGGCACAGCAGTTGCCCCTTGGGTATGGGGGCGAGGGTGAGGGTTCCTCGGCCAGTCTTCTTGTTGGTCACTTCCTCACAGCCTCCAGTTCCAAAGCTGGCTGGAAGCTGCTGCATGAGAGAGCTCCCAGCTGCAGGACGCTGCCTTCATTGGGCAGGTCTACCGTGATGCAGTGTCCTGTTCACAGTGGATGCCTGGCAGATATTTGTTGAGTTGACTTGATGTGATGGAGTTACTGGAAGAACAGAACTGCAGTTGACAGGTGGGCGCTCACAGCCTTGTGTTTTCTATAGAGTCCAAGTTCGCTCCACAAAGTGCCACCTGTTTTCTATATGGAAGCCACCTTGGTCTGCATGTCCTTGGGAGAGATCCTGAAGCCCAGGTGGAATGTGTCTTTTCCTCTGTAGGGTATTTGTAAGAGACCCCGACTACCAATCGTGCCACCTCATTGCCCCCAGAGCTTAGACTGGTCCTTGCACAGTCCTTAGATTGTTTACCTTGGAGGCAAACAGGACTTAACTTCCAGCTTCCCCTTTGGAATCAATGTCTTTCTTACCCACACATGCCACACGTTCTCTCAAGCTGTTCCCCTGCCCCCGTTAAAACTTGCTTTTGGAAAGAACCTGCAACTCATTTATCCTAAGAACTTGAGGTTTAAATGTTCTCATGAATTTTTGCATTTTAGGAAAGGTCAGTGGACAGAACTTCCGGTGAAGGAGGTTGCTTTTCGGTGGTAGAGCCAGGATACGGGCACCGAGGGGGTAACTTCCTGGTACCTTTGGCACCACAGCTGGAGTCTCCTCCTACAGGCCTGCTGCTCTGTCTTGTGGCGGCCTGGCTCTGTCAGAGGTGTGGGCTTGGGGCACAGCTGACCCTTAGAACCACTGCTAAAATCAGCAGAGGAGCAAACGTCCATTCAGCCACCACCATTTTGTGGTCTCTAAAGCATTTTATTTCATGATTCCATTTTGTTTTCCTTTCCATGAGTTAACCAAGGCATCTGGCAGCTACAACGTGGAGTCAGCAGGCACGGTTCTGTTTAGTTTTTGCCTCCTGGCAATGTCTCAGATTTGAATGAGTTCTCGACCCCAACTGTGCTTTCGGAAGTTTTCTCAAACACAAGGAGTCTGCTAAAAGATCAAGAGTCTTAGAACGGCATAGAATTCTATACCAAGAGGTCTAAAGGAAGGCTGTTCAAATGAAAACATCATGAGACCAGAAAAAACCATTCTTATGTATGGGGCATTTATATATCCAGAAATGAAACTTAATAGGTAGATAAAACTCTAACAAACATGAGAAAATCTAGATTGCAAAAATAATGTGTACAGAATGACCCCATTTTGGTAAAATACAGACTTTGTAAAAAGACACAGAATATTTATTGTTTGCTTACTATGTACCAGGCACTTAGGCGCTTTATATCCAGCACTCTATTAATATATAATTGACAAAAGCCCAGAGAGCCGTTCTTATTATCCCCATTTTACAGATGAGCTCATAGAGGTTCTGACTTGGTCAAAGTTGGCTGAAGTCACATTAATAATATGTGGGAAAATCCATGATCCATTAGAATACTGTGAACCATCATTGCGTATATCTGTTGAGACAAATCATTGGTGCTACATCATAATATAAGTTGGTAAAGGATAATGAGTGATTTTTATTTTCTTCATTTTGCATATGTATATTTTCTACTTCTGTTTATTTTCTAATTTTCTCTCTAATTTCTCTATTTTCTAATATTCTCTAATTTCTAATTTCTCTCAAAACATCTTCTGATAACAGAAGGTTATTCCTTAAGAAACCCATACCAAATACAGGCTTCCCCCACTATCCAAGAGTTGGAAAGTTGTAAAATCTTCCATAATCAAAAAGGCATAAAGTGAAGAAGCAATTGCCATGAATTTATATGGAAACATTTTCGAGCATTCCCAGACCCCAAAAATAATCTCCTCTAGGTTTTCCTAATACCTCAAAACACATCTTACTAAAAGATCATAAAATAAACGAAGATAAAGCACAGACGCTCACATACCGAGACGCTGAGTGTAGTTCCCAGGGAAGGCGTTGGGTGGCGCCATTCTCGCTGCCTCTAGAAGACTGCAAAACCAATGTGCGCTATTGTCACTTTTTGCCTTTTTCGTGAAAGCAAAAATCCTCTTTGGATTTCTTTTGGTTAGCGGAAATAGGTACTAATGTAAATCTTTTTTGTACAAGCGAAAAGGTGTAAGGCAAACATTCAAAAAGCAGGGTAACCTGCTGCAAACAGTTTATAGATGAGTGAAAATATATTTACTATGAAAGAATGATTTTTAAAGTTTTAAGTAAATTCTCTTTATTCTGTTTGTGAAATGATAAAGACTTTAGTGATAGTTTGCTAGGGCTTCCACAACAACGTACCACAGGCAGGGCGGGCAACCCTGCCCATACCTTGATCATGGACTTCTAGCTTCCAGAACTGTGGGAAAATAGATTCCTATTGTTTAAGCCACCCCGCCTAAATCCCCGATTTTAGTGGGGGAGACAGATAATAAACAAATACAGAGAAAAAGAAGCACCCAGAAAATCCAGTTATGGTATGAGCTGTGCTAGGCATTAAAATGAGGTGAAAGAGTAAGCCGAAGTCTTATTTTTATAAGTAAGATTATAGTACAGGGTAGGAGGTAAGAGCAAGGACGCAGGGACTTCGGAGCCTGTGTGACCTTTGGGCACATTATTGTGGTAAAAAAAAAAAAGTCTTATAAAAAATCTACCATCTTGTCCATTTTTAATATTTTTTTCAATGTTTATTTATTTTTTTGAGAGAGTGTGAGTGGGAGAGGGGCAGAGAGAGGAGGGTTCAGAAGATCCAAAGCTGGCTCGTGCTGAGAGCAGCGGGCCCGGCAGCGGGCCCGATGCTGGGCTCAAACCATGAGATCACGAACCGTGAGATCTTGACCTGAGTCGAAGTTAGACATTCAACCGACGGAGCCACCCAGGCGCCCCTCATCTTAACCATTTTTAAGTGTACAGTGTTAAGTGTATCCACATTGTTGTGATCTTCAACACATTTTTGCAGGAGTTTGCCTGATGGGAAGATTGCCTGGACCCAAGAAGACCCATCTCTCCAAAGAACAGTGAGAACCTGGTCTGAGGCAAGTCTCACCTGATTGCTTAGGCTGAGGTCAGGGCCTCCTGGAGACTCTGATCTTAGAGCTTATGAGACATTTATCTTGGTGGTACCCTAGTGAAGTCAAAGTCTCTGGACAGACCACTGTGATCTCCTACATGCTGCCAAATGTGGCTGCTTGATTGATACTCGATTGTTTGTAAAGAAACACAGGAAGGAAGGAAGGAAGGAAGGAAGGAAGGAAGGAAGGAAAAGAAGGAAGGAAAGAAGGATACAGTCAGTATTGTTGCTAAGCAACTTTTACTGTCTTATGTAGACCCAGCTTTCATGGTGTCAACATTGGACTAAATATTTCTTGTGTAACTACAAAATGACCAATGTGCATGCTCCAAGGGCTCAGGATGCTGGAGAAACTGATTGCAAGTCTGCTTCCTTGAGCTTTCTTCACTAAAAAAGAAAAAGAAAAAGAAACATATTGGTTTTCTTCCCTACAGGCCTTTAGCTGCCTGGCATAAATTTGTTTTCTCATATTTTCCAGAAAACCTCGCCGTTGGACTGAGATCAAGAAAACTCTAGGCTTTTCTCAGAGCAAATGCAAATAAGATTCTGAGTGAAGTCTTCAACTCTGAGGAATGCTCTGTTTACTTTCACCCAAATACATGCTTACCTGGCCCCAGGCCTGGGGGGCTCTGTCTGGGCACTGCTGGTAGAAACCCAGGAAGACAGGAGCTGCTAAAAATCTGCCAGAAAACCAGTCATGCCTCTTCTTTCCCCCTAGCTGTTTTGCCAACTCACAATTTCCCTACCTGAAACCTCCTTTCCCAACCCAAAACACAGAACCTTCTGAAGATTCTTGACTCTTCCTTATCAGTCACATCTGTACTTTTCATAGTGACTCTAAATTCTATTACTTGAGGGGAAAAAATTGACTTCCTTTTCTCAGGACGACAAACTACATATAATATATATTTGCGGTCACCAAGTTGACAAGGCATGAGTTTTGAGTCTCACTTGAAAGCTAGGAGGGTAGATAGGAGTCTAGCAACAACCTTAGGCCAACTCTTTAAATTGAGGGCACCTGGGTGACTCAGTTGCTTAAGCGTCCAGCTCTTGATTTCGGCTCAGGTCATGATCTCATGGTTTGTGGCTTCAAGCCCCACATTGGGCTCTGCACTGACAGTGTGGAGCCTGCTTGGGATTCTCTCTCTCCCCCTCTCTGCCCCTCTCCAGCTCGCTATTGCTCTCTCAAAATAAATAAATAAATATTTTTTTGAATTAAGAAAAAAAGAAAAAAGAACAACTCTTTAAATTGAGTTGGTCCTTCTTCCAGCCCTGAACTATTCTGGCCAGGTGTGTAAATAGCCCCTCCGAGCTCCTTTTTGAGCCCCTGGGAACCTTCAAGAAGCGGGCTTATGGTTGAAAAGACAGAGACTGGCCTTTGGAGAAGCCTTTCTGGACTATCTAGGCTCCACCTGCCGTTCTTGCTGCCTTCCACCCCATTCCTCACTGTGCGCTAAAGTGATCTTTGAGAATACAAATCGGACATGTGGCACACAAACTCCCACCAGGTGTGCATGGTCTGGCCCCTGTGCATGGCTCCTTTTCATCGCTTACCCTCTGCTCCAGCCACATGGGCTTTATTCAGTCCCTTCCGCCTGCCATACTTCCTCTCACTATAGGTCTTTGCTCATGTTCTGCTCTCTTCCTCCAGCTTCATCTGATTAACCCCTCCATCTCACGTGGGTGGCAGCTCAGTTGTTATCTCATCAGGGAAGCTTTCACCAACTCTATGAACCGGCTGCTTTTCTTGTTTTCTACTTGCTGTTACTTAGCACTCGCTGACATTCGTTCTACCGTTAGACTGCAGTGTCGTAAGCGTAGGGCTGAGTATTCTTCTGCTTTTTCTTTTCTGCTCTCTAATATACAGCTAGTGCTCACAGCAATCTCAGTATCTAGATACTCAATACATATTTGTTGAATTAAAGAAAAAACACATCTTAGGAACAGAGACCAAGACAACAAACACCACATCTTCCCTTCCTGGGATATCTTGAGATTTTTGCCATATTTTTTAATTTTTATACTGCTTTTAAATGATAGGGTATCATTCTGACACCCAATTCCAATGTGCGTGTCTTTCCCCCACACCACCAAACAATTCCCTGAGACCAGCTGGGTGTCCTACAATTTAACTCAATTCTGCCACTATCTACATGAAGATGGCATTAGATTCCACATGTTAAGGGCTCGGTCCCACACGACACTCCCTTCCCTCCCAGTAAGATGTCCAGGTTATCACATGCGTGTCTCACCACCCGGCTGTAGGTCAGAGGTTCCAAGGACCCCCTTCTTGGGTTTGATTAACTGGCTAGAATGGCTCACAGAACTCAGAGAAACATTTTATTACCAGATTACCAATTTATGGTGAGAGGATATAACTTGGAAATAACCAGATCGAAGAGATGTATAGGGCAAGATATGGGGAAGCGGGGGGGGGGGGGCTCCCACTGTGGGCCCTGCAAGCCATCCTAGCAAGTGAAGGAGAGGACAGGGTACGAAGAGTTCACTGGACAGTGGTTTTCTGCTCCAGTCCTAGGTCTTTTTATAGTCCGATTCCTGAGGTGAGGGGAGCTTGTTAGAATATTGTATCACTTGATAAGTAAGACAATGTGTAGACATAGTTATTGCTACTATGAATTAGCAGCCTTTCAAAACTTACCATTGATTATCGGTTCTATAGTAGCCAAAAGGTAAATAAAAAGAAAGGTTATTACCTAGATAATTTCATAAAAACCTATCAGCTGTACAATTCATCAAGAGAATTCCTTAGCTTTAAAGAATCTTGCCACAAAGTACAACCAAAAAATGTGAGGAAACAACTTTTCCAATGCTTCAAGGGTTCCAAAGTTTCTGAACAAGCAACTGATTATGCACGGAGCAGCACTGAGCAGAACTGGGCTAAGCATTGCAGGGAGAGCTCGGACTATCACATGTGCCCCTACAACATAGTATCGACCTGCAGAGCTAGGAAATACAAGTTTAACAACCACAATACTAAAATTACAGCAGTGGGAGAGACTTAAGGCTCAGTGAATGGCGCAAAACGTAAGCTTGAGAGTCCTTTGAGAAGGGAGGTCTCAGCAGGCTGGTGGGCTTTGGAGCCTCTGGGACTTAAGTTGGGGTTTGAAATAGCAAAATCAATGAACACTTCATGAGCACTTACGAAGCCAGGCATTGCGCTAGGTGCATACATGCATTTTCTTATTCAGTCCTCGCAACAACTGTGCAAAGCTCTTAGAAACCCAACTATGTCAGCATAATGAAGGGGAAGCTTACTTGTCCTCACATAAGAAGGAGGCCAAGAGCGGGCGGTCTGGGGCTAAGGCAGGTGCTTGAGAAAACATCAAGGCTCCAGCTCCTTCTAACTTCCTGCTCTACCGGCTTGGGTGTGGTTTTTTGTCCTCGGTATAAAGTCCTTGGCCGATCCACTTTGGACGTTACATTGGCATCCCAGCAGAAACATAAAACCACAAGTGGTGGGGCACCCGGGTGGCTCAGTCAGTTGAGCATCTGACTTTGGCTCAGGTCATGATCTCCCGGTTCTTGAGTTTAAGCTCCATGTAAGGCTCTGTGCTGTCAGCTTAGGATTCTGTGTCTCTCTCTCTCTGCCCCTCCCCTGCTCTCTCTCTCTCTCTCTCTTTCAGAAATAAACATTAAAAAACATAAATAAAACCACAAGTGCTAACAATGGAAAGAAAAACTTCCCTAGGTCTCCCCAGCAGACTTCAGACTTCTGCTCCGTTCCATTGGTCAGACTGTGTCACATAGAGACCCCGGCTGCAGGACTGGCTGAGGAAGGGAGGTGTTTTTGTTTTTATTATTTAGCCTGAGTACAGAGCTGCTTAGAAACTTCAGAGCTGTGTACAGAGGAGAAGGAGGGGAGTGGGTGTAGGATGGGCTGCTGGCAGGGCCTCTGCAGAGAGCACTGCCCCTCTCATTTTACACTTAAGAAAACCTAAGCATTAAGAGTTAAGTAACTTGCCCAGGGTCATATAGTTAATAAGTAGAAAAGCTGGACACACGCATAAGCAAGCTGATTCCGGAGCCTGAACTTTTAACCCCGTGCTAGGGTCTGAACTGGAGAGCGGAGGGAAAGGCACTCTGGGGCAAGGGGGACGGTGTTGACAAAGGTGCAGAGAGGGGCCCCATGTGTGAGTGAGGCCCTAAGGCTGGAACAGGGGAGCTACCCCAAGGCGTGGTAGGAGATAGGCTGGAACGAGTGGTTTGGGCTCATTCCATCTGCTTGGTTAGGTCTTCAGGGTCATGAGAATTGTCAGTCCTGAGATTGAAATAATGATAAAATACATAGGTGAGTGCTGGCAAGAAGTGAAAGCCTTGTCCAGAAGGCGAAAAGCCAAGTCAGCAAGTATGACCAGGGTCAGTTTATCAGGAGCTGCTAGATGTGAGCAGAGCCCAAACCCACAGTTCATGGCACATTCAACACTGAACTTGGGGGACTCTGGATCAGCAGCAGAGGTGTGGTCCAGGTCTGTTCTGGAGAACAGATGATTCCAGCTCCCTCAGAGCTGGAGGTCAGGGTCTGGGTCTGATGGTTTGGGGTCAGAGAGGTGAAGAACTGGACCCCTGGATATGACATGCCTAAAGCCTGGTTGGTTTTATGGCAATATTTGTACACTTGAGCACCTTTGGAACGTTACTGTCAGCCTCCAGAGTCGAACACTTAACTTTCGATAGGATGTGATGACACCAGACTATCAGAGCACCAAGGAAACAGAGAGAGATGTTTTCCATCGGAACTTACTGCTTTCAAATATTAGCTTTACCTTAGTTATCTCACAGGGTAACTGGAGTGAGGACACAAAGAGAAAGGCAGAATTCATAAGGAGGGGGCTCTTTCTGTAAAAGGACCAACCATATCAGGTTGAGCGCATATGCCTTTCTGTGTAGCTCCTGAGATGGAGCTTGTACCGTAAGACTTCAGGGTCATGTCAGGAGACATTATTTATGAGATGGGAGACTCAGCAAGCCTGCACACGACCACCCAGAGTGGGAATTTTCCACACTGGCAGTGTTTAAGCAGAGCCTCAGAGAGAGGTTTCAGAACTGTTTCCTGCACGGGGTTTGAGGACTTCAAGTTTACGTCTTTTATAATTGTACAGCATGATCATCTGAAATCGTCTGAATTTTAGGCTCTAAGTAGTTAATCTGAGAGCATGCTGCTCTGAGTTGGCTGCCAACCAAACAGTAGGAGAGGCTTTGCAGAACCTTCTTCCTCCTCCCACATGTTTATTCTTTCTTCAGTTGAAAAAGCCTAGCAGTTAAGGTAGTTTGGGAAATAGTTATAATGACATTTCTCCAGCAATCGAGAGAATGGAATTCAACTTTAGGTGTCACGCATTTATTTAAATGTACCAAGCCTCAGCACACATGTGCCTAGCCTTAAATGAAACCAGATGTACAGATGATTCTTGAATAATGTGGGGTTTGGGATGCCAACCCCCTGTGCAATTGAAAACCTGTGTATAACTTTTGACTCCCCTCAAAAACATAACTACTCACAGCCTACTGTTGACCAGAAGCCTTCTCAGTAACATAGTTGATTAACACATATTTTGTATATCATATGTATTATATACCGTATTCCTACAATAAAGAAAGCTAGAGAAAAGAAAATGTTGTTAAGATTGTAAGGAAGAGAAAATGCATTTACAGTACTGTATTTATTTTGAAAATCTGCAAATAAGTGGATCCATGAAGTTCAAACCCATGTTGTTCAAGGGACGACTGTACACACACACAAACACACACAAACACACACACACACACACATGTATTTACACGCACACATACATTTACAATGAGAAGTAAATTCACATTTATTACAGCAGTTGAACTCTCCAACTCTGGAACTGCTGAATTTGATCTCAGCTCCTCTACTTTCTAGAACCAAATCTGGTGGAAGCTACTCACCATCCAATCCAGGTGTGAGGATTAAACGAGCTGTGACCTATAAAAGACTTAGGATCATGACTGGCACATAAGAAATGATAACCATTACTGTGAACTGTTTAGAAAAACCCACTGAGAGCAAAGAAGAACTAAAAGTTACCCTTATACTAAAGGAGAACCACTGGTCATTCTGAGTATATCTTCCCAGTCTTTTTCATGTGCATGTCTTCTGTTTATTTTCACTCTGGTCTCAGTGAATTTCTTGTAAAGGTTAGATTTTTTTTTTTTGTCTTTTGCTTCTGGTAAAGGTTAGAATGTGTGCTTTAATGGTTAGATAATCCTGCACAAATACGCATTCAGGATTAAGCTATGCACCAAAAGGTCAAAACTTGCTTTAATAGTTATCTTGGAGTCATTTTTCAAAAAGGGACAAATATTTTGCCATTTTCCCATTAATTTTCTAATCAGAGAAAGTATATATTCTTCTATTGGTTGCTTTGTTTGAATGTTTATATTTTTTAGTTACATAACCACAGAGTATCTTAGGACTGAAATGGATGTCTATTTACACGACCTGTTTCAAAAGGGAAATAGAGTATATTAGGTGCTTTAGTTGTAAATTACTGATAAATTGCCAATAGTGTTTCAAATAGCTAACAGGTCCCTTTATCCATCTGATCTGCTCCTGCCTTCCTCCCCTTCCTTCCCAATGTAGAGAAGTCATTTTATTTAACATGGGTCTCTGCTCACTTATTTGTTGGTTAAGCGCCTGACTTCAGGTCATGATCTCGTGGTTCATGAGTTCAAGCCCCACATCAGGCTCTGTGCTGACAGCTGGGAGCCCGGAGCCTGCTTCAGATTCTGTGTCTCCCTCTCTCTCTGCCCCTCCCCCACTCATGCTCTGTCTCTCTCTCTCTCTCAGAAATAAACATAAATCTTTTTTAAAAAGCATACTGTTATACAAGTTAGAAAACTGAAGCACAGGGTGATAAAGTTCCAGTTTCCAGGAAGAACTGGAGTGGTGTATCCCTTATTTATTTCCTGTTCTCCAGAAGGAATATTCTCTACCTAATTTCTTCCCTTCTTCACATGAGGATTTCTGCAGGCTCAGGGACCATGTGTCTCATTGGTGAACAATATCACCCAGTAAGTACATGAGAAACAATGGGTGATGATGACAATGTGACTATGTTCTCTACAGTTCTAAGCTCTAAGTTGCATTATCAGAGCCTCCTGGCCTCATTTCCTTAAGCCCGTGGCCTTGTTGCAGCACTGAGTTACTGTGCTAACGGTAGCCTTCTTTCTCAACTAACCATTTGCTATATCCCAGCGCTTTCTGGAGTCAAGGACAATGCTCCTAGGAGGACTTAAGGTACAGAGGAAGTAGTTTTGTGCCTCTCAAACTAAACCATATAGATGATTATTTACCGCCTAAAAAGACAGCTGCTTCCACAGGCTGCTGTTTTCTTTATTTCTTTTTAGAAGGACGATTTTCATGACTGCTTGCACCAACTACTGGAAGGGTTAATAAGAAGAAAATAGCAGAGGAGAGCCTAGAGCTAAATTTGGGTGCTGGCTCTACATATTTTGTTGCTAAGATGTCTCCATGCTACCAGCATTACACTGAAACTGTGTTGTAGCAAACCCTAGTCTTAAAACTCCAAGAAAAACTGGGGTGCCAGGCTTCTATTTGGTATTTTCAGGGCATAAGAAGAGTAAAATCCCTTCTGCACCTAGACTTATACTGTTAATAAGTCAGAATTTAAAAGATACACTTACATAAGTTGATACATAAACCAGCAAAGAAAAGCACGAAGTGGAAGTATAATTTCCTCAATATACAAATAATCTTGGTAATAAATTTAAAAAGGTGACCCGATGAATAGTAAAATAGCCAGCTGGCATGTACTGGCATTTCACAGAAGAGGACCTACAGATGGTTAATACTATGGTCTGAATTGTATTCTCCCAAATTCATATGTTGGAATCCTCAATCCTAGCACCTCAGAATGGGACTATATATGGACACAGGGCCTTTGAAGAAGTAGTTAAGGTAAAATGATGCCATCCAGATGGGCGCTAATTCATCATGACCGGTGTCCTCTCAAGAAGAGATTAGGACGTGGGTACACAAGGAGGAAGACTGTACGAAGACGGAGAGAAAATAGCCATACAAACCAAGGAGAGAGGCCTCCGAATGAAATCAACTCTGCTGACGCCCTGATTTTGGACTCCTGGTTTCCAGAATTGTGAGGAAATAAATTTCTATCGTCTGAGCCACCCAACGTATGGTACTTTGTTACAGCAGCTCTGGCAAACTGATCGTTGGTAAACTTACAAATGATGAAATAAGCTCAAATTACACAACAATTTGATGGTGGAAACAAGTACTACCGTGTACTTTTAGGTGGGAGTATAATTTGAGACACTTTGCGGTGCAATTTGGTAATAACGATCAAATTTGAAAGATGCACTCCTTTGATCAACAATTTTACTTCAGGCAGAAATTATACGTCATGCACAAGTGCATATATTGTGTAAATATGGTCATTCGTTCGTAGAATGAAATTTTGTGCATTTTTCTTTTAAAAGAATGAGGTAACGCTATACACATTGACATAGAAAGATGTCTATGGTTTGAAAAGATGTCCATGATAAATTATTAAATTAAAAATAGTTGTGGGGGTGCTTGGGTGGCTCAGTCTGCGAGATATCCAACTCTCGATTTTGCCTCAGGTCATGATCTCACAGTCGTGGGATCAAGGCCTGTGTGGGGCTCTGTGCTAAGCATGGAGCCTGCTCGGGATTCTCTCTCTCCCTCTCAGTTTCTGCCTTTCTTTCTCTCAAAATAAATTAATAGACCTTGAAAAAAAATAGCTGTGAAACAGTAAGTAGAAAATGCCTATGTTTATTTATACCCAGTATATACTTTTTCACCTTTTTAGGATATAAATTAAGACCGCATTTCCTTTTTTGAAAAGTTGAAGTATTTTTAATGAACACTATATAAACCCACCTGGTCTGATATTATTATACTTAGTTATTCTGTCAGAAAATTCATGAGATCTGCTTTAAAATTTTATCAGAAACTCTTTAGATTTGAGAAATCATCAAACACAAGTCCTAGAAGACTTTTTGGTAGTACATACATATGTAAAATGGAAAGTGGCAAATTAAGACCACCATAAATTAATGTATGTTGTCTTGAAATATCCATTTAACTGAGATGAGAGGTGTGGTTCTCCTCTATGAACCTGGCTTCTTTGCAAACTGGATAGCATGTTAGACATGCTCTTGGAGACAGCTCTCCAAGTTTTTTTTTTAAGTTGATTTTTATTTATTTTGAGAGAGAGATAAAGAGCAAATGGGGGAAGGGAAGAGAGAGAGGGAGACAGAATCCCAAGAAGGCTCTGTGCTGTCAGTGCAGAGCCTGATGTGGGGCTCAAACCCATGAACTGTGAGATGATGACCTGAGCCAAAACGAAGAGTTGGACGCTTAACTGAGTGACCCACCCAGGTGCCCCAAAAGCTCTCCAGGTTTTAAGGAAAGTGGGCATAAATGGTTTTTGATAGTCAGTCTAAGGCATTGTTAGTTTTGGAAAGGAATTCATCAGATACAACTATGTTTTGGGTTTTTCTTTTTAATCTGGGATATGAAAAATGAATATTCACTTGAGTTTTACTGGGAATACTGCAGCTCTGATCATGGCAAATATTCTGGATAAGAATGAAGGAAATGATTTACTTCATTATGTTTGAATGCTCTTTGGGCTACAAAGGATTTCACAGGGATTTCAATGGAATCTCATAATTCCAGCATTCAGACTTAGTTCATACGTCTCAGGGAAAAATTCACCATTAATTTACACATCCCTTCAGCAAATATTTATTGTGGATCAGTAATTTATCAAGCTGCCCAGTGAATCTCTACTGTTGTGATTCAGAAGCCCCAAGGGCCATGAGAAAATGTGGCATGTTCCTAGTGCTTGTCTGGGACACCCGTCTCTGGTCCTTGTCATATTGCCTTATCAAGTATGTAAGAGCCAAGTACTGTCAACATTGCCTGTACAGGTGTCTGTCCAGCCATGGCTTCCAGATTACTCTTTTGATTCCAAACTCCCTGATTTTTTTTCTCTCTGCTCCTTTTTCCTAGTTCCATACCTGATTTTTTGAGCACTGACACTAGCTCCCCTTAGTCTGTTGACCTATTAGAGCCCTTACAAACCTCAGCTTCTGACTCAAGATTTTATCTTTATACGCTCCTTCAACTTTAGTGTTTCCTGAAGCTTTGAGTTGAAGATAGTCCAGTCAGCCCTACGTTCAAGAACTCTCATCTGCTGGGCTAGTGGGAAAATTATAAAGGTTAAGCGTCAATTATGAGAAAATATAAGAATAAGACCCAGAGTTGCATTTAATTTCAGATTTTGGGAAAACTAGATTGCACACTTGGGAAGAAATTCCATAAAATTTACTCCAGACACCAATCTAGACAATGGTATAGGGGCTGATCAATATTATTTTTTTAAGATTTTTTATTTTTAAGTAATCTCTACACGCAACGTAGGGCTCGAACTCACAACCCTAAGATCAAGAGTCACATGTTCCACTGAATGAGCCATCTGGGTGCCCTGGTCAATATTATTATAATGAAAAGTAATTGGCAGATTTGCAAGAATATTCTTGGTAAGAATATTCTTTTTATAAAAACAGTTTTCTAAAAGTTAATAGACTCACAGAAGGAGTCCTTGATCAAAGCCACACATTTAGTTGGAGTGCTGGTTAACTACGATATCAGTGTGCTTTTTCTTCCCTGAGGACTGGGGGCATACCTACCTATAGTACAGGGCAGATGGTGTGAATCAGAACACCACTTTCCCACATGATCTCTGTCTAGTGTGGCTGTAGTTGACTCAAGAATCTCCTTAGTGCTTCTCTAAGCTCAACAGCTGTGTGTGTTAGAGCCCCAGTGAAGCTATAGTTAGGTGGACACCTCTCTAAAAACACAAAAATACTTCTCCAAGGCTTAAAAAAAACCTGATGAGAAACACTACTGATATTTTTAAAGATAAGCTAAAGTAAGTGAATAGAACATTGATTTTTCAGAGTATGTGATTCTTAACAGGTCACAATAATGTTAAAATTCCATGTTAAATACTTTAAAAAATTAGCTAATATGTTATTCCCTATTTTTCAAACAATGAATGTTTTAAAAATCATGAATACTAACCTCATTGTTCCCCCCAACTCCCCCAACAACTATGCTTTTAAAAAAACTAAAAATTCTTCTACCAATTAGCAAATGCGTTAATAATACTTAAATACATAGCTGGTTTTTCATTGGTCAAAACACAAACGTCATACTCTATGAATGTGGTGTTTCCTTAATTCAGGGGATTATGTCACTTGGGGGCCATCTGATGCCCCTACATGCTTCTTGCATGTTTGTGCCAACACCGTGTCCCGTGAGGAGCTGTGGGCACCAGCTCTGGCTTTGACAAGTTTGTTTATTTTAATTAATAGCATCCTATTTCAAGCAAAATTTGTCTCTTGTTTGTTACCTTTGGATGTGCTCAGTCCCACGTGAAATTTGTCACCATATAGTTACCTCCTTACCTGCATTTATGTTTGATACAGCAAACAGTTCTCAGATCTGTAAACTTGTGAGATTGAAGAAAAGCTCCCTTCAAAGCAGATCTCAGTCTCATATGAATCGCGAAGGATCAAATTAGTCCTTATCTAATCAGAGCTGCTGTTCCCATGCCTTCCTCTGACTACTGTTCTTATTTATCTTCTTTACTTTGAAAACATCTTGCGTTTTCCTAGGCATCCCTTCCATATCAGTGGCTTATCTTTCAACATGGATGCTCAAACAATATTAGATTTGGAACAATGCGTAGGGTGAAGTCTAAAGCACCTTCTAGTACATGCAAGGGAAAGGACCTTTTAGTAAATACAAGGGAAAGGAAGAATCATACAGGTCAATTGGTGCTATTTTCCAAGATATTTCCCTTTGCATGTAAAACCCCCACCTAACACTCAAGCTAAGGGGGCTAATACTTTACATAGGCTCTTCATGTAGCAATAATACTTTCACTTTCTCATATATTGAGACATCAGTGTTTTACAAATGCTAATGGATCAATGCTGTATTATCACCTGCTGTAGCTAATAAACTCATTTATAGAGTCACAGTTCATAGCTCTTCTCTCTTTTAAGTGTATATTGGACTCAGATTCATAGGGTCCTATTCTCCATGGAAATTACCTACTACCTATAAAAGGATGAGCATGCTTATTCAAACTTGGACCTAAATAAATGCATCAACATTCTGGGGCCAAATAATAAGGATGGGGAAGAATGAGATAGTATGCAGAGAGATCATTAGGATAAAATTGAACTTGACAGAATGCAGTCGATGAACTTAATGTTCCATTGTGTGCTGGTGGCTGGAGCAAATGGTCAGATTTTAATCATTCATACAAATTGGAACAAAAAAACTTTCTAGATGGTGCTGTGGCCAGGTCTGCTGGGTGCTCTGAAGTAGAGGGTAAAATAAAAAGGGTCTGTTGAACTTGCTTGAAGTGTACTAATCTAGCATGCTGGCCTATCTGTAGGCTGGGTTTAATGCTGCTTTTTTCATTTCCAACTTTCCAACAGAACCTTGCGCATGCAGCCATTAGGACATTGTCACACTTTACGGTTTTGTTTTGTTTTTGTTTTTTTTCTGTTTGCTTGTATGTCTACCCTATTAGATTTTGAGATCCTTGAGTATAAGAGAACTTAGGAGCATTGTAAGGGAACTTAGCATTGTGCCTGGCGTAAGCACCTAATTAAATGTTTAATTTCATTTGATTTAATGTAATTTAACATCACAGAAAGGTTTGTTTGAAAATTCTGTTTTCTTTTTCTTTTTAAAGTTTGTTTATTTTGGGGCGCCTGGGTGGCGCAGTCGGTTAAGCGTCCGACTTCAGCCAGGTCACGATCTCACGGTCCGTGAGTTCGAGCTCCGCGTCAGGCTCTGGGCTGATGGCTCAGAGCCTGGAGCCTGTTTCCAATTCTGTGTCTCCCTCTCTCTCTGTCCCTCCCCCGTTCATGCTCTGTCTCTCTCTGTCCCAAAAAAATAAAATAAACGTTGAAAAAAAAAAATTAAAAAAAAAAAAAAAAGTTTGTTTATTTTGAGAGAGAGTTTGAGAGAGAGGATCCCAAGCAGGCTCTGCACTGTCAGTGCAGAGCCCACGCAGGGCTTGATGAGATCACGACCTGAGTTGATACGAAGAGTTGGACACTTAACTAACAGCCACCCATGCGTCCCCAAAATTCTGTTCTCTTAACAATGCTGACTGGTCCCAGTTTGCTTGGCACAGAAGAGGCTGAGGCTGTTAAGGATGGATTGGTTCCCTGCAAACATCCCCGCCCCCCACCCCCAGTCTTCTCCTTTTGCCATCTGGGGTTTTAGACACACGCTGACCTGCACTCACAATCCTGGGTACTTGGCTGTGTAGCTAGAGGCACATCTGGAGGGAATCCTTTTGGGGCAGGAGGCAGCTGCTAAGCCACTTGTAAAGGAGGGAGGGGCTGGTAAAATTTCTTGCTGCAGACAGACCCAAGATGACTACTCAAATAATCTGTCAGGGAAATGAGGTACAGGGGGGACAATCGGCTTTAAACAAAGATTTTTGACAAAAGTCTTTCAAAAAAATGAGTCTGTATATTTGCTTTTTTATTCCCTGGAAAAACTAGGCATTTCTCAAAGGGATCTGGGACCCAAAATAGCACTACTGCTTAGTTTGAGTAAACAGTTTGGCTTTCAAAATCAAGCTTCTAATTTGATAAATTTCTTTGTGGGAAGGCTGACATCTGAGCCTCTTTGTATTCACCCCTGTGTGGTACAATAGTACTCAGTACACAACAATCAATAGGGGTTTGTTTGGGAAAAATACATTAATAGTATAAGCAAGGCTTACTTGAAAACCAGGGCTACCCAGGGATGACATTTGACGTTGCTCCTTACCTTATACCCCATGGTGTGCTCACGTGTAGCAGTTATTGGGAAGCGTTCACCCCCTTCTGAAAGAGTAAGAACTTTCCATTTAATTTGTGAAAAATGTGAAATGTCTATATCCTTTTCCATGCTCAACTTCTACCACTAAAATTTTTTATCTGTATGGTACTTATATTTGTAAATATTTCCCATTCAATTCTTAAATGCTTCTGTGGGATCCACAGGTCTTACAGGGAGTTCAACATCTGTTATAATATACTGAGGCTTGGTTTGCCTCTGCTAGGAGGTTTAGTTTCTTGTTCCTTTCCTTAAATGAAAAAGAAGAGAGCAGAGATCCTGTGAGATCCCACACAGATCCAAGTTTTAAACATAGTAAAATAATCCAAGCAACTCTGTAACCGCAGGAGAGGGAAAGATTTGAAACAGCAGGTGACTTTTGTAACAAAGCTCACACAGTCTGGGTTAGGCTAACCTGGCCACAACAGAGCAGAAGGAAAAATCAGATTTTTTTTTTTTTTTTTTTTAAAGCAGCAGCAGCTTAACTTGCTGGCTCAGCAAATGTTTTTCCCTATTATAGTTTGAAAAAGAACATGACTTGGAGGCCCTTTTACCCTTAGTCCTTCCTCCCGCCCCCGACTGTACCATTAAATCCTAGATACTGGGGTGACTAAAAAGGATAAGGAATAAATCAATAATCACAAAAAAGTTTCCCCCCATTTTATGCCTGGCAGCACTTGCTGCTTTCTTTAAGTTGATTGTAACAACCAGTTCAGGGGTTTGCTCTGCTTGCAAGGTCACAGCCAGAGGGGGGCAGTGAACTTTGGACTACAGCCCAGGAGAGAGGTAAACAACAGGACTATAAATATCAGGGCTTCTGGCTGTGGAGCTGCGGAGCTGAGCAAAGAGAAAGGAAGCAGGCTGATCCGAAGGGGTTGTGTAAGTAGGAACTTTGTGTTCTCCAGTATTTCTTTTAGAGTCTGGTAAATAATTTGATTTTGAGTCTGATAAAATGTTTCTGTCCTTACAATAGATTTTTTAAAAAAGAGAGATAGGTAAAGTGATAAAAATAATACAAAAGAAAGAACAAAAGGGTCTGGACTTGGGTGTGGTGGGTGGAGGTCCGCAGCCCTTTGCTGATTTCTGCCCTGTCTTGTGCCTCCGGAGGATAGAAGATGGGAGCAGAGGAGGCTGGAAAAATCAGTTACTCTGCAAAGAGTTGTGATGTTATAGAGACAGTTTTGCTTGTTTAAGCTTAAATGTCTCCCACTGCAATGCAGAGTGAGAACTCTAAGGAGAAATCAGCCCGTGGGTTTGAAGAGCAGAGGCTGAAATAAGGCCATTCTACAGTGCTGTAGAAACGTCCAGGGATACTGTGAGGAGTTTCAGGAAACAAAACAACAACAACAAAAAAATCCCTGGCGGCAGGGAAAGCAGGTTGGGTCCACTGGGCAGAAGTGGTTGCCCTTAAAAGAGTTCAAACCCATGTCAAATCAGGTGGCCTGTGATTAAGTGCAAAGTTTTGCAGTTTACAAGGTGAGTGGGTACTTTTAGGTGAATGAGGAAGGAGCTTCAGATGCCAGTTTGAAGTTAAGGGAGAAAGTTTCTGCATATTCTGCCTTTTAATGGGGGAGTTTTAAACAAATGGTAGTCTGTATGTGGCCAGAAATCTAGTTCTGTGATTGAAAAGTGGTGAGATTAGTGAAATTTACAAATACTTTCAACAGCTTCTAATAAATCCTATTTAGTTATTTATAGATAGATATAACTATAATCAAATGTTTATTATGCAAAAAAATGATCTTAAGACAAAGTTGAACGGCCTATTGAATATAACAGAAGAGGAAAATTTGCGAGTGTGAACACTGTAACCCACTACCCTTTATGTCTTTTTTCATCAAAAAAACTAAATGAAGGGAATAAGGGAAAAAGCCTTTTCATTTATATTTGCTACTTAGCCACTAGAAAGGGTATGCAAAAGTGAAAGGGTATGGCAGAGTGAGGAAACCAAGCGCTGAATTTATGCTGAAGCTTCTATAGTTACTGAAATTCTATTCTAGAAAGTAGGGGAAATCTCTCCATCCTAGTAAAAAACCAAACAGATTGAATTGAATTATTTTGATGTTCTCCTTGCCATCCCAGGGCATAAACAAACAAAACCCTGGCTACTATAGTTATTAAAGGTGATCTACCTCATAGCTAAGAGGTCATGTTTTGGATTTAGCAGAACTGGTTTGAATCTAGTTTCTTTGGTGACCTAATATCTGTGTGGACTTGGGCAAGATGCCTAAACTCTCTTGGCCATGTTTCTTCAGCTGCAAAAGGGGGGTAATGGTCATATAGTTCTAAGGATTAACTGACATGATAAAAAAAAACAAAACAAAACTGCTTAGCACCACCTGTATAGAGTTCTGTAAATGCTCAATGAGCAGTAGCCATAATAAGGATAATTGTGTCACCAGTATAAATACGATCCTAAAGAAATTTGCCAGATTTAGTCCAGATATATCCTCTCTTTTTTTAAATATTAGAATTTTAAAAAACAGTAGAATAGTTGGGATGGCCTTAATCATTTGATTTATCTCTCTCTCTTTAAGTTAGGCTCTTGGATTTTGTGATATTAAATGATATGAAAGATAGTCAAGTTTTAAAAATTCTATACTTATCAGTGCACCAGATCCCAAATCAATCTGATTCTAATCTTTCTACTCCCATCTTAATTCTGGGCTCACTCTAACTTATCATTAGCTGCCTACTAGCAGCTATCATTAGCTCCCTCCTCCCATCGCTCCCCCCCCCCCCCCAAAGTACTTTTACTTTCTTATCCCAGATCAGTGCCTGAAAATGTGTCAACTTCCTAGTTCTGGAATGTTGCCCTGATCTCTCTCCACAGATTCTTACATCAGAATAAGCCTGTTCCTGGGTTTTTCTTTTTCTGCTCTTCTCTGCTGAATGTGTTCCTTGTTTTCACTACCTGTCTATAGTTCACCTGTTTCATGTGTACCTCTCTGCTGAGAGCCCTAGTCTGGGGAATATTTCTAGTCAGATATTTAACTTTTCTACTCAGAGGTACTTACCCAAGAACGTGCCATCTAGTCACAGAAATTTCTTGAAAGTAATGGTAGCCAATAAATAGACTGAGTGTGAATTGCAGTGGGTCTTAAATGGTTGAAGGGGTCGTGATTTGTGACATTTCTCCTTGGTCAGTCAGGCTTTTTCCTTTGGTTCCTATCTATCTTGGATGTGGTAGTAACATTTTGGCAGGCAGTTTTATACCTGAAAAGATTCAAATCCTTTAATATTCACATACAGCTAGACTTTAAAGAATAAGAAGAACAAAAGGGATCCGGACCCAAGAGACTTATAAATACAGAAGGCTTGAACATGAAGAACTAAGGGCCCCATATGGGCCACCTTCATGTTGGTAAACTGCCCTTACAACCTCCTCTTTCTTCCGGGGTTCTCTTTCCATGCTGGCTCTTTTCATTTCTGTGCAGAATCCTCTACTTACCCTTTCCTTTCTTAGATTGGTGGAGGACAGAAAGCAGCAATCAGAACTTGGTGCATTTTAAATAAAAACAAAATCACGTCTGCAGAATGTTATTGGGTTATAGAGGGCACAGTCTCAAAATTTTTCTAAACATGTATGTTCTCCTAGAGAAATACTGGGCTGCCTGTTCAGGCAGATTTCCATAGCATGCTTACTAAAGTATCTTGTCAGGTCAGATAGTTAAGAGGTGCTTTGACAACTCCCTTGCCTCTGGCTGATTTTTTACTCCTTTTGGGAAGATTTGATGCAGGAAGGCCCAACATGATCAATGAGCCCAGCAACACTGGGATAGAATCCATGGGCTAGATAGTGATAGAAAGGGGGACTGTACTGGCTGTATTTCTAGAAATTCCTGGCTATGACTGTGAAGTCACCTGTGAAGATGACAGCAAGGTTTCCTCTTTTACAGGACAACCCCAGCAATGTGGAAAAGCCTGGGGCTTGCCCTGGCTCTCTGTCTTCTCCCATGGGGAAGAACAGAGAGCCAGGGACAAAGCTCTTTTTGTAAGCAGCCTCCAGCCTGGAGCATAAGGGATCAAAATCCAATGCTAAACTCAAGTGGTTCCGTGACCGTGGTTGCTCTTCTTCAAGCCAGCTGATACCTGTGCATCCTGCAGGCATCCAGGTGAGCTGGTTTCAGTGGTCTAGGATTTCTCAAGGGGAAAGCTATTAAATACATGATACATACATACATAAAATAAAATAGAAATGGAAAAGATGTATTTATTAAGTCACATTTTATAAAGAAGAGATATGAGTAAGTAAAAAAAAAAGTCGTAAGAGAGTTTCATGTAAAAAAAGAGTGAGGAGAGAGAAGTCACTAATGAATTCAATGAGATTTTTCCTTTTTTTTTTGTATTTTTCCCAAATACTTTAGATTGGAAGACCTGAGAGTAAAACTGGAGCAAGCAGGATATTTGAACATCTCTTATGTTGTTGTTAATCATCAAGGACTCTCTTCTCGATTAAAATATATGCATCTTAAAAATAAGGTTTCAGAACATATTCCTGTTTATCAACAAGAAGAAAACGAAACAGATGTCTGGACTCTCTTAAATGGGAAAAAAGATGACTTCTTCGTATATGACAGGTGTGTATACACACACACATGCACACACACACCCCAAATTAAAAGATGCCTTCTTAGCATTTAATTTAATAGTGATTTAAAATAAGACATCTTCTTTTGTTTTATTACCAAGTACTCAGAGTGAGCTATTAAAATGGTTTTAATGTTTTATTTCACAAACTGACTTTCTTCTGTGCAAAAGAATTCACCATTCTAGTAGGGAAATACAGAAAATTGACTATAATCGCCCCCCCTCCCCGCAATAAATTAGCATTCTGCCTGAATAAAAGGATCAATTTGTGTATCAAGTACAATTCAAACCTGAGAATTTGCAGAATAACTACACTTTGCAGACCACTTTTTTATCTTTAATCTGATTAATAATTTAAAGGTTACACACCTGAATTTCTGAACTATAAAGTGTTAATCATTTAGATCTAGTCTGCATGAATCTGCTTTTGATTCCATGAATAAATAAAACATTTGTATCTTAAGGGAACCTCCATGTTTACATTATTTGATATTACCAACATTTTTAGTTGGTGCTGTTTTCTTTTGACTCTTCAGAAATGGTGAGGCATACTCTGGTTAGACCTAAGCCCTACTTCATCTTAACTCTAAATATTGTTAATATTACATACTCTTTTAGGACTGCAAACTTCTAATTTAGACAGTTGCAAAGTGTAGCTCTTTGATAGTCACATAATATTATATATCCTGGGAAAAATGTGGGAAAGAAGGACATTTCAACTCCACTATTTCTGAGAATGCTGAGTATTATAATTCCATTTCTTTTATTATGCTGAAATTTTTGTTGCATCAGACATATTTTTAAATAAATGGGCTATTGGCCAAGACTTGAGGATACTGTAATTTTTTGTTGTGTGGAATTTGTGCTGCCATAGCAGTTATGAAAACCTCATGTGATTTGCAGAGCCTGATTTATGGTAAGGTAGTGGTTTGTGCATTCATAGAATTTATAAGTCTATACCAAATTGTTTTTGACCAAGTCACAATGACTTATGTATTTTGATATAATTTATAGTGGCATATCTAGAAGATTTCAAAACGCTGGTATGAGACTCCCGGTAGTCTTGCTGTGACCTAACCTGATATGTGGTGCCAGGGAGCTCACTTGAGACCCCATTCAAGGAAGTTTATTGGAGGTGTGAATGGGTCTTAGTTATAAGACCATTAAACCAATAGCACCTATCCCAAACTGCTTGAGTATGATCATGATACAGAAAATATTGTAATGATATGTAATGATAAATGTAATGTTTGCCCTTTTTTTTTTAGATGTGGCCGTCTTGTATACCATCTTGGTTTGCCTTACTCCTTCCTAACTTTCCCATATGTAGAAGAAGCCATTAAGATCGCTTACTGTGAAAAGAAATGTGGAAATTGCTCTCTCATGGTATTTTATTTTTCTCAATTATTTCTCCTGGGAGAAAAGAGAAAGTCCTTTAAGAGTTATCTAAATAAGTTAATATTTCATGATCAATTAGCTAAGCAATGTTTCTGTTGGTATACTAAAAATAAACAACAGTCATTTTTATAATTACTTCCTATTATGTAACATACACCGTAAGACATTTTTTTCAAGATCCGTATTGCTGCTTTTATCTAGAAGGAGTTTATAAAACAAAAACCAACATAGATGGCATATTTCAGATACCACCAAATGATGTTGGGTGTGTTCAAAATGCCTAAAGAATTCAGCCAACATAAAATATTATTGTAGTACCCTGAATGTGTTCACACGAGAGCATAGTGATGGCAAAGCTTATTCATGGCATTACCTGAAATGGAATTGAGGCCCAGATAGTTACTTACTATATCAAAGATCTAAGACTGCAGCTTTCCCATGAAGCCCTTACACTGTCTGCCCACTCTGCAGTCAGAATTACTGCATTTATTTCACAGTGGAATAAGTTTTCTACTTGTTATTGATATTTTTCTCCCAACAACCATGAGAATATTTACTCCTTTTTATGAGAAGCTCTACATTTAAGTATTGTTTATAAAAAGATACTCAAGGAATTGATTTTAATTTATATTAACTAGACTCCCCCCTTCCCATATTGAAAAGGAAAACAATTCCAAACAATGTTTCCTTAATAGGGAAAATTGGCAAAATTTGAACTCAGGTTTAAAAATAGTTCTGCATTTTATTTGAGAGCTATACATCCTTCAGATTTTTCCAGTTGTAAAGAAGCCATCTCGATTTGTAATGAATTATTTAATTAATTAATTTAGTTGTGGAGCACAACAGGTTAATTACTCTAGTTATATAATTTTTCACATTTTAATCTTCATTATAATCCTATGAAGCTTAGTCTACTCTTTCTAAAGATGGGGAGACAGAAGTAATGCAAATAAAGTATTAACTCAATGTCTGACTTCTACTAAGTATGTAATAAATGCTAGTTATATTGATTCCTCATATTCTGGGACTATTTTGCATTTTTGCAAATGCCTAATAGTTATAAATATACCCCGTTATATTGAAACAAAGGCAGAAACAGTCCCATAACATGCTTAAAATTTATGAACCTCTTGTAAATAGGATATACCATATATATCTGATGTGCCAAATCAAATTGGAGTTTTCCTTTTTCATTGTATCCTAGATGCCATCAATTGTAGGACACATTATTTTATGTACTATTTTAAAAATGCTGTCAGCTAAGGTAGGACACTGTTACAACACCATCAATAATAGGATGCATTCTGATTTTAAAGATATTAAAATGTGAAAAAAATACATTGCAGGATCAATAAAACCTAGTAA
Organism: Neofelis nebulosa; assembly: GCF_028018385.1. Classification (NCBI taxonomy): domain Eukaryota; kingdom Metazoa; phylum Chordata; class Mammalia; order Carnivora; family Felidae; genus Neofelis; species Neofelis nebulosa. The sequence continues at coordinate 34,941,246 of NC_080782.1, read as the reverse complement.
TCCGTTTCAGAAACTAATTAGACCGCTACTGTCAACTTTTGAACATTTAGAACATTACATAGTATATTTTAAAAATTTATCAAGTTGTTTATAAGCTTTTAATCAAATAACATTAAATACTCAAAAGGAAACAAGCGACAAAACTAAAAGGCAGCCTGTGGAATGGGAGAAAATAGTTGCAAATGACATATCCGATAAAGGGTTAGTATTCAAAATATATAAAGGACGTCTAAAACTCATCACCAAAAAAAAAAAAAAGAATAATTCAATTAAAAAATTGGCAGAAGACATGAATAGACACTTTTCCAAAGAAGACATACAGATAGTCAACGGACACATGAAAAGATGCTCAACATCACTCATCATCAGGGACACACAAACCAAAACTACAATGAGATGTCACCTCACACCTGTCAGAAGGGCTAAAATCAACAACACAAGAAATAACAGGTCTTGGTGAAGATGTGAACAAAGGGGAACCGTCTTATACTGTTGGCGGGAAGGCAAACTGGTGCAGCCACTCTGGAAAACAGTATGGAGTTTCCTCGGAGAGTTAAAGATAGAACTACCCTATGACCCAGCAATTGTGCTACTAGGTAGTACTAGTATTAGTACTAATTCAAGAGGATACGTGCACCCTGATGTTTATAGCAGCATTGTCCACAATAGCCAAATTATGGGAACGGCCCTAGTGTCCGCTGATTGGTGAATGGATGAAGATGTGGTGCATATACAATGGAATATTACTCAGCCATAAAAAAGAAAGAGATCTTGCCATTTGCTAAAGATGTGGATAGAGCTAAAGAGTATGATGCTAAGTGAAATAAGTCCGAGAAAGACAAATGCCATATGATTTCACTCCTATGTGAAATTTCAGAAAAAACAAATGAGCTCACAGGGATAAAAAAGAGAGGCAAACCAAAAAACAGATTCATAATTACAGACAACAAACTGAGGGTTGCGGGAGGGGAGGCGGGCAAGGGGACTAGGGTAAATAGGTGATGGGGATTGAGGAGTGCACTTGTCATGAGCATCAGATGATGTGCAGAAGTGTTGAATCACTATGGTGTACACCTGAAACTAATATTACACTGTATGTTAATTAATAGGAATTTGAAGAAAAGCTTAAAAAATAGCATGAAATTCTCAAAAGTAATTCAGAAATAACCAAAAACTGTACCACTTAATAGTTGTATGCAAAAATCCGTGGAATTTTTAACCTTTCAAAACACGGAACCATACCGCTTAGAAAATCAGTTTGAGAGATGAAAAAGACTCACTAAATTTATTTATAAATCACTTTAGGGTAAAGGTTTCATATTATATTGCGATATCTATAAGCTTTGAGCTTATATTCGTAGGCACACAAGACAATAAAGACTTGGCAGCAAATTAACTAGATTGAGGCAGAATGGGATTGTATGCCCAGTGGAAGATGGGCAGTAATTTGCTACTTGCAGCTGCCAGCTCAACAGTAGGGACACAGTAACAAGACTGGTGAATGGTGAAGTTCAAAACATTTCCTGGCATAAGCTGAGGCGTGAAAAACTGATTTTCAGCAGAGTTTATTGGCATTTTTGAATTAGAAATTAGTTTGCTTCAGAATAGAACATTAAGTATGAATATAATATTAGAAGTATCCATGTAGTTCAGCTGCTTTTAGGATTTGATATTTGTTTGACTTTACTGCAATCGATGTAAGTTCTTTTAACCAGTTTATTTAGTTTTGCTTCTGCAGATGTAAATATAGTGGTTTGGCTTTCTTTTTAAGCCTTCTGTATCTCTTAAATTCTTCTTCAGGGTTCTTAAAAATCGGGGAAACGCTCTTGATAAGAAAAGGAAGATTTGAATTCTGCTATTGATTTAACCAGTATAGAAGCTTAGGCGAACTGCTGAATTTTATTTATTTATTTATAAATTTTTTTTTTAACATTCTTATTTATTTTTGAGATAGGGAGAGACAGAGCATGAACAGGGGAGGGTCAGAGAGAGGAGGACACAGAATCTGAAACAGGCTTCAGGCTCTGAGCTGTCAGCACAGAGCCCGATGCGGGGCTCGAACTCACGGACTGTGAGATCATGACCTGAGTCGGAGTCGGCCGCTTAACCGACTGAGCCACCCAGGCGCCCCTGAACTGCTGAATTTTAATTGTCTTGTGCTTTGTTTTATCTATTTGCAAAACATTAATGTTAATTCCTTTGGAAGATGCTTGAGGATTCTCTGATTAAATGCAAACTTTGCACAAGAAGAACTTTATGTATGATTGGAACCAAATTTTAATAAAAAGTTTGGGTGTTGAAACACATCAAAATTTTATCTCATTAACATGATGTTAGAAAAACAAAGCCAGTTTAATCCTAATTACTTTGAATTTTATATATGTTAGCTTTACAAAGAATTTTTTGTGCACAGCTCCTAAATCTACAAATTTGTTGAAAAATGATTCATAAATTTGTTCTAGACACCGGAAGATGAGGACTTCTGTAAAATTGTATCTTCAGCTACCGTGGGAAATACAACTGAGGCTCCACAGCCACATCACCACCACGACCATCACCACCATCACCACCATCATCACCATCATAATCATGAGCATGGGCATCAGCATCATGGGAATGGTGAACTTGCAGAGAACCAGCAACCAGAAACACCAGATGCCCCTGGGCACCCCCCTTCTCAAGTCCCTCATAACCACCACAAGCACAAGGACCACCAAAGACAGGGCCATCCAGAGGACTGAGATATGCCAGCAGGCAGTGAAAGTTTACAACTTTCTGTCCCACCAAAGAAGCTCTGACGAAAGAGATGTATAAATCAATTACACTGCAAATTGCCCAAAGATTCAGAGTTGGCTCCTAGCAGCTGATGCTGACACTGACGACATCTGATATTTGAAAAAACAGGGTCTGCAATCACCTGACAATGTAAAGAAAACCTCCCCTCTTTATGTAGCTGACAGGGACTCTGGGCAGAGGAGAACGTCATTGAATCTTGACAGTGACGTTTGCCTCCAGCTGCCTGACACGCAATTCAGCAGCCCAAGCCCACAGAGGCCAGCACCAATTGAAGCTGAGAAAATAAGGCCAAAATGTGAAAATGACCTTCATACTAAATATTTTAAATAGGATTTTACTCCCCAAGTCAGTCTAGACAATTTCGTTTCCAGCATTTTTATATGCTACCTAATTAACAATGATCTAAAACTAAGAATTGGATTTGTACAAAACATGGGGAAATCTATTATATTGGCTCCCAAATTTTAAAATTTAAGTCAAAGAAATTTTGACCTAAACCAAATTTTTATTATTTTATTATAAAGGTGATTGCAGCACTTGGTTAATATGTTTTTCTTTTTCTTTTTCCAGCATTCTACTTGTATTAATGAGAACAGAGACATAAACTATGACCTAGGGGTTTCTGTTGGATAGTTAGCAATTTAGAATGGAGAAAGAACAACAAAGACATGTTTTCCATTTTTTTCTTTACTTATTTCTCAAAAAATACTTGTCTTTTTAATCTTACATTTTTAACTGATTAAATCTTATAAAGAACTGCCTTTATAATTCTTTCAGGTTCCAGAAATACTGACACATGAATATTTTGCTGTGACTACATTTTAAATACCCATTTATACTTTGTATGTCTAAGAGTCATAGTCTTGATTTTTACTATCACATATGAATGAAACTCTTATGTCTTATTTTCTTTATCTAGCATTATTATATCATACTGTTTAAAATTTGAGATAGTCTGTCTTGAAAGATGTAATGGAGAAGGTAAATGAATGTTGTCTGTCTCTTGATTGCTTAGAAAGTATTTCCATAGTCAATGATGGTTCAATAGGTAAACTACGTGCTATAAACCTGAACTCCTCTATGGTTAATACTATTAAGCAAGAATGTGGTACACACAGTTGGCCAAATGTGGATTTGTTTAAATAAACTCAATTTAAAGTGTTTAAAGCGATCTTTTTTTCATTGTTATTATTTAGGTAGTATGTTATATTAATGACAGAAGTGGCATTTTCAACTGCTTTTAAAGAAATTAAGTAGCAACTAATGAATTTACTGTCATACTCAAAACCGTCTACGCTTAGGGCAGGATCCTTTGTCAAAAGGTTTAAGTTGCGAATCTTTGTCAACAGAGAGACGTTGCTCTAAATTGCGAATGGTATTACGAAGAACTGCAATCTCCTTGTTTTTTTCTTCTTGAAGATGTTGAAGCTTCTAAATAAAGCAGCAAAAAATTTGTTACTGCAACTCAGAAATAGTAAGATTAAATACAAGAAGCAATAAAACAACAAAAACTACATTTCTGGTTTAAGTAGATTAAAAAAGCTTGTTTTGAAAGGTTTATGATTTTATTTTTATGAGGCTTACGGGGTACAACTGGAATAAGGATATTAAAACATATTTTAGCACCATTTGTTTTAGTTTATTCTCTTTTTTGTATATAGCTTGAAGTTATGAATCATAAAGTAGGAGTTGAACAATAAAAAAAAATACTACCTAAGTGCCTAAATAACTTCAGAATAGTAGGTCAGCCTTAGTTCAGAACAGATCATGGAATTCCTTACATGACCAAAGATCAGAGGACTTCTCTAATGTTTTAATTTACTGCTAAACTTTACTATGTCTTTAAATTTTTTAAAGTTTTATTTATTTTTGAGAGAGAGAGGGAGAGAGGGAGAGAGGGGGGGAGAGAGGCTCAAACTCGTGAACCACGAGATCATGACCTGAGCTGAAGTTGGACACTTAACTGACTGAGCCACCCGGGCACCCCTAAGATTTACTATTTTAAATTGAAAGTGACTTTTAAATATTATTCAAAACCTAGTATCTTTCTGGTTGTGTGATATATTTTAAGAAAAACTGTTAAGTATATTGTTAGTAAATACTAGATAGCTTTTATAGAAACACCCAGAACATTTATTTTCTTAACACAATGGCTATGGAAAAAAATCTCACATACCCTTCTGTAGATACTCTGTGGCAAAACAGTAGAATCTGCATAGGATTTTGATTTAGTTTGAACTCTTGCTAGTTTGGCATCAAACTGAATCAAGTTTAAAAAGAAAGTCATTGAGAACATTCTAGTTAAACAACTGCTTCTATAAATATAAGTATAATCCATTATATCTTTTAACATGTAATCTCTAATTTAAGTATATTCTCTGTACAATACAATATAGAGAAGTTTTTCTTTAAGAAACAGTTTTTAAGAAAGAGCAAGGAACACCCAAACAAGATTAACCTTGCTCCATGTTAAAATTTCCTGGGGAGCTTTTTAAAAGTACCAAATACCTGGGCACTACCTTAGAGATTCTGGGATGGAGTCAGCATTATCTTTTTAAGACATTAAAAAGATAGATGATAGATGATTCTATCATGCAAGGCAAAGAATCTAGATAACTAGGGTTGAGAATCTAGTTAAAGATGGATAAAAATATTTTCACGTTACTGTGAGTATCCTTTTGTAAAGAAATGTAGTATAGTCAACAGTCATGGGATAAAAACTCATATACTCTACTGTAAAAACTTTGAGACTAAGTGGTAGAATCTGGATATAATTTTGTTGATTCAGTCTGAACTCTTACTATTTTGACACTAAACTGAATCAGGTTTAAAAAATTCTCATAAGTCATTCTTACAGGTCATATATACATATATTTTTTGCAAAATCTTTCATTATAATTCTTCCCTTTGGGTTGAGTTCAGTGTAGCCTCTCTGTGGTCTAAAAACAAACTCTGTGAGATCGTGTTCTGGTTTGAGGAGGAAAATGGATAGCTACAATGAAGACGAGGAACAAAAAGAGTTGTGTGCATCAGTGTAAACCACAGATTTGGGCTCCACCAGAGACAGGGCACAGATGGCAAACAAAATGCACATTTTCAATCAATGGATTAGAAGTTGATGGTAGAACCTGAAACATGGCTTATTGTTTCTCAGTTGGCTATCCAGACCTCTCTGTGGGTTGTGGGCACACTTGACCAGAGACAGTAGCAGCAGCAAAATGCCTCTCAAGTCAACATCAGTTCCCTTTTGCTCAAAGATTATACAGATTTCAACACTGAACCTCACCAAACACCCCAGAGATACCAAACTTCCATGAACGTGAATAGTAAGTTATCTTTAATAACTAAACTGGGGAATTCTGACAACATAAAGTAAGGTGGGAGTCAGACTGGGGAAAAGCAATGGAAGAATGATGGAAATGGAGACGGGTAGAATCTAGAAAAAAAATTTTAAAGAACAAATATATTGTCAAAACATCAATGTCTCTGAGATTCTGACATCTGGTTAAACAACCTACTGAAAAGGCTTTAGAAGAGCCTAGAACTAGAACTGCAGCCTTTGAGATGCCCTATGTAAGGTCCCTTTAACATTTATTTATTTTTTAAATTTATTTTTATTATTTTTTAAATACAATTTATTGTCAAATTGGTTTCCATACAACACCTTTAACATTTTTTTTTAAACATCTAGTTTGTCTGCCCTTCTGATATGTATTGTCCACACATTTATTAGGGAGCAACCTGCCTCTTTTTAATAAAAGTTGAAGGAATTTCTATTGGTTTACCAGGGTTCCACAATTTCTGCTGAGGAGAGAAAAATGTTAACGATTAGATATACTCTCCCCACTGCTGGAATGGTAGTCCTATGAAGCTTGCATAGACTCAGCTACAAAGTGTGGGTAATCCTTGAATTATCGATCTCCAGTCTCAGAGTAAACAGTACCCTCTCTGGAAACCAGGACCTTTTGAACGACTGAAGAATCCCACCTTCCAGCCAAATGCTGCAAGGTAGCGTAGCTAGCGTGGTCTGGTGTTTGAGAACTGCACGTGACGGAGAATGAGTGTGTTGGGGTTGTTTCTATACCTGAAATTTATCTCACTGTGATGAAAAATAACCAAAATTCAATCTAGAGTTAAGGGATGCATCTTCAAATTTAGCAGACCCTTAAACACTTACCTCGAGCTGTAATTTGATTATTTCACTTTGTTTTTCCTTTTCTTGAGTTTTTAACTTTGCATTTAACTCTGAAATTTCCACCTCCTTTTTCTCTATCAGTTCTTTATGCTTTTCTTCATTTGACTCAACTGAAGAAAACGAAAATAAATAAATAACTAATCAGTTAATTCATCTTAACATTTCAAACATTTTATAAGCTTATATTTCATTAGCATTTTAAACAATCCATAAGCAAGTACATTTTGGTAATAAGTACACATATTTTAGAAACTGTTTATATGCAGGGTAGGTTTTATATATTTTGAATAAGCCCCTACAAAATGCTTGAAACACAAAGATCACCCATTAACTGCTTCTGAACAAATAAGCTGATTTGTATTTTTAAACATGAAATATATATAGGGGTGTCTGGGTGGCTCAGTCAGTTAAGTGTCCGACTTTGACTTGGGTCATGATCTCGCAGTTTGTGAGTTCGAGCTCTGCATCAGGCTCTGTGCTGACAGCTCAGAGCTTGGAGCCTGCTTCGGATTCTGTGTCTCCCTCTCTCTGCTTCTCCCCTGCTCGTGCTCTCTCTCTCTCAAAAATAAACAAACATGTTAAAAATTTAAAAAAACGTGAATTATATATAATTATATAACATATAAATAATATAATATGTAATATAGTAATAATAAAATTAATAATTATTAATAATATAACATATTAATAATATATAATACATATAATATTATATATATATATATATATATATATATATATATATATATATATGAGAGACAATAAATAGGAGACTTAGTGGTTAAACAGGGACATAAGGCCTGGGTTCCTAGGTATAGGGGGTCCCAAATTACTGGATGATTCTAGAGCTACATCAAACCCCCACTATACTCTGTTCCACATGATTGGGCCTCTGTCATGTTCACACCATGTCTCTATGCTTCATCAAATTTCCTCTGCTCTTATCTTTCCTATTCCTACTAGTGATACCATATTATCCAGTATGGGAGTCTCAAGGACATTTCTGACTTTAGGGGGAAAAGAAGGAGTCAACTCATCCACAAGCCCCACAAATAAGGGGTCTCCATCCATGATTAATCCACTACTTACTTAGTTTCAAGCCTCATTTTTGCCTCAGTTGGACTCTATGTCCAGGCTCTTAATCACAAGTCTCTACACCCTATACACTGTTGCCAGATTAGTCTTTCTAAAGCATACCTCTAAGTATGGCCATCACTTTCTCAGAAACCTTTAATCCCTCCCTTTTTTTTTTTTTATCCTAAAATTCAAGGGGTCAAAGAATCCAGCCCTAGCCATGGCTGCTGGCTTTTTTCTTGCTAACCTTTCTGTGTGGTGCAAAGAAGAGGTAAGAAGTAGACTATTATTCCCTAGAATGTCCTATGTCTTCCCCTCTCTACGTCTTGGCTTCTATTTTCTCTCAGTATACTGAGAGACTCTTTTTTTCCATCCTCTCCAGTGAACTTTAGCTATATTCAGTCTTCAGGATCAGGGCCTTGTACTTAACAGTGCTGAAGGACAAAAGTTAGTAACTTTGATAAAGTTCAAGTTAAAATGTTTTCCTTCATTGTTTGTGCTTTTTAGTTCTTTCCAAGGAGTTGTAGCTAATTCAAGTTCACAAAGATTATCTTCTATGCTTTCTTCTAGCAGTTTTGTAGATGTAGGTTTATATTCTGACATTCATTTCCAGCAAATTTTTACATATGTCGTACATAAGTATGGGCTCATTTGGAAAAGTTTTTATTACTTTTATGAAACCATATAACTCTCAGCATAAGATCATGAGACCTGCTTTAATAAAGGAAGAAATTTTATTATTGAAATTATATCCTATATGCCAAGTATATAAATATTAAAGGTATTATACATTTCACATTAATTTTTATATAAGGACATTAGCTGCTTCATATTAAATAATGTTAAATACAAAAACCATAAATCCAGCTTAGAAATGTTGTAATTTATATCACATAAATAAATTGAAAGGTACAAAACCCAAATTAAAATGCATCAAGGCAATGTTCATTCAAGAATATGGGCAATTACTGAAAAAAGTTTATACATGCATTTAAATTATTTTATGATGTCTTAGAATTCAGTAGGTCAAAAATAAAAACTTACTTTTTTCCTGCATATCCTGATAAAGTTTCCTTATTTCTATTTTATGTCCCTCCTCTTTGATTTTCATTTCACTCATAAGTTTGGCAATATTATTCTTATATTCCTAAAGATTAAAATACGTATTAATTCTTCAGTTTAAATATATGTACACAACTTTCCACTAATTAGAAAGGTGAAATTCTCATACTTTATATTAATTGTTAATATGTAACCATATCTAGAGAGGAAAGATATTGTTTATCGCTTGAATAATCAGCTTTTTTTTTTTTCAACCTTTTTTATTTATTTTTGGGACAGAGAGAGACAGAGCATGAACGGGGGAGGGGCAGAGAGAGAGGGAGACACAGAATCGGAAACAGGCTCCAGGCTCCGAGCCATCAGCCCAGAGCCTGACGCGGGCTCGAACTCACGGACCGCGAGATCGTGACCTGGCTGAAGTCGGACGCTTAACCGACTGCGCCACCCAGGCGCCCCTTGAATAATCAGCTTTGAGAAGGAACAATTTCTGGTCCAAGTAGATACAGCCCATCCAGAGACAATGTATTCTTATCTTTGCTTCCTGAATACTCATCACCAGTGTTTAACATATCATATAATCTCAAAGTATTTTGGTAACTGTATAAATAAATGCCATGATAGCATTAAAATATGTCAATTAAAGCCAAAGTTATACTTTAGAGCTAATAGTACATTCTGTTCAATAGCTGGCAAGCTTAACCTAACATAGGATGACTACTTTGAATGTGACCTGAAGTTCTGTTTCTGAAAATTATATAAACATCCCTAATTCCCAGAAGGAAGTTAAGCACTACCCATGGTAAAGGTTAGTTTTATGAGGAGGAGGCTAGGGAAGAATGAATTTGGGAGTTGAGAAGTGCTTGACAAGTGCCTGAGATTAGTTTCTTAGGTTGCTGCAGCATAGGAATGATTATTGTGTTAATGTGGACAGTCGCATTCAGAGAGGTGTTGGAAGAGAAAGCTCCCAAAGATAAAATTTACAATTTTTCCAGAGGGATGTTCCTACATAAACCACTTACAGTCCTAAGATGTAGGCAGGAGAAAAGGAAAGCAGCAAGAATAAAAATAAAATAGGATACTAAGAAAGGTACATTAATGAAGGCAAGAGGTTCAAGAAAAGCTTCTAAACATCATAAAAGCAGGGACTTTATTTTTACTCATCATGATGTCTCCAATTCCTATAGTATCTTAGGCTAAGCAATATTCTATGGCTTGACATTTTAGAAGAGAAAGAAGGTAAAAATTTCTCCCCCTTTTCTCTGCCCCAATGATACCCTAACTGTACCATCTATCATTGAGCTTTATAGGAAAGGTATGGAAAGAATGGGAAAGAAGAAAGGAAGGGGATAAAGGAAAGGAAAAATAAAGGGTGGGATATATTCCAGACATATTTAAATTAACTCAAGTGAGGAACCAGATTGAATATGGAAATGATCCTTCAACTTGAAGTTCTAAGCTTGATACAGATCCAATTTGAGTTTTGGAAATCTTAGGTCTGCCAAGGTTTGACATGTTGGCTCTTGGGAAAGGAGAAAAAAATTATGATAATAAGCCTCCCAAAGGGTGGTGGGAACTGACATTTACTGAGAACTTTTTATGTTCTAGGCACTGTGTTATTTGTTCTATAATTGCTGCCATATGCTGTTCCTATAGGAGGAAAGAAAAAGTAGCAGAGGGTATGGTAGCCCTGGGGAGAGAAAGAATTGGTTATCCACATAAAGTCTTCTCTTCGTTTGGATGATGCAATAAAATTGCAAAAGGTTACTTAAATCAGAAAGATCAAAGACTCATTTATTTTATGGTAAAAAGTTTAAAAGTGCTAATTAATATAATAGAGTATACTCTAGAGTAAAAGTTTTATTAACATAATTTAAAAATATGTAGCAAAATAGTTATATCTCTTTTTGGTGGGAAGACAAAGTAATGTAAGTGATACCTTAGTGCGTTATAGTCTGCAAAGAGACTAGAGTCCTTAAAACTGTTATTTCTTTAAGAAGTTTTATTCATTAAAAATTCTGGCACACACATACACATATATATATTTCCTTTCCAAATTTTGGCTGTCCTTATTAATGAAAACCACCCTCCTTTTTTTTCTAATTTGAGAAGACAAATGCTCTACAGGAATTTGATTGAATATAAAAATACATAAACTCACTTGTTCATGAGACTTCAGCTTTTCTCTCATAAGATCAGCATTTCTTTTTAGTTGTTCATTTTCACCTGTGTAAAAATAACCAGAGGGCATCCTAATACACAAAACATTTTAATTAACATGGGAATACATTTAACATTTTGAGTTTCCATTCATATATGCATTCAACACATACACACAGCATCTACTACACACGAGGTTGCATGCATGGCGCTGGAAATATTGAAACAAACAAAATTATTGCTTTTCAAAGAACTTACGTCCAAACGGTAAAACAGATGTGTAAGTGGTTATGATATGCTATGATAATTGCTCTGGAATGGCAGTGTGTCTGAATTACCATGGGGACTTGTGGAAAAAAAGTCTTATTCAGCCTGAAGTCAGGAAAGGATTTACAGAAGAGAAACCATTTGCACTAAGACTTACATGATAAGGGTCACCCCATGTGGCAGGAACGTATTTCACATGCATAAAACTGCACAGAAGACTTTGGGCTTGAGTGACTATAGCACATTTGGGCAAGTTACAATTCAAATACAGTATTGTTGGAATGTAAACTCTGAGGAGGATGTGTTACATAGGTTGAAGCCATATCCTAATAGGAGATGGACATATTGCATATGAGTGGCTTTAAATTTTATTTTATAGGTTACAGTCAAAGAACTTTGAACAGTGAAGGGAAATGATTAGTTACATGTTGAAAAAATGATCTGGCAGTGTAGATGACGAATGGGCAGGTTTTGACCCTAGATGAATGGGTATCAGTAAAAATAGATCAAGTAAGAAATAACAGGAGCCTCAATTAGGTCAGTGGCAGTAGGACATAAAAGAAAATGAAGATAATTATTTAGATGGTAAGATTACCAGGAGACTTATGACTGACTGGATAGCAGAGGCAAAAAAGAAAGGGGAACTTTTGCTTTCTAGGTTTCTGGTTTGGGTAATTGAAAAATGTTTGGGCGCCTGGGTGGGCTCAGTTGTTAAACATCTGACTTTGGTTCAGATCACGACCTCAAGGTTCATGAGTTTGAGTCCCATATCTGGTGAGTTCAAGCTCTGGTAAAACCTGAGACCCGCTTCAGGTGAGCCCTGCTTCTCTCTCTCTCTCTCTCTCTCTCTGCCTCTCACTCACTTGCGCCCCATCCCTCTCTCTCAAAAAACAAAGCAAAATTGAAAAAAAAAAAAAAGAAAAAAATGTTCATCAGTTTGGGAAAGATTAGAAGAGGAAGACTTTTAGGAGTGAAATGAAGACTATAGATTTTTACCTGCTAAATTTGATTGCTTGAGATATCCAGAAAACATTTCTGGTAGGCTGAGAAATATTTAGAGGTGGCCAAAGGAGAGTATTCTGTAAAGGAGACTGAGAAGTGTCCAGAGATGCAGGAGAGAGTGGTACTGAGAAAAGAGAGGTTAAAGGGATCATAATAAGTAGCAATAAAAGCAGTAAGAAGATCAAGTAAAAGAACTTTGAATCTGAAAACTTTGGGAAATGCTCAATTGTTGTAAGTTGAAGACTAGGCAAAGGTAAGGCAATGGATAGAGTGAGTACACCAGACCATTCCCTTGAGGTTTGATTGTAAAAGGAAAGAGTGAGGGCATTTGGAGGGAATCAACCTAAAGTTAAGGAAACTTTATTTTCTTGTTTATTTAAAATATGGGAAAGATGTGAGTTGTTTAAATGCTGAGAGGAATGGACAGTAGAAATAAATTAAAGACAGAAAAGAAGGGACAATTGAAGATGCAATACCCCAGAAGAGAGACAAGAGTTAAACCCAAGTGGAGGAATTAACTTTGGATAGGAAGAAGGATTTTCTCTCTCTTTTTTTTTTTAAGCTAAAGAGGAAGGTAGTAAGGATATGTCCAGGTATGTATATATTTGGAAGAGGTATAGTGGGAAGAAGAGGTACTAGGTGGTAAGAAATGAGATAATTTATGTCTGACAGCTTTCACTTTTTCTGTGAAATAGAAAGTAAAATAAGTCGAAAGAGAAAAGAACAGGTTTAAAGTTGGGGGCTAGAAGATTGCAAAGTTTGAAAAGTCAGGATAAATGAAAGGTATAATTGAAACTGAGATTCATAAATTAACATAGGTCTGCAATGTATGTTTTTTTTTTTTTCCATTAGTCTTCAGTAATTGCAGCCTTATCAGTAAAGCAGGTGTATGGTTGGATTGATCCATATTTGAAAATTACTATAGTTGGTATTACAGGATGGGTAATGGAAATAAAACCACTGCCAAAAGAGAAGATAAGTGATATTCTAAGCTAGATATATAAGCTATAAAGGGAGGAAGGTTTTATCTTACAGCAACATTATTGAGAGCATTGTTATATTTACTTAATGTCTTTTCATGTAAAATGTAAATAAGAAAAAAAGAGAAACATATTAAAATATGGTTTTGCATCTTTAATTTGCCATATTGTTTCAGACCTACCATAATTGACATCTTTTGTATATAACCAAAGCCATCTCCTGACTTGGGATGATTAAGAAGGAGCAGTGCTTGACAGTTTTCTATACTCACCTTGGTAATCTCTAGGTTAGATCAGGAAAGAGTCCATCCTGATATAGTGTGTGATGAGGGTTTGAAACAGAGTCAGACTCTGTACCTAAGCCAGACATAAAAGGCTCAAAGCTAAAATATAGGCCAGGAGTAGACTTGGCATCAAGACTTGTAATTCAAAACCAGTGTGAAATAGAGGCCGGGGCTTGAGTTCAGGGACTACCGGGGACCAGTGACAAAGATGAATGAGACACTAGACTTGGGTAACAGTAATTATAGCTTTGTATTGTTTAGAATCAGTTTGTCTGTCAATATAGACAAAAAAACTTGCTAGAATTTTGATTGGGATCACACTGAATTTATAGATCAAGTTGCGAAGAACTGACATCTTGACAATATTGGGTCTTCCTATCCATAAACATGGACTATTTCTTCATTTATTTAGTTTTTTTTTATTTACTTCATCAGAGTTTTGTAGTTTTCCTTATATAGCTCTAGAACATATTTTGTTATACATATACTTAAATATTGAATTTTGGAGGTTATTGTGTTTTTACTCTCAAATTTCACTTGTTCATTGCTGTTATATAGGAAAACAGTTGACTTTTATGTATTAACTTTGTATAATGCATGCAACCTCGCTATAATTGCTTATTAATTACAGGTTATTTTCCTCCCAAATCTTCTGAATTTTCTACCTACACAGTCATGTTATCTATGAACAAGGACAGTTTTATTTCTTACTTCTGAATCTGCATACCTTTTATTTCTTTTTCTCGTCTTATTGTCTTGTCTTACTGTCTTATTGTACTAGAACTTCTAGTACAATGCTGAAAAGGAGTGGTGAGAGAGGAATATCCTTGCCTTATTCCTGATCTTAGTGGGAAGTCTCTAATTTCTCACCATGAAATATGGTGTTAGTTGTAGCCTTTTATAGATTTTCTTTTTAAATCAAGTTGAGTACATTCCCTCTACTCCTAGTTTACTGAGATGTTTTATTTTCAATCATGAATGGGTGCTGGATTTTGTCAAATACTTTTTGTGCATCTACTAATATGATCATCTTTTCAATCTGTTGGTGTTCTGGGTTAAATTAATGAAGCTTTGAATGTTGACCCAGTCTTGTATACTTAAGATAAATTCTACTTTGTTGTAGTGTATAGGCCTCCCAAAGCATTCTTCATTTCTGTTACAGAGTTTTTGATCTCTAGCATTCCTTTTTGCTTCTTTCTTAGGATCTCATCTCTCTGCTTACATTGCCAATTTGTTCTTACATGTTATCTACTTGATCCCTTACAGTCCTTAACATAGTAATCATAGCAGTTTTGAAATTCCCAGTCTGATAATTCCAACATCTCTGCCATGTTTGATTCTGCTCTGTCTCTGCAAATTGTGTGATTTTTTTTTGCCTTTTAGTTGGGCTAATATAATAGAGAGTCTAGGTTCACCCTAACTTTTGGTAACATGTTAGCAGCTCTCTTTAGAATACGGAAATATTTAGCTTAGAAATATATATTTTTAAATCTTGTGCCCTAGTTAGTAATTTCAGTTTAATAGCACAAGTCCCACTCAACATCCTATTACACTTTTCCTCCTACAATCTTAACATAACATAATCAATAACTAGTCACAGCAATAATGAATCATTAAAGATTTAAAAAAAATTTTTTTTAACGTTTATTTTTGAGACAGAGAGAGACAGAGCACGAACGGGGGAGGGTCAGAGAGAGAGGGAGATACAGAATCTGAAACAGGCTCCAGGCTCTGAGCTGTCAGCACAAAGCACGACGCGGGGCTCGAACCCATGGACCGCGAGATCATGACCTGAGCCAAAGTCGGAGGCTTACCTGACTGAGTCACACAGGCGCCCCATTAAAGATTTTTTTAATGTTTATTTTATTTTTTTGACAGAGAGAGAGAAAAAAAAAAAAGAGAGTGAGCAGGAGAGGGGCAGAGAGAGAGGGGGACAGAGGATCCAAAGCAGGCTCCATGTTGACAGCAGCGAGCCCAATGTGGAGCTCCAACTCACAAACTGTGAGATCATGACCTGAGCCGAAGTCAGACGCTTAACTGACTGAGCCACCCAGGCGCCCCTAAAGATTTTGGATGTTATATGAACAATGCTTTAGGAAGGCTTGTCTTGCAATATAGTAACATTAAGAGGAACTTTGGAAATGGAGTCTACATATGAAACTGTCACATGGGTAAGAGGTTATGAATATGTAAAATTGATATTGTTGGAGAGGAAGAGTACATAGTAACTGCAAACTTTTGGAGTCCTGGTTATTAGGAGAATAGAAGTATTTGGAGCAGAAAGAGAAAATCCAGAACTGTGTTTACAGGGGAAGATGATGAGTAGCATAAATATCCATTAAATCACAACATTACAGTGAGAGTAGAAATCTAAAATCAGTTTGCTTTCAAAGGCTGTAATCAGACAGATAAGAAAGTGTTATATTTTAAAGTGTCATAAGAGATTAATCTGAATGGTGGCTTTAGTTTATAAAAATTTTGCTGGAAAATTGATATTTCCTTGAATGGAAAGCACCAATAATTTGACAATATTTCCAACTAAAATACTTACTTATAAAATATACTACTGCCTTTAGAACAAATATTTCAGATATGTTTCTCCCACTCACTCCCATTCTAATGGGATTTTCAAACCATAGGGACACAGTACATTAATAACCATGTAACCTGAAAGTTTCCAAGATGAAATGTGACTTGTTAATAGAATATATGTATTCTAGAATTAGGAAACTGGAGATTTTGGAGGATTCTGAACTGTATAATAAAGGAGTTATACTTTCCAGTATCATTCAGTTTTGTATGATTTTCAAGTTTAAGATTTTCTGGCTTTTTTTTTTCTTTTGTTTTGTTTTGTTTTGTTTTTGTCACAATAATTAAGGGCTGGGAACTGTGTAAAAGAAAAAAAAAAACATTGTGCTAACTAGGCAACTAATACCTCTTGTACCTATTGGAAATGCTGAAGCATCCATCACTGAAAGATGAAAGAAAAGGTATTTGATGCTTTCTTTTTTCAAAAGTTTTTTAATGTTTATTTTTGAGAGAGAGAGAGACAGAGAGAGAGAGAGAGAGAGAGAGAGAGAGAGACAACACAAGTCGGGGAGGGCAGAGAGAGCAAGACACAGAATTCGAAGCAGGCTCCAGGCTCTGAGCTGTCAGCACAGGGCCTGACGTGGAGCTCAAACTCACGAACCACAAGAACGTGACCTAAGCCAAAGTCAGACACTTAACTGACTGGGTCACTCAGGTGACACCGATGTTTTCTAATTTATAAAAGTATACATGCTTGTCTTAGCAAGTGAAGCATCTGTAAGGGGAAGCTAATCATCTCTACACACCTTCCCTTCCACTTACCTCACCAAAGTTATCAATGTTAGCAGCATGGTCTGTATTTCTTTCCTACTTTTCTTCCAGCTTATATAATCATATATAAACATATCACACATTTGTACTGGTTTTATTTATTTTTACCAATATAAAATTGTACTACATACATTACTTTGCAAAAAACTTGTTTCCTAAAAATGGATGTTCCTTCAAATCTGTAATTTTTTTATGCATATATGTAAATACATTTTTATAATTTTATATACATAGGGTCATATCATACATGCTGAGCTACCCTTAGGACACTCTTCCCTTCTCTCTCTTTCATTTTCTTTCTGCTTTCTTTCTCTCCCTCTTTTTTTTCTCCTTTTTCCTCACCCCTCACCCCACACCCCTGGTGTAATTGTGTTTCCTTCTCAGTTTTTCCCTTGAACTTATTAAACTCTGGATCACATGTATGTATACACATACACATTTCCATAATTTTATTCATATCTTTTGTTCATTTAAAAAATTCTATTTATCCCTGCTGGTCAATTTGTAGATCTCTTTGTATATGGAGAGCTCTTTGTAGATTGTAGATATAAACTACATTTGTATTTGAAAACACTTTTTGAAATAAATTACTTGTTTTTTTTCACTTTTGCATGACAAAAAAACATGCAAAGTTTTGTTGTTGTTGCTGTTGTGTGGTACTTTTGTTGTGTTGTTGTTAAAAAAGTCTGTTAGGTCTTTTTTTCTTTATATAGTATCTGAAGTTTCCAGATTGGTCAAGAAGACACCCTGCAGCTAGCTCTAGGTTGTATCCTGGATACAGCTGATGATATATCCTGACTTTTCTTTTAAGTTTTTATTGTTCTTTTTCATACTGAAGTCTTTTCTCCATGTGGACTTTATTTTTAATGTGGTAGAAAAGAGTCCAACTTTCTTTTCTTCCAGATGGAAAGTTAGTTGTGCCAGTACCATATGTTAAAATGCCATTCTTTTCCCAATAAATTGACATATTTCTTGTGTCATCTATTACATTAAAAAATACTGAGGCCTGTTTCTAGAATCTAGTTCTCTATTTTTTCTGTGGATGTATTTTTCCATTTTTTATGCCAATACCATAATGATTTCATTACAACAGCTTCAGGGCATGTTGTTATCTGGTAATAAAACTCCCTTTTCTCTTCATTCTTCTTATTTTTTTTACAGTTCTCTTGTTTATTTGTTTTTTCCATCAAATATCTTCAAGATTATTTTATACAATCTCCTCCAACCCCAACTTAGAGTTTTACTTAAAATGGCATTAAATGTGTATATTAACTTCAGGAAACTGACATTTTAATGATGATAAGTCTTCCCTCTGCCAGAATAACTGATCAACCCATCCAAATGTTATACTGCTTGCATATTATCTGGTTTTGGCACATCTATAATTATGCTAAATGCTAAACAGAACCATATAACTTATCTGTGAACTAAAGCCACCTACTGAAGAAATAACAAACATTCCTTAATACTTTATATTACACTTCAGTTGGCTCTATGTTGCCTTTCATTTGTAATACAAACAACATATGATTATTGTTGGCGCTGTTACTTTTTCGTCATCCTACCAGATTCTACATTAGATTTTCAAACAAAGGTTTCTACTCTGGCTACTTCTTCAAGTGGTAAGGCTCTTGATGGTCTGGCTAGAGTATCTGTAAATTCAAATAGTATTTTGTATCAGTGTAGAGTCCACCTGGTCCTTATATTTAGCAAGTAATCCTTCTCTGGCCCAGCCAAAATTCAACTTATTCTCTTGGACTCTAATAATTTTGCAGTATATTTTTCTAAAATTAGCTATTCTCCTTTAGTACTGAACTGGGAGGAAGTCCTTAAGTGTACATTGTCTTTATATTCATTGTTCACTTACAGCGAGTTTTTAAAATATCATTTATGATTAGATTGCTTAGCTTTGTAATAATTTCATTCCATAATAAACTAGATATTTTTACATTCAAAGTTTTTACTTGATTGGTTGCCTGAATAAAGGCTATGTTGATCTAGGGGCGCCTGGGTGGGTCAGTTGGTTAGGTGTCTGACTTCGGCTCAGGCCATGATCTCGGGGTTCGAGCCCCGCGTTGGGCTCTGTGCTGACAGCTCAGAGCCTGGAGCCTGTGTCAGATTCTGTGTATCCCTCTTTCTTTCTGCACCTCCTCTGCTCATACTCTGCCTTTCTCAAAAATAAAAGAAACATTACAAAAAATTTAAAAGAAAAATTTAAAAATTTAAATTTAAAAATTTAAAATTTAAAAGAAATGCTATGTTGACCTAAATTAAGATTGTCCTCCAGTGGCATTTACTCAGATCCTGGAAAAGTTTTTGTCTTTTAACTAACTGAATGAATGTTTTTATTTTATTTTATTTTAAATTGGAAATTTATAGTTATATAACCATTTTTTTTCTTATTTTGTTTTGCCTTTGTTTCTAGAAAATTTAGAGCTAACTTTTGTGCAATACTGAAGCACCTACTCCTTAAGTGAGGTTTCTGATCCAAGTATTTTCCTAACTCTCTTCCTATTCATTACAGGCAGGGCCAGCATTATGAATGTGCAATCTGTGTGTCCGTGTTGGGCCCTGCACTCGGAAGGGTGCAACACTTGCTTTAACATTCTGCCATTAATGTCTTGAAGTTCTTTTTGTCTTCGAACTTATATTTTTAAGTAAATTCCAGTGGGACAATGGAGCATGCATGTGAGCAGAGAAGATAAGAGCAACATCTATGTCTTGCCACTACATTCATACACGGCACTTGCAATGCCCCATGAACACAGAATTCTGGTGGACTCATGATACTTGGGAGTTCAGCAAGACTCAAAAATACAAGTACAAGGTAAACATGTTCCATCTGCAACTAAGTAAGCAAGGGGCCTCATTTTCTTTTTCGCTAGAACTCGCTAGAACTCGCTTCAAATGCAGAAACAAAGCAGTAGCATTCTAAGAAATATGAATGACCAAGCAACTCTACCATGTCCTTTCTTAATTCTGTTATTTCCCTCTATTAACCCAATAATTATGCTAAAAATGAAGACATAAAAGGAAAGAGAAGGATAGGAAAATTCACAGTTCCTTTTCCTTTTAGTCCATCTTTAATAAGTGTAGGTAGAGAGTATTGGTAGCAAGGGCAGGTATCAAGAAGTAAAATGAGGGGCTTTTGGGTGGTTCAGTTGGTTGAAAGTTTGAGTTCAGGTCAGGTCATGATTTCACAGGTTTGTGAGTTTGAGCTCTGCGTCCTGGCTTGCTGCTATCAGCGTGGAGCCCGCCTGGATCCTCTGTTTCCCTCTCTCTCTCTGCCCCTCTCTTGCTCTCTCTCTCTCTCTCTCTCTCTCTCTCTCAAAAATAAATAAAATTTAAAAAAAGAAGTAAAATGAATAATAAATGGTTTAGGTAGTTTTGCGCAGCATTTACACTATTCTGGTAAGAATGAAACAAGTATGCATGTGCAAGCTAGGAAGTATTAATTATGTACTTTTGTGATTCTGCATAGGAGTTAAATGCTCATGTCTTTGGATTTAAAATTCATTTGCACAATATAAAGATGAATGGTAACATTTATGTTCCTAATTAAAATTTTTCATTCTTTTTTACTTACAGCAACATTAACAGCAAATACAAAAACCTGTCAAGTTGAGAGAGACCACAGAAGAAAGAAAAAAAGCTCTATATTTTAGAACTTTTAATGTTACTTTTTTCCTGCCTTTTGCACATTAGGCCCCACATTTTCATTTGGAATGGGGCCCTGCAAATTATGTAGTTGGCCTTGTTTATATGTTTTGTTCTTTAGCTTCCTTTTAACGTGCCATTAGCAAATCTCTTTTGGAAGGAGGCAATTTTTAAATAATGAAGATTCTGAAGTATATTCTCATAGCAGATCATTTCTCCATACAGAATATACTTATATAAATGTAGCATTTTCCCAAGGATGTACTAGAAGCTAACATGTCAAATTACTGCATGTTGAAAGAAGTTTTTCTACATTTTTCAAACTACTTTTAATTTGAGCAATACTTTTTTCTTTAGGAGTAACTTGTCATTGATTAGTTTACTTTCTCAGATAATTCTTTTACAAAATAGCACTCAACTATGTGCTATTGTCCTTTTTAAAACATTCTTGTCAGTGATCAATTCTGATTAAATCACTCTGCTTACTACAATTTTGTAAAGTTGTACTATACATAATGATGTCTTCCTGGAAACCTACCCTGATAGAGTCTAAGGGCCGAAATAAATTCAAATTATTCAAGTTCAGTTCAAACAGGGAAAAAAAAAGCAATACGAAATTGCAAGAAATCACTTAGAGATAATTGGAAAAAATGAGTTTGAATTCTACTGATTTTGAAGGTGCTCTGTGTTTACAGTTGATTTCATGTGTCTCCCTCTTTTCTTCATATGACACCCTGCCAACGTGTTTGAATTTCTAAACTAAATTCCTGAATTCTCCTCTAATGGACAAAAATCTCTGAATCTTGTTTTCTTTGCCCTGGTAGTAACTAACCATAAGTTAGATGGCATAATGTAACTATCTTTAATACAATGTATTATAGGGGTTCTCCTAAACCAGTATATAATATATAGTAATATGATATAGGAAAAATCCCTATCATTTGATATATTGTGATGAATTACTCTACTAAGGACCCATGTCCATACTCTAAACTCCAAACACACATTACTTCAAAGACAGGATATTATGACTATGAAAATATTGTATTCTTGAGCATTGGTCAATATTTAATATCTTTTGTACAAAAAATTAATTATAATTCAGTAATGAATATGTTAAACATTAACTTTCTGAGACTTCAAAGTAACTTTAATTTCTGGTAGATGTTTTATTTGAACAAAATCCTAGGAAGAGTTCAATTAAAGTACCATTTGAATCCTAGAATAAGAGGACTGTAAGGATTATGAACATTCACAATTTTTTAAATGCAGCTGGGTATTGTATTTAGTCACAGAGAAGGGAAAAGTTGTTCTGAACCATTAGCATTGAGATGGGAAAATGAAAGCCCAGACCAGGTGTGGGATGGGGATCAAACCCTGAAAAAAAGTGAGCAGACTGCTAGAGTCAAGAAAAATGAAAATCTATTGGGCATAAGGGAATCAGAAGTCTGCAGGACTAAGCCAAAAGAAAAGGCATTGGAGAGGCACCTGGGTGGGTCAGTCAGTTAGGTATCCGACTTGATTTCGTCTCAGGTCATGATCTCATCATTTGTGGGATGGAGCCCTGTATTGGACCCTGCTTGGGATTCTCTCTCTCCCTCTTTCTGTCCCCACCCTGCTCGCACTCTCTCTCAAAATAAACAAACAGTAAAAACACAGAAAAGAAAAGGCACTGGAGATGGTGTAGTTCTCTATATTACTCTTTTGCACTCCAGAGGAGCTGAATCCTTTCTGTACTGCAGATGCTGCTTGACAATGTAAGTGTAGTCTTTTAATACAATTTCTATATTTGTTTTATCAACCCTTGAGGAGATATTTTAAGGTAAAACAATGGGGAAAAAGGAAGAATAGTAATTCTTAAAGATAAATACCAGAACATTATAAAGACAACAAGGAATAACATGCCAAAGCAATAAATGGTGTGTAAGATCATTATCATACTTCACCTACAAATAAAAAGTACTTTATGATAACAATAGAAGACTAAGGTAAAAACATTCTTGTTTGATGAGAGTTTTATGTTGGAAGGGACTCTGAACTAGGGACTTTCATCTAGTCTCCTATATGAAAGGAAAATCCCAGTACCACTGCACTGTAGCTAACTCAGGACGAACACTTGGTTGCTTCATCTGTTTTGTCAATGAATAGGCCTATTGGGTTATCATGACTAGTAAAAATAAAATAAGCTGAATATGCTGGCTTCATTTACACAAACATAGCTTTAGTCTCTGATAAAACACTAAATCATGAACTATCACTGCTGTTTGAATAGTATATTCATCATGTAACTACTACGAAATACCTACTCTTCAAAACTGAACACAGGATCATTAAAAACCAAGAGTACTTCTGAGAACAAATATATTTCTAAACTTTTGAAAATAATAAAGAGAATTATGATAACTGATTATAAAATATCCTCTGATGTTCCTGTCAGAATATGACTGAATTATTCTGTTCAGCATGGTATTTCTTATTTCATAACAATTTAGGAACGTATTATTTTGTAATGAGAAGTCTTGGCATTAGCCGATGAGTTTAACAAGTCCAGATTAAAAGAAACTTACTGTCAGTGATGTAAAAACTCTATTTTTAAAGGCACTCAAATATATCATATTTTCAAAGATTTTTTTTCTAACTTACCTTTCAAATTATGTTGATGTTCAATGGTCTGCTGTAGCCCTTTTATCATATTATGAAGAGCAGAACATTCTAAAATATGAAAGACACATTTATTTGAAAATTATTCTCTTTCATTTTGGAACTATTCTCTCAAAGTTGAAAGACTTAAAATAATTGACAATATGAGATTTCTAAAAATGTTTATTTTTGAGAGGAGAGAGAGAGCGAGAGCGAGAGAGAGAGAGAGAGCGCATGAGCAGGGGAGGGGCAAAGAGAGAGAGGGAGACACAGAATCTGAAGCAGGCTCTAGGCTCTAAGTTGTCAGTATAGAGCCTGACGCTGGGCTCAAACTCACCAACCGTAAGATCATGACCTGAGCCGAAGTCCGACACCCAACCGACCGAGCCACCCAGGCGCCCTGACAATTATGAGATCTTTATGGAGCAGCCAGGTATCTCAAAGTAAATAATATAATAAGTAGTTTTTAATTACCCTTTAAACCAAATGCATTCTGGGATTTAGTAATGAGTTTTCCACAGCACAATAATTTTAGTATAGTAGGGATTCCCTACCCCATGTGCTTTAGCAATATCTACCCTAAAGTTAAGGCATACTTGGACATGCCTGGGGAACTATGTGCGGTGTATCCATGTGAGTTTCCCGTGAAAGAACATCTCAAGGAAAGAGAGTCAAGGTACCCTAAATTTTGTTAAGATCGAGAGCCAGAGTTGGTGAGGTGTCATTTGGGAGAAGATAATGTTTTTCTTCCTCACTGTCCTCCAACCTGTCCTCTTAGTACTCATGCCTAAGTCCCAGGCAGAGGTAAAAACTCAATGTGCTGAGTTACAAGGAATTAGCAACTTTGGTACTAATGACTTCGCCACAATGGAAATGGAGCCTTCATTGCAAGCATTCATACCCTGACATGTGAATATAAGCTGGTTATAACTAGAAAAAGCTAAACCTTTGATGGGTAGCAACAGAGATGGACACTTCTATAATTTCAAGCAGTCCACTTGGCTGTAAGCTGTAGGAGATCAGGGACTATTTTGTTTTGTTCACCATTTCTCTAGAGCAGTTGTGATCCATAGCAGGCACTCCATAAATATTTGCTGATTGATTGATTGATTGATAGACAAGCAGTGTAATAGTAAACTGAAGCAAGAAAGGGGTAAGTGGAAAAACTGTCTGAAAATAATATATATTATATTGCTATTCTAAATGCTTTGCAAATATTGAATAATTTAGCCCTCTTAACCCTATGAGGTAGGTCCTTGTATTTGTCTCATTTAAATATGAGGAAGCTGACACATAGAAGTTTAGTGAATTGCCCGAGGTCACACTTCTACTTAGTAAGCGGTAGAGCTACAGCTTGAACCCCAGCAGTCCAACAACACGTCTGTGATTTAGCTACTTTACTACAACAAAGACCAGTCCAGGAGCGGTCCTTTAGAGTAATATGAGTAGGTTGGACGCCCTGGAAAGAGGACAAGAACAGAATCAGAGACTCTTTCTGATTGTTATTGCTATCACATTTTTACTCTAAGGTTAGGGAGAACAGGTTGCACTAGTTCAAGTTTACAATTATACTAGCTAAATATACAGTGATGAAGGCTTCATAAAAGAATAACAATATTTTTCAAATTTTAAAACTCCTAAAGTTTAAGGAAAATTTCACCTTTTTTTTTAAATAGGACAATTTCACCTTTATGTAGCTGACTTAACAACTAATAAATATTGAGCCTTATTCTCTTTCATTAGGTTTTAGAGGCCCAAGACCAATATTCAGCCAGTATGCACTGGTATGACATACTAACTTCCATTCTAGTTGGGCATCTGTTTTGATGGTTAAATATTAAATACCATATTTGCATCTAATAAAAAGTTACCTGTGTATAATAATACCATTGATTGTTTACTCTGCCAGGTATTACACTAAGTGCATTATGAACATTACCCCAATTAGTTTTCAAAATGATACTGAGAAGTTGGTATTATCCTGATTTTACAAAGAGAGATGGTCATCCATAGAGGTTTGGTTACTTGCCCAGGATTTTAGAGTTAATAAGTGGAAGGTATGGACTTGAGCATATGTTTTTCTCATTTCAAATCCTGCTCTTAATCTGCTATTCAATATCTCCTGGGGAATTATAGGATATAGTGATGAAACCATGCAACTTGGAGTCCAAGGAAATAGAATAGAGTTTCCTCTCCACTCTCTAGCTATGACGCCCTGGACAAGCTTTTTGAGCTTTAGATTCTCCATCTGCAAAATAAAAATATGGGTAATACCTATCCTCCTTCACATATAAGACTATTCTCATATATAAGACTAATCTGACAACCAAATGAGAAAATAGTACTCTCTAAATTTACTCACAAATGTTCAATATTGTTATTGTTGTTATTTCTCTCCTCTGTCTCTCAACAATTTGTATATATCTCTTTTCTCCTTTTATCACATTTCATTTATTTGTGGTTCCTCCCACTAGATGGTGAACTCTTTCAGGTAAAGATCATATCTTATCAATTTTGATATTTATTGCTTCTAATATGGTGGCTATTTCATAGGTATTCAATAGTATTTCTATTTATTGACTAAAGGAAAGAACCCATACTGTGAAGGGAAAATGCAAAATTTTGCCTTTCGGTTAGAGGTCCTACACTCAGTCTCCAGTACTTTCTTCAACTATGCTAATAGAAATGAAAGTACTTTGCAGAAGTTAAAAGCTTTATGCAGATATAAGGTTCTTCTGTTGTGGTTTTTCACTCTTCCTTGTACCCCCTGTACCACCCCCACCACCCACTCAAAGTTCCCACCATCCTCCATTTTTTCTCTTTTACTATTTCCTAGTAATAGATTGATGGTTAAATCACACTTGACATTGCCTACTTCATATATGTTACTGTGTTAGCTGCTATAATTAAAAAATTAAGGGGGCACGTAGCTGGTTTAGTCGGTGGAGTGTGCAACTCTTGATCTTAAGGTTGTGAATTTGAGCCCCACATTGGGTGTAGAGATTACTTAAAAATAAAATCTTAAAAAAATTAAGGAGGCATAGACTCTGCCATCACTTCTCTTTGTGCCTTTTAGAGGAATAAATAGATAGCTGAAGCTATTTCAGTACAGTTGACTCTTGAACAACATTGGGTGTTTAGAGGTACTGATTCCTGTGCAGTTGAAAATCTGAGTGTGGATGTGCTTGGATGGCTCAGTCGGTTAAATGTCCAACTTCGGCTCGGGTCATAATCTCGCGGTTTGTGAGTTTGAGCCCCGCGTGGGGCTCTGTGCTGACAGCTCAGAGCCTGGAGACTGCTTCAGATTCTATGTCTCCCTCTCTCTCTGCCCCTCCCCTGCTTACATTCTGTCTCTCTCTGTTTCTCAAAAGTGAATAAACATTAAAAAATTAAAAAAAAAATCTGAGTGTGACCTTTGACTTCAAAAAGTGAACTACTGGGGCATCTGGCTGACTCAGTTGGTAGAGCATGTGACTCTTGATCTTGGGATTGTGAGTTCGAGCCTCACATTGAATGTAGAGTTTACTTTAAAAAAAAAAGTTTCCAAAACTTAACTACTAATAGCCTACTATTGGCCAGAACCTTACTGATAACATAATGTCATTAACACATATTTTGTGTTATATGTATTATAGCCTATATTCCTATAATAAAGTAAGCTAGAGAAAAGAAAATGTTATTAGGAAAATCAGAAGGAAGAGCAAACACATTTATAGTATTGTACTGTCTTTATCAAAAAAACATGCACATGTAAGTGAATTCATGCAGTTCAAACTCGTGTTGTTCAAGGGTCAACTGTAATCAGCAAATTGAAAACAGAGCCCTGAAACTGAAAGTATACTGAATTTTTTTAAAAAATGTGTATTTTCAAAATATGAACACAAGGTGGCTCTCTCAACACTTTTTTTTCCCAAAGGAAAATGGCTCAATAAAAATTGTTCATAAGGTAGAATACCATTCCTTATTTTAGAATAATGGCTTTTAATTCTTTGCAAACCTTTATCCACATTATCATTTCTGTTGGATTTTAGAATGAATACTATCCTATCCAATGCTTCTTAAAAGCTAGAGCTCAGAATATTAAGCTACTTGTTAAAAAAAATTTTTTTTTAACATTTATTTATTTTAGAGAGACAGAGCATGAGCAGGGGAGGGGCAGAGAGAGGGAGACACAGAATTCCAAGCAGGCTCCAGGCTCCAAGCTGTCAGCACAGAGCCTGACGTGGGGCTTGAACTCACAAACCACGAGATCATGACCTGAGCCAAAGTTGACGGCTCAACCGACTGAGCCACCCAGGTGCCCCTAAGCTACTTCTTAATACTGTATAATTTAGTAAATAAATGGTGGTTTTGAGCTCACTTTAGGCTCTGCCATTAACTAGCAATTTGAACACTAATATCTATTTCACAAAGAACTTGGAAATGTTGAATACAATTATGTATGAAAAGTACTTGGCCATTAATACTAACATTATTATCATCTTCAACTGGCACAGAAATTCTTTATCTGGTGTCCAATGTAGAAAATATAATGTCATGACCTCATTCTTTATTGTTGAACAAATCGAATCATATATCTAGCTTGTTATTCCTCTCTAGGTCAGTTGGTACACACTTGACTCTACAAACTTATTCCTACTAGTTCTTTTACTTCTGCTGCGTATTACCCAGTAAAAAGGCCATTAGATTTAGAATAAGTAGAGCTGGATTTTAAAAAAGTATTTAATTATTTTTTCAAATGATAAATACACACGAAATACTAGTATAGTAAAAAATGATTATCTCTCCAGTTTCGGCCTCTAGACTAACCAGTTTCCCTTCCCCCAAAGCAAGCACTGTTACCAGGATACTGAGGCTGTTTATCTTTCCAGAGATACACAAATGTATCAGGGAGAGGGTTTTCTGTGTGTACAAAGATATTTTTATAAAAATGATAGAAGATGGTTGTGAACACTGTTGTTTTCATTTATGGTATCTTGGAGATTATTCTGTATCATATAGAACTACTTTTTCTTTTATCAGTTGCCATAATTTAACCAGAATCCTACTGATGGATCACACTCGGAAAGGCCTTCTCCGTACTAAAAAACACACAAAAAACCCCACAAAAACCCACATTCTATTCTATTTTTTTGGGTGGTTTCATTTTTTTCACCTTTGATTAACTTTATTTGTTGGCATAGTTTTAGATGTACAGAAAAATCAGGAAGGTATTAGAGTTGCCAAATATCCTACACCCAGTTTCCCCTGTTATTAATACCTAACATTAGTATGAGATGTTTGTTACAATTAATGAACCAATGTTGATACGTTATTATTAACTAAAATCTATACTTTATTCAGATTTTCTTAGTTTTTACCTTATGTTCTTTTTCTGTTCTAGGATCCCATCCACAATACCATATTGCATTTACTCATCATGTCTTCTCAGTGTCCTCTTGGCTGTGCTAGTTTCTGTTTTCTTGTGTTTGATGACCTTGACAGTTTTGCAGAGTGCTGGTCAGGTATTTTGTAGAAAAGCCCTTTTTGGGGATTTGTCTGACGCTTATCTCATGGTTAGATGGGGTTATGGGTCTTTAGGAGGAAGATCATAGAGGTGAAGTGCCATTTTCATCACACCATGTCAAGGGCACATACATATGGCTTTCTCTCCTTTCCCTCCTGACACAGGGCACTTTATTAGTGAGGAGTGTTGGTCTGGGAAAAGGGTGTTGGGATGAACAGGATCAGCAACTATCCTGGGGAACATTCCTAAACATCAAGCATTCCTCCACGAAAATTTAGAGAAAACTCCATCATGGATGAAACCTCCCCAGAGGACAGCACTGTGACCACCCAGCCCCGCCAGCAGTGGTACAAAGGGCACCTAAGGCACAGATGGGCTCCAGTACAGCAGGGCTTCAATGTCAGGCACAGACTGTTGGGGGCATACCAGGAACTTCTCTCATAGTTCCATGTGAACATGAGGGAATTCTGGCTCTCTTGAGTTCTCCAGATACCCTGAACTGGTTGCACAGTGAAGCCAAGCACTACTGGGCCTTGAGGGCTGCAGGTGCAGCTGAAGCTCATTTATCTGGGTGTAATCCCAGACCATTGTGCCTCAAAGCAAGTTGGCATTCTCAAAGAGCAGGGCCTTGCCCTGCAAAGAGCCTGGGTTTTCAGGTTCCCTGCAGGCTAGTGGGCATGCAAAGGATGGACCAAGACCAGGGACACAGCCGGGAGGACAATTGGTTGCTGGGAGCTGAGAGGCACACATGGCCTGGTTGTCCCAGAAGTAAGGGGAGAGCTTTGGACTAGAACAGCCCATTTTTGGCACTAAAATTTTTGACCCATCTGAAATTTCTTTTGGTGTAATTGTGAGACAGGAATTCAACTGTTATTTTTTCCCATGGTTTTGAAGGCTTGGACTTGCCATTTCTTGGTTTAGTGGTCTCCAACAGATTATTTAATTTCTCTCATCCTATGTTTCTTCATTATTGAGGTGGCTTAGTAATACCAATCCTATGTATCAGGGCTATAAAAGATAAAATGAAATGATAGCTCGGAAAGTTCTATGTGAATTTAAAATATTTTACAAATGTATGGTATAATATTAATTGTTGTGGTACCAAAAAATACTCTTATGAGATTTTGTATTTCTTCAGGCAGTAAAGAACTAACCTTTTTTAATTGAAACCTCCTTTGTTTGCGTTACTTTTAACAAATAGTTAGTTTTTTCCAACTGCATATCCAGTATATTATTCTTTCCACTGGTTTCTATCATTTTCTGTAGAAGAAACAATATATATTACCAAAGCAAGGAATGTCGCTATTTTCATTTTATTTTTTTTACCTAATGATATGAAGACTAATGAAAATACAGACCACTTAATACCTGCAAGTCTAATAATTAAGTCTGGCATATGTTTTATGTAAGCCAACTTCCTCATTTATCTAATTTTAAAAGTAACATGGCAAAAAATTAAAACAGACTAACAGTTATAAAGAGTTATGAAAAGTAAGAATATGAGCTAACTTGGAATCCCCTTCTTTCCAACTATTCAACCCTCAGTCCTATGGTTAACAATTCCTTATACATATTTCCAAAATATTTTATGATTAACTATACAACTATAGGAAAGGATCATATTATACTCTGTTCTGCACCTTGGATGTTCCACTTAGAACTATTATCTTGGAGATGATGTCCATACAAGCACATCTAGGTCTACTTTGTTCTTTTTAAGACCTGCATTGAGTTTCACTTATGAATATACTGTAATTTATTTAACTAGTCCCCTTACTGAGGATAATTTGTGTTGTTTTCACTTTTTTTTTTTTTTTTTTTGCTATTACAAATAATGAATAAACCTTCAACATACCTTTTTGGTATCTTTGTGTACAGTGTAATAGCTGACACATACCCTTCAGACAGCTTCAAAAATCCTCAATTAATTGTATCATCTATATCTCTACCCACTTCCCCATTCTCTCTGCCTCTGAATTTATCTTAAAGCAACTCCCTGACATTATATTATTTCATCCACAAATATCACCATCTATATGTATCTCTAACAGGTAAGATTCTTAAAAATACAACCACAATACTTTATCACATCAAAAAATCAATATTTCTTATTTAAAATATTTAAGGATATGACAGATATTTTTAAATAATCTCCAAAAATTTTGCACCAATTCCTCTCCCACGAACAGTGCTTCTTATTTCTTTCTCTATTCTTTCTTATTTTAGTAAGAATCACTTGGCTAAGAAAACTCAAGTTCATTGTTTAAAAAAGTTCATAATGTGGGGCACCTGGGTGGCTCAGTCAGTTAAATGTCTGACTCTTGACCCCAGCTCAGGTCTTGATCTCCGAATCATGAGTTCAAGTCCTGCATTGGGCTCTGCAGGGGTGTGAAGCCTACTTAAAAAAAAGCTCATAATGTTATCTCAAAATACCCATTGTCATGAAATTCCTTTATTATGGACATACCAGACTGTGCAGAGGAAAAGAAGGAATAGAGAAGAATGATAGAGAAAATAGAGGTAGGTATTATTCTCTTTCCCACTCTTGCTTCAAAAACCCACTCCCCAAATCTTTCATTTATTCACCTATATCTTCTCAACAACTATTCTTATTCCTCTCCAAGGCAGACAAGGGGGAAAAAAACCTAATATATACTTGTGGGTTTGGTCTATCATGTAATTTGTCTAGATTTTGGGAGAGGAACTTCAAATACATCTGTCTTTAGGCAACAGAGAAGGAAAAAGGAACAGCAGAGGAAAGAGTAAAAAAAAAAAAAATTAGAGTTAGTCATAATGGTAAGAGACTGAGGATTGAGTTTATTTTATTTCAATTCTTATTAAACCATTCCTGAGTTTATGGACATTTTGAACATTTAAGTATGTATTTTCCTTTTAACTTTAGCCAAAGTATATCAACTATTTCCTTGTTCCAGAAACATTTTGATGTATTAGTACAAATGATCCAAAATGAAATATATTTTAAATATGGATTTTAAAAATGAGAAAGGACTTAGCAAAAATATATTTCCATTGTCTTTACTTTGCTTATTTTTTGGTACATTTTTCTTTACTTCCCAAATTCTTCCACTGGCAAAATCTATTTCCCTTTTATACTATATACTTTTATACTATATATAGTTTTTCTACTATAACTGTTTTATATCTTTACATACCTTTTCTATCTGTGAGAAATCACTTATAAGCTTGTCAAGATTCACACCGCTAATCTTTTTCATACATCCTTCGCTGCTTTGACTCATGTCTAAACTAGTGAAGAGTAAATAGGGTTAAAAAATAGATGAAGAAGTAAACAAAAGCTGTACAATAGTGACAATAAGTCAAATACTAATGTTTCTGTACTCCACGCATAGAGCACCTACTTGAGCTCCACTGCACGTGGAAAATTTTTGCTATACACATTATTAATAATAGTCAAATACATTAAGCCTTCTCCATTCTTCTGCATGCCACCCAAGTTTTCTCTAAACAATCTAAAATTAGTGCAATGTTATGTGCATATGTAGAAATTATTTGTCCCTGTTACACAAAAAACTATTCCATTGTTCAACTCATCTTCTTGCCATCAGTATGACAGGACTCAAAATCTGGTGTACTGCTAAATCTGATGTGTGACTTTTAAATATAGGTATTCTCAATGTACGGTGTTTAAAATTTTCATAACTATCATGCCACGAGTATTTTTTGCTGTATTTCCTGGTAGTGTGCTTATTGCCATGGACTGAATTGTGTCCCCCTGCCCCTCAAATTCCTCTGGGTATAACCAGCTAACTGCAAAGAATGAGTTTTAGTTTTAGTCCTATGGAACCAATCATAAGAAATTCTACATTATTCCGGAGGTAAACTCATCCAGTTAGGATGAAGAAATTGACTTTCACAAAACTGCTAGCATTTACACTTGGGGATGGGAGAGTGTTTAGAAGAATTAGGATTAATACAATCTAAAAGTATGAGACACTTTAGACTTTTCACAAGTGAAGTGCAAGGAGAAAATACAAATTTGAAATTTAGGCATTCTTGATTAAGGAAAGAACATATGCCAATGCCTGGTGTGTGAAAGTGGTAATGGAAACTAGTCCAAAGCAAAAGGTAAATAAAATTCCTAAAGTAATTTTACGGGTCATATTGTTTCAAATGAAGTACAACACAACAGACATTGCTTTGACAATTTGTTACTTCACAAATCTCGTTTCCTTCCTCTTTTTGATTGGACGTTAAATCACATGTATGACATCTGACAACTATTAGTGGTTTTTAAATGAAAGAATTTTTAGCTGTGCATTTTCAGCTTACTGAATTATTATTCAAGTAAAACTATATAAAAATCCCTTTAAAAATTACAACTTGATCTTTAAGGCAGGAAAATAATTGTAATTAGCGTCCCATAATAAATACAGCAAAATTCTTTTTTGGGGTAAAGCTTAACAATCATCAGTATTTGATAACTGTTACTCTTTAATAGAACTATAGGATAATCTGAGGTAGTTAATGCAAAACTTTCCCCCGTCCCCCCCCCCAACATTTTTCTTTTTAGTTCCTAACATTTTAAATAAAAAGGTTTTACTACAGTTCTCAGATCCCAGCTCTTGAATTAAATTCATTTTAATTTCAGCTTGATTTTCCTCCCAAAAGCCTCTGTTCTAATGAGACTCTGGGAGTGTTTTTCTTTTTAAAACCATCGCTAATATTCCACTGGCTGTTATTGCATGACGTTCCGCACGGTGTAGGAGTTTGTCACACAGGCTGAAAAGCCATCCAATCCATTTCTAGGTGTCTTCACGGTACCCCCCAATTTCCTCCATCAACATCTCTTCAGTGGCTGTGGCCTTCGTGCCCGTGAAACTAGGAAACAAGCTGGTGATTCAGTGCCGGTCAAATTCTTCGGTGAGAAGCAGGGACTGACTTGTGACCTTCTGGCCCAGCAGCAACCACCCCCTCAAGTGGGTGACAGCGCCCTTTTCTCCCTGGCTCTTAGGCCAACCAGCATCTGGGCCTCAACTCCGTCTCTCCCCCTCCCCGGCTCGGCGGGGCCCGAGGACAGACTGGGGGTGGGGGTGGGGCTCCTCCTCTCCCCTCCCTGCTGCGCTCCGTGAACGCACGCTCGGTCCTGGGGCTCGGGGCTCCCGCTCCCTCCACCCGCGTGCCGGGGACCAGAGGGACCCAACTCTACTGCAGGACTCGCACCAGCGGGCCTGACGGGAGTGGATGGCTTAGGAGACGTGAGAAGGTATGAAGAAAAGAATTTCCAAGGCCAGAGTGGGAATTTCGAACCCGGGGACAAAAAGCCTGGAGCGTACCTGACGCCGCTCACAGTTCCCCACAGTCTGCCGCGTCACCACTTCCGGGTGCTGGTCCGCCCCGCACTGCTGTCCCCTCCCCGGAAGCAAGTTCCCCCAACAATAGGCCCGCCCTTCTCCCGCCTCCGACCTGGGCCGCCAGTTTTCCACCTCCGGTGGTCCCTGCCTCCTTGGCCCTTGCTCGCCTCAGCATCTGGTGCTTCTTAGATATTTTTTTCTGGTTTCTGGGACATGACCCAACATCTAGTGCCTGCCAGATTCCTAATTATTTCCCTGACCAAAGAATAAATCACATTGGTTTTAAGTTTGGAGCAGTGAGTCAGCATCATTGAATTAATAATCCATATTTATTTGAGTAACTTATGAAATAGGCTTATAATGTACGAAGAGACTGTGCTAGGTGATGGAGATGAAAGCATGAATATAATCAGTCTGTGCAGTCCAGAGTCAGCTGATGGAGATGATCTCCCATCTACAAAACTGTCTTGGTAACTAATGAAATGGTAAAGGCTTAGGCTCCCTCCGCATGAATTCAAGTCCCCAACTCTTATATCCCAACTGGGTGATCCCGGGCAAGTTTTTAAGTATACCTGCCTCGGCTTCTTTATTTGTAAAATTGACATTAATAATGATGCCTACTTCATAGGCCTGTTGTGATGACTAAAGGATTAGAATTTTGGTCAATAACCGTTTGAAACTGTATCCACTGCCAACTCTGGCCTACTTTTTTTTTTTTTTTTTTTTTGAGTGGGAGAAGAGAGAGATTTTTATGGATTTTGTTTTCTATGAAATCCAAGATGTGGCCAGCAAATACATGTATACTGTAATAGGATAATTCATACTTGATTATTGGGAAGGTAGTAGAGCATGATGGCAAGATAATCTGGTCAAAGTGGGAAATGTAGGGTGGAGCCCTCTCTATGCCATTAGTCATCCGGGAAGGTTGATTCATCTTCCCAAGACTTCCCCCCCCCCCCCAATTTTAAAATAAGAGAAGTGGACTAAATAAAAAAGCTAAAATTTTAGAATTTTAAACTGATCTTATCAAATATTTTTTTTTTTTTTTTTTTAAATTTTTTTTTTTTTAACATTTATTTTTGAGACAGAGAGACAGAGCATGAACAGGGGAGGGGCAGAGAGAGAGGGAGACACAGAATCTGAAACAGGCTCCAGGCTCTGAGCTGTCAGCACAGAGCCCGACGCGGGGCTTGAACTCACGGACCATGAGATCATGACCTGAGCCGAAGTCGGACGCTTAACCGACCGAGCCACCCAGGCGCCCCCAAATATTTTGAAAAATGTTTTTTTCATGTTCTTGAGCTCATTAGTTTCACAAAATTTGTGTATATTATTTATGCATATATGTCTTGTATATATGCCTTATATATGTCTTATATATATGTCTTATATTTATGCATATATGTCATATATGCATTTTTGTTTAATTTTTATTTATTTATTTATTAAAGTTTATCTGTTTTTTGAGAGTGAGAGAGAATACGCAAGCTGGGGAGGGACAGAGAGAGGGGATGCAGAGGATCTGAAGCAGGCTCCACGCTGACAGCAGAGAGCCTGACATGGGGCTCGAATCCACAAATCATGAGATCATGTCCTGAGCCAAAGTTGGATGCTTAACCGACTGAGCTGCCTAGGCACCCCTTATGTTTAATTTTTAAACTTCTGGCTACCCAATAAGCTTTTCTTGATGTAACAACACATAGGGATATTAAAAATGGCCTTTTGAATTGCTGGTTCTATCCAATTAGCACATATAAAATGTTCCATGTAACCCATATCATAATGGTTATTGAAATAAGCCCATTTTAAGACCCACCTAAGATGCTACCTTCTCCATAAGGCATTCACTGATCATATCGATCAGCTGTGACATGCCTTTCTTTACTCTATGCTCCTATTACACTTCGGACCAGGCCGGCCTTCCTGTGGCCTTTGTTAGGGCTGTTGGAATTTTTTTCCCGCTGTTTGATCAGCTCCTTGGGGGAAGAATCTCTATTTTATATATATATATCTCCATAGTGCCTAGCTAATGAGAATAAATAGAAATGAACCAATACACCAGAAATAAATCAGAAGAAATTAGCTTGATTTTTCTAGTTTGAAATGAGTCATAAGCTTCTCTTCTAGTTCATAGATACTAGTTTTTTTCCCCCAAAGAGTCTAGTGAGTTCAAAATATCTCTGTCAATGAGAAACTATATAAACTTCCCATGATTTCATTTTTAAAAAGGGAATGCCTTTCACAGTTGTATTCACAGTTTCATTCATCAAGTATCATCCAATTGAGAAACAGAAAGGATTCATTGAGTATTTGCTCAGAAACTGCCTGAAAAACCCAAGAGGAATAAATTATATTATTGTGCCATATTAACAAAGGGAGTATAAAGAAAGTAATGTGCAAGTCCATTAAAAAATACCATGATATGGAAAATAAACATACGAGCCTACCCAATTGCAAAAAAAAAAATCAGAGGCTACTGATTTATTCATATAAGGATCTTAAGATGAGTGATATGTCGATTTTTTTTGTAGGTTACAAACAGCTTCAGTTATTAATTCATTCAAAAATATTTGTTAAGTCCTTGCAAGGTATCAGCTACTGAGTGTCTAGGCACTATGGAGAGAAAGACAAGTAAGGTGCTATCTTAATTTGGACCTCACATCTCATAGGATTGCCTTTTCAAGACCATGAGCAATTACCCATCTGTTCAATCAAGAAATACTTGCTGGGCACCAAACCTGTTCTGGGCTCTATAAGAATAGGAATGAATAAATCAGACATGGTCCTGGACCTCAGAAGGCTTACAGTTTTGAGAGAGAAATACATAATAAATAAGTAAACGACTGATAAATAAAAACTGAAATAAGAGCAAAGAAAGAAACACAAATCCAGGATATTGACTCAAAAAGTGAATGGGAGCAGCTTTAGATATAGTGATCAAGGAAAGTCTGAGGAGACTTCCTCCTCTTTTTCTTCTTCTTCTTCTTCTTCTTCTTCTTCTTCTTCTTCTTCTTCTCCTTTTTAAGTTTATTTATTTATTTTGAGAGAGAAAAAGAAAGCACCGTTGAGGGTGGGGCAGAGAGAGAGGGAGAGAGAATCAAGCAGGTTCTTCACTGTCAGTACAGAGCCTGATACAGGGATCAAACTCACGAACCATGAGATCGTGCCCTGAGCTGAAGTCTGATGCTTAACCGACTAAGCCACCCAGGTACCCCTCAGTTTCTTCTTAATGCTCACTTTCCCTGATCGATTTTCTTATTCTTATTTTTCACTAATCTGTTTTAGTGGCCTCTAGATCTCCTATGGGAATTCTTCATGGCACTACTTACAAGGGAATTGGTTCTTGTCCTCCTGAGTTTTAGGGCACTGTTGGTTGGTAACCTTCCAGGAAACTTCACTGGTCTAATCTGAAACCAGTCCCCCCTTACTGTGAGGGCAGGAAGAGACCAAAGCAAGAGACTTGCCACTCCAGATAGATAGGTGGCAGTTTTAATAAACGAAGGGAACTTATGAGGTTTGTCTTGGGTGGCAGCAAGGTGAATGGATCCCCAAACCCACCTGTCAAACCATAAGTTTACATAGAGGCTGTAACTAGGTTCAGTCATGTATACTATGCAGGTGGTTCTTAACACCACATCACTATCTCAAGGCCCTGCAGCCTCTAGAAGTGGGAAAGGCAAGTGGAATGCACATTTCAAGGACAGCAGAAGGGATGAAGAGCCTCTGGAGCCCAGGTCCAGCTCATAGGTCAACTGGCAGTCACATCTTTTTGATGACCTTCCTCAACAGGCACTTTTCACTCTTTGAATCTCATGACCAGGTAAGAGAGAAGCTTTCAGCTTGATGGAGACTGAAGGGATGCAATTTCTAGTAATATCCATTATACAATCAAATATAAATCTCCTATTTCATGTTAAGTTCATTCATTAATCTATCTTGTCTCTGACTTATAGTTGAAGACTGGGAATTGAGTTCTAACCACTTTCCAGTATCTTGATTGTGGAACAACTTTGATAAAGCTGTTTGCAGCCTTTGTTGAAAAATGGGCTTAGCAGTCTCCTCTGAGGCTGTGTTCAATCTTCACTAATGGAATTTACCTTGTAATAAGAGCTTATTCTACTCCATGGGATAATATCTTCATGTCACCGATTGTTTCTTAGGCTGCTCATGGAGGTCTGAAGCCTGTTTTCCAGCCGAGACTCAGCCCAAGTTTTTCCCTCCGTCCATTTCACCTGGGAGATTTTCTCTTTCTCCACTCCACCCTTCCCCATCATAAGGAAGTATTTGTTTAGTCTACTTCTCTCCATAGTTAGGAGGCATAAATGGAAGTCTCAGGACTTTTCTGACTCAACAGTAATGTTTGTAAGGGGTGACGGTGGGTAGAGGAGCCCTCACTAACCTGCCTGTGTTACTCTCTTTGCTGTCATCTTTTTAAAAAATGTGTATTTATATATTTTGAGAGAGAGTGTGAGCAGGGGAGGGGCAGAGAGAGAGAGGGAGAGAGAGAGTCCCAAGCAGGCTCTGTGCTGTGAGTGCACAGAGGTTCAATCTCACTGGGAGATCATGACCTGAGCCAAAATCAAGAGTCAGTCGCTTAACTGGCACCTAAGGCTGTCATCTTTTTAAATGTATGATATGGGGTTGTCTGGTTCTTGTTGTTGTTGAACTTTTTTATGGTTTCATCTATTTTTTGTTTATCTTGCTAGGTTATAGGGTGATGGGATTCTGTGATTTGTTTATTATCTCCCATCTTTACCAAGAAGCATCAATAACAATTGTACACCAATTGTGTGCATAGTTTGAAGAGATTTAAGGAGATAAATCGTACTTGAAATATCATTTACAACTCCTACGAAACAATTTATCCATGGGCTTCATATGCTTGCATGATTCTCAAATTGCTTAGTGTCATGTCTCCTCAGCTACATGGCATGCATTATGAAGACTTCATGTCCATTTCTTAATTGATGTTGCTGTTAAAAGGCAATTTCCAGTTCCATTTAAGTTGATCTAGTAATCCCTAAAGGATTTATGTTAGGATTTTAAAGAGAGAATCTGGGTCAAACAGAAAGAAGTGGTAACCTGTCTCTTCAACACCTTCATCAGCTACTCTGGGGCCCCCTGGGTGATTTCCCCTTGCAGTGGGGTCTCCATCAGGAGCAATGTTGTTTATTTGCCAAAGTACTTTGAACTCTCTCAAAGCCTTGGACAGGAACAAACAAAACAACAATGGGAAATAAAATACCGCTGAGAACCAACAAGACTAATTTCGGCTCCGGGAACTTGAATTACAACAGAAATCTAAGTTACAGTCACCTCACAGGCTCAGCTGAAGGATTAGGCACCTCTAAGTGGTTGGGCTGAAAGTGCCAACCTCTCCCCCTGGATCTTTAGGTCAAACACTCAAAACCAGCTCCCAACAGTGAAGCTGATTCCATCACAGCTGTTGTAAATACTGGAAAAGAATATTGCCAAAAACAGGAAGAAGAAAGTGAAAATAGGCACACAGGAAACGAAGATAATTAGATTCCACCTGGATCCTCTTGCTTACTGAAAGAATCCGAGAAAATCAGCTGCCCAGGGTTAGCACGTGGTAAAATGAAACGAACACTGGCAGAATGTCTTCTAACCAATGTTAAATCGAAAGACTTTATGGCTGGCCTTGGATTAAAAAAAAATTTTAAAAAACCTTAATGAAGAAGATCCAACACATCAAATATTTCCCTAGGAAAGGCTTAGTGTGGCTGAAAGTGCCAGGCTTCAAATCTTTTGACCAGAACTGGCTACAAAATTTGTGGGGCCTTGTGCGAAATGGAAGTGTGGGGCTCCTGTTAAAATAATATTAAGAATTTTGGGACAGAATAGCAGAACATGAAACCAGGAATAGGCCCTTCTATACGTGAAGCTCGGCTCTGTGCTACTACACTGGTCACACATCCGTGCGGCTGGCCCTGCCTTTGACTCCTGCACTCTCATCCCACAGCTTTTTACTTTTTTCTTTAAAACAATTTTTTTAAATTCATTTATTTTTGAGAGACAGAGCACAAGTGGGGGAGGGGCAGAGAGAGAATGAGACACAGAATCTGAAGCAGGCTCCAGGCTCCGAGCTGGCAGCACAGATCCCGATGCGGGGCTCGAACTCACAGACTTCGAGATCATGACCCGAGCTGAAGTCGGATAACCCACCGACTGAACCACCCAGGCGCCCCTTTTTACTTTTTTCGAGTTCCTCTGTTATTTATATATTTTTGCTTAGACGTTTAGGACTTGTCTGTATGCGGCCGGTGGGTAGAGAATGTTTGGGATGCAGAGGAGGAGGGATACAGCTCCCTCTGTTGACGCCTCAAAGCATTGCATAACCCCCTGCCAGGAAGGCAGGCTCCTCCTAGGTTCCCTCTTGTGCTTTATCGCTAATAGTCACTGTTTTATAGCCATGAACCAGTGCGAAGAATTCTTTAAAGTGAGTTCAGCAACTATTGTGTCAGTGAGCTATTCAAAAGGTTACAGGTATATTTGTTTATTCCCAAAGTTTCTTTGTTATGAAGGGGGGGGAGGAAACACTGCTCTTTCAGTAGGTCAGATTTGGTGGAGTCAGGGGGATACAGGACACAAGGCAAGGTTAAGGTCACTAAGTCATTTCATTAAAAAGAGAATCCACACAGGCCATCAACATCTTCAGGCCAAAGCGAAAGCTCAGAGTTTTAAGGATTGGCTCTAGATTGAGATAGGAGTTAGAAGTGCCTACAGAAGGCTGGTGCCGCAGGCCAAGTTTGTGATGAGTCTTAAAGATGAGGCTAAGGAGCATAAACTTAACCTTGATGGCCGTGGTGTTGCAGGATTTTTTTTTTTTTACCTCGATACCTGGGATTCATGGTCTCACCATTTCGAAGAATGAAGGGGTGGACACAAAATGAGCAGCAGACGAAAGTTTATTAGAGAATAAGAAAGTAAGTAGTATGAAAGCTCTCTTTATAGAGAGAGGGTATTCAAAGGTGAATACCCACGACCATAGGAGAGGGTCCTTATTTCGTAAGGTTCTGGTCACCCCCACCCCCAGCCCCCTTTCCCCTCATTCCTTCTCAGGTCCTACCCTTACTGGCTGGACAACTCTA
This sequence comes from Neofelis nebulosa, assembly GCF_028018385.1. NCBI lineage: Eukaryota > Metazoa > Chordata > Mammalia > Carnivora > Felidae > Neofelis > Neofelis nebulosa. The sequence goes on along the minus strand of NC_080782.1, from coordinate 34,899,821 downwards.
GGTGCTAGGTTGTCCATTTCTGATTGTCTCGACTCCATTGTGTGAGGAGTCTGGTCATACTACTGTTCCTCCCTCGTAGAACATAGGTTTCATGGTTTACTTTCTGTAGTTAGGTATTTTGATTGTCAAATTCCTGAGGGGAACCCCAGGGAGAGTAGTGGGTGTCTGTTACATTCTTAAGAGGAAACTTAAGCCCAAGGGGCTTTGCTGTGGTCAGATGCTCCCAGCAGTGTTCCAAAAATACGTGTTTTTCCCCACCCAGGGACCTCAGGCCCTAACCTTTCCCTCTCTGTCTATTTTATCCTATCTTTCCCTATCATAGTGGGAGCTCATCAACATGTTTTAACCAAAGGATTGGCGTGATCCCATCTATATTTTAGAAAGACAGTTCTGGTGAGACCAGAGCTTATGGAAGAGAAATTTGGGAAATCAGACAATAAAAGTCTGAACTTTTAAAAGAGAGAATTCAAGGGATATGTAGAGGTTAAATCCTGGTGATGGAATGGGTGTTTGGAGGTCAGAGAGTGGATAGTTAGGGCTTAGATATTTTGTAACTTAGATCATCCTAAATGCTGATGCATTATTGGATGTAGGGAGTACCAGAGGAATAACAAGTCAGTAAAATTCCTGTCTGGGGGCAAGTGTAGGGGGGCCTCCATCCTATGGAGTAAGATAATAACAAACCAAGAGATTTATCTTTTGACTCCTACCATTTGCAACCTCATCTTTAGAGATTTAGTGCATTATAGCTTTTGAAATTATTGAGCAAAAGTAAACAGCTATTGTCCAATAAACTCCTTTTAAATAAGGCCAAATAATTAGAATATAGCTGAGACAGATGTCTGCTAAAAAGTTCTGATAAAAGTTTTAATAAAGTAAGGCATTATGCTATGCATAGTGCTCTTTGGCATGAGGATCATATTGAGCTGATTACTTTGGGAAACAGCAGACACAGGAGAAGCTCTGACGACGGAGTAGAAGTTGCCCTTTTCTAAGGGTAATTTTACATTAGAAAGGGGACCTGTACCAGGAAGAGAGCTATTACCAGAGATAATTTCATCTGAGAGACTTATCTACCCAGTAGGGCAATCCTTGTTGAACAAACATTTTCCTCTTTTCACTTTCCCATAAATTGCCTTCCCCCCACTTTGAAGCTCCAGACCCCTAGCCCTTTCTTTAGTTCCAGAAGGTATATAATCCTCAATTGTCTGGCTGCCTTTTGCAGGGCTCCTGTATGTTTGAACATAATTTAAATAAATTTTCTTCTCCTGTTAATCTGTCTCATGTCAGTTTAACTCTTAGACCAGACCACATAACCTTGAAGAGTAGAAGGGAGAATTTTTCCACTTCGACAATATTAACAGTCCAAAAATGGATTTTCTGACTCTAGCTAAGTTACGTTATTTATTATGTAAAAGGAGATTTCAAAATGGAATAAGCAAGCCTAGCTAAGAGAGTCTCTTTTTTTTTTTTTTTAATTTATTTTTGAGACAGAGAGAGACAGAGCATGAATGGGGGATGGTCAGAGAGAGAGGGAGACACAGAATCGGAAGCAGGCTCCAGGCTCTGAGCCATCAGCCCAGAGCCTGACGCGGGGCTCGAACTCACAGACCGTGAGATCGTGACCTGAGCTGAAGTCGGACACTCAACCGACTGAGCCACCCAGGCGCCCCTGGAAGAGAGAGTCTCTTTTAAAATGAGGTCAGGTCGGAAGCTGTAAGGTTGGGGGAATTTATGCATGTCCTCACTGGAGGAACCATGAACTTTTTGCCTGCTGCAAACCTTCAGCCTGGGTTTAACTCTCTCTTCACCAGGACACCTGTATCATTTGCAGTCTTCAGTTTGAAAGGCGTCAAAGTGATTGACGAGTCTCAATCCCTCATCTGCGTATTAACTCAAGCAATCCTTGGCTCGCTTACTTTCTATCCCTGTTTTGCGTCAGGGACTGATTAAGAACCACACTTGTAATCTTTTGCCTTTATAATCCTGCACCCTCATTGTCTAACTTGGATATGGATTCAGGTTTCGACCTGAATCTGTGTCTCCTTAATTGCCCAAATAAATGCCTGTTTGCTTAATTTTTTTTTAGCTAATTCTTGTTCAACAAATTCATTGTAATAGTCATCTACAAATCAGTGAATTATATTTCCGAAACTGATCTAAACGGAAATAGCCCATTCTTTTAGACTCATTAGAAATGCTAGTCAGAGAATGGCAGAGAAATAGAACAGAAGACTATTAAATGTCATCTTTCAGTTGAGCCCATTTGAGAAACCTTCAGAAATACATCTCATTGGGATATGTCTTTGTCCTGTGTGCGTGACCTCAGGCAATCAATGAAAGCGAGGTTATTTTGGTCGTGTTACAAAATTAACTGAGGCATATTAAAAATTTCAAGAGTTTATCTGAGCAAAAATTGATTCCACTGGGCAGCTCCAAACCAGAAGTGGTCAAGAGGCCTCTGAAAACGGGAGCTGGGGAGAGATTTGTTTAGAGAAAAGGTGGAAGCCAAGCAAGGAAATTATTGATGGGATATAGCTTAAAGCCTAATTGGCTGTTTGTGATTGGTTGTCCTTAGGTTTTGATTTCATAACCTTGAGGCATTTACAGGCTTAGATTCTGGTTTGCTGACGTAAACCTCATGGCATTTGAGCCTCCTCAGTCCAATGACCTCCTTGTTTAATTAATTTAACAGTGTCATAGAACTTGTCTTCTGTCAGTGTTATGAAAACTATGAGGCTGAGTCAATACTATACTTCTAGGCCTTTAGAGGTAGACTCCCCAAGAAATTCCAGGGAATTTCAATCTGAGCCCATTTTACCTAGCAGAAATATTTCTATAACCTTCCCCGCCCTTCCTGGTGCTCTGTCCACTGTATTACTATAAAATGTAACTAGTCCAGAAATTGAGATAACCAGAAGACCATACTGGTGAAACACACTGATTTTGCCTATGGATGCTGGGAAGCTTTTACAGTGAAGACAATTCTTGTAGTTTTTAGCCTCTTCTAGAAGGAGGGGTAAGAATTGTTCTGGATGAATAAAGCAAAGTGTAATATCAACAGGTGATTCTGGTTTGATCTCTTTGCAAAAGAGACTCTCCTCTCCCCTTTGAGAATTGGAAATCCTTAAGCAGGCCAGTGCCCTCTGGAGTTGCTCTAGTGTGATCTGCCTAATAGATATGCTCTATATGGATTGAGACTACCCAACAAAATCAGAACTTCTTTCTTAGACTGTGTCAGGAAGTAAAAAGGGGGATATAGAAAAAGAGCATCAGGGCCACAGGAACAGGGTGGGATGATTAGAGGAGAGAGACCTCCAGATGAATGCCTCTGAGGAAATGTAAGAGTTAATAAGAGTTACCGTTGGGTCACTGTTGGAGTCTGATTTCGTAGCTAAGAATGTGACTTTCTTAATTTAATTTCTTAAGTTGATTTGTATATTGAGATCCACAAAATGGAGACTGCCCTAGTGGCCCAGCCCATGTCACAAATCTAAACCTAAGTCAGCCTGCTCTTACAAGAAGTATCTGTCAAGGAAATCTAACCACAGGTCTCCAACTCAGCTTTAGCTAGCTTACCTTACTCTAGAAAATGGGACCTGCTGGTCTTAAAAAGGAAACCCCTGACCTAGTCAATCCTGCTTTGCTTCCCTGTTGCTTTTTCTAAGCTCTGTAAAACTTGAGTTTGCCTAAAATCCCTTGGGAAAAGTGCTTCACTGCTTAGGAGACATTGTACTCCCCCAATCCATGGCTTTTTTTTTTTTTAATGAAGGACATCAAGGTCATTAATAAATTGGTTTTGTTTTGTCATTTGACACTTCTTTACTTTTTACTGTGTGTATGAAGGCTCATCACATAGCATGGTAGATTAAAAATGGCCAAAGATTCACTATAGCTCCTGCCCTCAGAGGGGGTTCTGTTTCTTCATCCCTTTTAATTTAGATTGGCCTTGTGACATTCCCGAAGAAGGGATGTTGTGAGATTTTGAGCCTCGTCCTCAGGAGGCTTTGCACATGAATCACCCTGTTTTAGAGGCCATATGGAAGAGCCTCTCTAGTGGATAGCTCACCCAATGCCCAACAGGTGTGTCCATCCTAGACCATCCAGCCTCAGCCAAGCCATCAGCCGACAATTGAGTGAATGAGCTTGGCTGAGATAAGCAGAAAAATTGCCCAGCTGGGCCCAGCCCCAGTGGCCAACACACCAACTTGCAAGCTAATAAATTATTGTTGTTTTAAGCCACTAAGTTTTGGAGTGGTATTTAAGGCATCAAAGGCTGAGGATATTGCTCTTACTTGAAACGTGAGAGAGTGTAACATATCTGCTGTGGAAAGAAATCTGGCAATTGTTTTTCATTTACTGCCATTTTCCAGAAATGACCATTTTCAAATTAGATGAAAGGTAGCTTTCCTAATCTGATGCAAACTGGGGGACAATTTAGGAGATTAAGGCATGAGATAATCAGAAGCTGGACCAAGGTAGTGGAAGTGAGGATACTAATAAGAGGATGCATTAATGGGTATTTCAAAGACTTTCAAGTCACATTCCTGAGCAGGGCTATGGATGACATTTTCATTTTACAAATATTTCCTCTGTCATGAATAATTATAGATTTGTGTGCCAATGATTGTCCTGAGCAATCCCAATAATTGAAATTGCTGGAAAAATCCTAAGTTCTGCAATAATTTGGGTTTTCCCCTTCAAAGCACTGGTCATATGAGTGAAGACAATATTTCAAATAGGTTTGTGCATATAAAATTTCAAAGAAAGTTAAAATAATAGGAACAACAAAATATGAAAACCTCATTTGAGAAAAAAACCACAGACTAGAACTCTTAAGTTCATTTCTCTGCATTTTGACTTTTGAGAGAAAGAGGTATATGGTAGGAATTTCAGTAGAAAATTGAAAACATGTTATATATTATTTTATGACCCTAAAATAATAAATATTAATTATAGACAATGCAGGAAATTATATTGAAGTAAAAACAAGAAAAATTTAAACACCCATCTTCCTACTTGCCAGAGATAACCATTATTAACATTTTGATGTATATACCATAAATCTTCCATCTAACATATACATGCATACAAGTACTTGAGTACATGTATATGTGCATATTATATCAAATTTAGACCATACTGATTATATTGCTTTATATCCTCCATTATTCTCTTATTATGAACATTTCCTATCCCTTAAGAATATGAATTTTAGTAGTTGGGTATATTAAAATATATCTAGGTAATGTTGGGTAATAATGTTCTAACTTTTACAAAATACATGTGATAGACTTTTAGGTTCATCATTCTTTATAGACTCTTTAAGACTAATTTTTCTGATTACTCTTATAATTAAATTCGTAGAAGTGCAAATACTGGGTAAAGTTTACGAATGTTGTCAAGGTTCAAGATACATATTGCCAAACACCTATCTAGAAAAGTTGCACCAATTTGGACTTGCACCATTAGCCACTAAGTATTGTCATAAATGACAATAATTTATAAGACTTCCAGGATACATATGATCAGTAGATCACTTACATCTATATACATAGGACAACATAATTTGAATTGAAATCCAGGGTAATGACCTTGATACTTAAAAAAATTTTTTTTAACGTTTGTTTATTTTTTTTTTTAATTTTTTTTTTTTTTTTTTTTTTCAACGTTTTTTATTTATTTTTGGGACAGAGAGAAACTGAGCATGAACGGGGGAGGGGCAGAGAGAGAGGGAGACACAGAATCGGAAACAGGCTCCAGGCTCCGAGCCATCAGCCCAGAGCCTGATGCGGGGCTCGAACTCACAGACCGCGAGATCGTGACCTGGCTGAAGTCGGACGCTTAACCGACTGCGCCACCCAGGCGCCCCAACGTTTGTTTATTTTTGAGAGACAGAGAATGAGCAGGGGAAGAACAGAGTGAGGGAGACACAGAATCCGAAGTAGGCTCCAGGATCGGAGCTGTCAGCACCGAGTCCGATGCGGGGCTCAAACCCACGAACCGTGAGATCATGACCTGAGCCTGAGCCGAAGTCAGTTGCTTAACCAACTGAGCCACCCAGGCGCCCCTAATGACCTTGATACTTTATGAGAGACTAGAGAAGTGGACTCAGATACTTAGTAACATTTGACAGAAAGTATAATGAAGCATTCTTCAAATTGGGCATTCTAGTTAACCAAGGTTTTACCATTCTGCCATCTCTTATTTTTATAGTAAAACTGAAATCATCTAGAGACTGGTGTTCTGGTAACTATAAGCGTCTTTCACCACTCTGAATATAGGCAGAAAGAAGACAAGGAAAATAAAGTGTCTCTCTTGGTGAAAAAGAAACTGAGAGCAGAGAACAATCATGAAAACACCCAAGAGCCAGAGGTAGCTTTCCTGACAATTACATACCATATGCTCTGATCAGTTATCTCCTGAACAGAAGGAACCATACTGGTCTGACTCTGTCTTTAAAGTTCAGATTTTTTTAATGAGATTCAAGGCTGCTGTAGAATAAGCAGAGAAAGAGAAAAAATAGGAGTAGATGTAAAGTAGAGGGAAGACAAGTTTAAAACTGTTTGGGTGATCCTGGCTTCAAGGAAATAGAGGAGAAAAGAAGTAGGAATATAAATGTCATATCAACGGTGTGGTAGCAGTCAAACCACAGAGGGAGGAGGAGGGGAGAGAGATAATGTTAATAGGCTTGCTCTTTTTATAGAGAGAAGGAGAAGTGGAAGGGATGGGGTCAAAAAGACCCTGGATAGAAGTTTGGGTTGAATAAAGCGATAGGAATTGTTTGTAATTTTTTAAAAAATTTTTTTTAACGTTTATTTATTTTTGAGACAGAGAGAGACAGAGCATGAACAGGGGAGGGGCAGAGAGAGAGGGAGACACAGAGTCTGAAACAGGCTCCAGGCTCTGAGCTGTCAGCACAGAGCCCGACGCGGGGCTCAAACTCACGGACCGCGAGATCGTGCCTGAGCCGAAGTCGGCCGCTTAGCGGACTGAGCCACCCAGGCGCCCCAAGAATTGTTTGTAATTTTGAAGTCAGAGTCACGTTTTCAGCACTTTCAGTCTTTTCATGGATTCATTTCTATCTTTTCTCAAAAATAGCTGGTAATGAATTCCCGGGGAACACGTATCTGACCAGGATTCCTGAAAATAACTTATTTTATTTTTTTAACAGTTTTACTGAAATATAACTGACATATAAAAATTATATATATTTAAGACATAGCACTTGATGTTTTAATATAGTATACCTTGTGGAATGATCACCACAATCAAGCTACTTAACATATCTATTAGCCTTGAATAGTTACCATTTTGTATGTGGGAGTGGGAGGGTAGAGATTTAATTCAGGATATATCCTCTTAGCAAATGACAAGTATACAATACAGTATTATTAACTATTATCACTATGTGGTACATTAGACCTCCAGAAATTATTCCTCTTACAAAACTGAACCTTTGTACCCTTTGACCTATATCACCCTGTTTCTCCCTCTCCCTAACCTCTTAGCCTCTGTGCTTTTGTGAGTTTGACTATTTTAGATTGCATATATAAGTGAGATCATGCAGTAGTTCTCTTTCTGTGTCTTATTTTGCTTAGTGTAATTTCTTCTAGCTCTATCCATGTTGATACAAATAGCAGGTTTTCTTTGTTTTTAAGGCTGAACAATATTCCTCTGTGTGTGTGTGCACGCGTGTGTGTGTGTCTGACATTTTCTTTAGCCATTCAACCATCAGCGGACACTTTGGTTGTTTTCCTATCTTGGTTACTGTGAATAATGCTGTGATGAACATGGGAGTGCTGGTCTCTCCCTGTGATCCTGTTTTCATCTTTTCAATTCTAGAAGTGGAACTGCTGGATCATATGGCAGTTCTATTTTTTTTTTTAAGGTTATTTATTTTGAGAGACATCATGAGTGGGGGAGGGGCAGAGAAAGAGGGAGAGAGAGAATCCCAGGCAGACTCCGTGCTGTCAGCTGGAACTCATGAACCGTGAGATCATGACCTGAGCCGAAACCAAGAGTCAGAGGTTAACCAACTGAGCCACCCAGGTGCCCCGGCAGTTCTATTTTTTAATATTGTTTTCCATAGTGGCTGCATCAATTTACATTCCCACCAACAAAGAACAAAGGTTTCTTTTCTCCACAACACTTGTCCTTTGTCTAATCGCCATCCTAGCAGGCGATAATCGGCATCCTAGCAGGTATGAGGTGGTATCTCATTGTGGTTTTGATTTTCATTTCCCTGATTATGGGATGATGAGAGTTTTTGTAAATACCTGTTAGCTATTTGAATTTCTTCTTTTGAGAAGTATCTATTTAGGATTTTTGCTCATGTTTTTCTCCCACCAAATTTAATAAGTGTTTGTATGGGGAATCCACATAGTGGATGAAATTCCCCCTTTACCAATGTTTTAATTGGGTTATTAGTATTTTTGTTATTGAGTTGTATGAGTTCCTTATATATTTAGAGTATTAACTCCTTATTGGCTATATGGGTTGCAAATATTTATTCCCATTCTATAGGTTGCCCTTTCATTTTGTTGATCTTTTTCTTTGCTGTGCAGAAGCTTTTAATTTTGATACAATCCCATTTGTCTATTTCTGCTTTTGTCGCATGTGCTTTTGGTGTCCTATTCAAAAACTTATTGCCAAGACCAATGTCAGGAAGGTTTTTCTTATGTTTTCTTCCAGGAGTCTTAATAATTAGAGTTTTAATAATTAAAATTGTTATAAAACCCAGAATGAATATTTGAAATGGGCAGTAAAATAAACATCTGATGAGTTCAATGATGAAAAAGGAGAAAGAAAACACAAATATCAAATAAATAAGAAAGTATATATAACTGTAGCTGAATAAATTTGATAAAATTCATGACCAATTTCAAGATTTAGATAAAGTGCTGGAAAAGCATAGACAATAGACATTGACTAAGAGTTCAACAAAGTACAAGAAATTGAAAAATTTGTTAGCAATCTGTTTCCATAAGTGCAATAGATCAAGGTCTATCAAAACTTTAAAGAAGTCCTTTGTTATTTAAATTATTCCAGAGAATAAAATAAAATTTCCCAATTTATTTTATTGATCAGCGTTTAGGAACAGCATTACTAAGATATAGAATATTCTGCTTAGAAAGAAAAGCAATGAAGACCTATACATTTTATTCCTCCAGCTGAAACCAGAACAGAGATCAAACATTCCAGACAACGTTATCATGCTTATATTTAGACTGATGCTTTTTAATATGCATAACTGTAGTTCAATTAATATAGGTTGGTATCTCTTTTTGAAATTAATAATTCATTTAGAAATTTCATATTTTTGTGTATACATTCACATTTGATTATTGTTATTGATAGGATAGTTGTAATTTTTCCAGTCTCAGTCTGAACAAATCCATACAATTTATTTAATTTTTAAAAATTTTTAGGTTTTATTTATTTTGAGAGAGATAAATTTATTTATTTATTTTGAGAGAGAGAGAGAGAGAGAGCATGAGCAGGGGAGGGGCAGAGAGAGAAAATCCCAAGCAGGCTCCTTGCTACCACTGTGGAGCCCGATGCAGGGCTTGAACTCACGAACCATGAGATCATGGCCTGAGATGAAATCAAGAGTTAGATGCTTAACTGACGGAGCCACCCAGGCGCCCGAAGTCCACACAGTTTAAATGAGGAAAGAACACAGAACATTTAGTGCAAAGACATGGATACAGTATCAGACACTCTGGTTATGTGGCTCTAGGCAAGTTCATTAATTCTCTGTCTCAACTCCGATAGGAGTGTAATTCCTCTTGTATCTACCTCATAAGCAAGTAGAGAATTAACTTTATGTGAAGACACTTGGCTAAAGTGAGTGCAATTAATGTCTATGTGTAAGGTGCTGCCATCTTAGCTTTGCCTTAATATTTGGTTGTTTTAAAAATTTACACTTTTGGACTATAAAATCCTGTATACTTTTAGGACTATAACATTCAGTCATCTTGAAATCACTTGAAATATTCAAGTTAGTAATTACAAGACATGTATTGATCTATGCTGTCATTTGATTGCAATAAGAACTTACAAGTATAAAAATACAGGCAAAATATCATAAAAATATTCCCATTTACTGTAGTCCAGGAGTTCTTGCCTGAATTACCTGGGATCAGCCATTGCTTTGGGTACTCACAGATACAAACTGTCCAGATTTGGCAGTGTGGCCAAGGTATGATGGTCATTCCATGGGCCAGATTAAGCTTTTCATCCTCCTCATCTGTGTTTACATCTTACCTCTCAAATATATGTTCTTCAACGATGAAATGACAGAAAGCATTTGAAATTCAAAAGCATCAAAAGCATTTGAAAAGAATCAAAAGCATTTGATTCAAAAGCATCCAAATTCCCTCACATACACCCAAACTATCAAAATATTTATTTTCTTCACAATATTTAGCCGGGTCACCAACTTTTCTTTGATTTTGTCACAAGCTGATTTCGTAAGAGTTATAATTCCTTCTGAAACTCTTTCTTCTTGCTAAGTAGTGATGTGGGACACTTGGTAGGTGAAGAATTTACTGTGGTAAATTCAACCACATAAATTAAGATTATTCTTAAGTAAAGAATTTAACTTCTGGAAAGTTAATCAGAAAAAACATTTTATCATGTGCTTCAGTCAACTAAAATTGAACAGATGTAAACAACAAAAATACGCTTTGATCAATGCCCTTTGGCTGCCACCACCAGAGAAAACTGGCTGGATTCTGTTTTCTTCTAGACTGGTGGTCCGGGACCAGTAGCCCAAACTTGGCAAGTGGCGAATTCCTCTTTCCATATGTTGATCCTAGTAATCATTTGCTCTTCCAAAAATGAATTCCTTCTGTAAATTTCAAAAGGTCAATTCAGAATGTAGTAAACTTAAAAGAAGTTGGGCATAGATGTTTGTTTAATACCAAAAGGCAATGAGGAAAATAAAGAAAAAACTGAAAATCTAGAATGAAAGATTCCCTTTTTCACTGAGGGAAAAGAATTCTAGTAGATAGTTTTGTCAAATGTCAACCCAACCTATTTTCTCTGAAAATTTCAGCATCCCTGATTATGAAAAAAAAAAGAACCAAACCCTACACATTAACACAGGGATGAATATGGAGATCTAACCCAGACTGGGCCAAGTTCATTTTCCTCCTGATACTTAAAATGGAAATTCAAACGTCATCAGTTATTCTTTTGAGTGGTGGGAAATGTGCTATTAGCTGCGGAGCTGTGTGGAGGCTGCCTTCTTCTAATTGCACTGGGGAACAGAAAATCAAGTTTTCAGGGGAGTGGGGAGAGAAAGAGAGAGAGAGAGGGAGAGCGAGCGAGCGCTGAGACTGAAACCAAAGGGTGGAGCGAAGTTTCTTTCAGGACGTTGACACCTTTCCAATTTCTCATTTCGATTCATCATGAGGCTTTTCATTCCTGTGCTTGGCTTTTAGGAGACACCACTATGACTTCAGACAGAAATCTTTTTAGCCAGCCTTTTGTTTCTGTTACCTTTTTTTTTTTTTAAGTTTATTTATTTATTTTTGAGAGAGAGAGAGAGAGAGAGAGAGAGAGAGAAAGCATATGTTTGCATGCACAGGGTGGGGGAGAGGCAGAGAGCAAGGGAGAGAGAGAGAATATCCCAGGCAAACTCCATGCTGTCAGCCAAGAGCCCAACGTGAGGCTCAAACTCATGAAACATGAGATCATGACCCAAGCCAAAACTAACAGTTGGAAGCTTAATGGACGGAGCCACCCAGGCATTCCTGATTTCTGTTACTTGTAGCCAAGAGTTTTAACTACAACAAAGGACCAATGAGGTAAGATAAGCGGCAAGGAAGTAAAAGATAATATGGAGACATCAAATATTAATTCGTGGCATCAAGAAGGCAGAGAACAGTCTCAGGACTAAAATGTGTGTTAGAGAAAGGCCCTTTGCTTCTTCCCTGCTCCACATCACTCTGTGTTGTTCTTTAGCCTGGATGGTCTAAGAATATAAGAGATGGTTGATTTTGAGGGTTCAGTGGTCTGGGATATGTCCAACTATCCCTTTCAAAATTTAAAACTAGCTATTGCACCTTGAACTGTGACCACTAAAAATGCTTGGTGGGATTCTTTGGATTTTGGAGACAACATACATTACGTTTGAGTGTGCTGCTCTGAAACATTTATTTAGTACCCCAGAAGGCTGCTGGGTTTCAGTGGGCCCAGAGTAAGAAAAGGCACTTCAGCAATTCCAGGATGTAGTACAAACAGCCCTCCCACTGGGAGTTATGAGACAGCAAACGCAACAACACTCAACGTTTCTGTGGCAAATGGAGATGCTGAATGAAGTTTCTGAATAGTGCCAATAGGAGAATCACAGTTTAGATCTCTAGGGTTTGGGGGTAAACCGTGTCCTCCGTTGTCCTCTATTTTTTGAGAAATAGTTCCTGGTTTGATACTGGGTCTCGGCAGAGTCTGAATCCTGACTATGGGACAACAAATGGCTGTGGAACTAGACTGCCAGTCATGAACCAGGTGTTAACTAGCTCATCATGTTTTAAGGTTGGGAGTGTGTGTGGGGGGGTACCTGGATGCCTCGGTTAGGCGTCCGACTCGATTTCAGCTCAGGTCATAATCTCACAGTGGTGAGATCGAGCCCTGCATCAGGCTCTGTGTTGAGTGTGGAGCCTGCTTAAGATTGTCCCTCTCCCTCTGTTATCTGCCCCTCCTCCACTCATACCCTCTCTCTCAAAAATAAAAATGGTTTGGGGTGTGCAGCAGCGATCCATCATCAAGTGGAAGTGGTCTAAAAGACACTGGGTTCAGGCAGGCAGGGCACGTGCAAGTAACTTGGTTCAAACTTGTACAACTTCTCTTCCTGCATGCTTCCTGTCTCTCAGGCTCTCAGACTTCACGCACACTCTACTGTCACGGCAATTTCTTATAGCCAGTTGGCAAAGGAGGGGAGAATTCAGGTTTGGCGCAAATGGTTTTGCAAGATATGCTAGCGCTAACCACATTTATAGTCATAATCCGGAACGTCCTAGAAAGACAATACTGGAGGAAGAATCCTTCCAATAGGCAGAAATGTGAGCAGTACATATGGCTGCCCCGTGTTTTCTTCAGCCTACACCAAAACCTTCTTCAAATGCCCCAGGCAGATTATTTCCTTCCTTGTGCTTTCGTTATGTTCTCTGTATAGCACTGATTTATCACTGTGTCACAGCCATCTATCTGTTTGACCCCTGTCTCAAGTGTGATCTTGAGGGCAGAACCTGTTTTGCACTTATATCCTCTTCATCTAGAAAATCCTTGGTGCACAGTAGGTGCTCAGTAACTTTCCTCAAAACCTCTTTATGGTGTTGGCTCCTCGATGATTATCTGTGGCTATGCTTGTTCCTGGGGTCAGGGAGGCCTGACAGAAGCATTGTGGTTTAGTGAGAAGGCTGGCTCCGGAGACAGAGGGGCCATCCTTCTTCTGCCTCTCACTGGCACTGTGACCTTTCGCACACCGAGGAAGCTCCTGAAGCTCAATGTCTTTACCTTTCAACTGTGAAGGAAGATAACACTGACCCTGCACGGCCTCACGAATTATTAGGGGTGGAGGTGGGGGTATGAGACAAACCAACCTTTGTGGTAGTAGGGCAGGGTTTTTCTAAAACAGTGAGATAATCACCCTTCGATGGTTTGAAGAAGGTTGGTTTGGAGGTTCCTTAGGAAGGAAGAGGTTGGGGATGTTCACGAGAGGTACCCTGTTAAGTAACATGAGAGTAACCCTGTTTACTGTTTTCACATGTGTTCACACACGCCATAAAATAAAATTTTCTTGGTAATGTTATAATTCTGTCTAGTTAATCACAACCTTTAACATTTTTCAATACTATATTTTATTTACCCAGTATATCTAAAATATTGTCATCTCAACATGTAATCAAAATATAAATTTATTAATGAGATATTTTAAGTTCTTCCTTATGTGGCTGTTTGTACTAAGTCTTAGAAATGCAGTGTGTATTTTATACTTATAAGACACACGTGGCTACTATACTAAACAGCACACCTCCGGATTATCTTCCCAGAACATTCGTTTAACAAACAGGAAAAGCAAGGTTCAGAGGGGGCAATGACTGGCTCCAGGGAATGCAGGCTGTCGTCTTTATCCCACATTACTCTGCTGTCTAAAGTGTCCGCGGTCCTGTGCCACCTGCGGTGACTCCCAGAATGGCGCCAAACCCTGGCCTCCTAAGGAGAGGTGTTGCCCACACGTGGATCGGGCTTGAGGTGCACAGCCTCTTATTTAACCCACCAGCCTGTGATCATCTTCTGAGGGACTGTCAGCTGGAAGCACTGAGCTCACGGGCAGGGAGGGAATGCTTGGGGTCCGCTTCTTCTCTCACTCCCCCGCATTTGGTGACTGAAAGGGAACCATGAATCACACCTTTCTGCACAGCCTAGTTTGGGAGTGCTTTTGGTAAATAAAGGGAGCAGAGAGTTTCAAGAAATTTGACCTTCCCCAATTCACTGCATCACTAGTACAAGGAAGGTCTATGGTCTGGTTCTGTTCAGTGGCCAGCAGCAAACTTGGAGCAAAGGGGAACGGCACAAGATGAAGTCACCATGGTCATACGGAAGACTCAGAAGCAGCATTTGCCAATCTCTGTTTTTCCCAGATATGAATCTAGATGATTATCCCTGAGGGCCCAGGAGGATGATGCTGTGTTATGTACAGATTAGCAATACTGAATGTGAACTATTTGCTTGGATTCTCAAGTGCTCAGTAGTTGGCTGACTTTTGTTTCATTATGTACATCCAATCTGGACACAATTAGCATCTGGAAATTGGCAGGCACTGAATTTAGAGCATAGGCTCTGGAGCTAGAGTGCATGTGTTTGCATCCTGGTTCTAATATTTCTTAATTTTGTGACTTTGGTCAAATTCATTAAACTATGTCTGCCTCAGTTTCTACATCAGTACACTGGGAATAACAGAATTTACCTCGTTGGATTGTTGTAAGGATTAAACTAAATTCATGGATGTAAAGTGCTTAGAATGGTGCCTGGCACATGGTAAGTGCTTAATGATTGTTAGCTAGAAATGTGGTCTACTCATTATTAAAACTGTCATCCATTAGATGGAGTTAATTATAAAATTGTGTAGACTCAGTGGCCTACTGGAGCCAGTTCACGCAGTCTCACGAGAGCCTATTGTACAATCTCTTCCCAATTTTGTGTTCAGTGATGAAACTGATAGCTTAAAATCAGCCACATTGGGAGTATTTACACAATGGAAACTGGCAAATGTTACACCTCTGACCTCCCCTCTCTCCCCCAGAGGGATTGTTAAACATTTATTAACATGCTGCTGGTTATGGTTATCAGAAAAAGAACATTTTATCTTTAGCAGGTGGTTCTTTGGATCCATGGAGATTATAAAACTATTTTCCATTTTCTCCAGACTATGAATAGGATCAGAAACTCCCTCATCCCTCATCAAGAAATGTTATCACCTCCCCTTTTTTAGAATACTGCACTAGTCAGAAGTTCTGTATTTTTGTCCTGGCTCTATCTCTTACCAGTTAGTTAACTCTGGGAACATCTATTAGGTTTTCTGAGCCTTGGTCTTCTCTCCTGTAAAATGTTAAAAGTAACGTTTTGGGTTCTCTGCAACACATATTTGTTATGTTTAAATGAAATATTACATATGGAAGTGCTTTATGAAATAAAAATCCTATGCAAATAATTTTTATCATTTGGTACCATTTAAAAAAAAAGCTAACAATACAAATCTTTCTACTTTGGCTTTCCCAATGGTACTATAATAAAAAATCCAAAGTGCATGCAAGTTCCTGACAAATTATTTCATGCTTACAGAAAATATTGGTAAAATCTCTTAATGCCCACAGAACAATCATGTATAGATTCTTTAAAAAAAAAATCAATAGAAAATTGCTTTTCTATATACCCTGCAAAGACTGTTTCCTGGGCCTATTGTGCAAAAGTTTATTATGTTTGAAGTTCCGTCTGGGTATTTTTTTCAAAACTCAGCAGATGGCAGTAAGGAATGAATTATTTTTGTTCAGGTAGTAACAGATCCATATTGTTCTAGAGCTTTACAGAAGCAAAATATGCTCCTTTTCATGAAGAGTGATATAAGCATTTCTGTGTTATAAATCTTAGTTGAGAGAAAACGAGGTGCACTGAGACTAAGAGTTTTGTTGATGTTGGTAAGTCTCACGTGTTAAGCATTCTCCTCCAGTCTTCCAGCCGAAGAGGTAGGAAATTCAATGTCTGTTTCCTCAAGGAGATAGAAAGTCCTTGGCACAGAGAGGACAACAAATGCTCTAAGACCTCCAAGCTCTTAGAAAATGTCATTCCATATATGAAAACAAGTAATGTATCTGAATTGTGAAAAATCTGTGGTTATTTTAAAGGTGTAGCTGCTTTGCCTTTTATATGAGAAGTGTTGCTGAGAAAGCAAGCTTAATGGCATCACATAAAGATGCTTTGTTCAGATTCACATTCATCTGAAATTTATCATAACTTCATTTTGTGTTAGGCCTGTGAATTCTCAGAGCATCTCTTCCCAAGTGTTAATAGATATAATAATGGGTACTCTTTCACCATTATATTTTTGGCTGTTAAATAAAGTAGGAAATGACGTGTTGAGTTTAAACAGGTGCGTGTGTGTGCATGCACGTGTTTTGTAGAAGCTTTAAAATGTCAATAGGCACACTGGCTCTCCCAGAGGGAAGTGTAGTATGAAGGGTTTTCCAAACTTATGTGACCACAGAATTACTCATTTAAGAACATTGTAGAGAACATTTATGCTCCAGAATATATGTTGGTACACCACCCATCTTACATGGTTGTTAGGGGAGCTAACAACCAGAGTGTTATAAACGCCATTAAAAATGGTTTCAAGAGGGGAATGATCACTTAATATGATGGGAACTGGGGACTGCAAGAAGGAGGCATTTGAGTGGGGCCATGAGGGATCAGGGAAATTCCAACAGGTAGGTTTAGTAATTGGGAGGTTTTTGGGTGCAGGAAGAGGAATAGTCAAGGACAGAGAGATGCTAATTGCCTAAGTTAATATAGTTGGCATAATACCCTCATTAGATTTCCAAAAGAACAGAGCTTGAATCTTAACCAAAGGTCAAATTCTCATTCCGAAGCTGTACCTTTCATGCATAGCCTTCACATATTAAGCTAGCAAAGGTGACTGGGCAAATTGTGTAGATCTTGGATTCTAAACTAAAGCATTTGGGTTTAAGTAATGTGCAATTTCCCCCCTATTTCTTACCCTAAGCAGAGAACACGAACATTTAGTATTTTAGTGTAAAACTGTGTAAATATGTAACGGGAGCAGACTTTAGTGTTAGTAGGTCTGAGTAGAACCAATGAGAAGATTAAATACAGAAAAACACATGTGTGGCCATCTTCAACAGGACATTAATGTTCTGTCATAGAAAGGGTTGTGTTCTTTCAACCCAAGGAAGTAAAGAGGTCTTCTTTCCCCTTCACCCCCGATACCTTGAAGCACCCCATAAGACTGAGAAGCCTGGAATACCACAAGGCTGAGTTTTCTACAGCATCTGTAAGAAATAAATATTTCATGCTTAAAGTGGTGAGGTTTTATTTGGTTTGTAATGTTAAGGCAGTGTGTGTTCCAATATCTTAGTGACAGAAGAGACGTGATTTTCTAAACCATATTTGCAAAAGAAGGAGTAGGGAAACCCTGAGTCTTCACCCATAGTTCTTTCAGGTAATAGCTGCTCAAAGGGCAGAGGCAGCAGGTAGAGAATTATTTCTGGATTGAACGCAAACTCTCTGGTGTAACGAAAAGTTGTGGTGGTTTGCACTCAACTTGCTGCGGCAATAAATAATTGCTCCGTGGGCTTCACACCATCACTCCATCCTCACTTTTCATGGACCCGGTGCCTGTACAAGAGACTGTGATTTATTAGTTAACCCACCCGAGCCTGTCTCCTGAGGAGGAATCTGCGCTTCATGTCTTTATTGCTCCTTCAGGCTCCGACACAACCTACCTACTGGGCATCCCCATGCGGGCCTGACATATGTCCCTCCCATGATGACAAGTAGCTAGTGTGACAGACTGACTTGTGCCAGTGTGTGCGTGGGACAGAAGGCCTGCCTTCCCTCCTCCTGGGCAATGTGCTCCAGCTAGAAGTGTAGCTTCAAGGCAATGCTCAAGCATGAGAGGGAAAAGCTAGGGCAATATAGGCAGAGAGGGAGAGATTAGGACCTGAGGTCTCCGAGTGGGGAAAAAACCACATATTTAGGAACAATGCTGGGAGCGTCTGACCACAGCAAAGCCCCTTGGGCTTAAGGTTCCTCTTAAGAATGTAACAGACACCCACTACTCTCCCTGGGGTTCCCCTCAGGAATTTGACAAAAGACCTGACTAAACATAAGTAGACCATAAAACACATGACCCAGACCCAAGGAACAGTATGGCCATAGACCATCCCTCATACAATGATTGAGCCAATCAGGAATGGACAACCCAGCACCTAGAGTTATCAGTCAGTAAGGGTAGGACTTGAGAAGGAACGAGGGGGAAGGGAGAGGGGTGCTGACCAGAACCTTCTAAAACAAAGACCCTTGCCTATCGTCCGTGGGCATTCACTTACGAATGCCCCCTCTCTACAGAGAGAGCTTTGCTACTATTTCTACTTTCTGGTCTTAGACTCTAATAAACTTTTACCTGTTGCTCATTTTATTCTGTGTCATTCTTCGAAGCGGCGAGACAACGAACCCGGGTATGGAGGTAAAATAACAAATCCTGCAACACAAGCACCACTTTCTCCTCACTCTCCCGACTCCTCATGTCATACATGCTATGTTGCATCCAAAACATGGCTCTAAGAGCCTCTGCCCACGAGGTGTCACAGCCAAGGAGAAGGCACAGTCCAGGCAAGCTGGAATAGTAATTTTGAGCTGGGCTCCTGCTTCCTCAAAAAGAGAGGGAGAGAGCTGCCAGCACATAACAAAAGTCTCCACATCCATTGCCAATGTGTTTAAACTGATTGTGCTCAGCTCCCCTTCCAATGAGAAGAACTGAAGAGCATGCGGTCTGGTGTAGGGTGCCTTTCATGTGGGTGTTTGACAATAGAAGCATGCCACCACGGGTCCAAGAAAATAAATTTATTAAACTTCGAAGGAAAAAAATCCACAGACATGAGGAGAGTTAAATATAAACTGCAGGACACAACTAGTCATACTAGTGAATAATGGCTTGTGTGGCCAGCAAAGTACCAGAATGACATTCTGAGACTGATTGAGGTATTTAGCTATTTTTGGCTATAGAAATTGTTGTCAGCCTATGGTGAAATAGTAAGATAGTTTTCCCAAGTACACAGTTTTAAGTTGAATTAGGTTCTACACCGATGAAATTGTATATGAAACTAAATTATGTAGCTCTTAGAGAAAACTATAGCAGCAAGGTAGCAGAAAAGATCTATTAAACACCTATTACAAAGTAACATGTTGAACTTGGAACACCCAGTTCTAGCTTTTCACTGTCCTTCCCGCAAGAAAGAGGGAATTTAAAATCACCAACCATTAAGCCTGTTTCCTAAAAAGGTCTGAGCTAAATGGCAAATACTATTTAAGTTAAAGCTAACTTTAAAGTTTCATTAAATGTAAAAAAAAAAAACAACAAAAAAAAAACAACCAAAACTTAAAGTGAGAAGCATTTTTCAGTGAGATGAGATTCTCTTTGGACAAACCTTTTGGGGAATAATCCCAACGCTCCCAAGAATGATGTTGAACGATAATTTCAACATTACTTCAGGACGCTTCTTTCTCTTCTGACTACCCTCTTGGAGGCCAATCCACTCAGAGGGGAAATAAAAAATGAGGACACTTCTTTGCTACTTTAAATAAACCCTAGAAAGAGTTCGGTGAGGAAGAAAGTTTCCGCCATTGGTTTAAGAACATTTTGACTTATCTGAGGGGATTGACAATCTTGTTCCTTCTGTTTCTTGTTACAATGAATAGTGGGTATATTTCTTGATCTTTTGGTTCCATTATCTGGTTAACTTCATTTTCAATTTGCTTCGACTTACAAAATGCTTCATGTACTTTATTCCCTTCTTAGGTCACTGTGTAATAGAATCACATTGTGTTAGAAGAGATACTACTACAAAGGTTCTGGGGCCATCGCTCATGATCTGCCTGCCTAAACACTCCCTCCGTGTGCAACAATAGCCCCTGAGCAGCCTGTCAGTAAGGACCAGCTAATACCCTCTCCTTCTCTTAGTAGGGAGCTCTCTGACCTGAGCCGAACTTTGGGTAAGGAAGAGTCTTTTGTTTGTTTGTTTTGGTTTGGTTCACGATGAGTAGACCTGTGCATACATCTTAAAAGTTGTCTCAATTAACAAATATTTCTTTAAAAATTTAAATTAAGACAAGCATGTGCCAATAATGCAGGTAACAACAATCACTTCAGAATTGCTTAAGGAGTTTTGGGAGGTACAAAAAGGGCCGCGTAAAAAACTAACTTGCTTATTTGTTTTTCTTTAGGTGGACCGACCAAAGCATTAAACCGGCTTTAGAGTGCGGTTGCTACATTCTCCAGATGGGTCTGCATGAACTACGGTACACAGCGTGTAGTGTAATATAAAATAGCCATGCTTATAGTGTAAATTCTTAAAAATACCTTTATAAATTTTATGTCAAAATAAATGTTTTACATATCCAAACTATTTCTTGCCTTCTTACCTATAATTTTAGTTCCGGATTATCTAAAAAACATCGGCCTGTGCTCTGATTTGCATTCGATTTTCCTGAACTGCAAAAGCCACCTGATTTTTTGCTTTTTCAAAAAGCATGATTTACTATACATTAAAAATAGCCATTCAATGCTTAGTATCACAAAATTAACACCCACATTAACAAGACAATCACTGCCACTAAACAGTCTTTGAGACGATTCTTTAAAATATTTACAGTTCACAATAGGAATATCTATCCGATCAGGCGTTCTTGTTTCTTTTTTAATATTATCTTTCAACACTTCAGGAAAAAGGCATTTAGAATCCGCTCCCCCCATCCCCCCCAAAAGTTTAAACATTGTTTTGGTGTAAGCACTCATGCCCTAGCCAGCTCCTCACCATTCAATATGTAGCTTGTGGGAAATCAAAGAAAGGCTACGGCATGATTTTGTTCAGTTGGTCTGTGCTCACGTAGCCACACGATGAGAGAAACTCTTTGTCAGGCAAGGGCAAGGCTGTGGCATTGAGCACGAGGCCCTGCGGAGACTGTACTATGTGAATGGAGGTATAGTCTGGGACAGGCATCTCAGAACTCGGAGCCCGTTCTGCTGTCCCAGACTGGCCAGCGGTAGTGGTAAGGCTTTCTGTGGTGATGTAAATGTCTTCCTGGTTAAAGCTTGGCTCCACACGTGATTCAGCCTCGACGTGAGGGGCCACAGCGATGCACTTTTTGGCGTCTGCCTCGCAGAAGTAGGCGTTGTCCATGATGAAGTTTGCTTGGCAGAGTGAGACCGCTTCTGGATGCATGTCACACGGGGATATCCCTGCCTTATTCTTTTGGCCTGGGGAAAGGACCACACTCCCCGCTGGAGTAATGTCGCTTACCTGGGCATAAAAGTCGATGTTTGCCAGTGAACTCGGATTGCTTAGCTGAGTATGGGCAGCTTGATGAGTTGACTCAGTTCCACTAATAAGAAGCGGTCTTGGTTTGTTTTCCTTTGCTAGGATGACACTGGGCTGCTGAGTGGTAGGGGTAGCATCAGTAGAAGGTGAGTTATTTTGATTCTTCTGGTCAAGGCACAAGAGATCTACTTCCCCTTTTAACCTCTGTGGCTGAGCAACCTCTGAGGTACCATCACACATGCCACTGGCATTGAAATCAGTCTCCAAAATGTCAGGTTCATAACAGCTGGTACGTCCAGAGTCATCATCCTTTGCTCCAAGGATGTTAAGTGATTTCTCATGGTCATTGCTTAGAAGTCTGTCTGTGTCGGAGCCTTCAGTCTTTTCATCGGGGTCATCAATATCCAGCTCAATGAATTCAACCCAAGAGTCATCGTTGTAGAATTCAGGTTTATAGTTGTCATGAATGGCTAAGATTGTGTTCACCTCTTCTAATTTTCCTTCCTAGGAAACAGAAAGAAAATGAAACCTATCAAAAGGAACTCATAATGATGAAATGTTTTCACAAATAACATTCAGAGACTAAAATTATGGTCACAAGAAAAGCGATAGCAACAAAGCCATATAACAAACACATTAGTGTAGAACTTTCAAATACATCATAAGACATTCTCATAATTTTAAGAGATACATTATTATTTTGAAACATTTTTCTCCAGAGGGGTTAAAAATGGAATGGGATACACATAGCTTGCAAAAGCTCTCAACATAGGACAGTACGCTTCAGGCGGCATTTAATTAGTGTTATCTAGGCCTTAGGTAATTTATTGAGTACCTTGAGGAGATCTGGATCAATTCCTTTAATCTTTGGAACTGGAACTGGGGGAAGAATCAGCATCTTAATCCTTGAAAACAAATAAAATTTTGGTTTGACGTATCTGCAAAGTTATACATTCTCGTGTTTCAAAAGATAGGAATAAAATATTAATAGAACTATTACTTATTCCAAATATTCTGGTACTCCATATAAGTGGAGTATGAGAAAGAAAATAGTAAGCAGTAAATGATGAGGAAAAACTACAGAAGAAGAAAAAAGCAACAAAAATCAACAAAAAGCCCTCATGTGAAGTCAATTTAAATAAAACATAATAGGTTGATGGGGGGTGGGAGGGTGGGGAGGGTGGGTGATGGGTATTGAAGAGGGCATCTTTTGGGATGAGCACTGGGTGTTGCATGGAAACCAATCTGACAATAAATTTCATATATTAAAAAAATAAATAAAACATAATCTTTTTTTCCTTATGTCTTTATTGACGGCCAGCAGCAGTATTTGGGAATGAGAAATCTGACTCTATCTGAAGCCAATTTCCATTTCATCTATAAGGTTGGCAATTTTAATGTACATCTCATCAGTAGATTGCAGAAAAGAGGAAGGAAGAAAGAAGAAAGAAAGAAAGAAGAGCTGACTCACTTGAAGCCAAAGTTATTTGCACCCTCAAAAATGGGATGAATTGAGATAAGTTTGTACCACACAGCTCACATTAATCATAAAATTACCTAAGATGATCTCATCAACCAAGGTGTCGTTGCAGGCTTCATTTCAGTTGGGAAAGGCTACACTTGAGCTATCTCTAACTGATCAATATGGATTTATATACCCAATTCTATGATGTACTTGAATTTTCTGTTCCCAATATTTAAATTATTTCTTGATCGTGATTCATTTCAATGTCTCTTCTGCCTGTCTTGCAGTTTACTGTATCCCTAGCACTTAGAACAATTCCTGGCACATAGAAGGTACTCAATAAACACTTCTTGAATAAACTTGAATACCTCATATATCTATTTTGTTAATAGCATAACTAGAATCTGTGTCTTAAAATGAACATTGCAGCTCTGGAATAAAGCTCAGAGATTAGCTATTGTAGTCAGTTCATTTATTGTTTTAAAACAACAAGAGTCAGAGGCACCACTGTTAGGCAGGGATGATAAACTGCTTTTTGGATATTAGCTGATATTCCACTTAATGTGAATGGATCGTCTAGTCTATTCAATAGGGAACCCATCTTCTGAATATTTCCATTTGCCTTTTTACCTAGCCAAGGAATAAGCCAAATTTCACTTTTTAAATTGCTGTAAGTAGCCTCCACTAGGTTTACTTAGCGGAGCAAGTGTTAAAACAGATTTTTACTGATGAATAGAAGATACAGAAAAAATATAAATTATTAATAGTTGCTACCATTTTTTTGGAATGCCTCTGATAAAACAGACACTATAAGATATATTTCACACTAACCTATGGGCTAGTAAATGATGGTCTGAGGGCCAAATCTGGTCTGTTCTCTGCTTTTGTAAATAACGTTTTATTGAAACACAGTCATGTTCATTAGTTTAGATATTATTATGACTGTTTTCATGCCACGGTGGCAGAGTTGAGTAGTTGTGACAAAGATTTCATGGCTCCAGAGGCCTAAAAATTTACTATCTGGGCCTTTAGAAAACAAGTTTGTCAACCAGACACTAAACATTTTATTTGTTCTTATAACTACCAGGGAGGCAGATATTATCTGTGGAAAGATTTAGAGATTTAAGGAAGGTACTCAAATCATACACTAATACTTGGCACAGCTGGGGCTCAAATCCAAAGTACTTAACCCCCAAACCCAGGCCTTTTGCCTTCTGTCATGCTGCTGTGTTATTTGGTCCTACATCTCTAAATGAATATTTCAAATGTCAAAAACACAGAAAAATGCAACACAATTGTAATTGCAGGAAACAAAGATTCCTAAATGTCTAATGCTTGACTTTGTTATGTTTGCCTCTTGATTTGCAGAGTATAATGCATTTAGGCACATGTTAGCTTTTCGGACTTGTAGTTGACTTCCCACCAGGGTAACAGAGCCTGCAGCCTATAGGGCTCAAGCAGGTGATGGAAATGCACGAAGCAGGCCTGTTGCAATGTCAAAGGGAGGGATGGGAATGGTCACAGAGAACACATATCCTTCCCAAATGGAACAGCTGGTCCTCTGCTTCAACACATGTTGCCATGCAGGAATATCAACTGAATGTCACTAGATCTTTCAGATTTTAAACATGACCTGGAAATCTGGGTTTTTGTGTGGAAATTCCCTAGTTTGTAAACACTTTGTAGCAAAATTTTTACTCCAAAATCAAATACATAAAATAACAAAACATTAAGATCTGCAGGCTGAGCTTGGCTTTCAGATTGCCAGTTTGCCACTCCTGTCTGATGCTGATTCAGTTGTTTCTTTCCCCTTTAGTAATAGCTCAAAGGCTGGGATGAGTGTATGGTGAGAATGACTGAATACAGAGTAAAGATAACCTGGCCTGAAGCTATGTTTGTGACTTTGCCATCATTTTATTCAAATCCAAATCACATTATAAATATGGAAAGGGAAAAGTGGCATGGACTCAAAACTTCATACAAAATGTAGAAACTGAGCCCTTTAGAGCCCTAACATTCTGGGGAAAGCTGACATAAGAACCTCATTCTTTGGAGGATCATTTTATTTATTTATTAAAAATTTTTTTTAATGTTTTATTTATATTTAAGAGAGACAGAGAGAGAGACAGAGAGAGACAGAGTGCGAATGGGGAAGGGGCAGAGAGAGATGGAGACAGAATCTGAAACAGGCTCCAGGCTCTGAGCTGTCAGCACAGAGCCTGATGCGGGGCTCAAACCCACGAACCAGGAGGTCATGGCCTGAGCTGAAGTCAGACACTCAACCAACTGAGTCACCCAGGTGCCCCTGGAGGATCATTTTAATCATTAGAACTTCATGTTCTTTCCACACCTGTTGACAACTGTTTTCTCCTGTTTCCTACTTTCTTTGGAACATGGAAATTTAGACCATGACAAGGGTTTTTATGGGCAAATGAAAGAACAAAACTAATTCTTTTCTATAAAGAACTTATTTAGTACAGGAAATGTGAGAGTATAGTAAAGATTTCAGAACAATTTTATAATTTGGTAATTCTGACTAAGCATTGAAGTTAAGAGCTTCATTATTCATAGAAAACTCTTTTATACAAAGATTAATATATTTTCTTTAACATCCTATTTGTTGAGAGAATTATTTTTTCTTTGAAATATTGGTAGCTAATATAATTAACCAATATAACAAATTTACATGGCCTTCACAAAGACTTAAAATTGACAGCTTATGTTAAGAGTGAATTACTTTATATACATAGTGGGTATGTCTACTGTACTTATATATAAATTAGTCCATCAACTATATAGATCAATGAATTCAAATTAATCAACAGAATTATTTGACTCTTCTGTTGTTGGCATTATTTAAATATATAAATTGCTTAAAATTCTATAAATTTATTTACATTTACTATTTCCCTCCAACAAATGAAAACCATATTGTCATGCTTTATAACACTCATGCTTGTAAAAGAAATGCTGTTAAAAAGTTAGATAAAAATGAAATTCTGCAGAATGTCTTCTGCTTTCCCATTGGTTTACATTATGAAACTGGAGATGCTACTCTAATTAAAAAGCTTTTGCAATGTGTTCACATAGACCCTATTTTGATTTGTAGATGTCTCTTGGCTTCAGCTGGAGAACATGTCTTTAGTTCTAGGAAATATGGCCAACCACCTTGGTTTGTCTGGAACTGAGGGGTTTCCCAGGACACGGGACTTTCGGTGCTCAAACTCCCAGGAAAACCGGGAGTGTTAGTCACCCTAGTCTAGGAGAAGGGGCAGGATTAACCCAGGGGACTTAAAAAAATACTCTAAAAGTAAGAAAATTTGCAATCAGTACCAATAACATTTCCTATATTCCTATTTCCAGTCTGTATGGAATTTCTTTCAGGGAGAAAAACAGAGAGTGATAGCTCATACAGCTCAAGGGACATTTAAGGCTCATTATAATCCAACATCCTCATATTATTGATGAGAACATGCATCCTGGAGAAATTAAGGGGATAATCAAACAGCAGTAGCAGAATAATAGCTGGAACCAAGTCTTCGACACCAATACAGAATAGAATCTCCTCAAACTTAGAAAGCATTGTAGCTGTATTTACAAATTCAGGTAATTTGTAACATTGAAATAAAATTTAATGATTTAAAGAAAACCCAGATTTACTTGAAATCGCCATCATACGAAGTCTAAAACGGTTATATTAGATTGAATTATCTAGGTGGCTTTAGTTCGCCTTTTAAATTTGCTTCTATTTTAGGCCTGTGTCAAACTCAGCCAAAGGTTCTGTGCCACCTTGTCATCCTAGAGTGGATGGGCCTGCTCGTTCAGGACTCTGAAGCGGTCAAGGGGCAGCTCAGAGGTAATGATTTTGTGCAGGAGGTTCATATCACAAGGTGTGCAGTCGCTAGCCTCAGAGTCCTGTGTCCTATACAACTTCCCAGATAGAAAAGACACCTGTGAATTCTCTATGATGAACACAACAACGTGGTAAATGTATACCTAGGGATAATATTTTACTGCATTAATTAAATTTTTCACTCACGATTTGCAAAAGAAAATATCAAGTAACAAATGGAAACACATATGGAAATCTAAACACTGGAAAAAACATCTAAATATTAGACCATTTCCCACCTACCTTTGCTGTTTAGAAAATATGAATAAAAATAGTATCATCGTTAGCCCAAATATTCCAAAGATAGTAATTAAGAACCATGGAAACTGGAAATCTGAAACACACAAGAATAGCATCTCACTCATAGGGTTAGGAATAGTTGAAGTTTACATTTCACTTTCCTTTTTCACATAAAAAGAATTCTTAATTTGTATTCATCTAGTAAAGTCACCGATTTCTTCTGCTAATCACTAAAACAGAATGCAATGATATGGAGTATTTTCTTTTCCAAGAACATTTCTGTCCACTGCTTCAAATCCTTTCACATATGAAAAAAAAATCGAAATGAAGAAACAGCAAACAATTTAAGCACAATCCATGTTTGCATTAAAAAAAACCCTGCAGCAACCCCTTTAATTAAGCACCTTATATGTTCAGGGTGCATCATTAGTGGCTTCAGCTCTAGAAAAAAGTGCTGTTTGTTAACATACTACTTTACCTAAATAATGTCCACTTGGTTCTTTCTTTTTTTCTTTTTTTTTTTTTTAAGTGTGGTAATATTTTTTTTTAATCCTCCAGACTGAGGATATATCAAAAAGATGGAGGCAGAGTTTCTATTTTTGAATCATGACTGAAACTTCTTAGACATGAAGACCATATATTTTACAGCTTAAAACATATCCTGTGATAGAAGATCACTACTGGGGCTCCCATTTTCAGATTTTAGTATATGTGTTAACAGACTTGGGGGAATCTGTTTCTAAAACTTCTGTTTCATTTCTTTTTGAAAATTAAAAATTTTTTCTTTTTTTAACCTTTTTTCCCCAAAGTTTATTATTTATTTTGAGAGAGCAAGCGAGAACAAATGCATGCCAGCAGGGGAGGGGCAGAGAGAGGGAGAGAGAATCCCAAGCAGGCTTCGTGCTGTCAGTTCAGAGCCCGAAGTGGGGCCTGATCTCATGAACCATGAGACTGTGACCTGAGCCAGGATCAAAAGTTGGACACTTAACCGACTGAGCCACCCAGGTGCCCCACTTCTATCTCGTTTCTTAAGACCAAGCGCCTACCAGCTGCTTGCAGTACGTCCTCAGTGTTCTTACCACTTACCAAGAGGTTACCCACTTTTTAATTGAAATATAGTTGACATACAATCTTATTTTGGCTTCAAGTGTACAACCTAGTGATTCAACAGTTCCAAACATTACTCAGTTCTCACCATGATAACTGTCGTTACCACCTGTCACCATACAATGCTATTACAATATTATTGACTACATTCCCTATCCTGTACTTTTCATCCCTGTGATTATTTATTTTATAACTGCAAGTCTGTATCGCTTAATGCCCTTTACCTATTTCACCCATCCTCCCTGTGCTCTCCCATCTAGCAACCACCAGTTTGCTTTCCGTTTTTATGAGTCTGTTTCCATCTTGCTTTGTTGTTGTTCTTTTTTTTTTTTTTTTTTTTAGATCACACATATAAGTGAAATCACAGGGTATTTGTCACTTAGAATTATACCCTTTAGCTTCATCTATGCTGTGAATAGCAAGAGTTCATTCTTGTTATGGCCAAATAATATTCCACTGTGTGTGTGTGTGTGTGTGTGTGTGTGTGTGTGTGTATAAATCACATCTTTTTATCCATTCACCTATTGATGGACATTTAGGTTACTTCTGTATCTTGGCTGATGCAAATAATGTTGCAATGAACATGGGGATATATATATATATATATACGCACTTGAATTAGTATTTTCATTTTTGTTGTATAAATACCCAATAGTAGAGTTACTAGATTGTATGGTATTTCTATTTTTTTTTTTTAAATTTTTTTTTTTTTTTTAACATTTTTTATTTATTTTTGGGACAGAGAGAGACAGAGCATGAACGGGGGAGGGGCAGAGAGAGAGGGAGACACAGAATCGGAAGCAGGCTCCAGGCTCCGAGCCATCAGCCCAGAGCCCCACGCGGGGCTCGAACTCACGGACCGCGAGATCGTGACCTGGCTGAAGTCGGACGCTTAACCGACTGCGCCACCCAGGCGCCCCGGTATTTCTATTTTTAATACTCCATACTTTAATACTCTATTTTTAATATTCCATACTGTTTTCCATAGTGGCTGCTCCAATTTACTTTCTCACTAACAGTGCAGGAAGGTTCCCTTTTTTCCACATCCTCATCAAGGTTATCCACTTTACACAAAAAAGGCAGGTGGAGTTTACCTTAATGTTGCTTTATTAAAAGTAAGATTTTATGCTGTAATGTTCCTTTCTTATTCTTATTTTCTTATTCAGTTATTAAAATCTCCAAAGGAGATATTATGTATAGTATAAAGAATTAATGGAGGAGAGAATACCATTTTATATCTTGTGGTATCTGTAACTTTGTATCAATGCCAGAGTATCAATGACAGTTCCTGTATGTATTCAGGAACATAACAAAGCTAGAACTTCAGGTTTTTTTTTAAGGAAAACATTTTTTTGGCAGGAAAAATCAGTTAAAGAAATCTATGCTAACTGAATTAAATGGCATCACAATAAGCTTAAAGGGTGTGTTGCAAATTTACTTTCTAAACCAGAATTTCATTATATCAAATATTATACAAAATAATAAGCCTGTTAACTAGAACTTAGAAAAAAAAACAGTGCTACAGGCATTTTCATTTAAGCGCTATTTAGTATCATGGATTTTACTTGTGCCATCAATGCAAAAATATAAATTTAATTTCTCTATTGCTTCTGATTGCTTCATTAACAAACTTCACATCCTCATACATAGCCCTGTGAACCCTCTGTGTTTAATTGTAGATGCACTATAGCTAGTTCCCATGTGGGAGTGATAACTTTATATACTTATTGTTCATTATTAGGCAGACTTCTTTATGTATCAAAAGTTTTAATTCTTTTATTTTGAATTCATAGATCTCATTTCTTTGAACTTGCATTATCTTTGTATTTTTCTTATATAAGATCTTCAAATGTTCCATGTTGTCCTTGAACATAACTAGCATGCTACTTCTTAAGGCTTTCTCCCGGTGAAAACCATACCTAAGCTTCCTAAAACCACTAAGCAGCTGCCATTGACAACCTATGCTGACACAATAGTAGGCTTTTAGATGCCACATATCCATCCATCCATATAGATACAGTATTTCTTCACTATGTATTTGAAAAACATTTTTTTCTGATTATAAATGCAAAACAAACTCATAGAAAATTTTAGAAGTATGGAAACATATAAATAAAAGAATCATCTGAAATTCTGATATCTAGAGATATCCCCCATTAATATGTTAGTACATCTTCTCCTCTCTAACTTACACCTCCCCCAGGACATTTCCTGAATTAAATAATTAAAAAACTAAGTTCTCCTTCCCCTTCTGTAATGAATAATATCTGTTATAGACTGTGAACTTGAGGTCTCTCACCCTGACATTTGAAGCTAATGGATCGTGATCTGAACAACGTTACGACATTGACAAAAGCCACGTTGGCTGCCATTTTAAATCTTTTACCTTCTTCACATGCAAATGGGCTCATTTGAGGAAGTGTTACATAGAGCACCTCACTGAACTCGCCATATTTTTCAGAGTTTCGTTGTCTGGATCTCACACGCACTTCATATTCTTTATCTAGTCTCAGTGAATAAACTGGAACTGATGTTGACAATACAGGGTCCATCTTTCAAGACAAAATATAAAACTTACTGGTTAGTGAGACAACAACTCAATGCAATAAACTCTATAAAGTGTTTCTGCATTTGTACTCAAAATGAATTCTGTGAAATAGCACAGGGGGAGTTTGCTACTTAAAGGAAGATCAAAGCAAATAACTTTGTTAAGAAACATTTTGTTACATGGATCACAGTTCTCCAAGCTATTTTGGAATAAACCCAAAGAAATAATAGGCTTGTTTATAGAAGTGCAGCTCCATCTTTGTACTAAGCTGTCAGATATTCTATACAATCAAAGCATAATAGAATTACTATGGAGAATGGTGGAACTATAAAGAAAACTACGGATATGTTTTCTACCCTTTGGAATATTACAGTTTTGCATGAAGACTTAAGAACAGTAAAAAAAAAACCAACATTATTTCTACACCAAAACAAATTATAGTCAAACACACACACACACACACACACACACACACACACACAGAGTTTGTTCTTTGGAAATTCTGGGTAGTCACTCATAAGATCACAGAACTGGCAATGGTCCTAGAAAAATCACAGTTGTCTAAATTATTCTGTTAGAAGCAACTACATACCTATTCTGCTTCTTCTAGAAGGCTTAAAAGTACTTCAAATGGTTTGCTATTCAAAATTTGCAAAGACATGCCGCTAGAGTCCTTGGTAACAAAAATCAAGGTCCCACAACCCTTCTTTTACCTTCCTGGGGAAGGGTAATAAGGCTATTAGACTTTTAAGACATAAGGCCACCAAAGAAATAGACCCAAGTAATAATGGTGTTTTCCTTCAAGTTAAATTCTCAAAGCAGATATTCAATATGTGCTTTTCATGTGTTTTCAGATAGAACACCTTGTTATCATTTATAGAAAATTAGGAACACTTACATTTTCAACAGCATGGATTTTTCCATTAAAAAGATTCTCATAATTTGTCTTATTAAGTCAGAGGCTGGGCCTGCAGCTTCTACAATAAATTTCCTTTCACCTCAGTAAGTTTCTACTCACAAAGTCTATTTTTTCCCCATGTGTACATGGGATGGTTAGTTTGTATCTTTTTTGAAGCTTTTTAATATATGATATATTTGCATGCCTAAAGTGCATTTTTATTTATTTATTTAAAAAGATTTTTTATTATGTTTATTTATTTTGAGAGAGAGACAAGTGCGAGTGGGGGAGGGGCAGAGAGAGAGGGAGACACAGACTCCGAAGTAGGCTCCAGGCTCTGGGCTGTCAGCACAGAGCCTCATGCGGGGCTAGAACCCTTGAGGGTGAGATCATGACCTGAGTCGAAGTTGGACGCTCAACCGACTGAGCCACCCAGGGCTCCCCACCTAAAGTGCATCTTTAAAGGCAGGCTTCTGAATTTTAAACTTACCTTATTGGTTTCCTTAAATGTTTTTTAAACTGTATGTGTCTAGTTTTGAAGCCCTAATTTCTGTTATTGTAACTAATATTATTAGAGTATAGATTTCACTAATAACAAAACTAAAAAGAGACCGTCAGTGATTTGACCGATGGTCCTCTCTTTATCTTCTCCCAACCCTCTAAAGAAGCCACACCCCACTCGATTTGGCTCCCACAGTCTGCACTGAACCCTGCCACCTGCCTTTGAGGGAAGGCCTACACTCTGCCAATCCTCAATGGAAGTATTGCTGATATCCTAGGAAGTCTTTCTTGGCCCTTTTTCCTACTCCATCCTGACAGATAATCAGTATTAAGAAGATATTACTTCTTATATTTCACTGCTTATATTTCTATATTACACTGCAAATTCCCTGGAGCAAACAAGGTCTTCATTACCTTTGCATTTCCAAAGCCCAGTTCAATACCAGGTACACAGTGGGTGCTCAAGAGAAGGCCCATATAACTGTGGATAATTCTATGCCACACATTAAGTCTTAAAAAAAACCCCATAAATTCCTTTTTTAAATTTTATTTATTTGAGAGTGGGAGAGCAAGCAGGGGAGAGGGGCAGAGGGAGAGACAGAGAGACTCTTAAGCAGGCTCCATGCTCAGCGTGGAGGCTGACATGGGGCTCCATCCCATGACACTGGGATTATGACCCGAGTGGAAACCCAGAGCCTGATGTTCAATTGACTGAGCCACCCAGGCACCCCAAAAAACCCATACATTCTTAACTTGATTTGGCAGGTAAACAAATTGCAAACAACTACATGGTCATGACTATTACTTTCATATTCAAAACGTATTTAGTTTTAAAAAAAGGCAAAATTCAATATTGTCATTGGCAAACTGAATTCCTGATATAAGCAGCAAACACTAGCTTCCACCCTCCTCTCCACCTTACAAACCTCACTTGTTTTTTTTTTTAATATTTTAATATTTATTTTTGAGAGAGAGAGAGAGATAAAGCACTAGCGGGGGGGGGGGTGGGGACCAAGAGAGGGGGAAACACAGAATCCGAAGCAGGCTTCAGGTTCTGAGCTGTCAGCACAGAGCCCGACACGGGACTTGAATCCACAGACCACAAGACCATGACCTGAGCCAAAGTCGGTCCCTTAACCGACTGAGCCACCCAGGCACTTCCAAACCTCACTTGTTTTTATGGTTATGGCATTTGTGCTCATAACCAATTAGATGGTGTGTTTCTTTAGCAGAGGTCAATTTTTTTTAAACATTTATTTATCTTGAGAGAGAGAAAGAGAGAGTGGGGGAGGGGCAGAGAGAGAGAGAGGGAGAGAGAGAGAATCCCAAGCAGGCTCCACGCTGTCAGCCGAGAGCCTGATGCGGGGCTCAATCCCATGAACTGTGATATCATAACCTGCAGAGCAGAAAACAAGAGTCAGATGCTTAACTGAGTCACCCACTCAGTCATGAAAACCCTTGGTGTTCATGACAACTCTGAGACCCTTGTAAAAAAATACCATGAGTATATAACTTCACTTATAAAAGGTAAGTGAAGTAAAAGTTAACTGACCCCTTTGGACTATCTTACGAGATTGAACAGAGATGCAATTAAAAGTGAAACAAAGCCAAGCTGGGATGCAGCCCTGAATGGTCAATTGACTGAGTCCCAAGCTCCCATGCACCTTCCTCAGGGTGTGAGTTTCATATCTGTGCATCAGCTGATACACAACTATATGCACTGGGCTTTCAGGGTTGAAACTATGGTTCATAAATCTAAGAATGCTAATGTTTGGATTCACACCTTTGCTTTTTCTAGATAGTCAAACGTTTTGTTTCAGGACTCCTTTATACTCCTAAAAATTACTGAGAATCCTAAAGGTTTTGGTTTACTTGGGTTATGCTTATTGCTATTTACTGTATTAGAAATTGAAACTGAGAAATTTTAAAAATGGTATAAAATTGATTTTTATAAAAGTTATACTTTGCAAGACAACAGAATTATAGTGAGAAGAATGACTTTGTTTTACATTTTTGCAAAATCTCTTTAATGGATTTCTTAATACAAGATGGTGGTATTTTTACATCCACTTCTATATATATATTTTTTCCAAACAAAAGGTCTCATATATTACCAACCAATCTACTGGTGCAGAAGCATAGTAACAGAGAAAAATCATTCCCTTGATAAAGCATGTCTATTGTTCAGGTAGTGGTGATGTTTACAGAGCAATAGGATAGGAACACATGACCTTCATGCAACATAAATATGTGTATCATCTCATGTGCAATCCCTTATAGACCCAGCGTGGTTTTTCTCCAATGCCTCCTCTTGGAGTTGTACTTGATTTTATTACCAGTTTTCATCTGAATCCACCGGGGAATGGGATGATTCTGCTTTTGTTTCTTGGCTAGGGATCACTTGATGCTGAAAGTTTTGTGAGAAGACGTGGCGAGGAACAGTGAACTGCACACACCATGATGGCGGAGAAAAGGAGTTACATCTGCTTCTGTATTACATTTGCATTAAATCTGATGTGTTGTCTTGGCTGAAGTACATGAATAAAATCTGGTCTCACACAGACATATAGTGAGGAAAAGGAGGGATATTTTAATAGCCTTTTCAGATAACGTGGATATTCTTTTTAAAATATTTTAAAGTAATCTGCATACCCAATGTGGGGCTTAAACTTACAACCCTGAGATCAAGAGTCGTCATCTGAGTCAGCCAGTCCATGTGGATTTTCTTCTTTAACACTGATACCAAAACTCAACAAGTGGTAGTTTTTTTTTAAGTTTCTAAGAAATGTTAATTTTGAAAAAGTGCCCATTGGCACATCTTAGCCTACGGTATTAAATATGATTGCCTGCAGAAAAATCAATACTGGGGATAGTTCAGAGTAATTGTGACCTTCTGTTGGATAAAGAAAGTAGCAAAATATTCACTTACAGACATGTCTATGGATAGACATCTAAGAAATCTTGTTATTTAATAAAGAAATCTATGGATTTTGCAAAGATCACTCTGAGCCATGGAAAGTGATTTAGTGTGGGGGAAGGAGTGGGCAAAGAGTAATACACAGGAGCTGATAATAACACCAGTTCATGATATAACTTGAGCATGAATCAATAGGAATTGGTAATTATTTGGATATAAGGAATAAGATTAAGATACAGATAGATGTCAGAATAATATTCTGGTTTAAATTTGAACAACTTTATCGACATGTTGTCATTTACTGAGGGGGGAAACTGGGGAGATAGGAGGAAGTTTGAACATGCCGCTTTTTTGAGATGCCAATGAGGCATGCCAGTGGATATGTTCAGGAGGCATTTGGATGTACAAGTGTGGAACACAGAAATGAGGTCCGGGCAGAACCACTGTGCTAAGTGCCCTCATGTGTTGACATTAATCTGGAACTTTCTATTTTTCAACTAGCTTCCACCGAATGGATTTTTTTTTAAATACTCACAACCATCATGTGAAATAAAGTGAACATGACCAGTTTTATAGTACACTGAAATACTCCCAGCAATAAAAAGGAATGTTACACTCAGCAATATGAATGAATCTCATATGCATTACGAGGAGTGAAAGAAGCCAGAATCCAAAGGTTACTTATTATATCATTCCATTTGTATGACTTCCCGGAAAAGGCAAAACTACAGAGATGAGCAGATCAGTAGTTGCCAAGGATTAGGGTTTTGGGAGGATTTGACTTCAAAGGGACAGCATGAGGAAATTTTTTGAAGGTTATGATAAGTTGTTCTGTATCCTGATTCTGGTGGTAGCAACAAAGCTCTATGGATGTTTCAAAACTCACAGAATCATACAAGTAAAAAGTGGGCTTTAATGTGTGCATTTTTTGAGTTTTTATTAAAAGAATGTTAAGCGAGAGAGTATTTTAGAATGATCACTCTGGCTCCAGTGTGAAGAATGGATGAGACGCATCAAATACCAGAGGCATAAGATCTGCTTGGGGGATGTTACATGAATGCAGTCAGATAGGACTGCAACTAGGAAATAACACATGGTAATTCCTTAAAGGTTAGTTGCAATGTGGAATCTGAAACTATCAATGAATCTTGCCTACCTTACTACATGAAAATACACCTTTCCATCTAGCACTTTGAATGGATCATCTCCCCATGCATGATTTTGGTTACATCATGTATTTGGCATTTGGAAAATACTCGTGCACTGAGTTATGCAAATTTTCTAAATGTTCACACATTTTATTATACAATATAAAAAAATCACTTTGGATAATATCACCATTGCATCAGGAAAATCTTCAAAGATTGGGAAAGCTACCAGGCTCACTGCTGCAGAGGCAAGTTTCCCAAAACTCTGATTTTCCTTTGAAGGTTCAAATATCATTGGTAACAACTACCGTCCATTGTTTTTCTTGAACTGATAAGCACGCTTCATTCTTTTCCAAGAAACGTTTGCCAAATACTTGCCAACGCCGCTATGAGAAACCATCTATGGGGTTATCAGTTGTTCTTTCAAGCAAAAATGGCGTTCCACGCGAAAAGCAGCTGATCCGGCTGGCAACTTGGCTTTATTAAGACAACCGTGGGGGACTCAGTGTACAGCAGACATATGCTATGTGTCCTTGGCATGTGTCATCCAGAATATTAAAAAGCTATGTCATCAGGGGCGCTGGGGTGGCTCAATCGGTCGAGTGTCAACTTCGGCTCAGGTCATGATCTTGCGGTTCGTGAGTTCAAACCCTGCATTGGGCTCTGTGCTGACAGCTCAGAGCCTGGAGCCTGCTTCGACTTCTGTGTCTTTCTCTCTCTCTCTCTCTGCCTCCCCTCTGCTCGTACTCTGTCTCTCTTTCTCAAAAATAAATAAAATCTTAAAAATTTTTTTTAAAAAGCTATGTTGTCAAAGGTTGAGATTTAATAAAGTAAATAAAACATGCAGCTGCATCAAGGACATTGCTCAGTGAAGCTGGCTCTCCGCTCTCATTGACTGTGAGCGCATGGTGACCCTGCCAGTGCGGTTTGCAATGACCGCCTTGATTTTTCCTCAGGTGGCAGTGGGTTTGCCGCCATTGCTTTTGTACCATTGCCGCAAATCTCAACATGGTGAAAAATGGCGATAGCATTTTAGTATGAGTAGGAAAACAGTCTTGACCTTGTGGATTCCCTGCCAGGCTCTCAGGACCCCTCGGGGGTTCACAGTTCACACTCAGAGAACCTCTGCTCTGGAGTACGCAGTGCAGTGCCTCGTGTGGGGTAGTCCTTTCATTGGCTGTGGAATAAATGTTTGACCGAAACCTGAATTTAGAAAGTCTTATTTGACTCTGCATCCAACCAGGGATTTTTGCACCAAGTTAGTGGAACAGATATCTAAATTAAAACAATTCTGGAAACTGTACCGCAAAGTCCAGTATTTAACTGTTCACAGCCGCTCCAAAATGAACTTTAATGACAAAATTGGCTTCTTTTTCAGCAGAACATGGAATGGACAGGCCTGGTGTCTCAAAATTTTGAGTGAATCTGTCAGGGCACTGGGCACGACCTGATGACTGGCCAGAATCCACTGGGCTTGGCCAGGGCTTGGCTATGGTTAGACTGATTTAGAATTAGTTATACAGGGAGCAGCAAGATAATCTTGTTTTTCTTCTTGTTGTGTGCCATGTGGAATTTATCTAAGCGCCCAGTTCCCATGAATTTGTCAAGGAGGTAAGGAGTTCAGAGGTCAACCACATCCATGCTGCTTGCCTACACAAAAACTTCTCAGCTTGATTCTCCCCTGAGGTATGGAGCAAAACATCCTTCTGAAACCTCTAGGGGACAAATTCCCTTCCTCTGTTTCCCTCCTGGAGTCACTTAAGCACTTAATTTAATGGGGGTCTTGTGAGCAGTAGCGACTAAAATCACGGGAGAATATTTAGCCATAGCTCCCTATTGGCCTCGATCATAACTCTTCTCATGTTTAGCCACATCCGCAAAGACAGCTTAAGTGCTAGAGTACACGATTTTGTTCTAATGTTAAACTGGACACTGAGGATGACTGGGGAAATAGTTTTCCTTCCTTTCCATAGGCTTCTGTATAAGCTCCCTGTCGGCACCTGCTGTGGGACAGAATTCCAAGATGATATTTTACTGATCATATCCGTTTTCCTCAAATACGAAAATATGGAGTATACAGCACGGGCATGTGGTATTAAGTCAAAAGGAAGTCCAATGATAAATGAGAGAGGTGTTGCTGAGATAAAAAGAAGAAAAGCCAAAGCATTTTTAAGTGTGATATGTACTGATATCTTACCGTTTTCCACTGGGACTCATTTACTTCTTTGTACTGCAGTTCATACTCCAGGACTATCCATCCCTTCTGAACGTCTGCATTGGGCGGTGGTTCCCACCTCACCTGGATATCTGCATGAATCCCCGTTAAACTGATGTTCAGTAGAGTCCAGTTGAGGCCAATGGGTGGATCTGGTTGCACTGTGCGTTTCGACAGAGAGTTAGTGCACAGAGAGACAGACAGGTACAGCTTGGTATTAATGGAGTGCTTTTCTTCTGAAGAGACCACTTACTTCATGCATTTTTATTGTTTACACTCCTAATTCTTTCAATATTCTTATTATACACTCATTTTATAAGAGGGTACCATTTTTTTTTTTTGACTTGAGTACGGTCTGTTTTTAACTTTGAAGAAAACCCCTACAAAAAAATTCCTTTTCAAGTCTACAACCTGACCTAAAACTTTTCTTGAGGATCTGCCATGTCTTACAATTCTTTTAGCCCCCAAAGAATTAATGCTTTGGGATTTTGGCAAAGGAATTCATTATAACTCAAAACTGAAGGAACAGAGTCAGAAAGACCTACAGCATTTAAACATGTGGCTGTTTTGGAACCAGGGATCGAAAAATCTTTTTTATTCCAAATTGCTTATTACCTGCGCCAAGGATCTTATATTAACTTCTGTATGGCTACCAGAACAATCCTTCCAAACACAGCACAGGCTCCTTAGCTTGTTGTCCTCCAGTCACATGTCATGATTTTTTTAGACATAAGAAGGATGGGGCATTGCACTCTACTCTCAAATGGTGAGGAGTCAGGGTTTTCTGCCTTTTACTTAACTGCATGTGAACAATCTGAAATCGTGTTTTGCTTGGTTTCTACTGACATATTGTACATTCTCTGGTAAGTCGGCTGTATTCTGCTTATTAGGACTGCAAAGACCACAATTTCCCAAAGGTTGATGCAGAGAAATACGGATTCCAAAGCTAGGAACATATCTAAATTTACGTTCTAGATAGTTCCCAATAAATTATTGCACTTCATGTCTCAGTACAGAGGTTTTCAAAAATCACTTGCAGGTACAGAGTAAAATGTACTTTCTTTTCTACTGTTTGTAGAAGGGTACCCAGAGTGCTGCAAAGTCTGGATCCCCAGAGCTGACCACAGATAAGCCTACAAATATATGCTCTGAGGAGCCATAATTGGCTATTAAAATCTGGTGGTCAAAAGGGGAAGCTCTTGCATTTAACCAGAGTTAAAACAGACTTCACTGTGAAGGAGCATGTTAGTGCCCCCCTTTTCCCCCCACCCCCACCCTGTAGAGTGGACACAACTTAAAAACTTAGGAAATCCAAATTTAATAATGAACACATTTCAGAAGTTAAATTGGAGGGATGTGCAACACAGCCGAGCCACAGTATGGCTACAATAACGACAGTAATGCTTCACTCTTCTGAATTTGTTGGGGACTGAGCAATTCTGAGAGCCGAAATTTAATACTTTAAGAGACCAAATGTTTTTTTATGGAAAAATTTCAACTTATTACTCATGTTTCATCTTAAAAACTCCCCTTTCTGCTTTAAATAGAAGATATGGAACATGGTCTTTTTCTTTTCACTTTTTAAATGTCTATTTATTTTTTGAGAGAGAGAGAGAGAGAGAGAGAATGAGCGGGGGAGGGGCAGAGAGAGAGAGAGAGAGAGAGAGAGACAGATAGACTCTGAAGCAGGCTCCAGGCTCTGAGCTGTCAGCACAGAGCCCAACATCGAGATCGAACTCAGTAACTGTGAGATCATGACCTGAGCCAAAGTCAGAGGCTTAACCTACCGAGCCACCCAGGCGCCCCGAACATGGTGTTTTTTGAGTGGACTCATATCACTGTTACAAGCATAATAATAACCTCTCCCTTTCCTCCGTACATACTGCCACATGCTGTACTTGACAGGTCCTCCAAGATGTTGGAAAAGCACCTGAGACTGAATACATCCCCAGGCAGCCCTGGTCCTCTCCCCAGAATATGCTCCCTCCCCTGTCACTTTCCCTCTCTCTGTTGCTGGTGCCTCCATTCCTCTAGTCGTTCAGGGTGAAGTTAGTGAGCTCTTCCGGGACTCATCCCTCTCTTTCCACCCCCACAGTCTGTCAGTTGTACTTTCAAGACAGTCTCCGAGCCCAGCCACTGCCCACTGCTGCACCTCTCAACCCAGCCCTGCCGTTAGGGTTTTTTACCCATGTTGCTGCATTAGCCTCCTAAACGGTCTCCTCCTGTTGTTATTGTCCTCATTTTTAAAATTTACTTATTTTTAAGAGAGAGAGAGAGAGAGAGAGAGAGGGCAGGGGAGCAGAGAGAGAGAGGGAGAGAGAGAATCCGGAGCAGGTTCCATGCAGTCAGCACAGAGCCTGACATGGGGTTCGATCTCACAAACTGTTCGCTCATTACCTGAGCTGAAATCAGGAGTCAGACGCTTAACTGACTAAGCCACCAAGGCACCCTGGTCTTGGTCCTCCTTCAGTCTATTCTCAACACAGTCCTCAATACACTTGTCACAGTGGTTACTTTCACACTTGATTTAGAGCATATCACTCATATAAAACCCTCCACAGCCTTCCTATCCCACTCCAAGTGGAAGCCAAAGTCTTTCAATGGCTTCAGGTGTACTGGAGCTTTGCCTCTCAGCTCTCTCAGATGTGGCCTGTTCCAGGCCCCTCCTGGCTCACCCTGCGGCAGGTCCTCCCCAACCACGCTGTTCCTCAAGTGAGCAAAGGCAAGCTCCCACCGCAGGAGCTATACCCTAGCTGTGCCCTCTTGTTGACGTGATCTTTACCTCAGATGGATACAATGTTCTCATTTTTTTTCTCTCCCAGCAAAGCCAGCTCTGCTAACTCTATTAAAATTGCAACCTCTCCTGCATGCCTCTTCTCCTTCCCTATGTTAGTTTTCTTCATAGCCTTGTCTCTCTCCACCCCTATTGGGATAAGATCCCACGAGGGCAGACGTTTTCTTCTCCTGGCACCTAGAGATGTACTTGGCCCGAGGAAAAGACTCATGGTTTTCATCTTAAGATCTATCAGGCTTACCTTGTTCCTTGCTGTCTCCCCTCTCAGCTCCCTCCCTCCCTGCTATGGCTGTAGTATCTGTCATCATCTTTTGTCTTGGTTATCACAAAGCCTTCTAACCTCTATCTTTGCTCCGTGCTACTCCAATCTACTCTCTCCACTGCAGGACGGATTTTCCTGAGACATTAGTAATGCGACCGTACGACTTTGAGATTAGGAACATGGACTCTGGAGTTATGCTGCATAGGTTCAAATCTCAGCTCTGCCTACTAGCTGTTTGACCTTGAGTTAGCCTTTAAATGCTCCGAGCCTCAGTTTCATCATCTGTAAAATGGGGATTACAATAGAATCTATCTCACACGGTTATTATACCCAACCCATAGGTAAGGGCTTTGTAAGTGTTAGTTAGCTATTACTATCCCCAGGCCATTTTCCTTCTTAAATATCTTTAAATGCACCTCTTGGCAGTAAGATACAGTCTTATCTTACTGGATACACTTATGATTTCACATAGGAACACTTACGATTTCTCTTGGCTGATCAGTCAGGCCTGCCTAACCGAGGCAGTTAGGTCTCCTGAGTCCTTCAACATTCTGTGCTGTTTGTCACTTCCGGAACTTAGTAGTTGTTGGAAGACACAGGCCAGCCTGTATACTTGGCAGCTCCCACTGAGGCTTTCAGAAGGAAGTGAGCTGCCACAATTTCTGGGCACCCCTTTCTCATCCCTCAGGCCCAGTCAATCATCTGTATCTTTGGCCACTACCTCAGCTTACTACGTATTCCACACACCTTGAGTCCAGCACCTAGGACACGGTACTGCGGTTATTTAACACATTGGACTCCCCTACTTGACCATATCTTACTCATTCTGTAGCCACCATACCCAGCACAGTGCTCAGGGCATGGCAGGCCCTCAGTGAAGGCCAGTCACAGAAATGAGTGGGGCTAGCTATTGGCAGGGTCAGGATTAGAACATGGGTCTTGACCTGATATTCTTACTACTACCTATTCAGCCATTCAAAAGCTACATCTATTGATATTGGGGGCATCCACTGAATAGTCTCTCCAAGTTAAGCAGTCGGGTTCTCTTTTCTGCTTGTTCTTCTCCCTGACAGGCTATCAGATTTACTTGTTTCTGCCTGCAGCTTCTAGCCACATTCTCTCAGCCTCTTCTAGTCTGCTGATGCCTGGGAAACCACACACAAGCTTGTAAGAACAGCACGTCTCAGAGGAACTTCAAGGAACTTCTATCTATAACAAATGAGCCTTTGTGGATAGATTCTGAGGCACCAATGTCATCTACTCAAAGTCCTTCTTTGGTTCTCTATAGTTTGCTGTTTACACTATTCTAGTATAAACATAAAAATTCCAATTACAGTTGTTTGTTTTGTTTTGTTTCATTTCCCCTTGTGTCCGCATGATGGGCAAGGGATAATCTGTCTAGATCTTTCATTTAGTTCACTGAGCTGATTATCTCCAATGTTTGTCTTGAGGTCTTATAAACATGTTTTTAAACCGATTTGGGGTTATTTTGTAACTATAAAGTTCCAGAATTATTATGCCTTGTGATAAAGAAAATCTAGGCTTTGGTTATAGCAATGATAGGGATCAAAGGTCAACATATGTCAGATCTGAATATAATAATCATATTGAATAATTAGGAATGAAGGAATCGTGGGAGTATGCTGAGTTTGTCTCTTGTGGTGGCACCCAAGAACACAATTCAGCTTTCAAGATCTCCTCAAGGAAAAGACTCTGGAAGGCTCCCATTGTTTTCTCGACAACATTTACTGCCATTTATGTTAGAGCCAACTTAAGTCCCCTGCGCCTTCTCTCTCTTGTTCGCTGGCTGATCTCATGCCCTATAAAGCAGACTTCCATTCACCTAGATTACAATGACCAAGGCTTCCTACTTGAACACACTTGGACATTGAGGCTTCCCTGCTTACTTAATCTAAAGCCATGTCAAATAAAACACAAACCTGTGATTTACCTATTTCCTCAACAGAGAAACACTTTTGATCCACTGTACCACCATTGCTGGTTAGCTTGATACAGTAGGGTATCCAAATGGAGGTATAAGATGAATTAAAGTAACAGCTGTTTTCTCCAGCAGAGACATAATCGGGGCATTCTTTCCATTCTTGAGTCCACTCTTGAGTGCTCCTGAAATGGAGGGTAAAAGAGCATGAATTGTTCCAAGCATCATGCCATAGTTTAAGTCAAAGCGAAGAGCCTGACAGTCAGATTCAATAAACTGGAACACAAATATTTTACAAGCAAGTATTTTAGCAGCACCATTTCCAAGAAGTACCCCATCTGTGGACATCATCCATAGTGTCTGCAGACTGAGAGGAGGCCATTTGGGACATGGACTATAGCAAAAGCATCTGTTCATTAACTGCATACGAAGTGCCAGCTCCTAGATTAAGTCATTTGTGGTTAGGTACTTTATTGTCCACATTTTACAGATGAGGGTTCTGAGGCTCAAGGAGGTCTAAAATGTTCCTTTATTAAAACACTCCAGAGGGTCATCTCCCAAACTGTAAAGATTCCCAAAATACAATGGCTCTTTGGACTGGGTGTTTCCTCAGCTCATGGTGGAACATACTGGGGAGGCATGTTCTCCTGGAGGAGTGACACTGAGAATTGGGTGGCTTTGAGGTGGAAAATTACCACACTACTCGGAATCACTATACCCTCTATCCATCTCCCCAAGGCTGTCTTATGCTTGGGCGAGTTATCCTGATGTCTTGAACTCCTTCCCATACTCCTGGTTTTTTCCTTAAGTATATGAAGAGCCTTGGGAACACTGTAAACAAGCTGGACACCCAGGTGACATTTACGAAGCATGGGAATCCCAGCCTTTTTCTCCCCACCCATAAACGAGACAAAAGTCCATGAACCCAGAAGTTAAAAAATGTTTCCAAACCTAGAAAGCAATTTTTTTTTCTATTTTGTAATTAGAGTGAATGTTTACTTATAATATAAAAAATGGAAACAAAATGGGCTCCACTGAATCCATGTGTTTGCCTATCTGTTCCTTTTTGTACTTTCTCTAAGAAAACAAATTCCTATTTTCCTATATCTTGGATCTGATAAAAACACACAAACAGACAAACACAA
This sequence comes from Neofelis nebulosa, assembly GCF_028018385.1. NCBI lineage: Eukaryota > Metazoa > Chordata > Mammalia > Carnivora > Felidae > Neofelis > Neofelis nebulosa. The sequence goes on along the minus strand of NC_080782.1, from coordinate 34,855,127 downwards.
CAAATCATGGAGGAAAGATGGCCACATGGAGGATACCGAAGGAATCGGAGAAGCCACATCTCTGTAATTACACTCTGCCATACATTTATTCACTTCTGTCCTACTCTACAGAAAGCATCATTTACACCCAGATGACCTAAAACACTGGCAGGGTGTGTGAGCTGGATGGAAAAGAGATGCTGGGAAGTTCACTGTGGAAGGAAGCAGAGGTTTGGGAAAGGAAATTCCCTGGTCAGCTGCCATGGGGACCTGAACAAAAATGCAGAGCAACCAAGGATTGCCCAGACTCAAGTCCACCATGGCAAGAACAGAGCAAACACGTGCTAGGATGTGACACAGCTCTCCAGAGTCCCATCTCTCTGACTGACTGACTGAATGAGTTCAGCAAGCGATCTTTGGGGGGCCTACTATACAAGTACTACAGAAGCATTACATCTGGCACTAGCACGTGTGGATATAATGGTGAATAAGATTTCATTCCTACCTTCAGGCTAGAAGAAGACGCAGAAATTACACCTGAGTACTTTTTATTTTTTTCTGTCTCCTGTATTCATTGCATTCATATTTAATAAGCACTGATTATATATCAAATACTGTGCTGGACATTAAGGGGATGCACGTGTGTCTAAGGAATGACTCCTGCCTCAGAGGGATGACTAAAAAGCTGTATTACAAAGCATCATGAGTTTGTGCTCACAAATAGTGCTAAAAGTTCAGAAGAAGGAATGATTGCTCTGTTCATGGAAGGCTTCAAGGTGGAGGTGGTGTTTCCAGCAAATAAATGGCAAGAGGGAAAGGAAGGAGGGAACAGAGTAGACAAAGGCATTGAGGTATGCAAGTATGGGCACTGATGGGAAGTGTGAGTGGTGTGTGTATACATGCATGTACGTGTGTGTATATGTGGACATGTGTGCGTGCGTGTGTGTGTGTTTAGAATAATAGGAAAAGGATTTAAAACGTTAGGGCTAGGTGGGTCATTGACATATAGTATGGTTTATTTTATCTTGACTGTCAAGCTAGATAAAAGTGTATTTGGGAGAATGGTTTAGCAAGATTGTCCAGAGAAATGAGCTTCTTATTTAATAGCATAGATACAAAATGTATTTAGCATAGTTGATAGTATAAAAGTTAGCATTAAAATGTAAAGATGTAGAACAGTGCCTGTCAGGTCTGGACTGTAATAGGGAGTTTAGCTCTGTGTGTTTTAAGGTTTCTCAACTTGTGACATCCCCATGGGGATGGGGACTGTATGAAAAATCTTGTTTAGATTATTCCAAATCCATGAGTTCCACAGAGCAAACAACTTAAGCACTTATCTTAAGCACGGTGGGTTGAGAACAGTTAGTTCAAAACATGACTCCCAATGCCCTCCCCATCTTTAACCAAAGTTGAACTTTATTTTAAATAAATATTTAAAATTTCTTTTTAAACTCTTAAATTTAGACAGAAAAAACCCCCAAGAAACAAATGGACTCACAAAACAGAGACTCTGTTGCCTGCTTTCCCCGGTTGAATTTGTATGCAGGCAAGCAAAGCCATATGGAAACTACTCTCCCTTTGTCATGCCGCTAAGAGTTAAGTGCACTACGTTTGTTCCTAGTCTATCTTGTGAAATAGAAGGAAAGCTGTACAATGAGACCATCAGTAAAAATCAGAATAAAGAGCAGAAGAAATGCTTTCTATCCAAATGCTGTTCCATCTAGCAACTGGAAGAAAAATCCTAAAAGTAAAACATCACTTATGTTCCAAGGACGACTATTTTCATTACATACAGATCATGTGTTTCAGGCTTAAAATTCAACCTTTTCATTGGGAAAAAAAAAAGTAATAGTGCCCTTTCTCCCTTCTAATCTCCCCTACAACCTTGCATGGAAGATCAACTTCCCTTTAAAAGGCTAGGATATATATATATTGTAAGCATTTGTATTGAAAATGTCCCATGGGGCGCCTGGGTGGCTCAGTCGGTTGAGCGTCCGACTTCGGCTCAAGTCATGATCTCGTGGTCTGTGAGTTCGAGCCCCGCGTCAGGCTCTGTGCTCACAGCTCAGAGCCTGGAGCCTGTTTCAGATTCTGTGTCTCCCTCTCTATCTGACCCTCCCCCGTTCATGCTCTGTCTCTCTCTGTCTCAAAAATAAAAAAAAGTTAAAAAAAAAAATTAAAAAAAAATGTCCCAAATTTCTAAATGAAACTTACTGATAAAAACTGAAAAAAAAAAAGGCTAGGATAATTGGTTGAGGGGAGTGAGCACGGGGGAGGGCAGAGGCGTGGGATACAGCCTCAGGGACTGAGGCTTCCCAGCCCGCCCACTTTCTTCAAAACTAAGGTGTCTGCAGGCAAGGAGCTGAGAGCACAGCAACTCTGACAGGTTTCCCCGGAGCCTCCTGTTGAGGTGCCTGTGGTTTGCATTCAGGTGGGGTCCTCTCCCAGCTCGGAGATGAGACCTGGCACCACCTCCATCCCAGGGGGGCAGAGACCGCTCTGCATCAGCTGCCCCTCCCTCCAGCTCACCTGGCTGGGAGCAGGGCCAGCCAAGCGTGTGGCTGCCTCTGGGCCCATCCTGTTGACGGCCTGACATGTTTAGGCTCCTTTGTGCTTTAGTTACCAAGGCCAGGCTGATAAACGGAAAGCCCAGTGGCCCGGGCCCCTTCTGTGCCCCTTCCTGTCCCCTCTGCTTCAGTTCTGGATGACATCCTGTCAGGTTGTACGTCAGGGAAGAGGGGTCATGGTTCTATACTTCCAGAAGTTGCCTGGGAACTGAATTCTAAGAAACAACGACAAGGGTCAGAAAGTGCATTTGCACAGTCCTCTCTGTGCAAGGGGGCCAATGGGAAGTGTAACACATTTGTGTACTAGATGCTGTGGTCTGGGCCTGACACTCCAGGCCCTTTGATTCTGCCCTTCCTAGATAAACCGGGTGGGGGCTTAGGCTATTTTGGCTAAATCTTCAAAATAATTACAATTTTGTAGAGAAAACAGAAAATACTGGTTTTGCAAGTTTGGGTTGGCTCTGATCACGAGGTTGAAGATGTGACAATTTTTTTCCCCTGGGATCCCAAACTCCATTAGGGCAACAGTTAACGACATCCTCCCGAATATGTTCCGGTTTCCCTGCCACCTGGTCACACTTTCCGTGGCATCTCTGTTAGCACAGAGCCAGGGTTTGGAACCGGGGTGCTGAGAGCCCGAGGGTGGGCAGAGGAGGCCTGGAGGCAAAGGTCTGTGACCCTGACAGAAGAGGGTAAGGAACAGATACATATTTGTGAGGGCTTTCTACCTTTCGGGTTATCTTTTTGCTCACGTTCAGATTTGGAGACTATTGGGGTGGTAATAACCCGTTTTCATAAAATGGGCCCGACTCTGCTATTTCTTTATCCCGTTTAGCTCATTGTGCCTGCACAAATAACTTGTTTTGTTTCCACTGAGTTGGCTCTCTGTTGCTGAGGCAAAAACAGAAGAACTGTACCTCCAAAATCTCTCTTCACTCAACAGTCAATTCAACAGGCATTCAAGAGAGTCTGACTGTCTGACTGTATTCACACAATCCAGCCTAGCCTCTTGGCCCCTACCTCTCTGTAGGGTCAGCCATAACAGAGAAAAAGTGCATTTGGTGCCCAACCTTGTCACCTCCGTGGGTACATCCAGGAGACTGCTCTCACACCCAGGAAGTGGGGAAGGCCAGTAGGGGTTGCTAACTCAAAGTATTTATTTGTAAATTGAGTACCCAGTTTTGGACTAAAAATGGTCTTAGAGCACACCAATAATCACTAATAGTAAAGAATCAAAAGTCAATTTGGTAAGCTCAGGCATTGGATTTCTGTATCATTATTATTTTAAAGGATTACTATATTATAAACAATAATAGCAGCTACCACTTGCTGAGTACGTACAATGTGCCAAGCACTGTGGTAAGCGTGTTTCATGTATTATCTAAAACATCCTCACAAGACGTCATGAGACCAGGTCTGTGATCTCCGTTTTGCAAATGAGGTGACTGAGTTGTGAACAAACTACTTTGCCTGGTGTCTGCGGTGAGTGCCAGCCAGGCTGAGCTGTGGCTTTGTTGGCCCTGAGCCCATGTCCTGAACTGCTCACCGCATCTTCACTCCCTTTCCCCACTCCTCAGTGGGGGTAGATGGCATCCTCCTTGGACTGATAAACACCCCCACCCTGGGGTAAAGGGTCCTGGCTAACCTTACCTCTCGGCTTAGGCCTTCCCTGGGAGTTGGGTGGAAAAGGGGAAATGATAAAGTGTTTGAACCTAAAAATTTTAAAAAAGCAAAAAGGGACAACGTAAGAGTGAACAGAAAGGGAAATAATTCTAGGGGAGAAGTCAGAAATAAACTACTTGGGTGGTGATGATACTGAGAGACTCTGTTTCACTCTTCCTCTGTCATTTTGCAAGACAACCAGTCAAAATGGAACGGAAAAGTATTACAGTTCCTTACTGAGTATAACTAATTTAACAGGAGCATTGTCCATTTTTTACATAGAAACCAAGCTGAGTCTTTCAAAACATACCTCTCTTCTAAAAGCCCACCACAGATAAAGTCAGATTCAAAGCCCAGCCGTGACCAGCAAGGCTTGGCACAGTCTGGCTCTGGCTAACCTTCTGACGTCTTCAAACATCGCATCCCTACGTCTAAGCTTGTGCCATTCACGCTGGCCTCCTGCTTTCCTCCAGCAGCTCAGCCTCAGGAGCTTTACACTTGCAATATCCTCTGCCTGAACAGTTCCTCCCCCCGCCCCTGCAGATATTCATGTGGCCTCTCTCACTTCACTTATGTCTCTGCTATAATACGACACGCCAGCAAGGCCCACTGTGACCTCCTCATCTAAAGTATCACCAAGCTCCCTACACACACACACACACACATACACACACATACACTCACACTTATCCACACTTTCACATACTATCTCACATACGTTTACACATCCACATACCCACTTTCACACATTCTCACATGCACATACTATTCACCCTCTTGCACACACACTTGTACACACTCCACACACACTCATGCATATTCACTCTTGCACCTACACTTTCACGCACTCACACATACGCTCACTCACTTTCACACACTCACCCTCAGACACTCTCATGCACATGCATGTACTCACATACAGCGTGGACACTTTTTATCCTCTTTCTGGCTTTTACTTTTCTTAATAACCCGTATTACCAGCTGACATTTATTTTTAAATTTTTTATTGTCTGTCTTCCCCAATTGGAAATGAAGCCCATGAGTCTAGGGCCTTTACCTTTTTTTGTAATCAATGCTATATCTCCAGTGCCTAAATAGTACTAAACACGTAGAAAGGGCTTAATTAATAATTTTTGACTAAATGAATACATTTAAGTCATCAAAATAAATTATTTATAAATTAATAAATAAATAAATAAATAAACTGCATGCAGTTCAGTATACTTTCGTCAGAAAATCCATGGAGGAAAAAGTCAGAAAGGCATGAAGGCTGCACCTTCTAATATAGAATAGCTGTGTGGATCCTGGGCTCTTGAAGCCACGACGAACCCCATCTGTCCAGTGGCACGAAAAAGTCTCTAGTTCAGGTGAACGGCACTTGGTGAACTTAGGCTTCCCAGAAGAATCTGCAGAGTAAACAGAAAAGGCAAAGCATGAAATCAGGAGGGTAACGTATGGTCCTCATAAAACACCTATTTAAAGTGGTAAAGAAGAACCACTTTTTCTAGACACAGTCTTTTCCTGGGTCACAGTTTCAGAGCTTGTTGCCTGCCAGTTATTTCTTTGTCAGCTCTTGATTCCATGAGCAAACTGTTTTGTCTTCATTGCAAACATTATTTTTTAGGGCCTATTTAAGAAGCCAGAGCTAGAGAGAAGGTTTATTTGGAAGGTGACCCTAGGGACAGGAAGTAAGGGCAAGGAGGAATGGGAAGGGGAGAGTTACCATAGTGGCCAGCTAGGGCCCAACTCCACAGCGGACCCTCTGAAAAGCTGTAGAGTGTGTCCTAGAGAAGGATGGGAGGCTGGGCTGTTTACCCACCAACTCCCACCACCCATTGCTTGAAGGCTACCCTGGGGGTGTTCATGCACCTGCACATGGGCTGAAGGTCCTGCCTGACTTGGGAGAGGCCTGGGCAGGCACCTGAAATGTCCCGGCAATGTTCATGATGGCGACTGTCCACCACAGATGCATGCACTGACATCAGGTGGGACAAAGGATGTGGCGTGGGATCACAGCTTCCACTATAGGGCCCTTCCTCCCTTTATGGATTGTTTGATAAAAAGCCACTTAGGTTTGCATTCTTTTAAAAGATTCAGCCATTACATGCATTAAATAGATGATGACTAAAAAATTCATGCATACGTATGTGTCAACTCTAGTCTGGGAAGTGATGACTGCCCCTAAGTGTTAGGATATTAGCCCAAACTCCTCTGCATCTATGAAATCTGCAGCAGACAAGTCTGAGGCAAAACCGACTTTTGTATATCAATTCTCATTGTTCTCTGACTTCCATGGCCTTTTTTGGAGATAGCCAAGTTTCTTTTTTCTTTTTTTCCTCTCCTTATCTGATTCTACTTCAATTATACTGTAAACTTAATACATTTGTTCTCTGATCTAAAGCTCTCATCCCTGAGCAACAGGGAGGCTCTTAATTTTAAAGTATCTTTATAAATACTTTAAAATATACTTTAAAAATAAACAGCATGCAACCAAACACATAAAAATTCCTGATTCCAAGTTCCAGGTTCACATCTGGTGTTCTGAACCAAAACATGCCTCCTTTTTTTCCTTTGTCAACCTCGTAATGAATGGGATGTTATAAACCTTCTAAATAAATCCATCATTCAACCATCCACTCGACAAACACTTACTAAACATCTACTTAGTGCCAGGTTCTCTTCCAAGAGTAGAGCAGGAAACAAAACTGCTAGCATTCTCGTCCTTATGGAATTTCCCTTCTGGTGGGGGCTGGGGGGAGGGGGAGTCCCATGTAGAAAAATGAGCAGGGTAAGGACATAATGGGCTGGGAAATAGAGGCCCCATCCTCCTTCCACTAACACCCATATTAATGCAGCAAAGAAGCTCAGGCTGGGGAAATGTGTCCTTGTTTCTGAACACCTGCTGCCCCAAATAGTCTGGCCACAAGAAAATGAATCTTCAGGAAATCCTGAGTTGCAGATAGGTCCTGCGACCTATCTGCAGATAGGGGTGGCAGAATGTCTTTATTAATAAAATTCCATGGTCATATTGTTGTAAGAAATATTCCTTTTCCTGTATTAGCTAAGGGATTCACAGAGTTTTGGGGAATGGATAGGATCTGCTTGGTACCAAGGGCAGATGGTCAGCCCTCTCTAGGTGGTCAGCATTTAAGAACCCCCCTGAGAGCACTGAAGTGTAGGAGCCTGTGTGAGCTGCTACAAGTGAATATAGTGAACAGGGTGTGTGTTTTGTTAGGTAAGCACCTATTATACGGTAGAGTATCTGGAAAAGTTCCTTTTTCTATTAGCTGAAGCACTGAAAAGGGTATTTTCAGATCCTTCCAGAAAATAAGTAATTCATAAAACATATTTAAGCCACCACTACTTTTAATTCCTGCGGGTGTGAGGAGAGTCTTGCGTATTGTGACTACTCCTCTGCATGCAAGAAGAGGAAATGTGCCGGGTTGCAAAGTGAGAGATCCGTGTTCTAGTCCTGGCTCTGATACTATTTAGCCCTGTTCTTCCCAAGCTGTTTGGGCCTCAGGCTCCTCAATAGAGAGGCTGGAAGAGATGAGATCCAAGGTCCTTTACAACTTCATTTTTACAATGAAATGACATATACCACCACTAATAACAACGTACACAACCAAAACGTAATTTTGGCATTTGAAACAACCAGAGAGCACCAAAAGGAAACACTACTCAGTTTCTTCTATTCTCTGTGCCACAAGCCTGCCACATCATGGCAAGAATAGTAAACCCAACTCAAAAACTTGAAACAGAAAGGAAAAAAAAAAAACCAAAACTTTGTTAGCTGGGGAGAAAAAAACTTAAAAAATTTAATTTAAAACACATTTTTCTTACTTAAACATAGTACTCTTGTTTATTCTGTTTCCTTTTAACTCCAGATGTATAGAAAGGCCTGTATTATCTTCTCATTATACATAAGAAATAGGAGATTTCTGGTTGTGGTGCTAATGTGATGAAGTGTGTGCCTACACAGGCATTCAGATACAGACCTAGTGCAGCAAAGCTATTTTTAACTTGTCTTTTTTTGGTGTGTATTTTTATGGTCCACCCTCCTTTCCGTACCTTCCTCCTTTCTTTTCCTCCTTCCTTCCTTCCTTCTTTCTTCTTTCTTTCTTTCTTTCTTTCTTTCTTTCTTTCTTTCTTTCTTTCTTTTCTTTCTTTATTTTCCTTCCTTCCTTCCTTCCTTCCTTCCTTCCTTCCTTCCTTCCTTCCTTCCACATGGGTATGTCCTGCTAAGTGCTGTAGACAGGACTAATTCTCAATGGCCCCAATGATCCCTGCTTCCTATCATTTATAAGCTTATGTATTTCATCTCCTTGAATAACTTGCTAATCTAATCTACAGAATGTGGCAGCATCGAGGGGATGTTGTATCTGTGATTAGACTATGAAAACTGTGGCTTCCACCTCAGCAGACTTTCATTCTTCTTGGTTTTGATGAAGAAAGTTGCTGTGTTGGTGAGAACCACATGAAAAGGGACTGAGAGTGGCCTTTGGCCAATAACTAGCAAGAAAATGAGGCCCTTAGTCTAACAACCCTTGAAGAACTGAATCCTGCCAGCAACCACACAAGCAAGGATGGAAGCTGATCCTTCCCCAGTCTGGCCTCAGATGAGACCAAGCCCCAGCTGGCACTTTGCAGCCTTCTGAGAGTCTGAGTAGCAGAAGTCCCAGCTGATGGGTTAATTTGGAGGAAGGATAGGGAATAATATTAGCTGAATTCTATTTATACTGAATAAATGAATCCAATATATTAGAACTTGAAAGTGGTGTTCAACAATGGCATAAGCCACTTTTCTTAGCAAATGGAATGCCTCACGGTGCGTGTGGGGAAGTATGTAATTTCTCTGTTGGAGGCAAGAAGAACTGTAGTGTAGCTGGCTGCTTAGCTCCTTCTCTGTTGCTTCCTGCTTCAGCTGTTACTACTGTGGCTGAAGATAGCTGGCATTTCTAATGTTCAGCTCCTTAGTGTCATGCTGAGGTTTTTCCAAGTCTAAGAGGTACTGGCCTAAACTTAAAATGAGCACCTCTCTGATTATCTCTGAAAATCCTAGTAGAAGCTTGCCTTTTTTTTTAAAGTTTGTTTATTTATATTGAGACAGAGAGCGAGAGAGAGAGCAAGAGAGAGAGAGAGCAAGAAAGTGCACATGCATACATGCAGGGCAGGGGCAGAGAGAGAGAGGGAGAGAGAGAAAATCCCAAACAGGCTCTGCACTGTCAGCACAGAGCTGGAGTGAGTCTCAAACTCATGAACAGTGAGATCATGACCCGAGTGGAAATCAAGAATCGGATGCAACTGACTGAGCCACCCAGGCCCCCCAGAAGCTTGTTTTACATTTCATTATATAGACAACAAATGGCTATTATACATTCTCAGGTCCTTTCTGATGAGCCACAAACAATAATTTTGAACTAGTATAATTCCTGCTCTTTCATGGTTTTTTTTAGCCTAAATCTAGAGACAATGTAGTTCAATATCCATTTATAGTATCTCTGTAAAGAATGTTGCACTTCACAAGAGAGCCTACCTTCGGCCCTTACTAGAAGAATTGAGTATTCTAACTCGAGTGGTCCCACATTTTGAAGAAATGTTAGTATTAACACTGATCAGCACTCAAAATCTTGAGAACAGATTTGGTATTTATTTTTATTTTCTCTTTGGAGCCTTTATTTTGAAAATGTGGATTTTGACTTGCAACTCCATATTTATTTTAGTTATAATTACCATGTTACATACATCACCTTCCATCTTAATATCATGTTGAATACTTTACATATATTGTCTCCTTTAATACTAACAATAACTACAGAAGGTGGGCATTATATCCACTTAGAGATGGGTGAAAAACTGGAGTTTAGAGAAGTGAGTTGCCCATGTTTATACTGCTGTAGGAAGCAGAGGTGAGACTGAAATACAGGTGGTGTGTGATTTTAGGTCTAAAGTCAGAACTAGCAAAAAAAATAGTAGCTTTTTTGTTAGACAATTTTCTCTGGCTTCTCAAAAAATTCCCAGAAGGGAAAAATGACAAGCTCAGATGTGCTCTTAATTCAATTCTCAGAAATCAGTAACCTGGCAAGCCCTAAGAGCAGCATTTCCTAATTGTAATTGCACAGTGGAATCAACAGGGGAGCTTTAAAAAATACTGATGCCTTGGCCTACTCCCAGAGACTTGAGTCAATTTGTCTGGGTGCAGCCAGGTTATCACTATTTTAAAAATTTTTTTCAATGTTTATTAATTTTTGAGAGACAGATGGAGACACAGAGAGAGGGAGGGAGACAGAGAATCCGAAGCAGGCTCCAGGCTCCGAGCTGTCAGCACAGAGCCCAACACAGGGCTTGAACCCACGAACACTGAGATCATGATCTGAGCCAAAGTCAGACGCTTAACTGACTGAGCTACCCAGGCACCCCTGGTTATCACAATTTTTAAAAGGTCCCCATGTGTTTGCAATGTGTTTGCAATGGCACAGGCTGAGAGCCATGTAGAGAAATAAAGTTATAAGTAAGCACTGAAAAGTTGGCTTTATACATTATTAGGTTCTCTGATCAGTTCTAGCAGAGCTTTGTATCAAGAGTAACTCTTGGTTTGAGCACCTGGCTGGTTCAGTTGGTAGAGCATGCAGCTCTTCATCTTGGGGTCGTGAGTTCAAGCCCCACACTGGGCGCAGAGCTTAAAAATAAAAAAAGAGTGACACCTGGTGTAAACTCCCATGAGCTTCATACAGGAGGGTGTGGGAAAGATATGAATATTAACTTTCACCTCAAAAGAGTAAAATAATCCTTCATGACGAGCACTGGAGAACTAAGAGATAGTTTAAACAGGTGCACAAATGGTACATGTCTCAATGCTAATCCTGCCTAAACTTCTGATAAGACTATAAAATGGTAATGGGAATTATTAAGAAGTTAAACTGGTATTCCTACTGCAGTTATCATTTAGAAAGCTTGAAGAGGGTTTGACCAAATTCACGTCTTTAAATGATGATTGAATGACAATGTGTTCAAACTGCAATGATAGAAGAACAGTGTCAGAGGGAGCTGGAGGTCCCTCTGGTTGCAACACGTCACCGTTGACAGTGACCGTGGCTGATTCTGCCAGTCAGACCAGCTGGGGTGGCCAAGGTCGGCTCCCCTCTTCACTGGCCAGTGGCTCTCCCCTTGGGGGGAGATGATCTTCCTGACAGTATGCAGAGCGAGAATGTCAAGTAGCAGTTACACACTGAAGAAGTCTTGTGTTCTTACTCTCCCTCATCAGACATGCTTTTCTATCCTCTACTCATGACAAAGAAAAAACAAAAACAAAGGAAATCTCACGCCAGTTCCCAAAGTCGGCTTGGTGCTGGGTGTTAGGGGAAAGGGAAGAAGAGGAGGGGAAGGTTGGTGGGAAAGGACAACCTTCTTCAGAGAGCTCTGGGTTGTGGACTGGAAGGCACTCAGCAGTCATCTGCCCCGAAATGTGGAACATCCACTGGACCACATCATGAAAGAGGAAATATTACAATGAGAGAGAAGCATGACATACATTGGACCAAATGCCTTTTGGGTCCTTTTTGGTAGATCTGAGCTCTGCTACGAGTAATCATCATATAAGTGTTTGCTGTGGTTATTGTTTCCATGCTCGCAGTCAGCTGGGACTGCCAATTTATGGTTTGTTAACTGTTGCTACCTATGAAGAGCAAATGCTGAGCATGCTGCTAGATCTGAAATTTATCCTGCATTTTACATGTAATTATAAGTCCACTAGTGCTAGTTAACACATATGAAGTGTATGTGGTCATATCGTGACAGCTATTTCCCTCATGGTGTAGAGGTGATTTTCTGTGGTTATCTTCTAGATAGTCATAACTACTGAAGCCTGAGTTCTAGATAACTAGAAGATGTTGCTATATTATTATATATTAGTATTGAAATAAAAAAAATCCAAGCACAGCCTTTCTCTGTGTTTTCTTGAGAAGCAGTTAAAAAAGAATGCTGTAAGTCTATGAAGAAGCAGCAGGAAGGAAAATTAGGGGCACCTCAGGCAGGCACTGTGGGGCTGGCCCAAGAGGATCTCTGGAACACTGAGAATGCCACGTGATGCTTTTCTCTAGTGACCTGGGTACCCGTGGCACAAGTGTTATCAGCTTCTTGGCAATGATCTTTTCAGAAAAAGCCCATTAAAACAGAAGAGGGCTGAATTGGAATTTGGAGAGTTCTGGTTCTGTCATGAAGAGTCCCTCCAACTATTTCAACTCTCTGAGCCAAAGCCACCCTGAATGGAATGGGCTGGGTGGTTGAATCATATTTTTAAGGTTTTCCATTTCATTTATCTGTAGAGGAATCCAGCCTGTAAGTATTTGCTGGGGCTTCCTGGGGATGGGGTTCTGTACTGAGGGGTCCTGGGTTTTACACAGTACTTGTAAACAGATTCAGAGGACTAAGCCTCCCCCCCCCCCACCGCTTGTGGGGGTCCTCCCTTTTGAAGCTCTGCTTTGAGGCCACATATCTTTTTCCAAAGTACTTCTGTCATTTACAAAGTGCTCTTCTATCCGAAGAGCTTCAGGAAATCAGTGATTCCTCCTTATACACACTCCCTTTCACTGAAGGTCATGTCCTTGATGGATGCTGGTCAAAATATGGTAAAAGAAATCTGTAAACTTCCTGGTTGATCACTATTGTCAAAAGTCACTGAACTACTTTATAGATAACATAATGTTAAAGAGCACATTAAAGAAAACTGGTAGGCTTTTGTTTTTAACCTATGCCATTGTCAAGTAGTTATGAAACCACAAACACTGAGTTTGCATAGGCTATTGGCACAAAAGGCCGTGAATTAATGGTAGAAATTGGCAAAAAAATTTAATACAGTATTTCATGTTGGACAATACTGAATGTAAGGAATTCACCTTCATAGTTGCTTTCCTTTATGGTTCTCCGAGGCACTGAGGAAAGCACAGCTGTAAAATCTTCTGCTTAGGTACTTACTGTTTCAGAGTTGAGAACAAGGGTTCCCAAGTTCTTTCCTGAAATGTTCATCTTTTTCTTTCTATTTCAAATTAAACTCTAGTACGCTTTTAAAAATGGATTCTTGGTGCATTAAAAAAATTGTAGGGCTGACTAAAATAAAAGCTTGGTGATCATGTCCAGGTACTTTAGGATGAATGTCAAGTCAACTGAACTGAATGGCAAGTCGTTAGTATCTTGGAAAAGTGTTTTTGGCACACGCTGTCTTCCAGGACATAGACCTGAACAGAGTCTACAGGCAGCTCATGTGGATGGCAATGTCAGAAAAGAGTGTCACCTACTACTACCAGCACTTAAGCATTTATCTTTTTGCCAAAACTTACTTTCTGTTGCTTTATTTGGTTTTCATGGAATACTTTATAAAATGTACTGAATTTACTTCCCTTCTTAGGTACTTAACGATTGAACATGATTAATCCTGGTTTTCAACACTCAGGGGCGTTAATCAATCATCTTTCTCCTCTTTCCTTTCTTGTCAATAGCATGTAGCTGGTGCATTTAGCTTACTTAGTGTTTTCACATTATTTCATTTAATTGTCCTGGACAGAGTGATCATATACTTCTCTAGCTAATTTAAAATTTTCTCTCTTCTCCCTAGATTTCATCAATTCTCTTAAGACTCACAGGGCTTCTTGGTGGAATGACAGGGACACTATTTTCCTTGGTGTTTTTTCCTCTGGCTAGAGAGGGAGACGTGCCAAGGCAGCTATAAGCAGCCCTAAGTTCCAACAGTGTAGCCTGCTGGAAGGTAGAAACAGGAACATCACTTCAAAGATACACATTTACTGCCCTGCAGAACTGACCTAGGACAAAGAATTGCCACGGTTTCATTATTAAAAAAAAAAAAAAAAAGATTCCATATAGCATGGTTTTGAGATGTCCAAGTAACAATTAGCCCTACATTCAACAAAATTTATTTTCTGTTTGGTTAAGGTAAGGGACCACCTAGATAAATATCAAATAATTATATAATCAAATATGTTGGATTATATATATTACAAATATATTTATAATAGAAATTATACATTATATTTATAATAGAAATTACATGTTATAAAAATACGACACAACAGAATCAAATATTAAAGATAATATAATCACATAATTAAAATATAAAGCAGGAGGATTAACTAACTGGAGTAGGTGGAGCTTCTGGACAGCATGTAAAATAGTACGGCCACCACAGAAATACAGTTAGGAGTTCTTCAAAAAGTTAAACAGAGTTACCTTATGACCCAGCAATTCTACTTCCAGATATATGTATACCCAACAGAAATGAAAACATACGTTCACAGAAAAACTTGCACAAGTATGTTCATAGTAGCATTAGTCTTAATAATGAAAAGTAGAAGCAACCCAATGTCTGTCAGCTGATGAGCAGACAAACAAAATGGCATAAACATATCATAGAATATCATTTAGCCATAAAAAGGCATAAAGTACTGATAACGTGCTACGCCATGGATCAAGCTTGAAAACGTTTTGTTACACGAATGAAGCCAGACACAAAAGGGTACGTATTAATTACATTACTCCATTTATAGAAAATGTCCAGAATAGGCAAATTCATAGAGACAGAAAGCAGATTAGTAGTTGCCAGGAAATGAGGGGAAGGGAAATTGGAAGTGACTACTAATGGGTACGGGGTTTCACGCCAAAGTTGAATTGATGGTGGTGATGGCTACACAACACTGTGAATACACCAAAACCTACTTTTAAATGGTTAAAATGGCAATTTCTTAATGTGAATTTTATCTCAATAAGAAAATCTATCTAAACTTTTTAAAGCAAGAAGTTATACTTACTCTAAGATTTATTACATATAATTTAATTTTTATGTTTTCTAAGCCTTACCTTTTCAATTTGAAAATCACTTTTCATTAATTTTAATGAATTTTAACTTTAACGTTGCCGTGACACAAGAGGGATCGCCAACTCACTGAACAGAAGACACCACTGAATCCTCCGGTCCTATGAAAATATCCTGCATGAAATTTAGTTAAAGTAATTGCGAATGGGGCTGTCAGGTTCTTTTTTTTTTTTTTTAAGTTTATTAATTTATTTTGAGAGAGACAGGGCGTATGTCATGCATGTGAGTGGGGGAGGGGTGGAGAGGGAGAGAGAGAATCCCAAGCAGGCTCCTCGCTGTCAGTGGAAAGCCCCACACAGGCTTGATTCCATGAACCATGAGATCATGACCTGAGCTGAAATCAAGAGTCAGAGCCTAACTGACTGAGCCATCCAGGCACCCCATCTTTTTAATGAGATTATCCCAATTCCTGAAAAACAGTAGCTGAAGAGTCTATAGGCAGAGTTAACCTGTTACATGCTGGAATCCCCTGGGGTTTAAAAAAATGCCGATGCCTGAGTTCCAGGCTTCAACTGGAAGATAATTTATAGAATTATCAATTTAATTATCTGGTCTTTGGATTTTTAAAAGCTCCCCAGTGATTTTATTATTTATTATTATTATTATTTTTAAAAAATTTTATTTATTTATTTTGAGAGAGACAGAGACAGCATGAGCAGGGGAGGAGAGAGAGAGAGAGAGAGACAGAGAGACAGAGAGACAGAGAGAGAGAGACAGAGAATCCCAAGCAGGCTCTGTGCTGAGAGCACAGAGCCCGACTTGGGACTTGAACCCATGAAACTGTGAGATCATGACCAGAGCCAAAACGAAGAGTTGGACCCTTAACCAACTGAGTCACCTAGGTGTCCCAAAAGCTCCCTAGTGATTTTAAAGTGTAGCAGAATTTAAGAACTGCTGACTTACATCTTTTTCCTTCTGAGCCCAGAAGGCATTGTGCTTGTTTTTCACTGCTGGAGCCTCTTGTCTGGTTCTCATATGCAAGTTGTTGGCCAGGAACAGGAGGAAAAAGTAAGTGTGGGGACATTCTAATCCAAGCCTAAAAGTATGGCAGTGCTTTGCCAACATCAAATCTCTGTCACTGAAAAATATGAACCTCCTGAAATTTAAGGGAAGCCTTCTACTGCCAGAAGAAACCAACTGACAAATGAGACTTTATTTTCCCCATCTTGTAATTTTGCTGAGGTCACTTCATCCTCGCTGATAATGATATATTCTATCACGTAATTTCATTTCCAAAGTTTGGAGTTTCAGATGCAATAAAACATGGTCTTTTGTAGTGAGCACACCGAAGTTTTTTGGTTGTAGGATTAACCACTACATTCACCACTCAGTTATTGATGCGTTCATTTATTCAACAAACAAATCAATGAACACCTGTTTATAAATCAGGCTTCAGATTAACACGTTCACTTGCTGGAATAGTGTATTTGGTCCAAGGATCATGGCACACAAGACAGACCATTTTATTTAAACAGGCTGGCCCCATTCCCCGAGAAAGAGAATCAGCCCAGTCATTCTTCCCTAACTTTTGCTCTGTGTACGTTTTCTGGCTTGGTGGAATTGCTATTACCACTTTTGAATTCCCAAGTCTATATTCAGATTGAAAACCTGTTCCATGTATATATTTCTATTTCCACAAAAGAATGGCCAATATGATAAATACAAGGATAAATATGGTGGATGTGGACATGGTTTCCACAATGCAGAAGCAGAGAACATTTTTTCTATAAATACTTACACAGGAACACAGCTTGTCATTCTTTTGTGCGCATGTTTTAATTTTTAAGGTATTTAGGCAGCTGTGTCACACTGCATTCTCCTAAACCAAGTGTCCTCAACCGGGGACGAGCTTCCTTCCCAGGAGACATTTGGCAGCGTCTGGAGACATTTTTGATGGTCACGACTGGTGGAGGGAGTGATGCGGGCATTTAGTAGGGAGAGGCCAGGGGTACCGTGAAACACTCTGTACTGCACAGGATGGTCCCTACAACAAAGAGTTATCTGGTCCAATATGTCAATAGTGCCGTGCTCCAAACAAATAAAACCACTAAATTACAAAGTAGTTCTCCAAAATTCACATATGTACTCACAGTGAAAAAAGCTAACATAAAAATCTACATCTCCAATCTCCTCTACCCCTTTACCTCTCTAAACTCTTTTTCTGCTCAACAAAGAAAAAACACCTTGCATTTTTAAGTCCTTCAGATTCTGTTTTATTTTATTTTGTTTTCTTTGGATTTTTAAAACAGACTTCCACACAGACATTCCAAATTTCAGTTATTCAAGAAGCACTTATACACCATCTATCATGTGTAAGGCACTCCCTAGGTGCAATGGAAATTTTAAAAAGAACATGACAAATGGATTCTGCCTTTGAAGAGCTATATAAGCTAGTACAGGAAATAATACATGTACATATGAGAAGTAGCTAACAATAAAAGGCAGTTAAAGATAATAATTGCTTTAAGAAACCAGAAAAAGTAGTGAATAATAAGAGCTGAGGGTGGAGGGACAGAGGAAGGTTCCAAAGAGGACCAAGGAGAGGGTGATGAACTCATCCCAGTTTGCCAACATGGAAAAGTGCTGACGGGTGATCACCAACCAAATGCTGGTAGGGACACATCTGTACACAAAGTTAGTGTTATTTACCCTCCTAAGTACTGAATCAGAATCTGCATTCTCACAAGATCCCACGTCATCTGTATGTACAATAAAGACTAAGAAACATTGACTTAAGGCAACTGACTGCCAGCCAAGGGCTCTAACTGGATCAGTGGTTCTCAACTCTGGCTGCACATTAGACTGACTTGGGGATCTCTAACAAAATACCTTCTAGAGATCTAATTTAATTAGATTGGATCATGCCTTATACAACATTATATGTCAATTTTATCTAAAAAAAATAACACTATTTCAACATATTGAGTAAAAAGATTGGTGTGATGCCCGGACATTGGTATTTTTTCTAAGTGCCCCACATGACATGTGACTCTAAGGTGCAACCAAGGTTGAGGACCACTGAATTAGAACAATGAGCTTCTATGTTAGATTAAAAGGTCCCTCAAATACCAAGTCCTGTGTGGAACAAACCAAACAAGAATTAGCAAGGTGAAACAGCATGCATTGAATCTCAGGGGGAACTGGACAAGCCCCTGTATACAATAAGGATCTGATGTTGAGTGTGTCTGTGTTGGCTCAGAGGGAAAGGCAGTGTGGTAAGAGCACAAGCCTCTCTTGTGGGTGACCTTGCTGGGGTCTCCCAGTAAGGTCCAGCCTTAAATTCCACTTGTGTGGAGCAGAAACATATGCTTACAGCTGTGTTTCAAGGGTTCTAAAGTTGCAGTTTCAAGTATATATGGCAGTGAGAGTGCAGCTGCCTTAATTGTGGGAGTCATGGAAGTTAGTGTTAGATTCTTTGCCATAATCCTGGGAGCAGAGCCAACCCTAGGCTCCAAGATGGCCCCGTGTCAGTCCACACAGGAGAACAGCCATAGTCGGCTTTGTGGGAAACTTGCAACTTCTCAACAGAACACGTTATGCCAATCCCTGGCATCAATCGACTGCAACAAATTTCCTAAGCCTTCATAGTTCTTCATTCATTGGCTCTTTCTGGAGTTCTTTGTTGCAGAAATCTGTGTTTTTTAGAGAGACGCTTCTCAAACTTTAGTGTGTAAAGGCATCACCTAGGGGTTTCGTTAAAATGCAGTAAGTAAAATTCAGTTAAGTGAGGACTGAGATTTTGCAACTTTTGTTAAGTTCTCATATGCTGCCGATGCTGCTTCTGGTGACCACATTGTGAGGAGCAAGAAGTTAGATCTGTGCTGTCCAATATGATAGCTTCTAGCCACATGTGGCTATTGAGCATTTGAGATGGGGCCACTGTGACCAAGAAATTGGATTTTTAATTTTATTAAATTTTAAGTAGTTTACATTCAAATTGAAAAGTGAAAATGGTACAGAATTTTTTTATTACATATAACTTTATTGTTTCAGTAGGACTACATTTCACTTTACTGAAAATTTAGTGTCCCAATTGAGATGTGCTGTAAAACACACTGGATTATGAAGAATTATTAGGCTAAAATAATGTAAAAATTCTTAATAATGTTTTTATCAGACTGATTACATGTTGGAATGATAATACTTTGGGTATATTGGACTAAGATATATTATCCAAATTACTTTTAGCTGTGTTTCACTTTTTTAATGTGGCTACTAGGAAATTTGAAATTGCATATGTAGCTCCCATTATATTTGGTTTAGATGTAGAACTGCGTTCAAAGGAAAACCATATTTAATTAAAAAGGAAGAATTCAGAAAATATATCGCATTGGGCTTAAACACGAAATACCTTTTAAATGTTGCTAAATTGGCAAACTGTAGATTATGGTGTAGCTCTAACCCCCACTTCAAAGCATCTATCTCCTCTGGTCCACTCTCCTGAGACAGTCAGAGTTTTCATCTAGTTCATAGATGTTCAAGGGCTCCTCAGCAGAGCCCCTAAAACTTCTTTAATTTTCTTTCCTACCTTTTTTTCTTTAAAACACACCCGCCCCCATTTCTGATCTTAGATCCTTGCTAAGTAGGGCTAATATGGAATAGTAGAAAGAGCACAGGCTTGGAGGCCAGCGGGATTTAGGTTTGAATCCCAGATGTGCGACTTACTAGAAATATTATATAAATTTTGTAAGCCCCAGCTTCCTCAGGTATAAAATGAGAGCAAAATATCTACACAGCTGATGAAAATTAAATCAGATTATTTACAAAAGTACCTGTCATATGGTTGGTTTTCAACAAAGAACCACCACCATTACTAAGAGAACAAATTCAGCGTTTCTTGTGGATTCTGACTCCATCTATTGATATTTTTGAAATAGATCAGGTCATTATGCATTGCAAGGACTTAGCCTAGAAGTATACCTCATAATGAGAATCCAAAGCACTGGAATAGTTCACTTAGAAAGTCATTTAAGACTAGGCAAATCTCTTCATAATCCATGAAAATGGAAGCTACCTTCTTATCCGTGCACCTACTTGGTCTTAAATGTAAAACAAACTTAGCTCAGAAGTAAGGGACTCCCGAGGTTCAATGGCATGATTTCTCAAAACGACACTACTTGTATTCTGGACCAGATAATTCTTTTTTGCAGGGGGTTGTCCTGTGCACTAAATATCATGCATAGGATATTCAGCATCATTCCTAGCCTCAACCCACTAGATGCCAGTATCACTCCCCTCTCCCCCAGTTATGACTAACAAAATGTCTAGAGAGACATTGCCAAATGTCCCCGGGGGCCAAAAATCACCTCTGGTGAGAACCACTGCTCTATGGGAATGTATCACCCACTTTATAACCCTGATTATATTAAACTCTGATTATATTAAAAATTTTTTTTAAATCTTTTAATTGTTTTAATGTTTATTTATTTTTGAGAGAGAGAGAGAGAGAGAGAGAGAGAGAGAGACAGAGCGTGAGCAGGGGAGCAGCAGAGAGAGAGGGAGACACAGAATTTGAAGCATGCTCCAGGCTCTGAGCTGTCAGCAGGGAGCCTGACACAGGGCTCGAACTCACGAACTGTGAGATCATGACCTGAGCTGAAGTCAGACATAACTGACTGAGCTACCCAGGTGCCCCTAAAAAAATTTTGTTTTAAGTTTATTATTTATTTTGAGAGAGAGATAGAGATAGTGAGTGGGGGACGGGCAGAGAGAGCTGGAGAGAGAGAGAGAGAGAGAGAGAGAGAGAGAGAGAGAGAGAGAATCCTAAGCAGGTTCTGCACTGTCAGCATGAAGCCTGATGCAGGGCTTGAACTCATGAACATGAGATCATGACCTGAGCTGAAATCAAGAATCAGACGCTCAACCACCTGAGCCACTCAGTTGCCCTGAATATAATTAAATTGTAAAATTGCATTTAAATAGAATAATTTTTACTGTATAGAAGTAAAATCATTTCACTTAAATGATAGTTCTTTTTAATTTTCATTGATTGAGTTCCTACTATGTGCTAAGTTCTTGCCATTTGCTTTCTCATTTCATCCTTAAAACTCTTCTGTGAGGATGTTGTGCAAAAGGATATAATCTTCATTCTATAGGTAAAGAAGCTCAGCTTCAGAAAAGGTAAATACTCTTTAGTCAAAAACCAAACTAACAAGTAACAAAGCTGGGATCTGAGTCCAGATTTTTCTCACTTCAAAGGTTTTTTTTCCCCTCATATGCTGCACTGCCTCTTTCCGTTTTAGTTGGGTTTTCTCTTCATTGTAAGGTTACTTTTTTGGCATTAGTCTCAGAGTTATTGGCTTTTATGAACTTGTAGAGACTAGAGCTTAAAGGTTAACTGTCCTATACTTGATTTGAGAAGATCTTATACTTCATCTTTTACCCTCATTCTATGAAGCACATAGGAAAAGCATCTTTATTATCAGAACCATATATATTTCCTAGAGAGCAATGCCAGATCCCCTCACGGAAATAAGAAATAGTCCTTGCATCTGTGAAGTTTTCAGTCTGGTGGGAAAATAAGATTTACAGATATGAAACTATGTGAAAATAAACGTTTTAGGATATATTGGAATAGAAAATGAACTATTTCAGGATATAGCTATATAGAACTTTATAAAGAAAGGAAAGACCAGTATGAGTTATAATAGACCTAGAACCTTTAATAGAGAAGTTCTGGTGGGAAATAGACAGAAAAATGGCGATCAAGTTTAGGAAGCAGATCATTTATAACAGGCATTATAATTCCAAATTTGCCATTGTGAATTAAGGGAAGAGGTTAGATGTATATTGCTGAGTATCTAGTTATCTGTTGGTTGGACAACTCTTAAGAATCATGGTCCACATTTGCCTCTTTCTCTTCCAAGTCAGGCTTTCTGCTAACTTCTAACCAAAAGATGGATAAACACATAGAAGAGTCAGAGAAGCAACATTTACTTCAGACATAAAAGAGGATTCTGGGAAAATGGCTTTGACAGCTTCAAAAAGAAAACAGTTTATATGTAGTCACACACAGTCTTAGAGCTAGTCAATAAGGCCACCATTTCATTTTACAGATGAAGAAAATGATGTTCAAAAAAAGAGAAGTGAATTGGCCAAAGTGGCACAGCTGGTAAGAAGATTTTACTTCCCTCCCTGAAGAAAAATCATGGTTGCTAATTGTGGTCATTATTATTTACTTTGGATCTACCAACCTCTAAGGCCCTACCAAATTTCCAACCGTCACGTTTACAGAGAGCAAATCCTGAGCCTTACAATCCACGACAATATTTTTTTAAAACTTTATTTTTACTTATTTTGAGAGAGATAGAGAGCAGGTAGGATAGAGACAGAGAGCGAGAAGGAGACACAACCCCAAACTGCTGCTGATAGCATCACAGAGCCTGATACGGGGCTCGAACTCATGAATCGCGAGATCATGACCTGAGCCGAAATCAAGAGTCGGACACTTAACCAACTGAGCCACCCATGTGCCCCGACTCCACAACAATATTAAGACCATGTTCAGGGTTCCAGTGATCAGAAAAATAGGTATCTGAGTAGGCATTTTGAAAGCTTGTAAGAAACTAAACTAAAGCATTATTTTAAGTACTAATGGTCAACCATGTAATGCGTTCAGAATTCCATGCATAATCAACCTATTTTATTACACTAGATGGCAGCAAATAGGTATCTAGGTGTATAGTCAGTAAACCAGGAAATTGAAAACAAAATGAAACCACACAAAGACTGAGTCTAAATTTGCCTAAATCAAGTAAAAGTTCCCACAATTATCAAGCTCTTGCATGCTCTTGAACATTCCTAAAGAAGTTGCCGTTCTTCTTACATGTTTTTCTATGGAGGTTCCTCCTTACACATAGTAGGGTGCTAAGAATTGTGATGAACCGTTCAACGTTGAATTGTGTAACCACTGATGTTTGAATAGGTAGGGCAGTATTTTATATATTTCCAGAATCCTTGTCCTGGCTGTCAGAGGCAGAGCAATCATCAGTGAGTGGGGGATAGGAAGTAGTGAGAAGAGGACTTGGATAAGATGTTGCAGGATAGGACATCAGGATGCATGAGACAGAAAAAGCATAAAAGAAGGCTGTGAATGCTGGCAACAGAGGTATTTAAAATTAGAAAAAGTAGGTTAGATAATCACTAGTGGGACTGAAAGATTATCTAGGTTATTCTAGCTTATTGTCTTCAAAGTGGACCATGCAAGCTGATCTACTGGGGAGTGAAAACACTAAAACTTTTATTTCTAGGTTTGGTATATCTCAAGTAGGATGGAAATTAAGGTTTAATAACACTGAACATTTAGAGTCACACGGAGCCTTCACTCAGCCTGTGTGTCAGGGTCACAGTCATATTTGGTAAGAGAGAAACCCTCAGAAAGAGTGGGAGAGCCACCGGTGGTTCAGAGGATGAGTTAGCAGTTCCTTTACTTGTCTCTTCATGTTAGAGTTATTTTTCATGTGGAGTTATTCTACATGGCTGATTTAATGGATAAACACATTATACTGATATACATTCTGGTGGTTGATCATGAGGTAACAAACAAGTGGCTTGAAAGGATTCACGTAAAGAAATCTCATATAAAAAGTAACTCTAATGGTGCCGGCCCATTGCCGGCAAGAAGGAAATGAGCTAACACTCTTCTTATTGTAGAACAGTCTCCAACCAAATCTGACGGGAAGTTCACTTCCCAAATGGGAAATTATCCTAAAGACCATTTGAAATACAGATTGACATCTACTACAACTAGTGTTCATTTTTTGAACCTCTAACTTGCTGTACCTTGTGCCCCTTTTCAGGTAGGAGATAGTAATGAAAAGCAAATACTGAAGTAAATGTAACCTTCAAGCTGTGTATAAACTATTAAATGAGGACTCCCCCTGCAAAAGAAGTAAACTTCAAACACACTGAAGGAAGTATTTTGTTCTATTAAAGTTAAAATGTTTTATAATATTGCTTGGTTCAACTTTATCAACACTTTAAAATTTATATGTTTATATACATCGTACAGTGAACAAAATGTATACGATTCACAAATAGGTGAGCAATGTATATTGTGAGCATGTGTTTAAAAATTGCTTTACTAATGGCATATAGAATCCAAGTTTCAGTAACCGATAACTTTTGCAGATAAATGAATAAAAAATGAAGCAAGAGGCTTAGGGACTACCAATGTCCCAACATAGCACAGATTCCCAAATTCTTAGTATTCAAACTCTTTCCATTTTATTCTACTCTGCTTTCATTCCCTCCTCAGGTTTGACTTATAGGGTACACATTTAGGTACACAGATCCAGGGCACAGACCTGGGCTCCTCCTCCTTTTACAACTCTCCACATGCCTTCATCCTTAAAGGATTGCTCTCTGGGAAGCACAAACAAAGGTAAAAGTAATATTAAAATGGAAGCATCTGCCCATCAGATAAAATGCAACTATGTGCAAAAGACAGACTCCGATATTAGAGCAGAAAGACACTGCAGTATAAGCCAAGTGCTTATTCCTATAATTAAATCTTTTCACATGAGCCCTCATAAACAAGAAAATTACTAAAAATGTATTCTCCTTTTTAAACTGTACAGGAGAATGAGGAATGGCTTAAAAATAAAAGGTTGACATGGGTTTGGAGTAAATAGTCTGATATTCTGGGGCAAACACAAGGGGAGTTTCCTTCACAGATGAGGGGTTTCCATGGCCCTGATGGGTTTTCTTCTACGTTGGCTCCCTTTTCTTTGTAGAGTTTGGCTGAGAGGCCATAATCAATGGTCTGTGTAAACTGTGCTACAGAAGGTATGAACCCTTCCTATAGGCCAGTGCTTCCAAAGTGTGGACCTACAAGTCTGATCTACCTCCACCAGGACCACTTGGATAAGCATCCAGATTCCTGGGCTCCACCTGAGATCTACTGAATCAAATTCTCAAGAAGGGGCTATTTTTGATTTCCCTTGGTGATTTGTATACTTTTGACTTTCGATTCTCAGGCAAAATGTGCTGTCTGGTAACCAGAAAAGGAGAAGAGATCAGAGGTTCCCCGACTGGCCCAAGATCTTTAGAGGCTCATCTTTGAAAGACTGTATATTCATGTTATGGGCTTCTGTAAGATGTAAAACTTCTGGCTCATCAAGAAAATTAAACACTAGAATTAAACACATTTAAGGAGAGATTGTAAATCTTCATTTTGAAAAGGACTTGTTTAAGCTCTTCTAAGATGTACCTTTGCCTAGGTGGTGGGTAGGGCACTGAGACAGATCCAGCTAATACTACACACAACTGTGTTCCAGAAACACATACATTTAATGCTCAAGATAATCACAGATGGCAGTTTATAGATGGGAAATGTAAATGTCCTCCTAAATTCATTCAGCTGGTAAGAGGCAGAGGTGAGATTTGTACCCAATCTCTGAAATTCACAACCAGTGCATTTTTAACTGCCTTTGTGTTGCTACCTTACTAGTTCTAAAATTCAGGGTACCACTGGCAAACAGATGAGAAAAAAGGTAAACTATAGAGGAAACAGAAAAAAAGAAGGAAAGGCTAGCATATTTGACAAAAGAAAAAAGGCAGGCATTCCTTTTGACTATTTTATAGAACTACAGTAACTTACAAGAGAGGGGAGTAAAGGAATCTTTCTAGACAGATGACTTAGCACCCTTGAAGTTGTAGGTCAACAAACAGGAAATACTCACTTGGTTTGAACTAGAACACAGAGTTCCTGTCTTAGAAATTTTATAGGACTGTCAACAGTGACAAGTGGTTGGGTCAGCTGTTGAGTTTCACGTCTTCCATGGACAGAGCAGGCTTAATAACCCTAGAGCATGGTTCAGTACTGATTTAAGAAGCAATAGCTTTCAATTAGGAGCTACAGCTGCCACTTCCTACATCCACCAAGATTTCTTGGGTGGTCTTTCACCACGCTGCAATTATCAATGCAACTTTATTTATGGGCTCAGACAGGTCTTAGGACAGAGCAGGATAGTTGTTATCCACTGAGTCAATACAGCTGCTTGGTTAACTTGCCCTACGGTGCAATTTCACAAGGTTGACATTACTTTTTCTCGTGTGTTTTGTACTCGTGTTTTTTGATCAATGAATCGGAACTAGCTGAACAAACCTGAGCTTTAGAACAAGGCAAGGGTGGTAGAAGGAGCTAAGGCTTTGGGGCCAGTGTGCCCTGAGTCTGAACCCTTGCTTATTTGATTTTAGGAAAATAATATCTTTTCTTGTAGTCTGAGTTTCCTCAAATTCATTGAACTGGGAATAGTAAGAGTAATCTTACTGAATTATTATGAGATTGAACTCTAAGAAATGCCTGCTTAATAAATGTTTATCATCTTTTGCCCAGGATATTTGGGTGATTCATATTTCATATACTGAAGTTGATTTAAATATATTTGTTATAACAAGAGCTAACATTTATTTGGTATGGCCATCTGTCAGACCCTATGCTCAGAGATTTTGATGTATTATCTCATTCAATCCTTTTAACTGTGGTATGAGATGGGGACTGATGGTACCCATGGATGGGAAGCACCACGCCCAGGAGGTCTCATTTCAAATCCCATGCTCTCAACCTCTATATCACCACTTCCTATTATTCTAGAAGAAGAGTTCTACATCAAGAAGACATAAGGAAGTGGCATAGCACAATGGTAATGAGTAAGAGTGCATGAGTAGGATGTCTGGGTTTGACTCATGGTTCTGAACTTCTCAGCTATGTGGGCAAGTCACTTATTCTCCCTGTGCCTCTAGCTCCTCATTTGTTAAATAAGGATAACAGTAGGATCGTTAGGATGACTCATAATGATTTAAAATATGTAAAGTGCTTAAAACAGCACGTGGTAACGTAAGCACTACTGTAGGTCTTCAACACGAACTAAAAACAACTTTTTTCTTGCTCCTTTCAATGATTACAAACCTTCCTCACAATTTTGCATCAACTAATAACTTTGCTAGTGCCTTATAAAAAATAAGATCTCAATTTCTTTTTAACACAATAATCCATTCGGGCCTCTTTGTGTTGTGAACAGTACTAAAACCCACTTAGGTCAGTGAAATCATAGGGCAAGAAAAAGAGAGAAAATAAAAGCATGGTCTTGAAAAGCAGGCACTCATCAGACCAGAGACTCATCCGACACTGTAGCCACACCCATCACATGCAATCTGTGATTTTGAAAACTCACGCTTTTGGGGCGCCTGGGTGGCTCAGTCGGTTGAGTGTCCGACTTCGGCTCAGGTCACGATCTTTTTAATTTTTTTTTTTTTTCAACATTTTTTATTTACTTTTGGGACAGAGAGAGACAGAGCATGAACGGGTGAGGGGCAGAGAGAGAGGGAGACACAGAATCGGAAACAGGCTCCAGGCTCCGAGCCGTCAGCCCAGAGCCTGACGCGGGGCTCGAACTCACGGACCGCGAGATCGTGACCTGGCTGAAGTCGGACGCTTAACCGACTGCGCCACCCAGGCGCCCCTCAGGTCACGATCTCACGGTCTGTGAGTTTGAGCCCTGCATCGGGCTCTGCGCTGACAGCTCAGAGCCTGGAGCCTGCTTTGGATTCTGTGTCTCCCTCTCTCTCTGCCCCTCCCCCACTCATGCTCTGTCTCTGTCTCAGAAATAAACATTAAAAAAAATTAAAAAAAAAAAAAAGAAAACTCACACTTCAGCACTGTCACACTTTCAAAGACATTTTATTTTTCAAGGTCAAAAACTCAGGTTTAGGATTACATTTGAAAGTTCAGAATTCCCTTTGTCACAAGTCCCTGTGATACAAAATCCAGTACTTTCATTTCACTTGTTTGGTATAAGGAGTGGGAAGTGTGCAACATTTTCCTTAATTTTTGCAGCAGGGGGTTTACCACATTCTAATTCTGAATTTTCCTTTGGCCCCACAATTCTTGATTTATGATTTGTAATTTGAAAGCTATGCATCAGCAGAGCTATACAATATAGTAGCACCTGCACATTTCCCTTTTTGAATGATCCTAAATAAACACAATTCAATAATGCCCCCAATAGTTTAATATATAGCTCATTTTATAGAATTTCAAACAGTGCCCTTTTCCTTTTGTACTTTTTTGACTAATTTTTTTAGCCTGGAGTTTAATTCAAGGGTGAAGCAACTATACCATCAGGTTTAAAATCACTGTAAAGAATTTTTTTTAGGGGCACCTGGCTGGCTCAGTCTGTTGGGCATCCGACTTCAACTCAGGTCATGATCTCATGGTTTGTGAGTTCGAGCCCCACGCTGGGCTCTGTGCTGACAGCTCGGAGCCTGGAGCCTGCTTCGGATTCTGTGTCTCCCTCTCTCTCTCTGCCCCTCCCCCACTTGTGCTCTGTCTCTGTCTCTCAAAAATAAATAAATGTAAAAAAAATTAAAAAAAATTTTTACTGTTTATTTTTTAGACAGAGAGAGAGAGCACGAGTGGAGGAGGGGCGGAGACAGAGAGAGAGACACACACACACAATCTGAAACAGGCTCTAGACTCTGAGCTGTCAGCATAGAGCCCAATGCGGGGCTCGAACTCTGACCGCCAAGATCATGACCTGAGCCTAAGTCAGACGCTTAACTGACTGAGCCACCCAGGCACTCCTAAAATCACATTTAAAAAAATATTTGTACTGGGTGTTGTATGCAAGTGATGGATCACTAAATTCTACACCTGAAACTGATATTACACTGTATTTTAACTAACTGGAATTTCAATAAAAACTTGAAACTACAAAAAAAATTGTACTGGGACATAATGCTGAGGTTGAGAATACAGCAGAAGATTTACTAAATAAAATCAGTACAACTTGCCCTTTTATTTTTTTATTATTTTTTTTTATTATTATTTTTTTTAAAATTTTTTTTTCAACGTTTTTTATTTATTTTTGGGACAGAGAGAGACAAAGCATGAACGGGGGAAGGGCAGAGAGAGAGGGAGACACAGAATCGGAAACAGGCTCCAGGC
Organism: Neofelis nebulosa; assembly: GCF_028018385.1. Taxonomy (NCBI): domain Eukaryota; kingdom Metazoa; phylum Chordata; class Mammalia; order Carnivora; family Felidae; genus Neofelis; species Neofelis nebulosa. Next base: position 34,826,089 of record NC_080782.1, on the reverse strand, counting down.
TCCGAGCCATCAGCCCAGAGCCTGACGCGGGGCTCGAACTCACGGACCGCGAGATCGTGACCTGGCTGAAGTCGGAGGCTTAACCGACTGCGCCACCCAGGCGCCCCACAACTTGCCCTTTTAATAAAAAACTACCACCCATCTTTTGGATTGATAATATCAGCCTGGAAAATATTTTTGAATAAGCAAATTAACTGCACAGATATGACTGGGAGAATAGGTGGAAATGGAGGAGCAGAGAGAAATAGCTGGAAACAGTTCAGCCAGTCACTCTAAGAAGTATGTTTCCCGTTTCTCACTGCTCCAGGAGACACTATGGGCCAGCTGCAAGAGAAGCCCATCTCTTGGTCCATGTGTGTCTACTAACCTTGGGCCCCTGGCCTCTTCTTCTCAACATCTTTCTTACTGATAAATGGCTGCCACACACCAAGGTTTCTGTTTCATTCTCGACACTCAACCAGGGTATCCACTGAAAACCTGGTCCAGCCTCGAGAATCTGGAGTTTCTCTAACCCTTTTGAGATGTGCAAGATGTTGGGAAGGAGACGGAAAGATTACAGAGGTGCCTGGGTGGAGACTGAAGATTTCCTGGGAGCAAACCTCTCAGATGTGAACCAGATACACCTGAAGGGAACATGTGAGCAGTGTGGCTTCTTTGGCATCGTATCATAGGAAGCCCAAGCCTTGTCAGAATTTATGAAAGCTCTCAGATTCATTGTAGAGGTCCTTAATACCCAAGTGGGGGCCCTTTTTACCAAGGATGGAGAAACCGGGCAAACCCTATTTCCAGGATCTCTTCCCCCTACTTGACAATTCCATTTTTTCCCCAGCAAAGTCCCCAAGGAGCAGACTAGATGAAGTCCAATTTATGCTAATGAAGGCCTATAATGATATAAAATCACCTTAGAGTTTCTATGTGTAAACAGACAGTGGTTACTTGCACTCATGAATTTACGATGCTTGGAAATGTGTTCAAGATAAAGGCTATGTCACCTACTTAATTGGGGAATTTGGTTCAGAATCCCAAAAAAGACAACCACAATTCTGGTACGAAGAATTGCTTCATAAAGACTTTCACATGCTGGATATATTTTTATTGTAATCACTGCTCTCACAGATTTTATTTCAACTATTAGTACTTGATGTGATTACAAAGTGATAAAACATATCATTTTAATCATTATGCCAACACTCATATATTTAAAAACATTATCTTTAAAACTGAGTAGATTGGGAAGTTTTAAATAAATCCCAATGAGGTTGTTACCACTCAAAGGATTTTTAAAACTCTTCCTTGGGAATTATCTTTTGAGTTAAATGAATTCATGCGCCACATAAGAAAATCAGTCTTACTACTTTTTAGTCCCAACCCATCTAATTTAATAATACCGTGAAAGTGTTGGAGCAAAAAATTTCATTATGTGTAACTGGCTGGTACTGGCATTTTCCTACTTGCAATTTCCCCAGGCAACTGTGGATAACTGGGGTAGTAAACATAATGGAAGCATTTAAGTGTTACTGTTGCTCTCTATAATATTATCCCCAGTAAATTCATACCCTCGTGTATGACTTCGAATAACATCATGGTGTAAGGAAAATTGGGACAAAGAGGCTTCAATAAGTTGTAAGCACTTCAGGTGTAAGTTCTTCTTTCTTTCTAGCCCCTGGCTCCCGTCCGTCTACTTCCTGGATCCCTTAAGATAATTTTATGTTTGCAATAGTGCTCAGTAAATACTCCCAATCCACTAGTAGTGGGTTGAAGGTTGAAATCTACCTTTCTAATTTATTCTTCCAACTGAAATCTATGTTTCTTAAAGGAAAGGACTCTGGTTCTCCCCTGGATGGCTGGCTTACCACCAAAATAAACAGGATTTTCAGAACATTCTGTTTTCTCTACCTGTCACACTGCTTTATAGCAGTCAAACAAAATCCTTGTATTGGGCTACTTTATTTTCAAAAAGACTGCAGAAATTACCCTACTCCATGTCCAGGATCATGCTTTTCAGATTTAATTATTTTAACTAGTTCTGATAAACCATTTCATCTCCTTTACTTACTCTGGCTGTTCTTTTTGTGCTTCAGAAGGTTGCTTATCCAGAGTAGGAAATAAGGTCCAGGGAGTAGACCATAATTTTCCAGATGTCTGTTTTCAAGAGCTCTTCAAAAAGAACCAGACTTTTTGGCTTTGTCTCCTCTTAAATGGGGTTTTATGGCTCTGTATTACTTTGCAAATATCAAGGGCCCTGTACCTTATTAGTTTGATAATTTCCTCTTTTGCTGAATATTAATCTTCAGTTTATTTTCCCCAGGTTCATTAAGGTATTTTGTTTATTTTAAATTAGTTATTATTATTTTACAAACAGTCCTTATTCCATTTATAAAATTCCGAATTCCAAATCCCTTTTAAAAAGTATCCTGCAGGACCTCAGATCTTGGGGTTGATACATTTATATGCTTTTCACTTGTGTTAATGAAATGTTAATGGCTTCCTGCATCACTGCATTTTCAGAGCTGGATAGCAAAAAGGAAGGAAACTAACATCGGCTCAGTGGAAACTTTCATGCATGCTTACGAAGTTGGTTGTATTTATCCTTGTTTACAGATCAGCAGTTTGAGGCTCAGAGGTTAAGTGACTCGTCCAAAATCCCACAGCTAAGTGACCAGCAACGTCAGGATTCAAGCCATGCCTGTCTGAGTGCTTCGGCAAGACTTCTAAGAGGGCTGTGCCTTTGAGTTTCATTTTTCAAATACTCTCATCTGAAGGAGGTTTTAGGAAAATCACTTGTGCTTTCTGAACCTCTCAGATGAGAGAGATTATCATTACTGATTCCAGGAACAACAAATATTGGTCAGTTTTAAGAGGCAAGATCTCGAGAGCTACAGGTACTGCAGTTTGTCACGGTTTATTGAGGACACTACCAAGTAAGCTAAGTGCAACAACCCAAATCTGCAGGCAGCCGTGCACAGGAAATATTTCCATTTATTTTGATTTCTCTTCCTTATTGTTATTGTTATTGTTAGACATGTAGAACATTCATAGACCAAGGGAGTAGGGTAAGAGAAGGCCAAATGAAATCTCAGCTTTCTGATGTTTATGAACGAAGGAGGGTGAGGAGTCCCTGTTTCCAGGCTTGGGGCAAAGAGAGGAATAAGGCTCTAGGAAAAGCCAGGAGTAGAGAGATGAAGCCAGGAAGACAAATTATTTTCCCTTTCATCCTCCAACACACACACACACACACACACCTTGCAGTGCCAGCCATGTCCCCCTTCACCAGAAAAAATAACCAGACCTAGTCACATGACAGAGATTCTCTGCCACCCTGTTTCACTATTTGGAGCAACCCATAATTTCCTCTCCTTTGAGAGGAAACCTGAGAACTCCTTATGAGTTACAGAGTCCCAGAACACTTGGAAGCAATGTGCACATCATTGTCATACCTGATCCTTGTGAAGGCGAGAGTGTAAATATAAATATTTGCATTTTGGGGGTGCCTGGGTGTCCCAGTCAGTTAAGCATCTGACTCTTGGTTTTGACTCAGGTCATGATCTGTGTTTGTGAGTTTGACCCCGTGAGTTTGACCCCCGCATCGGGCTCTGTGCTGACAGCATGGAGACTGCTTGGGATTCTGTCTCCCTCTCTCTCTGTCCCTCCCCTCCTTGCTCTTTGTATCTCTTTCAAAATAAATAAAAATAAACTTCAAAAATAAATACATATATATATTTCTATTTTTGAAAAGAAAGACATAGGCTTCAAGAGGTCCATGACTTTTATATGGTGGAGCAGGTACACCAGGCCAGGTTTTCTAACTATGCTCTTTCTACTTATTCTTGTTGCTGGAAATCTCTGGTCTTTAAAAACTTAAAGGGCGCCTGGGTGGCTCAGTCCGTTGAGCATCTGGCTTCGGCTCAGGTCATGATCTCACGGTTGGTGAGTTCGAGCCCCACGTCGAGCCCCACGTCGGGCCCTGTGCTGACAGCTCAGACCCTGGAGCCTGCTGTGGCTTCTGTGTCTCTCTCTCTGCCCCTCCCCTGCTCATGCTCTTCCCTATCTCTCCAAAGTAAATAAACATTAAAAAAAAATTAAAAAATAAATTAAAAAAAAAACTTAAAAACATTTTTTAAACCAAGGTACTTTACACATAGTGCAAAGCATAAATTTAAGTTTACATTTCAATGACTCGACAAAAACACGCAGTGTCATCCATATCCAAACCAAGATACAGAACACTTTTTTAAAAATTTATGGTAGCATAAAATCTTGGACCATTGGGTAAGTCTATTCAAGAGGGGGGAAAAGCCATATTCAGGGAAATAAAACTTTAGGCACTTGATATACTTGTGTAAGATCCTTTTGCCTGGAGGGGAGAGGGGAGAAGCCAGCTAGAGTGCTGATTTTTCTAAGCTATCCCCTTGTAATTTCACTCATGCGTCCTGAAAGTTGGTAAGCCTCTCCACTCTTCTTTATACTTTCATATAAGATCTTCTAAGAACATGTGAAAGTTAAAGAAAAGCATCAGGTTTTCCTGTCATTTTTACTTAGGCTTTTGATTTTCTTACAGTATTAATATCATACCACAAAGCTCTTGGTTGCAGTTGGCTAATTAGTCTCACTCATAATGAAAAAAGGACCAAAATCCCGTCTTAAACCTTACACAGTGCAGCTCAGTGTTTTCTAGTCAGATGGTTCTCAACCGTAATGTTATAATTACACCATTTTCTCAGCAGCACCAACCACTATAATTACAGTCAAAGCTAAGACTATGTTTATAGTGTACTAAAGAGGATGGAATTGCTTCATTTTAAGTGATTCAGTTACCTCCTCTGTTGGTCACAGAAATGTGTGGTAATGGAAGAGTCATGGTCTGAATATACTTCTCCAAACAACAATTTTGGATACCTAGAAGTCAAAAAAGAAAATAAAAACCCCAAACCCCAATATGAGAAAGCACGGGAGACATGATTCCTGGTCTGGCTGCCACAATGACTCCTAATTTGAAAATCTAGGATGGGTAAGGTGATGGAGACCAACATGCTGGTGGCCCCTGTGGGGCCTAGAGGATGTCCTCACTTGATTTGCTTTGCTGCACATCATGCCCAAGCACTCCAAGTCCGTCTGCAGGACCAACATCGTGGCAGTATTTTCTATCTAGGCTCTGAAGCTACATGATGATGACTCATCCAAACACAGAAAACTTCTGTCCTGAGGGACATTCATTCCTTTAAGACATATTTCATTCATTGCCATATGGGCCAGTTCTGGGTACCAAGTACATAGCAAGGAACAAGGCAAAAATCTCTGTCCTCATGGAACTTAACTATCATCTATTTTAAACTTGTCTTTTGACTATTTACCTGGATGCATAAAAAGAAAGCTTTTGCTTTTACTAGGAGGGACTGGAGATTTATCCATATTAGCTTGCATGTCAAACCCTCAGTCGGGTATAGACTGAAAGCTAGCATTTTCTTACTATATGGGTATGGACTCAGTCTGGCAAAGAGAGAAATGGGAAGTGAGTGGAACATGCTGGGATTATGTTTGCTGGGTCCGTTGGTAGTCAGCTAGGAGACAGCACCTGTCAATTCTGTGACACTGAGAGAGGCCGAGACAGATACTGCATTTTCAGCGCACCTCTCACTTGCTTGTCCAAAGCCTCTGTTTTAAAATGTTTCATAAAACCTTGACGCTCTTTGCCTTGTCCTGCTCCATGGAACCTTCGTGTAGGAAGAACAGGAGACAACACTGTGGTCAACCGTAAAGGATGACTTGGTGGGAAGACATATCTAGGTACATGTCTTGTGATTGTATTTTAGGGATTATTTCCCAAGTATATGGGGTTTTGTTCTTTTTCTTTTTAGAATAGGTGTAGGCCAAGTTATGAATAAATTTTGAAAGCTTTTAGGCCAATAAGCAAATGCATATGGTATAAATGATCCTCTCCTTGGTTCTGAGACATCTAAGAGCTGAGCCTAGGGCTCCTAGAAATCAGTCAGCGACATTAAGGCAACTGAAGAGTCCTGGAAATGACATTCTGTTATTTTTGGTTATCATTTGGATTTCTTCTTATTTATGTGAACTTGAATGACTATGTTACCTGCACTGCTTTCAGCCTCTAGGCTCCCGACTTGGGACATTGTGCAGAGGTGATTGGGGAGAAAGCAGGCCATGTGGCATGGACAAGGGCAGGGGTGGCTGGCCATATTCCAAATGTTCTCTGTAGGCTTGTAAATGGCAAGCCTTCAAGTTGTGGCTTTAAGAGAAAATAGCTAGAAAGTAGAAATGAGAAAAAGACTCCATTTAGAAAATTGCAACTAACTCGTTCTCTCTTCTTTCTCTTTCTTTTTGATTTGTGACTTAATCAAAAGCCTGTTGGTTATCTTTCCTATTTCTTGTTTTATGAGTGGTGAGAGGCTAACCCACGGGGGCAGAATGTAAATGCTCTGTGGCCGTATCATCCCAGAATCTCTACTTGGATACAGCAGTGTTTACTATAATGTGACTTCAGCTCTAGGAAAATGTTTGCACCAGTGTCAGACCTAGAGCAGAGCTGGTGTGCAAGCAAATAACATCACACTAGGTAATAGCAGCAATGAAATCTTCCAAACTTGAGCTCAAATAAGACTTAGAACCACAGCCTTAAATTTTAGCCAAGTCGTTTATATTTTTCCTTGCCAACTGAAACCAAGGACGCCTTTCAACATCAACCCTCATGATTACACCGTGCAGCGTTAACACATCAATGTCTAGTTAGCCAGAATGCAAACATTTTCTGGTTTTTCCTACAGCAGTTCTCTAAACTGATGTGTTCTTATGAGGGTCTTTCCTACTTTTCAGAGAGATAACACTCTGGTCACTAATAAGGCTAATTTCATGGGTCTCACCGGGAATATGAATTGTCTTTACTAGGGGATGGGGATTGAGATTGTTTATGAGGTATTACTCTATTTTTATTACGGAAATACACGCAAACAGATAAAAATATGCAAATACACACAAAAATAGAGAGCCTGGCTTAGTGAACCATGTTAAATAATAATAAGAGTAACACTAGTAAAACCATGTACATTATTATTAATAATAACAATAACACATATATTCATCACCCAGCTTCAAATATTATTAGCATTTTACCAGTCCTGTTTTGTGTAGTTTATCTATTTTTTGGTCATCTGCTTTTACCCATAACTACCTACATGGCTGTCTCTAAAAGCTAATAGACACTCCTGTTAAAAAATTAATGGGGCGCCTGGGTGGCTCAGTCGGTTAAGCATCTGACTTCGGCTCAGGTCATGATCTCACAGTCCGTGAGTTCAAGCCCCGCGTCAGGCTCTGTGCTGACAGCTTGGAGCCTGGAGCCTGCTTCTGATTCTGTGTCTCTCTCTCTCTGACCCTCCCCTGTTCATCCTCTATCTCTCCCTGCCTCAAAAATAAATAAACATTAAAAAAAATAAAAAATTAATACGAATATTATACCTAACAAATTAATAATGATCCCTCAATACCACTAAATGCCCAGTCTGTGCACAAATTTCTAAAAAAATATCTTTAAAAATGTCTTTTGACAATTCATTTGTTTGAATCAGGATGCAAACTAGGCCCACACAATGTCTTGTCTGTTCAAATCCATGACATTTCTTCTCTCTTCTTTTTATTCTGTGATTTTTTTTTTTTTGGTTGAAGATATTTTCCTTCAGCTTATTGCATCTTAGAGTCATTTACAATGTTCCTCTATGCCTCTTATTTCCTATAAACAGGCAGTAAGACCTAGAGGCTTAATGTAATTCAGCTTAACACTCACGAAAAGAGTCTATCATGGGTGGTGTGGCAAACCCCTGTGTCAGGGACATATGATATCAGATGTTGGTAAGATTGATCTGGGTTCAAAGTGTTGTCAGCCTGAATCACCCAGAACAGAGTTCGCTGAAGTATTTTATCATTCACTGACAACCTTGCCCAAATCTATAATTTCATTAGGGGTTCTAAACTGGTGATTTCTAATCCTACCATTTCATCTATACATATATATTCATACACATATTCATATTTATATACACATTCACATGCTAGCTAATGCATATATTAGCAAGAGAGAGACACAAGAAGAAAACATTTCTTCACCAACTATTCAGTTACCCTGAAATGCAATTCATACAAAAAATTCAAAGAAATAGCGTATTTCCCTTGATGTATCAATTTTTAGAATAATGAGTACATACCCTTGTAACCTCCAAAGGTGACCATTTAAAACAATATATTGCTATGAACTTACTGATGAATCAAATTTTGATGCCATTGTTGAGAGACTGGAATTACAGGAATAAAAATGATGAAGTCATTTCTCCTTTTTCGGCTATTCTGGGCATTTTGGAGAAAAAAAATGCACATTGTGTAATGTTGGCTACCTTTCTTTTTCCACTCCCCCTTTCTCCACTCTATCATCACAATCCCTCTGAAAATAGCAGAAGGCAAGACCAGAGACTAGATGACATCTAAAAATCCACACACCTACACAAACTTTCCAGACAACCCCGGTGGATATTTACCAAAGGATGCACTCATACTCAGAGAGGGATCAGTACACCCTGAATGTCTGAACACTCACATGCTAGACACACAGCATGCCCAAATCACTGACCAGAGCTGTGAAAGTGCCAGTTACCTGCAGCCTGTGCTCCCCTGAGCACCAGTGGCCACTGAAGCAGTAATAGGTAATCCCTTGAAAAGAAGTTCCCCAACCAACTATTTTCAGGAAGTGCTAATTTTTTTTCTTTTTCTGGGACAATCGTAAAGCACCCAAGCAGATTAGAGAATCTGAGTAGTTCTGCAGTAAAGAAGCCTGTTTAACTCTGCATGGCCTAGTATTTCCTAAGCACTGGGGAAATGGTGGGCTAATACATGAAGGGCAGAGTTCTTTGCAGGAGTGTGCAGAGTATCATTTTTGGAGGGGATTTTTTTTCATATATATGTGTAGTGGGTTAAATTGTATCCTTCAAACATATGCCCAAATCCTAATCCCTAGTACCTGTGAAATGTGATCTTTGTTTGAAAAAGGGTCTTTGCTGATATAATTAAGGTAAGGATCTCAGAATGAGATTATCCTAGGTTAGAGCTCCAAATTCAATGATGGGTATCCTTATAAGAGACAGAAAAGGAGAACAGACACAGAGCCAGGGGAGAGGCCTGTGAAGATGGAGACAGAGAATGAAGTGATACATCTACAAACCAAGGACCATCAAGGATTGGCAGCAGTTTCCAGAACCGAGGAGAGAGAGGCATGGAACAGATTCTCCCTCAGGGCCTCCAGAGAGAATAAACAGTGATGACACCTTGATATTTGACTTGTTGCCTCCATAACTGTGAGAGAATAAATTTCTGTTATTTTAAACCACCAGGGTTATGGTACTTCGTTACAGCAGTCTCAGGAAACTAATACAATACCTATGAGCTCCATCAATGCAGGTCTGAGGGAGACCTCTGGCATTTGTATTTATTGAAAATGTCCACAGGTGATTCTGATGGACACACTCACCAAGAACCAGCATTTTAGGATCTTGGGGGTTGAAGGGTTAGTCACCTGCTTATATTGACATCCTGTTAGGATTTTAGTCTGTGGCTGTGGCTCTGGATGCACCAATCAAGCCTCCAGCCCTTTATCTCCAGGTCTCTGTTTTTCAAAGAAAGTAGCCCAGAAAAAATATTTATGGGCCATCCCTTAAGAGGTACATTAGAACTGTTACAGGTGGTGACAGTGGTCAAGGATGTGTGAGTAGAGGAAAGGATTTACGGGCTCAAACAGGGGAGGGAGACCAGCTTTTGTCAGATGAATCATATGATCTCACTTGAAGGGAATTCTCATTTTGCAGCCCAAATAAAGCTGAGCTTCCCTTTTTTTGGTAGTTGAGAAATCTTGGTCTCCTAAGACTTCTAATCCTTCTGGACTCAGTTTGCTTCTTTCACTCAGCTGCCTGAAAAGGCTGCTTCTTTCATCCCAGACTCTTTCCATATGAAAATATTTTATTTCTTTTCTTAGTTGTTCTCTTTCTTAGCAGCCTAGCTTCCCCAGGTATCTTTTTGATATACTTATCTCCCAGGCTTTGGGTATCTCCAAAAGGAGCTGGAGACTCCTCTCTTGTCCTGGCAATAATTGATGACTAATAACAAGGTACCTGCTTTTATAAAAACCTCAACAAGGGGAGGTATGCAGGGCAGGAAGGAGTTGGCATGTGTTATTCTGGTTTGAAAACTCACATCGGGGCTGACTATACCCTAAGAGATTATTTAGTCATGGTTTAGCCAAGATTGTTCAGTCACAAACTAAATTTGGGGGAAGGCACCAAAGAAAAATTTCATCTAATTCACAATTTTTGCCTTCATCCAAGAAAGGCAGGGTATTTAGAGTAGGGCATAGGGGGAGACAATGGGTAAGGATAGTGAGGTGTCATGAAGTAAGGTGGAAATTATCCCCCCTCTTTCTGTCCCATTGAGCTCCTGCTCCAATGCTCCGGCACAGCCACAGTTCACCTGTAGCGTGAGTCAAATGGGCTGTCATAGGTGCTGGCCTGAGTATGTCACCACTAGTTAATGTATTATTTGTTGCGGCTGTGAAATTTGATCCAGGAATCCTCCTTAGAGCTGAACTCCTGAAGCAAAAACAAATTTTAAGTTAGTGACTCCATATAAGAGAATCCTAACAATAAAACAGCACACGATTATTGTGAAAGGAATCATCCAGATAGTAAATGTTCCTTGGGACTGAGTTTAGTCTAGCAGGGGGTAAAGATGCTTTTTGGAAAAGTAGACAGTTTGTTTCGATGACACACACTTCAGTGATCTGTACAGCCTCATCTCTTGTCTACGCCTAAGGACAGTCTTTCAGGGAAAAGAGGAAGGAAAGGCAATAACATTTCACTAGGTGCCAAACATTTTACCTAATCCTGCCTGCGAAGCAAGTAGGCTGGGCTTCAGGCTGCCCTTTTGCTCTCTTCCCCAGCACCCTCTTCCTTAGGAAGAGGCTCTCGCCCGGAGCCCATGTCTTGTCCTCTGGTGTCTAGAGTGTGGCAAACCCCTCAGGCTTCCCTTCAATGCCCCCTGCTTCCCTGACTTAAACAGGCAGTCCAGATGGCGGTGCTCGTGGCAGGACCCAAAAGCAGGGCTTCTGGGACGAGGGTCTCTCAGGCCATGAAATTAAGTTTTGCACTTTTTTTAAGAGATTAAAGCAGAATGAAAAAGACATGTCCATAACATTAAAATTTATTTGTTAAATCAATTTTCCTCAAATTGGGCTATTCAAACATTCTCTGAAATCTGTGAGAATTTTATTTTCTTAAAATATATACTACTCAGATGTGAGATATACTATATAAGATCTAGCCTCTTTCCTACTGCCCCCCACCCCCAGTAGAAATGAACTTAAATTGGAGATAAGCTTTGGTGAGTGGGGTGAGGAGGGAGGGAGGGTACTTCCGGGGGCCCAGGCCACTAGCTCTTTCTACCACTCTGCAGTGACAGCAGTAGTAAAGACCATAAAATAGCTAACAAGTATTCCATACCTATTTTGTGCCAGGAATTTTTCTATGTACCTATTTGCTCCTCACAATGACCCTTAAAGACAGCTGTTGACACCTTCGTTTATAGCTGGATAAGTTGGAGCTCGTGGCATATTGGCAGGATGCTGGGGGCATACACAGAAGGCAACTTGTGGTCTCCACTCCCAAACCCTAAAGTCCTCATCAGATAGCCTATGACATCAACTGGAACTAATAAGAGTTTGCCAAAACCAATACTGTCTGATAAGAGCAAATATTTCCAAGGCTTCCGTAGGACCTTCTTCTCTTCCCCATGAGAAAGAAAAATGTCAGAAGAGGAAAATGTATCTATGGCTCTCAAGTTTGAGGAAACAATTATGTTACTCATCTGCGTGTGTGTGTGTGTGTGTGTGTGTGTGTGTGTGTGTGTGTAGGGGGAATTGGGATGCCAAACTCAAATATCATGATAATCTTCGCTAACACCTCTCCCTCCACTTCCCTTCTAGAAGCAGTTGCTCTCAGGTAATTCCTGGAACTCCACATGATATCAGTTTGACAAATATTAAGCTCCCACTTTGTGCAAGGCCCTGTTTAAATTGTGAAGGAAAGGACAGGGCATATAAAGATGAGGAAGACTATGTCCTTGCTCTCAAAATAACTCACAATCTAAAAGGGAAGACACCAGGTGTACACAAGCCACTTGAGTTGAATGCAAAAGATGGGCAACTTCAAATGCTTTTGGAATTCAGAAACAGAAAAGCTTCACTAGCGGAAAGGATGCTATCCAGGTGCTTCTCCATTTCTTTGGGGTTTGCCTGGCAGGAGCTTCATAGCGACAGGTGCACATAGCCACGTGTGCCGACAGCACTAGACCACAGATGGGCTCGCCTGCAAATATTTGCTTTCCCATTAATTCAAATTTGGAGTTTGAAAATTCTTATTTATTAAAGAATTTTAAGAGAGAATAAAGAAGTGTTCAAGGCTGCTTTTCCATAAAACATGAAAAATCAGAAGTTAGCCTGTAGGAGTAAACACACGATTGCTACTTGAGAATACCTCAAGGACTCATGAAGGCTATTCATCCGAATCCTAACATCGATGGTGATGCTGTGAGGTTTCAGGTTTAGGAGTCTCTTCCATTACACGGTTTCCTAACAAGAGAGTCTTCTGTCTTTATTCTTTGGCTGGAATTCAGTGGCAGCAGTCAGTTTATAAAAGATTTACAGACCTGCAAAGTCAGGTTTGCCCTCACACTAGAGCCATGTGATATACTGACTATAATTCTTCAGAAGATACGTATTATGTGAAAATGATGATGTATGCAGACAGTTGAGTTGCAAATTATTGCCTGTTTCATCCATCACCGAGCATTTACAGATGCTTTCATCTGACAGAGTACCAATAACAATGCCACCACTGCCACCACCAATAATAATAATAATAATAATAATAAATCCACATGTCCACATTGATTAGAAGATACTTTTAATCCACTTTACAATACAGTGTATTTCAGAAGAATTGACCGTGAAGTGAATTCATATAGTGAATCTAGTATCCTCATTAATGTCAGTTATCAAATTGAAAATAATTTTCTATAGGAGACTAAGAGACAACAACTGATACAAACATGATGACTAGTCTATCCTCAGAGCAGCCATAGACAATCTGAAGCAAATAGGCATGTTTATTTACAAAAGCAAGCATCTAGTCTGGGGACTATAGTTTGCCAACCTGTAGTTTAAATAATTGTTGACCTTAAAAGAAAATAGCTTATTTTGTATCACAGATTGCAAATTACATGCAAATCAATTTCTTATAAATCATACTTTTTTTGAGAGAGAGAGAGAGAGAGAGAGAGAGAGAGAGAGACAGACAGAGAGAGAGAGACAGAATGTAAGCTGGGAGAGGGACAGAAGGGGTGAGAGAGAATCTTAAGCAGGCTCCACACTCAATGCACAGCCCAAAGCAGGGCTTGATTCCACGACCCTCAGATCATGACCTCAACTGAAATCAAGAGTCAGATACTCAACTGACTGAGCCACTCAGGTCCCCCTAAATCATACCTTTTTTTTTTTTTTGGAGTATTGGCATTTTCTTTTTTAAAACTTTTTTTTTATTTCAGAGGGGTGGGTCAAGGAGGGACAGAGGGAGAGAGAGAGAAAGAATCTTAAGCAGGGTCCATGTTCAGCACAGAGCCTGATGTGGGGCTCGATCCCATGACCCTGGGATCATGACATGAGCCAAAATTAAGAGTCAGACACTCAACTGACTGAGCCACTCAGGTGCCCGAAATCATGTATTTTAAGAAGCCCTTTGAAAGTTGTATAACTTCTTTTCTAAGTGATACATTTTTCATTTAGTAATTAATCACCTGAGTTATGTCTTACTTAAATATGTTATTTCGTATTGCATATATTTGTCATGAGGCATACTCTTATTTGAACTACTATTTAATGGCATGTGTGTTTGAGTTCCATGAATCTTTATAAATGTGATGTAGTATCGTCTTTCTAAGTGTATAGATTAATTTGTATTAAAATCAGTGCACACCTACATAACAAATTCAAATTTTTCCCCCCAATGTACACGTGTATATTATCTGAAGAAACTGTTCATCACAAGTAGAAGCTGGTGTGGTCAAAGGCTCTTCTGGAATGACAGATTCAGGGGTTCTTTCCCTAGAGAGGCTCCTGTGTGCAGAAGCCAGAGCTCTCTTGAGAGCGGTAATTACAGAGTTGGTTTTGAAGAACTCAGCAGTGAATCAGAAGGCTGCAGGCTAGAACTCCAAGGTCACAACCAACATTGGGAGGCTTTAGCTTTCTAGAGTCTAAAAAGTGTTCACCACCCACTGAGGTCACCCAGGGTGAAAGAACGTTTATCTTGGATTTCATCCTTGAAAAATGTGTGTTATGCTTTGGAAGAGAAACCAAACTAGAAATTGGTGTATAGAGCACACAAAGGGCCCACTGGGATTTTTAGGGAGTTACTTAGTCATCCTTCGCAGACTTAAAAAAAAATCAGTCACTTCTAAGATTCAAGGCTTTTAGAGGCCTATGTCCACAGATTTCTAAATACTTTCTTATTGTTTGGGTTCCAGAAGAAAGAAAAGACCTTGATAAATGTTTATAACCAGTAAGGAGCTGCAAGTACTTGAGGAGGCTGGCCTTGAGCTGCAGGCTTACTTCCCACTCCCACAGTGCCACTAACACTGGCTGATATGCATCTGCACAGAGAACAGCTCTCTTGTAGATTAAGTAGTAAACGTCTACCTACCCCCGATTGTGGCTCAGCAAATTGCTAGGAATTGAGGAAGGATAAAAAAGTTAAGACCTAGTATTTATCTTACAAAGAATCTTTATCTCCCAACAATTACATGTGAAAACAGGACAGTGTATGATAAAACACGAACAGCTGGAGAGTAATGGCAGGCATTGTCTGGGTGTTTGGGGCTGGAAAAAAGTCACTGCCAAGGCCATATTTTGCCTTGTAATTGAACACTGTTATTTGAGTTATCAATAATATGCATTGTCTACACTTTATTTTGCGTATCCTGGGAGAGATACAAAGTACTTTCACTGACAGTATCTTCTTTACTCTCTTGTTGGTCTTGTTGGTCTAGGAACGTCTTTTCTCTGCACCTCCATTTCTTCTTGTGTAAAGTACATAATTCTGTCTGTCTTCCTCGTACTTCAGAGAAGCAAGGAAGGGGCGGGGGTAAATAGTACCTGTAGGATGCTTGGCGTTACCTGGAGATTAGTGCTATGAGTCAGGAAGGGCTACCACTAGTCTGGGTGCAAGAGAGAGCCAACATAAACACTGTTTCCTTAAAAGGGATCATAATAATCTGTGTTTACTTACTGAATCATTTACTGACTTATTTATAAACAGTCGCCTGTCAAGAATTCAATGTCAGCTTTAATTTCAGAACCCATTGTCAGAACTGCTCTCTAAAGCATGTCTGACGCTCAAGTTCTTTGTTAGAAGTAAATCCTGCAGATTCTAAGATACCATCCCTGCTCTGACACACTCCCCTGTGTTGTGCTTATTTTAGCCGTATTGTCAGCTAGTCAGCCCATAAAGTTGAAAATAACTGATGAAAAAGAATGCTCAAAGCTGAGAGGGTCATTCAGCTTGGATGGGGGCAATGATGGGTCACAGCCAGGAGTGGGGCTATGCTTCCCTCAGCAGCTGAAGTGCCAACAGAATACCACAGTGATGACATAGAGGTCCTGTGACATACCCTAAGACTAGACCATGACACCAGTCCCATGACCTGAAGTTAAGGTTCTGTGGAAGGCTTTTGGGAAAGACTGTACGTGTTTATAGCAATGGACAAGAGAAATTTTTCTTCCTGTATATATTTGTCCCTCTCCTTTCATAAATGCCTGCTGGAGGGCACAGAGGTGCTCTGTGCTAGCCAAAGAGTAATTATGCTATCAGGGAAAACCTGGATTTTTTTTACATGTGTGCGTGTGCGTGTGCACAAAATCCAGAAACTACTCATTAAGCACTTGGCATGTGTCAGGCACTGTAGGAGACAAGGACGTATACAATAGAGCCTCTACCCTTGAGGATAATATAGTCTATTACAAAGGAATAGAAAGCATACACAAGAATCCATTAGGTTGAAACAAATGACATGATATTAAGGTCCAAAATAAAGCTGAGTATAGGACATTTCATCCAGTTCAATCCTAATACCTGTTGGAATAAAATAAGGGCCACGAGAGAACACAATAAACACCATGGGGCCAGATACTATTCTAACTCTTTTAAATATATCAACACTTATAATTCTCACAACAGCTATGAGGTAGGTACTGTTAGCACCCCTATTTTAGAGACAAACAAACAAACAAACAAACAAACAAAAAACAAACAGCCAAGGTACAGAGAGCTTATGAGACTTAGGAAAGATCACTCAGGAAGTATGTGGTAGATCGGGGACTTAAACAGTCTGTCTTGCTATCTTGTTCCACAGGCTGAGTTTTGAAAAGTACTGTGTTATATACTCTTTCCTTAAGAGAAAGCAAGGAAGGCCTACACAGATTCCAAGATGGAAGTACTCATCCTCTTGGGGGATAAAGTGATATTCGAAATATGCCTGAAAGAGAACAATCCATGAAGGATGTTCCTGACTCAGAGGAAAGAAGAGGGAAGTTCTGGTGAAGGGGTTATTAGGAATAGATACAATGAAGCAGGAAAAGCAGAGACACGAACGCGGGTATCCATAGCATACAAGGGCGATAAGGCTAGAAAGGCACTTAGGATCCACATGATGGACCTTCTTGAATGCCAAGGAGATGAGCTTCTTCATAAGGTAGAAAATAGTGGGGGGCTACCGAAGGTGTTCAGGCATAAGAATCACTGCGTGAGACGTAGGCAGGAAGAATGAACATGGGAGCAGAGAGCAGGATGGCCTGGAATAGGGAAAAGCAGGAGGTAACAGAGAGAAATTAGCAGACGAGGACAGGAGTCTGGCTAAGACCATAAGATAAGGACATGTAAAGGTGATGATGACTGTATCAAACTTCTGTCTAATAACCATGTTTCTATTGAAAAGTAACTTACGATGTGAAGGAAGTTGTTTGTGAGCTTATAAAACTGTAAGCAATTCATTTGTTGTGCCCATCTAAGATGATAATCTTTTGGAATCCTTTCAAAACTTAACTCTGACCTCGGTCATTATGTTTATGTTCAGAATGCCCATTTTCATAAAATCTTGGACTCATTTATGCTCCAAACGCCAGTCAATGAAACTTCAATATTTTCCTCCGGTTGGATATTCATTTTAATTTCAGGTGGAAATGCCATTGATCACAAAATTTACACTCTCACAGCAATATGCAGTAAATTCAGTGAAAAGGAATGGCTTTTAAAAGTGAGATAACAAAATCTCTTTCAGAAAGATGTGCAGGATATATAAGTCTGTCAATGCTGCTTAGCAATGTAATTTGGTGTACAATCCGCACCTAAAGTGGAACCTGGGGGCTGATGGTTAAGGGCGTCCAAACAGTTAGAATGTGCCTACATCACTGGCTTACTACAGAAAACCCATCATGAGAAGACTTTGGGCTTCCTGGTACAGAGGTGTTTGGCAGGCACTTAGGCAGTGATTCCAAATCTGGAGACAAAGAACATCTGTGTTTCACAGAGGGGACAAAAAGGCCCACACTTGGGTCAGACCCTGGCCAATGCATACCCTTCTTCTACTGTTACCATATCGTAGCCTTTGCCTGTAAGGAAGCTGTCCTCCGAGTATAAACCATTTGATTCCTAGCAGTCCTTTCCTCAATGGGAACAGGGTAATTAATGTGTAATTAACACAAGTGGGGAGATCTGATCCTCCACGAGGGTTCCAGCCAGCCCAGAGGCCCCATAACAAGGGGTGCTTGTGGGAATTGTTAAATGTGGAGAAGGATGGGTAACCAGGGAGCTATGAAGGGTGCTTCCATTTAATTAATTCATATGCAAGGTACCGTTCAAGGTACCATGTTCAAGGTACCGTTTTAGGCCCGGTGAATTACACAACTCTAAGTAAGATCCAGCTGTTCACAATCCCGATGGGGAGATAAGAGAAATATGCAAATAGCTCTACTGCAAAGCAGCATTTGATATATTCCTTAAAAGTGGTATAAAATAGCATGATCTCCCTCGAAGACGAGCATGGAGAAGGGAAGTACTGCTTAGGGCCAAGCACTGTGTTCTGGCTGAGCCTTAAACACGGGCAGGATTTATATTTACGGGCAGGGTGAGGTGGAAGGAAGATTGTTCCAGAAGACGGGCTGAAATGAGCAAGTCCCAGGGGTGGGAAAGCACAGTGTTGTTGGGGAGTACTAAGTAGGGTAGACTTATAAGCGGGGATGAGGGATGTTGGATTTCAGTGGCTTGGGGTAGGTTTGAAGTTTGAAATTTGAGTTGTTTAGAGCAGAGTGATATGTTGGGTTCTTAAAACTGTCATTGGCAGAGGAAGGTGGATACAAGAAGGGAGAGATGAGTAGGGGGGAGAAGGGGAGAGGAGGGAGACTGCTACTCAGGGGTTACTACAATAGCCCCAGAATAAACTACAGGTGGCCTGGAGGGGTGTGGTGGCATCTATTTACGTTAGGTCAGTTCTGCCTGGAATTTGCCCCGAGGGGGTGTAATTTGTTTTTCCTCCATGGGCGTTTTGCTTTGAATCTGAGAATTTAGAAAAATGCACATAGGAAATGTATGAATTATAACTGCGTAATGATCAGACAGTTCACGTTGAACACTAGCTTCGTGTGTGAAGTTATCTCCTGAGTGAGAATATGAGATTGCTGATGTTAGGACAATATCTTACTCATGTCTTTCTTCCCCAGGGTGCAGAGTTAGGGCTGGGTGCCTAGCAAAGAATTAAACGCTTGGGATACAGTGACAGGGAGGTGATAAGAGCACCAGGGTCTGTCGCATCTCAATGAGATGCTCGGATGAAAAAGGTGGCCCTGTGTCCAAGCATGTGCACTGTGGAAAGTGTGCACTGATAGCCACATCCACGGATGGGAGTAACTTTATCCAATCAGTCCTGGGATGGGGGGGAGCTAACTTTTGAAAAGGAGAAGCTGGAAAGGTAGTATTCTGCCTTTGTGGGCAGGTCAGTATCTCTGTGATATATCACAGAGAAAGGATAATTGGTATTCTTGCTTATCACAAAGACAGAAAATCAACATATGCCAAATGACTTGGCAGGACTTTCTTCAACACATCTGCCATACCCAGAGGTTGTATTGCAACAAGGCCCAGCGTGACTTTACAAAGAAAATGGGAAAAATCGTACGACCCCTCCGAGGGAAAGTGAGGAGCAGAGTCCTACGTGTGTGGAGGAGAGACCAATGCAGGGCGGAGCATGCACATCAGTAAAACATTCTCCTTTCTGAAGTTTTTAATTTTAATTCCAGTACAGTTAGCATACAGTATTATATTAGTTTCAGGTGCACAATACAGTGACCCCACCATTCTATACATAGGAAGACATTCTTAACTGATTCCTTTTCATTTCCGTGCAGAAAGTAGCAATAAGTTACATTATCTGCTGCGTGAAGGCTTTGAAAAATACTGGCTGGGAGAACCCAAACATCACTAAAAAGCCACCCCTTTTCTAACCCCTCATATTAGGGGGTTATTAGGGAACAGACGAACATGGTGGAGGCTTCTAAAACAGGAGGGTTTGAGTTCTGCACACAGGACCAGCATATACGCTCAGACACCATGAAGTGGATCTCTAATGGAGCAGTGGACGAAGTTCCTTGGGAGCACAGAGGCAGAGCAAGTCTTTGGTTCTAGCCGATGTAGAGAAGCGTCCCCACAGAGCTGATGTCTGAGTTCAGTCTTGGGGATGAAGGGGGGATTGTCAGAGGACAAGAGGGTGATGTGCAAAGGCGTTTTAAGGAGAAGAGCTCGCTTGAAGGCAGAATTTTGGATCATAAGACGATATGGTTGAAGGGAAAGCTTTACTGTCAATGAGATCACTAGGTAGATAAACATCTCAAAATCATACTGACAACATAATACACGATTTGTAAAAGGAGGCAGTTCCTAAATTCAATAAACGAATTGTTGGTCCACAATTATTTTATCTTTTTTTCCCCTTCACATTAATTTGGCTTTACTTAACCTCTAAAGATAAGCAAATTAGAGAGATGAAAAAGCCCTCTTGTAGAGAAGCTGAAAAAGACATCCTTTAAAAGTATATATATATATATATATATATATTTTTGCTTATTTATGCAAATTCAATCAGTCATTTATCCAGGTACCAAATCTCAAATAAGGCAGAGAAAAAAATTGGAGCTTGAATACGGTAAAGCATGGACAATATCACTGATGACAGAAAAAGGACTGAAATTCTTACTTGTCCCTAGGCCTGGATTAACTCTTTGCAGACTCTGGGAGGCTCTGCCAAGGATAGCTGGTGTGGCTGGAACAGAAAGAGAAGAAAACCATTAGTCATCCCTGTAAAAATGGTCTGATGTGACTCTGTTACAATTTCACTTTCAAGTGACAAAATGTGACCTGGCTCAACCTCACAATAATCCTCTCCCTTGTTTTCTTTTTCTTTTTAAAATTAAAATTGTACCTACCCTCTAAAAAGAACTCATAAATATCAGAGCACATGGAAACCCTGGTGTTAGTCACCTCTGGTCTCATGGCTAGACATGGTCAGAAACAATGGAAAATTGCCTTCCTATAACATCTGAGTCCAAGCTTGAGCCTTGCTTGTGAAAATGCAGAGGGACATAAATTCTCGTTTCAAAACAATATTAAAAACAGTTCAGTCAAACAAGTTTATTCTTGGAAATAAACATGTGAGCAATCTTGGGGGTGGGGTAGGGATGAAGGGAACTGAAAAGTTGCACAGGAGGGACACAGGATTTGTGATGTGTGGCATGCAATGAGTCATCTATTCTAAAAGTGGTTATAATTCTATGGGTACCACTATTAGTTTGCATTAAAAACAGGAAAAATGGAAAATGATCAATGCAGTCTCTTTGAACCTCTGAACCTGGTTGTTTTGCTACAACTGTTGCTACTATGCAACTGTTATCTGGGTGGACAAGGGGATTTCTCTAGGATTCTGCACCTCCGTAGAGGGGCAACGTGGTCTGGGCTCACAATAAACTCTGGGAATCATGTGGAAGCGGGGAAGCTGCTGATGCTTTTGGGCCTCCGTAGAGGTCTGCAGAAACAATGCTGAGAAATCTCTCTCTGATTATGAACAAAGGGCAAGAAGCAAAACAAAGATGCATTGGGCAGCGAGCTGACTCACTCCTGTCTCCCCGAATTTCAGAGTCAGGCGGGTCCTGCCCACCAGCCCCGGTCCACTCTTCAATGTGCTTTTTCACTAACTGCTCCCACTGAGCTACCAGGAGGAAGCAGCTGTCGGGTGTGGTGTTCATAATATAGAACCCAGCAGATGAAGTCAGGATCCTCTCCCTAAACCCTGCAGGATTCTAACCTTTGTAAGATTTTTTTCATTCTGGGCATATCAGTGAGAGCATTTTTCCAAGTGAAGTTAGGCTTTGGGGGTTTTGGTGAGTTAATATTTTAAATTCTGTGCAACTGTGACTTCTGAACTATGAGTTCTTTTTATTCTCTCTCTAAATGTTAATATTAGAAGCTCATTTGCTGCCAAATGCAATAAAGAATTATGACAGAAAGCAAAGAGAATACACATTTGCCCAGAATAGATAATGTATTACACATTGATTTTAACGTGACCAGAAGGAAAATTGCATTTTATGAAAATACCCTCAAGTCTACTTGACCAGAGGCCTTGATATCCTCAGTCTTTATTATTACCATTATCTAGAACATGCTCCCCTCCAATTCCTTACCACACATCAGAGAATGCTTTGTTTTATGACCCCTTGCCTTAAGTTGGGCATTAAAACATTATTTCAGTTGGTAAGTTTACATAATTTCTGACTGTAAATGACCTGTTCCACTGACAACTGTATGCACCTTAAGAAACTCGTGACAGCTCAAAGGAAGAGTAAAATTAAATCAATCACAGGACAGCATACAATCCTACGTGTTATTTTGGTCAAAATTATCCAGCAAATGTGTCTCCGCTTAAAACTGGGAACACTAATGGACACCAGTTTCCAGGCACAGATCAGCAGTAAAGCTGACAAAGTTCTCCACAATGATGACTGAGATGGAATGTGGGGGTCAATTATGAGGCCCCAAGGGAGCATGCAGAGCCAAACCCCAGGCCCGGAAATGCCTGGGGAGCCCTGGCTACCCCTGACTCGTCACAAACGAGGATTTTGCTTTCTTTGCAGACAGACATCTGGTGCTTTCCTCTTTATGGTATCAGCATTTGGTAACATTTTCATAAAGCAAAAGTGCTCCTCAGCTAACACTCTCCACAATATGTGATGAGTCAAGACATAAAAGGAACAAATGGCGTCCTCAAGGAAAGGCCACAGATTTGCACCAGGCCCAAAAGGGTGCTGGTTACAAAAGTAAAACACAATGAATAAAACTGTCTCCTTAGCAAACAGACGTGTCATGCTAAGTTGCTAATTTTAATTAGTGTCAAAGCTGTCCTTAATGTCTATAAGTGCTGAGCAGTGAGGGAAAAACGAACACATGCAACAATAAGCAGATAATGAACACTCTGACATATTTACATAGGAGCTTTTAAATGCTGCTGTTATAAAATGGTCAGCTGCAGCCCCTGGCCTCAGCGAGCCCACAGTCTTCTGGGTAGGAATCTGTAAAGGAGCAGTGGGATGGCCCTTAGCAAGTCTGGACAAGCTTCCTGGGGAAGGGACTCTTTGAGATGGGTGCCGACCTTGGGATGAACAGGCAATGGAGAGAAAGGGAAAGGCAGCTGGGGCCAGGAGAACCACTGCACAAAAGTGAGACACAGGCTGGGTAGGTAAAGAGCCTCGATCTCTCTGTTGGGAGTGGGTGGAGCAAAGCTGAGCTGGGGTGTGTTGAGTTGGGGGGGGGATGCCAGGGTGCATTGGGGATGGTCATTCTAAACAACTTAATTTTGACCCTGCAAATATTGGAGAATTCCTGCTTTGCAGTATCCTGAGTAGAGCTCCTCAGGGTGGACCTGCCCAAGAACAGGACCCCAAGACTAGAACTAGCTGCAATCAGATCTTTCCTACTTATGTGCAACCTTGTACTCAACTTTTAACTATGGCATATATCTGCCCCTGGTTTCTCCGTCTATAAAATGGGGACAGTGACAAGTATCTATACATGCAAGGTTTAAATCAGTTAGTACACGCAATATACTAAATATACAATATAAGTGCTTAGTAAATGTTAGATATTCTTATTATAGCTATTATAATTTTTCAGTTATTATTGCTAGCCATTACCCTGAAAGCAAGGGCCCATCTTTTCCCATGAAGAATGTGACAGTGTTTTTCACGAGGCTGTGTGAGCTTAGGGCTTTGCACTTAGGAGGACAGGATGCTGCCCTAAGCCAGTGAGACCCTCCACTATTTACATCCTCCTGTGCAGGCTGAATGTAGACAGTGGACTCTGGGGAGGTGATTTTGGTCAAAGACTCAGGCTGGGACTAAATGCAGTCAATTCTAGTTTTTGTAAGTTAGTGAATTCTCTACTGTACCAGGAAGGGAGCTAGAGGGGAAGAATCAATGTTCTGGGGAGTATCGTAATTTACCAGTGGTGCAGCAATGGCATTTAGACCCAGCTCCGAATAGACCGTGCAAACACAAGTCAATAAACAAAAGTACTGCATGTGGCAGCCATTTTACACGTGACGAGAGGTAACGTAAAGGGCCTCACATGGAATCTGCCATAAATTAAGCATTGATTAATGTTAGCAGTTGTTATCCCTACGAGTTTAGGATTATGATAACGATGATGTAACTGTCATGAAATCTTTATCTCAAGACTGCCTCTGACTGTGATAATTATTTTGCAATACCTGCATCTGTCAAGTTATTACATTGTACACCTTAAACTTACACAATGATTTATGTCAATTTTGTCTCAATACAATCGGGAAAAAAACCTTCTGAGAGGTTTTGCTTTCTCCTTCAGGAAGGTTAGTTGTTCTCCATCTGACAGTCCTGGATACTGCTTTCACCCCCCTTGCTGTCACTGCTCATTTGCCTGTGCCCTTTGACACGCAGCGAGCTTCCTGGGGTGGGTATTTCATCTTTGTAACCTCTGTTAGGACAACAGGGCATGACACTTTTTAGAATCATGATGCCTGCTACATAAATGAGGCAAATGATGATGACTTATAAATGCTCTATACTTTGGCTTTGAGGCTAAAAGGGAATCAAACAAAAATAATTTATTCTCAGCAAATTGTGTCTCTCCTTGGAAACCTCACATTTGATTGACTATTACCTGTCTTTCTGAGGTCTGTTTATCCTTGACCGTATAGCAGAAATCTTCTCTCCTTGGGTTTCAATGGCTACAGCTCTTTCCAGACCCACCTGTTGCCTTTCTGCCCTTCTTTTCTGTCAAACTGTGATCAACCTCACTAAAAAGTATTCAGTTTAAAGTCCTTATCTCCCTTCAACCTGCCCTTGCAGGTTCAAGGTCAAGCTCGGTATCTGGTCACACTGATGCCACACCCCAAACTATCCTGCTGTCTGAAGGCGCTGGCTGATGGCAATGTTAAAAAATGTGAGGTGCTTATGCCTCACATTGCTTATGTGCTTAAAAATGCACCAGGCACTACGCTAAGCACATTTTATAGATTTTCCCATTTTACCTTCACAACAACCCTCTGAAGTATTATTAGTCATGATTTATGGATGGGGGGTCAGAGGCCCAGACCAACTAGCTAACTTGTCTTAGGCTACCCAGCAATTACATGGTAGAATCCAAATTTGAACTGGAGCCATATTCTGAATCCACCCCCGCTCCACTGTTTCCCAAACTTGCCTGACCATCAAGATGCACTGCGACATTTGTTAAACATACGGATTTCAAGGTCCTGTCTCAGATCTATAGAATCTGAATCTCCAGGGCCCTGGTCAATCTGTGTATTGGCAAGGTTCCCAGAATCTATTAGTTTATCTTCTATGCCCCATTCCCCAGCCAGGTGATTGTTATGACAAGGTGTATTGGCTCTGGTTGGAGTCCCTGTGTCTTCTTTGGGGCTCTACTGTGAGGACTTCCCACACACAGGTGATGCTCATGAGGGCATACTTGTGCTATAGAGCGCAGGATGATTTGTCTGAATACTGCAGACATTCTGTCAAGATATATTGATGGGGCCAGGTTGCCGGGGCTTTGAGCAGAAATACCCTTCAGGGGTCAATTCATGAGAGACCAGGTAAGATGCATGACAGTGATGTTACACAGCAGGTCCTGGAACTGCACTGTCTTCTTGGCCATGGCTACCCTTGGGCACAGCAAATCCTGGGCCTGACTGCAGGGATACTTCTAAGCTGGAACTTCCTTTCCTTTGTGGCTCACTGGATTAACTGAATCCCCATCCACAGTTTCTCCTGAATTAAAGCATATTATCTCGTACATATTATGACTCTTGGCAGCTCTAAAGAAGCCTGTGTAATCTGAACAGGAAATCTTTGGACCTTTGGAACAGACAATATTACCTCCCCAGAGCTCAATGAGGGAGGGTGTTTCTTTTATACTGGAACAGTAAATCACAGAGCACATCACGTGAGATAATCGAAACAAGCAAACAAAAAGAACCATGAAATGATGCAGATGGTTTCAAGCACTTTTTAAGGCTAAAAAAGTTTCTTTATGAAACAATATATAACAATTTGGAAGAGAAACTATCATCAGGAAAAGCGCATGCTGAAATAAATCTGCAGTGGCCATATTTTGCTATAAATGTATTTTGAGAGTAGCTGGGTCTCAAGGTAAGAATCCATGTGCAGCGAGAGATCTTAGAGACCTCCTTTTCTCACAGGCCAGCCCCTTGCTTAGTGGGCCCAATGGGGGAAATTTCCTAATAATAACTTTAAGTTTCACATATTCCTTTCCTGTCTGGCAGCGGTCTCCTTGGTGAATTTTTTTTAAAAAAAACATCCTCCTGACACAAGCTTATGCACGTACTGAGGACATCTGCTTGCAATTAAAGACAGATACTGGGGCCTGGCATTTCAAATGTAACCCTTTGGGTGATAAAACCAGTTAAAGGTGCAGTGGCTGAAGGAGAACACATTGGTGGTGTGGCTTTTGTTGTCGTGGTTGTTGTTTTTAAGGAGAACTAAAAGGAGCAATTAATATGAATTCCCGGTCTCAGCTGGCTTGCATCTTCCTTCAGCAGAGCTTCCCAGCCATTTCTCTGGCTTTCCCTTCCAACTGCTACAAGAACAGTTAAACACGCTGCCCAGCTAGCCAGCCGCTCCTAGAGCTGCTTTTCATTATGGAGACAGCAGGGGTGTCAACACCCGGCAATGGGCAGGAAGCCAGTCCCTGTGCCCTGCGATAGCCGGCCCGAGCATTCATAGACAACGCTAAGAGGAGCAACCAGAATCACAGGTTGGCACTTGGCCAAGATCAATACTAGGTAGGCCAGTTGGGGACATAGGGTTGAGAACAGAAGGACAGACAAAGAGTATTGAAAGGTCAGACTGAAGCGGAGGGAGAAGGGCAGAAGTGTCTCTTCCCTTATAATGTTGTTTTAGAGGTTTTTAAGACCTGTGAATCCACTCATTAAAGCAGCAGGGTCAGACTGATTTAATAAGGTCCAAAGCTCAGATGGTGACTCATAGATGGTGTGCTGGGGCTGGCACTTCTTCCCAACTTTGTATTCAGTGGCATCACGTCATCGACTTGAGATCAGCCAAACTGGGAATATTTACACAATAAAAGTGGGCAAATGCTACACATCCAGGCCCCCTGCCATCTAATCCTATGGAAATTCCGTCCACCTTTCAAGAGCAGTTTGAGTGTATTCTCTTCCATGAAGTGTTTTATTGTCTCCCATCCCCCCATCCCTCCATCCCTCCATCCCTCCATCCTTTGTGTTTTTACACTTAAAAAAATACCCGGACTGGGGCACTTGTTATTTCCTGTCCACCATCTTAGTTATCTGATGTGCCCAACGAGTGAGAAATTCTTTGAAGCTTGAAGGCAAGAACCATGTCTCATTCTCCTTTGGGTTCACCATCCCATTAGCATAGTTTGTTAAATACAGTGAGTGCCCCATGCATATTCATGAGATTACGGAATACTTCACCATGAACTCTTCCAACAAGGAAAGTTGGGAGGCATCACGGCCTTGCTTATATTATTACTTTGAATTTATCAGACATCCTGTGGCCTCTGGAGTCTGAATTTGCACAAAAGAAGACTCTCAAACACGTTATTCGGTCCTATGATAAATGCCCTCCAGGAAACATGCATGCTCAAACCTGAGGCAATGTCAGTATATTTTAACCCATTTTCATGGTGTCTAGCTCCTTAATAGTGTTCAGTGAGGGAAAGAAATAATGAAAATAAGATTGTTTAATTTTCTCACTTCCCTTCCTGTCACCTGGGTGGTTCACTTGCCTGGCTTTGCTTACAGCAGTGAGCCAGTCTTTTAATATCATGGCATATGGTTCCCGGTGTCCGTTTACGAGGCTGAGACTGGTAGCAGTGACTCTTACGTCCTGGGAATTGATTGTTTTGGCAAATTTATGGATCTTGTTTAGCCAAGGCGCCATTTCAGAAGCACAGCATGCTAAAGGTGTCCTAAGAAAGCATGTACTTTGCCAGAGGTTTTAAGGTGTATTTTCCCCTTTCTGGGCGAAGGCATTTTTTATAAACAGGTTGGTCTGGCTCCTGCCACTCTGTCTCTTGTTTCCAAGCTCTACTCATCAATTTCCACATAACAGTTCTTGAACAAAATCTTGTTCCTTTGGGAAGTAGGTAGTTGAGAGCTAGGGAGCATGATCTCCAGTCAGAATTGCTGTGTGTGAGGGGGGCCTGGGTGGCTCAGTTGGTTAAGCGTCTGACTTCGGCCCAGGTCACGATCTCACGGTTCAGGAGTTCGAGCCCCGCGTCGGGCTCTGTGCTGACAGCTCAGAGCCTGGACCCTGCTTCAGATTCTGTCTCTCTCTCTCTCTCTCTCTGCCCTTCCCCCACTCCCTCTCTCTCAAAAATAAATAAACATTAAAAAAAAAGAATTGCTGTGTGTGAGTACTTAATGGCATGCCAGGTGTGATCCTAGATGCTGAGGATACAATGGTGAAGACAACAGATGGAATTCTGCCTTTCTGGGCCCATGTTCTAGTGTGTATAGGGGAAGACAGCAGACAGATAAACAGATAGTGCCAGGGGGCAGGGTAGGGTAGCCAGATGTGTCGAGAGTGGCTATTACAGACCTGAAAAGCAGGGTGGAGGAATTTGGGCTCTGAGATTGGTTTGAGGGATAGCAAGGAGGCCCCGGTGGTAGCAGAGGGAGGGGAAGAGGGGGGAGAAGAAGGATTTAAGGTTGCAGAGGTGCCCAGAGTCAGATATCGTACAGTCTTGCAGGCCAGAGTGAGGACTTGTGAACTGCTCACCAGGTCAGTTTCCATGACCCCATGGGACCCCAGTTTCCATGGGGTTCCATGAACCCCAGTGAGGTGCAGCTGCTGTTGCTGTCAGACCTGTCCCACTATGGTGTATCTTTCCCACTTGAATCCCTTACTGTAATTGGGGGACTGGGAGGTATTGGCATTGGGTTCTGAGACTATTTGGTATATGGCTCTAATTCACTAATTAACTCTTATCTCACTGTACTTGATCTGGGTTATAGACACAAACCAGAGGGCTTTTTTGTTTTGTTTTTGGTTCATGATATATTTATTGAGCAACTGTTTTGTGCAAGGCACTATGCTAGGCATTGGGATATGGTGGTGAACACACTAACACAGGTCTCAAGGTTCATTTCTTTCTATCCCCTAAATGGGTCTTTAGCCTCAGATCAATGTATCTGCTTGCCATCTGGCATATTCCTGATTCTAGATCTTTGCCTCATTCTTCTTTCTTTCTTCAGAATGGGGAGAAGATCAGAGGTAATTTCCATTTTTAGAGCGAGGATAGTACTTCAGGAAATGAAATAATGTACATAAACTACTTAACAGAATGTCTGGCACATAGTGTTAGTAATTATTTATATACTAGTACGTATTTATTATTACAATTAACTCTCAATTAATGACATTTATTATTTTTGCTACTTATCTGATAGTTACTTGTGCCCTATACTGTATGTTGCACTATTTAGTTTGCATGTGTTTCCATTCTTGCCCCCTCAATTAGATCGCAAGTCCTTTGAAAGTAGAAACCACACGTTATCCTTTCTAACCCTGCATACACAGGCCCTCAGGAAATATCTGTAATATGATGCCTCTCTGACCTTTTATTCTAACAACCCCTCTTTTGATGTGTACCTGCCTGATTATAGGTATGTTCGTTAACAGAGCGTCTTGGTGGTAGGTCACGTACATCCTATAGATCTATTTGTCGCATTTAGATACAATAAAAACAACAACAATAACAACAACAGAAAACTTTGACACAGCTTCGCTCAGATA
Source organism: Neofelis nebulosa (assembly GCF_028018385.1). NCBI lineage: Eukaryota > Metazoa > Chordata > Mammalia > Carnivora > Felidae > Neofelis > Neofelis nebulosa. Next base: position 34,796,553 of record NC_080782.1, on the reverse strand, counting down.
CCTGATTCAAAAGGTTTCAATTCATTTTCTGAAGGCCAGCTTTGGAAAGAAATTGTTGGAGCTCTGCTCTGTGGCTAACACGGGACCAGCTCCAAGAATTATTTCGCAGTGGAAAATGGAAGCTCTACCCAACAGTGAATGGAGACGGGTAAGGTGACAATCCATCACAGACACCTACCTTGGCAGCAAGGTACCTGATGCTTGTTTTTTTTGCACTTTGTCCTTTTCCTTATGCCTTCTGTAGTTCTTGGCTCCAGTGAGAAGCAACCTTTATGGGTGCCGAAGCTCACTTCTAAATCTAACTTCAGTTAGAGTTTCCAAAATGGACAATTTACAAGCAGAGTCAAAACAGTCAATCAAGTCACATAATATCCACTTAAAGGGGAAAATTATACTGGGGGTAAAAAAAAAAAAAAAACTTATGACATTTTTCTGGAAGGAACATGCTGAAACTGAAAAGTAGGTACATTTCTTTGTAGCTCTAGGGCAGGCAAAGTCTTACAGTGTAGAATCTAAGTTTTGTTTCCTTGCTCAAATTATGTTTAATGTGATGATGACATGACATAAGGAAAAATCAAAAGCCTTATTGATAGTCCACATGTGGCCCCTGCTCTGGCCATAGACACTTTGCACAGTGAGTCTTTGTGGCGGCCTGAAGGGGCACCCTGCCCATAGGTTTTCTGGCGGGACAGGGACACTGTATGGCTTTAAGTGTTCCCTGATCGAATGTGGGAAAAGAAGCAGCTAGCCAAATTCTGAACAGAGTTTTTATTGTGCTGTGGCCAGGAGGTGAGGGGGAGGGAGAAGGACAGGAGCCCCACACAACTTCTGCCCTGCTCTACTTTCTGGTGGATGTAAGTTAAAGGGACTGAAAGGGACACCTTTGGGTAGATGGGGCAAAGGAAAATCAGGGACCTTATAGAGTTCAAGTTTAGGATCTGTAGCAAATGCAACAAGTATACATATATTTATATTATTTAATTCACATCTATATTTAGTTTACATTTACATTTAATTTACATTTCTATTTAATGAATGTCCTAGCAGGAGCTGGTCCAACTGGAAGAGCAACTGAGATCCCAAAGGAATCTTATCAGCCTCCTGCCCTAAATTGCAAAATCTCAATTGCCTAATTTCCTTTTAATAGAAGGACTATGTGGGGAAAAGGAATCTATAGAAGCTAGAAATGGTGGGGGCCACCAACCTCATTTCAAATGAAGACCCCAACAGGACATTTCTCTTTCCAAAGAATACCATCAGGGGCACCCGCCTGGGTGGCTCAGATGGTGAGGCGTTCCGACTCTTGATTTTGGCTCAGGTCATAGCTCACGGTTTGTGAGCTCGAGCCCCGCGTTAGGCTCTGTGCTGGCAGAACCTGCTTGGGATTCTCTCTCTCCCTCTCTCTCTGCCCTTCCACCCCCCCCCCCCACCTCTCAAAATACATAAACTTAAAAAAAGAAAAAAAAAAAGAATAACATAAAAAAAAAAAAACTCCTCTGGAAATTATACTCTAGTTTTGGGTTCTTAGGAGTTGCCATCCCAGAATCTTCTTTTATTCTTGCATCTTTTAAGCCCCTGCCTGAATGACTGACTCCACTTGTAGTTTCTTCTCTTTTGAATCCACTTCAGCTATACTTCTGACCCTTTCCTTCCACGAAACCTGTTCTTATCAAACCCAAAGCTCTCTTCTTAGTTCTTAGACTTCTCAACTTTTCAGATGCATTTGATTTAGTGGTACCATTGCCTTTTAAAGACATGTTCTTTTGCCTAGTTTTATGATGCCAAATTTGCTTGTTTTCCTTTCTCTCTCACTGGCTGCTCTTTCTTGGTCCCCTTTCTTGGCTTCTCTTTCTCCTTATTGCGTTGCAGACTCTGCTTCCAGAGCCTTCCCCCTCCCGCCACCCCTCAAGGCATATCTCATCAAGTCTCATGGTTTTAAACATCATCTATATACTGATGGTTCTGTAATGGTTTCCGTCTTCAGCCTGAGCCTCTCCACTGAACTCCAGACTCTACTCAGCCTCTTTTGGCATCTTCACTAGATATTCAATATTCAATATTCTCAATCGAAACACAGAACTCTTGATAATTCCTAACAAAACCTGATCCTTCTCAACTTATCATTATCTCTGTAAACTATTTTACCATCTAACCTGGTCCTTAAGCCAAAAACCTGGAAGTCATTTTTGTTTCTTCATTTTCCCCAACTCCTACCCCCCAGTTCAACCCATCAACAAGTTATGTCAATTCCATCTCAATTCAATTCTCTCCATCTCCTTTGCTATTTTTTATAGTTCAAGCTCCCAACATCTCTTTCCTGGACTATCAGCTTCCCACCCAGCCTTCCCACCTCCCCTTTGTTACCTTTCAATTAACCACTAAAACATTTCACAGAGTGACCATTTCTTTCTTTCTTTATTATTTATTTATTATTTTTATTTTTTTAGACAGAGAGAGAGAGAGAGAGCAAGCCAGGGAGAGGGAGAGAATCTTAAGTGGGCTCCTGGCCTGATGCAAGGCTCAATCTCAGGTCCCCAGAATCATGACCTGAGCAAAAATCAAGAGCTGGACGCTCAATTGACGGAGCCACGCTCCCACAGGGCGACCTTTTAAAACCATAAATCAGATCATGCTACTTCACTGTCTAAAATTCTTCAATGGCTTGGTGTGTATACAGAGTAAGTCCAAACTCTTTATAATGGCCACTAAGATCCCTCATGTAGTAAATATGGCTGGTTGCCTTTCCAGACTGCCTTTCTCCTTCTTCTTTCCTAACAGAATCTTAATTTTATTCAGGAGCCCTTCCTCTCCAAGCAGCTCATGTACCTCAAGGGAAGCTGACCCAACCCCCGCACTCTGAGCAGGTGTAAGAGGGTGGAGGGTCACTCTCATATGCTTCAGAAGTCAAGAAAGAGGATGTGGCCCAAAGGGAATCTTACTGAGGGGATTAAAGAAAATTTAAGGGAAAAAATGTTACAGTATGCCATAATCTCCTTGCTTTATCTACTTCAACCCAAGCCCAAAGATGAAGTTGATACACCTAAGACAGCAAAGACAAAACTCTTGGAAAAGAACTTTGGAGTCACTGGATTTAGTCAATCTACCTCTGGTTTTCTAGTTATATGTATGAGTTTTCTTGTTCTTTAAATCCGTTTGAATTATGCTTCCTGTCACTTGCTCCTGATCCTAGTACATTCCAAGAGTAGCTCCTGCTTTCTACTTTTACTTCTTATACCAATGTCTTCTTATCATTATACTCCAGCTCTGAAACTTGCTCAACTAATTCAGTCCCAGCTCTTGCTGTTCCTTGCACCTAAATGACCTGTGTGTGATTGACTGAGGTCTCAGCTCAAATGGTATCTTCCCAGGGATGCTTTCTCTGATCAAATAATTTGAAAGAGGTATCTGCAGTCACTTGTGGGACAACACAATGTTTTATTTTCTTCAGAGCCCTTATTTATCTTTGTGTTATTTTATTCATTTAGTTGTATTCTTGATTGTTTTCCTATTTTTTTTTTTCCCCCATGAGAATATAAGGCCTGAAAAAGCAAGAATCTACTTTCCTGGCACAAAATAAGCATTCTATAAATATTTGCTGAATGGATAAATACATGAATGAAGCCCTTGGCCCTGTAATAGTTGGAACTTTACCTACTTCCTGTTTGTTACCTTACCTGCAACAAGTTTAAAAGTTGTAGGCTATGTGTTCTACAGATGCACCTGTAAGTATTTTCCTGGAAACTTAATGGCAATTCCTTAAAATCAGCAACAGATAAGTGGTTGCTAATTTGCTTAGCTGGGCATAAAGGGCTGTAAAGCAGGAAGAAGCTTTGAATGCAAATAGTTGGTCATCTAAAGGGTAGCTACTATCTTTTCCCCATCTCCAGCAATGGCATCATCACTATTTTCTTAGACTCTTAGGCTTAAAATTTTGCACTTGTCTACAACTCCTCCTTTTCCTGCTAGTTGTCAGAACATGATGTTGGTTCTTTCTTTCCTTTATGGATTTCCTAGGCTCTTCCCGTCCTCTCCTTCCCTCTTAACACTTCCCTAATGAGGCCTCATTTCTTCACTCATGCCTTACTCCAAAGTCTTGTGTTATCTCTGTCTGGATCAAGGATTCCAGTCCATTCTTTGTATGCTTGCTGGATTAATCTTCCTAAAATACCATTTGCATTCTGCTATGTCCCTGCTTATGAACTCAACTGGCACCCTAAGTCCAAATTCTTCAGTCCAGCATTTAAAGCATTTCTTCAGGGGTGCCTGGGTGGCTCAGTTGGTTAAGCATCTAACTTTTAAGCTCATGGTTCATGGGTTCAAGCCCTGTGTCAGGCTCTGTGCTGTCAGTGAGGAGCCTGCTTGGGATTCTCTGTCACCCCCCCTCTCTGCCCCTGTCCCACGGGCATGTGTACTCTCTCAAAATAAATAAATAAACTTAAAAAATATTTTAAAAAATAAAGCATTTCTTTAGAAGGCTCTGCTCTACTCCTCCAACTCCTGTCTCACAACTTGTGAATGCAAACAGATGCCTCAGACAAGACAGTGTCCTTATGATCATTAGCCCGTGTTCTCTCTTCTATCTTCTTAACTTTTTTCTCTTTATCTTTTCCTGCTGAACGTTTCCATCTTTCCCTTCCTGGGCAAAATCTCCAACTCCTTGCAATACACCCCTCCTTTCTAAACCTCTCATAATTGGCTTTATTCCAACATCTGTTGACATTTCATCCTTCCCCTTGAACTGGCCACTGAAGTTCTCCATCAGTAATTTTTCTTGAAAAGATTGCTGAGGAGGAACATGGAATGCAAACTATCTGTATACAGTTACTATCATTAGGATGATCTCTCCAAACAGGAAAATGTGACCCAAGTGTATGCTATAAATGAGTAGCATAACAGTGTTAGAGGACACAGAGACTTCTAAAAAAGTTCTTGAAGTCACATTGGAATGTGGACTATTTGGAATACTTATTTCCAATAAATATAATCTATCCAAAGCTTCTAGGATATAATTTACATTGTTTTCCTTCCTTGGACATCTTCCTACCATAGATTGGCACAAATCAGTATATTTTAGAAATATGCCAATTTATAGCCACATAATTTTCTTTAATTAAAACCAACTAAGTGTATTTTTTGTTTTCAAATTTCTACTTCTGTAGTGTGGTTTTAGTAGGTAACTTCCTGTTTCTTCAGCTTAACCACAATACCTATGTATATTCATGACCAGTGGCACGCACGAAGGTAAATGAATGGTATGTCCATATTTCTGAAAATGTCTTCTCTACACCCATTTCTTGATGATCACAAATATTGGGATGACAAACTGATTACATATAATCATTTCAGTCAAGGCATTGCCTAAATGCCTCGCTCTTTGCTAGGTTCTGTGGGCTCAGGAAAAGTGTTGAAGACATGATTCCTGGGCTTAGAAATTACAGTCTAGTTGGGGAGCAAAACTAACAGAGCAGATGCTACCAGAGGTTCCTAAGGCCTAAAATGTTTAGAAGTCATTGATGAACAAGGAGTTTGAGAAGTAGGAGAGCAGCACAATCAGGAGAAACTTGATAATTTTTAGTGTAAGTAATGGGACTAAAATTGATTGTGAAAGCTTGGAGAATGGAGGATGCAGATAGATGGGCAAATGAGGGAAATAACATGCCTCAGGGAAATGATAAAAGGGCAAGACTGGCTTGTAGCTGCATTGCTAGGGACAGGTACGGCCATGATGAGAGGTGGTGTGTCTGGGAGGAGAAGGAGGAAAAGCTGGATATTCAGTATGGAGCCAGATGGCCTCAAAACACAGACTTGAAGCATCTGGCAACGGGGAAGCCACAAAGATTCTTGACCTAGAGTGTGGTGGGACAAAAGGGCTGTTTTAGGAAGTGGCACTCTTCAGCTGCATGCCTGAGGAATTGAGGAATCTAAGGGACTCTTACAATGGCCCAGGAATAACCTCTGGAAGTACTAAGGTCATATCCATTATTCTCTGTTGTTCCTACTTGTTCAGAAGACCTTGACAAAATAAGGCTTTCCACATGACTTAACTTCTATGTGAAAGTTTCCTTTTCCATATCTCCTGCCAAGTCTCCTAAGAGCCATCCCCCTAGCTTGCCTCCTTCAGTGGATGATGACTTCCTCTTCAGTACCCCTCTCACCCTCATGACCATTAAGTGCTAAAACACATAAGTGATCCTAAATTTGTGCTTGCTAAAACATCAAACCCAGCAGTGTCCAAAAATTAATAAAAATGTTCATTTCTTGTTGAGAAATAAAAGTAAAACGTTATAAATTTCTATCAAATGTTCCCCACCTCCCTGCAGTGTAGGCTATGTCAAATTCCCCCTTTCCCTTGAGTTGGGGCTCCTGCAATGCCATGTTGGGAAGGTTCTAGAAAATTTCAACACTTCCACTTAATGGAATAATCTCATTCTGATATTAAAGACTCCATCTGTTCATTTTAAGATAGGGCTTCTCTGGCAGCAGAGGGAGTAGAAGGCCCAGGTCGGCCCTCTAAATACATTTATTTGCTTCCTCTCTGCAGAAGGCTGTGGGAAAAGCCTAAAAATTAAAAAATAAAACGAAATACCTGATTCAAATCATAATATTTCAGAGGTTATCTGTACAAATACTTGAAAATGTATGAGGTACTCGTAACAACAGAGTAAGGCACTGTTTCTACTCATTCATTAAATCGACCCATGATGCCTGATAACTTACTCTACCTAGCATGTGACTGGTATGTCTGAAATATCCCTGCCCTCATGAAGGTTATATTCTATGGCTACCCTGTCAACAGTATCAACCTGGTTAAAAACGCTCAAGACGACATCTGTCTTGTGACTTCTTGAAAATAATCTAATTTCTTTAATGAGCAGAGAAACGAGACTGTGATGATGAAGAAACTAGAGAATGAATTTGGAAAATAACTAAAATCTTAGTTAAACCTCCTTTAGTTATCTAACTCAGTATTCAACCAACACAGCCATAAGTTGTATATAAAAATGGTTTCTGGAGTGGGGCGCCTGGGTGGCTCAGTTGGTTAAGTGTCCAACTTCAGCTCAGGTCATGATCTTGCGGCTTGTGAGTTCGCGCCCCGTGTCGGGCTCTGTGTTGATAGCTCAGAGCCTGGAGCCTACTTCTGATCGTGTCTCCCTATCTCTCTGTTCCTCCCCTGTTCATTCTCCCTCTCTCTCTTTCTCTCCCTCTCAAAAATTAATAAATATTAAAAAAAATGGTTTCTGGAGAATATGCAACGTATTAACCTAAGTAAATGTCCAGCATTATGTACTGAATGCGTATTTCTAACAAAGGTTCAAGTCTATATGGTGGGTTATTTATGCCTCTTCTACTTCTCTCTCAGTTAACAGCAGCACATCGGTGTATGCGCCCCAAAATATCCTTATTTTCTCTGTGGCATTTTTTGTTGTGGAGGTTAAAAAATCTTTGAGACGCAGTCTTGTAAACTGGCCAGGTATAGAGTTCGTGTGAAGCAGGTATGAATTTTCCGCAAAGTCATCAGCATGTGAAGAATGCCACATTATTATACTTCTCTAAAACTGATTTGAGCGTGACTCTGACATCCCCAACTCTTACCAAGTTGGTGGGATATTCAATTCAATTCCCTCTCCTGAGTTGAGAAAGGTCTTTGGCAATCTTATTCAGAGATAAATATTTACAAAAACAAAATTCATTCTCTTTCTCTTTCTTCCCTTCAGGTCCCAACTCTCCTTAACTCCAAAAATGCTCACCTCTCTCCCCAGTATTTATAAACAAACCTAGGAAGAAAAGTCCTGTTCTAGACCTGCAAATCCCCGGGAGCCAAGAGAATGTGAAGACTTGGCTGTCTTTCGGAATGGGAGCTGGAACAAAACACAAATTAATGCATCAATAAATGCTCCTGTCACATTTGAAATGTTAAGTGGCCAGTGTTAACCTTTCATTCTTACAAAATGACTCAGAAGTGTTGAAAGGCAGCAATTTTGAGTCATTAATTCCTTGGAATTGTAACCTAGACTAGAGTAGGAATTTGTGTTCATGCAAAACTGTTCTCTATGTCTTAGAGAGCTTGCTACTCTGGGTTCTGTGCTCTTTGGACCAGCAGCGTCAGCATCACATGGGTGGGGGCTTGCGAGAAGGGCAGAAACGCTGGCCGCACCCCAGCCTTCAAAATAAGAACCTGCATTTTAACAAGTTTCCCAGGTGATTCATATGCACATGAAAGTTTTAGAAGCACTTCTTTAAGTGTTTTTCCTCCTGTTTTTTCTTTTCTACTTCTCAAACACTAGGCATAATCTTTGCATTTCTTAGGGACCCCCCCCAAAATCTTCCAAATGGGTAATGAAAATTAAGCTTCTGAAAGGCGCTTCCTTCTGTTCTGCAACCCTTGGATGAAAACTGTGTCAGAACATCTGGGATTAGGTAATCGATAGACTTTCAATGGAAAGTCCATTCCAATTGTCTTCTAGATGGAACAAGGCATAGTTACACTCTGGTTCTGTTCACGCTGCTAATTCTACTAAACTGTGTATGGAGGGACTTCCAAGCTGGGATCTCTAAACTGTAATTTGAGAAATGAAAGACCAGCATTTGGTCCGGGTTCCAAACACAGCTTACCGACTGCTTACTACAGAGGGCAAGAAAAATGCCCTTTTTTTTTTTTTTTTTTTAAATTTTTTTTTTTTCAACGTTTTTTATTTATTTTTGGGACAGAGAGAGACAGAGCATGAACGGGGGAGGGGCAGAGAGAGAGAGGGAGACACAGAATCGGAAACAGGCTCCAGGCTCCGAGCCATCAGCCCAGAGCCTGATGCGGGGCTCGAACTCACGGACCGCGAGATCGTGGCCTGGCTGAAGTCGGACGCTTAACCGACTGCGCCACCCAGGCGCCCCAGAAAAATGCCCTTTGAGCCAGGGTACAAGCAGTTTTCAAAAGTCATTTGACTTGCAAAAATTCTATTTGGCCTATAAAATTTATACTTGGCTTAACCATTTACACTGTGCAATGCCAGCTTATTTTCCAACCAGATATCCCCTTCTCTGAATGTCCCTAACTTTAATATGCCAAGGATCAAGAACCAGTTTGTCCCTACTCCCCACCCCCACTGGAGATTAGACAAGGAAAACAGATTAGATTAACATTTCTTTTTTTTTTCTTTTTTCTTTCTTTTTTTTTTTTTTTTTTTTTTATCATTTCCACATTTCAGTCACTCACTCATTCGTTCATTTACATTTTTGCCCACTTTCAAGTAACTGTTTTTAAGGCAATTTTATGTCTTCAAGACAATGTCAAAATCAAATACCTGAAATAATTTACACATGTTTTTGAATGGTACTCTCCAAATTACACAGCTTCCTATAATGATGCTCTGGTAGAAAATGCCACCAATAAATACTTGGCTCACTCATTTCTTAAATGTATTTATCAGGTGGTAGTTATCTGCCCAATCAGTTATCAAACAAGAATAAACAGCATGAGGCAAGGGTCATGGAAAGCAAATAGTATAAGACAAATCCCCATGCTTGAGTAGATTACAGCTTCATTGGAGAAGCTTCACTGTCTCACACAGTGAGACAATTGCAAAGATGAGCCAGAATTAACAAAGCACTACTAGAGGGACTTCCAAAAACGCTGCCTGATAACTCACTAACTAGGTCAGTGGTGTGGTCTGAAAGTTGGAGCAGTCTGGGAAACCTACATGGATAAAGTAGGACTTGAAGCAGAGCCTGGGGGATGGCTAAGGTAGGAGTTACAGGAAAAGAAATGCCAAGAGGGCACAGTCATAGATAATGTTATACACTTATTTTGACTTTGAAACAGCTTTATCTGAAATAACTATAAAAAATATAATTTCTCCTCTGGAAGAGCAATTTGGAAGCAAGGCTTGATTTGTAGAAGGTTCTCTCTGGATCTCAACATTATACAGACAGTAGAGGAGACTTAGAGGGCCACACTGCACGCTGGGTAGGCTGAGAATTTCAGACCAGGAACCATTACAGCAATATTTGCGAGGCTTGGGACCCTGGAATCGGATGGCAATCTCTGGAAGGTGCAGCTCTTCCTCTGAGAGCAGGTGCAGTTCTAATCTAAACCAGGAAGGATAAACAGCTTCCTAAATCTTCATTCAAGCAAATATCTTGAGGTAAAAGTAAATAGCCAAAAGTTTTATGATATCAAAAATCTAAAACAAATAATAACACATTAGAAAAATACTTGAGCAACAGTTACACAACCGCAGAGACGTTCTGGTCTAGAATGTGGTTACCAAATACATCCTCGGTATGGTCTTTCCATTCTTCCCATTATTATTCCTCATCAGTTAATACTGCCTGATGGAGTCACCATTTGACACGGCACTAGTAAGGCAAAGTCATTGCAAATTCTTGGCCTCTATCCAAGGAATGCTCAAAAAGTTGTTAAAAATCGAAGTGCCAGAAAATAGTTTTATCTTTATCTCTGGGGCTGTGACTTGTGAAGGAACTAAAGAACAGTCAAGAGTTGTGGTGAGTTGCCAATACTAATCCTCCATGTGTGGCAAATCACCTATTACTGTGAAAATTATTAATATGTCAAAATTAAATGGCTTTCCTAGCAGGCTCACTGGCAAAACATTTCCAAGAAATGTTATGCCTATAACTTTAGGTCAAATAAATGAGACAGCTCATCTTCCCAGAGACTTAAGTGAAATGCCTACTTTTTTTGAGTTTCCGTAAGTCATAATACTATAGAAAGGCCAAATTGATGTCTTTGCACCAAAACTATTTTTACAATGGGGCTAGAGCCGTTCATTCGTCATTGAGGCAGAAGAGCTAATTCCGTGTGTCTGTGTTACAGACTTTCTTTTTGGAAATTAAATACCTAAATTTGGTGATTTTTCAGTCAGCCTACTCTAAGGGAAGCAGGTAAACTACCATTTCTCTGGCATTTCACAAATAGCCATATTAAAACCAATATACCAAGAATCTATAGGCATATTGCTGCTACTTGTGAACTTTAGTAAAGACATTCGTGTTTTCATTGCATGTTTTACCATATCTGTTGCCTCCTTTGCCATTCTTAAATTTTTTTTTTTGACGTTTTATTTATTTTTGAGACAGAGAGAGACAGAGCATGAACAGGGAAGGGGCAGAGAGAGAGGGAGACACAGAATCAGAGGCAGGCTCCAGGCTCTGAGCCATCAGCCCAGAGCCTGACGCGGGGCTCGAACTCACGGACCGCGAGATCGTGACCTGAGCCGAAGTCAGAAGCTTAACTGACTGAGCCACCCAGGCGCCCCTACTCCTTTACCATTCTTATCTCTACTTTACCTCTAGCTTTTTGGCTCTTCATCATTTAGGATAATAATTTCTCACCTAAGTACAAAATTTCCTTCACCAAAAAAAAAAAAAAAAAAAAAAAAAATCAAAATAATAAAAATAAATGTCTTTGTTGTATTTCATGTATCACCTCCCTAGATTAGAACTTGGGCATTTTCAAAATTTTTAATTCACAACAGGCAGAAATGAGGACATTATGTGGCAACACTCTGCACAGTGCCTGGACACATAGATATTTAACATGGAATAATAATATTATGTTATTTAATAACCACTTTCCATGGGCCAAACACCATGTTAAGCATGTTCTCATTCAGTTTGTGAGAAAAATCTCATGACACTATTATGCAAGTACTCTTATCACCATCATTTTAAAGACATGACTAGTGAGGTACAGGGAAGGTAAGTAACTTACCCCAAGTCACAAGGTGCTAAGTAACGGAAGTGAGATTTTAAGCCAGGCAGAGGGTCTAGAGTCACATGAGTAAACCCTACAGTCTAGTTGATATTTCTTTGGGTGTTTCTATGTATGGAAACTTTCACTTAGGTCATCATTGGAATCCAACAGCAACAAACAAAATGGACATGAAAGCAACAAACAAAACAGATCATTGAGGGCTAGGGTTTGAGTGGACCTAATTGTTAAATGGGCCACAATTTTATAAACAAAATAATTGGGTCCCAGAGTGGTTAAGGGACTGATCAAAACCAGACAACTAATTAGTTGAACTGAAAATATAATCTAGGTCTCCAGCCTTGTCTGTAAGGTCTCTTTCTACTGTGCCATGCACTCTTTCCCCTTTCTTCTTTTCCTCCCTGCCTCCTTATCATTCCTCTGCCATTTTATTCCTCTACTCTAGGCAAGGCTCAGGGCATGAAGATGTTCAAAATCATAAAGACAGAGTATGAGTTATAAATCAAATAATAGTGCAGAATTAAGCTGGCATATACTTTATATATTCCTTTTGATGGCTTTATCTCTACTGAAAAAGTATCAGTTAACAGGTTTTTTTTTCTGTGATAGATAACATTTTAATGAGAAGTAAAAAATGTAGAAACATATTAAAAGATATATCTATATTGGACTAATTGGTTACATGAGATTTTTTTTCACTGTTCTGATATAGCCTTAATTTGGGCAATGTGAATTGCAAGTGTGTGGGGGGAGCACAGAGGTTAAGAGGATGAGAGACAGTGGTATAATAGGGACGGGAATAAACTTCCCAAAAAAAGGGAATGATTTCAGTTGTTAAAAAGATACCGGCAACAAGTACCTCTTGCCCAGCAAATGAGCGAAATGGTAAACTGGGTAGAATTTCTAGTACTTGCTATTGAATGGAGACTTACATATATAAGGTCAAATTTTATAATATTTAAAAAATCTAGCAGATGTTAAAAGGCATGTTAGTGTTTACAGGCAAAAAAAGTTAATTTGACGTTGATTCATTTCAAATGAATTATGTCCTAAACACTTATTTCTGGGAAATATTTAGGTTACAAAAACCAGTACAGAAGTTGGGTAAGTATCATCCTTATTTACTTGTTCTTTTAAAATACTGTGTATGGTCTCTTTAGTTCTAGGTGAAGGCTGGCGTAAATCTTTTCAATCTTTCTACTGTAAGCAACCTTTGAGGAAGTAAAATTAGGTATAAGAACACTGGATTTAGGATGAGGAACATTCCCATACTGGAGGGTCAAAGCACTACAATGTGCAAATTGCAGTTTTGTCTTAATGAAACTGCCTATCATGGGGTTTCCTGTAGGAAAGGAAATGAAATCATTAAAATAGTCCTCATTGAGGAGAAAGGTCTATTTTAAATAAAAGTGCTTCTGTGAATAAGCTCTGAAGTGAAGATCTGAGATTGTAGCCTATCAACAATACATCATGTTCTTTCTCTTTGTAACCCCTTGTTTCTGAGAAGACAGGGAAAAAGACAACAAAAAATAACAACTGTAAAAATCTGTATATTGCTACATACGGAGCTGTAGGTCATGTGTAAGGTGAGGTTGTGTTTGAACACACATGGTAATTTGATACAGTAAAACAACATTTTAAATTCTAGCTGCCAGTGGTAACTACCTACTGAAGAGCTGTTTCAAAATAGTAACTGATTTACTACTTGGCTGGGTGTTCTTCTTAAAACTTGTTATCTGTAATACCTGATTTTCAAATAAATGATAGACTTACAATATCCTATCCTGAAGGGAACCTACAGTTCATTCCCTCAACAGAAATGATCTCTTCTGCTTAGATTTTCCTCTGGTTGAAGTTCAGAACTCTTTGGCTAAGTGAATGGTATTTTCCAACTATGATATGAAGTCTCCATTTTCTTCTACAATTCTGATAAATGTCAGAAAGGGCAAACTTGCAGAGAGCGTGACATTGTTCATGTATTCAACAAGTGTTTGTTGGATGCAACCAGAGGGTGCTATCCTAAATACCATGCTAGATACTGAGAGATGAATGAGACATGATTTATCAAAACTTCAGCTTATAGTCTGATAGGAAATATGAAATACACAAAAATATACTATAACTTATAACATTTTATGTATAAACATGTATTATGTATGAAGGATATACATAACACGGGGCTCAAATGGTTGAGAATCTGATGACGCAAAGACTCTACGAATGCCATGGCAGTATCTTGCAAATGGTGAAATTTGTACCTGCAGAGCCTAAGCTCTTTATGTGACTATAACCTCCGTCCTCATTCAAGTTTCACGTTAAGTGCCATCTATTCTGTGACCGCTGTATCTAAAAGAGAGCCCTCCTCCATTCTGTCAGAACATCTTGTTCTTTGACTTCTGATGCTCACACATGATTTGTAGACATGTATTTGTCTATTGACCTATTTAGTGTCTGTTGCTTCTCCACTAGATTCAAAGCTTCAAGAGGACATAAACTACATTTGTTTTGTTCCCTCATATATACCTAGTTTTAACTACAGGGCTCAGCCTATGGGAGGGGAACAGTAAACATATGTAATGAATGAATTATAGCTGAAAAGAACAGGACGAACAAAGAGATAGCAGTGGATAAACAAGAATCGTTTAGGAAATGGCAACTATTTCAAACGCCTAAAAGACGATAAGTGGTGACTAGGGTTGGAAGGTGGGCTGGGACTAGACTGTGGGAGACTGAACTCCAAGCTAAGAAAATTTGGACTTTATTATTTGGATGCTATAGCCATATTTTTTCCAGGCTAAATTTAGATATATTGTGTGCTCATGGGCCAGTGGGCCATCTGAAAAAGTAGTGTTTCACAAAACCTGGGGTATAAGATCACACAAGTAAAGTCAAGGAGAAAGAACTAAAAATTCTTTGATGGGAGGAATGAGATGATAGCTGGGATGTGAAAAATGAATCCAATTGTTAATAAAGGGTCTTCATCAATGTATTTCTTCATCTGAAAAATAAGACATCTCCAAATTTTGCCTGTATAACCCATTGCTCCCCAAAGGTTTTGGGGCTGTGGTGGTCTGAAAATGCATCTCTCAGATCTCCTACCGCAAAAGCATCCCTGGCCTATGCCCGCAGTTGCTGTGTTCTGAAATCCATCCAGCCAATGACTTAGCATGGCAAGGACACCAAGGCAGGTCCATTCCTGGGAGACGGGGGATTCCTCTGTCAGTTGACTTTGGCTTGAAGACTTCCCACTGGCTGCCCAAACTTTCCTAACATAGTACTGCAATCTAAGATCTTTCCCCTCTTCCTCTTTCTTTCTTTCTTTCTTTCTTTCTTTCTTTCTTTCTTTCTTTCTTTCTTTCTTTCTTTCTTTCTTTTTTAATGTTTCTTTATTTTTGAGAGAGAGAAAGAGCGAGCAAGCAGGGGAGGGGCAGATAGAGAGGGAGACACAGAATCCGAAGCAGGCTCCAGGCTCTGGGCTTCAGCACAGAGCCCAATGCAGGGCTCGAACTCACAAACTGCAAGATCATGACCTAAGCCAAAGTTAGATGCTTAACCAACTGAGCCACCCAAGTGCCCCTTCCTCTTTCCTATCTTTTTTCCTTCTCTCCTTCCTTCCCATATTTCACTCCTTCTTTCATTTCTTTTCTTCTTCACAGGGGTTGGTCCTGAATTGTAGTCTGACAGCTTGCCCAGTCTCAAGTTTCTTCCCCAGTTTTCTTCACAGGCATTTCCTCTAAAATAAATCTCTTGTACCTCTGATCTCCCAGTAAATCTCTTGTAGGACTGCATCTCAGAAAACCAAGACTAATATAGCAGCCAAACCTTGCATTCCCAGAATCTCAAAGACTTGAAAAAAATAAATGATTTCAACTGGTCAGCCAGTAGCAAGCCACTGTGGAGACCCCAAAACACCATACCATGAACTTATGAGCCACTTTTCTTTGCTTCTTCTCCTAAGAATGAAGTGTGAGCCAGGTAAAATGGCTGCCAAACTTTGAAATTTTAAAAAAGTCTCAACGGATTAGAGGGGTTCAGATTCAGGTTAGATTCACTGCCAAAGGTATGCTTGCCAAGGAGGACCCAGAGACTGGAAGAACATGGCTAATCTCAGCATCTAGGACCTTCTCTCTTACTTTTCATTTCCCCCTTGAACATGCTATCCTCACATTTCCTCCATACTCTCGTGATTTCTGTCTGGTCTTCTTCCTTTAGAAATTCCCTTTCCATTCTTTGACACTTGAATAAGAAAAGAAGAGTAACTCCTGTCACCCACTTATAAAATTTTGCCTCCTACCATTCAAGGGCCTCCTAAGAGCCTTGGCTGTCAAGAGCCTTTCATGATTCCTGATTTACTATTTAAAGTCATGTTCATATTTTAGTGACAGTCACTAAGGCCACCTCATCTTCCAAGGTTTTTCTTAGTTACTGGACCATTACTTCCCCTACTCCAGCATGGTACCAAATGATAGAAAACATAGTCATTACGGTGGAAAAGGAGGTTGAAATTTCAAATGACACCTGAAAAAGATTAATCTTGCAGAAGCAAAAGATTACTGTAACAAGAATTACCAGAAATGAATCTGGCCACTTTGGGCCTTCCTACCTCCCTTCTAACTAACTTCCTTCCTTCTTTGAACCTGTGACCTAGAACTTGTGTCTATGAAATCGGTCAGGACACTGGACTTTACCCTAGTTCTTCTAAGAAGTTCCTGTGGGCAGGCACCATTAGTTGGTTACCAAAGTCCTCTATACATGTGCCCTGAATTGGGATTAGCCTAAACTAGTTCAGGCATCCCATTCACCTTCACCAGATGCTGGCCCTTCTGACAGCCTTTGTAACTGGAGGTAGCAAGAGACAGAGTTCTGACTAAAGAAATTTAAGTGGAAATTGGCTGAAGACTTCTGGAAAGGTTTCAGATACCTTACAAAATGGACAGGCACAGGCAAAGAGCTTGCGGACATCAGTCTCTTAATCTTCAGGCCCTGAATATGTGTGTGATGTCTGGAGTTACAGCTACCATCCATTCATCATGCGGAGACGATCACGAAACCCAAAAGCCGACAGAGGGGTAGAGCAGAAAGCCAGGCAAAGCCAGAGATCTTGATGAGATCTCAGCAGCTTAAGCTGCCCAAGCAAATCGGAGATCACTTACTTCTAAACTTATTTTCAGTACGCGGTAAATGTCCATATAGCTTGAGCCACTGTTGGTGGGATATTTTGTTACTTGCGCCAAAAACAATTTAAAGCCCCCTCCCCGCTTCTCTCTGTTTCTGTGGCAGAGACTGTGTTCCGCTGTGACGGTTCTGGTCATGGGGTTCTTCTCCCACTGCTCCAGTTAAACTCTTTCCTCCCTGGACTGAAACTGATATAATGGATTTGTATACACACTGAGCTTTAGGTTTTGATTCCACAATCCTGAGAGTTTTCAAAAACTATAAAAAGTAGGGCAAGATGAGGTTCTAAGCTTACAGATTTTAATGGAAACAAACAAACCCTGTGTTTTCTACACCGTATAGTAGAATGGGAGACACAACTGGAATTTTAACAACAGACATAAGAACGAAATGCCACAAATGTAGTTCAAAGCCCTATTTCATCATAATGTCACTTTCTTTACATAGTATAACTCATCTTTCAAACTTATCTTTTTGGTTAGTTTAACTTGAGGGTTCAAAAATGAGAACTGAACGTTTTTCACTTTCGGCACTATACTATTAAGCAGTGCCTTTCAATCTTCTTTGGCAGTCCACAAAAAGCAATATATTTTACATTTGACCCACAGGTCCATCACTTATGTCTTCGTGTGTCACTAAACAGTACTTAACATTATGATCAATGGTATAACCTTCCATGTTAAAGAATACAAGATGTGTCTTACTCTTCTGTTCTTGCTACCTCATTAAAAAGTATTAATTGATTACTATTAATATATATTAAATATTAATTAATATACATTAATATATAATCAATAAATCAATTGATTGAAATATTAATTATTACTAAATAAATCTCGTGGGGGTCTGATGGTTGCTACTTGTAGTGCAAAAGCCATTGCTGAATACAGGTAACTTTTTAGTGAAAATGAATCTTTCCAGTCAGGGTTTTTAGTGAAAAGAATCTAAATCCATGACATCAAAGTACGGTCAGGCAGAGAGGGTAACAAAAATATAATAGTTAAAAAAATTTTTTCCCACATTTAGTAATATAATTTAACAGCCACAATAACCCAGGAAGATAGATAAGACGGTCATTTACACTCCTAGATGGGAAAACCAGGGCTTAACAGAGATTAAATGATTTGCTCACATCCACACTGCCAAACAGTGCAGAAATTTCCATCTTGGACGCCTAACTCTTGCTTCTTCTAGGTTACCAGTAGGGAATCAGAATCAGTCCAAATTGTATTTGAGAAAGTCAATAATCTCAGTTGTAAATCAATAAAAAATACCTGCTTCTTTCACTTTGCCAGGAAATCTTGAAAGTAGATTCAGGTGCTGGATGTTTTCAACACTCAGAATTCTTAGGAGAAGTCAGTAGTAAGTTCTTACCAACATCAAACCTCTCTGTTCTCATTTTTATAAATCTCGGTACCTCTACCATCCATGTTACACAGGAAGGAGCCTCTTCCTTTTATCTCTCCAAGTCCCACCCCCTTCCTTGATACTCAAGTTAGGCTCCTTCTCTCCCCTGCCATCTTCCTGACCAATCCCCCATCTATCTTGTCCCCTTGCAGTTTTCTGAATTCTACCATCATTTATAAACTATCACAACATTTAGCAATTGATTCCGGTGCCTTGTTATTTTGCGTTTATCTTACATGTCTCAGTCTTTGCTCCCTGATTAGACTGTAAGCTGTCTCAGAGTAAGGATAACAAAGCCTTTTATGGCTGTATCTTTCTCAACCTTTAGCACACTATGGAACACCTAGTTAGTGTGTTTAAGAAATTAGTTAACTATTAAAAACTGCCAGACTTATTTTTATACTGTTTCCTTCCCTCTTTCTTTTTCCAGTTTTCAAATTTCCAGACAAGAGATAGAGTTTTGAGCTATAAATCCCATTAAAAACAACTTTGACACACAGTAAGTTTTCATTAAATGTTTAGGGATGAATAAAAAGCTGAGTAAGAGGCAGGAAAGATAAGATCCAGCACAACTGAAATAGAAACGGCTTCTTTAGTATTTGACAGCTAAGGGCAATTACCTTACATATATTTAATACAGTATGAAATTATAATATATCAGATTAGATTTTAGCAATTAATGACATTAATCCTGTCAGGGATGGGAGAGAGAGGAGAGTAGTAGGAAAATTACATTTGCATTAAGGCTTTACTGAGATCTTAGAAAATAACAAACCTATGATGTGCTTGGGACTGTAATTTCTTATTTGGGAAAACTGTTTCAGAACCACTTAGAGAAATGTATCTATTACTGGGTCAAGTCCCCCCACATCCCTCTTGCAATGAAGTGAGATTTTTTTCAAATGCCTGTGGCAGTAATCTTCATGAATAGATTAAAACAAAATAAATAAAAGTAAAAAGTTGCACCAGCAATTATACAAACCACAGTTGAAGACATCTGATTACTCATTTGGTGGTTACCACAGCAGAGTTATAGGTTTGGGGGAAGAAAAGGGAAAGAAGATTCTGGTCCTTTTCAAAAAGCATTCTTTTCTGAAGTTAGAATAAGATATAGTAAGAATTGATTCAGATTTCTGGACACAGGGTGGTAACAGTTTGCTGATCTAATATTATGTGAAGATGAAAACTATTTCTGCAGTGACTGAATAAGTCAGTAAATGGGGTAGAGAGTATCATGGCACCATACTGCTCTCTTTAGGGCCAGAACTTGATTCCGAATCAGTCTGAAGAATTTAGGCACAGCCTTGGGTAACCTGTAGGACAGGGTCACACTCTGTACCTAGAGGCAGAATTGATATTCATCTGTTCTCACTGGCACAGCTCTGGTTGTGATGGGCACTGTGGTTTGCTCTCCAGACCCCTTCAGTGAAGGACTTGTTACTCCAGATGCTGGAGGTGTCGTAGGCCAATAGCTTTCAGGTTCTCAGCCCCTTTGAAGGATTGCCTCAGCAGTAGAGGGCTGCCTCAACTGAGGGCAAGACCCTTGCAACCCTCAGTGAGTGATGTGTACTGGGGCAGAATGGCCTGGCCATCTTAGTCCCATCAGAAACAATTATGAAGGGCCATTCTGGCTCCAGAGTTCCTCATGGAGTTAGCTGAGGTTGCCACGAGCCTGTTTTGCAGCTTGACTTCCCCTCTGCCCACTTCTGCTCCCTTTCTCTCTCTTCCACAGGTATTAATTGATTAAGTGGTGTCCTTAATAAACATCCTGTATGCCAATCTCCATTTCAGAGTCTGCTTCTTGGAGAACCCTACCTATGACATAGATTTTTAACATTTTGAAAATACTTCCATGCTACCTGGTAAAAAGCTATTAGCCCAAGCCCCTGAGGGCCCCACAGCCCTCAGGCTGTGCCTCCTCAGCCCTTCCCTGGGATTTTCTGGTTGTTTCCATGATCCAGTCACTAAAGGGACAATGCCCAGCCTAGCAAAGTCACGTTCTAGGACTCTGTCTTGGTGCCTAGGCCCGGTTTCTTCTGCCTGTATTTGACTGCCTGTGTGATACCTGCTATTCAGTCTTTTAAATATGACCGTGGCCTATTGAAACCAGTGGGTAGCAAAAATGTCTGAAGCCACCATGAAGGGGAACAGTAAAAGAGTGGAGAATGTTTACTCCATCTAAAAGGGGCAGAAGCTACTTAGATCCAGCCAATTGTCTTAAGAATTCTGGACCAGGCTTGTCTAATTAGTCAAAGAAAAGCCAGAAATAAGAGTATGTTTTTGTTAAATCATTCAAATTTTAAGTGATACTAATCAATTTGACTTTATAAAAATGCTGCCTGGGTAAAACAAAACATGTCCCTGAACTAGATATGGCCCACAGACATAAGTTTATGAGCTCTGTGATTCAAGATCTCTCTGGTTCACATGACACTAGGAGGCTAATTCCAGGAGGATTTTTCTCCCTGATCTGGAATCCATGGAAATGAGGAAATACCTGCAACTTATGCAAGTCAGAAGACCAGGCTAGGGGTAAGGATGCCAAAATCTACTTCAGATGGTCTTGATTGACTTTCTTTCTTTTCTTCCTTCCTTCTTTCAATTTTATTTATTAAAAATTTTCTTAATGTTCATTTTTGAGAGAGAGAGAGAGAGAGAGAGAGAGAGCGAGCGAGCACACAAGCGAGCAAGGGAGGGGCAGAGAGAGTGGGAGACAGAATCTGAAGCAGGCTCCAAGCTCTGAGCACAGAGCCTGATGCACGGGGCTCGAACTCATGAACAGTAAGATCATGACCTGAGCTGAAGTTGGATGCTTAACTGACTGAGCCACCCAGGTGCCCCATATTTTTAAGTAATCTCTACATCCAACATGGGGCTTGAACTTACAACCCCAATCAAGAGTCAGATGTTTTATAACTGAGCCTGCCAGTGCCCTGGTCATGACTTTCAATGAGGTATGTGATACTGACCAAACTTTCACTAAAGCTATTGATATCATACAGGATAGCTTTGTCCGCTGCCCCTGGAAGTGGTCACAGAGAGAGACTCAATGACTCAAATTTATACTTTCTGGACTACAAAACTGAATGACCCAGAGCTCTGAAATTATGCCAAATAATCTGAGTGTAAACGAAGTAGCACTCTCTTGAGAAGCTCCTGTCTACGGATACCCTTCATAGTTTACATTCATATCTGTACTCTCAAGTGACATATCTATTTTCTTAAGTTTTTCCTTTTAAGATGATCTCAAGTAATTGGTCCTTAATTTTTTAAAGGTTTTAAGAGGCTTTGGCTATGTGTATTTTCCCAAATTCTCAATACAGATTTATAGAAATACACTTCCTGAAAATGACAGGATGCAAAGTTCTATAACTACAGGCAGAAGATGAGTCTGACAAGTGCAAGATGCAAGCATAACGAGTTCTGGGGGTTCACAGCCATTTATGTGCAGAAGATCAGTGGACAGTGACTTAAATGATGAAAGATTAACTGTCTTGATTAAAGGTATATTGCTTTTCTAATTTACCTTGTGGAAAGGAGTAGAATAACTTGAAAGATGAAGACTACTGTTTTGGCATTGAGCAAACACTCCCTTTAAGAACAAGTTGGGGCCAACCCCTAAAAGGCCCCGGTGTTGAAATAGCAGGCAAGAAGAAAGCCTCAAGCGGTACCCAGCAGCCTGTGTACTGACTTGGGAAATTTTACCATAATCCCCAGGTGATGGAGTGGTGCCCGAGCATTTTTTTTTTTAATTCTTACAAAAACAAACCTGATTCTTTCAGTCCCTGCATATTCTAACATCTTTCTGTTACTGAAAGGAAAAAACTAGAAACTCCTTACTATGGCATAAAATGCCCTTGACAACCTGGCCCTGAATCTCATCTTCTACTTTTATCTTTCCTTGCAC
The DNA here is from genome assembly GCF_028018385.1 of Neofelis nebulosa. Taxonomy (NCBI): domain Eukaryota; kingdom Metazoa; phylum Chordata; class Mammalia; order Carnivora; family Felidae; genus Neofelis; species Neofelis nebulosa. Next base: position 34,774,336 of record NC_080782.1, on the reverse strand, counting down.
TCTGGGCTAGAGAGCATTAGAGGGCCTCTTTTACAAGGGCCACTAATCCCTCCACGGGGGCTCTATTCTCATGACCTAATCACCTCCCAAGGCACGCCCCTAATATCATCACCTTGGGGACTGGGATTTCAACCTATGAACTTTGCTATTCAGACCATAGCAGCCCACTACCCAGGTACCCAAGTGGTTACCTGGACAATCCTGAAACGCCCTATGCTCCTTCACACTCCTACACTTTGTCTACCGTGTTTCTTCCACCAAGGATAACCAGTCTCTCATCCTTCCCTCCCAGTGTCAGTGATGAGTCTTCTCTACTCATCATTAAAGACCCAATTCAATGATAGCTTCCTTCCTTCACTTTCCTTTGAACCATTTCAGAACCATAATTACTTCTTCATTTCTGCCTATTGACTATCCTACATTCGAATCCCTCTAAAAAAAAATGTTCCTGAGACTGTCTCAAATTCCTTGGTGGAGTTCTCACCAAATACATCACTGGGTTTCCTACTTGGTACTAGATGTGGCAGGGTGAGAGCTAGCAATCATTCCAGTGTCTCCTAACAATATCACTCTGCTCTCAGGGCCTCCCAGTCTCCTGGCAAAGCTCATGGAGTAGCTCTACACAGTACTTTGCAAATGGAACAGTCAACCATGGATACAGGACCTGAAGCTAGGTAGGCCATTGAGGACGACTCACTCTCCCTTGAGAATGACAGTTTCCTGGCTGTTGGAAGAGACCTGGGAACAATACTGTAGCCTCTAATTAGTCTTGCCTCAACCCCGGAACCACGGACAGTTGGAGCATTGGAACCATGGGTGCCAGTGTTGGCACCTTTCTTGGGAAGGACAAAGTACTTCTTCCAGTTGTTCTTACCTAGTGGTATGCTGGAATGAGCTCTTACCAGCTCATGGAAGTGAGCTGGTTGTCAAATTTTAAGGAATTTTGTGAGCTGGTTATTAAACACAGTCACTATTAAAAATTAAAACATATCAAGTTAAATAAAACATTAAAAATAAATGTAATAAATACTTAAAACCCATCAGTTCATAATTATTTTACCAAATTTAATTATTATCTATGACCTTGAAATTATTGATGTCTGTTGTATCTGTATGATAGAAATACTATATAATGGTGGATGGCTGAGCCTCTTCCCAATGCCTTTTTCAATCATACTGGTGGCTGGAAGTTGGCCATGGTGGGCGTATTTATACCATGGAAATCAGCAAATGCTACAAATCGCTGCTTCTCCTTCCCCTGCTCCTGCCCCACCACCGAGAGCAGTTGGTGAACACTTACCAGCATACCACTGCAAATGGTCCTTGCCAATTTACCTTGAGTGAACACAACCTGCATCCAGCCTGTTCTAATCATTTTTCATTGTGTCCTGTGGGGATGTCAGGGACTGGCCTCACAAGTCTTATAGGTTGAAATGCAATAGGTTACTAGCAAAGCAGAGTGCAGTGCTTATAGGCCACCCTCTCACTTAGGCTGGTGAGTTGAGTTAAGAGCTAATCTGCTCAAGACTGATCTCCCTACAAGCTGGCCTCCAAGAACAGGAGGTGGATTCCTGCAATGCTCTGTGGAAGAGTTCTGGTCCAAGGCTGAAGCCAATCAATTCTATTCAACCTGAAGGCTTGGACCTCAGACACTTGATCGTGCCAGGCAAGAGGCTGGTACTACCTGTAAGCACAAACACTAAGCTGGTGGGACTGGGCCAAAGTTCTCACATACACTTCAATTGTATCCTGGCTCTTGATCACACCAGGGAAGAAGCTGATGTTTTCCTCATCAGGTGACTTAAAAATCCCACAGTCAAGGGCCCTGACCCTGCAAGACTGTTGATGTGCTACCCCCGCTTTTGGGAAAAGGCAAAGCGGGGTTATCCACCTGCTTCTGCCATCTGTCGTCTCTATGGGTTTCCCTGGCTGACTGTAGCTCCATGCTTTCTGCTTGTCCTTGTTCATAAGACCCTCCCAAAGCAATCGATGCATGGTTCGTTTTATCTACTGATTTACCTATCTACTTCTCTTCGTCTTCCTTGGAGGCAGGGACACATTTCATTCACCTAACACAACACTTCTGAAGCACTCACTGTGTGCTCCCTGCTGGGGTAGGCTCTGCATGCAGTAAGGGATAAAGCAGACCTGGCAGAAAGTCAATAGTGAACTGATTTTAATGCCGGTCAGCGACAAAAGCTGGCTGCAATTCACTGATTCTTCTCCATACTCTCACGTGCTTCTCCCTACTTGTGTTTCGACAGGCCTTTCTTCCATATATACCATCAGAATTTTCTCCCAATTGGTCTCTCAGTCTTTAATTCTCTACCTTCTCATTTATTTTAGAAACCGAAGTGAAAATCCTTTATTAGGAAACTGACTCCACCTTTCCTTAGCTCCCATCCTCAGCTGCCTCTTCAATCCAATAAAAACATAATAAGGCAGTCAGCTCCAGTCCCACAGTCAGACAGATCCCCTTACTGCCCTCAGAACATCACTCACTCAGTCCACAGCTGCCCCTTTGTTAGAGCCAATCGCTCACTTGAAACACCCCTCGCCTTCAGCAGCCTGCTTCCTTTTCCTCCTAAGCTCCACTTAAGATCCATTTCATCCATGAAACCTTATACAGCAAACTCTCCTTGGTCTGCACCACTCCGGGTACTCCACTGATCCCTCTAAACTGGATCACATATCTTCATTCATTCATTCATTCATTCATTCCCCCTGGAGATTAAATCCACCACAAGACATAATAAAAAAAATATATGCAAAGAAAAATCAGAACAAAGGAAAAACAAGATCCAAAGGAATATGATAATTCCTGGGAAATTTTCATACAGAAGCAGTGCCATTGGGCTCTGAATGTTAAATGAATAGAAGTTGGGTTTTCAGCTCTTATCTTCCTGGTAACCAAAGCAGACCACAAAGCACAGTTACAAGGTTAACAGTGGCCATGAGATAAAAACACAGTGCATTCTGAGGAGAAGCAGAATTTTTACTATGGTGTTTGGCATTTCTCCCACAGGTCGTTATACCATTTCTCCCATGGGTCATTACAAAAGGGAACCGTGTGCTCTACATCATTGCTAAGGTTATGGGAAAAATTTCAGAGGGCTGCTTCTCATAAAATGAAAATCAGTTGAAGCAATTCTGTGAGGTAGGTAATAACAGAGTAGTCAATACCAAGTGGCTAATGAATATATGCTGGCTTCTATCTATATTTTTAGGATTATTGCAGGAAGCATCATTAAATCAGAATTGAAATGGCATCACATCATTTATTAGTATTAATCTTCGGCCTTGGATTGTAAGTTTCTAGATGTTATGGAATGTGCCATGAATATATTCTATGTTGGTGGGTCCACAAGTAAAAACTATTATTGTAATACTACATCATTTATGTCTTTCACAAGTGTAGTTTTCCAGAAGCTAGAGGACATGATGAAGTCATCACTCTAATGGCTATGTTCTAACATTTCTCAGTTTTAATTTCGAATACAGTAAATATCAATATAACTCCTATAAATAAAAGCTCTTTGGTGTCTTCAATAATTTGGAATATATAAAGGGGCCCTCTGACACAAAAATGGGACCTTCTGTTCCACTACATTGGTTACTTACCAAGTATGTATAGAAAAATGTTAAAAATTTACAGTATGTGTGCTTTATTGTTACTAAAGTGAGCATTCTAAAGGGATTCTACAGTTGGCATTGCTACCTCTGTGGCTAGGAGGAAAATGTCAGCTTTATCTAAACTGAGCCCTAGTCATGACATTATTTTTGTTTCTTTTCCTCTTTTTCTATTTTAAAGTTTTTGTTTAATTCCAGTAATTCATACATCACCCAGTGCTCATCCATCACGACAAGTGCCCTCGTTAATCCCCATCACCTATTTCACCCATCCCCTATCCACCTCTCCTCTGATAACCATCAATTTGTTCTCTATAGTTAAAAGTCTGTTTCTTGGTTTGTCTTTTTCCCTTTGTTTGCTTGTTTTGTTTATTAAATTCCACCTATGAGTGAAATTATGGAATTTGTCTCTGACTTATTTTGCTTAGCATTATACTCTCTAGCTCCTAGCTCCCTAGCTCCATCCATGTCACTGCAAATGGCAAGATTTCATTCTTTTTCTTAAGTCTGTTTATTTATTTTGGCAGAAAGAAACAGAAAGAGAGAGAGGGAGGGAGGGAGAGAGAGAGACAGTGCACAAGCAGGGGAAGGGCAGAGAGAGAATTTCAAGCAGGCTCTGCACTGTCAACATGAAGCCCAATGCAGGGCTCCAGCTCATGAGCCCTGAGATCACGCCCGAGCCAAAATCAAGAGTTGGATGCTTAACTGACTGAACCACCCAGGTGTCCCAAGATTTCATTCTTTTTTATGGTTGAGTAATATTCAATTGTAATATATATACATATACACCACACTGTCCTTATCCATTCATCAATCAATGGATCCTTGGGCTGCTTCTATATCTTGGCTGATGTAAATAATGCTGCTATACATATAGGGGTACATGTATCCCTTTGAATTAGCATTTTTGTGTTCTTTGGGTAAATACCCAGTAGTGCGATTGCTGGATCATAGAGTAGTTCTCTTTTTAACCGAGGGACCTCCATCCCGTTTTCCACAGTGGCTGCACCAGTTTGCATTCCTACCAACAGTATAGGAGGGTTCCCCCTTTTCCACAGCCTCACCAATACATGTTGTTTCTTGTGTTGTTGATTTTAACCATCCTGACAGGTATGAGGTGTTATCTCAGTGTAATTTTGATTCACATTTCCCTGATGATAAGTCATGATGAACATTTTTTCATGTGTCTGCTGGCCATCTGTATGTCTTCTTTGGAGAACTGTCTGTTCATGTGACCATGACATTATTCTAATGACATATAAAATGCAGTCTTAAGATTTTCAGGAAAATGAAAATAGGCATGTAAGAACTATAACAAATGATGAAAGGTTTAGGGTTATTTAATCCCGAACTGATTCCTCTCAGCTAAGGACTGCATTCATCTATGTGGGAGAGAGGAAACCCAGAGAAGGGAGCTATTTGGATCCACAAATCCACATCACTTTCAAGGACCGTCTAGCAATTCAGTAGATAAAGATACAACCACGACAAAGAAGAGCTATAGAAGTTGGCAGTAAATGGGGATCACATTTGAAAGTTTGGGAACTTCTGATTTAGAAGACAGGAAGGCTAATGTGATAGCATACACAAAGATATAAGATATTTTCATGAGCAAAATGCTGACAAAATTCTGGCCATGCAAATAAGTTCCCCATTCACAAAGAACCATTTAGGTTAAATACATAGTAAAACTCTGATGGCAAGGGTTTCCAATAGAAATAGTGCATTGGGGATTGTAAGGGATTTTTTTTCATGTTCTAAGGATGATTCAGGTACAATCTCGGATGGTGACTGGGAGGAGGGAAGCTGAACTAGACTATTCTAAGTATGTTTATTGCCCTGTGCCCTTTTCAACCTTCAACTTCAAAATACTCTGCCTAAGAAGCCAGCAGCTGAATTCCCAATTAGGAAGATCCGTCACTATTTCAAAGCCTCAAGAATGGTTAATAGCCTATTCAATTCAAAAGAGGAAACAGGGTTTGGATCAAGTATCTGAAATCACTGGCTATTTCCAGCGAAGGGGATTCCCCCACAAGTGGAAAATGTGTATGATGTGCTCTTGGAGCCTCACTTCAAATTCCAGGCCCAGGCACTACATTCCAGAGCACTGCCTCCAGAGATACCTTCAGCAGGGCCACTCGTTTCATGGCCCACTAAATACAAATGGGCCACCTTGGGAGGTGGCTCTACCAGTGTAAAGTCTGGGATCCAGTTAGGGAAGCAAGAGTGAAGTGACGATGGCTCACACTTCTTCAGCTGCCCAGCGCTATATGTACATATATGTATATAGATCTAGAATGTTCACCAACTCAGCTGAATGTTTTTGCAAAAATAGTTTGTTTATGCAAAAATAGTTACTTTGACATCCATATTCATAGATAAGAGCTTCTAAGAGACAGCTTCCCTTGGCTTAATCTCCCATATCCCAAGGAAAACATAGAAAGCACAATAAAACAAAAATTAAACTACACTGACTCATTAAATAAGCATTTGTTAATTGTCTACACAAAACATTTTGCTAGATGCTGTGTAGACCTACGAGATACGGTACCTGACACAAGGCATTTGTATCCAAGGAAACGATAACAGGGAATCACACAGCTGACAATTTAAATCCAATATTGATTTCTATAAATGCTTTTTACAGTGTCTACTGTTTTGTAATAATGAACAATGCTTGCACAATTAGCTAGCATTTTAATAAGAATGATGCTCTGAACTCCATGCTTCTAAACGACAAATTTATAACAGAACTTTGAGGGTAGAGGCCAGGTTTTCCACTGCAAACTGCTTGGCCTTCATGGAAAATTTTAAATCATTTCCCTCTTATCATTGCCTTCTCGAGGGCAACTATTACCCTTATTAACCAGACTAAGGTATCTGTCTCCCTTTATAAGTTGGCATTACTTTGAATCTGATTAACAGAAACTTTCTGAAGTTTTAGAAATGTATAGGTAAGGCTGTCAAAGAGCATCTTCAATTCAGCTGGAGACTTGGTTTAACAACCTGAATTAAAATGGTAGCCCCTCCTCCCCCAAAAGCCTTCTCTTTTATTTTCACTGACCTCAATGAATTTTGGCAAAGGTGTGGAGATAAATGTTTTCTAAGACATGACTGAACTCTACATCTTAAAAAAAGAAAATAATGGGAAGTTGGATTAGGCATTTACCCAGAGAGTACAACCTGAGCAGCTAAGGAAAGAATCCCTTGGCTCCCCAAACTGTCCATACCAACTGGTGCAGGAAAACAGAAACTTCAACATTAGAGATTTATTCATTTGGATGAATCATGGTCCCCTATCAAAATGCTCATACCCCTTAGTTATCACATTCAGAATACTTGGCAAGTTATACCTCAGCATAAGTCATTTTATCTGGTTCTTTCCACGGGCCATCAGTTTGGGGCACAGGTAAATAGGTTTGGAGGTAAGGCGAAGGTCTGGACCTCTTTCAGGAGGGCAGGCCTGGTTAGGGATGGCAAAGGAATGCCTTGGCAGCAAAGGGCAGTGGGAAGGTGCTGAGTCGAGCAGGCACGGGGAGGATAGGAGACAGGAGAGAGGGAGCCTCAGAGAGAGAGGTGTGAAGGCCTTTAGATGATGAAAACCACTGTGCCAATGGCACAGTTCTCCCTGGGTGGCAAGTTCGGTGCAACAGTCCTTGAGGTGATTTGCCCACCCCTGGGGAAGATGGTGGACACCGAGGGATAGCAGGAAATACCAGGTCTCATTCCTCATCTTCCCTCCCTTCAGCTGCAGCTATGAAAACGTCTAACTCGCAGTAAAAGTGAAGCAGTTCAAAAAGCAAAGATCCTACCCTCTGGTTCTGAACAAGAAAACTAGCCTGAGAAATGACAGAACGAGGGCCCGGAGAGCCGTTCGCCTCACATGGGGTCAAAAGTTCACTTCACGAACCAGGCCGCTGCCACTGCTTTGACCTAATGTGGAAAGCGTCTGCCCTGTTTCTGGGCCTTCTAAGTGCTGTCAACAGCCCGCACAGCTCCTACAGACAGCCCCTGACAGTGTTACAGCTGTTTCCTCGCCTGCCAAAGCCGCTTCAACTTGCAGGGCTCCCTGCATTCTTTTAAATCAGGGCTGGAAGCTATAGCTAACGGTAGATGATTCAGCTCAAGTGTTTTTCATTTTGATGGCAGAACTGTATATTTGCCTAATGTGGAATGCTTCGACACAGAGTCCCCTTTGAGCCACTGTGAGGTGGGTGGCCAACAGGGAGTTCTCTTCTGCTCAGCTTTTACTGTGCTGAACTGAAAAACAAGTTGCTAGGCTTACATCAGGGAAATCGACCATGGTCCCAGCAACGCACGCGTGCGTGTGCACACACACACACACACACACACACACACACACACACAGCAGTATTAAGAAATCCAACATGGAAGGCCAGGAGTCTTTCATTGCTGTACAACTCGTGAGCAGCTCTGTGAGTTCTAGGTACACTCGTACTATGTTTCTGATGCTGCAAATCTGTAAGTTACCCATTGGAATGTCAGTAACACGCGCTTACTGTCATGAGTAACAGCTTCTTAATATCAAAATTGCCTGTTTTAGATGCTGGTTTATAGTCACATTTCCCACAGTAGAATTCAAGCAGCAAAAATCCAGGGATAATTCTATAACAGAAACTTTTTAACATTCTGTAGTCGGTTTGCAATCCAAGCATGTGGCAAAACCTGATGAACTGTGTTTGCTTTTAGGGAGACAGTAGCTCTTGAATACTGAACGGATTCGTGTTTCCATTTCCTTGACCACATCTCTAGGATGTAGTCTCTAGGATGCTGCCAACACAGCAGTCCTCCTATACTAAACACCAGCCTTATTAACTTTCCCCACAAAAACGCTTCTTCCTTTCTGATTTTCATTTTATGTCTCTTTAAATAGTTACAGATAGACTTTTCTGGAATCTGTCTTTTTATTATTTTGAAACATTATATGTCGAAGTAGAAGCTGGCTAGAGCTTATTTCTTTGGTTGGTTGTGTGTTCGGGACAGAAAAGCATATCGATATGTGGACTGGTCCAGCTGTTGTGGAGGGTGGAGAGTGAGTCCTCCTAACTCATTTTCACTTCTCGTTTTGACTCCCTCATCATCCTAGTTTCACTGGAAAGGATGTCAGGCATGAAGGATGCTCACAATAAATATTTATGAATGAATGAAAGAAAGAAAGAAAGAAAGAAAGAAAGAAAGAAAGAAAGAAAGAAAGAATAAAAGAATAATTGGCCAGTGTTGCCTTTCCCTTCCCCATCTTCCCAATGACCTCCTGTTGACTCCTAAGGTCCCAGAGCCATTCACACATGTTTTCCCCTCTAGCTGTTCCTCTCTGGCTCTGATTTTCTCACCACCATTCCTCTCTACCTAAACTTAATGGTCTTGAGTTTTACTGGGTCTTGCCAAGTAATGGCACCAAATCTGATGATTTGCCATATTTAGTTTGTAATTTTGAAACTTGTAACTTATTCCAAGAATAGTAACTCAAAGCAATTGTCTCCACCTTAAATTAAACCTCATGCATGGGTAGCTTCTCAGTTCTCTCACATGTAGCGCAAATGACCTTTAAATATTTAGGATGCACTGAAAGAATGAAAAAAAAAACCTATACAAGCACATGCAGGTGCAAGTGAGAGTGCACACACACACACACACACACACACACACACAAAGAAGAAAGAGATACTACAGACTACTCTTTTAGGATGATGCAATAATCAATAGTTCCAAACTTTTACACTTAAATGCTACAACTATACGCTGAGATACATTTTGCCTCATCTCACAAAACTCTAAATATGAAAAAGAAAAGACAACTCTGAGAAGAAAGGGAAGGCAAAGGGAAACTGCTAAAGAGTTTTCTTCTTAGTCAAGGGTAATAACAGGAAGACTGAAGAGTACAGAATAAATGTGGTTAACAAAACTGAAGTCTAAAGTCAATGGACAATAAACACGATCTCAAGCTAATAATGAATTCAAACATTTGAGATCAGTTGAGACCCACCCAAGATCCGGGAAATATTAAATGGATCAGTAAACTACTCGTTATTGCTGAGGATTTTTGGAGGACAAAAACAGGAGATATCACAATGTATGAATAGGTTTAAAAGGTTGATTCTTGGGGCACCTGGGTGGCTCAGTCGGTTGAGCGTCCGACTTCGGCTCAGGTCATGATCTCACAGTCTGTGGGTTCGAGCCCCGCATCAGGCTCTGTGCTGTCCGCTTGCTCAGAGCCTGGAGCCTGCTTCAGATTCTGTGTGTCCTCTCTCTGCCCCTCCCCTGCTCACGCTTTGTCTCACTCTGTTTCTCAAAAATAAATAAATGTAAAAGGTTGATTCTTAAAGCTATACCCTTAATCTCAATCTCCCCCAACCTTCTAGAATGAATTATTAGATGGTTTCTGAGTACCTAGAAAAGAAACAATAGGTCACTTGATGTCAAGATGGATTCACCAAGAACAAATCATTATAGGAAATGTACGTCATTTCCTTTCATGGAAAGAATTATCTGACTGTTGTTAGGCGAGTGTTGCTCATCTAATGTTTCTCAATTTCACTGAGACAGGTGGTGTAGTCTCTCATATGTTGTGAGTGACATATATTACTGTGACCTGAATAACTATAAAGATAAGTGAATTCACTGGTAGTTAAACAAAAGACCCAAGAAAGTTATTAGAGAATCCTGAACAGCCTGGGGCACAATCCTCAAGGGCAGGTTACAATGTTTTGAATTTGGTTTTGTATAAAAGCTTTGGTAGAGGACCAAAAGAAAAAAAGGAATGCTTATGGATTTATCAAATCCAAGGATGAAAGAAAACTGGTAATGTTGTCATGGAGGAAAAAGATCTCATTAGATTCCACTAATGGACTAAAGTGAACTAAAATTCTCCAAAATTAATTTGGAGATGTAAAGTCCTGAGTCTGAATTTGAAATTCTCCTGCAAAAGTAGAGGGCACTCCTTACCACCATGTACCATGGCCTGCCCTCCAGCTGGCAGTCTGTGTTACCAGAGAAGCTTCCCTGACACCCCTAGACACTGCATCAATATGATCAGACACTGGGCATCATTTTGATTTTGAAGATGAGATTCAAGGAAGACCGGAAATTATTATAATGTTAAACAATGCACACTTGAACTCTGACAATCTTAGTCTCCCTGACTCACACCTCTCTGGCAACGACAGAAATCCTGGCAAGGATAAAAGACAAGTTCAAGATTGGCCCTGAGCCAATGGATTGCTCTTCCTGGGAGATTATAACTCACAGTCAGGGGCAGATGGGTAACCACAAAGTGTGATGGATATGGATGTGGGCTAGGGTGGGAAAAAGAGGCAATGGGAGACAACTCCAGGGGAGGGCACGCTGCCCCATTTGTCTAAGCTCATGATCTTGTTCTTTAGTTAGTTGTGGTTTCCGTGTGCCATGGAAGAAGTCTGTGAGAGCAAGTCAAGTCTCTGTTTCTTTAAAAGAAACAGCAGCAAAAGCTATCCCCTAAAGTTCATATTCCCATCTGAAAGAGAAGGGAGCCAAACTTTTGCCACTAAACAGGAAGACCAGGCAGTTGTGTTTGCACAAGGTTCCCAGGGAGGAAGGAGGAGGGATCTGGACTAGTGATAAGATCACAGCTCCCAGCCTGAGTGGCTTTCCCTGACCCTTTCTTTGGTCTTGGGAGTTCTGGACCAGAATTCAGATCCCTTCTGGCTTTGACAAGGGAAAAATAAAACCAAAAACAGAAAGGGGAAAAGAAAAAGAAAACTTTCCCAAGTTAATGATCTCCTTTCCCCCTCATTCCTTCTGTCTTTAGTCCATCCATCCCCTGCCATGATTTGGAGGAGAAAAAACTATTTCAGTAAGATCCCTAAATATTCCCACCTCTGCAACATCCCAGCCTTACAGACCATCCTCAGGAAAGCACAACACCTTCATGGGGTTTGTTTCTGGCTTTTGTTTTGTATTCATTTGTTCTCAAATTACACATGTTTTCCAACGTATTCCAAATAAAAGAAATCTTGTTTAAAAATTTGGCTTACTAGACTTAAAAATAAGCCCAGGCAGAGTTCATTTCATCCACAAGATCCATTTTTTTAATGTGCACTCACCTTGAGGTTCAGTGTTAGAAATGGTGAGACTGACCTCAAGTATCAGACAACAGCTCAATATTTTGCCCCTCTACCCTTTTCCCTTTCCATGTTATTTATAAACCATTTCTCCAACAAACTGATCTGCTGTCCCCAGTGCCACGTGTTTGGGCTTTTTTTAGTCATACATTTTGCACCTTCATTCAGCTTTGGCCATAGTCCCAGGCCTCTGGCTCAGATGTGCTTCATGGCCTGGCAAGAAGGGCCCTTTGAGGTCATTGAGGCCTTGGTAAGGAGGGGTGAAGATCAGCGAGTCTGGAAAGACACACTAAAGACACTGAAGGCCAGAGGGACAAGTTGCTCTTAGATTTTGACTTCCGTTATGTTTCCATGCAAACTGCAGCAACTCAGGCCAAAGGTTGGTGAAGACAAGGGAGCTTTGCATAGTAAATTCTCCTAAAAGCACACATGACATTCTTTTCACCTTCATCCTGTAGATCCCTGAGTCCAACTGTCCTCCTCTGTCACTGAGACAACTTCCATGTACCCATATGAAGAGGTCCAGCCATCGAAAAGTTAAGCCCATTTCTTAAGAAGTAAGCTTTCTGATGTCACAAAGCCCATCACTACTGGACACAGCCCCTTCAGCTGACAGGTATACTTGCCTATCAGAAAGCCTGGCACCCTCCAAAGTTTGCACCTCTTCTTTTCTTCTAAACATTTTGCCAAAAATTCTTAAGTTGTGTGGAAGAGAGATAGGAGGCAGAGGTGGATTGGGAGGTAAGCCAAGTGGGAGCAGAGAAGGCAAAGGGGGAGGAAGAAAGGATCCCAGCAGACTGAATGACTTCTGGGCTCTCTTTAGTTTTATAACAATAATAGCTTATATCTATTGAACGTTTATGTGCCAGGTAGGCTTGAAAGTTCTTTACATGTATCAACTTATTTACTCCTCGTCATAACCCTGTATGCTAGGTGCTATTATCCCCTTTTACATGAGGTAACTGAGGCACAAAGAGGTGAAAGTGGTAGAAACAGGATTCAAATCCAGTCTGTTCTCTGCATCACTCTGCTTTATCGCCTCCATGTTACATGGACGCCTGTAATACTGGGCAGGTGAACATTCCAGGTTTAGACAACGTTCTCTCTCTTTCAGCCTTACTAACTCTGTCCCTCCTTCTTTTTTTCCTCCAAGTTTGCTACAAAGATTACATTGGTACATTTATTTAGTATTTTATTCATCGGAAAAATGGAGAGATGGTTATTTCTTGGAATCCTGAAACTTCAAAGGGTCAAAATTTGGGGGAAAGAGTTTTTTTTTAATTTTGATTGTAAACAGGTAAGCTGTGAGAACAGTAATAAACTGAAAAAGTGTGCAGCAAAAGGGGGCAGGAGGGTGCGTGGCTATAATTCTTATACACTGCAAGCTTGCCAGTGCTTAGCCATAGGAAGGAAGCACAGGAAGTTGTAAGGAACATTCCAGGATTGGGGCTGGATAATGACAGACTGCCAGGAACTCAGCCTTCATCTATCAAGTCAGATGTACTCTGCACCTGAAAACTTGAGATCACACACACATAAAATGAAATTAAAAACAAGATGTCATTTACATAGACATTTTTGTTTTATGAAAGGTATAATCTAGGATTTCTTTTAACTATGCTATGCCAGGGTAGTGCTTATCTGTAGGCTGTTTAGGAACTAGAAGAATCATGAGAGAAAACCAGATTGAAGGAATTCTCTCATTGGAGTACCTGTCAGAAAGGAAGGCAAGCATCATTCATGCAAGCCAATGGAAAAACAAGATCCAACCAACAGAGACTTAATTTTGATTAACATGGTTTTCATGTAACTATTCAGTGGCTTCAACTGTTGTACAAATCAAGGTGCAGCTCACAGGCCAGAGAAGCCAAAGGAATCTTTTGGATAAGACTATTTAATTGAGCCATATATGTAATGTTGTCCTGGGTTTACAAGAGCAACTGAGGCTCACATTTTATTTACCTCACCAAGGTAGCAAAGTTTAAAAATGGCGGGAGGGTGGTACCTGGGTGGCTCAATCAGTTAAGCGTCTGACTCTAGATTTTGGCTTAGGTCATGATCTCACGGTCATGCATGAGATCAAGCGCCCAGTCAGGCTCTGCACTGAGTGAGGAGACTACTTGGGATTCTCTCTCTCCTTCTCTCTCTGCCCCTCCCCTGCTTGCTCATTTTCTCTCTCTCTCTCTTTCTGACTCTCTCCCCCCCACCCCCTCTCTCAAAAATAAATAAATAAACATTTAAAAATGATAGGAGGTCAGGAACTGGAATCCAGATCCTAAGTACTATTGTTTCCAGTGGGTCTAGAATTCACAACAAATTCTCTTATGTACATAGATATGTATTGTCTTTTCTATCATTACAGGGAAAAAAGGCATCCAGGTGAGTGTGAGTGTGTGTGTGTGTGTGTGTGTGTGTGTTTGCGTGTGTGTATGTGTATACACATCCCAGTAAAGAAATTAAATAGGCACATCCCAGTAAAGAAATTAAATAGACACATCCCAGTAAAGAAATTAAATATTTCAATAATAATGATCACATATAATGGTAAGAAAAACATCAGCCAAATGAAATCTTGTATTGTTTATGTTCCTTAAGAAAAAAATTATATGGCTAAAAAAATCACTTACCAAGATATTAACAATCAAGGATAAAAGAAGAATGAAAAACCGCAAAAGGGGTACACTCATGCTGGTATATCAGTCATGAAGGATCTTGTGGGGGATGAGATACACATACACACACACACACACACACACACACACACACACACACACACACAGTTTATATCAGTGCTTGGCCTAAGAGTTCCGATCTATCTGCTGGTTAATATAGATAACTACTTAGTTTCATCAAAGCCTGCAGGATATGTGGCCTCTACCCTGTGATAGCCAGTCTCAGCTTTGCAACGGCACTGTGGCTTCTGCTGTTCTCGCCTCCTACCCAAACTTCCCCACCTGTTCCTCTGCTAAACAATTCTGGATGCAAGAGTATTAAAAGTGAGGTATGGGGATTGTGCGGAGATACGCTGATGATTAAACATTCATTAAAGTAAAGTTGAATGATTTTACTATGAGTATAGTACCAGGAGACTTAATTTCATTTCCCATGAAAGTTATAATTTATTATTCAGAAGACTAAACAATCACTTCACGGGGGTAGCATAGCACATTAAAGGAACCCACAAGGGCTTGCCATCAGCCACACCTGAGTTCTAGTTCTGGCTTTGCCCCTTGCTGAGTGACGTACCACAGTCTTCTCAAACTCTCTTGACCTCAGTGTCTCGTGGGTAAAAGAGAGCTACTTCAGGTATCTCACAGGATCTCAAAGGGATGCAAGGTGAACACATTGCTGCCTAAGTGTCCATTACACTGTAAATGCTGAATTCGCATCAGTACCTCTTATCTGGTGACTGGAGGCTTCTAAACTGTAAGGATTAAAAAAAATACTTTCTTTCCTTGCAAGATTTGAGAAACTCAAAGATTAGGGGAGGTAGGGATGAACCACCTTCTTTGGCAAGAGGTGGAATTCGGATAAATGACAGAAGAAAGAACTGGGGAGAAAGAGGCAAAAATATCCCAAGGATAATCTTTTCCTGGTAGATTTCTGAAACCTGGAAAAAACCCATAAAGAGATGCAGGGGTCTTCATAAAGCACTGCTCTCAATGTAAGTTGTGTGTCAACAGTGTCCAAACAGCTTGAGGCTATCCTAATGATTTCTCTCATAGCTGTGGTCTGTGGACACCCCTGAGGGGACTGCGTTGACTCCCTGTGAGCTCACCTGTTTAGACTGGTCAACCCCTGGTGCTCGCATTTAAATATTTTGCTGCTTGTCAGCATCTCCACTAGAGGGCAGCAGGTGGAAAGAAGAGGATGTCAACATGGATTATTAATGTAGACACTTGGCAATAATAGCTGTCAAGGTGGGGTGCCAAGCACTAGGGGTACAAGGGGACAAGTTAATGGAGTGGAAAAGATGAGAGCCTGGGTAATTATTGGTTTTCCGTTTCTAAGTGAAGCCATGGGTAGCAGGAGAAGGAGTTCGGCATTAGTAGGAGGTTGGAGCAAGGTTTCCCAAACCCATAATTTTTAGATTCATGTTCAAAGTTTTCCTAGAACAAACACAAACATATAACATTAAAATAAATTTCAAATCACTCTAGATCTTCTGCATTAGAATCTCTAGGTATAAAGTTTATGAATCTGTATTTTTCAAAAACTTCCCAACTTATTCTGAGTAATAGCCACGATCGGTTCCCTAAGGATGTCGGAGGTCCCTTCCAACTCTCAGAAGACTAATTTCACTAACAACAAATATGCCTAAAGCAACCTTGAAAATAATGGTAACTTGTGTATCCCTCTAGTAACCTGTTTTTAGAGACAAAAGGGGCATAAGTAACTGAAATTGCTAGTGTGGACCACCATTTACAGTTTTCAGAGTGCTATTACAGACACATTCTTCCTCAACCTTTTAATCCTCACAACAAGACTGTAAATAAAAAGATTTTAAAACCCCGCTTACAGTTAGGGAAACCAAGTTCTAGCTAGGCTGCCTTATGGTGGTAAATCTAGAAACAGTGCCTGTTGACTACAGTTCATTCTGTTCCATCAGAGTGCTGTGCCTTTTCAGTTCTGTTCTTGACCTGGATTTACCATCTTTTCATCAAATGATTTAGTGGAACTCTAAGAACGATGGCCAAGTCTAAGTTATATTCAGAAGAGAAATGGAGACAGTCTTAAGAGAAAGCTGGGATGGCAAGGCCAATAGACCATCTCTAACTGTGTCTTCCGGAGCTCTAGGAAACAGAAAGAAGTGAACAGTGACAATATGTGAGCGAGAAAGATGGCTGAGGGTACATGAATCAGAGCCCATGCTTCTGTGGTTGGCCTGCCACATGAAAGAGCAGAGTGATTTCATAGAGGCCTTATCTCAATCTAATTCATACATTTCAAAATCTTTCTGCTACTGACCTTTCTGTCAAGAGGGTGCCATTCTGCATGCACCTAAAGACATTTCCAAATTTTCAATGTTTCAAAATAGATTTTCAAGTGGATTCCACCAACTAGGTCACTTGCTCTCAAAGCGATCTATGGAAGAATGCACAATGGAGCAGGAGTTTGCATGTTGGCCCCACTCCTGCCAGTAACTGCTGGAATCTTGGGGAAGTCACTTAACCCTTTTGGGTCTGGGCTTCCTCTCCAATAACCAGACAGAGGGCTGGTGCTGCAGATTCCAGACAGACCATGAGAATAAGTTTAGTGTCAAATGATTTTAGATTGGTGTCTAACATTTAAAACCAAGGAGATTCATACAAAATATTGATGGCCAACCTTGGGGAACACTCCAACAAGGAACAAATGAAATGGCTTCCTATGGCCCCTTCCAACGTATTAGACAATTATTTTTTACTATTACAGTCTTTCATCTGCCTCACCCACCCACATACCCTCTGCAAACACCTCCTCTCCCCCTCCCCCCCCCCTCCTCACACACCTCCTGTGAAGGAAAGCCCCAGGACAGTACGAGTTTTTAACTTCCTTGTTCACTGAGGCACTCCAATGGTGCCTGGCACCTAGTTGGTGCTCAAAAAATATTTGTCGAATGAATTCATGGTAACTTTGTGAAAAGTATAGTTTTTGTTTTCAAATGAGGGAAGCTAAAGACAATCCACTCAATCCAGAAATAAGACACGAATATATCTAATAAATTCCCGATTTATCACAATACAGACTTTGTTTTCGTGGGCCGCTAGATAAGGACTATCAGTATATATTTATTTATGCCTATATGGTGTGTTTCTCATACATATAGTCAAATTGAGACTAAAAAATAACAATGGTGAAGTCACAAGGATTCTGAATATACTATAAGATCCACCTGTCAGCTGTTTGTTTCACTTGTAATGCTTAAAGAAACAGCACGGCATGGTTATTCTAAAGGCATGTGACAGTTCAGTATGTGGAATGTTCCATAGTAGTGTAAACTTAAATATGAAGATTGATTTCTCTGGCGGTAAAAGGCAGGTCTTAAGACTGATGAAATTTAATCTCACACCAATTATATTAATTTCAACAGCTGGCTTTGCAGTTACCACACTCTCCCATGCTTCTTTTAATAAATGCTCATGGATGTCTTCCTGTTCGCTCCACCAGCCTTTAATTCTCAGAGCGGTAGAGGGAGAAGTGACAGGAAGCATTTGCTGGAAGCAGTCGGATGTGACAGTGCATTCATGAGGATTTGTTAGCTGATGTTTAAGTCACTGCGCTCCTCATAAACAAGCATGAGTGACAGGCTTTAAGGGTAATCTTCCAAAACAAATGTGACTCATGACCATTAGTACAGCACATGCTACAGTTAACAACTCCTGTTCTATCTAACCTACGAGTACCTCTGGAGCATGGAATAGGCAGAATCACAGGAAAAGTTTAAAGGGGGAAAGAAGTTGCAGCCTTTATCGCAAATGTGGCTGCACCAGGCACACCAGCCCTTAGATGGACTTTCCTCGTCAGTGACTATTTTATTTAGAACACCGTAGAAATTTGGAAATTCTGGTACTTTCAGGATGGTTAACCCAATCTCCTTGGTACAGAATTATTTCTGTCGAAATATACAATGTCAGATTTAGCGTTTCAAACGGGTGTTTATGTTGCTAAGAATGTTTGTTTTTGAATCAATAGACCTAAAATTATAAGCTTCCTGGTGTTCCTTGCGAGTGTTTCTGACATTTGTGCCCTCCTTAAGGAAAGCTGGGTTGGAGTTTGGGGCTTTATAATTTTTATTTGATTGTTTGATATGGTTTGCTATCATTTAGCAAGTATGAAAAAAAAAAGATGGGAAAATAACAGGTGTCTGTAACCATTTCAATTCTTAAGTTGCTCATTAAGATTTCATACCACTTTATGAGTAGGCCTAAAAATGATAATACCTTAATCTGTGTTGCATACTGACTGTTGGCAGGCACCTTAAATACTTCTAGCAACACTGCACAAATTTATGACATTATATGAAAAAGAATTAGTCCATCTGTAATTACTATCACAGAGCTTCAGCTGTAGAGTCCAACTAGTTTTCTACGGTTTGGGTCAAAGGCAGGCCTTTCTTTCCTGGGACTCCCACAATATTTTGTGCACGTTATATATACACATTCATTTTGGAGGTCTCCGTGATCTTTTTCTTCTAACCTCTTTGCTTACTTGGCAAACCCTAAAGCCTCTAAGTTTATTTATTGGTTTCCAGCACCTGCCCACCCCCCAAATCTTAGATGAATGAACGTATGAATCAGTGAAAAGGTAAGAGATGTACTGTAACCAAACATGTAAATATTTTATTTTTAAAAGTACTTAAACACGCTTTCTGTAATTTGACTCCCACAACAATCCTGGCACTATCCGTTCAACAAGCAATCACCAGATCTGGACCAGTGGTTCTCAATGGGTGTCCATTTGCCCACCCCCAGGGAATGCTTAGCAATGTCTGGAAATGTTTTGGTTGTTACAACTGAGGGTAGGAATGCAGCGCCTACCACCTACTGGGCAGAGGTCAAGAATGCTGCTAAACATGCTACAATGCATAGGACACCTCCCACCACAAAAAAAAAATCACCTGGCTTACAATATCAATAGGCCAAGTTTGAGAAACCCTCATCTAGGCCCTCCATCTCTGAAAACTAGTATAACTCTATGTTCTGTGAGCTCCTGTCCAACAATATTTTTCTGATTAAGTATATCCTGTAAGAAATTACTCAGTAGTATCATATCAAACGACCTCTTGCACTCAATCATCTTCCTCAAAACATAGAAACAACTAACCTTGCATGGGAATAGCAAGTTCATGGTTAGATTCCTAATTGCGGGGTCAGGATAAATGTTTGGTTTGCTAACTCTGTTCTTTTAGAAAAGACAAATGGGTGTAGTTAGTACCTGGATACCTCCATGCATCTCAATAGGAATGAATTCAGAACATTCACCAGTTCAGCTGTTTCTTATGATTAGAGCTCCTAGGAGGATAGCTAGAGAGGCCTAGGTGGATTTAAATATCAGCTGTTAAAAAAAACCTTCAGAGTCAAAATGCTGGCAAGTGAATTCCATGTTTTGCATTTGAGAAAACCATACCTGAGTGAGTGGGAGGGAGCAGGAAGTGATGGAGCTAGAGAGAACTAGAGAGAGAGAAAGCCCTTTTGTTTGTCACAACTGAGTATCTTTCTATAACTTCCAACAATGATTCCCTGACTTAGTGGGTGTAGTGAACAACATATCTGGATCCTTTATAACTCAATCTCCAGCAATAAATTATAGTTTTAGTAAGCATCAATTCCAGCAATGCAGAAGAGCATAAATCAGGGGGAACAGAGGAGTCTTAGAGATCACATTACTCAGATTTTCTACCTATTTTTAATTTTCTGGATTATTTATTCACACAAAACATACCTGGAAACCTACTCTGTAAAATCAAAGTGTTAGCATATGAAGCTGTGTTTGAACAAGAATAGGGCACCAGAGTCCTTGGCAAGTTAGCTCCATACTCCCACATCTTAACCCCAGCCCTCTCTGACCTATTAATTCATCCTACTTTGGGATAATTATAATTGGCATGGAGTACTTTTTGTTTGAATGTTTATTTTTGAAAGAGACAGAGAGAGAGAGAGAGAGAGAGAGAGATTGGTAGACAGAGAAGGAGACAGAGGATCCAATGCAGGCTCTGCACTGACAGCAGAGAGCCCAATACAGGCCTTGAACTCAAGAGCCGTGAGATCATGACCTGAGCCAAAGTAAGACACTTAACTGACTGAGCCACCCAGGCCCTGGCATGGAATATCAACCTAATTGCCCCCGTTATCCTTTTTAAAAAAAGTTTGTTTATAGAACATGAGTCGGTGGGGCAGAGAGAGACAGAGAGAGAGAGAGAATCCCTAGCAGGTTCCACATTGTCAGCATTGAGACCAATGCGGGGCTCAAACCCAAGAACCAGAGATCGTGACCTGAGCTGAAGCCAAGAGTCAGACATTTAACCGAATGACCCTCCCAGGTGCCCCTGTTCTCCTTTGGAACTAAAGAGGAGATTAGCCTTTATTGAAAACCTAACTCTTCCAGGTAACTATGCCACCTACTGAACATGCTATCTCATTTAATTCTCATGGAAAATTTTATGAGCAAGGAGTATTACCTTTATGTTTTAAGATGAGAAATGGAAGTGCTGAGAAGATCATTTGCTTAGATTGACAGAATTGATACAGGTTGAGCTGAAATTCATACATGCATATGTTTGGTTCCCAAAGTCTATTTTTATGGTATAATATTTTACCACACTATATAAACAGATTTGGTTACAGCCCTCCTCAAGATGATACACTTTAAAAGCAAATATCTTGTCACTGCCCCTTCATTACCCTCAGACTAAACATCACTAGTTCCTTCCACATGATTTCAAGGATCTTCACCAATAAGTCTGTTTTGTACTGGTTTGTCAATATCCTTCTTAAATCTTGATGTCTGCAGCTCACCAGATTATTCTAGATATGTTGTGGCCATTGCAGAGTCAAGACTGGTAATTTCCTTGTTCTGGACTCTCTATTTCTAATTAAAGCAGCTCCTTGGCAGCCACATCATAACAGGTTAGTTACACTGTA
The DNA here is from genome assembly GCF_028018385.1 of Neofelis nebulosa. Classification (NCBI taxonomy): domain Eukaryota; kingdom Metazoa; phylum Chordata; class Mammalia; order Carnivora; family Felidae; genus Neofelis; species Neofelis nebulosa. The sequence continues at coordinate 34,752,966 of NC_080782.1, read as the reverse complement.
CTTGCAATGAACTCAATAACCAAGTCTTTCACAAAGGACTTGCTGTAAGCCAGGAATCTCACTGCCTTTATTTGTGAAGTTAATTTTTTTAAACCTGGACAAAGGACTTTACATTTATCCCCATCAAAACTTATCTTGGTGGTTTTGGCTCCCAACTGTAGGCTGTTGAGATACTCTGGATCCTATGTCTGTCCTATAGCACGTTAGTTATCTTTATTTAGCTTTGCATCATCTGCAAATTTGATTAGCCTGTCTTCCTTGTCTGCACTCTAGGACACTTATTTAAAAAAAAAAAAAAAAGTCCAGAAGAAGAAGGCCTATCACAAAGGACCTAAGATAGGGCTTGGCAGGAGGGAATCTGTTCCACAGTACCACAACCATGTCTAAGAAATTATAGAAAAAATAGTTTTCGAGTTGAAAGGGACAGATTAGACATTTTTTCTCTGAAAGTTTTATTAACAGGCAACTGAATTTAGAGAAATTAAGAACTTTTGCACATAACCGTAGCGCTGATTTACTGATGGAACTAGATTCATAAGCAGGGTTGCTGATTGTTAACTTTTTTTTTTTCTATCACACCATTAGATGGGATCACTAATGGCCAAGAAGACATCTCAAATTTGTTTCAAATAGTTTCTTGACACAATTTTCTTTTCTGACAACTTGCCCCTTTCTCCTAAAACAGCAACACAAAAAGAAATTCCAGTGAACCGAAGACTCTTGTTCTTATAAGCTTGGTTTCACTCTCACTGACTTATATGGACAAATCCTATCAGAAAAAAAAAATGGCATAAGAACAATGCTCACCCGACATAAGTCCTATATGCAAAATAGGGTCTATTAATCCTATGAAAGGTAAAACTTTGGGTAAAGAAGTGTAGATTTAGAAGCAGGCAAAAGAATATGGCATAAAAGTGTCTGTTGTGCGTAGCATAACTCTATAGACCTGTTAGGAGAGAGAGGAGACTGCTTCCCTTTACTTTGATAGCTTCTGGATTCATAAAAAATATGTGAATGATACAGAAGAGAAAACCCAGAGTTGATTTCATAAGCAGTCCTTGTACCTCCCTACAACAATGGGGGTAAAGCCTTGTGGGTAAAGGACTGGACAGCAGGAGACGGCTGTTCAGTGACCCAGGAGGTACTTTTCATGGAGTTTTTTTCCAAAGGGTAAGAGGTGGTTCCTGTCCCCATAAACTTTGGCTATTGATTTAGCTTCAGGAGGAGATGCCCAGTTGCTTTGAGAAAATTACCCATACCTCATCAGAAGCTTTATATGTATATCTGATAATTTATACATATAATTTATACCAGAAGTTATATATTATATTAATTATATTATATTAACTATATTATATCATATATCATATATCATATCATATCAGAAATGAGGTCCAACAGTGAAAGTCTAAGTACTACATTAAATGTAATTAACCTGAATCTAAAGGATTTACTGAAGTAGCTCATGGAATCACCTCCTGTCTTTTTGACGTAATATACTATGGTTCTTTCATAGGCTGATCAGGTAAACCAGCAACTTCCAGGAATCAGATGAGATCCCTACAGAGGCATTACAGTTAGATAGTCACCAAGAGAATCCTAGGACACGACAGGCAGTGTAGTATGCACTCTGGCTTGGACTCTCACTTTTGCCCTCATTAGCTTTGTAAACTAGATATGAAATTATTCTTGGTGTTCTTCCCTAAGGGCAATATGGAAACTTCTTCTTAGCATTGCTGTGAAGATTAACCGAGGTAGTAATATAAGGGACTTAACACTGGAACCACTAACAAGCTTCTATATAATTATTGCAATAAATTTGTTTTAATTCTGTCTTTCCACATCCCTAATTCACCTAAGTGACTAACCTCGGGACCTGGCCTCATTCCTCTTGACATTGTGTCTGCCACACAGCAAGTGCTCAATAAACGCTCACTGAACTGAATTGACTTGCCCAGTATTAACTACCAGCAGCAGATTCAACTCATGCCAGACCCCTTTGCTGACTTGGTCAGATTTAATTTAATTAAAAATACAAGAACTAGAGCACTAAGGTTTTTATCAAACTTACCCTCTGAAGATTCATTACAAAAACTGTAAACAGAATAGTGTCTCATTTCGTAAAAGCTTATGCTGTAATGTCAATTCTATTGTTGAAAACACCTTAAATATTAGAATGCTCTTATCGACAGTGTTCTGAAGGCATTATTACAATTATCTTTAGCTTTCAAAACTTCCTTGTGCAATTGAAACACTTCTTTTAGGCATATATTGTTACAAATCAAATTCTGCACATATCTATTTGTTTATTTAGGCCTCAAGGTTTGCAGTCACTCACTTCAAAGCCAATAATAGTTACCTTATTGAATATCGGTTTTTGCCATGGAATCTCAACAGGTGGTGTATTTGTGTTACTTCCCCAATGATTTTAAACAAGTTATTTTCCTTCTATTTAACAGATGAAAAAACTGAGGCTCAGAAGCTGTAATAATCTACAAAAGGCTTTGTAGCAGATGTTGCCAGTTCTTTGCTGATGTAGATCCCTTAACCATTTTTTACAAATGTTTATTTATTTTGAGAGAGAGAGAAAGCCCACGTGTGGGGAAGGGGCAGAGAGAGGGGGAGAGAGAGAATCCCAAGCAGGCTCCGTGATTGGTGCAGAACCCTACGCAGGGCTCTATCCCACAAACCGTGAGCTGAAAACAAGAGCCAGATGCTTAACCAACTGAGCCACCCAGGCTCTCCCTTAACTAGTTTTGTGCACACAGATTCCCTGTGTGCCTTCACTCTGGACACCCAGCACCTGTGTCTTTGCAGCCCTCAGGCTGCTGGAGCCATCTTGATCTGCCCTTGGAGAACTGATAGCGTCTAGGAACTTACATCCGCCTGGGTCAGCCCTTAACCACCAAATGAGGGCTGATCTGGACAACCTGGAACACTGCTTCTGGACGGGAATGTACCAGATACCACCCTAAACAGTCACCTCACAGTACTTGATATTGCATCCTTGCTTGCTTTTTTTTTTAATTTCTCTATCTTATTTCCCTACTTCCCTGTCAGCTTCTTCCTGGAACATTTTCTAACAATTCACTTTCATTTAAATCTTTGTCTCAACTTCTGGCTTCTGGGAAACTCAATCTTTTTTTTTAAGTTTATTTTTTGAGAGAGAGAGAGAGAGAGAGAGAGAGAGAGAGAGAGAGAGAATCCCAAGCAGGCTCCATGCTGTCAGTGCAGAGCCTGATGAGGGGCTCTGTCTCACAAACCGTGAGACCATGACCTGAGCTGAAATCAACAGTTGAACATTTAACTGACTGAGCCATGCAGGCAACCCTGAAGAATTCAATCTTTAAAAAAAAAAAAAAAAATCACGTGACTCATAAATGGCAGAGCTGCATTTCAAACCCAATTCTGACAAAGTTCAAGATCTGAAATCCCTACCTTAAACTACTTCTCCTCACAATGAGAGAAGAAACAGGAGTCTGATATGATTGGTACAGAGATTTGCTTGCTGATCCTTTCCCCCAAGCACCTCTGTACGTTCTCTGAGTACCAGCCAAGCCACATGACCAGCCTCTTCTCTTCTTGGCAAGTTCCTCCACAGTCTCCCTCAGCCTCTGACAGTGTAAGCCTCTGGCTGATGGCTGCTGCCCCAAGGAAGTGATAGCCATGGGCAGGACCACAGCACCAGAGGGACACCTTGCATAACCAAATCAAATGAAAATCAAACTGGGCTCCTGTCAACTAACTGCAGAAATCAATCAGTGGTCTATGCAGTATCTACTGAATGCCACTGTGGGCTCAGTGGCAGCCAGTCTCTCATTACAGCCTGGAATTTCAGTCCTTTCCTTCTATCTTCCGGTTTAAGGCATCAGTTGACTGTCCCTATATCAGAGGGTCTGACTTTGGGTTCATAGCAATCCACTCCCAACCAACATGTTGGAAAAATCACCCCCTAAATTCCACAGGGAAGAGTTCTATTTTAGATACATCTCATGTTAATGAAAGTGTTTAATATTCTTATTTTTCATGAAGTTAAATTTTTTAGACCTAGGAATACAGGTTTTTAGCACCCATTCATGGAAATAAGACAGGTCACACAGGGAGTAGCTACACTTTTGCCTTTCACACCCACAATGGCTATAATAAACATGAGTTTGACATACAGATATAGCCAAGGTATGCACAGAAATTAATCCAGCTCTCTTATTCCTCTATCAGAGCTTTCCAGGAAGTCAGGCTTAATGATAGCTGCGAAGAGTGAGAATGTTAGTCGACCGTGCTTATGAAGTTCAGAGCAAACATCCAGAGAATATGGTGCTGGCATGGTTCACACAGGCAGCTGGGCACAGTCACACACAAGCCAGGCCTGTCAGAACATGGCCCCTTGGGGACTTCGCTGCATTCTACTCCTTGCTACATCTGACCAAACCTCCTGATGTGGAGCAGGGCTCTCTGATGGACTCCTGCCCATTTCCCTATTCCCTTGCTATCAGCACAACACATTCTTCCATCACCAGCTATTGTTCAGAACAGCATAGTGCCTCTTGCTCCAACCAAGGAAGCAGCTGGGCCAATGGCTGAGCAGAGGAGATGGGAGGGTAGGTCCTAAATGTTAAGAAGCCACAAAATGGTCCTTTCCTTTAAAAATGACCTCTTGTTAGATGCTGGCAAGGATGTGGAGAAACAGGAACCCTCTTGCGCTGTTGGTGGAAATGCAAACTAGTGCCCCTCTGGAAATCAGTGTGGAGGTTCCTAAAAAAATTAAAAATAGAACTACCCTATGACCCAGCAATAGCACTATGAGGAATTTATCCAAAGGGTACAGGAGTGCTGATGTACAGGAGCACAAGTACCCCAATGTTTATAGCAGCACTTTCAACCAATAGCCAAATTATGGAAAGAGCCTAAATGTCCATCAGCTGATGAATGGATAAAAAAGATGTGGTTTATATATACAATGGAATACTACTTGGCAATGAGAAAGAACGAAATCATGCCATTTGCAACTACTTGGATGGAACTGGAGGGTATTATGCTAAGTGAAATAAGTCAGGCAGAGAAAGATATCATATATTTTCACTCACATGTGGAACTTGAGAAACTTAACAGAAGACTGTGGGGGGAAGGGAAGGGGAAAGAAAATAGTTTCAAACAGAGAGGGACGCAAAACATAAGAGACTCTTAAAAACAGAGAACAAACTGAGGGTTGATGGAGGGACAGGGGAGAGGGGAAAATGGGTGATGGGCATTGAGGAGAGCACTTGTTGGGATGAACACTGGGTGTTGTTTGTAAGCGATGAATCATGGGAATCTACCCCCAAAACCAAGAGGACACTGTATGTTAGCCAACTTGACAATAAATTATATTTTTAAAAAATATAAAAAAATAAATGAAAAAAAAATGACCTCTTGTTTTGGGGGAGGCCAAGGCTCTCCAAAATATAGTGGTCAACATCACCAATTCAATCTCTGATGATGTGAATCTGGTAATTCTTACACATAGCATGTGGCTATCAAGAAGTCAAATGCTCTAAACATTATTTCTCATTCCACAAATTTGCAAAGTTTTACCAAATGATTAGACAATACAGAAAATACCAGTTTTTATTCATATTCAGAGACTAAGAAACTAAGGATTTAAGCAGTATAGCTTTGAATTTTAATTTTGAGAGTTTCATATTTTCAGATGGGTTCTCACTGGAAAATTGGAAAGACCTGATATTTAAGGAAAGGAGCTGGGAAAACTGATCTAGCTATCCATATAATCACTAGTCAGAGTTTTCGTAATCTAAAGTTCAATGTCCAAAGGGGCAGAGAAAACTTGGATTTGGGATCTGCAGGCCTCATCATACCTCTCTATGTCTGTCAATATTTGAAATGATTTAATCAGGTAGGTGGGGCACAGATAAACGTGGTGCCTATCTGTGGGGGTTGGTGCTGGGTGACTGGTTCTTTCAATGCAGGATGGTAGGCAGTGACTGGTACATGGGGTACAGAGTTCAGTCACTTGGGAAAAGGTTAACAAGACTTAGGAAGGGCATCAGCCTCTTAGACATTGGTGTGTAGGACAGATTTCTGACCTTGATGGCATCTGAAGTATATAGCAGAATGAGATCATTCCATCCACAGAGAAAACCCATAAATCAGGGCTTAGAGCAGGACACATGGATGCTCAGGGCTTCTTTGAAGCCACTGGGTTCTAGCTTCTATAGCTGCACAGCTATTTCCCACTGGAAGGGGGTCCTAATTCAGCCCCCAGTCTGGTTAAAACAAGATAACAGATCCCTAGTGACAATTGTGGGATATGACTAGAGAAGTCCGAGGTCAGGATTTACATTCTGGTTCATTCATTCACTCAAGAAATAAATGAAGATCTACTGTGTGTAGGGGAGGGGGATATAGGGAAGAGCAAAACATCCTTCATCGATTTTAAGGTTTGGTGAGTTTTAAATCCATGACACTTTATTACACAGGTACATGGGGGTCATTTTGTTAATCATTTACTTGAAAACAATTAGGTTGCCTAGTTCAAGCCCAATCCAGACTTTGTCACATAATTTAAAACACAGATGTCATTACAACCTCATTGAGAATTGGGACACACAACAAATGTTACTTCTCCTATACCCTGATCCTACCTCCCCTTCCCATCCCCTTGTCCAGCCTTTCGGTGAGAGATTCTATTAACATCCTAAAACATTTCCTTCATGCTTGGGACATGATCCACCATGATTTGGTACGTGCAAACCTGCCAAAAAAATGTAATGAAGACACTGTAATGAGTTAAGGTTAAGGCTTAAGGCCAGTAAGTTGTTGTATAAACAGAAGCAGAGATTCCTGATAGATGTATCTGGTGAAATACTGTGGATTCATTTGAACAGATTTGAGAAATATGAGCCAGAGAAAACTCTGATTTGCAGCTGAGGCTGAAGAAGGGCTCCAGGGCCCTGGCCCTTGTGGTCTGTACAGTTACCACCAGCCAGGCCACCACAGAATCATAGCTTTGTATGGTCAGATGCATCAGATTTCAAAGTGTGTTTATGTTACACATCATTACCGCCTTTACGCTGCTAACTACAGATCATGAGGAAGGTTCTCTTTGGGTTTGAGAATGACACTGTTGACAGCATTACTTCAACACCCATACAAGTGTTGGAAAAGCCAAAACAGGAAGGTGATGCCTGCTGCTTGTGAAAGATGAGGGTCGTGGCTGCTGGGGACTGCCTGATGACAAGTTAGAAGCACAGGCTATGGATAAGCTGTGGCTTATCCACAGGATAAGGAGCAGGGGCTAGGCCTTCAAAAATGCCTTTGTTGCTGGCTCTGAAATGCTTAAAATTCTATATCATATAGAGATTAAAATTAAGGTTTAAACTGAATTAACCCTGGGGAAACTCACTGACTTAAATTCACACTGAGGAGAAAACCATCAACCACAGGTTCTTCCGAAGAGGGTTTTCTAGGGAAAAGGTGCTGGGTGGTTGAGGAATGCTGGGTCCCCTGTCGTGGAGGACGATCTCAGGCAGAGGCTGGCTGGGCTGGTCCAAGCTGGTGCGGACTTCTGCACAGCCAAACATGGGTTAGCCTCCAACCAGAGGCAGGAAGCCCAGTGTGTCCATGAATGGAGGCTCTGGCCACATATCAAATCTATTATATCAGCCTCGTTCCTGTCTACCCCATAACCGGAGACCCAGTTTAGACTACTGAACCAAAGTGGTGGGGATACATTTTGCATACCAGGATTGGCTCATCCCGAAAGAGTTGGAGTCTGAGGTGGAAGACTAGAAGCACAGTCTGTCACTGGCATGCGTGAATTGAATGTTCCAGGTTCAGACTATTCCTGGGCGGTCCCAGCCCTTTCATTTACTAATTAGCTGAGGCACAAACCTAATCACCCACACTGCCAGTTGCTTTGTAGGGGTGAGTCACTTAGCTATGCGTAAGCCTGACCGACCTCCCAGATTGTGCCCGGTGCAGGGCTTTGCTGCTGTCAACTTATCCCGCATACATTTCATTATGCTCCATGAGGTAGGTACATACTCTGGTGATGATATAACATCTGGGGGTATGTCCAGGTCTCAGGGTATAGTCATGAATGTCCGGAGACTACATGGGGAGACAGCCAGGCCTTTGTTCCATGGCAAACCCTCAGTACACAGTAGCCTGAGCCATACCACAGCCACATGGCAGAGGCGGGAAGCTAGCTGTGCAGCCCAAGCTGGGCACGGGCAAGAGTTCTGGAAAACGGTACAAAAGGAAGGAAGCTTAGATGCCCTGCTATATCAGTGTGAGTATGTCTCCTCCCTTACAGAGCAGCTCCATGCAAGTACCACTTCACTGCTAACAGTCCAAGCTGTGTTCTGGGACTTCCCCGTATTAACAGTGAGTCATTGCTGATGCTGATAACCTTAACTAAAAATATGAGAACTTAGAGATGGATGGAGGAAGAAAGGTCTGACAGTTCCTGAAGTCAAAAATGCACACATAATTGGGCTCCAAGTACCGACGATTCTGTCTCCTCAACATCTCTGTGATCCATCTATTTTTTTTTATCACAACCGTCACATTTATATCTTCTCTCTCCTGACCTATTACAATCATCTTCCTCTACATTCATCTCTCTCAAATTCACTTCCACCCTATTACCAGTAGTATTTCCAAAGTGAAAACCTAGCAGTGTTATTACCCTGTTTAAAACTCTTTTAGCAACATAAGGGGATCACAATTAAATAATGTTTACTTGTCTGTCTTCTCTTCTATAAACCATGGGCAATCTAAAGGCAGGAACATAAATTTAAAATTCATCCTTGGATCCATAAACTGGCCAGGAGGAGGTCAAACTTTCACTCCTCACAGATGACATGATACTCTATATGGAAAACCCAAAAGATTCCACTAAAAAATTGCTAGAATTGATTCATGAATTCAGCAAAGTTGCAGGATATAAAATCAATGCACAGAAATCGGTTGCATTCCTATACACCAACAATGAAGTGACAGAGAGAGAAATCAAGGAATCGATCCCATTTACAGTTGCACAAAAAAACCATAAAATACCTAGGAATAAATCTAACCAAAGAGGTGAAAAATCTATACACTGAAAACCATAGAAAGCTTATGAAAGAAATGGAAGAAGACACAAAAAAATGGAAAAAGATTCCATGCTCCTGGATAGGAAGAACAAATGTTGTTAAAATGTCGATACTACCCAAAGCAATCTACATATTCAAAGCAATCCCTATCAAAGTAACACCAGCATTCTTCACAGAGCTAGAACAAATAATCCTAAAATTTGTATGGAAGCAGAAGAGACCCCGAATAGCCAAAGCAATCTTGAAAAAGATGTATGTATGTACACAAATGTATGGCCAACTAATCTTTGACAAAGCAGGAATGAATATCCAATGGAATAAAGACAGTCTCTTCAGCAAGTGGTGCTGGGAAAACTGGACAGTGACATGCAGAAGAATGAACCTGGACCACTTTCTTTCACCACACACAAAAATAAACTGAAAATGGATGAAAGACCTCAATGTAAGACAGGAAGCCATCAAAATCCTTGAGGAGAAAGCAGGCAAAAACCTCTTTGATCTTGCCCACAGCAACTTCTTACTCAACACGTCTCCAGAGGCAAGGGAAACAAAAGCAAAAATGAACTACTGGGACCTCATCAAAATAAAAAGCTTCTGCACAGCGAAGGAAACAATCAGCAAAACTAAAAGGCAACCGACAGAATGGGAGAAGACACTTGCAAACAACATGTCAGATAAAGGGTTAGTATCCAAAATCTATAAAGAATTTATCAAACTCAACACCCAAAAAACAACTAATCCAGTGAAGAAATGGGCTAAAGACATGAATAGACACTTCTCCAAGGAAGACATCCAGATGGCCAACCGACACATGACAAATGCTCAACATCACTCATCATCAGGGAAATACAAATCAATACCACAATGAGACACCACCTTACACCTGCCAGAATGGCTAACATTAACAACTTGGGCAACAACAGATGTTGGCGAGGATGAGGAGAAAGAGGAGCTCTTTTGCATTGTTGGTGGCAATGCAAGCTGGTACAGCCACTCTGGAAAACAGTATGGAGTTTCCTCAAAAAACTAAAAATAGAACTACCCTACAACCCAGCAATTGCACTACTAGGCATTTATCCAAGGGGTACAGGTGTGCTGTTTCGAAGGGACACATGTACCCCCCCATGTTTATAGCAGCACTATCAACGACAGCCAAAGTATGGAAAGAGCCCAAATGTCCATCGATGGATGAATGGATAAAGAAGATGTGGTATGTATATATGTGTATATATATATATATATATATATATATATATATATATATATACACACACACACACACACACACACACACAATGGAGGATTACTTGGCAATCAGAGTGACTGAAATCTTGCCATTTGCAACTACGTGGATGGAACTGGAGGGTATTATGCTAAGTGAAATTACTCAGTCAGAGAAAGACAAAAATCATATGACTTTACTCATATGAGGACTTTAAGAGACAAAACAGATGAACATAAGGGAAGGGAAACAAAAATAATATAAAAACAGGGAGGGGGACAAAACACAAGAGACTCATAAATATGGAGAACAAACTGAGGATAACGGGAGGGTTTGTGGGAGGGGGGATGGGCTAAATGGGTAGGGGGCATTAAGGAATCTACTCCTGAAATCATTGTTTCACTATATGCTAATTTGGATATAAATTTAAAAAAATAAAAAATAACATTAAAAAATTCATCCTCGGATCCATTAAAGTGCTTGATTAAAACTTGATGAAAGACTGTTTTGTGTCATCATCTGCAGAGGTCTGTGCTCACATCTTCCACTGGCACCATTTAAATTGTTGAGGCCAGGAGCTCCTCAGCCTGGTCTGCTACATCCTGCTGAGTTCCAGTGTGGAAGCGGTTTGTGATATCAAGAGGACCAGGTGACACAGGGTTGCTGATATACATGGATGCAGGCTATGGCATGACAGCAGAATGAAAGATTTCTTCTTGCCTCCTGGTGACAGTAAAGACAGCAGCAATCTAGAGCTCTGTGGAGGTTATCTTCGCTTTAAGTATGCATGGAAAGCCTAGAACTTCTTGAAATCATTTGATAGGCACACCATTTACTGGTTACCAACTATAACCATGACTCTAATCCTTGCTTGATATATATCCTACAGGTCTTGGCAACTTCTCAGGGCCCTGTGGGGCCTCACTGTCAGGGTGCGGGGAGGGCTTATTAAAAAAAAATACAATGTTCCTTCCACTGGGTCATTATTTCCTTTTTGTTAGCAATGAGAAGAGAGGTGTCTTTTTTTTCCCCACATAAGTGCTGTGTCAGTTTGTATAAGTTTATAAAAAATGTTCAAATATATGCAGAAAATATTATTTTGAGGATCCTGATTCCTTTAGGATATAGCATCTCACTCCTAGTGCACATTTCTTACATTGACTGGTACCGAATGATGTAGTACCTTTTAATCTGCCGATAAAATACTAATTATGTGCTTTGCCTGCAATCCATGCCACATCCACACACATATATATAATGTACATTATACATAAATATTATAGATGCAATTTACACATATTACACACACACACACACACACACACACACACACACACACACACACATAATGTCCCATCATTAGGGCTTATGCATGGCCTACAGCTTTGAGAAGAACTATGAGTTGCAGGATATGCTTTACACTCTGTCTCTTCTCTTTCTCTCCAAATACCATCTTCATTCCTCAAGACCCAGCAAGACCTGTCCTTTCCACAAAGCTTTTGCTATTGCTAAGCCTTCTATAATTTAACTCCAATCTGTTGACCTAAGTTTACTTCCAAAGTGAATAATTACAAATGGAGTGCTCATGTATAGCACACTCTGGACAAATGAATCATATGCCTTCTGCAAAGTAAGTGCTCAAAAAATAGCTGTTGAATACTAAATGTGTAAAATAGAACCACTCATTGCCTGGTACAGTGTCTGTACATAGGATAAACTCAGTAGCTGAATGAGTTGTTCTCCATGTACACCTTCTACCTACACCTGTGCGCTTCCGTTTATGTTGTTCCTCTATCACATCGGCTATTCCGAGAGTCTCCTCCTGCTCTTCTCAGCCTTTTAAAGTCTTAAACAAGTATTGTAGTTCTGCTGAATAACACCGACCTCCTTCATGAAGCTCTAATTCACTACAGCAGGAGGTGACCCTCCACACTTCACTCCTCCTAAGGAGTGTAGTTCGGGGCCACTATTTCAATTGTTAATAGACATGGTCTTACACGGCAATTCTTTGTGCAGGTTCCTGATCTCTTAACTCATGGTAACTTCCTTGAGAGAAGAATCACTATATTCCTCATAGCCTTAAGTTGAATCTTTGAAAAAAGAAAGCTCTAAAAAAAATATCTATACATTAAACTTGAAGTAACTATTCCAGTGCATCTTCATCTACTCTTTTTCAGAACATCTTGACCATATGTATTCATTGCACAATTTAGACCTTAAAGCTATACAGTTTCTCATTAATTTCTAGAAGTTCCTTATGTCCCAACTAGACTGAAATTCTTGAGGGCAGGGGCTAATATGCTCCCATGTTTGGTTGCTGAGGTCAAAAAGGATGCTCAGTTGTGGACTGACTGAAGTAGCAGAGATGTGACCTGATTTATAGCAGGCACTCCTTTGAGGAATATTTCAAAATCGTTATACACATTTCTCATTAAAAATCATCATCCCAGGGGGCGCCTGGGTGGCTCAGTCGGTTAAGCCTCCGACTTCAGCTCAGGTCACGATCTCACGGTCCGTGAGTTCGAGCCCCGCGTCGGGCTCTGGGCTGATGGCTCGGAGCCTGGAGCCTGCTTCCGATTCTGTGTCCCCCTCTCTCTCTGCCCCTCCCCCGTTCATGCTCTGTCTCTCTCTGTCTCAAAAATAAATAAACGTTAAAAAAAAAATTAAAAAAAAAATCATCCCAGGAGCATCAGTTCTGATGCAGCCAGTTGACAGTTTAACCTGTGAAGCCCCTCTGAAAATAAGGCACTGCTGGTCATTCCTGATTTTGGAGTAAGAAATTGTCCCAGAGACTATGTAACTGGTCATGAGAAGCAGATGTAGAGACTAATATAAGGATGAAAGACAATGAGAGGTGCACCTATTACAACATCAGAGCTAACACAATGGTGCACTGTTCCATGTTTAGCTCTCATTAAATTTCTCCCAGGGCAATTAGACATAATGAAAAATCCTCTCAGGGCCGGTATATTTCTAACCACTCATCTGCCCAAGCAAGAAAAACCCTGCTCCAGGCTTCAAGTGCCAACCTTCCCTAGGCATAGAGATGTGGCATCTTTTACCAGCTCCTAGGTAACTTTTCTCCAAGTAACACTTGCCACATGGCTTCCTCAGCCGTGTCACATCTTTCCCTGACCAAACTGATTTCAAATGAATGGTTTCACGGTGAAACTACAGTGGTAGCAGGTTTTTGTTTTTGTTTTTTTTTTTCTTTAAATTCTTACCTGTATGTTTAGTCTGCCTTATATAATGGGAGACAACGTAAGAACAATTTGGCTGCAATCTGGACCTGGCAGAAGAAGGACTACATGGCCCCCGAATGTCATCTGAGATTCAATCCACGTTGTCACGTGACCACTCTGGCAGAACTCATCAGATAGATGGGCAGAACTGGTAAACACACTCATGTGCGTGCACGCTCATGTTCAAACATGTTCATCTACACCTTCTTATGTAGACATCATACTCATCCATAACAACCCCCAGGCCATTTTAAGGTAGAACCCTGGAGTAGCCACATATTCCAAAAGAATTTAGGTTAGCCCACTAAATTAAAAAATTAAAAAAAAAAAACAGAAGAAAAAAGAAATTTTTTCCTTTGCTAAATTACTTATTCTGTGTAAGTACTGGTAGGCTACATGATTTGTTTACAATAAGCCAATGCATCTTCTTATCTCTGTTACCCCCAAACAGCAAACAAAAAACTATCAAAAAGCAAACATAAAACCAGTTAATGGCGGTGTTTTCTCCTCTCTCCTTATGAAGTTAAAGGTTTATGTCAAAGCTAAAATGTCAAAGCAGCTGAAATAGATGCTCTTCGCAGCCTCTCTAGGTCTAAAATGTAACTTGAGCTCTACTCTTTTAGCTGGGGCTATGTTTTTAATTTTCTTTAAAGATTTCCTTTGCCATACTTTTCATTTCACAGGTTTTTTTAAAAATTCCTCAAGCCTTGCCCAGTGGAGTGAAAGCTACCTTAATGAAGAAAGTAGAGATTAAACTACCATGACTTTGGAACAGCAGAGGCTCTCAGCTGTAATTCTTTGGCTCAGAACCAGGGTCTAAAACCAGCCATGGGAAAAGCTGCTGACATGGAGCCTGCAATTCTCTCCATGTTTGACTTGCATAATGTTGACATTATAACACCAGAGAGACCCAAAAATATTTCAAACAATTATGACTTCTTTTCTATAAATATTTTTAAATTGCTTTACAAGATAAAATAACATATTTTACCCTTCTTGTTTTTTTTTTTTTACTTTGGTGGCCCTCAGCAGCTCACTACTACAGATTTATTTTTAGCTCAAAGGTCAGGGAGGACATCTTAAGGCACTACCTCTGTTGTTAAACTGTGTTTTCCAACATGAGTTGCCCAGTGAGTAGGGGAGTCAGCGACTCTTAAAGCAACAACTGAATGCAGTGTCAGAGCATAGGAGAAATAGACTTTATTTCTTATGTTGGACACTCAAGCAAGGAAAAAAAAATCACGCACTCAAGACAATCTTTTAAAAAGTCTCGTCCCCCTTTATAAGCAGAGTTTACTTTCTGGACAGAAACATCCTTCTTCTCATTCCCTTTCATTACTCATTCTCGCTCCAGTTATTTCTGCTATGAGACATACGTTTGAATGTACTGGGACTTCACTAGGAAGAGTGTATAAAAAAGGAAGGAGACTTATAGAGATGGCCAAGGAAATCATGAGTTCTGAGTACATTATTCAACTCTTTTCATTTGTGTCTTCCTTCACACTTTGCCAAATGGTAACCATCCAGAGTGTGAGAGGTGAAATTTATTTGAAACCTGCAATTTCCGTTCTCAGAGAATATGATTCAGAGACCTTAATTCTGAGCTCTGGAAATAGGCGATGATATCCTTAGTCACGGATGAACAGAGTGATCAGTAGGTTAATAACCAACCTTCCAGTGCAATTTCAATATCTCTCCCAGGACCAAGAGACCTGGCTTGCTTTCAATATAAATGTCCTCAGCATGATTTGCAGCATTTATTTTTGATTTGAAAAGATCAGATGCCAAAACTGTATTCCTCCTAAAACATCCACAGAAAAGTCCACCCAGTTTATGATTTTAAAGCTAAGACCAGTTTCCCATTTGCTGCTACTTAAAACTTACCTCTTCTAATTAAAGCATCCAAAGAACTTATATTTAACAAATAAAGTTCAGTGTTATTTCAAAACACTGGGGGTGGGAATGGGAAAGTAGAACTCACCTTCACTCCCAGAAAAAGCACTGCTTGATCCTGCCACTGCCAAGGTCAACAGCAGCTGCCAGAGATCCATACCTGTAGAACCTGCAATCATACAAAAAGGAGTAATCATACAAAAAACAGTAAGATAAAAGCAGACCATTATCATTACACACTGTTTATAAGCTGGCTAAACCATGAATGAGCTGACATGCATGTCAGTTCCAGAAGGAATCCCAGTAAATCTTTCATTGCCCCAGAGTCTCATATTATTATACTTTTCGTAAGGGCAAACAGTAGGTTTGTAATAGATTCTATTTCCCACGTGTGCTTGCCTCAGGAAATAACATGGACACTAGAGAGTTTCCCATCTTGGCCAACAACCCTAGAAACACTTTACAACAAAGGACCCCCTCCCCCCTCTCCCCCCCCCCCCCCACTTCAATAATAGGGCCAGTGTGGTTTCATGTTAATTTGATCTGGAAATAGAAAAACCTGTCAGCAGTATCACCAAGCATAGGGCCTTGAGCTGGACAGGCCATAAAAGGAAAAACACAACAAACTGCTTGTAACAGTAAAACTCCTCCTGTGTTTCTCACTGAATAAAGGAGCTCAACTAATACTTAGAAACCCATGCTGAGGAGCCATCATGAGGAGGTGTAGCTAGAAGGGAGCAGAAAGGAGAAGGTGAGAAGCACAAGAAAACAAAACACCTGTGCTTCCTGGTGGCCTGCCTAGGATACCCTGCCTGTCGTGGGTTGTTTTCTCTGAAAGGCCCAGGAATGTGAACACCCCCGACTCAAAGAAAGGTCAGTTGGAGGCCTTGCTAGCTATCTGGGTGTGGCCACGCCTTAATCCCTTCAGTTTGATGAATAGGGGAGCAGATCATGCCTCAGCCAGCCCACACTTTTACCTGGGGGAAATAAGCTTCTTTGGAATAAATAAGCCAGGTGTCCACTTCTAGGACCTCTGAAGAGACAAGTTTGGGCTGGTTTAAAATGAACTCAGCACACTGTCCTTTGGAGAGCTGTTGCTACATCTGACAACTAATGCCAACTACTTTAAAGCTTAGTGGCGATATTTTCATAAAATTACATTACTTACACATCACTCAGGCATACCTGATCATCACACTGGGAGCTCCACCGGGGCCTCTATTGGCCTCATTTTCTCTATGGTACATTCTTGACAATAATGAAATAGCCTTTCTCATTACCCCTAATCAGGCTGAAATGATGAACAAGAACATTTGTTCTCATGGGTAATGGAATGGTGTGGTTCTCAGTAATGGCTGTGTAATTCTGAATACGTATAAAGTGTGATATTTCAAACTTTCATTTCTAGATAGTGGATGGCCCATCATTTTTTTGTTGTTGTTCCATATGATTTCACGTTCTTAAGAAGTTCTAAGAAAACACATCTCTACATAAACTGAATATCTTCCTGGGTCTGAATACCCATGTATATGCCTATTGTATAAAGAATGCCCTCAAACATTGCCTCGCGGAGTCACTGACAGAACTGAGTGGCACTGCATGTGCACACACTGCCAATTACAGGATTGCACACAAATGTGAGTTGCAGTTATTGTAGCATCCATGTTTTAGGTTCCTAACCTGGAAGGCTCTGGGCTAATGGCCTTTGCATCGCCCTCATCTGCTTTGCAAATGTGAACCACTGAGCGGCTCTCTTTACTGCTAGGTGAATAGGCTATGTGATCCTAGCTGGAAGCCGCCAGCAGAAATGTGTAAAAAGGGCAAAAATAAGTATGTGAAAGGCTGAAAATGCCATCCTTTTGTTAACTGGATATTTCCTTTTAAAATTTATTTTTAAGGTTTTTTTGTTTTGGTGTGTGTGTGTGTGTGTGTTCGTAAGGAGGAAAAGCATCGAGGAACTGGGCTCTGAACAGTGTTAGTTTTCCTAGCAATCTCCCCATGCACTTAGTGTCAGGTAGAGACACCTCCTCTGGCACTCGCTCTCTCGATATCAGGTTGTAACAGGGAGTTCCAGTTCTAGGCAGGGTTTTTTGCTTCCCAACTGAATCAAGATATGAATAGGTCTGCCTTTCTAAGAAGGCTGCTTTCTCTGGTTTGGAAGTCACATCTTCAAATATTTCAAAGACACTTGGCAGATGCCAGAAACAAGTGAGTTTTGCTTCAGATGAATTGTAGTTGACTCTCTCTCATCGCCAAACTTTTGAAAGCTGCTGCCTGCAAATGAACTTCACCTCTTCCAAATTTTCACAACATATCTCCATAGAACGCGTTCTATCTCATAAAGAAACAAACAAATCAGAGTCCTTAGAGCAAAATTAGCCATACATCTGTTTGCACACCCCTACAGAAAAGGAGGTATTTAAAACTGCTATTTTACCCCTAGGAGATAAGAACAGGTCACTGCACTGAGAGCATTGCATAGGGCCCCAAGTCTCGCTCCAACTAGGGAGCAGAGAAGAGGATGGAGAAGTGTGGCTGGATTCAGGAAGAGCTAACTGCTTCATCCAAAGACTAAAACTCTCCTTCCACTGTTGCTGGCTCAGTGGGGCTGACTCTGAAAGTAGTTCCTTACTGAGCGGTCTCCAGAGCCAGCATGTGGCTGGGCTCATGGACATTCTGTTCGATTTGACTAGAGGCTGCTCCCTTCAGTTTTGCAGAACTCCATGTGGCAGCTTCTAGGTGAGAGGACCCTTCTTTATTAGGTTTTAGCTGAGAGAAAACTGTCCCTAGGAGAGGACAAAGTGTCAACCCACAAAGTCTGAAACTTTAATGTAGTCCATCAGTGATGTGCCCATGTGAGAAGGAGAAAGTACCATTAGTCCCCTTCCCCACCATAAGTCTCTATGTAGAGGCAGGTACTCCAGAGGAATCTACCAAATTGTACCTTAGCCTACTGGGTTCTTATTTTGCAATGTAAGTTTGTAATATTTTTCTAGGGAAAATACCTCTGTAAATTTCTACTGATATTTATGCATTCTTTGGCTATAGCCTCACAGCAAGATTTTCATTTGGGGTGGGGCGGTGGTTGGGTGGGGGAGACAAGTTTCTATTCTTGCATAATGGAACTCACACCATTTCCACTTTCAAAGCCTGAGGCATTTTGCCTGCCCATGCCCCCAACCCCCACTTCCACAAGGGAGAGCTAGCTGAAAAGCAGTGTAATCCAGCTGGTGTGAGTTTTCATTCTATAAACTGCCCAGCAGAGGAGACCTCCAAATTACAGTTAGGCCTGTGATATACTGACTTTTATTCCTCGGCTATAAAACGGTACATAAACACATGAGAAGAGATGGAGATTAAACATGATATTTTTTTCCAATATGTTATAACCAATTCCAGGCCAAGAAAGGAATCGCTTCCATTTTTTTTTTTTTTTTTTTAATCTTAAAATGAGCAAGTAGTTGTTGAATTCTTAGTTCTAGAATTGTGCAGGGCACAATGGAGAATACAAAAGCAATCACAATCATGGTTCTCTACCCCAAGAATTAGGCAAGATAGGCACGTGAAATTATGAAAAGAGGAAGTGTACCTAAAAATGAGAGAAAGATCAGAGTGGGGAAATAATCAGCGACTGAATGACAGAGAAGATTGTGCTAGGTAAGGAATAGTGGGGGTAGGATGTGAACATGCATTATGGGTAAGAGCTCAGATGGTACAAATGTCCTGGGTATGGCTTTGGATCTGATTAGCTCAGGGCAGTAGTTGGAATGAGCTGGTGAGATAGAGAACAGGTTTGAAACTATGAATAAAGGGGAATAAAATTGGATTGGCAAAGGAGGACTAGCCCGAAATAGCATTTCAACTCATATTAATCAGAAAGTTACTAGAAGTTTTGGGATAGGCAAAGCATGTGTAAAATGGATTATTCTTGGGCTAAATCTGCTCCTCATACTTTCCTCATTAAGTATCACTGAGAAATACTGACAAGATATGGTGATGACTGGATATAGAAGATGATAAAACATGTCTATTGTAAGTGACTGAATATATGTGTGGAGGAAAGATGGCGCTATTGATAGAAATCGGAACTTTGGGATCAGAGCTGTTTAGAAAGGATAAGATCACATGACTGTCTTGGGATATTTGGTATTAAAGTGATTTAACAGTGATTGAAAGACTTGTGGAAATGTTAGAAATGTCTGGTAGGAAGATGACGGTAGGAGACCAAAGACTGGGAGAGAGAATGAGGTCATTACTGGATTTTAGAGATATTTACATAGAGAGGATGAGTACCAGATGAATTTAATGTGAAGACTAGACTATTTCATGAAGAACCCCCATATCAACCTTATTAAAAGTAATCCTAAAAACCATGTTAAGCCATATAGGGGAACATGTGTTCATATCTAGTTTGTAATTTGGCAGGGACAAAATGAACCACCACCCACAGCTACCTACACCCTCTGATTTGTATCAAGTATTTAAAAGGAAAGAGGTCAACAGCATCCCTAGAAGAATGATGTTAGCATATTTATATACAGGAGGAATAGCATGAAAGATTAAGGAACTTGTAGCCCTGTTAAGGCAAAATACCAGAGTGGCAGCTGAATTGATAGAAATAATATATCCCCCAATTTTCATTTTACTGAATTAGCTATTCTGATACCAAAAAAGTAAGAGCTGATTAAAAAATCCCTACAGAAGCAGAGGTGTTTATATTGCAAAACCAAGACTCTAGTTAGATAACATAATAAATGTGTACTTTCTGATGCAGGTGTTGATTAGTAATGAAATATTGCAAAACTGAATCGAGGCGATTTCCTGGTGAAGCTGTGCTAAGAACTCAATGCTGAAAAAGAGGCTAATCCAAAAGAGTATTTGTAACAACCCATTGTAATTAGTACTGGGCACTTATTTGAATAGTTTGCATTTGTTCGTGTCATTACCCACTTTTTATAGTGGTGGTCACTTGAAAATTGTTCAGACCTAAAATGCCTAAGGTCATTTTATTTCTTTCCCGTTAAAGAGACAGAAAAAGTTCACAAACATTACTGACCTCACTAGTTTTGCTGAGATTTCTTTCTTCTCAGAATCTAATGGGGAATACAGGATAGGAAATTATTTTAAATGTGTAATGTGTGAGGGAAAAAGGCCTTTTGGAATATTATATATACTAAGTCTCCTTTTTTATAAAACATTAAAATCATAGATCATATGCACCTGCATTAACTAATTCAGTTACCAATTCAGTGTCCGTGGTGCATTGGAAACAGGGTTAATGTAACTGAGGAAATAAGTATGCGAAATTTTGTAAAAATTTCAATTAGTTTAATTAAGCATTTAATTAAGTATATTTGGGACAGGTTGAGACGTGAATCTAGTGAATCTAGATTTTTATGAAATCTAAATACAGATCAGTACTTCTGATGAAATGTTACCATTCAAATTAAGATGTGCTATAAGTGTAAAATATACACGGATTTTAAAGGCTTGGCACAAAAAAGGGATGCAAAATATTTTGACAAGGCCTATGCTTACCATATGTTAAACCCATATTTTGGATTGCTGGGTTAAATAAAATATATTATTGAAAAGTAATATTCCTTGTTTCTTTTTATTTTTTAAATATGATC
This sequence comes from Neofelis nebulosa, assembly GCF_028018385.1. Classification (NCBI taxonomy): domain Eukaryota; kingdom Metazoa; phylum Chordata; class Mammalia; order Carnivora; family Felidae; genus Neofelis; species Neofelis nebulosa. The sequence goes on along the minus strand of NC_080782.1, from coordinate 34,731,884 downwards.
AGTAGAAAATTTAAAATCACATAAGTGGCTTTCATTATATTTTATATTTCTCTTTGACAACACTAACATATACATACTATGGTTCGTATGCTTGTACTTGCATTCAGAAACATTAAACTGTTACAGTGGGCATATATGCTTTTGTAACAAACAATAATAAAAAATTATATTTCTAATGATGTATCAAATCCTGTGGTTATATTTTAAGAGGTCGTCCCAAATGCAGAATGATGGGGATTGAAGATTCACTGAAGAATTAGGCATGATTATTTTTGCAGGCTTTTTTTTTTTTAGGGTACTCAGTATGCCTTAGTTTACCTTTAGAAGGATGACAATTCACACTGTATCTCTCTTTGAGTCATAGACAGTGGTGCACTGATAAATGTGTAACAACTGTCTCTCTGGAATTTAAAGAGAGAGAGAGAGAGAGAGAGAGAGAGAGAGAGAGAGAAAGAAGGACCATGATTGGTAGCATTTACCACTTTCTTTGGTGTAAATACCTTCACCAAGGCGGATTTTAAGTTATCAAGTCACTGAACCTGGATTGCCTGAAGTCACTGAACGTGGATCCACAAGCGAGTACAAACTGGACCCAGCACACCATTGGCTCAGGAAATGAATGATGTTATCTAGGCTCCATGCAGGTGACAGGTACAAAGATTAATCTGCTGACATTGATAGAAGATGTAAGAGACAGGACTACTGAGTGAACCCTGGACACAATTTCATTTGATGCCATCTGTTTTACTGTTTGCTGATCATATTTAGTTAATAATCATTGACAGATATTTTCCCAAGTCTTTAGAAATTAACATCAGCCTCTACCATAAATGCCATCTTTGATCATCATTTACAGAGAGGGTGAGCTTGGGGCTAAGTGCATGTGTTCTGGAGTCAGAGAGAGCTAGGTTCAAATCCTAGCTTTACCAAACCTGTTTACTAGTCTCTAATATAAGGATGATAATCTTATTACCTTTTTCATAGGAAAATCAGGAGGAGATTAAATGAGATGTTCTATTGAAAGCATTTTACATGTATCCAATAAATAAGTTCTTTATTAGACTCTTTCTGATACTAGTAATAAATAGATTATGTTTTGTAATGCTTCCATTGGGTGGATTGGGGTTGGGGCCCTCATCTATATATCATGAAATAGAAGCCTAGGGAGGTGGTAAAGCAGTCAGTAAATATGTTCTTGGGTAGCCACAACATGTACAACTCCCTTCTTCAATCATGCACTTACATCACATAAGGGTCCGAGGAAAATGAAGAGTCATCATAATGTAATGTGTGCATCTTCTAGGATAAAGCAGGAATGCTGCTCATTTTTGCTCGGGTGTACAGGCAATTGTACACCTTTGACATGGATGCCCAGTTGTGGGAAAAAATCTAGAGGCTGATTTCACCTGTAATTACTATCTCAGCTGTTGTAAAAAAAAAAAAAAAAAAAAAAAAAGTCTATGCTGTTGTTAACTGGGTCCAGATCATTTGTCTTGTGAATCATGCATTTCTAGAGATGAGAACTGGGTAGATGAATTCCAATGATAAGAGGCTTAACTTCAAGCTAGGACTTTCCCTGTGAGAATACAAAAGGCAGCTGGGTTATAGGAATTTTGGTATTAAACTCTTCCTTTCTGGAGAAGTGAAAAAATACAGGCCTTTTCAGAACTAAATACTTAGTGCTGCCCCTATCTTGGTCTGCATGGGCATTCTGCTAGGAGTGGACCTTTATTGGTGCATGGGGCAACCTGTCTGAGTTTATTAGTAAGACCGGGTGGCACTTTGCAGTACCTTGACATAACAACTACCCTTGTGGATGGTGGCCAAACTCACCCAGCTTGACTCACTTGGTGCATCCACTGATTCACAATGTGGGTATGTCTCTCACATGAAAGAGAACATCAATTGCATAGGTACGTATTTGAACAGTGCGTTCCTTTTTGTATCATACTTTATACCACTGCACCTACAGAGTCATTTTTGTTTTTCCAAAACAGAATTTGAAAAAGCAAGTCTCTTACTGGATTTCTGCTGTGTCTCTCTCTTTTCACAAGTGGCTTTTTTTTAAACCATTTATTTTTTTTAGTGCGATACATCATATAGAACATGGAGAATATACTTTAAACAAAGTTGAAGAGGTTGGAATTTCTTTCAAACTCTCAGATGGAAATTGGTTTTGTTTTACCTAATTTAATAGGAAATGGATAGGCTGTTGAAGACATGATCACAGTGAGTGAAGTCTTCAAGCAAAAACATTTGTTATCTTGATGAGATGATAATCTGACAATGATTAGTAAAGTAAGTCAGTGCACTAAAAGGACTTACTAACACACCCAGATAACATATAGAGCAAACATTGGGGGAAACTCTTCTTTCCTTTCATCAAGTCCAAAATGAACTTGTTCTTTTAAGGCAAACAAGTTGAGAAACCAAGAGTGAGGCAATATGATCTTCTGGAAAAAGCATTTCCAGAGAAGGTGTCAGCAATCCCAAGCCTTGGTGCCAGCCCGACACTGCCTGACCTGGTAACTCAGGCACTCATTTAATCATTGTGGGCCTCAGTTCCCTTGTCGGCACGCCATCCGTGATTTTGTGGTAAGCCAAATCCCAGGCTGCGCAATGTAATGAAAGCTGCCATTCTTTGAGGACTGCTTGTCCCGACGCTGCCAGGCTCCTTGTCCTTCTCTTCTTTTAGCTGTGAGTAACTGGGGGCAGGAGGTCTGTCTCATGTACACGTTGTGTCCCCAACAACTAGCCTTGGGCCTGACATAGAGTAGATGCCTCCCCTAAAAACTGCCTTATTATTTCATTCAACTTTTACAAAGACTCTGTGAAAGACAGCCTCATTTTAACGTTGAGAATACAAAAGTTTAGAGGAACTTTGAGAGGTTCCATGAATCCCCCAACAGAACCATGCCCAGAGTCTCCAAGGCCTGTCTTCACCTTCCCATGCTGCACCGTAAATATGAAACTAGGCCAACCGAGCACATGAGCAGAGTACCAGTGAGGCAGGAAAGCTACAGAGGGCAAGAAAAAAAGAAAGAGGAAAGTTTGGATTCGAATTATGGACAGGGTCAGACCACAATATTTTCAGTGCTCTGGCCTGTCAAGGGCGGTAATAATTCATAAATGCTGACACAGTAGGTTCTTTAGGAGTATTGCTCAAGGGATATAATATTCATCTCTAGGCCTTACAGCCTCCAAGAGCACCTGGCCTACTTGCGGGTACATTACTTAAGAGCTATAAAGTGTGCGCTTTGCATGACATGGGGCATCCCCCCACCTCCTTTAAGCCTATATATATAAATAGAAAGGAGTCTACTTGGCCAGACTGACTGGCTGCCAGATAGATGGCAGACACGGGGCAGATCAATGTCAAGTCTCAGCTCCAGGAAGTTTATAATATACCACTCCACTCTTCGAGATCAGAGGACGTGTAACAGTTTGGACTTGGACCATTCATTGTTAATAGCTTTAATAGAAGATGTCCTCTAGAACAGTGCTGGGTCACAGAAATATAACGTGAGACACAAGTGCCAGCCACATACGTAATTTCGAATTTCTGAGTAACCACGTTAAAAAAGAAAAACATAAAATTTTAATTAAAAAAAATTTTTTTTTAATGTTTATTTATTTTTGAGGCAGAGAGAGACAGAGCATGAACAGGGGAGGGGCAGAGAGAGAGGGAGACACAGAATCTGAAACAGGCTCCAGGCTCTGAGCTGTCAGCACAGAGCCCGACGCGGGGCTCGAACTCACGGACCGTGAGATCATGACCTGAGCCGAAGTCGGACGCTTAACCGACCAATCCACCCAGGCGCCCCTAATTTTTTAATATTTTCATAAGATATCTTATGTACCCCAATATATCCAATATATTATTTCATCATATAGTAAATATGAAAAGCATTGAGGTATTTTTCATATGGAATCTTTGATCTAGTGTGTATTTCACGCAGCCCATCACAAGTGGCGCAAGCCAGATTTCAAGTGTTCCACAGTCACATGCAGTTAAGTGGCTACCATGTGAAAGTGTGCAGCTCAGGGACACAGACACTGTGGGTGTCCATGTGGCCAGCTCCCTGGCTACCGCAGAATGTATCTGCACTCATTACTGCTCATGAGCAGAATAAGCTGCTGAGAAGGGACCTTGAAACAGTCATTTTTCAAGACGTAATAGTTTCTTAAAGTCCCGGAAAGAAATAAGTCTTGCTACGAAACCAAGAGGCAGGATGCTCCAGTCCTTCCTAACATCCATTTTACACATAATTACCGAGCACTGAAATCTACATACAGTTAAATCATAAACCCTTTGTTTGTGGCACAGAACTGGCACAGAGCACCAGATCTGTCACTGGTTATGGGACTTTCAGCAAATCATTTCTCACCCTCAGCCTCAGCTTCCTTATCTTCAAAACAGAATGTCTGGAGCATATCAATAGTTCTCAGCCTTGACTGCAAATTAGAACCATGTGGGAAACTTAAAAAAAAAAAATGCCCTGCCTTTACCATATATAAAACAGCATGTCTGTGGTGGGGTCTGAGTATTAACACTTTAACATTTGTTATGTGATTCTAAAGTGCAGCTAGGGTTAAGAATCACTGACTTAGTCCAAACCAAATGTGCTATGATGTTTCAGTTTGTGCCAATGGAGCTCATATGCCCCAGGGAGCCTTCCTCAGCTGAGTGGAGGGAGAGAAAACAAAACAAAACAAAACAAAACAAAACAAAACATCAATCTTTCCCATCCAGTCAACCAATAAATGTAATTTTTGCAATAGAAATACTTCTATGCCAACTGGGGTTGAAATACTAAATATAAAGGTAGGAAAAGAAAATATTATCCCATGAAATGGCAAGATAAAAAGAATACATGTAATGGATGAAATCATTCATAGACAAGATCACTCAAGGAATGACGAAACATTATTTCAAAGTGTTACTGATGAGGTCCCCTCAAGATGACCATCTCTGGTTTTTCAATCAAACGCTAATTTAGGTACTTCCCTGAGGGAATTCTACAGATGTAATTAAGGTTACTAATCAACTGATTTTAAAATAGGGAGATTATCTTAGATCACTGAGGTGAGTCCATGTAATTATCCTGTAAAACAGAAGTAATCAATGAGATGTGGCGGAAGAGGAAGGCTGAGAGGTGAGAAATGTGAGAGGGATTTGATGTGCTGCTGCTGGAGGGGACGGCATAGAAAACATGAGATGCAATGCAGGCAGACGAAAACAGGAGCGAAAACTGGCACCTAGCTGACAGCCATCAAGGGAGCAGAGAAGACAGTCCTACAATGACAAGGAATTAAATTGGGTTAGCAATCTTAAGGAGTGTAGAAGCAAATTCATCCCCAGAGCCTCCAGAAGGTAACGGAGCCCTAAAAAGTTTTTTTTTTTTTTTTTTTTTTTTTTTTTTTTTTAATTTCAGCATTCTCTAAGCAGAGAATTCAGTTGAGCCATGCTGTGTCCAGACTTCTGACCTACAGAATTGTGAAGTATTAAATGGGTATTGTTATAAACCAATACATTTATGATGATTGCTTATGGAAGCAATAGAAACTAACACAGTCTCTAAAAGTCCACTAGAGAGTCCTAGGTTGATTTCCTAAACATCAATTAGGAAGATAATTATCCAGTCACCTTTGAAACATGTCCAAGTGAATAAGGGCCTTTTTCCAGAGCACAGAAACTTGTGACTTGAGAGGCAATCTAGTTCAATCAATTAATGATGGATAAGGAATGCTAAAAAAAATTAGATACCAAGTAATCTGTGGCTTTGTCTCCTCCAACTATCCTTGGCCAAGAGCACTTTAATCAGCCAACAAGAATGTGCCAATATGGAAACAGGTACAATAATCTCTCAGAGCTAGGTGATGCTCTCACCTGAAGTCATTCAGTTCCCTCTATTCCAACTCTACGATTGCCAAATGAACTTCTGATTCTTATCTTACTTTCTGGGTTTCTTCTCTTTCTGGAAAACTAACACAATAACTAGCTGAAATGAAATTGCTTGACAGATGAAATGGAGCATAAATGAGTGAACTGGCATTCTGGTATACTGGTCCATCTCCTGAGCTTGGCTAGTAGAAATTGAATTCCTAGAGTCTAATCACCTCTGGGTCATTTGATGGAATTTATTTTTTGAACACATAGATCTGGACATGAGATGATCCCAGGGAAAGTGAGAAACACTGCGCGCACTTGTCTGAATTAGTTTGTTGGCCTTGCTTCTCATCTTAACCCCAGGTCTAACCAGGGAATTAAAAAACAGATGATGTGTCAATGGGAAGGTAAATCAAAACAAAGGTCAAGGTCTATGACAGAATAGCGTAGGGGGAAGATAAGGATAAGCAGCATTTATTTTATGGAAAAGGTGGTTTGGAAGGGGGAAGTACAGGCTATCTTTGCAACATGTCCTTGTAAATTTAACATCTTGGCTCAGGAGAGCCTGTTTTTAGTCCTCTGCATTAAACATTTAATTCCCAGGAGCCTTGTGTTTACCACCCCATGAGACCACAACGTAACTCAGGAAATGGAAATTCAATGAGCTGGCCATGTTTCTCCTAAATCAGTTGGCTGGTGGATGATGACTGGAACAAGCAGGCTGAGCCAAACCCTGACCCACTCACTAATGAATCACAGAGACTGTCCACCTACCAAGAAGTCAAAGAAACAAACACTTCAATGCTTTTCCATTGTAATCTCTTTGGGTGATTTCAGTTTCATATCTTGTGGAATAGTAACACAACATTTATCTTCTAACCTGAAAACTGATTCAAATGAATTTTTTTTCTATCCAACCTCTTGTGATCATGTTACCAACTAAAACTTTACTTCCAAATGAGGAAGAAAAGCTACAGGGAATCCCCAGGGTGGCAGTTTATATAAAGCCTCATGTAAATACTGCAGAACTAGAGAGCAGGTTCCCCAGACATAGGGACTAATACCCATAAGCATCTGAAATAACTCCTGCCCAAATTGAACTCAGCACCTCCTACCTGTCCCCAATCTCATCCCTCATATTCCCTGTCTTGATTGATGAGATTAGGGTTCTGCAGCTACCTGAACTAGCTACCTTGGTTACCCCATCCCTTTTCACAGGTAACTTGATGCTATAAGAGAGTGATTCTACCTCAGAATTCTCTATGAAATGTAACTCCTCCTCTCCCACTAGCCCCACTGCATCTTTCCTGCCTTTTTTACACTTGATGCAGCCTTCCTCGTGGTCTATCTTCCTTTACTTTTAAGGCTGCTGCCAGACAAATCACAAACCTATTTATGCTTCCATGAAGCCTTCTACACTCCCCGTGAAACATAAGTGTTAACTCTTCTGTGCCTCCACACAGACTTTTTTTTAACCTCTGCTATACACAATGCCACAGTCAGAAGATGATGAACCCATTTGTGGAATAAATGAGTTCTCAGTGCCTGTGTTACTATCTAACGCTCTGCAGGGCAGAAAAAATCCCACTTCCGCTATTTATTACTCTACCCCACCACCAGAGTACTTTGCAGGATTTGATGAATGGACAGACACGTGGGTTGGTTTTGCTGGCGAGTATTGCTGGATATAAGGTGGGCCAGAAGCACTAGAAGTTCTCCCCTCCACCCAAGAACATCCACAGTATCATCTACCTATAGTTTCTGAATCTTTAGAAGTTAGTTTGGGTAAAAGAGAGCACAGCGCAATTTTGGGGTTAGAAGATGGGCCCAGGACCGAACTTTGGGCAGCCAGAATATAGTCTGAGGGTGCCAGGTATAGGTTCGAGAGAATTTCACAAAGGGACAGAGGGTCACAGGTCAAAATTCTGCCTAGGACCCACCTGAATGGCTGCGAATGCTGACTAAAGGCTGCACTTGTTTGGAATATGGCAGAACTCAGCTTCCACAGGCCAGCTTCCCCATGAGTAACCTCACCCTCAGTCCCTTCAGATTCCCCATTCAATTTCCTCTCTACCTTTGCAGGAGGGGTAAGCAGGAAAAGTCAAGAGAAAAAAGAAGATGTATCCAGGTGGTTTTCTGCTTTCCTTTTATCATCAGCACAGCACAGAGCATGCAGTGTAATTATTTTCCTGCGAGTTATTTGCCATGATCACCAGGTTACGTTCTTTAAACTACAACTGGTTTAAACATAAGTGGTTTTGCTAATTTTTCTCTTAATCAGAATGTCTGGAAGTCCGAGGTTAGTGCTGATGGAGGGAAGGAGAGCCAATGTGGAAGCCAGAAGCCCAGTGAGAATCCGAGAGTTGGAGGGAGCTCTAAGGACCATGTTAGTCTAAACGTTTTACTTCACAGCCGAGGTAAGCGAAATGCAGTGAGACACCACTGCTGGTTACAGCCGAGCTGGGAGCAGCACCGAAGTCTCCTGCCCCTCCTCCAATGGTGTTTTTTTTTTTTCTTTTTTACAACTCCACATTGTTGTGGAGCAATCACCTGTTGCTGTGATTTCAAGAAGCAAAAAGCCACACTTACCCTCAGCTCACATGTGCTGTCATATGCAATATCATTTATCATTAGACATTCAGGACAAGCAAATCATAACACGTATGGGCATACAGCCACCCAGTTCTTCTGGCAGCCACAGAGGGCTGGCCACTACCCACCCTCAACAGGAGCTGAGTGCCCCCTGCCAGCTTCTTTAGGGTAGGAAAAGAGGCCTTGAGTAATTGAGAAAAAGAATTTACTCATAACCAGCCCTAAAGTCTGGACCAAACTGAACTGAAATTTCTGAAAATAATCCTGGATAGAACCTTGCAAAAATCTATCCTCTACATGGATGCCACAGTGATTTTCCTAAATTGCTGATCAACAGCCTCTAATTCAGACTCCTCATTATCAAATGATAAACTCCTAGAAAGGTACATCCAGCCCTGGGTAGTCTGACCTGGCCTCTTTTTTTTTTTTTTTTTTTTTTTCATGTTTATGTATTTTTAAGAGACAGAGCATGAGCAGGGGAGGGGCAGGAAGGGGCAGGGAGGGGCAGAATCAGAAGCAGGCTCCAGGCTCTGAGCTGTCAGCACAGAGCCCAACGTGGGGCTTGAACCCACAAACCGCAAGAGCCTGACATGAGCTGAAGTTGGACGCTTAACTGACCGGGTCACCCAGCACCCCTGACCTGGCCTCTCTCTACCCTTCCATTCCTATCTTTCACTAATTTCCAAAACCGCCCCTTTCCTCTGTCCACGAGAGGGGACTTCTCTGAAGTTTCCAGACTCTTCACCTCTTTGGCCCCTCTGCCACCTGTCTTCTTCCGACTTCACCCATCTCTGCTACTCAACCCCCCAACCCTCAGATCAAGGTCACTTCAACTTAGATGCATTTCTTCACTTACCAGATAAAATTAGGGGCCCCTCCTCTCTACTTCCATACAGCCTTGACAAACCCCTATCAGAGCAATATAAGATAGCCATGATTTTCCCATCTCTCTTCTGAGATGCTATTTCACACAGTGCCTAGCACAATCCGTTTAAAATGAATTTTGAAGGAATGAACAGAGACACCTGACACTGTTTTAAAAATGGGTATTTTAAGGGGTGGGAGCATGTCCTTCTGTGGAAAGTTCATCTGAGTGCATTTTAATGAGATAAAGTGGCATTTCCATCATATCAGGCATGGTGGGATAGCTTGATTCAGGCATGCAGTAAGGAACCCAAAGCATAGAGAGCACAAAAGCATAGAGAGCACAAAGCATAGCTAGGCTAGAAGCACAAAAAACCAAAGTAATGTTTTCTTTTTCTTTAAAGTGTATCTTTTCTCCTTACACCTGTCAGAATGGCTAGAATAAGACAGACAGGAAATAATAGGTGTTGGCAAAGATATGAGGAAAAAGGAACCCTCATGCACTTTTGGTGGGAATGCAAATTGGTGCAGCCACTGTAGAAAACAGTGTGGAGGTTACTTAAAATATTTAAAAAAAATAGAATTACCATATGATCCAGTAATTCTACTAATGGGTATTTACCCAAGGAAAGTAAAAAAAAAACTAATTCAAAAAGATATATGCACCCCTATGTTTATTGCATTATTAACAAGAGCAAAAACAAAACAAAACAAAACAAAAAACAAGAGCCAAGATATGGAAGCAACCAAAGTGTCCATCAACAAATGAATGGATAAAGAAGATGTGGTATAGGGGTGCCTGGGTGGCTCAGTCGGTTGAGCGTCCGACTTCAGCTCAGGTCACGATCTCGCGGTCCATGAGTTCGAGCCCCGCATCGGGCTCTGGGCTGACAGCTCAGAGCCTGGAGCCTGCTTCCGATTCTGTGTCTCCCTCTCTCTCTGCCCCTCCCCTGTTCATGCTCTGTCTCTCTCTGTCTCAAAAATAAATAAATGTTTAAAAAAAAATTAAAAAAAAGATGTGGTGTATATATATATATATGTATATATATATAAATATGTATATATATATATAAGTATGTATATATATATATATATATATATATATATATATATACATACATATATATACACACACACACACACACACACACACACACACACATACATACCATGGATGGTATATCATGGATGGATCTATAAGGTATTATATTAAGTGACATAAATCAGAGAGATAAATACCATATGTGGAATTTAAGAAACATAACAGAGAAAAAAAGACACAAAAATTCATACTCTTAAATACAGAGAACAAACTGGTAGTTACCAGAAAGGACGTGGGGTGGATAGGTAAAATAAAGAGATTAAGAGTACACTTATCATAATGAGCACTGAATAATGTATAGAAATGTTCAATCATTATATTGTACACATGACACTAATATAACACTGTATGCTAACCATATAAATATAAATATATACCCAAAAAAGTGTTGACCTTTTCTAAGACTTCAGAAAACCTAGAAGAAAATGAAAAACACACATGGACCAGAATCAAAACTATGAAGTGTTTCTTGAACGCAAATTATAATCTCTATTGACATTCTCAAAATGTATGAGCCCCTTAAATAATCAGAAAACTAGCCTTTCATTCAAAGAACAAAGTTTGGAAACCCAAATTATATCTCACATGTTCAGCTAAGGAGTATGCCTTCAGTAGACTAACATTCATATGTTCTGTTTTGTTTTGTTTTGTTTTGTTTTGTTTTGTTTTTTGTTTTGGCAGTTGACAAGAAGTTAATTTGCTTAAGGAAAATCCCTCAGTCAAGCCTTTCTAGCTTTTCCTTGCCGTTTTAATGTGGTACATGCTATAGCCCCACAAACGTGTTACTCCTGTATAATCTGCAGTGTCCTAACTAAAGTTACTGACTGGGTCTTATCTGCACAGTTTTTGTGTCCTGTTTGCTTCTTGAATCTGATTAACCAGAATATTTCTCTTACCTCTTTTTAATATGTGAAGTCACTTGACCTAATTTATGTGTAGAAGCACTACACCATTGGTTTCAATCTTTATATTCTGTGTAAAAACGAAATCCAATTTATATAATAAAATCATTTCTCTAAAAATTTAAGTCACTTTCAGATAAAAAATAAACATGCATTTCTGATATGCAAAAAAATCTGTTTTTTCTGATAATATTTTATGAACTCCAGCACAAGGAAAGGGGGTTTTGTTTAGAGTAGAAAGGAGAAGGATGAAGAAGTAGAGGAAAGAGGGAGCGAGGGAAATTAGGGCAGTTGGGGAAAGAGTGAGGTGGGAGAAGAAAGAAAGCAACTGGCTGAGCCATCAGAGATTTACACCAAAAAAAAAAAAAAGAGACCTGACTCTCAGCCTCTTAATCAAAGTTAAAAAGAACGGCACGCTAACAAATAGTCCGGCAGACATTCCTGAAGTAGAAGCCGGATTTTCATAGGGTTTCCTCTGGGCTTTACCGCAAGAGGTTTTTAGATGCCCTTTTTCATTCAGTCATGTGTGCAAGCAGACCATATTATACAAACTTGGTTAAAATCTGTCAGAAAGAGGAGGCATGAAGGTGGAATATGGTGAATTTCTTGGTCACTGCTTGGCATGTCTTAATCACTAGCTTCTTGGACTTGCTGCTTTCACTTATATACGGCACAAAATCTTCCCCAATCAATTATATTCCCTCTCGTGAGCCCTGCCCCCCCTCACATGCGTGCACGCGTGCGCACACACACACACACACACACACACACACACACACACACACGCCTCTGGTACCAGAAGAGTAGATGAAAGCACACGACCATTGCCTCATATAACAACCTCCCCCCACCCCCCGACCTTTGCCCAGAACGTCTTTGGGTTCTGCCAACTGAAGTGAAGGCCAGGCCTGGGCTGGAGCCTCGTGAGACCCATCACAACATCACAGTAGAGTCAGCCAGGCCAGAGGAGAAGGCAGCCAAGTGTTAAAATTCAACAAAGAGTATGAGCTGGACAGGCTGACGACAGTGATAGGTGTAACTAACTCTAATCCCGTGGTCTAAGGAGCGCAAAAATGAAAGCTCTCAGAGGGCAGAGGTGTCCATCTGCTATATTCACTGGTGTTTCACTGATGTATACCAAGTGCCCAGAGTGTAACACTTTGAATACTTGTTAAATGAAGGATAAATGAATGACTTCCAAAGCATTAGTGCCCATTGGAAATCTTAACACACTTAACTGTTAAATGTTTAACCATAGTATCGACGATGCAAAGTAGTGGACTAGAAAATTATTAGTACTACCTACATATTAACTGGATATTTATCCCACTAATAGGATATTTGGGTTGACTGGCGGGAGGACACAGTACTGAGATTACGCGGGTTTCTCTTTTGAATTAACTTGTAATAAAGAGAAGTAGGTCTCTCTATGAAAAAAATCACAAGTCAGCAAAAGGTGCTACACACTCAACATTTAGTGAATTAGGTCCACAAGCGGCACAAGAGACAAAATAACTGCTTTCTAGCTCTGGAGTTTCACCATCTTTCTTGTTGTTCCTCACATGGTTGGAACAGTCATGATGATTTCCATCACCGAGTGCGGGCTGAGTTGTTATAAATGCAAGGCTATGTTACTAACATTCCTGCGTATGATCAACACTCCCGTCCATACTATTAATACGAGAAGACTGCTCATGATTTGTGACCGCAGCCGGAATTAGCAAGGCCTGTTGTTGGTGAAAACTCCTTTCTGCCTACTTGGCTTTCCTAAGTTTGTATGCAAGAAACCATTCTATGACATCATCCACACAAAGTCCTATAATATAAGAAAACCTCACAGGGGAGCATTCACTTGACTAGGTTAATTAACAATGACTAGATAGGAGTCTCATTAATTGTGAATTGGAGGTTAATTTATTACAAACTCATATTTTGGATGTGTAGAGGCAGCCTTCCTGACGGAGGTCTCTAAAGCACATTTCCGAAGTTGAATTCAGGGGTCCAGAAACACTTCCTCCCTCAACTTGGTGTTCCTGCAGTATTTGTAGCACAAGCCAGAAACACAGGAGTTACCTGGCCATCTTCTCTACCTCCTCTGTCCCCATTTCCTCTGTCAACATCACCTCTTCAGCATCTTGAATTCGTTTCATGCCCTTATCCTCTGTGTTGCTATCACCAAGTCCCAGCCACTCTGTCTCACTTGGACTTCAGGAATGCCCTCTTAACATCCAGTAAGACTCCCTCCAATCCATTTTTTACACAAAAATTATGTTTTGAAACAATTATGATTATGACACCCTTCTGAATAAGACATTCAAATGACTTTCCTTCTCCACAGTACTCATACCATAATCCATTAAGGTGGTCTCATATTTACCAGTTGTGCTTAATAGTCACTCACTCTACTTTCAACTAGTAATGGAATCCAGTGCAAGAAGACATTTCCCAGCCAACCTTGCAGCAAACTGTGTCACGTGACTCAGTACTAGGTAGGAGGATGTGAGCAGAAGTGGCAAGTGCATCTTTCAGGGAAATGAACATCTCCTCTACTTCCCCTTCTCCACTCCCGTTGGCTTGGATGTTGATGTGCTTGGTCACCAAACACATGGATAAGAGCTACCTAGATCTGGGGAACACTTCTGGAAGTCACTCTGCAGAAGAATCACAGAAAATGTGGGTTTGAACACTGGCAAAGGACCGAGGGGCCAATGATTTTTTGACCAGCCAGCATAGATCTTTCTAGCTTATCCTTTAAAGAAGAAGGTCATTTTCACCTAATTTTTTAGGCGCAACTGTAAGGGTGGTTGGAAAGAGTAATTACACAGGACTTGCACAAAAACATAGGCTGAAATTTTATCCTTAATACCTATTTTTTTTTCTTTCTTTTCTTTTCTTTTTTAAAGAAAGAAAATGTACCTGAATGTATAATGTGACAGGGCTTTTTTTTGAGTCCTTTATTTTTTTTACAAGAGTTATGAATCCTATTAGTGTGCTACAACCAGAAGTATTTTTTACTTTAGAACCTGTGAATTGTTTTTTGGGGGAATTATTAAGGCCACAGAAATGACCACCATAGTCAGATAGAAATATTTTGGTCTAATAAGAAAATGGGACAATCTATCCCACCCTATCCCAAACCAAATTTCCAAACCTCAAGTTAGTAAAACCAGTTAATAAACACTGGTTATACAAAGAAGTGTAGGGAAGTATAGGAAATTTGGAAAAGGAGCCTGTCCTATTAGTGTCGTGGGTTATATTTTTCCAGGTTTGGGCACCCAGCTTCCCAAAACCAAACTGTATACTGAGCAATGTATTTTGAAATGGTGCCAGTGGGACAAGCATGAGGCTCTCTGCTTCAAACAGCATTTTATTCACAGATGCTTCATATTTGTACCAAGGAGATGAGCTAAATCAAGAGTAGGAGTATGTGATGCTGGTTTGCAAAATGATTGTTTTTCCTGAAGCCAATCTTTATTTTATTTTTCTGATAATAAATGCACAATACTTATGTAGAAGTTTGGCAAGTATTAATACAATCTAAAACAAATTATGAATTCCCTTTCTGTCATTCTCTTTCCAATAAAATTTCTAAAGAAAGCTGAAAACAGACCCTATACAAAAAGCTGTCTCGTGTTTTTTCTTTTTTCTTCTTCCATCTAACATTAGTGTCTCTTCAGTACCTGCAATTAGATTGCCACTTTATCTAGGAAATGCAGCTTTTAGCAATTCTTTGTTGATTCCAATGAAATCAACCTGACTCAGCTAATATGAACTGATTAGATTGAGAATGAAGTCCTAATACCAACTGCTGTCCAATAGTAATTACTTGACATTAAATTTTGGGTGACCCAAGAAAATTCTATAAGCTTAGAGAAGTTTCAAGTAAGAGGATAGGGAGCTTGAAGACATTATAAAAGAATCCATGAAGGACCCAAGATGTACCGAGAGAGAGATACATGAGAATGGCTATGCACAGCAGCAGAGATCGGATGTCATTATAGTAAATCCCAATTACATGGAATTATATGGCAGCATCCTCTTCCTTGCTGGCTAAAAAAGCATAATACCCTCCTGCCCAACCACCACCACCCCAAAATACAAAAACTGAATATAAAATTTAATGGCTGCACTAATTAATATTCCCCCATATTCTTGTTTTTCTAACTGTGAGTCACAGCCTATTATATTGTAGGGTCAGTCTAGTGGGCCAAACCCGGCTTTGTTTGCTGGCCTACTTACACAAATAAAATGGTGCTATAAGGCTAAATGTTCATACCTCCTGCCCCAATTCATATATTGAAACTTTATCCTCAATGTGATATTTGGAGGTGGGGCCTCTTAGGAGGTGATTAGGTGATTAGTGCCCTTATAAAAGTGGTCCCAGAGAACTCCCTGTACTCTTCCATCATCTGGGGATATAGTGAAAACAGCTGTCTATGACCCAGGAAGTAGGTCTTCACCAGACATGGCATCTGCCAGCACCTTGGTCTTAGACTTCTCAGCCTCCAGAATTGCAAGAAATAAATTTCTGTTGTGTATAAGCCACTCAGTCTATGGTATTTCTGTTACAGAGCCAGAACAGATGAAGACAAATGGAGAGGAGAAGGGAGGAGAATAAGATAGTTTCTTCACATGAACCTTTGTGCTGGCCAACATGGCACTGCAAGTTTACACTTTGAACTTCCTCCTCTGTGTCAACTACTGCAATGGTAGGTAGGTAGGTTTGTTTGTTTGTTTGTTTGTTTATTTATTTATTTATTTATTTATTTATAACTAAGACAGTAGTACTGGAAAATGTTAAAGAGCAATTACAAGCCATGGAAGGCAGATTGAGGAGCTCCAACCCACATATGGTGGAAGTTCCAGGAGAGAATTTAATTCAACTGCAAGAATCATTTTTGGAAAAGGTTATTATTAATTTTATAAAATTAAAAGAATGGAATGAGTTTTCAGATTAAAAACCCACAATACTCACCGAGGATTATAAGTAAAAAGTAAATTCACAATAGGGCATCATGATAAAGAAAAACAAGGGACTTCAAGTAAGAGGCCGATTATCCACTAATGAATTCAAACATACCAGTAGAAGATTTTTCCTCAGGAACAACAAATGTCAAAACACAAATGAAAACCTTTAAGTGTCAGAGAAATAACCATCTATTTAGCATTTGATACCTAGCTAAACTGTCACTAAGTCTTGTGGTGAGCAGGTGGTGGAGGGAATATGAAAACAGTTTTCTACCTAAAGATTCTAATTTAAATAATTATTAAAAGAACTATTTTTGCAAGAAGACATCAATCATTTTAAAAATATACTGAAAGTCTTTTTTAAAATGTTCTATCCCAACTATTCCAGTTATTATACCCATATTTGTTGACCCATTTCTCTGCCCCCCATTTAAAGCCAAACTTCTCAAAGGAATTACATTAGACTCTTATTCTCAATTCCTCTTTGTCCACCTTCCTAAACCCATTAAAGTTAGGCCTTAACCTCCACCACTCCAATGACATAGATTTGTCCTTGCCACTAATGACCTCTACATTGCTAAATCTAGTGGTTAGTTCTTAATCATCTCATTTGATTTATTAACATCCAACATAACGGATCACTCTTTGAAACACTATCATAATTTGGTATTTCGACACTATTCTCCATTTATTCTACTACCTCACTGGATACTTCATCTTGGTCTACTTTGTTGTGTCATCTTCATTTCCCAGCCATGTGACACTGGAATACCCTTAGTCCTTATCATCCACTCTTCTCTACCTACACTTATTCCTAGGTGATTTCATTTGTAATATGTCATTAATATCATCTATATGATTATGTTCTCCAAATATATAACTTTAATTCAAAACTCTTCCTTGAACTATAGGCTTATACATCCAATTGACTAATAATCCCCTTGGGTGCTTGATAGGAATCTCAAATTTATAAATCTATAAACAAACTTTTGATTTTACCCTCTTAACCTTTTCATTCCACAGTGTTGGTCATTTCATTAAATATCACCTTAATCCTTTCAGATTCTCAGGTCTTTCAGTCATACCTTGAAAACCAATCCATCAACTAATTCTCTTAGATATACCTTCAAATTATATCCAGAATGTGATAATTTCTTTCTTTCTTTATCTCCCTCACCCAAGTCACCAATATTTCTTATCTGAATTATTATAAACATTTCTTAATTAGTCTACATGCTTCTGGTCTTGAAAACCCTTATCCCCAAATATATAAGTCACCCATCAAGATCTTGCTAAAACAAGAACATGTCAGTTTTTTTGTTCAAGACCCTCAGATGGCATCCCATTCACTTAGAGTAAATGCCAAAGTGCTTACAGTGGTCTAAAAGTCCTACTTGGTCTCCTTTGACCCTCTCCCCCCACCATTAATCACTATCTCTGCCTTCATCTACCACACTTTTCCTGCCCATTCTGCTCCAACCACACTGGACTCTTTGATGTTTCTTGAAGACCCCATGCAGTATATGCTATTCCCTCTGGGATATTTTTCTTCCAGATTTTCATCAAATAGCCATTAAAATATCATTTCATCTTTGAGCTCTTCCCTGAAAACCCAGATTAATAATAACTCTTATATCTTATTCTTCTCCATAGCACTTATCTTTATTTGTTTTCTGATTTTTATTTATCTCCTCTTACTAGAATGTCAATTATATGAGTTAAGGGATTTTATCTGTTCTGTTCACTGCTATATTTCCAAGCACCTATAACCACAGCAGGCCAATAGAAGACATACAATAAGGATTTATTAGATGACTAAATAAATGGTGAGGAAAAACAAAGGTAAAACATGATAGCCAACTCAAACAAATATTGTTTGTAAAAACAATATAGGCCACATTTTCTACTGATCAAAAACGGTGAAAGAAAATTTTAGATGAGGAAAATAGGTGAGTTTATCTCAAAGAACAATTAAAATGTGTTAGATTTTCTACTTTGTTTGGGAGAAGGATAGATAATCTGTGTGAAATGGGAACACTAATGTTGCTTGATGTGGGAGTGAGCGGCCCAGCTGAGGGGTGCATGGGGTGTAAGGTCAGCACTGATGATGTGGCTGTCGCAGGCTCCTGCTGCCTTAAGAATCAGCACAGTTGTTAGGGGACCCACATCAGGGAAGACTGAGAAGGTCACACCTCACCCAGACTCTAAGAAGGGAAAGAGAAGGTGAGTATAATCATGGTCTTGGGAAAGTGGCAGGCCTCACATAGTTTAGGAATAGATGTTATAGACTCATGTTCTGTGGATGTTTTTTCTCAGTAGGCAGAAATGAGAATCATTATTGCCAGGTAATAACTATATGTATTTGAAAAAAATGAAAGAAAAACCTTTGCATTTTTAGCTTTGCAAAGAAACATTTCTGAAGAGTGATTATTTAAGTTAATACCTAAAAAAAAGCAAGTCTGCCAAAATATGCTTCAAGACATTGTGGGGGAAAAAAGCCCCAAAAGATAATACAATAGAAACATCCTGTACAAGTAACATTTAGACCAGGAATGCAAGGACAGTTCAATATCAGAAAGATTTAGCAATATAATCTACTGCATTAATAATTTTAAAGAGGTAATCAAATGGTTATTCTACCATGCAGAAAACCAGTGTTTATAATTTAACATTTATAATAAACTCTTAATAAACTAGAAATCCAGAGTTTTCTGAATCTAACAAAAATATGTCACCCAAAAACCTGTACCTAACAGCATACTTAAAATGAAACTTTTCAAGCATTCTCACAATTATGTGGCACAAGAAAAAAATGCCTATTATAAAGGCATACTATTTACATGGCATGGTACCTTATAAGGATAGGAAAGTTGAGATCAACAGGGAAAAAAAAGCCTAGAAACGTTTAAAGCATATATATGATCTTAGAACACAACAGAAAAGGCACTGCAAATAATGGACAAAGAATAGAGCTCAGTAAATGGTATTGAGACAACTGGTTTTTCATATGGAATAAAAATAGATCCATGCTTTACACCACATATACAAATTAGCTCCATGTAAATTCAATGTCTACACATATAAAACAAAACTTTGAGAAATAAATTAAAGCAACTTAGAGTACAGGAGGGATTTAAATATAATATAATCATGGAGGAGAAAGCGATTGCTTAAGCAAGGCACAAAATGCAAAATAATAAAAGAAATTTAACTTTATCAAAATTTTAAAATTGTGTTAAAAGAGGTCATGAAAAAAATTAAAATGCCATCAACAGACAGGAGGCAAAAGTTTCAACAATATATTTTTCAATATATGAAAAAGTATGAGTCATATGTATGAAATATAAACACATATATTAAAATACATATACATTAGGATCATACACATTTACACGTTTTTGTAAATCAATAAAGAGAACAGACAATAAAAGAGTAAACAAAGAGTAGAAATAGATAATTCAGAGGAGGAAATCCTAATGGCCCTATAAAAATGATGTTCAATTTTACGAATAATCAGAGTAATGAAAATTAAAACAATGAGATACTGATTCATATCTACCAACCCACACATAATTACGTCTGATAATAAGTGTGAGCAAGGACCTGGTGGGAGTGTAAATTGGTAAGAGAGCACTATGGAGAGCAATTTGTTAGTGTCTACCAAACACGAAAATGCACATATCCTATGATGTGGTAAGCCCACTGATATATACTCCAGAAAAACTCTATTACATGTATCCTAAAGGAAATGTCTAAGGATATTTATTTCAGTACAACTTATTTTTGTAAAACAATTGAATCATTTTAAATTTTCAGTAGTATGGGAATGGATAAGTTGTGATATTTTCATGAGATGGAGTAATATACAGAAATTTTTAAAAGAATGAACAAGGGGAATATAAAAACATAAATTCTGAAAACAGAATGTTTGATAGTAAAAGTAGTGATTGCCAGAATACCACAGTCCATATTTGAAGTAAAATATATGGGGGTACCTGGGTGCTCAACTCAGTCAGTTGAGTGTCAGACTTTGGCTCAGGTCATGATCTCCTGGTTCATGAGTTTAAGCTCCACATCGGGCTCACTGCTATCTGCCTGTCAGTGCAGAGCCTGCTTCAGATCCTCTGTCCCCCTCTCTCTGTCCCTCCCCCCACTTGCGCTCTCCTAAAAATAAATAAATATTTAAGAAATAATAAAGCGAAATATATGAAATTTTTATTTATTTACTTTTTGAGAGAGAAAGTGTGCAAATACATGTGCATGAGACAGAGAGGGAGAGAGAGAAGCCCAAGCAGTCTCAATGCCCAGTGCACAGCCTGACATGGGGCTCAATCTCATGACTGTGAGATCATGACCCGAGCTGAAATCAAGAGTCAGACGCTTAACTGGCTGAGCCATCCAGGCATCCCATGAGTATTTTACAATACACAAATAATTTGTATTTCATGCATACAATAATCATGTTTTATATATGTAGCAAAATTTAAATGTATAAAAACAGGACTGTACAAAGGTCAACACATGGCAATTGTTCCGGGGTAGCAGAGAGTAGGGTGATGCCGAGAAAGGCAAAACAGGGAACCTCAAATTCACCTGTGTACTTTGTTTCTTTACAAATAGAAGCTAGGCAGCACACATGGGAAAAATATTTACTTTTGATGTATTCATCTGGGTGGCAGGTACATGGACACTCATTTTAGGGTCCTGAGTATATTAAAAAAAATAAGAGTATTAGAGAGCTCTAAATCTATATCCCTGCCCAGGGTCAAAAATAACAAGCCCGCACAAATTTATGCAGATAGAAAGATAAAAAGAGGTTCTGATAAAGAGGAGTTTGTGTAGGGCACCCACTCCTGGACAACACTGACAGAGGAGGGTTGGAATGGTTACTCAGGTGAGTTCCGGTCACTGAATCCATGACTGTCACCCCCATATGCACCCTACCCACCCTCATGGCTCAGCAGTTGGCCCTCCCCAGACACAGTGTTATATGACAAGGAAGGGGAGCTTTCTCAATACCTGTTTCTAGGCTAGGCTGAGGAACATTTTCTTCATAGATTCCAGAGAAAAGCCACAGAGTGGACCTTCCAGGAAGAACGGCAAATCACATGTGAGATTGCACAGGCAAGGTCCTGTCACAAGGCTTCCCAGAGTTCTGGTGTCAGCCGTGTCTGATTAGTGCAAAAAAAAAAAAAAAAAAGCATATTTTTTTACTAGCTTCAAAAAAGTTAATTTAAGCACTTCACTCCAGTGAAAAACTGATTTGGGGCACAATGATTAACAAATGGTTCTCAATCTCTGTCCCTGGAAGTCACAAACACATGCACAAGCCCTAGGTAAGCTGGACCTGGGGATCTTATTTAGTCACGTGAGTCACAACAAATCGGTACGCCAAAGCTGGTTCATCTTACTCAAGTAGACCACCGTGGAACCTTCCAGCAAACACTTATTAAAACAAGAACCGAAACATTTTACAGACTATAGCGTGTTTCAGTTGGTTGAGAGCCATCATAATTAATAATACAGTAACAATAAAATGACAGCACAGGCAGAAGCCCTGTAGCGTAATGATCCAGAGTGAGCTTCACACATCTGTGGTTATGTCAGTTCCTGAGTGCAAAAGCACCAGAATGCCACATTCATGGTCTCAAATGATGGCAGAAAGTATCTGGAGAAAGGCCATAATTCATCTTCTTTTCTTGTCACAGGAACCACTGAGAAGAAACTCAGAAGCTCCTACTGAGAATTCCTTAGAAAGAGAATCAGTGGCTTAAATAAAAGGATTTTACTCTTAAAAAAAAGATATTCCGAATAGGCTTCCTTTTATATTTCATGTATGCAGAAGTATTTTCCTTATATATTTATTCTGCATGTCATATAATAGTATCCTTCACAAACATTTCCCATAGAGTTGACTAGCAGCTTCAACTGCTTCCCTAGAAAACACTCCAGCTATTCCTCTCATTAAAAGAGACGAAAAGCCAAGAGGATAGGTGACTGACTTAGTTTGTGCCAACAATCTATCTCTGAATATGACAGAGCTTGTGCAAAACAGGCACTCCTTATACGTTAATAAAAGATTGGGCACTGGTAGTCATTTCTAGAGCCCCAACTGAGTTGCATCAGTATTTAGAAAATTTAAAAGTCTGTGATTTGACATCTAATTATTTCCCAGTCTGAAAAGATTTTATTTTTCATGTTCCAATGTGGTCCCCGCCTTACAGCAAAAAGGCAAAGTATGCAATAGATAACACCGTATGTGCCACTCTGAGTTCCATCATGGCTCTGTCTTGCCCCTTCAACTAAACTGGCAACATCTGTTATTCTCTAAGACAGTGTGGACATTTCCTTCCATGTCAGTCATTTCAGAGGTAAGTGCCCCCACTCATTCACAAATGTTTGACTGTCTGAGTCTTCCTCATTATCATTTCTAAAGCTGAACATCCACATGACAATTTCACCTCTTTGATCACAATTTTAATTGTTGTAAGTTGTAGCCTGTTTAGTGCTAATGTTACATTAACTTGTTGCAGGTGAGGAAGGGGGGCGCGCGCGTCATAGGGAAGGTGGGCTGAAGAGTCCCTCCATTTGTTCACTTTTTTTTTGGTCGTGAGAATGAAGTTTGGCTCCATTTTTAGTTAATAATGGGATGTTTTTAAATCATAGAACCAAAAAAAATCATAGATCTTATATCTCAAAGATGAAGGGATGACAAGAGTGAATGTATTTCATTAACTCAGCTTAGGCAAGGGGGGTATTTCCACTATGGATCTGAAACCAGCTGAGACCTCAAATGGAGCAGGAACTGAGTGACCTACCACAAGTTAGGCAGTGTCTGTGACACGGGCTTCAGTTAAACACAGTGTGGAACACTCACTCTCATGAAGGCTGTCAAATTCAAAACTTGCCAGACAGATTCACCTTCAGGACTCAGACATCTTGTAGTTGTAGGGAATGAGCTGCCTTAACTGTTGGCAAAGACACACAGCCTTCCAATCTTCAGCATTGCAGATAGTAAGAAGATGGCCAGAATTTTAACAAGAGAAATGTGTACTGATGTATATACTTGAATATACATGTCCTACAGGGTTTATCAGCTCACTGTGATCTGCATCATCATGAGATATTGTTCCTAATTCCACAGCTGGATCACCAAACTAAATCCCATTACAATGAAACTCCACCGAATTGTTCCACTTAATTTGTGCTCTAAACCGATACTACTCCTTTGAAATACACTAATCTGTGAAGAGGTCTTACTGTAATCACATACAAAAGTGGATCTATTCCCTTTGTTCATTTTGGGGATGATTACCACACAGTCCCTGTTGTCCAACTCTTCTGTCTCCAATTCATCATTTAATTTTCCGCCAGGAATTGAAAGTGTATCTCCAAACATGAAATTTTCTTGTTTAATATTCTTTAATGACTTCCCTAAGGACCCTGAGTCCTTGCTGACAATCAAGGCCCCAAACAACTTGTCCTGGTCTATTTTTTTTTTCAATTTTTTTTTTTAACGTTTTATTTATTTTTGAGACAGAGAGAGACAGAGCATGAACGGGGGAGGGGCAGAGAGAGAGGGAGACACAGAATCAGAAGCAGGCTCCAGGTTCGGAGCCATCAGCCCAGAGCCCGACGCAGGCTCGAACTCACGGACCGCGAGATCGTGACCTGAGCTGAAGTCAGCCGCTTAACCAACTGAGCCACCCAGGCGCCCCTGTCCTGGTCTATTTTTAAGCTATATTCCCCTCTATACTCAACTTCTTTAACTTTGCTGTATGGACTGGCTCAAACTCTTAGTTGATAATGTTCAATACTACTTGGCATACCCAGCTATTTCTCTCCACACTTTAGCTCTTTTCATCTTGTAAGATCTACCAAGCTTTCCAGGCCTACCCCGCCTGTCATGAAAGTTGTCCTCAGCTACCAAATCAGGAGGAATTTTTCTTCCTCTGTAGTTCCAATGTATTTTCTTTGTCACCTGAGCTCACTCAGGTTACCACAGCCTGTCTATGACAGTGAGATGTACGCTGTCTTCTCTTTACCAAACTATCAATGTCCTTTGGACAGGAGAGACTTACTGAATATATTTGCTGTTAAACTGACACTGCTTCATATTGGAAAAGGTGCCTGATAAATGTGATCATGTGGGTCACAAAAAAAAATCTACTTAAAAATGATCTAGAGCTTTTCAGTTCTGCCCCTTCATTCCTCAGTGCCCAAAGGGAAAGAGATCTGACATTTGGAAGCAAGACCTCATCTCTGCCTCCTCCATTATCTTGCATAATGTCCAGAAAGTTATGAGCCCTGATAAAATGTTATTTTTCTCCTCCAGTAAAGGAGGCTTGGTTGAACGAAAACAGAGCCAATCTCACTACAAGGAGGCACATCTTTGGGTTTTGATCCTCTTTCCTCTGAAGGGACAAATAACCTTGTGAGTGAGAAAAGTTGCCCAGCCAGCAGCCGCAATGACAACCCACCTTGGCAGCAGAAAAGAGTGATAATTAGACACCAATTTCTTTTGTAGGATGAGTAGTGGGTGGGTTTTTTTTTTTTTTTTGCCTTGTTATTTCAAGATCAAAGAAAAAATTTTTTTAAATGTTTATTCTTGAGAGAGACAGACAAAGCGCGAGCAGGGGAAGGACAGAGAGAGAGGGAGACACAGAGTCTGAAGCAGGCTCCAGGCTCTGAGCTGTCAGCACAGAGCCCTACACGGGGCTCAGACTCATGAAGTGCAAGATCAAGACCTGAACCAAACTGGACGCGTAAACAACTGGGCCACCTAGATGTTTCCTGAGAAAAATGTTTTTATATTTAGCAGTTTTATTTTGATCACCATAGTTAATATTATTGCCAGGGTGAAAACGTGGTAAAAAGATGCTAAGACTGAATTTATCTGTATTTACATTGTCACTTTTAAGCTTCAAATAGGAAATGCCTTTGATCAAGATTTTTCAACAGATTGCTGAAAACAGAAAGTTTCTTCTGCTAAGTACTAGCATGCATAAATTTCTTACATAATACATGAGAAAAAAAATTTTTTTTGATATATGGATGTTTTTTTCTTGTGTTGACAGAAATTTGGCAGTTACTGTGCACCACCCTTCACACAAAAAGTGGCTCAATCAACCACTGGCCTTTTCTTATAAATCTGGTAATCTGTGTCCCCTTAATAGAGTAATTATAGGGATGTTTTCCTATTTTCAATACAAAACTATGGAACAATGGAGTGTTTATTTTGGCCCAATGACTTTGTACAAAGGTCCCATCTATGATCTCCCTTCAAAATCCTGCTTATAAATTCCTAACACCCAACAAGTCAACCTGAGAAAAACCATGATTTTAGTCTTTCCTTCTGGCCAAAATCTTTAATTTGGAGAATGCAAATAAGACTTTCAAAATTATTTTTGAGCAGCTGAGAGAACCCATGAATATGCCAAAACCTTTCAACCCAAACTATTTCCAAAAATTATCTGCTTGTCCCATTTTTGATTCAGTTAAGAATTAGAGAAGTACATTTTATGTAACTACAACTCTCCGCCCAAGTAACATCTTCACTTTTAAAAAGAGAAGTCAGTTTTTTCTCTTCCTTTATTACAGGTTTTCCCAGCAAAGCAAAACAAAACAAAACAAAATTAAAACAAAATTAACTTAAGTAATATGAAATATATGTGCCAAAAGTGTCTTCAGTGATCTTTTTAACTAGACAAGCTCTCTGGCAGATGAAAATCATTAGCAAGCAAAACTGTAGAGCTTTTAAAATGTGCTGGAAAAGTTTCAGAGAAGATATACAGCATAAATAGCTTTATAAACCTGAAGCAAAATTCTAAATCACACCTGGTATATCAGTTGTGTGAAAGGCTTAGGTTAAGAAACATGAATTAAATCTTGAGAGACACTGGCCTCAACAACATTACAGCCTAAAGGGAACCTGTATCCAAGATGCCATCCTTTAATTGAAAAACATCAATATGTGTGTTCCTAGTGCCCACTGTTGCACATGTAGAGAGGTATGGGCTGGAGCTAAGGCAAAGGCACCTCAAGCTAAGGCAAAGGCACCTGATATTCTTGCAAGAAGTTTTCTTCAGGCAAAGAGTGCAATAGGACTGCAGGCCATTTCCCTCAGCACCTAGCCACTCACACATTCAATTTATCATTCAATAAACATGTGGGAGTGCCTATCATATGCCACACAATTTCCAGGGCCCTCCAAATCGGTGATAAAGGTCTCCTATTTCATGGAAGTGACATTCTAGTGAAAGAAAATTGACAATAAAAAATAAACAAGTAAGCGAGAAAAGAACTATTAGACGGAATAAATGCTATAAAGAAAGCATAACAGGGTGATGGAAATGCGGGTGGGGGACTTACTCATCTAACTGGGACCACAGAAGATCTTTCAGTTGAGTTGAGATTGGATGACAAGAGGAGTCAGCTATGCCAAAATCTGAGCACAAAGCATTCCAGGCAAGGGAATAGCCTGGTGGATGAGGTAACAGAAGGAAAATCAGTGTGGCTGGAGCTTAGTCCTCAATTCAATCACCTATAATTGTGCACGCTTATGTCACTGCAACATGTTCTTCAAACCTGGGGCAAAACAAGGAAACCTAAAGACAAAAACATACCCATGCCTGTAAAACATGAAGAGGTCTTAGGGTCTTCTGGACACAACAACAACCCTAAGAACCTTCATGTCAAGAGCTTGACTTCATTCCAGTTTGTTTTCCAGTACTGATATATTTGACCAGTTTCTCATGGTTGAAGGCAACAGAGAGAGCATGCAAGGCTAGCAGGACTGAGAAGTGTAGGATGTGGCTTTGAAAGGAACCATAACTGCTTATTTCCTGGGACCTCTGACCAAAAAGGAAACACTTTTCTTGATTCATCAGGAGATTTGCATAAGATCACAAGATCTCTTGTGGTACAGTAATCTCTCTCTTGCTTTTGACTCTTTATTATGTTCTCCCTTGTATAATAGTTATTTTAGTATTGTCCTCTTGCCATTGTTAACCTGTAAGTGACTTCCTGCCAGAGATGGTCTTACTGATTGTTCTCTGAAGTACTGAATACAGTGCCAGGCACATAGGGATGTTCAATAAATGATAAATTCCCTGGGGTTGGCTTTGGCTTTTTTAGTCCAATATTCCAATTATAGGTACAGTAATGGTATCCAAATAATGTAATTGTTTTTGTTTTGCTGTATATGTAATAAATCCTTACGAACTTCTGTGCTGACATAGTACAGATGGATTCCCAGTAATGCTTTGGCACAAAGTAGATAATGTTGCTTGTTGAATGTATGCATGCATGTCTGAGTGGGCAAATCTATGAACAAATTCCAGCAAGAACAACTGTACCCAAGGCCATTTTATTCAATCAGCAATGGGTTCCACTGTATGTTCAGCAGTAAGTTAAGTGCTGTAGAGACAATGGTGAGTAAAACAGATGGTCCTGCCCTAGTGGAGCTATTGGTATGGTAGGGAAACATATTGAAGATATCACACATGTATGTAATTATAAGTGCTATGAAAGGATGATGATCAGAGAAGCGTTCTTTGAAGGCTACCTGAAAGACATGGTCAAGTTTATTCAAAATTCAATGCCATAATCATGAAGTCTTTTTAGGAACCAGGCCTGTAGACATAGAGCAAGTGGTCAAGAGAGATGACAACTGATGGTAGCTCAAGTTGCCTCTGGTAACCAGGGATGGGTTACTGAGAAAATATTTGGAATCTTCCATTTTGCCCATCTTTAAAATTAAACTCAAACTTTTTATGTGTCCGGATGGTGTGTGGTCTTGTTTAAAGACAGAATATACCAAGCAACCTAAAATCGTCTTCTGCAGGCATTCTTTACTGTACCATGATTCCTTTACTAAATGCTTTAAATATAGCAGCTCAGCTATTTTTCTGAGGTAGACCAGGAAAAATTGAAATTTATTTTATGAGCAAAAAAACAATGCAGTGCCCTTGTTCTCCCATCATTCAGGAAAAATAGCTAAGTGAAATTCTGGTCAAACTTTCCAAAAAGCTTTGGGCTGAGGACAAGCATGGAAAAATTCAAGCCCAAAGGAGAAATTTCCAGAAATTTAGAAGCAAGTGAAAACAGGGGGTTACAACAGTTCAGTACTTGCTGCCAGGAACAAAGTATATACGATATTATTTATTGCTGAAAGCTTTTCAGAGAGGCAGCATCTGGTTTCAGTGAGGTCTTGCTTTTTCATCCCATCCAGCAGCTGGACTGAGCACTATGGCACAAGGAGATCAACCAATTGGCCAAGGTGACGCAGCGAGTCAGTGACTCTTTCCAGATTAGACCACAAGAGCCTCTGGCTTCTTGAATGCCAAGAATAAGTCACATGACAAATGGAGAGTTTAGCACATTTTATTGACTCCAAGTGGATTCTTCAGCTTTAATTTTCTATTTGTGTTTACATTTTCAGAGTCCCAAAGAATAATTCTTTCTCCCTTTTCTCCAGTGGACACATCAGATATCAACTTGGTTCTCTGTGAATGCCAAAATTCCCCACCCCCCTCAACTAGGAATTATTCATCTAGGCTGAGTGTGCTAATGGCAGGAAAAGTCAGAAATGGTCATGCAATGTTCCCCTCACACTGGAAAGAGGAAGACGGAGATCGAAAGGCTGGCTAACTCTGAGCAGAGAAGCTGGGCACTCTGCTTTGGTCATTCCAAATGTGCCTCTCTGAGGCAGGGGAAACACTGAAGAAGGTAAGCTTAATCTTCCAGGAGAAAGTGTCATAAGCTTTTACTTCTCTGTGAGTCTTTTTCTCTACCAGTGTTATTTCTCACAGAGCCCTGGCAAGAGAAAACACATCCCTTCATTCCTTCTGCATATGTCTTCCATACCAACAGGAGAAAAGGAGGCTCTGTTTCCTAAGCATATGTGTTTCTCACATCCCAAGAAGACTGTAAGGGAACAAACAAGCAACAACATGCACACACACAAAATACATTTAATAAGAAATTTCAGCATTAATATAATCGCCAGTGTAGTACTTAATTATTCTAAGAAGCAACTTCAGCTACCATCAGTTGTCATCTCTCTTGACCACTTGCTCTATGTCTACAGGCTTGGTTCGAAATAATGGCACAGACATCGCCTAATAGTATCAGTACAATAGTATCAGTACAATTAATTAATGATTAATATTATTACTAGTTTCATGAAATCAAAAAAAAAACATTTTTAGGGAAAGAAAGGGAGGGGAGGGCGGCGAAGGGAAAGGATTTTCACCATTTTTTTTTAATGTCTAAACTTTTAGATGTAATCGGAGAAGACTAGAGAACTGAGCCAGTTAGTTGTGTGCATGAACTTGATGTATTGTGAAATGATCAAAAGAATTTCAGGGAGGGAATAAACCCAATCTGGTTATCAGACTCTGCAATAGCAATAGGGCACAGCATCAAGAGAAACCTTGCAAGCTTTTGGAGTACCCAGCGATGCCCAGAAGGCACGCCATTTTAATAACGTAAAACATATGTCTACTCTATGGCAGCAACCTAATTTCACTTCAAATTGGAACGAACAATACCACTAAGAAACATCTGACAATTTCAACACAATAGGAGTTGGGGAATTTTTACTCCAAACTTAATGCAGATGTCAAACACAATATGAATAGAACATCTCACTTTGTTTCCTTTACATCACAATCTTCTCTTAATTTGAACAGACGAAGTAATTTCTGACCAGAAAGACGTGATGACATTTCAAGCATAAGGACTTCAGTTTTGGCTTACAGACATCTTCTATCCCCCTTTGGCTTATTATTACTCGAAGGGACAGCCACAATACTATAAATATTGTACTCATTCATTCGGCATTTATTGCGTGTCTATGACCTGGGTACTAACCGAGGCCCAAAGGTTAGAGTCATAAACAACACAGACACATCCCTGCCCTCCTGGAGCTTCTAACCTGGCAGTTCGCTCTTATTTCAAAGTTCAGTTATTGTTTCGAGAAAGCTCAGTTCAGGTTTTAAAAAGGAAACCTTCATCTAAAGACAATTCTTAAGTTATCACTGTCTTTCCAAAACATATTTTTTCAACCCTCCAATTAGTCCATTGATGTTAAACTCCCAGTTATGGTCATTCTTAGAAGAAAGAACTAGGGCATGATTAAGGGTTCTTTTTCTTTTGAGAAGATGAGCTCCTAAATTATAGATGTCTAATGAGTTAACCAGTAGGTTCAACTGCTACATGTCAAACTAAGAACTGTCACAAAAGCCTGGACAGGTTGCCTGAAAAAGATGCCTCCAAATAGTAAATGTAATCCTTTCTGGGCCAAAAACCCTGAATGGATTCCTTAGCAAGTGCCGCTGAGTAATTACACATTTTGGCAATCCAGTGCAAACAGCCAGGTTAAGTTTGCCCCAGTCCTGTCCACGAGATCCTTTGTTACAACAGGGCTCAATCTGACCAAAGGGATGCCCAGGCAAATGGCTAGGATGTAGGTCACTCTGCTTCAGCATGAGTTTCCACCTTTTGCTGATGAGTGCTAAGGTGTTTCAAAGCTACGTGAGCACACCTATATGTCTCTTCTTAGAAAACAACACAAAACAAAAAAATAGCCATTTTATATTGGAGATTTCTTCTACCTTACCTTTTTTAGCTTTCTCTCACTGCCCCCTCCCCTCAGCCTTGCCTCCTTTCCCCTTATCATTTCTCTCCTACTTCCCCGGCAACAGGGTGAAACACTATTAGAAGCTCGTTACATTTTGTGAAGCTCTACAAACATTGTATGTTGCCCGAGAGGACCCTGAAGCCCAAGGTCACACAGTGGGGAAGCAGCCGACCCAGGATTCCAGGTAGCCCATCTGATTTCAGAGTCCTCAATTCCTGGACCATACTGCCTCTTTAGGAATTTTTGGCTTTAAGTCTTTATGATAAAGACGGACTGTTTCTAGGCATTAAGAGTAGCAGTGAAACATAAGAAATTAATGTTAATCTCTGCTACACTTGAGAAAAATCTAACAAATTCACTGAAGTGCTTTAAAGGAAGTAATTAAGGGGACAATTTATTAAGGTTTTACATCTCAATTGCACCAGTTTCAGGTCTTTTTTTTCCTCCAGTTTTATTGAGAAATAATTGATGTACAGCACTGTATAAGCTTAAAGCACACAGCATGATGGCTTGGTTTATAGATACTGTGAAATGATGACCATAAGGGGTTCCATTAACAGCCAGCCATCTTCTCATATGGATACAATTAAAAAAATGTTTCCCTTATGATGAGAACTTTTGGATTTACACTCTTCATAACTTTCCTGTGGATCAAACAGTAGTGTTAGTTTATATTCATTATGTTGTGCATTACATCTGTGGTACTTATTTATTTTATAACTGCAAGTTTGTACCCTCTACCACCTTCCCCCTTCCCCCTCCCCTATCCCTCACCTCTTCTTTCTACGAGTGTTGTTCTTTTGCTTGTTTTAGATTCCAAATATAAGTGAAATCATACATACATACAGGACAAATACTGTATGACTTCTCTGACTTCTTTCACTTAGCATCATGCCTTCAAGTTCCAAGCATATTGTCCCAAATGGTAGGATTTTTTTAATGGCTGAATAGTGTTCTATTGCATATCCTAATTTCTTTTTCCATTCATCCATTGCTGGACACTTAGATAGCTTCTAGGTCTTGGCTATTGTAAATAATGTTGCTGTAAACATGGCAGTGTACATATCTTCTCCTATTAGTATTTTTGTTTCTTTTGGATACATTCCCAGAAATGGAATTACTGGATCATATGGTAGTTCTATTTTTAATTTTTTGAGAAACCTCCATCCTGTTTTCCAGAGTGGCTGCACCAATTTACAATCCCACCTACAGTGTAGTGGGCCCCCGCCCCCTGCTTCCTCCGCACCCCTGCCAGCATGTGTTATCTCTTTTTTGATAATGACTATCCTAACAGGCATGAGGTGATATCGCATTGTGGTTTAATTTGCATTTTCCTAACAACTAGTGATGTTGAACATCATTTCATGTACCTGTTGGCCTTTGTGCATCTTCTGTGGATTCAGGTTCTTTGTTCATTTTTTAATTGGGTTGTTTGTTTATGCTATTGACTTATAGGAGTATTTTATATATTTTGAATATTAACCCCTTATCAGGTATATGGTTTGCAAATAATTTTTTCTCATTCTGTAAGTTGTTGTTTCACTTTGCTGAGGGTTTCTTTGGCTGTGCAAAAGCTTTTAGTTTGATGTAGTCCCATTTGTTTAGTTTTGCTTTTGTTGCTTATGTTTTAGGTTTCATGTCTAAAAAATCATTACCAAGACCCATGTCGAAGGCCTTTATTCCTATGCTTTCTTCTAAAGTTTCATGAGGTTTCAAGACTTACATTTAAGTTAATCCATTTTGAGTTAATTTTTGTGAGTGGCATTAAAATATGGGTTCCATTTTCGGGGCAACTTTGGCTCAGGTCATGATTTCATGGTTCATGGGTTCAAGCCC
The DNA here is from genome assembly GCF_028018385.1 of Neofelis nebulosa. NCBI lineage: Eukaryota > Metazoa > Chordata > Mammalia > Carnivora > Felidae > Neofelis > Neofelis nebulosa. The sequence goes on along the minus strand of NC_080782.1, from coordinate 34,699,086 downwards.
TGCATTGGGCTCTAGGCTGACAGCTCAGAGCCTAGAGCCTGCTTTGGATTCTGTGTCTCCCTCTATCTCTGTCCCTCCCTGGTTCATGCTCTGTCCTCTCTGTCTCTAAAAAATGAATAAACATTAAATTTTTTTTTAAAATATGGGTCCCATTTCATTCCTTTCCATGTGAATATCCAATTATCCCAGCATCATTTATTGAAAAGGTTATCTTCTCCATTGAGTGTTCTTGGCTTCCTTGTCAAATATTAGTTCACCGTATATGCTTGGGTTTATTTCTGAGCTTTCAATTCTGTTCCATTGGTCTATTTGTCTGTTTTTATGCCAGTACCATACTGTTTTGATTACTATAGTTTTATAGCATACCTTTAAAGTATGTGTGATGCCTCCTGCTTTATTGTCCTTTCTCAGGATTTCTTTGGCTTTCATGGTTCCATATAAATTTTAAGAGTTTTTTTTTCTAGTTTTGTAAAGAAAATGACATTGGAATCTTATTTGGGATTGCATTACATCTATAGATGGCTTTTAGTAGTATTGACATTTTAATATTAATTTTTCCAGGCTATGAACACAGGATATATTTCCATTTATTTGTACTTCTTTGATTTCTTTTATCAATGTCTTGTTTTCTGAGTAGAGTTCTTTCACCTCCTTAGTTAAATTTATCCCCAAGTATTTTATTATTTTTATACTATTATAAATGGGATTTATTTCTTTTTCAGAAAATTCATTGCTAGTGTATAGAAATGCTACTGATTTTTATATATTAATTTTGGGTCCTGAAACTACTGAATTTATTGATTAGATCCAACAGTTTAATTTAATCTTTAAGATTTTCTCTATATAAAATCCTTCATCTTCAATCAGAGATAATTTTACTTCTTCCTTTCTAATTCTGATCCTTGCTTCCTCCCTTCCTTCCTTCCTTCCTTCTTTCCTTCTTCCTCCCCCCCCCCCCCAATTGCTCTAGCTAGGACTTCTAGTACTATGTTAAGTAGGAGTGGTGACAGTGGACACCTTGTCTTATTCCCGATTTTAAAGAAACAGCTTTCAACCTTTCACCATTGAGTATGATGTTAGTTGTGGGCTTGTCCTATATGGCCTTTATAACGTTGAGATACATTCCTTCTATGCCTAAGTTGTTATGAATTTTTATCACAAATGGATGTCGAATTTTGTGAAATGTTTTTTTTTCTGCATCTATTGATATTATCATATGATTCTTTTCTTTCATCCTATTAATGTGATGTATGACATTGATTTATTTGTGTATGTTGTACCATTCTTGCATCTCAGGGATAAATTCCACTTGATCATGGTAAGTGATCCTTTTGCTTTGCTGCTGATTTGGTTTACTAGTATTTTATTGAGAATTTTTGCATCTATATTCATCAGAAATAATGGCCTGTAGTTTTCTTTTCCAGTAGTGTCTTTTTCTGGGTTTGGTATCAGGATAATGTTGGCCTTGAAAATAGGTTTGGGAGTGTCCTCTCTCTCTCTCTTTTTTTTGAAGACTTTGAGAAAATTGGTGTTAATTCTTTTTTTAAAGTTTACTTATTTATTTTGAGAGAGAGAAAGAGAACATGAGCAGAGGAGGGGCGGGGGGGGGGGGTGGAGAAGGAGAAAGAGAATTCCAAGCAGGCTCCATGTTGTCACTGCATAGCCCAACGGAGGGCTCCATCTCATGAACCATGAGATCATGACCTGAGCCAAAATCAAGAGTCAGATGCTTAACTGACTGAGCCACCCAGGTGCCCCAGGTGTTAATTCTTCTTTGAATTTTTAGTAAAATTGCCAATGAAGTCATCTGGTCCTGAGCTTTTATTTGTTGGGAGATTTTTGATTACTGATTCAATTTCCTTAACTAGTAATTGGTCTCCTCAGATTTTCTATATCTTCCTGACTCAGCCTTGGTATGTTGTATGTTCCTAAGAATCTTTCTATTTCTTCTAGGTTGTCCAATTTGTTGACATACAGTTATTCATAGTAGCCTCCTACAATCCTTCGAATGTTTTATGGTCAGATGTAATGTCTCTTTTCTCATTTATAATTTCATTGATTTGGGTTCTTTTTCTTTTTTTCTTGGATAGTCTATCTAGGGATTTGTCAATTTTGTTTATCTTTTCAAAGAACCAACTCTTAGATGGGTTAATCTTTTCTACTGGTTTTCTCCTATTTCTGGTCTAATCTTTATTATTTCCTTTCTTCTGCTAATTTTGGGCTTGGTTGCTCTTCTCTTTTCTAGTTCCTTAGGGCACAGAGTTAGGTAGTTTATTTGGGATCTTTCTTGCTTCTTAATCTAGGCATTTATTGCTATGAACCTTCCTCTTAGAACTGTTTTGCTGCATCCTACACTGTGGTAGGCTGTGTTTGTATTTTCATTTATATCAAGAAGCTATTTTATTTCTCCTTTAATTTCTTCTTTGGTCCACTGATTGTGGAGCAGACTGCTGTTTAATTTCCATGTGTTCATGAATTTTTCAGTTTTCCTCTCATTATTGATTTCTAATTTCATGTCATTGTGCTCACAGGAGATACTCAGTATGATTTCAATCTTCTTGAATTGGCTAAGGTTGTTTTGTGGCCTACCAAATGTTCTATCCAAGAAAATGTTCCATGTGTGCTTGAGAAGAATGTGCATTCTGCTGTTGTTGGATTGAATGCTCTGTATATGTCTGTTAGGTCCATTTGGTCTATAGTGGTGCTCAAATCTGTTTCCTTATTGATTCTCTGTCTAGATGATCTATCCACTGCCGAGAATGGGGAATTAAAATACCCAACTATTATTATATTACTCCTTCTGGCTCTGTTAGTTTTTGTTTTACATATTTAGGTGCCTTAATGTTGGGTGCATAAGTCTTTACAATTGTTATATCTTCTTGATGTGTTGCCCTCTTTATCATTACATTATGACCTTTTTTGTATCATTTTCACATTTTTGATTTAAAGTCTGATATATGGATAGCTACCCCTGCTTTTTATTTTTTGTGTTTTTTTCTTCTTTTTCCTTTTTTATTTTTTTTTGGTTACCGTTTGTTTAAAATGTATTTTTCCATCCCTTCACTCTCAGTCCATGTGTGTCTTCTCTAAAGCTAAAGTGAGTCTCTTGAAGCCAACATATTGTTAGATCTTGTTGTTGTTGTTTTATTCAATTCAACAATTCTATGTTTTCTAATTGGAAACCCTAATTCATTTATGTTTAAAGTAATTACTGATAGGTAAGAACTTACTATTGCTATTTTGCTATTTTCTGGTTGTTTGTACATTCATTGTTCCATGTTTCTTATCATGCTGTTTTTGTGTGTTTTGATGTCTTTTGTTATCAGTACACTTTGACTTCTTTATCATGTCCTATTATATAACTACCATAGGATTTTCCTTTGTGGTTATCATTAGGCTTACATAAATTTATAATACCCTATTTTGAACTGGTAACAGTTTCAATAAAATGCATAAACTTTATAATTTTACTTCTCTTCCTGGTCACATTTTAAGTTTTTGCTTTTAAAATCTACATGTTATTTTATTGTAACATGAATTTTATAACAGAATATTGTAGCTATAAGTTATTTTTACTACATTTGATTTTAACTTTTAAACTAGAGTTTTAAGTGAGTTCTGCCCCACTATTACCATATTGTAGAACAAAACTATGACTATACATTTACCATTACCAGAAGGATTTACTCTATCTTTTTATGTTTTTATGATGTTAATTAGCATTATTTTAATTTTCAAAGAACTCCTTTTAACATTTCTTTTAGGGCAGGTCTTGTGGTAATAAATACCCTCAGCTTTTGTTTGTTTGGGAAAGTCTTCATCCCTTCTTTATTTCTGAAAAACAGCTCTACTGGGTATAGAATTCCCGATTTTCAGTTATTTTCTTACAACATCCTGAATATGTCATCCCATTCTCTCCTAGCCTGAGAAATCTGCCTGTAGTCTGATGGGGGTTCCCTTGTTTGGAACTTCTCTCTTCTCTCTTGCTGCTCTTAAAATTCTTTGACTTTTGATGATTTAATTATAATGTGTCTTGGTATAGTCCTACTTGGGTTCAATCTATTTGGAATTCTTTGGGCTTTATGGATCTGGATAACCATTCCTCTCCCCAGGTTTGAGAAGTTTTCAGCCATCATTGCTTTAAATATACTTTCTGTCCCTTTCTCTTCTCCTGGATTTCCCATAATGCAAATATTCCTTTTCATTGTGTTCCATGATACCCATAGGTTTTCCTTACTCTTTTATTCTTTTTCCTTCTCTGACTGGGTAGTTTCTAGTGTCCTATCCTCCAGGTCACTGATTCTTCTGTATGGCCAAGTCTACTTTTGAAACTCTGTATTAAATTCTTCAGTTCAGTTATTGTATTTTTCAACTCTAGGATTTCTATTTGTTTTTTTGATGGCTGCTATCTTTTTGTCAAACTTCTTGTTTGTTCATGCATTGTTTTCCCAATGTTATTTAGTTATCTGTGTTTTCTTGTAGCTCATTAAAATTCTTTAAGAGAATTATTATTAATTGTCTGGCAGTTCACAGATCTCCATTTTATTAGTGTCCTATCATTGGAGCTTTATTATTTTCCTTTGCCAGTGTTATATTTACCTTTTTATGATCCTTGACTCCTTACATTGCTGTCTCCTCATCTGAGTAATCAGGCTCCTCTCCCAGACCTTACAGGTCTCTGCTTTGGCAGAGACAGTTTCTCACCAGTCTGCTCACTTTGGGTTTCTGTGTGTGTTTGCTGGTAATGTCCTTGGGCAGGTGGCACCTGCTTTTATGATCTATTTTTGAGCAAGGCAGTTGCCAAGCTCAGAGGATGGGGATGATGGTAGGAGTGGTTTGCCACTGGCTGAGAACAGTTGGATAGGACTGCTGGCTTTGTTTCCTACTTAAGTGAAGCTGTAGGATGAGATCCACAGTTGCCTAGATTCTTAGCTCAGGCTTACTAGATGGTTGGGACTGGGTACTATATTCAGTAGTAGATGGGGCTATGAATTAGCTTCCCTGCCCTATCAAGACAGACCTATACAACCTGCTGTTTGAGGACCCAAATCAGTCCAGACTGTGCATTCAATTTCCTGGTCAGGTGAGACCACAGACATAGCCAAGGGTTGTGCTCTCTGTTCAAGTGCCTCTATATGTAGGGCTGCTGAATGGGCTCTACAGCTTCCTATGTGCCCGGGTCTGGTTCCCTGGTTCAACAGGCTGAAATCTGTATTCAGCAATGGGTGGGGCTATGAATTAGCTTCTCTGCCTGGGCACAGCAGGAGAAGCAGTTCTAGAGTTGGTAAAGCATGCTAGTGGCTATCCTACTCAAGCCAACCTGCATCCCAAGTTCCCTGACCAAACAGGGCCACTGGCTTTGCTCTGCGAAGTACCAGCTCTGCCAACCTCTTGGTTCAAGTGTCACTGGACTGCACAGCTTCCAGTAGTTATCTCCAGCCCTTCTGGTCAGATGGGGCTGGAAGATACTCTCCATGGTAGGTGGAGCTGTCTCAGCTCTCACGCCTGGGCATGAGCGTAGGGGCTGCTCCAGACTGCTCTCAGTTTCCCAAACAGGCTCTCTGATTGGGAGGAGCTGGGAGCTACCCTCAGCCTTGGCTGTGAATTCATCTCCCTGCCTCTGCATACATTGGGAATGTTCCATGCCTGGTACTGGCTTTGCTCTGGGGATGATCAACTCTGCCTGCTCGCCTCTCAGCTCAAGTGCTGCTAGGCCACACTGCTTTTAGGAGTTGTTACCAGGCCTTCTGGTCAGATGGGGCCAGAAGGCATTCCCCATGGTGAGTCGGACCATGATTCAGCTCCTTGTTTAGGGCTAGCAAAACTCCTCATTTGAGGATCCAAATCAGGCAGACTTGCACTCCATGGAGTTCCCTCATCCGAGTATACCCTGGTTTGGTTCTACAGATGAGCAAAAATTCTGGCTGGGTTTACTACGAGGACACAGCAGGCATGAACCTGGTCTGCCAAGATCCATGTGCTGCTTGTTGCAAGTCCCTCTCATTTTCTCCATCATAGTCAGATTCCCAGTGGCTGAGATTCCCTGAAATCCCCATGGTGCAAGATTAGAGTGGGGGCTCCTGAAAAGAAACCTACAATGCTGGGGGTGGTGCTAACTGTGCCCCTGGGGTTCTCTTCCCAATGTAGGAACTGGAGGCTCAAGGGAGACCTCTGCCTTTGGTGCTGGCCTTGTGGAGGGGCAATGTGGTCAGTGTGTAGCTGCTTCTTTTACTCTTGTAATCTGTCTTAGCCTCTGTGGTGTAGGGTGGGTCTTCAGCTGCACCCTCTGTTTTAGGATTCTCTCAGTGGTGCCCTATTCTTGAATAGTTGTTATTTGTTTTTCTTATGAGGGGGAAAACCTATGTTACCTTGGTGATGTTAATCCCAACTTCAAGCCTTTTGCCTGTCCCATGTGGGAGCACGTTGACAAAAGTCAGGAACAAATACCAATTAGAGGTTACAATGACCCACATGAACACATAAGTAAATAACAAAAATCTCCTCTATAATATCACAGTTATGCTCTGTAACTCGCTCCAAAAGTAAGCCAAATGAAGCCTTTGTTTCTATTAGCATTTACTATTGTTATTCATTTCATGGGTCCAGAAGAGCCTTTGGTGGGCATAGTTCTTAGATTTACACTAAGCAACTCGATGGAGAGAAAGCTGAAATAATGGCTCCCACAAGACCAACGTACCTAATGAACTCATTTACAGGCCTGTAAAACAGACGGCATGGAAGGATTCCTACTGGCCTCCTTACCAAAGCTTTTACAGCCCAACTCCCTTCTTACTGGTTATGAAGCCTGGACCACCCACTAAATTTTCTCCAGCTAAATAAACAGTTATAGTTGAGAGAAGTGCAAACTTCTGGGCTTACTGTTTTTAGATCCACCCAGTGTTCACTCAAGTCTGAGTTCCAGCAGGTAATAGACAAATCCCAACAGAATGAAACTGGGATCTTAATTAAGCCTTACCGCCAAATGCATGAAATCATTAGGTTGGTCCTCAACCTGTGTCTACCATCACTCTTCTTTCCATTGAACAACTGCCTGACTCAGAATAGCCAATGCTTTTTAGACGAAACAGATCATTATAACACTGATTCCATGGAAAAAAGAAAAATGGAGCAGCTTATAAAGGAAGTTCCATTAGTAAACTGACAGCATTTAACAACAGAGAGACCATATACCGGGAGATGAAGAAGGAAAAATATGACAACAGTTGTAAACAGTAGCTGTCTGCATGAGAGAGACACTAGCCTCTGCCAAAATAAACTATGAGGAGAAGAAAACTGTTTACCAGTAAGGCAAAACTGGTTTCTGGGTTTGTAATCATTTCCCTTTAGAGTCGTTCTTTGGTTTTCTGAAAGGCACCACGTTGAAGGTCTATACAGAATTCTGATGAGATCAGGGGGAAAAATAGCAGCTAGTATGTATTTAGCAAACATATATTAAATGCCCACTGTGTGTAAAGACGTTGCATTTTGGTAAAGCCTGAATCATGCTTTATGACCTTGTGGCAGAAGCACTCTTTGCACTTTCAGTCGGTGTTCTTGATAAAAGATGACTGCCCCCTCCTGGCCACCTTTTATGAGATTGTTTTAAGAATCTGTTGTTCCCATCACCTGTCCTCATTGCTCTTCCTTCTCTGAGATGTCACAAACTTCCAGTGAAATGGAGTGTCCCATTGGTCTTTAAAGGGCTAATCTACTTTCAGATGACAGAGACTAAACACAGGAAATCTTACAGAGCTCCTTTATCCAATAGGGCTGGGATCATATTACTTAGAGGGACCCTCCACTGTCCCTCCCACAATCTTTTCTTTCCATCTTCGTCTGTCATTGTGTAATGACTACAAACATTCACCAATGTTCTCACCATGGCAGAGTTCCAGAGACAGGCCTGGGTATTACCTCACCAGAGATCCCAGTCTATTTACTGCCCTAGCTGCTTCTCTTCCTTAGGCCCTGCTCCAATTTTCCATTTCTATTTCTCAAACCCACACCTGGTTCTGCTAACTCTGTACCCTGAGACTCTGTAATTGGTCTCAGGGTATCTTTACATTTCTGAATCATTTCTTTCTTCCTGCATCTAGAACCATTTATGTCCAGGATCAGAGCTAGGTGGGAGTTTGCATAAACCCAGATAAAACTTGCTTTTTGAGGATAAGTTTTAACAGGAAGTAAGAGAGGTCTGGTTATTAGAGAAGCAAGGCTAGAAATCCTACCACGTAGTATAGTGAATTTATCTTCTCAATGCAGAATCTCTGGACCTTCCTATCCAAGGAGGGGACCTTGCTCATGGTGGATTTGCAGAACAAATCTGGACTGGGGACCTGTACCCAGAAGCCACTTGCAAGCATCAAATTCCCACCTGCAGAATCCAAAGCATAGGTGTTAAGATGGATCCACTGACTTTAGTAAATCTTTTACTATAATTAGCCACTCGTCGTCAAGACCAGCTGAAGAACTTCCCAATGTTGACTAGGAAAAATAACATCCAGAGCATAGTAGGTTTTATTTCACTTTGATTTTCCTGTAAGTGATAACATAATTTTTTCAAAGACCTATAGGATCATAAAGAATTTTCATACTGGCCTCATTAATGTTGGTAACCAACTCACACTTAACCGCTAGAAAAAAGGAGGCAGGGAAAGGAGGAAGGTAACGTACATAAGTTAAAGTCACAGACAATCCCCAGACCTCTTCAATCCAGTTTTTTTTTTAACGTTTATTTATTTTTGAGACAGAGAGAGACAGAGCATGAACAGGGGAGGGGCAGAGAGAGAGGGAGACACAGAATCTGAAATGGGCTCCAGGCTCTGAGCTGTCAGCACAGAGCCCGACGCGGGGCTCGAACTCACGGATCGTGAGATCGTGACCTGAGCCGAAGTCGGCCACTTAACCGACTGAGCCACCCAGGCGCCCCTTCAATCCAGTTTAACCTCATCCTGCTAAGGCTTTTATCAGAGTTGCTAAGAAATAAGCAATGTGACATATTTAAGCTTCATCTCATCTATTTCCTCTCCCAGGCTTCTATTTGGGCTGCTAATGAGCTGTGAAGTGGCTAAAGACAGCTGGCCTCCACATGGGAGGGAGAAGACTACAAGCTGGATAATCCACAAAGTCACGTGGATACCACGCAAGAAGGCATACTCTTGTTACTCCAGCTCCGGTAGATAGGAATGCAGAGTCTAAACAGGACTTTTTCTTCCAAATAACTGTCCCTACACAGTTGAAATCTCACAAAAGAGGTACTTTTGTTGTTGTTTAAAGCATTAGGTCTCTAGCAATCATCTGATTATCAAATTTGGCTACATCAGCCTACTGAGATGCGGAAATGTACAATAGTTGGTAGTGAAACACAACCTGCCAATGGCAGAGCCGAGAAACAGCTTACAGCAGGGCACTGTTTTCCTCAGGAACCTCACTAAGGATCTCTCTAATTCAACCTATTTCCTTGATCATTGAAAAAAAAAAGTGTTATCCCAGAGCCATGAATCCAGGATACCAAAGTAAGAACCTTAAGGTGTTAAAAAATGTTTAGGGTTGGTGAGCTGGGGGGTGGGGAGCAGTGACAGCACCACAAGCTGAGAGGTGAATCAGAAGTGGCAGAGAGACCTGGGGAAGAGCATGTGTCAAAGCTTTTAATTCAAGTCAAAAACAGTTATGGACAGTTTACTTGTTCTGTTACCTTTATTAATTAATAGTCTTAGCCAGTTGCCAATGGGCAGCTCACAAGTATAGGGCCCTAAAGGATTTAGATACAGAGTAATTTTTGCTGTAGAAAAACATGCAGAAATGAATATTGTTAGTTCATCAGTACATATATATGTATGTGTGGATATATATCTGCACATACATATATATGTACTTATATACCCACACATATATATACACACATGTAAATGAACACATAGAAGTACAAATATAAACATATATTCATGAAATATCTTTACAAACAAAAACAAAATCAGAAAAGGTAGAAAGGCAGATGGACTATTCTCTAGGTAAGAAGGAAATGCAGGTGAATTCTAAAGGAATTTGAATTTCATTAATTCAACAAAGATTTATGAAATGCCTTCCACATGCTGGGCCATGCTCTAGGCACTGAAGATACAGCACAGAAAAACAAGGGAAGCAAAGGAAACAAAAACGACACAATTCTTGCCTTCACAGAGCTTATATACTCGTGGATGCAGGTCAGGCAATAAATGAGTAATATCTATCAGGTGATGAGTACTATAGAGAAAAATAAACAATGGCATCCAGGGAAGAATGTCTGGAGGGGGTGAGAGCGTGGAACTTTTAAATGAGCTGTCAGGGAAGCTGACGCTATGAAGGACAAAAATCTGAACAGAGATCTGCAAGAGATGAAGAAATCCAGGAGGACTCCTGGAGGGACAGAACTCCAGGTGGGGAGAGCAAGTGCAAAAGCCTCAAGGAGATGCTCTCTTGACACATCTGAGAAAGAGACACGATGACAGTAGGTGAGAACAGGCCGTTCTGTTACAACATGTGTTTCTGTAACAGCAATTAGCTCATAGACTATTGGTTAATAGTAGGATAACGTTGGTATAAGATGGCAACAAGATTTTCCTTAGGCAGAAAGAGCCAGAATAGGAGCAGAATTCTAACCTTAGCAGGAAAGGGGAAAGCCCTCAGCTTGGCTACTGCACAGGCTGGAGTGTCTTCAGCTCCATTTAAGAGAATTAAAAAGGAGCACCTGCACCAGAGGTATCTCCCCAGAAATGTGTCCCCTCTCACCTGAACAGCTTTTCCAAGGTATCCTTTATGGCTTTCATTAGTGCTGAGGTTTTAAATCATATAAGACAGGAGAGGTCTGCTCCAATCCAAATTTTCCCAGAAGCTTGTTATTTTTAGAGTAGGTTTTGCAGAACACATAGAGTACTACAGTAGAAACATCTGCTCAAGTGAAGCCAAGGATTACAGAGAACCGGACCACAGTGGGCCTTACTGGCCACTATGAAATGGGGAGGCACTGGAGAGCTTTGAGCAGAGGCATGCGATGATGTCATGTGCTGAGCACAAACTGGCAGGGGGAGGGGATCAGAGGAGAGAGGCTAAGCAAGTACAGAAGCAGGCAGACCAGATAGGAGCCTTTACAATAATCCAGGTGAGAGAGGATGGTGGCTTGAACCAGGAAGGTAGGAGTGGAAATGGTGTGAAATGGTTCGCAAGACTCCAATATGGTTCGGCCTAAGCAACTCAAGGATGGAGGTGTCACCAGCTGAGACGGGGATGGTTAAAGGATGACATAATTAAGGGTGATCAGTTCAGTTTTGGTAAAGTCAATGTTATGTGCCTATAAAGCATTCAAGTGGAGATTTCAACATGTCCAGAGCTCAGGGGAGATTAATTTGGAGCTTTTCAGTGTATGGGTATTATTTTAAGCAACAAGAGTAAACATATTCCAATTCCTATCAAAACCTGACTTCCCAGCAACCTACTGGCAGCTAGACATGCTAATATCTACAAAGCCAATGGACTTAATTTTATTTCTTAGCACAAAAGTTTAGATGCCTGGAACAGGAGCAGGAAGTGTTTATGGTGGCAGAGGAGTACCCACCCCTCTCCCAAAAGAAAAGGGTCTAAGGCTTGGTTCCTGGGTCATTCTAACAGAGGTTGGGGTAGTGAGCAAAAACAGCAAAGAAGGCTTAGAAGGAAGACCTGTGAGATGTGAAGAGTATCAGGAGAGTGTCTTGTGTCCTGGACACCAAGTAAAGAAGGAGGGGGTTGGTGATCAAACAAGTCAAAGAAGAGGAAGACTAAGGAATTGCTACTGAACTGAGCAACCAGGATATGGTGAGCAAAGGTCCCAGTGGCCAAGCACAGTTTCAGTTTCCATCTGCCATCCCACCATGATCGGTGTAGTATAGACAACTCTCCCAGGGAGTTTTGCTGAAAAGAGGGATAAAAAAAATGGAGCAATGGCTAAATACACAGGATCGACAGCCATGTTTACTTTTTAATAGTACTGGGACATTACAGCATGTTTTTATGGTGACTGGAATGATCCAGTGAAGAGAGAAAATATATAATACAAGAAAGAAAGGGGAGAATTTCTGGGGTAATATCCCTGAGTAGAAGGCCAGGGGGAAAGCAAGCGTCAAGTGGAGAGGTCCGTCTTAGCTCTTTGTTAACGGGAGGTAGGCAGAGCATATGGGCACCGATTCTGAGACACAGTGGATGTGGTGGTGGGAGCTTGTAGATTCTCTTCTGATTGCCTCTGGGTTTTGTTTTGTTTTGTTTTGCAGTAAAATAGGAATACCAGTTATCTGTCAAGAGGTAGGACGTGGGATAAGTGTTAGAGGCTTGATGATAAATGAGAAGGTGTGAAATAGTTGTCTAGAACAGTAGAAAAGAAAATGGACTAGGGAAATAAGGACACTCCCAGACATTACTAAGGACTCTATGAGGGTAATGGCTGTGCATTTAAAGAGAAACCAAGTCAGCATGGTGTGTATTTTCTCCAGTGTTACTGAGCTCTCAGGTACACGCATGGTATAGGTGGAGAGCTGGATGTAATCTAGGGTGGAATTTTGCCAGAGAGTGTGATGAAGCAAGAGAAGTGCAAAAGATTATGATAATGAACTTCTATCTATGGTTTGAATGTGTCTCCTCCAAAATTCATATGTTGAAATCCTAACGCCCAAAGGTATTAGTAGGTGGGGCCTTTGGGAAATAATTAGATCATGAGGGTAGAGCTGTCATGAATGAGATTAGTGCTCTTATAAGAGATCCACAGAGCTCCCTTCCACCACATGAGGACACAAGAAGTCTGTGACCTGGAAGATGGTCCTCGTGTGACCATGCTGATGCTCTGATCTCAGATTTCCAGCCTCCAGGACTATAGAAATAAATTTCTGTTGCTTTTAAGCTACCCAGTCTCTGGTATGTTGCTACGGCAGCCTGAATGGACTAAGACATGAACCATGGAATATGGTTGTGGTAAGGATGTTTATTTCTTGTCAGCTGCAAGTGGACAGTTAGCCGGTGTAGGCTTTAAGCAGTTGTCATAGAGCAAGTGACCATCCATAGATACACATTTCATCACATAGTGATATCTTTTCCTCCTTACTTTTAAAATGTTCCTTTTCCCCTTCAAGCTGGTGGAACAACAGTAACCTCAGACACGAACTTCCTGTTGGGAGATGGGTAAGATGTGTAATATCTCCACTCATACCATGAGTACACATCTCTTGAGGTTCAGTACTTATAACAAAGAGTCTACCAACCGTGCCCTCAAATGAGGGCTCTAGAAGATAGTGGAGGGGACCAGTAGCAGGAGTGTGGGACAGAACATTACCATATTGCTGTGAACTCATTTGCAAGTCATTTTCGTGCACATGCCTCCTCCAGGTTTCCCTACTGCTCTTATTCCATCCCTAATTATAACACTTCTGGGGAGATTCTCAATGTCTTTTCTATTTTTTCCCTTTTGACCTTCACCCATCAGTGAGCTATAGAATGAGCCCTCTCAGTTCCACAACCACATACAGTCTTGAGTGAGGAGACTGAGCCAGGCAGAACTGACCGGTGACTCTGGCTGCTGTGAGGCATTTACAAGTGTCTTTGCAAGAAAGTACCAGAAAGTGGATGCTACCCCAAGATCAAATGAGGTCAGGACCCTGAATTATTTGAATATACTATTCTTTTTTGGCAGCTTGTGGACTCTAAAATAGCATTTCCCATCTGGGCTGGTTATTCTATTTGGCTCTGCTCCCCTAGCAGATCCATTCTAGGTCTTTCTCTCCTCCTCCACCTCAGGAGGCTTGCCTGCTATGGGCTGCCATCACCACGCTCGCTTGCTGGCTGACTTCCTACTGGGTTTGAACAATTTGGATTTGAAAGAGAGGTCAGAGAGGACTTCCCCACAACTCCTTAGAATCCTAAGTCCCGATAGGATTCTAGCTTCTGTCACCTGTCCCTCCTCTGTGGCACCTGCTTTTCCAGAACTAGAGTAACACCATTTCCTCCCACTGCTGCTTCACATATAGGGGTGGTAACAGCCCCCACCTCGTGGCGAGGGTCTGAGTGCCTCAACACACCTTGTTGGTGACTTCAACCCTACCCACACTTCTGTCAATCTCCCCTTCATTAAAGTCTCTTGAAATTTCTAAGTTAGACTGTTTCTTGACAGGACCTGGACTGATACAGCATTTCAAATTCTACTGTGTGTAATTTTACAACTGCATGTCAGTCCTGAAGCTGCTAGAACAAAGGAAGGAAAAGCAAATCTCAAACATGTGTAATATATTCATTCATTCATTCATTCAGTCAGTCAGTCAGTCAGTCAGTGAGTCTAGGTGAATATGCTAACACCTATGTCCTATTAAAATTAGAGACAGAATACTTTTTTTAATTAATTAATTAATTAAATTTATTTCTTTAAAATATATGAAATTTATTGTCAAATTGGTTTCCATACAACACCCAGTGGTCATGCCAAAAGATGCCCTCTTCAATGCCCATCACCTACCCTCCCCTCCCTCCTACCCCTCATCAACCCTCAGTTTGTTCTCATTTTTTAAGAGTCTCTTATGCTTTGGCTCTCTCCCACTCTAACCTCTCTCTTTTTTTTTTTCCTTCCCCTCTCCCATGGGTTCCTGTTAAGTTTCTCAGGATCCACATAAGAGTGAAAACATATGGTATCAAGATAGAATACTTTAAGAACTTCAGAATCATTTAACAGGGAACCAGCTCTACATATCCCTTTTTTTTTCTAATCGAAGTTTCACTTCCTGAATTAAAGGACACTTACAAAGGCTAGTGGTCACCTTTGTTAAAATCTTTTTCTATTAACCTTGAAACTATAATCATTTTGACAACAGAGCTTATTTAATACCATAGACAGCTGGTTATTAGATTGAGAGGTTCTCCTAATAAAAGCCCCTAAGTTTCTGTTTCAGAGAAAGAAACACAGGGAATAAGAATTTTAATTTACCTCAGGGCACAGGGGTGGCCCAGTCGGTTAAGAATGGACTCTTGATTTTGGCTCAGAACATGATCTCAGGGTTGGTGAATTTGAGCCCTGTGATGACAGTGTGGAAACTGGGATTCTCTCACCCTCTCTCTCTGCCCCTCCCCCACCCCCACACGCATTCACTTTCTCTATCTCTCCTTCAAAGTAAATAAATGAACTTAAAAAAAGAATTTTAATATACTTCAAAAAAAGTCTTCAATAGTAACAACTGGCCCATTGGATAGCTAATTTGTGCTAAATGTCAACAGATTAGTAACACAGTCTTATATGTATCCAAGATTAGCAGTTTGGCTGTAAAGACTAAGGTCAAAGAATACTTCTGTTAATTTTCAATGATTTTGCTTAATAATCAACTGCTAATGACTACATCCTTATTTCCTCATAAAGACCTAGGATCCTGAAAGTCTAGGGAAAAATTTGCTATTACTCAGCTGAACTCAGGTCAGGGTGAAATTTCTAAAGGAGATCTATGAGTCCAGTGGTTTCTTATCTTAAGGAAAATAACTTTTCAGATTGACCAATGTCACCAGTGATGTCAACATTAAATATATGTGAACATTTCATTGTGCAGGATATATAGTCTATAAAGTCTGGCTAGGAAGACTAAAAATGTACTTCTGTTAAGAATTAATAAATAGGAAACCTACAATTCAACCTAGCGATGGATCAAAACTGTTTTGTTATGGAAAAGGAAGTGAACGAAGATGATACATTGGCAACTTTTTATACACTTTGTTACTAAAAAGTGTGGTAAATGAGCAAAACCAGACAAATCTCAGTTCAAATACTGGCTTTGCCTTTGTTACTTCATTAATCTTGGGCATGTAAATTTACACCGCCAAGACCCAGCTTTACCACCCAAAATACAGGAAAAAAATATTAGTTTCCTTTGCTTCATAGATACCATTAATTATGAGATGTCCTATCTCACTTAGAAATGGCTTTTGGGGGAAAAAATTACCACATTAAACATACTTATTATAGAATGAACCCTGACTTAAGAAATATTCAACTGGATAAAATACTGCTTAGAAGATAGGAAACAGGACAAGATTATCCATTTTATTGAGTGTGTCACATGGAATGAATCACAAAGAAAGTAAAGAACCCATATGGCTCCTGGCTCCAGAGTAAGTCCTCAGTAAATACTGATGATTTATCGTTAGCATTAGTATTCCAAAGGAGAAGCATCCACTTAGATTTTTGCTCAATACATTTCAGTCCAAAATAACATGGAATTTTAGAAGTAAAACACATTGTCCAGAGATTTTTTTTTCCTTTCGCTTTATAGATGATCTACACATGTGGTAGGATAAAGTGACTTAACGAAGTTATCTAATAATTGCAGAATCAAAACTAGAACCCAGATCTCCTATTTGTCTAATCAAGTAACAGTAGTAAGTGCTTCTCATGTGCCAGCCTTCTAATTGCTTTGTGTATAATATTATTGAGTCACCAAAGCAATCCAATGTGACAATGTAATAGATATTATCATCCTAGTTCACAGAAGGAAAAAGCTGAGGCCCACATAGGATAAGTGAATCTCACCAGGCATGCTCTTGGTCAGAGTCAGAGCACTGATCCAAATCTAGGTGTACCCGATTCCAAAGCCTGGACTCTTTCTGCTGAGCTAATGCCTCCTGCTTGGCTTCTCACTTGCTCCTTCTTGGAATTCTTTTTTTTTTTTTTGCTGCTGCAAGTCTTATATCTTTTTAACAAAACTAACTCTACAAGTTCAAGGACAATGTTACCTAAGTCTTTTGGACATGTATAGCATAGGACTGGACTCTGGGTAGGTGCTCAGGAAAGGTTTTCTGAGTGCAAAGAAGAAGAATTTTTTTTTTTTAATTATGACTTGTAAAAGCAAAAAACCATAAACACTGAAGCACTTGAAACTTGCAAACTATGGACAAAATTGGTCAAGTAATGACTTGTGTCTGGATGCCATCCCTTTTCAGGAAGTACTTCCTTGCTTCTTTAATCACTCTTGATTCATCAGTCCCAGGATTGGGCTTGAACAGAAATTCTCCTCAGCTCTAAGAAGTAGAATTCCAGCATATTCTCTTGTTGGTCCTATGCCAGTCCTGCTTTCTTTAATAGTCAACAACTCTCAACACGCATGCTCAACAACCCCGAAGGCAAGGCAATCCTGAGAGGCACAGAGGTGAAACCTGACTGTCCTTGAGAACAGGGAAACCACTTCCAACGAGCACATGTGACCCCATTTGATGTTAGGCATTAAAAAACCTAGAGCAATTCCTAGCTGAAAAGGGCAGCTGATGCCTCTTTTTTTTACATGTTTAAGAATAAAGCCCCTCTTGAGCTAATAAGGAGATGCAGAATAGAAGGTAAGAATTTCCTGAAAGACTCTTGGAAAGGTTCTATGACTGAAGTCCTCAGCATCCTTCCCCTGGCCTGGAGAACATGTCACACCCTTCAGAAGAACATTTCGCTCATATGAGACCAGACTAGAGGGGCATGAAGGCAATGTGAAGCAAAGTAACATGGGATCTTTACCTATACTCTTCTGTTTTTCCTCCTTGAAACTGCCCTGCCCAGCCAGCTCTCTTCCCATTAAAATCTGGTCAAATGGACTAGGGCCCACAGTGAGGCCCAATCTGGTTGTTTTACTTCCCAGCCCAGATGAATAACATCCTCTAACCTGGGCAATGTTGATGAACTGTTGTTTTTTGAGTTAGCCTAAGCTTTGCAGGACAGCTCAAAAAGACAATCCCATCTTCATTATAACTCAGTTTATACAAAAGACAGAGCTATGGGTCTCATATTTAAAAACCATGTAAAAGATTGGCAAACACATAATTCAATTTTACGGTTTGTCTAATCAGTGTATAAATTCAGTGAACACATTCAATGTGTCTCTATTGCTTTCCCTAAGCTCCCCCTTTTATCTTTCCCTCTTTCATCTAAGCACAGATAGGCCTGCTTTTCTGAGTCCTAATAAATTTTCTGTTGGGACATTTATAATGGTTTCCAATATCTTCCCACAGATATCCATAAGACTCTCCATTTTATTTCCTTCAGTTCTCTGAGCAAATGTCACCTTACTAGAGGCATTTCTTGATGATCCCATATAAAATACTAAGTTCTTGGTCAATCTGCTTCACCTATCCTCTTACCCTGTTTTGGTGTTCCCCATAGCACTTATCTCTATGTGACATATCATATGTTTGTTTATTGACCATCTCCCTTCATTAAATGTAAACACGTTTTGTTTTGTTCACTGTGTAATCTCTACCACCTATAACAGTGACGAGCTCATAACAGGCTCTCAGTGTTCGTTAAATGCATTAACAATCTTCAAAGGCATTCTTCATTTCACATCATTGCCAAAAGGTGACAGCACAGTCGTAGGTAAAAATACCGTATCTCTTCAACCACCTCTCTCTTTAAAATCTGGAATAGATCGTATCTCCACTCCTCCAAGAAGCATTATTTTTTAAAGTGAATCATGTGCTTATTTTACTAGCACATTTTGTATTTTGACACCATACCTATTTCTGAATAAGATCATCCTTGAGATCCAAAAAAGGTCGAAGGCATTTCCTGGAGTCTTTTGACAACCTTTATACCGCATTATAAGAGGAAGCTTTCTTTTTATTGCTTGGGCACAGGAAGATATTTGGAGCACAGGAGAAAAGTTGGATCCACACCTGACCTTGGAGAATTGTTTCAGAGACCCTGGTAATCATAAACTAAAGTTAGACAGAGCCTGGGGCACCACACCAGGCAGCAAGAGTACACCTTGTAATCAAAACTTGCACATACCAGGACATGTTGTACCTTTCCTTTGGTGATGTTCTCATATTCCATTTGAACACCATCTGAATCTGATCATCTTCCTGCCTTACTCTTTTTCCTCTGGATCAGGAGCTGACCACATGGAGAAAACATGAATACTACATATTCTCCATATAATACTGTATATTCCTCTAATTCGTTAAAGAAATTTGGATACAGGGATGGGTATCCTGTACCAATGTGATGAATTCATTCACATCACCTTATTTTAGAATTATAATCTGGGTGAAGTTGATAATGCTGCATGGATGTGGGAAGAGAAAGGGTGAGAATATTTGGTCTATCTTAAGGACAAATTTTAAACCATAGCTCCTTTCAAGTTCCAAATAATTCATTTAGTGGGCATAATTCATAAGTATGATAAGGCACATTAATGGAGATCTACCCTTTCCAATCAGTTGATACTATGCAATCATGTGTTATAAAAAGAAAATAATTATAAATTTTGGGATCCTGAAGCAAAAGGTACACTGATAGTATTTTTAATTTTTTGAATTTGAAAAACATTTTTAATTTTGTCTCTGGTTTCTCTTAATTCCTAAAACTTTGAAAATTGACTTGAGTATATTTTTAACATTTTACTCAGTAATTCTGTGCCTATACTGTTCTATACTTGTATTGCTGAAAATTTCAGGCTAGTGTCTGAATCACCAAAGTTAATCATAATAAATTATGTTGCAAACTATTCTCTGGACCTCAGTGCCTTGTCCTATAAACCATAAGAAGTGGATTTGATCTCTGAGGTCCCTCTTACTCTTACTCTTACTCCCGATGAGTTTACACCCGAAGAGCTTTTGATGCAAGCACCAATGGACAAGCAATGCTCCTGTTTACAAGTCTGGATAAATACTTTAAGGGTGATATGGATGATTTGGATGACGACTCATCCTTCTAGACTGGTCAGCAATTTATCTAGTGTGATAGCAATTAACACAACACATGGAAAAGCTGCCATGAAGCTTAGCAAAATCACCCATCTGCCAAACATGGTCCTTACAGGATTTTTCTCTAAGCATTTTGGACACAGTTTGCAGATCAGCTTATTTTCAAAACTTTTCCAACTCTAGGGCCTTTTGGTCACACACACACACACACACACACACACACACACCCCAAAACCTGTTGTGTTTACATCTCAACACTTTTAGCCAAGAGCAGTTGTTCCCAACCAGGAAGATCTCCTCAAGGTGGCATCTGGTGATGTCAGGGACTTTTTTTATTGTCACAAGTTGGGGGGGAAGGCATTACTGGCAGCCAGCAAGAACAGATAAAGGATGCTGCTGAATATCCTACGGTGTGCAGCACAGCCTCACAATAGAGAATTACCTACCCAAGATGTCAACAGTGGCAAGACTGAAAAATCCATGTGTAGAGAGCACAGCTTTGGATTTATGGTAGCCCAACCAAGTCTATGTGAAGGAAATAAGAATTCCTGGGGCGATCCTTGTCTTCCCAAGTCTCACCGAGAGTCTTCGTATTTGTTTAGAACTTACTGAGTACTTAGGGGAAGCCTAGATATTAACGAAGTGAGAGAAAAGTTAATTGGATGTAGGTAGAACTAAATACATTGTTTCTTGGATGCCCTTTCCTGGTCATGTTATGGAATAGGTTGACAGGCTGCCTTTTCTTTAAAGAACATTATTGAACACTTTCATAGGATTGGACCTCCCAGAGCAACACTTTGCCTCATTTCAACCCAAATCCTTGCAGAGTCAGTCCCAGATCATCACTCTTCTCAGTAGAGTCTCACTGACGGGAGTTGAGCTTACGTAGAGCCTGATGCACGTTGGATGCAAAGAACTATGATGGTTTTTAACAATAGAGTTATCTACTCTCTGCCCCCCACTTCAAGAGAAGAAGCCAGTTTAGAAAATGAACTCAACTAATTGAGCCCGAGTGTCCTGAAACTCCAACCCTTTTAAATTGTAAATTATTCTAAAACGTATCTCACACACCATGCCTTTTGCAACAGATGATACTAAATTTAATCTTTTCCTAATGATTTTAAGGCATCATGTTATGGATGTCAGCTGTGAACCCCTGTAACTGCTTTATGCAGGGAGACAGAGACAGTGGTCCAAACATTTACTTCACGAAGGTTTTTATGGCCCTGGTAGGCCCACTGGTAAGTAATGCTAGTTTGAGCTCCCTACCCTCACAAAGTTACCAGAGACAGAGCGTAAGCATTTTCTGTATAAATAGGAAGAAATCCTGAAGGTCTGAAATGTACTTTCTCATCCATTTCAGATGCTGTGAATTCTCCAATAAAACTTGACTTGCAAGGATAGGCCAATGAATGTGCAAAGTCTGTTTTTTACATGATTTTGATATTAACTAACACTTATCAATGCTATTAGCCATACTCTGAATGGCTAAGTGCATTTCATCCATTATTTAATCTCAACCTCGTAATAACTCTGTGAGGTAGGTCCAAGTATTTATACCCATTTTACAGATACTGGAGGTGGAAGCAGAGAAAAACTGAATAATATGCCTAAATACTAAATAGATTTGAAGCTGGGTAGTCTGATGCTGAAGCTTTGTTTAAACCACAACCCCAGGGGCTGCAAAATGATAGTCTGTGGGCTAAGTGTGGACCACGATATCAACGTTACATGAGCCAAACAAACGTAACTTTTGGGGCCATGTCTCAAAATGGGCAGCTGGTGGGGTGCCCCTCTGGCTCAGTTGGTAGAGCATGCAGCTCTTGATCTCAGGGTTGTGAGTTCAAATCACATGTTGGGGTAGACTTTACTTACAAAAATAATAAAATAAAATCTTAAAGTTGGGCAGCTTGTGTCTGGCACAAAGGCTCTGCCACGGGGCAGGCGAGGATTGATATTCAGCCCGCACTTGACTTGCACAGCCATGGGTCCATGTATGAAGAAAGGGGTGCCATTTCCTAATCTGTACACAGGAGTCAGATGACCTAGCAGCAAGCCTGGTCGGCAACACTAACAAATTGGACTATGACACAAAACTCCACATTTATGGCTTCTCAGGGAAGGGAAGGGAAGGGGAAGGAAGGAAAACCGAAAGGAAGGAGGGAATCAGGACTAGCATTCCTCTGTAGCAACCAGTTCTACAGAAGGGACACATGCTTGCCTATGTGCAACTGGCTCATTTCACACCTTTATGTTACTTGCCAAGAACGCTCCAAGCTTTCCGAGTTTGTAACCTCTGTACTACATTGCACTTCTGGCATTTTGTTTTAAAATCCCCTCCCTTCTCCTTCTGACCAAGGGTCCAGTCACAGTGCCTCAACTGTTTTGGCCCCCTCTGCAGAGTACCAAAAAAGTCCGGCTCTCCTGAGCTGACTGACTCCTGCAGGTGACCAGGCAGGGTGGATTCTGTTTTCCTTTGCAGGCTGAAATTCTTGTTTTTAGGACACACTGTTCTCTTCAGGCTCTATGACTGACGGAAAAAAAAAAAAAAACAAAAAACACCCCCCAAAAACATGGAAAAGAAGTTTGTTGTGGGTAGCCACGAATGGGGGAAAGACCCACGTATTTGATAACTGTTCCCCTTAAAGCACTTCCTTATGAACGTGCACGTGAAAACTACCCACGTGAGTGTTTACATTTTGGAGGCATCACTATTTCTTCTCCTTAGACCACAGCAGGTCTCAGCCAGGTCCGGGGCATGTGAGCAATCAACATAGAGCCACAGGGGATGGGCGACTGGAAGATGAAAGTTAGCTGCTGACTGAACAGTAGTCACTTGGAGGGTGCCAGATATTTTCCTAGCCCGCTAGAGCTCCAGTAGGGGCCACATTTGTCTCTGCAAGCTGATGCGGTCCAGCAGCTCCAAGCGGCCTCCCCATGCCCTCACCAAAGGGACTGTTGGCTGGTCCACAGAGACACCTGTTGTTAATACACAGCTAGAGGACTTGGAACGTCATCACACCTCCCCACATTTGGCTGAGGACATCAAGCAGTCACCACTCCTCACTGGCATGTGTCTTGTTTTAGTATGGAAGCCAAAAGGAATTAATTCTATCTGCTGGATCTCTGCCCTGTACCAGGAGATTAGAGAGGGAAAATAACCTTTATTCTATCAAATTCATTTGAACTGAGGAAAAGCAAGATCCATGAGAGTTTAGACCAGAAATGTTTAATCAGTCCACGTATCAGAAGGACCTCTTGAAGAAAAGACTGTAAATGGCCTATTGAAAAACATTTCTCTCCCACTGCTGTACCTGCAGAACATATTTTTATGGGAATGGTAATGTGTGCAGCTTAAGACAAACAAAACAAACTGCATATTTTCAGGTTTCCCTGCAGAAAAGGATGCCCTATGATGGTGACTAATGAGATGTAAGTTGAAGTCACCAAGTAGGACATCGAGGAAAGGACAGATGTGGCTAGCTTGTCTGTTTACCTTCTGTCCTTTATCCTTAACCTTCTTCTTGCTTAGAAACATGGTGCTTAAATCTCTAGCAGCCATTTCATGAGCATGAGAAAGGGGCCAACAAGGTAAGGATTATGGAACAGAAAGCTAGAAGAAGCTCGTGGCATTGGCTGACAGAAACTATCATGGGAACTGGGCAATTTACTTAGTTTTTCTGAGTGTCAGTTTCCTGAAGTGTATTACCTCCCTTGCAGGGTTTTTTATGAGTATCTAAATGAGATAATATGTGTCACACTGCCTCACAATGACTGATATAAAAGTCAGTCCAATCAACAAATCACTCCTTTCCCCTTCCCATCATATCTCCAGAGTCAAGGAAAAGTTAAGCCCGACTTACTTGCTACTAGCTGACATTTTGAAAGTAGGCCTCTGTATAAAGTGGTTTTTTTGACTTGCTGTCAACTGGCGCAGATACTAAGGAGCAAACAAGGCCCGAGGCAAGTGAAAGAGATTCCCTTCAAGGTGAGCAGTAGGAACCAAGGTAAGTAGCAGATTGGGCCTTGCCGGACTGGAGCAGAGAGAAAGCACGGCCTTGCTCAGAAGAGAACCTAAGAATATCTGAGATACAGCAACCATCAGGAAGTATCCAAATCCCCTTATGGTCCAACGCATTCATCCCTCAGGGAAATTACGGCCAAATGGAAGAGTAAAGAGGGAGAGCAATCCTCTGCGTGACCTCCAGCCTGGAGACCTCCACACAAAGAGAAGGCCTGTCATTCTCTCCCCCAAGTACAAGCGTGCACAGTGTCTTGATACCTAAGTGCATGCAGGTCACCCGTGAACAAGCGACTTTTCCGACATGTTCCATTTTTTAAAAGAAAATCTAGAACTCTACAATTTCTCTTTTCTAGCCAGCAGTTCTTTGGCACCATATAAATCTGATAATCTCTTTCTCTTCAAAGCAGCCATAAGCAAACCTTTACTGTAAAGGACCAGAGGGTAAATATTTTAGGCTTTGTGGTCCATAGGGCCTCTGTTGCAACTATTCTCATCTCTGCCATTCCGTGAGACCGCAAACACTGGTAACACATGCAGGAATGGATATGGCTGTGTTCCAGTTAATTCCCATTTACAAAAACAGGTGGCCTATAGCTTGGCAGTCTCTGCTTTAAAGGACGCTGAAACCATGCAAAACTAAACAAGAAATGTTCAATAATAGGAAAGACTCTCTCACCAATAATCGTTACCATGAGAGCTTGAAGTAGAGGAAGGAAATGAAATGCGGAGAGTCAGGCATTCATTCCTACATTAGAAACAGGGCCTTTCACGCAAAGCCAAAGACTCAAATGTTTCAAGATCATTGCAGATTGTGATAAGGAAGGGCAGAGAAG
The DNA here is from genome assembly GCF_028018385.1 of Neofelis nebulosa. NCBI lineage: Eukaryota > Metazoa > Chordata > Mammalia > Carnivora > Felidae > Neofelis > Neofelis nebulosa. The sequence continues at coordinate 34,674,519 of NC_080782.1, read as the reverse complement.
GCAACCTGATTGCAGAAATAGGTTAAGGTAAATATTCAAGTGAATAAAACAATCTGTGAACTACGGCATGGGGGTTCCATGCGAAGGAATGAATGAATGGGAAACACCATTAAGAGTTTTAGCCTTCGACTCTTGAAGCACAAAAGTAGGACACGAGTAGTAAGTGTGTGAAGTAAGGGCTAGAGGCAGTAGCAGAACATAGGGCCCAAACAGGTATCCTTCACACATCTGAGGCCCCCGGGTTCCTGGCCCCAACACCACTCAGCACTGGTGACACCGCTTTGCTTTCTTTTCTACTCACACACAAAATGTTCAGATAATGAAAATAACTTACATGGAATGGAACGTGGAGAGAGATGGGAAACAGAATTCCATGAAAAAACTTAGAGGAGGATCATCTGGCACAGCTTTCAGGAAGGCTGGTCTTTTGGCTGTTCTATGGCCATGTACTTCTTTTTTTTTTTAATGTTTATTTATTTATTTTGAAAGAGAGGGAGAGAGAGAGAAACAAGTGGGGGAGGGACAGAGAGAGAGAAAGAGAGAGGCAGGGGAGAGAGAGAATCCCAAGCAGGCTCCGTGCTGTCAACGCAGAGCCCAATGTGGGGACTGATCTCACGAACCGTAAGATCATGACCTGAGCTGAAATCAAGAGTTGAATGCTTAACCAACTGAGCCACTCAGGCACCCCTGGCCATATACTTTTGTTTCTACTCTTCTTCTTTCCCTGAGCTCCCCTTTGCCTTCTCTCATAAATATAGTAAAGTGCTAACGCCATTCCAATGTTCTAATGTATGCCACATTACATGCACACATGTCGATCCTCCTGATCCTTATAACCCTGTACGTAGGAGTTATTATTGTTCTCACTGAACAGACGAGACAACTGAAGCACAGAGAGGTCAAGGAATTATCCCAGGGCTATCCAGCTAAGAAGTGACAAAACTGAAACTGGAACCCAGACAGTCTGGCTCCAAAGTCCATGCTTCCAACTGCCACTTTACCCCGAGTTCACGGTCTTCCTCCTCCACATTCCAAAAGCCAGCCCTGACTGGGCACCTCATACCAATGACTCCACTTTACCCTCCAGTGTTCATCAGTACTTAACGTTTTCATTTTCTCGAGACAGTAATTTAACACAACTTTCAGGTACAATTACCAACGTATAGACTATAGGGAGGACAGAAAAAACATGGCAAAGGATACCATGGGGAAAAAAACAGCAAAATGCAGACCGTAGCAAACTCTCCAAACAGCTCGGTTTCTTCAACAAATAAATTGCAGATAGAAAGAGAAAGATTCTGAACCTATAGATTAAAAGGAACTTACAGACTTAAAACCAATTACAGTATATGGAAATTATCTGGAGCCTGATTCAGACTCTGAAAAACAAATTATGACATTTGAAACAACTATAATTTGAACACTACATGTATATTCAATTATTTAAAAATGTTTATCTTTTGGGGCGCCTGGGTGGCTCAGTCGATTAAGTGTCTGACTTCAGTTCAGGTCATGAACTCACAGTCCACAAGTTCGACCCCCACGTCGGGCTCTGTGCTGACAGCTCAGAGCCTGGAGCCTGCTTTGGATTCTGTGTCGCTGCTCGCACACTGTCTCCCTCTCTCTCTCAAAAATAATAAACCTTAAAAAAATGTTTTAAATATAATAAAAATGCATATCTTTTCATAAGTGGGGTGATGGATATGTTAATTAACTAGATAGGGGAATCCCTTCACAATGTACACGTATATCACATCATCAGAAAGTACACTTTAAATATCTTATAATTTTATGTATCAGTTATATTTCAATAAAGCTGGGGAAAAAGAAGAAAAAATGCTCATCTTTTGGAGATTGATTCTGAAATGCTAATGAATAAAATGGAATGTTGTCTGGGATTTGCTTTCAAATAATACAGGAGGGGGAAATTGTGTGGGCAGAGATGAAGTGAGTCTGCCCTGAGTTGCTAACGACTGAAGCTGGGTAACAGATGTTTGAGGATTCGTTATACTATTCTGCCCACTTTTACAAACCTTGAAAGTTTTATATAATAAGAGCTTTATAAAAGCTTGAAGGAAAGACACACTAGGGTTTATAATTAAACTTTAGTCAGGGAGAAGATTCTTGATTTCTTGGTATTTCATCTGTATGCCCAGGCATAGTTTTGTTTGTTTGTTTGTTTTCTCTCAATGGGTATTTTAAAGATTAAAGGAAGAGTTTAGAGGAAATACAAGCATGGGAGTAAACTGTTCTTATTCCTGAAAGATAGGCCTTGGAGATGCTGGGATAACCTGCAACTTAATTTCTTAATGAATGAATTTCTTGAATGGCACTAAAGTACTCTCACAGCAATGAAACATAACCCTCTGTAACCCCCTGGCCAACACTTCATCCTGCGGCTGACAAGCTCAAGGCAGAAAGTACGAGGAGGAAGAAAATCACACCCAGAGGTTTTGGGATTGGCGGATGAAAAGGAAACACTGAGCGGAGAAGATTATGGAACATCTACACATTTGACAGAGTCAAAGGTCATTGGGGTCTTGTTCAAAGCACCATCCCAAGAGCCCTAGGTTTCTATTCCGGCCCTGCAACCAATTGACTGAGTAATCTTAGATGATCACTCTACCACTGTGGTCCTCAACTGTTTTATTTAGACACTGAAGAATCTGGACTAAAATTCACAGAAAGATCCATAATTTAAAAGTTAAAAAAAAAAAAAAACCTCAGGATTTATGCTCCTGCAAGCCAGCCAGAAAACACTAGCCCCTGCCACATTACCTACTGCTAGTCTAGTGAGAGCTGCTCTGAAATGTTACCACTGAGCCACAGAGCCCCGGGTTTTTGGCAAGACAAAGAAACAAGGTAAAATTAGTAAAGTTAGGAAGAGACCATACTGGAGTAAAATGGAATGTGAAAACTAATATGCCCTACATTGGGGTCAGTGTTTCAACTAAAGGGATAAATTATGAATGCAAATGACTCATGAGAGCAAAGGAGTTTTCTGTTAGCTGCAAACTCTGGGTATTCAACCACCCATGTGTGCCAACTGTCCTGAAGGCAATCTGTCCTTCAACAGCTGCAGTCGATATGCTGTTGGACAAGGCATACCTGACACAAACTTCACAGGCCAAAGAATACTGGCTTAGCTTCCAGAAACTAGGCTCCCACAACACAGCACATGGATTTCCACTCGGTGCCTCAAGATCAGGCACAGTTCCAGATCTGCATCTCGACATAGATGCATCCAACATATCCGGCCTTAAACTCCCTGCATGCCATTAGCTCTGAAACAAGATTTTTTGAGAAAATACTCAGACCAGTTTGCCCAATGACCTTCAAAGAGAGAAAGAGTCATTGGAAACGATGAGGAAGCCTGGCATATTGAGTTAACTGACTATACTTCTTGACCTTAAATTGCAGGAACTGCTCACTAGTCAAGAATTAATTCCCTCTACTCAGAAAGCCTAATTATTTTTGTGCTTATGCTTCTCCTTCTGACATAAAGTACCTCTTCACAAAGCAGGGAAGTTCCTGACTGCGTTGCCTCAACTGGTCTTGACAAAAGAAGAGATGAATCACCGGAGCAGCCTGGCACCATCTCAACTTGTAATAACTCTTTACCAAGGGCTAAATCATAGCTGGCCGGACACGGGGAGCTCTTCCTTTCTCCCTCCTTTCTCTCCTTCCTTTAATAAAAAGAGGGGCATTCACCAAGGATCACTCCTACTTGACATAATTGGTAGAATCACTGGTGAATTAGTGGACAGAACTGCTGTCAAGAGAGGATCTATGGGGGCGCCTGGGTGGCGCAGTCGGTTAAGCGTCCGACTTCAGCCAGGTCACGATCTCGCGGTCCGTGAGTTCGAGCCCCGCGTCAGGCTCTGGGCTGATGGCTCGGAGCCTGGAGCCTGTTTCCGATTCTGTGTCTCCCTCTCTCTCTGCCCCTCCCCCGTTCATGCTCTGTCTCTCTCTGTCCCAAAAATAAAAAATAAAAAACGTTGAAAAAAAAAAAAAAAAAAAAAAGAGAGGATCTATGTATATAGTAAAGGCAAGGACAGACAGGTTGACTTGATCTTCAGGAAAGCTTGTTGATGGCTCCCAAACTAATCTGTAGCAAGAGATGGAGAAGTCAACATAATCTCCTATATAAAGATGACAGAGAGAGAGAGAGAGAGAGAGAGAGCGAGAGAGAGAGAGTGCGCACTAATTACCTCTGAGATTTCTGAGCATCACCTCAGGCTTCCTCTACTGCAAAGGTTTCTTCTTATAATTTGAAGATATATATACAAGCTTCAGTTATCTGCATGAACAACTCTCCTCCAACCCAAATGAACCTACTACCCCATATGTCTGGGTTGGGCTAACTTTGAAGCCTGTGCATTTTTTCCTGATCTCATAGGAATGGGGCAGTAACAAAAAGCTGTCCAGAAGAAAAATATGGGATGGTAATGGGTGTGTGTGTGTGTGTGTGTGTGTGTGTGTGAGTGATACAAACAGGATGAATAGCCTACATAAGGAAAATATGCAAATAAATAGAGTAACCAATATTAATAATCTACCAGGCTGGCAAGCAACAGGTGAGATGATTGTAATCTTGGTGGAAAAATTAGCTAATAAATAATTCATAAGTCTCTGGGGGGGGGTGAACAGGGAAAAAATTATATTTACTCTGTAGCCATACCATGTCACTCTCTAAGGAGCCCACTGCTGTATTCTTTTTCTGTGTGTGAGTCTCCAAGTACACACAAGGTGACTGGAAGTACTTATTAGACTGTCTCTAAGTACTTATTAGACAGATGGAGTGACCTGAATGTGACATGGGAATACCTTCCTTCTATCCATTATTTTCTCTTCTTTTTCCTTGCCTATAAAAGTAGCCAGTACCCTTAAACAACACCTGTACCTTATAAATGTAATCTATCCTCCTCGATAGATAGATAGATAGATAGATAGATAGATAGATAGATAGGAATTGGGAGATATGTCATCTAGTTCCATACAATAAAGTGTAGATGTTGGCATATTGTCTCAGTGAGGCAAGATTCAGAAATTCAGAGATTCAGAAATACCAAGAAACACTCAGAAACAGAAAGATGTGGGAGCTTCCATCACCTATCTAAAGGGGCTTCTGTTGACAACTTAATTCCAACCATTTACAAGTTTGGCTCTGATAGTCAAGCACTACAAAAGAACTAATCCATTCATATAGCACTAGGTTATACCTTCTTTGCAGTTCATCTATCTATGAAAGACAATGTTCAGAAATAAACATCTAATATGTCAAGAAGACTCTCTATTGGACCTTTAAATTCTGGCTAAGGATGTTATCCATCTGTCTAAGCATCAGTTTGCTATACATAAGTTGTATTTAAGGTAGTATGTTTTCTCTCTTATCCTCCTATTCATGCTAGGCTATGCTTAAAGGTACACAGAAATGCCCGACTTCCTCATGGCAAATTTCCAGAAGATAGAGTGTTGAATGAATGCTTAGGTTTGTAGGATTCGTTATGTGTCTTCTGGATACTGCCACTTTCATATATATCCATCCATGCTTGATGATGCTTGGGAATTTAAGACAGAAGACAACATCTGGCTCTTTTATTCTGCACCCCTCCCCAACAAGTCTTAAATAATCAGAGTCGGTTTCTAAATATTAGAAATTTAAATAGGGCTCCATTACATCTTGACCTTTGTCACTAGTATCCAGGAATGAAGATAAAAATGACCCCTAAAAATGACCATCCCACCACTTCTATCAGCCAGGATACGGTTGCCAATAGTTACAGCAGGAAGAGAAGTGTTAGGTCAGCCACAGAGAGTTAAGGTCCAGTCTTGGTGATGATGTTCCCTTTAGTTTCTGTTGTTCCTTTTGAGTTCCTAAAAATAGTTCAGCAAGAGAGCTTATGGAGAGTTTGGTCATGAGAGGTAGAATAAAATATATGCTGCACTATGGAACTTATATTCTCAAGCATTTTCTGGGCACCCGTTTAGAACACCTATTTTCTGCTGCAGTGAGTAATATTCCCAAGAAACTGTAAGATTCACTTTCTGTCCTCCAAGTGCTCGCTGTCAGTGTCTTAAAAGGCTTCTCTGTGCTGATTATGTAAAACCATGTTAGTTGACCTCTAGATATCTAGACCTACAACAAAACCACGATGGAGAGTTTGCAGCATGACCATAATGTAGGCAAGATAAGGAAAACTAAATCCACCTGCCTGTATCTTACTAATAGATAGTCTGTCCTGGCAAATGAAAGCTGGAAGAAATAGTTCAAACCTAATACCTGTGTAAAATGTATACGAAACTGGTAATTGGGTATATGGATACAAAAGCAGTACTTCTAAAAAGATTTCTTTTGCTCTAAATTTATAAGCATTAACAGACTCTGAAAAGTTTACTTTCTTTTCTGCTATCCCATTAATTCTGCTATCCCATTTCCCATGAATAAGAAACACACAATGCATGATCCTTCTAAATTATGTGTTAGATCCCTCCACAACATTTATAATTGGATACCAAGGTCCTCTCAGAAAGTCACATACATAGGTCTGAGACTATGTATCCTGTATGTTCATGTAACTGCAAAAAATAATTTTTAGGTTCACAACCCTCCACTGAAACAGATTTCCCTTCCTTTTCTTTTCTTTTTTTTTACTTGAAGCCTGGAAGTGTTTAGGTATTTAGGCAGTTTGAAAAAATAGACTTGATAACTTAATAATATTTTTAAAATCCAGCATTAAAAGAACATTTTCCCTGATAGGATATACCAAATTCCTTCTCCTTTCTAAAGAAAGGCTGGCTTTATTCAAAGCAACAGCTTTCATTAAACACACTTTAAGTCCTCTATCTCTCCACCTCCAGAAACACATTTGGCACCAAAAGCTGTTTTCCCTACAAAATTATTAAAACTGGAAAACGCCCCAATCACTCATGGGGAGAGGGGAGCATTAGCCCTTTGAAAACACAATTTCCATTTTATCTTAAATGTACCAAATAATGGAGTTTCTACATACGAATAAGACTTTCCGGACAGCATGGATTCCAATTTCCTGTTACATTCCATTATTTTATTTGTGGTGATCTAAGCTGCTTCTGACATTCTTTGATGCCTCCACCCTTTACACCCTTGCAGGCTTATCTGTGTTTTAAGTCAACTTTGCCCGCTGTTTGCCAAATTCCCATTTAACTCTCAAAATCTTTACCCAGGCAACACGGTTTTTGGTTCCCTTGCCTTGAATTGGAATGCACAGAAAATATGTCCTTTCAGGATGGCCCATTTGTAAAAGCTCTCTCTTAGGAGTACCTTTAGGCTGCGATACCAAAGTGTGCTCCATCAAAAAATATTTAAACATTCTAAATATATTTCTCCGCAGATTTGTTTTCCAAGTCCGCAGCAAAAAGAAAACCTGGATTATAGCCAACATTTGCAAGTGTTAGTTTATGAGTTAGCCTTAGTTCATTATATTTAAAAATCACTCTTTCCTCTCTATATAAACAAAACCTTAAGCCAAGTGGAACCACAGCCTTCTCCACCTCCCTGGGTCACCTCAACTACTTCTGCCTACAGAGGAAAAACTCTTCAGCATCTTCCTGAACATGCCTTCCCATTCTCAAACCAACGACAAGAACAAACTCCAGTTTTTAGCTCCACATATCAGAGACATTGTTCCATCAATCAATTTCTATATGGCTTCAACCTGAATCGTAAGTAGTCCCTTCCCCATATTTCACTTCACTTCTTCCTTATTCCCACTATATTTTACTTTTCTCTATCCTAATCCTCATATTCCTCAACATTAGCCACTCATTGTTTTTCCCACCACTGTCCATGATATGGATTTGCTAGTTTTATAAACTCAACCAGCCTTTTGCCTCATCATTAGAGTCACGATCTAGTAGTTTGCAGAGCTTCACAGGGACCATACAAGTGGACATACAAGTGCAGACAAAAAGGGGTCCCTTCCTGCAGGTTTGACTTCTTAAAATTGCTTAAGGAATTGCACAGGAACAGACAGCAAGGAAAAGTTGGAATTGGCGAATATGACACAGGCAAGAGGGGAAGTAGAAGGGGAAAGGAGGCCTGTGATTTTTCTTTTACTCCAGCTAGTAGTCACTCTTCCATGAACTCCCAGTCTGCTTGCTGTTCAAGATCTTTACATCCAGGCTTATCTAAAACTTCCTAATCTTTTGCCCTGTAAATGCCACATGCATTCCTGCCTTCATGCCTTGGCGGGACCCACACCTGCTGTCAAGAATGCCCTCTCCCTCCACCTGCTCAATGGTGTCCCACCCACATGTCTGTTCTCAGTTCCAGCTGACCCCTTGGACAGCAGACCCCCTCATTCACACCTCCTGCCTCCTTGAGCAGGAGGAAAGGAAAACTGAGAAAAGGAATTGAGCCTCAGAAAATTTAAGTGATGAGCCCAGGGCCATACCTGCCTCTGAAACCCTTGTCTGTTTCATTATGCTAATTGCCTCGAAAATGCTTTAACACCAGACCTGTGTCTCACATCTCTCAGTGTCCTCAGCTTGTAGGCTGTGAGCACTTAATGAATATTCATGGGAGCTTATATTCAAACGAGGTCATATTTCCCCAGTATACCACTATAGAGGGAGAGAGCCAAGAGGCAGAGGAGAACAAGTGCTGGATTAAAATTTCCGTAGATAATCCACCAAGTGAATGATCCACAGGCATGATAATCCAGTGTTGGCTAGATACCCAATTCCACAGAGGTCTCCTGCTTCATGTCACAATGTCAGAGCATAAGCACCAGCCTGTGCTTCCATGGCCGTTTCTGCTCATCCAATGAACTTGCTGGGCCTGGAATTAATCCTCGGTGGATGTTAGAAATATTATGACAACAGCTGGCACTGTCATTTGCAGTGTCCAAAATGGAACTTCCATTTCTTTTTTTCCCCAAGGAAGATTTATGTGTTTCTCTTCAAGTACCAGGCTTACTTCAAAATTAAAATACTCAATTTCTCTTCAACAGTTGGATTTTCTGATGATTTAAAACAAAGAAAAATGGCTTTCTAACATCAAACTAGCCCCTGTGTTATACAGGCTGTGATATATTCATGTTTTACATTCAAGGTAGTGTTTCTTAGAAACATGTTTTTGATGATGATTTTTGAATCTGTGCAAGTAAAAGGTGTGATACAATGGATGCCACCATAGTGCTTTTCGTAGGGGATGGAGAGTAGTTTTTATTAAAAAAAGAAAGAAGGAAAGGAAAAAAAGAAAAATGGCTCAATTTTTGTTTGTTTGTTTGTTTGTTTTTCTTTCTGAAACTTGGTCATGGAAACGTCAATCCAGAAAGACCAGGCAGGATATTGGGGGCCAGGCTAAGGCTGAAGCCCTGTTTACTAGGGCAGCCATGTCTATGGCATTAACAGCCTGGGCACAGCAAAGTGGCATATGCCAACGAAGGCTATCCCAGCTGTCACAAATGCAGTATAATCAGGCAAATTTGACAACACAGCTCTGCCAAGATAATTCATATTCCTGGGCCAGGGTTATAATCAGTTTGTGCAATTTTCAAATATTTTTGTGATCCTTCTATGCAATGGTACGCAGTATTCATAATATAATTCATGTGGTGATCCCATTACTGATAATAAATGTGGTCTTAGGCAGCACAGAGCCTAATCTTTCTGTAAGAATTAAGGTAGAAGTCACAGGGGATCCTATAAGCCATTCTAGTGTTTCAATGAGTAAAACTGGATCTCCGGGAACATTTCAATAATCAAAACTTCTCCACACCATTCCACAAGCTCAGAAGTTCATTCCATGGTTCTTCTTCCAAGTTCTACTGGTCAGCTTTAAGTACTTGCCCAATTTTTGTACTTTTCCATGTGGGAATCTCTCTTACCAAAATGTTCTTACTATATTTTTCTTTAGAATCTACTGTAATTGTTAGGCTTTTTTTTTTTTTTTTTTTGGCTTCTCTTCTTTAGAGAAAAAAAGTGGGGGAGGGTGTTTAAATGAGATTTAGAGTTCAAAGCTAAATAGAAGGGCAGTTTGTTTAGCTGGGCACATCCAACGCTGTTTCTTAAATGTTTATTTTATGGCTTTGTCCTACTTTAAAAGTCTTATTTAAAAGATGAATGACCATGACTTCAGAATTTGGACAGAAAAACAAAATGCCTAAGCCCAGACATCCAAATGAGACTCCAGTGGTAATTCATATCAGTGTATAATGATCCCCAAAGTAACTCTCTAGACAATAGAACACAAGAAGGAAGGCCATGTGATGAGCCTATCTATGCTTCTGTATGATAACTTGAATTATTTTGTGGTTGTTGCTGCATTGCTAAAAATATGCTGCCCAATAAAATGGCCATCAATGCATAAAACAATTTTGTGTGTGTTTAAATAGTGCTTTATTTGGATACTTAGAAACCAGGGAGTTCACGACATTATAGTCACTCATCATTTATGTTTCTAATAGAAAAAGTAAAGAAATCCTTTATTTCAATTCTATATTCTACTTCTGTTTTCACCTAGCTAATTATTATCTTGTATGGTAATGATTAGAAATTGCCAAGGAAGTTAGAGCGTCCATTGTTAGGCGTGACGGTGTTTTGTTTTAAGATTAAAAGGTTAAAAAAGTGAAAAGGGGGCCAGGCAAATGAGGTGGGAGGGCACTGGGAAGGTGGGAGAGGACCAAAAGAGGACAAAGTTAAGAAAGAGGAAGATGGAGAAGATTGAGTGGGAAGGAAAGAATAGGTAGGGAGGGAAGTGAGAAGTAGAGAGAACAGATGGTAAAGAATGGAAGGAACAGACAGTAGGTAGAACCCTAGATCCCACTGAGGGAAACATGGGGGTAGGTAAGCATGTGGAATTGGTGTTGGATAGACTCAAGCTCTACCATGTAGTAACTGGATGAACTTGGGCAAGTCTCTTAACCTTGAGGATAGCAATATAATCCACTTGACAGGGTTATTGTGAGGATTAATTGAAATAATCCACGCAAATGTCTGGTACATGGTAAACACTGCCTAGATGTCAGCTGTGCTGATGAAGATGAGGAAGACTATTGGGGGTCAGGAATGTATGTGTTTGGCTCAGTGGAGAGTCCCTAAATGAGCAACTTACAATTACTCTCCACCAGAAACTTACATTAGAAAGGAAGATAAACATGTAGACAAAAGAATCACTATTATGTAAAATAAGAAATAGTTGGTGGGTCTTCAATATTAACACATGCACAAAATTAATACACTGAAACCCTTCCAAGTGAAAAAAAATGGGAAGTTAAAATAGAGAGCAGGTGAGATGTGAATAAGGTTTTGCATCATAGTTAGCAAAAAGGAATATGGCGACTGTGTACATAGTAGTTAAAAGAGTGGGCTTTAGAACTCCATGCATCTGGGTCTAGCTCACTCATTTACTAACTTTGAACATGTTACTTGTTCTGGACCTCTGTTTATGCATCTATAAAAGGAGAATATAAATCCCTATCTGGTAAGATTGTTATGTGGATTAAATGAGGAAATATACAAATTTAGCACAGTGTTATGATAAAGGTGATGTCATTATTACTTTATTAGAGTTTAGTACTATAGTTAGAGTTCATCACAGATTTAGAGAATACTTTATATGAGAAAAACAAATACAGCTAGGCTCACTAAGCTTACAGAAAAGATGACAGGAGCCAGAATACAGGGCACAGGGAGTAGACAGAGTAGGTATGTTGTGGTGGGCAGTGAGAGGCAGAAGTGTAAGCACATTAAGGGCCGTATCAAGAAAGATAAGCAGCTGTTCTCATTTTCTGATGTGGCCAAGATAAGCCAGAAAAAGTGGGGTTTTTAAAATTTTTATTTTATTTTTTAAATTTTTTTTTTCAACGTTTTTTATTTATTTTTGGGACAGAGAGAGACAGAGCATGAACGGGGGAGGGGCAGAGAAAGAGGGAGACACAGAATCGGAAACAGGCTCCAGGCTCCGAGCCATCAGCCCAGAGCCTGACGCGGGGCTCGAACTCACGGACCGCGAGATCGTGACCTGGCTGAAGTCGGACGCTTAACCGACTGCGCCACCCAGGCGCCCCTAAATTTTTATTTTTTAACGTTTATTTATTTTTGAGACAGAGAGAGACAGAGCATGAACGGGGGAGGGTCAGAGACAGAGGGAAACACAGAATCGGAAACAGGCTCCAGGCTCTGAGCGGTCAGCACAGAGCCCCATGCCGGGCTCGAACTCACGGACCGCGAGATCATGACCTGAGCCGAAGTCGGACGCTTAACCGACAGAGCCACCCAGGTGCCCCTCAGAAAAAGTTTTAAGTTAAATGTTGGCAGAAAAGTTCACAATATGTTCAGAGCCATGACAAAGATCCTCAACAGTATAAGCTTCCTTTGGAGGATTTTTTTAAACATTTTATTTATTTTTGAGAGAGAGAGACTGAGTCGGGGAGGGGCAGAGAGACAAAGGATCCAAAGCGGGCTCTGCGCTGCATGCTTGAACTCACAAACCGTGAGACCATGACCTGAGCCCAAGTTGGACACTTAACTGACTGAGCCACCCAGGCACCCTTTCCTTTGGAGGGTTTTTAAGATATATAGGAAGTAATCTTTACTAGTGTTTTTAAATACAAGTCTGCTTGCAGGCTGATGGATGGAGTAAATAACTCTCTTAGTCGGGTCTTCTACTCTAGAGGACAAATGGCATTTGCCTCTTAGTTGAAATATAGTTTCTTTCTTCCTGGAAGAAGAAAAGAGGAACAAAGAAGGCCCACTCTCTTGAGAAACTACATCTAAGAGTCTGGCATTATGGTAGATCACCTGTGTTGGATTTGTAGCAATTCTGCAATCTGTTCCACAATGATCTTTTTATTATGTTGTATTTCATGATCGCTATTCATTTTAATACTACTGATGAGCAATATTGTAGTATAATCTTTATTTAGCAAACTTGGAGACTGAGGCACAAGGAAATTAAATTAGTGCCTAAAATAACCATGGAAGATAGAGTTTTTCAGCCTAAATCTATTTGTCAAAGCTTATGTTAAAAATGGCAGTGAATTGCCAATGAGTTATTAGACAAAGAAAAATGTTTCCCATACCAAAAATTGATACACTAAAAAATATTCATGATAATATTCTATTTGATAAAACTGCTCTAACTAGGAGAAAACCTTTCCATAACTTAGGATCCAGAACCACTTTGGCCCCTTAACGTGAGGAGGGTTCAATCATCAGAGTTGGACTGAGATTCACCATGAAAAATTATGGTCAAATTGTATGAAATTTTCTAAAGAAAAATCAACGTCATAATAGTAACAGCATGTTAAAAGAAGAAGAAAAAATGAACCCTGAAATACTGAGCCTGTTAAGGATATCATTATGTAGAAGACTGTTATCTACAAATTTGAAAAAGTGATGATTTGGAACCCATCTTCTGGATTAAAAATAAAAAAAACTATTAAATAATGATAACCAGGTATTTTTATAAATCATGCAGAGAGAGGACAAGAGGGAAATTCTGAACCATCTCACAGCATTAAACATTTATTTAAAGAGCATCATTTGAATTCAAACAAATGAGACTTTTAAAGGATAAAGTTAGAGGCTTACACTCTTTCACCCATGACTACCACTCATTCATTCAATTGGCACTGATTAAGCTCAGAGCCCTCTATCAGAATGTTATTAAGGGTTCAAAAGGAATAAAAGATATGGTCTTTGATCTCACAGAATACACACCTTAGATAGGAGATAATGTTTCATTAGGTTTCCTCTGGATAATTTAAAATCTAGAGTTATATATGAATAAAAATAAAGTTGCATGTGTTATAGGAATATAACCCATTTTTAGAAAATGAGTAAAGCAGGGAAGTTTCCATTTCTTTTATATGTCTTGCCTACATGTTTTATCTAATTCCTACGTATTTTAAAGAATACCAGTATTAAATTAGGAAAAGCATTAATAGTAAGAACACAGGTTGGAATGATTGCAAAGTATGTTTGGATAAGATTATGATTCATTATAAGTAATCAAGATTAATGAAGCAAGGTGAATGCAAATGAGAAAGGTAAGTGACCATCAGAAAAACAGACAAAGCATCCTTATGCAGCAAAGTCCTTAAGGAAGGAGAATAATCATTAGAATGCAAAGGAGTTCATTGTGAAATGTTTCAAAGTACATTTGCCCTCCCCTCTCCCACCTCCAACTGCTTAATGTAAGGCTGGCGGCAGTCCTTCGATGCCCTAGAGGGCAACAAATTCGGGTCAGTGAACCAAGTCTGCTATTCCAATATGGTTCCTAGAGGAACCATCCTTATTAGAATATAGAAATGTACAAGATAACTCTTTAGTGATGTGTCATCAGTCTCTTCCATCCACCTCCATAAAAAAAAATAATAACATGGCTTAATTCTGCTATCTTCAAACCAATCCCCAGATTACAGTATCTCAGTTCCTAACCAATGGAAATGAATTTGAAATTGTCATGTATTCTTACAGAAATCATTTTGTTTACGATTAGATGTGCCAGTGTATCTTAAATGCTACCCCTGAGAGAAGAAATTAAAGCAGTTTTGTTAGTAAGAGAGAAATAAAGGCAATAGAATGGGTGATATAAAAGCTGCAGAGGGACCGATGGGCTACAAGACCCTGAACCAGACAAAACGAGCTGGGATAAAAACTGCGGGTAAAAGGGTTTGGCTTTGGAAGAGATCAGGCTTGTCTGAATTGTCACTCACAGACAGAAAGGAAGGCTAACAGTGGAGAGAAGTTTTGTATCGGAGGAGACAGCCAGCACACAGAATGGCCTAAATCAGTGGCTCTTAAAGTGTGGTCCTCGCGAGAGCTGCACTGGCATCCTCTGCGAGCACCACCCCCGAATCAGATGTAGCGAATCAGATCCCTGAGGATGAGGCCCAGGGAACTGTGCTACAACAAGCCTGTCATGTGATTTGTATACTACGCACTAAAGTTTCAGAACCAGGGACCTAAATCATCTCTGTTAAAGCAGATCCTCTGCTGAGAACAAGAGGGTGGGGTCCGGACTTCAGGGTGGAGATTTAGAACAGCTGCAGGGAGGAATGTAGGATGGAGGTGAGAGATGAATTAAAGGCCTGTATGAGGCTAGGAAGCATATCCCTTGGAACTGAAAAATCTTGTCAGATGGCTTCTGGGTCTGTCTTCTGAGCACAATAATAATGAGTCTACATAAAACTGCATTCAGATTATCACATAACTGACTACGAATCTGGAAAGACAGCTTGATTATGATTTAGGGACTGCTATATATGGCACATATATATGTAATCCACATATGGGTGTGTGTGTGTGTGTGTGTGTGTGTGTGTACAGAATCGGTCAAATGGAGCAAAAAAGCAGAAAATCTTCAGATGCCTAGCAGAGAAAACACTGGCACAAGAGACTCAGAATGAAGTCCATAACTCTTCTGTGTGGCCCTGGGAAAATCATTAAACTTCTTCATAGCTCATTTTCTCATCTGTAAAGTTGAATCCAGTATTCATTTATTCAAACAAAGTGGGGGTGAGGGGGAGTAGACAAGTCCATTAATAACTACAGCACAGAGAAAGGCTACGATAGGGGTATTTATGGATATTTACAGAATGCTTGGAGAACAGTAGGGAATTACAATCAATTCTAAATAAGGAAAACAAGGAGGTCTTCACCCTGAAGAAGCCATGGAGCTGGACCGCAAAGAATGAGAGAAAATTCAACAGATGTTAGACCATACAGGTAGAGCATAAGGGAATGCAGGGCAATCAGAGGGAACAGAAATAGGCCAGCACGGATTTGTAGGCATGAGACTATTCTGAGGGAGGGAGAAGGTCTCTTCTAGCTCCACAGCTGGTTTTTCAAACATCTTTCAGCAGCCTGAAAATAATGGGCAAATTTGATAGTGTACTTTTATCCACCAAGCCAGTGCTAGGGCACTTTTTTCATTTTTGAACAGTTCATAAATATTGAGCTTTGGGTAAAAGCCTCTCAGAATTCTTCCCGGCTGGTTTTAAAGTAAAAGAACCAGGAGTGTAAACTGTCAAAGGATGCCTAGCCCTTCCATTTTCCATACTCCTGGCATGGGGATCACAGGTATTCTGGGGGCCACTTGGCAGAAGGGTTACTTGCCTCTATGAAAAATATTGCTGCTCAGAGGCCAGAATTTAAATTGATTCCATCGTAGGAAAAGGAAGAACACACTGCAATGAACTTTTGATTACCCTTTTATAAGTGGGCCAACTTTTTATTCTTGTAGTAAAATTCATATATTGAATCTCTGGCAAAGAGCCCTTGCTAAGCACCCTTTTCTTGTCTTGGGTCAAGCCTCAGGGGACCTGAATGAGCAGGAAGCAGTTGTCCTCTTGAATTTAAAAGCAGTTCTGAGCTCTCCTCAGGGTAGCTCAGTTACACTTAAGGCAAAGGAGTAGCAGACTGAATTTCTGGAAGAGAACACACATAAGAAGAGCACCTTTTTCAGTTTGATCAGATTCCACGATTCCAGGACAAAGCAACAGGCTGATCAATCACAATATCATACCTCCCTCTTCTGGAAAATGTTTCTGATCAGTCACTTTTTACAACTTCTGAAAACCTTCCCAGCTGCCAGCCTGAAAGGGCATCCTCACAGGGGACACCTATGGTTCTACTTGAAAGAATGAATCATTTTTTCAGGTAATGAATTATATACCAGGCACATGAGCCTCAAAAGTTTAGTCCAAAGAACATTATTTCACTAAGTTCTAGGTTCACATGGAATAAATCACACGCCTATCTATTAAGATGATTTCTCTGGGCTTTTTAAGGCTTCCCACAGTGTGGAACCTCCAAAGGGAAACCATCTCCCCAGAGCAAAGCGTTCAGGATACGCACTCACACCATTATCGGGCTGCGTGATGACCAGCAAGCATTATGAAGCATCTACTTAGTGCTGAGCAGAGACTACAGTGGTTGGTTCGAAACACAAAAAATCTGAGTCAAATCCTGTCCTGGAAATATAGCCCAGAATGTTACAGTTGTTGGTTTTTAATCCTTCTCTGACCGTGTTCTGACAGAATGACAGTGAATTTTGAGACTTCAGATCTGGGTGAATTGGTCAGCTACCCTTTCCCCGTCTTTATGTTAATGATAATGTTTTGAACATGGGCCAAACCTTCACTGTGTAAGTTTTTCTCAGCTCTTGCTACATCACTTGGCCTTATAAAATGGATATCGCTTTTAGATTTGATTCCCTCCCCTAACATGTTAACCAGGTATCGTTCAGGAAATAGTTGATATCATGAATGATCACCCCTTTCCTGGATAACCCTTATCATCAATAAAAGGTTTTGGATACTGTAAAGAAACAGGTTTTTGTTTTGTTTTCACATATCCAAATCAAATGAACCTTGGAGATCTCACAGAATCATAAACTGACAGATGAGGCTAACAGGAAACTTTCTCCAACAAGCACAGGCTCTTTGGGCAGATTTCTCATTTGCAAGCCAGGCATAATGCCAATTAAAAGAGAGGCAGTGTGAATGCCAACAAGAACCCCAAGTGTGTGTGTGAGGGGAGACGGGGTGGAGGACACAGAAGACAAACCACTGCCTTGACAGGATTTCACTGAAAGCCCAGCAGAGGCAGTGATACCCGGAAGCACTGTAATTGTTAGAACCTCAGAAGTCTCCAATTTCTGCTGAATTTATGTTGGCCATTATCTCTCCCTCAGAAGGGAAGTCTGAGAAAAGGCATTATCATTATGTACAGTGCCAAGGAAAAGGGAAATACAGTTTTCAAACAATTTTTCTCTTCAGTTTTCTCACTATGACTTTCACAATTAACTCAATTTGTATTATTTTAAAAAATTCATGACTTTAAACATTATTTAATCTGATGTATTTTTCTTAACCATTACATGCAACTGTTCCATGCAACGGGTAGTCTGTTCAAAACAGACCCCAAAGACCAGGATAAAAAGCCCGATTTCCCTACTGGCAAATGCTGGTTGGGACATGGATTCCCATTTGCCCTCCTTTATGGCATCTCCTGCTTTTATTTCTGACTCTGACATTTTGGCTCTGATTCATAGGCAATTTCTGATTCATAGGCAATTTCTGATTCATTAGCTATTCCATTCCTATGCCCAGGGGAAGATCCCTCTTTATAGTGCTTGAAACTCCTGCAATTTGAGGGATCCTTTTTAAGAAAAGGATACCACATAACAAATACAAAATGCCGATGATAACTTGAAAGTCACCCACGTGAAGGGGAAGCACAAAGGAGGGAAGTTGAATTGGAAAGTGACAGTGATTTTAACACTTACCATTGAAACACATTGTGTTCAGTTTTTACAAAAAACCACCATGACAATACATTACTAGAGCGCTTTCCAAAATGCTGGAAGGGGCCTGTGCAAGTGAGGAGCTTCTACAGTTTCATGACAACAATCCTGCCTCTGCTCTTGTGCAAATCTCCACAGCCACCTTTACAGCCAAACCAAGGGGCAGCTCCAGCCCAAGAATAAGTCTAACCCCCTTTACTGGTTTCCCTGAATCCAGAGAAAGATCAAGCTCTCAAAAGAGACATAGTTCAAATTAGTGTTTTCATTTTCCTTAGGTAAATACCCAGAAGTAGAATTACTAGGTCATAGGGTACTTCTATTTTTAGTTTTTTAAGCTACCTCCATATTGTTTTCCATAGTGGCTGCACCAATTTACATCCCTACCTAAAGGACACAAGGGTTTCCTTTTTCCACATCCTTGCCAACACCTGCTATTTCTTGTCTTTTTTTTTTTTTTAATTTATTTATTTATTTATTTATTTATTTTTTAATATATGAAATTTACTGTCAAATTGGTTTCCATACAACACCCAGTGCTCATCCCAAAAGGTGCCCTCCTCAATACCCATCACCCACCCTGCCCTCCCTCCCACCCCCCATCAACCCTCAGTTTGTTCTCAGTTTTTAACAGTCTCTTATGCTTTGGGTCTCTCCCACTCTAACCTCTTTTTTTTTTTTTTTTTCCCTTCCCCTCCCCCATGGGTTTCTGTTACGTTTCTCAGGATCCACATAAGAGTGAAACCATATGGTATCTGTCTTTCTCTGTATGGCTTATTTCACTTAGCATCACACTCTCCAGTTCCATCCACGTTGCTACAAAAGGCCATATTTCATTCTTTCTCATTGCCACGTAGTATTCCATTGTGTATATAAACCACAATTTCTTTATCCATTCATCAGTTGATGGACATTTAGGCTCTTTCCATAATTTGGCGATTGTTGAGAGTGCTGCTATAAACATTGGGGTACAAGTGCCCCTATGCATCAGTACTCCTGTATCCCTTGGATAAATTCCTAGCAGTGCTATTGCTGGGTCATAGGGTAGGTCTATTTTTAATTTTTTGAGGAACCTCCACACTGCTTTCCAGAGCGGCTGCACCAATTTGCATTCCCACCAACAGTGCAAGAGGGTTCCCGTCTCTCCACATCCTCTCCAGCATCTATAGTCTCCTGATTTCTTCATTTTGGCCACTCTGACTGGCGTGAGGTGGTATCTGAGTGTGGTTTTGATTTGTATTTCCCTGATGAGGAGAGACGTTGAACATCTTTTCATGTGCCTGTTGGCCATCCGGATGTCTTCTTTAGAGAAGTGTCTATTCATGTTTTCTGCCCATTTCTTCACTGGGTTATTTGTTTTTCGGGTGTGGAGTTTGATGAGCTCTTTATAGATTTTGGATACTAGCCCTTTGTCCGATGTGTCATTTGCAAATATCTTTTCCCATTCCGTTGGTTGCCTTTTAGTTTTGTTGGTTGTTTCCTTTGCTGTGCAGAAGCTTTTTATCTTCATAAGGTCCCAGTAATTCACTTTTGCTTTTAATTCCCTTGCCTTTGGGGATGTGCCGAGTAAGAGATTGCTACGGCTGAGGTCAGAGAGGTCTTTTCCTGCTTTCTCCTCTAAGGTTTTGATGGTTTCCTGTCTCACATTCAGGTCCTTTATCCATTTTGAGTTTATTTTTGTGAATGGTGTGAGAAAGTGGTCTAGTTTCAACCTTCTGCATGTTGCTGTCCAGTTCTCCCAGCACCATTTGTTAAAGAGACTGTCTTTTTTCCATTGGATGTTCTTTCCTGCTTTGTCAAAAATGAGTTGGCCATACGTTTGTGGGTCTAGTTCTGGGGTTTCTATTCGATTCCATTGGTCTATGTGTCTGTTTTTATGCCAATACCATGCTGTCTTGATGATGACAGCTTTGTAGTAGAGGCTAAAGTCTGGGATTGTGATGCCTCCTGCTTTGGTCTTCTTCTTCAAAATTACTTTGGCTATTCGGGGCCTTTTGTGGTTCCATATGAATTTTAGGATTGCTTGTTCTAGTTTCGAGAAGAATGCTGGTGCAATTTTGATTGGGATTGCATTGAATGTGTAGATAGCTTTGGGTAGTATTGACATTTTGACAATATTTATTCTTCCAATCCATGAGCAGGGAATGTCTTTCCATTTCTTTATATCTTCTTCAATTACCTGCATAAGCTTTCTATAGTTTTCAGCATACAGATCTTTTACATCTTTGGTTAGATTTATTCCTAGGTATTTTATGCTTCTTGGTGCAATTGTGAATGGGATCAGTTTCTTTATTTGTCTTTCTGTTGCTTCATTGTTAGTGTATAAGAATGCAACTGATTTCTGTACATTGATTTTGTATCCTGCAACTTTGCTGAATTCATGTATCAGTTCTAGCAGACTTTTGGTGGAGTCTATCGGATTTTCCATGTATAATATCATGTCATCTGCAAAAAGCGAAAGCTTGACTTCATCTTTGCCAATTTGGATGCCTTTGATTTCCTTTTGTTGTCTGATTGCTGATGCTAGAACTTCCAGCACTATATTAAACAGCAGCGGTGAGAGTGGGCATCCCTGTCGTGTTCCTGATCTCAGGGAAAAAGCTCTCAGTTTTTCCCCGTTGAGGATGATGTTAGCTGTGGGCTTTTCATAAATGGCTTTTATGATCTTTAAGTATGTTCCTTCTATCCCGACTTTCTCAAGGGTTTTTATTAAGAAAGGGTGCTGGATTTTGTCAAAGGCCTTTTCTGCATCGATTGACAGGATCATATGGTTCTTCTCTTTTTTTTTGTTAATGTGATGTATCACGTTGATCGATTTGCGAATGTTGAACCAGCCCTGCATCCCAGGAATGAATCCCACTTGATCATGGTGAATAATTCTTTTTATATGCTGTTGAATTCGATTTGCTAGTATCTTATTGAGAATTTTTGCATCCATATTCATCAGGGATATTGGCCTGTAGTTCTCTTTTTTTACTGGGTCTCTGTCTGGTTTAGGAATCAAAGTAATACTGGCTTCATAGAATGAGTCTGGAAGTTTTCCTTCCCTTTCTATTTCTTGGAATAGCTTGAGAAGGATAGGTATTATCTCTGCTTTAAACGTCTGGTAGAACTCCCCTGGGAAGCCATCTGGTCCTGGACTCTTATTTGTTGGGAGATTTTTGATAACCGATTCAATTTCTTCGCTGGTTATGGGTCTGTTCAAGCTTTCTATTTCCTCCTGATTGAGTTTTGGAAGATTGTGGGTGTTTAGGAATTTGTCCATTTCTTCCAGGTTGTCCAATTTGTTGGCATATAATTTTTCATAGTATTCCCTGATAATTGTTTGTATCTCTGAGGGATTGGTTGTAATAATTCCATTTTCATTCATGATTTTATCTATTTGGGTCATCTCCCTTTTCTTTTTGAGAAGCCTGGCTAGAGGTTTGTCAATTTTGTTTATTTTTTCAAAAAACCAACTCTTGGTTTCATTGATCTGCTCTACAGTTTTTTTAGATTCTATATTGTTTATTTCTGCTCTGATCTTTATGATTTCTCTTCTTCTGCTGGGTTTAGTCTGCCTTTGCTGTTCTGCCTCTATTTCCTTTAGGTGTGCTGTTAGATTTTGTATTTGGGATTTTTCTTGTTTCTTGAGATAGGCCTGGATTGCAATGTATTTTCCTCTCAGGACTGCCTTCGCTGCGTCCCAAAGCGTTTGGATTGTTGTATTTTCATTTTCGTTTGTTTCCATATATTTTTTAATTTCTTCTCTAATTGCCTGGTTGACCCACTCATTCGTTAGTAGGGTGTTCTTTAACCTCCATGCTTTTGGAGGTTTTCCAGACTTTTTCCTGTGGTTGATTTCAAGCTTCATAGCATTGTGGTCTGAAAGTATGCATGGTATAATTTCAATTCTTGTAAACTTATGAAGGGCTGTTTTGTGACCCAGGATATGATCTATCTTGGAGAATGTTCCATGTGCACTCGAGAAGAAAGTATATTCTGTTGCTTTGGGATGCAGAGTTCTAAATATATCTGTCAAGTCCATCTGATCCAATGTATCATTCAGGGCCCTTGTTTCTTTATTGACTGTGTGTCTAGATGATCTATCCATTTCTGTAAGTGGTGTGTTAAAGTCCCCTGCAATGACCACATTCTTATCAATAAGGTTGCTTATGTTTATGAGTAACTGTTTTATATATCTGGGGGCTCCGGTATTTGGCGCATAGACATTTATAATTGTTAGCTCTTCCTGATGGATAGACCCTGTAATTATTATATAATGCCCTTCTTCATCTCTTGTTACAGCCTTTAATTTAAAGTCTAGTTTGTCTGATATAAGTATGGCTACTCCAGCTTTCTTTTGGCTTCCAGTAGCATGATAAATAGTTCTCCATCCCCTCACTCTCAATCTAAAGGTGTCCTCAGATCTAAAATGAGTCTCTTGTAGACAGCAAATAGATGGGTCTTGTTTTTTTATCCATTCTGATACCCTATGTCTTTTGGTTGGCGCATTTAATCCATTTACATTCAGTGTTATTATAGAAAGATACGGGTTTAGAGTCATTGTGATGTCTGTATGTTTTATGCTTGTAGTGATGTCTCTGGTACTTTGTCTCACAGGATCCCCCTTAGGATCTCTTGTAGGGCTGGTTTCATGGTGACAAATTCCTTCAGTTTTTGTTTGTTTGGGAAGACCTTTATCTCTCCTTCTATTCTAAATGACAGACTTGCTGGATAAAGGATTCTCGGCTGCATATTTTTTCTGTTTAGCACACTGAAGATATCGTGCCAAGCCTTTCTGGCCTGCCAAGTTTCAAAGGAGAGATCAGTCACGAGTCTTATAGGTCTCCCTTTATATGTGAGGGCACGTTTATCCCTTGCTGCTTTCAGAATTTTCTCTTTATCCTTGTATTTTGCCAGTTTCACTATGATATGTCGTGCAGAAGATCGATTCAAGTTACGTCTGAAGGGAGTTCTCTGTGCCTCTTGGATTTCAATGCCTTTTTCCTTCCCCAGTTCAGGGAAGTTCTCAGCTATAATTTCTTCAAGTACCCCTTCAGCACCTTTCCCTCTCTCTTCCTCCTCTGGAATACCAATTATGCGTATATTATTTCTTTTTAGTGTATCACTTAGTTCTCTAATTTTCCCCTCATACTCCTGGATTTTTTTATCTCTCTTTCTTTCAGCTTCCTCTTTCTCCATAACTTTATCTTCTAGTTCACCTATTCTCTCCTCTGCCTCTTCAATCCGGGCCGTCGTGGTTTCCATTTTGTTTTGCATTTCATTTAAAGCGTTTTTCAGCTCCTCGTGACTGTTCCTTAGTCCCTTGATCTCTGTGGCAAGAGATTCTCTGCTGTCCTGTATACTGTTTTCAAGCCCAGCGATTAATTTTATGACTATTATTCTAAATTCACTTTCTGTTATATTATTTAAATCCTTTTTGATCAGTTCATTAGCTGTTGTTATTTCCTGGAGATTCTTCTGAGGGGAATTCTTCCGTTTGGTCATTTTGGACAGTCCCTGGAGTGGTGAGGACCCGCAGGGCACTTCCCCCGTGCTGTGGTGTATAACTGGAGTTGGTGGGCGGGGCCGCAGTCCGACCTGATGTCTGCCCCCAGCCCACCGCTGGGGCCACAGTCAGACTGGTGTGTGCCTTCTCTTCCCCTCTCCTAGGGGCGGGATTCACTGTGGGGTGGTGTGGCCCGTCTGGTCTACTTGCACACTGCCAGGCTTGTGGTGCTGGGGAGCTGGCGTATTAGCTGGGGTGGGTAGGCAAGGTGCATGGGGGCGGGAGGGGCAGGCTTAGCTCGCTTCTCCTTAGGTGATCCACTTCAGGAGGGGCCCTGTGGCAGCGGGAGGGAGTCAGATCCGCTGCCGGAGGTTTGGCTCCGCAGAAGCACAGAGTTGGGTGTTTGCGCGGAGCGAGCAAGTTCCCTGGCAGGAACTGGTTCTCTTTGGGATTTTGGCTGGGGGATGGGCGGGGGAGATGGCGCTGGCGAGCGCCTTTGTTCCCCGCTAAGCTGAGCTCTGCCGTCCAGGGGCTCAGCAGCTCTCCCTCCCTTTGTCCTCCAGCCTTCCCGCTTTCTGAGCAGAGCTGTTAACTTCTGACCTCCCAGACGCTAAGTCGCGCTTGCTGTCGGATCACAGTCCGTCCGGCCCCTCCGCTTTTGCCAGCCCGACTCGGGGGCTCTGCTTGGCCGGCGAGCCGTCCCTCCGCCCCGGCTCCCTCCCGCCAGTCCGTGGAGCGCGCACAGCCTCGCCGCCCTTCCTACCCTCTTCCGTGGGCCTCTCGTCTGCGCTTGGCTCCGGAGACTCCGTTCTGCTAATCCTCTGGCGGTTTTCTGGGTTCTTTAGGCAGGTGTAGGTGGAATCTAAGTGATCAGCAGGACGCGCGGTGAGCCCAGCGTCCTCCTACGCCGCCATCTTCCGGAACTCTGCCTATTTCTTGTCTTTTTGATACTAGCCATTCTGACTGGTCCACTGACAGATGCATAGATAAAGATGTGGTGTGTGGATATATACGTGTATATATGTACGTGTATACACACGTGTATATATATACATATGTATGTATACACGTATATACATGGATACATATATATATGTGTATATATATATATATGTATATATATATGTACACAATGGAATATTACTCAGCCATAAAAAGAATGAGATTTCAGCATCTGTGAAACACGGATGTACCTAGAGTATATTATGCTAAGTGAAATAAGATAGACAAAGACCAATACCAAATGATTTCACTTGTATATGGAAATTACAAAAAACAACAAAACAAACAACAAAAAAGAAAACAGACTCCTAAATATAGAGAATAAACTTGTGGTTGCCAGGGCAGGAGGTGGGGAGGGGGGGGGCGGGGCGGTGGAAGGATAGGCAAAACAGGTGAAGGGGATTAAGAGGTACATCCTTCCAGTTAAAAATAAGCCACAGGATGAAAAGTACAGCATGGGAAATATAGTCAATAATCTTAAAACTTTGTGTAGTGACAGATGGTAACTAAACTTATCATGGTGAGCATATAGGATATGTATATAATTGCCAAATCAGTGCTGAACACCTGAGACTAATTAAACATTTTTTTTTAGTTTAAAAAGTTAAAGAATTAAAGGTAAAAAAGTGAAAAAATATTGTAGAAAATTAAAGTATTGCTCCTAACTATACAGGTTTCTGATCCTCAAAATACTACCCAATACCTCCTTAATCATCTCATCTGAGTATCCAGTTTTCTTTTTTTTTTTAATTTTTTTTTAACGTTTATTTATTTTTGAGACAGAGAGAGACAGAACATGAACAGGGGAGGGGCAGAAAGAGAGGGAGACACAGAATCTGAAACAGGCTCCAGGCTCTGATAGGTCAGCACAGAGCCTGATGCAAGGCTCGAACTCACGGACCATGAGATCATGACCTGAGCCGAAGTCAGACGCTTAACCGACAGAACCACCCAGGCGCCCCTGAGCATCCAGTTTTCATAAGATGCACATTACCATAATGTTCCTCCTCATGGAATGTTGTATTTAGTGATCAAAATTTACTTCTCTGATTCCATGCCCCCCTCCCTTTTTTTCTTTAAAGTTCAAACAGGATCTTCCATTGTGGTTCCGGACTCAGGTTAGAGAGACATACGTTATTCACAAATAATTTGCCAAATACTTCTACAGGCTTCTAGAGCTATTTTTGATGACTCTCACAGAAGGGGTTTTATTTAACAGTCTAGTCCCGACTGTGTTCCATCAAGTGACTGGCTCCCCAGGCAGCTGCTAGAGCTCATGGCCATCCTGAACCAGGCACTGCCACAGTAGCAGACGGGCCACTCAGAAGCACATTGGCAGACAAAAACATTGCCATAGACCATTCTAATTCACTTACCAGCTTTCCTGAACCTTGCCAAAGAATAAGTCCTCATCTTCAGAATGCACATCGTATGATTCACCTAATTATGTTCCGGTTATGACCTACTATGTATCCAACACAGACCCAGAGAATAAATTCTTTCTAGCCACAGAGAAATCTTATTCTGGAGCCATTCATATCTCTCCCACTTAGACCAGCTTCATTCTGAGCCTCAGCTGCTTATATGGCAAAAGCCATGCTGATGGCCGCATACAATTCACCCAATCTTTAGTCATATACTTTTTTTTTTCAGTTTTGTTATTTACTTTTTTGTTAAAGTATAATCAACATACAGTGTTACATTAGTTTCAGGTGTACAGTATAATGTCTCAACAATTTTATACATCGCTCATTGCTCATCAAGATAAGTGGACTCTTGGGGCACCTGGGTGGCTCAGTCAGTTAAGCACCCGGCTTCAGCTCAGGTCATGATCTCGCAGTTTATGAGTTCAAGTCCCACATCGGGCCCTGTGCTGACAGCTCAGAGCCTGGAGCCCGCTTCAGATTCTGTGTCTCCCTCTGTCTCTGCCCCTCCCCCACGTGTGCTCTGTCTCTGTCTCTCTCTCTCAAAAATAAAAACATTAAAAAACTTAAAAAAAAAGAGTCTCTAAAAAAGATAAGTGGACTCTTTTTTTTTTAAATATGAAATTTATTGTCAAATTGGTTTCCATGCAACACCCAGTGCTCATCCCAACAGGTGCCTTCCTCAATGCCCATCACCCACTTCCCCCCCCTCCCACCCCCCACCAACCCTCAGTTTATTCTCAGTTTTTAAGAGTCTCTTATGGTTTGCCTCCTTCCCTCTCTGTAACTTTTTTTCCCCTTCCCCTCCCCCATGGTCTTCTGTTAAGTTTCTCAGGATCCATATAAGAGTGAAAACATATGGTATCTGTCTTTCTCTGTATGACTTATTTCACTTAGCATAGTACCCTCCAGTTCCATCCACGTTGCTACAAATGGCCAGATTTCATTCTTTCTTATTGCCAAGTAGTATTCCATTGTATATATAAACCACATCTTTTTTATCCATTCATCAGTTGATGGACATCTAAGCTCTTTCCATAATTTGGCTATTGTTGAGAGTGCTGCTATAAACATTGGGGTACAAGTGCCCCTGTGCATCAGCACTCCTGTAACCCTTGGGTAAATTCTTTGCAGTGTTATTGCTGGGTCATAGGGGAGATCTATTTTTAATTTTTTGAGGAACCTCCACACTGTTTTCCAGAGTGGCTACACCAGTTTGCATTCCCACCAACAGTACAAGAAGGTTCCCATTTCTCCACATCCTCTCCAGCATCTATAGTCTCCTGATTTGTTCATTTTAGCCACTCTGACTGGTGTGAGGTGATATCTCAGTGTGGTTTTGATCTGTATTTCCCTGATGAGGAGTTGAGCATCTTTTCATGTGCCTGTTGGCTACCTGGATATCTTCTTAGAGAAGTGGACTCTTAATCCCCTTTATCTATTTCACCCATCCCCCACCCTAAGCATCCCCTCTGGCAACCACAATTTCTTCTCTGTATTTAAGAGTCTGTTTGATTGTTTTATCTTTTTTTTTTTTTTTTGCTTATTTTTTCTTAAATTCCACACATGAGTGAAATCATATGCTCTTTCATATTTGTTTTTCTCTTGTCTGACTTACTTTACTTAGCAATATACCCTTCAGGTCCATCACGACCCAAAGCAATCTACAGATGTAAATGCAATCCCTATCAGAGTACCAACATTTTTCACAGATAATACTAAAATTTGTATGGAACCACAAAAGACCCCAAATAGCCAAAGCGATCTTGAAAAAGAACAAAACTGGAGGTATCACAATTCCCTATTTCAAGACATACTACAAATCTGTAGTAATCAAAAGACTATGATAATGGCACAAAAAGAGACACACAGATCAATGGAACAGAAGAGACATCCCAGAAATAAACCCACATTTATATGGTCAATTAATCTACAACAAAGGAGGCAAGAATACACAATGGGGAAGACAACCTCTTTAACAGATGGTGCTGGGAAAGCTGGACAAGCCACACACAGAATGAAACTGAACCACTTTCTTACAGCATACACAAAAATAAACTCAAAATGGATGGAAGACCATTACATAGGAGACTTGAAACCACAAAACTCCTAGAAGGAAACTAGGCAGTCATGTTTTTGACACTGGCCATAGAAACATTTTTCTACAAATGTCTCATCAGGCAAGGGAAACAAAGGCAAAAATACACTATTGGAACTACATCAAAATAAAAATCTTTTGCACAGTGAAGGAAACCTTCAATAAAATGACAAAGCAACCTACTGAATGGTAGAAGATATTTGCAAATGATATTATCTGATAAGGGGTTAATATCTCAAAATCATAAAAAATGTCTATAACTTAACACCAAAAACAAATAATCCGATTAAAAAAGTGGGCAGAAGACCTGAATAGTCATTTTTCCAAAGAAGACACACAAATGGTCAAAACACATGAGAAGATGTTCATCATCACTCCTCATCAGGGAAATGCAGAGCAAAACCACATTGAGAGATCACCTTACATCTGTCAGAATGGCTAGGATCAAAAAGACAAGAAATAATAAGTCTTGGCAAGGATGTGGAAAAAAAGGGACCTTCATGCACTATGGGTGGGAATGCACACTGGTACAGCCATTACAAAACAGCATGAGGTTTCTTTAAAAAATTAAAAATAGAATTAATATATGATCCAGTAATTCCACTACTGGGTATTTACCCAAAGAAAATGAAAATACTAATTTGAAAAGATATATGCACCTATATATTTATCGCAGCATTGTTTATAATAGCTGAGATATGGAAACAACCCAAGTTTCCATCAATAGATCAGTGGATAAGGAGGAGATGTGGGGGGGCAGGCGGGGAGAGGGAGAGAGAAAAGAATGTGATCTTGCCATTTGCAACACCGACTTAATATTAGACTAGCTAGCATAACAGCAGCATTGGAGCTAACATCCAAGTCATGAAATCACAGAGTAATGGATTTTTAGAATACAAGGAGCCTCCAAAGTGATCTGGTTGAACGTCCCATCTAGCAGAAGGAGTCTAGTCCCTAGAGCTCAGAAGCTTGTCCATCTGGCTGCAACTGCATAGATCCACTCACACAGAGCTCCTCCTCTTATATGGCAGGCCATTTCCTTGGAAGTTGATTTTAATGTTTAGAAACTCTTCCTTATATTTGCTCATTTCTAGGCCATAGTCCCCCATCTACCATTCCTATTCTGGGAGCATTCAAGAATAATCCTCTTCTTACTCTACCAATGACAGACCTTTTAGCTCTTATGAACAATATACTGAGTTCTACTTAGGCATCTAATTCTTTTTCTACTATTAACCATTTGGCATGGTTTATTACCCTTTCACTATTCTGGCACCTGCTTCTAGGTGTTCTCTAATTTGTCATATTCCTCTTAAAACATCTCACCTACACCTGAAATTACTAACCTAAATGTGGTCTATACATATTTATAGTAGATACTTCTATTTTTGTGGAATAGCATTCAAAGAATACACAACTGAATTAATTGTGGGAGTCAATTGTGTGAAACCCTTGGCTACAATTAAGCTCATAACCAATTAGATTTAAAACAAGAATGTTCTCTAAACTAGATTCTCTAAGAATAGAATATTATGTCGCTAGAAGGAGTTAAAATTGTCTTATAATAATCATCTTCCAATTGATATTAAAAGAATGGAACTCCATAATAACCATCCCCCATCCAACTGTGTTGACCTGCTGTAGAGTTGGTAACCTAAGGTCTGCAAACTCATCCTCAAATTCTGCCAAGTGTCTACATGGTACCATGCTATATACATAAAAGTTGTCTTGCAATTTATGACTACAGTCTTCAGTGGAATGGTCACCAGTCCTAAAAAAAAGTCATCTAGCCTAACCCACGTTAGGTAAATGCTCTATAAATTTCTTATATTTTTATACTTGTCTTCACATTGTTGATATCGTTCCAAAGCCTATAGTAAGTATTATATCAATACTTACTAAGCCATCAGATAAATGAATGATGAGTTCCCTTGCTCTCACCCTCTCTTTAATAATGTTGATTGGTTTTCCCAGCCCTTCAAGAAATTGTAAGGGGGACTTTCTGAGGGGAGAAAAGATATATATTTATATAAAAGATATATATTTATATAAGAGATATATATTTATATAAATATATACATATCTCAAAAGCAACAAAATATTAGAAAGGACCAGAGAACACCATCAGAAACTCCAACTTTACAAGCATCATAGTGGCAATAAATTCATATCTTTCAGTACTCACTCTAAACGTCAATGGACTCAATGCTCCAATCAAAAGGCATAGGGTAACAGAATGGATAAGAAAACAAGATCCATCTATATGCTGTTTATAGGAGACACACTTTAGACTTAAAGACACTTTAAGATTGAAAGTAAGGGGATGGAGAACCATCTATCATGCTAATGGTCAACAAAAGAAACCCAGAGTGGCCATACTTATATCAGACAACCTAGACTTTAAAATAAAGACTGTAATCAAGAGATGCAGAAGGGCATTATATCATAACCAAGGGGTCTATAGACCAAGAAGACCTAACAATTGTAAACATTTATGGGCCAAATGTGGAAGCACCCAAATATATAAATCAACTAAGCACAAACATAAAGAAACTCATCAATCATAATACCATAATAGTAGGAGACTTCGACACCCCACTCACAGCAATGGACAGATCATCTAATCAAAAAATCAACAAGGAAACAATGGCTTTGAATGACACACTGGACCAGATGGACTTAACAGATATATACAGAACATTTCATCCTAAAGCAGCAGAATATACATTCTTCTCCAGTGCACATGGGACGTTCTCCAGAATAGACCATATACTGGGACACAAATCAGCCCTAAGCAAGTACAAAAATATCGAGATCCTACCATGCATATTTTCAGACTACAATGCTATGAAACTCAAAATCAGCCATAAGAAAAAAATTTGGAAAGGCAACAAATACTTGGAGACTGAAGAACATCCTACTAAAGAATGAATGGGCTAACCAAGCAGTTAAAGAGGAAATTAAAAAGTATATGGAAGTCAATGAAAATGACAACACCACGACCCAAAATCTCTGGGACACAGCAAAGGCGGTCATACGAGTAATGTACATAGCAATCCAGGCCTTCTGAAAGAAGGAAGAAAGATCTCAGATACACAACCTAACCTTATGCCTTAAGGAGCTGGAAAAAGAACAGCAAATAAAACCCAAAACCAGCAGAAGACAGGAGATAATAAAGATTAGATCAGAAATCAATTCTATCAAAACCAAAAAACAAAACAAAACAAAAAAAACAACAAAAACCAGTAGAACAGATCAATGAAACCAGAAGCTGGTTCTTTGAAAGAATTAACAAAATTGATAAACCACTAGCCGGTTTGATCAAGAAGAAAAAGGAAAGGACCCAAATAAATAAATCAAGAATGAAAGAGAAGAGATCACAACCAACACAACAGAAATAAAAACAATAATAGGAGAATATTATGAGCAATTATATGCGAATAAAATAGGCAATCTGGAAGAAATGAACAAATTCCTAGAAACATGTACACTATCAAAGCTGAAACAGGAAGAAATAGAAAATTTGAACAGACCCATAACCAGTAAGGAACTCGAATTAGTAATCAAAAATCTGCCAAAAAACAAAGTCCAGGGTCAGGTGGCTTTCCAGGGGAATCCTACCAAAGATTTAAGGAAGAGTTAACACCTATTCTCTTGAAACTGTTCCAAAAAACAGAAATGGAAGGAAAACTTCCAAACTCTTTCTATGAAGCCAGCATTACCTTGATTCCAAAACCAGACAGAGACCCCACTAAAAAGGAGAACTATAGACCAATTTCCCTGATGAACATGGATACAAAAATCCTCAACAAGATATTAGCCAACCCGATCCATCTATACATTAAAAAAATTATTCACCACGACCAAGTGGGATTTATACCTGGGATGAAGGGCTGGTTCAATATTCACAAAACAATTAACATGATTCATCACATCAATAAAAGAAAGGACAAGAACCATATGATCCTCTCAATAGATGCAGAAAAAGCATTTGACAAAATACAGCATCCTTTCTTGATAGAAACCCTCAAGAAAGTAGGGATAGAACGACCATACCTCGAGATGATAAAAGCCATATATGAGCGACCCAAGGCTAATATCATCCTCAATGGGGAAAAACTGAGAGCTTTCCCCCTAAGGTCAGGAACAAGACAGGGATGTCCACTCTCACCACTGTTATTCAACATAGTATTGGAAGTCTTAGCCTCTGCAATCAGACAACACAAAGAAATAAAAGGCATCCAAATCAGCCAGGAGGAGGTCAAACTTTCACTCTTCGCAGATGACATGATACTCTATATGGAATTTTTTGGGAAAACCCAAAAAATTCCACCAAAAAACTGCTAGAATTGATTCATGAATTCAGCAAAGTTGCAGGATATAAAATCAATGCACAGAAATTGGTGGCATTCCTATACACCAACGATGAAGCGACAGAAAGAGAAATCAAGGAATCGATCCCATTTACAGTTGCGCAAAAAAAACCATAAAATACCTAGGAATAAATCTAACGAAAGGGGTGAAAAATCTATACACTGAAAACTATAGAAAGCTTATGAAAGAAATGGAAGAAGACACAAACAAATGGAAAAAGATTCCATGCTCCCGGATAGGAAGAGAAAATATTGTTAAAATGTCGATACTACCCAAAGCAATCTACATATTCAATGCAACCCCTATCAAAGTAACACCAGCATTCTTCACAGAGCTAGAACAAATAATCCTAAAATTTGTATGGAAGCAGAAAAGACCTCGAATAGCCAAAGCAATCTTGAAAAAGAAAACCAAAGCAGGAGGCATCAAATCCCAGACTTCCAGCTATACTACAAAGCTGTAATCATCAAGACAGTATGGTACTAGCACAAGAACAGACGCTCAGATCAATGGAACAGAATAGAGAACCCAGAAACGGGCCCACAAACGTATGGCCAACTCATCTTTGACAAAGCAGGAAAGAATATCCAATGGAATAAAGACAGTCTCTTCAGCAAGTGGTGCTGGGAAAACTGGACAGCAACATGCAGAAGAATGAACCTGGACCACTTTCTGACACCATACACAAAAATAAACTCAAAATGGATGAAAGACCTCAATGTAAGACAGGAATCCATCAAAATCCTTGAGGAGAAAGCAGGCAAAAACCTCTTTGATCTTGCCCACAGCAATTTCTTTCTCAACACGTCTCCGGAGGCAAGGGAAACAAAACCAAAAATGAACTACTGGGACCTCATCAAAATAAAAAGCTTCTGCACAGCGAAGGAAACAATCAGCAAAACTAAAAGGCAACTGACAGAATGGAAGAAGTTATTTTCAAACAACATAGCAGATAAGGGTTAGAATCCAAAATCTATAAAGAACTTATCAAACTCAACACCCAAAAAACAAATAATCCAATGAAGAAATGGGCAAAAGACGTGAATAGACACTTCTCCAAGGAAGACATCCAGATGACCAACTGACACATGAAAAAATGCTCAACATCACTCATCATCAGGGAAATACAAATCAATACCACAATGAGACACCACCTTACACCTGCCAGAATGGCTAACATTAACAACTCAGGCAACAACAGATGTTGGCGAGGATGCGGAGAAAGAGAATCTCTTTTGCATTGTTGGTGGCAATGCAAGCTGGTGCAGCCACTCTGGAAAACAGTATGGAGTTTCCTCAAAAAACTAAAAATAGAACTACCCTGTGACCCAGCAATTACACTACTAGGCATTTATCTACGGGATACAGGTGTGCTGTTTCAAAGCGACACATGCACCCTCATGTTTATAGCAGACTATCAACAACAGCCAAAGTATGGAAAGAGCCCAAATGTCCATTGATGGATGAATGGATAAAGAAGATGTGGTATATATATATTACAATGGAGTATTACTCAGCAATCAAAAAGAATGAAATCTTGCCGTTTGCAACTATGTGGATGGAACTGGAGGGTATTATGCTAAGTGAAATTAGTCAGAGAAAGACAAAAATCATATGACTTCACTCATATGAGGAATTTAAGAGACAAAACAGATGAACATAAGGGTAGGGAAACAAAAATAATATAAAAAAAAGGGAGGGGGACAAAACAGAAGAGACTCATAAATATGGAGAACAAACTGAGAGTTGCTAGAGGGGTTGTGGGAGAGGGGATGGGCTAAATGGGTAAGGGGGCATTAAGGGATCTACTCCTGAAATCATTGTTTCACTCTATGCTAATTTAGATATAAATTTTAAAAAATAAAAAATAAAATTAAACAAAAACAATAAAAAAATAATAATGTTGATTGGTTTTCAATGTATTTCATTCCCCATATCCTTCTTAGGAACTATGGCTCTC
This sequence comes from Neofelis nebulosa, assembly GCF_028018385.1. Lineage (NCBI taxonomy): Eukaryota > Metazoa > Chordata > Mammalia > Carnivora > Felidae > Neofelis > Neofelis nebulosa. The sequence continues at coordinate 34,639,875 of NC_080782.1, read as the reverse complement.
CACTAGGGCACTAAGCAGTGATACTATTCTTGACTCTGCCATTGAGTGATTGTGTTACTTTGGAAATATGTGTAAGCCTCTAAGGATCCTTATTTCCCCATGTGAACAACATTTCATGTATTTATTTATTTTTTTAATTTTTTTTTTTTAACATTTATTTATTTTTGAGACAGAGAGAGACAGAGCATGAACGGGGGAGGGGCAGAGAGAGAGGGAGACACAGAATCCGAAGCAGGCTCCAGGCTCTGAGCCATCAGCTCAGAGCCTGATGCGGGGCTCGAACTCACGGACCGCGAGATCGTGACCTGAGCTGAAGTCGGACGCTCAACCGACTGAGCCACCCAGGCGCCCCAACATTTCATGTATTTAAACAAAGACATAATAATACTTCATTTAATTTTCAGGCAAATCAGAATGAAGGACAGAAAGGTTAACTAATTTTGCCAGGGTCATTTTGCTAGCAGCTGGTGGAGATGGGATCTCAATCCGGGCAGTCTGGCTTCTGCATGTGTGTGCTCAATCCCTGTGCCATACCATCTCTCCATGTCTTCTGAGGGCATAATGTTTGGGAAATAAGGAAGAACTTTCTCTTCTTTTCCTTGGGTAGTATGGAAGATCACTGATCACACTGCTTACATAATAAGTGAATCTCTCAATATATAAAAAACTGATTGGGGGCATCAGCTGTGGTGACAGCTCAGAGCCTGGAGCCTGCTTCAGATTCCGTGTCTCCCTCTCTCTCTCTCTGTCCCTCCCCCACTTGCACTCTGTCTCTCTCTCTCTCTCTCTCTCTCAAAGATAAATAATAAACATTAAAAAATTAAAACAAATAAATAAAAATAAAAAACATTGATTTTTCATTAGTTCCTCAGAGAATAGCCTCTTCTGAATCATATTTTTTAAAGTTACCAACCAATGGAAAAATCACTCAAAATACAGTGCCTTGAACACAGAATGGATGCAAATGCCTTGAACTGATTTGGATTCCTTCCAGTCACAACTGTTGGAAGTATTTACCCGAAATGTTAAGAACCATGAGAGTCAGTTGACCTATTGCCAGAACAACAGCAAATCAAAAAAGTGCTACACCAGGCACCAGGAATCCGAGGGAAAAGGAAAAACGCATTTCCTCAGAAAAACATCAAGGTACAGACTATTCCAGAGCTGAGCACTGGAGCACTGGCCCAGTTGAAGGTAAGAACAGAAAGGTACTCAGATACTTGCAGGCAGTTTACAGTAGCATAAATAGTTACTTATGACCTCACAAATGAGAAAATTCTCAGGATTTATTACCTTCTCCAGGCTTGTCCACACACATGCCCCCAGTCAGTGAGTTCGCTTGAGTTCAGTATTTCCTGGGTGCCCACTACTCTCAGGGCTCTTATCCCAATGGGTTCAGTGCAATGTCTTTTTACAAAATAATTAAAGCCAGTTCCCAAAAGCTATAAACAAACAAACTCCTCAAGAATGTGGTGATAGGGAGAAAAGGAAGAGTTGGAAGGCAAAGTGGTCACAGAAGCAGTTCCACTGAGTGGCATTTTTTACTCCAAATTTAGATTCAAACTGAATCCAGTATTCCTTCAGCTGAATAAGAAGTACTCTAGCACCGCACAGAGCAGAACCCTAAGGGGGAGGTTTCTATTTCACAGTGGGCTTCACAGAAGGCAAGATCTTTCAATGTAAGGTTAGCATCTGTGGCAAAGTAGTCTCTAAGTTCAGAATTTCTCTCCAGAAAGGTTATTTCTGAAGGGAGTTTATGATGATTAACTCTAATCATCAGAAAGATAGACACTGATGGTCTTCTGAATGACTAAAAGTCACACTCCATTTAAATTAAGCAGCAGGACACAGCAATAGAACATCTGCATTCAACTAATGTTAGAGATAAAATGATCCACCAAGATTCTGGAGGGAAGCTTTTGGGAATGCAAATATGAACCTGGACTTTTACCTTTGGCTAATTGAAATACTCTTCTGACATATTAGATGCAAGGAATAAAGAGCAAGAAATTGCAAGACAATTTAAGAAGATAATGCAATATAGATGTATACTCGTTTGCACACACACACACACACACACACACACACACACACACACACCCCTACATTCCTTCCACCCTCTTTAGGGGGTAAAACTGTTAGGTTGTTGACATAGGCTAATTCTTTTTTTTTTTTTCAACTTTTTTTTTTTTTTTTTTTTTTTTTTTTGGGACAGAGAGAAACAGAGCATGAACAGGGGAGGGGCAGAGAGAGAGGGAGACACAGAATCGGAAACAGGCTCCAGGCTCCGAGCCATCAGCCCAGAGCCTGACGCGGGGCTCGAACTCACGGACCGCGAGATCGTGACCTGGCTGAAGTCGGACGCTTAACTGACTGCGCCACCCAGGCGCCCCGACATAGGCTAATTCTTGACATGTTTTTCTGAAAGATAAAATGAATATTTGCCCCCAATGAGTAAGTATTCCTGGGAACTTTCCAGAAAGAAACTATTAAAATGTGAAAACCAATAAACAGAAAAAGAAGCAATAGCCCAGGTAAAGTCCAAACTTAAGAACTCAAACACACCTTACACTTATTCTGGCACCAAGGGCTCCATTTCCCAGTTGAGGAGGTGACCCAAATACCATGAGAACAGAGTCCAGGAATGCCCTGGGTCTGTAGGTCTGAGGAGGCTGCTCTCCTCTCAAGTCTTTCCTGGGCACTGGTCTGATTGTACTGGGAATTGAGTTTCTGGAAGATGCCTGAATACTGGCAAGAGAGGAAAACCTCATGAGACTCTAAGGCAAGGTGCTTAGACATGTCTTGCAGAGGCAAAGATGGGCAGTAGCAATGGCAAGGAGAAAGCAGACCTTTTTCCTGCCACCATGAGACTCTTTTTTCTCCTTGATCTCTTCGGCATCTCCTCTAATATAGGCTGAGGCAGATAATGGATTGTCAAAGTGGAATACTAGATGTGAACAGGTCTAAGTCTCAATCTCTTGATCTGTAAAGTGGGGATAACTATAGTGTCTTCCCTATCTCAAAAGCTTGCAATGTAAAATCCCAGTGTGTATGATCCATCTGCTATAGACTGAATATTTTGTGTTCCCCAAAATTCCTATGCTGAAACCTGACACCCAATATAAAGGTATTAAGAGGTGAGGCCTTTGGGAGGTGATAAGTCATGCAAGTAAAGGCCTCATGGATAGGATTAATGCACTGAAAAGAGACCCTACAGAGCTCCTTAGTCACTTCAGCCACATGGGGACAAAGTGAAAACATGGATGTCTACGACCCAAGAAGCAGACCCTCAGCAGAGACTGATTTTGCTGGTGCTTTGAGGTTGAACTTCTCGGACTCCAGAACTAGGAGAAATTTCTGTTGTTAATAAGCCACCTACTCCTCTGTTATAGGAGCCCAAATGGATTAAGACACTATCCTAGTATTATATTTCTTCCTTTATCAACAACTTCTAGACTATAGAAATATAAGGAATAATTTTCCTTCTTTTCTCACTTCCCATGGGGCTATCATAAGTTCCCTGGACCTACCTCTCCCAATAAAAAGTGGGAAAATGCAGTTTGTTAACAGAAAGTAATAAAATGACAATATCTGTCTTGTCTCAACCTCCCAAATTGCCTCTTTCCCAAGACAAGAGAACTTCTTCCCAGAATAAAGTTATTTGGAACTACCATTTATCATAAACTCATAATTAAATATGACTCCATTTTATGGACTTCAAAAAGCCATACTGAAATTTACCTTGCCTGACATGTACAGACATATTTAAAATAAACTTGTTCTTTAAAATCATCATATTCCATAAAAGAAAAACAATCTCCATCCAAAGTTACAGTTCTGGCTTTGTCAACCTGATGGCAGCCTCTGGGCCTAGTTATTCTGTTTTCTTCTTGATTCAGATGCTCATTATTTTTTTAATGTTTCATTTATTTATTTTGAGACAGAGAGAGAGAGAGAGAGAGAGAGTCATGAGCAAGCAAGGGAGGGGCAGAGAGAGAGGGAGAGAGAGAGAGACTCTCAAGCAGGCTCCACGCTCAGTGGGAAGCATGATGCAGGGCTTGGTCTCACAACTGTGAGCTCATGACCTGAGCTGAAATCAAGAGTCAGACACTTAACTGACTGAGCCACTCAGGTGCCTCCAGATGCTCATTATTAACCAGTGTATCCCACTGCTTTTCATTATATCTTAGACTAAAAGGAACTGGGGTCTGTGTCACACGGTACCTATGAGGGAAGCACTTTTAACAGAATGATCATTCTCTATGTTGAAGGCCACAGAGTTGGTCAATCGGCAACAGGAAACGATTATTCCACAGAGAAGAATCTTCTCCTAATGTATTTCTTCATTATTTTCATGGAAATAAACATATTCCAGCCATATGAAAATCCTGGTTTTTCAGTCAGTTTAATTCACTCACTAGGTTCACTACAGCCTGGTAATTTCTAATCCGAAAAGAATCTGATTCTCTTCCTTTATCTGTGAAGATAGAAGACACTTGCTCATAATGACAGACTTTAGCCAGTACATTTTGTGTGTGTGCATGAGTCAGTGCAGACATTCATAATTGACAATACAGACTCTGCTAAGGACTCCAGGGGGCCCCCTGCCTCAACCCTCTTTGATCCCCATTATAACCTGACAAAACTGAGATAACATGGCTGAGGCTTCCCTGGTACTTTCTTCTTACAGTCTATTAGCCCACATATGCAGAATGGATTCATGACCTTCCTACCTTTCCTCTCCTTCCCACTTGGCTCTTTCTCTGTCTTTTCTCTCAACCAGGTCCACTTTGTTCAGCCTGCACACCTTTCCATCAGCTGCCACCTTCCAGAGACCTCATTCACACAGTGCATCTGAGTTTTTCATGGAGGTGTTTCAGATGACATGTCCCTACTGCCAATTCTTTCAAAAATGCAAAAGTATCAATAAAACTTAAACTGAATGCTGCAGATCAAGCCTCAAAAGGGCAGTTTCAATCAGAACAAGAAGAGAGAAAACTAACTTTTGAGCCAGAATGCAAGCTCCCATTCACCGTTGACATTATATCCTCGGCATCTAAAGCAGTGCTCAATAAATACACATGTAAGTGCTCAATAAATAAATAAATACAAATGTAAGTGCTCAATAAATACACACGTAGATTACTGTGGAGCTCCAAGGACCAGTCATTAGCAGATAGAAGATCGTAAAGCTAGAGCATTAGAAGTCAGAAGCCCTGGAACCTAGTACTGGCTCTGAAAAAAATAAATTTTGTTACTGTGAGCAAATTTTCTCCTTGGTAAAAATCAATCGATTACCACTAAATTATTTCTAAGGTAGCTCCTATTTTAAAATTCTATAATGATAAAATACATGAATCACAGCTAAAGGTTGAAAGGTCTCTGAAGAGGTATATGGTCAAGCCACCCACCTCTCCCCTTTTTTTTATATTTCCAGAAAGATGACTGACTATCCTATTTGGAAAATTTCCAGGAAAATATCTGAATTTCCTATTGTCATCTACGCTGAGATTTTAGTTCAAAAAAGTCATTCTCAGATTTAACCTAAAATCCATTTCTATGCTGTTTCTACTGCTGTTAATCAATTTAGGGCGTAACTATCCAATTATAAAATTCCACAATCCTCATAATCTTGGAATGTAATTTTATTTCCAATTCAAGTATTAAAAGATATGGCCAATAAGGCATAAAAACATTTTCCCTGAAGTCGTATCATTGACTAAATCATTAAGCTTGTCTACTGTGCTTCTCTGTAAATATACATTTGTAGCAGGACTTGATTAGTTTTCTACCAAGAAATACATGTTTATTAAATTATATCTCATGCACCAGGGCTCCTTATTTATCTTAGTAATTTTTAATGGAAAAGTAAATGAAACATTATTACATAAATGCTTAGAGAGATGACAGTAATTTTATTCTAAATTAAATAAAGAAAAGGTTAAATAAATGTTACAATTTTTCAGGAATTACAGTATAAACCTTAAAATCATAAATCTCCCACTTGCTTTTTTATAACTTATTCTTAAAATATTTATCAGCATAATATTGAAACTAAGTTCTTGTTAATTATTTTCTGGCAATTTCCTGGTTTTTCAAAAGTTTCAGTTAGATGATGTGCCAATTCCCATTCAGAACTTAAATATTACATTTTTAAACACATTCTAGTTTTCCAATTTAGTAATGCATTTTTGTGCAATAGAAAATGCTGACATTTCAACCTTCTATCATAATCTCTGGATTTTAGGGTGTGTGTATATATATATGTATATATATATATATATATATATATATATATATATATATATATATACACACACACACATTCTCAAACACACAAAACATTTTGTTGTCAAATATCTAAAACAAAGTACTCAGTCTCATAACCATAATAAACCAGAAACAGAGGAAGAAACCTGCTTTCAGTAATAAGGAATGGCAAATATCTGGATAATCTCATTATCTATTTGAAAGTACATCTCCTTCATGAAGAAATAATAAATTACACATTATGACAAAGTGGTTAAATCTACATCTGGATTAATAAAATCATTAAAATCTGAAGTTCCTCCCCCCGCCCCAAATCTTGCATCTTTTTTGGGTGCAAAATTAAAAAAAAAAGTTCTAAACAGGTACTATTAAATTTAATTTAGCTTCATTTTTAATAAGAAGTGACCTCATAATTCCCATAGACATGTTGAAAAATAAAACCTATCTCTGACTTGGTGAGTCTGAGTTGAGAACCATCAAAATAACTCTAAGGGCAGAAACACAGCCATGACCTGTTACAGACGACAAGAGAAAACCAATAATTGAAATAAGTCCTAAACAGAGTAATTCCCAGTTTTGTGTTCAAGTCAGTGTCTGTATCTGGGCTGGAAATGTGAACAGTAGATTTGACACTCATTTTTAAGACCTTACTTCCAAAAATGTGACCCTGAACAATTTCATCAGAATTCACTTCTTATGAGGCAGTCGTTGGTCCCTGGGTACCAACCTCTCTGATAGGAAGAAGAAACCACATACTCGAGGGGTTATGTCTATAAGCTTTTAGGTATGGGACTTGGAGGTGGTCGCCAGAGGTGAAATTGCAGAAAGTAACACTCATTCTCTATGCTCTTCATGCTCCATGCTCCTTAACTAGTTTCCACCAGCCTCTCCTGCTAGCACCCTGCTTCCCTAAGGTCCCATCTCACTCTCCCTAGATAAATCTTCATGCATTTCTTTTCCTCTTTTCATGTTCCCTTCTATAAATACTGAAAGACTTCTGGTGTTGAACCCAGCACCAAGCAAGGGAGGGGTTAGGGGTAGAGTTGGAACCAAAGTCACGCACAGTCCCATCCTCATGATGCTGACAGACTACCAGGAAAAGATGACCACAAATCAAATAATCACACGGATAAACATACAGCCAGTCAAGGTGGTTGCATCTCTAGTTTCTTTGCCTCTTTAAGGAAATGACAACTGAGCAGATCGTCATTATGTAAGGAGGACACAGTGGGGGAACAAAGAGTCTCATGACCTGAAAGATGATAAATGTGGCCACTGCAAAAAAGGAGGACTGTGACAGAAAGCTGGAGAGGTAGTCAGGTGCCAGACCATGTGGCTTTTCAAGGAAAAAAGTAAAGATTTACTCTAACAGCACTGAAGAACAACTGAATAATTGTACACAGATAACGAATGAAATAATGAGGTCTGAGTTTAGGAAAAGGTCATTCTGACCAAATGTGGTGGACAACAGAGTGGGAAGAGGACAAAATCTAGCCTGCCTGACTGCCCAGCAAGTTCACTTGCCTCCTTCTCCCCTCTGCACTTAGGAGGGACAGTTGTGTCCTCTATGGTCAGGACCTGCCCTTCATTGAAGTGGGCTGCTCTTAAAATCATCTATGTCACTTTGTTTTCCTTATCAGCAAAGAAGGAAAATGCCCACCCCAGGATTGGAAGCAGATCCTAGATATGAAATACTCAAGGGATCTCCCATTCCTCAGCCACAAAGCATGATTAACGGCAGGCTGCTAGGCTGCTGCACACCTTAGGATATATTCAGGAACGTGGGAGCTTTCTCATGTCTCTCAAATGATACTGAATAAGGTCCTAGAAGTCCATCTGAAGAAAACGCACTAGAACTCTAACTTTGCTTCATTGATTAATAATGAAAGACAATTATTTCCTTACTGACAGGCATTCAGATGAGCATTATTAATATAGCTTTCATTATTACATGTTTGGTTTCTTTCAGATTCCCTATTAGCCCATCAACTATTAAGAAACATTTATATTGCTTTTGGGTCGAGCACTGGTATATGCAGATTTAACACCCTGCAGATAAAAATGTAAGTTTAACATGAAAAAAATTATTGCAATCAGTCACCAGACTATTCCAACAGAAGGTGAACCCTTTGCAGAGGAATAAGCACTCCCCAAGGCAAATATCTGCATAATTAAAGATCCTTTCCAAACTTCCTGGAAATGAAACCAACTTTAAGAGCCTACTACGGGTCCGCATTATGAAAAGCAAGGTACATATGCAACTTCGTTTAAAACTCAGACAAAACCATTTTGCAGGTTGAGGAAAAAGAAATGGGCCTATATGACTAGTAAATGCTAGAAGCAGGATGTGAAATTTTAAGTAACTTACTCACCTTTGAAGTACATTCAAGTAACCTGCTTCCATGATAAATTAGTCTGCTCGGGCTGTCATAACAAAATACCACAGGCTGAGAGGCTTAAACAACAGAAAGTTTTTTCTCACAGTTCTGAAGGCTGGAAGTCCAACATCAAGATGTCAGTCAACCTGGTTCCTGGTGAGAGCCCTCTTCCTGCCTTGCAGGTGGAAGTCACAGCCGTCTAGCTGTGTCCTCACATGGCAGAGAGAAGGCTCCAGGGTCTTGTTCTCTTCTTTAAGGCCACTAGCCCTATTGGATTAGAGCCCCACCCGTATGACCTCAAGTAACTTCTATCTATCACCTCCTCACAAGCCCTGTCTCCAAGTATAGTCACACAGGGGGACAGGGCTTCAAACATAAGGATTTGGGGAGACACAAATAGTCAGTCCACATGTAACACGTGGCTAGAAAATGGTAAGAGCAGGACTTGTATAGAGGCCTCAAACACCCACGATCAGTCTACTTCTCCTGCTGTCCCTCTTGGGGTGAGAGATGTAGAAGTTTAAGCTTCAAAAAGCTAGAACATCATTAGTGTATCAGGACAGCGGGACTTCTTGATCAAGTCTCTAGCCTGCTAACAACACAAAGAAGTAACTCATTCATCTCACTGCCCTCACGTCACACTCCTTAGTCTTTCGATTTCTTCTTTACCTTGCTCACAGGCTCTTTATAAATGAAACTGATTAAACATTTTCACAACTATACTACAAATCCACCCTGTCAAGCATTTCGCCCCAGGGAACAAAGTTTAGTAAAAACCTTTGACTGAAACACAGGGTAACAACAACGGGCATTTAGCCTTTGAAACTGAAGTATAAACAAGCAGATAATTCATTATGTTGAACATAGTCAAAGGACTAATTTATTAGTGCCAGAAAACAGGTATTCGATGGTGTGATTTATACAGCTTTTCTAGTTTGGCATCATTCTCTTTCAAGTTAGACATTACTCATGAGGTTGGAAATAAAAATCCTCTCCTTTAAGCAGAAATTCACATTAACTGAGTTTGAGCAAATAAGAGTTATAACTTGTATTAATAAGTAGCTCTTAGGGGCGCCTGGGTGGCGCAGTCGGTTAAGCGTCCGACTTCAGCCAGGTCACGATCTCGCGGTCCGTGAGTTCGAGCCCCGCGTCAGGCTCTGGGCTGATGGCTCGGAGCCTGGAGCCTGTTTCCGATTCTGTGTCTCCCTCTCTCTCTGCCCCTCCCCCATTCATGCTCTGTCTCTGTCTGTCCCAAAAATAAATAAAAAAAATAAAAATAAAAAAAATAAAGATCTCTCTGGCTTGCTTCCAGGAGCGGGAGAGTCTTAAAAAAAAAAAAAATAAAAAAAAATAAGTAGCTCTTAAAAGACTTCAAGTTATCTTGAAACCAAATAAAACCTCAAAATACATTCTAATTACTAAATTAAAACTCCTAAACTTCTTTTTAATAAATCTTTAGAGGAGAGATTAGAGAGTTCAGAACATTTATCTTTCACTACCTTTAGAAGATTACTCTAAGAATTAACAAATATTGGTTTTTATGTGCCAGAGAACTTTATGAGAAAGTTGTTTTAAAATAAATATTTATCTTATCCCACAATATGAAAAATGGAGTTTCTCAGGCGGCTAAAGCATTTGCTAGGGAAGGTTATGTTTCCTGGCCTTTTTCTAACTGTTGTCATTGTTGAATTCATTGCAGTGATTACATGTAGTATCAATTATAGTAAGTATACACACATTCTGCCTATATATGTAAATTCATATCTATATATACATGTCTAGGTGTATATATATACCTAGACATGTACCTATATACATACCTATATATATATACACGCACATAGCCACTGGGACCTGAGAAGAATATGGATCCCTGTTTTTAGTTTTTTACTTTTTTAAAGGCTATCTGTACCATAAAGTAAAAATTAATGATGACAAGCACACAACCACACGTGACACAATGAATGAAAGGGTCAACTCATAATTTAAAATACTTAGCAGATGGGAGAAATTGTGCCCCCACCCCACCCCTATTCCCAGCAAATCTTTTCCTGACAAGTTAGCATGAGCTATACAAGGAGAGAGTGACTTCGTGTGTCGACTTATGACAAGGTTGAACACACATATAAGCAACCTTTCAGGACAAAGAGTAGACATGGCTTCAACAGGAAAAAACAATCCATCACATCATCCATTTGCACTGAAAACAGCTTGCCAGCTGATGCCTCGAACAGGTATGGAAGGAGACTGTTCTGGGAACAAGTGTAAGAATGAAATCAACTTGCAGCCTGAGCTTCAGAGACAAAAATTCCTCTTGTCTGATCAATCCACATACCTCGAAAGGGATTAAATCTCTAAAATGGAAAAATCGCCATGGATTATCGTCCCTAAGCACAAGTATGTTTACCTCATATTCTACATCATAATGAATACATCAGTATCTAAGATAAACATGGACATCTTCTAGGGTTGATGAAATACATTTTCATTCATTAACACACTCGATCCTAGAAACATCCCTGTGGGCTGAGGTTAGGTATATATTGTCATTTCCATTTTCCCAACAAGGAAACCCAGGGTCATGTGGTTAATAAGTAATTTGCTTGGGTTACAAGTGTCTTTTTTTTTTTAAGTTAAAGGTAGGAAATACAGGTGATAAGCTTATATTCAAGATTTCTGAGGTTACTGAGAATTCTGTAATCTAGCACGAGTGAACAATATCAACAGACCATAAAAAAATAATCCAGTGAAGTAAATGGAGGAACTAGGGGGAAAAATAACAACTAATCTGCAACAATGTACCTTGTCTTTGTCAAAAACAATACCAAAAAACTGCTAACAGAGGTCTGGTTATCCAGGTTAATGGATCTCACCCGGGCTTGGAGCCTTAGTATTCCTCATCTATAACACAGGGATAATAATAATACCTATTTTATAGGTTAGTTGTGGCGAATAAATTAGATATATGTGTAAAGCAGTTGTAACACTGCTGGCACATAAAATGCTCATTAACTGTTATTTTTATTATTGTCATCACATATAATATATCATAAAATACTGTTTTCTTAATAGAACACGGCAGAGAGGATTATTCACTCTGGGTAAGAAGTCCTGCACAAACCAAATGCATCTTTTCAACCTGTAAAAATCCTATTAATTCAAATATGCCCACTTAGATCTCACTCCAGGCGGCTGCCAATTAACCACACAAATCAGTCCTCTCTCCCACCTAGGTATTTGCTCTCAGGCAGACACAGCAGGAAGCCACAAGGAAGCTGAAGGAGGGCAAGAACCTCAAGAACCTTCCACAACCAAGCACAGGAAGAAGAGAGCAAAATCTCTGATAATTGCCTCTTTGCTCCCTAGGGAAAGCCAGTCACATCCCAACTAATGATCCCACTCCTAAACAGGAAAGAATGAAAAAGAGGAGGAGAGGAAGCTTCATTAAAAGTCACCGGAAAATGAATTAATCCTCTGCTGCCCCCCCTCCCAAGCAGGTGTTCTCTATACAGCAGTATGAGGAGTTCTGCTGGTAACAAGACACATTTCCCCTTCCTCTGGACCCTGGGATTTTTCCATCTTCAAAGATTGAGTTCCCTTTGATTTCATATAACGACTAGCTTATAGATAAAGGTGTCATTTGTTTGCCATCACTTTTCTGGTTTTGGAAACAAACGATTCAAAGAATTTAAGACTTTAAGACAATCTAGTTCAGTTTCACAAATGGAAATGCTTTCAAGAGCCAGGAAAGTAACACAAATGGATGAAGTGGGCCCAGCAGAAACTGTGGTTTACTTTGTGGAATTTATGCCACTCAAAAATATACACTTAATTGTTGCCCAATCTTTCCCTTTTTTTCAAGAGAAACTGGACCTTTCTTTTGAAATGTTAACAACAAATTTAAAAAATAATTAAGCTCTATTCCCACATTCAGAGAAAATTCCCCTGTAGATTTCCGGTAGGGACCTCCAAGCTAGTGCAGCTTCCAAAACAACAAACAACAGAATCATTGGGACCTTTAAAAATATACATGCCTTCTCCTCCAACGGCAATTCTGATTTAAGTGGTCAAGGGTAAGTGTTCAGGTGATTGTAATGGACAACCAACGTAGAAAACCCCTACTCTGGTCTAACCTACGGATTCTACAGATGAGGAAACAATGGTCCAAAGATGAACACAACCCACAGCGAGCAAGAGAGCAAGAACAGGACCTCTCATTCCATTATGCTGTTAGCAAAACCCTAACACAAATGCTACTTTTTTGTCCATGAATGGGAGTTTGGGCTTCAATATACTTGTCTGTAAAACATTTCAAATGTTTCCCCAGCACAAGTGTCAGTTTTTGATGCTAGAGTTCTTCTTTCCCTAAATCCAGTGACTCTCAGGCCACATTTACTTGGACTATGAACTTCATGAAAGCAGAGGGCTTGTCAGTCCCTCCCTCACCTGTGAAGCAAGTCAGCGCCCCCGTAAGTACTGAGTCAATGAATGATGTGATTAGGATTTTCCAAATTCTCTTCCCGTGCAACCTGGGAATCCAGTTTCATGAAAGCTCGAAAATTCATCCCATGCAGAAAAGTGTCCATAAGCAGGTCCGAGTCAGGGGAAACAAACTGCCCAGTGTTGGCTTTAACCTAATGGGAAGATCACTTGGCTCACTTGATAGAAAGCCATGAACAGTAAGTGCAAGAACAGCAAGCTGTTCACAGGAACCCATATCACTGGATTTGAAGCTTCCTTTCCCTGTGACAGCACAAAGGAACAGAAAACTCTCCTCATGTCACCCTCACCGCCACTGAGTTGGTGTATTTACTTTCCCTGGAGCTGAACCCTTGCCAATACCAATAGCCATACTTAACTATCCTGTCTGGTTTCCTGCTTGCCTGTGACAGAGAACTCTGTGTGACATGCCCTCATCTGACTGCACGTGATGTGCTCTTCACACACTATGTCCTCGAAAATGGAATACAGCCTTGTGTTAGAGTTACATCGCAAAAGATTTGGTGACGAATACCAGGCTTCCTTTCATCTTACGAAGATGCTGGCAGAATCCTACTCATTGTGCAAGAGTAAGACAAGTTATTGCTCATTCGGTTTATTATTGAAAAATACACCTCCGCCCTACCTGTCAGTTAACACGATGTAAGTGTCTCACTCCTTCACATTGAGCTATCTTTCTAAAATAACAAATCTGATCATGTCACTTACCTACAGAAGATATTCTGGTACAGCTACCTACGGTGCCCCAGAAAAAGTCCAAGATCCCAGACACAGCTCATGAACTCTATCTCCTTTTCTAGCCTCATCTCCTTTCAGCTCCCTCAAATATCCTCCGGTTCAGCCACCTCAAACCTTATCTCTCCCTGACACACCACATTCTTTTATATTTCCATGCTTCTGGGTTGTCTCTTTAAAGAACACCTTTCCCCTTTTCTCAGCCTAATGGCCTCTTCTAGAACACTCAAGAATCACCTCAAATGGCAAATTTTCTGGGAAGCCTTCCATGACTCCTCCAGGAGTAATGAGTCCCTTCTCCCCATCTCTGCAGCCTCCCATTGGGCTCGCTGTGAGTGTGGTAGTGGGATGCCTCAAGGCTGTGTCCCCCAAAGCCCAGGTCTGCGCTTTATGACACCCCTGGTGCCAGACTCATGCAGGCACTTGGTCTGGAACATGGGTTTACTGAGTTCACACTGATGCCCACTGCCCCACCTGTGTGGGTAAAGCAGACAAAGGTGGGTTTCCTGGGCAGTTCTGCCTTCTACGGCAACTATGGCTTCTATCCACAGTGAGCCTTGTTAGTATTTGTGGCTGTTTTGCTTTGGCATCAATTAGGAATCTCATAAATTGTTTGACCCCATTTTTAAGTCTGTCTTGTGAAAGAAAAAAAAATGCAACATCTCACTTATGTGTGCAACATGAAAAAGCCCAACTCATAGAAACAGAACAAATTGGTAGTTACCAGGGGCTGGAAGGTGGGTGAAATGAGGAGATACTCATCAAAGGGTATAAAATTTCCATCATAAGATGAATAAGTCCTAGAGACCTAATGTACAACATGGTGACATAGTTAACAAAACTGTATTACATACTTGAAATTTGCCAATAGAGTAGATCTTAAATGTTCTCACAACACACACACACACACACACACACAATACACACACAAAGGTAACTATATGAGGGGATGGATATATTAACTAACCTTCTAACCTTAATATAGCTATTATACATATGTGTATTATATGTATGTGTGGTCTATCTATCTATCTATCCATCTCAGGGGACCTCAGTGCATGTCTTAAGCTTATACAATGTTGTTCATCAATTGCATCTCAATAAAAACCTTAAAATACATTAAAACAAATAAACAAAAATTTGCTCTCTTCTGTGAATCACGCTGAGCTTAAGTCAGACTCTCCTTACTCAGCATTGCGTATGACATATGAGCAAATGTTGAACTGAAGTACATTTTTCAAATCAGAAGACAGATACCATAGGCAGTCTCTATTGATATTTATCCAAGTCTCTTTTGCTGTGGTTTAAATCAGGAAACATCAGGAACATTTTCACAAAACTCACCACCAGAGATTGGAGGAAACAGAAAAGCACACTCATGCCCAGTTTATAAATTAAAAAAAACATTTTTTTTAATCACAGGGATTGCTGGACTACCAAATCTCTTCCCCAGCAGAACACGCTCAGACTGCTCTTTTAGTACATAAAGTTGGCTATGGGTGCTCTCAGAGTGGGGTATTTTCTGGAGACATCACCACCAATACATTAGAGTTTGATGGTAACACAATTCTACCGATGGATCTGACTCATGACTGATTCATTTTTCTCTTTCCTGGGCTTTAAAAGATACCATAGTTTCCTCCCATGTGCCTCAGCAATAATGCTGCCTTTCAAGGCTTGTATCATCAGACCAAGCCTCCTTTAGCCTGAAAGCACCCAACAAACTTTATCAAATAGAGAATAAATCCATCAATTGCTGATTAGTGAATGCCCACTGTGGGCCCACTGCCTAGCATATCACTAAAGTACTGTGGAGGATGCACAAAAAAGTCAACAACAAAAAAATCTTTCCTTGGATGAAACTGATAAATCATACGAGGCTTTACCCATCGGGTCCCTCACTTTAATTTTCTCAGCAAGAACACAGGAAGAGCACATCACGTGCAAGGTACTGCAAGGAGACAACTGGGGAGTCCGCAGACATCGATCCTGGCAGTGGACCACACAAGGTGAGCCAATGCCCACGACAAACTCACGAGTGAGTCTAAGCAAATGTGCCAATATTTACTTAGGAAAGAATAAAGGAGCTTGTAGCTGGAAAGATGGCAGGTGGGGCAGGGGAAGGATCAGAGCTGACACTATGGAGCTGTGTTTTGTGGCGTTTGAGCTCAGCCTCAGGGTAGCAGAATGAGACACAGAGGGGCCAAGGCAGAGGGCACAACATGCACTGAAGCTGTTGGGCAGACACACACGAGATATTTTGAGGGCCAAGGAGTAGTTCAGTTTGAAGCTCAGCAGAAAATACAGATAGATAGGTAGGCTGGGGTAATATCACAGGGCTGTGAACACCAGGTTAGGAAATCTGAAAGTCAATCCATAAGCTGGAAGATGGTTTTTGAGAAAGTGAGTGGTCAGAACAGCATTTCAGATGCTTTGGCGGCAGTGAGAGAGAATTAAAGGAGGATAAATCAGGACTGCCGTGGCTGTTTATTCTGCTCCAATCCAGGTGTGCGAGCTGAAAACAACAGGGAACCTTCTGGTTAATGTTTACAGCCACTGCCAAATTGAAATCTATTAACTGCTGTGGTGTCTTGTTTCACAAAGCTTTGGCTTCAAACACAAGTGTGTGAAGTCACTTGTCACTGGCACTGAGCACTGTGTGTGCTCTGTGCACAGAGCTACCAGAAGTGTTATAAGACAATGCCAAAAGACATATATAAAATACCCCAAAGAAGACCAAACTTGTAGTATAATGTCTATATTCCACATAGCCCCTGACATATGTTAAGCACCCTACAAATAACACATTGGACTGAATTCAATCTTGTTGAATCCAGAGAAGACAGCATCATAACTTCCCTTGGTGTGACGGTTAATTTTATGTGTTAAACTTCCTGGGCCACGGTGCCCAGATAGAAGCATCCCCCACTTTTCAAAAGTTCATGTTACACCACTTCACTTTTATGAAAGACCTACATTAGTACTTGTTCTCGCCAACAGACAGAAATCCAAAGAGGACTTTTGCTCTTAGGAAAACGGAAAAAGTGAAAATAGAGCTCAGCAAGCCATTATAGAGGCAGCACCCACCCCAAACAGTAAGAGTGGCACCACCCAGCTCCTTTGCTGGGAATTACACTCAGCATCTCAACATTAAACCACCACAGCTTTGAACTGTGTCTGTGAACATCTGTGCTTTATCTTGATTTATTTTGTGCATCTATTAGCAAGATACGTCTTAACGTATCACAAAAGCCTAAGAGAGGTTATTTTGGGGATCTGGGAACACTCAGAAAGTTTTCCATATAAATTAATATAACTGCTTCTTTGCTTTATGCCATTTTAGTTTACAAAAGTGTTCACAGGAATGCTCCACTTTCAGATATTGGGGGAAACCTATATGTGGTCAAACATAATTATGTTTCTGTGAGGTGATTTTGGATAAGATTAACATTTAAATCAGTAGACCCTAAGTAAAGCAGATTACTCTCCATAATGTGGTGGGCCTTATCTCATCAGTTGATGGCCTGAATAGAAGAAAAGACTCACCTGCTCTGAGCAAGAGGGAATTTTGCAACAGACAGCCTTGAGACCTGAACTGCAGCCTTGGTTCTTCTCTGGGTCTCCAGCCTGCCTGCCCACCCTGCAAATTTTGGACTTGCTAGCTTCTATAATTTCTGTGAGCTAAGTCTTTAAAATAAATCTCTTTCTATACACACACACAAACACACACACATCCTATTGGTTCTGTTTCTCTGGAGAACCCTGACCAATATACTAGTAAAACATGCTAATATTTTCACAATGTGCTCTATGTCTACCTGAATCTTTTTTTTTTAATTTTTTTTAACGTTTTTATTTATTTTTGACACAGAGAGAGACAGAGCATGAACGAGGGAGAGGCAGAGAGAGAGGGAGACACAGAATCGGAAGCAGGCTCCAGGCTCTGAGCCATCACCCCGACGTGGGGCTCGAACTCACGGACTGCGAGATCATGACCTGAGCTGAAGTCGGACGCTTAACCGACTGAGCCACCCAGGCGCCCTACCTGAATCTTTTTATGATGGTCTTCTCTAGAAAATGTCCTTGATCTATACAGTGGACTTCTATTTAACATGGAAAGAACAGAGATAAGTTTCCTTAACTGAAAGAGCTGGCAGTGATGACCCTTGTCACTGAATTCCAGATAAAACCTTAACAAACCTCATATGTGATTTCAATGAATAGAATTTTGCCACTATTCCAAGATGAGTGGACTGTAATACAGCCACCAAGTCCAAGGATCTGGGCTGAGGGCTGACCATGCCCCATATAGGGACCTGAGCCACACACGCAGACCTCTGCAGCCAGTCTGATACCATCCCATGACAAGTGAGCCAAGCATTGTCCCTCCAAAGAGACTGTATAGTCACCATGCTTCTAATTCCAGTTTCCATTAGTCAAATACCTAAGCATCTAGCCCCCAGGTAAGTCATCCTGAATTACACCATTTTCCTCATAATAATCTTTAATTCTTTGCCTTGGACATCTAATAGCAGAGAGAATAAAAAGAAGGCAAGGCTTATGACTTCAATTTGTAAAGAAGGAAATGTGTGGTTTCTGTCTTTTTATTTTTTATTACTATTTTTTTTTATTTGAGAGAGAGAGAGAGTGCACATATGTGCACACAAGTGGGGGAGAGGCAGAGAAAGAGAGAAAGAGAATTCCAAGCAGGTTCCAAACTGTCAGTGCTGAGCCCGACATGGGTCTCGATCCCACAACACTGGGATCACGACCTGAGCCGAAATCAAGAGTCGAAAGCTTAACCAATTGAGCCACCCAGGCACACCTATTTTATTTTAAAGGCACAATTCTTTGCTTTCTCTTTTTGTCTCTTCAACTTGATTTCACACTACTAGTATCTTTTGCCATCATGGGCTTAATGACAATGACATTGGCATTATATTCCTTTTTTAAAAAGTACTGGACTTACCTGAGGACCTTTAAATAATTGATAGGCCCTACCCCTGAGATTTGGATTTAATTGGTGTGGTATGCACCAACTTGTTCTCATCACTGACTTCTGTTCTCCCATAACCTTTAATCAGCTTCTCTGACTACATCCTTCACACAGACCTCTACTCCCTCCCTCTCCTGTCTACTTTATGCTTAACCAGCTTCGGCTTTGACTTTGACTCTTGGTTTGTCATTTCCATGGCTCCCGTGCTGCTGTCATCTTTCCATCATACCTCTCAGACAAAGCCCTAGGTCTAGATGATTCCACTTTCTCTGTACCTGGTGAACTGTGGGACACCTCCAGAAAGGGTCACATAGTTTGTAATACTTTTAATAGTGGCACTACCATGAATTTGTGATCATGTGATCATGTGATCATTTGTGATCATTGAAGGCCAGTCCGGCCTTCAAGTAATGACTAGCAATCCTACTAAGCTTTACTAATT
The DNA here is from genome assembly GCF_028018385.1 of Neofelis nebulosa. NCBI lineage: Eukaryota > Metazoa > Chordata > Mammalia > Carnivora > Felidae > Neofelis > Neofelis nebulosa. The sequence goes on along the minus strand of NC_080782.1, from coordinate 34,620,554 downwards.
TATTCCCTTTTATGTTCTAGCTTTCTCTCTCCTCCTCAAACACCTGAAATTATCTCCTTTCTTTTCCAGTATGCCACCACCTTCCTGTTTCACACTGACCTTCCAAAGCAGATAGAGGCCATGGAACACATAGAGACCACGGAACAGAAATGTCTTTAACTTTCAGCTACCACACCTCAACATCTGCACACATTCCTCTTCCTTCCCTCCCTGGACAGAAGGGCTAGCACCCTTTCTCCTCTCCAGTTACTCCCAAGTGCTCTGGATCTAACCACTCCTATCTTCTCAGGAACCTTACGTGATTAGGGTTCCACCCAACTGGCCTTCCCTATCAACGTTTAAACATACTCAAATCGCCCACCTTTATCAAACCCTCCCATAACTGTTTCCTTCTCCAGCTAAAGCTCTATCCTTTTGATTCTCTTGACAGTCAAATGTCTTGAGTTACCTTTATCCATTGTCTCCTTCCCTTTCCACCCACTCACCAAGACATTTCATTCTGGCCTCTGCCCCCATCACTGCACCCATGTACCTCTCCTTAAAGTCCCATAACATCCACTTTACTAATCTAAAGGACATGTGCAGGACTTTCACTTTTCCCTTTATCAGCATTTAAACTGTTTTCTGTCCTTGGCCTCTGAGAGCCAGGTAATCTCCTTAAAATGAAGACCTGATGGTGTCACCCCCCCCCCCCCCCATTGCTTCAAAACCTTCTATGGTTTTCTATTGCTTTTACAATATATAAAGACTATAACACAGTCTGCAACACCACGTAAGATATAGTCCCTTCTTTGGCCCCTTCTTACATCATACTCCTTCCCTGCTCTGAACTCTGGGCACCCTGACTGTTTTCAGTTCTAGAAAGTACCAGGTATCTTCTTGACTCCTGTTCCCTTTGCCCAGATTGCTCTTCTGTCTTCCTCCTACTTCTACTCCTTTAGATTTTAAATATTTTCTTTTGAAAGCCTTCCTCAACCACCAAGCCCCAAACAGATCAAATCCCCTTATACTTTTACGTCATATTACTTACAACAGGTTTTTAAAAAATGTTTATTTATTTATTTTGAGGGAGAGAGCGAGCACAAGTGAGGAAGGGGAAGAGAGAGAGAATCCCAAACAGGCTTCACGCTCAGCACAGATCCTGACACAAGGCTCGATCCCATGACCATGAGATCATGACTTGAGCCAAAATCAAGAGTCAGACACTTAATCAGCTGAACCACCCAGGTGCCCCACACCAGTTTTTAATTTTTTAATTATACTTGTTTAATGTTTTTCTCCATCTTAGACCATGAACTCTAATAGAAAAGAGACTATTTCTTGGGGCGCCTGGGTGGCTTGGTCGGTTAAGCATCCGACTTCGGTTCAGGTCATGATCTCACGGTCCGTGGGTCCGAGCCCCACGTCGGGCTCTGTGCTGACGGCTCAGAGCCTGGAGCCTGTTTCAGATTCTGTGTCTCCCTCTCTCTCTGCCCCTCCCCTGTTCATGCTCTGTCTCTCTCTGTCTCAAAAATAAACGTTAAAAAAAAATTAAAAAAAAAAAAAAAGAAAAGAGACTATTTCTGGGTTGCTTATTAAAGTATTCTAGCACCTAGTCCACTATTCTGGACAAAGTGTAGATTAAATTAGTGAGTTTGTGAGTAGGTGAGCATATGAATGAATGTGTACTGGATTTTTACACTCAGGCTATCAGTATTCCTCTTTATCTCCCTCTGCAGCACAAACCCATGAATCAAGGTCAAGTATATACTATTAAGTCCAGTTGAATATAAAAAATGGTTTTGAGAACTCACGGTGCAAGCTGCATGGAGGAAAACACATTGAAAGGGAAAGACTAGGAGAGTCTGGTCTATGTTTTCCAGCTTAGGCAAGGAAAAGGTAGCAGCTCTACCTTACTTTCATTCTGATTACCAAACAAGAACTAGCCGTATCTATTTCATGATGAATTCCTTAACTCACTTAAATTGCTTTGTAAATATACAAGAAAAAAATCACTTTCACGTAATTTTTAAAGGCAAATCAAGTAGGATCTTTTGTAAGGACTTATAAAGCTTCAAGTTCAGGGGGCACCTGGGTGGCTCAGTTGGTTAAGCGTCCGACTTTGGCTCAGGTCATGATCTTGTATAAGTTTGAGCCCCACATTGGGCTCGCTACTATGAGCACAGAGCCTGCTTTGGATTCTCTGTCCTCCTCTCTCTGCCCCTCCCCTGCTCGTGCTCTGTCTCTCAAAAATAAACATAAAAAAACCCCTCCAAATTCAGAACCTATGCATGTACTAAAACCAACACCAATGCACCTCCTTCCAGCTTTCAGAGTCCATCTTTAAATAAGTTTATAGTACTATATCCCAAAGTCTTATACGAATTCTTAATCTCAAGCTAAAAGATATTAATCAAAGTCCAAGTCATTTATTAAACTGCAAGTGGCCATAAAGCAGAATTCATGCAATTTGTCAGGCAGAGCAAATCAAGAAACTGCTTGACCTATGAGCTTTTAGGACCCTCTTTGAAAAGCTGGGTAAAATCACCAGGGAAGAGGTTAAAATTCAACTTTGCTTTATGTCCCTCTTTAAATCACATAAAGTGCAAGCATGCTCCTGACAACTTAAGATTATGAGTGATAACTTATCAAACAGAACACTTCCTGAGTTTTCCCATGAGGATTTTTTGAAAGTTCAAAATGCTATCTTCAGCAATGTGGTTATTATTAATATCCTTCCTCTTTAAATCACGGATTTTTAAAGCAGTTGTCATTTTGATTACAAAATCCCAAATCCCAGAGAAATCATCGTAACTATTATGTTAATTGGGTATTAATATTCTACTAGTTATATTGAGTAGCATGTTTTTTCTGGAAAACTCCTCCTTGCTGTGTCAGTATTTCAAAATTTAAGATTCAATGAAATTAAGATAATTTCTTTTTAAAAAAAAATAAGGCAATGTTAGGCTGCCTTAGTTATTCTATTGCCACATAACAAATTAACCCAAAGCTTAGCAACTTAAAACAACAAACATTTATGATCTTGTAGTCTCAGGGCAGGGTCCTGGAAGAGGTTTGGCTAGGTTGTTCTGCCTCAAAGACATTCATGAGGTTGCAGTCAAGCTCTTGAGGGGAGGGGGCTCCAGTCATTCTGTAGCTGGACTGGGTCTGAAGGCTCTACCTCCAAGGTCATTCCCATGGTGGTGGTCATCAAGATGCTTCAGTTTCATACTGGCTATCGGACTGGGGGTCTGAGCTCTTCAGTCCCCACTGGTTATGGGACTCTCTTACTGCCCTTCCATCTGGATGTACCCATAGGGCGGCTCAAGACATGGCAACAGGTTTCCCCCAGAGAGAATGATCCAAAAGACAGAGCAACTAAGACAGAAGCCACAATGCCTTTGAATGATCCAGTCTCTAAAGCTGCACATCTTCACTTCCATTCTATTTGTTAGAAATTAGTCATTGAGTCTAGCCCACATTCAAGGAGAAGAAACCTGGACTCCACCTCTAGAAATATCAAAAATGTGTGAACATTGTATTAAAACCATCACATAGTGGTGGCTAAAATGGTTGGAAGCATGGGAGTTAGAGTCAGAATTAGGAAGATCTGTTTGATTCTTGATTGTGCCACTTGCCAATGGTGAGTCCTTGCACAAATTACTTAACCTCCTAATGCCACAGTTCCACTAAATGTAGAATTCAGTGGATCATGGGGGTTTTGCATGGGATTAAACAATACAACGTGAAAAAGAACTTTATAGAGCCCTGGGTCATAGTAACCACTTCCTTAATGCTGCCCACACAACAGTAACTGGTGAAGCCAACTGTTGTGTGCCCACTAAGTAGAGATTATGCAGTCCTTTACCCTATAGGAGCTTAGAGTTGAGGAGTTGGAAAGTAAATCTGAATGTGGACATAGAAAAGCTAATGTGATTTTTCATCTAGAAACCAAGGGACTGCCTACCAAGAGATAGAAAAGCAGTCTGTTCCACATAAGGAACTCTACAGTGGGATTTTAAAATCTTTTTGTTTGCTTGCTTTTTTTAAAGAGAGAGGCAGTTTCTTCAACTTAGAATTTCTCAGACGCGCTATGTGTAAAACAGATGGGCACACGGCCTCTTGCTCGGTTTGGAGGCCTGCAATGCAGCCAGCCTGGCCCTCTCTTCTGGAGCCCCCAGGGCCCCTAAGGGAGCTTGCTACAGCACAGTTTGCAAATCTGCGCAAACAGATTTTGCCAGTAATTGCCCATACAAAGGATCGAAGGTCATGGTTTAAAACCATGCCAATTTAAAGTAGCCATTTAAGTAAAGAAAAGTTTTGAGCATAGGTTCTTAAAGGTAATGGTTTTTCTCCTTTAAAAATGTCTAATGCTCTAAACATTAGAGTCTGAAGCGATTACCTTTCAGTCAACCCCTGTTTATTCCTTCTTCAAAAAAAAAAAAGTCCATTTTCACATGATTGTCCCTTTGTATCTTCTTGGAAGTTAGATTTCATAGTGAGCCAATAATTTGTGTTTTACATAGATTGTGTTATTAGATCCTAACTCTAGGCTTCCAAAACTTGTAATCAAAGTAAAAATAAATAAAAAACCTTAAAGCCTATTCTTTTCTGAATTTAGAATTAGAGGTTAGAGGAATCTCAGCATTGGTTAGTCTAGATATTCATGTTGTTTATTTTCCCAGAGTCAAAGCCCAAATAATTTATAGGAATTTTTCCTTCTGAATTTCATGTCCTGCACTCTAAGGCAACCAAGGCAAATTTTCGGTTGGGCCACTGCAAGTATAAAGATTAATCAAAGATTTCATTGAATGCTTCATATCCCTGAGGTAACACTTAAAAAAAAAACTATGAAAAGACTGAAAAATGGAGGTCAGCAACCCAAACTCAAATGCATTATAAAACAGTAAAATATTTTAATTATTACACAACATCAATGCCCTGCTCTTTAGAGATGCTTGCTCCTAAGACTGTTATTAGCCCTGTATCAAAACTTTATCATTGATGTATGGGTGTCTTTCTGAAGAGCCCATACGTATGTGGTCAATGTATGTGTATACCAAGATGACAGGTTTTACAAATGTTAGGTGGGCTTTGAAAAAATTCACAGATTTCAGGTTGGCGCTTAACCCAGCTCACTTAGAAATATACCATGCATCCACATCCATTGCAGTTTAGTAATACAGACTTGTTAAAGAGCACATGCCTAGCAAAAAGTCACCACAATGAGGTGTTGGGCAAGCAGAGAAAAATGGGGATAAGTGAGTATAGTAGTAAGAGTGTAGGAGCCAAGGCAGGAGATGTTTTTCATCTCAGTGGTGTCATTTACCATTTCTGAAGAGCCCTGAGCAAGTAAGCCTAACAGTCTCAAGGCTATGTGACTCACAGCAGAATTAAGTGCAACACGCACATACAATGCTAGGCACATTGGAAGGACTCAGTCATGTCTGATTTAGGGGGTCCTGCTTCATATTTGATGATCAGGACACATGTGCAGAATCAAATTTCTTCCAAGTGGTCACACTGTTATGAGTACTTCCTAGCTAACTGATGGAGGCTCAGTTACACATATGTCTATTGAGTAGACTTTTGCTCTTATTGTTGTTTTGATGTATTTGTTTTGTTTTCAAAACATAGCCTTGTCTCACAATGATGCTGGATGTCAACATCATTGTATTTTCACTCAGAGAACGTAACCACCTAGTTACAAAGACTAGTCAATCACAAGAAGGCTCAGATAAAACAGTGTATGCACAGTATTTAAAAATTGTAAAATTGCAATGCGATATTATAAATTGAATCCTACAATACAAAAAGGCCATTAGCTGAAACAGAGAAAATACAAATAAAGTCTGGAGTTTAGTTAATAGCATTGTACTAATATTTGTTTCTTAGTTTTGATAACTAGACCACGATTATGGATGTCAACATGAGGGAAAACTGGACAAGGAATATATAGGAACTCGAATATTTTTCTTCACAGGTTTCTGTTAATCTGAAACTAGTCCAAACAAGAAGTGTATTTAAAAAAATACATGGTCTTATTCGGGACAAGTTGCCTGTCCCTTCCCCAGCCAGATCCCCTCACCTCTACTACTTCCCACTGCCTAATTCCTAACTGCTGGCACCTGCATTTCTTCTCTTAAGGGTTCGCTTTTGCATCCGGAGACTGCTTTGTCCTCCCCAGAATCACTGATCAGGAACTAAGCCTGATGAAAGCTGGTTGGGGAATATTCAAACCTTTCACTGAGAGGGACTCTGACATGTGTATTTTGCCTGGGCTCCCAAAATCTCTCTGGGAAGATCAAAAACTCCAGGGGCTGAAGGTATCTTGCTTCCTAATGCACCCTTTATTGGCTCCTTTCCCTTCCTTATTTCACTTTTCTAAATAAACTTTTACCTGAATCTTTATCTCATCGTCTGCTTCTGGAAGAAATCCAAACCAAGACATTATTCCTAACTGTATTTGCTGATAAAGTAAAGTGGCTACTACATGTATCAGTTCAAGGTAATTTACAGGGAGGTATTCTAGCTGTCCTGGATTATTTTTGGTCCCTGGAAGGCGCTCCTCACTCCATACCATGAGGAAAATCACCAAATTATAAACATGCTAGGAACTGGCACATGAAAGCTATACATTTTTGGATGTGTGAAAGAGATTTAAATATCTGGAAGAATGCTAACAAAAACTTCTCTTAACTACGAAAAGGCATTCATTTATTTATTCAACAAAAACTTCCTGAGGATTTTCTATAGGATATAAAGTGAACAAGACAAAAAAAGTTCCTACTATTAAGGAGTTTACATTTTTGTCAGTGGAAATGGACAAACAACAGGAAATCTAATAAACAAGATAGTATCAATAGTGATAGTAATGTCAACACTAAACAAGGGCATATGATAGAATGACCTAGCTGGGGGAAGGTTACTCTATTAGATTGGGGTCAACGAGGTCCTGTCCTTTCTGAAAAGGTGACATTTGAGCTGGGGCCTGAATGACAAGAGAAAACCATTGTGAAGATAGATACACACACACACACACACACACACACACACACACACACACACACTGATTTTACTTTGTTGAAATGACCCCTTAACATATCACAAAATCAGGCCTGAAGAGTATAATGTCCCCTCCAAGTATATCTCTCTATCCCCATAAAATATAGACGGTGTGGTTACTAAAAAATAGGAGACTTACTTGTTAGACATGCATGTTAAAGTATTTACATGTACAAATGAAAAAACACAAGATGTCTGGGGATTGCTTTAAAATAGTCAGGACCACGGTGGAAAGATGAAACAAGATGAGCAAAATACTGATGACTCTGGAAGCTGAGGAATGGGTACCTGAGGCTCAAAATACTATTCTCTTTATTTTGTACGTACTTAAAATTTCCCATAATCACAAGTTTTTAAAACTAAAGCATATATTTGGGAAAGATGGAGAATTCCAAAGGTTATAGGAATCCCACTTCCCCAAATTTTCATCAGCAAATTAGGAGTTCAAGCCAATAGAATCATAAAGGTGTAAGGAAAACTTTTGACTTTGAAATGAGCAAGGAGATTACTGGCTATCCTTTCAATGGAATGCTGAGGCCCCCAGGGATTAGCTGATCCTATGGAGATCAGAGCCTTTGTCTTTGACTATGCTGTTTTTCAGCTCTGAGGAGACAGAAGTTAACCTGTAGAAATCAGTCATAAAAATAATTTTTGTCCATACAGTGCAAGTCGGCTGTGTCCAGCGGAATGTAATTGATTACCGTCCTGTGGATAGATTGCATTTTGCAAACTCTCTTCAACATTCCTTTATATACATTTGTGGTTCTTTGAGTTCTCCTCTAAAATGGCTACACAATTATCTTTTTAAATTACTTCATTAATTGGTATCTGTATCATTTTCCATCTGTTCACTTTATATCTGTATCATTTTACCCTTTTAGAGAATTATCTTTTAACAAAGAAAAACAATTTTAAAGTGTTCCAATAATGGGAAAGTGTGTACCTATGTGTCAAAGTCTGCATATTTCCTCAAAGTCAAGGACTGAAACACTCAGGCTTTTGTGTGCATTCCTCCAGGCTCTTGTATCTTTCAGTGGACCACCATAGGCTGTTCTTTACCCAGAAAGGCCTTTTACCACAATACTACCACCCCAACTGGCCAACTTTCAATTGTCCCTGAACTTACAGGGGACCTTGCCTGAGGAGGGTCTCCCAACACTGGTAGAGATCTCTCTGACAAACATATACATCCAGGAATAACTTTTAATATTGATTTTTAAAACCCAAATTTTATAAGCCACCAATAATCATCTGGATATAGGTTTTGTTTCTGTTGTACAGTAATAGTCTAGGCACACTGACAGTGCAGTCATGAGCAACTAACCTCTGGCCAGTAGTACTCTTCCGAAGGAGAGACGTTTCAATAGTTTAAACAAAAGAAACACTTCAAGAGCTCATTAAAGCCCTAAATTTGGTGGAATGGGGAAAGGCGGAGGAAGCAAAAAAAAAAAAAAAAAAAAGCAGATACCAAGTGATCTTTATGGGTGAAGGTAGGAAGTCTCCTCTCTCCAAGTCTCTCAAAAGAGTGCTGCAGGGAATCTTCTCTTTCTGCAGTGTCCAATATGAGTCGGGCATTGTTTTGACTCCTATAAACTACAACAGCTTCATAAAGTAAGAATCACTATCCCCACTTTGCAGATAAAGCCGAGAGAGTTTAATGAACTTGCTGCGAGTTGCAAAGGTAGTAAATGGCAAAGCTGGATTCAGATCTCATCAGACAAGCCAGATTTATGGGATTCCAAAGCCTACTCCACGACCTTTCCAGAATTCCAACCTACCTTCAGGCTTTCACAGTGGTTGGCCCCTCAGAGGGCATCTGCCAGCCCTTTTTCTTTACAGTGAAAAGAACTGCTGGTCAGGTGTCATTTGCCTCAGTTCACAACCCCCCCCACTCAGGTGGTTAACACAGCTTAACTATCACCCTCACATATGAGTGACAGAGGTAAACAACACCCTATTCCATGGGTAAAGTCCACGTTTATGGGTGGGAATGCGGTATAGCAGAAAAAACCCTTGAAAGAATGCTAGAAGAACTGGGTTATAAACCTGTCACTATCACAGTGGAGTTTTAATCCTAGAGAAGTCTTGTCACTTCTCAGGGACTCCCACTTCCTCACCTATAAATAAAGTGAGGATGTTGCACTCAGTTTTCAACAGTGGTCTACTGGCATTTGAGGACATATAATTCTTCCCGGGGTATAAGGCTACCCCGGGGATTACAGAAATTTAGTGTCCTGACTCTGGGCACTAAAAAAAGCCTATTACTCTTTTTTAAGTTTTTATTTAAATTTCAGTTAACATACAGTGTAATATTAGTTTCAGATGTACAATGTAGTGTTTCACCACTTCCATAAAACACCCCGTGCACAAGTGCCCTCTTTAATCCCCATCACCTATTTAGCCCATTCCCCCTGCCCGCCTCCCCTCTGGTGACCATCAGTTTGTTCATAGTTAAGAGTCGGTTTCTTGGTTTGTCTTGCTCTCTTTTTTTCTCTCTCTCTCTATATCATAGTTTAAGTACTAATTCAGAAGCCACTTTGCCCATAAGTGCTTGCCCCAAATACTTCAGGCCAAACAGATCTCCTTTCTCTCAAAATAAATATAGCATTTATACCCTGTAACACAATTTTTCATTAAATTGTATAATTGTCTACTGTTCCTTAATCACACAACAGACATTATTAGTGTTGCCTTCCTAGCTTGAATGATAGGCCCCAGAGTCAAGGGTCATGTCTTATACTACTTTTATATTCCCCAGAGTGTCTAGCACATTCCTGGGAACACAGTAATGGCTCAATAAATATATGTCCTGTCTTTGATTTTTCAGTGATCCCAAAAATACCACTAGCTTGGCCAAACTTACATCCTGCAGGCTAATAAAAAAATTTATTTATTCAGCATCTTTTTCCCAAGTAGTTTTCAAAGTATTTTTCAGATGACATTCCTAATTCTCACATACCCTACATGTACTATAAGGAATAAATAAAAGCAATGAAGTTTCAGGACAAAAGCAAAGAGAATTAAAATTTCATGCTCTTTGATGAGAGGCATTCTGAGAGCTGGCAAACTGTATATGTCTCCCAAGTCCTATTGATTCGCACAGAAAAACTCCAACACATCTCCATCTTGCTTCAAATATTAAAAACTTCTCAACATTGCCAAGGCCCTGAACAGGATCCGCCTGGGAAAGCTGGTCATCAAGTATGGGTGTTATTAACCTAAACAGAATAATACCAAATTTGCATTATGAGCTTAGATTCTAGTCATCACCTGACCTGTTCAATATCCCTTTGCCCCCAGCTCTCCACATCCTTCTTATCAACACTTCAATTTCTCTGGTTTACTACAAACTAAGGTCATCAAAAAATATTTATTAAACAACTGTTCTATGACAAGCAGAGCATGGTTTTGCCAATGTCTCTAAAGGAAATAAGATGCTATGCTGACTGCGAATATGAAAGAAATCATTCGCCTTTATTCCTGCTCCTCTTTCTTCAATCTTTCTGACATGCTAGGTATCAACGTGCTATGTTTTCTTCATTCCTCATCATCTTGTACAGGGACTCTGGTGTCCTCCTCTACCCCTAGGGGAAGAAGCCATGCAGAGGCTCTGTCCTCAGTATTCTTTCCATAATTCATCATTCACATATGTTGTGCCAGACTGTTTTTCACTCTGCTTTGCCAAATTGGGGTTTTCCGGGATAACAATAACATAGCTTGAAGGTGTCTAAAGAAGCCACAGAGACGGTGAATTAGAATCATATGCCATCATCCTGACCAAGGACAAAGGCTGCTTAACCAATGGCAATCAGAATTGGAAGTCTGACTAAAGTTTGTCACCTGCCATCACCAAACTTGATGTGAGCTGTTTACTGCATCACTTAGCATCTTTTGTTTCAATAAGCATCCCGGGGGAGAGCTACGGATGTCTATCTTGTACTAGTTACACTCTACTTTTTTCTGACATGGCAACTCAAAGCAAAAAAAGATAGGTATGATATTTGTTATGATAAAGTACACTTTTTAAGCAAGAAAAAAATGAATTTTTCTTTTGACCATTGACTTTATGATATATCTAATATATTCTAAAGGAACAGAGAGGGATACCTCTTCAAAGTTTTTAAAAAATATATTTTCAATGTTTTATTTTATAAACAACTGAAGAAACAATCAAGGAGGAGTCACTATAGCAAATGTCTAGCAGAGCAGGCTGTCCACCACAGGTAATTACAGAAAAGAACCTATTCAACTTGCAAAATCTTTTGATGTTCTAATACTGAATAAGGGCTTTATCGGGGTATTCTCTATCATCTGCCTCAAATCCCCATGAAATGAGCATCTTCACCAGGAAACACTTTTCACTCAGAAGCCCAACCAGCTGGAGATAGATTTGTTTATGTTTACACAAATTCACAATCTAGGAAGTGTAATTCATTGGGATTATAACGATATTATTCTAAAGAAAACTGACTGAAGTCTTGTCAATACCAAAAGAAGCAAGGCCTAATCAAAGCAGTAAACACATCTGGAAGTTTTAAGGACTCTGTAGAAGAAATTATCTATGATTTTGAAATGGAGTATTTGAAGGTGGGTTTAGATGCTAATTAAAAAGACACAGCCCAACAATTTCTGACAAAATCACAGACTTCTTATAAATCATTATTAAGTAAAATTGGTACCTGACCTAAGGCTTCATTGCCTATATTAAAAGGCAGTGAGAGGCACCGAAGAAAGATGTTGAAACTAAACCATGACTGTTTCTGTCACCCTTCTTTTTCTTTCTTTTTAAAAAAATATATTGGTGACATTTTACTTTTTTAAGAGAGAGCATGAGTGGGTGAGGGGTAGGAAGGGAGAGGGAAATGCAGAGGGAGAGGGAGGGAGGGAGAGAAGGAGAGAGAGGGACAGAGAGGGACAGAGAGGGAGAGAGAGAGAGAGAGAGAGAGAGAGAGAGAGAGAATATCTTAGCAGGCTCCATGCTCAGCACAGAACCCCACTCAGGGCTTGATCCCATAACTGTGAGATCAGGACTCGAGTCGAAATCAAGAGTTGGACACTTAACCCACTGAGCCACCCAGGCACCCCATCATCCTTCTTTTGAGATTCTGGTACTCCTCATGGAACTGTCAACCACAAACAAACAACAAAAGAACACAGTTTCAGAAAGATTTTCTGCATCAGACCTTGGTGAGCTGCTATGGTTCCAGAAAGCATAGTGTGATTATATTTTTATCTGTTTCCCTTAATTGATTAAAAATATTAATGGTGAAGGAATAAAATAAGCAAACGCTATTTCTCGATGCTTATATCGAAAATTATTGGGGCACCTGGGTGGCTCAGTCAGTTGAGCATCTGACTCTTGATTTCAGCTCAGGTCATGATCCCAGGGTCATGGGATCAAGCCCATGTTGGGCTCCACATTAAGCATGGAGCCTCCTTAGGATTCTCTCTCACCCTCCCTCTCCCCATGTCCCCTACTTGTGCTCTCTCTCTCTGAAAATAAAAAAAAATTTAATGAAAATTGTATCTTAAATAAGTGATATGAATTATAGCTCAACTATCCAAAGCATTCCACGTTAATTACACTAACACTCTTTCCACAGCTGCTGTGTTTACAAGCATTCAGCAAAGGACGGAAAAATATAAAAATGAATAAAATTTATTTCCTGTTTCGAGGAACCCTTACTAGCAAGGAAGACAGATAATGAAAAAGTAGACCACGAAACTGAAAGCGAATGAAATAGCTGTTCTTAAAGAGTTTCAAGCAAAGTCCCAAAGGAGCTGAGAGAAAAGAGAAATTCAGTAATCAAATGAATTCAAATCATAGCCCTGTAAAGAATCCTAAGAAGGCATCTTGTTTATTCCTCATTTTTGTTGCTGTTGTCTGTTATGAATGTGTAAGAAATATGAAACCCAGGAAAGTTCAATAGTTTGCAAAAATCACATTGCCCATTTGAGGCACAGCTTGAAGGCACACAAGTTCCCTGACATCGAGTTTACTATTGTTTCATATTATGCCATCCTAAGCTGAGGGTTTCTTATACCAAAGTAGAACTTTGGGTTGGAAACTGCATGTCTAAGAACTTGTTGGGGATGTACTGCAATCTTTTGTTTGTTTGTTCATTTTTGCAGGAGGTTGGGGCTAAATAGGAAGTGGAGAGTTGTGAAATAAATTTTTGAGCTTTAAAAAAAATATGTACTTTACCATTGGTTATTTCCTCCCTTTATAGGAGAACAAAATAAAGCAAAGAAGAAAATGTAATATAGATGGAGATCATAATTCAAGGGGCTTAGTGAGCAATCTCACTGCAAACACACACACACACACACACACACACACACACACACGAGGGGGAACAGCATGAACAATTTTATTAAAGAGAACAAGACTGCATTGGCCCCTTGTTCTGACAAAAGGTCAATGCACAAAGTAGGAGCTTCTGATAGGCCCAGATGTCAGCCTATATCACAGGTTGGTTTTCTCTCTTTGCCAAGAAAAATGGTTATTTTGTTCACACTCAGACTTGCTGAGAAAAACATTGTCATCATCATCAACCATAAACATTTCTTGCAAGAGGACAGAAGATTCTCAGCTGAGGCAGATTCTCAGCTGGTAGCAGGGGAAACATAACTTCCTTGGGAAGCCCCAGACAGATACATAAAAGGGAAATCAATCATGTCAGGCAGGTGTCTAATGTGCAGTGCAATGCCATAAATGCTACAGAGGTTGTGTGGAAATACCTCAGCCCAGGATGGTAAGCATCGTAATTTTCACAGAGGAGAAGAGTGAGTCTCAGAGGAGCTAATCCGCACATTGGTGGTAAAGCTCAAATTCAAACTAGGGTCCAATGGGCCTCAAAGTACTTGCCTTTGAACCACACCCTCTCCCCCTGTATATACCAGCTTTGCTTCCTTCCCCCAAGAAGGTTAGAACTTGGTAAGTGAAGACCATCAGAGCCTTTGTCTGACTTGGATCCAGACACACAGCAGGAGGGAGGAACCTTCCTTAGAACTGATGCAGTGATATACCTGCTTTGGACTTCTCTGCCACATCGCAAGCCATTTACCTCCAGGGGAAGAAGAGGTTGTTGACTCAGTCATATCCTGTATGTACATCTTAAATCCCAGTTGCCGAAGGAAGCATTTCTGTCAGTTGTACTTTTACCTCATTTAGGGCCAGATGGCATACAGTCTGACTTGGACAGAATGAGCCATCAGTAAATGCCTGATTACTAGTACTGACTCATGCTTGTGGAAGCAGACACAATAAGGTCCAGGAAAATAATACCTCGTAGTCCCTACCTGTCCATGATATGCAACTTCAATTTGCTTGTCTCCAGAACATTCTACGTCTGTTTTTTTTTTTTTTTTTTGGTTTTTTTTTTGGCTTGGTGTTCCTTGACAGGGAGAAATTAAGCAGCCATTTTCATTGCATGTAGAATTCTATACACCTGCACAGGAAGACACTTTCCATAGATTTATAGGAAGTTCAGGCATGAAAAGAAAATTTTTTTTATTATTGAAGTACAGTTTAAAGATATTTTGAAACAATTATAATGTTTCAACTACGGATGACTAATAATCTGAAAAGACTAAATTGTTATCTTGTTTACAGGTTTGAAATTAGTGAACAGTGTAATGAGATGGCTAAAATAGTACATGAAGATTAACCTGCCTTAATGGATACAGAAAGTCTAGAACTAAGGATTTCATATCTGTGTTTGAGATGACAACCATGATGAGGGGCAGCATAAATGCGGACTCTAGGGCATATTGGTCAGGGCAGGGAAGGGTGGGACCCCACTGTGGGTGAGAATAGCTGCAAGAATAAGCAAGAAAAAAAAAGGTATTCAGGAAGAAGGGGCATAATGTTTGTTTTCAAATACAGCACTTAAAAGGAAGAAAGATTAGATTCATTGTGTGTTGCTCCAGCAACTGAACAGTAGGTCAATAGGTAGCAGAAAATGTTGATTTAATGCAAAGCAGAACTTTCTAAAAATGAATCTCTCCTAGAATGGACAGGCCAGTGGACAGAAGCAAGATTCCCCCCTCTGATTATTTTCAAGAAGAGGTGGGCTGGCCCACTTATAGAAAGGGCTACTGAAGTGGAAGTTCATCCATATGATAGGTACCTCTGAAGTTGGCTCATACTCATCAACCATTTTATTGGGCACATCATTGATATTATATTGTCCAAGGTCCAAAAAAAAATGACTTGCCAACAAGACATCCTACATTGTTTTGTTTACACAATAAACAGAGGGCTAACTCCAAAGCCTTACCAAACTTCAACTCATTTTTTTACGTTTATTTACTTTTGAGAGAGAGAGAGAGCGTGCGTCCGCATGAGCGGGGCCAGGGAAGATAGAGAGGGAGACAGAGGATCCAAAGTGGGCTCTGTACTGACAGCAGAGAACCTGAGGTGGGCTCAAACCCACTCTGGGAAATCATGACCTGAGCAGAGAGCTGAAGTCAAACACTTAACCGGCTGAGGCATCCAAGCACCCCAAACTTCAATTCTTATCTCTTCAATATTCCGAAAGTGATTAGATGATTTGAAATCTCATATTACTTAAATAACTACCATAGAGATTATAGAGTTTTCTCTTTTTTTTAAAAAAAAAGGGACAATTTTTATGGACATATGTAAACACACTAAGTTATTTTCATTATTGACATGTTTTTAACTGTTCTCTAAAACTAAACCAAGTCTCCATAATTGTGCAATTTACTAGCAGAATGACCAGAGAAGCTTAATCTTCAGGATAGCAGATTTAATCAATATAACCCATGCCTGTTTTTCTAAGTTAAGCAATTTGCTGTGCCACATTCTCACTGTATCACTCAGATTTATCTTTACATTAACAATGCTTACCAGCAGATAGCCAAAAAAGACTTGCCAAGTTGGACCAACTTCAAGGTTTGTTTCCATGCTGGGGTGTTTCATGCACTTGGCAGAAGCAGGCTGCAACTGGGGCTCCATTTATTACATTCTGCTATAAACATTATGTCCTGACCTAACAAGACACTGCACATGACAATCCCATAGGTTACCAAGCACCGTAAACATCTGTTAACACAAGCACCAGAGATAGCATGGAGAAGATGTCTAGCATCCATTCTAAGTGGTTTATGATGTGGAGTCTGCTGTTTACACACAAATAATCAAAAACACAACCCCAAGTTCTGCCTAGAACAAATACTTGCAAGACAAAGTTATGCTCGGTTTGAAAAAAAAAATACACTGGAGTCATCACTTTGTCACTGCATTTACAGACTTTTATTTCATACCTTTACCTATTAAGTGTTGGCTTTCCATGACATTCAGTAGACCTAAACTATAATTTCACTGTGATATATTTACTCCAAATGAAAAGCTGAATGTTGACTTACCAACTTTCCTTAGACTTATGTGAATCAAAAGTTTACAAGTGTGGAAGGAGATAAGGGATGGGTGGTGCTTAAACTCAAACGATGTTTTCCAAGGGTCTCTGGGTGAAAACACATCCTTCCAGCTCCATCTAAAGTCCATCTGAAGAGAAACCAGAGACCCCCTTTAAATCTAACCTGGGAACACCAACTTTAAATCTAACCTGGGAACACCAAGCTTTGCTTTTCTCAAAAGGAAACAAATCCCCAATCACAGAAAAGATGGAACCAACAGTCCTGTCTACTAAATTATTTTATTTTGTTGCTATCCAGCGTCTTAATTTCTGGAAAATGTTTCCTACTAGTTACCTCCAAGGTCTATATACCTTGGCACTCCAGAGAAAAGGATTTGCAGGGTGACCCAGGTGGAAACTAGCCTAGAACACCAATCGCTTAGGGCACAGCTGCCACAACATGTCTGAGGAGAGACGGGTGCCTTCCCAGGCACACATGCCAGGGATTCTAAAGGTAAACATCACGGAGACCATGTAGTCTCTGGACTGTGCACAGCAGCACCCCGGGAATCTCAGATCCACAGCTCCAAGTTGGGTCTGGGCCTCCAGGATTCTGTGCCTACACATACACACGTCTTCGAACCCTCGTCCTCCTCTGCAAGTCTCCTGAGAGCTTCAGGAACCTTCACCTCTAGCCCTCAGCTCCTCAAAGGCAACGGGTTTAGTTAGTGTTTTAAAGTCCGTGGTATTTAAATCCTACGCAGGGTTGCGACTTCCCAACCCTCTGGCCTCCCGTTACCTTTCCCTGTCCCTTCCAAGGTCTCCTGGCTGCACAAACGGGCGGGCGGCACCTCTCTGGCCTCCTCCTCCCACCCTGCACACCCTACTGGCTCAGGCGCCGACACGCCTCCCCAGGCGCACACACACGCGCGCGCACACACAGTGCTCACGTACACCCATTCAGCACACGAACCCGGAGCCAAGTTACCAACTCCCGCAGCCCGGCCCGAGAAGGCGTCCCCCACTCCGGTTATATATAAAGCACTCGCCCCAAATTAGACTCCCCCACGCGCCCGGGAGTGGTGACCCTGCCTGGCACCCTGCACGCGTGGCCAGCACCCTCTCCCCTGACACGCCGCTACCCCACTCACTCGCAGCTCTCAAGATCCGGGCAGTTCTGTCAAAACTTTGAGCCTGGTTGATTTCATAACCACTAGTGTGTCCGGGGCTGGGGGTGCTCGGCTCGCCACGGCTTCCACCCACTCCAGCTCATGGGTACTGGTGGCAGTGACTCTACTGACCCCAGCTCCGCGGGTGCCAAAGCGTGGCTGCAGCCTGCACAAAGGCGCAGAGGGCGGTGCGCTTTGGGGAGGAGCGCACGGTGTCGACGAGCACAGCCCGACGACCTCCCCTCTCCTCCGGTCGCGCCGCCAGAGACCTCTCTCCCCGCTCAGCAGCGGCAGCCTCAGCAGTTCCTGCCCCAGCACCGCTGATGATGTCAAATAGAAACACTCGCAAAACTTTTACGACTTCAACAAAACTGGCTTCGGAGGCAGCCCCTCCAGACACCGCAAACATCGGTCACAGCAGGCGCCAGCGTGGGATGGTTCGCCTGTGGCCCCCAACTCCCTGACGCCCCCCACCAACGTGCACACACACACGCGCGCGCGCGCGCGCGCGCGCACACACACACACACACACACACACACACAGCGTGGATCGGGTTACGACAACCCACCAGCAGAAAACAACTTCGCGAGGAGGAGGGGAGCACAGCCAACCCCCAAGTCACCCGGAAAAAAATTACTCGTGTAAATACATAATCCAGACCCCCACTTTCATAAACAACTGGTGCCCCAGGGTCCACTCCCAGGTTCCCTGGCACAAAAGGGGGGAAAGAAGAGCCCGACTCCCTCAGCCCCCCTCCAGTACCTCCGAGCCTCGCCTCCGGATAGAGGGCGCGGGTTCGCTTCCGCGCTGGGGCCGAGGGCGCGGGGGCCTCCGGCCTGCGTGGCCCCAGCCCGGGGTCCCCGCCGCCGCTTCGGCTCAGCAGCAGCCGCCGCCGCCGCCGCTCCAGCAGCCGCCGCTGCCGCCGCCGCCGCTCCCTAGACCGCCTCCTCTTCCCATGGCTGCGCCCTGCTTGGCAGCTCGCGGGCTGTCAGGCTTGGGGAGGAGGAGGGGGCGGGGTGAAACGGGAAGGGAGGACGGGAGGGGATGGGTGGGAAACGGCGGCCGCCGCTCACCAGGGGTCACTCCTGGCCGGGCCTGCCGCCCCCGCGACCCGGGCTGCCGCCGCGAGGTGAAGCGGGAGTTCGGGGCGACCGGTTCGAGACCCGCTGCGGAGGCGCGGAGCGCCGTCCGGGCCAAGCATTCCGAGCAGCTGGGATGAAGCGTTCCCCGGCGAGGAGTTGGAGTTGGTGCGTGTCACTCTCTTCTGGGCTGCGCGGCTCCTCCTAGAGGAAAATATTGGTAGTTGCAGGACACTTCCTTCCTCTCCGCCCACCCCTGTTCCCAAAAAGAAGGCAGGACCTAAAAGAGCATGAAGTGCAGTCAACAAATTGAAAAGAACACTTACAGAAAAGTTAGCTATCTGCAGGAATGGGAAAAGGACGAGCAGGATAGCTCGGAAAGCGTGATGAGCCAACCAAACATTGCCTCTCTCCACCTGCAACCAATTTCCAAACTCTTGCTTCCTGGGTAAAAAGATAGTTAAAAGTAGACAGGATCTTATTTTAGAGGTTAGAAAACAGAGACAGAGAGATGAAGTAATTTGCCAAAAACACAAGGCTTGTTAGGAGAGACGTCTGTCCCGAAGCCAGTGCACGGGGCTACAGGGTGTCCGGACACAGGCCTCAGCCGGAGGACTGTCCTTGTGTATGACTAAGGGAACGCAGTTTAACTGCCCCGCGCAGAACACAGCTCATCTGTCAAATACGAGCCTGTCCACCACTTTTCACCGTAGGAAAACAAAGTGACAGGAGAAGTTGTCAAAGTGCTTCAGAAAGTTAATATCGTTGTGCATGAGCATGTCGTTTTGTAAAGCATCAAACTCCCAGTCACCACATGCTTTTCTCAGCAGAAAGTACAAAAGTCCAGTTCTAGGTTGTCTGAGATCTGAAGGACCAGCCAGTCATGCTACCTTTTTACTGTTTACTTTACTACTGACAGCCAGTTATAATGTCGTTTATCTAACAGCTTCTAAACAGCTTGGGCTTACAAAATGACTTTTTTTTTTTTTCTTTTACAGGGCTCCAAACACAAAGCCGAGTTTATAACCAGAGAGAAATGTTGAAACAACAATCTAAAGAAACCAAGCTTCTTAGCACTGGAATAAAAGATTCCTGGGGTGTGGAGAGCAGCACATGGTGAGTGGTACATGGCAAGTAGTACAGAGAAGGCAAAAGGAAGGAAGGAACTCAGGACCCAAGAATGCATCACATAAGATACTCCCATTTTTAAAGGAATCAAAGAAATGGAAAATTCTGTTCCTTAAGAGTCCTTTTTGAGTCTCAGCTATGGCTCAACAACCCAAATGTTCCAGGCAAAGAAGGACAGCCAGAATGAAAGAAGGAGGAAAGATTCTAGAAGGTGTTTGTATCATCACAGTCCTATACCGTGGCAGGAGTCAGGTGGATGTTGATTTTGAACTGGTCCTGTTCTATCCCACCTGAGTACAAGGTGGCTCTCCTTCTCTTCTCCAGTCCCTTGATTTCTAGGGTTCCGGGCTCTGCGAGAGCAGTAGGGTGCTTCCCAGTGTCTAGAGTTTTTAAAACAGGAGTTGCTCACATAGACAAAGATGAGGGCCCAGGCAGGCGGAACTCCTGCTGGGTGTTCTATCCATGCCATGTCGGCTGAAAGGGCATGAAAGGGCATGACAGGAGGGAGACAAGGCAGTCCTCACGTGCTGACTCCATTCCTGTTTGAGATGACCTTCCAAGTTGGCCCTTCAGACTCTGGCACCACCACCTTCTCTCTTTATATGCCTTTTCATCCTCTTTCCCCCATCCTCCAGCCCAGGGAATCTTGACATAGTCTAGGAGGTGCCAGATGGACTCACAAAATATTTTCTAAGTTCTATTGTTTATGGCCTGAGATGATTTGAGAGCAATGCTATAAAAGAAGGATTGCCTTCTCTTTTTTTCTGGGTTCAGCAGTAGCCTTCATTCCCTGAGTCAGGAAAATGTAGACTGATTGCTTTGGCTTCTGCTCCATCTTTGGTAAAATAGTCATTGTGCACCAAAGCACAGGAAAAGACATGTTGGTTAATATAAAATGTTATGGAACTAGATATAGCCTTGCAACTTACATGAAGGTCAGTCTTTAAGTCCCACAAATAAAGGTTCTTGATCTCATACATGACTATGTATAGGTCTATAGTGGTATATCCCTCTTTATATTTTCTAGGTTATGGGGGGAAATGTATCAGGTCTTGGGTTGACTAATATGTTACAAATTAAGGCATACCAAAGCACACTTGCCTTGTGAAATGTGCAATTGCATTTCCTCATGCCTTCTCCTCTGCCTGGAATATCCTACTTTGACAGTGTAGGGAAATTCTCCTTAACCTTCCAATTCCAGCTCAGTTGTGTGGTTTCTCTATAAAGTCCTTCCTCGCTCTTCCTAAAGGCAGAATTAATGAATTATCTTTGCATCTGCATCCTCATAGGCTTTTATACCTACTTTCATTACGGTTTTAATTGATAGGTCTACTTTCCCCATTAGTTATGAGACCTCCAAAAGAGGCACAGGTAGTCTTAATATTAGTACCTGAAAAGTCTAGGTTTGTGCCCAGCAAATGGTAAAGTGCCTGACAAATGTTTAACGAAGTTCAATGAAAATTTATTCCATCCAAATTTGTATCTCAAACCCAGATCTCTATACAGAGCTGCCATGTTCCATGTCTCTCAAACTTATTTTAAAGGATTTTTAAAAACTAACCCTGAATTCCCATCCACCAGTTTCTTTCATTCAACAAATGTTAGAGAGCATATACCATGACAAATTTGTTCTAGGAACTTAAGATGCATCAGGGAACAAAACTTATACAGCATCCCCATAAAGACCTTGCCCTCAAGGGGCTTGCATTCTAGTTAGGAGAGACAATGAACACAGTTAAGAAGTAAATCACTGAAGTGCTGATTATAGAGAACTATGGCAGGGTAAGGGGCTGAGGAATGCCAGGTAACAGGTACAAGAATGCTGGGAATTCTCTCCTTGCTCAGAACTGAGCAGTGTATTAGAGGAGTCGAGCATGTGATGGTTATGAACACATTGTAAGCGATCCTTGAGCAGGATAACCTCTCCATCCTCATCCCCAACTCCAGCCACAAATGCCTTGGTTGAGAGGATGCAAAAGGAATCATAAAGGGAAGAAAACAACTTAGGAAACTTCCTCTACTGAAAGGCAACATGGGAAAACCCATTTCATGATCTAGAAATTCTAAGCCGAGACTTATGAGGAGGTCCCAGAACTAGAATGAAAGCTTCAGCCCACCACTGATTTTGTGAATTTCAAAAACAGTAGGTAGTTCATTTCAGAGCTCATAAAAGCTAAAAGGAAAATGATTGCCTTGACTCTCTGGTGGATTCAGAGCCACCCACAGGAAAGCTCAGGGCCTGAGCAACACCAGACAATGGACAGACACCTGGTGGAAAGGAACAAAATAAGACAGGTCTCCGTAGGGACTCATGAATGAATGTTCCCTTTTAAATCATTTCAGTGTAGGGGCGCCTGGGTGGCCCAGTCAGTTGGGCAGCAGACTCTTGATTTCAGCGAGGGTCGTGATCTTGTGGTTCATGGGTTCACGCCCTGCATCGGGCTTTGCGCTAGCAGTGTGGAGATTGCTTGGGATTCTCCCTCTCCCTCTCTCCCAGCCCCTCCCCTGCTTGCATGCTCTCTTCTCTCTCAAAGTGGGTAAATAAACTTAAAAAAACACATTTAAGTGTAAAGATTTAAAAAATAAAAACAATTTTTGAGATTATTTTTCCCCTCCTCCCATCAAATGCAAAACCTTGTTTTTAAAAAACGTAATAGAAAGTCATCTGGCTTCTGTCTGGATAATCATGTTGATGAGTAACCCACTAACTCCCTTACTGGGAAGCAAGCATATTCCATTTTGTGACTACACCATTCGTTAAAAGTACTTTAGCCAGACTCTGCTATTCTATTATTTATACCCAGTTCTATCTCTCAAGCTCATAGGAACAAAATTAGGCATTTAAATTTATTTTTTTTTTTGAGACACACTTTCACTCATGTCAGTGCAAGTTACTTCTTCTCTGGGCCAAACGTGGCAGATCTTTTCGGTACTTCTCATGAATGTGGTTTCCAAACCTAACAACATCCTTGTCCTTCACCTTAGTGTGTGCTCTGCTTCATCGAAATCCTTTATAAAGTGCTGTTCCCAGTATCAAATTTAGTCCCATTATGGACACCACAAGAGAGAGGAGAACCGTGAGCTTCCAACTACACCTTCTGGAGTAATGGAAATGGTAGAAAGAATCCCTGGAGTCTGGCAGATGGGGCCAGAACCCCAGCTCTGACCCAACTTAGCCTATGCTCTAAGGAAGTGAATTTAGCAAACTTAACCTTGATCCTGGCATTTGTATCTCTTCTTTCCCTCCACATTCAGTCCTTTTCTACTTTTGTCTTCACAGATTATTTTGTTCTTTGTTTCTATACTTCTCATCTTTAAAAGAGGTGGAAATATAAAAGCAAAAAGGGATGTGAATGAAAGGAACCTGAGGAGGTATGAAAAAGTTTCTCATAGCAACTTTCCTTTATAGAAATTAAGCACACAGAATATTTCAATTACTAAATAAACTACCAATCTAATTTGCTTATCAGACTTCTCTGAAAGCGACCCAAGGGGAAGAACATTGAATCCTTTGCACATAAAAGGAACATACCTACCTACCTACCACCAAGGTTCTACCCAGTGAAATCAGGAGAGGTCAGGGGAGGAGATGTGAGAATTCCTGGCTGGAAATTCCCTTAGGTATATTGAAGAGAGAGAGGGCTTGCAGGGTAGCAGCATTTTTCTCAAGGTCACCAGCCCTCTGTAGCAATTGCTGAACCAAGCCTATGGTTCTCACCACAAGAAAGCACAGTGTCTTTAATAAGAAAGTTTGAGGACTAAATAAAATAGGTCTCAGCTATTGCAGACGACTAATAGATTAGAATGTCTGTCCAAATTGCATTTGCCTCATAAATTTGTTTATCGTACTTTCCTAATACTCAGTATTCCAAAACGTTCATATAAATTATGTCAATTTCTTTTCACAGCAGTTCTGTGAAGAAGGTGCAATTATCTTCTGTTGATCAGTGAGGAAGCTGGCTTAGAGAAGCAAAGGGACTGGACCAAGCCCACAAGTAGGCAGATTCAGGTTTGCATGGGGACCCAGAGACTTTCTGGGCTGAGTCCATTCTTTGGACTCCTCTACTGCCTCTGCAGGTAGCAAGGGCTACCATCTTGTCCATCTTGTGTGTGTGTGTGTTTAAATATTAATTATAGTATAGTTAAAATACAGTGTTATATTAGCTTCAGCTAAAATACCATGACTCAACAATTTTATACATTACTCCGTGCTCATCGTGATAAGCAAGTGTACTCTTAATCCCTTTCACCTATTTCACCCATCCCCCACCGACCTTCCCTCTGGTAACCATCGGTTTGTTTTTACCCCCTCAGACCACAAGCATCTGTCTGAGGCAAAAACTTTAAAATTTCTTCAAATTTCCAGGAACCAAGTTAATAGGGAGTGGTGGGGGGACATAAGCAGTCTATTGCATTTTTAGTACCGTTCCATGCAGGTTCACCTCTAATATTTGTGGGGTTCAGAGCCAGAAGATAAATGGAGCCCACATACCACAGGTCTAGATATCTAAAAGTGATGGCGAAACTAACAAATTGTTGGATACAATATACTCTATCTTCTTATCTTGAGAAATGTACCTTCAAAATGACCTGGGAGGACAGATGTGAGTTTGGATTTCTCAGAGTTCTGCATCGCCAAGTGGTAATGTAGTAAGATCGGCTTGATCTCAGTGTCCATCCTCCCCACTTCTCTTCCCACTCCTGGCTCTCCCTTACACACAGAGAGGTCTCCTATACATATGTGAAGGACCCTAGCTCACATGTGTAAGCTCTAACCAATCTCTCTCTCTCTTTCCATCCTCAGGACTTCAAGACATTTAGGCTGGGAACTCCAAAGTCTGAGATATCCAAAGGATAATCTAAAGAAAGCACAGCCCATGGATAGGCAATCTCATTCACCCAGAGGTTCCTTGTCTTGTGAATTAGGACATGGCCCCAAGAGAGCCAGTGGAAGGACCTTTCTTTCATAGGTCTGAAGGCAGTACTTATTATTTGATTTCATTTAGATGCATGTACATTTCTTTAATGGAGGCATTGGTCTAAGGGCATCTTGGAAAGGACATCCAGTTGAGGAGCTCAGTGCAGAATGCAGCATGCATTAAGTACTCAGCAAATGCTTGTTTAAAAAAATTGAATTTCAGGGGCTCCTGCATGGCTCAGTAGGTGCAGTGACTGACTTTGGCTCAGGTCATGGTCTCGCAGTTTGTGAGTTCGAGCCCCACTTCATCTCTGTGCTGCCAGCTCGGAGCCTGGAGCCTACTTCGGATTCTGTGTCTTCCTCTCTCTCTCTGCCCCTCCCCGGCTTGTGCACATGCTCTCTCTCTCTCTAAGAATAAATAAACATTTAAAAATAAAAATAAAGCATTGGATTTCATATTTAAGGCAATTTGATGCTCAATATTGAAAACAAACTAAAAGAAAAGCAATATATTACAAAATATATTTGAGATATATATCTAGAAGACACCAACAACCTGATAGTAAAAATGCTTGTATATATGGGAATTTGGGTAAATTGCAAATTTTAGTTATCGTAAGTAGTTCTCCTATGGACTTCTGATATGTATCTTTTGGTGAGCATTTGTACTCATTTCTATTGGGTATACAACCAAACGCTGCTCAAAGTGATTGTATGAATTTGTACTTCTGCCAGCACTATATGATAGTGATTGTTCATATCCTCACCAACACTTAATATTTTTCACCTTTTTGGATTTAGTCATTCTGGTGTCTGTGGAGTAGCACTATATTCTGATTTAAATTAGTATCTTCCTGATGTCTAAGGAAGTTGAGCATCTTTTCATATATACTGGTTACTTGGACCTCCGCTTTTTGAAGTGTCTGTTTAACTCTTGCCATATGTGTGTGTGCACACACACACACATCATTATTTTTCAGTTATTTGTAAAAATTACATTAAATTATTAACTGTGGTTTCCTCTAGGGAGTGAAATTTTTTGGAAAGTAGGAGGTTGGTGGAAGGAATGAAAGAACAAGGTTTTTTATACTTTTAAGCTCTAGTTTTGTTTTCAATCAGGAAACATAAAACCTGAATTTGCATAACAAAAACCTCATCCGTATCAGAAGCTGAATATTTATACAATATTCATATGATACTAAAGCTCTGTGCTTATGAAGCGCTCAAATGGCAAGTTCCTGTAGTAGATTAGATACAGAATTTGCTTTATAATAATCTGATTCACAAGCAACGTTCTACAAATAACATCTGTTGTGTGATGTGATACAAGGTACCATCGCTAATTAATTAATTATTTTTATACAATAAAAAACATGGATAAATCAAAGCAGTTGATACATAATAATCACTTTATTTCTGCTGACTTGAATAAACCAACATATGATGTCAGAATTTTTTAATTTGCCTATATGCCTTATTATCCACTTTATCATTCATTTACCCTATTTGTCTAATTATTTAATGCTTTTCTAGTTTCCTTATTCTAAATGAGGACTTGAGATGGTTTGCAGAGAAATATATAAGCCATAAAGATGAATAAATAAAACAAATGACAAAATGGGAAAGAAAGGAAAAGAGGGGATAAAACTAACATAACAAGCAGGGATACTTAGCCTTTGAAATTCGTATCATAATGTCCTGTTCATTTGCCAGAAGTCAGACACAATATTGGCTCTGACAATTGGTGACTATAACAAATAAGAAGAAAACTATAACAAATAAAAAACATCTGCAAGATGTACCCTACCCATAGGTGAAAGCCAAGCATTGGAAGGGCATCTTCTTCTAAAACCAATACATTCAAGAAGTTGTTCCTGGAGGTCATCTTACAGGGATTCGACATGGTGGGCTGGATGATGTATTGGTGACATATATGATAAGACTGAAGGACCTTCTTTCCTTTGTGTGGAGATACCCAAAATGGAAAACTTTGCCAGAAATTACAGGCAATCTCATACCTTCAACTTCTTTTTAACACAGCCATTGATAACATTTAATTTTAAGAAACAAAGTGTTTACTTCATAGTAACCACAGAAAGTTTGGTTCAAAAGTTATTTCAATTTACTAATATCTTAGATTTGAGAATATTGGTGTTTAAAATTTAATTGCCCTCTGGGGCACCTGGGTGGCTCCGTTGGTTGAGTGTCCGACTTTGACTTAGGTCATGATCTCACAGTTCGTGAGTTTGAGCCCTGTGTCGGGCCCTGTGTAGTGCCCCTCTCCCACTCGTGCTCTGTCTCTCTCTGCCTCTCAAAAATAAAGAAATGTAATAAATTTTGTTTTTTAAATTTAATTGCCCTCATAGTTCATGAAAACATTAAAGAGTCTATGGAACTATGTGTTCCAGGGTTTAAACAAAATCCATCCAGATAAGCAAAAACCAAAATGAGCAAGGTATCTGAGATTTATTTATGATTTCCAGCTTTCTTGGGATTATTTGAAGTAAAAGGTTGATCTATCAACTGCCTTTTCTGGGGTTTATTAAGTTTACTAGAAATATATCAGTTGTTTCATCCATGCTTATGACATACAAGAGTTAAACAATTTTAACCACATTTACATGTCTTATACATGATGAATGCTGATTTCATCCTGAAAACTATCAAAATACAACCCAGAACCTGTTTTTTACCCCTTGAGATCACTATCTGAAAATAATTTTACAGAAATAAACAGCCTCATTAACTTTAAATTATTGTAAACATCCATAACAGGACTGGTAGGATCAGCAGCCCTACCAGAATTTCTGGACATGAAATTCCAATTTTAAAATACCTTCTTTTGGTCAAGATTTAATTTGTAGAGTGGTCTTGTCAAGATTCAAATATATTTATTTGAGATGAGCAACAAAATTAATTTATTTACTAGAAGTTGTATATGAATTCACAGGGATGAATGAAGTGGTTATACATTTTTAAAACAATTTTTAAAACATTTAAAAACCTGTTTCATTTATACTTTCCCCCAATAATTCCACATTTGAGATTGTATGCCAGATATTACATTCATTTATTCTCATTTTTATTAATTTATCCATATAAATACAAAATTGAGCTGCTGATCACTATGAGATAACATTGAGTTAACACAGTTTCATTCAGTAGGGAGGAATTTGGTGTTGTAGATTTTCTATCTGGTTTTATTATAGGTAGTGTATATTTTGCATTAGAAGAAAGTGACTTAGATATAGATGTAGCTATGTCATAATACTATATATGTATGCACATGTATTCTAGAATTTTGCTTTAATTTTGAAATATAATATATCTCTATGGTAAAAAAAACAACACAAAAGGATATAGAATGAAAAATTATTTGCAACAGATAAAACAGAAGAAAAATTTAATTAACATAAAAGGAGATCTTAAAAACTGATTTATTGGGGCACCTGGGTAGCTTAGTCAGTTAAGCGTCCAACTTTGGTTCAGGTCATGATCTCACAGCTCGTGAGTTCGAGCCTGGCATTGGGCTCTTGGCTGACAGCTCGGAGTCTAGAACCTGCTTCAGATTCTGTGTCTCCCTCTCTCTGCCCCTCCCCTGCTCACGTGCTCTCTCTCTCTCTCTCTCTCAAAAATAACGTTAAGAAATTTAAAACAACTGATTTATTAAAAATAGACAATTCAGTGGAAAAATAGGCATTTCAAAGATGATTAAGAAGAGACAATTCAAAGAAAAATAAAAGTAAAGTATTATGAACATATGAAAAGATGTTCAAATTCATTTACTGCTAAGAAAATGTAAATCAAAATAATAACTTTAAATCTATCAGATTGGAAAAGATAAACATGTTAATAGCATACATTATTAGTCAAGGTGCAGGGACAAACACCTTTTCAGGACAATTTGGCATATCTATAAAATTTTCAGTGCATATATTCTTTTGGCCAGAGATTCAACTTTTAGAGGTATATATTTATAGATAAACTCACAAAATTTTGCTAAATTATATGAATGAAAGCAATTTCAAAATAATTCTGCATTCTTTACCTTGTAACTTTTTTAAATGGTATATTGTTTTGATACAGAAAATAATTTTTATATGGTCATACTTATCCATTTACTTATCACAGGCTATTAATTACCTTATATAGTCAACTCCTATGAGATAGGACAAAGTACCCCCACTTTTCATCTGAGAAAACTGAGGCTCAGAGCATTTACCTACTCAGAACGAGAGTAGAGATTTGATCCCAGTTCTATCTGACTTCAAAACCTATGATATTTTCACCACATCAAACTCCATTTTGAAAACTTGAAAGATTGAAATATTGAAGGTAGCTTGGGCATCATCACCACCACTGTTTGAAATCCTACCAGTCTGGGGACTACCAGACAGGAAGAAACTACTCTTTGCTAATACACAGTTCCACTAGTGAATTCACTTATTTCACTTCTTAGTTTTTGGTATATCGAGTATGCGTCCAAACCTTGCTCCACTATAGAGT
This sequence comes from Neofelis nebulosa, assembly GCF_028018385.1. NCBI lineage: Eukaryota > Metazoa > Chordata > Mammalia > Carnivora > Felidae > Neofelis > Neofelis nebulosa. The sequence goes on along the minus strand of NC_080782.1, from coordinate 34,591,326 downwards.
GTTGGAATAAATGAAATCACATTTCCATATTTGGAAATGTATCTCTGAAGATACTAATGTTTTCAGAGATTTCCACATGGGAAATTAACACATCAAAAAGATAGTGACAGCAAGCACATGGGGAAAAGGACACCCCCTATATAATGATGAGATAGATGGTACGGTTAATAACATTTTTAAAAGGCACTTTGGCAATAAATATCAAAATTTAAATTCCACGTATCCTTTGCATCATCTCAAAAATAAATAAACATTAAACAAATTTTTAAAAAAAGAATGTGATAGACCAGTCATCCCTGATATGGGCTGCTGTCAGTGATTAAATAAAAATAATTGCCAAAAAAAACCCCCTAAAGTATGAGTCAATTTCTATAAAAATGAAGAGCGAAATATCTGGTTACCCCAGGGGTAAAAATAGAGGAAGGGACAAGTGGGGAAAGGTGAATGTTCACTCCTTATTTCATATAGTTCTGTGTACTGTGTGAATTTTTCCCAGTGAGTATGTAAAACTAACAAATCCACTCCTCATATAGTTTTATTTTATGAGCTTTTTTTCAATGAGCAAGGACAACTTCTGTAATTTTTTAAAATGCAATGATGTTTTTTAAAGCACCGTGATTTTTATGAAGATAAAAGTAGCACATATGCTTTGGTTTAAGAAATAGGTAGTGTAGTCAAGCTGTGTAGACCACGTATTGAAATAAACCCTTGAAGCAAACTGAGGATGAAAGCTCACTTCTACTAACACAAAGCATTAGATTAGACAGCTTTTCTTTCAGTAAGAATTGTTTACCTTAAAATTTGGCATTGTTATTAAACCAACTTTCTTGAGATGGCCTAATCCCCTTAAGCAAAAATGAATCGCAGAGAATGATAGTTGTGTTAAAAATTCCCATAAGGACTCTCTTGGGGAGATTCAACTGATTCATATACTTTGAGGAAAGGAAGAGCTCAAGTGGAATAAGGCTGGTCATTATTCCAGCTCCTACTAGAGATCAATTTCTTTTCTTTCTTCTAAGTGCTGGCACCCTATCCCTGTGCTTGGCAGAGTATTTTCTCTGCATAAGTTAGGGAGGGGTTGAGCATTCTTTCTTGTGGAGGAGCTGTCAGAATCCTTGGCACATTTTAGGTTAAGGCTGGATTATGCTATCATGGTAAAAAGTTTAAAAAAATTTTTTTTCAACGTTTTTTATTTATTTTTGGGACAGAGAGAGACAGAACATGAACGGGGGAGGGGCAGAGAGAGAGGGAGACACAGAATCGGAAACAGGCTCCAGGCTCCGAGCTATCGGCCCAGAGCCTGACGCGGGGCTCGAACTCACGGACCGCCAGATCGTGACCTGGCTGAAGTTGGACGTTTAACCGACTGCGCCACCCAGGCGCCCCTCATGGTAAAAAGTTTAGCTCAGGAGCTAATCTCTACTTTGTTAATTTATCCAGGCACGGGATTTACCAAGGAAAAACTGTAATTATTGCTCCCTAGTGGATTCAAAGAAGACACAATAGCTTTTCTGCTTGAATGCTTTGTATATGATGTACAAATCTCTACCCAAAATGAAATGTTTTAGTTGGAAGTTTGAGATGATTCTTTTAAAAACATAAATTCCAGATATGCCAGAAAGAAGGCTGGGCTGGTCAGAAAGTGTGGGGGTGGTGCTGTTATAGTTTACACTCAGTTGTTATGAATTGATAGAAATACCTCTAGGTGTTGCGGTGAGAGGTCTAGCAGTGTTGTGCAGAAGCAAGGTGTAACTGACTATGGTTTGTTTCTTCTCAGGCTCAGTCCCTAGGGTTTCCTCCCAAAGACCAGAGACATAAAACCCACCCTCCCTCGTCACCACCCTACCTTCTCTGGGTAAAACAGAAGTAGCTCAGAAACAGAACTTTGTGGGATTTTTTTTAATGTTTATTCATTTTTTTGAGACACAGAGAGAGATAGAGCATGAATGGGGGAGGGGCAGAGAGAGAGGGAGACAGAATCCGAAGCAGGCTCCAGGCTCTGAGCTGTCAGCACAGAGCCCGACACGGGGCTCAAACTCACGGACCACGAAATCATGACCTGAGCTGAAATCGGACGCTTAACCAACTGAGCCACCCAGGTGCCCCAGAACTCTGTGGGATCTTAAATGCGGTCATCATTTCCACGTAATTTTGATTGTCAAAGAAGGAAGAAGAATCCTTTGTAATAGTTGTGAAATTAGGAAGAGTCATCAAATGACTGAAATAATGTACATAGACAGAATTCATGTAACAATAACTCTGCAGTGGAGACTGATAATTTTGTAGTATTATTAGTAATATGGTCAATTATTTGATGGAAACGCCATTTCAACGTAGAACTTCATGAAACTCATGAGGGGGATGAAGGAAATCTGGGCCATGAAATAGTCAAGAAGGAAATCTGAACTTAGCACAACAGAAGCAATTACTTAAGCCATGCTTCTGAGCACCAGCAATTGTCTGTATTTCATTGTATGTAATAATATATATATATACTAAACTGCATTTAATTGTTGTTTCAACCATTGTTAACTAACCCTCTTGTCTTTTTAAGGAGCACAGAGAATCCTGTGGGCATTATTTTAGAAAGGTATCTGTGGCAGCCATGGTGGTGCTCAGATTTCCCCCCCAGAGAACTTTATGCAAGTACTGGGGTTGGCAGACAGCCTCCAGTGGCCACACCTTGGAATCTGCCATAATGTGGATGCCAGGACCACACTTTCTCTAGGCTGCTCCCAGCCAGTGACTGGCTACTAGAACTGAGCCATTTCTGTCCAATAGCAGATTCTTCTAAAGGGCAGTCTGTGCTCTGGGGCTCCCTGTCGACCTGACCAAGTCATTCTCAGAGCTGCCGTATCGTCTGAGACTCTTCCCACATGATCTCCCTTCCTTCTTTCCTTAGGTGCTAGACCTGCATCATAGTGTGATGCTCTCCTTGTCTATTCTGCTCCCACTCCCCCACATCTTTCACAGGAGTCTCCTACAGTAAGTCCTGCAAGCATCTAATTCTGTCTTGGCATCTGCTTCTTAGACAACTGGAAATGACATAGCATTTGAATTAAGTGGACCCTAACTTGCAATAGAGTTAAAAGTTCTCCTAAGTACTTTTTTTGAAGAATTTTCAAGCAGTACTTAAAAGCTTGCTCCAGCAAGAGTCATTGCTATCTGGATGTGCTTTAGATTATTTACAAGGAGGCCTTGATTAAGGAGCCCCTTATCTGAACAATGGAGCTATTGCTGTTTAGAATGCTATGTATGAGAGAATCCTTAGGGACTTGGCTTTCTCTCTGACCCAAGTACAATTTGTCTATCAGCCAAAAAGAGTTGCTTCAAAGCCAGCTGGCCATAACTGTTTATTGGCATCTCATTGGCAATACTTTGCAAACATATGTTTGATGTTCAGGTTCAGAGTTCGTACATGCAGAAATCAAACAACTGAATAAGAGTATGATGTTGGATTTTTCTTACACTTGCCTCTGCTTAAAATGATAACCTATTCACTTTGGATGCCAAAATATGATTTTAGTATGATTAGATTCAGATTCAATTAATTAAAAAATAAATCAAGAGGGCCAGTTTACTTAAAATTTTCAGTCACATATATATGTATCTATAATATGTTACTTCGCCCTGCAGATGAGTGTGTGGGGTCATGCACTTTTTCACTTCTTGTTTTCTTATCCATTCTGTTACCCTATGTCTTTTGATCGGAGCATTGAGTCCATTGACGTTTAGACTGAGTACTGAAAGATATGAATTTATTGCCATTATGATGCTTATAGAGTTGGAGTTTCTGGTGGTGTTCTCTGGTCCTCTCTAATCTTTGTTGCTTTTGGTATTTTTATATATATATATATATATATATACACACACACACATACATATGTATATATATATACACATATATAAAATATACATATATAAAATATACATATATATCAAATATATATATATATATATTTTTTTTTTCATCTTCTCTCCCCTCAGAGAGTCCCCTTAAAATTTCTTGCAGGGCTGGTTTAGTGGTCACAAATTCCTTTAATTTTTGTTTGTCTGGGAAACTTTTTATCTCTCCTTCTATTTTGAATGACAGCCTTGCTGCATAAAGAATTCTCGGCTGCATATTTTTCTGATTCAGCACATTGAATATATTCTGCCACTCCTTTCTGTCCTGCCGAGTTTCTGTGGATAGGTCTGCTGCAAACTTGATCTGTCTTCTCTTGTAGGTTAGGGACTTTTTTTTCCCTTGCTGCTTTCATGATTCTTTCCTTGCCTGAGTATTTTGTGAACTTGACTATGATACGCCTTGTGGATGGTCAGTTTTTGTTGAATCTAATGGGAGTCCTCTTTGCTTCCTGGATTTTGATGTCTGTCTCTTTCCCCAGGTTAGGGAAGTTTTCTGCTATGATTTGCTCACATAACCCTTCTACCCCTATTTCTCTCTCTTCCTCTTCTGGGACTCCCATGATTCTGATGCTGTTCCTTTTTAATGAGTCATTGATTTCTCTAATTCTTAAATCGTGCTCTTTTGCCTTAATCTCCGTCTTTTTTTTTCTGCTTCATTATTCTCTATAAGTTTGTCCTCTATATCGCTGATTCTCTGTTCCGCCTCGTCCATCCTTGCCGCCACTGCGTGCATCCATGACTGCAGCTCAGTTGTAGCATTTTTAATTTCATTCTATTTTTTTACTTCTTTTATCTCTGCAGAAAGGGATTCTAATCTATTTTTGACTCCAGCTAGTATTCTTATTATCATGATTCTAAATTCTGGTTCAGACAAGTTGCTTGTATCTGTGTTGGTGGAACCCTGGCTGTCGTTTTTTCGTGCTGTTTCTTTTGGGGTGAATTCCTGCTGAATTCTGTGGTTCAGGTTGTACAGATTGTTGTGTTAATCCTCCAATCAGTTTTCTAGGTGTATAGGATGGTTAAGTGTTGGTCTGGCTCTATTTCATGGACGTGAGACACACAATAAACTTCCATGCTGTTCCACCATCTTGGCTGCTCCCCCACATTTTTTCACTTCTATAGCCCTCCTTCAAAGTGGCTTGGTTTTACACAGAAGGTGCCCCAGGTTCAATATTATACCCTGTGCAACTAATGAGATGCACAAATATAATTTAAATAGCCTGAAATATTTCTTGATAAAACTCTATTCATATTCAATTTTTAAGCTATTAAGAGCAGATTTTATTCACTATGTGTTACAATACTATCAGGAATTTTAGCATGATGAATTTATATGTTTCCTGTGTTATCTTACTGTTCTCTATGTGTGATGACCTATTAGATTGATTATCTCACATAACTCACATTATAACCTTATGTGGTAGGCTACTTATTATCTCCAATTTAAGACATGGCAGCTGGGTTTTAGAGAGGTTGTATGCTCACTCAAGGTTACATAGCTAGCTATCATTTTAGCAAGGATTTTATTGTGGGTTACTCTGACCCCAAGTCTATACTTTTATGTACACATGATACTTCATTCCTAAATAAATTCCCTACACAATAAAAGAAAGGGGCCATGTTACACATTAATATGACATTGGGTAAATCTCTTAACTTATTTAGGAGAGTTTATAAAATAGAGTTTATAAAACAAGAAGATTGGATTGGCCTTAAGCCCTAGACACTCTCTAGGGGTCCCTTCTGTTCTAACATTCCTTTACTTTAGATCTCATCTGGATAAGTTCCTACTAAAACATAATCTGAAAGAAAAATTATATACAATGTAGGGTGCAAGCCTCTGCACATGCTGATTGGGTATTCCATGTCTTCTGAAATGTTCTTAAGTTTTATTCCTTCCTCTACCTTAAAAATGTAGTATATGTGGCAAGAAAGAAAAAGGTTTATAGTTTTGATGAATGAGGGTCCTGTGCTCCTGTTGAGGAATATGATTAAATTAAAAGCCATGAATAAATTTCAAAACCAAGACATCATGATTTAAGATGAATGAGTAGCTGTAAACTATATTTAACTATGCAAGTGAATGCACCCCAAGGTTTAAAAAGGCCATATATCCTACAAAATTTACATTAGTGTTACTTATTATAAATTCTAATTTAAGCAATATTATTCAGGGGGGTAGGTCTCTGATATGTACGTTTCCTCACCTGCACTCATCTTAAATTCTCTAATCTGATAATACTAGTAAGTTATAATATCTGAGATAATGGCCATTTGGATCTAGAAAGGCCACTTCAAAGCTGTTCAACAATCAGTGAATGATCCAAATAGAAAGTCTCCTACAGGCAGTATGACATAAATTGTTCTGTTTGAAGGACTGGCATCTAAAATTTATCTTATGCTTGAAAATGTATAATTTCCATACAAAATATAGTCAATTTCATGTTTGTAGTAGTAGACTGATGCCATATGGACAGAGTACTATTGTATAGGCCAGGTGGCACTGTGACACAATCTTGTAATTTCCTCCTCAGGGTTCTCTTCAGTTTTGTTCATTCATTCATTATTCCCATTGTTGTATACTACTGGAAGCCTAGGGTGAACTTTCTGCCATTTTGGGCTGTAACAGATTGTTGTTGAATAACCTGCTCATCCTCCACTTGTTATTATCAGACAAACAATAGGAGTACTGAAAAGTGAAGTCAATATTTAACTCAGCAAAGCACTGAGAGTCCTAAAAAGCACTAAACCCAGGATTTACTTCATAAAATTACTCTTTTCACACCTTCTCTCTCCATCTGTTATTTTATCATCCACTTCAAGTTAAAGACACAACTTTTGCCCAATGGACCTGCCATTGCATTTTTATTATTTTTTTAAAAAATCAAATTGTGCAGCTTAGTGAAGACATATTGAGTGATCAAAATGAAAGAGTTCTATAAAGCTTCGTCTTCCTTTCCTATTTTTTTCACAGTGGCAGCTGGAAGAGAAGCTTTCATGTTATTCAGGAACAGACAGAAATTGCTCCTTTTTATGGATACTTTAAAACAGACCTGGAAATATAATTTCCTTTTCTTTTCCCCACGAGGGGAGATAACCCAGATTTTAATATGACAAATATGCCTGTAAAACAAAATGGAGCTATCTCAGTTTATGTGGATAGTCTCCTTTTGATACACTGTCACCAAAATGAAACGGAGAAACGTAGATTTTTCTTCCTAGTTGAAAGAAAGAATTAACAAAAGGAAATGGAAGAAACAAGCTAAAAATATTTATTCTTTATCTTGCCAGAAACACACACACTCATCCCTTCCCTGAAGGTGCCACACAGCTGATATGGCTCTTGTTAAACAGTAACTAACAGTGAAATGTCAAGCGTCTAAAAGGAAATTGGTTTATAGTTCTCGATTCCAAAGTGAAATGTAATGAAAGTCAAACGCAGCAAACATGTAACTCAGTATCTTGATGTTAAGTCATGGAAGGTAACTGTCAGAATTGAGTTTTGTGAGAGCAATGAGAGTTTAGTCATGCCCATATTTTTCTCGATAAATAATGCTTACGTTTTCAGCTGCTTAATTTTCTGACTAATGCTGCTACCCTCCCAGTCTGAGCCCATTTAGAATGACTTACCAATCATTTAAAAAGCATGCAATTTCAGATGATTATTTCACATCATTAATCTCCCCTCAAACCTGCAACACCTCTTCTTCACCTTCATTTTTGGCTGTTAACACTGCTTCTTAGTTCACTAAGAAAATTGAAGTAATCCAAGGAGAGAATCCAGAGACCGGTGCCCCCTCCACTGCCAACACCACTGCATCTACCCACATGCCAGCATCTGTCCACGTATCTCTGATGGGTCAGTTTTTTCACTTATACTAAACCCAGACTTCTTTCTTGTGCACAAACTTCTATGACATGTCACTCCAGACATTACTGTCTCCCTTCTCTCCTACTATCAATTTTTGCTCTCTCCTGAATCATTCTTTTTTTTTTTTTTTTAAAATTTTTTTTTTTCCAACGTTTTTTATTTATTTTTGGGACAGAGAGAGACAGAGCATGAACGGGGGAGGGGCAGAGAGAGAGGGAGACACAGAATCGGAAACAGGCTCCAGGCTCCGAGCCATCGGCCCAGAGCCTGATGCGGGGCTCGAACTCACGGACCGCGAGATCGTGACCTGGCTGAAGTCGGACGCTTAACCGACTGCGCCACCCAGGCGCCCCCTGAATCATTCTTATAAGTAGGCAGACATATTGTCATAATTTTTATATTAAGAATAAAAACTGTTCTTGATGCCATTTCCCCTCCCAACTGTCACTCAATTATTGTTACTTGCCTTTGACAGCAAAACTCCTCAAAAGAGTTACTTACACTCACCCTTTCCAACTATTCTTCTAAAACTGCTCTTAGTTCCACTCCACTCTGCCATTTCCTCAGCCACTCCATTAATACTGGCATTAATACCCCATTAATACTAGGTGATCAATGAACTTCCCATTGCTAAATTCAACAGTCAATCCGTAGTCCTCATCTTAGTTAACCAATCAGCAACATTTGAAATAATTGAGAGGTCTCAACTCCTAGATTTTGCTTCTTCATTAGGCAAGCAGAGACATACAGATGGCTTTGGAAACTCATTTGTTCTTCCCTTCTGGTAGTTTAGTGACGCTGAATTAGCTCAATAGAACTGGCAGGTACCAGTGCTGGGTTCCAGAGTGGACTTTCTAGGAGTCACTTTCTCAATAAGGAAGCTTTCATTGTTACATAGTATCTAGACATTGTTGTCTATTCTTGTGCATACACAGCACATTAGAGTGGTGGTATCCTTCTGGATTCCTGCCCGTGGAGATGGTGGCTCAGGGGATCCCTGTGTGCTCTGCTTGGTTTGTAAGATTTTACCTGATATAACCTATTCTGAGCGTAACACGGTGCTCACAAGTAGTGCATGCATGAGACTCTTCTGCTGTCAAATGGCTCCCAGAATGCTTCATTCAAATATTTTTTCTCCTTCCATGGTGGCCACTTTCTGAATGATTTCACCCAGTCTCATGACTTCCACTTCTAAGCCAGACTATTCTATTGACCATGAGAGGGCAAGAGTGAGGATATTGGGTGCTGATAATGTTTTAAGCCTAGATATGTGTGGTGATTAAACAGGCTTGTAAGAATTCACTGAATTGTACACTTCTTACGTGTTCATGTTTCTGTATGTTATCTTTCAATAAAAATGCATCCAGGGGCACCTGGGTGGCTCAGTCAGTTGAGCCTCCAACTCTTGATTTCAACAAAAACACTTAAAATTTTTTTTTTAATATCCAAAAAAATCATGTTGGAGGTTGTGTCTTATCTCCAAAATGGAAATAATAATACTTACTTCATAGAAATGCTATGATTATTAAAAGAGGCGATACCTGTGCAAAATACTGTCAGTTTCCAAGGTGGTCAATAACTTATTTTACTCCTTCACCTTTCTTCTCTTTAACATTCTGATATTTACTCATTTTTCTATAAGCAAAATTCCTCATGCATTTAAAGAACTAATAGGTCTTATGGAGGCTACTTTTGTCACAGACTGGAACACTGACTAACCATGAAACCATTAATAAGGGATTATAGTAACTTAAGGTCAAAGGAATATTGATTCTAAGAAGGAGGTGATCAAGTATGTGTCTGATCACAAGGAAAAAGATGTGTGTGTGTGCGTGGGGGGGGTTAAAAATAATAAGATGAACTAATTGGTACTCATCTGGAGCTACAGAGAAAAAGTACAGTGCTGAATGGTGTGTAAAATATATCACCATACCACCCTCTGTGTGTGTGTGCCTGTACATGCACATGTGTGCTTGTGAAAACATAAACACACACACACACACACACACACACACACACACACACACCCTTAGATGTTTGCACAGGCACAGAAAGATAACCAAGATGCTAAGTGCCTCTGCGAACAAAGGAAGGGACAGGGCTCCCCAACACCACACAGCTACTACATTTGCTCTGGACTGCCTATTCCAGACATTTTCACTTGGAAGAAAAATAAAACTCTGTTTTGTGTGAGATATCTGTCATACATGGTTGAACCTGATAGCAATTGCCACAGTTCTATTTCTTAGTGATTAATTTTTTTTTTTTACTGAGTAGGTAATTTTTTGAAAATAGTAATAGAAATGAAAAATTGCCATTTGAATCTATGCCAAAAAACCAAAAGTAGATTAACTGACAGAAACTAATAAATCTAGGAAAATATGTGGGATTTATGTCTTATATATGAAAGGTCAAGGGAGATGATTTAGGTGAAATTAGCACATAGATGAATTTTGTGTTTGGGGTCCTATCAATTGCCTTCATCCACACTTTCTCTCCTTCTATAATCTCTAGTCTCTGTCCTGCCCCTAATCATTATTATCCCCAACCAATCTTTCCATGTTTCATTTTGTTCTTTTTTTAAAAGATTTTATTTTTAAGTAATCTCTACATCCAACATGGGGCTTGAATCACAACCCCAAGATCAAGAGTCATATGCTCCACTGACTGAGACAACCAGGTACCCCTTATTCTTGTTCTTTGATGACTTCCACAAATGCTCTCTTAAGAATTAATAGTTAATGGATGAATGGATAAAGTAGATATGATATATATATGTACAATATACATATATATGTATATACATATATATATACATATACATACATACACACACACACTAGAATACTACTTAGCGATGAAAAGAACAAAATCTTGCCATGTGCAACAATGTGGATGGAACTAGAGGGTATTATGCTAAGCAAAATAAGTCAGTAAGAGAAAGACATCATATGATTGCACTCATATGTGGAATTTGAGAAACTCAACATATGAACATGGGGGAAGGGAAGAAAAAATAAGATAAGAACAGAGAGGGAGGCAAACCATAAGAGACTTTTAAATACAGAGAACAAACTAGGGTTGCTGGAGAGGGGGATTGCTGGGGGAAAGGATTAAATGAATGATGGGCATTAAGGAGGGCACTTTTTAGGATAAGCACTGGGTGTCATATGTAACAGATGAAACACTGGGTTCTACTCCTGAAACCAAGACTACACTGTATGTTAACTAACTTGAATTTAAATAAAAAAATAGAATTAATAGTTAGCAGGAGTGTTAAAAGTGAACTGTTAACATTGATTATCTGTTGGGATTATAGAGAGGTGGGTCTATATGGAATGAGGTACTCTAGTATAGCAGGAAGAAGCTTCCTATTATTCTTGCTTCTTCGATATACTTGACATATACATTCCATGTTATAAGGCACTGTTTTTTTTTTTTAATTTTTTTTTTAACGTTTACTTATTTTTGAGACAGAGAGAGACAGAGCATGAATGGGGAGGGTCAGAGAGAGAGGGAGACGCAGAATCTGAAACAGGCTCCAGGCTCTGAGTGGTCAGCACAGAGCCTGACGCGGGGCTTGAACTCACGGACTGTGAGATCATGACCTGAGCCGAAGTCAGACGCTTAACCAACTGAGCCTCCCAGGTGCCCCTATAAGGCACTGTTTTTTAATCAATGGTACATGTTCATTTAAAGGCTGTGCAATCAGTTTAAGAGGGCCATGGCCAGATTAAAAATGGAAAACCAAATGGAAGAACATTTATTTGTAATAGATTCAAACTGGAAACAGTCCAAATGAATACCAACATGTTAATGGATAAATAAATTATGATATATCCACATGATGGAATACTATTCAATAATAAAAAATAATGAACTGTCAACAAATACAGCATAGATAAATCTCAGAATAATTACATATTTAGTGAAAGAAGTCAGACCAAAAACTGCATACTCTATGATTCTATATTTATAAAAACCTAGTCAATGAAAACTAATCTATAGTGACAGAAAGCATGGGTGATTATCTGTGGATGGGGGAGGGAAAAAAGGGAGAGGAAGGCTTAACAAAGGAATATGTGAAAACTTCTGAGTATGTCGGATATTTTCATTATTTTCATTGTGTTGATGGATACAGGTGTATGCATACGTCAAAACTTATCAAATTGTACACTTCAAGTATGTGTAGTTTATTTACCAGCTTTATCTCAACAAAGCTACTAAAGAAATTCATAACATTAGAGTATATCATACAGTGAGTTAAAACTTTGTCTCATGACAATTTTCAGTGTATTTTTGTGTATGTGTGTGTGTGTGTATACAGCTCCTGTATTTACATACTGATTCTTTAAGAAAAAATTCTGACTGGTTAATTTCTGCTTTTATTCTTCTTATTTTCGTTAGGTATGTTTTTTGCACCCCCCTCTGTTTCTCCTCCTCCTCCTAAATTCTGGAATTAAGTGCATAATTCATTTATTTGCATTCTCTTTATTTTAAGAATAAAATAATTTAAGGTTATAATTGTACCCCTAAATAATGCTCTTGGGGATTCTCATATACTATTTTCATGTAGTATTTTCAGTGTCATTAGTTTGTTTTGGGTTTCTTTTTGATGAAACACAGATTAAGAGAATTTTTAATCTATCTTTTTTAAAGTGTAATTTCTAATTTTATTGCTTTGTGCTCAGAGAATGTGCTCTGATCAGCTTCTCCTAATAAGAATTAATCAGTTAGGAGCATAGCTCTGAAGTCACATATGCTGGAGTTAGAATTCTATCTCCCTCACAATAATTGTGATTTGGAGGCAATAAATTAGATAAGTTCTTTAAGCTTCAGTTCCTAGATCTTTAAATATGTTTAATAGTGTCTGTCTATCTCTTGTATTATGGTGAGGATTAAATGAGATGATATATACAAAAAAGTACTTGGCATAGTGGCTGGCCTAAAATGGAATTAAATACATATTAGCTAAATAATATTAATATTGTCAATTCATTTTTGGACTAGGAAATAAGCTTATTCTAACATGTATTCTCAAGATATAGCATTTGTTCTAACTTCTAAAACATCTTTTATTATTTAAATCTACTTATTATTTAAATCTATAATTTTATTATTTAAATATGTTATGTTCTTATTTTGTCTGTTTTAGAATGGTGTGTTAGTCTCCCACTAAAATTGTAATTTTTTAAGAACTTGTTTTGGCAATCACTTGTTTATATATTTCAGTGTCTTGATATTTATTCCACAAAGTTTCATGATTATAATATCTTCTTTAATACTATACTTTAAGTAAATATAAAATGGTGACCTTCCTCATTTAATCAAATGCTTTGAGGCTTGAATTCTACATTGTTTCTAATAATAGATTAGTTACCTGATTTTTTGTTTGTTTATACTTACCAGAAAATATTCTTTTTACTTAAATCTTTATAAATTATGCTTTTTTTTTCTTCCAAGCTTTAATTACATTCAAATTAGTTAACATATTGTATAGTATTGGTTTCAGTAGAATTTAGTGATTCATCACTTACATACACCACCAGTGCCCTCTTTATTTTTTTTATTTTTATTTTTTAACGTTTATTTTATTTTTGAGACAGAGAAAGAGCATGAATGGGGGAGGGTCAGAGAGAGAGGGAGACACAGAATTGGAAGCAGGCTCCAGGCTCTGAGGCAAGTGCCCTTTTTAATGCCCATCACCCATTTAACCCATTCTCCTCCCCCCCCCCCCACCCCGCCCACCTATCTCCCCTCCAGCAACCCTCAGTTTGTTCTCTATAGTTAAGGATCTCTTACGGTGTGCCTCTCTCTATTTTTTTAATGTTTATTTATTATTGAGAGAGAGAGAGCATGAGCAGTGGAGGGGCAGAGAGAAGGGGAGATACAGAATCCGAAGCAGGCTCCAGGATCTGATCTGTCAGCACAGAGCCCGATGTGGGGCTGGAACCCACAAACCATGAGATCATGACCTGACCCAAAGTCGGAGGCTTAACCGCTTAACCGACTGAGCCACCTAGGCGCCCCAAGCCTCTATTTTTGTTTTATTTTTCCTTCCCTTCCCCTATGTTCATCTGTCTGAATTACACCTTCAAGCACATCTTTGTAATTAAAATAAAGATGGAATCTGATAAATTCATTAGCCTTTATTTTTTTAGTAAAGGGTATCAATACAGTTATGTTAGGATTATGTATTTCTGTGTTAATGCTTTTTAGAGGTTATTTTTTACTCTGATATTTTATGGTTTTCTTTTTTCCTTTTGTTCAATAGATTTTTTTAAAGATAAACATGACTTAGAGTTATCATTTTTATTGGAAAAATTATATCTGTTTTTCTGTAATTATGAATGCCAAGAATGGAATGGTTTCTATTGACACACCTGTAAAATAATTTTGTTCTTTTCTTCTCTCTCACTCAATTCTTCTCTCTCTCTCAATTTACCAGTTTTATTAACATAATCTATTATTTAAGTTGGGAGTTTATTTTATAAGATTCTTTTGTTTTACAATTTTATTTTTAATATTTGCATTGGATTTTCTAAATATTTAAAAGTAACTAAAATTTAAAATGTCTCTAGCTTTCTAGTTTCATTGCCTACTTACAGTTCATTTTATTTTCCTCATTCTTGAGTTCTTCACTTAGTTTTATCTCTTGGATAGCTCTAGTAAATCTTTGAGTAATATTTGAAGGGATGGTATCTTGAGAGTATATTTTCAAAGCCCTGACGTTTCTATTCTTTGATGAGTGTTTTTGATTAGTAGACTCAGATCTTTCTTCAATTCAGGAAAGATTTTATTTTCCTATTTTTTCTTTGATCATAGCCTTTGCACAGTATGCCTTATGCTTTTCTTCTTGAATTCCTATTAAACTCACTTTGTTCTATCTTCAACCTATATACAGAGCAGTCTCCATTTGCCCCATAGATTCATTTTTGTCCCTCAGCCCCTCTTGTCCTGCTACATTTCGCAGAAGGCTATCCTCTATTGACTGTATTATCTAGCTTCTTTTGCCCTCTAGTTCTGGTTGTCAAAAGAAACAGCAAGGGATCAGAAGGATGAGGAGTGAGGTTGAGGTAATTATTCACCTGCTGTCTTCTATCGGCCTTGGTCGGAACAGAGGCTGCATTCCTCAACCAAATGTCATAGCTCCTGTTGGATAGCATCTCTCTTATGGCTGATAGAAAAGAAAGATAATAAACAATGGGGTGTTGTGGTAGAGAATACCCTCAGGACTCTACTTAGGAGAGCATGGGCAAGGAAACCTTCCCTCTGGAGGTAACACTTATGCAAAAAGATGAGCAAGACTGGTCATATGAAGGCTGGAGAAAGAATGGCCCAAGCAGAAGAAAATGTAAAGCAAAAAGCTTTGGCCATTCTAGGAATGAAAAAAGTCCAGTGTCACTAGAGCATAGTGAGAAAAAACAGCCATGGCATGAGATGAAGAAGACAAGGACTTAAAGTGCAGTGGAAAGCCATTTGAAGTCTTGTCAGCAGAGAGAGATGTTTTGGTTTGTTGTTGTTGTTGTTGTTGTTGTTGTTGTTTTTAATTTTGAGAGAGAGAGAGGGAAAAAAGTATGAATGGGGGAGGGGCAGAGAGAGAGAAAATCCCAAGCAGGCTCTGCTGTCAGCACAGAACCTGACATTGGACTCAATCCCTGAGCCATGAGATCATGACCTGAGCTGAAATCAAGAGTCGGACACTTAACCTACTGAGCCACCCAGGTGCCCTGACAGATGTATGTTCTCAAAGGACTGCTTTGAATGCTCTATGGAGGGCGAATAGGTTGTAGAAAGGCAAAAGTGAAAACAGTCCAGTTAGTTGGCTATCTCAGGAGTCTATGTGAGAGATGTGGCTGGACTAAGGTGATGGCAACAGATTGCTCCTGAAAAGATTTGCTGATTTACTGGATGTTTTGCTAAAGGAAGAAACTAATTCCACAGTCTTTTGCTTGAAAACAATGGGACAATTTGTAGTGATAAGAAAGACAGTAGAGAAAAAGTCATGAGACAGCCAATAAGCCATTGGAGATGTTAAGAGGGAGTTTTTCATATGAGACAGAATCTCAGAGGAGAAGTCTGTCCTGGAAATAGAATTTCAGCATTGTTAGCACATAGACAGTATTTACATCAAGGGAAGATCTGGAGAAAGTATGTATAGATAGAGGAGGGAAAGTGGCTCCATTTGGATCCCTGAAGAACTTCAGCACCGAGACATTGGATGGAGGAGTTGACTGCGAAGGGGATGTAGAAGAAATAGTCGGTATGATAAGAAAAAAAAAAACCCTGAAGAGCATGATGTGAAAAAGCAGAAAATGGGAATATTTTCACTGAGAAAAGAGTACCAATTATTTCAAATGTGGCTGAGAGATCATTAAGGAAAAAGAAGGTATCCACCGGATTTTGCAATATATAGATTATTGTTGTTTTTAATAAAAACTGTGTTAGTGGAGAGGTTGGGACAGAAGCCAGATAACATAGGTGGAGGCATGAATATTTGATGAAGAACTGGAGAAAATGAATGTAAGCAATTCTTTGAGATATTGTGCTATGAAAAGCAGGGAAAAAATGGTGTGGAAACGGGAACAGCAAGTTTTGTGGTAAGATGAGCACTCTTCTTTAATTATTGTTAATTTTTAATCAGAGAAACTAAACTATGTGTTTAGGTTTATGGGAATATGCCTAGATGATACAGGTAGAGGGACTGAGAGACTGATCTTGAAAAAATAATTTTTTAATCTTTATTTATTTTTGAGAGACAGAGAGAGACAGAGCACAAGCGGGGGTGGGGGGGAGGGGGAGCAGAGAAAGAGGGAGACACAGAATCTGAAGCAGGCTCCAGGCTCCAAGCTGTCAGTGTTGAGCCTGATGCGGGGCTTGAACCCATGAACCATGAGATCATAACCTGAGCTGAAGTTGAATGCTTAACTGACTGAGCCACCCAGGCACCCCAGAGATTGATCTTTGAAGAGGGTAAGGACATGTCCTCTTATAAAAAAAGGGAAGAAACAAAAGATGGTAGTGAGTATTGCATAATGTATACAATTGTTCAATCACTATGTTTTACACCTGGAGCCAATACAACTTCGTATGTCAATTTTTTTAATAATAAAAAAAACCTGGGGCGCCTGGGTGGCTCAGTCGGTTAAGCGTCCGACTTCAGCCAGGTCACGATCTCGCGGTCCGTGAGTTCGAGCCCCGCATCAGGCTCTGGGCTGATGGCTCGGAGCCTGGAGCCTGTTTCCGATTCTGTGTCTCCCTCTCTCTCTGCCCCTCTCCCGTTCATGCTCTGTCTCTCTCTGTCCCAAAAATAAATAAAAAACGTTGAAAAAAAAATTTAAAAAAATAATTAAAAAAACCTTAAAAATATAAACAAAGTTAAACTCTAATGTTTAGGAATGCATAGCCTGGAAATAAAAACAATTAAGAAAGTAGTTACAATAAAAGTTAGAATAGTGGTTGTCTTGGGAGAAGAGATAACAATGGGGGGAGCAGAGGGGGATTTTTGGGTGCTGGTGATGTCCTATGTCTCACATGGATGGTGGCTGTCGAGGTATATACTTTGTGACAAATCATTGAGCTACATTTTTCATTTTGTGTATATTTCTGTATGTGTGTTATTATATAACTAAAAAGGTAAACACTAGCTTCTCAGTTAAAATTGTGAGCATAAAAAATCATTTCAGGTCGTAATGAGGCATTTTTAAAGAGGATGATTCTTTGCATTATTTTTCATAAACATACATATCTATACCAGTCCAAAAAAAAAGAGGCAGGTTTGTATGTTTGCTGGTGTAAGGAATTCCCGAACTGATGGCCTCTATATTCTTAATAAAGATGAGGTAAGATTATTCTCTAAGTATAAGATGTCCAACTTTTTTTTTTTTCAACTTTTAAAAAATAAAAAATAATATTTTAATCTAATTTTTAACCACAATTACTTGCTAATGGGATATGCATATTCTTGGCCACAACCTCTCAAACTTTGGAATCGTATTAGATACCGCCGCCTTCATTTCCTGCTCTGCATTGATTCTAGCATGGTCCTTGCTTACGTAGAATGTCTTAAGTGAAGGTGTGAAATGGTCAACTCAACTAGTGGGAAACCGCATTTACTTGGAAAATGTAGTTGACTTGTTGGGAAATGTTGAATGACAAAGTAAAGTTTTTCAATCATCAATTTAAAGTACAATCACTTATACAATTTTATTTTTCCTAGTTCCTTGGGTGTTGACAGATTAAAAATAAACATCTAGGTTGATCCAAGTTTGGGGTTTGGAATATACAGCATTCATCTAATCTGCTTTTTATTATCTCCATTGCAAATTTAAATTCTAGGATCATACATTACTTTACATGAAATCTTTCTTAGTCTCACAGTATAATCACTCATGACTTATTCTTCGTCCATGAACTTAATGTTGGATTGAACCTTCATACAACATAATTCAGAACACACTATACTTTTATTTCTTGTGGCAAGTTTATTTTATGGGGAATGCTGATCATCGGCTGATTTCTCAGGAAAAAAAAAAACTCTTTTGAATGCATATGTTATTTCATATGTCCAGGGAGGTGTTTTTTTGTTTGTTTGTTTTGTTTTCTTTTTGTTTTAATTCTTTCCTCATCCTTATAAGGGAAGATCTATGATTGGCAGGATTGGGAATTAAAATAGATTCTTTCAGGTACCATGTGAATTTCTGTTCATTTTTTAAAGATCAAAGAGAGAAGAGAGAAGTTGGAGATTATTGCAGCTAACTCTCTTAGTTCAGAAATCCAGAAATATGGAGGGTGTGAGAAGAAAGAGACAGGGCTAGACAGAGTGGTGACAGGAATCCATACCTATGTAAGGAATTATTTTTCTGTCACCATTACTGTGGTGCCAGGGGGAAGCCAAAGCAAGATCTCCACTCTTTGCCTGGGGGTTCCTTTATTAAGAGCCCAGTGCAGGGGCACCTGGGTGGCTCAGTCAGTAAAGCGTCCGACTTCAGCTCAGGTCATGATCTCACAGTTTGTGGGTTGAGCCCCACATCAGGCTCTGTGCTAACAGCTCGAAGCCTGGAGCCTGCTTCGTATTCTGTCTC
Source organism: Neofelis nebulosa (assembly GCF_028018385.1). NCBI lineage: Eukaryota > Metazoa > Chordata > Mammalia > Carnivora > Felidae > Neofelis > Neofelis nebulosa. Next base: position 34,572,465 of record NC_080782.1, on the reverse strand, counting down.
TCCCTCTCTCTCTGCCCCTCCCTTGCTTGCACTCTGTCTCTCTCTCTCAAAAATAAATAAACATTAAAAAATTAAGAAAAAAAAGAGCCCAAAGCCATACTCTCCATCAGTCTGGTGGTTCAGAGAAAGGGTAAGCTTGCCATCAGCACCATGGGTGTCTCACATACTATGGTCCTGAAACCTATTACACTTCCTGAGACCATGGTGTATGGTCTTTCTGGGCTTACTTTGCTTCCCTCCACTCTTCACTCTTTGATATAGACTCATAGCAGATTTCTACCAGGTTTTCTGTTATTCCCTTCCCAAATAAGCTGCCGGGGAGATTCTTTTAATCTGTTCACATATACACAGTATCTGGAGAAATCCTTCCAATATTCGGATTTGGGACTATCACTGCTTACCAATTCCCTGGGCTGAGTGGGCTTTTCCTTTATTATTATATGAGATGGCCATTTGAATGGGAATCTGGATAAGAGGGAACATAGCGAATCTCTGTTGTTCCAGAGACCCTGCATCCAGGCACCTTTTTGTTGTAACCATAAATCACCTTTCCTTGGGGGAGCTAATCTGCAAAAATATCAGTCCCTGTGCTTAAAGATCAGAGAATGAGACAGATAAAACCTTTTGCTGCACTTTCTGGGAAGAGGTCCTTGTTCTCTCCCATGAGGTCTGCGCCTGAGAGAATGTGGTGCTAGATATGCTGCATCAGTGCTGTTTGCAATTGTGAGGGGAGAGGCTGTGTAAGAGTGGATTTGCCATAGTCAGTGGCAAAGCCTCAAACCAGAGGCCTGGCACTATCATCTGAGCCCTGGAGTGTAAAAAGTGTATCCCCTACACTTTTCAGATACGTGAGCCAATTAATATCTTTTCTGACCAAAGACAATTTGAATTGGGTTTCCTTTCATTTGCAGCTGCAAGATTCCTAATTGATAAACACTGAGGTGAGAAGCTAAGCTCAAGATATCATCTTATCTAGAAACCTTTCCTTTGATAGATCACATACTGGGTCACAAAACAGCCCTTCATAGGTATACAAGAACTGAAATCATACCATGTATACTTTCAGACCACAATGCTATGAAGCTTGAAATCAACCACAGGAAAAAGTCTGGAAAACCTCCAAAAGCATGGAGGTTGAAGAACACCCTACTAAAGAACGAATGGGTCAACCAGGCAATTACAGAAGAAATTAAAAAATATATGGAAACAAATGAAAATGAAAATACAACAATCCAAACGCTTTGGGATGCAGCGAAGGCAGTCCTGAGAGGAAAATACATTGCAATCCAGGCCTATCTCAAGAAACAAGAAAAATCCCAAATACAAAATCTAACAGCACACCTAAAGGAAATAGAAGCAGAACAGCAAAGACAGCCTAAACCCAGCAGAAGAAGAGAAATAATAAAGATCAGAGCAGAAATAAACAATATAGAATGTAAAAAAAAAACTGTAGAGCAGATCAACGAAACCAAGAGTTGGTTTTTTGAAAAAATAAACAAAATTGATAAACCTCTAACCAGGCTTCTCAAAAAGAAAAGGGAGATGACCCAAATAGATAAAATTATGAATGAAAATGGAATTATTACAACCAATCCCTCAGAGATACAAGCAATTATCAGGGAATACTATGAAAAATTATATGCCAACAAACTGGACAACCTGGAAGAAATGGACAAATTCCTAAACACCCACATGCTTCCAAAACTCAATCAGGAGGAAATAGAAAGCTTGAACAGACCCATAACCAGCGAAGAAATTGAATCGGTTATCAAAAATCTCCCAACAAATAAGAGTCCAGGACCAGATGGCTTCCCAGGGGAGTTCTACCAGACGTTTAAAGCAGAGATAATACCTATCCTTCTCAAGCCATTCCAAGAAATAGAAAGGGAAGGAAAACTTCCAGACTCATTCTATGAAGCCAGTATTACTTTGATTCCTAAACCAGACAGAGACCCATTAAAAAAAAAGAGAGAGAACTAGAGGCCAATATCCCTGATGAATATGGATGCAAAAATTCTCAATAAGATACTAGCAAATCGAATTCAACAGCATATAAAAAGAATTATTCACCATGATCAAGTGGAATTCATTCCTGGGAAGCAGGGCTGGTTCAACATTCGCAAATCAATCAATGTGATACATCACATTAATAAAAGAAAAGATAGGAACCATATGATCCTGTCAATTGATGCAGAAAAGGCCTTTGGCAAAATTCAGCAACGTTTCTTAATAAAAACCCTCAAGAAAGTCGGGATAGAAGGAACATACTTAAAGATCATAAAAGCCATTATGAAAAGCCCACAACTAACATCATCCTCCATGGGGAAAAACTGAGACTTTTTCCCTGAGATCAGGAGCATCACTGCTGTTGTTTAACACAGTGTTGGAAGTTCTAGCATCAGCAATCAGACAACAAAAGGAAATCAAAGGCATCAAAATTGGCAAAGATGAAGTCAAGCTTTCGCTTTTTGCAGATGACATGATATTATAAATGGAAAATCCGATAGACTCCACCAGAAGTCTGCTAGAACTGATACATGAATTTAGCAAAGTTGCAGGATACAACATCAATGTACAGAAATCAGTTGCATTCTTATACACTAATAATGAAGCAACAGAAAGACAAATAAAGAAATTGATCCCATTCACAATTGCACCAAGAAGCATAAAATACTTAGGAATAAATCTAACCAAAGATGTAAAAGATCTGTATGCTGAAAACTATAGAAAGCTTATGAAGGAAATTGAAGAAGATATAAAGAAATGGAAAAACATTCCGTGCTCATGGATTGGAAGAACAAATATTGTTCAAAATGTCAATACTACCCAAAGCTATCTACACATTCAATGCAATCCCAATCAAAATTGCACCAGCATTCTTCTCGAAACTAGAACAAGCAATCCTAAAATTCATATGGAACCACAAAAGGCCCCGAATAGCCAAAGTAATTTTAAAGAAGAAGACCAAAGCAGGAGGCATCACAATCCCAGACTTTAGCCTCTACTACAAAGCTGTAATCATCAAGACAGCATGGTATTGGCACAAAAACAGACACATAGACCAATGGAATAGAATAGAAACCCCAGAACTAGACCCACAAATGTATGGCCAACTCATCTTTGACAAAGCAGGAAAGAATATCCAATGGAAAAAAGTCTCTTTAACAAATGGTGCTGGGAAAACTGGACAGCAACATGCAGAAGATTGAAACTAGACCACTTTCTCACACCATTCACAAAAATAAACTCAAAATGGATAAAGGACCTGAATGTGAGACAGGAAACCACAAAAACCCTAGAGGAGAAAGCAGGAAAAGACCTCTCTGACCTCAGCCGTAGCAATTTCTTACTTGACACATCCCCAAAGGCAAGGGAATTAAAAGCAAAAATGAACTACTGGGACCTCATGAAGATAAAAAGCTTCTGCACAGCAAAGGCAACAACCAACAAAACTAAAAGGCAACTAACAGAATGGGAAAAGATATTTGCAAATGACATATCAGACAAAGGGCTAGTATCCAAAATTTATAAAGAGCTCACCAAACTCCACACCCGAAAAACAAATAACCCAGTGAAGAAATGGGCAGAAAACATGAATAGACACTTCTCTAAAGAAGACATCCGGATGGCCAACAGGCACATGAAAAGATGCTTGACGTCACTCCTCATCAGGGAAATACAAATCAAAACCACACTCAGATATCACCTCACGCCAGTCAGAGTGGCCAAAATGAAGAAATCAGGAGACTATAGATGCTGGAGAGGATGTGGAGAAACAGGAACCCTCTTGCACTGTTGGTGGGAATGCAAACTGGTGCAGCCGCTCTGGAAAACAGTGTGGAGGTTCCTCAGAAAATTAAAAATAGACCTACCCTATGACCCAGCAATAGCACTGCTAGGAATTTACCCAAAGGATACAGGAGTACTGATGCATAGGGGCCCCTGTACCCCAATGTTTATAGCAGCACTCTCAACAATAGCCAAATTATGGAAAGAGCCTAAATGTCCATCAACTGATGAATGGATAAAGAAATTGTGGTTTATATACACAACGGAGTACTATGTGGCAATGAGAAAGAATGAAATATGGCCCTTTGTAGCAACATGGATGGAACTGGAGAGTGTGATGCTAAGTGAAATAAGCCATACAGAGAAAGACAGATACCATATGTTTTCACTCTTATGTGGATCCTGAGAAACTTAACAGAAACCCATAGGGGAGGGGAAGGAAAAAAAAAAAGAGGTTAGAGTGGGAGAGAACCAAAGCATAAGAGACTCTTAAAAACTGAGAACAAACTGAGGGTTGATGGGGTTGGGAGGGAGGGGAGGGTGGGTGATGGGTATTGAGGAGGGCACCTTTTGGGATGAGCCCTGGGTGTTGTATGGAAACCAATTTGACAATAAACTTCATATATTGAAAAAAAAAGAAACCTTTCCTTTTATTTTGTTTGTATAAACTCATTTAATATTTTTAATGGATTCCATTTAACAATTTAGCTTTATGCACTGAAGTCAATTCTAAAATAATTGATTTAAAGTCAAATGAATGTAATTTTGAATTTCATTTTTGTACATCAAATTGAAAAGCATGACAGCTGAATGCTATTACTCCTGTTAGAATTTTAGTCAAATATCATTTAATAATAAGTCATTCAAAACGTTTTGTCAATAAACATTCTAAAGCCCATCTGCCCATTTATTTGTCTGCAACCTTTTGGTTTGCTATAAATTTGAGTAGCCCAGAATAAGACAAACTGCATCTAAAATATCCCCTCCCATTCTCTTCTGCAAAGTGCCCATGCGGTGCACTTGTTTCAGGATAACTCAGGGTGTAGAAAGAGTATTTGCTTAAAGTTTGGAAACAGTCAAGAATTAGATATGTAATCTTAGACACATCGAAGAATAAAATTACATTTCTATGCATGCAAATATATAAAAATAAGTTTCATGTGGACCAAAAAATAACTAAATATGAAAAACAAAATTTTAATCTGCCATTAGAAGAAAATATGGCTGCAAATCTTTATGTGCTGGATGGAGAAGAGCTTTTTAAACAGGGTCCAAGAAACACAAATTAAAAAGTAAAGTTTGGCTATATCACCAGTTAATCTTTCTATATAATTAATAGTCCTACAAACAAAGTGAAAAGATGATAATGAAACTTATAGGAAAATATATTTTCAATGTATGCAACAGATAATGCATATTATGATAATGTATCTAGAGTATATTGAAACAAATTTTATTTTTATTTTTTTTTATTTATTTTTATTTATTTTTTAATATATGAAATTTACTGTCAAATTGGTTTCCATACAACACCCAGTGCTCATCCCAAAAGGTGCCCTCCTCAATACCCATCACCCACCCTGCCCTCCCTCCCACCCCCCATCAACCCTCAGTTTGTTCTCAGTTTTTAACAGTCTCTTATGCTTTGGCTCTCTCCCACTCTAACCTCTTTTTTTTTTTTTTTTTCCCTTCCCCTCCCCCATGGGTTTCTGTTACGTTTCTCAGGATCCACATAAGAGTGAAACAAATTTTAAAAATCAAGAAAGAAAAAGACTACTAAAAGAAAAATGGGGGAAAGACAAGAACAGGCAATTTACAGAAGAAAAAACTCAGAGAATCAATAAACACATAGAAAGGAGTTCAACTTCATTAGTAATCAGAGAAATACAAAGTAAAAGGAAAAAGGAATTTTATTGTTTACCTATCATATCTCTTAAATATTTTTAAATGGGTAAGATCAAGACTGGCAAAGCATGTAAATTTTTATTAAATGCTACAGAGAGCTTAAGTTACTATAGCCACATGGAAGAATGCACTGAAAATTTTATAAGCTATAAAAAGCATATAACTTGTGGCCCAGTAATCCTGCAACTATTTATATAAATCTTAGAGCAATTATGCTATACACACACACATAAACACACATATAAGATATTAATTTCAGAACTGTTTATAGCAATGAAAATTTTAAAACAATATATCTTTGGTGGCCATAAAAATCTCCAGCCTGCCCTCTGACTCTATCATTGCCTTTAAGCTAAGATCAGACTTCCCGCAGGCTGCTCTTAGCCAACGATTGAGCACAATGAAGATAGTAAGGCAGTCCCTTTCTATAGGACATATCTGCAAGTGACACTGAAATAAACCTTGCTGAAACACTCTTAGAACTACAGCACATTTGGTTTTCCTTCCTTCCTTCCTTCCTTCCTTCCTTCCTTCCTTCCTTCCTTCCTTCCTTCTCTCCCTCACAGGAGCCGGACCTGCATCCCAGTCTGATGGCTCTCCCAGATTCCTATAGCTACCTATACATTGTCCCTTATAGGTAATTTCTCCAATAAATTTGTTGTATAACTAATCCCATGTTGGTATATGCTTCTTGGGACTCCTCAACTAGCTCAAAGGATGCCAGAAATGGTCCAACAACACAGGTGGTAAAATGACATGGATATTGCTACTGGTCCAACTGCTACAAATTTCACTGAAGGTTACCTGGGAAAATCTCATAGTGGAGGTGGGGCGGGGGAATCCCTTTATGGGTGAATTGATTCATAAATTTAAAAGATGGTGGTGGTAATGCAAATGCTTACAAAGACAGCAGAGCTGGCTGGCTACCGCTAAATTGTACTGATGTCTTTCCGAGTAATAATGAGAAACTTAGATCCATCAGTAAGAAGTTATAGGTTAAGTGTGAAGACCAGAGGTCCTCACTAGTAACTAACAGAGGCCCATATCTCCTATAGTGGGATTTATGACACAGTTAAGCAGCAAACAGTTGGTGGTTAGAGTTACAGAATTATAGAGATGTTTGAATGCTCAGCCAAGGCAGAACTCTTACACTAACAGATCCAAGTTGGGAAAACCTAGGATCTTGAAATATTGGATACAAATATCTAGGTGGATGCCCTTGAGGATGCTGGCTCTGAACCCTCAGAGCCTACAGAGGTACCACACTCCCTAATAAGTGTGAGCACCTGCCCTGTGAGGCAGAATACTGCAGAGGTCCCTCTCCCACAAGGCAATAGGTGCCCACCCCTTGGAGTTGTCTGCATCTCCTCTCCTGGCTGCTAGACCAATAACTAGCAAGGCCTTGCCAGGGAAGTGCTAATTCTATAAAAGAGAGAGACAGATAGAGAGAAATGTTATACATAAAAGGAGATACAAGAATTAGCCATGTTGTATTGGCAGGAGCCATTAGAGCACGTTTCGGATTGGATTTTGAGGGTGCATGATCAAGGAGGCCAGCATGTAAGACAAAGCAAGAATTTATTGAGTCAGGGTCAATTTATCAATATATGGGATTTATCAATTTGCCAAGGCTTCAGGGGATGGGGCAAACTCACTGTCAGGGTGGCTCTCAGAGGTCCAGAAGACACTATAGCCAATGCTGAGTGAAGTGGAAATGCCCCATCTGCCCTGGCAGACAATAAAGGAAGGGATTAAGAGGCTGCTGAAAAATAGGCATACCAGAATGGATATATTATTATATGAGACCAGAAAAGCCAACAGAGGATTGTGTTCTACCAGAGCCCAGAAGACACACAACTCTCTAAGGCCATTACTGAGGACACCAGTCAGCAATATCCAAAAATGTGGTAGTAGCTCTCCTTTGTCGACCAATGTTAATAGTAAAGGAGGTGACCAAAGAGTTAGGTTCATTAATATCATGGGGACATGGGGCTGAAATGATAAAAGCCATTGGCAATGCTTAGCTGATAGGAGCCAGGCAGCTGAAATTACCATGACGCCTGGCAAGGTTATAAAGGTAGCAAGAGGGCTTAACTGGCAAGGAATTGCAGAAAAGGTAAATAGAGCATGACATCCCCAGAGGCATGTTTGAGGGCAGCCAATAAGGATGCTGTTTACCATCTGCAACCAAAAAAAAAAAAAAAAGTAGTTCTAGAATTCTGGCTAAAGTGCAACTCCTAGTGGACCCACTCTAATTATTTGCCCAGTCCCTGAATGTATAATTGCAATTGTTACACTTGGCATTGAGGTTATATGCCCCTCCAACACACACACAAACTGGTCCTTTGCCTCTGCAGTAAAAGTTATCTTAAGGGAGAAGGTCAGGTGGAAAACTCTGAAACTACCCCCCATGCTGGCTAAGAGAGTAAATCAAAAGCAATATGACAGTTGGGTGAGATGGCAGAAATGAGTGTGTCCATTACAAATCTAAAAGATTGCAGGGGTAGTATTCCTTATCATATTTCTGCTCGGTGTGCCAGTCTGGCCTTAGCAGAAACTGTATGGATCCTGGAAAATGACTGGAAAATGAGGACTAGTGCAGCTTAACCAAGTAGTAGCCTCAGCGCAGTGAGAGTGATTGGGTGGCCAAGGACGGTATTGCCATTAGAAGAACAGATTAATAATGCCTCAGGTACATGGTATGCAATCATTCATCTGGAGAATACATCCTTTTCACTCTGAATCAGGAGAGAGGATCAGAAACTGTTTGCATTCATGTGGGAGGGCAATATTCATTTACAGTTTTGCCTCAGGCCTCTCTGAACTCTTCTGCTCTGTGCCATGATATGGTCGAAATAGCCTGGGCATTCCACAGAACATCACACAGATATATTACATAAATGACATCATACTAATTGGGCAAAACAAACAAGAGTTAACTAATATGCTGGAAGCCTTGGAAAGATACACATGTTGCAGAGGGTGGAAGATAAACCTTATAAAGATTCAAGTACCTGACATTCAGTGATGATCTTAAGGATCCACGATCAGGGGCATGCCATGATACGTAATACAAAGTAAAAGCCAGAATTCTGCACCTCTCCTATTCCCTCATACCCACCCTCTGCCCCAACAAGAAGAAAGCATAAAGCTTGATGGGTCTCTCTTGGTTTTGGGCTCCCTGTGAACTAGACTTCCATGACGGGGATCTCTGGGCTGGGTAACTGGCGGATGGTAAAGTCATTAACTGAACTAGGAGAGGCAGAGGAGGACAGTTTTGCTTGAGGGTAGAGAGAGACTTGAGGCTGCAATAAACACAACCTCAGACCTCAGATCAGAAAAGGCTCCAAGACACAGAAGGGCTGTTGGAGTGTAGGTGTAAATGGGGACAAATAGCTATTTTTTATCTATGTATGTAGAGAGTTGCAGGGATAGAGTCCCAAGTGAGCATTCTTCTAGCATGACACTGCTTAGAGTGTGTGACAGTTTTGAGGAGTATTATTTCACTAAAGTCATGATAGATGTAGATGTAAAAAATGCTTATTTGTTTGATGTTCTTACTAACCTCCATCGAATAACATCTTATAAGGACATTTTAAAGCCCTTGATTACTCATCAAAGAGTAACTGTTGTTTGCTCATTAAGATCAGTTAGTTTATGAAAACATCCTGCATTAGTACCAGATGTTTTCAGTGAGTTAGAGAAAGAGGTTGAACCACCAGAAATGATGTCTATGTTGAAATCTAGATGTAATTAAATGACACTAGGTTGAAAACCCTATGTAGTATCTTTCTGCATCATGTATGTAACTTATTCCTGTGCTGTGAAGATGAAACCTCTTCATTTTTAAAGTTATATAAGGACCTTTTACAAACCTTAGAAGGGAGAAAAACAAGGAAAGGTGTTGGAGGAACTTTCACTGGATACTCTTGAGTGCATATTTTATTTTGATCCATGGGTATATATCTTATATTTAAAAACAAATAAATATTTAAAAATACACAGAAGTGAAGAAAAACAGTTCTATTCACAAAGTCATCCAAATTATAACATGCATAGGAATAAAATATAGCAGGAAAGGGGTAGTATTTTTATGACAAAAGCTAGAAAATATACTTTAAAAACATACAATAAGACTTGGATTGGAAACAAAACCTATGTTCTTGGATGGAAGATTTACTATAAAATATCAATCCTTCCCAAATTAAAAAAATAATAATTTTTTTAAATTTTTTTAACGTTTATTTATTTTTGAGGCAGAGAGAGACAGAGCATGAACGGGGGAGGGTCAGAGAGACAGAGGGAGAAACAGGATCTGAAACAGGCTCCAGGCTCTGAGCCATCAGCACAGAGCCCGACACGGGGCTCAAACTCACAGACCGCGAGATCATGACCTGAGCCGAAGTCGGAAGCTCAACCGACTGAGCCACCCAGGCGCCCCCCAAAAATAATAATTTAATGCAATTACAATCAGAATTTCAATGGGTTGGGACAAAAGCATTTTAAAGTACATATGGATGCATAACTGATTAATAATAACCATGACAATTTAGAATAAGGAGGGAGCATTGGTGAAGGATCTAATGTTATTGGATGTTAAAAATTTGCTGTAATATTTTTATAACCTACTATTTTGGATAGTATACCGTTGAAATTTATCGTTCTAAGTGCTTTACAAACATTAACTCACTTAATCCTTAGACAACTCCATGAGAGAGATACTATTCTTATTTCCATTTCATAGGTGAAGAACTAAGGCCAGAGAACCTTGCCCAAGGTCACAAAGTCAATACATAGGAGAACCTGGATTCAGTCATGCCCTTGCTTAGTATATCAGGCAACTTCTCAAAGGCAAATAAATCAGTGGACTAGAACAGAGTATAGAAACGGATCTGTTCCCGGGTGATGGGCTGTGGAACTCCTCAGTCCTTGTCTTCTGGAAAGAATTCAGTCAAGACATTCAACAGAGAGTTAAAGTAGCAAAGTTTTTATTTAGCAAAGAGCAACAGTACTGACCCGAGGATGGATGGCAATGCTCTGAGTCGCTGACTCTTCTCCTTTATGGGGATTTATTTGGTGTGCTCCTTCCCATCTCATTATCATCACTCCACCCTTGGATCCACCTTGCTTTCCTCCCCTTCAACATTTTGCTCAAATTTATGTTAGTCATTTTCCCCGTGAGTGCCTAAGTGTAACCCATGGCAATGTAATGATGCTATGGTGATATTATAATAATCTCGGGGTTACTAGTGGACAAGGTCTTTCTCAAGTAAGTGTGCTTCAAAGTTGTATCTTCTGCTTGTCAGTCTGTGCTAAACCACAATAGGGAGTGGTTTATGAGAGTTGGACAATCTCAAGGTGGAGACCAGGTGGTCTCTGGCAATTGTCCATTTGTTATTCCATCATTCTTCTTTCTCTCCTCCTGCTTGTGTCTATCCGCCTACTCTAACAGATCCACTGGCAAACAGGATCTTATTAGATGCAAAGAGTAGTGTTTCTATTCAGTAAAACATTACTCTCTAGTACCAACACAACTGGTTCTTCAACAAAACTCTAACTTGTCTGATCCTAGATGACTAAAATCATTTGAAAAAATGGGTCACCAAAAAAGGTTTCTTGGAGGTGAAAAGAAGGTAAGGAATGACTGTTGTATACTTCTCTAATCTCTTTATCATAAGAATTCATGTATGGAAGAGTGTTTGCACAGATACCAATCCTCTGGGTTGGGATTATGTGGCAGAGATCCTGTGAAAAGAAACAGGATCTAAGGTCTTGACCAACTGGTCAGGGATGTAAAGACCAGAGAACTACTTCAAGCTGTTGGTGGTAGAAATAACACATCCCACCAATCAGCACAAAAATACCCAGGAGCTAACTGAATTTGGCTACTACCCTGCTTTTATCCACAGGCAATTATTCTGTTTCTTCTGTTATTTCAGCTATAAAAATAGGATTTTGGGGGCACCTGGGTGGCTCAGTCGGTTAAGCATCGACTTTGGCTCAGGTCATGATCTCATGGTTCGTGAGTTGAGCCCCGTGTCAGTCTCTGTGCTAACAGCTCTGAGCCTGGAGCCTGCTTTGGATTCTGTGTCTCCTTCTCTCTCTCTGCCCTTCCCCAGCTTGCTCTCTCTCTCACTCTCTCCACCCCCCCTGTCAAAAATAAATAAATATTTTTTAAAAATATGGTTTTCATTGATGTATTTGTTATTTTAAGATCATCCAACATAAGAAGACACTATATCACCCACTCTACAGTTCAAATTGGAACTGCTTCTAAAAAATCACCTTTACCCATTTTCACATTTCCCCTAATTCTTGCATTTCATTAAGAGAAAAAGAACACATTAAAGACATATACAAGCAGATATGTACATGGATTCCCATGAAAGCCAAATTAAACTGAAGAGACAATGAAGATACATTATAATGCGTGATTTCACTGCCTCATTTTCTTTAGAGCTATTCTGAATTCTTTTAGAGATTGACCACTTCTCTCCCCATCTCTCTTCCTCCTTCCCCCTTTCTCTCTCTCTCTGTCCACGCTTTATCCCTCCCATCAATTGTCTTTACTTTAGATATAGCTTAAGGCTGCAGCCATTTTTTATTCATTTTCTTTGCAAACATTTTACCTTGGCAGTGTTTCTCAAAGTGTGGTCCATGGACTACCTGCAGCAGAAATACCTGAGATATTTGATATAAAAATGAAGGCTACCGTGTTCCACTTTGTACAAACTAAACCCAAATCTCTGGGAATGGGGATCTAGATTTACAAGCATACCGTGCAGAGATGTGATTCCCATACATGTCTAGATGTGATCTAGACATAATATTTAACATGGATACATCATTTTAGAATGCTAGTGATTTGCACATGAAAAGAAGTCCCAGCAGTCATTTCTTTAATCAACAACTTTTTTTTTAAGTTTATTTATTTATTTTGAGAGAGGAGGAGCGGGGGGGAGAGAGACAGAGAGAGAGAGCGAGCATGAATATGGGAGGGCAGAGAGAGAGAGGGAAAGAGAGAGAATCCCAAGAAGGCTCTGTGCTGTCAGTGGGAGCCGGATGTGGGGCTCCAACTCAAAAACTGTGAGATCATGACCTGATCTGAAACCAAGAGTCAGATGCTTAACTGTCCAGCTTCACTTAACTGAGCCACCCAGGTGTCCCTCTTTAATCAACAACTTTTTAAAGGACAGTTACTATGGGCCAGGCACTGAGTTGGGTACAGTAATATGATAATGAGTAAAGCAGACATTGTCTTGCCTTTATGGTGCTTTTAGACTAATGGGGAAGAAAGATATTGATCAACTGATCAATTAATCATCTAAAACTGTGTTATGCTATGAAGTCGTACCATATAATACAATAGAACTTGGGATTCAAGGAAGGCTTTCTGGAAAGAAGTCCCACCAGAATCACACTTAAATTGAACTAGGGAAGAAATGGAAGAGAGTTTTCTTTCTAGACAAAAGGAATGTGATGTGCTCGTTGTGCAGTAAGTCCAGTGCATGGGACAGAGGAGAGCTGTATGGCTACCTCTGAGACAGTGGGGAGGGTACGTAGTGCAGGGTGAGAAGGAGCTTGGGGCTTACAGGACATTTTTAGACAGTTTCTCAGATTGTAAAATCGGGTTTGTAGGTGATGACCTATCTTGCTAGGATGATGCAGCAGGATATTCTGCTAAGAGTACTTGAGAGATTGAGACATGTTACCTTGTCCTACCACCAACTAGTTGCATGATAAGCTATTTAGCTTCCTTACATATGAAGCATGGGTACCTTCCCTGTCCCTGTATACTCTCAAAGTGGTTTTTGCGCTTTAACCTTTATTATTACCCAGGACAGGGAAGGTACCTATTTCTGAAGGTCTGTCATAAACTCAGCTCTTGATCTTTGCTTCTGCTGGCTTTTACCCACTATTTCTTACTACTTCTCTGAGCTCTTTTCCTGATGATTACACTAGTCTTATCAGCTTTAGATGACTGATGTCTCAGTTCATAGTTGTTAAAAAGCACTCTGAGGATGTATTTTCCCCTGAGTTTCGGGCACCTTTTCCTTTCTTTCTTCTTTTTGCCTTTTTGAAGTTCTACTATCCTTTATTCTTATGTCTTTTATTCCAGTCTAGAATTCAAACAGCTGAAAATACCTTAAAAACACCCAAAGATTGCCCCTTTTTGCAGTACCCCTCTTAGCTGTTTAGTCTTAGAAAGTTCTCACTTGCCTCAACTTCAGTGCCAGATTTGATTCTACTTTAAAGCAGAGCATTAGGTCCCTTTAGTTCATACATTTTCAGAAACACTGAAATTGAACAATGTGTCTGTATTTCTTCTCTTCCTTAGCCTTGGCCATCTCCACTGTCATAAGCAGCACTGACTTATCTTACTTTCCATAAATATTAGATTTGAAAAAATATGCAATGATTTAGACTCTACTTACAATTAACTCTGCTGGTATTTCAGAGGAGCTGAGTCCTATAATCAAGGTTACCCCTTATCACAGTCTGGTGGCTGACCATGAAGAAAGTAGATGGTGAGTCTCCAAAGTCCTTGAAGAGCAAGGCCATGTCTTCTGTTTCTTTCATACCCTTCAAAGTTCAGAGCTGAGCCCAGAGTTAGTCTCAGCTCTGGTACCAAATCAGTGAGTAAGGGAATATCTCAGAGTTATGCTTTCCAGACCACTACATGGCAAGTTGTAGCTGTGACTCTCTTTATCTAATGACAGACTTGATGTTTGACAGTTTCTTCTAATTCACTTAAACCCACTTCAAGTTTAACAGGGAACTAAACCTCCTCCCTCTTCTGCTCTGTCCTGAGGCCAGACACCATTTCTTGGGTGTCTCGGTTCATGGCAAGCCTGTTGCCTTCCCTAAAGGATTTGTTCTTCATTTCATTCTGGCAGTGTCTCAATTCTAGAAGACTTGGCAATAATCCCCAAATGCTTTGCGTATGTTGTCCCATAAGGACTGAGAGAAATGTAAACAAATTTAGGGACAGCCCCATCCTATAGTATAATATAAAAAGTAGGCATATTAAAATTCTTCATGGTCTTAGCTTATATGGTTATGAAAATTAGTTTTAGTTCATGTATCCAATATCTAAATGAAGCAAATGTGGGACACATAAAAACCAGACAGTAGCTCTTGGAAGACCTGCCTTCTTCTGTTCTCTCTCTGACCCAAGAATGAATTGATAATAAGGGAAAAACCCAAGCAGAGTATATCTGTTAAAGGAAGACAGTTAAAGCTTCCTGGGTTTTATCTCTGCATTCATGTGCCTGAATCAGTTTTAGCAGAGTCAAAGCAGTTGCTAAGTAGAACGTCTCAGTGGCCAAAAAGGTTGAAATGACTAGTTGTCTGTGCTATTATGCTGTTGTTTTGATTTTCCATTATCAGGCTAAATAATTTATTTTAAAAATGGTTAATCAATGAAACATAAGCATAACCTAAAAATCAAGTTTGTGGAGTTATTAGTCCTACATGGCTGATGGAAACTAGAGAATAGATAAGAATAAATCTGCCCTTGAGGGCCTTATTTACTAAAGTGTGGGAACTATTCTAATCAATAGAATACAGAAGATAAATCACAAAACCAAAGGGAGTGGGAAGAAAGGAGCTCACCAAAGTAACTTTGAGAAATAGTGTTTTGACTGAATAGAAATAGACTAAATAAAAATTTAAAAATTCTGAAATGACTTTGTTTTTATACTGTAGTTGATAAATAAGTATATGTATGGTAGATAATAAGAGCCAGGTTTCTCACCATCAGAGAAAGAAGATATAAATAAGGGAAAGGAGGAAAGCAGAATTAACCCTGCAAGGGTGGATTGGTATCCGAGGCATCAAAATGACTCATGTTTGTTTTTAAATACTTATACAGATAACTAAATAAATAAATAGAAGTTAGTATATTGGCTTTATCCACTGAGAGTGGCTAGAATAATGAACGCTCAAGAGCAAGGAGAACATCTAATACCAAGATCCCATTTTCTAAATACGATTCTCAAACTAAAAACAAACAGACAAACAAAAGCAGAAGTCTTTAGAGAACTGGTTTATTCCAGGCCTGAGTCAGGGAAAACACAAGATTAACCTGAGCATCTTGTAGTGTCTAAAAAAGGAAGTGCTAAACAAACAGACAAAAAGTGAGATCATACCAAAAGGACACTGGAGATCCTCTAAAAGTTCCCAATGGTGAAATTTAGAATAGTTTGAAGAACAAAATAAATAATGATAGTATTGGATTATAACCCAAAGACTAAAATAAATATCTATGAGTGTATATTGATACAAATAAAAATAAATAAATGGTCTAGAAGTGACAACTTACAAAAGAATTCCAATTAATAAATGGAAAAAGAATGATAGAAATAGAAAATCATTATTAGCATAGCATAGTAAGAATTGTTGCAGACAAGGTCCATTATGGAATGCTTAAATCTGTTGACTAAACTTTAATTAAAATAGGGTATTTGCATAACCTTAAAGTATCTTTGTCAAAATATTAATTTCAAAAGGAAAAATAGTACATTTGCACCTTAGTCAAGTGATCAAGGTTAACATCATCATTAAAAATAGTGACATCATGTTTGATGATTTGATACCCTGAGAAGGGCACATCATGCCTTGGTAGCCTTCCCCAAAATACGTAATTTCAATATAATCATAGGAAACTTCAGATAAACTTAAGTTGAAGAACATACTTCAAAATAACTGACCAGTGCTTTTTCAAAAATGCCAAGGTTATGCAATATAAGACAAGACTAAGGAACTGTCAGAGTGAAGGAGACCTAATTTAGATACTACATCTAAATTAGGGGTAGGCAAAGTTTTTCTATAAAGGGATACATTGTAAATGTTTTAGGTTTTGTAGGCCATGTGACTTTTGTCCAACTATTCATTGCTACCAAATTTAGTGTAAAAGCTGACAGAAATAATATGTAAATAAATGATCTTGGCTATGTTCCAATACAAGTTTATTTACAAAAAAGACAGTGGGCCATATTGATATCTGGAGCCATAGTTTACTGACCTCTGATCTAAATGTATTGTAGAATCCTTGAGCAGAGAAAGGACAGTTAGTGGAAAAAACTGATAAAATCTAAATGAGTTCTGTTTTTTAGTTACTAGAATTATATCAAGATTACATTCTTAGTTTTCATAAATGTTCTATGGTTATGTAAAATGCAAGCATAAGAAAACTGGGAGAATGGTGTGTAGAAACTCTGTACTATTTTGCTATTCGTCTGAAAGTCTAAAATTATCTTTAAAAAATTCCAAAAAGCCATTAGTCAAATACATACATTCATAGCTAGATACATAGATACATAAATGGAATTGAAGATGGCTAGGAGAAAGAAGAGACAGGGTTAGTTACTGTAGGAAAAGTCAATGCAAACATAGCCAGAAGTATAATATTCGTTGACCTTGTGAGCTTTTAAAACTACTACATATTGAACTCTTATTTAAGTTTTTGTTCAAGTCACTAAGATTTTTCCCCATAAGCATTTTTTCCCCCTTGTGATAAGAGATGGGCCAGGGGCCATTAGGAGACTTTTGAGACAATGCACACAAAAAATTGTTCACTTGTAGAGAAAGCTTGCACAACTTTAAAGAACTACTAAAAGGCACATTTATGAGCTGGTCAAAGCAGCTTCTTATACTCATTGTTGAATGATTCTTTGATTGAATCCAGGCTGACCTGTCAATTTGTTTAGGGACTGAGGCCTTTCATGTGGTTAGAAACACAAAAAGACCTCTCAAAAAGACAAAGGCAGATATGTCTACATATGCATATCCACAGATTTAAAGGGATCTGCATTCCCTTTACATCCACTTTAAAATCCTTAATTCTTTTCCTAAGAAATATAGAAATATGCGAAGGAAATGGAGGAAGGGACTGTGACATTTGGGCTCAGGCTCAAATTGAAACACCAGCTTCTTCCCTTGGTGAGAATCATATGTACATATCTGCATATCTACATACATATATTTGTTCATTTTTATCTTGTTAACTTATACTTAGAGGATCTTAATTACTTATCTTGGAAGGATCTGAACTCATAAGCCATCAGCCAATCAAAAAATCCTTATTGAGTAATTACTGTGTGATAACCCTCTCTCACACCCCATCTTATCCAATACAAATCCTTTTGGTGCTAACTCTGAAATCTATCACAAGTGTAACCATTTTTTCCACTATATCCTAAGTCCAAAACTAGTACAAACCATCATTTTTCCTTGCCATTATTCCTGTACTACCTCTTTCCTTGTCCCCTGGTCCACTCTTCAGTTTGTACTTCATATAGTAGCCAGAGTGGTCTTTCAAAACTGGAATTCAGGTCACATTACTTCTTTGATTAAAACCCACCTATATTTTTCCATGCACCAAAAGTAAATCTGAAATCCTTTTCAAGTACTGCACAATCTACACAATCTCTCTCCTGCTTACCTCTCCAATCTGATATGATTATTCCCTTTAGTGTGAATATCACTCCTCCAGATCTTTCCTTGGCTTACTTGTTCTTACTTAGATCTCATTTCAGATGTCAGGAACCCCTCCTGAACTTCAGAAATAAAGTTGATCCCACCCCATCAGTCTCTATCTCATTACATTGTTTTCTTCATAGTACTTACTACTCTCTGTAATTATCCTATTTGTTTCCTTTCATATAGTGATTTCCCCCAACTAGTTCCTTAAGGGTAGAGGCCGTATCTGTTTTGCTCGCCACTGTACTTCCAATGCCCAACACTGTAGTTGGCATAAATATTTCCAATAAAGAAATATTTATTTATTCCAATAAATATTTGTCAATAAATATTTCTTGATGGAAACAAGTGAACATGTAAATGAATTAATGCAAGGCCCTGTGCTAAAAATAGCAAGTGTTCAAGACTGATTTCTGGGCTCAAAGAGTTTATAATTTGGTAATAGTCACATTAGGGAGCATAGTAGAGTGCATCTGCATGAGGTCTTAAAAGAGAGGTCTTAAAAGAGAAGAGTAATGCTGAGTTAGGATTCATAGGAAGGACTAATGGATTCTGACCAAGGAGATCAAAGTGGTGTCATTCAGATTAGGCCTTAACGAGTGAGTAAACCTAAATGCAAAAACCTGGGGCTGCAAAGGGGATGGACAGATTGTCCTTCCATTCACCCCTCCAGGCCAAAACAATAATATAGCCTATCAATGAATGCAACAGTAGATGCAGACAGTGGGAAATAGGAGCCAAGGATGCAGGATTTCTTGGGTCATTAAGTTTCTTGTCTCATTAAGTCACAATTGGAACTACAGAAGTGGAAGAAATCTGGGAGGCAAAGAGGGAAAGTGTACAAATGAAGGTAGAATAATTATATTTAAGAAAAAGTAAGCATAAAAGTCACTACCAAAAAGAGACAGAAAGAGAGAGAGAGAGAGAGAGAAAAAGAGACAGAGACAGAGAAACAGAGAAAGAATGGTCAGAGAGGTAGCAAGAGAACATGTGATGGGAACTCATATTATTTACCAGCCCTCTGTAGTCAATTCTGAAACAAACAAATGCAAACATTCTCTCATAGTTTAAGTAGGAGGATTATAGAAACCAAGGGAAAAGAGATTCAAGAGTGAAGAATTGGTCAACAGGGTCAAAGAACAGTTATAGAGAACTGGGAATTGGATTTGGCAATCAGGAGGTTATTGCTGACCTTCTGGGAACAGTTTCAGAGGCATGCTGGAGGGAGAAGCCAAAGTGCAGTGGGGTAAAGGGAGAGTGGCAGGTGGTCAAGTAGAGGCAAGGCAGTGAATTCAGCTTTGTTCTTCAAGAAGCTTGGTGGTAAATGGAGGCACAAGAAGTGTGTTTTATTTTTTGTTTTGTTTTGTTTTGTTTTGGTGGGAGGACTTCTGGCCATTGCAAATCATGTCAGGGAAGAGGGTGGGGCAGGTAAGTGAGCCAGCGGCATCACTGAGTGAGTCCTAGTCAGGGAAGTGACTTTAAAAAAAATTTTTTTTAATGTTTATTTTTGAGAGAGAGAGACAGAGTGAGAGCGGGGAGGGTCAGAGAGAGAGGGAGACACAGCATCTGAAGCAGGCCCAAGGCTCCCAGCTGGTTGGGCTCAAACTCCTGAACCGTGAGATCATGACCTGAGCAGAAGTCAGACACTTAACCAACTGAGCCACACGGACACCTCTGGAAGTGATTTTTGATATGCCAATATACTCAGTGCTGAAGGAAAGTAAAGGCTGCCAGCCAATTTCACCTGTTCAAGTTAGTGAACTGAGTTAAATTTGGCTCAGAAACATATGCTTTTAAATTCATCTTTTCCTATATTCTTTGTTTTGTGCTCTCATTTTTTTTTCCTCTCTTAAAGTTTTCTTTTAAAAGCTCTCACCTTGGGGCACCTGGGTGGCTCAGTTGGTTAGGCACCTGACTTCAGCTCAGGTCATGATCTTGCAGCACACATCGGGCTCTGTGCTGACAGCTCAGAGCCTGGAGCCTGCTTCAGATTCTGTGTCTCCCTCTCTCTCTCTCCCTGCCCCTCCCCCACTCATGCTCTGTCTCTCTCTGTCTCTCAAAAATAAATAAAAAACATTAAAAAAAATATAAAAATTCACCTTAATTTGGCTGAATTAAGAAGATTTTTTTTTCACTTTAGTCAAGATAGACTAGTATATAATTGGGAAGAGTGTGTGTGTGTGTGTTGGGGGAGGTGTGAGTGATAGTTAAAATGAGAATAGATGGGTGGGATTGGGGACAAGGGGTAGGGACAACTGTAGACACTGGCCCTTTATTACTTACATAGTTGTCCCTATTATATTTACAGAACAAAAATCAGCTGGGTGTCAAACTTTTGGGGAGCTCAAAACCTTATGCAAACTTTAGATATGTTTGAATGCCTGGTTTATCCCTTTGAGTATAGGCATCTCAACTTCTGCATGTGACTGTCTCCCAACTCTGTTCACCGTCACGATGTCTAATATGAGATCATGTACTTCGTGTGTTTTCTACTGATGGCCATGAACAAAGTTCACAGCAGCTATAAAATTCCTGCTGCATTTTGGTATATCCAATGTGGACTGAGGCATTTATTAAGACATAATAACTGAATCAAGGATGACAATAATTCTATATCTAATGTGAACCCTCTTAAATTAATGGCTAAAGTCTGGAAGTTGTTTCTTCTTCCCCACACCCAAGGCAATAGCTAATTATTTCAGTGTGAAGGCTATTAATGGAGCTAGTTGAAGAAGAAAGCCACTGAGGGGCACCTGGGTGGCTCAGTCAGTTGAGCATCCAACTCTTGATTTTGGCTCAGGTCATGATCCTAGGGTTGTGAGATCAAGCCCCATGTGGAGAGCCATGTGGAGCCCTGCACTGAGTGTGGAGCCTGCTTAAGATTCTCTCTCTTTCTGTCCCTCTCACCCACTTGCATTCTCTCTCTCCCTAAAATAAAAATTAGAAATAACAAAAAGAAGAAATCTAAACTCTTTACTGTACCTGTGCCCTGGTAACAAAGGATATCTTTTTTCAGAAAACTATCTGAAATGGGTTTCACTGGATTCTGTCTGGTGACAGTATTTTATTACTGACCACAGTCTATCAGACTGAGGAACCAAAATTAAGTGGCAGCACTGGGCAAGAAGCAAGTGGGAAAGAGCCGCTAGCCTTTGGCCAAAGCTGGTAGTTTTGGTCAGAAAACCTGACTGTGTCACCTTTTCAAATAAGCTGGTCTGTAAGAATACATTTAACCCCTTTTTCTGTATCTGTGCTAAGTTCAGAATCAAATATGTGGTATAGCTTGCTGGTATTCAGTAAGAGAAATCACTCTATCTATTTAGACCAAGTTCTAGACCAGAGGTTTTCACACCTGAAGTGTGTGTGTGTGTGTGTGTGTGTGTGTGTGTGTGTGTGTGTGTGTGTTGTGTGTAATTCTTCTTTTTCAAGAGCCATGATACTTAAATCTTCAACGAAACTTTAACCAAAGCAGGCAGGCAGATTTATGTGATCTATGGGAATTCAACTTTTACTCTGCTGCCCTTAAGTCACTTTTCTTATTTCAAATTTAGACTTTTATCCATCAGCAGAATATCAAGCATTACCATCCATCTCTGGCCTAACAGCCAACCTATTTGGTTTCCATAAAACAACCATTTTTATATTACAATGGTACTTGTTTGTTGATCCACTTGAGTGTTTTATTATGTTTTCCTTCATTGTTTAAAATAAACAAATGTAAGATGGAGAAATTTAACATGCTAACATTAGCAATAATACAGTTAAGAAAAAGATGGAGAAAGCATGAAGTAGACCACACATTGGTATTGCAACCTCAATAGTTCCCTGGATGAAATATGAAATTGGCTTCCATAGAGAGAGGTCAAAGAGAGACTGAAAAAAGAGACAGACCACTCCAGATTGGTAAGTGAAAGTTTTAAGAAGCAAGGGAACTTACATGTTAGGCTTTTCTTGGGTGGCCACAAGACAAGTAGCTCTCCACACCAGCCCACCAGAATCTTAAATTTTTGTAGTAGGCTTAACTGGGTTCAGTCCTGTTTTAAGTCCAGATGGCCTCAACAACACTTTACTCCCTCAAGGCTATGTCCTTGAAATAACTTCTAGTGTGGAAGTGGTGAGCAGAAGGACAGGAGAGAGGGTGAAGAGCTTCCGATGGCCTGGGTCCAGCTCACAGTTCAACTGATAGTCATGTCCTCTCAATAACCTCCTCCAACATCAAAGGAGGTGTCTCTTCCGTCTGGTTTGGATGCACATTACAAGTAACCTTGTTGAGAAGAAGTCAAACCTTCACTCTGCAAGTGACATGATACTCTATGTGGAAAACACAAAAGACTCTAATAAAAAACTGCTAGAACTGATATATGAATTCAGCAAAGTCACAGGATATAAAATCAATGTACATAAATCTGGCATTTCTGTACGCCAATAATGAAATAGCAGAAAGAGAAATCAAGGGATTAATCCCATTTACAACTGCACCAAAAACCATAAAATACCTAGAAATAAACATACCCAAAGAGGTAAAATATCTATACACTGAGAACTGTAGACAGCTTATGAAAGAAATTGAAGAAGGCACAGAGAAATGGAAAAATATTCCATGCTTAGGGACTGGAAGAACAAATATTAAAATGTCTATACTACCCAAAGTAATCTACATATTCAATGCAATCCCTATCAAAATTATAGCAGCATTCTTCACAAAGCTAAAACAAACAATTCTAAAATTTTTATGGAACCAGAAAAGACCCTGAATAGCCAAAGTAATGTTAAAAAAAAAATCAAAGCTGAAGGCATCACAGTTCTGGACTTCAAGCTGTATTATGAAGCTGTAATCATCAAGACACTATGGTACCAGCAAAAAAACAGACACATAGATCAATGGAACAGAATAGAGAACCCAGAAATGGACCCAAAAATATATGGCCAACTAATCTTTGACAAAGCAAGAAAGAATATCCAATGGAAAAAAGACAGTCTCTTCAGCATAATCGTTTTGGGAAAACTGGACAGACATGTAGAAGAATGAACCTGGACCACTTTCTTACACCATACACAAATAATAAACTCAAAATGGATGCAAGACCTAAACATAAGACAGGAAGCCATCAAAATCCTAGAGGAGAAAACAGGCAACAACTTCTTTGCAGTAACTTAGCTGCAGTAACTTCTTACTTGACATGTCTCAAGAGGCAAGGGAAACAAAAGCAAAAATGAACTATTGGAACCTCATCAAGATAAAAAGCTTCTGCACAGTGAAGGAAACAACAAAACTAAAAGTCAACTGACAGAATGGGAGAAGATATTTGCAAATGACATATCAGATAAAGGGTTAGTGTCCAAAATCTATAAAGAACTTATCAACTCAACACCCAAAAAACAAATAATCCAATGAAGAAATGGACAAAAGACATGAATAGACACCTTTCCAAAGAAGATATCCAGATGGCCAATAGACACATGAAAAAATGCTCAACATCATTCATCATCAGGGAAATACAAATCAAAAGCACAATGAGATACCACCTCACACCTGTCAGAATGGCTAACATTAACAACTCAGGCAACAACAGATGTTGGTGAGAATGCAGAGAAAGAGGATCTCTTTTGCATTGTTGGTGGCAATGCAAGCTGGTGCAGCCACTCTGGAAAACAGTATGGAGTTTCCTCAAAAAGCTAAAAATAGAACTACCCTACGACCTAGCAATTGGACTACTAGGTATTTATCCAAAGGATACAGGGGTGCTGTTTCGAAGGGGCACATGCGCTGCAAAGTTTATAGCAGCACTATCAACAACAGCCAAAGTATGGAAAGAGACCAAATGTCCATCAACTGATGAATGGATAAAGAAGATGTGACTATTCTTCCATTCCATACAGTGGAATATTATTCAGCAATCAAAAAGAATGAAGTCTTGCCCTTTGCAACAATGTGGATGGAACTAGTGTATTATGCTAAGCAAAATAAGTCACTCAGAGAAGGACAAATATCATACGATTTCACTCATGTGTGGAATTTAAGTTACAAAACAGGTGAACATAAGGGAAGAAAAATAATATAAAAATAGAGAGGAAGACAAACCATAAGAGACTCTTAAATACAGGGAACAAACTGAGGGTTGCTGGCAGGGTGTTGGGTGGGGGAAAGGGCTAAAGGGGTGAGGGGCATTGAGAACATTTTGTGGGATGACCACTGGGTGTCATATGTAAGTGATGAATCACAGAATTCTAGTCCTGAAATTATTATTACACTATATGTTAAGTAACTTGGATTTTAATTAATTAATTAATTAAATGGAACAAAGAACAACTGGAGGCCTTTCAACAACTGAAAACTAAAAACAAAACAAAAAAATAGTGTCCGACTTTGGCTCAGGTCATGGTCTCACCATTTATGATTTTCAGCCCCCGAAATGGGCTCTCTGCTGTCAGTGCAGGGCCTGCTCTGAATCTTCTGTCCCCCTCTCTCTCTGCCCCTCCCCCCTTTCAAAAATAAACATACATTTAAAAAAAACATTTTTGAGCTTTGGGCCAAAGCCCTTAATAGACACTTTACCAGAGAAGATATACACATGACAAATAGGCATATGTAAATATGCTCCACCTCATGTCATCAGGGAAATGCAAATTAAAACGACAATGAGATGCCACTACACACCTATCAGAATGGTCATAATGTGGAACACTATAAGGCCAAGTGCTGGTGAGGATGTGAAACAATAGGAACTTGCATTGCTGGTGGGAATGTAAAGTGGTATTTTCACTTTAAGAGAGAGTTCGGTGGTTTCTTCAAAACTAAACACAGTCTACCATTCAATCTAGCAATTACATTCCTTAGTATTTTCCCAAAGGATTTGAAAATTTATGTCCACACAAAACCCTTCACATAGATGTGTATAGCAGCTCTATTCATGATTGCCAAAACCGATGAATGGATAAGTTAACTGTGGTACATCCAGATGATGGAATGTTATTCAGTGCTAAAAAAAGAAATGAGCTATTAAGCCATGAAAAGATACACGGGAAATTCAAATGTATATTACTAACTGAAAGAAGTCAATCTGAAAATGCTATATACTATATAATTGAACCATATGACATTCTGGAAAAGGCAAACTATAGAGACAGAAAAAAAATTAGTGGTTACCAGGGGAGAGATAAATAGGTGGAACACTGAGGATTTTTAGGGCAGTGAAAATACTCTGTATGGTACTACAGTTGAGCCTTGAGCAACACAGGCTTGAACGGTCCCACCCATAAGTGGATTTTTTAAAGTATAGTACAGTGCATGTATTTTATCTTATGATTTCCTTAATATTTTCTTTTCTCTAGCTCATTTTATTGTAAGAATACAGTATATAGTACATATAAAATACAAAATCTGTATTAATCAACTTCATGTGAGTGGTAAGGCTTCTTCTGGTCAATAGTAGGCTCTTAGTAATGAAGTTTTTGGAGAGTCAAAAGTTATATGTGGATTTCTGCAAGGGATTGGCACCAAAGCCCTACATTGTTCAGGAGTCAGCTGTAGAATGATAGCTACACGTCATTGTACATTTGTCCAAATCCACAGAATGTGCAGCACCAAGAGACAACCCTAAGGTAAACCAAGGACCTTGGGTAATTATTAATGTATACCTGTAGGTTCATCAGTTGTAACAGACGTGTTGCACCACTCTGGTTGGGGATGCGGATAATGGGGAGGTTATGCAGGTGTGAGGACGAGGGAACACACGAAATCTTGGTACCTTCTTATCAATTTTGTATAAACTTAAAACTGCTCTAAAATAACGAAGTCTTTAAAAAATAAAGTCTACTCCCTCTGTCTCAAAAATAAATAAACATTTTTTTAAAAATTAAAAAAAAGGCGGGCGCCTGGTGGCTCAGTCGGTTAAGCATCTGACTTCAGCTCAGGTCATGATCTCAGGGTTTGTGGGTCGGAGCCCCGCATTGGGCTCTGTGCTGACGGCTCAGAGCCTGGAGCCAGTTTCGGATTCTGTGTCTCCCTCTTTCTCTGCCCCTCCCCCACTAGAGCTCTGTCTCCCTCTGTCTCAAAAATAAACATTTAAAAAATTTTTTAATAAAGTCTACTAAAAATAATTTATAAAACACTATCAAACTTATCATTATAATCTCCTTTCTATCTGTCGCAAATTACCATCAGGGATTCCATTTTACTTCATTACACTTTTTTTTTTTTTTAAATCAAATGTGATTTCAGTGAAACTAAGAGAGCTAGGCTTTGAGGTAAGAAATTTATAAAATTAATTTCATCACACATTATTAATGTTTAATCCTTGTTTTGAATATTCATAGATATAGTGTATGACATACAGGGGTTAAAAAGCTGCAGTAATCTTTGTGTGAAGAATTTTAGAATTATTAGTTATTCTCTGAGAAGATACCTCACTCCCCTTTACTTTCTTTCAATCACACTCTCAGGAAAGCTTCATTTATAAAAGTAGCAAATTGTATCTTAATGAAATATTAGTTTCATACCCTCACAAAACTCATAACCTGACTCTGTCTACAATTCCCATTTTTAGACTCACCTTTGGGTTAAGGCTGTTACTACAATGTAGGCAACAGAAATAAAGCCCCATTATGTTTCAAAATGAAAACATAAAAGATTAACTTTTTTGATGGGCATTTTTCTACAATGTATTGCTCACATTCCTACATTCTTAGGGTATGTAGAACATAATGACAAGTGTTCTTAGTTATCTGTAATCATTACCATTATGTATTATTGTGCCATTTGGTATAATATTCTCAGGGCCTAATGAAGTAGAAGTATAGGGTTTTATGGATTTACTTGTAGGCATATTTAATAGCAACCATTTAACTTGTACAAATTTCATGTCTGTTTTTTATGTATTTTTTTCTTCTTTTTCTTTTTCTAATTACATTTTACTTCTTACTACTTTTAGCCAATCTTATAAAATTACATTTAATAGGCTGTAAATAAGGATCTGAGAGTTTCTGCTAGGAATAATAATTATGAGTTTGAGCATATAGTTTTAGAGTTTTTGTTTGGCAACTGAGATGCCTCTTGGTCTCAATTGTCTTTTATATGATGGAAATCACCCAATGAGTGACAGCTGGAAATGTGAATGTTATGTTTCAGTTTACTAATAACTTTATGAGTATTCCTAAAGGATTGGTAAGCTTTCCCTCTTCTATGACAAAATATTTCAAGAATGTCAAAAATACCAAAAAATATTTTTAAATTTATTTTTAATATGTGCATATATGCCAAACAGATTATATAAAATATTGACATTTTCCTATATTAAGAATTTTTGTTAAGGGCACCTGGGTGGCTCAGTCAGTTAAGTGTCTGACTCTTGGTTTCAGCTTAGGTCATAATCTCACCATTCGTGAGTTCAAGCCCTGCATCAGGCTCTGTGCTGACAGTGCAGAACCTCCTTGGGATTCTCTCTCTCTCCCTCCCTCTCTCTCTCTGCCCCTCCTGCACTCTCTCTCTCTCTCTCTCTCTCAAAATAAATAAATAAACTTTCAAAAAAGAATTTTTGTTAAAGAAATAAAATGCATGAAGACAATTGAGGTTTTTTATATTATCACAGATTCCCTTCTCCTTCTTTCTCAGATGCAACCACTTGCCTGAAGATGATGGGTATCCTTTCTGTCCAAGGTTTATGCATTCACAGTGCACATGTATTAATAACTCATTTATGTAATATACTGTTGTATATTTTTTAAATTTTAAATAAGTAGTGTCATACTTATGTAGCATTCTGCAATGTGTTTTCATTCAAACTTTTTCAAGGTTGGCCTATATAATTCATGGAGTTCTAGTTCATTAATTTTAAATACTATGCAATATTCCATTGTATAACTAACACAATTTACATGAATTTTTCACTCTTTTAAACAGGATTGCTATAAACATTCCCTTGCATATTTCATTATGTATATTACATCTTATATGCGTGTTGGAGAATTTCTCCAGGGTGTATAGCAGGCATTAGAATAGCTAGGTTACAGAATATACACATCTTCACATTTACTAGATGTGGCGAAGCACCCTCAGGTAGTGGCAACTTCTATTTACTCCAGCAACGCCACGGTGGTCCCATTATCTCAATTCCTTACTAACTCTTGATTTTGCCAAATTTAAACTTTTTTTTGCCATTTTTGTTTTTGTTTTGTTTTTGTTTTGTTTTTCATGAGTGAGGGCATGCCAGAGAGAGAGGGAGAGAGAGAATCCCAAGCAGTCTCCTTGCTGTCAGCGCAGAGCCCAATGCAGGGCTCGAACCCACAAACTGTAAGATCATGACCTGAGCCTAAGTCAGATGCTTAACTGACTGAGCCACATAGGTGCCCCATTATAGTTGTTTTAATTTGTATTTCCATCATTATCAGGGAAGTAAAACATTTTTCTTATATTTACTGGACGTTCAGGTTTTGGTTTCTGTAAACTGCACATTCATATCCTTTGCTCATTTTCCTATTACATTTTTGAATTTTTCATATTCATTTGTAGTTATATTTATATATTGAAATACCAATCATTGGCCAGTTATTTGTGTTACAATGGTCTTTTCCTAGCCAATGGTTTGTTTTTTAAATTTATTTATGGCAAATTTTATTTCACACAAAACATTCTCGTTCTTGAATTTAAAGGAATTGAATATATTAGTCTTCTGCTTTTTGTTTCTTAATGAAATGTTTTTACCCCAATGTCTTAGAGATGTTCTTTCAGCTGGGATTTATCTGTGCGCATTGTGTGACACAGATATCTCACTTTGTTTTTTCACACAAAGAATCTACTTAGATCTCTTTTGGAATCATCGACATCTTTTGGATATTGAGTTTTCATTGGTGTTAAATATTCATTTTTTGGATAAAAGTGTGGTTATGTTTCACCCTTCCTTTTAGAGGTTAGTTCTTTGGATAAAGTGACCTTTCATCCGTCAACTCAATATCTATTAACCATATTGTTGTTGTAACTATTGTTAGTGATAGTAACAAGCTATGCTGAGTTGGAATGCAACAGTCCTCATTTGTTCAGAGTAAGCATCACACTTGTTCATGTGCAAGAGCAATGACTAGTCCATGGAGCAAATTAACAGAGCTACAGTAAATAATAATGATTAGTTATTATGTGCCAGGCATTATACTTAATATTTTACTTGAATTAAGTGATTCAATCCTCATAAATATTCCTTGGGATAAATTGTTATTATCCTTGTTTTCCAGAGGATGCAGAAGAGGTTTAATAACAGTCTGAGCCATTGTCAGTTTTGACCACAATCAAAAGCCTATTTATCCCAAAGTCTTCACTGTTTCTTAGGGAGGTGGTTATTGTGAAAACAGCAGGAAAGAGAAGTATCTACCCAAATTATTTGGCTTTTGTTGTGATTCTTCACCAAAGAATTATTAAGTTGCACCACAGCCTAATGTTTGCCTTCCCTTGAGAATAATTATTAGTATTTCTAGGATAAGACACGTTGTTAGTTTTTTGGTTTTTCTTTTAAAATCAAAGCAGCAAGCCCTAATCAATCCAATAATTGACAGAAAGGACCAGTTGATGGGAGAGATTTTTAAATATGGCTGTAATAACATAACATATCGAGAAGTTGAATCACTATGTTGTGCATCTGAAAATAATGGAGTATTATGTGTCAACTATACTCAAAAAATAAAAACAAAAAAATAATACAGACGGCTCTTTCATAAGTGAAGAACAGACGCATATAGAAGAAAACTGCAATAGATATTTCATCACCGTGTGAAATATTCTAAAAATATTCAGGGCAAGGAAGAATGATAAACCAGTGTTTGGCTGAAACCATGCAGAAAATAAAGAAATCTAAAATCACATGAGATGTTAACTCAGAGTAGTTCCATCTCTCCACTTGGAGAATTCCCTAGTAATGTTAGTGTAGCTGCTTTTGTCCAGCTATTAACTGAAAGCATTCTGTTGCTCATTAGTGAAGAAACATATGGAGTCCCCAGCAAAATATAAAGGAGTTATAAGCTAAATAACGTTTTAAAACATGCTATGTAGTAAAATTACGGCTTTAGATTTTTCTAGTAATGGGTAGTAGTCCAAATCAATACAATAACATTCTATAAAACATACTGTTAAATAGTTTACTTAACTCTTAGAGAAGAAAAGGTAGGAAAGACATTTTCCACAGTAAACATTAAAAAGTCTTTGTAAACCAGTTTCTTGTCATTTCAACAAGTATTTTTTTTGAGAGCTTGCTTTGACCCTTGTATTGTACTAACCAAAAATACCAAGATTAAAAACTTAATTATCCTTACCCTTAAAGAAATTGTCATCTTGATTAGTGGGCCATTAGTGGCCATCACTTAGCTATATCCTGAGAGCATAGACTAAAGACAGATAAAGTTTGATGGTAGACTGACTGCAAAAATGGCCCAAACATTCTATTCTCTGTAATCATGACTTTTGCAATATGACTTTATAGGTCCTCCCATTAAGAGATGAGTCTGGCCTTGTTATTTGCTAATAAAATGTGATAGAAATGATAGCATATCAGTTCCTCATTTAGGCCATAAGAAACTTCTGCTCCCTAAAGCCCTGCCACACCCATGAGAACAAGACTGGAATAGTCTAGGTCAGCCAGCCTGCATCATTGATTAGCTAGCTGACCACGGAATGAATTAGGTGGAGCAAACATATTTGAGATCAACTTATGTTGCTCCAGATCGCCAATACTGCCCAGCTTACCCACAGCTCATGAGAAGTAATAACTGATTATTGTTTTAAGGCTCAAAATGTAAGACACTAGGTTTTGAGGTGGTTTGTTTTATAGAAGTAGCTAACTGATAGAAATACGCAAAATATTTATGTGGCTGGAGTATGGCTCTAGAAAGTCAAGTCCTTCCGGAGCAATTCAGGAAGTTTAGGCAACTGAATGTTCCTTGGCAGGTATTTGGTGGGGAAATATGGAAATGAAGACAGTTGAGGAATTATCAAGTCAAACTTGACCAACTTCACAAGATTTTCAAAGTCAGGGCCTCTATACAGCTGTTGCCAGGCTTCTAAATGTCTTCTTTTATGCTTCTGACAGTCAGTGTTTAGGCTCAAAATCTAGTGTCAAAAGACCATAGAATGTGAGAGCTAATAGAAACTTCAGAGATTTCATACCCTCATTTTGCAAATAAATAAGAATAGAGACCCAAAAGTGATCAATGACCTGTCCTAAGTCACACAGATAACTTTCACCTCTCACTCTTATTTGTCACTCACAGTTAGTTACAATTGTCAGTGTTCTATGGATTGGTGCCTCTTTTTCACTGCTTCCTTCAAAGTTTATGGCTTTATCGCTCGGTATTTGATTTACTTCAATGGCCTATTTCTTGATATTTCTTCTTATTGCAGTGTTTCATAATAAGAGCACCACTGGCATTTTAGGTAGGAAAATTCTTCACTGTGGGAGACTGCCTTGTGTCTTGCTAGACATTTTGTCTCCTTGATCCCAAGGTAACAAGTGGTATGTTATGTGAGTTTTGCCACACCTAAAAATAAAAGTTAAAAAAAATACCCCTACATAGTTACAGTTATACCCCTCTCTCACTGACACTATGGAGGGTGTACTAAGCCACTACAAAGACTCTTGAGAAACCCTTTGGAAATTACTCCTCCTAGAGCCTTCCCTGGTGAATCTAGCCCATTTTATTCTTTGAATTTTCTGACCATAGCAATAATTGACCTTTATTATATTTATTCATAACTTCAAATTGTTAGTATCACATAATCTGATATTTTATACATTTTGTTTCATTAAATGGCTATTATGGATAAGCTCTGTGTTCTGGGCTAGACCTTAAACTGCTTGGGCTTTTGCCTTTCTCATAGCACCTTGCTCAGTAGTAGGTCTGTGGTTTATATTCTACATATACTTGTTGATCAGTTGACTATTGGACACTTGACTGGAGAGCAACAGAAAGCTACTAGAGTTGCGGTTACTTTGAAATTAAATGTTGCATTGTGCACTTTACTTAGCCTTTCTCTGCATTGTCTAGTGTACTACAGCACTGTGAGCTGCTGTCCTCCTACAGACTACAAAAATACACCATTGTCCTGTGGATTTTGAGTCTTGCTGCCTAGTTTTATGGAAAATAGTAAAGACCTCTTTAAGTCTGAGCTCCCTTTATCCATGTAACACACAGGATGGCTTTTAAATCCAGGGCATTGTCTAGGCCCTCCTGGAGGAAGCCTCCCTTCAGTTGTCACATTCACCAATAATGCCAGACCTTTCCCACCTGTTTGTGTTGGCCTTTTCATTTACCATTCTTTGGAACCATTTCAAACTTACTGTCAAATAATAACCTGCCATCACGTAACTGTGTACCTTATGGCTGTCTTCCCTCCTGCACTCTCTTCCTCCTCATGTAACTCTCCTCACCCACTCCAATCCCTAAACTAGACATTACTGAAAAAGATCCATGAGGTTTTCCAGCATTCAGCATTTCTCTGTCCCCAACAATTCATTTTAAGAATCATAATGCATTTAATCTTTCTAAATTTCTCTGACCTTAGGCTTTCATGCAGGAATAAACACCATGCTCAGTTTGTCAGAGTAAGTAGTAGAGTGGGGAAAAAAGAACCTTTGCAGTTTGGTACAGGGAAATGGAACCCTGAAAATCTATTTGAGGCATAATCATCTGACAATTGTTCATGCCCCGGATGGAGCAAATCAGATTTATTATGCTCAAAAAACACCTTCAATTTTGATAGAGTTTCTATACAAGAAAAACAGTCATTTCATGCTGATATTACTTCTTATATTTTTGTTCAATTTTAACAGCCTATGCAAGAGCAATAACCTAATTAGTTTCCCCCCTAATTTTTGCCCTTCATATTCGTTCGGAGGTCATAAACCCTACAAGTCATTGATGACCATCTTGACTGATTTTATTTAGTAGAGTTTTAGGTGGGCTCCATGATTTTGGCTCACACTGGAGATGAATTATACAGGTCCTGTTTTCAGCATAAGGCTGCGATTCCAAGTGTTAACTTGAACGTCTGTTGATTTTGATATCTGCCTACCCAGAAGGCGTGTGGTTCTCTTCTGAAGAACTCATGTTAAATGTTAATTGGCTCCTTAGGGGAGTCTTCTTTGTGAAAATAGAAGATAATTTGTACTTTGTGCTAAACATTTTTCTCCATTGATTTTGGCATAGAGCTGATGGGAAATGTAATGTTTCCTTTAGCCACAGGGAAGCAATGAGGCTGGAAGCGTGGGTAGAGGGCTTTATTTACCTGTTTCCTCAATGTACCTTTCTTTCCAAGGCAATGTTTCAGGGTAGAGAATGTCCTCTTTGAGCACAAATACTGGTAATGCATTTCTCAGGGCAATATAGTTAGCAAGGTCCAAATCCACTTTTGTTAGGGCAGTTTTGGAATGTTTCAAAGCAGTCCTGCAATGTCATAAAGTCTTATATTTCAATGCTCCATTAAGAAAAGGTGGCTATTAGGTCACGATCTCGCGGTCCGGTCCGCGAGTTCGAGCCCCGCGTCAGGCTCTGGGCTGATGGCTCGGAGCCTGGAGCCTGTTTCCGATTCTGTGTCTCCCTCTCTCTCTATGCCCCTCCCCCGTTCATGCTCTGTCTCTCTCTGTCCCAAAAATAAAAATAAAAAACGTTGAAAAAAAAAAATTTAAGAAAAGGTGGCTATTAATGTAACGGAGAAAGAGGCAGGTGTGCTTGGCACACTTGTATGTTTTCTAATATGTGATCTGAACAGATGGCGAGGAATGTGTAGAAATCCTGATGTCTCCTGGTCTTCTGACAAGTTGATCTCTGTGCTGCAGTGTGAACAAGAGTGGACAACTCTTCAAAGGAAGACCAGTTGTTATGTTGGCAACTCTGTCAATAAAATGATCCTGCTCAACCTAAGTCCAAATCTGCCAGGGACTAAGGTTTAAAGAATTCTATTCACTTCAAGAATTGGTAGTCCTTGTACTGCTAATGTCATTATTTTAAAATTAGGGATTCATGGTCTTCCTCCTCTAGGTGTGTGGTGCCCTATAAAGTTGCCCAACACTACAGGAAACAGACCTACCTCTGCTTCATAGGCATCATCAGTTAACCCTTTACTTAGTGTTTTTGAGTTTCCTGGGAGAATTACAACATAGCTTTAAAATGTGTGAGCTGGGGGCGCCTGGGTGGCGCAGTCGGTTAAGCGTCTTCAGCCAGGTCACGATCTCGCGGTCCGTGAGTTCGAGCCCCACATCAGGCTCTGGGCTGATGGCTCGGAGCCTGGAGCCTGGAACCTGTTTCCGATTCTGTGTCTCCCTCTCTCTCTGCCCCTCCCCCATTCATGCTCTGTCTCTCTCTGTCCCAAAAATAAAAATAAAAAACGTTGAAAAAAAAAAATTAAAAAATAAATAAATAAATAAAATGTGTGAGCTGTGAATTCATCTGTGTGATTACCAAACCATAAACCATTTGGTGGTAGTTCTACAAGTCCAACATGGGCAGAGACTGCAAACACATGTTTATGTTCTCTATCTTTGTGGTATTTAGATTCAAAGTGATTCACATAAAGTCAAAATGATCCTCCTCAGATGAGAAGGTGGTGATTATTCCTTTGACAGAGAGAGAGAGAGAGAGAGAGAGAGAGAGAGAGACCTTGGATCATCTGGAAACTCTTGGTGAAGGGTATACATGCTTGGAGGTCAGGCCAGCTTCAGTTACAGCTGGTCTTTGTGTCATCTACACATTAGGCTCATGTATAAGCTTTTATTCAAATTAGGAATCCGAAAAGTTAAATCCATGACAAAAAGCTAAAAAACTACTTTTTAGCATATTACAGTTGGCAAAATTAATTTTTGATGCCATGTCTCACTTCCACCCCCTTTCTATGTCCTTATTTTCTTGATTTTATTCCAGTCAATCAATCAATCAATCAAGCCTCTGTGGCCTCCTTTTAGAAAGCTTAAATTGAAGTAGGAATAGAAGATGGCACCATCTATGGCTCAGAACCCTTTTTTTTTTTTTGCAAGACCCTTCTCACTACTCCATTATCTTCTCTCTTTCTCTACTTTTCTCACTTTGACTTCTACTTTGATCTTTACTCTGCTTTCATCTAACATTTTCTTTCCTTCCTTCTTTCTTATTCTTTTCTTTCTTCTCTCTCTCTCTCTCTCTCTCTCTCTCTTCCTCTGTCCCTCTCTCTCCCTCCCTCTCTCCTTCCTCCACCTCCTCCCCCACCTCCTTATCCTCCTCCTCTAATTCTTATTTCAAGTGGAACTATAGAAGATTGTGAGGCAGAGAACAGGAGTCAGAGAAAAAACTGCATGTCTGTGATATAGATACAGTTATTCTTTCCTTGTTTTCTGTGTCCTAATTTGTTCACCTTTTACTGGATCTTAGTTCTTTCTCTTAAAAATATGCGCAGAATTCTTTAGAGCAAAGCAAAGAGCAGCTTTAGCTGCAGAAAACCTGGGACGCTGGGTCTTCTAAAGCTCTGCCATGCTTTTCCAGGCATGTCTCCTCCACTCCCTTAAAGCACTTGGCCCTGCCCCAGGCGTGCTCCACCTCGCTGCTGTACATCACACAGAAAAAGCAAATTCTCAGTGGATATGGAACAGGGGTTGACAAATTTTCTCCATAAAGAGCCAAATAGTAAATATTTTAGGCTTTGCAGACCATCTATGGTTTCTGTTGCAACTACTCAACTCCAGCAGTTGGGCCACAATATCTGCCAAAAGCAATACATAAATGAATGGGCATGGCTGTGTTCCAATAAAACTATATTCATGTACACTGAAGTTTGAATTTCAAATAATTTTCATGTGTCGGAAAATATTCTTCTTCTTTTCGTTTCCCTCAACCATTTACAAGTATAAAAAGTAGTCGTACCTGGTAGGCTGAACAACAACAAAAAAACCACCAGGCTGTGAGCCAGATTTGGCCTGAGAATTATAATTTGCAGACACCTAATATAAAGGATAAATTCACAGAGACTGGGAATTTTATGTGAATGGCATGAAGTTTAAACTACTTCTATTTTGGCACAAGTCATGCTCTTAGGTTGGGCTCTTGTGATATATCTTAAGATCTCCTTATGTCATCCAATTATCTCAAATTGTAATAGAGGAGAGACAAGTATTCCATCTTGAAAAACCTGAAAATCATTCAGGAAGTCAGGTTTTGGAGCATTATGATCCATACCTGTCACCTTTTACATTCTCATGACCACAGGTGGTCTCCCCCTGTGGTGTGTTTTCCTTCTGCATTTACCTCCATCTGAAAGGAACCCAGAAACGGTTGCTACCTAAATGATGACACTCCCCTCTAAGCATCATACCTTAAAGAAGGGGAGCAGCAAGGTTGGGGAAAAATCACGTGAAGGGAAGAAAAGATTTTTACCCCCTGATGGAGGTTTCCATAGCCAAAACCAATACAGCCATGACCCAAATCTAAATGGGGATAGGAAGTTCAAAAGTTGACTCCAGTGACCTCTAGGTATATTTGTACAATACCCCACTCTCCTCCTCTCCTTTGGGTAAAAACTGTCTTCCAAGAAGAATAAGATTCCCAGGGTGTGCCCTTTTTTGACAGTCACTGGCCAAGACTGTTTTTTGATGTGGGAAACAAAGGCAAATGAAAATTAAATTTCCTTACTGCCTACAGCCCACTGACAAATCCTTGAGACAGGAAGAGTAACCTTCTTTTGGGAGCTCACTGCTTCCATGTTAACACTTTGCTAAGGGCAAAAGGGAACCTTAGCTTAACATTATCCCAACCTCCCACAGTCTTTTAAGTCTACTTTAAATTTTTACATATAAAAATTCCTTTGGAAACTTCCTTTATCTCTACCCCCCCCCCAAGATATATGTTAATAATCATATTCCAAGCATATGGCCCCTGATATAAATCTGAAGGGTCTCAGGACTGAGGTTTTACTAGACAGTAATACATGATCTTTTCTTGACAACAGCTAGTCCCCCAAGGTCTTGGAAATCTTGCTTCTAAAATTTCTTAGAGACTTACAGTATCCCTAAACCCCTTCCAACTGAAGGTTGGAAGGTATGTATATTATATACTGAAGGTATATATTCAGTCACCCATCACAACCCCAGTGCAGCTCTTTCTGCCCACAGGTCCTGTCCCTGTGTTTTAACAAAATCAGCTTCCTTTTTTTTTTACCAAAGATGTCTCAGGAATTCTATCTTGGCCATTGGCTCCATACCTCAATACTTCAAACCACAACACTTTTCACCTGCACTTGCCTTTGATCTCTTCAAGAAAAATACAAAGGACCTGGACAAAAGATTAAAAGACATTGGCTTCCTGCGAGGTTTTCACCAACTTTGTTGCTCTCAGACTGAAGTCTAGCATCTATATCCAAGCAACAAAACAACTGCATCATTTGAACAGCAGAAAATTGAGTAGGAAAATTGAATTCTTTTTTTTTTAATTTTTTTTTAACGTTTATTTATTTTTGAGACAGAGAGAGACAGAGCATGAACAGGGGAGGGGCAGAGAGAGAGGGAGACACAGAATCTGAAACAGGCTCCAGGCTCTGAGCTGTCAGCACAGAGCCCGACGCGGGGCTCGAACCCACGGACCGTGAGATCATGACCTGAGCCAAAGTCGGACGCTTAACCGACCAAGCCACCCAGGCGCCCCGGAAAATTGAATTCTGAAGCTGAAGGACAAAGTATAGAATCAAAGGCCCTTGCTTATAAATGAGTCCTGTTCAATCTTGCTTTTTCATTTATCTTCTTTTTTATTGTTGTCAGACTATTTTCCCCAACTAGATATTCATATTGGGAAGTTCTGCTTAATCAATTTGTTATCTAGAAGGGAAAAAATGTACAACTTGAAGAAGCGGTGGGTTTTCAAAGAAATGAAAAGAACCATTTGTTGCAATGACTTGTAAAAACCCTGTGGCAAAGATCTTGTGTTCGTACAAACAGCTCTAGACTTATAAGTGGATTGTGAGCCAAAAGTTTGTTTGTAAGTCATTTGTTTATAACTTGGAAGGCATTTGCCTATCGGAACGGTGTTGTAGGTGGTGGCTGAACACCAGCATTTAGTTACCACAGCTTGTGTAATACACCGTCTTACATTTGAAATGGTAAAATAACAGGGCTTGAGGCTCTCAGACTGAAGTATGCAGAGACATGGCAATGAATACTTCTGGCCATGGAATAAACATGGTGCATCTCTCTGATATGTTCATTTTGTTATAAAATTTAGGGAAGTATCCCTTCTGAATTAAAAATAGGTAATGCAGGGGTGTCTTAAGTACCTCAGTCTTAATTTCTGCTCAAGTCATGATCTCACAGTCGTGAAATCGTGAAATGGAACCTCCAGTTGGGGTCTGTGCTGGGCGTGAAGTCTACTTAAGATTCTCTCTCCCTCTGCCCTTCCCCCACTCATGCTCATGCTCTTTCTCTCAAAAAAAAAAATAGGTAATGCATAATTTATCGAATAAAATATAAAATCCCTGAAAAATGTAAAGATAAAGGACAAGACTCAAGAATATTTTGTGCTTGTAGCTTGAAGCTTTGGTCCAAATCCCCAGGCTTCCTTAATTTCCC
The DNA here is from genome assembly GCF_028018385.1 of Neofelis nebulosa. Classification (NCBI taxonomy): domain Eukaryota; kingdom Metazoa; phylum Chordata; class Mammalia; order Carnivora; family Felidae; genus Neofelis; species Neofelis nebulosa. The sequence continues at coordinate 34,533,733 of NC_080782.1, read as the reverse complement.
TATTATGCAAACTGGAGATGTGAGAGAAGCAAAGCAGGTCAGCATTCCAGCTCCACCTTTGTCTGCAGCATGGCAGCTTCTAGAAGTAGACCCCAGTGGCTCCAGCCAGGCAAGGACAATAAATGAAACTCACTTTATCTAAAATGTAAATTACCATCTTGCTGGCGTAGAAGGAAATAAAGTACCAAAAGTGACTGGAGGAGACAAAGGAGTCTTGACCACTTCATGCAAGGTGGATCCTAGACTGGATTGTGGAATGGGAAAAGGACATTAATGGAAAAACTGGTGAAATTCTTTTTTTTAAGTTTATTTATTTTGAGAAAGAAAGAGGAACAAAGCGGGGAGGGGCAGAGAGAGGGAGAGAGAGAATCCCAAGCAGGCCCTGCTCTGTCAGAGCAGAGCCCGACACAGGGCTCGAACCCATAAACTGTGAGATTAGGATCTGAGCCAAAGTTGGACACTTAATCCGCTGAGCCACCAGGCACCCTAAAACTGTTGAAATCCTACTAAAGACCAGAAATTAGTTCAACTATTGTAACAATGGTGGAATGTCAAAGAAGAGTAGTGGGGAAGTCAGAAGCACATGCTAAAAATTAAACTGCTAAAAACAGTGCTCATATCAATCTCAGTCTTTTTCCTTAAACATCCTTTTATTAATTAATAAGATAAGGGGATATCCTGATAATTGTTTCCACATCTGTTATCTCTAGAGATAGGAATGGTGAAGCAAGCCTGGGGCTTAGTGTAAAAAGAGCTTCCTTCAGATGGTTCACACATCTGAACTGGACAGTTCATGGAAATGGATCAAGTTTTCCAGACTCTACTATGGCTGGGAAAGTTTGGGGTGAGACAGAGCTTTCCTGGGAGACTTCTTGGTTAACTTTCTAAGTCAGAGGCCTTGTTCCAAGACAGTTGACTTGAAAGCCTGCCCCTGCTCCCAAGGCATTGGTGGATCCAGGAGTATTTCCTTCTCACTGGGATTAATCCAAGATTTAGTATCATTTTGGCATAGTGTCCAATTCCCCAAGCCCTTAAAAACTTCATGCCATCCATGAATGGAAAAGACCTGTTATATTAGCCTGACAGATACACTGTCAATATAATTAGTACTATTGAATTTCTTTCTCCTTTAGGAGGGAATAGGAAAGACAAAGCAGAAAAAGAACTAGTCATGTAAAATGAAAAGGCAGATGCGGGGGGATGCCAATTAAAGAGAAGGGAAAAAAAGAGACTACGGCAGCAGGTACAAACTCAGTGACTGCAGTTTTGCTGCTCCCCTGTGGAAGCACAAATAGAAGTTTGGAGGTTAGTATCATGAGATCTCCCTAAACTACAGACACACATGTGCACATGCACACATGCATGTGTGCACATTTAATGGGACTTATTCTGACCTATGCTTACTTTAATTCCAGAGAGCAGAGTCTAGGGAGGGTGTCAAGGGCAGGGTGGAGGGAAGAGTAAGGGATGCTCACGATTCTTAAGGTAAGTGTAAGGGACAGAAAGAAAACTCTGCATGTAGCATGGAAGGCTTCCTCTAGTACACACTTATGCCTAAGGATGTTCTTTATGTCTCCAACTATTTGAGAACAAACAAAAATTACTCCCAGAGGTGTTCTAAACCATGCATGGATCATAAAAAAAGCACTTCTCCACTTTATTGTTCTATTGCTGGTTTCTGAGGTCTGCAGAGCATTTAGTGAGACTTTGAAGTCTCCAAGAAAATGCCTTTCTCTGCAGAGAAAATATCCCCTGTCCCAATATGCCCCAGTCCAGCCATCCAAAGGGGGAATTAATTATAAATGGCTTCACTGAAACCGAGACATACTTATGTATTGTTGTAAGAGGGGTTTTTCCTTAATATTTAAGTTTTTATTTTTTAAAATGTTTGAACTTAAAGAAAAGTTGCAAAAATAGCACAGAAATTTCCCACATACCCTTCACTGAGGTATTCCCAGTGTTAACATCTTACACGACCATGATACAATGATCAAAACAAAAAAATTAACATTGGTACAATATTGTAGATAATCCACAGACTTTACTCGGATTTTCTTAGCTTCTCCCCTGATGTCCTTTTCCTATTTCAGGATCCAATCCAGGATCCCGTGTTTGAGTTAACTGTCATGGCTCCATAGTCTCCTTTACTATGTGATAGTTCCTCAGTCTTTCCTTTTCTTTCATGACCTTGACACTTTTGAGGAGTACTGATCAGTACTGAAGTTATGCATTTTGATCAAGAGTACCCTTCTTGGAGCATCATTTTGGGAGTTTATGATGTCAGTATGTTTTATTATTAATGATGCTAACCTAGTTAAGGCGGTATCTGCCAGGACTCCCCACTGTAAATTTACTATTTTTCCTTTTATAATTAGTTAATATAGTATAGTGAGACACTTTGAGCCTCTTCAAATATTCTTTTTCATTATATGTTACTAAGTTTAACATTCATCAATAGTTCTCCTTTGTAACAATTATTATGATGTCAGTCACCTAAAGATGATTTTCTATTTCTATCACTTTTTCTACATTTATTCATTGGAATTCTACTGTAAGGAGGAGGTGTCCCTTCTCTCCCATTTATTTACTCATTTGATTATTTATTTATATCAATATGGACTCAGGATTTTTTTAGCCATAGTTATAATCCAATTCTATCATTATTTGCTGGAAGTTGTTTTTGTTTTGTTTTTTAACCTTATGCATCTTGAGCTCCTAAAAGGTGAAAATTATACCAGGAAAAAGAGATCCTCTCATCTATCTTAGATATTACATTTTAGTGCTAGACCTGAATGAATCTTTCAGAAATACTAAAGACAGAGTGGAAGGCCTGGGGAAATGTTTGGTACGTTTTGGTAATGCATAATTCTGGAGAGCCTTGTCTCAAGCAAGCAATTTAGAGATACCCTTAGTGGCTAAAGATAAGATTTTAAACCAGGAAAAAGAGAACTCTTCAATTAAGAATATAAATAGGAAGATGAACCCATATTGGAATCCTCAGAATTTGACTTTGAATGTTCAGAATTTGTCTAAATTGTAAATGTACAATTGCTTTGCTTCTAATGGAATCCCTTGCCCTGTTGTTTCCTGCTTACTAGGGAAAAGGGAAACAACACAAAATCCACAAGTATTCCATGTAGAAGAAGGACTTCCTCCTGTGTACTATTTCAGAACCACTTTTCTGAGAAAAGCCAAAAACAAACACTTGTAAAATGTCCTAAATGTCGATCCTTTCCCTTGGGTGAGATGTTCTTTAATGCTGGAAATCATCCTCCTTTCCGCAAACTCCCACAGCTCCTTTGCACTTTTCTTAGGACTATTACCACATTTGGTCCTATCTTGTAACCTCTGTATATATCTAAACTTCCCAATAATTCCAAGTCAAAAATAAGCTGCTTTATTTGATGATACTAATAAATTATTCTTACATTTTTAAAGCTTGATAATAGTATTGTGGATTTGTTTTTTAAGAACTTGTTTTTTTGAGATACACACCAAAATATTTATGGATTTCATGGTATGTCTCAGATTTATTTCAAAATCACCCAGCATGGGGGTCGGGGGAGTAGGTAGCATATGTAGAGGGTGGAAGAGAATATCCTCATGACCTTGAATGAAAAAGAACTTCTTAAACAATACTTCAGAAACATAAACCATCAAACAAAGGATTGATGACTTTGATTAAAATTAAGGCTTTTCTTTGAAAAATGGTGGAACATGGGTAAAGGCAAGACAGATTTGGAATGACAAAATATATTTGCAATATTAGAACTGATAAGAGGCTTATATCTAGAATATACACTACACAATCTTCAGATCAGCAACAAAAACAAAAGAACAGTCATCCCCTTCAAAAAAAAAATGAATAAAGCAATCTTCAGCAGAGGAACTCCTCAAAATTAACAGGCATATTAAACAGAGACTCAATGTTATTCATAGTTCTAAGAAATGCAAGACAATACAGTAGATATATTGTTTTATTAAAGTGGCAAAAATCTGAAAGTTCTTTACTGTCAAGTAAGTAGGGACATGGGGCTCTCATAGTCCTCATTCTTAGTTGGTAAATTGTAGGCTGGAATGGTCATTTCAGAGAGCAGACAAGCAGAACTTAGTCATGTTAAATTTACAAATGCCCCATGATCCAGCAACCATGCTACTGCACATATATCCCAGGGAAAACCTCAACAGGTCTGTAAAGATGTTCATTGCAGCATTACTTTAAAGATGGAGATTTGTAGTCCCAAATAATCTTATAGGCAACACTAAATAAAAATATTCAAGAAACAGATATTCCATTTCTACAAATTCTTCCAGAGAACAGAAAAGAAGAAATGCTCCCCTACTCATTTTCTTAAGCTGAAATAGCAGCAGTAGATAGATCAGTGATTCTCAGTTCTCAAACTTTGCCTCATCTTAAAAGCATGATGTTTTTCTTGTGATCTTTCATATTTCTGTGGTATCGTTGTAATGTCTGCTATTTCACTTCTGGTTTTACTTACTTAAGTCTTCTCTCTTTTTTCTTAGTCTAGCTTAAGATCTGTCAACTTTATCTTTTCCAAAACAATTCTTAGTTTCATGTATCTTTTCTGTTTTTCTAGTCCTTACTTTGTTTATTGCTACTCTGATCTTTGTAATTTCTTTCCTTTCTTCTAATTTTGGGCTTAGTTTCTTCTTTATCTAGTTCCTTGAAGTGTAAAGTTAGGTTGTTTATTTGAGATTTTTTAATCAATATAAGCATTTATCATTATAAACTTTTGCCACATCCCATAAATTTTGGTATGTTGTGTTTTCATTTTCATTTGTCACAAGATATAATTTTTGTTTCTCTTTTGATTTTTTCTTTGACCCGTTACTTGATCAGGAGTATATTGTTTAATCTTCACATATTTGTAAATTTTACAGTTGTCCTTCTGTTATTGATTTCTAGTTTCATTACATTGTGGTCAAAAAAAGATATCTGAAAGGAGTTCAGTCTTCTTATATTTGTGAAAATTTGTTTTGTTACCCAATATATGATCTATACTCGAGAATGTTCCATGTGTGCTTGGTAAGAATGTGTATTCTGTAGCTATTGGATAAAATGTTCTGGATATGTTTGTTAGATTCATTGGTATAAAGTATAGTTCAAGCCTAATCTTTCCCTGTTTTTTTTTGTTTGTTTTTTTTGTTTTTGGTCTGGATGATCTACCCATTATTGAAAGTGAAGTCTTGTACTATTTTATTGTTTTGCTGTCTATTTTTCCCTTCAGATCTATTAATATTTGCTTTATATATTTAGGTGCTTTCATGTTAGGTATAAATATATTTACTATTTTCAGTTCTTGGTGAATTAACTATTTTATTATTATACAATGATTTTTGTCTCTTGTTATATTAGACTTAAAGTCTATTTTGTTTGATATAAATATAGCCACTATTCTTCTCTTTTGATTTCCACTTGCATGGAATATCTTTTCATATCCCTTCACTTTCAGCTTGTGTGTGTCCTTAAAATTGAGGTGAGTCTCTTGTAGTGCACATAAAGTTGTGTGTGTGTGTGTGTGTGTGTGTGCTATCCATTCAGCCACTCTATGCCTTTTGATTGGAAAATTTAATGCATTTACATTTAAAGTAATTTATATGTAAGGACTTACTAATATCATCTTATTAATTGTTTCCGGCTGTTTTGTACTTCTTTTGTTTCTCTCTTGCTGTATTCTTTTGTGATTTGATGATTTTCTACAGTGACATGATTTGATTCTTTTCTTACTATCTTTTGTGCATCTATAAAGGTTTTTGCTTTGTGATTATGGTGAGGCTTATATAAAACATTTTTCCTTTTATTTTTTTAATATGAAATTTATTGTCAAATTGGTTTCCATACAATACCCAGTGCTCACCCCAACAGATGCCCTCCTCAACACCTATCACCCACTTTCCCCTCCCTCCCAACCTCCATCAACCCTGAGTTTATTCTCAGTTTTTAAGTCTCTTATGGTTTGCCTCCCTCCCTCTCTAACTTATAAAACATTTTGTAGTTAAAACTGTTTTAAACTGATCATGTAAAAACTCCACCCTTTTATTCCCACCTCCACATTTTATGTTTTTGATGTCACAATTCACCTCTTGTTTGTATTGTATATCTAGTTATATTGGGTATTTAACAAATTAGTGTGGCTATCATCATTTTTAATGCTTTTTTCTTTTAATCTTTATACCAGAGTTAAAGTGATTTACATGCCACCCTTATAGTATTACAATAGTCTGAATTTGACCATATACTTATCTTTACCAATGAGTTTTGTGCTTTCATGTTTTCATATTACTAATTAACATCCTTTCATTCCAGCTTGAAGAACTCCTTTTAGCAATTCCTATACAGCAGGTCTAGTGTGAACCTGCTCAGCTTTTGTTTGTCAGAGAAAGTCTTCAGAAGAAGGAGAACTTTGTCAGGTAAAGTATACTTGGTTGGCAGTTTTCTTTCAGCACTTCAAATATATTATCCCATTCTCTCCTGAACTACTAAGAAATCTACTGATAGCTCTAGGGGATTCTCTTGTATGTGATAGTCTCTTCTCTTGCTGCTTTCAAATTTCTCACTTCATCTTTGATTTTTGACAGTTTAATAATGTATGACAGTATAGACCTCTTTAGGTTGAAACTCTTGAGGGACTTTTGAGTGCCATATATCTGCATGCCCAAATCTTTCCCCAGATTTGAAATGTTCTCAGCCATTATTTCTTTAAATATTTAAATAAGAGAGAATCTTATTCTCTCTTTTTTTTCTGGAACTCCCATAATTCAAATATTAGGTCTCTTGATGGTATCCCATAAATCTCATAGTCTTTTTTAATTCATTTTCTTTTTTTTTCTCCTCTGACTAGATTATGTCAAATAACTTGCCTTTAAGTTCACAGATTTTTTTTCCTTCTGCTTGGTCAAGTCTGGTGTTAACACTCATGATTGCGTTTTTCATGTCTTTCATTGTATTCTTTAGTTTCAAACTTTCTGTTTGGTTCTTTTTGTCTCTTTTATAATTTCTCTCTCTTTTGTTCAGCTTCTTATTTTACTTATGTATTTTTTCCTGATTTTATTGAGTTGTCTATTTTTTCTTATAGCTTGCTGAGCTTCCTTAAAACAATTATTTTGAATTTTTTGCCAGAAAATTTACAGATCTCCCTTTATTTATGCACAGTTACTAGAAAATTATTGTTCCTCTGATGGTAGCATGTTTGCTTATTTGTGTGTGTGTGTGTGTGTGTGTGTGTGTGTATGTGTGTGTGTGTACGCTTTGAAGTCTTGTATTGCTATCTTTGAATTTGAAGTAGGTGTCACCTCCTCCAGTCTTTACTGGATGGGTTCAGAAGAGAAATGCTTTCACAAGTCGGGCCAAAAAAAGGTTTCTGAGACTCTCTCAGACCTTTTGTATGGATGCACCCACTCCACAACACTTTTTCCTTCTTGGGGGATTAGTCTTAAGATTGTATGCCCTCTCTTGATCCTGCAAAGCCAGGTAGAATGCTGAGAGCCTGCCATTTGTTTTCCCTAGGGCAGTGTCCTGAAGTGCTTGTGTTTGTGTGCCTTCTCTCAATCCTGCAGAGTTAGTTTGGCATTCTGTGCATGTTTGCAAGCACCTGCAAAGACTTGCACTCACAGTCCATATGGGAATGTGCAGGGAGCTGGCCATAGGGTGGTGGTTGAGGTAATGGAGCATTGGGGATTGGCCACATAAGGGATCTGCAGGCAAGGCATGCCTAGTGGCTCACGGATGGGCTTCCTGTTGAGAGTCTACAATGTGGTTAATAGGATCAGCAGCCCTGTGATGAGTTCCAAGTGCTGTTTGATGTGCTTCCAGCCTCTCCTAACCCTTCAGTCATGCCAATCACTTGAGTATTTTGCATTTGATAATAAATAAGTGGGTTTCTTGGGCAGTGTCTCACAGAGCTGAGGAAGTCAGACATTCACTCACTATGTTCTCACTTTCCCTCTGTGAGAATTTGGCACTGAGCTGTGGTGCCTTGGAGGAGGAGTTGACATGGATAAATTGAAATTTTTCTTACCCTCTTCAATGCATCTATTCCTAGATGTTTTTTCTCTTATGGTGTGTTAGAACTTCTCCACTGGACTCCCAGTCTCCCACATAGTTACAATTACCTATGAGTGGTTGTCAAAATTGAAGTTCTGTGGGGAATGATGATAGAAAACTTCTATTCCATCATCTTGTTGACATCACTCCTTCCTTTCTGCCTTTATTAATGGGAATTGTATTGTAAAGAATATCTATCCATTGTTCCCAATTTATTTATTTATTAAAGAAGAGAAAAGGATGGGAGTTAGATGTCTTTTGTTTCCATTACTTTACAATTTTTTTAATGTTTATTTATTTTTTGAGAGGGAGAGAGCACGAGCATGGGAGGGGTAGAGAGAGACAGCAGAATCTGAAGCAGGTTCCAGACTCTGAGCTGTCAGTACAGAACTCCATGTGGGGCTCAAACTCACGAACCACACGTGAGATCATGACTTGAGCTGAAGTCAGACGCTTAAGCAACTGACCCACCCAAGCACCCCAGATGTCTTTTATTTTAAACTCAAGTTTTAAAAACTAATATTTTAATTAAACATGATACAGATAAGTGTATAGAACATATATGCACTACCTTACAAATATTTTTGAACACATTGTTCAAGAAATAGAATATTAATGACTTTCCATAAACCCTTAGTCTATTCTTTCCCAGTGAAAATTTATCCCCCCCTTAGAGACATCTGCAACTGCCATGACTTTTATAGTAAACATTTCCCTCCTTCTCTTTACGTATCCCTAAACATTAAAGCTCACTTTTGCCAGTTTCTGGATTTTATATGAAGAGAATCATGCTCATGCTATATGCGTTATTTATAACATGCTTTTCCTTCTTCAACATACTTTGAGATGTCGATAATTCTTTAGATTTCTGAAGCTCATTCGTTTTTAGTGTTGCATAGTATTCCATTGTATGACTAAAGCACAATTTTTAATTCTATTGTTATGAGTATATGAATTGTTTTTAGGTTTTTGCAATTATGAAAAAAAGTTATTATGAACATTTTTCTGTGTTCTCCCTAGCTCACATGTCCACTTATTGCTGGAGCTATATATGAAGGATGAGAGTGCTTGTATAATAAGGTAAAGGTATCTTTCATTTACTCCATAATACCACAATGTTTACAGAGCCAACAGCAGTGTATGACAGTTTCTGATCCTTTACATATTTGTCAACACTTTATCATGTCTAACTTTTAAACTTTAGTAACTCTAGTACATATAGTGTTATCTCAGTGGGGTTTTGATTTTTATTTTCTCAGCTACTAATGATGTTGACATCTTTTAAAATATTTGTTGGTCATTAACATATCCTCCTTCATAAAGTATCTGTTGTAATCTTCTGCCCATTTAAAAAAACTGGTTTTGGGGGGTGCCTGGGTGGCTCAGTCAGTTAGGTGTCCAACTCTTGATTTCAGCTCATGTCATGATCTCATCGTTCATGACGATGCATCAGGTTCTGTGCTGACAGTGTAGAGCCTGCTTGGGATTCTCTCCCTCTCTTTCTCTCTCTCTCTTTCTCTCTCTCCGTCTCTCTCTGCTCCTCCCCAACTCGTGTGCACACATGTGCTCTCTCTCTCTCTCAAATAAATAAATATTGAAAAAAATTAAAAGGCTGGTTTTGCTGTCTTTTGGGATAGACCTATAGTTCTCTGTATCTTCTTATATGTTAGTAGTTCTTTGTTGGTTATACTACTGCAGATATCTTTCTTCTACCTGGTGGCTTATCTTTTCATTCTTTTTATAATGCCATTTGGTGAACAGATGGCTTAATTTCAATGTAGCCAAATTTATAATATTTTCCTTTATGGCTAGTGCTTTTGTATCTTGTTTATGAAATCTGTCTATACCACAAGGCCATAAAGATATTCTCTTATATTCTCTAAAACTTTATGATTTTGGCTTATACTTGCAGACTTTCAATCTATCTGTGATTGATTTTGTGTTTGGTGTGAGGTAAGAATTAATTTTTTTTAACCCATGGGTAGTTAATTGTCCTGAGATCATTTATTTAAAGGAATGCTTTTTATTTAAAAGAGAAGTGGTTGCCAAAAACCTCTTTGATCTTGGCCGCAGCAACTTCTTACCCAAGACGTCTCCAGAGGCAAGGGAAACAAAAGCAAAAATGAACTATTGGGATAGCATTAAAATAAAAAGCTTCTGCACAGTGAAGAAAACAATCAGCATACCTAAAAGGCAACTGACAGAATGGGAGAAGATATTTGCAAACGACATATCAGATAAAAGGTTAGCATCCAAAATCTATAAAGAACTTATCAAACTCAACACCCAAAAAACAAATAATCCAGTGAAGAAATTGCCAAAAGACATGAATAGACACTTCTCCAAAGAAGACATCCAGATGGCCAACCAACAGATGAAAAAAATGCTCAACATCACTCATCATCAGGGAAATACAAATCAAAACAACAATGAGATACCACCTTACACCTGTCAGAATGGCTAACATTAACAACTCGGGCAACAACAGGTGTTGGTGAGGATGCCAGAAAGAGGATCTCTTTTGCCTTGTTGGTGGGAATGCAAGCCACTCTAGAAAACACTATGGAGGTTCCTCAAAAAATTAAAAATAGAACTCCTTACAACCCAGCAATTGCACTACTAGGTATTTATCCAAGGGATACAGGTGTGCTATTTCGAAGGGACACATGCACCACAATGTTTATAGAAGCGCTATCTACAATAACCAAGGCATGGAAAAAGCCCAAGTGTCCATCGATGGATGAATGGATAAAGAAGAAGTGGTATATATATATATATATATATATATATATATATGCACAACGGAGTATTACTCAGCAAGCAAAAAGAATGAAATCTTGCCATTTGCAACTATGTGGATGGAACTGGAGGGTATTACACTAAATGAAATTAGTCAGAGAAAGACACATATCATATGACTTCACTCATATGAGGACTTTAAGAGACAAAACAGATGAACATAAGGGAAAGGAAACAAAAATAGTATAAAAACAGGTAGGGGAACAAAACATAAGAGACTCATAAATATGGAGAACAAACAGAGGGTTATTGGGGGTGTGTGGGAGGGGGGATGGGCTGAATGGGTAAGGGGCATTAAGGAATCTACTCCTAAAATCATTGTTTCACTATATGCTAACTAATTTGGATGTAAATTAAAAAAAAATAAAATCAAAAAAATGATAATATAACAAGTAATAAGCATAAAAATAAATGTTCTTTCCTTCTCCAAAAAAAAAAAAAAAAAAGAGAGAGAAGTGGTTGCCAGAAGTTGGGGCTGGAGAAAGGGAAATTATAGGTAGAGCACAAGAGATTTTTAGGGCAGTGCAACTATTCTGTATGATATAGACATGATGGCCACATATCATTATACACTTGTCAAAACCCATAACATGTGCAACACAAAGACTGAACCCTAATGTAAACTATAAATTTAATTAATAATAATATATAAAGACATAAAAAGAGCAGCATGGTCCCGGCCCTCTATGAACTTAATGTCTTTTCAAGTTTAGCTGGATACATTAGTTATTTATGCCCTTGAGATTCTTTGCAAAAATAAGAATGGAATTTGCTACATTTACAAAGAAGGTGATTATAATTGAAATGTACAATATGTAGCCTTAAAGTTTGATCAAGATGAATTTTATACTACAATGTTATAAACTGAAAGCAGTTAAGCTGTACTTCCACAATGGAATCTTTATATCTTTGAAGAGAGCAGGAGACAGCTCAGGGGTTCTTTCCCCCAGGTCTGACCCAATTACAAAAGGATGTGATATTTCTTGGGAAAGCATTGCTCTTTAGAGTATTTCCTTAAAAAATAAAGATGTCAAAAAAACAGTGATATAAAAGAAGAAATAGAAATAAAGAGAAAAATGTTCAAAGCATAAAAGAATGGATGAAAGGAAAAGAAAGAACTGGCTAAAAGGAGAAGGGGGAAAGAGGAAAGAGGAGCAGGAGAAGTGACAGGAGGGAAAGGAGAGAAGAGGAGTAGTTTGGGAAGAAAGAGGATTCAGTAAAGACTGGTGGTTTCCTGAGACACAAAGGGGAAAAAATAGCTACTAAAAGAATTTTTTATCTTAAAAGAAAAAAAGAAAACATTGCACAGTCAACCCTTCTGTCCCTGGTGCTCCACTCCAGCCACACTCTTATCTGAGGCATTTCCAGGGGAGCTTAGGTCCCCTTGGACCACTTCCCTGTTTTTTCTCCAAAGCATCTTACTGGAGGCTTTCACAATTCTCATTAATAAGCTCTAGATATTCTGGCTTTGTAAGTCTTTGAGGAGAAAAGCATTTCTAACCTAATTCTGAAATAGATATAATTAGATAAAATAAAACCAGCCTTTTAAAAACATGGCTTCATTAACATCATCTGCTTCTTTTTTTATATAGCTTTTCTCTGAATCCCTTCTATGAAGGACCATGCAATGAAAAAAGGTCAGGGAGAAAGAATGAATACATTTTAATGAATATCATTTATTATGGCAACTGGACTTTAAGGAGTCACAAACATTTAAGCACTGAATACAACCTTAAAGATATTTTTATCCAAATACTTTGTTGCATATGTCGTATATGAAACAACATATCCATATATTTTGTTTCTAAATAATTTTTGGTGAGAAGCCCATTTGGGAAGAATAAAATGCTGTCATATATATAGAACTAAACATTGACCTGTGTGTTTTGTGCTCAGTGTGGACTCTTGGCCAGGTCTGGGCCTGTTGTGCAATGCAAGGCACAGAACTCAAAATCTCTAAGCCCCAATGTCTTCCACATGTAAAATGGAAAGAATACCATTCATCCTTTAGGATTATCAGAATTAAGGAAGATATATTCGAAGGCAGATGGAACACAAGAAATAAGTGTCATCCTCTATTAGGGTGCCTGCCCTATGTGAGCCTCTTAGAGCCTCTTAGACTTCCACAAAACCCCAGCATCTTTTGAGACTCATGTCCTTCCAGAATTATCTACTCTGGCCTTCTCTCCCCAACGTGACTCTCTTATTCATGAATTCACAACTTTTCCTTCTCATTTCTCACATCAAAATTTATTTGTGCTGTGTCCCTTTCATATATTTGTATAATCTTGGAGATTAAAGGACATGATTATCTAGTAGAATTAGGAGTTCTTATTATGATAGTGGTTCTGAGGGGTTTTTGTTTGTTTGTTTGTTTGTTTGTTTGTTTCAGTTTCCCTTTTATACTCATAAATTATTGAGAACCCCAATAAGCTTTTGTTTTTGTGGGTTATAGTTATGAAGATTTGCCATATTATAAGTTTAAACCTAGACCTATTACATTTTAAGATAAATAACATTTTTATGAGAAATAACTATTTCCCAATAATTTGTAAGAGCAGTGCTGTTTTACGTATTTACAAAACCTTTTTTATGTTAGCTTAATAGAAGACAGCTGGGTTCTCATATCTGCTTCTGCATTCAATCTGTTGCATTATTGCATTCAGATAGCTTCTGAAAAATCCTGTCATTCACTCATGAGCAAATAAGAATGGAAAAGCCAAATAATATCTTTGGATTTGTATTGGTTTTCTACTGCTGCTGTAACAACTACAAATTTAATGGCTTAAAATAACACAAATTTATTATCTCACAGTTGTGGAGGTCAGAAGTCCAAAAACTTTTTCTGAGCTAGAATCAACGTTGGCAGGGTTGTGTTCCTTCTGGAGGCTCTCAGGGTCAATAGGTTTTTGGTCTTTTCCTTCAGGCTTCATGTGGCCACCGACACTACTAGGCCTGTGGCCCCTTCCTCCATCTTCACAGACAGCAACAGTTAGGCCCAGTCCCCTTCTGTCTGGTTCTCTCTCTAGATTCTCTCTTCCACTTGTAAGGACCTTTGTGATTACACTGGGCCCACCCAGATAATACAGGATAGTCTCTTTATTTCCAGGTCAGGTGATTAATAACTTTAATCCATTACAATCTTAATTCTCTTTACCATGTAATGTAATATATTCACTAATTCCTGAAATTTGACCATGGACCTCATGAAGAGAGTGTTATTTTGCCAACCACAATACTATTATTAAATTCATTTTGACTTCATGGATCCCATGAAACAGTCTCAGAAACCTTCAGAAGTTTCCAGATCCTACCTTGAGAACCACTATTCTATAATATCCCTAATAGGTAGTATGTGCCTGACAAAGCATCTCACAAGGAAGCCTTTTCGAAAAGTAGTGAAAATTGAACACTTAAAAAAAAAATCTGTCTTCTGTAATTCCCACCCAGTAATGTTCTTCTATTCTTTGGAGCTACAAATAATAAATCTACTCTACAATGTGGACAACCTTTCAAATATTTAAAGAACATTAATGTGGCCCACATGATTTTTCTCTTCATGTTATATATACACAGATCCTTATGAGAGAAGTTATGATGACATTAGCAGCAATAATATTTGTCCAAACTCCACCTCCCTTCACAGCCCAGCCTACGTGTCAAGTTTTCTGCAAACTTCCTCAGATGCCACTAATGGAAAATTATTTTTTTTTCCTCTAATCTCCCACAGCACATTATCAGAGAAGTCATTTACATTCAGGGCTACTCTGTAATATGATTGTAGATTTCTTGAGCACAAGGTCTTTCACTCATTTGTTCTTACACTGTACACAGCTTGATATCTATTGGAAAAGAAACACCCTAAGTGATGTCCTTTTGAATAAAAGGACCAAAGAATTAGAGCAGGAGTCCCAGCTGGAGCCCATGCTTACCCTTGGTTTCAGGCACATATGATTAGGTTGAAGGTTCCATGTAAGAACCTCCTACCTGCAGGGTATGTACTCCAACGGAAAGGAGAATAGAGACCCACTCTGAAGTGAGGAGGATGCACAGGTTTGAGATTAGGAATGACTGAGCCCAACACAGTGTCCATCACTGGGGCTGTCTTGAATCCTAGAGAGAAAGGACTCAGAATGAAAATGAAAAGTACTATTTCCTAAAAATCCTTAGAAAGACCAGATAACAAAGTGCAGCCTCACTCTGGGGTCCATGTTTTAGTGATTATCACCTGATGGTACAACGCACACCTTCTCTGAGGCACAGACTGGGGTATCATCACATGGGGCCTGCTCAAGGCTTCTGTTCAGATGGAGCCAGCTTCTCAACACTGGGCAATGGCAGCTTTAGCAGAGACAGATTGTTTGCTAAAACTTCTTTCTTTGATCAACATCTTCCTATTTCCCTCATCCCTTGTCCCAGTGACCATCATTCTACTCTCTGCTTCTAAGAGTTTGACTTTTTCAGGTGCAACATATAAGTGACATCATGCAGTATTTATCTTTCTGTGACTTGTTTGTTTCATCTAGCATAATGGCCTTAGGGTCCATCCATGTTGTCGTAAATGACAGGATTTTCTTCTCTCTTTTTTAGGCTGAATAATATTCCGTGTGTGTGTGTGTGTGTGTGTGTGTGTGTCCGTGTGTGTGTGTTTGTATATATACATCTTTGACCTTTGAACAACATGGGTTTGAACCGTGCAGGTCCACTTATATGTAAATTTTTTCAATAAATACAGTACAGTAATGCAAATGTATTTTCTCTTCCTTATGATATTCTTAATAGCATTTTCTTTTCTCTAGCTTACTTTATTGTAAGAACACAGTATATAATACACATAACATACAAAATACGTGTTCATCAACAGTTTACGTTATTGATAAGGCCTCTGGTCAACAGTGGCTATTAGTATAGTTAAGTTTTCGGGGAGTCAAAAATTATATGCAGATTTTCAACTGCTTAGGGGTAGGCCCCTGGCCCTCACATTGCTCAATATATATTACATATTCTTTACCCTTTCACGCATTGATGGACACTTAGGTGGTTTCTATATCTTGGCTATTGTGAAAAGTCCTGCAGCAAACAGGGAGGTGCAGATTTCTTTGATATACTGATTTCATTTCCTTTGGAGTTTCAGATATGCATGATGACTATAGTAAATACTGTATGTATCATGGAGCACCCAGGCGGCTCAGTCGGTTGGGCATCCCAACTTAGGCTCAGGTCATGATCTCACAGCTTGTGAGTTCGATCCCCACATCGGGCTCTGTGCTGATGGCTCAGAGCCTGGAGCCTACTTCGGATTCTGTGTCTCCCTCTCTCTCTCTCTGCCCCTAATCCACTCGCGTTCTGTCTCTGTCTCTCTCAGAAATAAATAAACATTTAAAAAAATTTTTTTAAATACTGTATCATAACTGGAAATTTGCTAACAGAGTAGATCTTAATTGTACTCGATTTTTTTTAAAAAAGTAATTATGTAAGATGATGGAGGTGTTAATTAACTTGACCGTGAAATGTTTATAATGTATATGTATGTCAAAACATCACATTGTACACCTTAAATATCTACAGTTTTTATTTGTCAATTATACCTCAATCAAGCTGGGGGGGATCCTCTTTCTTCGTGAATAAACACAAATATTACTTTTAATAATATGACTGAGAAGATGAGAAACAGCAGCAGTAGCTTCCTAACCTCTTGGGTGGAGGCATATTCCTTCTCTGAACTCATGCAGGGAGGCAGGAGCAGAGGTGGATATTCCACTGTTTTCAGAGGCGTATAAAGCAACAAAGCACGTGGGTGAGGAGAGGAGGGTGGAGGACACTTATCAGATGCCATATGACAGCTTGGGAGCCAGTGCTTACCTTGGAAGACATGGTCTAAACAGAGGAGTTGGGCTTAAAATGGGGCATGGAGGCCCTAGAATGGTGAATAGGTAAGGCCAGGAGAAGAGAAGTTCTGTTTTGGCTTCTGTTCATTAACTCCAGAATGGCATAGCCCACAATGGGCTGTGACTGGGAATCCTGGCTTGACTTGCTCACAGCTCTACTTACCAAAGGAAGAATCTTGGTCTCCCCATTTCCCACTTACTTCCACTGTTATAGCAGTTCCTGACTCTTTCCCCAGTTAATGAACTCTAGCAATTTGCCATAGGGCTAATACTTAGCTTCTGCAAACACTTGAGTCAGCTCTTATTGGAATCAATGTTTTTGTCTTGAAACCAAATCTGTTTACTATTAACAGTTCAGACATATTAACTTCAAGCTAATTAGAAACATACACAGTGTAAAAGAGCAAATAAATATTGTAATTCATTCCTTGTTTATTTATTAATGAAATTGGATGAACACGCTGATCTTAGTATTCTAATGATTTAACTGTATATGTGGCACTAACTACATAATGACCCCCAAAATTAAGTAATCAAGCTCTTATCCAACAATTGTATAACACTAATTTTGGTCCAGGGCTAGATACATCATAAAAACACAAATGCTGCTCTCCACCAAATGAGAAGAGCATTAGTAGCTCCCTACCCTCCCCATCCAGACATCTGTGTTTGCACACGTCCTTAGTTACTGAGGTCTCTATCACCACTGTCTACAGCAGCATGTACTATGGGGTCCCCTGTACATACTAGTGTTTGCTGTGGTATAGCTCCTCTCCATGTGTGCACATTGTTTGATGTGCTCTGATAGCTGAGATGTTGTTAGTCCCACCTGGTTTTCAGACATAAGGTACTGGCTGGCATCATTGATAACTGATATCCGTGGTCTCTGCCTTTGTCTCAGATCACAACATAATTTAGTGTCATAGTCACACTGACAAGAGTCCTGTGAGTTGCCTAACTCATTCCCAGCCAGCTTTTTGGATGCTGTGTCATACTACACTAAGCCAATCTGCCAAGATGCCTTTGCCTGTCATTGGCATTTGACCACCCACGTGTTGTATTGGACTTGAGGCTTGACTCCTAGACTTGCACTCTTTCAGGCAAGAAGCAAGTGCAAGTCCTCTCTGCTGTAAGATTTAGCCTAATCTACTGTGGATTTCTGGGGTTATCATGAAAGCACGCCTCTCAGATGTCTGACTATGGAGAGTATAACTTATCCCTAGCTCTACCTGCCGTGCTCAGAAATGAGTCACTGTGTTTGAACGATGTTACACTTTCTAGGGACTGTTCCCAGTAAGTAAGGAGCATGGGTGGGCTATAAAGGTCAGAAAACCACCTGGGAGGCACAGGGCTCATCTGATGGGGGACTTTGGCTTGAGGACTCGCTGTAGGCTTTACCAAAATCTTCTTAGAAACTGCACTGTTGTCTACATCTTCCCGCCCCCTCCTTTCCTTTCTCCTCCACAGGCTCCAGATCATGGTCTGACAACTGTCTTGTCTTCACCCCTACTTTTCTTACCCCAGGAAATCTTCTTCATTTCTAATCCCATCTTGGCATCTATTTCTCAGGGGGCAAGGACTATAACAATTTAAAGCAACTAAAATTTTCATCTTCCTGCCTTATTTCTTTGGGATATTCTCTTTGGGACCTAAATATTGCCAATTTCTTCTACTTCCCCTCTTCCTTCTTTCTAATTGAACTTATTTTGTGGGTGGGAGAATGGCTAACATTATCATTCTGTAAACACTTCAATTTTATTGTTTATTTTTGAAACTCTATAATCTAGCTTTAACTTTCATCTTGCTTAGAAAAGTTAAGCTTTTGGAATTTCAGAAAACAGAATCTCTAAACCAAGCATATCAAACAAAAATATCTATTCTTCCCACAAAACTTGTCTCTTACTTTGTTTCCATACAATGTGTTCATCAAAAGCCCATTCAGAAATTCATCTATCCCTTGGTTTTTGGATGTGTTCACTCTCCTTTTGTGGGCAGAGCAATGAAAAAAGCTATCACTGATAATTAAATGGTGGGAGAGGTATAAAAGAATTGTGGGGAAAATGTAAAGTAAAAGGAATAAAAAGTAACATGTAATTTAGAATCAAAATCACTAAAGTATCATTTAATATAATTTAGCATCAAAATATTTTTAATCCCATCTAAAGTTCATCTCTTCCTTGTGATTCAGGATCCATGGGAAGGAACTGACAGTTCCCTAGTAGGTATATTTCAGTTGTAGGAAAAGATTATATCTATTTTCCCTCTTCCCCTCTATTTCTTTTGGGAACACCAGCCCAGAATTTCAAAAATTCTTGTGCACTATTACAAACCATATATGAGAATTGGAGTAAGTCAGCTTGAGGCAAGGACTTTAACCCTAGGAGAGATGGTATATGCAGAGAGGGAGCCAGATTTTGGTTTTAGAGCAGTGGACTTATTAATATTTAGCTTGAAAGTATACTACAGAATACTTTAAATCCCCAGAAATAATCAGCAGAAGTAAGAAAAGAGGAGGAAGGGGGCAGTGTCATGGAAAATTAGGATTCTCTTTGACTATGAACATTGAAAAGAATTGAAGCTTTTCTTTAAGAGAAAAGACTGATTCCAATGATATTAGCCCAAAATGCAAGAGAAGGATCTTGAGGGGGGAAGATTTTCATGATGACAGTTAAGAGTTGCTCTCCTTTTGGGTTTCCTTTTGGTAGGAAAATGGAAATTTGACATTAGTTTTATCACCAAAAAACAAAAAACAAAAGGCATTTAGACAGAGTTCAGATGGGGTTCAGGAATTCTCTGGAAGTCAGAGGGAGACCAGAGACTGGAGCCCAGGTCCTGGGATCATGCCAGGCTTGGCTGGTGCTTACTCTCCTTATAGGTCAAGGCCAGTATCTGAGCAGTGACTCATTCACACTCTGTCAGTGAAGCCTGTGGAGTTGGACACACACAGGGAAGCTTCTCATGCTCCTGAGGGCAGAGCCCTGGAGGATGAGGGAGTGGTAGGAAACACAGAGCAAGGAGCATGGAGGTGTCAGGTTTTGGGGGGGGGGGGAGTTTTTAACCCAGTATCCAGGTCCTGATATATGATCTCAAGAGCTTGGCATTATATTCTAAAGAAACAGACTGTGGAAAGAGTCATAATCCCACCTGTTTAGAAGGGAAGAATATAGATGAGAGTAAACATCCTTGTGGTGGCTTATTGGGAAAAAAGAAGGAAAAATTTATATTATAAATTTTCTTGGTAAGTTACATTTTTCCTAATTCACTTTCTTTTTACATCCTTCCCAACATTTAATGGTGATGAAGGTTTTCATCTTAAAGCCATGACTATCAGGATGGGAACGACACAGAAAAAGATAAAATCTAAATTCTAATTTTCGAATTATTTTATAACCTTCTGTAACCTACAGCAGAAGCAACATTTTTGAAAGACATGACCTCAACTGCAAAAGCAAAGCATTTAAAAAACTAATGATTTATATTTAGCTACCTATTTATAATTTTTTTTACCATTTCAAAAGCTTCCTTTAAAATATTGAAAACTATATAGGCCAATACAGAGATATAGAACACAGAGTTGATAATACAAACAATAAAGTCTGGAAGAATCCTTGATTTAAGAGAAAATTTCCCCACTATGGCAAGAGAAGTCTCCTTTCTAGATTGGTAAAAGGAGTTTATAAAGGAGAACAAGAGAGTTTTAAGTTACTGTTGGGCTCTGAGCACTGCTCTAATCGTCTCTAGGAGTTGAAACATTGGTGTGTGTGTGTGTGTGTGTGTGTGTGTGTGTGTGTGTGGTTTGTGATAGAAATCTCTTGGCTATGTTTGAATCACTGAATGCTGATAGGTCTTGTGTCCCATTTTATATCTGAAACTGTAGGTGATAAGATCATAGGTTTTATTTCTCTCCTGATCCCTTTTAAAAGATAAAAAAAACTCTGAAAAGTGTAACAGATAACATAATTGATTCTTTGGGGGAGTATAATACTCTGTGGTGGGGGCTGTTCTGTGCATTGTGAGATTGTGGGGTTTATAGAGTATCCCTGGTCTCTATTCACTAGATGCCAGTAGCATACCCCCTCCCTCAGCTGTGGCAACCAAAAATATTTTCATACATTGTGAAACATCCCCTGAGTGGCAAAATTAACTCTGGGTAAGAACCAGTGCCCTATAGTAAATTAGAGTTTGTTAGATCATTCTCCTTCATGCTATGGGGACTAGGATGTCATAGGCAGTAAGGACAAGAATGGAGAAAGGGCATTGAAAAGGAAGTTGGAACCAAACCCCCAAGCTTCCTCTACCAACATTTTGTCCTGGGTTGGGTCTTTGTTCTGTCTTCAGATTTTTATTAACATTTTTTTAACAAGATGTCAAACTTAAGGAATGAATTCATCTCCTTAGGAGCCTCTCCAAGTATGTGGAAAGAAGAATTATTCCAAACAACAGGAAATAAAAAAGACAATGTGTGTGTCTAATGGCTTGGGGTTGGTTAGGTTGCAGTGAACAAACTAGTTTCATTTAATGGCTCATTAGTGGATGGCTGAAAAATGTATAATCGTTCTAATATAAAATCTGCAGCTAGACCAGAAAGCAGCTTGAGTCCCAGACATACATAAAAGTGTCCCAAAATAATAAATTGGAATTCATTTAACAAAATATTTGCTAATGCATCTGAAAAAAAAATATATGCCACAGATATTCTGATGGTAATATATACCTAATGAATAATATTGCCCAAAAAAGCCCATGAGTGTGCACACAGAATGAATTCTGCAATCTGATACCCAAATAAGAAGGACCAAAACAGTGTTTAGTTGTTGTGGAAGGCCTGGAAAAAGCATTAGCTTCATATGCTCTGACCCTGAGATTCTGGGCGGTAAATATATCCAGGTGAGGTCACACCTGCCATTTTAAAATGTACTTTGGCTCATTTCAGGTCTGGATAGACGTAAATTATTTGGCAAGCATTCAAGAGTGAGCAATGATGAAGGTAGGGGAGGTGGTGGATGGAAAAAGTAGAATTTAGAGGAGACAGAATATTACCAGGAGCCTGCCCCAAGTAACAAGCGTGAATGCTACGCTATATGCACACATTGTCTGAGACCAATTTATGTTGAACCATTTAAAGTGACTCATACTCTAACAAGCATTGCTATTAACAATGTACTAAGGCAACCTGCAGCCAACCCAATTTGAAAGTAGGTTATTGAGACAGAGGTCTATAAGAGACATTACTTATCTAGTTTATCCATTTGGGGTACCAGAATTAATTATAACAGGTAAGGTTCAAAATATCACCTGGAACTGTATATGTTACTATTGGAAGGAGGTTCCTTAGATTGAAGCTTTAAAGAAAACAAAATGACACCACCCTATATATTTTACTGACCCCAACAAATTGTTGAGAATCTATGTATATGCACTCTCTTTCTCTTTTTTTTCTCTCTCTCTTTCTCTCTCTGTCTCTCAAATATTTTGAGATCTATTTCCTAACTGAGGAATTAGAAATAACTCATAACTAGGGGCGCCTGGGTGGCTCAGTTGGTAAATCATCCGACTTCAGTTCAAGTCATGATCTCATGGTTCATGAGTTCTAGACCTGCATCAGGCTGTGCGCTGACAGCTCAGAGCCTGGAGCTTGCTTCAGATTCTGTGTCTCCCTCTCTCTCTGCCCCTCCCCCACTCATGCCTGTCTCTCTCTCTCTCTCTCAAAAATAAATTAAAACATTAAAAAAAATTTTTAAAAAGAAATAACTCGTAACTAGCATGGTCAAGAGAATAATCTGCATCCTTGTCTGATGTTGATCCTAGTTTCCATGTCCCATGATGTGTTCCTCCCAAGCAGTCTGTGTTGGGTATCCATTTCTTATTGAAGGGGCTCTGAATTAATCCTGGAAGGAGGACAGCAAATAAAGGCTGGGTTTGGGGGAGGTGAGCTGATAAATTTCCTTATAGCATAGATATTAATATGCTTTGGAGATACTGTTTTTTATGGAAATACACCTGTAAATTTTCCTTGATAAAATTAGATTCATTATACATAACTGTTTTTAAGATCATCCTTTCAGGAACATATATATTCTATATGCATTAAGGATCATTCACATATATTAAAATGATTCAATTCCAGTAATGTTGTCATTTTTACATGTTCAAAGAACCTTAAAAAACTTAATTATATGAATCACCTTAAAATGGTCAAACAACCAAATAAGAATGTAGAAAGACTTCCCACCATAATACTTTAATTTGACTTGATAAATACCATTCTGTGTAGGTTCCTGCAATGGCTTTCTTCTCAGTTGGATGGGAAAAGAGAGGAGTCCAATAAGACTCTCTTAGAGCTACTCTCTTCTGGTTCTGACTCCTGCCCCCAACCCTTTTCCCCTCAAACTTTCCCTTCACACCCTCTTGCTCTGGTTTGATTTCCCCAGATTCTGTAAAGTTGCCTAATTTATAAATAACTAACATTTATTTAGTGGTAACTATATGGTTAAATATCTAGTTAAAAGACTAATGGCAAAATATCCTTGTCTCTTTATGAAAAGAATCTATGATCCTTTGTTTATTGTAACTTATGCTAATTGGGCACAAAGAAAAACTACTAATGGGTGTTTTGTTTAATCCCCACAGTGTTTTATAAATTGTCCAACTGGGGACAGAACATATTTAAATGGGAAGGAATTCAGGGATCTGACAGCCAGTGAGCTGAAGCTGGGTAGTCTGTTTTGCTAGGCAAGGGTGCCTGCCAGTGCTTGAGGACAGGCTGGCATGCTTTAGGTATCAAGGATATTTCTGATGACATCACAGAGAAGGTGATCCAGAGGATTGGTAGAAAAGTCAAAAGATCACCCCAGAATATGGCTGGTAGAAAGTTCTAAAAAGAAGTATCTTTGGCAGAATAGCATTATTGCTTTATCATCAGTTAATTTGCTGATGTTGGTCTTTATAGAGATTTGTTTCACAACCAGAATTTTGAAGTTACTTGTCTTACTTCGATCTGTTCTCAGAAGGTTACAGTGTTTGACCAAACTGTTTCATTCTGATATGCTTTCAGAGGTATAATGAGCCAGAGGCCCAGGAAATGTTGAAATCCTACCACCTCAGGATTCTTCCATATTCACAGATGGCCACAGTATTGTGATTATAAAAGGAAGCACAAGTCTGTATTATTATGTAAAGATTAAAATGTGAGTTCTCCTGACTCTTCTTAGTGAAAGTTTATCCACATGATTATTCACACCAGGCCTAATGGTTCATCTGTGTGTTTATAACGTTAATGAACCTTTTGAGTTTTCAGATTCCAACCTCAAACATCTGAGTGATAACAGAAGTTTCCATGTGAAGGTTATATGATTTAAACAATAGATTTACTGTTTTACTAGGGACAGCATTTTTCTTCTGTCTGGAGGCTTAAGGATGAGAGAATGCTAGGACTTGGTAGTTTTTTTGTCACTGTTTTTCATCTTTCATACATGTTAAAAGGGATGAAAAACACCGTAATAAAAGGTTGGTGAGGAGACCTTTGAATTCTGTATCAATATTTCAGTCCCTTGACTAGATCTGCAACCATTTCCTTTCCAGTAAGATTAAAATTGAAGTATTATGTGATGAACATAGACCAGTTTAATAGAGATAATTAAAGTGTAGCATCATCTTTAATTAAGGACACGAGATAATTTCCTTTTCCATCTGCATGGCTATTTAAAATTGTCTCTTATGGACTATAGATGCTGGAGAGGATGTGGAGAAACGGGAACCCTCTTGCACTGTTGGTAGGAATGCAAACTGGTGTGGCAACTTTGGAAAACAGTGTGGAGGTTCCTCAAAAAATTAAAAATAGACCTACCCTATGACCCAGCAGTAGCACTGCTAGGAATTTACCCAAGGGATACAGGAGTACTGATGCATTGGGGCACTTGTACCCCAATGTTTATAGCAGCATTCTCAACAATAGCCAAATTATGGAAAGAGCCTAAATGTCCACCAACTGATGAATGGATAAAGAAATTGTGGTTTATATACACAATGGAGTACTACGTGGCAATGAGAAAGAATGAAATATGGCCTTTTGTAGCAACGTGGATGGAACTGGAGAGTGTGAGGCTAAGTGAAATAAGCCATACAGAGAAAGACAGATACCATACGTTTTCACTCTTATGTGGATCCTGAGAAACATAACAGAAACCCATGGGGGGAGGGGAAGGAATAAAAAAAGAGGTTAGAGTGGGAGAGAGCCAAAGCATAAGAGACTCTTAAAAACTGAGAACAAACTGAGGGTTGATGGGGGGGTAGGCGGGAGGGGAGGTTGGGTGATGGGTATTGAGGAGGGCACCTTTTGGGATGAGCACTGGGTGCTGTATGGAAACCAATTTGACAATAAATTTCATATATTAAAATAAAATTAAATCAAATTAAAAATTAAAAAAAATTTAAAAAAATTGTCTCTTATACCTAAAGTTTGCCTATTGATCTACGGTCATCCAACATTTCAATCCAATAAACATTGCATTTTCAATCCAACAAAAATACTCTAACTCAGTGCTACATCTCAGTTTGGGTTTCTGAAACCTGTAGGTGCTGACAATTCTGGTACATTAATAAAACTATAGCAGTTTGAAGAGAAAACTTTCTTTCCAATGTTTTCCAAAGAAAATGCAGTATAATTTTGTAACTGCAAGGTACCCTAGAAGTATTTAATCCAACATCTTCATTTTACATAGGAGAAATAAGACTTAAAGGAATGGAAAAAGTTGTCTATCACACAACCAACTGGCCCTAAAATCTATGTTTCTTTATTCTGGGTCCAAAGTTGGTCTCTCCCTATGTCATGATTGTACCATATATAGAACTTCTCTCATCATGTATCTGATAGCTGATAGCTAAGGAAGGAGCCTCTGCAGAGGCAGAAGAGCTTAGTGGGTAAGGGTTTGGACCACCAGCTGAGAAGATTCTGGTCTAGAAACCTGATTCTACTGGATGTGATTTTAGGTAAATTACTTAACTTCTCTGGCCTCAGTTTTCTCATCTGTAAAATGGAGTTTGTAATATCACTAAGTTTACAGGTCATTATAAGAATCAAAGGAGGCCCTGACACATATTATGAACTCAATATGTTTCAGAATAAGTATCCTAACCCTGCTTTTGATAAGCATGAGTATAGTTCAGTAACTTTGAGACCTTTATCTCTTTATCTTCAGACAACATAATTCAATAGATAGAGAGTAGGGAGATCCAAATCAATTTTGACTAAAATACTTCTTATAATGTTTTGACTTGTCAAATCCAGCCAGGCTGTATCAATTGGAAATCTGAGTCCTTTCCCAGAGGTTCAGGTAAGTATTACCACAACCATTTCAGGCCGCAAAGCATCTATCTCAACTTGTGACATCTCCAGAGATAGAGATTTGACAGACCTGTGGTGAACCCATTTTTGAGCTCTAATCACCATCTCCTTTTCAGTTTACCTCACTAATTAAATATCAAGAAGAGAAGAAAGTTGAACTTGGACTTACTGAATGCTTGTACCAATATGCAAAAGATTTCCTAAGTATCTGCTTTGGGTCCCCTGAGAAGCAGATGCTAAGACAAAGATGTGAGTGCAAGTGGTTTATTTAGGAAGCCATCTCAGAGGGAATCAGTAGGGGAGCAGAAAATAAGACAGAGAAGGGAATGAAGTACCTTATCAAGCAGATTATTGCTGGGAGCAACTGGCACTCAGTCTCTCTGGGGAACTACATACAGAACCCACCTGGATTTCTCAAACCTGACAGGTTGGGGAGGTTAGGATATTTATTCTTCAACGTCAGCCATGCCTGAGTGAGAGCTGCTCCTGGAAGATTTAATTCCCCAACATTTCTGGCTTGTCCCATACTTGGGCTGAGAATAAGCCATGTGGCAGGGTATTGTAGTAGAATGCTGCCAGCATAAATTTGATCAGTGAATATGCAAGGAATATGGGTGATGTCCACTGTAGCATGCCTTGTGGTTAAAACAATAACCACTGAAAAGTATCTAGGCCTAGAACGTGACCCATGAAAGCGAAGAATCTGATAAATTTATCTAATGAAATGTCACTGGAGAAAGAGTCATAGACCATATTATGTCCTTCTTAGAAAAAGCAGGGGTAGGTGGATTACAGGTGCCCTTTTACACATTCAGATGCATACACGTAAACCCACATAATTTCAATCCTATCTTCATTTCTCATTTCACTAACACCTTCTGGAAATATAGCCTATTGGAAACCATTCTAAAACACAATGGGCTGTTATCTCTCTAGTGCCCATTTTCTACTCAGCACACAGTGACAACATGTTTATCAAGTTTGTGGAAGTATCAACAGTCCAAGACTCGACCCTCCATTAAGCACTGTATTCTACAAAAGCTCAGTTGAGGAGTAATTGTAAGTAGGCACAGAAAGATAATGCAGATAGTACCGAAAGAATAACAAAATAAGGAAAGTTAGCTTGAATCTAACTCAAAGTTCAGAATAAGTTCAAGCTGTTGCTCTGGCATATGCTTTCACTTGGGACCAGAGTGAAGGGTGGGAAATTTCAAAATTACCCAACATGTTTTCTTGTTATACTTGGAAAGATGTCTAGTGTTATTTTTTCTTTTTCCATTTATGAAATGAGCCCAGTTGCTTGTGTTTCTATGATGCATTCACACCACTAAGAATTAAAGCACTATCTGGGTTCTTTCTTCTCTACCCAGGCTCACTAACCTGCTAATTGGGAAAAGTCATTAACATGTATTGAATTTATTTGCATGTTGCGACTTGCTGTAACAATAATGCAATGGTATCTTTACCTTTTGCAGTCAAGGTTTCAAACAAAAGAGCCTTGTTAAGGATGTCTTATCAATAAATTTTGACAAGACAGATTGTTAATAACCTATTTTCCAGAGGCAGTCTTTGGATAAGAATTTTATATTAGACTATCAGCTAAATGATTGCTGTAAGATCCACAGCTATAGAAGTAAATTAATTTCTCTTTTGGTATGCCCTGTGACATGGTAGGAACACTAAACCCAAACTATTTAAAGTGAGTCTATGAGAGCAGAACATTTGTTTCCATTGGACTTTAAGGTGGGGAATTAGGCAGAAAGCTGGGTCGGGTCAACACAATGCTTTAGCTGATTGTTTAGAGATCAATCACCATCAAGGCAGGAAAGCAACATTTTATA
Source organism: Neofelis nebulosa (assembly GCF_028018385.1). NCBI lineage: Eukaryota > Metazoa > Chordata > Mammalia > Carnivora > Felidae > Neofelis > Neofelis nebulosa. The sequence continues at coordinate 34,505,797 of NC_080782.1, read as the reverse complement.
TTTTTTGGTTCCTTTTGATCACTGCAATAAGCTAATGGATTGTTAGTGAACTGGAAATTAAATAGCTGACTAATGACTAAGCAATCCAAGAGGAAATGGTTAAATCTTTTACATTTTTTTAAATGAATGCATTATAAAGCCGGGGGTTAGCAAACTATGGGCGGGCCAAATCCAGCCCACCATTGTTTTTATAAGTAAAGTTTTATTGAAATTTTAGCCACACTCTTTGACATATTGTTTAAGGCTGATTTTATGTTACAACAGCAGAGTTAAGTAGTTGTTGCAAAGACCAATAATACCCAAAGCCTAAAATATTTACTATTTGGCCTTTTACAGAAAAAGTTTACTATATCTACTATAGAGGTGTAACTCATTTTTTTTTTTTTTTTTTTTTTTGGTACAAAATACGCTTGATAGACTGCTTACCTAGAGAGGCCAAAGATGTGGATTTCACACCACATACACATGTTACTATCACCTTCTGATGCAAATTCTGTTCTGCCCTCTTAAAAATAAATGCTATTAATCATAAGAGAAATTGTTGTAGCAAAAGTTAGAATGTAAATTATTAGAATTGGGAGCATGCCATAGAGACCATATAGTTTGAGGTTCTAATTTTATAGATGAGGAAAATGAAACCCAGAAAGGTTAAGAGGTTTGCCCAAGGTTACTCAGCTAATGGCGAGGCAGGTCACCATTTCTCCTCCTAAAACAAATAATCAAACAGCAAAAGCCCTTTTGATGAAGCCCAGTTCTTCCTGATAAGAGGCAGGGAATATTAATTTTGTTCTTTCAGGAACAACCCTCATTCTATGTCGAGTAAATTCAGTTACTTTAATAGAGTGGTTCTCAAATTTCAGGGTGCATGTTGTTTAAAATGAGGATTTCTGGGCTTAATGCCTCCTTTCCAAATTGCTGAAGCGGTGGGTCTCAAGAATTTGCATATCTAACAAGTCTTCCAGGCAACACTGATGTGCTGGTCTTGAGAGCACAGTTAGGATACACTGGGAATGATTAATTTCTGTCTCTCTCATGTGTAGGGATTTGCTGTAAGGTTGAAACAATGATAACTTGCTCATGGCTTATTAGAGGATGGTAATCAACAAAGAGCTAGCAACACACTATTGCACTATACCAAATAAAGCAAAAAGAAAGAACAAGAACAAATGAGACTAACCACTTTAGTCTAGTTAGCAAGCTCCTGGAAGGTGCAGGGACAGAGATAAAGGAAAGATGATGTAGAAAGTTTTCGTTCTGCGGGGTATAGCAGTTGACAACAGAAGGAAGAAGGTTTTGTGAGGGTAGAAGAGATGACACAAACTGTCAGGATGTCAATATGTTCTCAGCATTTTTAAGTATGTGATTCATTAGGTAGTGATTCAGCATTTACATTATAAGAAATCACCTGGTACTATCTTCTCCCCCACATACAAATGAGTCAATTTAATATGTATGTATGCAGATTTATATAAATATTTATTCCATAAAAGTTTTATGTGAAAGAAAATAAAATGTTATTTCCCTATGTTCATAAATTCACAAAATCTCTTTATGGTCAAAGATTTCTTTTACAACTAGAAAAACAAGAAATAGAAATTACATTAAGTACCTAATAACCATGCAACAAACCAGTAAAAAGACAAAGAAAAATGCTAAATTCCCTTGATTCTTTGAGAAAAAGACATTAATAGAAATGAATAAGGAATAGAGGTTTATTTTTCTTGGATACTTTGTAATTTAAGTTGTTTTGCCTTTTCTGGAGAAAAAATGGGGGAGATATTTAATCTCAAAAGATTGAATTTGAACGGGGCAGTGGTGATGAAGAAAAATAATTCACACCCCACCCTCTCACCAATCATCAATAAACATGATTGAAGTGGCTTCTTGTAAGAAAAAGCTCTAAAAATTTAGAACTGAGAAAATTTAAACCTGATGTTTCCATTTCCTTCCAACTTCTCCTGTGTCTGTTGCAACACTTGACTTTTCTTCTGCATCTGTGCCTGTGGATTACTGGATTGCTGGCACCATGGGCTCCCTGACTATTCCTTTTGGGATTACGAGGCCCACTCGGGGCATGGCTGAAACTGAGCTCACCCCTACCCTGCCCCTCTCTTGGCCCCAGTTGCTCCCTCTCTGTACATCCTCACTTCTGTCAAAATTATTATCAATTCTCCTGTCATACAAGCTCGAAAGAAACCTCAGTGAACCCTACCAACTCTTTCTTTCCTACCAAATTTAGCCTGCTCCCGATCCTCTTGATTCCCCCTTTATAATGTTCACACTTATCCTGTTTCTCTCCCTCTCTTCCACTCCCACCCACCCATTCTGAGCTCTCTGCAGGGAATAGTGGTTAGAGCAGGGGCTTCAAATTCAGATACCTAGACTGCACTGCCAGCTCTGAAGCCTCCTAGCTGGGTAACTTTCAGTGGTGAAGTGTCTGAACCTCAACGTCATCATTTTATTTCTAAACTGGGCATAACAACATTGCCCACAGAATTGTTATGTGGATAAGATAGCATATTCAAAACGCTTAGCACCATGTCCCATACAATGCTCACAGTGACACACAGAAATGCAGTCACTAGAGTGATTATAACAGTTCTTATGTGAGAGGAACACTTACAGTGTAGCTTCAACTTTCATTTGCCCCTTATATACAAATATTCACTCTCATGTATAATCTTGTATTCAAAATTCTATTTTACTTTCTCATATATAATCTTTATTGTTTTTAACGAATGATTTATCCTCTGCTCCAGATGAGAAAGAACCCTGTGGAAAGAGAAAAGCAAGAAGTATTTCCTTCCACATTGACCGTGTAGGGGTAGTGGTGAAATTTATTCCTTTGTGCAAATGTCAGGAAAATAGAGAAGGCTCTGTCTTTTCTCCCACAGTAGTATTTATATGTCCCATTTAAGTTTCTAGGGTGTTTTCACATTTGTCATTTCTCTGAACCCTAGTGTTATGGATCAAATTGTGTCCCAGCTCCAAATTCTTACGTTAAAGTCTAAAACCCCAATACCTCAGAATGTGATATTATTTGGAAATCGAGTCATGCATATATAATTAGTTATGGTGACATAATTCTGGAGTAGAGTGGGCCCCTAATCCAAGATGACCAGAGTCCTTATGAGAAGGGGAAATCTGGACACAGATGCACACACTGGGGGAACATCATGTGAGCATGAAATCATGGGTAATGCAGAAGTCAAGGAACACCAAAGATGGCCAACAAACTACCAGATGCTACAGAGAGGCATGGAACAGATTCCTTTTCGCACCTCAGAGGAAGCATGGCCTTGTTGACACCTTGACATCAGATTTCTAGCCTGAAGAACTATGAGATGATAAATTCCCATTGTTTTAAGCCACTCAGTTTGTGGTAGTCTGTTACGGCAACTAGCAAATTAATATACCTGCAAAGATGCTATGAGACAGAGCAGATGGTGACTCTCAAGCTGGCTAGGGGCTGGTGGATGGGACCAGGCAAGGTGAGAGCAATGAGTGGTGCCAGGCATGTCATGGGACCAGGTTGGATCCTTATGCAGCACCTCTGTTTCCTTCTCTGCTCACGTCTGGCAAGGAAGGGACTAGGAGGTTAGATTAGAAAAGGAGGTTTGAGTTAGCCTCTGAAAAGCCTGAAAGTACGGGTAGCTGCATCCCCATTTGCTGAAGGTTCATCTTACTATAAGGGAGGGGAGTTCTACAGGGATGTTAGAGTGGAAGGTTTCTTGCTCCCAGCCCAACCAGCCTGGGATGGTTTTTAGTTTGTAGAATTTTCCATCTAACACAATTTCCCAGTACACTGGATCCTCATACTCAACCAACACACTCCCTGTTGCTTTTAATCCACAGGCCAGAACAAATCATAATCATGCTTTTAAAGGCAAGAGGGTAAGTTTACCCATAACCATACCAATAGGTATAGAACACATGCCGGCACTGTCTTATTTTCTACTTCTGAGGCTTTTCCTCTTTAATTGTGAATTTATGACTGTTTGATAACTGAATTGCCTGGAAGTCTCATCTCAAGATAAGTAAGATTTTATTTTAATCAGAAAATAATTCCTTTCAAACTTACCATCTGAAAAGCATGCAGGTCTTATCCCTTGGGAGCTAATTATGGTACCTTCATGATGATGAGAATGGCAGCTCAGCTTGACCCAGGAAACAGATCATGCCCTAGGTAATATAGACCATTTTTTTCCTTTATACAGACTCTACATTCCCACAATGCTAACTACTTTTTCCCACAATACCAATGTGAAGACACCTGAAGATACCAGACAATCTGAAGACACCTTGTTTTCTCAATGCCTTCTTCACAGTCTTCATCTATACATCTCCATCTACCCTCCTCTTTGTCTTTCTGAAAAAATGCCCATTTATCTTTTTATCAGCTGGATCATTTCTTTTTTCTGTGAAGCTTCCCCTGATCTACCCCTTCATCCCCCTCCTCCACCCTTACCCCCTAGACAGGCAAGACTGAGGGACTCTTTCTAGCCTCTCATATCACCAAGGAAAGAAATGGAAGCCGGGCAGATCTGGCCATGGAAGATCTGTAAGAGACCATGTTAAGGGTTTGCAGAGTGCTGAAGTATGTTAGGCTCAGTGAGGGTAGAGAGTGGGAGACTTCTGTGGTGGTAGCATTTAGGACAGGGAGCAGATGAGGTGACAGAAAAGGAAAAGTGAGTCTAACATGACTGAGATTTTGATCCTGGCTGACATAGGGCAGGTGTCACAAACTTGTTCTGTAAAGGTTCAGATACTAAATATTTTAGGCTCTGTGGGCCATAGAGTTTCTGTCACAACTACTCAACTCTGCCACTGTGGAACAAACACAGCCACAGATGAAGTGTGACTATGTTGCAATAAAATTTAATTTACACAAACAGGTGGTAGATCAAATTCGGCTTGTGGGCTATTGTTGCAAACCCAATTGAGAGGATGGGGGTTTCCTTATCACAAATAGAGGCTCTAAGTGCTAAAGCCTGCAGATGAGGACAAACTGGCAGAGGTGGAACTCAGCTGAATTTGGATGAGCCGAGTCTGAGATGCCAGCATGATTTCAATATGAAAGGGTCCAGTTTGGAACAGACAACTGAAGAAATCAAGATGGACACAAGGCTGACGTATTAGTTTTACTTTAAAATAATTTCTATAGGAGATAATGTATATAAAGCATTTAAAAGATATGAAGTTATGCTTGTTACAGTTTCCAGAATTCAACTTTCATGTGCAAGTCATTTAAAGAAGGCCTGTAGTTTGAAACTAGCAAATAAGGAGTCAGGGGGCCCCCTTAATGTCACTGATTGGTCAACATAGGACTCTAAAATAGTAAGTCTCCTGTGGCAACTTGAAAAAAAGCCAAATAAAAAACAAAACCTGCTCTTTCCCCTGTTTCCTCTATCCTCCTTAGCAGTAACCTAAGCTAGGGTCATAGGGATTATCTGAAATTTCTTACTCTCCTTTAGCATACTCCTTCTATTCATTTGGCTTACTTCATATTTTTAGTAATTCAGATGCTGATCTTTCCTCTTCATTGCTGCTGCCTTACTTTTAGGCTCCCATTAGTTTTTGCCTGAATCACTACAATAATCATTCTCCCAATCCTTGACCTTATCTTCTACTACTACTAATATTATTATAATAGAGGAGTTCCGGAAGATGGCGGCGTAGGAGGACGCTGGGCTCACCGCGCGTCCTGCTGATCACTTAGATTCCAACTACACCTGCCTAAAGAACCCAGAAAACCGCCAGAGGATTAGCAGAACGGAGTCTCCGGAGCCAAGCGCAGATGAGAGGCCCACGGAAGAGGGTAGGAAGGGCGGCGAGGCGGTGCGCGCTCCACGGACTGGCGGGAGGGAGCCGGGGCGGAGGGGCGGCTCGCCGGCCAAGCAGAGCCCCCGAGTCGGGCTGGCAAAAGCGGAGGGGCCGGACGGACTGTGTTCCGACAGCAAGCGCGACTTAGCATCTGGGAAGTCATAAGTGAACAGCTCTGCTCAGAAAGCGGGAAGGCTGGAGGACAAAGGGAGGGAGAGCTGCTGAGCCCCCGGACGGCAGAGCTCAGCTTGGCGGGGAACAAAGGCGCTCGCCAGCGCCATCTCCCCCGCCCATCCCCCAGCCAAAATCCCAAAGAGAACCAGTTCCTGCCAGGGAACTTGCTCGCTCCGCGCAAACACCCAACTCTGTGCTTCTGCGGAGCCAAACCTCCGGCAGTGGATCTGACTCCCTCCTGCTGCCACAGGGCCCCTCCTGAAGTGGATCACCTAAGGAGAAGCGAGCTAAGCCTGCCCCTCCTGCCCCCGTGCACCTTGCCTACCCACCCCAGCTAATACGCCAGCTCCCCAGCACCACAAGCCTGGCAGTGTGCAAGTAGACCAGACGGGCCACACCCCCCACAGTGAATCCCACCCCTAGGAGAGGGGAAGAGAAGGCACACACCAGTCTGACTGTGGCCCCAGCGGTGGGCTGGGGGCAGACATCAGGTCGGACTGCGGCCCCGCCCACCAACTCCAGTTATACACCACAGCACGGGGGAAGTGCCCTGCAGGTCCTCACTGCTCCAGGGACTATCCAAAATGACCAAACGGAAGAATTCCCCTCAGAAGAATCTCCAGGAAATAACAACAGCGAATGAACTGATCAAAAAGGATTTAAATAATATAACAGAAAGTGAATTTAGAATAATAGTCATAAAATTAATCGCTGGGCTTGAAAACAGTATACAGGACAGCAGAGAATCTCTTGCTACAGAGATCAAGGGACTAAGGAACAGTCACGAGGAGCTGAAAAACGCTTTAAACGAAATGCAAAACAAAATGGAAACCACGACGGCTCGGATTGAAGAGGCAGAGGAGAGAATAGGTGAACTAGAAGATAAAGTTATGGAGAAAGAGGAAGCTGAAAGAAAGAGAGATAAAAAAATCCAGGAGTATGAGGGGAAAATTAGAGAACTAAGTGATACACTAAAAAGAAATAATATACGCATAATTGGTATCCCAGAGGAGGAAGAGAGAGGGAAAGGTGCTGAAGGGGTACTTGAAGAAATTATAGCTGAGAACTTCCCTGAACTGGGGAAGGAAAAAGGCATTGAAATCCAAGAGGCACAGAGAACTCCCTTCAGACGTAACTTGAATCGATCTTCTGCACGACATATCATAGTGAAACTGGCAAAATACAAGGATAAAGAGAAAATTCTGAAAGCAGCAAGGGATAAACGTGCCCTCACATATAAAGGGAGACCTATAAGACTCGTGACTGATCTCTCCTTTGAAACTTGGCAGGCCAGAAAGGCTTGGCACGATATCTTCAGTGTGCTAAACAGAAAAAATATGCAGCCGAGAATCCTTTATCCAGCAAGTCTGTCATTTAGAATAGAAGGAGAGATAAAGGTCTTCCCAAACAAACAAAAACTGAAGGAATTTGTCACCACGAAACCAGCCCTACAAGAGATCCTAAGGGGGATCCTGTGAGACAAAGTACCAGAGACATCACTACAAGCATAAAACATACAGACATCACAATGACTCTAAACCCGTATCTTTCTATAATAACACTGAATGTAAATGGATTAAATGCGCCAACCAAAAGACATAGGGTATCAGAATGGATAAAAAAACAAGACCCATCTATTTGCTGTCTACAAGAGACTCATTTTAGATCTGAGGACACCTTTAGATTGAGAGTGAGGGGATGGAGAACTATTTATCATGCTACTGGAACTCAAAAGAAAGCTGGAGTAGCCATACTTATATCAGACAAACTAGACTTTAAATTAAAGGCTGTAACAAGAGATGAAGAAGGGCATTATATAATAATTACAGGGTCTATCCATCAGGAAGAGCTAACAATTATAAATGTCTATGCGCCAAATACCGGAGCCCCCAGATACATAAAACAGTTACTCATAAACATAAGCAACCTTATTGATAAGAATGTGGTCATTGCAGGGGACTTTAACACCCCACTTACAGAAATGGATAGATCATCTAGACACACAGTCAATAAAGAAACAAGGGCCCTGAATGATACATTGAATCAGATGGACTTGACAGATATATTTAGAACTCTGCATCCTAAAGCAACAGAATATACTTTCTTCTCGAGTGCACATGGAACATTCTCCAAGATAGATCATATACTGGGTCACAAAACAGCCCTTCATAAGTTTACAAGAATTGAAATTATACCATGCATACTTTCAGACCACAATGCTATGAAGCTTGAAATCAACCACAGGAAAAAGTCTGGAAAACCTCCAAAAGCATGGAGGTTAAAGAACACCCTACTAACGAATGAGTGGGTCAAACAGGCAATTAGAGAAGAAATTAAAAAATATATGGAAACAAACCAAAACGAAAATACAACAATCCAAACGCTTTGGGACGCAGCGAAGGCAGTCCTGAGAGGAAAATACATTGCAATCCAGGCCTATCTCAAGAAACAAGAAAAATCCCAAATACAAAATCTAACAGCACACCTAAGGGAAATAGAAGCAGAACAACAAAGGCAGCCTAAACCCAGCAGAAGAAGAGAAATAATAAAGATCAGAGCAGAAATAAGCAATATAGAATCTAAAAAAACTGTAGAGCAGATCAACGAAACCAAGAGTTGGTTTTTTGAAAAAATAAACAAAATTGACAAACCTCTAGCCAGGCTTCTCAAAAAGAAAAGGGAGATGACCCAAATAGATAAAATCATGAATGAAAATGGAATTATTACAACCAATCCCTCAGAGATACAAACAATTATCAGGGAATACTATGAAAAATTATATGCCAACAAATTGGACAACCTTGAAGAAATGGACAAATTCCTAAACACCCACACTCTTCCAAAACTCAATCAGGAGGAAATAGAAAGCTTGAACAGACCCATAACCAGCGAAGAAATTGAATCGGTTATCAAAAATCTCCCAACAAATAAGAGTCCAGGACCAGATGGCTTCCCAGGGGAGTTCTACCAGACGTTTAAAGCAGAGATAATACCTATCCTTCTCAAGCTATTCCAAGAAATAGAAAGGGAAGGAAAACTTCCAGACTCATTCTATGAAGCCAGTATTACTTTGATTCCTAAACCAGACAGAGACCCAGTAAAAAAAGAGAACTACAGGCCAATATCTCTGATGACTATGGATGCAAAAATTCTCAATAAGATACTAGCAAATCGAATTCAACAGCATATAAAAAGAATTATTCACCATGATCAAGTGGGATTCATTCCTGGGATGCAGGGCTGGTTCAACATTCGCAAATCGATCAACGTGATACATCACATTAACAAAAAAAAAGAGAAGAACCATATGATCCTGTCAATCGATGCAGAAAAGGCCTTTGACAAAATCCAGCACCCTTTCTTAATAAAAACCCTTGAGAAAGTCGGGATAGAAGGAACATACTTAAAGATCATAAAAGCCATTTATGAAAAGCCCACAGCTAACATCATCCTCAATGGGGAAAAACTGAGAGCTTTTTCCCTGAGATCAGGAACACAACAGGGATGCCCACTCTCACCGCTGTTGTTTAATATAGTGCTGGAAGTTCTAGCATCAGCAATCAGACAACAAAAGGAAATCAAAGGCATCAAAATTGGCAAAGATGAAGTCAAGCTTTCGCTTTTTGCAGATGACATGATATTATACATGGAAAATCCGATAGACTCCACCAAAAGTCTGCTAGAACTGATACATGAATTCAGCAAAGTTGCAGGATACAAAATCAATGTACAGAAATCAGTTGCATTCTTATACACTAACAATGAAGCAACAGAAAGACAAATAAAGAAACTGATCCCATTCACAATTGCACCAAGAAGCATAAAATACCTGGGAATAAATCTAACCAAAGATGTAAAAGATCTGTATGCTGAAAACTATAGAAAGCTTATGCAGGTAATTGAAGAAGATATAAAGAAATGGAAAGACATTCCCTGCTCATGGATTGGAAGAATAAATATTGTCAAAATGTCAATACTACCCAAAGCTATCTACACATTCAATGCAATCCCAATCAAAATTGCACCAGCATTCTTCTTGAAACTAGAACAAGCAATCCTAAAATTCATATGGAACCACAAAAGGCCCCGAATAGCCAAAGTAATTTTGAAGAAGAAGACCAAAGCAGGAGGCATCACAATCCCAGACTTTAGCCTCTACTACAAAGCTGTCATCATCAAGACAGCATGGTATTGGCATAAAAACAGACACATAGACCAATGGAATAGAATAGAAACCCCAGAACTAGACCCACAAATGTATGGCCAACTCATTTTTGACAAAGCAGGAAAGAACATCCAATGGAAAAAAGACAGTCTCTTTAACAAATGGTGCTGGGAGAACTGGACAGCAACATGCAGAAGGTTGAAACTAGACCACTTTCTCATACCATTCACAAAAATAAACTCAAAATGGATAAAGGACCTGAATGTGAGACAGGAAACCATCAAAACCTTAGAGGAGAAAGCAGGAAAAGACCTCTCTGACCTCAGCCGTAGCAATCTCTTACTCGGCACATCCCCAAAGGCAAGGGAATTAAAAGCAAAAGTGAATTACTGGGACCTTATGAAGATAAAAAGCTTCTGCACAGCAAAGGAAACAACCAACAAAACTAAAAGGCAACCAATGGAATGGGAAAAGATATTTGCAAATGACACATCGGACAAAGGGCTAGTATCCAAAATCTATAAAGAGCTCATCAAACTCCACACCCGAAAAACAAATAACCCAGTGAAGAAATGGGCAGAAAACATGAATAGACACTTCTCTAAAGAAGACATCCGGATGGCCAACAGGCACATGAAAAGATGTTCAACGTCGCTCCTCATCAGGGAAATACAAATCAAAACCACACTCAGATACCACCTCACGCCAGTCAGAGTGGCCAAAATGAAGAAATCAGGAGACTAAAGATGCTGGAGAGGATGTGGAGAGACGGGAACCCTCTTGCACTGTTGGTGGGAATGCAAATTGGTGCAGCCGCTCTGGAAAGCAGTGTGGAGGTTCCTCAGAAAATTAAAAATAGACCTACCCTATGACCCAGCAATAGCACTGCTAGGAATTTATCCAAGGGATACAGGAGTACTGATGCATAGGGGCACTTGTAACCCCAATGTTTATAGCAGCACTCTCAACAATAGCCAAATTATGGAAAGAGCCTAAATGTCCATCAACTGATGAATGGATAAAGAAATTGTGGTTTATATACACAATGGAATACTACGTGGCAATGAGAAAAAATGAAATATGGCGTTTTGTAGCAGCGTGGATGGAACTGGAGAGTGTGATGCTAAGTGAAATAAGCCATACAGAGAAAGACAGATACCATATGGTTTCACTCTTATGTGGATCCTGAGAAACGTAACAGAAACCCATGGTGGAGGGGAAGGGAAAAAAAAAAAAGAGGTTAGAGTGGGAGAGAGCCAAAGCATAAGAGACTGTTAAAAATGAGAACAAACTGAGGGTTGATGGGGGGTGGGAGGGAGGGCAGGGTGGGTGATGGGTATTGAGGAGGGCACCTTTTGGGATGAGCACTGGGTGTTGTATGGAAACCAATTTGACAGTAAATTTCATATATTAAAAAATAAAAAATAAATAAAAAAATAAAAAAATAAAAAAATAAAAAAAAATATTATTATAATATTATTAAATACTAATAATCCCTATACTAACACTCACTCTTGCATTCTCTGTGTTGGGTTTACCATTGATTTCAGAGATGCACTTGAAGAATGTGTGTTTCCCTTCTCTGTAAGACGCTATTGGTCCAAAGAATCTGCTTCCAAAGGGAGAAGGCTTTCATGAGGGAAAATAACTGGTTCTTCCTGGTCACTTTTGCTCCCTTGTATCAAGACCAGTAGTTAGGCAAGGAAGAAGCACCGTCCCAACAGAAATAATTGACCCTAATGACCAGGAGACAGTAGGCATGTTTGTTACACACTGGTAACAGGGAGAATATATTTGGCACTCAGATGATTCACTATGGTGTCTCTTGCTTCTCTCCTAATTTTGATAATAAATGGACAAATGCAGAAGCAGGTTTGTCCAATTGTGACAATAAATGGACAAGTACAGAAGCTGCACTTCTAAACTTAAGGATGAGAGTCAGGGTCACCCCCTCAGGTAATCCCCTTAGACTAGCAGAGGTACTAGGCTAGCAGAGAATAAGAATAATCTAGAATGGGTAGTCAAGCAAAAAGATGATAAGAATTAGTTGCAACTCTGAGACTAGCTATAATATGGAGACTCCAGTTTTATTCTGCTAACTTTTCTTATGTTAAGTCTTCCTGGAAAAGAGACGAACCAGAATCCTGGAAGAGTTCTTCTCAGTGGGGATGAAGCAAGCAGATCTGAGTGATGTCGGGGGTGAACTCTAGTGGATACTGAGGTGCACAGCCTAGGTCCCCTCTGCAGGACCAAGGCCCCCACACTCCTGCCTGACATGAGTGTTGCCTGTTGACTGCTCCAAGCTGGGGCCTTCCTCAGGGTATAAAACCTAGCCCCTGTTTTAGTTTGGGATACAGCTAAAGAACTAAAACAGCCCAAGGGCTCCTGTGGGAGTGGCTGATGCCTCTGTTGCAAACTCATCAGTTCAACTTCTTCCCCTGCCCAGTCCTGCTTCCCTTACTCCCTTATGAGTACTGTTCCTGAAGACACTCCACAATAAGCCACCCACTTGCAAATCCCATCCCAGAGTCTCTTCCCCTGGGGTCCCAACCTATGACATCAATATTACAACATTTTCCAAGTGGATAGGTACCATTTCAAGTCTTGGAATCAAGTACGCACATTTTTTATTAATAAAAACTGTGTTCTTGATTCTTTCAAAGTTCAGAACCTACAATGCTTCCTATCTATGGCAGCCTGTCTGCTCACAGGCCCAACTAGTTCAGTCACTGTTCATGGCTTCTCCTCAGGCACATCATTTAAATTCTTTGGCCTCATTTTAAGCCAGCCAGGAAATTGAGCCCAAACTCTAGCCTGGAGACCTTTGAAAATCATGTTAGAGCCATATTAATTCAATTTCTATTACTTTGGTTATATTTTATGATATATTTAAAACTGTCACTTTTTAATCATCCTGATTTTCATTGTTAAAAGATGAATGATGTACTCTAACCTGATTCAATCAGCTGGACCCAATATGTGAGATGAAAGCCATGTAATGTTGAAAACTCTGCTGACCAAATAAAATTTTCCAGGATACAAAACAAGTAGATTAAGGAGGTCAATATTTTGCTTCATGGTCACTTTACTGCAATCGTCAGTGATGAAGATAAATGTAGTCTGAAATTGTGCCCATGTTACGTAGTCAGTCAATACATCCTAATATGGAGGAAGTGCACTTATAAGGTGAATATGACCTTTGGCATTTGATGGTGTTTCAAAGTACTTCCAAGTAAGACTGTCTATTTAATTTGTGGAACTCAGTGCAAAATGAAAACACAGGGCTCTTGTTGAAGAATTCTCAAGAATCTTTAAGATAACGACAGTAGAGCATTAAAACCAGCACAAAGCCCTTCTAAGCCAGGGGCTCTGTGCAGATGTAGAGGTCTCATGTCCATGAAGCCAGCTCGGGCCCTAACCTTATGATTCACTTAATTTGTTCTAGAATTTTATTTGATATTTGACAAAGCAAACACGTACTGGAGGGGAGAATATAACTGTAACCAAGAAAGGAGGTAAGCACATTTTATCATATTATTGTCTAAATAACTGCTATGGAAAACAGCATTGTATTTTTTAAAATTTATTTATTGATTCTGAAAGAAAGACAGAGAGAGTAGCAGGGAGGGGCAGAGAGAGAGGGAGAGAGAGAATCCCAAGCAGGCTCCATGCTGTCAGCACAGAGCCCAGTGTGGGCTTGAATCCACTAACTGTGAGATCATGACCTGAGCCGAAATCAAGAGTCAGATGCTTAACTGACTGAGCCAGCTAGGCACCCCATAACATTATAATATTTTTTTAAAATGTTTCATTTAATATTTTTAACTGTTAATTACTCAAAATCTCAAAAATCAAATTAGTAATACGTTTTATGGAAATGTAGGATTTTAAGGTTTAAAAGGCAATTGGTCTGCAGATACTTACTTTGGAGAAGGAAGAAATTATCAAATTTTTCCTTTTATGTAAATGAGCCTATGAAATGAGCCTATATTGTACTTTCTACTGAGAAAAAATTATTTAGGAAATATTTGTCTTTCTGTGTCTGGGTTATTTATTTCACTTAACATAATGTCCTCCAGTTTCATCCATTTTGTTGCAAAGGGCAAGACATCCTTTTTTGTTGAGAGATTTTATCATGAATGGATGTTGAATTTTTTCAAATGCTTTTTCTGCATCTATTAAAATGATCATATGATTTTAATTCTTCATTTTGTTTACGTGGTATATCACTTTTACTGATTTGCCTATGTTGAACCATCCTTGCTTCTCAAGAATAAATCCCAATCGGTCATGTGTATAACTCTTTCTAATGTGCTGTTGCATTCAGTTTGCTATTATTTTGTTGAGAATTTTTACATCAGGGATGCTGGCCTATAGTCTTCTTTTCTTGTGGTGCATTTGTCTGGTTTTGGTATTGGGTGATGTTGATCTGACAAAATGAGTTTGGAAATATTCCCTCTTCTATTGTTTGGAAGAGTTTAAAAAGGATTCTTTTTTAAATGTTTGGATTAATTCACCTGTGAAAGCCTCTAGTCCTGAAATTTTCTTTTCAGGAGGTTTTGATTACTGATTCAATCTCCTTATTTGTTACTGATCTGTTCAGGCTTTCTATTTCTTCTTTGGTCAGTCCAGGTGGATATATGCTTCTGGAATTCATCCATTTCTTCTAAAGTGTCCAAATTATTTGTGTGTCATTGTTCATAATAGTCCTTTATGATCATTTTTATTTCTGTGGCATCAGTTATAATCTCTCCTCTCATTTCTGATTTTCTTTAAGTCTTTTCTGTTATTTTCTTGATCAGTCTAGGTAAGGGCTTATTGACATTGCTTTTAGTTTCATTACTTTTAGTTTCACTGATTTTTTCCTATTGTTTTCGTTGTTGTTGTTGTTGTTCTCTATTTCTTTTTTTTTTTTTAATTTTTTTTCAACGTTTTTTATTTATTTTTGGGACAGAGAGAGACAGAGCATGAACGGGGGAGGGGCAGAGAGAGAGGGAGACACAGAATCGGAAACAGGCTCCAGGCTCCGAGCCATCAGCCCAGAGCCTGACGCGGGGCTCGAACTCACGGACCGCGAGATGGTGACCTGGCTGAAGTCAGATGCTTAACCGACTGCGCCACCCAGGCGCCCCTGTTCTCTATTTCATTTATTGCTATTCTAATCTTTGTTATCACCTTCCTTATGCTAACTTTGGGCAAGTTTTGGAGCTTCTTGGAAGGGACAAACAGAAAAAAATTACTTGAAGGTGATTTATATAGTGAGAAATTAGTGGCATATGAATTATATGCTCTTTGGAGGGTGAGGCCATTTGTAATTTGTGAAAACCCAGGCAATTTATGCTGTTGGTTCCTTAAAATAGTTTTAAAAAGAAAAACTGGCCATATTTAACCAAGTATAATCTTCTCTGAGGAAGTACTCCAATCCCACTCTTACCCAGTGACATTTTCTGGCTCTGTTAATGTTTGGGCAGATGAAGAGGGAGTCACAATGACACAATAAATTAATACACTTCCAAGAGACTCTTGTGAAATACTAAAGTATACTTCCAAACCAGAAAAGGCTACTTACACATTATTCATGTTGATAATAGTATTTAATTTTTGAAACTTTTCTGAGGATCCAGAGGGATACTTTGTGAATTACACCTCATGAAATGAGAAAGATAATTCAGTTCTAATGGTTTTTACATGGCCAAGTGATGCATTTTCAAATTTGGCAACAATCTATAAATATTATAATTCTCATGCTTGGATGATGATCAGTAATTAGAAGAAGGGAAGGCAGGAACACATGTCTCACTGAGGAGCTTTTCAAATGAGCAGATTCCCCATCTTCTGCCAGAAATTGTGACCACTGTGTCCAGAGAGTTGCATGTCCACATGCAACATGCATAGTAGATGATTCTCATGCAAATGGCCCACACTCTTAAATACACCAGAAGAAACTCTACCTGCTGTAATCAGTCCAAGGAGTATCTGTTTTGCTTTTCCATTCACTTTTTAGGTCAGTTAGCATGATTCCATCCTCTTCTTTAGAGCTATTGATTTAGAACATTCATGGGTGTGACCCCAAAAGAGATCATTTAAAAATGGTCCTGGGGGGAGGCATCACAATCCCAGACTTTAGCCTCTACTACAGAGCTGTAATCATTAAGACAGCATGGTATTGGCATAAAAACAGACACATAGACCAATGGAATAGAATAGAAACCCCAGAACTAGACCCACAAACGTATGGCCAACTCATCTTTGACAAAACAGGAAAGAACATCCAATGGAAAAAAGACAGTCTCTTTAACAAATGGTGCTGGGAGAACTGGACAGCAACATGCAGAAGGTTGAAACTAGACCACTTTCTCACACCATTCACAAAAATAAACTCAAAATGGATAAAGGACCTGAATGTGAGACAGGAAACCATCAAAACCTTAGAGGAGAAAGCAGGAAAAGACCTCTCTGACCTCAGCCGTAGCAATCTCTTACTCGGCACATCCCCAAAGGCAAGGGAATTAAAAGCAAAAGTGAATTACTGGGACCTTATGAAGATAAAAAGCTTCTGCACAGCAAAGGAAACAACCAACAAAACTAAAAGGCAGCCAACGGAATGGGAAAAGATATTTGCAAATGACATATCGGACAAAGGGCTAGTATCCAAAATCTATAAAGAGCTCACCAAACTCCACACCTGAAAAACAAATAACCCAGTGAAGAAATGGGCAGAAAACATGAATAGACACTTCTCTAAAGAAGACATCCGGATGGCCAACAGGCACATGAAAAGATGTTCAACGTCGCTCCTCATCAGGGAAATACAAATCAAAACCACACTCAGATATCACCTCACGCCAGTCAGAGTGACCAAAATGAAGAAATCAGGAGACTATAGATGCTGGAGAGGATGTGGAGAGACGGGAACCCTCTTGCACTGTTGGTGGGAATGCAAATTGGTGCAGCCGCTCTGGAAAACAGTGTGGAGGTTCCTCAGAAAATTAAAAATAGACCTACCCTATGACCCAGCAATAGCACTGCTAGGAATTTATCCAAGGGATACAGGAGTACTGATGCATAGGGGCACTTGTACCCCAATGTTTATAGCAGCACTCTCAACAATAGCCAAATTATGGAAAGAGCCTAAATGTCCACCAACTAATGAATGGATAAAGAAATTGTGGTTTATATACACAATGGAATACTACGTGGCAATGAGAAAAAATGAAATATGGCCTTTTGTAGCAACGTGGATGGAACTGGAGAGTGTGATGCTAAGTGAAATAAGCCATACAGAGAAAGACAGATACCATATGGTTTCACTCTTATGTGGATCCTGAGAAACATAACAGAAACCCATGGGGGAGGGGAAGGAAAAAAAAAAAAAGAGGTTAGAGTGGGAGAGAGCCAAAGCATAAGAGACTGTTAAAAACTGAGAACAAACTGAGGGTTGATGGGGGGTGGGAGGGAGGGTAGGGTGGGTGATGGGTATTGAGGAGGGCACCTTTTGGGATGAGCACTGGGTGTTGTATGGAAACCAATTTGACAGTAATTTTCATATATTAAAAAAACAAACAAACAAATAAATAAATAAATAAAAATAAAATTTAAAAAAATGGTCCTGGGGGATTATAATAATCCATTGGTTTCCTACTGGATTTGGTATCCAGTGCCCCAGAGCAGTGTTTGTCAAAGTTGATTCAAGAATCACTTGTATCAGCACCACCTTTGAGCTAGATAAAATGTAGATTTTGGGGCTCTATCTTTAGGCTCATGTACTCTGAGTTGAGACCTATAAAAAATAATTTTTAACTAGCTCTGTCCCTGATGTCTGAGAATATCCCGGTAAACAGTTTGTTCCTGGTAAAGCAACAAAGGATCAAAACTACAGTAAAAATAGTTACAAGACTGGTTGTCCTACTAGGCATGTCAAAGATTCAGATCAGACAGAGCATGAAAACCAGCAGGATGCCAGCTTCACATTAGGTGGGTGTAAGAGAAATGGGCTTACTCAATAGTCTATAATTAAAGAATAAGGGGGAAATGGTGAGAATCAGCAAGAGGCATTCACAAGAGGACACAGAGGTCTCTCTGGGGAGTTCTAAGGACTGCAGTCTGAGCAGAAGGATGAATTCAAGAACTGCAGAGCTCACTTTCAGAGTTAGAGTTTAGTCATAGGATAATGAGATGATTTTTTTTATTAACAGGTTTTACTTTCAGAAAAAAATTGAAAGTTTTACATTGGAAGTGTCCCCTACATTTTATGTTCAAATAGGAGGAAAAGTAATTATCTAGATCAAATTAATAAACATAGATTTACCAGTTATAGAGTGAGCTCCTTTAGGGCAGAAATTGATCATTTTAATTTCCTTTCCTTATTTTCATTTTTAAAAAATTGTATTTAAATTCAAGTTAGTTAACATATGTAGAATTTAGTGATTCATCACTTACATATAACACCTGAGATATCTTCATTGTATTGTCTTAGGGCTCTTTGGTTTGAAAAATAGTCATTCAGGCTAACTTAAACAAAAGGAAATTTACTGTAGGAATGCTCATGGAGTGAAAACCAGATGAAATATACAAAAATGCAAGGGCTCAATGCTAGAGATGGAAGAGGCTCTAAATGCCTATAAACAGAAAACTTAAAGACTGTCACTCTGGTGCCCTGCCATTAGCAACACTCAGCTGCTCTCAACCTGTCTGGAGTGTTCTAGGTTTTCTGCTTTAAAATGAGTATTTTTTTCCCTTTGATTTCCATTCAGTTTTTCAAACAGGGAATCTAACTGCCTAAGCCAATTGTTGGTCTGTTTTTCTCCAAGTTGGCCAACCTACAGATCAGGTTGCCAACATGGGTCTAATTTTTGCCATGGCAGAGGATGGGGACATGGAATTGGGATTCAGGCATATGCATCAAAATGACTACTTTGGAAGCAAGGGGTGTGGGAGACACAGATTCCTTTAAAATACAGAAGGTAGGCAGCAGACAGGCAGAGTAAACATGTTTGGGACCTTCCTCTTTTTACGTGAATCACTTAATGTCAGCATTAGTTTTTACCTGGGAACATGATAATTTTGCTTGACCTTTCATGTTGGGGCTCATAAGCAAAACAGGCAGAATGGCCTGGCTAGAAATTCAGGGAAAGGGCTGGAACCCTGATAGCTAGACAGGACACTGTCTGGTGGCTGAGACTTAGGAAGACAGAGCTCATTGTTTTGGCCTATATTTCAACAAATTTGTATACCTTGGAATTAGGTCTACACAAACAAATTGATAGGTTTCTACCTTACTTTTCATTTCAATCTTTTGTGGAATTCAGGTAAGTATGTGTGATTTCAGACTATGCTTCAGTACCTTTCTGCCAACTGCAACACTACTGACTTTGAGATTTCAAATCTTGCTAAAATTACAATAACTTCTTTATGGATACATCTCAGGAGATCTATATAATTTTCTCTTCCTCACTTTGGTAGTTGGTTGGAAAAAGTCCAAGATATGCCACAATTTCCATGTCTCAGTATGACAGATGTTTTTGTTTGTTGGTTTGCTGGTTTGTTTGTTGCTTATATTCTATAGTCATAGTCAATCCTTTTGAGACTTAGCAAAGGTCAATTTTATTTAGACTTGTAAAAATGTGAGGCATTACAGTCATTGGTCTTCCCTTATGACAACTAATTTTCCACTTCTTTCATCACAAGAAATCCTAATCTGTAGGGAATAAGTTTAGGAATCCCCTGGGCTTACACCAATGGGGTAACAAGGCATAAAGAAGTACAAAGTCATAGGATGCTCACATCTAAGTGAGCATCAGAATAGGGAGGTGCAAAGGCACCCCAGAATAGAGAGGGGGTGCAGAGTCCCCAGAATAGAGAGGGAGGAGCAAAGTCCCCAGAATATAGGGGGGGCAAAAGCCCCCAATACAAAGGTATATGAGGTAAGCAAGATTAGGCATTCAGGGCAAAAACAACCCCCCAATTTAGTACTATAGCAGAAAGCTGCTTTCACAGGAAGGAAGGACCAAATTAGGTAAGCAAGTAAATAGGGCTATAGACCACAAGCTGAGGGGCGGTTGATGCTCCCCAAAGTGGAGCTGATTAACAAAAGAAAAGATGCCTTGTTAACCCTGAGGTTATTCCCCTTACCTGTCTTATCCCCTAGGCTAGCTAAGATAAACAGACACAGCACCTCCTGTCTGCCTTTAACAACCATCTGCCCGGTGCCAGGGTTTTGTTTTATATTAACCCAAACCCCAAACACCATATATCTTCAAAAGCCCCCTTTTCCCTCATGCCCATGGTCTCTTTGTGCATGCCCATCATGTTTGTAAGCCTTCTGATCCTAATAAAACCAGGGCAAGGACACTTACTCAGGGCTCTTGTCTTCTCCTGGACCTTAGCCATCTCTCACTTTTCATCCTGCATCCCACTGTTTTGCTGGCCAAAAGAGAACTTCAGACTTAGAGTCTACGACACTAATCCTACATTTTCTGTATGCCTTTGAGAAATATCAGTGACTGGCTTTCTGAGGCTAAATTATAAGAATAATTATTAAATTATTAATCAATGTGTATTAATTAAATATATAAATTAATAATGATTAAATTATATCAAATATTTTCAATAATGAAGAAAGGAAAAAATATGGCTAAAAAAGTAAAGGTGAAACATCTAGAAGTAAAAACATTGCATCATATGTTCAGGAACCAGAGTCTAGTCCCAGCTGTGACATTAACTCTGTCTTCTTGGACAAAGTCACCTAAAACTCTTGAAAAATTAAGGAGTTACATTCGTTCTGTAAACTATACAGTATGAGAAGTTATTTGGGGAATATATATGCATATATATGTATGTATTTATGTGTATATATAAAGAGTATGTCTATATGTATACGTGTGTACATGCATATTTAATATATATGTAATATTATCTAGGTAATATATATTACATATATAAAATACATATGCAATGTATTAAAAAATAATGTGTTATATTTAATATATATTACATATGTAATCATATATGTAACATATTATTTATATATACAAAGAAAACTCAAACTTTCTATATGATTTCTTTGTAAGCTCAAGCTCCCTCTTTAGAAAACCCGGGACTATGTGCTAAGGACTTAGTGTTCCTCAAACTCTAAGGTGCTAGATAGTGACACGGTAAGGTTTGATATGTGAAAGGAGAGGAAATAAATCATTCCAACTCTATTTTGTTATTGTTTGTTTGTTTGTTCCTTACTTTAAGTCCTGGGTTTCATTTTATGGAAGGAATTGAGGCAATGTGTCCCTTAAAGGAAGTAGCATGTATCCTTATCTATCCCTAAGAACTACTGGGGTACTCAAAGATATTTGAAAGCATGAATAGGTGAACATATGTGTGAATGTACTTCAGAGACCAAAATGCTAGAAATTTCTCTATGATCTATGCCATTTGAAGAGCTCCTGTCCAAAGTTTACTATGACTGACAAAACCAGGGACTTGAAGAATGGAATATTTCTCATTCCTCTTTTGTTCAGATTTTACTATGTTTGTGCAGTGGAGGACATTGGAGAGCAGAGAAAGAAGAGGAAAATGGAGGGAAGAATTGAGAAAACATTTTGGAATGTTGTGTGCATGGTCAAAAGAGGTCAAAAGTTAAAGAACCCAGATGGTGCATCAGAATGGCATTACCACTAGCTCTCTCAAGCCCTCCACCCCCACCCCCCACTTCAAATCCAAATCTCTTCTCTTAAGAATAATGAAAATGTTATACTGATGACATGGATGAATACTAATCCCGTTGAAATATCAATTTTGTAAAGTCAATTTAGAAATAAAAATTATTCTATCCAAATTCCTCATTCGTGTGGCTAGTCAAACTTTCCCTAGATTTAAATAATAGCAAAGGAGAGAGCAATATTTATAGTTGACTTTGTCATTGTGGGAACACAAGCAACCTCAGCCTGAAGGATGCTGAGACTTCAGAGGCAAGCAGGCAAAGAAAGGAGCATATGTTAGGACAAGCTGGCATAAGAGAACTGGAGAGAAATGTAAACCAGGCTACTTGTGGTTATCTTTGCAAAGGCATTTAGATTTTAAGTCGTTTTTTATTGCAGCTAGCATCCAATTACAGTGACGTGGCCATGGGAGCTTAAGGACCAAGCACTGCCACTTTATTGTTTTATTGTTGCCTATATGTTATAAAATGGGTGAGTTTAATGCCTAGATCTTTGAGTATATGATTTCTTCTGGAGGCATGATAATCTCACATCCTTTCATAAATGCCATCTAGTCATCCTCATGTGGGCGCTCAGTGAAAGTCTATAACATTATAAGAAATGGAGTTAAATAAAATGCATTTGAATTTTAAAAGCTGCCCTTTATTGCCCATGAAATACCCAGAGGTCTCTTTTTAGCACAAGAAGTCTCTTTTACACTTATGGACAATGGTAGCTATTACAGACCATTATAGAGTTAAGTTAGCACTTAGGTAAAATTTGGTCATTTTATAAAATACTAAGGAGTCTATGATGTTTCCGGTTATCAGAAAAGATTCTGAAAAGTTGTCTATGCTGCTGACACCATGCACATAAAATTAGGTCCTGAAATGTAGCTTGGACTCGTTGCAAACTGAAATCTTTTCGAAGGTGAAAACACAGGAAGAAGGAATCAAATCAAAGAGTAACCAAATTTGACAACTGCCACAAAGAGAAAAATGGGAAAAGAAATGACACTTTGTGTTTGATCTTGATCATAACATGAAGTTTCCTCCTAAAAAAAAGTGGCTTGAATTCCCCCCTTTAATTGATTGGCAAATAGACCATGCTACACCTGTAAGCAGTCAGGTAATAAGAGCAATTAAAAATCAACCTTACCATTTAAATAAGGCCTTATCAAAACTTGCTACCAGAACTTCCCTTTTGAAACAATTCTTTTCAAAGGTTAATTTCAACTGACAGTTGGATATTTAGCATTCCTTTGTGGAAGTCATTTCAATTAAAAATAGGAATTTGTGCCTTGGGCCCAATTAACCCCCCCCCCCCCCCCCACCTTTCTAAATTACATCCATAGTAACAGGAACAGCTCTTTCTACCCTGGAACATATTTAACCTGGTGTCAAATCCTGGTATAAATCTAACATAGTAATTCCAAAATTTTTCTGAGCCTCCTCTTTGAGAATCTGATGAGAGCAAAAGTAAGAATTCATATCTACACAACAACTTGTCGAAAGTTCAGCAAGTTAAAAAAAAAACTTGAAGCCCTTCATAACTCAAACGAAAAATTCTTGAAATAGAGCCTTTGCCCTAAAATGTCTAGATGCCCAGCTATACACATAAGCTATTGCTATTGAGTCAGTAGCAGATTCCTAAAAATGGAGTTGCAAAAGAGCTTAGCTATGTCTCATAAAATCTAAGATACTCCTGAAATCTGTTCAGTTTATTGTGCTCAAAGGAGTATCAAAATATTACACTGTTCATTTGTTTTCATCTTTTTGTAATTTGAGGAACAACTTGTTGTGTTCATTCTGATACTCCAGTGAACCCTTCATGACAAAATGTTACTGAAGCCATATCAAATTTGGCAGGTTTAGAGCATGATGATAAATGAGGGATATCCTCTGGCTACCCAATGAGGGTGTGTGAATCAGCAACACTGTATCATATGAACATTTGAGGTCACTGAACCCATCTTATAACCAAATCCAGGGATTCCCTCAAGAGTATTCCTTGACCTATAGTTTTCAAGCCTCTGCTGAGACTCTTCAGTGAAGGAGAGTTTATTACTCCTCGAATGATTCATTGTATTTTGGCAGAGCAGAAAATATTAATAAAATTAATTAATAGTAATAAGGTAAATTTTATTCATTCATGTTGAGCTGAAATCTTCCTCCTAACTTTCATCCTATAACCTCCACATGAAAATAAATGATGTATAATTTTCAAAAATACAAGATATGTTCTTTTGTGCTTGCTCCTCTTTAAACTTCTCATAAAATTGTTTAATTTGCAATTACAGAATTCATTAAAGCAATGTTAGATATTGATAAGAAGATCATCATAGCAATGCATCACAAAGCTAGAGAGGGATACATTTTGGTAACATGCATGATGCTTAGGAGCATAGCCCCTGGGTTAAACCACCGTGTTTTGAATCCTAGCTCTGCCCCTTACTAGCTGTGTATGCTCCGATGAGTTACTTAAGCACTCTGTGCCTCAGTAAGATGGAGGTTTTATTATCTACTTTACAGTGTTGGGAGGATCAAAAGAGCTATCTCTAAAATATCTAGAACAATGTCTTGCTTATAAAAATAATACTTTGGTTCACTGTGAAGAAAAATGTTAACAATCAGAAGAATATATTTCTTGGCACTAATAGAAATTTGAACAAAAACGAGACACCTGATTTTCAGGATTAAGTGTGCAGTCTTGCATCATGTACCAGTTTGAATTAAGACTGAATTAAGTCATCTGTTAAATTTAAGGTCTCAATTTAATTATAACTAATCCAAGGCAAATTCATGGAAGATTAGGCCTTTACCACTTTCACTGTAATGCTTTAAAATATGTAAGGATTGCGCCTTATATAGCTACAGTTCCATCTCATGCTTTAGGCATTCTTCATTTCCTTAGGTCTTATGCTTAAGCCACTTGTATCATTCAGACAGTGAAAAGTACCCACTGATGGAAAGAGTGATTTGTGAAGCCAATGAAGAGGAACAACAACAATGCACATACTTAAGGAAGCTCATGGTGTCTTCACATACGAATGGTAAATGGCCTTCATCTGCTTACACCAGAAGGCCTGGCAGATACAAAATTAAGTGCTCTGAAAGAAATAAATCTTTATTTCTTTAAGAATACTCCGTAATTCACCAACTTTGCCACTGAGTTTGGCTTTTTTTTCCTTCTGAGAACACAAAAATAGCAATAATAACAATAATAAAAGGTATTCTTAACTGTCCTCCTTTTTTCCATACAGTTTTGGAAGAACTTGTGAACATCCTCTTTCAACAACTTGTCTAGAGCTCTCAACACTTCCAAGTAATTTATCACTCCACACGGAGCCTTTGTGTCATCAGGCTTATTTCTTGCCCTTGTAGCTGCGTTTCCAAATAATTCGATCCCATTCACTGGCTTCCACAGGTGGCCTCTGGTTTCTCAGGACTAGATAGAAATAGGCCCCCATGAGATAATGAAGTCTTCCATGGCTGGTCGCAAGTTTCCCTTTTAACACCGAACTCTTAAGACTCCAAAATATTCATCATTTGTCACAGCAGATAGTCTGCAGGAGATACTTGGCTTTATAATCGGCAAAACAGGTAATTTTAGTGCAAGAAGGAGCTATGGTCTGAGGTTGGGCATGCGGTTTATTTTCCATTTGTTACTGGGAGTTGAGTGAGCACCTGAATAGGAATGAAAAAGTCCTGCTGCTTTTTTATTGAATCACCGGTAGCAAGGTCTTCTAGGTAAGGCTATTATAAATTGGGAAGTTATTCTTAATTTTCTATGGCTTATTTTCTTCTCTCATGACTGCCAAGATAGAACTTTGGAAATTTTAAGTTATGTGAATATCATTAGAGAAGATACAAATGATGAAGATTTCAGCACAATCCCTGTTGTTAGAAACCAGAGAGAAGGGCAATCTGCAGCAAGCAAAATCTGTTTCTACACAAAATGGGGTTCACCTGAAATCTCATTCCAAATGCTTACAATCAGCAGTGCAAGAGGACATGCCTGTGGTTCCCACAGCTTTGTCCCTTTAGGATCATTCTGCAATTTGTATTCACCAAAGACACTCCTGGGCAATACATAGGGGACTGTTTTTTTAACAATGCCAAGGTTAATAAAGCCAAGATTAAAGGTTATAAAAATGTAACACTGAAAGTTGAAAAGCCACACACAACCTAAGATCCCTGGTCTGAGGAAGCATCATGGCTCAGTGAGTCTATCTATTAACCCAGCTTTATGTTTTGGTTTGTCTTCAAAGCTAGAATGGAGCTCCAAACAAGAAAAATAACCACATATTTGGTTGCTCCAAGCAACCAAATAATGCCCAGTTATTTTCTTGATTCCTATTATTTCTTCTTCTGTCACTTGTTCATGCCTTTTGTCTTTATACTGCTGGTCTGTCCCTGGGTTCAAGTGAAGATTATGAAATAACAGAATTTCCCCCGTGAAAATCCCCCAAACAAGTTTGAGAAAATATTCAGAAGATAAATAAGTCATATTCTGAAAATTGGTTGGTTAGAACTGAGAAAATAATTCATTTAGAGAAATAATGCTGTGATGGTTGGTTGGTCAGCGGCTAGCCCAATCCACAAAAGCCACTTTAGTAATTCATTCCATTAATAACTGTTTATTGAGTATTTGCAATGGGTCAGGCACTATGCTGAGCACTGAGAATACTATAATGAAGGAACAACTTCCTCTGTCCTGCAATTGTTTACAGCTTTCCCAGGAGACAACAAGTATCAGACAATTGAGAGATAGTAAGATAAATTGTATTTCAGAGGCAGATTAAAAGTCTGGATCTTCTTTTCTTACTTTTATGATACGATTAATAAAAGTGAGTCTTGGAGCACCTGGTTGGCTCAGTTGGTTGAACGGATGACTTTGGCTCAGGTCATGAGCTCACAGTTCATGAGTTTGAGCCCCGCATCAGGCTCTGTGCTGCACAGCGTGGAGCCTGAGCCTGCTTCGGATTCTGTGTCTCCCTTTCTCTGTCTCTGCCCTTCTCCCGCTCACACTCAGTGTGTGTGTGTCTCTCTCTCTAAAATAAAATAAACATCAAAAAAAAAAGTGAGTCTTCATTTCCTGACCCAATTTCATTGTTTTCTAGAGAAAATGGAAAACACACTTGTGAGACTGTTAACTTCTGCTGGTTACCTTTAAGAATCATGGAGAACGCAAAAATTAGAAGACTCAAGATAGGGAAATATCTTCACATTATCAAAAAAGACTAAGCTGCAATTTCCATAAAATATTAACTAGTAGATGTGATGTCAATCTCAAGTAAGCTTTTAGGAAACATTAATGAAGAAATAGTTTGTAAGCACCTAGAAGTGAAAGCAGAGATTACTAGTTTCAACAAGCAGTGAAATTCTGTATTAAGAAGATTTTTTGATAAACAGAGCAGAGAAAGGCACTTGATGGAAATCTAAATTTTACCAAGATACTTGACAAAATATATCATTATAACACTATGCATAAATAAAAGTTGGAGTAATATGGTTCTCTTAAAATACAATTCATCCAATTGAATCGTTTTCTTTTTTTTTTCCAAAAAAAAATCAAAGTATCTAAGTTTGCAACAGGGTTCTGTCCTAGCCAATATTTATCATGACTTGGAGAAGATACAGAAGGTATTGTAATGGGACTGAGGTTCACACAGAGAGTCGTGACACTGAGGCTTTTCTTTCCAGGAAGCAACTTTATTTGTGCTGGCATGGGCTCAGTGGGTTTGTACCTGAAAAACACCCCCAGCACAGTGAGGTGCATGTAGCCTTTTATAAATTTTCTTCTTCATTATCTCCCATACATGATAACCTACAGGCATACAATCTGATTGGGTGGTCTCATGTTACAGGGTCATGAGGGATGTCACATATGCACACATAGCCAGGTTGCCTTCCCTTATCTTGAGGGATTTTTTCTCACCACATTCTTTAGGAAGGGGACTCTACCACAGTATGTTCATCCAATTTGAGGATAAAGAAAATCAAATCTGGAGGAATAAAGAGTGTTGAGTAACAGACTCAGAAACTCCAACAATTTTCACAGGCTATAAGGAAACAGACAAACCAAAGCTACTAGAATGAAGATGACAAATAAAATTATCTAGCATAAAATAATATTACCCTAAAAGTAGAAGCTTTAAAAAGTGTAAAAAGAAATATATGTAGAGCTGAAGTATATAATTCATTTCAATTTTTCTTGAAATGAGGAGCTAAATTTTTCTTTACGTTATGTGCCAGGAAAAACTGAAACAGAAACTTGGACACTAAAACACATTCTAATTACTGAATGTCATGGCTAATTCCAACAGAAAGTTAGACATCAAGACATATTCTAGTTTTAAACTTCAAAAAAGGTCACCTTCAAGTGGGAAGAATCAGGCTGTCTCAGTTTTCTCTCTAGTGATACTCAATTCTCAAAGATAAAGGAACTTGTCTCCAAATTTGAGGAAAAGAAGGTGACCCAAGAATTTTTTTCCAGCCAAGTTGTTGGCTGGAAACTTTATTCTCTGACATAAAAGATATCAAGAAAATTCACACCTGTAAGTTCTTCTTCAAAACAAAATCTAACTGAGGCACCTGGATGGCTAAGTCAGTTGAGCATCCGACTCTTGATTTCAACTCAGGTCACGATCCCAGGGTCATGTGATTGAGCCCCATGTCAGGCTCCATGCTCAGCATGGAGGTTAAGATTCTTTCTCTCTCTCTCTCTCTCTCTGCCTCTCTCTCTGTTTAAATTAAAATTTAAATACAAAATTTTTTTTTAAAAAAGGAAAGAAAATCTAACCAACTAGAGGATAATTCAAAATTAACAAAAAATTAAGAATATATGGAGGAAGGACTGAGAGTGAGCATTGAACTCATTTAAACATAAAATTGGTGGTTGAAAAATAGAATATAAATATTATAAAATCTAAACTTACAAAAATAAGCTAAAAGGATTTGGGACTAGGGAGAAGATACCTAATTATAAGTTGGAGAATATATAATCTTTTTTTATTTTTAAAATACTTTAGATCTATTTTAATTTGTTTGGGGTTTTTGTATTTTATTTCTGCTGACCCTTAAAATTTTATTTATTTATTTTTGTTTTTCTTGAAGTATAATTAATATACAGTGTTATATTAGCTTCAGGTATACCATATAATGATTTAGCAATTCTATACATTGCTCATTTTTCATCACTATAAGTTTACTCTTAATCTCCTTTACCTATTTTACCCATCCCTTTATCTACCTCCTCTCTGGTAACCCTCAGTTCGTTCTCTCTATTTAAGAGTCATTTTTATATGTTTGTCTATTTTTAATCTGTTCATTTGTTTTGTTTCTTAAACTCCACGTGTGAGTGAAATCATATGGTATTTGTCTTTCTCTGACTTATCCTCACTTTTTAGTTTTTGTTTTTAATTAATGAGATTTTTAAAAAGAGTAATTTTAGGTTCATAGAAAAACTGAGCCAAAAGTACATAGTATTTGCATATGCCCCTCTCCCTAACCACACAGTTTCCCTTATTTTAACATCTTGTATCACTGTGGTCCATTTGTTACAATTTATGAGCCAATACTGATAGATTATTATTAACCAAAGCCCATAATTTACCTTAGGGTTCACTCTTGGGTGAATATTCTGTGAGTTTGAACACATGTATAATGAAATGCATCCACCATTTAGTATCATATACAATTGTTTCATTTGTGCTCTATCTATTCATCATTCTTTCCTTCCCCCAGAACTCCTATCCCTTAGTAACACTGATAATTTTACTGATCCATAGTTTTGCCTTTTCACATAATAATTTAATTATCAATTTAATAGATACTGTCTAAAATGAAATGTACTAAAAAATTCATATGGCTTCCATCCCCAAGTTTTCACTTCCTTTTAACTTTAGAAAAGACATCATGTATAAAGAGATATTTGAAATTTATAATTAACTTCAATTTTAATTCTTCTCCTTTTTAAAGTTTAATAAAAAATACTTTTATACTGATAACTTTAAAAGAGTATATATAGGGTAGATATATACTACAGAATATTACACAGCCGTGAAAAAGGACGAGATCTTGCTATTTGCAACAACATGGATGAACCTAGACAGTATTATGCTAAGTGCAATAAGTCAGACTGAGAAAGACAAATAACATATGATTTAATTTATATGTGGAATCTAAAAACAAATTTAATTTATATATGGAATCCAAAACCAAAACAAATGAATAAACAAACAAACAAAAAGCAGAATCAGACTGATAAATACAGAGAACAAACTGATAGTTGCCTGAGGGAAGGTAGTGGGAGAATGGACAAATGGGTGAAGGAGAATGAGAGATACAGTCTTCCAGTTATGGAATGAAGAAGTCGCAGGGATAAAAGTCACAGCATACGGAATACAGTCAATGATATTGTAGCAGCATTATATGGTGACAGATGAGAGCTACACTTGTAATGAGCATAGCACAATGTATACAGAAGTTGAATCACCATATCGTACACCTGACACTAATGCAACATTGTGTGTCAACTACAAATAAAAATAATTTAAAAAATAAAATAACATGCATAGTATAATTATATTTGTATTAGTTTTTTTCTGAATATATCTGTCCATTGACCCAACTGCACATATACATAGAGAGAGATTTGGAATCATGTTCAACAACTATCATAAGGTTATTCCAAGGTATTGAAATTTTAGACAATTTGTAGGGTTTTTTTCAGGTGATTTATAGCTGCAGGTTGTTTTGCTGTTTTTCTTTCCTTATTTTTTAATTCATGTTAGTTAACATACAGTATAGTATTGGTTTCTGGAGTAGAACCCAGTGATTCATCACTCACATATAACACCTAGTGCTCATCCCAGCAAGTGCACTCCTTGATGCCCATCACCCATTTAGCCCATCCTCTGCCCAATGTCCCCTCAAGCAATGCTCAGTATGTTCTCTGTATTTAAGAGTCTCTTATGGTTTGCCTCCCTCTCTGTTTTTATCTTATTTGTCCTTCCCTTCTCCTATGTTCATCTGTTTCTTAAATTCCACATATGAATGAAATCATATATTTGTCTTTCTCTGACTGACTTATTTTGCTTAGCATAATATACTCTAGTTCCACCCACATTGTGGCAAATGGCAAGATTTTATTCTTTTTGATCACCAGGTAATATTCTAGTGTGTGTGTGTGTGTGTGTGTGTGTGTGTGTGTATCTGTTTAATCCATTCATCAGTTGAGGACATTTGGCTCTTTCCATACTTTGACTATTGCTGATACTGCTGCTATAAACATTGGGGTTCATGTGCCCCTTTGAAGCAGCATTTTTGTATCCTTTGGATAAATACCTAGTAGTGCAATTTCTGGGTCATAGGGTAGTTCAATTTTAAATTTTTTGAGGAACCTCCATAGTGTTTTACAGAGTGGCTGCACCAGTTTGCATTCCCACCAACTGTGCAAAAGTATACCCTTTCTCCACATCCTCACCAACATCTAGTGTTTCCTGAATTGTTAATTTTAGCCATTCTGACAGGTGTGAGGTATAAGGTATCTCATATGGTTTTGATTAATATTGCCCTGATGATGAGTGATATTGAGCATCTTTTCATGTGTCTGTTAGCCATCTGGATGTTTTCTTTGAAAAAGTGTCTATTCTGGTCTTTTGCCCATTTCTTCACTGGATTATTTGTTTTTTAGGTGTTGAGTTTCATAAGTACTTTGGATATTCTTTCCTGTTTTGTTGAATATTAGTTGGCCATATATTTTTGGGTCCATTTCTGTGTTCTCTATTCTGTTCCATCAATCTATGTCTGTTTTTGTGCCGGTACCATAGTGTCTTGATGATTACAACTTTGTAATACAGATTGAAGTCAAGAATTGTGATCCCTCCAGCTTTGGTTTTCTTTTTCAACATTACTTTGGCTATTTGGGGTCTTTTCTGTTCTATACAAATTTTAGATTTCTTTGTTCCAGCTCTGTGAAGAATGTGTTATTATTTTGATAGGGATTGCATTGAATGTGTAGATTGTTTTAGGTACTATAGACATTTTTACAATATTTGTTCTTTCAACCCATGAACATGGAATGGTTTTCCCTTTTTTGTGTGTATTTTTCCATTTTTTTCATAAGCTTTATATAGTTTTCAGCATACAGATCTTTTACCTCTTTGGTTAGGTTATTCCTAGGTATCTTATGGTTTTTGGTCAATTGTAAATGGGACAGATTCCTTGATTTTTCTTTCTGCTACTTCATTTTTGGTGTATAGAAATGCAACAGATTTATGTAGATTGGTTTTATATCCTGTGGTTTTGCTGAATTCATGTATCAGTTCTAGCAGTTTTTTGGTGGAGTCTTTCAGGTTTTCCACATACAGTATTATGTCATCTGTGAAGAGTGAAAGTTTAAAGTCTTCCTTGCCACTTCGTATTTCTTTTATTTCTTTTGTTATGTTATTGCTGAGGCTATGACTTCCAGTACTATGTTGAACAAACAGTGGTGAGAGTGGACATCCCTGTAGTATTCCTGACCTTAGGGGGAAAGTTCTCAGTTTTTCCCCATTAAGGGTGAGATTAGCTGTGGGTCTTTCTTATATGGCCTGTATGATGTTGCGGGATGTTCCTTCTACCCTTTCTTGAGGGTTTTTATCAAGGAAGGAAACTGTATTTTGTCAAATGTTTTTTCTGCATCTATTGAGAGGATCATATGGTTTCTACCCTTTCTTTTATTAATGTGGTGTATCACGTTGATTGATTTGAGAATACTGAATCAGCCCTACAGCCTAGGAATAAATCCAACTTGATTGATTATAATGAATAATCCTTCTAGTGAACTGTTGAATTTGATCTGCTAGTATCTTGTTGAGGATTTCTGCAACCAGTTTCATCAGGCATATTGGCCTGTAATTTTCCTTTTTAGTTGGGCCTTTTCTGGTTTTGGAATCAAGGTAATATTGGCTTCATAGAAGGAGTTTGGAAGCTCTCCTTCCATTTCTATTTTTTGGAACAGTTTGAGAAGAATAGGTATTATCTATCCTTTAAATATCTGGTAGAATTCCCCTGGGAAGCTATCTGGCCCAGGGCTCTTGAATGTTGGGAGATTTTTGATAACTGATTCAATTTCTCTGCTGGTTATGAGTGCGTTCAAATTTTCTATTTCTTCCTGTTTCAGTTTTGGTAGTGTGTGTGAGTTTCTAGAAATTTGTCCATTTCTTCCAGATTGCCCAGCTTGTTGGCATATAAGTTTTCATAGTAATTTCTTATAATTGTTTGTATTTTTGTGGTGTTGGTTGTGATCTTTCCTCTTTCATTCATGATTTTATCTGTTTGGTCTTTTCACTTTTCTTTTTGGGAAGTCTGGCTAAGGGTTTATCAATTTTTTTTCATTCTTTCAAAGAACTAACAATTAATTTCATTGATCTGTTTTACTGGGGTTTTTCATTTCTCTATTGTTTATTTCTGCTCTAATCTTTATTACTTTCCTCTTTCTGCTGTCTTTAGGCTTTATTTGCTGCTCCTTCTCTAGCTTTAAGCGTAAGGTTAGGTTGTGTATTTTAGACTTCTCTTGTTTCTTGAGGTATGCCTGAATTGCAATGTACTTTCCTCCTAGGGCTGCCTTTGCTGCATCCCAAAGGGTTTGGACTGTTATGTTTTCATTTGCTTCCAACTATGTTTTTATTTCTTCTTTAATTTCATGGTTAACCGATTCCTTCTTTAGTAGGATGTTCTTTAACCTCCACATATTTGAGGGCTTTCCAATTTTTTTTCTGTGGTTGATTTCAAGTTTCATAGCATTGTGATCTGAAAATATGCATGGTATGATCCCAATCTTTTTGTATCTGTTGAGGGCTGATTTGTGACCCAGTATGTGATCTATTCTGGAGACTTTTCCATGTGTACTCGAGAAGAATGTGTATTCTGCTGCTTTAGGATAAAATGTTCTGAATATATGTTAAGTCCATCTGGTCCAGTGTGTCATTCAAAGCCATTGTTTCCTTGTTGATTTTCTGCTTAGATGCTCTGTTCATTGTTGTAAATGGGGTGTTAAAGTCTCTCCTATTATGCTATTATTATCAATTAGTGTCTTCATGTTTGTGATTGTTTTATATATTTGGTTGTTCTGCATTGGAGGTATAAATATTTACAACTGTTAGATCTTCTTGATGGATTGACCCCTTAATTATGATATAATGTCCTTCTTCTTCTCTTATTATAGTGTTTGTTTTAAAATCTAGTTTGTCTGATATAAGTTAGGCTACTCCAGCTTTCTTTGACATCCATTAGCATGACAGATGCTTCCCCACCCCCTCACTTTCAATCTGCAGGTGTCTTTAGGTCTAAAATGAGTCTCTTTTAGGTGGCATATAGATGGATCTTATTTTTTTTATCCATTCTGATACCCCATGTCTTTTGATTGGAGCATTTTGTGCATTTACAGTCAGAGTGATTATTGAAAGATATGAATTTGGTGTCATTGTGTTACCTGCAGAGTTGGTGTTTCTGATGATGCTCTCTGTTCCTTTGTAGTCTTTGTTGCTTTGGTCTTTTTTTCCCCCAGTTCAAGATAGTTCTCCTTAAAATTTCTTGCAGAGATTTTTAGCGGTCACAAAATCCTTTAGTTTTTGTTTGTCTGGGAAACTCTTTATCTCTCCTTCTATTCTGCACTTGATCTTAGCCAAAAGGCCGAGAAGTGATGTCTCTCCTTCTATTCTGAATGACAGCCTTAGTGGATAATGAATTCTTGGCTGTATATTTTTTCCCATTCAGCACATTGAATATTTCCTCCCACTCTCTTCTGGCCTGCCAAGTTTTAGTGGACAGGTCTGCTGTTAACCTTACATGTCTACCCCATGTAGGTTAAATACCTTTTCCCCTAGCTGCTTTCAGAATTCTGCCTTTACCTTTGTATTTTGCAAGTTTCACTATGATATGTCATGGTGTTGACTTTTTTAGTTGAAAAATGCCTGTTTCCTTCCCCAGATTAGGGAAGTTCTCAGCCATATTTTTTTTTCAAACAAACCTTCTGCCTTTTTTCCTGCTCCTCTTTTTCTGGGATTCCTAAGATACAGATATTGTTTTGTTTTAGGGAATCACTAAGTTCTCTAAGTGCTCCCTCTTGATCTAATAGCTTATCTCTCTTCTTTTCTAGCTTTATTATTTCCCATAATGTTATCTTCTATATCACCTATTCTCTCCTCAGCTTCTTCAATCCTTATTGTGACTGTATCCAGTGGGTTTTGCATCTCAGTTATAGCATTTTTAACTTTCAGCCTGACTAGTGTTTAGGTCTTTGATCTCTCAGGCAAGGGTTTCTCTGTTGTATTCTATGATTTTTTTCAAGCTCAGCTAATAATCTTATGACTGTTGTTCTAAATTCTTATTCAGATATATTACATATATCTGTTTTTGAGCAACTCCCTGCCTTTGATTTCTTCTTGACCTTTCTTTTGGGGAGCATTTCTTCATCTTGTCATTTTGGCTAAGTTTCTGTCTTGTGTGCGTTTTAAAAGTTTGCTATTTTTCCTGCACCTGAGAATACTGCTATATTAAAAAGGGGTAATACACCATCCAGGGCCTGGCACTTCAGGAAGTGTTTCTGGTGTATGCTGTGTGCACTCTGCTGTTGCGTTTGGCTGCTCTTTCCCACTGGTCAGTCCTCTGCAGAGCTCCTCCTTGCTTGCAGTGGGGAGTGTTTGGACCTTCAACTAGGTGTGTTTTGATTTGTTTGTTGAAGTAAGCCTGGGAAAAAAAGGAGGAAAAAAGCCTAATCCCAAAAAAAGAGAAAAGGAAAGGGAATAAAAAAAAAAGCCAAACAGAGAATCAAACAACTATAAGACTGAGTCCAAAGAAAAAGAAAGGGAAAAGAAGAAGAAAAGAAAAATAAAAGAATAAAAAACCTGAACCAAAAAAAAAGAGAAAAGGAAATGAAAAAAAAAAAACCTATGAGCCTGATTCCAAAAGAAAAAAAGAAGGAAAAAAAGAAGAAGAAAACATAAGCTTAGTCCTAGTTCCACCATAACTGCAGGTGACACTTTGAAGCACTTGATTTTCAGTACACTTGGTGCATACAGGGTTCTGGTTGTGCAGGTCTTCTAGACGAGAGGCTCACTGAATAGGCTCAGGGTCAGTCTTACCCCAGTAAATAAACAGTTGTGAACCATAGGCAAAGGATGGGGGGTGGGAGGGAGGGTGTTGGTGTAAGTGGGTCCTGCCTCCACTAGGGGTCGCTGTGCTGCTCTCTGAAGTCCAACCATGTTGGTGTTAGGGGGAAATGGCACCACCCCAATCTCTCATCTCCGGACAGGGGATCTCACACCCTCCCTCCCCACTGTTCAGGCAGCCCTCACAGAATAGCAAGGGCAGTCAGCTCACCTTGTGCCATAACTCTCCTGTGTTTTTTCCCTTTGTGCATAGCTGGGATTCAAAACTTGAAGTCTTAATGGCCCCCACTGCTGGATCTGCCACCCTCCCCCAAAGTAGAGCCTCTCCATGCTGTGTCTGGAGTCCTTTGTCCCTGAAAAACAATCCCATGCCTGCACATTGTGCAGAATCTATGGTATAGCAAAAAGCAACAAAGGTTATATTCCCTCTGGGTGCGCCTCTGTCCTTTGCTGATGAAAAGCCTTTTGCTAGTGCCTGCAGGGTCTTTTGTCCTTGTGGAGGCCATATATCCTCTTCAAAAAGTACTTCACAAAGGGAATGGTTTCTCCAAATATGCCCTGGAGATCCTTACACCACGCAATGCACTCAGCTGCCAGCTCCCTCCTCCCCAGAACTGTGTACCACAGCTCCACTCTGGAGAAAGTGGTGCACTGCCAAAAACCTCAGTTTGCAGTCCAAACTCTGTTTCCAAAAAAACACCTGAAACATTCAGTACTTCTCGCTCTCCAGTCAGTGGTCCAGAGAGATTTTCATCTTGTGTGAACATGATGCTGCACTTTCTCAACTTCTCTCTTTCTCTCCATTTGTCTCTCCAGGGAAAGGGTTCTCTCCTCTCTGTAACACCAGTTTTTCTCTCCCCCAATTCACTTCCACGCAGCTCACACCTGCCACACTGTCTCCCTCCAACTATAGAGATCCTTCTGTCACTCCATAGATCCATTTTCTGGGTGTTCCAAATGATCTGACATCAATACAGCTATGTTTCAGGGATGAGAAAAGCTCAGAGCACCCCTACTTCTCCACCATCTTAACTCCTGCTGTTTTTCTTTATATATTTCAGGTGCACATATTTTTAATAAGAATTATTATTTTAAAAATCAAATATATTAAAATAAATGTAATGAAATTATGTAAAACTTTTCATTTGGGTCAAAAATGCATCTCATAACTACAAGATAAAGAAATGAAGACTAAAAAGTTTTAAAATACTTTTATTATTGATGAGAGTGAGCTTAATGCATACACCTGAAAAGCTTAACAAATATTAGGCTATATTAATAATGAATAATGTCAAATGAAGAAGTCCTTTTGGGTTTTAAAGACCACATGTGGAAGTTGAATTCAGCTCTGGATGCAAATTCAAATGCTTTCAGAAAAAAAGTGACTAGGATTTTGAAAGAATCAAAATGAATTCATGATAGACCAGCTTGTGAAAGTGTTAGTATTCTTATGCTTTGTGCTTTCAAAGAATTCAATATGTATTAATAGGTAGAACCTATGGAGAGAAATAATTTGATTCAGTAATGGAAAATCTTCCTGAGAGGACTCTCCACCATAGATGTCTGAGCATAAGTTGATCATTCCTTTTGGCAGGGATGCTGTGGTAAAGAATTCAAATTTCAGGCAGGTGAAAGATGAAAATATCTAAAATGTTACCAGTTTTAAGACCCAAGTCTGGAAACAAGCAAAGATAATGTGAGGAGTACAGTGTTTCACAATCAAATAAATCCACTGGGAGCCATACTGATGCTATATTGGATCACCATCATGAAGTGTGAACCATCAGTGTTTCAAAAAGCAGTTGTTAGCCTTCATTACTCCAAATGTTGACAAAGATTTTTCTTTTCAAGGGGCAGTGGTAGAAGAACGGGGAAAAACTATGTGCTAATTAAGATGTATATATTTTTATGGTTAAAAAATGTATATTTATATTTAGCCAGCTGGACTCAGTTTGGCTGACCCCAAATTTGTTGTGGCAGCATCCAAAGCATCAGAGTCAGGAGCCAGTCAAATATATGCCTTCTTCTCTCCATTGGGCCTGATCAGAGTATTGCCCTTGGCCATGCCAATGTCATAGAGCTTCTTCTCAGCCTGTTTGATCTGGTGCTTGTTGGTCTTGACATCCACAATGAACACAAGTGTGTTGTCTTCTATTTTCTTCATGGCTGACTTGGTGGTCAGGAGAATTTGAAGATGGCATAGTGGTCAAGCTTGTTTCTCCTGAGGGAATTCTTTCCAGCCACCTTCAGAGATGTGATGTCTTGGGCTGGTGGAACATAGGTGACATGCAGATCTTCTGTTGGGCGGGGGGGGGAGAGAGAGAGAGAGAGACTGTGGATGCCTTTCACCACCGCTTTCTTGGTTCTTCAAAGCCTTTGCTTTGGCTTCAGATTTGGGAGGGGCAGAGGCTTCTTTCTTTACTTTTGGTGCCATCTTCATGAAAGATGTATATTTTTTAAGGGGTAAGTTTTTATGGTTGATGCAAAGACAACATTCCTTGCCCCCCAATTTTTCTTAGCCTGATTTTCAAAGTTAAAATTAAGGAGGAATTTATAATTTGTGTACATATAACATGTGCAAATATATGACTGAAGGGCAATGCTTGTGGAAATACCTGCTTCTGTATCTTTATTTTCCAAGCACTTACTTCTTTCTAGATTGTAGAGATTTATAGCTCAAAATCGTCTTAGAAATCATTCAATACAACACTACATTGAAGAAACTGAGCAACTTGCTCAAGGTCACATAGTTACTTCCTAAAGGAGGTAATTCTATACCTCAGTACCTCTGATACTCAGCCCAGAGTTCTTTTTTTTTTTTTTAATTTTTTTTTTTCAACGTTTTTTTAATTTATTTTGGGGACAGAGAGAGACAGAGCATGAACGGGGGAGGGGCAGAGAGAGAGGGAGACACAGAATCGGAAACAGGCTCCAGGCTCTGAGCCATCAGCCCAGAGCCCGACGCGGGGCTCGAACTCACGGACCGTGAGATCGTGACCTGGCTGAAGTCGGACGCTTAACCGACTGCGCCACCCAGGCGCCCCCAGAGTTCTTTATATTACATCATGTAGTGAAATTTCTGTGCTTTATTTTCTCTTTTCATATTGGCTTCCTGATAAAGTGCAATGCTTTGTGCAAAAGCCTTTTCTGTACATACCTGTTGCAGACATTTTGAATAAAATATAATCTTTGACATTCTCCTGTTTTTGTGTCTACGAACTGTGCCTGTGAACGAGTGTCTATGTCTATGAACGAGTGTCTATGTTCCCTGTGCCTGTGAACGAGTGAACTGTGTCTATGAACGAGTGCTGTGCCTGTCTAGTCTCTTTCTTGAATTTTGACTGTTTTGCAAAAACCACTCATTTTCCTTTGTTTAAGGGGATATATTATTTAAAGAAATTCTTGGGGTTTTGTTTTGTTTTGTTTTGTTTTGTTTTGCTTGAGAATATTGAGTTGAAGAGAGAATCCCTGAATAGGTCAAGGTTCTGGTTTGCAAACACTAAGATCCATTCTGCCCAACTTCTTAGGTTTAAGCAATAAGGAATTTATCACAGAACACTAATTAGCTCAGAACACAAGATGGTGAATTTTAAAAAAAAATCACAACTATTATGCTCACTAATCCAATTTATGAGAACTCATTCCACTCAACTGAAATTTTGGAAACCCTATTATCAATGGTATTATATCAGAACAAAAGATGAAATTTCTGACATATAATTGGAATCCAATATGCTCCACAAAGTCTAGACTAGAGTGAACATAAATGCTTGGATATAGACAAGCAGGTGAAACCCAATCCATCTGACATTCTGCCAGGTATATTTTCTGCTAGAAGTGGTAACACTTTGCAAGGAAAATTCACTTTCTGAATAAAGAATTTATTTAATATCCATATACACAAGGCTGGGCACCAATTCATTATAAAAACATAGTATCTCACAGAACTAATAGTTTGCAAATGAAAATAGATGAATAATGATCCAGAAAGACATATGACAGGGCATTTGTACACATACTGAATATGGAAATTATTAAATGTGTTTCTATTATGTAAAGTCATCAGTGGGAGTCTGGGGGTAGATAGGAAATTGTCTGAATAGTAGTGTAAGACTTATGGAAGGTGAAGTTTTCTCCCTTCCTGTTATTTGTGAGAGACTTGGATTTAAAGAGAACCTTGAATGAATATTCAGGTTTGAGAGCTATACCAAGTCTAATAGAGAATCAGAGCATTGGCTCAGAAATACTTACAGCACAAAATTCATATGTTAGTTAGCTTTGTTGCCGTAACAAACAATCTCAATAATTGACAAATATTTATTTCCTGCTCTCATTACATTTGGGGTATAGGTCAAATAAATAAGGCTTGGCTTGGCTTAGCTTCATGCATTTTCTCATTCTGGAACCCAGGCTATTGGAATAGCTACCATTAGGACATGTTGTTTTCAAGGGCAAAGGTTGTAGAAGAGGATGAACAGAAGCATGTGATGGCATTAAAGCCTCTGTTCAGAACTCACACACTGACATTTATACCCACTTTCTATTGGCTAAACCAAGTCACATGGCCAAGCCCGAAGTCAATGGATGAGGATGCACATTCCACCCTCTGCAAGCTGCTGCAAAAGGTGTAGATGAATAACTTTATCACAGTGAGGGAGAGAATAGTTGGGAACAATAATCTGATCTACCAAAATGTATGAAGAATAATTGTTTAAATAGATGTCATAAAGGCTGGAGGGGGCAAGATTAGGTCATCCAGTGTTTTTTCGAAAACAATCTGTAAATACAGAAGTTTGTCCTGATTTAGAGAATAACCCCAAGCAAGTCAACCAGATAGACTCATAGCTGGAAGTAGGTGATTTGTTTTAGATACTTCAAGTCTCTGCTTTTTACATCCTTTCCTCATCCCATCTTAAAATTTGCAGTCACTTTATGAGCTCCCAAGTCACAACATCAAATCTTACTTAGGACCAGGACCCATCAAAGTAGGGTATTCACCATAGTCTTCAAACTTAGCATTTTGATGTTTTCTCTAAATGGCAGTATACATAGAGTCACACAAACAATATTGAATATTTAATTTTAACCCTTTCTTGAGCATTTTTTTCAATGTTTAATGTAATAAAAGCCTCAAAAACAAAAAGCTCTATCTCAACTTCTGAAAGGCTCAGCCTAGGAACATATTAAATAAGGTATGTCTGGTAGAATAGTAGTTCCTTCAATGAAATTTTACAGGGATGCTCAGTGGATACAAATAATATATTTTGATTTCGGCAGTCCAAAGGGAAGTCCAGAGTTACTTCCACCTTCAACTCTATTCTTTCCAACTACCTTTGAGGGACTACTGAGGAAGCCATATCACTTTTTGAAACACCACCAGTATAAGTGTCTGATAAGGCCTAATGAGTTATATCTTTTGAAACTCTTAAACAGTCCCCAGTTTGGTCAGGCAAGGACACAGAGTATGAACTCTGGAATACATGGCTCTTTGGGTAGGTCAAAGAAATACTGAGGAGCAGGAGGCATTTCTGCCATCCCAGAAATCGTGCCTCATAGAAAACTACTACTCATAAGATAATTATCTTCAGCACTATCAATGTTACTACATAGGAAATTACATCTGATGTCACATTAGATTAGAATGAAACTTATCAAAATCATAATTCCTGCAACCAATTAAATAAAGACCATTTAAACATATTCCTAGATGGTATTGTACTCTCTGACACAAGTCAAGCTATGCCAAGTTGTGTAGATGCAAATTACCTTAATGTTTATCTCAGATAAAACAATTTTACTTTTATAAGTCTCAGTCTGAAATAATGGAAGACAAGTATACATGCACACAATTACACATTTAAATAAAACGCTAAAATTCTTTTGGGAGCTCATAAACAAGAGTAAGGAATGGTCCATGAGTCATTGCAGAGATCATTTTGGATGGACCAGGACCATGTAATTAACTTTAAAATGAAATGGTTCTTGGGCATTAAAATATGAGGAATAATTATTAACTATGTAATTAGGGACATCTCTAAGTTTTCCAGTTTGATTTAGTATCATCCCTTTTATCTACATACAGGGGATCCTCTGTATTACACCTCTTAATCCTCTGTATTAAGGATTATCATTCTTCATTCAAGAATGATATTCAACAAGCACACTGGGGAATCATTAGCTCAATAAAAGGACAGGAATTTATGGGGGGGGGGCTTAATGAATAAAAGGAAATATTCACTAATCTCTTCTTGAACACCTATTATGTGCAAGAATTGTTCTAGATTCCAGAGTTACAATGTTAAATAAAGCATTAAATTCCCCCAAGAAATTTGCAGTCTACTGGGGGATACAAATGCATGAATTGATTACAACGTGCAAGGTCCTGACCTAACAGACCCAGGCACAATGGGCACTGAGACACATATGCTACAGTCAACATGTGGTCAAAATACAAAATAGAGTTTATTGGTGATAAACTTGCTAGCAGAGAGAT
Source organism: Neofelis nebulosa (assembly GCF_028018385.1). Classification (NCBI taxonomy): domain Eukaryota; kingdom Metazoa; phylum Chordata; class Mammalia; order Carnivora; family Felidae; genus Neofelis; species Neofelis nebulosa. The sequence continues at coordinate 34,463,294 of NC_080782.1, read as the reverse complement.
AGTAAAAACCCTTAATACTCTGGGTTCTCATTTTCTCATGGAGTGGTGTGCCTAAGCCAGCCACAGCAAACTGCCCCTGAAACACTCTTCATTTTTATACAGAAAGGCCACGGTCCTCTAGGTGACTATATAACAACAGAATATTTGATAAGAAAATGGCCTTGTTATCAAGGAGGAGCCTATAGCAATTGGTCCGTGGATCAGCCTGTTCTTCAGGTGAGTTACTCAGGCTTGCTGAGCCAGCAACTTGCCAAGCTACAAAGGGAAGGGATATTAACCTCAAGGACCATCACTGAATTTGCTGCTTGTTACTCTGGAAGCTCAGAGGATGGCATGAGGATTCAGAGAAGGTTTCCCAGAGGAGGACATTAGAATTTAATTTTGAATTTTGAAGAGGTTTGCAAGATGAGGAAGATCATTCTGGTAAAGAGAAGAGCAAGTAAGAATGAATAGCATAAAGGACACAGTATAGTCAACATACTCCTGGAACTGCAAATGGTCCAGTGTAACTGGATAATAGTTAGAAGTGAGATAAGTCTACAAGGCAAGTGGATACCAAATCAGTGCATTATGCAACTTCTAAAAGGTCAAAACAATGAGGAATTCATCAGCCTATATTCTTTCTATTTAGTCTTCATTTACTGATGTTGGGGAAGAGAGATCACCAAATAACCAAGAAAACAAAGATGACAAATTCTACCTCTTAAGTTGAAAAAGCCACTGGTTTAGGTATAAACCAGAAATATTCTGATGTATATGTACAGACAGAACATTCTTTTTCCTTTTCTAGATAAAAACAGTCTGATGGGAGAGGGGAGAGGAGAGATAGCAAGTGGACAGAAGAAATCTGCAAACTCCAAGAAGCTACCAGGAGTCTCCAGAGACAGGAAGCTAAAATAGATGCAAAACAAAACCCAGAGACTGCTCTATCTCTGTGCAGTGTACCCCTGAATCTCTTGATTCCATCAAGTGAGATCTGTTGATCAACAATATTCTATCACCTATTGATTGTCCAACAGGATGAAGGCCCTCTTGTGCGCTAAGACTGTGCTTAGTTAGCTCTTTAAACAGCTCACAAAGACAACTCCATTTTTAAGAGCCTAAGATACTGTAAATTCCTAGGAACCCTGGACTTCCAGAGGGGTGGGATGGTATGGAAAGGAGAGTGTCTCCAATGGACAAATATGTGGTAATGGAGCTATATATATGGTAGAATATCAACTGTAGGTAGCTTGTGAGAAGCTGTGGTGAGCTGGTGAGACTAATATGGTTATTTTCCAGAATGGAATATCCAAACTAAGAAGGGTTTAGAGGACTATGAGAAGGACCAATCATGATGTGAAATCATAATCCAAACTAGTGAAGTCTCTTGAAATCCTTTAATACTTGTAAAAATCAGCATTGCAAACTCCTCTTTTTTTATTTGTTAAGAACACTGAATGAAAAAAGTCTTTAGAAATCTATATAAATGTTTTTAAGAAAAAAGATTCTTAATGTTAATTTCTTTTGCTATAATTCTTACTATTATGTAGTATGAGTATCATTATATAACTCAATTCCAAGTTATGATATTTCAACCTGCATTCAGTGCATTGATCTTAGTCTTTTGGATAAATTACTTTTCTTTCCTGATTATCAAAGTACTAAAAATACTTTAAAATAAAGGAATTCCAAATTCCAGAAAAAAATACCAAAAAGCAGGAGAAAATCATATGTCATTCTAGCACCCCAAGAAAACCAGTTTTCACCTGTTAACCTCAGGTCTTTATTCTTTCCAGTCTTTTTGCCATATGATCTTTCTTTTGTGTAGTTGACATCATACTGTTGATAAATTTTTTCTTATTCTTTAACTTAATATTATATCAAAAGCATTTGCACATGTTCTTGACCAAGGAAGAGCTCATTTTCTAAACATTTTTTAGTTTTACTAGTGGGTTTTATCATATATTTGTCTCCATATATATCCAGGCAAAGAGCAGGAACAAGGTGAAGTAACTGAGAATGAGAATAGCCCCTGGGGATATAACAGTGACTAGAAGTAAGGAAAGAAGGGAGTATTTGCAGAGGTACAAATGGGGATATCTGTTTGCCTCATGCCCTCTAAAGGGCACAGACTTGGGAATGTGTCTCAAATGAACTTCTGGTACCAGGTATGCTTGAGGATCTTAAAGGGCAGAGAAAAGGAACATCATTAAGCTTACGAATAGATTCATTAATTGTTAGTACCTGCTTTGTTAATGAATTTTGTCTAATAAATATTATATGTGTGGAAGATTTTATTTGACACTGGATTTCATTAAAAACCAGTGAGATTTTGGGGGAGTAACCCTTAGCATCTCAAATTTTATTAGCAGACATTCTTTTCTACCAAGAAAAATATTAAGAAAACTGAATTGCTTGGGACAGTTTGCAACAATTTCACAACTCCAGTGCATCAGTTCCCCAGCGCCCAATGTAGAGTCTTGTTTCTCCATAACAGCTCCCCGGTATAGAAGCTGTACTGCCACTTCAACTTTCCTAAGATTTGTGCACAAGGAATGCTCATGGGAAAAACCAAATACTCTGTTACTATAATGTTGTTGGGATGGCTACAGAACCCCTGCTGCCACCACCATTAAGAAAGCCCCCGTCCTACCCCAACTGCTGAAATTATCTTTACTGTTGCTCTCCAGAAGGAATTATAAACTGGGATTACATTATGAGCCATTCCCTTGCCTCCCATCACCCCCCTCAATTCTATCCCCTCACACAAGAGAAGTATATGGACCTAGAGCCCTATATTTTTCAATGCCTGGCCCTACTCATGGGATCCCAGTGATAAGCCTACTTTTCCTACTTTTTTCCTAGTTCCTTATATAGCAATCCAAATGGTACAGATCTTCATTTTTTCCCACTGGCAAACACATTCCAGACTACTTACCCCAGGCGGATGGATAAGACCAGCTAAGCTTACATTTATATTCAGTACCTCTGGTTTGTTTAAGTCTGGCATTTAAGCAGGAATGCCATCCAGATCTCCTGAGAAGTTTTTTTTTTCCCAAATATATATACCTACCTCCCACCAACAGAGAATCAGGTTCATTTCTCTGGGTGGGCCCAAGCATGTATAATTGGAAAAAATCCAGGCTATTCACATATATAGCCACATTTCAGCATCACTGATTAAGTCTCTAGATAAATGGGCAGGACCTAGGTGCATTGAATGGGTAACTAGGCTTGCTTTGATACACATTTTCAAAACATTTCATTTCCTAAAATTGTGTAAGAGCAGCCCCTAGATGTTCTCAGCTGTTTTTCTTGCATTTTTGGCTGGTTCTTAAGGACTCGGGTCACTTTTGTGCTCCTCCTCACTTTTTAGGGTGCCTGGCATAGACGAATCAGGGCACTTTTAATCATATTTTTCTAGGTCTTATATTACACAGACAAATTGGAATATTGGTTTGGAGCAACAAATATCTTTCTGGTTACACAAGCCTGGTCACTGGGTTTGGGCTGTGTGCAGTAGGACACTTCACTATGGGGGTGGGGAACGGAGAGCACACAACTGAGAGGCAGTGTTCCCTAGCTCCCGGTGACAAAATAGGATGGGTAAAAAAAATCAAGCAGGTCAAGAATTAAGAGTTGCTGAGGGGCTCAGACAGGGGGACAAAAGGAGGGGAAGGAATATTTATGAGAACCTACGGCCATGCGTGGTACATATTACAGTGCATTTGTAAACTCTAGGAAATCCCCAAGCTGGGGAGCACGTGTTCAACCATGGCTTGTTATACAAGCCTAAGGCCTGTGGTATGGGTGTGCTGGGTTAAAAGTCTAGATATACAGGAAGGATGGATAGAAAGAAAGGAGTTGGCTTGCCTGGGGATATGTGGATTCTTCTGGTACCTTTGATAGTAATAAAACAAGGCTACAACAATTTCTACTCTTCTTAGAAATAATTCCCCTATCACTGAATGTTCCAGAATCTATGTGAAATTTGGTCAAATGAAACTCTTATTATTGAAACACCAAACATTAATCTGTTCATTTTTCATACTTGTCATTTTTTTCTCTGATAAGAAATGAACTAAGCTTTGTGATTATTCACCCTGTCACCACTTAAATGACTCATTTACAGTGCAGAACAGAAGTGATTTTGTGGACAAAGGACCTAGGTTTTTTGGGTTTTCTTTTTTGCCACATGTGTTTCCAGATGACAAATATTGAGCATCCATGGTATGCCTGTGCTGTGCTCTTTTCCAGTAGGTGGGAAAGACCTGACTTGTATTTTCTTATAAATCACAAGATTCTAAATAAAAAGCTTCAAAATACATGAAACTAAAATTATGCCACAAAGCTTTATCTCCCAAGGGTACCCATTAATTTTTTCATCCAAATTCCTTGCATCATAGCAAGGAATCAAAATCATAAAATATGAATTTTTCAAGGGAACACTGGAAACCAGTTGTAAACACTTGAAAAACACTTAGTCGAGTTGACAACTCAAAAGCAATTTTTTTTGTGTTTTTTATATTCATATCATTTTGGTAGGAGTGGGCAAACTGTGTCACTGTGGCTACCTTTCTTCTTTTTGTGCATCATTAATTCATTTCCACCTTCATTCATTATTCATTCAACAAGTATTCATTATGTTTGCCATGTGTCAGGTACTGTACTTTGTCAGGAAATAAAAGGGTGAACACAAGTGGTTACATTCCTACTTCTTAGAACTCTTAGTCTGGCAAAAGATATGCATTAATGAAAATATCACACATACTTATAAAATTGTATTTTAAATGTTAAGTATTAGAAAGGAAAATGACAGCATACCATAAAATAGGGATTTAACCTAGTCAGATGAATCAGGAAAGACTTCTTTAAGGATAGGAAGTGAGCTAAGATCTGCACAATAGGTAGGATTTATCTAGGCAAAGACGTGCAGCAAAGGGAAGAGCATGGGTGAAGGCCATGTGGTCAGAGGTGCATTTTGAGATCAAGGACCTGAAGGAGGACCTAGGTAGCTGGAGTGAGAGAGCAAGGAGAAGTACAATAGGAGATAAGGTTGAGAAGGTATAAGACAAGGCCAGATGAGGAGGGCTTCCTCTCAAGAATACCCCTCTTACCCTGTCTTATTTTTCCTTACCCAATGCTCTCAACTGAAGAACTCTTCTTTCCCAAAACACCCCACCACTTTCCCCATATCCATTACTTTCACCTAGAATTTCCCCCCCATCTCCATTTCCTGTGATTTTATTTAACTTTCATTCCTGCTGAAGTTCCATTTTCTCTGTTAACCTTTTAGTAATGCCCTAAACAGAATTAATCTTACTCTTTCTGTTTCTATGAACTTTGCATTTTTTGTTAGAGCTCATCATATTCCAGGTTACCTACTTTTTTTTTTTTTGGTATATATTTCTCCTTTTCCAAATTGTATGCACCTAGATGGCAGGAATGATCTCTCATTCATTTAATATAAAGCCTAGCATAGATTCTGTGTCTAGTAGGTATCTAATCAATTCTTATTATATTGCATTATAACACCTAGAAAATAAAAAGGCAAGTACATTCCTTTGTTTTCTTTCTCTTTAAGAAGTTTGTTGTTTTAAGAAAAGGCAGTAGATAACAGTGAATGTAGCACTGAAGACAGAATCCAAATAGCTGCTTAATATTTATGAAAATTAACTTTATTTTAAAGAAGAGATATGCCACTTATTGGCATGATGCATGGCCATTAACTTTCATACGTGTACTTTCTGTAATCCTTTCTTATGCACATACTTATGCCTTATGCCATTACTGACTTCTTTTAGAAAATGTTATTTCTAAATTTACAATCATGCCTGAGGTTAAATGCAGACTTAACGTTTGTTAGTTTTAACCCTGATGGAGTGGATTTAGGTATTGAGGTGCCCTGGTAAGTGATCGAGAGAAATGAAATTTAGGGATTAGTGTTAAATGTTGACGACAGGCATTGTAATGATTTGTGGCAGTGGGAATTACTCTTTTCAATAATTATGACAGTAAAGAAGGATAGCGGTGTCATTGCTAAGTAAGAGGGACAGGAGAAAAGCTGGGAGAAAACAAAAGGAATCTGAACCACTTTGCATGAAGTTCATTCAACAAAAGGAATTGCAAATGGTTTTCATGGCCTTTATGAAACACTGGGAGTTTACATTTTCCACAGAGGCAGAGTGGTATGAGCTGAAAGCGCATTGAGAGAGACAAGAAAGAGTATAAAGAGTAATGCACAGTGTCCACTGACAGATTTTTAGCCTAGGATCCACAGATCATTTCAAGGAGCCTGTACACAAATTTTGCATCTGTGTGTATTTTCAGGGGTTCATGAAAGTTAAGAAGCTCTAAGTATGGTATAATTTTCTACTTATTTAATCAAATACATGGTCTGCTATTTACTTTTGAATACTTCATGTTAAATCGTGTGATATAGTTGTGTCTATTACCTAGCTTTAACTGACATCCTAGTGTAGCAATTCACAGTGTGGTCCCACACACCTCCGGGGCTCTCCAGGACCCATTTAGTTCAAAACTATTTTCATGATAATACTAAAAGGTCAATTACCTTTTTTACCGTGTTGACACTTGCGTTGATGGTGCAAAAATGGTGGTCAATAAAACTGCTGGTGCCTCAGCATGCATTAAGGCAGAAGTGCATAAGGTAGTGGCAGTATATTCTTCGGGTTCCATTTTGGGGGGTGGGGCAGAAATTTCTATTTATTTTCAGTTTACCACAAGAACAACGTGTGTAGTCACTATACTATCATGCTAAGCATTTGTCCAGAGAAATTGTCAAGAAAAAATGAGCACAAAACCACTAAACTCAAAACCTGTGAGTTCACAGCAGCAAATTCTGCTACTTAGCGTACAGTGGTGGGCAGGTGGGCTACAGCAGGCACCAGCACTGACTCACACGGCAGGAGCCCCTGAGTTACTGCCTGTAGGAAACACAGCAGACTCCTCTCGCCTCTCCATCTACACTCCTTTCAGCACAGCAGCTTCCCAGGGCCCAGGGCTCAGGGTAATTGGGCCTAGTATCATAACTACAGATACCATTTCCTGCCAGTTAGGTTAGAGGGAAAGTCTACCCAGAAAGGAAGATTGGAGGATCCTTCCTTTCATGTGCACCTATTTGTGTTGGATACCTGTATTCTCCTGGCCAGCCAAAAGGAAACATCTCTTGAGGAAACCTAGGTCAGGAAGAATTTGGGAGGGGGCTCCCCACAGATGCACATCTCCACTTCTGATGAAGATAGCCCCTGTCTTCTGTGTCTGGGATCCTTCAGAAGTGCTGGTGATTGCAGGGGTCAGCCTGCCCTTCCACAGTGGCCCTTCCTCCTTCCCTGTCCTAATGTTCTATTGAGCCCTTAATCCCTTTATCATTCCTGGAGACATCATGATACAGTTCTGCTTACCAACATAGTTTGCATGCACAGCCCTGGTCTCAGCATTCTGAATTGTCTGTGCCATGACAAAGATAGGGAGCAGAGAGTTCAAGGAATTCCACATAGGACATGACAGTAATTTCAAATGGAAAAAGACTGTCTTGCCTAAAGCACCCACCTCTGAAGGGATTTGAGGACCACGGGGAGTGGGCCAGCAGTGACAACAAAGTGACATATTGACTCCCAAGGATGACATATTAAAAAGCTGAGTAGAGTCTGGCAGTCTTAGTTTTAGTGATACAGTTTTAGAGTTCAAGGTTTGACAAGATAGAGGAACCTTGGTAAACATTCCAGGATTTCATTTGAAACCCCAGAAGATGGAATCCTAAGAATGGGCCAAACAGAAATAGATCAGCCCTCAAAAAAACTGGCAGAGAGACTTGAGGGCCCTTAGTCCCTGCTTATATTATGCTAACTTGCCCCTGAGAAAACTACATGCCAGAAACAAAAGCAAATTCTCTTTAGAAAAAGATACACAATCTCTGATTATTAAATGATTCTTCATAGGCAAGACCCTGCATTTAATCAAAGCTATCTTTGTTTTTCAGCATCTTGACACCATGATGTGCCTATGTGTGATTTTCTTTTTATTTATACTACTCAGTTTATTAGTGTTTCTTGAATCTCTGGTTTGATGTCTTTTGTCACTTTGGGCATACCAAAAGACAAGTCCAAAGGACTGAAAACTAGGAAAAAATATCTATAGGAAATCCAGATTTTGAAGTTATTATGCAGGGGTTTAACCATGATTAATACATTCAAGAAGATACAGGAGAAGGTGAAATTTTTCAGCCAAGAAGTAGACTCTATTTTAAAATTATCCATAGAAACACTGAAATTTTAAAATGTAATAACTGAAATTAAGAACTTAATAGATGGATGCAGGGACAAAACCAAATCAAAAAATAGAGAACTGGTAAAAAAAAAAAAAAAAAAAAAAGGTTAAGCCAGAAACCAGTGAAACTGGGTATCTACATGAAGTATACGGAAATGAGGTGGAAAGTAAATGTAACTTCTTCAAATATTCATTTTTATCTAGCTTGGGATTTGTAATCATATTACTGTTTTACATATTTGAAAAAGTTTTAAAATCAACAATAAAGGGAAATTAAAATAGAAACAAATAAATATAATCATGTATCAGATAACTATGAGAAGTAAAAAGAGGCCAGTATCACAACCATGAATTTTATTAAGAATTAATACTAGATTTTACATTTCAATAAAAGAACTTACACAAAACCACAAATAAAGATGGGGTCTATTACGTTATATGTTTTCTTAGGTCAGCTTCCTTAGAAGCAGAATGTGAGATGGGGATTTATGTGCAAGTGATTTATTAGGAGAATATGCTCAGAAAAATCCTCTATGGGAGTGAGGGAAGCAGGCTAGTCAAGTGAAGCAAATTAGCAAGGAGGTGATTTCAGATAAAACCTTGTCTCAGACTGATCGCACATAGAGATATGAAACCTAAATTATGCCAGAATTTGTTCTGCCTAGACAAGGGGCTGGGCTTGTATAGGCCTGTATCTGTCATTCATTGGATAAAGGCCATTCCAAAGGAGAGGCATATAACTCTCAAGTAACCTAGGAGTGATGGGTCTAGCTATGAGTGTCCCTCCAGAGATTGGTAGCAGCAACTCCTAAACAGCTATAAGTGGGGAATACCAAAGAAGTAAAAAGAGTTCCTGAGATCTGGGCAGGACTACACAGCTTCTACAACATCCATGTGTAAGTTCCATGAGTTAAATTCCTCCTAGAATTTTGTTCTGAGAAAAGCACACTATGTGGTCTATCGTGGTCTGAATGCTGTAATGACAATGATTATAATTATAATGTGGTGCATACTAGGTGGCATTCATCTCCCATAAAGGGTTTTGCATGTGTCAACTCACGTAATCCTTATTAATGACCCTAAGCTGGAGAAACTATTATTACATTTATTTTTATAGGTGAAGAAACCGAGGTAGAAAGAGTTTAAAGTTACACAGTTAATGGGAGACTGGGATTTGAACCTAGTAAAGTTCTAGAATTTCTTACCTAGTAGGGAAAGAAAAATATACATTCTCTTTATGTTGTGTTAGGCTACAACCTGGGCCACAACTGACTGCACTGAGAATTAACACTGAATTCAAAGGCAGCTCTCTCCAGACCAGACATGAGAAAGGCCAGTAGGCTATCAAAGGCATTAGATGAGATATCTATTGAGTGTACTGTAATCTGAATACTGGTCAGTTAATCAAATCACAATATTTAAATGTGACAAAAGGTAGAGAGTCAGGAGTAGAGGTCAAAGTCTTAGATAGAAGCCAGTAAGCAGAGACCTTCAAAGGATAGAAACAGGATCAGTAGATGGAAGTGGAAAGAGGAAGGAAGTAATGAGAGGATGAATCATACATATATATGAGTGGGCACAGAGTTGGGGCAGGAACTCCAAAGGAACTGACAAGGGAACTGAGACACTAGTCTGGGGCTGCAAAAATTGTTAATGGGACACGTCTCTTGTTGTGGCACATCAACCCACATTTTAGCTGTTGTAATGTATTTTTAATATAATAAAACTTCATCAACATATTTTTTTAACAACTGAACTGAAGGAAAATATAAATCCCATCTGATGAGCTGGGATGCCTCATTTTATCAGACAAGGGGGCCAAAAATATCCATTATGTTTCCTTTTATGACTTAGCTGTTGAATGGCATAAAGCTAAATCTAGTTTCAAGACTGGGAACAATTTTATTCCCATATTCTGATAAAATATTATATATGTATAAGGATTGCTCATGGCACTCATTTTTTGATCTGTAACTGTTCTGCTTTAATCTAGGTTTGATATTTTAAGCTTCCTTTTTTGAAAACAAGCACAGCATAAATTTCAAATAGCAATATGGGAGAGATAAAAATGTTATTTCATATCAGGTCATGGTGTAGGAATATATGACAAAGTAAGTTGACAGACATAAAGTGAAACTTCATGGAGTAAAAGCATGTGACAAAAGACAGGAAGTTAATTTACACATTAGCAAAGTACACAGCTCCTTAAAATGCAGCCAAGAGTGGCAAAGAATGGCCAAGGAAACCATTTCCTTGCGTAGCAAGAGCAAAATACTTTATGTTGGGAAACAGGAAGATGGAAATTCATACTGGTTGTGACTATTACTATTTATTTAATCTTTTGTAAAATGAGTTATTGTAAAAGTTTGTAAAAAAAAAAAGCAAAAACTGAAGTGTGAGAGTAAATGCAAAGTAACTGAATAAATACATTAAATAGTACTTGACTAGATTAGAACTTTGTTACTTAATGCAATAATTATCAACTCTTAAAAGCTGTGGAACATCAATAATAACATAACCCCATGCAGAAGTAAAACTAAAACCTCCCAGATCTCAACTAATCAGAATTTTTAGGACATAACTACATTTTTTGTTTCTAATTTTTTTCTATTAACCAAGAGTTCACCATTTAGTCCATTTTGCTTCAACCCTCTGCAGCTAAAAATATCTATAATTATCATGGTAGCCATCAGTTTTCATTGTTGTTAGGGGAGCCTCTTTGATAGAATATAAATGTTACGACTAAAGGTGCTTTTAAGGAAATACATTTCTTACTTGCCACAGGAAGTTTTGTAAAAATACTCAGCACAGTATCTGGCCCAGAGTAAAAATGCTCTGTGCATGAAAAATTAGTATTAGTATTGATATCATGATTGGCCCACCTATAATAAAGTAGAAAGCAGAAAGACTACTAAGTTATTGAAGATTTCCTTTATTTTTCAACCCAAGTTTATTTCTTTCTATGATAGTTTTTCATATTTATTGTATAATTTTTTTAAATAGAAAGAAGAAAAAAATAATGTCAATAAATAAATAGCTGGGCAACCTTTAGCTGTGCTTTAGTAAACTGTTTTAAAACTTTTTCTTTCCTTTGAGAAGTGCAAAATGTTTCTACACATATGCATCATCTATCTGCATAGCAGTTCTGTGTAATAAAGGGCAGTCACTGTACCCAGTGCATAGAGGAAAAAACATACAGAGGTTAAGTGATTTTCCTACTTGGTAAAAACAGAACTAGAACCTCTGGCACTTGGTACATGAAGCTCTCACTATTTGGCTTAAGACCATCTTGCTACCAAACAATATTAATTACTAAGCACTAAAATATTCATGAGCACAACAATCACATGGATTGATTTAGGCCCTTAACATGTGGTGGGAAACCATTTCTTACCTCCTTCTCCTAACAACTAAAGCCCCGATTAGCTAAAATGTGCACTTAACAGTTTTAAATTTTAAATTTCCACCTGTGATACCCTTTGAAGATACCATGTAACTCTAAAACAGAAATGAGATTAAAATAAATAGATGGATACAGTCTTGCACAGAAAATTAGAAAAACATAACATCCTACAATCAGCCAGCACTCCCTAGGATATACTGCTTACAACTCAACCCAGAGCTGGCTTCTAGTGATAATCATAGAGGTGGTAAGACAGAAGAGATTAAGATGCACTTTGGGAGTAGAGCTGGCTGGGTTCGCTGACAAATTAGGTGTGAGAGAAAGAGTCTAAATTCCAACTTTTGAGTCTGAGCAGCAGAGTGAATGTAGAATTATTTCCTAAGATGAGGAAAATGGGAAGAACATGTTGGGGGAGATGGAGAATTTGATTTTAAAAATATTAAGTGTAAGGTGCTCAATATCCAGTTAGATGGAGCTATCACATAGGCAGTTACATACTTTAGACCAAGACTTACAGGAGTGATCAGAGCCAAAGATAGAAATGTGGGGGTCATTTGGGTGGCAGGGAACTAGATGGGATCACCAAATGGAGAATTCAGGTCAAGATTTCTGATGGCTGAAAATTAGAAACACTGAGCCAAGGAGGATCCCACAGACAAGATGGTGCAGGTAGGGAGTTTGTGATGCAGTATGGTATCCCAGAAACCGAGGGAAGAAAACATTTCAAGACATGTTCCCAAAGTAATGATCAATTCTATTAAATGCTACTAAGAATTCAAATAAGAGGACTGAGACGAGATTCTTGAGTTTTGCAACATGAGGTTCATTATTGACCCTGAAAATGAGATTTCTATTGGAAATAAAGTTCTAATTGAAATGAGTTGAAATATGAAGTGAGACATTAGAGACAAAAGATAAACAACCAGTTCTGGCAGTTTAGTCAAACAGCAAAGCAAAAACAGGACAGTAGCTGGAAGGATATACGGGGTCAAGCTTTCTGAGGTTTTTTTTGGTTTTGTTTGTTTAGACTGACTTGGTTTGTTTGCTTTGTTAAACATGAGAGATAGTACATCATGTCTGTATGCTGTTGAGAATATAATAGAGAGAGAAAAACTGATGGTACAGAGGCAAGGAGGAATAACTCCAGGAACAGAGTCCTTAAGTAGAAGAATGACACCAAGTGTATAATTGATATATCAGCCATAGTTTCAAGCATCAATAATTTATTCACTGTAATAGGAGAAAGGTAGAATGCACCAGTTATAGATGCAGATAGTTTATAAATGGTGTGAAAAAAGATGAGGAAGGCCTATTCTGCTTACCCCTATTTTGTTAGTGAAAAGAGAAAAAAAAGGCATGAAAGTGATTTTGAGGAGAGGGAAGTTGGGAGAAGAGAAGATCTAAAAAGTGGTCTCGAAGAGGGGGAGAATGAACTGACTAGGGAAAACTGTAGTACTGGCATTGAGTACTTGGGAACTATAGCATGGCTCTGTGTTTTTTTCCAGGCATCTTTAACTAACTGTTCATCCACAGGCACTGAGACTGAAGACAGTTGGATTTAACCAAGATTGGGGTTTGCCAGTGAGTATAATGATGGGAGAGAAAATTAGAAGAATTAGGAGTGTATAAAGGGTAATGATTATAGCAATGATTATAGAAACTAAACCAGAGAAGGAGGGACGCCTGGGTGGCTCAGTCGGTTAAGCGGCCGACTTTGGCTCAAGTCATGATCTCACAGTTGATGAGTTCAAGTCCCGCATCAGGCTCCGTGCTGACAGCTCTGAGCCTGGAGCCTGCTTTGATTCTGTGTCTCCTCCTCTCTGCCCCTCCCCAGCTTGCACTCTGTCTCTGTCTCTCTCAAAAATAAATAAATGTTAAAGAAAAAAAATTTAAACCAGAGAAGGAAAGGACTAAGTACATTTGCAGATTAATGGAAAAAGCGATAATAAATGCATTAAAAATATCAGCTGGTTCAAGAATGGAAAAGTCTATGGCTCTTATCCCCTTTTCTGCAATGGTATGAATATTTTTATAACAAAAGATTTCTTAGAAATGTGAACTATCATATAATATTATTGTATAACAGTCTACATTAAAATGATACTAATTTGGTGGAAACTCAGTGAAAGTTACACAGTTTTTTGACAAATAATTACAAACTTTCATTTATGTATTCCAAACCTAAATCATAGGAAAGTCCAATTAAACCAGCATTGCCTGTTGGGTTTGTCCAGTACCTAAATCTGTTTTGACTCATTCTTCTCAAACTCTATATCGAAATGAATCCCCAAGCACTTTGAATTCTTTTTTCCATAATGCTTCTTTTATTTGTATTACTTCCTTTCATATATACCTTAGACTCATAACAATACAATCTTCATCTAAAGACTCCAGCCTACATTGCACTGCAGGATTAACCATCAGGTTCCCTGACTTATGCTCCATTTGCAACCTAAATGTGTCTCAAATACAGCTAACTTTGCTTCATTTTATGTCCCAATGCAAAATGTTCACATCTTTACAATACTATCCAGTTAATCTGGAATTTCCTGTGCTTTTACATTGTTTTATGTCTTCCCCTTTCCTCCCTGTTTCTATTCCATACCCCATCCTGTGTATGCCTAAACCTGCCCCTGGAATATTCAGAGGTTCCACTGTGCATTTAGGCAGCTGTGAGGGAGAGACCTTGAGAATCCTGGACACCAGGGGACCACAACCAACTGGCAAAGATCTTCTTTGGCAGCCTTGGTTTGGAAACACTTCACAGGCCGTTTCTTGTGAGCTGGGCAGAGATTGCTCTTTTGGAAAACTCCCTCCTAGTCAGCTGCATGCTGGCTGGCCTCTGTGCAAAAGTATGATCCTTCAAAAGAAGGCAGCAGAAGTTTGCTTGGGAATCATTTGTTAAAGATGAGAACGATTGTGATTTTGTGAATTCAATCCTAAGACCAACCAACTTTCTTTCCTTCCTTCAAACATATGGTATGAATATAGAGAGACAAGTTAGTTTAGTGACTTAACTAAACTTATTTATCATCTCCCCCTTCCCAAAAATAAAAAAAATAAAATTTATAAAGGAGAAAAAAAGCCATGGTGGTTTCACAGCTTAGTTAGAATAGCTGGTGACCCAGCTAAATTCTTCAAAAGCTTTGGCCAGAGGGAGGGGCAAATATGTAAGATAACAAGATATTGATATTTTATACAACATAGAGGAGCCGATTATTAGGTCCATAGAATAAAAGAATTTAGCCAAATGCCAGGTTATAAATTCTTTTCCTGAACACGTAATCTAAAAGCCTAAGAAAGTGTCATGAAACCTGCTGATTGTTCAGGCTGTATGCAAGAAACATTTCTTTGTACTGTCTTTCCAATAGTAAGATTAAAATGATGGCCTAAGGAAGACAGAATACAAAGATGTTGGTGAGTGACTTCCTGTGTATAGGAGATGTTTCAGGGACACTGCAGACTGGGCCTTCGAAAGTATGTCACTACTTCCTCCCCACATGTTCACAGCATGAGCCCAAACAGCCAACTGGCCTCCTCCTTGTTTCAGGGCAGACAGAGGTCAATGTGACTCAGGATAGAAAGTTGCCAATGGGAAAATGAAAACAGACCTAACTGAATGGATTGCAAGAACTGAAAGAAATCACATCAAAGCTCATGAGGTTGACAGAGTGACCCACAGAATGTATAAAGTTCACCAGTTTCTCATTGGCAATTCAGGTGCAATTCAGAGCAAAGTGTCAGTCCATGCAAATCGCATGACTTGGATCTCCAATGCTTTGCTTTCCACAAAAATGGAAGGTTCTGCAAACACTGCATTTTCTCCCATTATATTTGGTGTCTCTAGGGAGGAATGTCAATGAACATATTGTTAGAGAATGTTGTTGGTAAAAACACGATCATAAATCTGGAGTGTTTATATGTCTTATTATACTTTTTAAAGGCTCTACCATAGACTAAACTTAAGAAAATTGGTAGTGTCTGGGGAACACATTAAAAATGAGTTATGTATACAGCCCAACTCAGAAAGCCCAAAAATCAGTTGATCAAATATAAGTGGGTCTATTACTGGATATATAACTATAGCTACAGCTATAGGTATATTCTTGTGTATGTATATGTGTGTGTGCATAATATATATATATATATATATATATATATATATATATATGCACACACAAAGACACACACACTTATATATATACACACAGACAGTCCTTATGCCAATATCATAGTCTTAATTATTTATAGCTTTATAGTAAATTCTCTTTTTCTTTCATTCAAAATTATTTTGGCTATTTTAGATCTTTTGCATTTCCATATAAATTTTAGAGTCTGCTTGTCAGTTTCTACAAAAAAGCCTTCTGGACTTTTAATCAGCTTAACATTGAAACCACAGACCAATTTGTGAAGAAATGACAGTTTAACAATATGGGATCATCCAATGCAGAAACATGGTATATTTCTACATATATTTATGTGTAATTTCTATCAGCAATGTTTCATAGTCTTTAGTATACAGAACTTGCACATAATTAAAATTTTTTCCTCTATCTTGGGTTTTTGATGCTACTGTGAATGGTATTGCTTTTAATTTTTATTTTTAAATTTTTTATTACTAGTATATAGTCATTTTTGTGTATCAACCTTATAAACTGTAATCTTTCAAAATGCGCTCATTAGTTATGAAAACTTTGTTTTTTAGATTAAGATTTTCTGTATATATGATCTTTATATCTGAAAACAAAGACAATTTTACTTTTTGGTTCCAAAATACAACTTTTTTCTTTATTCTTATTACATAGGCTACCTTCAGTACAATGCTCAATAGATATGATGAACATAAGTATATTTGCCTTGTTTCTGATTTTAGAAGATGGAATGTCATTCACTCTTTCACTAGTAAGTCTAATGTTAGCTGTGTATTTTGTTATAAATACTATAAGTTGAGAAAATTCCCTTCCATTTCTACATAATCATGAAATGAGTATTGAATTGTACTCAATGTTTTTTCTGCATCTGTTTGGATGATCATATTTTTTATCTTTATTCTTATAAAATGTGAATCTCATTGATTATCAAAAACTAAACCAAATTTCAGTTCCCGAATTAATCCCACACCGGCTTACAACTTGACAAAAAAATTTCTGAGGATTCTTGCATTGATATTCATGAGAGGTGTTAGTTTATAGTTTTATTTTCTCATGTTTCTTTTTTCTGGTTTTATTTTTTATCAGGTGGTGCTGGTCTCATTAAATGAAGTAAAAATTTTTTCATTTATCCCTTATTTTGCAAAAGAGTTTGTGCAAGATAGGTATTATTTCTTCCTTAAATGTCTAGCAGAATTACTGGTAAAGTCATCCAGACCTGGAATTTTCATTGTTCAAATATTTCAGATTACAAATTCAATTTCTTTAACTTAAATAGAGTTATTCAGATTTGCTCTTTCTTCTTATGTATGTTTTGTTAATTTGTACTTTGCAAGTAATTTGTGCATTTCATCTATGTTGAATTTATTTGCATATAATTGTTCATTATATTTCCTTCCTATCCTCTTAATGTCCACAGGATCATTGATTTATAATAATCATAGTTTGTGTTCTATTCTTCTTGGTCAATATTTTCAGAGTTTTCCAATTTCATTAAGTTTTTCAAAGACCCTATTTTTGGTTACAATTATTTTTGTCTATTATTTGTACATTTTCTGTTTTACTGATTTTTAATATTAGATTTATCACTTCCTCTCTTCTCTTACTTCGGGTTTTATTTGCTTTTTCTGGCTTTTTAAAGTAGAAGCTTACAACATTATTTTTCACTTTTCTTCCTCTTTAATATAAGCATTTAACTTTCTTCTAAACACTACTTTAACTTCATAATAAGAGTTTTGATAATATTTCTTGTTATACTCAATTCAAAATATTTTGTAATTTTTTTCTTTATAAATGTATAAAGTTAAGTGTCCAACTCGTGATTTCAGCTCAGCTCATGATTTTGTGGTTGTGAGATTAAACCCCGCATCAGGCTCTGCACTGACAGTGTGAAGCCTCCTTGGGATTCTCTCTCTACCTCTCCTTCAGCCCCTCCAACTCTTGTGCTCTCTCTCTCTCAAAATAAATAAATAAACATTTAAAAAATTAAAATTAAAAATACTTTCATTTATTGATATCTAGTTTAATTTACTTTTGGTCATAAAATTAAATTGCTAAATATATTAAAGCCAGAGTAGCAATATGTACATAAGACAAACTAGATTTTAAACCAAAGACTGTAACAAGAGATGAAGATGGGCACTATATCATACTAAAGGGGACTATGCAACAAGAAGATCTAACAGTTACAAATATTCATGCCATTAACTTGGGAGCACCCAAATACATAAAACAATTAATAACAAACATAAAGGGGGAGGAGCCAAGATAGCGGAACAGCATGGAAGCTTTGTGTGTCTCCTGTCCATGAAATACAGCCAAACCAACACTAAACCATCCTACACAACTAGAAAACCGATTGGAAGATTAACACAACAATCTGCACAACCGGAACCACAGAATTCAGCAGGTACACGCGACACAAAGAGCTGAACTTGGGGAGCAAGAAGCCCTGAAAGGTAGGGAACTCCTTTTGCAGGCAGAGAGAGGACGGAGACTGGGGGGGGGGGGGTGGGGGGAGCATATGGGAAAAGCACCCCTCCCCAAAAGCAGCTGGAGAGAAAGTGGAAAATTGGAAACACCCTCAGGGACTAAACTAAAAGAGGAGAAAGGAGAGGGTTTAAATTCCATTAAGACTGTAAACAAGGGGAGCGCAAAGGCTGCAACTCCGCAGCTCCATACCTGGTGGTGCTCTGGTGGGAAAGGTGAATCCCCAGGAACAAAGTGAGGTCTGGGAGGTTCTCAGGCCACACAGGGAAAAGCGGTTCCACTGCTGGAAGGACATTTGGTAGAGACTGTTGAAGCCACCTGGTCCCAAGCAGACCCCGGAAGGCCGCCACATTCGCTGGTGCTGGGGCAAGGTTGTTGAGGGTGAAGCCTGGTGCCAGATGTGTGTTGCAATTTTCCTTAATCCCTGAAACGCTGATGCTATACTGTCTTGCGATCTTTTTTGGGGGCGGGCTGGCACCTGGCCGCAGTCTCGGGGCACCAGCAACAGCAGGGTCCAGTGGGTATTCCTGGGTGCAGCCAACATTCGGCCATTGCTCTTTCGGCCATTGCTCAGTGAGACCCTCCCGCAGAGGGGTGGAACGAGTCAAAGCCGCAGTCCTTCGGAAGTAAGGGGCCGGGAAAAACAGCCACATCTGAGACAAAACTTGGGAGAGAGATACTGCCTGGGGCCTGGTCATGGAGAGTGGAAAAGCGGAAAGTGGAAGAGAGCTGAAGACGGAGGACCAGTGCGCGATTGCTGATCTGGGAAAACAGACTGGGTGGCTGGGTGGCGCCATTTTTCACGGCTCCCGCGCATGCGCATGCACACCTACGAGCACCGCAGCAATCCACCCCAGTAGGCTAGCAGCGCCATCTAGTGGAGAGCGGAGTTGTTACACCGAGCCCCGCCCAACTGGGCCAACTTTGCTCTTCAAGAACGCAAACCTCACCGCTGGCTTAATGTATGGACTATAAAGAGCTACATGGACTGACCTCTAGGGGAAAATGAAGCAATTTTAGTCCTACTTCAATCTGTTAGCAGTTTCATCCATTCAATTTTTTTTCTTTTTTTCTCTCTTTTTCCTTTTTCTCTTTTACACTTTTCTTTTTCTTGAATACAGAAAGAGAAAAACTCATTTTTATTTTCAATTTTTATTAAAAATACCTGTTTTTAATTTTTGTTACTATATTTTTTATTTTTGTGCAATTTTTTTCAAATTCTACTTTACTTCCATCATTTTATTTTGGTCTACTTCAGTGTACTCACCTTTTCAAATTTTCAAACAATTTCCTTTTTTTCTTTTTTTCTCTTTTTCATTTCTTTTCTTTTTATTGAATGCAGAAATAGAAAAGCTTCATTTTTACTTTCAATTTCTTTTAAAAATATTTTTATTTAATTTTTATTACTATATTTTTTGTTTTTATGTAAATTTTTTCAAATTCTGTCTTACTCCCATCATTTTATTTCAGTCTACTACAGCATATTCATTTTTTCAAATTTTCAAACGATTTCTTTTTTCTTTCCTTTTCTTTTTTTTGTCTTTTTTTATCCTTTTTCTGTTTTTAGTTTCTTTTCTTTTTCTTAAATACAGAAAATGAAAAAATTCATTTCTTTTTAATTTTTATTAAAAATATTTTTCTATAATTTTTTCTACTATATGCTCTACTTTTGTGTATATTTTTTCAAATTCTATTTTACCCACATCATCTTTTTTCAAATTCTCAAACGATTTCCTTTTTTTTCTACCCCCCCCCTTTTTTTTTTGTTTCTCTAATCTCTCAAACCATTTTCAACACCCAGACCAAAACACACCTAGGATCTAGCATCATCTATTTGATTGTTGTGTGTGTGTGTGTGTGTGTGTGTTTAATTTTTAATTTTAATATTTTTTTAATTTTAATTTTTTTAAATTTCAGTTTCTCTACCTCATTAATTCTTTTTCTCCCTTGAAAATGACAAAATGAAGGAATTCACCCCAAAAGAAAGAGCACGAAGAAATGACAGCCAGGGATTTAACCAACACAGACACAAGCAAGATGTCTGAACCAGAATTTAGAATCACGATAATAAAAATACTAGCTGGAGTTGAAAATAGATTAGAATCCCTTTCTGCAGAGATGAAAGAAGTAAAAAAAAGCCAGAATGAAATTTAAAATGCTATAACTGAGCTGCAATCAGCGGATGGATGCAGCAGCGGCAAGGATGGACAAGGCAAAACAGAGAATCAGCGATATAGAGGACAAACTTATAGAGAATGACAAAGCAGAAAAAAAGTGGGAGATTAAGGCAAAAGAGTACAATTTAAGATTTAGAGAAATCAGTGACTCATTAAAAAGGAACAACATCAGAATCATGGGGGGTCTCAGAGGAGGAAGAGAGAAATAGGGGTAGAAGGGTTATGTGAGAAAATCATAGCAGAAAACTTTCATAACCTGGGGAAAGACACAGACATCAAAATCCAGGAAGCACAGAGGACTCCCATTAGATTCAACAAAAACCGACCATCAACAAGGCATATCATAGTCAAATTCACAAAATATTCAGGCAAGGAGAGAATCATGAAAGCAGCAAGGGAAAAAAAGTCCCTAACCTACAAGAGAAGACAGATCAGGTTTGCAGCAGACCTATCCACAGAAACTTGGCAGGCCAGAAAGGAGTGGCAGGATATATTCAGTGTGCTGAATCAGAAAAATATGCAGCCAGGAATTCTTTATCCAGCAAGGCTGTCATTCAAAATAGAAGGAGAGATAAAAAGTTTCCCAGAAAAACTAAAATTAAAGGAGTTTGTGAGCACTAAACCACCCCTGCAAGAAATTTTAAGGGGGACTCTCTGAGGAGAGAAAAGATGGAAAAAAATATATATATATATATATACAAATAAATAAATAAATACCAAAAGCAACAAAAGATTAGAAAGGGCCAGAGAACACCACCAGACTCCAACTCTACAAGCATCATAATGGCAATAGATTCATATCTTTCAGTACTCACTCTAAACGTCAATGGACTCAATGCTCCAATCAAAAGACATAAGGTAACAGAATGGATAAGAAAACAAGATCCATCTATACACTGTTTACAAGAGACCCACTTTAGACCTAAAGACACCTACAGATTGAAAATAAGGGTATGGAGAACCATCTATCATGCTAATGGTCAACAAAAGAAAGCCAAAGTAGCCATACTTATGTCAGACAATCTAGACTTTAAAACAAAGACTGTATCAAGAAATGCAGAAGGGCATTATATCATAATCAAGGGGTCTATAGACCAAGAAGACCTAACAATTGTAAACATTTATGCACCAAATGTGAAAGCACCCAAATATATAAATCAATTAATCACAAACATAAAGAAACTCATCAATAGTAATACCATAATAGTAGGAGACTTCAACACCCCACTCACAGCAATGGACAGATCATCTAATCAAAAAATCTACAAGGAAACAATGGCTTTGAATGACACACTGGACCAGATGGACTTAACAGATATATTCAGAACATTACATCCTAAAGCAGCAGTGCACATGGAATGTTCTCCGGAATAGACCATATATTGGGACAAAAATCAGCCCTAAGTAAGTACAAAAAGATAGGGATCATACCGTACATATTTTCAGGCCACAATGCTATGAACCTCGAAATCAACCACAAGAAAAAATTTGGAAAGGTAACAAATACTTGGAGACTGAAGAACATCCTACTAAAGAATGAATGGGCTAACCAAGCAGTTAAAGAAGAAATTAAAAAGTATATGGAAGTCAATGAAAATGATAACACCACAACCCAAAACCTCTGGGACGCAGCAAAGGCAGTCATAAGAGGAAAGTATACAGCAATCCAGGCCTTCCTAAAGAAGGAAGGAAGGTCTCAGATACACAACCTAACCTTATGCCTTAAGGAGCTAGAAAAAGAACAGCAAATAAAACCCAAAACCAGCAGAAGACAGGAAATAATAAAGATTAGAGCAGAAGTTAATGCTATCAAAACCAAAAAGACAGTAGAACAGATCAATGAAACCAGAACCTGGTTCTTTGAAAGAATTAACAAAATTGATAAACCACTAGTCAGTTGGATCAAGAAGAAAAAGGAAAGGACCCAATAAGTAAAATCAAGAATGAAAGAGGAGAGGTCACAACCAACACAACAGAAATAAAAACAATAATAAGAGAATATTATGAGCAATTATATGCCAATAAAATGGGCAATCTGGCAGAAATGGACAAATTCCTAGAAACACATACACTACCAAAACTGAAACAGGAAGAAATAGAAAATTTGAACAGACCCATAACCAGTAAGGAAATCGAATTAGAGATCAAAAATCTGCCAAAAAACAACAGTCCAGGACCAGATGGCTTTCCAGGGGAATTCTACCAAACATTTAAGGAAGAGTTAACACCTATTCTCTTGAAACCGTTCTAAAAGATAGAAATGGAAGGAAAACTTCCAAATTCTTTCTATGAAGCCAGCATTATCTTGATTCTAAAAAGGAATCTCTTAAAAAGGAGAACTATAGACTAATTTTCCTGATGAACATGGATGCAAAAATCCTCAACAAGGTATTAGCCAACCGGATCCTACAATACATTAAAAAAATTATTCACCACAACCAAGTGGGATTTATACCTGGGATGCAGGGCTGGTTCAAATCCGCAAAACAATTCATGTGATTCATCACATCAATAAAAGAAAGGACAAGAACCATATGATCCTCTCAATAGATGCAGAGAAAGGATTTGACAAAATACAGCAAACTTTCTTGATAAAAACCCTCAAGAAAGTAGGGATAGAAGGATCATACCTCGAGATCATAAAAGCCATATATGAATGACCCAACGTGAATATCATCCTCATTGGGGAAAAACTGAGAACTTTCCCCCTAAGGTCAGGAACAAGACAAGGATATCAACTCTCACCACTGTTATTCAACATAGTATTGGAAGTCTTAGCCTCTGCAATCAGACAACACAAAGAAATAAAAGGCATCCAAATCAGCCAGGAGGAGGTCAAACTTTCACTCTTCGCAGATGACATGATATTCTATATGGAAAACCCAAAAGGCTCCACCCAAAAACTGCTAGAACTGATTCATGAATTCAGCAAAGTTGCAGGATATAAAATCAATGCACAGAAATTGGTTGCATTCCTATACACCAAGAATGAAGCGACAGAAAGAGAAATCAAGGAATCGATCCCATTTACAGTTGCACAAAAAGCCATAAAATACCTAGGAATAAATCTAACGAAAGGGGTGAAAAATCTATACACTGAAAACTATAGAAAGCTTATGAATGAAATTGAAGAAGACACAAAAAAAATGGAAAAAGATTCCATGCTCCTGGATAGGAAGAACAAATATTATTAAAATGTCAATACTACCCAAAGCAATCTACATATTCAACGCAATCCCTTATTAAATTAACACCAGTATTCTTCACAGAGCTAGAACAAATAATCGTAAAATTTGTATGGAACCAGAAAAGACCCCGGATAGCCAAAGCAATCTTGAAAAAGAAAACCAAAGCAGTAGGCATCACAATCCCAGACTTCAAGCTGTACTAAAAAGCTGTAATCATCAAGACAGTATGGTACTGCCACAAGAACAGACACTCATTCCAAAAAATAGAAATGGAAGGAAAACTTCCAAATTCACTACCCTAATATCAATACCAGAAAGACTCCACTAAAAAAGAGAACAACAGGGCAATATCTCTGATGAACATGTATGCAAAAATTCTCAGTAAAATACTAGCAAATCTAACCAACAGTACCTTAAGTGAATCATTCACCACTATCAAGTAGGATTTATACCTGGGATGCATGGGTGATTCAATATTTGCAAATCAACCAACATGATACACCACATTAACAAAGAATAAGAATCATGTGGTCCTTTCAATGCATGCAGAACAAGCATTTGACAAAGTACAACATCCATTCATGATAAAAACCCTCAACAAAGTAGGGTTAAAGGGAACATACCTCACATAGTAAAAGCCATATACAAAAACACACAGCTAATATCATCCTCAATGGGGGAAAACTGAGATTTTCTTCTATGGTCAGGAACAAAACAGGGATTTCTACTCTCACTACTGTTATTTAACATAGTACTGGAAGTCCTAGCCACAGCAATCAGACAACACAAAGAAATAAAAGGCATCCAAATAAGCAAGGAAGAAGTCAAACTTTCACTATTTGCAGATGACATTATACTCTATATAGAAAACCTGAAAGACTCCACCAAAAAGTTTCTAGAACTGATACATGAATCAGTAAAGTCTCAGGATAGAAAATCAAGGTACATAAATCTGTTGCATTTCTATACACCAATAATGAAGCAGAAGAAAGAGAAATCAAGGAATCAATCCCATTTAAAATTGCACCAAAACCCATAAAACATCTAGGAATAAACCTAACCAAAGAGGTAAAAGTTTTATACTCTGAAAACTAAAAAACACTGATGAAAGAAATTGTAGATGACACAAAGAAATGGAAAAACATTCCATGCTCATGGATTGGAAGAACAAATATTGCTAAAATGTCTATACTACCCGATCTCCACATTTAATGCAATCCCTATCAAAATACCAACAGCATGTTTTGCAGAGCTACAGCAAGTAATCCTAAAACTTGTATGGAACCATAAAAGACCCAGCTAGCTAAGGAAGTCTTGAAAAAGAAAACCAAAGCTGGAGCCTCACAATTCTGGACTTTAAGTTATATTACAAAGCTGTAGTGATCAAGACAGTGTGGTACTGGCACAAAAATTGACACATGGATCAATAGAACAGAATAGGAAACCCAGAAATGAACCCACAACTATATGGTCATTTAATCTTCGACAAAGCCGGAAAGAGTATCCAGTGGAAAAAAGTCTCTTCAAAAAATAGCGTTGAGAAAACTGGACAGTTACATGCAGAAGAATGAAACTGGACTACTTTCTTACACCATACACAAAAATAGATTCATAATAGATTAAAGACCTAACTGTTAGACAGGAAACCATTAAAATCCTAGAAAAGAACATAGGCAATAACTTCTTTGACACTGTTAACTAGATATGTCTCCTGATGCAAGGGAAACAAAAGCAAAACTAAACTATTGGGACTTCATCAAAGTAAAAAGCTTCTGTACAGTGAAGGAAACAATCAAGAAAACTAAAAGGCAACTTATGGACTGGGAGAAGATATTTGCAGATGACATATCTGATACAGGGTTAGTATCCAAAATACATAAAGAACTTATAAAACTTAACAAATAATCCAGTGAAGAAATGTGCAGAATACATGACTAGACATTTTTCCAAAGATATACAGATGGCCAACAGATACAAGAAAAGATGTTCAGCATCATTTATCATCAGGGAAATGCAAATCAAAACTACAAACTGATATCACCTCGCACCTGTCAGAATGGCTAAAATTAACAACACAGAAACAACAGGTGTTGGTGAGGATGCAGAGAAAGGGGAACTGTTACAGTGCTATGGCAATGCAAACTGGTACAGCCACTTGGGAAAGCAGTATGGAGGTTCCTCAAAAAGTTAAAACTAGAACTACTGTATGATCCAGCAATTGCACTGCTAGATATTTACCCAAAGGATACAAAAATACTGATTTGAACACCCAGATGTTTATAGCAGCATTATCAACAATAGCCAAATTATAGGAAGAGTCCAAATGTCCATCAACTGATGAATAGATAAAGAAGATGTGGTGTGTGTGTGTGTGTGTGTGTGTGTGTGTGTGTGTGTATACAATGGAATATTACTCAGCCATAAGAAAAAAGAATTAAATCTTGCCATTTTTGCCAATGATGTGGATTAAGACAGAGAATATTATGCTAAGCAAAATAAGTCACTCAGAGAAAGACAAATACCATATGACTTCACTCATATGTGGAATTTAAGAAACAAAACAAATGAATGTAGGGGGTATAAAAGAGAGGCAAACCAAGAAATAGACTCTTAGCTAAAGAGAACAAATTGATGGTTACCAGAGGGGAGGCAGGTGGGGGTGATGGTTTAGATAGGTGATGGGGATTAAGGAGGGCATTTGTGACGAACACCAGGTGTTTTTGTAAGTGTTGAATCACTAAATTCTACACCTGAAACTAATATTATATTGTATGTTAACTAATTGGAATTTAAACAAAAACTTGAAAGAAAAATAAATAAAATTACTTACTATATTAATGATAAATTTTTAAAATTTCAGTCCTTTTATGTGTATTGAGCCTTTTAATGGTTTGAGCATACATCTGGGTGAAAGTTTCATATGCAACCTGAAAGAGTATGCATTATTCTTTGTTATGTTCCCTTTTCTTTCTTTATTTTAAAGTTTATTTATTATGAGAGAAAGTGAGGAGCGGAAGGGAAGAGAAAGGACTCTGCACTGTCAGCAAGGAGCCTGACACAGACTCAATCTCACAGATTGTGAGATCATGACCTGAGCCCAAATCAAGAGTCAGTTCCTTAACTTACTGAAACACAGGCACCCCTGTTGTGTTCCTTTTTCTATATATATGTTAATTAAATCAAGTTGTTTGATAGTATTGTTCTGGTCATCTGTGTTTTCTGGCAGAGAGAGGATCCTTTAAATTCTGTCAGTTTCTGTTACATCTATCCTAGGAAATTTTCCATCTTGAAGTCTACTTATTGTTCTGGCCAACCCAGATTTCTTATGTTTATACATTCTGAGTTTTTCATTCTTTTTAATCTATTTGATTTTCTTATACATGTCATATAGGTCTACTTTTGTGTGTAATAATCTCTGCCTTTTAAAATAGTATTCTTAGACCATTTATAGTTAAAATAATTATCAGTATGGCTGTTATTTTCAAATCTACCATTTGCAGTTCATGTGTTAATTGTTCATCTGCACTTCATTCAGTATTCCTCTTTTCTTGCTTCTTCATGATTGTGTATATTTTATATTCACTATTAATTGATGTATTTTATATTTTATAAGATAGTCTTATATTGGATTTATATTAAGCATCTGTACCTTATTACAGTCTAGTCTATTTTCAAATAATATTATACTACTTCATGTGGTATACTTACAAAATATAATTTTTGGACAGAAGCACCTACACATCATAGATGTAGTCTGCCCTTGAGAGACTTATTAAAGAGGTGTGCATTGGCCCTGGTGGGCTTGGTGCCTTTGGGTGGGAAATTCCAGGCTCAGAGAATGGTCTGGATTAAAGAACATGTAGGTGGGTGTATCCTTTTGACCCTGTACACTTTCACCAAATGGAAGGGCAACAGCTAGATGAGGACTGCGGCAAGACTTTCTACGGTTCAAGGCCCAGGGTCTATGGGCAATATTACCTTCTAACTTTGACTATGGTCCTTAGCATTATGTCCTCAATAATTGGTTATATCTCTTCATCAGAGCTTCTAATTTGAGATAGATTTGGAAATAATTTCTCTTGGAATTAACTTCACAGTAAAAAAGTAGAGTGGGAAAGAAGAAAAGGCTAAAAATCTAAGGAACCTTTAGACAAAGTGGTGAAAATATTTGAATTTTCACTGCCTGACAATTTCTCTGGATTAATTACTAGGGTAGTATAATTAACTAATTCATAACTTCATAGAATTATTCTGGTCAGTACCAAAATTTTATGATTCCTTTCTCTTCTTTGGATCTTCCTCCTCTTTTCAAGACCTTCTTCTTTGCATGGGTCTAAATTCCTATTTTCACATATTTCTGTACATCTTTAAATGTCTAAATATTTTCCCCAAATAGAGGCTGTTTCTACTACCACTGAAAATATTAAATTTTTAAAATATTTTTTAATATTTATTTATTTTTGAGAGAGAGAGAGAGAGCATATGAGTGGAGGAGGAGCAGAGAGAGGGTGACACAGAATCCAAAGCAGGCTCCAGGCTCTGAGCCGTCTGCACAGAACCCAATGCTGGGGCTCGAACTCATGAAGTGTGAGATCATGACCTGAGCCAAAGTCAGTCACTCAACCTACTAAGCCACCCAGGTGCCCCAAAAATATTAAATTTAATAATTATATTCTGTTTAATTTTATTACCTATTTCATGTAGAAATAATGACACTGGTACTTGGGAGAAGAGAACTCAATTGATTTGTACTAGCAAAATTGGGTTCACACACACACACACACACACACACACACACACACACCATAGTTAAAACCAATGATTATTTCAAAGAAAGTGTTAAAAGTTTTTTTTTCCTTCCTTAGTTAAATGGGACTGTGCTATCCAAAGAATGACTGCTTCTCTAAACTATGTCTAAACTATGACAAATTTAGGGGCACTTGGGTGGCTCAGTCGGTTAAGTTTCTGACTTCGGATCAGGTCATGATCTCATGGTTCATGAGTTCGAGTCCTGCATCAGCTCTATGCTGACAGCTTAGAGCCTGGAGCCTGCTTTGGATTTTGTGTCTGCCTCTCTCCTGATCACCTCTGTCTCTCTCTCTCTCTCTCTCTCTCTCTCTCTCAAAAATAAATAAACATTAAAAAAAAAACTTTTAAAAAAATCTATGACAATTTTGGCCTAATCACATATTAAACATTTATTAAGTTGTCACATCAGGATAGATCGTGTACCTAATATTAAAAAGGTATGTTCTCTCCTCAAAGAGCTAATGTTCTAAAGTTAAGAGAGGGAGAAATAACACAAACAAACAGAGAGAGGAATGGATCCAAACTCAGTAGAGACTCTCTTTATTATAGTTTCCTTTTTTGATCACTCCCTGATTGTGTACAAATAGACTTTTGGCATGTGAAATTATGTCATTGTTTAAATTGGCAGTTTGGGAAACTGGCTTGACCTGACTCCACCTCTTTCAGCCTGAAGGATAGTCCCATCTTGGGTGGCCTTCCCATCAGAAAAGTGTCTCAGACAGGATGCCAGAGCCTGGTCTGTGGCCTACAGCACAGGAACTTTCCAGAGGCAGCTTTGAGATGATAACCCATCTCTAACAGCCAGAATATTAGTTGATTCAAAGTGACATGGATTCACTGGAGTCCAGTGGATTTCAGTCTTCACAGTAGAGAGAGAGAGGAAAAAAAACTTGTTCAATTCATCATGTAGCATGATTGCTAAATATTCTTGCCAACAGTCTTTTAAAAGTTATAGTTAAAATGTTGATGAAATGTGCAAAGAATACAGAGAATATAAAAAGTGAAGTTAGCCCTGGTGGGAGAGAAACAATGGGGAGAAAACCACTTACGTATAATGATATGACATATAGTCCTCACTCTTTTCTCCCTATTCACAGAAAGGAGATTGCCTTCTAATGCCTTATGAGAAGTTTTGGTAAGAGGAAAAAAATTCTGAGATTGGTAGTGGCCTCCTCTTGGCACTAATTGATCATGAAATCATTTACATTGATCTCCTCAAATATCGTGCCTAGAAATGGTGCAAACGCTGTTCTCCATGCTTATGTCTCCTTGAATTGGTCTGAATTAAACCTCTAACTGGACTAAGGGCTGGTATGTATTTTGAAGCCCATGCCTTTAATAAAACCTTCACCTATTTTTATTGACAGAACTCTACAGGAAAACGCAAGCCTCATGTCAAAGGGACTAAATGTGGGGCTCTATGAAGAGAATGACTGAAAGAAAAGTTAGAGGTAGTTGTATACAACCTAGAAGGGAGAAAATGGCTTCTATTTTTTGGATAACCATTAGGTAATTACATCTGTGTGAGCTTACAAGCAGAAACTGAAAACATTCCCATTAAAAGCTTTGTGAGTTCAGTCCACCAGTAGCATCACTTAGATGGCCAGAAAGAATGTATAGCATAAAGCTAGCAGGAGGGTGTTCCACACTGCAGGATAGAATACTGTCTGATTCTGATGCATTGAGTCTCCGGAAAATATAGCACCGCTCTGGCATTTCTTGGCTGCAAAGAATCCATGACAGCAATGACCATGGAAATTATCATGGAGTGAGGCAGAGATACTAACTTCTTGCCAAATATCCATGTGCTCCTCACATTACCCAGTCTCAATGCGATAAAGTGAGACTACTTCTGGTCAATGCTCTGTGAGCAGAAATGACCTATTTATTTTTGGGCCAAAGCATTCAAAAGCCAATGCAAGTCCTTCCAGTATTTCTTTGCCTTAATGACCCTTCAGGCCACTTATTGAGTTGGAAACATTGTAAGATGGTGAAACCTGTTAGATTGGATCTACAAGTCACAACTTAGAGGAGAGTTCCAAGCTATCTCGGGATGGTTGTCAGATCCTCAGAGAATCTGGCATGCTCTTTGAGTAAGAAGGAACTTTTATATGCAAAGCCATTAAAATTTCAGGGTTTGTTTCTGTAGCATAACTGAGTGACTAACATAAGGAGACTATACCAATAGAAGGGAAGAAAAGGTTAAATGCCACACAATAGGTAAATAAATGTGTTCATGAGACATTTGTAGAAATACCTAAAATACTGTTAAGAGACTTTAGAGATATATAAATAACAGGCAGGTTAAGATTTGGTAAAATAAACGTTATTACTATTCATGTATTCCTTCCTCTTAAACCTTATTATGCTGTATATTAGAACTGATAGATCAGATATGGCTTTTCCATTTCTCTTATTTTATATATGTGCCCCTTAAAACATGAGTGTGAAAAGCTGCTTGCCTAAGCCTTCTCAGCAAATTAGTGACAGAAAATGGGATGAAGGTCAGCTTGGGGGTCTCGGAGCCAGGTAGGCATAGTGAAGGCCCTTTACAGATGACTTCATTTTCCAGCTCTCTCAGGTGCTTCCCTCTCAATGTTCTCTTAGTACTTTGCTCTACTGGTACAACTATACTTATACTCTACCGCAATTTGTGAATTCCACAGTGAAATACTTGATTATAGAGATCATTAATCTTTGTCTTCAGTGTCCAACACAGAGACTGCAGCAAAAAATGAACTAAATAAAATTTTATTGAATAAATGAAACTTCAGGTGGTGTTAACGCTAAATAAAGTTTTGGGTAGGGTAGTGCTTTGGATATATGGAATATATACATTAAAATTATGTAAAAAAAATCCACTGATAATATTGGATAGTAGAGCAAAAAATGTCTTCTCCAACACTGATAACAGTATATCTCTTACCATTCAGCCCAGAGGTTGGAATTCTCAAAAATAGAGTATACCTTAGTTTGGGTATTGAAGGTATTTAATAAAATAGAAATACAACCTGGGAAAAATGGAATGGCATATAATTATTTATCTGTTAAAACCTTGGTACAAATTAACCAACCATATAGTCTTAGCAGACATTAGGTTCCTGATGGAATGGGATGTAGTTCATTTTTAAGGAAGTGGGAGCAAGAATACGGACCTATCTGAACAGGTAAGATATCAAAGTGTAGAATCTAGGCCATCGCTTAATGGCTTTATTAAAGTCATGAAGACATGAGAAAGGTGAATATTTTGTCATCATTTTGTCAAAATTACAAATTAGACCTATATATAAAGTGTCTCATGGATAATTAATTAGTTGCCTTTTTTTCCCCCCTCATCACTTTCTAATGCCTATCTTAAATTGTAAAGGAAAGGGAGGGAGGAGTTAAATATAAATTCCCTTTTCACATTATATAATATGACGTCATTGAGGTTAAATATATCTTGTTGGCAAATTCACTGCAATATGTTTTGTCAGTCAATGCCTAATACCTTGATAAGATAAATTTGCCTTCAGTTTGTCCCTACCTAATCAAACACAACTTACATTTTCATATCATCTATATGAAATCATCAGATTGAGATTAGGAAAAATGCAGACTTCCAAGTCAATGTCTGTCCCTTATAAGAAAGGACAGCTATGTCTTAGCTATGCTAATGTTGATTATTAGATTATTCCTTTCTGTTTCATTTACTTAGGTACCAAATCACTTTGCTATATCCTTAGGTGAGGCAGCAGAGTGCCCTCAATAAAATAAACAACATTTAGATAAACATTAGATAACAACATTATCTAACGTGTGAACATACAGATACCATGCAAACTAAATCAAAAGTCTTTTTTTAATTAATGTTTTAAAGTTAATTTAGTTATTTTGGAAGAGAGAGAGAGAGAGAGGAAGCATGAGCAGAGGAAGGGTAGAGAGAAAGGGAGAGAGAGAGAATCCCAAGCAGGCTCTACACTCAGCATGGAGCCTGGTGCAGGGCTCAAACTCTCAAACTGTGGGATTATAACCTGAGCTGAAACCAAGAGTGGAACACTTAATCAGCTGAGACACCCAAGTGCCCCCTAAATCAAAAGTCTTAATGGAAAACAATTTCCTACACTTGCATGACCTTTGTAATAATAGTTTCCTTTTCTTAAAAACAAATAGTTTTATAAACTATGTATGTACTCCTAAATAGTAGAGTTTAGTTTTTCCTGGTTTTAAAATTTCTACAAAAGAAATAAAACTATATTCTTGCATGTCCTATTCTTTTCATTGAATATTGTAAGATTCACCATGTTCTGTGTAGCTATAGTAATATTCTTTGATATGACTATATGCAATTTTATTCATCTTGCTAATGACAGATACTGGTTTCCAGTTTGTTTAAAGCATTATGAACATTTGACAAATGTGGCAAGAAGTTACATATATAAGAACTAAAAATAAGACAAAGTTTGGAACAATATTTTATCGTAGTTTCCTCATAGATTTGTTACTGAATCTGGACTGAGAATATGTCCAAATCAATCATGAAATCATCCTAGGAATCATGTAGTCAAATCTTTTACTTAATAGATAAGGAAACAGAGGTCCAAAGAAGATTTGACTTGGTCATAGTGACATAATTATAGAGTCAAGGATGAAAGCCAACTCTCCAACTTAGGTAACACAGAATTCTCTTAATTTTTTATGTTGCCAAATTTCTCCACCAGCACCAGTCTCCACCAGTGTTAAGGAATAAAGACCATCTGAAAACTTCCTGTTAGTCTACCCAAAAAGATCACAGTCCATGGTCAAAAATGGATAAAAAAAATATTGGTGTTATATTTTGAAAAAAATTTTTTAAATACTTTGGGCACCCATTCACCATGAGAGATGTGGCATTGAAAATACTTAAGGAAATCCTTTTTAGATTTTAGATGTAGAGGATTTGTTATAAAATTTTAGGATAATGTTATTTTGCTTTAAAATTTTTTTAAACAAAATTTATATCTTTCCAAGTCATTAGCTATTTAAGGAACAAAACAAAACCAAAATGGTTTGCTCAATATCATATAAAGAGTTGGCCATAAATTGGAAAGAAAAATCAAGCTTTGAGGTTTTTTGGGTTTTTTTAAAGAATGAGAATGCAAAGGAAGAAACACCATTCCAGGAGAAACATTCTGGGTGGCGTATTGGAAAAGACTCTGCAAAGTTCTGTGCAATTAAAAAAAAAAAAAGATAACTTCCTCCCTGACAGTTTGAAATTTCAATATTTTTAGAAAGTGAAAGTTAAAATGTTCTGCTACTTAAACTAAAATTCTGAAACAAGAAAGTAGATTATATCAATATAAATGTCATGGCTTGGGATAAATAAGATATTTATGAGATTATTTCTGCACTTTCTGCACTAGATCATATAACTTGATAGTCAGTGTTGACAATGAGATATTTCTTGTCCTTTTTAGTATGACACATATAGAAAGATGATGTGTATATAGATTGGCAGCTAAGGGGAGAGACATAGAGTAAAACAAACACATCTATAGAAATCTGTAAGTACCAATGGGAAAGTTGCTGGCAAAAGTCATTGATATAAGGAGCTTAGCCAGTAGATCTTTTTCCTCAAAATGTTTTCACTATGTGTCTCTAGGCAGTGTTGACATTTTTATATTCTACTATATGCATGCTTTTTCTTCATTTGGTTTTGTTTTGGCTTATTCTTAAATAAAATGTAATTCCCTTTCAATTCTTACCTTGAAGTTAGACTTTCCAAATAAAAATATTCTCTTCTGTTTTATTTCCTAAAGCAACCTAAGACATAGGGAAGAATAGAGGTTTTACCTTTCTTGAAACTTGCCGTATTCACTTGCAATGCAAATTTCTTAACTTTTTATAACTTATCAACTTCTGTATCATCATCATTACCAAACTATATGACTAGAATCTATTGGGCACTCATTGCATTATACGATTTGACCTCCTGCATTAAAATGGCTATTTTAGCAATGATTTGGAATTTATCTAGATGGTTGAAATATGCATAATTCTTTCAGTTGTCCCTGAAATACTGGTGCTACTGAAATACTGCCATTAAATACTGAAATAAAGAGAAGAAAATATCTCACCAATGAGCTTGAAATCACCAAAACATGATGCTAGTCTATTATCCCACAAGTCAGCTAATCTTTGCCTCAGATATAGGAAGAACAGAGAAAAATAAGAACATAATTTGTGATTCAATGTAAACTGTCACATTTTAAGGGACTATATTGTTTGTGAATATAAAAAAGAAACATAGAATCTAACGCATGCTTTTATTCTTTGAATGGATATCTAGTGCTGAAATCCTAAAAATACTTTAGTACAGTTGATGTACTTATAAAATAAGGCTTGTGGTAGACGACCAGGAAGAAACGCTGTAGCAAGAAACATGACATTGAATTCAGCTGTCACTAAAGATGTTCAGAGATTAAGCAATATACATGAAAGTGTATGGCACCAATCAGGTAAACTGTAAATATGTGATAGTGTTACAGAATGTGAATTCTGCCCAGTGGGGGGCCCAAATCAAAAGATTTTTTAGTGTAGAATGGTCCACAGCTGCATTAGTGCTCGGTTATCTGAAAGACAAAACAGAAAGAAAGAAAGAAAGAAAGAAAAAAGGAAAGAAAGGAAAGAAAGAAAGAAAGAAAGAAAGAAAGAAAGAAAGAAAGAAAGAAAGAAAGAAAGAAAAAAAGAAGGAAAGAAACATCAGATAATTCAGTAGTATAAAAAAGACATTTACAGAACCATTTCAATCAAAAAGGCTATTTCCTAGGGTACAGGCATTTCATTATATGCCAATTCATTCAGCTGACACTTTTGTATAAAATTGTTTGACAGCATGGTAGGTGTTCATGGAAAATGAAGAGAAAAACAAATTGCTACAGCAAGAGAGGGAACAGCGGTTTAAGTTTCAGCTTTGAGGAATATGCTAAATCTTCCATGAGATATATGTATTTTTTTTACTCTTCCTTAAAACAATGAAATATCACTCAAGTAAAATATAAACTGTTTAATTAAAGTGTTCATGACTTTTAGGTGCATTAATAGACATAATGAGAGCTGAAAATGCGAGATCCAGGAAGAGCTCTTTGATATCCAGACAAGTGGAAGATGGGCTTTAAACCCAAATTTGTAACTCACTCCCTACAAAATCACCAGGAAGTCATAGCTCTGATATGACTGACCTAAAATGGGAGGACCAAT
Organism: Neofelis nebulosa; assembly: GCF_028018385.1. NCBI lineage: Eukaryota > Metazoa > Chordata > Mammalia > Carnivora > Felidae > Neofelis > Neofelis nebulosa. The sequence goes on along the minus strand of NC_080782.1, from coordinate 34,427,590 downwards.
GGCCTATTCCTCTGGTTTGTTGTTAGAAGAATTTGTTTCCTTGCAGAGTTTCATCTGTATCCTGAACCCTCCAAAAACAAATAAAGTCAGCCTCTAGGGTCCTCCTTCCTGTCCCAGTTAAATTCTTCTGACCCTGTCCCATTTTGAAAGCATTGAAGTTCAAAGGCACACTCTGGCATTGTTTCTTGTTTGTAGAGACCCCACAGACTTTAAGCCCTTTTAACTAATTAACTACTTACTTCCTATCTGTACCATTAGAATAACAGGACAGCTTAATACTGGTTCAAGGAAATAGCACTTTATTGCTTCCACAGGGTTGCCACCTAATTGAGCAATGTGGATAAACTTAAACAAGGGAATGATCATATAAATAAAATTTGCTAAGAGACCAGAACGTAGATGTTCTTGCCACACCCATCCCTGCAAGAAAAGAACCAGATAATATGTGAAGGGAGACACATATATCAAATCACTATGATGCACCCTTAAGTATCTTACAACTGGGGTGCCTGGGTGGCTCAGTCGGTTCAGCGTCCGACTTTGGCTCAGGTCATGATCTCGCCATCCTTGAGTTTGAGCCCCGCGTCCGGCTCTGTGCTGACAGCTCAGAGCCTGGAGCCTATTTCAGATTCTGTGTCTCCCTCTCTCTCTGCCCCTCCCCTGCTCGAGCTCTCTCTCTGTCTCAAAAATAAATAAACGTTAAAAAAAAATTTTAAACATAAGTATCTTACAATTGTATTTGTCAATTATACCTCAATATAGCTAAAAAATAATTAAATAATTAAATTAAACAAATAAAATGGTCTAGAGCTCTCTCATCTCTTGAGGCTACTTCTTCAGGACACTCAGAGGACAATTCAAAAAAACACTGCTATAAAAGCATAGGGAAAAAATGTTTTTAAAAGCTGCAGGTAGCTCCTGACAAGTTTAAAATGTGTTGACTAGAAAAAAAAAATATGTGAAAAATAAATGACTATGTTATCAATTCATTAAAAAAAAAATAAATTGAGAACAAAAGAAATTACAAGAAGAAAAAGTTCATGCATAGCAGACTTTCCTTTTTGTTTTACTTTTTTTCTCTTTGAAATCTTTCTCCTCCCTATATTTCCTCCCACTCTGGAGAATTTCTCTAATGATATTTGTTGTATTTTGGTGGCCCAGGACCTGACCTCCTTCTGGTGTTTGTGGAGTCCTCTACTCTGTGCAATGGTGAGAAGATGGCCTGTAACCTGATAGCCAGACAGGTCAGATGCTTGCTTCCCATGCTCCCCAGAGCTTTGGTACGGTCTTTGGGAGCAGCCAGATATACTTTCTCCATCTCAGAATAAGATGTAAGATGTTCATAGCCCAGAGAATAAGTGCAGTAGATAAGCTACTGTAATGGGGACAAGACCAGTTGAGAAATGTCCTGTCCTCCCAAGGCCACTATTTCTTTTTTTTTTTTTAAATATGAAATCTGTTGTCAAATTGGTTTCCATACAACACCCAGTGCTCATCCCAACAGGTGCCCTCCTCAATACCCATCCCTCCCACTGCCCCGTCCCCACCATCAACCCTCAGATTGTGCTCAGTTTTTAAGAGTCTCTTATACTTTGGCTCCTTCCCTCTCTGACTTTTTTTTTTTCCTTCCCCTCCCCCGTGGTCTTCTGTTAAGTTTCTCAGGATCCACATAAGAGTGAAAACATATGGTATCTGTCTTTCTCTGTATGACTTATTTCACTTAGCATAACACTCTCCAGTTCCATCTACGTTGCTATGAAAGGCCATATTTCATTCTTTCTCATTGCCACGTAGTATTCCATTGTGTATATAAACCACAATTTCTTTATCCATTCATCAGTTGATGGACATTTAGGCTCTTTCCATAATTTGGCTATTGTTGAAAGCGCTGCTATAAACATTGGGGTACAAGTGCCCCCATGCATCAGCACTCCTGTATCCCTTGGGTAAATTCCTAGCAGTGCTATTGCTGGGTCATAGGGTAGGTCTATTTTTAATTTTCTGAGGAACCTCCACACTGTTTTCCAGAGTGGCTGCACCAGTTTGCATTCCCAACAGTGCAAGAGGGTTCCCGTTTCTCCACATCCTCTCCAGCATCTATAGTCTCCTGATTTGTTCATTTTGGTCACTCTGACTGGCGTGAGGTGATATCTGAGTGTGGTTTTCATTTGTATTTCCCTGATGAGGAGCGATGTTGAGCATCTTTTCATGTGCCTGTGGGCCATCTGGATGTCTTCTTTAGAGAAGTGTCTATTCATGTTTTCTGCCCATTTCTTCACTGGATTACTTATTTCTCAGGTGTGGAGTTTGGTGAGTTCTTTATAGGTTTTGGATACTAGCCCTTTGTCCGATATGTCATTTGCAAATATCTTTTCCCATTCCGTCGGTTGCCTTTTAGTTTTGTTTATTGTTTCCTTTGAAGTGCAGAAGCTTTTTATCTTCATGAGGTCCCAATAGTTCATTTTTGCTTTTAATTCCCTTGCCTTTGGAGATGTGTCAAGTAAGAAATTGCTGCTGCTGAGGACAGAGAGGTTTTTTCCTGCTTTCTCCTCTAGGGTTTTGATGGTTTCCTGTCTCGCATTCAGGTCCTTTATCCATTTTGAGTTTATTTTTGTGAATGGTGTGAGAAAGTGGTCTAGTTTCATTCTTCTGCATATTGCCGTCCAGTTCTCCCAGCACCATTTGTTAAAGAGGCTGTCTTTTTTCCACTGGATATTCTTTCCTGCTTTGTCAAAGATTAGTTGGCCATATGTCTGTGGGTCCAATTCTGGAGTCTGTATTCTATTCCATTGGTCTATGTGTCTGTTTTTGTGCCAATACCATGCTGTCTTGATGATTACAGCTTTGTAGTAGAGGCTAAAGTCTGGGATTGTGATGCCTCCCACTTTGGTCTTCTTCAATATTACTTTGGCTATTTGGGGTCTTTTGTGGTTCCATACAAATTTTAGGATTGCTTATTCTAGTTTCGAGAAGAATGCTGGTGCAATTTTGATTGGGATTGCATTGAATGTGTAGATAGCTTTGGGTAGTACTGACATTTTAACAATATTTATTCTTCCAATCCATGAGCATGGAATGTTTTTCCATTTCTTCGGATCTTCTTCAATTTCCTTCATAACCTTTCTATAGTTTTCAGCATACAGATCTTTTACATCTTTGGTTAGGTTTATTCCTAGGTATTTTATGATTCTTGGTGCAATTGTGAATGGGATCCATTTCTTTTTTGTCTTTCTGTTGCTTCATTATTAGTGTATAAGAATGCAACTGATTTCTGTACACAGATTTTGTATCCTGCGACTTTGCTGAATTCATGTATCAGTTCTAGTAGACTTTTGGTGGAGTCTTTCGGATTTTCCATGTATAATATCATGTCATCTGCAAAACAGTGAAAGCTTGACTTCATCTTTGCCAATTTTGATGCCTTTGATTTCCTTTTGTTGTCTGATTGCTGATGCTAGAACTCCCAACACTATGTTAAACAACAGTGGTGAGAGTGGACACCCCTGTCGTGTTCCTGATCTCAGGGAGAAAGCTCTCAGTTTTTCCCCCATTGAGGATGATATTAGCTGTGGGCTTTTCATAAATGGCTTTTATGATGTTTAAGTATGTTCCTTCTATCCCGACTTTCTTGAGGGTTTTTATTAAGAAAGGATGCTGAATTTTGTCAAATGCTTTTTGTGCATCGATTGACAGGATCATATGGTTCTTATCTTTTCTTTTATTAATGTGATGTATCACATTGATTGATTTGCAAATGTTGAACCAGCCCTGCAGTCCAGGAAACAATCCCACTAGATCATGGTGAATAATTCTTTTTATATGCTGTTGAATTCGATTTGCTAGTATCTTATTGAGAGTTTTTGCATCCATATTCATCAGACAAGAGCAGTTCAGAAATGTCTTGTCCTCCCAAGGTCACTATTTCTTCCATTGCTTCAACAACAAATTCTTTCCTGATGGCCAACAGAGGTCCTGGATGATGTCCCTAGGGTCATGAGACCACAAGCAGTCTCATGAGCATTTAATATGCTGTGCTGAAGGAAACTTCTAGTATGTCTGGGAGTTGGAGTCCTTGATCACTAATGTAATTTACCTGCTGTGCATAAAGAGGCAAATTACCTAGTATCATCTGCAACTGAGGGAAATAGTATCTAGTTCATTGTTCTGTGGTATTAGAGAATTCATGTAGAGTAACTGGCATAAAGTTTGTCTGTAACAAATAGTAGCTATCATTGTTATTGTTGTTTCTATTGTTTCTATTACTAACCCTGTGACTATTTCCATTACTATTCTATCTTGCCTCTACTAGCTTGTGAACTCAGACCTCATGTCCAGTTCCTTCAATTAAGCAGCAGCTAGTCACCTCTAACAACAAAGTCCCCCTTGTTGCCCTCTGTTTCTGTCTCTATGCAAACACATCCCATCATTTTTTCTTCTTCAAATAATAGCGGTTGATGTGAACGTACATGTAAATATATCTTCTTCTCGAATATATGACGGTGGGTACCCGGGTGGCTCAGTTGGTTGGGCATCCGACTTCGGCTCAGGTCATGATCTCAGGCCTAGTGAGTTCCAGCCACGTGTTGAGCTCTGTGCTGAAAGCTCGGAGCCTGGAGCCTGCTTCGGGTTCTGTGTTTCCCTCTCTCTCTGCCCATCCCCCACTCGCGTTCTGTCTCTCTCTGTCTCTCAAAAATAAATAAACATTAAAAAAATTTTTAGAATATAAGATGGTGACATTAGTGGTACTTTTATTCTTTTCTTCCTCATTCTTAAATGTTTATGTTTTTTAAAACAACTGCATATTACTTTAATAAACAGGAAAAAGTAATAAAGCTATTTTAAGTAATATCTTCTTGACACATAAGGCTATTCCATCTTCATTTTGAATAGATACAGTTCTCTGGAATAAGGTGTACCCTTCCTTTTTTTTTATATTCCTATTTTTATTTTGTCCAAACAGTTACACATAAGATGTAGTAATATGTAGTAATAGTCATGATATTCTGTGTACTACTTGGTTACAATTCATATTCCCACTGGTCATATTTATTTCTCCTATCCTATACTGTTACATGTGTATTTCTCAGGATCCATGATTTCCAAATATGTTAATTCTTTAACATATTCATCTTCTCATCCTACCTCCCATGTTATGGTTCTTTTTCATGTTTTAGAAGTTGTTGGTCATAATAACTGATTCCCAAATTATAGCAGTGTTTGTCAAAATCTGATCATGCCTCCTGGGTTACTGCATTACTGAACAGTGATCATATAAATCTAATGCTTTCTCAAGATCATTCAAGAAAATCACACACACACACACACACACACACACACAGAGAGAGAGAGAGAGAGAGAGAGAGAGACAGAGAGAGAGAGAGAGAGAGAGAGACAGAGAGAGAGAGAGAGAGAGAGAGAGAGAGAGAGAAAATGGCACATAATTCCATAGGAATTAATTTTTATGCGTGTAGTAGGGATATTTACTGGGATAAGTACTAAGGGAGTAAAGACTATTAAAGTTTACATTCATAAACTAAATTGAACTCATTACTAGAGTTTCCTGAGCTCTAATTGAGGTCCCAGGCAAAGCCTAGCAATGAAGACAATAATAAGCATAGCTCTCAGGGCAGCATCATTACTGGATCTTGAGTTGGTCATGACTGTTAGTTGTAGCTGTTCTTGGTTGCTAATTATAAGGCAACTATCAAACACCCCCATTCCCTTCTCTGGCATATCTAGAAAAATGTGAGTTTGTTTCATATTCATAAGTGAGTCACTTATCTTATTATATATTCCTCCCATTGGTCCCAGGTCCCCAGTGAGCTGTCTGCCCTCTTTTTGCTGCTAGCCCTACACTGAAATGTTTGGACTAAAATCTCCCATCCATATATAAGTAGATATGGCTACCTCTTTGACATTCTCAGTGGTGAAATAAATACAGGACAGGGTATACCTCCCATGATTGCCACAGAAGTCTATCTGGTATATATCAACCTTTACTGAAAGATGGAAGGTCAATAAAAAAAAATTACAGTGGGGATCAGGTGCATTTAAGACTATATGCCAAATAGGGCTATTTCATAATCCAAGGAAAAACACAAAAATATCAAACACGTCCTAGGGAATTCTCCCATGGTTATACTCCAATTCTTGGTTGCACCACCATATTTAGATTCTCCCTCCTCTATAAGGATTTCCTCCTCCAAACTTCCCTTGAGGGCAACCCCATTCCCTATTTACACAGGTTGATGTGAGTCTGGAAACCATCCACTTCTTACTCACAGGAATTCTGTGGATCCCATAACCCACTAGTAGTATATAGCCCAAATTCTGAGTTATTCATCTCACAAAGACTAAAGAGTTGGGGGATGACGTTGAGTGAATTACAAAATGGGATACAGTACTACAAAATCTGTTAAGTTGCAAGTACGTCTTCTTATTCTTACTGATAATCCAAATGGATCAAAAATATACATTCACAAACATCTTCCTAGGATAAACATCAATTCTTAGAAAAACTATAGTAGAAGTCCTTATTGAAGTAGAGGAATATTTTACTAACTACAATATAATTAGTACAGTTGGCCCTCACTTAATGATACAATGTAAAAGAGTAAAAGTTTTCCTTTGTTTATACTTCTGTTTTCAGACTGTGCTCTTGAGCCTATCATTATGTAACAAACAACAATTCCAGTGACTTCTAACTTTGATGACTGTAGCCCAGCCCAAAAGCGGCATTCTATAAACTCCAGTGATTTTCTGCAGGAAGATTTTTTTTGTTGTTCTGACTGACAATGATTTGGTAAAGAAATACCTGAGTCTGGATGAACTACTCTGAGGAGTGTTCTTTCAGAATTCCTTAATGAACTTTACTTCTGGTGGCCTAGTGCTAGCTTACTTTCCTACCATCTTATGTCCTCATTCCCTAGTGCTTACTGGGTTCCCCAACAAATGATATACTTGGACTTGTATCCTTGTCTTGGGATCTGCTTCTGGGGATTGCAAGCAAAGACAATGGTCATCCTTCTCTTTTCAGATAGATCAGAAGCTTTCAGATTAAACTCATTTTATATTTTGGGCCAAGTCAGATTCCTAGGCAGGGTGAACTTGTATATTTTCTGAATGAGGGAAAAAAAGCCAGTGCGATGATCCATTATTCTTCTGAGCAACAAGATGGAGCTGTTGTTCATGTAGGTAAGAAAAGATTAATCTTCTAATAATTAAAATCTTAAAATAAAAAAAATACTGTTTATTTTATGATTGCCCATTTAATTTTGTTTGAGTTTTTTTAATAATCCAAGTGCAGAGCAATACATTTAGCCACAATATTTTAGCCAATACTTTTTCTAAAAACTGGACTCTAAGTCATACATGTATCATCATTCAAATGTAAATAAATTACACTCCTTTCACAAAAACAGACCATGGTAATTTCCATAAATTCTAATGAACTCTATCCTCTATCTGGTCAACTATTCTTACAAGTCCTCTTACCTATTGGGAGTAGTACAGCTTTTGGAGCACAGGTTTAGGACTAATGTAGCTGGAGCTCTCCTGAGTTCTATGCATTCTCATTTTAACTTCATATAATACACTTAAACACTGCTTCAGATACCTCATGTAGAAAGGGTTCCTATTACATAAACGGAGCTGTTGTGATTAATGAGGTGATGTATTTATTTTAAGTAGTTGGTCTAGCTCCTGGCTCATAGTATATAAGCCTCATTGTTCAGCATTATAATGATTATTGAAGTGGACTCATTCTTCAATTGGAAGAAAGAGTGAAACACAACACTTAACTGCCTAAGGGTCCTCACTTTCCAGACCAAGAGTTCCCAATGACAAAGGGGGCTTCCTTCTTTTCTTCTCTCCTTATATTATTAATCCCCATGGAAGCACTGGGGGTGGGTAGCCATCATCAGATAGGTAAATCTTGGTAGGCTTTTTGGAGCATTCTGAATGTTCATTCTAGAAAGACAACATGCCTCCAAAACATAAGTGAGATTTACATGGTATTGCTTTTCACTTTTCTGTTCCCCAAGTTTTTCTTCCTCCAAGGGCCACAGGCATCCTTGACTTAGCCTGTGCTCTTCTTTTTTCCATAATATGCTATGTTCAATCATAGCCAACACTAGGCTTTTATCTAAACCATGAGGCATGGCCAAAGAGGTGACAGAAGTAAAAGTGATTCACTAATGGGAAGCTAAGAGGAAAGCAAGGTCAACATATGATCCCTTCCAGTTTTGTGGAAAAATACAGAAATAAAGTGTGATCATACTCTGCTTCTCTATTAAAGTATTGGTACTTAATTAAAACTTGAATTAAAGATCAGATTTGTTTCTGTTCCCCACTTCCCTCTTCACACCTTATTAATGGTGAATTTTGACCACTGTCAGCTCCTAGAACTGTAAGACATATATATATATATATATATATATATATATATATATACACTATATAGAGAAATATAGTCATCTCCCTCCAACTTCCTGAAATAGATGTGAACAAAATGAAGAAAAAAATGATAGATGTATCAAAGTCCTGATAGGAAATGAATGGTAATTGAGAATAATTTTAAAAGGTCTATTTACTTAGGAATCAGGAGAATGAATGGAAACCAGCAAAAGATAGTGTGTTCATCTGGGGAAAGAATGGAAGAGGAGATCATTAGGTTTTTTGGTTTTCATTTTTTAACTAATTGAATATCTGTAAGAGATCATACATGTTAAAAGGCTCATTCCTTCATGAAACAATATAGCTAAAATAGCAATCTATCTTAAATCTCCTTTGTGTTCCTACTCAGCTCTAACACTTAATGACATTATCTAATGTCAAGCTAATCCAAAATATTTATCTGGCATTAATCATAAGTATGCTCTTTTCACCATCTGAGGTACATAAAAGAATAAAATTTTTTTTAAATTTTTTTCTTAATGTTTATTTATTTTTGAGACAGAGAGACAGAGCATGAATGGGGGAGGGTCAGAGAGAGAGGGAGACACAGAATCTGAAACAGGCTCCAGGCTCTGAGCTGTCAGCACAGAGCCCGACGCGGGGCTCGAACTCATGGACAGCGAGATCATGACCCGAGCTGAAGTCGGACACTCAACCAACTGAGCCACCCAGGCGCCCCAAGAATAAAATTTTTAAAAAATTTTGGAAATAAATCTTCATACTTTATAAGTTTGACAAATAATAAGGAGAAGTAAGAGGTAGGGAAAGAAACTAATTTGTATTAAGTATTTTGATTAGGCAACTATGCTATATGTTTGTAAAATTTCCTCTCTATTGTTTGTTACAATTATGGTTTTTCACTCTAGAACTATTAGATGATCCTCTGAATTCTGAGCAGTGTCATGGTGAGCTATTGCATTGCTGTAGTATAACAGCATATATTCTTACTAAGGTTACATTGCCATTATAAAACAGAAAATGAAATCATTTGGAATCATTTCCTCCACAAGGGCCATGAACTTCCCTTCTTTAAGATAAGGGTTAGCACTGGGCATTCCCTTCCTGTACCTTAGAACCCAACTCTGTTTTTTTAGTAAGTTTGGAAAGAAATTTATCATTAGTTGATAAGGAAGAAATTCAGTCTCTTTCTATTTATCATTAAAACCCTATTGGGAGCTTCATCTCTCTTGTCTAGAAGATTCTGCTCCCATCTTGCACATCTGTCATATTTATCTGTACACACAGCTTTCATATTCTTCTACTAATGCATTTACATTACAGGAAACCGGCAACATTAAGTATTTACAGGGTGAGGAGGTCAGAAAGAGAAATTGCCAGAATGCCTGGAGTTCAGTCAAAAGCCCAAGGGGTAGTACAGTAGGTGATGTTTTCTACTCTTTCTGTCTGAAGTTCAGAAGTGGCTACTAGATTTTTTCAAAGTAATATTAAGTTCCTTGGAAAAGGATTTTACTTCTGCTATAAGTTACAGGAAGAAATAAATCCTGTTGACTCCTTCAACAAAAAGCTGTGACTTGGGTGTGCTACAATGTATCTCTATCTTCAAAGAGAGCTGTAAGAGTAAAATGACTTGCTTGTATTAGGTAAAACCTACTTCAATGGTTAGGCATTTATGTTCTGAGAGTTTTCAAAGGAAATGCATTCATTTCAGAGCAGTTGCTTGAAATGACTAATTTTCTGTTGCTTTTCCTAATTTCATTCTCATTTGATTTATCTTAGAGTTTGGGAGATATGAACTATTCTCCATCAATTAATTTTCCAGAATTTTAGTCACATTGGGAAAAAATTAAAACTTTATTAAAAAATGGTCCATGTATGGAGTGCCTGGCTGGCTCAGTCAGTTGAGTGTCTGTCTTTGATTTCAGCTCAGGTCATGATCTCACAGTTCATGGGATTGAGCCCAACATTGATTGGGGTTCTCTCTGTCTCTCTCTCTGTCTCTCTCTCTGTCTCTCTCCCTCTGCCCCGCCCCCCTCACTCACATGCTCTCTCTCTCTCTCAAAATAAATAAACTTAAAAAAAAGAAATTACAAAATGGTCCATGTGGATAAAATTTATCATTTTAACCTCATGCCTGTTGGTTCTGCTGTCCTTTGGGACAGTAATATCTTGTTCCCCTGTATTCTTGGCAGTCAGTGCTATACATGACACATCCATCTATTCAGCCAGTCACAGCTTAGTGCCTGCTTTGCACTAAGGTAGCATGACTAAACCTGGTCTCTCCTTCACTGAGTTTATTTATTTAGAAGGCATTCAACACATATACATTAAATTAATGAATATGAATAACACAAATTCCTCTGGCTTATTGCCTCTACTTACAGATATATGAAGAACTGCTACTTAACCAGCAATCCTTCCCAGCTATTTTGGAGTATCCCCAAGGAGTTTTCGATGTACTTGGAAATAGGTCTGCTTATGATCTTCTCTTTCATAATTGTTACTGTATGTCAGACCTGTTCTAACCACTGTTCTAATATACATTAATTCACCTATGTTGTCCTCATGACAACTATAGGACAAGAGCGGCACAACAAAAGGTGGAAGAAAAAACTTTCCTCCATCTTGATTTCTACTTGGTTAGCTGATCCTAGAAACACCAATCTTTCATGAAGATTGCTCATGAAAACTGGTGATTGGGTTCTGCTTTTAAACCCCACCCTCCCCAAGTGCTGATGAACAACCTAGCAAGCCAGGAGTTGGGAAGAGTTATCATGTCATTCTCCCCCCATGTCCACCTGTCTCTTCTTTCTCCCCACATAGATTTGTTGTGATTGTTCTGTTTTTTCTATACATCAAATATTAAAATTTTTCATTTACATTAACTTGCATATAGATATATTGAGGGGTTCCACAAACCAAGAAGAGAAATCCCATTTGTGCTGAACTAGGACAACTGTTAAACCATATGCAGCATTAAGCACTATTTCAAAATGTACATTCATACCCCTTCTCACTAACTGCTTTAATCAACCTTGGGACGGGAAGGCGGGTAACTAAGCAACTAAGCAATTGGTTTTCTAGGGCTGATGTAACATTACCACAAACTATGTGGCTAAAGACAACAGAAATTTATTCTCTCACAGTTCAGGAAGCCAGAAGTTCAAAATCAAAGTGTCAGCAGGGTTGGTCTTTTTGGGAGAGGAGAATCTCATACATCTCTCCTAGCTGCTGGTGATTGCTGGGTTCTTAGCATTCCTTGGCTCATGAAAAAATCACTCCAATCTCTGCCTCTCTCACATGATGTTCTCTGTCTGTGTCTGTATCCCTGTGTCCAAACTTCTCCCTTCTTATAAGGATACCAGTCATATGGATTTAGGGCCCACCCAAATTCTGTATGACCTCATCTTGATTACATCTGCAAAGATCTTATTTCCAAATAAGCCCACATTCATAGATTTGGGGGGGGGGCATGAATTTTGTGGAGACACTATTTAACCGAGTATAGCAATGATGTTTGTTAAATGGGAATAAAACGGTGACACTTTATAATGACTGGAGACAATTCTTTCCACGTCTAGAAGGACATTTTCCTTTACTTCTGCATGGAGGCTCTGTTGAGATTGGAAGAACACTAAACTTCAGAAAAGTCAAGTGTTATTGTAGGTTAGGTGCCCTTCACCTATCTGTCTATCTATCTATCCATTGAGAAAGTCTTATCTAGTTACAGTATATGAGGTTTACTGATTTTGTACCTGACATTTCAGGATCTTGGTACTCAGAATGTAAAGGACACCAGTTCCTACTGCCTTCTTTCTGTCGTGTTCAATATTGTATCATGCAATCTTCCATCTGAGGGTTGGGTTTTTTTTTTTCTTTTTATTTATAACATTTGAAATATCCATTTTTAAAATTAAAACTAGGAAAACTTAATCAAAGTAGGGACATGAAAGTTATTAATTTTGTTATATGAAGTACAGTAAAACCTTGGATGGTGAATAACTTGTTTTGCAAGTGTTCCCCAAGATGAGCAAACATTTCTAATAAATTTTAACTTGACAAATGAGTGACGTCTTGCAATATGAGTGGTACTTGACACCGGATGCCACATGATCACAACCGAGCCAATGGTTCTTTTCCCATCTCTCACTGCAGGATTGTGGGTGATCATCTCCCATGCTCAAATGCTCGGTCTCAGACATTGGTGTTTGGTAGAAATCAGTGATTTTTCAGAATGTTTGAAAGTGCCCACAACTGGCACTAGTGTATTTTTTGTCACTTCAAAGCACCAGTCCTATGGACAGTCCTTTGCTTTCCATACAACAGCAAGCCTAGGAATGTTTTGCTTCATTCTAGGTCAGGTTGCCTGAAGATAGAGACCCTTTCCTCTGCTGCTTTATTGCCAGTTACATTAAATACAGTGCATGAAAAGAGTTTATTAATACTATACTATAGTCAACATTCTTTAGTGATAGTGAAAGTTGTCCTACACAATAACCCTCCTCTCTCTTGTCCCCCTTACCCCGGCCATGAAGGTTTTCAAAGGTAAGTGCAGGTTAATTGGTTTATTTTTCTTTTTCTTTTGTATTTTCTTTACTATTTTGTATTATGTTACAGTACTGTAATCATTTTTATATGAATATTTTTGGGTTGTGTAATGAATCATCAAAGTTTCCATTATTTCTTATAGGGAAATTCGCTTTGATATACAAGTGCCTTGGATTACAAGCATGTTTCTGGATGAATTATGCTCGCAAACCAAGGTTTTACTGTATATGCTTTTGTATATTACTTCAGAACAAGTACTTACATTAGATACTTTAATCATACAGATAGAATTTAATTTTATCCTTGAATCAGATACAATGGGCACAGTCAATCCAGCACAGATATGGAAACTAGAATGATAGTGTTAACATTTCTATTTCTACAGCAAACCCACATAATTATCCTGATTAAGTACATAATTTGTTTAATATATATTCTTTGTTTGCATCTTCTGACTCTATTATTCAGTGCCTTAGATGTATCTAAAATTTACCTTTTAGTGTCAAATTAGCATCTGTCATCAGCTACCCAAGAAGACTAGGTGTATGAAACAAGGAGTTATCCTAATGGTGGGATAAGGGAGTATTTGGCTTAACCAAATTTAATTAATATAAATGCCACATAACATTTGGTTTTCAAGGAAATAGAATACAGTTGAGATACAGGGAATAATACAGCCCAAATGTGGGCAAGTAAGAGCTTCTTTCAGCTCTAAGTGTAACCATTGCTTATTGCTCCTTTAATCATTCGGAAAGATGAGGATGTGGAGAAAGGGCAACATTGTTGCACTATTGGTGGGAATGCAAACTGGTGCAGCCGCTTTGGAAAACAGTATGGGGATTCCTCAAAAAATTAAAAATAAAACCACCCTATGATCCATCAATTGCATTACTAGGTATTTACCTAAAGGATACAAAAGTACTGATTTGAAGGGATACATGCATCCTGATGTTTATAACCACATTATCAACAATAGTCAAATTGTGGATAGAGGCCAAATGTCCATTGACTGATGAATGGATAAAGAAGATGTGGTATCAATGGAATACTACGTGGCAATGAGAAAGAATGAAATATGGCCCTTTGTAGCAACGTGGATGGAACTGGAGAGTGTTATGCTAAATGAAATAAGCCATACAGAGAAAGACAAATACCGTATGTTTTCACTCTTATGTGGATCCTGAGAAACTTAACAGAAACCCATGGGGGAGGGGAAGGAAAAAAAAAAAGAAAAGAGGTTAGAGTGGGAGAGAGCCAAAGCATAAGAGACTCTTAAAAACTGAGAACAAAATGAGGGTTGATGGGGAGTGGGAGGGAGGGAAGAGTGGGTGATGGGTATTGAGGAGGGCACCTTTTGGGATGAGCACTGGGTGTTGTATGGAAACCAATTTGACAATAAATTTCAAAAAAAAAAGAAAAAGAAAAGAGAAAGAAAAAAAAGAAGATGTGGTATATATAGGCAATGGAATATTATTCATCCGTAAAGAAAAATGAAATCTTGCCATTTGTAATGACATGGATAGAGCTAGAGAGAATTATGCTAAGTGAAATAACTCAGAGAAAGACAAATACCATATGATTTCACTCATATGTGGAATTTAAGAAACAAAACAGATGAACATAGTGAAAAAAAGAGAAATGCAAACCAGAAAACAGACTCTTAACTATAGAGAATAAACTGAGGGTTGATAGAGGGAGGTGGGCAGAGGGATGGGTTAAACGGGTGATGGGTATTAAGGAGGACACTTGTGATGAACACTGGGTGTTGTTTGTAAGTGGTGAATCACTCTATTCTATACCTGAAACTAGTATTACACTGTATGTTAACTAATTGGAATTGAAATTAAAACTTGGGGAAAAAATCATTCAGAGAGCTGGTTGGCTATTTCAGTGCTCTATAGTTAGCATTAAGAGTTTATTGCTATTCTGTAAAAATATTAATAATTAACACTACATATAGTACTTAGTCACATGTTATTCAATAAGCATTTCATGTATATTAATGTATTTAATCCTTTCAATAGTCCTATTAATACAAGTACAATAATTATCTCTATTTTAGAGAAGAGAAAGCTAGGCACAGATGTACTATGTGACTTGCCTGAAGTCACAAATTGACAAGTGGCAAAGTCAGAATTTGAACCCACTTAGGCTGGTTCTGGAGTTCATGCTCCTACCCTTGTTCTACATTGCCATGTTAAGGGGTAGGATGCAGTCTCTGCATATTTAAAATCACACTCTACAGAGTATGAACTGTGTGCTACATTGATTGTTGAAGACTAGTTGGCAGTCTCTATCATATTGACAAAGACAGTATGAATATTATCTATGGAGTATTAAAATAACATAGCTGGAAAGCATATTTTATTGTGTTAGTCAACCAGTCTTCATGAATCAGCTTTTAGGTTCTATGCACTGTCTTATGTATTATTGATACAATGGTAAGTGAACCACAGCCCTTGAAGGTACAGGGACACAGGCACATAAATATCTATATCACATACTATCTGTTAGGGTTCAAAAGCACAGCACTGCCAGAGGAAAACATCTTGCCATGATGCCTCTGAATTGGTCACAACTCAGTATAAAGAACCGAAGCATACCTTAGATACGAAGCAATGTATGTTAATGAGGTTCCTGGACTTCATTACGGGACATTCTGAATGTTTTGAAAAACCTGCCAGATCATCCGGGATCTGCAGACAGTGCAGGGCATGGCTCTCAGTCTGAGAAATGCTTGCTTGCATTTACATACCTTGCCTCAGCTTATCTGATGCAGGCAACTCAGTGCTTTGCTGATCAATGACAGGAGTTTAGCATTAAAGCCGTGCCCTTAAAATTTGGGGCAAGAATTAATGCAGGCTCACCAGTTAGGGAGTTTTCGAAAAGCCTCAATGATTTGATTATTATTAATCAGGGTTTATTAAGAGTGGGTCAGTGCACTAAGCACTTTGCATGCACCATCTCATTTAATCTTCACAGTTTCCCTATGAGGTAAGTAGTCATAATTATCTCTATTTTACAAATGAGAAACTGAGGTGTAAAGTTTGCCCAAGGAGTGACTAATAGAAAGTGGCAAAGTCAGGACTCAGTTCCAGCTCTGTCAAAGTATAAGGCTAATGCAGGCCCTTAACTGCCATGCTATCCTGCCTCTGGTTCATTCAAAAAGCACCACTGAAGAGCCTTGCCACCATGTGCACCTATAGAATGGAACCTTCAGAGTGCATTGTAGAGACAGGAGGTACCACGGCTCTGTATTATAAACAGTAAAGCCCTCCATATCCAATGGCTATTCTCCCTTCCACTTGTGACATTCGAACTTTTGAACAGTGTTCAACAGTACAGATGAGTATGCTTACATTAAGCATTAGTCTAACAAATGTCTTGTATTAAATAAAGGTAAGATCTCAGTATGGAATATATCTGGACCCTCTATCCTGCCAGGAAGCCAGCAGACTTTAATGACATTGTTGCTAGCTATTGTTTCATTTGAAGATCATCACTGTCAACTCAGAAGTGAAAGCTGGAGAGGGGAGAATATAAAGGACAGGGCAGGTAGATGTTTACTTAGAGGTAGAACTTCTGCATTAGGTCAGAAGAATTTGAAGTTGTTAGTGAAGTCATAACATTTAAGCTTATCATCTAAAAGTTGTTCCATTTTCTGAGAAATACAATTTAATAAGGCAAAATGTATAGATTATTAAGTTTTCAGTAAATGCATAATAAATAATTTGAAGTAAAACAGTGTTTTATGTAGAGGTTATGTTTATAAGGACATTAAATTTAGAGAAAGCTATTGTTAAAAGTATTAAGATGATAAAGATACCTCTGTGAGACACACGGAGACTCTACTTAAATATGTATTCAGTCAATCAGTCAGTCAGTCAGTCATTCTTTCCAAACATTGAGTATTAGACATTTTATTAATAGAGTAGCAATAAAAATAGTAAAAATATTATTTTTAAAATATTTTAGATGGTTTGTGGATTTTAAGATCGACTTTAAAATGTTCCTTTTATTTAAAATCACAAGGAACTGAAGGGCCGTATTGAAAGTCAGTTACCATAATAAAGGTTAGTATCCAAACTTGAGCCAATCAGTTAACTTCTCCAAGCCTCAATTTCCTCATCTGTAAAATGAAATGTTGGATTAGAAAACTCCTAAAGTCTTTTCAGCTATAAAATCTTATGCTTCATTCACAGACTTCCCATTTATTTGCTTAAGTATAAAATTAGTCTCTCTAGAATTAATCTCAAGAAGCTAAGTAGTCAGAAACATTTTATAAGCAATGAATGAGACTTGAAAGAGAACTAAACTGTGAATATATTTAGAGGAGAGGAGAGAAGCAGGTGGAGATTCTAGTTTGGAAAAAGAATGTAGGCTAGAGGATGTTGCCTCGAGATTGGAAACTGAGCTGTGGACAATGGAAAGTTACTAGAGATTTGTGAGCAGATGACTAAGAGTGGCACTAACTGGGCTTTATACAAAGGAATAAAGACTGTTGAAGAGTTGACCAATTTGAAGTGTTTGGGGAACTGTTTAGTTAGTTACCATTTAATGTTTCGAATACCAGAGCTATCACAGAAAGGAAGGAAGGAAGGAAGGAAGGAAGGAAGGAAGGAAGGAAGGAAGGAAGGAGAAAAATATTTCTCTTTCAAATATTCAAATATTCATCCAGATAGATGAAATAATCGTTCTAGGTATCCACCTAAGCTATCCACACTGTTTATTCCCGTGTATAATCGTGCCGGGAGCACAGTAACACTGTAGATAGGAATACATAATTTCATGGTTAGATACCTGAGTTACAGATCCAACACCCTCTGGCAGATGTATATAAAATATATCTAAAGTCTCTTAATAATATCCTCTCTGTAAAGTGAGGATGATAATAGTATATCCATTTTAGGATTGTCATGAGGTTTAAATAAAATAATACTGTAAAGTATACAGCTAGTTCTTGACATGTGCCCAACAAATGCTATCAGTAACAATAATAACAGCTATTATTATTATTACTATTAATATGATCACTGCTTGAGTAAATATTAAACAAATATGACAAATAACAAGGGTATCCAAGAACCAAGTATGAGCAAGATGGTACTTGGAGTTGAACCCCGTTTTTCTTGAAGTGAGTAGTTGGAGTTGAGGGAGGTTTCCTTGAAATAAGTGACATTTGGTGGGTGATAAATTTGGATTTAAATAGGTGATTTTAGAGACAGGACAAGCCAAAGCTCAAGGGTTATATTGGTCAATGCATCATCTGAAAGCAATGACTCCTTAATTCCTTTTATTTTCAGATTTTTGAGCCACTTAACTTCTCAGCATGTTGAGAAGCACTGGTGTAATAAGAGAACTGTATTAAGTTGGGAGTGTTGTGAAATTTGCTTATCTGGGTTTGAATTTTCGAAAACTTTAGTTGTATAGTCCTTTGAGTTTTAGAGGGCTGTGATCTTCTGCCCTAAATACTTGATGTATCTTTCTAGAACTAAAATTGGTTTGGAGAATTCACTCATGTTATACAGAGCAAACCAAGGTCCTGATACTTAATTTAAACATGAGTAAGCTTAAAAGAAACAGCATGACCCTATGTAAAACTACAGCTAAATAAATAACCAAAAAAAGAAACAAAGAATGAAAAAGACACATAGGAAAGCCATTAATATAATTCAAAGACCCTTTTATGTATAGCCACATAGCTGCTCATATATAAAGAAGATAAACATTACAAACACAAAGAACTCTGAGAATATAATAAGCATGAGCTGTTCATTAAAAAAAAATCTGCTTAATGACCTCCCTGTCACCAGTGGAGACATCAAAATAGAAGAACTAGTGGCAAGCACTGATTCCAATGAAATATGGAACTGATCTAAACAGAGGTAGGAAAATGTACACAGAAAATAAATTCTGTAAGCCCAGACAATGCGAAAATAATACAGTGATAAATGCACACTAAAAGGTTTATCTCAAAGGGGTGAGGGGCATTAAGGAGGACACTTGTTGGGATGAGCACTGGGTGTTATATGTAAATGATGAATCACTAAATTCTATTCCTGAAATAAAAAAAAAATTTTTAAATAAATAAATAAAATTTTTAAAAAGTCAAAAATAAATAAATAGAAATAAAAGGTTTGTCTCTTCTTTCTCACTGGGAATTAATAGATACCGTCTAAAGTTGATAAATCAAGAAACAGAAGTTTACATACTTTGTATAAAATTAATAATATAACTGCCAGGGAATAAATTTCAGTACTGACATAATATATCAATCTATATTCGGATAACACAGAAAATACATTTTAAACAATCCCCCTTCCACCAAAATAAAAATAATAGTGAATACTTTTTCTGATTACAATGCATAAAAGTAGAGAATAGTATAGAGACCAAAAAATTTCCAATGCATTTTCCATTCTGCAAAAACAAAGTAAAACAAAACAAAACAAAAATTTTCCCAAAAGAAGGAAAACATCCCCATGGTCTTTTTCTATAGAAGACCTGAAAGAAAACGTAAGCTGAATAAAGTAGACATCAAAAATGAGTGACAAAATACTGAATGAGATTAAAAAATTTTTTTTTAATGTTTATTTTTGAGAGAGAGAGTGAGAGAGAGACAGAGAGAGCGGGGGAGGGGCAGAGAGAGAGGGAGACAAGAGAATCCCAAGCAGGATCCAGGCTCTGAGCTGTCAGCACAAAGCCCAACACAGGGCTCGAACCAACGAACTGTGAGATCATGACCTGAGCCGAGGTTGGACACTTAACCAACTGAGCCACCCAAGTGCCCCCAGAATGAGATTTTTTTTTTAAAAAAAGGAAACTGCATATTTCCTCATTACTAAAATCTTACATTAGTGTACTACATTTGTTAGGACTGAGGAGCCAATATTGATACATTATTATTACTAACGTCTATAGTTTATACCAAGGCTGACTCTGTGTTGTACAGTTTTGACAAATGCAAAATGTCATGTATCCACCATATAGCGTCACACAGAATAGTTTCACTGTCCTAAAAATGCTCCATGTTCCACCATTCATCTCTCCCAAATATCCCTCAACCCCTGGCAACCACTGACCTTTTTAATATCTCTCTAGTTTTGCCTTTTCCAAAATGTCAAATAGTTAAAATCATGCAGAGTGTAGCCTTTTCAGACTGGCTTCTTCCATTCAGTAATATGCATTTAAGATTTCTCTATTTCTTTTCATGGCTTGATAGCTCCTTTGTTTTTAGCACTGAGTAATATTCCACTGTCAGGGTATTTATTCAGTTTGCATATTCATTTACCTATTAAGGAACATCTGGTTGCTTTCAAGTTTTGGCAATTATGAATAAAGCTTCTATAAATATTCTTGTACAAGTTTTTATGTGGACATAATTTGCCAATTCATTTGGGTAAATACCTAGTAGTACAATTTCTGGGTCATATGGTAATAGTATATTTTGTAAGAAAATTCCAAACTGTCTTCCAAAGCCACTGTACCATTTCGCATCCTTGCCAGCAATGAATGAGAGTTCCTGTTGCTCACGTCCTTGTGACCATTTGGTGTCGTCAGTGTTTTGAATTTTAGCTATTCTAATAGGCGTAGAGTCGTATCTTATTGTTTTAATCTGCATTTCCTAATAACATGTGATATTGAACATCTTTTATATGATTATTTGCCATTTGTACATCTTTTGTGAGGTGTCTCTTCAGATATTTTATTCATTTTGTAACTCAGTTATTTCTTCTCTTTGTTTCCAGGAAAATTCATCATCTTCCACATTGATCTTATTTTGTTACTTTCAAAGGTGTCCCCTCTCTATGTTATTTTTTTATTTGTATTTTATATTTCAAGTTTATCTATTTATTTTGAGAGAGAGTGTGTGTGTGCAAGCAGGAGGGGGGCAGAGAGAGAGAATCCTAAGCAGGTTCTGGCAGGCTTAGGCTCATGAACTGTGAGATCATGTATGACCTGAGCTGAAATCAAGAGTAAGACACTTTAATCAACTGAGGCACCCAGGCGCCCCTCTCTTTTAATTGTCATCAAAGGCACTTAGAATAATTTCTTTAATAGGTTTGTCCTTTAGGAAAACAACCACCAGGAAGAAATTTATCTTTGAAGAAAGACATGGGGTTTGGGGGATATAGAAGTAAGATTTTTCATTTTATAACCTGCTCTACTAATCGATTTTTCCCCATATGCATACAATTATTTTTAGTTTTCAAATAAACAGATAAGTTAAAAAACGAGGAGCGCCTGGATGGCTCAGTCAGTTAAGTGTCCGACTTTCACTCAGGTCATGATCTCACAGTTCGTGGGTTGGAACTCTGTGCTGACAGCTCAGAGCCTGCAGCCTGCTTCAGATTCTGTGTCTCCTTCTTTCTGCCCCTCCCCTGCTCACGCTCTCTCTCTCTCTCTCTCTCTCTCTCTCTCAAAAATAAACATTAAAAAAGAAAATTAAAAAAAAACGGAACTGCCATGATGACAAAAGAAACATTAATTATAAGAAGCCAGTGACAGACAGCCTTACTCTTCTCTAATGTTATTTCTCTTTTACTGCTCACTTTGTCAACTGTTGCCAAAAGAGAACATCACAAAACAGAATGTAAAGAACTAAAAAAGGAAAGAAAAGAAAAATCACATTAGCAAGATTTTGAAGAGAAACTGTGATTTAAAAATACAGAGGTAGAAGATTTATGTAATATATAGTGAGCCTCCTACTCAGCTTCTCACGTGAACCCTCAGTCAAGCTGACTTCTAGTAGCTGACCACACGGAAGTCTTTTGATGCCTCACTAAGGCTGGAAAAACATGGGAGAGGATATTAAAGAAGAGAATATTTTATTAGTTCCTGGTTTCAGTGCTAAAAAATTACTGGCTAAGGTAGAAATAAAATGGTTTTCCTTCATACCGAACCAAAAACCAAATACTCCTGTGAATTTCACAGAATATAATTAAAGAGAACTTTTAACCCAACCATAAGTTCTCAATGCTGTCCCTGATTGCAAGATGGTCTGTCTTTGCCTTGAACCAAGATTCAGGGTAGAAATGAAAATATCTCTTCACGTGGGGACTGCAGAAGCTGTTGCTAGGAATAAGTTAGGGTGCACATCTTCCTGGCTAGCTGCTTTCAAATTTCCAGATGATAAACCAAAGGGTAAGCAGAAGGCACAATTCCAAATTGCTGCTGAGGGAACACCAAATATTCCTTTTCTTGTCCCTCTATATCTCATTTTAAGAAACAGACTTGCAGACAAAAACGACAGCAAATCCCCAAAGCTCCCCATGACTTGTGTGTATCTATCAACAATCTTATCTTGGAAGAAGAGACGAAAGTTTAGAATTCCACCATTTTTGAGGGGTACAAGAAGAAAACACTGTGTCCCTTCTTGGAAAGTTACTTTCCAAACATCTTCTTGAGAGTGAGTCCAAATAAAATGCATGTTGTTTGCTTTTAAGCAGAAAACCTCTACCAAAATACTGCATGTAATGGTAGAATTGCGTCTCCTTCACTTTTAATTAAACAAATAACTGTAAAAAATGTTCTGAGCTAGTTATGCCAAGGCCTTATTATTTTCAGATTTGGGAGAAAGTTCCAAATGAAGTAGTTTCAGTGATATAGCTTGGCTAATGGCCTCATCTCCCTAAGAGTCAATTCAGCCTTTTTCTCAAAATATCACCCTCCCCTATATTTCTCAGCTCTGAGATTCAAATCCAGATGGATTTTGGTCCTACTTTTATAAAGCAATTCCTAAAGTTCATGGAAGGATTTGATAGAATGCCTTTAAATTGGATTTCTGTGTTAGGGAAGCATAGTGAAATATTATTCAATTCAATTTAACAAATAGTTTTTATGTAAGGAAAAATATGCTTCAAATAGCCTGTAACATTCTTTGGCATATTATCTCCTATACTGGAGAGTAGAACTATAGTCATTTCTATTTCTAAATAACATGGCCTGAGATCTGCCCATTTCTCTCTTTTCATCTTGACATTAACCATCATCACACTGAATTGCCTAAATCATTATGTGTCCTCCATTCAGGCTGCCCCACTCAGTATGGTAGGATTCTTCAAAGAAAATTAAATTAGGGCAGACAATTAGAGGCTTAGAAATGGTTGAGCCCTTTGTCACAAGAATGACACTTCTATTGATTTTTCCTCAATAAGTCATCTTATGTGTAGAAAGAAAGAAATAATGGGGCCCCTGGGTGGCTCAGTTGGTTGATTGTCGGACTTCAGCTCAGGTCATGATCTCACACTTTGTGAGTTGGAGCCCCGCATCCGGCTCTGTGCTGACAGTTCAGAGCCTGGAGCCTGCTTCGGATTCTGTGTCTCCCTCTCTCTCTCTGCCCCTCTCCTGCTCATGCTCTGTCCTTTTCTGTCTCTTAAAAATAAATAAAGGTTAAAAAAAAATTATTAAGAAAGAAAGAAAGAAAAAACTGATATATAGAAACATATTAATCACAGCAGTATTTATAATGATGAAAATTGAGGGGCGCCTGGGCGCCTCAGTCAGTTAAGTGACTGACTCTTGATTTTGGCTCAGGTCATGATCTCATTGTTCATGGGTTCTAGCCCCACATTGGGCTCTGAGCTGACACTACAGAGCCTCCTTGGGATTCTCTCTCCCTTTCTCTCTGCCCCTTCCTGCTCGTTCTCTCTCTCTCTCTCGCTCTCAAAATAAATAAATAAATAAATAAATAAATAAATAAATAAATGTTTTTAAAAAAAGAAAATTGAGGCGCACCTGGGTGGCTAAGTGGTTTAAGTGTCCAACTCTTAATTTTGGCTCAAGTCATGATCTTGTGCTTCGTGAGTCTGAGCTCCACATCGAGCTCCCCACTTGCAGTGCAGAGCCTGCTTGGGATTCTCTCTCTTCCTCTCTGCTCCTCCCATGCACGGGTGCTCTCTCCCTTTCAAAATAAATAAATAAACTTTAAAAAGAAAATTGAAAATAAACTTAATGTCCAAGAATCAGGGAAAGGTTAAGGAAAACCCCCACGTTTAAATTCTGAACCATTAAAAATGTTGGTTTATCAAACAACCGAATTATTGTGGGATAATGATTATTTAATTATTAATTATTAAAGCTATGTTAAAATATAATTTTATTGTGATTTTTCTATCCTTTTATATTTTTCCAATGATCTCTCGTGGAGTTGCACTACTTTTATAATTTTTTAAGTTTATTTATTTTGAGAGAGAGAGCAAGCAGGGGAGGGCAGAAAGAGAGGGAGGGAGAGAGAGAATCCCAAGCAGGTTCCACAGTATCAGAGCAGAACCTGATGCGGGGCTCAAACCCACAAACCATGAGATCATGAGCTGAGCCAAAACCAAGAGTTGGACATCAACTGATTGAGCCACTCAGGCATCCCTATAATTTTTTTTAAAAGCATGTTTCTGAAAGTTGGAGCAAACAAAGACATATTTTTGTCATACACTTATTATGTTATGAAGGCTTGTTTTTGTTGTAGTGGTTACCAGTTCACATGCTGACAGAGGACCCAGACTAAAGCAGGAAACCAGCATCTCTGGAACTCTTGGAAGAGAAGATGGACTGACAGAGGTAAATATCTGTCTTCCTCCTGGAGAAATCAGATGACAACCAGGAGCCTAGAAATTATAGCTACTGGGAATAGATGAAGGAGTTAACAGGGAAAAGAGATCCTGAAAAATGAGGTGTTTCTTCTAAAAGAATAATATTACTTAATATTTGCAGGGCATTTCACAGTTGAAACAGTTTGCAAACATGATCCCATGCTATCCCTCCAACAACTTTGTTAGAGAAGTGTAATTGTTTTGGTTTCACATTTCATGAAGCTGAAGCTTAGGGAAGTTAAGTAATTTGCCCATAGTCACAACCCTTTTAAGTGAAAGCTTGGGTTCTCAACTCAGGTTTCCTGATTTTCAATTCAAGCTCTTTCTGCTTCCACATTGTTACATAATGTACTATATGTTGTTCAAGACACTACCCACATGCAACACACACTGCTGAAATTAAAAGGGGGAAAAAGAAGCATGGGTTCTAGTCTCCATGAACTTAACAACCTAATAGGAAGAAAAGGATCCAGAAAAACTGTCTAAGAGTACAGGTCATATTTAAGCACCAAGTCAGTAGTGTGGACTGAAAATGCAATAAAAGTTGAGAGGAAAGAACATCAGCTGTGAGCAAAGGAGACTGTGAAAGGATGGTCTGGTTATCAGGGAAGGAATTGGGGAAGGGAGAATGGTGCCATGGCTACCGTGGGGAGAAGAGGAGACTGAATAAAAAAGCAGAAAGGATGCCAGACCAGCTTCAATTATCTTCTTCCATCTGCATGGAGATTCACTCATCCTATTTGTAATATAAGCTCTCAGAATATAAGTAAGTAAATGTGTCGATTTTTGTAGCTTTTAGTTTTGAGTTTTGTTTGTGTGTGCACGCGCACAAGTGTGTGTGTGTGTGTGTGTGTGTGTATGTGTGTGATCACAATGAATTACAGTTATTGTACACCTTTCTCCATTATCTGAGATGATGATTTTCCTCCACTGATTAATTTACTCAACCAGCCACATATGTGTGAGCCTATGATGAACCAGACATTGGCACCGGTGTGGCACTGACTACACAAAGTGTACCAGACACTGCTGACTGCCCTGAAAGTGCCTACTCTCCAAAGGGAGAGACTATATAGAAAATGCTAACAATTACGTGCATAATGATCAGGATGAAAACTCAGCAATCTATAACGTAAAGGGGAAGCACCTACTCCTGCAGAAATGGGGATATGGTGTAGAAGGAGCTAGCTAAGGATAAATTGAAACTACCAAGCAAAGAAGGGAGGACGGGCAATTTCAGCAGAGGAGGCTACATGGCCAAAGTTAAGGGTGCAAGGAAAGGCCAGTGTATCAGGAATTGCTAGCAATTTGGTACTTTTGGAGATGAGGGTAAAAGGCAAAAAGGAGATTAAATTAGGTTTTGTAAACTATTTTAAGGAACTTGAACTTTAATCTGTACAGATAATGGAGATGCACAAGACTAAAGCACAGGCACAGGTAGTATAATTAGTAATTACACTAATTACTAATTAGTAACATCGTGGCTATACTATACCGCACTATTCTATACCATACTATACACTACTATACCTTACTATATGTTACTAAGTATATTCCAAACATTTTTTCAGATTTTATGGGAAATATCTTTTAAAAATAAACACTATGAACCTTATTAACTTTATTCAAATTTCTATGTCAATGCCTAAGCTTTTATCTCATTAATGGGAACTTAAGGAGAAATTTAGTAGAGCAGATTATATGTCCTCAGTATGACAGATGATTCCTGTTTACCCTCTACCAAGATTTGGGTTTAGCTTGTTTATGTCACAGGAGGACCACAACCCAGAAAGTGGCTGTAAAGGTCTATGGGATATTTTTCAACTGCTTACTAGAAAAAGAAGGGTAAATATATCCCTACAGGATGAAGACCCTTGGGGACATAATTTAAAGGGAGTCAAATTTTTTTTCACCTTCTATAAGCACTCTCTTTTTAAAAAAAAAATTTAATGCTTTTATTTATTTTTGACAGAGAGGGAGAGAGAGAGAGAGACAGAGCACAAGCAGGGGAAGGGCAGAGAGAGAGGACAGAGAATCTGAAGCAGGCTCCAGGCTCTGAGCTGTCAGCACAGAGCCCAATGCGGGGCTAGAACTTACAAACCATGAGATCATGACCTAAGCCTAAGTTGGATGCCTCACCGACTGAGCCACCCAGGTGCCCCTGTAAATACTCTTACATTTAACAACCACAAAAAATAAAATAAAACAAAAACACACATAAAAAAAATCTTTGCATTTTGCTTCATTGTTTGCTTTTAAAAATTTTTATTTATAAGTTGAGAAATGTGTTTTCCTAAAAACTATGACTAATCCAGTTGCCTAGATTCAAAACTAGGAATTAGGAACTGAGACCTGTTTCTGTAGCTGATTTTCTGCTTAGTATTATAAAAAGCCTTTCTGTGACTCAGCCCCTGTTAGAATCGGATTCTGGGGTTGTCCATGCTTCTTGATGAAAAAAAAATGGAGATATTTCCACATTCCTTAAATGCAATCTATCTTAGAATTATGAAAACCCTGGAATCAAAGAATTTAGACTTTAAGGATGGGACTTTATAAGTTCTCTGAATCAATATTCCCTCTTGATCATTGCATCCAAGGTCCCATGCAGCAATGTTCTGTATACAGTTATACTAAGAGTTTGGAGAAGACCTAGAATAGTCTAGTTGGTCTATCTAGGAAGCAAGGATCACACAGGTGAAGGCAGTTCTAAGAAAGGATTCGGAAAGCGGATATTCTGAAGGCCATAGACCTTGAATGAAGCTGGTTCCTTATGGGATGGGGGGAAATGGTGCCTCTCTCAGTGTGATGTTAATGTTACCTCTAACACTGCCTGCCTGGTATCATTTCCCTCAAGCTGGCCCTCATATCACCCATACCTACAGTCTGACTCAAAATCCTTATTATCAATAGTTTTTTTTTTAGTTTAACTGGTAATGACAGCAACATGGCATGAATGTTTTAATTCCCCATTCTCTGCCCATCAGACATTACTACCTGGGCATGTCTCATTCCCTCACTGAACCCAGACTCAGCCTTAGAATTTGTCACAGCCTAGTACTCTGGGCAGCCACTGCCAATGGACTTAAACTTACCCATCAGATACAATTTCTTTGCCATCCCCAGATTAGAATTTAAGATACATATACCGGTTCCAAAATTTCTCTGTTGCACTGAAAAGATGGTGTGATATTTTTGCTTAATACATTCTTTTTCATTGAATGCCCAATTTTCATTTAAGCTTACTCAGACAATATTTCTCCAGTTGGCTGAGAGATGGTGTCAAATGCTTTATACTCTGTGCCGTAGTTCTGAAAGCTCTTATTCCAATAAGCTGACTTTCTTTGGTGTTACTTTTTCCTGTGCTAATTACTTTCATCATCCTACCCACAGGGAGGCAGATACTAACACCGGTATATACATTTTTAAAAACCTCAATTTGTAAAATAAGCAATAAAAGCCCTGCCCTTTCCCCTGGGTTTCTACAAGGTGCCTAGTTAAATACGGCCCTGTGTGAGTTCTGGTTTCCTTATTTGGTTGTAGAGGGCAGAGACTTTGCTTTTTATGATTCACCCTGCATATTCATGACCCCTGCCACAGGATGCTTTTTGAATCTTCTTCATAGTTTTGGATAAGATAAATTTGCACATCCCCCAACCCATGTTTGCTTGCTGAGGCTCTCTCCAAGTGGCTGCCATAGTCCCCTGTGTGGGTAGAGGAAAGGTCGTTCATTCATTTAGTGAACAAATGTATACTGAATGCCTACTATGAGCCAGGCTCTACACTAGAGACCATGTTTGCTGTGGTTGGTCAAATAGAAATGATTCCTGGCCTCATGGAGCACAGGGTTCAGTGTAGAAGACAAGCAATAAACAGAGATAAATGACATACTAGCATGGTGTGATAAATGCTTTGAAGGGCAAGAACTTAAGATTTATAAGAGAATGTATGTAGAGAATCCATTTATATTGAGTGATTAAGGAAGACACCAGTGAAGAGGTAACCTTGAAATGGAGACCTGAAGATAAGCAGTTATTCATGAGGAGTAAGGAGAAGTGTTCTACTCAGAAGGAGAAGTGTGAGTGTAGGCCCTGAGGTGGCATTTGATGTGAACAATGACCCCAGCTCCCCTATGAGGGCCTCATCTGGCTCTCAAATAGCCAGAGTAGCTTTGGCAGACAAATACAAATCCCAGTCCAGGAAAGAGGAAGACCACCTTCTGAGCAAGGTCTCATGTAAGAAAGATTTTCCATTTTACCTGGGGTGAGATATGCCTGTTAATTGATTTAGGAATGTTTCACAGCCGTATGCATGGGCCAGGAATGAGGCTTTATATTCATGGTAAAAATTTAAGCATTTGGGACTGCTATTTGGGAAGGTCTGCACTGCAAAGGCCAAAGTCAAGACTGGAATGCTGGCTCCCCCATGTCTTCTGACAGTTTGGTATCCTTGCTGCTGTAGTTCAAATGATTTTCCATCACTCTGGCCTTTGGGAACTAAGGTGCCAGATTCTCTGAAGAGAGCATTGTCCTGATAAAGGAAAACCATGAAGGCACTGGATGTTTTTTAACTGTGGAACATAAGAGAGAAGGGAGGTAATGTTTTAATGTTTTGTTTTTTTCCCTCAATTTGCTTTACTTTTTAGACCAGATTGTTTGGACACTGAAAGTCATATTTTTGCACTTCTTTTGTGGCATTTTGACTGCCACAAAAGAGCCAGAAAAACTATTCCAGAGCCAGAAAAACTAAAACATAAATAAATCCAGACAGGCTCTTACAAGCAGTTAAATTAGTCCTATATTTAACTTTTTTTTCTTTTCTAAGTAACTATTACTTGAGCTGAAGCTTAGCTTACCAGATCTGACTCATTTGAAAGCTTTCTGAAACAAAATACTTGACAGAGTTTCTTCCTGTATTAAAATTAATCACATATATGAAGACTTTTTCCAAGTCTCTACAGAGTGAAGGAAAGCAAAAAGGGGAATTAATTGCCTAACAATTCACCTACAAAGTTGCTTATAATTGGTCTACATTTCTCCAAAACAAACATAACAAAGGTTTTTTCTAACAGCTTAAGAAAGGTGGGGAGAACAAGACAAATGATTCACTTTATTTTGCATAAGGAAAATAAGTGGTAAGGCACACTCACTTCCCTTGCATCCACTACTCTCCTTTTTACTTCACCCATTGCACTCAACAATTAAATGAGCTAATATCTAAGTCCCCCCAAATACTTTTTTTTTTAATTTTTTTTCAACGTTTTTTATTTATTTTTGGGACAGAGAGAGACAGAGCATGAACGGGGGAGGGGCAGAGAGAGAGGGAGACACAGAATCGGAAACAGGCTCCAGGCTCCGAGCCATCAGCCCAGAGCCTGATGCGGGGCTCAAACTCACGGACCGCGAGATCGTGACCTGGCTGAAGTCGGACGCTTAACCGACTGTGCCACCCAGGCGCCCCAATCCCCCCAAATACTGGGCCCATATTGTCCCCTGTATAGCATGCGTTAAATTTAAAAAAAAAAAATAGAGGAATTAAAGAAGCACAGGAAGCAGAAAAAAGAGAATGAAGAAGGCAAAGGAGGAGAAGCAAGCAGAAAGAAACTGTGGAGAGAATTCGGAAATGTTCAGACTACACAAAATGAAATCAAATTCTTCCAGAATGCTTCAAGAACCTATATGATATCTTCTTAAACTCAAGTTACACTAACAAACACTCTCAAACAGATAAATTCTGTAAAAAGCAAAGTGAAAGTAAACCCTACAAGTTTCTGATCTATAGATGTCATGTGCCTATACCCTGAAACTATTCTATTCTTTATAAAAAGTGCCTAAAGTCTCTCGGTTTTGAGTAAGTCTAACAGGTTCTGAACTAGCCCTCCCCCAGCGTACAAACATGAAGCTGGGCAACAGTCTATGAAAGACTGCAATCTCTGAAAGAAGAGACACTAACAAGAGAAGCCTCATATTAGCCCTACCTCCCTGCTTGGGATTTTCTGCACTGAAGCCAATGACATGGAATCAGCAAAACAAGATTGCCCTGCCGACTTGAGGAAGCTGAAGTGGCTGGAATCTGCAGGGCAGACGCCCCAGTAGTTTTCATGGTGATTGGAGTGATGGGGGGAGTTCTACATAAGTCCTTGACCAAGGGCTGTGCTTGACATGAGCAAGACAAGCTGTGTGAGGTTTACCAGAGGGTGGAGAATGAAATAGAGATACTAGTGGTTCTGCTAAGGACAATGGAGTTCTGGCCCAGTGGGAGTGGAAAGACAGCTCCAACACCTTGTTAACATCACAGGCACTTAGTTGAGACACAAGAAAGGATGTGATGGGTTGTGTAAATGAAATTATATTGTTGTAAGGTTATTGCATTTCTTAACTGAGAACTATGAAGTGCAAAATGGCTCAATATTGACTATAGACTTGGATAAGTTCAGATATATGTTATTAACCCTAAAGCAACCACTAAGAAATAATAAAAGTAGATATAGATAATAATTCAACAAAGGAAATAAAATTTAATATAAAAATTGCATAAACACAAAAGAACATAGAAAAGAAACAAGAGAAAAACAAAAGGGACAAATGAGAAACAAATATCAAGATGATAGATATAAACTGAATCGTATCAATAATTACATCAGGGGCGCCTAAGTGGCTCAGTCAGTTGGGCATCTGACTCTTGATTTTGGCTCAGGTCATGATCTCAGGGTCCAGGGATTAAACACTAAAGATTCTCTCTCTCTCCCTCTGCTCCTCTCCTGTACTCACACTCTCATTCTCTCTCTCTAAAACAAAAACAAACCAAACAAAAATTGCATTAAACATTAATGGTCTAAACAATCCAATTAAAAGGCAGGAATTGTCAGACTGGACAAAAAAGGCAATATCAAACTAGATTTCTGCCTAAAAGAGATATTCTTTAAATTTAAAGACACAAACTAATCAATTTGATTAGATTTTGCAGAAATAATTTTTTTATTTTCAAATAAATAAATTTAAAGACACAAATATATAGAAAGAAGGAGGAAGATGTGTAGTTATATTAATATCAAGGTAGACATCAAGACTAAGAGGGTTTTTTAAATTTTTTAATGTTTATTTATTATTGAGAAACAGAGAGATATAGAACATGAGCATGGGAGAGGCAGAGAGAGAGGGAGACACAGAATCGGAAGCAGGCTCCAGGCTCTGAGCTGTCAGCACAGAGCCCAAGGTGGGGCTTAAAGTCACAAACCATGAGATCGTGACCTGAGCTGAAGTCGGATGCTTTACCCACTGAGCCACCCAGGCACCCCAAAGACTAAGAGTTTTTAAAAAGGACAGAGGGCCATTTCATGATGATAAAATGTAATAATTAGGAAAAACTAACAATCTTAAATATGTATACTCCAAACAACAGAGCTTTAAGCTTCATGAAGCAAAAATTGATAGATCTAGAGATAGAAATCAACTAATATAAATTTAGCAAGTTTGTAGAGTACAAAGTCATTATACAAAATGATTCCATTTCTGTATTGGCAGCAATTGAAAAATTCAATAAAATGATACTTACACACAAAACATAAAATACCTAGAGATAAATTTCATAAAAGATGTGCAAAACTTCTACATCAAAACCTATAAAATATTACTGTCAATTATATTTTAAAAAGCTTGTTTATTTTGAGAGAGAAAGAGGGAGAGAATGGGGAGAGAGACAGAAAGACAGAGACAGAGACAGAGAGAGAGAATCTCAAGCAGCTTCCATGCTGGCAGCGCAGAGCCTGATGTGGGGCTCAATCTCATGAACTGTGAGAACATGACCTGAGCAGAAATCAAGAGTCAGACACTTAATTGACTGAGCCACCCAGGCACCCTAACTATGCTTTTATTTAAAAATCTATAAAAGGGGAGCTTGTATAGCTCAGTCTGTTAAGTGTCTGACTCTTGGTTTCAGCTCAGGTCATGTTCTCACAGTTTTTATGAGTTCAAGCCCCTCATAGGGTCTGCACAGCTGGCAGTGCAGAACTTGCTTGGAATTTCTTGGAAATATCAACATGAATTCATTTTAAAAGTACATTTCCTGGGTCGTTCCATTAGAGTAGCCTAAAAACAATGGCACCCCAGTAGCAAGAAAAGTACATATCACTCAGATATTAGTTTTGAATACTATTCCCTAATAAAAGGAACTGAGCATTTTGGAGAATTATTTGATTCCAGATATGGGACAGGAAAAATCTACAGTAAGCATGGGATGCTTTCTTGGTCTAGAAAGCAGAGGAGTGCTCAAAGACCAACAGGGTAATATCAAAAGCACAGAGGAGCATACTGAAAGGGGCTCCTCTTGACCAAATGTGACACAATT
Source organism: Neofelis nebulosa (assembly GCF_028018385.1). Classification (NCBI taxonomy): domain Eukaryota; kingdom Metazoa; phylum Chordata; class Mammalia; order Carnivora; family Felidae; genus Neofelis; species Neofelis nebulosa. The sequence continues at coordinate 34,394,699 of NC_080782.1, read as the reverse complement.
GGAGCATCAAAAAGTAGAGATAGTAATATATTATAATACATTAAATGTAAAATACCCTATGAGTCCATTGTGATATTTAAAAGAGAAAGGAATGGGGGAGGAGTGGTTTGTCTTTTGAGAAAAATTCCAGTTAATAGATAAGATTAGCCATTTTTCCATCTCCAATGTAGTAACTTATCTAGGTAAATAATATCAATGAATGCTAAAATTGGGATGTGGGATTGTGGGAAACATACACAGTTGCAAAGAATCACTCATAGATCACTTATTAGATATAACTTTGTAAATTCAAGTACAATTAACAACACAGTATTATATTAGTTACAGGTGTATGATGTAATGATTCAACAATTCTACACATTACTCAGTGCTTATTAGATATAATTTTAAATAAAATTAAACAAGTTATGAATTTATCATTAATCGTAGTAGTTCAATCTGACACTATATGTCCTCTGATGTGATGCATTAAGTACACAACACCTCCCATAAGTTAATCTTATCAGAAATATTTAACCCAAATCCAAACATCAGAAAGCAATAAGACAAACCCATATACTCTTTCCTTTTCCAAGTCAGTACCATGAAAAACAAAACTAAAAACAAAAAGCAGGGACTATTCTAAATTAAAAAGGCAAAAACATGGGAATGCAAGCTGGTGCGGCTGGAAAACAGTATGGAGGTTTCTCAAAAAACTAAAAATAGAACTACCCTATGACCCAGCTATTGCACTACTAGGTATTTATCCAAGGGATACAGGTGTGCTGTTTCAAAGGGACACATGCACCTCCATGTTTATAACAGCACTATCAACAATAGCCAAAGTATGGAAAGAGCCCAAATATCCATCTATGGATGAATGAATAAAGAAGATGTGGTATATATACAATGGAGTATTACTCGACAATCAAAAAGAATGAAATCTTACCATTTGCAACTATGTAGATGGAGCTGGAGGGTATCTTGCTAAGTGAAATTAGTCAGACAAAGACAAAAATCATATGACTTCACTCATATGAGGACTTCAAGAGACAAAACAGATGAGCATAAGGGAAGGGAAACAAAAATAATATAAAAACAGGGAGGGGGACAAAACAGAAGAGACTCATAAATATGGAGAACAAACAGAAGGTTACTGGAGGGGTTGTGGGAGGGGGCATGGGCTAAATGGGTAAGGGGCACTAACGAATCTACTCCTGAAATCATTGTTGCACTATATGCTAACTAATTTGGATGTAAATTTAAAAATATATAAAATAAAATAAAATAAAAGGCAAAAACAGCTAAATGTGATTTTTGCACCTGGGTTGAATCTTTGAGAAAAAAATTAGATACAACAATGGAATTATGGTTCTGTTAAAAAGGCCCTTAATGGGGGCACCTGAGTGGCTTAGTTGGGTAAGTGTTCAACTCTTGATTTCAGCTCAAGTCATGATCTCACAATCATGAAATCAAGCCCTCTGTGAGGCTTTGCAATGAATGTGGAGCCTGCTTGGGATTCTCTCTCCCTCTCTCTCTCTGCTCTTCCCCTGCTCATGTGCATGTGTTCTCTCTCTCTCTCTCTCTCTCTCTCTCTCTCAAAAATAAATAAATAAACATTTTTTAAAGTTCCTTAAGGTTAATGAAACCATGTTAATATTTTAGGGATGAAAGGTTATTGTGCATACAACTTACTTTTAAATAATTTAGGAACGAGAGGAAGAGAGAAAGAGAAAAGAAAGGGGTGAAAGAGAGAGAAAGAGAGAGACAGAGTCAAATGCAAGAAATTAGTGACTGTATACAAAGTGTATTTGAATGTTCATTGCACTAGTCTTCCAAAATTTTTGCAAATTTGAACATTTTCCAAATAAAGAGTTCCAGAAAAGTAAAACAAGTACTTGCCTTGAAACTGTAGCCTTACTGTCTGACCAAATTGCCTATTGTCTATGGAATAATGAAAACAAAAAGTGATGACAGATATAACTTTAACTTTGTTTTATTCATTATTTGAGATATGTATAGCATCCTTGCTCATTTACTGACACACACTGCCCTCAGAACCAACCAACTCACATTTGGGAGTGAGTTTGGGCTCTGCATGGCATTCCTATAGCCATGTTGTCATGTCTTCATGGAATATGTGAATGCCTCTGCTGTTTCCCCTTTGTCATAGCAGAAAGGAGTCAAGCCAGCAATCTGTTCAGTTCTAGTGCCAATTTTGACTTTTATTCCCCCCCCCCAAAAAAATCAAGAAGACTATCAATTATTCACCACATGAAGGTGGTAGGAAAAGCAGATGGGTTGAAAAGCTTCCTGCCAACACCAGAATTCCAGAGTCAAATGCCTTAGGGTGTTGAGAGTGCTTTGAGACACTTTAGGAAATGGCCCTAATACAGGAAGGACAATCTAGTCCATGATTTTCCAGAAGTGTTTTTGAATGTTGATGGATTCAAAACCACACTCTTTCTCAGTACTTTAATAAGCTATTAAATGTTTCCCTTTCATCTCAAACAAATAGATTAAATCAAAACTGTAGGTTTGCATGTGTGTCGGGGAGGAGTTGTGAGGTCCTAAGTTCCCTAATAGGGCCACATATTTCTAAATGGTGAGGCTAAGATTAGTGTTTTGAGACAGAAGGGCCTGGAATTGATGCCAGGAAGGCAGAGAAAATCTCCTTCTTGTTGGTGACACATTCTTTTTCTCATAAAGACCCTTCACTAGGTTCTCTCTGTGTACAAAAAGTCCTCATTGTCTAAGAATTGGTTCTTTAAAAAGCCACTTAAAGTGAATTCACTTTCAAAAGAGGATCAAAGTTATTTGTTAAATTGTGGAAAAATTATTTTATAGAGCTTTATCTTGAAATAAGATTATTTAACAAAATTTAAGAAAAAATTGTTGAATTTGGAGGCTTTTCCCTAAAATTAATACAATGCAATACCCTTCCACTGTATATTTGATTTCTTAGATACAACATTTAAAGCACGCACACACACACACACACACACACACACAGAGAAAGTTCATAAAGTATATTCATTGAAATTAAAAATTTTGGCTCTTTAAAAGACAATATTAAGAAAATAAAAATAAAATCACAGCCATCAACTGGGAGGAAACATTTGCAAAACACATATTTGATAAAGGACTTTGTCCAGGATATGTATAAAGGACTCAACAGAAAATCAATAAGAAAACAATGTCTCTGAATGACACATTGGACCACATGGACATAACATATATATAGAACATTCCATCTGAAAACAACAGAATACACATTCTTTTCAAGTGAACTTGGAACATTTTCCAGAATAAATCACATATTAGACCACAAAACAAGCCTCAATAAATGTAAGAAGGTCAAAATCATACCGTACATCTTTTTTGATCAAACAGTATGAAGTAGAAATAAATCACAAGCCAAAAACAGAAAAAAAATGCAAACGTGGAGACTAAACAACATGGTACTAAACAACCAATGGGTCAATGAGGTAATCAAAGAACAAATTTAAAAAATACACAGAGACAAATGAAAACACAACAGTCCATAATCCTTGGGAAGTAGCAAAAGCAGTTCTAACAGAGAAGTATACAGCAATACAAGCCTACCACAGGAAAGAATAAAAAGCTCAAATAAACAATCTAACCTTACACCTAAAGGAACTAGAAAAAGAAGAATAAACAAAGCCCAAGATGGGTGGAAGAAAGGAAACAATAAAGATTAGAGCAGAAATAAATGACAGAGACTTAAAAATTTCAAAAAAAAAAATCAATGAAACCAAGAACTGGTTCTTTGATACAATAAACAAACTTGACAAACCCTTAGCCAAACTAATCAAGAAAAAATAAATAAAATCAGAAATGAAAGAGAAGAAATAAAAACTGACACCACAGAAATACAAAGAATTATAAGAGAATACTATGAAAAGTTATATACCAACAAACTGGACAACTTAGAAGAAATGGATAGATTCCTAGAAACACACAATCTTCCAAAACTGAACCCAGGAAAAAACAGAAAATCTGAACAGACTGATTATAGTCTGATTATAGTAATAAAATTGAATCAGTAGTCAAAAAACTATCAAAAAATGAAAGTCCAAGACCAGATGGATTCATAAGTGAATTCTACCAAACACTTAAAGAAGAGTTAATACCTATTCTTCTCAAACCAGTCCAAAAAGTAGAAGAGTAAGGGAAGCTTCCAAATACATTCTATGAGGCCAGCATTACCCTGATAGCAAAACCAAAGATGCCACACACACAAAAAGAAAACTACAGGCCAATATTCCTGATGAACATAGATGTAAAAATACTTAACAAAATATTAGCAAACCACATACAACAATACATTTAAAAAGATCATTCACTACAATCAGGTGGGATTTATTCCAAGGATGCAAGGATGGTTCAATATTTGCCAATCAATCAGCGTGATGTACCACATGAACAATACAAAAGATGAAAATCATATGATCATTTCAATAGATACAGAAAGACTATTTGACAAAGTACAACAACCATTCACAATAAAAACTTGCAACAAAGTGGGGTTAGTAGGAACATACCTCAACATAATAAAGGTCATATATGAAAAACCCATAGTTAACCCCGTGCTCAATGGTGAAAAACTGAGAACTTTTCCTTTAAGATCAGGAACAAGTAAAGGATGTTCACTATGGCCAACTTTATTCAACATAGTACTGGAAGTCTAGCTACAGCAATCAGACAAGAAAAAGAAATAAGACATATCTATATGGGTAAAGAAGAAGTTAAACTGTCACCATTTGCACACAACATGATGTTATACATAGAAAATCCTAAGGATTCCATTAAAATACTACTTGACGTAATAAATGAATTCAGTAAAGTTGCAGGATACAAAGCAAACACCCCAAAATTGGTAGTGTTTCTATATACTAATGATAAGGGAACCAAAAGAGAAACTAAGAAGACAACACCATTTACAATTGCACCAAAAAGAATAAAATATGTAGGAATAAATTTAATGAAAGGTGTAAAAGGCCTGTACTCCAAAAGCTACAAAACACTAATGGAAAAAATTGAAGATGACACAAATAGAAAGATATACTATGCTCATGGATTGGAAGAATATTGTTAAAATTTCCACATTACCCAAAGCAATCTATAGATTCAATACAATCCTTATCAAAATACCAATAGCATTTTTTTTAACCACAAAAAATAATACTAAAATTTGTATGGAATCACAAAAGACCCAAAATAGCCAAAGCAATCTTGAGAAAGAAGAATGAATATGGAGGTATCACAATTCCAGATTTCAAGATACACTACAAAGCTACAGTAATCAAAACAGAATGGTACTGGCATACAAATAGACACATAGATCAACAGAACAGACTAGATAGCCAAGAAATAAACCCACACTTACTTGGTCACTTATCTCTGACAAAGGAGGCTAGAATATATGGCAGGGAAAATACGGTCTCTTCAATAAATGGTTCTGGGAAACCTGGATAGCTACATGGAAAAGAATAAAACTGGACCACTTTTAACACCATACACAAAATAAACTCAAAAGGGATTAAAGATCTAAATATGAAATTTGAAACCACAAAAATCTTAGAAGAGAACACAGGTAGTAATTTCTCTGACATTGACTATAGCAACTTTTTCTAGATACATCTCCTAAGGCAAGGGAAACAGAAGCAAAGATAAACTATTGGGACTACACCAAAATAAAAAGTTTTTGCACAGCAAAGGAAACCACCAACAAAACAAAAAGATAACCTACTGAATGGGAAAAGATATTTTCAAATAATATATTTGATGAGGGGTTAATATCCAAAATATTAAAAAAAAAAAAAAACATTTCAACTCAACACCAAAAAAACCCACAAGCAATCCAACTACAAAATGGGCAGAGGACCTAAATAGACATTTTTCCAAAGAAGATATACAGATGGCCAATAGACACAGGAAAAGACAGTCAACATCACTAATCATCAAGGAAATGCAAATCAAAACCACAATGAGATATCACCTGTTAGAATAGCTAAAGTAAAAAAGATAAGAAATAATAAGCACTGGTGAGGCTATGGAGGAAAAGGAACCTTCATTCACTGTTGGTGGGAATGTAAACTGGTACAGTCACCAGGAAAATAGGATGGAAGTTCCTAAAAAGTTAAAAATAGAAATACCATATGATCCAATAATTTCACTATTGGGCACTTACCCAAAGGCAACAAAAACACTAATTCAAAAAGATATATGCACCCCTATATTTATTTCAACATTATTTACAATAGTCAACAAATGGAAGCAATGTAAGCATCCATTAACAGATGAACGGATAAAGAATATATGATACACACACACACACACACACAATGGAGTATTATGCAGTCATAAAAAGGGATGAAATTGTGCCATATGAGACAATATGGATGGACCTAGAGAGTATTATGTTAAGTTAAATAAGTCAGACTGAGAAAGACAAATACCATAGGATTCTGTTCATAAGTGAAATCTAAAAAGAAAAACAAACAAAAAGCAGAATCAGACCTATAAATACAGAGAACAAACTGATGGCTGCCAGAGGGGAGGATTGTGGGGGTTTGAGCAAAATGGGAGTTGGAGATACAAGCTTCCAGTTATGGAATGAATAAGTCATGGGAATAAAAGGCATAACATAAGAAATATAGTCAATAATATTGTAATAGCAATGTATCAGGACAGATGATAGCTACCCTTGTGAACATAGCATAATGTATAAACTTGTCAAATCAGTAAGTTGTACACCTGAAACTAATATAACATTGTATGTCAACTACTACTCAAATAAAAACAGAACTGAATAATAAGAAAACTCCATATTTTAAATGGACAAATATAGCATGTGCTCATTGTCAAATATTTGGAAATAACAGACACATGAAGTATAAAGCAGAATTTATCTATAATCCTACTACTTAGAGATAATTATTGCTAAATAAGATATTAAGTCACAGGTCCTTCCAAGTTTTTTGAGAAAATATGCCATTTATATTCTATTTTTATATTATTTTACAATCTGCATTTTTTTTTACTCTACAGTATATATATATTATTGAGCATGTTTCTATATCCTTTGATATTTTCAAACATGATTTTTTTAATAACTATAATGGAGAGACCATAATTTATTTACCCAATTTTGTATAGTTAGACATGTATATCATATTCAATTATTATACAACTTACACTATTGTAATATACATTGCTATACATAACTTTTTAGCCAAATTTCAGTTTATTCTCTAAGTTATTATGATTTCACAAATATGACATTAGATTCTATTAAAAACTACCCCCAAAACCAAGAGCACACTGTGTACAGTGTATGTTAGCCAATTTGACAATAAATTATATTTTTTAAATTATCTACATTTTATCTAAAAAAATTTTAATGTTTTATTTATTTTTGAGAAAGAGAGAGACAGAGTATGAGCAGGGGAGGGGCAGAGAGAGAGGGAGACAGAATCCACGAAGCAGGCCCCAGCCAGGCTCTGAGCTGTTAGCGCAGAGCCCGACTCGGGGCTGGAACCCATGAACCACAAGATCATGACCTGAGCCAGAGTCGGAGGCCTAACCGACTGAGCCACCCAGGTGCCCCTATCTACATTTTATTTATTTTTTAAAGTTTATTTATTTATTTTGAAAAAGAGAGAGAGAGAAAGCAGGGGATGGAGCAGAGAGACAGGAGAGAGAATAGCACAGAATCTGATGTGGGGCTTGATCTCACAAACAGTGGGATCATGACCTGAGCTGAAATAAAAAGTCAGACACTTACCTGACTAAGCCACTCAGGTACCCCCCAGATTTTCTACATTTTAATGAATTTTGTTTTTATATACAGAAAACATACCTTAATTCACTAAACTGAATGCATTTTGTGTTTCTTTTTTTCATTTTGTATCTCTACAACAGAAACCCAGCAAATGGAGTTGTTAGTGCAGATGTCCGTCAGGGTACAGCAAATGCCTTCAGTCAAGAAACAAGATGGGATGCGAATTTGTATAAATGATAGCTTTACCAAGATTTATGTGCTAAGTTTGTGGAAAGAGTTCTGGAAAAGCAAGAAAAAATTTGTTCAAATTCCCATATCTATTGGGGGAACGGAGGCATCAAGCATTTTATTTTCCATCTCTATTAGCACAACTCAGAACTTCTACACTTTCTCATTGTTTTTTGTTCTCTGAAACATATTAATGAGAGGCCAGCAGTGAGTTCAAGGTTTTCAATGCCAAGTTGAGAGTGCCACACCTTCTCACATACCACTTCCCTTGGAAATTCAGACAATCCAAGTTTTTCAAAATCTTTTTGTTCTTTGAAACTCCATGTTTTACCACAGAGCACGTCTCATTAGGTATTTAATAAAATATTTGTTAGTTGTTTTCTCATCAAGAAGGTTTTGTTCTTAGAAGACAAGCAACAACATACAATCATTAGATTTGATTGACTATAATTGATTTGAATGTTAATGAAACAGTGACTCCAATGTGTTTTATTTCAATTAAACTTTGACGACACTTAAGTAGTTGTCTTGCTTCCCCCAAATTGCCACCCCTACTTCTCCCCACCATCGCATTTGACACTGTTCCTGTGCTATCAACATTGTTTGTCTGAAAGCCTTTTAATCAGCTGTGGGTGAAGTTGGAGAGGAGCACTCGGGCTCTTCCAGCTCTACCACCTCCCATGTTAGTTGCCAAGGGAACCATCTCACTGAGTCAACAATAAAAGACTCATCAAATTTGGTTGTTTTTTTTCATTTGCTTTGATGAGAGCCACTGAAATGTCCTCTTGCATCAGACCACATGTGCCAATCTCTTCTCCCATTTCTTCTCATATGATCTGAAAGCAATTTTTACTCATAAGGGATGAAAGAGGGAGGTTTGACAAGCTAGCGTTGTTAAAGTTAGCTGAGATCGATCCCATAGAAACAATATGTATTTGCTTTCTTTTTTTTTAAATTTTTTTTTCAACGTTTTTTATTTATTTTTGGGACAGAGAGAGACAGAGCATGAACGGGGGAGGGGCAGAGAGAGAGGGAGACACAGAATCGGAAACAGGCTCCAGGCTCTGAGCCATCAGCCCAGAGCCTGACGCGGGGCTCGAACTCACGGACCGTGAGATCGTGACCTGGCTGAAGTCGGACGCTTAACCGACTGCGCCACCCAGGCGCCCCTGTATTTGCTTTCTAAAAGGAAAAATTAAAATTTGATATTTAGATATTTGGACAGAATTTTTAGTTTTATGTCCTGTTTGATTGGAATGGGGTCGTATTTTATTTGTATTTTGTAGGTCTGTATTTTATTCTGACCAGTATTTTGAAACATCAATAAGGAAAATGGTGAGGCTGCCCTCTAAGGCAGGACAGAATCTAAGCTTCCTTTGTTTGCTTCTCTACTACTCTCGTCAACTGGCACAAATATAACTCTCAACAAATGTAGAGAATTTCTCACCAAAGGCTGCTGCCAACCTACAGAAGTTCTGTACTGTTTCAAAATATCCAGCCAAGTTACCGTCTGGAAAAATGTAGAGGCTGGTGAGGAAAAGTCTATGCAGGCTTTCTACTCAATATACCCTACCCTTACCTATTTTGAGTTGTAAACAATAAAGCTCCGTGAACACAGGAGAAGGAAATCCCTTTGAAGAGAAAGAATGATCCCAAGGCCCCTTGTGAGAGTTTGGGGTGAGAGAAAAATTTGTTATGCCTACCTACCCCCATTTTCAATCTTTTATGTGGAAAATATGAAGTTAAAATGGGCATTGCGGGGAATTTTCACTGGGAAAAATGAAAACAATGTTCTAGGATAGCCAAGCTGAACAGAAGGGCAGATAGAGTAGGGTCTGGAATGGGAAAAGCCAGCCCTACTCTTTTTACCTAGGTTTCTATGTGGTAGAAAGAAGGTTTCTATGTGCTTGCTTTTACTATGTTTTTGTACCAATTGAGACACCTCTTTCTGAGTCATTGCCCACCTTCTCAGTTGTGACTGTTTCTCAAATTTATTACTTGCATCTCATTTATTACTTGCATCAGCATCACCTGAGGCTCATAAGATAACTGCAGTGTCCTACTCAGGATTCCACATCAGCTGAATCAATCTAAGGATGGAAGCCGCACATCCATATGCTTAACAATTACCCCCAGGTGATTCTTATTTATACAACGTGTAAAGACTAATGCAAGAAAGTCTGTGGTAATGGTAAAAAGACTCCCCTAAAGGGAAGGGCACAGGGCAGTCTTCTGAGACCATAAGTTCTAAATATGGATGAGCTTTGGGATAGGAGGGTCCATAACATACCTAAAGATGTTTGAAATGTTTTGTGTGTAACTGTGTCTACATACATCTTTCTGGTGACGGGCTTTAGATCTTTAATCAGATCCCCCAAGGAGTCCATGACTTTCCCCAAATGTTCAGAGCCACTTGTTTGTGTCATGCTTGAGTTGATGTCTGGAATAGTGGCAACTATCTCCAAAATAAAATGTCTTGAATAACTTCCTCACCCACTCTCACTCCTTCCCTTTCCTACCCTGCAACACCCTCAACTTGGATATTGGAATTGTTCAGATTTAGCAAAGTCTCAATTACCAAGTCTATTTGGTTTGTAAACAAACAAAATGACACAGTATTATAATGGCTTTCTTTTTTGGACTACATGATTGCTTCAAACCAGAAAACGAAAGGTTAATTTTGTCCTCTGCCCACATTACAAAAACAAAATCAGTGTTGATGCAGTCACTCCACTTTACCAAAAACCAAAGTGGTTTCTGAGAAATCCCTCACCACTTTGAAGAGTGAACGATTGGAACACTCATGATTAGAGAAATCAGATTAATTGGCCCAGAGTGTGATGTGAGAATGTGTTCTTTAATGACGATGGCTGTGCAAAATGGATGCACACAGCGCTCATCCCAAATGGTGCAGAGAACTAAGGCCATGTTTCTCAAAGTGTGCTTAGAAAACCGCATGACCAGAGTCATCTTGGAAGCCTGTAAAGATGCCAATTCCCTATATCCACCCAGACTTTAAGAATCAGAATCATTAGCAGTGGGTCCAGAAAACTGGTAGTTAGAACAGGTATTGAGGAGATTGGTGACTATGAAACATTCTAAAATGTGAGAGTTTTCTTGGTAACATTTTTTCTGAGTCATCTTTACATGAGGATAAAAGTTATGGAACAGAGAAGCCAGTGTTATTGAACCCAGAACCTGAAGCATATCATCGGTAAGTAGCAAAATGGCACCCAGTCTCTACACACAGATTATAATCCTGTCCAGATGTTTATTTCAGAAGGCTGAGAATTGAAAAATGATTGCATAATCATAAAAATTCTTCCCTGGACACAATTAAGAAGCTTATTACACCATTGTGTTTAGTGGATGTCTTAAAACTTCATTATTCTACATTTGAAAAATCCCAATGAGTTATCTTCTCCACTCAATCAATAGGACTCAACTTAAGTATGAAAGGACAAATTTTAAAATTATAGGGCAATTCATATCCCACCTCTAAGACTCTCTGATAAAGGATGTTTAGAACTGAGCCTGACCATCCCCTGGCTTAGGAAGACTTGGGGGAAGGGGAAGGGCCTCACATATTTGGTTTACTGCTTTCAGAAGGGTGTGTCTGTGAGACCAGGGAATCCATTTCCATTTTGGTCAGTCCCAAGAGAAACAAAATATTCCTTTTTATTCTTTTCCTTTTATTAGTCTCTGAAATTGTCACTGCTTAGAGCTCAGGCTCAGATGATTCTTGATATTCATTGTTTCCACACCAAAGCATTTCTAAGGAAGTTGGGAATAGATCTATAGCCATAAATAACATAATTCATTTGTCATCAGGTAATTATTAAGAATATTTGCTATGTCTTATTGTCTATTTTTGCTCTCTCCCAATGTCTATGCAAAAGAGAGACCTACCTTCTGGAAACAAAGTCAGTTGTGTTTTAACATTACCTTCTTTTTTGAAAAGAGAAAAAGAATGCTAAAGCAAGGCACTAAATTTACTTGGAGGTGTAGATGCAAACTGATGTCAGAGAGTTGTATACACCCCTGCCTGCTGCCATAAACTTCTGTGATATGAATTGCATAGTAGGGTTTGCTGAAAGACCTTTTCACTAGTCTTCCCAACCAAGTTAATGAGGTCACCTACACTGCTCCCAGGAAGATCTGAGTTATTAGAACTGATACGGGCAGCAACTCCTGGCTTGTTATTTATTGTTGACAGAATAGTGTCCCCCCCCCCCCCCCACCCCCTGCCCACATCCTAATCCACAGAGTCTGTGAATCTATTACTTTATATGGCAGGGAAATTAATGTTGCAGGTAGAATTAAGTTTCCTAACAGCTGATGTTAAGAAAGGGAGATTATCCTAAATTATTCAGATGAGCCCAATGTAAACAGAAGGTTCCTTAAAAGTGGAAGAGGGAGACAAAAGAGTCAGTGTGAGGATATTCAATGTGAGGACTTGACAGACAGGTCATTGCTGGCTTTGAAGATGGAAAGGGGCAATAAGCCAAGGAATGTCGGCAGCTTCTAGAAGATGGAGAAGGTAAGGAAATTAATTCTTTCCTAGAAGTTCCATAATGTAACACAGCCCTCCCAACACCTTGATTTCAGTCAGTGAGACTCACTTCAGATTTCTGACCTACAGAACTATGAGACAGGACATTTGTGTTGTGGTAAGCCGCTAAGGTTGTAGTAATGTATTACAGCAGCATTAGTAAACTAATACATCCATCTAAATATTTATATCTCTTTTAACTTCTCCCTTTCAGAACAAGTAAATTTTTAGTACTTTAAAAAGTAACCTGGACTTTTCTTCAAATGGAGGAACTTTGAGACAGTTTCCTGTTTCATTTTAATTATTTCTAACATCTGAGCAATGCTTGACCTTTTCTAGTTATATTAGACACTTATAATGATCATCATGATATAATCATAGAGAATCTTGAGGACTGAGAGGGCTTCAGCTTCTGGGGAGACAGTAATGTTCAAGTGTGAGCTAATGACTTTAGGAGCTCTAGATATCTTAGAGGAAAGTGGAGAATGGGATGGAAAAGATGTTCAGTCAGGAGAAAGTTCATCTTCTAGCTTCTGCTATGAAGAGAAACAGTTTCGACTGTTCACAGAATACAAAACTACTTAGCAATATTTAAATTTTGATGATGTGCAGATCTTCTCAGGCGTTATACACAGGATGGTAACCCTTATAGTTTTAACCTCTTATTCTGTTGCTTATTTCTAAGTAAAGAACCTAGCTAGGATTCTATTCTCTTCCACACCCACCAGATTTCCTTCTCAATTAATTACTGTTTGTGTTTAGAAGAGCTGGTTTAAGAACTGTTTTTTTTTTTTTCAGCACTATCTCCTACTGGCTTTAATAATCACCATATTCTCTACCCTAAAACAGCCAAATCCTATTTCTTTGAGAATGAAAATTCTTTTCATTTCCTTCATTCCATAAAAATGTAACATTTTAAGTACATTAAGCATTCTTTCTTTCCAACTCTGAAAATCAGCAAAACAACTTTTTGTAGGACTTAAGATTTTAGGATAGATCCCCAAACAACGTCTTTAAAATCTGGAGATGGTAACTAATGTATATGGAGTACCTAACATATGCCAGGTTCCCTACTAGGTAATTTCACACATTGCAAAATGTTGTGTATCCACCATCCGTATTAAAGTATCATGCAGAATAGTTTCACGGCCCTAAAAATGTCACCTATTCATCCCTCTCTCCCTCCCACTGAACCTCTGACACCAATGATCTTCTCACTTTCTCTATAGTTTTACCTGTTCCAAAATGTTGTATGGTTGGTATCATACAGTTTGAATCTTTCTCAGACTAACTTCTCTCACTTAGCAATATGCATTTAGGGCTCCTCCATGTCTTTTCATAATTGGTAGCTCATTTCTTTTTATCACTTAATAATTCTCCATTGTATGAGTAGCCTACAGTTTACTTATTCATTTACTTATTGAAGGATTTCTTGGTTGCTTCCAATTTTTGGCAATTATAAATAAAGCTACTATAAACATTCACGTGCAGGTTTTTGTGTCAGTGTAAGTTTTTAACTCATATGGGTAAATTCCAAGGAATGTGATTGATGGATATGATAAGCTTATATTTAGCCTTGTAAAAAACTGATAAACCATTTTCCAAAGTGTACCATTTCTGCATCACCATCAACAATGAATGAGAGTTACTGTTGCTCCATAGTCTCATCAGCATTTGGTGTTGCCGGTGTTTGAGATTTTTGCCATTCTAATAGAGGTATAGTAGTATCTCATTGTTGTTTTAATTTGCGATTCCCTAATGACATATGATTTTGAGCACCTTTTCAAGTTCTTGTTTGCCATCTGTGTAACTTCTTTGATAAGGGATCTCTTCTGATTCTTTCTTTGCCCATTTTATAATTGGATTTTTTGTTTTCTTCTTGTTGAGTTGAGTTCTTTGTATATTTTGATTTTTTTTAATGTTCATATACTTTTGAGGGCGAGAGAGAGAGACAGAGTGTGAGTGAGGGAGGGGAAGAGAGAGTGGGAGACACAGAATCTGATGCAGGCTCTAGGCTCTGAGCTGTCAGCACAGAGCCCGACATGGGGCTTGAAGTCATGAACCCTGAGATGATGATATGAGCCAAAGTCAGACGCTTAACCTAGTGAGCCACCCAGGTGTCCCTAAGGGTTCTTTGTGTAGTTTGGATGCCAGTCCTTTTAACAAATGCATGGTTTGCAAATATTATCTCCCAGTCTGTGGCTTGTCTTTATATTCTTTTGAGAGTGTCTTTCACAGAGCACAAGTCTTTAATTTATTGAAGTCCAACTTGCCAGTCTTCTTTTTCATGAAACATGCTCTTAGTGTTGTATCTAAAAAGCCATTACCAAAGCCTAGATCACCTAGATTTTCCCCAATTTTTCTTCCAAGAGTTTTATTGTTTTGCATTTTAACTTTAGGTCTATGATCCATTCTGAGTTAACTTTTGTGAAAGGTGTAAAGTTTATGTCTAGATTCACTTTTTGCATGTCAGTGACCGTTTGTTGAAAAGACTATCTTCACTACATTGTATTGCCTTTGCTCCTTTGTCAAAGAGCAGTTGACTATCCTTGTGTGGGTTTATTTCTGAGTTCTCTATTAGGTTCCTTTAATCCATTTTTCTATCCTTTCATCAATAATATACTTTCTTAACTAGAATCTTAGAATAATATGAAAAGAATGCTGTTATAATGTCCTTTATAGCAGGGCATGGGGATATCTTTGTTATATTGAGCAGATATTATTTCTTCACAAGTTAATTATTCTTCCTCTACAACATTGAAGTATGGCACAGGGCAATTGGTTCTGCTTAGTGTTGGTCTCTGCTGGGACATCTGGGTATCTCTTCCATCTTTTTCTTTCTATATCCTGAAGAAATCCACTGTGATTAGTTTGGATTAAAGACAATTAATTAGTCATTGAGTGGGTAGAGTTACAGATGAAGTTAAAAATAGAGAATTCAAAAGTGTGAGGTCTCATTTGAACTCCCTTTTCCACTAATACTGATATACTTTCTTATCTCACACTCTTCTAAGGAAGACATTTTGAATGCATATCTCCATATCACCCATGCATTTGGATAAATTCTTAGTCTCTTCATCTCCTCTCTACTTCAAGACCTTCCAAGAGTGGTAACATCAGAGGCTTTGTTTAGAGGTTAAATAGGTTAAGCAGGATTCTTTGCTACTTCATTCAAATAAGTTGTGGCTAGCCACAATTAGATAAAGCATTTCTCCACAAAAATTAGTGCAGCTCTCCAGAAAGTGCATTGGCATTTGGAACCAACGTATCTGCTAGCAACAAAGTGTAACATTTTTCTTGCTTTGTTTTCTGGGTGATGAGCTTGAGGTAAGTAAGGCATTGGTAGTTTGAAGAATAATTTAGCAATTTCTGGGATTCTCAGACAAATTCCATAATATCTTCAAAATTGCATACAAACAAGTATAATTGCTAATGAGAGCATAACTTTCTACTTTGATGCAATTTAAGTATAAAATTAAAACTCTGTGGAGTACCTGGGTGGCTCAGTCTGTTAAAAAGCTCAGGTCATAATCTCATGGTTCATGAGTTCGAGCCCCATGTCAGGCTTTGTGCTGACAGCTCAGAGCCTGGAGCCTGCTTCAGATTCTGCGTTTCCATCTCTGTCGGTCCCTCCCCAGCTCACGCTCTGTCTTTCTCTCTCTCAAAAATAAATTTAAAAACATTTAAAAACATTTTTTTAAATAAACAAAATTAAAACTTTGTCAGTTTGGTCCATCTTACATTCTCTATAAACTAAAATGAAGTCCAGATTACTTGTGCTGGTTTAGATAAGTAGCCAAATTGATAGATTATATTTATGGTGGTTTTTCACCATTTAAAAGGATAAGGTAAAAAAATAAAATAAAATAAAAGGATAAGGTATAATTTTGACTTTTATTTTTTTTTTAATTTTTTTAACGTTTATTTATTTTTGAGACAGAGAGAGACAGAGTATGAACAGGGGACGGGCAGAGAGAGAGGGAGACACAGAATCTGAAACAGGCTCCAGGCTCTGAGCTGTCAGCACAGAGCCCGACGCGGGGCTCGAACTCACGGACCGTGAGATCATGACCTGAGCCGAAGTCGGACGCTTAACCGACCAAGCCACCCAGGCGCCCCTAATTTTGACTTTTAAAACACATAGCAGTTAAGGTTCTTCCTTGTGGGTCCCCTATATATCAGCTGCTATGCAGACAACTTTCTCTGACTTTAAAGGGCCACCTAATAAGTGTTTGGCTTCCTTATCTTTTGTTTTAAAAAAAGGGAACATTTCAGGTTACACATTGATTCTCTTTTGCTTAACTCATCAAACACTTCCTGAATATTTATTATATACCAGGAAATACACCAAGTGATGGGAGAACACAGATGAGTGAGAGGCAGTCCCTTTCCCAAAAGAATTTACAGCCTATAGAAAAAAATTACCTTAGAGTGTGATTTCAAGGAAGGTCTCTTTCTGTGTCTTCAATACATTAAACAGGTAGATCTTAATTACCAAGCATAATCCATTTTATCTCCAACTGAGAAGTTTAATCAAACATACTTAATGTGTCTTGTAGTCTCCCCTTGTTTAAAAAAATAAACCTTCAAAATAAATCTTTCAAAAACAGAGACTAGTTTTCTATTCACACATTTATTTACATGGACAGCTATGTAGTCTCAGGGTTTTTCTTGAGGTTGGTGCTGTTATTAAAGGGCCATGGCTCATAGGTCAACTGGATTTTGGGTTTGGTAGAATGGTTTGGTGAAAGTTGTAACTTCCCTGGGTAGAGAGTCTTAGGTTATGATGAAAGCAGGAAGAAATCATGAATGTGGATGGGATTAAGAAGGTTAAATAAGTGCATTCCTCACTTGATTAGTTTCTAAACCCTTGCAAGCTTGAAACCAATGAAAAGGAAGTATTCCCTGCAGACATAAATTATTCCAATGAAAGAAGTTGGAGGAAAAAAATGAAAACAAATCCCCTCAAGAGCACTGTGTTGGTGCTATAAGAAGGACACAATTTAAAAAGAATATTTGGTGTATAACACCCAAGAGGTTAATATATCAAATATTCTACATTGGTTGAAACCATAAAAGTAATAAAATTAAGATCTATATCTGCTGAATGCTTTAAAGAACTCTTTATTCACCTTTGACCAAAAACGTGCAAATGAGTTCAACTAATGAAAATCCAAGAGAAAAAGGACATGAAACCATTTGTGTAGGAGAGCCAGAAAAGTGCAGACAGTGAGAAGAGCCAAGGAAAAAATACTGACAATGATTTAAAAATAGGAACAAACAGCGATAAGTGAAAGAAACATCACTCAAGGCATGAACTATGAGGACACCCAACACTCCTGTGCAGCTGCTCGGGTCTCTTTTCGAAACGTGAGCCAAAATAACTCAGGGAGCTATTCTTGCCTTTAAATGGGGAACACAACCCTGGCAAATTATGAGGATGCTCAGTGTTAACACTGCTGGGGAATTTCAAATAGGCTAGAGCCTGCCTGAAAATTCCAGATGCTAACATTTGCACATATGTTTTCAGGTCAGAAGTATGTAATGCAAGCGTTCATGATTTGTTTTTATGTTCATCTTTGTATAATTCATAATTTAAAATTTTAAGTCCCTTGCACAGCTACTGAATTATTTTGTCTCGAAAGGCATATGGGCTATTTATCATTCCCCATTTATCATGTTCATTTCTTGTTTCAAATATGAATCTCGTTTATAAGTAGAAAGAGACTCCATTTACTGAGCACTTACTGTTGGCAGACCCTGTAATCCATGTAGAAGACTGAGCAGAATGTAGGATTTCTGGGC
Source organism: Neofelis nebulosa (assembly GCF_028018385.1). Classification (NCBI taxonomy): domain Eukaryota; kingdom Metazoa; phylum Chordata; class Mammalia; order Carnivora; family Felidae; genus Neofelis; species Neofelis nebulosa. The sequence continues at coordinate 34,376,328 of NC_080782.1, read as the reverse complement.
CCTTAATGTGTTTTGGAAAGAGATAAGATTATAATGTAATGGGTTCAGAACTGAAGCTTCGGTCTTGCTCCTTTGTCTCATTAGGAATATTTTTCACCCTTCTCCCTAAAGATTATCTAACCTTTCATGGTTTTATATTCTTCAGTGGTCTAAGTATAGGTAAGGAAACAGGTCCAGAGGAGTGAAGTGACCTGCTCAAGGTCACAGAGGTAGTGAGGAGTAGAATTTTAGGGCCAGATCACAATTCTCAAGACAATGTTTATTCCCATATTTCCCAGGGCCTCTCTAGAGATGGTTTTCTAATTCAGAAAAGATTAAAAAGCATTGAGTCTTTTACAAAGCTCTTTCTCATTGAAATCTTTCTCTTTGCCTTAAAGAAATGGCAAATTGGACCTAGGGAATTTGAGCTTGAGATTTTTTCATGGTATTTTTTGTTCATTTGTTTTATTTGTGTTGGAGAATACGTGATGCTGGTTCAGGAACCATTTTCAGACTCCAGAGGTAGCATTGCTGACTTGGAATTATGATATTCGTTTCTCACAGCAGAATTCTGGTATGCCAAATATTTCTTCTTCCCTTTGATACCTGCTTGTTTGGTTTGGTTTTTATCTCAAAGTAGTCATTTCATGAGGAGAATTCTGCCTCAAAAGCTAACAAAGAAGTCAAACTTCCTAAATTGTGAGAGGGTGGAAGACACCCCAGAATCAACTGCTTATCTAAATCCATTAAACTGCCAATTCTTTTAACAAATGTAGGTGGGTAAAACAACTCCTTAGTAACCAGGAATTGTATTTTCAGACAGCCACTGCATTCACGTCACAGAAATAGAGGAACATCTTCTCAAACAGTGTTCTAATGTTGTGGACAATAGCAGAAGATTCCATTTTGGCTCAAGAGAGGTTATTTGTTGACACGCCAGAAGTATCTTACCAGTAGCTAGTTTTAGCTAGTAAGCTTTCTCATAGTGTGAATCCTCTCAGGAGAAAACAACAACAACAACAACAACAACAACAACAACAACAACAAAAGTATGATGACGTTCCAGAGTAAAACCTTAAGTGAAAATAAGAAAATGAAATCTTTTAGGATTTCTCTGCCTCTAAAACTTAGCTGTGTTTACAACCATTCTGGGTATTCTGTCTAGACCTACGAGCAGTAAAGGATAACATGGGTTTCAGGACATCCCAGACTTCCTTATCAGTCATACACTAGGGCAAACTTTATTGAAGATGTAGCTACTGTTTTCCAAAAGCTAATCAAAAAGTCTGGGGATAAAACTCTCAGACTTAATCTTACACATAGCCCTCTCTTCCCACTGCATAAACACACCCGCATGCTCTTTCTTTCATCATCTTCACATTCAACAAATACACTTGTTGCCCAGGTGAAACAATCTTCCCCTCCTGGTCTGGAATCAAGGCTGCAAGCTGTCCTCTCTGGAGTGGTGGCACCCAATACTGGCCTAAATGTGCTTCTGACCAAATTGGTTCTGTTATCACAGTAATATTTGCACATAGTGTCCTTTCTTTTTTTGGGAAGTGTCCTTCCCAAATCTGGCTTTTAAAATCTCAGACAGTGCCACTTAGTTATAATGAAACTACTATGATGCTATCATAAAGCCAACCAGCTTATGGTATTGGCTGTTTCAAAGCATTATTGGCTACAGAGGTAAATTGATAGGAAAACTCTAAGGGAAAAGGGGGATACTTCTACCAAATGAAGACAGGCTGAAATGTTAAGGGCAGATAATCCTAATGTTTATCATATGAAATAGTGCTGTTACCATTGCTAATTTGGTACCCCAGCCAATGAACACTCAGTGACTCCTGCCAGGCAGTGTTAAATTTAATCGAAGTTGAAGGGACCTTTTCTGAGAATCGAGACTATGAAGTACATCTTTGTGGGTTTTTAAAAATATTTTTAAATGTTTATTTATTTTTGAGAGAGAGAGAGAGAGAGAGAGAGAGAGAGAGAGAGAATGAGCAGGGGAGGGGCAGAGAGAGAGGGTGACACAGAATCCAAAGCAGGCTCCAGGCCCTGAGCTGTCAGCACAAAGCCCAACGCAGGGCTTGAAGTCATAAACTGCGAGATCATGACCTGAGCCAAAGTCGCATGCTTAACTGACTGAGCCACCCAGGCACCCCTGAAGTACATCTTTGTATTTCCAGGACATAGTAGGTGGAAGGCATAGCTATATATATTCTAAGATGCCATTGATTTCAAATGCACCATTATTTTATATATCATTAAGGAATAAAAAATGCTGCCAATTAAATCAATGGTTTTATTCTTAGTGAAAGAGCTGTCTGAGGTTTAGATTTTTAACTCATTGCTCACATCAAAAAAAAAGTCAGTTGGCTAAGATATTCCTAAAACTTCATAAACTAGAAGGTGCACACTTATTTCAGAAATGTTAAAATATGGAAAAGATGTGCACTTTAGAATGTACAGAAAATGACAGATGGTGCTCAATATTCCATATTTGTTGTTGCTGCTGACAATGGTAATCATCATATACACGACTGTGATCAGTACACACTCAGCCCCAAGTGACATTTTCCATTAGGTTAACTATTCTACTACTGTCCATCTATGACAACTGACTAGAATCTATATGAGGACCGTGACTGTGTCTGGTTTTCACATCATTGTCTCTGGTCTGTAGCTGAGAGTTCTGTAAATATTAGTTGCATGTTAATAGGATGAGTAAACGAAGGATGATGATGATGGAGTGCCAGTCATATACAGAAGAGGAGCCGAGGAATTTTTAAATGAGATTTAAAACTCATTAAAACTTGAGACATATATTCTCTGGAAGGTCAGGAAGTTAGCTCCAATAAAGCCACTTCTAAATTGCAATAGTAAAAAACTTTTTGAAGTGCAGATATTTAATTGAGATGGAAGGACTCATGACCCAGCTTAATGTATTAAATAATGTACAAAGCTGCAGGCTGAAGTCATGACCATGACCTACCAAGACAAAGTTTATTTATGCACCCTCATTGGTGAAAAGCATAGCTGAAAGTAAATAAGAAACCTGATTTTCACATGTGATAGCATCAAAAAAAGACTTGAGTCCTATGTGTGAATGTTTATATGGTAAAACCTTAGATTGCGAGTAACTTGTCCTGCAAGTGTTCCACGAGATGATCAAATGTTTCTAATAAATTTTAACTTGATAAATGAGCAATGTCTTGCAATATGAGTAGTACGTGATGCCACATGTCACATGATCACAACTGAGCCAATTTCTTGAAATTTGGTTCTTGAAATTGACATTGATATACGTGTGCTTTGGATTACAAGCATGTTTCTGGAACCAATTATGTTTGAAAACCAAGGTTTTACTGTATATGTATTAGTGTATCAGATTTTTGCTTAAAAACACAACTGTAAACTATTTTATATGGAAAATGTTTTTACACAATATCAAAATTAAAGTTCATAACTCATCTTGGAAAAGCCCAATCAGTGGGATCCATGCTTCAGCATTTATTAAAATTTCTGTGAGAGCAGAGACTTTGTCTTTCTTGGCCATATCCCCAGCACCTACAACGTTTCACAAATAGTAAGTGCTCAATATACATCTATTGAATACATGAACTAATAAGTTTTGACTATGTGTAAACCCTTTCTGCCATTCATTTAATGGTAAAATGACATTAATGAAGGATTCCTGGTGCTTAATGCCTGATATAAAGATGACTTAGGAAGCCTGAGTTTGAATCCCGTTTTTGCTTCTGGTTCATACTCACACAAATCACACAATGTCTCTGGGCTTCTGTTTCTTCACCTGGAAGGCAGAATTGGTTACAGAGTAGTCTTTCTCAAATTTAAGTAATAGATAGACCCTGTGTTAGACATGATAGGCTAAGTTATGCAGCAATAGTAAATTGATCTCCAAATCCCACAATGAGATTTTGTTTCACATTCATATTCCATGACCCTTAGGGATTTCCAGGGGTCTCTGTTCCATCTAGTCACTTAAAGATGTAGGATAATAAAGGCTCCATCATCTCATAGACTCACCAACTGGAACATGTAGCATTCCAAATGACCGCAGCAGGAAAAAGGATTAGAAATTGTGCACTTCATTGGCTAGAAATAGTCATATAGACCAGCTTAACTGAGAGAAGAAATAATGTGAAAGTTTTTGGTGTCTTGGACCCATTATTGGGCTGGTGAACACATCTGCAAGCTACTGTAAGTGTTGGTTGCTAAACGTTCAGGGTTGCACCCTTTCTCTTTAGAATTATCCCCAGCTAAGTGGAACCATCTTGCCTGGGAAGCTTTCCCCATTTCCCAGGGATAGCACACAAAGACTGACTGACATACTGTATACTGCCAGGCCCTTTGCCTCAAAGTAACCACCTCTGTGGTGAACATCAGGCTTCAGAGCTTACTGAGATGAGGCTGAAGATAGACTCCTTCTGAGCCCTATACCTTGGTTAGTTTATTTTCCTCCAATCCTTTCTAGTTTCCCTCATTCCAACTTCTCAGAGTACTCTCTCAGTAATTCACTTGCATACAATCTTTACCTCAGACTCTGCTTCTAGAGAACCCAACCTAACAGAGTTTGTACCACTATTGGTTCTAGGAAGCTTGCTCAACAATGGGATTCTGAGGTAAGATCATTCAAAGCTGTATAGCAATTAATACACAGCATTAGTGGCAAGTAGAGTATTACTAGGTCCCAGCATGCTGTAGCAGCCCAGTCACTAAGTGTGTCACCTGTAGTGAACTGAAGTGGAATACAGGTAGAATGGGATACACTGACAGATTCAGTGCCTTTGGCTTTTGAGAGTTACAGAGGAAAGAGTAGCTATAAGGACTTTGGAATTGTTTGAATGATGCTAAGTGCCATTAATGCATTGAAGAGAGAAAATGGAAGGCTCAGATCTATTAATTATCGATATAAAGCAAAATGTGACAATTAGAGCCTCTTTGGCAGTATTTAAAGGTACTTTCATCTTTTCAGCTAAGAGTAGACAGAGCTAAATAGTAGACACAATACTTATTGTAAGAGTGGCAGGACATTAAAAAAAAATCTGAATTCTCTGCCTGGGCAGGTCTATTTATCTGCCAAAGCATTATTTTCCATGCCCACCAGAAAGGGAGGAATCCAAAAGAGATTCTATTTATTGCTGGTAGTGGAGGAAAAAGCCTGAGCTTGGTTCACAGGTAGATTGGCTTGGTATGTGGGTTCCAGTTGAAAACGTACTGCTATTGACCCACACTCCACTTAGGGATGGCCCTGAAAGACTGATGAGTGTCTTCCACTGGGAGGAAATCCTCCATCGGGAGGAAGTGCAAACAGTGCATCTGATCATCTACTTTAAGAGTCACAAAGAAGCAGTCTATGATAAGGGTAAGAATTGACTGCATGAGGGGCGCCTGGGTGGCGCAGTCGGTTAAGCGTCCGACTTCAGCCAGGTCACGATCTCGCGGTCCGTTAGTTCGAGCCCCGCGTCAGGCTCTGGGCTGATGGCTCGGAGCCTGGAGCCTGTTTCCGATTCTGTGTCTCCCTCTCTCTCTGCCCCTCCCCCGTTCATGCTCTGTCTCTCTCTGTCCCAAAAATAAATAAAAAACGTTGAAAAAAAAATTTAAAAAAAAAAAAAAAAAAAAAGAATTGACTGCATGATAAATGGTTTCTCTGGTGAGTTTGAAGCCTGGAAGGAGTAAGATTAGATTAGGGACACGGAAGAAGCATTTGGATGGAGCTGGAGAGTGAGTACAGCATACCAACAATATTTGCAACATAAATCAGTGCCTGCAAGACAGTGTCCACCATGGAAGAAGAACTAAGTAACAAAGTCAACAGGGTGATTCGGCCAATAGACAGCAACCAGCATCTATTGTTGGCTGACTCAACACTTATGCAATGCGCTCTAGAACAGAGAAGAAATGGTGGAGGAGATGAAGACCATGTGAGGGCCTGATCCGCACACATTCCGTTTCATGAAAGCTGATCAACTGCTGCCACCACTGAGTGTCCAATATGCCAGCAACAGATAACACTAATACAGTATCATCCTTCAAAGAGACCAGTTATTTGGTGGCAAAATGATTACATCAAGCCCCTTCCACATTACAGGGGCTCCATTTCATCTGGACTGTCAATCAACTCTAGTCTCTGCCTATGGCACCCAACTAGCACCACTCCAGAGTGTCTGATCTAAGCCTCCAAATCCACTTAGCATTGCTAGGGACCAGGAGACAAACTTTATGGCAAAAGATGCGTAGTGGTGGAACATAGCCATCATATCTATTTATTGATATCACCATATACTGGATCATCTAGAAGCTGCTGACTTAATAGAGTAGTAGAAAGTCCTCTTGAGGGCTGTTGAAGTTCTACCTTGATGAAGACACTTTACAAGGATGGAGAGCTCTTCCTCAGGATGCAGTGCATACCCTAAAACAATTGACAATGATAGTGCTATGTCACCAGTAAGTAGAATGCAAAGTCTGGAAATGAATGAATAAAAATACAGGGAGGGACCCATTCATCATCACTCCCAGACACCTATTCAGGGAATTTGTGTTTCCCTATTCCTGTAATTTTAGGCTATGTGGGTCCTGGTCCCTAGAGCGGGTGGGGAGGCCTCCACCAGGAAATCAGGGAGAATCCCAATAAACTTAAAGCTATGACTAACTCCTAGCTACTTTTAGCTCCTTAAGCCAGTAGCAGACCATCAAACATGATGACCCTATTCATCATGAAGAAATAAAGTACTACTAGCCAATGCAAGCAGGGTGATTTGCTGGGTTGTCTCTTTGTATTTCCATGACCAATTTTACTGTAACAAGCAAGTCTAACAACCACAGGCTGATAAAAGCATGGTAGCTGAGGTATAAGATGTCACAAGGCAAGTCCAGAAGAGGTGCTAGCCAAGGAAGAGGCGTTCTAGATAGCACAGTGGTAGAGGAGAAAGGATAAAAAGTATCTTGGGATCAATTGCACCAGGAGGAGCTATAGTTTATCTAAATAAACTTCTTGTAAGTTTTCCCAAAACACCAACCATTTAGGACCCTGGAAAAGCTGTACCCAGACGAAGCCAGCTTAACTTGAGAAGCAAGTGTATCTGAGAATTATAAGGCAGGTACTATAGGAGGCCTCATGATTGCTCTGCCCAGATTCACTCTACTGGGCTGGAATAACCATCCCCTGGCTCTCATGCCTTAGCAGTCATTAGTGGCTCACAGCTATTTCCCTCCTCCAAATAGGAGCCATTATAATAACTCCAGGGGGCAGCAACCCATGGTGACACTGGACAAGCTGGTGAAATTCATGCTCCATTGCTTGCAGTGGAACCAGACTTTTTCCAGCTGGTCTCCAGCTGAGACCACATCCTTTCTTAGTTACTCCCTCTGTCCTATCCTTCTCTCACTATCCACCCCCACCCTCTTCTGAAATCACTTCCTCAATAAATCATCGTATAAGAATCCCAGTCCCTAGCTCTGCTTCTAGGAAACCCCATCTAAGATAAGGAACAAATGGATCATTTGGCAGACAATCATCTCTCAGCCACAGATGACTTTAAAAGGAAAACATTTCTTCCAGATTCTTGTTGACCAAAATCACCTTTGTTTTAATATTAATAAAATATGCTCAAAGGTAAAGGTACTTGTAGATTCCTTATGTGGCTAGCTCTAACAAAACTATAAAAGCAGGATAAACTTGCCAATTAGATTAACCAAAGCAAAAATGAAATGTAAATTTACAACGTTAACATAATGTGACAATTTTTTTTTGTGAGGCCAATTTGCCAATGTTGTTTTTAAAAGCAGAAAGATAGTAGCCCCAGACTTGATTCTATATTTAGTCTGTTCCTGTATTTTAAACTACACAATACAAATTCAGAGCATGTCATTGTTATTATTGTTTAAGTATGTTCTGCAAAACATCATTAATAACTTCCAGGCTTTTTTGCTAATTCAGAACAATCAGCTCTCTTTCTAAACTAAAAGCCAGCTAGCAAACAATCCTTTAGTGGCAATTGTAATAAATTCTCCCTTGATGACTTGTTAACGGGTTCATTCTTACTTACAAGGTAATGGTCAGAATAAAATGGTTCAGGCTCTTTTGAATTTGGTATATCTTTTCTGTGTGCCTCATGAAGATTCAATGCATCTACCACTTTATCAATTTGATCTGCTATGCCACATCCATTCATGGGGTGCCCCATGACACCAGTTGAGCTTTCTGTGGTGGGAGTAATACCAGAAACATAAAGGTAAATATGATCACTAAAATTAGGAAGCTATATTGAAGGCCCTCTCATAATCCCAAATGTGCATATGTTACATTAGAGACTGTCAACAAACTGAAAATAAACCGTTGAAAATTTCTGTTAAAGAATTAATATCCCCCTGCTGATAACACTATACATACCACCCCCTCAGCATGTATGCTTTACTTTGGGAAGTAATACTCTAAAAGAACCATGAAATCCTTCCTACTGTAAAATTATATAAATTTTGCCCATCTCAAAAGCTGCCATAAACTGGGACGGTTCATCTCAGAACAAAACAAAATGGTAGCCATTAGAATATGCTGCCTTTGCATGCCCACTGGAAGACACTGACTTTGCTTTGTAATGAGTTGAAACAATTACTGGTTTTCTCTCACAGTAGTGCTTTGACTTTAGGAGACCTCTTCTCAATTGGATTTTAAGGTTTTATTTTCCTTTAAAGTAGTAAAGATTTATGGATGAGATGAAATCATGGTTAAAAATGGTAAAAAAAAAATTTATTTATTTAAAAGAATGCATACTTTGAGCTCCTTAAATTTCAGTGGCACCAATTCATATTAATTAGCAAGAAAAATAAAGAATAAAAATATCTTCTCCATCTCAAGTGGCTCTGTGAATGGTTGACTTGGATATAAATGCATTGGCTATATCTAACCTCTCATTTGTCATCTCAGAGACAGAATATTTATTTTAAAAAACTGTTTTTAGAGGTCTATTAAAAGTTTATGACATTTTGAAACTACATTAGGCATTTAGAGTCAATTTTCTTTTCAAAGCTAACTCCAAAATAGCATTACAAGAAGTGATTTACAGAAAAGATTAGTCACCAGTATATAAGGTGCCACCCTTTAGGTCTGGCTAAATTGAATTATTGCAATATGACCCAAGAGACCCTTATAAAATTATCTCAGTTATCTGGTATCTTAGGGGAATAGAAATTCTGAATTAGAGAATTTTCTAGGACAGAGAAACTCAGCTTTTCTGCTGTGGTTAATAATAGAGAAAATTTGTAGTCCTGCAGATCTAGGTTCATATCCCCTCTTCTCTGCCTTGTTACTATCTGTGTAATTTTGTCACCATCATCTACAAAGCAAGAGTAAAATATTGAGCTTTCCTAGGATGACAAAGTATATAAACAACTTGGAATTGCTTCTTGGCACACAAAGAATCTAGAAATTTATATGCACTTTTCATTTCCTCATTTTGAGGTAAATTTTTAATGTTTTTTTTATTATTATTTATTTTTGAGAGAGACAGAGTGTGCGTGGGGAAGGGGCAGAGAGGGAGAGAGACACAGAATCCAAAGCAGGCTCCAGGCTCTGGAGCTGTCATCACAGAGCCTGACTCAGAGCTCAAACCCACAAACCAAGAGATCATAATCTGAGCTGAAGTCGGACACTCAACCGACTGAGCCAGCAAGGGGCCCCTTGAGGTAATTTTTAAATTCACTGTGCCTGGTTCTTCCTCAAGCCCCTTTTTATGTACTTCTCCACCCTTACCCCATTCTTGCCCCGACTCCTCCTCCCTGGAATTGCTTTCAAAAGGTAGTATTAATTACAATTTATACTTTTTAGGCCTTTCCTCACTTGACTTCTTTGTAGCATTAATGCTAGTGACCATGTATTTCCTTCTTAGAAAATTCTCTCTTGGTTTCCACAACACAATCTTGGATTTCTTCTAACTCTTAATGGCTTTTCCACAGCCCTCCTTGCTCATCACTTATCTAGGGTGTTTCCAACACCAACAACCAATTCTCCAATTCTCCAAACACCAACTGGGTGTCCAATGATCAATTAAATTCTGACACTCACTACCTGAGGAAGAAACAGATTCCACAGGTTTAAGGATTCAGTCATACATACATACATACATACATACATACATAACATACATAAATACCCTCACTTCAAAAACCAATTGTAAGTCCCTGGGCAACCTGTACTTCTGACTTCTTCCCTTGAAAAAAAGAGGTAAGCAGAAATTGAGTAGATAGCAAAAAAACTGTCACCAGTTAAAGAGGCATATAATAAGAAATATACTTCTCTGAGGAGAGCACCTGTAGCAGAAAAAAGAAATGACCCGAAAGGCCCAAAGACATAGCAATAAGCACAGAAAAATTTGACATAAGCAAGCAAAAGGACTTCAGCTTATCTATTTAAAGGCAAATTAAGAAAATAATTTATATTCACAATGCTAAGGACAGTAAGGAAAGGTAAAAATCATTTGTATTTCCTTAAATATTTCTCTATTTGATATATCCAATTTAAGTGTATTATTTTTTCAGTGTGCGTGATTAGCTCTAAAAATATTTTAAAAATATTTTAGAGTACCTACTATAGGGAAAAATTGTGAAAAAGATCAAAAGCATTACTGGCTTTCCTGTGTAGCACTTACTTCTCTGTTACCTCAGCCTATTGCTTAGCCTTTGAGCTATTTTACAACCAAGTTGTAGAAATCTAACAGTAATGCAAAATGATGCTTGTTCATAGGAATGCAAATTGTGCCTGGTGAAATGCAATCAATTATTTCCCTGTGGATATTAGCTAGTGTCTTCAGTTTTGGATCTATTTGAAAATTCTTTTCAGGTCTTGATGCCTAGATATTTGCTGCACTTCAGATTCTTCTTCAAATCAGTTGTACCACCTATTGATTCCTTCATTATTTAAAAATAAAATTCATCTTTTATACCACATGTGTCAGGAAGTGTTGTAGTTCATGGAGCTTACTCTTTTTATCACATTTGTTGTTTTAATAAAGAGTTCTATGATTTTGAGAAGTCTGAGTAAAAACAACAACAACATGTTATCTCTTTAATTAGGTGGTTTGATTTATGGCAGCCTGTCATGTGACTAGAAATCTAACAAGTAAATATCATCCCAACTTCCAATTCACTTAATATTTAAAGTTTATGAATCTTTCATAATTGGGCTCAAAAATCAAACTCTCAGATAGTCCTCAGAAAGTATACCTTTCATTCTCTTGTGGGCAATATATTCTTAAAAAGTTGGGTTTTAGTAAATATTATCTGTAAAAGATTTGCTGCGTTAAGTTCACGTACATCTCTAGGTACCTTAAATTTGGGGCCAAGATTGGAACTACGTCAGGCTATCGGACAATTATGCCTATGTCACATTTCCCTCACTCACGAAACTGCTTACTGAATTATACTTTGGTTTTAGGCCTTTGCCTACATGGACATATAAGAAATACAAAATTTACTTTTGTATTTACTGGGAAAGTGTTGAAGACATTGTTTACAATGTCACAATGTCCACAAAATGAAGAAAGCCACTGAATTGGTCAGTCTAAAGAAACATAGTATTCTCCTAAAGCACAGTTTTATTTTTATTTGGGGACATGATAAAATTTATTTTGACTTTGTTTTTTCTGTGCATTAATTCCTAGAAAGCTAGAAGCAATATTTCTGGCTTACATAGAAAGATGCACAGGACATTTTTTCACAAATATTATATACTAATCTTATTATTATCAGCATCATCTTTTTCATTATCCTCTACTTCCCTGTCCCCTCAATTTCTTCACATACTTATTAGTCTGTATGAATAAACTATTATTTAATGAATATTTATAGCTGCCTCAAATCTATTTTTGGAACCATATACCACATATGTGTTATCATTGCTAATATTTATTGAGACTACTATGTGCTAAAAAATATGCTAAGCACTTTATAAGGGTTACCTCATTTAATTCTTACTACAGTCTTATAAATATTGTATTTATTTTTATATTGCAGATGAAGAAACGGAGACTCAAGAAATTGTCCAAGGCCACACAGCTGGTTAGGCCAAACAACTAGTAAACAGCTGAGCTGGGATTTGAAGCTGTTCTAACTGACTCAGAGGCTGTGTTAACAACCACATCATTATGTGCCTTTATATAAATACACCGTGTGTGTGTGTGTGTGTGTGTGTGTGTGTAAACAAATAACTAATTTTCTACTTAACCCAAACCTCTTTGGAACCAAGTTAGTCACTTCATGGCTCTTTAAGCCAAGAACTATATTTGAAATTATGCCAGCTTACTTTAATTAAGGGAAGGTTCACTGTGAAAATGCCTAGGAGAATATCAGGTATATAATAGACTCCCTATCTAAATACAAAAGTTCATTCCTCCTTTAGATAAGTTCATCTTAGGGGCACTTGCGTGGCTCAGTCAGTTGAGCATCTGGCTTCGACTCACTTCATGATCTACGGTTGGTGAGTTGAATCCCCATATTGCACCACCAGGTGCTTGGGATTCTCTCTCTGCCCCTCCCCCACTTGTATGCACTGTCTCTCTTTCTCTCATTCTCTCTTTCAAAATAAATAAAGAAACTTAAAAAAATTGATCTTAAGAGAATTAGTAGCCAATGTTGCCAAACATCAGTCCTTATCTGGAATGCAAGCCTCCCTATTCTTTCCCATGGGGAAAGAATATGAGTCCAACGACATCAGCCCACACCAACTCTTAGCCAAGTCATCCAACCTATCAGCCTTAGGATTCCATATGTAAAATGAAGGAAATATAAATACTCTCCTGGGCTTTTATGAGGATCATAAAGAGCAATTACATGACATAATTTTATAAGAAATAACATTTTATCATTATTGATCAATATTATTTTGCTCTTGGGTAGAAATCATGTGATTATCTTTAAGAAGAAATGGCTTTGTATACATGGTATATATGGAGGAAATGGAGCATTTCCTGATTGGAAGGTGTTATGATATTTGCTCCAGTAATTGTGGAAATATAACAACAATGTCACTCTCTAATACCATTTTAAAGTGTCATCCATTCCAAAAGAAGCAGTTCAATGATGTCTTAGTGATCCTTGGAACTTACAAGCTAGTGATCTGGATGTGTTTCCCATTTTCTAACTCACTGCCTTTATCTACTTTTCAAGAGGTTGAACATCCAATTCAACACCACCCTGCTTTCCATGTATACACATACCAAAATATTTATCATTAATGAGTAAGGACATTTTGATGATTGCCATCATGGATAAGGATACACTCCCCCTACAAAATAAAAGTATAGTGCTAGCAACTAACATTGATGTATTTTCAATTATGTCATGTTTTATGTTATTTGTTTACATGTCTGACACCCTCAGATTAGCAAGGATTTTGGGACTTTGATCCAGTTACTTCACTATCTTTAATATGTTTCCTCATTTGTGAAATAAGGAAGTTGAATTTTAAAATACTGAAATTTCCTGCAAGACTTGATACTCTATTACTCTATAAACTTAATTGGAACAATGTATTAGTTTTTCTGAATTAAAAAAAATACCATTCCTATTCTTCTTCAATATACTAAAGTACATTTCATCTTTGCACCAGGCTCCGTAAGGCAAAATTCTATTACATAATAGGAGATGCTCTCTTCCAGCAAAACCTGACAAAGTGTCAGAGGGAAAAAAACTAAGAAGGCCTGCTTTTCCATGTCATTTTATATTTAGACAAAATTCAATTTGAGTTCCTAAGAATACTAGATATAGCAGTGGAACAGATCATTTATTTTCTTTGTGCTTAGAGGCTCTTTTTCACACCTTTGGCCTTTCTGACTATTTAGATCATCCTTTCCAGACTGTGAAAGAGATGCCTTTTTTTTTTTTTTTTTTTTTGCAAAGAGTGTGTCCCAAGGGCCACATTTTCAAGCCACATCTACCTGAAGAACATGGCACTCTCTCCACCACACTAAGCAAGCCCCTTGGTTCTAAAATCTATTATCAGCTTCAGAACCTGGGGAAAAATGATTAGTTTTTAAATGGCTGTCCTATTCACACTCCATAAGCTTCTGACATCTATTTCTCTTAGAAATGGTTCCACGCCAATGACAGGAGAAAATGAACTTCAAACTAATGTAGTCAACCCTTACACTTATAAATCTCTTTTCATATTTCAGAGTTACAGGTCCTATTAAAGTGTGAAATTTGGAGACTGCTTTAACTCTTTCTTCATATAAGTAAAATTCTTAAGAAGGTAGATTGGCTGTGTATTGATTCAACAAATATTTATTGAATGTCTGATCTATGCTGAGCATTGTACTCGGTACTGGGGATGCAGAGATGAAAGAGAGCCTCCTTGAGTTTCCGGGAGGTCATACTCTAGTGAAGGATACAGGGAATTCCACAGGCATTACAATACATTGTCACACATATTGTGAGAGAGATAAGTATGGGCCAGTTGGGAAGCATACAAAAAAAAGGCACTTGAACAAAAAGAGTCTTACAAGCTTCTTAAGGAAGGGAGGTCTCTGAGCCTACTTTTCCAAAATGAGTAGGTATTAGCCAGACAAAAGGAGACAGAAATAGAGTAAGACAGGCAGAGAGAGTACAGAGGCACTGACAGGGAGAACAAAAAGAACTTGCAAGATTACAATAGCTTCAGATTCTTTGAACACCAAATTTCAAGTTGGGAAAGATGAAGTGAGAAAAGGAGTATTCCTTCCTCAGAGGAGAGCAAAGTCATTTGAACACAGTACTACAGATTATGAATAATGAGTTAAAAATCAACTGTATCACTATTCTAGAGCTTGAATATTTTCTAATCAACTGAGATAGGAGGACCTTTGGGGATTTTAAAAGGTAAGAGTAAAAATTGAAAACTGTTCTCAGAAATAGTCACAGTGTATGAATTTAATCAAGTTCCTCATAATTTGAATGTAAATTATAGGTTTTTCCTTTAATGGTGCCAAATACTCTATTTGCTTTGGAACTATCTGGAAATGGGACAGGATATGTACCCAGTGGCTACCAACTTGTGTGACCTTATGCCTGCTTCCCTTCACAAGAACCAACTCTCTCTCTCTGGCCATCTCTTGATCATTCACCCAATCCTCGGCTCCACAAATATCCTCATCTTAATAGGGTGGACAAGCTCTAATAACTTGGCTAGGCAAAAATTAAATCATGGATTTCAAGCTGTATTACAAAGCTGTAATCATCAAGACAGTATGGTACTGGCATAAGAACAGACACTCAGATCAATGGAACAGAATAGAGAACCCAGACACGGACCCACAAACGTATGGCCAACTAATCTTTGACAAAGCAGAAATGAATATTCAATGGAATAAAGACAGTCTCTTCAGCAAGTGGTGCTGGGAAAACTGGACAGTGACACGCAGAAGAATGAACCTGGACCACTTTTTTACACCATACACAAAAATAAACTCAAAATGGATGAAAGACCTAAACATAAGAAGCCATCAAAATCCTCGAGAAGAAAGCAGGAAAAAACCTTTTTGACCTTGGCCGCAGCAACTTCTTTCTCAACACATCTCCAGAGGCAAGGGAAACAAAAGCAAAAATGAACTACTGGGACCTCATTAAAATAAAAAGCTTCTGCACAGCGAAGGAAACAATCAGCAAAACTAAAAGGCAACCGACAGAATGGGAGAAGATATTTGCAAATGACATCAGATAAAGGGTTAGTATCCAAAATCTATAAAGAACTTATCAAACTCAACACCCAAAAAAACAAATAATCCAGTGAAGAAATGGGCAAAAGACATGAATAGACACTTCTCCAAAGAAGACATCCAGATGGCCAACCGACACATGAAAATCTGCTCAACATCACTCATCATCAGGGAAATACAAATCAAAACCACACTGAGATACTACCTCACGCCAGTCAGAGTGGCTAATATTAACAACTCAGGCAACAACAGATGTTGGCAAGGATGCGGAGAAAGAGGATCTCTTTTGCATTGTTGGTGGGAAGGCAAACTGGTGCAGCTACTCTGAAAAACAGTATGGAGGTTCCTCAAAACACTAAAAATAGAACTACCCTATGACCCAGCAATTGCACTATTAGCTATTTATCCAAGGGATACAGGTGTGCTGTTTCGAAGGGACACATGCACCCCCATGTTTATAGCAGCACTATCTACAATAGCCAAAGTATAGAAAGAGCCCAAATGTCCATCAACGGATGAATGGATAAAGAAGATTTGGTGTATACAATGGAGTATTCCTCGGCAATCAAAAAGAATGAAATCTTGCCATTTGCAACTACGTGGATGGAACTGGAAGAGTATTATGCTAAGTGAAATTAGTCAGAGAAAGACAAAAATCATATGACTTCACTCATATGAGGACTTTAAGAGACAAAACAGACGAACATAAGGGAAGGGAAGCAAAATAATATAAAAACAGGGAGGGAGACAAAACATAAGAGACTCTTAAATATGGAGAACAAACAAAGGGTTATTGGAGGGGGTGTGGAAGGGGGGATGGGCTAAATGGGTAAGGGGCATTAACGAATCTACTCCTGAAATCATTGTTGCACTATATGCTAACTAACTTGGATGTAAATTTTTTAAAAAATTAAATTAAAAACAATTAAATCAGTGATATCAAATATCAATGTTATTTTTTTTATACAATTAAATCAGTGATATCAAATATCAATGTTATTTCTTTTTATACCTAATGTTCACAAAATTATAACTAGTGTCACACATCAAAAGGAAGTTTTTGATTTTGTAAAGTGACACATAAGTTTATATGTAACAAAATATAGATGGAAAGCAAAAATAAATAAAACAAAAAGTAATAAGTGATGACTCCACAGATATAAAGACATATTGTAGAGCTATTATAATTAAAATAGCATCTTATTAACATAATAATATTAATGAAACTGAAAAGAAAGCTAAGATATAGATTTCAACAATATCATCAGGTCTCCTCCTGAGTCTTTTTCTCTTCTCTAGAATTAACTCATCCAGTTTGCAGTTTGCAGCTGTAAGTATCATTTACATACTGATGATTTCCAAATTTTAATTCAACTTAGGCATGATTTCTCTGTCCCAGACTTGAATATCCACTTGCCTACTGTATTAGCATTCTCCAGAGAAACAGAACCAATAGGAAATAGGTAGGTATGTAGGTAGGTAGGTAGATAGAGATTTATTATAAGGGATTGGCTCACACTATTACGGAGTCTGAGGAGTCCTACCATCTGACATTTGAGAGCTGGAAGCCCAAGGATACAAATCCAAAGGCCTGAGAACCAGAGGAGCCAGGGGTGTAAGGCCCAGTCCAAGTCCAAAGGCCTGAGAACTAGGAGGCCTATCATGTTAATGCTGGTACAAAGTCAAAGGCCCAATACCCAGGAGTGCCGCTGTCCTAGGGCAGGAGAGGACATGTGTCCTAGTTCAAGCAGATCATAAATGTGTCCTTCCTCCACATTTTTGTTCTACTCAGTCTTCCAGTGGATTGGATGATGCCCACCTGCCCTGGTGAGGGCAATCTTCTTTACTCAGTCTATTGATTCAAATGCTAGTCTCTTCTGGAAACACCTTTATTTTTTTTTTTTAAGTTTATTTATTTATTTTGAGATAGAGCAAGAGTGAGAGAGAAAGAAAGAGAGTCCATGCATGCAGAAGGGGCAGAGAGAGAATCCCGAGCAGGCTCTGCACCATCAGTGCAGAGCCCTATGCAGGGCTCCAACCCATGAACCATGAGATCATGACCTAAGCCAAAGTTGGACACTTAACCAACAGAGCCACCCAGGAGCACCTGGAAACATCTTTAAAGACACACTCAGAAATAGTTTTACCAGCTATCTGGGCATCTCTTAGTCCAATCAAGTTGACACATAAAATTAACCATAACATCTATGTAACAACCTACTTAATTCTTTGAAACTCGATTTCTTCCCAAGCTAGTCTTCTATTCCTTCCCCTCTCAATAAATGCTACCACAATTCACAGTTCCTACAGCCAGAAACCTGAGAATTATCCTTAGCTTCTTTCTTTCCCTCACTGCTCACATCCATTTCTAGAAGAGTCCTCTTGGTTCTACCTCTAAAATAGATCTCCATCATTGCTACTATCATAGTCTAACCTAGAAAACTGTCATTGACTATTACCGAGGCCTCCTAACTGATTTCACTGCATCAACTCCTGTCCTACTCCAATTAGTTTTCCTCTCTTAGTGATTTTATTATAAAGTAAATCAGATCGGAGTTCCTGGATGGCTCAGTCAGTTAAGCTTCTGACTTCTGGTTTCGCCTCAGGTCATGATCTCACGGTTTGTGAGATTGAGCCCCACGTCAAGCTCTGCACTGACAGTGTGGAGTCTTCTTGGGATTCTCTCTCTCCCTCTCTCTCTGGCCCTCCCCTGCTCACACGTGCATGCTTTCTCTTTCTCTCTCAAAATAAATTAAAAAATAAACATTAAAAAAATTAATTCATTAAATAAAATAAAATAAACCAGATCATGTCGTTCCCAACTTAAAACTTTTTAATGGTGTCTCATTTCAAATAGACAGAATTCAGTCTTTACAATGCCCTGAAAAGTATTGCATGATTTGTCCCCACCTGAATAGCAGAAGTGCTATTAAAATATCATTGAAATAAATTAGAAATTTAATCCCATTTATCTCCTTTCTACTTCTTACATTATTGTCAAAGTATAAACTGCGCTTATAATCTTAATTAGGAATACACACACACATACACAAAACACACATCTCTCTCTTGTTGCCAGGCAGGCCCATCTCTGCTGTGTAGTTTTGCTACAAGTAAGTGACATTTTACCATGTAATGCATGCCGTGTCAATCACCCCTGGGGGAAAAAGACAGCAGAGGCCACTTCCTCAATCATTACCAAATTTCACAAACTATGTAACTTTCTCAATTATTACAAAATACAGTAATATTCTGGGGGAAACATTAGGATGCTATAAGCAAGGTTTTATTCAAAAATAAACACAAATTAAAGACATTTTCAGGTAAAAACAAAAGCTGAGAGAATTTGTTGCCAGCAGAACTGTACTACAAAAAAAGGCTAAAGCAAATCCCACACACTAAAGATAACGTTTACCAAGACACGCTCTATTTTCTTCTCAGCAACATGTTCTATTCCTTCACTGCTTCCTTCCTCCAAAGGTGAGCCCCTGGGAACGGTTTGTTTCCCCCACTCCTACTCACCTTCCACCCTCACCACCATTCATCCTAACCCACGCAGGTTGAGCACGCTGTGATTCAGTCCTTCCATTTCCCCAAACACAGTGTCTCCGGTTCACCTCCACTTCCTGAATATTATTTAGCTTTTCCATTGCAAACTCTCAGTCACTCTAACATTGTCTTTTTAGGGTTAAATATGTATATGCTTTGCTCTTTTTAGAGACCTTGGTCATGTTTAATCTGTTGTTCAGTCAGAACCCTGTTGTGATTATTTTGTCAGGAAGGTAAATGGATAAAACTCTTCCTAATTCTTTGCTCGTCCCTAACAATAGTTTTATTTCATCATGACTGGGGACTGCAATCTTGGGTGACTTCAGGATTGCTCATCCCAATCACTTCCTCTCTGTTATGTATAGATGTTATTTCACTATTTACACTAGTTTTCAGCTATTTTTAAAAAAATTTTTTTTTATGTTTATTTATTTTTGAGACACAGAGAGACAGAGCATGAACAGGGGAGGGGCAGAGAGAGAGGGAGACACAGAATGGGAAGCAGGCTCCAGGCTCTGAGCCATCAGCCCAGAGCCTGACGCGGGGCTCGAACTCACGGACTCACGGACCGTGAGATCATGACCTGAGCTGAAGTCGGACGCCCAACCGACTGAGCCACCCAGGCGCCCCAGTTTTCAGCTATTTTGACTGATGTTTATATATACATTTTCAAGTTTATATATACATTTTTTCTAAATAAAAGCCCATGGTATTTTCATTTTAAATTGAGAAATATAATAATATGACCAGGAATATGTCTAGGTGTATGTTGTTTTTCATTATCTTGTTTGGGATTAAGGGAGCTTCATTAATCTGCCAAATAAAGTCTACATCTCGAAGAAATTCTTTTTCTCTTACTTGGAACTTCAGATATTCATAATAAATTCAAAAATTTCCTGAGAATATGTTATACTCCATT
Source organism: Neofelis nebulosa (assembly GCF_028018385.1). Classification (NCBI taxonomy): domain Eukaryota; kingdom Metazoa; phylum Chordata; class Mammalia; order Carnivora; family Felidae; genus Neofelis; species Neofelis nebulosa. The sequence continues at coordinate 34,356,171 of NC_080782.1, read as the reverse complement.
CATTTAATGTAAAACAATAAATAGATTCTATAGAGATGCTAATATACAGAAGTTCAAAAAGGATGACTTATTATCTACTGATTTCATAAAAACACATCAAATAAAATTTCCATAGCAAAAGCAGGTTACAAAATATCCTAAAGCTACATGATGATTCTAAAATTAATAATTTGACCTGATAGCAATCATAATATGAAAAAATAAATATACTAACTTCTATGCAAAAGCTATCATGAGCCATAGTACAACTGTTTGAATCATAATAATTATTTTTTTAATATTTATTTTTGAGAGACAGAAAGCATGCAAGCGGGGCAGGGACAGAGAGAGAGGGAGACAGAGGATCTGAAGCAGGCTCTGCACTGACAGCAGAGAACTGAATGTGGGGCTTGAATTCAAGAACCATGAGATCATGACCTGAGCCAAAGTCAGATGCTTAACCAACTGAGCCACCCCAGAACCCATAAATAATTATTTTAAAAGGGAAATAAATGATAAAGAAAAAGAAAGGCCTAGTATAATACAGATGGAAAGGAACATGGATTAACATAATATTCTGCTGAGTGTGCATAACTTAATTAGATATAAGCTCTTTTGAAAACATATATCATTAAGAACCACACAACTTAAATGAGAGGAGCTCACTGGACCCTATGATTTCATTCTTCAGTTATCCTTTCCCTTATATCCCCATCTTGTAACCCTATATTAAAAGTTCTTGGCACTTATTATTCTGTCAAAGATTCCCCAGAATGCTCCTAAGGACAGAAGGGGAGAACTTTGCTTACCCCAAACACTGGCAGAATTGAGAAGTAAGAAAAATCTATTTTGATTTCTATTAGCTATTCATTTCTGCATTAGTTGCCTTACACTTTCCTGAAGGCACCTAGGCCTCTCATGTTCTCTCTTTCACAGCAAAGAAATATCTGCTTCCAGGAAATAATATATCCTGGGTTTACAGGCAACTCTGAATTTTAGGTCAAGAACATTTCAAATATCAACAAGTAAAAGAGAGGGTACATATTTTATACTCTGAAAAATTTTACCTGCATAACACAAAGAAATAACACCCAAGTGGGCCACTTCTGATTGCTTAAGACTATGATCCATTGCTCTGCATATAAGATGGATAGGCTTATTATTGGATAGGAATTTTGCATTTGTTCATTTACTCTTCAAAATTTTTTTGAACAATTAGTATAAGTCAGGTTGTGTTTTGGGCATTTAGGCTATAACTGAACTGATTGATATTCATGCTATACACAACCTATCCATGGAATCGACACATTTCATTTACTGGAATATTTTTGCTCTACCTCATCACCAAATGAACTAAACACCCTTAGAATGGATATAAGCCTAAAGAGGATGGAAAAAAAGAGAAGGGGACAAAAACCCAGGGAGAGGATTATCAGGTTACTGGGGCACCCTTTCAGTGGTGTAGGAATGGCAGTGCAAACCTCAGATGATCCAAAAGAGATGGCAGTCCCAGTCAGAGCTAGAAGTTAAAAGCTAACAAGTGGTGTGTGAGAGAGTCTATGGGAGTATCACTGGGTCTGAAGTTGTGGTTGACAATAGGAAGTCAGAGATTTTCTAAGGTATAGAGCTAGGATTGCAAAATTGCACAGAACCACCTGGACAGTAGACCTGTCTGATGCAGAGAAATGGAATTGACACTGAACAGGCCTAGAATAATCATCCAATATGCTGATGCTGGAAGAATAACCAACACATTTTGGTTAGATAGAATTTGTTAGGTATGTATCCATATACGGGTAATGCTTGCCCTAGTATCTAATTCCAGGTAATGAAGAAATGCATTGCATCAAATTCTATCATAGGTACATTAGGTTACAGTACTTACAATCCACAAACCAGAGCATATTCTAAGGTAGCAATTACAGTGAGAGGCTATAATTTCAGTGATTATTGCAAGGATGAGTTACCCATAGGAATTATGGGGCTTTATAATCTAGTCCAATTGTACCACAATCAGTTCTTAGTCATCTGGTAACTTCTTAAGCCAAGCATCATGCTAGACACTGACTGGGGTTCATACATGAACAAGATGAAATTTTCATCCTCATTATCTTCTTTTAAAGCAATATGGCATTAAAGTACGTGGACTTGAGATCAGCGAGATCCCAAATTTGAGTTCCATTCCTTCTGCGTTGCCATGGGCAAGTTACTTAACTGTTTGATTCTTAGTTTCCTCATGTGTCAAATAAAGATAATAATGTCCAGATCACAGGGCTGTTAAAGGTCAAATACAGCAAAGCATGTAGTGCCCTAATACTTAGCAAATTCTCAATAATTGTTAGCTGCTATTATTCTTTAACTTTTTGTGAACAAGAACACACAGTTTTTGAGAACCCTATTACATGAGACTTGCTGGACATTAATTAATACCTGACGGCAATCTAGACTTCCTTCTGACACTTTTTGAAGAAATACTACTACTGAGCATTTGTGAGCTATGCTCATATTCAGGAACCTCTCAGAGCTCCTAACTGGTGAATTTGACATCTTAGTTAGAAATGCCAAATGTAAAAATTAATGAAACATAAACATATGAAGGATAGGGTTGTTTTTTTTCTTACCCAGAATACCAGTTTATTTTTTTTTTAATATAATTTATTGTCAAGTTGGCTAACATACAGTGTATACAGTGTGCTCATGGTTTTGGGAGTAGATTCCCATGATTCCTCGCTTACATACAACATCCAGTACTCATCCCAACAAGTGCCCTCCTCAATGCCCATCACCCATTTTTCCCGCCCCCCCCCCCCATCAACATGCTAGATGCCTCCTAAAAACCCAGAAATAAGGCACAAGATGCAGAAGTGTGAAGCTTCTGGGTATAGAGCCACAGAAGGGAAGCAAAAAGATGCAGAGAAAAGTCCAAATGGGAGATACATCAGGTTAACTTCTCTGTCATTTGACAAGAGTCCAGGAGTGAAGGATAAGGCTGTCAGTGAAGGTGTAGGAGTGAAGGATAAGGCTGCTAGTGAGGGTGTACCACTAGAGCAAAAAAAAAAAAAAAAAAAATTAGAGCCAAAAAAAAAAAGGCAGGGTGGTGGTGAATCTGGGCTAGAAATACAAAATCTGGTGTTACTGTGGTTAGCGAAACTGGTGGTTTCTGTGCACTGTCAGATACAGTGGCTCATCAGCAGGGACTGACAATTCTAGTGGGAGAAAAAAAGATACGAATAAAGTCCAAATTGGAACAAATAGAACTTGGCATCGTTCTGGCCAGACTGAGGTAAACTGTGTTTGTCAAAGGTATAGACTCTTTCTTAAGGTCTGAGCCTTTAGGGAGGATTCCCCCAAGAAGGAGAATGTCATGTCCAAAACAGTGCTATTTAAGAACTTCCCTGAGCACAATCTAGAATAAAGTATTAGATCAGTTTAGCTTCAGCTAAAACAGTGATAACCCAAGGTGAGAGAATGCTAACCAGTTCTATATTTATTTAAGTTGATGAGAAAAAAATCAAATGCCTCTCCCTTATCCATTGTTACAAATATAAAAGATTTGTCCAAAAAGTTTTGATGTCTGAAACTAATCTGTGTAGCAATACAAATTAACAGAATTTAGTAATGAGAATCTAAGACAAATGTATAGCATTTTATTTCATTGAAAAGAAAGATTTAAATATTAAAATCGTACATATAAGCAAAGCTTATATATATAGCTGATTACTACTTAAAAATGAAATACATTCATATAAGTTCATATCATTCCAATATGGAATAATGTAGGAAAGCAATTAGAATGGGAAATAATCCCAGTAAAGTCAAAGGATCCTACCATATCAAGAGGGACCTTTCTCAAATAAATCACTCAACAAGTGAAATTTTGGGGTTTTGGAAGCTACCGAAAAGAGGAAAAACAGAATTAATTGACATAGGAAGGGAGGTCAGGTAAATATGGACAATGTAAGTTATTTCTAAATCTTACTTCTTTAGGAACTTTATAAAAGTTCCGTTAGTCAATCAAAAGAACTAAAGGGATTAACATGGCTTTAGAACCTTGCTTGTGGGTCAACTTTTGCCCATCAAAACAAGAACCACTTTAAAATTACGTCTCAGGTAGCATAAAAGAAAAGATCTTTGAAACTTGTATCATGTTCCAGTAAATTTGCTTTAAATCAGAAAAAAACAACCCTTAATCTCTGAGTAGAAATGTTTCACACTGTTGGCTCAGTTTACTCAAACAAATCTAATCGATTACAATGTATCTGCAGTGTGAGGGTCTAGGGAAAAGGGGAAGGACCTGGACATCTTTTATGCCTTTACTGATAATGGAGTCACAAAGAAGGTTTGTTTTCCATCCTTTCTTATGTCTAATAATAACCAGAACTAATGTCTAAATAGCTACAGAGCCCAGGATAACAGATCAAACAAGTAGAGACCCTGTGAAAGACAAAATGCATGGGACAATTAAGCAAATGAGTTTATTCAGGTTATTGCAATAGGGATAATACCCATTAATGAGAAACATCTAAGGACTCGTGGACGAAGGGCCTGCAGTTTTATTAGAACAGGTATGAAGAAGAATGGAGATGGGTCCTACCTAAGTCATTGACAAATGATGGAGGGGAGTCTTATGTGAGGGCAGAGTAGTCCTTGGAAGGTAGTCACAACTCAGAACACAAAAAGGTAGGAACACAGGGCTCACGTGAAGTGCTCACTGTTACCCCTTTGTATTCTTTTTTTTAATTCAATTTTCAGTTGGTTTAAATAAAAGAGCTACTTTATCTTATATAATGCCATTATATCAAACATCAAAACTTTTATTTATTTAATTTATATAATATTATATATAATGTATATAATTTATTAATATATTATGTTAATATATATTAATAATAGATAATTTATTAATATATAAATTATATAATTTATATAAATTATATAAATTTAATTTATATAATGCTATTATATCAGACATCAAAACTTTTTGGACATTATTCTTATTTACAAACTAAAGTAAATTGAAATAGTAAGTACTACTATAAGTAGTACAAATAGTAAATTTAGAAACAACTATGATGGAAATGCTTTCAAATTTATGTTAAATAACAACTCAAATAATAAGTTGTTTTGAGTTAAAAACAACTCAAATAATAAGAAAAGGAAGTTTTTTTAAAACATACATTTGAATTCTACAGTGGTTGTTTTTTGCAGATCTCTAAAACCAAAGAACTAGAATAACAAAACTAACATTTCTTTTCTGTGAATGAAGAATATACAATCCTTGAATCTGTTTCTTGCGCAGTGGTACTTTGTTTATTATTTATTATGGCAACTTTCAAAGATACACAAAGTCAACACAATAGCATAATGAACACTCATGCATCACAACCCGACCTCAGTAATTGTCACTATTCTACCATTCTTATTTCTTTATTCCCCTGGAGGTTTTTACTGAAGTATTTTAAAGCAAAAAGTAAACAACACATTATGTAACCAAAAATACTTCAGTATGAATATTTAACTGTCAATGACTTCTTTTTTTAATTTTTTTTTTATTTTTTAAACAGAGAGAGAGAGAGAAAGAGAACACAAGCAGGGGAGAGGAGCAGAGAGGGAGAGAGAGAGAGAATCCCAAACAGGCTCCACACTCAATGCAGAGTCTGAGGTGGGCCTCAATCCCACCACCCTGGGATCATGACCTGAGCCAAGATCAAGAGTCAGACACTCAACCAACTGAGCCACCCAGGTGCTCCTCAAATGCGTTTATTTGTTTAATAAACTTTTTGTTCAAATTAAATCCTATTAGGGTTGTGAATATATTAAATCCATTCTTCAGATGGATCAAAGTTCCTGAGCACAGGTGGACCTCTTGGAGTTCCATCTATTTGGTCTCACTAGTTCTCAGCATCCAATATGATCCCTAAGGAACAACCTTCAAATTCTAGGTCTATCCACAGAAAAAAATTATGACAATCCAATGGACTATGTTTCTAAAATACCTTCCTTAATTGGACATAAAGGGACTAAACAGAAAGAGATGCTCAAAGCCTAACTTATGAAGTCCACATCACTTCTAGAGTGCTGTCTTGGGGTAAAAGCAGACCTTCTTCCTCCAAGATAATTTTCAACCCTCAACCTCCATTTCAATTATTGATGTGTAAATCATTAGATATTCACTATTTCCCGTGGAGAAATTTATTCTTTCCAAATGTAGGATCTTTTAGGTTTATTCTTTCACCTTGGACCTCAAAATCACTTCCGACTTCCAGACATTATCCGGTTCTAAAGGAATAAATGTACGTCTTTATAATTGTTTTAATGTTTGTTTGTTTGTTTGAGAAAGAGACACAGAGAGAGACAGAGTGTGAGTGGGGGAGGGGCAGAGAGAGAGAGAGGTAGGCACAAAACCTGAAGCAGGCTCCAGGCTCTGAGCTGTCAGTACAGAGCCCAACACAGGGCTAGAACCCGTGACTGTGAGATCATGACCTAAGCTGAAGTCAGACATTTAACTGACTGAGTCACCCAGGTGCCCCAAATGAATGTACATCTTGAGGATGGTGGTGTAGCGAGAGCATATTAGGGGGTCTTCGGGACAGGTTTTCTTCTTGAAGCAAGGAGAAGTTTGCAACAGAAGACAAAAATGAGAAGGAAGGAAGAGAGCAAACATAAATTACAAGTCCTTCATAGTGTAGCCAAGGAATGTCCATGTCTATGTACTGGATTAATTTGTCCAAACCCTTACAGAAGATCACACTGTTTCTATCACAGAGATATTTCAAGATCTGTGAGGCAAGCACGTCAAATAAGTACACTGTCCCTTTTCTAGGATTCACAAATTACATCTGAGAAAAATAGGAACATAGATCCCTTTTAATTTACCATCTACTCTCATCTCTTCCCTCAGCATTAGCACTTTATTTTCTGAATAATTTTTATTCCTGTTCTTTGCTTGTACATCAGTTGAGATAATACTGGCATGACTTTACATACTAGCAGGCTCATTACTAGTTCCTGGTCATTTTTGTTTGTTTTTTGTATTTTATCCATTTCCCACAGACTCTAACATCTAAATCATTCATTAGTTTTGGTAGTAAGCTAAATCTTTTCTTTTTATGTAATTTTGTGAGTTGTTTAGATGCTGACTGACTTTATTTATTAAGATGAATTGAGCATAGTAGGGGAGGCTTCTTGCTGATAGTTAATAAAGCTAAATTTTATATGTGCAAAATGATCTCAGGGTCAGGGTAGATCTTATGGTTAAAAACATTATTATTTATCCTGGATTTTAAGCAGGGAACATTGCTGGTTAACTTAGGAAACAGAACAAATATCTGGTCAACATTGCCCTGATTTTGGACATTTAATGGTTTGTACATCTTGTTTGTCGAACTGAACTGGTTCACTTAACTCTAATGGCTGTTTTCAAGGTTAAATTCATTTTTAGGCCCTCAGCCATGGAAATGCAGAAAGCAAATGCTCACAGAATGGCAGCCTTCTAACATGAACATGGTGAAAACTTAGGTGCCCATTTGACAATACAGAAAGGAAGTATAATGTTGAAGCCGGTCTGAAGATTATCTGACTTACTGATTGGGCAACAAGTATGGAGAGTTTTTGGCACTATTTGACCAAACCTATATAAGCAATAGATTGCAATATAGAGAGGCTCCAATAATCTTACTATATTGAACTAGTTTGTTTAACAATCAACTCAATAATAGTCAGTATTCCAATTACAATGTTAAAACACTCAACTCTTTCAGAATTATTTCTACTCATTGAGACAGTGAAAATGGCCGCATTCAAACATAAGAAACACATTTACGTGTGCTGGGTAGGGCATTTTAGTATAACTTTTGAAATAAAGCTAAGATATTGTTACCTTAAAAGTAAAGGCCAAATGTATAAGGAAGGTTGTAAGGGAGTTGAAGTCTTGAGATACACTCTGATAACAGAAACATTGTGCTACTTTGTAATTCATGTTTTTAACAATAGCATTGAGATATGCATTTAAGTACATAGTTCAATGCATTGTAGTATGTACACAGGGTTGTATAAGCGTCAACGTAACGTAAACTTAGCCCATTTTGTTCCTCCCCAAACAAACTCTATGCTCATTAGCAATAACTCCATACTCCCTCCTCCTCTTGGCTTCTGGTAACCATTAATCTTTTTTCTATCTCCATAGATCTGCCTATTCTGGATAATTTACCCAAGTTAAATTACCTAATATGTGGTTTTATGACTGGCTTCTTTCACTTAGCATGATGTTTTCAAGGTCCATTCACATTGTAGCATGGATCAATACTTCATTACTTTTTATTGGCAAATAATATTCCATTGTAAAGATCTAATATATTCTGGGCATTTTTTCATTAGTTTGTAAGAATTTGTGTTATTATCACTTGTGGGCCAGTAAAAATAAAGCTGCTATAAATAGCTATGAAAAACTTTGTGTACACATTTTTGTTTTGTTTTGCTTTCCAGCTTTATTGAGGTGTAATTGACAAATAAAAATTATATATATTTAAGATGTACAACATTGTGATTTGCTATATAAATATATTGTGAAGTGATGACCACAATCAAGCTAATTAACACCTTTATCATGTCACATAGTTACCACTGCATGTGTGAATATGGTGAGAACACTTACCATCACTCAGCAAATTCCAAGTATACAGTATTATTAACTACAGTCACCATGCTGTCCACTGATCTCCAGAACTTGTTGATCTTCCAGCAGAAATTTTGTTTAATGACTCGGCTGAACTCTTTCTGTGAAGTCCATTTTCTCCAGTGTGCACAGCCTCTCTTGTCCCTACCCTACTGTCCCTAATGTTGTTTTATCTCTTATCTTGGGCGCCCAGAGGTCATCCCAAGGTCAGAGGTTGTGTTCAAGTGCCTTAGTCAGTTAGATTTTTACCCTTATGCCACTGGATGTGCTGCTATGCTGTCATAGCTCAGGTAGTTTACCTTGTTTGCCAATGTTCACCAGAGACCAGGATCTCTGATGAGTCCTCTCCGTTATCTCCTAGGAAAGAACTACACACAGCCTTCCAAACTGCCAGAGATAAGTGTGATTTTAATTTTGAGCCTGACTTCTGATGAGTTGTCAGAGCTTGTTGTTCAGCCAGTGTTTGTTCACAGCTTGTGTTTAAGTGCTTTTTGCCAGGAAGGTTTCCTCCTGTTAATAGGTCTGCGGGTGGCCCTGGGAACGCTGGACTGTGCCCACCACATCATGCTCTGCTCGCTCCTGAGCTGGTGAAGCCTGGGACATGTATGTGACCTTCCCAAACCCTGAGGTTGGCAGTTGTTCTGGACTGAGTGTTTGAGGGATGATGTCCCCCCTACTCAAATTCATATGTTGAAGTTTTCCCGCAGTACTTGAGAATGTGACTGCATTTGCAGATAGGGCCTTTAAAGAGACATGGTTAAATGAGGGTGTTAGGGTGAGCCCTAATCCACCGTGACTGTTATCCTTTTGGAACAAAGAAATCTACACACAGACAGAGGGATGACCATGTCAGGACAGCAAGAAAGAGGCCCTCTGTAAGCTAAGAAGAGAGGCCTCTGAAGAAATCAAACCTACCAATACCTTGATCTTGGCCTTTTAGCTTCGAGACTATGAGACAATAAATTTTTGTTGTTTAAGCCAGCCAGTTTGTCGTCCTTTGTTATGGTGGCCCTCACCAGCTAATACAGCAGTGATCCCAGGAGGCTCTTTCTCCAGTTCCATCCGTTATGCCACTTGGCTCCTATCGTGGAACTATCATCCTCCTCTTAACTACTCTTTACTAAGATCTTTTCTCATTCCACTGGAATCTTGATTTTACCTCCTGACAAACCCGCACTGGTTTCTCTACAAATACTGGCTTCAAACTCACCGATTATATCCTCGATTTCATTTCCCATATTTATCTCATCTTACCAGTGTGCAGTATTTGACTCTGTTAACCTTTCCTCTCCTCTTTCCTGTGTTTTCTGAAATCACACTCTTCTGGTTTTCCCCCTATTTGTAGTTATCTTCAATATTGTTAGACAATTCATGTTCCTTGTCCAGGATTAACTCTTGATGTGCCTCAGAGTTTTGTGTGAGGTGCTCTTCTCTCAGTATATTCTTCTCCCTGGGGAAGCTGACCCATATGCTGACGACTCCCAAATGTATACCTCCAATCCAGACTCCTTTCCTTAATCCCAGACACATACACATAACTTTATCCTCAGCATCATCATAAGGATGTCCAGAGTTAATTCAAATTCAACATGTTCACAACTGGCCTAACAGCCTGCCCTTATGCCTAGTTTCCCTCTTGTGTTTTTCCTAACCCTCCTTTCTCACGCTTCATCCAAACCAACTGATCTAATCTCTTTAATAACTCTCCATCCCATCCATTTCTCTCTATCTTTCTCTACTATCTTAGTTTAGGCTACCAACATTTATAATAGGAATGACTGTTATAATCTCTGAGTGGGTTTTTGAGGCCCCTGGTCTAGAAATTTTCCATCCCCAACTTATTTTCTCCACTGTAGCTAGAGAAATCTTTCTAAAGTGAAAATCTAATTACATCATGCTCCTCTTAAAAACTATCATGGCTCCCCAGTGCTCTCAGAATAAAATCTATACAAGGCATTAGCTATACAGAATCGTTGTTGATTATATAATTTCCAACATCCATCTTGTCTCTCTTCCCACCATGTTTTATTCACGCTAAAATTATTATAATTCCCTGAACATGAAATATTCATTTTTACCTAAATAATTTTTAATCCTCAAAGTCATATGGCTTTCTAGCTCCCCAAACTGTCATCAGTGGGCTACCTCCTACTCATATTTTGGGTTATAATTTAACTGTCACTTTCTTTAGGAAGCTTACTGTGACATATTCCTCAATTCTCACTCTTACCTACAACTCGTTTAGATAGTCTCATTGACTTTGATTTTCTCTATCAAAGTCCTTTTCCAGTTCACTAGTTTGCCTTCCCCATTAATCCATACTTTTTTTTAAAGAGAATGTGACCTATTCACATACAGTATTGCCTAATAGAACAGTGACTTATACAAAGTTTTTTTCTTAATTCATATTTCAGAATGAATGAATGACTCTACCACCCTAACACATAGTAATGCTCAGTAAATAGTTACTGTCCTTCAAATAAACTATGATCTGTGTGTCAATTTTTGGATGTATTACTTAGCCCATCGATGAATGTGTAAGATTTGAAGTAGAGAATTTAGTAGAACTCCATGATGTATATCCTCTACCTTCTTTCCACTAAGATAAGGCAACTGAAACTTATAATAGAATCATCAATGATGTTATTCCCTGTACCTAGGATACTACCACAGTGATCTTTATTGTCATCCCATGGCACTGGTAAAGATTTTACTTTTTAGCAATACAAGATAAAATAAAAACAATAGACTCCTGCTCTCCATCTGCCCTACAATCAATTTTTAAAAATCTGAATTAAGTTACAAATCCCAATTATTTCTGTCTTTATAATATTAAATGATTTATTTAATTGTTTCCCACTTTTAACTGACTATTCAAACACCACAATGTCATACTCTTTCATGAACTATCCCTGGGGATTTTTACCATTTATTTTTTATTTAACTTCTTTTAGTGTTTATTTATTTTTGAGAGAGAGAGACAGAGTGTGAGTGGGAGAGGTGCAGAGAGAAAAGAAGACACAGAATCTGAAGCAGGCTCCAGGCTCCGAGCTAGTCAGCACAGAGCCTAACACAGAGCTCAAACCCACGAACCATGAGATCATGACCTGAGCTAAAGCTGGATGCTTGACTGATTGAGCCACCCACGAACTCCAATTTTTACCATTTATGAGAGACATACTCCACTTTAAGCCAAACCTTGATTTACACAAAGTCAGAATAACCTGAGATTCTCTACTTGCTTTAGAAGGATTTATCACATTTGTATTTGAACTATCTCCCTATCTTATTCTGAATATTACTTGATTAAGTTTGATTCATATAAAACTTTTCAGGTATATATATCCATTATATAAAACAAGACACAACTATTAACAGGCTTTCAAAATTTTTCTTGGCAACTGTCAATCAGGTTTTACATTTTTGAATTCATGTGGACACTGACTTCTAAGTTAACTGACAGCAATAAGGCTGGCAATATGATTTCTCTTAAATAATATCCACATGGTAAACAAGATCTGATTCTATGGGTTGGAGTTCTCTCAAGCTCTGAAGCAAGGGGAATTCTGTGACTAATTCGAGATGGAATTACTTATCATGGCTTGGTATCCTGCTCTCCTGATCTAATATTGCCAAGGAAATCAATGAATAAAGTGTTAAAATTAAAATGGGGGGGGGGAGTTTGAATGAGGAAAGTTTGTTTAAAAGTGCCTTTCAAATTCTTAGCCCAGCTCAGAAAATAGCTTCTTTATGAAGCTCTGAAGCTTTTCAGTTTTACTTACAGTTTGATTTATATTCTCTAATTCATTGCCAAGAACTGGTATACACTCAGTGCTGTGTGTTTTTTGATGTGAAAATGCACATTAAATCAAAGAAGAAAAATAGAATCCTAAATAAATATTGTTTCATTTAAAGTTATGAAATATAGGAAGACTAGTACTACAATTTTTAAAGTTCTTTAGACTCAGGAGTTCACATTCTATCTTTTACACAGAAAATAATTAACTAGCTGGGAATGCAAACTGGTGCAGCCACTCTGGAAAACAGTATGGAGGTTCCTCAAAAAACTAAAAATAGAACTACCCTACAACCCTAAATATACTACTAAACACTTATCCAAGGGATACAGGTGTGCTGTTTCAAAGGGACACATGCACCCCCATGTTTATAGCAGCACTATCAACGATAGCCAAAGTATGGAAAGAGCACAAATGGCCATCGATGGATGAATGGATAAAGAAGATGTGATATATATATATATATATATATATATATATATATATATATATACACACACACACAATGGAGTATTACTCGGCAATCAAAAAGAATGAAATCTTGCCATTTGCAACTATGTGGATGAAACCAGATGGCATTATGCTAAGTGAAATTAGTCAGTCAGAGAAAGACAAAAATCATATGACTTCACTCATATGAGGACTTTAAGAAACAAAACAGATGAACATAAAGGAAGGGAAACAAAAATAATATAAAAACAGGGAGGGGGACAAAACAGAAGAGACTCATAAATATGGAGAACAAACAGGGTTACTGGAGGGGTTGTGGGAGGGGGGATGGGCTAAATGGGTAAGGGGCATTAAGGAATCTACTCCTGAAATCATTGTTTCACTATATGCTAACTAATTTGCATGTAGATTTTAAAAAAGAAAAATGAAAAAAAAAGAAAATATTTAGCTAGCGTCTTTAGTAAACAAAGTTCTTTCCTATTTTTGACTTAAAGAAAAAGATCCATCAGAAGAAATTGAGTCAATAACCAATAATTAGTTAAAAATAATGTTTTAGTTTTTGTCCTGAAGACAATTGCTGTTATCCCAGTATCTCATATCTCTGCTCCTACATGATTATCCAATGAGAATAATCCTGAAGCCCTAAGACATCCAGGTCAGCAAAAGAAAACAATTTTTGAAAATTATTTTTTTCACCGAGACCAAAGTGAAACCACATATTTTAGAAGAATTTGGAACAAATGTTACATACAAGTCTTATTACATTTATTTTTCTAAGGCATACGTCCTATTAACAACATTCATCAGCAAGTCTATGTACAGTTTCTATCTTCAAAGTAAATCCTGAGTCTGACCACTTCATACCATCTCCATAACCTCCACCCAAGACCAGGGCTGAGACAGCTAGGATACACATGTACAATTGTACTCGCCATTAAAATATTGAACCATTTCTGGGCAGGTGGTATATAGCCTCTTAGCCATTGAACGGAGCCTGGCAGGTGCCCCTGCCAGCCACTCTGAGCCTTCCTCTCAAACACTCTATGACTGCCCTTGATATAGAAACTAAAGCATTAACACCGGACACAGCAGGAATCCCACCACATTTTACTCTTTGTGTCTGGTCAGTACCTATAACATATGGAACCTAGATCTGTCCTTGACCAATGCAGTACTCTCTTGCAGCAGCCTCCTTGCTACCATTCTTACCCCTACTGTCTGTTCTATGGGAAGGCAAGATGATTTTTACTATTATTATTAATGCAATCAGATCATATTGCTTTCCTCTTTAAATTCTTCAGCAGTTTCCCATTACATTTAAATAAAGTCCAAACTCCTACCTAGACTGACTTGGCCCTGGGTCATCTGGATCCTGCCTCCCTCTCTATCTTCACCTTATGCCATTCTTCTCATTCACTGTGTTCCAGCAACATAGGCATCCCTGCTTTTCTTCTGTCAAGACTTTTACGCTTGCTTTTCCCTTTAAGTGTAAGTGCTGTTCCCTTGCTGTTCCACTTGCTGGGAAGACCATGTCTTCAGGTTTCAATTCTTGCAGGTCTTTTCTCATATGTCACCTCCTTAGCAAGTCTGATGTGACTACAACTGTACCTAAAACAGTTACTTGCACTTCTGCTCCGGCTTGAACCTGTCCCCAGTCACCATCTTTTCCATCACCCTACTCTATTTGCTTCACAACCCTCATTCTGTTTATGTATTTAGCTGCCTTCTTACTTATTTTTTCTTTCCGACTGAAAGGTAGTCTCTCTGGGAGGAGGAGGATGCATGGCTTGCTTGGTGACTCTATCTGTTCCCAATATCTAGTGCAGTATATGTCCTACCATTTCCTTCTCCTATGCCTGCTCCTTCTTTCCTCTGCCATAATAACCTTCCTCCCAATGCTACATGCCCAAAACCAGTTTCTCCACTAATGAGAAGCTCAAATGCCATCTCCTTAGGACCTTCTTTGATCATGCCATAGTATGTAATCTCTCTTTCTCACACATTGCTACCAATATTCCTCTTTCCTCTCAAGACTTTAACTGCTGTATTTTTGTTATTCGTGAATTACCTTCTCCTCTCAGTGAACCATATGCACTTTGAAAGATAAATTTTTAACCCACATGTAAGCCTTCATTTCAGTCATCAGTAAATACTCATCCAGAATGAGCTTGCCTTTCTGTTTATTAGCTGACTTCTCTCTTTAGGATAAACCTTAGTTTTAGGTCATGGGACAAAGAGAGTCTTCATAAATTTGCACTTCATGGTGAGTTAACTTTGGCTTATGGGAAGGGAGCTGTGACAATTCCCCTCAGGACACATTGCTGCTTGCTTAGGAAAACTTAAATATAGTTTATAAACTTGAAGGAAAATAAGGTAGAACAACTCCCTCAAGAGATTCTTTCCAGATGTTTTTCAAGTAAAGTTAAATCCTTATAATCATTCAATGTTCACCAGTCTCCTTGCTTAAAAGTTCATCCAACTATACAAGTCATATTTCTTTTCTAATAAAAACACTTTTAAGCCAATGAAAGTATTTACTGGCATTGGTTCACCTCAATGAGAAGTGAATATTTTAATATTTTTTAAGCAGATGATCTAACTGCAAAGTTAAATTATTTGTAATTCTCATAAATCCTGTCTTTTATCATCAAACAACTATGTTTGGAATTACAAAATTTTAGCACCAAGGAGTTCCCTAGAGTGCAGATAACAATAACTAGCATCTAACAGAACATGCCAGGTATTGTTTTAAGTGCTTTCTATGCAATAATTCATTTAATCTTGACAATAACCCTCTGAAGTAGGTACTATTAATATCATCATCCCTATGTTAAGGATGGAAAAACTGAAAGGCAGAGAAGTTAAGTAACTTATCCCATGTCACAAAGCTGGAATTTGATCCCAGCCATGTCTTGTTTGGCTTTGTATAGCAAACATATCCTTGTTGTAACCCCCTCTCCCTCACCTTCCATTAGTTTTGAGCACTGAGGTAAAATATTTGACTTCTCAGCTTCCCTTACATGTGGACGTGGACACATAACCCTTCTCTTGCCAGTAAGAGTAGACATGAGTTCTTGGCAAAGACTTCCCTTCACAAATAAAATAGAAAACTTCATAAAGGAAAATATTCGGCCATTTGCCTCATTTACACTGTTGCTTTCTTATTCTATTTTTAGGATACTTATTACTTTTTTTAATTTTGTTTTTAATGTTTATTTATTTATTTATTTATTTGTAAATTTTTCTAATGTGTATCATTTTTTGAGAGAGACAGAGACAGAGCCCAAGCTGGGGAGGAGCAGAGAGAGAGGGAGACACAGAATTCGAAGCAGGCTCCAGGCTCCAAGCTGTCAGCACAGAGCCCAATGTGGGTCTCAAACCCATGAACCAAGAGATCATGACCTGAGCCAAAGCCAGACGCTTAACCAACTGAGTCACACAGGCGTCCCTAATACTTATCACTTATTTTTAATGGTAGTTATTCTTTCTTGGTTAGTCAATACCTAAAAAACAGGGTTAGAAAGAAAGGGAAAGTGAGGTAGGATACAAGCAGCTTAAATTCGGGTATATTGCCTCAGAAAACTCTCCTCAATTCTACTGCATACTCTGCCCTGAGACATCTCACCACTCTATGTCCTCAGCCATCAATATGGCATAAACGTATATGCACTCTCCACTTCAGGGTGAGCAGGGTGGTTTACGGTGGAGAACTACATGTCACAGAATTGGTCTTTATTTCTTTGGAGGAAGAAGGTGGTTGAAGTGATTTCAGTCATTTATTTCTCAACTGACCTCTGTCAGATTGGTTGCTGCCACTCTCTTTCCTTTGTTAACCCGGTTGGTATCCTGCCTCTTTGAGTAGTTTGCAGAGTTTTTCTGTCCTGTCATTTGTGTTACTCTACAATATGGAAGCTGGCCCAAGGTTTCTCAGACAGCCCATGCACAGCCTCAGACTCTGCCATTCCAAGGTGGGGATTCGTGGTTAGGCTCTTCAGGGCCAAATAACAAACCATTTCCCCTCATATGTGCTGAAAGATCTGAAAAAGAAATTATCTGCAATCATTGTCCTCCCTCCTGGGTTTTGGCACACATTCTTCAACCATTTAAACTAAGGAGTCATTTTAGTTGCTAGTTTCATTAACAATGAAGAATCTTTTCTCCCCATTTGTCCTCTATTTTACAACATATGAGTATGAAAAAGGTATTCACAACACTTTCCTTCCCCCTAATCTTTAGCAGACTTTTTTCTCTTAGGGAAAAGAGTCATATAAGTAACATACTCAGGGCTTCAATGTGTATCATTACTTTTTGACAGAGTCTTTTCCTGGTTTATTTTGATTAGCTTCTAAGAAGTCCCAGTATATATTATAATAGTAAACCTGTTCCTTACCAGCCAGACATGTTCAGAGCCCAGGATGCCAGTGATATCATAAACACAAATACTGCCTAGGGCACTGAAATCACCTCACACTTCTCAGAAACCTTACACCTGATGCTAAGATCCTGAGACTGAGAACTGAGTGCAAGAGGTTTTATCAGGGAAGCTTAATGGGAACCAGACCTGTGGATTTTAGCCAGGGTTTTCTCAACCTCACCACTATCGATATTTGGACAAAATAATTATTTGATGTGGGGGAATATCCTGTGTGTTGTACAGAGTGTAGCTGTAGGCCTGGCCTTTACCTACTAGATTCCAGTAGCAAACCTTTCCTACATCTATAATGTTCAAAAGTATCTCTAGACTTTGTCAAATGTCCACTGGGGTGTGGAGGGGTGGGAGGTGGTGGTGGTGGTGATGTGTGTGTGCAGGCAAAATCTTTCTCAGCTGAGAAGCACTGGTTTAAGAAAGAAGGAAGTGCGATACAGTTAGAATAAAGGTCTCATTCAATTGGGTGGAAAGCACCGGAGCTAGGATGGTTCTTCAGAATTGTCCCAAATCTGCTTCAACGAATATTGGATACAGGCTGCTCCCAGTAAAGAGCTGGAAGTTTGGCAAGGCAGCTCCCTTTAGTGAGCCCGAGAGGGACTCAGCAGTGAGATGTCTGCAGGGAACAGCTCCAGTAGTTGGGGAAATGAGTGCCGTAGTCCTGAAAGGTGAGCTGGTGAAACTATAACATCCTCTACATAGGTCAAGCAGGATTCCTAGGCCTTGTCAAATACTTTTGAACATAAAATATTGAGTAAAATGTTGATATGGGACCTGATCCCCATAAGTAAAGTGAAGGTTAAATAAAATAATGTATGTAAAGTTTCTGGCATATATACTGTGCTAAATTCTAGCCATAATTGTTTTGTTCACATATGTAATGTTCTAGGCCTAATTAAAATAAAACAAAGCCAAGCAGATTTATACCACGCTCTTAAGGTTACCTAACCACTTTCTTTGGTTGCTTAGCAATGACGGACAATGGGACAAAGCTACCAGTGTGACCAAATACCAAATTTGCATGATTGGAATTTTAGCCCCAAGAAGTCTTTCAATAGTAGACATTGTCCTAATGTGAAAATGACAGTAAACACTCCATATCTGGCTTTGCACTCATAATGAAATACGTTCCCAGATACAAAAGCTATACTCCTTTGTAATGATAATTTACAACTGTGAGACATTTTCATCAAGTAAGAATTTTGCTTATTATTTAATAAATTTAAACTCTGATTTACTACAATAAGTCAACAAATGCAACGGAATAATGTGTTACTTTAAATATCTCGGGTTAGTGGTTAAAACAACAACAAAAACAGAGGCAACCTTCATGTGTAAATGATATTTAACAAATGAAATGACAAATGTGAAAACAATGTTTTCAGACTATTTCAAATAGAGATAAGTAGAATTCAGTGAATACACACATACATAGAGAAAGAATAGATATACTTCACTCATTCTATCTCTATAGAGACCAAATTGGGAACCATCATTAGCAGTAAGTGTAGTAGTAAGAATATGAAGAATATTTGGTTAATAGATTGTCTTCATAGATAATAGATTGTTAAACTTTATTCAGTATTACAATTTGGAACTCAACCACTGAAATGAATGAGTCATTAAAATAATGTAAGAGTAATTTAAAAACAGCTTACTGTTTAAAAGAAAAAGCTATCAATAGCGTGAATGACAATGGCTTATAAGATGGTCCATCATGAGCAAAATTAAGGAATCAAGTTAACCATAAGTAAAAAGAGATTATCCAAACACATTTTCACACCATGAAGCTCAACTTTAACAATTAATTAAAACAGTGTTTGACATATCAAATTAACTTGAAAGTTATTAGTTTTAGAGTTTCCTTTGAAAATTTGGGTATTTTAGGAAACACTTTTAGTAAAAATAATTTTAAACTTAATCAGGATATGAAATATAATTATTTCCTGCATCTTAATGAACTCACATAGAACCCCCAAATTTATCTAGAATTTTTTGAAACTTCTTTTAAAAGTTATTTTGTTCTTATAAGTTCTTAAAAGTTGTTCTTAAAAGTTATTCTTAAAAGTTCTAATAAGTTCTTATTTTGATTTTATTTATTTTTTTTAATCTTTTAAAAATATATTTACTTATTTTGGGAGAGAGACAGAAAGCATGAGTGGGGGAGGGGCAGAGAGAGGGAGAGAGGGAATACCAAGCAGGCTCCATGCTAGAGCCCGATGCAGGGCTCAATCCCACGAACCATGAGATCATGACTTGAGCCAAAATCAAGAGTCAGACCTTAACTGACTGAGTCACCCAGGTGCCCCAAATTTATTTTCGTTTAAAATAATTTTTTAATGTTTATTTATTTTTGAGAGAGAGAGACAGAATACGAGTGGGTGAGGTTCAAAGAGAAAGGGAGACACAGAATCTGAAGCAGGCTCCAGGCTGTGAGCTGTCAGCACAGAGCCAGACAAGGGGCTTGAACCTATGAACTATGAGATCATGACCTGAGCCAAAGTTGGGCGCTCAACTGAGTCCCCCAGGCACCCCTATTTTCATTTTAAAGTAGTAAAAGACTATAACCATAAGTAGTTTATTCTAAATTTTTTTTTATTTTTTTAATATATGAAATTTACTGTCAAATTGGTTTCCATACAACACCCAGTGCTCATCCCAAAAGGTGCCCTCCTCAATACCCATCCCCCACCCTCCCCACCCTCCCACCCCCCATCAACCCTCAGTTTGTTCTCAGTTTTTAACAGTCTCTTACGCTTTGGCTCTCTCCCACTCTAACCTCTTTTTTTTTTTCCTTCCCCTCCCCATGGGTTTCTGTTAAGTTTCTCAGGATCCACATAAGAGTGAAACCATATGGTATCTGTCTTTCTCTGTATGGCTTATTTCACTTAGCATCACACTCTCCAGTTCCATCCACGTTGCTACAAAAGGCCATATTTCATTTTTTCTCATTGCCATGTAGTATTCCATTGTGTATATAAACCACAATTTCTTTATCCATTCATCAGTTGATGGACATTTAGGCTCTTTCCATAATTTGGCTATTGTTGAGAGTGCTGCTATAAACATTGGGGTACAAGTGCCCCTATGCATCAGTACTCCTGTATCCCTTGGATAAATTCTTAGCAGTGCTATTGCTGGGTCATAGGGTAGGTCTATTTTTAATTTTCTGAGGAACCTCCACACTGCTTTCCAGAGCGGCTGCACCAATTTGCATTCCCACCAACAGTGCAAGAGGGTTCCCGTTTCTCCACATCCTCTCCAGCATCTATAGTCTCCTGATTTCTTCATAAATTTTTAAATATATATATCTTAAATAAACAAATACATATATAATATATTTATATATATGTATATATATGTGTATATATATATGTATATATATATATATAAGCATTATTACAACAAAAGTAATCCAAGTCAAAACTAGAGGTTCTTAAGAATGTTCTCCTTGAAAATTAGTCTATATTTGTTACTCAATTTGAGAATTTGAGAATTTTGAAAAATTGAATTGTGTTATATTGTCAGTATTGAAGTATGTGAGAAACTTAATGCTTGTATATGCTTGTTCTCCTAGGAAACTGCTTATAACTTAAAGATTCAGTTAAAAAAAACACCAACTCTGTGAAGCTTTTCCTGAACTCCACACTACCACAATTCACAGCAGAGTTAATCAGTTACTCTGCAAGTAGCCTTTACAGCCCTTGTCACATTTCACCGTCCTTTTATCATCTTCTGATCTTCCTTCTCAGAAAGCCAGGTGTCTTAGAACACAGTCTGCAGCTTATTCATCATTGAAATCACACTTCCTGGTTCAGTCGCTAGCACATGGAAAACATTCAGTAAATGTCTAGTGAACAAATAAAATAATTATTTAATTAACTGGTGGAAAGGCAAAAACAATCACTCCCATCAGCAATAAGACTCAAAAATCTGCAGCATGTGATCACTTGAAACACATCAATGCTAACATCTAGAGAGGAATGTTCATAAAACAGCCTGGCCATGTCATACTGGAGAAAAGGAAGAATGATCACTGAGGGACTTAGAGAATGTGAATCAGTCTACCAGCAAGTGTTCCCCAAACTGTCATCCCAACCTCTCATCTTGGAGGATGAATTCTTAAGGCAACTAAGACAAGAGTATCAGAGAGCTGTGCTGAAGAAAGAACCAGTTCAAGAAAGTCACTGAGCTTTGAAGAAAGTGGTTGCCGGTGACACATCTGTTTAGGGATTATTCAAAAAGCAACAGAAGAGACATGGACCACTTCATGTCTGTAAGTCCAATACCACATCTGAAACTTTTATCAGCTAGAAATATAAGCTGAATTTGTACCCAATTTTCCGTTTGACCCTTGGAATTCCTCAGCAGATACTGTTATGCTTTGGTAACAAAGAACCACCAAGTCCCAGCAGCCTAAAACAACAAAAGTTTCTTTCTTGCCCACATGAGTGTCCACTGGCTGGTGGTTTTGCTCTGTACCATCCTCACTCAAGACCCAGGCTAATGAAGCATCCCATCTGGAACATCACCTTGGCAGACAGAGCAAAGGAGCTCTCGAGGGTCAGGCAGCAGCAACTAAATGCTCCAGCTCAAAAGCCACATGTGTCATTTCTGCAAATGACACACATTTTCCAAAAGTAGTCAGTGATCCCACCCAACCACAAGGTAGCAAGCAGTGCCTTCCTACCTTGTGCCCAGAAGCTGAGGAGCCAGCACAAACCACCACACCCTAAGACTAACTCGTTCCGGAGGTACGCCTTGACAGATCACCAAAATCTAGTAAAAGGGATTATCTTCTTTTCAGTTAGGAAAAACCAAAATCAAACCAAACCAAACCAAAAAATCTTCTCTCCTGTTAATTTATTAGCCTCAAGTTTGCCTTTAAAGAAATGCACTATACTCTGTGTACAGCCATTATATGAGGCAAAAGAAAACAGACACAAAGATGGAATACTGCATGAAAACATAAAGTTCGGAAACAAGTAAACCTAACTGACGGTGATAGAACACACAAAGGCGGTTACCCTGAGGGTTTAATTCTGACCGGAAAGACTGTCTTCAAGGGGCTAGAAAGGTTCTTTCTCTGCATATACATACATAAAAGTTGATTGAACTATACTCCTAAGATTGGGTCATTAAATGCGTGTTATAACCTAAAAAATTTTTTTCTCATATGTAGAACATAGGCATTAATGGAAGCTGGGGAGAAACGAATGATTCATGTAAATCCATCTCTTAACTGGCACATTGTTTAAAAAACGCATCTATAATCTAAGTAAAAAAACTATTCACCCAGAATTCATGAGAAAGTGAAAACTGAGACACTTGGGATGTTTCTATAAATTCCCTAAGCAAAACTTTTCTTAAGTGGTTTCAAATCATCCTCATCTTCAATAATAAGTATATGCAGCTGATACATGTAGTCAACTCTATAGATACTCTAATGTAGTAAAAAAGGAGATGCTTCCTGGAACAGACTAATGTGAAAAGCCAGCTTGTCAGGAAGCCTTGCCAATAAGCATGAAGTTTTAAACGAAAATGTTGATCCATAGGCAGAACTAAAAAAGTACATACTGCAGAGGGGCATAAAGTAATATGGTTCTGGTTTTTACTAGTTAGTGAATGTTTAATAATTCTTCATTATTATAGGCCTTTATTCCACACACTACTTAATGAGGCCCTTGAAAATCCAGAATTTTATCTTGAGTAGTCTTTATAATTATTTAAGAAAATAAGAATTACATTTGAATATTAGATTCTCCTGGAGAAATTCCACTTATTATACAACAACTTTATAAAGAAATATGTATTATTTTAAATTAAATGTATTGTGCATATGGACAAAAGTCTAATCATGTTGACACCTTGAATAAAACTAGCTGGTCTCTTCAGATTGTTTAATAATTTACAAACAATGATCCATCTTTTTTTAAAAATTTTTAACATTTATTTATTTTTGAGAGACAGAGGTTGAGTGGGGGAGGAGAAGAGAGAAAGACACAGAATTCAAAGCAGGCTCCAGGCTCTGAGCTGTCAGCACAGAGCCTGACATGGGGCTCGAACTCACAAACCATGAGATCATGACCTGAGCTAAAGTCAGATGTTTGACCAACTGAGCCACCCAGCCACCCCAATAATGATCCATCTTAATCGTTCTCAAATTTGTTCAGATGGCTAGAGACCTCATGGAGACCTTTTCAGAATACCATAATCTTTGAACCACATTTTGAAATTTGATATTTAATTCCTTTACACAAATGAGAAACTACTTTCTTAACCAAAAAAAAAAAAAAAAAAAGGCGAAAAGAACGTATACACATACATACATAATGTAAGGTCACAATCATTAGCTCACAACTTTTGAAAAGAAAAATAATTATCAAATCAAGTACGACAGATTGTTTTCAAGTTTTTTGACATTCATTTGCTACTTTTAATTCAATAATAAAATTATTATTATTATTAATTATAATATATAATTACATGTAATATATAATTATAATATATAATAATTAATAATAATAATAGTAAAATAAAGATTTAATTATTTCAATTTTTAGTAACAGTCAATATAATATAAATAGTATAAATATTGATAATTACCTAACATAGAAAAGTAAAATTTTATTGGTAATATAAGTTAGTAGGTATGGTTGTTTTTTCGCAATTGGTTCACTATGGATAAATATTACATATTTCTAGGATATGACAGAGTTTAACAAACATTCCGTTCCTACTAGTCATTTTTCATAGACATAATTGCTGAGAAATTATATAGTTGAAAACAGAAGGAGTTTTGTATACCAGTGTCACTCAATTCTTTGAACTCCTTCCAAGTTATATGGTAAAAATCACATACTAATTATATTTGTAAGCCATCACACTGATCCATCATCAAAAATTTTTAGTGATCTGTTATCTGATACTCAATATGTGAGGCCAGAGAAGAACTAGCCTGAACTGCAGAAGAATTTGTTATAGTCATAACAGCAATGTACTTCTTCAGCTTTTGGAAAATACACCCAAATGGACTTACCAAGAAAAAAAATGACTATTAATTGTATATTTTACTCATACCTAGAGGTAATTTATTCAAACTGGTACACTCAAATGGAGTTGGGAAAAATTCAAAGTATTGTTAACGTCAACACATCTAGACCAAAATAATTTTTGAGTTATTTATTTTTATTTCACCATGTGTTTTACCAATATTTTTTGTTAAAACTTTGGCGCTCTATTGGGGCACCTGGGTGGCTCAGTCACTTGAGCGACCGACTTCGGCTCAGGTCATGATCTCAAGGTTTGTGAGTTCGAGCCCCGCATCGGGCTCTGTGCTGACAGCTCAGAGCCTGGAGTCTGCTTCAGATTCTGTGTCTCCTTCTCTCTCTGCTCCTCCCCCACCCACACTCTGTCTCTCTCTGTCTCAGAAATAAATAAGCATTAAAAATTTTTTTAAATAAAAAAAACTTTGGCGCTATAGATTTAACTCTTTTGAGTTATGAAAAATGTCTGTCATATAACCTAATTAGCATAGCCACCCTACTGCCTCTTTCCTTGACTGTTCAAAGTTCTTGTAATTTTCTATCAACATATATACTCTTTGCTGAACAAGTATAGGTATGGGATATAGGGTTGGGGAGTTTATTGAATTATATGCAAGCCATTCTCCTAAGAGATCCAAGCTATTCCTTAGATCTCATCTCATTCATCTCTTCCTAGTTCACTGTGTTCCAGCCTGAAAGACCTCCTCACATACTTTGAATATGCCAAGCAGAAAACCCCCCACTTCCTGAAATAATTCCTCACTTCATTAAGATACCTGCTGAAATATACCTTATCACCACTCACTGTCTCCCTACTCTCTTTACTTATTTCTTTAAATTTATGTCCACTTTATATACTTATTGACTTATAACTTGTCTCCACCCTCATCAGCATTTAAAATCCATGAGAGCAAACATTTTTGTTACTCCCTGTTGTGTTCCCAGCACCTAGACCAGTGCTTGATATATAGCAACATCTCAAAAGTTATTCAGTGCATAAGTAGATGAATGAATGAGAGTGTCTCTGATCTCAATTAACAATAAAATATTAAAAGAAAAAAAGGTGAACTAGCATGAGGTTAATAATAGTAATAGTCTATTTTGCCAAGCATGGACACTTTAAAAATTGCTACCCAATAAAGACTCATTTCCTAAAACAAAAGGAATCTTTAACACCAAAATCCAGTAAGAATCCACTACATCAGAAACAAATGAGTGTATTAAACTGTTCTAGAAATTCACTATATTTTTCTTATTTTCTTACTTCATACTAATGAAAACTTCAGCAAGGAAATCACTACTACAAATACTTTGGCTGTCAACACTTATCTGGGCCATGGAAGGATGCTATCTTATTCTCACTTAACCTTGAGAAATGATCTGATAAATTACCTCAGCTAAAGCATTGGTAGTTGATAACTGGAAAAAACACTAAAATATATTTGAAAGAAGAAGAAGGAGGAGGAGGAGGAGGGAGGAGGAGGAGGAGAAGGAGGGGGAGGAGGAAGAAGAAGAAGGCAGAAGAGGAGGAAGAGGAAGGGGAGAAGGAGGAGAAGGAGGAAGGGGAGGAGGAGGAAGGGGAGGAGGAGGAAGGGGAGGAGGAGGAAGAGGAAGAAGAAGTAGGAGGAGGAAAAGGAGGATTGATTTATGATGAAACTGGAAAATGTCTAATGGCTTTTTAGATAGAATTTCTAACCTAAAGGAAAGAGAGAGTATATTCTCTTTGTGGAATTTTGGACTTCAGAATCATAAGAAGGAAATTCTTTTTCAGAGCATCCTTCAAATTACCTTCAGAAAGAGTGAGAGCCCACAGATAAACTTAAAGGAAGTTGTGACATTACACCTGACATAGTATCTCAGATTTGGGGTGAGCCTAAATTGGAATTTGCTAATTACTGATTCTTCTCCACCTTGTCTCATTGGAGGGTTACCATTTACATGTAATATCATAAGAGATGCCATATTATGCTTTACCTCCTGGCCATTTGGTCTTTGTTTGTCTTCAGTCTTTGCTATATGGTTTGTTTATTCTTTGTATCTTTTAGGTCTCATAACTTGGAAGAGATACATACTTGTAAGTCTTACAACTAAACCATTAGTCTCTAATTATCAGTGTCAAGACTGAAACATCCATTATTTCCTTTTTAATGACAGGACAAAATAATTTGCATATTTGTACCTTCCTTAACACCCCTATCCTCCCTTTAGTGTTGTTTTCCTTTTTGTTTATAATCTGGAATGTTTTTATTATAATCTTGGATGATTTTTAAGTGTATCATCAATTTCAAAAATTATGTTTGTTTCATTCTGTAAACACACGACAATTGTTTACACTTTACTTAAATGGTTTCAGTGTTCAACATCAGTCCTTTCCTATCATGACATACATGCCAAATTTTTATTTTGATGTACTCTTTTGAGTTCATCTTTAAGTAGTGCTTCTTGTTAGAGGCCCCCAGACAAATGGTCCCTATTTCACCCCCTGCTCATCATTGTCACTAACTCTAAGCCCCTCCAAATTAGAAGGTCTTAAAGGTGTAGGCCAGCATTTCCATATTTCCTGCAAAGGATGCAACAGCTCACTATCTTCTTGGCAAATTTAGGAGTCTTTGGTGGCTCCTTTAATAGGTCTCATCTGTGCTCTATTAGAAATCTATTAGAAATTATATTCATATCATATCATTGCTGCTATTCTCTACTATTGTTATTCATTTACCATTACAATAGGTTTTGGAGAAAGAGACAGTCTGAAAGAAGATTTGATCACAACACTCCTTTGCTTCAGATTTCCTAGCTATGTCCTCACCTATAAGAGTAACATTCATACTCCATAGAAGAAAGATCCTTTATTCTCTGGGCCAGCCTCTTAAATCTTCCTCATTCACTTCACCCTTGTTCTGGCCCTGTTTCTATGTATAGATAAAGACAGAGGAAGACTTTTTGTCCTTAAGCTGGTTTAGACTGTGTCCAAAATTAAAACCATCCCTTATTTATTTTATTTTGCTTTTGGCATTTTATTTCATACTAAAAGACTGAATGAAAAATCAACCCAAAGGAAGTAAAAACATTAATAGCAACTGAATGAGGACACATATAATGTAAATAAATACAGGAAAATTATCTATGAAATAGCTGTCTTTGTATTTTGACAAGTATCAAGGGAACTAGCATCCTAAGTAAAGCCATCTATGGTGCAAGCCAACAAACACTTTGGAAAAAATTTACCAGTACTTTTGGCTATGAATATTACTTCTCAAATGTTAATAAACATGAAGAATTATCCTAGTCAACCAAGAATATCATTCACTAGCATCATCAGGGATCTCTCAGCAACTCTTGCAGTCATTCACAACTGTTTGAGTATGTTGACTTCCAGGTCAAATATTTTTCTAGCTTGAAAGTCAAATGAAGAACATCTTTTTATAGTTTATTCTTAATTCCCATCTGGATATAACTTATTACAAACAGTCTTATGAGTTCCTATGACATTTATACATAGAATAACTGCTAAACCTAAGTTAAATTTCTCAAAACATATTACTATGTCTAATGAAGTCATCTTCTGTGATCTATGTTAAGCTTTCTTCCAAACCAACTTTAAATTACACTCAACCTGCTAAGCACATTATGAATTGCTCCACAGCAAACAGTAGATATGCTTATTTGGCCTAATTAACTATGATAAAAGGATCAGCAGGTAACACCTTGTGATATTTGCTGCAATTTCCAAAAAATATGCATAGAAATTGTACATACAAAAGCTGTTTAACAGAAACAATTTGTGGGCTCTTTAAACTTTGGGCAAATAAATGAGGGGAAACTGAAATAATATTTTATTTTTTAGATGATGGTAAGTTAAGATAATTTCCACTATCTAGTTTATACTAATCATTTGAAATAACTCTTATTAGCAGTGAACTGAATGCTTCTATCTGTAATTGAGCTAAGCTTTTGATACTTAGAACAATAAAATGATTAGTTTGCATTTATACACACCTCAGTTTTTCCACTTAAAAGACACATAAATACAGATTATTTTCCACTTTTGCCAAGAGATAAAACTGAGTTACTTGTTAATTTTATGTACACATTTCTATCAAGCATAAAAGGAGTGGTCAGCCTTCATTTCTAGCTAATTAATACAGTCATTGGATGACAAATGCCCTGTTTCTTAGCAATCTGAGAATTCAAAAAAAAAAAAAATAGCTTCCAGAGCTCTGCTATTACTACAAGTATGAGAAACTGGATTACTGCCTAAAAAAATAAGAAAATGTTTTTTTCAGATATAAAGCTCTGATGATCATATCCCTAGAATTATAATAAAAAATGTTTTTAAACTTCTAGGTGTGTTTAAAACATGTCTTCTCATTGATACATTTTTCGAGAGCAAGATTTTTTTCTTTTTGGCAGTTGGGGAAGTGTCCTATAGTCTCTACTGCTCCTTATAGAGAAGGAGATGGAGTTTATTAGATAGACCAAGTACTGTTTGCGACATAAACATTAGCCAACTTTGGCGATGGGGAAAAGAAAGTAATTGTGCTTCTCCTCCTTCCTCAGTGAAGCTCTCCTCAATCTCTTTTGTTTTCCAAGGTCTTCCCAACCTCTTAATTTTGAAGTATCCCAAGACATTCTCAGTCCTCTTCTTCAGCTACACTCACTTGGTGATTTCATTCAGGCCTGAGATTTAATCCATCTTCTCTCTATTCTAATGCTCCCAAATTTTTATCTCAAGTCCAGATCTTGTTCCCAAACTCCAGGTTCCTATATCCAACTGCTGCCTCGACATTTCTACTTGGATGTCAAATAGCATGCCAAAGTCAGCATGTCCAAAACTCAAATCCTATTCTTTCTCCACAGAGACTTTTGATCTAGGTGTTCCCTTTGCTGGAAGACTCCCCATCACCCACCTCCTCCCCGTCCAACGGACACGCACTCATGCACACATGCACACATGTACAAACCTGATTGCTGCTAGGCTAAACTCCTAACTTCTTTACCTTTTAAAATCTTTGGTCAGATGCTGCTATCTTAAGGAGTCCTGCCCTGTCTGCCTTTTTTAACACTGCAACCTGATCCTCTGTGACTTAGACCCCCTGACCCTATTTACTTTGCTCTACCTGTTTTGCTCACAGTACTTTAACCTTGAACAAGTTCAATCATCAAGCAGTGGAAATGGACAAGTCCAAAAATATTCACTTGCTAATTGCTTTACTATGTTTCTTACTGTCAATACTGAATTTATCTGATAGCCAGACCCACTACCTAGAAAAACCTTAAGCCAAGGCAAGAGTTTATCAGCAGAGATTATAACTGTACCTAAAATTTTTACTTTTTTCTTATCTCCCTATATACTTCCACACATATCTAAGAGATTCACATACCACATATCTTAGGTAAATACCTCTTATTAGTTACTGACATCTTCACACACAAAATCCATTCTCATGTTGTTTTCCAGATATGCTTCTTAGGATATCTAAAGGGAAACCTTTGTTTCTTCATGTATGAAAATTGCAAACAGCATAAACAATTAAATTCATATTTTGTGCATGAAATTATTTGACTGACATTGGATGACATAGAAGTTACTGGTTGTTTACAGTTTAAAGTCCTTGTAAAGCAGTATCTATTGGACTACATTTCTCAATATTTATCAAAAACTTACTATAAAATTTCTATCATCACCATTCTGGTCCACCAACACACACACACACACACACACACACACACACACACACACACCCCAAAGGCCTGTCACAAGTCTTTCTTTTCTAAGTCATTGGTTTCCTGAAACAAAGGGAATATCTTTCCTGTTCTTTTCATTAGGAGATTTAGTATTTGCAAACTAAAATTTTGGTGGTAAAAATAGCTGATTTCTATATGCTTTGTGTTAGGCATATACTGAGCCCTGTGTGTGTATTTGTTCATGTAAATCTGACAACAATCCTATGATGTATGTGTTATTATTAATCACTTCACAGGTTAGGAAATTAAGGAACCTTTACCATGGTGAGTAAAGCTAGGTAAAAACCTGCACTCTTTACCCCATCTTCTGGTGTCCTTAACTCATTGTATAAGAACTTGTCCATTGACTGCATCAATTACATTACCAGCATCAACATTTTAAATTTATTGAATGTAATAACTTACAGATTTAAGAAATACATTTTATACACACACACACACACACACACACACACACACACACACACACATACAACTAAAACAAAAGTTTCACAAACCAGTAATCAACCTTACTATTTTACTACATGCAAGGCACTCCAATAGTTTCAATGTTATTCTAGTCTGGTGTAATGTATTTTTTAATTTATCAACTCACTAAATTGACTTATACCTGAGTTAGAAATACTGTGAAAAACAGTAAATGATGATATTTAGCTTTTATTTTTCTATTACTCTATAAGCTTCTTAATCATTTATCAAATTTGATGCAAAAATGAATTTTAAAATTTCCTGATAATTCTGTTTTAAAAAACAATAAAAACATTCAGACTGTATCTACCCAGAGAAGCATATAATCCAACACTTCAAAAGATTTAAGTTTTTAAATATTTTCTTAAACAGCAAAACTTACATGAAAACTATCTTTATAATCATGATAAAGCTAAGCACACAGTAGTCTCTCCATATATATTACAATAAACATAACTATGTAGCAATAAGTAATAAAGTGGAAATTAGCCTTTTAAAAAATTTATTTTTGAGAGACAGAGAGAGGCAAAGCACAAGTCAGGGAGGGGCAGAAACAGAGAAGGAGACACATAATCCAAAGCAGGCTCCAGGCTCCAAGCTGTCAGCAGAGAGCGCAACAAGGGGCTTAAACTCACAAACTGCGAGATCATGACCTGATCCGAAGTCGACGCTTAACCAACTGAGCCACCCAGGTGCCCCTAACCTTTTAAAATTTATTTACCAGCAAATATATTTTTAAATATTTGAAAGAAGTAATTAGTTTATTTTACATTTTTTCTTGGGAAATTCAAGACTGGCTTCTATACAGAAAAGTTTATAATTTAAAAAATTATAATTTTTAAAATGGCATTGTTGGGGCTCCTGGGTGGCTCAGTCGGTTAAGCGTCCGACTTCGGCTCAGGTCATGATCTCATGGTTCGTGAGTTCGAGCCCCGTGTTGGGCTCTGTGCTGGCAGCTCAGAGCCTGGAGCCTGCTTCAAATTCTATGTCTCCCTCTCTCTCTGCTCCTCCCTGGCTCATGCTCTGTCTCTCTCTCCTTCAAAAATAAATAAAAACATTTTTTAAAAAGATATTAAAATGGCATTGTCTTGGTAAATAAAATAAATCACTTAAGCATAATTTATTCACAATGTGCAGTGGAATCATTCCTCTCAGAAATGAATATGACACCATTTTCACAGTTGGAATGACTTGGAAGGATATTATTTGTTTTTACCTAAAAGAATAAGTAAAAATACTGACTGGAGAAACTACGTATTTCCAAACTAAGTTTAGCATTTATACATAAGATGAAATGTGAATCTTTGAAGACTGGCAAGGCCAATTCTCACCCCAAATTGGAGTCAGCCAGTCTTCATTTACTTGGGAAGAACAAGGTTAAGCTCATATTCAGAAACTGTGTCAAAAGCCCTATTACCAAGTACAACTACTAGCCATGTCCAGAAAAAAGTAGCTGGTCTAACTTCAATAAAGTTGACAGTAAATGTAATAAAAGAAAGGATGGATGGAAGGCTTGCAGGTAACCAATTGATTTGGAGGAAAGTTAGAGGTGGATTTTCATATTTGTGAAATGCTTTTGTGTAGGTATCATGAATTATACACGGCCCATTTATAATGCATATTTTGTGGGAACTAACAGATACCAGGAGTGCAATAGTAGCCTAAAAGAGTAATAAAGAGAAATAGACTTCAGCTTTGTAATCATACTTATGTCATTTATAAGTGTCACAGTTTATTTCCATTGATGGCCTCTTCCCGTCTTTGAACTTTCTAAAAAATAGGAAAACATACATAACTCAAATGCTATTTTATTCAAGTGCTAACTAAAGTTTTTGTCCTTGGACTTGACTAGTTAATTTTTTAAAAAATTTTTAATGTTTATTTTTGAGACAGAGACAGAGACAGAGCATGAGTGGGAAAGGGGCAGAGACAGAGAGGGAGACACAGAATCCAAAGCAAGCACCAGGCTCTGAGCGTCAGCACAGAGCCAGAAATGGGGCTCAACTTCACAAACTGTGAGATCATGACCTGAGCTGAAGTCAAGATGCTCAGCCAACTGAGCTACCCAGGGGCACCTTGACTAGTTAATTTATTTTTTGTCCCCACGGATATTTTATTTTATTTTTTATTTTTATTTTTTATTTTTTAAACTTTACATCAAAATTAGTTAGCATATAGTGCAACAATGATTTCAGGAGTAGATTCCTTCATGCCCCTTACCCATTTGGCCCATCCACCCACCCACAACCCCTCCAGTAACCCTCAGTTTGTTCTCCATATTTATGAGTCTCTTCTGTTTTGTCCACCTCCCTGTTTTTATATTATTTTTGTTTCCCTTCCCTTATGTTCATCTGTTTTGTCTCTTAAAGTCCTCATATGAGTGAGGTCATATGATTTTTGTCTTTCTCTGACTAATTTCACTTAGCATAATGCCATCTGGTTTCATCCACATAGTTGCAAATGGCAAAGATTTCATTCTTTTTGATTGTCGAGTAATACTCCATTGTATATATATACCACTTCTTCTTTATCTATCCATCCATCAATGGACATTTGGGCTCTTTGAATACTTTGGCTATTGTTGATAGTGCTGCTATAACCATGCGGGTGCATGTATCCCTTCGAAACAGCATACCTGTATCCGTTGTATAAATACCTAGTAGTGCAATTGCTGGATCGTAGGATAGTTCTATTTTTACTTTTTTGAGGAACCTCCATACTGTTTTCCAGAGTGGCTGCACCAGCTTGCATTGGCACCAACAATGCAAAAGAGATCCTCTTTCTCTGCATCCTCGCCAACATCTGTTGTTGCCTGAGTTGTTAATGTTAGCCATTCTGACAGGTGTAAGGTGGTATCTCATTGTGGTTTTGATTTGTATTTCCCTGATGATGAGTGATGTTGAGCATTTTTTCATGTGTTGGTTGGTCATCTGGATGTCTTCCTTGGAGAAGTGTCTATTCGTGTCTTTTGCCCGTGTCTTCACTGGATTATTTGTTTTTTGGGTGTTGAGTTTGATCAGTTCTTTATAGATTTTGGATTCTAACCCTTTATCTGATATGTCATTTGCAAATATCTTCCCCCATTCTGTCGGTTGCCTTTTAGTTTCACTGTTTCCTTCACTGTGCAGAAGCTTTTTATTTTGATGAGGTCCCAGTAGTTCATTTTTGCTTTTGTTTCCCTTGCCTCTGGAGACGTGTTGAGTAAGAAGTTGCTGCAGGCAAGATCAAAGAAGTTTTTTCCTGCTTTCTCCTCGAGGATTTTGATGGCTTCCTGTCTTACATTGAGGTCTTTCATCCATTTTGGGTTTATTTTTGTGTATGGTAAGAAAGTGGTCCAGGTTCATTCTTCTGCATGTTGCTGTCCAGTTCTCCCAGCACCACTTGCTGAAGAGACTGTCTTTATTCCATTGGATATTCATTTCTGCTTTGTCAAAGATGAGTTGGCCATACGTTTGTGGGTCCGTTTCTGGGTTCTCTATTCTGTTCCATTGATCTGAGTGTCTGTTCTTATGCCAGTACCATACTGTCATGATGATTACAACTTTGTAGTATAGCTTGAAGTCTGGGATTGTGATGCCTCCTGCTTTGGTTTTCTTTTTCAAGATTGCTTTGGCTATTCAGGGTCTTTTCTGGTTCCACACAAATTTTAAGATTATTTGTTCTACCTCTGTGAAGAATGCTGGTGTTACTTTGATAGGCATTGCATTGAATATGTAGATTGCTTTGGGTAGTGTCGACATTGTAACAATATTTGTTCTTCCTATCCAGGAGCATGGAATCTTTTTCCATTTTTTTGGTGTCTTCTTCCATTTCTTTCATAAGCTTTCTATAGTTTTCAGTGTATAGATTTTTCACCCCTTTGGTTAGATTTATTCCTAGGTATTTTATGGTTTTTTTGTGCAACTGTAAATGGGATCGAGTCCTTGATTTCTCTTTTTGTCGCTTCATTGTTGGTATATAGGAATGCAACTAATTTCTGTGCATTGATTTTATATCCTGCAACTTTGCTGAATTCATGAATCCATTCTAGCAGTTTTTTGGTGGAATCTTTTGGGTTTTCCATATAGAGTATCATGTCATCTGCGAGGAGTGAAAGTTTGACCTCCTCCTGGCCAATTTGGATGCCTTTTATATCTTTGTGTTGTCTGATTGCAGAGGCTAAGACTTTGAATACTATGTTGAATAACAGTGGCGAGAGTGGACATCCCTGTCTTGTTCCTGACCTTAGGGGGAAAGCTCTCATTTTTTCCCCATTGAGGATCATATTAGCGTTGGATCATTCATATATGGCTTTTATGATCTCGAGGTATGCTCCTTCTATCTCTACTTTCTTGAGGGTTTCTATCAAGAAAGGATGCTGTTTTTTGTCAAATGCTTTCTCTGCACCTATTAAGATCACATGGTTCTTGTCCTTTCTTTTATTGATGTGATGAATCACATTGTTTTGTGGATATTGAACCAGCCCTGCATCACAGGTATAAATCCCGCTTGGTCGTGGTGAATAATTTTTTTTATGTATTGTTGGATATGGTTGGCTAATATCTTGCTGAGGATTTTGCATCCATGTTCATCAGGGAAATTGGTCTATAGTTCTCCTTTTTAGTGTGGTCTTTGTCTGGTTTTGGAATCAAGGTAATGCTGGCTTCATAGAAAGAGTTTGGAATTTTTCCTTCCATTTCTATTTTTTGGAACAGTTTCAAGAGAATAGGTGTTAACTCTTCCTTAAATATTTGGTAGAATTCCCCTGGAAAGCCATCTGGCCCTGGATTCTTGTTTTTTGGCAGGTTTTTGATTACTAATTCGATTTCTTTACTGGTTATGGGTCTGTTCAAATTTTCTATTTCTTCCTGTTTCAGTTTTGGTAGCATATATGTTCCTAGCAATTTGTCCATTTATTCCAGATTGCCCATTTTATTGGCATATAATTGCTCATAATATTCTCTTATTATTGTTTTTATTTCTGTTGTGTTGATTGTGACCTCTCCTCTTTCATTCTTGATTTTATTTATTTGGGTCCTTTCCTTTTTCTTTTTGATCAAACTGGCTAGTGGTTGATCAATTTCATTAATTCTTTCAAAGAACCAGCTTCTGGTTTCAGTGATCTGTTCTACTGTTTGTTTTTGTTTTTTGGGTTTTTTTTTGTTTTGTTTTGATAGCCTTAATTTCTGTTCTAATCTTTATTATTTCCTGTCTGCTTCTGGTTTTGGGTTTTATTTGCTGTTCTTTTTCCAGCTCCTTAAGGCATAAGGTTAGGTTGCGTATCTGACATCTTTCTTCCTTCTTTAGGAAGGTCTGGATTGCTATATACTTTCCTGTTATGACCGCCTGTGCTGTGTCCCATAGGTTTGGGTTGTGGTTTGAGTAGTTAATTTAAAAAACTACACTTGGGGGTGCCTGGGTGGCTCAGTCGGTTAAGTGGTCGACTTTGGCTCAGGTCATGATCTCACAGTCCGTGAGTTCGAGCCCTGTATCAAGGCTCTATGCTGACAGCTCGTAGCCTGGAGCCTGTTTCAGATTCTGTGTCTCCTTCTCTCTGCCCCCCCCCCCCCATTCATGCTCTGTCTCTCTCTGTATCAAAAATAAATAAACATTAACAATAAATAAAACTAAATAAATAACAATAAAAAAATTAAAAACTACACTTGTCCAGGGCAGTTGGGACACTGCCCACAAGATGGTCATTTCCATAACCCTCCCATTTGTTTCCTCCACTGGAAGACTTGAGAACATAAGAAAGTAACATGCTGAAATGTTATAATTCTTTTTTTGAGTCCAAGCTTTCATATGGAAACAAAAGCCTCTTGTTCCTGGCAACTTGATTCCTGAAATACTTGCCTGCTCTCTCTAATTTGCCTGCACTCTTTTCTATATTGCACAATCAAAAAAGTGAAATACCAAAGAGATTTAGCAAATCTATTTGATGCCCACCCTGAGAAGGGCAAGAGAGGACTGCTCACCCATTTGCTTCTTTTCCTCCTGCAAGTTCAAGACAGGTCTCAATTAGGTCAATGGTCCAAATCGAACAGTTTATGTTCATAGCCTTGAGTCTCTATACAAGCCCTGTCCTTGGCTGAGGAACCAAATGAGAATATTCTTTACTGAAGTGGCCTTAGTCAGGCTTGGGCCATCAGTGTTCACTCATGATTAGAGCAAATGGAGTTCTAGGTAAGAGAGTTTGGATTCATTCTATAGGCCTCAGAAGTTGTGTCTCAGTCTACACACTCTAGATATTTCTAGATCAGTGATCACACGTGTGTATGTAGTGAGTGTGATGTGTGTGTGTAGATGTGTAAAGAGATTTTATGTCTTTTGTTCATTTTGGGAAAAACACAAAAAAGTGAAACTCTGATTCTTTTCTTTAATAATTATTCTGAGCCATAGATGGCAATTAATCTGACAATCTCATTCTTACTTCCTGTCCTTTGGGAGGTAAGATTGTTTGTGAACCTTAATTATTGTTTGTAAAGCTACCATATTTTTCTCCTTTGCTGAGAGATAAAGTTCCCCTAAAATAGACATTGAAGAGATAAAAGTTCTGCTTTGGGAAATTTAGAAATATGAAAGTCAGCTGAGTGAAAGAGAGAACAAAGAAATCAGAAGAACAGCTTTCCTCATTCATTGAACAAACACATATTGTTTATTATGTTCCAG
Source organism: Neofelis nebulosa (assembly GCF_028018385.1). Lineage (NCBI taxonomy): Eukaryota > Metazoa > Chordata > Mammalia > Carnivora > Felidae > Neofelis > Neofelis nebulosa. The sequence goes on along the minus strand of NC_080782.1, from coordinate 34,318,935 downwards.
GTTCTCTTCCAAATACTGGGGGTGGGAGAGGGGGCGGGGAGTAAGCACGTGAGATCAACATACCTATACTTAAAATACAGCGGGAGAAACTGAGAATGAAAACACATACACAATAACTTATTTAGAATATAAACTGCAGATAGATACTTTTTTTAAAAATCAGGGAAAGAGGCAGAGAGTGGAGGTGAGGTACATTTCACCTAAGGAAGTTGTATTAGTTTTCTATTGCTTCATAACAAATTTATCACAAATTTAGTAGCCTAATACTATATCCATCTTGACTTTGGTGGTCTGCTACTTAGGATCTCACAAAGCTGCAATCAAGAATAAGTTGGCTGGGGTGCCTGGGTGGCTCGTTGGTTAAGCGACTGACTTGGGCTCAGGTCATGATCTTAGAGTTTGTGAGTTCGAGCCCTGTGTCAGGCTCTGTGCTGACAGCTCAGAGCCTGGAGCCTGCTTCAGTTTCTATGTCTCCCCCTCTCTCTACCCCCTGCTCACACTATGTGTCTGTCTCTCAATAATAAATAAACACTAAAAAAAATAAAAAAATAAAGAACAAGTTGGCCAAGGCTAAGTTCTCGTCTAAGACTAGGGGTCCTCTTCAAGTTCAGAACACTTCCAAGTCAGCAGGATTCATATCCTTGCAGCTGCAGAACTCAGTGTGGTTGCTTTTTCACAGCCTGCATAAACCCCTGATGGCTGAGGAGTGTAGCCTTTCTTTAGACCCTCTTCCTCCCAAATATTCTCCAGACCCAAGACATGTCAGACTACATTGGAAAGAAGAAATTATTTTTTTTAATTTTTTAAATGTTTTATTTATTTTTGAGACACAGACCCAGAGCATGAGCAGGGGAGGGGCAGAGAGAGAGGGAGACACAGAATCTGAAGCAGGCTCCAGGCTCCGAGCTGTCAGCACAGAGCCCAACATGGGACTCAAACTCACAAACCGCAAGATCATGACCTGAGCCGAAGTCTGACTGAGCCACTCAGGCGCCCCAGAAGAAATTATTTACTCAAGGCTTAGGTTGCTCTCAAAAAGAATTATGGAAAGAAAGAAAAAAATATATAACTTTACTTGCAGTAGAAGGGAAGTAGATGACCATCCTGTATCTTATGTTTTCTTGCTCATATCTATCTTCTGTTTAACATGTCCAATCTTTTTTTGTGTTCTCTAGTTCAGTATTTCACTCCCCTCCTACAGACATTCCAACTTGCCCCACCAAAGAAGGCTGTTTGACCCCTCCCAGAGCCCTTTTGCCGTATGAAAACCTGGTTGCCTAATGTCGGGGCTAGATGCAAACAGAGGCTCCCCAAAGGCTGTTGGTGAATACTTAAATTTCAGTTCATTTTCCAATGATTAGTTGTGGCTGGTTTTCTCCATATTTTAGTTAAGAAATAGGCACATTTATCTAAGACATGAGTCAGCATACCATTTTTCTTTAAAGGGCTGCACAGTAAACACTTCGTCTTTGCAGACTGTATGATCTTTGTACTATATTCTAATAAAATTTTATTTATTAAAACAGGAGATAGGCAAGCATAGTTTAATGACCCCTCATCAAAGCATTACTTTTCAGTAACATAGACTAATATCATATTCTAATATGCTATCTCTCCTGTAGACACAACTTTTTCTAATCCTTTGCCCCTGCCTACCTTCTCAAAACATAAGCAAAATGAAAATGAAGCACTATTGGCAGTAGACTTGTTCAGCCCTAACTGACACTGTGCACCTTACCCCCATGACCTCTTTTGGACCCGCTCTTTCCAACACACTCTTAGCAGGAGTCCATCCAAAGGGGCACCACAAAGGTACCGTTGTGCAAGCAGCTTTGTCAGGGGCCAGCACAAACCCAGAGTGATTCCTGCCCCAGGAAGAGGGGAAGAAAACCACACACACCAGTTTGAGTGTGGCCCCAGCAGTGGGCTGTGGGCAGACATCTGGTCTGACTACAGGCCCTGCACACCAATGAAAACAAAGACATAAAGCATCTAAAAACAAACAGGGGTGCCTGGGTGGCTCAGCTGGTTAAGTGTCCAACTTGTGATTTTGGCTTAGGTCATTATCTCATGGTTTGTGAGTTCAAGGCAATGCAGAGCCTGTTTGGGATTCTCTTTCTCCCTCTCTTCTCTGCCTCCTCTCTCTCTCTCTCTCTCAGTAAACTTAAAATAACAATAATAATAATAATAAACATAAAGGAAGTAATCAATAGAAATACAATAGTAGTAGAGGACTTTAACACCCCACATACATAGATAGATCATCCAAACAGAAAATAAAAAAAGAAACAGTGGCTTTGAATGACACATTGACCCAGATGAATCTAACAGATATATTCAGAACATATCATCCTAAAACAGCACATACACATTCTTTTCAAGTGCACATGGAACATTCTCCAGAATACATCACATATTAGGTCACAAAACAAGTCTCAACACATTTAAAGATTAAATGCATACCATGCATCTTTTCCAATCACAATGCTATGAAAATAGAAATAAACCACATGAAAAAAATCTGTAAAACACAAATACATGGAGGATAAATGAAATTCTACTAAACAATGAATAGGTCAACCAAAACCTCAAAGAGGAAATAAAAAATACATGGAGATGAATGAAAATGAAAACACAATGGTCCAAAATCATTGGGATGCAGCAAAAGCCATTCAGAGAGGGAAGTTTATCGCAATATAGACCTACCTCAAGAAGCAAGAAAATCTCAAATAAACAATCTAGTCTTACACCTAAAGGGGCTAGAAAAAGAAGAACAAACAAAATATAAAACCAGCAGAAGGAAGAAAATAATAAAGATTACAGCTGAAATAAATGAAAAAAAAAACAAAAACAAAAACAATAGAACCGACCAATGAAACCAGGAGCTTGTTGTTTAAAAAGATTTTTAAAAAATTAATAAACCTCTAGTCAGACTCATTAAAAAGAGAGAATAAGAGAAAGAGAATTCAAATCAACAAAATCACAAATGAAAGAGGAGAAAGAAGAACTGGCACCACAGAAACAAAGGATTATAAAAGAATAGTATCAAAAATTACATGCCAGCAAATTGGAAAACCTAGAAGAAATGGATAAATTCCTATAAACATATAACCTCCCAAAACTAAATCAGGAAGAAATAGAAAATTTGAACAAACCAATTATCTGCAATGAAATTAAATCAGTAATCAAAAAACTGCCAAAAACCAAAAGTCCAGGACCAAATGGTTTCACAGGTGAATTCTACCAAACATTTAAAGAAGAATTAATACCTATTCTTCTCAAACTATTTCAAAAACCAGAAGAGGAAGGAAAGCTTCCAAATTCATTCTATGAGTCCAGCACTACCCTGATACTAAAACCAGATAAAGACAACACAAAAAAAGAGAACTACAAGCCAATATCTCTGATGAACATAGATGCAAAAATACTCAACAAAATATTAGCAAATCAAATCCAACAGTACATTAAAAAAAATCATTTGCCATAATCAAGCGGGATTTATTCCTCAGATGCAAGGTGGTTCAATATTCACAAATCAATCCGTGTGGCTGATACATCACATCAACAAGAGGAAGCATAAAAACCATATGATCCTTTCAATAGATGCAGAGAACGTATTTGACAAAATACAACATCCATTCATGATAAAAGCTCTCAAGAAAGTAGCTTTAGAGAAAACATACCTTAACAAAATAAAGTATCATGTTAAATACTTAACATAATAAACCCATAGCTAACATCATACTCAATGGGGAAACAACAGAGCTTTTCCCTAAGATCAGTAACAAGACAAGGATGTCCATTCTCACCACTATTGTTTTCACTGGAAGTCCTAGCTAGAGAAACCAGACGAGACGAAGAAATAAAAGCCACCCATATTGGAAAGAAAGAAGTAAAACTTTCACTATTTGCAGATAATATGATACTATATATAGAAAACCCTAGAGACTCCACCAAAAAACTACTAGAACTGATAAAGGAATTTAGTGAGTTCACAGAATGCAAAATCAATGTACAGAAATGTACTTCATTTCTATGAACTAATAATGAATCAGCAGAAAGAGAAAATATGAAAACAGTCCCATTTACAAATACACCAAAAATAATAAAATACTTAGGAATAAACTTAACCAAGGAGATGAAAGATCTGTACTCTGAAAACTATAAACATTGATGAAAGAAACTGAAGATGACACAAACAAATGGAAAGATATTCCATGCTCATGGATTGGGAGAATATCATTAAAATGTCTACACTACCCAAAGCAATCTACACATTTAATGCAATCCCTATGAAAATACCAACAACATTTTTCACGGAACTAGAACAAATAATCCTAAAATTTATATGGAACCATGAAAGACCCCCAAATAGCCAAAGCAATCTTGAAAAAGAACAAAGCTGGAGATATCACAATCCCAGATTTCTAGTTATACTATAAATCTATAGTAATCAAAACAGTATGGTACTGGCACAAAAACAGACACATTGATCAATGGAACAGAATAGAGAGCCCAGAAATAAACTCACAATTGTATGGTCAATTAATCTTAGACAAAGGAGACAAGAATATGCCAAGGGAAAGACAGTTTCTTCAACAAATTATGTGAAAACTGGACAACTATTTGCAAAAGAATGAAACCAGACCATGCTCTTATGCCATACAGAAAAATAAAATGGATTAAAGACCTAAATATGAGACCTGAAACCATAAAAACCCTAGAAGAGTGCAGAGGCAGAAAATTCTCAGACACTGGCCCTGGCAACATTTTTCTAGGTATGTCTCCTAAGACAAGAAAAACAAAAGCAAAAATAAACTATTGAGACTACATCAAAATTAAAAGCTTCTGTACAGCAAAGGAAACAACCAACAAAACTAAAAGACAACCTATTGAATGAGAGAAGATATTTGCAAATGACATATCTGACAAATGGTTAATAACCAAAATATATAAAGAACTTATACCACACCCACCCACCCACCCCCCCCACACACACACTAATCCAATTAAAAATGGGGATAAGACATGAACAGGCATTTCTCCAAAAAAGACACCCAGAGGGTCAACAGACACATGACAAGACACTCAACATCACTCATCATGAGAGAAATGTAAATAAAAACCACAATGAGATAACACCTCACACCCATCAGAATGGCTAAAATAAAAAAACACAAGAAACAACAAGTATTGTAAGTATGTGGACAAAGAGAAAAGCATTGTTGGTGGGAATGCAAATTGGTACAGCCACTGTGGAAAACAGTATGGAGGTTTCCCAAAAACTTAAAAATAGATTTACCATATGATCCAGTAATTCCACTACTGGATATTTAACCAAATAATATGAAAACACTAATTTGGAAAGATATATGCCCACCTATGTTTATTGCAGCATTTTTACAGTAACCAAATTATGGAAACAACACAAGTGCCTATTGATAGATGACTGGATAAAGAAGATGTGCTACACATATAGAATGGAATAATATTACTCAGCCATAAAAAGAATGAAATCTTGCCATTTGCAACAACATGGATGGATCTAGAGGGTATAATGCTAAGTGAAATAAGCTAGAGAAAGATGAATACCATATGATTTCATTCATATATGGAATTTAAGAAACAAAACAAATTAAAAAAGAAAAAAAGAGACAAATGAAAGAACAGACTATTAACTATAGAGAACAAACTGATGGTTACCAGAGGAGGTAGGTAGGCAGATGGGTGAAATAGGTGAAAGGGATTAAGAGTGCACTTATCATGAGCACTGAGTAACGTATAGAGTTGTTAATCACTATATTGTACACCTGAAACTAACATAACCCTGAATGTTAACTACACTTACTTTTAAAAATTCTACCAAAAAAAATGAAGTACTATCATTATACTAAGGAGGACTTGATTATTTCATAGATCTGGCTCTCATCCCAAAGCCTCCATTTATATTTATCTGTCTTATGGTCCTGTTTCCAGTTCATTCTATCATGCAGACAAAAAATATTCATCAAGTTCTTATGATGTGACTATCATTATGGTGACCTTTGAGAATTAAATAGAGAAGTATAGCATATATCATCTTTCCTCAGTGAGTTTATAAATGAATTGTGGAGACACACACACAAATTAAATGACAATACAAAACTATAATTCAAGAAGTATGACAAAGCAATATTGGATTAGATGTCTACTTAGTGGCACAGAAAATAAATGCAGTGTTCAGAGGAAGGTTATTTACACTATCAGGGAAGGCTAGGGAGAAAGGACTTTGCCTGGGACACGAATTATTAATACAATTTAGATAAACAGCTTATGCATTTTTCCAATAAATTTGAGGAACCTATAAACTCACAACCTAAGCAAAAATTCAGACCAATAAATGCATGTACATATTCAGGCAACAGTAAGCAAACTCAGTTGAAAACAGAGTTTGGGGGCGCCTGGGTGGCTCAGTCGGTTGAGCGTCTGACTTCAGCTCGGGTCATGATCTCACACTCTGTGAGTTCGAGCCCCGCATCGGGCTCTGTGCTGACAGCTCAGAGCCTGGGGCCTGTTTCAGATTCTGTGTCTCCCTCTCTCTCTGACCCTCCCCCATTCATGCTCTGTCTCTCTCTGTCTCAAAAATAAATAAACGTTAAAAAAAAAATTTAAAAAAAAAGAGTTTGTAGGTATAGCACAGCAGCACTTTTTACAATTATTTTTATTCCTAACTAAAATGGGAAACTGAGAAATTACTTTATTTATATCTAGATATCTAGATAGATAGATAGATAGATAGATAGATAGATAGATAGATAGATAGATAGATAATCTCCCATCCAATCCCACAAACCCCAATCTCTTCCCCTGGAGAAAAACAACTTTTAACTAAGTCTGCTTTTAATCTTCTGGTGGTTATCACCACAATTCTAAATGATATGCTTAATCTGTGGCTTAGAAACTTTTATGTTGATAAGTCCAAAAAATTTTTTTTAATTTATTTTATTTTGAGAGAGAAAAAGTGGGTGAGAGGGGCAGAGGGAGAAAGGGAGAGAGATAATCCCAAGCAGGTTCCATGCTCAACACAGAACCCAATGAGGGGCTTGATCCCACACCTCTGGGATCAAGATCCAATGACTCCAAAATTTTTAACTCCAATCAAGACTTCTTGACTGAGCTCTGGTCTCATAGAACCAGCTGCCCCTTGCATGTGTAATGAACACTACAAACACTTTACCCTTCTAAAATAGAATTCTAGATTCTACTCTATTTCCTGCCTCAAACTAAGTCATGCCATAGCCTTTCCCATTTCTGTAAACGGCACTATGAGCTATTTGGGAGTTCATATTAAAAACCTAGGAGTCATCCCTGATTCTTCTTTTTCCTCCTTCCTCTCTAATCATTCAACATGTCTAAAATATAAAATGCTCTTGAACCAAAATATAATTTGAATCTTTCCACTTGTATGCACATTTCTGCTCCTCTTACTCCAAGCCACCATTGTTTCCTAACTGAACCACTAGACCGGGTATTAATTGATGTCTTTCTTTCAACCCTTCCCTCATTTCAGTCCAATTCTTCTATAGTACACCCTTGAACAATGCAGGGGTTGGGGGCACCAACCCCCCACACAGTCCAAATTCTACATATAACTTTTTTTTTCCACATACAACTTTTGAATCCCCCAAAACTTAATTACTAATAGGCTACTATTGATTAGAAGCCTTACCGATAACATAAATGATAAATTAAACATATTTTGGATGTTATATATATTATATATTGTATTCTTAAAATAATCTAGAGAAAATAAAATGTTATTAAGAAAATCACAAATAAGAGAAAAGTACATTTACAGTACTGTATCTATAGAAAAAATCTGCATATAAATGGACTCACACAGTTCAAACCCAGGTTGTTTAAGGAAGGGAAAATTGTATAGCAGCCACCTAAGTCTTTAAATTGTGAAGTCACATCCTATTACTCTTATGTTTATTTTTTTTTCTTTTTTTCAATATATGAAATTTATTGTCAAGTTGGTTTCCATACAACACCCAGTGCTTATCCCAAAAGGTGCCCTCCTCAGTACTCATCACCCACACTCCCCTCCCTCCCACCCCCCATCAACCCTCAGTTTGTTCTCAGTTTTTAACAGTCTCTTATGCTTTGGCTCTCTCCCACTCTCACCTCTTTTTTTTTTCCTTCCCCTCCCCCATGGGTTTCTGTTAAGTTTCTCAGGATCCACATAAGAGTGAACACATATGGTATCTGTCTTTCTCTGTATGGCTTATTTCACTTAGCATCACACTCTCCAGTTCCATCCATGTTGCTACAAAGGGCCATATTTCATTCTTTCTCATTGCCACGTAGTACTCCATTGTGTATATAAACCACAATTTCTTTATCCATTCATCAGTTGATGGACATTTAGGCTCTTTCCATAATTTGGCTATTGTTGAGAGTGCTGCTATAAACATTGGGGTACAAGTGCCCCTATGCATCAGTACTCCTGTATCCCTTGGATAAATTCCTAGCAGTGCTATTGCTGGGTCATAGGGTAGGTCTATTTTTAATTTTCTGAGGAACCTCCACACTGCTTTCCAGAGCGGCTGCACCAATTTGCATTCCCACCAACAGTGCAAGAGGGTTCCCGTCTCTCCACATCCTCTCCAGCATCTATAGTCTCCTGATTTCTTCATTTTGGCCACTCTGACTGGCGTGAGGTGGTATCTGAGTGTGGTTTTGATTTGTATTTCCCTGATGAGGAACGACGTTGAACATCTTTTCATGTGCCTGTTGGCCATCCGGATGTCTTCTTTAGAGAAGTGTCTATTCATGTTTTCTGCCCATTTCTTCACTGGGTTATTTGTTTTTCGGGTGTGGAGTTTGGTGAGCTCTTTATAGATTTTGGATACTAGCCCTTTGTCTGATATGTCATTTGCAAATATCTTTTCCCATTCTGTTGGTTGCCTTTTAGTTTTGTTGGTTGTATTACTCTTATGTTTAAAACCTTTCTACCATACTTAGAATAAAACCAAAATGCCTAATTATGAACTACAGGTCCCTGCATGGCCTGATTATTGCCTGCCTCTCTAACCTCATCTTTTACCACTTCTATTTGCATCCCATGCCTCAGTTTTACTGGCCTTGGTTCTGTCTTTGAGGCACTAAAAGGTATTTTACTGGAATACTACTCTCCTGGTTTATGTGTGGCTTTCTTCACATCCTTGAGGTCTTAGTTTAAAGAAGCAATCCTTGCCTAGCCCATCCAAATTCATTTCCTCTTGCTTTCTCATGTAGGTGTTGGAAAGATAAAGACTTCATTTCTCAGCCTCCTTGTAGCTAGGGGAGGTCATGCTCCACAGTTTTGGCCAATGAGACATACGTTTAATCCAGTCTGTGGCCTAAACATTAAAAAAAAAAATTGGGAGTGGGGAGGCACCTGGGTGGCTCAGTTGGTTAAACAATCTACTCTTGATTTCGGCTAAGGTCATGATCTCACAGTTCACGGGTTCGAGCCCTGTGTCAGGCTCTGTGCTTGCAGAGAGAACCCGCTTGGGATTCTCTCTCTTCCCTCTTTCTCTCTCGCCCTCCCCTTCTTGCATTCTCTCTCTCAAAATAAATAAATAACCACTAAAAAAAAAAAGTCTGTGGTCTCTCTTCCATTTTATCCTTCTTTCCTGGAATGCAGACAGAAAGCTAGTTATGCAGCAAATTCCTGCTAAGAATGGCAGAACAGGGAGAAAGGAAGAAACTTGTTCCTTAATGGCATCATATTCTCGCACCATATCAGTCATGAGGTAAAAACCCACACTTCATATTTCATGAGAAAAATAACTTCTTTACTGTTTAAGCCACTGGCAGTTAAGTTTTCTGGTTATCACACATAAACATAATCCTCAGTGATACCCTATCCATACTGGTTTCTTTCTATCATGTTACCCTCTGTATTTACTTTATAAAATTTATCTGGATAAATTAGTAAACAAAAATTTTTGTTTACTAATTTTACTAGTTCATTATATATTTATCCCAGTCAACAAATGTTGAATGAATGTTAAATAAAGGAATATCAATAACTGTTACTTTCTTGATATAAGATAATTTTTTACTTCTTGCTATGAAGGATGAAAATACGGCTTACTAATCGTCAAATAATTCTATTGTGATATTACTTTTAGTTCTTGTAGTAACTCTTGAACTTAAATAGTTTTTAAATCACAACTTTTTAGGCTCTATTGACTTTCCATTATCTGAGATGAGGAAATCAGCAATGCTACATTCTTCTCTCACTATCTCCAAATTCCATAACTTTTACATTGGCAGCACTTACATTGATAATCTTTTCTATACCTAAAATGAAGTCCTCTATACTTTGTGTATGGGTTGATTCTACAAATAAGAAGTAGTTTTGAAAATTATTTTTATATTTATTATTTATTCTAGAACAGAATTGCATAGATCAGCATGTAGGAATATTTTCCTATGTCATTAGCCTTATTTTTAAATTATACTAAATGCTTTTCGAAAAATGCAAAGAACATAGAAGACTATAAAAAATAGTGAAAATGTACATACTCTTTTTATAGTGTTATAATTATTCAATAGAAGTGGGATTTCATTATATATGTTGTTCAATTTCTTTTTTTTTTCTTACAGTATTATGGCCATCTATCCATCTCTCTTTGTATATATGTATTGTATTTTCTTTAATTGATGATTAGCATTCCATACACGTTTGAAACAACAGTTTTTTAACCCTATTGAAAAATCATTGAAATTGTTTCCTATCATTTGCTGTCACATTAGTAAAATGAACACCCTATATGTTGTATTTGTAAAGGCACTCGAATAAGTGTTTCTGTAGGATTCAATTCTCTAGTCAAATGATAGATGCATTCATTATACATTTTAAAAGATACAGCAGAAACTTTCCCAGTGGAACTTCTAGATCAGTGCTGTCCAATAAAATATAATGCAATCCAAATATGTAATTTAAATTTTCTAGTAGCCACAGAAAGAAAAAAGAAAAGATAAAATTAATATTCAGCATATATTTTATTTAACCCATTATGCCCAAAAGATTATAATTTCAGCATGTAACTAATATAAAAAGTTATTAAAGAGATATTTTACATTCTTTTTATCTTCAAAATCTAGTGTGTATTTTACACTTGCTGTATATCTTAGTGCAGATGCTAAATTTTTATAAGTAATATTTGATTTATATTTAAATTTCACATATACATAGTTGTAAAAATAGATTTACATATCAAAATTGCTCTAAATATATTTAAAAGCTTTTCAATGATTGAATTATTAGTTTTTTAATTTAACTTTAAATTAGTTTATATTAAATTAAATAAAAAATTCAGTTCTGTTAAACTAATCTCATTTCAAGCACTTAATAGTCAAGTGTAGCTAATGGCTATGGTACTAGATAGCACAGATATAAATTAACCAGATTAACCAAAACTTTCCATTCTCTCTGTTCACCAAACTGACTGACAAAAAGTAAATATTTGCAGCTAGGAAGCTACCGTTTGGTAGCACTAACAATAGCATTTTTCCTGTCAATTGAGTTTTATATTTACAAGGATGAAGTTGCATTGTTATGAAATATGGTTGATCTCTTTGTTTTGTTATTGTAATTGTGTAATTTGATCAACATTACAAAACATTGATGTAAAATGAATTCATTGCTTTGGAAAAACTTAATAAAGGAACATTCACTTAATAATAATCTATTGATTTAGAACTGGACAAGATGACTGTAAATGCTTGGGAAAACACTATAAAAATATAGAAGAATCCTGTACTCCTTTTGCTTGGTAAATTTTTTTAAATTCTTGCTACACTTTAGGGATGCCTGGGTGGCTCTGTCAGTTAAGCCTCTGACTCGGTTTCCACTCAGGTCACGATCTCATGCTCCCTGGGTTTGAGCCCCACATTGGGCTCTGCGATGGTGGCACAAAGCCAGCTTGGGATTCTCCTTCTCTCCCTCTCTTTGTTCCTCCCCAACTCGTGCTGTCTCTGTCTCTCTCAAAATAAATAAATACACTTCAAAAAATAAAAAATAAATAAATAAATTCCTGCTACACTTTGAAAGGACAGAAACTGGAAATAATAAACACTTTGGGGCTAACTATTGAGATAATCATATAATTTTCCTCCTCTTAACTGTTCAAGTAATTGCATCAAGAGTTTTACTAATATTTTATTTCTATGCTTTCAAGTTATTCCCTTAATACACTATTGAGTTTAAATTGTTATTATTTTATCATTATTTTTGTACTTATTTGTATTTTTATTTTTCCATGCCTGATTTCTAGCATCCAATGCCTGCCCTGAAGCCATTTACATACTTTTAAGAATTGCATGACCTGAGGCCCTATGTCTGATAGAAGATACGATGACAAACTGCGTTCTTCTCAGGCAATTGCTTCAGATTTCCGTTAGACATACATGGCATAGCTGTTCTCAGTCTCTAATGGACATAAATAAGGCAGAATAAATCGGTTCTTTATTTGGTGAATGGGAAGATCCCAAGATTCACCAAGAAATCACTTTCTTTGTGTCTCCCAGTGTGAACTAGAAATAAAAGGCACATTTTCCTTTGTACAGTCTATTGCCTGAAGTGTAGAGAAAATGAGTAATATCATTTGAAACACTATCTAAATAATGCTGCTTAATTAGTTTTCTGCTTTAATTTCATATCACTCTCTTTAGCAATTTAATGTTTTTGGCTGCAAGTAACAGACCAACATTATAGAAATGTAAAGACCTTTATTTCAACAAAGAGGGTTGTATAAAAAAAAGAAAACGTATGAGCACTGGGTGTTGTAGGTAAGCGATGAATCACGAGAATCTACCCCCAAAACCAAGAGCACACTGTATGCACTGTATGCTAGCCAACTTCGCAATAAAGTATATATTAAAAAAAAAAAAAAAAGTTTGCACTACTGGTAGATAGAATTTTTAAATGAGTGTCATGATTTAGTAACCAGATCCAAACGTACATTTATTTCTTCCCTTGTGATCTTTTTTCAAATATTAACCATTACAACAAAATATTAAAATAATCTGATTTTACCAATAGACCATTAATTGTGTATTAGAAAATGTTTTAAAAAGAACTTTTTAAAAGTTGCATGTTCAATTTTTATTTCTCAAAATATTATATATTAATAACATCTTAATATGTTAGTGAGAATACAATGTTTCTGTATCACTAATAAAAGAAAATAAAAATATTATTTATCTAAAATTATAAAAAAGAAGTAAGTAACTATATAGGTGATTGCAAGGTTGGTTTGTGGTTTGATTATGCCAAGAAGGATCTAGACCTTTAAGTTTTCTATTCTGTTACCCTTGTGCTGTGGTTATGTCTCTTCTCATGGTTGCAGCATGACTGTTAAAGTTCCAAGCATCACGCAATTCTGTAACAGCATCCCAGGAAGAAAAGATAAAGATGGAGGGAAATAGAGCTTTCCTCCTAAATCTCTTTCTATCAGAAAGGATTATCTTTTGCAGAATTCCCAATAGATTTCTCTTTGTATCTCATTGCTCAGAACCGGGTTATATGCTACTTCTGGCTGCAAGAGACTTTAAGAAAGTGAGTATCTCTTTTTTAGGCTCTAGCTGCAGGCAGGCATAAAAATGGGAATGGGGATGGTGGTGGGGGGCGGGAGGGAGCTGGAGAAAAGGAATTGGGAATGGCTAATAGATTAAAAACAAACACTATTCTGTTTCACTGCTCTATTTTTCTTTTAATTAATATGTTTGATTTTTTTCTATTTTTCCTTTGTGCTTATCCAAGTTGATATCAGTTTTCCCTTATAGGACTTAATATTTCTATCCAAACACTTTTAATGTTTTTCCTGATTCATTGAGTACATCCCAGCCAGTCCCTTTTAACTTGCTTGGCTTTCTTTTGTGCCATCACTTTGAGGGCAAGTCTCAGCTTCTGTTTCTAACATAAATACTAGGTGGTCACCACATTCCAAATAGTTTATCACACTTGAGATGTTTTCAGTCACTTGCTTCAAAACATAATCTCATGAGATCAGACTCTCCATTCTCCTGTTATTTCCAAAAGCACACTTTAGTGCTCATGTTTCCATGGCATACTTTTCTCCCTTAGCAATATCCGATTAATCAAATTCCCTCTGACCATTCTTCTGTCAGAGTAGAAAGAGTCAAGGTCAGAATCTTCTTTCCAGCCTCTGACTAAAGTAGAATTGGCATTAGGAGAGTGCCATATTAGTACATTCATGCTTAGATAAAAGAGATTCTTACAGAAACGGAGCTTGGATTTAGACAAATATAGGTATATCTGATAAATTGTGAGTATCACCAGCCTGAAGGCATGGTTGATGTGAGTACAGAGAAAAAGACAAAGGCTTTTATGTATTTTTTATTACAAAATCACTCTCAAAATGAACAACTGACATCATCTATATGTGCCAAGGGCCAACTCTTCTCTGGATTAACTTCCATGTCCAATATATTTTTTAAAGGAACAGTGATGAAAATATGCCCGTTTTAAGTCTTCCCCCACCAACATACATACACACAATTAATCTCAACAGTATTCCCCAAAATTACTTAGAATTTAGGCCAACAAAAGACTTTTTCAGAAAAGAATATTTATTACTAAGTCTGTGACATTGTTTACTGTTGCTGTGCATGGTGATAATAAAAATAAGGCCATTTTTAGTCAGTTTTATTCCTATTTCTAAATTCTCTACAGATAATGCTCCCCTCCCCCCAACTGCCTGTACTTGGAGCTGACCATGACTACTATCCCATCCTTGGTATGTCACTAGGGGAAATGAAGACATTTTGTATGTTCACATTGTGGAAGAATTGTCTCGGTGTTTGTATATAATATATCAGAGGCAGATATTCCTTAATTTATGGATGAAAAAAAACTAGGGCTAAGAAAAGTTTATGAAGTAATTAGCAAATCCAGAATAAGTCAGATTCATCAGGTTCCAAAACCCATGCTTTCTAATGGATAGCAACTAGCTTTTAAGAACTCATGAGACTTGGATTCTAGTCTCAAACCTCCTGTTCCTGATCTGGAAAAGAGCAGGCTTGGGTGAACTGATACCTATGATCCTTTTAGCTAAAAAATTGAACTGTCTTTTTTGGGTACTCTCTATGGCTCAACCATTAAGGTAAGGATTTTACATATGTTACTTATTTAAAACAAAAACTAAAAAAAAGCTAGTAAAGTAGGGGAGAAAATTAAGATGCAGAAAGGTTAAATAAAGTGCTGAGGGAACTCTAGAGTTAGCAAATAGTGGAACTGAGATTTAAATTCAGACCTATCTGGTTCATGAGGACACATACTTAACCTAAAATACCTATTGCTTTAAAGAAATTGTTCTCAATTAGAGATGTATGTCAAAATATGTAGCGTTAAAGGGTGGATTTTTAAAACCATATTGAACATTACAGATTATTTTATATTCACATTTAATAAATATATTTTATAGAACAAATTTCTGGAAATTATTCCCATCTGTTATATTCATAGATAAAGGAAATGTCAACATATGTAGAGTCAGAAGCTAGAGAGAGACATAAGTTTGATTCTCTCCAGAATTTAAAAATCATAATGAACAAATCAAAACTTCCAGGCCTAAGCATGAAGAGATGAGAATACAGAAGGGTGAGGGTGATGTGTGGAAGCTTCTTCACTGAATGTTTTTTCCTGAGGATTGAAATCACACTTGCCTCAACTGAGTTAAATTTCTATCCTTCTACAGACATTGACAGTCTTGATATTTTTGTCTTTTTTGTAATTCCATCTGGTTATCCTATAATATGTATAGGCTACAGCAGTAAAAAGATGGTTACATATTCTATCTTCATGGAGCAAATGCTCTTACATGTAGGAAAGCTTATAAACCAATCTCAGACTCTTTCTGCAGCTGAGTGGGATGTCACTGGCAAGTATTGAATTCATAGAGAATTTCCTTGCTGATGTGCAGTCCTGGCCAGAAGCCACATTAACTTTTTTCATCTTTAGGGAAAAGCTGGCAAAAAGCAAGGTGCCAAAGCTAAACTTTACCTACTTCAAGTTTTGCCAGGGAACAGCCCTGTTTGCTCCCAACTCAACACAAGCTCATAAAATCTATTTCTGTCCTGTGGCACTTGAGCAGATGTCGCTTATTGGGAATTTGTCTGGACTAGAGATGAGAATAAAGGTGAGAATAGAGAGGAAAGGATAGATTCAAGGATCATTAGGAAGGAAAAATTGTTTGGTGAGTGACTGGATGTGGATGCCAATGGTTAAAAAAAAAGAAAAGATTCCACTTTTTAGCTTGGGTGGTTTGAGAATGGTTATCATTTGATAGAAATATCAGCCAACAAGATAATTTGAGATGTACTTTGGATAAACTGATAAGAACACCTATGTGGAAACACGAACAGACGGATGTTCAACATCACAAAATTAGGGTAAAAAGTGACATTCATGTTCCTTTTAATATTTGAATCAAAGTCTACATAATCTTCTCTCCCCAACTACAATCTTTAATCCCATAATAACCCACGCAGTCTCACATGTGATTCTAGATACTTATGGAGAAAAAGTAGAAAATTTAGTCAATTCCGTATAGGATTTCTGTTCTTTGCTTCTCCTACATAACATTACTGAGTACTGCTTTAGAACAGGTACCATTTTAAGTTTTCACATGTATTTGTGCATATAATCTTCACAAAAAACATGAGAAGGAGCTATCATCACACCCATTTTGCTTATGAAGTTACCAAAGGCCAGAGCCAGGAGTTACACACACCTGTCTAGATTTAGAGACCTTATCCTTCCTTGTCTCTTGTACTCTGCTGCCTCTATCCTCATGGACAGTTGTGGTACCTGGTGATGTATTGGGAAAAGGCAGTATAGCAACCTGTCACAATCCTTGTTCCCTGCTGGGAGTTCAGTGGTGATCTAAGGCTTGTCTGACCCCCAAAGCACAGTAGAAACCCATTCCTGGTTTGCTGCCCAAATTCATAATGACTAGGGCATTCACTGCCACCAAAATCTAGGGTCCCAGGGCCTATGTGGCTCCCAACTCAATAAAGATGGTGCCTAATAAAAGATTCCTGGGACACCTGGGTGGCTTAGTCAGATAAACATCTGACTCTTGGTTTTGGCTCAGGTCATTATTTCGCAGTTCATGAGTACAAGCTCCACATTGGGCTCCACACTCACAGCACAGACCCTGCCTGGGATTCTTTCTCTGCCCCTCTCTCTCTCTCTCTCTCTCTCTTTCTCTCTTTCTGTCTCTCTCTCTCTCTCTCAAAATAAATAAATAAACATTTAAAAAAAGATTCTCCTCTCTGCTCTCACTGGAAAAATACATTTCTCAGAATATGCCCCTGCATCTAGTCAGGGTATCCAATGTTACACCTCTTGAGTGACACAGATCTTTCAGTACACACATACACACACACACACACACACACACACACACTCAAGAGGCATCTATACAGCTGGGTTTCCAGCCTTCTCCCTGGACATCATAGGCCCTGGAGTTGTGTCCCAGACCCCTTGGAGAACCTGTGTCTAATTCTTGATATTTGCTCTTAGTTAGTGTCCTTAAACCCATCAAATATTCTAATAATATTGAGCTTCAAGGAAAAAGCAATCTATTGTCTCCATATATGTCCTCCTGTGGTCTACTTGACTCCTATGTAAATTTACTCACCTTCCTGAATTTCCGTCAACTTATTTTGAGCTTGGCATATTGAGCAATTGTTCTCAAAACAAAGAACGTCCACCCACAAGTAAAAGAAACCATTAAGAAATTTGACATGGTCAATTCTTTAATTAAAAAATAATTCTTAAAGGTTTCCTTTGTTGCATATACCCTACCTAGGAATGGAACCTATGTAAGAGGCAAGAATGTGCCAGCGCAGCTTATTAGGAAATTCTTCCATAGACTTAACCTAAATCCATGAGTAATATAGTTTATTATAATGAATATCAATTAGAATCATCTATAGTAGTTCAATAAATATTTATTAAATATCTATATGATCCAGGCACATGTGCCAGATGATGGGACTTTGAGGATAAAGATATTGTTCCAGTCATCAAGACTCATTTTGTTACACCCATGAGAATGGCTATTATTACAAAAATTAAGAAGAAAGTAATGAGTGTTTGACAAGGATGTGGAAAAATTGGAAGACTTTTGCATTGCTGGCAGAGACATATAATGGTACAATCACTATGGAAAACAGTATGGCCAGTTACACAAATAATTAAAATTTACTTACTATAATAGTCCAGCCAACTCCTCTTCTGGATATATACCCAAGTAAATTGAAACAGGGACTTGAACAGAAATTTATATGCCTGTATTCATAGCAGCATTTTCACAATAGCCAAAAGGTAGAAGCAACCCAAGTGTCCATCAACAGATGAAGGGATAAACAAAATGTGGTATAAACATACAGTGGAATATTAATCAGTCTAAAGAAGAAGGAAATTCTGACATACAACAAAATGTATGAAACTTAAAGATATCATATTAATTGAAATAAACTAGGCACAAAAGGGCAAATATTGTGTTACCTCACTTATATAAGATACCAAAGAGTAGTCAAATTCATAGACATAGAAAGAATGATTGTTGCCAGGGAATGGAAGGAGGGAGAAGTGGGCAGTAGGGAGTTATTGTTTAATGGATCTTGGGCTTCAATTTGGGAAGATGGAGAGTTCCTTGGAGGGTGGTGGTGATAATAGCACTATAATGTGAATGTTATGTGTGTTTTAGCAAAATTAAAAAAATTTTTATTTTAATTAAATAATTTAGCCTGGTGTGGGAAAAAGACTGATAAACAAGCAAGTATTTAACAGTCCCATGAGTGTTAACACAGTGATAATGCAGCATAGGTTCTGCATCCTGAATTAGGGTCTACATGCCTAACACTTTCCACAAGTAGCCCTTTTATTTAAAGTCAGAAGATAGATCAATGTTTCAAGGAAAAGTTAAGATGATGGAGGAGTAAGGGGAAGCTAGGCTTGCCTCATCCTTTGAACACATATTTGACAAATATCAAATTATTATGAACACCCAAGAAATCGATTTGAGAACTGAAAGAACAAAATTGCACAACTAGACATAAAAAAAATGACCAGATAGTGGAAGACAGGAGCTACAGACAGTTGATTTGGGGGAGAGAAGAGCTGCAGGCACCACAAAGGGGAGGGAGCCATGATCAGAGAGAGAGAAGCAAGACAGAAAGAATGAAAGCATGTTAAGGGAACTGCACAAGAAAAATTCTTCTCCAAAACAATTGACTGGGGAAAGGGAGAGGGGCTGAATACCACAAGTTTTTATAAGCAGCTGAGTGCAGAGTGTGAAGTTTCAGAGGTCTGTGCCATTGCCATGGTTGTGCCTGGCAGGCTTGGTGGTGTTCCCGTGGGGAATGAAGGCAGAGACTCAGGAGCAGGCAGTGTGGTCTGAGGATCTCCTGGATTGCAGGGGCAGAAATAGTTCCCCTGCTTGGAGTGCATTTGGGAGCGGCAGCACATCCTCTCAGGGAGCAAAAGAACTGGCAGTGCCAGCATGGTGCCCTATTCCTTAGCATTGGAACAAAGACACCAGCAAACCTCAGTGCCAGCTTTTAGCTGCACTTTATCATAAACTTGGAATTGTTGCCCAGTGGAGCAACTGATTTCTGGGAAAAGCTGGCCCTGGCCACAGCACAGCCAGACCCTCTTCCCCTCACCCCCAGAGAATCAGCAGGGGTCTGCACCACATAGATCTCTAAAATTTGGAGTTGTGATACCCAGTAGCACTTGAGGTCAAACAAAGGAGTGCTTTGCTGCCTGGCAGGTGGACAGCCTGGACACAGGCAGGGTGAAAGTGGGGATCTAACAGAAGCCAGAGACATAAGAGAGGTACTTATTTGCTCTTGTGTGAGGGCTTCCTGAAGAATGAAGGGTACAGGCTCCCTACGCTGGGGAGGCGAGAGCAGGGTGACACCATTTCCCTCCCTGCCCATTAGCACTCACCAACTTCAGGGAGCAAACAGCGCCAACCAGTGGAGGCTCCAGCCACTTACACCAAGCCCTGTATCCCTGCTTCCTGCAGATGCATCTCCACTCAGGCAAGTCAGCTGGAGAATCACAGCAGCAGGCCCGTCCCTGAGAACACCAGCACAAACTCCTTGCACACACCAAGTCTACTGGTCATAGAGTGCTGCTAAGCTTCACCTCTAGAGAAAATAAGATTAAGTTTCCTTTTTTTTGATCTAGCTTCTTTTAATAAGCAACCAAAACAAACTGAGGATCTAGCTTCCTTTTTTTTTTTTTCTTAAACCTCTTCTTAATACAGCCATTACTCCCAGGAACATGAATACAATAGACTTTCCTAGTAATCACACACAAAAAACACAGTGACCCAGACAAAATGACAAGATGGAGGAATTCACTCCAAAAGAAAGATCAGGAAGAAGTCATAGCCAGGGATTTAATCAATACAGATATAAGTAAGATGTCTGAATCAGAATTTAAAACAATAATGATAAGGACACTAGCTGGGCTTCAGAAAAACACAGAAGACACTAGAGAACACCTCACTGCAGAGATAAAAGAACAAAAACTAGAGCGGTTCCGGAAGATGGCGGCGTAGGAGGACGCCGGGCTCACCGCGCGTCCTGCTGATCACTTAGATTCCACCTACACCTGCCTAAAGAACCCAGAAAACCGCCAGAGGATTAGCAGAACGGAGTCTCCGGAGCCAAGCGCAGACGAGAGGCCCACGGAAGAGGGTAGGAAGGGCGGCGAGGCGATGCGCGCTCCACGGACTGGCGGGAGGGAGCCGGGGCGGAGGGGCGGCTCGCCGGCCAAGCAGAGCCCCCGAGTCGGGCTGGCAAAAGCGGAGGGGCCGGACAGACTGTGTTCCCACAGCAAGCGCGACTTAGCGTCTGGGAGGTCAGAAGTTAACAGCTCTGCTCAGAAAGCGGGAAGGCTGGAGGACAAAGGGAGGGAGAGCTGCTGAACCCCCGGACGGACGGCAGAGCTCAGCTTGGCGGGGAACAAAGGCGCTCGCCAGCGCCATCTCTCCCGCCCATCCCCCAGCCAAAATCCCAAAGAGAACCAGTTCCTGCCAGGGAACTTGCTCGCTCCGCGCAAACACCCAACTCTGTGCTTCTGCGGAGCCAAACCTCCAGCAGCGGATCTGACTCCCTCCCGCTGCCACAGGGCCCCTCCTGAAGTGGATCACCTAAGGAGAAGCGAGCTAAGCCTGCCCCTCCTGCCCCCGTGCACCTTGCCTACCCACCCCAGCTAATACGCCAGCTCCCCAGCACCACAAGCCTGGCAGTGTGCAAGTAGACCAGACGGGCCACACCACCCCACAGTGAATCCCGCCCCTAGGAGAGGGGAAGAGAAGGCACACACCAGTCTGACTGTGGCCCCAGCGGGGGGCTGGGGGCAGACATCAGGTCGGACTGCGGCCCCGCCCACCAACTCCAGTTATACACCACAGCACGGGGGAAGTGCCCTGCGGGTCCTCACCACTCCAGGGACTGTCCAAAATGACCAAACGGAAGAATTCCCCTCAGAAGAATCTCCAGGAAATAACAACAGCTAATGAACTGATCAAAAAGGATTTAAATAATATAACAGAAAGTGAATTTAGAATAATAGTCATAAAATTAATCGCTGGGCTTGAAAACAGTATACAGGACAGCAGAGAATCTCTTGCTACAGAGATCAAGGGACTAAGGAACAGTCACGAGGAGCTGAAAAACGCTTTAAACGAAATGCAAAACAAAATGGAAACCACGACGGCTCGGATTGAAGAGGCAGAGGAGAGAATAGGTGAACTAGAAGATAAAGTTATGGAGAAAGAGGAAGCTGAAAGAAAGAGAGATAAAAAAATCCAGGAGTATGAGGGGAAAATTAGAGAACTAAGTGATACACTAAAAAGAAATAATATACGCATAATTGGTATCCCAGAGGAGGAAGAGAGAGGGAAAGGTGCTGAAGGGGTACTTGAAGAAATTATAGCTGAGAACTTCCCTGAACTGGGGAAGGAAAAAGGCATTGAAATCCAAGAGGCACAGAGAACTCCCTTCAGACGTAACTTGAATCGATCTTCTGCACGACATATCATAGTGAAAATGGCAAAATACAAGGATAAAGAGAAAATTCTGAAAGCAGCAAGGGATAAACGTGCCCTCACATATAAAGGGAGACCTATAAGACTCGTGACTGATCTCTCCTTTGAAACTTGGCAGGCCAGAAAGGCTTGGCACGATATCTTCAGTGTGCTAAACAGAAAAAATATGCAGCCGAGAATCCTTTATCCAGCAAGTCTGTCATTTAGAATAGAAGGAGAGATAAAGGTCTTCCCAAACAAACAAAAACTGAAGGAATTTGTCACCACGAAACCAGCCCTACAAGAGATCCTAAGGGGGATCCTGTGAGACAAAGTACTGGAGACATCACTACAAGCATAAAACATACAGACATCACAATGACTCTAAACCCGTATCTTTCTATAATAACACTGAATGTAAATGGATTAAATGCGCCAACCAAAAGACATAGGGTATCAGAATGGATAAAAAAACAAGACCCATCTATTTGCTGTCTACAAGAGACTCATTTGAGATCTGAGGACACCTTTAGATTCAGAGTGAGGGGATGGAGAACTATTTATCATGCTACTGGAAGCCAAAAGAAAGCTGGAGTAGCCATACTTATATCAGACAAACTAGACTTTAAATTAAAGGCTGTAACAAGAGATGAAGAAGGGCATTATATAATAATTACAGGGTCTATCCATCAGGAAGAGCTAACAATTATAAATGTCTATGCGCCAAATACCGGAGCCCCCAGATATATAAAACAGTTACTCATAAACACAAGCAACCTTATTGATAAGAATGTGGTCATTGCAGGGGACTTTAACACCCCACTTACAGAAATGGATAGATCATCTAGACACACAGTCAATAAAGAAACAAGGGCCCTGAATGATACATTGGATCAGATGGACTTGACAGATATATTTAGAACTCTGCATCCCAAAGCAACAGAATATACTTTCTTCTCGAGTGCACATGGAACATTCTCCAAGATAGATCGTATACTGGGTCACAAAACAGCCCTTCATAAGTTTACAAGAATTGAAATTATACCATGCATACTTTCAGACCACAATGCTATGAAGCTTGAAATCAACCACAGGAAAAAGTCTGGAAAACCTCCAAAAGCATGGAGGTTAAAGAACACCCTACTAACGAATGAGTGGGTCAACCAGGCAATTAGAGAAGAAATTAAAAAATACATGGAAACAAACGAAAATGAAAATACAACAATCCAAACGCTTTGGGACGCAGCGAAGGCAGTCCTGAGAGGAAAATACATTGCAATCCAGGCCTATCTCAAGAAACAAGAAAAATCCCAAATACAAAATCTAACAGCACACCTAAAGGAAATAGAAGCAGAACAGCAAAGGCAGCCTAAACCCAGCAGAAGAAGAGAAATCATAAAGATCAGAGCAGAAATAAACAATATAGAATCTAAAAAAACTGTAGAGCAGATCAACGAAACCAAGAGTTGGTTTTTTGAAAAAATAAACAAAATTGACAAACCTCTAGCCAGGCTTCTCAAAAAGAAAAGGGAGATGACCCAAATAGATAAAATCATGAATGAAAATGGAATGATTACAACCAATCCCTCAGAGATACAAACAATTATCAGGGAATACTATGAAAAATTATATGCCAACAAATTGGACAACCTTGAAGAAATGGACAAATTCCTAAACACCCACACTCTTCCAAAACTCAATCAGGAGGAAATAGAAAGCTTGAACAGACCCATAACCAGCGAAGAAATTGAATCGGTTATCAAAAATCTCCCAACAAATAAGAGTCCAGGACCAGATGGCTTCCCAGGGGAGTTCTACCAGACGTTTAAAGCAGAGATAATACCTATCCTTCTCAAGCTATTCCAAGAAATAGAAAGGGAAGGAAAACTTCCAGACTCATTCTATGAAGCCAGTATTACTTTGATTCCTAAACCAGACAGAGACCCAGTAAAAAAAGAGAACTACAGGCCAATATCCCTGATGAATATGGATGCAAAAATTCTCAATAAGATACTAGCAAATCGAATTCAACAGCATATAAAAAGAATTATTCACCATGATCAAGTGGGATTCATTCCTGGGATGCAGGGCTGGTTCAACATTCGCAAATCGATCAACGTGATACATCACATTAACAAAAAAAAAGAGAAGAACCATATGATCCTGTCAATCGATGCAGAAAAGGCCTTTGACAAAATCCAGCACCCTTTCTTAATAAAAACCCTTGAGAAAGTCGGGATAGAAGGAACATACTTAAAGATCATAAAAGCCATTTATGAAAAGCCCACAGCTAACATCATCCTCAATGGGGAAAAACTGAGAGCTTTTTCCCTGAGATCAGGAACACGACAAGGATGCCCACTCTCACCGCTGCTGTTTAATATAGTGCTGGAAGTTCTAGCATCAGCAATCAGACAACAAAAGGAAATCAAAGGCATCCAAATTGGCAAAGATGAAGTCAAGCTTTCGCTTTTTGCAGATGACATGATATTATACATGGAAAATCCGATAGACTCCACCAAAAGTCTGCTAGAACTGATACATGAATTCAGCAAAGTTGCCGGATACAAAATCAATGTACAGAAATCAGTTGCATTCTTATACACTAACAATGAAGCAACAGAAAGACAAATAAAGAAACTGATCCCATTCACAATTGCACCAAGAAGCATAAAATACCTAGGAATAAATCTAACCAAAGATGTAAAAGATCTGTATGCTGAAAACTATAGAAAGCTTATGCAGGTAATTGAAGAAGATATAAAGAAATGGAAAGACATTCCCTGCTCATGGATTGGAAGAATAAATATTGTCAAAATGTCAATACTACCCAAAGCTATCTACACATTCAATGCAATCCCAATCAAAATTGCACCAGCATTCTTCTCGAAACTAGAACAAGCAATCCTAAAATTCATATGGAACCACAAAAGGCCCCGAATAGCCAAAGTAATTTTGAAGAAGAAGACCAAAGCAGGAGGCATCACAATCCCAGACTTTAGCCTCTACTACAAAGCTGTCATCATCAAGACAGCATGGTATTGGCATAAAAACAGACACATAGACCAATGGAATCGAATAGAAACCCCAGAACTAGACCCACAAACGTATGGCCAACTCATTTTTGACAAAGCAGGAAAGAACATCCAATGGAAAAAAGACAGTCTCTTTAACAAATGGTGCTGGGAGAACTGGACAGCAACATGCAGAAGGTTGAAACTAGACCACTTTCTCACACCATTCACAAAAATAAACTCAAAATGGATAAAGGACCTGAATGTGAGACAGGAAACCATCAAAACCTTAGAGGAGAAAGCAGGAAAAGACCTCTCTGACCTCAGCCGTAGCAATCTCTTACTCGGCACATCCCCAATGGCAAGGGAATTAAAAGCAAAAGTGAATTACTGGGACCTTATGAAGATAAAAAGCTTCTGCACAGCCAAGGAAACAACCAATAAAACTAAAAGGCAACCAACGGAATGGGAAAAGATATTTGCAAATGACACATCGGACAAAGGGCTAGTATCCAAAATCTATAAAGAGCTCATCAAACTCCACACCCGAAAAACAAATAACCCAGTGAAGAAATGGGCAGAAAACATGAATAGACACTTCTCTAAAGAAGACATCCGGATGGCCAACAGGCACATGAAAAGATGTTCAACGTCGCTCCTCATCAGGGAAATACAAATCAAAACCACACTCAGATACCACCTCACGCCAGTCAGAGTGGCCAAAATGAAGAAATCAGGAGACTATAGATGCTGGAGAGGATGTGGAGAGACGGGAACCCTCTTGCACTGTTGGTGGGAATGCAAATTGGTGCAGCCGCTCTGGAAAGCAGTGTGGAGGTTCCTCAGAAAATTAAAAATAGACCTACCCTATGACCCAGCAATAGCACTGCTAGGAATTTATCCAAGGGATACAGGAGTACTGATGCATAGGGGCACTTGTACCCCAATGTTTATAGCAGCACTCTCAACAATAGCCAAATTATGGAAAGAGCCTAAATGTCCATCAACTGATGAATGGATAAAGAAATTGTGGTTTATATACACAATGGAATACTACGTGGCAATGAGAAAAAATGAAATATGGCCTTTTGTAGCAACGTGGATGGAACTGGAGAGTTTGATGCTAAGTGAAATAAGCCATACAGAGAAAGACAGATACCATATGGTTTCACTCTTATGTGGATCCTGAGAAACGTAACAGAAACCCATGGGGGAGGGGAAGGGAAAAAAAAAAAAAAAAAAAAGAGGTTAGAGTGGGAGAGAGCCAAAGCATAAGAGACTGTTAAAAACTGAGAACAAACTGAGGGTTGATGGGGGGTGGGAGGGAGGGCAGGGTGGGTGATGGGTATTGAGGAGGGCACCTTTTGGGATGAGCACTGGGTGTTGTATGGAAACCAATTTGACAGTAAATTTCATATATTAAAAAATAAATAAATAAATAAATAAATAAATAAATAAATAAATAAAAAAAAAAGAACAAAAACTAGTCAGGCCAAAATAAAAAATGCTATAACCGACATGCAAAACCAAATGAATGTAATGACAACGAGGATGATGAAGCAGAGAAAAGAATCACTAATACATAAGACAAAACTATGGAAAATAATAAAGCTGAAAAAAAGAGGGAAAGAAAGGTATTGTATCACGAAGATAGACTTAGGGAACTCAGTGACTCCATAGAGTATAATAACATTCATATAATAGGAGTCCTAGAAGTAGGGGAAAAAAAGGAGCATAAGGTTTATTTGAGCAAATTATAGCTGAAAACTTCCCATAATCTGGGGAAGCACACAGACATTGAAACCTAAGAAGCACAGAGAACTCCCCTTAAATTCAACAAAAGTCGGCCATCACCAAGACATATCATAGTCAAATTCACAAAATACACAGACAAGGAATGAATCCTGAAAACAGCAGGGTGGGGGGTGGGGGGGTCCTTAACCTAAAAGGGAAGACAGCTTAGGTTCACAGCAGACTGTCTGTAGAAACTTGGCAGGCCAGAAAGGAGTGGCAGGATATATTCAATGTGCTGAATGGGAAAAATATGCAGCCAAGAATACTTTATTCAGCAAAGCTGTCATTCAGAATAGAAAGAGAGATAAAGAGTTCCCCAGACAAAAAAAAAAAAAAAAAAAAAAAAAGGAATTCGTGACCACCAAACCAGCACTGCAAGAAATATTAAAGGGGACTTTTGAGTGGAAAAAAAAAGACGAAAAGCAACAAAGACTAGAAAGGAACAGAGAACATCATCAGAAACACCAACTTTACAGCTAATAGAATGGCACTAAATTCATACCTTTCAATAATCACTCTGAATATAAATGGACTAAATGCTCCAATCAAAAGACATGCTAGGGTATCAGAATGGATTAAAAAGAGAGAGAGAGAGAGAGAGAGAGAGAGAGAGAGAGAGAGAGAGAGAGAGACCCATCAATATGCTGGCTAGAGGAGACTCATTTTATACTTAAAGGCATCTGCAGACTGAAAGTGAGGAAATGGAGAACCATCTAACATGCTAATGGATGCTAAAAGAAAGCTGGTGGAGCCATACTTATATCAGATAAACTAGATTTTATTTTTTACTTTTTATTTTTTTATTTGGTATAGAGATCATGTGCAAGTGGGGGAGGGGGCAGAGAGAGAGAGAGGAGAGGAGAAAGAGAGACAGAGAGAATCTTAAGCAGGCTGCAGGATCAGCACAGAGCCTTAGGCGGGGCTTGGTCCCACAATCCTTGGATCATGACCTGAACTGAAATCAAGACTCAGATGCCCAACTGACCGGGCCATCCAGGCACCCTAAGTACAGAGACTGAGATCATACCGTGCATATTTTCAGACCACAACACTATGAAACTTGAAGTTAACCAAAAGAAAAAATTCAGAAGTACCATAAATACATGGAGATTAAAGAACATCCTACTAAAGAATGAATGGGTTAATCAGGAAATTAAAGAAGAAAAAAATACATGGAAGCCGATGAAAATGAAAACACAAAAGTCCAAAACTTTTTAGATGCAGCAAAGGCAGTACTAAGAGGGAAGTATATTGCAGATCAGCCCCACATTAAGAAGCAAGACAAGTTCAAATACACAACCTAACCTTATACCTTAAGGAGACAGAAAAAGAACAACAAATGAAGGCTAAAGCCAGCAGGAGGGAAATAATGAAGATTAGAGCAGAAATAAACAGTACAGAAACAAAAAAACAAACAAAAAACAATTAGAACACATCAACAAAACTGAGAGATGGTTCTTTGGAAGAATTAATAAAATTGATAAGCCCCTAGCCAGACTTACCAGAAAGAAAAGAGAAAGGACCCAAATAGATAAAATCATGGTGGAAAGAGGAGAGATCACAACCAACACCACCATTATAAGAGAATACCATGAAAAATCATATGCCAACAAACTGGACAATCTGAAAGAAATGGACAAATTCCTAGAAACTCACAGGAAGAAATCAAAAATTTGAACACACTTAAAACCAGGAAAGAGGGTGCCTGGGTGGCGCAGTCGGTTAAGCGTCCGACTTCAGCCAGGTCACGATCTCGCGGTCCGTGAGTTCGAGCCCCGCGTCAGGCTCCGGGCTGATGGCTCGGAGCCTGGAGCCTGTTTCCGATTCTGTGTCTCCCTCTCTCTCTGCCCCTCCCCCGTTCATGCTCTGTCTCTCTCTGTCCCAAAAATAAATAAAAAACATTAAAAAAAAAAAATTTTTTTTAAACCAGGAAAGAAATTGAATCAATGATCAAAAATCTCCCAACAAACAAAACTCTCTCCAGGTGGCTTCCCAGGAAAATTCTACCAGACATTTAAAGCAAAGTTAATACCTTTCCTTTTCAATCTGTTCCAAAAAACATAAATGGAAGGAAAACTTCCAAATTCATTCCATGAGGCCAGCATTACCTTGATTCCAAAACCAAAGACCCCACCACATAGGAGAATTATAGGCCAATATTCCTTATGAACATGGATGCAAAAATTCTCAATAAGATACTAACAAATAGAATCCAACAGTACATTAAAAGAATTATTCACCATAATAAAGTGGTATTTATTCCTGGGCTACAGGGCTGGTTCAATATCTGAAAATCAATCAATGTGATACACCACATTTAAAAAAAGAAAGGATAAAAACCATATGATCCCCTCAATAGATGAAGAAAAAGCATTTGACAAAATACAGCATCATTCTTGATAAAAACCCTCATACCTCAACATCATAAAAGCCATATACAAAAAAAACCCCACAGCTAATATCATCCTCAATGGAGAAAAACAGAGAGCTTTTCCTCTATGATTAGGATCAAGACATGGATGTCCACTCTCACCATTACTATTTAACATAGTACTGGAAGTCTTAGCCTCAGCAATCAGACAACAAAAAGAAATAAAAGGCATTCAAATCAGCAACGAAGAAGTCAAACTTTCACTATTTACAGATAGCATGATACTTTATGTAGAAAACCTGAAAGACTTCACCAAAAAACTGCTAGAATTAATACATGAATTCAGCAAAGTCACAGGATATGAAATCAATGTACAGAAATTGGTTGCATTTCTATACACCAATAATGAAGCAGCAGAAAAAGAAATAAAGGAATCAATCCCATTTACAATTGCACCAAAAACCATAAGATGCCTAGGAATAAACCTAACCAAAGAGGTTAAGATCTGTACTCTGAAAACTATGTAACACTTATAAAGGAAATTGAAAAGGACACAAAGAAATGGAAAAAAACATTATATGTTGATGTATTGGCAGAACAAATATTGCTAAAATGTCTATACTATTCAAAGAAATCTATATATTTAATGCAACCCCTATCAAAATAACACCCACATTTTTCACATGTTTTTTTAGAACATACAATCTAAAATTCGTATGGAACCATAAAAGACCCCAAATAGCCAAAGTAATCCTGAAAATTAAAAGCAAAGCAGGAGACCTCACAATTCCAACTTCAAGCTATATTACAAGCTGTAGTCATCAAGACAATATGGTACTGGCACAAAAACAGACACATATATCAATGGAACAGAACTGAAAAACCTAGAAATGGACCCACAACTATATGGTCAACTAATCTTCAATGAAGCAGGAAAGAATACCCAATGGAAAAAAGACAATCTCTTTACCAAATGGTGTTGGGAAGCCTCACAACAATATGCAGAAGAATGAAATTGAACCACTTTCTTACATCATACACAAAAATAAGTTCAAAATTGGATGAAAGACCTAAATGTGAGACAGGAAACGAAGAAAAGCCTAGAGGAGAACACACCAGAAACCTCTTTGACCTCAGCTGGAGCCACTTCTTACTAGACATGTTGCCAGAGGTAAGAGAAACAAATGCAAACATTAACTATTGGGACTTCATCAAGATTTAAAAAAAAACAAAACACAAAAAAACCACAAAACAAAACAAAACAAAACTTCTGCACAGCAAAGGAAACAATCAGCAAACCTAAAAGGCAACCAATGGAACAGGGAAAGATATTTGCTAAAGACATATCTGTTAAAGGGTTAGTATCCAAAACCTATAAAGAACTTATCAAACTCAGGGCACCTGAGTGGCTAAGCTGGTTAAGCATCTGACTCTTAATTTCCGCTCAGGTCATGATCCCTGACCTGACATTTATTTGTGGAAGTGAGCCCTGCATTGGGCTCTGTGCTGACAGTGCAGAGCCAGCTTAGGATTTTCTCTCTCTCTCTCTCTCTCTCTCTCTCTCTCTCTCTCTCTCTCTGCCTCTCCCTTGCTGTGTGCTCTCTTTCTCTCTCTCAGGGAAAAAAAGAACATATCAAACTCAACACTCAAAAAACAAATAATCCAGTTAAGAAATGGTCAGAAGACATGAATAGACATTTTTTCCAAAGAAGATATCCTAATCTAGATGGCTAACAGACACATGAAAAGATTCTCTACATTACTCATCATCAGGGAAATATAAATCAAAACCATGATGAAATACCACCTCACACCTGTCATTATGGCTAAAATTAACAACACAGGAAACAACAGATGTTGGCAAGGATGCAGAGAAAGGGGAAAACCCTCTTACACAGTTGGTGGGAATGCAAACTGGTGCAGCCATTCTGAAAAACAGTATGGAGTTTCCTCAAAAAGCTACAAATAGAACTACCCTATGATCTAGCAATTGCACTACTAGGTATTTACCCACAGGATACAAAAATAGAGTCAAAGGGGTACATGCACCCCAATGTTTGTAGCAGCATTATCAACAACAGCCAAACTATGGAAAGAACCCAAGTGTCTACTGACTGTAGAATGGATAAAGAATATGTGGTATGTATATAGATAGATATAGATATAGATATAGATATAGATATATAGATATAGATATATAGATATATATATATATATATAGATATATATATAAAAGAATATATATATTTATATATATAAAGAATATGTGGTGTG
The DNA here is from genome assembly GCF_028018385.1 of Neofelis nebulosa. Taxonomy (NCBI): domain Eukaryota; kingdom Metazoa; phylum Chordata; class Mammalia; order Carnivora; family Felidae; genus Neofelis; species Neofelis nebulosa. The sequence continues at coordinate 34,287,370 of NC_080782.1, read as the reverse complement.
GGTGTATATGTGTGTGTGTATATATATATATATATATATACCACATCTCGTCTCTCAAAAATAATGAAATCTTGCCATTTGCTATGACATGGATAGAGTTAGAGTATATTATGTTAAGTGAAATCAGTCAGTAAGAGAAAGACAAATACCATATTATTTCATTCATATGTGGAATTTAGGGAACAAAACATATGAATGTAGGGGAGGTGGGGGGAAGAGAGAGGGAAGCAAACCATAAGAGATTCTTAACAACAGAGAACAAACTGAGGGTTGAGGGAGGGAGGTGGGTGGGAGATGGGCTAAATGGGTGATGGGTATTAAGGAGGGCACTTGTTATGATGAGCCTTGGGTGTTATATGTTATATGAATCACTGAATTCTAATCCTGAAATCAATATTACACTATATGTTAACCAAATAGTATTTAAATAAAAATTTGGAGAAAAAAATAAAGCCAGAAGATAAAGAGGAAGGTGTTACCATTTTGAAGTGTTAACCATTGAGCTCCAGTCAGTCCACTATGATTCAGTCACTTGAACGCCTAGCCTTGGCAGTTTGAAATCAGAGAACAAAGGTAACAAATCCTTGACTTTCAAGTTGGAAATCAACAGTACAAAAAAGGGGCAGAAAATATTTAGAAGATTCAAGTCCCCTTCCCAACACACATACACAGATTCCCAAACTAGGTAAAGATTCCACAGGGTAGAGTATAGAGACAGGGAAAATGATTGGAGTACTGGAATTGGATTGTAGACACTAAACAACCTGCCTGGGCAATTCTTTGTGTCATACAGTATCACACAGACTAGTGAGAAACAGGGAGCAGCTGGGAGGAGAGTCAGTGGTTGTATCATGTTTTAGGTGCTTAGAGACATTTTAGTCTGCATGTACTGAGAACTGCATAACACCTGCTCTGAAGCACTGCCTTAGTTGTCCTTCTCACTGATGATGGACTCTGTGGGAGTCCATCAAGAATGATGCCTATGTGCTTTCAAAACTTGCTCAACTCCCATCCTACCTACCTTATATAGAATAATTTCCCTTTCAACAGTTTAGGACCCTTATATCTCCCTGAAAGAAAGGGTAGAGCTCTGAGTAAATGATAGTGGTACAGGAAGGAAAGAAAACCTGACCTAGGACATGATATGTATAATAAGTTCAAGATCTCCCATCCATCTGGAACAGTGTTGGAATGGCAATCATCTTAGTTCTGTAGCCATTATAACATAATTAGAAAGCTTAAAGTGCTAAAAGCTAAAAGTCTGAGTACCACACATTAGAAAGTTGAGCACAGATTCTGTGGAGAATTTTTTAGAAAAAATATAACAATATCAATGTTTAAGTAATGAAATTCATACAGGGCTCTTTTGGATAGAAGGACTAAAAGAGACCCTCTACAACAAAGCAATGTCATAAGGACCATTCCTAGAAGACTGTTAAACTTAGTTAGACACACCTATAGATACAAAGCACAAAGTCCCAGGGCACAGCAGAGTAGGGGTCACAGTCAGTAGCATTAAGAGATTGGAAGAAATCAGGACAAATAACTGGGGCCCAGAGGTCTGGAAAGGGATCCAACCCTGACAACACTGAATTATCAAAACAAATCCCCTGAAAAGATTTTTAAACCATCTGCCCAAATTTATTCTTGCAGCTCTAATTACAGACTTGTCTCCTCTGGGATCAGGAGGGAAAACAGAAAGAAACCAAGCTAGTATGTCTAGTCTCTAAAATCTCCAAACAAGGATCAGTTATACATCTTTGATAGGCCTGTGTCAATACTTTGCTCTTCATTAAAAGAGGTCAGCTAAATGAAAGATAATGGAACTCCCATGACCTATTGACTTTGTTGCATCATCAACTAAAATTATCCCTTAGCCAAACTGTGACCAATTTCTTTCTTATTCACACAGCACCCAGTAGACTCCAGATTTTTGGAATTCTAAATGTCTTAGCAATAATTTAATGCAATGCCACAATGTCTCATTGTTCTCTAGTGAGAATCGTCTCCATGTGATTCTTCCCAAGTCCATTATTCACTCTTTTCCTTTCCTTCTGGTTATTCTTTCTATTCTCCATGGCAACTTCAAATTATTAAGTTTCTCATGGTACCAAATACAGGCAAATGGCTAGAAATGGAAAACTGTCTTGTGTGGATTTTGTTTCATGTGTAAATACTCACCAGAGAGTAGGCTCCTATCACCACCCAGTTCTAGAAATATTTGAGATTGGTCTACTGTGTGTTGATTCCATTCAACCAGTGGACTCGCTGTTTAAGTGCAAAAACATAAAATACTATATAGTTTTGCAATAATGTTTAGTGTCTAATGAGTTAGGCCACCTAAGATACATGTTCATTAGCTCCAGGTGAAAATGGATGTTGCATTAGAACCATTTGCACCACCCACCTATGAAAGCTTGGTAGATAAACCAAGTGACTGGGGACTCACTTAATCTATGAGTGTTTGCAATATGAAAAATTTCTCTCAGGTGTAACACTTACCTATGGATTATTTTGAATATAGATTTCTGCTCCTGAGGAGTTTCCAAATTTACAATCTTGGGGTATAGACAATGCTTTTAAGTAATTTTAATACAAGTCAGTTTCCGCTCTTTACAGGTTACAAGATGTTTAGAATCTAACGTCAATTTCTATGTAGTAAAATATATACATATCCAAAATATACCTTGAAAATCTCTTAAATTATCCAAAGTAATATATATATAAATTTAACTTACACTGTTTTAAAATACATAGTGTACATTTTAATATGAAACATAATAAAGAACAAACATGCAAAAGTTGTTTAGATTATAGTATGTTTCATGTTATTTCATATAAAGTAACTGCTGTGTGGCTTAAGTGTTTACACCATAATACAGTTTCTTGCATATACATAAACATTTACATTATAGCAACATTTTTTCCAGTCCTAATGATATTTAAACATATATGTGTGACTTTTATAAGTCCTATATATTCAATAATTTCTGCTATTTTGTTGATTATTCAATTCACTATTATATATATTATTTTCAAACTTTTAGCTCTTTTTTAAAATTTTTAACCCTCTGAAAAAGACTTCAAATTTTCTTTACTTCTCAAAGTCATTGTACTTCTAGTTTATTTACTTCTAAAAAAATTATCCATTTGTTCTTACACGTGGTTTCTGTTTGTTTTTTCTTTTGTCTCTTACTTAAAGGCAATGTTTCCTGATTGTGAAATTTAAATTTTCCAAAGATATTAAAATAAAATTCTTCAACTAAAATAGGGCTTCAGCAAGCATGACTGCTCCAAATCTATAAGAATGTTTTGTATGGTCTGGGTATAATTTGTTAGGGGCATTAGAGGAAAGGAATAGGTGATAAAACAAGTTAGAAATGACCATTTCATAAACAGGTATTTACAGAAATACAGAAAGCCAAATCACAAGCAATGTGGTAAAGGCTAGATAGATGGCAAAATGCTCAGCTATTGTTTTTGCCAACCCAGTATCCAATCCCTCTTCTGAAAACAGTATCATATTTTCACTTGAAGAGTTATCCCTCACTACTCACAGTCCATGTAGTTCGAAGGCTCTAAGAAGAGACTATGTGCCAGGTCTGGCCAATTCAAGCACTGCCTCTCTGCACAGACAATGTGGAGCCTGCTTGAGATTCTCTCTCTCTCTCTCTCTCTCTCTCTCTCTCTCTCTCTCCCTCTCCCTCTCCCTCTCCCTCTTTCTCTGCCCCTCCCCTACTCATGCATGTGCTCTCTCTCTCTCTCTCTCTCAAAATAAATAAACTATAAATAGCTACTAGCTAGCTAGATAGATAGATAGATCTATCACTGCCTCCTTCAGGCCACAAAGGTTGGTATCAGGATGAGCATGTAACCCAAGACAAAATGAAAGGTTAAGTCTGTTCTTGGCTCAACTCCAAAATTTGTCTAATTCTATTATTATTTAAGTTCCTTAAAGTTGTGGTAATTTTTTTTTGTCCTTTGAAAAGAATAACTGTATTACCTGTCCAATCTATCTCATAAAATTCTTCCAAGGATGAAATGAGTTTAATATACAACTTATGAAAATGATGCATTACAAAAGCATATATAAAAGCATATGCAATTATGACATTCATAATTGAAATCATAACATACATATCTTACCCATATCATGCTATTATAAAAATAAGATGTAAATGTTCTTTGAAAAACAAAATGCAATGTATAAACACAAGGTGATGGTGATAACATCATAGCAGGTTTGCTATTAAGCACCAAGGCATGAGTTCACTGAAACTGGAATAAACTCGTATTATCTGAGCCCACTGATCCATTTATTTTTAAGTATTTATTGAACATTACCATGTTCCAGGTACATTCACTGGGTCACACAAAGGCTATACTGGGATATATATTGTATCACACATATATCAAGAAGACAAAAATGCTATTTAACATACACATGTTCTCCCATCACACATACACAAAAGCAAAGTATCTAAAGGACTATAGCTGTTTCTGCCTTCTAAGGGTATTAATCATATCAGGGGAAAAAAATCCTTGAATAAATATCTGAGTTGGGCAATCATTAAGGAAAATGCTTTCATTTGAAGTTTCTATCCATGTTTTCTACTGGTAAATTATACAGTCATCAAGGGTAAGCTCTTTATCAGAAAACTGTAATAAGTTTGGAGATATAGCAAGTAGGGCCACAGTTTAGATCCAGATCATCACAGTAAGAGCCACTCTTAAATGTGGCAGGCAATCCCCTAAGTCCTGTACTACAATGCCTCACTGAAAGCACATAAGACAACTCTTCCATACTCTCACCATAGAGAATAACCAGAGCATCGTCATTAAACAGCTTGAAAGTGACAAAGCTTACACTTGAACATGTGCTCTAGCAGCCTGGTCCCTAACCAGTACATGAGATTGCCTCCTTAGGGGTTAAAGGAAGCAGAATCCTGTTTTATCAAGTCAGAGGGTCTGATTTTTTTGAGAGACAGTAGAGAGGAAGTGTAAGAACAGAAACCCACTAATATGGCCAGACTATTGAGTTCCACATGAAAAGATACCAAGTCAAAATTATTTAGTGGCAGGTATGACTGACGGGATTTTTAAAAAGAACAATTTTACTGAAATTTAATGAATATACCATTCAGTTCATCCACTTAAAGTGTGTGATTTACAAAAAGACAAAAAGTAACAAGTATTGGCAAGGATGTAAAGAAAAAGGAACCCTTATATACTGGTGGTAGGAATGTAAACTGGTATAGCCACTGTGAGTATGAAGGGTCCTCAAAAAACTAAAAATAGAAATACCATATGATCCAATAATTCCACTACTGGGTATTTCCCAAAGAAAACAAAAACACTAATTTAAAAATATATATGCACCACTATGTTTATTACAGCATTATTCAAAATAGCCAGGATACAAAGGCAGCCCCCCCACACACACACACACATAGTGGACTATACACAGACATAAAAAAGGATGAAATCATGTCATTTGAGACAACGTAGATGGACCTAGAGGATATTATGCTAAATGAAATAAGCCAGACTGAGAAAGCCAAATGCCATATGATTCCACTCATATGTGGAATAAGAAGAAGAAGAAGAAGAAGAAGAAGAAGAAGAAGAAGAAGAAGAAGAAGAAGAAGAAGAAGAAGAAGAAAAAGCAGCAGCAGCAGCAGGAGGAGGAGGAAGGGGAGTAGAGGGGAGAGGGAGGGGCAGGAGGAGGAGAAGAAAAAAAAAAACGAATAAACAAAAAAGCAGAATCAGACCTATAAATACAGAGAACAAACTTATGGCTGCCAGAGGAAAGAAGGGTGGGGAGGGAGGGCAAAATGGGTAAAGGGGAGTAGGAAATACAAGCCCCCAGTTGTGGAATGAATAAGTCACAAGAATAAAAGACACAGCATAAGGAATACCGTCAACGATACTGTAATAGTGATGTAATGGGACAGATGGTAGTTATACTTGTCATGAACACAGAACAATGTATGAACTTGTCAAATCACTATGTTGTACTCCTGAAACTAATGTAACATTGTGTGTCAACTACACTAAAATTTAAAAAATTAAATAAAGTGTTAAGATTTGGTGGTTTTTATTATATTCACAAAGCTACACAATGATCGCCAGAATCAAATTTAAAACATTTTCATATCCCAAAAAGAAACCCCATTCTGAGATGGAGTGACACATATTGCAAACCAAGGATCCACTCTCCATCATGTTTAGGTCATAGAAAATCACGGTAAATCAGCTTCCATATGAAGGACAGTAACATCTTATATCTGTAATTTGCATCATGCTTTAAAATATGTGTTCACATGTATAACTTCATTTGGTACTGCTGATGCAACCCTGTGCTGTTGTCAGTGGAATATTGTCCACACTTTATAAATTAAAACTCAGAAATATTATATGATGGCATTAACTCCTCACAGAGGAGAACCTAAAATCCAGCTCTCTTGATTCTAAATCCTATAAATCCTGTAACTTTTTTATTGATAATGTTTTATAAATTATAGATAAGCCAAATATATCCATCTCTGAAATCCAATAACTTCAAAAAACTCTCCTATGGCTCAAAAAGTAGTCAAACTTAAAAATTTTTATCTGAATACCTATGTTATTTCTTTTTCTATCACTGCTAGCCATCATGATGTCACTATACAAATGAAACACTTATTCATCCCTTTTCCCACTTATTAAGTGTCATTTAAAAAGTCTGGAGTTTGTGATATTATGATTGTTACCATGGTAATGAACTGCAATATCAAACTCTATTCATAAATCATCTGTAAGTAAAGCAAACAAAAGAATGAGACTAAACACTGAGAGTTTCTTTTACTTAGAACCCATATTTAATAATAAAAATGTGTGCAAAAATTAAATTCAACATTTACTGCATGCCTACTATATACCAGGCTTTGTACCAGTTTCTGGTAATATAGAAACAAATGATACCAGTTTAGAGCCATTAGCACCAATTACTTTTTCAGCAGTTTGCTCTTTCAACTAAGGCTATGGTTGAGTTTGCCACTATCTCGTTTCGATATGTAAGCTAATAAACTAAAAATATAGGATACAACCAACCAATCATTCATCTTTAAAGACAATGCTATTAGTGCTCACTTCAGCAGCACATATACTAAGATTGGAACGATACAGAGAAGATTAGCATGGCCCCTGCACAAGGATGACACGCAAATTCGTGAAGCGTTCCATATAAAATAAATAAATAAAACAAAGATAATGCTATTAAATAATACTTAAATCCACTTAAGTATTTAATGAATTTTAAATCCATTAAAAATTTTCACAATGTGTTTTTCCATTTAAAAAAAAAGGTTATAAAATAGTGTTTATAGTGTGATTATAATTTTCTTCTCTAGATTTTATTGTGTTCACCTAAAATGACATGATTCAGAGTTGAAGAATGCATTTGCTTTTTAAAAATCAACACACTAAAAATTTAGTAGCTGATAGAATGATATAACTGGAAGTCTTCAAATCTGGCAGCAGAAAGAATAGAAAACGCTTCTTGCTGAAAAGACCTCACCTTAAGCAATTTTCCACTAGATTACTTGATGGACTATTTGGAATTTTCCATTCCATTTATTTGATGAAGGCTCTTCAAGAGTCCCAGTCAATTAAAAACAAAGAAACAAGAAAGAAAAAACAACCCCAAAACACTTTCAGTTCAAATCTGAACATATTTTCCCAGTAAATCAAGCTGCCATTGTAATGAATTCCTTCATGTAAACTTTCTAATTGGCTATCTTACCAAGAAAAGAGTTTTTTCCAGAGACCAAGCCTGGCTCCAAAGAGCCCCACCAATGCTTCCTTTTCATAGCAACGGGGCTGAGAAATGTTTGCTCCAGGATCACAGCATTGAGTAGAAGACACTATTCTGACTCTTCCGCTGTCCTCAAGTTTCCTTTTAAGAATGGAAGGTAAAGGTAAAAGATAGGCTGGGTTCAAGAGTCCTAATAGAGAAAGAGCAGACACTTGACTTCAGACCCTAAGTTCTCAGACCCACTAAAAGCTTATAAACCATCATTACTCATGAAACCCACATAAACAAAGACTATTTATACTTTCATTTCACAGGTAGGGATAAGACTGACTGCTAAATCTAATATTAGTTTAAATAAACCAACTGTGTACTATGTTCCAATAGTACATAAATAACTAGAGAAAAATCTAAATGAAACAGTGTTTTATTTATTATATAAGAGGAGGGATATTTCTTCCTAAGAGAAAATGGAAAGTAAAGGTATCTAGACTATTTTTTAAAAACTGAGGAACATCAAACAATGTATGTTCTTAAAAACTCTATAAATTAGGAGATAAAGTCACCTGCTAAGAGTATGAAGGCAGCGCTAGGGTTGAAGTTAAGGAATTCAGGGGAGAGCACAAAGATTTAGAATAACTAGAAAACAAGAATTGTCAAATAGCTATGAAAACCCATTTGAGTTTGAATAGCAGGAATCTGAAGAGACCAATCAGCATGGTTTAGTAATTTCTCAACCAATGTTCAGGAGCCCAGAGGAGCAACTAAAAGATATATTTTTGGGTAAGCTAATCAGACCTGAACTTTTGGAAGGAGAGCCCCGAAGACGGTCAAGGAGGGAAAAGACTGGGAAGTCTAGGGGGGTATCATCAACCTAATCCTATGCTAAGAGTAGGCTCAAGTTTTAACAGAAGGCAATCAGGTAATTAGGAGAACATAAAGGGATAGTAACTAAACTGCCACTTCTGTAGGCAGAAAGGAGTTGGTAGATAGTAAGTAGGTTGTGGTCAGAGTTACAAAGTCTATGGTTTTAAAATACTGGAGAATAGCTATAGTGAAGCTAAGCTCCAGGGTGTCATTATGGGAGGCTTATGTAGAGCTAAAAGTCAGTAGTTTAGTAGGGGCTGAGGAATTGTAAGGGTGAGGTATTAGAAGGCACATTAACTAGAATGTTAACTCACCCAGGATGATGATGAAGCAGAGAGCTACTTTTTGACTAACCTATTAGTCAATCCAAAGAATTTGAATTTTGTGCTGGAGATGTGGTGGGACAGAGTTCATGATGATGAAGATGAGAAAAGACAATATAAATGTACACTTCAAAGGGGAAGGATAGTGGGGTGCCTGGGTGGCTCAGTTGGTTAAGCGTCCAACTCTTGGTTTTGGCTCAGGTCATGATCTCACGGTTTCGTGGGTTTCAGCCTCACATCGGGCTCTGTCATGACAGCATGGAGCCTGCTTGGGATTCTCTCTCTCCCACCCTCTTTGTCCCTCCCCCCTCACACTGTCTCTCTCTCTCAAAATAAATAAATAAACTTTTTTTAAAAAGGAAGGATATTCAGTGGGGACAGAAACTACATGTTCCTTGGTAGTGAGGAGCAGAGACATGCTGATCCCTACTCCTTTTATAAAACGTTAAAGAAATTGCCTGGTGTAACATTAAAATTAATGAGCCCAAGAGCCAAGAAAATGAAAAATAACCATTCACACATTTTCCTTATTTTTCCCTTGTGTTGCTCTTTCGATGGCCCAATGAAAATAGCATTAAAATGATATTATCTCAACTCAGAATAATCATTAAAAAAAAGAAAACTATCTACAATACCTTTTCAAAGTAATGATAACTAAAACTGTAATAATAAAGGCTTTGAGGAACTGGTACTATTCCTGGAGAATTAGTCAAATATTGAGAAGGTTCCCTGAATAGCTCCTATTTTTCAGATCTCAGCTCAAACACAATTTTCTCACAGAAATTCCCACCACCAAGACTTCCTCATAGTAGTCATGATTTTATTCTTTTACATTTGTTTGACTTTGATGAACACCCTCCTCTGCACTACATTGTAAGTTTCATAAAGCAGTGATTTTAAATTCTTTATTCTATATATACTCACTGTCTGTCAAATTGCCCACTACAATGAAATATCTTTTGAGTGATTTAATGAATGATATTTGTCTAAATTCCCTTACGACCCTAAACCAGGCAGTTTAGGTTTTATTCCAAGATTTTAACAATCAGATTTGGTATATGGGACATACAGAATTTTAAAAATGCAGTTATAAAAAAAGTGGTAAGATCAAGGGAGGATCATTGAAATTGGCCACTTAACTGCGTAGTATTTAAAACTACTTGGTCATATCTTAAAATTATAAGTGCATTTTTATGATGATGGCATTTTTGCACCAAGTAAAGGAAGATGCTAACCCACATCTAAATCCCACTTTAGACATAACTACTGTAACTACTAGGTCCTTCTAGAGCCAGTATGCACACGCCAGACATACACATTCTGTACCTGCCATGTTTCCTCTCCCCTGGTTTTGGAGAAACTGATGTTAAAGCCTATATTGGCGAGACCAAGGAGTTACATAGCTAATAGACATGTTTCCTGAGTATGAGCATTTTAGTAGTAATCTTAGGTCTGAATCAAAGGTAGAATGTTTAAGCTAGGATGAATGAAAAGCAGGTGCTGACACAGGGAGCAATGGGGAGATAGTTTGAAGAGATGCTTCTTCAATTAGTAAATCATTACTGAGTAGGCATCTCTGACTAGAGTAATTCAAAAAATTCAATAAAGAAATAACACAGGGAACATATAGCACCTGACTCCTCTTGTTTTAATTGGGTGTGCACTCTGATATTGATATTGTTTAATTGGATCAGGTTGCAATAAGACTCCAAGGTAAACATATTTTAATGTACACAAACAGAGCTTTAAAGAAAATTATCAAAATTACAGTAATCACTTAGCAACCTAATATCTTTCCATTTGTCTCTACAACAACTTGCTAAGGTCTTAAGCAAATTTAGATGGCTAAGTTCTGAGCTAAGTTGTAAATTAATAGTTATTTTGACTTTAAAATACCACTCCAAGTTTAATTACATTAACCATATCTAATGTGTTTATTTACACAGACATCAACCTCTTGAGCTATTTCTTGACTTGGTGACATCTGAATCTACTTTTACATCAGCATTTCTTATTAAGGATAGCCAATAATAATAACTAATTAAGGTACAAGGAGCCCTGCTAATGCAAACTGAAAAGTCTTTAGTGTGAATGAGATTCATTAGGTTCACTGGTATGACGCTTAATGTTAGTATCATAATAGTTTCATTTTTTTCTTTCTTAAATCATTTAATTCTACTATAATCTGAGAATACACTGAAAGATTCCCATCCTTTGAAACTTGTGCACCTTGCTTTATAATTCATCATATGGTCAATTTTGCTAAGCATTCATGGGCATTAAAAGGAAGATAAATTCTGTCATTGTTGATTCTGTGTTCTACATAGCTCAGTTATTAATTTTGTTGTTCAGATCTCTTGTTGTTGTTTCTCTGTTGGATAAATAAATTTTAAAACTAGAGCGAACTGATTTCTAAGAAATCAGTAGTAGGGGTGAGATAAAGAAAGTTTGTTGTCTCAAGGTTGTCTCCAAGACTTTTGGTCTGAGCCATGGGAAAGATAAATGGCAATTAAATGAGATGGAGAAGAAAGAAAGGAAAAATTTCACATGACTTACATCTTCCTGCACATCTGATGTTACTGTTTCTCTACTCCACCCCCTGCTCCCCATATCTTGAAGGACTTGATGCCAAATGAATATGCAGAGATGGTATTTAGCTACACTATAGGATAAGCTAACACACAAGATGTTCCCTAACTTCTCTTCTCCCCTTCTCATAGTGTTTTCCCATGATGTGACCTATGAAAGAGGCTAATCTTCTAACAGACCCAGGAGAAGTGAAAGGGAGCTACACGATATTTCATGAAAACCCTCTAACAGAAATGTGATTCATTTCATTATACAGAAAGGATAAAATTGCACATAAGCAAGTATTTCATTAATTTACTTGAACATTGCATATCCTTAACATATACCATAGCTTGTAATCCATAGATGCTGCAAAAACATAATGAAATGACATTCAAGCTTGTATAAATGTCAGAAAGGTTTAAGGCCATTTCTCTACACTAATAGCCCTCACAAGTTTATTTACACCTCTGTATAGTTTTTCATTTCTATAGTAGTTCAGTGCCTAAACTGAACTCAGAAATTTGAGGACCTTCCAACAAAAACTGAATATATGTGAACATGAATAGACAGACATTTAATAAAATCCTTTGAAATAATTATTCAATTTCTAGGTCAGCCAGGTCAGGTCAACATTGATAATTCAAAGATGTGATGTGTCATGAACAAAGACATAAGGTTGACAGCAGTGATGGCTGCTCTGTTTAAGCAGTGATGGAGCTGATATTTATGATTCCCATTTTATTTTTTTTAAGTCTTTCTAAACTAAACTAACATGATGTACTAATCTCTAATAAAAACAAGCCTAATTGCCTCTCATTTGGATTACAATCATAAAGGTCTTTTTTTTCCATAAAAACACTGCTCATTCTTAGATTACAGTGTATTCATTAACAAACCTCTATAAGTTATTTGTTTCTTTTTTCTAGTTAGAGAGAATGTAGCATTTCATTGCATGAAACTGAACTCAGAGATTAAACCTAAATGGATTCAAATTGGAGGACATTTTGTTTTCTATACATATCAGGATGACAGTAGCATTTCCATTTTAAGGCAAAAGGCAATGCAAATAGGAAGTAAATCAAAATTTACATAAATATTACAATTTTATTATTTTTCTACCCAAAGCTGTATTATTCTATTATATGAAAAAATCAACAACAGAAGTATTTAAGAACTCACAAACCTTAGAACATGTTTGCACTTTTGTGTTGTTATGTTTTCTGAGAGCTAATAATAACATTATAATTTTGTGTCTGTGGACTATCTTGCCTAGAGTTAACACTTGAGTAAAAGACTGAAATTCAAAAAGTTCATACAAACATCCCAAACACAATTCTGAGAATCATTCCACTGAATCACCTCAAGAGTTTAATACATGAATATAAGTGGTAGCATCACATTTTGTTCCCTGGACCTAAGCTCATTAAAGCTCAATTTTATTTCAGAATGGAAGAAAATGAATAGAAGGCTACATTTGTCCTTAAATAACTCAAGTAAATTATCTTAAAATGATTCAGTCCTTCCTTGTTTTTATATCTTCCTTTCCCTCTCTTCCCCCCCACATACATCCCCCCAAATGAAAGCAATCTTACAGTCAATAGCTTTTTTTGTTCTTAGTCAAAAATATAGTAAACTTTGCTTTGGGTGGTTATGCCAAACAGTGGAGCCAAGAAGTAAGAGAAATAGACATAGGACTAGAAAGTCATCTCAAATTAAATTAGAGTGTTTTAACAACCTAAACATGCTCTAAAATCCTCTCCAAACTATCTTAAGGATTGGGGACTGCTCTCATCCCACTGTAAGCAGCCAACTTTGACAAGTCATGATCTCACAGTTTGTGGATTCAAGCCCTGGGGGCCCGGGGCTCTGTGCTGACTGGTTGGAGCCTGGAGCTTGCTTTAGATTCTGTGTCTCCCTCCCTCTCTGTCCCTCCCCCGCTTACTCTCTCTCTCAAAAATAAATAAACATTAAAAAATAATTATAATAAAAATAAAAGCTCCCACTTTGTGTCTGGATAACATTATCAGATTTTTATTTTCAAATTGTTTCTTCCATTTCCCAAGTAAAATACAAAAACACAAAAACATAATATCACAACAACACTGAGAACAAAATTGATGAACAACTTATTCTTAGAATCTATTGCAAGTCCCATGGATAAGTCTGAGAATCACAATGGATGACAATCTCAATATTTTTTATTTTTTTTTATTTAGTACCTCTCTCCTGCTAGGTTATATTAGGAAAATAACATATTAAATTATATTAACAATGATAGAGAGAAGGGAAAGAAAGTGAGTTAAGTTATGGGATTTACGTCATGGGAACTCAGATAACAACATGCAATTATGGAATCAGACAATTAGATACAAAATAAATATTTTTAATTTAAATATAATACTAGTGAAATTTTAAAATAGGACATTTACCATCACAAATACTGCGGAAACACATGACATATTTAAAAAGGCATAAAAGAGAGAAATGCCAAGGAATTAACAAAAGAATCAGAAAACGCAACAGAACAGATATACCTATTGCAACAGTAAATCTAAATAGCTTAAATTCAGCACTGTAAAATTATTTTAAAGAATATTAAACAAAATGGCACAAATAAGCTAAAAAGAAAAATGATAGGTCAAGATATATATAATAAGGTAAATACAAAGAAAGACAGGTAATGATAGTAAAATTGAACAAAGGAAAACTCAAGTAAATACATTATAAATATAAATAAAAATAAATAAATTGATAAATATTTCAATTCATAATAAAGTTATGTCTATTATTAAGAATGTTCCTGTAATGGACAACTTTCTCATAGAATAACAAATATAAAATCTATAATACACTTTAATGTATATTTAGTTTTGAGAGAGAGAGAGACAGAGTGTGAGCAGGAGAGGGGCCGAGAGAGAGGGAGACACAGAATTTGATGCAGATTCCAGACTCTGAGCTCTCAGCACAGAGCCCGGGGACTCAAACTTACGAACTGTGAGATCATGACCTGAGTTGAAGTCAGATGCTAAGTCACCCAGGCTCCCCAAAACTACAATACACTTTAAAAATCGACACAGATGGTAGCATTAGAAGTCTATAATATACCCTCCTTTGAATTTCAGCAAATGTAGTAGGCAAAAACCGAGCTACTAAGGATGTTAATTATATATTGATTTAGATTATTTTATGTTTTATAGATAATACAGAGTATATTGTATATTGCAAATATTATGCTTTTAAAATAAAATACATAATTGCAAAATCAATATATTTAACTACATGAAATATCAAAAACAAAATTAGTAGAAAAATTAGAATAATGTTTAACATAAATAATACAGAAAGGGAATTAATTTTGTCAAAAATATAAATTATTATGAAAAACACTAGCAATCCAATAGAAAAATGAGCAAAGGACTATTACTCAGAGAATATAATTTTTTAATATAAATAAATTTTAAGTTTGCTATTCATCAAAGACATATAAATTAAATTAGCAGTGAAACTTGGGGATGCCTACTGAATAAGTCCAATTTTTAATATTAAGCCAAGTAAGAATGTCATAGACTGAGCCGTCTTTTATATTGCTTATTTCTGGGAATAAGTAAAAAAACTTGAGACTTGATAATGTTCAACACTTCTTTTTTATCAGTAAAGAGTAGCCCTGTGGAAATTATACTAAGTACATAAAAAAATGTAAGCACAGAAATGCTCATTGCAATATTATTTATGAAAACAAAAATATCTAAAACAAATTCATGATCTCTTATCTGAAACCCTTAGAGAGGAATTTTGGGGGGATTCATCATTTTTTTTTTTTTGGACTTCATAATGCATAGACTAAGCCCCTGCAGCTTCAGGGCAACACCCCATAATCTATCAATATTTATTCCCGGAAATATCTCCCTTTAAATGGAATAAACACAGGGGCTCCTGGGTGGCTAAGTCAGTTAAGCATCTGACTTCGGCTCAGGTCACAATCTCACGGTTCATGGGTTCGAGCCCCGTGTCGGGCTCTGTGCTGACAGCTCAGGGCCTGGAGCCTGTTTTGGATTCTGTATCTCCCTCTCTCTCTGACCCACCCCGATTCATGCTCTGTCTCTCTCTGTCTCAAAAATAAATAAACATTAAAAAAAATTTTTTTTTTTTTTTTTAAATTTTTTTTTCAACGTTTTTTATTTATTTTTTGGGACAGAGAGAGACAGAGCATGAACGGGGGAGGGGCAGAGAGAGAGGGAGACACAGAATCGGAAACAGGCTCCAGGCTCCGAGCCATCAGCCCAGAGCCTGACGCGGGGCTCGAACTCACGGACCGCGAGATCGTGACCTGGCTGAAGTCGGACGCTTAACCGACTGCGCCACCCAGGCGCCCCAAAAAAAATTTTTTAATGGAATAAACAGATAGTCAATGCCTCACATCAGTTTTGGTGAGTCTTGTCACCAAGTTAGATCTGAGCCCAGGTGCCCTCAGATGAATTCCAAAAACACTTTTATTTTCACAGCTGTTTGGATTTTGAAATTACAGATAAAGGGCTAGAGATAAGGAATTTTAAAATTACAGAAAAGGGAACTCTACTGATGGAATATTTGAAGCATCATTACATTATGAAGCATCCGTATGGCAGAATACAACTTAGCAAATAAAACTAGAGTCTAAACATTCTATAGGACAAGGAATGTGTCTTTTATATAGAATTGGTGGAAATGTTAGTGTTTGAAATTTTATATATACAGTATAACTCCAAGTTTTAAAAGTATTTATGTGCAGGGGCACCTGGGTGGCTCAGTTGGTTAAGGGACTCTTGATTTTGGCTCAGGTCATGATCTCACAGTTGTTAGTTTTGAGCCCCACGTCAGGCTCTGCACTGACAGTGTGGGGTCTGCTTAGGATTCTCTCTCTCCCTCTCTCTCTGCCCCTACCCACCCCACTTGCACACACATGCTCCCTCTCTCTCTCAAAATAAATAAACCTAAAAAAAAATTTATATGCATAAGGCGATGCAGATAAAATACCATTAATGTTAACAGTAGTTCTCTCTCAGTGTTAGAGTAATGGTTGATTTTTCTGTTTTATTTACAAGTGTTATCTGTATTTTCCAATTTTTTAGATAATGAGTATGCATTCCTCTTAGTTTAGTTTAGTTTAGTTATTTATTTTGAAAGAGAGAGAGCACAGGTGCATGAGTGCAGGGAGAGGCAGAGAGAGAGGGAGAAAGAGAATCCCAAGCTGACTCTGTACCACCAGCACAGAAGCAGTGTGGGGCTTGATCTCATGAATTGTGAGATCATGACCTGAGCTGAAATCAAGAATTGAATGCCTAACCAACTGAGCCATCCAGGAACCCCAAATTTCTTTTTTCTTAGAAAAAATACATGGCTTAAAAGAAACAAGACAATGTGGAAGTAGCTATAATGTAACTTAAAATCATTCTTGTGGGTTTAAGGTGCTATTATTAGGATAAATCTAAGCAGGTATTCTTTAATTCATAGGATGATAAAAGTATACATTTAGGGGGAAAAAAACCAAATCTGAATTTCTTGGCTGTCAAGAAGATTGATAGGAATAGTAGTTAACTAAGGAATGCTTTGGAATCACTATTCCTAAGAAAATCTAAATGATTTACCACTCCTGCCTTCACGCTTTTATTTATCATAATGATGTGTTTTATGTTTCAATTTCTCCTTTTTTTAAATTTATTTTTAGTAACCTCTACACCCCATGTGGGCCTTGAACTCACGACTCCAAGACCAAGAGTCACATGCTCTTCGGACTGAGCCAGCCAGGCGCCTCCCCCATTTCTCCTTTAGAAGAATGTTGATAAAATAGTGATGGCATGGCATAGGGAGATTAAAAGAAAGGGAGTAAGCAATAAGAAATTAGCCTCAAGATTCTTTCAATCCTTTTTTACTGCTTTCATCCTAGAATATGGAGAAATGATAGCACAAGAAATTATTAGCCTGTTTGCTCAGTAAAGTCCACAATTACTCAAAATATTATCCTGAATATATACTGTAGTCTCTTTATGACCCTTCCTGGTCTCTCAGCATTTGAGTTCTCAGTCAAAAGTCTTGAGCACTAGCTTTTGTAATTTTTCTATTCAACACATAACCCCCACCCAAATCTTTATTTTAGCATTCCCATGAGCGGTTCAGGCTCTCTGTTCTATAAAGAAGACACTGGAATTGAAATACTCTTAAGACTGTTTCACAACAGACTCTCCCAGAAGGTTCCAAATGTTCAGTATTTGCTCCATTTCCCCTGCCCTGTTGTAAATAACAATTTAGGATGTCATCTTATTAGGCCACAGTCACCACTTGACTCACCCAGGGAGAGTTAGTAGCTGGCTATGAGTGAGCACCAAGGCAGCTATTTTTAGATCTTTAAAACACAGACCTTCTAGCTAACCTATATCAATCCAATGAGTCATATTCTCTTGGTAAGAAATGCAAAAGCTGTTCTCTAACCCTCCCAGATCCTTTCCCCAAATTAAATTTGCTCTGATCCCCAAGGTTAGAGCAGTTGACTCCTGGCTAGCTGTCATAAACAACTTTTAATTGCAAAATGGCTTGATGCATCTCCTTGTTTTGTTTTGAGTTTAGATTGATTTGGGTACAGTTGATACAAATTGGTATATGGGAGCCTCTGGATATATTTTTGAAAGTAGAAAGAAATCCTCTGAGGGGGATATAATAATTTTTAATGAAACTGAAGTCTTTAGCAATAAGAGAATATAAATTTGCAAAAGGGTGAAACCTTGTAGCTGCAGATTCCTTGGACATTAGAAAGCCTTAGAATTAAAGTCGCAGGTCCTAGAAAAATCAATAGTAACTAAAAACCAAAGACAGGTCTTAACAAGAAAAGAGAACCTAATCGGATAAGTAGTGCACACTGGAGCAGGCTTGTACTGACTCAATGCAATGACTGTACTCATTTTTTTTTTATCTCCACATTCAGTGAAGTCACAGTGGTTGCTTGAAATTGGCCATGGTTGGAGTGGTTAGGCCACAGAAACCATCAAACACTACAAAGCCGGGCTTTTTTTTTTTTCTTTCTGTCCTGCGAGGCAGTCGTTAAGCATTTGTTAGACACAGACTAAAGTATATAGTTTTCAGAACTTTTAATAATGTAATTAGTAATAGGTGTGATTGTATACTCTTTCAAAGTCAGTACCATACAATGAAAAGCACATGAAGCAGAATATTATTTGAAGGCAGTGTCTGATTAATTGAAGATATATCCTAGGGCAACTACTAAAAAAATTTTGAAGTATAAATATATCAGCCAATAGTGAAGATAAACTAAATCATAAGAAAAATGTTCAATTAACCAAAGAGCAGTGAAAAAGGATAAAAGAAATGAGGAACAGATAAAACAAATAGAAAGTAAGATTATAGATTTTAATCTAACCTTATTAAAAATGATAAATTGTGAATGCTCTAAACACACTAATTAAAAACAGAGATTGTTAAGCTGGACTTTTTTTTTAAGTATACACTACTTGTAAGAAACCCCCTTAATATAAAAGCATAGATAGATTAAAAGTAAAATGATGAGAAAGATATACCATGCAAAAACGAAGAAAAGAAAGCTGGAGTAGCTATCCTATCACACAAAGTTACTTCAGAACAAAGAATATTACCAATATTTAAAAGAAAAATCAGATAATAATGAATGGGTCAATTCTCCAAGAAGAGCTAACAATTCTATGTATGCTCCTAACAACATAACCTCAAAATACATAAAACAAAAACTGAGAGCGCTGAAAGGAGAAATAGATAAATCCACAATTACAGTCTGAGACTTCAACACTCCTCTCAGTAACTGCTAAGACAAATAGGAAATCAGTAGAGATACAGGAGACATAAGCAACACTATCAATGAATCTGTTAGTATAATGTCATATTATTTACATTTATAAGACACTCCATCCAACATCTGAGTAAGCATTTCTTTCAAGTGTATGTGGAATCTTCAACAAGCTAGACCATACTGAGGCCCTTAAAATAAATTTCACCAAATTTAAAAGAATAGAAATCATACAAAGTATGTCTTTTGACCATAACAGAATTTAACTAGAAATTAATAAGGGATAGATCTGAAAATTCTCCAATACAGTATTTGGAAATTAAAGCTGCAATTAATATATCATATGTCATCACTGCAACTGAGTTAAATTCATTTTTTAAATATGTGATTTCCAAAAAATATTATGACCCCCTACAGTACAATGAATTACTATTGGCATACGCAGTCTTGTTGTTTTATAGGACTAAAAATACACCACTTCTCAAAATGATTCTTGGCAGATTTACCTCAATTTGAAATGACATTCAAGAACTTTTGCAACACCGTCTCCCCCATACCTATGTCCATTGACAACGTACTAGTAATCCTTTTGTTTTTTTTTTTTTATTTATTTTATTTATTTTATTTTTTATTTTTTTAATTTATTTTTGGGACAGAGAGAGACAGAGCATGAACGGGGGAGGGGCAGAGAGAGAGGGAGACACAGAATCGGAAACAGGCTCCAGGCTCTGAGCCTCATGGCTCAGAGCCTGACGCGGGGCTCGAACTCACGGACCGTGAGATCGTGACCTGGCTGAAGTCGGACGCTTAACCGACTGCGCCACCCAGGCGCCCCGCTAGTAATCCTTTTGGACAAGCTCAAACAGCCCTGAGCAGTCTTCCATGACAATTGTCTTTGCATGCCCACTCCTCATCATCCCCCAAAACTAGACTTTCCTTCCCTCATGTTCCCACAACACTCCACACATACCTCCTGTAACACATCTGGTGTCCTCTGTCTGGTTAAGTCCAGCTGTTCCTCAAATTTCAGTCCAGATTCAGTGAAAGCATTCCATGACTCTTCTCCCCTACTCACCTTTACTGGGTTAGATACACCTCTTATACAAACCCCAAAACACAATGATTAGCATAAGATTTCTCAACAGCAGCACTATTGACATTTTTATCCTAATAACTCTTTGTTGTGCAGGGCTTTCCTGTGCATTGTAGGATGTTAGGAGTATCCTGGACCTCTACCTGGTAGATACCAGTGGCACACACACCCCAATCATGACAATCAAAAATATCTCCAGGCATGGCCAAGTGTCCTCTGGGGAGCAAAATACTCCCCATTTGAGAAACCACTAAGTCAGTGCTACTAATCATACTGATTGTGATTAGTCTGTTTTTCTGTTTATTAGTCTATCTTGGACCATTGGTAACTCACGGGAAGAAAGTGTATTTTCTTTCTGAAGCCCAGTATCTAGCACAGAGACTAGCATCTAAGTAAATACTTATAAATATTTGCTGAAGAAAATGAATGAAATTATATTGCTTTGGAAATTATTTTGTTTACAGATCTATATAGCACCTGTCTTTTTCCTCTCCCTTCTGGATTGGGATTTCCTTGAGGACAAAGAGCCTTATTTAGTCACTTTCATATTCCCTGATTCATGCATCAGTACTGTCTAATCCTTGTTTTATAATTAAATCAATCAACAGAAGAATTTCTCATGTAAATAAAGATGCAATAAAACTGACAGATTATAACCCATGCTTCCAAGAGATAGTAGGAGAAAGAAAAGGTTTGTGTTTTTAAAAATACATACATGTGTGTATATATATATATATATATATATATATATATATTTATATTTATATACATACAATGAAGTAAATGGGAGCATAAAAATTATTCATAATTATAGTGATCTGCACATAAACTCTTCATAATTTATTTCAATTTGTTTCTGCTTTAATAAACTGTAATAGCAATGAAAATGATGGAACAAAAACTATAAATGCTGGAAGAACAGAGTAAGACATGTTGTACCTATTTTAAGATCCATATTAAATGCACATAATCAAGGGGGAAGAAGAGGACACTAGATGATTTATGACCCTATGGAGTGGTCTTTTTAATAATAATCAAAGTGATCACTACGTCAGGAAGATTATCTAGCATATAAGATGCTAGTCATGCATACGATTATTATTAGGGAGAAATTTGTCTCTATACCTTCATTTTTACTAGGAGACATACTAGATTGAATAACTTTTTATTATCTAGTTTGCGTTTTTTAAAAATTATTACAAAAGCAGCATATATGCATTGTAGAAAATTAGAAAAAAATTATGAAATCAATCCTTCCTCACCAGAGACCACCACTACTAATTACCTTAATTCTGTATTTCCAGGTCTTTACAACACACACACACACACACACACACTCCTTTGCAGTTTCACCTCAATATAAAATCATACTGCATATGTTTTTCCTCAACCTACTTTTTGCAGTAAATGACCTCTACTTTTCTTTCAGTACATTTTATCTCCTCTGATATTGAGACTATTTTCAAAAGTCCCCATTTGATCCCAAAATATCACATATAGGTGGTCTGTCCATTCAAATATCAAATGTAGAGTCAGTTGTATCTGGTTTTTATGTCCATTGGTTTCTCATAATCAACCACAATGTCTTTTTCACTATAGTAACTTTTTAAAGAATCCAGCCTAATTTATCTCCTACAGAACATCATTAATTTTTCTGGTTTCTTTGCTATGCTCTCATTTAACTTGTTTGTCTATATCCAACATTTCTTGTAAATTGCACATTCTATATGAGGCATAATAAATCCAACTTAAATATTGTTGCCTAGAATAATTAATAGGCAATGGTAACTTCATGTGACATTATATCAAAAGGCACATATTATTTTATGAACAAACAATAGTAATGCTGCAATTGATTGATTCTTATACCAAGTTATTTTTCCTCTCCACTGAACAGATAAGGTTTCCCCTTGCTATTAAAAAAGTAATGTGTGAGACTTTCTTTTAGCAATTAACTAAGTTTCCCATCAACCATTTACCTAATGATTGTTGACAGCATTTAGTAATACTTCCCTTAATCTATAATATCATTTGGGTCTGTGAAATTATTTTTTTCCAATTCTATATTCCCTTCTATGTTTTATAACAAGCATTTTCTGTAAAACAGTCCATTTCCTCAAAAATTGGGATATTTGGTTACCCTCTCAGTGAGGATGTAAGCAACAGAATTCCAACAGACACCTGGTAAGAATATTTGTACCATACTTTTGCAATACAACTTGGTATTATCTAACCAAGTTGAAGATACATATGATCTATGACCCAGAATTTCCATTTTAGATATAGCATTTCCCACTTTAGGTATTCTCCACTTAAAATCAGGAACCTATTTCTATAAATTAGACTTTTAAAAAATAATAACTGAAAGTCTATTTATCAATATTTTAAATAAGAAAAATTATAACATTTTATATATTAACTCAAAACCTCAACCCATTTCCTAAAACATAACTAATTCACAGTAAAATACATATATATATGTATACATATATACGTATATATGTATATATGTATACATATATACGTGACAAGCTGTCATGTTAATATGTAAAATGACTGAAATGTTCATTAAATGATCAATATGGTTATTTCAAACAATTACTTTGTATACAGCAACAGCAAAATGCTGTATTTGTCTGGGTTCTCTAGAGAAACCCAATTGATTGGATATTTATATATGATACAATTTATTGTAAGGAACTGGCTCACATGATTATGGAGACTGAGAAGTCCCAAGATCTGCTGTCGAGACCCAGGAATTTGCTGAAGACCCAGGAAGGAGCCAATGGTATAGTTCTAGTCCAAGTCCAAGTCTGAAGGCAGGAGAAGACCAGTGTTCCAGCTGGAAGATAGGCAAAAAAAACCAAATATTCCTTTACTAAGCCTTTTTTCATATTCAGACCATCAGTGAATTAGATGAAGTTCACCCATATTGCAGAGGGTGATCTGTTTAATTCACTCTATTTGAATGTTAATCTTATCCTGAAACAGCCTCACAGAATAATGTTTAACCAAATATCTGGGCACCCCCATCCCAGTCAAGTTGACACATAAAATTAACCATCACACATGCCCTTTGTTGATTCTAACTGTTCCTTTCAAAACGTTAACACTTAACAATTCTACTTAGAATGTAATTCAAGACTTCCCCTACAACCACCCCTCCCACACACACAGAGCTTTCTTTAAAATGTAGTACTGCTCGCGTCAGGCTCTGGGCTGATGGCTCGGAGCCTGGAGCCTGTTTCCGATTCTGTGTCTCCCTCTCTCTCTGCCCCTCCCCCGTTCATGCTCTGTCTCTCTCTGTCCCAAAAATAAATAAAAAATGTTGAAAAAAAAAAAAAATTTAAAAAAAAAAAAAAAAAAGGGGCGCCTGGGTGGCGCAGTCGGTTAAGCGTCCGACTTCAGCCAGGTCACGATCTCGCGGTCCGTGAGTTCGAGCCCCGCGTCAGGCTCTGGGCTGATGGCTCGGAGCCTGGAGCCTGTTTCCGATTCTGTGTCTCCCTCTCTCTCTGCCCCTCCCCCGTTCATGCTCTGTCTCTCTCTGTCCCAAAAATAAATAAAAAATGTTGAAAAAAAAAAAAAAATTTAAAAAAAAAAAATAAAATGTAGTACTGCATTTGAACATAAATACAAATTTTTCGTAAAAACATCAGCTGACAAGTGTTATTACAAAGACATTTATATTCTAAAGTTTGGATACCAAAATCCAAGAGGTTTTTCACCAGGGAAATATTAAAGAATGCCAGTACATACCCTAAAAGCATATAAACATAGGCCCCAGCATGCATGTGTAGGAGGATTAGCAGCAGTCTTATTTACAGTAACCAAAAACTGCAGACAACCTGAATGTCTACTTACAGTAGGATGAATGAGTTGTGAAATGTTAATACAATGAAACAGTGTAGCACTAAGAAAATGACATAGCCAAATGCTATAGTATGGATGGCATTGCAAACACTATATTAAACACGAGAAGTAGGATAAAAAGAATTCCAACAGGGCACTTGGCAGCAGCCACTGTGCAGATCGGACTCTGCTTGCTGGAAAGCATTGCTCTGCTTCCTTTGCAACCATGTCTGACAAACTCCATATGGCTGAGATGGAGAAATTCGATTAAGTCAAAATTGAAGAAGGGAGAAAAGCAAGAGAAAAATCCACTGTCTTCAAAAGAAACAACTGAACAGGAGAAGCAAGCGGGCAAATTGTAATGAGGTGTGCATCACCAATATGCACTGTACATTCCACAAGCATTGCCTTCTTATTTTACTTCTTTTAGCTCTTTAATAATATAAGGTGCAAAGAGGTTGGATCAGATTTAAATGACTGATGCCCCTTTCCTCATCAAAGAATCAGAACTACTGAGGAGGAACACTGAGGCTGCCTCCTCCATCTGCATGTCTGGCTGGGCAGGGAAGGAAAAGAACTTGTATGTTGGTGAAGGAAGAAGCTAGGTGGGACAACAGTGAAATCTAGAATAAAAACCAAGTTGGTACAAGATGTCCTGTAAGCTGCAAATGCAATTTAATCAGAGTACCATTTCTGTGTTCAGATGATTTTAATTATTGGAATGCACAATTTTTAATATGCAAATTAAAAGTTTAAAATATGAAAAAAATTCCAATAGTATGATTCTACTCATATTAAGTTCAAAACAGGCAAAACCAGACCATTGTTTAAGAATGCATATATAGGTTGTAAAAGCATTAAAAAAAAAGGTAAGGTTATCGCAAAGCCAGAATAGTGGATACCTCCAGGCTGGAGGGATAGGATTATAATTAGAGAGGAAGCCAGGAACTAAGTGGGCGTGCTTGGATGCTGCCAACGTTCTTTTTTTGACTTGGCTTATACTAGTGTTTGTTTTCTTTCATTATTAATTAAACAGTACAAATATATTTTATAAATTCTAATGTAAGTATACATATTTTATAATAAAAAAAAGAAAAGAAAAGAAAGGAAAAAGTTAGGTTAGGCATTAATGTAGAAGATACGATTACAGGATGTTGGTGAGGGCACCAACCTCTTCTTGCTATATCTGAGCATACAGAATTGAACTACAGGAGAGAAAAAGAAAGACAAAATAAGTCAGCAAAAAAAGCATTTGCAAAGGAGATTACACTTAAAATTGCTCAAAAATAATACATTTGTTGGTTGGAAATTGACAGATGAAAAATCTTCCATATGAGTAAAAAGCGTAAGAAAACAGTTTAGAACAAAAAAACTGAATGTCTTAATGGGGACATTAAGACACTCATAAACCCATAAGAAGTAAGAATGCTGTAAACATGGTTTTATACAATAAATCCTGCAATTTTTAATACATGCGGATGCAAAGTGAACTTCAAAAGAAGTCATTTTCAACAATTAAAAGAAATTGTATCTTACACAGAAGGCAGAACATTTGCAATAAATCATTATTATTTTATGTCCTTAAATTTTACCATTTGACAGAAAAAAATCAAATAAATAAGCACCTAGTAAGAATATTCAGCCTCAAATGAAAGTGTTCCAAAATTTCATAACTGTTTAAAATTCAATAGATAAAATTCAATAACTGTCTCTGGCACATGAGGCAAAAGTTCAGAAGCATTTCCCTAGCAACTTCTGATTTCACATAGAGTGCTACCCTCTGCTGGGAACTTTGGCCACATCTGATCCCATAAATGAGTGCTTTTCTGTGGTATTTTTGCAAAAAAATTTTTGCAAAAATTTCCACTTTTGTTTACACGAATGAAATGTATCTATCTTCCTCTTAAAACAAGTCATTTAAAATTAGTTGTAAACAAAGTGAAGATGTGCTATGACATGTTTTCAAGAAAACTAAAAAAAATTAACTTATTTGTCCATTTAGAAAGAAAACCATAAAATGGTAAGCTATATATTAACAATTGAATTGCATTATTAACATACAAGAAGAACAAAATTTGAAATTTTTTTTGAATTTATTTATTTATTTTGAAAGAGAGAGAGAATGCACCTGAATGGGGGGGCGGGGGCAGAGAGAATCCCAAGAAAGCTCTGCACTATGAGCATGGAGCCCAACACAGGGCTTGAGACCATGACCTGAGTCAAAATCAAGAGTAGGACGCTTAACTGACTGAGCCACCCAGCTGCACCTAAAATTTGAAATATTTTAAAGTATTTTTCAAGACTAGATATATGAGCAATAAAAATGAACTTGAAAATTACATGTTCCTCAATACTTGGTTTAAATTACTATTCTATAATTAAGCAGCCATCATTAGAAATAGTTTTCTTATTTCAGTTATGCTGTTATCACTCAAAAGTAGTTTTGAACTGCTTGTATAAAATTGCCTTCAAAGTTGTTTAAGAGACATATAAGAAAATCAGTCTATTTTATAATTACATTGTTTTCATGATAAAACATTACTAAATTTCATTGTCAGCATTATTTACAAACTTAATTTTGAATGCCATTTTTATTTTAGAGAAAATATGATTTTTGGAACTAAAGATTTTCTACCATTAAGGATATTCAAAGGACTGTGATGAATGACTTTAAGAAAGTATGAAAGAAGAATTCCCAAAAAATTTTTTGTGAATTAGAATAACTTTTTTCAAAAGTGTGTGTATACACACACACACACACACACACACACACACACATATATATACATACACACACATATACATACATGTGTATAGGTGTGTGTGTATATGTATATATGTATTCGTGTGTGTGTGTGTGTATGAGTAGAGAGACAGAGAGAGAGAAAATAATCATTTATATGTAAATGCCAGGTGTCAGCTTCTGCTTAGAATGTAGAAAGTTATAAGAGAATGCCATTTCTGGAGGGGCCAAGATGGCAGAACAGCATGGAAGCTTTTTTGCATCTCATATCCATGAAATACAGCCAGATCAACATTAAACCATCCTGCACACCTAGAAAACTTATTTGAGGATTAACAACAATCTGCACAACCTGAACCACAGAACTCATGAGGTACATGGTGGGGAGAGGTGAACTAGGGGAGAGAGAAGCTGCAGAGGGCAGGAAGCTATTTTTGCTTGTAGAGAGAGGACAGAGATGGGGGGAGAGTACGGGAAAAGCACCCCTGCCAAAAGCAGCTGGAGAGAAAGTGGAAAAGTGGAAACAGCCACAGGGACTGAACTAAAAAGGGAGAAAGGAAAAAAGAGAGGGTTTAAATTCCATTAAGACCCTATAAGCAGGAGGAGCACAGAGTCTGAAACTCCAGCACTCGATAACTGGTGTTGTGCTGGTGGGAAAGGCGAATCCCCAGGAGCAGAGAGTGAAGTCCAGGGGTCCTCGGGCCACACAGGGAGAGGCAACTCACCTACTGGGAGGACATTTGGTAAAGGCTATGAAGACACCTGGTCCCAGCAGACCTCAGAGATCAACCACATTCACTGGTGCTGTAACAAGGATGTTAAGGGTGAAGCCTGGTGCCAGATGTATGTTGTGACTTACCATAATCCTTGAAACAGTGTGACTACAAAATCATGTGAACTTTTACTGGGGCGGGCTGGCAGCCAGCCATAGTCTCTGGGCATTGGCAGCAGCATGTCCCACGAACATTCCTGGGGGTGGCCGGCACCTGGCCATTGCTTGGTGAGACCCTGCCCCAGAGTATCTGAGCAGGTCAAAGCCACAGTCCCTCAGAAGTGAGGGGTTGGGAAACACAGCCGCATATGAGATAAAACTCAGGAGGGAAATGGGGTGCCTGGGTGGCTCAGTCGGTTAAGCATCTGACTTCAGCTCAGGTCACCATGACTTCAGCTCATGAACCATCATGAGATCGAGCCCTGCGTTGGGCTCTGTGCTGACAGCTCAGAGCCTGGAGCCTGCTTCAGATTCTGTGTCTCCCTCTCTCTCTGACCCTCCCCTACTCATGCTCTGTCTCTCTCTCTCTCTCTCTGTCAAAAATAAATAAACATTAAAAATTAAAAAAAAAGCTTTTGGCTTTCGGCTCGGAGGAGGCGACGGTGCAACGCTCTTTGGTCGTCCCGAATCCGGGTTCATCCGACACCAACCGCCTCCACCATGCCGCCTAAGTTCGACCCCAACGAGATCAAAGTCGTATACCTGAGGTGCACCGGAGGTGAGGTCGGTGCCACGTCTGCCCTGGCCCCCAAGATCGGCCCGCTGGGTCTGTCTCCAAAAAAGGTTGGTGATGACATCGCCAAGGCAACCAGTGATTGGAAGGGTCTGAGGATTACAGTGAAGCTGACCATTCAGAACAGACAGGCTCAGATTGAAGTGGTACCTTCTGCCTCCGCCCTGATTATCAAAGCCCTAAAGGAACCGCCAAGGGACAGAAAGAAGCAGAAAAACATTAAGCACAGTGGAAACATCACTTTTGATGAGATTGTCAACATTGCCCGACAGATGAGGCACCGATCGTTAGCCAGGGAACTCTCTGGAACCATTAAAGAGATTCTGGGGACCGCCCAATCTATGGGCTGCAATGTTGATGGCCGCCACCCTCATGACATCATAGATGACATCAATAGTGGTGCAGGGGAATGTCCAGCTAGTTAAGATTAAGAACTACAAAGGAAACTATTTTAATAAAGGATCAATTGACAAAAAAAAAAAAAAAAAAAAAAACTCAGGAGGGAAGTGCCATCTGGCAACCTGATGGCTAGGTCATGGACAGTGTAAAAGTGGGGAGTAGACAGACCAGAGACAAAGGACAGGTGCACAATTGCTGACTGGGGAGAACAGAGTTCCGATACTAGAGACTGGGTACCTGGGTGACGCCATTTTCACTCTTCCCATGCATGCGCATACACACCTACAAGCACCACAACAATCCACCCCAGTAAGCTAAGTAGCGCCATCTACTGGAGAACAGAGCTGTTACACTAAGCCCCACCCAACTGGGCCAACCTTGCTCTTCAGGAACACCACAAGTCTCTCCGCCTTCTTAGTTTACAGACTATAAAGTGCTTCATAATTTGACTTCTAGGGGAAAACGATGTAATTTCAATCATATTTCAGTCTGTTCACTGGTCCATCTATTCAATTTTTTTTCTTTTCTGTTTATTTTCTTTTTCTTGAATACAAAAAGTGAAAACTGTATTTTTATTTTCAATTTTTATTAAAAACAATTTCTTTAATATTTTGCTCCTATATTTTTTGCATTTTTGTAAATTTTTCAACTTCTATTTTACCTCCTTCATTTCATTTCATTTTATTCTATTTCATTGTATTCATTTTTCCAATTTTCAAACATTTTCCTTTTTTTTCTCTTTTCCCTTTTTCCTCTAATCTATCAACCTCTTTTCAACAACCAGACCAAAATACACCTAGGATCTAGCATCATTTATTTGATTTTTGCGTGTGTGTGTGTGTGTGTGTGTGTGTGTGGTTTTTAATTCTTTAATTTTATTTTTTTTTACCTTATTAATTCCTTTTCTTCCTTCAAAATGACAAAATGAAGGAATTCACCCCAAAAGAAAGAGCAGGAAGAAACAACAGCCAGGAACTTAATCAACACAAATACAAGCAAGATGTCTGAACAAGAAATTAGAATCACAATAAGAATACTAGCTGAGGTTGAAAATAGATTAGAATCCCTTTCTGTGGAGACAGAAGAAGTAAAAGCTAGTAAGGATGAAATAAAAAATGCTATAATTGAGCTGTAATCTTGAATTGATGCCACAGCAGCAAGGATGGATGAGGCAGAGCAGTGAATCAGCGATACAGAGAACAAACTTATGGAGAATAACGAAGCAGAAAAAAAAAGAGGGAGACTAAGGCAAAAGGGCATGATATAAGAATTAGAGAAATCAGTGACTCATTAAAAAGGAAGAACATCAGAATCACAGGGGCCCCAGAGGATGAAGAGAGAGAAAAGGGGGTAGAAAGGTTATGTGAACAAATCATAGTGAAAAACTTCCCTAAACTGGGGAAAGACACAGACACCAAAATCCAGGAAGCATGGAGAACTCCCATTAGATTCAAGAAAAACCGACCATCAACAAGGTCTGTCATAGTCAAATTCACAAAATACTCAGGCAAGTATGAAAACAGCAAGGGAAAAAAGTCCTTAACCTACAAAGGAAGACAGACAGGTTTGCAGCAGACCTATCCACAGAAACTTGGCAGACCAGAAAAGAGTGGCAGGATATATTCAATTTGCTGAATCAGAAAAATATGCACCCAAGAATTTTATCCAGCAAGGCTGTCATTCAAAATAGAAAGAGAGATAAAAAGTTTCCCAGACAAACCAAAACTAAAGGAGCTTGTGAGCACTAAACGTGCCCTGCAAGAAATTTTAAGGGGCACTCTCTGAAGGGAGAAAAGACAGAAAAAAAAAGACCAAAGCAACAAAGACTGGAAAGGACCAGAGAACACCACCAGAAACTCCAACTCTACAAGCAACATAATGGCAATAAATGCATATCTTTTAGTACTCACTCTAAACGTCAATGGACTCAATGCTCCAATCAAAAGATACAGGGAAACAGAATCAATAAGAAAACAAGATCCATCTATATGCTGTTTATAAGAGATCAACTTTAGACCTAAAGACACCTTCAGATTGAAAGTAAGCGGATGGAGAACCATCTATCGTGCTAATGACCATCAAAAGAAAGCTGGAGTAGCTATACTTATGTCAGACAATCTAGACTTTAAAATAAAGACTGTAACAAGAGATGAAGAAGGACATTATGTCATAATTAAGGGGTCTATCCACCAAGAAGACCTAACAATTGTAAATATTTATGCTCCAAATATGAAAGCACCCAAATATATAAATCAATTAATCACAAACATAAAGAAACTCATTGATAATAATACCATAATAGTAGGGTACTTCAACACTCCACTTACAGCAATGGACAGATCATCTAAGCACAAAATCAACAAGGAAACAATGGCTGTGAATGACACACTGGACCACATGGACTTAACAGATATATTCAGAAGATTTCATCCTAAGCAATAGAATATGTATTCTTCTCCAGTGCACATGGAACGTTCTCCAGAATCGATCACATACTGGGACACAAATCAGCCCTCAACAAGTACAAAAAGATCGAAATCATACCATGCATATTTTCAGACCATAGCACTATGAAACTCGAAATCAACCACAAGACAAAATCTGGAAAGATAACAAATACTTGGAGACTAAAGAACATCCTACTAAAGAATGAATGGGCTAACCAAGAAGTTAAAGAGAAAATTAAAAAGTACATGAAAGCCAATGAAAATGATAACACCACAGCCCCAAACCTCTGGGATGCAGCAAAGCAGTCATAAGAGGAAAGTATATAGCAATCCAGGCCTTCCTAAATAAGGCAGAAAGATCTCAACTACACAAGCTAACCTTATGCCTTAAGGAGCTGGAAAAAGAACAGCAAATAAAACCCAAAACCAGCAGAAGACAGGAAGCTGGTTATTTGAAGAATTAACAAAATTGATAAACCCTTAGCCAGTTTGATCAAAAAGAATAAGGAAAGGACCCAAATAAATAAAATCAAGAATGAAAGAGATCAAAACTAACACAGCAGAAATAAAAACAATAATAAGAGAATATTATGAGCAATTATATGCTAATAAAATGGGCAATATGGAAGAAATGGACAAATTTCTAGAAACATATACACTACCAAAACTGAAACAGGAAGAAATAGAAAATTTTGAACAGATTCATAACCAGTAAAGAGACTCTTAAATATGGAGAACAAACAGAAGGTTACTGGAGGGGTTGTGGGAGAGGGCATGGGCTACATGGGTAAGGGGCATTAAGGAATCTACTCCTGAAATCATTGTTGCAGTATATGCTAACTAACTTGGATGTAAATTTAAAAAATAAATTAAACAAATAAGTATAAGTAAAATAAAAAACAATTATTATTTTGATTAGGATTATAATAATGCTTGAATTAACTTTAAGATAATTAACATCTTTTTAATATCAAGTTTTTTTATAAAAGAACATGTTCAATTATAAATTTTTCAATTATAATTTATATTTAAAATTTTTTCACATCTGATTTACACAGTCATAATGTTTATTCCATACTATATTTGCTCATCTAATATCAATTGTAAATGGAATAGTATTTTCCATTATGTCTTCTAACTGCTTGTGGTTTTCATATTTTAAAAATATTGATTTTTGGTTATTAATATATGCTAATATTCTATTAGATTATAAAATATTAGGAGCACATATCACCATTAGGTGATAGTTTCACCTATTATTTCCAGTTGTAACATTTTGCTTTTTTTTTCTTCCCTCTAATTGCATTGGTTAATAGCTCACATGCAAGGTTAAAATAGCAATGATGTTAGTGGATATGTTTATCATTTGGTTATAGTATATTTTTTAATGTGATCTAATATTTCATGTGGGACTTTTATATGGACATTAATAACTGAGTTAACATGTAGTCTTTAAAAAAAAGAGAGAGAGAGAGAGAGAATGCCATTTCTACCCTAACAGTAACAGGCCAGATAACCAATGAAATCATAGTTTATTAAAAATTCATCAGAGAGATAAATATGGGGGGAAATATATAATGAATTAATAAAATCCAGAAACTTATAAACCTCTCTCTGGAGTGAAGAGACCCAACAGTTTTCTTTCATCCTAAGTGAAGGAGTGGAAAAGGAGAAACCTGCAGAGAAATAGGTAAAAAGAAAACTGCTGAACAAACAAACAACAATTTTGATTTTGTAGACCAAGTGTGGTAGTTTAGAATCCTTGATAGTTTAGAATCCTTAGGACAGAGTATGCCCACCTTCAATACTTCCTCATGGGCCTTCACAGAGTGATCATGAGAAATACTGGGGCTAGGTTAGGAATGCTGAAAGAAACCTTCAAGCACTGGGGTTTTATGATGATTGATACAAGGCAGCAGGCACCTAATTTTAGTGGAAGGGCAGGAATGCTGAGAAAGATCTGTTCCTCTAAGGTACAGTGTGAAAGACCTCATGAACTCTGAGGGCAGGAAAGGAGAAGAGAGACAAGTTCTATGAGTTCTCAGGGCCTAACACTGAGTTAGAGACAGTGATAACTTATGACTGGGAGAGGGGCAAGAAAACTGAAAGGGATTCTCCTCTGAGGTGTAACCATAGGCAGTTTCTTGCAGTCTTGAGGCAGCAGAGGAGGAATGAACTGAACTCTTTAGGTACTTGGGATTCCCAGCGAGTACCAAGCAATGACTGGTTTTGGATGGGGGCAGAGGCAAGAATGTTGAAGAACATCTCTCTGAGATGCAGACAACCAGGACCTGAGGAAGGCTGAAGGCAAAGCAGGAGAATGGAAACAGATCCTCTAGACACATGTCTGGTAAAAAGAAAATTCTGATCCCTTGAACAAATTATTATTGAAGTCTGTGGTGAAATAAATCCAACTAAAGAAATAGCCAAGCCAAGATTCAATTCAATTACAGATGAGATTGACTCATCTCCCCACAACTTACCTCTTCTTTTTAGTGGACTGACAAAAGGAATGTGCCCTTTTCTGGGTATAACTATTATTTTCCTCAGCTTCTGTATCAAACCATCAATCACGCACACACAAAAAGTGACTTGTTCTTAAGGGAGAAAACAGTCAATTAAAACCTTATCCAAAGATGGTCCAATACTAGAATTATCAGAGGGATTTTAAAATAACAATAATAGGGGCGCCTGGGTGGCTCAGTTGGTTAAGTGGCTGACTTCGGCTCAGGTAATGATCTCACGGCCCATGGGTTTGAGCCCCGCGTCAGGCTCTGTGCTGAAAGCTCAGAGCCTGGAGCCTGTTTCAGATTCTGTGTCTCCCTCTCTCTGACCCTCCCCCATTCATGCTCTGTCTCTCTCTGTCTCAAAAATAAATAAATGTTAAAAAAAATTTTTTTAATAAAAAAATTAAAAAAATAAAATAACAATAATAAATATATTAAGAAATTTCATGTAAAAGGTGGGTAACGTGTGAACAGATGGGGAATTATAGCATAAAAATGAAAACTATAAAAAGGAGCCAGATGATAATCCTACAAATGAAAAAAAAGATGAAGAATTATTTTGATGGGCTTATTAGCATACTGAACACATCACATGAATCAGTGAATTACAAGATAATTGAAATTATCCAAATTAAAAAAGAAAGAGAAAACATTTTTTAAAAAGGGGAATCAGAAACTCCAGTAACTGTGAAACACTATCATATAGGCTATCATTTGCATAGCTGGAGTCCCAGAACAAAAACAACAATAGAGAAAAAGAAATATCATAAGTAATGAGTGAGAATTTTCCAAAACTGATGGAAGACATCAACTTAAGAAGTTCAGAGAAATCCTAGAAGAGTAAATACAAAGAAAACCACAACTGGGCATATCATAATCGTATGGCTGAAACCTAAAGGATAAAGATAATATCTTGATATCAGAGGAAGGAAAGAAATATTACATACAATGAACAATGATGAGAATGATGCCTACCCTGTTATCAGCGAAAAAAAATGAAAGGGGTGAGCAATGTAATGGTATCTTAAAGTTCTTGGAGAAAAAAGAAAAACTGTTAATTTAGAATTCTATACCCTGCAAAAATGTCCTTTAAAAATGAAGTCAATGTGGATCCTGAGAAACTTAACAGAAGACCATGGGGAAGGGGAAGGAAAAAAAAAGTTAGAAAAGTTAGAGAGGGAGAGAGCCAAACCATAAGAGACTCTTAAAAACTGAGAATAAACTGAGGGTTGATTGGTGGGGGGGAGGAAGGGGAGGGTGGGTGATGGGCATTGAGGAGGGCACCTGTTGGGATGAGCACTGGGTGTTGTATGGAAACCAATTTGACAATAAATTTCATATTAAAAATAAATAAATAAAATAAAATAAAAATGAAGTGAAAAAATACACTTCTCCAATGAAGACATCCAGATGACCAACCAACACATGAAAAAATGCTCAACATCACTCATCATCAGGGAAACACAAATCAAAACCACAATGAGATACCATCTCACACCAGTTAAAATGGCTAACTTTAACAACTCAGGCAACAACAGATGTTGGCAAGGATGCAGAGAAAGAGGATCTCTTTTGCACTGCTGGTGGGAATGCCAACTGGTGCATCCACTCTGGAAAACAGTATGGAAGTTCCTCAAAAAATTAAAAATAGAACTACCCTACAACCCAGCAATTGCACTACTAGGTATTTATCTAAGGGATACAGGTGTGCTGTTTGGAAGGGGCACATGAACCCCAATGTTTATAGCCATGCTATCGACAATAGCCAAACTATGGAAAGAGCCCACATGGCCATCAATGCATGAATGGATAGAGATGTGATATATATACATAATGGAGTATTACTTGGCAATCAAAAAGAATGAAATCTTGCCGTTTGCAACAACATGGATGGAACTTGAGGGTAATATGCTAAGCAAAATTAGATAAAGACAAATATACCTTCACTCATATGAAGAACTTAAGACACAAAACAGATGAACATAAGGGAAGGGAAGCAAAAATAATATAAAAACAGGGAGGGGCACAAAACATAAGAGACTCTTAAATATAAAGAACAAAGAAAGGGTTGCTGGAGGGTTGTGGGAGGGGGGATGGGATAAATGGTTAAGGGGCATTAAGAAATTACTTGAAATCATTATTGCACTATATGCTAACTTGGATGTAAATTTTAAAATTAATCAATTAATTAATTAATTAGAAGTGAAGTCAAAATAAAGACATTTAGAAGCAGGCAAAAACTGAAAGGATTCATCTTATCTACCATAGACTTGCACTGTAAGAAATATTAAATACTAATGGTCTGTGGAGGAGGGGAGTCAGTAATTTTTTTCTCTTTACTTATTGTATAGATTCAATTGCTGTGTCTTCAAGTTCAGTGATCAGTTCTGCAATATCGTGACTCCCACTTACTATATTTTCACTTCAAAAAATGTACTTTTAATCCCTGAAAGTCCAATTTAGGTCTTTTTAACATCTTCTGGCTGTACCTAACATGTACAATATTTACTCCAGTTTCTTGAACGTAGGAAGTATACTTATAGTAATTGTTTACTGTCTTTGTTTATGAATTCTTTTGTGACACATCTGGATTGATTGAATAGATTATTTTTCACCTCCTTATGGATAATACCTTGCTTCTTTGCATGCTGATAATTTTTGTTGAATCCTAGACGTTATGAATTTTATCTTGTTGGATGCAGTATATCTTTGCATTTCTATAAATATTGTTGAGGCTTATTCTGGACTGCTATTAAGCTACTTAGAACCAGTGTGATACATTCAGGTCTTGCTTGTGAGGGTTGTTAGGAGGAACAAAGCAGCATTTAGTTTATGGTTGATTTTGCCACTATTGAGGCAAAACATTTTTGAGAATTCTACCTATCATCCAGAATTATGGGGTTTCCCACAGTGGCTGATGTCTTCTGCAAGTCCTAGGAATTATTCCCTCTAATTATTTCTGGTGGTTCTTTCTCCAGCCTCAAGTAGCTTCCTCACCCTCATGCACAGATCAGTGCTCAGCTGAAAACACACAGAGGATTCTGCAGATTCCCAGAGATTTTTCTCCCTTTCTCTGCATAACTCTCTCCTCTGTGA
Source organism: Neofelis nebulosa (assembly GCF_028018385.1). Taxonomy (NCBI): domain Eukaryota; kingdom Metazoa; phylum Chordata; class Mammalia; order Carnivora; family Felidae; genus Neofelis; species Neofelis nebulosa. The sequence goes on along the minus strand of NC_080782.1, from coordinate 34,250,371 downwards.
CACTTTCCCTATGAACTATGGCTTCCTTGACCTCCCCAGATTCCTTGCTTCATCTTCTCAACTCAAGAAGACCACCAGGCTTTCTCTGGGTTCTCTCTTCCTTGTGGCCTGGGAAATCTGCAGCCGATAACCTGGGGAAATTATAGATCTCGTCTCATTTATTAGTTAAGGGAATCACTACCATTCATTGCCTAATGTTCAATATCTTAAAAACTATTCTTTCATATATTTTATTAAGTTATTTGTTGCTTGGACAGGAAAGCAAATCTTGTCTCTCTCAATTCACCCTCCATCTTGGCTAGAAACAGAAATCTGTATATCATGCTTTTAAAAATATTCTAGATCTATGTAGTCTGTATATTATGACTGAAATGCTGTTTTTTCCTGAGACCCAGTAAGTAAAAATCTTTTTCATTCCTGTATGATGTCAAATTTAGAATACAACATGAACTGTGAAGGAAGCAAAACCATCCATAAGTGGGAGCACACACACACAAAAAGAAGGTCATATGAAAGGACATTGACTGTATGATATTCACCCTTATTTGCCTACATCCTTGTCCATTTTCATATTCTTCTCTGACATGACTTACTTTTAGGACCAGATGTTCCTGTATTCCCTGTGATTACTTTCTACTCTGATGAGGGAGAGTAGCATGAGATGTCTAAAAACGCTTTTACATACCAAACATGTATCAAATTTGCAAACTTTCTTTCATCTAGGTAAGGCAGCCTTGCCTACTTTCTCTAAAATTTCTCTACAAGTGAAGAAACACAAACATATGCAACACATATAATTATCTATCAATTTCATACTAAATTAATGTCTATACTTTAGCCTTCAGCTGGAAATGTAATTTAAGAATTTAATTAACTGAAATTAATCTTTGATGTCCCTCTTTTGGACATCCTTCCTTCACTTCAGATGAACAGATTGGACATAATCAATGATTATGAAGTGATTAATATATAAAATAACATTCTGTCTTCCTAGGTACACTGAAAAGAGGCAACATGAGTAGCTTATAAATCCTTCTATTATTTGCAGTATAGAGAATAGGCCACCAGCTGGTGTTCAAATAACTAAATTGTTTTACTGAAAATTCAGAATAGAGGGATTGGCTAGAGGTGAATGTTGAATTATGATTATATGATTCAGTGCTATGTTCAGAGGTTGTTGCTTTGAGAAGAGTGGTTATAAAGCTCCAATGACTAAACATCTTAATTTAAAACTCATATTACATGTTTCATGCCAATGAAATAAAAAGGAAAATTCATGACATCTCTGATAAAATATTTTTCTATTGCTTCCATTTCACATAATAAAAAATATACTAACAGCATTCATGAAGTATTTACTCTTCAAAAAAAATTTTTAAACAAGTAAAATTATTTAAAGTACACTTCTCTTAAAAAATGTTTTTTAACTGAATATTGAACTTTTTTATGTTTCTTTTTATTTTATTTTTGAGAGAAAGAGAGAGAGTGTGAGCAGGCGGTGGGGTGGGGGGCAGGGGTGGGCAGAGAGAGAGGGAGACATAGAATCCAAAGCAGGCTGCAGCTTCTGAGCTGTAAGAGATCATGACTCGAGCTGAAGTCAGCCACTTAACGAACTGAGCCACCCAGCACCCCTTAAAATGTTTCTTTAAGCACATTAAAAAGTGCTCTTTATCCCTCCTCTGTAAAATAATTCAATTTTATAAGAAGTAAATCTAAAAGATTATTCCTCTTTACACACTTATTTTTTTCTTAGGAAAAAAGTCCAGTACAGGTATAAAACTGACTTTAATCGTTATCAAGCCTATTTGCCCCTGTTGGCAACATGAATGGTGACATGTTGACAAATATTCATTTTGAAAAGTTGAAGAATTGGGGCGCCTGGGTGGCGCAGTCGGTTAAGCGTGCGACTTCAGCCAGGTCACGATCTCGCGGTCCGTGAGTTCGAGCCCCGCGTCAGGCTCTGGGCTGATGGCTTGGAGCCTGTTTCCGATTCTGTGTCTCCCTCTCTCTCTGCCCCTCCCCCGTTCATGCTCTGTCTCTCTCTGTCCCAAAAATAAATTAAAAACGTTGAAAAAAAATTTTTAAAAAGAAAAGTTGAAGAATTTAAAATCAGAAGGTTTCACTTACAGGTGACCAATTATGTACTATTAGCTGACAAAGACAAAGTCTGCTATAGGATAGTTGTCCTCTATTTAAATGTATATAATCATGGCTTTTTCATTTAAGATTATCTGAATTTGTAAAATATAATGAAAAGATCCAATCCCCCAACCTCAATAATCTCTTATTTTTACTTTTAAGTATTTACTTAAAATATAAACTATTTGGTGCCTGATTTTAAAAATAAACAAAATATAAAGGCTAGCCCAGAGACAATGTGGCCCTACTTGAGGACCAGCTGGCAGCTCTGAGCATTATTAAAAGCTCCAACGGTCTTGGTGGCCTTTTAAGAAGAAGTCTCATATACTGAACACTAGGTATGCTTTAATTTAAATAAACATCAATATTTAGTTCTGAAATTTGAGGACACAGTTCACAAAATAAAATCACAGTAGTGTTTTCTTCTGTTACAGTGACACAGTATATCAATTCCTCCATATTAAGCCTACCTTTCCAGATAAGTAGAAATTACATTTGCAAAATCCAGAATGAAATTACCAGAAAATGTAAAACTCTTATTTGAAAAATATTTCATAATATCACATCTAAGTTGCACAGAAGACCCCAGTGATCACTAGGAAATCTACCACAGTCCAGTTTTTCCAACCCAAGGAAGTCCAAACTTTGGGTAACAATAGGACCACTTTCTGCTGCTATTCTGAAACATATTTGATTAAAATGAAGCTTACAAGTAGCAGATATTCCAAGATTAGAGTTTATTTGTGTATCCCATGCATACTGGCAATGCCTAGATTTGTCAAAAACTCCCAGACATACAAATTATTTTTGGGTAAAGCACCCACTTGGTAACTTGGTGATCCTTAAATTTGTATCCCCTGCAAATATAACTATAGCTGACTCTGGAGCTTCTTGAATTTTCTTTAAAATCATTTTTAACTGATTCATTTGTTCCTTGGCATGCTCTTTGGTGCTTTCCACATGAGAAGTCATAAGGCAAAGTTCATTTCCCGACACAGTTGCATACACACACAAAACGTTTTTCATCATTTTTGTATTTGGAAAAGGGATATCTTGGATTTTAAATTTCACTCTCGATTTCTTCAACATTATAGCTGTGAAATATCCTTCTTCGTGACCCATAATAATCACATCACTACTTGCTCTCTTCTTTAGGTGGCTACAATATGGGGGAATAACCTCCTGTACAAATATCAAATATTATAAATATTTGAAAATCAAATATTTCAAACATTTGTAAAAATCAAATGCATAATACCTTCAGATGTGCTGGTTTTAGAACTAATGGAATCAGTTGTTTCTTTATTCATTAGGTCAACACAGGACTTTGACTTGGCTGGGGTCTGAGGGTGGCTTTCCAAAGCGCCCTCCTCCACAGGCAGCTCAAAGTACAAGTTCAGCGCTCTCTCCATCTCCCAGTCATTCTCCACCAGATAGCACTGAGCCACGGTGGTGTCACAGCTCATGACCGAGGCAAACTCCACACAGAGAAGTTCACACGTATAAGTCCACACAAAGAGGTCCACGCATAGTAGCCACTTCTTTGCCTCGGCCTCACTCTCTGCCTCATCTGCCTTCAGAGTGGCCTCCAAACCACTGGGCCCCTCCATTTACTTGCTGTGAGCAGACCCCTCTTCAAAATATTTTTACATTAACCATTTTTGAAGAAGAATGGCACATTTTTTTTTTAATGTTTATTTATTTTTGAGACAGAGAGAGACAGAGCATGAACGGGGGAGGGTCAGAGAGAAAGGGAGACACAGAATCTGAAACAGGCTCCAGGCTCTGAGCAGTCAGCACAGAGCCCGATGCGGGGCTCGAACTCACGGACCGCGAGATCCTGACCTGAGCCGAAGTCGGACGCTCAACCGACTGAGCCACCCAGGCGCCCCGAAGAATGGCACATTTTAAATATCCCCTTAAATAGTTTTTTTTTTTAAGTCAGACAGTATAATATCGTCTCTGTCAACTGTTTGAGTCTTTTAAAGCAAAATCAAGTTTCAAAATGAGATTATTTAGATAAATTCAGGCAATCCTTTCCTCTGTAGCATTTGAAGACAAAAAAAAAAAAAAACCCTTGTAGAAACCGAATAATCTTTGACTTCTATATTAAAGAAATTGATTGAATGTTGTACCTCTGAAATTCTTCACATCACTCACTTTTTAACCATATTCTTTCTTTGACCTCTGCATTTGGGAGGACAGTCTGGACTGCTGGTAGTGTCAGATTAGGATTTCAGAGCCTTTGATCTGGAATGCTAGTTTTCTAGTTCAGAGTTTTCAACTTCCATTCAGCTTTGACACATGAAGGATGATGTTCCCATGCATAACACAAGGCATTTTCTTCTCTTCATCTTTCTCTTAATACTGGAGGGCAAGTGAAATAAAGTGACTTTATTATGGAATTAAACTTGAATCTTATGAAATTTATTTTAAAGTAAATCATCACCACAGTAGCAAATAACTTGACGTATAGTAGTCTCCAAGTAGTCTACTAGGCAGACTCTCCCAGAGGTACCAGAATAGAAGGGCTCACAGACCAAATTAAGATAACTGAATCATACAGTTAGATGAATCAACTGAAAACACACAGCAAGAAGCAAGAGGAGAGGGGGCAAACTGGCAGAGTAAGAGGACCCTAAGCTCACCTCATCCCACAAATACAACTAGATAACACTCACCTCAGTGTAATAACCCAGAAAACAGCCTGAAGACTGGCAGAACAAACTCCACAACTAAAGGCAGAGAAGAAGCCACATCAAAGACGGTAAGAAGGGCAGACACGTGGTGGGGAGTGAAACTGTGGCCATCCACACAGTGGGAGGAGGCAGTCGTGGATGTATAGACGAGCAAGAAACAGACTATCATACCAAGGAGCTCACATGACGAAGAGGAATCCCTATAACATTTGGTTTTACAAAACTACATGTCATGTATGCCAGATTTCTAGAGTTCTAACAACCAGTGAGACTTAAGGCCTGAAATTTTAAATATCAGAGGGTGCAGCTCTGGAGAGTCCAGAGGGTGATAGAAAGCTGAGGTCCTGCCCTTATCATAACAAACAGCCTGTAGAATTACAGCACAGAAACAACAGGTTGAAAAACACTGGGGGCAAACAAGAGGGGAAGTTATTTACATATCTCAGAGAATGTTCCAGAGGGGCAGAGTTCATGGAGGGACTTCTCCAGGAACAAAGAAGCTGTCAGGTGACATCTCCCTCTCCATCCCCTTGCATAAACACATGACGACCTGCAGGAATCAGCACAATGCCCACATTCACTACCTAAATGGCTTATGCCAAGCCCTGCCCCCCACCCAGCACTTTGGCAGATCCCAGTAACCCTTGCCTCCCTCAGTCCAGTCTCTGTGGGTATCCTCCCCCAGAAGACCAGTGCAAACCTTGCCAACACCTCCTCTCCTCACCCTATTTTCTAGACCCTCGGTCCCAGTGGCAGGGGTGGTAGTAGTGGGCCCTGTGGAAGCCCAAGGTGCACCTTGTTAAAATTGTGCACCCCACCCTGGCTGGGGACTATAGCAGGCAAAGAGAGCCTCTGAAGACAACTGGACTGAAATAAAAAGTGGCCAGGACACAACAGCTGAGTGCACACAACATGCATAGCTTTAGCTAAAGTGCCAGTTTATACTGAACAGGGGTCATTGCACTGCAGGGCAATACAGAACCTCTTCTTCATAAGGCCTTTACATTTAAGACCAGGAAATGTAGCTGAACTCCCTAACACAGAGAAACAGACACAGAGAATTAGACAAAATGAGAAAACATAGGAATGTATCCCAAATGAAAGAACAAGACAAAACCACAGCAAGAGACCTAAGCAAAATGGATATAAGTAATATGCCTGATAGAGAACTTAAGGTAATGATTATGAAGATATTCACTGAACTTAAGAAAAAAAGTGGAGATATCAGTGAGAACTTTAACAAAGAAAAAACATAAAAAAGAGCCAATCAGAAATGTAGAACATAATGAATGAAATTAAAAATACACCAGATGATTTGAGTAGTAGATATTTTAATAATATTTGTTCTTCCAATCCATGAACATGGAATGTCTTTCCAATCTTTCCAATTCTTTGTGTGCCCTTCAATATGTTTCATCAGTGTTTGAGTTTTCAGACTAAGTCTTTCACCTCTTTGGTTAGGTTTATTCTAAGCATCTTATTGTTTTTGGTGCAATTGTAAATGGGACAAATTTAAAGCAATCCCTATCAAACTACCAACAGCATTTTTCACAGAGCTAGAACAAATAATCCCACAATTTTCATGGAACCACAAAAGACCCACATAGCCAAAGCAATCTTGAAAATGAAAAGCAAAGCTGGAGGCATCATAATTCCAGAATTCAAGTTATAATACAAAGCTGTAGTGATCAAAACAGTATGGTACTGGCACAGAAAATAGGCACATAGATCAATGTAACAGAATGGAAAACCCAGAAATGAACCCACAACTATATGGTCAATTAATTTTTGACAAAGTAGGAAAGAATATCCAATGAAAAAAGACAGTCTCTTCAACAAATGGTGCTGGGAAAACTGGACAACAACAAGCAAAGGAATGAAACCAGATCACTTTCTTACACCAAACACAAAAATAAAATCAAAATGAATTAAAGACCTAAATGTGAGACCTGAAACCAAAAAAATCCTAGAAAAGAACACAGGTAGTAATGTCTTTGACATCAGCCACAAACACTTTTCTAGATACGTCTCCTGAGACAAGGGAAACAAAAGCAAAAACAGGCTATCAGGATATCATCAAAATAAAAACCTTCTGCACTGCAAAGGAAACAATCAACAAACTAAAAGACAAGCTACAGAGTGGGAGAAGATAGCTGCAAATGACATACCTGCTAAAAGGTTAATATCCAAAATATATAAAGAACTTACACAACTCAACACCAAAAAAAAAAAAAAAAAAAAGAACTCAATAATACAATTAAAAAATGGGCAGAGAACATGAATAGACATTTATCCAAAGAAGACATACAGATGTCCAACAGACACATGAACAGATGCTCAACAGTATCAGGGAAATACAAATCAAAACTACAATGAGATATCACCTAACACCTCTCAGAATGGCTAAAATAAAAACACAATAAGCAACAAATGTTGGTACTGATGTGAAGAAAGGAGAACTCTCATGCACTGTTGGTGGAAATGCAAACTGGTGCAGCCACTCTGGAAAACAGTATGGAGTTTCCCCAAAAATTTAAAAATAGAACTACCCTACAACCCAGCAATTGCACTACTAGTTATTTACCCAAAGGACACAAAAGTACTAATTCAAAAGGATACATGCACCCCAATGTTTATAGCACATTATCTGCAATAGTCAAATTATCAAAACACCCCAAGGGACTACTGACTGATGAATGGATAATGAAGATGTAGAATGTACAAACAATGGAATATCATTAAGTCATAAAAAGAATGAAATCTTGCCATTTGCAATGACATGAATGGAGCTAGAGAGTATTATGCTAAGCAAAATAAGCCTGTCAAAGAAAGATACATACCATATGATTTCACTCATATGTGGAATTTAAGAAACAAAACAAAGGAGCAAATGGGAAAAAAAGATATGGAGAGGCAAACCAAGAAACAAACTCTTAACTACAGGGAACAAACTGATGGTTGCCAGAGGGAAGGTAGGTAAGAGAATGGGTTACATATATAGATGAGGATTAAGGAGAGCATTTGTGATGAGCATTGGGTATTGTATGGAAGTGCTGAATCACTATATTGTATACCTGAAATTAACATTACACTGTATGTTAACTGAAATTTAAATAAAAACTTAAAAAACACACTAGATGTTATGAATAAATAGCAGGCTAGATGAAGCAGAGGAATAAATTAGTAACTTGGAGGGCAGAGTAATGGAAAGTAAGCTAAGCAAGTGAGAGAAAAACAAATTATGCAAAATGAGAATAGGTTTAGGAAACTCAGCAACACCATCAAGAGTAATAACATTCTATAGGGATCCCAGAAGAAGAAAAAAAGAGAAAAGGGGGCAGAATATTAATTTGAAGACATAATTGCTGAAATCTTCCAAAATTTGGAAAAGGAAACAGATATCCAGATCCAGGAGGCATAGAAATCCCCAAACAAAATCAACCCAAGGAGCCCTACACCAAGACACATAGTAATATAAATGGAAAAAGTAGTGATAAAGAGACAATTTCAAATGCATCAAGAGAAAAGGAGACAGTTATATACAAGAAAAAACCCTAAGGCTCTCAGCTGACTTTTCAACAGAGACTTTGAAGGTAAGAAGGGAGTGGCAGGATATTTTCAAACTGCTGAAAGGAAAAAATATGCAGCCAAGAATACTCTGCCCAGCAAGGCTATCATTCAGAATAGAAGAAGAGATAAAGAGTTTCTCACACAAACAACAGCTAAAGAAGTTCAGACCACTAAACCAGCCATATAAGAAATGTTAAAGGAGATTCTCTGAGTGGAAAGGAAAGACTAGTAAGAGTAAGAAAAGTAGGAAACGCAAAAGCACTAAAAAAAGCATATCTTTACAAATCATTCAAGAGACTCACAAAATGAAAGGATGTAAGTATGACACCATATACCAAAAACATTGGGGATGGGCAGTAAATAATGGGTTCAAACTTAAGTGACCATCAACTTAATACAGACTGCTATATGCAGAAGATGTCATATACAAACCTAATGGTAACACAAATCAAAAACCAGTCATTGAAACTCTAAATGAAAGGAATCTAAGTATATCAGTAAAAAAAGCCAGCAAACCATGAGTAAGTTAGCAAGAGAAAAGGTAATCAGAGAAGAACTACAAAAACAACCACAAAACAAGTAAAAAAATGGCAATAAATACATATTTACCAATAATTACTCTGAATGTAAGTGGACTAGACACTCCAATCAAAAGACACAGGGTGACAGAATGGATTAAAAAAAAAAAGACTCATCTATATGCTGCCTATAAGAGACTCATTTCAGACCTAAAGACACATGCAGAGGGGCACCTGGGTGGCTCAGTCGGTTAAGCGTCTGACTTTGGCTCAGGTCATGATCTCACGGTCCGTGAGTTCTAGCCCCGCGTCGGGCTCTGTGCTGACAGCTCAGAGCCTGGAGCCTGTTTCAGATTCTGTGTCTCCCTCTCTCTCTGACCCTCCCCCATTCATGCTCTGTCTCTCTCTGTCTCAAAAGTAAATAAACGTTAAAAAAAAATTAAAAAAAAAAAGGCACATGCAGATTGAAAGTGAGAGAATGAAAAAACATTCATCACACCAATGTATGTCAAAAGAAAGCTGGGGTAGCAATAATTATATGGGACAAAACAGACTTTAAAACAAAGGCTGTAATAAGAGACAAAGAAGGACACTATATGATAATACAGGGGACAATCTAACAAAGATATAACAATTTTAAATATTTATGTACCAAACATGGGAGTGCCTGAATACAAGAAAAAGTTAATAACAAACATAAAAGAACAAATCGATAATAATACAATAACAGTAGGGGACTTTAACACCCCACTTACATCAATGAACAGATCATCCAAACAGAAATTCAATAAGGAAACAGAGGCTTTGAATGACATACTAGATTGGATGGATTTAAGAGATATATTCAAAACATTCCATCCTAAAACAGCACAATACACATTCCTTTCAAGTGTACATCAAACATTGGACAGAACAGATCACATATGAGACTACAAAACAAGTCTCAACAAAAACAAAAAAACCAAAATCATACTATGCCTCTTTTCTGAACACAATGCTTTAAAAATAGAAACAACCAAAAGAAAAAATCTAGATAGACCACAAATACATGGAAGGTAAATAACATGCTATTAAACAATGAATGAGTCAGCCAGTAAATCAAAGAATAAATGAAAAATTACATGGAAGCATACGAAAACACAATGGTCCAAAATCTTTGGGATGCAGCAAAAGTAGTTCTAAAAGCTATACAGACCTATCTCAAGAAGCAAGAAAAATCTCAAATAAACCTAATTTTACACCAAAAGGAGCTAGAAAATGAAGAACAAACAAAACCCAAAACAAGCAGAAAGAAGGAAATACTAAAGATTAGAGCAGAAATAAGTGATATGGAAATTTTAAAAAACAATAGATCAATGAAACTTTGAAAAGATCTTTGAAAAGATCAACCAAATAGATAAACCTTTAGCCAGACTCATTTTATTTATTTTTAATTCTTTTAACGTTTATTTATTATTGAGAGACAGAGAGACACAGAATGTAAGCAGGGGAGGGATAGAGAGAGGTAGAATCTGAAGCAGGCTCCAGGCTCCGAGCTGTCAGCACAGAGCCCAACATGGGGCTCGAACTCATAAACTGCAAGAATATGAACTGAGCCAAAGTCAGTCACCCAACCAACTTAACCACACAGGCGCCCCAGCCAGACTCATTTTAAAAAAGAGAGAGAGAAAAAGAGAGAGGGGACTCAAACAAAATTAAAAATGAAAGAGAAGAAATAAGAACCAAAACCACAGAAATAAAAAGAATTTTAAGAGAATATTATCAAAAATTATATGCCAACAAATTGAACAAACTAGAAGAAATGGATAAATTCCTAGAAACATATAACCTCCCAAATCTGAATCAGGAATATTATAGGAAGAAATAGAAAATTTGAACAGACCAATTATCTGCAATGAAATTAAATCAGTAATCAAAAAACTGCCAACAAACAAAATTGCAGGACCAAATGGCTTTACAGGTGAATTCTACCAAACATTGAAAGAAGAGTTGATACCTATTCTTCTCAAGCTATCCCAAAAAAGAGAAGAGGAAGGAAAGCTTCCAAATTCATTCTATGAGGCCAGCATTACCCTGACAACAAAACTAGATAAAGATACCACAAAAAAAAAGAGAACTACAGGACAATATCTCTGATGAACATAGATGCAAAAATCCTCAACAAGATACTCACAAACTGAATCCAACAATACATTTAAAAAAATCATTCACCATGATCAAGTGGAATTTAATCTTTGGATGCAAGGGTGGTTCAACTTGCAAATCAATCAACATGATACATCACATCAATAGAAGAAATGATAAAAACTACATGATCGTTTCCATAGACACAAAAAAAGGATTTGACAAAGTACAACATCCATTCATGATAAAAACTCTCAAGAAAAGGTAGGTTTAGAGGGAACATACCTCACTATAATAAAGGCCTTATATGAAAAACTCGCAGCTAACATCATGCTCAATGGTGAAAAACTGAGAGCTTTTCCCTCAAGATCAGCAACAAGGATAGGATATCTATTCTCATCACTTTTATTCAACATAGTAGAACTCCTAGCCACAGCAATTAGACAAGAAAATGAAATAAAAGTCATCAAAATTGGTAAGGAAGAAGTAAAACTTTCACTATTTGCAGATGACATGATACTATATATAGAAAACACTAAAGATTCTACCAAAAAAATGACTAGAACAATAAATGAATTCACTGAGTTTGCAGGATACAAAATCAATGTACAGAAATCTATTGTGTTCCTATAGACTACAATGAAACAGTAGAAAGAGAAATTAAAAAAACAATCCCACTTACAAATACACAGAAAATAATAAAATATATAGTAATAAACTTAACCAAATAGGAGAAAAAGATCTATACTCTGAAAACTATAAAACACTGAAGAATTGTTTTATAGTTTCTTAAAACAAGAAAGAAGTTGAAGACGACACAAAGAAATGGAAAGATATTCTATGCTCATGGATTGGAAGAACAAATACTGTTAAAATGTCTATTCTACCCAAAGCACTCTACACATTTAACTCAATCCCTATGAAAATACCAACAGCATTTTTCACAGAATGAAAACAAACAATCCCAGAATTTGTATGGAACCACAAAGGACCCCAAATAGCCAAAGCAATCTTGAAAAATAAAATGGAAGTTATCACAATTCGAGACTTCAAGTTATATTACAAAGCTGTAGTGATCAAAACAGTATGGTACTGGCACAAAAACAGACATATAGATCAATGGATAGAATGGAATAGAATAGAATAGAATAGAATAGAATAGAATAGAATAGAATAGAATAGAAAGCAAGAATAAAGAATGTGAAAAAGTCTTCAACAAATGGTGTTCTGGAAATTGTTCAGTTACATGCAAAAGAATAAAACTGGACTACTTTCTTACACCATACAAAAAATAAACTTTAAGTGGATTGAGGACCTATATGTGAGACCTGAAACCATAAAAACCATAGAAGGAAGGACAAGCAGTAACTTGAGGCAAGAAAAATAAAAGCAAAAATAAACTACTGGGGCTACATCAAAATAAAAAGCTTCTGTACAGCAAAGGAAACCATCAACAAAACTTAAAGACAACCTACTGAATTGAGAGAAGATATTTTCAAATGACACATCTCAAAAAGTGTTGGTATCCAAAATATATAATTTCTACAACTCAACACCAAAGAAAACAAATAATCCAATTAAAATACAGCCAGTCATTTCTCCAAAGAAGACATACAGATGTCCAACAGACATATGAAAAGATGCTCAACATCACTCATCATCGGGGAAATGCAAACCAAAACAACAATGAGATATCACCTCACACCTCTCAGAATGGCTAAAATCAAAAACACAAGAAATAACAAGTATTGGTGAGGATGTGAGGAAAAAGGAATCCTCAGGCATTGTTTGTGGAAATGCAAACTGGTGGAAAACAGTCACTGTGGAATATAGTATGGAGGTTCCTCAAAAAATTAAAAATAAAACTACCTTATGATCTAGTAATCACACTCCTGGGTATTTACCCAAAGAATACAAAAACACTAATCTGAAGGGATATATGCACCCCCACGTTTACTGCAGCATTATTTATAATAGCCAAACTCTAGAAGCAGCCCAAGTATCCATCGATAGATAATGGATAAAGAAGATATGGTGTGTGTGTGTGTGTGTGTGTGTGTGTGTGTGTGTGTGTATGTATATACACATACAATGGAATATTAAGCCATAAAAAAAAACAATGAAATCTTGCCATTTGCAACAACATGGATGGAACTGGAGAGTATAAATGCTAGCAAAATAAGACAGAGAAAGACAAATACCATATAATTTCACTCATATATGGAATTTAAGAAACAAAACAGCAAACAAAGGGAAAAAAAGAGAGAGAGAAACCAAAAACAATCTCTTAATTATAGAGAACTTACAGATGGTTACCAGAGGGGAGGTGGGTGAGAGGATGGGTGAAACAGGTGAAGGGGATTAGGAGCACACTTATCTTGATGAGCACTGAGTAATATATGGAACTGCTGAATCACTATATTGTACACCTGAAACAACAAAACACTGGAATTAAAATTAACTACACTGGAATTAAAATTAAAAATGTTTACATTAATGGGGCGCCTGGGTGGCGCAGTCGGTTAAGCGTCCGACTTCAGCCAGGTCACGATCTCGCGGTCCGTGAGTTCGAGCCCCGCGTCAGGCTCTGGGCTGATGGCTCGGAGCCTGGAGCCTGTTTCCGATTCTGTGTCTCCCTCTCTCTCTGCCCCTCCCCCGTTCATGCTCTGTCTCTCTCTGTCCCAAAAATAAATAAAAAACGTTGAAAAAAAAAAAAAGAGCTTATAAAAATGTTTACATTAAAAAAAGAAGAGGAAAGAAATGAGGTTGGTTAATACACTTAGAAGAGACTTCAAGCAGGATAAAGGTACCATGCTACCTGAATCCTGTGTTACACAATGTTCCTATGTTCTCTTTGTCTTTCTCCCCCACCACCACCCGCCATTATCTCCCTCCCCCAACCTCTCTTTCTTCCCCTCCCTCCCCTCTCACTTGCTGGCTTGCTACCCCCCTCTCATTCTTTGTTATATCAGCCTTCTCTGCTTACAATACAGTTATAAGGACCAGAGTTAAAGGTGAGAAAAGTGACTCAGCAGATGGAAGGTACCTGGAGCCAGCACTCACTTGCTGATTTAGACATCTAGAAGCAAATATTCCTGGTCAGTAGCAGTCCCAGCAAAGGATATTTGTGGCCTAATTGGATGTCAATAATGGATGGCCAATTTAAGGACATAACTATCTTGAATATTCCATACCTCATGAATGTCAAGTGCCTATTTGTTCCTTCCATCCCTCCCTATATTTGTTCAGTACACATAAACACTACTTAATTTATTTATGCCTAACATGTCCCACAAGTTACAGGCTTTAGTTTTATTTAAAAAGACTATTCTTAAACAGTGCAGTAAATATAAACACGATTATCAAAATAACTATAATCATTAACACACCAGTGGATTATTCTTGTATTTTAAAAATATTGAGGGGCACCTGGGTGGCTCAGTCGGTTAAGCATCTGACTTCAGTCAGGTTGTGATCTCATGGTTTGAGTTCGAGCCCCACGTCCACTGTTAGTACAGAGCCTGCCTGGGATTTTCTCTCTCCCTCTCTCTGACCCTCCCCCACTTGCTCTCTCTCTCTCAAAATAAATAAACTTAAAAAAACAAAAATAAAAATGTTAATTGATCACCCATCATATACTAATGACTGTTTTGGGTGCTGGAGATAAGACAATCACTAAAAGAAAACTAAAATTCTTACCCTTTCAGAGCTTACATTTTAGTGAAGATGCATGGTTAAGGAATACTACATCACATGTGCATGGGTATGGATATCTGCATATGCATTTACACAAGTGTATGTGTGAGTACTTTTACATGCAAGCACGTGTGTGTTGCACACACTTAAATTTTTATTAACCCAGTTTGACAAGTACAAAGTGACAAGTCTAGGAAGTATTCGGGTATTGAGGCTAACAATGAATTACATTATACTTTCTCAGTGTGCTGTGTTCCAATGAATATAGAATACATGAGTGTGAGTACTGGCTCTGTCACTTACTATCTGGGTGTCTACGGACAAATCACTTAATCTTTTTTTTTTTAATTTTATTTTTTAATATATGAAATTTACTGTCAAATTGGTTTCCATACAACACCCAGTGCTCATCCCACAAGGTGCCCTCCTCAATACCCATCACCCACCCTGCCCTCCCTCCCACCCCCCATCAACCCTCAGTTTGTTCTCAGTTTTTAACAGTCTCTTATGCTTTGGCTCTCTTCCACTCTAACCTCTTTTTTTTTTTTTTCCTTCCCCTCCCCCATGGGTTCCTGTTAAGTTTCTCAGGATCCACATAAGAGTGAAACCATATGGTATCTGTCTTTCTCTGTATGGCTTATTTCACTTAGCATCACACTCTCCAGTTCCATCCACGTTGCTACAAAAGGCCATATTTCATTTTTTCTCATTGCCACGTAGTATTCCATTGTGTATATAAACCACAATTTCTTTATCCATTCATCAATTGATGGACATTTAGGCTCTTTCCATAATTTGGCTATTGTTGAGAGTGCTGCTATAAACATTGGGGTACAAGTGCCCCTATGCATCAGTACTCCTGTATCCCTTGGATAAATTCCTAGCAGTGCTATTGCTGGGTCATAGGGTAGGTCTATTTTTAATTTTCTGAGGAACCTCCACACTGCTTTCCAGAGCGGCTGCACCAATTTGCATTCCCACCAACAGTGCAAGAGGGTTCCTGTTTCTCCACATCCTCTCCAGCATCTATAGTCTCCTGATTTCTTCATTTTGGCCACTCTGACTGGCGTGAGGTGGTATCTGAGTGTGGTTTTGATTTGTATTTCCCTGATAAGGAGCGACGTTGAACATCTTTTCATGTGCCTGTTGGCCATCCGGATGTCTTCTTTAGAGAAGTGTCTATTCATGTTTTCTGCCCATTTCTTCACTGGGTTATTTGTTTTTCGGGTGTGGAGTTTGGTGAGCTCTTTATAGATTTTGGATACTAGCCCTTTGTCCGATGTGTCATTTGCAAATATCTTTTCCCATTTCGTTGGTTGCCTTTTAGTTTTGTTGGTTGTTTCCTTTGCTGTGCAGAAGCTTTTTATCTTCATAAGGTCCCAGTAATTCACTTTTGCTTTTAATTCCCTTGCCTTTGGGGATGTGCCGAGTAAGAGATTGCTACGGTTGAGGTCAGAGAGGTCTTTTCCTGCTTTCTCCTCTAAGGTTTTGATGGTTTCCTGTCTCACATTCAGGTCCTTTATCCATTTTGAGTTTATTTTTGTGAATGGTGTGAGAAAGTGGTCTAGTTTCAACCTTCTGCATGTTGCTGTCCAGTTCTCCCAGCACCATTTGTTAAAGAGACTGTCTTTTTTCCATTGGACATTCTTTCCTGCTTTGTCAAAGATGAGTTGGCCATATGTTTGTGGGTCTAGTTCTGGGGTTTCTATTCTATTCCATTGGTCTACGTGTCTGTTTTTATGCCAATACCATGCTGTCTTGATGATTACAGCTTTGTAGTAGAGGCTAAAGTCTGGGATTGTGATGCCTCCTGCTTTGGTCTTCTTCAAAATTACTTTGGCTATTCGGGGCCTTTTGTGGTTCCATATGAATTTTAGGATTGCTTGTTCTAGTTTCGAGAAGAATGCTGGTGCAATTTTGATTGGGATTGCATTGAATGTGTAGATAGCTTTGGGTAGTATTGACATTTTGACAATATTTATTCTTCCAATCCATGAGCAGGGAATGTCTTTCCATTTCTTTATATCTTCTTCAATTACCTGCATAAGCTTTCTATAGTTTTCAGCATACAGATCTTGTACATCTTTGGTTAGATTTATTCCTAGGTATTTTATGCTTCTTGGTGCAATTGTGAATGGGATCAGTTTCTTTATTTGTCTTTCTGTTGCTTCACTGTTAGTGTATAAGAATGCAACTGATTTCTGTACATTGATTTTGTATCCTGCAACTTTGCTGAATTCATGTATCAGTTCTAGCAGACTTTTGGTGGAGTCTATCGGATTTTCCATGTATAATATCATGTCATCTGCAAAAAGCGAAAGCTTGACTTCATCTTTGCCAATTTGGATGCCTTTGATTTCCTTTTGTTGTCTGATTGCTGATGCTAGAACTTCCAGCACTATATTAAACAACAGCGGTGAGAGTGGGCATCCGTGTCGTGTTCCTGATCTCAGGGAAAAAGCTCTCAGTTTTTCCCCGTTGAGGATGATGTTAGCTGTGGGCTTTTCATAACTGGCTTTTATGATTTTTAAGTATGTTCCTTCTATCCCGACTTTCTCCAGGGTTTTTATTAAGAAAAGGTGCTGGATTTTGCCAAAGGCCTTTTCTGCATCGATTGACAGGATCATATGGTTCTTCTCTTTTTTTTTGTTAATGTGATGTATCACGTTGATCGATTTGCGAATGTTGAACCAGCCCTGCATCCCAGGAATGAATCCCACTTGATCATGGTGAATAATTCTTTTTATATGCTGTTGAATTCGATTTGCTAGTATCTTATTGAGAATTTTTGCGTCCATATTCATCAGGGATATTGGCCTGTAGTTCTCTTTTTTTACTGGGTCTCTGTCTGGTTTAGGAATCAAAGTAATACTGGCTTCATAGAATGAGTCTGGAAGTTTTCCTTCCCTTTCTATTTCTTGGAATAGCTTGAGAAGGATAGGTATTATCTCTGCTTTAAACGTCTGGTAGAACTCCCCTGGGAAGCCATCTGGTCCTGGACTCTTATTTGTTGGGAGATTTTTGATAAGCGATTCAATTTCTTCGCTGGTTATGGGTCTGTTCAAGCTTTCTATTTCCTCCTGATTGAGTTTTGGAAGAGTGTGGGTGTTTAGGAATTTGTCCATTTCTTCCAGGTTGTCCAATTTGTTGGCATATAATTTTTCATAGTATTCCCTGATAATTGTTTGTATCTCTGAGGGATTGGTTGTAATAATTCCATTTTCATTCACGATTTTATCTATTTGGGTCATCTCCCTTTTCTTTTTGAGAAGCCTGGCTAGAGGTTTGTCAATTTTGTTTATTTTTTCAAAAAACCAACTCTTGGTTTCGTTGATCTGCTCTACAGTTTTTTTAGATTCTATATTGTTTATTTCTGCTCTGATCTTTATTATTTCTCTTCTTCTGCTGGGTTTAGGCTGCCTTTGCTGTTCTGCTTCTAGTTCCTTTAGGTGTGCTGTTAGATTTTGTATTTGGGATTTTTCTTGTTTCTTGAGATAGGCCTGGATTGCAATGTATTTTCCTCTCAGGACTGCCTTCGCTGCATCCCAAAGCATTTGGATTGTTGTATTTTCATTTTCGTTTGTTTCCATATATTTTTTAATTTCTTCTCTAATTGCCTGGTTGACCCACTCATTCGTTAGTAGGGTGTTCTTTAACCTCCATGCTTTTGGAGGTTTTCCAGACTTTTTCCTGTGGTTGATTTCAAGCTTCATAGCATTGTGGTCTGAAAGTATGCATGGTATAATTTCAATTCTTGTAAACTTATGAAGGGCTGTTTTGTGACCCAGTATATGATCTATCTTGGAGAATGTTCCATGTGCACTCGAGAAGAAAGTATATTCTGTTGCTTTGGGATGCAGAGTTCTAAATATATCTGTCAAGTCCATCTGATCCAATGTATCATTCAGGGCCCTTGTTTCTTTATTGACTGTGTGTCTAGATGATCTATCCATTTCTGTAAGTGGGGTGTTAAAGTCCCCTGCAATGACCACATTCTTATCAATAAGGTTGCTTTTGTTTATGAGTAATTGTTTTATATATCTGGGGGCTCCAGTATTTGGCGCATAGACATTTATAACTGTTAGCTCTTCCTGATGGATAGACCCTGTAATTATTATATAATGCCCTTCTTCATCTCTTGTTACAGCCTTTAATTTAAAGTCTAGTTTGTCTGATATAAGTATGGCTACTCCAGCTTTCTTTTGGCTTCCAGTAGCATGATAAATAGTTCTCCATCCCCTCACTCTGAATCTAAAGGTGTCCTCAGATCTCAAATGAGTCTCTTGTAGACAGCAAATAGATGGGTCTTGTTTTTTTATCCATTCTGATACCCTATGTCTTTTGGTTGGCGCATTTAATCCATTTATATTCAGTGTTATTATAGAAAGATACGGGTTTAGAGTCATTGTGATGTCTGTATGTTTTATGCTTGTAGTGATGTCTCTGGTACTTTGTCTCACAGGATCCCCCTTAGGATCTCTTGTAGGGCTGGTTTCGTGGTGACAAATTCCTTCAGTTTTTGTTTGTTTGGGAAGACCTTTATCTCTCCTTCTATTCTAAATGACAGACTTGCTGGATAAAGGATTCTCGGCTGCATATTTTTTCTGTTTAGCACACTGAAGATATCGTGCCAAGCCTTTCTGGCCTGCCAAGTTTCAAAGGAGAGATCAGTCACGAGTCTTATAGGTCTCCCTTTATATGTGAGGGCACGTTTACCCCTTGCTGCTTTCAGAATTTTCTCTTTATCCTTGTATTTTGCCAGTTTCACTATGATATGTCGTGCCGAAGATCGATTCAAGTTACGTCTGAAGGGAGTTCTCTGTGCCTCTTGGATTTCAATGCCTTTTTCCTTCCCCAGTTCAGGGAAGTTCTCAACTATAATTTCTTCAAGTACCCCTTCAGCACCTTTCCCTCTCTCTTCCTCCTCTGGGATACCAATTATGCGTATATTATTTCTTTTTAGTGTATCACTTAGTTCTCTAATTTTCCCCTCATACTCCTGGATTTTTTTATCTCTCTTTCTTTCAGCTTCCTCTTTCTCCATAACTTTATCTTCTGGTTCACCTATTCTCTCCTCTGCCTCTTCAATCCGAGCCGTCATGGTTTCCATTTTGTTTTGCATTTCGTTTAAAGCATTTTTCAGCTCCTCGTGACTGTTCCTTAGTCCCTTGATCTCTGTGGCAAGAGATTCTCTGCTGTCCTGTATACTGTTTTCAAGCCCAGCGATTAATTTTATGACTATTATTCTAAATTCACTTTCTGTTATATTATTTAAATCCTTTTTGATCAGTTCATTAGCTGTTGTTATTTCCTGGAGATTCTTCTGAGGGGAATTCTTCCGTTTGGTCATTTTGGACAGTCCCTGGAGTGGTGAGGACCCGCAGGGCACTTCCCCCGTGCTGTGGTGTATAACTGGAGTTGGTGGGCGGGGCTGCAGTCCGACCTGATGTCTGCCCCCAGCCCACCGCTGGGGCCACAGTCAGACTGGTGTGTGCCTTCTCTTCCCCTCTCCTAGGGGCGGGATTCCCTGTGGGGTGGCGTGGCCCGTCTGGTCTACTTGCACACTGCCAGGCTTGTGGTGCTGGGGATCTGGCGTATTAGCTGGGGTGGGTAGGCAAGGTGCACGGGGGCAGAGGGGCAGGCTTAGCTCGCTTCTCCTTAGGTGATCCACTTCAGGAGGGGCCCTGTGGCAGTGGGAGGGAGTCAGACCCGCTCCCGGAGGGGTGGCTCTGCAGAAGCACAGAGTTGGGTGTTTGCGCAGAGCGAGCAAGTTCCCTGACAGGAACTGGTTCTCTTTGCGATTTTGGCTGGGGGATGGGCGGGGGAGATGGCGCTGGCGAGCGCCTTTGTTCCCTGCCAAGCTGAGCTCTGCCGTCCGGGGGCTCAGCAGCTCTCCCTCCCTTTGTCCTCCAGCCTTCCCGCTTTCTGAGCAGAGCTGTTAACTTCTGACCTCCCAGACGCTAAGTCGTGCTTGCTGTCGGAACACAGTCCGTCCGGCCCCTCCGCTTTTGCCAGCCAGACTCGGGGGCTCCGCTTGGCCGGCGAGCCGCCCCTCCCCCCTGGCTCCCTCCCGCCAGTCCGTGGAGCGCGCACCGCCTCGCCGCCCTTCCTACCCTCTTCCGTGGGCCTCTCGTCTGCGTTTGGCTCCGGAGACTCCGTTCTGCTAATCCTCTGGCGGTTTTCTGGGTTCTTTAGACAGGTGTAGGTGGAATCTAAGTGATCAGCAGGACACGCGGTGAGCCCAGCGTCTTCCTACGCCGCCATCTTCCCTCCTAAATCCACAAATCACTTAATCTTGATGAACCTTGCACGGTGTATATACAGTATCTCTAAAGACTTAATGAGATAAACTGAGGAACATGGTGGATACACTAGAAAACCATGCACAAATATAAGGGATTCTTCCATATTATTACCCTGACTTTGTGAAGTAAGTAGTACTGATATTTATTGATATTTAATGGTGATTTTTTTCCTATGGTCCCGAACTAGTAGGTTAGATTTTTTTTTTTTGCTTATACTCTACTCCCTAGGTTTAAATTTATATTTTTCTGTACCCAAATCTTCACGTTTAATTCTCTGCTCTTTAATAAAGATATGAAAACACATGGAAGTGCAGGTGGTAAAATTACATAAAGAAATGTATCATTTTGCTTCATTAAGTCCCACTTCTGGTTTTCATCAATAGTTGGTAACCACTAAAGTTGCAATGAAAATTACTAAACCTGTCCTCACTCTATCTTCTCAACTTCACTCCTCCATTCCATTTCCCCCACATTCTCCTATAACCTTTCTATTTGAAACCTGTAAGAATGCTGTGCTCCATACTGAAAATTTTTAGCAACTCCAGGATTTACTTGCATCATTGCATAAAAAGGCATAACCTTTTGGTGCCACATAAATGACAGCAAGCAAAGCAGTACTGTCTTAATTCATTAGCATTCACTTTGCAGCACTAGACTCCTAATTAAGAGCTTCATAAGTATTCATATTTATTCAGGCTATTCTACACTGTATTTGCTATATTTGGTTAGGAACATTTAGACACATTAACTGTTCTTCCAGTCAGAACAAATACTTCCTGTATTTGTGGATAAGCTAATTGATAACTGTCCTTTGTCAAAAGCAAAATACAAAAACATATTGTTCCCATTTTCAATTTTCCTTTATTTCCTTACATAAGTCATTGTATTTAGATTAGACAAAGAAAAGTGATTATTCTAAGAGTGAACTTTTGAATTGGTATTGTTAGCTTCTTCCAGTGATGATAACATCCTCAAGTTATGCTGGTAAATACATTATAGAAAACTATAAACCTGAGAAGTTTGCACCTGTGATAAAGAAAGTGATCAGATGAGGGAAGGGTGACTTGAAGCTTCACCACCTGAATAATGGTTGAAGAGCTGATGGATGATTACTTCAGAAGAAGGATTTTATGGGCTGGGGAACAGCTTTTGTTAGAACATAAGAGAGAAGTTTGATTTACCCTATGTTGTCTCAAAAGACACAACCAGGACCGATACATAGAAACTAAAAGAAATTTTAGTTCAAAAAAGGAAGACCTGATCAACAATTATATTTATTCAAAAACAACATGATCTAATTTTGGAATTCCACAGGGCAGTGGGGCCACCACTAGAAGAATATTCACATGTATTCTGAATACCATACAGATCAGAGACAATGAATAAAACCCCTGATCACCCAGTGCACCTGTGTGGCTCAGTCAGAAAGCAACTGGTTCTTGATTTCAGCTCAGTTTGTCATGATCTCACAGTTCGTGGGACTGAGATCCATTTTGGGCTCCACACTGTCAGTACAGGGCCTTCTTGGAATTTTCTCTCTCCCTCTCTCTGCCCCTCCCCCACTAGCACTCATGTACTCTCTCTCAAAATAAGTAAACCAAAAAAAAACACCCTCTGATATCCCACGCTTACACCATGACTAAAACAGAATAATACTTCAATTTCAATGTAACTAAGGTAAACATTCAGAAGCCAGAAGAACCACCTCTGGAGTCCCCTGTAGAGCAGCAAGTAGGCACTTGACATGTGGAATACAGACATAATCATCTTCCAAAAGATGAAGCCCCACCTCAAGGCAGAAATGCTGAAAATAAATCTGCTATCTGGATGTTCAGAGTTCTGGTTATGGAGAATTGAGAGGGAGGGCCTTGAAAGTGGATGCAATCATGTTGGGAGTTGCACCCCTTCTCAAGAAGAGTGGAACAACTTGGAAGTGGGAATGGCCTTGTATTCTCATGGATTTGGGGAATAGGGGAAAGAAGGAAATAAGTAGTAGAAAGTAAAGGTTTTACAAAAACAAAATAGAAACATCAGAAGGCAGCATTATCCTCTCTCCTTTGGTCACAAAAGAATGTAGTAGACATTAATTTAAGAACCTGCACTTCATCATACCAACAGAAGAGGGGACTCTTGTGCTAACAAATCTAAAAAGTCACCAAACTTAAAACTTGCTGGCCTAGGAAAATGTAAGACATTCCAAAATTAACAGAAAATAGAAGACATCATCCATACTAAAGGTTATTGTAACAGAAAAAAAAAAAAAAGAAAATAAAACATTTTAGATGAAAATAATTCCCCAAAACAGCCACAAAACAGAAAAAGTGTAACCAAAATATGCCAGTCTAAATTAAATACCCTTAAACAACCATTTGCTGTTAAAAAAAAAAAAACAAAACCTCAAAGAACATATTTATTTAAAAGTTCAAAATAAAAATCAACATAAAAACAGGAAGGTGTAAAATGAGAGTTGACTGAACTCAGAAACAAAATTGAAAATAAAGAAAAAATCACCTATAAAGTAAAAGACCAAATTGGAAGACATCACAGGAAATATAGATTAGATTGAGAATGTAATAAGGGACATAAGCAAAAATTAAAACAAATGAAATAAATAAAATGACATAGATAAAAAGGATCAAAAGGATAGAGAAGATGGGAAAGAAATCTAAAGATCATTAATGAAAATAATAGTACCAAGATGACCATAGAAACAAAAACATAAACACAGAACATGTAAAATACATAATATTTAATATATAACATATAATATTAAAAGTATTAAATAAGGAACATTAAAAATATATAGACAACATAGAAAAGAAATGCAATAAATATATAACACACAGTAAATATTACTTAAATATATAATAATTAAATCAATAAATAAAAATGAACTAACTCATCTATTAAATAAAAAGCATTTTCAGATTGGCTTATGTAGCAAAACCCAACCGCTACACAAACCCAAGGGTTAAATAAACAGACCCATTTAACACAAACAGATTCAGAAAAGCTAGACCAGGGGCACCTGGGTGGCTCAGTGGGTTGAGCGTCCAACTTTAGCTCAGGTCATGATCTCACGGCTGGTGGGTTTGAGCCCTACATCGGGCTCTGTGCTGACAGCTCAGAGCCTGAAGCCTGCTTTGGATTCTGTGTGTCCCTCTCCCTCTGCCCCTCCCTCGCTCATGCTGTCTCTCTCTGCCTCTTAAAAATGTATAAATGTTAAAAAAAATAATAATTAAAAAAAAAAAGAAAAGCTAGACCAGATAAATCCAAGTGAATAAGAAATCTTGACATTCCACACAGGATACTTTAGGCTTAAAAATATTAAATAAGACAAGAAGCTTACTTCATAATGCTAAAGGATCTAATTCACAGTGAAGAAACAATGGCTATGAATATATATTCACCATATAATGCAGTAACTTCCTTAACAAAGTATAAATTACAGAAAACACAAGACAAAACTATAATAATAATGGGTTTAATACTTCACTCTCACTGAAAAAAAAATCAAAAAAAGAATAAAAAACATTAAAATATAGATAACATTAAATAAAGTTAATAATGTTTAAATAAACATTAAAGATAAAGTGGATCTTACTGACACATGTAAAAAAAGAACATACTTTCTTCTCAATACACATAAAGCATTCAGTAAATTTGACCACCTATAAGCTCACCAAAAACTGTTGTACATTTCATAAAATGAAATTAATATCACATTCTCTGATTATAAAATAACTAGAAATTAATTAAAAACAGAAAACAAAGACTTTTCAATGAAATACCCTTCAATAAAAATGTTTAAACCTTCTATTAAATAATTCTTTAAAAATAGAGAAATAAAAATCAAAATTTCTAAATTTCTAAAGAAGCATGATAATAAAATCTCTACATTAAGGAATCTATGGAATACAATAAAAGCAGTGACAGAAGAAAATGTATAGCCTTAAACACTTAAATCAATAAACAAAAATAATCAAATGAAAGAATAAATGAAAGAATAAAAATAATCAAATTCCCAACAAAGAAAGTTAGAATAAGTACAGTAAAATAAACCTGAAGCATAAGAACAAAAATAACAGCTGATATTAATGAGGTATAAAAAAGGATAACAAAATGCTGCATAAATCAAAATACTAGTTCTTGAAAAAATAAGCAATAGTACAAAGTATTAACTCTTCAAGGCGGGGGGGGAGGGTAGGAGGAGAAAGCATACAAATACAAAATAAGGCATGATAAGGAAAAATTTATCTTGAAACAGGATTTATTTTAAAATCATAAGATAGTAGTTTATAAATACCTATGCAAATAAACTGGAAAAATCTAGATAAAATAAATAATTTCTTAGGAAAAACTGAATCCTATAAAGATTAAACAAACCAATTTCCATAGAATAAGTAGAGAACATTAGCAAAAAACTTTACTGTAATAAAGGAATCAGAACCAGATGTTTTCACAGAATAATTCTACCAAAATATCAAAATCACATGTTCTCTCAATACTACCTAAACTGTCTCAGAGAATAGAAAAAAGAAAAATTTTATAATTATTTTTATGAAGCAAGTATAACACTAATACATCAACTTAATAAAGATATTATATATTTTTTAAATTCTTATGAATTCATTTCTAAATATTGAAGCAAAAAACTAATCCTAAACAAATATTAGCAAAAGATATTAACACAATATGGAAATAATACAGTATGAGGCAAGAGAGATTTATCCCAAAATTGTAAGGATGGTTCAATATTTAATTTATTTTACCCTGTAAGTAATTTAAGAAGAATCATATGATTATCACCATAGAAACTAAAAAGGCCTCTGACAAAATTTGACACCTATCCCTCATTTTTAAAAAGCACTTAATAATATTTTTTGCATATGTTCTTAACATGATTATTAAACATCACTCCCAAAGCCAGTATCTTACATAATGGGAAACTTCTGACAAGAAGCATTCCCACCAGGATGAGGAACAGGGTAAGGAAGAACGTCCATTGTCTTAGTATTATTTAACATTATACTGGCAGTATTAGCAATGCAAAAGAAAATAGAAGATTAAGCATTGTAAAAAAAAGTAAAACTTCCTGTTTGCAGATCATATGACTGTAAATCTGGAAAATCCAAGGAATTATTAATAAGAAACTAAGTCAAATAATAAAGTATAAGGATATCAATTTAATACACAAAATCAACAATTTTCATATATATAAATAATCCTGTAGAAGACATAATGTTATAATAGCAACAATAAAGATAAAATTATTAAAAATAAACTTAAGCAGAAATGTGCAAAATGTACCTAGGGAAAATTTAAAAACACACCTGTTTTGAATAAATGGAAACACATCTATTTTCTTGGAAAGGAGACAACATCCTATGTAGTTTCTCTCCAAAGTATTACATATATATGTAAGATATGTATGTATATGAACGTGTGTGTGTGTATACATCCCATTCCCAATATACAAGGTTTTTTGGGGTTTGTTTAACAAAGATAATATTAAAGGTTATATGGAACAGTAAGTATTTAAGAATACTTTGGAAAACCTTTCAAAAGGGAAATGATGAAGCCATGCCCTATCAGATATTAGAACACATGAAAAGTCCTTTATAAGTTTAATAGTATGGCATTAGAGCATATAGAGAAGCAGACTGAAAAAACCAAACAGGCCATACTCAATTACGTAAAGAAATCTCGTGTTGAATGAGTATGGTAGCTCAAAATACTGAGGAAAATATGGGCACTTTAATAAATTATGTAACAATTATATCAATTTAGAAAAAGATAAAATTGGATTCACACTTCACAATATACTTGAATAAATTCCAAATAGAAGATTTATATGTAAAATATGAAATAACACAAGTACAAGAAGATATATGGGTATATTTCTTTATAACCTGTTTGTGGGTAAGGCATTTTTTTAACTATGAAACAAAATGTAGATACAAAAAAAAAAGAGTGTTAATAAATTAGACATTAAAAAGTTTTGTACGGGAAAAATACAACATCAGAAGACAAATGATAAACTGGGTAAAAACATTTGTATCATCCAAGATTCACCATCCTGATATCTGAAGAGTGCTTTAAAAGCACTGGGTGTTGTATGGAAACCAATCTGACAATAAATTTCATATATTGAAAAAAAATTTTGAGGGAAAAAAAGTCCAATAGAAAATGGGCAAAAGACATGATCAGAAAGCTCACAGAAAAAATACTCAAATGGTTCTTAAATAATGTTCATAATAACCTAGAAAAATCAGGCTGATTAATACTGGCCTATACAGTTATAATGAATCAAACAATTTATTAGTAGTTCCTATACTTTCTACTTCATTTAGTAATTAGCCTAGATTTTTTACTTAATTACAGGTTGTTTTCACATCAAAGAAAAAAGCACACATGACCCCAGAATTGGCTACCGACAATCAGCAACATGTAGTGTAACTATCCAAGAAAAAAATTCAAGAGTCTAGATGGATGTTTGAAATTTTATTGCCATCCACCCCACGGTTCCATCACCTTCTCTCCCAGTCTTCGCAACCAATGATCTATTTTGTGTCTCTACAAACTTGCCTATTCTGAGTATTTCATATATATGAAATGAGTTCATATATATGAACTCATATGTGGTCCTTTGTGAGTGGCTTCTTTCACTTACCAGGTCTTCAAGATCCATCCATATTAGCACTCTTTTATTGCTAAATAATATTCCATGTATGGATATACAGAATTTTATCCATTTATCAGATGATGGGCATTTGGATTGTTTTCACTTTTTGACTACTATGAATAATGTTGCTATGAACACTTATATACAAGTTTTTGTATGCACATTTTCATTTCTCTTAGGTATATACCTAGGACTAAAATTGCTGGTTCATATAGTAACTAACACCATCTTTAACATACTGAGAAACAGCCAAATCATTTTCCAAAGTTATTACTCTAACCAAAAAGGTATGTTTTTCTATTTTTACACATCCTCCCTAACACTTGTTAGTATCTGTCTTTTTTATTACAGTCATCCAAGTGGGTGTGAAACGGTATCTCATTGTGATTTTGATTTGTATTTCTTTGATGGCTAATGATGTTGAGTATTTTTTCATATGCTTATTGGTCATTTGTTATTCTTTTGGAGAAACATCTTTAGATTCTTTTCTGATTTTTTTTAAACTGAAGTATAGTTGACATATTAGTTTCAGATGCACAACAGTGATTCAACAATTATGTACATTACAAAATGCTCACTAAGGAAGTATAGTTATCAAGAAAATTACTATGCTTTTAGAATACACTTTAGAAAATGTTACTGAAAATCTAATCTAATCAAAATTGTAAAAGTTAAATTGAAATAGCTGTTTTTGAGAGGGAGGGAACAAATTCTTTCTGTATGAGGCAATCGTGCCACCTTCTGGAAATCTAGAGACAGCACTGTCACATTTTTCAGAATTTAAGTCTTCTGTTATAGCAACATCTGACAAACAAGCTAAGACTTTTTGCTTTACAAGGTAGAAAACAGAAAATGGCCTTCAATGTACTCTGGTGTAAAACTGACAGTGCTAATCATGGCAAACAGAAAAATTAAGTATTCCTTTGCCAACTTTTTAACTAAAATTTCTATAGTTCTGTGGGGGGAAAAAATCAAGAGCCTTACATTCTCGTGGAGTTATTTTACTAGATCCATCTACTGTTACATTTTATAAGCTTTCTTAAGTAAATGGGGATTTTTACAGCAGGTTTTTCTTATGAGACTAAAAATAAAAACTCAAGGACCCTTGGGTGGCTCAGTCGGTTAAGCATCCAATTCAGCTCAGGTCATGATCTCACGGTTCTTGAGTTCGAGCCCCGCATTGGGCTTTGTGCTGACAGCTCAGAACCTGGAGCCTGCTTTAGATTCTGTGTCTACCTCTCTCTCTCTCAAAAATAAACACTGAAAATTTTTTTAAATAAATAAAAATAAAAACTCGTTTTGATAATGGTGTTGTGCTGTACATCGAAACTTATTTATTGGACAAACTATCTTAGAGCACTTTTTTGTACAACTGACAGTCTTTAGTGCTTCAAAATATTAATTTATTTAAGTCTTTTAAGAACTTTATGAAGTAGGTATTTTCATTTTACAATTAGGGAAACTCAGCCATATAGAAGAAATGTGCCCAAGATCACACAGTAATATAGTTAGGGTGTGAACTCAGACCAATCTGGTTTTAAGGTCTATGCACTTCATGACTTAGTTATGCTACTTCTAACATTCTTATACAACTGTGTAGAAAGAATAATCAACTGTAATATTTTAAATTTAAATATATTTAATTTGTTGGGACTGTAGCAAGGGTCAGATCTGAAATGTTATGAAAAGTTGCTGAGGACTTCTTCCAAGGATCAAAGAATGTGAAGGCAAATATAATTTCCTTGAGAGGAAAAAATAAAAAATAAAAAGTCCTCATACTTTATAGTAAAAATCAAATAATACAGAAAATCAAGGGGAAATAAGACATGAGAACTCTTCTCAATGTATAGTAATGATCAATATAGTCCAGCTACTGTGTATACATAATGCTAGAAACTTTTTGACAAATAAACACTGATCTAGAAATTATAAGGTGTTTAAGAGACAGTATAAAAACAGCTAAGAATTTTGCTTACTTTCAGATAGAATGTAGGTCACAAATGATAGTTACAGCAATAAGAAAACAGAATAAAATGAAAATTATACTTTAAGCCATCAAAGAGCAGTAAGTACAAAAAGTCTAAATAAATTCCAAAGATAAAACAGGTCTCTTTGGTGCTCAAAGAACTGTTGCTTTTATGGGACCAACTGCCTATTCTGGGTAGGTGTGGGTGGAACAGCAGGCCTGTCATAAATTTTGTTGGATAAGAAAAATACCACTGACACTTTTTTTAAATGTTTATTTTTGACAGAGAGAAAACACAAGTGGGGAAGGGGGAGAGAGAGAGGGAGACAGAGAATCCCAAGCAGGCTCCACACTGTCAACACAAAGCCCAATGTGGGGCTCAAACCCGTAAACTGCAAGATCATGGCCTGAACTGAAGTCCGATGCTCAACCGACTGAGCCATCTAAGCACCTCCCAACACTGACACTTTTCATGACACTATGTTTGATATACCAAATTGCAAATGTAAGAACTCCAAATGTGAAAATAAACTGTTGAGCCCTCAACAGGAATTCTGGGAAAAGACAAGAGAGCAGATCTGAAAAGCAGAAAAATGTCTTGATTTTGTTCAGGCCAAGAAAGAAGTCATCTCAGAAAAGAAAACTCCAGGGGGAAAAAAAAAATCACTAAATTCTCTGTCTATATCTTTGGCTAAACTTTGTGTGAAAGACCAACTTAAGGTGCTCATTTGGAGAAAAAAGATAAACTGAATGTGGAACTGTTGCTCAAGAAACAGTTTGCAATTTACGTTTAACCATGTTAATTGTTTAAACAACAGAAATAACACTTACCGGAAAAAAATAGCAGAAGCTAAAATCTCAACAACTTATCATTCATATTAATACAAATTTGCAAGATACAAAAGAAATGAAAATGGCACCCATTCCTTTCATAAAAGAAAACCAACCTTTAAAACCAGCCCTTCCAGATATGGAATTGGCAGACAAGATTTTTTTTAATTTTTCTAAGTTTATTTATTTAGTTTGAGAGAGAGAGAGTAGGGGAGGGACAGAAACAGGGGGAGAGAGAATCCCAAGCAGGCTCCACGCTGTCAACACAGAGCCAGACACGGGGCTTGAACTCACAAACCATGAGATCATGACCTGAGCCAAAACCAAGAGTTGGACGCTTAATGACTGAGCCACCCAGGTGCCCCAGACAGGATTTTAAAGGAGCTATTACAACCACTCTCACTGATGTAAAGGAACATATGCCCTCAATGAAAAAAAAAAAAAAAAAAAAAAAAAGGAAGTCTGAGAAAAATAGAATTAAAAAAAAAAAGAACCAAAGGAAATTATAGAACCAATAAAATAATAAATTATAATCAATCACAAGATTGATTTAACAAAACATAGATAAAAATAAGAGTTTGAAAACCTGAAGATAAATCAATTGAAATTATCCAAACTGAATAACAGAGGAAAAAAACACCATTGAAAACAGTGAGCAAAGCCTCAGAAACAGGTTAAAATAATAACGAATTATGTTAATGCATGTGTTACACGATATAGACCCAAGGAGGAAAAATGAATGGGGAGGAAAATATATTTGAAGAAATAGTGACCAAAAATTTCACAAACTTGGTGAATGACATGAATTTCAATATTCAATATGCCTAGTAACTCCCAAGATGGATAATAATAAACAAGGCCATATCTAGGCACACTGTAGTTAAACTGCTGGAAGCCAAGATAAAAAGTAAACATGAAAGAAGAAGAAAAAAAAGGGGTAAATTACATGCAAGAGAATAAAGATGTAATTAGTAAATAACTTTTTATCAGAAATTACAAAGCTTAGAAGAGAACAAAAAACCATCTTGAGAGGGCTGAAAGAATAAAAATGTCAACCCAGTATTTTATATATCTTAAAAAAATATAAGACCACTTTCATTATTTTGTAAAATGTTTCTTCTTTTAATTTCCTTATAATATATATGGACTGTTTTAGCAAAATCTATTAACACTGTCTTCTGGGATTTATAACATATGCCGGTATAATGCATTTAACAGCTGTAGCAAAAAGTGGTGAGAAGAATAAAACTTACACAGTTACACCATTTCTACATATTATACAAATTGGAACAATGTTAACTATAAGAAAACTTTCAAAAGCTAAGGAAATACACTGCAATCACTAGAGCAACCTCTAAAAAATTCAGAGACATGCTAAAAAAAGCTAACAAAAACTTAAATTGATTTCTAAAAAACACTGAAATAGCCAAAACAGAAAGAATAGACACAATAGTAAAGAGGGGATAAACAAATAATAAAATGATAGATCTGAAACCAATCCTATCCATAATTACATTAGATGTAAATGACCTAAACATTCTAATTAAAATGTAGGTATTGCCAGAATGGAAAAAGAAAAAGCAAAACTTGCTATATTCTATCTGCAAGAGATACACTTAAAATTTAAAGACAGATTTTGAAGGATATACCATGAGAACAGTGTTTCGTTTTTTAAATCCTGAAGGGGTTATATTAATATTAGAGAATGGGTTTCAAACCCAATGAGTGTTATCGGCAAAAAGATCATTATTGATAATGATAGAAGGATCGATTCATCAGGAAAATAAAAGTCATATATGTATGTGCACCTTAAACCATCATCAAAACTCAGTAAGCAAAAGCTGACAGTTAAAAGGAAAAATAGGCAATTCTATAATCATACTTAAGAATTTTTTTTTCCAATATATGAAATTTATTGTCAAATTGGTTCCCATACAACACCCAGTGCTCATCCCAAAAGGTGCCCTCCTCAATACCCATCACCCACCCTCCCCTCCCTCCCACCCCATACTTAAGAATTTTAATGACTATTGGTAACTGATACAACTATATAAAAATCAATATGGGGCACCCAGTTGGCTCAGTCAGTGGAGCATGTGACTCCTGATCTCAGTTTAGCAGGTTTGAGCCCCATGTTGCATATAGAGATTAGTTAAACATAAAATCTTTAAGAAAAATCAATGTAGCCAATATAGAATCTGAAAATTATCAATGGTTTTGAGATAATAGATAGCTATAAAATATTCTACCTAACAACTACAGAATATAAATTCTTTTCAAGTTCATGTAGCATATTCACCAGAATAGACCATAAAGCTGGGCCACAAAGCAAGACTCAACAAATTTAAAAACATTGAAATTTTAGAGTGTGCTCTCTGAAAAAAGAGATTTAATTACATGTCAATAGCAAATACTGACAAATTACCAAATATATAGGTAATAGATATTAAACAACACTAAAACAATACTAAATAATCCATGGATTGAAAAGTAATCTCAAGGCATTAGAATACATTTTAACTGCATAATAATAAATACAAAATATTTCAAAATGTGTTCATGCTG
Source organism: Neofelis nebulosa (assembly GCF_028018385.1). Lineage (NCBI taxonomy): Eukaryota > Metazoa > Chordata > Mammalia > Carnivora > Felidae > Neofelis > Neofelis nebulosa. The sequence continues at coordinate 34,217,273 of NC_080782.1, read as the reverse complement.
CTATAGAGGGCTTAGGAGAAAATAGATAGCTTTAAATGCTTATTTAAAAAAAAATGAGAATCAATGACCTAAATTTCTATCTTAAATAATAGAAATGAAAAAAAGGAACTAGAAAAGAGAAAATGAAAGTTCAAAAAAATTTTAAAGCAGAAAAAGAGAAGTTAGAGCATAAATCAATGAAATGCAGAATCAATCAATAAAAACCAAAAGGTGTTTGAGAATAAAATTTCAGCCAGACTGCTCAAGAAGAAAAATGACATAAGTTACCAATATCAGAAATCAATGAGGTGACAAACTACAAATAATAAAAGCAAAATAAGGAGATCTACTTTTGGCATAATAACATAAGGAATTCCATGGAATAGCTCCCTAGAGAAACTGGAGAAAATTATTTTTAAACAAACAACCATTTAAAGACTCTGTAAATGGTCCCCAAAGCATACAGTAAATGAAGAAGCATTTTTTAAAAGTCTACTAAAACTCAATAAGAACATCAAGTGTCTGGGATTTGAGCCAAGACTCACTGCCTCCTTCCCTCCTCTAACTCAGCAAGATGGAAACGCCAATCTAGACTGTGGCAGCCAAGGAAGCAAAACCATACTACCTAAGTTGGAGAAATATCTTCCCAGGAGCAGGATGTTAGCATTTCCCATCCAGCCCCCGACTACCATGCTGCTGAAACCAAGTTCTGGATGGGATGAGTGTACCCAAGACACAGGAGTTACCTTTTGTGGAGTAGCACCCACTCATAGGTTGTAGGCTATATCTTGGGTCCAGCGCCACTAATACTACTACACTTTTTTTTTTTTTTAACACTAACCCTAATGCTAACCCAAATACTATGCTCTTTTTATTACAATCTTAAAATTCCTCACTTCCAATGTGACAGAAAAGCTGTAACATTTCCTCTGCAAAGTGCAATTTGTGAGGAAGTCTTATGAACATGTCTTAATGGAATGTTTTCTCTAGGAGGATGGAATACAATTTGACTTTAGAACCTTATGAGCCTTCAAAGTTATCTGAAATAGCAAGAACTTCCAGGAAAGTTATTTTCACGTAATTAGTATGAAATATGATACCAAGTTAATTTCTACTGTCTCAGGAGAAAACCCAGAAGTTGTATGACCGTAATGTTAAATGCAATTCCAAAGAATATTCCAGCCTATAAGCAATATATTTATTAAGAATACATAAAAACTTCTGATAACCAGTTAAGGACCCTTGAAAAGAACCTATAGAAAATTTGGCAAATTTGTTATTTTCCACCAGGGCAATCTCTGAACTGAAAAGAGAAATCACAAGGAATGACAGAGGTACAAACTTGTTTTTTCTAGAATTTAAGATTTTAAAAAAGAAAAATATAAAAGTTATCAAAAAAATCTTAAAGGGTTCATTTTGGGGCTAAATACTAGCACTGAAAGTTTTTTTCTTGTAATTGATTTAAAGTAAAAAGTAAAAATTATGTAAAAAACATAGCAGCTACAGCTGTTCCAATATAAAGCCCACCTGCAAAAAGGCAGGACAAAATGAGCTGACTGAGCAAATATCCACATCATGACCTTAGTAACAGGTTTCAAATGGTTTCAGTTCTCAAGGTCTAAAAGAAGGATCATCTTGCATGCTTAGACTCTACTTCTTCAAGAATCCACTGAATGCCATTCAAAAAACCAGTTAGAGTTTCAGCCTCTGTATCCTGGACCTATGAGCAGATAAGAGAGATCACTGTAAGAAACTGAGTCCAAAATCTTATGATTAAAAGAAACATTTTTCTAGATATTAACAAAAGAATACAGTTTAAAAAATCCCAATAAACTTTGGGTGAGTCATTCAAATTTTGTCTTCTATGTAACTTAGATAAAAAAATATGATCTTCTCTTATGTCTATAATTTATTACCAATATGAGGCTTATTACGTATCTTAGAACTCAGCTTTGGGAATGGGAAAAACTATCATTTCAATGACTTGTTTGTATAAGAAAAAAAAAAAATCTCCAAAATATCCACTTTGAAAACTAAAACATTTTGAAAGAATCCAGCTACTCAGATGATAAATGTGATATCCAGTTGCAAAAACGTGTCTTTAAGACTGCCACTCTTCTTGGGGCGCCTGGGTGGCTCAGTCGGCTAAGCGTCAGACTTTGGCTCAGGTCATGATCTCGCGGTTCGTTGAGTTCAAGCCCCGCGTCGTGCTCTGTGCTGACAGCTCAGAACCTGGAGCCTGTTTCAGATTCTGTGTCTCCCTCTCTCTCTCTGACCCTCCCCCCCGTTCATGCTCTATGTCTCAAAAATAAATAAACGTTAAAAAAATTTTTTTTTTAAAGACTGCCACTCTTCTTAATGGTAAGCTAAAACTCCCACCACCCAGGAAGGGACGCCTATATCAGTTGTTTTCGAACTGTGTTCCAAAGAGTCTTCAGGGCTCCGTGGAAGGTGTAGGGGGAGGAAGGAAGAAAATCCTGTAACTTTTTAAGCATAAGTATTTCCAATTTTAATTTTTCTTTATTTTACCTAGGAGCTTTCATGTAAGGTTTCATTGAAGAAAGGGTTCCATGATTAAAATAAAATTTGGAAAGCAAGAAATAGTAAGATAGAACTTCTATTTTTGATGACCGTTAGAGCATATTACATTCATGTTTAAAAAAAACATGACACCAACGTCAAAAAAAAAAAAACAAAAAAAAACAATGGCCAACTGATTTACTGTATCTATGGTAGGAAAGGCAAGTAGAGAACAAATTGATCAGGTGAAACAGTGATACCAACTGACTATCTCCCACTGATTAAGCTATTAAAACTAACTTTAGAATGTGATTTCATTAAAGAGAATGAGTAGGAAAGAATAAAATCAAATAGAGAATAGTGAAAAATAAAAATAAGATTTTTCTCACCAGAGAAAGTAAGACCTTACCATCCATGGGTGGTTCAGAAGATTTAGACGCAGCTCATGAGCCAAATAAAAACAAGGCATTCTTTTTACATCTGCTTGAGAAATACAAGATAAAACCAGCATAGGTCTTCCTGAAGATCCAAAAGCTGGATCTGTCATTGCCAAAATACGAGAAAATTCATCTTGCCATTCATGTCCTAGAGAATGTAGTCAAAACCCTTAATTTGCATTACTTATAGTGATTTTTAAAATAAACAAAACAAGGAAATAAAAAAAAAATTACCAGGATCCAAACATAATAAAGTGCCTCTATTGCTGTTTATTTACAGCTGTTCATTTACGATCTATCATAAAATTACATTAAGTAGTCTTCAAGGATAGGAATTTTGGTAATATTAGAGGGCAAAAATAGTCACAGTACCATTCAGATGTCTTTACAGTTTGAAAATAAAAATACTTTGATATAGATATTTTCCTCTCACAAATTTTGTAGCTAAAACTACCCTTTCTTTCAAAGGCCTTAGTTTAAACAATTTAAACATATAGTTGAATCCAGCTCTTTATTAAAACTAGCAATCTTTGCCTTTCTTTGGAGTGTATAAATCATTGACATTGTGAGGTAGTCAAAATTCTAAAAGGTCTCCCAATGATTCACACCATTGTATAATCTCTTACCCTTTAAGTGTGGGAGGAATCTAGAATCAGTGATGGGATATCACTGCCCTGAGCAGACTACATGATAAGACAAATATGACTTCAAGAATGAGAGATTATCCTCAGTGAAGCTGACCTAAGAGAAGAGATGAAGTTCTCTTGGTGAGAAAGATTCTGTATTGGCTGGATCTGAAGACAAGAGGGAGTCACAAGGCAAGAAATGAAGATAGCTTCTAAAAGCTGATTCAGCCCCAGCTGACATTCAGTAAGAAAACAGCTCAGTCCTACAACAGTAAGGAACGGAATTCAGCCAATAATTTCAGTGAGTTAGGAAGCAGATTTTTCCCCAGAGCCACCAGAAAGTGATGCAACCCATCTCACCCTGATTTCAGCCTGTAAAACCCTAAGCTGAGAACCCAACCAGAAGAAGCTGTGCAAACTTCTGATATAGAGAACTATAGGCTAATAAACAGGTGTTGTTTTAAGCACTAGGTTGGAGAGAATTTGTTATATATTAATAGAAAATGAATGAACATTATAATGTGATTATCAACAGGGTCCATTTAGATCTATCATAGATCTCTTAGATTTTTTTACTTGTCCCATCTGTTCTTTGTTCCTTTATCCTACCTTCTTTGAACTGTGTTTTGTAATGATTCCATTTTACCTTAACTACTGACTTATTTAATTGTACCTCTCTCACACATTTTTTAGTGGTTGCTCAAGGATTTACAATGTACATTTTTAACTTGTAACAGTCTACTTAGTATTATACAACTTTACATATAGGAGAACCTTGTACCAGTGAATTTCCATTTGTTCTCTTCCATGCTGTTTGTATTATTATATATCTTAAAAATATCATATAGCCACAATACATTATTTTTTTTATTTTTTAATGTTTTTTTTTTATTTTTGAGAGAGAGAAAGACAGCATGCAAGCAGAGGAGGGGCAGAGAGAAAGGGAGACACAGAATCCAAAGCAGGCTCCAGGCTCTGAGCTGTCAGCACAGAGCCCGACGTGGGGCTCGAACTCACAAGTCATGAGATCATGACCTGAGCCGAAGTCAGATGTTCAACTGACTGAGCCACCCAGGTGCCCCCACGATAACTGTTATTATTTTTCCTTCACATAATTATAAAAAAGTTAAATTAAGGGAAAATATATATATGGATATATATACATATGGACATATATATATGGACATATATACATATGGACATATATATATATATGTATATAAGAAAATATATATTATATATTTTATTATATTATATATAAATATTATATATGTATATATATATATTATATATTATAAATATAAATATTATATATATGTGTGTGTGTATATATATATATATATATATATATATATATATGGAAACAGTGTAGCCATCCCAGGGCTCCTCTTCTTTCTTTTTTTTTTAAGATCCAATTTTCTATCTGGTATCACAGTCTTCTGCTTGAAGAGCTTTCTTTAATATTTCTTGTAATGCAAATCTGCAGATAATGAACTTTCTCAGGTTTTGTCTGAAAATCTTGATTCTGTCTTCATTTTTGAAAGGTACCTTTGCTGGATGTAAGATTTTTCCTGCTTTACAATACTGTAAAGACTTCCCTTCACTGCCTTCAGCAATTCTTTCAGGAATTCTGTGTCTTTATCTTTGGCCCTCTCTATGTATGCTTCCTTTTGCTTTCACTGCCTTCAAGATAATCTCTTAGTCTTTAGTTTTCATCAGTTTGGCTATAATGTATCTAGATGTATTTTTTACTTATGTATTTTATTTATTTATTTATTTGGAGTTCTCTGAGTATCTTGGATCTATGGTCTGTTGTCTTTTAGTTATTTTGAAATACATTTGGCCAATATCTGTTCAAAAATTTCTTTTTCCTTATTTTATTTCTTCATGTTTTGGGAAGATCAGTTACATATGAGTTAGATCAGGGACTGGCAATACTACATTCTATGGATCTATTTTTATAAATATAAATTTTTTCTAAAACAGTCATGCCCATTCACTATAAATTCCCTATGGCTACTTTTGCACTTTAACAGCCGAGCTGAATAACTGTGAGAGATCATATGGCTTGTTATACACCTAAAATATTTACTATGTGGCCTCTTAAGAAAAAGTATGCTGACCCCTCAGTTGTTTCCCTTGATGGGTTCCTCCAGTTCTTAGATGCTCCCCACTCCTCTTTTCTCTAGGTTTTAATTTGGATAATTTCAATTAATTTATCTTCAGGTTCACCAAAGGTTTATTTCCTTAAATCTATTAAGGAAACTGTTCACCTGTTTCCCGTTCACCTGTTATATATTCACATTTAGCATTCCCATTTTATGTTTTCATAACTTCCTCCTCCTCTGCTGAAAATCCCTATCTGTTCACACATATTTTCCATTTTTTCCACTAGATCCTTTAACATATTAATCATAGTTATTTCAATGTCCCTGAGAGTGGCAACATCTGGGTCATCTCTGGGTCTGATTCCACTGATTGCTTTGTCTCTGGACAATGGGTCATTTTTTATTTTTTTGTGTCTTATAATTTTTAATTTAATGTTAAATGTTTTATGTAAAAGAACAGTAGAGACTGAGGTAAAGAAAATCTATTCCCAGACATGGGCATGCTGCTTCTTCTGTTAGGTGACTAATGCAGTGGTTGAGTCCAACCAGTCAGTAGTTGAGCTGGACTTAGCTTTTGTTGCTGTGGTTAACTTCAGTGCATCATAAACTTTAAATTCTTTCGGCAGTTGAGTGGCTACTGCTACCTTGTTCTGAGTGAGGACAATGTATTATATATTCATGCCCTAACTTATTCACAAAAGATTTTGGAGAAAAATTATAATACTCGCTTGTGACCCAGTAATACTCTGATTTTATGCCTAAATAACAATGTGAAGGGCAATTATTCTGAATATGTAGTGAGTGTTAACTAATCTACTTAATTAAATACTCCACCCCACACATCTATCTGGACAACTGAAACAAAGGTAAAAATTTTTCAGTTATCTGCATAAATTATTTGAACAGAACCAGAAGCAGACAAAACATCAATAACAAGTGCAGAAGCATACAGCAAAGAAATACTATGTAGTTATAGTATCCAACTTTGATATGCATCAGAATTCTATAAGTGCTCATTAAAAAAACAGATGCCCAAGAACCAACCCAAATCTATGAATTAAAATCCATCAGAGTAGGAATCAGGCAGGTATGTTTTTAACAAGCTCCCCAAGTGATCCTAATGCACATCAAAGTTTGAAAGCCCACTATTAACAGTAATGGTCATAGAATCACTTTTATTAAATTAACCATCATATGCTTAAAAAGTCACAGTAAAGCCTAAAAATGTCTTACTTGCTTTGCAAAAAAAGAAAAAAAAGAAACGTGCTCTTAAAAAGAAAATAAGATAATGCTTACTTTTATGAGCTTCAGCGTTTGCAACATAGATGAACCCATCAACAACTTCACACACCTTCTGAATTTGTGGAATTACACTATACCGGCTTCCTTGCTGATCATCTCCTTCATTCTGTAGACTGAACATCTTGTTAACAGCACTTGTATGTTCTTCTCTTGCTCTATCTCTTTCCTTTCTATAAGAAAAATGTAAATATAAAACATAAACAGACACTAAACAAGCACCATCCCCCTAAAGTATCGAAGTCCTGATGCCTCAGGTAGGCCACCAAGTAGGCAGCCTTACCTGGTAGTGGAATATAATATCAGGATGTTGAATTTATGTTGGTTGCTCAACTGAAAACTGACTCCTGATCCAATACCTAAAGAAGAAAATTTCAGTTATCAAAACAAGTCATTAATAAATATAGAAAAACATCAGATTGAAAAAAATTACCCAGTGCAAGCAAAATGAGCAACTAAAAAGTCCATGACAAGTTACACACAGCTTTGGAATAAAATGAAATGTTTATGTTGAAGAAAAGATGCCAGTATGCAATTTTCATTTACATGGCAATAAAAATATGGATAAAGAACAAAGAACTGGGGCGCCTGGGTGGCGCAGTTGGTTAAGCATCCGACTTCAGCCAGGTCACGATCTCGCGGTCTGAGTTCGAGCCCCGCATCAGGCTCTGGGCTGATGGCTCGGAGCCTGGAGCTTGTTTCTGACTCTGTGTCTCCTTCTCTCTCTGCCCCTCCCCCGTTCATGCTCTGTCTCTCTCTGTCCCAAAAATAAATAAAAAACGTTGAAAAAAAAAATTAAAAAAAAAAAAAAAAGAACAAAGAACTGCTAGGCTTAGAGCTTTCCCTTCTGTATCATATCAGTAGCAGCTGCATCATAACAGCTACTATCTATCCTCAAGATTCATTTACCAACTTTTATGTTTCTCATTAGTCATATACTCCATGTATACATTCAGTGAAATGGCTTTTTTCTCCTTCTGAAAATGTTTTTAAATTGATGGGGAGTCGGGGCACCTGGGTGGCTCAGTCGGTTGAGCGTCTGACTTCGGCTCAGGTCATGATCTCACAGCTCGTGAGTTTGAGCCCCGCGTCGGGCTCTGCTTACAGCTCAGAGCCTGGAGCCTGCTTCAGATTTTGTGTCTCCCTCTCTCTCTGCCCCTAACCCACTCACATTCTGTCTCGGTCTCTCTCAAAAATAAATAAACATTAAGAAAAAAAAATTTTTTTAAATATATATATATATATATACACATATAAATTGATGGGGACTCACCAGTATCACCTCAGAAAATTGAGGAAATATGCAGATACTGAAATTTGGAATTAGACTTGGGTTATAATCTGCATTTGTCACACACTGTCATATTTTGTGAGCCAAAGTTTTGACATCAAAATATAGAAATACATACTTCCTAGAGATACTGTAAGCATTAAATAAGACTGTATATGTAAAACTCCTAGCTAAACACTAGCTTCTTACTACCTTTACCTGAATTATTCAACATTGTCATTTTTCCTTCTTTCTTAACATCTTCCCTTCTTTGGATGTATTAACACTCAGGAGCTGATTCTCCTCTTGCATTATGAAAAGATCCCTCTTTCTTCTATGGCTCTATTTCTTTTTGCTATGTAAATGTCCTTTTAGATCTATTTCTCTCCATCCTCACTCCCTCCTTTTAGTCTAAATTATCATACCTATCACCTGGACTTTTGCAATCACTTTTTACCAGTCTCCTACATCCACTTTTGTCCCCTACTGTCCACTCTTCTGACAGCAACTGGAAAGATGGCTTGAAAATGCCTAATTATTTCTCTTTCCTTCAAAGCCATCGCTCTTCAAAAACAACTTGATATAATCTCACGTTTACTTACCTCTTTAGGACAACTCCACCTTTCATATCATCGATCCATGAATTACAGCCAATCTAGTTACTTAAATAAACCTGCCATGCCATCCTATGTCACCATTCCAGGCAACACATAGTAGAGATCCTGGTGGCTGAGACTGCAAGCATGACCCTAGTCCCCTGGCCACCAGGTCTGGTACACAAATTCCCCAAAGAGATCCCCAAAGAGATCAAAGAAACAAATTCTACTATATCTCTGATTTTTGTTTTTCTCAGTTTAATTTCTAGAGATTACCCTCTCAATACATCTAACCTCAGCCCAGTATGATCTCCATGCTGTTCTGTACCACCTTGCCAATGACCCATCCCTCTATTCTTCCCTGATCTTGTGGCGTTTGAGGCATAATTAGATTGGCATTTTCAAAACAAACACTTCTGCTGTTGTCTGAAGAATAAAATTAACATTTCATCATCAGCAAATTTCCCCATATCCCCAACCTCTTCTTAAAGTGTTCCACCTCACAGCCTTATCTGAAACTGGCCTGCCCTTAAATGCTGCTTTTCTTGCAGAAGACTCTCAATTAACAAAATTGCTTATCCTCTCATATCTCAGGACAAAGAGGTGGAGTCAATGTTCTCTTTACTCCTCACTTCCATGTCCTATTACTCACCAGCTCTCTTTGAAACTTCATCTCTTTTTGGACACACCATTCAGCTGCAGGACCATCTCCCCTTCCTCAGCCTCATCATTTATGATATCCATGACATTTAGGATGTCATTTATGACATTTGACAACCCCTTCCTCTAAACATTCACTGAAGATTTCAGCACCTGGTTCACAATATTCCTCTCTATACTCAAAAACTCTCAAGTCCACACAGACACCCTATGATTTCCCAATCTCGATTTCTAACCCAGATCTTACTCTTAAGATCTGGATGCATAGAGTAATCCACAAAGTCATTTGTTCATTCATTCATCAAATATACATGTTGACAGTCTATTACATGCCTGACAGCCAAGAATAAAGCTAGCCTGCCCTAATGCAGCTTTCACACAAGTGGATTGCTTATAGCGGGCATCTCTACTTATATCTCCCAGAGTTATCAAAGTCAGCATACTCCAAAGAGTGGCTGTCATTCTCCCTATACAGATCTCTGTAAAGTTTCTCTTCCTCCTCCTGTGTTTCCTTATCCTAGTGAATGGCACCATCATCCAATATGAAAACCACATCAGAAATACTGCCAATACATAATCAGTCAACACTGTATCCTTCATACTTTCTTCACAGTATCATAGTGGTTTCTTAATGAGTCTCCACATCTTTATAGCCTCTTCTAATCAATTTTCCACTTAGAAGCCAGATCTTTCTCAAATACAATCTTGATCATCTCGCTCTTCTGCTTAAAATCTTTCGACAGCTCCCAAATGCTTAAGCATGACATACAGGTGTCTTCTCACCTAGCCCCACTGTAGACACACAGAGCTACTTCAAAAGGTCACATGTATCCAGAATTTTGTGCTTTTAGAAATGTAGTGCTCACTGCTCATAATACTTTTACCCTTATTTTAATGGCCTCTTTTAATTCATCTTAATGACTCAAATAAGGCATCATGTTCAACATGGAGCCTTCTTTGACCCTTATCTTTCTACCCAGGAGGCTAATTATACCATACACGAATCACCTTCATACTTGTCTCTGCCCTTACCTAAACTAAGTATCTTCAGGACAAAGATTGCTGATATTTGTTTTAAATCTCTGCACCTTTAGTATCTAATAGGTGCTCTCAATAAATGAATGAGGAAAGCATAAGCTAGATTATACTGTTAGGTGTGTTTATTATATCTCCTGCATGCCAACTAACTTACCATTTTCATAGAAAGAAGAGGAAAGTATTAATTGAGGTCTTTTTAAAAATTCCAATATATAGCAAAGTACTTTGCACACAGTAGATGCTGAATGATTTTTGCTGTTAACACTCTTTTAACATATGGTAAATACTGTACAAACATCTTGATAACATATAACTTACTTTCACATAATCTTACATTCTGGATTACACAAACTTGAGAAAATAAAGGAAAGCTCACCTCTTATAAAAAAGTAAATCAATTCTTTCAACCCACTGGGACCAAGGAGGGGGCCCCTATTCACCAAATTACTATTATTTCATTACATCAATGATGTAATTAATTAAAAATTAATTTATTATTCAACATAAGTATCAAGTTCAAAGTGCTTTAGTTATTATATACTATAGATTAACATGAAAATTACCATCAATCTGCCTCTGAGGCAAGCCAGCTGTTGGGCAAAGCTCCTGAGAAGACATCAAGCTCAACACCAAAGATGTATTCAGTTCTTCCAAACCTGGTCCAAACATAGCAAATCGTGGTTCATTCTGAATGATCAATGAGTGTAAAAATGACGTGACAGCTCCATACATAGGACGGCTAGATTTCAAGGATCTTCTTGTATATGGACAGCACATTTTATAGCTATATAAAATTGTCACAATTAGAAAATCAGGACAGAAGAAAATTTAGGCAGTTATTCATTCAACAATATATAGTTTATTGAGAACCTGCTAGACACAAGAGATATAATAATTATGTAGTTAGAATCCTCATGGAGGGACATGGAGGACAGATACCATTATAATATGTATGCTGGATGCCAGACAGGAAAAAAGGTGCTCTGGGAGTAGAAGTGGTCCAGAAGCTGAAAAAGTTTTCCCCAGGAAGTAGTTACTTACTTTCTAATCTTTCATTTAGATTTTTCTCATGGAATACTTGGTCTAACACTTGTTACAGCTGTAAAAAATTCACTACATAGAGTAGTGATTCTCAGCCTTTTTTTGTCATTATGACTCTCAGGCAATTTTGTCATTACAACTGGGGGTCAGCGGGTGGTGCTACTGGTATCTAGTGGACAGAGGTAAAGGATGCTGCTAAACATCCTACAGTGCATAGGACAACTGGTCTAAACACCTGGTCTGAAATGTCAGTAGTGCCAAGACTGAAAAAACTGCACACTAAAGATAAACTACGTGGATAGTTAGCATAAGTATCTCTAGATGTAAAAAAAAAAAGAAAGAAAAAGAAAAAAATCACTAAGTCCACCAATATAACCAAATTTCTTTTTTTTTTAATTTTTTTTCATGCTTACTTATTTTTGAGAGAGAGAGAGAGAGAGCAAGTGTGAGTGGGGTAGGGCAGAGAGAGAGGGATACACAGAATCCAAAGCAGGCTCCAGGCTCTGAGCTGTCAGCACAGAGCCCAACGTGGGGCTCGAACCCATGAACCTTAAGATCGTAACTTGAGCCGAAGTCAGACACTTAACCAACTGAGCCACCCAGGTGCCCCTAACCAAATTTCTTAAGTACTCTTATTAACAGCCTCTAATGGAACAGTTTAAAAAGTGTTACATATACACAGAAGCTCAAATGTTCCTTACGGATAACCTAGCCAACTAAGAATCATGTGAAAAAAACAACTGTTTCTTTCAATAGCTATAAATTTCTAAATTAGCAATTCTACATGTTAGCAAAAATTAAAACGTAGTACCCAAATAAAAATAAAACCTAAATCCCTTTAACTAAATCAAGCTGGTTGAGACAGTCACTAACCTAACAAGATAATGATCTTTATTTAGGAACCTTGTAATTCAAGAAGGAAAAAAAAAAAAATCTACTTTGAGGCTAGGTAGATCTAGCCAAACCTTACCACTTTATTTATATAAGCCACTTATAGTCTAAACTTAAGTTTTTTTCATCTGCATTAGTTAAGCAATAACAATTAACCCAGGGTTGTATGGATCAGAAATTAATTTATAGATTTAAGAAACAAAACAAATGAACAAAACAAAAGAGACCAAAAAAAACCAAAAACAGACTTTTAAATACGGAGAACAAACTGGTAGTTGACAGATGAGAGGTTGGTAGGGAGATGAGTGATATAAAAGGTGTTAAGAGTACACATATCAAGATGAGCCCTGAAAAGTGCATAGAATTGTTGAATCATTATATTATACACCTGAAACTAACATAACACTGTATGTTAATTATACTTCAATAAAAAAAACCACTTTATATGATCATGAATGGTAGTTACTATGACTATTACTATTCCTGGGGAAAATTTGGTTCCACAGCATGATATACTTGTTGTGGGACAATGTAGAAATAACAACTAGCAAGTGAGAGTACAGTAGCACTTATTGAAATTATATATAACATAACACATACATTTTAATCAAGTAGCTTCACAAGACTTAGCATCTGCATTAGAATAAGGAAAGATATGAATACCTTAAATAAAATATGAAAAAAATACTATAGCTACTAAAATCTTTACCTAAAACACAAATATCTTTTAATTTTATTCACCATGCCTTAAATGTGGGGCCCTCAATAAAGGAGGTTATATCCAGACCCAATGACATTATATGCTTAATGCAGCATGATAGGATTCCAACCAGAACAGTCTCTTATAAGCTATATGACCTTAGGCAAATCCATAACCATTTTGAACCTCAATTCCACATCCGTAACACAAGGATAATACCTTCTTTATTGCGTGAAAATCATGTTAAGTAAACATACAAAGAGCACCCCTCATAGAATCCAATGCATTACAATTGTTCAAGAACATTAATTCTCTCAGCTACACGATATTTAAAAGTGTCAGTGCTTTTGGATAACAAAATCTTACTTCCCAGAATCTTGAGAATGTTGTTCTTTCCTGCTAAAGAACTGGTCTCTAATTGCTAATCATTCTTTCTCTGGACACAGAAAAGTATTTATCATTTAACAAAATAACAAGTATTCTATAGATAATGAAAATTTTAACAAGTGTTTTACTTCTTGGCATATGAACTATCTACAATTATTGAAACAGTCTAGAGTCAGGCACCACAGGCAAATAACAACATGTGAAAAACGAAAGGGTCCTATGAAGGAAGTCATTTAACTTAATCCTCAATTTTTAAAAAAGACACTTAGACCCAAATTCCATGAAACAAATTAGTGGCAGAGCCAAGACTAATTTACACTATTGACTCGTAATATAGTCAAATATAATATCTTCTTTTTAATTCATAAAACTAGATACTCACACTGCCATGTAGTCAAAAAATGCACCATCAGTGACCTCAGATATAGGCTTTTTTAAGATTTCTAGATCTGGAAGAGACTTCCAGTCAACAGAAGACCAAGAAGGAAGATCCCGCAGCAGAAAATATCTCCACAGAATTGGATCTCGTACAGTTTCATTCCAATAATGGCTTGTACTTCCCAACTGACACAGATCATGAGGTGAAAGAAATGACAAAATATATAGCTGTACGTCAATCTGAAATGGAAACAGCAAACAGGTAAAAGGCATGAAAAACGTATCTTGGAAAATTGTTTTCTGATAATAAATTATAAAATTTATTTTATTATACTAGGAAACCAAAGGTCAACCAAAGAGTTTGTCTTTTTAATGATTATATCATGATAAATTACAAAACTTGTAAAGAATTATACTAGATAACCAAAGATCGGTGTGTTAGTATTCTTAATGAAATCTACTATTTGGAAGTTAATTTCCTGCCACCAAAAAAACATAACTGAACACTTAATTTTTGACACACCAAAACATTCATTTTTCAAGCAAAATAACCAGATTCTTAATTTCTCACGGATATTTTGCCACACAGTTCACTTGAACAAACTACTTAAGGAAATATTCTAGCCTTCAACATAAAATCTTTATGAAGCTGACAAACTTCTGATCTTGTCATTAGAGCAAATCAAAGAACAAATCTGTCATCTGAGTGCCTCCATAAAATTTATTATTTCCAAGAACCCCTACAAAAGGGAGACCCTTGGAGGCATTCTAAGCCTGCAGTTTTCAATTTCTGATAGATGTCACAGGCAGGTGTCAAGAGTTCAGCCGAGATACAGACTTTAATAATTTCGAAGAAAATTTTTCGTCTCTCCATTTTCCCATCTGCCTGAAGAGTTTAACAATAAATGAGGTGTATAATTCTTGTGGCCTGTCGCCCCTCGAGGCGCCTGTAACTTCTTCTCAATGAAGTGTGAGGGTCGGTGCTTGAAACACGCGGTGGGAGAAGAACCACAGCGTCATAGCCGAGTGTTTCGGGGGGGGAGGGGGTCCCCCAGGGGTTCTGGACCCTGAACCTGAGGTGAGAGCCGCTGAGAACACAGTCGCTGAAGGCTTCCCCAGGCTACCCACAAAGTCTGGCGTGGTCTCCTCTTTTCCTGAATGACGTCAGGGCGTTCCAGTATCAAAACTCGCCTTGGGGGGTTGAAGACGTGAGGATGACCCGGCCGGTTAGCGGGGCGCCCCCCCCCCCCCTGCGGTGAGTTCCGCCGCGACCATCGGTCCCGCGGCGGAGGACCAAAGGTCAACGCCTCGGCGTCTCTGCTCTACCGTTATTCCCAGGTGACGACACGGCCCGGAATGGCTGCAGGACGGGACAGACCCAGGCCCGGGCGCGGCGAGGCCCCCAAGGCCGCCCGAGCGGGGCACCCCTTCCGGCTCGGCCCCGCGGTCCTCCGCGTCCGGTGGCCGCCACTCACCGGCAGCCGCGTCAGGGTACTGGCCTCCTCGTCCGCCTCCTCTTGGGAGGCCCTCGGCGCTGCCCTCTCCTTGCCCACCGACTGCCAGAAGTTCCTCCAGCCGCTGAGGATGGCGGCCTCCAGCCGGCTCCAGTCGCTGTGGTGCGGCGGCGGGGCGCTGCCTCCGCTGCGGGGCTCGCTTCCCGCCATGGCCGCCGACGCCGCACGTGACGCGCCGCAGGGTCACGCGCTGCGCGTCCTCCTCCGGGCGGCTGGCCACCCGCCCCGCACCCCCAGTCTCGCCCCTGCCACGTCTCCCCGCGGGCAGCCTCCGCACCCGGAAGGGAATCGAGATGTGGCCCAGTCAAGTGCCGTCTCGAGTGGAGCCCGAAGCACCGCTCACTGCCCCATTCACTTCAGACCTCAGCCTTGCTAACCTCACTCGGTCCCAGGAAATCTCTCGGCCCTTTGTAACTTGGTTACTTCACTCAAAGACCTTCTGTCTGTGACCCGTTTACACTTCATCTGGGCCTAGGTGATCCCTATTTATTCAATAGATTGCCCTCCTCCGCTGTCTTAGGCATAATAACCAGTTGCTTCCTTCTCAGCACTGCCGTGCCAGGCGTGGAGGTTTTTTCTAATTGTTTTTCAGTCACTGTTTGTGTTCTTGGGGATTGGCAGAAATGAGAGTAGAGAGGTGGCCAGGGGACTAATCAAGAAAGACCTTATGCCAAAGTGAGGAGTCTGTATTCTCTACTTAAAAATATAGGTACATTTAAAAATTCCTGAAGGTAGGCATCTCACAAAAGGGCAGCAACATAGGGCCAGAATAAGAGAAGCCAGATAACAGTACTGTTGAAATCCTGCTAGTGTTGTTGTTTTTTTATCTGTCAAAACAGTTATCCATTTTACTCACCTTGTCCAGCCTTACTTTGAAAGGGCTTTAAGAAACTATGCCATAGGCCACATTACAAGGTAATGTGTTAAAGGATTATTTCAATCTAAGGTAATAAATACATAATTTTAAGACTCTAGGACAGAGCGCGAGTGGGGGAGGACCAGAGAGAGAGGGAGACAGAATCCAAAGCAGGTCCCAGGCTCTGAGCTGTCAGCACAGAGCCCGACGTAGGGCTCGAACCCACTAACAGTGAGATCATAACCTGAGCTGAAGCCAGACGCTCAACTGACTGAGCCACGCAGGCACCCCATGGGTTATAATTTTTTAATTGTGAAAATTATTAGAGTTAATAATGTAATCCCATGTGTCCACTAGCTGATTCAAGTTACCAGTTTATCTTGCTCCATCACCGTCCCCACCCAACGCACACATCCCCAAATCGAGATTATTCTTAAGCAAATCCCAGATATATCATTTCATCCCTAAATATCTCAGTATATGTCTCTAAAAATTAAGGTAACTTTTAAGAAACATTGTACCATTATCACTGTACCATTATCACCTAACTTTCTTTAAAATCACCAAACACTTGGGTAGGGCTTAACTTCCTCACCTGCCTCAAATATATATACTTATTTAATTTATATTTTGCAATTGGCTTTTTTAAATCATGACCCAAACAAGATCCACATGTTACATTTGGTAGACATGTTCCTAAAACTTGTTCATTCTATAGGTTCCCTCTCCTTTATTTTTCCTGGCAACTGTTAAAAGAAACTAGGTTGGTCTTTCTGGACTTCAGGACATTCTGGACTTTCTTGGAAGGCATGATCAAATTTAGATAGGTTTTATAAAATATTTCTAAGTGGTATTGTGTACTCAAATTGTCATTCTCATTTTCTAATGTTTAAACTGATCAATGGTTTCTAAATTCTGATCCATTTATTATCAAGTTCATCATAAGCTTTTCATCTCAAGGATTTAGGAGTTATCAATGATTATTGTTTACAAGTTTTAAAGTATTACTATTCTAATTTTATGATCTCTTTGATTAGATGATTAAATAAAAGTTGTCCCTCATCAACCATTTGATTGTCCCACCCATGATATAGACTCAGCCTTATCTCCAGGGAGCTGTGGTTCTTTTTTTTTTTTTTTTTTTTTTTTTTAAGTTTAGTTATATATGGGGTTGGAGGAGAGGCAGAGAGAGAGGGAGAGATTGAATCCCAAGGGGCTCAAACTCATAAACTGTGAGATCATTACCTGAGCTGAAAGCAAAAGTCAGATGCTTAACCAACAGAGCCACCCAGGTGCCCCAGAGCCCTGGTTCATTTTAATGGGAAATGGTATTTGGACATTATTTGGTGGTCTTTATGTAGAGAAAATAAGAGTTCATGCTGTTAATTTCTATTCAACTTCAGAATTACAGAATTTTTACTTACCTTCTTTGATTCCAATTTAGTCTCTTTTCCCTTACACTGAAAATCCACATTTCTAATGATATCAGCAGAGTTATTAATACTATAATTACTGAGGAGTTTGATTTCTTCACAGCCCTTGGGGATATCCACTAGGGGAATGCAAATTATTGTTCTTTAAAAATAATTGAAATATTCCTGTGTAGTTAAGCCACCAACCTGAAGCACAATACAGCTCATTTGTTGTATTTTGCTTTGGAATTTTAGGAGTTGCTTTTAATTTTGATGTAATCTTGCTTTGTAAAAATGTAGTACATGCTCCAAAGTCAAATGTACAAAACTTAAGGTATATTCAGAGAAGTCTAGCTTCTATCCTGGTCCCCTCCATCTGGTACCTCTCTCCATACCTCCCACCAGAAGTACTTTTTTTTTTTTTTTTAATTTTTAAATTAAAAAAAAATGTATATATATACATATATATGTATACATCATATACATGTATATATAATGTATATATATGATGTATATATATTATATATATATAATATACATATATATAAGCAAACAAGGTTATACACACATATTTATTCCCTTTCCTAAATAGTACTATATACTCTTTTCCACCTTGTTTTTCACTTTAGATGACTCTATAGCATTATACAGAAATATTTGCTTTTGCTTCTTATAGCTACATACCATTCAATCATGTGGATTTCCCAGCTTAATCTATTTTTTAAACAGGATATTAAGGATATTAGATGACTAGTATTTCATTAAATGCCTCTGACTTGTCAGTTCAGTGTGACCTAAAGGTACTAGAAGTCAAGTCAATCAAGCTGATAGGTAAATGTTGATGTTGGTATACAGGGATATATATATACATTGTGAGACTGGGGCTGAAAAATTTCTGAAAATTGTAGGTTTCCTTCTAGCCATATCTAAAACAAACATTTGTCTATCTAGCCAGTAATTTCTTCTCTGAAACTTGCTTTCCATTTAGAAAGGTCAGTACCACTTGAACTGACAAGACAGTGAGTGAGTGCTCACTGGCCAGAACAAGAGTTTGTCTCTCAATTATCCTGGCTGATAAGTATATTTTCAGCATGATGAACTGACACACAAAACTAGACTTAAAGAAAATAATAAAAACTAGTCTTTTGAGCTCTTAGGATGTGCTAAGCATTAAACTAAGCAACTTCGAACATTAATTCATTTAATCCCTAATAACCTGTGATGTAGGTACTAATAGTGCTCCTTTGTTAAATAATAGGATATTAAGGTACAGAAAGTTTAAGTAATTTATGTGAAGCCACAAAGCTAGGACACGACAGGGCTAATATTTAACCTCAGATCTCTGGCTCCAGAGCCCATATTCCTAACCAGTATACTATACTGTATGAAATTTATTAGAACCATAAGAAATAATGTTCAGATGTCAAAGTAAACTGAGACAATGAAAGTTTTCATTCTGATACAACACTCAGATATAAAAGAAAATAAAGACCAAGATACAAATATGGGAATATGGTTTTATTAAAAAAAATTTATATGCTCCAAAACATTTTACTTGGAAATCTTCACTACAAGTAAGAGAACAAAAAACAATAAAGAACTTCAGCATGAATACATATCACATACTTATTTATGGATACAGTAAATGCATTTTAATACAATACTTCCTAACATGTTATCTCATACTGTGTTAAAAATAATACAAGGAAGTGACACTAGAGAACTACAGAATCCTGGATTCTGTTGCAGATAAGGTATCCTTATTAGAGCCAAAAAAGGAGCCCTCGTAGGTGGCAAGAGAAAAGTGCCAAGCCATCCAAAACTAGCATGTTATCCAGTTGTGTGTTTTTAAGAATGCCATTAAAATGAAGCTGAGAATACGTTTAGATACAGTTCCCACTTCAAAGAACATCACAGAACCCACAGTGGGAGGGTAAAGATAGGAATGTAATTTTATTGTGGAGTTTTAGCCACAACCCTCACTCACTTCACTCTACTGTATGCAAAGGTATGAGGGAAAGTCTTGTCATGATTTGAAACTTAATCGGCATCAAACAATTCATAATAGCCAGGAACCCTATAAATGCCACAAAGCAGATAGGCCTTTAAGTTTCAAAGCTTACTTTGAAACTTAACTACTTAACATAAAAAAATTCACACTGCAAAAGAAACACACAAATTTAAGGATTATAAAAAAAAAAATCCTTTAACAGTTTTAGTAACAATCAGAGAACTCAAAATGGAGAGAAACCCCCCATGTAATAACACAACAAGGCCTTTAGGTTCTCACTCACTCATTAGTAAAGCCCACACTGGAAAACGTCTTAAATGTAATCGAAGGAAAAAGGTCTTACATAGTGACTGACTCGTTCCTTAATTCTGTATCAGAACTTCCATAAGAAAGAAACTTTATGAATGTACTGAATGTGCAGCAAGGCATTTAACCAAAGGGAGAGAATTTGAAGATGCTAATGCTAGATAGGCATGCCTTCCCAACCACCATACATAAAACAGCACTCCTCTCCAGAGTCACACAAGCCCTTTACCCTGCTTTATTCTTCATAGCACTAACCACTTAATACACGATACATTTATTTCTTAAAATGTGTTAACTTCCTCCACTGGAATATAAACCCCCAAAAATGATGTTTTACAAAGCTATATCATCAATGCCTAAGATGAAACCTGGCATGTAGTAGGCACATAATAATTGTTGATGAGGGAATTATAGTGCCTTGCTGATGTAGAGTGTTTGTTATCTTGAAGATACTTCACTTAAATGAAATAAAATTTACTTAGGTTTAACACATACATACAAAAATCTGTTGTTCATTGTTTTGTAATACACCCTAGTAAAAAGCACTGTAAGCGTTATGGTCTACAGATCATTCTCTAATTATGTGGGGGATGGAAAAGTTGTACAAAAAGCACCCAGTAGCACCCTCATAACTACACCAGCCAGTGAGAGACCCAAGTGGTTCCCAAGGGTCGTAAAGGCGAAATGGGAGTTCCCATTTCTGAAGAGAAAGTTATGGTTTTCTCAGGTTCCAAATCTACATAATACTTTACTTCTCTGAGAACTAATTTCTTATTTGCCTTATTAACCACTGGTGTAGAGGGCATGGCAGTTTGGAATCCAATAGCAGCAACCCTTTTGTGCAGAGTTCGGCACTTAAGAACCGTGTCTCTTATTAATTTAAAAAAAAAAAAAAGGCAAAAAACCCCGCAAAACAAAACCAAAAAACATTACTAAGGGCCTACCATTCATTAAGCACAATGTATTAAGATACATTTTTTAAATATGGAGTTCACCAACGCATAAGGAAAAGAACTACAAAGCAGTGTTACCTGTTTGATAACATGGGAAGGAACATTAAGGGAGCAGAAGCAAAGGAACATTTGACTGAAAAGGGCTGAAAAAACCTTATGGATCCAGTATCACTGGAGCTGAGTCCTAAAGCACAAGTATTCACCTGGCCACAAAGAAGGGCAAAGCATTCCCGGCAGAAGTAATGAGATCTGCAGAGTAGTGAGGGGAGCCCAATGGGAAAGGAACTGAAGTATTTGCAATTGATCATCATGCTCCAAAAGGTGGGGGTAAGGGGGCGTGTGGTTCTAAAACCATACTAAAAATGATCTAAATTTTTATACTTAGAAAGCACAAAGGTATTTTTGTAGTAAAACTGGTTAAAAAAGCTGTATTAAATAAAAATCTCTGTTGTGTAAGGATAAGCAAGGAGACAGGGGCAGGGATAGGGAGAGATTTTCCTTATACCAAGATGTTCTATCAGAATGTTTATCAAAAAGCAGCCTGGGTTGTAAATGCTGAGAACACTGAACTAGAACATGATAACATGGGATGCACTGCAGAGAGAAAACTGGGGAGGTAGACAGAAACTAGATTGTGGCATTCTTTGTTGCCTTGCTCTGTGAAAGACCAAAAAAAGAAAAAAAAAAAAAAAAAGAAAGAAAGAAAGAAAGAAAAAACATGAACCAAAAAGGATTTTAAACAAAAGATGAGGGTTAGTTGTTTGGACATACTGAATTACCAAAATTGTGTGAGTGAAGATATTTAATAGGCAGTTAGAAAGAAGGCTCAGAGAGCAGGAGAAGCTGGGATTTGAGTTGCAAGTCTAGAAGTCAGCCTAACATTATAGCTGTCACAAGCAGCCAGGGCTATGAATGACATCACCTAAGAGCATTTAAAGTTTAAAAAAAAAAAAAAAAGAGCGAGAGTGAGATTGGGAGGGAGGGAGAGAAGGAAAGGGGGGGGAGGGGAAAAAGAAAACAGACCTTCAGGGAAGAGCAATATCTAAGGGACAAGCAGGAAAAAAAAAGAAGCTCCAGGGGAAATGAGGAGAGGTGGAGATCAGCTTTAGACAGGAAGCAGGTGACCTCTTTTCTTCTAAAAATGGGGAAAATGAGTACGGCAAAGCTGGGAAATAGAAATTAAACTCCTCATAGTCTGAATTTTCTGTAAGAGCGGACCAAGCGCCATATGCTAAGGGAGGAGATAGAGGACATGAAAAAAGTAGTGACGTTTAGATTAGCCACCAAGAGAAAAGGAGAGGAGCCACAGCAGGAACAAACAAGAGGCTTATACTGAGGGCTCTTCTAAAGTCGAAGGTGAGACACTCATAGGGATTACACCTTGAAGGGTTACATGAACTTCACATGGGACACAGCATTCCAGAAAAGGTGGGTGACAGGATAAATTCAATGGTGAGATGTGCAGAATGGTTACACTGAAGGACAAGAGGACAATGGACTTGAAGGGGCTGTGGAGAGCACTTCAACTGGTGACCCTTATAAAGCTGAAGCTGGAGGAAAGGAAGAAAATCTGAAACGGGCTGATGGTTTAGGAGAAAGAGGAACAGTCAAGAGGAGAAGGCTGTAAAGAAGCTAGAGATAGAATAGAAATACAGGGGGGCACCTGGGTGGCTCAGTCGGTTAAGCGTCCGACTTCAGCTCAGGTCACGATCTCGCGGTCTGTGGGTTCGAGCCCCATGTCTGGCTCTGGGCTGATGGCTCAGAGCCTGGATGGAGCCTGCTTCTGATTCTGTGTCTCCCTCTCTCTCTGCCCCTCCCCCGTTCATGCTCTGTCTCTCTCTGTCTCAAAAATAAATAAACGTTAAAAAAAAATTAAAAAAAAAAAAAAAGAATAGAAATACAGGGAAAGAAAAATCAACAAAAATGAGGAAGTGAAAAAGCTGGAAAGATAGGAATTGTTATCGGTTACTGCAATTTAAGATTTCAGAAAGAGAACACAAGATGGTGATTTTCATTCAAGGTGCAGCCATGGGAGTAAGCTCCTGGAATGTGATGAAGTCACTAGCACAGAAGTCAAGGATATCAGCAAGGTATTAGACAGATCATCCCAAGATGACAAGAGGAGTTGAGGTAGACAGAAATACCATAAGCAAGATAGAAAGTTAGGTTCTCTGGCCATCTCTATTATTAAAGACAAAAATATTAAAATTTCAATACATCCAAAAAGGTGTGCTCTAAACACATATGAGCTAATGATGGACTAACCTAAATTGGTTTCACCTTCATTACTCATTTGATAAGCCATCCATTTTCTTTTAACAAAACAGGAAAATCATTTGAAAATGGTTATATAATGCCCAATAGCATAAAATTTTTTAATTCTATTAGTAATACATGGTGAAAAAAAAAATCAAACAATTCTCTTGTGGCATTGCATTATTTATCTTATTCTGGAAATGGGAGTCTAAATACTGTAATCTTCTATTTTGCCCATTTTTTATCCATCTAAAGCAATGAGGTGACTTGATTTTAATCGCTGAAGCGTAGCTTCAAGATAGACCTAAAAATAATCTGAAGATATTTAAAGTGGTCAATTTTATGTCACAATATTAAAAAAAGAAACCTAAAGTAATAAAAAAATTCTAAAAAGCTAAACTGGATTACTACTTAGTATTAGTTACAGGATGGCCGAATTAAAATTACATGCCATCTTAGAAATTAAAGAATTGCTCCTTCATAGATTTAAAAATATGTAATGAAAGATGGCGATGGGATTTAAAAATAGGTAACCCTGCTGGTTATCTTTACATAGTGTAACATTCTTAAGCTCAGTGTCAATATGTCTTCTTTTCTGGAACTTTTTCCATTTCACGGGTTGTTTTGTTCTTCTGTTTCAAAAAGAATAGCTGAGCTTACTGGTTGGTATGATGCTGAAAGAAGTTTAAAATTTGTTTTGCATTTGCTGTATTCCATTCTTGTTCTTTCAGGGGTCCTTCGCACACAGATACATACTTTTTCAAAATTTTTTCTCCTACTTCTCGGAAATCCAAGGGTTCTTTCTGTGTCGTGTAGCTTGCTCCAGAAACACCACTATCCACTTCATGATTTTCTGGCTGTTGATCTGCACAATGCTTCAATCCCCAGTAACACATTTCTCCGCTGTACATCATAGCCAGCAAATGAATGTCACTAAATATTCCTGGGAAAATCATTTAGGTTGAGAGATTAGAATTTAAATATTTAAAAAGAAACCTTGGTTATTAAAACTCTAATAAATTCCTTTTATGTCATTAAGCATTTTTCCTTCTCATTTCAGTTACACTAGAAAAGCCAAATGATCACTAATATAATCCTCATTTAATTTGCATTTCTATCTCTATTTTACCTATAAAAGAGGTCCATCACTCCCAACCCCCTAAAAAACAGTTTGTCAGAGATTTTTTTTTAAAGAATCATTTAGGTCACTGTGTTCTTAAGTTCTAAAGTTGGGTAAATTATCACTAAGATCTGGCCACAAAAATATTTTGAATTCATGTAGAACTTTTAAAATTAATATTAAGGATTATTCAGAATTATGTTTAATATTGGCTAATAAAATATTAAAAAATAATTAGATGGGAATGCAAGCTGGTGCAGCCACTCTGGAAAACAGTATGGAGGTTCCTCAAAAAACTAAAAATAGAACTACTCTATGACCCAGCAATTACACTACTAGGCATTTATCCAAGGGATACAGGTGTGCTGTTTTGAAGGGACACATGCACCCCCATGATTATAGCAACACTATCAACAATAGCCAAAGTATGGAAAGAGCCCAAATGTCCATCAATGGATGAATGGATAAAGAAGATGTGGTATATATATACAATGGAGTATTACTCGGCAATCAAAAAGAATGAAATCTTGCCATTTGTAACTACGTGGATGGAACTAAAGGGTATTATGCTAAGCGAAATTAGTCAGTCAGAGAAAGAAAAATCATATGACTTCACTCATATGAGGACTTGAAGAGACAAAACAGATGAACATAAGGGAAGGGAAACAAAAATAATATAAAAACAGGGAGGGGGACAAAACAGAAGAGACTCATAAATACGGAGAACAAACTGAGGGTTACTGGAGGGATTGTGGGAGGGGGGGATGAGCTAAATGGGTAAGGGGCACTAAGGAATCTACTCCTGAAATCATTGTTGCACCATATGCTAACCAATTTGGATGCAATTTTTTTTTTTTTAATTTAAAATAAAAAAATAAATAAATAAATAGCCCCTGGGTGGCTAGTTGGTTAAGCATCTGACTTCAGCTCACATCATGATCTCCCAGTCCATGAGTTCGAGCCCTGCATCGGGCCCTGTGCTGACAGCTCAGAGCCTGGAGCCCACTTCGGATTCTATGTCTCCCTCTCTCTCTGTCCCTACCCTGCTCGTGCTCTGTCTCTGTCTCAAAAATAAATAAACATTAAAAAATTAAAAATAAATAAATACATAAAATAAAATCTCTAAGATCCTTCCTAAGTCTAAAATAAAATTTTCACACTTACAGAATACTAAGAACTAATTTTCAAAACCATAGTATGTATAAAAATATACAGATTTAAGTATACAAAAACTATCATGTCAAAACACTTACATTGTTTTCATTTTTGAATAAATGTTTTAAGTGAAGAAAAAAAAATAATTAGAACCTCTCTGATGGGGTATCAGGAGTAATTCAGCCAGGTAGGCTTCCTGGCTCCTAACCTACATCTTGAGAGAGATGAAGTAGGGAGGAACAAACTGCTTTAGATGAGAACAAGAAGCCAACACCAGAAGAGGACCTAGCCCTGTGGCAAAAGTGCTATGGAGTGGATGTTGTTTTCTTTTTTTTTTTTTCCTGGAAAAAAGAGACCCTATCTGTCCCTTTTGATTCTCCTGTGGAAGAAGTAGTGGAAGCTAGGGGCTAATGCAATCAAATTATGATTTAAGAGAAGACACTAGTACCACAAACATCCTGAAGAGAAAATTCCAGGCTGTAAGAGTATACTACCCTATGACTAGAAATGAGAGAATAAGAGAAATTGGTGACTCTTGCTACTTTCTTTGGTTCCAAATAGGCTTTCGTGCCCATCCCTACTTTTTCTTTTACATCAATCCATATTGGTGGGTGAGGAGATTTTAGAAAGGCCACTGTCAATGCAGCTAATCAGTTTACTAGTTATCCGCAAGAAATACTTCCTACAAATAAACCAAAACACCATGTTTGTCAAAACAGGCCCACTGGAGGAGCATTTGGTATTTGCAATTTTTAGGACAGCTACGTGCCTGAATTAACTGAAAATAACAACTTTCAGTAGCTTAAATCATGCTGCTTTTTCTAAGCAGTGTTTTCAAATAAAATGGAAAAACCTACAAAAGCTAACAAAGAAAAAAGGATAATTAAAATATACTTATAAAATTGAAATATAGAATTTTCCCTAAGTTTTCTTCTTCTCCGTATTTGATTTCTCCCCATCAAAATTTCAGATGAAGTAAAAAGAAAGTTTACACATATAATCTAATGTCACTTGCCAGCTATGTAACCTTCAACACATCTTCTGGCTTATCATGACATCAGTTCCTCCACTTACAAAGAGATGGCAAAAATAAGTGGTTCTTCCCTCCCACACCTCAGTCTAAAACCCAAATGATGCTCTATATCCAGTTCCTAATATTTTCAGGTGGATAGATATGATAGGAACTAACATTTGCCACCCAGTATTCATTCTTCCCTTCTTTCTTAGTTAAGAGACAATTTTATTTGGGATGGCAATGTATCAGGTGACGGGCTATACTGTAATCCCAGGTTCCCTTGTAGCTGTTTGAAGCCATGTGATTAAATTATTGCCAGTGAAATGTAGGTGGAAGTTTTAAGTGTCAGAAACTTCTAAGAAGGTTTTCCAAAGGAGCAGTGTTGACTGAAAGAAACATCTTTTTGCCATTCCTATAGGCTGAAACACAGGTGAGACGAAAAGACCTCCAGAAGCATGTTGAGACACTGAAAATGCAATATCCTCAACAGAGGTGCATGTTGCACAACTCTGGGAAGTACTATTTACATGTATTCTGTATAAATGCCTCCCTCTGAAGCTGTAAGGCTGTAGTTCTGAAGATGATGGAGGAAAAAGGTAGGATCCTGATAGGAATCACCATAATCAGCTCTGGTTTTGGTTGTTGTTTTTTTTCTCAGTGTTTATTTATTTTTGAGAGAGAGTGCAAGTGAGGGAAGGGCAGAGACAGAGAGAGAGAGAGACACAGAATCTGACGCAGGCTCCAGGCTCCAAGTTGAGCTGTCAGTACAGAACCCAACATGAGGCTTGAACCCAGGAACCGTGAGATCATGACCTGAGCAGAAGTCGGACGTTCAACTGACTAAGCCACCCATGTGCCCCTTAAGACCATTTTTATGTGAAAGAGCAGTAAATTTCTACTTGCTTAAAAGTTACTTCTGGGGCACCTGGGTGGCTCAGTCGGATAGGATCCAACTCTTGATTTAGGCTCAGGTCATGATTTCAAGGTTTGTGAGTTCAAGGCCCAAGTCGGGCTCTATGCTGACAGTGCAGAGTCTGCTTAGGATTATCTCTCTCCCTTTCTCTCTGATCCTCCCCAGCTTGCATGCATGGCTCTCTCTCTCTCTCTCAAAATAAATAAACTTAAAAAAAGTTATTTCCAGTCTGTTTCAAGTAGCCGAATCTAGTGCCTAATTGGGCTAATTGGGGATACGAAATAAAAGCAGCATGACATATAATTCTTTCAAAGTTACTATAAAGGGAATAGCAGTATTTTTTATTTTTTACATGAGAAGATATTTAAAAGCCCTTTTATTATTTTTTGGTATATAATGTACCTTGAAATTCATTTAAAACAGAATAAAGTCTAGTAAACGTAAAAATTAAGAAAAAAAAACTTTTAAAACAGGAAACTGCAAAAAGAGATCACATTACCTTCACTCAGTAATTTAGCTGTGTCTAAGTCTTGGAAAGAAACTCCTTCATTTAACTGGATAGGACACCGGTAATTTAGCATCTGTAGCAAGTAACTGATTCCATCAATAAGATACTAAATGAAAATCAAAGCCAAAGAATTATAAGTATTATATGAAGAACTGTAGAAACCTCAAACGTTAATTTCCACCCCCCCATTCTTTACTTAAGAGAAAATTGACTAGTTTGTAAATGTATCTTGTGGTTATTTTATCACAATGGTAGAAGGACCCACCCCATCCCAAAACTTTTATAAATACAACCTTCCAAATGCTCCAATTAGCAAAAGAGTATGGGAGATAAAAAAAGAAAAAACTAATCAAGAACACATGACTCAGTAATATATTTGTCAAAGATGTTAACAGAGGAAGAAAAAGATAAAATAACAAGTAATTGTTCAAAAATAATTTATTAAAACATGTACTTATTATAATTTAAGAAATACTATGAACAAAATTTTACATCAAGGGTAACCTCTCATTTCTAGGCCCGCATAAACTATGTATACAACCAACTCAAGTTTGAATTCTTAGTGAAACAATGTAAGACAGGTTCTTTGGATTTACAGATTTGGTCAGAAGAGTCAAGATGAATCAGAGGGTTACAGTGTTCTACAGTAGGGTCACGAGGTTCTTTATGAGTGATCTGCTGACAGAGAGAGGGTCACAGCCAAGTTTGTTTCCTTCAGGCCATAAATATGCTTAGAAATTAATACAGACAGTCTATATTGTATTTAAAAAAAAAAATCCCAAACTTAAAAAAAGCACGTAAACTTCCCAGTTTACAAAGGCTTTCACATGTTATCTTATTTAATCTTCACAATAATTCCCACATGCTTAAGAATACATAGCTAGTAAGTTGAAACCTGGAGTGCAAACCCAGACCCTTTGATTCCACTACTCTTCGTACTACACCAATGACAGCTTTTTGAAACCTGTAAAGTCAACAATCTAAAATGTATAAGGAACACCTTTTTACCTTTTTAAGCAAACTGGATTTTCTTGTGAGCCACTCTCTCCTTTTGGTCAGAGAATGACAATACATATAGAGTAGAGCGCCTCTTCTCCAAGAGAGGCATTCCAGAAGTTCATCCCCAAGCAAATCGCAGGGCTGAAACACAACAAAGACTTAGCTAAAAAAAGAAACCTCACATCTGTAAAAATCAAAATTAAATTCCAAAATATTGAGCAATTCAAAACACTTTCATTTCACAAGATTTGCCCTTTACTTGGCTACTTATTATTCATGAATGCCTTACTTTGTTTGAATCAATTGTAAGTTTAGAAATCTATTGCTACGTGAAAATAACTACTCCAATTTACAATTTTTTAGAAAATAATATTTAAGTATTTTAGTAGCCATTTCTAATATATCTGAAATATAAGTATTCCATAATCTGATTAAAAAGATAACTTTTCATTCAATAAATCATGCTGGGAACACTGGACAGCTACATGAAAAAGAATGAAACTGGATTACTTTCTTACACCATACACAAAAATAAACTCAAAATAAAATAAAGACCTAAACGTAAGACTTAAAACCACAATACCCCTAGAAGAAAACATAGGCAGTAATTTCTTTGATATTGGCCTTAGCAATATTTTTTTAGGTATTTTTCTTGAGGCAACGGAAACAAAAGAAATAAACTACTGAGACTACATCAAAACAAAAAGCTTCTGCACAGCAAAGGAAACCATCAACAAATGAAAATGCAACCTACTGAATGGAAGATGTTTGCAAATAACATAATGGTATACCTGATAAGGGGTTAATATCCAAAACATATAAAGAATCTATATAGCTTAACACCAAAAAAACCCCAAATAATCCAATCAAAAAGCGAACAGAGGACGCGAATAGACATTTTTCAAACGAAGATATATAGAGATGGCCAACGGACACATGAAAAGATGCTCAACATTACTAATTATCAGGGAAATGCAAATCAAAATCACAATGAGATATCATCTTGCACTTGTCAGAATGGCTAGAATCAAAAAGACAAGAAATAATAAGTGTTGGTAAGGATGTGGAGAAAAAGGAACCCTTGTATGCTACTGGTAGGAATGTAATTTGGTGCAGCCACTGAGAAAACAGTATGAATGTTCCTCAACAATTAAAAATAGAATTACTGTATGATCAAGTAATTCCACTACTGGGTATTTACCCAAAACAAAAAGACTAATTTAAAAAAATATATGCACTCCTACGTTTATTGCAGCATTATTTATAATAGCCAAGATATGGAAATAACCCAAATGTCCATTAATAGATAAACGGATAAAAAAGATGTGGTAAATACAAAGGGTTATTATTCAGCCATAAAAAAGAAAAGATCTTGCCATTTGTGATAACGTAGATAGACCTACATGGTATCGTGCTAGGAAAAATAAATCAGACAGAGAAAGACAAATACCACGTGATTTCACTTACGTGTGAAATCTAAAAAACAAAACAAATGGATAAACAAACAAAAAGCAGAATCAGACTCATAAATAGAGAACAAACTGATGGTTGCCAGAGGAATGGGCAAAACAGGTGAAGGAGAGAGAGTGGGATATACAGGCTCCCAGTTATGGAATGAGTAAATCACAGGGAAAATGGGTACAATGGTATTGTAATTGCCTTGGAAGATGTAGCTACACTTATGAACATAGCATAACGTACGAAATTGTTGAATCACTATACCATACACTTGAAACTAATGTAACATTGTATGTCAACAACAGTTCAATAAAAAATAAGTGTTAAAAAAGGGTAACTTTTTAGAAATCTGTTACTTGAAACAAGATGACACTTGTAGTACTGTTAGAATAAAATAATGAAAAAATATATATATAAGGTTTTAATATATGAAACTTTTACTGTGTTGTATCATTTAAAACTTGGGATTATTTGTTCCCACAGTTAACATCCCCTGATAAACACATAGAGAAAAAAAAAAAAATCTAGGTAAAGAGAGCCAGCAGGCAGTTAAATATAATAAATTATTTGCTTCCAAGAATAGCCAGGGCTAGACAAAAATCTTGGAATCATCTAAATAGAGATGACAATAAAAAGCATGTGAGGGGCGCCTGGGTGGCGCAGTCGGTTAAGCGTCCGACTTTAGCCAGGTCACGATCTTGCAGTCCGTGAGTTCGAGCCCCGCGTCGGGCTCTGGGCTGATGGCTCGGAGCCTGGAGCCTGTTTCCGATTCTGTGTCTCCCTCTCTCTGCACCTCCCCCGTTCATGCTCTGTCTGTCTCTCTCTGTCCCAAAAATAAATAAAAAACGTTGGAAAAAAAAAATTTAAAAAAAAAAAAAAAAAAAAAAAAGCATGTGAACAGGTTGTCAAGCAGACAGAATAGAGAAAATCAGAGGATTAAGATATCCTTGGTGAGGGTGTATCTTTCCAGGATGGGAGAAAGGGCAGATGTTTGGGGAAGAACAAGAGCCAGGCTCTGAGGGCCTCAGAGGGATGGGGTGATCAATAGGAAGAAAAGCAGCAAATGCCCAGGAGGAAAAAGACTGTAAAAAGGACAAGAGATGTGTTAATTAGATCCCTCAGGACCTTCAATCTGCAGAAGTAAAGGGAGCAGAAATAGCAAATATCTGTGTTTAGAAAATGATCAGGCACCAGTAATTCCAATACAATTCCATCATGCAAATATTCTGTTTTTTTTTTTTTTTTTTTTTTAAACGTTTTTTTTTTATTTATTTTTGGGACAGAGAGAGACAGAGCATGAACGGGGGAGGGGCAGAGAGAGAGGGAGACACAGAATCGGAAACAGGCTCCAGGCTCCGAGCCATCAGCCCAGAGCCCGACGCGGGGCTCGAACTCACGGACCGCGAGATCGTGACCTGGCTGAAGTCGGACGCTTAACCGACTGCGCCACCCAGGCGCCCCCATCATGCAAATATTCTGAAGCATATATGTGATACTTTAGTTGTGATGTTGGTCTGAGGTGTTAAAGTCTCATACATCCCTCCTTTAATCTTCATTTTAAACAGAGACCAAGACACATTCCAGAAGAAGAAATGACAGACTCTAAAGAGCAGAAGAGGAAGAAACAGCATTCCACCATAATTCACAGGAGTACAAAACTTACTTTTGGATGCATATTATTTTCTTTAATTAAAATTTCTGGTTCTGAAAGAAAACTGATCAGCTCTTTTACTTTCTGTGAAGAGTCCTCAGGAAAATCTTCATCTACTAGTTTGTTCTCCTCAAAATATGTCATGTCCAAAATGGCCTGCAGTAAAACAAACAAAAGTATCCATTAATGATTGAAATGTGAATAACTTACATTTTAACCTTACATATACAGATGCTTTATTAGACAATTAAATTTGAAAAGTGGGAAAAATGTCTAGCTGTACACATAGTCTCTGATGGGCCTCATAGGAAACCTCATAGGTATTTTAGTAAAATATTGAATTAATGATAATCTTGCTTCTCTCAAAAAAAGTAAATAAATAAGACTTTAAGCTAATCATATATGACATTAATTATGAAAAATATATTATGTTCCTTGCAATTTACACATACATACTTCTTTTCTAAATGCCTGTTATATCATATATAAATAAATAAATAAATAAATTTATAAATAAATCTTTTCTAAATGCCTGCTATATCATATATAACATTTTCTAAATGCCTGCTGTATCAATTTAAGATCACTACCTCTAGTTTTATATATTGAATCTTCAAATAGTTTATTTGTTTCTTCAAATGCAGACCTAGCATTTGGGGAATATGTATCCTGCCACCCAATAAAGGCAGTATATAGCCAACATTATGCAATTTAAACACTAAATCCCTAGCATTCCTAAATATAAGATGCTCTGTTCAAGTACCTTAAAACTACACAACCCTTTCTCTCTTTTTTTTAATCTACTGGACTAAGACTAAGGAAACTGAGTTCTTCCACTAATCACCCAACTAACCAAGGACAGTCAATTTTATTGGTAAAATAAAGAAACTGCTTTTCAAAGTTCCTTGCTTTGAGGATAGAATGAATTAACATTATGTACAACACACAGAATATTAATTATACAGGGCTACTTAAGTGCTAAGTGTTCTTGTGTTGAAGGCCTAAGTCAGGAAGAGCAAATCATTATCCTACGGATAGTAACTTTGATTCAGAACCATAATTAGGGTCTAAGGGGGCCTGGGGAATTCAAATCTGTATCTCTAGGTCTTTCATCTTATCTTTAGAAATAAATTCAAATGTTTAGAGGGTAGAAGTTAATTAAGATGGAGGGATAGGGGGAAGCTTCCCTCTTCCCTTGAACACAGCTAGATAAATATCCAGTCATTCTGAACACCCAAGAAATCAACTGACTGAAAAAATAACACTACAAGTAAAATTGTGGAAAGTAGAATCTGCAGAGAGTTGATTTGGGGGAGATAAGAACTGAGGGTGCTCCAGAGGAGAGGGAGCCCTGCTAAAAAAAAAAGACTACTGCAAAGTATTGTAAGGAGTGGAGTGCAACAAGTTTTAGAAGTCCACCACTGCCAAGGTCGTGCCTGGCTTAGCAGTATTCCCGTGGGGAAGGAGGGTGGAGACCCTGCAGAAGACAGTGTGGTCTGAGGATTCTCTGGTTGCTGGGGGAGAAATAGATCCCCTGCTTGGAGTGCACTTGGGAGTGGCAGCAAGGCCTTCTAGGGGACAGAAGAAAGGGTGGTGCTAACGTGCTACACGATTCCCAGGCATAGGAGCAGGGACACTGACTGAGGACAGCGAGTCTTGATGCCAGTTTTCTGCTCCACTTTGCCATGAACTCCAAACCACTGCGCGGTCCTGCAAACACTTTCCTGGGACAGTTGGCAAGGGGCAACAGCTTAGCGAGACCCTCCCCCAGAGGATCAGCACAGGGCCCTGCTGCACAAGTCCCTAAAATTTGGAGTTTAGAAATCAAGCCACACACCTGAGATAAAACAGCTCAGACACAGACAGCATGAAGACAGGGATTTGATGAAAGCCAGGGACACAAGAGAAGTGATTTTCTGTGAGGACTACACGAACAGTGGCAGGCACAAGCTCCCTGCTCTGGGGATGGGAGAGCCAGGCGAAGCCATTTTGCACTCTCCCTCCCCCTGCCGCCCATCAGTACTGAGCAATCTCAGTGAGCTAAAGAGCACCACCAAGTGGAGACCGGGTGCTTACACTAAGCCCTGCGCCCCTGCACCTTGCATATGCATCTCTACAGGGGCAAGTAGTGAGAACCAGTGCAACAAACATACTGGGTCACAAATCAGCCCTCAACAAACACAAAAAGATCTAGATCATTCCATGCATATTTTCAAACCACAAAGCTATGAAACCTGAAGTCAACCACAAGAAAATATTTGGAAAGACCATAGATACATGGAGGTTAAAGAACATCCTACTGAAGAATGAATGGGTAAATCAGAAAATTAAAGAAGAAATAAAGAAGTACATGGAAGCAAATGAAAATATAAACATGACAGTCCGAAACCTTTGGGACGCAGCAAAGGCAGTCCTAAGAGGGAAGTATATTCAATACAGGCCTACCTCAAGAAGCAAGAAAAGTCTCAAAGACACAACCTAAACTTACATGTAAAGAAGCTAAAAAAGAACAGAAAATATAGCCTAAAGCCAGCAGAAAAAGGGAAATAATAAAGATTAGAGCAGAAATAAATGAAGTAGAAACAAACAAAACCCAGTAGAACAGATCAACGAAACTAAGAGCTGACTCTTTGAATGTATTAATAAAATTGATAACCCCCTAGCCAGACTTATCAAAAAGAAAAGAGAAAGAACCTAGATAAATAAAATCAGGAATGAAAGAGGAGAGATCATAACCAACACCACAGAAATACAAATAACCGTAAGAGAGTATTAGGAAAAATTATGTCAATCAACTCGGTAATCTGGAAGAAATGGACACATTCCTAGAAACATAAAAACTACCAAAACTGAAACAGGAAGAAACAGAAAATTTGAACAAACCCATAACCAGCAAAGAAACTGATCAGTAATCAAAAATCTCCTGGGGCGCATGGATTGCTCAGTCGCATCGGACTCTTGATTTCAGCTCTGTCATGACCTCATGGTTTGTGGGTTCAAGCCCCATGCTGACAGAGCAGATCCTATGTGAGATTCTGTCTGTCCATCCCCTGCTAGCTCTCTCTCTCAAAATAAATAAATAAACTTAAAAAAAAAAAAATCTCCCAACAGGGGCGCTGGGTAGCTCAGTCTATTGAGCGTCCAACTCTTGATTTCACCTCAGGTCATGATCCCAGGGTTGTGGGATTGAGCCCCATGTCGGACTCCACACTGAACATCATGAACATCAAGCTTGCTTAAGATTCTCTCTCTCTCTGTCTCTCTCTCTCTCTCTCTCTCTTCCCCCCCTCCACCCTGCCCGTGTCAACCATCCATGCTCTCGAAAGGAAGGAAGAAAGGAAGGAAAGAAGGAAAGAAGGAAGGATCTCCCAATAAAAGTACAGGGCCAGATGGCTTCCCAGAGAAATCCTACCAGATATTTAAAGAGTTACTACCTATTCTTCTTAACCTGTTCCAACAAATAGCAATGGAAGGAAAAGTTCCAAACTCCTTCTATGCAGCTAGCATTACCTTGACTCCAAAGCCAGACAAAGACCCAATAAAAAGGAAAATTACAGGTCAATATCCCTGATAAGCATGGATGCAAAAAATCTCAATAAGATACTAGCAAATAGAATTCAACAGTACATGAAAAGAATTATTCACCACAATAAAGTGGGATTTATTCCTGGGCTACAGAGCTGGTTTGGTATCCGCAAATCATTCAATATGATACGCCACATTAATAAAAGAAAGGATAAAAACTGTATAATCCCTCTTAATAGACGCAGAAAAGCATTTGACAAAATACAGCATCCATTCTTGATAAAAACCCTCAACAAGTAGGAATAAATGGAACATACCTTAACATCATAAAGGCCATATACAAAAGACTCACAGCTAATATCATCCTCAAATGGGGAAAAACTGAGAGCTTTTCCTGTATGGTCAGAAACAAGACAGATGCCCACTGTCACCATTACTATTTGTCATAACACTGGAAGTCTTAGCCTCAGCAATCAGACAACAAAAAGAAATAAAAGGCATCCAAGTTGGCAAGGAAGAAGTCAAACTTTCACTATTTACAGACAGCATGTTACTCTATGTGGAAAACCCAAAGATTCCACCAAAATCTTGCTAGAATACATGAATTCAGCAAAGTCTCAGGATATAAAGTCAATGTACAGAAATTTGTTGCATTTCTATATACCAATAATGAAGCAGCAGAAAGAAAAGTCAAGGAATCAATCCCATTTACAAATGCACCAAAAATCATAAGATACCTAGGAATAAACCTAACCAGTAAAACTGTGTAACAGTAAAACTGTGTAACACTTACGAAGGAAATTGAAGAGGACCCCCCCCCCCCAACTGCAAAAAGGAAAAATATTCCATGTTCATGGATTGGAAGAACACTGTTAAAATGTCCATACTACCCAAAGCAATCTACACATTTAATGCAATCTCTATCAAAATACCATTAGCATTTTTCACAGAGCTAGAACAATCCTAAAATTTGTATGGAACGACAAAAGACTCCAAATGGCCAAAGCAATCATAAAAAAGAAAAGCAAAGCTGGAAGCATCACAGTTCCGGACTTTAAGCTATATTACAAAACTGTAATCATCAAGACAGTATGGTACTGGCACAAAAACAGACACACAGATCAATGGAACAGAACAGAAAGTCCAGAAATGGATCTACAACTACATGGTTAAGTAATCCTCAACAAAGAAGGAAAGAATACCTGATGGAAAAAAGGCAGACTCTTCAACAAAAATGTTGGGAAAACTGGACAGCAACATGTAGAAAATTGAATTTGCACCCCTTTCTGACACCATATGCAAAAATTCAAATTTATAAAAGACCTAAATATGAGAGAGGAAACCATCAAAATTCTAGAGGAGAACACAGGCAGCAACCTCTCTGACCTAGGCTGGAGCAATTTCTTACCAGACACATCACTGAAGGCAACGAAAACAAGAAAAAATAAATTAGTAGTTAAGATAAAAAGCTTCTGCACAGCAAAGGAAATAGTCAACAAAACTAAAAGGCAGCCTATATAATAGAAGATATTTGCAACTGGCATATCTGATAACAGGTTAGTACTCACAATATATAAAGAACTTATCAAACTCAACACCCAAAAAACAAATAATCCAGTGAAGAAATGGGCAAAAGACATGAACATATTTCCACAGAAGACATACAGATGGCTAACAGACACATGAAAAGATGCTCTTCATCACTCATCATTAGGGAAACATCAATCAAAATCATGATAAGATACCAAATTAATAATACAAGAAACAACAGGTATTGGCAGGGATACGGAGAAAGGGGAACCCTCTTACCCTGGTGGTAGGAATGCAAACTGGTGTAGCCACTCTGGAAAACAGTTCGGAGGTCCCTCAAAAAATCAAAACTAGAACTACCCCACGATCCAGCAATTGCACTACTAGGTATTTACCCAAAGGATACAAAAATATAGAATCAAAGAGGCACATGCTCCCCAGTATTTATAGCAGCATTATCAACTATACCCAAAGTATGGAAAGAGCCCAAATGTCCATCAACTGAGAATGGATAAAGAAGATGTGGTGCATGTCTGTGTGTGTGTGTGTGTGTGTATGTGTGTGTACATGGAATATTACTCAGTGATCAAAAAGAATGAAATCTTGCTATTTGCAACAACACGGATGGAACTAAAGTATATTATGCTAAGCAAAATAGATCAGCCAGAGAAAGAATAACACCATATGATTTTACTCATATGCGGAATTAAGAAACAAAAGAGATGAACATAGGGGAGGGGGGGGAAACACTGAAAACAGAAAGGGTAACAATGCACAAGAGGCTGTGAAAGAGAACAAACAGGGTTGATGGAGGGAGGTGAGTGGGGGATGGGCTAGATGGGTGATGGGTATTCAGGAGGTCACTTGTTATGATGAGCACTGGGTGTTGTAAGGGATGAATCACTGAATTCTACTCCTGAAACCAGTTATTACACTGTATGTGAAGTAACTAGAATTTAAATAAAAATCTGAAGAGAAAAAAAATGTTTACAACTCTCTCACTGAAAGAAATGAAACAAGCAGGGAGTCTTCCAAAGGGAAAGAAAGCCAGGCAGAGCTCTGCCAAATAACAGCAGCCCTTTGGGTTTTATGAGTAAGTTGTTATAGGTTCAGTCAACCATGATATCTGAAGGCGGAAATGAGCTTTATGTACCTCCCAATAAGAAGTAGAGTGCCAGGCCCCTAAATGCTATACATGTGTACTTTGAAAGCTTAACTATGTTTACTCTACTCTTCATAACCACTTCATCTTCATTATCAAGTAAAGCATATAAGGCACTCTGTCAACTATACAGTGCTATAAGAACGTTCGTTACTATAATGAAATTATGTTTCTTAATGTCAACTTGCCTCAGCAGTGTTTGAGAAAACCAAACTAGGTCTTCCCCATATAGAGACCTGAATTTGAAAGGAAAGTAAAAAAAAAAAAAAAAAAAAAAAAAAAGGCAGCAGGGGGGAGACTGGGGTGCAGAAAAATTTTATACAGTTGCATGACAATAGCAGGAGAGTCATGTGGAGGATCCCAAAAAAGGATGAGTTTCAGGGAAAAAAAATAATCAGGGACCTTACAGAGACCTTTATTCCCTCTGAATAACTTTCAAAAGCTTGGAAATTGCATGTACTAGTGTTTTGCTTAATGAAATATAAAGGGAAGCAATTCTGCTATCTGCAAGATTTTTTTCCTTAACATTAAATAATAAATCTTCTTTCTATAGTTTCAAAGTTTCAAGTCTATATGTTTTATACATAAAGGGGTTTTTCTGACCAAAATTAAATACTTTATTTATTTTTTTTTTAGGTTTATTTAATTTTGAGAGTGAGGGTGAGCAAGCATAAGCATGTGAGTGGGGGTGGGGCAGATAAAGAGGGACAGAGAGAGAATCCAAGGCAGGCTCCCCACTGTCAGCATAGAGCCCCATGTGGGGCTCAATCCCACAAAATGTGAGATCGTGACCTGAGCTGAAACCAAGAGTTGTACCCTTAACCAACTAAGCCACCCAGGTACCCTAACACTGTTTTTTTTTTTAAGATTTTATTTTTAAGCAATCTGTACACCCAATGTGGGGCTCAAACTTACAACTTCAAGATTAGGGGCTGTATGCTCTACCAACTGAGCCAGCCAGGTGCCCCAAAAATCAAACACTTTAAATAGAGAATAAATTGGTTTCACTACACCTAAACTTTGGAGTCAGAGTCAATCATCTTATATAGGCAATCTGTCCCCATATCATCTCAGAAACCACATCTGTTTCAGTACCTGTGTGTAAAGTTCTAGAAGATTTGATGGGTTTGAACATTCTTTGTCTTCTCCACACAGAAGTTTCAATTTTTCTAGAGCTGCAGAAGCCCGAATTAAAAAGTGATCTGTAAGAGATAAAAACATGAATTTCATATAGTTTCAAGGTGTTCTTTAAACAAAAAAAAAATGGTGTATCTGAAATCATATTATGTCACAGCATGAAGACGCAGCATGGTAGTAATATCTTATGTAAACCACGAAGTACATCATAATGCCTAATCCTACCTAAATTCATCACAGTAATTTATTCTCAATAGCTAGACTGAACTTCTCCAGGTTCAGTTGCCATTTCTTAAATGCAATGTGTATTTTCATAGTGCTGCTTTTATGATGTTGACATACTCAAAATATTTAAATAATAAATTGAAAACTTGTATTCGAATAGTACAAACAGTATACATAAGTCTACAGAAAGTTCTTCCACTAAAAACTTATAATTTCATAAATGTATTTCCTAAAAGAACATGACTGATTAAATCAGGTGCGCCAAAAATGTAAGCTCTGAGCAATTTTAACTTTATCCTGTTTATGTATTTATGTATGTAAATAGCTGTTATAATTAAAATTACATAATCTAAAAAATTACATAATCCATCTGCATATTTTATTCCTTCAAAAACCTGTAAGTGGAACAAATTACCTAATTCTTTCAAAGAAAGGAGTATTCTAATATGCCCTCTAAAAACAATACCCTCTCTCCCCTCTACATTGTCTAATTTCTTTTTTTTTTTTAATTTTTTAAGTTTCCTTATTTATTTTGAGAGAGACAGAGATAGCGCAAGGCGGGGGGGGGGGGGGGGGAAGCAGAGAGAGGGAGACAGAGAATCCCAAGCAGGCTCCACACTGTCAGCTTGGAGCCCAATGAGGGGCTCGAACTCAAACCATGAGATTATGACCCGAGCGGAAACCAAGAGTCGGATGCTTAACCAACTGAGCCACCCAGGCACCCCTACGTTGTCTAATTTCTCCCCTGTCTCCAGTATCATATTCCCTTGGTTTTCATGGTTTCACTTTTTTCTTATAGATTTTTCCTCCCTAACCCGCCAAGTGTCCATACCAAGGTGCTATTTATCTACCCTTCTGCACCATCTCATGTAGTCAAATTTAGACATGCCTACCATCAAGACTTCAAAGTCTCTGAATTTGCCCCTTTTGTGCTTCCCTTCAGAAATATGTATCTTTTCCAACACTAGCCAACAGACAGAAAATGTAGAACTTACTGCAGGCCCATCTGATCCAGCTTTAGCACTTACACAAATAGTAAGTTGTTTAGTATTGGAGTGAAAGCGACACCAGCTTCATTATGTCTGTTGGCAACCATACAATGACCTTAAGTTTTTCCAAGTGAGGACTAGCCTGTATCTAAACCAGATTCTGATTGATTTAAGATCCACTATTTTTTTGCTTTGAAAGCTACTTCTTTAGCACTGCCTTCCAATCTCTCAGCCCAGAAGTAGCATCTCCCAACCTGGGGGGAAAAGAATTCCACTGTGAATGGAACATGGCACTCTATATGTGCTTTAGAAACTTAGTTGACATTTTCTTCTTAATTTGCAAGATTATTTTAAATGTAAAGAGTTGTACTAAATTCACTAAACCATTGCTGAAGGAGTATCTCACATGAATTCCTAAGTACAGGGGAGAGGGGATAATGGCTCACATTTTAGCAAACTTTTATAAAATATAGTATTTTTACTAGAACCATTGAAAGTGACGACTGGCAAGGCAAAGACAAGTGACTCTTACATGACCTCTGGAAAAAGTCCCTCTCATGGCATATTTCTATATACTGAACATATTGTGCTCGTACAATGAGAAATAAAGAACAAAAATTGACCAGAAATAAAAAGGAGAGCAATCTTAGAACAATGTCTAGTTGCATCTCATCTCATTTGAAGTAGAAAACAGAAAACTATCAATTCCTATAATGTAATACAAATATGTAGCTGTTACAGGAAAGGACACATAT
This sequence comes from Neofelis nebulosa, assembly GCF_028018385.1. NCBI lineage: Eukaryota > Metazoa > Chordata > Mammalia > Carnivora > Felidae > Neofelis > Neofelis nebulosa. The sequence goes on along the minus strand of NC_080782.1, from coordinate 34,175,893 downwards.
TGAGTGAATATTATTTTTGTTGTGTGGAAAAGAATGCCAAGTTCAGTTCAAACATCTGCAACCATGTTTTAATTTAACTTCATAAAATAAGAAAATGTTGCCATTAATACTCATTAATAGCTCATAATGAAGATCAGTATTATTTTACTTTTAGTAAATCTTCACAACTTTAAAGTCTCCCAAAAAGGGGTGCCTGGCTAGTTTAGTGGTTGGAGCATACGACTCTTTATCTTGGGATTGTAAATTTGAGCCCCATGCTGGGTGCAGAGATTACTTAAAACTAAAATCTTTAAAAATTAAAAAATCAAATAATGTCTCTCAACAAGGACATGCATCACTTTACTTTTTAAATTTTTTTGATGTTTATTTATTTTTGAGAGAGAGAGAGAGAGAGAGAGTGACCAGGGGAGGGAGCAGAGAAAGGGAGACAAAGGATCTGAAGCGGGCCCCTTGCTGAGAGTGGAGAGCCCAATGGTGTCTCGAACCCAACCATGAGATCATGACCTGAGCCAAGGTAGGATGATTAACCAGCTGAGCCACTTCTGCGCCCCACCACTTTACTTTTACTTCCACCCCTTATTCTAGTCTGGAGTAAAGAACTCTTCCATGGAAAAATGAGAATGATAAAGAACTCTTCCATGGAAAAATGAGAATGACGTTTGGGCTCAGTGATAAGTGAATAAAAAACATTCTTTGATCTCTTTAGTCTGGTTTAAGTGGAGCTGGTGTGGGGTGAAGATCACTGTATAGCTTATTTAGGGGTAATTTGGATACACTTCCAGGTAATAGCCACTACGGTGGATAAACTATTCATGTGAATCCTGGGATTCACTTACCACAAACCAAAAAAGAAGTCAGCTTCAGGGTGGTCTGTGGATTTTGAAAAACATACTCTAAGAAAAGATAATCAAGCAAATAATCTTTATTGAACTTGAGCCATTTCATTGTGGACCCTATTCAATACATTCACCAACAATCAATAATCTGGCAAAATGTTCCACTACTATTTTCCTATAAGTCTGATGACAGACCACCAGAATTTAAAAGCCTATCTGTATTACTAAATGCTCAAAACTCAAAAATAAAATAATGTAGAACCTATAGGGAGCTGAGATGTAAATAAGACAATTAAACTTAAAAGTCGCAGTAATTCTCTAAGCCAGTCTTTCCTAAGGAAAACACTTGGACCTTTCCAAACAAGTGTTCTAACACTAACAGAGCCGTGGTGAGAACTGAGGCGATGTATAGAAAAGAATCGTCCAAACTATACCAATGCAAAGCTCTTCTGTATTGTTTACAGTTGGATTTAGAATCCAAAACAGAAGACGAAAATTTATAAGGCAGCAATTAAAAAGTTTAACTGTTACACATGCCTAGCTATCTTTACTGCACCCCAATCATTACTTACCAGCGTACTATCAGTCAACTTTAACTACTCATTTAAACTTTTGTACTTTTATCCAGATTCTACTCTTTTCCCAATCGCTATAGGCATAAAGACGAGCAGCACTGATTTGACTGAGATGTAAGCGGTTTTCATGGGTTATGAAAAACGCAATGTAGACACAAATGCCTTGGCTTAAGGCAACGTGAGTTTCTGGAGGTGGACAATCGACGGTGCAGCGAGGGTAACAAGTGCAACACCTTCGGTAGCTCTGGCCTGGGATCTACACCGAGCACAGGCCGCAGCCTCCAGCCCGTACCGCGGTCGAGTGCCAGCTATGAACTACGGCCAGCCCGCCCGCCCCACTCTCCTCCGCTCCCTCACCATCTTCGCCGGCGGCTTCGCTAAGCTGCTGTATGTGAGCCTGAGCCAGGTCCCCGAGCTCTTCCACTCGCCTTACCACACTGGAACCTGCGGCCGCCATGGCCACGACGGGCGGGCGCGCCCCAGCCACGTGACTTTGCCGGGCCGCGGTCACCTGATTCCCGGCTTGGGCGGGGCGTAAGGGCGGAGCTCACCCGGTTGGTGGGAGGGAACCCCAGCTCGGCAACAGGGCCGGTCCAGGCCCGTAAAGGTTGCTACGGTTTATATTTTTTTCGTCTTCGGTTACTTCCTCTTCTTCCCACAATCCTGAGCGGTAGGGATACTTGAGGGGCTGGCATGACATCAGGGCACGCCTCTCTCCCGCCCCCTCCTCTAAACCAATCGGGAGCGGCCCACACCCTCAGGTTGGTCCAATAGGAAGCCAGCTTTCTCTGAGGGGGCGCTGGGAGGAGAGCGTGGCAGCGACTGGCTGGTGCTGGTTGACTGTCTGGCCTTGCTCTTGTGTTTCTGGCCCCTGTCCGATTTTGGCCTTTGTAGCGAGAGCGTTGCCTAAAATCAAATGACTATAATCTCCTAGTCAGAAATGGTAAAGCCTGACAGCCCCCTTGTAGCACATCTAAGTCTTTGAGCGGTGAGGTTATTGTGCATCTGGGAGGGGAGATCCCAGCGCTAGTGTGTGTTTCTAGTCTAGGTGTTGGAGTGTCGCTTTTCCAAATCTTAATTTTAGCTCCTGAGTTTGTTTTATTTCTTTCTGATCTGCTTTGGCTAGCCCGTATTAATGTACTTTAACCATCTCGCGTCCAGTGGTACCAAAATTTTGCATTTACAAGAAGTTATATTGCCATACACCTCAACACCCTCAAAGTGCTCATAGTGTGTGAAGTTCATCCTCTCATGTGTGAGTTTCAAAGTACTTCGTCAACAAGTCTAATTTCTACTTTGCATTCCCTATATTCTTGCCTCTTATCAAATCTTAACTCAAGTTTTTTTTCAGTTTGACACAGCACATCTTGAATGATCTCCATCCTATCTTTTTATGAAAGATAGTTTTATATCTAATAGGAAACATTAAAAATAGGGAAATAGTGTGTTGTAATTTATAAGCGATGGACCACAAAGGCTTCCCAGCTGACCTTTATAACAACAGTTTCTTCCTCCAAGTCACCCTAAATATAGAGGACAGACAGGAATCACGTATTAATTTTGTTTCCTCAGTGCCTTCTATAGTGCCTGGCACATTATAAGTATTCAGAAAGTGTTTATTAGTTAAACAAAAATCCCACGTTATCTTCTCATTATATAACTTTCTAATCAGGAAGCTAAAGGCCAGGAAGTTTGCATTATATGATCAATGTGGGCTAAAGAATCAAAATTCTAAGGGCACCTTGGTGGCTCAGTTGGTTAAGTGTCCAACTCTTGATTTTGGCTCAGGTCATGATCTCACGGGTCATGAGTCTGAGTTCAAGCCCCACTTTGGGTTCTGTGCTGACAGTGTGGAGCCTGCTTGGGATTCTCTGTCCCTCTCTCTGCACCTCTCATGCTTACACACATGTGAACTCTCTCTCTCTCTCTCTCTCAAAACAAATAAACTTTGAAAAAAAAAATTGAAACTCTAATAAGCATTTCACACCTCAAAAAAGCCAAAACCTACTCAGTGTATATTTTATATAAAATTTACAATTTCAGTAATTCATTAAACAACCATGGACTTTCAGTAGGAAGCATAGTTGAAACTGGAAATTATTTGCTCAACTGATAGTCATGCGTGCATGTCTTCAGAGAGATTTGGAAGGGATTTGAGAGCACAGAGTACAACCCTTCATATCCAGATGAAGAAACTGGACAGAATTTGTCTATGAACTGCTCCAAACCCTAGAGTACATGATTCTGTGATTTGTCCAAGACTATACCAAAGTAAGCACCTGAAGAAGACTGTCTCATGGTAAATACTGAGAACAGCCAGCCCTCACCAAGAAAGGCACTGAAGAAAGTGCTTAAAGCCAGAGAAACTCTGCCTTTAAAAAAATGTGAGTAATTTTCTCCAATTTTACAGTTTGTTATTTTTACTTTAAAAACTCACATAAATATAATAAAAATATAATGCTAGATTTAAAAAATTTTTCAGAGAAATTAGTAACTCATCATGAATCTACCAAAAAATATCTTCTAAAATAAATAATTGATCTATTTGTACCATTGTCCTCATCACTGATATATAATTGGATAAAATCCAATTAACTGAGAAGAAATAAATTAAATTAAATTTACAAGCAGGAAGACCTTGTGCTTTCTGCAATGTCTCTCTAGTTCCCTCTATTGACAATATTTAACATTGTATCAGTTTACAAAAAAAAAAAAAACACTTAAAGGGCCCATATATTTTTCATAAAAATGGCAAAAAGCATAAATTTAGAGCTAAGGAGCAATAAATCTATAACCAGCACAGTGGAGAAGAATATATCTGGCACAGTGAATAGCACATGCAATGACTCTGAATTTGGAAATTTTTTGACAGCTTGGAGGAATGGAAGGAGGCCAAAGGTTCCTAGTATGGGGGGTGGGGGGGAGTGAAACAAGGTGAGGATTAATAGCACAGGTGGAGGTTATCTCTTGAGGTGGATGCCTCACTCACAACCATGGAAACGAACTCCACAACCTGGAGTAAGCTCCCACTGGCCATGTCTATATTAACTGACCTTGTCTTCTGGCCATGACCAAATTATTTATTCAATTATGTAGTCATTAATTCAATGTTTAATGAACACCTACTGGATGCCAGGCATAGGTGTATGGTAATAAATAAGACAGTAGACTTTGTGGAGATAGATCAAATTGGGGATAATAGATAGATCCAGGGGTAAAAATTTGACAGAAGCCAAGCCAATCAAATTCTTTCCCCTGGTAATTTGAAATACTGAAGAGAGAAGCACAGAGACAAGACTGATCATATTAATGTCAGCAGTCCAGAGAGAATTCTGCTGCTGTGGAGTTTCCTGGGGAAGGACTTGGTTTATCTCCCTAAGTCTTGGTTGCTCAACGTTTCCTCGATAGTTTCCAGCATCTTTATCCTGAAACTAATTAGTGCCAGTTCCTGTTGTCTGAAATCAAAAAACGATAATACAGAATGGGTATAGGTTGGTAGGGACATGTCAGACAGGGCTTCTGGTACCACGTTAAAGATTGTAGACTTTATCTTACATGGGACAAGAAGCTATTGAAGCTTGCTTACAAGCAAGGAAGTGGTATGATCAGATTGTATTTTAAGGACCTTACTCTGGCTGCTGTGAAGAGAATGGAATGACAGAGTGTGAAAGAGAAGTGGGTAGTTCACCTGGGAGACCATTTAGTTCTCTGGATGAGAAATAAAGTAATTCATACTAGAATAGGGACAGTGGAAATGGAAAGCAGTGATTCAATTGGATACACTATAGAAGTAGAATCAGTAGGATTTGGGGAAGGGATTGGACATGAGAGGTGCAGGGGAAAGATATCAAGGCTGTGTCCAGGTTTTTGCCAAGAGCTACTTGGCCAAGGGCAGTGACATTTACTGATTCAGATGAATCTGAAGGAGGAGCAGATCGGTGAAGGAGAGCAAGAATTCAGTCTTCTTGATTTCTAGAGGTCTTTATGTAAACCCAAGCTGAATAAAACTTTTATCTAATGTAACTTTTTACATTCATCTAACTGGCAATCCAATTTTTTCCTTTTAATTTTTATTTAGTGTTTTTTTTTTTTTAAATTTGAGAGAGAGAAGAGAGACACAGAGTAGGGGAGAGGAGCAGGGGGGGAGGGGGAGAGGAGGTAGAGGGGGAGAGTGAGAGAGAGAGAGAGAGAGAGAGAGAGACGAGAGAGAGAGAATCATAATCAGGCTCCATGTTGCAGGGAGTATGGCCAGAGTTGCAAAAGATGAGTCTGCAAAGTGCAGTTAAGTGAAGGTCCTCACACTCAGTGGGAATGAGGCCCCGACTCCAGAATGAAGCCTCTCTTTATTAGGATAATTGCTAAAGACTAAGTGCATAAAGTCAACTAAGCAAGTGAAGTAATCAACTTAATGATTTTGCTTTCCAAGGTTGAATTTTGGGATAATTGTTTTTTATGATACTAGGAAGGGTCAGGTGTGAAGGAGGATCTGGCCCTGGACAATGTTAATGGCTCAAGGCGTTCCTTAGTAGCCACAGCTGTGTTCAGCTATGTAACCATGTCCTAAGGCCTTGCACCTTCTCCAGCCTTTCCCTTTTGAAGTCTTTTCCTTTGATGTTTCTCTCACTGCATCTCCCACAGCTCCACACTGAGCTGTTTAAAAAAAAAAAAAAAAATTGAAGGACCTGGGTAGCTCAGATGGTTGAACGTCCAACTCTTGATTTTGGCTCAGGTCATGATCTCATGGTTTTTGAGTTTGAGCCCTGCACTGGGCTCTGCGCTGACAGTGCAAAGCCTGCTTGGGATTTTCTCTCTCTCTCCCTCTTTCTCTCTCTGCCCATCTCCTGCTCACACACACACACACACACACACACACACACACACACACATTCTCTCTCTCTCTCTTTCTCTCTCTCTGTCTTAAATAAATAAACATTAAAAAAAATATATTTATTTAGTAATCTCTAACCCAACATGGGGCTTGAATTCATAACCCCAGGATCAAGAGTCACATGCTCAACTGACTGAGCCAGCCAGGAGCCCCCGGCAATTCAGTCTTGAGTTTTACATCTGCCGAGAGAGAAAGACAAAAAAAAAAAGGGGGGGGGGGAGAGAAAATTCCCCTATAGGTATAATGTTAACTAAGCTGCTCTATGTGAAAGAACTTAGGACATGATAATTAGAGACATCCTGAATAATAAGAACTTTATATAGTTTAAGCTCTAGAATAAATGGTCCTGAAACAGAATGGAATATTCTGTCATTAAATTTTGCATCATTTGGGTTTCAGGTCTCATTTTATCTTACAAGAAATTACTTATCCTCCTCCACTCTCCAAGGTAATTAATCATTTTCCATATTTCACGGGCAGCCTGTTTTACAATTTCCTTTAGTATCTGTAATGATATTCATATTACTTGAAAAATGTATCTGCCAGATAAACTAATGCTAATAAGTATGCACTACTGCTGCAATGTCAGGTAATTTCCAAGTTCTATGTTTTTTTTCAGGGACATGACATTTAAAGATAAAGTATATTATTAGAAGTTCCCCGGAATCTTGAGACTCAATACTCCTAAAACAAATAGAACACATTGAAACCTTACAAATAATTGCTATTCAACTTGCAAAGAATCTATTAAAAACTACACTTGATTTATATTACTAGTTTTTAATCCCTAATAATTAAACATGTTTAAACCATATCCACACAAAACATGGATTTCAACTGACAAATCAGCCACACTAGCTTCTTAATATCCTCAAGTATTTACCTTAAGGAAAAGCGTTATATTAGGTAGAATAATTTTGACTACAGTTCTCAGAAAACTCAATTACAACCTAAACAATAAGGAAATAACATGGTTTGGAAAATCCCAGAGGTAGGACAGGCTTCAGTGCTGACTTCAACCAACAGCCTAGCTCCATTTCCCTGCAAGTCTCCTGGCCCTGCCGTTTTTTGTGTGCTGGCTTTATCCTCAGCCTGACCTCGAAAAGGCTGCAGCCCTTGTAGGCCTCATATCTAAGGAAACTGCTGTCAAAGGAAGTCAAAGGAAGACAGAGGCAGCTGCTGCTAGAAGCTTTCACAGAATTATAAAAAGAAGAACTTCCCCAGAATTCAAATCAAACATTTCCTCATATTTCATTGGTCCAATCTGATCACATGTCTGGACTAGAACCAACTGCAAACACAAGGTTAAAATTACTCTTATACTGACTAGGTCTGTATCAGTCAGGGTTCTCCAGAGAAACTGAATCAATGAGGGAAAGGGTAATCTGTATCTACATCTACATGTCTACCACAAAGATAATCTCTTTAAAGTCAACTGATTAGATGCTAATCACACCTACAAAATACTTTATTGCAGGGCACCTGGGTGGATCGGCACTTAAGAAGCTTCCAACTTCTGATATCTGCTGAGGTCATCATCTTGTTTGAGGTCATGATCTCACGGTTCAGGAGTTTGAGGCCAGAATCGGCTCAGTCCTGGCAGTGTGGAGCCTGCTTCGGATCCTCTCCCTCCCTCTCTCTGCCCTCCCCCTCTCTCTCCCCCTCTGTCTCTCTCTGTCTCTCTCAAAATAAATAAATAAACATTTGGGGGGAAAAATACTTCACAGCAACACCTAGATTACTACCTGATTAGGTAACTGAATACTCTAGCCTACCTAGTTTGACACATAAAACTATCACAAGTTCCATTTCTGAACTTGTGAGGAGTGTGTTGAAGAAGGGTAGAAATGCAAACCTGTACAAAATTGGGATTCTATGAGGAGAAAAAGGAGTGAATGTCAACTAGGCAAGCAAAAACATCCACTAGTGGCATGGATCATAAATAAGTCCCATTACCTCTGTGATCTCTTTGGGAATGCCAAAAATGGTGACTTATATTTATAATGTTGAGAATTTTCTCATGTTGAAATTGTGACCATCTTAGAGAGTCGAGTTTGGTAAGTGAGTTTATAGGCAGTGTAATGTTTGGAGAGGCAGACACACATTACAGAGAGTTTTTTTTCAATTAGACATTGCATTAGTGAATTAGAATTAGATTAATCATGAGTTATAAACAAAACCACAGAAGCTCAAGATAGATGCTCATTTTTCTCTCAGATTCAAGAAGTCTGGGAATGTTTAGTCCAGAGTTGTAGAAGGACTTCATGGTGTCAGGGTGCAAGATTTCTTCCATCTTATTGCTCTGTCACAAGTGTTTCCTTTCTAAGGTTTCCTCTTGATCTGAGGTGGTTTGTGGAAGTCTACCCTTTGTAATCATATTCCAGCCAACAGAAAGGAATAAAGGCAGATCATGTTCCTTCCTTTAAAGGGCATTTCTTGGAAGCTGCACTGCCCATTTCCACTTACATCCTACTAGCCAGAACTTAGTCACATGGCCATACCAGACTAGAAGAAACTAGAAAATGTAGGCTTTGTTCCCAGCAGCCCATATGGCTTCTAGGGTAACCAGTGAGACTAGATTTTTATGAGACACAGGATTTTCAATGCTGAACAGTTGGTTGCCATAGTTCTATTACTCTGGAAGGAAAGGAGAATGGATATTTTCCAACACTGGGACCACAATCAACTGGGGCTTTTTTGGTTGTAACCGATAAGAAATTAGACCTAAAATAATGGCATAAGCTAATATATATATATTATACATATATTATATATATATATAAAATATATTATAATATAATATAATATTATATAATGTAATTATATAATATATAAATATAATTATATAATATAATATATTATGCCTAAAATAATGGCATAAGCTAATATATATATAGTATATATATTATAATATAATATAATATATATATAATTTATAAATACATGTGTGTGTATATATATGCATATATACACATATATATGTGTGTATATGTGTGTGTGTGTATATATATATATATATATATATATATATATATATATAATTTATTGACTGGTGTAACTGAAAAACAGAGGCCAAAATAAAATCATTAGAACCAGGTCTCTCACGAACTGCCTATCCCCCTTGTCTCTCTGTTGGCTCCATTCTCAAACAGGTGGTACCAAAGGCTGGCAGCAACATTGGGTTCCCAACCTCACGTTAGAAACCCATCAAAAAGAAGAGCAGTATCTTCTCTTAAAAACCAGAACCAAATCTACGAGCCTGGTCCTCACGCGCCTGAATTTGATCAGGTGTTCATCCTTGAGCCCACTACTCTCCCCAGGGCATGACTGTCCCTTGAAGCAGGTGGGTCCACTCACTGCCCTCCCCTCCCCCAAACTATGAGACCTGAAAACAGAGAAAGGGAGTTTTGTTTTAGAAACTGTCAGTACTAGGAAAAGAGTGGCTGGAGGCTGCCAAGTAGCAAAAATGCAAATGTACACTACAGACAGCCATGCCCACAATGGCTGAAAAGCAGAGAGATTCAGACCACTGCCAGAAAGAAAATCTTGCCCTTTCACAAGCAACGCATGCACAGGAAGTCTAGATGATGGCATAAAACGGTCTTAAACAACCTCTTCTGTCTGGCTCTCCTTCTTCATTACTGTCCTACCTAGTCCTCATGGTCTTTATTAATCTACTACTCTTATTCCCAATCAATGAGTTTTAACCAATTTTCCTAAGTGGATACAGGAGATTAAAAACTTCAGATTCTTCAAGTCCCCGACAGAAAATTATCCAAAGGGCTAATACACATTTGTCTAGTTAATCTGACCACATTTTATACCTTAATACCAGTGGTATTATGCAGATAGTCTCTGCTGGTTTCTGCAGTCATACCAAAACCCCTCTTCCATACCCACTCATATATCCTGCATAATATATTTTATGAGTGTGTATGATGTTAATATAACATATCATCTATTTTTTTTCTAATTCAGATTCTGTAAGGCAAAAACACATTTTGAAAAAAAAAAAAAACATTTTGGTCCATACAGCATGACTTTTAGCTCACATAGTAAGTCAGAATGGTAATGGGATCAGATAAGAACTACTTTACTGTTCAAATAAATTATATTTGTGTAGCACTTTTATTTTATTTATTTTTTTATTTTTTAAAAAAATTTTTTTTCAACGTTTTTTATTTATTTTTGGGACAGAGAGAGACAGAGCATGAACGGGGGAGGGGCAGAGAGAGGGAGACACAGAATCGGAAACAGGCTCCAGGCTCCGAGCCATCAGCCCAGAGCCTGACATGGGGCTCGAACTCACGGACCGCGAGATCGTGACCTGGCTGAAGTCGGACGCTTAACCGACTGCGCCACCCAGGCGCCCCTGTGTAGCACTTTTAACTTCCCAGAGAATTCTTGCACCTTATCTAAATCTCAACAACTCTGTGAAACAAATAGATGTAAGTATTATTTTCCACATTTCACAGGTAAAAACCTGAAGCTCAGAAAAAGTTACATGACTTGCTTAAGTTAGCACAACTAGCTAGTGGCAGATTAGAGATCTGAACCTCCTTCCTCTTGGCCCCTAGATCTCTGATCATTCCACGTGTGTGCTACCACCCATCTTCTTCCCCATCTTTCCACTTTCCAAAACTTCTTTACCACTGGCCCTTCTGGGGGATGCTCTATATTATACTAGTTACCAACTGCACCTTCGGACTATGTATGAGAGACCTGGGTTCAAACACCATTTCATCTTCTTACTTCTCACATCCTTTCGGCCCTGTTTAACATTTCTCACTCTCATGACTTTGGCTACCATGTATACAATGTATATAATGACACCTAAACCTATCTCCAACCTAAACACCTTCACGGAGCTTCATACTTCCATATACTCATATATGAAACTGCTTACTGGGCATTTTCGAGTGCAAATGCCATAGACGTTTAAAATTTTAAATGTCCAAACCTGGAATCATCATTTCCTATCCTTTTTGTGATCCCTCAGTTCTTATCTTGGAATCATCCTTGAATCCTATTACTCACTCCATTCCAATCTCATCCCATCAGACACAAAGTTCTGAATATTTTACCACTTTTCCATTTCCAGGTAGAGGTGAGCAACTCTCCAAGCCAAAGTTTTGATTAATATCTTCAATTTTATTGAGAGGATGATTGACCCATTGTGGTAGGTAGAGCAATGGCCCCACAAAGATACCCACATCCTAATTTCTGGAACCTGCGAATGTTACATGGCAAAGGAAAATTAAGGTTGCAGATGGAATTGAGATTGCTAATCAACCGAATTTAAAATAGAGATTATCTGAGTGAGCTCACTGTAATCACAAGGGCCAAAATTGGAAGAGGGAGGCAGAAGACAGAGGGAGGCCATATGAGAAGGATTTGACTCGCCTTTGCCAACTTTGGAGAGGGAGAAAGGGGCTTATGAGAAGGAATATGGGTAACCTCCAGAAGCTGTAAAAGGCAAGGAAACTGATTCTCCCCTAAAGCCTCCACTAGGTTTATATTAACTTGTCACAGATTGCCACCAAATCAGTGGCTTAAAACAACACACATTTATAATTCCAAAACCAGTTTCAACATGTGTCAACAGAGCTATATTCCCTTTGGAAGCTCTAGGGAAGAATCTATTTCCTGTTTTTCTCCAGCTTCTAGAATTGTATTTTTTATATTCCTTAACTCATGGCCCCTTCATCTGTCTTCACAGCTAGTAATGTGGCAGATTCAAATCTTTTCGTGCTTTTATCACATCCCCTTCTTTGTAAAGTCAAATCTCCTTACATCCCATTCTTGCTAAGAATCCATCTTCTGTTTGCTGCCAACTCTTAGACGACTTGTTACAGGGGCACCTGCGTGGCTCAGTCGGTTGAGCATCTGACTTCGGCTTGGGTCATGATCTCACTGCTCGTGAGTTCGAGCCCTGCGTCAAGCTCTGTGCTGACAGCTCAGAGCCTGGAGCCTGCTTCCGATTCTGTGTCTCCCTCTCTCTCTGCCCCTAACCCACTCTCATTCTGTCTCTCTCTCAAAAATAAATAACACTAATAAAAAAGACTTGTTAGAAATTATTCATGCCTAAAGAACAACCAACCTTTCTATTACTATTGTACAGACCAGAGCTGCCCAATAGAACTTTCTGTGATAATAGATATGGTCTATACTTATGCTGTATTTCACAGAAATTGAATCATATAATATATGGTATTCTGTGGCTAGCTTCTTTCACTTAGCACAACATCTTCAAGGTTCATCAATTTTTGGAGCATATATCAGTACTTCATTCCTTTTTATTACCAAATAAGATTCCCTTGTTTGGATTTACCACATGTTGTTTATCTATTCATCAGTTGACATGAATTTGGGTTGTTTTCAGCTTTGGCAATTAGTATTGCTATAAATATTTCTATGCAAGTTTTTGTGTGACCGTATATTTTCATTTTTTTAGGGTAAGAAATGAATGGCTGTCACATGGTGACTCTTTGTTTAATTAATATTTGACCAGCTGCCAAATTGTTTCCAATTTTCCTTTCCCACTAGTACATAAGGGTTCCATTTTCTTCACATTCTCACCAACACTTGTTATTTCACTTTTTGACTCTAGCCTACCTGGTGTAAGTGGTATTGTATTGAATTTTTGATGTGGATTTCCCTAATGAATAATGGCATTGAGCATCTTTTCATGGGTTTATTGGCCAATTGTATGTCCTTGGAAAAAATGTCTATCCAGATCCTTTGTGCATTTTTAAAATGAGCTATTATCATTTTTATTATTGACTTGCAAGTGTTCTTTATATATTCTAGATATAAATCCCTTATGAGATGTATGGTTCGCAAATATTTCCTCCTATTCCATATGCCATTTTTCACTTTCTTTTTTTATTTTTTTTTAATTTTTTTAATTTTTTTTTTTTTTTAAATTTTTTTTTCAACGTTTTTTATTTATTTTTGGGACAGAGAGAGACAGAGCATGAACGGGGGAGGGGCAGAGAGAGAGGGAGACACAGAATCGGAAACAGGCTCCAGGCTCTGAGCCATCAGCCCAGAGCCGGACGCGGGGCTCGAACTCACGGACCGCGAGATCGTGACCTGGCTGAAGTCGGACGCTTAACCGACTGCGCCACCCAGGCGCCCCAATTTTTTTAATTTTTTTAAATTTTTTTTTTTTTAACGTTTATTTATTTTTGAGACAGAGAGAGACAGAGCATGAACGGGGGAGGAGCAGAGAGAGAGGGAGACACAGAATCGGAAGCAGGCTCCAGGCTCTGGGCCATCAGCCCAGAGCCGGACGCGGGGCTCGAACTCACGGACCGTGAGATCGTGACCTGAGCTGAAGTCGGACGCTTAACCAACTGAGCCACCCAGGCGCCCCTCACTTTCTTTTTTTAAAATGTTCATTTATTTTTGAGAGAGAGAAAGAGAGAGGAGAGAGAGAGAGAACAAGCAGGGGAGGGGCAGAGAGAGAGGAGGACAGAGGATCTGAAGTGGGCTCCATGCTGACAGGATGCAGGGCTTGAACCTGCAAACCACGGGATCATGAGCTGAGCTGAAGTCGGCAGCCGAACCAAGTGAGCCACCCAGGTGCCCCATCATTTTTCACTTTCTTAGTGGTGTCCTTTTTCTTTTGCTGCTCATGCTTTTTGTGTCATATCTAAAAATCCCCCACCAAATCTGAGATCATGAAATTTATTTCTGTGTCTTCTAAGAGTTTTATAGTTTGGCACATTTACTTAGGTCTTTGATCCATTTTGTGTTAATTTTTGCATATGGTGTGAGGAAAGTATCCAACTTTATTCCTTTGCATACTTTGCATGTGGATATCCAATTGTCTCCACATTATTTCTTGGAAACACTATTTCTTGCCCATTGAATAGACTTGGCACCCTTGTTGGAAATCAGTTGGTATGTTTGTTGATCTAGTTATTCTATCCATTATTTAAAGTTGAATATTGAAGTCTCTATTTCTCCCTTCATTTCTGTATTTTACTCCATGTATTTGATGCTTTGATGCTAGATGCATACATATTTATAATTGTAATATCTTCCTAATGGATTTTCATTTTATCATGATTTGATGGGTACACTTATGAATGATCTGGCTATGGGCAATACCTCTGTTCCTTTTCCTGCACCTCTCAACTGAAAGGATGTAAAAATAAGCCTTCTCTTACATGCAGAGTCTAGTTTTATTATTAATAGGATTGACTTTTATTTTTTATTTTTTTTTTTAATTTCTAATGTTTATTTATTTCTGAGAGACACAGAGTGTGAGCAGGGGAGGGGAAGAGAGAGAGGGAGACAGAATCCAAAGCAGACTCCAGGCTCTGAGCTGTCAGCACAGAGCCCGATGCAGACCTTGAACTCATGGACCGTGAGATCATGACCTGAGCTGAAGTCAGATGCCCAAATGACTGGGCCACCCAGGTGCCCCAATGATTGACTTCTAACAGATAATTGGCATAGCTATTCAATTATTATCAGAAAGGAGAGCCACAGATTACTTATTCTAAAACACAAAAGATATTATTTTATATTCTATCCATTATATTGTTTTGAACAGCAATAATGTGACTCTCTTGTTTCCAAATCATTGGATTCTAACAACCTTTTTTAGGCAAAGTCCAAAAAATATTTCTTACAAACACTAGACTTCTAGTCCCTTGAAAGAAGAGAACATATCTCATTCCTTCTTATACTTCTCCTGTATAGAAGAGAGCTTGCTGTAGAACAAATGTCTGATGATTTGAAATTTTAGAATGTTTTTATCACCTCTTTGGGAACAGATATCTACCCAGATATTTAAAAAAGAAGGTGGGGGTGATATGCCTTTCTATCCACAATGAAATAAAAATGAGTATTAATTATAAGAGCATAAGGAATAAAGTAAAAATCACCTGAAAAAGAATTAACTACTATTGAATTTTCTATAAATATTCTTCCAGGCATCTATGCATAAACAAAAGCAAATTTTTCCATAGAATCATACTGTCATTGGGCTTTAACCTGATTTTTTGACTTGTCAATGTCTTGAAGATATTGAAATGTGTCATTCTTTTTAATATTGCAGGGCCTACACAATTAAAAGTTTATGAAATTACTGGATAATTTTTGATTTTTGTAATGCTTATTTATTTTTGAGAGAGAGAGAGAGACAGAGAGAGAGAAAGAGAAAGAGCGTGAAGTAGGGAGGGGCAGAGGGAGAGAGAGAGACAGAATCGGAAGCAGGCTCCAGGCTCTGACCTGTCAGCACAGAGCCAGACGCGGGGCTTGAGCTCATGAACTGTGAGATCATAACCTCAGCTGAAGTCAGATGCTCAACCGACTAAGCCACCTAGGCACCCCTGTTGATTCTTAATTTTAAAAAAATTTATACAAATAGTATGTAATTACTAAAAATTAAAACAAGGCAATGCATATAGAATGGAAAATTAAAAAGCCCCCTTTACTTTGGACTCCTACTCTCTCTAATATTCTAGAATAACCACCGTTAACAGTTTAGTTTCCTTTCAGATATTTTTCTATGAATTTCTATACAAATACCACAAATGTATAATTTTGGTTTATTCTTTTTTACATAAGTGGAGTCACATCATACACACTACTCTGCAACATGATTTCTTTACTTAACAATATATTCTGGTGAAGTTTTCCTGTAAGTACATGTAGATCTCTCTCATTGTTTTTAATTGCTGTGTAGTGTTTCTCCTGTTAAAGATATAATATATTGAAGGGGATGGATATTTAAAATGTTATGTTTTGCCTTCTAAAGTGGCTCAGTCGGTTAAGCATCCAACTTCGGCTCAGGTCATGATCTGGTGGTTCGTGGGTTGGAGCCCCTTCGTCCGGCTCCACGCTGACAGCTCTGTGCCTGGAGCCTGCTTAGGATTCTGTGTCTCCCTCTCTCTCTGCCCCTCCCTGCTCATGCTCTGTCTCTCTGTCTCTCTCTCAAAAATAAACATTTAAAAAAAATTTTAAAAGACAGTGAAAAATCATTAATTATTACAAGATATTTATATAAAACCAATTTTTCTTCCAGGTTCTTATACAAAATGGGAAATAAAGCCTGCCTGTTGAAATCTACTTTCCCTTCCTTCTACATCTGGTCACTAAAAGCTATCTCTAAATTCTGTCACCCTTTCTTTCCTCCCACTACTTTCCCAACTGCATTCCAGTGAACAGCACTTCAATGCTATTAGACTGATTATACTCTAGGATTACTCAATATATTAGTCCATTCTATCCTTTCAGCATTTGGAAGTGTTTTGTTAGACATCAGTAAATGGAACCACAGGGTACCCTGAGGTAGGCAGAAAACTCACAGTGTAGATATGACTGAAGAGTAGCAATGTTTCAAGTCACAGCTCAAGACCACTGGGAACTGGCTGGTGTCCATTTAGGATTTATAAGTGGGGAAATGTTTATCTTGTTAATTTATTTATTTTCCAACCAAATAGCTTTATTTCACTGAAGGCCGCCACCCTAATTCATCTACAGAAAAGTACATATTAGAAGATTTATCATTGCTATTCCACTGGGGGCTGCCACAGGAATGATTAGTGTGTGATATGAAATACAACATCTAGTCTCCTAAAACACTCCCCTGGATTCCCAGGTTGAGACTGGAGAAGGCAAAGTTGCTAACTGAATTGGAAATACATATCTGTATAAATATACATATATATGAAATATACTTAAATATAACACACTGGAAATATATATATTGTGTTAAGAACACTTAACATGAGAGAGACCCTCTTAACACATTTTTAATTGCACAATACGGTATTAACTACATACAGTGTGGTACAGATCTCTAGAACTTACTCATTGTGTACACCTGAAACTTCATACCCATTATGAATATAATGGTATATTATATATACTTCATACCCACTATGAATAGCAACTCCCCATTTCCCCTTTCCCGAGCCCCGGGAAATCACCATTCTACTCTGCTTCTATGAATGTGACTCTTTCAGATACCTGATACAAGTGGAATCATACAGTATTTGTATTTCTGGGGCTGACTTACTTTATTTAACATAATGTCCTCCAAGTTCATTCATGTTGTCACATATGGCAAGATATCCTTCTTTTGTAAGGTATGTATATACTACATTTTCTTTACCCATCCATCTGTGAATGGACACCTAGGTTGCTTCCACATCTTGGCTATTGTGATTAATGGTGCAATGAATATGGGAGTACAAATACCTCTTCGAAATCCTGAAACGGATATTTTAAACTCACAATGAAACTATACGTACAGTTTCTCTATACTTTTCCATGCACTTTCAATAATTTATGATGAAGACTATTGGACCTACCTGATTCATTACAAGAGTACTATCTTAACTCATTGATTATAGATTTTGTCTTCAGTGGGCTTTGACATGTGACCTTTGATCAAATAGTATGATGGAGGAAGGATCCCTTGTGTGGCTGTTTAATTCCATGTTTCAAATAATGACCTTCATTATTTTAAAAGGGATACCCAAGTATCTGCTAGCCATAAGTGAGTGGCCTCTCAGGAGACAAGAGTTGCTCAGAGATGAGGAGGCTTCGAGGAGCATGGATTCAGTAAAGGCTTATGAGAACGAACTTGAAATATGGCTGTTGGAAAAGGTCAATAGCCTCTGGTTCCTTTACACTTAGGCCTCACCTCCCATCTTTTTCTTGTCAAGGACTGCCCTCATCTAGACTTGGACCAGTCATTTTGGACCAAGAGCTCATTTTGCTTGGTCCTCCAAAACTTTTTTTCTTTTCTTCTCCTTCTTTTTTTAAATCCAGCGGCTGACTCTGTGAAGTACATTACTAAAATTGGCCAAGATTTTTGCCCTAGAAGACCACGAGGCACAGGAGGGGTGTAGTGAAGAGGAATAACAGGAATTGAGAAACTTCTCTTTGTGAACCTGATGGAATGGAAAGAAGTAGACTCTGGGTCTAGAAAACCATCCTCAGGATGGGCACGGGAAACTGGAAAAAAGTGAGAAATGTGTAGAAGAGCGTCCTGCTTATTGCTGGCCAAAGTGTTGGTTTGCGGTGAATATACGCAGTATGGACATGACTTAATCTCTTATTGAAAAAGTTGTAAATTTGCTTCAAGCTGTATTTTCTTCTTTAGTAGCTTCTTTTTCTCTTTCTTTCTTTCTGTCACTTATTTTTGAGAGAGAGAGAGTGTGTGCGAACAGGGGAGGGGCAGATAGAGGGAGACACAGAATCCAAAGCAGGCTTCAGGCTCTGAGCTGTCAGCACAGAGCCTGACGCAGGCTCAAACTCACGGACTGTGAGATCATGACCTGAGCAGAAGTCGGATACTTAACCGACTGAGCCACCCAGGCGCCCCTCAAAAATAAACATTAAGTAAAACAAAACAAAACATGATATACTATAATGTAATGAGTTGGTTCCCTATGGCTGGATAAGTGACCCTGACTTGTGCTCTACTGAGCTTCTAAAATAATGAACTTGGAACATGATATGAAAATAATTAAAGGGTGTCACAGTCTCTCGGCAGCATTTTTTCCAAACATATTATTGCAGGCATTAGTAGTTGTCTTAGAGCACAATTAGCAGGATTGTGCTGCAAAAAAAATCACCCAATCAACAGGTATCTGAAAAGGTGCTCAATATCACTAATCATCGGGGAAACGCAAATCAAAACCACAATGAGCTATCACCTCATACTTGTCAAAATGGCTAGAATCTAAAAGACAAAAAATAGTAAGTGTTGATGAGGATGTGGACAAGAGGGGACACTTGTGTATTGTTGGTAGGAATACAAATTGGTGTAGCCACTGTGGGAAACAGGATAAAAGGTCCTCAAAAAATTAAAAATTGAAATATCATATGATCCGGCAATTCTACTTCTGGGTATTTATCCAAAGGAAATGGAAACACTAAATCAAAAAGATATATGAATCTGTATATTCACTGCAGCATTATTTACGATACCAAGGCAAGGAAGCAACCTGTGTCCATCAATGAGTGAATGGATAAAGAAAATATGTCTGTATGGGGTGCCTGGGTGGCTTAGTCGGTTAAGTGCCTGACTTTGGCTCAGGTCATGATCTCATGGTTCATGGGTTTGAGCCCTGTGTTCGTCTCTGTCCTGAAAGCTCAGAGCCTGGAGCCTGCTTCAGATTCTGTGTCTCCTTCTCTCTCTGCCCCTCCCCCACTTGCACTCTGTGTCTCTCTCAAAAATAAACATTTTAAAAAAAGAAAAAAAGAAAAAAAGAATATGTGTTTCATATTATACCTATATAATCATGTAATTATATATAATTATATGTATTATATATAATTATATATTGCATATAATTATATATATAATTATATGTATATAAAATTCAGTCATTAAAAAGACATTGTTGTCATTTACAACATGGAGGGAACTTGAGGACATTATGCTAAGTGAAATAAGTCAGAGAAAGACAAATACCATATCATCTCACTTACATGTAGAATCTAAAAATTAAAAACATACAAAAATCTCCAAACTCATAGAGAACAGAATGCTGCTTGTCAGAGGGGGTAAGGAGTAGGCAAATGGGTTAAGGGGTCAAAAAGTACATGCTTCCAGTTATAAAATAAATAAATCACGGGATGTAATGCACAGCATGGTGACTATAGCTAATAATACTGTATTATATATAACTTTTAAGATACCATCACAAGAAAAAATTGTAGCTATGTGTGGTGATGGCTGTTAACTAGATATATCGTGGTGATCATCTTGCAATATACACAGATATCAAATCATTATGTTCTATAACTGAAACTAATGTTATATGTCAATTATATGTTCATAAAAAATTTTAAGTGATTATCTTATACCATTTTAGAAAGATGACTTGTATATTTTATGATTATCAGAGGCATTTATAAGAAATAACCTAAATTTCACTAACGTTCATGAAATAAGATTTAGTTTTGTTTACAGGGCTTAAATGATTTTGTTTCCTTAGGGAATTTTCAAGTTTGGTCTCCAGTTTGCATTTTATTTTAATAATAGGAAAGAAGGCATGAACAAAGACTCCATGTCAGAAGGCCCTTGATATGCATGTGGAGCAGAAGGTGGGCTGAGATAGTCAAAGCCATAGTTTCCAAACATAATTACTAAATATTTACTTTCAAATAAAATTGCATTTATAACCCAAATAATATAAAATAGATAAGTGGTACTTTATAATTTAAATGTCTTTTTTTTTTATTTTAGTTGCATAATATTTTTCTGTTATAAATGAAATCAATGATGATAATAAGGCTCTTTTGATGAACAAAAAGTTTGCAACCATGGATTAATGTCTGATTGTTTTCTTATTTTTTTTTTTCTATTTGGGTGCACAATACTAAGAAAATTCTGATTTGTATTGCAGCTTGCCCTAAAATCCCTAAAATCTGCTTCCATTAAAGTCGATCAGAGGTGCCTAGGTGGCTTGGTTGGTTAGGTGTCTGACTCTGGATTCTGGCTCAGGCAGGTCATGATGGCAGGGTTGGTGAGATCAACCTCTGAGTCAGGATTCTCTCTCTCCCTCTCTCTCTGTCCACCCCCCCTCCCCCCAATAAATAAATACACTTAAAAAATATCAGAAGCTTGAAAGAAAAGTAGCAGAAAGTGTTTGCTTCAATAGTCAGTCACTAATAATATTGATTGCTTTTGTTTATACATACAAATATCAGACATGAAGTAACCAAAATTGAAAACAACTTCAAATGCTGTCTATCGTACATTACCATGAAGTGTTTTAGGTGCTCTTGTTGAACAACTGCTATGCTGTAATGAGAAATAATGCTAGGCAGTAGATCCATCCAAGCAGGGCATCCAATTATTATACAGCTATACAAGTTTAAGTGATTTAACATGCAGAAGTGAAAATGATAAAAAGATAAGTACAGAGCGTCTTTTTATTTTTATTTTTTTTAAGAGAGAGAGCGCGAGCAGGAGGGGCAAAAGTCAGAGAATCTTAAGCAGGCTCCATGCTCAGCACAGACCCCGAGATCTCAAGACCCTGAGATCAAGACCTGAGCCAGAGGCCAAGACCTGAGCCAGAAATCAAAGCCTGCTGCTAACCACATGACCCACCCACGCGCCCTTCAACCTTAATCACTGATTTATTCTGCAAGTTGAAGCACAGGAATTCAGAAGAGAAAGAAACATTATTCCCAACTGCATAATCTGGTAACCTTCAGTATGTTAAAATCAGAGAAACATCACAATTGAGTGTACATGCAATTGTTTTGTTAGAATTGATAGGGTAGTTCAACTATAATTTAAGATTTAATATCAAAATCTGGAGCCTGCTTCGGATTCTGTCTTCTTCACTCTCTGGACCTCCCCCACTCATGCTCACTCGCGCGTTCTCTCTCTCAAAAAATAAATAAACTTAAAAAAAATATATATAATGTTTGTGGAACCTCTGAAGTACTTCAGTGAAGCCGTTAAGGTTATATGGTTTTCTAAGCCTTGATTAGAGAGATCTTGGCTATAAGAACTTGAACTTGAACCTGCAGTCTATGAGGATTCTTGAAAAGTTTAGGAGAGCTTGTGCAAAGACCAGATGTGTATTTGACATGATCATTTAAGAGGTGGTGAACTCTGAGAGAGAAAGGAAATTCATTTAGGAAGCAACTCCAATCAAGCAGATGAGAGAAATGGACACTCAAGTGTCCTCAAGTCCTGAGCTTGGGCAGAATGAGTGAAACTTGGGTGTCAGGGTCAAAGACAGTTTATAAAACAGGGAAGCATAAAGATAAAAGCAATCTATACTACCATCTAGTCCAGGGTTTGAATCCTGCCTGATGTATTCTAGTTTATGAAAATACAGAAAGCATCACAAAGTATAATCCTCTCGCAAACAGATACTGAAAACTGCAAATGCAAACAGATACTGAAAACTGCAAACAGAATCTGGTCTGGACATGATCTTACATCTTGCTATTCTGTGCCTCTTTTTAAACTATTAACCACAAGAGCCCCCATGGTTAGAGAATAGCAGAGCTGAGATCTGAACCCAGGCAGCCTAGCTACATACAGGGTCCATGTTCTTTACCATTTGCTATCAACATTTGATTCTGAGGTTGTGTGAATTCATCCTGTGGAAGTGAAGAGGCAAATACCAAATAGATTGAAATATAAAGGTATTGTGCTGGGAGAAAGGAAAACCAGAAGAGATAATCTCCCTTGTATGCCAGGTTAAGACGCTTGAACTTTGTATCTTAGAAACATGGAGAGGTTTTTTTGTTTTTGTTTTCTTTTGAGAAAGAGTGGGAGGGTCAGAGAGAGAGCCACGCAGGCTACTTACTGCCAGTACAGAGCCTGACGTAGGGCTCAAACCCACAAACCATGAGAACATGACCTGACCTGAAACCAAGAGCTGACTGCTTAACAGACTGAGTCACCCCAGCACCCCACACCACTGAGAGGGTTTAAGCAGAAATAATACATCCAGACTTGAAATTATACAAAATTGCTCTGGTGTGTTTTGCTTCTTTAAATTTCTTTAGCACCTGAACATATTTTTCTTTTTCATTTCCGGAATTGAACTTTCTCCAAACATCTTGTGCATTTACTTTACTGCCACCCACTCTACACTGCAAGTAAAATTTAATTCATTTTTTATCCATCAAATAAATATTAAAATTTTTTTTTGTATTTATTTATTTTTGAGAGACAGAGTGAGACAAAGTGAGAGTGGGGGAGGGGCAGAGAGACAGGGAGATACAGGATTGGAAACAGGGTCCAGGCTCTCAGCTGTCAGCACCGAGCCTGACACCGGGCTCAAACCCACAGACTGTGAGATCATGACCTGAGCTGAAGTCGGACGCTCAACCGACTGAGCCACCCAGGCGCCCCCATCAAATAAATATTAGGAGCACATTAGTTAATACAATGCACTGTTTCCAAAAAATCTATGAAAATAACACATAAAAGAAGTAAATTAAGAGATACTTTCCATTATAAAATAATACATTTACATATTTATGTAAAATTTCAAATTTATGTCTTTCAAATACATTAGAGGAAAATATCTGAAGGAATTTGTTTCTCATATTAACAAACCATTGTATAAAATGGAGCATGCATACATTTTTTTACTGATTCAAATGATCTAGTTAAGAACTATTACTAGTTAAACCAAACAACCTTTGGAAAACAAGTTTCCAGATGCCCCTGTTTATCAATGTGGAGGAGTAAATGAATACTCTATCAGCTGTGAGGGCAGGATGTCCTATATCTCAGTAATGAGAGATGATACTAATAAATAGTATTTTAGGTTAATTTAAGCAAAAATCCCTCAAGCAGGGATGCCTGGGTGGCTTGTTGGTTAAGTGTCCAACTCTTGATTTTGACTCAGTCATGATCTCACAGTTTGGGGGATCCAGCCCCACACTGGGCTCTGGACTGAGGGCATAGAGCCTGCTTGGGATTCTCTCTCTCTCTGTCTCTCAAATTAAATAAATAAACTTCAAAAAAAATCTTTAAAAATCCCTCAAGCAGAGAATGACAATTTAGAAAGTTTACAATCTAACTTTGACAAATTGCATTCATTTGATAGAAAGGGGATATGCAGTATATATATGTATGTAAACATACACACAAATGAATGTATGTATGCACATATATATAAAACATAACATATGATATACATATATACACACATACATAAAATAACATAATACAAAAGAAACTTTCCTATTGCCTCTCTGGAATCAGACCTTTTGTTTAAAAGCTTTGAATTCAGAAAATGGGGCACCTGGGTGGCTCAGTTTGTTGGGCGACCGACTTCAGCTCAGGTCACGATCTCACAGTTTGTGGGTTCAAGCCCTGTGTCGGGCTCAGAGACTGGAGCCTACTTCAGATTCTGTGTCTTCGCCTCTCTCTGCCCCTCCCCTGCTCACGCTCTGTGTCTGTCTCTCAATAATAAATAAACGTTAAATAAAATAAAAAATAAAAGCTTTGAATTCAATTCAATTCTCTCAACTTTTGGGGCACCTGGGCGGCTCAGCTGGTTAAATGTCAGACTTCAGCTCAGGTCACAGTCTCCCAGTTCTGTGAGTTTGAGTCCCGTGTCTGGCTTTACGTTGACAGCGTGAAGCCTGCTCCAGATTCTCTGTCTCCCTCTCTCTGCCCCTCCCCACTGTGTGCACTAGCTCCCTCTCTCTCAAAAAATAAACATTAAAAAAAAAAAATCTCAACTTTCAAGAATGTGTAAATTAAGCTGTACAATATTACACAAAGAATAGTTTCCAGAATATATTAGCCACAAACTGTCCTCCAAAGCAAGAGGGAACTATTCTCATAATTCAGAAAAATTCAGATATTAAAAAAAAAAAAAATTGGGTTTTACACAGGCTAAAACTGAAATGACTTTGGAACCAGGAGGGAAATCTGTATAGAAGAACTTTTCTATAATTTGTTCAAATTCAAGAAACTCATACTTTAAAAAGGATAAAACACAACCATAGAGCTGTAAAAAAAATAGTACAGTGTCTTTTTTTTTTTTTCAACATTTTTTATTTATTTTTGGGACAGAGAGAGACAGAGCATGAACGGGGGAGGGGCAGAGAGAGAGGGAGACACAGAATCTGAAACAGGCTCCAGGCTCCGAGCCATCAGCCCAGAGCCTGACGCGGGGCTCGAACTCACGGACCGCGAGATCGTGACCTGGCTGAAGTCGGACGCTTAACCGACTGCGCCACCCAGGCGCCCCTAAAAATAGTACAGTGTCTTGACCATAGAGTAATGAGGCTGATTTTTTTTCCCACAAGAATTAAAGTCACATGGAGTACAAGCCTGAAATGTGTGTCTTCTCTTCAGTCAGAAGCAACAGAGTGAGACCAGCCAAGAAGAGTGAGTCATATGACCACAGTTAGACAAAGTTGTCAAAGTTGTTTTCCATTTCATATGTCCTCTGGAAGGGCAAAAGTGGAAAAGCAGACCCAATTGTGAATGTTAGCTTTTCCACATTCAATAAGCTACAGGACAGCTGCTATATGCTGATTAGGGAGTAGTAATGGTACTTAAGTTCTAATACCTGAATTTCCCCTCTATTCAACTTCTTAAAATATGTTGAAAACATAGAGCATTACTAACGTAATTTCTCCTAATGTAATTGGATAGTCTAACTTGGCATCCTGTTCTCTCACTGATTTTGATTAAAATAATAATATTCATAAGGAAAAAAAGAGTTAAAAGAATACCATGAAAGGGCAAATGCTTTTATGGACAGACTTGAAACTGTTTGGTTGATTGCATTAAGTGTGCTTGCTAAAGAAGCTAAGGTCTCATTTAATTTCCTTGCGTGCTTTGCTTTGGTTCAAAAGAGCCATAAGCCCAGGATTTGGTCAGCACTTAAAACGTTTACTGAGTTTCCACTTGGTCCTTCCAGTCTGCTAAACGCATAGATGGTTCTATAAATATCTTGGGGCGCCTGGGTGGCTCAGTCGGTTGAGCGTCCGACTTCGGCTCAGGTCATGATTTAGCAGGCTGTGAGTTCGAGCCCCGCGTCCGCTCTGTGGTGACAGCTCATAGCCTGGAGCCTGCTTTGGGTTCTGTGTCTCCCTCTCTCTCTCTCTCTAACCCCTCCCCTGCTCATACTCTGTCTCTGTCAAAAATAAACAAACATTTAAAAAAATTAAAAAAAAAAAAGAAGAAATCAGACTTGGCTCATGTCCTCAAGGGGTTGGTCAAAAGATAAGGCTTTAAGAGAATGTATGTACCATACCAATCCACAACTTGAATAATGCCTAACATTTAATTGTTCCGTGTTTATAACGGGGCCAGAAGCTTTGAATGATTAATCTCATGTAAACCTTATGACAATTCTGACATTTAAGATTTTCAGGTAAGGACACTTAGGCCTAGATAAGTTATGTAACCTAAGGACAGTCAAAAGGATATACACCTGAATGTTTGCATCTGTTGAGTAATCTCTGGAGTTTCTGGGACTCTAGTGCCAGAAAGATCTTGCAAAATACAGACTTGGATGATGGGAGAAGGGAAAGAAGGAAGAGAAGGCCCTAGAGGCCCAGTCCTAACCTTGTCTCTTGTCCACAGGCAATCTTGACCAGGCTTTCCTGGTCACACCTAATGGCATTTGGCTTGTGGCAGATTCTTACTGCAAACCTGCTCTACTCAAGTCAGGGCCAAGGGTGGAGAGAGGGGACTGATACACGGACGAAATGAAAGCTGTCCGGGAGGGAGAACAGATGTAAGGGACCTCGAGGGGGTATCCCTTTGCAGCCCACACACGTGCCGGACACTGACTTGGAAAAGCAACAGGCTTCGAGAGAGACCCTGATTTGCCCCAATGCTAGGCCAACAATTACCAAAGACTTTGGCGAAGGCCGACTCCCACGCCCCCTCAAAGCTAACAGGCCGACAAGGGGCTGCCTAGGCAAGTGCGTGCCTGGGGCACAGCTGCCCGGAACGCGCCGGCGCTGGGAAAAGACTCCGGGAGAGAAAGACTGGGGTACTTCCCCCGCGACCCGCGCTAGCAACGCAGGCTTACGCTCCCGGCCTGGCCCCTCCCAGCCTCGCGTCTCTATAAACTTGCAGCCTCAGAGGGCACGGGAGGCAGGAGGACGTCAGCGACGCGCGGTCGAGCCTCCAGCCCGCCCCTCGCGCGCCTCTCGCTCCCTTCCCGTTGACGCTGCGACGGTCCGGCAGCGCTCCGACACATTCACGCGCGCGCTGCCGATCGCCGTCTCCACCCAGCCCAGCCCCGAACATGGCGGCTCTCAAACGTCTCTCCGCCTGGCCCTGGCTCTGCGCCTCCACCTGCCGCTCCGGCGGCGTCTGGTCCAAGGTAAAGTGCAAGCGAAGAAGGCCACGCTCCGCCAGAGAGCAGACGAAACCCCGCGTGTGCCCGTGTCCTCTCCCCTGCCCGCACCCACGCTGTCCAACCTACAAGTTAGCATCCGTGGCGCCGGGTCCAGAGGCAGCGAGACGCACCGACGCCTGCCTTGCCTCGCTGCTCCTTCGGGTGGCTGCCTTTGCGCGGTTCTGCAGCCGATTCCCCGAGCCAGGCGAGACCAGGCGTAGAGGCGCGCCAAGGGGCTGCAAGCGGGCGGGACGGCGTTTGGCAGCGGCGAGACGCCCTTCAGGGCACAATTGCGTCCTCAGGGGGGCACCGGGAGGGCGCGCGTGTCTACGGCGGGGTAGGGGTGACGGCAGCAGCAGGGGGCAGGTTTGCACCCCGCACTGGGATTTGAGGGCTGGGGGGCCTCTAGGGGCCCAGAACCCAGGGCTGGTTAGCCACGGAACGGCATGAGTTGGCCGCTGAGGGGGCGGATGCCGGGTGCCTTGGAGGTGGAATGCCGTCCCCTCCCTGTCTTCCCTTTTTTGGCTGCGCCGCACAGCACCGCGGCGGTGGGAAAGGGAACCCGGACTGGAGCGCACGCCTGGGCATCTTCCCTATCCAGCGGAGAAGCCTGTAGCGCTCCGGCCCGCCGTGGCTCGCGCGCGGTCTTGGGGCGCCGGCATCCTCGTTGGAGGATTTCCGTTTTCAAACCCTTAGAAAATCTTGTTCCGCCCTTGCTGCCAATTCGCCAACAAGTGGTATCCTGAGACACTCTTCGCGGCGATTGTTAGTTGATAGGTTTTTTGTTTTGTTTTGTTTTGTTTTGTTTTGTTTTTGCCTTGCTCTGTCCCTAAATGTAGCCCAAGCTCAGCTGGAATTCGTGTTCCGAGTTCCCTGAGGCCAGTACTGGCCCAGAAGTGAGTGGAGTGTAGCTCATCTCCGCTACCATGGTAACCGCGGAACCTCTTCCTTGCAAGAGAACAACAACAAAAAGGGACCTTTTTAACTTAGTAGCGTAGTAAATGATAGTTTTGTACTTGAAAAACATACCTTGCACACGGTGTACTCACAGACTGCCCCGCCCCATTACTGTTTCCCGCATCGAGTCTCTTGACAACAGTGAACTCAGGGGCCACTAAACCTCTTAGGTAAATGCTAGGGGGTGATGTAGAACTGGAACATTTTACTCATAAATGCCTCTTAGGAAAGGAAGCTTTTTGGTAATTGCAGGTAGCTCTGGGTTTATAAAGCATTATTAGAAGGGCACTTGACTAACCTTCAGTCACATTGTTGCAGGTGCTTTTGAAACTAATGCATGCCAGGACACTGTGATACCCTGCCTGGAGGTTAAAAACATTTGCTCTTTTGCCAGTTACTTATTTGCCTAAGTGTAAATTTACTCACTTTCCATATTTAGGTATAGCATTAAACCACTTCTGAAGCCCAGCAAACCTCTTCTCAGGTGGCAGTTACAAATTAGAGGTTTTGTGGGGCGCCTGGGTGGCTAAGGCAGTTAAGCCTCCTACTCTTGTCTCTTGATTTTATTTTAAATTTTAACGTTTATTTATTTTTGAGACAGAGACAGAGCATGAGCAGTGGAGGAGAGGAGAGAGAGAGAGAGAGGGAGACACATAATCCAGAGCAAGATCCAGGCTCTGAGCTATCCGCACAGAGCCCCATATGGGGCTTGAACTCATGGACCGAGATCATGACCTGAGCAGAAGTCAGACAGACACTCAACCAACTGAGCCACCCAGGTGCCTCTCTTGTCTCTTGATTTTAGCTCAGTGTCATGGTATCGGGATTGCCCCTCCCCTTTCCTTGGGCTCCGTGCTGACAAATCAGAGCTTGCTTGGAATTCTCTGTGCCTCTCCCCCTGCTCCTGCTCAGGCTGTCTCACTCTCAAAATAAACCAACATTAAAAAAAAAAAAATTAGAGGCTGTACCTCATTAAAAGTTCATATGAGGGTCCAAAGTTTCTTCCTTTCCAGTTTGATTGTCATAGATCCAAGTGCCTGCATGCAGGTGTTTCTTCAGGCTTGGCACTTGGCATTACGATTATTTAGTTCTTGAATTCTCATCTCTAACTTCCCTTAAACTTTAACACTTGGGTGCTTGTTTAACTTTTCAAATGTATACGTTGACTGCTTAACAAGATGAAAGTTTCTGGTTGTCAGGAACAATATCATATACCTTATTGTCCAACACTTTTTAAAAAAATTTTTAAATGTTTTATTTTTGAGAGAGAGAAAGAGCATGAGCCGGGAAGGGCAGAAGAGGGGGACAGAGGATCCAAAGTGAGCTCTGCAATGACAGCAGGGAGGCCCGATGTGGGGCTCGAACCCACCAACGCAAGATCATGACCTGAGTTGAAGTCAGTCGCTCACCTGATATGACCACACAGGCACCCTCCATCCCTTTCAACATTACATACTATCAGGCATAGTATAGACACTCAATACATGTTGAATATATGGTTGAAAGAACTCTGTGGACAAACAGAAATAGTAACCTTGAGAACTTTTTTGTTGAACATAACCAACAGCCCAAATGAGATGGTGTGTGTGTTGTGTGTGTGTTTGGCAAGTCTCTCAAACTTGAGTGAGCCTCAGGAGTGCCTGGAGGCTTTATATCAGAGAGGTTGCAGGGTCCAGCCGGGTGGGTGGGGCTTGAAGCACACTTTGCATAAATGAGTTCCCAGGTGATATTGATGCTTTGGGTCTGAGGACTACATTTCAGAGCCATTGGCATGGACTTAGATTTGAATAGACTATCTGAAGTTATCTTTCTTCTCCATTACTATTTTAGAGGGAGCATTTAATACTATTTTCCATTTACTGGGGAAAATTATTACTAGAAAAAGGTCCTCAAACTACCATTAATACTTTATTTACCTTTCTTTCTTGAACTTATTTTTTCCCATATCTCCCTTCAATTCCATTCTCCCCTGAGCTGCAGTCCTGGTACAACTTACTGGTCAACTCCACCTGGATGCCACTTAGTGCTTCAAGCTCTTTCTGACCCAAAATGACCCAGCCACAAAGTGGCTTTTTCCTCCCTTGTTTTGTTTTCATTATGGCTAACCGTACCGGTATCCATCCAGTGTGTAAGCTAGAAGTCTTGGTATCCTTCTTTCCTCCCCTCTTCCCTCCACCTCCAGTTGATAAGCGATGCCATGTGTGTACCTTTCCTGAAATTTCTGCGGGTCTGTCCTTGGTACTCTTTCCCAGCAACCATCTATTCCTTATAGCTCCCTGATTGGATATTACAGTTGTATTTAAGTTTTTGTAATTATTTAATGACTATTAGCCTGAGTAGTTTTTAAGTTTCATCTGTGCAGGGACTATGCCAGAGTGTTTTCTTTTTCTTTTTTTTTTTTTTTTTAAGATTTATTTATTTTGAGAGAAAGAGCATGGGGGAGGGGCAGAGGGAGGGAGAGAGAGACAGTCCCAAGCAGGCTCCATACTGTCATCTCAGAGCCCAATGTGGGGCTTAAACCCATGAACCATGAGATAATGACCTGAGCCAAAACCAAGAGCCAGGTGCTTACTCAACTGAGCCACCCAGGTGCCCCCTGAGTAGTTTTCTGTTTAATCCTGTATTCCAGTATTTAGTATGTTTGATGCAAAATGGATATTTTTTTGATCAAATGGGTGAATGAAACAATGATTTCCTCTGCCACTTTCATGTCTCAGGCTTTCATAGGAGTTGTGACATCTCTGTTTCAAAAGCTTTGCTGTCCCTTCCTCATTGAAGGATGAAGTTGAAATTCTAGTATGGTCCTTAAAGCCTTCCACAACCTGTCTCAGTCTCCTTTTCTAGCCTTATCTTCACAAACTTCTCTCCATGGGACCTGATCCCACATGTCCTTGAGCAAACACAGTGAGAGCCTTATATCTCCATGCCTTTACTCCTGCTTCTTCTCTTTCTGGATTCCCCATCCTCATTAGTATTTTAACTCTTGGCAAGCTCCTCGTGCTTTCTGATCTACCGGGCAGAATGCATCACTCCTTCACCTGTGCTCCTTTAAAGTGCTGGGCATCAATCCATCATTGGAATAGAACATGTATGTTCCCTCAGAAACAGTATGCTCCTGCTTTAGAGAATTGCCTAGTGTCAGTAATTCCCTGTGAGCTCCTTGCAAGTTATTTATTCATGTTATAAGTGTGTAACTGGTAGTGTTTAGTTTAAGGTGAACATTCTACCTTTTGACAGATACTTGTCCCGTAATGGACCATCATCAAAGCATTTCACACTAAACGCACTAAAGCATTTCAACACGTCATCACCTCTGCTTGGCCGTGGTACTCTATGCTCCTTGCCAAGTGTGTGTGTTTAGCTACCCACGTATTACTGTCTTTTCCTCCCAAGAGGGTCCTCTTCATCTCTCTCCATATGACTTCTGTTCCCCACTTCTGTGGATCAAACTTTCATACTGAAGTGGGCAGTATCAGTCTTCCTGTGTCCTGATTTATTTAACTGTAAGGTGACAAGGTCAGTATCACCTGGGTGTACAGTTCCATATCATTAAGATAAGATAATTTAAAGATAAAAAAGCAATATGCTGTGTTGAGTTTCCCTTAAAGGACTTCAAAATGAAGTGCATTTTTTTGAAGTTCTGGAGCATTGAATGACAAGAAAAAAAGAAATTTAGGCACAAGAAGTAATGGTGGAAGTGGTAAGAAAGGAAGGAGATTCTGAGTTGGGAAGCCATGAGATGAAATTTAGGCTCAACTGTGAAATCGGTTTTCAGATTCTAAATGCAAGAATTTGAACCAGAGGACAAAGAGTAAAGATGGAGAGGATTTTAAAAAGAGAAATAGATTAAATAGAAAAAAATTTGTAGTGTAAGAATTTTGATTATTTCTTGCACTTCAGTACTTTGATCTTTTGCGGTACAGTCATTTTTATTTCCTTCCTCCAGTAGCAATAGCAGAAACTAGTGGCAACATAAAGTGAAATTTTGCAGAAGGTGGGAGAGTGGAAAAGCAAAATGAAATACACTAGGTGAATATTAAAGAAGACCTTGGTGAAAAAAATTATCCTCAGAATAAATAGATGTTGAAGCTGAACAGTTCATCACTCTTTGTTCTTTTGGTAACCTCTGCAAACTTGAAGGCTATTAGCAGATGGTACTTGGGTCTTTTTACCTCATTGTTCTAGCATTTTAGAAGACATGTCAATTTATGAGCAGCATAGAGCTTCACTTTGAATTCAGTTACCTAAGAAAAAAGGCACCTCTCCTGCTTAGTCTTAGAGGGTGTTAGCAGTGATGCTCCTTGACTCCCAAAGGCTGGGGTATGGGAGAGAATGTGGGCAGGGAGAAAGCCTGTTCAGAAAACAAACCCAGAGGCTTTCCCTAGGATGCTGCTTCCCCCCCACCCCCACCCCCCCAGACTTGAAGCCTTAAAGATACACAGGAAACATTCTGGTGCAACTGGTTTCAGACACCGTGCTTCCTCTTTGCCTCCCTACCTGCATGCATGCTTCTAGCTTGCCTGGTAATCTGAATACTTAGAATGGCAAATTTGACTACAAATAAAATAAACGTGTTCAAATAATCTTAAAGCTAGGACCCATTTTTCAAACTCTCAACAAAAATGGTGTGGATTAATTTGCTCTAGCATGGGTCATGCTAAAAAAATTCTTTGTCAAATCAGTAATATGTACATACATGTGTGTATGAGTAGGGTACAGCAGGAAGGTTAAAAATGAAAACTGGGGTGCCCGGGTGGCTCAGTCGGCTAAGCGTCTGACTTCAGCTCAGGTCACGATCTCATGACGGTTCATGAGTTCGAGCCCTGCGTCGGGCTCTGTGCTGACAGCTCAGAGCCTGGAGCCTACTTCAGATTCTGTGTTTCCCTCTCTCTCTCTCTGCCCCACCCCTCCAGGCTCCCCCCCCAATCTCTCTTTCAAAAATAGATAAACTTAAAAAAAATTTTTAAGTGAGAACTAAACTCCAATCAATGACAAGTTAATCTTCTCCAAAAGAAGCAAACATCCCCAGGGTATCTTCTGAAGTCCAAGCCCAGGGCTGAGGCCAGGGCTGAGTGTTTCTGCTATACCATTACTTAATCCTCACTGTATCCTTGAGAAACAACTGTTATCCTTTTGTAAATTTAACATCCCCCCCCCCCCCCGATTTTGCAATTTTCTCAGTGTCATGCAATTGTGGTTGAACTGGAATTTGAAACAAAGGTATTTTTGACCCCGGGATTACTGGAGTGTGACCCATTAAGCCACGCTATTGATTTCTCAGCAAGTAGATAACAACGGTCAATATAACAGATAGCAAAAGTCAACAAACATTCACCGAATGCGTGAAAAATGAAAAAAACAAAGTTGGACATAAATTCTTAAGTATATTGAGCCATTCTCCCATTCCCTGCAAACACTGAGCATCTATTTGTGTTTAGCTTTTCATTATCTGGATAAATGTGAAACACTTGAGTCTTTTCTAAAATACTTCTGAGGTATTTTTTTTCAAGGTGTGGGGCAAGTGTTTCAATAATTTCTGACTAATGAAGATACTAGTTTTCAGCTGAAACAGAGGAACAGAAGACCTGTCAAGTCTGTTTATGCTTTTGTTTCTCCTTGTGAACCCCAAAAGTGTCCTGGATGTAGGAGAAATGAGTTTTCTTTTGACTTCCTCTCTACAGGATTCATGTTTCTTAGTCTATAGATAAGTAGTTCAGGGTGATCTCTCCCCTAGACTGCTTAGGTGTAGATGAATTCTTTTATTTTCTTCCTCCTCCTCCTGCTGAGGCCCTGACTCTTCACCAGCACCCCCACTTTTTTTTTTTTTTTTTTTTTTGGTAAGAGATAGGATTAGCATTAATTTATATATTTCATGTTTTTACACATTTCCCCCAATTTTACTGAGATATAATGGACAAACGACACTAAGTTTAAGGTGTACAGAGCAATGACTTGACTTGTCCTTCACTGTTTAGTGAAGATAATGACAGTAGAGTTCCTCGTGAAAAAATAGGGTATTCATAACGATTTGTTGTCTCTAAATAATGAAATAGAGTAAGATTAGGGCATTTCAAAAACAGGGAAAGGAGCATATTGTGGTAGAAGGACTCTGTGATGGAAGGCCAAAACCTGGGATCTGGTCTTGCTGTAACACAGTGTTGGGTATGTTACAATTACAAAATCTTACTCAGCTTCAGAAACTTGACCTGTAAATAGAATTGGTGGGACTAGAATACCTGTGTATTTTTCTTTTTTCTATTTTCAAGGAGACATTCTTAACTTTATTTCGTGATTCATCTGTTGGCCTCTTTATTGAGGCTATTGAACTTTTAATTTCCAGGATTTAAAAAAAAATATTCGGTGTTCAAATAGAATCCAATAAATCCTTGCTACTGAGGATGGGACAGAGAAGTAAGCTGTCTGCAGCTCAGCCTATTTCCTTTCTAGCTCTGCCTCCTTTTATTTTTGGCATTTGGGTGGTGTGCCAGGTTGTACCCCCTGTGTTTGCCTGACCTGGACGAAGGTTGAATTTAAAGGGACAAAAGTCGGGGCGCCTGGGTGGCTCAGTCGGTTAAGCGGCTGACTTCGGCTCAGGTCACAATCTCACGGTCCGTGAGTTCGAGCCCTGCGTCAGGCTCTGTGCTGACCACTTGGAGCCTGGAGCCTGTTTCAAATTCTGTGTCTCCCTCTCTCTGACCCTCCCCCATTCATGCTCTGTCTTTCTCTGTCTCAAAAATAAATAAACATTAAAAAAAATAAAAAAAAAAAATAAAGGGACAAAAGTCATCTGTGTAACCTTTGCAGATCTTATTTGGCTTTCAGTATAGTTCTCTTAAAGGCAATAGGCTTTTGTAGTAATTGACACTTTTTATGAAAGAAGTTTATAGAGGAAGAAAAGAATGCTAGAAACTTACTAATGCCATTACCTTGACCCCATAGGTCGTCTGTCAAAGACTGGTAAGGCAGTGTGTGTGAGTTTACAACACTTACAGACCTTTTAACATGGCAGCATATGAGGAGTCAAGAGCCATGCTCTTTACTCCTTCTCTTTTTAGGTTGAATGCATAATAAGAAGTAAAGGATAAGTGACATTGATTATGAATGATTACAACACAGTGAACTCTGATTTTCTCCTGTCCATATTGTGTATGAAGCATAAAGAGAGAAACCGTTTAAAACTGATTGTGAATATTCACTAGATAACCCGTTTTGCACCGAATAGGTCACTGTGGTAAGACTAGGCACGCCTCCCTCATAGGTCATAGTCTCTTATTTTTTGAAGCATCTATAAACTCCAAGCACCATAGGGGGATGGATCTTTTTGTGTGCTGGTCATTACTTGTCCTCTTAGGAGGCATTCGCTGACCTAAGACTGGGTCAGGGCCCAACTACGTATTTGTATATGGGTTATACCATACCTGATCTCCAGGGCAGCAGTCATGTCTTAGCATTTACTGGATGGAAGTAAGCACCATAGTAGTTGGCACATAGTAAGCTCTCAATGAATATTTGTTGACCGAATGGAAGGTTAGCTCACTATCAGAAACTGATGCTTGATGACATCATTATTGTGAATCTGAGTCCCAGTGTATGGGCTATCAACTTTCAGTGTTTTGGGTGGCCACAAATGACACAGAATTTTCCTTTATATAATGGAATGTATCCATCATGATCACAAGGGAAGTCCGTTGATAGTGTGTGGATAGGGTATGTCCTTTCTACTCTTAGAGTGAATTATTTGCAGCCCCACTCTTTCAAAGAGCAGATAGTGAAATTATCATTGCATATATAAAAAGTGAATGTATATGCAAAGATATGTCTAAATGATTATTCACTTAAAAATCTTTAAAAATATTTTAGGGATGTGTTGGCTACTTTTCAACCAGTACACATCGCCATACCAAATTTTATACAGATCCAGTGGAAGCTGTAAAAGACATCCCTGATGGTGCAACGATTCTGGTTGGTGGTGAGTAATTGTATTGTTTTCCTTTTTGTGATGGTAACATTCTTAAGTTTTTAGCAAAGCAGGGAAATCAAAGTGGCAAAGCTATGTAGATTAAAAATGCCAATTATTTTATTATTAATTCATTATTTTATTTTTATTCATAATTCAGCATGTTATGTAATTATTAAAGGTTTATTAAGTCATAGTACTTAATGTACGTTTTATTTCTTTTTGTGTTTCTTTTTCTATTATTTTGAAAAGCTGAAGCTTAAAATGGATGTCTTATTAGTAGCTTTGAAAACATTCCTAGATCCTTTGGAATTCTGTTTAACTTAAAACATCTGCATTAGGGGCGCCTGGGTGGCGCAGTCGGTTAAGCGTCCGACTTCAGCCAGGTCACGATCTCGCGGTCCGGTCCGTGAGTTCGAGCCCCGCGTCAGGCTCTGGGCTGATGGCTCGGAGCCTGGAGCCTGTTTCCGATTCTGTGTCTCCCTCTCTCTCTGCCCCTCCCCCATTCATGCTCTGTCTCTCTCTGTCCCAAAAATAAATTAAAAAAAAAAAAAAAAGTTGAAAAAAAAAAAACAAACATCTGCATTGATCTCATCATCCCTTAGCTAGCCACTCCTTTGGTTATTCCTCATTTTAGGAGATAGAAAGCATAAATGCACCTATCTATTATTGAGGCCTCTGAGTTCTATTGCTTCACCTTGCTTGGAATGTCTTTTAGAACCACGGTCTCACACTCATTAAACTTGCTGCCTGATTCTTGTGATTTTTTTTTTTTTTTTTTTTTAATTTCTAGGCCTTGGTTGTAGTCTAGCCTTATTTTTAGGGCTGCTCTTCATTCATTCATCCATTCAACTGATCAGTCATTGAATGTCCATTTTAAACCTAATACTATTTGACAAATTGTGGAAGATACAAAGAAGTAAAAGTCATTAGGCTTCTGATTCTGCAAAACTCTACTGAAGCATATAAAACAAACATGCTTGAATAAGTAGCTACATAAAGGTTGAATTCTAAACTCTAGATATGCAGTAAAGTATAAGATATGCAATGTGTAACCATCGTGCAGCCATATTAGCAGGTTGCATTTGTCTTTATTCTTAGGGTTCAAAGATTTGACGGTGATGTCTGGTGCTACACAATGGTCCAGAACATTTGGATGCAGCTGTGTAGCCGTTTATTGAGTTGCTGAGATATGTCTATATTTCACTTAGTAGATCTAATAATGTGCTTTGCATTTTTTTTTTTCTTTTTTAAGGGAAAAGAGTAACACGTAGATTTCTCTGAAAGAACATTATCCTCTTCACAAATCATTTGTCTTTTTCACTTACTATAGGTTTTGGGTTATGTGGGATTCCAGAGAACCTTATAGGAGCTTTACTAAAGACTGGAGTAAAAGGGCTGACTGCAGTCAGCAACAATGCAGGGTAAGTGTGCATTTTTAAAACAATTGGCTTGAAACAAATGACAGTTCTCTATAATATTTATACAAAGTTTAAGAATGAAATAAATTTTCCTCATTTTATGAGCAACATGCTCAAGTATCAAAAGATAGTTTTTAACAAGCTCAAGAGTTAGAGGTTACATTTCTTCAAATATTTTTGGTACCATTCTTCATAATCATAAGTAAAGCAGACTTGCATAAATGTGTCTCTTAATCTGATGTGCTTTTATTTTTCTAAATTTCAAATATATTATTAAAGTTAAGATATGTATTTTCAAATTGAATCTTTCATTTTATAATTCAGAGATGTCCCTTTATATCTTGTTATTATAGATCATTCTGTATAGTGGAAGATTTCAAGCGGTTTGAAATATGTTTCAAGTCTTTCCTTTGGTTATACCATATTCTAGATGATATGTAAGGTTATCATTAATCATTAAAAATGTTGCTGGTCTTGGTAGAAGGAGGAGGATACGCAGCCAGCACTTAAGACAGTAGGGTCTCAATCAAAGTGGTCAACAATAAGCCATCACATTTTAATAATGGCATGCACATTAAGATATGTTATGGAGAAAAAAAGTATTTTTATATAAAGCGATAAGTTATCAGTTTTCTTTCAACAGCGAAAGACTTGGAAGAAAAAAACTGAAAAATTAACTAAATTTGCAGTTTAGCCTAGTACCATAAATGCAATTTCGAATAAATTGTACCAATTGTTTAAGACAGGACACAGATCCTACATTTGTGCTCATGTTTTCTTTGCTGAGTTTATTTATGCTCTTGTTTTCATCTAGAAGGTTCTCCCACCTTTTCTCTGCATATCCACATCTTTCCCATTTTTTAGGATCCAACTCAGGTTGTACATCCTCAAAGAAACCTTATCCAATTAAAGAACTTCTCTAGACTTACTGATTTTGCCCCTTTCTGGGTTCCTTTGGAGACTTCTAGCATTTCTTTGTATACTGAATTGTATTTATTCCCTGAGGTATATTACAGACTGATCTTTTGCTTAAAGTAGTTTTTTCTTCCGTACTATGCTGAGCCTGAGGCACAGAGTCACTAAGTGCTGGAACTGGATGGGTTTGTAGAGGTTATCTGTTCTAGTTCCCTCATTTAACAGAGGAAACTCATTTGTAAATAGGGAAGTGACTTGTTCATGATCACTTGATATTTCTTAAACCCGTCCCATGCCCTGTGAACTTACTTTGTACTTATTAAAAATAGTTTTGACTATCAGTACTTTGTTGGGTGTTCCAGCTAGCTCAGTGCTTATAAGAAATGGTATAAATCAGTGTAAATTCTTGATGCAGAGTAAGTACTGATAACCACACAAATCTTGAACATGGAGAAGGCACTTTGCATATCCTCATTGGCAGTTGATTCTCTCAATTAGGTGGGTTTAAATCCTAGAGGCCTATGGCAACGAGAGCTTTGTTTTGGCCCATTAGAGTCAGACAAATAAGGAAAACTTAGCATTGCTCTGTTGGAGAACCAAAGATAGTTTGAAATGTTGAGTAAATGGAGAGAACTTAGAAGTAATAACTTCTCTCTCATTTAGAAAAAGGCTTTTTATGGAAGGATCTGCCCACATTAGAAGTCTTTCAAAGGTCAAGACTCCTGATTGTTTTTATTTTGTTTTTAGTTATGAAAGGGACCTGTTGCCATGAGGTACCACTTACCTCCCTGGGTATGTAGCATTAACTGTTAGTCTTGATGAGATAAACTTTCCCCCTCACGATCACTTAGATGAATCAGTACTTTGATATGGATTGATTAGGAAGGTAGGAAAAATTGAAACCATGCTTTTCATTATTTTTTAAAAGACTTTGATATATGAATTACAAGCTTGTATGAGCAAAAAGTTTTACAATAAACTATATATCAACCAATTCACAAGTAAGGGAAGATTAGGTGTGTTATATTAATTACACTCATTTCCTCATGACAAGATTATTTTATTAATTTTTTTTAAAGTTTATTCTGAGAGATAGAGAGAGGGAGGGCATGTGCACAAGCATGAGTGGAGGGAACAGAGAGACACAGACAGAGACAGAATTCCAAGCAGCCTTGTGAGATGGTGACCTGAGCCAAAATCAAGAGTGGGATGCTTGAATGAAATATGGCCCTTTGTAGCAACGTGGATGGAACTGGAGAGTGTGATGCTAAGTGAAATAAGCCATACAGAGAAAGACAGATACCATATGGTTTCACTCTTATGTGGATCCTGAGAAACTTTAACAGAAACCTATGGGGGAGGGGAAGAAAAAAAAAAAAGAGGTTAGAGTGGGAGAGAGCCAAAGCATAAGAGACTCTTAAAAACTCAGAACAAACTGAGGGTTGATGGGGGGTGGGAGGGAAGGGTGGGTAGGTGATGGGCATTGAAGAGGGCATCTTTTGGGATGAGCACTGGGTGTTGTATGGAAACCAATTTGACAATAAATTTCGTATGTTAAAAAAAAGAGTGGGATGCTTAACTGAGCCACCCAGGTGCCCCATGACGATTATTTTAGATTACACTTCTCGCAGGTGGGAATTTAGACAACTCCAAGGACAGTCCAGCTTACGTGCAGAAGCCGAGTAAATACTATCTGAAGATATATATGCCCCTGTGCTTGTGGTTATAATACTGTTGCTTATATGTGGTATTATAGTAGTCAGTTATAGGAACTCTGTGAGGGCCCAATGAGCATTTTTTCACTCTAAATAAAATTTCTGTTTCTGCACCAGTGATTTTGAACCAGAAAGTAAAGAAAGGTGGCTCCTTCACAGTGGCCACTTTATTATTTGTTGAGGCAGCTGCAGCTTTGTAGGGCTCAATGGAGAGAGAATGTGCCATCTTGTCTGATTATAAGCATTCCTCTAAGATTTGATTGTTTTGTCTGGGAAGGGCTAACCACTTCCTGGGATGTATACTTGAACTTCTCTGCTTAGCTCATCGAAGGGAATGTTCACTTGTTCCATTTAACTGTGTCATAAACTAACGTTTTGTCCAAATATAGCATTGTCTTCTCTTTTGATATTCTTGATACTATCAAAGTAAAAACTGTAATTGAGATTTAAGTATACCTAAAATGAGAGCAAAGAAGAGAAATACAGCTTGGTAAATGGTTGCAAATTCATTTTTATTAGAGTTCTGTTTTAGCAAGAATTTCCAATTAATGAGATTTCAGAAAATTAAAATTCAGAAAATGAAATTTTTTTTTTTAAATGTTTATTTCTTTTTGAGACAGAGAGAGACAGAGCATGAACGGGGGAGGAGCAGAGAGAGAGAGGGAGACACAGAATCCGAAACAGGCTCCAGGCTCTGAGCGGTCAGCACAGAGCCCGACGCGGGGCTCGAACTCACGGGCCATGAGATCGTGACCTGGGCCGAAGTCGGATGCTTAACCGACTGAGCCACCCAGGCGCCCCCAGAAAATGAAATTTTAGATTCAAAGAATGAAAAATACTTTTGGAACATTTATGTCTTCCATGAAACACATGAATGTATCTACTGAATTCTTGGTTTTAGACTTTTTTTTAACCACTGAAATGTTTGAAACCCGAGTTTGTTGTACTATAGGAGGAAGGTCAAATCTCTCTCTCCTTAGGTGTGCTAGAAAAATGTTGGGTTCTAAAGGCAAGCAAGGTAATCTCTTAAATTCCATCAAAATGACCTTTAATATCAGAGAGCTGCGAGGTGCCTTATTACACACGTTTCTCTACTAGGAATGGTATATTTCTCGTTTGCAAAAGACAACATGTGTATTTCTTTTCTCTTTATATTGTAAAGGTCTTGCCTTTTTCATTTTTATATTGTCAGTGTCTGATACACAGGAAGAAGGGATGTATGTTTGCTGAATTGGGGAGTTAGAAAGTATGTGGAAGGAAGACACTCTTACTATAAGCTATCTAACAGTATTTTTCGAGGTATGTGCACGAACTCTATACCTGGTCAGGGGTAGCCTGGGCTGAGCATTTTATGCTCAGTTTATGCTTTGATGCCATGCCAGGTTGTTAATCCAGGAAGAAAGCAAAGGCCAAATATACATAGTTCCCAGAGCCAAGATCAACAAATACAGAGAATTCATCTCCAGACAGAGCCAAGTTCAAACGTGTAATGGGTTGAAAAAGCCAAACAGAGAGCCATGAGAGGGTGGCTAGAAAAATTTCCGAAGTCAGTGAATTGGGCAAGTACATTCTAGTGTATCATATGGACCTATATAGTGGAAGGAAATTTTGGGCATTTATAACTACAGAAAGCAAATGGACTATATTCACCTTCATGGATTATTTTATTGTTACAACTTTATTTAGAGAGGGCTCCAGGGGATATCGATGGTGCTCTGATACTGGGTAATTGAAGAGAGTTTACCAAAGGGACTCTCTCTAAAGGAGAGGTTAAGGTTGAGGGAAAGCGACATGAGTATTGAATTTCCCTGGAGTTAATAACAGAAGAACTGTTACCACCAGCCTTAGGCCTGAAGAATGAGGGGAAGGGGCTGCCAGGACCTGGGAGAAAGCTTTATGGAGACGGCTATCCAATGTGCTGCAGCTTGCCAGGGAGAGTCGGGGTAATATAAATCCCGATATCCTTCTCTTCTTACCTGGTCAGAAGCCAGAGGGCAGGTTAGCCCCCTGATTCAGTCTAGAG
This sequence comes from Neofelis nebulosa, assembly GCF_028018385.1. NCBI lineage: Eukaryota > Metazoa > Chordata > Mammalia > Carnivora > Felidae > Neofelis > Neofelis nebulosa. Next base: position 34,133,775 of record NC_080782.1, on the reverse strand, counting down.
TCAGCCATCCTGGCACAGGGAAGGCAGGAGATCAGAGAATGGGTCTGGACAGGCATATAGAAAATAATCCAGCATAAGGACTTGGTGATTTTCATTTTTATTAGAGATGAGCTAGTAAGGAGGGGGAAAGTGAAATCAAGCAATAAATTTATTCAGTGAACATTCTGTGTTTATGTAGTACCTTCTGTGTGTTGCATTGGCTTTCAGGTGCTTGGGAGTACAACAGTGAATGAGACACCAAGTTTCCTGCATTTGTGGACCTTACATGCCAATGGGGAGAGGCAGACAATAAATAGGAAACATAACAAACAAGCAAATTTTCCAGTATGTTAGAAGGCTATAGTGCTGTGGAAAAAAAAAAAGAAAAAGAGCAAGAAAGGGGGACTGGGAGCGTGAAAACAGATCCGCAGTTTTCAGTATAAAATCAGGCAATCAGCAGCACCTGGGTGGTTGTGTCGGTTAAACCGATTAAATTGGTTAAATGTCATCAGACTCTTGGTTTGGGCTCCGAGTTTGAGTCCCATTTCTGGCTCCGTGTTGATAATGCAGAGGCTGCTTGGGATTCTCTCTCTCTCCCCATTTCTCTGCTCCTTCCCCGCTCACCCTCTCCCTTTTCTTTCTCTCAAAATAAATAAACATTTAAAAATTAAAAAAAAAAAAACAAACCAAGGGAGGGACTCATTGAGGTGACAGTTGACCAGAGACTTGAAAGAAGTGAGGGGGGAACCTTGTGTTACCTGGGGAGGAGTTTGTGAGTCAGGAAAAGGCCAGCACAAAGGCCTTGGGCAGTATGCCTGGGGTTTTGAGGGATAGTGAGGAGGTCAGCAGAAGAAAAGGGAGCAAGAAGGAAATGGGAGGAATGAGGTCTGAGACTAAAGGGCATCCCATCTTACGAGGCCTTGCAGGCCACTCTAGAGATCTCTGCTTTCACATAAATACATGAATGCCATTGCAGCATTTAAGACGGAGCAGTAATGTGATCTGACATACTTTGTTTTTATAGTTATGTTTCTGGTCACCATTTTGTGAGTGGATTACAGGGTGCGGGGGTAGAAGCAGGGAAGGTTGCTGCAGGATTGAGACAGCAGATGGTGCGGGTCATGGAGGAGGAAGTGGGAAATGCTTGGATTCTGGATGGGATTTGAAAGTAGAGTCAGGATTTTCCAATATAGTTGATGTAGAGTATGAAAGAGAAGTGACAGGTCATTACTTTTGTACAGAAGATCTGTTAGGATGGGGCAGGCTGCAGGTGGAACTGAATGTAGGGGAATGGAATTATTAACCTGAAGAAGTGAAGGCCCGGTTAGGTATTAGGGGGCAAACAGGGAGAATGCATTGTGTGTGAGTGTGGGGAAGAACTACCTTTCCAAGACAGGGAGTCTGAGGTGATTGGCGCCCCCTAGTGCCAATCGCATTATTAGTCTTGGGATTGGCTCTGTATCTCAAAAGTACACTCTTGAAAATACTTTTTGAGGGTTTAGTTTTCTTTTGAATCAAGCGAGGATAAATCACGTAACTATTCTTTTATGCTCCTGGTGCATCGGAAATGTTATCAGATTCATTACTGGAGGCTAGAACTGTAAACCCGTTTAGCAAATGGTTACTTGGACTACTTTGAGGAATTCAGTGTGTCCGGGCTGCCTGGTGGAGGTTAGAGGCTTGGAAATGCAACATGCTGAGAATTAGGAGTCAGCTGAGCAGGATGGGCACTTGTGAGCATGAGGAGTGGGGGGATGGGTGAGTGAAGTGGAGGTGGGAGAAAAGGAGGTTGTTAGAAGAAACGTCAGTGGTTTGTCACCCAAGGAACCATACGTACTTATCCCTGTCCTAGTCAAACAAGGGGATGTCACTAGGGATCAGTAGACTAATTTCACACCAGTCCATTCTCCCACTATGTTCCATTGCCAGAGTCAGAATTCTGGGGTGGGTCTGTACCTACACCAAGTCTGTGAGTGATTTTACCCTAATTATCCCTTGATTTGTCTCTTTTTCTCCACTTCTGTTGTTGCTACCTTAGTTCAGAACCCCGTCTTTGCTTGTTTGGATTATTTCAAGCCTTTTAACTGATCTCCCTGCCTTTTTTTGTTTGTTTGTTTTTTGTTTTTTTAAATCACTGAACCTCTCTGATTGTATACCCTGTCATTTTCCACTGAAAATTATTCACAAGGTCTCCCATCTCCTTCAGGATGCAATCCTAATTCCTTGGTGTGACTCATGTGACAGGTCACAAGCTGGCCTGCCATGCACCTCTCTTGCTCACTTCCGCTTTCGATCCATACTGCGGTCACGTTCAGCATGCAGCCGGTCACACCACTGTGCACCTTTGCAAAGCTGCCCATCTGCCTCTTTGGCTCATCGCTTCCACACCTCTACTCCTCTCTCAAAGACGTTTTTCCTCAAGTCTGTTCCAGCGTCACTTTCTGTAAGCTTATTCTGACCTCTTACTCCTCTCTGTTGGGTGACCTTCAGTGTTCTCATCACACTTGATGTAGACCTCCCTTAGCATATCTCTCCCTTTATTGTAATCATAGGGTTACTTGTTTATTTCTTGATATCTTAGAGTTTCCCCTGGCCCAGGACCCACATAGCCCTGGGGTGCAGGAACAACTTGGTAAATGACTGTTGGATGAGTGAGCCACGTAGAAGACCCACGCTCCATAGGGGAGAGGCCATTGGAGCACTAAGGGGATTAGGAGGGAGAGATCGTGAATGAAGTCTTCTGTTTCTGGGAGGAACTCTGGCTTTATCACGATATTCGTTCTTTAAAGTGGCTTTATTGTAGCATAATACAGAGTAACGTAGAAAAGTGCTTATATCACAGGTGTAAAGTTTGAAAAATTTTTATAGGCTGCAGACCCATGTAACCAACCCCCAGCTTCTTTACATGGAACATGACCAGTATACCAGAAAGCCCTCCTCATGCTTCTTCTAGTCACTTCCTTTCCCACCACTGAACTTAACCGTTATCGTACTTCTGATCTTATAACATTAGTTTTGTCTGACTTTGAACTTCATATAGAAGGAATAATGCAGTAAGTACTCTTTTGTGGTTCTTTTGCTTGACATTTTGTCTATCTGTGAGAGTCATCCATTGTTGCCAGGGGTTGTAGATGATTCATTCTCCTTGCTCTGTGGCATTCCAACATGTGGCGATACCACAGTTTGTCTGTTCTACTGTTGGGTAATATTGAGGAGGCTCCAGTTTTTTGGCCATCAGGGAACAGTACTACTGTTTTTGTTGTTTGATGAACGTAAGTGTGCATTGCTGTTGGATATAGACCCAGGAGGGGAATTGCTGACATAGCATATCCCTATGTTCAACATTAATAGAAACTGCTAATAATTTTTCAAAAGTGGTTGGGGGACGCCTGAGTGGCTCAGTTGGTTAAGTGCCCGACACTTGATCTCTGTTCAGGTCATGATCTCACGGTTTGTGAGGTCAAGCCCTATGTCAGGCTCTGTACTGACAGCATGGAGCCTGCTTGGGATTCTGTCTCTCCCTCTCTCTGCCCCTTTCCTGCCTGCAATATCTTTCTCTTTCTCTCTCTCAAAATAAATAAATCAACTTAAAAAAAAAAAAAGTGGTTGGATCAGTTTACATTCCCCTCCTCATATGTGAGAGTTCTGGGTGTTTCACATTCTTTCCAACACTTGGTATTTCCTTTTTTTAAATTTAGCCATTCTTTCATGTTTACAGTGGTTCTCATTGTGGTTTTTACCATAGTTCTTATAAAGATAGTTTTATAGCTTAAGTTTAAGCATTCTTCATTATCTTAGAAATGTTTATCTAGTGGTTAGAGCAGTTTTGAAACACTTAAAGAGAGGGATAAGGTGACTAAAAACAGGAAAGTATTCATTCGGGTATTAATCTGTCTTGTCACATTGACTTTGCTTGAAATTCTAGGTGTATTTTGCTTTGAAAAAGAATAGACATAAATAAGAAAGGCATAAACTTAGAGACCTTCACTTAATGAAAAAGCCAATACTATACGCACCATTTCTAAGAAGAAATTGTACTCCAGTGTCAGTTATAGGCTCATATGTGGTAACTAAATGTACCACTCTGGTAAGTGATGTTCATAATAGGGTAGGCTATGCATGTGTGGGGTCAAGGGTATTTGGGAAATCTCTGTACCTTCCTCTCAGTGTAGTTATAAACCTAATACTGCGCTAAAAAAGATAAAGTCTTAAATAAAATTTAAAAGAGAATAAATCGAACTCCAACCTTAGAAATATTTTTTTTTTAGTTTATGTATTTGTTTTGAGAGAGAGAGAATGAGCAGGGGAGGGGCAGAGAGAGAGGGGAACAGAGGATCTGAAGCGGGGTCTGTGCTGACAGCAGAGAGCCCAGTGCAGGGCTCCAACTTGCGAACTGTGAAATCATGACCTGAGCCAAAGTCAGACGCTTAAGCCACGGAGCCACCCAGACACCCCTGAACTCTAACCTTAATAGAAATATTAAACCATATTATATAAAACTTACTAGTTAACGGATAACAACATTATTCTTGCTGCCTATAATCTTTTCACTGGTTTGTGATTAATTTCCTGATTTTTTTGTTACTGCTGTTAAAAATGTTTAAGTGTTTAAATCTTCTTGACCTAAATATCTGTGGTATAGGGAAAATGTTCATGGTTCTTTATAATTTGGGTCCAAATTTCAAGAGTATGCTGTTCTTCTTTCTTTTAAATATGAGAATGCCTTGGGGCGCCTGGGTGGCTCAGTCGGTTAAGCGTCCGACTTCAGCTCAGGTCATGGTCTCACGGTCCGTGGGTTCGAGCCCCGCATCGGGCTCAGTGCTGACAGCTCAGAGCCTGGAGCCTGTTTCAGATTCTGTGTCTCCTTCTCTCTGTGACCCTCCCCCGTTCATGCTCTGTCTCTCTCTGTCTCAAAAATAAATAAACGTTAAAAAAAAATTAAAAAAAAAATATGAGAATGCCTTGCTCGCTTTTTAGGACAGAATGAATTTCTCCATTTGGAGCTAGTGCAGATCAGGAGCGTGGCATTGCTTTTCTTTTACATTTGCCTTCAAAGTGTGAGGCAAGATGCAACTCATCTCTGCTTGTCTTCCACCCTGGCATCACTTTGCAGCAGTGGGAAGAATGAAAGGTGCAGGGTAGACTTGTAGGATTGGTGTGGCTTTGGATACTGGCTGTGTCACCCAAGATCTTGTCAGAAATCACTTAAAGGCTTAGAGCTTTCGTTTCCTCAGCTGTAAAATAAGAAAAGAATAGCTACCTTGCAAGGTTCTTTGGGTGGTGGGGGACTGAGAGAATATGCGTGAAATGCCCGGCAGGAGGGAATCCTTTAACTTAGTAACATTTCATGTTTGTGAAGTCTGGGATATTAGTGTTCTCTCTGATATTCCTTTGATTGCAAGCTGCTTGCATTTTTCTTCTAGGGTTGACAACTTTGGCTTGGGCCTTTTACTCCGATCCAAGCAGATAAAACGCATGGTGTCTTCGTACGTTGGAGAAAATGCAGAATTTGAACGACAGTACTTGAGTGGTGAATTAGAAGTAGAGCTGACACCTCAGGTAAGAAGATTTCTCTGCTTCTCTTACACAGCAGTAACTTATTTTAAAATTTACCTTTTCCCCTTTGGGAATTTTCCTTTGCAAGAGAGGTAAGGCAGAGAGGATTCAGTTTTGCCAGACCAAGGAAGTTTGTTTGTAGGTCACACCTGTTGATGTCTAGACTATTATTTTCTGTTGCTGTGCACGGGGGAAAAAAAAAAAAGGGAGGTATTTCTAGTAAAAATATCTAGGCTCCAGGATAAATTTTTAAGTTCAGCCCTATGATATACATTGTGCCGGAAGCCTGCAGTAGGACTTGCCGAGATGCTGGGGGATTGTCCTGAGAGTCCGTTCCTGTGAATCATAGAATGAGAAATCTGTGAGGAATATGTTCTTGCTGAGACATCAGGAAAGTGGAGCCCATGGAGGGTAGAACTGGGTGTGTCCCAGAATAAGTGCTGGAATCAGGGCCTGGGTCTCCAGGGAATTGATGTCAATTACCAAACAAGCCAGTTACTGCAGTTAATCTGGCAAGTCTCCACTCCCTTCTTATGCTACGTCTTAACTGCTTGGAGAGTTTGTCATAGAGGAAACTTTTTGAAGTCATTTGGGTAAAACAGGGCTCTACAGGTTACATATGTGTTTGTCATCTTTTTTTTTAAGTTTGTTTATTTATTATTTATTTTTAAAGTTTTTTTTTTTCCAACGTTTTTTATTTATTTTTGGGACAGAGAGAGACAGAGCATGAACGGGGGAGGGGCAGAGAGAGAGAGGGAGACGCAGAATCGGAAACAGGCTCCAGGCTCCGAGCCATCAGCCCAGAGCCCGACGCGGGGCTCGAACTCACGGACCGTGAGATCGTGACCTGGCTGAAGTCGGACACTTAACCGACTGCGCCACCCAGGCGCCCCTAAGTTTATTTATTTTGAGAGACAAAGCGTGGGTTGGGGAGGGGCAGATAGAGGGAGAGAGAGAGAATCCCAAGCAGGCTCTGCAGCATCAGCACAGAGCTCAATGTGGGGCCCAAACCCACAAACCTCAACATCATGACCTGAGCCAAAGTTGGACACTTAACCGACTGAGCCACCCAGGTGCCCCTAGGCACTTGTCTTCTAATTTGACATCATCTGCCTTCATCTCTGAAATTGAACCCACCACTCTGCTTTATTTTTGTCAACAGAATCATTATTACTGCTAACTTCACTACATTGGTAATGATGTGATCTAGCAGAATTAAAAAAATCAATAATTAACTCTTAGTATATGCTTGTCTAGAGACAGCAATGCAGGGGAGAACCGTCTTGTACCTGAGGCTATACAACATTACGCGGGTCATGCTCTGTCACTCTGCAGTGTTGTTGGGAGCGGTGTTTGTCACAGCCTCCCACTGTGCCTGGCGTTTATCTGGTTTTCCTTTAAAATGAAAATAACAAAAGGTATCCTGTCTTAGTCTGCTTGCACTGCTGTAACAAACTAGGTGGCTCACGCAATAGAAAGTGATTTCTCATTGTTCTGGCAGGTGGGAAGTACAAGATCAAGGTACAGGCTGATGTGATTCTTGGTAGAGGGGAGGAGGGCGGGGAGAGACAGAGGACGCACACTTGCAAATGAGGACTCTGGGCTCTCTTATTATAAAGACACTAATACTGTTGGATCAGGGCCCTATCCTTATGACTTCATTTAACCTTAATGACCTCCATAAAGGCCGTGTCTCCAGATACAGTCACATGGGGGTTAGGGCTTCAACATACGCATTTGCGGTGGACACAATTCAGTCGATAGCATATACTTTTCCTCTTCACGTTGTAGGTTGAGATCCCTTTTCCTCTGGGTTTTGGAGCCCTTGAAAATAATTTCAGTTACTTCTTCTATCTTTTGCATTACCCCTTATTTTGTCAGAGGGCATGTACATGGGTGTTCCTTAGTATTTCTTTTATATTCTTTAAGCTGAAAGAGGTCGGTGTCTCTCTGCCCACTTTGTGCCAGGTACACAGACATCGGCTCTGGCACCTTGTTTTGCAGCCTGTGAGCCAGACAAGCGTTGATAAAGTGGTAGGGGTGAGGACTCCCTTCGGGGTTTGGATGCAGGGGGCTGGTGGTACCTGCAGAGAGCCTGTATGTAGAAATTGTCCACTTTTAGGCTCTTGCCCAGATGGACAGAGAGAAGGAATAAAGGTATTCAAGAAGGGTGGACATAAAAAATATTTTATGGTAGGGGCTGTTATTATGGTTGTTTTGATGGTTTAATTTTGTGAATGTTATTAACTTAAAACAAAATGGAGTTATCTCTGTCCATTAAATGGAATAGAGAAACCGTTATCTGGAAGATTTTCAGTTATGCCTCAAATCCTGCCTTCCCCAGATTATCCCACCTACTTCGATGACTCAGTGTCTGAAGTCCCAACTTTTAGTGCCTGCTTTGAGTTTAGTATTTGAAGGCCCCAGCTAAAGTAGAAATTGTTTTCACAGATAAAGTAGAAATTTGTTTTCTGTATTAACATATTGTCATTAATACCTAAATCAATTCTTACTACTGAATGGCCAGTCAGTTATCTAGCATGAATATGATGTAGCTAGACCATAACAATAGGTTTCAGTGTTAGGGAGGGTATCAGGAAATATTCAGGGCCAGAGTTGTTCCCCTGTGGGGAAAATTGGGTGGAAAAGTAGTTGGGGGAAGGAGGGAGCTAGGGAAATCAGGTTTAAATCTCTGGTACCTAGGAATGTGATAAAGATGATCAAAAGAGGGTACAAGAAACTTTGCATACAGCTGTTTCTACCCGGAGATAGAATTTAAAGTACTCTTAGCTTTTAAAAACCAAATTACTAGGGCATGTGGGTGGCTCAGTCAGTTAAGTGTCCGACTTGGGCTCAGGTCATGATCTCATAGTTCGTGATTTCGAGCCCCACATTGGTCTCTGTGTTGTCAGCACAGAACTCATTTCAAATCCTCCGTTTTCCTCTCTCTCTGCCCCTCCCCTGCTTGCTGTCTCCCTCTCTCTCTCAAAAATAAATAAACAAACAAACAGAAAAACCAACAAATTATCTATATGTTGTATAATCTTTGCTTAACTTCGGATTTTTTCTTCATTAGATAATGTGTTAGATGAAATGCTTATAAGAATGTTTTGGAATAAAACAAAGTGAACATATTATTATATAATAATGGCATTGTTATCAATGATAAGATTCAGGCTATACCTACATATGGCACACAGTAAAACACAACATTTAAATACATGTTTTTCAATAAATATAAATTATATACTTCAGGCTTAAAAATTGATTTTACAGATAGACTGATGCAGATTATGATGTCAGGAGAGCAGTGGGCGCCAGAAAGCTGAGATCCTGATTATACCAACAAGCAGTTACATTTGAATGTGGGTTAAGAATTGAGAGATTGTTGGGGCACCTGGGTGGCTCAGTCGGTTGAGTGTCCGACTTGGGCTCAGGTCATGATCTCGCCATCCGTGAGTTCAAGCTCCGCGTCAGGCTTTGTGCTGACAGCTCAGAGCCTGGAGCCTGCTGCGGATTTTGTCTCCCTCTCTCTCTGCCCCTCCCCCACTCACGCTGTCTCTCAAAAATGAATAAACGTTAAAAAAAAAAGAATTGAGAGATTGTTGTCTAGAGGTGCAGTACTTGTTTTAAATTAATATAGCATACAGTGTTCGTGAAATACAGCAATATACAATGCTCGGTCCGATTTAGAATGATAAACTTCTAGAGAGAGGATCCATGTCTGTACGTGTTTCTGTATCCACATACAGAAGTGTGCTTAATGAACTTTTTATGGTGTGCCGATTGCTCACTTGTAGGGCACGCTTGCGGAGCGGATTCGTGCAGGTGGGGCTGGCGTTCCTGCATTTTACACCAGCACCGGGTACGGGACCCTGGTGCAACAAGGAGGGTCACCGATCAAATACAACAAGGATGGCAGCATTGCCATTGCCAGTAAGCCAAGAGAGGTAAGAAGGACTCTGGTCCAGGTAGCGCTGGGACTCTCTTTCAGTGTAGGATTCCAACTGGATTTAGTGGGTAGATAAGGATTCAATCACTTCAGTGTGAGAAGACACTGTCCTTCATTTATGTGAATACACTAGGTAACATTTCTAGCTAAAACTGAGCATCCTCTAGTAATTAAAATCACATAGAGAAACTAGAATAAATGAGAAGAAAAGAAACTGTAATCTATATAAGATGTGTGAGCCAAGATTAGTTTTCTGATAAGTTTTAACAAATGTAAGAGCATTTATAACTTCTGACTATGCGTATGTGGAAGATAGAGTAGATGTGTGATATATATCATAGCAAACTTTTCATGCTCAAGCCCCTACTGAATGTGGATGAAGGAATTAAAAAAAAAAAAAAAAGACATCGTATGTTTGCATGCAATATTGAAAAGTAGGGGACAGTTGTAATTACATAATAGAACATTTATACCGTCTCCTTTATCCTTCATTTTGTATAGTGGACATACGGAGCTGATGGAGTACTTCAGTTATATTTACAGTGCTGGGTAGGATGGAGTGCGCTAGGTAGCTTCACTCACATACTAGAAAAGAATGGAACTCTAGATATAGAAATTTGAGATACTTAGATTTGAGCCAGTTTTAAAAATTACACAGACCGGTATTCCATTATTGTATTTTCAGTACCTCTTGCTTCTCTCTGGCCACATGGCTCAAAAGCAGTAACACAGGTTACAGAAATGCTGAGCTTAGCTCTAAGGAAGTGACAACTTAGTAAATTAAGGGACCTCTTATCACTTATGGTGATTTTTATAAACATTTTTTTTTTTTTTTTTTTTTGCTTATAGGGATGTTAGCTCTGCACCTCCATATTTTGAGAGAAGATAAAAGGTCATTGAACATGCCCCTTGCTGTTCACTGTCTCTAGCAGTGTCCTCCATCTGGAGCTTTGCCTTTCTGCTTAGAATGACCTATATTGACTCAAAGCTTTGATTAACATTTTTTTTTTTATATTCTATCTTGCTTCTTTACTACCTAATTAGGTTTAAAAAGTTTTTGACAAAGTAAGACAGGAGTCTAATTATTAAAATGGATCTTAGTGATGTAGATAATGATGCTCAGAAAAATTGGGGTAATACTTTGAGAGTTTGCCAGAAGTTACAGCATTAACTCGCCTTAGGAAAACATAGGATAGACTAGAGTCTGTCCTGAATGCCTGGGCCTGGAGTCAGGTGCACAAACCTAATAGTTTTGTACTTCTGTCTCAATTACCTAGGAATGTGACAAATAATTTCTTGAAATGATTCTTGTTAGCTCTTTACTTCCCCTACTTGTGGTAGAAAGAGGAGGTGAGTAAATGCCTTACCTTAGTTCAGTGACATTTATTAAGGTCCTACTCTTTGCCTGGCACTAGCCTAAGTATGGTAGAAAAGGCGATGATCTAGACCCAGGCCCCCTCTAGTGGAAGAACTGACAAGGAATGAATTAACAAACACGTAATGTCAGTGACGAAAGTGCTGTGAAGAAAAATCCCGTAGTGTAAGGGCAGAGAGAATGGTCAGTGGCCAGGGAGGTTGTGTTCCAGATTGGGTCCAGGGAAACCTCTCTGAGGAAGTGACAGTTGGTAGATACAGAAATAAAACAAGAGAATGAGTCGGGTGAGGATTATAGGGTTGTGCTCTGGTCAGAAGGAGGAGAGAGGACAAGGTCCTGAGGCAGGATAGCCCAGTTTGTGGAACAGCAGGACAGTGAGACCGGAACTGCATAAAAGAGGCAGAGAGTGGTAGGATGGGAGGCTGAAACGAGGCTGCAACCAGATCGTGTGAGTTTGGGTTTTACTGAGTGCAATGAGAGGTTCCAAAGTGGGAGAGTAATGTAGTCCAAGTTCCATTTTGGAAGCATCACTGTGGCTGCTGGGTAGTTTTCTGGTAGGGGTACAAGAGCAGAAGCAGTGAGAGAGCTTAAGAGACTGTTGTATCCATCTAGGTGGGAGTGGAAGTTGTTTAGACTGAGCTGAAACGGTGGAACTTGTGGGGAAGGGGTTGGAATCCAGACATACGTTGATGGCAGAGCTAGTAGGATTTACCAATGGATTGGTTGTGGGTTATGAGGAAAGACAAGAACCAAGCCTGCTGCTTTTTGAGATGGGCGAAGTACGGGGGTGATCAAAGAGCCCTGTCTGGGACTGGGTCCGTTTGACATGTCCTTTAGGCTCCAGCAAAAGCGGCTCGGTAGTCTCTAGCTTGGGGAGGGTTTAGAGCTGGGATAGGGGATTGGAGCCATCAGCGTGTAGTAGTTAAATCTGTGGAACTGGATGAGTGTCTAGGGCTGGAGTGCAGGTAGAGAAAACCTCTTTTACATTTGAAGGGTGGGAAGAGTGAAAAGAGAAGCAAAGAAGGGGAAAGTATCTAGTCTGAAGAGAAAATCAAGGGGAGTGTGGCAACTTGAAAGACAAGGGAGATCTTACAAAGTGGGGAGTGATCAGCACTGTCCCATTGAGAAGAGGTGGCGTAACAGGAGGGGGCATTGAGCCCTGGTGACCTTAAAGAATGATTTTTCTAGGGGTGCCTGGCTGGCTTAGTCAGAAGAGCATGTGACTCTTGATCTCGGAGTCATGAGTTCCTACATTAGGTGTAAAGATTACTTAAATAAACAAACAAACTTGCAAAGAAAAAAAAAAGATTTTTCTGGAAGGGAGGATTTTTCTGGAATGATAGAAATTTGATCAGAGTGGATTTGAGAAAGGGCTGAAAAAAGAGGAAGTGGCAACCGGGGCACACAGAACTCTTTCAAGTGAGTGTAATAGTGTGGCAAAACCAATCCCTTCCCTGTTTTAAAATTTTAGAATGTCAGCACTCAGTAACCGCTGGTTTGTAGACCCATCAGGAAATTGTATAGTTGGAATAGGGCAAAAAAAGTCAGTTTTTTCACATTGCCCTGGGTTAGCATATATTTAGATCTGTATGTAGGTTTCCAGATCTGTATGCAGCATACTCTCATCTATTATCATTAGTGTTTACAGTAATGACTTTGAAATACACAAGTCTCTTAAAAAAGCTGTATGTTGATGTGCAGTTTATAAATAGCTTTTGTATGACTTATCTAAGTTTCATATTAATAAGATCCTCCATCAGTGATCCCCTAAATCCATTAATATTTTCTAGCAGAAAGTGGGATAAAGCCTTTAAAGAAGCTGTTGATTAAGAAGGGATTTCTGCTTTAAACCATAAAGAAAAGTAACTATACAGAACTTTCTCCTGAAGTTTTCTGTGATATGCATGCAGTTTGTCCACTAGAGGGCGTAGTATGAGCAAGAATGGAGCTCTGCCTTCCTATGGCTCCAATCCCGTGTAGGATGGGGCACAGCATTGACGTTGTTTCTTCTTTTCTTTGTTTCAATTCCCAGAGCTAAACCCCCAAGAAGAAAAAAAGGAACAAAATTCCATGGCATAGTTTTACTTTATGCTGCTTCTTCCCTCTCCCCTTTCCATGTGTAGTAGAATTAAAAGGCAATACAATACAGAAGTCAATAGCATTCCATTAAACAGTAACGATAGAAAAGGAGGTGTAATAGAATAACATAGAACTTTCATAGTAGCATAAAAACACCATGAAGTACCTATGAATAAACCTAAAAAACGTACACAAAGTTTTTTGGGGGGAAGAATTATCAAGCAATTCAAACAAGTAAAAGGAGATTTCAAAAAACATAGGCGTGTATTTAACTCACGGGTGGAAAGATGTGGCACGTCAGTTCTCCAATGTCATCTACAGGTTCTAGGAATTCCAATTAATATCTCAACAGATGGTTATAGATCAGTTAGAGATGAATGGATTTTTATAACTATTTTATGTATAAAATACATTGACGATTTTATGAGGCTTATATAGTTTTTTTTCCTGGGGTGGAGGAAATGTTCAATGTATATAACTTATGCACATAAATAATGAGTGCTAACACAGTCTGTGCCTTTGGCATATAGAACTTGCAGTTCCTCCAGTTTACTAAGCTCTCTCTTGCTGCTGAGTCTCTGCACATGCTGTTCCCAGTTCCCCTTCCACCACTTTGATCAAATCCTAATTGCCTACCACTCCTCACCCTTGAGTCCTCAAGTTCAGATTGTCCTCCCTCTGAGAAACCTTCCCTGACTAGGCTCGTATCCTTATTATCTGCTTCTATCAGAGCACATACCACAGCCAAACAAGACTTCTGCAAATATCTGACAGTGCCCTCTTTGTCTCCTGCAGGTGAGGGAGTTTAATGGCCAGCATTTTATTTTGGAGGAAGCAATTACGGGAGATTTTGCTTTGGTGAAAGCCTGGAAGGCAGACCAAGCAGGAAATGTGATTTTCAGGTAGTATGATGGTTTTATGTAAAACAATGCAATTAATGCAAAGTTGCATTTCAGCAACTTTACATTTCCTAAATTACGTTTACAGAATAGCTATCTTGGTGTGTTTAAAAATTCATTTAAAAAGTGGCTTGCAATCAAACCAACCCACAGGTCAGTGTGTGTATGTATATATGTATATGTATACATATATACATATATATATATATGTATGTGTGTGCGTGCGCACGCTCAAGGCAACTGCTCTTGTTGAGATGTGGTGTGCTTCTGGGAATCTGTTCTGATTGGCTGGTGCCCACATTGAATGGCATTTGAATCTATATACCCTTGTATATAGTTACATACAAACGATTTTTCCATGTGTGTTTAGTTGCCAGGAAAGGTACAGTGTTGAGACATGCTTAGCAAATGTGACAAAAACACACAATTGTATTTAATTTTGATATTGTTATTGATATGCATTGTCTTAAAGGGCCTATGTGATTTTGATATTATGGAAAGATACTGCTACTAACCATTTAGATCAGTTCTTTTCCAGTCCTGTTGGTGTCTACTAGGAAATACATATGTAGGTTCTAATGGAAAGTTGATTAATCTTGATAATCCTGAACTTTCATTCTTGTTATCTGGGTAGCCACAGATATTAAGCCACAGGCCTAATAGATTTCAAGATCTTTTGATTACCCTAAGCATACTAAATACCAAGTATTTAGTATCTTGGCTTTATACATTATATGGTTGTATTTTGAAAATTGTACCACCTTTGAATATACATAAGCAAATTTTCCAAAATGTGTGGTCTTGAAGACTTGACTTGTTAGGTTACAGAAATAGTTTATTTTATATAATATGGTCATTTACTGTTTTAGGGGTTTTTTATCTTTACCAAATGCAGCATTGGTGTGATCACAATTAAATTCTCAGTGACCATTCTCATGTCATTTTTGTTGATTTCTGAAGACCTTATATGATATACTATATTTGATTTTTTTTTATAACTTGTTTTATTTTTTATTTTTTAAAATTTACATCCAAATTAGCGTATAGTGCAACAATGATTTCAGGAGTAGATTCCTTAGTGCCCCTGACCCATTTAGCCCATCCCCCGTCCCACAAGCCCTCCTGTAACCCTCAGTTTGTTCTCCATATTTATGAGTCTCTTATGTTTTGTCCCCCTCCCTGTTTTTATATTATTTTTGTTTCCCTTCCCTTTATGTTCATCTGTTTTGTCTCTTCAAGTCCTCATATGAGTGAAGTCATATGACATTTGTCTTTCTCTGACTAATTTCTCTTAGCATCATACCCTCCAGTTCCATCCACATAGTTGCAAATGGCAAGATTTCATTCTTTTTGATTGTCAAGTAATACTCCATTGTATATATATATACCACATCTTCTTTATCCATTCATCCATCGATGGCCATTTGGGCTCTTTCCATACTTTGGCTATTGTGGATAGTGCTGCTATAATCATGGGGGTGCATGTGTCCCTTCAAAACAGCATACCTGTGTCCCGTGCATAAATGCCTAGTAGTGCAGTTGCTGGGTTGTAGGGTAGTTCTATTTTTAGTTTTTTGAGGAACTTCCATACTGTTTTCCATAGTCGCTGCACCAGCTTGTATTCCCATATATTTGATTTCTTGAATTCAACCAGTTTTTGATTACAGCTAATTTTGGAAGTTACACATTTTGCATCCTATCTTATTTGACACCTTGGTAAAATGTTTGCAAAGTTTAGTTGCTTTTTAAAAAGATTAATGAAATTGGGGCATCTAGGGGGCTCAGTTGGTTAAGTGTCTGACTCTTGATTTCGCCTCAGGTCATGATCTCAGAGTTTGTGAGTTCTGGCCCTATGCGCTGTCAGTGCAGAGCCTAGTTGGGATTCTCCCTCTCTCATCCCCTCTCTCTTGTGCTTTCTCTCTCTCTTTCTCTCAAAACAAATAAACTTTAAAAAAATTAAAGAAGATATTAATGAAATTGTATAGAAGCAAATGGAAATGAATGATTTAAAATATTTCCATGCGTTTGTCCTGTGATTCACTGCCTGGCTCTGCTATCTTAAAGACTGCACAAGGGCTGTTCTGAGCATTTATTTATGCCTGTGGCTCTTGAGATATGATATGAGATGAGACCGCCTATCAGTAATGGTCACGTGACTTAGATTCTTAGGATACTGGCTTCCAGGATGACCCTCTTGTTTAGTGGGACAACTGGTAAGAGGTCTGTCTAGGCCATTGGTAGAACAGCCCTGCATGCCTTTGCCTCCGGCCACACTGCTTTTGGAGCTTTCAGTGCTGTTTGGACGTCTAGTGGAATCCAACACAGAAACTTGTGGAAGTACCCAAGGACCTCTTTCTCTGGGACATGCCTGAGTTTATATTTATCCTTGAATCCAGTGAGATAAACATTGGTGGCCTAAAAGAGCTAGTAAAAGAGAGCTGTAACTCATTTCCCTTTATGAAATGAGTTTTTCTACCAACTTACCTTCTCAGAAACAAAAAATACATTAAATTTTTTATGGATAGTGGTGGTGCATTAAGTTAAGAACTTGGGAATGCAAAACCGTCAGCAAAATTGGCACTTTCTTGAAGTTTTTACACCTCAGGGTCTGATGTGGGTGTTGTACTTCAAATAATTTCATTAGAAATTGGTTCCCCGGAATGATCTTTATAGATGATTCACACATTACCAGTGAATGTTTCATTTAAATTCAGCAGTAAGTTTCTCTTTAATAGAGAATATAATTACTATACCTTCTCATATAAAGCACTTGCTACTTTTCTTAATATTTTAACAAGACCAAGTTTAGTGAAATCCATAACTATAGAAACAAAGTGGCATCTCAGTTAAAAGATTCAGGCAAATAGTTTGAAATAGAGTAGATTTATTAATATCTATTTTATCTTTCTGTGTATAATCATATGTTGAACATGAAAAATAGTCCCTCTTCTCCTCAACTCCATAAAAGCTACATAACTGAATGAAGTGGCCATTAAATTGTTTTTATTTATAAAATAGTTTTAATACTTACGGAAAATCTGATACATTCTTTTAAAAAAATTCACAGAGTTTTATTTTATAGAAATTATTTTAATGTATAATGAAAGCTGAGAGAGGCTCTTCTTATTTTTGGTCTTCTTTCCCCATTTTCCCCCACTCCTAATATAGGAAAAGTGCAAGGAATTTCAACTTGCCGATGTGCAAAGCGGCAGAAACCACAGTGGTGGAGGTAAGAGAAGAGGTTTTTTCTGCTTTCCAGAGGTTACTTTTTAAACTTGATGTTATGTATTAGCTCAGAAAATGTACAGCAGTTCATTTGTTTTCTAGAGGATAAACAATGACAAGTTTTAAATTTTGGATATCGAAGAATTCTATTTCAATGTATAGTAGTTGAAATTTTACTGTAACATCAACTTTCTGGTTAGCTAGGGTCTCACTAGAATGCTGTCTTTGAGATCAAGCTATGAGACTGACCAGCTTATAAAAGTCCTTTGGTACTTGAGTGAAATAGACCATGTTGGGTAAAATTGCAAGATGAATTTTTATATACAGAATCCCAAAAATATAGTAAGTTGTGTCAGAAGTTCATTATCTTAGATACTGTGAATTCTTTATGGAAGAAAGAGGGGGTAGTACAAATAATTGTTTTGTCGTGGCTCTGTTTGGAACAGTTGAATTAAGGAACTCACTGACTCTTCTTTGGACATCTCAAGGTGTGGGAGACCATTGCTAGCGTTAACACTCTGACAGAAATAGGTACTTAACACCCATTTTGTTGGGTATAATGACCCATTTTATTTACATGTATTTGAACCTGAGAGGAGACTTTGTAATGATTCTTAACTTGAGGCCTTGAGAATCGCCTTGGAACCAAATTTTCACAAAAGTTTGAGGTAGTTTTTCCTTGGGAGAGCTTTATAGGAACCCATCGTGGGATCTGGAAATGAGAATATATGTTCTGGGTTTTTCTCATGATGGTAGTGTTGTATGTGGCATCTTTTGACTTCTGCATACATTTGGCCAAGATGATACTTCATGGAATCAGTACGGTGGTATTTTTTTAAAAAATCAAATGTTAGAATTCAGTTCATCTCTTGGAAAGTGAAGTGTATTATTTTTATTTTTAAAGTTCTGGAGGATGTGGTACCTTCAACCCAGGCCTGGTGGTTTCTTTGCAATGACTTCAGTATATATTCTGCATTTAAAATGGACAGTGTGGTTGACTCTGTGTAATCTGGTTTTTTATTTATGGAATCATCTTAATGATCTGTCTGTGACACAGATACATAATATTACTGAATAAAAGCCTATATTATAACATAGCTTAAAATCATTGGTAGTTTAGCCCTCTCTTCATTTTATATATTTCTATAAAACTTCCTGCAACAGTGTTCCTTCTCTCAATACCAGGAGATATTATACATTGTCCTGGGTGAAGTTCTTTTTCTTTTTTTTTTCTTCCTTTACAATCTGGTTCTTTTCAGCCAGTCTTCTTCTAAGAACAGAAAATGACCCTCTAGTGTCTGAGAATCACTGTAAATATTAGAAAAGAGAGGTTTTCTTTGGTTTTGTTCTGTTTTGTTTTTGGCATAAGGAAAAGGGAGATAAAATCCTTTAACTGATCCTGAAAATAAGATAAAGGCTAGTAGCCTCCCTTGCCTGGGAACAGACGTCTCTGATCTATCACTGCACACATTTCTGCTAGACTCAGACTCACATTGGGATACTTTTCAATAATGGTGCTGTAGACAGCCACTCCCAATTGACTCTACCTGCAATGACCAACATGGTGGCCACTAGCCCTATGTGGCATTTAAAATTTAAATTAATTAAGATTAAACAAGATAAAAATTCATTTTCTCTTTGGTAGCTGCATATAGCTAGCAACTACTGTTTTGATCAACACAGATATCTGTGAAAAGTTTATTGCACAGGGTTATTTATAATGATCAAGATGAAATCTGATTTGTCCTTCTAGTTTAGGAATCTAAGCAAAACAGCTTTTATTTATTTATTTTTAATATGAAATTTATTGTCAAATTGGTTTCCAAACAACACCCAGTGCTCATCCCAACAGGTGCCCTCCTCAATACCCATCACCCACCCTCCCCTCCCTCCCACCCCCCATAAACCCTCAGTTTGTTCCCAGTTTTTAGGAGTCTCTTATGTTTTGGCTCCCTCCCTCTCTAACCATTTTTTTCTCCTTCCCCTCCCCCATGGTCTTCTGTTAAGTTTCTCAGGATCCACATAGGAGTGAAAACATATGGAATCTGTCCTTCTCTGTATGACTTATTTCACTTAGCATAACACTCTCCAGTTCCATCCGTGTTGCTACAAAAGGCCGTATTTCGTTCTTTCTCATTAAGCAAAACAGCTTGTAGATAATGGGATTATTATAAGCCTATCTCCTCGGCATGCTCAATAGTAGAAGTCCACATGCTCATAAGTTGAATTGGAAGAACTGTGTTCTCGAAAGAGGAAAATAATTTGGACTTGGGGATGGTGAGTAGATTGGGTATTTTCTGATATGAAAAGTCCATTTTGATTTTGTGATTTTTGTATTGTTCTGAGTCTAGTGAGTACCCTAGCCTCCAGCTCCAACTCCTCAGAGTTCTATATACTCTGTTCACTTGCACTGACCTCCAGGATTCTGTAATTCTTCTCTAGTCCTGTCCTATTTTATTTTATGGTGATCATAGTGGGATGGGTGATTACAAGCTGGTCACTGAAGTGCTGTATTTAACAGGAATCCTCAGAGATCATAAATTACCCATATTTTCTCTTGCCTGCTAGTTATTAACAACAATAATAGCTACTGTTAATCAAATATTTATTATGTATTAGTCACTGCTGTACTCTTTACGTTATTATTTTTGTAATCCTCAAGATAGTCCTATAAGGTAGGAACCATTTTTATCCTTATTTTACAGATGAGGACTTTAAAGCACAGACAGGTTAAGTGTGTGACCCAATGTCACACAGCTAGGTGGAGCTAGAACAGAGCAATAGAGATATTGATTCCAGGATGTCTGCTCTTTTGCATTATTTTATGAAATACTCTCAAACTGTCATAAATGGATGGTTTTTCAAACTTGTGAAAGATGCTCAATCTCTGGAAGTAGACCATTTCAATGTTAACTCTTAGAATCGAGCAGAGTGTTTTGGCTAATTTCTTCCTCTATTCTGTTCTTCCTTGCCAGTTATTCTGATCATGGTCCTTTTTTCCTCCCCTACCATATACCTTGGAGCTGGCTTTAGAAAAGCCTCACCCTGTGGTCAGTAGCTGTATGGGGTCCATTCAGTCTTTCTCTTAGACTCAGTTCATTCTATTTTGTAGCCTCTTGGAACCTTGCAACTTTTCACAGATTTCCCTAAATATGGTGATTGAATGTCTGTTCTGGTACTCGCAGACCGTCAGAAGCTATTTCTTAGAGCTCTCAGCTCGTGTCCTGTCTCTTATGGAGGAGGAAATCGAGGACTCTTCAGCAGCAGCATCTGGGTTAGAGCCTCTCTTCCGAAGCCCCGTGTCGCTCCACATGGCTGCATCTCTGCAGCCTTTATCCCTGTTTCCATCCTGTAACTTGAGTTTTAAGGAGGGCAGAACTATAACTGTCTATAATATTAATGATGGTTCCCTTAGACCGCTCAAAATTGTTTTTTGGACTTAGAAGCAGGGTGGTCTTCTTGCTTTTTGTTTGTTTGTTTCTTCTTTCATTAATTTACAGTAAATATTTTATGTGAAGAAGCAAACCAGTGTGTTTATCTTGAGTTAAAGAGAGTATCAAATTGGCCCTCTATGAATTCTTTCTACTTTCTCTAAAAGGGGAGTAGTCCTCTTTTTCAGAAAAGTTTCCCCTTTCACGTGTGTTCTGCACAAGCTTGTGAGTTATATAAAGCCAATGAGGTGACCAAGTAGGTCATTTTCCCCTTTACTACAATCCATATGAATATTGCATTCATATTTCTTAAAACCTGTAACCACTTGCATACTTCACCACCAAGTTGTGATAGTGAAGGCTGGCTGTGTCCCTCCCCCTCACCCCCGTAAGGAACTGGGTAGCTACTGGGAAAAATAGTGCACGTGGGTGCACATATTGGCACACATGCCAGAAAGATGTTTCTCTTTTGGGCCCAGACAGTGTTATTTCTGGACCTCCTTCTCTTTGAGTGGGTGAAGTCGTCTTCCCTGATAAACTTCACACGTTTAAGTGCAAAACCAGCCAGGGAATGACTCTTGGTGTTACATTCTGTGTGTGTAATAGGAGAAGTGAGGACTGTCGCGTCTTCCTGAGGGAACTCATTTGGCTTTTGGAAGGGTCTCGCTGTCCCCTCAATTCCCTGTGATCCCTCTGCCAGTCTCCCCGGTGCTTAGCCCACCACCCCGCGTTTTTTCTTGGAAGTGACCTGTCTCTGCATTTTTTTTCAAAAGCAGCTTATAATAGAAAACTCAGGGGGAGCCTTTGGAGTGCTTCACTCAGGAGACTGGTAAGCCTTTGTCTCCTGCGAGCAGCCTGGCGTGCCTGCTCTGTCAGAAAAGGTCGTCTGACTCAGCCACCGAAGGCTCTTCAAGCTGCCTGAGACCAAAATAGCCCAGCTGGTTTCGTCAGGGTTGTGCCATGGCTGGTGTTAGGTTTATACAGGGCCTCTTCTATTTTAGCTCATTTCAGCTTTTAGTGAAAATAGTATATTTATTATCACGACTTGAATAAAATTATTTTTATTTTGTTCACATCACGGCGTATTTCTATATTTGCTTATGAAAGAATTGCTTATATTCTAGAATACTTGATGCGTACAAATATTGTAGATGTGTAGCCTGTGTGGGTTATGAAGTATAATAATAAATTGAATACCTGTGAGCCCACCCAAGGTAAGAATTAGCGGATTGCTCATATTCCTTTTCGTCTGCCTGCATCCACTGCGGCCATAACCGTTGTTAGGGATATTGTGTTTATCAGTTCCTTGCTTTAAAAAAAAATGTTCTAAGTCATAAGGTATGGACATATTGAAACTTACTTCCCCAAGTGCTATCCTAAGACTTGTGTCAGAAGAGGCAGGCTTTGGGAACTGTGACTTCTGCGTTCTGTCCTAATGGCTGGCACGTGCCATCTCTCCTTAGGAGATTAACTGGAGGAAAAGATTAGAGGCACATCTGCCATCCTGCCCAGCAGACACACCGGTGGGTGAGGAAGGGCAGAGAGCGATTGCAGTATAAAGGATAGTAAAAAATGTTTATTTTTGATGTTTATTATGAAGGACAATGAACATATATACAGCAGTAAACAGGAGAGTAGAGTGAGGCCTCCCCCTCCCCCCACCCCCGAGCTCGTCCCTCAGAGGCAGTGACTCTCATGCTTGCCTCCTCTACATCCCCGTCTCCCCTTTGCTCCTCCTTTCTTATCTGGGAAGAACCACCAGATTTTATACCTCAACCACATTCTAAAGAGAGTTCAAGAAAGTTCCTAAATCCGAGGGTGCCAGGCACTTTTCTAGGTTCTGGAAGCACAGCAGTGAACAGAGCTTACATTCTGATGCTGCAGAGGTGACAGGCAATACCCAAGGGAAACAGGCAGTGTGCTATCTATTGATAAACGTTAAGGAGAAAAGACAACCAAAAAGCATGAAAAGAAACCTGAAACGCCAGGAGACGAAACTGAAGTTTTAGAGAAGGTGGGCAGTAAAAGGCCGCAGTGAGCTGACTCCTGAGTAGAGACTCCCCAGGAAGTCAGGGCACCAGCTCGGCAGCCCTGTGAGGAGGAGCCGACTAGGCGGTAGGGGGAGCACATTCCTGGTGGGTTTGAAGACCAGGGAAGATCTACTCTCTCTTGTTCAGTGCTGGATGGCAAGCAGCCCAAGGAGCCTTGCGTGAGGGCAGCTTTCTTGAGAGCAACGGCAGTCTCCTTCAGAGGCTATGTGAAATAGGATTTGTATTTTTAGTTCGTTTCATAATAGTCCCCAAGAGATGATTAAGCCTAAATCTGACCTTAAAACTCTGAGATGGGGGCGCCTGGGTGGCTCAGTCGGTTAAGCGTCTGACTTCGGCTCAGGTCATGATCTCGTGGTCCGTGAGTTCGAGCCCCGCGTCGGGCTCTGTGCTGACAGCTCAGAGCCTGGAGCCTGTTTCAGATTCTGTGTCTCCCTGTCTCTGACCCTCCCCTGTTTATGCTCTGTCTCTCCCTGTCTCAAAAATAAATAAACATTAAAAAAAAAAAAAAACAACTCTGAGATAAATGGAGGATGATTTTGTGATTGGAACCTCTTGGCTCTTATGACTCTCTGGCCCTGTTTGCAGAACTTTGCATTGATAACACCCCGTGAATTATCTTAGCAGAAGTGATCAAACTGGTTGTTATTTTACTTTACAATAGAAGGTGGGAACACAGTGGATTTTAATGACATGACTTAATCACTTCAGTGGATTCTGTGAACATTTAATCTCCACCAAGCAGGCCAATTAATGTATCCGTGGTTTAGAGACTTTGGTTATCTTCCTTCCTGCTTTAGAGAACACAGAAATGCCCCAGGGATAAACATAAGTCCTTTCCTCCTAAGTGTCTTTTCTTCTTAATCTTGACATTGCAAATGCCTTATGATATTACAGCTTCTAAAGCAGTGAAACTCACAATTTTTACAAGAAATAGTAAAAAGAGAAAACATGGGTATAAATAGAAAAAATTAAAACTTCTCTCCACATAAGACAAGTACTTCTAATCAGTTAAGAGACCTCATTAGACAGATTCAGTTTCAAGCACACACATCCATACCCAGGCAACTACTGGTCATGCCTGTATGGAATTCATTCACACACACAATTCTCTGATTGACCTATGGAAACGTGGTATTTATGAGAACTTGGCTAGAATGTCAAATTTGATAGTCACTGTGTGATGCATAATATGCTAAGTATTTTTCACTGCCCTTGAGTATTTACCTGGTAAAACCCTGGTTCAGTTAGTTAACTAGAATGAGGACAGCAAGAAACTATTCCAGTCCTCCTTACTTCATCTACATGGGCCAGTTGAGTTGAACATTCGACACAAATTCTTTTTTAAAAGGTGAGAGGAGGTAAGAGAGCTGTTTGATACAATACAAAAAGAACAAATACCGTCTTTCCTCCAACCCCCCCATGAACCCTGGTGACCCTTGATCCTAAGGCAGAATGCAGTCACTTGCCCACGTGTTAACTTTTGGGATGGATGTGGTAAGCAATGGATATCATTTACATTGATTTTTGTTGTTAGACCTGTTAATTTATATCTTTTAATTTACATTTCTTTTTCTTACAGGTTTTTAGTCACAAGATTTTATTCATGCTTTATATTTCATTTTATAATTATTACTAAATCACTCTGAAAGAGGTATCTGTAAGTTTCTTATGCTACAAATTCAGCCAGATAAACAGTGCTTTGACAGATAATTTCCTCACACCACTAAACTAACTGAAGTGATTGACTTTACTTATTTCAGAGTATTAAAGTATTTAAAGATAATTCATGGCTATTAAAGGCCATTGAATTTTCATGAAATGCTACATTGGTTTGAAAATATTCGAATGCTAATGAAGATGTATTTAATGAAGACAAATTGTATTAATGAAGACGAGTTGAATATTTTGGCAAAATAACCTTCTCAGTAGTAGAATTACTATTACATTAATATCTGCTGTTTCTACCAAGGAAACAGTAAATATTAAAACAGTATGGACTTGATGAATGCCTGGTGTTAACTTCACTTTTTTTTTTTTTTTTTGCACACTCTTATAGATTACTAAATATAATTCTTAGACTAATGACCATTTACATCCAGAAGAATAGCAGAATAGAAACATGGTTTATTGATGATAAAAATATATTAAATCAAGTGCTAATCCTGACATTTTATTTCTTGTTGCTTGGTAACAATGCAGCAGCTATGTGAGAGAGTTCCATTATCTCGGGTACAATGGACTTCACTGCATTGTGGGGTAGCAGTACCAATTACAGCAAGTCATTTGTGTGCCATTATCCTTACAAAATTTAGGTGCTGTTTTTTATTGTCCGTGCAGAGATCCTGAAAGTCATTTAATAATAACACATTCCCTTTTTTTTTTTTTTTTTTTGATGGGCTGGTGAATTTTATTCTATTTTTAGGTTTTTGAGTTTGTATCTATTTATAATTTTTGAGGCTTCACAAATTTGCATTTTGTCAATGTGTATCAACTGTATAAACTTAGGCTTTTACATTTATTATAAAGGTATGTACATTATAAGGGAAGCTTCATTAATTCTTGGTGAGCATCTTTTATCCATGACCGCCTAAGGAGGGGAGAAAAAACTATCTGGGCAGAATTTTTTGCCTCATGAAAAATCATCAGAGTATATTCCTCATCCTCCTCTAATATAAAAAATTCCTAGTTTAGTACCTGCTTCAGGAAAAGGAAACCTGTGGAACCGCTATGATTCATTTTAAATGAAAGGCTGATTTACGTTTTGTGTAGCCATATATGTTCTATATACTATTAGTTCACAGTAATTATTTAAAAGGATTGCAAAACTATAGCCCATGGCCTGTTTTTGTACCACATAAAGTTAAGAATGTTTTTATATTTTTATTTATTTAATTTATTTTTTTTTAATTTATTTTTTAAGTAATTTCCGCACCCATCGTGGGGCTCAAGCGTACAACCCTGAGATCAAGAGTCACATGCTCTATTGGCTGAGCCAGCCAGGTGCCCCAAGAATGTTTTTATATTTTTAAAGGGCTATTTAAAAAAGGAATATGTGACAGAGTCCACAAAGCCTAAAATATTAACTGGACTTCACAGAAAAAGTTTGCAGACCCTTAATTTACAGTATAATTTCTATTTTTGTAGTCCAAATATATTAAATGTCAGCCTGTTATTTCTTAAAAGACCCATGAGCTCAAATAGAACTGAAACAATAGCAAGTGGTTTGAGAAGAATCAATAAAATATTAAATCACAAGAATTTGTGTAGTAATGAAATGAATGTGCAATTTGGCAGACCCTTTGGGGAGCAACCATAAAGAAAGGAAGATCAGATACAACAACTTGTGTATCCATCCACAGTTGGTACCATTTCTTTAAAATCCCAGTGCCTTTGTCAGTAAATCTGACTTTAATATTAGCATGAATTGATGGGCTGATTTTATTAGAAGCATCTTGCCTTTTCCTGCCTGTTTCACTTGTTTTGTACTTGAGGACTAGTTTCTTGGGTACACAAATGCACAGCCAGGTGAATGTCGGTACCTCAGGACTTCTGCCACCGGAGCCATGTCTCCCATGCGGGTACAGCTCCTGCTGGCTGGCAGGAGCTGCGGTTTCCAGGAGCTGTGGAAGTGGTCTGGAGTTGCAGTTGTTCTGTGTTCCTGTCATTTGGAGGGGCCCTATAGCTCTCCTCTGGAGCTATACCCTCCGCATCCTGCAGAGAGGGAGGAGGAAGGAGAGGAGCAGGGAGGCTTTGGGCCTGATGAGCCTGATTTTCTCAGCCTTCTGAACTGTGGCTTTTAAACTTCCTGTTTTCAGTCAGAAACAGATTTATCTGGTTATTCCTTATTTGTTGGTAAGGTAATGGAAATCAGGAAGCCATGTGCTTTCTTGTATAGCATGAGTCCTCTGAAGCAAAAGAAAAGGCTGGAACCAGCCTAATGTATTTTAGTGACAAGAGGCAAAAGTCAATTATTTTAGCTAGATTTTCTTAACTCTTCTTTCTTGTAAGCAGAAGCTAAACTCTGTACTTAAGCACCATTTCTGCAGTAGCATGCATTTTATATCCCTTTCTGTTTGTATAATGCTTTTTCAAAGCACTTCCACATATATTAACCCATTTGATCCTCTTAATCACCAAGTGACATAGGAGAAGAAGCAGTTTTATTATAATGTTACAAATGAGAAAACTGAGACATGAGTAGGTTCCTGGGGGTAGATCACTAGGAAGTTGAATGGTCTTAATGAAAAGGACACTTGGAAGATTTGGTCCTGACTTTGCATGCTCCATCTGCCTCTGGCAAGACATAACAGTACTAAGGCTTTATTTTTGAGATGCTCATCAATAAGAAGAATTGTAAAATTGAAAACGTAGGTAGGTAGATATGTGGGATTTTACAGAAGGTTGGACTTAAGTGCAAATGAAAGGGTCATGCTTGTAGCTTGGGTACTGTGTGTAGAATGGATTTTACGATGGCATAAAGGGAGATAGGGTGACCAGTAAGGAGACAGTTGCATTGATCCATGCATGAGGTGATGGTGGAGTATAGGTGGGGAAGGCTGATAGAATCGAGGTAAACAGTATTTTGGAAGAGGAATCTTTCAGACTTGCTGATGCATTGGATATGGTGTGCTGGTTAGAGCAAAGGCAGAGATTAACTCCTTAGCCTGATTCGAGCAATGTTGTATCGAGTATCCTCTGGAAGGGAGTTTTACTGTTGGGAATAATCTACATATATTTGATAAATCAGGCATGGAATAGAAAAGACCATTTAGGGAAAGAAGCCCTGGGACTAAGCCCTTAGGAGTCTCGCTATATTTCTTTATTTTTTTTATTTATTTATTTTTTTATAAACAGACTCTGAGATTAAGAATTGTATCTTTGTTTCTCACTAGCATTGTGACCTTGGACAAATTACTTTAGAATCCCAGCTTCTTGGGGCGCCTGGGTGGCTCAGTCGGTTAAGCCTCTGATTTTGTCTCAGGTCATGATCTCGCAATTTCTGAGTTCGAGCCCTGCATTGGGCTCTGTGCTGACAGCTCAGAGCCTGGAGCCTGCTTTGAATTCTGTGTCTCGTCCTCTGTCTGCCCCTCCCATATTCATGTTCTGTCTCTCTCTGTCTCTCGATAATAAATAAACGTTTAAAACAAGAAAAAAAAAAAAAAGAA
This sequence comes from Neofelis nebulosa, assembly GCF_028018385.1. Taxonomy (NCBI): domain Eukaryota; kingdom Metazoa; phylum Chordata; class Mammalia; order Carnivora; family Felidae; genus Neofelis; species Neofelis nebulosa. The sequence continues at coordinate 34,106,063 of NC_080782.1, read as the reverse complement.
TCCCAGCTTCTTTATAATATCTACTGTCTGCCCATTTCATGGGTCTATTTTGATCACCAGTGGGACAGGGCATTTGAATATGTTTTGTAAAGCTCTCAAGTGCTATGTTCTCACCTTGATCCCTCCTGCTGCTTTAGTTAATAAACCTATGACTGCTGTTGTTCTCATTGACCCAGGGATGATGGCTTTAGAACTCTATGCAGTGGGTGACACCTGGCATGGCTCACCCTCCTTACCCTTTCCATGTCTTCCAAAATTGTTGAGTTGCAAGGGAACGAAAATTCCATAACACTCCCAATTTCTAAAATCTTAGTGAGTTAATGAAAAAAAACTAACCTAAATTATGCTTCAAATATATTGTTAACTTTAATCATCAGTAAATTACCTGATATTTAAGGTTCATTAAAGTCAATCTAAATATGTTGATCCTTTCATTCAAAAACTATGATGACTTTTTAAGAGGAACACCCACCATGGACACCTTGAAGAAAGGAAGGTTCTTATGAATCTGTCATTTCATTAGCTTAAGTTGCATATGCTCAAATATTGATGACCTCTCTTAGCTGTCATGTTTTAAATGGGTCACTAGTTAATGACCTACTTATCTTGTTGTACTTTTGTTCAAAAGATTCAGATATTTTGGTTTGGGTTGAAAACTGAAGTTTGTTCCCTGAGGAAACTTGCTTGTGCTGACTCTCCATCTTGACTTCTTTTGAATGAAAGTAACATTTGTTATTCTTTTGGGAGTAAGAGAAACAAAATGAATACAGAGGGACTCAGATATTCATGGATGATTTATGTTCAACCATGGACACACCACTGCCTGCAAACATTAGAGGGACAAAATGTTCAAAGTAGATTTTTTCCATATTCCTTAGGATGGAGCACACTGTTACATATAAATAAATTAGGCTGCAGGTATGTTTTCGCTGCTTCCTTACGAAAGCTCTGCCTTACTGAATTTTCACAAACTCATGAAAAAAGTATGCTTTATTTTGTTTGTTTTTAGATGAAAAGGTTTGAAACAGTTGGTTAATTTGGGAGAAATCATGAAAGATTAGAAAACAAGAATGATTGAACTATTAGAAAGTAATGGTTTTCTGCTCTGAGGTGCATTCCATGAAGAAACCAGGACCACTCATGCCCAAGAATATAGTCACTTCTTCCACTCAGCTTCTGAAACTTGACATTAGGACACTAGTGGTTCTGTCACTGAATAACTAAGTCCACATTTCATTGCTTCGAAGAGAGTATTAAATCCAAATCCCATGGGAGGGAAGTTAAACAGGAATGTGACGAACCTAGTACCTTTTATGTGCTTTCCTGTGAAAAGGAGCTGTGTTATTCATTTAAAGAAGCTATTTTAGTTTCTTTAATAATTGGGGGGAAAGGATACAAGTTTTGCCTTGTATTGTGAAAAGTTCTTTTCAGTTTAGAATTTCATTTTAACTTTTGGAAAAGCTCTGCTGGCATAGACAAAACTCAGGGAAGAAAAATTCATCATTACCAAACTCAGACAAATACAGGTTGACTATAAAAAGCTACAGGATTAAGGCTGTTGAACTTGGAAGTTTTGGTCTAATTTAAATTTCTCTCAGTTTGAGGAATTTACAACCCTCATCATTTTGAGAATTGGCATCTCAGAAGTGGAACTAGACCTTTAGAAATATAGGAAGTATGAAATAGAATTTTAAAAGCAATTCCATAAATCAAAACTTGCTATAAAAAGTATTTTAGCTGCTGATTTATTAATAGATTTTTTTCCCAATGCTTTTGGCATTATGTTTTTACCCAAAAGGTTTTGTTTATTTTTCTTCTTGTTTCATATATTTTTTTTAAAGTTTATTTATTCATTTTGAGAGAGAGAGAGAGAGAGAGAGAGAGAGAGAGTGTGTGTGTGTGTGTGTGTGTGTGTGAGAGAGAGAGAGAGAGAGAGAGAGAGAGCAGGGGAGAGAGGGAGAGAATCCCAAGTAGGCTCTGTGCTGTGGGCATGGAGCCCTCCATGGGGCTCAGTCCCACAAACTATGAGATCATAACCTGAGTTGAAACCAAGAGTTGGACGCTTAACTGACGAGACACCCAGGCGCCCCTGTTGGTTCCTATTTTTAATGTACAAAATAGCATTTTACAAGTAGATTGATGAGAGCTAGGTTTTATAAGGATATAGGAAAATAGAATGGAAAACTTTTCTTCAAGAAATTTATTCCTAGGAAGTAGAAGGGACAGTATAATGGTCTAAGTACAATGAATACAGCTAAAGTATGCCCTACACAGAGTGCAGTAGACTCTATGATTGAAATATTTTCAACAATGACAATAGCAGGTGAAGGAGTTGTAGCCTTGTAATAATAAAAATAGCAATGACACCAGAAGCAAGTACTATTTATACTATGCACTTAAGTGCAAAACACTTTACGTCACCCATTGTAATTATCCAGTGAATTAAGTTTTATTATCCTTATTTTATAGAGGGAGAAAATGAGGATAGGGAAAAACTTTATGATGACAAAGCCAGTAAGGGGGACAGTTAAGATCTAAACAAATTTCTTTCTGCCTCCAGAGCGTATACACTTAACCAGAAGCAAAGGATAGAAGGTGTATTTTAAGGTGCGTTTGCTTTATACTTTGCAGTATTACCACTTTTATAATTTACTACCTCCGTACTGGCAGAATCTTAGATCTTTATTTAGCAAATTGAACTTTTCAGTTAACTAAATGTAGCCGTAGGACAGAGGTAATACATCCATAAACACAAAATTAGAAATCATTCAGTAACGTTAACCTCTTAAAGCTTATGAAATAAGATAACCCCCTAAAAGCTATAAAATGAAAGCCTTCACACTTGGGAAGCTAGAACGGTTTTTCTCCAATTAAAAATGAGGTGAAACATGTTATATAGTAGTTTGATTCTGAGAAATTTTAGGACTCTATGTAATAAATATTGGCAATGATTGAAGAGTACAGAAGTTCCCCCTCCCCCCATCCACGGTTTCACTTTGCACGGTTTCAGTTACCTGTAGTCAGTTGTAGTTCAGAAGTGGATGACCCACCTTCTGATGGTCAGTAGTAGCCTAATGCTACTTCAAAATGCCTACATCATTCATTTCACTAGAAGGGTGAGTACAGTACATTAAGATATTTTAAGAGACAGACCACATTCACATAACCTGTATTACAGTATTTTGTTATAGTGCTGTTTGATTATTGGTATTAATCTCTTACTATGCCTAATTTATAAATAAAACTTTTTCATAGGTAAGCATGTATAGAAAAAAACATAGTGTATATACGGTTTGGTGCTACTGTCAGTTTCAGGTATCCACCGGGGGTCTTGAAACATATCCGTCATGGATAAGAAGGGACGACTGTGGGCACTTCCAGTTTCTGGTCTGGCATCTAAGGAGCCTAGAAGTCACCAAGCCTGTCCTCACAATAAGAAAAAACTGAACAAACTGAAAATCAACAGTGCTTCTTAGAGAACTATCAGGGAATTGAGGTTGTGAGGGAAACCATTGCCTCCAAAATTAGGCAGACAGATAGGCTGATCCAGAGAATCACAGCATACTGGAGAACAAGCCCAGGAGCAGAAATCTCTGTGGGAACCAACACTGGAGTAGGAAACCCTAAACTCATTGGTGAATTGCTGGAAGCTCAGTGTGGGCAAGCTTGAGAGTTAAAAACTTTGAGGTGGCCCCATCTTGGGTAGGTGGGGGGCATACTTTCATGGGTTTTATTGCCAGGATCTCTACCAGATTCTCTCAAGGAAGATTAGAGAGAAATCTCCTTGCGCTTCTGACAGGAGGAGGGGAAAGTAGCCATTTGAAATACACCCAGAGCATTCTCATTCTCTTCTTCTTAACAGGGTCTGCCTTCAAGAGAAACCTTTTCACCAGAGCCAAACTGACCTGGGGAAAAAGAAATACCCAACTCCAGCTCTATAGCCTTTCAGGTGGGGGAAGGAGAATATCCAGCCCTGCCCTCCTCTCCTCTTCCTGTCTCACTTAAGTGGGGAGAAAACAAAACTGAGAAGTACTAGTGAAAGTCACAATAGTGGGTGGGGTAGGGGAAGGCTCACTAGAAGACAGACCTAATCATAAAACTGTGGATGCTTCCCTGTCCTCCCCACCTTCACAACGACCACCACACAGTAGAGTTCCTGTATCATAATTGGGAAACACAGCTGAGAGATCTTGTCTTGCACCTTATTTAAAAAGTCTCTAGGGAAATCCAAAGACGACAGAGGAGACAAAAACAAGGACACCACAGAAAAATTTAGCCTCTGATACCTGTAGCTACGGCAAACAGTAAGCACAGCCTAAACCCCAGCTAGATGAGCATAAAACCTCACATTAAGGGCCTATTTACCTTAATTTGTCTTACTCTATAAATATGTCTGGCTTTCAACAAAAATTAAAGGCATACAAAAGGCAAACGACACAGTTGGAAGAGAGAAAGCAAGCAATTAGAAGCAGCCTCAGATATGGTACAGATGTTGGAATTATCAGAATGGGAACTTAGAACAATTATGACTAATAAGAATGTTAATGGAAAAAGAGGGCAATGTGTGCAAGAGCTTATGGGTAATATGAAGCTGGGAGATGGAAACTCTAAGAGAGACTCACAAGGAAATGCTGGAAATCAAAAACACTGTGACAGAAATGAAAAATACCTTTGATGGGCTCATTAATAGAGTAGATACAGCCAAGGAAAGAATTAGTGAGCTTGAAGAAATGTCAAGAGAGACTTCCAAAACTAAAATGCATAGACAAAAAAGAATAAAATAGAACAGAATATCCAAGAACTGGGTCAGTTATAAAAGGTGTAACTTGTATAGTGGGACTGCTGGATGGAGAAGGAAAAGAGAAAGGAATAGAAGAAATATTTGAAGCAATAATGACTGTTTCCCCAGATTAATGATCGACCCCAAACCACAGATCCAGAAATCTCAGAGAACACTAAGCAGCATAAGTACAAAAAAAAAATTACACCTAGGCATATCCGATTCAAACTGCAGAAAATCCAAGACAAAGTCTTGAAAGAAGCCAGGGGAGTAAAACACCCTCTGTATAGAGGAGCAAGAATAAGAATTACATCAGATATCTCTTCAGAACCAAGCAAGCAAGGAAAGAGTGGAGTTAAATACTTAAAGGGTTGAAAACAAAAGGTGACCAACCCAGAACTCTGTATCCAGTGAAATTATCCTTCAAAAGTGAAGGAAAAATGAAGACTTTCTCAGAGTAACAGAAATTGAGGAAATTGTTGCCAGTATAGACCTGCCTGGCAAGAAATGTTGTAAAAAATTCTTCAGGAAGAAGGAAAATGATACAGGTCAGAAACTTAGGTCAATAGTAAGGAAGGAAAAATATGAGAGAAGGAATAAGTGAAAGTAAAATAAGATCTTTTGTTTTTCTTAATAGATAATCATTTGTTCACTATAATACTAACACTAATGGGACCCATAGTTATAGTTTGTGGGTAAGTAAATGATAGCCATGTACAAGGGACAGAACGGAGAGGTGGGACTACTCTGTTAAAAGGTACTTACACTGCTGTGAAGTGGTATAGTGTTATTTGAAAGAAGACTTGGCTTAGTCGTAAACGTATATTATAAATTCAGGCACAATCACTAGAAAAAGAGAGGATACAATTGATACGCTAAGAAAGGAGAAAAAAAAATGGAATCAGATAGCTTAATTAAAGCCAGAGAAGGCAGAAAAAGAGTAGAACATGAAAAAAGAAAGAACAAGGGCAAGAAATAGAAAATGTAACAACTGTGGTAGATATTAATCCAACTATATCAATAATCACTTTAAAAGTTAGTGATCTAATGTCTCCAGAGGCAAAGGAAACAAAAGCAAAAATGAACTATCGGGACTTCATTAAAATAAAAAGCTTCTGCGGAGTTTTCAGGAAAGGTGCCAAGATGGGGAAAAGTCCAGAGTAACAGCGCAGGAGAGGAGTAGATCCGCACGGTTTAGGTGGAAGGAGAAACCGTAAACTCAAAAAAAAAAAAAAAAAAAAAAAACTGAGGGAAAATACAACAAACCTCTTTGAAAGAATTTAGAATGGAAACTAACGTACAAAAGGTAGAACTTCTTTACCTCTTTATATATACTCTTGTTTTATATATTTGGCCATGAACGCCTATAAATATTTTGCATCAATTAAAAAAATAAATAAAAAAATAAAAAGCTTCTGCACAGTGGAGGAAACAATCAACAAAACTAAAAGACAACCTATGGAATGGGAGGAGGTATTTGCAAATGACATATTTGATACAGGGTTAATATCCAAAATCTTGAAATAACTTCCCAAACTCAGCACCCCCAAAATAAATAACCCAGTTAAGAAATGGGCAGAAGATATGAACACTTTTCTACAGAAGAGATACAGATGGCTAACAGACACATGAAAAGATGCTCCACATCACTGATCGTGAGGGAAATACAAACCCAAACCACGATGAGATCCCACCTCACGTCAGAATGGCTAAAATTAACAATATAGGAAACAACAGATGTTGGCAAAGATGTGGAGAGAGAACCCTCTTACACTATTGGTGGGAATGCAGATTGTTGCAGCCACTCTGGAAAACAGTATGGAGGTTCTGAAAATAGACCTGCCCTATGATCCAGTAATTGCACTACTAGGTATTTACCCAAAGGATACAGAAATACTGATTTTGAAAGGATACACGCACTCCAATGTTTATTTTATAGCAGCCTTATCAACAAGAACCAAACTATGAAAAGAGTTCTGTGAAAAGAGCCCAAGTGCCCATCAATTGATGAGTGGATAAAGAGGATGTGGTATGTGTGTGTATGTATTTATGTTTTTCACATATATGTATATTTATACATATGTATACACACATATACATGCAGTGGAATATTACTTAGCCATGAAAAAGAATGAAATCTGGCCATTTGCTATGACATGGATGGAGCTAGATTATATTAAGCTAAGTGAAATAAGTCAGAGAAAGACAATACTGTATTATTTCATTCATATGGAATTTAAGAAACAAAACAGATGAACATAGGGGAAGGGCAGGGATAAAACAGAGGGAAGCAAACCATAAGAGACTCTTTATAGAGAACAGGGTTGATGGAGGGAGGTGGGTGGGGAAGGGCTAAATGGGTGATGAGCACTGGGTGTTATATGTAAGTGACGATTCACTAAATTCTATACATGACACCAATTTTACCATATATGTTAACTAGAATGTAAATTAAAACTTGAGATTAAAAAAAGATTGTTGTTTGCACTGTTAAAACAATAATAAAAGTTAGTGGTCTAAATATGCTAATTAAAAGACAGACTCTCAAGAGTGGATTATACAAGACCCAAATATATGTCATCTATGGGAAACCCACTTTTATTTTTTTCCAGCTTTTTTTGAGATATAATTGACATAACATTGCATAAATTAAAGGTATACAACCTGTTGATTTGATCCACTTATATATTATAAAATGATTGCTGCTGTAGCATTAGCTAATACTGTGATCACCTCATATAATTACATTTCTTCTTTATGATGAGAACATTGAAGATTTACTCTCTTAGCAACTTTCACATATATAATACAATATTGTTTACTATAAATCACCGTGATAAGCATTACATTTCCAGAACTTGTACACCTTATAACTGGAATTTTGTACACTTTGACTAAAATCTTTCATTTCCCCCATCCAGCATTCTACCTCTGAAAAAAACATTTTTAATATAAGATGCAGAAAGACTAAAAGTAAAAGGGTAGCGAAAGAAAAACTATGACTATGCCAACACTAATCAACCTAACCCTGGAGTAGCTGTTTAACATCAGTCAAGCAGCTGCTCTCAAAGACAGTTTGTCAGTTTCTAACAAAACTGAACATCCTCTTACAATTGCGCTCTGGACGCTAACCCATTCTACTGGTTGGAACTCTTCCTGAAAGAGTCATAAAGTGCCCGTTTTTGTTGGTTTCCTTATAGAATGTATAGTGGGCTTGTTTACGTGGTCAATGTGAGCCATTGTTGAATTTGATACTTGGTTTCCTGTATGTGTCCCAAATATCCAAGCACTGCTTTTCTGGTCCTGTGTGCAGACTTTCATAAGGAAATATAAGTTTTATTCTTTGAAGAAGTTGCTGCTGGATGTGTGACCATGTAGAGATAAAAACAATGCTTCACTTAAGTGGGGAAGTGGATAGTCAGCTAGAAATCCATTCTAAGTGAACACTCAGTTAAGTTCATAGCTTACCAAATCAACAAATTGCCACCTTCAGAGCTGTTTGGAAATAGAGCAAAAGATATAAGTTCACATATGATAGGGATCTGCCACATAAGACACCGTGATTATCTTAGACTGTCTCACAATCTAGTTGATGAGATAGGGCTCACCTAGATATTTAGACCAGTGAGTTCTAAATTTAACGATCAAGATAGTAATTGCTGTGGGATCCTGCCTGCTGTTGTGGGCTGTGGGGTTGTGCCGCTGACCCCACAGGACCTCTTTCTGTTTGATGGACTAGTTTCTGCAGATATTTGTATATGGTGGATTGTCACTCTTGGCTCACAGTCTAAGGTGTGAATGGGCCAAAATTGGATGTGGAGACCCTTCCTACATGGAACCAAGGGCCTTGAAGGAACGAGGGAATTGGATGTCTCTTGGTTTGATTTCCTTAATTCCTGTTCATATATATTGTAAGATTATGACCATATTATATATGTTTTTCATTGCACAAAACATTAAGGGTGTTTTTGCAGGTCATTAATATCCCCTCCCCCCAAAAGGCTATTTCCATAGTTATACTTCAAATATGTATTAATAACTCTTTATTGTTGGGTTTTTATGGTGTTTTCCACCTTTCACTATTGTCAATAGTGCTTTAATGAGTATCCTTGTTTTTGTGCATATCTGATTATTTTCTTTGACAAAATTCCTAGAATTATGTATAAATACTGCTAAATTGTTCTCTAGGAAGCTAATTTCAATTATAATCCCATAGTGATATGTAAAAGCATGGCTTTGAACCATTCTCGACAACATGAATGTTATACTTAATATTTTTTTGATAATTTGCTAGGTGAAAAATGCTGTCTTGTGGTTTTAATTTGTGTATCTTGGATGACAAGGGAAGTTGAATATTTATTGGCTATTTATATTTCCTTTGTGATTTTATGTGTTGCTGTAGGTAATACTATCGTTATTTTAATGGGAATGTCTCTAGCATTTCATTCCTAGGTGTTCTTGAATCTCCCACTTAGATGAAGAATTACAAAAGAGAGAAGCTGATGTGTACTCTGGAGCTGGGCTCTATGGGTTTGAACCCAGCTTTCTGGGAGGATCTTCCTAGCTGCCCCGCCTTGGGGGAAAACTTGATTGGCTCTAGCTAGTAGACCAGAAAAGGAAGAGAATCTTGAACCCATAGCAGTGACTTAATTATGGAAGTAAAGATGGATAAGGCTCTCAGACGTAGCCGTGACTGGCAGCTATACCCACAGAACCCATTCCTAAAATAAGGTGTGAGTCAAGTGCTCTGTTGATTCACTGTTTTGAGACAGCTCTCTAAAACTTATGCCTGTGATTTCCCACAAAAGCGTCTCATTGCAAATGAGGGCATATATTCTGTTGAGAAAGAGAAGGTAAGAAAAGGCCAGGGGGAATTTCTAACATAATATGATGGTTTTGGAATCTTTACCTATGATATTCTCTCCTGAAGGCTACCGAATAGTAAGCCATGGTATGACTAACATAAATCAACGGGATACTCTCTTACAAAACTATCTCATTGCAAAAAAAGGACAAAGATTCCTTTTACTAATTTTACTTTCTCCTTTCGTTTACCTAACATCTTTTGACCTACTTATTGATTTATTCCGTGTTGGTGTTAAGAATTTAGCTTGTGATTTTAAAGTCACTCCTATTAAAATAATAGTGGCTTTCCTCACTCCTTCCAGAGACCTTGTCAAAAAATGTTATTTTTTCCACTTCAAATATAGATCTAGTCTACAAATACTGAAGTGATAATTAGGGCTTATGCAAGATTGTTTCATTTTAAAAATTAGCTGCTTTTTTTTTTTTTAAAGGAGTTAACTCTCCAAATCTTTCTTGTTCAAGAATATAGCTTTAGAAAGAAGGCATTTTAAAGTCATAACTTACATAAATGATTTAAGTAAGAAATGTGTGAGAGGAAAAGTGATAAACATTACTCATTGACCCCTTTTGTGTTACTGTATATATTTCTTATGAACACATGTCAGCATGTATCATTATTATAGTTTTAGCACACAGCATATGGCACCCTTCTAAAATTAGAATATATTCAAATTTCCCAGTGGCCTTTACTAGGCCCCTAGAAAACCCAGGTGCACAACCAAAAATTAGTAACGGTGAGAGAATGTAATTGCGAAGTTGTTAAAATTTTCTTTTCTAGAGAGAAGCCACAGTAATCAAAAACTGCCCTAGCAGCATTAGTTCAGGTGAACTCTCCTGTGAGTTTTTTGAAATATGAAGGAAATCGCATTTCTTTTTGGTTCAGGATAGCTGTTGCCATTTCTGATAGCTTTTCCAAAGTGAGGTTTCTCATTTTATGAAGTAAAATTCTCAGACTTCTTTCCGCCGCTCCCATTCCTGCATGCCCTAAGTCTCTTCACAAGTACCCTCTTGCCACATCCCCCCAGACGACAATATCTCCTGACTCCAGCACTTTGCCCTTCCCATTTCTTCTGCCCGGAATGCCCTCCCCATCCTTTTTTTTTTTTGTTTCTGCCTTCTGAGGGGAGCTTTTCCTCTGTTACAGCATTTATCACCACGTGGTACTGTGATTAGCTGTTTGCCTATCTCCTCCATTAGATTGGGAGCACTTCGTGGGACCTTGTCCTACTCATCTTTGTATCCCCAGCATCTGGCACAATGCCTGGCACATAATAGATGATCATTAAATGCTCTTTGATTCACTGAGCCAGCAATTTTAAAATATAAGCATCGCTTTGCAGTTTTAGAAATGTTCTGCCCATTCTACTTGATTGGCGTCATTATCCTGCCGTGGTCTAAGGAAGCAAAAATGTCTTATACTCAGTGGTTCTTCCTGACAGCTTTATATTTGAGGCCTTTGTCAGACCCTGAATTGAGAGACTCGATAATCTGCTGCCAGCTGTTCTATAATTCCTTTCCTTATTACTGTGACTAGCTTCCTCTGACTTCCCTGGGATCATTTTATCTCAAGGTGTGCCTTTTAATGCTGGCTGGAATAGATAGTGTGTTTCATTCAGTAGGCTTTTATTACGCAGTTAAAGCAGAAGAAGCCATATGGTAGTTAACTAGATATGCAGAGGGTTATCAAATGGTGGCAAATAAACTGGCCTTGTAAAAGCAATGGCCTGTTGACTCAGGCAAGAACTGGCATAGCAAATATGCAAGTACAGAAGAGTATTGAAGGTATGGAATTAAAATCATGTGTTGCATAAGAGGGGAATGCTGTAGTGTTCAACAACCTAGAGTAATTAAAAAGATACATTAATTTGCATACTTTAAGGTCTTTTTATAGCACATTGAGGAACAAATGTAGACTTAACAACATGTAAGGGCTGGAAGGAATACTAGGCATTATTTAAAACTCAACTTTCACATTTTAGAGATGAAATGAGTTTAAATGGTACACATAAGAACACAGTGTTAGATGACATTAGGGTTAAAACCAGAATCCACATCTTCTGACCCCAAATCCAGTGCTCTATATTATACTCTGTTGTCTCAGTTTTTTAAGTATAGGTGAAATACATGGCATTGGAGTCAAATGGCAAAGTTGCTCCCTTACAGAGTACTGGCATCAACAAATTACTGTTTTCCATCGCCCATAGCCACTTGTCTTTAATGGGGGGAATTCTGAAAAACCAGGGTGCGTCTTTTAATTGTCATTCTTCATTTTTCAAATATGGCATTAAGTTTTAGGGATGAGCTGTATATGCCATAAAAGACATTTTAGATGTGAGACTTCAGCTTCATTCACTGTAGGTTTTTCGGTCATTGCTGTGAATGATGACCTCAGAGTCTGGACCGACCTGCTTAGGATTCCTAGTGATGACCAGAGACCGAAATTGAGTTTGTGGGGAAAAACTGGAGCCAAGTGATGCCAGCCACAAAACCGTTCGTGTGTACCTGCTATTTGTATGAAGGGAACAGCCATTTGCTCTTACTGTTAACATCACAGCTGAGAATGTTTGAATATGTTTGAATTTCTTTAGGACGTAAAGATCTAGTTTCGGAAATTGTACCATGAGCGGTGGGAAGGGCATCTTCTTTTGAAGTTTATTTTTGCATTGTATGTCTACCTTATACTAAATCAGGAAAAAGAAACATGGCACTTTAATGTTCTTAATGAAATTAATAAGATTCCACATCGGTTACTGCTTTATAGAAGTGAAATGTACAGAGAACGTTTAAAAGGTAAAATGAAGAAAGAAAGCTCTTGTTCTATCCCACATGGTGAAGGGTTTTAAATTTAGGAATTATTGAGTCATCCACAAGGTGAATCCTAGTTGCAATTTCTGTTAGATTAAGCAGCCATTCGCTGTGTTCTGGAAATGCTAGAGATTAACCCAATTCTAGTTAGCAGTTTATGTGTTAAATACTGCATTCTTACATTATGAAGAGCTCCAAGGACGATTAACAGCTCGAAATTAAAGTCAACAGTCTTAAAAGAGTAACCTTTCAAAGTTCTAGTTGGTGTCACTAATAGGCAGTTTTTTGGTGGCTGTAAAAACCCAACACAGACTTTCTTTCTCTTCCTGTTTCTCCGTAACTCTCTTCATTGAAAAATGTTCCTAGTTTAATTCTTTTAATTATATCATGTCTCCCTGTTTTCCTTGGGGTATGTGATAATGGTGTAATTTTTTTTCCTTAGTGTTGTAGATAAGACTGGTGCTTTGAATGAACATGTTAGAAGTGTTTTAATTCCTTTGGGTAGATGTACTCCTTTTAATTACTTCTCTGGATTTGCTACAGCCCTAATAAAATTTCCTTTCAGAAGAAGACATGACAAATAAAATTTGGATATTTGTAATACTGCCTGGATGTTATTAAATCACATACTTAGTGAAGATTGACATTTTTGGTCAAATTAAAAAAAAATGCTAGCAAAATACCAGCATGGACTAGACTGTTTGGATATAGTATTAGAGTCAGTGGAAATGAAAATAATACTTGTCATAAACTGCTTTTAAATTTGTCTTTTGAGGGGCGTCTGGGTGGCTCAGTCGGTGAAGCGTCCAACTTCCGCTCAGATCATGATCTTGCGGCTTGTGGGTTTCGAGCCCCACAATGGGCTCAGAGTGCACTTCAGATCCTCTGTCTCCATCTCTCTCTGCCCCTTCCCCATTCACATTCTGTCTCTCTCAAAAATAAATAAACCTTTAAAAAAATAATAAATTTTTTAAAAAAATAGTCTTCTCCATTACAAAAACTATTGGGATAGTTCATGAAGAAAGTAATATTCCTACTTTTTTTGGATCAATATGGCATATTTTGCTGCTAATCATAGTTTTAGTAAATTAATCTTCTTCTAAAAAGTTCTTCTAAAAAGTTCAAGCTGCTACACCTGTTTTCCTTCTCATCCCATGTTTCAAATGAGACATCATAGAGAGGAAGGATTGTTTTTGTTTTGCAATGAGGGACATCAGGTTGAAGGTGGTTATGAGCTCTGAGGTTGGACAGCAAGGGGAGAAAGAAAGGTTCTTCTGGGTTTTTTGGGTATAGTCTTTGTGCCTGTGCTTAGGTAAGCCCTTTTATATTTCCTCTTCAAACAATTATTAGACCAGGTATTCTTTTGCAACATTTGTACCCTGCTGAATATCATTTTTTATTTTCCTAACCAGTAGAGACCATTTTCTATCTTAATAGTATCAGCTCTTTTTTCTGGCCTTGTATCATTCACCAATTTGATCAATGCACTGTTTAATTTTTACCCATTGTGTTCTAGACATGATAATAAAGTAGCTTAGAAGACACAGAATATATACAAACATAACATCAATTAAAAAGGTGCTAGGGGCACCTGGGTGGCTCAGTCAACTAAGCATGTGACTCTTGATCTCACTTTAGGTTTTGATCTCAGGGTTGTGAGTGAGTTCAAGCCCCGGGTTGGGCTCCACCTGGATGTGGAGCCTACGTTAAAAAAAACAAAACAAAAAAAAGCACAGCTATAGGAAGAAAGAAAAGCAATGGTAGGGCTTTAAAATGGAGGTGGAATTGGACCGAAAAATCATACTGTCATGGCAAACATGAATGAGTACAAGATGTCAAGTAAAAATATAGTACATACCATATAAAATAAACTAATCAGATCAGGTGAACTACAACTATTCTTGCTATGAAAACTAGACAGAATTTTATCTTAGGCATTGTGTTTTAATTGCAAGAAAGAACTCATTTGATTGTAAGAGGGAGAAACTGACTCTTTGTAACTATGGTATAAAGCTATTGGTTTGCCCCAGGGGCAGACTCTTCTTGGAGCATTAAGAATGTTTGGACCCCTTGAACATTAAAAAAAAAAAACAAAAAAACCCACAAAAAACAGGGTGCCTGGGTGGCTCAGTCGGTTAAGCGTCTGACTTCAGCTCAGGCCATGATCTCCTCGTTTGTGAGTTCGAGCCCCGCATCGGGCTCTGTACTGACATCTCAGAACCTGGAGCCTGCTTCAGATTCTGTGTCTGAACTCTTTCTCTGCCCCTCCCCTGCTCATGCTCTGTCTCTCAAAAGTAAATAAACATTAAATAAATTTAAAAAAAAGAATGTTTGGACCCCTTGAATATTGTTTTTCTCACCCAGACTTTTGCAACATATTTGGAAGTCCTAAGCCTGAGATTGTCTTCTCTTACAGAGATGGAAATGTATCTGTTCAGAATTGCCTGTTGCACCCAGACCCTTTCCTCTTACCACAGTGGACTCAGAATGTGCTCCCTGTCTTCATCGAAGGCCTTGATAAAGATGTTGAACAGGATAGGACCAAAGACCCCAGCCCGTTAGATTAGGGCTTCTCTTCTGATCTGGGGTCTAGCTGACACTGAAGAGTAGGAGCAGGGGCCAGGGGGGCGGTGTTTATGGACCAAACACCTGAAATCTCATGAAGGATTTTGTAGTTTGTGTGGCTTTCATTGGATTCATAAAGAACTACGCATTTCCCCCAGAGTTAAAACTACAGCATTAGAGATGTCTAAGGATTTCTCAGGCCGGCAAATACTTCTGTGATTCTTCAAGTACTTCTCTACTATTTGCACATCAAAGTAGGCTTCCTATCTATTTTCTTCATTGCTGTATCTAGTATGTGCTTAATTCGTATTTGTTGATTTTAAGTGAATGTATCCAAGTCCTATTTCCCTGCTGAGTCTGTAAAACTTTTGTGACGAACTTGGTTAGGTTCTTTGTGAAATCACACTCTGCTTTTCTCCTCTCCAGTGTGCTAGCCTGATCTGCAGGTTAATGAAGTTCATTCTGCATGGTGTGGTCTGTGGGGGAACTTGTACTGCTGTCTCACAATAGTCTTTTCTCTGTTTAATGACCTTACAGACTATCTGTGCAATAATCCATTTTGGAATACTGTTGTGAATTGAGCCCCTCTTTCGGAAAGAAGTCTATATGCTTCTCTCCATCTGCTGACACTGCTACCATTTTTCACTGGGCTGTAATTCTCTGACCATATTTTCAGGCCCTTTAAGAATCCTGGGTTATAATTTTTGTGGGTCTGCAGCCTAGTATTAGTTCAGAGAATCTATCTCTTCTTGGAATTCAATTCCTCCTTAGCCCTGTTAGTATTGCCCTTTCCTCCTTACTGGGGAAGTCAGGAGCAAAATGGAATTGAACTACGGCACTTTTTTTCTGTCGTCTCTCAAGCAGTGGTGATTATCATTTCTGAATTCTCCATCAGCAACAGCAAAATCATCCCAGAAACCACTTTCATCATCTGTAACATTTTGGACATGACTTGTTTCATTCCGATTTGTACCTTTTGACACACCTCTCAAAGTTTCAGGTGACTCCCATTTGCTCTAGACCATGCTGGTCTCTCTTTTGTATGAGCCCTTGTAAGATATGAGGAAACACATATCTAGCCATGTTATACCTCTTACACTCTTCTTTATATGCTATTCTCTTCATTACCAAGGCGATCCGTTTTTGTATTATCAGAATGGGGGTTTCAAAAGCCTCATAAGTCTCTTTGTCTTCTAGAGTTTCTGACTACTTGATTCTGCTTTTTTTTTTCCTCTCAACTTTTTCCAGTCTGCTTTTCTTCAAAGACCAGGATACATTTCTGCTTATGTCCAGGATTCATTTCCCAGGCCACCGCAAATTCCAATTTTACATTGTCACTTTCTCTCAGGGATTCCATCATTTCTACTTTACCAAGTTTATCCTTATTGGTTACCCTTATCTGGTAGAGGTCCAGAATCATGATTTCTCTCACTTGTTCATTCTCAAATATAGAACTTGTCAGAAGGCATTATAGAAATTTTCAGAGGAATGTGATGATCAGAAGATATTCAAATAGTGTCTCTCATGATATGACTGTCTTATTTCTGAGCCAGTTTTGACATTCCTACTAAAAATACATCCTCTACATCTTTAGTTTGGAGAGCACTGTGATTGTATGGCCATTAGTGCGATATTCCCTATCTTTTTAAACTCACGGTAAATATACCACATTTCATCACTAGGTCTGTGGCTTCCCAGGCATGTGCATATTTTTCTTGACATAACATGTTCTGTGAGCTTATTTTCACTGGGCATTGTAGAGAATCTATTGGTATGAGATCCAGTCAACAAGGTTTCAGTCATGGCTACACAATCATATTTACCACTGTCGTTAAGGTTGCAAATTCATTAATAGCCTAGCTACTCATCTTTTCAGTCTGTGCATTTATACATAGATATCTAAGACCATTTGTAATTTGTTCCAGGTCCTTTTAGCTTCCATGCCATTTTATCTTATATTTTTTGTACTAATCTTATCATCTCTTAGCATGAAGCTTAATACAATATGCACCTTCTTGCTCCTTTGGATTTTTTAATTGTTTTTTTTTTTTCATTGTTTTTGTTTGTTTGTTTGATTGATTTGCCTCTTTGGATTCTTGGGAAGTATGCCCTGCATGCTGACCTCCCTTTTTCTCCACATTTTCTCTTCATCTGACCCAGAGACATCCAGAGCACCTCTGCATCTAACTTGTAATGTTTTCTCTTATGGCTCATTGCTTCCGTCTTCCATTTTTCTAGTCTTCCACAGATTTTGTAATTTGGGATCACTTCGTGTTTTTCATGATTCTAGACATTAATGCTTGTTGTTGTTGGCTTTTTTTCTTTCTTGCCAGAAGAAATTCATCCTAACCTGTTTTGAAAGTTAAAATGACTCCAGAAAAACACCTTCAGTGTGATCCCTCCCCTTCAGCCCTCACCTAGTATCAAACAGCCCTCACCTAGTATCACTGTGACGTTTGCAGTGTAGGGCCCAATTTTTTTGTGGCTATCACAGATTCAGGTTGCCACTAAAATAAAATAAATACATAAGAAAGTTATTGCCTTGTAGCTCCTCTGTTCCCTTACCTGAGATATAAGTAATATTTGCCAAGTGAAAACAAAGACATTGTCACCCAAGAATGAGTTCTTATCCTTGTCTGAGCTTTAAAATAAAAGTTTTCAGAATTATAAGGTAGGAAGGGTATAGGGCAGAGAAAGCAACCTTTTAAAACAAAGTTCAAATCAATAATAATTAACATTTCCTAGCCTCTATTTTCCTGCTAATGACTGAAGACATGTACTAATTAGAGAAGCCTCAAGTGTCTGGGTTTCTAGATGAACCAGATGGTGCTGCCTAAGAACTATGCTTAGCGCCAGCCAGAGGTCTGGGTTGTTCTTAACTACCTTTCCTCCATCTTGAGCATATTTAAACTTAAATATGCTCACTGCTTTGCACTGAGATTTTCTTTGTTCTTTATTTTCTATCTTCCCCACTTCTGATTTCAGGAGGAACATTTCTGCCATTGTTAGTGAGTGTTCTTGTGAGCTTTTTACTTTTTTTCTTAACAGCCTCATTTTATTCATCTTTCTTTTCAGATTTCTTTTAGCTCTTATGTTATCGCCTGATCTCACTAGACTTGTTTCCCCCACTTTGGTTCTTCCTTACTTTTCTTTCTCAAAATCACACAAAGCCTGCACAGAAGGCTTCAGGCCCTTCGATAGCTAGCATTAAGATAGTTCTGCCTCTTCAGTTTTTTAAAACTCTTTTCACAGATTGTCTGAAAACATATGTTTTCTTCTTTTGGTTTGTACTTCAAATATTTTCTTCCTTTGCTATTAACTCTGCTAACCCACTCTAAGAAAGCTTTGAGTTTTGTATAGAAATTTTCAGTACTGTTTGTTTTGACAAATGCTGTACTTGCATTTTCTACGATATGAAAATCACTTCTATTAGGATGACAAAGCATAGAACTGATGACACTCAACCAGATTCCTGCTTTTCGTCAGTTGCTTTACCAGAACACGTTCTTTCACCCTATTTGTTGTGAAAGTCATGATGTTGTTACCCTTGGTAAAGAAACTTTGTCTTACCTTGATGTTTTTTGTCAAAACTTTCTTTATTGGAATCAGAAGAAAAGTGACTGGTTCCCATCAGCATTTCTAGCTTGAGTGATAAGTGTTATTATTATTATTTTCCTTTATGTTTCTTGTCCCTGCTGAAGGATAAAGGCTGGGAGACCAATTAGGAAGCTGCTACAATAATTCAAGCACAAGATATGAGGGTCTGGACTTTTGGAACAGCATTAGCCGTGGAGAATAATTGGCATTATCTTTAAAAAAGTAGACAAAAGAGTTTCCTTAATTCATTTCATAAAGTTGTAAGTGCTTTTAGAGTTTAGAAATCACAGTTTTGTTTTGTTTTTGTTTTTTGAGTCTCCCTGTTTTTGTTTTTGTTTTTTCTTTTTTTAATGTGTCCTTTTGGTACATGTCTAACTAATTAAGGAATTTATGACATCCTCCATTTATGTATTCTCTGGTTTGGGAAACTAATTACTTAGTGTCCATTGTATCTTTAAAAAACTGTAAGTTTTTCACCCCTTGATTATCAAAATAAAATGAAAAGAAATAACTTGTACTGTTACTCAGATAATAATTATTAACATTTCTGTGTATTTCCTTTCTGTTTTTTGTAGGTAGAGAGACAATTATGCCAAAGAGCATATCTATAAATAGTTATTTATACAAAATCTTACTTTTTATGAAACATTAACTTATGACATGTCATTAAGTATTATGAAAGCATAATATTGATATATCATGTGGATGTACCCTATATATTTTACTGTTATCCTGTTGTTGACAATTTAGGTTGTTTCCAGCTCATTCTTACTGTAACAAGTGGTATGGCCAATATTTTATTGAATACTAAATCTTCATATATATCCTCAGGGTTAATGGGTTAATGTATAAAAAAAATTGTTTAAGTCCCGAAACTCTTTGAAGGCTTGAATTGAATAAGTATAAAGATGTGAATTAGCCCTAACGGCTAAAAGTTCCAAGTACTTGAAGAAGTAGCATAATGCTTAGCTGCTCTGCATCTCCGGTATCTACTCCTCTTTACCTGGTCTCCACCCTGAGTGGGAACTACTGGAGCATAGAGAAGTTTTTGAGGGAAGGTGCAGATTACAGTGATGGGGAGTCCCCTAGCCTCCCTCGAACTCATTTTCAGATGAATGCACTTGTGCATCTCTACCCATTATTTCAGCTTGGATGCCCATATGTTTACTGACTCCTCCTTGGAGTTTTTGTTTGATTTTCATTAAGATCCTTCGAATTATCATTAAAGATAGCTTTTACCTACCACGTTCTGTTTTTCTCAGCTATTTGGGAGCAGTGCATAATACCCAAAATGATTCTTGTGATTCCTGGTATGCTTTCATTGGAGGAGGAGTGTGGTGTGGGCATACAGGGTAGAATAGCATATAAAGAGTGCTACTTGACCTCAAAGACCTCTGGAGAGCTCAGTTCTTAGTTCAGGAGGCACGTTTCATACAGGTCACTTTGCGCAAGTTAGTTCATTTAAGGAAATCGTTCTTTGCTTTGGATATGACACCTACTAAGCTGAGCACCCAGTAGTCTTCAAGGTAATATTTTTTCTTGGCACCAGAAAGATAGTTCTTTGACCCCAACAACATTGACCTTAGTTTGACCTTAGTTTTTCTTGATCGTGGTTATTCTGAGGTTCTTTTTATGTTGATGCAAAGATACTGTTTCATTTGTCCTTTTTTTCCCCCAGCTGACATCTATTTTTTTAATGTTTATTTATTTATTTTTATTTTTTCTAAATACAGTTTATTGCCAAATTAGTTAATATACAGTGTATACAATGTGCCCTTCATTTGTCCCTTTTAAAATGAATTATAAAGTAGCAGACTAACTAGGAGCATTTCATGCTGCTATATAATGCCCTTTTGCTCTGTAAATGACTTTAATTCTAATCACATTGAGCATTTCTAGTCATTAGTTAATATTTTCCTTTTTGAATTTCCATATTGAAATTAATGATCTGTCTTTAAGTAAAATTATTTCAGCAATTGCAGTTCTATCACGATCCTAGGATGCTAATAACAAATAATTAAAAACTGTTACAGATAGCATTTGTATCTATATTTAAAAAGCTTTTCAATGGACCAAGCAGATGTTGTTACAGATTTTTGTCTTTGATATGATAAATCTCCCATTAATTTTGAAAATCAGGGTTTAAGGGATGTGCTTTCAAGTTTTCCATAGTTGAGCTGCAATTTGTGACAGTTCAAGCAGCTGTACTGGGAAACCATTTGACAACTTTGTAACTGAGGCTCTTTTAGGCAGAGGCTAAGTTCTGGAGCTTTATGTTCTGTATTTTATGTTCAGACACATGTATTTGAGTTTCTTCTTTTTTGTGGGTCCAGAAGTGTCTGTGTGTAGTGTATTCTCTCTCTTTTGTATACATGCATATATATGTATGTTTATACATATATGCTCTCTTTTACATACATACACACATATATATGCACACACACCTACATACATACACATATGCATGTGTGTATGTGTATTTTACATTGTATATCCAACCTAAGTTGGAGATAAAGATGCATGGACTTTTTTCAAAATGAAAAATTTTTCAGTTTAAGCTCTCACTAATTAATTTATTTTCTCTTGGCCTAGGTTGAAGAAATTGTGGATATTGGATCATTTGCCCCAGAAGACATCCATATTCCTAAGATTTATGTACATCGCCTTATAAAGGGAGAAAAATATGAGAAAAGGATTGAGGTAATTGCATTAGTTTCTTTGTTAGAATTTATGAATCTGATTATCAGAGATTATGTGCCCCTGGGGCCATTCCAGATGATAGGAAATTAAAGCTGAATGGAAAGTCCTGCTTTGGATCTTAGTAGGGGCTTCTCATGTGTCCATCCTAAGGGGACATGATCATCTATGTTATTGTCCAGCCCATTAGTGCCTTGTGTTTACGAAAGTGTGGATCACCAAGGTACATGATTCTCTAGGCTGTGTCTTCCAGGCTTCTGTAACTGTCCTAATTTATTACACTGCATAGTTTTGGCTGTTTGTTCTACAGGGTAGGGAAGGCTTTAGCCCTGCTGGACTCTTAGTGTTTAATTATTCAGAAATGTCTATCAATCTTAAAGTTGCTTTGCAGTGTATAAAGTCCAGAAAGTCATTCCCCTCAGTGTTGGGCTCTGGGCAGCTGGTGGATGTGAGATCATGGCAAGGGGTAGGCATCAGGGGCATTGTAGATGTTCTAAGGCTACTGAGAGCATGAAGAATGCTCAGCTGGACCAAAATTGGTATCAAAATTCATAATTATCTAGGGGTCAGCAACAGAATAGACATGCAGTGGGAGATACTGGGGAATCAGAGATACCCTCTACCTTGCATCAAACAGAAAGACATTTTGCAATCTAAAACTAAGTTCAAGGGACTAAGAAGAGAGGATGTGGGACATTCGCAAATAGCAACCAGAGTCTATGTCAAGAAGATTTAGTAATGGAAATAGTTTCCTGGCTGGTTTTTGGATATTTTTATGATTTCTGTGATGCACTTGTAGCAAAACCAGTCCAGACTCTTCAGGTGGAAATACGCAATTGGCAGTAGCGACACCTGGTGAACACATTCTGACAGCCCGGCAAAAACAGAGTCCCAGGGTCTGTTCCTTGTTCTTTGCTCTGGCTCAATCCTTGAGCACCTGAGAAGAATTCAGTTGTAGAACTCTTAAGACTAATAGTAGTAGCAGTCAGTGTGATGGCAACAGAGGGATTACTTGCTTCAAAAAGACAGAACAGATACATCTTTCTCTTCAAACAGATCTGGCCTCTTTCACTTTCTAAAAAATTATTTCTGTCATCAAATACCACCCATGTTATTCTTAAAAAAAAAAACAAAAAACTCTCTGTTGTAGATTTGCCTCATAGTTTTAGTAAAGGGAGAGACCTACGTTTTTTTCCAATAAAATTTTAGATTTCGGCAGTGATAAAATACAGGGTATACCTCAATCATGAATAATTTCTGTTTATTTTAAAGCGTTTATCAGTCCGGAAAGAGGAAGATATAAAAGCCAAATCCGGTAAACCTGGAGATAATGTAAGGGAACGTATCATCAAGCGGGCAGCTCTTGAATTTGAAGATGGCATGTATGGTATCCTTTATCTTTCTGGGACTGGGCAGAGGCCTAGCCCTCACTTTTTCTTGTCTTTGTTTAAAATTGCATTTAATGTTTAAATGCTTTTAATGTTGCTGTTAGCACAGAGCCCAAGGTGGGGCTGGAACCCACGAACCATGAGATCATGACCTGAGCTGAAACCAAGAGTCAGACCTTTAACCAACTGATCCACTCAGGAGCACCTCCCTCACTTTTTCTATATTCATCAGGTGCCTAGGCCTCCTGCATAGTGATTCTTTTCTAGTCCCATTGTAATTTTTAAAACAATGGATAAATTTTTACAAAATGTGGCATATAACCTAAAGATATCAAGGTATATGAAATTAGAATTATGATCTGTTTGCCTTCTTAAAGCAAAATGGCAACTAAAATTTGCTTAGCTTTTTTCTAATATACGATGGATTTCAGTACAATTTGGCATTTGGCTAAAGGTTATTGGGAAAAGACATTACCCAAGATGAAGGTTTCAAATCTCTGAAGTACTAGTTATAACAGTGCTATTTACTTTTTCTGTGTTCTGACATTTGCATACTCATTGAAACGTAAGATTCAACTTCTTAACAACCGCTTGTTTCCTCTGCAAAGATCCCATGAGCGTACCCTTTTATGTCTAATGCTTTGTAAGGGTATTCAATGGACAGTACAAATTCTGCTTTAGATACTTTGTCAAAAAAAGAGATAGGTTGAGATAATGTAGTACAATTATTCAGATTAAAAAAATTTTCTTAATGTTTATTTTTGAGAGAGAGAGAGAGAGAGAGAGAGAGAGAGTGCAAGCAGGGGAGGGGCAGAGAGAGAGGGAGACACAGAATCCGAAGCAGATTTCAGGCTTTGAGCTGTCAGCACAAAGCCCTACATGGGGCTTGAACCCACGAACCACAAGATCATGAACTGAGCTGAAGTTGGATACTCAACTGATTGAGCCACCCAGGTGTCCCTTATTATTCATATTTTGGATGTGAGAGCCTCTTCACCATTTTGCTAGTTTTCAGTACATCAAACATTGAACTATATAATTCATATAACAAGTAATGCATATAAATACAAATAGTGTTTGATAAAATTAGTATTTGTTGAATGGCCTTACTTAAAGGCCTAGGACAGGAGGAACTAGAAACATGACAAGAGTCTGCATTCTGCGAGCTTCCCTGTCCATGAATATCATCTTTCAGACTGATACTGACTGGGAAAACTTTCTTTTTACCCCCACCACCTCATTTTTCTCTGTTTTCCAGTTTATGCCCTGTGTAATGGTGAGAGTTCACATAGGAGAGTGGAATATAATAGTGCCTCCTTTTCACCTCCTCTATCAGCAGGATATAGAGCCAACCAAGTTAACTTAGCAGGTAAAAGCTAGGCCCTGGGATTTCTTCTCACCTCCAGCCATTTGGTTACCCATTGATATTTAAATACTTACTGTATGATAACACTAATTTTAGATTCTAATGGCTTCTAGGTGTTCTTTATTCACCGTTACTCTATTACCTATGAAAAATATTTGCAAGTCAGTTCATATAAATGGTCTTCCCATATCACCTGCTCTTTCTCAACCCAGAGTACATAGACCTCTTTACCCCTGGCATTTGACCCACTAAAAAGTATTGAAGAATACTCCTCCTGTGTCACGTCCTGAAAAAATTATAGAATACGATGAAAGCATTTACGTAGAAGCATTGTAATGTAGGTTGCCTTTATCTGAAAATACTCACTCCTAATGGAAATAATATCTCAATGTGGTCTGTACATCACTGTGAGAAATAAAGTACAAACTATGCTAGCTTGTGATTTGTAGATGAGTTAAGTAGCTATTGTCATAGCTTCATCGAGTTCCTGTGTCTGTGAGCAGTGACCTGGTTCATGGAGTCATCCTGCCCCCCTCGCAGTCTGTAACACGGCAGCACATACAAACTTTATTTTTTCCGGCTCTGATTCACAAAGATCTCACTGTTACTGGAATCTCATCAGAGTGCTGTCATCCTCTGCACTAATTCTGGCTTGCGTGTGGTGGTCGAGGAGAGCATGGACAGCAGTTCCAGGCAAAGTGTGTGTACCTCTGATCTGAGGAGCCTGCTTGTGTTGAGAGGCAAGATTAAATCTACACCATCACATACAAATCGGGACCCAGTTTTGGTCATTTGAGGAAGAAGATTCGACACTCAGCTACTCTTTATGTGGTCTCAATTATATTCGCTAAAACTTACACGCCTCCCCCTTCTTTTATGTCCTAGAAAAGATTCACTTACCAATGAATGTTATCTCAGTGACCCAAAGGAATCGTTACAGTTTTGGGCAGACATTGGTATTGTCAGAAAACTTCTTTTTAGTTTAAAAATGATAGCCTTTTTTGAGAATATTAAATCATTATTTTTAGTTGGAGTTTTAAATAGTGAAAATTGCTTTTAAACAAAGGTCAAGCCATGTTTAATAATATATCAGTCATAATAAGTAGTAATAACATCAGTTCAAGTTTGCTAAAGCACATTAATGAATATAAAATATGCCTTACAATAAAAATGACCTCTTGGCTAGTCTTCTGAAGCCACTACTTTGTTATCTTTATGGGAAAGCATATTAATGTTATTGAAATCAGAAATTTTCTTTTTTTAAAAAATTAGAGGGGCGTCTGGGTGGCTCAGTCGGTTGGGTGTCCGACTTCGGCTCAGGTCATGATCTCGCGGTCCGTGAGTTCGAGCCGCACGTCGGGCTCTGTGCTGACAGCTCAGAGCCTGGAGCCTGTTTCAGATTCTGTGTCTCCCTCTCTCTCTGACCTTCCCCGATTCATGCTCTGTCTCTCTCTGTCTCAAAAATGAATAAACGTTAAAAAAAAAAATTAGAAAATAGTGCCTCAAGGATGATGGGAGAATGTAGTCAGTGATAATATTCAGAGCAAGTGCCTTTAGAATTGAGAAGTTCAGATTTATATATGTAGGAGATTTATGGCATAATCTCTTTACCTGTTTTGCAGTGGACCTTAACATCTTTTTTCCCCAGCTAATTTGGGCATAGGAATCCCGCTTCTGGCCAGCAACTTTATAAGCCCAAATATCACAGTTCATCTGCAAAGTGAAAATGGAATCCTGGGTTTGGTAAGACCAAAATTAAAGTTTTCTTTATCCAGTCTCGATGGAGAGTGAAGTAGTCTATACAATGAAATCTTCTGAGAGTTGTTAGCTTAAAGTTCCCCACCTTATTTTTTATATTTTTAACATCATAATAAAATATTTTCCCCCATAAAACAGTGGTAATTGTGAGCATGTAGTGTTGTATTTCATGTAGGAGATGGTAGTTCCCTGACTATGTGAGCTTTCTGACTGCTCCTCTTATGTTAGCTTGTCATTGTCTACCTCCCCTAGTGTACCTGCCTCAGAGAGACCTCACAGTGTCCGGTTTAGATAAACTATTTCTAACTTTTGTGTGGTTGGACAAGATAACGAAGGTCATTAAAAATTCTGTATTGTTCTAATGATCAATAAGATTCTGGATGAGTAACTGAAAAGTAAGGTTTTTACTTGAGGAACAGGGACATTTTTTGACAGTTGATGAATTTCAAAAATTCCTCTGACCTAATTGTCATTTCAAGGTCAGGTTGTTTGAAAGGGAAGAATTTTTCTCTTCCTCAAGATTAATCTTCCAGATGAGCTCAATATTCTCCTAGAATTCGTGCATACTTTTTATTCAATATTATATTAAGAAATACTTTTGCTTCCTGGATGACATTTTTTAAAAATAATATTAACTGTGGCAGAGGTTATTTATAGTTTGGCCAATTTATAAGATTTTTAATCTTCTGTTCTCAGTAGATCTTAACTGTTAGTGCAATAAAAACTGTCCATATGTAAGATGTATATCCAGTCTTTAAAACATGAATAATGATCATGAGCATACGGTTGACATGATCGAGGCAGTAATCTTGACCAATTTCAAAAGCACAAAACTTACATGAGTCTGAATAAAAGCAGATTCATATTACCATCAAAGACTCACATATCTTCAAAATGTGATTATTTATAGAGTGACCAGTTCCCTCATTTTGAAGACAAGGTGTATCTTACCCATAGTCAATGTTTGAAGGAAAATTTACATAGTCCTAAAACATAGTTGCCACTTCAGTTTATTTAAATGATATATGTTTGGTCCCTCTTTTTGGAACTATGTTAGAATTTCCTCATTTTTCGTTCTGTCTTGTGCCTTTTTCCCCATTTCTATTTCCTCATCTTTTGTTTACTATATATTATGTTATGAAACTACTCACCCGATTGAAGTAATGTAGAGGTGCCTTGTAAAAATACATACAAAATTAAAAAGCAAAATTGAGAGTAATCAGGCAAAGGAAAAATAAAAGCTTCACAACTTAGGTGTTGTAAGAGATAAGGTTAGGACTCCAAATTCGGGTTGTTAGATGCTGTATACCAAAAAATATGAAACTTTGCCTCTCCAGATCCTTCCAGTCCAGTAGGCAGCCATTTTGTTTATAGTCACTGATTACTACCAGGAAGATTTATGGATAACATTGGTTGCATAATAGGTACTAAATAATTACTTTTTGTTTTACTGACCTATATTTCTAATAGCTTAACATTTCTTTCAAACTTTGGTAATTTTTAGGAAATAGTTTTTGTTTATCACAGTTATTAGTGTAGGAAAGACTAATCAATAGAAGAAACAGCCATGAACACATTGGAATTATTTTTAAAAGGTTCACCTCGAGTCTTTTGATAGTAATTTCCCAACGTTTTTAGAGAAGTCATTTATATTACAATTTTAGTGTATGATTCAGTGAAGAACTTCTTTTACTAATTGAACTTGTGCTTTGACAGGGTCCATATCCGCTACAAAATGAAGTTGATGCAGATCTAATCAACGCAGGTAAACTCCCTCATTACGTGCTTTTCCAATGCTGTTAATTTAGGGGTTTTTTTTTGGCAAATAAGAGTAAGGAGTTGGGCTTGATTCTTTATCTTTTCTTGGAGAGTGCTCCAGTGTGTTTTTCACTGAGGAGGGGAGAGAGGACTTCCTAATCTTTTCTTTGTCTGGTGTGCTTATCGTCTCTTGTTTAGGGAAGAATAAGATAAGGGAGAAATTGTAGGTGGGGTTACATATAGTGGCAAGAGCTTTGGTGGGTAGATCAGTCAGGGTCCTGGCTATATGTATAGAGCACTCCCAAATAGGGTAACGAATAGAATTAAAGGAAAGAACAGTTTACAAGGGTATGAACAAGACTGAGGGAAACCAGGAAAGGATGGTGAAGCACCACAGGGAGTAGGTAGTGGGAGAGGGCCACCTAATAGGAGCAATGGTCTTTGATAGAGAAACAGCCATCTTGCAGAAATCTGGGTGAGGGAATGGGGGCTCTTCTGTTGGACCTTCTGCTTGTGCCTCCCATTGGCCAATCCTAGGTTGAAATATGTCTGCCTTTTTATGATGGGGTGACAAGTGGATCCATCTAGGCAAAAGGAAGGATCTGGCACACTGGGGTTTTTGTTCTGAGCAATATTTACTGTCCCTCTAGTTGTCATTGGAGTAGGAGAGCATTCTTCAAGAGTTCAAGGGTGCTGAATGATGTACTCTGCCACTCAGTGTGACCCAGTGATGTGAGTAATGGAGTTTTTTTGAACTGGGACTCAACCTGTCTTTATTCCCACATGCATATGCTTTGCCTTTTTTTTTTTTTTTTTTTTTTTTTTTAATTTGACTGTGACGTAGAGTTGCATGTGGTAGCAGCCTAGAGGAGAAAAAACAAGCCAGACCATCTGGTCATTGTCACTGCCCATGCTTGAGGTAACACTGCCACCCTGTTGGGGCTGAAGATTATCCTTAGATTGGGGCTGCTCATAAGCTGATTTTTATATCCTAGCATGATTTTCTTTGCCCTTTTACTCTTATTCACTCTACCCCCACAAAAGTATTATTTCACATTCAAAAATAGTACATGTAAATCTCAGAAGAGAAGCAGTATTAGCTGAACATAAAGGCCAGCTGCCAAGCAGAATTGATGTTTGATACTTAGAATTTTTGGAAGTAAAACTGCTTCTGGTTGAATAGTTGAATTAGCTAACACGACTCAACCCTGAAAGGCCCACTGTGATAAAGCAATGACATTTAACTAAGGCTGTAATTTAATTGTACTGTACCCTTTAGCAATAGCTCATTGATCTGTGAAAATATTTGCTGCTTGGTTTAATTAATTTATGATGTTAGTGAGTTATTTGCAAAATGAATAACTCCCATTTTCCAAATTTTAGGCCTTAGTTCATAAAACCCACTTCCCTTGGAAAAGTAGTTAATCTTTTCAGTGACTATTGGACAGTAGCCCTATTTCTGATTCCATGAGCTTAAGAGTAGCTCAACCCTAATGAAGCCACTAGTTTTATTATTTAACTTCTGAAATACATTGTATAATCTTTGACTGCTTTGTAAAACAATAATTCATTGCTTTTGGGAAGCCAAGCTGCAAATCAGTTTAATAATATTTCAGCTCCTTCATCAAAGTTCTTTTTGGGATTTATGTTGCTTTTGATTTTGGAGCTGCCTAATTTAGGGAGGAAATAGTTTGAGCTAAAGAACCCAGAATATATATTTGTGGTCTCCTCAACTCTTCAGATTTGGAAGTTACCTGCAAGACCCATTGTTTGTGTTAATTTGAAAGGATTTTTACAGAAATCCTTTGGAATGAATACCAAGAGTTACATTTCTGGGTGTAATCAGTGTATTAAAATTTTTAGATAACTATTTCTAAGGATCCCTTTTTCTAAATAATGACTTCATGGGTTATGTAAAAATGGATTGCCACTTGCATAGCACTGTTTGGTTTGTGGCATACTTTCTCACATGTGTTATATACCATTTGAGCCTTAAGTAAAAACTTATTGTACAGATTGGGAAACTGGGGCACAGAAAAGTGATGTGATGTGCTCAAGATCCCATTGCTAGGGACTGGACTCACACACAGCCTGCTGTCCTGGCCCCTGGCCTTTTCCTCTACACATTGAGTTGAACCCACTCCTAACCTGAGTTTTACAAAGGTTTAGAAGGCAGTGCTGACAGCAGCATTTCAGAGGTCCTGTTAAGATTTGGAATATTCCAATGCAATTGCGCAACTTTCAGTCAGTCTCATGTTTTAGCTTTCTTTTTTTTTAATTAAAAAAATTTTTTTTAACATTTATTTTTGAGAGAGACAGAGCATGAGTGGGGGAGGGGCAGAGAGAAAGAGGGAGACACAGAATCCGAAGCTGTCTCCAGGCTCTGAGCTGTCAGTATAGAACCCAATGTGGAGCTCGAACCCACAGACCATGAGATCATGACCTGAGCAGAAGTCAGATGCTTAACTGATGGAGCCACCCAGGTGCCCCTTAGCTTTCATATTAATGTACATTTCACATTCTTCTCTACTTCTTAATTGTGTTTTCTTATTTTAATTAATTTAAAATTTTTCCTTTATTAAGTTTACTTTTTGAGAGAGAGACAGCGTGAGTAGGGGGAGGGTCAGAGAGAGAAGGAGAGAGAGAATCCCAAACAGGCTCCGTGAAGGGCTTGAACCTGCAAAACTGTGAGATCATGATCTGAGCCAGAACCAACAGACACTTAACTGACTGAGCCACCCAGTCACCCAGGTTTTCCTATTTTAATATCAAATAATGTTTTAAATGACTTACCTTTGGTTAAAACTCCTTTAGAAAGAACCACCATGTTAACCTCATGGCCTATAAATATCCTTGGCCCCTGTCGTGTGCTTCTAGGGCAGTGGTTCTGAATGAGCAAGTGGGGGATTTTATTCCCCTGGGGACATTGACAATGTCTGAAGACATTTTCGATTGCCAGTGTTATTGGCAAGTAGTAGAGGCCAGGAATGCTATTAATTATCCTACAATAATGTAACAGCGCCCCTCAAAGAGTTACCCAGTTCCAGATGTCAATAGTGCCTTCTCTCGAGGTCCTCGTGCCACAGCTGAAGAATCATAGGCCTGCAGACTAAGGAACGAATAGTACAGCGTTCAAGATCTATCTAATGGCTGGGACTGCCCTCTTCCAGCTTCATCTTCCACTACACCCTTCAAGGACTTCTGTGTCCACCCATACTGGACTAATGGGTCTATTCTTTTTTTTTTTTTTTTTTCTAATTTTTTTTTTTCACATTTATTTATTTTTGAGAGACAGAGACAGAGCATGAGCAGGGGAGGGGTAGAGGGAGAGGGAGATACAGAATCTGAAGCAGGCTCCAGGCTCTGAGCTATTAGCACAGAGCCCAATGCGGGGCTTGAACTCATGAACTGCGAGATCGTGACCTGAGCTGAAGTCGGATCCTTAACCGACTGAGCCACCCAGGCGCCCCCAAGTAGTCTATTCTGATCATGCCTCATGCTTTCCCTTCTCCATGCCTTTGCTCTTCCTGCATGCATCATCAGATTCATTTGTTCTGTCCCCTTCTTTCTGCATCCCCATCTCCTTATCAGTAATTTCCTATTGAAATGTGTTACACTTGTCCTTCAAGCTCCAGTTCATTTGTCCTCTCCAAATCCTCAGAAATGCCCCTGCTTTGAACCTGTAACACATCTAGTGTCTTTCATTTTGCCTTGTAATTATTCGTGTATATTTGTCTCTCTAGCTGAATAGTATATTCCTTTTGCTTTGAGTGGTGGTTCTCGAAGTGTGGTCCCCAGACCTACAGCATCAGCATCAGCATCACCAGAGACTTGTTAGAAACAGAGATTCTCAGGACTCATCACAAGCCCACTGAATTATGAACTCTGGGAGTTTAGCTCAGAGATCTGCCTTCCATGTGATTCTAATTGGTGTTAAAGTTTGAGAACTATTAGCTTAGGACGTCTGTGTTTTGGTTTGTAACACCGTTCAAGGCACATAGCAGACATTTTACTTGATATTGAATAAACACCACGTTAAATCATGAGCCCAAGGACTCAGTAACTGTGAAATTGAATAACTGTGTTTGCCCAAATATTACGAAAGGATCTAGACAAATGCAGAGAAAAACTGGAGGAAACAAGTCAATAAGGAATAGGCAAATAAGAAAGTTCTTTTCCTTTAAAATATTGATTGTATTGTTGATAACAGTTACTTATTGACCAAATTTGGACATTGTATTTGGAAAGCATGGATTCAACTTTAGGATATCTATTTTTACTTAGATATTGGATATTTAAAAATACTGACAACTAACTTGGCTTCCAGAGAATGTAATTTATAAGATTGCAGAATGTATTAGCAGGTGCCTGACAATAACTATATTTTATGAGAGTTGTTTTCTGGGCTCTTAAATAAAACTATGCTTCATAAATCACATGGGGAGAGCCAAGACTCTCTCACTGGTCTCCAACTTTTCTGTGAGCGATAAATAATGCCTTCTACGTACTGTCAGCTGGTGGAGATTGCCCTTTGGAAGTCATTGTGATTTAGCACGTGAAGAACAAAAATTGAGATTTTTATGTTTCTCTGCTTTTTTGTCCTATACATTCTTGCCCCTTGCACCTCATAGGACTGGTCAGGAACCAAATATACTGGATATGGAAGTTGTGTTAGGATCAAGTTTAGTTGTATCATGCCTATCCTGAAGCTTAGAGTTCCCAGGCTGGCGGTATGACTGCCACATAAGCCAGTTGCTGAGTAGCATTTATCCCTAGAGGGGCGATGGCATTATCTCTTTTACAAGTAGGCTCGGAGTGGGGAATATAATAATAGTGACAATAATGAAGCTTGTGTTTATGGAGTCCTTTCTCTGTGCCAGGTACCAGAGTAAGGACCTTATTTCATTTAATCCTCCAAATCCTAAACCAAAAAGCCCCTCCTGACCACACCAGAAAGTATTCTCCAAAGATTTTCATCTTACAGTATTTTGAAAGATGTAAAAATGTTTCCCTTGTTTAGAATCAGACTCCTTTTGGGAATAAATATTTCAGCACGATATAAATAGACTGTTTCTCTCTACTCGAGCTCAAATGGAGAGGGATATTGATGGAGAATTTAACTTTCAGGCAAGGCTTGAGAAGCTGAGGGTACAGCTGTGTTGCACAGCTGGGCATGATCTGACCACCCTAATCCTGTTGTGTCTGGGAGCTTTTCTCTTTTCCAACCCTGGTATCATAACTTTTCTTCCCCTTCTATTTGACTGCTTTATTACACTGGGATAATGCATGAGGTGTTCTCATACAGTTGACTTCTATTTGGCAAAATGGCATGTGAGTCCTTTTCTGGTTGAGGCCAGATTCTTCTCCTGGGCACTGTACTCACAGGAAATAGATCACAAAAAGAAAGCAGCTGAAATACAAGTCAGGTGATACTGTTGGTTGTGTGAGGATAGGATGAACTTGAAGATCCTTTTCAGCTCTTTAATTATGAGGTGTACATTTTAGGTGAGATCTTTCCAAGAGGACCTCTTAGAAGTTACCCTTAAAAAAAAAAAAAACAGTTACCATTAAATACATGAGCCAGTATTAGGATGTTATTCCCTGATCTCATCAAAGTCCTATGATTTTAACAGAAACTTAGAGGAGCAAGAGAGTTGAAATATGAGGCAGAGAGAGATTAAAAGAAGAGGTTCAGGCCTGATGATGTTAAGGAATTAGGTGGGGGGAACCTTACTTTCTAGATTATTTATTGTTTTGTTTTTTTTTTTAAGAAATATCTGAGGAGCATCTCTTGTGTCATTTCCTTCCAAGTTGCATATCTTTGCACACAATCTCTTTGCTCCAGTGACTTAGAGTGTTGCTAGATGCATCCCAGGGACTCCTTTTTCCCTCACGGTCATCAGCATTTAGCAGGGGCTTGTGGAGGGAGTGGGGGTTGGGGAGAGGCAGAAATGGTTAGAGGTGATAGGGGGTGCTTTGTAGAGAATTACAAAAACAATAAGAAAATTCAAAGTTGGTCTTTCTATTATCACCATGCAAGGGCAAATCTGAACAATACTTGTGACAAAATACTCCTCTTCACAAGGTGATAGTTCCCAGTGGATCTCCCACAACCCCACTGCCACTGCTGTTTGGTTAAAGAGGTCTTAGTTCTTTAGGAAACAGAGAAAGTATAGACCTCTCTCTGCATGATTTCCACTCTTAGAAATCTAATAGCCTTTTCTTTCCTTTGTTTCCTTTCTTGTGTATGTGTGTTTAGGCAAGGAAACAGTTACTGTTCTTCCAGGAGCCTCTTACTTCTCCAGCGATGAATCATTTGCAATGATTAGAGGGTATGTAACAACGGAGCCCCTCGTGTTTCACATGGCGTGGAATGAACTGAGTCATCCTCTGAGCGTGTTAGCAAGACTCCGAAACATAGCCACGTCTCCCAGCCAGCAAATGTTCATGGGCTCGTTCAGTTGCACCAAGATGTGAAATTATTCACATTGAATGTTGGGAATTGGAACATTCAGTTCACAGTTATTAAAAGAACCCCCCCCAAATGGAATTTCTATCTGTGTGCTGAGTATACCAAAGTAAATATTTTTAAAGTTCTTTCTAAGGATCCTAACGTTTTCTACAAAATTGTTTTCATTTTCTAGCTAGCGTTTGCCTTCAAATCAAGCCACATTCTCCCTCACTGAAGGAAACAGACTCACTGTGTACACCTGTTTTTTATTTGTTTTTGGAGACAATATAGGCTATAATTTTTTTTAAAGAACTCTTAATGGTTATTTCTCTATATCAGCTTGAGCTGGTTGATTTTGAAATCAGGTGTTGGGTAGGAGAAAGCAAATTTATTTTGGTGGCTATAGAATTATTTTAATTGCTGGCAGTTTCAAGCAAATGGGACATAAAGCTTACAAAGTTTGCTTTATATTTCCTTTTCTCTCTCTCAGGGGCCATGTGAATCTAACAATGCTAGGAGCAATGCAGGTTTCCAAATATGGTGACCTGGCTAACTGGATGATACCTGTAAGTACACATTTTTCTTCTGACTTACGCTTGGGTCAGAGTAGTTATTTTTGAAATACTAAGAAAAGTCTTGTTGAATTGCTATGAGAGCACAATATAATTATTACAAAAATGAAACATTTTCGTAACATTTAATATTTTGGTCAAATTTTGGTAAAACAGCTACTGAGAACTATTTGGCTTTGCCCGTTTGCTAGAGGACTAAAAGGCAGGATCAGGGCTAAAACACAATTTTCCATGAGGAACAGAGAATTGGGGAAGATTGAAAATAAATGGGCTGGGGCGCCTGGGTGGCTCAGTCGGTTAAGCGTCCGACTTCGGCTCAGGTCACGATCTCGCGGTCCGTGAGTTCGAGCCCCGCGTCGGGCTCTGTGCTGACTGCTCAGAGCCTGGAGCCTGTTTCAGATTCTGTCTCCCTCTCTCTCTCTGACCCTCCCCCGTTCATGCTCTGTCTCTCTCTGTCTCAAAAATAAATAAATGTTAAAAAAAAATTTTTTTTAATAAAAAAATAAAAAATAAATAAAAATAAATGGGCTAATTCTGATAAAAATAAGAAATACAAATATTATAGCTAAGTTTTTATAACTAGAAAGAACAAAAATAAATTTATTAATTTTATGTTCTGTATTTTCTCATTCATAGTGATTAAAAAAAAAAAAAAACCTCTCATTTGGTCATGTGACCTCATAGGTAATCAGTCACATTGTCTTCTCTTATGGAATTCAAAACTTGTGATATTTAAACATGTATTTGAAATGCAAGGTTTATTTACTAATCACCTAAATCAGGGAAGAAAGCATAGAATTAGCTTTGGAAAAAGGACTATAATCAGTTGACTTAATTTATGAGTGTGGTTTGTTACATACCAGGTTGTTGCTTTGTAATGTGTTTGTGGAAACAATAATGAGTGCATGTCCATGATTATGAACTCATTTTGGCTGGTAGCTCAGGTTACTCTCTCTGGATGTGTACTTCAGGATTTCTGTGTGTTTTTCTTTTTTTTTTTTTTTTTTTAAATTTTTTTTTCAACGTTTTTTATTTATTTTTGAGACAGAGAGAGACAGAGCATGAACGGGGGAGGGGCAGAGAGAGAGGGAGACACAGAATCGGAAACAGGCTCCAGGCTCCGAGCCATCAGCCCAGAGCCTGATGTGGGGCTCGAACTCACGGACCGCGAGATCGTGACCTGGCTGAAGTCGGACGCTTAACCGACTGCGCCACCCAGGCGCCCCTGTGTGTTTTTCTATATCATCAGCTACAAGGAATTTGTTTTAGTAACTGATGCTGGTGTTCTATGATTTGAGAGTTTTTCTGAAATCACTTAGATATTTTCCTCTAGTAATCTTTGAGGAAGGTGGATTAATATAGTTGATGACAGTGTTAGAGATTGTCTTTAGCTCTTTTGATCTAATATACTGTGAAATATTATTTTAAGGTTTGAATAATTAAGACCCTGGTTCTCAAACTTGGTTGCATATTAAAATCACCTGAGTATTTTAAAAAACTATTGATACCTGGATCCCACTCCCAGAGGTTTCAATTTAATTAATGGGGGATGTAGCCTAGGCACTGGGCATTTTATTTTTAAAAATTTTTTTTTTTCAACGTTTTTAATTTATTTTTGGGACAGAGAGAGACAGAGCATGAACGGGGGAGGGGCAGAGAGAGGGAGACACAGAATCGGAAGCAGGCTCCAGGCTCTGAGCCATCAGCCCAGAGCCCGACGCGGGGCTCGAACTCACGGACCGCGAGATCGTGACCTGGCTGAAGTCGGACGCTTAACCGACTGCGCCACCCAGGCGCCCCGAGGCACTGGGCATTTTAAAAGCAACTTTGATGATTACCATCTGTAGCCAGGTTTGCGAACCAGCATATTAAAGAATGATCGTAAATCACAGACTGTAAGGGAGAGAGGCACCGAGCTGGCTCATTCGGTAGAGCATGTGACTCTTTTTTTTTTTTTTTTTTTTAATTTTTTTTTAACCTTTATTTATTTTTGAGACAGAGAGAGACAAACCATGAACGGGGGAGGGTCAGAGAGAGGGAGACAGAATCTGAAACAGGCTCCAGGCTCTGAGCTGTCAGCACAGAGCCTGATGCGGGGCTCAAACTCACGGACTGCGAGATCACGACCTGAGCCGAAGTGAGACGCTTAACCAACTGAGCCACCCAGGCGCCCCTGACCATGTGACTCTTGATCTTGGGGTTGTGAGTTTGAGCCCCACGTTGGGGAATAGCGTTTACTTAAAGTGATAAAAAATAATTAAAAATAATTAAAAAGTAAAATGTAAGGGAGAAACATCATTGAACCACTAATATTAGGGAGTATATTGTTATTTTAGCTTAAACATGTTCATTCTAAATCAGCCATGGTTATAAGAGTTGGCAGCTTTTGGAGGCTTCAGAGAAATCAGGGAGGATCTCCTGAATATTGTACAGTGAATCAGATTGACAGTTTATGGGAATACTTACTTGTGTAGAAAATCAAAATACATTTCTGTTCTCAAATTTTTAGAAAAAGGCCACATGGGATAGTTAGAAGGAGCATAAAAAAGTACTCTGGGTTCTAGCCCTGACTCTACCCAGTAATTAAGGTGTGACCTTGAACATGTCACTTAAACTCTTTGGGTTAAAGCATCCCTATCTATAAAATGAAGAATTGAGATTAGCTAATTTCTGGTGTCTCATTGGGGTCTCCTAGTTCCATGGATGAGAGCAAGGGCCTCGGAGTGAGATAGACCTGCGTTGAAATCCAATTTTTGTCATTTGCTAGCAGTGTAACTGAGGCAGTTGCCTACTTTTTCTTCATCTGTAAAATGAGAAGGATATAATACTACCTACTCTATAGGATTATATAAAGGAATAAATGATATAGTATATACAAAGTACATATCATAGAGCTTGACAACATAGTACAAGCTAAATAAATGGGTTGTTATTATTTGACGAGAAGGAAAAGTTGGAGGTACCTGGCAGAGAAGGGAATAGAATTAGTTACTATGAACAGAAACAATAGAGTTTTAAATATGTCTGTATCTCTAAGTCTAGAGATAACAAGTTTGAAACAAAATTTAACAAGTTTGAAATCAATTTGCACAGTGGTCCCGAGTATGGAGCAGAAATATCTTCAACATATTGTCTTTAAGGAACATAGGCATCTTTAAAAAGTCAGTGTATGTCTTGTTTATATTATGGTTTGGCACCCAGTGAAGCTGGAAGCTCGCACAGAGTATACCTTATGTAGTTGTCATTTGTAGGAAAGATTTTTCAACACGTATCACGTTTTTATATATCCTGTGAAGATTCCTGTGAGTGATTAAAAAAAAATCAGTGTTGGTTAACTTTATAAATAGTCTTAATACAATTGGAGCTCATGCATTTCCAAATGACTGGACCTAGTGGGGCAGTGATGGAGAACTCTGGAGTTCTGAAGGAACAGAAACTAAGCATAAAAAATGTTCTTGTGTCTGGTTCCACTCATTTGGTAATAGAAGATGGTAATGTCATTTCTGACGAGCTTTTCTTTTTTTCCTTTAATAACTCATAATCACTTCTTGGATTCTTTATATGTGATGCATAGTGTATGTTTTTGATTCTTTTGAATGCAGAAGAGTTTAAGAGTCAAGACCATGAACTTTAGTTTGTAATAAATTTGATCTGAATTTTAGTTCTCCCTCTAACAAATAAAATTTGGAGTACATATTTCTGTTAGGATTAATTGAGAAGAAAATTAAAGTGGCCACTAAAAGAATTCCACTAAATAGTGGCTATTACTGTTATCACTTTCATTCCTCTATTGCTTAACATTAAAGAGGGAATATTTGCCTTAAATTACACTGATGTAAGCAAGACTATATTTTACAGTAACTAGTACTACCTGCTTATCCTCAGTTCATGTTCAAGTGCCCAAAATTAAGCCCTTTGAGGACATATTTTCTGGCTCTTATTGGTTATGGATAAGGTACAGTCTATCCTTATAGTTTCAGGGAGCAATCTATTTCTATTTGTCTCAAAGATTTATGTTGATTATTAAAATTTAGATATATTTTTATTGCAAGATCTGGCAGTTAAGAAGCTGAAAAGTTCAGCTTTATTATATCATTTTTCATTTGCTTTTATCTTTTTAGTGAGTTGAATAATCTTTCAATGGTTGTAAAGCGTTGAGATTCTCCGCATCATGGCATCCCCATCCATCATCACGATGTCAGATTACAATAAACATTAAGCTTTTAAGGCAGGCAAATTGTATGGATGCTATTTGTCTTATCCTTTAATAGCTTCTTAGTATGCAGTGTTGATCTCCTGTACACAGATTTTGAAAAATTCTGCCCTGAGCATCTGAAGAGAGAAAATGCGACAGAATAGTAGTTGGCTCCTTCGAGTTCCCTGATTATCGTGATGATGGTAAAACCCCAGGCAAGCTACGAAAATGTGGACAGATGTGCAGCCCGTTGAATCTGCATTCAGAACCTCTCTGGCTTTCCTAGTGCCTATTTTTAGAAAACAGCTGCCATAGATTATTGACTTGTGAAGGGAAGCAGGTGTGTACGAGCAGCGATGGGAGCTGGTTGTTGAAAGCCTGCAACAGGGGCTTGCCGGACAGCGCTGCTGCGTGTGAGCGAAATGACAGCCGAGGGCTTGTTGCTTCTGTGTGGGGAGAAGTGAAATGAGGGATTTTTTTTCTTTTTTTTTTTTAATGAGGGATTCTTAGGGCAAAGGAGAACAGGATGTCTTATGTTTGTTTTTCCCTCACATTTTTAACTTTATTTATGCATTTTAAAAGAAGAAATACAAATGGGTGTACTCATGTATGCTACATGTCTGAGTGCACAAAATTGGTTTCATAATTCTAGTTGTGTCTTTTTTAAATAAGCTAACTCTCTAGTCTTCTGACTTGTACAACTAAGGCATTTTGTGTTCGAGATTTAAACAATGTTATGTCAATTATATCTCATTACAGCTGGGAAAAAGTTTAAAAGTTAAAAAAAGGATTCAATCTGGTGGTTTAATTGCATCAAGTGTAGTCCAAATATTAAATCCATAGATACAGATATAAAAATATAAAGATTAAAGTAAGAATAAAGATATAAACTTACAGATATAGATATGGATTTAACGTATATTTGTCTTATTTATTTGGCCCTAAGGCTCAGGAAACTACAAACTATGGGTAAGGAAAATGGTGGAGAAAATATGTATGTGTGGCATTATGCTTTTATAATTATTCAGTAATGCTTTTGCCATATCAGTGTAATGAGGTGAAAGGTATACAGAACTTTGGAATTAGATCTATGCTTAATTAAATACTGGTTCTGTCACTTACTGGTGGTATGGCAGATCATTTTATCTTGGTATACTCTTTTATAAAATGATAATGTTTAACTCATATGCTTGTGATGGGGATTAAATTAGTTCATTCAACAAATATTTATTACGCACGTATTAAGGGGCATGACTGTTCTTGCCTCTTAAAGATGCAGCAGTTAACAGAACAGATGAAATTCTCTGTGTTCAGGTAGCTGATGTTCTAGTGGGGGTCAGCACATATGGCCCATGTGCCAAATCTGGCCCACTGCCTCTTTTTGAAATGAAGTTTTACAGGAACACAGCCATGTCTGTTGATTTATGTATTACCTGTAGATGCTTTCATGCTGCAACAGCAGAGTTGAGTAGTTGCAACAGAGACTGTATGCCTGTCAGTCTAAAACATTTACCATTTCACACTTTATGGAAGAGTTTGCCAACTCCTGCCTTAGATCATTGGTTTGAAACCTTTCTTTTCTAATATAAACATGTGATGCTATAAATTTCTAAACACTATTAGTGAGATCCACAAATGTTTATATATAGTGTTTTCATTTTCATTTTCTCTTCAAAATATTTACTAATCTCTCGTGTGATTTTTTTTTTTTCTGTGACTTAATGGTTATTTGGAAGTATGTCATTTAATTTCAGGTATGTGATGATCCATCAACACAAAACTTTGTGTTGATCTCTAGTTTATTATCTTGAGGTCAGAAGACATACTTTATATAGTTTCCGTCCTTTTGAATTTGAGATTTATTTATGGCCTAAAATATAGTCTATTTTAGTGATAGACTTAGGGACTGTTCCAGCTGTATTAGAAAAGAATGTGTGTTCTGCTCTTGTTGGGGAGAGTGTCCTGTAAGTCAGTAAGGTCAAGTTGGTAGATAGCATTCATGTTTTCTATGTCCTGTCAGTTACTGAGAGAGGAGTAATGTAATATTGAGCTATAATTGTGCATTTGTTAATTTCCAACTCAGTTGTGTCACCTTTTGCTTGTAGATTTTAGAGCTCCATTATTGTATTAGTACACAGTTAAAATTGTTATGCTCTTTTAACAAATTAACTTCTATCATTATATTGTACTTTATCTCTGGTAATATTTCTTATTCTGAAGTCTACTGTCTGACATTAATATATTCACTCTGCATGGTATATTTTTTTCCATTTTTCTACCTGCAACCTATTAATGTCTTCAAGTGAGCTTTGTAGTTAATATAGTTAGGTTTTGTTCTTTTATCCAGTTTTATAATCTGTGACCTTTAATTGGAGATTTAGGCCATTTACATTTATGTGATTATCAACCTGGTTCGGCTTAAATCTGTCAGCATGATTTTTTTTCCCCTCATTTGTCCATCTGAGTTTTTATTTCTCCATTCTTTTAGATCAGCTAAGTATTTTTTATGATTCCATTTTATCTTCACTATTGATTTCTTTTTTTCCCCAGTGGGTCCTCAAGGATTTACAATACACATCTTTTATTTATCACAGTCTACTTTAAGTATTATCTTATTATCACTTTACATATAATGTAAGAACCATACAACTGTAAACTTTTATTCTCTGCCCTTATCCTATTTGCTGCTGTTGGTCATATATTTTATTCTGCGTGTGTTTTAAACCTCATGATATTTTGTTATTATTTTTATTCCAAACAGCCAATTCTCTTTTAAAGAGATTGAAAATAAGAAAAAAAGTGTGTTTTTTATATTTTTATTATATAATATAATTTATATATAAAAGTTATATGTTTTGCATATTTCCCCACATACTGCTCTTTCCTTCACTTTTCCATTACATTGATCCAAATTGCCATCTGATGTTGTTTTCCTCCCCCTTCAAGGACATCCTTTGATGTTTCTTACAGTGCAAATCTTAAGGATGTCACTCCAGTTGATTCTTTCAATATTTGCTTTTCAACTTTGTTAAATGTAGTTGAGAGAAGCCTCTAGTTTCAGTGTGATTAGCCCCACTACTAAAGTTATTTCCTTTTGAGGGCTCTACCATGTATTATGAGGCCTTTCCCCTCTGGCTAGTAGGAATGTGAATTGTTCCCAAACCTGCATGAGTTCTGGACATTTCTTGCTTAATATTTCCTAGTGGTTCTTTTTCAGGCCTTGACTAATTTCTTCTCCTATATACACACATCAGTAGTCTACCAAAGGCTTGAGATGAATCCTTTCTGCAAATCTGTGAGCTCTTTCTCTGTGTAGCAACCTCTGTTCTGGTATTTTGAGATACATAGTCAAATTCTAGTTGACTTGGTCTCTCTGAACCCAGCAGGACTACAGGATCCCACCTGAGTCTCTCTCCCTGCACTGGGTTCCTCTCTCCAGGCAGTCGGCTGGGGCAATTATTGGCCCACCTCATTGGCTTTCCTTCTGTCAGAGATGATAGTCCTGTAACTGCCTTTTTGCTAATATCTGAAAGCTACTTTTTCCTATATTGTTTAATACCATTAATAATATTTTTGAACTTATGTCTTTATATATTTCTTGGATGATTTTCTTAGTATAAATCCCCAGAAGTAGAATACCTTGGCCAACTTTTTAGGGTTTTGATGCTTAATGAATTATGGTCCAGAAAAACTATCCCAATTCACACTCATACTGTTTTCATTCTCTTACCAAAGCTGGTATTTTTTTCTATTGTTTCATTTTTCATTTCTTTAAAAACTGCCATCTGTGACTGTTTAAAGAGCTAGCAGAACCTTACTCCTCTGAAGGAGCCCTTACTCCTCCTCTCTTTTGTTCTGGAGGCCTTCCTTTTGGCTTTTAGTAGTTATTACCTCTTATCAAATATTGTTCCAATGCTGCTATCTTTGCTAATTTTAAAGATCACATTGATGGTGGCTGTTCTCAGTGTTTGTGAATGTGTCTTAACAGACCAGCTGTGAGAAGTGTGTGTGTGTGTGTGTGTGTGTGTGTGTGTGTGTGTTTTCTGTATCCAATATGTTGAACAAGCTCTACATGTGGGATGAAATAAAAACAGAGCTATTTTTATCTCCTGTGGTGTCTTTAACTTTATTTAGTTAGGGAAGCTCTCCTTCTGAAATGACATTTCAGCTCATTCTCCAATAATACAATAACTGTCACTGGATCAGTTTAATTCACCAATTCTGTTTTGATTCGAGAATTACAGTCCAGTTAAAAATAGTGACCATTGCTTTAGGATACATTTAAAACCAGTACATCTCCTCTTTCTCTGGCTCTCCAACTATAGACAGGAATGGCTACCTGCCTTTGGGAAAGGTTGTGTGGTGTTCTTTGGCTTCTTTCTTCACTTGTCTCCTCCCCCAATTCACTGTTTGGCACCTACCTAGGTAGAAATTCAGGAGAATGGGAAAAAGAGGAAATAGGGTAGGCAAGGTCTTAAGTGGCTAGTAATGCTATGAGCTGGTTCCCTGCTCTCCGGTCCTTGCAGACAAAGCTGATTCCTTTTTCTGTGTATGTGTGTGGGGGGGTGGTCTTTGGAGACCCCTTTCTGGGTCAGCATCCATCCTGAAGAACAGTGGCTGGATGCTTCCCTTGCAGCTCCTGGTTTTCCTGTGGTCCATTTCACACATCCTCCCTTGCGTAGCATCCTGTTGAGAAAGTGTTAAAGCATCTTTAGTCTGGCCTTCTTATGACCCACACCTGGGAAGCTCTCACTCATTTCTTGTCCACTTTCGGTGGTAGTCATGTAGTTACTTCCCCCAAACAGTCACTTCAACTTTCTCTAGTAGAAGTTAGGTGTGCCATTCCCTAGTTGTGTCCTGACTCTTCTCCTGGAGGCAAGGTGCCCTGAAGTTGTCATACAAGCTATGTGGTCAGTTGAATGAGGGGCAGGTATACACCTGTCCCTGTCCTTGGTTGCTGGGGCAGAGGGAGTGGGACCACACCATGCTTTTCTTCAAAGTCCTTCACCCACAGTTCTCTGCTATGGCCTGCTGTACCCCATGATCTTGCCAGGCATCCCAAGAATCTTGGAATTTGTTATTGACCATTTTCTCTGTAAATTCTGCTTCTGAGATCTATCTTACATGCTGGTATTTCCTAACTGTCACACTTGTATATCCATCAAAACAAGATAAAAGAAGTCCCAGTTTAATATCTGGTTACTACCACAGTTTCCTTCCTCTGAGCTCATATTCAAGCTAAGGCTTCATACATTCAGGGATTTCTTCCATCGTGTACATTAGGGTGGTCCTCCAGCTTACTCTGTTTCCCAGCTGCCCTAGACAGAAGAGAGGACCATGGAAGAACCTAGCCAAGTTCTGTTTATTCTAACTGGGGAATAAAAACGGCACTGACCCCTCGTTGGCAGGGGGTGGGGAGAAGAAGAGGAAGTGGAAGGGGGAGAGAGGAGTGTTCAAAACAAAACAAAACTACTCTGACCCAGCGGATGGACCTTTACTTCCCATGCCAATTTAAAGACCCATTTAATGCTTGCAGAATTTCCGAGAGCAAAGAATGATTCTTTCTGGTACAGCAGTTTAATAAATGAGCATACATTTTTAAAAAGACAAGTTAATATTAGTGAAATTTATTGGAAACATAAGCTGTTTATTATTGCTCTTTACTTGGGTACTATATTTAGTTATTTAAAAATACTTTTTATCTGTGACTATCTGGAAAACATGTTGAAAATTAATCCCTAGTTTTGTTGTTTACATCCAGTATTTTTCAGACTAAAAGTATATTTATAGACTAACCTATTTGATACATTAGTTTTATAAGGAATTTTCCTCTTACTTGGAGGATATTGTTGGTGGTTAAAAGCTATGATTAAAGTTTAAAAGCCACAGCTAAATTATAAATCTAACATTTTTAGAAGGAAGGAACTAATAGCTATTAAGTACATGCCATTGGCCAGGTACCATTTATTTGTATATT
Organism: Neofelis nebulosa; assembly: GCF_028018385.1. Classification (NCBI taxonomy): domain Eukaryota; kingdom Metazoa; phylum Chordata; class Mammalia; order Carnivora; family Felidae; genus Neofelis; species Neofelis nebulosa. The sequence continues at coordinate 34,061,288 of NC_080782.1, read as the reverse complement.
TATTGTAATTTAATCCTTATAAAATATTGACAATTAAATATATGTTATTATAGATAAAGAGACAGATCAGGAGTTAACTATTCAAGTTTACATCTGTAACCAAGTTACAAAGTGGGTATTTGATCATAGTTTCCTTTCATCTATGTATTATGTATTCTACCACAAGGTTCATTTGGGAGGTGCATTAACTAATGCCTTTCATGATGGAAATAAAACTACCTGCAAAGTAAATAAATATCCTTACAGCATTTCTGTAAACTTGATAAAGAAATTATTGTTTCATTGTGTGGGATAAAACCTATTGCAACAGGAAGGATGCATGTTGTATATATGATATTAATTCAAGCGGGGGTTTTGAAAGGTGCTGCATTGAGCATTTGCATGTTCTGTTTTCTGCATATTATCATTTTTTTAAGCTCCCACTCAATCTCTAAAGTCTTTGCTACCTAATCACATATAAATAACATAAATCTCACGTATGAAGTATTTTATCCATTTTATTTACCATTTTGTTTTTTATAATGTGCCAACTGAGGAGTCCTTTGGAAGAGTCCAGGTTTTCTACTAGGATTTTTATAGTTTTAGTTTTAATATTTCTTAAATGGAAAAGTTGAAACATAACTGTAGAAACATTGGAATCATTGCAAACGGAAATCCTAAATAGAAGTTAAAAAAAATTAAGATCAGAAAGGAGCAATAGCAAATTCATTGGCAAATCAGCTAACTCAGCCTAGGTCCCAGCCCCCAGTGTCAATCTTGTAAGTAGGCAAAGAGATATGAGAATGTGAAATAGACTTTTCTTTTTGGAAATACCAATTCTCAGGGATCTTAAATATATTTTGTCTTTTGATTGCTGTCTGAGTCTTTTTTGGCTCTGGAGGAAGGAAATATTTCCCTCCTTGCTATGTTGCATATGATGTGTTTGTGAACAACTGCTTAGTCCTAAGAACTTTGTGTACTGGAACTCCTCTGTGTATTCAAACCAGAGACTGAAAAGAAGATGAGCTAAACATCTGACTGATTCTGAGCCATGTTGCTACCCAGCCTCCCAGCAGCTCTTGGAAGAATTTGACCATATACCCTCCATATTCTTTGGTGTCAGAAAGCGGATTAATATGCATAGAATGGGAGTTTGGTTGTCATCTTCTCCTCCTCCTCCTCTTCTCTCCTTCTCTTTACAGAGAGAATGAGCAATGAATAAGTTTGATATTTTCAATTATTATCCCTTTGGCTAGTGATGTATTTGTATGACTCAACAGCCCCTTCTCATTAAACAGCCCACTTAAAAGAAAGGGATGAAACATTAAAAATGATAGATGATGTCTCTTAGAAACCCATTATTAGTAATTTCATAAATAGTGGTGCTGCTGATATAACTTAGCAGGGAATAAAGCTAAAAGGCTGAAGACAATATGACCCTGCCACCAAAAGCTAATGAATCTTGAAGACTAAATTTTACTAAATAACTGGATTTGGCATTTCTAGTTGATGAAATCTTTACTTCTTACTTTACTCTTTGGTTTAGAAGTAATTTTTGGTCGGCACTTTTATTAACAAAAAAATTTTATTAGAGAAAATATCAAAATATATACAAATATAGAATAGTAAAATGCACATATCCAGTTTATACAATTATCCATTTGTGGCCAATCTTGTTTCATCTATACTCCTATTCACTTTCCTCTTTGCCCCAGATTATTTTGAGGCAAATCCCACATATATTATTCTATACCCTGATATTTTAGTATTATCTCTAAAAGGTAAAGATTCCTTTTATGAACCACAAATCTGTTATCTCATTAATGGTAAGGAATTAAGAATATAATTTTAACATAGCCATACAGCACCCTAATTTTACTGATGGAGAACTTGAATCCAGAAAAATGAAGTGACCTTACTCAGGTCGTAAAATTAGTAACTAAGCCAATCCTGGAGCTTGTCTCTCCTGTCTTATAGTCTAATAATTGTTTCCATGACATGAGGAAAAGTTTACTTTTGAAATACAACATCCAAATGTAAAGAACCTTCCATTTTTCTTTCAAATACACTTTGATGCATCTTTTTGTCTCTGTGAAGTGTCTTAACCTTTCTAGACCTCAGCTCTTTATTTTTAAGGTGTGGTGAATGAGATGGGTTTTATTCAACAAATTCATTAGGAGTTTTTTGTTTGTTTGTTTTTGGTATTAGGCATATTAGTCACTGTGAGTAGAGTGGTGAACAAACTCAGTACAGTCTTCCTCCTTTTGAATAATCTTTTTTTTGTAGTGAATATGGTAAAAATAGGGGTGAATGATGGTACTGTGCAAACCCTTCTGTACACTAAACATTAAATATGTTGATTTAAGAATACTTAATAGACTTAACTATTGTAAGTCTGGTAACTTAACTATTGTAATTCTGGTCCAGGATTATGGCAGATTTTATCATTTATTGAAGTCTCATTTTACCTCTTTCATTGTACTTATTCCTAATTATATTTTAGTTTCTGCCAATGTTTCAAGCTGGGTATTTCATTTCAGTTTCTAAGTGGTCTTGCTAATACAAAGGAAAACTATTGGTTTTTGTATATTTATCTTGTATTTATTCACTTTTAAAATTCTTTTATTAGTATATATATTTTTTAGAATTCTCTTAGACATTCTATGCAGTTTTGGATAAACTACATCCTGTGCAGTTGAACATTTAACCAACTGAGCCACCCAGATGCCCCATGATTCCATAATTTTTTAGAAAGACTTCCAGCTTTTGATCATATTAGCACTGGCATGTGTATTGATAAGACCCTCAGGAACAGTCCAGATCAGATCATGGCTATTGATCTGATAGAGAACTATAAGAACTATAAGAACTAGATAGAGCAGTTGGCTTCTAATTGGAGGTCATAAGATATAACAACATATCTTTAAACCCTAGAGTTAGTTACCTTGGTAAATTCACATTGTGAAAGGCACATGGAGTTGAGACTGAGTGAATATCAGTTTCCCATCTCACATCTTATCCTCTTTTTATACCTCCCCTATCTAAATAGAAAATGCCAGGCAAAATCAGCAGCATTTTACATGGAGTTTTCCTTCTCCTTTCTTTTTCCTCCTCAGTCAATATAATTGCATTTCCCTAAGTAAAAGGCAGTGTTTTTTAACTTTATTGTACCCAATAAATTCAACAAAAATTGGATGGAAAACAGATTACTGACTTTTTTATAGTTGGGTAAATATGTTTTGCACGAAGGCCTGGTACAGAATTCTTTGAGGGAGACTCATAAGCTCTAAACCAGGGATATGAGATTTGACATGTTTTAGCCATTTGTTACCTGTTTTGCATTTTTTGGGATTATAGTTATAACCTCTTTAATATTAGTATTGGATAAGGAATTTCTGGTTGGTGTGTCATTACTATGATTTAGGTCTTTTGTTTTGGTAAAGATCATGTGCTTATTATCAAATACAAAGGGGCAAATAAATGCACATTAGCATGAAAACAAATAGCATATCATCTAAATAATCAGACCCCAAAAAGCTAATCCACAAATAAAATAGGAATAGCTCCTTTAAAAAAATCACTTTTCTTACTCTCAGAACTTTATGAAAAATAAATGTATTACTTTGGCACTGAGAAACTTTATTGGTTAACATATTTCCATCTTGAATGTAACTTCTCATAATCATGTAGTTTTTAGGAAATTTAATTTTTTAAATCATAGCTTTCAGGTTGCTAAAAAGATGCACATTTTGTTTAGAAGCACATTTAGAAAGTTTTGTAATTTCAATCCTAAAGGATCTGACTGTATTTTTAGAAGTTGTTTAAACTGAAGCTACATAGGGCTTGCTGTCTGCTTCTTAACTAAATCTATTAACACCATCCAGCACATTAGGAACAATAAGAAAGAAAAATAGTGCAATAAATTCAACATAATGGATATTTTTAAATAGAAAACATCTTCTATGGGGATTCAATTACCTCTTTCTGGAAACTAGGGAGAGATTTTATCCAGTTCTTTTTCTGACTTGTTCTATAACTTTAGGTAATTTATTTAACTTTTTCTTGTTGGTCTTTCTCTTTTTGTAAAGGAAAGCTTGAATTTTATCTCCTTACTTTCTGCAAGTACTGTTTAGGTAATGAGGAATTATCTTCATAAAATTGTATTTATGAAAAGATGCTCAGTATGGAAAAAGTAAACCATAATGAGAAAAATGAAATAACAATAGCAAAAGGTAGAAATGATAGCTTATCTAACAAAGGTCCAGTCTGTATTCTTAATTTTTACAAACTTGTAATAATATGGTTGCAGAACATTGTATTAAAAGGTTTCCATTACCATGTTTGGTTTTTTTAAAAAAGTACTTTCTCAGAAATCTAAGCTATCAGTAGGACAAGCTAATCAAAATGATAACTTGGATAGTAAGTCTTTTTATTGGGAAAATAAAATACATCAAGGGAAACTGTTAACAAAATGAAAAGGCAGTCTACAAAGTGGGAGAAAGTATTTGTAAATTATGTATCTGATAGGGGGTTAATAGCCAAAATATATAAACAACCTCTACAACTCAATAGCAAATAAATAAATAAATAAATAAATAAATAAATAAATAAATAAATAAATGTCTGATTAAAAATGGGCAGAAGTTTGAATAGATATTTTTCCAAAGAGGACATACAAGTGGCCAACACGCATGTGAAAAGATGCTCAACATCAGTAATCATCAGGGAAATGCAAATCAAAACCACGGTGAGATACTGCCTCATATTTGTTAGTATGACTGCTATCAAAAGGACAAGAAATAACAAGTGTTGGCAAGGATGTGGAGGAAAAGGAGCCCTTGTGCACTGTTGTTGGGAATGCAAACTGGTGCAGCCACTATAGAAAACAGTATGGAGATTCCTCAAAACATTAAAAATGGAACTACCATATAAATGAGCAGATCTCTTTCTGTGTATTTAAATGAAGAAAACAAAAACACTAACTCAAAAAGATATATGTACCCCCATGTTCACTGCAACTTTATTTACAGTGGCTAAGATATGGAAACAACCTAAGTGTCAGTTGATGGATGAATGGGTAAAGAAATTGTGGTATAGATACAATATTATTCAGCCATAAAATATGAAATCTTGCTGTTTGTGATAACATGGGTGGACCTTGAGGGCATTATGCTAAATGAAATAAGTGAGACAGAAAAACACAGATACTGTATAATCTTTCTTATATGTGGAACTGAAAGAAAGAAAGAGGGAGGATGGGAGAGAGGGAGGGAGGGAGGAAGGAAGGAAAGAAAGAAGGAAGGGAAAGGGAGAGAGAGAAACAAAAAGCAAGCTAATAGATGCAAAGAACAGATTGGTGGTTGCCAGAGGTGGTTCATGGGACTATGAGAAATGGGTGAGGAGGGTCAAAAGGTAAAAATAAAAAGTAAAATTAAAAAAAACAGTAACAGCAACAACAACAGGAAAAGCCCACATATGCAGTTCTCAGAACCGTCTTAATCTTTATCCAGGTACTAATGTGACTTTCTTTATGCTAGTATACTCTGTATTGGTAAGTGTTGGGTTCTACAAGGAAATAACGTTCACTTACAACAGGAAAACAGATTGTAGCCAGAAACAAAGCACAGATTCATTTAACTCTCAAAAATTTACTTGTTTTTAAGGAGTTAGTATTTGCAGAGTTTTTTTAGCAATAAGCTGGAAGAGCTATTAGGAGAGGCCCTCACAGAGGGAAATCTGAGAACTTAATCTCCGTTTTGTTTTTATTTTGATGAAGAAACAAAAACCACAGGAACGAACCGCATACTGAGATTTTAAAAAAAAAACAACAACTGTGTTTTGGAATAACTAGATTTACAGAAAAGTTTCTGAGACAGCACAAAGAGTTTTCATATTCCCTCACCCAAGTTCCCTCATTATTACAATCATCTGCTACCTTGGTACATTTGTCAAAACTAAGAAACACACGTTGATATGTTACTGCTTTGGGGTGGGGGGGGTATTTGTCTTTTTTTGTTGTTGTTAATTGTGGTAAGAAAACTTAACATGAGATCTACCCTCTTAAAATTTTAGCTGCACAATACAGTATTATTAACTGTAGGCACAGTGTTGTGCAGCAGATCTCTACTCTAGAATTTTTTTGTCCTGTATAACTCAAACTCTATACTCATTGAACTATACTCAGCTCTGCATTTCCCACTCTCCCTAGTCCCTGGCAACCATGGTTTTACTCTCTGCTATTATGAGTTTGACTATTTAGACATCTCATGTAAGTGGAATCATGGAGTATTTGTTCTTCTGTGACTGGCTTATTGTACTTAGTGTAGTATCTTCTAGGTTTGTCCATGTTGTAGTATATGGCAGGCTTTCCTTCTTTTTAAAGGCTGAATAATTTTCTGTTGTGTATGCACACCACATTGTCTTTATTCATTCGTCAATGGACATTTATGATGTTTTCTATCTTGGCTGTTGTGAATAATGCTTCAGTGAACGTGGGAATGCAGATATCCCTTTGATACCCTGATTTCTGTTTTTCTGGATATATACTCAGGAGTGGGATAGCTAAATGACATGGTGGTAATATTTTTAAATTTGGGGAAAACTACCCTACTATTTTTTATGAGCTGCTATACCATTTTACATTCCCACCAGTAGTGTACAAGGCTCCAGTTTGTTTACATCCTTGTCAACACTCATCTTTTTGGTTTTTGTGGGTTGTTTTTTTTTTTTTTTTTGGATAATAGGTATGAGGTGATACTTCATTGTAGTTTTGATTTGCATTTTTTGATGACTAGTGATATTGAGCATCATTTCATACAATTGTTGGTCATTTGTATGTCTTCTTTGGAGAAAATATCTTTTTAAGTCCTTTGTCCATTTGTTAGTTGGGTTATTTGAATTTTTGCTATTGTAGGAGTTCCTTATATATTTTTGGCATTAACTCCCTATCAGATGTATGGTTTGCAAATATTTTCTCTCATTCCTTAGGTTGCTTTTTCATTTTGTTGTTTCCTTTGCTGTGAAGAAGCTTTCTTGTTTTATGTAGTCCCACTTGTCTATTTTTGCTTTTGTCCCCTTTTGTTACACTTTATAAGATTCCAATTTTATTCTTTTCCATGTGGATAATCCAGTTTTTCAATACCATTCACTGAAGAGTCTGCCTTTTCCTTGTTGTGTATTCTTGGCACCCATGCTGAAGATCAGTTGGCTGTACGATTCAGTTGGATTTATTTGGGGCTCTCTACGCTGTTCCATTGCTCTCTCTGTTTTTAATGCCAATATCATACTGTCTTAGTTACTATAGTTTTGTAATATATTTTGAAATCAGGGAGTGATTTCAGGAGAACAAATTCAGCTTTGTTCTTTCTCAAGATTGCTTTGGGACTTCCAATTCATGAACAGGGCATGCCTTTCCATTTATTTGTGTCTTTAATTTGTTTCATCATCAATGTTTTATAGTTTGCAGTGTATAAATCTTTCAGGTACATTACTATCAATTTTTTTATTAGCGTTCTCTTTCCTAGGATACAATTCAGTGTACCACATGATGTCCCATTTCCCTAGTCTCCTCTGGGAGAAGACAGTTTCTTCTGAGAGAAAGACTTCTCTGTGAAGTTGTCTGTCTTTCCTTGTTTTTCATGACTTTGGTAGTTTTGAGAAGTATTGGCCAGATGTCCTGTAGAATGTGCCCCAATCTTGTCTTACACATCTCCATCAGAACTCCTGGGTGACCAGGTGCATTGTCAGTGAGCAGTGATATTTTAAAAGGAATCTTTTTCTTTCTTTCTTTTTTCTCTTCTGTGTAGTAGGTCTTAAAAGTAGGCTTAAAATACATAGTAAATCATGTTGCAAACAGATGTGTTATCATCCAGGCTGTGTTGCTTCATTTATAGAACACGGGCAGAATAGATTTAGCATAATTCTTAAGGGCCCTAGGATTTTTGAAATTGGTAAATGAGCATTGGCTTCAACTTAAATTCACCAGCTGTGTTAGCCCCTAACAAGAGAGTCAGTCTGTCCTTTGAAGCTGTAAAGCCAGGCATCGGCTTTTTCTCTCTAGCTATGAAGAAGACGGCATCTTCTTCCAAGAGAAGGCTGTTTCATCTACATTGAAAATCTGTTGTTTAGTGTAGCCACTTCCATTTTTTATCTTTAGCTAGATCTGGATTGCTGCAGCTTCTACATCAGCACTTGCTGCTTCACCTTGCACTTTGATGTTACGAAGACAGCTTCTTTCCTTAAGTCTCGTGAACCAAACTTTGTTAGCATCAAACTTTTCTCCTGCAGGTTCATCACCTCTCCCAGCCTTCATAGAATGGAAGAGAGATAGGGCCTTATTCTGGGTTAGGTTTTCGCTTAAGAGGAATGTTGTGGCTGGTTTGATCTTTTATCCAGACCACTAAAACATTGTCCATATCAGCAGTAAGGCTGTTTTACTTTCATGTTTGTGTGTTCACTGGACTAGCACTTTAATTTCCTTCAAGAACTTTTTCTTTGCATTCACATCTTGGCTAACTGGCACAAGAGGCCTAGCTTTTGTCCTGTCTCAGCTTTCAACGTACTTTCCTCACTAAGCTTAATCATTTCTAGCTTTTGAGTTAGAGTGAGAGATGTGTGACTCTTGTTTTCACTTGATCACTTAGAGGCCATTGTGGAGTTATTAATTGCCTTCGTTTCAATATTGTGTCTCGGAATAGGGAGACCTAAGGAGAGGAAGAGAGATGGGGGAATGGCTAGCTGGTGGGACAGTCAGAACACCTACAGCATTGAATAAAGTCATTATCTCATGTGGGTAGGACTCATGGCACCTCAAAAACAATTACAACAGTAACATCAAAGATTACAGATCACCATAACGATAATGCAAAAGTTTGAAGTTTTGCAAGAGTTACCAAAATGTAAAACAGACACAAGCTGAGAATGCTGTTGGAAAAATGGCTCCAGTAGATTTGTTCAATGCAGGCCTGACACGCACCTTCACTATGTAAAAAACACAGCATGTGAAAAGTGCAGTAAAATGAGGTATGCTTGTACTAACCATACTCACACAGTTTTGAATAATAAAGATAAACTGCTTCCCTGAGGTTAGAGGAAAAAAGCAACTCCTTCCTGAATAGCTCTGTGTCAAGGTGATTATCAAGAGACTGTTTCCTTCTAAATACTGGGCCTAAGAAACAGCATTCTTGGGAATAAAAATAATTTTTAGCAGGTAGACCCCAGCTCCAAGTGTTTGCCACGCGTGAGTTCCAGGTGAATGTGAATGAAGTCATGTCTGCCACTGGGTGTTATAACCATAAAAGCAGTGAAATTCTTCTCACTTACTGTGGCTCTTGGTACTCTCCAGAGAATGTACTAGATTTAAAACACCCCTCAACTGAGGCTCCATATAAAGTGTATCTGAAATAATCAAGTTTTTTTACTCACACGTTGGTTTTTAATACTGTTTTGTCATGTATGTAATATCATCTCTAGTCTTATGGACAAGTAGTTATCACAGCATCAACTTATGCAGTTTAGGGAGTTAAAACACTGGCATATCAAGAAATGAGTTACAGTTTATTTGTTTCTATTTCTACCTCTTCTGATCTTTCTTTGTATTGTACTTCAAAAGGATAGTTTTTTATTTTTTATTTGATTCTCAGTATTTTGATTTCTACATTACCACTATCTTCCCCCAAAAGTTTTTTTTTACTTGTTAACTTGTCTTTAAAACACTTCACTTTTCATTTAAAAAAATTTTTTTTTAACATTTATTTATTCTTGAGAGACTGAGAGACAGAGCAGGAGCAGGAGAGGGGAAGAGAAAGAGGGAGACACAGAATCCAAGGGAATCTCCAGGCTCTGAGCTGTCAGCAGAGAACCTGATGCGGGGCTCAAACTCATGAACCGTGAGATCATGATCTGGGCCCATGTCAGATGCTTAACTGACTGAGCCACCCAGGCGCCCCTCACTTTTCATTTTTATTGTCAGCATTATTTTTCATCTGTCATCCCTCTTTCTCTTTTTTTTAGTCATCTAAGAGCTGGCTCTGGCATAGTTGGCTTGAAAAGATAGAAGGTAGAAATTAATGCTCCTGTAATATCACCTTTTATATATCTTTCAAAAATATTAACTTTGGGCAAATTCCTTGAAGTAGCTCTCTTGACCTATTTTAGAGTTTGAAAAAGTTTTTTGTTTCCACCTGATTCTCCCCAGTTCAAGGGGGAGCCAATTCACCTTTTATGTACTTTCAGTTCTAGGGTCCTAAAAGGAAAAATTGTGCTTTTGATTTCTGATGCCTGAGATATTAGGACCACTCTCCCCACCCACCCACACAGGGGCATGGCTCCTTAGCTTTCTCTATCCCTAGAGGGGGGTCATTCTCACAAAGATGCTGTGCTTCTCCCTCTCCGGGTCAGACCTCATACTGGTCCTAGGATTGAAGTCTCTGTGGAATGATGTTGCCCATGGTTACCTTAGTCCTGAGATGGAGTATGCTTTCTGAGAAAACCAGAGGTGAGACTTTCTTCACATGTCAGAGGCATCTGGTCCCCATGTTACAGATCAGGTCTTGCCCAGGAGGAAAAAACTTAAAAGACTCTTCACTAGTGACCAAAGGGTTATCAGTTCGCTATGAATGTTCATAGCTGTTAGCTCCCAGGAGGTATGTGGCAGTCATTGAACTGGGTCATCAGCTGAATCTGGAGGACATCTTGGGGATAAACAGAGTACTTATTAATAGAGTCAAAATGGTCTTATGTTCTTCCATCTAACCCTCTAATGCTTGCTTAATAGGGCATCCACATTTAATGTACATAGCATACTCTTTCACAACTGCTCTTAAGTGGTTTTTTGTTTTGTTTTTTACTTTTAAATGATCTTTTACATAATTTTTTTTTTATCTTTGCTACTGTGGATTAAAACCACGGTAATTATTTTGATGTATTCCTTAATAATGTTCCTTCAGTCACTATATGTCCCTCTGGGAGTTCCATCCAGCTGTGAGAGATGGCAGTGTAATTACAATAACTCTGTAACTCTATGCCTTACAGCTTGCAGATGGTGGGAGGAGGTGATTGAGCAAGCATGCTTCACCCCATGGTTCTTCTTCGCACACCTTCCCCTTCATCCCAACTAACCTACGTCCCGTTTCAAGAATCAGAAAATAAAATTTCTGAGAATACCCATTTTCTATTTCCCAAAGAAATAGTAATAGTTTTGTAGTCCATGTGAATGAGTTATGAAGGAATTGACATACTTCATCACTTGAAGGTCAATAAAAATGCTTGTTACCTTTTAATTTGTATTTTAACGGACATATTTGTTGTGATTATCTAGAGATCTCCTAAAAATAATATAAGCCTTTGAAATAAATTCTGTGTGATAGTAAATGAAATCTGTTTTCCCATCATTATAACATTAGTTTGAACCAACCATATGAAATTCCTGTGTTTGTAGGTGATACATAGTCACATGTGGCAATTTCATGTGATTCTAAAACCATTCTGTCAGTGACCCAAGGGAAGGAAGAATTGTTAATGCAGAAAATAATTTATCCTTGGATTTTAAATATTGCACTTATTCTGTTTCTGGATAATGTACAAGACAAGAAGCTCCAGTACTTAGTTGTATTTAATAAATTCAATTAAATAACTTATTTATATGTAATAATCCTTTATCATTTTAAGTAAAAGCAAATTCCCTTATATGTATCCTAGAGCACTTGCTCAAGTTCTTTCCATCGATGTCTTCTGTAGGAGGCCTGATAAAACAAGGTGAACTCACTTAACCAGGTTGTTTGATGTTTTCATCTCTGCAGAATTATCAGTGGACTCTGTGAAAACTGAAATTACAGCTTCAAAGCAGAGCTAAGAATAACACAGTTTTTCTCCAATCCATTTTATTAATCCAAAAAATAGAATGGACTGTTAGTCTATCTGATCTTGTACAAAGAAGTTAACCTATCCAAAGTGCCTCGTTTATAACCAGAAGAAACCTAGTCACACATTTCTTATAACTTAGGAAAAGAAAATAGGAGAGTTTCATACTTCTAACTATTCACCTAATAAATGCTTACTAATCTCCTATACAAAGGTGGAGTTAACGACTTGCAATCAATTTTATATGCTTGCTATTTATTTCTTCACTTGGAGTGATGAGGTTTCATAAGTGAACTATGGAGACCCTACTGAGTGGTATTTACATTTTTACAAAATGGGAAATTCATAGTTAATAGCTAGAAACAGAACTCACTTTTTCTATTTGAGTTTAATTGATTTCTTTAGTGTTATAGGCACTGATTAATCTGCATAGATGTGCTCTATCAGAACAGCAGGTAGTCATAGCCAGATAGGGTCTTGGAGGCCCGCTGTTGTATTTTCAGTTGCTAGATGGTGGTGGAGTTGGGGAGAGCTTGCTCAGGGAGGGGATAGCATGCCTCTCATAAGGAAGAATTTATGTTATAACTACCTGTATGGCCCGGCCACTACCTGCCAGTGGAACACCAACCCTGATCTTAATGCAGATCACTTGGCAGATTCTACAATAGGGATAAGGAAGGATGCTGTGAGAGCACCCAAGAGAGGTCCCTGATCACACCTAGTTGGTGGGCTGGGGTAGAGGCATGTGGATACTTCCTCGAAGAAGTAGTCGTGATTTGACACACAAAGAGTAAGCTGGTGTACACTTTATAGAAGGAGGGTGGGACCTTATGGCGTAGCATGAAGCCATGTGCTGTGCACAAGCAACTCACTATTCCTGGCACAGAAACAGGATACTAGAGTGTGAGGAAATGAGTGAGGGTTGAGGCCAGGTTGTCACAGGCCTTGTATCCCACCTGAAGTGCTTGGACTCCATCCTGGCACACTGGGGAACTAGTGAAAGGTTTTAAGCAGAGGAGTAACATAAAACGTTCATTTGAGAGAGATTATTTTCATGTGGGTTGGAAAGGTTTGGGAGGGATAAGGCTGGACATAGGCTGGCAGTAGAGATGTTATTGCAATACTCAGGGAGAAATCACAAGAATCTTGGGTGAGAAAAGTTCAAGTTCAAGAAATACTGGAAAAATTGGAGTTCTTTGTAATTGAATGGCTGATTGCACATAGATAACGAAGGACAGGCAAGAGATAAGGAAGTTTCTGGTTGGACCTTGATGTGGATGGTTGGCCAGTAACTGAGATCAGGACTTAGTAGGTAAATAAGATTTGCTTTGATAAAAATACTTAATTTAACATGGACCATGCTGAGCTGAGGTATGTAATAATTAACGTAAAGAAGTTTTTGTTTCTTACTAACACAGAATCAAGATTAGTATCTCTGATTGGCAAGAAGCTCTCTTCTATGCAGTAATTTGGGGACTGACATTCCTTCCATCTGTGGCTCTACTATTTTCAACAGATAGTTTGCAGAAAGGGGAAGAACATGGACCATAGTTCTTGGAAGTTTTGAGAGAGAGAGAGAAAGAGAAAGAGAGAGAAAGGATCTGAAGAGTGTTGTGTGCTTACAGCCTAGAGCCCAGTGAGATCATGACTGAGCCAAAGTCAAACATTTAACCAGCTGAGCCACCCAGGCACCCAAATTCTTGCAAGCATTTATAGTCCGACTCTGGAATAATTATTTGTCACTTTCACCCACTTTATGTTGGCCAGAACCTATTCACATGACCAACCCTAACCTCAAGGAAGGCTGGAAAAAGTAGCCTAACTGAGCCCAGGAACAAGAGGAAATTATTTGGGGGATCAGCTGACAGATTGTGCCACATGATGACTGGGAAACTTTTGGATATTGAAGTCTGAGACTCAGAGGAAGGATTTGAGCTGAAAATGCTTTAGGAGTCATCAGAAATTGGGGCAGTTTATATCATAAGAGCAGATGAAGTCACTCTCAGAGAAAATGACAAGTGCAGTAGGCCAAGGACAGAGCTTTTAAGTTGGCCAACACACAAAGCTGGGATTGGGAAAAAGGATGCTAAAAAGGAGCTTGACAAACCCTGAAGTAGGAGGACCAGGGAAATATTGTATCATGGAAACCCATGAGTAGAGCATTTCAAGAAGTTTGTGAAAACTAGTGTAAAATGTAGTCGACAGGTCCAGGAATATAGTAAAGTAAACCCACAAGGCATCAGATGGTTAAATGTTAGAGACCTGATTGAGTAATTCTCATTTCAAAGGCATAGTCAAGGCAGAAACCAGATTTTAGTGCATTGAGGTATCAACAGAGAGGAGCTAGAGAAGGGCTGGGGATGGAAAAATCAGAGCAAGGGGTAGTTGATGAAACAAAGTCCCCGAGAGAACAGGAATAAGAGAGCTTACTAAAATGAAGTTTTGAGTTTGTCCAAGTGCTGCTTTTTGACATGCTCTTCTTTTTAGCCCATACAATGATTGATAACTGATATTTGTTAGGAGCAATTTTGTTACTTTACCTGGCGATAGAGACTGTAACTATATTTCTAGCTCCATATTAGCTGGTTTACATGATCACTCCACCCGTCCTGGGAAATACAATTAATCCTTGAAAGGAAAATCACATTTTTCTTGGTTTTGAATACAAAGTATAGAACAGAAAAGAGAAATATTACTACTGTAACTTTGTTATAAGTAGGCAAAACTAAGACAAATTATGTATCTTTTATTTTCTCTAAAACCGAGTTATAACCTCTCCTTTATGTTTAAACAAATACTGATATTATATTTATTTTCCTTCACTCCTATACTCTTTAGCAAGGAGCATTTTTAGAGGTCCTTTTCTTTCTTAGAACATTTTTTTTTAATAATGGGGAAGTGAGACAGAAATAAAGAGGCTTACATTTGGATTGAGGTGCGTACTTAATGTTCTGGTGTTTAATATTGAGCAGCAAGCCCTAGTTTTATTAATAAATCACTCTACAGTTATCTTTCCCTTTTCTTCCAGTCAATTAACATTTTCCAGTGAGGCACATAGCATTAATTTAAAAGGTTTTAAAAATTGTTTCTGTATATTGTACATTTGTTTCTCACTTAAGAACAGAATATAGGCAACAAATCTGCAAATCAGCCATTACTACGTATATATGTGTATATATACACACATATACACACATACACACACACACCACACGCTAATGGTAAAGGTGGCAAAAATCATTTTCAGTATGTTTTATATTGTGTTTTAAACAGCATTTCACACAACTGTTCACTGTATTCGTTTTACCTTTTTGTAAAAACCTTAAAACATCACCAAATGTCACATGTAGAACTTGAATTACTGTATTTTTGGGAGTGCAATTTAATATTTGTACTTTGTTACATTGAGGTTTATATTTTAATGTTATATTATTAACATTTCTTTTACTTTCTTTCAAATTCTCATATTAGGGAATAAGATTAAAGTAAGTAAAATATTTAAAATATTGCTTTCAGTTTAAATCTATTTTCTAGAAAAAAGGTAGATAACCATATTCATTCTTCTTCTATTCTTAATTCCTATTTTGGTACCCAGTTTATAATAGATTTTGAGCAAATATTCATGAATTGAGGATAATACTTGAGCTAGTGTCTTTTCAGAAAAGTTCTGTAAGTGTGTCATAATATAGCATGCAGCATTTCTAAGTCATCATACTGCTGTGTTCTTCGCATACTTGATACCGGAGTCAGTCTTCAACTGCACAGAGATGAGTCGGCCATGAAATGAGTATCCAGCAATCATCTCTCCATTATGATAGCCAGAATACATTTCAGAACTAAAGTTGCACCATTCAAGAAATGTATGTTTGCTGATGAGATTTTTAAGAAAGCCGTACTTTGTGTCACCCTGGCCCCGTGCTTCAGTCATGCCCAGAGTCTCTTCTTCAGCATAGGCCTGTTTTTCTCGGAGAATCACTTTCCCTCTTGTGATTTATTTAAAGGTACATTTTTAGCTTCATAACTTCACTGCTTAGCAGCTTCTTGTTTTGTATGTCGAATAGGATGTTGGATTTGGGGGAGGGAGCTAGAGGTGGCAGTGAGGTCTGTATCTCATCTCTGTAAAATGGCAAGCTTGTGTTGGACATTTGGATACAGAAGTAAATTTCAGTATCTTGCCTAGTCCCCTCCTTCAAGGAGCAGTGGTAAAACATCCCCCTCAAAGGCCTGCTCCCTCCTCTGTTGTGTAGCTGAATCAGTTAGCTCTTTTTTAAAAAAAATATAATTTATTAAATTATATTAGTCAAGTTGGCTAACATATAGTGTATACAGCGTGCTCTTGGTTTTTGGAGGTAGATTCCCATGATTCATCGCTTACATACAACACCCAGTGCTCATCCCAACAAGTGCCCTCCTCAATGCCCATCGCCCCTTTCCTCCTTTCCTCTGCCCCCATCAACTCTCAGTCTGATCTCTGTATTTAAGAGTCTCTTATGGTTTGCCTCCCTCTCTGTTTGAAACTATTTTTTCCCCTTCCCTTCTCCATGGCCTTCTGTTAAGTTTCTCAAGTTGCACATATGAGTAAAAACATGGTATGTGTCTTTTCTTTGACTGACTTATTTCACTTAGCATAATACCCTTCAGTTCCATCCATGTTGTTGCAAATGGCAGGATTTCATTCTTTCTCATTGCCAAGTAGTATTCCATTGTATATATAAACCACATCTTTTTTTTTATTCTTTTAAAAAATTTTTTTTTAAATTTTTTAAATTTACATCCAAATTAGTTACCATATAGTGCAACAGTAATTTCAGGAGTAGATTCCTTAGTACCCCTTACCCATTTAGCCCATCCCTCCTCCCACAACCCCTCCAGTAACCCTCTGTATGTTCTCCATATTTAAGAGCCTCTTATGTTTTGTCCCCCTGCTGGTTTTTATATTATTTTTGCTTCCCTTCCCTTATGTTCATCTGTTCTGTATCTTTAAGTCCTCATATGAGTGAAGTCATACGATACTTGTCTTTCTCTGACTAATTTCGCTTAGCATAATACCCTCTAGTTCCATCCACATAGTTGCAAATGGCAAGATTTCATTCTTTTTGATTGCCAAGTAATACTCCATTGTGTGTGTGTATGTGTGTGTGTGTATACATATATATATATACATACGTATGTATATATACGTATGTATACATACGTATGTATATATATCACATCTTCTTTATCCATTCATCCATCGATGGACATTTGGGCTCTTTCCATACTTTGGCTATTGTTGATAGTGCTGCTAATAAACATTGGGGTGCATGTGCCCCTTCGAACAGTGTACCCTTGCATAAATACCTAGTAGTGCAATTACTGGGTCATAGGGTAGTTCTATTTTTAACTTTTTGAGGAACCTCCATACTGTTTTCCAGAGTGGCTGCACCAGCTTGCATTCCCACTAGCAGTGCAAAAGAGATCCTCTTTCTCCACATCCTCACCAACATCTGTTATTGCCTAAGTTGTTAACGTTAGCCATTCTGACAGGTATAAGGTGGTATTTCATTGTGGTATAAACCACATATTTATCCATTCATCAGTTGTTGGACATTTAGGCTCTTTCCATGATTTGGCTGTTGTTGAGAGCCCTGCTATAAACATTGGGGGTACATGTACCCCTATTCATCAGCACTCCTGTATCCTTCAGATAAATTCCCAGTAGTGCTATTTCTGGGTCATAGGGTAGTTCTATTTTTAATTTTTTGAGGAACCTCCATGCTGTGAAACAGTTCTAATTCTATACTCAGTTCTATCCCCTCTATAGAATTCATTTGGTCACCACATTATATTAGTCACACGAGCTGCTGTAACAAATAGGGCTCCCAAATTCAGTGGCTTAGCACCCTATGCGTTCATTTTTCACTTATATTGAACGGTGCAGCGTGTTTCCGGGTAAGTGGGTTCTGCTGCACGCGGTCATTGAAGGACCCTGAAGGAAGCTTAGCATCTTCCAAGGTCGCCTTGGATGCCAGTGTCCAGATTCCAGAAGGTAAAAGGGCATGAGGGATTTCATGTGAGAAGTATTTACGGGCCAGAGGCTGGAAACCACAGATATCGTCTCCCTCCTTCCACTGTCTGGAGCTCAGGCACATGGCCACCCCTCCCTGCAGTACAGAACCAGGAAATGCAAGTAATTGAGTCCCAAAAGAGTGGCTGCTAAGGTGGGTTGAAGGACAGTGATGAATTTCCCACTTGCATTGGAGAGCATGTCTCGTATAACCCTGTTTCTTTCTGCCGGTATAGATAGAACGAATTGTTTTCATTTAGTAATTGACTCTGTCTCAGAAATCATCTGGGAGTTGAAATGGAAGGAAATATGTTATTTTCTTTTTCCAATACAATGAACTTACTTTAAAAAATAGGAAAGCCAAATATTTGAAGGTTTACCTGTTAACTTGCTAGAAATGCTTTCTATTAGGCTACGCTGCTGTTCTTTTTGCCATCTGGTAAGACTGCTGTTGTGAAGCATCTCTTCTGTGAAATCCCCCTGAGCTGCCTGCCTCTTCCCGCCTCTGCTTCCCCAGCCAGGGACAGTTAGCACTTGTATCCTCGAGTGCTCAGCTAGGACCTGAACATGCCCATGTTAGTTTAACTCATTCACTCCTCACTCACCCAAGCACCTATAATGAAAAAAAGGTTGAAATTCACTGTGATACAATTATATACTAGATAGCAAGGATGCAGGGAAGAGGAGATTAGCACTAGGTTCTTGGGGATGAGGGAACCGTGGTACTGCTTCTTGTAGAGGAAGGAAGTTTGGTCCAAGTCCCCATAATTACTCCCAATGCTCTTCCTCCCTCAGATGATGAAATTTATGAGGAAAAAAGGCCTGTTATGATAATCTCTAACTCTGGTACCCAGAAGAGTGCCAGGTTCATACTAGACACTCAGTAAACCGAATAGACTAGATGACAAGATAAGTCAAGAATTTGTAAATTTTATTTATTCCATAATTTTCCATGCATTATCTCATGCACTCCTCATAACAGCTTTATGATTAGGTGGATGGATATTCTTAGTCTTGGTTTATAGATAATGGATTCACAGACAATTCAAGAGAATTTGCCAATGTTGTACAGTGGGTTAATAGAATAGATCTTAGGTATTCTGCACCGAATCTGGTGTATTCTTCACTCTTGGAAACAGATATTTCAGTATCAAAATAGTGCTTTGAAATTTGTAGCATGTGCTGCTTTGAAGATAAAACATCAGAATCTCATTGAGTGATAAAGGCTACTCCTTTACATTGAGTCCACAAGACTGTTTCTTAAGTTTCTTTTTTTCCAGTTTTATTTTTTTTTTATTTAAAAAAAAATTTTTTTTTAACGTTTTATTTATTTTTGAGACAGAGAGAGACAGAGCATGAACGGGGGAGGGTCACAGAGAGAGGGAGACACAGAATCTGAAACAGGCTCCAGGCTCTGAGCTGTCGGCACAGAGCCCGACGCGGGGCTCGAACTCACGGACCGCGAGATCGTGACCTGAGCCGAAGTCGGACGCTTAACCGACCAAGCCACCCAGGCGCCCCTTTTTCCAGTTTTATTGAGAAATAGTTGACATACATCACTGTATAAGGCATATAGCACAATGATTTGATATACATATATTGTGAAGTGAGTACCACAGTACTTTCAGACTAACATCCATCATTTATAGACACAATAAAGAAAGGAGAAAAGGAAAAAAAACCTTGTGATAAGAACACTCAGGGTTTACACTCTTAACAACTTTCCTATATATCATACAGCAGTATTAGTTATAGTCATCGTGTGTACCTTACATCTCTAGTACTTATTTATCTTATAATTGGAAGTTTGCCCTTTTGACCACCTTCCTCCCGTTCCCCCTTCACCCACACCCATTTATTAATTTTTTTAAATTTATATCCAAGTTAGTTACCATATAGTACAGTAACGATTTCAGGAGTAGATTCCAATGATTCATCCCCTATGTATAACACCCAGTGCTCATCCCAACAAGTGCCCTCCTTTTTAAAAAAAAATTTTTTTTTTCTTAACGTTTATTTATTATTGAGAGACACAGAGAGAGATAGAGCATGAGCATGGGAGGGGCAGAGAAAGGAGGAGACACAGAATCTGAAGCAGGCTCCAGGCTCTGAGCTGTCAGCACAGAGCCTCATGTAGGGCTCGAACTCACAAACCGCGAGATCATGACCTGAGCTGAAGTCGGACGCTCAACCGACTGAGCCACCCAGGCGGCGCCCCCCAACAAGTGCCCTCCTTAATTCTCCTTACCCATTTAGCCCATTCCCTCACCCACAACCCCTCCATTAACCCTCAGTTTGTTGTCTATATTTAAGAGTCTCTTATGTTTTGTCCTCCTTGTTTTTATATTATTTTTGCTTCCCTTCTCTTATGTTCATCTGTTTGTATCTTAAATTCCACACATGAGTGAAGTCATATGATATTTGTCTTTCTCTGACTAATTTCGCTTAACATAATACCCTCTAGTTCCATCCACGTAGTTGCAAATGGCAAGATTTCATTCTTTTTGATTGCCGAGTAATACTCCATTGTGTGTGTGTGCGTGTGTGTGTGTGTGTGTGTGTGTGTGTGTACACACACACATACATACGCCATGTCTTCTTTATCCATTCATCTGTTGATGGACATTTGGCCCCTTTCCATACTTTGGCTATTGTCGATAGCACTGCTATAAACATTAGGGTGCATGTGTCCCTTCAAAACAGCACACCTGTATCCCTTGAATAAATACCTAGTAGTGCAATTGGTGGGTCATAGGGTAGTTCTATTTTTAACTTTTTGAGGAACCTCCATACTGTTTTCCAGAGTGGCTGCAGCAGTTTGCATTCCCATGAGCAATGCAGAAGAGATCCTCTTTCTCTACATCCTCACCAACATCTGTTGTTGTTGCCTGAATTGTTAATTTTAGCCATTCTGACAGGTGTGAGGTGGTATCTCATTGTGGTTTTGCTTTGTATTTCCTGATGATGAATGATGTTGAGCATTTTTTCATATGTCTGTTCGCCATCTGGATGTCTTCTTTGGAGAAGCGTCTATTCATGTCTTTTGCCCATTTCTTCACTGGATTATTTGATAAGTTCTTTATAGATTTTGGATACTAACCCTTTATCTGATGTCATTTGCAAATATCTTCTCCCATTCTGTTGGTAGCTTTTTAGTTTTGCTGATTGTTTCCTTTACTGTGCAGAAGTTTTTTATCTTTTTTTTTTTTAACTTTTTTTTAACATTTATTTATTTTTGAGAGAGCGTGAGCGGGGGAGGGGCAGAGAGAGAGGGAGACACAGAATCCAAAGCAGGCTCCAGGCTCTGAGCTGTCAGCACAGAGCCTGATGCAGGGCTCGAACTCACAAACCATGAGATCATGACCTGACCCGAAGTTGGACAGCAGAAGCTTTTTATTTTGATGAGATCCCAAGAAATGTTCTTTTTAAGACAAAGAGAGGGTTCTTCTACCATGTTCTATAGCTCTTTATATCCCTGCCAGCACAGTGTTTTGTACTCAGTAGGTGCTCTATAAATATTTTTTAAATAATTGACAATGATTAAAAATGTCTAAATCAGATTCACCTGAATTGGACATGCTTTTTGTAACAGACTGGCATAAGCTTTTACCTATAATCATTGTGCCACAGGTGAGAAATTTTGCCTCTGGTATATTCTAATTCAAGGATCCTTTTTTTTTTTTTTTTTTTTTTTTAATTCAAGAAGTTTTTAACATGCTAGCTTGGTTTCTGGTTTTCTTTGCCTTCTTCATTCTACTAACACTTATACCCTTACAGTCTTCCTAAGGACACTATCTGGAAGCTGAGACTTGCTGGATGTTCTTATCACAACAGATTAATACATTTTGTAATGGACTTTCTTTAGTGTCTTTTGATGCTCTAAAAATCTCAAGCTTCCTTAGTGTTGGAGTTAATGATAGACATTCATTGCTTCTGTCTCCAAATTACTCATACTTCATCCCATAATAGTGGAGAAAATATATTTCTCTACAGAAATGTTATTCATATTTCATCCCATAAGGTATTGGTGTTCTCTACAGAAATATTATGAAAATAATATATCTAATTTATTAAAACTGTAGCTAACTAAGGATGATGGCATGGCTCATTGAAGTATAATATTACACATTTCCACATAGATATTGTTTCACTTCAAACTTACATGTCTGAAGACGGACTGACTTTGTACCTTCTGCGTCTTTCCTGCTCTCCATCTCCGCTCCCCGCTGCCACCCTCCAGCCATTGCCAGCTGCTACCCATCTCATTTAGTGGCAGGCTCCAAATCACGAAGACATCCTGACCACTTGATCCTTTCCTTTACATAATGCACATCGAATTCATGTTTGTGCAGTGTTGCACTGACCTCTAAAATGTTCTTGATATCAGAGGATTTGAGCCCTCTATGTTTTAAAGCCAGGTATGAGTACATTGCCTAATCTCCTTGTAGCTATGAAATTTTGGGGAAGGAGCTAAGAGTTTACCGTCAAATCAGCAAGAGGACTCGGATTAAAAATAAAATTTTAAGGAGGTTTTGATGTTAGATTTCATTTCTCTTCCATGTACTTGAGGAAGAATTTATTTCATCATCTCTGGAAACACCTGCTTTTTCCCAAACTCTGTAACCAGGAGACAGAACAGACAGTGGGAAATATTCAGAGTGTACAGCGTGCAGAAGGTGGCTGGTAAATGTTTAATGAATGAGGAGATGGACAGGTGAACAAAAATAGAATGGGAACGGCGAGAGGCCCTGAACTCTGCTTCTGTTTTGTTTTTGCTTGACAGCAATATATTTTTTGTTTTGTTTGGCTTATTTTTCTTTTTTTTTTTTTTTTTTTTTTTTAATTTTTTTTTTCAACGTTTTTTATTTATTTTTGGACAGAGAGAGACAGAGCATGAACGGGGGAGGGGCAGAGAGAGAGGGAGACACAGAATCGGAAGCAGGCTCCAGGCTCCGAGCCATCAGCCCAGAGCCTGACGCGGGGCTCAAACTCACGGACCGCGAGATCGTGACCTGGCTGAAGTCAGACGCTTAACCGACTGCGCCACCCAGGCGCCCCTGTTTGGCTTATTTTTCTAAGAGTGAGATAAATGCCAAGTTTAGAAAGACAGACCCACCTTTTCATATTAATCATTACTAGGGAAACACCATGAGTGTCTTAACCTACTACGTAATGGCATTTTAATCTGCAGGAAATCCAAGAGAGTGCTTTAGAAAGTGTTTGTAATTGAAGACTCAGTGGTGCCGATTTTGTGTTTAAAAAGAAAGTGGAGGGGCGCCTGGGTGGCTCAGTTGGTTAAGCGGCCGACTTCGGCTCAGGTCATGATCTCGCGATCGGTGAGTTCGAGCCCCGCGTCGGGCTCTGTGCTGACAGCTCAGAGCCTGGAGCCTGTTTCAGATTTTGTGTCTCCCTCTCTCTGACCTTCCCCCATTCATGCTCTGTCTCTCTCTGTCTCAAAAATAAATAAATGTTAAAAAAAAAAATTAAAAGAAAGTGGATGTCAGGGATATGTGGATTTCAGTCTCCTATTACTATAATCATAATAAAGTGCCAGAATTCTGAAAAGATTCTTAATATTTTTCTCATCCACTGATTGTCTTATTGCTAATATATCATCAACAAAATAATGTTAGCCACAATGTAATAAAACTGACATCATAATATTTGTCCTGAAGTTATCTCTCAATCACAGAATAATACAGTAACAGAATATTAATATTGTAAAGCTTCTAGTACTAAGCAGTAAAGATCAGTGAGGTTTTCTCGCTCATTTATTCCAGTGACTTATTCGTACCAGTTAATTTTATTCTGCCACATACTAAAGGATTGAAAGAGAATTACATCTTATTTCCCACTTCTGTTTTGTAGGGGAAGATGGTGAAAGGAATGGGAGGGGCTATGGATCTCGTGTCCAGTGCTAAGACCAAAGTGGTGGTCACCATGGAGCATTCTGCAAAGGTAATGTGTGCTGCTTTTGGAAATTCACAGTATGCCAAGATCCTGTACATAATCCAGGTCATGCAATCATGTTTTTTTATTGTTTTCTCAGGATCATTCAAATTGATAGCATTTATATTTTAGAGAGAAAGGCTGCAAATAAAAGTAGTTACTTATTGTCATTCAGCTAGACAGTTCTTTAACTTTGAGTGAAACAAATGGGGGGGGTCTTTATTTACTTTGCTTACACAATAAAAGTTAAAGCCATAAAGTCTTCAAAGTCAGTGAAAATATGTCAGGGCAGATGTTTTGATTTAGGTTTAAAGATGATTATAGTGGTTGCTCTGTGCTTGCAAAATGAAAAGTACAACAGAATGTGGCCTTTTAACAACAGTTATTTTCAAATGCATGGTGTGGTCTCTTACCAAAGCTGTGAGATGCCATTTTGAGAAGGGTTAGAAAGTGGTGGACTTGGTGATAAAGAGTATCCTTATTCTGTAAAGTATGATGCCTTTATTTTGATGTATCATTGAATATTTGTTGAGTGCTGATCATAATGTTAGATACTTCTATAATTTGGCAATGACCAAAACTACTCAAAGATCATTGACCTCGTGGAGTTTACATTTGGTGGTGGTGGTCGTGGTGATGATGATGATGATATATCATCATCCTACAATAATGATAACTACCATTTATCGAGCTTCCTGTGTTCCGACAGTATATTAAGCCCTCTCTGTGTATTTGCATGTATAAGCTTATGAACTTGATCCAGGTATTTTATTATGGTTTCAAAAACAGCTTCAGAGAGGTTAAGTAACTTGCCTGAGGTCACTAAACTAGTGGCACTGAGATTAGAACTGGGTATCTATGATTCCAAAGCCTAGTGTTCTAACTATAGAGCAATCAGTACAACTTTGTTCCTTGTTCCCAGCTCAGTGTCTTTAAACTAACTGAGCTTAATTGCTTTCCTAAGCTGAGTCCGTGGGTTTCTGATGATTTGCAAAATGGATCCTGGGTGGTACTCCCTTCATTATCTATGCCCTTTGTTCATTCTCCTTTTTTTTTTTTTTAAATAATTCTTAGGGTTTTTTTTTTTAATGTTTATTTATTTACTTTGAGAAAGAGGGAGAGCATGTGAGTGAGCAGGAGAGGGGCAGAAGAGATAGAGGGAGAGAGAGAATCCCAAGTGGTCTGCACTGTTTGCATGGAGCCCAGCGCAGGACTTGAACTCACGAACCATGAGATCATGACCTGAGCTGAAATCAAGAGTCAGATGTTTAACCGACGGAGCCACCCAGGTGCCCCTGATTCTTAGGTTTAAAACAAAATCTACCTGTTCTCACCTTGAGACCTGTTAATTTGAATGGAAGTGGTAGTTCATCTGCCCTGTTTTAATTTAGAGATGCAGCATCAGCATCTTGGGAGAGCACGGAGCTTGCTTCCCATGAGGGAGTTGTGTTACAGAGTGATGTGTGCCATGAAATTGTTCAGTTGTGAAAAGTGTAATAAATATGAAAATATCCTAAATTGGTTTGTAAACAGTGGAAACTAGGCAGCAGAGCATAAATACGGAACAATAGAAATGAAACCCACACAGGTGACTTCTGAGAGATGCCTTGTGAAAACATCCAAAATACTTCGTTTCAGAGGCAAAAGGATGCCAAGCATGCAAATCAAATCCACATCTTTTCTGGAACATAATGTCTATTTGGATAAATAGACATTTCTGACTTCGCTTTTGTTATTACTTTAATGTTGGTGCACAGATGCTGAAGTCCGACTCATTTTAGATTTTTTTCATGCATTTGTTTTCAAAGTGTTAGGCCTGTATTTAACAAACTCTTTTTCTCTCTCTGTTTGTTTTTCCAAAGTCTTTTGTCTCAGCCAAAATTTCTGAAAGAGGAAAAGAAATCATCCTTTAAACTTTTCATTAGAAATTCCTAACTAAAGCTTTTTATAGAAGCAGATATTTTTCCTGTTTTCTTCTTTCTAGGCAAAGTTTTCTTGGTGTCTGACTACCTTTGTTCTTAGGCTTCTCTTCATCTCTTGACGTGGCCTTCTTCTGCCCTCTAAGAATGGCAAGAAAATGAAGGAAAGTAGTAGCAGTATGAGTCCTTATTAGCTACAAGGCCCTGTGCTTGGCATTGTACATACTTCATGTCGCTAGCTTCTCAGGGACCCTTTTCAGTAAGACTGGGATGTGGGCAGGTTAAGAAACTTGTCCAGGTGTATGACAGAGTTCGGAGTCTCACTCAGGTCATGTGTTCATCATACCACACCGCACCGCATCCTCACCAGAGCCATCTCCACACCAGGATTTAAAACCAGCCCTTTTCTGAAAGCTTCAGGTTGCACAAGGATCACTCTCCCTTTTTAAATTTTCCCTAAGGCTCTCCTTGCTTTGGTGAGTCAAAGCAAAATACTTGTTATTCTTTATGCCTGGAATGCTCTTCCACTGATACCTGCATGGCTTGCTCCCTCAGTTCACGTATGTCTCTGCTCAATATCAGAGAAGCTTTTCCCTGACTGTTCTATAAAACAGAAGTCCCCCCTCTCCTGACCTTCATCCCCCTTTTCATTGGAATGTAAGTTCCATGAGGGCAGGGACTCCATCAGTTATAACAGGTGAAGAGAATCATGTCTGATGCCCATTAGGACTCAATAAATACTTGTTGAATTTATTAATTCTTCAAATAATAATACTTTGAACATGTAGAGCACCTTTAAGTTTTTCAAAGCAGTTGCAGGATTACTACCTCCACATTTTATCATTATGATACTCTTGTGAGGTGTAGGTCTCATTGTTTCCCTTGCAAAGAAAAACAAACAATTTCCTAGAGGTTAAATATTCTGATAAAAGTCAAGTTGGAAATTTGGAGCAAAAGCAAGCCAAGAACCCATGTATCCTGCCTTTGGGCCTCCGTTTTTGTTTTTTGGGTTTTTTTTTTTTTTTTTTTAATAACCTTTTTTGTTTGGCAGGTACCATCACCACTAACAACATAAAAGAAAGTACTTTGTTCTCAATATTGTGTACTGGATATATTTCCTAAGGGTAAAACTTTCAAAGCACAAAAGCAGGGAAATTCGGTCATAGTTGTCATTTATTGGAAACAAGCAAAGCTTGGGTACCTATTTTAGAGAACATAAATGAAAGCTCTATTTCTAAAAGAGGTTTAGATTTTATTTTTATTACAGTAGGAGGTCTGGATTCTGAAGGGATAAAAGGAATCGTCATTGTTACGACATTGGGAATAAATCTTTGTGAATGTCTTTCGATAATGTCTAGTCTATATCTGATAGCAAAGGTATCATATAGAAATCTTGAATGTAGTTTTACATTGTCTTTATTTTTTGTGGGGAGGAATTATAAAAAGTAAATGAGATTTCTTAGTCCTATTTATTTTATACCTTACCAAAAGCCAACAAATGTGAAAGATTTTTTAAACAAAAAATTCTTCCCTGGGAAACATTCTTGGAATACTTTTCAACAGCATTGAAAAGTATCCCAAGGTAAATAAAGTATTTATTTGTTGGGATAATTTATAATTAACACAGTTTCAGCTGGTGTAATATTTTTTCATTTATAAAAACTTGTCAATATTTTATAACTTGCTAATGAGACTATTTTGTGGCTAGGATCTGTTTAGAAAAAAAAAATTTACCTTAAAAAAATAGGAATGCTTACATGGTTTTGCCTTTTTATTTCTTCATTAATGATAGAAATGCCTGCCAAAAAAAATGTTATAATGGGGGGGAAAAAAAGCAGAACACAGTCCAACTAAAGCTCTTTAAAATGTCTTATAGAATTTAATTAAGCTAATAACTTTAAATTCTGAGACTTTGTCCATGGCTCTTCAAAGGAAAACTGACTCACAGAGAAGCTTTCTGAGGTACCACAACAATTCATGAATGGAAAGAGAAAATCATTCCTTTTCATACCTGGGCTGTCCCATCCTTAGGCTGGAGATCATAGGATGCAGTCTTTGGAGAGGAAATAAAAGGCCATGATAAAGATTTTTATATTATATTTCAGAAAAATGGCCTTGTATTCTAAGATCTCAAAGCCCCGAAGGCTGTTTTCGGAAAAAATGCCTTGCTATATGTATCATCTCATTTGGTTAGTCTTCCCCTTGAGAATGTGCCTGTAGCCACAAACCGTTATTACATCCACATAGAAAAACCATTTGTAATAGCAACTGTTCTCAGAGCTAGCTGAGTCTTTCTGTTCGAGTCCTTTAAGGATTGTTGGAATCCCTAGCAAATAGGTGCTGTGTAAAGGCCAAAATATCCCATGATTATGAATTCAGTGTGAGTAATATCATCTTGTCCTTTTACCCTTCATACCTTGATTGTCTTTCATTAGCCAGTCCCATTTTTCTTTTCTGTGTACCTCACCAGTCATAATGGTGATTGGACAGTCATGTGTTTTGTGATACAGCATTCCTGAATAGTTTGTATTTGTGGTGTGTGTGTGAGGGTGTGTGTGTGTGTGTGTGTGTGTGTGTGTGTGTACAAGCTTTGTCACCTGGTTTAAGAATTGAGACCAGTGGGAAGAAGAAAAGGCAAGTGGCAGTGACATTCAGGCTTTTATGATGTTTTGGCAAAAGCCCAAAAAGAGATCTGTCATAGGTTTCATTGTGCTACCAAAGTATTGAATATTCTCTTACAAAGTTCAGCCTACGTAGCCCATCTTTTCAGCAAGTTACTGGAAGCCCTGAAGCTTTAAGAGGGAGCAGGCATAATTCACTCTGCTTCTCTCCTAACTTATAAATGTGTGTGTTTCATTCTGCAGTCTTGAGATGTCTTGCTTCTCCCTTTGATCATGCCTTTATTTATCTCCCCAAAGTCTTGTAAGTCCCTTCACATACTTCTGCTCGTTGTGCTTCTCCTAGTGAGCTCACCGATGTTGGGAATGTGTAAGTACATATCTTGGGACTAGAAAGCAGCCTGTAGTGGTCCTTAGATACTCAGTCACATGGTATTTTACAGCTCTAGCTCTGTTGGAGTTCCTTCAGTTAGAATTATAATATTCAGACAGCAAGTCCTGAAGAACAGGGAGAGTGTTGCCATTTGAATGTGGTGCTTGTGTGGTGGTGTGTATTTTGGGTAGCATGAATGAAGTCTTAAAGACTTGGTCCTTTAAGGAACAACCAACTTCTAGAATTTGCTTTCTCTTATACTTCGTCATTAGGGCTTTCCCCAAAGAAGTTTCCTAAAAGAAGAACTATGTTGCAGCCACATTTAAAATAAGCACTTAACAGAAAAGATGAGCAATAGCGTTTTATGTAAAGCAAAATCTTATTACATGCACGCTCTGTTGCCTCAGGTGAATAAATGCTGACATCAAATGCAAAAATCATCATGTTGTGAAACAGAGAGCTTGTTATTTGGGATTAAGTTTATTGTGATAACATGAAGCTTACTATAGTGATAACCAGGGGGATTTATTATCACTTAACCAGACTCGTTACTGAAGAATTTAGGTCCAGGATTTTACACAAATATCAAAAGAATTAAAGAGAGATCACCACGAAGCAAGTAATACAAAGTACTATGGCCCTAAGTCATTTAAAAAGAAAAAGGTAAATTCCTCGGTGTTGCCATGAGGCCTGTAAGTGATCAAGCGGGGGGAAGAGAAAAAGTGGAGAGGCAGGTAGAGGAAGAGATTTAGCGATTCATCAAGGTTTTGATGAAGTTCACAAATAAGGACCGAGTGAAATCAGGAGCCCTCGGGACTAGTCAAAGCATTTTTAATGCTGTACTTGGTATCTGTTCCTATGCCTTTCTGGCATTTCTTCTTGGGGAAGAAAGAAAGAAGCAGAATGGTAAGGATGAAACAGACCTCACGGACCCTAAATATTTGTGTGTAGATTCTACCTCTCCTAGTTTATGACACTTTCAGAACATTTTGTGTGATTCCTACGGTGACCAGGTGAGGAAGACAAGGCAACCATACAGAAAACTACAGCGCAAAGAATTGAAGGCATCAAATGACCATTAAATGGCAGATAATAAGATGAAAAAAATGGCTCTTTAGACTCTTCGTACAGTGTTCTTTGCTGCCACACACACTACACTGCCTCTCTTTTTTAGGATTTAATTTTAAATGCTGAAAACTCAGCAATTGTTCCTCCTTTGTGAATCGTTAATCTATGCAGCCGCCATGCCCCATTGGAAGGCTCAGCCGGGCACAGTTAGAATAGAGCCCTGAAGTGGGAGTTAGTTAAATGTTGGCTTCATAGCTAACCTATTGTTGAATACTGAAATTGTGACATTCTTTAATCTCTTGCCTCTCATTTTCTCTTTTTCCTTTATCTGTGTTATGTGCTAGAGCTAAATGTGAATGGAGTCATCTAGCTACATTGTTCTCACTGCAAGAATACACCCGGTGCCAGTTTCCTAGGCCAGCCGTATGGTGTGTCCCCAAAAATGTCTTGTGGTTTCATTAGTTTTGTGGGTCTCAGCAATTGGGTTTAGGCCATTTTCTGCATAATCACATGTCTAACTTCTTTTTTTTTTTTTTTTTTTTTTTAATTTTTTTTTTTCAACGTTTTTTTATTTTTGGGACAGAGAGAGACAGAGCATGAACGGGGGAGGGGCAGAGAGAGAGGGAGACACAGAATCGGAAACAGGCTCCAGGCTCCGAGCCATCAGCCCAGAGCCTGACGCGGGGCTCGAACTCACGGACCGCGAGATCGTGACCTGGCTGAAGTCGGACGCTTAACCGACTGCGCCACCCAGGCGCCCCTCACATGTCTAACTTCTTATAGGAACATAAGAGCTAAAGAATTCCCTGGTAGACTGTGGAATTGTCAAATAGGTTTTGTGTAAACAATGGTAGCTAACATTTATTGAGCGCTTGCAAAGTGCTGGACACTTGAATCTCATTGAACCGTTGTGGTAGCCCCATGGGGGGAAGGCTGCTGGGGAAGCCCAGGCCCAGGAATTTTGCACAGCCCGGGAGGAGCAGAGCCAGACTTTACCCTCAGGCCCTTTGGCTCCAGCCCACACTCTTAACCATACACTATCCTGTTTATATAGCAGATAGTCCATGAAAGGTCTCTGTTAGTCCTGTCAGTTGAAATTCCTGATTCCTCCTAAAATGGAGTTCGTTGTTCATTAAAATCCAAGTAGTTTTGCTCACACCAGATGTGGATCGTGCTCAAATAATGAGAACAAAGTAAGAGCTCCCTGCAAAAAATGTTCTTCAGAGGCCCACAGATTGCTCCCTTTGTACCCAGGCAGGCCTGGAATTCACTGTGACATGCCTTATTTGAGTTATATTCAATGTAAGGAGACCTGACAACTGTACAAGCTTGAATATTCATCATTAATTTCAGCTCCTTAATTAAGCTTCTGTGAC
The DNA here is from genome assembly GCF_028018385.1 of Neofelis nebulosa. Classification (NCBI taxonomy): domain Eukaryota; kingdom Metazoa; phylum Chordata; class Mammalia; order Carnivora; family Felidae; genus Neofelis; species Neofelis nebulosa. The sequence goes on along the minus strand of NC_080782.1, from coordinate 34,030,101 downwards.
ACGTGCAAACTTCCTTTGAAACTGGGAAGGAAAGTAGAGCATTAAAAATGAAGTGAAAATGAGGTTTTATTTCTACAATTATAAATTTTCTTATACAGTAAGATCCAGAAGCATATAACTTGTTATTAAAGGCATAATGTGTATCCATTTTATATGTATTTGGCACTCATTTTGATTAAATTAAAATAGTAGGGTTTGTCTTTTTTTGAAATCCATCTGGGATTTCCAGTAGACCTTTCATTTTCCTCCCATTCATTTATTCAAAAAATAATACTTTTTGTGCCATGCACTGGATGAAGTACACTAAAGCCTTTTAATTACTGGTGCATTGGAGAGTTGAAAGTTTATTGCGAGGAACAAAATCTTTTTAATTAAACCTAGTTATCTGAAATTCCTTGCCTATGACTGTACACTAGATCTGACAGAAATTTGAGAGAGATATAAGCCAGATAGCAGGTGCTTATTTTAGTGGTAAAACAGTAAGATGTCTAAAGATGATTATGACATCATGTGTGGTGTTTTAATTTATTATTTTATTTATTTATTTATTTATTTATTTATTTATTTATTTATTTATTCATTTGTTTATTTGTTTGTTTTTGGTAAGAGCATGAGCCAGGGAGAAGGGCAGAGGGAGAGAGAGAATCTTAAGCAGGGCTCCATGTCATGACTGTGAGATCACAACCCAAGCTGAAATCAAGAGTTGGTTGCTTAACCAACTGAGCCACCATGTATGGTGGCTTTAGGCCCCAAAAAGAATCAATAGAAGCATTTTTCCATTTTTTAGTAGAAGATCTAGAATATGATGAAGTAGCTTTCATCCTCAAGGGAAATACTAAATTAGGCTCCTGTTGCTTGATACTTAGAAAGGAGCTTAATGATAATTATAATCAGATCATCAGAGCTAATGTTTCAATTGTGTTTCCGTACAGGTGCCCCCTACATTGGGATGTAGGCTGGAGGAAGGAGTATAATGGGTGAAAACCTGCTTTCCATTCTTTTTTTGAGTATAGTTGACACACAGTGTTATATTAGTTTCAGGTGTTTAGCATAGCGATTCAGCAGATTTGTACATGATGCTGTGATCCCCAGAGGGGTAGCTGCTATCTGACCCAATACATCATTGTTACAATATCATTGATGATATTCCTTGTGCTGTGTCTCTTATTCCCACGACTTATTCCATAACTGGAAGCATCTGTCTCCCTCTCTGTTTCACCAGCCTGGCCCAGCACACCACCCCCTCCCCTCTGGCAATCATCAGTTTTCTCTGTATTTATAGGTCTCGTTCTGTTTTCTGTTTGTTTATTCAGGTTTGTTTGTTTTTTTGTATTCCACTTATGAGTAAAATGAGTAAAATATGCTGTTTGTCTTTCTCAGTCTGACTTATTTCACTTAGCATAATACTCTCTTAGGTCCATCTGTGTTGTCTCAAATGGCATGATCTCATTATTTTTATGGCTGCATAATATTCCTGTGTGTGTGTGTGTGTGTGTGTGTGTGTGTGTGTGTGCCCACATCTTCCTTATCCATTCATCTATTGATGAGCATTTAGGTTGCTTCCATATCTTGTAAATAAGGCTACAGTAAACATAGGTGTTCATACATCTCTCTGAATTCGTGGTTTTGTTTTCTTTGTATAAATACTCCGCTTTCTTTTCTTACTCCCTTTTTATTTTATGTTTGAAGAAAGGGTACAGTAGTTAAAAGAAAAAATACAGATTTAGGACAGCTCATACATTTTACTTATGAGCAAACTGAGGCTCAGACAAACTCCAGGAACAGCAAACAGCGGTATGAGAAAGTAAATAAAACCATGGTATACTATACTGCCTGGCTCAGCGATGAACAGTTTTAATGGTCATTGAGGCAGAATGGTGTAAATTCTAACCATTGAGTTAACTACAGTTTGCAGCCTAGCTCTAATGAAGAAGTGCAGATGACAATGGAGGACAGGGTTTTATAAGAGAGTTAAGTCTTCATGTACCACAATAAGAAGTTAGTACATAGTGTCTAAAATCAATTAATCAAGAAACAAATAGCATGGAACCCAGTTTGTAAAAAAGAAGAGGTAATAGGAAAATGTATAGATACAAAAGAAAATGCTAGAAAAAAAAATTGATTCCTGTTGAGAGCAGGTCCAAAAGTAAGTAAAGGAGGCTAGGCATTGGTGTTTTCATGTATGTTTTACTTTTCTAACAAAATTAATTTTAAGAAGGGTATTACACGTTCGCATCTCGTACATGCTTTTTATCCTTGGTGAATAATAGTTCGTGTTTGTCGAGGAGACCGTTCCCTGAAAAGGAAAAGGAAGCAGGATACTAGAAGTAAAATTTCTCTTACGTTATATATAAGGACTGAGACTTGAGAGTTTAAATTTATGACAAGGTGTTTCCCAACTAAGTCATTTCTGGCTTTTGCTATCCATTTGGTATTCTACCTAAATTATGTTAGGAACAGAAGCTATCCCCAGAAAGAAAGCAAAAGCATGACTGTGCAAAGATTTTGAAACAGCCTGTACTTAGGAGATGCTTTCTCTGATAGTTCCTGTGTGTCCTATCATTATTCCACTTCTAAGTAAGAATTGGTCCCTAACTACTCTTTTGATGTTCCTTCTTTTTAAAACAGGGAAATACACATAAAATCATGGAGAAATGTACATTGCCACTGACTGGAAAGCAATGCGTCAACCGCATCATTACTGAAAAGGTACAGTGCCTCTTTTCATTTCCTCTAATGTCAGCCAGCACTTTTTTTCTTATTTATAAGACTTCTTAGATTTTTTTTCATCACCCTCTAAAAGGGTATGTTGGTAGTCATAGGATTAAGTTAATCTGTGGGTAGACTGAATAGGAAAATTCGTCAATTTAATGTTTCTAAAGGTAGAATCCTTGACATGCACCTCTCTGGTGTGTATACCATGCAGCATATACACAATTGCACTACTGTCCTTGGTAACTTTGACAGTATATATAATCACAGAGAAGTTTTATTCATCCTTTTACTTGGACGATTAACATGTCTAAGATGGATGATGTATATAAAGTTAAGAATATAGTAATCATTCCTACCTTTCTTCTTTGCTTTCCCAACTCACAAGTACAAATTGTTTGATTTCATTTTAGGAAACTCTGTCAAAATTGGGGTTTTCATCTTTTGGGTTCAAAGGCCCCACAGTGAGCCAAGAAATCTATTCTGTGGTTCTTGCATGCTTTCAGCTCTTTTATAAAAAGAACTTCAGAACACACGAGCCATTCTACTGCTTTTCTAGATTTTTTCTTCTTAGATGGAAAATGTTGGTAATGGTGTGACTGAAAGCTGCTCACATCTGAGAGAAGCCTCACTGGCAGTTGTCTACAGTCATCTTTCTGACCCAGACTTGAACATAGAATGTTGGAATGACATAATTCTCCTAAGTGAGCTAGGAGGGTGCCGTTTTCTTGATTCAGTGTCTTGATGAAACCAAAAAACAAAATTATCTGTATCAGGATTGGTTTGTTTGGATGCTGTTCTTTTTGCAAGAGCCACAGGAACAGCATCTTGGCATTAGTCTGGTTTGCTGCCTCTCACTGAAGTGTGGTAAGAAGCACCCTAACGCAGCCCTTTGAAGTAGGTTCAGAGGTTCATAGTACTTGACAGATCCACATTTTACTTTTTAAACATTTTTTAAAATGTTTATTTATTTGGAGAGAGAGAAAGAGAGCAAATGCATAAGCGGGGGAGGGGCAGAGAGAGAATCCCAAGCAGGCTCCACGCTGTCAGTGCAGAGCCTGACGCAGGGTTCAGTCTCATGAACCGTAAGATCATGACCTGAGCCGAAATCAAGAGTCAGATGTTTAACCAACTGAGCCACCTAGGGGCCCCCACATTTTAAAGAGCATTGTGTTGTAAATGTTGCCTTCCCCTAGGACTGTTTATGTGGAGTTCCATAAAGATGATTTGTAGAGAATAGAAATTGGATAAAACTACAGAATATTTTATTTCACCATTCATTCCCTGAGTCTTACCGCTTCTTGAACCCCTACAAAATTGTGGTGACAGGACTTACTGAAAAGATTCTATTACTTTGAAAATAACGACAAAGCAGTCCTCAATCCTGTTTTCTTTAATGAAGTGGTAGACCTTCTAAGGATAATTCCAGCAACATTTTCCCATTGATCTTCCTCTTCTCCTAAGTAAGCCCTCTCCCCCATCCCCACTACATGTGCTCTCTGGCCTTGTTCTTACCAGTTCACTGCTCTTACCTGCAATATGTTCCACTCGACTCTGCCTCCCCAAATCCTATCCATCCTTTAGGCCTCATGCAGTTTTCCTCTTGATCACGAAGAGGTTTCTGGCCATCTTCGCACTCCTGCCTGTGCCTCATCCTCAGTCGTGCACCATTCATTTGGACACCTGTCATCTCATACCTACATTTCCTTATGATATAACAGACTATTATTTACCTTACTGCCATTTATAAAAACTTGTATCTATCCTTTCTCCCCATTCACATTGTTGTCTTATACATTTATTCATTTAATAAGGATTTTGTGAGCATCTTCTCTGAACTAGACTATTACCAGCAGTGTGCTACAGAAAAAGAGATCAGTCTCCACCCCCAGGGAGCACATTCAGGAGGGTTGGACAGCGTGCATCTGGCAATACCCGAGGCTAGGGTAATAAATGTGAGAAGAGCCATGCCAGATGAGGAGTTAGGAACACAGGAGAGAAGAAGTCTGCCTAACAACCTGGGGAGAGTGTCAGGAGAGGTTCGAATGGTATCAAATACAGACTTGTAATGGGTTTTGCAAGGCATTTCACAGACTCTACCTTTTCTCCTCCAATCTCAGTTTCTCTCTTTCCGCTTTTAAATTCTCCCCACTTCATCTGTTAAAATGCTGTGAATGGTGTTGCCTTCCCTACCCTCCATGTTCTTCTGGGATTCTGCACATCTTGTTTCCCTCCCTAGAATGTTCTTCTCACCCTTCCCATCTAGCTAATTCCTGCTCATTTTTTTTATGTCTTAACTATATGTTTCTTTCTTTGGCAAGTCTTCCCTTTCTCTCCACAAGTCTTCTGGGTGCTTCCCTGAATCCTAGTACGTACCCTAATTCAGCACTGACCACTGTATTGAAATAAACTCTCAGCTCTGCCTGTCTCACTCGTCAGTGTTTATCCAGTACTTTGCATGATGTTTGCTCATACGCAGCGAATGCTTGTTGAATAAATGTAGTACACTTCTCTTGATGGAGAAAATTGATAGATTCAGTGATGAGTCTTGAAAGGTAAGTAGGAGTTTTACAAGTTAGAATAAGACCAAAGAGGCCCTTCTGGGCTAAGGAAAGGAAATAGGCAGAGTTGTGGAGCTATTAAGAATAAACAGCCAACCCAAGGACCTGCCAGCTGAGCAATGTAGAGCGAGGGCAGGACTGGACTCTGAAGGTTACAGTTGAAAAGACAGTGAAGGGCTAAATTATAAAGGAATGTGAACACCTTGTTAAGAAATTTGAGTTTTATCTGGAAGGCAGTTGGGAGCCCTTCAATGATTTTATTTTTTATTTTTAGACTTTTTTTAAATTTTATTTTTTTTAATTTACATCCAAATTAGTTAGCATATAGTGCAACAATGATTTCAGGAGTACATTCCTTAATTCCCCTTATCCATTTACCACATCCCCTCACCCACAACCCCTCCAGTAACCCTCTGTTTGTTCTCCAAATTTAAGAGCCTCTTATGTTTTGTCCCCCTCCTGGTTTTTATATTATTTTTCTTTCCCTTCCCTTTATGTTCATCTGTTTTGTCTCTTCAAGTCCTCATATGAGTGAAGTCATATGATATTTGTCTTTCTCTGACTAATTTTGCTTAGCATAATACCCTCCAGTTCCATCCACGTAGTTGCAAATGGCAAGATTTCATTCTTTTTGATTGCCAAGTAATACTCCATTGTGTATATATACCACATCTTCTTTATCCATTCATCCATCGATGGCCATTTGGGCTCTTTCCAAACTTTGGCTATTGTTTGATAGTGCTGCTAGAAACATGGGGGTGCATGTACCCCTTCGAAACAGCACACCTGTATCCCTTGCATAAATACCTAGTAGTGCAATTGCTGGGTCATAGGGTAGTTCTATTTTTAATTTTTTGAGGAACCTCCATACTGTTTTCCAGAGTGGCTGCACCAGCTTGCATTGCCACCAACAATGTAAAAGAGATCCTCATTCTCCACATCCTCGCCAACATCTGTTGTTGCCTGAGTTGGTAAGGTTAGCCATTCTGATAGGTGTAAGGTGGTATCTCATTGTGGTTTTGATTTGTATTTCTCTGATGATGAATGATGTTGTGCATTTTTTCATGTGTCAGTTGGCCATCTGGATGTCTTCTTTGGAGAAGTGTCTATTCATGTCTTTTGCCCATTTCTTCACTGGAATAGTTGTTTTTTGGGTGTTGAGTTTGATAAGTTCTTTATAGATTTTGGATACTAACCCTTTATCAAATATGTCATTTGCAAATATCTTTTCACATTCTTTCAGTTGCCTTTTAGTTTTGCTGATTGTTTCCTTCACTGTGCAGAAGATTTTTATTTTGATGAGGTCCAGTAGTTCATTTTTGGTTTTGTTTCCCTTGCCTCCAGAGACGTGTTGAGTAAGAAGTTGCTGAGGGCAAGATCAAAGAGGTTTTAGCCTGCTTTCTCCTCGAGGATTTTGATGGCTTCCTGTCTTACATTGAGGTCTTTCATCCATTTTGAGTTTATTTTTGTGTATGGTGTAAGCAAGTGGTCCAGGTTCATTCTTCTGCATGTTGCTGTCCAGTTTTCCCAGCACCACGTGCTGAAGAGACTGTCTTTATTCCATTGGATATTCGTTCCTGCTTTGTCAAAGATGAGTTGGCCATACGTTTGTGGGTCCATTTCTGGGTTCTCTATTCTGTTCCATTGATCTGAGTGTCTGTTCTTGTGCCAGTACCATACTGTCTTGATGATTATAGCTTTGTAATATAGCTTGAAGTCTGGGATTGTGATGCCTCCTGCTTTGGTTTTCTTTTTCAAGATTGCTTTGGCTATTTGGGGTCTTTTGGTTCCATAAAATTTTAGGATTGTTTGTTCTAGCTCTGTGAGGAATGCTGGTGTTATTTTGATAGGGATTTCATTGAATATGTAGATTGCTTTGGGTAGTGTCGACATTTTAACAATATTTGTTCTTCCTATCCAGGAGCATGGAATCTTTGTCCTTTTTTTTTTTTTGTCTTCTTCGATTTCTTTCATAAGCTTTCTGTAGTTTTCAGCGTATAGATTTTTCACCTCTTTGGTTAGATTTATTCCTAGGTATTTTATGGTTTTTGGTGCACCTGTAAATGGGATCGAGTCCTTTATTTCTCTTTCTGTTGCTTCATTGTTGGTGAATAGGAATGCAGCCGATTTCTGTGCATTGATTTTATATCCTGCAACTTTGCTGAATTCATGAATCAGTTCTAGCAGTTTTTTGGTGGAATCTTTTGGGTTTTCCATATAGAGTATCATGTCACCTGTGAAGAGTGAAAGTTTGACCTCCTCCTGGCCGATTTGGTTGCCTTTTATTTCTTTGTGTTGTCTGATTGCAGAGGCTAAGACTTCCAATATTAAGTTGAATAACAGTGGCGAGAGTGGACATCCCTGTCTTGTTCCTGACCTTAGGGAGAAAGCTCTCAGTTTTTCCCCATTGAGGATGATATTAACATTGGGTCATTCATATATGGCTTTTATGATCTCGAGGTATGAACCTTCTATTCCCTACTTTCTTGAGGGTTTTTATTAAGAATGGATGCTGTATTTTGTCAAATGCTTTCTCTGCATCTATTGAGAGGATCATATGGTTCTTGTCTTTTCTTTTATTGATGTGATGATTCACATTAGTTGTTTTGTGGATATTGAACCAGCCCTGCATCCCAGGTATAAATCCCACTTAGTCATGGTGAATAATTTTTTTAATGTATTGTTGGAGCCAGTTGGCTAATATCTTGTTGAGGATTTTTGCATCCATGTTCATCAGAGAAATTGGTGTATAGTTCTCCTTTTTAGTGGAGTCTCTGTCTGGTTTTCAAATCAAGGTAATGCTGGCCTCATAGGAAGAGTTTGGAAGTTTTCCTTCCATTTCTGTTTTTTGGAACAGCTTCAAGAGGACAGGTGTTAACTCTTCCTTAAATGTTTAGTAGAATTCCCCTGGAAGGCCATCTTGTTTGGGGGAGATTTTTGATTACTAATTCGATTTCTTGACTTGTTATGGGTGTGTTCAAATTTTCTATTTCTTCCTGTTTCAGTTTTGGTAGTGTATACATTTCTAGGAATTTGTCCATTTCTTTCAGATTGCCCATTTTATTGGCATATAATTGCTCATAATATTCTCTTATTATTGTTTGTATTTCTGCTGTATTGGTTGTGATCTCTCCTCTTTCATTCTTGATTTTATTTATTTAGATCCTTTCCTTTTTCTTTTTGATCAAACTGGCTAGTGGTTTATCAATTTTGTTAATTCTTTCAAAGATGCAGTTTCTGGTTTCATTGATCTGTTCTGTTTTTTTTTTGGTTTAGATAGCATTAATTTCTGCTGTAATCTTTATTATCTCCTGTCTTCTGCTGGTTTTGGGTTTTATTTGCTGTTCTTTTTCCAGCTCCTTAAGGTGTAAGGTTAGGTTGTGTATCTGAGATCTTTTCTTCCTTCTTTAGGAAGACCTGGATTGCCATATACTTTCCTCTTATGACTGCCTTTGCTGCGTCCCAGAGGTTTTGGATTGTGGTGTTATTATTTTCATTGGCTTCCATATACTTTTTAATTTCCTCTTTAACTTCTTGGTTGGCCCATTCATTCCTTAGTAGGATGTTCTTTACTCTCCAAGTATGTGTTACCTTTCCAAATTTTTTCTTGTGGTTGATTTCAAGTTTCATAGCATTGTGGTCTGAAAATATGCATGGTATGATCTCAATCTTTTTGTACTTGCTGAGGGCTGATTTGTGTCCCAGTATGTGGTCTATTCTGGAGAATGTTCGATGTGCACTGGAGAAGAATGTACATTCTGCTGCTTTAGGATGAAATGTTCCGAATATATCTGTTAAATCCATCTGGTCCAGTGTGTCATTCAAAGCCATTGTTTCCTTGTTGATTTTTTGATGAGATCATCTGTCTCATCAAAGACAGATGATCCCCACTTGCTGTGAGTGGGGAGTTGAAGTCTCTACTATTATAGTATTACTATCAGTGAGTTTCTTTATGTTTGTGATTAATTGATTTCTATATTTGGGTGCTCTCACATTTGGTGCATGAATGTTTACAATTATTAGTTCTTCTTGGTGGATAGACCCGTTAATTATGATGTAATGCCCTGCTTCATCTCTTGATACAGTCTTTATTTTAAAGTCTAGATTGTCTGATATAAGTATGGCTACTCTGGGTTTCTTTTGTTGACCATTAGCATGATAGACAGTTCTCCATCCCCTTACTTTCAATCTGAAGGTGTCTTTAGGTCTAAAGTGGGTCTCTTGTAAACAGCATGTAAATGGATCTTGTTTTCTTATCCATTTTGTTACCCTATGTCTTTTGGTTGGAGCATTTAGTCCATTGACATTTAGAGTGAGTACTGAAAGATATGAATTTATTGCCATTATGTTGCTTGTAGAAGCCCTTCAGTGATTTTAGATGGATTAGATTTGCATGTTAGAAAGAATGCTGTAGCTTTTATGCAGAGTAAGGGGAGAAGAGATGAGACAGAGTTCAGTTAGAAGATTCGTTCAGTGATTTAGGCCAGAAGCATCACGGTTCTAAATCACAGGTCAGAAGGAGAGATTCGAGAGACCCAGATGGACTCAACCTAGCTAGATGATGAATTGGACAAGGCTGCTAAGACAGAGGTGCTTCCTAAGTTTTCCTAATGAAGCCCAGACGGTAGGAAGAGACAGAGAGGAGCAGTGGGAGGCAGTAAAAGATTGGGTTCAGCTTTGACACACCCAGTTGGATATTCTTGAACATGTTAACATCCTGAACATCCAGTCAGAGATTTCTGATAAACAGAGATGTGGATGTGGAGCTCAGAAGGAAAGTCAGTATTGGACCAAACTTGTGAAAGTCATTAACCTAGTAAAGGATAATTGAAGCCTTTAGTGTAGATGACATTGGATAGATAAAAATGGGCAAAGGGAAAGACAGCTGTGGGAACCCCGAGGAAGGGAACGGTGCACATTTACCCCTGTGGCTCTGTACATAGTAGGTGCTCTAATGCATATTTGTTGAATGACTGAATGAGAATGCGGTGCCATTAGGGCAATAAATGTGTTCAGCCTGCCATTGCAGATATGCCCCTAGAATTCCATTTTCAACTTCTAAAGAAATTCCATTAGTTTGCCTTTTGAAAGAGGCTTTGGAGATTTTTGACCCTGATTTCCTAGTTTTGTACTGCTAGAATGAGGTTATGAAAGATGCTTTCTTCGCCAGCAGCTGGGCTATGATTAACTGCTTTATCTATAATGTGGTTTCCATTTTTATTAAGGTTTTGTTTATACTTTATACTGCTAAATGGAAATCTTCCTAAATATTTCAAAAGTAAATTCCCTTCATTTTAATAATAGATGCTTGGCTTTCCAGTATATGACCTTGAGAGCTAATTAGAGTTTGATAAAGGTGTTAAAAGTTTTCTAAAAGCAGTAAGTAGATTTGCCATAGATTTTCTCTCCCTGATCACTGAAGGCTTATATTCATGACACTACAGTTATCTTTTCCCCAAATCCCTTCCCTTCCTGTTCTTAATAATATAATCTAGAGACTCTTTTTTTTTTTAATTTGTTTCATTTTGATAAATTTACAGTTGTTCATAATGCAGGGAAAAGAAAATCAGTATGAATAATGCTCCAGACACATTTTCTACAAAGCAAAAGTGTCCATTAAAAAAAATTTTTTAATTGTCATTTTGGAATTAAATAAGCTAATGTAGCATACAGACATTCCTAAATGACCATTTTCTTCCTTCTCAAAACACATATTTTTACTGAAAAAACAGGTTTGTTTTTTTTTTTTTAGGAACATAAAAATGTGCAAACAAAAAGGAAGTTTTCTGGAATATTTCCTCTAAAATTTAAATCTTTTCCAGTAAAATCAACCAGGTAATCTGTAAATTCATCAAACATAAACATAGAATTCAGGTATCATGTCCTCTTAATGTTTTGCTCAAGGGGGAAAAAATCAGTTAACGGGGAGACTAATAACCATTTTAGGGCTTTGATTTGAGTTCACACACAAGTGACAGTAAGTTAAGCTATTAAGGAGAAAGAACATGCATGTATATGGTGCCCCTGCTATGCCTCAGGCATGATGCCAGGTGCCCAGATAATGTTCGTTATATTTGTCCTGTATAACAATCGTGGGAAGTAGGGTTTTTTGATATCCATGTACACATGCAAAGGCAGGTTCACCAAAGATCACTTAGCTAGTGTGTGGCAGAGCGGAAATTCCAGTCCAGCTCGAAAGCCAGGGTTCTTTCCTCTACAGGTTGCTGTGTCTTCATATTAGCCTCCTATCCACTAGAGTGTTTAAAATGGAAATTTTGGGTTTGATTTCCAAACTAGCTGAAAATAAAGATCAGCTTGTGAATAATAGTTGAATGTAAGGTAAACCTGGAAGAGGGGAAGGATATGAGTAACATAATTTTTAAGTCAGAGAGAGAGGAAACTAGTAGTGAAAGCCAAGAGAGGGAACAGTGCCTTTTGCTTGTAGATCCAGCAAGTGAAAGAGGGAAGCAGTTTTGGGCTCTTATAGTTAGAGCTGCCCATCCATGGACCATCTAATCTGCCTTGAGACAAGTGAGCCTCCTAGCATCAGAAGCCTCTCAGCAGAGCCGACCATCTCAGAAGAATGGAAGAATTCCTGAGCGGGAGGTTATATTAAATGACTTTGTCAGTCCCTTCCACTCAGGTTGTCATATTGCTAAGTGTAACAAATGGCAGGTATCCTAAGTCAGGTACAACAAGTTGAGTCTTCGTGCTGAGGTCATACTGTACCAATGGGCATTACCATCACCTGGCATTACCAACCACAATGTTGTAAAGGACCATTAAGGTGAGGTTAGCCTTCTCATGCTTGTCCTAAACACGAGCATCTTCGTTTGATTTTCATACCAAGGGGGAGATTCTCATGCTGTCTTCTTGGACCTGTGTGTCTTTGCAGGACTTAAAAGGGAAAGTTGTAATATTTACCTGGGGAGAGGCGGGGGGTTCTTTCAGGATCAGGACAGCTATCCCTTTGTAATTACTCATAACCACTTCGAAGTGCTTTCTTTTATTTCCTGTAACTCTTTACCTAGCAGCATTGATCAGCTCTCCCCCACCATCCTTGTACATTCACCTTCCAAATATCTTCTCCCTCCCTCCCTTTCTTCATTCCTTTTTTCCTTCAAATCATCATTATTCTTCTAACTGAAATTTTGACCAGAAGTGTTAGACCTAACTAAAGGAAAGTAGTTAAACAAAACAAAACAAACAAAAACCCAAAACTGGTTACAGGAGTAGCATGTGCCATCAGCAGTCAACATTCATTTATCTTCTGACATCAACAGTGCTCCACAACTAATTGCCGATTAGAGAGCTGGCATTTATTCTCACCAAAATATAACCATTAGAGTTGACATTTTCTCATTGCTGATTTTCAGAGTCTTTTGTCCTCGGTCTTGTCTCTCCTTTAAGAACTTGAGAGGTTGTTTCTGTTTTGTGTTGTAAAATTATTACTGTGATGGAAATTGTCATTGTCGTTTTCTTGATTCCGACAGGCTGTGTTTGACGTGGACAACAAGAAAGGACTGACTCTGATCGAACTCTGGGAAGGCCTGACCGTGGATGACATCAAAAAGAGCACTGGGTGTGATTTTGCAGTAAGTGTTTCTGTGAATAAATCCAGCCACTTGTCCTATATCATGAGCTTGATTAATGGGTGTTTACAGGACATGAACCATTAATTTGTGATCATTTTTGGAGTTGACCTTTACAGAGAACAGGAGTGTAGGGAAGGGTGCCTCCAGATGAGAGCAGGTGGGAGCAGGAACGGGCTCTGACTCACGGCCACCCTTTGGCTCAGGAGTCAGAAGCAGGAGGGGGAGGAACCACCAGGGGCTGCTGGAAACAGAAGGTGGAGCTTGAACACAAAGCTACTTTCTGTAAAGTCCCTTGCAAATCTTCTGTCCTTGGGTTACCTATCAGAGCTGTGGCTAGACTCCGTTAACTCCAAGATGTGAGCCACACATGGAGAAATGATGCTCCCTTATTTTTTAATCCACCTATGACTTAGGGCTTTCTCTTTTATTAACTTCGATGCTTGATTATTCCATCCATTGAACATGTTGGAACGTTGAGCTCTGACACTGAGTTACAGTCACAAAATAGGTATATCCTGCATTTAAAGAAAAACGTAGTGCATAAAAACTCAGACTTACAAAGCACATAATACACCAGAGGAGTATAATTAAAGAAATCCCCAAATCACTTTTCAAAACAAAAATAATAATATTATGATATAGTCACCCTTTAATGTAAGTGCTTGTTTATAAATCACTGATCACCCATCTAATGGGGGTCGAGAGGATGGTTCAGTCTGTTTGAAGTTAATCAAAATAAAGGAGAAATGTCTCTGAAAAGCTGAAGGAAAAGAATTTCCTTTTCACATACATTTTAAGAAGGGATTTACTAGTTAAAATGAAATAGTTATAATGGGGAAGAAATGTTGCAGCTACCCATCCTGGAGAAAGTAATTTAACAAAACCTATTTGATAAATCAGGCATATATTTCATACACTTCTTCCTTAGGTACTACATGCTTGGCTGGTACCTGTTAATGCATAACAAATTTCTATAAAAACAATTTTGCTGCATAATTCATTATCCACATATAACTGTTTATGGTACTGTCTGAGGGTCTTTGTCTATTAACCTTTTTTGAATTTCCCTTTGGAAAAAAGAAGTCTGTCAGCAATACCTAGCACAAAAAACAACAAAAAAAAAATACCCACATCTTTAATTAGCTTTTTAGTAACCTTAGGGAGAATAAATGAGATCTGTTTATACTTTTCACTGTTTAGAATCCCTTACTTCAGTGGTAGAAGCAAATAATTCGTCTTACCTATCAGCTGTTCTTTGTATTTTTCCCCATTGTGGGTAAGTTAACCTCTTCTTCATCAGGTAATATTTTCGAATCCACATGATTTTCATTTCTTTGCCACGAAAGAGGATATACAAAGAAAGGACCCTTGTTGTTATCTGCTTTTTTTTTTTTTTCCATTTATATAGTTAAGTCAGGATGAAAAAGGTGTTTTTAGTGTTTTTGCTTTTTGCTTTTGCTTTTTGCTTTTGGTTTTTAAGTGCTAGTTTCCCTGTGTTGATGCACTGAAAAATATCTCTGTCGTTTCTTATTTAATACCATATCACCCTCTTTCTCTTTTGACATTGACATGTAATCTTATTTCCTCCAAATTAGGCTATTGAGATAAGATGTGAATTTTCATATTAGTGTTGTTGTGAAAATGAAAAGGTGTAGTATCAGCTGAACCATCTCAACAAAAGAGCTAGCTTTTGAGGATCTGATGATCAGTGGCATCTCTTTAGACCCTGATGGGTGAAATCACATGTAGCAGATTGTTTTTCTGTAATGCTATGGACTAGAATGCTCTAATTAATATGTTCTGTGTAATAGCTGGGTTATCAATAAAATACAATAATAAAATTATATTGAGGGTAACATTTCTTTATTTGATAATTCAAATTAAATTAATAATTAAATAATTCAAATTCAAATTTGATAATTCAAATAAAGTGTTTCACATCATAATTTAGAAGATATTCCATGTGGTTATTAATGGATAGGTACCATTTTACTCTCTATATAACTTTATACAAGTTAGTCAAAATTCCTTTTTGAGAAAAGGCCCACTCAGTCTTCAATGTATACCTGGAAATAAACATTTTAGAAGGGAATAGTTAGACAACCAGGTTGTTGCATAATAAAGAAAAAAGGGTGAAAACCTAGGTCTGAGTAATTTTGAAAATGTGTTGGCTAACATTTTCTCCTATTAAAGCTGTGACAAGCTAATGAAAATGTCAGATTCCTGTATTTCACTCAGTGTGTTCCTGCCAGTTACTTGATGGGCCAAAGTAGAAAGAAAAGGGAAAAGTGATATGCCATCACTTAAATTACATTATCTCCAAAGTCTCTTTTTCCACTGAGTAGTTAATTCAAATGGTTATTCATTTCTCTCTTTTCTAATGCATGCTTGTGTTACATAAAATATTTTTTTCTTTACCATATATGTCTGTGGACCTTTTTTGAAACAACATTATTTCCTTCTGTTTTTATTTTTTAATTAGATTTAAAAAAAAATTGAATCCATATTTGAAAATCACATGGTAAAATAAACTTCCAGAGGTAAAATAAACTTCCAGTCAACCATGATTATTTATTGAACACCCATTTGTGTCCCACATTGAGCTATGAAATGTGAATAAAATAGAACAAATTGGTGTAGTTCCTACTCCCAAGGGTCTTGGTCTTATTCTACATGCAGGAATACATCTAAACCACCATTGGCAAAAATTAAGTAAGAATACAGCTTATTTATATGTTTGCAGTGAAATTTGGAAGAAGCCAGGTGTACATATTCTTTGCTAAGTTGAATAAATTTATACTCCGTATCTATTATGAACTGGCATTATGCCAGAATTAAATTGTATACCATTGGGATTTCAATGGACTGGGAAAACAAATTGTTGGCTTATATTCTACACCTAAATCATATAGTCTTGTGTTACCTGTAGATCACCTTGGCAGGATGATCTGCTTCAGCCTGCATGGGCTTAAAATGTTGATGAGACTGAGCATGCGAACAGGATGAAAAATGGTGATTTAGTAGGTGTTTTTCATTGCAAAAATAGGTGGGCCAAGTCAGTCTACATAAAGCTTCATCTCGTTCTTTTTTCATATAAGTCAGAGTCCACATTGAGGATAAAAATGACATTAAGAGCTCAAAGTAGGGTCAGTATGCCAAGGAAAGTGATCAGATGTTTAGGTTATAAAATTAAGGTGTCCAGTTTCCTTTTAAAGGAAATGCTATAAAGCATCTATTGGAAATGATCTGTTTCCCGAAAAATAGAGTTTCATTTCATTAAATTATTTCTACAGATGCTCTGTTGTTTAAAAAAAGAAAATGGGTTGTTTGTGAGACACACTTTCTAAATACTCAGAGCCCATATGTCTTTTGTTCTTTTCAGTAGAGTTGAAGATCTATGCACATGTGGGCTGTGATTTTTGACTATTTATTATATGTCTATTATTTTGTCTATTATTATATATCTGCTCTTGGAACTGGCAGGTCTGAATGAGCTGTCATTTATTTTAAGCTGTATACCAAGCCATACCGATCCTTTTTACTCTGATCGTGTCATTCTTTTAGTAGAAAAACGGAAAAGGGGGCATTAGCTCTTGACATTGTGAAGAGCTAATACAGAAACAATTTATAAATGAACTAAAAATATTTAACCTCATCAAAGCCAAATAATTGTCTACTCCTCTTGTTAATACTGTTTTAACCTCTATTAAAACCTTTCTTCTAATTCTTTAAAGCTTATTTAATCCATTTATTCATTCATTTTTTCATTAATTTAACAAAATATTAACTGTTTATTCTGGAAGGCTAGGCCCACTTCAATCGCTTCATTCTTGAAGAGCTCAAAAATCATCTAGATTTTAATATGCCCCCACTGTGCTTTCCATGGGGACTGTTACTTAATAGGACTCCATGGATATTTGCCAGACTGAATGAAGACATCTGTACCTGACATTGCCTTGAAAGATCAGTCAAAATTAAGCCAAATTACTTACATTTAACTTTATTCTTCCACCAGCTCTACCATTAAATGTAGACCTGTCCTCATTTTTCTCTGCTTCAAGTCTTCTAGGAATGCATGTATTGTTCTGTATATTGAACATAAACCTAGTCAACATTTAATATTTTTAATGCTATTACCTCCTTTTTAAAAATAACTTGGAATCTTTTTACTGCCTTCATATCATTTCCATTCTGATTATGATATTTCTGATAAAATTCATCATCGATCATGTATCTCTTCATTAATATGGGCCCAGTTAATCCAAAGACTACATTGTGTCAACGAAATTGGGAATTGACTAGACTTATTTTGAGCATTTTGAGACTTGTGCCTTACTCTGTGTGTCTGTTTTGGGTACTCTCAGAGGCATCAATCTCAGAGCTCAGTGATCCATTCTGAAAGCTTGGTTTTCTGGACCCTTTATCGTCTCTGTCTGTTCCTCCACCCTCTTGCTGTTGCCAGTCTTACTGATGCTTAATTTAGGAACTGTAACGTGCAAGAAGGTTGAGAACTATGTACCCACAACGTAAACAGGAAAGAGTTTTCTGTCTCGTTGGTTTAGAATGGAAAATAATGAGGAAACTCTAGGTGATGTCTGTGGCAAGGCTGTTTGTTGCCAACATTATTCAGGTTTGGAAATTCAGAAAAGAGATGTTGATGCCCATGAGGTTTTGTACAATTTGGTCATTTTTTCTTCTCTTTCTTTTACCAGGTTTCACCAAAACTCATACCAATGCAGCAGATCACAACTTGCAATGTGGAATAGACATTTCTCCCAGGTTGTGTGTTTCTCATTTTAACCACATAGGATTTCATTGAAAGGACATCAGTAATCATAATTGTATATCTAAGAAGCAGTTTTGACTAGTTTTCTTCCAGCATTTTACACTGTAGCAGCCATGTAGTCTTTATTCTCTCTAGTGTGCTATAAAGTTTTAATGAAAGACAGATATATATATATATATATATATATATATAATATAAATGATTATCTTACTTGTTTTATGATCGCTTTGAAGGCTTATCTTTACAACTGGTGCTCACATTGGATTTATCTTTACCTTTTGTGATATGTACACAAAATTGTACCAAGAAGGGCCCTTAGGAAGACTTTCACTGATGTGCTGTCCCTCCCAACTAAATCATGACGTATAGAAAAAAAGAATGAGGGAGATAAAGAACTCCACCCAGAGTATACCCAAGGCAGCATTGCACTAGTGCTGAATGATAACATCTGTGTGAATTTTGAGTAGGAGAAATGCTGTCTTAATGATTATGTTTTTCTTTTGGCCTCCTCTGACTTTTCTTTTAGAGCCTCTGATTTTGTGATTGCATCTTGTTTCCCTAAAGCATCCCTTCTCCTCCCACACTTTCTACAACTAAATCGATGTTCAGTAAGGCAAACAGGAACATCTCTGTGTGGGAGAAGTAACTGGTTCATGGGGAGAGACCAGAGTGTGTAGGGTCTGCTGGTGCTGACATCTCACCAACAGGTTGCCTTTATAAACCAAGCAACCATTTGTGCTTTGCCAAAGACGAAGGTTTATTATGAGAAGAGGGCTATAAACCTAACTGATCTAGTCAGTTTTCTCATTTTAAAATAATGCAGTATTTCTGTGTATCCAGAGGGGTCCTTAAGAGGCTTTCTCTATGTGATTGAGGTACAGTGGGCTACTCCTTCAAGACTTCCTTTTAAGCCACAAGGGGCTATGGGATAATTTATCATGATTCCTGTCACAGTGACAACAGAGTTTAAAATATTTTTTTCTTTTCAGGATCTCTTATTTTTGTTCAGAAAAATTTATTTTTTTTTTTTAATTTTTAATGTTTATTTCTGAGAGAGAGAGAGCACAAGCAGAGGAGGGGCAGAGAGAGGGAGACACAGAATCCAAAGCAGCTCCAGGCTCTGAGCTCTCATCACAGAGCCTGACGTGAAGCTCGAGCTCACGAACCGTGAGATCATGACCTGAGCCAAATTCGGATGCTCAGTTGACTGAGCCACCCAGGCACCCCTGTTCAGAAAAGTTTCTAAAAATTGAATGCCTTTTTCTACAGAGCACTATTCTTTCTTCTGCCCAGGCTACTTCCTTGAACAAACTACTTTTAATTCAGCTTTATCCAAATAAAGGAAATACTGACAAGTAAATCTAGGATTTGAAGAGCAGGGAACTTTTAGTGTTAGAAAATAAACATGGTAAGGGTGCCTGGGTAGCTCAGTCAGTTAAGCATCTGACTCTAGATTTCAGCTCAGGTCTTGATCTCGCAGTTCATAAGATCAAGCCCCACATGGGGCTCTGTGCTGACAGCATGGAACCTGCTTAGGAATCTCTCTCGTCTCTCTCTGCCCCTCTCCTGATCACATATGTGTGTCTGTGCACATGCATGCTCGCTCGCTCTCTCTCCCTCTCCTTCCCTCTCTCTCTCCCTCTCAAATAAACGTAAGAAAAGAAACGAAACATGGTAGAGTGGGTTTTGTAAGGAACTTTTCCTCAGAAGTATCCTCCCTACCAAATAGTCACCCTGTGGGCATCCCAGGCATCCTAGGTATCAAATGGGAGAAATAGACCAGGTACCCTGAAGACAGGTCAGACAGCTGTTCTCCAGGCAGATATAGGCATAGTACAGTGCAATATATCATTCCTCTGGCACCAGATATGTATATAGGAATTGATGTGTATTTTTAGGTGATAGTTAGCATCGAAGCTCCCTTTCTGTTTAGGTACAACTACAATTGTGTCATGTATGGCATTAGAGGAGAGAGGCTTTTTTTTGTATCACACTCTCTATCTAAAAGAGTCTTGGTGGCTGCGGGATTGAAGGCATACTGTCCCAATACTGGTAAAAAGGCCTCTTCTTGGAATTTGTGAGGTCCAGAGAATAATACATATCTTAGAATTATAATTTGGTAAAATGTATGTTATTGACAGTTGCTATATTTGCAGACTTAGTTGCTTATTATTCTATTTCATTACTTTAAGATAATGTGATTCTAAGAGTGTCCCCAACTTTGAATGGTAAAACCTAAGTAGATGACTTTATATTCTTGATTAAAGAGTGCCATGGATAAAAACACAATAAGAAATACAGTAAATATCCTGAATTGATATAGATCAGTGTGATTGTCTTCTTTCTTGTTTGGGAATGGTGTGACCAATCTTGGGAATAATACACTAGAGATTGGTGGAAAGACCAACAATAAATAGTTTATATACTTTATGGCTTCTAATCAAGTTGTTGCTTTTCTTTCTATCTTACCAAAGAGCAAATACTGTTTTTTATGAAAGAACAAATGAAATTTTTACCTAAATGAATTCTGATTTTACTCCTTGTCAGAACCAGTCATTTATCTATAAATATTGATTACCAGGCTTCATGTATTAATATGTATTTTTTTGCTTTTATCTTACATTCTTTTAGGACATATATTAATGAATGAGTGAATTAATTAATTAATTAATTAGCTTCCCAGTGGCGTGTTGAGTTTGCTTGCATTTTGAAGTGGCTCTAGTATAGTCTGCCCAGCATCTGTGTTGTTCCTCTGGTGACAGACTCATGCCCTGGCCAAGGGGTTGGGTGTGTGCCCAGAAAATGCCTGTTTTGATAGCTCTTCTTTGTCCATAGTGTTCATACGCTGCGGCGGGGGGGGGGGGGGGGGGGGGCGGGGGTGTGCTATGAGCCAGGATATACCAGTAAGGTCATTTCTCCCATGTGCAAAAACTGGAGATAAAAGAGAAGCTAATTTTCCTATTCCTTCCTGGTCACTAAGCCATAAGAATGTGAGTCTGGCACCAACACCCCATTTTCCCCCTTCACTCACACACACATACATACTTACACACATGCACACCCTAGCAGCTGAGTTCCAGTTGGACAAAACAAGCTGAAACACAAGCACACTGAGTTGTAAGTAAGGAGCTTCCTAGTGGTATTTGCGTTCTTGGTTCTCGATGTGCCTAAGGCTACCTTCCCTCCAGCCGTGCTTGTACATGAGCCCACAAGTCTCCCATTTCCCTTCGGCTGGGTCTTTGTGGGTCTTTTCATCTGCAACCAAAGTGTGAACTCAAACAGCTTTTGTAATTCATGAATCTTGGGAGGGATCTGGTCTCCTACAGAAGTTATGCAGAACATGAGTAAAACTGCTGCAGCTGGTCCCGGAGAACACATATAAGAGCATTTATAGGTATTACCAGTGGGTAGGAAGGTTGTGGGTAGAGGTTCTTTTTCTGACAATGTCAGTATATTCAACATAGCTTTGAAAATTATTCCAATGGAAATAGAAGCAGAGATTTATTCAGTGGATGGGTTTCTTAGTACTAATCTTTTCCAACCAGAGCATGATCTTCAGTTTCTTAAACTTACTTTCGGATTTTCCCATCTTTAAAAGAAGCAGAATGTACTGCTTTTCAGCATGGTTCTATAAGGCATAGTTAATATATCTGTAAAATGAACACATAACAGTGTATAAATCAATACATTGAAAAATGTTGCCAAAATACTGACAGATCATTTTTAAATGCCATGTCATAATATTACCTTGGGACAGAATTGTTCCCATCCTTTTATTTTTTAATATCTACACTGCTTTCCCACCTAAGACTGTACTAAATATCAAAGTAGGTTTAAGCATACATACCACTAAGTGTCACGTGATCTGAATGCATGTCTGTATGGCATACACTTGAATTCTCTTACTTCCATTATGTTAGACACGTCTGTGTAAAATCATCCAAAGACACCCTTTATGGACCCTGTAGCAAGTCCCATGAGAGTGATACCTATACCAATCCAGGTAACTGATTGATGAGACAGCTCCTTCCCTCAAAACCATAATCAAACAAAAAATATATTTGGTTTTAGAGGTTAAATGTGCTTGATTATCATGGTCATTATTACCTTTAATGAGGTGCCACTCCAGATGGCCACTTGGAAATTACCTCAGGCAATTATCCTGGCCCTTCTGTAGCATAACCCACCATGGGTCCCTAGGAAACCCTCCCATTTCCCCTGACAAACTGCAGGGCCCAACATAGTCGTTTTCTTTCTTTGGCTTATTCCTAGTCATTCTATCTCTTACCCTTTAAAATTTTCAAGAAGAAATCAGACACCAGTCTGATACAGATATAGATACAGTTATAGATACAGAGAGATGGATTCACACACACACACACACACACACACACACACACACACACACACACTGTGATGTTCCACTTGAAGCCCTTCCCTCTTGATCTGGGAACAGGAGGTAGCATCTCCCACCTAGCCTTCTTGGAGTTAGAGTGCCCCAACGGCTCCTTCCAGATTTTCTCCATAAATATTCCTCTAATCTCCAGTTTCCAACCCTTGTAGGTGCTCAATGTGGGTTAGGGTTTAAGAGTTGTCTAACTGGTTCTAAGCCAGATACTGCTTCATAATGTGTGTATAATGGCCTCACTGGAACGTAGTATGTATCGTGTATGTGTTTAACGCCTTATATATTTGTATAACAACTTGTCCATGGTAGGCTTCCAAATATGATATTAAACCAATTTACTGGTTGAAAACCTGAGGTGGTAGTCCTGCAGGCTTGAGGATTTCCCTCAGCTAAATAATTAAGCAAGTCTTCTAAGGAAGAGTTAGAGAAAGAAAGGGAAAGGTACAAGAGGTAGAATCTAAAAACTGCAACAAAGGAATACAGAGACCTGTGATAATCATCTACATTTGTTTAGCATTTCATAATTTACAAAACACCTAGAATATGCTGGCTGGCTTCTTTTATTCTCCCAGTAATCTTCCAGGGAGACATTATTACCTCCATTAAAATTAACTTCATTAGTCAGAGAGAAGTAATGTCCATCAATTCTTTAATCAAATTAGCCTTTCATAGCTAATGTTGGGTTTTGCCAAGGTAGTTAATGAGATGTGAATTAAATCCTCTGAATAGAACTAGATTTGTTGCTCTCTGGTAAGCTATAAAACAGAGTACAAAACCTTTAAACCTAATGGGACAGATCTTGAAGCTTTGTTCCCTGTCCACACAGCTCTTGTGTACAACCCAGTTTGAGAGGAAATGGGTAGTTGCCAAAATAAAAAGGATAATGGCACCCACCAGGCAAAATGTCCCTGTGGAAGACTTGAAATTACTGAGTTTGCTCATCTGAAAGGCTTTGTGTAGGCAACTGCAGGTAAGAATGCTCAACTGACACCAACAGGAGGGGCTGATGGGCATTGCTTCATTTCTGTGACTAAACTCCTTTTTGAAATTTGGTTTCCTTTATATTAACCTAACCCATGTTCAAAGTCAGAGTTGTGGCTCAGACCCATTCAGTTGAACTCCAGGAATAAGGTTGACATTGGCAACCTGAAAATAAATACTATTAGTGACACGGAGAGAGCATCACTCAGTGAGATCTAGTGCCGTTCACTGGGGAAGAAAGGGTCCATGAGAAGAAAATTGGTCACAGTACTGGAGCCTGTGGAGTTTTGGGGGGTATAGGGATGGGAAAGCATTAGGGCCATCAAGACACATACAGTATGAGAACATTTGTTACTATCTTGTTTCTTAGAATATAAGATACCATCAATTTTTTTTATTGTAGTAAGAATATTTACCATGAGATCTACCCTCTTAACAAATTATTGTTAACTATAGGTGCAGTGTAATACAGCAGATCTCTAAACTTACTCATCTTATGTAATTGACACTTAATACCCGTTAAACAGCAACTCATGTCCCCCTTGCCCCAGTCCCTGACAGCCACCATTCTACTCTGTTGCTATGAGTTTGACTGTTTTAGATACTTCATCTAAATGTAATCGTGCAATATTTGTTCTGTGACTAGCTTATTTCACTTAGCATAATGTCCTCTAGATTTATCTATTTTGTTGCATATGGCAGGATTTCCTTCTTTTTATGGCTGAATAGTATTTCATTGTATGTGTATAACATATTCCCTTTATCAGTTTATCTGTCAGTGGACATTTAGGTGCTGGATCATAGGTTATTTTTAATTTTTTTGAGGAGCCTCCATACTGCTTTTCATAGCAGCTGCAACATTTTACATTCCCACCAGCAATATACAAGGGTTCTAATATATTCACATCCTCATCAACACTTGTTCTTTTTTTTTTAATAGTAGTTATCTTATTAAGCTATTATTGAGGTGATGCTTTATTATGATTTTGATTTGCATTTCCTTGAGTAGTGATGATGAGCATCTTTTCATATACCTGTTAGCAATTTGTATCTTTTCTTTGGAAAAATGTCTATTTCAGTCCTTTGCCTATTTTTTA
This sequence comes from Neofelis nebulosa, assembly GCF_028018385.1. Classification (NCBI taxonomy): domain Eukaryota; kingdom Metazoa; phylum Chordata; class Mammalia; order Carnivora; family Felidae; genus Neofelis; species Neofelis nebulosa. The sequence continues at coordinate 34,005,961 of NC_080782.1, read as the reverse complement.
ATTGAGTTATTTGAATTTTTACTGTCCAGTTGTGGAGTTCCTTATAATATGCAGCCCCACTAGTCAATTTTTGCTTTTGTTACTTGTGCTCTTGGTGTCATATCTAAAAAGTCATTGCCATAACCATTGTTCAGAAGATCTTCCCCTATGTTTTCTTCTAGGAGTTTTATGGATTCATAAAACTAGTTTTATAGATTTATGGGTTTAAATCTTTAATGGAGCTGATCTTTGTGTATGGTGTGAGATACGGGTCCAATTTTGTTCTTTTGCATATGGATATCGAGTTTTCCCAACACCATTTGTTGAGTGAGACTGTCCTTTCTCCATTGTGTATTCCTGGCACCCCTGTTGAAGATCAGTTGACTATATTTGCATGGATTTATTTCTGGGCTATTATATTCTGTTGGTCTAAATATCCGAAGGCAACATCTATTCTATTTCATTTTATTTTTTTAAATGTTTATTTATTTTTGAGAGAGAGAGTGCACACAGGGGAGGGGCAGAAAGAGAGAATCCCAAGCAGGCTCCACACTGTCCGTGCAGAGCTCAATGTGAGGCTTGAACTCATGAACCTTGAGATCATGACCTGAGCTGAGATCAAGAGTCAGACACCTAACTGAGCCACCCAGATGCTCCAGAGAGAGCACGAACACCATCAATTTTAAAATGCACTATGATTGCATTTGCTTTTTATCATGTATAAAATGTTATTGTATACATATTAAGAATTTTTAGACTTCCAGTCTCAGATAAGTTTGCCTAGTATTTCCTTTTTGTGTTTAGAAAACAGAAGGGCTGTTAATGGAGGCTTTATTCAGCTGATAGACATCATGAGCAGTTAACGGCCCAAGGAAATCCACCTGCCTTGAAGTTTGTGTATTTACAGTCTAGGTGCTTCTTACTGATGAGGGTTTGGATTGTCCAGGGGACAGGTTGGGGTGTTGAGTCAGGTCAGAAGAAGGACGAGAGGGTGCTGAGGTGCCTGCCTCAGCTTCTTCCAGAGCAGTTGGGCTGCCAAAAGCTGAAGGAGCCAAGGCAATGGTAGGATACTGTCATTTGTGAAATGCATTCCAATTTCAAAGATGTTAAAGTGTGGGAAATCCTTCATTTTAGAAGCAGTGAATTGGTGCAGTGAACTCTTATCCTTTCCATAAACATAATTTCTGTCTTAAGTAAACAGAAGTTTACTCTAAATGTGAAATGTTTTTATTATTGTAATTAAAGCCATTTAATTTATAACAGTTACCCAGATACACACATGGAGAAGACCAAAGTATTTGAGGAGTCACTTAAGTCCATAGTATCAAACTGTATTGTGAGATTGCCAAAGAGAGAACAATGGCATTTAAGATGAAATTGCTATAGAATAAATGTTTCTGTCCTCCCTCCCCAGCCAAAATTCATATGTTGAAACCTCAAACCCCATTATAGGGCCTTTGGAAAGTAATTAGGTTTAGAGGAAGTTAAGCAGGTGGATCCTTCATGGTGGGATGAGTGCCTTTTTAAGAAAGGGGAAACACAAGAGCCCATTTTCTCTCTGCCATATGAGGATGCCAGAAGCCAGCCATCTTCAAATGATGAGAAGGGCCCTCACCAGACACAGAATCTGCCAGCAACTTGATCTTGGACTTCCCAGCCTCCAGTACTGTGAAAAATTAATGTTTCATGTTTAAGCCACCCAGTCTGTGGTATTTGTTATAGCAGCCTGAACTAAGACACATGTAATCAACATGGAAAGTGCTCAGGAAGACAATTTAAAAAGACTCAAACTATGGGGAAAAAATAAAGTACATGGAATATTTAACTTGAACTACAGAAGCTCAAGGAGTTATTTAATAACTTAAAGTACTGTGTATAACTGGTGAAGGATGCCCTAGGTCAAGGAAAGGAGAAGAAAAGGAGGGGTGAGGAATTTAATTTAGACATTAACCACATTTCCTGACAGTGAGATTTTAAAGAACAGGAATTAAATTACTTACCATATTATTTGCCCATTCATTTATTTATTGGTGGGAGTTGGAGGGAGAGAACAGGAAATATTGTGTAGTCTGATTTAAAGGCAGTCTTAAATCTAGTTTCCTGAAATCTTGATATTCAAGGAAATTTCTGTGGGTTTTATAGTCTGGATTCTCTTTGTAGACTTACCAACTCTCTCATTATCCCAAGAAATGTATTGGCATATGCTCAGCAAACTAGTTGCTCAATAAATTTTTAGTGATGGAGTACACAGAGTGGATGAATTATTGGAAAATAATTTTTCCAATGACACAGGATCATACATTTCTAACTCCAAATAATAGCAAATAAATATACAACTGGTTTGGGGATATGACAATAATAATTTGGGGGTCTTTTAAATTTCTTATGCTCTCCCTCTTAATTTTTTTTTTTTTTCTGTTCTTCTTTCAATAGGTGGTTTTGAGCACTTTATCAGGTAGGGTCCAATCAGTAGACACTTTACATGGTAAATGGAACAGAGAAATTCTAACGTAAAGAATTATTAACTGTAACAGGGAATTTGAGAATTGAGGAATTAGCTAGTTAAAGGAAAAGAGAAGTCTCTACAACATGGGAATAGTGGATTTAAGGAACAGCCATAACCCTGGGTTTGAGATGGAACCTCTGAGGAAGAGGCTTACAGGACTGAGATCCAGACCTTGTGGGGAAGTGCATAGCTATGGCTCACAGATGGCAGAGAAGTCGCTCTGGTGCCATGCCAGCGGAACTTGCTAGAAATCTGCCTTTGAGGAGCCACAGGAAGCTGTCCTTAAGGGGAATGCCACACTTCAGAAGTTGCCACAAAGCCACCTGAAGAGATGACAGGGATGTTGTTCACAGGGAAGTGTCCTGTGTCACTCCCTTAAGTAGTGCTGGGGGAAGCTGCAGGCCCTGGCCCCATTGGCCACCCCACACTGCAGGAGTCAGGAACTAGGTAAGCCAGTTGTATCACAGTTTTTGGATTCTGGAGGAGCTTTGTTTACTGCAGGGGCCTGGACAGTGGGAAAAGAGTGAGCTGCAGGGTGCTGACAAGAGAAGTACATCATACCAGGAGGAAAAACCTCTTCCTCTTCAAGTGTCTCTTACAAACTTTTTATTGACAAAGCTTAACGTCATCCTAGTTGGCAAAGGAATACTATTTGCAGGGCCCGCTCCCATTATCTTGGAGAAGACAATGATGGGTGAATTTGGAGCTGAAAGGCAATAAATTCATAACTGACATAAGTACCCGCTGAGAGCCAGCAGTGCAGTAGGCTCTAGGGATAGAGCAATGAATGTAGAGAAATAGCTCTTAATCAAATAATCACACTTAAGAGTAAATTTATAATTGTGCTGAGTTTCCCTTTTCTGTGGAGGAAAAGTATGTGTACCATGGGAGACTGTTTAGAGGGATCTTGAAATTAGGTTTCATACTTGCCTGCCTCTGTTCAGCACATCCTAAAATATACCACAGATTGTTCAATAAAATGTGTAAACGTGTCTGGGAAAAAGAAGCTAAAGTGACTCTTAACAATCAAAACCAAAACCAACTCCACAAAAAACAGAGCTAAAGTAACTCATAAATTGGTATGATCTGTACAAAATCAGAAGGAATTCTGCCACAAATAATGCAGTACTCTTGGTAAGGAGCAGCTGGAAGACAAAAATCAGTCATTGCTTATGCTTGGTTTAAGAAAATCTGAGTTTAAAATTTCAGTTTGATAATATTTATTGAAAAGTTATGAACTGGGGTGCCTGGGTGGCTCAGTTGGTTAAGCATCCGACTTTAGCTCAGGTCATGATCTCATGGTTTGTGAGTTCGAGCCCCTCATCGGGCTCTGTGCTTTGGATTTTATCTCCTTCTCTCTCTGCCCCTCCCCACATATGCTCTATTTCTCTGTCTCTCAAAAATAAATAAATGTAAAAAAAAAAATTTTTTTTTTAAAGAAAAAAAAAAGTTATGAACCCAAACAATTCTGGACCAGAGTAAAGGGCATACCACTCAATAGCCACTGTAGTCATTTGATTATAGATGTTTTATTGTGGAAGGATATGACATGGATGTAATCTGTTCTGGAAAGGGGTCAATTGAAATACTGTGGTGACTCAGGAAATGCAGCAACGAGAATCTTGCTGACCAGACCGAACCAGCTGTGTTCTCCAGAAAAGAAGCAATTGTGAAATGACCTCATTGTCATCTATAGTATCACAGAGAAGCAGAAATGTTCCAAGAACAGCTGAGCTTGTAGTAGAAGTGGACATCTTTACAAAAGTTAACTCAGGCATAAACTTAAAAGTCATTTTTTATGGGAGGAAAAAAAATGAGGGTTTAAAGTCAGAGCCCTATACATAGAGTAGATGCATATGTTTATCTCCTATGATTTTCCATTTAATAAGGAAACATCTTTTTCATTTTATCAAGACCATAGTAAAAAGGTTAATCTACCTATATATATAGAACAGGGTTGTATAGTCTAGAAAAAGAGTAACTATGTTAAATATAACTCAATGAGACTTTCCAAGAAATATACCTGCCTGATTGATCATGTTCTGAAAGCACAGGTTTTTTTTTCATCAGTGCAAGAAGAAAGCATGTGAACCTTTGCCCTATATTCTACTTATGTTCTCTAGCTTAAACAATCTTATGACTTGACCTCATGAGGAAAAGTATTAATTCATGGGTGGAGTTATATGGCAAGGATTTGGTTTAAAATACTCTGGTAAACAGCACCTTCGTGGCTCAGCCAGTTGAATGTCCAAACCTTTTTTTTTTGGTTTTACTTTTATTTATTTATTTTTAAATATTTATTTGGAGAGAGAGAGAGAGTGCTTGCAAGCAGGGGTAGGGGCAGTGAGAGAGGGAGAGAGAGAATCCCAAGCAGGCTCTGAGCTATGAGCACAACGTGGGGCTCCACGCAGGCCTCAGTCCCATGACCTTGAGATCATAACCCAATCTGAAATCAAGAGTCAGACACACCTGACTGAGCCACCCAGGCACCCTGTGTCTGAGTTTTATTTTGACTTAAGTCATGATCCTGGGGTCATGGGGTCAAGCTCCACACTGAGCACGGACCCTGCTTGAGAGTCTCTCTCTCCCTCTGCTCCTCCCCCACTCAGGTGCACTCACTCGCTCCCTCTAACAAAAAAAAAATTTTTTTAATTAAAATAAAATACTCTGGCAAAAATGATAAAAATTGGGAAAGAGACGATAGATGGCAAAATTTTGGCAATTACTAAAGCTGAGCATGATGGGTACATGAGAATTCATTATACTATTCACTTAATTATATGGAATTTTTCATATTAAAAAGGCTTTCAAAGGAAGTATATAAATGAATATCCATTTCAGTATCTTTATAATAACTACAGTTCTTTAAAAAAAATTTTTTTTAATGTTTATTTATTTTTGAGACAGAGACAGAGCATGAATGGGGGAGGGTCAGAGAGAGAGGGAGACACAGAATCGAAAAACAGGCTCCAGGCTGCGAGCTGTCAGCACAGAGCCTGACACGGGGCTTGAACTCATGGACCTCGAGATCATGACCTGAGCCGAAGTCGGACACTTAACCGACAGAGCCACCCAGGCGCCCCTATAATAACTACAGTTCTGAATAAGGAGATTTAGTGATGGTCTCTTGGATTTTGGACGAGAAATTTAATCAAAAGGAACTGGAGTCTCAATGGAGGAGACAATAGGAGGATGGATTTTTAAAAATTGTTTTTTTTTTATTCTTCCAATCACCAATAATGCACATCTCAGTGCTTAATTGAATTAAAACAAGTGCAAAAAGCATGAAAAGACAACATCATTAGCTATCAGGGAAATGCAAATTGAAACCACAATGAGGTACCACTACACTGTATCAGAATAACTACAATAAAAACCAGTGACAACACCAAATGCCGAGGATGTGGACATACTAAACCAGTCCTACGTTGTTGTTGGGAATGTAAAATAATATAGCCATTCTGGAAAACAGTTGGCCAGTTTCTTTTAAAACTAAACATGCAATTACCATATGGCCTAGCAAATACTGTTGGGCATTTATCCCAGAAAATTAAAAACTTATGTTCATACAAAAACCCATACATGAATGTCTGTAAGTTTTATTCATAAAAGCCAAAACCTGGAACCAGCTAAGATGTCCTTCAGTGGGTGAATGGTAAAACAAGCTGGCAAATCCCAAATATGGAATACTACTTAGCATTAAAAAGAAATGAACACATGACAGCTAGGTGTATCTCCAGGAAATTATGCTGAATGAAAAGTCAGTACCAAAAGATTATATACTATATCATTTCCCTTCTGTAACATATTTGAAATGATGCAATTTTAGGAATGTAGAACAGAATAGAAGTTACCAAGGCTTAGGGACTTAGGAGGAAGAGTGGAAAGGAGGTGGGTATGGTCATAACAGGATCACTTGAGGGGTCCAGGTGGTGATGGAACTGTATTTTACCTGTGGTGGTGGCTATACGGACTATGACATATGTGATAAAATGATACAGAACCAAATATACACAAACACCCATACACAAATGAGCACAAGTAAAACTGGAGAAATGCGAGTAAGATTGATGGATTGCATTGTGATTAGCCTGGATGCAATATTGTAAGACAGTTTTGTAAGAGGATGTCATTGGAGGAAAACATGTACCAGGGACTTGGACGTCTCGATATTATTTATTCAAACTGAATGAGAAATTAAAATCATCTCAGTAAAAATTTCAAAGAAAAAATAAGTGCAAAAATAACCAAATGTTCAAAAACTGCCTTTTTAATTTGCTCAAAACCTTGGTGAATGTTCTTTATTTTTTTCCATTCAGAATAAAGAAAAAGTTGTTATCATCCTATTAGTAGGAAGTAGTGATTTACTTTGTTTTATCTAGGAATGTCACCCTTTGGATGTCTCTGAACAAGTTTCTTAATTTCGTTGAGTCTTGTTTTCTACTATGTAAATGGACATATCTTCCTCACAGGGCTGTTGTTGGTATTAAAAATACATTTTAAGTGCCTGGTGCATAGTAGCCACTCAGAAATTTCCCCTTCATTTTTCAGTTTTAGATTTTTTTTTATGACCCCTGCTTTTCTCTTTGGGCTCTCTTTTGTCTGTGGAAATTTTCTTATGTGTTTATGTGTCCTCTGGAACATGAAAAATATTTACGTACAATAAACTCTTTGTGTAAGAAAATTGAGTTTGGAGAGAAAATTTAAAATCAGTGGCCAAAAAAGAGATACTGGATTATCTGTGGTCTTCAATTATCTGTTCTCTTCCTGGCCAGGTATAGCGTATGAAATCAAGAATTACTGGCATTGAAATTAAATGGCAATTTAAAATGTTGAACAGTTAAGCCATTAAAGTTGAATGTAAATTTGCATGATGGTCTCTCATCAGTTTGCATTTATCACCAAGGACACCTGTTGATTTAAAAATGTAAAAGTACTCACTGAGAATTTGTTCTGGCCTTGTAATTAAAACTGATCAAAAACCAGCATTGCACTATTGGTAATTATGTGCATTCTGAGTCCACATACTTCTGTTGAGAGGCTAAGAGAAAAATTACCAGGTGTACTCACAACTGCAAAGAAAAGACCTCCCACCCCCCCACCCCCGCCGTTCCCGGAACCAGCCAGGGCGTGCCCGGTTGTGGTCTGACCTAAAGGCGGGAACCAATCAAGTTCTGCTGAGTGGTTTGAAAAAAAGGCGGGAACCAATCAAGTTCTGCTGAATGTTCAAATTTAAATGTCAACCAATAACAGCTCTGTAACCGCGAAAAATCCCTAATTTGTTTGTGCCTGTCTATAAAAGAAGCTGTAAGATCCTCACTCGGGACCTCTTAGTGTCACTGGTAACGAGTGCACGGAGGTCCGGGTTCGAACCTGCAATAAACGACCCTTGCCGCTTGGCTTTGACTCTGGACTCTGGTGGTTTGTTCTTGGGGGTCTTTCGAATTTGGGCATATCACTTGGGGGCTCGTCCGGGATCCCCCCAAGCCCACCAGACCCCAAATCAATGGGTCGTCCCTGAGACCGATCGGTAAGTGAGCCGGCTCTGTCCGTTTCTGTTTGTTCATTTCTGGCTCTCCCGCGCAGGATCTGTATCGGTGACTGACACAGCCCTGGTGGACACGCTATAGGGCAGTCGGTCGGGTCCAGTCGGAGACGTCCACTGGCACCCGTCTGGGGCACCTTTTTGGGCCCATCAGAATTCTTCTGTTCGGGTGGCGGACACCCAAAATGCGCTAGCGATCTAAGTGTTGTGTTCTCTAGTCTATAACCTTTAAGTGTTAAACTCCTTCTCTTTCACAGGTGACCTGGCCTGGCCCAGCCAGAAATCCTCATAACTTTACTGTTTCTCCTTTTAATCCTTTCCTCCACCTCCAGGATACAGGTGGGCCAATCTCAAAGCACTCCTCTTTCTCTCCTCGTTGCTAACTTCAGGGATGTTAGAACCAGAGGACAGAATTTGAGTTTAGACATCCGGCGGGGAAAATTAATAACCCTCTGCCACTCTGAATGGCCAACCTTCGGTGTTGGATGGCCAACCGAAGGAACTTTCTGCCTCCCTATAATTGCTAAGGTGAAATCAAAGATTTTTCTACCGGGTCGCGAGGGACACCAGGATCAGATTCCCTACATTCTTGTATGGTGGAATTTAGTGGAAAATCCACCCCCTTGGTTGGCCCCCTTCCTATCCTCGGGAATGTGTAAGGTCCTTGCCATGCAGCCTGCAGATTCCCCAAAATCAAGGACGCCAGCCGCGCCCTTGTATCCCATATTGCCCGATAGTCAAGACCTACTATCCCTAGACCCTCCACCCTATCATCCCCCTCCCCTCGTACCCCAGGCCCTGCCTGCAGCAGCTGCCCCACCAGTCGCCCTGCTAGTTGCCCCCCTAGGGGAACCGGGAGGACAGGAAGTGGCAGCTACGCTGGAACCAGGAGGACGGGAGGCAGCAGCTGCGCCAGGCCCCATTGAAAATGAAACCAACCGCGAGGGGCCAGCCGGCCAAACCCGCGGGCGCACCCAGTGTGAGCCAAACCCTCGCCTCCCCGACTCCACTGTGGCCCTACCCCTGCGGGAAATAGGACCCCCTGATGAAACAGGCAACCCCCGACTCCAGTATTGGCCCTTTTCCACCAGTGACCTTTACAACTGGAAAACACAGAATGCTCGATTCTCTGATAATACTAAAGACCTAATAGCTCTTTTAGACAGTGTCATGTTCACCCACCAGCCCACCTGGGATGACTGTCAGCAGCTCCTCCGCATCCTGTTCACTACAGAGGAGCGAGAGGGGATCCAATTAGAAGCAAGAAAGCTGGTTCCCGGAGATGACGGTCAGCTGACATCTAACCCTGACCTCATTAATGCGGCTTTCCCCCTAACCAGACCTCCACAGGACGAATGGGACTACAAAACAGCAGAAGGTAGGGGAAGGCTACTCATTTATCACCAGACTCTGATAGCGGGTCTCCGGGCTGCAGCTTGCAAGCCCACCAATTTGGCTAAGGTATATTCGGTCGTACAGGGTAAGGCAGAGAGTCCAGCTGCTTACTTAGATTAATGGAAGCCTTTAGGCAGTTTACCCCCATGGATCCAGAAGTCCCTGGGAACCAGGCTGCTGTCGTTATGTCCTTTGTAAATCAAGCAGCTCCTGACATTAAGAAAAAACTCCAAAGGCTAGAGGATTTAGAAGGTAAACAGATCCAGGATCTGCTCCATATAGCACAACGGGTCTACAACAACAGGGACGCTCCAGAAGAGAGACAGATCAAGGCCACAGAGAAAATGACTAAAGTCCTGGCCGCTATAGTCCAGAAAGAACAGCCACCCCCAGAAGGCACTCAAACAACACGCCCTCCCAGGCGGCACTTAGATAAAGATCAATGCGCCTATTGTAAAGAAAAAGGCCATTGGATATGAGAATGCCCCAAGAAGAAACAACCCCGCCCCAGCCAAGGACAATGGCAGCCTAAAATAGCCCCCATACTGTTTACCCAAGATACAGAATAGGGAGGACGGGGTTCGGATCCCCTCCCCGAACCTAGGGTAACATTGCAAGTGGAGGGGACCCCGGTCCAGTTCCTAGTTGATACCGGGGCACAGCACTCAGTTCTGGTCAAGCCCCATGGAAAAGTATCTGAAAAATCATCCTGGGTACAAGGGGCCACCGGAATAAAGAAGTACCCCTGGACAACTCAGAGGACTGTGGACTTAGGAACTGGGAAGGTAACTCACTCCTTCCTGGTCATTCCCGACAGCCCCTGCCCCCTGTTGGGGAGAGATTTGCTTACCAAAATGGGGGCCCAAATTCATTTCCAACCGGGGGGACCCACAGTGACTGACTTCCACAACCAACCCGTATCTCTACTCACTGTGAAACTAGAAGATGAATATAGGCTCCATCAGGAACCCACTCCTCTGGATCAGGGCATCGAGCCCTGGCTTCAATGCTTCCCAGACGCGTGGGCAGAAACGGGTGGTATGGGGCTAGCAAAACATCACCCAGCCCTATTTATAGAGGTCAAGCCCAGGACGGACCCCGTCCGCGTGCGCCAATACCCCATGCCCACAGAAGCCAAAAATAGCATCACACCGCATATCCGCCGCCTCCTTGACTTCAGGGTCCTATGGACCTGCCACTCAGCATGGAATATCCCCCTGCTGCCCGTGCACAAACCCAACAGTGGGGAATACAGACCAGTGCAGGACCTGAGAGAAGTCAATAAGCGGGTGATAGACATACATCCAACCGTTCCTAACCCCTATACTCTCTTGAGCGCCCTCAGCCCAGAAAACCAATAGTATACTGTTCTGGATCTAAAAGATGCTTTTTTCAGCCTACCACTAGCGCCTAAAAGTCAAGAGCTATTTGCATTCGAGTGGACAGATCCAGACAGGGACATAAATGGCCAGCTCACTTGGACCAGAGTGCCACAAGGATTCAAAAACTCTCCGACCCTGTTCGATGAGGTTCTACACGAAGATTTAAGTGAGTACAGACAACAACACCCTAATATAACTCTCCTACAGTACGTTGATGATCTCTTAATAGCTGCCGAGACGCCTGAAGCCTGCATCCAGGGAACCGAAGGTCTCCTGCGAACTCTGGGAACCTTAGGCTACCACGCCTCAGCAAAGAAGGCTCAGATCTGCAATTCAGAGGTAACTTACCTGGGTTACTTACTGAGAGGGGGGCAGCGCTGGCTAACGGATGCCCAGAAGGAGACTGTCCTTCGTATTCCCAGACCGCAGACACCACGACAGGTGAGGGAATTCCTAGGGTCGGCTGGGTTCTGCAGACTATGGATACCAGGGTTTGCTGAATTAGCAAAACCTTTATACCAGGCAACAAAAGATCAACAGCCCTTTAGTTGGACGGAAGAAGCCGAACAGGCCTTCCAACAAATCAAAACTGCTCTGCTATCAGCACCTGCCCTGGGACTCCCCGATGTCTCCAAACCCTTCCACCTATATGTAGATGAAAACCGAGGCATAGCTAAGGCGGTGCTAACTCAGCATTTGGGCCCTTGGTGCAGGCCAGTAGCCTATCTGTCTAAAAAGCTAGATCCAGTGGCCGCTGGATGGCCACCCTGTCTCCGGATGATTGCAGCCACTGCCCTAATGGTAAAGGACGCTGATAAGCTGACCATGGGCCAAGAGCTACAAGTCACCACCCCGCATGGCATCGAGGGCATCCTCAAGCAGCCGCCTGACCGATGGCTGAGCAATGCCCAACTCACTCATTACCAGGGACTGCTGTTGAACCCCCTCAGGGTCATCTTCACCCCCCCAATGGCCCTGAACCCAGCATCACTGCTGCCAGACCCAGACATGGGAACCCCACTTCATGACTGCACCGACATAGTGGCTCAAGTTTATGGGGTCCAGGAGGACTTGCAGGACCAACCATTATCGGATGCGGACGCCATCTGGTTCACCGATGGAAGCAGCTTCGTTCACCAGGGACAAAGGTATGCGGGGGCGGCCGTAACTTCAGAAACCGAGGTGGTTTGGGCAGAAGCCCTACCCCCCGGAACCTCAGCCCAGAAGGCTGAACTAATAGCCTTAACCCAGGCCCTAAAATTAGGAAGAGACCGCAAGCTAACCGCATACACTGATAGCCAATATGCCTTCGCCACCGCTCATGTACATGGGGCGATATACAGAGAACGGGGGCTCCTCACAGCTGAAAAGAAAGACATCAAAAATAAAGAAGAGATTCTAGCCCTGCTAGCAGCCTTATGGGAACCCAAAAAGCTAGCGATTGTGCATTGCCCAGGACACCAGAAGACAACCGACCCAGTTTCCCGGGGCAACAATTTGGCCGATCAGACTGCAAAAAACATAGCCCAGCCCCCAGTGCAATTACTGACCCTACAGCTGCCAGACCCTGGACCCCGGGAATTGCCCCCCAGCCCTGAGTATTCAGAAAGCGACATTCAATGGATGAGTAAACTTCTTATGACCCAAATCAAAGATGGCTGGTGGAGAGACTCCAAAAGCAGCATTATACTCCCAGATAAACTAGGATGGCAAGTTCTAGAGCGGATCCATCACAGCACCCACTTAGGTTCCCGGCGAATGTTGGACTTACTGAGACAGACTGGACTAAAAATCAGAAATGTCTCTGATAAGGTCGATCAAGTAGTCACTAAATGTACAGTGTGCTAACTCAACAACGTGAGTAGCAATCCTCAGACAACAGGGGTAAGACAAAGAGGGAGCACCTATAGACCGGGGACCTATTGGGAAGTAGATTTCACTGAGGTAAAACCAGGAAAATAAGGATATAAGTATTTGCTAGTTTTTGTAGATACCTTTTCAGGATGGACTGAAGCCTTTCCAACCAAGAATGAAACGGTGCAGATTGTAGCCAAAAAGATCCTAGAAGAAATCCTGCCCAGGTATGGTTTTCCAGTAATGATAGGGTCAGACAATGGACCTGCATTCGTCTCTAAGGTAAGTCAGGGACTGGCTTCCATACTTGGGGCTGATTGGAAATTACATTGTGCATACCGACCCCAAAGCTCAGGACAGGTAGAGAGAATGAACAGAACATTAAAAGAGACCCTAACCACATTGACCATGGAGACTGGCGCTAATTGGGTGGTCCTTCTCCCCTACGCTCTGTTCAGGGTGCGTAATTCCCCATACAAACTGGGACTCACACCCTATGAAATAATACATGGTAGACCACCCCCCATCATCCCTAACCTAAAAGATAACCTTGTCAAAGCTGAGGACGGTAATAGTCTTGAATTCTTGTTCTCCCTACAAGCCTTGCAGAGGGTCCATGAAGATGTATGGCCCAAATTAAAGGAACTGTATGAGACTGGACCCCCGCCTATTCCACATCAATTCCGTCCAGGGGATTGGGTCCTCATCAAACGTCATTGGCAGGGAACTCTGGAGCCCAGGTGGAAAGGACCCTTCCAGGTCATCCTGACAACGCCTACTGCCATCAAAGTGGACAGAATCGCCACCTGGATCCATTTCGCCCACGCCAAACCAGTGGACCCGTTCTCAGACCTCATCGGACCTTCAAAGACAACCTGGACTGTTGATCGGACTAAGGACAATCCTTTAAAATTGACCCTACGCCGCCAACGGACTGAGCCGTAACTATGGTACTTGCCCTCCTCTTGATGTTCTGCAAATTCTGTCTGTAAATCCAAACCCCCACAACCCCTATAATTTGACATGGGAAATTACTAACTTAGAGACTCATGAAATCTACAACAAAATCCTAGGAACTGCCCCATTAAATACCTGGTGGCCAGATTTATATTTTAATTTAGAAAAAATTAGTCCATTAGAAGAAATGGAAGGAGGTAAATGGAGGCAACTGCAAAGGAGGGTATCAATAAGTAGAAATGGATTTTATGCACGTCCGGGATTTAGGACGGGGGCGATGAGGCACACATGTGGAGGGTTTGAAACCCTCTATTGCGCAGCCTGGAGTTGTGTCACCTCCAATTATGGGGAATGGAAGTAGGAAGTAAATCCCAATTTATTGAAATGTCCTATGTCCGACCATGTATCCGCACCAGGTATGATGAAAACTGTAACCTTATTCGTGTAAGATTTACAGAGGAAGGAAAAAAGGACAGGCGATGGGTCTCAGGACTCACTTGGGGACTCTACTTATATCAATATCCCCTCTTTGGGACTGCCATTCAAATAAAATTAAAAGTCTCCCCTCTTGTACAACCAGTGGGGCCAAATCAGGTATTGAAAAAAAAAAAAAAAAACAGATAAGCTTATCCCCAGGCAGATCTCCACTACTCCCTCCAGCAGGACCCCCATCCTTACCCCAGGAGTAAAAGCACAAGCTGTCCAAGAAAATCAGAACCCAGAAGGCATAGACTCCCTATGGAAATTGCTAACAGCAGTGTATGAGGCCTTAAACCGATCGGACCCTGAGGCAACAAGGGCCTGCTGGCTATGTTATGATATAAAACCCCCCTTCTACGAAGCCATAGGTCTAGCTGCCCCTTTCTCACAATCAGGAGAAGAGTCGCCAGCAGCTTGCAAGTGGAATCGAAAGGGCCCCGGCCTCACATTGCAAGCGGTCACGGCAATGGGACTTGTATAGGAAAGGTCCCCTCTAGCCATATCCAGCTCTGTGCCCTGAATAATTACTCTATAGATGAATCTAAATGGATAATTCCAGCTCCTGACAGTTGGTGGATTTGTTCTAAGACAGGGCTCACCCCATGTGTTAGCAGAAATGTTTTTAATTCGTCAGCCAAATATTGTATCATGGTATTAGTATTTCCAAAGGTTATTTACCACCGAGAAAATGTTGTATATGATCTGTGGATAGAAGGGACGAAAGCAAGAGAGTCAATAAGAGCAAAACAGGAACCCTTTATGGCCATAACCTTGGCCACCTTATTTGGCCTCGGTACCATAGGGGCAGGAACAGGGATCTCATCACTAGCCATCCAGCACCGGGGGTTCAATAGCCTAAGGGAAGCCATTGATGAGAATATAGCCATACTTGACTCAATCTCGCACCTCAAAAAATCTCTGACCTCCCTTTCTGAAGTGGTCCTACAGAACCGAAGGGGGCTAGATCTAGTCTTCCTCCAACAGGGAGGTTTATGTGCCTTAAGAGAAGAATGTTGTTTTTATGCTAACCACACCGGAGTAGTCCAAGAGTCCATGGCTAAAGTTAGAGAAGGCCTGGCCAAACGGAAGCGTGAACGAGAATAACAACAAGGCTGGTTTGAGTCTTGGTTCAATCAGTCCCCATGGCTAGCCACCCTGCTTTCTGCTCTAGCTGGGCCCCTTATACTCCTCCTTCTCCTCCTCACCTTCAGGCCTTATATTATTAATAAACTAGTTGCCTTTATCAAAGACTGAGTTAACACGATCCAACTGATGGTCCTTAGGACCCAATACCAACCTATCATTACCGAAACATTTGAGTCAGACACACAAGATCCAAGATTGGCTCTTAAGGCACCAAAGAGAGGGGGGAATGAAAGGCTAAGAGAAAAATTACCAGGTGTACTCACAACTGCAAAGAAAAGACCTCCCACCCCTCCACCCCCGCCGTTCCAGGAACCAGCCAGGGCGTGCCCGGTTGTGGTCTGACCTAAAGGTGGGAACCAATCAAGTTCTGCTGAATGTTCAAATTTAAATGTCAACCAATAACAGCTCTGTAGCCGCGAAAAATCCCTAACTTGTTTGTGCTTGTCTATAAAAGAAGCTGTAAGATCCTCGCTCGGGACCTCTTAGCGTCACTGGTAACGAGTGCGCGGAGGTCCGGGTTCGAACCTGCAATAAACGACCCTTGCCGCTTGGCTTTGACTCTGGACTCTGGTGGTTTGTTCTTGGGGGTCTTTCGAATTTGGGCATATCACTGTGAAGCAAACAATGAAAAAGCAAAAATGAGACCTCTTTTGAAGGTAAAATGAAAAAATTACTCTTTTAAAAAGCAAGCAAGGAACATTCTTCTTCTAGTAATGATGTATAGATTGCCATAGATAAAACTGGCCACAGAAGGCAACCAGGAAAGCTGAATAAAACACCCTCACTGCCCCACCACCACCACTGCCAAACAAAAAACATGCTGAGGTTATCAAAGAGTATACAATGCACCATAATTTTCTGGAGCAAAAAAACAGTACAGTGCAGTTAGTCTTAACATTCGTAAGCTTTGACGTTCCATGGCATTTCCCCCCTTTGAGGTATTTGCTAATTTATAAGATTTGTGGGTCCAAAGCACTGAGAAAGTAAATATAAAATGACAGCCTAGGAGTCTGAAAAGCTTTGAAGAGCTAACAGTGCCTCATGAAATTGGAGAGCCAAAAATTAGAAATCAGGGCCAGCTGAAGAGGAAAAGTCCTGGTGATGCGGTTTGGAGTGATGGGGTCCCAAGACAACAGGATGGGCAAGGAAGAATTCTTGAGACGTCTTTGGTGCAAAAAAAAAAAAAAAAGTGATTTTATTAAAGCATGGGGACAGGACATGTGGTCAGAAAGCTGCACTGGGGTTATGAAGAGTGACTGATTATATGCTTGGGAGTTGGAGGTGGGGGCGTTAAATGCAAGGGAAAGTTTCCAAAAGGACTTTCATATGCTAAAGAAGACTCTTAAACTACTGGAGGCTACGGTTGAAGTGAAGTTACTTTTCCCTCTAGCAAAGCATTAACGTTAAGACAGTAGGGAGTTCCTGGAGGAACGTTTTACTCTGCCAGCCTCAAATGTTGGTCAATGGGCTGCTGCTTATAAAGACACTTACTTTTATCTACGCTTTTTGGGTTTTTTTGTTTTGTTTTGTTTTGCTTTTGTTCCCCACATCATCATGGAGGGGAAGGTGATGTTAGGGCTTCAGAAAATGTCTATGGTTTCCGGAGATTAGGCTATTGATAAGATTGCCTTTTTTTGTTGTTGTTGTAATTTACTAAGACATTTGTAAACTGACGGAGACTCCTGTCCAGCTTGACTGCGATCTCTATCAGTAAACCATTGGTTTTTCCATTTCCTTTGTTCTTGGGCAGCTGGGGAGTGTCTGAGGAATGACACACACATCCCACCTGGGGGAAGGGGTGTTGTTGCCTTGTGCTTTGCCCTCATCTTGCCTTTGGCTCCCTCATCACCAGTAAATACCTTAAAATTCCAATTAGTTCCCTAGAAGGGTTATACCTAAGAAGTAAGAATGGATGAGAAATAAATAAGCCTTTGTAAGGACAAAAACCCATCTTCAAAACATTTCAGTCCCTGAGGGAAATAAGGTGATCTGACTATTCAGCAGAAAGAAAAAACTGCTCTCAAGAGGACCTCAGAAAGAGCCTCAAATTATTGCCACAAGTTTTAACAGACAGGTAGTCCAGATGTTGGAATCGTTGGACACAGGCTTAAAAAAAGATTAATATATTCAGAAAAGTAGACGATGAGATTGAGAATTTAACCAGAGAAATTCTAACATTTATGAATTAAAATTAAGAATTCAATAGATGAGTGTAAGAACAGATGAAAATGATGAGGTTTTGGGGGGGTGATAGTGGGGTTCATAGGGTCCAGAGCTGATGGCCAAGAAAGAATTCTTGAAGCCGTCTTTGGTGCAAAAAGATGATTTTATTAAAGCAGGGGCAGGAAGAACTGCCCTGGGACCATGAGGAGAGACTGGTTTTATGGGGGGGGGGGGGGGGGGGAAGGGAGGTAGAGTCCAGGGGAAGTTTCCAGTGAGGTTTTCATACGCTAAAGAAGACTCCCAGGATACTGGAGGCCTGGCTATTGTCAAGTTAAGGTTGTTTTTCCCTCTAGCAAAGCATTAGCATTAAGACAGTAAGGGGTTTCAGAAGAAACATTTTACTCTGCCAGCCTCAAGTATTTATTTGTCAACGGGCTGCAGGTTATAAGGAAATTGAGTTCTATCTGCCATTTCCTCCTGCCTTTGTTTCCCACTTCACTATGGAAGGGTGATGGAAACTTAGGTCCTGCAGAACTATGATCCTTATCAGTTAACCATTTGTTTTTCCCCTTTTCTTTGTTCTTGGGCAGCCAGGAGTGCCCAAGGAATATCACACAAAACCCACCTGGTCGTGGAGGGAGGGGGGTGTTTGTGACCTGTCAGCTTGCCTTATGCTCCCTCATCAAGAAGGTGAAAGAGAAGATCAGTAAACTGGAAGACAGAACAAGATAAAGTATCTAGACTGCAGCAGAGAAGGAATAAAAGGATAAGAAAAATACTAAAAAGTGTATGAGACCTGTGAAACACAGTAAAAAGATCTAATATCTGAAAAAGGTTGAAGAGAGAGAATGGGGCTAAAGTTTTAATGGGCAAGATATTGGTCAAGACTATCCCAAGAGGGTCAGAAGTACTTAAACCACAGGTTTAAAGAAGGTCCACTGAACCTAAGCAGGATTAAAAAACAAAAACAAACAAACAAAAAACCCCAGGCATATGAGCAGCCAGTCACTAAACGTCAAAGACAGAGAAATCTTAAAAGCAACCAGAGGAACAAATGACAAATTATTTTTAAAAGAGGAAGAATAGGGGCACCTGGGTGGCTCAGTCGGTTGGGCGTCCGACTTCGGCTCAGGTCATGATCTCGCGGTCTGTGAGTTCGAGCCCCGCATCGGGCTCTGTGCTGACAGCTCGGAGCCTGGAGCCTGTTTCAGATTCTGTGTCCCTCTCTCTCTCTGACCCTCCCCCGTTCATGCTGTGTCTCTCTCTGTCTCAAAAATAAACAAATGTTAAAAAAAAAAAAAGGGAAGAATAAATTGGAGAGTGAATTCTTAATAAAAAACAACAACAACAACAACAAAACAAGACAAAAAAAACCAATGTATTAGGTTCCGGGACCCAGTTCCACCATCTGCACCGTCTGTGTGTGTGTGTGTGTGTGTGTGTGTGTGTGTGTGTGTGTGTGTGTGTGGTGGGACAGGGAAGGGGTTCCCACACACCACAAAGAATTCAACTCAATTCATCTCAGTTCTGACACTATCTTCCTGGACATAACATCAGATTGTACAGGTTAAAGGTTGCTTCAAAACTACTGCTTCCACCCTCCTAGTCAGATACCAGTCACAAACCCAAACTTCTACCAGTACTTCTGACTGGCTGTAAATCAGAGGTTCCCAAGATCCCCCTCGTTGGGTTCAATTAGTTTGCTAGAGCAGCTCACAGAACTCAGAGAAATCGTTTATTTACTAGATAACCAGTTTATTATGAAAGGACATACCTCAAGAGCAACCAGAAGGAAAAGACGCATGGAATAAGGGGAATGAGCTTCCATGCCTTCTTGAGGTAAACCACTCTCCCAGCATCGCCAAGTGTTCACCAACCCCACAGGCTCTACAAACCCTGTTCTTTTGGGGTGTTTATGGAGGCTTCGTTATATAGATTAAATCCTTGGCCATTGGCAATTACTTTGACCTCCAGCCCTCTGCCCCTCCGCAGTGGTCTGGGAACCCTCTAACGACTGGTTGGTTCTTCAGCTTAGCGCTGTATCATATGAAAATGTCTCCCAGAGCTAGGCCATTCAAGTTTGTAGGCTTCCTTTCAATCCAGTCAGGTTTCAAAAGCAGGAGTGGTCTCAGTAATAAATGGCTTCACCCTTCAACTTCCCATTTAGCAAGTCCAATTCATATTGTTTGAAGGGCAGATTTATATATATAATATTTATATAAATATATATAATGGGATACTACTTAGCCATAAAAATAGAATGAAATCTTGCCATTTGCAACAATATGGATGGATCTAGAGGGTATAATGCTAAGCAAAATAAGTCAGAGAAATACAAATACCGTATGATTTCACTCATGTGGAATTTAAGAAACAAAATGAATGAAAAAAAGATATTAAAAAGACCCAGATTCTTAAACATTGAGAACCAAATGGTGGTTGCCACAGGAGAGGCAGGTGGGCAGATGCTGAAATGGGTAAAGGGGATTAAGAGTACACTTATGGTGATGAGCACTAAGTAACACATAAAATTGTTGAATCATTATATTGTACACCTATAAATAATATAACGGTGTCTGTTAATTGTACTTGAATTAAATAAGTTTTTTTAAAAAGATATATAAAGTTTGAAAGTAAAATGGTAGTGTTTCAATTAGGGTTTATTCAATGAAGCAGAACCACTAGGAGAAAAAAGGAATAAGACTTCCATAGGAATTAAAATTTATACAGTTAATGTGGGAATTAAGGTAGAATTTTCTGAAAAGACGTTACCTCTCTGTCTTGTGGTGGCCTAAAGTAGGCTAGCAGGGCAGGCGTTTGGGAAGAAAAGCTGAATGTGAAGCTGGGGAAGATGAGGACAACATGGAATTCAAGCAGATAAACTAGAACCCTTGTTTGCATTTCTCCTCCAACTTTGAGCACAAGTGTGGCCTGGAGAAGCCAACATCCTTCACCCTGGAGTGACATACACACCTGATTCAGGACTTGGAGAAGCTGAAGGACGACGTGGAACAAAAACTACAAAAGCTTCAGTCCTGGCCATTGATCATACCAACAATGGAGTCAACAGATCAGTAACAATGTCTATAACTTTTGCTACATTTCTGCTTCCAAATTGCATGGAAAATTCTTTTGTTGCTAATCCAGAGCCAGTTTTGGTCATAGATCAGGTCCCTTGGTAACTTGGTGCTCACGGTCGAGTACTCAGCCTCTACTAGGGCCTTTAGAAAGCCAGAAACTATTTTTCCAAAAATGGCTTTCTCATCCTCTGGAGATGTGCAGAGGATGGGAAGCTTGTTCCGAAATCCTAAAGGTTTGTACTGTTATTGGCTTACAGAGAAGGAGTCTGCAAAAGATACCATGCAGTATGCTCATCTGTTACCATTGCATCAAACGCCACTGAATCTTTGTCATGTAACTCAAGCAGCATAGCAGCTTGCATAGCACCCAGGGCAAGCTACAAAGCATTTTTATTCTGGCCCCCACTGAAAACTGGCAAACTTTTGGGTTACTTGGTAAACAGGTATGAGGAGCATGCCCAAATTAGTTATATGTTGCCTCAGAAATCCAGAGATTTATGTGTGTGTGTGTGTGTGTGTGTGTGTGTGTGTGTGTGTGTGTGTGTGGTGCCCCTTTTCTAGTGCTGGGATGGACCAGATGCCACCTTGTCTATCCCTTTGGAAGAAGTATCTTGACAAACCCCTGATAACTGGAGCTGTATAAATTTCACCAAGGTGGCAGGTCCCTGAATGTTTGGGGAATTTATTCCCTACCCTCTGGCACACATACAGCTTACCAAGGTATCTGAATCAGATTCAATCAGACATTATCATCAATGCAATGGTCCAGTGTGATGTCCTATTCAATGGAGAGGTAATCAAGGTCACTACAGACTATATTATAATATAGGACTGGAGAATTGATAGTTTCTCTGAAGTAAGAAAGGGAAGATCTATTGTGAGCTCTGTGAACTAAAAAAATAAAACAAAACAACAGCAACAACAAAAACCCTGCTTCAGATGATCTTTATTCAAAGATACAGACGAAAAAGCATTTGCCTGATCAGTAGTTGCACTCCAGGTGCCAGAGGTTGTATCGATTTACTCCCGCAACAAAACCACATCTGGAACAACAGCTACAATTGGAGTCACCATCTGATTAAGATAATCTGTTGTCTTTTCCCAAGATCTATCTGTTGTCTGCACAAGCCAAATAAGTTGAATGGCAATGTAGCGCAAATCACTATCACTGCATCATTTGGTCACCCCATGCCTTACTTTCTATAAACACTCAATTATAGGTGTCTAAGAGTGATCATTTGAATGACTGTTCTGCTATTGCCTGCCATGTACCATCAGTGTTCCCTTTTCCTCTGGAAAACACAACCATTAATGTCTTTAAGCGTAATCCAATCAAAAAACCATTTCCAGATTTGCCAGAACTAATTTAGAATACCCATCCTTATAGTTCTATTCTCCTAGAACTACTTCTGGTACCAATTTCTGTGTCAATTAGGGGAGCAGAGCCATATTGAGTGATAAGGAATAAAGAATTTATTATAGGAATTAGGATGGGAACAACAACTGGGGAGCTGGTGAGGAATCCTATAGAAGACTGTTACCTCTGCATCTGGTAATGAGTGTGGGGTCACTGTAGGCCAGCAGAGTCAGTAATCAAGACCATCTGGACATTAAACAGCAAAGAGAAAGGACAAACTGGCAACTATGAGGACAAAGTGGAATCTGCACCTGTCTCTTACCATTTCCAATCTGATAATATCTTTGGCCTGTAGAAGAAGCTTACACCTGTCATTGTGGAGCTACAAATACATCTGGTCCAGGACTCAAAACTTAAGAGAGGAAATCCAGCAGCCCCTGGAGGCCTGGCCACTTCTCCACACTGCAGTGTGAACCAGCGGATCAGTGACAACTTCACAAGCTACAACGTACCTCATATTATACACCAGCTTTCAGAATGTAATGTCAGCTGCCTCACTTTCATTTTCCCAGCCTCACACAAATTTCTCTTTTTGCTAACCCAGAAGCATGCAGGGAAAGAAATTATGGGAAATATACTTCCAGTTTAGCTAAATAGAAACTTGACACAGATGGTCTGGAACCAGAGATGGTTGTTGAAGAAGGGAGACTCAAGGTGGTGAGACTACTTAACATATTTTAACAATTAGAATAAAAGTAATTGGAACATATAATTATTAGTAAATAAGAATATTAAAACTAGTGCACTCATAGAGAATATATTGTAAAGGAAATACCCAAAGGCTTGCTTGAGGAATGTGCAGAAAAAGGAGGAGCTAGAGAAAGTCTTCAATCTATTAATTAGACTGGAAGAATGATATAACCGGAGACCAAAATATGGAAGAAAGGAAGAGGGGACAATTATGAGATATTATATTTGCCAAGGTAGAGATGACCTCTAGGTATTTAAAAACATAGAATTAAATAAAGTTACAAGGTAAATAGCTCTGAGACGATTAATATGTTAATAACTTAAATTTTGTGACAAGTATATAAAATCATGATCTAACTTACAAGGAACATACACAAGGAGATGGTGTATCTATCTTTGGATAAAGATATAGATATGGACATATAGTTGAGTGTTAGATACCTCCTATATGTCCAATGACACTACCTTATCCTGAGAGTTTCATTAACTTTGCTTTAAGCCCCTATTCCCATCAAATGGAAATGCTGATGTACTCTCCAAGGTTTCTTCAAATTCCAGGGGGTTTACATTCTCATGGTCAGCTCTTGCTGTAATTTCTTGTTCCTTCTGAGCTCTTCATTTCACTCATGCCTCATATTCACCTGCTGTTCTCTTCTGTTGGTACATTCATGGAATACAGCTTGCTTTCCTTAATTTCCCCATATCTCCACCCACATAAGTAATTTTTGTGTGTAAAGATTAACCTTAAGTTCGGGATGACAGAGAAGAGATGTTTAGCAATATTTAATGGTCATCTGGCTATCCCTGCCCCCAGAAGTCTCTCTGTATGTGGTATTGCTCTGGAGGTCCCTCCTACCATTATGATGATCAGCTCTTTCTTCCCTTCATTCCCCTCCCATCCCCATTTTTTGCTCTATCTTCAAATTCCTTTTTATTTTGGGTTTGTGGAACAGTTTGGTTCTCTCTTTACCTATCTGTTTCCTTCCAGATTGTTATCTGGGGACCTCATGTTTTATTCCCAAACTAGTTGATCAAGGTATTTGACCAAGCAAAAAGCCATCTTCTCCCCTAAGGGTCAATGGAGCCACTATAATCAATTATGGTTTAAATAGCAAATATAAGGTAATGCATAGGTAGGTAGGTAGATAGATAGATAAGGAAAAAAGCCAGAAAGAAAGAGAGGAAGGGAAACAGGGAGAAAGAGCTGGTTATCTACTTATTCCTCTCACCTTTCCTCTCCTTCTTAAATATAGAATTTGTTGTTTCTTCCTTCCTGAAAATGTCAATACTGATAAACATAAATCATAAACCTTTAAAAATAAACCAAATAAGGGAACTTGCCCTAAAAACAAGTCTGCGAGTTGCAGGTGATTTACTTGAAATGGGGTAAAGGTCCATTTCACCATTGCCCAGTCTACAGAAAGACACAAAATGTCATGAAAGAATTTAAGAGTGAAATTCAGTTCTCAGGTTAAATCCCTGGATCTTGTATTTCAAAGCCTGGAAAAGTAAACAAATTACTATAGGAAACAGCTTCTTTTAGGTGAGCACTACTGAGGTTTGTAATGACAAATACAACATGTAGGTGTGGTGGGATGGAGGGAGTGGTTATCCTAGAATGGAATAAGTGTTATTGAGCATTTTTTCATATGTCTCTTAGCCATCTGAATGTCTTCTTTGCAAAAGTGTCTGCTCGTGTCTTCTGCCCATTTCTTCACTGGGTTATTTGGTTTTTGGGTGTTGGGTTTATTAAGTTCTTTGTAGATTTTGGATACTAACCCTTTATCTGATATGTCATTTGCAAATATCTTCTCCTATTCTATTTTATTTTTATTTTTGATTTGGTTATTTGTAGATTTAGATACTCAGACACATCCTTGAAAATCATTCAGTCCTAAATACAGTGTCTTGTCCTACCCTACCTACGACTTTTTTCTCTGTTACTTCCCACATACTCCTATAGTAATTAAGGAGCCACTTGTTTGCAGTCTATAGACACTCTACGCTTGCCCCTGTTTTGGTATAAATTATCATGCATTTTCTTTTTTTTTTTTTTTTTTTTAATTTTTTTAATGTTTATTTTTGAGACAGAGAGAGACAGACCATAAACAGGGGAGGGGCAGAGAGAGAGGGAGACACAGAATCTGAAACAGGCTCCAGGCTTTGAGCGGTCAGCACAGAGCCCGATGCGGGGCTCGAACTCACTGACCGTGAGATCATGACCTGAGCCGAAGTCGGACGTTTAACCGACCGAGCCACCCAGGCACCCCTATCATGCATTTTCACTACCTCTCTTCCTTTTCACTTACCTGTAATCTACTCCAGATTAAGACCCAGATACAGTTCCATCTAAGACCCAGATACAGTCCCATCTCTTTAAAGTAGCCTGCTCAGTTTAATACAGAGCACTCTACTAGTCTCATTACTGAATTCCTACAGTATTTTCAATTAGTCTCACACAGAAAATAATTTTTCCCTAGGCCTTGTTTTTCTTTTAGAGACCCTATAATGCTCCCCTCCCCCCCCCAACACAATCAGGGTCCATAATGTGGTGATCAATCTTAATTAATTGGTCAGTAGACTGATAACAGAATGATTAGCTTCTGAGACAATTTGACCATTCTCCAATATAGACTGAAGTTTAGCTTTGGACAACATGAAAGCAGTGGAATTTTCCAGTGAAATTCCATTTTTAACCAGTGTTTTTTTCAAGGAGTGACAGTTAAATTTTTAGATAGGAAGGATTCTAGAGAAATAAACAGAGAGCTATGCAAACTGTGAAATTCCACAAGTGTGTTGACATCTCTGTGCTTGGTAGAATGGGCCCTGATTAGACTTATTACCACCATTGTTCTGGAAAGTAACAGTTCTCCCTGTAGCATTGAAAACGGAAGAGGGGAGGTGCAGGAAGCATGATATAATGAAACAGTTCAAATGGAGGCTAAGGGATATAGTAAGTTCCCCTTCTGGTTTTGTCCATAACTTACCTGCTCTGTGACCATTAGCATGTGCCCAAATCTTGGAAGCCTGTTTTCCTCTTCTCTTAATAAAAACAGAGACATCCACTATCCTCTAAAAGCAAGCTCCCTATACATAATAGAAGATGCCTTTGACAATGGACTAGAAAGCCTCTCAGACTCTTAACAGTGGTCATTCCAAACAAAACAAAAAACAATCTAGGGTCAGGGAGAAGGAAATTAATTTAGTAGCATGAGTAAGTATAGCTAATGCTTCATGGAAAAATTAATATTTAAAATTACAGATTCAGAATTGTAAAATATAGATGCTCCGGGGCGCCTGGGTGGCTCAGTCGGTTGAGCATCCGACTTCGGCTCAGGTCACGATCTCGCGGTCCGTGAGTTCGAGCCCCGCGTCGGGCTCTGGGCTGATGGCTCAGAGCCTGGAGCCTGCTTCCGATTCTGTGTCTCCCTCTCTCTCTGCCCCTCCCCCGTTCATGCTCTGTCTCTCTCTGTCTCAAAAATAAATAAACGTAAAAAAAAAAAATTAAAAAAAAATTAAATATAGATGCTCCTACAGTTTCTACAAAAACTAGTTACATTTTTTTCTTTTCCAAGTGAGTCTTGAGAAAGCTTTTTACATTAGAGAGAGAGCAAAGCCTTGGCAGTGAGGAGAAATTCAAAGCTAGAAGTATGTAATGGCTTGGATGCAAGTCTCACTAGATTTGACTGCCATTTTCAGGTTTTGATACTTAATGGGGACCTGAATGTAATTATGCAATTTTTTGTATGTCTATATTCCCATGTATTACGTGGGAAAAATATTTTATGAAAGATTTAAAAGATTACAAAGTCAAATGTCTACAGGGACCAGAGAGTTAAAGGAAATGGATAAAATGAGCTATAGTAATAGGGTAATGAGTAAGTAATAGGGAGTGATGGGGAGTGTAGCACATTAGAGAGATCAGGCCCAGCTTAAACAAGCTAACTGGCATTAGGCAAGCCAATTTCTTGGCACAATAATATAATGTCATTTGCTTTTTCAAGTATATTTGATATGTGGATCTTTAGATTTGGGGTATTTAATTTAAAATTGTTGATCATTGTGCAGATCAAACAAAGCCTGTGTGTGGGTCACTATGTGAACTCTAACCTTAGAGTATACCATCAAAAGAGAACATTAAGAGAAGATCATACCTGATTCTGTCTTCAGTTCCTCATTTTAAACCATAGAAACCAAACTTCAAGAGACCACCTGGCCAGTAAACATTTTATGTTTTCAACAAATATGCCAAACATTATGCTAGAAACTGGAAACATTCAGTGAACAGGACAGACACAGTCTCTAATATCATGGAACTGTTCAGCTAGACCAAGGAACCTGCATCCCAGATAGTCAAGACCCTCAACAGCCAACTTGATTCCTTCCAAATCCATCCCCACCTCCCACAGTACAGAACCTGATGTTGTTACAGGCTGCATGAGGCACTCTCAGTCACTGGAGTGTTCAGATAATCAGAAATACCTGCAAAGGAAATTAAGCTGTGTTGCTGCCTCTTTCTTCACTACTTTATCAAGAAAGATATGAGTGAATGGTAGAAAAAATGTATTGAAATAATTGAAAAAGTTTTTGTTTTTTGGGTTTTTTTTTTTCGCTTTTTTTTTTTTAGTACTTGATCGAAATGGCATTCATAGTTTTTAGCTTACACGATAATTTCCTAATGTGATATGGCTTAGATGTCTTAAGTAAATCTTTGGGAAATGAAAATTCTTTTGGAAATAAGGATTGTGTTAGCACTTGTTGAGTAGTTGATGAGAGAGCAGAGCAACTAACACCATACTGGTACTCATATGGTCTTGATCCCTTTCCACTTAAATTAACTTTTGCTCATGCTGTTCTCTCTCTTCCTCTCTGGAATGTCTTTCTGCATGTTTAAATCCTGCCTATCCTTCAAGTTCTAGCTCAGTGGTGTCTCTTCAGTAAAGTGGGTTATCTCTTTCTCTGCTAAATCCTCATTCATGTTTATTTCTTATTCCAGTAACGTAATGAGTTTCTTAAAGGCATAAATAAGTGATTTTTTTTTTGCCTCAAATTATTGAGTACTTTCTCCTGTTGTTTAGAATAATTGTATAATCTTAAATTTTGTGTTCACTTATAAATCTGTTCTGCTGGAGTTCTGCTAGGGAAATGACATAAATACAATAAAAATTATGTTAAGTCCCCTATAGCACTATTAAGGGCATACACAATATCCCCCTCTCATAGGTTGGAATGAAAACAAAATCTGTTTGGAGTGGGGAAATAGAAAGGGCCAGGAGAGGAGATCACTGTTTCAGATCTATATGGGAAAAATGTTTGTTTGTTTAATGTTTATTTATTTATTTACTTAGAAACACACGGAGAGAAAGAGAGAGAGAGAGAGAGAGAGAGAGAGAGAGAGAGAGAGAGAATCCCAAGCAGGCTCAGTGCTGTCAGCACAGGGTCCAACACAGGACTCAATCCCATGAACCATGAGATCATGACCTGAGCTGAAACCAAGAGTTGGTTGCTCAACCTACTGAGCCACCCAGGCACCAGGAAAAAAAAAAATTTTGTATGTGGTAGGGTAGAGAAAATTAAATAATAATTTAATATTAAATATTAACTAAATATTAGTTACTTCAGTTTAGGCAATTCCAGACATAAGTCATTTACTCTTTTTGTTGCAGAAGATCTTCCTTTTGCTTCTCAGCGCTTTTATGTCATTATTCCATCTTCTCTTTCCTTGTAAAAATTTGCAGAACTAGGTTTGTATTAGGGTCCTATTCTAGGTAAGCAGAATATTTGGAGAAAGAGAGAAACTACTGCCCTATTCATTCATACCTACTCATGTCACAATACGCCCATTCCTTCATAACAGCAGAGCAAGTATTGCATGAAGAAAGGACAGAAAACAGAGCACGAAGGGTGGGGAAGGGAACTTTTGGAAAGAAGCTGTTGGAATAACAAAACATCATAGGACATATAAGCACTATATAATTTGTGAAACACAGCTCATGGCCCTATTTCTCCTAGAAAATGTAAAAATTGGATTTTTTAAAAATAGGCAAAACTAAGGTCAAAGAAAAATTATGAGCACGATCTTGCAGAGAAACCTGGACTAGTTCTGAGGTTAAATTAATACAAGGGAAGAGATGGCCAGTATCAATATGTAACTTCACAGGTATGTGACAGAATAAAAGACTAATATAAGACCAAAAAATGAGGAACTTCTAGCAGCTGAGAGAACTATGGCTATTCATTTGAAGGGATATCTGGGGTTCCCTGGGAAACTTTGACCATGAAGTTCTGTTGGAGTCGGAAAGAGAACTAGGCTTAAAGACAGAGCCAATGGACAGGCCTGGGGAATATGGGGGATCTGGCACCTAGACACAACTGCAGACACAACACAATTTTTCAGGAGAGCTCTAGAATATAGCTAGATTTTCTAGAGGCACTGAGCTTTATTTGAAAGATTGTTTGCCTGATGATCCCTCAGGAACCTTGCATTCTTATCTTAGCTCCTGTGTACCTGCGATCACAGATGACTCTCTGTTCCCTATGAAAACTGGCTAATGACCTAAATCCAACCTCAATTTTGAATAAAGCATTTGTAGAAAGAAATGGATTTTGGTCTCTCTCCTAGACTCTTCCTCTACCCCCATTCTCATATTCCTCACCTCTGGATTGGCTAAAATGTACTCTGGTGTAATAATTATTTCCATTTAGTAGGCATCTGTTATGCATCAGGTATTGGTGGGAGATATCCTACTTATCTTATTTCATATTTTTTCATCAACCCTACAAACTTGAAGAAGCAGAGGCTCAGAAAAGTTCATGGAATTGCTCAAGACTGGTTAGTAAATGGCAAAGATAGAATTTGACCCCAGACATGTTCAGTTCCAAAGCCTGCCATAAGCTTGAGAAAGGAGTAGGAGATCATATACCCTAAATAATTAAAACTATCACCTTAGCTGGCTAATCCTCAGCTGTACCAATAACAAGTCACAAATAGTGGTCAGGCAGCTGGTTTCTAAACACTGCATGGGAGTTTCAAATGAAATACTGTTGTTATGCAGATTGCCTGGCTTAGGAACAAAAAGCAAACAAAATCCAAAGCTTTAGCAACGACTTTGAAGATAAAAAGCTTTTAAAAAGGGGCACATGATTGTTTAAAAATGCTATTGAATGAGTTTCTAAGGATGGTCATTGTTATTTTTTAAAAGAAAAACTTTGTGTTCTTTTAAGAAGCATGAGACTGATAGCAATTTCAAGAGGGTTGATAGGAGTCTGGTTCCACTAACTTTCCCAAAATGTGAGCAGCAATGTCATAGGAAGCCCAGGTTAAGAGCTCTCCTAGAAAAGGCTGTTCGTTTGTTTGTTCATTTACTCATTGAATATTCTTTTACATTTTTAAATTATTTTTAAATTTTTATTCATTTACTTTGAGAGAGAGAGAGAGGACAGAGGAGGAGCAGAGAGAGAGAATCCCAAGCAGGTTCCTCACTGTCAGTGCAGAGCTTGATGTGGGGCTCAAACTCATAAACTGTGAGATCATGACCTGAGCCAAAATCAGGAGTTGGATGCCAACCAACTGAGCCACTCAGGCACCCATCTTTTTCATTTCTAAAATGTTGAAATACACAGAGGAGTGTATAAAACACATGTAATGACTTTTAAGAATGCTTATAAATCAAGGACCCAAGTAATACAAGGAATATAACATTACCAGTTCATGCCCTCTGAGTGCCTTGTCCCATCATGTTTCACTGAAAAGGTACCTTTTGAGTAATGACCCATAGGAGGTGAAGGAGAGAGCTATGTATTTCTAAGGCAAGAGCATTCTAGGCAGAGGGAGAGAACCTTTAAAGGCTCTGAGGCAGCAGCAACTCTGGTGTGTTCAAGGACAGTGGGAGTCCAGTTGCACTGGAATAAAGATAGTGAGAAAGAGCATCATGAAATGAAGCCAGAGACAAAGTGGGGAGCTCAATTATGTGGGGCCCGATCATGTGAGCCTTGTAGGTCTATTGGGACTTTGTGTTTTATTCTGACTGATATAGGAGCAATTGGAGAGTTTTGAGCAGAGAAGCGTCATCAACTGATTTACCTTTTAAACCAATCAGTCTGGCTGAGGGAAGAAGCAGAAAGACATTTTAGAAAGCTTATCGCAACAATCCAAGCAAAAGATGATGTTGGTTTAGCTTAGGGTGGTGGTAATGGAAGTGGCGAGAAGTGTCAAAATATCTATGTAGTCTGAACAGGATGTGCTTACGTTTCTATTATCACTTACATATGCTTAAATATGTTCACTTCTATGTGCTTACACGTCTCAGTTTCTATGCTTTCTATGCCTTCTTGCATCATAGATATGTGATCACTTTCCTTCTTCCTTGAGAATTTCCTTCTGTGAAAGTCTGTTGGCAAACATTTTTTTCTTCTTTTCTGAAAATAAACTAATTTCTCCCTTATCTTGGTTGTCAAGCATTTTCTCTGCATGTTGAAGATATCATTCCACTCTCCTATAGCTTCCATGGTCTCTGGTAGTCAAAATGTGCCTCCTTTGACTTTGATGAATGTGCCTCCTATTCATCTTTTTCTCTCTGACCTTAAATCTCTCAGTGGTCTTTGTTGTCGGGCAGTGTCTCTATGGTATGACTAGATATGAATTTCTTTGTATTTATCCTGCTTGGGATTCCTTAAGATTCCAATATCCATGAATCAGTGTCCTTTTTCGGTTGTAGAAAACGCCAGCCATTATCTCTTCAAATCTTGCCCCAGTCTCTTCCTTTTTGTCCTCTTTCTGCACCTCTAGTTATATGTAGGTTACACTTCCTACTTCATCTTCTCTGCCCCATAGTTGCTCGTTCATACTCTTCCTCTCTTTTGTGTGTGCTACATATTGAAATGTTTTGTTTGACCTCTTTTCCAGTTTACAGTGACTTTGTTCAGATGTATCTAATCTGCTGATAAATCCATTTATTAAGTTGTTTATTGCAATAATTAGATTTATCAGTTCTGAAGGTGCTCTCTCGTTGTTCAAATCTCTTACATCATATTGTATTGTATTGTATTGTATTGTATTGTATTGTATTGTATTGTATTGTATTGTATTTTTTTAGATGATTTGAATGTTTAATGGCATCAAACTATGAGAGCTGGTTGTATTCTTCAGTCACAATAGAAATGCCCTTGACTGTCTGCAAAACTCCATAACTTTAGACCCCTTCTGTCTTGGACTGGGCTTGGCCTGGCATACCTCATGGTTTCTTCTATGACACATTTTTCCCGTGTTCCCACCTCGCTAATAGATGCTTGCTTCCTCAAACTTGTTTAATGCATATTAATACTATGTAAGTAGCACTTTATATACTGTTTCATGAAGCCTAGGATCTCTCTCTTGTCATCCAGTTTGTGCTGGCTTTTATGGTTTGACTCTAAGAGATCTATCATATTTCCCTACTTATCTATCCATGGGCAGAGGTAGGTGAACAGGGCAGAGGGTGCATCATAGCCCCTCTTACAAATAACAGTTACAGTAAACTTGAACTCTTCCCTTGCCCTGTTCAACATAGGAACATTTCTAGGTTGTCAATGGCCATATCAAAAAGCCATACCTGGAATTAAACACAATATTTCTGGTATGGTTTGATGGACTTGCAGAAACTACAATCTGTCCACTCATTTTTCTCAGGCATTATATTCTAGTAACGTACCCTAGGATAGAATTTGTTTTCTCAGCAGCAAAATTGCGTTGTTGATTTCTCTTGAGCTTCAAATTAACTCTCTTAAATTATCTTTCATTTATGCTTATAACTTGTTTTATTTTTTATTTTTTAAATTTACATCCAAATTAGTTAGCATATAGTGCAACAGTGATTTCAGGAGTAGATTCCTTAGTGCCCCTTACCCATTTAGCCCATCCCTCCTCTCACCACCCCTCCAGTAACCTTTAGTTTGTTCTCCATATTTATGAGTCTCTTGTATTTTGTCCCCCTCCCTGTTTTTATATGATTTTTGTTTCCCTTCCCTTATGTTCATCTGTTTTGTCTCTTAAAGTCCTTATATGAGTGAGGTCATATGATTTTTGTCTTTCTCTGACTGACCAATTTCACTTAGCATAATACCCTCCAGTTCCATCCATGTAGTTGCAAATGGCAAGATTTCATTCTTTTTGATTGCCGAGTAATACTCCACTGTGTATATAGACCACCTCTTCTTTATCCATTCATCCATTGATGGCCATTTGGGCTCTTTCCATACTTTGGCTATTGTCGATAGTGCTGCTATAAACATTGGGGTGCATGTGTCCCTTCAAAATAGCACACCTGTATCCCTTGGATAAATGCCTAGTAGTGCAATTGCTGGGTTGTAGGGCAGTTCTATTTTTCGTTTTTTGAGGAACCTCCATACTGTTTTCCAGAGTGGTTGCATCAGCTTGCATTCCCAATATATCATACTTTATATTGCTTATTTCCTGAGAATATTCTCAAGCTTGTGTTTGATTTGATTTATTGGATTTTTTATTATTTTATAGAGATAGCGAGAGAGCACATGAGCAGGAGAGAGGGGCAGAGGGAGAGAGAAAGAGAGACTCCCAAGCAGGCTCCACACTCTCAGCATGGAACCTAACACAGGGCCCAGTCCCACCACCCTAGGATCATGACCTAAACTGAAATCAAGATTCAGACACTCAACTGATTGAGCCACCCAGGGGCCTCTGATTTATTTTAAATCACGAGTCTTCTTATTTCATCACTTGAAATTTTAAGAACTCCATTTCTGTTGAATTTTACTATGAAGAATTATTTCCTTGGGTATTTTTGGGGTTTTGACTGTGTTCATGACCCTTACAAAAGTATTTGTGGGAATTTTCAGAGAGAATTCTTTCAGAGAGGACTTGAAGAGAGGAGCATGAAGCATTGAGTCTGGAACCTTTTTAAAATAAATCCTGTTTCATATTTTTGAGGACTCCCCTAGATAATGTTTTTAATTAGTAGACTTTATTTTTTACAGCATTTTGAAGTTCACAGCAAAACTGAGTAAGTACAGAGTTCCCAACATATCTCCTCTCCCACCACACGCAACCTCCCGACTATCTACATCCTGCACCTGTGTGGTACATTTGTTATCCCTCCTTAGTGAATTTAAATTTAGCTTGTAGATTGTCATAATGGCCAGCTTTTGTTTATAACTTTTTAGGGACATTTTCCCCATCTTTGTTCAGCACCAAAGCAACTTTCTTTGAAGTGTCCTCTGATTAAAGTCCCCGTCTGGCAGGTTCTGAGTATGGCTTCTGTTCCTGTACCAGTGAGGCTGTGCAAACTGAAGTTTAAGTTTGCCAGGTTCAGCAAACGCTCTCAGTGTTTTCTCAGAAGAAAAGTGATTTCTTCTTATAAGGAAAGCCTTTTTTTTTTTTTTTAATTTACGTTTTAGTTAGCTACAGTGTAGTATTGGTTTCAGGAGTAGAATTCAGTGATTCATTACTTACATCCAACATCCAGGGCTCATCACAAGTGCCCTCCTTAGTGCCCATTACCCATCTAGCTCATCTCCCACCTACTTCTTTCCAGCAACCCATAGTTTTTTCTTGTAGTTTGCTTCCTAGTAGGAAAAACTTCTATGTTTTATCTTATGGATAGAATTTGGCCTGAAAAATCCCCACAATCTTGCAAGGTCTTCAGTGCAATTAATAAAGCTTGACAAATATTTTCTTCGGTCTTCATAGTTGTTTTCAGTTGGATACCTGACCAAACATTTGATCAGAAACGGAAGTCCATTCATTTTTTCTCTCAATCAACAAACAATATTTGAACATCTATGAACATCTACTACCATGCTGGATATTTGAGGGAGGCAGTTAATGCCTTGTATGTTATTCCCGTCCTTGACGAGCTTGCAATCAAGTACAGGGGGAAGTGCGTAAAGACTACTTAAGGTAAAATTTTGCTGAATGGTTGAGGAGTTCAGTATTGTGTATAATGCAGTATCCCTGTGCTTTCCTCAAATGCAGTTGGAGTAATTAAGAACTCAGCACTGTAGCAAGAGACCTGTGAATCATTACTCTCTATACCAACACCCCCCCCCCTTTTTTTTTTCCTGGAGACAACAGAGCTCCGCTAGAAGGGGACTCAGGAACAACTGGGTGGACTGAAGAACAGAACTGGGGTGGATATGGGGGCTCTAAGGATATTACCACTGGCTTAAATTCTGATTTGTTGGGGCCATTAAAATGCTGATATGCTCTGTTCTCTCCTGTCATCTGAACCTGCTTCTCTTTTGTGAACCCTGAGTATACCCTTCTGGGGGGACCTGCTATCACCAAAATTGTAAAGGAGATCTTATAGATGTCACTTCCAGTACTAATCATAACAATGGGTATCACTCATGGGGTCATTCTTTTACAGATCATATGAGCATAAAATAGTTCTATGAACATTGAAAAACCCACAGAGTACCTGCACCTGCAATAAGATTTAGAGTTCACTTGACACATTTAGGTATACTTTCTTTTCTTTTCTCTTTTCTTTTCTCTTCTCTTCTCTTCTTCCTTCCTTCCTTCCTTCCTTCCCTCCCTCCTTCCTTCCTTCCTTCCTTCCTTCCTTCCTTCCTTCCTTCCTTCCTTCCTTCCTTCTTCTCTAGAGAGCACATGTGCATGTGTGTCCAGGGGGAAGGAGGACAGAGGGAGAGAGAGAGAGAGAGAGAGAGAGAGAGAGAGAGAATCTTAAGTCTCAAGCAGGCTCCACACCCAGTGCAGAGCATACTGCTGGACTCCATCTCACGACTGTGAGATTATGACCTGAGCCAAAATCAAGAGTTGGACACTTAACCGACTGGCCACACAGGCGCTCCTATTTTCTTAATCCCAGGAAAATGCTTAATGCATTTTCGTGATTAGGACATTCGATTTTATTTATATAGCATAGAAAAAATCCAACAAATCAACTTTAAACAGTGACATATTTGATACCATATCTTTATTTACATAGCATTCTGGGAACGGCAGATCTGAAAGGCAAATCAAGGTTAATGTTCTGGCAATCAGTTAAAGTTAATTGATGGAGACATTTCAGAGTAAAATAAAATTATCTTGACAGCTTTTCATTAGGATAACAACCTGACAGTCAAGGACTACCTAATTTTTTTCTCTAATCACGACAAATTATTATTAATAGCAGCTTACACATGTATTACATCTTGAGAGACAGATCCCTGCAGACTTTAGAGCATCGATTGTGAAGTGTCCTCCTCGCATTAGCTAGATTCTGGACATTCCTAAAGTAATGATATAAGAGTAGTTTATTCCAAATAAAGTTCAAAAAGTGTTGAACTTCTTAAATTTAGACCATAAGGCAAAGATCTAAAAATATGAGGAGTGTTAAAAAGTAATGTTCCAGAAACTTTCACCAAATAATTGTAGCCCACATGAGTAATTTTTCTTTTTGAAAGAATGACTCACTGATCAGAAAATTTTGCTTTACTCACAGAATATACATTGCATACTTGATGTGAATAAATGGCTTTGGAATGGGTCACAAAGTCATAAGATGAAGGGGAGGAAGGAAACTCTTTTCATTTGGACACATTTTCTGGGATAGACATGGGAGTAGATCCCCAACTTTCTGTTCAGAATTTGATGGCGTTCATTCCCCTAAGCCTTGAGATCATGCGTTTGTGTATTGATGAGTGCTGAAAGAAAGGGGAGAACATGGAAGATAAAATCCTGGGTGGCAGCTGGAGAAGCGTCATCTGTATGTCCACCTGAGAATTCAAGAAACCTCTAGAAGAGTAGTTTGCAGAGAAGAGCCTGGTGAGAGGCCATCCAGGTAAAGTGAAACTGAACACAAAGTTGGGAATTCTTGAGAAAAGGCAAACAGGCCTGCCCCTAACATTTATGTGGCCTGGGAATTTGTAAGTTATAAATCAGTTGACAAACGGTTAAACTTGTTTTCTCTTCCTATCTTGAAATGGTACCATGATAGGGGCAGGGCAGGGCATCTCAAAATATGCCATTTGGGAATGCTGATTATTTTGAATTAAAGTTACTTAAGAAATGGCCAGTGCAATAAGGACACTCTGACCCTCCTCTGTCCCCCTGAAAGCAGAAAATAAATTTCCCATGTGAAGGCTACCCTCCTTGCACCTGGAGGGCAAAAGGCATCAGAGATGGGAATTCAGGGTCAAGAAAGCTGTATAAACAAACCTTGTTACTGCTTCATTAACCTGCTACTCCAAGCCCAAACTTCTTTGTCTTGTCAGTTCCTCACAAATTTATTGTTTCTTTGTCTAAAAGGTATAAAAGCTGCCTGCTGTGGTCACTTCCTTGAGTCTCCTAATTTTATGAGTTCCCATATGTATGAAATTAAATTTCTTTTTCTCCTCTTAATCAACCTTAGATCAATTTAATTACTAGATCAGCCAAAGAGCCTAGAAGAGAAATTCACATCAATTAAATTTAAAGGCGGGGCGCCTGGGTGGCGCAGTCGGTTAAGCGTCCGACTTCAGCCAGGTCACGATCTCGCGGTCTGTGAGTTCGAGCCCCGCGTCAGGCTCTGGGCTGATGGCTCGGAGCCTGGAGCCTGTTTCAGATTCTGTGTCTCCCTCTCTCTCTGCCCCTCCCCCGTTCATGCTCTGTCTCTCTCTGTCCCAAAAAAAATAAATAAAAAACGTTGAAAAAAAAAATTAAATTTAAAGGCAAAACATATACTATAGCTAATAAATACCACATTTTAAATAAAAAGAAATGAAGCTGAAATTTTAAAATATTTTAAAATATTCTATTTTACTAAATATTCTTATGAAAGTATTTGCAACCATATTGTTCATCTTCCAGCTATTTGCCAATGCAAAGAAACAGTATCCTGCTTCTTGATGTTATGCCTAGATGTACAGATCTAAGGGAACAATGTATTGTTTAATATTGCAAAGGATTCCTCAGCCAACTACAACTGTTGTGAATATTGCTCCTATCTGTGAATATTTCCGGAATCATGAATTGAAAGACAAGGAAGAGCAAGAAAAAAAGATGTTCAGCACTACTGGGAAATGATGCTTTATTCTGAAGGAATGTATTGCTATCTGAATCTCAGGATACCTGAGTGGAAGGATTTGACAAATTAATTTGTCTTAAAAATTTTTTTGACAAAGGGTTTAAGAATTGCAGAATCATTGAATCTGGCTTTTTAGAAGCCGCTGGGAAATACACACATGTTGCATAAAGAACTTTCACAGACGACCTGTGGGGTCAGGGACAAGTGAAACACGAGGGCACCCAGGAAGAAAGCCTTAGGAGGGCTTGTCCCCTAAAGGTTTGAGTGATAAGGGGCGGTAGATGAGAGCAGAGGTGGGGAAAAAGAGTTATTTGGAGGTGCAACTCTTTTGTGAGGTTTCCACACCAATAAACTTTGAAATAGAATTGTAATTGTTCCCATGGCCCTCTCCAGATTGGAAGTGTATGGTATGTTTCATGGAGTGTTTTTTCCTCATCGATATCTGTCAAGGATTCTTCCAATAACCTGAAACTCTCTTAGAATCTATTAGGAAGCAGTTTCAGAAAAGCTCTCCAGAGCCCACTTCAGCTCCTACAATAAGGTAAGGTAAAAGGAATGGAAACTAACTACCTCAATGATAGGGTCAGCTTTGAAAGTAATTGTTACATCTGGCTCCTGTTTTCTTGTAGATTTTTGTTGTTGTCTCTTTGTTCTTGGCAAGAGGACAGAGGTTAAAGCTGTGACAAAGAATAGCACACATCTACATGACAATGAAAAACTGGGCTTTTATTGACTATTTTTTCATTTCTAAAGACATCAGTCCACAATGTTATGCCCATTTTTAATGACTTCAATTTTTCGGGGCCTGTGACTTTACATCCTAAAAACCAGGAAATTTATACTTAAAAATGACAATACTAAAAATTTAAAGGACAGGAGAGTTGCTATGGAAGTTATTCTGTGTATATATGATAGGTGCATTTCTCGATTTGAAATGTGAAGTGGTCTCAGAAGAAATACAACTTTATACTGCAATAATAGTATAAAAAATACCACTAACCTATGTGAGGACATTATTTGTTGAAGAAACATTCTCATTTATCCAACAATGAGAATATAATCATTTATATTAGAAGTATGGTCAGAAACTGAATTAAAAAGCTGGAAATTCCAGTTGGTGCGCAGCTGGCTTAGTAGGTTAAGCATCCGACTTCGGCTCAGGTCATGATCTCATGGTTCGTGAATTCAAGCCCCTCGACCAGCTCTCTGCCCCTCCCCTGCTCATACTCTGTCTCTCTCAAAAGCAAATAAACATTAAAAAAAAAAAAAGCTGAAAATTCCCATCCTGTTATTTGCATTTTATCAGCTGGTACATAGGCATCAAGTTTGAGAGACAACGAGCACACATCCCCTTTCAGGCCAGGAGGGGGGCTGGTTCACTGACAAATAAGCAACAGTGTAGTGATGGTGTATATGGCAAAATTTCAGGATCTCCTGAGCAAATACACGGTCTCTAACGGGTTTTTTAGACAAACTTGAATGACATCTGCTATGTTGAAAGGATTGGGCACAGGGAAAAGTGTTTTGAACACAAATGTTCCCTGATACAAGCTGAGTTTAGGTAGACACTAGAATTCCCACAGCACTGAGAAAGAAGCCAGAGGGGTTAAAAAAAAAAAGGCAGGTGATCCTGTTGGAAGGACAGGGGTGTTGTTTTAGTTCTTTGTTTAATAACTTTTCATTGAAACTGGTTCCTAGACCCATGGCAGGCTTCTTGGAGGCCTTGGACTTGTTTAAAATGTGTTTGCTGGAGTTATCAGATTCAAGAGACTCTGACTTATTAGGCCCACGCCTTTATTATTCAGCAACAGTCATGGAATTAAGTATAAAAGAAACAAAGTCCCAGCTTGACTGTGACTGAACTGTGAAAACATTTTAGGGGAAATTAAAATTGTAGCTGTACCCAAGGAGATGCCCACAAATAACACTACTTTTTTTTAATTAAAATAAGGTTTTAAGTAACCTCTACACCCAACGTGGGGCTTGAACTCATAACCCTGAGAACAAGAGTTGCATGCTCCATCAACTGTACCAGGTAGGCCTCCCAAGATTATTTTTCATTGTAACTCAATGCACAGATTAGGATCACTATTTGTATCACTATTTTATGTTATCGTCTGCACTGAGTTTATGGTTTTCTGCCAAACACTGAAATAGGTAGATTAATTTTTTCCTGGGACAGTAGGTGTCATTTAGCATGCTATTGTTGCTGTGCCTTTAATGACACCCTAAAGACTTGAAAGAGTTAATGTTCCTCCCTTAGTATCAGAAAGTAACTTAAGGCTCCACAAAAATTTAGATTCTCATTATTATAATTAGAGATAATGAGGATAAATTGCAGAGATAATTGGTGCACAGCGACTGCTAAAGGACAACAAGTGTGGACAACACGCTGTTTGGCAGGACTACATGTTAATACGTGGGGAGCAGCTGACGGGCTCTGAATGCTTTAATTCCTAAATCTGTTCTGTTTCAGGTTTCTACAGTGCCCATCACCTGGGCCCTATTCTTCATGACTATGTGCTCCACACTGGCTGAGTCAAAATTGTTTTGTTATAAGCTATTCATATCAC
Organism: Neofelis nebulosa; assembly: GCF_028018385.1. Lineage (NCBI taxonomy): Eukaryota > Metazoa > Chordata > Mammalia > Carnivora > Felidae > Neofelis > Neofelis nebulosa. The sequence continues at coordinate 33,965,771 of NC_080782.1, read as the reverse complement.
CTTAGAGAGGCTGGCTCATATGATGACCCTCAATTTTCCTATAAGCCACTGAACATGAAAACACAGCTTAGAGTAAATTAGTTCCTAAGAGGAGAGTATGGCGCCATGAAACTCTTGTTGCATATTCTCCCCTAAGTGCTGAACTAGGAAGCAATTTTTAAATTTTTTTACTCCCTCTGTCAGGACTATCTCAAGGTAAGCACACTTGCCATGGATCAGTGGTTGGGAGGAGGGTAGGGTGCTGTGTGGGGGCTGGCTTGGGCTTTCAGCTAAAAAGACCATGACTTAAAAAGGCAGTTGGCTTGAGAGGAAAGAGAAGGTAGCACTAAAAAAGACCTCGAGGTGACAGGGTGTCAATTGCCCACACACCCTCTGATCTCCAAGATACAGTAATGGAGACTGTTTCCTTCTCTAGTCATGTAACATATCTTCCCTTATCTTTCTAAGATTTTCCTTTAACTGTAGGGCTACCTTTGGTGTTCATGTTACTCTGATTTAACTTGAGTAAATGCACGAAGGGAGAGGAACACGCATGTGTGATATGCCTATCTCCTTGCAATTGTACCTGCCCACCCGTACCGCTTTACTTCAAGACTATGATCCGCCAAGCATTTTACCTTCTCAAAGAGCCAGTCTAGAATGTGATATTACCATTTCTTCTTTAAATATTTTGTCACTCACCATTCAGATGCCAACATCTAAATTTCTGGCATTTTAGCAGCTAGTGTGTCCCTTTTACATTTCAACAAATGCACGTGGTTAAAGCTGTCTTTGATGAAAACCAGAGGAGCAGTGTTTAATCCTCTACGCTCTACGCTTCCCCAGATGATCTTGAAGATGATTTCAGTTTCAGTTTTCCCAGTTGTCAAATGAGGACAGTTGTATTTGTAAGGATTACTTGAGATGATAGGCCGAGAAGTGCTAAGTGCTAGATGAACAATATTATAAAAATTTAGCTCCAATTGGCATGGAAGAAGGGGATGCCTCTGCGTTGGAGAAATATGTTTGGAACTTCATAAAGAGTGAAGTAGAACTGTAGAAAATATTTTATGTATGTTTGTATGTATGTATGTATTTAAAGTGTCTTTAATCAATTTTATGAATAATAGTAAAAGGACAGCTTCTAGGTAACGAACACCAGTGATTTAGGGCCCAGGGTCATATTCATTATTGAGTAAAGTAATCCAAACCTTAGGTTAAAATATGCCATGAACAACTCTGTGTGTGTGTGTGTGTGTGTGTGTGAGAGAGAGAGAGAGAGAGAGAGAGAGAGAGAGAGAGAGAGAGAGATTGTCAAAAATAAATACCAATTTCTTTAAACTTTATTTTTTTACTTAAAGCATAAGGCATTTTCCACATGTCAGTTTACATTATCATTTGGCCATGTGAACTTTCTCCTATCCTGAGCGTCATAGTATTTACAGCCCACATCCTTTATGGGCTGTGGGCTTGTGGGAAGTCCATCTCACTGTTTCCTGACACATGCAGGAGGCATAATTGAAGTCTAAACTGCTGAATAGTGCTTTTCTTTTGTTGAGGTTAACTAGACAATGAGAAATGAAGGTTATGAGTTCTTGATCTGCCCTGCCTTGGTTTCCTTGGAAGAACCACAAGATACTTCATGACCTTAGACAATTTACTCCAGATCGTGAAAGTGGCATATTTATCTCTATCATGACTGCTAGGGAACAGGATTTTAATAGTGTTATATCCACAAATCATGTATGTCCAAGAATTTGGTCCCATTGGTAGTTCTATTACTAGCATGAAGAAACAATGGGCACTCGTTAGTCACTGAGACAGCTACCACCTCGACCATGCCAACGATCTGCAATTGGTTGGAAATTGTCATGTGACTTGCCATGGGGAACTCTGGCATCTCTTCTCCTCCAAGCCATTAGTGGGGTGGTTCTTAACCAGGAATGATTTAACCCTCTCACCCTAGGAGATACTTAGAAATGTCTGGAGACATTTTTGATTGTTGTGACTGGGGAGGGATTGTAGACATCTGGTAGGTAGAGGCCAGAAATGTGGCTGAATATCCTACAATACACACAAGACACCTCCTCCTCCCACATATGCATATACACATAACAAAGAATTATCAGGTACAAAATATCAATAGTGCTGAGACTGAGAAATGTTGTGTTTAAAGATTTCAAGGTAAAGGGTTTCAGAGACAGCTGACAGGGAGAAAGAACTACAAGACTGGGTCTGATCCACTCCACATTATTTGTGAAAAAAAGTCATGTTTGGTGGTGATAAAGTATGATTCAGAACATTCCTGTTATGAGAAATACGTAAGGCCCCCAACTCTCCTCTTGGGACCACATTAATACTGTTACAGTTCACTGCTGATTCTCTAAAGTAAGGCATTCAATATTTACTTTCCCATTTCTTGATAATCTTTCAGGCAGGAAAGAAATCCAGAGAAATTCATGACATACCATATTCCCATTATATTCCTATTCACCCCCAATCCATATACACAAGGGATTGTAAATTGTTCATATGTGGCAATTAGCATGTCAGCCTTTATGAGGAGGCTTTTAGGAGCTGCATATCATCTGCACACAAAAATATGCAGGTGGAGTGGCAAAGCAGCTGCAAATAACTGATCGATTTCCAAGGATTATGTCAAGATTCATTCATATTAAGTCAACCTGGGATCTGCAATATAGTATAAACTAAACTAATTTAATAAGAGCATCTGTTACGTTCCCTTCCACTGTGCCTTCGGCAGGCATTCTTTTTTTTTTTTTTTTATAATGAGCGAGGTTTTGTTTTTGTGTCTCGTGACAGCACCTCTTCCCTCCACGAAGCACTGAGCCTTTGCCAACTTCCCAGCTACCTTCTGAATAAATCAACTGTGTTCCATCAGGTGGCAGAGGGGGCATTTTGAATTTTCTGTGGCAGATGGTTTGACACACCTAATTGAAGTAATATATCTTCCAGATAGTCTTGATATGCTATAAGGAAATGTACAGAATGTCACAATGTGACAAATCTCTGCTGGCTGAAAAAGGAAATTTGGAGTAAATGTGTTGCACTCAGCATAGACATGGCATTTTTCAAGGGAAAAATAACCCACCTCTAGGTATTCAGCTTTATTAAGGCAGACATTTGTGCCAGTTACATCTAAGAAGGGCATCAAGGGCTCTATTAGCCAATTTGGGAATAGTGTTATAATGAACTGAATAAAGAAGGCCACCTGTTCGAAATAAGGCATAATCCAGGAACGGAATTGCTTTCAAAAAGCCCAAATAGTGGTACGTAATTTAGAAAACCAAACTCCCTTACTGGCTTTCAAGATTCACAAAATGGGCCTGCATTTTCTTGTAATAGAATCTCACTGCGGCATAATAGGAAAGAACCCAGTGACTTAGAGTTCTAGTTGCTGAGAGAGTTTTCAGGTATGCTAGAACTGATGGTGGAAAAGCCATTCCATGAAGAAAATTTCAGCTTCCACTAAGTGGAGGTTTTATATAGTTCGGTTTCAGGTGGAAGAATTTTTTGCAATGGAGCAAAGAGATGGAAAAAGACTGCCCTTTTAACAGAAGCTGGATCATGCTTTCTTCAGCCTTGTAGGGTTTTTTTGCAGGGTTGGTGGAGCAGTGAGGAAGCCGTTGCTGAGAGAATTGCTACCACAGTACTGGAGCAGCACTGTGGTTCTGAGAACCAGCCGGGAGAAAATGCTATAATGATGCATTATAGGGAAGGAAGAAAGAAGAGGTTTATGAGAGCAGGAGCCACCTGGAGCCTGCAGCCTTGCTAAACCCTGCAACTCTGCACTGTCTAGACTGAAATGATTGATAGCTTGTCCCCTTCATCCTGCCTGAGCCTCACAGATTTCACTGGTCTCGCCCTGCCTCAGACATGAATAGAAAGAGCTTCAAGCCACTGTCCTGGGGGCTTGCTACAATTTCTTAAAGGTTTGGTCCTTATTATTTCTAAGTAATTATCAGTTTGGAAGATACTTCCCTGCCTAAGGGCTTGCTGAATAATTTTCAGGATTTCCAGCATTTCCAGAACAATCTGTATAGGTTCTATATATAGTGCTTTAAAATAAACCTGGTTGCTATTTATCCTCTTTCTCTCTTCAGATGCTCAAATGTCACCATAAAAATGGATTATTTTATCCAAAACACCAGGCCCTATTATGCCTTTCTATATCCTTAGCCTGGTTTACTTTGATTTATGGTACTGTTACTATTTGACATCAATTTGTATATCCATTTGTGTATTTTTCTGCTATCCTTCCCTGGACATCCCCATTTCCTCTCTCCACCCGCATTATAAGACCATGAAAACAGGAACCAGATAAGTCTCTCTTGTTCACTATTGTATCCTCAGCATCTAGACCAATGCCTGGAAAGTAGCAGCTGAATAAGCAAATTCTCTGGATCATTCCCAAGGCGATTGTGACTTTCTGACCTGGACTCTACCTTAGGAATGTGTATGTGTTTCCCATGTGCTTGACATTGTCATGTATGTTGCATGGGTCAAGAGAGGTAGATAGAGCAGCAGGTGTTTAAGACCCTTTAATGATCTTTTCGTGGATAGGGGTTAGTTTTTCTGACCTCTTCTCTTCTAAATCTTGACCCCGACATGATGGGATTCTCTCTTTCCACCTCAAACATCTGCTCTCTCTGACCTTAATACATCTTTTTGGATCAAGCCTTATGCATCCCTGACGGATTTCCTGAGGCCTGTTCTTCTTTGCCCAAGATTAGAGGCAAATTTCTGATTCATCACTGCTGTCCATTAGACCTGTTCTTTTTCGGTCACAAGGACCTTCTTATTGCCAAATCCACTTGATCCTTGTCTAGCTTATTTGCCATCTCAGCAGCACTGATGCTACTCACAACACTTTCCTCTTGAAATATTTTCCTCATTTGGCTTCTGTGCCCCTACCTGTTCCCAATCCTTCTCTTTCCTTAACGGCCACACCACCCCAGTCTCATTCACAGGCCTCTCCACTCTCCAACCATTACAAAGCGGAATCTCTAAGCCAGTGCTTCTCAAATTAATGTGCATACACTCACACAGGGAACTTGCTAAAAGGAAGATTGTGATTCACTGTGCCTGGGTTGGAGTCTACGGTTCTGCATCTCTAATAGCTCCTGGGTGACGGTCATATGGCTAATCCAAGGCCATCTATACCCAGCGATCAGAGAGGGGTTTTTAGAAAGTAAATTGTGTCCTGTCACTCTCCTACCTAGAACTCCTCAGCACTTCCCGTTGCACATTGAATTAAATCAAGTTGTTTATCCTAGCTTTTTCATGAGCTGGCCCCCCACCTACCCCTCCAAGTTCACCTCATGTCATTCTTCTGGCTCCCTGTACTCCAGCCACACTACCATCTTTCAGTTCCCTAAATATGCCAAGCACTGCAGTTAGGAGTGTGGGCGTGAAAGCAAGACATCCAGGGAGCCACACCTAGCTCCACCACCACTGTCTTTATGATCATGGGTGAAGAACTTAGTTTCTCTGCCTCTGTTTCTTCTTCTGTAAAATGGGAATGGTAATATCACCTACCTTATAGGAAAATTGTGAGGTCTAAAAGAGCTAATACATGCAAACAATTAGAGCAGAGCATGTGAAGAGTGTCTAGTAAATATAAACCATTATTAACTCTTCCTCCTCATTTGTCTTCCTCTTTGCCGGCATGTTTTCCTTTTAGTCTTTAAGAGATGCTATTCTTTCTGCCAAGGAATTTTTTCCCTTGCTCTTTGTATTGCTGGCTTCTTCTTCTTCTTCTTCTTCTTCTTCTTCTTCTTCTTCTTCTTTTTTTTTAACAATTTCTTTTTGATGTTCATTTATTTTTGAGAGAGACAGAGGCAGAGCATGAGTGTGGGAAGGGCAGAGAGAGAGGAAGACACAGAATCCGAAGCAGGCTCCAGGCTCCGAGCCGTCAGCGCAGAGCCCCATGCGGGGCTCGAACCCACAAACTGGGAGATCATTACCCAAGCTGAAGTCGGACGCTCAACCGACTGAGCCACCCAGGCGCCCCGCTGGCTTCTTCTTATCCTGATGAATGAATCTCTTTTCCTGACCTCAGTTTATGCTGGTGTGGCCTGACCTGAATTCCTAAAATAAAGGGAATCTAGACTCTAGAATATAGACAGTAGAAGTTGACTTACAGACTTTTTAGCTCAACTCTCTTATCTTACTGATGCAGAAAGTCATAATAGTATCCTAACCTTGATGACTGAGCTAACATTCCTGACTGTGCCTTGTGCCCTGATGCTGATTAGGTTTGGTATGCTAGTTTAGGAGAAAGTATGCAGAACTCCTTGCCTGTTTCCAGATTCTTCATTGAACCCCCCACCCTCTTTTTTCCCCAGGGCACCTTGGTCTATTCCACATAAAACTACCTGGGAGTAGAAGAGTTGGTTTATGTCTGGGTGTTTTTGGAAGGAGCCAGGGAACAGGAACTTCATAGAAGGACAATTGAGAATGAGGTGATAGGAAGACTAGCTCATTTTCATCACTGGCCAATTTTCCATAACTTTTAATAATTTCTAGGTGAATGAACGATAGGAGATGTTGGGATGTCTTACTTTTGATATTGTCACTTTTGTCTTCCTCCTAATGCAGTTATTTAGGGTGATGAGAATCTAGGGCTTAAGAAGGGACTCAGGGTTTGGTATCCTGTCCTCTTCTTTGTCCTAACCCAAAAAGTGATATGCTGCCACCTTTTCTTCCTTCCAAATCCACCTCTCTACTCTTCCCTGTGCATTATTGCCAAATTAATTTTTCAAGGACTCTTTTTTTTGAACCTTCCTGTTCAACAATATTCAGTTGATCCCCTTCTGCTTATATAGTATATTCCTAACTCTTGACTTGGAGCTTAAGGCCCTCCATATCATAGTCCTCGCCATCTCTTTTGTCCTGAGTCATGCTCCTGTTATGATCCCATCTCTGCTAGAAGTTTGCTTCACTTCATTCTTCAGATGCTCTTTCCTGACTCCATCCTTTGCTCCAAGTGGTCCTCCTGCATGCAAGATTCTCTATTCATCTCGGTGTGATCAGCAACTCCTTCCAACCCTCTGGTGGTGGGTGGTCCACAGAAGGCTACATGGTATGGTATTCTAAGAGTCCTTTCTGAATGTTGAATTTATAAAGAATTATAAAGATCATCCAAAGGGTGGTATTAACTATTAGCAGACAGTAGCTTCAGGGATAGGATCACAGCAGATCTGAAAGGGAAAAGACCTAGGAACAGGCTAAAACTGCTTAGTCAAGGGAATGAAGAAAGAACCTTTTATTTTTTATTTATTTATTTTTTTAATTTTTTAATGTTTTTATTTATTTTTGAGACAGAGAAAGAGCATGAGCAGGGGAGGAGCAGAGAGAGAGGGAGACACAGAACCTGAAGCAGGCTCCAGGCTGTGAGCTGTCAGCACAGAGCCTGACGAGGGGCTCGAATTCAGGGAGTGTGAGATCATGACCTGAGTTAAAGTCAGATGCTCAACCGACTGAGCCACCAGGGCGCCCCAAGAACCTTTTAATAAAAAAGAAGAGGTCTGCATAAAGCAAAGACAAGAAGGAATTAAAATTAGTAGAGAGTATATCTAGCCCAGGAAGAGAGAACTTGAATGTGAAGGATGAAAGGAAGCCAGCATGTTCTCGAAGGGAGTGGCCTACACTGTGGCAATCTCACTTGAGACTATTTAACTCCATTGACCTATGACTGTCTAACTCATTTCTCTTTGATCCTACCTCACTAACTACACATCTGATTATGAATTCAGGTTCCTTTCTTCTTCTCCCACCCTTTTAGGTATCTTGAGTCCTCGAAGTCTGCCTTCCCTGATTCAACTGAGTTTTGTCACAGGAAAAGAATATATCCTCATACATATTTTGATATACTGATTTATACATTACTCTCTTGTGAATATGGTTAGTTGGAGTAAGTTCTCCACTTTCTGATCATCCCTGGCCACCATAAATAAACTGAACTTCTGAATCTACCCACATAAAGCCCACACCTTGGAGCAGGGTGACTCTGCTGAGTCCTGCCCTTGTGAGTGTATGGCATCCAGGTCTCCTTCTCAGGCTTTTCATTTCTTATCCTCAACAGTACTCATCAGTAACCATCACTGGCCTTTTGTATGTGCCTGTTTTATGTAACTGCCCAGGCTCCCCCAAGAGACTGAAATCTCTAATAAAAAGGGCTATATGTCTTAATCCTGAGGACTGGCAGAGTACCTTGACTGACTATAGTCAGTGTGAAACTTATATACTTACTGCTGGTCTTTCTCCACAAGAATATAGCATCCATGTTGTCTGTTTCCTGTTTTCTTCACTGCTATATCTGCAATGCTTAGTAAAGAATATCTGGCACATATTTGGTGTTCAAAAGTATTTGATGAATGAATTGCCTGAGAGACCATGTTATTCTATTCCTCTTAGGATTTATTTATTTTAAAACAAGCAAGAAAGTCATTAGGCCCCCCACTTCCTGACACCTCCTTTCCTGCATTGTCAAGGTTTTTTTTTTTACTACACTATTTATTTATTTATTTATTTATCTATCTATCTATCTATCTATTTATTTATTTATTTTAGTGATTCATCACTTACATATTACTTACATATAACACCCAGTGTTCACCCAAACAAATGTCCTCCTTAATGCTCCTCACCCATTTAGCACATCTCCCCACCCAACACTCCTCCAGCAACCCTCAGTTTGCTCTCTGTGTTTAAGAGTCTCTTATGGTTTGTCTCCCTCTCTGTTTTTTGTGTTATTTTTGCTTCCATTTCCTTATGTTCATCTATTTTGTATCAAATTCCATTTGTCTTTCTCTGACTGATACCCTATGTCTTTTGATTGGAATGTTTAGTTCATTGACATTTAGAGTACATACTGAAAGGTATGAATTCAGTGCCATTGTGTTGCCTGTAGTGTTGGTGTTTCTGGGGATGTTCTCTGGTCCTTTCTAGTCTTTGTTGCTTTTGGTCTTGTTTCATTTTATCTTTTCTCCACTCAAAGAGTCCCCCTTAAAATTTGTTGCAGGGCTGGTTTAGTGGTCACAAACTCCTTTAGTTTTTGTTTGTCTGGGAAACTCTATCTCTCCTTCTGTTTTGAATGACAGCCTTGCTAGATAAAGAATTCTTGGCTGCATATTTTTCTGATTCAGCATGTTGAACATATCCTGCCACTTCTTTCTGGCCTGCCAAGTTTCTGTGAATATTCTGTGAATATGTCTCCTGTGAATCTCTCTGTCTTATAGGTTAAGAACTTATTTTTTCTTGCTGATTTAATAATTCTTTCCTTATCTGTGTATTTTGTGAATTTGACTATGATATGCCTTTGTTATGGTCAGTTTTTGTTGAATATAATGAGAGTACTCTGTGCTTCCTGGATTTTGATGTCTGTGTCCTTCCCCAGATTAGGAAAGGTTTCTGGAATAATTTGCTCACATAAACTTTATGCCCCTTTTTCTCTCTCTTCATCTTCTGGGACTCCTATGATTTGGATGTTATTCCTTTTTAATAAGTCACTGAGTTCTCTCAGTCTTGTATTGTGCTTGTTTTCCTCTTTTTTTCTGATTCATTTTTCTCCATAATTTTGTCATCTGTATCACTGATTTGCTGCTCTTCTTCATCCAACTGTGCCATCGTGGTATCCATTCAAGATTGCATCTCAATTATAGTATTTTTAATTTCTTTCTGACTAGATTTTACTTCCTTTATATCTTCAGAAAGGGATTCTATGCTTTTTTAAACCCCAGATAGTATTCTTGTTATTATGGTTCTAAATTCTAGTTCAGACATCTTGCTTATATCTGTGTTGATTAAGTCCCTGGTTGTCATTTCTTCCTGATTTTTCTTTTGGAGTGAATTCCTTCCTCTTGTCATTTTGGAGGAAGAAAATTATTTTACAAATTAAAAACAAAACAAAAAATCAAAGCTAGATCTTAGGTGTATTTTGGTCTGTTTGTTGAAAGAAACTTGATAGAATAGAGAAAAAAAGGGAAAGGAAAGAAAGAAAAGAAAAAAAAGTAAGAAAAAATTTAAAAATTAAAAAAATATATAATAAAATTAAATAAATAAATGAAATAGAATAAAAATTTTAAAAAGAAATAAAGTAAGAAAAAAATTTTTAAAATAAAAAAAAGAAAATAAAAATAAAATTTTCTCTTTTTGTATCCAAGAAAAAGAAAAGAAAGGAAAACAAAAACAAAAACAATTTCAACAAAAACAGAAGCAAAAAAAAAAACAAACTGAACTAATAAATGAACTGTCAAACAGACTGAAACCTGAATGAAGGTACATCCAGTTTCCCCTAGAACTGCAACTGTGAAGCACTATATAGTCCGTACACTAAGCAGGTGGAGGGACTTGTGCTGGTCTTCTAGGGGATGTGCTTGGAGGGTGCAGTTGGGTGGGGGTTGGTGAAATGGCTCCCTTCATAAGTAAGCTCCCTTAGCTTACTGGGCTGGATCACTGTGGTGCCCATGTGCATGCGTGGCAGAGGTGGAAATGATTTCACCCAGCTCCCTAGTCTCTGGCACAGGAAATTTGTGCTCTCACAAACCCAAGATCAAGCACCCCTCCTTTGTCTCAGGCCTCCATTCAATCCTCACCTCTACTCTGTCCTTGTCTAAGCTGTCTTCCTTCCAAAGCAGCATCTCCATCCAGAGTTTTATCTCAGATGGGGTTATGTTTCAAAATCCCACACTTCAGAGACCCCTGTGGTTTGGTTCTACTCCAACTCTCTGGGGGAGGGTCTCACTGAGCAATGGTTGGGTGCTGGCTTGCCCCAGAAAACATTCATGTGATCGCACAACAGCAGAGGTTCAGAGATTGTGACAAATCACAACAAACAGCCAGCGCCAGGTTTCACTGGATGTTGGCTTCTTTGTTCCAATACCAGCAAATGTGGCTGCTCTCCGGGGTCCACTGGGATCTGTGCCTGCGTGGAGGCCATATGGCCTCTACCAAATGCTCTCCAAGCAGGGGAACCGCTTTTCCCTGTGTGGCACATGGACCACTCTGACTGCACTGCCTGCTCCTGGGGATTCGCCCTACTTCCTCACCAGAGTACTGCCAGGCACTGAGCTCTGGAACTTCAGACTCTGTGCTCCACCCTTTATAGAATCCTGGTGGTATTGAAACCCTCTCCTTTCTTCCTGTCAGTGATTTGGGGGAACAGATTTCTTATTCAGTCCCCTGTGAGTGTTTGCACTTCTTTTCTCTTTCTCTCTAGCAGGGGAGTGTTTTTTTCTGCATTCTCCTGATGTGCTACACTCTCCCCCTTTCTCTGTCCTCTCTCAGCAAAAACAGCTGCCTACCCTCTGTGGCTTTTCTCTACCCTAGTCCACTTCTCTGCACTGTGTACCTGCTGAGTTCTGTGGCTCAGGTTATGCAGATTATTGTGTTAATCCTCAGATCAATTTCCTAGATGTGCAAAAACGGTTTGGTACCAATCTAGCTGCATTTTAGGGACAAGATAAGCTGAGGGTCTCATGCTGCTCCACCATCTTCTCTGATCCCTATGCATTGTCAAGGTTTTAAAAGCATTTTTCTGGTTCCTGGTCAAATGTAGTTTATTGCGCACATATGTGCCATGGGCTGTTGTAAGGTCTTTATATATATTCACTTTTTCAATCCTTATGAGCACTCTGAGAGATATGCCAGAGTTATCCTCTTGACGCGCATAAGGAAACAGGCACACGTAGTAAAGTGATAGCTGGCTTCAGAGTTTGTGTTCCTAATCACTAGACCAACTGCCTCTCTGATGGTTATAGCACCTGCCTCTTTATTTGGAAACTATCTAGTTCATGAGGTAATAGTGCATGTTAAGAGGGAGGCCAAAAAAACATGTGGGGAGGAAGCCTTCTTGGTGCATGATTAGCAAATCATGTTAATAATGGGAATAGTTTATTTATTCGTAGCATCATGATGAAACAAGCAGATCAAGAATAGATGAGATTATGTTGGACAAAGAGCCCGCTTCCTACCCTGGAGAGCTGAGAGCATAAAGGCATAAAATACACTATGTAGGCTATGAAAGTATGACCAACTTGGCTTGGAAAATGACAAAGAATTATAACCCTTCTCCACCAGCAAAGGGCTGCTTCTGTTAGTCTGTATGGTGGAAAGAAACCTGGCCTATAATATGTTCTTACCATGGCCCTCCCCTTCCAGACCAAGATTGCCCTTGCCAGTTGCTGCTGAAGGGGTTCAGGTTCTTCCAGTATTCTTGGAAAATTGCTGTATGCATGCCCACCAAAAGGCTGAAGTCGCTACTGGCTTTGTATGTCCTGGCCTCAGGGAGCCACTTAAATTTGTGTTAAGAGCACACATTTTGGAGCCAGACATTTCAAACATTACTTAGTCCTAATTAACCTGGTTAATTAACCACATTTAACCACTGTTCTCTCATATATAAACTAAGTATTTCATAGGTGGGTCTTAACCTAACTCAGGCCATTGACCAGTATGTAGTCAGCACTCTATATACACTCTATTCTCTGGAACATGGCATCAGGCTCTGGGAAGGACAAGGAACTTGTACTACTGGCAGATTGTTAGGCTTTACTCCCAGGCACTTAGCCTTTGCACTATTTTCTTACCTCTAAAATAATACCCAACTTTGCATTACTGAACAGTCACCCTATGTCAGGTGACTGTGTTACAGTCTCCAACAAGACATAGATGGCAAGCTCAGTTAGAATAAATAATGGAAGGTCTAACAAAAGAACATGCACAGAGGTTTGGGCAGGGTGTAGGGAACCCACAGAAGAATAATGCAGCACCCCTGGACTAGTAAGAATGGGGCCATTACCCTTGGAATGAAAGAATGAGAGAAGCCTATCCAAAGCTGTAGGAATCAAACCTAATCTCAGCTGGAGGGCATTGGGCCTTTGAAGCAACCTTGATGTGAGGGGCTCAGGAAATACAAGCCATGATCTCATTCTCCTCATCCTATGACCTTGTGTTGGGGCTCCATAGTGACCCAACACAACCTGAAGCCAGAGGCCAAGGGAGCCTCTTGCTGTATAGTCCATACAGGTCAAGGTACAGAAGGGTGGGAGTATATGCAGAAAGGCAAACAGAAACTATTTCCTTTCTACAACACACTTGTAAGATAATTATTATTCCAGTTTTTCGTAAAAAGAAACTGATGTATAAGCAGTGCAATAATTATATATATATATATATATATATATATATATATATGTATATGTGTATATATGTATACCTTTATACACATATATTGCATATTTGAATAATATATTTTTATTCTTGGTTTTGCTCCAAAAATATGTTTATTATAGAAAATTTGGAAATACAGACCCCTCCCTCCCTAAAGAGAGTATTAATCAAATAACTTTATCATCAGAGATTTCCTCTAACATATTTGCATATACATTCATCGTCTTTTATGACACATGTACTTTGCTGTATTTCTGTTTATTTCATTTTATGTATGAAGCCATATGTGAAGATTTCAATGTGTCACACACTGGTCTACATGCTTTATAAATATTAACTCAGTAATTCTCATAACAATCTTATGATGTAGGTACTATTATTATGCCCATCATATAAACAAGAGAGGTTAAGTAATTTGTCTAGAGTCACATATCTAGTGAATGGTGGAGTTCAGGTTCAAAATCAGGCATTCTGGTTTGAGTTCCATTCTTTACCGTTCTGCTCTATGGACTGATTTTTATAGATGATTGATAGATAGATAGATAGATAGATGATAGATAGATAGAAAATTTGGAATAGTGTTATACATTCTTGTTTCCTACCTTTGTTTTGTTTCTAACTATGTCTTCAGCATTCATTTGTTTAGCAGGGTTTTTTTTCTTCATTATTCTAATCCTAACCAGGTATGGAAATAAATATTTCAGCAAGGAATAGAATATGCCAGTAACAGCTAAAAACATCAGGTAGAAAAAATGCACTCCCCAGGATGCCTGGGTGGCTCAGTTGGTTGGGTGGCTGACTTTGGCTCAGGTCATGATATCATGGCTCAAGGTTTGAGTTTGATCCCTGCATAGAGCTCTCTGCTGTCAGCGCAGAGTCTGCTATGGGTCCTGTCTCTCCCTCTCTCTCTCTGCCCCTCCCCTGCCCATTCTCTCTCTCTCTCAAGGATAAACATTAAAAAACAAAACCAAAAACCTCCATACTCCCCAACACACACACACACGCACACACACACACACACACACACAATGAAGAAGCCAAAGGAAAGAAGTTTATGTTTGTAGTCAAATATTGAATCATTTGACATGTAGTTAGGCTTACATGAGTTACTTAAATAAGTCTCAGTTTATTTAATTAGTTCCGTGTGTTTGATTAATTGAATAGGGGCAGAAAGAATTTGTTGGCAATCACTTAGCTGCTATAAGCAATTGATACGTACAAGAGGCTTTGGGAATTTGGGGCTATGTAGGACAAGTCCACAAAACTCTCTTACTCGGGGGCTCCTGGGTGATTCAGTCGTTAGGCATCAGACTTCAGCTCGGGTCATGATCTCATGGTTCGGTTTGAGCCCCTTGTTGGGCTGTGTGCTGACAGCTCAGAGCCTGGAGCCTGCTTGGGATTCTGTGTCTCCCTTTCTCTCTGCCCCTCTCTAGCTTGCAATGTGTCTCCCTCTGTCTCTCAAAAATAAATAAACATTAAAAACAACAACAACAACTCTCTTACTCGGTCTAGTTGTAGAGGTAAGATATATATGCGTAGAGGAATGTTATGAACTGAATGTTTATGTCCCCTCCAAATGCATATGTTGAAGTCCCTAACCCCCAATGTGATGGTATTTTGAGATAGGACATTTGGGACATAATTAGTGTTGGATGAGGTCATGAAGGTAAGACTTTCATGGTGGTATTAGTGCCCTTGTAAGAAGAGACATCAGAGTGCTTTCTTGCTCTCATTCTCTTTCCCCTGTGCCCTCAAAGAAGAGGTTGAATAAGCACACAGCAATGTGGCAGTCACCTACAAGCCGAAAGAAGAGACCTCTGAATGAAATCTACCTTGACAGCACCTTGATCTTGGACTTCCCAGCCTCCATAACTGTGAGGAGTAAACTGTTGTTTAAGCCACCCAGTCTATGGTATTTTGTTGTCATAACCAAGCAGACTAATACAAGTAAGATAATTTTAAAAAGTAGTTTAAGGCAGTAAGTACTTAGCACTAACTGAAGGACATGATAAATATTTGAGAGGAGAAAGGCATCTAAGGAGCTGTGGTCATTGGATAAAACTCCCAGGACTCAGGGGGATTGGGGAGGAGGCAGAGGCTGTAGATTCAAGAGGACTTAAAGACCATGCAGATTCTAAACATGTCTACTTATGATTCACATGCTTGGTGTGAACAAACAGAGATCCTCTCAGGGCTCCATATTTGTCCTTCTCTGTGGCTGGCATATTCTCCCCCTCTGCACATGGTTACTGTCAACAGCCACTTAGCCTCAGGACTCCACTTAAATGTCTCATCCTCAGGAAGCCTGTATTGGCTCCCAGCCTTTGATATGGTCCCAGTTATAGAATTACTTGAACTTCTCCTTCAGGGCCCTTTTCACAATGATATTTAAATTATTAATTTGTATAATATTTTGTTAATGCTTGTCTGCCTCACTGGAATGCAAGCTCTTTAAGTCCCTAGTTTGGATTTATTTTGCTTCCCATTATGGTCCTAAATCCTGGCACAGTCTTAGTAGGCATTAGATACTCAATAAATGTTTGTTGATTGACTAAATGTATGAATGGTTATCTACCCTGGCCCCTGCTCCTCCCCCCAGTGAGAGAGCCCTTTCTTGCTAGAGCAGTGACATAGTTTAAAGACTACATCTCTTTTTAGGCCTGAAGTAAGAACTATTTATAATCAAAAGAAATATGTTGTGGTCTCTGAGGCCATGTTTTAAAAATATGCCTTGGGCTCTGGCCTGTCCTGGACTTCTTTACAGCTTTAATTTCTTTCTGATTTATAGAAATATGAGAGGATGGAAGCTCATGGTCAGATGACAAAATGGACTTTTGTGGAATTGATGGCCACAAAATAGCTAAAGGAGAGCTGGGGTGTGGTTCAGATATCCCTTCAAACTTTTGCAACCTGTCAACTTATCACAGACTGAGAAGAACATTTTTAAAAATTATTATTATTAAAGTTTTTAGTTCCTGCTTAAAAATACAAATACAATGGACTAAACTGCAAACATTTTCACTAGGATCCTTTCCAGGTTCTGGAGGTAAAACAATGTCCTTTTTGGGGTCTGAGCCCCTTAATTATTTAGTAAGAGAAGGTGGGGAGCTAAGCCAAGGACATTTCTTCCTTTTCTGTTGGGTTTCTCTGTGAGAGTCCTTTGACTATACTCAGCTTCCCCCATTTCCAGCTTCCTGTGGTATCAGATGTTTAAGAGGAAAGGCAAGATAATGTTTTTAGAGATATTTATCTAATAGTTCAGAAACCCGCACTTTAGCGGCTTTGAAATTAGCTGCTTCTGACCTATTTCAGGGCAAATTTCCATCTTTTCAAGGTGACTGCTGGTGACAATCCTGCTCAGACACTCAGGGTTCCAGTTCCTCTCCCCATACTGTCTCCGCAGAGCATGTGGCCATTCATGGTCATTCCATCTAGATCATGGAGATGAGAAAGCTTGGCATGGTCAAAGCTACTTTCTTCTTTGGACATTTGTTGAACTGTAATCCTTCCCTAATCAGGAATGATCTTCTAGGAGCTAAATATGGCCAAGTTAATATTGTCAATGGTCAAATGATAAAAACCAAGACTTAGGGGCACCTGGGTGGCTCAGTTGGTTAAGCATATGACTCCTGATTGCAGCTCAGGTCATGATCTTACAGTTTGTGAGATCGAGCCCCATGTTAGGCCTTACACTGACAGCATGGAGCCTGCTTGGGATTCTCTCCCTATCTCTCTGCCCCTCCCCAACTCACGCATGTGCGTGTGCATGGGTACTAACTCTCTCTCTCTCTGTGTCTCTCAAAATAAATAAAAATTAAAAAAAAAAAAGACTTAGCATACTGACTGGTTAATAACATTTAAGAGACATTTTCTAATACAGAAGTCCCTTACAACATCTGCCTCAACCTCACAATTACAGGTTGGCTGGTGAACTATGTTTTTACAAAAAACATGCCATGAACAAACATGACCCAAAGCCATCTCACACATCTAAATGCTGCAACATTCCCTTTCTCATTGGTCACTTATTCTATCTGATATTAAATAGCCAGAAAGTAATACTTTTGAAGGCTTATAAGCAACAAAATGTATTTCCCAATACCCATATATTAAATTTATATAGTTTATTTATATAGTCCCCCTGATCTTCACTTTGTTCTCTGTATGTTCTTGCTGCATGCAAAATTTTAACAAGCTTAGGAGTATTCCCAGTTCATAATATATTAGAAACAATATATCAGAAGGGAAAACTCATTAGAATGAGCAAGAAGTCATGATGATGGTCATATTGTGATGGAGGATGCAGAGAAATGAGAAAAGGCAGTTTCAAGAATTTCAAATAAACAAACATCACAGTAGCCCAGAGCCATTTTGTACAGAAACGTGGCCCTCTCCGCTCATAATGGAAAGCATTTCCGTGGTACAACCCTGCAGGATAAAAGGATGTTCATGGTGTTGACCCTGAATTGCCAAGCAAAATAAAGAGACAAAATCATGACAGGCAACCCCTGTTTATGAGGCAGATAAGCATTCAATATATGTTAGAAGTATTTTCAAATAAAATAGCTTAAATAAAACATATTCAAAGGCTCTAATGGATAAGTTATGGCTAGCTGGGAAATTCATTTATGTGAAACACCATTTGACATTGTGATAATGTCAAATAAGTGAGGTGAGTTACCTGGTTAAGAGTTGAAGAGTACAGCTAATACAATCCTGATGTCATAGACATATTGAAATACTCATAAGGTAAAACTGCCTCAATAAAATTTAATATTAATGGCTGGAGTTGGTGTTGGGGACAGGAAGGCAAAAAAAAAAAAAAAAAAAGAAAAGAAAACAACGAAAAGGTCTCTATCCTATATACAAAATGTTTGCACCTGACTGGTTACCTCCATTTGGTAAGCTGTGGGGAAGATAAATACTCTACAATCCGTGTAAACTTCAGACAGTCTAATTAACAACAGATTCAAATAACTCAGTTAGCAAATGTTTTCAGTAGAAGAATTGTATTTAAACAACCAAAACCAGGGATAGAGAACCTTAATATCCTAGTGTTTGGCTTATCATATTAGTATTGTATTTGGGAAACAGAAGGGTACTCGAATGCTGCATGCATTGTTTCAGATTCACCTGGTTTCTCTGTAGGAGACACCAAGGATATTTTCTCCTCCCTTGTTATTAGATTTGTATTTGTCTGGCTTCTTGGATACTATGGAGATAAGTGCTTTGAAATTACCCAGAGAGAAGTGGATTAATTGTTTTGTTTTTCAAATATCTTAGTAAAAGATTTGAAAATTATTATTTGTAAGGTTGTAAGTAGATACTTAATGAAGCATGGCAAATTGAGTATCCCCTCCAGACACACTGAATTAGCACTATGGACCAAAAACCTACAACATAAAAATATTCTAAGCTAAAGTCAGAAGTTCTCAGTGTTCCTCATTTACCTCTGCTTCCCCAAATTCACTCCTGGGACTGACCCATGTTGTCTGTTGAACACATTGTTTTGAATTTGCTCTATTCACAGCTCATGGTGGAGGCTATGAGGTGCTGGTGGGGCATAGGCACTGTCTCACCTATCATCGCTTTAGCACAAGCTTTTCAGAGTCCCAGGGTCTCAGTCATTTCACACCTCTTTCATGAATCCTTCTGCCTGTCCAGTGTGATATGTATCTGTAGTGATGCAAGAATGAAAGTTATTGATGACAGCTTGAAGTCAAGTCTAAGAAGTCAAGAAAGCCTCTGGAGTACTGTGACAAAGATTTGCTGATGGAAAAAAGTTTTTCCACTCACAAACATCCTACTCAACTCCTGTCTGTCCCAGGTCAGTATTTCTTTTCTCTGTGCCACAAATTCAGTGGGTACTCCTTCATCTTAGGTCCAAGACTTTACTGGTAATAATGCTTCTCTTTATATCAGTTCTTTTCCTAGCTCTGACACCACTGATGAGAGTCCATTTTTTTTTCTTTATCTGCTTCACCTGCTTTGGGAGGGAGTAGGCTCTTGGAATCTAGTCTCCATGTGATTCTCAGTAATGAGAGACCACCTCCTCCTCACTCCAAGTCAGTGACGGCATTGTCCTAGTAGTGAACTTAAATTATTGTGTAGTACCTCAGAATGTGCCCAGCTGGCTTTTACCAATGACTGATGGAGGGATTGTAGCTCAAAATGGTGAACAGAAATAACTACTGAGTGATTTTTTTATTTATTTATTTTTATTTTTTTTTTTTATTTTTTATTTTTTGTCTTTCACTTTATTTTTTATTTTTTATTTATTTTTTAATTTATTGATTTATTTATTTTTAATATATGAAATTTACTGTCAAATTGGTTTCCATACAACACCCAGTGCTCATCCCAAAAGGTGCCCTCCTCAATACCCATCACCCACCCTGCCCTCCCTCCCACCCCCCATCAACCCTCAGTTTGTTCTCAGTTTTTAACAGTCTCTTATGCTTTGGCTCTCTCCCACTCTAACCTCTTTTTTTTTTTTTTTTCCCTTCCCCTCCCCCATGGGTTTCTGTTACGTTTCTCAGGATCCACATAAGAGTGAAACCATATGGTATCTGTCTTTCTCTGTATGGCTTATTTCACTTAGCATCACACTCTCCAGTTCCATCCACGTTGCTACAAAAGGCCATATTTCATTTTTTCTCATTGCCATGTAGTATTCCATTGTGTATATAAACCACAATTTCTTTATCCATTCATCAGTTGATGGACATTTAGGCTCTTTCCATAATTTGGCTATTGTTGAGAGTGCTGCTATAAACATTGGGGTACAAGTGCCCCTATGCATCAGTACTCCTGTATCCCTTGGATAAATTCCTAGCAGTGCTATTGCTGGGTCATAGGGTAGGTCTATTTTTAATTTTCTGAGGAACCTCCACACTGCTTTCCAGAGCGGCTGCACCAATTTGCATTCCCACCAACAGTGCAAGAGGGTTCCCGTCTCTCCACATCCTCTCCAGCATCTATAGTCTCCTGATTTCTTCATTTTGGCCACTCTGACTGGCGTGAGGTGGTATCTGAGTGTGGTTTTGATTTGTATTTCCCTGATGAGGAGAGACGTTGAACATCTTTTCATGTGCCTGTTGGCCATCCGGATGTCTTCTTTAGAGAAGTGTCTATTCATGTTTTCTGCCCATTTCTTCACTGGGTTATTTGTTTTTCGGGTGTGGAGTTTGATGAGCTCTTTATAGATTTTGGATACTAGCCCTTTGTCCGATGTGACATTTGCAAATATCTTTTCCCATTCCGTTGGTTGCCTTTTAGTTTTGTTGGTTGTTTCCTTTGCTGTGCAGAAGCTTTTTATCTTCATAAGGTCCCAGTAATTCACTTTTGCTTTTAATTCCCTTGCCTTTGGGGATGTGCCGAGTAAGAGATTGCTACGGCTGAGGTCAGAGAGGTCTTTTCCTGCTTTCTCCTCTAAGGTTTTGATGGTTTCCTGTCTCACATTCAGGTCCTTTATCCATTTTGAGTTTATTTTTGTGAATGGTGTGAGAAAGTGGTCTAGTTTCAACCTTCTGCATGTTGCTGTCCAGTTCTCCCAGCACCATTTGTTAAAGAGACTGTCTTTTTTCCATTGGATGTTCTTTCCTGCTTTGTCAAAAATGAGTTGGCCATACGTTTGTGGGTCTAGTTCTGGGGTTTCTATTCGATTCCATTGGTCTATGTGTCTGTTTTTATGCCAATACCATGCTGTCTTGATGATGACAGCTTTGTAGTAGAGGCTAAAGTCTGGGATTGTGATGCCTCCTGCTTTGGTCTTCTTCTTCAAAATTACTTTGGCTATTCGGGGCCTTTTGTGGTTCCATATGAATTTTAGGATTGCTTGTTCTAGTTTCAAGAAGAATGCTGGTGCAATTTTGATTGGGATTGCATTGAATGTGTAGATAGCTTTGGGTAGTATTGACATTTTGACAATATTTATTCTTCCAATCCATGAGCAGGGAATATCTTTCCATTTCTTTATATCTTCTTCAATTACCTGCATAAGCTTTCTATAGTTTTCAGCATACAGATCTTTTACATCTTTGGTTAGATTTATTCCTAGGTATTTTATGCTTCTTGGTGCAATTGTGAATGGGATCAGTTTCTTTATTTGTCTTTCTGTTGCTTCATTGTTAGTGTATAAGAATGCAACTGATTTCTGTACATTGATTTTGTATCCTGCAACTTTGCTGAATTCATGTATCAGTTCTAGCAGACTTTTGGTGGAGTCTGTCGGATTTTCCATGTATAATATCATGTCATCTGCAAAAAGCGAAAGCTTGACTTCATCTTTGCCAATTTGGATGCCTTTGATTTCCTTTTGTTGTCTGATTGCTGATGCTAGAACTTCCAGCACTATATTAAACAACAGCGGTGAGAGTGGGCATCCCTGTCGTGTTCCTGATCTCAGGGAAAAAGCTCTCAGTTTTTCCCCATTGAGGATGATGTTAGCTGTGGGCTTTTCATAAATGGCTTTTATGATCTTTAAGTATGTTCCTTCTATCCCGACTTTCTCAAGGGTTTTTATTAAGAAAGGGTGCTGGATTTTGTCAAAGGCCTTTTCTGCATCGATTGACAGGATCATATGGTTCTTCTCTTTTTTTTTGTTAATGTGATGTATCACGTTGATCGATTTGCGAATGTTGAACCAGCCCTGCATCCCAGGAATGAATCCCACTTGATCATGGTGAATAATTCTTTTTATATGCTGTTGAATTCGATTTGCTAGTATCTTATTGAGAATTTTTGCATCCATATTCATCAGGGATATTGGCCTGTAGTTCTCTTTTTTTACTGGGTCTCTGTCTGGTTTAGGAATCAAAGTAATACTGGCTTCATAGAATGAGTCTGGAAGTTTTCCTTCCCTTTCTATTTCTTGGAATAGCTTGAGAAGGATAGGTATTATCTCTGCTTTAAACGTCTGGTAGAACTCCCCTGGGAAGCCATCTGGTCCTGGACTCTTATTTGTTGGGAGATTTTTGATAACCGATTCAATTTCTTCACTGGTTATGGGTCTGTTCAAGCTTTCTATTTCCTTCTGATTGAGTTTTGGAAGATTGTGGGTGTTTAGGAATTTGTCCATTTCTTCAAGGTTGTCCAATTTGTTGGCATATAATTTTTCATAGTATTCCCTGATAATTGTTTGTATCTCTGAGGGATTGGTTGTAATAATTCCATTTTCATTCATGATTTTATCTATTTGGGTCATCTCCCTTTTCTTTTTGAGAAGCCTGGCTAGAGGTTTGTCAATTTTGTTTATTTTTTCAAAAAACCAACTCTTGGTTTCGTTGATCTGCTCTACCGTTTTTTTAGATTCTATGTTGTTTATTTCTGCTCTGATCTTTATTATTTCTCTTCTTCTGCTGGGTTTAGGCTGCCTTTGCTGTTCTGCTTCTATTTCCTTTAGGTGTGCTGTTAGATTTTGTATTTGGGATTTTTCTTGTTTCTTGAGATAGGCCTGGATTGCAATGTATTTTCCTCTCAGGACTGCCTTCGCTGCGTCCCAAAGCGTTTGGATTGTTGTATTTTCATTTTCGTTTGTTTCCATATATTTTTTAATTTCTTCTCTAATTGCCTGGTTGACCCACTCATTCGTGAGTAGGGTGTTCTTTAACCTCCATGCTTTTGGAGGTTTTCCAGACTTTTTCCTGTGGTTGATTTCAAGCTTCATAGCATTGTGGTCTGAAAGTATGCATGGTATAATTTCAATTCTTGTAAACTTATGAAGGGCTGTTTTGTGACCCAGTATATGATCTATCTTGGAGAATGTTCCATGTGCACTCGAGAAGAAAGTATATTCTGTTGCTTTGGGATGCAGAGTTCTAAATATATCTGTCAAGTCCATCTGATCCAATGTATCATTCAGGGCCCTTGTTTCTTTATTGACTGTGTGTCTAGATGATCTATCCATTTCTGTAAGTGGGGTGTTAAAGTCCCCTGCAATGACCACATTCTTATCAATAAGGTTGCTTATGTTTATGAGTAACTGTTTTATATATCTGGGGGCTCCGGTATTTGGCGCATAGACATTTATAATTGTTAGCTCTTCCTGATGGATAGACCCTGTAATTATTATATAATGCCCTTCTTCATCTCTTGTTACAGCCTTTAATTTAAAGTCTAGTTTGTCTGATATAAGTATGGCTACTCCAGCTTTCTTTTGGCTTCCAGTAGCATGATAAATAGTTCTCCATCCCCTCACTCTCAATCTAAAGGTGTCCTCAGATCTCAAATGAGTCTCTTGTAGACAGCAAATAGATGGGTCTTGTTTTTTTATCCATTCTGATACCCTATGTCTTTTGGTTGGCGCATTTAATCCATTTACATTCAGTGTTATTATAGAAAGATACGGGTTTAGAGTCATTGTGATGTCTGTATGTTTTATGCTTGTAGTGATGTCTCTGGTACTTTGTCTCACAGGATCCCCCTTAGGATCTCTTGTAGGGCTGGTTTCGTGGTGACAAATTCCTTCAGTTTTTGTTTGTTTGGGAAGACCTTTATCTCTCCTTCTATTCTAAATGACAGACTTGCTGGATAAAGGATTCTCGGCTGCATATTTTTTCTGTTTAGCACACTGAAGATATCGTGCCAAGCCTTTCTGGCCTGCCAAGTTTCAAAGGAGAGATCAGTCACGAGTCTTATAGGTCTCCCTTTATATGTGAGGGCACGTTTATCCCTTGCTGCTTTCAGAATTTTCTCTTTATCCTTGTATTTTGCCAGTTTCACTATGATATGTCGTGCAGAAGATCGATTCAAGTTACGTCTGAAGGGAGTTCTCTGTGCCTCTTGGATTTCAATGCCTTTTTCCTTCCCCAGTTCAGGGAAGTTCTCAGCTATAATTTCTTCAAGTACCCCTTCAGCACCTTTCCCTCTCTCTTCCTCCTCTGGGATACCAATTATGCGTATATTATTTCTTTTTAGTGTATCACTTAGTTCTCTAATTTTCCCCTCATACTCCTGGATTTTTTTATCTCTCTTTCTTTCAGCTTCCTCTTTCTCCATAACTTTATCTTCTAGTTCACCTATTCTCTCCTCTGCCTCTTCAATCCGAGCCGTGGTGGTTTCCATTTTGTTTTGCATTTCGTTTAAAGCGTTTTTCAGCTCCTCGTGACTGTTCCTTAGTCCCTTGATCTCTGTAGCAAGAGATTCTCTGCTGTCCTGTATACTGTTTTCAAGCCCAGCGATTAATTTTATGACTATTATTCTAAATTCACTTTCTGTTATATTATTTAAATCCTTTTTGATCAGTTCATTAGCTGTTGTTATTTCCTGGAGATTCTTCTGAGGGGAATTCTTCCGTTTGGTCATTTTGGACAGTCCCTGGAGCGGTGAGGACCTGCAGGGCACTTCCCCCGTGCTGTGGTGTATAACTGGAGTTGGTGGGCGGGGCCGCAGTCCGACCTGATGTCTGCCCCCAGCCCACCGCTGGGGCCACAGTCAGACTGGTGTGTGCCTTCTCTTCCCCTCTCCTAGGGGCGGGATTCACTGTGGGGTGGCGTGGCCCGTCTGGGCTACTTGCACACTGCCAGGCTTGTGGTGCTGGGGAGCTGGCGTATTAGCTGGGGTGGGTAGGCAAGGTGCACGGGGGCAGGAGGGGCAGGCTTAGCTCGCTTCTCCTTAGGTGATCCACTTCAGGAGGGGCCCTGTGGCAGCAGGAGGGAGTCAGATCCGCTGCCGGAGGTTTGGCTCCGCAGAAGCACAGAGTTGGGTGTTTGCGCTGAGCAAGCAAGTTCCCTGGCAGGAACTGGTTCTCTTTGGGATTTTGGCTGGGGGATGGGCGGGGGAGATGGCGCTGGCGAGCGCCTTTGTTCCCCGCCAAGCTGAGCTCTGCCGTCTGTCCGGGGGCTCAGCAGCTCTCCCTCCCTTTGTCCTCCAGCCTTTCCGCTTTCTGAGCAGAGCTGTTAACTTATGACCTCCCAGACGCTAAGTCGAGCTTGCTCTCGGAACACAGTCCGTCCGGCCCCTCCGCTTTTGCCAGCCCGACTCGGGGGCTCTGCTTGGCCGGCGAGCCGCCCCTCCGCCCCGGCTCCCTCCCGCCAGTCCGTGGAGCGCGCACCGCCTCGCCGCCCTTCCTACCCTCTTCCGTGGGCCTCTCGTCTGCGCTTGGCTCCGGAGACTCCGTTCTGCTAATCCTCTGGCGGTTTTCTGGGTTCTTTAGGCAGGTGTAGGTGGAATCTAAGTGATTAGCAGGACGCGCGGTGAGCCCAGCGTCCTCCTACGCCGCCATCTTCCCAAGGATCCTATTAGACTGTAAGGTCTATGAGGGCAAGGTCCTCTTCTGCTTTCTTTATTCATATGTCCCAGGGCTTAGAACGTTTGTCCATGCACTCTGATATTTCCTTCCAAAAGAAAGACCAAGAAGAAACTGTCACTACTGAGTGATTTTTAAAAGACATTAGTGTTTAAAGCACTTTCAAATGTTTGATCTATTGTGAACTTCAAAATGGTCCTGTGTGGAAGGTAGTATAGGAATTAGTTGTATCATCCTTATTTTACAGATGAAGAAATTGAGGGAAAGTGACTTATCCAAAGTTACACAATAAGGTATTGGCAGAAGAAAAAATGGACTGAGGACTTCTGGGTCTGCCATACTTTCTACTGCTGGCTGCTGGCTCTCTTGGCCATTGTAGAGCATCATGTAATGCTACAGTGTGACAACAACATTAACGACAGCAAATCAACGTTGTCCCTTAGATGTGAAGGTGATAGTATGGATCCCATGAGAGATAAGTGTGCAACTATTCATCTCGTCCCTCGTGTGACAATGGCAGACATTTCCAAGCTGTTTGGGATTCATGAGTAATGAAGCCTTGAAATGAGGTAAAACTAACTGGTCCTTCTGGCATGACGTCTTTGACCTGATTAGCGTCAGGATCTGTCTAATCAAGACAATCATGTGAAATGACTAGATTGATAAGCTGCTTTCATTAAAGGGGGAGAGAAAACCAGGAAATGCCTACAACTCTATGATATACCAAATTAAAAAGATGTTATGTGCCCTTCCTTATTCGAACTCTGATGAAATAAATAAATTTATTTATATATCTCTTCTCTGGAGCCGAAATTCTGGAATGAAACTGGCAAAGGTAAGGCACAAATGACTGTGTTGCTGGGACTCCTGCCTCCCCTGCTCTCTCTCATGTTCCAAACACATTTCAAAGGAATCTTAACTTCCACACTCCTGCGGTCCTGCTAGCTCAATTAGAGGGGCCAGCCTGGCCTTTTTCACCGTGCCCTGTGGGAATACCCTTTGATATCAGTGGGGATCCTAGGGTTGAATGAGAGCATAGAATGAGAAGCTGGCTTCAGGGGAATATTTGATCGCAGAGTTGGGTCATGGTGAGAGCAGACACCGCCTGTGAGGATAGTTTCATGCCAGCTGAGGAGATCAGCCTCTGCCAGGCTGACTGCGGTGGAACGCAGGCGTTTACCTTAGCTAAACCTTGAATGACTGCCTGTGTATCTTCAGTGAGCATACTCAGGGAGCTGAGAGTTTCAGACAATCATGATGCCAGATCTGCTTTCTGAAGCAGGAGGTTTGTTCAAGTTCTGTATTCAAGCTTCCTGCTGAAAATGTTACAGAGAACAAGTGCACCATACAACAAATCCCAGAACCTGATTCAGTGGCTGAAAACTGTAGCATTGCTTCAACCCCACCCCAGCTTTATCCTCAGCACTTCATCTCACTTAGATCCTGAGAGTACTGGCCTTTTCTCCTACCATCCATATTGACTGAGAGAATAAAGGGAAGAAATAAAGATGGGGAGAGATGAAGAAACGAAGAGTAAAATGGCACAGAGGAAGAAGGAGGGATGGAAAATGAGGCAAGTTTCTGAGTGGCTTGCATACCTGGGGGAAAAACAAATATTAGAACAAGGTCCCATGCAAAACAAAAGACTCTTCTTTCCTTCGTATCCTTGACCTCAGACAACAAAATTTCCTTCGGGAAAGATTTTACCCGCATCCACAAAGACACACTCACGATTGATCTTGCTACCTCTAGCCCTTGGAACACTATCACTGAGGGCAGTCAGGTTCCTAGGAGTGCTCGATGGAAAAGCAAAGTGCCTATGCCTCAGTGAGCCTCAAAGCCTGCTTTCTTCTCCTCCAATGCTAATAAATGACCATTACAGTATACACAGAGTCACTGTCCATCTGATGTCCACAGTATACACAGAGCCAGCCTGTCTTTGAAGTACTTTAGTAGGAGACAAGACTGGTGCAGAATAAGGAAAAAAGGGAGGAATGGGCTAGATTAGGTGAACCTATCCATCTCTGTTGGTCTAATTTTTCAGAGGCAAGAAGATGATTGAAATATGAGAAGAGTAAATAGACACTGTGTCATAAAAAAATTAAGGAAACCAACCCTGAAACCCTTCCTGCTATGAAACAAGTGCTCAAAGTCCTTATAAATATGGCATATGATTCAATAATTGACACCAAGAAACCTCATATAAAAAGACACAGGAGGAAAACAACAAATTAAGGGTCCATTTCAACTTGAATTGATGTAAAATCATGGCGTCTCACTTCCAAAAAAAGGAACTTCACAAATATTTTTGGCTCTCCTGGGCTAGGAGGATTAGTTTTGCCTACATCAAATGGCATTAGTGTCAATCAAATAGTGTCATTCAGAACCATTATCAGGAGGTAATGAAGACCATCTCCAATGTGGTCTGAGAGATTTTTGGAAACATTTGCTTCTGTAGCAATGCATGCTGCTCTGTGTGATCCACCTGAGTTGTTTCCATTTTCAAAATGTAGTACTCTGCTGGGACAGAATTGAAGGAATAAATTATTTTCTCTAGTTAATGCCTCAGGTCAGACACCTTCCTGAATCAAGTATTGTTACTGGCAGAATTGCCTAAAAACATAATGCATGACTCATGAGCACATATGGCAATGATATTTAAAATGAGGCCTGGGTGTGGAGATCCATTTTTACTTATTGTGCCATTTGCACTAATGAGGGCTTCACAATGAAGACCAATACAGCCTGGGTGGTTCTAGCCACGCCTAAGGGAGGAATGGAGAATCTATTAACAGAAGGTCATATTACGTGGTTACTCTTGGTTATAGAAAGGAAAAACTTAGTGTTAACTTTAACTTTTTTCAAATAGAGGAAAATAGAAAAATATCAATTTATTTTTGTTTACTGACTTGATAGTTTTTTCACCATACTCTGTCAGAACCAGGAGGGCTTGAGCACAAGGCATGATGGGATGTGACCAAAGTCTGGCTCAGAGAACACTTGGTGTCATTCAGTCCCAGCCAGAATCCATGTGGACACATCAATTCCAGCGGAGCAAATGCCCCCATCCAAAGGGAGTGCACAGTATTGTGAAAATCTCCCAGGCTATACTTGAACACACAGGGGCCAAGTGGCCATCATCATGGCTCTAGAGATGTGGCCATGGGAGTGGAAGACACTGGTTGTCTGGGGAAGCTCATTAACAAGATCCAGGAAGGGTCTCAGAGCCTCCATGAGCAGTCGTTGTCCTCCCAAGGTCTTACCCCAATGGCTGTTGTCATCTCTCTCTGTGCTTCTATTTTGCAACTGCCCAGTCCCACAGGATCAGGGCAGGATCAGATCTGATCCAAAGAAGACTTTCCAATGTAACATGACATTGGGGGTGGGGTTAAAATGAAGCAAGTAAGGTGAATCATGCAAGTGCAGACTCAGACTTTGTTTTTTTTTTTTTTTGTTTTGTTTTGTTTTGTTTTGTTTTTTTTAATTTTTTTTCAATGTTTTTTATTTATTTTTGGGACAGAGAGAGACAGAGCATGAACGGGGGAGGGGCAGAGAGAGAGGGAGACACAGAATCGGAAACAGGCTCCAGGCTCCGAGCCATCAGCCCGGAGCCCGACGCGGGGCTCGAACTCACGGACCGCGAGATCGTGACCTGGCTGAAGTTGGACGCTTAACCGACTGCGCCACCCAGGCGCCCCCAGACTTTGTTTTTATGTAAAGTTTTAGATTTTATTTGTCATGCATTTGGGGGAATTTTGGGGGAATGCTTTTCTAAAAAGCATTGCGTACAAATATTTATTTATGTATTTATATTATCTTTAATGAGCTTTTCAAATATTATTTCTTTTTGAGAGAGAGAGGGGCAGAGAGAGAGGGAGAGAGAGAATCCCAAGTGGGCTCTGTGCTGACAGCACAATGCCTGATGTGGGACTTGATCTTATGAACTGTGGGATCATGCCCTGAGCCAAAATCAAGAGTAAGACACTTAACTGACTGAGACACCCAGGCGCCCCCAAGAAATTATTTAAAATTATCCTAAGTGCTGAGTTTTACTGACACCCTTAAATTTTTTGCCTGAGCTAAGTGCCTCACTTGCATTACCTTGGTTTCATGTTTTGAACCTTTGTCGTAAGATATGATTTAAACAGTAGTAGCCTACACTGATGTTTCTTCAGTGGGTGCTCATAGAGTTTAGAGAATAGTATCTCTAGGTGGTACGGGACAGAAACTTACTGCCAATATACCTAGGTGAGATGGTAAGATGGTAATCAACAATCTGTGGCTTTGGTTTCTATTAAGCATTGGCCATCTCCTCAAGGACATTTATATATATGAAATTTAGTTAAAATCAATTGAAATTCTTTAAAAATGGAAACCAAGCCCATTCATGTTCTGTGACCCAGGCATGGGTCGATTTAGCATTAAAAGAAAAAAAAAAAGAAAAGGAATCCATTGCTCTTGAATTGAAATTAATCCAGTCATTTTTATTATCCTCTGCTTGCTTGGCAATAAAAAAGCTCTTTTGAAACATAAATATAATACATGGTTCAAAATTAGTTTAAGAGTTATTAAATGAGTTAGCACCTAATAAAATAGAAACATGGCAACACGGAACACTTTTATGTAGAGAAATAAGGAATCTGTCCTACAGGGCAAGGCAGCTCAGAGTGTCCTTGCTATGCAAGCCTGTCTTCAATCCCGATTGTGATCAGTGGCCATCAGGCCTTCTAAGGGTTGGGCTGGGTCTGGGACAAGTGTGGACCCAATCAAGATTTTTCTTTTTTTGTAATAAACTTTTCCCTTTTCCCTTTTCCCTTTTACATTTTTCCTAGCCCTTTTGCACCCTATCTTAATCACCCTATATGCTCTAATCAACAACTTCTACTCCAGATGCTTCCTTTGGCTTCCTGTTTCTCCTTCAGTCAGGACTACATTTGATTGCAGGTAATAGAAAACTCCACTGCATTAGCTTGGTCGAGTCTGGGTTTATTTTCTCACATCCAGAGCAAGGTAGCTCATGGCTGATAAGATTATTTTAATCTGGGTCTGTTGTCACTCCTTAATTGGATCAATTAAAAAAAAAAAGGAGGAAAATAACTATTGTTAAGCAAATAGGAGAACCTGCCACACACTTCATTAAATCTGAATGCTCAATACTCTGTTCTTAAAACAACTAATTTGGTCCCTAAAAGGCATCAGAAAATCTGTTATAAAAGCTTTAAAACATACCATCTCATTTAATCCGTATAGCATTCTGATGGTAGTTATATGTATTTCACAGAAGAAGAATCAGAAGTCTGATGAAGTTAAACGGCTTTCTTCCAGTCACACAGGGCATGGTATAGCAAGAATCCAAAGTCTGGTGTTTGGCTTTAAGTCTAACAACTCTTCCTATTGTATTTGTGTGATGAACCGATCTGTGCCTTATATTAATGGCTTTTAGTCTAATAATTGGAATCATATCTCTTTCTTTTAGTGGCCAATACTTCATATCAGAGGAATGATTCTAATCAGGGGAATTTAGGAACTAGATGGCTTTTGAGCCAGCAGGCTATAGACCTCAGCTGATGCCGGAGGCCTTGAAGATAATACTGAAATGGGTTTTTATAAGACAGGTTGACAAATATCTCTATATTTTTGGTGGATCAATATGAATCAGGACAGAGTGGTAAAAAGCATTGCTTATTCAATCCTTGGTTAAACCTCAACTTCTGAAAGGTTATGAGATCCAACCATTAGCACAAAAAAAATGCTTTTACGATTAGGGGATCACAAACTTACAACTTGGAGGGCATCACGCTAAGTGACCTAAGCCAGACTGAGAAAGACAAATACTGCACAGTATCACTTACATGTGGAATAGAAACAAACAGTTGAACTCATAGAAACAGAGAGGAGAGAAGTGGCTGCTAGGAGCTTGGGGGTTGGCAAAAAGGGTACAAACTTTCAGTTATAAGATGAATAAGGTCTGAGGATCTAATGCATAACATGGTGACTATAGTTAATAACGTTGTGTTGTATAATTAAAATTAGCTAAGAGAAAGTAGAAGTTAATATTTTCTCTCTCACACGCACATAAACACACATACACACACACACACACACACACACACACACACACAAAGGTAAACATGTGAGGGGGTAGATGTGTTAATTAACTCCATAGGGGGAATTTTTCAAATGTATGTGCATATCAAATCATCAAATTGTACACTTTAGATATCTTACCATTGTATTTGCTAATTATATAACCATAAAGCTAAAAACAAATTAAAAGAAAAAAGAAAATTGGGGCTCCTGGGTGGCTCAGTCAGTTAAGTGTCCGACTCTTGAGTTGGGCTCAGGTCATGATCTCACGGTTCGTGAGGTTGAGCCCTACATCGAGGTCTGAGCTGACCGCATGGGGCCTGCTTGGGATTCTGTCACTCTCCTTCTCTCTCTGCCCCTCTTGCACGCTCTCACAATAAATAAAAATAAAACTTTAAAAAAGAACAGAGAAGAAAATCTTCATTACAACGAGACCAGTTATGCAAACATTTATTTTTAGGATATTTGCATTCTTTACTATTACTTGTTTTAATGACTTCAGTTTGTGGAATGAATGTACTCATTTCTCCAAAATACAGAACCTATGATTTAGGTATGTGGCCACCAGATAATATACTGCATTAGAGTTACACTGATGAGTAGAACATGAGAAGTCTCAACCAAAAAAATATTAAATCCTTCATTAAAACAGTTAACCTAAACTAAATAAATATTACATATCCAGTGAAGAGTGTAAATTTTTAGAAGAATTAGGGTTTGGGAAATAATTATGGAGATGGTCTTTTATTGCTAGAGGATCTCAGGATGCCTTTGCTACGTCTCAGAACATCTTATCTCCTTCCTGGGGTTTACATTTAATTTACATAAAAATCCTTCTAGCTGAGGAAATATGTTTCTGTTTCATGTTTACATGAGATGTAAAATCTCAGCCATGTTTAGGTTTTGTTTTCCAAACATGTCTAAGTATAGCATACATTCTTAAAACAAATATTTTTATTAAAAAAAATTTTTAATGTTTATTTTTGAGAGGCAGTGCGAGCAGGGGAGGGGCAGAGAGAGAAGAGACATAGGACCCAAATCAGGCTTCAGGCTTTGAGCTGTCAGCACAGAGCCTGAAGCCGGACTCGAACTGGTGAACTGCGAGATCGTGACCCCAAGTTGGCGCTTAACTAACTAAGCCACCCAGGAGCCCTTCTTAAAACAGAAATATTAAGTGGTTTTCAACACATGTTTTTTGAACTGACTTCATTGCCAATGACATTTTCAATTTGGGTTTTATTGATGATTTTTTTTTTTTTTTAATTTTAGGGGATCAACATTGCTAGGAGAGCACTATCCCTGAAAGACAGATTTTTTTTTTTTTCTAAATTACATTTGTTTCTAACAAAAAACTAGAGTCAGTTTCATATTTGGATGGATTTGATCAAATACTAGATATCTTAAGTGTTTGAGTAAATGTTTATTAACAGAGGTGTTCCAGGAGTAACTATCACTTTAATTTATTATTCTGAATCTTGTTTTTTCCCCTACTTCGCAACCACTGCGTTTGTGTTTCCTAGAGTTCTTTGTTGTTGTTTTACTTCATTTTTCCAGATAATTCTTCCTTCTCCTCCCTATAACTTTTGCTCTGTCCCTGCCTTCCTCTACCACGCCATAGACATATTTTAGCCAATTCATTTGCTGTGCTCCCTCTTTCCACACCCGCACTTTTACTACACATCTTCACTGCACATGCAGCTCTCTGCATTATTCTGCAGACTTCTGTGTTTTCCTTTTTCTTGTCTGATGCCCAATAACAAAACAGTATTAAAAACATCTTGGTTTCCTTTTCTCTAGCTTTATTGAGATATAATCAACAAAATTATATATATTTAAGGTGTATAATGCAATGATTTGATATACATATACATTGTGAAATGATTACCACAATCAGGTAAATTAACACATCCATCCTCTCACATAGTTACCATTTGTGTGTATGTGGTGAGAACACTTAAGATTAACTCTCTTAGCAAATTCCAAGTATCCAATACAGTATTATCAACTATAGTCACCATGCTATACATTAAATCCCTAGAATTTACTTCTCTTATAGCTGAAAGTTTGTACTCTTTGACCAAAATTCTCCCTTTTCCCACAAACCCTGTCCCTGGCAACCACTATTCTGCTTCCCATTTGATGGGGTCTACTCTTTTTGTTCTACGTATGAGTAAGATCATACTTATTTACATATTTATATGTATTTACATATTTATCTTTCTCTAACGTATTTTACTTAGCATAATATCCTCTAGGTTCATCCATGTTGTTACAAATGGCAGGATTTCCTTCTTTTTACAAACAAAAATTTTCATATATATGTATATTATCATATAATATCATATAAATATGTATATTATCATATAAATATGTATGTGTATATATAAATATATATAATATGATTATATATATATTAATCTATTTTCTTTATCCAGTCATCTAAGAACAGACACTTCAGTTCTTTCCATACCTTGGTTATTGTGAATAGTGCTGCACTGAGCATGGGAGTGAAGATACCTCTTTAAGACACTGATTTTATTTCCTTTGGATAGGGTGCAAATATCTCTTCAAGATACTGTTTTCATTTCCTTTGGATATATTCCCAGAAGTGAGATTACTGGATCATATGGTAGTTCTATTTTTAATATTTTGAGGAAAATATGGAAAACTTGTTTTCCATAGTGGCTGTACCAATTTACATTCCCACCAATAGTCCACAAGTTTCCCTTTTCTCCATATCCTTGAGAAACATCATGGCTTCTTAATTCTTTATTTTTTAAGTTATATTAAAACAAAATTGTATATTGTCAAAGGATGGCTACTTGTCATTTAAATGAGTAAAAAGAAAAAGGTAAAAAACTAACCAAAAACAGCTCTCTACCTAAGCAATGAATCTTTGTCTTGTTCTATAAATATCTAAAACTTGAATCAATAGGGGTGAGCTGCTCTTTTGGAATGCTGATGATTCTCAAAGTGGAATCTTATCGACTGAGTGTTCTGAAGATAAGCTCCTCAGATCCTCCAAAAGTAGTTTAAGTGTATGGGGGCTGGGGAAGTGTATGGGGGCTGGAGAAGTGTATGGGGGCTGGGTGTGTGTTATTACATTAAGCAGCAAAGGCATGGTTACTGAGGATACAAAGAGGCCACAACATGTCCCTCTGAAGGGAATTTATTGCCATTCTTCAGGATAATGTTTTTAATATTAGAGTATTTATTACCGGTGAGGTAATGTTTAAATAAATCAATTTGCCATTTTATTATGCAACTGCAATAGAATCCAGGCCTTCCAGTATTCCTTGAGCTTAAGCTTAGCTCTCAGAGCTGGCTTTAAACAATTTCACTGCCATCACTGCCTGGGATTCCTCTTTCTCCCCAGTGTACTGGCATCCTTGATATACATGCAGGCAAAGCCATCCAAGTGACCTAGACCTTTCTAGGTCCAAGAAGCACTTGAGTGGCTCCCTCTGTTCATTTTCCTTGGAACTTGAGATCCATGTGTGTATACTTTTTAGTCATTGAAAGTAGATCCTAATTTTTTGAAAGTTTGCATAAAGGCCAGACAGGTTTTCTCCAAGATTGATATGGAAAAGCTAATGGCCAAAGAGCTTAAGTGTATTTGTCTTGTTTGCATAGTGAAGGTTGATTGGCTTGGGATCCGGGGACACTGATAAAAATAAAAGCCATAAATTCAGCATGTATGGGGATGCAAACAGTGTTCCCATGAAGATCAATATTCCCTCTAGAGGACCATTACAGGAAAGTCCGGAGGACTTTCACCTATAAAACCATCTATGGGACTACCATAAGCCTGAACTGAGGTACACTCCCAGTTTAATATAATCAATTAGGAGCCATGGAATGTAAGAATTACATGGACAGATGGGCCTATCACTCCATTCTTTACCCTTGGAGGCTGCTCAGTTCTCTGGTGTTAGAATGATATTCTAATAGGAAAACTCCTCAATTCCACATACCTCTAGGAAGGAAATTGGCCCATCTTCCCATTTAAATGATATTTGGAAAGCTTTTACTATTTAACCAATAATCCATTCTCCTAGAAGAATGTCACCCTGGCTATGACCTCTGGATCAGTGGTGTGTCAGGCAACTATTTTTCTTACAATTCCAGTGAACAGAGATCCTCCTGATATAGGATTTCATACTGTTAAAGAGTGAGGTTGTTGTGATCTTTACTAATGCACTTTAATTCCTAAGCTGGTGGAAACTGTGACGGTTAACTTTATGGTCAAATTGGGGAATGGGGGGGGCGCCTGGGTGGCGCAGTCGGTTGGGCGTCCGACTTCAGCCAGGTCACGATCTCGCGGTCCGTGGGTTCGAGCCCCGCGTCAGGCTCTGGGCTGATGGCTCCGAGCCTGGAGCCTGTTTCCGATTCTGTGTCTCCCTCTCTCTCTGCCCCTCCCCCGTTCATGCTCTGTCTCTCTCTGTCCCAAAAATAAATAAATGTTGAAAAAAAAAAATTAAAAAAAAAAAAAAAAAAAAAAAAAAAAAAAAAATTGGGGAATGGGGTGACCAGACATTTGGGGAAACATTCTGGGTGTGTCTCTGAGGGTGTTTCTGGATGAGATTAACATTTAAAGTGGTAGATTGACTAAAGCAGATTACCTTTTCTAATGTGGGTGAACCTCATCCAATCAGCTGAAGGACTGCATAGGACAAAAAGGGTGACTCTCCACTGAGTAAAAGAAATTCTTCCTGCCAGATGGCCTTTGAACCAGGACATTGGCTTTTGCTGCATTCAGACTTAACTGAAACATTAGCTCTTCCTGAGCCAGTCTTCAAGGCTGGACCTATACCATTGATTCTTCTGGGTCTCCAACTTGCTGACTTACCCTGCAGATCTGGGGACCTGTTGGTTTTTGTAATTACATGAGTCAATTTCTTAAAATAAATAAACCCTCTATATATTATAGGGAAATAATAGAAAGTTTCCCCCACTATCCAAAACTAGAACATTCCTATGGCATCTTTTGTAAGCCAAAATGTTGTAAAGCAAAGAAGCAATTACTATTAACTTATATGGAAAATGTTTTTAGTGTTCCCAAACCAAGAATGAGTAAGAAGTGGTCTAGACTTAGCTGAAAAGGGCCAGTTTAGGGCCCAAGAATCTGGCTATCCCATTGGCTAAGGTCTTTACTAGCACTTCTCTATCCAGAGTAATCCTTGCATGGCTTTCCATTGGTTCCTAGTAGCACTGTACCACCTCTGTTCGTCTCCATCCCATTCAGGGTGCAGTGAACACAGAGGTACCCTGGGCTTACCCTGTGAGGCTGCTCATCCTTCCCAGAAACTGAGGCAGCTCTTTCAGACATCCTGCTTCTGTAGGACAGTAGTAAACACCATAAACCCACCTGGGCAGAGACAGTAATCCAATGGCAATAGTGTTCGAGAGCTGTTTTTCAGCAGGCTGGAACATTTTTTCAAAGCCAACTCGATAGCTCCTTTAAAATTGGCTCAGTATGTCATCTCCTGAGTTGTGGAAAACGGTCCTTCATGTGACTTCATCTAATTTTTCTTTTGTCTAGTGACAGGAAATTTCTCTTAATTCTTTTCTTTCTCCTTCCTGGTTACATCCTGGCCTTCATTCCAATTTGAAGTCCAACAAGAGTTCTCAAAATTTCCAGTGCAAAGAATCACATTGGGTGTTTGGTAACTATCTGGGTTCTCAGAACCTACCTTCAAGAAATCTGAAGTAAGTCTAGAAATGAGCATTTTATTTTTTTTTAAAATTTTTTAACGTTTTATTTATTTTTGAGACAGAGAGAGACAGAGCATGAACGGGGGAGGGTCAGAGAGAGAGGGAGACACAGAATCAGAAGCAGGCTCCAGGCTCTGAGCCATCAGCCCAGAGCCCGACGCGGGGCTCGAACTCACGGACCGCGAGATCATGACCTGAGCTGAAGTCGGCCGCTTAACCGACTGAGCCACCCAGGTGACCCTAGAAATGAGCATTTTAAATAAGAACCAAGAAAATTATGATGTAGGAGTCCTCAGCCTATATTCTGTGAGAAAAGTTTTTGCTTTTGCTGCTCGAATTTAAGGAGTTATCAGTGATTGTATGATATCTGAATCCATTTTCAGCTTCATTGCTTTTATGTACTTTATTTTTTCCATTTTAGAATTTTAAAAAATGAAACAAAAACAAACTAAATGCAAAGTGTCAGAAAATCTTGCCACTATCTTATCACTATGTTGAATGAATTTTTAAGATGTAAAAATATGTATCTAAACATTGCTTCACAAAGTGAACTTTAAACCAGAACTTTCATTGCAACAAAGATTGTATTTAAGCAAAATTTTAAAGAAAAAGAAAATTTTATCATGTTTACCTCTCTGTTATTAAAATTCTACAGAATAAAATATATTTGATAATAGTTAAGATTTAAATGGAATTCGTAGGACTTTTTTCTCCAACCTAAGAGGTTTGTCTCTGTCTTGTGTGCCCCTGTCTCTCTATCTTTCTCTCTTATTTTTTTTAAAAAATATTTATTTATTTATTTATTTATTTATTTGAGAGAGAGAGAGAGAGAGAGAGAGAGAGAGTGCAAGCTGGGGAGAAGGGCACAGAGAGAGAAAGAGAGAGAGAGAGAGAGAGAGAGAGAGAATCTCAAGCAGGCTCCACCCTCAGCACTGAGCCTGACATGAAGCTTGATCCCATAACCCTGGGATCATGATCTGAGCTGAAATCAAGAGTCAGACATTCAATTGACTGAGCCACCCAGGCGCCCCTTTCCTATTTTAATTCAGTGAGAGAGAAAACTATTTTTTCCTATTGGATCAGATTTTCTGCATTCAAAGTGTAAATGAGTCCCATGATGGAGTTTATCTTCAGGGCACTATAAATATCAAATTATTAGTTGCTCCAACATATCATAGGGCAAATTTTGCTTTTTAAAAATATTATTCTGATTAAAAAAAAAATAATATTATTCTGATTAAGAAATGAAGAGATTCCTGGAAAATTAGATATTGATTAAATTTCCCATATAAATAAGTTTGTTAATCAAGTGGCATTTTAAGTACTCTGAGGATTTGGGATATCTTGAGGAAACTTGTAACCAATTTCTTGGTAAAGTGAGCACCAATTTGTCACATGAATAGCCATCCCTAATTTAGCGGAAGTATACATTTGGTCATCTGTACACTGTATTCTGTTAAAATCAGATACAATGTGCCTGTTTGAATAACTATGATTAGGTCATAAACAAACGAGACAGAGACCAGTGTGGCTTCTCTGGAGAACAGGAAGGAAATGGATCTTGCTGGAGTGGGTGGGGAAGGAGGAAGGGAAATGACACGTTGAGTGTTAAGCACTGAGCTAAGTCTTTATGTCTGGTATCTTACTTAATTATCAAAATCCTACCAGGTAAACATTATTATTATCATCCTCATTTTATGGATGTAAGCAATTTGAGTTTAGGTAACTTGACTAAAGTCACAGAGATGGTAGGTAGCAGACTGGGATTTTAGTCTAGACCTGATTGAAAACCCCATGGACATTCCATTGCCCAGTGGCTGACTCTTGCATGATGGAGGATAAGGTATAGGATCTGGAATGAGTACACTGAAGGTTTTCATCCTGCCATTTATTCATAGACTCAGCTATTTCCTACTTTAAATAATATATAAGCTTGTTTCAACAACATTCATCAGCTAATCTCATCAGCCCTGAAAATCACCCACTTCTGTCCACCAAAATACTTAGGGGAACAGATCATCTAGACAAGAAATTGGAAGTGACCTGAAGTGATTATATATAGTTCTATTGCTCTGCCTTAAAACTGTCTGATAAAACTATCCATGGCATAGTTGCATACTGCGTATGGTCTCTGTATTTATTTTGTAATAGCTTTTTGAGGTACAGTTTGTATACAGTAATATTCGTATATTTAAATTGTGCAAGTTGATAAGTTTTCACACACATGAATCCATAATCAAAATCAAGATAATAAACATGTCCATCACCCCTTTGTAATTACTTCCGCCCACCCCTAGCCCTTTGACATCCCTAGACAACCATGAATCTACTTTTTGTTCGTATTGATTACTTTTATATTTTCTAGAATTTAATATAAAGGAATTGCGTAGGATGTACTCAGTTTTGTCTGGCTTCTTTAACTCAGGATGTATATTTTTTAAATGGTTATTTATTTCTGAGAGAGAGAAAGAGAGAGCATAAGCAGGGGAGGGGCAGAGAGAGAGGCAGACATAGAATCTGAGGCAGGATGAAGGTTCTGAGCTGTCAGCGCAGAGCCCTGCCTGGGGCTAAAAGTCATGAACCATGAGATCATGACCTGAGTCAAAGTTGGATGCTTAACTGACTAAGCCACTCACGTGCCCCTAACTCAGGATATTTTTGAGATCCATCCATATTGTATCAATCATTCACTTGTATCAATAGTTCATTTCCCTTTTGTTGCTTAACGATAGTCCACTGATATATCACAGTTTATCCATTCACCTGTCAATGGACATTTGTCTCCAGTTTTTGACGATCATAATGAAGTGGCTATGAACATTTGTGAGCAAGTCTTTGTATAAACATATCATTTTATTTCACTACCACTACATACCTAGAAGTGGAATCATTGCATCATATGGGAGATATATTTAGCTTTTAAGAAACTTCCAAAGTTTTTCCGAAATAGTAAGTACCATTTTACACTCCCATTGACAGTATGTGAGAATTCCAATTGCTACACATCCTCAACAAATCTTGACATTATCAGTCTTTTTGATTTTTAGATATTTTAATAGATAGGTAGCAGTATCTCATTGGGGCTTAAAGTTGCACTTTCCTAATAAATAATGAGTTTGAACAACTTTTCATGAATTTATTTGTCATTTAAATATATTCTTTGGAAACATGCCTGTTTAAAACTTTTGCTCCCTCTTAAAAATTAAGTCATGCATGTGTTTTTTTATTATTGTAATAAGAAACCCTTTCTATATTCTGTATATAAGGTCCTTGGATACATTTTCTCCAATATGTGACATGCCTTTTAGTGAGCAAACTTCACTCTTAATTTTGGTGAAGTTTGATTTATCAAACTCATACTTTTGGTGTTGTATCTAAGCTATCTTTGTATAGCTCAAAATTACAATGATTTCCTCCTATTTTCTAGAAGTTTTACAGGTTCAGATTTTATATTTAGGTCTATGATCTTTTTTGAGTTATTTTTTGTATGTGCTATGAATATGGATTCAAGTTCTTTTTTCTTTGCTTGCCTCTCTATACCCAGTTGTGCCAATACCATTTGTCAAAAAGAATATTTTTTCTCCAGTTATCTTTGCACATTAAAAAAAATCAATTGACCATAAATGTAAGTGCCTATTTCTGGACACTCTATTCTCTTCCACTTATGTGTCTATCCATTTTGATACCAATACCACATTGTCTTTATTGCTGTAGTTTCATAATAAGTCTTGGAATCAGACTGTATAAGTCCTTAAAATTTCCTTTCTTTTACTTTTACTTTTTCTTTTCTTTCTTTTTTTTAAGTTTCGGCTTTCATAGATTCTTTGCATTTCCTTTCAAGTTTTAGAATCAGCTTGTCAATTTCTACAAAAGGCCTTTTAAAATTTCAATTGTATTTGCATTGTATTTACAGATCACCTTAAGGGGAACTGACATTTTAACAATATTGTCTTATGATCCACGAATATGCTATATCTCTATCTTTTAAGTTGTAAAGACATTTCTTTTAACAATATTTCATAGTTTCTAGTTTGAAGGACTTGCACATCTTTTGTCAAATGTATCCCTAAGTCTTTTGTATTTTTGATGCTATTATAAATCATATTGTTTTTATTTTCTTTTCTTTAAATTTTTTAATGCTTATTTATTTTTGAGAGACAAAGAGGGAGACAGAGCTTGAGCGGGGGAAGCTCAGAGAGAGAGGCAGACACAGAATCCGAAGCAGGCTCCTAGCTCTGAGCTGTTAGCACCAAGCCCAATGCGGGGCTTGAACTCACAGACTGTGAGATCATGACCTGAGCTGGAGTCAAACACTTAACCGACTAAGCCATATTGTTTTTTATTTTCAATTTTAAGTTGTTTGATGCTAATGCATAGAAATAATGTTGGCTTTTGTATATTGCGAACCTCCCCAAACTCGCTGATGAACTCTAGTAGATTTGTTGAGATTTCATAAGCTTTTCTACACAGGTGATCATGTTGTCTGTAAATAAGAACAGTATTACTTCTTTTATAATCTGAGTAGCTATTTATTTTTATTGCCTCATTGAATTGGCTAGGTTAAAGGAATAGAAGTTGTCGAATAGAAGTGGTGACAGTAAACATCCTCAATTTGTTCCTAATATTACAGAGAGAAAGCATTTGGTCTTTCACAATTAGCGCAATATTGGATGTAGATTTCTTTGCAAGTGTCTTTTATCAGGTTGAGGAAGTTTGCTTTTATTGCTAGTATGCTGGGAATTTTTATCAGTAATTGATGTTAGATTTTTGTCAAATACTTTTCTGTATCTCTTAGAATGATATGTTCGATTTTAAAAAATACATTAATATATTTTAAATTATACTGATTTTCCATTTGTTAAAACAAACTTGCATCCCTAGGATAAATTTCACTTGATCATGATATTATCTTTTTGATATGTTATTGGATTTTTGTTGATAACATTTTGTTAAGAAAATTTTTTTTATTAAAACAAATTTTTTTTAATCTTTATTTTTGAGAGAGAGAGAGAGAGAGCAAGCAGTGGGGTAACAGAAAGAAAGAGGGAGACACAAAATCTGAAGCAGGCTCCAGGCTCCGAGCTGTCAGCACAGAGCCTGACGCAGGGCTTGAACTCACCAACTGCAAGATCACGACCTGAGCTGAAGTCCAACTGAGCCACCCAGGTGCCCCCGTTAAGAATTTTTTTAATTTAAATTTTAGTTAGCCAACATACAGTGCAATATTGGTTTCAGGAGTAAACTTCAGTGATTCATTACTTACATACAATACCCAGTGCTCACCGTAACAGTGCCCTCCTTAATACCCATCACCCATCTAGCCCATCCCCACTGGCCTCCCTCCATCAACTGTCAGTTTGTTCTATATCATTAAGAGTCTCTTGTGGTTTGTTTCCCTCTCTCTTCTTTTCCCCCTTCCCATATGTTTACCTGTTTTATTTTTTTTCAGTATATTTTATTTTTTTATTATTTATTTTTTTAAGTTTATTTTTGGTGGGGGGGGAGAGAGAGAGAGAGAGAGAGAATACAAGCTGGGGAGGGGCAGAGAGAGAGGGAGACACACAATCCAAAGCCAGCTTCAGGCTCTGGGCTGTCTGCGCAGAGCCTGATGTGGGGCTCAAACCCATGAACCACAAGATTATGACCTGAACCAAAGTCAGATGCTTAACTGATTGAGCCACCCAGTTATCCCTCACCTGTTTTGTTTCTTAATTTCCACATATGACTGAAATCATATGGTATTTATCTTTCTCTGACGGACTCATTTCACTTAGCATAATAAGTGAATCCTAGTTCCATCTACATCATTGCAAATGGCAAAATTTCATTCTTTTTGAAGGCTAAGTAATATTCCACTGTATATATATACCACATCTTCTTTATCCATTCATCAGTCGATGGACATTTGGGGTCTCTCCATAGTTTGGCTATTGTTGATAATGCTGCTATAAACATTGGGGTGCATGTACACCTTCAAATCTGTATTTTTGTATCCTTTGGGTAAATGCCTAATAGTGCAATTACAAAGCAGCAGAAAAAGAAATAAAAATATCGATCCCATTTGCAATTGCACCAAAAACAATCAGATACCTGGGAATAAACCTGACTAAAGAGGTAAAAGATCTGTACTCTGAAAATTATAGAAAACGTAAGAGAGAAATTGAAGAGGACACAAAGAAATAGGAAAACATTCCATGCTCATGGATTGGAAGAAAAACATTGTTAAAAGGTCTATACTACCCAAAGCAATCTACACATGTCAAAATACCAAGCATTTTTTGCAAAGCTAGAACAATCATAAAATTTGTATGGAACCACAAAAGACCCTGAATAGACAAAGAAACCCTGCAAAAAGGAATCTCCGCATTTGTTTTCTTGAAGGAAATTAGTTTCATTTACATTTAATGTGATTATTGATATGGTTGGATTTAAATATACTATCTTGTTATTTCTTTTCTATTATCTCATCTTTATTTT
This sequence comes from Neofelis nebulosa, assembly GCF_028018385.1. Taxonomy (NCBI): domain Eukaryota; kingdom Metazoa; phylum Chordata; class Mammalia; order Carnivora; family Felidae; genus Neofelis; species Neofelis nebulosa. The sequence continues at coordinate 33,922,072 of NC_080782.1, read as the reverse complement.
TTTCTCTATGCTTTCTCTTTGATTAACTGAGAAATTGTAATGATTCTACTTTATCTTCTTTGTTGGTACATTAACTGTAACTCTTTGTATTGGGTATTTTAGTTTTGTTTCAGTTTGTTGTATAGATCTTCAACCTATCACAGTTTACCTTTATGTGATATTTTACATTTAGTATGAGGATATTACAACAGAATACTTCCATTCCCTACTTCTAGGTGTTTTCCTATTGTTAGCAGGCATTTCACTTACATATATGCCATAAGCTCCACAACACATTGTTATTATTTATGCTTTAAATGGACAATTATTTTTCAAAGAGATTTAAATGATAAGAAAAACATCTTTTTCTCTTTTTCAATGGAGTTACCATTTCCAGTGTTCTTCATTCATTTCATAGATCAGATTTACATCTGGAACCATCTTTTTTCTTTTTGAATGACTTCCTTTAACATTTCTTGTAATACACACCTTTTGGCGATAAATTCAGCTTTTGGATCTGAAAAAGTCTTCTTTTTGCCTTTATTTGTTTTTTAAGTTTATTTATTTTGAATGGGAGAGAGAGAGAGAGAACTGGGGAGGGGCAGAGATAGAGGGAGCCTGAGCTAAGCATGGAGCTCATCTTGGGGCTCAATCTTAGGACCTTGAGATCACCACCTGAGCCACTATCAAGAGTAGGCTGCTTAACTGACTGAGCCACCCAGGCGCCCCTTCACCTTTGTTTTTGAGCTCAAGGTTGATAGCTTTTGTTTCGTTTCTTTCTGTGCTTTAGGATGTTGCTCTACTGCTTTCTGTTTTTTGTTTTGTTTTGTTTTTTGTTTTTTGCTTTACCTTTATTTATTTTTGAGAGACAGAGTGAGACAGAGTGCAAGCAGAGGAGGGGCAGACACAGAAGGAGACACAGAATCTAAAGCAGGCTCCAGGCTCCTAGCAAGCGTTCAGCACAGAGCCTGATGTGGGGCTCAAACCCACAAACCATGAGATCATGACCTAAGCTGAAATTGGACACTTAACCAACTGAGTCATCGAGGCACCCCTTTTCTGGCTTTTCTTATGGAAAATCTGGAGTAATTCTCATTTTTATTCCTATGTGTATAATATGTATTTGTTTTCCTCTGGCTGCTTTTTAAGATTTCTTTTTTATCACTGTTTTTAAGCAATTTGATTAAGATATGCCTTGGTGTAGTTTTCTTTATGTTTCTTGTACTTGGGGTTCATTGAACATTTTGGACTTGCACATTTAGTTGGAATTGAATATAAAAATATTCTTTCATTGTTTCTTTTTTGTGACTTCTTATTTTTCCTCTGTCATGGAGACTCTAATTACATACAAAATTTGGGAAGCTTAGGGCACCTGGGTAGCTCAGGGAGCACCTGGGTGGCTCAGTCAGTGGAGCATCCAACTCTTTGTCTCAGCTCAGGTCATGATCTCTCAATTCATGAGACTGAGCCCCATATTGGGCTCTGCACTGATAATGGGGAAAATTCTTCTCCCTCCACCCCTCCCCTACTTGTGAGTGTGCTTTCTTTCTCTCAAAATAAATAAAAATAAACTTAAAAAAAAATAAAGTTTGAGAAGGTTGAAGCTGTCTCAAGGCTTGCTGTGGCTATTCAGCAGTAAAACTAGGGGTAGTATGACTAAGGGACTGGTTTTTAAATTTTATTTAATTTTAATTAATTTATATATAAATCTATGTAGCCATGTGGCCAGCGGCTTAAATATTGGATAGTGCCAATGTGGAGGATGAAAACAGACAATAAGCAGATAGGCAAGAATTGTCTAGTGGTTGTAAATACTATGAAGGAAGATAAATCGTGGTAAGAGGTTGGAAGGAGAGCTGAGATGAAGGTGTGGTGCCTTTTTATGTAAGTGTTCAGCGAAGGCCTCCCTGAAAAGGTGCACTTGAGCCAAATCCTGTCAAAATAAGGGAGCAAGACCAGTGTTTGTATTGAAGAAAAGAAATTCTGGCAGAAGGAACTTTAAATGCAGAACCCCTGATCGGGGGCATTTTTGATGTGCCCAAGGATCAGCAAAGAGGCCAGTATGAATGGAGTAAACTCAAGTGAAGGGAGAGTGATAAAGACAATGTCAAAGAGGTGTTGGAGCCCGGAGAGGTGAGCCCTTTGTAGGCCATGGGAAGGGCTTGGAATCTATTCTGATTAAATGCAGAGCTAGTTTACGTGGTGAGCAGAGGGGTGACATGATCTGACTTGCATTTTTAAGAACATTTCTCTTGCTGCTGTGTGAAGAATAAACTGGGGAGAGCAAGGTGGATGGAGAAAGACCGATGGAGAGTCCTTGTAATAACCTGGAGGAGACAGGCTGGCTCCTGGGGGTGTTAGGGGCAAAAGTGTCATGAAGTGGTCACATTCTAGATATATTTTGAAACAGAGTAGATAGGATTTGCTGAGGAATTGCATATGTGGCAGGAAATCAATAGAGGGGTCAGAGATGACCTTTAGTTGTTTGGCTTAAATACTAGAAGGTTGGAATTTTATTTACTGAGAAATGAAAGATTGTATGAGGAAGAGGTTTGCAGGAGGGAAATAGAGCATTTAGTTTTGGACATAAGAAATTTAAGTTGCTTTTTGTGCATGCATATGGAAACTTTGAATTGGTACTTATATATAGGACACTAGCTTTAGTGGAGTGTTTGGTCCCGAACCCACAAGTGTGGAGGTGGCCTGTGTGTGCATATTTAAAGCCATGGGACCAGGAGCACCTGGGTGGCTCAGTTGGTTAAGTGTCTGGCTCTTGGTTTCGGCTCAGGTCATGATCTCCCGGTTTGTGGGTGTTGGGCTGTATTGGGCTCCGTGCTGGCAATCCAGAGCCTGCTTGGGATTCTCTGTCTCCCTGTCTCTCTGCACCTCCTTCCCCCCACCCTCTCAAAATAAACAAATATACCTTAAGAAAAATAAAGCCATGGAACCAAATGGGATCCCCTAGGCAGTGAGAATTTACAAAGAGGAGAAAAAACTTCAAGACTAAGCCTAACTTAACCTGATACTTAACTCGCTTGGACTCTCTTGGCTTCTTTACTATCTGGAATTGTCTGATAACAATGGTAGCCTTTTCATGCAATTCTGTATGTTTTTGATGAAACGTTGATGCAATGGCCTTGTGGGTAAGATTGAGCCAGAAGAGAGGTCACAGATCACCCTCATAATGAAAAAAGCATTTACCTCTTAGAGTAGGTTAGGATTACTAGGAGGTTCTAAGAGCTCCTGAATAGGATGAGCCTAAGGAGAATCATTGATCTTTAAGGAAGAAGTACTGTCCTGGACACGGGGACACTGTGTGTGGTTGTGCAAACTGGGCATTATGCATATCTAGGGAGTGCCTTTCCCATCGTGCACATAGACTTTATATTTATTTTGACAGTTTTCCAGAAGATGGCAGGAAAGAGTCTTAAGGAAGGGATACCTTTTTTTTTTTTTTTTTTTTACCCAAAGGCACCACATTCTCTAAATGTGATGCGGGTCCTGCCCCCCCCCCCGCCCCCCGCCCACCCCAGTACTGGAGGATGGCAGCCCTCTTGGAAGTCAAAAATTCAAATGTGGAAAGGGGTTCTTCTGATGAAATCTCTTTCATGTTCCAGCCCCACTCCTAGCATGCAGAACACAGATGTGATTAGGGGTAATTCCTCCCTAGTACAGAGGAACACAGTCCAACCTGATGATTTTGATACTAATGCTTTGGTAATTTGACAGTTTGTAACTGTCTTTTTATAAACTTCCTGGATCATCGAATCCTCTTTCCTCTCATAAACCACCAGCATACAGGTTGAGAGAGGTACTGTAGGAAAATAGATTGAAGAAAAGACTGAAAACTCACAGATTTGATGTTAGGCCTACTCTGCCCTTAATGGACAAGGTCCTTAGGCAAAGCATTTGACATCATTTAATCTCATTTTCTGCATTTGCAAAATGAGGGAATTGGACGTGCTGATTATCAAATCACTTCTGGCTTTAAGAACGCCAGGATTCTGAAATCTTCCATAAGATTTTATGTAGGGCTGCCCAGTTAATAAGATAATATTATTTTTCATAGTTTTTCCTGAATAATATCAAAGTTGAGAATATGAGGATTTAAATGATATCCCAAATATCCCAGATTTAGAAGAGCGCAACCTGAGACCTGACAATATGGTTCTAGGTAAATGTAGGTTTATGAGGTGCTAGGAAATGCTCGCTCTGTCAGTACTATCCTTCATCCCACGTTGTGGAGAAAGAACAGCTGACTTTGAAGGTCAGTCAAAAGTTCTGGGCAGAAGTCTCAACTCTCACTTAATCATGACCTTGAGCTACTTATTAAACTTCTCTGACACTTTTTTAATATATAAAATGAGAATGCTAGCATCCACTGGAAAGCATTATTGAGTAGATTAATCAAGAATATGTTTGTAAGAGCTTTCAGGAAACTGTAATATGTTTTACCTATCCAAGGGGCTATTAGTATCATACTGAGGACAGTTTTCCATCACAGAGAAGTATTAACAAGTGAAACATACAAACCAGAGGTATTGTTTGATAAAGAGCCTCCTTGCCACCATAGCATCTCCCAACATCCCCAGGAGATGTGTTTCATTTTGCCAGTTTTAAAACTGGTAAGGTAAGGAAGCTGAATTATAGCTAAGTATAGTTCAACTTTATGTTATTTGAAAACAAATTTTTTTATGTTTATTTTTGAGAGAGAGACAGAGAGAGAGACAGAGAGACAGTGAGTGGGGGAGGGGCAGAGAGAGAAGGAAACACAGAATCTGAAGCAGGCTCCAGGCTCCGAGCTGTCAGCACAGAGCCCGACGCGGGGCTAGGACTCACAGACCGTGAGATCATGACCTGAGCCGAAGTCGGGACACTTAACCGACTGAGCCACCCAGGCGCCCTGGTTTTATGTTTGTTATTTTCAAAAGTGGTCATAAGTCAAGGGGAGGGACGCTTGATTTTATTTTTTCTTCCTACCACATCATGCCAGAGAAAGATTCCATTTTGATAATTTAATTGTATGTTTTAATTTCTTTTCTCTTATTCCTCTCAGGTTCTCAGTGTTACATTTCCATTCATATTTTAAAGGAAAGGTTTATAATGAGTCCCACACATGAAGTGTGTTATGAAAGAAGCAGACACAGAATGCAGCTTTTTCTTGATTCCCATGTAAGGGGAAGAAATACAGCCCTTCTGCTTCCTGCCTGACTTTGGCAAAGTTGGTGAGGTTTATTTTAGATATTGCCAAATGTTTGATCTTTTTATTAATATCTTCTGTGCCTACATAGCAGCCATCCCCCAGAACCTCAAAAGCAATTTATAGTCATTATTAGCATTCTCAGTGTCCCTGTGAGACAGGCATGGGGCAGGTGGTGTTATCTGCCTTGTTCATGTGAGAACTGGAAGTCAATGTGTGACCTCCAGGCTGTTCTGAGGATGGTTAGATGACTTAGGAGCATATCTCAGCTGTTTACCCAGAATTAATACTTTCATCAGCACAATTATCAGCTGGAAAAAAAAATGATCTGGGACCAAGAACAAGAATAGTGGAACTGTATTACTGAAATGCAAATACATTATTTCTTGCTGCCCAATATTAACTCTTCCTTTTACTCAAACAAGACTTTACATAATTTATATGCATGTATTTATACATGCATGTACCCACTCCATACATGCATGTACCCACTCCATCCATCCATTCATCCATCCATCTATCCATCCATCCACCCATCCCTCCATCCATCCATCCATCCATCCCTCCATCCATCCCTCCATCCATCCATCCATCCATCCATCCATTCTCAACATAGCATTTATTATATTCCAGACACTCTCCTAGTTCCTAGAGCTCCAAAGCTGAAAATGACTTATTTCTTGCCCTCGAAGTCCTTACAGTCTACTGGAGACAGGTGTATTAATTAACAAATTCTCCAAAATGAAGCAGATTCTCTGACAGTTGCATGTACAGGGAGTAGTGTAGTAAGTAAAACGGAGAAAGTGATTAATTCTATCTGGGGTCGGCTTTCAAGAGAAGATGTTTTGCAAGCAGCAATCCATGAAGTGTAAAACCCAAACAGGTTTTTAAAATATGCTACTTTACTTTATAAGCTTTAGAGCTAGGCTGTTCAGACTTCAGTGTGCAGAGAATCACCTGCAGGGCTTGTTGAATCATGAATTCCTTGGCCTCCATCTCCAGCAACTCTGATTCGTAAGTCTCGGGGCAGGGGGAAGTGTATTTCTAGCAAGCTCCTAGGTCATGCAGCTGCTGCCAACCTATGGACCACATTTTGAGATCTGCTGCTTTAGAAGGAGACAGAGCTTTGACATCACTGTTTTAACCAAGTGAACCTCATGGATCATTTCTCTAGGACCATAGAATCTAAGAACAACAGAGATCAATGAATAAAAGTTTTAATTATCTTTTCAAAAGAGGCAAATAAATGTGACCCAGAAATTTTCAGTGATTTGTAGATTACCTAGTCAGTAGCAAAATTGACTCCACACTGTTTTTCAAACAGTGGTTTCTGATACATTTGCCTCATAGAGCTGGTCTTCTCCATCTCCCAGTTATAGCTTTTGGTCACATTTATAGTATGGAAGTGCTGATGGAAAAGTGGCTTGTGTGGGTGGGTGTGGGCATCCCTGCACAGACCAGCTGCAAAGAAAATACCAGGATGTAGGCAAAGACCAACCTCCATGGCAACAGCTTTCAGAAAGTCCCGTTTCCTCAGTTGTAGAGACTTTCCAAGAATCTGTTTAGTGCAGCAACTGTGCACAATTCTGGGGCCATTTTCTGTGTATCTCTATTCCAATTGTAAATGGCTGCTTCTGAACTTTTATGCTTCTTTAAAAGTTTATAGATGTAGCAACTCTTGTTCATTTTGTTCTAGGGTTGGAGAAGTAGGGAAGGCAGCAGAGAAGGACTGAATTAACAGATTTCTGGATTTTTATCACTTTTGGATTATAGCACCATTTTTATTTTGTCCATCAATTGCGTAGGAGACCAACCTCATTTCTTAGCTGGGAATGTTGTTCAGCCTTCGATCTAAGGGCTGCTTCAAATCTGGACCTTGTCTTCCTTTTGCATTCTTTCGGCCCGCACAGTGCCTGACATGTAGTCAAGCCTCGGGAACTGTTTGCTGAGTGGATGAATGAACTGAGAATGTATGAATGTGCCCACTCAGAGTACTGACTTCTGACCAGAGCAGCAAAACCAGGCTTAGGGTTGGTTTGAGACAAAACCATGAAATGAGTAAAGTTTCTTCAGCACCCACAAACAACAAATCATTTAGGGGCCCTTCCAGGCCTCCTTTGTCACCCTTCCTAAACTTTTCAGGCATAGGGTGCTTCTGTGTGGCTCATTGGTGCTCATGTTGTTTCCAGGGAGCCTTCCATTTGTTTTTGTTGTTCTTTTAAGTATGTGTCTTATTTATTTATTTGTTTAAAAAGCCCACATAACAAAATTTATCATCTTAACCATTTTTAAGTGTAGCGTTCACTAGGGTCCACGGAGTTGTGAAACATATCTCCAGAGCATTTTCATCTTGCAAATCTGAAACTGTATATCCATTAAACAATTCCCCTTTTCTCCAAGCCCCTGGTAACTACCATTGTACTTTCTGCTTCTGTGAATTTGAGGACTTTAGGTATCTCATGTAAGTGGACTCATTTGTATTTATCTTTTTTTTTTTTTTTTTTAAATTTTTTTTTTCAACGTTTTTTATTTATTTTTGGGACAGAGAGAGACAGAGCATGAACGGGGGAGGGGCAGAGAGAGAGGGAGACACAGAATCGGAAACAGGCTCCAGGCTCCGAGCCATCAGCCCAGAGCCTGACGCGGGGCTCGAACTCACGGACCGCGAGATCGTGACCTGGCTGAAGTCGGACGCGTAACCGACTGCGCCACCCAGGCGCCCCTGTATTTATCTTTTTTAACTGGCTTATTTTACTTGGAATAATGTCCTCAAACTTCACCCATGTTGTACCATGTTACAGAATTTCCTTCCTTTTTATGGCTGAATACTGTTCCATTGTATGTGTATATCACATTTTGTTTATTTACTCATCCATCAATGGACATTTGGGTTGCTTCTACCTTTTGGCTACCGTAAATAGTGTTTTCTGTGAGCATGGGTGTGTAAATATCTCTTTGAGATCCTGCTTTCATTTTTTTTTTTTTTTTGGATATTTACCCAGAAGTGAAACTACTGGATCATATGGTAGTCGTATTTTTATTTTTTTTTGAGGAACCTCCATCCTGTTTTCCCATAGTGGCTGCACCAATTTATATTCCTGTCAACAGTGCACAAGTGCTCCCTTTTCTCTAGATCCTTGCCATTTCTTGCGATTTTCTGTTTTTGTTGTTGTTTTGTTTTGTTTTAGTTTTTGTTTTGTTAGTAGCCATCTTAATGGGGGTAAGGCTATGGTATTATGATGTATAATGAGAAATATGTATTTGCTCTTCATCCCCTTTCTGGCACAGAGTTCCTAAAACCTTGGATCAATTTCCTAATTGATAGGATGAATAAAGGTGTCTTCTTATGTTAATTTGGTGACTTTTGGGCCCCACCTAAGAATGAGCTGATGGCCAGGAGAACCAATCCTGTGATTAGAGAGTTGGAACTTTACGTCTTATCCTCCCTATCCCCCTCTGGGGAGGTTCAACCCCTCTGAAGGTTGAACCAATTGCCAGCAGCCATTAATTTAATCAGTTGTGCCTATGTAATGAAGCCTTCATAAAAACCCAGAAGGATTGGGTTCAGAGAGATTCCAGGGAGATTTCAGGTTGGTGAACAGGTGGAAGTGTTAGGAGAGTGCTAAGAGCATCTAGGGAGGGCATGAAACTCTGCGCCTTTTCTCCATGTCTTGCCCCATCCTTCTCTGGCTGTCCATGAGTTATATATAATAACTTATCAATATCTTATATATAATATATAATGTACAATAAATCAGTGATCTCATAAGTAAATGTGTCTCTGAGTCCTGTGAGCCACCCTAGAAAATTAATTGGACCCAAGGAAGGGGTGATGGGTATTCTCATTTATGGGCAGGTGGACATAATGGCAATCAAATGGCATCTAAAGTCCAAGGCAGAGGTTGTTGGAACTCCCAATCTATAGCCCAGATTGTCACCTGGGCTTCTGACTGGTTTCTGAAGCAGGTGGGGGGCATGGGGGACAGTTAAGGACTGAAGCCATAACCTGTTGAACCTGGTGCTCTGTTAATAATATTGCTAATTTAATCAATATAATATTAATAAATAATAATAGAATATCTATAATATTAATACTCCTTACTGAGTACTTACTGCCCACTAGCTGTGGCTCTATATTAATTTCTATAACAAATGCCACAGAATGGGTGGTTTAAACAACATAAATGTATTTTTTCACAGTTATGGAGACCAGAAGTGCAAGATCAAGGGCTTGGCAAGGTTGGATTCTTCCGAGGGTCTTTCTCCTTGGCTTGTAGATAGCCATCTCCTTCAGGCCTTCTGGTCTTCACATGGCCCTCCCTCTATGTGTGTGTCCTAATCTCTTCTTATAAAGACACCAGTCATATTGGATTCAGGCTCACCCATTTGACCTAATTTTACCTTAATTACCCTTTTAAAAAATGCTGTCTCCAAATACAGTCACATTCTGTATTGAGGTACTGAGAGTTAGGACTTGAACATGTGAATTTTGGGGGGACATAATCTAGTGCCTATATGAAGTCTTACAAAACCCCGTGAAATATGTGCAATTATTATTTCTATTTTACCTATGGAGGCATGAAGCAGTCAAGTAACTTTCCCATGATCAAAGCTAGAAATGGCTCAACCATAATTTGAACAAGGCAGCCTAGTTCAAAGTCTGTGCTGTTACCCACAAAGCTATACTGCTTCTGTTATTTGATTTGTGAATTCTGTGCATGCTACTTTGATAAAAATAGAAACTAATAAAAACGTGAGCAGGGTTTGTTTTAAAATTTTATCCAGAGCCAGTCTTAGGGTTAGAAAAATACTTGCTCATTTTATGCTCTAAAGAACTATAGACCAGTAGCTTATAGGGGTAATTTCTACCCATGCTTTCCTCTGGGTCAACTTTTTCAAAAGATTTCTTTGGCTGTGATTTTGTCCTCAGGACTTGGTTTCAACAGGGGCTATTTTTACTTGATACCTGGGAGAACTGGGCTCTTTGGATGGAACATCTTCAGGGTGTACATCCTGAGTAGATTGTGGGCACCTAGTCTTCACGTTGCCTCCTGTTCATGGGAATCCTGAGGAGTGGTAACCATAGTTACCAAGTGGCTTTGAAGTGACTTGCTCCAAAGGAAATTCTGAGCTGAAGCTAGAAGATTGCATTTGGGAGAGAATGGAAAAGGAAATTAAAAAGAAGGGAGGGAGTCAAGAAGTTGCAGGAGGTGGGGAGGATAGGAAGTGAGCTAGGCTAAACTGGAAAAGAGGAGAAGACTAAGTGGGCCTGCCTTCAAGCTGAGGAAAAAAATCACCAAATCTATCTTAACTGAATTTCATTCTTGCTTTAGGGTTTCCATATTGTATAATTAAGTTTCATAGGATTTCTGATTCTAACGTTTCTGCTAACAGGGTTTTTATCATCTCCACTCCCCCTATAACTTTTGCAAAGTAAGACAATGATTATTGCTATGTATTGACCCACTAGCATTTGACAAACGATCTATGCCTCATTCTTCATGTCTTGTGCAGAGGACAGGAAAGCAGATAAAAGGTAGCAAACCTTCTACCAGCTTTTAATGACTCTGGGAATAGTCCAGCCTAATCCTTTAAATCTATGACATAAATAATTAGAGACAGAAGAGGAACAAAACACTGACAGGAGCTCAAAGGAACAAGTGCTGAGGTATAGAACTGTCTAAAATGCCTTTAGACCTTTCATCCCTTAGCTAACACCATCTGTTAACATGCAAGGAAATTCAGAAGTCTCTGGGTGATAGCTGCAGGTATAGAGGTGCCAGATGGAACTATCTTAGCAGCTGCGGAAGTTAGGGAATAATTATTTCCCCCTGTATTTTGTGGCCTGAAGAGCTCTCAGTAGATGTGGCAAAAATAATCAAAGCCAGATGGTTCTAAGGAGATGTTGCACATGGCCCTTGGACCCTTTACCTGTTTTCTATCCTCTTGTCCCAATGGATGACCAGTTTAAGTCTCAGATCTGGTTGGTGAATCAGATCCACTTGGTGAATATAAACTTTAGGGATAAACAACATTATTGCAACATTACTGGGACCCTAATTGGGGTGGGGTCTTCTGCATCCAGGACACTTTATTTCAGAAACTGCCATGGCATTGATTTTTTAACCATCCACGGACTGGTCTTTACTCATCATATCCTCAGATATCAGCAGTTTTTGAATGGCTCACAGCTAGCTCTGGGCTGTTTCTCTGCCCCATGAGATCAATCTCTTTTCTTGAGTTATGCAACAATTCTGTAGAGTGCTTCTGTATTCTATTTCTAATATTCTTTCTTTAGATCTTAATGGCTGTCGTATACCTTCAGGAACCCTAAGTAGGCTTGCACCCATCTAGGCTTTCACAGATTAAAGCTGGCTTGTCAATCAGGTGTAACCAGCACTGCTCCACTAATATTTCCTTGTTGTTCTTTCTCTCGTTGGAGCAGACAGCCATAAATACCTTCAGATATGAGAAGCCTTCTCATTTGGATCCTCTATCCTGATTCAACACCAAACACAACCATCCCAGTAAAATTGAATCTAACTGAACACCAAAGTGATGCTATGTATATCCATTTACGTTGCAAACTTTATATATATATATATATATATATATATATATATTTTTTTTTTTTTTTTTTTTTTTTTTTTTTTTTTTCCTCCCTTAACCCATAGACTGCCTGATGAAGTGCCACAGGATAGAGAGCACAATACAGTGAAGATGCAGTCCCAGCAGCAATTTGAGAGTTGAATGGAACTGGTTCACAAGAGCTGATTTTAAATATGCAGGAAGTTAAAGCTTGAAATCAGCCACTGTGGGAATATTTATACCATGAAAACTGGCAAACACTATAAGTCAGAGCTTTTCTCCCCCAACCCTGGAGAGATGGTTTACCCATGAGAGACTGGGTGAAGGAGAGGAGAAATATGGGAGGAGGCATGTTCTCCAACTTCCAGAGGAAAAAGTTTGTAAATAGGACTGTCAAAAATGCCAAAAAAGAAAAAAAAAATGAGTAAGGCAAATTCTGAAACAAGTCACAGTTCAATTGGTTCTCATAAGGTATAAAAATTACAAATATTTAATGAAATTAAATTAAAAAAAATATATAAAACACTGCTACCATCCAGTAATCTGTGCTTTCTCAAAGACAAAAATGCCTAGTAGTCCCTGAACTCCATTTGTTTGGAGTTGAGTCTGGATAGGACAACTATGGCTTAATTGTATGTTTTGAAAGATGAAGGACTCTAATGCAAATCTTCCCAGCAGACAGCTTCACTTTCTCTTGCCTACTTATAGACCCCTTTGAGGTGCTAGTTTACCACATAAAAACAGGGCTTTGTTTTTCAAGGGGTGATGTGAAAGAAACATTAGTACTAGTAATTCCCAGCTCGAAAATGGGTTCTCCGAAGTTTTTCTCCAGGCCTCAGTCTCAGTGGTTTAATCAGTGTTAACTGTTGATATTTCGAGCCTATTGCAAACTTGAACTTCAGCCTTTTCATTGCTTTGTCATCACAGTAAAGATACCTTTCAATTCTATTTCTGCCTGTGTTTTTAGTGCATCAGCCCCTTGAGATTTTGTGCTTATGCTTACAGAGTACGTCACTGAGCTTTCTTCAGTAACAGACACCTGTAGAGGGAGGCAGGGGCCACCTCTGTTAGACGAGCCAAAATCAAGAGCTGGACGCTCAACCGCCTACACCACCCAGGCGCCCCAAAGATTTTATCTTAAGTGTACTGGGAAATCATAAAGAATTTTAGGCAGAGATGTGTTTGAAAAAAATCACCTTGTTTGCCATGTGGAGAATAGATTGAAGTTGGCAAGGAGAGAATGGGGAGACCAAGTAGAATAAAAGTTGACAGATGGTAGTAACTTAGACTGGGACGAAAGGTCAGAGAAGAAGAGGACAGATTAATTATTTAAGAAGTAGAACTGGTCGAATTTGGTGATGGATTGTAGGAGAGAATTGAAGAGAGTGGCGTCCATGACAACGCCCCATTTTCTGACTTTTGTTTCTGGATACAGGATGCTGTGTTCCCTCAGACTGGACACAAGGGTGAAAGACCAGGTTGGAGGGAAAACAGATGGATTCAGTTTGGGATAGGTTGATTCTAAGGTGTCTTTAAGGTGTTCAAGTGGGAAAAATACATAACAGAAGTTAAGGAGGCAAGCTAGGAGCTCAGAGGAGAGGTTAGGGCTATAGGTACAAATCCAAACGTCCCTGGTTTGTGAGTAGTCATTAAAGCCTTGGGTGGTAGTGACATTTCCAGAGAAGAAAGCATGGAGTAAGAAGAGGCTGGAGCTGAGTCTTGAGGAATGCTAACGCTTCAAGTCCGAGTCCGCCAGAGGAGGCTAAACTCACAAAGGAAGCCGAGGAGGACTGGCTAAAAGGTAAGGGGAAAGTTGGGAGGGTCTGATAGCAACATTGTTTAAAGAAGGCATGGTGGAGTTTTTAAAGAAGGAGGTGTTGATTGGGCAAAATTTTGCTGACAATTCACCTGAGGCCTGAAAAATACCCATGCCTTTTAGCAATGTGAAAGTAGTCAATGGTAACCTTAGTAAAAGCCATTCTGGTGAAGGGGTGGGTGGGAAGTGAGGAGAAAGCACTTGGGAAGAAAATTACTTTAAAAAGTTCATCAGTGAAGGGGAGGTGAGACTTACAGTGGTTGTGGAGGGTCATGCGACTCTTCACAGGAGTATTTTGATTTTGTGTTTTAGGATGGGATAGACTTGAGGCTATTTGAAAATTCAGAAAGGAGTAGTTCCTGAGAAGGTAGGGGAAAATAGGATCCACCAAAAAGAGAAGGGACCGATTCAGACAGGAATGAGTACATCCTTTCTTTTATAACAAAGGGAATTAGAAATGTATAAGTATACATATGGCAAGGTATGTAGGTTTGTAACGGCACACAGGAATTTATCTGTGAGCACCTATTTCTCTGTAAAGTAGCAAGGGAGATTGCCCGCTGTGAGGGTAGCTGTGGGCTGTGGGCGGTATATACATGAGTGAATGTGTGTGTGTGTATGGTGGGTGTGTGTGTAGGTGTGTGTTGATGAGATACGCTGGAGAAAGGGCCAGAGTTTTTAAGAGAGTGGAAGAGTTTTGAAATAATCATTATGGAGAGTAGGAGACTGAGCTGACTAGATGAACCAGGGAACTACCAGGTGGTGTTGAGACCCACCGTTGAGGTGACCATGAACTTATAATGATACAAATATATTTCCTTCATTTACTTACTCAATAATGAATGTTTATTGTTAAAATAAAGTAAATGAATACTTACTGAGTGTTAACACTATTCTAGGTGTTAAGGATATAGTGGCAAACAAAACAAGTCCGTTCTATGTCATTAGAGACCCTATGTTTCCACAGAGGAAAATAGGCAAAGATTATATAAAGGAGTGCCTCATATGTGTTATGGTAGGTGGTGACAGATGCTATCCAGAAAAATCATAGTTATGGGAGGATATCTGTTGTACGTGGTAGTCGGGGAAGGAGACAGTTCAGCAGAGACCTGAATGAAGTAAAGGAGTGAGACTTGTAGATATCTGGACTCAGAAACTTTAGACAAAGACCTCATAAAGGTAAAGATAAATGCAAATGCCCTGAGGCAGGAGGAATATCAGCAATGAGATCAGAGTAGCTGGAGTGCTGTGAAGAGGAGATAAGGCCAGAATAGAAAGTATGGGCCAAATCACAGAGTGTTCTAGAATATGGAAAAGAATTTGGCTTTTAATCAGAGTGAGATGAGAAGCCACTGGAGGGTTCTGAGTGGAGCATGTGATAGGTCTTGCATGTTCCATGTTGGGATTTTTCTCTAGCAAGATGCAGCTGCCTGAGTGCAAACTTGGAGGAAGTCCTGCAGCTGGGCTGGCAAGTACAGAGACCAAGAGGTATTAAGCATAGCATTATTGAACTTGCTGACTGTAGAATCTAACTTGGGTAAGCTCCCTGTGAGCTGGTATGTCTCTATCCACAGCTTGAAACATGCTTCGCTCCCTCCTCGAGTATCTCGGCAAAGCCTGGGGCCTTGGGGATGGGAGAAGCACCATGGGTGTCTGCTGGTAGCCATTCATGCGCTCACTTGGAAGATCCTGGAGGAACCTAGCATCTAATTTGGGTAAGGAAGGATATAAAGACAGGTAGAGGCCAATGGATAGAGACTTGAGGCTCCATGAGGACAAAGAACGGTCAAACTAACGAGAAGGAAAGGAGATGATGGTTAAGGGTGGGGGGTGTGATTTTATTATTTTAAAGGTAGTGTAACTTCATGCAATACCCCGGTCTATGCTGTAAATATGGGAGAGAGTGACTAGGTGAGAAGGTCAAGTAAGGGAGAGGCTAAGTGTTTGTCAAATTGGACATATTATTATATTCTAATATTTAGTTTAAGCTGAATTTTTCCATTAACCACATGCTTAATTTTTTTTTCCTAAGGAAACCTGGTAACCTTGACAAGCACATTATTGTAAGTAGGGCAGAGCTTAGAGTCCTGTTTAGAATTTTTTAAAAAGAAGATTTCTTAAGTGGTATCCTATCAGAACAACATCAATGAGGGAGGTGTGTTTGGTGCTAGTCAAGTATGAGTGGGTGAGTAAGTAGGTGAGCTCTAATGTTCTTAGCACCGTTAAAGTGGCTCACAGCTGGAAAGTTTGAGAATTGCTAAATTCTTTTACCACACTCACCTAAAAAATGAATTAATTGGGAACACTTAGTGATGTAGACCTGGCTGATTACTGAAACCTCTACAGAGCTTTTTCACAACACATACATCCATTTCCTACCCTGGAACAAATGTTTCAGAATTTTTGAGGGATAAAGCCCATGTGGGCTTTATGTGCCAAGATTGAAAATCACTGGAATAATGCTCAGTGGACAGTTATTACTTTTGCTTGCTTATATCCATGGTTTCTTCTTCTGGTGATGGTGATGTGACTTTACCCCAGGACACCACCCCTAACCTACTCTTGGTCTATGTGCTTTTAGCATAATGGATGCTACCATGGCTCCAGAGACAGCAGGTTATCCAAGACTGGTTGATCTGAGAATCACATCTCCCTTTCTGTAGAGATTGGTTTATGGATGGCACAAGACCTGAGCCAAGGTGATTTTTTTTCCAATCAGAGAAAATTCCAGAACTTTTGCTTTACTTACTGACTCATTCTCTTGACTGTGGGCTTAGACCTGGAAAGATAGAAGCAGGGAGTTGCTGGCTTAGACCTGGAAAGATAGAAGCAGGGAGTTGCTGACAGCCATTTTGTCAACATGAAGAAAGCCTCTCTGAAAAGGGAGCAACACAGAGAAAAGCAGAGGCAACATGGAAACAGAGATCAGTCCTGGTGACAATATTTGCAAGATTAAGCCATTGCTGATTTTTATTTTAATTCCAGTATAATTCATATATAGTGTTGTTTTTGTTTCAGTGTACACAACAGGGATTCAGGAATTCTTTACTCAGTGCTTATCATGGTAAGTGCCCTCTTAATCCCCTTCACCTATTTCACCCATCCCCCTACCTGCCTTCCCTCTGGCAACCACCAGTTTGTTCTCTATATTTAAAAGAGTCTGTTTTTTTGTTTGTCTCTTTTTTCCTTTGTTTATTTTGTTTCTTAAAATCCACATATTAATGAAATCATATGGTATTTGTCTTTCCCTGACTGACTTATTTTGCTTAGCATTACACCCTCTAGATCTATCCATGTTGTTGCAAATGGATAGATTTCATTCTTTTTTATGGTTTAGTAATATTCCATTGTATATATACTGCATCTTCTCTATCAATTCATCCATTGATGGACACTTGAGCTGCTTCCATATAAGCCATTCCTGATTTTTGATTATGTGAGTCTATGGTCCTTATGTGCTCAGGTAATTTGATATGTTTTCTGTCACTTGCAACTGAAGAGTTTGGTACCTAGAGGTTGGAGTCTTGTCTACAGTGATGCTGAGGCTCTCCCATTTTCTAGATGCTCTTTTCACTCCAGATCATGTGATTTCATCCTTTCAGGTGGCCTTTTTGCCATTCTGGCTCAAGAAATTTACATTCTCAGAATCTGGCTCCCATGGCAGGGAGAAAAGAAAACAGAATCAGATCAAGATGGGGAGAACATTGATTCTCTCTAAGATTATGGTCTCTAGACATGCTTAGATTGCTCAGCTCCTCTTTAGTCCTTGGGAACATACCCAGATAGTTAAGGGGCAAATGGCCTTAGTCAAAAAGAGCAATTTGGGTTTGAGAATACCAGAAGTAATGGACTAGAACATTATGTCCTGAACTTGGGTTTTAAAATATGACATAAACTAGACATATTAATCTAAGCATTTTTTTCCGTGTTGCCATGTTTCTTAAATTGTTCCTCTTGCTGCCTTTTCCCACTGGATGCACAGTTTCATCAGGTTATGAATGGTTTCTGAAATAAAGTGCTAAGTACTCCATGTCACAAGGTGAGGGATAACTTTATTTCCTAAAGTAATTTTGGAGAAATCAAGTTTTCATTGCAAGGAATATTAAGAACTATTATAATATTACCTACCTCATTGTGTTCCCTGCATCTGATTTTATCTTGAGTGTTTAGCTCCTGAAATACCAGAAGGACCTAATTAGGAGACACATTTAGTTTTAGTTAGTCTCATATTATAGATTCCACAAGTCACTTAGGAGAAAAGTAGAATTGTGCATACTAGTTCACCTATGGTCTTGCTATGCATCACATAAATAGCTTTTCATTTTCTTGGGATGTCATATTCTATCATTTTCGTGTCTGTAGAAGAAATCACTGTAACAATTTCTGTACCTGGACAGAAAAATGACCAACATTTCATAGTATAAAGTCCAACTGTCTCATAAATTGAAATGTTAGTCAGTAGATAAAATTTAAAAATGCAGTCCAAAAGAGGGCTTGATATAATTAATGTCCTTTTATTTCTTTTGAAAATAGTATAATCTTATGATTCCTGGGGAAGGTCATGTTTAACTGCTTTGCTCAAATGTCACAATAATTTCAGAATACTGCATAAATACCATTTGGGTATCAGTTTTCTTCCATGAAACAATTTTCCCCAATAACCTGAAACTCCCTCTGAGCCACAATGTCTTTCTTTAATATTAGCATAAAACTCAATTTTAGGGGAAAGAAATAGCAAAGAACAAATGGCACTCAAATCTGGAGAACTTGCGCTTGGTTACGTGCTCTTTTTTCTTCTACTTTGTTATCATTTGTAGCTTAAAAAATAAAAACAAAAAACACCCAAAAATCTTGCTAACATAGAAACATGGGAACACGTTACTTCCTTACTTTCTTAGGACTAAATGTGCCCCAGCTAGGATGGTGCACCATCCACTGGTATGTGGAGACCACCTTCATTTGTCACTGTCAACGGAGTCACACAGAATTCTAGAAAATTCTGAGTAGGTCTCAGCATGATTAAACCATCCTGACTTATCCTTTGTGAGCAACAAGACACTTTCAGCTGAAAGCTCAAGGTTATTTCTTGCATTTAAAAATATGGTTCAGGGCGCCTGGGTGGCTCAGTTGGTTATGCGTCTGACTCCGGCTCAGGTCATGATCTCATGGTCCATGAGTTTGAGCCCCGCGTCGGGCTCTGTGCTGACAGCTCAGAGCCTGGAGCCTGCTTTGGATTCTGTGTCTCCCTCTCTCTCTGACCCTCCCCCATTCATACTCTGTCTCTCTCTGTCTCAAAAATAAATAAATGTTAAAAAAAAATAAAAAATAAATAAAAATATGATTCAGGGAAAGAAATAAGCTGTAATGTGCTATATGAAATGCAAAACCCAGCCAATTAAGTAATATTTTAAAATCCAATCCTTTAACATTTAATAAATATAGAAATTATTCTAATACACACACACACACCGTGTACCTACTTTAGTTGGTGAAATTCAACAGAAATATATGTACACACCTAGATGCATATCATTGGGAAAGTAAATATCTTGTGTTGTTTAAACAAATAAATTAGAAGATAATTTCTTACATACCAGAGGCCCCACCTGGAGCTTTATTAGTGTTCTCTTTGGGTCTTAAGCATGTCTGACCTCATCCAGAGTTCTGTAGGAATGGGCTTGCCAGGTGTCCACTTGCATAGATGATGCTGGGGTCCCCTAGGACAGCATACATCTCAAGGAAACTGCCAGAGACTCAAAAGATCATAAAAAGAACAGTACTCTGAATTAGAGGGGAAAGAGTGATTTGAGTACAATATTGAATCTGTCATGAAAATTGCATCCCTACCTAAAAATGGTAAAAAAAATCTTCCTTGCCAAAGATTTGGATCTCAGTCTTAGAGTAAATGTGACTTTGAGATTTTTTTAAAAAGCTATGTATTTACCCAAAGAATACAAAAATACTAATTCAATGGGAAACATGCACCTCAGTGTTTATGGCAGCATTATCTACAATAGCCAAATTATCAAAAGAGCCCAAGTGTCCATCAACTGATGAATGGATAAAGAAGTGTTATGTATATAATATTCTTTTTATGGCTGCATAATATTCCATTGTACTATATAATAATGGGATATTACTCAGCCATAAAAAAGAATGAAATCTTGCCATTTGCAATGACATGGATGGAGCTAGACAGTATTATACTAAGTGAAATAAGTCAGTCAGAGAAAGACAAATACCATGTGATTTCACTTATATGTGGAATTTAAGAAACAAAACAAATGAACAAAGGGGAAAAGAGAGAGAGAGAGAGAGGCAAACCAAACCAAGAAACAGATTACAGAGAACACACTGATGGTTACCAGAGGGGAGGTGGATGGAGGGATGGGTTAAATAGGTAATGAGGATTAAGGAGGGCACTTGGGATGAACACTGGGTGTTGTACAAAGTGTTGATTCGCTACATTGTGCACCTGAAACAAATATTACACTGTATGTTAACTAACTGGAATTTAAATAAAAACTTCTAAAAAATGAAAAAAATTCTAGACTCCATTTTAAGAAACACTTAAAAATATGTCAGCTTATGAAAAGGCTATGAAAAATTTCAATTGTGAGTTATCACTGTAAAACTTCATTTTTTACTATGGTAACAGATATTTAAAAGTAATTTTTAAAATAAAAATTATTAACAATTTCCTGAAAATAAAAAGCTATTTTATAATGATCTCAGTTAGTTGTGAAGAGGTCGTCACCTGAAGGTAGTGTTGTTTTATAGCTTAAGTTAAATTTTAGCTCAGATGGGAGAAGAGGACATCCTTTATTAGGAAATACTACTGTTGAATATTCAAATATAGAATAGACACAGTAGCTTGGACTAGTGATTGAAACAACCTCCACCTGGAGTGAAGAAGCAGGACAAGGTTCACCTTTCAGAGGACATCAGTGATGTCTCAGTAGCATTGGTGACTTCAATGGACTGAGGCTGTGCTTCGGCAGGATTCATTTTTGAGCCTTCAGCATCCAAAGGTGGCATGGTGCCAGTTGGTGGAAAGTTCTCACGCGAACATCTGGAGTCTGGGTCAGAAGTAAGAAGAGAAAAATGGGAGGTTCAATATGTGATTGTAAGAATCCGACAATCAAAAGTACAGAAATCACAGAATCTTCATAAATAGACAGTGTGTTACTTTGGCACAACTGTGGGGAGAAGAATTACTGTCCTGTGACTGCACTTGGGCACCTGATTTCCCTCCAATGTCGAAGCAGTCTGGGAAATATATCTACCCTTTCATTTAAAAAAAAATCATCACTTGAATAAAAGACTCATCTCAGTGTCATTTGGACGATGAGAATGTATGTGATTGTCTTTACCAAAATACTTGAATTAGGGAGAATTTTCCCAGAACATCTCACTTGTGAAGACTGAGAACTTTTCATGCTTTTGATTGCCACGGCAACCACCCATGGGAAAGGGGATTAGAAACTAGGGACTTTTACCTGAAGATTAGAAAGTTATCTCAAAGTAATTTTGTTAGAAACAGAGATGGACACACATGTGCTCCTTCTCTCTTCATATATCTAAGAGTATATGGGTAGTGCTTTCTGGACACTAGAGCATTAATGGAACATTATTCCATAATTTATATGAGGATATCAACAGCTTATGAAAGAAAATTTTGAAGGTAATTCAGTATAAACAGTGTGTGAAAATAATTGCCTAATCTTTATAATGGTAACATTACAAAATATTAGACATTCCTTTAAGTATTTCTTTTCAAAGAGGCCCCAATTTCTGTTTGATATAATTTAGTGACTTTTTCACTATAAATTGAAGAGGTCTTAGTAGTAATTAAACTACAGACTATTAAATTCATCTGATTAGAGTTGTTTAAATTCCCTTCTTTTTTTTTTTTTTTTCAACGTTTTTTATTTATTTTTGGGACAGAGAGAGACAGAGCATGAACGGGGGAGGGGCAGAGAGAGAGAGGGAGACACAGAATCGGAAACAGGCTCCAGGCTCCGAGCCATCAGCCCAGAGCCTGACGCGGGGCTCGAACTCACGGACCGCGAGATTGTGACCTGAGCTGAAGTCGGACGCTTAACCGACTGCGCCACCCAGGCGCCCCTACATTTCCTTCTTTAAAAGAATTTTTAAGAAACAAAACCGATGAACATAGGGAAAAAAATAGAGGCAAACCAGAAAACAGACTCTTAACTATCTATAGAGAACAAACTGAGGGTTACTGGAGGGGAGGCGGGTGGGGAGATGTGTTAAATGGGTGATGGGTATTAAGGAGGGCACTTGTGATGAGCACTGGGTGTGTATGTAAGTGATGAATCACCAAATTCTGTTCCTGAAATTAATATTACACTGTATGTTAACTAACTGGAATTTAAATAAAAACTTGAAAAAAAATAAAAGGATTTTTATAATCCTGTTTAGTACTGACCTTTTAATGAGAAAAATAAATCAAGATTTCAAATGGCTTAAAAGAATGAAAAAATACTGCAATAACATGGGAGTGCAGACATCTCGTGATTTCAGTTCTTTTGTATATATAACTTTGATTTGCAACAACAGGGATGAACGGAGAGGGCATTATGCTAAGCTAAATAAGCTAAACCGAGAAAGACAAACACTGTACGGTTATCACTTATATATGAAATCTTAAAAAAAATGCAATTTCATAGAAACGAGAATAGAAAGGTGGTTGCCAGGGATTGTGGAGGAGTGGGACATGGAGAGATGTAGGTAGGTCAAAGGGTACAAACTTACAGTTTTAAGCATAAGCACTGAGGATCTAATGTCTACAGAGTACTACAGTTAAAATGCAGTATTGTTTACTTGAAAGTTTCTGAGAGTAGATCTTAAGTGTCATCACATTTTTATTTTAAGAGGATATGTTTTTTTCCATAGGAATAAAGGTATATGATCTCACTTATATATGGAATCTAAAAAAAACTGAACTCAGGAAAACAGAGGGTAGAAAATGGTTGTCAGGGGTGGAGGGCGGGGCAAACGAGGAGGTTTTGCTCAAAACACACAAAGTTTCAGTTTTGTAGGATGAATAAGTTCCGGAGAGCTATAGTTAATAGTAGTCATTTGCTAAAAGAGTAGATCTTATATGTTCTCATCACACACATATACAAATGGTAATTATGTGAGATAATGGGTATGTTAATTATCCTGATTATAATCTTTGTAAAGAAATTTCACAATTTGTATGTATATCAAAATGTTACCTTGAATATATACAATTTTTATTTGTCAATTATACCTCAGTAAAGATAGGAACAAAGTTTCAATTACATTTAAAAATGACATTGTTCATGTGGTACTTGAATAACAGAAATATTGAATATTAAGAAACAAGTAATAAGCCTCCCATAGAGTGACTAAAATTTCTGATATTTTAAACAAAGTTCATCTGTCACTTATGACTGCTTCAAACATTTTACTGGCAAGCAAGTCTATTCAGCCAATAATGATGTGGAGATTCAGATATGAAAAGAGGGGATTTAAGTGACTTGCTTTTTAAAGAAAACAATGAAACATGGCTTGCAATAATAAAAATCTGGGGTTTGAATTATGGGACTTGCTGGTCCCTCTTTCGTCTGTACAGTTCATTCCAGGGCTTGCTGTATTCCATTTACTTCTCATAAGGAAATTAAAACAGGGTACTGGGATTGAGCAAGCATGTCTCAATAAAGCATTAGAGAGCCCAGGAAAATTTAACGTAGAGAAGCAAATGCATTTAATAAAAACGTACTAATTGCTTATCCCTTCTCCATCTTATTATTGTTCTTTGTCCTTCTTTCTTTTCCATCTATCCTAACTCCCTTGGTCATTGCCTCTGGTCCCATGGCTTCAAATACCACCTACATGCTGACTGATGACTAATATGTACATATGGCTTTGACCTCTCCCAGAAACATTTCCACGGGGATGCCTAAGAGATGTTTCAAGCATTAACATGGTAAAAATGAAACTCCTACTCTGACTGCCCTCATTCCCCTTCCTCCTGAAACCTGCTGCTTAGGCTTTCTTCCTCACTAAGTCAGTGATAATTTCATCCTTCATTTGCCTAGGTCAAAACCATTGCACTTAGGCTTCTCTCTGGTCATCGCGAAGGGGACGTGATGTCTAATGTGGGGGAGGAAGATGGAAGGCATACACAGATGGAGAAGGAGCCAATCTCATCTTAGGAAATTCACAGGAAGCCTCAGAGAGTATGTGTTCCAAGGAGACATTTGACAGTGAAAACTCAGGGCTGGGTGTGACTTTTTTTTTTTTTTTTAACCAAACAGTGCCATATTGGCTTCAGGAGTAGAATTCTAAGAAGAGTCCTGTAGTTTTAGACATCTGCTGCTTTCATCAGGTGTGCGGATGAGGGAGACAAAGCCATGATGAAAGTTATATTCTAAATGAGTAGCCTCCTCCAGGAGGGGTTGTTTCACAATGTTTTGGAGAGTCTGACTCTGAACACACTCAAGTGTTGCCAACGGTGAGGCGCACAGCAATGTCTGTTTTTGGTGACACTGAGAACAAAGTTTCTGATGATGGTCTCACCCACAGTGTGCCCTGCGAAACCCAACACCTGTGACTGTTCAGTCTTCTGTTATTGTGGAAATAATTATACTATTCATGGAACACAATAATCTGCAATATTTCTCAGAGGAAAAAGAACACATTCTGCCTCTCGGTTCAATTTCCAGAGCAAAATTCAACAGCTTCACTGTTCTACAGGAAAAACACACCAAAAGCAAAACACACTGACAACTCACATAAACAAAAAATGGCTATGGATCTCACTGAATATATTTATTTTTAATTTTCCCTCCCACATGTCTTTTGTATAGATACAGTGTATTTTAAAAGCTAGAATTCAACCTTCTATAATTATTCACTGTTCCACGTAGTCGATGATCATTCATTTTCCATGTACCGACAGTGCTTTTGTATGGATACGCTATGATCAATGGAACAAAATTGGAGTTTTCATTTGCCCAGAGATTTAGTAGTTAGGTGCCACTGGAATATAGGATGTGTAAGAGTTTACTTGTGTCTAATCTGATTGGGAATCTGGATAAATATCAAGCAAAGGAATACAGGAGCCAAATTTATTTATTTATTTATTTATTTATTTATTTATTTATTTATTTTGGTTACTTATTATATTAAGAGGGCTTAGCACTTTAGGTCTATTTTTCACTGATCCTCAAAAACAACCCTAAGTAGATAGTACTGTTACTTTAGTACTACGACTACTGTTACTTTTTAGATAGTCCTGCTTTATAGGTGAGGACAATAGGTTCCATGGAAGTTTAAATGGTTTGCTTGAAGACATACAACTAATAATTGGCAGAGTCAGAATTTGAACCCAAGTCTCTTCTTTTACTTCAAAGCCTATGTGCTTATGTGCTTGGCTACTGCACTAAGGTGCTTCCCCACCACACACACACACACACACACACACACACACACACACGGGAAAGAATAAAACAAAGGAGTGACACGAAGAAATATAAAGAAAGATGAACTGCCTTCCTTTCTAGGGGGCTTGGAAAACACCCAAGGTGTAGACAGAGGAGGACTAGCGTGACAAAGAGTCAAGTAGGCTTTGACTTCTACTTGAATGTTTTGATGGCTTAAAGCCAGGCCTCAATGAAAGTGGTAAAGAGAATATGGGAAGAAATATAGCTATTTAAAAGAAAGTGATTCCTAGGCTATTTCCCAGGACAAAGAGAGCTTGCCATGGTCTTCATGTCTTCTACCATTCTGGCAGAATTATCGGTGGGGCTAGAAGAAGAACAAAGGAAATGATGCTTCAGCAATTTAACTCATAAAATGGGCTGGAAACCAGAGTCCGTGGATTTACAGTCGGAAAGAAGTGGTTTGGGAGTCTGACATCCTAATGGCCTCAGTATCCTGAGTGAAATATATTTTCATCCTGGTATAATTGAGGATCTGATTAGTTACTGGCTGTTAGTTATTTCAAGTTTGGTTTGACCAAAATGGAAGAAAATTCCCAAAGTTTTGCCATTCATTAACAATGCAAAACTACTTTGGGAACACGTTTCTCTCTTTCAAGGTCAAAATTCTTCTTGCCTTTTTGTTGCCAAAAGGGCCTGTTAGGGGAGAATAACAAAGTTAACAGGATGTCTTTGGCTAATTAATTATAATTTTCTAATAACTCATTTAAAAAGAAGTAATTGGCAAAATCTAAAAATGGCTAATTTGTGTCTGCCTGCCTGTATAAGTAAAACGTTGCATTGTCCTTGTAGGTTGTGAATAAAGAAATAGTTAAGTGCATGTTTAGTATTGATGCTTAAGGAATTACATAAGAGCCTGATGCCAGGAGGTATAATGTTTAGGCCAAAAAGGTCTATTTTAAGTGTTATGATTGGGAATCACTCTTTCAGAACCAGGATACAAGCAGGAATTAATATTAGTTTCATTGTCATTTTTGTGAAAGTGAAAATTGTTTCCTAAATTAAAGAGCTTATTTGCATAGATATGTTGAATCACACACATAAGAAACAAATGCTTTTTTGTAAAAAAAAAAAATTATTAATTTTCTAGAGCTGATAACAAATTACTACAGACCTGGTAACTTAAAACAACAGAAATAGGGGCACCTGGATGGCTCAGTTGGTTGAGCATCTGACCCTTGGTTTCTGCTCAGGTCCTGATTTCAGGGTCATGGCATCGAGTCCCACATCAGGCTCCACACTGAGTGTGGAGCCTGCTTGAGATTTTCTCTCTCCTTCTGCCCCCTGCCCCACTTGCTCTCATGCATGTGCTCTCTCAAAAAACAAAGAAAAAGAAAAAAAGAGGAAAGAAAGAAAGAAAGAAAGAAGAAGAAAATAACAGAAATATATTCTGTCTCAGTTCTGGAGGCTGAAAGTCTGAAATCAAGAGGTCAGCAAGGCTATGCTGTCTCTGAAGGCTTTAAGCAAGAATTCTCCTTGCCTCTCTCTCAGCTTATGGTGGTTATCAGCAATCTTTGACATTCCTTGGCTTGCAAATACATCATTCCAGTCTCTGTTATGGCCATTTCTGCACATGTCTCTCTCTGTGTCCCAATTTCCTTCTTGTTACAAGGACCTGTCATTAGATTATAGCCTGTCCTAATCCAGTATGACCTTGATGACACCTGAAAAAGACCCTATTTCCAAATGGTATCACATTCGCAGGTGCTAGGGGTTGGGACTTAGGCATAATTCTGTGGTCAGTGTCTCAAAGCATGATTCTGTTCCTTTTTTGTGCATTTCCCTTCTCATCAGCTTTCTTTCTCAGGTACATAACCCATTGGGTTTCTCAGGCCAATAACCCATCTTCTCTGAGTTTTTACAAAACAAAAACAAGGAATCAGAAGAACTCATAGAACTCATGGACCAAAAGCAATGGATTAATATTCAGACACCAGAGTCTAGTCAGGAAAACATAAATCACACCAGTAGTTTTAATAGAGAGAATTTAATATAAGGAATCGGAAGATGGGAAAGGCAAAAAAGCAGCAGTGAGGTGACACAGAGGTAGTAGCTGCAGGAAGATCAAAGGGGAATGGTTGGAACTTGTGCTTGGAAAAGGGGCTCACAGAGCTGAGACCAAAACCACTGTGGAGATGGTGTTGGGCCATCTGCTGGTATCTTAAGGGTACACTGAGGTTAGTTATGAGTGTGGAAAATATTGGAAACCAGAATCACCTGCCACTGCCTAGGTGACAAGATGTCGCTGAAATGACACTGATAGCAACAGCAAACATTCAGGAAGGAGCATGTCCCTTCTCCTTCTGCCTGTCACTAGCATCCCCTTAGTTAGTACATCTGATTATGCCAGAACCAGACTGGGAGCCATCAAGCACAGGTGAGACACGTCCAGAGTCCTGGCTGCAGCATCGCAAAGCAGAGTGTGGAAAGATGGGTTTGGAGCTGAGAGATGTAGGTCCAAGTTTGCAGAGCCATTTTTTTTCAGATTTGAAAGATTAGTCAACACTGGAAGCTGGTAGAAAGGGGGTAAAGAGGAAGTCTTAATGAAACTCAGAAAGAAGCAGAGGAAGCGGGGAAGAAAGACTTCTTTCAAGACCAGGAAGTAGAGTAGAATGAATGAAGTTGGTGGATTCCTTACTAACACTGGATATTTTTAGCCCTTGAACTGAAGGTTTTGAACTTAAAAACTTTGGTTGGAGATAAAGGCATGTGGGGGAAAACCTTACCTTCTAATCAAGGAGGAGCTAAAAAGACCCAGGTGGGAATTTCCTCACAACCTGGGGCAGCTGCTGGGACTGCATCGCTGTTTAAATTCCACTAATAGGGAACAAGTGCTATTTATTATATGCTCCTGTTGTATGCACTGAAGGGAATAGAAAAATAAATATGAACACATGTATAACTAATTAGGTAGCAATCAGTGGATAGGAGTTTAGGGAACAAATAATTTATACTCTGTACTGCAGTGTTTCTCAACATATTTATTTCTCATTGTATGTCTGCCCCTTGAAAGTGCCCCTTTCAGACACTTTTTCCTAATTGTTCTCTTCCCATAAAATTTTCATACCATAGATATACTTAACTATACATCTGTCTATATAGTGTGGCTGGAGAGACACAAACCATTGTAATGCCGAAGGTTTCCCCTTCCCACACCCTGCAAGAACTAATTTACCCCCTTGAGGGAACACTGCCCCACTGAGAATTTACGCCACAGCGGAAGTCGTAGATGCTCCACCCGGAAGTCATAGATGCTCCACCCAGAACTCCGTCAATGGTGGTGAACCTCTCCACCCAGCTGCTTTGGGCGTTGCCCTAGGAGAACTCTCCAGGGGATTGCCCTAGACCCAGTGGAGGTTTTATCCGTCTCAAAATCCCATCAAATCCTCCCCACCTAAAAAAGCTGTACCTACTTACAGTGAGGTACAGAAGGCTGACCTTCTGTTCCCTGCACGGGCTCCTGTAGGCCTCTAGTTGTGCCAAACTGGAATCTGGCCCCTCAGGCTTAGACTCCAGAGCAACCAAGTAAGCTTTTTTTCACAATAAGACAGGGGGTGTGTTTCAGTCCATTGACTGCGCAGTGCCCTGGGGGTCTGCCGAGAACTCTCGGATGATTATAGTCCCACAGGACCCAGAGCCAGGCAATCACTTAGTGACCCCTGGGAAGCAGCCGTTAAAAACCAGGGCACCAGGTGTGTCTAAAAGCTCCCCTCAGAGGATATTAGTGTTCTGGAGTGTGGCAGAAGGAAAGCATGAAGTTGGAGTCCACCAGCTGAAATGAGGCAGAGGGAGAATATATAGATGTTTCCTGGAGGGAAAAGTAGGAGGGGGGGGGCGAAGCCCAGGGATAAAAACAAGAAATATTTTAAATGGAATGGAATAGAATAGAATAGAATAATAAAGAGGGTGCCTGCTAGCTAGAGTGAGGCCAGGGGAGAGCTTGAAGATATTGCCCGCCAGCCGGCAGGCCTCTAGATGAGTGCTAAATTAGATGCCTGCTCCTCAGGCCATCACTTTGAGGTTAACAAATGAGCCTCTTTCACATAACGTCTGGGCATCTAGATCTGCTGCTTCTTTGCCAAGCTGTGGGGAGAGTGAATCCCAGCGGGTGACCCCTATAAGAGCTATTTGTCAGAGAGCTATAGTCTTGTGGGCCTTGTGGATATGGGCCCCAGTGGCTTTTAAAGCTGGATGTTTTGAGGGCTTGCCTCTCAGGTACAGGTCTTAAAAGTTGGGGCTTTCCAATGTGGGGTTCAAACCCTTTTCTTCTCAGGGAGAGAAGTTCCAGGTTCTGAGATCCCCGCCTGACTGTGGTAGCCACCTGGGGGTAGGGCCTATGGTGAGACTGTGTCCCAGCCTCTCCTACCAGCTTTGATGTGGGCCTTCTGTCCTTTGTCCAATTAGGTATGATCACATAGTTTTTAGGTTCTTTTCAGAGGAAGTTGTTTCATATTTTGCTGCAGGTTCCATTTGTCTGTGGGGAAAGGTGAGCCTAGGGTCCTCCTACATCACCAAATGCAATGAGAATTCCAAGAAGCTCCATCCTAAAGGAAGAGTCCAAGCTAGGTGAGTAGGGATGAGTGAATGAAATATATTTGTGCACATCAAAATGGGAAAAGATGTAGAAATTTTTGGAGATGGTGAAGAGGCTGTGTGTTCAAATTAAAGAGTAAATCAAAATGAGTGAACATGGTCGCTATTTCAGAGAATGGTTATTCTGTTTTGCAGAGAGATTAGGAAATTTTGAAGTGTTCTGGAGAAAACAAAAGCAATTCAATTTGTTAACCTCAGGGAATGATTTACTGAGAGGTTGCTTACTTACTTACTTGGAGTGAGGGAGGGGAGACGACAGAGGCAGGCGCTTCCAGACCCTGATTAAGTGGGAAGGTCAGACAGACACACACATGGAGTAGTCCAAGAGTGACAGAGGGTAGTGTAACAAAATGTAACATTGTGTGGTTCCTCTGTGCTGGCTGTAGGATTGTAGAGAAGAGTGTGACTGATGTGGTTGACTGATTATGCAAATCCTGAGTGATAAAGCAGGGCAAAATAGAGATAAAACAGGATTTGGAACTTAAAGCCGTTCATAGTATAAGTCACATTACCTCCTTATAGGCTGTTGGGCTGTAGCAGAATGAGGAGTGGGTGAAAGCAGATAGCTATTTGGACAACCTTTTCAATAGTTCTCTGTCTTCAGAGATCTGACATTTCCAGAAAAAGCAAGCCCAGAGTTTGTCAGATGTTCTGCTTTTGGATGAACGAGCTTCCTGTTGAGTTTTGTTCTCCTTCTTTTTGGCAGAAAAATCAAACTCTGGCTTATAGATTGAGAGAGCCAGTGAGAAAACTTCACTGCACATCCCTGTGGTTAATGGCCCTGAGCATTTGAGGAAACACATTTATTCCAAAGTAGTAGAGGACAAAACAGCCTGTTGGAAATAAGAATAACTGAAAGGTAGTGGATCAAAGCAAAGGAACCATGGACGTCTAGAAAGGGTGGGGTTAAGGGAGTATAAGATTAAAGAGAGAAAATGATAGTCGATGCAGATTCACCTTGAGGCAGATTCTACAGTTCTTGCTGATTCTAACTTTTTATTCTTTCTTAAATTTGTCCCCATCTCTCCATACTCATTGCCACTGCCCCTGTTTGGATCACAGTTACTGTTCACCTGGACTGTTGCAACACTCTCCCAGCTTGGCTTTACTGCTTCATGCCTTGCCACTCTCAGCCTGACCCCAATTCATCTTTCACTCTGCTGCCAATGAGCTTTCTGAAATATTCATCCATTCATCACACAAATATTTGTGAAACACCTCCCATGAGCTAGGCACTCTACTGGGTGCTGGTCAGACATTGATCCGCTAACCATACACGGCCTCTGCCTTCAAGGGAATGTCCCTAATGGACAGCTGCAAACAATGAATAGGGTTTTGAAGACCAAGTGTGAGAAGGGTGCCAGCACCACGGGGGTCATGGTGTGGTTGGGAGGAGGGAAGGGGCAGGATCTAAAAGAACCTTAAGAGACCGATGGCTGCAGGTCATGTTAGAGCTTTTAGGTATTAGCTGAAAGCTATAGAAAGGCTGGCCAGATGAAGTTTGTTGATAAGAGGAGATCTGAGTTTTTCGAAGACCATTCTGGCTGCAGAGCTGAGAAAAGTTTGGAGGGTGCTATCTAATTGTATCTCTGCCTTCTCTCCTCTCACACAATCCCTGAGTTTTCAGGTTTAAATCCTGGCCCCTTAGTTTAGCGTTCAAAGGCTTTTAACAGACTGACTCTGCCTCCCTGACCAGTTCCATCAATTGTTGGATCTCTTCTACAGTTTATACATCTGGCTCCCAGTCAGAATTACCTGGGGACATGTTAAAAATTCAGATTCTCAGGACGCATCCCCAGGTATTTTGTTTTATTAGTTACAATGTTTGACTTGAAAATTAACATTTCTTTTTTTTTTAAGTTTGTTCATTTATTTTTATTTTTTTTCAATGTTTATTCATTTTTGAGAGAGAGACACAGAGCATGAGTGGGGAAGGGGCAGAGAAGAGGAAGACAGAATCTGAAGCAGGCTCCAGGCTTTGAGCTGTCAGCACAGAGCCCCTTGTGGGGTTCAAACTCACTAACTGTAAGATCATGATCTGAGCCGATGTCAGACACTTAACCGACTGAGCCACCCAGGTGCCCTGAAAATTAACATTTCTAAACAGTATCACATGCTGACAGTCTAGACCAGGGATGTCTAAAATAACTTCCTGTGAAAATGGAATTTTCCCTTATCTGTACTGTCCAATATGGTAGCCATTAGTCACATGGAACTATTGAGCACTTGAAATATGGCTAGTGCAACTGAGAAACTAAATTTTAATTGTAATTAATTTAAATGAATTAATTTAAACAGCCACCTGTGACAAGTGGGTACCAAATCAAACAATTCAGGTCTAGACTCGAGTGTGAGACATTTCCTGAATCATGGCTGTACTCAATCTGTAGTTCCCTGCCTAAGGGTCTAAGCACGAGTTCCCCATTCCAGGAGTCTGTTCTCCCCTAATCATCCTGTCTTCCCTACATGGTCAGCTTCCATGAAGTTTATGGGTCTCTCCTCCAAGAACATTCCCTTGACCTCTTCAGGGCTGGATTAGATACCCGTCTTCCAGTATCGCAAATTTATGCCTCTTTGTATTCCCAACACCTTGAGGGCTGCCTGGATACAGAACTGTCTGTACATACTTGTTGTATAAGTAAATAAATGAAAAAATAAAGAACACTAAGGTGTAGAATCACTTAACTGAGTCAGGCACAGGTAGATACTGATAATTAGAAGGACTGCAACTTTGCTATATGGAACTCCACAAAGCTGACCTCCAGAGAATTAAACTGTTCATGATCTTTATTTGATAGTGGGGTCGATGTCATGTCTTCAATCTGTTTGTGGTTCAGTTAGCTTTGCAATGTGCAGGTGATGGCATGGTTTGGGGAGAAAAATTTTGGAGCCAGACTGCCTGTATTGAAACACTGATTCTGTCACTTACTAGCCGTGTGACCCCAGGGTAGATGTTGTTACTTAACATTTCTCTTACTCAGTTTGGTCATGTACAAAATGGGTTAACCATAGTACCTACCTCTCAGTGTTGTTAATGAATTAATATTTGTAAAGGGCTTAGGACAATATTTGACACACATTAAAGAATTAAGTGTTTGTTAAGTAAATGAAAAGCAAACTTAGCTATTGACTCCATTAATATCCCTAGTTAGTGATCTTGTATTTGATCAAAAGGGGACTTAGGAGAAATGTAGGCAGTATATATTCTTTCTTTCTTTCTTTCTTTCTTTCTTTCTTTCTTTCTTTCTTTCTTTCTTTCTTTCTTTCTTTCTTTCTTTCTTTCTTTCTCTTTCTTTCTCTCTCTCTCTCTCTCTCTCTTTCTTTCTTTCTTTCTTTCTTTCTTTCTTTCTTATTGGTTTTGTAGATGTTTTATTTATTATGCCACTTCTCTACTAACTTTTTTTATTTCAGGTTTTTATTTAAATTCCAGTTAGTTAACATCTAGTGCAATGTTAGTTTCGGGAGTAGAATTTAGTGATTCATCACCTATATATAACACCCAGTGCTCATCACAAGTGCCCTCCTTAATACCCATCACCCATTTAACCTGTTCCTCCACGCACCTTCCTCCAGCAACCCTCAGTTTGTTCTCAATAGTTAAGAGTCTGTTTTGTGGTTTTCCTCTCTCTTTTTTCCCCCCTATGTTCATCTGTTTCATTTCCTAAATACCACGTGTGAGGGAAATCATCTGATATTGGTCTTTCTCTGACTTATTTCACTTGACAAAATACATCATTAATAATTAGCAATCACCATGTCTTCTAGGACTCAATCAGGATGAGAGGGAGAGATAGCATTATGAACATTGAGACAGGTTCATGGTAAAGAGCACTGCTCTAAGAGTCACTACATAGACTGCAGAGTGTGAGGAGTAGGTGAGAAGGAGTTCTGGAAAGGTAAAAATGAAACAATCAAGTTTTAAATAAAATCTGGGGGGATTTTGATGTAAAGGTAAGCTTTCTGTAAAACACCTCCTTTCAGATATCTTATTACTTTTTCAATCTAAGCCTGAAATAGATTTTGGAAATAGAATGTAAAGTAAACTTCCACGTCTTCTTTCTCAAAGGGTTGCTAATGGGCATTGGATGTTCTCTCATCTACTAAAATTATGACTCTTTCCTACTAGCACCCTTCTTTCTCTTCTGGGGGGAATTTCCTCCTTGCCATTGTAGGTACTCTCGGTGGGGAGAAGTCAAGGTGCCCTGTCCGCCTCTGGGGGATGGACATGGATCTAACACAGGCTAATCAGACACTTTCCTCTAGGACTTTGAAGTTTGAGGGAAAGATATGTGAACTGGATTTACCAATCCAGTCATTCATTACCTTGATACCTAAACTCCATGGTTAAGTAGTTCCTTAAGGCTTTGGGCTTAAGGCTTTGGGTTTGCCCTTATTCCTGAATTGGTTCTGGAATTCTGGCTTATTCAGAATATTAGCTACTAAATACACCTCCAACAAATTCCAGGTTGTGTTTACATTAGCCAAAGTTAGTTTTTGGTGTAAAGGGTCTAAACTGATATGACTCCATATTCACTTAAGTCATGACCTAATGAAATAAATGTTGAACTTTGTAATTTTCCCTCAAAGCACTATGTTTGAGGATATTCTTTTTGTTGACTCTGAAGTAGAAAAGGAAGTTGCAAGGTTGCAGTGATGGGACTTTTTGAAGTGAAAAGGAGTGCTAAACATTTAGGGATATCAAATAAGAACTACAGACTAAAAAGGGAAATTATGTCCCCAAATCCATCTCTAGAACAGAAGTCTGCAAATATTTTCTGAAAAGGCCAGACAGTAAATAATTTAGACTTTGAGGGCCATACAGTCTTGATCAAAACTCTTGAACTCTGCCTTGTATCACAAAAGCAGCTATTGACAATGTGTAAACAAATAAACAAGGCTCTGTGCCAATAAAACTTTATGTACAAATATAGGCAGCAGACAGGATTTGGCTCATGGACCATAGTTTGCTGACAGTTGCCTTGGAATTGTGCCTGGTATATGTCAGGCATTTAATGAATATTCATCAACTGGATGAATGAAAAAAGGGTCAGTCTCTAGGAATGGCACAGTTCCCATCTGATGACTTCTATTTTCTTTGAGTATTAGCAGCAAGAGGTCAGATATTGACAGTGGAATAGAGTTGGGCTTTGAGATCCTTAGAGAAGTTCTGAAATAACGGCTGGTTGGGGACAATGTCTGACTCCAAAATCCAATTCCTGTAGTTGGCTAGGAATAGCTTACTGGAAGGGAAAGGAAAGGAATTAACATCAAGAGTTCGTCATGAAAAGCTCTTTGGAACACTGGAAACAGAATTATCTGAGGTGTTTGTTAATAGATGGGGATTCTCAGGCTCCTCCCCAGACCTTTTGAATCAGAGCCTCTGAATGCACTGCTATTTTCATCAAGGTCCTAAAGTGATTCTTATGCAAATTAAGTTTGAAGACCAGTGGCTTGGTTGATATCAGCAACTTAAAATATATTGTATAATCTTCACAACAACCTTATGCAATAGATATTATTAGCCCCATTTTATAAATGGAAATACTGGAGCTTAAGAGTCACAGAGAGGATTGTGCAGTCACATATATAGTAAGTGAAAGCACAAGGTTGCACATCTGCACTTGTCTGCATTAAAGTCCACGATTCCCCACTATGCTTTTCTGCCTCTAGCAACAACAACAAAACGAAAACATGGATTAAATTCTTCTAGGACGTTATTTGGCTCCATCTGTGAAAAGATTGAAAATACTGCTGAGGTTCAATTTGAAAATGAAATAGCTGAAGATGAAGCATTTTGGACTGAGATTTGAAGACTGTTGTATAAACTAAGGACAGACAGTCCTATAAAAGTATAGTCCCTGGGATGAGTGGCGGATTTGGAGTAAGGAGGAGTTTCTTTGAAATGTGTCATATTTTTGTTTTCAGTGTTCTAGCACAACAGAGATATGCTAGAGATATTTTTCTGAGGCTGTTCCTGGAATCACTTTGATGCAAGCTCCTTTTGATGTGTAAAGAGATAAACTAAAATTCACTCATGTTGTGAATAACATCCAGATTGGCTCCTTCTATAATCATGTTGTATCTTATTTTACCATGCATAACATATTTAGTTCCCCTGTGTTTGCCATGCCATCATTTCACAGAATTGTATATTATATAGGCTATGTTTCAGTTCAAGTGGGGTAAACTTAACTGCCAGTTGTTTCCAGCTATGTACTACCACCACATTGAACTGGGACTTCTGTGCTAATTCCTTCACGCAGGCCATCCCTTGACCAGCAAGCCAGCTGGAAGCAAATAAGCATAAGTATGATTTTCCTCCATCCAGTGAGGAGCTCTGAGATGGGGCTTGGTGAGATCCAGAAGGTACAAGAAAGGACCATGTGAATCTCCTGGAAATGAGGCATAGTTGGGTCCTCTTGCTCTTCCACTGATTGCTAACTTATGTGTATCTGAAGTTGTACAAGTTTGTTGCCTGGCTAACTTTATTCCAAGACTTAAAAGGCTTCTGTTTTTGTTCAATATTTGGAAATACAAGGCAACTATGAGAATTTGAGTATGGAGGAGGATCTGGAATACCAGAGGAGTAGCGATCTATATTAACTGTAAAGAAAATGTGCCTGTTGTGAACAGGCAGTATCTATTCCATTTACTTATATAAAAGTAAACCCTAATCAGAAAGACAGAATTTACTGTACAAATTTAATAAAATTTAAAAATAACTCTGGTTATATGCAAATTTGGGTTTATGGGATACCCTTTTGAAGGTCACCTTCCAGTATCATGTGACTCCGCTCTTTTGAAATAGTTGATACGTGCCGAATTGCACCTTAATTAAATTCCCTTATGTGTTGTTGGATTAAAAGCACCATCAGCACTTCATAAACTGTATGTAAATTTTTTAACAGAAATTTGAAACATTGTACACTGGCTTTTATTCAATACCCTCCCCTCTTTCCACAAACTGCTGTCAGTGGCTGTGTGCCCATTTAATACCAGTCTAGGCAAAGCATAGATGGAAAAAATCACATCTATTACCAAAAAAAAAAATCATCCAGTATAATATGTTCCCCAATTATTATCCAAGTAGTATATTGTGTGTTATCTATGCCAAGGCTCAGCTTCTTTTAGCATGGAAAATCGAGAAAGGACTAGACAGCCAAAATTATAGTGTTTACAAAGGACAACTTTATGAGCCAGAAGGAAACTGCCCTACATTCCTGCCAATGGCAGGAAAGAATGCCTTCCTCCTAAGCCCAGCCATAAGGTTCCATCTGCCAGGTGATATTGCAGTATCAAGGAACAGATGATTCCATGGTCTGCCCTGATTTTCTTACCCCACAAAGAGTCTAATATATAACATATGACAGGAGGAATGGCTGAGAACTCTTGTACTGAATGAAACCTGCCTGACCAAAGATACTGCAGGGTCAATACCCTGCTGATAAATGTCCTCTGGAAGAAGTAAGAAATTTCACAGTACCTTACTTAAAGGGACATCCAAAAGAGCTGCCAGAATTAGAGCAAGGAGAAAACTCTTGGCTGAAAACAAGTCTTGAGACTCCTCTTGAACTTTTATCCTTAAGAATACAGGTTCTCCGGGGCGCCTGGGTGGCGCAGTTGGTTAAGCATCCGACTTCAGCCAGGTCACGATCTCGCGGTCCGTGAGTTCGAGCCCCGCGTCAGGCTCTGGGCTGATGGCTCAGAGCCTGGAGCCTGTTTCCGATTCTGTGTCTCCCTCTCTCTCTGCCCCTCCCCCATTCATGCTATGTCTCTCTCTGTCCCAAAAATAAATAAAAAACGTTGAAAAAAAAAATTAAAAAAAAAAAAAAGAATACAGGTTCTCCATTTTATGAACATCTCATTTGGAATTATTCTGTATATAAGAACAAGTGGCTCACGTCAGGGAGGGGCAGTGGAAGGAATAGTTAGTCTTTGCACTCAATTAGAAACAAAACTTACCAGATCGTAACAGATGTCTGGAAACAACAGACCCCAATCAAGTAGAAGGAATGTAGACAATTTTTAGCAGTGAGAAGTCAAGCACCACAGCAATGATGTTTTGTAAGAAGCAGTAAGAGTTCGCATGATGGGTACCATGCCATAAAGACTGGAATCTGGGCCAGGACTCCAGATTGCAGGAGAATTCTGGGGAGAAAGATAAAAATCTCTGCACCAAAGGAGTGAAGTTAGGGAGCAGACACAGGAAATAGCACAATCGTTTTCCCAGAGCAGGAAGAATGTCTTAGTAATTTTGGGGCCCCATTTTCTAGCTCAGTGCCTCGGGAATAGGGAGTGCATTTGAAACTGCTGATCACTGTATTCACTCTTGAACAACAATTCCCTTTGGTTTCTGTGGCATTAACTTTTTCTGTTATTCTTTAACTCCCTTGGCCATGCCTTTTAAAAACCTCCTTTGAAGGGTTTCTTCTCACTACTTATAGGACATCTCAATGGATATCTCATTGGTACCTCAAATTCAGTGCATCCAAAATACAGACTCTCATCTCTAAACCCGAGGCTTCTCCTGTGTTCCCTGCCTCAGTGAATAGCACCATCATCTTCCCAAAAGCTTAAAACACAAGCTTGGTGGCAGCCTTTCCTTTTTCATCTCCCTCAGTGTCTGCGTCCAGTCACCAAATCCAATTGATGTGTCCTTCTAAATAGCTTTCAAAACTACTACCCACTTTTTTTTCCTACACTGACTGCACTACCCTATTCAGGCTACCATGATCTTTCACCTACATTATTGCACAACCAGCCACTCTTCTTGCTTTTACCTTTGCCACCATCCAAAGCATTCCCGCTAGTGCAGCCAGGCAGAGCTTCTAAAAACACAAATCTAACCATGCCTTTTTCTCTGATTAAATCCTTCAGTTCTCCATTATTCTTGGATTTCCACATTAAGAATAAAGTCCTGGTTTCTTAAAATGATTATAAAGCTCTTTTTGATCTGGCTTCTGATTACTTCTCCAGCCTCCTCTTTCAACTCCTTTGTCCTTTATGTACCCCTCAGGCCTTTTCCACTTTATTCTAGAAGCATATTGACATGAGCTGTCTATAAAAACTTCAGACCTTTGCACACTGCTGTCTCTGCCTCAGATGCTCTTGCCCTCTTTGTCTGGCTAGCCGCTCTTCATTTGTAGGTCACCCTTTATATTTCACCTCTTCTGGAGCATGGTCCATGCTCCAAACACCCCATCATGGAACTTATTAGAGAGTATAGTGATTGCTTTTCCTTTCTTATACTCTCTATTAGAATGTGATCTGCATAAAGGCAGACATGATCCATCTGCCTTGCTTATCATTATACTCCCAGAGCCTAGCCCTGTTTCTGGAACATTATTCTCTTCTAGTGAGTAGTGAATAAATGAGGGTTTATTGAACTCACCTGAAGAAATTTATAGACATGAGATTTGAAGGGAGAGGTTGAACATAAAAACAAGGCAACACCCCAAAGTTGTAGCCATGACAAGTGTGTGGCCTTTTTAAGAGTCCTGGAGGAACTCTGCGGTAGATTAAAAATGGCTAAAAATTCTTTGACTCTTTTCACATGGAAAGGCAAAAGTTTATTTCCCCTCCCTTTGAATCTGGGCTGGCCACTGTCAATTTGACCAATAGAATATGATAGAAATGATGCTCTGCCAGTTGGAACCTGGCATTTGAGAAGACAGGTATCTTTTACGGTACTCTCATGGAATTCTAAGATGCCACATAAGAAGTTCAACTACTCTAGTGAAGGGACCACAGGGAGAGGCTCTGAGACTGCATGAACAGAGAGAGGGACCCAGCTGAGCCCAGGCTTGCAGTTATTCTTGTTAAGGTTTTGGGCATGGGAGTGAAGCTGTTGGAGTCTTCTAGGACTTAAGAAACAGGCTACCAGGCACAAGTGATCCCAATAAACTCCAAGTGAGAAGAAGAATTGCTCAGCAGAGACTTGCCCATATTCTTGACCCCCAAGATTATGAGATATAGGAAAATGATTTAGGGGTGGTTTGTTATACAGCAGTAGATAACCAGAACATCCAGTGCTTCCTTTTCACTGGCTGTTAGAGATGCAAGGTAGGGAAGGGATTTTCTCAGTTCTGCCATATTCTCCCTGCAGTAGCTGGGGCTTCAAAGACCTGTCCTTGCAACTTATTTCATTCCATCCCAGATTATGGGGTCAATCAAACCCCTAGGTGGAGTGCATATAATGGCTAAAGGAATTTATATAAGCTGGTCTTTTGTTTTGGCCTAGTTGGATTCTGGTGTACCAACTCCTAATTACTCATGGCTCATTTTCCTGTACCAAGTCATTGCCTGGTATCTCAGTCCTTTAAACAGGTATTTTTTATGATAAAAATCTCAGTCTCCCAAAGACCAAATCTGTGATATCTGCTGCCACATATCTCTTACTTATCTCAGACCTTG
This sequence comes from Neofelis nebulosa, assembly GCF_028018385.1. Lineage (NCBI taxonomy): Eukaryota > Metazoa > Chordata > Mammalia > Carnivora > Felidae > Neofelis > Neofelis nebulosa. The sequence continues at coordinate 33,881,988 of NC_080782.1, read as the reverse complement.
TGGTTTCTCTGAGATACAGAACTCTGGAGGTTACTTGACCCACCTCTACTTAAAATAATGTGCTTAGTTTGGGGATCCATTTGGACTTCTCCTCTCTCATTCTTGTGCTCTATTTCCCTCTCCAGTTATTACCACCACCTTCACCTCCCCTTAAAAGGTTAAATCTCCAGTTGGTCCCAGTTGACAGTGTGCTTAAGGCTTATTCTCAACTTTGTTTCCAGATTCCTACCCTTTTTATAACAGGGTTATTTCAGTTGTAAGAGACACACATCCAACTAAGTCTCATTTAATCTAAAAGAGAGAATGTATTGTTTTTTGTATCCAACTAGAGAATGAGAGCATCCTCTAGGGCAACTGGATCATGGGAGTGATCCATGGCATTATCTCCTGATCTCTAGCATCTGCTTCTCTCATTCCCTTTTGCTATAAATGTGTCAGGAAACAAAGCCACAGAATTCAGGACTTCTATCCTTTTAGTAGGAAACAGAGAAGGAAAAAGAGTTTTCATTTTTACCTGATGCTCTGATCATTTTTAGCTGATCATTTCATGTGCCCAAACTACAGCAGTCATCATAGGGCAAAGCACTATGGCTGCCTGGGTCTGAGCACTGTGCCCAGCACTGTGACTAGAGAGGGGCCTGTTACCAGGTAGGTGCTTGGCCTAAGGGAGGCCTCAGAGACAATGGTGTGACTTAAGGAGACCCTCAACTTGTATTTGCAACTCTTGCAGCTGGGATTGTCCAGGAGTGAGCTGGGATGGCATGGATGAGAGGGACTGTGGAGTCATGAGGAATCAACATGGGAGAGCAGGAACAGAGCAAGGCAGGAGTGTGTCCATCTGAATATGTGCCTGAGTTCAGAGCAAGGGAGTATAGGGGAAGAGTAATGTGGATTTTTCCCAGAGAGGCCAGATCTTAACCGTATATCCATTTATAGAGATTTGTTAAGAATGAAACATCAAATATAAGCATTGGAGGACTGGACAAACTTGAGATTGAGCTGTTTATTGCTGGCATTAGAATGGTTATTTCCTCGGGTGCCTGGGTGGCTCAGTCGGTTAAGTGTCCGACTTTGGCTCAGGTTATGATCTTACGGTTCATGGGTTCAAGCCCCGCATCGGGCTCTGTGCTGACAGCTCAGAGCCTGGAGCCTGCTTCAGATTCTGTATCCTCCCCCTCTCTCTGCCCCACCCCTGCTTGTGATCTGTCTCTCTGTGTCTTTCAAAAATGAATAAACATTAAAAAAAAAAAAAAAGAAAGGTTATTTCCTGCAGGTAATTCTGATTTATTTGAATTGTGTTTATTTACTTATACTGTGCCCAAAGGATAATGGCTGGACTTCATTTGAGCTGTTAGCAGACTCAGGAAGGAGGACCCTGACCTGAAATAGAGTATGAATAAAGATAAATATGTTTTTCTTTTTTCAGCCAAAAGCAGCTAAAGAGATGAGAAGCTATTTTCAGATAACTGTAAAAATGATGAAGGGAAGGCAAACAGATTTTTTAAAAAATTCTTTTTATAAGAAGGAAATTAAATATTTTGAATAGATAGCCTAATTACCTTATTTAATAATATCTTGTTAACTAAGAAAATAAAGTGAACATGTTTAAATAAATTGTGAGTTGAAAAGTTATAAAAATGCCTTTAAAAAACAAAAGCAAAGATTTTAGAGTCACCTATATTAAATCTTGGGATAATGCTATGTTTACACACATTAAAACAAATATTAAGTATGTACATATTAAGGTAAATCATGCTTTACTAACAAATTATTCTGGAACTGCGGTGCCTTTTCTATTTCCTGTCTTAGTTTTGATTCTAAATCTGGTGGACAATTTTGAGATCTGAGATGAGAGAATATTCTTTTCATGGAAGTATTTTTGTCTTTGCAGAAGGCAAGGGCACTATAGCTGGCTGTTTTTCACAAAATGTGGCTTCGTGTTTCTTGATGGCTCCTGTGACAAGTTGACTGTCCAGAGAAATTTGGATTTCACATATGCAGTTCCAGTGACTGCATTCATCCAGGTTAGACCATATGTCTTGGCTTCATGTTCAGAAAACATGGACTTTATACTCAGGCAGCAAGAGTGGTATAGATTTTACCAATTTTCCAATGCTCACCTGGAAAGCTTAGTTCAAATTGGCTGAAGTGGGAAAACTGTCATAAAGTGAAAAGTGGCTCAAAGAATACAAGAATGTGTTTAAAATGAACACAACAGGTAGTACCTGAGCCACATCTAGAATCCAGTTTATTAAAATGCAGATTGGACTAGAGGAAAATCATTGTAGAGAGCAATTCTCAATATGTGAGAAACTCACAAATCAGTCATCCTGCGGAAGGCACAGGTTGAAAAGTAATTTTAAATATCCATGAGTATACTGGGTTGTATGGACATTTCAAAATTGACTCATGGAAACAGATGATGAAAGGCAATAAGGAGACAAAATGTTTGAGCTGCATATTAGGAGGCAGCTTCTTTGCAGACCATCAGGGGGTAACAAATGGGCAAGATGCAACTGCCTTGATGCAAAGCCATCTCATGAGATAGGTAGATAGAAAAACATGGAGCCATGTCTTGAGAGGTTTCAGGGGGACGTTTGTTTTCTCCCCTTGGTTTGATGATTTTAAAGTGTTGAATAGGGTCCCCTGCAAATTGACGTCTAACTAGAACCTCAGAATATGACCTTATTTAGAAACATGGTCTTGGCAGACATAATTAGTTAAGGATTTCAAGATGAAATGATCCTGAATTTAAGGTGAGTCCTAAATCCAATGGCTGGTGTCCTTTACCAGACATGTGAAAACACGGACAGAAATTAGAGTTATGATCCACATACCAAGGAATGCCAGGAGCCATCAGAAGCTGGAAGAGGCAAGGATCTTTCCCTAGAGACTTCAGAGCAAGTGTGGCCCTGCTCACACTTCTTTTTTTTTAATTAAAAAAAATTTTTTAATGTTTACTTATTTCTGAGAGAGAGAGAGAGAGAGAGAGAGAGAGAGAGTCAGAAAGAGAGAGGAAGACACAGAATCCAAAGCAGACTCCAGGTTCGAGCTGTCAGCACAGAGCCTGATGTGGGGCTTGAACCCACGAACCATGAGATCATGACCTGAGCCGAGGTTGGATACTTAACTGACTGAGTCACCCAGGCACCCCCCCCCCCTTTTTTTCTAATTTTGGAAAAATGTTTATTTATTTATTTAGAGAGAATCCCAAGCAGGTTCCACGCTATCAGCACAGAGCCCATTGTGGGACTTGATCTCATGAACCATGAGATCATGACCTGAGCTGAAATCAAGAGTCAGACACTCAACAAACTAAGCCACCCAGGCTCCCCTCACACTTCTGATTTCAGATTTCTGGCCTCTAGAACAAGGAGGAAGTAAACTCTGGGTTTTATTTTAAACCACCGAGTTTGTAGTAATCTGTTACAGGAGCTCTTGGAAGCTAATACAAAGGGGGAGCACTCTGTAAAGCTGTCTGAGACAGTGGCAAGTCCCCATGAAGCCACTGCATCTGGCTACATAGAGGTGGACTTTCTCAGTCTTTGAAAACATCTCATTTGTTAGTAGGGAGGGACAAGCGCAAATAACCACTGCACGGGTAGGGTGAATCTAACGTACAATCACATTTACAAATATTACATCTGCGTGGGGAGTGGTTTGTGGGAAAACAGTATGTAAATTGTACATCAGTTCTCCAACTGAGAACTGACACGTAGGTACTTTTTTATAGAGATTTTAAAAAATATCAGATATGTCTTGTAGCCCAAAATTGTTGAGTGGAGGGGAAGTCTGGCACTGGGAGTCTCAGTATACAAACCTGGTGCAGCAGGAACAGCTACTAGCAGCTAGAGGCTCCCACTAGTGGGAAGCTCTGAAAGTAAGGTGAAGGAACCCAATATGAGTAGAACATGTAGACATATGTAAGATGTTTAACAAAATGCTTAAAATATGGTAAATATGACAGGTGTTTAATAAATGTAAATTCCCATCCCGGTCTCCTTCCCATATTGCTAAGCATAATGAACTCTAAAGAATTATGTATCTTATATATGAAATACTTTTGGAGCTATTCCCCATGTAGGTCAATGTCAGAGCATGGTCATATCGACACAAGCCAAACCCCAACAGAAATTCTAATGTTTACTTGTCCTTTTCTCTCAATGAGAAGGATACAAATATATATTTCATGGCAAGTATTTTATTTTATTATTCTTTTAAATGTTTATTTTTGAGAGAGAGAGGGAGAGAGCAGGGTCAGGGGAGGGGCAGAGAGAGGGAGAGACACAGAACTCGAAGTGGGCTCCAGGCTCTATGTTGTCAGCACAGAGCCCAACGTGGGGCTTGAACTCACGAACTGTGAGATCATGACCTGAGCTGAAGTCGGACACTTAACCAACTGAGCCACCCAGGTGCCCCTCATGGCAACTATTTTAAATTCTCCTATTTGCTTCTGTTCTCCTTTACCCCCAAACTGGAGGTCTCTTATTGTTCTACCTCAAAGAACTTTGTCATCCACGCTATCCAGGCCCTGCTTGGATCTTTGTTCTAAGACCAAATCTTATCTATGCCTCTATGGCCCCATGACATATTCCTGACACTTGGGTGCAGTCAGGTCTCAGGGACTATAGTGCTTCCTTCTGTGTGATCTTCCCAAGAAGCTACACATAGCAGAAATTTCATCTTTTTTCTCCTTGAGGAAAAGGGAAAGAAGAAATAAATCATCAGGCAAAAGGTATCAGGGAAAGACGGCAAACCTTTCCACATCAAATGATTTTATTCAATTATATGCAATCTAATAAAGCTATCTATATTTGACTTTCCTGTGCAGCACATTTTTCTTCCCATCTCATGTCATTTAACTGAATATGGAACCTTCATTTTAAACCTATTAACAAAATTACCTGATGGTGTGTGGTAGGTGCCATGTGCTATGGATGGGGAAATGAAACTAAGATGAAAAACGTGCCCAGAAAAGTATTGTCGAGCAAAAAATGATATGTTGCTACATTTCTGTCCTCAAATGCCATTGGTTTTGCTAAACCTAACCAACTCCTACTGATTCTTTAAGCCCCCTTCCATATTGTACTTCTGCTGTGAACTCTCTTCTGTCTCCCCCAGGGATAATCTATCATTGTGACCCCACATAAATTATTACACAGTTATTTATGTGTGGATGCTTTGTAAACTGTTGGTGTATCTGTCCCCCTGGAAGACCACTGGTCCCTTAGGGATGGGGACCTTTATCCTTAGAGTCAAGCACATATGTAGTAAGAATTCTCTAAATATTTAATATAGTTAGTTATTTTTATACTCAGTTTCTCTATACTTTTCCATGCACTTTCAATAATTTATGATGAAGACTATTGGACCTACCTGATTCATTATAAGAGTATTATCTTAACTCATTGATTATAGATTTTGTCTTCAGTGGGCTTTGACATGTGACCTTTGATCAAATAGTATGACGGAGGAAGGATCCCTTGTGTGGCTGTTTAATTCCATGTTTCAAATAATGACCTTCATTATTTTAAAAGGGATACCCAAGTATCTGCTAGCCATAAGTGAGTGGCCTCTCAGGAGACAAGAGGAGCTCAGAGATGAGGAGGCTTCGAGGAGCATGGATTCAGTAAAAGCTTATGAGAACGAACTTGAAATATGGCTGTTGGAAAAGGTCAATAGCCTCTGGTTCCTTTACACTTAGGCCTCACCTCCCATCTTTTTCTTGTCAAGGACTGCCCTCATCTAGACTTGGACCAGTCATTTTGGACCAAGAGCTCATTTTGCTTGGTCCTCCAAAACTTTTTTTCTTTTCTTCTCCTTCTTTTTTTTAAATCCAGCGGCTGACTCTGTGAAGTACATTACTAAAATTGACCAAGATTTTTGCCCTAGAAGACCACGAGGCACAGGAGGGGTGTAGTGAAGAGGAATAACAGGAATTGAGAAACTTCTCTTTGTGAACCTGATGGAATAGAAAGAAGTAGACTCTGGGTCTAGAAAACCATCCTCAGGATGGGCACGGGAAGCTGGAAAAAAGTGAGAAATGTGTAGAAGAGCGTCCTGCTTATTGCTGGCCAAAGTGTTGGTTTGCGGTGAATATACGCAGTATGGACATGACTTAATCTCTTATTGAAAAAGTTGTAAATTTGCTTCAAGCTGTATTTTCTTCTTTAGTAGCTTCTTTTTCTCTTTCTTTCTTTCTGTCACTTATTTTTGAGAGAGAGAGAGAGAGAGAGAGTGTGTGTGTGTGCGAACAGGGGAGGGGCAGAGAGAGGGAGACACAGAATCCAAAGCAGGCTTCAGGCTCTGAGCTGTCAGCACAGAGCCCGAGGTGGGGCTTGAACTCACAAACCACGAGATCGTCACCTGAGCCCAAGTTTGATGCTTAACTGACTGAGCTACCCAGGTGCCCCAGTAGCTTCTAAGTTGCCTGCCACTGTATTATTGATGTGGTTGAGGGCTACCCATTGGCATGCAGGATTGAGTGGTTGAAAGTACTGGCCTCAGAGGTACACACCCTGACTGTAACCAGAGGAGTTAGTCTACAGGTGTGTTCTCTTACCTAAAATGATAATAATGCATGAAGTTTTGATGTTCTCCAGGTGGAAGTATAAAAGTGCAGCTGCTATATTACCATCATCATCATAATGGCAATTATTGTTTCTGTTAACAGTAAGAATCTCAGAAAGCTAAAAGAACTCGAAAAGTGAAAAATAATGGAAGCTGAAATTGCCAGAAGAAAAATTAAGCACATTATCATTTATCTCCCCTTTAATCCTCCTCTGGAGGGAGCAGAGGGACAGAAATTTCAGGTCAAACCTTTTTATCAACAGTAGTTACACAGAAAGTGTATCAGACAACTTCTCTTCTTTTCCCTAGAGCTAAAAATCAGGGTGAAACTGTTTTTGGATATTTTATCCCTTCAAAGAACCAGAACTTCTATTGCCTACTCAGAGCATTCAGAATCCACAGCTTTGCAAAAGAGATTAGCTTAAAAGAAAACATTATTATCTGGTTTTACAGAGACTTCCAGCTTTGCTTCAAGTCATGTGTTTTTCTTCCCCTCTAAAAAAAAAAACAAAAAAAACAAAAAAACCAAAACATAAAGAATAGAAAAGCGGATATTTAGAAGGCCAAATGCATTGCTAAAGGGAGGATATATGGACTTTCAGTCTAATTTTCCTATTTCCCCAAGGATCCTCTGTTAGCTTGTGGGATAACCAGTGCAGCCACTATCGAATGGGAGTTCTGAAGCTGATGAGGATCACATATGGGGTACAATGAGGCGTATTGTGGAGGAAGCTATTCTTGTCCAGGAGGCAAGAAAGAGCTTCTCCTATGAAATAATAGGTAAGAAGAAACCTGAATGATGAGTAGGAGTTACTGTTCAAAGTGAGGGAACATGATGTGTGACGTTCCCAGGCAGAGGAACTGAGAGAAAACCAATTTGGGTAGACTGTGTGGAATGAGGGATGGGGGGAGAGAGGAGAGGACAGTTTGGGAGGTAAGCAGACTTTGAAGGGGCTCAGAAGGCATTCTAAGGGTTTTGGACTTCATTCTGTAGTAATGGAAAATGAAGAAAAATAAGGATCAGATTTACATTTTGAAAAGATTCACCCAGCTTCATAACTGATGCAGCCAGTGATCATGGACGGATGCTCAACCATTGGATGGAAGGTCGAGGGGACAGGATAGTAGCATGGTGCTGGGGATCACCTGACAAATCACTTTCAAATTGGAAAGGGAAACATGTACAGTTACAATGAAGAGAGCCTAGAGCTGTCAGTCAACACCTTAACCAAGTGCTAAAATTTAGCATCTCAAAGTGAGGAAATAAGCCAACACATTCAGAATGTGGGACATTCTACAGTGTAACTATCTTGAACTTAACAAAAATTCAGTGTCATAGAAAAATGGAGACAATTCTAAAATAAGAATTAAAAGAGATATAACAATGTAATGCAATGAGTTAATCCAGGTAGAGGAAGCAACCACAAAAGACATTCGTTGGGCAACTGGGGAATTGGAAATATGGACTGGCTATTATAGGATATCATGGAATTATTTTTAATTTTATTAGACATGGTATTGTGGTTATACAAGACATTCTCCATATTCTTAAGGTGTGTACCCTGAAGTCATAGGGGTAAATTCTCATTTATAACTTACTTTCGAATAGTACAGATAAAATTTGAATAGTTTTATATTCATAAAAGTATTATATCAAAAGACTGAAATAAAGAAATACAGTACAATGTTAACAACTGGGGAATGTACGTTGTTCATCGTAAAATTTCTTTGAAGGTTTCTATGGTTAAGACTTGGTAATAGAGAGGATTCAATACAAAATAAAAAGGAATAAAGAAAGCAAGAGTGAATGTGGCACAGTCAGTTAGGTTATTGTAGTAGTTCAGGTAAGACCTGGAGCATACATGATAGGAGTGGTGGAAGAGATAACTTAGCAAGTTAGATCACTATTTAGGTAACAGAATGGACTAAACAGAATAAATTAGAAGTGATTGTTTGGAATAGTGCCTGGTGCCTACTGCCTAGTAGGCACTTAATTGTCTCAGTGCATAAAAGGGAATGTATAACATGGGATTCAAGAAGAGGGAGATGTATGCTTTACAGATTTTTTACTTAACCAATTGGGTGCATAATAAGACCATTAATTAAAATAAAAAACAAGAGAAGGAGCATGTTTTGGGAGGAAAATGATATGACTAGGTTGAATTTGAGATTTCTTACAGATCATCAAAGTGGAGGCCTCAGGTTGGCATTTATATATAAAGCTCGGGAGCAAGTGATTTCAGAATTATTAGCCAATTAAAAATTGAAGCAGAAAAAAATATCCCAGGAAGGGTTTACAGAATAAAAGCTAAAGCAAAAATGGTCCAGGATAAAGCCCTGAGGCACTCTAACCTTTAATGTATGGACAGAGAGGGGTGGCTAGCCAAAAATGTTGAAACTGAGTTGGAGAAAAACCAAGAGAGAGTAGCAACAAGGAAGTCAATGGAAGATTATTTTGAGAGGGAAGTATTTGAACAGTATCATATATTATCATATATTATTGAAAAATCAAGCAAGATGTGATTGAAAAGTGAATATAAAGACTCAGCAGACTTAAGTTGTTGGTCTGAAAGAAGAATTTTGGAAGAGTGATAAGGGGAGACATTAACCCACATTGGCTTGTGAAGTTGAGTGAGGGGAGATGATATGAAAAGATTTCCTTTGGGAAATTGGACTGTGAATGGAAAAACAGAAACCAGGAGTGGGAAGAAAGTTTTTTTTAAAGGTGGGAGCATTGAACATATATAAATAGAAATTGGAAAGGAAAGCTGTGAAGCAAAATTATAGTTACGGAAGAGGGAGGGAGTACCTAATAGTACAAAGTCTCTGAGAAGATTGGATATGGTGGGATCCAAAGCAGAGATAGGAAAGGTAGGTCTCGTTGTCTAACCATGCTAGGTTCCAGTTTTTATTGATGAAATGAAGAGCATCAACTGAAAGATTTCCAAAGTGCTTTTAGCTCTAGCAATTTATCGTTTTGGGTGTCTGGAAGAAGAGGAGGGACTTGGAATGTGGATCCTATTAGGGTGTCAAGAGTGTATAAAGGCAACTGGACACCATCAAACTTCAGGGTCGGGAGTGACTGTTCATGGGGTTGTCATCTGTAGGGTAGATGAAGTGAGTGAACGGACACCTGTGAAAATCACTCTAAACTGTGAAATACTGGTGGTTGGTATCACTCCCATCGAAGCCAAAACAGGAGGAAACAGAAATCACATTTATTTTGCAGTTTTACCCATGGCTAGTCTCACAGCTGCCAAAACTTTAGAGTTACTCTGAAGATATTTTTTCAACTGGCAGCTGAATTTAAAATAGTTTTCTTTAAGGTTGTTTTTATATGCAACTCTAATAAAAGAGCTTGACCTTCCCAAATGTTTTTTTTTTTATTATTATTATTATTTTTTTTTTTAATTTTTTTTTCAACGTTTTTTATTTATTTTTGGGACAGAGAGAGACAGAGCATGAACGGGGGAGGGTCAGAGAGAGAGGGAGACACAGAATCGGAAACAGGCTCCAGGCTCCGAGCCATCAGCCCAGAGCCTGACGCGGGGCTCGAACTCACGGACCGCGAGATCGTGACCTGGCTGAAGTCGGACGCTTAACCGACTGCGCCACCCAGGCGCCCCTTGTTTTTTGTTTTTTTTTTGACTCTGTGGTAACTGTGCCTAATGTAAGGATATTGGAGAAGGCAGACTTGAAATAGGAAAATAGTGAAAAGACGGACTGTGGGCCAAGACGTGAAAGTGGGTCAGTGCAATGGAGAGGAGACAGGCAATGAGATAGGGACTGATAAGCACTGATGCTGGTTGTGACTCCTATAGGGGTTCAAGAGTCCATTTTTATTCATGTTAACATGAATCACAACAATAATATGACCATTTATTGAGCACTTACTTTGTGGCAGGCACTATACAAAGCTATTCATGATCTCATGTAATTCTCAAAACAATCCCGGGGGGGGGGTACTATTATTATTCCTATTTTAATTTTGGTAAGATATATACCACATGAAATTTACCATTTTAAACATTTTAAGTGATATTAAGTACATTGACATTATTGTGCAACTATCACCAGCATCCATCTCCAGGACGTTTTCAACATCCTGAACTAAAACTTTGTACCCATTGAACAGTAACTCCCCCATCCCCCTCTCCCCGGTTATTCCTGTTTTGAAGATGAGGCAGCTAAGTCTTCAAGAAAATAACAAGTATTTCCCAAGGGCACAGAACTGATTTGTGTCCTTAGTTTTAGAGTCTAGAATTTATGTGTCTTGAAGAGTTTAGTTTCAAGTGCATATGGAATTCCAGGCAGAATTGCCAGTCTGTGCCTTCAGTTATCCGTTGAAGTAAGAAGGATTATGCTAAGAATACAAGTCTGAGTTCTGGAATACCACAGGCCCTTTAGAACAGTTAACATTCTACTCTGGCTGAAGAGTTTGCTACTCTATAGTCTCTCTTACTCATGGCCAAGACCTTGGGCCTCTATGAAATCTCTCCATCCTGCCAAGGAATAAGGACTTTTGAGGATAACCAGGAAGCTTTCTTGAGTTACCTTTCAGGCTAGAATGGCCAGCTACAGAAGAATCTAGTAAAGTATATCGTTTAACCCCAAACTGTGAACTCCCCCGGAAATTAGTAATTTATTGAAAAATAGCTTGACCAACCCCTTTTTTGGGGCACACTTAACTGAGAAATTTTTTTAAACACTGAGAAACAGTACTACTTTTCCTTGTGGTTTTATCTGCTTCTTTTGCTTTTTATGCCTTTCTTTTTCCTGCCTCTTAACCTCTTCTGTAAAGTCAAGCTTACCCACAAACTATACATACATCCGTTGGCAGTGCACTTTAATATGTTGCTTGGATACAGATGTTTGGAACTATAGGAGCAAAATTTATACCTGATTCTGTTACTAAGGAAACCAGGGCAACTTAGGAATTTTCCTTTGGGAATCATGGCCATAAACTGGAAAGAAATCTATTAAGACTTTTGGAAGAAGAAAGATAGGTAATACATGGTTTAATTGTATTTCTACACTGGCAAGTTAATATTTATGAGCTTCTGTAGCCTTTTTCTGCCTGTGGTATAAATATTGCTACATGAATCTTTTTCAGTAAGTTTGATCACATTATATGTGGGGGTGGCCAGGGTATTTAAATATAAACACAAATCACACTTGTAAAACATTTCCTAAACCAGACTATAAATAAAAGCATTCGTGCTTTAAGGGACAACAGTTACAGGATTTTAATTCTATAAGCCTTTCCTTCACAATCAGAGCATGGGATTTGCAGGAGAAATTCTTTGCTTATGTCAGCCCTACTGGCAAATCATCTCCAGGAGAAACAAACAAGAAGTTAATTTGCAGAATCTATTTTGCTTCTCCAACTACAAGGAAACATTACACCTGTCTGAGTTTTCCTTCCATCCGAACCCTGACTGGGTTTCTTAATGTTAGTGAGGCTGGCACCGCGAGAGGTAAGTTTAGTACAGCAAGAGAAACTCTGCCTGCCCAGGCTAGCTGATAGAACCTTTTAACATGTATATGTAATCTTGTGCTGAAACAGAGCTCTTCATGAAAGCGAGAATGTTCTCTTCCAGACGGTGTCTTTGACAAAGCTCGGTGTTCTTGTTAGAGCTCTAGTCATCTTCTAAAAACTGCTGCAGCCCAACTGTAGGAAGTACCTTGTCTCTGAACACAGAGCCCAAACAGTGCTAAAAAGGGAAATGGAACATATGGTAATAAACTCTCTGAAGCTTGGATGCCGGGTTGTAATCAGCAACCAGGGTGAGAGAGGCATTGGCAAACATGAACTCTGCCCCTAGGGCCTCATTAACAAGGCCAACTGTGCCGCAGTGGAGGAAAACAGTATCACATACTTGAGGGAGATCACAGCCTGTCAGGGCAAATCCTAGATTTCCCTTTGGCTGGAGGGAACATTAACTGGAAGCAGAGGAAGCTTCCTCAAGAAGCTGGAAGAAAACCATGGCCCCCTTTGCCATACCTGTCTCTGCTTATTCAGAAATAGTGATGATGAGCTTTTCAAAGTTTATTTCTGTCAAATGATGTATGCAGAGCACTGGAGGTAAAGGATCAGATTTGCTCTTTGGCTACCCCTAGCTCTGGCATCATGGAGGTGGGAAGTCATTCTTTGCCTCACCTTTCCCACAAGTGTAATGTGGAGGGCTGTCTGGCCTGAGTATTCTCTAGGATCCTCCTATATTCTGCTAAGATCCTCCATGCAAGAGACATTTTTCCTCAAGGATGAGAGCAGTAGTGGGTGATTTTATGGGCACTGCCAACCAAGACCATGTGTCTATATTTCCTTTTGACTTCAAAAGGTATCTTTATGGGCAGGTATTTCTGAGGCACACATGTATCTCTGTATACTGTGTACATTGCACCAACTTCTATTCTCTTCCTTTCTCTTCCTCTTCATCTTCTAACTTATTCTTGCTAATGATAGATTTCCAAAATTCTTGGTACTATGCGCTAAAGATACACATCAAAATGAGAAAAAAGTTTCAAGCTGGGTAATATCCCTGATCCTACCAACTGATTTAGTCCCAGTGGCCTCTGGTTACCCATTCACAATCATATTATCTATTTGTATGCAGGGTTTTTTTTTTTCTTTTGCATTTTACTGTGCAGTTCATAACTGCTTCTTACCTCTTTCTACTCAAATGCACTTTATTTAGCAGCTTTCCTTTGAAAATAATATTATTCAGTCATCCCTTTTTTGTGCTTGTTATATCCTTTAAATACAACATCACAATTAATCATTAAAACAAGTCTTTGGTATGAGTGTTATTATCTTCATTTTATAGATGAGGAGGCAGAAGCTCCTAAAAGCTCTAAGTCACAGAGGGAGTGAGTAACAGTCTTGATTCATAAGCAGCTCCCTGACTTCAAGATATGCGGCCATTTAATTATATCAGGCTACCTTTCAGAGTAACCATTCTCTAGGGCGTCCACAGCACTGGTGATCACTTGCCTCATTCTGCCAGGAAATGGGGCTAGAAGTATATGTGTGTGGGTATGTGAGGGGGAGCTGAAATTCAGGCACTTACCCCAGATTTCCCTCCATCCTTTCACGGTTTCTCTTCTAGGTTGATGATCTAAGATATTTAGAAATATTTGTAAATATTAAATATTTAGAAATGTTTTTAAGATATCAAGAAGACTTGATTGTAATTTACCTGGAGCAAGAGGACACCTGAAGCTCTTTCCAGAGCTATATGTTGATGCTCTAAGTGTGGCACATAGTGTAGATATTTGCAGCCATATGGTTACAGTGAAGTATGGAGTAGGGTATGAGAAAGTGGTTGAGAAGTCAAGAGAGACTTGTATTCTACCCTTATTTCCAAGGGTAACAAAATGTAAGACTTTGAACAAGTCACTAACCAATTTGCCTTCCTATTCCTCCTCTGTAAAATGATTAGCGAACTTTTTATATGGCTGCGTTAAAGGAAAATTAAAAACCTTCTATTAATCTGTGGCATAGAGAAGCTAACTAGATCTGTATAACATTTATATTTCTTAAAGTCACTTAAACCTTTGTAGCATCTCTTAACAGCCCAGATGTGTTCTAGAAGATGGGTGTATCCACACCGAATGACTTTTCTGTGGGACTGGTAGTTGAATGGAGAGAAAGGGGACAGAGCCCATGGTTGAAAATACCTCCAGACCCCAACTTTGGAGCTCAAGGTCATGATGCCTTTCTATCAAATATCTTAAATCATGAACCTAGAGGAGAAACAGTGAAAGGATGGAGGGAAATCTGGGGTAAGTGCTTGAATTTCAGCTCCACTTCACACACCCACACACATATACTTCTAGCTCCATTTCTTGGCAGAATGAAGCATGTGATTACCAGTGCTATTGATGCCCTGGAGAATGGTTGCTCTTGTTGGAGAGCATGTGTTGGGAAGTGCATCTCCTCTTGTTGAGAGAGATGCTCCCCAGGCAGAGCTGGAGAGACTACCCTACACTCTTCTATACTGGGACATGTCCCACATAGGGCCTATTGTTGGTGCTTTGTGGATCCTTCCCTCCCAGAGCCCATGATAGTCCTCTTCTTTGGAAGGGATAAAGAGGAACCTCCTGCCACTACCTATTAAAGAGCCACGCTCCCTTCCTCCTCCATGAATAGCGCTAATCTGCTTCTCTCTCCTGTCTGGATCATCTCTCTCATCTGTGGGGTCCTATACTAATAACAAAGCAAGATATTTTATGTTAGGTCTCCCACCTTTTGGAAATGCTTGCAATGTATAGTTCTAAAAACTGCCAAACTTTATAATAAATGCCTACATATCGAAAAAATGTATGCACTCTGAAGTTGCATCTTGAGAAAACACAAATTCCTCCATTTTTCCTCTGGATATTTTTCCAAACAAACTACTTAGTCTTTTGTTCAGTCTTCTGCTCATGCTACAACAGCAGCACCTGACCAAGTGAGATGTGGAGCAGGCAAGGTTTATTCTCACATGTACAGACTCATATAGTCAACTATCTATTGGACATCTCCATACATTTCAGATGTACCTAAAAAAGCACTGGAACTTAGCATGTTTGTTGAGCTCTTGATTTTCCCTCCAGCACCAGCTATTTTCATATTCTACATATCTACATTATTGACAACTGTCTTCTTTTAGTTACTGTAGCAAAAAGTCTTGTGTCATCCTTGACTCCTCTCTCTCTTTCACACCCCATGACCAATCTGTCAGCAAATTTTGTTAGCTCTACCTTCAAAAAATATCCAGAAACTAACGACTTCTTACCATCTCCACTGCCAATCCATCATCATCTCTCACCAGAATTATTTCAAAAGCCTTATAAGCTGAATCCCTGCTTCCATTCTCTTCCACTATATATTTTTAACAGTGGCCGGAAAGGTCCTGTTAAGATAGAAGCCAGATCATGTTATCTTCTGATCAAAATCTTCCAAGGGTATCCGACATTACTTGGAATAAAACCCAAAGTCTGCATATGATCTGGCTCCTTTATAACTTCTCAGAACTCATCTCCTACCACTTTACCCCTTGTTCATCTGCACCAGCCATGCTGGCCTCCTTGCTTTTCTTTGAACACGTCTGGTATATTCCACAGAGTCTTTGCATATGCTCTTGTGCGACCATCCACAGGCTGGCTCCCTTGTCTTCAGATCTTTATGCAAATACTTCCTTTCATTGAGACTTATTTTGGCTACTCTACTTAAATGCATCTGATCCCTATTCCCCACCTACACACATGTCATAATGAATTTTCCTCCTTCATTTTTCTGATAGCATCTAGTTTGGGTTGAATTGTGTCCCCAAACACATCTATTGAAAATCCTAACCCCCTGTGCCTGTGAATATGACCTTATTTGGAACTAGTGTCTTTGTCCATTTAATCAAGTTAAGATGAGGTCATGAGGGTAGGCTGTAAGCCAGTATGACTTATGCCTTTATGACAGGAGGAAAACATCATAGAAAGACAGAGACACACAGGGAGAATGAGAAGTGACAACAGAGGCAGGGATTGGAGCAATGCAGTTGCAAGCTAAGGAAAGCCAAGTATTGATGTTCACCACCAGAAACTAGGAAGAGGCAGGAAAGGAGTCTACTCAGAGTTCTAGAGGGAGCACGGTCTCACTAACACCTTGATTTCAGACTGCTAGCCTCCAGATTATGAGAGAATGAACTTTTGTTGTTTTAAGCCAGCTAGCTGTAGTACATTATTATGGAAGCTTCGGCAAACTAATACAGTATGTACCACACCTTCTGATATACTACATATTTTACATGTTTGTTGTATTTATCGTCTGTCTCCCCAACACGGTAGAGTAAACTCCAAGGAGGACACACCATTTCTGGCTCCCTAGTCCATACTGCTCTGATCTCTGCTGGGTTCCACTCGATTCGACTTCTGCCTAGGATTAATTGATCCTAATGCTTCTGGATGAACCTGCAGAGGAATTTCATGAAGATATGAACTGAAATCAAATCAAGAAGTGGAAATTCTACCTTCTAAGGATAGTGGAAGAATAATTTGGAATTGTATAAAATTTGGAGACGACAGACTACAGTTCTGTAAAGGAAGTCTTCCATTTGGACTCCCAGATAATACTGCCCATGTGCCCAGATCACATAGTGTGAAGGGTTAGGTGTATTAGATGAAGAAAATCATGATGGATTGGTTGGACACAGAAGGATATATACCACAGAGAATTCCTGATAGCTCTGAAGATATCTTGTCAAAAATTTACGTGTTTTTAATTTTTCCTCGGTGTTGGTTTTAATAGCTTTTAATTTTTTTTCACAGCACTGAAAGTGTCTCAATAACACTATGCCTCAAAGGAAATGTATTGTCTTTGTAACACAATATTATACGCATTATTGAATTCTGAAGCTAAACATGCTAGAAGAGCAATGCAAAATGAACAAAGCATTCTCTAGAATGCTTCAAATAACACCAAAAAGATATGTTGTCTATCTATCACCCAGAAGATGCACTATACCTTATTTCTGGTCTGTAAATACAAATAGAAAATTATTAAGGAGAGAGAAAAATTTTAAAAAATCTGAAAAATAAAATGAGGATTCTTAGGGCAATATAATGCAAAGTTTGGGGGAACAAGACTATGGAATTAGAGCTGGGTTTGAATTCTGGTTCCAAGACTCAGTAGCTGTGGAATTACATGATAATAATAATATTATGTTAGTGACGACTAGTACATGCTTAAAGTGTTGTTGTAAGTTAAAGTGGGTTGTAAATGAAATACACATGAAAAATACTTAGCTTCGTCCTCAGAAAGTGGCACCTGTTATTTCTATGTCTTCCAATGCAATTGCTATCTATAGGTGAGATTTATTTTAATCTCTTGTGAAAGAACATTGAGAGAGAGACTCAGT
Source organism: Neofelis nebulosa (assembly GCF_028018385.1). Lineage (NCBI taxonomy): Eukaryota > Metazoa > Chordata > Mammalia > Carnivora > Felidae > Neofelis > Neofelis nebulosa. The sequence goes on along the minus strand of NC_080782.1, from coordinate 33,864,523 downwards.
TTGCTACTGTAGAGCCGCTCAGAATCTCCTTTCAGGCTATGATCTGAATGTGCTTGTTGACAATGACTATTATTGGGATAAAGAATCATGTACAGTCTTCCTGATTAACTACTGTATCACTTCCCATCATTGTCCTTTTCATCTTATTTGATATAAGTATGTAACCTAATGATCCTTTGACTTAAATCTCTCCTTTGATGGGGAGATTTTCAAAGTGCTTTTTCAGAAATTCATTAATTAGGCAAGTCTACCCATTTTTCTAGAGCCTATTACTGAGATACTTGAAGAACTTTGGGGACTAGGAAATTCCCCCTAATTTTCTAGAGGAGATGGAGAGACAGTCTCACAAATTTCAGAGTATATCATGTATAGGAGGAAAAGGGTTATTCTTGGAGTTAACCTTATCATTGTTTTCATATTAATGTTTATTTGCAAGTTCCCTTGAAAAGCTTTCACCATATGCATGAATTGACCACAGTCTATCATGACAATTAGACCCTCCTGGAAACTGTGCCTCCCTATTTTGATTATCTTCCTTTTTTAAAAAAACATTTATTTATTTTTGAGAGAGAAAGAGAGAGAGGAAGACACAGAATTCAAAGCAGGTTCCAGGCTCCAAACTGTCAGTGCAGAGCCTGACACGGGTTTCAAGCTCACAAACAGTTATATTGTGACCTGAGCTGAAGTCTGATGCTCAACCAACTGAGCCATCCAGGCTTCCCTGATTATCTCCTCTTTAAGGCCTGGCATCATGGACTCTGATTTCCCAGCAACACCTTCACCTCTCTGATTTCATATCATGGCAAATGTCTAATTGGAGGTTCAATTTTCCCCTTAACTAGGTGTAGCTGGTTGTTAGATAACTGTGAACTTAAAAATACTCAGCTAGGGCCACCTGGGTTGCTTAGTCAGTTAAGCATCTGACTTTGGCTCAGGGCATGATCTTGGGGTTCATGAGTTTGAGTTCTACACTGACGGTGCAGAGCCTGCTTGGAATTCTCTCTCTCTCTCTCTCTCTCTCTCTCTGCTCCTCCCCCACTTGTATTTTCTCTCTCTTTCTCTCTCAAAATAAATAAACTTAAAAAAAAAACAGCAAAAAACTACTAGGCTAAAGGAAACCACCAGGTTGCAGATGATCCAGGAACTTCATTGAACCTGAGTTTTGGCTGGCAATCTGAGCAGAGAGCTTGGCTGTCAACGAATGAAGCATGTTTTAATTAGGAAGCTTTATTACATCATTACAGGGAGTAAAGAGAGTGTGGTTTGAGAGATTGCAGGCTAGATGCTTAAGGAGGCTCTCCTGCCATGAGACCCTTGTCAGAATTTGACCTTTGTCATTCTGTAAGATGATAAGAAAAAAAGTGCTATCTTCCTTGGTTTGTACGGTGGTTAAGAAAATAACCAGATTTTTTGAAATTGCAGTAAAAGTGCCCTTCTTCAGAATTATTTTGGAAAAAGAGTGTGAGATCATTGCTGTTCCCTCTTGGAAATCCACACCCTAAGATTGCATGCTTCTCGCTTTGCTTGGGTATCTCTACTCAAATGCCTCCTCCTCTATCTTTCTTTGTGGAACACATTACAACCTTCTCATTATAATTTATATTTGTAGGGTTATTATTTATTGTCGCCTCTACTGGAACATGAAGTTTATGATGGCACAGACTTGAGATGGTCATCACTCCGTTGCCAGTAAATAATCATTAAATGAAAATTGAAAGATTTGAAGGAGGGCCTGGGTGGCTCAGTCAGTCATCCAACTTCGGCTCAGGTCATGATCTCACGGTTCATGAGCTCCAGCCCGTATCGGGCTCTGCACTGTCAGTGCAGGGCCTGTTTGGAATTCTCTTTCTGCCCCTCCCCCAACTCGTGCTTTCTCTCTCTCAAAATAAATAAACAAAGACTTGAAGAAGGTGGTGGAGAGATGTTAGACGCATGGTGTACGATAATCAAATGGACACAACTAGCTGGTCTGGGGGCTATCAGGCCTAGTTTGAAAAAGAAGTTTTATGAAAACCTGACTATTCTTGTAAGAGCATAGTTTCTGTCACTGTGGTAATGAGAAGCAGGAAGAATTATAATATACAAATAATCCTAAGAAACTCTTAAATTTTAGCCAATAGCTTAACCTCTCTGCCAAAATAACCTGCCTCCTATTTTCTGCATTATTTTTCATTACCCCAGTCAGAAGAGGGAAGAGTAGAGCTAAGGAAAACATCAGAGAGTAAGGGAAGGCTGGCCACTGGATGTGTTGGGACTGGTAGGGACTTGGTGTGAAAGGTAAGTGTTGAGGCTTTCTGTCTCAGGTGGCTGATGACAATAGCCTGATACATTGGGTTTACTCTCCTGTTCTCCATGGCTCCTTCCTTCCTTCCTCACTGCTAAACCTTATTTGAACCTTCCTCCTTTGCTTTCCTTTCTTATTAGTATCTTTCTTTCCATCCTGCCTTCATGACTGGGCAGCAGATGACTCAGGCTCCCTCTGGGAGAAGTCAGAGTATGAGGTTTGGAGCTAAAGGACAGGGACACCAAAATAGTATCTGTTCTTTTAGTTATTGGCTGAGCTGGCCAGACTCTGTGGTTGGGGGGGTTGGGTATAAATCATTTGTTTTTCCAGTTTGACTTTTGCCTAGGGAGTGGTAAGAATGGAATAAATCTTAAATGCATTTTTAAAAAGTATACTTATGCTCTTCTCTGTGTGTCTGCTTTGAATAAGTTTATTGTCTACTGTTAACTTTAGTGAAAAATATGAGACGATGATGGCAATTATGAGGGCTATCATTTCTGAACGCTAATGTTTCAGTCCTTGTACTAAGCGCTATATTTGCATAATTTATTTTTTAATAGTTTTAATAATAAAGGTGGGTATTAGTATCAGCTCCATTTTACAGTGAAGGAAATTCAAATTTAGGTTTAGGAACTTGCTCAAACTCGAGCTAATAAAAAACAAAGTTTGCGGTTCAGCATAGGCAATACACCACATTAGTAGAATGAAGTATAAAACACACATGATTATTTCAGTTGATGCAGAAAAAGCTTGTGAAAACTTCAACAACCTTTTGTGATAGAAACAATCATTAAACTAGGGATAGAGGGAAACTATTCGAAAATGTTGGCAAGGATGTGGAGAAATTGGACTCTTGTAAATGATTGGTAGGGATGGAAAATGGTGGAAAAGGGTGGAAAACGGTATGGAAACTATGGAAAACAGTATGTCAGTTCCTCCAAAAATTATAAATAGAATTAACATATGATCCAGCATTCTCAATTCTGGGTATATATCCCAAAGAATTGAAAACAGTGTCCTGAGGACATGTTTGCATACCCAAGGTTATAGTGACACTATTCACAATAGACAAGAGGTAAGAAGCAACCCAAATGCCCATTGATGGATGAATGGATTCACAAAATGTGGTGCATATATACAGTGTAATATTATTCTACCTTAAAAAGGAAGGAAGTTCTGACACATGGTACACCATGAATGAAACGTAGGGACCTTATGCTAAAGTGAACATAAGCTAGTCACAAAAGGACAAACGCTATAGGATTCCACTTATGTGAGTTACCCATATGAGCCAAATTAAAAAAGATGAAGTAAAGTGGTGGACAGGGGCTAGGAAAAGAGAGAATGGTGAGTTAATGAAGGAACAAACAGTTTAGGAAGATGAAAAAAGTTCTACAGATGGATTGATCACGATTGTTGTACAATGTGAATGCATTTAATGCCACAGAACATGCACTTAAAATGGTTCAAATATTAAGGTTTAAGTTATGAATATCTTTTGACAATTAAAAAAATAAAGTTAGGACTTATACTTGAAATTTGTTAAAAAATGCTTTGAGAACCCAGCGTGCTCAGAGCACTTGGCAGAATTACAAAGTAACAACTCTTCTATTGAGCCCACGGATTCTGAGTGTCTTCTGTGTTTTGGTCCAAGATGCCTGACCAATGTGATACAGAAACCAGTATTAAAAAATGGGTAAGACTTCCATTTCACAGTCAAAATGCCTAACTTCAAGTCCCACAGTTCATGCATGAGATTGCATTGTCTGTTAATTGGGTACCATCCTTCTGATGCCCTGATATGAGTGGTAATTTCAGAAACTTCTGAGGCACATATCAGTTGCACTGCTTGTTTGGACATAGTTCAGGTGTGGCCTGTACCACAACTTTATGAATGAGGTTTTGAGGCAAGAGCTATTCTTTCACACCTCATGTCCTTACTTTTAGAAAATATTTTGTGAACAAATTCAGTAGACAATGGAGTGGACGTAGATTTGGTATGGTCTAGCCTTTTGAAGTCTAGACTTAGCAACATGTGAGACTTTTCAGTGGGCTATTGTAAAAGAGGTGGTTGTTTTTTTTTTCTTTTCCGATGTGCTTAACAGAAACTAAATATCTAAAACCAGCTTCAGCCTCTGCTTTAATGACTTCCAACCACCAACATGGAAAAGGGTATCCAGAAGAATTTTAGGAAAATTAAAACTTATTCAGTGCATGGAGGGGCCATACATGCAACTTCTAATTATGGCCTTCTATACTATTTGTTGGCTGTGTGACATCGAGCAAGTTAAGTAACCTTCCTGAGCCTCAGTTTCTTTATCTTAAAGTGGGTTTTGTAATAGTGTCTACTGCACAGCGTGGTGGTGAGGATTAAATGAGATGATCCCAAATGGTCTTTCTATTTCTACCCTTGCTGTCTTAACACTATTTTAACACAGCACTAATAGTTACAGGCATACTTTTAAGTCAGACCATGTTGCATCTTTGCTCAGTACTAGAATGGCTTGCCATTTTGCTTAGAGGGAAAGCCAAAGTCTGCATAGTGGTCTGCAAGGCCAGATGTGATCTGGCCCCTCTAACCTCTCTGCTATTCACTTTTACTATTTTCTGGTCTCTTCCCGTTAGCAATTGTGACCTTCAGCGTCTAGGGATATTCCTGCCTAGAAGCTTTTCTGGAGGCTTATCCTTCTCTATGGAACATTCTTTACCCCCATTATGAACCTAGCTCATTCTTTACCTGCTTTAAAATTTTATTTCAGGTTCCTGGGTGGCTGCCTCAGTTGAGCATCTGACCCTTGGTTTTTGGCTCAGGTCATGATTCCAGGGTCGTGGGATCAAGCCCTGCATCAGGCTCCATGAGCCTGCTTAAGATTCGCTCTCCCTCTACCCCTTTCCCCCATGTGTGCTCTAAATCTCTCTCTCACTCTCTGTCTCTCTCTCGCTCGCTCTCTCTCTCTCATATAAAAAAACCAAACCAAAAACTTTATTTCACGTCACCTTTCAGTGAGACCCACCCTAACGACCCTGGTCAAAATAGAATACTCCCTCTCCAGCGTTATCTACCCCCCTTAGGCTTTGATGATCTTTCATTGGCACTTATCTTCTAATACACTAAGCAATAAACTTACAGATTGCGTATTTGACTATAGGTACTACTAGAAGTTAAGACCATGAGGACAGGGATGTTGATCTGTTTTTTCATTACTGAATCCCCAGTGCCGAGAACAGTGCCTGGCATATGGTAAGCATTTAACAGTTTTGAATGAATGAATGATTCCATATAAAGCACTTAGCACCGCTACTGGTACATAGTAAGTGCTTAATATATAGTAGCTATTTTAGGGACTACAGGCTGCTTCAAATCTGAGACCAGATGTGGTGTTTCAGACTTCTGCTGTAATGAACATGAGGAAAGCAAATTTATCAAACACGTATATGGGAAAAGTCCTGTGATGCCAAGGTCCTGAGCATATTATTTCCCATTCCCTAATTGTAAAAAGTGGTTAACAAGGGCATGTTTTTCATGTCATATAATTTAAAACAATCAAGGGCCTCAACGAAGTATATCATTACTATCAGGCAATCCAATTCTTGGAAAGAAACTTAGATATTTTTGCATTAACCTCTTAAACAGCAACTTTGGTTAACTATATGATTTGGGGCAAGTCATTAACCTCAGTGTCTTATCTGTTAGTGTCAGGTGACTGGGGATTGGAATACAGTTCTGGGTGTGGTCTCTCCAGGACCGTCAGTTGTACCATTCAGTATTTTCATGGGATGAGAGGTTGAAGGTCTTTATTCAGACCCATATCCAACAGACTAAGGCTTAAGAAAATAAATGAATATTAGGCCCTGGAAAAGTTGTGTCTACCAAGTCAACTTCTGTTTGAGTTAAACTTAGCCTAAGAAATTGGCTCTCTGTAAACTTGTTGCTATGGTTTTGAGCTTTGCTTTTTGTTAGTTCTATTTTTCCCCTTCTCTTCTGTCCTCTTCCTCTCTTTCTGCATTCTTCCTTCCTAAGGTGTAATCCCTGCTCTGTGTGGCTGCTCTGGTCTTTGGGGACTTTGATGTCTATTCCCAAGATGAGGAAGTCCACATCTATATCTAGCTCTAAAGATTTTTCCTACACTCAATAAATTAATAAGAACATTATGAATAATTTTATGTAAAGAACTCTGGAAGCTTACATAAAATAGGAAAATTATCTAAAATCACAACTTACCAAAACTGACACAAAATGGAATATCTGAATAAGGCCTATATCTGCCAAAGAAATTGGAACCATAATCAAAATCCTTCCCATGAGGAAAACTCCAGGCCTAAACAGCCTCACTGGTTCATTCCTCCAAAAGTTCAGGAAATAATACTGTATTTACACAGATTCTTTCAGAAAATAAAGAAAGAGAATGCTTACAATTCATTTTGTGAGGTCAGTATAACCTTGAAACTGAAACATGATAAAGATATTATAGGAAAACAATTACATCTTTTTATCTACCATGAACATAGATGCAAAATTTCTAAACACAATATTAGCAAATAGAGTGCAATAAGATAGAAATAACATAATAGTTCACGGCCAGGTAAAGTTTATTTCAGGAATACAGTAATAGTTTAATATATAAAAACCAATTAATATCATTTTAAAAATAACTTTAAAATAGAGAAAATCATATTATCATCTCAATAGATACAAAAAAGGCATGACCCCACTCATGACTAAAACAAAACAAGTGTGAGAAAATTAAGATGAGAACTCTTTTAATGTGATAAAAAGGAATCTAAAAAATCTACAGCTGACATCATTTCTAATGGTGTAATACTGAACTTTTTTCCCTTAAAGTTGGAAATGTCCACTGTTACCATGTTTATTCAACATACTTTTGAAGGTTCCAGTCAGAAGAAAAAGGAATAAGAATTACAAAAATATTATAAAATGAGAAGAATAAAGTTACCTCTATTACAAATGACATAATTATATAAGAAATTCAAAAGAAGTTATAAACTATTAGAATTAAGGTATTACCAAATTTGCTGGATGGAAAACCCATATGGAAAAAGTACTTATTTCTATATTTCAGCCAAAAATAAAACCATAAAATTAGAAAAGCAGTACCATTTAAAACAGGAGCTAAAAACTATGTACCTATGGGTTAAACTTAAGATTTATAAGATGTCTATAATTAAACTACTAGTGTTGATGCTCCTGGGTGTCTCAGTCGATAAGCATCTGACTTCAGCTCAGGTCATGATCTCAGGTTCGTGAGCTCAAGCCCTTCTTCAGGTAAAACAACAACAACAACAACAAACAAAAAACAAAAAACCCCCACAAAAACCATGAGCCCTGCTTTGGGCGAGCCCCACTTGTTTCTCTCTCCCTCTCCCTCTGCCCCTCCTGGGATTCTCTCTCTCTCTCTCTCTCTCTCTCTCTCTCTCTGCCCCTTGCTCACTTGCACCCTCTCCTTCTGTCTCAAAACAAAACAAACAAAAAAACCCCAAAAGCCTTGTTGCTAAAAGAAAGAATACTTAAATGGGGGAGATGAATAAAGTTTGTGGATTGAGAGATTCAATATTTGTAAGATGTCATTTTCTCCAAATTGATCTATAAATTTGATCTGACCCCAATCAAAACCTAGCAGGATTTGTGTAGAAATTGACAAGCTGATTCTAAAATTTATATAGAAATGAAAGTACCAATAAACCTTAGATAATATTGAACAAGAACAAAGCTGGAGGGCTTACAACACTAGACTTCCAGACTTAGTGTAAAGCTCCAGTAATTAAGACAGTGTGGTATTATGCAAGGAGAGACAAACAGACCAACTGGACAGAATTATGAGTCTAGAAATAGACTCACACATACAGAATTTCTTGATTTATTAAAAAGGTGCCACTGCAGTTCAGTGGGAGAAAGTTGGCTTTTCATTAAATGGTGCTATAACATTATTCTTATGAAAAAAATGAACCTTGCCTCCTATATTACAGCATACAGTAAAATTAATTTGAGAGGGAATATAGATCTCTATTTGCAAGATAGAAAAAAACAGAGCTTTGGGAAGAATACAGAAGATATCTTTATGACCTTAGGTAGGCATGACTTTCTTAAACAAGATACATAAAGCATTAACCATAAAAAAAGCCCCTGATAAACTGGGTTTCAACAAAATTATGACTATTAATTCATCAAAAGATATCAATCATTATGATAATGAAAAGACAAGCCATATACTGGAAGAAAATATTTGTCATTTATATGTCTGACAAAGGCCTGGTATCCTGAATATACAAAGAGTTCATGTAAATTAATATGATATAAACAAACCATACATTTTTTTTTAAATTTCAGGCATTTCATAAATAAGATCCAAATAACCAGTAAACATATCAGAATCTAATCTATATTATTATTCATCAAGCAAACAGCAGAATCAGACCTATAAATACAGAGAACAAACTGATGGTTGCCAGAGGGGAAAGGGTGGGAGGATGGGCAATATAGGTTGATTTTGATCTCTGCCTTGATTCAGTGGTGGTTACACAGGAATATACATATATGAAGATACATCCAGCTGTATAGTCAAGATTTGTGTACTCTATGCACTTTACTAGATATGCATTATACTTCAAAGGCAAGAAAAATTAAAAATTAGATTTTAGTAAAAGTAAAAAGCATTAGTTAAAAGAACATACACAAGAAAGAATATCTAATGGGAAAAAGACAGTGTCTTCAACAAATGGTGTTGGGAAAATTGGACAGGTATATGCAAAAGAATGAAACTGGACTAATTTCTTATGCCATACACAAAGATAAATTCAAATGGATTAAAGACCTAAGTGTGAGACATGAAATAATAAATCCTAGAGGTGAACATAAACAGTAACCTTTTTGACATCAACCATAGTCACTTCTTTCTAGATAAGTCTTCAGAGGCAAGGGAAACAAAAACAAAAGTAAACTATTGTGATTTCATAAAAATAAAAACTTTTGCACAGCAAAGGAAACAATCAATGAAACTAAAAAGGCAACCTATTGAATGGGAGAAGGTATTTGCAAATGACATATCTGATAAAGGGTTAGTATCTAAAATATGTAAAGAACTTATAAAATTCAATATCCAAAACCCAAACAATCTAACTTAAAAATGGGCAGAAGACATGAAAAGACATTTTCCCAAAGAGGACATGCAGATGACCAACAGACACATGAAAAGATGCTCAACATCACTCATCATCAGGGAAATACAAACCAAAACTATAATGAGATATTACCTCACACTTGTCAGAACGGCGAAACTCAACAACACAAGAAACAACAGATGTTGGCGAGGATGTGGAGAAAGATAAACGCTTTTGCACTGTTGGTGGGAATGCAAACCGGTGCAGCCACTCTGGAAAGCAGTATGGAGGTTCCTCAAAAAATTAGAACTACTCTACAATCCAGCAATTGCAACACTAGAATACAAAAATACTAATTCGAAGGGATGCATACACCCCAATGTTTATAGCAGTATTGTCTACAGTAGTCAAATTATGGAAACAGCCCAAGGGTCTATCGACTGATGATTGGATAAAGAAGATGTGGTATCCTTGGAATATTAGTCATAAATATTGAAATATGAGTCATAAATGAGAATGAAATATTGCCATCTGCAATGACATAGATGGAACTAGAGAGTATAATGCTAAGTGAAATAAGTCAGTCAGAGAAAGACAAATACCATATGATTTCACTCATATGTGGAATATAAAAACAAAGGGAAGAGAGAGAGAGAGAGAGAGAGGGAGAGAGAGGCAAACCAAGAAACAGATTCTTAACTATAGAGAAAACACTGATGGTTACCAGAGGGGAGGTGGGTGGGGAGATGGGTGAAATAGGTGATGGGGATTAAGGAGGGCACTTGCGATGAGAACTGGGTGTGGTATGGAAGTGTTGAATCACTATATTGTACACTTGAAATTAATATTACACTGTACGTTAACTGGAGTTTAAATAAAAACTTAAAAAAAAACAGAATAAAATAAAAAAAGATAAGCCAACAGATGGATGAACACAAATCCCAAATTCTCACACCAATGAATGGGCAGAGCACCAGGTCACAGTTCCTTGGGGCGAAACAACAGGCCGTGTACATCGAGGTCTGTGCAGGATTTAGGCTTGGTAGACGTCCCCTAAGCCCCTGAGCAGCAGACTGTAAAGCTAACAGCCCTTCAGCTCCTGTGGGTAGCTCAGCTGATACCAAATAGGCATGAATATCTCAAAAAGAGAACTGAGCAGTTTCACCAGCTGGACTCTGCAGTCTAGGAGCCTCTAGCAACCAGAAGGGAGCTTTTAGCAGTTAGCCTTTCCTTATCTCACCAGCAGATCCTGGAGGATGCCTCTGGCATGGACTGACTTAGGACCTTTGCCTTTGGTTCATTTTCCACAAAAAAAGAAGTCCCATTCTGTGCAAACCTTTCTGAGGATGAGTTTGTAGACATCGTCAATAAGACGACCACTTGATAATCCATTTTAGGATATTGGAAAACTAGTTTAACTCCATTCTGATGGAAGATTTTATGCAAGAATTAAAGCATTCTAAGTCTGGTTTTTCGATTTCATATCACATCAACAAACTTTGCTGTGGATGGATTTAGCAGCCAAAGAGCTCTGTCTAAATCATTGCTTTGTGTTGTCCTAAGCTTTCTCAGTGTTGGATGTTGGCTTAGATGCCAAGCTGGACCAAGAACATCGTAAACTTCTTGTCTATTTAATGACTAAAATAATAGCCCTGTTTGATAATAGCCATCCCAGACTTATCCATCTCAAGCTATAAAGGGAGGCACATTAGTATTTGTGGTCACATATTGACCAGTTGAAACCTCATACGTGGCTTTCAAAAGCAAGTGAACAAATGGTTTTTTGGGGTGAGGCACTGCAAAGAGCTACAGAGCATTGTAATTGGAAGCTCTTTATACAGCATACATTCATACTCACTGATATTATCTTACATTTATACAAGACTTCACAATTTCAACATGCTTCTCTATACATTCTCCCACTTGATTTCCATAAATTTCCATAAAATAGGTATCATATCCATTGGAGGTGCATTCAAAGTCACCAGTAAGTGAAGGAGGTATTCACATGACTTACTACATCCATATCTATGGTTGGTGAGGCTGGACTTTCACAAGTGAAATCCTTTGCTTTTCAGCTTTCGAATTAGAGAGTTTGAACTAGCAAGTAGCCTTTCCCTCTTCTATCTCGTATTGGCCCCAAACCTTGCAATTCTTGACATTTATACAAGAGGTGCTCATCACACCATTCTATGAGGTAAGTCATACAAGGATCATGAACCTCATAGAGATCTTATGTTTCTCCAATATGATGGGCACCCATGATAAAAGTAGGAGCCTTGTAAAAAGTCATAAGCAAAGCTCCACATTTTACTTTAGGTTTAGAGAGTGTCAGACAAACTTTTATTGAATCAATAGAGAAAGAAAACAAAAGCATAGTTGCCCTCTGAAACACCTAAATGACATTATTTTTTTAAATAAAGTGTAAAATATAGGACTTAACTCTAGGAAGACAGTTTAAAAATTAAGTTCTCTGTGAGGTCATTCAGCAGCTGAAATGATTAATAGTAGATAAAACTCATGAACTATCATAATTTCCTATGCTGTGGGTATATTATTTTTCTCTCTGGTTTTATTAAGATATATATGAAGAAAATATAATTTATACCAGCAAAATTCCTCCTTGTTAGCTGTTCAGTTCTGCAAATTTTGGCTAACGCATACAGTTGTCATACCACTACCCAAATCAAGAAGCTAGGTTTAAAAACATGTCAGTCAGACCCACCAGCTCTTTTCACTATTCCGGGGTACACTATTCTTGGGATCTGGAGGTATAAAGCTAAGAAATACCCAATTTATGCAGACAGACCTAAGCAAGAACGTCTGCTAGGAAAGCAGTACCTGCTGAGGTGGTCTCCAGCTCCCTGGTTATAAAGAAATAGGTTGTTCTTTTTCTTTGACAACAAACCCATCTTCATCAATAATTTTTGACTTAGCCTAATGTAAGACTCTTATCCCTGTATGAATACTGCTCTGATTTTCTAGTAGAAATTTGATAGAGAATATATTTATAGACTGTGATGTACTTATCCAAATGGTTAATTCCACAATTCTATGATTACAACTACAACTTGACCTTAAAGTATGTGATGCCTAATTTTATCAATGGGCAAGCTATCCTGGACTGAAACCCCATAGAGGAAGAATGGATGAGTAATCAGACAAGTAAAAATTTGCTGCTTATAGCATCATCCAACTGTGTGTAGAGGAAGAATCATTATATTTTAACATGCTGGGAACATTTGTCTTGATTGAGTGTTAGTCAATAAAAATTCCTGTTTAAAGGATTGCTGCTGTGGGGTCTGCTCTTGTTCCTGAAACTGCAGGGACACACTGAAAATTCGAAGAAAAGCATACTACACAATACCTAATAAAGTGTTATAAAGTACAAAAATAGCACAGTCCCTTGTCCATTAAAAATGTAGTAAAATTTTCTGAAAATGAAATTTAATATTATGTGTTATTTTTTCTTTCTTGGAACCATAGATTACTTAAATATTTCCATTAGCGCCAAAATAGAGTGATATGATAAAAATGATGAAATGAAAGATTATGGTTTTCCACTGGGTATCAGAAGAAAAAAGATTGGGAGAATTATAATAAAAATAAAACTCAAAGGAATTCAAATGCATTCCATTTGCAATTAAAGCACACATTTAAGTCATAGGGTGATGTAGCCTTGGAAGAGGAGCTATGCTAATTTATAGGTATTTAATTAACTCCACAAGGTAGAGTCCCCTGTTGTTACTTTGTGTATATAATATTTATATTGATAATTACAAAACTAATTTAAAATACTAAAAAAAGACCTAAGTGAATACAGTAAAGCCCATTCTTTCTCAATTTCCAAATGGTCCATATCAGATTATGAAAACTGACCCAATATATATTTTTAAATTTTTTAATGTTTATTTATTTTTGAGATAGAGACAGAGCATGAGCAGGGGAGGAGTAGAGAGAGGAGACACAGGATCTGAAGACAGGGAGACACAGGATCTGAAGCAGGCTCCAGGCTCTGAGCTGTCAGCACAGAGCCTGATGTGGGGTGTGAACCCACAAACTGCAAGATCGTGACCTGAGCCAAAGTTGGACGCTTAACCAACTGAGCTGCCCAGGTGTCCCAAAACTGACCCAATATTTAGCAAGGTCTTTACTCGAAACTTTAGTCGTAGTGGAACAAGGGTGAAGAGGGAAGAAAGGAAATGTAGAAGATTCCTTCCTTTTGTTTTCTTTGGATGGACGAATCTAAAGAGTGTCCTGTGTAAACCTAAATGTGAGACCTGAAGCCATAAAAATCCTAGAAGAGGGCACAGGTAGTAATTTTCTCTGATATCAGTCATAGCAATATTTTTCTACATATGTCTCCTGAAGCAGGGGAAACACGAAAAAATGATCTATTGGGACTACATCAAAATAAAAAGCTTCTGTATAGCAAAGGAAACAATCAAAACTAAAAGACAACCTATTGAATGGGAGAAGATATTTGCAGATGACATATCTGATAAGGGGTTAGTATCCAAAATATATAAAGAACTTCTACAACTCAACACCCCAAAAACAGATAATCCCATTTAAAAATGGGCAGAAGATATCAACAGACATTCTCCAAGGAAGACATACAGATGGTTGATAGACACATGAAAAGATGTTCATAATCACTTACCATCAGCAAAATGCAAATCAAAACTACAATGAGACATCACACCCGTCAGAATAAAATCAACACAAGAAACAACAGGTGTTGGCAAGGATGTAGAGAAAAAGGAACCCTCATGCACTGTTGATGGGAATGCAAACTAGTGCAGCTACTATGGAAAACAGTATGGAGGTTCCTTAAAAAATTTAAAATGTAATTACCATATGATCCAATAAATCCGCTACTAGGTATTTATACCCAAAGAATACAAAAAAACTAATTTGAAAAGATGAAAGCAGGGGCGCCTGGGTGGCTCAGTCGGTTGAGCATCCAATTTTGGCTCAGGTCGTGATCTCATGGCTTGTGAGTTCCAGCCCCGCGTCGGGCTCTGGGCTGATAGCTCGGAGCCTGGAGCCTGTTTCGGATTCTGTGTCTCCCTCTCTGTGCCCCTCCCCTGTTCACACTCTGTCTCTGTCTCTCTCAAAAATAAATAAATATTAAAAAAAATTGAAAAGATGAAAGCAATCCTATGTTTATTGCAGCATTTTTTACAATAGTCACTATGGAAGCAACCCAAGTATCCATTGATAGATGAATGGTTAAAGAAAAAGTGGTATATATACACAATGGAATATTATTCAGCCATAAGAAAGAATAAAATCTTGCCATTTGCAACAACATGGATGGAGCTAGAGCTTACAATGCTAAGTGAAAGAAGTCAATCAGAGAAAGACAAATACCATATGATTTCACTCATATGTGGAATTTAAGAAACAAATGATCAAAGAAAAAAAGATGCAAATCAGAAAACAGACTCTTAGCTATAGAGAACAAACTGATGGTTACCAGAAGGGTGGTGAATGGGGAGATGGATTAAATAGGTGATGGGGATTAAGAATTCCACTTATCACTATGAGCACTAAGCAATGTAAAGAATTGTTGAACCCTGATATTGTAACCTGAAACTAATGTAACACTGTATGTTAACTATAGTGGAATAAAGACAATAAGCAAACAAACTATGTCCTTTTGCTTTGTACCATCTTGGCTGAAAGTAACATAGGGCCAACAGAAAATGAAGTTTTGTTTAAAAGACAATTAGTATTTATTCAATATAATTTTTTCACTTTGCTTGTATTTCTACCATTCCCTTTAAGGTACTTTTTTTTCCTCCAAAGTAATCACATGACTGTTTTCTCCTTTCTGTTTAAAAAATGGTTCAATTCTTGAGTTTGCTGGAGGATCAGCCTACAGGGCTATAGACCTCAGGCAATTGTGGGCACGTCCATGCTCTCCCAACAGTGGGGGCAACATCACTGAGTTGAGTAGGCAGAAAAGTCCTGAAAAAAAATCCATTAAACTCAAAATTCTTAGAGGAAGTAATGGAAATCTAAAAAGAGGCATTAGTTGACAATATTTACTGAGCATGTAATGGACAGTGTTTACACAATTATCTCTAAGCTTCATCTTGCCTGCCCTTGGAGAGGAGTGTACAGTGTTATTTTCTAAATTGTCTAGAGTCAAAGCTCTGATTGATTCCAAACATATTAGAGAAATTGTTACTAGAGTAAATATATTTTTAAAAGAATAAGACATTATTCGTTACTCAGAATGGTATACTTAGAATATAACATTAGATCTATTACAGTATAGCATTTTTAGATCTCCCTCTCCTCTGCTTCTGTCTTCCCATCTCCTTCCTGGACTCTGACCCTTCGGCCCTCATGCCTCCCTCTTCCAAGGACACTTAAAATTCCACTGAGCTCACCCCAATAACAGGATAATCTACCCATCTCAAGATCCCTGACATATGTACATCTGCAAATTTCCTTTTGCCATGCAAGGTAATATATACACATGTTTCAAGGATTAGGATGTGGATAACTTTGGGGGAGTCATTATTCTGTCTATCACACATTCCAGTTACTAGGATGTTTTTCCTTGATAACCATCCCAGGTTTCTACATCTCTGGTTTGAGATAAAACTATGTTCTCTGCAAACTATATATCTACTTTAGTAGCTTGTTTTCTCTTAGGTTTTGCCAATAGGGGGCATTAAAGGATACTGCAAGGTAGGACGAGGAAGTGAATTAATTCTTTTTTTTTTTTTTTTAGCTCGATGCTCTTGATTGGCACTTCCCCAGAAAAGACCCTCCCTGGCAGGTGCAGATGGTGTGGATCCCAGCTTTTCCTCAAATTCTCAGCATGGCCACACTTCCAGAATCAGTCTCATTACCCTCAGACTATGCACACAAGCTGGGCAATGGACATCTTCCGAAGTTTGAGTCTTCACTCATCAGAGCCACTGTTCCAAGCATCTGGCTTCTGAAAACCTCAAATTATTTTCTTTCTTTCTCCAATCCTAGAGATGACAGCAGCTTCTTGCAATAATTAGCATAGTGTTCATTTTTAGGCGTTTCAGTTCTCCAGCATCTGTTTAACTATTTCCCTACATTAAAATCTCTTGGTTGAAGTACCTGGTATACTTTTGTTTTCCTGATAAATTTGCACTATGGTCAGTTTTTTTTTTTTTTTTTTGGTCAGTTTTTAAAATACCCCAACAAGTGGTTACAGAACTAAAGAGTGGTAATAGTCTTAGAAGAAATGGGTAGAAAGACCTCTGAGGGAAGAGAAGTGATCTCAAACCTGTCTGATGCAGTTGTTTTGCAAGAAACATTATGGTATAGAAATAAGAGCCTATCTTCCCACCAAAATCACTTCACAGGATCATAACATCAGATTTTTTTCTTAATGTGAAGCAACAAAAATCCCAAAGACAATTACTTTGTTTTTGGGGTTTGTTAAATAGCAAAATCCTTTAAAAGAATACAACACAGAATTACTAGAATATCTCAATCCAGTTTAAACTATGCAAGAAACTGATTTAATGTGGCCAGATTTAATTCAATACTTAGATAATCTTTAATACCAGTAGTTCAATAGTCTTCTCAGTGAAGATCTTAATAACATTTCACACACGTGTGTATGTGTGCCCATGTGTGTGTTATAAGAGAGATTTACCTTACATACTCTTACAGTCTTCTAGCTGCCAAAAGAGACTATGCATTTGAATTTCTACATGTGTGCTATAGTGAAACTACCCTCACAATTTATGACCTCGTTACATGTTTGAACATCCTTTAGATTACACTCTTGCCAGAGATAAATGCACTCAACATAAAATAATAATGTTTCAATCATGGAAATGTGATCTTAATCATGTTTAAACCTGCTTTTTAAACTCTGACATTAATTAGCAACCCAGAACTCCTTCTAAACCTCCATACCAGTCTTTGAAGAGGTTATTCATCAGATAAGAATGATGTTTGTCTAGGAGTGTACTTCTCTTAATGGACTTAATATCATTATTTCTAAAATGTCTGGGTCCCCTTCTCCCTCATCTCCTGCTCAAGTTCAATGGCCTACATAGCTCTTTAAAGTCATTAAGACACTGGGAGGAGGTGATGTACTAGAAGTATACAAGAAGTGAAAACAACCAAGTACATGTATAATAAAAAGATGACACCTTAGGGGCTGGGTAGGAGGGGTTGGGGACATAGAGCAAGTCACACTGAAGGTTATCAGGTATCTGAAGTTGGGTTACATGAACGATGGAGTTTAAAAGGGAAAAGTAATTTCTGAAAAGAAAAACTGAAGTGGCGTGTGTGTGTGTGTGCACACATGTGTTTAGGGTAGAATGTGAATAATATTTTCATGTTCCAATATGAGGTCTAGTGCTAGTGCTAAGGAACCCAGGGAATGTAATGGAGGTTCAGGTGCATGGATTTTCCCCCACTGATTACTAGTTGCTTCCTTGAGTTATTGTCTATCCTTCTGCTGCACCCTCCTCCCCCAAGCACAGAGCTCAGGGTTATCACAGAGCTTTCCAAAATCCTAAGATAGTCTTGTATACTGAGAACTTAATGAGCTCTTAAATGGGATTAGTTATGTCATTGTCTAATATGTGACCTATCATAGAAATGACCTTAGCAGTCTTAATTATTGTGCAATATAAGAGATCCAGAATGCCTGCTAGGTAGAAAAGAGAGAAGAGGTTCTATGGGAAAATATTAATTTTGATTTGAAAATATAGATGTAAGGACAAGGACTGCCCTTGAAGTTTAGACTCTAGAGGAATAATACCAAACTTCAGGAAATCTTGACTGAAAGGAAGACCAAAAAGAAAATCAAGTGAAGGAAGAGCAAAACCCACCTATAAATTAATTTCGAGTTTATAAACCAAATTCATGATTCAAAACTATAGACAAAGGCTTAATTGACCCCCTTGGTGTATACCTAGCTTCCCATACACGCTTTTCCTGAATATCACAGGATAGTGAGCATGGGAAAAGCAGAATCATTAGCAAAACACGCAGTGAAGGGTATTAGAAAGTGGTAGAAGGTTTGAGGATATTTAGCACATCAGCAAAGAAAACTCGTGCAGTTATGGCTACAGTGAGACAAATGATAAATCAATTTGAGTGACTTACGTATTTAATCGTTAGGACCTTTGCATTTTTCTGATGACTCCATGAAAATTCAAGTCTAGAGAGAGGACTTTGGGCACTAATGGGTTAATGCCTCTTCATCCCCATGTGAGTTAATAACAGAATCATATACATACTGTGTTGTTTATCCTAGTGCCTGCAGTATGTACTAATGACTCAGTAACTATACCTACTATTTTATGTGTGCCTGCCTTGTTCCCTGGTAGTGATTTTCAGATAATATATGGTAGGGAGTCTGGATCACTGAGTGAAATATGGCTGATTAATTTTTCTGTTAATTATTGTGTTAGATGAGGGTATATTTTCTGACATTGTTTAACAAATATTTTAAATTATTTTAAAAATGTTATTTTCTGTCCTCTTGTGGCCTGGCATATGTCTCTAGGGAATTACACAAAAATTTACCACTTGGGTCTAATTTCTGTTGAAATGATGTATACTGCCAAAATATCTAAATGAAACAAGAACAAAATTCAAGCCTTACTGATATAGGCAAAACATCTGAATAATTGAATGAATCACCCCATTTTCATCTGGGTGTTTTGTTAGAGGGTAGCTTTAGGCGTAAGTACACAATAGAAAGTGAAATGAAGAGGAACAAGCTAATTAGTGTTGTCAAATAAACAAGAGTGCAGAGGTGCCAAACTTGGTGTCTTGATCCAAATTAGCCAAATTTTCTACGGTAATTGTATTAACTGAATAATTTCCAAATTTCAGTTTTTCTTTCTGTTGTAAAGAATGGTCACATAAGTTCATTGTTATCTCATTGTCATTCCATTTCACCCTTTGCCATGTCTTACACCCAACTTTTGTTTTGTTTCTCTTCTTGGCTTCTTCTGTTTTCATTCCATGATGGCTTCTGCTTTTCTTATCCTCTGTTGATTGCTTGCAGTATAGATTATACAGATCATGTATAGTTTAATCTTAAAATGGTTAAGACTTCTCAGTGATAGATACTTAAAATTATCTTTTGTTAGTCTGAAGCCATTATGTCATATTACTAATCAGCTGACCTGCCAATATTTGCCTCACATGAAATCTGGTCACATAATTTCTAATTTTTTTTTTTTTTTGAGAGGATACGCAAGTCAGGAAGAGGGGCAGAGGGAGAGAGAGAGAGAGAGAGATTCCAAAGCAGGCTCCATTGATCCCACAATCCTGGGATCAGGACTTGAGAGGAAATCAAGAGTCAGATGCTCAACTGACTGACCCACCCAGACACCTCTAAATTTTTTGTAATATATTTTAATTGTTTTTATAACTATTAGTTCAACAAATCCTACCATCAAATCACATCATTAAATACATTGCATGTGGAAATGTGCTTATTCACATAGTTTTATTATTGTTTCCAACAGCTATTTTGTATAGTTTATTTAAAAGTAATTTTTAACAAGGTGAAGGCCTCCCGATCCCGTTTAGAGCCATTGTCATGAACTGCAGTCATTTCAAATGTTGGATTTTCCAAGTCCTGTGTCTTTTAGGTATAAGGCAAGAGTCATAACTCAGTTTTTCAGTGCTTGTGAAAGAAAATATGAGTGGCATGCATAATCATAGTAGATCTATTCTCTTTCAATCTCACTAATCAAAGTTAACAATGAGGTTTAATGAGTAATATCTTCGTGGAAAATTATAACAACAATTGTCATGTTGAAAAATTCAGGTTTTATAATTATACAAAGTACGTGATAATGCTGGGTTATAATTTTCTTACTAGAAAATATTTTAAATAAAAAATAATTTCCCTGTTATTAGCCAGTGCATACTGGGACATTCTTCTGTGGCTTAACAGCCTGCAGGTGGCCACATTACTTAACCATAACTTTAAGTATTGCATTTGGGATTTCTATGCAAAATCAAGATTAGTCTTGTGACTTTTTGGAGTCAAACCAGCATGATTCACTTTGAGAAGTGTGCCACTTTTCAGTTTCCTGACCACATGAGTTTTCTGCCAATCTCATTAAAATTTAGAGGCTGTATGCTTACTGCTTTTTCTGTTTCTGGAAGGTAGCTCCATAACTTCCTTATCCCACAGTGACGTGGGAAGATTGTGGGGAGGTCTCCTCTTGAATTGTGTTTTCTTAGCTCTTATTCTCTTCCAGGTGCCTTACAAATTAGAATCTCTCAGCCAGGGAAGTCTAGGCATTTGCAGTCTCCTTTTGGACCTTTTTTGTCAGTTGCTATGTGATTTATTATGGACTTGGCATTCATCTGGTCCGGGTCCACAGTTGTCTTTGCTGGGGCCAGGAAGGCTTCTCCTGAGTGACTTTATATTAATGATACTTTGTTCCTTATTTGATGTGGTATAAATTTCGTAACCATCTTCTGCAGTGTGTGTAAAGGCAAGTTTGTTTACAAGCTCCTTATACAAGCTTTTAAAGATACTTTGATTCTAAATATAGCCATTTAGCACTCTGTACAAATATTTACATCATTATTAGATAGAATGCATTCCTATATTTTAGCAATGTTATTTCTCTATAACAGTGAAAGTGTCCCTATATGTATCTTCAGAGCATCTTTTTTTAAAATTTCTTTTTTATGTTTTATTTACTTTTGAGAGCGAGAGAGACAGAGCATGAGTGGGGGAGGGGCCGAGAGAGAGAGGGAGACACAGAATCTGAAACAGGCTCTAGGCTCTGAGCTGTCAGTATAGAACCTGACGTGGGGCTCGAACTCACATACCACAAGATCATGATCTGAGCCAAAGTCAGATGCTTAACCAAATGAGCCAGTAAGGCGCCCCCTCAAAGGTATTCTTAATATGCTTTCAAATAAGGGGCGCCTGGGTGGCTCAGTCAGTTAAGCGTCTGACTTCAGCTCAGGTCATGATCTCATGGTTTGTGGGTTCAAGCCCCCTGTCAGGCTCTGTGCTGATAGCTCAGAGCCTGGAGCCTGCTTTGGATTCCGTGTCTCCTCCTCTCTCTGCCCCTACCCTGCTCATGCTCTGTCTCTCAATAATAAATAAACATTAAAAAATGTGCTTTCAAATATTATTTTCAAGCTATATGCAGTAATTAAGTAAAATTATATTAATGCCTATATGAGAAAGTAAACAAATATTACATCTTATATACATATGATACATAATAAAATAATTTAGTAGTCATGTGGGCGACTTGGTGTGTAGTGAACAAAATGAGGCCTAAGTCTTGTTTTTTTTTTATTATTATTAAAAATTCAACACTCTAAAGCCAAATAATCCAATTAAAAATGGGCAGAAAACATGAATAGATGTTTTCCCAAAGAAGACATACAGATGGTCAATAGACACATTAAAAGATGCTCAACATCATTCATTATCAGGGAAATACAATGAGATGTCACCTCATATCAGTCAGAATGGCTCAAATTAACAACACAAGAAACAACAGGTGTTGGCAAGGACGCCCAGAAAGGAGAACACTCTTGCACTGTTGGTAGGAATGCAAACTGGTGCATCCACTCTGGAAAACAGTATGTACGTTCCTCAAAAAGTTAGAAATAGAAGTGTCTTCCTATCCAGCAATTGCACCACTAGGTACTTATCCAAAGAATATGAAAATTCTAATTCAAAGGGATACATGCACCCCAATGTTTACAGCAACATTGTCTACAATAGCCAAATATGGAAATGGTCCAAGAAGATATGATATATATATCACGTCTTGAATGAAATCCATAAAAAAGAATGAAATCTTGCCATTTGCAACAATGTGGATGGAGCTAGAGAGTATAATGCTAAGTGAAATAAGTCAATCAGAGAAAGATAAATACCATATGATTTCACTCATATTTGATGTCTGACATACTGTTCCCCAGCTGATCTGCAGTCCTAGGACTAGGGCTACACTGAGAGCTCCTTATCTGGCTTTTCTTCTCAGAATCTTCCCCAAGGTGTTCGTGGTGCCCCACAGCATTACCTGTGCCCACCACACAGCCCAAGATATAGATGGTTGAGTTTGGGGTTTGCAAGTTGAGTGAGTTACCCTGCAGCAGGGATTATCTTTGCTTCTATATACGCAAGGAGCTATTCGATGGTGGCAAGAGGATACAAAAGGTTTCATGGGGCATACTTGTGCAAGAACACTCATGAAATATGAGCTTACACATGCAGACATATAATTTGCTTTGTTGCATCAATCTGTTCATGCCATAAAGTATAAATGAAAATGTTATGGATGGGGAGTGCCTATCAAAGTTGCTAATGATCTCTATGGTTGACAAAGATCTACTAGACTAGGATTCTTAGAACTCCAGATAAATTACATTGGGCCACGTCCTTCTACTTCGTGAGTGAGAAAGAGAAAATTAGTCCCTGGCATCTAGCTGTTCTCCAGGTCCTATCAGCTTGGCTTTGGTGTTCACCTGTCCGACATAAACACATTCACAGAACATCAACATTAGACAAGGCCACTCTGTGACGTTGATGAAAAAAGACATGATCCCTCTGTAATCATCTGTGAAAACAGACAATACCAAAACATTGGTATTGTCCGTGCCACGGAAATAATCTGATATACTGTGCTCTCATGAGTGACTCTTGATTCTTTACTTACTATATAGCTCTAGCCTTAGTCTAGTCTATCCTCCTTCTAGATAAGACTTTTAAAGATCCTCATTGAATTACCCCGTACACCACTTCCTGGCAGCATCCGAGTCAAAACAAACACACTTCCTTAAATCATCCCCCTGAAATAAAGAGTAAATTTTACAGTTCAAACACCCCCTTAGGGAGATGTCCTAAAGTTCTCATGATATGTGTTTTCCCTCATAGCAAAAAATAATAAACCCAATTTGTGTATTTTCAGGTGTGTTCCTGGTAGTCAACAGCTAAAAGATAAACTATTACTCAATGTTACGGTAGGAACTTTATAGTTGATCAAACAGCTATGGTCCTTCTGATGGCCAACAGTTGCTGGTCCTTAGGTGTTGTTTTTTTGTTGTTGTTGTGATAAAATCCATATAACATAAAATGTACCATCTGAACTATTTTTAAGTGTACAGTTCAATGGCATTCAGTACATTTACATCGTTGTGTAGCTATCACACTAACTATCCATCTCCAGAACTTCTTCATGACCCTAAATTGAATGTCTGTGTCCATTAAACCATAATTCTCATTTTCCACTTCCCCAGCCTCTGATACCTGAATGTTGTACTTTCCGTCTCTGTGTATTTTACTATGTTAGGTAGCTGGTATAAGTGGAATCAGATAGTGTTTGTCCTTTAGTGTCTGGCTTATTTCATTTAGCATAATGTCTTCAAAGCTCATCCATGTTGTAGCAGGTATTGGAATTTCCTTCCTTTTTAAGGCTGAATAATATTCCATTATACAATTATGCCACATTTTGTTTATGCACTCATCTGTCAACGGACATTTGGGTTGTTTCCACCTTTTGGCAATTGAGATTAATACTGCCATGAGCACTGGTATAATTACGGGGTAATTATTTTATTTTTAGCAAAGATGAGTAAAAAAAGTTTCAGGATTTTTGAAAATTCTGCACCTGAACCTAAAAGCGTCTCTTCCTTCCTTCCCAGGCCATCCTTCCCCTCTAGCAACTGCCATTCTCTGGCGACTCAAACATTTTGCAAGTAATAACCCCTCAAAATCAACATCATGTTTTTTCTAAGTGTCATCACTGACTTTACCAAGGTAGCACTAGGGCTGGGACAAATTAGAGGAAACAGTAGAGATGCAAAACAATTTGAACCAGCTTTTCTTTCAAAACATACTCTCAAAAATAAGTTATGTCTTTTAGTACTTAGTAAAGTGCTAAAGGACAGGCAGACTAAAGGAGGCTTATTGACATTGAGATGTCATTTATTTATTCAGCCATTAAGTTATCATTTGCCACTTTCTGCTAGAAACAAATTCAAGGGACTTGCTGCTCTATCTTCTCTAAGAGCACATAAGAGACATTCAAGAAATATTTACGAAATGAGTAAGTGAGAGATTATTATGAGCCCTTATTATGCCTGAGGCACTGTGAAAGCCATTATAGGGTATCAAATAACACCATCCCTGTCCATATAATGCTTTAAGGCTAAATGCAGAATTAGAAATACACAAGATAGCTATAAACAAACTGCAGTGGGTGTGCAGAAAGAGATTACTTCTACTATGGATAGTAAGGGGAGTTGCAAAGATGAGTTAGAATTTTGACAGGTAAAAGCATGAAAGTGCATTCCGTGGTGGTTGCAAGAAGCAGAACTATAAAGTTTACGGAGTTCCTATTCTGCTCAGTAAATTTTAAGTTCTCCATTTAAGCCTCGGAGTGCCTTCCATTTTCCCACCCACAGGAGGAAATAATTTCTCTTCACACATTAGTTAAGGAAACCAAGAAACACACAATAAGTGGGAAAACATGGATTTGAACCCAGGCCTTCCGATTCAAGAGCACGTGATTCCAACCACTAGATTATATTCAGTGGGTGCGAATAGCTTCTTCTGGGCTGGCACATAAGGTGCAGACATAGGGGAAGAGGGGAGAGCGAGAACCGAAAACTGCAGGGTCAAAATGGTGGAGGGAAATGGGGATTGTGACTTTTTTTCTACTTTGAACTTAAGTGCAGAAAGCATTTTTATACTCGAAATACAGTAAAGCTTTTTGAATGGACTATTGTAAAGAATAGTGAGAAAAAAATCCACATTGATTTTAATAGTTAATTTTACAAAGGTTCTTTATTGCCCATTTTATATGCCCTTTTCTTTAAGTTTGACTCTATAAATGTATATTTCCAAACACTGTGTTTTTTAATGATCTGGCTAAGATCATTAAGCAGACATCCTCTTTTAAAATATTTATTGTTCAGCTGAAATGTGTTCTAATGTTTTCTGACCTATAAGAATCTTTGTTTTTCAGAACATAATTCAGGAACAACTTAATTATAAAAATAAAACACATATTCTCTCCAACAACTGAGAAATATTGTGAACTACTGAAAGAAAATGCATAGCAAAGAGGCATGTATATTTTTTCCTTTAATATATTTTACTTTTTAAATCGAAGTATAATTAACATATAATGCTATATTCGTTTCAGGTATACAACATTGTGATTCAATAATTCTGTATATTACTGGGGACTCACCATGATAAGTGTAGTCATCGTCTGTCACCAAACAACATATTAAAATATTATTTATTATATTCCCTATGCTGTACTTTTAATCGCCATAACTTATTTATAACTGAAAGTTTGTATCTCTTAATTTCCTTCAGCTATTTTGCCCATCCTCTTACCCACCTCCCTTCTGGAAACCATCAGTTTGTTCTCTGTATTTAAGAGTCTGCTTTTTGTTTGTTTGTTCATTTGTTTTGTTTTTTAGATTCCACATATAAGTTATATCACTTTGTATTTTTGCTTTGTCTGACTTATTTCACTTAGAATAATACCCTCTAGTTCCATTCATGTTATTGCAAAATCCCATTCTTTACCATGGCTGAGTAATATTCCATTACATTATATATGGTATAATATATATGTGGTATAATATCCCATTATACCTATCTCTACCCATTCATCTATCAGTAGACCTTTGGGCTGCTTCCTTATATTGGCTATTGAAAAAAATGCTGCAGTAAACATAGAATCTTGCATGAATCTTGTTGAATTAGTGTTTTCATTTTCTTTGGATAAATATCCTGTAGTGGAATTACTGGATCATATGGTATTTCTATTTTTAATTTTTTAAGGAATCTCCATACTGGTTTTCACAGTGGTTGTACTGGTTTACGTTTCCACCAACAGCTGCATGAAGGTTCCTTTTTCTTCACCTCCTTGCCGACACTTGTTATTTCTTGTCTTTTTTATTTTAGCCATTTTGACGGGTGTAAGGTGATATCTCATTGTGGTTTTGATTTGCATTTTCCTGATGATTAGTGATGCTGAGCATCTTTTCATGTGTACATGTTGGCCATCTCTGTCTTCTTTGGAAAAATGTCTATTCAGGTCTTCTGCCCAGGTTTTGATTTTTGTTTGTGTGTGTGTGTGTGTGTGTGTGTGTGTGTGTGTGTGTTGAATTGTATAAATTCTCTATGTATTTTGGATATTAAACCCTTACCATACATATCACTTGCAAATATCTTCTCCCATTTAGTAGGTTACCTTTCTGTTTTGTTGATGGTTTCCTTCACTGTGCAAAAGTTTTTTATTTTGTTGTGGTTCCAATCAGTTTATTTTTGATTTTGTTTCCCTTGCCTGAGGAGACATATCTAGAACAATATTGCTAAGTCCAATGTCAAATTATTGTCTATGTTTTCTTCTAAGATTTTTATGGTTTAAGGTCTTATATTTAGGTTTTTAATCCATTAAATTTTTTTTTAACATTTATTTATATTTTGAGAGACAGGAAGAGACAGAGTGTGAGCGGGAGAGGGGCAGAGAGAAGGGAGTCACAGACTTTCAAGCAGGCTCCAGGCTCTGAGCTGTCAGCACAGAGTCAGACACAAGGCTCAAACTTATGAACCATGAGATCATGACCTGAGCTGAAGTCGGATGCTTAACCGACTGAGCCACCCAGGCTCCCCTTTAATGCATTTTGAGTTTATTTTTGTGTATGGTGTAAAAATGTGATCCAGTTTCATTCTTTTGCATGTAGCTGCCCAGTTTCCCCAGCACTATTTGTTGAAGAGACTGTCTTTTCCCCAGTGTATATTCTTGCCTTCTTTGTTATAGATGGACTGACCATATAAGCATGGGTTTATTCCTAGGAAGAAAGAACCATGTATTCTTAATAGTGGAAGAGGATATGAAGAAAATGTTCCAAATAAGTAGCAATGTTTACAAACTGGGCATGTGTGATTTTGATGGACAACTAGAGTACATGAATAAGTTTTAATGGTAGCATGAAGCCACTGCAATAAGTTATTTTGTTCTTTCCACTTATGCTTAGAACAATTTTTTAAGGTTAGCTATTATTGATACCACGATTAAAAATCATTACTATTTTCTCATCTCTGTTGTGGCGAGAAAATTTTATTCTATACCTTGAGTTTTCTTAGGGTAAAAGGATAGAGTTAAAAAAAAAAAGACAAAGGAAATATTTTCATTCTTTCTCTTGCTATTTCCAGCAGCCATATGCATGAGAAAGTATCAGTTGTAGAATACTAGAGTCACAGTGGTCATTAGAAATCAGTAACAACTTCTAGTTTAGTCCAGTTTGCCAGTGGTAGTGATGGTTAATTTTATGTGTCACCTTGGTTAGGCTATGATGCCCAATAGTTTAGTCAAGTACTAACCTAGATGTTGCTGTGAAGGTCTTTGTGGATATGATTAGCATATACTTATTTGACTTTGGGTAAAGCAGATTATTTTCTATAATGTTGTTGGGCCTCACCCAATCAGTTAAACGTCTTAAGAACTGAGACAGGTTTCCTAAAGAATTCCTCGTCAAGTCTGCAGCATAGAAGTCCTACTTGAGTTCCCAGCCTACTAGCCTGCCTTTTGGGTTTTCCAGCTCTTATGATCACATGAGCCAGCTCCTTAAAATAAATCCTTCTCTCTCCTTCCTTCCCTCCCACCTTTCCTCTCCCTACTTCTCTCTCTCTCTCTCTCTCTCTCTCTCTCTCTCTCTCTCTCTCTGTGTGTGTGTGTGTGTGTGTGTGTGTGTGTGTATGCAGAGAACCATGACTTATACAGTGGGCAAAGTAAAACCCAGTGAAATCACATGATTTTCTTAATGTCATTTAGTAAGTGGTAGCAGTACTGGTAATAGAAAGATGAGGAAACTGTGTCATAAAGTTGCCTAAAAGATTGTTTATAAGGCTGGGAAAGAAATTCAGAACTATCAACTTTCAACCCTGTCCTGCTGGTGGATTGCATGCTGAGAAATGTGAAGTTTTATGCAAAATCAATGTATTAAAAATTCTGGAATTTAAAGCAGATAAAATAGGAGAGGGATTGTTTGCTTTACCAAAAGATACAGTGTACAATTCCTTATAGAGACAACTTTCCTCAACATTTAAAGTGGTTTCATTAAAAAAATAATAAAAAAATGTTTGTAAATTTTTAGAGACACATAAGTTCAACATACTTGAGCAGGGCATATTTTTTTTTTTAACGTTTATTTATTTTTGAGACAGAGAGAGACAGAGCATGAACGGGGGAGGGTCAGAGAGAGAGGGAGACACAGAATCTGAAACAGGCTCCAGGCTCTGAGCTGTCAGCACAGAGCCTGATGCGGGGCTTGAACTCACGGACGGCACGGACAGCGAGATCATGACCTGAGCCAAAGTCGGAAGCTTAACCGACTGAGCCACCCAGGCGCCCCAAGCAGGGCATATTTTTAAAGTGTATCCTATTAAAAAATATTCCCAAGATTCAATAATTATTTCATTCTCTTGAAGATGAATACTCTGTAATTATAGAAAAGGCAATAAAATAGACATATGTTATTGTCTGAATAAACATAAATCTCACATTTCATATGCTGCTTTGCTGATAACAAAGCTTTTCATATATGCCCCTAGAAGATTTACTACAAATCTCTGAGTTATTATCACTATTTTATAATGGAGATAACTAGGGCTGACAGAGACTAGAAGACTTGCCCAACATACTCAGAGACAGAGCAGCTGATTCCAGATCTGAGCTCCTATCATGGCCCTGCCATGATGCCCACAGACCACCAACATTAGTCAGAAGGGTGGTATTTGTAGAATCTTATAGTGAGCTAAATTCTTCACTCTAATCAAAAGGATATGTGGGCTCCTACTAGGCTAGCAAGAATATTAAGATTTGCCTTAGGAAAAAAAAATCCCAGGACGTTTCTACCTTATTCTTAAAGATAACCCTGCCATGTCTTCTTGCAGCTATGATCTGATTCTAGGCAGGAATGGAAAATTTGATCACAAGGATGGGGACTGATCTCTTCTCTCCAACCTTCTCCCAGTGCTCCCCATTTGGAGTCAATATTCTTTGGGCTATGCATCTTCATACGATAAACAAGCTTTAGTTGTGGTTTTTAGTGCTGTAGGGTTTACTGAAATGAAATGATCATTCCCAGGTTTGACAGCTCTCTCTCTCACCTTGTTTTCATTTCCCCAACCGAATAGCATTTACTTTAGGAACAGGATTTACACACCACTGGATCACAGAACAGAGGTACCGTGTTGCATCTACATTCTCTGGGTTGCAAAGACCTAGCCAATTTTCAGTGCATCACTTATACATTCCTCAGGCCACCCTTAGACTCATCATGTTTGTAAAACTTTCCCTTCTCTTTCTCATCTGAGAGCAGGTGGACCAAGACAGTTCTTTGGAGGCTCAATGAGTGATTTCTCCTGAGAGAGACACATCTCTCTAGTCTGCCAAGGAATGAAAAATCAGACAATCGCATAAATCATTTTGAACGTTGCCAAATAAATTCCACCAAATGGTACTGGCAATAATCACAGTATGTCACCAGGAAATGTGATTTTCTTCTATCATTGGGCTTTAGCCTTGTCCTGAGTGCCGTGAAAACGAGACAGAGGACATAGCTTTCCCATGGCGATAACATTTCTCATGATCCCAGAAACGAAGGGGTTGAAATGCTTCTTTACCTTGAAACGTCTGGAACAGGGTATCAGGAATTAAGTAGGAACCACCTGGAATTTACTGCTCTTTGCCTACAGCACAATTGCCAACCATTCCCCAAATTAGGCAAATGGTGATTAAAGACCACCATTTTGTTATACGCAGGGCTGTGGGCTCCGGCTGAGAAGAGGCACAACCTGTTGTAGCTTATAAAAAAGGAAAGCTCTTTGGTAAGAATGGAAAGTCCTGAGAGCCAGTAGGCGAGCCTGCTCCCCAGGAGGCGATAGCATCCCAAGTCCACTAGGATTTTAGCTTCAACCACCGGACTGTCTTTCGTCCAGACTGGACCAGGAAGTCACATCAAAAGGCCGAGCAAGACCCTGGACAAAGCAGCTGGGTGAACCAAGTTACAAAGAAGCCAAGGAAAGCTGCAGAATGGCGAGAAAAGGCAGAGACGCATAGGAGGGATAAGACGGGAGGAGGGAGGCGGGGAGGGAGGGGAGAGAGCAGAAAGCCGAGCACGGACGTCAGGAACAAAAGCTCCGGCGGAGTCTGGCGGAGGCACTAGGGGAGCACGGGGTGTTTTGAATAATTATTAAAATTAGCATGTGTCTGCGCCATCCTGTGGGTGTGGCGCAGAGCGGAGTGTAAACTCTAGCGGGGCCGGAGCAAACACTGGATTAGCGGCAGCAGCCTGCCAGCCTGCCCGGGAGTGTGGGGACCAGCGCGCGGCACGCCGACCGACACGATGGCCTCGTCTCAGGGGAAGAGCGAGCTGAAATTCGCCGACTGGATGGCAACTCTGCCGGACAGCATCCACAGCATCCCCCTCACCAATTTAGCCATCCCAGGTAGGCGCGCAGAGGCTGCCGACGGGGCGCTCCACCCGCCCCGCCCTGCATGATCTGCCAAGGAGTGGTAACTTGCCACGCTGCCCGAGGGAGAGGAGCTCGTCCCCAGGGGTGGGTCTCCGGCCAGGCGAGCGCGCGCTGGGAGCCTCGGGCCTCCTGGCGTTTTGCAAACCTCTGGGGACCGTGGCGCGGCGAGTCAAGGTGACTGCTGTTGCACTGGGCTGTGGAAGCAAGCAGGCTGTGCGAGAGGACTGGGGCAGGGGGAAGCCTCGGCCCTAGGGTCCTCCTCGTGCCCCCTCCCACGGTTTTCCTCCTAGACTCGGGGTGGGGGGGGGCGGGGGCGATTTCTGGGTCTGCGGGGTGACAGTGCGCGGGGAGCGCGAGCTGGCGTCCGAGGGCTCGGCTCCGGCTCGTGGACCTCCGACTCCATCCCTGTCACGGAGTCGAGCGGATTTGGTAGATTTCTCGGTTAGAACCTACCCGAACCATTAATATTCGTCCCCAGTCTCCTTTAAAGAGACAAAGCGCTTCCCGAAGAGCGATGAAAGTTCGGGGACCCGCGGCGGCGTGACCACTGCCCTTGACGGGGAGCTGAAGGGAGCGAGGGGCGGAGGGGCGCCGCTTCCCGGTTTGCGTGGACCCGGCGGGCTTGGCCGCGTGGTCACCGTCTGGATTGCGTTCCGAGTGCTGTTAGCGTCGTGTAGCGCCCGGGTCAGGAAAGCAAACCCTTGCGGACCGAGCGTCTGTTGCTTGGGACAGAAGCCCAGCAGGGAAACCTGCGTGAGCGGCGGCCGAGGGTGCGATGAACTGGCCAACCAAAGGGGAAAAAGCGGACAGTGCGAGCGTCCAGACAGCCTAGAAGGAAGTCCGGCAAAGCGAGGAAGAGACGCGAGGGATCCAGAGTCTTCAGCATGGCGCGCGCGGTTTAGACCAGAAAACTAGGCAGCTTTCTGGGGCGGGAGCGCTCAGTAGCCCCTAGCTCAGGTGTGCAAGAGAGAGGGACATTTCAGGGCGGACTACTACGGTGAGAGCTGGGGCCACGGCCATACTTGGTTACCAATTTGACTCTTCACTTGGGCTGCGGGTGCAGATGTCTGATCCCTCCAGGACCCGGCTAAAGGACAATTTACCCAAAGGTAGTTCATCCCTAGCCCAGAGCTCAGCCTGGTTATCAAGTTCACCCTTCTGGTCTATCTCCTCTTGACCTGCCCCATCCAGCGCCCCCTCTCAGCCACTGGAGGAAGACATAATAAAGAGGAAAGGAGAAAAAACAAGAGGGAAGGGTTCTTTTGAAAAATCCCAACAGGCTCTATCTAGCCAGCAGCGCTGGAATTGATCAGTAACTCAAATCAGTGGTCGTTAGTCAAGTGGATGTTTGGCTTCTAGGACAGGCACAGGTTGCATTCTGAGGGCCAACCCCTGAAGGAAGGGTTTGTCTCCTTTTGCCCTTCTTCAAGAGGTTGCTTCCCAAGAGCCCAGGTATCTCCGAGGAAAAGAACAACCCAGCTTCTCCACCCTGCACTTACCCTGAGACCCGGGTGAGCCTCCAGATTGCTCTTTTGAAGGAGACGATAGAAAGTGCACAACTTTGTTGGCAAAATTTCACTCTCACTTCCACAGGCGTCCCTATCTTTTCTTGCTTTTTATTTGGCTTGTAGATGGTTGCTTTCATATGATCTCACCTGAGCATTTCTGTACACATAGAAAGTAATAAAGGCAAGGACTCTGATGCCAGCCCTCTGATAGATGACTCACCAGATATGCAGGGGGTTTAAAAGCCTAAGTTCACATTGCTAGTTCTGAGGGATGGTATGATACTATGTCAGAATCTATATTACATTTCTCTAATTCTTCACCTTTCAAAGCCATAGTATTTACACCAGATCACATAATCCTTCCCCAAACCTCATGAAGCACACTGGTTCTATTAACTCCATTTCATAGATGCAGCTCAGTGAAGGCAAATGATGTACCATCAGATAAATGATCTGGCCCCTAAAGTGGTCCTTGGGGAAAGTCTTCTAAGACTTTTAATAGGGAAACGCATTGGGATTTGTATCGGGATGACTCAGTGGCAAGAACTACTAACCAGGGTGAGGGGACAAGGAACGAGGCTTTAGCAGGATACAGGGTAATTTTCCTTTTCTTCCCATGGGTCAAAGTGAAAACCTGAGGTCAGAGACTTTGATATTCTGCTTGTCTTCCAGTAGAGGCATTGGGGGTGAGACTGGGAGGCTTCACATGAGGCCCATTTTGAATATAGTACTAGAGGGGCTGTGGCATTGGACACAGTGGGAATTTTCACTGCTTTCCCAGCCCTTCTTAATATTATACTCAAAGCGAATCCCCTGCAAAGCATCCCATTCTCACCCCCAATACTTCTGAGAAAAAAAAAATGTTTTGCCAAATCCACACCACTGAATTTCCCCAGGATTTTGTAAAGTAGGTTTGGTAGATCCATATATATAAATCTAGGTGTAAAAATGGGTTTAGTACTTTTCTGCATTGCTCAACTGTGAGAATTTTTGGAGGAAAAAAGACATTCAAACTTTGATAGAGAAGACTAATTGGAGACTATTAAACACTAATGGAATAATTGCCT
The DNA here is from genome assembly GCF_028018385.1 of Neofelis nebulosa. Taxonomy (NCBI): domain Eukaryota; kingdom Metazoa; phylum Chordata; class Mammalia; order Carnivora; family Felidae; genus Neofelis; species Neofelis nebulosa. Next base: position 33,831,022 of record NC_080782.1, on the reverse strand, counting down.
TAAAATCATGCTAATAGCTTCCTGGCTGCTACATGTTTACTTGGCCAGTTGCTGCAGCTTGAATTAAGTAATTATCTCCACCATTTAAAACCACTCCTGATGCACCATACAAGTGTTTCTGTGGAAGGGAACGCCTGCTCGGTCATCCACTAAGTTCAGGTTTTCTTAGGTGAAGCAACCAGAGAGTGAAGAGCTGCTTGATAATGAGGCTACCCTCTTGGGGCAGCTGACCCAGATTATTCAGGGCTAGTGCAAAGAACAATATGCAGGTGCGTGATATTCCCCACCATGAGTGCAGTTCTGGCATCTCTAAACATTTCTCTCCTGTCTGCGTCTTTAATGCTTTCAGAACCAAATCGCTTACTGGCTGTTTTGCATTTAAATGGCGTCATGATTTGGTATTGACTGGCCTAAGGAATTAAGTTAGTATTAGTAGTTTTTACTTCTAGTCTACTTTTCAAAAGAATGGTACTGTCAGAATACGTTGACAGTTACTCAGATTTTAGTCTCATTCGTCATTTCTTCCAGCCTCTGATGACACCAAACTAAATTTTCATTCATACATGTTTCTTTAAACAATATCCTGGCATTTTGGGTTATGAATGATACTTCCTCTCACTATGGGCAGGTGAGAGAGGATCGACAGAGATGCAAACAGAAAGACAGACTATAAAATTCAGGTGAGAGCGAGTCTGATGAATTTCTGGCATCATTACAGTAGAGTTCTAACTCTATAATCATGGTGCCTCCAGAACCATGGTCAAGAGATCCATCATTGGAGCAAGCAAGCTGTTGCTTGATCTGGGTAAAGTGTTAGTGATCTGGGTCTATGATAGGTAGTCATTCTGTCCAAAATTTGAAACATTGGGAAGGGTTTTATTATTCCATGGGAGGGATTGGCTGTGCGTTTTCTGATATGTGATGAAAATCTTCTTCACATAATGCAGCAAACTGACCAAGTGACAATGAAAGATGGGCTAAAATATGTGGTATTGGAACTCAGAGAGGATGTATGTTTCCTTGGCATTGGAGGAGTTCATGGAGAAGTGGAGACCTCAAGATGGACCCCACAATCAGAGGCTCCTTACCCCACCCGTATCCTTGGAATGTATTTTCCACACCTGGAGCCCTTTTCAAGGATACTGCCTTAAGAGAGTAAGTTGTTATTGAGACCATCTGGCAGTACACGTGACCGAATCTGGGTAAGGCCTCTAAGATTCTGGTGGGTGGGTGCAAAGATGTACTCTTCTTGAGGCCACTGAAGACAAGCCTTGTATGTAGGTTCTCTTGCTTTACTAAACTTGCCACCTACCAGGCTGGGGGCGGGGGGGCTGCTTCTTTCTTTGGTCTCTCCTGCCCTCTGTGTACACAGGTCAGGGTTTAAACCAACGCTTAAACTTTCGATAAGGAACACAGAAATACTTTGGAAATCAATAATCATGCTGTTGATTTTGTTCATTTCTTCCAGAAAATGCCAATGGCAATGAAAAAGAGCAGTTTTACTTAGAGAAATTAGATGTTTATATGGTCCTGATTTCTGTGTTCTTGTGTCTGCTTTTATTAGTTTTTAATGTCTTTCCCTACAACGATCTCTTCTTGTTGCCAGTATTTCTGGAGCCAGCTGTCTTTTTCCTTTTCCTTGTAACTTACTATTTCTGTTTTGATTGGGATGAGACCATCTACAGAACATATCTAGGATTGGGTCTAATTGTACAAATTTCTTTTAAAAAGCAAGTTTTTTTCCCTATAATTTTAGTCAGGGTGGTGACACTGAGATTAATCCTGGAAAGCAAACAAAAGCAACAAAATTGTTTAGGATGAATATCTTTCTTGTGTTGCCTTTCCAATTCCCAGTTTTGTTTTTGATTTTGCTAAAAAGGAAAAATTAAATATCTGGAACATAATTTCTTCTAGGACTTTTCTTGATGAGTTGAACTGAATCACCAACTTTTAATATAAAGTGATCCTGATGCCATTTTACAAAATGCTTTCTCATGTACACACATGTTTTCTACATGTTCTATTAGTAAACCTCCAAGGCTTTGCCACTCAAAGTTGGTCCAGGAAGCAGGGAAGGAATAGGGGAGCTTGTAGAAATGGAGCTCAGACTCCACCCCTCAGACCAGTTTAATTACAAAGACCTGGAATGATCCCCAGGTCTTGTTTTTTTTGTTTTTTTAATTAATTTATTTATTTTTGAGAGAGAGTGCGTGAGAGAGTGCACAGCGGGGGAGGAGCAGAGAGAGAGGGAGACACAGAATCTGAAGCAGGCTCCAGGCTCCAAGCTGTCAGCACAGAGCCCTGTCGCGGAGCTCCAGCCCACAAACTGTGAGATCATGACTTGAGCCGAAGTTGGACACTTAACCAACTGAGCCACCCAGGTGCTCCCCTCCCCAGGTCTTGTTATATACACATTTAAAGTTTGAAAAACACTGCTTTAGGGTAGCTTTAAAGAGATCCTTTATGTAAGTGGCAGAGCCAAATTTAAATATACATTTTTTAGTAAGCTCTTTCTATTGGACTATGCAGTCTATTTATGAGCGTTCCAATTTACAATCAGGCTTAGAGCCAGAATATGGGTATTTGACTCCAGGCTAATGGCCCAGGTTGGGAACATACTGATAAGCTGATATTATAGTTCCTCATGCACCTTGAACATAAATGTGACTTAATTGCTACCTAAGTGTTCAAATTAGGTCGCTATGATAAATGTAAAACCTTTCCCCTCATTTCCTTAAAGTACTGCTATCAGCCATCAACAGCACTTAAAATCATCCTATCTGGTGATGCTTGTGATCACTAATGACAATTTAGAAACCACCCTGTGTTGGTTCGTTGTCCATTGGTGTCATTCTTCGTTATGTTACAGGCTCAGCTACTATTGTTGTATTTATAGGTTACAGATTCATTCAATTTATCTATAAGCTAGAACTTTTCAGTGTTGCTCTTGAGTAATAGTGGTATCATGAATGCAAAATGTGTTAAATTATCAGCATCAGAAAGCCATCAAAAACCATAGGTGAACAATAAATTGATGTTTTATTAAAAAGGAAATGATTGAGGGGTGCCTGGGTGGCACAGTTGGTTAAGTGTCTGACTCTTGATCTCCGCTCAGGTCACGATCTCACGGTTTTTGAGTTCGAGCTCCACATTGGGCTCTGTGCTGATGGTGTGAAGCCTGCTTGAGATTCTCTCTCTCCTTCTCTCTGCCCCTCCCAGCGTGTGCTCTCTCAAAATAAATAAACTTAAAAAAAGGAAATGATTGATCTTGTTTATTTTGCAAACCATGCCTCATTTGTTTGAAGCATGGTTGACATGGAATAGATATATAAATATGGTTATAATTCACTTACTTGAATTTTAGTTATTGAACATAATCTATGTTCTAAAATAGTTAAAATTTTTAAAAATCCTCAAATTGCTTCAATGAATAACACAATGTTTACAGGTTAAGGCTTACACACTTTACCCTTATGCAAATTTCTCATATCTTTACTTAGAGTTTATTTTCTCATATTTGATGCCAACCCTACCCAATCCAAATAGAGAGTGAATTACAAAGAAGAGGAATATGACTGCTGAGTGTCATATAACAGCAGTAACATAGGGAATATTCATGGGGGAAGACTAACAAAAGAAGACCCAGGGACACAGAAGGTAGGGTTTCCTAAACCCTGCCACTCCCAAAGTAAAATCAGAATCATGGGGAAATTGTCTGTTTTGATACTTCCCAGACACCTCTTTAATGGACTTCCACATAGTTCTAGAAATCTCTGGTAAAATTCTTAAGTATGCTTTTTAAGCTGATTTTGAGGGCTACCACATACGTGGTATCCGCCATTTTTCTTCTTTCCTGTTTTGAGGACACTTTAAGGAGTTGTCACTTTTGCTGATTGGACATCTACAGGACCTGTGCTTTCACAATTTTTATACCCACAATACCACTGCTGCTGACAATCCCGCCACGGCCAGAGCTATGTCCGCAGAGACCCAACGTGGAGGATGTTAGTGTGTCAAAAAGGCCCTGGATTCCACTGTGGTCAGAGGCTCCCAGAACTGGTTTCCCTATTGTGGAAGCTGCTGATGCCAACTTCTGACCTGGTCTGCCATCACTGCTTGAGCTACGAATGCCAACATTGACAGAAGCTTTTAATATTTTTGCCTAGTAGGGATGTCAGCAAAAGAGCTTTCTGAATCTATATTGATTCTTTTGTTGTTGCCCCCTTACCCTAGAACTCAGGTATGAGTTTATAAAATAGAAGATAATATGTAGGATAGACTTTGTTCCTTACTGTGAATTATTCTCAATTTTAGCCCACTCTCCATGTGCACGTGTGTGTGTACACACATATAGTGGTAATCGACTTTAACTATTTTTCCAAGAAGCTTGTCTTTTCCCTCTGCCCTGTAAGTAGACCTCTGGTGGGTGCTACCTAATTAATCCTTCCTCCAGACGGGTCCAGAGTAGGAATGCAGCTGGCGTCTATATTGTTTTTGGTGAGCAGCCTGGAACAATGTAAATAGAGCCAAATAAACTGACATACCTAAAGTAATTGCTGACACTGCCGTTGTTTGAAAGCAGAAGAGTAATTGATGTACTCTGAGCCTTAAAGAAAAGTTTAAATCTCATGCATACATAGATATGTATACACACGTTTTATTGTTGATCAAAGGAGTCAGCTCTGTTAATATAGAAATTTTTACCTATTACGACTAATGAAGCTGCCTCTTACCTAAAAGCATTAGTTTGGGGAAACTGGATGAGCACTCAAGGAACTTCTGGATACAATCATGGGACTTGATAGTTTCAAGAAGTTTATATATTCTCTTATTTCTCCTTCTCTGGGTAAGGTTAGGATCCATCTTAGAAGATTGGGGGCCATAAAAGTGCCTAAATCACATATTCCAGAAGGCAGGAAAAAGTAAGAGAGAAATTTACCATGGTTCACATGGAATTCTGCTGCCAGAAGCTTTCTACAGAGCCATATGTTTTTATTATGCTCTATTAAGAGAGGAAGATGGGTCAGGAAGAGGGGCAGGAGGAGATGGTTAAACATTCTTGAGAAGCAGCCAGGATTAGTCACCTCCGGAGGCCAGGTACTGAAGCAGATGGCACATTGATTTGTTAGATGTGCTCTTGTTATGTTCCTATCTTTCATCACAGACCCTGGGAATGGACAGCTCTGTTACCACTCTATCTTAAATGCCAGCCAATACTATGTTTCACATAGAATTCTTCCTGTGAATTAATTTTTAGGAAGCAGCTATGTTTATCCTTAGTCAACATTATAAATGATAGTTGTGTTCCTTGATCTACTTGGAGAATTTACTTCATGAAGAAAAGTGGACTAAGATGAATGGATAATCTTAGTTGCCTGCTAGGCTTTCCTGGAGGTCCCCTCTGGCTTCTTGGGTGGCGAAGAGGAAGATGTGCTTGAAGGTGTCCTAATGGGCAAATGGGAACTTATCTCAATGCATGTCTCAGGCCACATTGCACTGTGGAAGGAGGAGGGGCAAGGGGAGGAAGAGGAGGAGAAGGAAGTCCAGGGCTGCCTTTTGTAGAGGTAGCTCTAAACATACTCCTGCCATGTCTTGCCCTGAGCTTTTCTCCCAGGAAAGGGTAGGGGAGAGGCGGTGTTTGGGGGTTGGGGTAGGTGGTCAGGGGGATGTGAAGATACTGACTTGAAAGTTGCTAGAAGGGAAGGCTAAAGAACTGTTTTGTTTAGTCTTGATCACACCCTCAGGTCCTTATTTCTCCTTGTATCTGTTCAAATTCCTTGGGTCCAGCATTAGAGTCCCAGTCTTGAAAAATGTCCTTATTTCTCTTATCTCACTCTTTCTATCTGCTTACCTGGAAAAGCTTCAACTTCATTAACCTATATATTTTTTTTAAACTTATTTAAATCCCAGAAAACTTCAGTGGCTAAACATTGCTGGTGGAAAAATTACATAGCCTGGATGCCTCAACTCACTAGAAATTTCTGACCGTGTATCTTATTGTACATCCCCAGTAAATTAGTTTCCCTCTTCTCTAAGATGATAATTTCATATTTCTTCTTGCTCCTCAAATCAACTTGCTCCTTCCCACCTCACTCTAAACTTAGGACCTCATCTTATGTTTTACACACACACACACACACACACACACACACACACACACACGCACACACACACACGCACACACACACACACACAATATACGTACAGAGAAGAACTTCCTCAGTTTCCCATCATTAGCCCAGCAACCTACCTGCACTGGTTTCTACACATTCTGCTTTTTCTTTATGTAAGAGAAAGCCCTGGATATGTTCCTCCCTAAGTCCACCTTCTCTACTTGTGGTCTGGATCCCATCCACTTAAATCTCCTCAGAGTTTACTCCCAAATTCATCCCCTCTCTCTCCTGTGTCATTATTTTTCTCTACCTCTACTGGATCACTCCAGTCAGTATACAAACATATGTTATTATTGCTCCTCTTAAAAAAAAAGCCCTCTGGCTCCATACCAGCCTCTCTCTCCACTGTACTATTTCTCTCTGATATTTGTAAAAACAACTCCTCTGTCTTGAAGTTTCTTCCTTTTCTCTCTTTATTCCATGCTAATCTCATTATTTCCCTACCACTGGCACCAAAATTGTTTTTATCACGTTTGTCAGTGATCTGTATTTTGCCAAAGCTAATGGTTAATTCTATATCATCTTATTTGATCTTTCAAAATCATTTGATGTGTTTGACCCCACATCCTTTCTTAGACATGTTCTTCCTTTGGCTTCTTATGGCACTTAAAAAAATTGTGGTAAAAAACACACAACATGAGATTAACCCTGTTTTTAAGTGTATAGTATTATTAGCTATAAATATAGTGGTGTGTAGTATATCTCTAGAACTTTTTCATCTTGCATGACTGAAGTTTTATATCCATCAAATAACAACTCCCCACTTCCTCCCTCCACCACCCCTGGCAACCACCATTCTACTTTTGCTTTGATGCTTTTGACTACTTGATGCCATTTGAATGTAGTATTTGTCTTCTGTATCTGGTTTATTTCACTTACCATAATGTCCTCAGGTTTCATTCAGCATATGACAGTATTTCCTTCATTTTTTATGGCTGAGTAATATTCCATTGTATGTATATTCTACATTATATTTGTTCATCCATTGATGGACAGTAGGGTTGTTTCTACATCTTGGCTGTTGTGAATAATGGTACAAGGAACATGGGAATTCTAGTATCTCTTTAATATCCTTATTTCAGTTTTTTTTTTGATAAATACCCAAATATGGAATTGCTGGGTCTTATAGTAGTTCTGTTTTTATTTTTTTTTGAGGATCTGCCATATTGTTTTCCATAGCACCTGTATCATTTTACAGTCCCATCAGTAGTAAACAAGGGTTCCAATTCTCCACATTTTCACCAACATTTATTTTCTGTTGTTGTCTTTGATAATGACCTTCCTATCGGGTATGAAGTGATCTCTCATTGCAGTTTTGATTTTAATTTCCGTGATGATTACTGATGTTGAACATCTTTTCATATACCTGTTGGCTATTTTTATGTCTTTTTTTGGAGAACTGTCTATTCAAGTCTTTTGCCATTTTTAAAGTTATTTGGTATTTTGCTATTTGGTTGTAGGGGTTAATTATATATTTTAGAAATTAATCCCTTATTGATATATTGTTTGAAAACATTTTCTCCCGTTTCAGAGGTAGCCTTTTCACTCTATTAATTGCTCAATTACTTTCTTGCATGTGGAAGTTTTTTTATTTTTATTTTTTATTAAAAATTTTTTTTAATATGAAATTTATTGTCAAATTGGTTTCCATACAACACCTGTTGCTCATCCCAACAGGTGCCCTCCTCAATGCCCATCACCCACTCCCCCAACCCCCCATCAACCCTCAGTTTATTTTCAGTGTTTAAGAGTCTCTTATGGTTTGCATCCTTCCCTCTCTGTAACTTTTTTTCCCCCGTCTCCTCCCTGCTGGTCTTCTGTTGAGTTTCTCAGGATCCACATAAGAGTGAAAACATATGGTATCTGTCTTTCTCTGCCTGACTTATTTCACTTAGCATAACACTCTCCAGTTCCATCCACATTGCTACAAATGGCCAGATTTCATTCTTTCTCATTGCCAAGTAGTATTCCATTGTATATATAAACCACATCTTCTTTATCCATTCGTCAGTTGATGGACATTTAGGCTCTTTCCATAATTTGGCTATTGTTGAAAGTGCATTGGGGTACAAGTGCCCCTATGAATCAGCACTCCTGTATCCCTTGGGTAAATTCCTAACAGTGCTATTGCTGGGTCATAGGGTGGATCTATTTTTAATTTTTTGAGGAACCTCCACACTGTTTTCCAGAGCGGCTGCACCAGTTTGCATTCCCACCAACAGGGCAAGAAGGTTCCCGTTTCTCCACATCCTCTCCAGCATCTATAGTCGGCCGATTTGTTCATTTTAGCCACCCTGACTGGTGTGAGGTGGTATCTGAGTGTGGTTTTGATTTGTATTTCCCTGATGAGGAGTGACATTGAGGATCTTTTCATGTGCCTGTTGGCCATCTGGATGTCTTCTGTTTTTTTTTTTTTTAATTTTTTATTTTTAAAAATTTACATCCAAATTAGTTAGCATATAGTGCAACAATGATTTCAGGAGTAGATTCCTTAGTGCCCCTTACCCATTTAGCCCATCCCCCCTTCCACAACCCCTCCAGTAACTCTCAGTTTGTTTTCCATATTTATGAGTCTCTTCTGTTTTGTCCCCCTCCCTGTTATTTTTGCTTCCCTTCCCTTGTGTTCATCTGTTCTGTGTCTCAAAGTCCTCATATGAGTGAAGTCATGATTTTTGTCTTTCTCTGACTGACTAATTTCACTTAGCATCATACCCTCCAGTTCCATCCATGTAGTTGCAAATGGCAAGATTTCATTCTTTTTGATTGCTGAGTAATTTTCCATTGTATATATATACCACATCTTCTTTATCCATTCATTCATTGATGGCCATTTGGGCTCTTTTCATACTTTGGCTATGTTGATAGTGCTTCTATAAACATTGGGGTGCATGTGTCCCTTCAAAACAGCACACCTGTATCCCTTGGATAGATACCTAGTAGTGCAATTGCTGGGTCATAGGGTAGTTCTATATTTAGTTTTTTGAGGAACCTCCGTACTGTTTTCCAGAGTGGCTGCACCAGCTTGCATTGCCACCAACAATGCAAAAGAGATCCTCTTTCTCTGCATCCTTGCCAACATCTGTTGTTGCCCGAGTTGTTAATGTTAGCCATTCTTATAGGTGTAAGGTGGTATCTCATTGTGGTTTTGATTCGTATTTCCCTGATGATGAATGATGTTAAGCTTTTTTCATGTGTCACTTTTTCATGTTTCACTTTTTTTCATGTGTTGGTTGGCCATCTGGATGTCTACTTTGAACTGTCTATTCATTTCTTTTGCCCATTTCTTCACTGGATTATTTGTTTTTTGGGTGTTGAGTTTGATCAGTTCTTTATAGATTTTGAGTACTAACCCTTTATCTGATATGTCATTTGCAAATTATCTTCTCCTATTCTGTCGGTTGCCTTTTAGTTTTGCTGATGGTTTCCTTTGCTGTGCAGAAGCTTTTTATTTTGATGAGGTCCCAGTAGTTCATTTTTGCTTTTGTTTCCCTTGCCTCTGGAGATGTGTTGAGTAAGAAATTGCTGTGGCTGAGGTCAGAGATGTTTTTTCCTGCTTTCTCCTCTAGGGTTTTGATGGTTTCCTGTCTCACATTCAGGTCCTTCATCCATTTTAAGTTTATTTTTCTGAATAGTGTAAGAAAGTGGTCTAGTTTCATTCTTCTGCATGTTGCTATCCAGATCTCCCAGCACCATTTGTTAAAAAGACTGTCTTTTTTCCATTGGACATTCTTTCCTGCTTTCTCAAAGATTAGTTGGCCATACTTTTGTGGGTCCAATTCTGGAGTCTCTATTCTATTCCATTGGTCTATGTGTCTGTTTTTGTGCCAGTACCATGCTGGCTTGATGATTACAGCTTTGTAATATAGCTTGAAATCTGGGATTGTGATACCTCCTGCTTTGGTCTTCTTCTTCAAAATTACTTTGGCTATTCGGGGCCTTTTGTGGTTCCATATGAATTTTAGGATTGCTTGTTCTAGCTTTGAGAAGAATGCTGGTGCAATTTTGATTGGGATTGCATTGAATGTGTAGATTGCTTTGGGTAGTATTGACATTTTAGCAGTATTTATTCTTCCAATCCATGAGCACGGAATGTTTTTCCATTTCTTTTTTTTTTTTTTTAATTTTTTGAACGTTTATTTATTTTTGAGACAGAGAGAGACAGAGCATGAACAGGGGAGGGTCAGAGAGAGGGGGAGACACAGAATCCGAAACAGGCTCCAGGCTCCGAGCTGTCAGCACAGAGCCCAACATGGGGCTTGGACTCATGGACCGTGAGATCATGACCTGAGCTAAGGTCGGATGCTCAACCGACTGAGCCACCCAGGCGCCCCTGTTTTTCCATTTCTTTGTATCTTCTTCAATTTCCTTCATAAGCTTTCTATAGTTTTCAGCATACAGAAAACTTTTACATCTTTGGTTAGTTTTATTCCTAGGTATTTTATGATTCTTGGTTCAGTTGTGAATCAGTTTCTTTATTTGTCTTTCTGTTGCTTCATTGTTAGTGTATAAGAATGCAACTGATTTCTGTACATTGATTTTGTATCCTGCGACTTTGCTGAATTCATGTATCAGTTCTAGCAGACTTTTGGTGGAGTCTATCAGGTTTTCCATGTATAGTATCATGTCATCTGCAAAAAGTGAAAACTTGACTTCATCTTTGCCAATTATGATGCCTTTGATTTCCTTTTGTTGTCTGATTGCTGATGCTAGAACTTCCAACACCATGTTAAACAACAGCGGTGAGGGTGGACATCCCTGTCGTGTTCCTGATCTCAGGGGGAAAGCTCTCAGTTTTTCCCCATTGAAGATGATGTTAGCTGTGGGCTTTTCATAAATGGCTTTTATGATGTTTAAGTATGTTCCTTCTATCCCGACTTTCTCAAGGGTTTTTATTAAGAAAGGATGCTGAATTTTGTCAGATGCTTTTTCTGCATCGATTGACAGGATCATATGGTTCTTATCTTTTCTTTTATTAATGTGATGTATCACATTGATTTGTGAATATTGAACCAGCCCTGCAGCTCAGGAATGAATCCCACTTGATCATGGTGAATAATTCTTTTTATATTCTGTTGAATTCGATTTGCTAGTATCTCGTTGAGAATTTTTGCATCCATATTCATCAGGGATATTGGCCTGTAGTTCTCTTCTTTTGCTCTGTCTCTGTCTGGTTTGGGAATCAAAGTAATGCTGGCTTCATAGAATGAATCTGGAAGTTTTCCTTCCCTTTCTATTTTTTGGAACAGCTTGAGAAGTATAGGTATTATCTTTGCTTTAAATGTCTGGTAGAATTCCCCAGGGAAGCCATCCGGTCCTGGACTCTTATTTGTTGGGAGATTTTTGATAACTGATTCAATGTCTTCGCTGGTTATGGGTCTGTTCAAATTTTCTATTTCTTCCTGTTTGAGTTTTGGAAGTGTATGGGTGCTTAAGAATATGTCATTTCTTTCAGGTTGTCCAATTTGTTGGCATATAGTTTTTCATAGTATTCCCTGATCATTGCTTGTATTTCTGAGGGATTGGTTGTAATAATTCCATTTTCATTCATGATTTTATCTATTTGGGTCCTCTTTTTTTTTTTTTGAGAAGTCTTACAAGAGGTTTATCAATTTTATTTTTTTAAAAAAACAACTCTTGGTTTCATTGATCTGCTCTACAGTTTTTTTAGATTCTATATTGTTTATTTCTGCTCTGATATTTATTATTTCTCTTCTTCTGCTGGGTTTGGAGCGTCTTTGCTGTTCTGCTTCTATTTCCTTTAGGTGTGCTGTTAGATTTTGTATTTGGGATTTTTCTTGTTTCTTGAGATAGGCCTGGATTGTAATGTATTTTCCTCTCAGGACTGCCTTCACTGCATCCCAAAGTGTTTGGATTCTTCTATTTTCATTTTCATTTGTTTCCATATATTTTTAAGTTTCTTCTCTAATTGCCTGGCTGAATCATTCATTCTTTAGTATGATGTTCTTTGACCTCCATGCTTTTGAAGGTTTTCCAGACTTTTTCCTGTGGTTGATTTCAAGTTTCATAGCACTGTGGTCTGAAAGCATGCATGGTATGATCTCAATTCTTTTATACTTATTAAGGGCTGTTTTGTGACCCGGTATGTGATCTATGTGCATGTGAGAAGAAAGTATATTCTGTTGCTTTGGGATGCAGAGTTCTAAATATATCTGTCAAGTCCATCTGATCCAAGATATCATTCAGGGCCCTTGTTTCTTTATTTATTCTCTGTCTAGATGTTCTATCCATTGTTGTAAGTGGAGTATTAAAGTCTCCTGCATTTACCACATTCTTATCAATAAGGTTGCTTATATTTGTGATTAATTGTTTTATATATTTGGGGGCTGCTGAATTCGGTGCAGAGACATTTATAATTGTTAGCTCTTCCTGATGGATAGACCTTGTAATTATTATATAATGCCCTTCTTCATCTCTTGTTACAGCCTTAATTTAAAGTCCAGTTTGTCTGATATAAGTATGGATACTCCAGCTTTCTTTTGACTTGCAGGAGCATGACAGATAGTTCTCCATCCCCTCACTTTCAATCTGAAGGTGTCCTCAGGTCTAAAATGAGTCTCTTGTGGGCAGCAAATAGGTGGGTCTTGTTTTTTAATCCACTCTGATACCCTATGTCTTTTGGTTGGAGCATTGAGTCCATTTACACTCAGTGTTATTATTGAAAGATACGAGTTTAGAGTTATTGTGATATCTGTAGGTTTAATGCTTGTAGTGGTGTCTCTGGTACTTTGTGGTCCTTGCAACATTTCACTCAGACTCCCCCTTAGGATCTCTTATAGAGCTGGTTTAGTGGTGACGAATTCCTTCAGTTTTTGTTTGTTTGGGAAAACCTTTATCTCCTTCTATTCTGAATGACAGACTTGCTGGATAAAGGATTCTTGACTGCTTATTTTTTTCTGTTCATCACATTGAAGATTTCCTGCTGTTTCTTTTTGGCATGACAAGTTTCAGTAGATAGGTCTGCTACTACCCTTATGTGTCTACCTTTGTATGTTAGGGCCCGTTAATCCCTAGCTGCTTTCAGAATTCTCTCTTTATTCTTGTATTTTGCCAGTTTTACTATGATATGTAGTGCAGAAGATCGATTCAAGTTATGTCTGAAGGGACTTCTCTGTGCCTCTTGGATTTCAATGCCTATTTCCCTCCCCAGATCAGGGAAGTTCTCAGCTATGATTTGTTCAAGTACACCTTCAGCCCCTTTCTCTCTCTCTTCTGGAATTCTTATGAAACGGATATTGTTCTGTTTGATTGCATCACTTAGTTCTCTAATTCTCCCCTCATACTCCTGGATTTTTTTTAATCTCTCTTTTTCTCAGCTTCCTCTTTTTCCATAATTTTATCTGCTAATTCACCTATTCTCTCCTCTGCCTCTTCAGTCCATGCTGTGGCCGCCTCCATTTTTTTTTTTTTTCAACATTTTTAATTTATTTTTGGGACAGAGAGAGACAGAGCATGAACGGGGGAGGGGCAGAGAGAGAGGGAGACACAGAATCGGAAACAGGCTCCAGGCTCCGAGCCATCAGCCCAGAGCCTGACGCGGGGCTCGAACTCACGGACCGCGAGATCGTGACCTGGCTGAAGTCGGACGCTTAACCGACTGCGCCACCCAGGCGCCCCACGCCTCCATTTTATTTTGCACCTCATTTATAGCATTTTTAAATTCATCATGACTATTTTTTAGTCGCTTGATCTCTGTAGCAATAGATTCTCTGTTGTCCTCTATGCTTTTTTCAAGCACAGCGATTAATTTTTTCAAGCCCAGCGGTGGCTATTATTCTAAATTCTTGTTCCGTTATATTGCTTAAATCGGTTTTGATGAATTCTTTAGCTGTTGCTACTTCCTGGAATTTCTTTTGAGGAGAATTCTTCCGTTTCATCATTTTGGCTAGTTTTCTGTCCCTTATGTGTTTTAAAAGCTTGTTGTGTGCTCTGCACCTGTGAGCACTGCTATATTAAAGGAGGGTCATACACTGTCCAGGGCCTGGCGCTTCAGGAGGTTTTTTTCTGGAGATTGTTACTTGCTCTCTGTTGTTGTGACTTTGGTTATTTTATTACCCTACTCGTAGCAATATTATGGACCCTCCACCAGGTGTGCTTTGATTTGTTCCTTAGAGTAGCCCTGTAAAGGAAAACAGACAAACAGGAGGAAAAAAAAAAACCACACAAACGCACAAATAAGTAACACAAACAAACAAACAAAAACAAAAACCTAAAGACTAAAAACAAAAAACCCCAAAACACCGACTGCAAGTAAAGGAGAGGGTGGAGGTGGAGCTAATGGAAGAGCAGATACAAGGAGAGAAATAACAGGAACGGGGCGGGGGCGGGGGTGGAGATGAAAAAATAAACATTGATTAGGCAGAGAGACTAAAAGGCTTAATCCAGAAAGATAGAAAGGAAAATAAAGATGGAGGCGGGGAAAATGAAATGAAGATAAAGTTACCCAGATGGAGAAACTATATGGCTTGATTATTCCAGAGAGAGAGAGAAAGTGTAAAGAAGGAAGTGTAGAACATGTATCAAGACACTGGATTAAATATGTTTGTTTAGACAGACCAATAACCAGAGTAACCAGCCTAAGGGGAGGGAAGAGATAAGGAGGAGAAATGGGGGCAGGGGGAGAATATATCTCTATATCCAGAATTGACCTAGAGTTAATCCAGGCTGCATCACTTGTAGGTAGTAGCTGTCTTCAGGGTCCCTGCCCCTCCGGTGGATATGCAGTTACCCAGTGCGAGGGGGCGTGGTTTGGCGTAATCTGAACCTACCTCCACTATGGGCCCTGGGAGTGATCCCTGAGGCCTCGCCTTGGTGGTGGTGGGGCAGGAGGGGGGTGGATGGTGATTCCCCAGTCTCTTCTCCATGGAGCTGGACCCGGTGGAGTCAGTTTGAGTCGTCCTCACTGTGCCACTGGCGGAGATTGGGTGGTCCTTCTCTCTCTGCCAACTCCTTTGGCTCTGCACTTGGCTAGGATTCAAAGTCCCACTCCATGAGCTCTGGCCCTGGGGAGGCGCCTCTTAGTGCTGCAATATGTGGTCCCAGCTGGCTTTGTCTGTGCCACTGCACTTCAGGGAGGTCTGACTTCTCCTACTGCAGACTGAGTCGCTGCCCTCGCCTCTACCAGCCCCCAGGGGGGTGGACACAGGCAGGCTTTATCCTTCCTACAGCATTCCAGGGAAACAGCGGCCTTATCCTCCTGCAGAGTGCACCCTCAGCCCAGCCACTGTGCCTGGGGGTGGCAGACGCAGGCAGGTTCTGTGCTATCACGCAGCCCTCCAGGGAGGGAACTGCTTTCTCCAGCTGTGGACTCAGCCTCTGACCTACCCTGCACCCAGGCCTGACTCCCCTCCTCCCCACGTGCACTAACAGGGAGCCGGCTGGATCCTTCTCAGTCTCAGTCTGAGGTCTTTCTCCTGTCCAGATACGGTCCTGCACTTCCCTAGCCGCTCTTTCTCTTCTTTTTGTGTCTCCTCAGAAGGGGGTCTCTCCCCTCCATGCCCACATGGCCTTTTTTTATCTCTGCCTGTTCACAGTTACCCACCTATCTTTTTTTCCAGCTTTCCCATTTTATTCCCAGAAGATTCCGTCTCTTTTCCTCCCAGGCTCTGGTGTTCAAAGTCCTTTGGCTTCTACACTTTTTTGTTTGAGAGACGCTGGAATTATGGATTCCTCCTACTTCTCCACCATGTTGGCCCCCACATGTGGAAGTTTTTTAGTTTGTAATCCCACTTTTCTATTCTTCTGTTGTCTGTTCTCTTGGTGTCCTATGCAAGAAATAATTGCCAAGACAAATGTCCAGAAGGGTTTTCCTCATGTTTTCTTCTAAGAGCTTTACTGTTTCAGGTCTTATATTTAAGTCTTTAATTCACTTTGAGTTAATTTTTGTGTATGGTGTAAGATAAGGGTCCAATAAATTCTATTCTTTAGAATGTAGATATCCAGTTTTCCCAACACATTTATTGAAGAGCTGATATGTCATTGTATATTTTTGGCAACCTTGTCAAAGGTCAGTTGACTGTATGTATATGTGTTGGTTTAGTTTTGGGCTCTCCATTTTGTTCTATTGATCTATGTGTCTGTCCTTATGTTAGTACCATACTGTTTTGCTTACTATAGTTTTGTAATATGTTTTGAAACACAAAGTATAAGTCTTCCATCTTCTTTTTTTTTCAAGATTATTTTGGCTATTTGGGTTTTTTGTGGTTTCTTATGAATCTTAGGACTGTTTCTTCTATTTCTGTACAAAAAGGTCATTGGGATTTTGATGGAGATTGCACTGAATCTGTAGATAAATTTGGGTAGTCTGGGCATGATAACAGTATTGTCTTCCATCAATGAACAGGGGATGTCTTTCCATTTATGTGAATCTGTTTATGTCAATCTGTTTCACAAATGTTTTACAGTTTTCTGGGTACAAATATTTTATCTCCTTGGTTAAGTTTATTACTAAATATTTTATTGTTTTTAATGCAGTTACATGGGATTGTTAATTTCCTTTTTGGATTGTTTATATTTATTTTTTAAGTTTATTTATTTTGAGAGAGAGAGGGAGAGTGAGAGAGAGAATGAGCAGAAAGGGGCAGAGAGAGAAAGAGGGAAAGAATCCCAAGCAAGCTCCTCACTCAGCACAGAGCCTGACTCAGGGTTTGATCTCACAAACAGTGAGATCATGACCTGGACCAAAATCAAGAGTCAGACACTTGATTGACTGAACCACCCAGGCACCCCAGGATTTTTTTTTTTTTTTGGCATATAGAAAGGAGACTGATTTTTGTATATTGATTTTTGTATCCTGCAACTTTACTAAATGCATTTATTCCAACTGTTTGTGTGTGTGTGTGTGTGTGTGTGTGTGTGTGTGTGTGTGTAATCTTTAGGATTTTCTACATATTTGATCATATTATCTGCCAGCCAAAATCATTTTAATTCTTTCTTTCCTATTTGAATATCTTATTTTTCTTGTAGAATTGCTCTGGCTAGGTCCAGTACTGTGTTGAATAGAAATGTTAAGAGTGGGCATACTTGCTTTGTTCCTAAGAGGTTTTAGCTTTGAGTGTGATATTATCACAGATTTTTCATATATGAGCTTTTTGATGTTAGGGTCATTTCTTTCTACTCCTAGTCTGTTTAGTTTTTTTTTTTGTTAATATGAAAGGGTGTTGAATTTTTGTCAAGTGCTTTTTCTGCATCTGTTAAGATGATCATGTACTTTTAATCTTTTATTATGTTAATGTGATGCATCATATTGATTTTTTTTTTTAACACTGAACTATCCTTGCACTCTTGTGTTAAATCCCACTAGGTTATGGTGTATGAATTTGGTTTGCTACTATTTTGTTGAAGAGTTTAGCGTCTTTAACTCATCAGGGATATTGGCCTGTAGTTTTATTATCTTGTAGTGTTTTTATCTGGCTTTAGTAGCAGAGTAATGCTGGTTTCACAAATGAGTTTGGAAGTGCTACTTTTTAATTTTTTGGAGGAGTTTAAGAAAGATTGGTGTTAATTCTTTAAACGTTGGGTAGAATTCAACAGTGAAGCAATCTGATTTCCAGCTTTTCTTTGTTTAGGGATTTTTGATTACTCATTTAATCTCTTATTAGTTATAGATTTGTTCAGATTTTCTGTTTCTTCATGATTCAGTCTTGGTCAGTTGTGTGTTTCCAGGAATTTATGCATTTATTCTTGGTTATACAGTTTGGCATATAATTGCTCATATTAGTCTTTTTTTGAACTGTTTTATTTCTGTGGCCTCAATTGAAATATAATACATATATATAAAGAATATATTGTTTTTATGCATTTGAGAATTTCTCATTCTATTGATTTCTAGTTTTATTCCATTGTGGACAGAAAAAGACACGTGGTATGATTCTAATCTTTTAAAATCCTTGAGACCTGTTTTGTGACCTAACATATGATCTGTCCTGGAGAATGTTCCATGTGTGCTTGATAAGAATGTGTATTCTGCTATAGTTGGATGGAATATTTTGTGTATGTCTCCTCAGCACATTTGGTCTATAGTGTTCAAGTTCTCTGTTTCCTTGTTGATCTTCTGTCTAGATGTTCAATCCATTCTCCAAAGTGGAATATTGAAATTTCCTATGTATTTCTCCTTTCAGTTTTGTAGTATTTGCTTTGTATATTTAGGTAATTTGTATATTTCCCTTGTAAATTGACCCCATTGCCAACTAGGTTTTATCTGTGGGATGCAAAGTTGTTTTAACATATACAAATCAATAAATGTGATATCCCACATTAATAAAATCAAGAATAAAAATCATCTGATCATCTCAGTAGATGCAGATAAGCTTTAACAAAACTCAATGCCATTTCTTGATAAATTCTCCCAACAAATGGGGTATGCAAGGAACATACTTCATAAAATAAAGATCATATATGACAAAGCCATAGCTAACTTCATACTCAATGATGAAAGCTAAAAGCTTTTTCTCTAAAATCAGAAACAAGATAAGGGCGCCCCCACCAATTATTCCTATTCAACCAAGTATAGAAGTGCTACCCATAGCAATTAGGCAATAAAAAGAAATGAAAGGCATACAAATTAGAAGGGAAGAAGTAAAATTGTTTGCAGATGACATGATCTTATATGTAGAAAACCCTAAGAACTCAGCCAAAAACCTGTTAGAACTAATAAACAAGTCAGTAAAATTTCTGCTTAGAAAATCAACTTACAAAAATCGGTTGTCTTTCTATACACTAACAACAAAATTTCTGAAAGAAATTAAGAAACAATTACACTTACAATAGTACGAAAAAAAAACCCCAATAAAATACCAAGGAATAAATCTAACCAAGGAGATGAAAGATTTGTCCATTGAAAACTATAAGACATTAATGAAAGAAATTAAAAAAGACAGATTAATGGAAATATCTCCCATCTTCATAGATCATAATATTGTTAAAATGTCCATACCACCCAAAGCCATGTAGATATAGATTCAGTGAAACCCCTATCAAAATTCCAATGGCATTTTTCACAGAAATAGAAAAAAACTATCCTAAAATTCATATGGATCCACAAAAGACCCTGAATAGTCAAAGTAATCTTGAGAAAGAACAAAACTGAGGCTTCACAATTCCTGAATGAAAACTATACTACAAAGCTATAGTGATCAAAGCAGTATGGTACTGACATAAAAATAGGCACATTGATGAATGGAATAGAATCAATAGTCCAGAAATTTATCCATTCATATATGATCAACTAATATTTGGCAAGACAGCCAAGAATAATCAATGGGGAAAGGATAGTCTTTTCAATAAATGATGTTGGGAAAATTGCTATTTGCATGAAAAGAATGAAATTGGACCTCTATCTTAACTATACACAATAACTAGCTCAAAATGGATTAAAGACTGAAACTGTAACACTCTTAGAAGAAAACACATGGCAAAAGTTTCTTAGCATTGGTCTTGGCAATGACTTCTTTGGATACGACACAATATGTATAAGAAATAAAAGCAAAAACCTAAACCAAAGAGGTAAAATATCTGCATACTGAAAACTACAGAAAGCTTATGAAAGAAATTGAAGAAGATGCAAAGAAATAGAAAAAAATTCCATGCTCATGGGTCGGAAGAACAAATATTGCTAAAATGTCAATGCTACCCAAAGCAATTTATACATTCCATGCAGTCCCAATCAAAATTGCACCAGCATTCTTCTCAGAGCTAGAAAAAACTATCCTAAAATTTGTGTGGAACTGGAAAAAAACCAGAATAGCCAAAGTAATGTTGAAAAAGAAATTCAAAGCTGGAGGCATCACAATTCTGGACTTCAAGCTGTATTATAAAGCTGTAATCATCAAGACAGTATGGTACTGGCATAAAAACAGACACATAGATCAATGGAATAGAATATAGAACCCAGAAATGGACCTACAAATGTATGGCCAACTAATCTTTGACAAAGCAGGGAAGAATACCCAATGGAAAAAAGACAGTCTCTTCAGCAAATGGTGTGGGGAAAACTGGACAGCGACATGTGGAAGAATGAACCTGGACCACTTTCTTACACCATACACAAAAATAAACTCAAAATGGATGAAAGACCTAAATGTGAGACAAGAAACCATCAAAATCCTAGAGGAGAAAACAGGCAACAACCTCTTTGACCTTGGCTGCAGCAACTTCTTACTTGACATGTCTCCAGAGGCAAGGGAAACAAAAGCAAAAATGAATTATTGGGACCTCATCAAGATAAAAAGCTTCTGCATACTGAAGGAAACAGTCAACAAAACAGGCAACCCCCCAGAATGGGAGAAGATATTTACAAAGGACATATCGGATAAAGGGTTACTATTCGAAATCTATAAAGAACTTATCAAACTCAACACCCAAAAAACAAATAATCCAGTGAAGAAATGGGCAAAAGACACAAACAAAAGACACTTTTCTTAAAAATTTTTTTTTAGTTTTTATTTATTTTTGAGACAGAGAGAGACAGAGTGTGAGATGGGGAGGGGCAGAGAGAGAAGGAGACACAGAATCCGAAGCAGGCTCCAAGCTCTGAGCTGTCAGTAGAGCCCAACACGGGGCTCGAACCCATAGACCATAAGATCATGACCTGAGCGGAAGTCAGAAGTTCAACCGACTGAGCCACTCAGGTGCCCCAAGACACTTTTCTAAAGAAGACATCCAGATGGCCAATAGACACATGAAAAGATGCTCAACATCACTCATCATCAGGGAAATACAAATCAAAACCACAATGAGACAATACTTCACACCTGTCAGAATGGCTAAAATTAACAACTCAGGAAACAACAGATGTTGGTGAGGATGTGGAGAAAAGAGAATCCTTTTGCATTGCTCATGGGAATGCAAATGATGGATCCACTCTGGAGAACAGTATGGAGGTTCCTCAAAAAATTAAAAATAGGACTACCTACAACCCAGCAATTGTACAACTAGGTATTTATACAAGGGATACAGGTGTGCTGTTTCCAAGGGCACATGCACCCCAATGTTTACAGCAGTGCTATTGACAATAGCCAAATTATGGAATGAGCCCAAATGTTCATTGACTGATGAATAGATAAGAAGATGTGGTATTTATATACAATGGAAATATTACTCAATGCTCAAAAAGAATGAAATGTTGCCATTTGCAATGATGTAGATGGAACTAGAATGCATTATGCTAAGAGAAATAAGTCAGTCAGAGAAAGGCAAATATCATATGATTTCACTCATATGTGGAATTTAAGAAATAAACAGATGAACACAAGGGAAGGGAAGGAAGGGAAAATAAGATAAAAACATAGAGGGAGGCAAATCATAAGAGAGTCTTTTTTTGTTTTGTTTTAATGTGTGCTTCTTTTATTATTTTTATGAAGATCATCTTTTTTATATGGTCAGGGGCCATTGGTTGTTTTTTTTTTTAACTTGTTTTATTTTGTATTTTTTAAAATTGACATCCAAATTAGTTAGCATATAGTGCAACAATGATTTCAGGAGTAGATTCCTTAGTGCCCCTTACCCGTTTAGCCCATCCCCCCCCCCCACAACCCCTCCCGTAACCCTCAGTTTGTTCTCCATATTTATGAGTCTAATTATAAGAGACTCTTAAAGACAGAGAACAAACTGAGGGTTGCTGGAGGGATGATGGGTAGGCAGATGGGCTAAATGGGTGATGGGCATTAAGGAGGGCACTTGGGATGAGCACTGGGTATTATATGTAAGTAATAAATCAGTAAATTCTACTCCTGAAACCATTATTATGATATATGTTAACTAACTTGGATTTAAATAAAAAAATGCATTCTCCACATTTTTAACAGAAAAAAAACCCTTCTTTGTCAAAAAAAAGAAAAGAAGCAAAAATGAATAAAAGCACATCACAGCACCTGGGTGGCTCAGTCAGATAAGCATCCGACTCTTGATTTTGGCTCAGGTCATGATCTCAAGGTCTCTGTGTTCGAGCCCCACATTGGGTTCCCTGCTGATAGTGCAGAGCCTGCTTGTGATTTTCTCTCTGTCTCTGTCTCTCTCTTTCCCTCTGTCCCGCATTTGTGCTCAAAATAAATAAACTTAAAAAATTTAAAAAATAAATAAAAAAGCAGGACTATATCAAACTAAAAACCTTCTGCACAGCAGAAGAAATAATCAACAAAATGAAGAAGCAATATATAAGATGGTAGAAAATGTTTGCAAATTATATGTCTGATAAGGGGTTAATTTCCAGAATATAAGGAACTCTCACAGCTCAATAACCAAAAAACAAACAAACAAACAAACAAACAAACAAACAAACGAAAACCCAATCTGATTTAAAAATGAGCAGAGGACATGAATAAGGCATTTCCAAAGAAAACATGCAAATGGCCAACAGGTACATGAAAATATGTGCAAAATCACTAATCATCAGAGAAATGCAAAAAACAAAACCACAATGAGATATCACCTAATATCTATTAGAATGGCCATTATAGAAACAGACAGTTAACCTGGCTAGAGATTCTAGAGGCCTCTCGAACCACTTTTGTGGATGTGTCTTCTCTGGGCTTGTGTTTATAGATTCTTCATTAGAGGGATTTGCTGGTCCCTCCTCTACCCTGCCAGCATCTCATAATTTCTCACTCCCTCTCGTGTTTATTATGATGCCACCTAGCTCTTTTTTGTTCTCAACAGTTCTTGGGCATCTAGAATATGCCAGATCCCATCAAGAGGCAGGCAAAGCAGCGGTCAGTTCCTTGAGCAGCTCCTTGAAAAATCACGTTGGACACATGCTCTATTCTTCTCTACTCCTTGAGGAAGAGGTTGCCAAGCTGTACTGGCCTCTGTCTGTGATATTGCCAGTGCTCTGGAGCAACAACAAACCACACAGCTTTCTTGTTTTTAGTGAGTCCCAGGCATCTAGAATGTACTGGGCTTTCCATTACAGCTCTTAGACAGGTGAGGCAGAAGCCAGTGTCTTGGGTAGACCCTTGACCCCCAAAAAGTCAGAACATTGGAAATATGGTCCAATCTTTCCCTTTTCAAAAAGAAGCTGGGAATTTACTCTCAATCATGTAGCACTGTGTCAGGGAGGGACTAAGGCAAGAGTGTGCCACAAATTTTCCTACCAGCTTCAATGGTTGGTATTGCACTTGTGTGGGGCATAGGGGCTTCTGACTTGGTTTCTGGATTTCTCACAAAAGGAACTGATTAATATATTGTTGAAAAATTAGTGTCTCCATGGGGGGAAGAAGGGTTTGTGGCTTCCTCTTCTGCCATATTGCTACTGTTACTCATTACTATCTTATTTTTCCAACCTTATTACTATTTCCTTTAGGTCATCTTTGCTAGCTATGCCTCCGTTTCTTTACATCTAGGGCTTAGGCCTTTATCTCTCTTTCTCTCTCTTTGTCTATAATGACACTCTTCCCCAAGGTTAAAATATATAAACCAATGACTTGAGATAATATCTATGTGCTGATGACTCCTTAAGTTTAGATTATTTGCCAGATACCTCTGCTGAACTCTGTCCTCAGATACCCCACTACCTTCCTATCATTTTCATTTGAATGTCCTGTAGAAACCTCAAACTTAACAGGACCTAAAAAGAACTCTTAAGTGTACCATCCATTGTTACCATCCAAGTTTGTTCCTAATCAAGTGTTCCTCATCTAAGTCTTTTACCTCACTGTCAGTCAGTTTCTCAAGTCTTGGAATGATTCTTCAGTTTTTTCCCCTTCAAACCCTAAAACCACCCAAACAGTAAATCTTGTTGAATCTTTCCCCAAATGTATCCCATATCTTTTCATTTTTCACTATTTCCACTATTAAAATGCTAATCTAGTTACTGTCCCCTCCCACATGAATTACTCCAAAGGCCCCTAACCCATATCCCTGCCTTCATTTTTGTCCCTCTACACAGAGTAGCTTTCAAAAGTATAAATGTGGTATATTATCCATTTGTTAAAACTCCTCTACCTTTAATTACTAAAATTACTGATCCCTGTCTGTCTCTCTGACCTCAACTCCTTCTACTTTTTTCTTACTCATTATAGCCTTTTTTTTTTTTTTTTTTAGCCATCAGGCCCTCCCAGTTTTCCTCTTGCTTTAGAGATTTGAATCTTCTAGATTGTCACCACTCTGCCTTCTTCCTCTTCTAATGAAGTCCTCTCCTCAGGAGACATCCCCTGACCATGCTAGCCAAAGCAGTTTATCTCTATCCTTATAATTTTTCCAACCATTGCTTGACCTATCTTCTTTATAGTGCTTAAGTAAAAACAATTAACTACTTTCTTTATATATTTATTATATGTCAACCGAGTATAATACAAGCTCCTTGGGAACAGGACCTTGTCAGTCTTTGTAGGTACACAGGATATGTCTGGGCTACAATCAGTATGCAATCCATACTTGCCGACTAAGAAATAACAGTATAGAGGGAATCTGATCTTGCACAAAGACCTCTGGTCAGTTGATTTGAGAACAAGGCAATGCAACAAAAGTATTCAAGGCAGATTTATTATTTGAATTCTTTGTGAAGTCCTGACCTCCATGAACATTAGTTAAGATTATACTGGGCTCAATGTTTTTTTGAATGAGATACATGACAGTTGAACAGAGTGAAATCGGAATTTGCTTTATATAGCAATTTTTAGCCATTATGGTACCACATGTTCAACCAGTTTTCTTCTATTTTTATATATTAAATTGAGTGATCATAATAAAAACTTTGATGAAATATCAGATTGGACTATGACTTAAGGGTAAAAAAAAGTATGCAATCTTTAATACTATTCTGGTTTCTTACTTATTTATTAAAAATTTTTTTAATTAATTTATTTTTGGGAGACAGAGAGACAGATGCAAGCAGTGGAGGGGCAGAGAGAGAGGGAGACACAGAATCTGAAGCAGGCTCCAGGCTCCAAGCTGTCAGCACACAGCCCAATACAGGGCTCAAACCCATGAAGTGCAGTATCATGACCTGGGCCAAAGTCAGATGCCTAACCGACTGAGCCACCCAGGCACCCCAATACTGTTCTGGTTTCTAAGCTTTGTATTCTAATTGTCTGTAAGTTGGTCACTCGAATATAATCTGTATAGTGACTTATTTAACCAAAATATAGTAATAATACTAGACCCCACAATTACTTTGAGTGCTTTTATTATTAGCTTCATAAGAAATATGAGAAATTCTATTAAAATACAACAAAAGTTGGGGCGCCTGGGTGGCGCAGTCGGTTAAGCGTCCGACTTCAGCCAGGTCACGATCTTGCGGTCTGTGAGTTCGAGCCCCGCGTCGGGCTGTGGGCTGATGGCTTGGAGCCTGTTTCTGATTCTGTGTCTCCCTCTCTCTCTGACCCTCCCCCGCTCATGCTCTGTCTCTCTCTGTCCCAAAAATAAATTAAAAAAAAAAAAAAAAAAACGTTGAATAAAATACAACAAAAGTATACAGGCTAGCCCACAAGGCAAAAAAAGAGGATACAAATATGTACAAAAGATGTAGGAGCTGTCATTTAATTGCAGAAATGTATCCGCGTGACTGAAGTCCAAAAAAGGTTGACACTCAAACAAAGATAATATCAAGATGTCTCCTCCCTATGCTTGGAGCTAGATGTAGTACAAGGGAGGTCTAGAACATTGCTTGAGACAGATCATGTAAAATGAACAAATGATACCAAGAAATAACCACTCCCTAAGTCAGGCAGGGGAGGCATAGTTTAAAAATTCAGGCTCTGTTTTCAAATACCTGGGTTTTGGGTTTGCCATTTATTAGCTCTGTGAATTTGGGAAAATTATTTAAACTCTCTGTGCTCCAGTTTCCTCAACTGAAAAGTACTTCACAGGAATAGTATTTCTTGGCTTGTTGCAAGGATTAAATGAGAATTAAATGCTACCTATTCATATTTTATTTGTGATTTTCAACCAGAATGAATAATCTTCAGAAGCAAAGTGAAAAGCTAGTAAGAAGAAATGTTTTCAAATGTGTTCAAGCTTTTGTGCCAAGGCAATAGGTATCTCTAGGTACTAAGGGAAAAAAACAACTGACAAAATGTTACAGAAGTCAACGGTCATTTCTAGAGATTGTAGAAACTGAAGTATACAGATATGTAACTGCCACAGTTTTCAAAAGAGGAAAATAGATCCTAGCAACTTTACGGGGTAATAATGAATGGTTTGTGAGTAATTAAAAAGGAAGCGATGGTAATCTATATCCTGGATAGAGGTAACGCATCACCCTCTGGTGAGAAAAGTGAACTGCCTGGGAGATATAAGACACGCATTGTGGTGTTGATTCGCAAACAAGTCTTGGCAAGTCACTTAACTCCACCCAGCCTCTGGTGTTACCTTTGTAAAACTGCTTAACAGTTGATGTTGTGGGCCAATTTGGTCCAAGCCATGGCTCTGCTACTTACCAGCTCACTCAGGGGAGCTCCTAAAAATTCTCTGGGTCACAATTTCCTCAGCTCTCATATGGAGAAAATGACAGTACCGACCTCATATTCTTTGTTATAAGGATTCAATAGGAATAAGCATGTGTATGTGTAAGGTGCCTGGGTGGTTCAGTTGGTTGAGCGTCTGACTCTTGATTTCAGCTCAGGTTATACATGTGGTACATATGTACACATATATATGTATGTGACAGCATACCTGTCACGGAGTAAGTAGTCAATAAATGTGGTTTTTTAATCATTCCATCATGTCTAATTACCCTCATTTACTTTGCTGACTGGGTCTCTGGCAAGGCCTACCTGGTTCTCTGCCTCTCTAAGTGCCTCTTTCCTTGTCTCCCCTCAATTAAAGCTTCTTGGCTTTTCTGTCTTCCCTGCTCAGGCTCAGCACAGCCTTGGGCTCCAGAACCAGTCCAACTATAAACAAGGGAATGTGAAGAGGGCTACTTCAATGTTCACCTTCCTGTGTCTAGCATTCAGGTTCTCTGATGCAGCTGAGTACAGAAAATGGGCTTTATAGGAGGGGCAGATGTGAGTAACACAGAGAGGAGACTGGATCTCCCACTGGTGGAGAAGATGTTGGCTAGGTAGATACAGTGACAAGTGATTGGGAAGGTGTCCATAGCCAGAGAGGACAGTGACCAGCAATAGTTCTGGTGCAGCAGAAAGAATAGGTTCCAATATATGGACAGAGATAATAGGAAATCTACAAATAGGTTTTACAGAAACACAGGAAAACTGCAGCCAGATTAGACTTCTTCGTATGAAGTTTACTTCTCTGTGTTTGAGCTTTGGACACCACCAAGATGACTAGGTTTTTCTAAGATTAAGCTCTTCAACCCCAAACTATACCCATATCATAGGACAGAAAGATTTCTGTACGACTCTTCCTACCAAGTTTAGAATGCCTTGTGCCTGACTGAGTGCTCTCTCACTGTGATTTATGAGAAAACTCCCAGTTGTCACAAGTTGATATATTAGGTAACGGAGCCTAAATTTTAAAATGACTTATAAACTTGAAGATTAATTGAAGCTATTCTGATGAGCTTTAACAAGAATCAAACTAATAAAAAAAACAAATTAAAATATGAAATATGTAATAGGAACCTATGGTTTGTGAGAAAAAGACCTAGTACACATAGCCACCTGGAAGCTGAGTATAAATTAGTAGTGTGACATGGCAGCAAAAATGTATATATGTGCTTGGGCTGCATGGCTAGATACAGTTTGCAGAGCAAGGGATGTGACGGCCTGGCTGGCCCTGTGCTCAGCTAAGCCATTTGCAGTATGGTGCTCCGTTCTAGGCTTCAGACTTTCACAGAGATCTTGGAAAGCTGCAGTGTTTTGGGATAGCAAGGGAGTGGGGATTGTGGGAGGGCTTTACCAAATCATTGACTCTGACATTTCTGGAAGCCAAACCATATGGGAATATAGCTACCTCTCTTCAAATACACGAAGGAGAGGTCTCTGGAGTTCTAAATTAAAGCAACCATAAAATAGAATGGAGGTATGAAGGTTTTGGCAAGCTGAGGGGAAAGGGAGAACGCCTTATCAATGTGACTTTTAACTAGTGAACTCGTCCTCTCCAGTAGAAGTGTGTAAAGAGAGGCTGGATGGTCATCTTCCAAACACCTGCATTGACACAGTGTTTGAGCTAGATGACCTCTAAGGTCTTTGCTGGTTTTAAGATACTGTGTGGTTTGGGGTATGTTACTTAGTCTTTTTGAACATCAGTTTCTTATATAAAATACGGATATGAATAGTACCCATTTTCATGTGGTTGTTATGCAAATTAAATGGAATATTTGGTCTGAAATATTTAGCATAGTGCCTGACCCCTAGTAAGTTCTCAATGTATGAGTTATGAGTATTTAAGTTAGCTAATGAATTATTGACAGACAGAATAAATCAAATGTCCTAATCACTATTTCTACCTTACCTGTTCTCCATCTATAGCATGTTTTTGGTCTTTTACCTTCATTTTTTTTTTTTTTTTTTTTTACTTATTGTTTAATTGCCTATAAGGATCTAGCAATCTCTTTCAGCAGGCAGGATATGAATTGAAAATTGAATACAGCAGGACCAAAGGCCATTTTAATTTAGGGCCTGAATATTATTTCCAAGGCTATTAGATTAAACAATAGTTTGGCATATCAGTAGTTAGAACTTACTTTTCTCTTGTGTCAGTGTGATTATTGAGACTAGACTCCTGTGGTAGAAGATGTGCAGACTCCAGGCTGCAATCATTCCATTACCTATACACAGATTGGGATCCCCTGGGCCTTTCCTGAAGTCAGGGTGCCAGAATGACCCTAAGGACCTGACTTCGAGCAAAGTTCTTGAAGGAGAAAGCAACAACCCTGACTTCAAGATTTTTGAAGAATGTTTTCCCCCTGAAGCCAACTGATTCTTTATTTCATTATGATAGTGGACAGTTCATCTAAAAGCCATTTAAACAGTTTATTGGGGGACACACTATAGTATTTGGCAATGGTATTTGCTTATTTAATGGTGATAAAATGAAAGATTGGCAATAGAAAAAACTTCTGGACTTGAGAGCTAGAAATGAAAGAACAAACACCTTGCAAAAAGTTGCTAAAAAACAAAGGTATGTGACTCATGGAGACAGTAACTTAAACATGGCTCCCCTACTTTGGTCTCAATAATTCAATGAATGTGCATGTGAACACTAGAATATGTGTGCATTTGTGTGTTTTAGGATCTTAAATCACATGTTTTATTGGTATCAAGTATTACCAAGTCAGTCTGATTAAATATTGGAAATCAAAAATGTAAGACCAATTTCTCATCCCTCCCAGTGTACCTGAGAAAACGGGCATTACCTTTTTTGGTGATTGCTGACAGTCCGGACTCTTGGGGTAGAGTAAGTCACTCAACATCTTTGTGATTGTTTGCCCACCTACTCAGATGGTGGTCTCAATTATTGCTTTCTCAAAAGGAGAATGATTCTATGTTAAAGAATTTAAGGCTTTTATAAAATACGTGTGATAATACCAGGATCAGTAAAATTAGACTAAATAATTATGTGTGCGTTTGTGGTGCTGACAGTATTTTTGATGCAGGAGGGCAGAAAAATGGCAATTCAAAATTGAAACACTGACACATGACTATGAATTTACAAGTGAAAATATGACTTTTTACTTCCCAAATATATAATGAGTGGCCGATAATTTTTGAAGATGTAAATAGTGTTTTATACATATATAAATTTAAAGATTTATACTTGAAAAATTATGGTAAGAGACGTACAACACAAGATTTGCCATTTTAGCTCTTTTTAAATGTGTAGATCTGTGACTTTACATACATTCACTTTGTTGTTGCATCCATCACGGCCATTCACCCACAGAATATTTTCATCTTACAAAACTGAAACTTGCTAAACAATAAGATTTAAAAATTACTTTGAAAATAATCTTATCTTTTACCCATAAAGCACTTTTGATATTGTAAAGACATAGTATCTATTTTATCATACTTGCATCAACAATCTTTTAAGAAAGATGGGGACTCAAGTGTCTCTGAGTGCTTGGTAGCTTTGCTGGCTCTCGCTCTTCCCATTAATTGGAAAGTCAGGACTGGAACTCAGGATATCTGGCTTCCTGTGCAGTAATTTTCCTTCTTAATCCCTTAATAATAAAAATGAACGCATCGTTGTTTTCACCTGTACTCAAGTAACTGGGCTCATTTTCCTTGATTGTGCTAACCCATTGTAAACTTTGTATTGCCCTCCAGGTTCTCTTTTTAATCCCTATTGTTCGAGGTTTGTGGGTTTTTTTCTTTTTCTGATGGGATCATATTATGTTCACTCTAAATGAGATTCTTTATGCTTTCAATGATATATGTAGAAACTGATGTTAAAGTGAACCTGGATCTTGAGAACATGATGCTAAGTGAACTAATCCAGTCACAAAAAGACATATACTGCATGATTCCACATACATGAGCTATCTAAAATAGTGAAACTCATAGAATGAAAGGGTAGATGCCAGGGGCTGATGGCAGGGCAGGGAGCTGGGCAGTTGTTGGGAGTGAGTAGAGTTCCAGTTTTGCAAGATGAAAAAGTTCTGGAGATCTGCTGTACAACAGTGTGAATACCATTAACACCATTGAACTGTGGAAAGTTCAGGTGGAACAGGTGGAAAGTTTTATGTTATGTGAGCATGTATTTGTTACCACAGTTGGTGGGAGACAACTTGCCCAGTCAGATCAGGTCTTATGGTTTTGGACATAAGCGGCTGGAGGTTAACTCTGTGGTTTCCCAGACTGTTATAATTCTTTGAGTCTCTGACATGAAGAAACAGCATCTTCTTTAGCTTTGCTTCTGGCTATGAGACTAATAATCTTGTTTTTTCCTCATTTCATTCATGATTTCACTGATTGGAGATGGCCAAGTCACATTACCTTCTTAGGTCTCTGTGATATCAGACTAATGTACTTTGTTGTCTTTAGTATCCTGCTGGTAAGGATTAATGAAATAATAGATGACAAGCTTTCAAATTCTTTCTATTGGAAACATCTTCCTGGGTTTGTAAAACAGGTTAGGATTCACATTGCACAGAGTTACCTACCAAGGAAAATTTCTCTTCTTGGATGGAGTGAGTGGCACCATACTGCAAATTGGACAAGATCAGGATTCATTCTTCTAGAAATTACATACTAAACAACATATCCCAGACTGTTCTTGGAGCTAGAAATGGAAGTAAACAAGCTAAGTCAGGAAATTCCATTCAGTTGTAGGAGGGAAGGAGACCCTTTGAAAGAACTGGCAAGCAACTGTAAGTTGTAAAGTAAAATGTATATGTTTATTTGAGGTCTTAGCGATTGTAATCTGGGAGACAGAATCGACCAAAATCAAAAACATGCTGGAGAAAGACAAGGAAGGCTAGAGTTTTTGAAGAGGAAAGAGGGGATTCGCATAAGTTGTTTTGAAGAAAAGGTGATTGGTGCTGGCTTATCTACAGTTACATTAGTCTATGTGTGATTGGTTGCTGGGGCTGGTGTTAGGCAGAAAGTCCATTTATGCCCATTATATCAAAAGTATGTGCCTTCGCTTTTAGCTGAATTCAGAAAAAAGATAATCAATTCCAAGAATTTGAGACAAAAGGTGTGCATGAGTCCCACCTCCTCAGTGTCCTCTCAGCTCCATTTAAAATAACTCTCTTAGCAATAGTTACTCCATTTTCTTTTCTTCATTGTTAGAATTTACCTAAATCAGAGGATAATGTTGAATTTTATTGAAATATCTGAGCTGTAGGTGAAAAAAGTCCTCTTGGAAGATTTTATTTGTTTTCATATTAAAAGGTACAGCATGGGCACAGTGGTTGGGGCCCCATCACATGCTCCCATAAGCACTCTTAGGTCATTATCCACATGGCTTGGGCCCTGAATAACCAATTAAAGACTGAAATTTCCACTCTCTTAGTTTCAAATATCCAGCTGAAGGCCTGGACTTTTCATCTTTCTCAGGGATGTTCTTGTGGACTAACTTTCTGATCTTCATGTTGGAAAGTGGGACAAGGGAGGGAGGCCATGGCTGAGGTGCTCATCCCAGAAGGCTCTCCGCCAGCCTTTAACCTTGTTCCCTACGCGGCCTCTGTTTTTTTAGTCTCCTTCCAGACCTGGGGACAACCGCTTGCAATCGTATTACACTCTTTATTTTTCTGCATCTTCAGTTTCAGGCCCTGACGGGAGTAATAGCAAAACAAAGCATCTGCTCTTTTTGCTTGGCCCTTTTAGAAGCTGTCCATCTGGTTGGAGAACGCTTACTGAGTTCTGGGGTCACCCTGCTGAAAGAAGTTGTTTCAAAGGTGATGGAAAGGCAGTTGTTGGTTTTTTTCCTTATGTTTGATTCCAAAAGCGTAACCTGACTCATCTTCAGTAGGCTGGAAAGCTCTCACGCAGTTCTGGGAGGTTTAGGTAAAAGTCCTATAGCAGTATGTTCGTAGAACAAGATTGTGTTAATAGCTGCCATTTATCAAAGGCCTGCCTTTTGGCAGTTTCTTATGTATACTAACTCTAATCTTTATAACAACCCTGTGCAGTCAATATTATTCCCATTTTACAGGGGTGCAAACAGATTAAACACTTGGGTTCACAGAAGTATTAGCTGATGAAGACAGTGCTGTCAAATTTCCAAGTTCAAGTGTTCTTTTCTTTTCTTTTTTAAAATTAGGTTTTGTATCCTGAATAAAACTTTTAGGTCTTGTGTAGCAGTCCCCATTATTTGTCCAGAATTTTTTTCTTTGATAAATGATATTTTTCTGTGTTGTTCTGTTTTAAGTAAAGAGCATATTTGAACACATTTAAAGACAATCACTATTCGTGTATTTTAATGTTTTAACTTACTTTCTTGTTAGGCTCTAACTTTAAAAAAAGGACCTAGACATTTTCTTAAATCCTTAAACAAGTAAAGCACCAAACCTAATGGAATTAAATTCAGCACGAGTAAGATTAAAAGTTTGCTTTATGGCCAAATTGTGTTTTTTCTTTACCCTCTATCCCTGGCTGCAAATGTCATCATACCATTTTCTATCAGATGAGAAATAGCAAATGTTATAAATGAGAAAAATGTTCAGTGCAGCTACATCAGCCTCACAAGTGCCTAAGTGGAACTTTAAATCCAGTGTTATATTCGAAAGGACATTGCTGCGTAGTGCAGCTTGGAAAGCCTCTCAATGGGTGATGCATTGGTCCTTGACCCTGAGAGATGGCATTTTGATTTTGATTGCTTTTTTTATGGCGAGTTTAGAACCTTTCCTAGAATATTGCTTTCAGGGGATTTTTCTTGGCTAATGTTTGGGCAAAAATCATTTTTATTCCAGCTGAAAGTCATCTTTTTTATCAGAATTCAGAGTAGAATATGACAAAGCTTTGGCCCCCATCTACTTAAAACTGTTTGATTTCACTGTAATATTTGCTGACAGTCATAACAAATGTATTTTCCCAAACTTTAAGACAATATTTTAATAGAAAATTAAATGAAAGAAATAAACTTTGCTAGATATTTCCCATTTCCATTAAAAAAAAAAAAGAAACCTATGGAAACAACATTTAATGGTTACTTTCCATATTCTAGGCCATGTGTTAGATACTTAGCCAAATATTGGCTAACAGTTCCATGTAATGAATTCATGGGGTTATTATTTTTTTATTATAGAATTTGTTTCTTTAAGGTAGATACCATGATTAATTTCAACTATTTTGAACAAAATTTTATTTTTATTTTTTCCTTTGTTTCGTGTTATTTATTTATTTATTTTCAATTTATTTTTAATTGTTTAATTTACATCCAAGTTAGTTAGCATATAGTGCAATAATGATTTCAGGAGAAGAATCTTGTGATTCATCCCCTACATATAACACCCAGTGCTCATCCCAACAAGTGTCTTCCCCAATGCCCCTTGCCCATTTAACCCATCCCCCCACCCATAACCCCTCCAGCAACCCTCAGTTTGTTCTCTATATTTAAGAGTCTCTTATGTTTTGTCCTTTCCCTATTTTTATATTATTTTTGCTTCCCTTCCCTTATGTTCATCTGTTTTGTATCTTAAATTCCTCATATGAGTGAAGTCGTATGATTGAACAAAAGTTTACAAAGGACCATACTTTCCTTTTTTTGGTCTTCTATTAATGACTAATATAAGTTAGTCATTTTATGATAACAGGATAATTATTAGCATCGGTTTTTGAACTACGTACCATACAGAGATATTTGGAAGAAGCTATTGGTATGCGCACAGCTGTTTGCGCACACACTGGACTAGACATCTGGTTTTTTTTGTGTTTGAATATTACAGTTTTTAAAAATTTAAAAAATTTTAAAAATTGTGGTACAAGGCACACAGCATAAAATTTACCATTTTAACCATTTTTAAATATAGAGTTCTATAGCATTAAGTACATTCACATTGTTGTGCAGCCATCACCACCATCCATTTCCAGAACTTTCTCTTCTTCCTTAACTAAAACCCATTAACACAACTATCCATTCCTCCCTCTCCTACCCTTCCCTAGACACTACCATTCATCTTACAGTCTCTATGAATTTGACTAGGCAGTTCATATACGTGGACTCATGTAATATTTGGCCTCTTGTGAATGGCTTATTTCACATAGCGTAATGTTTAAGGTTCATCCGTGTTGTAGCACAACTCAAAATTTCTTTCCATTTTAAGGCTGAACAATACTGCACTGAATGTATATACCACATTTTGTTTATCTGTTCTTTTGCTCGTAGACACTTAATGTGTGTCCACCTTTTGGCTATTGTGAATCATGCTGC
Organism: Neofelis nebulosa; assembly: GCF_028018385.1. Lineage (NCBI taxonomy): Eukaryota > Metazoa > Chordata > Mammalia > Carnivora > Felidae > Neofelis > Neofelis nebulosa. The sequence continues at coordinate 33,796,118 of NC_080782.1, read as the reverse complement.
TGCAAATGTGGTTGCGCCAACACCTGCTCAAGTTCCTCTTTTGCTGTATTTGTGGACATGTCCAGAAGTGGAATTGTTAGATCATATGGTAGTTCTATGTGTAACTTTTTGAGTAATGTGATTGTTATAGTTTTGATCTCTTCTTTTGCTGCCATTTCTTTGGACTTTTAGTGTGCTTGTCTTTAGAAACATTTTCTTACCTAATTATACCTCTTTATTTGCTGTTTATTTTCTCTTAGTTGAAGAGGGACTTAGCTAAGTTGATTGTACTCAGAATAGAAGTAAATAGGACTCTGAGGGACATTTAATTAAGTTCATCAGCTTTAGTATATAAATGTTGTCACATCTACTTTAACACTAAAAGGTCCTTTTATATATACTTTTAATGTATTTAATTGAAAGTGTAGTTGATGGTGTTTTAGATAATTAAGATATAGGAGTTGTGACTTCTAGATAAGCAAGATATTATAGTTATTTGAGTTAAGATTCCTTAACTAGATATTAACTATGTGTATTCTAGTAATGAACCAAACATTGGATGCTATCCATAGCAGAATTTTGGGGGCAAAAATTCATCAATTATTGTTACAGATGCTTATTATGTATCTGTGTCAGCCTCTAAGCACAGTTTCAGATTAGCGTGTAGAAGTAGTCTAGATCTTGAATATAACATGTAAAAATAAGCCTTGTGCACCTGCCAGAACAAAACAAAACAAGACATAATTTACTGATCTTACAAATGACTTTAAGAATAGCCAATAATTTCACTAAAAATAAATAAATGCCAATAAACAATATGGCTACATGGAAAGGGGATATGTTATGACTATGAAATATTAAATCTTTAGCTATGATATTTGCAAATCATCCTAAGATAATTTCTCGATGGTGTGAGAAATTTACTTTACTTCTGCAGCATTTCAGCAAATTGGCTTCCCTGACTTCTTTCATTTTTCAGGCAAGCCAAGCTACCCACCTAGCACTAAGCCACCTAACTAACACTCAAATCCCAATCAGGACCTTTATCTTGGATCCTGGTTTTTTGTCATCCTTCCCACTTGTGCTCTGGGTCCATGTTTCCATTCAAAGTCTATTTGAATTCTGACCCATTAGGCTTGTCTCCCATTTCTACTTGTCTCTTACACTTGATGACAGGGAAAAAATAGACCCCTGGAAAATAAAATAGGAAGAATTATCTACATTAGAAACTTCATCAACACCAAATCCAAAATGGAAAAGACTTTTTTGTCTTGAAATGGAGAAGCTTCTCTATTGAGGATTAGTAGTAGGAAATCAGTATACCCTTCCTCCTCCTTCTCTTTCTCTCCCTCCATGTCTTTCATTTACCCAATGACCTTATAGAACTTATTAGACACTGCTGGTTTCTATGCCTTTGAGTAGCTCATAGATTCCTGTAGGAAACACACATGTCAAAAAATAACAAAGCAAGAAATAACAGGTATTGGCAAGGATGTGAAGAAAGGAGAACACTCTTGCATTGTTGGTGGGAATGCAAACTGGTGTAGCCACTCTGGAGAACAGTATGGAGGTTCCTGAAGAAACTGAAAATACAACTACCCAGGATCCAGCAATTGCACTATTTTACCCAAAGGATACAAGAACACAGATTTGAATGGGTACATGCACCTCAATGTTTATAGTGGCATTCTCAACAATAGCCAAATTATGGAGAGAACCCAAGTGTCCATCAACTGTTGAATGGATAAAGATGTGGTATATATGCAATGGAATATTACTCAGCCATCAAAAAGAATGAAATCTTTTTTTTTTACAATGTCATTTTATTTTTTTTTCAATATATGAAATTTATTGTCAAATTGGTTTCCATACAACACCCAGTGCTCATCCCAAAAGGTGCCCTCCTCACTACCCATCACCCACCCTCCCCTCCCTCCCACCCCACATCAACCCTTAGTTTGTTCTCAGTCTTTAAGAGTCTCTTATGCTTTGGCTCTCTCCCACTCTAACCTCTTTTTTTTTCCCTTCCCCTCCCCCATGGGTTTCTGTTAAGTTTCTCAGGATCCACATAAGAGTGAAAACATATGGTATCTGTCTTTCTCTGTATGGCTTATTTCACTTAGCATAACACTCTCCAGTTCCATCCATGTTGCTACAAAGGGCCATATTTCATTCTTTCTCATTGCCACATAGTACTCCATTATGTGTATAAACCACAATTTCTTTATCCATTCATCAGTTGATGGACATTTAGGCTAAAAAGAATGAAATCTTGACACTTGCCATTCACAATGATGTGGATGGAGCTAGAATGTATTATGCTAAATGAAGTAAGTCAATCAGAGAAAGATAAATACCATATGATTTCACTCATATGTGGAATTTAATAAATAAAACAGATGAATATATGGGAAGTTGGGGAAGAGAAGAGAAGGAGACAAACCACATATCTTAATGATAGAGAACAAACTATGCGTTGACAGAGGAAGGTGGGTAGGAGATGGACTCGATGGGTACTAAGGGGCACTTGTGATGAGCAGTGGGTGTTCTATGGAAGTGATGAATCACTGAATTCTACTCTTGAAACCAATACTGCACTGTATGTTAAGTAACTAAAATTTAAATAAAAAGAATAAAGATCTATAGTATCTCACGGAGGCCAATGATTTTAGGGAAAAATATGTAAAAATACAAAAAATAAAAATACAGTATGATTAGAACCAAAGTAGAGATCTGCCATGTATAAGCAGTAGGAGGAGTGGACAGAGAAGATTTACCGTAAGAGGCAATGCTGAGGTTGTGTCTCAAGGAATTCGTTTTCTTGGTAGAAAAGGAAACCCAGGACAATTCCAGGCAGAAGGGTCAGTATGTGAAAAAAGCATCAAGGTGTCAAGTAATAAGGCACATTCATGGAATCGTTAGTTGTCAGACACAAGGAGACATTTGGAGATGAAGTAGAGTAGGTAAGGAGTCGATAAGAATTAGAGGAGAATGAGGCATTTTCAGCGGGAGCTGAAAAAGAAACATTCTGGCACCTATGCTTAGGGAACAATTCTGTATTTAAATATGAAATGCCAAATAAGACTTCATATTAAAACAGCTATAAGTCTGGGGAATCCTATATCACTGCATTCTTTGATCTTTGGAACTGGGACCACTCAGTTCCACTCACTGTATAGGCTCCAGGCAATTCATCTAAGACTTTGGGGACTGGAGATATCTCTCCCAACAGATTGGTTGCTTAACGTTAATTTAACTTCATTTCCCTGTGCATTAATTTCTCAATATAAAAGAGGCTTTGGATTGGCTTCTCAATCAAATTGGTGATCTCACTCTGACATTTGGTACAAGGTTCAAATGGGCTTCTTAATACGGAATCCTAGAGTTAGCTTGGCTAACTCTTCGGGACTCTAATTGTTATAACCTGACAGAGAGGGAAACATAACACATTCTCTGGTAGGACAGGATGTCTGGCAAGAGAAAGGCAAATGCTATATGTGATAGAGTCATTCCCGTGCCCTTAAAGGGAAGAACAAAAAAGTAGGCATAGAAAGAAGGAAGGAATTCCTCCCCTCAAATAACATCTGCTCAGGTTTCCATAGGACTTGAGTTTTGTCTTTCCACATGATCCTCCAGAGGATTTAAGTTATACCTTGAATCATGGTTCCCATATCAATCCTGCCATCAAGTTGGACACCAGGATACTGCCTTCATCTTGGCTTTCTTTTCTTGCCTCCTATTTAAAGTTCCCTAATTGCCTTTTGGGTTTGTCTCAGCTTTATAACCTGTCAACAAAGCCTAACAGCCAAGTATTGTTCGTAATGGGTAATTTTACTCAGTCTTTCTAAGCTCTTATTCCTGTTGAGGGAAGATCATGGTATGTGTGATTCATTGCGTGTGAAAAAATGGTTTCCTCTGGCTAGTTGTCATTTAACTTTTCTGGTACTCAGAGTTCTTGTTTTTAAAATCTGAGGATTGGACTAGATGATCCTAGGATCCAGGAGGCTATCTTATCTAATGACTCCATAGTATGTTGAAATATTGGCCCCTGTTCTTCATCTTCCCACTCATCCACATGACATAGCCTCATTATGAGCAGAGGATACTTTCCTACTCCTTGATTTTGGAATTGGCCATGTGACTTGCTGAGAATAGAACAGAAGGTACAGTATGCTAGTTCTGAACCTAGTCCTTAAAGATGCCTCTCTCCTGCACTTCTGCCATGATTATGAGAGTAGCTTCTCTGAGTAGCCTGCCAGTCCCCAGAAGAGGATGAGAGAGATGTGGAGCAGAGCCACCACACAAGCCACTGCTTCCTCATGTGAAGCCTTCTTGGCCACTTCAAACTTTTAAACAAGAAGTGAGTGTTTATTTTTGTCTGCCACTGAGGTTTTGGTTTATTACATAGCATTATTATTGGAATACCTAACTGATTCAGCCTATATGGCTGTAGTGTTTTCATATAGTAGACTTGATAAATATTGATTGAATGATTCTGTTATTGAGAATTGTCTTATTGTTTTTGCATGAAGCACAATGGTCAATATAAAATTCCCCTTAATTATACATAGAATCCATCTAAACTGCACTGATTAGGGATTCTTAAAAAACACTTTTCTGTAAGAGAAAGTGGAGTAGCAGTTATTGAGTGCTATACCTTTCAGACATTTCTTAAAGTATTTTTACCCTTGCAACTACACTCAACTGCACCCCTAGTCAGACCTGTCTGTCATCAGTCCTTAGAGACACTACTCCACGCTCCCTGCAGAAGCTTCTCAAATGACTATGTAATTTCTCTAGCTGGTTGTATTGGGCCATCCTGACCTAGATCATTTGGGGGAGAAAAGAGCAGCTGCTGAAGAGATGAAGGTTTTTAATGAGACTCTTTTCACTGGAGTTTTTACAAATTAGGTCAGTTATAATCTGATAAAAGCAGGAGATAGTCTAGTGGATAATTAGGAAATTGCACTGAGATATAGGACAGCCTCTTCAAAATGACTTTTAATGCCTAGATGAGTTTTTCTGGAGCAAGCTGCAATGCTGAGAAATCCCGAGTTCAGAAGTTACTGTGGTATAAGGAGAATGGATCTTAGGTATCATGGACAGGAGAGACCTCTTGATCCTGAGTACCATATAAGGCTAAGTATCTGAGAAAAGAGGCACCTAATCCTTTGAAGGACCCTTCAGAGAGAACCAGGTAATGTCATAAGCCTTTTAGCAATGAGGATGCAGACTCAGAAGATAAGAAATTGACCCAAATTCTTTCTACTACCCAGTGACACTCTGGTTATTTTTGCCATGCTAATAAAGTATGTTTTTAAAATTGATCACCTGCAATAACCTGTGCATTGTACTAAGAGATGGGAAGATTATTGGTTCTTTTTGAAACTACATCTATTACTAGTAGAAAGTGCCATTTCTTGAGTTCTTATTTTGAACTAGATAATTTTATCTGTGTTATTTCATTTGATTTTCATAATTTTACTGTAAGGATGATAGTATTATTACCATGTTTCAGATGAGGAAGTAAAGCCCAGAGAAAAGAAGTAACGTTTCTTCTTGTCCACAGGACTAGAAATATAAAACATAGGCTTTTAGGAGATTTGAGGGAGTTTTTCTCAGGATAACAGGGATAGAAAAATGATATGTGGTAGATGGTATCAGTACGTGTGGCATAATATTGGCTAGGAGAGCAAGGCCTTGGCATGAAGGGTGTAGACGACAGAGCTCAACCTTTTTCTATAAAGGGCTTGGAGGGCCATATGGTCTCTTTTGCAATTACTCTGCCAGTAACATGAAAACAGTCATAGAAATTTGTAAACTAATGGGCACGGATGTGTTCCAATAAAACAATATATGAACACTCAAATTCAGATTTCTTAATTTTAATGTCCTCTTTTATTATTCTTTTGCCTTTTTTTAACCATTTAAAAATATAAAGGTATTCTTGGCATGCAGACTGTACAAAAACAGGTAGCAGACTAAATTTGTCCTGTGGTCTGTCATTTGCTGACCCCTGGTCTGGTGTCCAGCAGTACGTATGTATCCATATGTATAAGTTTTCATTATTTATTGTAGCAGGAAATGGGAACAACACTGTCACCGAATACTGTTAAACAGAGAAATCTGTGGAAACCTCATTTTGTAGCCGTCTCAAAAGCAGTGGAAGATTGGAATGTTCAGCATGTTATGTCCCCAAGAATCATCTTTGACCTTTACTAAAAGCCTTGATGAGAACTTTGGGATTTTCTTAACCTTTCTGTACTTCAGTTTTCTCCTCTGTATAATGTGGGTAATAAGACTACACTCTCTAAGTCAGGTTCCCTGAAACCATCTCCAGGTTCAGCAATTCACTAAGAGGAATCAGAGGACTCATCATTTGGTTATATTCATAGCTGTGACTTACTGTGGTTGAAAGGATACAAACCAAAATCAGGAAAGGGAGAAGGCACGTGGGACCAAGCTAGGAAACCAGGTGCAAGCTTCCATTGGTTCTCTCTCTCCATGCGCCTTTTCCCTTTCCTGATTTTGGTTTGTATCCTTTCAACCATAGTAAGTCCCACAAGACATGCATAATTCTTTTAGCAATGAGTTAAGACAACACATGTGAGATGTTGTCAACCAGGGAAGAGCATTAGAGATTCAGGGTTGTTACTGGGGGCTGATCAGATAGGCACCCTCCGTCTGGCATGTGTCAAACTCCAGATACCCAGAAGGAAAGCAGATGTTCAGGGTATCATTCGCACAGATAGTTTAGGCATAGTGAACTATTCCTGTCATTTCCGGAAATGGTAGAAAACTCCCTGAAACCCAATGCCTAGATGCCAGCTAAGAGAGAAAGTTGTAAGTAGGCCTTTCAAAGGATAGCAATGGGGCCTATTAAGTTAACTCTATTGCGTACTTTCCCAAAGTGGTGAGGATTACATATGAGTTAACATATTGTGCTTAAATAATGCTTGGCAGAGAATGAAACCGCCCCCCCCCAAAAAAAAAAACACTGTACATATCACTCTCAGAAGATTAACCAGGAGACAAGAAGGCCTAATTAGAAGGTGTCCTAGGGTTGCAGATAGGGCACTTTCTTTCATGGATATATTTTTGTGGTGTGAATCATTATACACTCATATAAACATATGGGAAAGTGTAGTTAATTTTACCTCTTAAACTGTAGCAATTAAGAATATGCCTTTCCCCAGTAATCTATTCAGTGTTATGCCTTATAGGCCAAACAGATACTTAGAGAGGTCCACACACCAGAGACAATGTCATCCTTCTGTTCACTATCCTTCTGGTAGTGGGGGATGCTGTTGCTCATGAACTCCTGAAGATTTGAAGAGTTGTTTGAAATTAACAAAGAAGACATTTTGTTGTAAGTTTCCACTGAAGGACTGGAGGGGATATCCAAATCATTGTACAATAGTAAGTGACAAGGTTACCTCTGTGGACTGTTCTGTGTATGGCTTTCTCTCTACTAAGGATGCCTGAATGCAGAATGGTTCTTCTATTGGTTCAGTTATTGTATTACTCACAATTGGTACCAAGAAAGGATGATAAATGTGCTATCAGTTTGTACGAAGGAGCAAGTCATTACTTTGTTTTGTGCTGCAGAAACCCCAGTGATCATAAATTGATTCATTAAAGGCCTAAGATGTCAGAGTTCCTCTTTTATTCTGTTGAGATACTGTTAATCCTCAATTACCCGCCAGTGCATTTTCCACTTTATGGCTAATTTAGATGCTAATTTTTAACACTGGGCAGAGTTTCTCGTGCCATCCAGAATATTTTCCTTTACGTGGAAATATTTTTTTAGACAATAAAAATGCTTTAGAGAGCAAAACAGTTAAAAATCTTCTGCATAACGTATCATATAAATTAAGGAGCTAGACATGTTCTTTACACATAATAAAATGATTTATCTTTTTATAATGGAGCTGTAACTTAAGATGCATATTAGTATCTATAATGAGCAGTTCTTCCTTTTTTTAATCTCCTGAGTATTGAGGAATTGATACTGAGCTAAAGATCATCAAGTCTCTAATAACCCAATGGTTTTCTGACAAATCCATAATGTTCAAGCCATCACCACTTCTTAGAAAGCAGAGCCTTAAGTCACGGCAGTGTCATCTCTGAAATACAACAATATGGCCTGCCTATTCTGGGATGACAATTCGTGGTATTTTTTTTAAATATAGAAATTATGGTCTAGATCGTTTTCTTTTTAAGAGTCTGCTTTAATTACTGACAGACTTTTAAAAAATCCCCTTGAGTGAAAACTAAAAATTGCAGCTATTTCTAATTCTGTCATGTACAGTTTAGTATAGTTTATAAATTTCTTCATCACCTTAAATATCTTACTGAGTTTTATAGGCCTAGGAGTCTTAAGTCACGAGAAAAATGGTATTTAGTTTGACAATGAGGAGAATGAATAATTTACCCAATTTGGGGGCTATACTCTATTTACCAAGCGGTTTAGAAACCAGACAGGGCAGACTGGATGCAGCTACTGATACAGAATTAACTGCCTGTTCCTGAAATGTATGGAATGGCAGAAGCATTACAGTTAGAAAAATGGAAAGAGAAACTGCCTCCTCAACAATATATCTTTTATAACCAGATAGGGCATCCCTTATGCCATAGGCCTGTTGGAAACTTTAAATTGTGAACTCATTACATTTGGCAACTTAATTTTAAATAAGAAATAGATCCAGATTTTAATTCTGTGCCACTGTTCTGAGATGGGACCAGGGGTTTAGAGTCTTGGTAGTCACGGAACAGAGAAGACGAGATAATCATAGAGGGCAATCAGCTACATAGTGGGCAACAGGAAATAAGGCAATATAAAGAGGGAAGGGTATAAGCAAATAAACTATAATTTGCCAACAAACATTTCTGTATGTAACAGTAGGAAAGACCATCTTTAGTTCTGATAAGCAATCATATTGGTATTTAAGCTTGGTTATGAGTGATTAAGCTCAGTCTCAACCCCAGAACCTTAGTGAAGTGGGGAGGGGGTTTTTCATTTACCTTCAAAGATGGGCCTAAGGAATGGTTCTGCCTTTAGTAATTCAACTAGACTCAAGATCAAAATGCTCATTTTATTAAAATTCATATAGGTTTGTTACAGGTGTTCATTTAAATTATCCAATTAAAATCTGAATTAGGTTAACTATAACTTTCAGTATGAATGCACTTTGAAACTTGCCTTTACTAGAAAGTCCATTCTAGGATACATTCTAAGAATGTATCCTACTGATATATGTGTACATTTGTAAAGTGATATGTGTATTAAGATATTTCAACATTGTTTGCAATAGCAAAACATTGGAAACAACCAAAACACCTATCTGCAGAGATCTGTTTAAATAACTTATGAAAAATGAAATACTCTGCCAGCATTAAAAAAAAAATAGTAGGATAATTCTATATGTCCAATGTGGAATGACCTTCACAGTATTTTAAATGAGAATTATCATGCATAAATCTGTATTATGTGCAGCCATTTGTATTCAAGTATATTTTAATGCTTATTTATGAATATATATATGAATTCATATATGAATATATTCATATAAATATGTATTTATATTCATATAAATATAGGAACATATGAATATAAATATATGTATGCATATGAATGTAAATACATATTTATATTCATGTTCAAAATCCATAGAACATCTTTGGAAGGATACTTAATAATTGGTAACAATCACTGCTTCTTGACAAATGAAAAGGTGTTGAGCACTAGGGATGAGAGGAGGATTTAAATTTCACCTTATATACTATTTTACACCTTTTGACTTTTGCAATGTGTGTGTTTTATCTACTGAAAATGTTGTCTTAAAAAATTTACCTGCTTGGGAAGAGCAAATGAATTTGTCCTCTTTTGTCCAGAATACTTTGTTCATACTATTATTATCACATTTCTCAAATTGTCTCCTACTGGGAATTTTCTGTTGAATTCCCTTGTTAGTTTGTGAGCTCCTTTACCTTATATCTGTTTTATGCATTTTAACATCAGACCTAACATCTGGCATATGGTAAGGGTTCAATAGTGTTGTATGAATAAATGTAGTTTTGTATGACGTGATTCACTTTCATCTGACTAAAAACTACCTTAGTTTTTACTTTATTATTTTATGATAATCAAATTGCAAACAAATCAATAAATTATATAGTACAAAACGGCTTATATTGTGAAAAGCAGAAGTCACCTATCCCCATCCAGTTTTGTCCTATAGAGAAAACTACTCTTAACTTCCTTTTTGCTGCATTTTCTGATATTTGCTTCCATACCTCTAAATAATAATTTTATATTGATGTTTGATGATATTTCCATTTTAGACACCATCTGTTGGCTTCTTGGTATAGTACTTGAGGACTTAACTCCCTTTACTGACTCCTACTGCCTCCCACCTCCACTCCTATCATCTTTTCATTATGATTATATTGCTATTTTTGGTTAAATCCTAGAATTAGTGTGTACATTCCTATGACTAGATATCTATTGTTCACTACTAAGCCAAGTAATATACTATGATTATATTTCATACAGTTTTTTTTCTAAAGCTAAAGATTGCATTAAAAATTGTTTTCTTTATGCTTATGGCTGTTATGTTCCAATGCTCACAAAGGCTTGTCACTTGCCTATAATAATTTTTCCAAATGTTCACAGTTCCACATGGTACATGGGTTTCTTTTTCCCTGGGTACCCCACTCCTTAGCCCTCCAAGCTTCTATCCTAGTGTGGATTGTTCTCTAGATAATATGCAGCTATGTCCTGGACTTACTTTTCTGCCTCTGTGTTGAATTTCCTTTCTCCTGGATTCTAAATCTGTATCTTCTGTGATATAGTAAAGCCAGTAGTGATACTGAATAGCATTTGTTATGTGCCAGGCACTGTTAACATTCATGAACTCACTGAATCCTAATATACTCATGAAGTTAGGTACTATCACCTCCATTTTACTGATGATAAAATTGAGGTGCACAGAGGTTAAATAATTTTCTCAGTGGCCCACAGCTGGAAAGTGAAAGGATTCAAACCTAGGATTCTGATTCCAGGATCTATGCCTTAATCAATTTAATATACTGCCTCTTGTTCTCAAAATGTGTCTTCAGTATACATGAAAGGGCATTTAGGAGGGAAACTTTTGAGTCTTTGCATGTCAGAAAATATAATGTATGCTCATGATTGACACATTAGCTAGATATAGAAGTCTAAGTTGAAAATCATTTCAACTCAGAATTTTGAAGGTATCGTCTTTTATTTTTTATTATTTAAAAACCTTTTTTAAAAATTTATTTTGAGAGAGAGGTAGAGAGTAAGCAGGGGAGGGGCAGAGAGAGAGGGAAACAGAATGCCAAGGCAGGCTCTGTACAGAGCCCAATGCCGGGCTTGAACTCATGAACTGAACGGTGAGATCATGACCTGAGTTGAAATCACGAGTTGGACTCTTAACTGATTGAGCCACCTAGGCACCTCTGAAGGCATTGTCTTTTAGCATCAGTGTTACTTTTGAGAAATAAAATGCCATTTGCCTCCCTGTGTTTTGATATGTTTATAAATAACCTCTGTAAACTCAGGAAATCCTGTTTAGCTCTAGTATTTTAAACTCTGATGATACGCTTTCATTCATTCATTTTGCTGGGTAAATGGTAGCCCTTTCAGTCTATAAATTTCTGTTTTTAGCACTCAGAAATTTCCCTTTATTGCTTCTGTGCTAATTTCCTTCCTGTTCTTTTTGTTTGTTTCTTTATAAAAATCCTATTAGTCTGTGTCCTTAGAGGTCCCTTTTCTCATTTGTTTCTGGTCTCTTTCATGTTTGGAGTTTCATTCAAATATATGGTGATCCTTGGATTCCCAGTCATGCTTAAGAGTGAGACCAGATGAAAGTTTATTGGAAGTTTGAGAATGATGGTGGTGATGATTTGAATGTGTGCTGTAGGGAGCTAAGGGGTGCAGCTTGTCAATTCTCAGGATTCATTCTAAGGTGATCAGATGGTAAGCATGTCTGCTCACTGAGGTAGATACCTCCCCAAGTTGTTCTGGGGAAGTATTTTAAGAACATTCTAGGGTTTTATGTGTGTGCATGTGCATATGCATGTGTATGCGTGTGTGTGTGTGTTCTGCCTGTTTAGGCTTCTAACATTAGGGAAAGTAGGCCAGGAAGGGAGCTGGGATTTCCACTGCTGAGTAGCATTTGCCCACCTTCAATTTCCACCATACATAGGCCCCTATTGGGTCAGTTTCTCCTGAGCAAATCTTTGTCCTCCTTCCAGTTTGTGTGAGGAGAAACCCTTGCCAAGTTGTATGGGATGAAGGAAGGTACCCAGTTATATGGGTCTAAGTGCTCTGATTTCTAGATTTTTGACTAATGCTTTCCTCATTTCTACCTTGTCTCATTGCATCTCCCATGATACTTGGTGCTTCTAAATCCTATGCTTTTTCAGGCTTCTATGGAAATTGTCTTTACATCTGTATCCTTCAGGCCCTTGGGTTGCAGCTTCCTCTGCTCTTCTGTCATTCATAAGTTATTTGTTCATCCACCTTTTACCTTCTAGATATGTGTTGATATTTCTTTATTTCCTTTTACATTCTCATTTTTTCCTGTAATTTTTAAATCTCTCTCTCTTTTTTTTTAATTTGGGGAGGAAGCAACATATTTAATTTGCCATATTTCCTAAGTTTATTCCACATCGTCCATTAAAAAAAATTGAAGTATTGTTGACATACAATGTTACACTGGTTTCAGGTATAGAACATAGTGATTCAACAAGTCTGTACATTATGCTATGCTTACCACACATCAGATATGTGTGTGTGTGTGTGTGTGTGTGTGTGTGTGTGTGTGTGTGTCTGTTTTAAAGCTCTATGCCCAATATGGGCCTCGAACTCATGACCCTGAGATCATGAGTCACATGCTCTACCAACACATCATATATCTTTAACTGATGCCTTGGCTAGCAAAATCACCGGACACAGCTGCTGGTCTGGATCACACCAAAGAGGCCTTCTTTCTAAACTATCTGCTTTCAGCCATAATCACCTTGATCTCACCATTCTTATTTTCCATGTCCCTGAAGCGAAGCAAAGTATTTAAGAAGATAGAGACTATGGATAAGGCTGTTGGTGCCTAAGATCTTTCATTAAGGTGAAAGAGTATGGTAGATGAATTTGTGACTCACACCACAAAGTAATAATAAAAACAGCATATGCTCTGACAGAAAGAAAATTTTCCTACCAAAATAATATATAAGTATAAAGATGAAATGTACCCTGATGTTTTTTCACTCATTATTTCAGTGATGGTAAGTTTTTAAAAACATAATTACTGCTATTTTATAAAAATTTAACTATGATACCTTTTATAGTATGCTGCTTTTCCCCACATTGCTAGATTCAATTATTAACTTTATATCCATTTTTAGATCTGCTTTTTCTGTCCAGTGCTCGATTTTCTTATGCATGAAAGTACTTTTATTTTGTTTAGTTTTTTTTAATTTATTTTTTTAAGTAATCTCTACACCCCAGCATGAGGCTCAAACTCACAACTTCAAGATCAAGAGTGTCATGCTCTACTGACTGAGCCAGCTAGGCACCCCTGAAAGTACTTTTCAATGAAATCTTAAAAAAATTCTGACCCTCAAAATTTGTTTTTTATTAAACATTTATATAGTATTTTAATGTTAAATTCTCATTAGAATTTTAATTCTATTTAGAGACTACAACTCTTTAGGAGATTAGAAAAAGAGGGCATGAAAGAGAGAGCAATGCTTTTTTTAAAGTGTTGGTTAATGAGATCCAGGGAGAAAGATGAAAGAAATGGGTTTCCTTTTGTGTTTGCAGGAGGATAAGGGGAAAAAAGGAAGAACAGACTTAATTGGGTAGTTTTTTTCTTACTCAAGATTTTGTTTTCATGGGTTAGGAAAATTTGGGACTTGAAGTCTTAGTCAATTTCATAGCAGAGGTATATATTCACATTGAATTGAGAGGAAAGGTCTTTTGAGGTTAGTAAGAAGCATCAAGAGGGAGCTGAGACAGCAGCTTTTACCCTAGGCTATTTGAAAACTCAAGAGCAGAGCTAAGAATAGATGTTTGTAATGGCCTGTCCAGTTTTCAGACCACAGACACATGCTCCCTGGTCCCCATGGCTGCTTAGAGTATCACTTTAGAATATGCAGTGGTTGGATATATTGGAAGAGACTGAGTCACTTGCCTATCCAGGCTCAATTTTTCTTTTACTGCCCTGGTTGGTTATTAGATTGAAAGCAAAGCTGAGGCAAGGACCAAGAGCAAGGCTTCTGGATCAAGGATGTGTATTGAGAATTGAGCACATGCTGAATCATCTCTCATATGCTTTAAACTCATACAAAAATATTGGGTGCATACTTATAAAAATTAAGAAAAAAAGACATAAATTTCAAATGCTGAGAAAGGGAAATCTCTGGAGACTTTAAGTAGAACTGCTTAAAAAAATTGACAAACACCTACGTGGATAGGCAGAAGCTGAAGTTTAGGAACATAAAATGCTGTTCTTAAGCTGAGTTTTCCTAACAGGGTCTGAGTGTTGTGCACTACACCATCAACGCTGAAGACTTCATGAAACTATAATGGGTTTACACAGAAGATAACCTCCCTGAGTACCTGATAAGGTCAATAGAATGAAAAGCATGCAATAAATTTAGCAGGCTTAGGAATCTATATTTCCCAAAGCAGGGATTATTAAATAATCTGAACAAAATTAAACAAATACTTATAATGTCCTTTAAAAGATAAATAATGGAATAGGAACATAAAAATGTATAGGTGATAATAAAATAAGTGACCATGAAAAAGCAGGTGTATTGAAATTAACATTAAGATTCTTAGACGGTAGTAAAATAGTTCTAGAAAAACCAGAGGGAAAACACATACATTGCATAGAAGACTGGAAACAGATGAGGAGAGAATGATGAACCAGGAGAACACAACACAAAGATGTAGAAATGGAAAGTATGAGATAGTGAGGGGACATAGAAGATTCCCAAAGTCCAACGCACATGCGCTACAAATTGAGAAAGAAGAAAATACAAAGAATGGTGTCAAAACAAAATATGAAGAGATAATGGTTGACAATTCCCTAGAATGAACGTAAGAGTATTCAGATTAGAAATGCCTTTTAAGTACTGAGCAAGATAAACAATGACCAGGGGAAAATAAAGGAGCAATTTTTGGGAGTGGACACCAGAAACAAAATTTTTACTCATATTTATTGTATCTCATCTCTTTCTATTATATGCGTTATACTGTTCACAATATACAAAGCAGTAGTATACACACATAAATATTTTTTTGCTGATTGTGGTGCACAGTCAGTAAATTTTGGGACTCACTGATATTTATATCTCATAAGTATAATCCTAGGATTTTTTAATAGGTAATTAAACTCAACCTAAACTGTGGGAACTTGATGTATCCTGAACCTCTATGTCCTGAAACTAGACCATAGAGTTCTTCATATTAAAGCTGACTGATAAATCAGCACAGTGTAGAGTGAGGGATCCTGTCAGACTAAAAAGATAGAATAATGATTATTTTGCAATCAGTACTGGGCATGATGTTGGACTGGTGTATGAGTGGCAATTGGATGGTTCAATTATGGAAGCCCAGATGGTCAGCGAAAAACTGACCCAAAGTGTCTAGAGCAATACTTGTAGCATAATAACTAAGAAAACAATTACATTAAAAAGTGTTGTCACTGATTTTGTTGCATTCCCAAGGATTTAGGAAGCCTAATTTTCCTTGAGAGGGCAAGTATTCAAAGAGGAAGGGTAATCCTGAAAGTGAATGCCGTGATTAGTAGAAAAGAAGGAAGCTCAAGGAAAACCAAGCCTAATAGTGGTCAGTGACAATGCACAATGCAAGAGGCATGGAAATAATAGTACATCAGCAGGTTAGGGATACCTGCCATGATCAGGAATACAAGCCTATGCTAAGGTAATTTAACTCTGGGGAAAATTTAACTCATAGAACCTTTGCATCCAGATAGCAAGATCTGGGAAAATCCCTAAGAAGTTGCAAATAGGGATTACAAATGGAAAGCAAACACTCAAAGACCAGGAATATGAATCTCCTACCATTAGAAGCAAGTACACTATGGGGCACCTGGGTGGCTCAGTCAGTAAAACGTCTGACTTGGGCTCAGGTCATAACCTCACTGCTGGTGAGTTTGAGCCCCACATCGGGCTCTGTGCTGACAGCTCAGAGCCTGGAGCCTGGTTTGATTCTGTCTCCCTCTCTCTACCCCTCCCCTGCTCTCTCTCTCAAATATAAAATAAAACATTAAAAAAAAATTAAAAAAAGAAGCAAGTACACTATGACACATTTTTCTTGAGGTAGGATTGGTGTTTAGGTGAGACCACAGTAGTTTTATACAATTGGTTATAAGGCACACAGTTCATAAACTTTTCTCAAAGACAAATTTGCTCTGAGTTCTATACATGGAAAGATCTTACTTTCCATTCATTTTCTCACTCAAATCAATCTAATTGCTGTCCTTACCATTCTACTAAAAATGCTTATTATAATTTACTGATAATTTTAGGTTGGCAAAGTGAATGCACACTGTTTAATCAGCATCATTTCACAAAGTTGAGCTTATTCTTTCTTTCAACAAGATAGTTTATTCCATAGGCTGCTGTTCTGGGCACTCTCATGGATTTTTTTCCTACCTCTTAAGCCACTCCTCCTCAGGCCTCCTCTTCTATCACATTTCGAAATATTAGATTTTGGTTTTATCTTGGACCCTCTTCTGACCCCTCAGTCTAGATGAGATCATTGAACACCACCAATCTGCAAATAACTCCTAGATTTATATGTTCAGTCAAGATCTCTCATCTTTGTTCCAGGACTGCTCAACTCCCCACATGCTGTCTCCATGGGACTGCCTCACAGGCATTGCAAATATGTTAAAAACTGCACTCCTCAAACCCCATTTCCCCTGAAATATCACACCCTGGATTTCCTGATCTGACCCTTGGTTAACTTGTTAGCTCTGTTCTGCTGGTGACTTGATCAGAGCAAAATGTTAACCATATTTTTATGCAGAATTGCTTATGATAAATGACCTTGGCTTTCTAAACTGAATCTTGACTAAGAGCATTGCCATATACCTCATGTGAACATCATAGCTTTGGGCTTTCCTGAATATGGTGACTCTTGTAATTGGACATGTTCCTTGCAGAAATATGACACTGATTGCCTGGGCTAAATGACTTGCTGAAGGACTAGACTGAAATCACATATGATCCTGAGGCTCTCTAAGGCTGCTAGGTGCAGTTTTAATATCATTAATTTCTCAGGGCTGTGGGTAGAACAAAGTTATTGATTATGAGACATGTACTTCTTCAGTGGATTTGATACCTAATTAGAATTAATTACTTAATGTTAATTAATGTAAAACAGATGTATGGACCTAATTTATCACAGCTCAATTTTTAAAGAGTCGTCCCTGAGATAGGAGTGGAAGGCTGATGTGTTGGTGTGGAACCCAATTGGGTTCTGACCATGACACTGAATTGGTCTGCTGCCACTGATTTGGAGCAGAATAAGTCATTTCATTCTCCATCTTCCAAGCAACCACCGTGGCTGACCCTTCCTCTGGATGGTCTTATCACTTAATCATTTGAAAGATGATCAAGCACTTCTGAGACACTGTAAAAATAAGGTGAAAGTAGAAATATCAGTGTAGGTTAACGAGTGGGGAAAGATGATGAAAAATGCTCCTATAACCCAGTGTCTTAGGAAGAAAGAAACCACCACAATTTTGCAGCACACTTTATAGGGGAGAGAAAACTAAATTCTCAAGTGTGTGTGAAACCAGTTACAGTGACTTAGAGGAGAGTCATTATTTCAAGAAAATCACATTATTCCTCCCCCTCTCCTCTTCTACAGATTTTAGAGGTAGGAGGGACAATTTCCTGATCTTTTGTAGGATACAAGAAAAAAAAAAAAAGGAAATTATTTCAGTCATGCATTACACTGTTCCTGTAGGCTTCTCTAGCTTAGAAACCTGTTGCCTTCATTCTTAATGCACAATAAGCTAAAGTACCCATTTTGGTTGTATCTGTTGAGTCAATTTATGGATTATATAGAAAAGTCTGTTCCAGTATCTAGAAGAAATGTTTTGCTTGAGTTTATTTACAAATAACTAATATAATAGCAAAATGTATTATATAATTTGATTATCCATTTCAGTTTTTAGATGTAGTCCAAACAACTTTTAGTCCTTTTGGAAAATAGCAAACCAATTGTTAGAGGACAAATATGAGACACCACTGAGAATGCATTTGCTGATAAAATATGAACAATTAATCTTACACCAAATTTAGAAGCCAGACTTATTATAATCCCTTTGATCAAAGGCAGAATATTTAGGCAACAACAATAATTGCAGCAAGAATAAAAACATGACAATTCCAAAACAATCAAAGAGTAGTTTCAATAACTTTAAGTTTACACGTTTGTAATAAGACTTGTAAATAACACAGAATGCAAACTGTAAGCTTCTTGTTAATGACAATACATAAAATCTAATTATCAAAGATTTCAAATGAAATTTCATTTCATAAATACATTAAAAAGTCTATCATAAATAGAGCGATGAATCCTTCAATTCTTGCAGGATAAAGAGGACTCACTGGGTAAAATTATTTGTGTGGAAACACATTTAATTTCTTGGTTACCTGCAGTACGATGTCAGTAAAGTAGAAGCATATGTAAACCGCTTGACTTATTTCAGTGTGCCAGGCTCTGCTCTCCGTGTTGATGAGCTGCAATAAAGCCCGGAGTTTCCATGCTGGGATTCGATAGCCCACATTCCGATGTTTCTTCAACTTAAAAAAAAATGGTGAATCTGATGATGCACATGTCTTAGTCCATTAGGGCTACTCTACCAAAATTTTATGGACAAGGTGGTTTATGAACAAGAGAAATTTATTTCTCATAGTTCTGGAGGCTGAGAAGTCTAAGATTAAGGTATTGGCAGATTTAGTGTCTGGTGAGAGCCTGCTCCTTGGTTCATAGATTGTTATTTTATGTATGTATGTATGTATGTATGTATGTATGTATGTATGTATGTCCTCATACAGCAGAAGGGGGAAGGAAGCTTTCTAGGGCATCTTTTAAAAGGGCACTAATCCCATTCATGAGTGTTCTACTCTCATGATCTAACACCTCCCAAAGCCCCACCTCCAAAGGCCATCACATTAGAGATTAGTGGTTTCAGTACATGAATTTGGGAGTACATATTTGGTTTAAAGCAGCACATACTCTTACAGAAGATGAGAAAGTCATGTATCACCTGTGCACCTCTATTTAGCCACAGTTTGAATGATTTAAGTACAGTTCAGAAAGAACAAAGGTGAAGTGTATTAAAATTCAACCAACATTTTTGATAATTGACTTGCGGTCACCACTGTGGTGGGCATTGGTGTGCTGAAATGAAATTCCCCAGTCTCTGAGAGGTTTATAATATAGATGGGGAAATAAAGCATCCATAAAAGCACCTTTTGCAGGAGACTGGGAATTACGTTATATTTTTATACACACATATCTTTCTTAGAAAACATAGGTTAGTTAACTGGAGTTCTTTTCTCTCTGCACTGTATAATTAAGTCTTTGTTGCATATGACCTTGACCTGGGATTGTTTCTTGACGTTTTACTTTGACCTCCATCATTAGTTCCTTGCAGGATTTGTGTTTATGTATCCAATCATTTCTCCTTCCCTTCTCCCCACACAGAATAGATGCTCAGTCAATACTTGTCACTTGTTTGATTGTATGCTTGATGGAGGTGAGCCTTAAGTTGGGCACAAAAGAAGCTGGTAGGAAGAGGTGAGAATCTGACAGGTAGTTGAGAGTGCTGATATTGGCAGAGAACATAATGGTAGACTGAGAAGTCATAGGGAGGTATCTGATAGAAAGGAGTAGAATGTGTTATGAAACAGTAAGAGATATGGCCATCTAACCAGCTGGCAGTCTTGAAGCCGGGGCTATGAAGTCTTGTTATTACTGACTTTAGGAACATGGTATTTTAGGAACATTAACTTGACATTGGTGTGCTAAAGGGACTTAGGTAGTGTTGCTAGTTGGACATGTCCCATTCATTCATGTGAATTTATCATTCTTTCGAAATTAGTGAGATAAAGCTGGATTTGAAGTATTAATTCATCATGATGTTATATATATATATATATATATATATATATATATATATATATATATATATATATATTTTATCTCAGGTTGTGTTGACTGATTTCTCACCTCCATTTATAGTAATGGAATCTAATTGAAGGGCTTTTAAGTAAGCAACTCTGCCACACTGATGTGGGTGATTTTTTTGTGAAATTCTGATGACTCTTTTTTCCTTTTATCTAGTCTGAATGGCGTTTACATTTGGAAGAATCAAGACATGAAATCCTTCTAGCCTCTTCAAACATAAAAGTGGCCGTGAATATGTTATTTGTCTTCTTAAGCCATATTTTTCTCTACAGCCTTGAACCTAGGTGAGGAGACTTAGAAGAGAGTGTTTAATCAATGACTTTACTTTTCTTTTATTTAGTCATTTGAAAGAGTACTTGGCATTTAAGGGAAATATTTTTCTTTGAAAAAATAGGTAAGAAAGAGGAAAAACTCAAGCAGTACGCCGTGGAAATGTCTAAACAAAAGATGCTTTGCATAAGGAAATAAGTTGTAGGAATAGATACTCTGAAAAGAATATAAATGTATCTTTTCTTACTTGAAAGGGTACAGCTAAAATGTAGTATGAGTTGCATATGTTTGCATAACACCACCCAGTGTTTCTGTATACATTTTTTTTACAGGGTCTGATAAGAAACTTTCCTTGTTAAATGTGTATGTAGCTCCTGAAATAAATGCAATTTATGTAGATGCCTTTGAATGTTTTCCCTCTGATCCTTTATTTTTCACTTCAGCCCATTCTTCCTGCTTCAGCTTTCTCTGGCAGCCTCACAGCCTAAAGAAAAACATTCTCGGGTTTCCAGGGAGAAATTCAGCATTTCTGTGAGCTGACTCCACCCTCTATCTTGGCCACTTGCTTTAAATCCACTGTTTTGTCCACCACTTGATCCCAGCAATTAGCATGGCTTGTGGCATGGGATTGGCATTCAGTTAACATTTACTAAATGAAAATGATTAAAGGTCCTTAGATTTGCCCCAACTGGTAAACTTTTGCTCTTCAAAGTAAATGACTCTATAATTTCTTATCCATCTCTATCACATTTCTTCTTCCCTCTTATTTTAGTTTCAACTTTTCAGTTTTGGTGTCTAACCTTTCATTTCCACTGGAGATTCTCAGGCTGTTCACTGTGTTCTTTATTCCTTCTATGTTCAGTTCTTTCCATATTGAACCCCTAAAGCTTCATCAAGTTGGGTCATATCTAAATCTGTTTTCTAAAATCTTACCCTGACTACCCTCTACCCTTTCATCTCTGATCTAATTAATTTTTAAGAATTGAAGTAAAATTGACATATATTAGTTTCAAGTGTGCAGCATAATGGTTCGATCTTTATATTTATTTCACCTAGCTAACCTTTACCACCATGGCTATTATCTAGAATGGGGAGAGGGAGAAGGAAAAGCGATTGATGGATGGTGGTTAAACATTGTTCCGGTGACAACACACATTTGCTCTCTCCCTTTGAAAGTTGTTGTGTTTCAAATATATTGTGTATGATGATGGTTGATTCTTCCCTAAATTAAACTTGCTGCCTCTGTTGGTTCTTTCCACTCATATATACGCAGTTTTTCTTTGCAGCCATCCACCAACAGCATTCTATTTCTGTGACTTATATACTGTTTTCTTTCTTATAACTATAGAATATCATTTTTTGGGAGAGTGAGCCAAGACACAATGGTCTGCTGAGATGGGGAAGACCCAGTCTTTTTGCAATTCCTCGAAGAAACTTATGGCAAAGTCAGGGAAATATGATCGTCTCAAGAATACCAGGGACTTGCTGAATGACTCTGGGGAATTCAGCAGCTATCCCCTTCTGGGGAAAAGCGACTGAGACACAAATTTCCTGCACGTGAACTTATTCTCATGTCTAAGGACTGGAGTCTGGTTGATACACAACCCTGTGCAGAGAAAGCATCTATGTTCCATTGAGGAAATATATTTAGTAACTACCACGTGCTCAGAGCTATACTAGTGTCTTTATAAAACATAAGTAAGTCATCTATTTCTCCAGACAACCCTGTAAGATACTTATTAGGTCCATTTTACAGAAGAGGCAAAGGTATTGTTAAGAAGGTTAAAAACATTTTGCCCAAGTTAAATAGTCTTAATGAGTCATTGGACTAGAACTTGTACCCATGTTTGTCTACACTTATGCTGTACAACAGAAACAGCAAAGCAGACAAACTCCAGGTGAGTGACTAAATGAGGGAACATACCTATGAAAGAATACAGATCTCTAGGAAACCAGTCCCCATGTGGTAGGAAAAAGATGATAGAAAATAATAGGCATAACAGCAAAACATTCAGCCAACAGTCTGTGATGCTTGTATCAGTTCTTTGGCATAAGAATATTGATAGGACCGCCTGGATGGCTCAGTCAGGTAAGCACCCGACTCTTGATTTCAGCTCAGGTCATGATCTCACAGTTCATGAGTTTGAGCCCCACATTGGGCTCTGTACTGGCAGTGTGGAGTCTGCTTTGGATTCTCTCTCTCCCTCTCTCTCTGCCCCTCCCCTGCTCATGCTCTCTCTCTCTCTCTCTCAAAATAAATAAATAAACTTAAAAAACAAAAGAATATTGATAGACTGTCTGGCAAGAACGGGAATGTTACAGGGTTTTTAGACTGGAGTTAGCTGTGGGAGCCTCAGAAATGTGTTGCTTTAAGTGTAAATGCTTTTAAACTTCTGATACTTGCTGGGAGGGCCAACATTGCTCAAGAAAATCATTAACTATTGTTTTAACAAATACGTCTCTGCCCACATTGATCTTGAAGTATACCACACAGAGATCCCTGGGAGGAGGGCAGCTGAATTGTGTATCACTGCCTTGTGTGCCTGCTTTTGAGATTTTTCACTTGGAGGTCATATTGGACACTATCTTTGTTGTTGTTAGTTTTTTCTCTGTAATCTGTAGTGTTGTCTCTTTATCAACAGTTACACAGGTCTCTTGGATTGAGTTTCACCTGCTCTGGGAGATCATGAACTTCTCATTTTAGATGCTGCACTGGATGAAAACTTCATAGCCTCTACTTATAAAGTTTAGACCTTTCAAACATGCCTTATAAATGTGTTGAAAATCTTACCAGCTTCATTTCATGTATGTAGATTTTTCTTGAGTAATTTCCCCTTTGTTCTTCCTTAATATTTAGGAAGTTTCCACACTTGTGAAAGTTCTATGCCATAGTACGAAAGAGAACCAAAGGGAGTCTTGTCCCAACTCTGATGAGCAATTTAACAGGAGACAATGCCAGCAAAATTTGGGAGAAGAGAAGCCTATGGGAAGGGCAAACTTGGGAGACAAAATCAGGGCAGCTCTGTCTGCTTTCCCCATCAAACTCTTTCAGGCATCAGTGCCTTGGGCACTGGTTTTATTTCAATAAGGAATGTGATCCCTGAGAGAGGAAGGAAAAACTAGGCTGACAGTGTGGTAACCGAAACATCTCTCTTTCTCAACATTGCCACAAAATCGTCCTCATCTGAGAGTTGGGTAAATATTCCACTCTGCATGCCAGGCAGGGCTTGGGAAGCCTCTAACAACAAGAAAATGATATTTTATCTTACTGTTCAGTGAATCAGTTGATTATATTGTTTAAAGAAAATTGCTATCTGAAAACTCTAGAATAAAGTAATAAAAGTGAAAAAAGAAAGAACCCCCAGGGAGAGCCAGTTCTTAGGGTGCGGCCTCCCTCCACCATCATTCAGTGAGTTCATCTGGTTCTTTGCTGATAACAAGAATTAGGAATTGATGCCCAGTAGGAAATAAAAAGAGCCCAGCTCTACCTGACAAAACAATCACTCTGTTCCTCTTCTGAGGTATTTCTCAAATGTTCTTGGCAAAGCAGTGCTTTTTCGTCTCTGCATAAACATTTGGGGCACACCACCTTTATTATCACAGTGGTCTACACCCGTCTTTTCTGCTAGACTTTGACCTTGTTGGCACCAGGGACAGTTTTATGCTCACTTTTGTAATAATAGGCATACGAGTGTCTGTCAAACTGAATTGTAAATATAATCCCACCATTTTCCTCCTCAAGTGGAGATCTTTTACAGAATTTCCCAATGATCATCATATGGCAAATATTCTATGCACTTCTTCCGGCCTGAAATTCACTGGCTTACAAAATATTCCATATGTGTATCTCAGGAGCCAAAAAATAATAAAACAAATTTAGATGTGCACTTCTTTTCATTGAGATGTCTTAGGATGCTTTGACATATCTGTATCTTATGAAGAGTCTAGACTAAAACTCTTTGTTCAGTATGTACCAAAGGAACATTATTTTCCCAGATTCCACTTATTTCGTCTGAAGTTTATCAGAACATGCTCCTGATTCCGAGGCCTACTCCAAACTAGAAAGAAGGACACCAAGTTGCATTCCAGGGTCATACTAATTTGGTATAGAGATAGCAGGAGGCTCCATCTCCAGTTTTGCTAACTGTCCTCCTCATCCTCCATTTTTCTGCTTCTGTCCTCCCCAAGGTGGATGGGTCTGTGCTGCAAACCATCTCCTTCTTTGCCCCCTTTCTATTGCTTCTCTTCTGTTTATCTGGGGAAACTTTGAACAGAGAAGAGGGAATGAGTTGATGCCACCCTTCTTCACAGAGAAGGATGAGTATGCATGCCTCGGGGGCAGCCCAAGGAGCCGGGAGACCTGCATTTAGAAAATGTGCCACTGAAAAAGGAACTTCTGTAGAAACTTTTATCTCCCCTTAACAAATAAAGCATTTTTGGAAGATGAGAGTTAAATGGGAAAACAGTAAATTTGTCTGTCTTCGCTCGTGGGGAGACCTGAAGTCAGGTGTGTTTTGCAAGAAAATTTCAACATGTTCTATCAGTTTAAAATCTGTGTAAATTGCCAGCAGTTCTCCTGACAGCCGCCTTTCCCAGAAAGTGCCCATGGAATGTCCTCTTTAAACCGCTGAGGAATAGAAGGTTAATTTTCAATTCTCTGTCAACTGAAACTTGTCAATTAAAATTTCATGTTCTTTTCTCTTTAAGACTTTTGAAGAATGGAGTAGAGGAGCTTGTCTAGAGATAATATAACTACTACCTGGCTTGAAGCTTTTGTACCTGAGATGCTATAAATGTTCATTTCCTATCAGTTGCAACCTGCAAGAAAATCCACAGCTTTCCTGCTTTCCTTGCATCAGTCTTTCATGTGGCGTCTTCTTAATCCTATCCTTTGTCCCTATCTTCACTACGCTCCTCAACATCTTGATCTGGGGGAAATCAAACTAAAACTAAGGGGAGCTTTGCAGATGAAAGAAAGGTTGAAGTCCCATGGAACAGAGTTACTTTTTATCTGTTTGTTCTCAGGGTACCATTTCAGTATATAGATGTACTTACTATATAATTGCTCTTGTGCATACTCCTCCAAAGAATGTCATTGACATCTCCTTTAGAATGAGGATTATGAAAGTATTCGGTGTCAATACCATTTCTCTGGTAACAGTTATGCTTTAAGATACACGGTATAGCAAACCCGGTTGATGTCCTGTATGTATATCCCCTTGGCACTCCCCATTCCTGTGCCTGCCAGTGGCTTCTAAATGCAAGGCTTCTTAATGACACGATGATGGGGGTGGGGTGGGCGGTGGGATGCCAGCAGAGCTCTAACCAATGAGGAAAGAAAGTTTTCTTCATCCACCCCCCCTCCCCCCCTGTAAGACAGCTCTGGGGCATGTTCTATTTTATATCCTAGATGGTCCCAGCAGGAGGAAGCCCTGGTCTCACAGTGATACCCTGCTCATTACCACACCTTGCATTGGCTTCTTTTTCTTTCCTGTCTCCCTTCCCCACTCTCCTTCTGGTGCTTCTGCAATCACCTCCCAAATAAACTACTCATCTTAGGCTCAGCATCTGCTTTTGGGCAATCCAAACTCAGCTACAAGCAGAGATAATACATTTTATTCTTCGAAAACGAAAATGTATGGTGTCATTGATAGTGGTAGAAAAATCTGTGTATAATTTAGAAAATTAGAAAGTTATCTTGAAAATAGACCGGGGCCTATGCTCTAAGATTTCTGCTTTATAATCTTAGCACAATCTTGTTCAGTCACTCATTTAAAATTTTTTTCTTGAGCTTTGATATAAAAGATATTAATGCAAATTGCTGTGGGGATATCAATAAATGTAATATCTTTTCCTATTCATAAGAATATTAGGTTGTACATTTGAAGAGATTAGGGGAAACATAAAAAGATAAAAGATAATAGATAATATGCAGAATGTCAAGCAGTAAATGTTAAAATGTAACACAAAAATCGAGATAATATATACTGTAGGAATTCAGAGAGACCTATGCATGGGCTAAAGGAAGTTTTACAGGCACAGAGTGTAGAAAGCATGTGTGTGTGGCATTCTGGGTCTGGCTGAAGTGGAAGATTCTTTTAGGGAAGTGCTAAAGTTAAAAATATGTAGGTACCATGGCGGGGAGGGAAGGGGAAAAATAGTTACAAACAGAGAGGGAGGGAGGCAAACCATAAGACACTCTTAAATACAGAGAATAAACTGAGGGTTGATGGAGCAGGGGGAGAAAGGAAAATAGGTGATGGGCATTGAGGAGGGTACCTGTTGGGATGGGCACTGGGTGTTGTATGGAAGCAATGAATCACGGGGATTTAGCCTCAAAACCAAGAACACACTGTATACATGATACGTTAGCCAACTTGACAATAAATTATATTAAAAAAATGTAGGTACAGGGGTGCCTGGGTGGCTCAGCTGGCTGAGTGTCTGACTCTTGGTTTCAGCTCAGGCCATGATCTCATGGTTCGTGTGTTCGAACCCCATGTCAGGCTCTGCACTGACAATGTGGAGCCTGCTAGGGATTCTCTCTCTGTCTCTCTGCCCCTCCCCACTCTAAATAAATGCATAAATAAATAAATAAATAAATAAATAAATAAATAAATAAATACTTTAAAAATAAAATGCTTCTTCTCTTTAAAAACAAAATATTTAGGTACGTTGTCCCAGTTAAGAAGAACCTGAATGTGTCTAAGGAGTTTGGAAAGTGAATACAGTTTTTCTATTTCTTTTTTTAAGTTTATTTTATTTATTTTGAGAGAGAGAGAGAGAGAGAGAGTGAATGAATCCCAAGCAGGCTCCACACTGTCAAGACTGAGTCCAATGTGGGGCTCAATCCCATGAACAGTGAGATCATGACCTGAGCTGAAACCAAGAGTCAGACGCTTAACCAACTGAGCCACCCAGGCACCCCATCTTTTTTTTAATAAAGTACTATCATTTATTCACTTTCTCATCTGTTCACTAAACACATACTAAACTGCTCTATTTAAAGACATACACTTGGTTTTGTTACTTGAAGACAGAGAGGAGAAAAGGATGACTCAGATGATTAAGAAGGTAGGAAATTTAAGAGAGAACTGAGTTTAATTTTAGACAAATTCTGCATTTATTTAGTTATTCACTAACTTTTTCAGCAACATTTAAGGCAGGCCACCCTGAACCCAATATACCAGTCCTGTGTGGTTTTTACAACATGAGAGATCTTCACAAATTTCTCTCATTCTCTGATTCTATCCATTCTCTCAGTTACTTTTTGAAAACCTAATTGGCACCAAATTTTAAGAGATTTTTCAAAGCATTACAGTAATGGCCAGTAGCCAGATTAGGATGTGGGATCAAGAAGGCTCCAGCCAAAGTAAGTTCACCCTAAGCTTGGCCCCAGACCTCTTCTCTTCAAGGGCAGGTGGCCTTTTCATCCTTCTCAACTCATTGAAGTCCACAGGGTTTCTGGCTTGGATCAACTCTGCAGGTCCCAAGAGTGATGAAAAAAATGGGCTCCGGGTGCCAGTCAAGAGCACCTTGTCAGGTGCATTGATTTTATGAAACCTTTGATGTCTGTTTTGGTCCTGGAGATCTGGGGAAATATGATCTATAGAGTTGATGTTTCCACACTTTATGGCATGTTAAGAGCTATTATGAGGCTTTCAGTTACAGTTGCACCAATGCCGGAGGGTAGGTTTCTCTCTTGCCTCCTCCAGTCTCTCTCATAATTTTGGTGTGTGAATGGTTGGTGGTGTTTGTAGTGTTATATTGCACATCAACTGACAACAGCCAGAAGGCTTCTGAATCCACATTTAATTTATTCACAGCACTGTGTGCAACCAGATGATGATGGCAAGTTAATGGGCTTTGCCTTAATGAAATAACTGCCTCCCAGGTTTGGAGGTTTATGCTAGTTTTATTTGTCAGCATTACCTAAGTGGATACAAGAAGAAATTGTAGCTTTATGCTGACATATTATCAGGTCCATTTGCAGAGAAAGACAGATGTTATGGCCTCCTGCTGCTGCTCTGTTCTTTGAGCCGTGTCAAGTTTTATCTCCCTTCATTCTTGACAATTAAATGCTACAGCCCTTGGGGCTCACCTATGTGGCTTAGATGAAGAGGCTTTTCAAGTTGCATATTCCATGGAGTTGCATCTTAATTCCAATATGCTGTTATCGAGCAAGGCCTATAAGTGTACTGGCTCTGTCTCTCTCTCCCTTTTCCCTTTCCTGCCTCCTTCCCTGTCTTTTAATTCATCAGCATTTAGAATCCCAGAAATAATATGACATAAAAACCAGTGCCTCCCAAAGAATGGGAAATTGACAAGATGCTTGGCCTTAGTTTTATATGTACATATTTTGGCTTTGTTCTTTTTCTCTCAAATTCTTTTTTCTTCAATTACTACTGAGTCTTTAACCCCGGCTAAGGACTATGCCTTTCCCAGTCTGCCTTTCTGGTAACTCATTAATGCTTAGCAATGAGAAGAAAAGGGCAACGGCTCTATTAACACAACCAAATTGATTTATAATCAGACATGAACCAGGAACTGGGTGAGAGTTTTACAAGCACTAAAGGTTAATAGAACCATTCTCTAGCCCATTTTCCAAACCAACCTTCTTGAGGTTTTCTGACCTCCACCCCCAGATATACAGCCATTGCATAAGAGACTTTGGCAAGGGTGGCATGTAGGTGGAAGTTATTTATGAACATTAATAGCTTTTTCAACTATTGTACAATTATCAGAGAACCCCTACATGTAGCCCTAGCTAGGTTCAGAATAAAGCAATTATATAGTTAATTTAGCATTTATCTGGAAGACTGGGTTCCAAATTAAAAAGCTTGTTCAGTTGAGACTAGCACTTATTCATTTCATGGGGATTTTTACACAGGCTCTGTTTGCCAGTATGAAACACTCATATGAAACTCTTTTTTGGAGTTGACTAGTTGAGTCAGATCACAGTCCAATCAATTTCAGAATGAACAGCCAGCTGGATAGAAGCCATACTTTCCATTACTGGTTAATTGCTTTGGTATGAATGTGAATGGCTAATCCATCCTCCAAAGCCAAGAAGACTTTAAAATAGTTTGTATGTGGTAATTCACTGGTAGGAAGGAATCAAACAACAGCACCCCCCTCAACCACCCCTTGTATGCTAGTCTCTGATTGTTCTGAAGAATAGTTTCATCTTCCTCCCTCTCCCCACAAATACAGTTTCCCTTGCATTTTAGTGTTTGGAGATTTTATCTCATTGATCTTTTTCTCAAAAATGACTCTGCCACAGTTTCACAGAGGAACTCAACGAAGCCTCTCTCCTTGGAATCCGAGCCTTGCTTCCTAGTGAGAATCGGTGGCAATATTGCCATATTCCCACTGACAGAGGTTTAAAGATTTTACTAATCCTTTACCTGCTGGATGACTCATTTGCTGAAATTCTGTCATGCACCTGAGGTGTGATATTAGTTTTCCTTTGACCCACTGGATAAAATGTGGCATAATAAGGACACCTCAATCAGCATGATTTCTGTATTTGGAGCCAGGATGATCTGATTTATGTGCCCTTCCTTAATAAGAGACCCTGAAACACTGGATATAAATAAATTGGTACTTGAAAATAGTCTGTCACCAGGAATTATGCCCCACAATGCAATAAACCAGCCTTGTTATGAATTCAGTTGGCAGGATCCTAGCATCACAAATCAAAATTGACCCTACCCTTGTCAGCTGTGCTCAGCGCATTAATATAAAGAAATGGGTTTCTCTTCAGGGCCATGGACTTAGATTCCTTTCCCATCCAAGGAGAGTGTTTTCTGGAGCTGTGTCTAGGAAAACCATGTTACAGATTCACATGTTGTTCCTAGCTGTCTCTGTGACAAAAGATTATTGGGGAAGCTCATTCTCTTCCTTTCACTTCAAGAATACGACCCAGGGGCTCCTGGGTGGCTCAGTCAATTGAGCGTCTGACTTTGGCTCAGGTCGTGATCTCACGGTTCATGAGTTTGAGCCCCTCATCGGGCTCTGTGCTGACAGCTCAGATCCTGGAGCCTGCTTCAGATTCTGTGTCTCCCTCTCTCTCTGCCCCTCGCCCACTTGCATTCTGTCTGTCTGTCTCTCTCAAAAATAAACATTGAAAAAAAATTTTTAAAAAGAATATGACCCAATTATTACTTCTCTCTCTCCCATTTTATTCTTTAAAATATAATACCCAAATAATACAAAGAGTACTCTACTAATTCTACTGCAAAAATTAATACCCATACTAATAGCAAACTCTTATATAGACCTTACTATAAGCTACCATAATCAAAAAGCCTAGCAGGTGCTAATAAAATACCTTGGGCACAGATATGCTATGAGAAATTTGTGTCTGTTTGTTCTGATGCACAGTTAATGGGCTTCAGGCTATGATGCCTACTTAAAATTGAATTGACCACTTGATTATTCATTTTTATTAATGTCGTTTTCTGCAGTTGTGAAACCAATGCTTAAAAAGTGTCCTCTTTTATTCATTCATGTAGCATTAACCTTCCAGCATGTATTGTAGCTTAACTAGTATTATAGGACCCAAGTCATTTGTTTAAGTAATGAGGACAAAATAAGAAGAGCTGGCCATATATTTCAGAAGGAGGATTTAGTTCAATTATAGGCAAACAGGCTGCTCTTGGCAGACAAAGTTGATACTACTCCCCAGGTGGAAGATGTTGGCTAATGCAATCTGAGAAGCACTGGATGAGTCCCTGTAACCTCAACTGAAACTGTGACTCCATCTGTTTCTTCTGGTACCTGAAGTGCTATCATTAGGATTTCTTTCCTTTGAATCTAACTTTGCCATCCTTGGACAGAATGGTTATAGTAATAGTACTCCTAAAAAAGCTTGAGGAGTCTTGGGGACATGTATGAAGAAAGCCTAATCAGATGGAGATACCCCTGGATATACTAGGGGACTAAAATACCAGACAAATAACCAAATGACTGTTATGTGAGAAATAATGGTTGTCATCACTGTTCACTTGGAATTAAGGCCACTGAATTCTAGGGTGAAACTTAATACTTGCCTGAAGATAAGTAATGAAACGTGAGATGAAATATGTATACAGACTAATTTACACTCGCTGTTTTTCCCATGTAAAAGAATGCCTATAATAATTTAATTAGGAAAAAAAAAAAAAAGCAGACTCCAACCTTTTACCAACAAAATAGCTCAGGAAAAGTACCAAGACAAAACAGAGTTAAAAAACAAAAACTAAAACTAAAAGTTGCAGAAGAGTATATATGGATTCTCAGACAAATTTGTTCTTTTTTAGTACAGTCACAGGCCATCCTATATACTTACACCTAAGTCTGGTATGTCTGTACTTCACCCCAGCTGCCCTGAAATACTATTTGAAAAAGCTAATAATTTTGTTTTATCAACACATCTCCAGTTTCCTTAAAGGGAAGACTCAATTCCTATTTCTTCCCTAAGACTGCTGCCCTACTCAGCGTTCCTGCAGAAGGTCAGCAGTCTTTCCAGCCTTCGTGCTGTGCTTCTCCTAATTAAAATAATAATAATATATTGAATACTTACTAAGTCTGAGGTCCTTTAATGACTGATTTTATCTATCTATCTATCTATCTATCTATCCATATATCTATCTGTCTATCTATTTAAATTACTGGACAAATGTTAATATGTGAGGATTCCCTGGATCTCCTTATCCTCATAATAAGGAGAATTCTTCTTCAGAATTTACACACACACACATGCACACACACACACATGCACACTAATAGAATCATCACAACAACTCTCTATAAGGTAGATATTACTTCCTTTACTTAACGGATTAGAAAACTGAGACATGAGACATTACATAATTTGCTCAAGGCCACGTAGCTAATAAATGGTGCAGTTAGGATCTGAACCCAGCAGTCTGACTCCTGATTCCATGGACTTAATCGCTATATATTCCACAGCTCTTTATAAGTGGCCATCATATAAGCCAAGCCATGGCCCCCATGTCTATGAATATTTCCCTTCCTACCCTTGTCCCAGTTGACTTATTCCTTTCTACTTCTTAAAAGTCATCATCACTTCTATTCAATTTAACACTAGTTACTATTGTACTGTTGTTTTTCACTGTTTATTCTCTAAATTCTTCCTGCCCAACTAGCCTGAGCAAATATCTGAAAACAGACAACGTTATATGGTTCTTCTGTGTCTCTGGAGAATCTGGTACTTGAAAAGGGACCGACATACAACTCAATGGAAACTTGAGATACTGGAAGTTTTAGAAATTAGGTTTCAATATGTAGGAGGTTGTCAATTTAGGAGTAAGTTTCATGGCATAAAACAGAAGAAAAATTCAAATAATAGTAGCTTAAGCAAGATTTATTTTCTTCATGCCTGAAGGAAGTTTGGAGGGCCAAAACGGGATCTTTAAGATGTCTTCAGGGACCCAGCTCCTATTTTTATGCTCTGTCATCTTTAGTAGTTAGTGTCCATCCTCAAGGCCACTTATGGTCAGATATTACATCTGCATTTCAGACAGCAGAGAAAAGGAAGGGCACTTTTCAGTGGGAGAACTTTTAAGGAGACTTCCTGAAGGTCTCAAATAATACTTTAATTTATATCTCACTGGACGGACCTCTTTATATGGCTGCATGGCTGGGAAAGGTAGTATTTAATTTAGCCTATCAATGTGCCCACTTAAAAATCAAGGTTCTAGTAATAAATTGGAAGGGGATAATGGATATTAGATAGTCAACTAGTAAGTTCTGTCACAAAAAGAATGAAAATCAGTTTCTTCTCAGGTATCTTTGTTTTTTTATGAAAAGGTTTTCCATTCATGACCATGACCACGCAAGAAGTTAAAATATATTCTGGGTAGCTCCTGGGAGTTGCAGGACACCTGAAAATCAGCCTGGTCTCCTTTCTATAGAAATAAGTATCAGGAAATATCCCTGAGCACCATTGCCAATCACTGATGGTACTGTTTTTGTTTGCTTAGATTGTTAAAGATGAGGGTTTTCTTGCATTGAAATTTACCTTGATAAATGTATTTTTATAGTTATAGGAACGAATACATGTAAAGCTTTGCTTTCTTTGGCTCTTTTCCAAGGAGGAAAACATTTGGCTGAGCATTTAGATTTTTTGATGTTCTGAATTTAGTTTGTATAAATAGCTTGTAAAGTTGTTTGTCTAATCAGAAGTTCAATACTAAATAATAATTTCCAAAGAACTCTCCCCAAGTTAACAACCTTGGCTATTTCTAATGGAGAGACTTCCATATGTGTTTGCATGCTGCTCTTATTGTCTTGTTTATTCATTAAGGTATGATTAAGCTGCTGAAATAAGAAGCCCAACAACACTTTGACTTAAAAAGAGGAATTTAATTTCCCTCTCACATAAAATTCTGATGTGAGTGTTCTAAGTCAGCAGCTTTGGTCCACATAGTCATTCAAGGATTCAGTAATGATTTGTCTAGTGACCACCTTTCCAGGCAACTTAAGACAGAACAAACCAAAGCCTAGGGCTAGGCATTTCTTTCCAAACATTACTTTCCCTGCATTCCATTGGTAAGTACTGCACATGTCTTATCATGTGTAAGAGGAGTTGGGAGATGTCTTGTAGCCTTGTGTCCAGTGGGGTGCCTGGGTGGCTCAGTTGATTAAGCGTCCGGCTTCGGCTCAGGTCATGATCTCACGGTTCATGAGTTGGAGCCCTGCAGAGGGCTCTGTGCTGACAGCTCAGAAACTGGAGCCTGCTTCAGATTCTGTGTCTCCCTCTCTCTCTTCCCTTCCCCCACTCTCACTCAGTCTCTCTCTCAAAAATAAATAAGCCTTAAAAAAAAAAAAAAAGAAAAAACTAGATTTGAGTGAATGGCTAGCAGTATTTATCTCACACTAATGGTCAGTAGTTAGTCTCCCGTCATAATCCAATCTCCCCCGACACTAAAAAGGTCTTTTGAAAAAGTAAATTAGATATTACTTTTTTTCTGATCCAACTTCTCTGATGGCTGCCCTTAACATTTGAATAAAGTCCAAACTTTTTGCCACTATCTACCAGACAGGGCATCATGTAGCTTATGACTCTTCTTCACCCCATCCCCTACATTCTTGCATTGTTTGGGTTTTGCCACATCAGATTTTTAAAAAAAATATTTGTCTACTTTGGGGAGAGCCCAAGTGGCGGAGGGGCAGAGAAAGGGGGACAGAAGATCCCAAGCAGACTCTGTGTGGACAGGCTGATAGCAGCAAGCCCGATGTGGGGCTCAAACTCATGAACTGAACCATTAGATCATGACCTGAGCTGAAGTTGGATGCTCAGCTGACTGAGCCACCCAGGTGTCTCTGGCTTCTATTTTCTTGACTTCACCATGCTTTCCAACTTTCAAGCTTGTGAATTTGCTGTGTTGTGGGTCCAGACTAGAGTACTCTGAGATGATCCCGTTGCTGATTCCTTCCCATGATTTCACTTTCTCCTCAAAGGTCACCTCAGCAAGGCAACCTTCCCCAACCACTTCTCACTACCAGTTACTGTAATAAGACTCTGTTATTAAATTACCTTTTTAAAAATTCATTTTCTTATTTATCGTGTTTATTTGCTATGTGTGAAAGTTTATTGTGGCCAGAGCCTCTGTCTGACTGGATCATAGCCCTATCCAATGAGCCTGATGTCTCAGTAGTTCATATTTCTATTGGTTTCATGTATGTTGCATTGTTCACTATATTTAGATTATAAGCTCCACAAAGACAGAGGTGATATTTTCTAAATAATTATATATTTAAATTTCCAGTAGGCTGAGTTTATTAAAGATAAAAGGGAAAAATATAGAAGGTTTTTAAGGAGAAAATGGCCCAAGGGGCTAACATTTCAATCAGATTAGATTTTATACCACTTCTCTTTCTAACCTCATGAAATTCTGGTGACAAAGCTTGTCCCTATGATGCTTAAGTAAACAAGTTTTCAGGTGGAATTAAAGTAACACTTTCTGTTAAATTCATAGTTTTTCCTTGACTATATATGCTAGATATCCTAAAGTATAGAACCATACAATAAAATAACCGAACTTTAGTCAAAGTGTATAGAGAAATTATTTTGATTTTTGGTTTTGAAAAATCTGTTCTGAAGTTGGTTTACATCTTTTGTCCAGTACAGCTCACAGGAATGTGTAGTTTCTGCTTCCTACAGGCCCTGAATTTAGCCCTCTATACCTTCATTTTGTGCACCTGCTAAATAATATTGAATTGAAAGATGTCATGGCTGCTTGCATAGTAGGTACTAGAGGGTCACAACCTTTGACTGTTGGAATTTCTTAGTAAAATACCTGCTGATGCTGTTACAAAGAGATGCCTTATAAGAACTTTTCAAATAATTCAGCAATAGTAAGAATTAATATTTATTGAACATATTAAGTAGCAAACTCTGATGAAAGTGTGTGTGTGTCACTATTTAACCGAGTTTCTGGTTGGAGATGTATCAACCAAGGGTTAGAGACGTTAAGTCACTTACAAATGATCAGACAGCTGGTAAGAGATGAAGCCAGGATTCAAACCCAACTTGGTCTAGTAATAGATCCCATTCTTTTAAACAATGCTAAAGTGCCTCGTATTAGTAGGTATTTACAGGGATGGTGCTCAGATATCTTTAGAAAATTGCTAAGTTAGTTTTCAGGGTTGACATTTATAAATCTAACCAGTTGTGGTATTCAAAATATGTATCAGGCATTCAGTCAGAATGGATACCTAACTAATGTAAATGGATGCTAGCACATCTTACCCGATACATGCTTACTGAATACCATTCCTGTTCCAACGACTCTTTCAATATTTGCCCTTCCTCAGAGAATACATCAAGAACCTCTCATCCCCAACCAACGTGTCAGGATTAAGTGGTATCTGCAGGGCGGGCCATGCTGTCAGGTGCACGGCTGCCATCCAGAAGGTGGTATGGAGTCATCTCAAAGGCCCCACAAAGGGTTCTGCATAGTATGATGCTAAATGATAGTTCTTGTTTCTTCATGGTAGAAAGAGGGTCTCCTTTCTCTGCTAAAGTATGATAAGAACCTCTGTTCCAGTAACTCATCTCCATAAATATTATCTTACAAACTTTATTCAGTGCTTTAAAACTTATTTTGCAACAGAACCATTATGTTTACCAAAGAACACCTATTACCTTTGCTCTGGATTAGTGTTTTGGAAGTGCTATGTAATCTGAACGTGACTTCCCCTCCTGTACACGACCAACCCTTCTCCCCCCACCCTACCCCCTTATCTGTCTTTCCCCCCTGCTCCACCTCAGTTACATATGAAGAAATTCATTTTCAGAGAAGCTTGGTGACTTTCCTAAGATTTCTCAGGCAAAAGCTGAGACTCTTAAGTTTTCAAAATCTTTACCATCTAGTCCAGTGCACTTTCCACTATATCCCCCTGCTTGCACACTACAGCTGACCAGTGTCCATGTGAGTGGCACCCAATGAACTTCAACTATCAGATGATAGATGAGACACTAATCTTGGGTTTCAATGGCACGTTGACATTTTTTGCATACTCTGGCTTCTCTAAAGATGTTTATTAGAAGGTTACTAGTAATTGTCAAAACTTGGAAAATAATATCCATCAACATGGGACTAGTTCTATAAATTATGGTGCAACAATATAGTGGCATCTACTGTCTTCTTAGGAACGGTGACAACATTGTACACTTGTGGAAGAGATGCCTAGAGCATATCAAACAGGAATAATGGCAGCTCACCAAATAATGTTCTTGGTATGATATCATTTAATATTATATGTATGTCTTAGTGGACACATGTCTATATGCCAAAAAAATCTAAAATCTATATGTCAAAATATTTACAGACAATTATTTGAATAGTGATATTATATGAATTTTTATTTTCTTCATATACATTTTATGCTGCTAGAAATATTTTATGATGAGTGTGTAATACCATTAAAATTAAGAGGAAAAAGTTATGAAGTTTTTTTTTTTTTTAGAGAAACAAAACATCAGCCATTTTTCATAGCTTCTTTACCAGTTCTAAACCCACCATTGTCTCTGACAATGTTCCACAGTACCTGCTAATACTTATCTCCAGGCGTAACCCCAGGAGCCACCTAGAAATAATTCCTCCTGCCCTCTCTCTCATCAGGCTCCCTTTCCCCAGGTCCTTGATAATTGGCTTCCTTCTTGTATACACAATGTCTGCCTCTTCACCTTTCACCATGTTATCTCTATCTACCAAAAATGTATTCATCTCTCAAGACCCATTCTAAGATTCACCTTTGGATAAACAGATGCTTGGTGCCTTTGAAATCACCCCATCCATTGTATTTTTATGTTGCTTTTATAAGATTCCATATCACAGGATTGGATGCAGGGCTCTGTGCTGAATATGCCTTGTATAGAGGTGTGTGACAAGGGAGTGAGTGGAGAATGAAATCCAGACTGCAATCTGATCATCAAGCTGAGCCCCCTGACCTCCATTACTAGGTCACATCCCTCTGTTATTAACCATTGTCCCACTTATAATTAAACATTATTAATACTCATCTCTTCATTACCCAACGAGGAGAGGGTTTGGGTCTGCTTTTGCTCCCCAGTACCTAGTACTGTGTCTGGCACACAGAAGGTGCTCAATAAATATTTGATTGAGTGAATCAATAAATTAATAAAAGGCCAAGTGACTTGTCTAAAATGACAGACAGAAATCACCCCCGGGGTGCTTTGTAATGCAGCATCTTGGGTCGTTGCCACCAGGGCAAAGAGAGGTAAGCAATGATATGTAGAAGAACCACAAGTGTCTCCAGCTTTTGGCGAGTGCCCCCTGGGTCTTTCTTTCATTCTGTTTCCTGTGCAGCGGGAGAGGAATGAATGGCTGTGGCACTGCTGCTGAATGTGTTTGCAAGGCATGTGCCACCCGTGCTCAAACACTCCTTCCCATTGGCTCCAGCCACATCATAAGACATCACAGCGACACAAGTGACCCATTCATTTTCTCTTCCCACCTCTAGGCGTTTGATGGAAGCAGATTACAGGAGGGGAAAAACCAGATCACCTCAAGGGGGATGAGTCATTTTATGTTTCTGTTTCTGTGCATTAAAGAATTGATTCATGAGATTTTAATGCTTTACTTGCTATTGCAGAAATTTTCTCTCCCTACTGTGAGGGTGCTGATGAGAGCCACTGAGATGTGCAGCACTGCGTTCACACCACTGTAATCATTCTTGGAAGGAGCATTTTATTTCCTGATTTCTACTGTCATCCTTGTGAGTCAGTAATAGAAAAAAACACTTTGGCACCAAGGCTCAGGTCTCGTATCTTCTGTGCCTGAGCAAATATGGAAAAATCTATAATATTGCTCTCAAGGTTACTGAGAAATTAATCTAGCTACCTTCAGCTTGAGACTGAGGAGAGGGGTGTTTTAGCAATTACTGAGTGGACTGCCTTACGATAGGGAGATTTGGGGACTGAATATCAGACCATTTTTCTGGCTTTCTCATTAGCAGTACTGAGGCACATACTAGGTGAGAAAAGGGGCAAAAGGGAAAGAGAGATGAGTATCACTTAACAAACACTGGGCATATTCCAGGATGTAAGTATTAAGGATTTATTGTCACGTAATCCTCAAACAGAAGGATAAGGTTGGTGTGATTATTTTCACTTAGGCTGTGGGTTCAGAGAAGCAAAGATTGGCCCAAGGTTACCTGATTGGTAAATAGCAGTGTCTAAATTTTCATCCTGGTCTCACTTTAGCAGGGGAACAGCCTCGAAGGCATAGAAGGCAGGCTGGTGTGCGCAGGTTAGCCCTGAGCTCCTCTTTTCACGTGATGGTGAGAGCCTGGCTGTCAGGGTGGTTGGACAGAGCTTCGGTGTGCAACATGACCTTGCTAGCAGCACCAGCTCACTGCTCCAAGACCTTGAAAATAAGGTCGAGTTCCTTGTGGAGGAAACTGTTCCTTGTAAGAAAAATGGTTCTCAGTTAAAAGAAAACTACAGGCAAGACAGAGGGAGATGTACAGAGGACAGAGTAGACAGTCCCTTTTGCCCCTTCACGGGAAAAGAAAAAAATGCATCAGTCAATTCATCCTGTGAGCAGGTCAGTTCAACAAAAATATTAAGGAAGTCACTGGATCGCACAGCTATTTGTTTAAAGCATAACAACTGGTTGGCTACATTTTTTGTTTTTCATCTGTTGGTCTGTTATATTAAATAGAATCTTCTTGGTTGTGCTATTATATTAAATAGAATCTTCTGGCTACCATTTATTTACTCAACAAATATCCATTAGTCACTGACTGGCAGATTTTGCTGGGTGCTCAGATATTACAGATGTGATCTCTTTCCTCTTGGAACTTGGTTCTCTTGCTTTTCTTTGGCAGAAGGTGCTTTGGAAAGTACAGTTTTAAAGCACTTTCTGGAGAAGTAGACATTGAAAGAACACCGTGCAGTTTATCACTGAAAATTTTAAGACTTTATGAAGGAAATAGGGAATAAACATCAATTCGGTACGTCTTCCTTCCTCTTCCCTCCACTTCCTCTGCTCCTCTTTTCTTCCGTTCTTCCTTTCCTTTATCTTTTGAATATACTCATTGCTGTCCACCAAAAAAGCAGTGGCAGCCAAAGAAGTGAGAGTTTTTCAGCTATGATGAACTTCCCCAACTTACACAATTGAAGCATTTAGAAAGAAACTCTACTTGTAGCACAAGTATAAGAATTGCAATTTCTACATTAAAATTGCTTTTCTTTTAAGTTATAGAGTCAGGTGAGGGAGGCTTGCAAAATTATCCAGGGTATGGGCCTTCTAAAAGTCTTAGTCTGCTCTGGATTATTAAGTCAATTTAAACAATTGACTTTTCATCCAACAGCAGGAAACTAGGGAAAGTTGGGTCCTTTGTGGCTAGGCACTGTCTAGTTAGAAAAAGTCCCTCTTGTTTCCCAATGAGATCTGTCTCTTCAACTTTCTTGTCCCTCACTAGCTTCTCCCTCCTGTTCATCTTTCTCAAGGTCCCATATAGTTGCCTTGGTCACTTTTTGAACAACAAACTTTATGGGTCTAGCTATCATGGACCAGTTGTAAAGAGATGGCCTTGAAATGGGAGGTAATTACATTATTGTTCCCCTCTTGAATTTCTGAAAACAAAGTGTAATCTGAATCCCTCTGAAATTATCTGCTTCTCACCTTCACAAATCTTGTTTCTATTAGGGATTTGTGAGTAATGGCTCAGCAAGACAGCCAGGTCAATGAGACCTTCCTTTGTGGGTTTTAATGTAAAATACTCCACATTTAGTCTGAAAACAATCAAACAAAAGGATGATTGGATTCTGTTCTGCTAGTTTTCTTTTGGAATGAAGAACAGAAAGATAAAATATACAAACATACAGCTAGCCACTTAATGTAATATCTAGTGAATGTTTTCCTCCCAATTCATGTTGTAGAATTTCTAGGACCTCTATATCTAGAAAATTATCTACCTTGACAGGAAAATTTAGGATTAACTTATTGTGAAACGTGTTTGTGTTATATGAATAAACCTATAACCTAATACAAAAGTCACTTGTGTAAGAATTTATAACTCTAAATGTAGGGAACTTTATGGATATGTTTATGACATAAGTCGTGATAATTAGTAAATGGATATTTACTAATCTCCAAACTCATCAAGTTGTTTTTGCTATATATGTACAGCTTTTTGTATGTAAATCAGACATCAATAAAGTGTTTTAAAATATAAATATAAAAAAATAAAACATAAATATCAAGAATTTTATATACTCAATGTGCTTTGTATCTTTGCACTCTTAGCACTCTGAGTATACTCTCATATACTCAGAGAAGTATATATAAATAGATATTTTTCTGATTCCTATTCAAGCCAGAGAATAAACCAGTAGTTCTATCTGTGACCATTCTATAATTAATTAAACTTTTGAGTAACTACCTCAAAATCTAGTGCTTAGAATTCAAAACATCATTAGTGAGAGACGAAAGCTCTACATGGAAATGGATCAGTCTGGCCTGGGAAATTGGCATGAATATTCTCTAATTCTGACATTCTCTGCATCTGCTTGGCGATTCTTTTTTTTTGTTTGTTTGTTTTGAGAGAGAGAGGGAGAGTGGGGTAGAGGGGAAGATGGAGAGAGAGAATCTTAAACGGGACCTGATGCGGGACCTGATGTGGGGCTTGCCCCCACGATCCTGGAATCCGGACCCAAGCTGAAATCAAGAGTCAGATGTTCAACCAACTGAGCTACCCAGGCACCCCTGCTTGGTGACTTGCCCATGGTGTAGTGAGCTCTCAGCAGAGAATTTCTTTCTTGCATATTTCCAAGTGAAGAAAGTTTGGTCAAATACCCAGTAGAGGACAACCAATTAGTCAGTCAAAGCTGGGGGACGACAGTTGCTCTTAGAGCCTGCTTAGATGAAAACGTTATAATGGACTGGAAGGACAAAGTTCTGAGGTGCCAGCATTTCCTCTTTCATGGTAACTTTCCTATTTCCTTCACACCTGACTGTAAGCTTTTAAGGATTTTATCATTTAAATATTTCACTCCCCCTTCTGAAGCTCTTAGGTAATTTATATCTTCTAATTATATGAGCCCCAAGTACTATACGCCCTTGAAGGTGTCCTGGAGAGAAACTGGGAATGTCACCCGCTAATAAGTAAGTGCCTTCCCTTGGCATGCAGCACACATCGGGACAGAGAATTCTCTTGTATGCTTGCAGAGTTCATTTTGGACAGGCAAAGGCCCAAGTGGAGAGGCAGGTGAAAACCTAACCATGCCTGTGAAACATTTCGTGTCTTTCCTAAATATTCCTGCCTCATTAAGCTCCATTATTATGGGAAGATGTGGAAATTTTTGCTGCTGAAGCTACAGTTATCTCCAATAAATTGAATTAGTGCTGTTTTCATACTTAACCTTGGAAAACTACAGACAGGTCAGTTCTTTATAAATTCATTATTTTAGTTTCACAATCTAATCTTACCAGAATTCCAAGCAACTGTTTGATTCATTTCAATTTGTACCTTTCATGTTCATTCTTCTTCCAATTAATTAAATGTATGGATTTACTTTATTGACAAACATTACATAACATTTGCTATGTGCTGGGTACTGTTAAAAGTGCTTTACAAATATTAATTCACTTAATTCATAATAACCTAATGCAGTAAGTGCTATTATTATTCCTATGATATCTGTGAGGCAACTAAGATACAGAGAGATTAAGTAATATGCTCAAGGCTACACAGCTGTCAAGTAGCAAAGCTAGGATTCAAACTCAGACAGTCCTGCTCTAGAATTTGCTCTCTTGCGTTAGATCACTGCGACATGCCTTGCCAAATTGGCATTAGGTCCTATCTTTGACATTTGCTTTCCTCTGATATATGAAACAGTGTTTACAGAGGTATCAAGGTTGATAAGAAGCTGAATATTTTTCTAACATTATGATACTGGTAATTAACTGGTGCTGAATGAAAACATTAAACATAAGTTAAACTTTAGCTTATATGACTTCTTAACTGACTTTTATAAATTTTTGGATCAGTTTGGATGTGAAGAGATGTTAGCTTTTACAGAGAAGTCTCAGATCTGAACTTTTCCCTTCCTAATCCTTTTTTCTCTTTCCCATATCCTTCCTTATCAGGCTTGCTCATTTCTCTTTTTTGAGGACATTTATTTCTAAAGCATCTGCATATTCACAGCATCCACTCCCAGTACACCTGTTTTTTTTTTCTTATGTGAAATCATGTGAACACATTCATATTCAAGATGATATGGATCCCCAATTTGGTGACATAAAAATCCCAGTCCAGTAAGATACAAATCCACAAAATTCCCCTTAAATTATTTGGCATACAGTCATGTGTAATCAATCTTTACAATTATATTTGACCAGGTAGTTGCTAAGGTAACATGAAATAACATCATTAGCCATCTCTCTTTATCCCTTTCTCTTTTCCTCCCACTCTTTCTCTGTGCCACCCCCCCCCCCACCGCTGCCGCCCAGTAGGTCATTTCCAGATATTAAATGTATCTATTCCCCTCCCCACCAGTAGCAGTGTCTTCTTTCTCCTATTCCATTCAGTTTTCAGTCTCATCCATTAACTTGGTCTTTCCTAAGCAAGCCTTAGCAGAAAGCAGACAGATCATGCATGAGTCCAGTAGCTTTTCTCAATGGTGAAAATTTTCATAGGTAATATCGCATTTTTGTTTTGGTGGTTGACGGTATGCCTAATGCAATAGATGAAAGAGTGACTGCCCTTCTGAGGAACATCCCAAAGTCTTGGCCATTTGGGTATAGCCTGAGTGGTATAGATACAAAGACTTTCTAGGAAGCTGGAATAATTCAGTACTTCTTCAAGGTAGAAATGCTCGTTTCCAGCTCTCCCAAAGTCAGTCCATAGTCTGACTATTCCAGTTTCTGAACTTAGAGAGTCTTTGAAATATTGTATGGATAAAGCTGGTACTTGTTTTACCCATCCTATGTATCTTACTGTGATACCAATTTTTTAAAAACTACCTTTTGGGGCGCCTGGGTGGCTCAGTCGGTTAAGCGTCCGACTTCAGCTCAGGTCACGATCTTGCGGTCCGCGAGTTCGAGCCCCGCGTCGGGCTCTGGGCTGATGGCTCAGAGCCTGGAGCCTGTTTCGGATTCTGTGTCTCCCTCTCTCTGACCCTCCCCCGTTCATGCTCTGTCTCTCTCTGTCTCAAAAATAAATAAAAACGTTAAAAAAAATTATAAAAAAAACCAAA
Source organism: Neofelis nebulosa (assembly GCF_028018385.1). Lineage (NCBI taxonomy): Eukaryota > Metazoa > Chordata > Mammalia > Carnivora > Felidae > Neofelis > Neofelis nebulosa. The sequence continues at coordinate 33,751,863 of NC_080782.1, read as the reverse complement.
CAACTACCTTTTGTTACCAACTGTTTGCTTTTTAATAACAACGGAAGCTTCTATAAAGCATTTTCTTTGTGTAGAAAAATGCACTAAATATTATGGGGTAGAAGTAGGGAGGATGAGGATATTGATTTTTAAAAATTAAGCAATTTCTGAAAGAAATATCAGTAGACTAAGATGGAGATACTTGTGGTAAAACACGGTAATAGTCTGCTAGGGCTGTCAAAACAAAATAGCACAGATGAGTGGCATAAAAAACAAATTTATTTTCTCTTAGTTCTGGAGACTAGAAGCCCAGGATTAAAGTGTCAGCAGATTTGGTTTCTTCTGTGGCCTCTCTCCTTGGCTTGCAGATGGCCATCTTCTCGCTCTGTCCTCATATGATCTTTTCTCTGTGTGTACACACCCTGGTGTCTCTCTTTGTATGTCTAAATTTCCTCTTCTTATAAGGACACCAGTCAGATTGGATTAGGACTCACCTTAATGGCCTCATTTTGACTTAATCACCCCTGTAAGGCCCTATCTCCAAATACAGCTACATTCTGAAGTTAGAGCTTAGGGGTTAGGGCTTCAACATAAGAATTTTATGGGGACACAGCTCAGCCTATAATAAACATCTAGGAATGCTGGTTGAAATATAATTTCTTAAATATATGTCCAAGCTTAGAAGAAAGATACAGAAATTCCTGTGAGCTGGAGATAAGAAGGAGCTAAAGGCTAAGGGAATTGTTTTCCATATAAGCCATGGCAGAATGGGGTGCAAGGTGTTGGGGGGAGGGATAAAGCTTAGGTTTGAGTGTCTTCACAGGGACAGAAACAAGGCATCTGACCCAAAGAGATCCCTCGGAAAGTTGGAAATGGGTACTGAGACTCCCAATGAAAGATGGAAACCTTGAAGCATTTCTACTTTAAGAAAAAGGAGGACTAACTGGATTCACCACTTAGCTTGGGAAAAATGCAAGATGTTTGTTTGTTTTCTGGTTTTGAATAGATTAAATAAATATTCCCATGTGCCTTTAATGAGATTGGAGCCCAAATTTATCCTGCCTAAGTAGCAAGCCCCAACCTGAAAAGTTAACTTAGAAGTTGTTTCCATGTGAATGATACCCATGGGGTGAATGGAGGAAGAAAATCCCAAACTGTTTGAGAGCAACACTTCAGCAATCCAGACTCTCTTAGGAATGGGAGTCAGGATTCCCTTAGGAAAAACAATGCTTGCTTAAAATGGCCTCCCAATAAAAGTTTCAAAACACACTTGGAAATTATCTACCATGAACATGAGGCAACAGATGATTAATTTGTAAGGCTGGCTGGAGGATTAGCAACAGAAAACTTGATAAAAATAGACAAATCATCTGAAAGAAATATTCACAGAAGTATAGCTAAAATTATTAAAAAGCTAAAACAAGATTTAGAAGACAAAAAAGAGTAAGATGTTACTTATAAAAATAAGAAAAATATGAAAAAACTCTTATGTAGAGAGTATTCTTCACTGAATTTAAAACATGATACGCTGGGTAAATAGCCATTTTATATAGAGCTGAATACATTTAATGAACTAGAAAACAGAGCTGAGAAAATTAACCAGACTGCAACACTGAGGGAAAGAAATGGATACATGGATGATAGGGTAAGAGTCACGGAGGAAAGAATGAGAAAATCCAAAATAAAGGTAATAGGATTTCTGAAAGAAATAGAATGGGGAATGCTATTCTTAGATCCAAGAAATCATGGCGGAGAATTTTCCAGATTTGATTAGCAACATGAATGCTCATAATGAAAAACCCCATGGGTCCTGAGTAGAAAGAAAACAAACAAACAAAACCCCCAAATTTACATGTAAACATATTGTAGTGTGATTCCAAAACAAAGCAAAAAGTCTTAATAGCAACAAGAAGGAGGATCAATATGTTACAAAGAATAAAATCAATTAGGAGAGTCCTCAATAAAATCATTAGTGGTCAGAAAAGAGTGAAATAATACCTTCAAAATGCTGATACTAATAATAGTCATTCTAGAATTCTTTATTCAGATAAATTATTTAAGTGAGAACAAAATAAAGCCATTTTCTGAAAAACAAAAACTGAGAGAACTAATCACTCAAAGACCCTCATCAAGTGGATTACATTAAAAAATGGCCCTTTAAGAAAGAATGGGATGAAAGAAGTAATGGGGAGCAAAGAAATTAATAGATACATATGTAAATCTAAATGAACATTAGATGTAAAACTTAATAACAACAATGATCATTTGAGCAGAGCGTTATAACAAGATAGAACTAAGGCCTATCTTCTATATAACTGATATATAACTTATATATAACTGATCTGTCAGTTCTATAATACCATGTTTTTCCAGAGAAGGATAGAAACATTAATACTAGACTGTTGAATTAAGTATGTGTGTCAAAATTTGAAGGATAATGACTAAAATAGAAAAAGAATGAATAATTTTCAAAGCAGTAAAAGTACAAGAGAGAAATAAACTTGATTAATACAAAAGAAAGCAGAAAATAATCAGAAAAAGTACGGCAAATAGAAGACACAAATAAGATGGTAAGAATAGATCCAAATTCATTGCTACAATGAATATAAACAAATTAAGAGACGATTAAGAAACACCCCAATTAAAAATGGGTCAAAGATCTTCAACAGATACGTCACTAAAGAAGATCTACAGATGGCAAATAAGCGTATTAAAAGATGCTCCACATCGTACGTCATTAGGAAGTTGCGAATTAAAACAACAGCGAGATGTCACTGCGCAGCTATTAGAATGGCCAGAATTCGAAACACTGACAATACCAACTGCTGGTGAGGAGGCAGAGCAACAGGAACTCTCATTCACTGGGGGGAAGAATGGAAAAGAGTTATAGTCACTTTGGAAGATGGTTTGGCAGTTCCTCACGAAACTGAACATACCAGCAGTAGTGCTCTTTGGTATTGACCCAAAGGAATTGAAAATTTATGTCTACACAGAAGCCTACACGTGGATGTTTATAGCAGCTTTATTCCTAATTGTCCAAACTTGGAAGCAACAGTGATGTCCTTCAGGAGAATGGATAAATAAACTGCGATACAGCCAGACAACGGAATGTTATTCAGCACTATAAAGAAATGAGCTATCAAGCCATAAAAAGACATAGCAAAATCTTAGATGCATATTACTAACTAAAAGAAGCCAATCTGAAAAAGCGACATACCATATGATTCCAACTGTGTGACATTCTGGAAAAGGCAAAGCTCTAGAGAAGTGAAAGGGTCAAAGGTTGCCAGGCATTAGGGAGGGAGAAAGGGATTGATGCGCAGAGTCTGTTTAAGTCAGTGGAACCAGTCTGTATGATTTTATAATGGTGGATACATGTCATTATATAATTATCTAAACCTAGAGGTGTACACACCAAAAGTGAACCCTAATGTAGACTATGGACTTTATGTGATAATGATGTGTCAGTGTTCATCAAATGTAACAAAAGGTTGATAATGTGGGAGGCTCTGGGTGTGTGAGGATAGGGAATATATGGGAAATCTGTGTAGCCTTCAATTCACCTAAAGCTTCTTAAAATATAAAGTCTATTTTAAAACAGACTTAAAGACAATTAGGAGGCAGTTTCAAGGAGTCCTGCTTTTGCAGTCTTCACGGGAGACTCACCTGAGACATAAGGACACAGGAAAGTTGAAAGTAAAAGGATGGAAAAAATATACTAAGTAAATATTAACAAAAGAAAGTTGGTAATAGTAGTTATCAGACTGTATTACGACTGTAAGGCAAACAGCATTTCTATGACAGAAAGATAGTTACTGCACAGAACAATTCACCAAGAAAAAGCTTGAACAGCCCTAAAGATGGCATTCACCTAACAAAATCAAAATAGCCTCAAAATATACAAATAAAAGCTGTGTGCGTGTCAATCACTAAAGCCACAATTTTAGTTGAAGAGTATTTTTAGTATAATTATCATATTATGTGCTAGATCATGCAGTTAAGAAATTAGTAAGGGTGTGTATGGTTTGACAAGACAATAAAAAAGCTTGATATAATGGGTATATAGAATCATGCTCCCCTCAAATTAAAGGATACTCATTCTTTTCAAGCACATATGGAATATATTTAAATATTAATCACATACTGGGTCACATAACAGGTCTCAAGAAATACCAAGGTTAATTATCAAGATTATACCTATCACTTTCCTTATTTTCAATGTAAAAAAAAGAGAGAAATAACAAAAATACAGAAAAAGTAATTTTTAAAAACATCATTAAAATATTAAAAAAAATATTTCCTATGTTGAAGAAAAAGTAATGGACACTAAAAGTAGGTATCAAAACTTGCCTAAGAAAGCTAACCTGGTCAATAGAGTGGAATTCAGAGCCCTTTACGCATACATTAGAAAGGAGAAACATGGGGGTGCCTGGGTGGCTCGGTAGGTTAGGCGATTAAGCGTGGACTTCAGCTCAATTCCTGGTCTCACGGTTGGTGAGTTCAGGCCCCAGTGCCAGGCTCTGTGCTGACGGCTCAGAGCCTGGAGCCTGTTTTGGATTGTGTGTCTCCCTCTCTCTCTGCCCCTCCCTCTCCCCCACTCATGCTCTATCTCTCTCTCAAAAATAAAGAAATAAACATTAAAGAAAAGAAAATCATGGGAATTAAGAAGCTAATCATCTAATTTAAGAAGTTAGACAAATAAAGAGAAATTAAATCCAAACAAAGGAAGGGAAAATGATACTGGCAGAAATTGGTTAAATACACATCAGAAAATATAGAAAGACAGCAAAATAAAAATCTGTTTCTTCTAATAAAATAGACTATCCTCTGGAAAAACTAATCAAGGAAAAAAGAGATTACAGAAATAAATAATGCTAGAAATGAGGAGGTGTAACTATTAGTGCCATAGAATTTTAAGAGTTCATGAATTACTTTATGCCAACACATTTGAAAAATTGACTGTTTTAGAAAAATATAACTTAACTAAAAATAACTCATTTGAAATAGAAAATCTGAAAGGTCTATAATGATTAAGCATTAAAAAAAAACTTAAAAAAAGTCTATCTTAACTGACAGATAAAACATTTGGATCAGACTATGTTCCAAGCATAATGTTCTAAGCCAGTAGAGAACATATAACCCCTATTTCATATAAACTTCTGGAGAAAAGAAAAAAAGTTATAATAATAAATCAAAGCCAGATAGGGCTGATGTCAAGAATGCAAGGATATTTTAAAATGAGAAAATCTATAAATGTTTTTTACCACATTAAAAAAATTTAAAAAGGGAAAAAATTATCAACTCACAAATGCAGAGAAAGTATTTAAAAAATTAGACACCCACTTATAATTTTTAAAAATATATACTTTTTAGCAAGCTAAAAATAGAAAGGAGAATTCTTAACCTGATAATGTATCTACCAAACAACTAATTTTAGCACTCTATTTAGCAATGAAAAGACTCTCATTAAGTTTGGAAACAAGACAAAGATGCCCACTGTCATTACTGCTCTCCAGCACTGTGTCGGAGGTCCAGCTAGAGTATTTAAAAATAATAAATAGGGGCGCCTGGGTGGCGCAGTCGGTTAAGCGTCCGACTTCAGCCAGGTCACGATCTCGCGGTCCGTGAGTTCGAGCCCCGCGTCAGGCTCTGGGCCGATGGCTCGGAGCCTGGAGCCTGTTTCCGATTCTGTGTCTCCCTCTCTCTCTGCCCCTCCCCCGTTCATGCTCTGTCTCTCTCTGTCCCAAAAAAAAAAAAAAAAAAAAAAAAAAACGTTGAAAAAAAAAATTTAAAAATAATAAATAAAAACACACCTATTGGAAAGAAAGAAAGAAAGAAAACTGCTACTTTTTGTAGCAAACCAAACTATAACATACCTGAAAATAAGTCTAACAAAGAAGCATACAAACTTCATAAACAAATTATAAAGCCTTATGGACATAAAAAAGACTTAAAGAGTTCAATATGTTATTCACTGTGTATTTCAATTCAATATGTAGTTCAATATGGGGACAATTCTCCCCAAATTGTTCTATCAATTACTGAAATCCCAATCAAAATCTCAACACATTTTTTCTTTTTTCTATTTTTTTTTTTTTAATTAGAGAGAGAGTACAAACAGGGGAGAGGGGCAGAGGAGAGAGAAGGAATGTTACGTAGATCCACGCTCAGCACGAGACACAATGCGGGGCTCCATCCCATGATCCTGGGATAATGACTTGAGCCAAAATCAAGAGTCGGATGCTCAACTGACTGAGCCACCCAGGCGCCCCTCAAATTTCTTCACTGGATCTAATATATTCTAAAATTAATAGGAAAGAATGAAACTCCAACATTAGCCAAGGCAATTTTCACCAAGAAAGGGAAGTGTGATGGTGAGACCCGTCATATCCAGATATGTAAAGACAGTGGGTGATAAATTTCCCAAGACTAGAGTTTAGTAAAAGGCAAAGCTAGGATTAAATCCTAGCTCATATTGCTGCCAAGTCTACATTCTCACATATCATGCTCCTCAACGACATTTAAGTCATAATTTAAAGTTATTTCTAGGATTGATAAAATGGATAATGTGCATGTAAAACAACAAAGGTAAGGAAGTTATAAGGAGCAAGCTAACTAATTGGGCTGTGGACCACATTAAATCTACATTATGAATAATTATTCAGAAGTATAGAATTATAAGTCTTTGCACAATAATGTATGCTTTCTATTATCTATAAAGATCCAGAGGAAGGATAAAAATACAAGAAGCATGTTAAAAAGAATACATACACAAGTAATTTTTAAAGCAAGGTTGACAACTTTTTATATGCACTAGAAAAATATATAAAATATATATTTGGAAGAATCTAGGTTATCTTTTTATGAGTGATACTGAGAATTGAGTAAATATGTGAAGAAAGTATATGTCATTACATCAAACGTGTTTTATTAATGGGTAGCTAGAACATGAGATCTTACTGCTTGGGACACCTGAGTTGACTTGAGTGTAAATTTTTGTTAAAATCAGCTGAAATGAGAATATGCATATATTTAAGTTTTCCATTCATCTGGTTTCTGCCAGCTAGTTTTTTTTTTTTTTTAATTTTTTTTTCAACATTTTTAATTTATTTTTGGGACAGAGAGAGACATAGCATGAACGGGGGAGGGGCAGAGAGAGAGGGAGACACAGAATCGGAAGCAGGCTCCAGGCTCCGAGCCATCAGCCCAGAGCCTGACGCGGGGCTCGAACTCACGGACCGCGAGATCGTGACCTGGCTGAAGTCGGACGCTTAACCGACTGCGCCACCCAGGCGCCCCTAGTTTTTTTTTTTTTAAAGATCTGCTGAACATCCACAATATAATACTCTGTAGACTCTTAAAAGAAATATAATTCATGGACTCTACCTCCTCTCAAATTCCTTATATTTTAATTAGAGAGATACGGTCTAGATACAATTAAAAAGGAATTAAGGATTGAGCATTGTGAATCCGGCAGTGGATTTTATGAAAGAGACAGGAAAACAGAAGTATTAGTAGGGAAGAATTTAATACATTCTGGTTTTAGTATTTGGAGTCCTGATATTAAACATATTTTTCTATTTTTATGTTACTGAAAAAACCCTCTAGGACTTCAGAGATCAGATATTGTTACTGGAAAGGTCTTTTGTTCACCTTGGGAGAACAGAAGACAATCAGGGGTCTACTTGGTAGGTAGGATTCAACTGAAAGAACCAGAGAATGCAGGGGGAAATGTCCCAATCTGTGAGCTTCATTGATAGTAAGATTTGATTATCTGTAGCCTCACATGATGGAGTTAACTGGCCACATGATTGCAGAGAAGTCGCCTGAAAGAGTTAGGATAGTGAAAACAACCAATAACTTTCTACCACGCAGAGGTGGTGTGACAAAATTAAGGGGTGGGGGAAAGACTAGAAATGCAGAAATAATGTCATTTTTTAATCTGTGTTCCATGGCCTGGCTGATTGCCTATAATTATCCTGCTGTGAAAAGGTAAATTCTCTCCTGAGCATTAAAGGTGCCATTTGCCACAGAGGAGTGGGAGGAATTGCACTGCTAAGCGTGTTGGATTTGGCAGAAGCCCAATCTGAGAGATGTAACCTATTTGCTGACTAGTAGGGAAAGGAGTTTGGTAGGTGGGCATAGACAGTTTAATTTCTTTGCATCTTTTCTTGTTTCCCTTTAGAGTCCTGAAAGAAAACGTGATTATCATAATCTTGTTTCATGTGGCATCTTAAGTTGGCTGTTGTGGAGGATGAGGAACACTGAATTGGTGCCAATAGGTGTTGGGGGTTGTTGTGTAGCCATGTGACTCTGAAAAATGTGGTTTTCTGGGCCAAGGAAAAGAGACAAAAAGAATGGATTCATTTCTTTTTTTTTTTAATTTTTTTTAATGTTTATTTATTTTTGAGACAGAGAGAGACAGAGCATGAGCAGGGGAGGGGCAGAGAGAGGGAGACACCAAATCTGAAGCAGGCTCCAGGCTCTGAGCTGTCAGCACAGAGCCGGACGTGGGGCTCGAACTCACAAACTGTGAGATCATGACCTGAGCCGAAGTAGGATGCTTAACCGACTGAGCCACCCAGGCGCCCCACAGAATGGATTCATTTCAAACACTTAGTGACATATATGTGCTTTCTTCTTTTTTCTTTTGCTATATGCTCTGACATATATCCAGAAGTTCCTTTCTGTTGTATGGATAAGAATTAGATATAAAACGAAGTCCGTTTAAGAGCTCATAGGTGAGGTACTTGATATAGGTACAATCATGGTCTTTATTTTCATTTATAATTTACTTCCCACATACTTTTTGAAAAGATTTGAGCATATTGTAGCACACCACATTTGACACTAGATAATTAAAATAAAAAAAATAAAAGGAGATTAGCAATTAAAGGAAAGAGATAAAAGAAACTACCATATATCTCTAGCCTGGAATTATTTCGCTACCAAAGGAACTTGCTAAGGAAGGTTCAAGACATATTTTTCTGACAATAATCATAATCAAAATCATAATACCTAATTCTTTGGCAAGCACTGTGCTGAGGGCTTTATGTGCATTACATCATTTAATTCTGCTTGTGGCCCATCGAGTGAGGTTGGTCTATGGTATTTTCCCTATATCACAGCTCAGGAAACTAAGGCACAATAAGATTAAGTCATTTAAATTGTCAGATAGCTAAGAAGTAGTGGAACTGGGTAATCTAACTTCTAGAATCCATGTCATTCTCTCCAGTATGACTGTTGACGTGGAATGAGTTAGTGGACAATAGGGTAATACTCTTCAAGAAAATAAGAGGATTTTGCCCTGGGTATCCAGAGGTTCAGTCTCCGAGTTTGTTTCAATTGCTTCATGGTAAACATATTGCAGAATGCTATTTACCATTTTCCCCAAACTCCAACTATGTCTTGGCATCATGGAGATTTGTCTGACTTGCCATATATATGTTGTCTGTTGAAAAGAAAATCTCATGTCCTAGGAAACCTCGTAAATCCTCCCTAGCTCTTTGATTCCAAAGTTTCAGGAAATTATTCTAAATAATGCATGCATTGCGTAGGATATAGGACCTAATTTTTTGTGATATCCTTTTTTTAATCATGAAATCTGAGGGTATGGAGTTATATGATTTGGAGGAGACTTGTGACTGCACAATCTTCAGCAGAACTGGGAAGGGAAGAATTCTTGCTGCTGGCTGCATTTTCCTATAGGGAACCCCATCAGAGGGCATTTTCCCTCAAAATGATTAACCCCCAACCCCTTTCCTGCAAACCTTCCAACTTTTATATTTCTAATCTACACAGAGGGAGAAAAGAGAACTAACAGTGACATAGAGTAAGATCTGTTCAGCAGTTAAGGGCTATGCCCTCAGTCATAGCCAGTCCAAGATGGCAGAACTTCCTCTATTGCCTGAGATTCAGACTTGGCCCCTTTTTGACTCTACTGCTCTCCCCACACAAGTGATTTTATAAGGCACAGTGTAACCTTTTGGGGTATAATGGTTCATCATTTCACTGTGAATCATAGGAAATGATGAAATATTTGGGAGTCATATCCTTTCAAAAAAGATGAATGATTCAAGTGTCACTGTTGGAATAGCAAATGGCTCAGATAGTTTATGAGTGAATGTGTTTCCAGTTGGAATCTGGGGTGGAAGGTGTGGGGAAGAGGTATGGCAGGAAGAAGAGAGGGAATAAGAAGATATTACTTCCACTTTAGGAACTCTTGATCTAGTCTTATAAGCTAGAGGACTTGTGAGGTAATCATAGTGTTCAACTTTGTGTTTGGCTCAGTGTCTAGGATATTGCCAGGCATATGTTAAATATTAGGTAAAGTCTACCAAAAAAATATAATATAACCCTTATGTATTTTTTGTCCTAAGCTTCTAGGTTTATAAAAGACCATAAGGGTTCTTTCTGCTGCTTGTCCCTCCGTTTCCACATAGGGCTGTACATTACCAGAATTTATTGGAATTTTCCACCCAAATACTTCTCTTTTTTAAAAAAAAAAATTATATATAGAGAGAAAGAGAGCATAAGCAGGGGAGAGGCAGAGGGAGAGAGAGAATCTCAAGTAGGCTCCACTACATGGGGCTCGATCCCTTGAACCCTGGGATCATGATCTGAGCTGAAATGAAGAGTCAGATGCTCAACCAACTTGAGCCATCCAGGCACCCCTGTACTCAAATACTTCCAATGACTCTTTGTGAACAGAAGCCCCCAAATAGGAGTGGGGAGGGGGGTTTGAGTGTTGTCCAGAGTAGCCTGTCACAAGAGAGGAAGTCTTTGAAGCCTCATGTTTCATCTTAAAAACAAAAGCAATTTTTGTCCTCTTTTTGGTGTGTGTGTGTGTGTGTGTGTGTGTGTGTGTGTGTGTGTGTGTGTGTTTGATAAAAATAATCTTATTCTCCTTAAAATATCAGCCAAAATTGGTGTTCTATAAACATATGCCATGCTTATGCATTGGCTTCTAGAACACCACACTGCCATGTACCTACATTGCAATTTGAAAAGACCTAAGCCTTCCTGGACAAATATTTTCCCTAATAATGAAGAAGCAGTTAAATTTGTTGTCTGATTATTTGATAGGGCTGAAGTTCAGACACTTTAATATGTCAGTTGAGTTCTGAAAAACAGTGCATAGGCAATTCTAAACTGTTAGAACTGTTAGTAAGTAGTAAGTAGTAAGTTAGTTAGTAAGTAGTACCCCACAACACCTGAGTGTATTTTCTCTCCTCTATCCCATACATCCTACTATCCAAAATCTTGCTTGATCTGTTCAGCCAGTCTGACATGTGCACCAGATTCAGCTCCACTGTAGGCGGGCTTCTCTGGCCACCCTGCCCTGGTGTCCATGGATTTCTCATGGAAGTCTAGTCATTGCAGGTTTGTGCAGCACATATCTGTGCCATAGCTTGACAGCTTTGTGATGGCAGCAGGGGAAAGGTCGGTAAACTCATTTGCAGCAGTTAGCTGCTGGTCAGAGAGTAGTTAATACTAATGTGTTATTCTTTACAGGATGTTTTTTTTCTTCTCTTGGGATTTCTCCAAGGTTTTCTCAGAGGCCTGATTGTCTTCCTCCTGTTGATTCTTCAGTCACCAGCTCTGTCTTCTTGCCTTGCTAGCTAGAACAAGAGGCAAGGGAGTACTTTTTCACAGTCTGGATCAGACAGCAGCCTGAGTCCCTTTCTTGTCATCAAGCCAAGTTCATCATCTGCTTCTAACTATTAGTCCTAGGGTGTGAAGAAGGAAGCTGACCCAGGAATTCAGCTGGGGTTCCTGAGAAGACATGTTCTGTCAACATTCTTCATCTAACTGCAATGAGGAAACTGTTTGTAATGCAGGAATCGACAATGGAACCATCTGTCAGGATAGTGGCCATCCTAAGGTGTAGAAATGGATATTCCTTCCTGGGGCCATTAGGCAGCCCACAGTGGGTAATAATAACAATTGTCATATGTAGAGAGCCCTACAATTTACAAAGTGCTATTTCATTGTTTTGTTTAATTATCATAATAGCCCAGTGGGCAATGTCTACAAAGGAATAATGGGCACCATTAGTGTTAACTACATATTTGAGAATGAAAGAGAGAGGTCTAGTAGACATCTACTAGATCATCCTGAAATGTCCCCACCATTGTTCTTCTCCTGCCTGTGCGTACTAGTATTCTCAGTCTGATGATTAGTCCTGGAAAATGTTTTTTGTTCATATAGGATTAATTGTTATCTCTGGCACTCTGCTGCAGTGGAGTTTTAGGAGAGTTGCCTTCAAGCCCACAAACAAGTGTGAGTCTATTCCTGTCTTCCAGAATTTGGTTTCACCTCTTACTGGGGCAGAGGTCTTAGGTGTGGGCAAAAGGACACCAACGGTTCTTGAACTTTTCCTCCTGCCAAATCCCTTCTCACATAGAAGGACACTTCACAGAGTTAACTCAAATTCTGAAAATTAGTATGTCTATTTTAAATCCAACCAGATCTGTCTTTGGCTATGGTCCTATGCTTCACACTGTGTCCGGCCTGCCATATGCTGGGTTGTGTCACTGTTTAGCAAAAGAGATGCTGAATGGATCTTGTTGTTTGGAACATTCTACTCACTTGGCCCTGGGCACTACACCGGCTTCCCATCTGCTTCTGGGTACAGCTCTTGGATCTGATTCTAATCCTGAAAGTAGGAGATGGTCTGAGACCCACCCTCACTGGGCTGTGACTCAACCTTATGTGTGCAGAGCTTCCTTCTTTTGGGGAGAGTTTTTATTCAATTCAGTTGAATTCAAGTCATTAGGCATTTTGAGCAGCATGAGAAGAATTACGTTCTAGTTAGTAGTGGGTCAGAGTTTGGAGAATTCTATTACAACCAAAGCTATATGTCCTACATATTGTTTCTTTCCTCCAGATATCTCTTCACTTGCTCTTGGCTCCTGACTATTATGGACTTCATCAGTGGGCTTCTGTGTTCTCAAGTTCTCATTGGTTTGACCTTGAGTGGAGGTACCTTGAGTGGATGTAGGAAACTGATGTTGGGGTCTGGGGCATTTATTGCTCTAGATCCCTCTCTGAGCTTGCTTTGGGTGGGTGAGTCCCTTCACTAAAGATTCCTTCCAAGACAGCCTTTATTAGAGCCCTCTTCTACCAGTGTTTGGTAACACTCTTCATCCTTACCCTTTGCTGCCTCGCAGTGGTAGCAAAGTCTTTGACTGTTACTAGCATTAGACACTACATTATAGTCTGTGGTTTCTCTATACCCTATTCACATGGTCCCATCATATATAAATTTTCCTTGAATTACCCTAATTGGATTGTGCCATCTGTTTTCTGTTGAGACTCTGACAGACGCACTGTGTGATTTGGGGCAAGCCCCTTCACAGAACTAGTTAACCTCAAATGTTGTGGGAGATTTAAAGCAGATAGCATCCCTTCCAGCTCAAAATTTGCTTGGCAATGTAGGGACTGAAAAATAAATCTCTTTTTTAGGAACTTCAGGTCTCATTAAAGATATAATATATATACCTCTGAAATGCAGAATAAAACTAAGCATCCAAGTGATTAGGATACATAGTAAGCACTCTAAGAATTTGGAAATGGGCAAGGTCACTGATGGTCAAAGGAAACATATGGATCTGCCAGTGAGTTCTCCTCCAACACTGAATAACCTTTTATTCGTGGATTTCCTAATCTAGATCCAAATTGGATGGTGTCTTCAAGCCTGTACCAAGCAGAAAGCCTATTTTGGAACTACTCCAGAGATCCCACACAATATTGGTTAACCTTAGACAAGGCCTTTTGGAAATGATTTACTCTTGATTTACTCAGATACATCCCACAATAAAATAGAAAACTTCTAGGATTTATTAAATTGAAATGTTTTTTTAAAAAAAAAGTGTAGAAAAAGCAGATTAGGAGCTGAGAGGCTGGAATTCTAATTTTAATTTTCCTTCTTTAGCTCTGCCTTAAATTTTTTTTGATCTAAAAAGAATTCTTTTATTTTGTTATAGGTTACTTTGGTTTTTTTCTTTGATTCATCTATATTAAAGACATATACATTGATATAAGAATAATATAATAATCACCATCATATCTACCATACAAATTAAAAAATGAAATACTATCAATACAATTAAAGTCCATGGTACATGCACTATATATATATCCCATTTGGATACTACTTTTTTCTCCACCAAAAATAATTCCTACTCCCTCTATCCACCTACCCACCCCTACTCCCTCTTTCTACCCGCCCACCCCAGCCAAGGCCAAGATGGACACATCGCTTTGCCAAATCCCTTTGTGTAGGGAAGCCTCACTTTCACTGAAGATATAGAGATATACTTTAGCCTCAAAGGATGTTCGCTTTATGTGAACACTGCTTGCTCAGGCCCAGGCCTTTCTGCTGTGTATCTGTAAAAACCCAAAGCCTTAGGGGTTTAAATCCGTAAATGTCCCCATGACATCCAAGGCTTCAGGGCTGGCTTACCCTATTGGATTCTGTCTACTCTTTGGTTTGGTTTTGAGCATCGGAATTTTCCTTATTTTCTTACTAGTTCAGTTGTACATTTTTAAAATAAGATATTTTAAAAATATATCTTCACATATTTCTCTTATAGAAGACTATTTAAAAAAAATTTGGTTTTCCATATTCTGCACCAGGGTACAGAAGCTAGACATTCTACTGAGAATCAAAGACTACTCATACTCGAAGTTTGAGAACTCTTCTCCCATTTCATAGGCAAGATGACTATTGCCTAAGCTAATTATGAAAATAGAAAAACTTTTATAGCCATGAAGCTAATTTGGCTAATCCAAATCTGCTGTAATTCAAATACATTGACTATTAGAAATGAATAATAGAAAGTAAAATAATAGTCTCTTTAGCAGTATTCTGCTGTAGAACTTTTCACTTAACATTCCTTAAAGGCAGGGACCATCTTTTTAAAAATATTTAGTTGAGTTTATTAGAGGCAGCAATTGTCGTACTTATTTTTACATCTCTCATGGTGCTTAGTACACTTCTTTTCATATTGCAGGTGTTCAAATGTATTTGCTAATTTGATTTGAATTGACTTTTTCAAGTTCAATGTGAAAACAAAATGGCCCTCATGTTTTCTCTTGTTTTGGTTGTCCTGACACTGACATTGAGCCAGTTCACAGCAATCCCTTCTGTAGGTTCTAGAGAATTTGTGACTGTCCTGGTCTAATATTGGGCTCATTCAGTCGCAAAGTATTTGCTTGGCTTGTACAAAAATAAATAACTTTTAACTAGGGAGTTGTGTTTTAATTATTTGCAATCCTGTGTGGCTGAGTGTTAACTCCCAAGTTAAACATCTAACAAGTATAATACAATAAATGGCAGAGTTTGTTATGATTACGTTTGTTTTGTTTTCATCTCAGCCTTGGATCATTAGAAATGACTGATTGGCGTGGGAGATCATTCCATCTATCATTATGTCTTTTTCTCCCCGAAGAGACCAAAAGTGAGTAAGAACACAGAGTGCACATTTCACCACAATTTAAACCCAATCTGAACACTCCCTACTTGAAGACAGCACAAATAGTCTGGTACAATGACAAGGATTTCCAAAAAAGAAAAAAAAAAAAAAGAATTTCCTTAAGAAGTAAAACAATCAATTGAGGTCTCTGTGCCTGGTTCTGTGTGTTCTACACAGTGCATGTCCAAGTCCAGAATCTTTGAGCTAAGGCCTGGAGTCGCTAGACATCAGAAGTAAAGACTAGCAAAAAAAGAATATAAATGAGGAAATAGAGATGTGAGGCATCGAGGCTGAAACAAGAAATGTGTGCCCCGCCGGGAGTGGACTGAGGAAGGTGTGAGATTGGAAGAGGGTCGTAGCAGGAACGGGGGGGCAGGGGAGCTGGAATTTTCCCCAGTCACAGCTCCCATGACTGCCGCAGCCTGCTTTGGGTGTCCTTTACTTCTCTTAAGGTAGTGATCCGGGGCGCCTGGGTGGCTCAGTCGGTTGAGCGTCCGACTTCAACTCAGGTCACGATCTCGCGGTCCATGAGTTCGAGCCCTGCGTGGGGCTCTGGGCTGATGGCTCAGAGCCTGGAGCCTGCTTCGGATTCTGTGTCTCCCTCTCTCTCTGCCCCTCCCCCGTTCATGCTCTGTCTCTCTCTCTGTCTCAAAAATAAATAAAAACGTTAAAAAAAAAATTAAGGTAGTGACCCAATTCTGAAAGGAGATAGGAAGAATAAAGTAGGGGAGGAAGAAAGAGTGTGTTAAGTCACCAAAAAAATGAGACCACTTATTGTAAAAACAAAAATAATAGGAGGAGATTCCCTTCAGTGTAATTTATATGAGAGGAAGTTCAGAAATGTATGCTAATAGAGGGATTATTCTTTTAAATGTTTTTATTTATTTTTGAGACAGAGAGAGCATGTGAGCAAGGGAAGGGCAGAGAGAGGGGGGAGATAGGATCCAAAGTGGGCTCTGAGCTACAGCAGTGAGCCTGATACAAGGCTCTAGGGCTCGAACCCATGAACAGTGAGTTCATGACCTAAGCCAAAGTCTGGCGCTCAACCAACTGAGCCATCCAGGCGCCCTGCTAATAGAGGGATTATACATGTTAGCATATGCAATATAATGAAATCATCTAAACAGTGTTTGAAGACTATGTCATAATGATGAAAAAAGACTATGGAAAAACTTTGATGATATAACCTAATGTGTTTGGTCTGCACTGATCAAACTGTGTAAACTATGAATGCGCATGGATCCATACTAAAAAAACATATGGGTAAATGGAAGGTTTTCCCTAGGGTGGCTCTATTCAGGTAAGAAAACTACATATCTTCTCCATTTTTAAACTAACCCTTAATGTTGTCATATTTGCTTTGTAGCCAATAAAAACACCATATATGTGCTGGAGTATGGAAAAGGAAGTGGGGTGAAGTGGTTTGGGAATATTTGTATTGTGTGTAATACGTATGTGTGTGCGTTCTTGGACTTAGGAGATCAAATATCATGTAGCAGTAAGGTGATGCTATTCAGAATCTTCTTGGGTTTAACGTTGCTACCCATATTCTAGTTTTTAGCAACCGGTCTGCATGCGTGCACCAGATCTACCAGACACAGCTTATTATCTTAGCTTGGTAGTGTGTTTGGAAAGCAGGAGGAGGTATGCAGTTCTCTACATACCCAGATTTCAAATCCGAAGGCTGGAGGAAGGGAAGGGGAGATTGGTAGAAGGACCAAAGGAATAAATAATCCCCATGCCTCAAACACTTCTTTGATAAGAAAAGATCCAGCTGTTGGCTAAAAGTGGTGTTTTGTGAGGGCATCATAGAATCAAAGGCTTAAATATCAAGGAGATGTTCTCTCTGTAGCACAAACATGATTAAGGGCAATGTTGTTTTATTTCAGATTTTTATTATTCATAAAAGGGAAACCAATAGTGCCAGACATGCAAGAACAAAGCTAAATAAGCTTCAGAGGCCTTCTGGCTCTCAAATCTAAGAGAATATAATAACTGGACTGTTTATTTGCCATGTTTCATATTTGTTTTCTTCTTAGAGGTAAAACACAATAGAGATTCATTTCATTCAGAATAGTTGGTTTCAATGATAGGGTTTCCGTCTTATGTAATCTGTCCCCTCCCTTTCCCCAGGTCATTCATTATGTCTGCCCACGTAACCAGACCTGCTCCTGTGCCTACAGACATAGAGGGCTGCCCCAAGCTTTGGGATCTGTCAGTATAGAGAAGTTCTAGTGGAGAAACCAGTGGAGCAGGTGGCATTAGGAACACATCAGCATCATAAACAACTAGCTCCTAAAGAGGAGTGGGGAATGCCGGGCTGCGCGTCTGGTGACCACATCTCCCTTCCCAACTTCTTTGCCCTTTCGATGCATGTTAGCAGAGTCTGACTGAATTTCCTTAGTTCCTGCTTCAGTGGCTGCTCAGATTTGGGTACCTGTCCCAAGTATAAAACTCCTGGGGGGAAGAGGTGGTCATGGAGTAAGCTTTCCTACTCCCGAGCCCCTAAAGGCGATCTGGGTTGAAGGGAAGCTAAGGGACATGGCTCTGGATATCAGGAGGAAGACTTACACTTGTAAGAATCTGGAATGGCATGTGTGTAAGGAGCAGAGCCTTCCTGTGATGGCAGGCTTTGGCATTGCTGCATCCAGTGCGGGAAAGGACACCCGTGGTCCAGGGAATCAAACAGAGAGAGGACTTTAAGACACAATTTTCTCTCCACTGCACCCCTAGATGTAGTGGCAATATTTTCACTGAGTGGTTCTACGAATTTATGACAGCCATAGTGTTTATAACCTTTTGGTGCAGTTCTCATTCATTCATTTATTCGGTCTATGCTTGGTGAAAATCTACACTGTGTGCTAGGTAGTTTGTGCTCAGAATCAATGTGGAAATAATAGTTAATATTGATAATAAAAGCTAGTACCTATTGAGTATTTTCTATAATCAATGTTTAGTGCTTATCATTTACTTAAACTTTATAGGTAGATAGTATTATCAGTCCCATTTGCAGATTAGGATATTGAGGTTTAGAGAGATGGAAAGACATTATTTCACACAACAAATATCTATTGAATATCTTTTATGTGCCCATAGCCATGCCTTTTAATGGGTATATAGTAGTGAAAAAGACAGATTAGAATCTCATTCTCATGGAATTAAATTCTAGTGAGGGGAGATAGACAGGAAGCAAACAAGCAATTAAATGAAGTGCAACTTGAAGCTAGTGATAAATACTGTGAAGAAAATAAAAGGTGATCATGTGACAGAGACTGACAGGCAGTAGGGAAGGGTTGGATGAGTTACACTCACTTTACATGCAGGAGATTTACTTAAAAAGATGGCAGTTGAGCTGAGACTTAAACGAAAAGTTGCCAGCCCTGAAAACAACCAGGGGCAGAGTATTGCAAGCAGTGAGAATAGAGAGAACAAGGGCTAGGCTGGAATGAACTTAGTGTATTCAACAAGCAGAAAGAATCCTGGTGTAGCTGGAGTGCAGCCAGCAGAGGGAGAGGGACCCATCTTGAGTGGCCATGAGACCTGGGGCTACATTCTACCAAAGGCTCCTGGGAGTCCAATCTCCTTCGACTTCATGGTGCATCTTTGGGGCCAGTGAATGTGGAAAGAACCATACAGTCTGCTCTGCAAAACAGGTTTTCTTGTTGCCTCTTAAATAAAGCATGTCTCTCCCAGGTCCAGAATGTCTGGTCCTTCTTGAGCTGTCCAGGCCCTTTAGAAGTCAAGGCAGAGCAGATCGCCAAAAGGAGCATGATTTTTTTTTCTGGTTCTCTCCCAGATTATTTGCCAACAGATAAGTCCCTTCTGAGTTTCCCTCCAGGCTCTGCTAAAATAACCAAGGCCAAAATTATTGACAAACTATGCCATTTTTCTTCCGAATCTTTGCCACATTTCTTTCATGGACACCATCTCCCATCTTTCTTATTTAGTCATCCTTGATTCATCCTTTTCCCTGAATCATGGCATCTGGCAGAGTGGCCATGATGAATCTGGAAATACAGACATCTGAAGAAATTGCAGCTTGGTGGCCTCAAGGATAAGAGCAACGAGGCTTACCTGTGCTCTGATTTGCTCCTGCCTTTTCTTATAGCTGGGACTTGTGTTTGGTTATTACTTGAGATGTGCAGATTGATTGGCAGTGTTCATATGAGTAGTAATGAGCAAATGACTTCAGAAAATTTATCAAAAACATATTTTATTATAAAAATTACCAATATGAGTATTTTATTGATAAATAAAAAGATCAGATAAGATTTTCTTCCTTGTGACACAGCAAAGTATTCAATCAATAATCCAAAACACAAGCATTATAACATCTTCCCAAACTGCACACAAGCAAAAGTGTATGCATCAGTGTGTGTGTGTGTGTGTGTGTGTGTGTGTGTGTGTGCGCATGTGCAGATAAGGGAACTGAGGAATAGGGATGCACAGAACAATGGGGAGAGAAGGCAGTATAACAGTAGTTGCAGAGAAGATGAGGCCAGTATTATCTTAGTACCTTGCTATTCAAAGTGTGGTCCTTGAAACAACATTGATAATACCTGGGAGCTTGTTAGAAATGCAGAATCTCGGGGCCGCCTGGGTGTCTCAGTCGGCTAAGCGTCCGACTCTTGATTTCGGCTCAGGTCATGATCTCACTGTTTGTGGGTTCAAGTCCTGCATTGGGCTCTGTGCAGATAGTGCGGAGCCTGCTTAGGATTCTCTCTTTCTCCCTCTCTCTCTCTCTCTCTCCCTCAAAAATAAATAAACATCAAAAAAAAAAAAAAAAAAAAAAAAAAAAAAAGAAATGCAGAAGCTCATGCCCCTTCCCAGACCAACATAATCAGATTTTAACAAGATACTTGAGTGATCCCTATGCATATTAACATTGAAAAAGTTTCGTGTGTTTGGGGTTTTGTTCTCACCCTTTCACATTGATTAGTAATTATTCTGAAAGATCCTGTTGAGCTCAGGACTGAACTCTCTTTTATCAAAAGGTATCATATGTAGCTTATCATAGCATCTTTCATACTTTATGATAATGGTGGCTTTTCTTGCTTATTTCTCCCCACTATGATCTGAACTCCACAAGGACAGAACCTAGATGAGTCTTGCATCTGTTTTATTTCCATATCCTTGACCCAATGCATGGCATATAATAGATACTCAATAAATGTTGACCAAATGCTTGGCCTGATAGAGCAGAAGATAAAGCATAAGAAACAGAGGGAACCCACCTTCCCTTTTTTGACTTAGTAAATGCTAATTATTTTAATCTCTCCAGCCCTCCACCTCACCTCTTCACAGCCATGCATAGAACTTTCATACTGCCTTGCACAGAATAGGTGTTTGATTTATTTAATACATTAAAGAAGAGCTAGGCAAATCTTGTCCTCATAACATTCATGCCACACAGAGGCTTCTGGAGTGGTGATGAAGACAACGAATAAAATGTACCTGTCCGCATGGGTTTAATTTTATCCTAAAAGGGCTACTGGTTACCTTGAGAACTTGTTAGAACAGTTGAAAGAAATGTTGAAGTAAAAAACAAGAGATTAGTAGAAATAAGTGCCAAAGCCACATATTCTGTTGGGTTTTAAATAAACTCAAAAGCAATGCCTCATGTGTGACAGTTTTTAGTTGCAGTACGTATTTAGACAGCTTCAAAATAGAATGGCACAATAAGTGTATGAGAGATGTGTTATAGGTGTGGGGAAATGTGTATATTACAGATGAAGCAGGGAAATTCAGAGTGTTTGGTTTCTACCTCTGGAAATCGCTCTGCCTGTATGGTTTCCACTAGGGTAGGCTTTCTCAGTCTTGTTATTACGGGCATTTTGGGCTGGTTGATTCTTTGTGGTGAGGGAAGTTGGTGGATGTAGTTGTAGGATGGATAGCAGCATTCCTGGTCTTCTACCCATTAGATGCCAGTAGCGGTCCCCTTCAGCTGTAACAATGCAAAGTATTTCCACATGATGTCAAATATCTCCTGGGTCAAAATCACCACTGGCTAAGTACCAGGGGTGCTTAAAAAAGCAGATGGGTCTATTGCTCTTTTGAATTACCTGACAAATACTGCTGATCTACTGATTTTTTTCTTAAGACTTTATATTTACGATATAGATTCTTCCTGGTCTCAGGACCTTCCCTTTTTGGAAACTGCCCTCACTAATGCTGTGTTGCTGGGCTTAGAAGGTCATAATGCTGCCAGTGTTGGCTTAACAGCACAATATACGTGGCAAAACCTCCACTCACGATTCCATTGGACTCTGCTGAGAAGAAGGGCCGAGATAGATGCCGTGGAAAGAGAGAACGCATTGTTGAGCTGGCTTAGACAGTAATTTCAAACTTCTCTATTTCTTGGGGTCTCTTTTAATTATTTTCTCTGGCATCCCTATTGATAGTCCTTAAAAAGAAATTCCTATAAAAGAAGGTTCAACAGTTTCACCAAGGGTGGCAATTAGAATAAGCTGCTTTTTCTGCCCCTTGCCTGGAACATCACTGCTCTTAAACTACTCACTCTTGGCTCATCTATTGGTTTAAGGAAACAGCCCAGTAATTCTAAAGATATTGTGATGAATATTGAGCTTCTGTACTCCTGGGAAGCATCAGTGTAATAGGGCTTCTCAAATTTGGCATCTGGGATCCTGGATCAAAAGACTTAAGTAAGGAAACCAGCCTCTTTTACTTCAGCTTACTGTCTCTGAGGTGTGCTGGGGAAGAAGGCGTTACACAGTATGAAAGATACAGATTTAGCCAAAGAGAAATCACAGCACGACTGTTTTGATTATTCCTTTACAAAAAGATTCATCTCAGTGTTCTGCAAGATATGTCAGGTTTATTACTTGAAAATGTTTTTTCTATACATTTATTATGTCAAGTAAAGTATATGCATTACAGGTGTGTAGTTTTTAATTATCCGTTCAATCCTAAAGTGTTCTGGTTTCTGATACATATTGTACATTATCTCTGATGATGCAAAATCTCTTGTATTGTGCACAAAGACCTGATCATGTGCTGTAGGGCTGAGGCAAGATTGTATGCCAGGAGTAAGGAGTGATCCCTATTCTTCAAGGTTTGGTCTTTGTCTCTAAAACAAATCCCAATAACTCATCAGTTTAATTAATGGGGCAAACAAAAATTAGTGAGATTAATGATACGTTGTCAAGTAAGAACCAACTAATTAATTTTAAAGTTTTTTTTTTTTCTGTCAGATTGAGCATCATGTATTTACAATGGAGAGGACTGACTGACTTCCAAACCAAGTAAAAGTGACTTAAGAATTAATATTATTTCCATAATCTGTGCATTTTCTCTCCTCCGTTACAGTTAGAAGCCAAGAGTGGATTTTATTTAAGTACTACCAGTGATGGGGCAGTACAGATCCACCTGCAGAGAGGATCATGTGCTGATGTTAGAGTTCCATATACCATCAGTCAGGTTTGCAGCCTCTCAAAGCCAGAGTCCACACAAAGATTGTGTTTAGTGATTTAGTACAAGGTTACAGTGGATGGAGCTGTCTAATTAGTACTCTGGATACAGCATTGAAGGGTATTAAAGGAATACTGACGGGTGGACAGACTCAGCAGATAACCAGGTTCTAGTTACCATTCTAGTATATAATGATGGGATTTCAGTCTCCCAGGGGTGGCAGGGGCTTATAAGAGCAAATAATTCCCCCAGAAGAGTTGGGTACTAGATATGTTACCGAGTCAAAATTCCTGTTAATGAAAAATGGGGCAGAAAGCAAAAGGGACTTGTTGATGAATGCCAGGGTATTTAGCTGGAAATCAATTATATCTTCTCTCTGAGGTTAAATCCATTCTAGAGGCCAAGACAGGGTAAAACCTTTGAGAAGGGTAGAATGGTGGCAACTGGGATGAAGGAAATAGTACCTGAAAGCGATTTCAGTGGTCCCAACAGGAAACCAGGCCCCTGGCAGTGGAACAGAAAAGAAGAGGGCATATCTGAGAGAGGATTTGAAGGTCAATACAATGGGACTTTAAGACCAATTGAATGTGGGGTTTGAGAGGCAAGTAAGAATTGAAGATGAAGCCAAGAATGAGATAGAAGAATCATAAGGTAATCAAGTATGTTAGGCGGCACATGAAAAGGAGGATTTTGGAAGAGGAAGATGCTAAGGTTCACCTGGGACATTTTAAGTGTAAGGTTCCCACAGACTGATGAAATTTAGTTGCCTGGTAGGCAGACAGGGGGTCTGGAATGCAGGTCAGATTAGATGGTGTTAATTCATGGTGCATCTGTTAAAGGCATGAGGCCAACGAGGTAGAGGAGATCAAGCAAGGAAAAAGAATGGAGCCACTTGAAGTCTCGAATAGAGCTCTGAATAACACCCTCATTTAGGAGCTGGAAGAACAAGAAGAGGTGGTGAAGGAGACTGAGAAACAGCAATCACAGAGAGTGTAGAAAGACTAGTAAAGAGCTATGTCCCAAAAGCCAAAGGAGGAAAATATTTCAAAGAGGGAGCATAGCAGTATCAAATGTTCCAGAAAGGCTGAGAAGGATTCATTCATTTGCTTAATCAACGACATGAGCTAAATGCCTGCTACGTTCTGTGTGAGGGCTTAGGAATGAGATCACAGAAGTGGCTCGTGGGTTTTCTTTAGTGGTCATCAGTGATATTTCACAGAGGATGGATATGAGTTGCAATAGTGATGGTCTGACTACAGTGGATGAAAGATGGAACCAAAGTCAGGGAAAGAGAACCGGGCTGTGTAGACTAATTTCCTGAGAAATTCGAGAGGAAGTGGTAAAGAAAAATTGCCTAATCTGTAACAAATGATTATTAGAAGTAATTATTTCACCTTTGCAGCATATTCTGTATAAATTTTATTTGGACCAATTGGCCTAAAATAGGTTTATATTAATAAAACCAGGTGCAGTAGTGGACGAGGACTTATAAGGCATGGGTTTTTTGGTTTTGTTTTGTTTTTTTTTAGGAAGCTTGCAATCTGCTTATAGTGTGTGCATATATATGTGTATATAGGAAGGAAGGTTTGTGGGTGGAGAGTCAGAAACAAAGAGAAAATATTTAATGAACATGACGAGTTTTAGTAACAACATCTAATAACAATTACTGGTTGATGAAGGGGTGGGTGCAGACCAGAGGGACTGTGCATTCAGGAGACAGGAAGACCACCATGAATGGAAATAATTCTTCGCTGTACAGAAGGGAATACTTGTGGGTCATAAAAGAAGACTAGGATTAAGAATTTCATAAAAGGAAGACAAGAGGGTAAACTTCACACCATCTCTTCCAATGGAAAGTGGAGATTGTGCCACCTGCTCATCCCTACCCTAGAATGAGGAATCAGAAACAAAATCTACCTTTTCAGTTCCTCACCCAGCAGTCTTCTTTTGGTTCCCAGGTAAAAGGTACATATGCTTCCCCATTCCTGTGGTGTTGGTCCTATTATCATAAAAGGTATCAAGGTATCAAATATGCAGGAAGACTGTTACCAGACAGCAGGAGTCTTGAAAACCTCAGCCCTGTGCCAAACAACAGGAATAAAATAGGGAGAGGGAAGCCTGGTATGCCATACATAAATCTGCAAGCTCAGTGCTCTGCAGAGCAAGGAGAGGAGCAGTTGTCATTTTGATGGAGTCAGAGCCTGAATTCTAAGGTCAGGCTATAGATATTGGAATTGTACACTCATGGGCACGTCAAACCTTAGCCTACTGGGCCTTTTGTTCTGAAGGTTCACAGATGAAATTGACTTGATATATTGTCTTTGATGTTTATTAACCCCGTGATTTTGTAGAATTTGAAATGGAACTGTGGCCAAATCAAGAGACCAATAGAAGTTCATCCCAAAGAACTTGTATAGATAATACTGGAAAGATACTGAATGAAAGAAGGTTACTATTTAGTGTAAGTACATGGCAGGATGTCACTATTCAGTTGCTGTTCAAAGCCACAAGACACGGGGTACATTTGATCGTTCACTATTTGCTAAAACCTTAGACAAATGGCGGATAAGAATCTTGTTTTCAAAAAAGTATTTACAAACCTAAATCCTACAATTTAAATCATCTCCCATGTGAGTTTGCACTGCCATCCCGATGTGTATTCACCTAGGTAGTGTTTCTTTAGTCACAAGTGTATCTGTTTTGTGACTAGGTATACCACTGCAAGAGAACAACAGTAATTTAAGTTTTATAGTCCTTTTATGGGACTTTTGCAAACATGGTTTCATTTGTTCTTTGTAAGAACCCTGTGAAGTAAGTGTGGAGAATGTTTTAGTTGAGCAAACTGGTAAACCCAAAGCCAGAATGGTAAACAATCTGATGATCCTCCAGTGTCAACTTGTGAGTTAGCGATTGAGCTTGAATTTGAAACTAGTCACCCAACCCCCACTTTAGTGCTGCTTTCATTACCTGATTTACTTTAATCTGAAGACCAGACTGCAAATCAAAGTGTTGGCCAAGGCTGTAGTCTCATCACCTGAGGCCGAGGCTCCTCTTGCAAGCTTGCTGCTTGTTGGCAGAATCTAGTTCCTTGAGTTGTGGGACTGTGGTCCTCAAGCTCCTAGAGGCTGCCCACTATGTAAGGGGTTGGGAGGAAAACTTTTCCTCTCCCAGTTTGGGTCCTGTGATTGGCAGTCTGTAAAGTAATTGATGATAGATTAATAGGAGAGAAGACAAGGTTTATCTGTGTGTCCACAGTGTACATGTGGGATCACTCAGTGGTGAGTAACTTACTGAATAACCAGAAAGGAAAGGCTTGTATATTAAAGTTAGTCAAAGGGAGGCAGGTAGGGCTTCAGTGAGAGGGTATGGAAGGTTATATTGGTTTTTTTTTTTATTCTAATGACCAGCTGAATTTACACAGTCTTCCCAGTCAAGAAAGTCCCTGGGGGAGAGGTCAGTGGCAGCTGTATTTTCAGAAGCTCTGCTTAAGTTTAGATAAATGTTTCTTTTTGTGGCTGCTGATTGTTCAGATGTTTTCAAATTAAAGAAAGTTTCATAGCACTTTGGTATTAATCCCTTCAACTGCCATGTTGCCCTCTCTGCAACATTGCATTTTACTTAAAATTGACAGGAGAAAACCTGTTGCTGCTTGTTGTCTCGTTTTATGGCTTACCTGCTTAGGTCAGGCCCACCCAGAATACTCTCTCTTTGGTTAGCTCAAAGCCAACCAGTTAGAGACCTTAATTACAAATGGGGGAAAAAACTTCCTTTCCGTATCCTGGAACATAATCACGAGAATGATATCCCGTCATATTCACCACATTCAAGGGGAGAGGATTACACAGGGCATCTGTACTCACAGGGTGGAGGTTTTGGGGGCCATTCTAGAATTTTCCTATTACAGCACCCAATAGAATGAGCAGCTAAGTCCAGTGCTATCAGAGACCATAAAATGCGATTATCATACATATTCTTTACATTGTTGAGTTAATAAAATGGGTGATGCATGCTAGTTGGTTAGACCAGATGACATCTAAGATCATCCACCACAGTATGCAGAATGACATTACTCCAGTTGTGCATTCAAGAAGACCTTTTAAGCCAACTTTCTTTCATTCTTCCTCTTACCTTATAGTTTTTATGCATAGAAAGTTGCACATGAACATTAAAATTTTTTTTAATATTTATTTTTGAGAGAGAGAGAGACAGACAGACAAAGTGCAAACGGGGAAGGGGCAGAGAGAGAGGGAGACACAGAATCTGAAGCAGGCTCCAGGCTCTGAGCTGTCAGCACAGAGCTGGGTGCGAGGCTCAAACTTGTAAACCATGAGATTATGACCTGAGCCAAAGTCGGATGCTTAACCAACTGAACCACCCAGGCACCTTGCCCATGAACATTTTTAATTAATTTTTCTTCATTAAAATTTTGACTTATTTGTCTATTTAGTTTGAGTATGGTTGACACACGATGTTACATTGGTGTCAGGTGTTACAACATAGTAATTCAACTCCATATATTATGCTATGCTTACCACAAGTGTAGTAAAATTCCAAGTTCTTATATTGGGCAGTTGAGTCTTTAGACCTCAAATCCTCTCATCAACACAAAAGAGTTGTCACAGCCTGTATTTGTTAACTGTTGCTATGTAATAAATTATCCCAAAACTTAATCACTTAAAACAACACACAGTTTCTATGGGTCAGGAATCCAGGCAAGGCTTAACTGGATTCTCTGCTTCGGGTCTCTCTCAAGGCTACAAATCAACATCCCTCCGGGGCAGGGTGTGCTTCCAGTCATACTCTGTGGCTATTAACAGGATTCAAATCCTTGAGGGCTGTTCAAATCAAGGCCCTATTTCCTAGCTTGCTATTGGCTGGAGGCCATTCCCAGTTCTTTATCACCTGGACCTTTCCAACATGACAGTTTGCTTCATCAAATTCAGCATGAGAGAAAGTAACATGATGGAAGTCACAGTCTTTGTAACCTAATCTCAGAAGTGGTATCCCATCATATTTGTGTTATTTAATTCATCAGAAGCAAGTCACTAGATTAGGCCCATACTGGGGGGTCAGGGGGCAAGGATGAATGCCAGGAGGTCAGGGATTTGGGGGGTCAATTTTAGAAGGATACCTACTGCCTAAATGAAGGGATGATGTGGCAGACTGAGGAGGAACTAGTAAAAGTGATTGTTTCAAAGAAATGAAGGGAAAAAAAAAAAGACCTCTTCTAATCAGTTCATTTCTTCAGAGCCAGAGCAAATGAATTTGATTGGTGTGGGTTCATAATGGGAGCGGCCAGGTCTTCTCTGACTAGAGAATGCAAATCAGACCCAAAATTCAGAGGCTAAGTTCAGAATCAGGGGAGCAACATTAAGTATCAGGTCCAAGGTATGAGTCTGGGTCTGTAGACAAGAAAAAGATAAGAGGTGAGGAGCCCAGAAATACTGAGCCAGTGTAGCAGCAAAATATTAGAGCAGATAAGGCAGAAAAGTTGTGGAGGTAGCCAAGAACAAAGAAATAAAAAGCACTGTCTTGCTTGTGGGCAGGGCTCTCTGGTTTTTAAAGAATGAGGGCTCAGCCAGACTTTTCCTCTGTTACTGAAAGGTCATAAAATACCATTGTATTTTTGTTTTAAGTTCAAACAAATAAAAAACTTAATGGGTTAGTGAAAATGTTAAAATTGGGGAGGAAGTACTATTCCAAATGAAATCAGAAGCCATGAAGATAGTCCTTTTTTGGCCAACGTTAGATTGTGTATTCTCTCCCCCAGTGCAAAGTGTGTTTTATTGATTGATGATTTAATTCTCTCCAAGTGATGTTTGCCTCTGCACCAAATGCTGTACATGGACCTCAGAATCACCTAGCTTAGGACAAAAAATGGTGGGGGTTTCTTCTGACTGTTAGCTGTTTTTAATTTTTATTCCTAACATTCCCTTGTTTTGATCTCCTAACATATTGTCCTGAAATGTCAACAAATAATTTAATCTAGAGACTAATGTCCTTTTATACGATTTTCAAAATTGGTGACTTTTTCTAGGCTTTTTTTTTTTTTTTCTAATTTGCCAGATAGCCACATGACAGAATAATGAAACCAATGTCATATTGAAAGCAAAGAACCACTCATTTCTGGAAAAAGAAATCTAGTCATATTTAAATTCCCTTTCTGCTTGCTTCCAAATATGTCTATCACAATATTACAGAAGTAGCCAATTATTTTCATCTCCCTTCTTTTCACATGCTTGGAAATTAACTTTAAAAATTTTTCAAATTTTATAAATTAACCCTTATTTTGAGAGTTTAGTTTTTCATTTATACCTATTTTAATCCTAGATCATTTGATTATAGCTCTTCTTCAACTCACCTTTTTATTTCTTCCTTTAATCATGTTCTGTCTGTATATTGAGCCACAGCACAGGTTGTTTAGCCTTTTCATTTATATAGCAATTGGCTGAACAGCAACTAATAAGTTGATATGCGACAATTTCAATCCCTGTTAAAATTTGCCAATACAGATCCAGACTGCCAGTTTTGCTTATTTAGAAAGTGCTAACATTTTCTTCCTATCCCATGTACTGAAGATAAATAGATCAGACAGTTCCAGA
This sequence comes from Neofelis nebulosa, assembly GCF_028018385.1. Classification (NCBI taxonomy): domain Eukaryota; kingdom Metazoa; phylum Chordata; class Mammalia; order Carnivora; family Felidae; genus Neofelis; species Neofelis nebulosa. Next base: position 33,722,375 of record NC_080782.1, on the reverse strand, counting down.
TTAAATTAAACATGGCATTTCTGTATTTTGGAGTTACCTTTCATTGTTTAAAAAAAGCTAATAATTCTGGGGAGTTAGCTGTTCCAAATCTTAAAGGTTATCATTTGTAAGGCATTAAAGTATTCTTCAAAATATTTTCGCTAACAATTTACCAAGGTATCTGAAGTTCATACTCTTGTTATTCCTCTGGGCTGTTTAATGCTCGACATAGATAGATGTACACATGGACATATAGATATAGATTGACATAGATATGGAATATAGACAAAGATAAATATTGCATCACCGAAAACAATTGCTTCAAATAGCTTATCAGGCAAAGGCCTTGAGGTGATGGATGATAAATATAAAGGGAGTATGTGTGTGTATGTGTGTGTGTGGGTGTGTGTGTGTGTTGGGTGGGAGGAGTGTAAGAAGTAGAACAAGGTGTGTCTTTTTTATTTTCAAAAGAACTAGATCAGAAATGGGGCAACAAGGTCGAAGGAAGCCTGAGTAACAGATGGGGAGTGATGCGTGTGAAAAATTCAGGACATATTAATTTCATGTTACCTGTTCAGTAGGTCATGCCCAAGAATTACAGGAGGCTTTCAAAGATAAAATTAAGGGGCATCTGTGTGGCTCAGTCCATTGAAAGTCCAACTTTGGCTCAGGTCATGACCTCAGGGTTGGTGAGTTTGAGCCCTGCATTGGGCTCTATGCTGTAGGCACTGAGCAGCTTTGGATCCTGTCTCCCTCTCTCCACCCTCCCCCGCTCATGCACATGTGCGTGATCTCTCTCCCTCTCAAAAATAAATAAACATTAAAAAAATTAAAACGAAATAATTTTTCTTGATTAGATCCAACAATATTTTAAATGGCACTCTGTACTTACAGGCAAATCATGCACATGTTCATTGCTGCATTTCTGGAGTTTTGATATTTGTAACAGACAAAAATAATAATAAATAATTAAATTAGTAATAAATAATAATTAAATGAATAATAATAAAATAATACATTAAACAATTAATACTGGTTAAATACATAATAATTAAATGATAATTAAAGGTTGCCCTTGTTCTTCCTAGGAAGAAATTCTTCCAAATTTGGAAGCTAACTCCAAAGAGAGCTTTCACTGTTGAGAGGAAATATTTGTGAAGAAAATAGTCTATTAGTTAATTTTTTAAGTGCTGTCAGCTTTGTTAACTTATAAGAAAATCTGCTTATTCAATATGAGAAAAGTACTTGGCCTCATCCAAGTTCACTTTGCTCAAATGAAGAGTAAGGAATGATGTTAAATGTTATCAACATTGTTCTGTCCTGTTGCTTCTTTCTCCCTGACTCTAACCCTGTGACATCTTGTGCCTTCCAGACTGTATGAGGTAGCAATTCACGTGTTGATCATCTGTCCATGAAAAGGGCTTCTTTATTCGTTGACACAAGCTCTCTACCATTAAAATCAACTCCGAATGAATGGAAAGGGCAAGATCATAGACAAAGTATTTGGAAACCAGTGAATCCCCATAAATTCCACTTTATAAGTGGTCACTTATGCCACCTATATGGAAAGCCAATCCTAATGAATACATTAAATTCTTTGTTGACAGAAGTAGAAGGTGATCATTTGTATTTAAAATACTGATCAGAAGGAATTTTTAAGTCATTTTATAATCAGTTTGGTCTGTTGAAGTGCTGTGTGTACTGTATAAGCTATAAAAAGGGCCTGCCTAAAACATGAGACTGAACTAAGAAAATATTACTTATTATTTCCTTTGGTTCATTTGAGGGAGAGATATGGACATTATAAGAGGGAAAGAAGTTGGGGAGAGCAAAGGACTGAACTATAACCACATTATGCCTTGTTATTCTTCTAGGATCTCATGATTCCTTCAGCTTCTACATTGATGAAGCCTCTCCAGTAGGGCCTGAACAGCCAGAAACCGTCCAGAATTTTGTCTCTGTGTTTGGAACCGTAGCCAAAAAGCTGATGCGGAAATGGTTAGCCACTCAAACAATGAACTTTACTGGTCAGCTAGGAGCTGGGATCCGTTATTTTGATCTTCGAATTTCCACCAAGCCCAGGGACCCCGACAATGAACTCTACTTTGCTCATGGTTTGTTCAGTGCCAAAGTCAATGAAGGCCTTGAGGAGATTAATGCATTCCTCACAGATCACCATAAGGAGGTAGTATTCTTGGACTTCAACCATTTTTATGGGATGCAGAAATATCACCATGAAAAACTGGTCCAAATGCTGAAAGACATCTATGGAAACAAGATGTGCCCAGCGATTTTTGCCCAGGAAGTTAGTCTAAAGTACCTGTGGGAGAAAGACTATCAAGTGCTGGTCTTCTACCATAGTCCAGTGGCTCTGGAAGTGCCCTTTCTCTGGCCTGGGCAGATGATGCCAGCACCCTGGGCCAACACCACAGACCCGGAAAAACTGATCCAGTTTCTTCAGGCATCCATCACGGAGAGAAGAAAGAAGGGCTCGTTTTTTATATCTCAGGTGGTACTGACCCCCAAAGCTAGCACTGTGGTCAAAGGAGTGGCCAGTGGCCTCAGAGAAACGATCACAGAAAGGTAAGTGTCTTAAGGTATCGGGAAAAAGTCTTAAGGAATTTAACCCAAATTCATAGAGCTAGTAACTGACAGAGCTAAAATTTATACTCAGGTGTATTAATATCCTAGGGCTGCCACACAACATACCACAAACTGGGTGGCTTAAAACAGAAGAAACTTACGATCTGTCAGTTGCAGAGGCTAGACATCTGACATCAAGGTTTCAGCAAGGTCAACTCCATCTGATAGCTTTGAAGGAGAATCTTTTCCATGCCTCCCCACTAACTTCTGGTGATGGTTGACAAGCCAATGTCTTGGCTTATAGATACACCATTCCAATCTCTGCCTCCATCTTCACATGGTGTTCTCCCCATGTATCTTTCTCTTCTCTTCTTATAAGGACACCAGTCATATTGGATTAGGGTCCACCCTAATTATATCATCTTAATTATGTCTGCAAACACCTTATTTCCAGATAAGCCTCAGTTATGAGTACAGGGGATTAAGACTTCAATGTATTTTTTTCTAGGACACAGATCAATGCATAGCACCATGCATTTTGACTCCGTGTCCAGTTGTATTTTCATAGCACTCCTTTTCACATTTATATAGAACTTTACAGATTACAAAGCTTTTTCTCTATTTCTTGTGGACTTGTTTTATATACCTAATTCCATCTGATCTGCACAATAATCCTAGGAAGTAGATAAAAAGTGAGGTTTAGAGAAGTGAAATGTTTTGCGTAAGGCCAATTGGACAATGAAGGAGGAAACCAAGACTCAAATTCCATGCTTCTCACACCATATTCTATTCCTTTATGCTATACCATATGCAAGGGTCACTCTCCAGAGCATGGGTTTCCATTTGGCAAGCCCAGCCATACATGTTAGAGTGGTGCTTACTTGTGAAGTATAATTTAAGCAATCACCAAAGATCTCTAGCTCTTTCCCATCGGTATGATACAATATGTAGAATTGTACATATTGTTTATTCTTTTCAGTTAAAGTATCAAACAAAGCAAATATTGTCTGAAGAGAAACTACAATTCTTACCAGACCTTATCTTAAACTTTACTTGATATTTTGAATTATGGTAAGGAGATAGAGCATACATATTTTGCTCAAGGTCTTTGTAGGAAAAGACAAGGAGATGAGGAGAAAAGATTAGGAGATGAAATCGTATGGATGGCCTCATAGCATAGCATGTAGAGTAGGGAATGGCAGGAGGTGAAGCTTGCAGTGGGGCAGGAACACACTTGTAAGAAAGCCTTTAGCCAGGCTAAAGAAAGAAGTTCATCTTATGAACAATGGGGAGCTAGAAAATTGTATTTAGTGGCATGGTGACTTGACCGGATCTGCATTCTAGATAGGTAATTGGTGTAGCGTGGAGGCAGAGGATTGGAGAGAGTGGACTGTGAAGAGGTGCTCAGAACTACTTCAGCAAGGTAACGCAAGCTAAACTGAGGAAATGAGAAAACACAGAAGGGGATGGTATCCCACAGCAAAAATTAGAATTATTTGACTATTTAGCTATGTGGTGTGAACGAGAGAAAAGAGTTAGGTATAAAGTTTCTTCTTGAGAAGTAGAATGAGTGATGCAGACATTTACAGAATCAGGAAACAAAGACTTAGGGAGGAGGTGGGGAAGCTACAGTCAAGGTTATGCTAAGTTTAAAGTATGAGTAAAGCATCCGGTGAATGTGGCCAATTGATCATTAGGAATATAAACCAATTCAAGTGGCAAATTATTGGCATTTTTTGGCAGTGAAAGCCACAAGCTATTTGAGTTGAGGCGTTCCTCCATACAGAATTGTAACTTCCTTCTGTTATTCAGATATTAGCTGAGATCTCCTGTTCTTTAAAATTTTAATGTGATCCCCAGCTCTTCATTGTATACCCTATGCAAGTATAACGCCTTCCCTAGGATTTCTGCCAATGTCTAGATTTCTTACATTCCTATGGTATGAATGCTTGCTCCTTCTGGTTTATATCACTTTATGGGTTGATTGTCCCATGTGTCTTTTCCATGACCCTGTAGAACCTGAAACTTGCTTCTTGCTCAATTTCTACAATGGTTTTTAGATTTTACTGAGGATTTGAGACAACAGGTTTGGTTTTATAATTATAATAATACAATTAATTTTAAATTGAACTTTAGACTTGTCTATAAGTACAAATATTCTGGCCCAGGATATCTTCCCCAGATGACGTCTATATCACTTTAACCCCATGCTCAAGTCTTATGACTAAACCCTCTCCTCCACCTCCTTCTCCTTTTCTTTTTCTCATCTCTTTTCTTTCCCTAGGCACACATTGTCTTGGAGATTCCACACTCTCCTCTAGATTATTATGCCAAACTATTCTCCTCATTTGTGGCCCTAAGGCCCAGCTAGTCCCATCAGACTGTATTTGATAGCACCACCTTCTACAACAGTTCATTGTTTTGGTAAATAACAATTTACCACTTCTCTTACATCCTTAAAAATGAGAGAGTTCTAGTGTATACACATAAGAATGTGTTGTTCTCAACTACACCCCACAAAGGCCCCAGATTTTGAGAAGTCCCTGAGGACCCATTAGAGGTAGGGAAGGCAGGAGGGGACTGGGAATCAACCAATGACAACATTCTTTATTCTCACTACATCTTTAATGAAGGAAGCTTCATCTCTAAATTTTACATATTGGGCATGAAAGGAGTCTTCCCTTTCTTTCTTTACCTTCTGTTACCTCGTTCTATATTTAGGAAAAGACTTTCCCATCTAATATGCCTGCTTTGCATTTGGCCAAGAACCATACCCTGCTTTTACCTGTGTAAGGAATAGCCTTTGGGAAGTCAAGAAGAAAAATCCACTCAAGGTATAGATTTTCATTTTTTTCTCTTATAGGATTTCATGCAGTTAGGTCTTTGCAAGTTATAAGTTGAACTGTTCTTTGGCTACTTATGCTATAGTACAGTATTAGTAAAGTAGGATTTGTGGAAAAAAGATCAAATAAGTTAGGAAAGTGCTGAAAATTAGATATCTGCTTAAGTCTCTCAAAAGATTCACAATCTTTATAGCATGTAAAAGTCACTAACAAGCATTTTAACAAAGAATTCTGTTTAAACTGAACTAATACAATGTTTTGCAAACACTTAATATTTTCTCAGATAGCACTTATTAACAGCCCATAGAATTAATTTTGAAAAACTGTCCTCAGTCATCTGCTCTAATTCAGAACTTTTCACTTGGCTCTGGCTTACGTATCTGGAATAGTAGAGCTGTGTCACTGAAAAAGGTGGAAGAAAGGGGTGCCTGGGTGGCTCAGTTGGTTAAGCACCCCAGTCTTGATTTCAGCTCAGGTCAGGATCTCATGTTCGGAAGATCAAATCCCACCTCAGGCTCTGCACAGGTGCCTGGTTGGGATTCTCTCTCTCCCACTCTCTCTCTCTGTCCCACCCACCACTTGCTCTCTCTCTCTCTCTCTCTCTCTCTCAAAAAATAAATTAAAAAAAACTTTAAAAAGAAAAAAGAAAAGGGGGAAGAAAAATTGAAAAGTAGAAATGCAGACCCTGTAGGTAGAATCAACTTTTTTTTCCTCTCTAGGACTATGCAAATTACTTGCAAATGATTTGCAAATATATCTGAACCTGGCCATTATGAACAGAGTTTGTCTCAGAAGTACTAGAAAGACCTCCTTGTAAACAAATTGGAATGCCTGTATTCTGCGTATGGTATTCATGTAAAGCTCTGGTTTTGTTTTCATTTGATTTGACATATTTCAGCCTTCTGTGTGAGGCTTATAGGAAAAGGTCATTGTCAGTCCTTAGATAGTTCCTTGCAAAGTTAATTTACTTACCTCTGAAAGTCATCGAAAGAATACTTGACTTCCCAAAGACATAGTGCTTCTTTTTTCTCATCAAGTGATAAAGCCCATGAAGACTTTTTGCCATTTTCCTCTTGCTATTGTGCACAAACGTACTCATTCAGAAAGTCCTTTATTAACACCAAAAGATGTAATGAGACTCTCCTTTGCCACCAAAGAAGTCGCTAGGCAATTTTAAGGTCTTCCTGGACCTTAGGTATTTTCACCTGCAAAGTTTGGGGTTTGAACTAGATTATTTCCAAGACACTTTCCAGTTCTAAAATCCTACAGTTCTAAGATCCTGCATGTGACTAGTTTCTCTATAATGTTTTATGGCGTCTAATATTTGGACTAACAAAACTGTGAGCACATGCATTTAGAAAACAGTGTTTGAAGGTATAGGTGGCTTTTAGGACAACTCAACTCAGGTAGTGTAGCTTTCAATCTGGCCACTGGTTCCAAATATTGCAGATGCATTTTCCACATTTTAGTAATGCCAAAAGACACAGATTTTTATTTCTTAAAGACCTATTTTTAATTTATTTTTCAAACACCAGCTTTTGCACCTCACCCCCACGGAATTCACACGTTCTTAAAAAGAAGGTGTGCGACTTGAGTCAAGTCCTTCTCTAATTCATGGAAGTTTATTAAATTATCGGTTTTGTTAGTTTAAAAAAATCAGTTAGACCACCTGTTGGAATATTTAAGGAGCAACACGTCTTTGCAAGTAAATTGATGCTGAATTAATTAAGACAAGGTTTATACAGGCCAGTAATTTAGATGATGACGATGATGGTGGTGATAATGATTATGATCATCATTATCATCTATTTTAAGTGTTCCACATCTGTTTAATACTGTGCTGACTGCCCTGCCCATTTTCCCTCATCATCACAGTCATTGTTTGGAGGATGAAGTAAAATATTCAGCATGTAATTGGTTGTTGGCTGACTGTGAATAAGCACCAATGTCACCCAGCTGGGAAAATGAAGGCTCCTGTATTGGTTGAGGCCACATTATGTACCAGGCACTGTACTAAGTGCTTTGCATGAATTTATCCATGTAATCTTCCCTCCAGCCTTGCAAGGTAAGTATTATTAAATACATTAGAGTTGAAAACCTGAGGATAAGAAATGTCTAGTACCTTGCTCAAAACTCTCATATTGGTTTAGCAAAACCAGGATTATTATTTGGATTTGTTTGACTCCAAGTTCCATGCCTACTCCTGCAAACTAGGTAAAATTCACGTTTCTTAGCAGTAGGTACATGTAATATGTTATCTGTCATCTTGGAGGGCAGAGTCAGTTCTAGGGGTTTGGCAGGGAAACGTATACTGCAGTTGGGGTAGGCAAAGCTAATGAGAAGAGTAGATTTGAAATGTTTTGGTTTCAGCTCAGGTCACGATCTCAGGGTTCGTGAGTTCGAGCCCCATGTCGGACTCTGTGCTGGCAGCGCAGGGCCTGCTTGAAATTCTCTCCCTTGCTCTCTCTGGCCCTCCTCCATGCTCTCTCTCACTCTCAAAATAAATAAACTTAAAAAAAAAAAAAAAAAGAAAGTGAACCGAGGTAGAATGCTGTCATGGGGACCCTCATGGAAGCACCACTATTAAATAACAGAAAGGAAGGGAAAATTTAAAGGTGACTTGGTTTCCACCTCCTTGCCTTGTGCCTCGATTGCCCATTTGACTGTTTCCGTTGAGTAAGGAAATTGAGGCCAGAGGTATGCTAAACGATTATCCAAAGTAACAGAAGTAACTGGCAGCAAATATGGGATTAAAATCCAGGTCTTTTGGCTTGCAGGCAGAATTTTGTCCTCTACACCTTAGGGAAGGATGAGGACAGAGGGTGGACAAGAAGGCTAGGAAAAGTCAGCGACCATCAGACTGCAGGGACCAACATGGAAGGGCCAACCGGCTCTCTATCTGCATCGTGCGCAACATAACAAGGTGCCCTAGAACCTTGACCAGAGAGGATCAGACGTCAGACCTGGGGGTGGGCCATCAATTTTGTGCAGGGCTGACCTTTCATGGGCTCTCTTTCTGCCTCGTGAACACAATAAACTCTAATATTTCCATCTTATGGGGACATACCCCAGTTCACAACCATACCTCAAACAATATTTCTGCTGCCCGATTTACCCTGTTGTTGCCTGGACCCAGCAGGTGTGGGGCTGGACTCTGGGAAGTTGTTCACCTGCGGCACCGTCACCTTAGCAGCTTCAGGGAGCTCACGAAGGGTGGAGACTCAGAATGGTTCAAAGGCAGCTCAGGGTGACATGAGAAAGTACCAATCTCTATGAAGAGCAGCTTTTTGCCTCTGCCCTATCCCACTCCCCACCCCGCCACCCCTGCCATGCCCCAATAGGTCAGTGCACTGGTGGGACAGCTGATAATGGATTAGTCTCTTCAGTAAAGGGGAAAGTGGCCTCCTCAGGAGACACATGCCTAAAGAGAAAGAATGTCAAGGAGACCATGGAAGATCGGCATTAGAATAATCATTGTTCATAAGATGCTTTCATCATAAGGTTTAATTTCTTCAACATATACTCATGGAGGCCTCATTTGTTCAACAGGTATTATTCTTGATATGCAATTTAAGAAACTGAAGGTCAGAAAAACTAAATAATTTGTTCAAGTGGGGCTTGAACCAGTGCTAGGATCAATTCAGAATCTAGGTCTTTTGAACCATTGGAAAGAGGAGTCTGGCTTGTAAATAAGATGGAAGCTCCAGACAAATGGGGCCGTGCTTAAGAAGCGTTCGTGAAAATGCAAATTCTTGTGTGCTTTCCCAGAGGCTCTGATTCATAAGCCTGTGGCTCAGAGTTTTCAATTTCTAACAGCCTCCAGGTGAGTCCTTCTTTGAGCAAAACTGCTCCCCTCTGTAGGTAAGCTGCACCTCAACCCCCACCCCAGCCACAGATGAACTTGGTTTCAAGAAACCTGGAAAGAAGACATCCGGATGGCCAACAGGCACATGAAAAGATGCTCAATGTCACTTCTCATCAGGGAAATACAAATCAGAACCACACTCAGATACCACCTTACGCTAGTCAGAGTGGCTAAAATGAACAAATCAGGAGACTATAAATGCTGGAGAGGAGGTGGAGAAACGGGAACCCTCTTGCACTGTTGGTGGGAATGCAAACTGGTGCAGCCGCTCTGGAAAACAGTATGGAGGTTCCTCAGAAAATTAAAAATAGACCTACCCTATGACCCAGCAATAGCACTGCTAGGAATTTACCCAAGGGATACAGGAGTGCTGATGCATAGGGGCACTTGTACCCCAATGTTTATAGCAGCACTTTCCACAATAACCAAATTATGGAAAGAGCCTAAATGTCCATCAACTGATGAATGGATAAAGAAATTGTAGTTTGTATACATAATGGAATACTATGCGGCAATGAGAATGAATGAAATCTTGCCTTCTGTAGCAATGTAGATGGAACTGGAGAGTGTTATGCTAAGTGAAATAAGTCATACAGAGAAAGACAGATACCATATGTTTTCACTCTTATGTGGATCCTGAGAAACTTAACAGAAGAACATGGGGGAGGGGAAGAAAAAAAAAGGTTAGAGAGGGAGGGAGCCAAAACATAAGAGACTCTTAAAAACTGAGAACAATCTGAGGGTTGATAGGAGGTGGGAGGGAGGGGAGGATGGGTGATGGGTTTTGAGGAGGGCACCTGTTGGGATGAGCACTGGGTGTTGTATGGAAACCAATTTGACAATAACTTTCATATTTAAAAAAGAAAATAAATAAAAGTTAATCAATTCACAAAAAAAGAAAAAAAGAGAAACCTGGAAAGAGAGAGTCAACCCCAAAATTTATCAGTCCCCTTCCAATCCCAGATTCAGGTAGTTCTTCCTTAAGCCATGATTTCTCTACCCACAGACTGTGCTAGATTTGTTCTGTCACTAAGGTAGAGCTACCGTCACTGATTTCCAGAAAAAATTGGTCCTTTACTATTGTCTCTCATGCATCTTCTCTCCCATGTCACATAACTCTATCCTAGGATTATTGTGCTGCAGAAACATGGGCAAGGCTTTGGGGAGAGACTCTTTCCCCCTGGGCCCAAAAGCACATTCCTTTGCAAGAAGCATTAGTAACTTTGAGACTCTGTGTCTTCCACCAAAACCAATTAACATTACAGCATTTGCAACTCAGTGGCCTCCCCAGTCCTGATTTCAAACAGTAAAAAGAAGTTTCTATAACAACTTCTGACCATAAGGCCGTGTGACACAAGAATGATTTCTGCCTGGGTCCTGCTGGGGTGTGGCAGGAGGGAGGGCTACCTGTACCCCTCTCTGTTTTAACAGCTTTTGACCCAAGAATTTTTAAAACAGGAGTGCACATCAAAGCTCACCTTCTCCTTCATTCTGCTGATGTTGTATGATTAAATGACAGGTGAATACAGGCAGGCATCTTTCATTATCTGTGTCAGGAGAGTCAAAGACTAGAGAGAATGCCAAGCTGTTGGGAAGTCAGTTGCCCATTCAGTGCCTGGTGTGTGTGTGTGTGTGTGTGTGTGTGTGTGTGTGTGTGTGTGCATGTGTGTATCAGAGAGAGAGAGAGAGAGAGAGAGTGTGTGGAGGAGTGGGAAACTTGGGAGTATGTGTGTAGGGGAGAGAGGGTGTGTGTGAGAGAGGGGGAGGGAAAATACGTACACTTGTCTAACAAGCATGGCGTAGGATAGAGGTTTACCCACTTTAATCTCTGGATCTAAATTTTCTTATGGGGAATTGCTTGGCAGATTGAATTTAACATCTGAAAAGGAAGTAGCCTAGTATGTAACTGGCATTCACAAAAAGCTGAGAGCGGGTGGGTTGATGGTGGGCAGAGGGAATAAAGATGGAGGGCCCAGGCAGCAGGGATGTTTAGTCAATTAGATTGTGGCACAGTAATTTGGAGACTTCAGCCAGCAACTGAGGAATAAGGAGGCTTGTTTGGGATTTGAAATGAACCAAAGCACATATTTTCAGTAGATGAGCCAGTAAGTGGTGTCTGTTTCAAGAAGTAAAATGGGTCGGATCTGGACAGCACAGGCCACATACTGAGGCGCAAGGAAGAGCCTTCAGGCTGGTGCTCCCTTTCTGCCCTGTACTCACAGGGCTCCTGAAGGGAAGCACAAGCCCATTCCACTGAGCGCTCATCCAAAGGGAACAGCTCCACTCTGGAGAGACCTTATTGAAAACTGGGGGAAGGGGAAGCATTGCCACATCACTAGACACAAATATATAGTTGAACACACTGACCTTCCTTGTTGCAGCAAAAGAGAACTCCCACCATTGGGAACCATGATACATCCCAGTGAGAGGGTCGGAAGGGATTTTAAGCCCTATAGAATTGGGGCTTAGGTTGAGTGACTTGGGGAAAGTTTCAAGGAATTAGAGGTTCTCTCTAGATTGGATTGTGTGAAAAGGCACAGATAATTCTGTAAGTGGGTATCTCCATAAGCCTTTACTTATTTATTTATTTTTTAATATTTTTTAATGTTAATTTATTTATTTTGAGACAGCGTGTGAGCACACGAGAGGGGAAGGGGCAAAGAGAGGGAGAGAGAGAATCCCAAGCAGGTTTCCAGCTGTCAGTGCAGAGTCCATCATGGGGCTAGATCCCACAAACCGTGAGATCATGACTTGAGCCAAAATCAAGAATCTGTTGCTCAACCAACTGAGCCACCCAGGCACCCCAAGTCTTCTTTTTTTTATGTTTGTTTTGAGAGAGAGATAGAGAGAAGAGGGGCAGAGAGAGAGGGAGAGAGGGAATCCTAAGCAGTATCCACACTCAGCGCAGAGTGCAGGGCTCAATCTCACTACCTGAGCCAATCGCTTAACTGACTGAGCCACCCATGCTCTCCATGAATAACTCCTATCTGTATGGCCAGAAGAAGGATAAACTATAATTGGCAAAGGAGGTGCAGTCATTTTTTTTAGTCTAGAGAGGTAGATGTTTGGTTACTTTGTGGGTGATCTTGTTTTTGTGCTTAGACAAAATTAAAGTATCCTTTTTTATCCCACTGTCTCATGATCTCAAGGAACCTAGTCTGAGGTTGGTATTCTGGGAGATTGTTCGGGTCCAAAAAGAACATAATAGGCCTAGTTGTGCGTGTCAGGCCAGCTTCTAAATGTCAGGGGTGGCTTTTAAATTTCTTTTCTCCCTTTTCAGTGCAATGCAGGGAAGAAATATCACTTCCATTTGGTTTAAAGCCTCTGGTGTGAATTAGGCTTTCCATGTGCTGTTTCTTTGTGGTTCTTTTTCTCACTGAAATAAGTGAGGCTGTATCTATGTAGGAGCCCAGACAATTTTGATAATGAAGCCAATCAAAGAATTGGTGATACCCCAGCCCAGGTTCGTCTACTGAAAGTGAAAACTCTTCACATTGAGCCATACTGACAGTCTTGATATTCTTTCTCTGCAGTCTTAAGTTTCTGCCTATTTCATTGAGAAAGGGTTGGGGCTGAATGGCAAGTATAAGGAACCCAGGTGGTAGATACCAAAGGAGTTGAGGGTGAGAAAAAAATGTGAGAACACAGAATTTTATAAAGAGAATTGCTGATTCTTTGATATTGGTGACTATTCCAACTTTCTTCCCAAAGTTTCACAACTTGTTGAAGGCACAAAGAAGCCAAAGGGGAGAGTCAACTGTCACATTTACAACTGAATTGTTTCCTTGCCCTTTATTTTATTTTTTTTTAATTTTTTTTAACATTTATTTATTTTTGGGACAGAGAGAGACAGAGCATGAATGGGGAAGGGGCAGAGAGAGAGGGAGACACAGAATCATTAGCAGGCTCCAGGCTCTGAGCCATCAGCCCAGAGCCTGACGTGGGGCTCGAACTCACAGACCGCGAGATCGCGACCTGAGCCGAAGTCGGACGCTCAACCGACTGAGCCACCCAGGCGCCCCATTTCCTTGCCCTTTATGGCAGGGGGAGGCATATCCGCCTGGGCTTGCTTGAATGGGTGCACTAGCAGGCTTATTTGTGTTGGGTGCACTTGGTAGACACAGCTTTGGGTGGCTAATCTACGCATTCCCAAGGGTGACTCCAACAGGTATAAATACTTATTTCAGTGAGGTGTATGAGCTAAATCCTCTCTGTGAAAGGATAAAAGGGTGAGGAGTTGCTCCACCTGCACCCCATCTAACAAAATTGTTACAGAAATCTCAAATGAGTTAACTAACACCACTCTAGGCAATGACATTTCAGCTTTTAATTTATCACATTCAGTTGATAAAATATTTTCTTCCGTAATATTCTCATTATAACAACAATTTAAAAAGCTGTAAATATGATATTTTCTCAGACTCTCTGGCCTTGGGGCATTTCAGAAGCAAACACTACACGCATCGGCGGCAGACACTAATCTTTGGCTTCATGGTGTAGAGCACAGATCTTCCGGCTCTTGATCTGTGTGTCTGGGATTGTAGCCTCGCTCATTAACTTATTTTAAAGTACTAAAAATAATTAGGCAAGGATAGATAGAAACTTGCTTGTCATAATTGATTTTTTTTCAGAAATCTCAAGTATAGCTTGCATTTTTGCTTTAGAATATTCCTTCCTCCCACCCCCTCATCACTTATTTCTCTGTGGCCTCAGCTGTTAAAAGAAAAGAAGCTTACAAGTTGTTTCTGGAGCTGTGACATCCTTTCTTGAAGGAGCGGTATGTGGCAGTGAGACTGTAATGTGTGATTTCATTAGTGAATGCTAACAGCACAGGCTGCCCTTTGGAAATGTATGGGAGATTCGGCCAATATAAAACTGAGTGAATTCACCGCGTAGCTGCTGCCTGTCTGAATACTAAGCAGAAAAGCTGTTGCCAATATGACTTAACTATGGGTTGAAAATGAACCAGTCAAGAGGCTAAATAACACGGTAACAAGTTATTCATGAATGTACATTTTTCAGATGTTTTGGTTCATTTTTGAAGAGTTTAATTTAGATGGCCTGTTTCTCCAAATAAAATACTTGTAAGAAGTAGCTTATAGTGAAGAGATTGTAGGGAAGCTAGGTTAGATAGTTCAGTCTAAGTCAAATCTGTCAACAGATACCCTGTGTTGATTTGGGGGACATATGATGGAAAAAAAATAGCCTGGAAACTTAGTTTTATTCCTGTCTTAGTTTTACATTTACTGGTTAGCAGTTGAACGTTTGTGTAATGAATTTGACCCTTATTGCCATTCACAAGCAGAGCAGGCTGCCACGTGCATTTCTACCTGGTTTTATAGACAGAAGGAGAATTTCACACCTTTGCACACACACACACAACTCATTACCACTATGGGCTTACACTTTACACTTGTGTTCTAAGCAGCCCCCAAACAGGATATGGCCAATACTCTTGTATCTGATAAGGACTGAGAGACTCCATAATACCATGGACATTGAGGCAGATGTTTTAATGTCTCCATGACATGGGCTGTGCAAATAAAGGCGTATTCAATGGTCCACAATTTTCTGCTCCAAGTAGCATTAGGTAGCCAGCTTGAGATTGAAAATGTGATGTGATGTGTGTGTGTGTGTGTGTGTGTGTGTGTGTGTGTGTGTTGAAAGGTGTAAGAGAGAAGTAATGAAAACAAACAGAAATCTACTTTTCTCTCAGCATCTGTGAGAGTATATCTTCTGATTGGAGGTACAGAAAGTGTTCAAAGACCAGATGTGGTGCTCTCACCTAGTTTCAAGATTGTTCTGGAGCATACAAGTACAGTGATTCTTGAGGTATTTCTTTGGCAATTGAGTTGTGAAATTTTATTTCCCTATCCCAGCATTGCATGGCTTATCTTTGTGATATTTTGAGGCTTTTGTCTTTCTATAACTCTTGCTAAAAATTCAGATAGAACTTAGATATGGTGGGATAGAGAGGAGAAGAAAATAGCATAAACCACTTGGTGAATGTTTTTTATGCTATGGATGTAGATAATTTTAATTTCTCTTTTTAAAGTGACCAAAGTAGTTTTTCTTAGAGTCCCAGCTCAAGAATCCATCCATCTTTTGAATCAGCCAGTCACTCAACCAAAAAGAATGTGTTAAGACCATGCTGTGGGCTTGAAGTAGGGATAGGAGAGGCATGGTATACTGTCTTATAAAATATTGCCTCCTGATCCTTGGGTTACAGGGTAATCTTTTTAGAACTTGAGATTTATATAGGAGACAGAATTAGAGAATGGCACATGACAGAATTTGCAACTAGTACTAACATTTTGACCTGTAGATTTTATATGCCATAGGAGCTCAAAAGAAGGAAAGATGACAAAAGTGACTTATCTAATATTTCAGGATAATAATACACTGACCATCTCTGCCCTTTACCTTCCTCCAACCATTGCAATGTGTTGTACACAAATATCAAAAGTATGTCTATTTTCTCTACTCAGATGTGGTCTACTTTTGTGGTTCTCTAATCATTGACCATTGACGGTGGTAAACACATCTTTTCTAAGGTAGAAAATTCTGCTTGATTTTGGGAACATTTCCAGGCAATAAGGTTCAAACTAGGCCAACAAGTCGAGTTCTGTGGTGGTTTCAAAGACCCAACACGGGGCGCCTGGGTGGCTCAGTCGGTTAGGCATCCGGCTTCGGCTCAGGTCATGATCTCACGGTCCATGAGTTCAAGCCCCGCGTCGGGCTCTGTGCTGACAGCTCAGAGCCTGGAGCCTGTTTCAGATTCTATGTCTCCCTCTCTCTCTGCCCCTCCCCTGTTCATGCTCTGTCTCTCTCTGTCTCAAAAATAAATAAACATTAAAAAAAATTTTGAAAAAAAAAAAAAAAAAGACCCAACACTTTGTGTGTTTACTGGCGTTAGTGATGGCTGTTTATGAGAGAAGGGAAAACAAAACCATTATGCGAAAGGATTTTCTTTTGACCACAAAATTCAGCAAGTCCCCTGAGAAAATTTGGCAACTATGTGATTCATGTCTTATTTTTTAACTTTGAGGTAGAAAAATATGCTTTTAGGTTTGACATTCTGTCCTGCCCACTGTATATGCCAGGATACTTCCTTTTTTATCAGAAGTACATATCAATGAAGTACATTCCTCCACTTATTGAATTAACTTGACAAGGGAGCCACCTTTGGGATTTCTGAAAGATAGCTGGGAAGCAACTTTTGACAAATATGGTTGGTCTATTTTTTCCTCTCTTCCTTCTCAGTTTTGCAGTGAAAAGGGACAATTTTATAGCAACTTGGCAAAACGTAGCGCAGGAAGTCCCAGCTGTTCTTGCCCCAGCTGCCTGTGAGATCTAATAACATAGGGTGGGAATAGCACATCTCTCAGAAGAGCGCACACATTTTAAGTTTCTTTAATTTTCCTGCCAATTAGACTTTTAAGATGCCAAATGTATCTCCAGGCAACCTCTGTGACAATTTAGTACCCTTTGGTAAAGGAGCTTAAGGCAAAGAAAGATTTTCAAGTGGCAAACGGCAGGGGATACATTTATTCTTTCATCACCAAAGAAAAATGCATGTATGTACTTATGGAGACATGAGGACACAGGGATATTAATACTGACGCCACTGAAGGATGCTAAAGAGACTGGGAGTCAGAATTCTCAGCCTAGGGCAGGATTTCTTAGCCTCAACACAATTGACATTTTAGATAGGATAATTCTTTGTTGTGAGGGACTGTCCTGTGCATTGTATGACATTCAGCAGCATCCCTAGCCTCTACCACATGACTCCAGCAGCACCTTGACCTCCAGTCAGAACAGTCAAAAATGTCTACAGACATTGGTGTGTGTGTGTGTGTGTGTGTGTGTGTGTGTGTGTGTATACATGCGTACATGTGAAAATTCCCTCTAGTTGAAAACCCCCGGCCGAGAGCAGCCACTGCACAGATCTGACAGTTACTTTTTCTGGAGCTCAACTCCTTTACTTGTTAAACAAATGATACCAACTGCTCAGGGATTAGGGAAACATAAAATATTTAGTTATATGGCTTGTTTTTTTTGTCTAAGTGAATATGCCAAAATTTATACATTTTCAGTGTCTGCTGCCTTCAGAGTAGTCACCTTGGGAATTTACTTATCCATCCAAGTGATACTGAAGCAATTTTAAGACCAGTTTTAGTGGGGGTAAATCTTTATCTTTTCAGGGTAAAATGGTTTTTGAAACAACCTAAACTCATTTGGAGCCAAGTTTAATAAATAAAGTGGGTGAACAGAGACGATAAATGCTGTTTGGAGGCAAAATCCAAATGGTACAATAATGAGATTGATTTTTCATATGTGCCTCATGAACATACTCTGAAGGCAATTTCAATAGAGGAGTTATAAAAAGGTTTTGAGTCATCCTACCATTGATGGAATAAGTGAACAATCATCTCCACAGGTAACAATTCTGAATGATAGCTCACTTTCAGCTTGTAAGTTTTGGGGGAGTGTGTTATAAAAAGAACATCCCACGACCTTAGAATCATACCTCATAGAATAGGGTAGTATAAGAGAAAATATTCTTGATCTTGAAAATAATATCTGTCTTTGAATATGTTTATTATTATCTGTATTATGTGGCTGTGCTAAGTGCCTGCTCTTCAGAATGACTAATAGATACGATCAGTCCCTAGTCCTCAAGGTGGTTACTTTCTAGTGGGGAGACATATTCATGAACAGTTTAATTCAACATAGTGTGGTAAGTGCTAAGATAAACCAGAAGCAGATGTTCACTGGTTTCTGAACCCAGCACTGCCA
The DNA here is from genome assembly GCF_028018385.1 of Neofelis nebulosa. Lineage (NCBI taxonomy): Eukaryota > Metazoa > Chordata > Mammalia > Carnivora > Felidae > Neofelis > Neofelis nebulosa. The sequence goes on along the minus strand of NC_080782.1, from coordinate 33,704,306 downwards.
TTTACTAATGAATTATGTAAGCTGGAGGAAGTCAGTTTCGTCTGCCTTTGGTTTCCTGATCTTGTAAAGTAAAGGCATTGACTAGCCTTTGTCCTCTCTTCGGGCATCAGTACTCTAATTCTGTAGTAAGAGTGACAATTTCCAAGGGCATATGAATTACAATGTTTTGTAGGGGAAATTTAATCATATGGTATCTGAACACTAACCTTTAGTTCCATTTGAATTATTACCAAAACAGGAAGAAATTCCCAATTAGATGTTCATGAATACCAACTCTTGAGAGACCTGACCTGTTACTGGTAGTTCATTATTAAAGAATGACTGTAAATCAAATGAATTATACTGACTTTCTTTTTCCCGGACTCTGCAGGGTTATAATGAGCTGTATGTAGCCTTGGTTGACCAAAAGTTGCTGTATCCTAGGAAAATGGCAAGCAGTGGAGAGTGAAGTAAAACGTCTATATTTAAAACTTAAATCAATAATCTTTCGTTATTCAAATCAATGCATTACTACGAAAATATGACTGACATCCATAAACCTAGGTTCAAGTTTAGATGATTTACGGGGTGTCAGTTTCTGACCTCGACATTATCAACTGTAACATAAAGAAATTGGAATGAGAAGTTATATTTTTGAATAACTACAGTAGACATATCTGTTCTCATTTTAGACCTCCTAGCAATTGAATGATGCAGATATTTTCATTTCTACTTTATATGTGGAAAAAAGGAGGCTTAGCAAAGCAAACCAAATCACCCAGCCTTACACAGCATCCATGGCAGAGCTGGATATAAACATATGTCTGCCTGATTTCAGAGCCTGTGTTTCTTTTTTAAGCCCCTACACATCACTCCACGTTCTAAGTTGTTTCTGATTAAGTTCTGAAATTGTATGATTTTTTTCACAAATAACCCAAAGCAGTAATAAGAAAGTATCATATTTACTAACAACTATAAAATGAAAGAGAAGAAAATGTTTCCATCTACTTCCAAATTCAGGAATTTCAAACAACAAACAACTTAAAAGTCCTATCAGAAGAGTAGCTTTTCCCAACATGTGAAAATGGCTTCCAATGAATGTCATTGATTCTTATCCAGAATATTTTACATTCCCAAAGCTTTAGGGATAGAGGAAAAGGCAATCCAATTTTCAGATTATCTCCTTTGGCTAGTGTACTGATTGACATGCTAACAGAAAAATAAGTGTGGTGTTCTATTTGGCGGCTTGCCCAAAAAGCAGCTACCTCCAGCTCCAGTTTTAAACTTTCACCTGTAAGGAGCCTTGGTGATTCAAGGGTTTGTGTACTAAAATAGTGATAGTTCAAGATGAAAATAGTCAATTAAGTGAAATATCCCTTTTAACTATATGACTTTTTTATGGTGTAGATTTTAAAAAGCTGTAGCGAAATACAGAGCTAGAGATTAGCAAGAGCTGTCAGATGTGGCTTCCTGTAGAGTGGCACAGCAGTCTATCCGTTCATTTCTTTATTCCTTCATTTTTTCTCCATCCTGGGAATGAGTTCATTCCATTGGGTATCTTGTTTGTGTTTTCTGTATAGTTTAAGTAGCTCAGAGAATTCACTCTGCACACCGAGCTGCGCTTGTCCTGACTCTGCCAACTTGCCATGTGTGATCTTAGGCAAGTTCTTTAAACACTGAGCCTCAGTTCCTCTTCTGGAAAAAAGAAGTGAAAATACACCTGTCTCATAATGCTACTGAAGAGCATAGCATGATAATCATGCAAGGTGTTTAGCTTAGAGCCTAGTACGTAGTAAGAGATAAATGTTGACTTTCATTATTGTTATTAACAACAGTTTTATGAGGACACCCAAAGGCATTCTGCTAAATTAAAAAAGTAAATAATTCTCTTCGAGAACCCAATTTCCTATGAAGAGATTTTATTACTGAGGCTAATTAAATTTACTTTAAATAGAACTTTACTGTAATAGAGCTTATTATTATGATTTGGATTTTCCAATAGATGTGGATACACATGACAATTCTACACACCAAGGGTCAGATGTTACATGGCCATTTTGCAGCATGTATCTTGGGATTTTGTTTTTCTCTAACACTAATATTACAGATTTCTATTATGTTGCTCATTATTTTTCTTATAATCATTTTTAAAACTAAGCTCAAATCTGTTACAGTGATTCTGTACATCAGAGTTACCAGTGGAACTTTACAATCTACGTGTGTTCAAGCCCCTTCTTTGGAGATTCTGCAGTGGGCCTGGATCTCAATGTCATTTTGGTGTTGGGTCTGGTTTGAGAACCACTGATTGACTATCCCATGAGCTCCTTGAAGAGAAGGACCACCACCTTTTCAGTTTTATACTTCCTAAAATGACTTATAATAGCCATTAAGTCTTTTCTGAGTAGTTTTGGAGGTCAGATATCATAGAAGAAAATGAAAGAAAAATTGAGGAACATATTCCAAAGAAACCAAGTCTTGCATGTTTTTAGAAATGAATTAATATCTAACAAATTCATAATTGGCCAAAGTCACCTAAACTTATTATGGTAACAATTTTTTAATTGATAACGTAATTTTCAAAAATTCAATCTGTAGTATTCTTCTGACATCTGCGTTGGTTTATACCAAGGAGTAAAGAAAAGACTAGCCACAGTTAACAAAGAGCTTAAATACTTATCCTTCAGGGATCTACTAACAGGTTGGACTAGCTAGATAATGTTGACAAGGAGCTGCACTGAGAAAGACATATTGTTGTCATTAATCACATTTCCATTGTTTAAATACATCAAGCAATGCAGCAGGTTCTGTTGCAAGTAAGCATATATCCATCTCAGGGTGAGTTCAAGCGTGTCTGCACAAATACGGTTGTTATAGTAAAACTGAAAATAATTCATTAAAACTCTTCTAGGGTCTCTGTCACCCTTGGTGACAATTTGTTGTGACTGGGGTAATTGTGCAACTAATTCTGGCAGTGAATGGTGGGCCCTTAGGTTGTGTGAGTTCTCCACATCCTTGTGCCCCCCTCTGTGTTTTTCCACGTGGCTTGCAAAAACATCACGCACCCTCCAGATGGTATGGCTTAGTGAGCATTTCCCACTGCAGCCCCATCAGCAAAGAGATGGGAAGGGAGAAAGATTCCTTCTATCTCTAGGAGTCACTTCCCTGTGAGGTTTTGGAAAGGGTTGTTTCAGAATATATTGATGTGTTTCAGAATATATTAATATCAGAAAGATTTGTTCAGACATGGTACTCTGCAAACTGGATGAAGGTGAGGAGCCATTTTTATTTTTAAAACCAAAGATCCACATGGTTTGGGAATTGTTGATAGCCCTAATAATATGAAGTCTAATATTTGTGTTAATGAAAGAACAATCAAAAGCAGTGACCCCCAAATCAGTTAATAACAGCATCTTAATAATTGCTGATGCCTGTAATCTTAGATCCACACACCTGAACTGATTTCCCCAAAGTCACTTGCTGATTTTTATTTAGGCCAAAATCTCCAGTTATCATGCCCAGTTTTCTCTCAACAACACAGGGTCACTCTTGGTAGTAATGCCCACCATTGTAATAAATTTCTCAGGGACATCAAGATGCTCAGTTTTCTCAGAGAAGTGATTAGGTAGTAAAGATAAATGGACTGGTTTTGCAAACAATTGTTTCACGTAAGTTAACAGTTGAAGCCAAAGGAAATCATCTGATGTCCAAAGGAAAAACATATACATGTGGAATAAGAAATAAGACCTAAGGTCTGGTGAGCAGAAGTTATTTTCTTCTTCTCCTAGTATTATCCCGATCTATTCCAATCTAAACTTCACCCTGACCAACGCCCACCACATCTCCACTTGCCAGATCTTACATGCAACACACTTTTGTGATTAGGACAGCAGGGATGGGAAGAGGACATTTGGTGAATGAAAACAATGCACAGATGCTCATTTCCTTTTAATGTGTATAATCTATGTCAAACCAATTAAAGAAAAACTCTTAGGCACAGTTTTCCAGTTCCCCAAGTGAATATGTAGGTCCTCTTCAGGAGCAGCAGGGAGTAAATTTGGATGGAGTGTAAATGAACACTAACTGTCCATAGCATGACTCTGTTAAGAGTTCAAAAAAAGGTGGGGCAAGGGGCGCCTGGGTGGCGCAGTCGGTTAAGCGTCCGACTTCAGCCAGGTCACGATCTCGCGGTCCGTGAGTTCGAGCCCCGCGTCAGGCTCTGGGCTGATGGCTCGGAGCCTGGAGCCTGTTTCCGATTCTGTGTCTCCCTCTCTCTCTGTCCTTCCCCCGTTCATGCTCTGTCTCTCTCTGTCCCAAAAATAAATTAAAAACGTTGGGAAAAAAAAAAAAAAAGGTGGGGCTTCAGTCTTAAACAGGAGCATGGAGGTTGGGGTAGAAGTGGTTTGTGATATTATCATTTCAGACAAGTGCCTTGGAAACATTATTAATCAAGCTGTAAAGTGTTCTAGAGATCATTGTCCCTGTTCCAGTTAGAAAGGTGTTGCTCCAGGTGTTATATGGCTCTTTGTAGCTCTGTGCACTTCAAAGTATGATCTCCAATGACAGAAAAATCATTTACATCACATAGTAAAATGTTAGGTTAGGGGTCCGTGATATCTAGAACTCAAAAAGTGCGTTCTGTGTGTCATAGGTCGAAGAGGCTGCCTGCCTCTACACTCTTAGCAGACTGATGCCCGGTGTCAGGCTTGTGCTAAGGGAGGGAGAGGGTGGTAGTGCAGTGAGGTGCCTTGGAGTAAACACGGACACACTGGGGTCTCAGAAGCTTAGTGTGAGTGTGTATTATGTCAGGGGGCTTTCCTTTAGACATATAGAACTCTATGTGTCTAGGGGTAAGGGAAGCATACAGTACGTTAGGGAAATGACAAGGGGTTCTGTATTCTGTAACATAGCATTCGGGATTAGAGCAAGAAATAGCTGTAGAGAAAGAAAAATGGTGCACACTACAAAGGGTCTTCCTTGTATTTCATCCTAAGAAATTTGAGGTTTCCGTGAGAACTAACTGAATGGTTTTATGCAGGGAAGGGTATGATCAGATTTGGATTTAGGCAAGTCACTGTATCCACAGTAGAGAGAATGGGTTCAAGCGGGGCAGTACTGCAGACAAGGAGACCAGAGGGGAGTTGCCAGACCAAAATTCCTATTGGAGCAGGAAGTTTGTCTAGTTTTGCACCTCACGATCTAGGTACATAATAGGTAGTCAATAAATTTTTGTTGTGGTTTTAATTTAGATACCATATGGTGATGGACGAACTAATATGGTGACATCAGAGATTAAAAGAGATACACAGAAATTCCAAAGATGTTAGTGAGGTAGAATCTATAAGAGGTGACAATTGACTTGCTATAGGAAAAGGTGAGGGGAAGGAGTTGTAGGAGTCAAAATAAAAACAAAGGTTTCTGGCTTGGCTCCCTCACGATGCCATTCGCTAAAGTCAGAAACACTGGACGTAGAGCAAGACGTAGAGAGAGAGAAGATGACCGTTTGCTTCAGAGATGTGGTCTTCGAGAGGTTTGTAGGATGTCCAAGTTCCAGAATGCAGTGTTTTAAACAAGAGTCCACACTGTTATTTAATGCCTTATTTACTGCCTCTAGTAAACCTCCTTAGCTGTGATGTGCATTGTCTTTAAGTCATATGAAAAAGTCTTCATACTTTCTTGCTCTTTAAAACTTTTCACTAAGAGGATTCTCCTTCAAACAGGTCCAACTCTGGGAAGTATGAGGTGGCGAAGGGTCTTTTTCAAATTAACATTTCTCATTTAGAAATCGCCTAGAAAATTACCTGAAACTTAAAAGAAATTCGCAGCTCCAAAAGAATGACTTGTTAAAAAAGGATTTGTCTCATTTTAAGCTCTCTAAACAAAGCATTTTTCAGTGTCAAGAATTGTTCAGATGTACGTTTGTTTTTTGCTTGAGTAACACAAAGACATCTGAGTCTTAAAAGCATCAGGCTTACTGGGGCAGAGTTCAGAATAGTTTGTGCAAAGGTAATTTGTGCAATGGATTGCTACCCTTATTGTTAACCAAGTGCATTAAGAAAAACAGGCAGAGATTTAAGACAAGGCTAATTATCATTCATTCATATCTTGAGCACCTGCTTTTGCCAGCATTTGCTAGATGTTGTCCATTCAAAGTTAAATAAGATATTGTCCTTGCCTTCGTAAACCCAGAGAGTTCCAGGAAAAATTCACAGAAAAAGTGGGTTTTGATCTAAAAATTATAATCAGTAGGAATTTGCCAGATGAATCTGGGGGAAAAAAAACTCTTAAGGCAGAAGGAATACTGCATGCAAGTTGTAGGAGGTGTTTAATAGGCAAGAGTGTTCGTGTTAAAAATGCACAAGGTGTTTAAAGGGGTTTGAACTGAAATTCATGTGGGAGGGGACCAGATGAAGTAACCAGAAGTTTAATAGAGGTCAGACAATGGGGTGGGTCCTTTGTGTATAAAGTCTTTCAATTGATAAGGGAAATATAGTTCCTTGTTTTATATTTTTAAAAAATACGTGGATGCATTGGGAGAGCGTATCTGTGGCTATAGTTCATCCTGTGACCAGTTTTATCATCAGCCAAATTCACTGATTCAAGTTCTCAGGATCTGGCCATTCTTGGAAATCGACCATATCTGGCCTCATTAAGCCCACACAACTTAATGTTGCAGTAGGTAAATTAGATAAAAGTGACCTAGTTCTTAAATGTAATATTCACCATGAAATTTAATCTTCACCATGCCAGAATATTGCAATCATTTTGCTCCCTTTTTCAAATGTTCCCTCAAAACAATGAAACAAATGTTTCCTCAAAAACATGGCATATATTTCTCATATGTTTCAAAGCAGCAGAGTGAGGCATGAAATTTGAGTTACATTACTTAATTGAAAAATAATATACACTCGACTTAACATCTTAAAACCAAGATCTTTGGTCCTTAAAGTGTAATGGGCAGTAGTAATATCATTAACATTGTTTATTCATTGAATGAATAAATAATTTACTACACTGACAACAGTGAGAAACCTGGAATTTGAAAACTGGAAAGGATGTCCAGCTCTCCTTATAGCAATTTCACTTAAATATGTGAAAACTGAAGGCCACAAGTCCAAGAGCTATTTAGTAGAGTTGGTCCTAAAATTCTGGTCCTTGGGCTCTCAGGCCAGTGGCTCCTTCCCACAATATGTCTCCTGTCATCACTGAGATGATGTTTGAATTCCCTCTGTTTTGCAAGGACTCCAAGTAGGAAGGACAGCGAGAACCTCACTTTACTTGTATACATGGTATGCTCAGACCTCCCACCACATTATGGAAATGTAATGACAGATAAAAGGAAAAAGGATCCCTACTAGCCTGAAGCTCATCCTTCAGTGAAAATAGATTTTAGGGTGATGGCTAAATAAAATCACACTGATATGAAATGACAAGCTATAGGGAATGGTAAGTGGGAAAGATGTATGCTCCAACAGAAGCAGATAGCAGAGGGACCTAGTGAGTGAGTAGGGTATCTACCTTGATTTTTACATTTTCTTAAAAATCCAAGAAATCTGAAAGATAGAGCAAGTTTGCCTCAAAGAGAGTTGTGCGACAGCACTTGGGATTTCTTTGATAGTTTATGAAACACGTCATCACCTAATTTGAAGTTTTTCCAATCTTTGCCAAAAACAATATGATAAAGGATGGTTTCGTGAATTTTGTCCAGTGTAACAACAGGGAGCAACTTTTTGCAGAGTTTACCACAACCTCAAGGTGGTGGTAAAGGCATAAAGTTGCGAAAAGTAATTACCAGTCTCAAATTCCAAAATAATAATAAAAAAACCAAGATCTAAAAAGGAATTTAACAAATATGAGATTTTGATTTGCTTATGCAATATATTGCTCAGACTTAAGAGGCAATTTTCTGGGGAAAATACTGTTGTTTATAATTACTCTACTCCATAGACCTCTGTGGGACTCTTCTTATACTAAGTCTTCTAGAATGGGTACGAGGACAATTTTCTTAATCTTGTCTTTGGACAGACTTGGACCTCATTTTTCTGATTTATCTTATGTGCTCAAATCACCCTTATTGTATTCCATTAAGTATGATTTAAGAAAGATGACATTTGTATTTGATGACTCAGCCCTCCATGGCAATGACAGTCTTTTTAATGGGATATATTTGACCCCTAAAAAGAAAGATAGATTCCCACGAAAGTTCATAGTATCTTCTGCATAAAGGAGATAGGACCTAAGATCCTAAGATTATTGCCCCTACTCTCATAGCTTCAGGCGGAGAAAAAGGAACAGATGGAAGAAAAGGCCAAGTGAAGAGAAAGTCTCAAAGAGAGATGGGGAGTGCAGTAGATGTGGGATCAGGTAGGGGAACTGCAGCAAACAGACCTCTCCCGGTACCTCCTTTATGGGGTCTGCTGTGGAACTGGCTGAAACCAACACACCTCATTCATTTTCAACGAATACATGGGAGAAACTAGGAGAATGAGAGAACTGAGCCCTTCAAGAAAGGGAGGTGGAGGAAAGCCTCGGCCAGGCATAGGGTGTTTCGAGCCTAGTCATTTCTGAGAGTCTCACTGCGGAAATGACCTTGAGTGTTTTAAAGCAAGGGCACTCAACCAGCATGTTGCAAAACTGCATGCTGAGCTGTCAACTTTTGATCAATGTGTAAAATTTACTTTGGCTTTGTTGTGAATATAAGGAAAGCAGACAGCAAACTGCCCCCACGTTTACTACGTGAAGAAGAAAAGACATAGCAGATACTCAGCCTAAAGGGGAATGATTTGACTTTCGAAGGCTCTTGGGACCTTGAAGTTAAAAATGTTCTATGCAGAACTACTTAAAAACTTGAACAAGAGGCGGCTGTGTGAGGCTTGTGATATCTGGCGATGCCGGGGATAGAAGACACTTCTTGCGTGGGAAGTGTGACTGCAGTCTTCATCAGCCTCACCCATCATGTAATCATCTGCAGACAGACACGAACTGAACAGGCTGGGCAACGCAATGCAGAACTGGATGCAGTTCTCTACAACAAAATGGAGCAGAGCACTAAGAGAAAACAAAACAACCTCCCTGTTTCCTGGGACATTCTAAGACTTTGCCCTGGGAGTTTACAGGTACAGTTATGGGAGAAAGCCGGTGGAATAAGCACAGAGCTTGGACAGCCAAGAGAGCAGTGTTCCATTAATGCAGAGTGATTTATACTCACTGTGGTGCACGTGGTTGTATTGTAATCATTACTCGTTTAGTGCTTTTTTTAGTCAAGGGTGCAGCAAGGTATTCCATGGCACTTTAAAGTGTCATTTGAATCTCCAAAGTACAAGAACCACTGCTTTAAACCCTTGGACTCCTTCATGTGGGAAAAGTGTGAGATGTGTTTGACAAACCCTCACCTCCAACTCTCCCCTTCCCCATGAAGCCTGATGTCCTCTGGTTGTCGCAGTTTCAACGAATGTTGATTTCTTGGGGATAATATCCTTTTGTCGCATTCTGGCAGAATTTAGGGTAACAAAAAGTTAAAGAACTCCGTACACTTTTCCCAAAAAGAGTACTTGACATCTCTGAATTTGGGAGAAGTTATTTTCCTGAGAATGCAAGCCCCGCTTAAGAGCTGATTATCAAAATGACGTTTTTCACCCCTCCATATCGCTTTGAACTTGTGATCACTCTTTTGTTCCTAAAGTCACACTTAGTACCCTAACTGCCTCTAATGAGTCCAGCCATCCTCATTTTTAGGGTTTTACTTAAATTTCAGTTAGTTAAAAAAACAATGTAATATTAGTTACAGGTGTACAATGTAATGATTCAATAATTCCATACAAAGGCACTCCTTAATCCCATCATCTATTTAATCTACCTCCCCTCTGATAACAATCAGTTTGTTCTCTATAGTTAACAGTCTGTTTCTTGATTTGCTTCTCTCTCTCTTTTTTCCTTTGCACATTTGTTTTGCTTATTAAGTTCCATATATGAGTGAAATCATATGGTATTTGTCTTCCTCTGACTTATTTCACTTAGCATTATACTCTGTAGCTCCATACATGTCGTTGCAAATGGCAAGATTTCATTTGTTTTGATGGCTGAGTAATATTCCATTATATACATGTAATTCCATTACACACACGCACACACACGCACACACACACACACATACACACACACAGGACATCTTCTTTGTCCATTCGTCAGTGAACGGACATTCAAGCTATTTCCATAATTTGGCTATTGTAGATAATGCTGCTTTGAACATTGGGGTACATGTATCCTGTTTGTATTCTTTGGGTAAATACCTGGTAGGTAGTGCAATTGCTGGATCATAGGGTAGTTCTATTTTTAACTTTTGGAGGAATCTCCATATTGTTTTCCAGAGTGACTGCAATAGTTTGCACTCCCACCAACAGTGCAAGAGGGTTCTTTTTCCTTTGCATCCTCACCAACAATTGTTGTTTCTGTGTTGTTGATTTTAGCCATTCTGACAGGTGTGAAGTGATATCTCATTGTAGTTTTGGTTAGTAGTTCCCTGATGATGAGTGATGTTGAGCATCTTTTCACGTGTTTACTGGGCATCAGTATGTCTTCTCTGGGAAAATGTCTATTCATGTCTTCTGCCCATTTTTTAATTGGATTATTTATTTTTGGGGGTGTTGCATTATATGAGTTCTTTATATAAGAACTTATATATTTTGGATACTAATCCTTCATTGGATGTGTCATTTGTAAATATCTTCTCCCATTCTGTTGGCTGCCTTTTAGTTTTGTTTCCTTTGCAGTGCAGAAGCCTTTTTTTTTTTTTTTTTTTTATAAAGCCCAGTAGTTTATTTTTGCTTTTGTTTCCCTTGCCTCTGGAGACTTATCTAGAAGGAACTTGCTACAGCTGATGTCAAAGAAGTTACTGCCTATGTTCTCCTCTAGTATTGTTATGGTTTCAAGTCTCACATTTAGATCTTTAACCCAGTTTATTTTTGTGTTTGGTAGAAGAATGTGGTCCAGTTTCATTCTTTTGCAATTGCTGTGCAGTTTTTCCAGAACCATTTGTTGAAGAGACTTGTCTTTTGCCCATTGGATATTCTTTCCTGCTTTGTCAAAGATTAACTGACCAGCCGTTTTTTTAAAAAAATAAATCTTGGGGGCGCCTGGGTGGCACAGTCGGTTAAGCATCCGACTTCAGCTCAGGTCATGATCTCACGGTTCGTGAGTTCGAGCCCCGCGTCAGGCTCTGTGCTGACAGCTCAGAGCCTGGAGCCTGTTTCAGATTCTGTGTCTCCCTCTCTCTCTGACCCTCCCCCGTTCATGCTCTGTCTCTCCTTGTCTCAAAAATAAATAAACATTTAAAAAAATTTTAAAAATAAAAAATAAAAAAAATAAATCTTGCTTTGGAAACAGAAGAACAAACACAAAAACAATTTTATGGACACTTAAACAACTACTGGATAGAACTAGGGGTCTTCACCTTGCATCTGTAGAACTGGTAATGTGTAGATATGTAGAATCTTTCTCATACTTTTATACTAACAGCCATTATTTGTCAACGGGTATTGCCAACAAATCATAGTAAGGATTAGTAGGTGACATCACAATCATCTAGGAATTTTGAATTATGTTTGAGACCCTGTTGCCAGATAATTGAAACAAGTATTTAGATGTGTGATTATTTGACCTTGTTAGTTCCTACCATTTTTTACTATCCTTGGCAGACTTCTCAGGGCTCAGTACTTCTGTACTTTAAAAGTATAGAAGGCAGTTTAAAAGTCACTCTTTTTGGGGCACCTGGGTGACTCAGTTGGTTAAGCCTTCTGACTTCGGCTTAGGTCATGATCTCATGGTTTGTGGGTTCAAGCCCCTCATTGAGCTCTGTGCTGACAGCTCAGAGCCTGGAGCCTGCTTCAGATCCTGTGTCTCCCTCTCCCTGCCTCTCTCCCTCTCACACTGTTTTTCTCTCTCTCTCTCAAAAATAAATAAACATTTTTTTAAAAAGTCACTCTTCTTCCTTACCAAGCACTCATGGATCAACTGAAGGTCTTGATCTCTCCCAATGCCTTTTCCTTACTGATCCTGCATTTTAGGGACTACAGAGCATCTAATGTGTTCACCATCACCTCTGGTCCAATGCTGTTTGGATATAAAACAAAACAAAAACAAAACCCCTAATAATTTGCTCTATTTCTAAGTCATCATTTGATGTAATGGTAATGGAATTTTTGGAAAAAAATCTGTTTCAAAGTTGGAAGACCTTTTGTCATTTTATTTGCAAAAGCCACTTTATTTTGTTACTTAACTAGTTCAGTTAGACAAGTAGATATTGGCATTGCAAAAGAACACCAAGAATGCCTGGATTTTTTTTTCCAGTTTCCCATACCGACTCAAAATTCTGTTCTCATTTTTCTGACATTAAATATAAAGATACAAAACATTAGTTCCTGACAGGATTTCTCAGCTATACGTGATTGCTTCTTTTTGTCTTCCCACCTATATTTTAAGATAATGGTGTGCTGGGGTCCATTTGGAACCTCTGTTAGACTCTAATATCACACAAATAGTCATGCCTTTTTTTTTAAATAGCATCCAGACAGCTGCTCCCCTAACTCATTTTGGAAATGAGGCTAATACCTTACAAAGCAAAAAACACTTTACCTAGAGAATCCTCTTAAGTCTTAAATAATCATTTGTAAAAAAGTGTTTGTTTCTCCAAATACCCACGAAAGCTACTGGAGAGCATCTCTAAAAAATCTCTCCATCTTTCCTTGGAGGAAATGGTTGGAGCAGCAATGCCTTGGAGAAGCAATGACAGGATATCCAGCATCCCTGAAAGAGTGGTGGTGGTAACAGAGATGCTCGTGTCACCATCAGGAGAGTGGGGGAAGCAAAGAGAAAGAGTGGTAAAGCCAGCAACTTTCATTGTCTTATGGATTGGTTAGCCCTTTGGGGGACAATGGTGGTTTTTTTTCCTCTCTGTCTTTTCTTTCTTGCCCCTGTTTGGTGATGCTTTGAGTAACAGTTGCCCCCACCTGATGTAGTGTTAGAACAGGGAACACCTAGGGAATCTGCAAGTCAGGGCAAACTTGTCAGAGAGAAGATAGAGAAGCTGAAGGCCAACAGGAGTTTGAGTGGTTTCACATGTCCCCTGCTAATATCCATCATAATCAGGAACACCTCTAAGATGATAATTGCCACATATGGCCCTGAGATGCAGACACAGGTACAATGAGCTCCCTGCCTTTAGGACCTCAAAGTCCAATGAGAAAAGTGGGCATAGCAATAAATTGTCATAGTGTAGTATGATACACCACTAATATAAGTAGGAACAACATGATGTAAGAGTTCGGAGAAGAAATCTGGCATTTTGTCTTTGAGTGAAAGGTTGCTAAAGACCTATGAAACTGATCTAGTAAATACCAGAATAGACCAGTTCTACTGGATAGTGAGTTTTGCCAATAATGGACCAGAGATCATTTAAATAAGTAAAGAGGGGTTTTTCGTGTGTTTTTTGTTGTTGGTTTTTTGTTCACTTGTTTGTTTGTTACTGTAGTAAGGTCTCTATTGGAGGTCCTAAACTGTCCATTTATTAAACAAGGAGATCACTATGCACCTGTTAGGCTAAAGTCCAAAACACTGACAACACCAAATGCCCCACCCAATGTGGAGTGACAGGAATTCTCATTCTTTCTGGGTGGGAATGCAAAATAAAACAGCTATTTTGGAAGACAGTTTGGCAATTTCTTACAAAGCTAAACCTAGTCTTACCATATGATCCAGCAACCTCACTCCTACGTCTTTATTAAAATGAGTTGAAATCTTACGTCCACACAAAAGCCTGCACATGGATGTTTATAGCAGCTTTATTCATAATTGCCAAAACTTGGCAGGAACTAAGATGCTCTTCAATAGGTGTATGGATAAACAAACCATGATACATCCATACAAGGGAACATTATTCAGTGTTATAAAGAAATGGGGCATGAGAAAACATGGAGGAAACTTAAATACATATTGGTAGATGAAAAAACTCAGCTGAAAACGTTCTGGTAAAGGAAAAGCTATGGAGATAGTTGGATGCTGGTGATGGTTGCACAGCAATATGAATGTATTTAATGACCACTGAACTGTACACTTAAAAATGGTTACAAATGTAAATTTTATGGTATGCATATTTACACACACACACACACACACACACACACACACACACACACTATAGGGACAGTAAAAGACCAGTGGTTTCCAAGGGTTTAGGGGAAGGGAGGGTGGGTTGAATAGGTGGAGCACAGCATTTTTAAGGCAGTGAAATTATGGCACTGTAATGGTGGATTTGGGACATTATGCATTCTTCAAGACCCACGAACTCTACAGCACAAAGAATGAATCCTGTTGTAAACAGTGGACTTTAGTTGAATCATGTGTCAATACTGGCTCATCAGTTGGAACAAATGTACCGCACTCAGGCAAGATGTTAGTAATACAAGAATCTGTATATTCATGGAGGTAGGAGAGAGTGTATATATAGGAGCTCTCTGTACTTTCTGTGTAATTTTTTTGTAAACTTAAAACTTCCCTTAAAAATAGAGTCTATTAAAAATATCCATTTGGATAAGGCCAAATAAGTACATGGCAAAAACTCAAAACATGGTTGGCCATGAGTTAATGTCAGTTTTGATTTGAGCAAAAGAATACAAATCTGTAAAAGTTAGTGGCATTAAATCTGAAAATATACATATGCACACACACATACATGCATGTACACTCATGCACACAATTTAGGGGAAAAGATGATACATAATAAGTAATTGGAAACTTACCAAGATATTTAGTTGTATGCATTAGCTATATTTTTCTCTCACCAGTGGCTTGAGCTAAATGACAGATTGTGTTCAGAAAACAATTGTTACTTCATGAATATTCTCATTCTCTAGCCTCTCTTGTCACATTGCTATTTCAGTTATTGCCTTAGTGCATCAAAGTAGATAACATTAGATAAACCACACCCAGAGTGGCATGGATGAGAGGGAGGCACTCTGGATAGGATGTTAGCATAATGGGATTCCAATTTCAGCTCTGCCACCGAGTGAAGACAATACAAGGACAAGCTATTCACCCTTCCTCATGTAATTTCTACATCTATCCAGTAAGAGGGTTGGGCTACATACTCTGAACTCCATTCTTGCTCTCAAGTTCTTTTGTTTTGTCTGGTTAAATATAGCCAAGACAGGGGCGCCTGGCTGGCTCAGTCGGTTAAGCGGCCGACTTCAGCTCAGGTCATGATCTCATGGTCCATGAATTCAAGCCCCGCGTCGGGCTCTGTGCTGACAGCTCAGAGCCTGGAGCCTGCTTCTGCCTCTGTGTCTCCCTCTCTCTCTGCCCCTCCCCCATTCGTTCTCTGTCTCTCTCTGCCTTTCAAAAACGAATAAATGTTAAAAAAAAAATAAAATATAGCCAAGACAAATTTGGAGAATCTCAAAGAAACCCCAAATCTGCAGAGATAATTTCATTTTGAAACAAATCTAATGTTGACTTACATCATCAATTACTATTTGGACTTTCAAAAAGAAAATATTCAAGTTGCTATCCTGATTACCCTGACTGAGTCAGAGTCATCCTCTTACATGCTCTTATAGAACTATTCAACTTCCTTACATATCTCTCACCACAGTTTGTAATTACAGTATTATTTGTATGATCATCTTGTTAATGCCTGTGCATGCGCACACGCACACACACACACACACACATACACAACACTGAATTGTGAGCTATGTGAGAGCAAGGAATGAATTGATTTTATTCACTTCCCAGTGCTTACAGCCCAGAGTAAGTGGGAAATGCATATGTACTGAATCAATCAATAAATGAATCAATGAATGATTCAATATATTAGTTGAGTGCAACAGCAATATAACTTTAATTTTATGAAGTAAAAGAATTATGATATTTAAAACATGATTTAGTCTGCACAAATTAGGAAGCTTTCCCTAAATGATACCAAACATAGGTTGCAGAGTTGAGCTGAAAGTTTTTCAACAGAAACTTAGGAATTTTAATTTTTAGTAATCAGTGGTAATTTCTTTTACATAAATGATCTTCTGTTAATTAATATGAGCCACAGGCATTAGCTGCATTTATGGACTTCTTATCTAAAATAATTTCTAGGCAAATTAATGAATTAAAATAAAGTTATGAGAGCAAATTAATCGGAACTATGCTGAACATAAAACTTATAACAAAAATAACTATTTCTTTATGTGACATAATGGAAATAGATCTTTCCTTTAGATGAAAATATTTCTTTGCTTGATGATTTGATTATTTGGAAATGTAAAAAGTCCTACCTTTTATTTGAATAAGAGCTGAAGAAACCTGAAACTTTAATTATTGAGTCTACTCCTTCTAAAAATAAGTTGCATTTCTAGATGTTTGACTTAGTGCTTAGTCTTTTGGTCAAATACGTCAATAAAACATTGGATGGACTACCTTTTGCCTTCTTCTATCCTATATTCATGGAGATGACTTTAAATGCCAGCTTAATGCTTTCCTTTATGTCCAATTCATTATTCATGTTTTAGAAGCCCGTCTGAAAACATTCCTTTTAAACATGCCCATTAATTTAGAACATCAACTTAGAAAGATTATTTCTTCAGTCCAAGATAATGGTTTTTTTTGGTGAATGGAGAATCATACATGCCATTTAAAACTTAAGAGCTAATATAAGATGGTGAAAATGCAATATAGTTTGTTGTTACTTATCTGAAACTGACATAGATGCCTGAGGTGTAAGGAAGATTTTTTTCTTTTCAAACAAATGAATCATCCAATTCAGTTTAATCAAGTAAATAACATAATTCATGGAAATATTTGCCCTGTGTGTAGCAAATATATGCTGAGGCTTTAGGGGAAAATGCTTTAATATGACTTAACACTGAAAAACATTTTCATTAAGATCAGAAACATGTCACAATCCACTATTAGTTGATGCCATTCTTTATTTTCTCACGTTCAATTATTTTGGATTTTTATTTTAATATTCTCAGCCTAGACATGTGTTACGGTTTTAAATTATTTCAATCCAGTGTTCAGGATGGAGATACACACTGAGTTTAGTGATTTTTGTGGCAGTCCAACATGGAACCACCTACCGGAGTTAGACATTTTAACTTCAGAACTAAATTGGCCATTTATTTTCGCCAAAATAAAGGTACTTACTTTGCATATAAACAAAGTTAATCTTCCTTTTGCCTTACTGTAATTCACTTTCAAAATATTCATTGGATATTTACAGATATTTTATTTTGAGTTTGGATTGTTTTTCTGTTTATAGAAAACATTTTTGAAGCAAAACAAAGTAGATTTCAAGTAAACATAAAATCTGCAGATTAAGTAATAAAAGATAGTCACTCCATTTGAAGGAAAAAATGTGCTTTTAATATCTGTAGTCCAATTTCCCTCATCATTGTGGTGTATTAAGTGGTCTCCATGTACCTGGAAGCCAGATCAATGAGTGAGGATTCAGGGCAGGAAAGGCAGAGCTACGTGGGTTTAACTCTGGATCCTACAGCTACTTCGATGTTGGAGCAGCTTTGACAGCACAGGTGTGTTGACTTTGATGAGTTAATTATCATTAAGCTTTTACATGCTTCTGATGAAAAAAAAATCTATACTCACACTACTCACATTCAGGTAAGTACAGATCTTTGAAGCTGCCAATTCTCCACTTTTGAGAACATGAAGAGTTCTAGGACCCATCCAGATATCCATCATTATTTTTACTTTTATCCAGATACTGTCTTCAGGTAAATGCAAAAAAAAAAATAAATAAAAAAAAATAAAAAGAAGCACCACTGTTTATGTTTCTCTATATGTGAAGCAACAATTTCGACTTATTGAAATAACTAAGTACATTACAAAATCTTACATATTTCAGTTTGGTAATGAATCAGCTCCTTTCCTATTAGTTTGTGTTTACTTTTATGCTGCCCTTGTGAGTTTTGCTTCTGTTTTGAAAGTTTTCTACAACCGTTGCTGTTGACTTGATATATTAAACAGAAATAGAGAATGAGCTGTTGAAGCTGATAATTGAATATCGACATAAAATTTACAAAGCATTCTAGGCATCTTATTTTTAGGGTCAGTAAGACATATTTTGTGAGCCTTCGTGTTAATCATCAAACTGCATTGTGACTCCAGCTCTTTGGGCTCAGCCTTTCTGTACCATTGTTAAGGAGATTGGTGGACAAAATCAATAACATCTAACTACTGCGTGAATGTTGAAATTAAGGCCATTTCCTGAGTATATGTTCAGGTTTTCTGGTTTAAACTAGAAACTTGAAGGTCTCATCTTTATATACTCTAGAGTTCACTCTTCAACACCTAGAATGATGCCTCCATTACCTAGCACAGTGCCTGATGCAGTAGCATTTGGTCTAAAAGGATTGAATGAAAACTATGGCATCACTAGCCAGAAGAATCCAAGAGTGCAATACTCTGAGTTTATGTTTCCATGGCTTGATCAATTAGAAGATATGTTGATTACCCTGTGGGGCACAGTGCACTCAAAATCACATCTGCCTGCCACTGTGCTCATTTCCAAAAGGGAAAGATACTGGCTACCAAGATTTATTTTTGAATAGATAGATAATACATGGATTCATCAGACTTCAACCCCTATAATGAAGTCTCATTTATTATAATGATTAGAGCAAAGCTTTCTTGTGGATGGTGGAAAGCCCAACTGAGAGAGGGCTGTGGACTTGTATTTAAGTAAGAAATCATGGCTAAAAATGGGCACCTTTGCAACCCAGTTGAGTTGTTTGGTCGTAAAACAGTAAGCTAGAATCTCAATTTATCACCACTAGGTACCTATATAGGTACATAGTAACTAGAAGACTCCCTCTTCATTTTAGATTCAAGTTATTTGAGATTGGAAACATGGAGGAGGGTCTAAGAAATCCAAAAAGAGTGATAGAAACTTTCTTCTGTACCATGACCTTGACTATTTCCCTGCCTCCTTTAAAGCCTCCAATAAGGTAAGAAGAATGATTCCTAGTCAAAGCAGGTTGGGTGAACAAAGATTGAAAACCCAACAGCAAGCCAACCCATTTATAAGTGAAAACTTCGGCTGAGGGCAAGGAGGGTTTTCAGTTTACATAATTCTAAGTAATTCACTTAAGTGGAAAAACTTAAATTTGTAGGGCTCTTGGCAATTTTCAAGGGTATTTACAGTCATGATTGTATCTGAGCCTTCCCCATAACTCTGAGATAGAGTGATATATTTTCACCCTGCACACTGCACAGAGTCAATCATTTGCAGACATGGCTCAAGTAGTCAGTCTTTGTTTCGAGAAATACTTTTTCATGGAAAGGAAGCTGGCCATTCTGGACATTAACATAGCAGTGGAGAAATGTGATAGTGACGGCATGGCCTTCCTCAGGTTGTCTGTTAGTGGTAGAGTCAGGTTCAGAATCAAAGACTCATAATTCTCAAGTCATTTTTACTGATTTTGTTTTCTATTCAATTCCACTAGATATGATAGTGTGAAGTAAATAAGAAAGTTTACTAAACTTTACTAAGAAAAGTAAATCAGCATTATGGACCTTCTTTATTTGTCATCAGAAATAGTAGCAACGAGTGTTTAAAAATGGCAAATATTTTATCAGCAATGTTTTTTATATTTATTGTAAATACTGTACTTCAGTAGGATATTAAGAAAGGTTTCTGTTTGTTTTTTAAGTGCCAATCCCTTTTTTATCCCCTAAAATGGAATGGAATAGCAGGAATAAGACGTGTTATAAAATACATTTTCTGTTATTTGTAGCTAAGAAAGCCACACATCTGAAGATATTTTCAAATGATTTCTACTTAATGACTTCCAGTGGGACGGAAGTTCCTAATAAAATTATTCTTTGGGTTCTTTCCTGCTGATTTGATCTTTTAGTTGAAAAGTATTCATTAATTCTTTCACTTGAAAATAGCACTGTCCCTGTGCAACAGTTCCCTCTCAGACGATTCCACCTTAAAGAAAGTTCTTCCCTGACTGTGTGTCTCCTAGGGGCAGGGCTGGTAAAACTGATGAACAGCTGGCCCACAAGTCATCAAAGACAATGCCCATCATTAGTGCTGCTGTCTGATTCGCCACCAACTTCTCCTTGTAAATTCCTTTTCAAATTTGAACTTGGATTGTTTGAAAGAAAAGCTTTCAATCTGTAGTGGTGAAGGGATATACGGGATTTTTATAATTGTACTTCTTGTCTAGAACAGAGAAACTAAGGACACCTAGCATTCAACTTTTGGTTAATTGATAGATCAATTAATTGATATGTCAGTGATATATAAAATACATTTTGTTGTCTCTAGGGAGGTTTTGATATTTTAATATGTTAGTTACTTAATTTCATAGTATCATGTCATGTGTTTTCAAGGACACTGTGTGTGGTCAAGTTCAAAATTCAGTTGTAAGCAAATACTCTGATATAAGGCAGATTGTGGTGCACGCTGGTCACTTCATTCCCTAAAAGAAACTGTTTCTTCATTATTCCACACAAGTGCTGCTGATGGAAGGACCCAGGAGAGCAGCATCTGTATAAAAACATGCAGTTGTAGGAGTGACTCAATAGAATTTTGGAAGTTAATTGAGATTCCAGAAAACATACACACATACACATGCACACAACACACACACACACACACACACACACACACACAACACACACACACACACACACACACACACACACACACCCAGACCCTCTTTTCTGAATTTTCAACAACTCTTCACATCACTAGCATCAGGCTCCTGTCACCTCTCTATGCCAGTGTCTTTCCTTCTATTCCAGCTTGAATCAGTTCTATAATAACGTTTAAAGTCTTACCCCTGCAGACTCCCCTCAGATAACCCAGGACTGTTCTGTCACGAGGAAGCATTTTATTTCACCTTTTTTTTTGATGGGGGGGGGCTGACATTTTTATAGCATTATAAATTAATGTAAAGGAGGATTTTAGTGAAGGAAAAAGTGTAGCAATTGTTCTTTTAGGACCACATTTCAAACCCTCCCCTAAAATTTAACCAGACACTGTTGGTAATAATGCTCATCTTTCATATAGCACATTCTATGTTCATTGACTCTTAGAATCAATAGCTAGTTAATTAATGACTTAATTAAAGCTAGAGTGAGCACCAGCCCTAAGGAAGGGCAGCATCGTCACTGTGTCATCTTGCCATGCCCTGCTTCTCAATTTGCTAAGTGAAGACTCAATTAGGCAGGCAGATAGTTCACATGGCCAAATATTTGCATGCCTATGTGATTCCAAATTTTGAAAAATTATATCATTTCAAATTTCTCTGTATATGTACAAGTTTTTCTGATATTGATATCTTAACTCTAAAACAACCCAGAGGAGACTTACCTGGATGGCTAACATCCCCTGACAAGGTCATTGCTACTGCCAGCTGGAGCTACCTCTGAGAAGCCCAAAACTTCCATTTCTCCTCTGCTCCTACTCCTTAGTCTCCAGCAGCTATCCAGCCTCACACCATTCTTGAGGGCTATTCTACAGTTCTGGGGGGATCTCAGCTCCTACATGCTGTATATCTTCCTTGGTGGCAGCAGAAAGGAGATTGCCTGAGCTAAAGAGGGAGAAGAATGTGTAAGGTAGCAAGCTTGTGTTGACTTTTCTATAAACAGAGCTCCTGCCCCTGCACTAGCATTGCCGAATAATACCTTCCCGCTTCCTTCAGAAGCTGTTAATTCCAGAGAAAAGGTGATGATGCAAACATCTCGGAAGCATTACTAGAGAAACAGTCAAAATAATCTTTGACCATACTAAGAGAACAATAGTACCCAGAATGAGGGTAGAAATACTCTGTTATACTCTACACCCAGGTTAGAAAATTGCATTATTTTCCAGGTACCTCTTTTGGAGGAAGTATCAACAAAGTGGAGTGTCCAGAAGAGATTGACAAATACAATAAGAATGTTCCAAACTGGGGGCGCCTGGGAAGCTCAGTTGGTTAAGCACTCAACTCTTGATTTCAGGTCAGGTCATGATCTCATGGGATCAAGCCAGGCGTTGGGCCCTGCACTGACAGTGTGGAGCTTGCTTTGTACTCTCTCTTTCCTTCTCTCTCTGACCCTCCTTTGCTTATGCTTTCTCTCTCCCTCTCTCAAAATAAATAAATAAACTTAAAAAAAAAAGAATGTTCTAAACTAAATTATATAAGGGAAGGAAATAGAACGTCTAAGATGGAGAAGGGGAGATACAGATGGTGGGGTAAGAGAGTCCCAGTTATTTTCAAATATTTCAATGAATATCATGTGGAAGAGGAAGAGATTTGTTCTGGATTAACCTAAGAAAGACTAGTGGGTAGTCAGAAAGAACCTTCTAATAGTGGGAGTAGTCCAAAGATGTCTGACTCAGGAGGCTATGAGAATTTCAAGTCCCCAAAACATAGGGCAGAGTTGAGCCCTTGAAAATGAGGCTGTACTGCAATAGTTCCAGAACGGTGTTACTTTAGAACATTTGATCCACCTCATGTCCACTGGTGATTTATAGGAAGAAATAAAAAGGGTGTATATATGCATGTTGGTAGTTGTGGGACTGTCTTTGGGTCAAATAAGTTTGAAAACAGGAAAATAAATTTTAACTTATTTAAATAACATTTCAATGGTTTTAAAATGATAATGTGCTTAATATGCTATTATGTGTATTGTGCATATCAAAGAGGCTTCAACATTAGCTATACGTTTTTGACCAAAGAAATATTTATTTGTCTTAGGAATATCTTTCAATATCTCATGAAACATTGTTCCGTGGAACTCAGTTTAAAAAACATTTATATAGAGAATGTGGTCACTGTTTATGTCTTAAGGACTTAATACCCTCTGTCAGTTTTCTAAATATGGCAAGGAGAAAATCTATAAGAAAGAAGGAGAATGTATTAACAAATTATACACATATATGGCACCTCCATGGTTCAGCAATATTTGCTTTATATTATTAAGTTTCTAGGAATTTTCCATGTTGTCAAAGAATGCTGAAGTGGATAATTTAAAAAGTGTCAGATAACATGATATCCCAAAGATACAACAAGCAGATAACACAATGGAAAACACTCTTCTCATACTAATTGACCTAAACTTTTGCATTCTTTTGGTACTATGAAAAGACTCTGACTTTGTAAGGTCACTGTCAGGAGGAAGTTATAGAATTAATAGCGTAATGGATATTATTCTCTTGCAGAACGGATGACGAATCATTCCTCTCCTCCTTGCACCTGTAGTTGTCACTGATTAAGGAGCAAAGGCCAAAGAAATCACCCCTGATAATTATGCATGATTACATGGGCCCACAGACACATGAACACATTAGCAGTTGGGATATTATGATCAAATTACATTCTGTGTGCGTTTGTTCTACCTGTTAGCATTTTCTCTAAGGAAGGTGAAATTTCTGAATTTGGCTTTTTAAAAAATTGAACATCTGATTTGGATGCTAAAGCACATTCATCTTTGAAAGAATGTGTCAGGGACATGGAGTTACACAGCGTACTTTACACAAAAGTCTGTGCTGATGTAATAAATGCCTCCCCCCCCCTCCCCATCTTCTGCTGAGCAATTTGGATTGAAAAAGTCTTCCATTAGAGTGACCATGACAAACATTTTCTTTAGAAGTAGGTTTGGATTTTCTGAGCCTGATATATTATTCATGGCATAATGGCATAGAGGAAAATTCTAACAGATGATTAAAGGAAGATTATGTGGTGAGAGTTTCTAAGTAGTCTAATTTTGGTTGCCTTTCTGCTTTGCCAGAGGAAGTAGAGGTACCCATGTGAGTCTGCACCGTGCATGGCACTAAACATAAATGCAGTTTTCCTCTGGCGATCTCCTCCCACCTGCCCTCCAAAAACAAACAAGCAAACAAACAAACAACCCTCAAACTAGCCTAAGACCGACGCTGTTTGCATTTTGGAAATGGAAATGTGGTTTCAATTTCTCCATCTCACTGAGTTTGCCAAAGGCCGCTCTTGATTCCTACTTTGGTTGAAAGAGAAAATCTACTGATCACAGAATTCCTGGCCATCTAAATTGGAGACTTGTAGGTTGGGTTTCCCAAGAAACGCACTCTGAGGTGCTGAGATCTGTATGCAGAAGTTTTGTTCTGGAACTCCCTTGGGATCCATGCCTATGGCAGAGTGGAGGAGACAGGATTAGGCGGAGAGAGGAGCTGGGCTGGGCTGCAGTCTCAACAAAGGTCTCAGCCAAGCCCACAGAAGCTCTGGACTGGGATGAATCTTCAAAATTGTCCCACTTTGAGGCAGGTGCCTCTATATACTCCTCCCCAATGTCAGTCATTAGGCTGTCCTCAGAGAGGGTATGTCACCTTGAGTGAGGTGGCTTTCTTTGCCTGAGGGCAGTTCTTGGACAGAAACTCAGCTCAGAGGTGGCCGCCAACAACACTCAGCCGCTGGGAGAATGAGCCACCCCAGTCTGGAAGGATGGATGTGGGCGCTCTTCATGGCAGTCACTATGCATTTTATACGTAGAGTAACTTTTTCCATCACTTGCCTTAAGGTAACCTAAAACGAGGAAAAATGAAAAATTCAAGGTAGCTAACGTTTATTCGTTGTCTAATGTGTCCTGGGCACTTTAAGCCTTAGCAAACGGTAAAAATGGAAGAGGAGCTAATATTTATGGAGTTCTGATCTTTCAGGCATTATGCTAAATTTTATATACATGTCATTCCATTGAATCTTCACGTTCATTCTCTCTTTTTATTCTGTTTCAAGAGTGAGGAAGATAAAGCTAGAAGAGTTGAAGTGACTTGCCTCAAGTAACACAAGTATAGATGAGAGTGCAGGGTGTGAATTCAGAGTCTGCTCCAAAGTCTTCACTCTTCACCTCTATGCTGTACCACCTATCTATATTATATTGTTTTAGTTTATTCTTGCAAAAACACTATGAGGCATGTACCATTATATGCCCAACTTACAATGGAGAAACTTCACATTGGGGAGGTTCCATAACCTTCCTTGAGGTCACATTTCATTAGTAACTCAAATAAGGCTCTGTCTGATTCTAAAGATTTTGCTTTTTCCTCTGCCCCTATATCGATTGTTGGCAGTCCATTAAAACTCGATAAATACTCACTTAACTTATGAGTCCTTAGAGAGTAGTTTTTATTTAGCCTCACGAATTTATAAGAGTCCATGGAATGTTTCCATTTGAATTAGTGTGTGTCAAGAAAGAGGCCAGCAGCTAGTTCATGAGGCCAGAGGAAGCTTTGGGGACATCTCCATTTGCTTCCATGCAAGACTATTAGAGCAATTAAGCAATGTCTTATTTGCAGCAGTACAGGCAATTCCAGAATTAGTTCCATAATTAAGGCAAAGACCATGTCTGATCCATATCTGTATCTGTCCCAACAACTGCCACATGGTACGTACTCCGTAAACATTTGTTGACAGTACAAGGGAATACATGAATGTGATGGAGACCAGTGGTTACCAGGATTTCACCTTCAAGGACCTTTTACCACATTTTCCCCTCAGAGAGCCTGTCTTCTCTTAATAAATGTTTATTTGATAAGTAATAACTTATCTCCCCATTGTTAAAATTAAATGCATACAGAATTCCACTAGAACTGCCAATAAACAATAGGTACTCAACACTAAAACTGAATTAATACCATGATCCTGCCAGCAGTAAAAAAAAAGTGGCATTTCAGTTAACGTGTGCGACGACAGCTCATGGGTGACTGATTTCTGTGGTGGCTTACATTGCAACCTCTGATTATCCCCCCAAGCAGGGAATCATTGAGAGCCAAGGGATCAACCTGGAGAGTCCTTGAGATGTTTGTTCCCAGCGAAATCAGAAATGTCAAATTTGCTTTCAGGGTCCGTTCAACTGTGGCTCTTTTGTAGCCAATGGAAATCTTTCCGAAGAGCAGAAAGGCAGGACAGATGCCCACAGATAGAAACTGTACTGAATGAAGTCAATTGCTTCTGAACTTTGAGTACCTGAACATTGCCCCGAGTGAGGGGCTATCTGGTGTGGAGGAACAAACTGAGGTGAAAACCCCTGACCCCGCACAGAGGTGTTTGTAATCGTGAGCTGCTACCCTTGAATGAAAACCCGTTGTGTGCCTCCTGGCAATCTAAATCTCAACATCCGGAAGGGTCTCTGTGTTTAGAATTTGCAATGTTTTATTGCTCGCTTGCTCCCTTAAAAAATTAGCAGACAAGAGAGTCCCTGCTCACTGGGAAGCTGACCCCTCACCCTCTGTTCTCCGAGCAGGGTTACGGCTTATGCTGCAACATTGGCTGGGAGCAAATGATGAGCCTGCAGACACAGGACATTTTATGAGCTCTAAACACCATTCTTCTTGTAGTTTCTAGATCTTGTTTTAATTGAAAATGAATTTTTAACGGTTTTGTTCCACGCCACAATAAGAAGCTCCTGTTGCCAGCATCAAAGGAAAGGAATGGCGTCCTTTGCTTTGATTTGACTGCATTGCTTTTTGCTAAACAAACGCAAAAATAAACTAAACAACCTGTCCGGCATGGGAAGGAGGTGAGATAGCTTTCATGTACTCGTGAGGACTTGGAATGTATCCCTTTGAAAACTTAAAGCCACTAGTAAGGGTGATGATGAAGGCAGGTCCGTCCCCTGCCTGATATGCCTGGTATGACAGCAGCTCTTATGTCCTTATCCCATGGCCCCCAAAACATGTCTGCTTTCACGGTTGTGCTGAGTCACGTTTAAACCACCCTGTCCCGAGAGACACCCAGGTGGTTCAGTCGATTAGGCATCTGACTTCAGTTCAGGTCATGATCTCATGGTTCATGAGTTCTAGCCCCACGTCAGGTTCTGTGCTGTCAGCACAGAGCCCAGAGTCTGCTTTGGATTCTGTATCTCCCTCTCTCTCTCTGTTCCTTCCCTGCTCGCACTCTGTCTGTATCTTTCTCAAAAATAAATATTAAAAAAAAATTGAGCAACCCTGGACCTTACATTTGAATCGTACCCTCATAGATATCATCACTTTGTGTGTGGGTGTGTCTACCTCCGAGTGCTATTATTTCTAATTTTACAATTAGGGAAATTTGGGATACAGAGGGTTTGCATAATTTATGCAAGATTATAAATAAAACACATTACTATAGTCAGGACCAGAACTGAAGTTTCTCTCTTAATACCAACCCAGGTTTTGCTTTCCTGTTATTTGTTATTGTTTTCTTTTTTTCTTTGTAACAAATCTCTTTCCCCTACTAGACTGTATGTGCCGGGAGAGCAAGGACTGTGTCTGTTTCTGACCCCCACTGCGTTCTCAGCACACCGTAAGAGGTGCTTCATAAATATTTGTTGAACAGATGTCTTTATGAAGCTACAAATGGAGTTTTAAGCAGAGAATCTAGAAAAGTCAAGGAGAGAGGGCTTTCGTCCTTTCACTGCCAGAGAGGGGAAAATTCAGACCAGCTATGTATGTAGTCATGCCTTTAATTATTTTCTGTTTTACACCTAATGGCTGCAGTAATTTAGTTCTGCAAGTATGTAGTGTAGGTCATAGGAAGGCACGGGAAGGCTTTAGTCTCCTACTTAGGAAAGCTCAAGTCCTCTAAAATCTCTAGAGTTGTTTGTGAGGGCATTTGTCTTATAGATAATTCACGACTTCATTCTTCCTCTGTGTGCAATTCTAGGGGAAAAGGATTTTTTCAAAAATGAGCTATTTTCATCAGGCATAAATCAGATATGCAGCTTCCTGAACAGACACAGGTTTAGCAAGGAATGATAAGCCTTGTATTTTAGGAAGTTATGATTTATGAGATAACCCATCTGTCTACCTGAGGTTATTTTTAAGCTTCTTTCAGGGTTTAAACCTACAGATGCAAAAGCCCTACCTTTTATCACTGTATCCTTTGGTGAATAAAACACCAACCTTTTACGCAAGGGCTTCTCTTTATTTTGTCTTTCTTTTCTTTACCTTTTCAAGTGAAATTTCTAAGCTTTCAGAAACAGCCAGACTGATAGGAAATCACATTTTAAAATATGTCGGACTTGATTTTAATTAGTTGGTCCTGGGTGACTCAGTTGCTCATGGAAAGAAAGACCTGTGATTGTAATTTTAAACTTTGCTGATCAACAAAAATCCATATCTCAGGAGAGGCTGGGTCTGGGACAGGCAGTAATGAGGCTCTGACATTTTCATTTGTAATCTTTATCCCCAAGGCCATCAGAGAGTTTTGTAAAAATTAATGAAATGAATTCGGAGATCCTATTTAATTCAATAAAAGAAACATGTCATTGTTTAATTAAATACATTCAAATAAAATTCACTGAAAGATGCAAGTATTTTATTATCTACGATCATTCATTCATAACTGCAAAAAACCCCCAGTTTCGAGAAGTTAGAGAAGTAACATATATAAAATGCATTTGTGGTAAAAGTATTATGTGTATACACACACACTTGAATATAAATTTGACATGGATTCCTAGTATATTTAAATCTAATTAAATGATAAGCAATTAGAATTAATCATGAACACTAATATGAAATTGATAGTAAATGAAGCTGATTAAGTTTAATTCTGATATACTTTATTCTTATAATGGTCACTACTATCATTATTATTACACAGACTCTCCCAACACTGTATGTGTAAGGCAGGGAAAATCATTGTACAAATTGGTCAAGTTAATTTAAAAAACGCACACACACTTTCATCAACAAAATAACGTGAATTCACAAACTCAAATCTGTGGCAGTAGCCACAGTGAGGAAAACCGAGCAGACTTTTCACGAATTATGTTACTGCATACATCTCTATTCCCAAAGTAATTTAAAAACATAAAACCTGTTCATTTACTCAGTAAATGTTTATTGAGCACTTAGTCTATGCCAGGCACTACCATAAGCATTGGGGATACATCAGTGGGAAAACAAACAGTCCTCCTCCTCAAAGCGATTGCAGTCTAGTCGGGGAGACAGATATTGATCAAATACATAAATATAATTATGATTCTGACTAGCATTTTGAAGCCGTGACATTTAAACTATCACCTGAAAGACGAGTGAGGTGGCCAAGTAAAGGGGCATAAAAGAGAAGACATTCTAATAAAAAACAGGCAAACAACAAAACAGCGTCTACAAAGTTCCCTGAGCAAACTCAGGCTGGTCCAGAAGCAAGACTGAGGACGTGGCTAGAATCCAACCAGGGGAAGAGTGACCGGAGACGCAAGTGGAGAAGCCGCTAGTGGTAGCTGTTTCATAGGCCAGTTAAGGATTTTTACCTTTGTGCTCAGAGCACAAAGAAGTGATTGAAGCATCCTAAGTAGGAGATTGACATGAATTAATAAGTCAAGGTCAGCACACTGAGGGCTGCTGAACTCAGTACTTTCAACTCCTGTCTTTTCCTTTAAATCTGTTCAGAACTGATTCTCAAAGCTGACGCTTCAGAAGACCTCTGGCCGCCATTTCTCTCCCCTCTTGTTGTTCCTTGGAGGGAGGTTATCCGGACTCCTGCAGATGTGCCTGTTTCTGCCCTAAGAAGCCTGCAATCTGTTTGAAGATGCCTTTCCTCGGGAGAGCTCCACAGTCCAGAGAAGGGCTTTGAGGCTTCCTTTGGTTCTGAAACTGCTTGCTCTTTTGCCAACTTAATTAGCATCTGTAGCGGGACAAGCATACTCAGATGTTTGCCACAACCGTGTGCCTAGAAACAAAGCCCTTCCCAGGACATTTCCCTAAAACCCTCATCACCAGTCTTGCCCTTATAGCACCAGGACCTCTCTCCTCCTTTCTGTCTTTGATTGGGTTTGTGGACGTTGGAAACAAATCCCACGGGCTCATTTTTCCATTACGACTGTATTATGGCTAGGTGGCTGTCAGAATTTCCTGCTGCCTTCCTTCCTGGAGATTCTGGAGACTGGAGCAGGGCATTCATTGCACAGGCCGTCCCTCAGTGGATATTCGAGACAGTACCACTGACAAAGAGCCAGACACTCATCTTAGCACTTTATATGCGCGACTCTAATCCTTGCCCATCTCTGGACAGACCCTAGGCTTATGCATGTACTTTCCCTTCTCTTGAAATGCCTTCCTTCTTTATCTAATGAGTCATGACCAAGTTCAGATGCCATCTGTTTTGTGATCTATTCCTTAAATTCTTCTTTAATTTCTCCTAAGTGACATAAATTATTTCATCTAATATGCTCCCATGGAATCCTATGCCCCTGATCATTGTACCATATTATATTGTTACAGTTGGTTTGCATCCATTTTGCTTGTTAGACTTTGTGACATCTGAGACCAAGATTTCTAGTTCAACATTTAAGTTCCACAAGTGTGGTTTTGTTTTTTTTTTCCTTTCAGGTTTCAGGTATTGTGGTAGGTACAGGCAGTATACTGGTGACTATGATATGATTTTTGTTTTTTGAAAAGTGTGCAGGCACTGAAAGAAAGAGGCATGGAAATGAATTATCTCAATGCTGTGCGCAATGCATAGTCACAGAACTATGTTTAAAGGATATAAAGCATAAAGAAAGGAAAGGGTTCTTCACCCAGACTAAAGTGGGAGGGATCAAGATAATGGCTGAGCCAAATCGTAAAGGGCAAATAGAAATTAGTTAAACCAAGAAGAGGTACTGAAGAAGGAATGGTATTTCATAGAAAGGTAAGGCCTGAAAAAATACTGAGGGCATGATGAAACCACAGGGTGTGGTTAGGGAAAGATACAAGCCTCTCAGTATTGCTGGAGAACAAATTAGCACGTAGGAAGTAATAACAGACGAGGCCAAAGAGGGGTGTGTGTGGTGGATGGTGTGAGAGAAGTGTAGACAAATTCATCTACACTGCTGAAGAGCTAGGTGTATCTTGTAGGTGAGAGAAGAGTTTGTGGTTGTTTTTGTAGAGAAATAATGAAAAGAGATTGTCCCGGTTGTAGTGTAGAAAAAGCACAGAAAGGACTGTGGGGACAAGTCTATGGCAACATTTCTCTGAGAGAGATGAAGTTTTGAACTTCAGGGTGCTTCTAGGGAACTGTAGTTAGAACCCTCTTCTCCAGAGGTGTGCAGTACATCTTTGTTGAATGAATGAATGATTTAAAAAACTACAGTTTAACCAGCTTATACCATGAAAATTGTTACACTGGGATAATATTTTATTAGCACCAGAGTAGGTCACTCTATCCAACACTAAATATAATCAAAACTTGGTAATTAGCTGTACATCTTGCATTGTCAATATCAATATTGCGCCCAAAGGGGCAAACCTTGGTTCTCGGGAGGGCAAAAGCAAAATCAACTCTTTTTGTGTATAAAACACAGATATATAATCAGTATATCAACACAGTCTATCATGGAGCAGGAGAGTGAGTAGGAAAAACTATTTGTAAAGGCTCCATAGGGCGGCCATCATGAAAATGGGTTAAGAAATGCCATTCTAAATAATTATAACTTCAGTAGCATTAGCTGGTTTTAATACAGTATATTGAGTCTTTTTGTTTAATCTAATTCTACTTAAAACTGTCTGAGTACTTGAGATCCAACCTGGCATTATTACTTGTTTTGTCTTTGGTATCATATTGTCTTTAGGAAAGTGTATCTGAACAGAAAAATAGAAGTATTCCCACAACTCAGAGAAATGGCATTTTAAATGTAAAATTCTTTTTTTTTTTCACCTGAGGCCTACACGCTATTCCAAAAGGATGTTTCATCGATCCTCAGAGCAATCTATTTTATAGGAAACAGAGCAGAGCACTCTTACATTCTCCTAACATCTCCCTATGGGGATGATAATGAGTTGCTAAATTCAGGCCCAGGAATTTTAATCTTTGAGTGGTAGAAGGCATCTGAAGAGCTGTTTCTGTGGTGGTCATGGTTCTAAGATGGGAATTAGTTGCTGTGACCTTGAACTTCAAGGAATCTAGTGAACCAGCACACAGTTAAGGTCAATACATAATGAGCACTGGCCTCAGGGTCATCCTATTCATGCCACCTCCCACCTCCCAATTCCTCCCAGGAAATGCCCCAGTTCTGATAACTTTTTCCACAGTGTCCACCTTTTCTAAAATGCCAAGATGATTCTGCATTCACAACAGAGAGATATCTTCTGCTCTGGCAAGTCCAGAAGAAAAAGTAATGGAATTCAAACCCGAGTGGCTGCACACACATAGCAAAGGCATCTGCCTTTCTAATCAACTTGAACACACTTCTGTCTGTACTTAGGGATCCAGATTTTTCATTGTAAGGTGCAATTATCTTCTCAGACTGTTGCTGTGAAGACCAAATTTCTCCACCTGCCAGTCTATTCTATGAAGGCATTTAGATCCATGTCATGCTCGTTTAGAAGCAATTGGATCCTCCCCTATCTGTGTCCAATGGGAAAATGTATATGCTGAAAAACATGGATCAGAATTTTTAAGGTCTTATCCACCAGATTAAGGTAGTCCAAGGCAGTCGACCCAGTGTTGCCTGGGATAGTGGAGTTTGCTTAGACCAGATATGCTTTCTGAGATCTGGAGAAATGGGTGTCTATTCCATTCCATACTTCTGCTTCACAAACCGAAAGGGGCGTGGCTTCCTTTTTGCCCTGATTTTCATAATTACATGCTCCTGATTTTCCTTCTACCTCTATACCTACTTCTCTTTTTCTTTTCTTGAATCAAGTTTTCCGCTCAACCCTCACGTGATCTTCAGATTCTCTCTTCTCTTCTCCTTCTGCAAAATCAGGTAATCTTATCCACTCTTGTAGCTCTAACTCTTCTATGATGGCTCTTAACAGCACTTTGTGTCCTGAATATCAGATCTTTTTCCAAGTAGACACGCTACCCCTTTAGGGCCATGGTGGTAACTGAAATGCTTTCCCTAGATATTCACATGACTAACTCCCTTGTCTCCTTTAACTTTGCACAAACATCCCCTTATCCATGAGGCCTATAACCCACCCTATTTTAAGTTGTAATCTATACCACCCCTCTCTACCTGCACATTCCTAATCCTTTTTTGTCTCCATTTTTATAGCTCTTATTCCCTCCTATCAAATGACATAACTTATTTAGGATTGTTATTTATTGTTTGTCCCTCTTTATTAGAATGTAAGCTCCTCACAGGTGAATATTTTTATCTTCTTGGTTCATTCAAGTTTTCCAAGGGCCTCCAATGGTATCTGGAATATAATAGGTGATCATTAACTGCTTAAAGGACGAGCCCTGATTGTATTACGTTAAAATGTTTTTCCGTATCTACCTTCCCACCAGCAAATCATGCATTCTTTGGATGCAGAGGTTTTTTCTGTTGTCTCTATTTACAGTGTCTAGCACATTTTCCGAAAATAACAAGCTCATCATAAATGTTTGTTAGGTGTACGTAGTCATCTCTGACCTCACCACGCATACCTTTGCAGGGTTTGAAATCACACCATGCCGAACTAGAATACGCGTGCAAAAATGTTGTATTCTCAGTGGGAAAACTGCCCTATAAACTCTCACAGCAACTGAGATCTCCAAAGAGAAAGAGTCTAATATGGACCGCTCTAGTGAATGTTTCTCCTGCAGAGTCCCTACAGAGGTTAAAAATCTACCATTGTCCATTTGGCTTTTTTTTTTTTTTTCTCTATTCTGTGTCTATAATTGGGCATTTATTTTAATAAGTTAGAAAACTAAAGTTAAGCCTGGGTGTTGTAAGCTTGAAAAATAGTATCTTGCCTCCTGTGACTTCTCTTTTTCTTTCCTTTCTCAGAGCTCTTCCTGCCATGATGCAGTGGGTCCGCACACAGAAGCCAGGAGAGAGTGGCATCAATATTGTCACTGCTGATTTTGTAGAACTTGGGGATTTCATCAGCACTGTCATAAAGCTCAACTATGTCTTTGATGAGGGAGAAGCCAACACTTGATAGTACCATTTGGAGCATCCACGAGTAAGATAGAGAAGACTCATTGTACTAGGCATATTATCTATAAACACTCTGATCTTCCTATTCCACTGAGTCTCTGAGGGGATTAGGCAGGTAGTGGGTGGGAAAAGGGGGAATCCATTTCTTCAGTGATGATTATCATACTCTGCATTACTATAAATACTTCATTTCCCATTTGATGAGCAAAATCTGCTACTAGTGTTAGGGATAAAAAAAGACCAGTGAATTTTGTTTTTCAGAATTAGTCTTTGTAACGTATAACTCATGAGTGTTTACTTGATTGCGTTTCCGATTTCAGCCTAGGGCTCCTACACTGTTTCCACTAACTGAACCTTTCCGCTCCCTCTTTCGCTCGCTCTTTTTAATCAGCTGCCATATGGGACTCAAAACAATTGAATGCCCAACGTAATGTGTATTACATCGTTGTACTGAAATTTGTTTTTGTGAAGACTTGGTATAATATAATATTCTATAGTTGTCTGCAATTGGTCGATCATTGCTAACTTTTGGTCATAGAAAATATGCATCAAATCAGTTTCCCTGCATCAGTAATATTGGAGGCCATAATCAGTAATTTTTGTGTTATATGAATATAACAGTGTTTCACAGTGTTTCTATTTAAGGCAGCTATAAATATAGAGTAAAAACTTTTTTGAAAGAATGATTAGTGCCAACCCTATAGTGGAAAATGGAGGAGGGAGAAGAGATGGATGCCATTTTAATTCAGGAATCTCTTAAGTAATATTGCCCTGCAAATCCTCAGTAAGTAAAAAATTATGACAGACGTGTTAAAATCAGGAAGCTCTGAAAAGAACTCTTACAAAATCTCCCCTATTAATTCTCTTGATTAAGAAAAAGGAAGGAAAATGAAGAAGAAAGAAATGAAACATTGTGCAAGCTTTCCTACCAAATTGGCATCTCCGAACATGTAATTCTAAATCTCAAATTTTGAGGAACGTATTTCGAGCAGCTTCAGTTCAAATTTTTACTCGAAGTTGAGGAAAGTCGAGAAAAGAGGAAGGGTTGCAGAAAGAATTAAAAAGTTTTTGAAACCATGTATAGTGTAAAATCTTAAAGATCCATGAAATGTTTTTAGGAGATGCTTAAATACATGGGGTGTGGGCAGACACACTGAAAATTAACACTGACTCATCACTTCTGGGTTCTATCCTACCCCAGAATCGAGCCTGGGGGAGAGGCAAAAGTTTCACAGAAACTTTCTGTGTCTCAACATTTGATATAGTCCACATCTACAGAGAAGGAAAATGATAACTCCGCTTTGAGCCTTGCTCCCTCCTTGGTGTCTTTGTGATATTTGACAACTCTAAAATATTCCAAAAGAGCACAATAACCCTTACCTGTGTGCCTCACAGGAATGAGGCATTTCTAAAAATCTATAAATTGCTGAAATTCTTATAATTATGAATTGGTTTAACTTCGTGTTTAGAAATAATTGCACCTCAAGAGTTTCCCGGGGAAATGCGTTCCACGCAAAGTAGGGCCATAGGAAAATAGAAAAATAAAAGCATGTCTGCAGTTTTTAATTAATTTAAACATAGGACATACGGTTTGATCTCTTACACCTAGGTAAGGGGGTTGATCCCAAGATTGTGTCAAGATTTTGAGTAATTAAGAGCTAGTTATAAGGTTATAAATACTCACTGTCAGAAAATAGTATTTTTTAGCAGCTGCAGGGAGGAAAGAGAAAATTTTCACCCTGAAGAGAATGTTTATGAAGAATGTGTAGTTGTGCTTGGGAGAGCTGCAGCAGTATGCAGACGTGCAACGCTTCCACATTCCAGTTGTGTGTCTGTCGTGCCACCCCCCGTATGCCAACACGTACCCACTCCTGCCGGCAGACAGATACAAATGCACACAGACACACGCAGACACGGGTATAATCACAGTTCTCCTTTTCCAGGGAAAATATTGGTAATATTTAATCACTTAATTTTGAGACTGAAACCCTTAGCAAGGTATGAAAAGAGTGGTTAAGACCTTTGAAAGTAGAGTAGCTGATTATCTTCAAATATGTTTGTAAAAATATTCTGGCTTGGGACTTAATTATTCACAAATATAGTTTTCTTTCCACCTTCCCTCCTCTTGCAGTTTATTGTCTTTTTATCTCTTTCACCTGCTCTTAATGTGCAGTTGAATATGAATCCTTTTTAAAGGACTACGGATTATTGAAATTTACATCCTGTCAATTTGCTTTGTGAGCAGATCTTCTCTCTGACAATTCATTACTCATCCCTTGGGAGGATCTTTAGCCAAGCACACTTGCAATGACACAAGGATTTAACTTATAAATATGGCAGAAAATAAATCTTTCAACATATTAATGAGGAATGAATAAAATATAGGGGTAACTATGTTGTATTTTCTTGAACTTAGATGCTTTCTTATAATGTTTGCTTAGGATTAGCTTTACCATATTTGTCATTTGGGTGCTGGAAAAAACAAACATGCTGAAGCATTAGACTAATTGTGCAGGTTTTTTTTTTTTTTTTTTTTTTTTTTTTACTGGAGAAAGCTTTTTATTGCTATTAATGATATGCATGCAGAAACCTTGTTGGACAAAAGGTACTTTCAAGTCAATGTTATGGTTTCCATGTGGACATACAGTCCCCACGTAGCAGGCACCAAGAATAAACGGACTTGCCTTCATTTCTAAAGGCGGGAGCAGGTAGAAGTGGACCATGGGTCCTCCAGCTGGAGGGAGAGTCACCAGGAGGGAGTCCTTGGAAAGGGGAACAGAGACAAGGTGCCTTTGGCTGTCTTCTGCCTACTGGCTCTGCCCTGAGGCGGATGTAGGGAGCAGGCTGTGGGCCTTAAATGGAGTGGGGGTGAGGACTAGTATTATGCAATCAGAGCTTACCCTCAGCCTCTGCTCCTTTGTCTTCGCAGGGCATTGTCTTTCCAGAGAGCCAGGAGCACAAGGGCTACAAATAGGCCCCAGGATGTAGGCGATATATCTTGGTGCACTTTTTGTTTGGCTTTTTCTTAAAACTTTATGTCACAAGGCCTACAAGGCAAAAACAGAAACAAAATCCAACCACTACCCAATCTGCAGCAGGAAATCAAAGGAGTGGGTGGCATGAGGGAAGATATGCAAAGAATATCTTTTTTTTCGTTTGCTTTCCTGTCTGTAATTTTGAAGGACCGAAACGGCGAATACTTTGCCATTATCATTTATGTCTCCCTTATTACCACACATTCATACGAGTGCAGAGAATGAGGAGGCATCTTTGAAAAGCCTTAGGATATTTTGTATGATGACCTCAATATTCACTTTCAGCCATACTGGGAAAACTCACTTTTCATAGAGCACCACCCAGCAGTGAATGTACTAGAGCATTAAGTGTTTGGCATGTATGTGCCTGTGTGTGTACACGCATAGAAACACACACACACACATACACACACACGGGATGCACATCTCACACGCATTATTCAAGTTACAACTGCACTCTCTAATCACCCAACCTGATTCTATTGCCATTTTAACTCTTAAAATCAGTATTTCCTTATGTTAATGGGCATAAACATAACTCAGATATTTACATATTCAAGAGGAGAAAAAAATCACTAGAAAACCAGTGAAAAATGAG
This sequence comes from Neofelis nebulosa, assembly GCF_028018385.1. Lineage (NCBI taxonomy): Eukaryota > Metazoa > Chordata > Mammalia > Carnivora > Felidae > Neofelis > Neofelis nebulosa. Next base: position 33,666,833 of record NC_080782.1, on the reverse strand, counting down.
ACCATCATAAATAAGAAATGACGAGCAGTGATAGTCTAAATACATTGTCAATTACGCTTCAAGCTGGAGAATTGAAGATGGACTTGAATCAAAGTTACAAACAAACATCTTGACTTAAAGCTGTTTTCAGTTCTTTGAGGTCCTAACGTGTTTTAGCCAGAGTCACCTGTTCAGGTTCTCCCCTGTTAGCATTCCAGACTGGAAAGTTGGAGGTCTCAGGAAATGCATGTTCTCGTGAGTTTCCAGTTCTATAGTTCTACAGATGCGATGATGCAACCTCCTAACCTTTGGTTGCTCATCCAAATGAGAGCTTCATAGGTAGAGTGCTTGACTTTTGAATCACTAACAGAAAATAATGCACAGTGTCCCTCAGGATATGCTAAACAAGGTTTTTACAAGTATTTTATTTGACAGCATTTTAGTCTTTTCGACTAGATTACAGTGACACAATGGTGTAGAGGCTATATTTGGCATAACTTATTGGTGGCTCCTGTGTTATATACAGTTTTAAATAATGCTCTAAATCGTTTGTTTTCCCAATGACATCAATAAAATGTTCTGTAGAATTTGTAAAATGTATTGATTGAGTCTGTTAAAAATTGTGCAGTTTTTATTTCATTTGTGGTACGATTTTATAGGTATTAGTTCTAAATGTATATTTGTATGAGTCAAAAGTATGTGCTTGTATGTGGTTTGTGTGTTAATATATTGTATCTTATCAAAAATCAAACTTATCCTAAAGAAAAAGGGCACATTATGACCAGCCTTAACTCATTGCCATTTTTTGTTGTAATTTGGGATAAAAATTTGAAGAGAAATTATGTTTTTGTCTAAAATGGCCTTTGTAAAAAAATCATGTAAGGAATGTGCTTTAGAAATTATCTGAGCTCCCCCAAGCAAATAGTTCAGCTTATGGAGTACCGGAAACCTCTCAAAAGTTTCAAATGTCAATGTATTTATTCACTTCATTATCATGCAAAAAAGTTAGATTCACATTTGTTTCCATCAGCAACAGAACCAGTGCACTTCAGAAGTTGTTCTTCCAAACACGGAACCATTCCGCTTATGAGGATAAGTCTTCCGTGAAAGATGATTTCTTCAGACATTTGCTTTTTAAACATTGGAATTCTCAGTCAAGATGACTGCTGAGGCTCTGTGAGAGTCACTAGAGACCCATCAACATTGGGTGGTTCCAACACGGTTCCCTTCTCAAAACACAGGTGTACGACATCCTTTTACACCTTTGTTATCTGCCTGCGTGTAGACCAGCAATAGAAAATGCAGGACTAATTCAAGGATCTGCGTGAGTTGTCATGCTCAGAGCAAAAACTTTGTAATCTTCCTTGACCCTGGTATCTGGGTGTGGAATATTAATCAGTCTTATTGCCTCTCTTTCTCCATCCTCAGTTATTTCTTTTCCATATTTAGTCTTGCCAGATGAAACACAGGACACGCAGTGAAATTCACATTTCAGATAAACAGTATTTTTTAGTATGAGAATTTCCAAAACATTTCATGAGACATACCAAAAACTTTTCATTGTTTATCTGAAATTCAAATTTGATGGGATGTCTCCTTTTTTTTTCTTTTTTTTCTCCTAATCTGGCAACCCTATCCATCCTGCCTCTCTCTTTTTCAGTTGGGCTACCTATAAAGGGTGAGATCCAACCTCCCTCCGAACCCCTATGTTAAGGTATCTTATGGAAATCTATAGTCCTAATACCCTTCCTGAAGGAAAATGTTGGTCCATGCCAAGTTCCATGAATGCTTTACAAAGGACCAACTCAAATATAGGTGGCATAATCAAGTAGCTCTATAAGATTAATGCCACCACATTCAAAATTTCCCTTCACCATCCTGTTTCGAGATCTAAACTCTCCCCCACTAATCCCTTAAGTAATATTCCCCAGTAACTAGGACATCCAAAAACACACCACACCTTAAAAATGCCCCTTGAGGGGCACCTGGATGGCTCAGTTGGTTAAGTGTCCCACTTCAGCCCAGGTCATGATCTCATGGTTTGTGGTTTCCAGCCCCACATCCAGGCTCTGTGCTGACAGCTCAGAGCCTGGAGCCTGCTTTAGATCCTATGTCTCCCTCTCCCTCTGCCCATCCCCCACTCAAGCTCTGTGTCTCTCACATGTAAAAATTAATTAATTAATTAAATTTTTAAAAATGCCCCTGGAAAGTGGTAGCACCTTCCAACTCGATACCAGGACCTCTTTTAAAATTCAGTTTCTTTTTCTTCAGAGAGGTAACGAACTAATCCATTACTCCCCTCATTACCACCCTACCACAAATTATTTTTATCAGTTTAGAGCTAATCATCTATGAAATTATAGAAAATCTGACATAGAAAGAACTCTTTTGATTGCTAAAAAGAGAGAGAGAAAAAAAGTCTGGGATATAGACACAGTGTCCTCAGGAGACTGGGTTGGGATTGGGCAGGTGATAGAATATGGACCTTGACAATGAACCAGTACCCCGCAGGGAGACTTGCCAAAGCAAATTATAACAACCAGTAGTTTTTTTGGAGGAAATGAGAACTCAAGACATCCCAGAGTAAGAATAATGAAATCTAAGGCCAGTTTCTAGAACAGTTTGCAGAGAATAGAACTATGTTGGAATTCCTAAAATAGAATTTTCAAATACTCTTGTATCCCACAGTGAATCCGTGACACGATCTAAACGTGGTTGGTGTTTGGGAACAGTTTTGGTACCTACCTCCTCTCTTAACATTCCTATGAATGACAAGAAAATCCAAATTTCTTAATGTAACATTTCCATCTTATGGTCCCTGCTTGTACACATTTGCATTGATTTGCTTCATTTCTAAAGGATGAGAATTTGCAGAGCTGGTGACATTTCCTTCACTAGACACCAGAAATTCACCAGAGGGAGACAGATCTGTGCCTTCTCTTTTTAGGATCTGGTCACTGATACTTTAATAAATGTGGTATAAAGAAAATACATACCTACCACTGTTCTGTTTAGCAAATGTGAATCTTTTGGATAAGATTGTTGTTCTTAATGTAAAAAAAAGTTTCTTTGTATCCAGTGAAATGCCTAATAAAGTGCTGGTACCAGTTATCTTTTTTTTTTTTTTAATTTCATAGTCATCAGTGTTGCATTATAAGTCCAAAAGTAGATCTCTTAAGTAGAACATGACTCAGAGCATGAGAAAATATAATTTTTTTTAAAAAAATATGAATCATCATGTAAGGATTTCCTCTGTGAAAGGATATGTTCTCCACCAATAAAGGCAATGCCATGAGTACTGCCATTGCATCAAAGTTAGGTATCTCCAAATCTATTACTCTCAGCCTCTGATATTACCACAAAGAAGACCAATATCACTGCAACAAAATTATATTAATTTAGTATTATTATTATAAGATACCATTTTGAGGTTAAAAGCTTAGGGTAAATGAAATCTACTTTTGCTGAACCTTCACTATGCCCAATGTGTGAAACACTATTTCAAAAGGGAAATGCCTTTGTATTTCACCATACAAACCTTATGTATTGGAGTTCAAATCAGCCTTAAAACAAAATTTAAGCATTGTCATAGTATTTAAAAGACAACCCAGCAAAACAAAACAAAACAACATGTGGTCCAAGATAATTTTGGGGATTGAACTTGAACATAAGTGCCCCCCAAAACTCTGCCTATTATATACATTGGTGGGTTCAAGACATGAGAGGATTTCTATTTATAAAGCTGTGATGATTTCTACATTTGTGAAACACTGTGCATTTGCAAATAATACTCCACGTAATCATATTTTTGTCCTTAACATTGCAATAGTTGATCAGAGCCGTTATTCAGTCAGTTATTCAGCAAACATTTGCCAAGTACCTGCCGTACGCTAGGCTCCTTGCTAAGCACTACAAAACATTTCTAAAATGTTCCTTAGGAGAAGGGATGAAGCACATCTTTGGTACTTTCTCAATGGAGCTAACAGGTGGCATCATTTTGTCCTCTAACAAATAAACAAAAACCAAACATACACTTATTCTCAATGATCTTTTCAAGGTAATATCCCCAGATAGTAAAACTGTTCGAACACAGTTGTTCCTAAAAGCCTAAGAAGAAAAGGACAATTTCTGCAGTAAGCATAATTGGAAATTGGTTGGTCAGGGCCATACATGAACGAAGAGCAGATTCCCATCCTCTGTCTGCCACATTCCCTGTCATCATGCGCAGGGCAGTGTGTACAAGCTTGGCTGCCACATTCTAACTGTGGCTCAAAAGCAGCAAAAACTAGAGGCTCTATCTCTTCTCCTTCCTTTGCTTGCCTCCAGGACTTCAGATGAATTTTTTTTCTCGCCAGAAGAGGCTGACCGCATAAAGCAAAGCAGCCCCCATAAATTGTCTCTTTCACACAGGATAAAAACGGTGATGCTCCCTAGATCAAAGGAGCGAAAGCATCATCTGGAATTGGAGGAAATACTTCTTTTTAAGTAGAAAGACCGTCCTGCAATGGACGGTTTCAGCATTGGCTCTCTCAACATGTGCCTCAACATAGTCCTTAGTAATAAGCCATAATAAAGGCTGCACTGAAATCAAGGGCCAGAAGCAAACCTACAAGTAACTGGCACTTTCTACCATATTCATCCTTCAGTGGATAGAATTCCTGGAACCATCTGGAGCTGGCTATTAAGTAAAGATGAACCACATCAAAACTACATTGAATTCTGGAAAGTGGGATTTAGTACCCCAAGTGACAGGGAGAGAAGAAGAATGCCAATGCCGGCAGTTCCCAAAGAACTCCTTGGCAGAATGCGTATTCTCCCCTCATACTTTTTCCCTCATAGAAATGTGTAAACTTGACCTCCTGGGGTTTTACTGAGAAATGATGAAGAGGAAATCTTTTGCCTCAATACAAGTGCTCAGCTATTATTAAACTGTGCTCTTTCATTTTTGGAGAAAAATGTGTCTGCAGGATGGTTTTTATTTTAGCAGTAGGAAAAGGCAAAAATATTAATATAGAACCAATAATCCTTTTCTCATTGGGCTATAGGATTGTGAATCTTTGACTTAAACTTCGACAGGAAGAGGCACATCTTAGCAATGTCTGTACTCCCAGGGCATGGCAGTTATTACAACATGTTTGGAAGCAGTGAAATTAAATGTGACTAGATGTGACCCGATCAAATGGTAGACAAGTGCTTGATGAGGGTCAGGCACATGCTGAGCACTGTTTGGTGGTGATGAGGGTTCAAAAAAGTCCAAGGCAGTATCCTCTACCTCTTTTTTCTCCTTGGAGAAATACTAGAAACATTGGAGGAATTTAGGAGAAAACATACTGCCTAGCGTTCTCTCCAAGGACAGAAAAACCTCTTCTCTTAGCTATAAAGTCAACTGAGTCTTTGCAAAGAATATTTACCCAAGGGAACTGGCTTGTGATGCATCTATTTAAAAAGAGCTGAGGAAGGGTGAGGGAGGGGATTACATTTTGAATATCAACAAAATCTCTTGCGAAATTTTCCATTCTTCTGCTTGTAGATACAAGTGAGTTTGCATGGATACATTACCTAGAATCCCACAGACTCCTGCTTCTATACAAGACCTCTGCTCACACACCCTTTTGGAAGACTGTTCCCCTCCCCACACTTTCTGAGTCCCCAGAGGATGTTTCCTGTGTACTTAATAAAAAAACTCCACAACTTTCAGCGGCTGGCTGTTGTTATTTCCTCGTCTTGATGTTCACTTCAGCCTCCCAATATTTGCCTCTTTTCAATGAGCCCCAAGAATCTTCCAGATAGGCACTGCTTGTCCGGTAAGGCCCTCAGGTGCCGAAGGAGTGAGCAATCATGGCTGAATGAAGGTAGGTGTGAAATGCTTCTCCTGCCTTTATGTTATATTCTAATAGAGGGTCTCTAGTACCCTGATAATTACCCAAATTCAAATCTCTCTCTCTTTCTCTCTCTTTCAATCTCCCTCCCTCCCTTCCCACCCTACTCCCTCTCTCTGTTATGTATGGGCTTGGGACAGAAATTAATTCCAGAGACAGCCACCATGCTATTCTCAAAGTGATATACTAGTCTCAAAGTCACTACTCCCCTCTGGGTACCAAGGCTTTCTTCCTGGTCAAATTTATTTTCATGAGTTTGCTTTCTCTCAAATTATTCTAGGAGGTTTCTTGGTTCTTAAACAAATAGGCCTCTGATGGACCCCCCCCCCCAATTCTGTTATTTAAACCTATTCCCAGATGTATGTACCTTAAAAGAGCCAGCAGCTCTGGCCAGCAGCCATCTCCATACAATGGGCAAATGACAAAATCGGGTAGAGGACTCTAATGTGCAGGTTCCCAGCTTCTCTTTAGTAGGAGTCCTCCTTCCTTTATCCACTACAAATAAAACTTATTTCCTCACAATCTGATGAGCTCGTTCACAATGAAGTATTAAAAGGACTTAAAGTGATGTTTTTCAATGTTACTTACTTCAAAGAAGCATTTACAGAAAAGTAAAAAGTAAAACTCGCAAAATGATTTATCACAGGATGGCTTTCATAAGGGAAAGGCTAATGGATTCATGTCCCCCTTCCCCACCTGTGAGTTATCTTGAGAAGCCCTATGAAAACACCCAGGACTCCCTGTTGCAATTATCAAATTTTATCGTGCATACAATTACCGGAATCTTAAAAAAAAATACAGTTTCTGGTTCAGCAAGTCAGAGATGGGGCACCAGCTTTCCTGTATCAGAGTGACTTAGCTCCTGCATGCAAGAGTAGGATGTCTCATTCTTACTGATAGAATTTCAAATAGTCGTAGTCACTCAAGAAGGGTATCCTTAGGACACTTTAGAGCCATGGTATGTCCTTGGCATTTCCTGTTCACTTTGCCAAGCTGGCTTTATCTCTGCCTGTTATTCTAGTCTGATGAATGGCCAGGCAGATTTTACTTTCTCAGTCCAAGATAATTTTTACCTTCTCAGTTTGTGATGGAAATAGAACTCTAATTTAAGCCCCCCAAAAGAAGGGGCTATTTCTCAGCCTAATCAAAACTGAAACAGAAGCAATTTGGGGATCATTGGATCTGGGATCTCACACAGTATCATGAGGGCTTGAATTTTCTCCTTCTCTCAGTTTTACTTTCCTCTGCATTGAATATATTTAAGGAGGGTTTTCCACATTGAGTCAAGATGACCAAAGAGCACTTCTTTTTCCCAGTAATTTCAACCAAAAAAGCAGAATTGAGTCTGACTGGTCTGAGTTGGGACTGAAGTCAATTTCCCAATCAAGCACCACACAAATGAGAATGGAGTGAGATGGGAGATGGTCGCGTACAAGGAAAATCAAAACTCTGCTAGGTGGGAGAAGGTGCTCCTGTCAGGCACAAATATGGATGTCCTCTAGCAAGGTTTTCCCGTCACCTCTGAAAATCATGCCCTGTGTCGGAGCACTGCCTTTACTCGTCGGCTTGGCCTTGATTGCTTTGACTTCAGCTCAGAGTCCCCAGAGGAGATAAGAAAGTAAAAACTAACATCAAGAAGATTTTTTTTAACATCAAGAAGATTTTTAACTTTTATGTTTTGGAGGGGGTTTTTTTTCCACTTTTTTATTTTAAATGATTTCAAACTTACAGAAAAGTTGCAAAAATAGTAGAGAAAACTTCCGCATATACTTTCCTTGGAGTCATTTTTAATTTTTTTTAATGTGAGGCTCTTCTCATCTGGGAAATAGTGTGTTTTAAAGCATTATTCAAATTCTAGAAGCAATTAGGATGTCAGTACTGAAAACTTTAAAAATCTATATCCCTGAAGCCATTCATATAATAAAGTAGGTCTTCATTCAAAATGCACAATATACTAAAGCACCACGGAGAATATAAAGATTAAGTCGGTGGCTCATATAAAAAGAGGAGAAAGGAAAATCCCTAAGATATATAAAATATGAGAGGATATTATGTGTGCTGTTTAGTCCAAATAAGATGCAAGTTAGATTTCATGCTGTGGAGAAGTGACAGGCAATTCTGAGCAAGACCATTTCCAGAAGAAGGTAATATAGTGAAATTAATGGTTTTATAATGGGAGAAATTATAGCCTTGGTAGCACCAAATCATTTTCCCCTAATCAACACTAATCTCAGGAGGTCCAAAAGTCATCAGCTCAGTCCTTGGGGTCACTCTTGAAATCATGGGATGAACAGAATTTACCTGATATCTGAGATAAAGCATTTCTGAAATAAGGAAGTGAATGAAGGAGAGTGTAGGGTGTGTCTCTGTGAGTGTATGTGTGTCTGCATTAATGTTTGGAGCTTGATAGGATTTTCTGCAGGATTTCTTCTTCAAAGTTACTTATTAATAAATGAATTGAAAACTTATTAGACGCCTCCATCTAATAAGATTCCTCACAAGGCCACATTTCCAAATTTGGGCTGCCATTTCAGCAGCTACAATTTCTTATGATACCGCAAAAAGAAAAAGGCCTCCCAAATAAGAACTATTAGATAAAAACACGTTTTTAAACTAACAGTGGAAATATAAAAAGATGACTAGCAGCCACGGGGACATGAATGATTTTTGTGTTATTTACCAGTGAATCCCCAATACCAAGCACAATAACTGTGTATTTATTTCCCAGAGCTGCTATAACAAACTGGGTGGCTTAAAACAACAAATATATTCTCCCACTGTTCTGGAGACTGTAAGGTGTTGACACATTTGGTTGGTTATTGCTAGGAGATCTAGGGAGGGAAAACCATCCTATGCTTCTCTCCTAACTTCTAGTGGTTGTAGGAAACCTTGACATTCTTTGGCTTATGGATGAGTCACTTTGCCTCCATCATCACACTGCCTTGTCTTCCATGCTTATGCCTATGTCCTCTCCTCTTCTTACAAGGACACCGCTCATCGCATTTAGGGACCACCTTAATCCAGTATGACTTCATTTGAACTAATTACATCTGCAAAGACCCTATTTCCAAAGTAGATCACATCTAAGATTCTGGCAGACACTCTCCAACCTACCACCAATTAGTACATTTCTTAAAGAAATGCTGGAATAACCACAGTGTGTTAAGAAATAATATCAGTTGGGGCGCCTGGGTGGCGCAGTCGGTTAAGCGTCCGACTTCAGCCAGGTCACGATCTCGCGGTCCGTGAGTTCGAGCCCCGCGTCAGGCTCTGGGCTGATGGCTCGGAGCCTGGAGCCTGTTTCCAATTCTGTGTCTCCCTCTCTCTCTGCCCCTCCCCCGTTCATGCTCTGTCTCTCTCTGTCCCAAAAATAAATAAAAAACGTTGAAAAAAAAAAAAAAAAGAAATAATATCAGTGTATCATCCATCTGCCTTCTGAGAAATTCCCCTATAGTTCAATGGGTGGGCAAGCTGTTCAGTAAATTTAAACCAAAACAGTGTCAAATTAAATTCATATCTCTAGTGTGTAAAAACCCACTTGGAACTTCTTTTCTTATAGACTGACAATATAAAAAAGCCTGGACACCATAAACAACATTCTCACATTGTTACTATATAACTCTGAAAAATAAAGTTCTAACATACTCTGCTCAAATAATGTGTTTTTTTCCTACAACCTCTCCCCTGTTACATATCTCTGTAGATGTTTTCTCAAGGAGAATGACTACATGATTAATAATCCTTTTATCCTTTTTTTTTATTTGCCATTTTTGGTTGCACTTCAAGAGGTATAATAAATTCGTGTTAACAAGTTTACAGAACAGCATCTAGATAGAACAGATTTGTTGTCTCGTGGTTCCATTTAGATAGTAATAAACTCTGGTATTTCCATGAGGAGCAAACAAGGAAACAGAAACTGCATAGTCATTTGAACAGGGAAAAATTAACATAAATAATTATTAACTGAAACTGGAGATTGAAGTGATAGAGTATTGCCTAGCATTCAGTAAGGAGAACCAGAACTCTAAAGAGTATAGAAATAGCAGAAACAAGAAGCGCCCTCAGACTCTAGATGTGAGATAGAACATCCAAAAAAAGAGGTCCTCTCAGAGTGAAATCATATCTAATTGGGCACTGCTGTGTCACTGGAACTTAATGGCAATCTGCCCTCTGGAGAAAGCCATCCAGAGGGAGATGTTATGCCTCAGAACTCATTGCATGTTGCTCAAGTGGGTGCAGAAGAAACCACAGACAGGGGTCTGCTCCACCAGAGTCTCTGCTGCAGAGCCATTCCTAGGGAAAGCTGCCGGCCAATGGGTGTTTCTGAGCATCGTGCACTGAAGGAACACAATGCCAGAGAAGCCATATGCTGTAGGAACCCAACATTAGAACAATCATTTTGGCAGGAGGCTGGCAAGAGATACAAACTGAGACCAGGAAGGCAATACTATACGTCCCTCCTTCAGGTCCTGTGATATTATGACTGATAAGAAATATATACAGTATTTGGTTTTCATCCACAATTCTTGGCTCACAGCTCCCAAAACCTTGAAATTTCCTAAGTGTTGATAAAGGTGTCTTTTGTTATGTTAATGTGGTGACTTTTGGATTCCCACCTAGGAATGGGGGCTGTTTGCCAATGAAGCCAATCACATGATTAGAGGGTTAGAAATTTCAATCCCATTCCCAGAAACTCCAGGGAGGAGAGAAGGACCAGAGGTTGAATCAGTCACCAATGGCCAACGATTTAATCAATTGTGCCTATGTAATGAAGCCTCCAGCTTGGAAAGAGTATGGAAGCTCCTGTGCCTTTTCCCCATGGCTTACCTTATGCATCCCTTCCATCTAGCTGTTCCTGAGTTATGTCCTTTTATAATAAACAGTAATCTAGTAAAAATGTTTTTCTGAGTTCTGTGGGTGGCTGTAGCAAATGAATTGAACCCAAGAATGGGGTCTTGAGAACCTCTGGTTTGTAGCCAGTGGACAGTATAGGTAATAACATGAACGTCCTCGGAGTATGGAGGACGACAGTCTTTGTAAGATTGAACCTTCAACCTGTGGAACCTGATGCTATTTCTAGGTAGTGTCATAATTGAGTTGTGATTAATTCTTAGATACCTTATTGGTGTCCAAGACGTGTTTGATGTTGTATAGGAGGCCCTGCCAATACATATGTTGGAATTAGATCCAAGAACCTAAAAAGAGTTCCCCTCCAGTGTGCTCTACCCCTAAAACTTAACATTGTGCCAGCTGAAAAAGGAAATCTATTTAAAGGACCCAGCTATATTTTCACAACACAGGCAATTAGGTGTTGATTTGGAGCTATAAATTCATAACTGGCACATCTGGACATCAACTTCCTTAGTTTGCAAACTGAATTTAATTATCTTTCCATGGCTTAATGACATATTCTAGACTGCTAACTTTTAGCATATTTTCATTGCTTAATGACATATAGACTGTAAACTTTTATAGGGAAGAGAAAGTTTCTCTAAATTCCACAAGTGCTAAGAGAACAGCATAACATTGGAGGTCAAATATCTGATGTGTCCTATTGTGACATTTCAACATAGTGATCTTCAATACGGGGCCAATTACAATGCTTTTTATCTTTAATATGAATAAAATTGAAATCATTACATAAAATTATTTTTAATTCAAAAGTCTAATTAGCATTTTATCTACTTTCAATTATTTATTTCTCACCTCATGCTTTTTTTTTTAAACTCTTTATAACTACATTGTTGTTTCTGTTAACTGCAACTGTTAACACTAGAAGGATCTAGCCTGTATTAAGCATCTTTTATGGACTAGTACTTCCCTTATCTCATCTTATTTAATTGTCAAATATTGACATTGGAATTTAAGTATTATCATCTGCATTTTCTTTATTTAGAGAAAACAAGACTTTAAGTTTAATAACTCTCCCAAGCCTTCATAAGCTAATAAATGGTTGAACCAAGATATAGATGCAGGCATCAATGTATGTATCAATGACTCATCAGGCCCCCATATAGCCTCTTGAAGAAAATAATACTAGTGTTAAGAAAAAAATTATAAAATAGTTATACCATTGCTACTATTTGGCTTTTTTCCTCTTCAGTTTTAAGGCCAGAGAGCATCATTGCTTCTTGCAGAGTTAGACCAGATATAGCAGATCAATGATGATTATTTTTTAATAACATACATCATAACTTATGATGCTTATTATGTATACTTACAGGAACTAACTGTAGTCATTTTTTCCACTTCACCTTCTTGTTTCCCCATTCCATTTTACTCAGAACCTGGTGTTCATAGGTCTTCTTCTGTTATCACCATCTGACTCACAGAGATTCCCTGTTAATATCCAGGGGAAGGTGAAGCAAAGAATAAGTTTATCACCAATTCTTGCAATTATTTCCTTGGAGATTTAATGGAGTAGATCAATAAAGACAAACTATTAAGCGGCAACTTACAAGAATAAAGAAGCTGTGCAAACAAACATCCTGTAGATCAGTGGACATTAATGAATCTTCTCCTTCAGTAACTTGCTTTAGAACCTACCTAGGAAATACTCCACTCTGTCTTTGACTGCTTAAAATATTTTATTGTTTGACAAAATAAACACATAATCCACACATTGATTAAAATGTTACATATATTTAATTCAAGTGTATTGTGAAAGCTCACAATGCCAGCGAGGAACTTTTATAAGTAACTCATTCACTACTTGTTGAATACATATTATGTGCTAGGCTGGTGATACAACAATGAACAAAACAAAAATCACAGCTGTCCTAAGGCTCAGAGTGTAGCATGGAAGACTATAAAAATAAACAAGTAGTTTTATGGTATATTAGAAGGTTATATGGGGAAAAAAAATAAAGCAGGAAAGGGGTATTGGGAACGTGTAGGTGACTACAATTTTAAGTGGGAAGCTGAGGAAAAGTCTTACTGAGAAGGTAGCATTTGAACAAAGACCATCTTTGCTCAAAGGTAAAGTGAGCCATGTCAACATCTGGAGAAGAACACTCCAAGCAGAGTTTATCAGACATCTCTTATGCATCCCTGAGACCCTCTTGGCCTCATCTGTGTCTTGTTCCAGTTTTATGTGGAGTCTGATGGATATAATTTCTTTTCTTCTGTCCCAGGGCTTCTTGTTGATGTTGCTGCCGACCCTTGGGCACTTAAACCCACAATTGCACAAGTTGGAAGTGCAGGGGAATGAATGCCCATGTGGATAAACTTTAACCAATGCAAAAGACGAGCCTGTGGATAAATTCTTCCCCCTTAATGTTTCCCAGGAACACTGCTGCTTAAGAGTGCAGTCTACTGAATCAAACAACTAATTGCGCTAAATAGATGGCAGCTCAGTGTGTCCTTGCATTGGTTCTCCATCCTTTTCTGCATTTTTCTTCTCTTCCGTGAGAAAGAGAAATATCACATAAGCTCTATGCCTCTGTTTCTGGGTAGCCTAATCCAAGACATAAAAGGAAAAAGAAATGCAAAGTCCTGAGGTAGAAATATGATTGACACACTAAAGAACAGCAAGAAGGCCATTGTGGTAAGGCCAGATGGAGCAAAGGGAAGAATAAAAGGAAACTAAGTCAGAGATGTCATTGAGGACCAATCATGTAAGGTCTTATAGACACTGAAGAACTTTGGCATTGGTTCTGCCTGAAGTAGGAAGTTATTGACATGATCTGACTTATGGTTTAACCGGGATCACTATGAACACTCTGTTAAGAGACTGAGAGGAACAAGGGTAGACATGGAAAACCAGTTAAAAATCTTCCCTAAATATTCTGGTAAGAGGTGATGGTGGTTTTGGCCAGTAGCAGCAGAGATGAAGAGGTGTGGTGGATTCTGGTTATATTTTGAAGGTAAATATATCAAGACTTTAGGGAGTGAGAAGGAAGAAGAAGTAAAGATGACTCTGTTGAAACTTGATTTGATATAAAATGTAAGGAAGAAAACAAGGAAAGAGTAGGTGTGGGAAGAAATCTCAAGAATTTGGTTTTGTACATGCTAAATTTAATATACTCATTAATCTCCAAGTGCAGATGTCAACAAAACAGTTGCATAACATGTCTGGATTTTAAGGGTTTATGTTTAAAGTTTCAGAACAGTAATCATCAGTATTGTTAATGTTTAAAGACATGAGACTGAATAAGATTACCATGGAAATGAGTATAACCAGAGAAAAGAAGGGTGCAGAAACCAAGCCCTCCCAGGATACTCCAACAGTAAGTAAGGGACATAGAGGAATCCACAAAGAAGACTGAGGAGTGGTCAATGAGGATGATGAAAACCAGGAATGGTGTCCACTTAGAAAAAAAAGAAAACACTTCAAAAAGAAAAGAGGATAAAATGAGAGAAAAGAAATAAATGATTTATTGTGTCGAATACTGATGAAAGTACAACTAAGATGAGCATTGATATTTGATCAATCAAATACCAAGCACTTGATATTTAATTTAGCAACTGGGACTTGTTGACAACAGTATTTTTATTGGAATAATAGAGACAGAAGCATGATTTGACTGAGTTCAAGAGAGAATAGCAGAGGAGAAATAGAGATAGTGAGAAAAGACCTCACTTGAGGGGGTTTGCTATAGAGGAGACTAAAGGAATTGAGTGATTACTAGAGAGAAAATGAAAGGAAAGCTTTAGTTGAGATTGTTAAACTAAGAGCTTATAAGCAGATAATGAGAATAATCCACCAGAAGGGGAAATTAATGATGCAGGAAAGGAGTATTACTGGGGAAATAGCCCTGAGAATGTGAGAATGGAATATAATGGACAACTGAAAAGGTTGTCCTTACTAGGAACACAGACACCTCATCCGCAGGAGCAAGAGGGAAGATAAAATATAAGGGCACAGGTGCTGGTCAGTGAATGGATGTAATGTGGAAACTTGTAGACTTTCTCCTGTGATTGACACCATGTATTCAGTAAAACTGAAAGCAAATTCATCAGCTGAGAGTAAGCATGGGTGAGTAGGTGCTGAAGGTAAGGAGAGAGGAGAGAGCACAAAATAGTCATCTATCACCCTTTCTGTTTGAGAATTCTAAGTTACTTTCATTCTAAGCTACCTACTCCCAAATCCCCTACCCCAACCACCAATGCCAAATGGTAACCAAAGTAGAATTCACGGAGGGGTTTCATAGTGAGCAGAACCTGGTAAAGTAAACAACTCTGCTCACTCAAATTCTCTATTTTCTCTGGGCACTTGGGATAGGGCCAAGCATGGTCTCTGTTTTTATCACTTGAAATGTTTTCAGCAACAACTAATCCAACTTCATGTCCCATCCCAATGGTTCAATTGATACCCAATTAGTTCTGAGGGTGAGGAGTCAGGCTGAGCTTCTTTTCCTGCTTGGAATGACTTCTTGAGAAAAAGCTGAACCAACTTTCTCTGGTAGGCATCTAGGGGATTCTGGATATTTTGATGAGGCAAGATGAATCCAAAGTTTCCTTTCTTTCTTCTAGGCATCTAGAGATGCCCTAGATTGAACTTCTAGAGATGCCCTAGAAGAAAGGAAGAATGAGTTAGAATTTCTATGCCCCAGGAAATTTTAAGAACTTAACAAATATTGTCTCCTTCTTTTTGGTCTGCTTCCATTTGGCTATCCTTCATTATATATATTTTTCGGATACATAGACCTTCTTTTCCATGTCTGGATTGGGAACTACATTTTTCCTTGTCTTATAAACAAAATAAATTGCATTTAGAATGCTTTCCTTCTTAAAATAAACTTTACACATGCATTATGTCTGTCATGTTCACAAAAACTGTATCAGAGAAGTATCTGATTTTGTAAATAAAGAAACTGAGGTTTTAAATGACCTATTCAAATTTATGTATCTAATGAGCAAAGGATTATAATTGCCCAATACCCTTTTACCACAGATCTCATAACTTTCACTAAGATTATATTTACCCATCTTTTCTCTGCTGTCTACTACAATTATAGCACTATACCAACCCAATAAAATTCTAGATGGATTCAGCTAATCTAAGCTTAGAATATCCAACTAGAAATTGATTAGCAATGGACATGTACCTTACTGATCAAAGATTCTAAACCTTTCTCAGTGGAAACATATACTTCATCAGTAAAAATAGATGAAGTTTTTCACTAGTTACTAATATGTTTAAGGAAGACTTAAATTTCCTTAAGCTACAGAATTCTGGAGAATCTGCAAGCCAATATTTTATCCAGCCAGTACCCTGTACATTAAAGAAAATCATAAGAAGTCTCACAGACCAGGAAGACTATGACAAAGGAGTTGGGGTAAGGAAGGAAAAAAAAAAAAGAAAGAGAAAATCTAGGTTTTATGGGAAGAGAAACTAACATTTATCCAGCTTTTGTAATCTGCCAGGCATTTTATACATATTATTTATTTCAACCTTGAGAGCCATGAAGTAGAAGTAGGATCTCTCAAAGACTAATAATGTTCAAAACATTGTAAACTTTGTAAGTAGGATTTCCACCCAATATTCCCTGACTTCCCACCTCATCTTCTTTGGAAAGGCTATTTTATTCCCAAGGATCCTAAAATACTTGCCAATAGCAACATGGTTACAATAAATGTATTTGAGCCAACAGACATAAACATATATGTAATAAACACTTAAAGAAAAGAAAAAAGTCCAATTCCTCCATAATATGCCAACCTAGGCAATTAACTAACACAAGTCTAGAATCACAAGGTGTCTTGTTTTGAAAAGGCCATGATAGAGCCTGCTATCTTCCTGTACATGCTGTTTTCAAATGTGAATAGTTTCTTTCCAAGGCAGCTAAAAAGAAGGCAATTTTGCCAAAAAGAACAATGTGTAATCCGATGTTTTGCCTGTCTTTATCAGTTCATCCTTAGAGATGTTAACTGTATGCCCAAACCTAAATTAAGAATCAGAATCTCAATAAATAATTGAACTCTTGGGGTGCCTGGGTGGCTCAGTCAGTTGAATATCCAACTTCAGCTCAGGTCATGATCTCACTGTTCGTGAGTTCTGGGCTAACATCTCCAGGTCTGGAGCCACCTCAGATTCTGTATCTCCCTCTCTCCACCCTTCCCTTGTTTGTGCTCTCTCTCTCTCTCTCTCTCTCTCTCCCCCTCTCTCTCTGTCTCAAAAAAAATAAACATTAAAAAAAAAATTGAACTCTTATAAGGAAGAGACATTCATGTATTGATTGAATTAACATTTTAATTAAAAACTCTTATTTTTCAGGTATTCTCCTATATCCTTTAGATACAGGGGTGAACAAAATATAAACATACTTGTTCTCATGGAATAAACATACGTTATAGGAGGGCTAGGAGAGCCATAGCCAATATAGGAGAGCTAAAGCCAATTATCAGACAGTTACATAATCACAAATGTAATACAATATATGAAGTGAAAATAATGAGTTGTAAGTAAGCATACAAAAAAATCACCTGACTTATTTTGGAAATCATAGCAGATTCCTAGAAGAAGTGAGACTTGAGTTCAAAAGGACAAGTAGGTGCTGGCTAGCTGAAGAGAGAGGAAGGGTCAGGGAAGGCATGGGCAGCAGCATTAAGTGGAAGCATGGAATGCTCTGGTTTCAGAAGGAATTCCATTAATACTTTTGGGGACTGAGGAGGGAGGAGCTTGAGACGGAGCTAAAGAGGTTATGCAAGGTCTTGTGGACTTTGAGAAGCACTCTGGACTGTATTTATTTTTTTATTTTAATTTTTTTATTATGTATTTATTTTGAGAGAGAGCATGCACACGTGCGCAAGCAGGGAGAGACAGAGAGAGGGAGAGAGAATCCCAAGCAGGCTCCGCCTTGTCAGCACACATGCAGGGCTCCATCTCATGAACCATGAGATCATGACCTGAACCGAAATCAAGAGTACAACACATAACCAACTGAGCCACGTAGGGGCCCCTGGCCTGGATTTTGAAGGCAATCTGACGCTGTTAAAAAATTTTTAAGCAAGAGAGAGAACTAAACAGATTTGTTTCTTGAAAGATTTCTCTGGATGCTATGAATAAATTGGAAGGACCAAACAAAAATATTTTTCAGGAATTCAGGAAAGAGAGGAGGATGGTTTGAACTAGAATAAGGGTAATAGAGGTGGAGAAGAGTAGGTGGGCTTCAGAACACAAGAATTAGTGTTTAATTCAATATGGGGGTCGAGAAGAAAGAGGGTCTGATATTACGTCCATGTTTCTAACTTGAGAAAATCATGAAATTGTACTAATCATAAAAATGGAAGAAATCCAAGGATACACACATTTGGAAAGGTGCAGTATTGTTCCAACTTTAGACATAATGAATTTTAGATACTTGTTTGATGAGGAGGAGCTCTTAAGTAGGCTTGCTGGGTAAACTGGATGATGGTACAAATTTGAGAATGTCTCCAAATCTATTTAGGTACAGAGCCTAGATTGAAACACGGCTCCTTCTCAATTATTTAGGTTGTATTGCACAGTGACAGCAGGACACAGATATGCACAAAGGAGAAACCAATAACAGATACCCCTTGTGACAAGTATTTTCCTCCCATGTGGGCCCTCAAATTAACTGACCTTTTATCCTTCATCATCTAAGTGACTTCCTTGTTTCAGTTCTATTGGGATAGGATTTGAGCCATCAACAAATGGTAATGAAGATGTGAAAGCAACATTGCCTAGAACTTTTCCCCTTAAGGTGTGGAAAAGGCTAAAATTTTAAGAATGAAAAACATCTTCATAGATGAAAATTTTACAGTGTAGATTAAATAGAAACCAGGAGCTAATATCAAGAAAGAGAATATAGTTCATCAAGGATAAATTCTCAACATTGACCTAAGTGGTATACAGGGTATTCAAAAAATACGTGCTATACATCATGCTTATAATTAAAGGTGATGATTCATAGATGAAAGACATTTAATTATTAGGCAAGACAAACAAAATTTTTAAAAAATATGTTCAAACATATGGTATGGATTATTTGTTCAGTCAATAAACACTTGTTGAGGAATCATCATTTGACAGACTCTGTGTTGTATCTATATCTCAAGACATAGAAAAGAATAAAATATTAGTTTCTTCATTGAAGAAAGTCAAGTTTTAGGGGAAAAACAGAGAACTATCAAAAAGTTACAAAACAAACGTACTCAAAATAAATATGTGTTTCCATGGGAAATTCCACGGGAACATTTAAATTGGATCGATTAAATTGGCTGGGGTAAGGATATTTCAATTTGATTTAAAAAAAAAGTGAATGTGCCAAACTGAAAATGGCGGAAGGCCTTTATAAGTATAAGACACAGTTTGGCAAAAGAAACAGAAGAATGAAAGCTTGTGGTGGACTGACTGATATACAGGTATATGGTGGGAACCAGTGGGAACTGGTGGAAAAAGAGTCTGGGATGGTGGATTAGGGTTCTGTGTACTGTGCCACAGGTTTTATCCTGCAGGTAATGAGGGATCATCTGATCGATTCCCAAGAAAGAGGTGAGCCATGTTCCACATGGGACCGAGTCTGGATATTGGTGGAGTAGAATGGTTACCTGAGCAGTCATGGCAATGTTACGAATCAAGTTCAAAAGATAAGAAGCTGTTTAACATTAGGAAAGCCAAATCTGTCAAGCGTGAGGGTTGAGCACTGTAGATGAATAATAGTACAAGGTAAATGGTTGCAGGAATAGGTTGAAAATAAAAAGGCAAAGACAGAGTAAAATAAAGGCCCCAAGAGCTAAGGAACAGCAGATTCACTTAATAGGCCTCTGTCTAGGACATGGGTGAATGAGTTGGTTTAGTTAAAAGGGATGAAGTTTGGGGAGCTCTCACAGAGGGAGACATAGGTTGTTAAACAAGGAGCTAACATAATCAGACTGGTATTTTAGAAGAATTGCACTGGAGTATGGTGAAAGATGGAGCGAAGATAAGGGTCAGGAAAGCGTTCTTTTGTGAATGTGAAAAAGAGAAAGACTTTGGTGAAAGTTTAGTTTATGGGCCAGAACAGTTTGGTCAGGAAGGGGAAAGATAAAATGTTGCCAGAGAGGTTGGGTAAGACTGCAAGGTGATTTGCAGGATGGGTAGAATTTGGCTCAATAGTGAGGAATGGGGAAGGGACTCCATATTGGAGGAAAAGGTAGCAGAACTTATTACAAGATAGCAGATTTGGGAAACTCCTGAGCCAGACTCCATCTAGCGTTTTGGTATTCATATCTGGTTCTCAGCATGAACTCTCTTTTGGAAAGGATTGGTAAGTGTCCTCAGCACCATATTTGTTACTGTCCAGTGACTTCCTGCATTGGTCACCTTCAAAAGTTTCAGCACAAAATCCTGTGGGTTGGAAACCAATACAATAATAGTTAATCCATGGGTTTGCATTTAGATGATATTTTGTGCCTTGGTGTAGTAGAAAGAACTTGAGCTTTAGCCACATACTAGCTAAATGATTGATGAAAATTATCTTACAATAAGAAAGATGGCTGTCTGTCAAAAGAAAAGAATGATATGGTTTAAGTATCTGCACATTGAGCTGCAATCAGAGATGTTCTGCAGACTGGCCACTGCTTTTTAATGATTGCATTGACGTCAGACGGTGTCTAGTGCAACCAGCTATTTTTATATATCAATTGAAAATGCAGCAGCTATCTCTCCTCTGAATTAGATCACAGAGCAGCAATGAAAACACATGCCTCTGCCATAAGGTAGATGAACAGGCACTTCTGGGTTATGTTAGAGAGAATATGAGTTTTTCTCAATCTGCCCTGGAGCAATGGTTACAGTTGTCAATTGTACAAATCACTGGGTACCTTTTCGTGAAGTATTTGTAAGAAAGGAAGAAAGGGAATATTTTGCTTCACTGATCTGAGAATAGCTACAACAAAGCTGAGCACAGTACACACAGCAAACCAATCTTTAGGAAAGCAGCAAGATTATCAATGCCAGACAGGAAAGAATGTCCTTTTCTCCATGTTAATGGTGATTCCATTAATGAAAAGGAAATTGGAGGATCAGGTTCCGGTCCAAGGTCCTGGGACCCAGGACGTCTGAGGGGCTGGGTCCATGAAGAATTCTTCCAGCTGGATATTTTCTGATGCAGCTGTTCCTGAAAATACCTCCTGATGTTGCCAGATGGGAATCTCTGGATTAGAAAACCTTATGCATAAGCACACAGCAGCAGGAAAACTGTGACTGGTATTCTCAGCAGAATGCCAGAGTAGCTCTGAATATATTTTCATGTGCTATCATACTTTGATTAGAAATAAAGAAAATGCATGATCAACAAACATTGCATAATACATGCTCAAGAAAAGTCTCATAATCATGATGACAAAGGTCATAGTAGATTTTTAAATCTCCCTATATAAAATCAGTTCCTTGTGCATACAGTTTTGTTTGTTGGAGAAGGTAGAAACCCATTATTTTATAAAATTTGGGGGTGAGGTGGGAGGAATAAACATTCAAATTCAAAACCATCAGCTTTTTGTGACTCTATGCTATTTCCCAGATAAGTAGAGACATTTCAGCAAGACCTTTGTTTGCTGGGCAGTATTATATGACTGCACTTTATAAATTCCGAATTTTAAATTACAGATGATAATATCAGCTCCCAAATGTCAGACATCATGATGAATTGGCTTTTCAACTTTTTAAGCCATTCACTTTCCTCCCTTCCGAAATGTCAAATGTAAAGGCTCCTGATAACAAAGCTGTGCAAAGCTTGTTATTTTTTTTTTTTGCAGGAATCATAATACTTAATGGACAATTCTTCCAAAGCTTGTTTCATATGTGTTCTTTGCTTGATATTCTAATTGTTCAGACTGTACCAGCTTTTGAGTAAACTAATCAATAAAATCTACTTCCCCCCAATATAGCAGTTTTGAAATGATTGCTTTCACCACTTCCATAGCACTAAAATTGTGTTTAAAATGTCAATTTAGGGGCGCCTGGGTGGCGCAGTCGGTTAAGCGTCCGACTTCAGCCAGGTCACGATCTCGCACTCCGTGAGTTCGAGCCCCGCGTCAGGCTCTGGGCTGATGGCTCGGAGCCTGGAGCCTGCTTCCGATTCTGTGTCTCCCTCTCTCTCTGCCCCTCCCCCGTTCATGATCTGTCTCTCTCTGTCCCAAAAATAAAAAAATAAAAAACGTTGAAAAAAAAATAAAATGTCAATTTAATGCCTAATTAACCTCTTACTTTTAATTTGTCTTTTGTTCCAGACACACAGATGTTCATTTTGCCCTTTTGGAAAGTGAAGGTAGAACAGCTAAAAAAAGAATGTCAAGGCTCATGAATTTTTCTTCATTAACATCTTAATCTAGCAAAACTGACATAAGAATTGCACCTTGTATTTCATGGAATGTTGTTATAAAGTGATATTAAAAACTGGACTGTCATGCTTTTTTCCCCTACTTTCATCAAAGCTAAAATGGAAATATTCATTGTTGAAAAGCACAGAAATTAAACTGTTGGTTGTTTGAATGATTGATTTACTTATAAATATACTCATTTACTCATTCATTCAACACATCTTTATAGGGTATCAACCAAGTTCTAAGCACTAGGCTAGGTAAGAAATACAAGGTAAACAAAACACAGCATCTGAGTTTGAGGAGTTGGAATTTATGGTGGGAACAAGCTATATCATAGTTATAGTTAATAAGAACTTAATAGGTCAAAGACTATCTCTTTTTTTCTGAACATGACTTTGAAATTAAGTTCCTGAAGTTCTGAAAAGACTACTACACAATAATTCTTTAAAAAAAAAAAAACCACCTTACCTCAACTATAATCTAACATAGCTCTAAAGGATACTCCTCCTTTGTTTAGGTCACATTGCCATTCAGCTTTTATCCTTTTGCTCAGCTATGTCTCCTTGAGAACATGAAACAGGTCGCAGTGCCCTTATACATGCTGTAATACAAACAAATTCAGATTTCCAACAGTGACCCTCATCAAAATAACTGTATGTATTGCTCCATTTTCAGCAAATTCGTTTTCTATTTTCTTTTGTATCTCTCAGGAAAATGAGTGGGCATTCTAACCAACTCTGATGATTGCAACCTTGACTTTCATTACAAAGAGAGCACATAACTTTCAGATAGCTTAATTGATGAACAAAACTGTTGACACAGAAGATTCAAGCACCCTTCCTCCGTATTAGCAATGGAAGAGAGTAAATATCGTCATATGTTATATGCACCAAACATCTCTGGAAGGATGCCCAAATTCAGATTCCAGAGGCCTGTATCTTCAGATTAAAACTATTCTGCACCACCAGGAGTAGAAGGGCTCGACATTTTTCTCAATAAGAAAAGCATTGTCAATTGAAGATTGTTAACTCTGATAATAACACCTAACCTTATTAAATTCCTACCACGTTCTTACTTGCAGGTACTGTGATTCACTTTTCTCATGCTTCATCTCAGGTCAGCTCTCACTTCCACTGCTACAATCCTAAAAACAGGCCATGGGCCAAGGGTAGCCCCGTGCACATAGGACACCTTCAAAGCCTACTGCATGTAATCACAACTGCCAACTGGCTGTGCAATTTAATGGAACTTGAATATACAAAGGTAACTTCGGCGGTGAGGACCAAAGAGAGTTCTATTTATTACTTTATATTTGAGAACAGAGAAGTAAGCAAAGTTGTATGGTGCTGAGGGATCAGAAGGAGTGGAGATAAGAATGAAGCTCTGGGTGGTATATGGTGGCTAAAGGACTTTTCACCACAAAGATGCCTATGGTTTAGTTTTAATTTGTTCATATGTATGTGATGTTACATTTGTACTCTGATATACTTCAGGAAAGTCTGCTACTCACACAAAATGACCTTGTATAGGTAGGTGTATGTTTATTTTTGTTAGTTAACGGTAGGGGAGGGTTGCAATTTTTTTGGATATGTAAAAATTTGGAAAAGATCCCAGGGTCTTTGTGTCAGTCTCAGGATTGACACGGTATGAGAAGAACAACATGAGCAAAAGAGCAAGTCAACTCATAAAATCAGAGCCAACTGTTGGAAGCAGGTGTCCAAAGCCAGAGGTGGCCATGAGAACACAAGTCCCTCTGGAGCTCATGGCAATCTGGGAAAGGGCTGTGGTCTTCCACATTCCAGGGAATGGGGCTCAAATCAATCCTCCTTACACCTAAAGAGTTAGGGAGAACTCCAAACACCCACAATACATAAGTATTTGCTTTGAACAAAACATTTTCCCCACAGTTATTACAGAAACCGCAATCAAAAGATTTGTCTATCCATTTCCTGTTAGAAGGTTGCAGGAATATAAGACTATGCATTGTTTAAATCTCTTAAAAACAAGATTTGTCTTCCCTATAAGAACTTCATTTTTTAAAAATAGGTTGGTCCCTAGAGAAGGGATTACTTAAATTAAAGCCAATCTGTGAAACATGTAATTATTTCCCTGGAGTGTCAGCATTTACTTCTCTTGGAGAAAGCCTGCAGATCTGGGCTGAAATGGTGTAGTTGCATCAGTATTTTGTGGTCATTGGACTTGGTTCCTTGTATCTGATAACGTATTTCTATAAAGGCTACATGTGAATTTTATGTAAAATGGTTATTGAAACGTTGTCCATTTTGTTATTTGCTGTCTGTGGCAAAGACTAGCAGTTGCTCATCAAATGTTTTTTGTGGTATATACCTAACCAGAAGAAGACTACATACACTTCCCAGCCAACCCTGCATCCTTACATGATGTGGCATGTGCTCAGTTGGAGACAATAAAATAGGTGCAAAAGTGGCTGTATGAGAGAGAGTTCTGGAAAATTCTCTTAAATGGAAAAGGACAAATAACTTTGGGGGCTTACTCCTTCTTTCTCACAGCCTGAAAGTCAGATATGATCACTAAAGCACCATAGCTGTGTTGGACCAAAAGGTACTTTAAGGATGGAAAGCACAAATCTTGAGAATGATCAACCAGAAAATAAGAGCCCAAGTCCTTGGTGACACCATGAAGATTCTCCAAAAAAGCTTGGGATTTCTTCTTTTATTTGAGAGAGAAATAGCTGCTCATTTGTTTAAAGCATTTTTATTTGGGGGTTTCCTGTTTTATGCAGCAAATCTAACCATCTGTCTCCTGCATAAGGATATGAATTGTAAGTTTCTTGTAGAGTTTATTGCCAGGAAAGGCTACTTCTTTCATGATAGGTTTACTTTATATCTCACTGCCTTTGCTTTTTATGGAGAGCGGAGTTAAATTTAGTGGTTGTTGCAAAATGATTCTTGCCGTAGGCTGCTGGTATAATGATTTTTATCTCTCCCCCTGCCCCCAGCCTGAACCATTTCCACATCTTCTGGTACTTTACCTCCATTTGAATTAGTTCAGTTGCATATCTTTATAAACTTCCTGAAAAGTGCTTTTAAAAATACATAATCACAAGATTTAGCATAATCTGCTGATTAGGTGACATTACATTTTAGAAAAGAATCATATAGGAAAAGGGAACTGTGGCTTAAATCACTGATATTTAACCAAAAACTGCTTCATTCTCCCTTAGCTGAAGGATATTTTCTCTCTGCTCATCAAACAAATCAACGACAAACAAGACCTATGTATATTTACAAAAACAATTCAGATTATAAATAGAGTTCTTACAGTGTTGCTTCTTTTGTATACACAGAACTCAGGAACTCAAGACATGGCTATTTACAAGCGCTAAATTCATCAATGTTGGGTAATGAATTTTTATGCTAACCGCTAGTAAGGAGCAGAGCCAAAATTGAAACTCAGGTCTCTGTCCTCTGTCCATAGTACTGATTCCTACTTGTAGAAAATAATGAGATGGTGCAATCTCAGGGGGAAACAAAAGGGGTGGCTGCTGGTACCAACAGTCACCATCTCCTCACCTCTTCAAAGATGTTTTGTTTTGTTTGTTTGTTTTTTAATTAAAAAGAACAGATAAAATAACAAAATAAACCTCTACAGATTTCACAGTTACACCTCTGCCACCAGTCTGAGGTGCTGGCCTCTGGAAATCAGTGACCTGATGGTGACATACCTCCTGCCCCTCCCTAACCTGTTCTCTTGCTTCCTTCAAACTGGAAACTTCTCAGATCTGCAGGGACTTGCTATAGGTATAAGTACACTGGGGACAAGAGTGGGGTGATTTTCACTACAGTATAAAAATAAATGCAGAAAATATAAGCCTTGTTTTCATTAGAACATAGTTCTGACTGCAATCTCTTTTGTGGGTGGATAAAGTTGTGCGCACAATAAATGATTTTGCTAAACTTACTGTCAACAAAAGAATAAAGTTAAATTTCCTTCAGGCAATTTCTTATATAAATACAAAGATTTTCTTAAGCATAATTCAATAGAGCAAAATAAGGGTAGTTTCCCAAAAAACCTCTTAACAGCCCAGAGAGAGAAAAGACTTAAGTTCTCCTGAACATAGGTTTAAGTTTCTAGAATTATACAGGCCCCTCTATCCACTCCTCCATCAGCATTTGCCTTAGGACAGTGATATTATGTTCGTTTCTGTAGGAACCCCTCACTGTTGACTCTTGTAGAGCAGGGACTACAGCACAGTGACAGGAATACATGTAATGGGGACTCAGTGCCAAAATGAAATGAATTTCTGATTTAAGTCCCTCTTGCCAGTTCCCTGTTCTTTACAGAAAGAGAGATCTGCTCATACTCACACTTTATTCTCTTATTTGAAGATTTATATCTCCCTCTACATTCTCCTCTCCAAGCCACTTGTGTTTAATTGTTATTCTTTCTTAGTTTAATGTGGTTCTTGATCTTGACTGTTCCATTCCCTTTGAATGAGTGAGGAACTAACTCATTCCTTCATTGATAAACTAAGAGTAGTTCCAACAGCAATGAAAACAAGGCTAATTAAAATGCTAATTTTAATTAAATGCTAATTAAAATGCTAATTAATGCTAATTAAAATGTCAAAGAAGATTCAGTGGCTGGCAGGCTGGCATGAATGGCTGTCTCCCGGAAGACCTGGTCTGGTCACTGAGGGCTGAGAGCCTAAAATCGGACTCCACAATGCACTTGCCATCCTGTTATATGGCATGCATGAGGCATGAGTTTTTGTTATCAGTTTTCTAATTAAGAAAAATTAGTCTAATTAGTCCGTAAATGGACTGTCCACTTCCAAAGAATTTAAACACAATAAAATATAATAAATTTTTAAAAATACATTGTGCAGATATTTTTTCAAAATCCAGAAAGATTGCAAGACTACATGTGGAGCATACCCAGCCCCTGGAACATACTAAGTTATGTTAACTGGGATAGGTTTTATATTATAATACAAATTGTTAAGTTCAGACATGTTAGTAAACAAAAAGGTGTAGATAAAGAAGTCATTATATTTAACCAGCTTTTGAAAAGTGGTTTTGATAACATCTTAAAATCAGATTGGGCAAAAAACAAAAAACAAAAACAAAAAGGCAAAAAACAAACCTATATGGAAGCAAAATGCTGAGGAATAAATGACCAGGTAGTACCTATTTTTAAAGAGCTTCTTCCAATAACAATTTATTAACATTAAACTATCAGGACATACAAGACACTGAGCTAGGAATTCTGCAGGAGTAACAAGATATAATATCTGTATTCTACCCTAAAAAGGCTTGAGCCATAAAAGGCTATTTATGGAAGAATAGTAAACTCACAGTATAAGGCAAACCATTAAAGCAAAATTATAGGAACAACTGTATACTCTCTACAGCTCAGAGGTAGGAAAGTTTTCTTCTTAGAGCAAAGCTCACAGGCCACCTAGGAAGGTTAAGTAATTCTATCTAAATGAAACAAATTTCTAGGAGTCAGTCTGTCCTTTGCCTCATGCTCCCGTTCCCGTCTTCATCCTCAAACCCAATCTTATTCCCTCATTGAACAAACCATATTTAAGCTCCCAAGGATACCATCCAAAACTCAGTGGATAACAGAGTAAATAAAGTAATGTGAGACTAAATTTCCAGCCTAATGTAAAGGACTTGTGTCACAAATTTGAGATTGAAATTTATTAGGTAGTGCTTCTACCTATAGAGAGGAGAGAAAGAATCTGTATTGGATAGAGAGAAAATTGGGGCAGTGATGCATTCACATGAAGCCCTCGGCCAGCTCCACCAGAAATTTCCAAATTTAGCTGGGATTCCTTAAGAGTTGTTTCAAGTTGGGTCAATAGGCCCAGGCTGTCACTTCCCCAAGTCAACCAATTAGTGAAGCAACAGTCTTGGGAAAGGATTTAGACATTGGGCAAAGTTAGCTCTCTTTGAGACAATCCTGAAAGAGGGCAGACAGCTCTCCACAGCCCCAGGAATAAATCTTTCAGTGCTGGAGGGGGATCAGAGTGGCATGAACCAACATCCACACAGGTTACACAATTTTTTCCATTTAAGTTTTCCAAAGTCAAAATTGTCTTCACTCATTTTATGCATATGTATACATTACACTGATGTCCCCTGATTAGTATTATAATTATCAATTCTGAGTAATAAAAAATACTATAGCTTTGTAGATGACTGTGATATTGTGACTTATATACTAAGAAATATACATATTTGGTCTTTGTCTTATTTCTGGCACAGAGCTCCTAAAACCCTTGGAATATCCTAAGAGATGACACCAAACAACAAAGTCTTTTGTTATGTTAATGCTATTACTTTTGTTTTTTTCTTCCCCCAAAATTATGTTTATTAACATACATCATTTATATAGATTTTTTTGTTTTATTTTTTAATTTATTTTTTAAATTTAAATCCAAGTTAATTAACATATAGTTTAATAGTAATTTCAGAAATATAATTTAGTGATTCATCACTTACATATAACACCCAGTGCTCATCCCAACAAGTGTCCTCCTTAATGCCCATCACTCCTTTAGTCCTTCCCCCCACCACACCTGGTCAGCAACCCTCAGTCTGTTCTGGTATTTAAGAGCCTCTTGTGGTTTGTCTCTTTTGCTATGTTAATGCTGTGACTTTTGAATCCCACCTAGGGATGGGGTAAGTTGCCAGGAGAACAGATCCCATGATTAGAGGGTTACAATTTTCAGAACTTTGGCAAGGGCAGAGGGGCTGGAGATCATTAGGGCTAACTTCCAAAACCACGACCTCCTGAGCAGGGGTGAGCAGATTCTTTTCATTTAGGGTTTAGGGTGAATATTCAGAAGGGAAACTTTATCACCACATGTAGAGGTGGGTATAAGATCACATGTGTATCTTAAGGAAACATGCTCATAAATACATTGTATGCTATGTTAATGAGGTTTGTGCTTCTCCTTGAGAAGAGATTGTAACGTTACAGTGACATAGAGGTAACCATGGGACATTCCAGGGTCCATCTGCGCAGAGGTGAGTCAGTGATCAAGCTCAAACTGGTCTAGGCCAGCAGGAGCTCTTGCTGTTGTTTTTCTCTGAAAGATAAGATTAACATTCCTATGAAGAGGAAGGGGGTCAGTAAGGGTCCTGCTGGTGACACTTCCATGTTGGTGCTGGGAGAGTGGTGCTTCTAGAGAGGGCATGGAAGCTCTGTGCCCCTTCTCCCTGACTTGCCCTGTGCACCTCTACAATCTGGCTATCCCTGAATTATATCCTTTTATAATAAACCAGTAATCTAGTAAGTAAAATTCTTCTCTGAATTCTGTGAGCTGCTCTAGCAAATTAACCCAAAGAGGAGGTGATGGGAACCTTTGATTTATACCCAGTCAGAGTTACAGGTAACAACCTGAACTTATGACTAGCTTTTGAAGTGGGGGGCAGGGAAGGGAATCTGTAGTCTTGTAGGAATGAACCCTTAACCTGTGGAACCTGAGGTTATGTCTCCATAGGTAGTGTCAGAATTGAGTTTGATAGCAACCAGAGTTCACACCCTGCTGGTGTCCAAAAATTGCTTGTTGGTGGTATATACTCCTTCCACAGGTTGAAATTGGGTCTAGGGACTCAAGCAATGATAAAGCTTCCAAGCAGTTTTGGTTATTATGTTCAGACCTCCTTTTTCAAATAGAATATCTCTCCTTTCTCTCTTGCCCAGCTGTTGCCAAGTAATTTACAACTTGAGAAAGGATAATGGAGGTATAAACAATGCACAGATGTCTCTCTGATTTCCTTTATTGTGTTTCCTCTGGGAGGTATTAGGGAAATCATTCCTTGACTTTGCCCGAGTTTGTTGAGGATGTTGATAATAATGGAAATAAATACGGGCATGCAAACAAAAGAACAGCCTTGTTCTTCTCATTAGAGAATGTGACTGGAGGCTCTAGGTCAACATGTCAATGCCATTGGAAGTTGGACTTCTGGAAAATTGTTTCATAGAGAATTTAACTATGATACATGCACAACCATTTGTATCATAGGACTTGTAGAACTATGATAGAGACTGGTGAGTTTCTCACTTAATAACTTTATTCATTCCCCAACAGATTTCTTAGTGAGCCCACTAAGAACTTTGGATATACAGTAGTAAATATAACAGCTACAGCTACAGCTTCTAATGAGGACAGCAGAACAATGGGGCAAATAAACATTTTAACCAAGAAAACAAAGTCCAAGGTGTCCCAGGAGTATAAGCAGGCCCTCTAATCTAAACTAAGAAATCACTACAGATCTCCAAAAGAAAGTGACATTTTTAGCTGAAACCTGAAAAAAATGAGCTGGGTTTAGACTTTGAAAGAGGTCAGAGAGAAGTGTTTTAAATGAAGGGGGCATCTTGGTCCCAAGGAAAAAGAATGGCATACTTTAGAAAATAACCAAAAGAAAATTGGATGTTCAAGGGAAACAGTGAGGGGGAAGAAGCTGGAGGTCAAGGGGAAGAGAGGAACTAAATTATGAAGGACACCATTAAACCATGTTAAAGGGCTGGACTTTATTGTCTGAGGGACATAAGGAAGCCATTGAAAGATTTAAAGCAGAGAAAATATGTAACCGTAATTCAATTTTATAAAAATGACTTTGACATAAAAATATTGGAGATGGAGCTGGAGAGAAAAGACTAGATTTAAGAGATAATTGGTATCCAGAATCATGAGGGTTAATGATTGGATGATGTGAGGAATTGTAGGGGAGTCAGAGAGCACTTGGGCAATTTGGTGGAGACTGGTGCCATTTACTGTGTCAATGAATGCTGGAAGGAGAAATGATGGAGCTGACAAGTTCACTTTTGCACATTGGAGCCTGAGGTATCTTTGAGACATCAATGGGTAGAGTTTCAGTAGCAATTTGACTGTGCTTTGGGGGCTCCCTGGGCTAGAGACATCCATGTGAAAGAATGATATTGTCCAGGGAAAGTTTGGAGACCAAAAAGAGTAGCATACTTAGAATAGCACCGTGTGTCAATATTCTAGAATTGGGTAAAGAACAGAGTCACAAATGCATCTGAGAAAGAATATGCAAAGAAGTAGGAAAAAGGGAGAGTTTGTTTGGCAGAGATCATTACCTAAGCATCCACCTGCCTCCTCTGTTTCCTAGACTGTTTTTTCCAGCCTCCCAGGAGTTCAGTGTTGCCATATTGAGCTCTAACTAATGGAAGGGGAACAAAAACTGATGAAGGCCACTTTCAAAGGTGGTACATAAAAATCTCCCAAAACTTCTCCATCTCATGGCTCAATGTCAACCCCAAGAGGAAGTCAGAAACCTTCCTCATCCCTTAGGAGAAAATACTATTAGATTTTACATGAGTAAGAAGGAAACTTCTTTTATGTTAAGCCACCAAGATTTGGGTGTTTACTGTAACAGCGGCATTACCTTCACTCACACACACAGTGTGGAATCACAGAAGCCAAGGGACTAAACTACTTCAAAAAGGAAGGAGTAGTCAACAATGTCAAATGACTGCTGAAAAGTCAAGCAAATTAAGTACTAAAGAATCTCTTAGATTCCTTAGGGCCCGAGTGACCTGTATGTATCAATATTTGCAACTGAAGATTTTTAGGATAAATGTAAACATATCTATGATCTTAATGGCAGTGGTTGTTTTAAGGAAGTTTCTGCATTCATAAATCAATTAGACTGTCTTGACAAACTCTGTGTATAGGTGTTTTAAATGTCATTTTTCAGTCAAACAAGACTTCCGAGATTGGTTACACAATTGAATTTTGATTTATCGACTTGGCCCTTAGTTTTCAATTGACTGAGTGGATTATTTAATTCTCTTGACTCAATTTGGATGAAGAAACAAAGCCTGTCCACAAAGTGTCAGAAAAAAACTTGGGATCTATAATAATCAATTAATCAATCAATGGCTGTTTAGCTTGGCTGAAACAATTACACTTATTGTGAATGCTCTGAATTTTCTGAATCAGTGATTTAAAACTAAATTTTATGCATACTGAACATTAGTGTGTGGAAAAGCCATAAGGTTCTTGTTAAAATGTAGATGCCTAGAACCCTACATATAAATATTCTAATTCGGTAAATAGATCTTGGGAGCAAGAATTCATTTTTTAACAAGCACTTCAGGTGATTCTGATAGGTATGGTCCCTAGCTCACACTTTGCCAAATACTGATCTGTATCTACCGGGATGCTTTAAAATCCAAATTTGTTCTCAGAAGAGGAACTGTAACTAACCCTTAGGTACTTGGCACCAGAAAGAAAATTTGGAAAAAAAACCAGAAGAGCATTTTTGTTACAAAAGAATGGAAAGGAGAATTTTGAAAGGCCATGTCAAATTTTTCTTTCTTTGTAAATTTACAGACATTATTCTCTCCATTTTTATCCATTCTCTTCTTGTGAATTTCAAATAAAATTGTACTTCGATGATGAAATTTTCTCCTTTCAGAGCCCCAGAATACAATTAGCAGGTGATGCAGCAAGCTTCTGTAGCACTTTGTGCTATATGAACTCATTATGAAAATAAGAAGGATTTTATTTCCTCATTTCCTCATAATCTCATTTCCCTGCTTTTTTACTCACCTTTTAAAACAGCCCTCCCACTGGTATAACTTAAAGAACAGGACCTCTCCCTCCTACCCCATCCAGATGCATAGCCACTTAAACCCTCGTTATTCTGCTCTCCATTTATTCTCTCTGGTTCTATGTTTCCTCGTTTGTAAAGACGGGATAGTAATAGAACGAACCTCATTAAGTTGTCATAATTAAATGAGATAATATATGTAAAATGTTTAGAAAATGTCTGGTATTTTGTAAGCCTTACACAAATGTCATTCAAGAATTATACTAGCACAGGTGTTTCAGCCATATTACTGCCCTTACACCTTCTTCACTTTTTGCAAAATCACACACTAAACGTAACAGTGCTCACTGGAAAAAATAGGGTTAGGAACAGATCCTCAAAAGCCATGGTACTTTTACAAAAATGATAAGAATCCTGAAGATACAAAGATTGAGTTAAATCTCCACTAGCCTTTGCCCCCCAAATCTGTCAGTCCGCCCTTTGATGTCTCAAACCCTGGGACTCAAACTTCTCCTGTGGAGATACAGGTCTTTAACAACAGCCACTTTGATAAAGGATAGTTGCATCCAAAATAAAAACAGGACTCAAAAGTTTGTTCTTTTGTTGTTGTTACTGTCTCATTTTAACACAGGAAAATCTCTTCCCAGGTTCTTAGTCTGCAAATACAGTTTCTTCAGGTAGTTTCACCTAGTGGGCAGTATAGCAAGGATTTCAGGCCATTAAGCCAGCCACTTTCTTGAATTAAAGGAAGATATTCAGAGCCTTTTAAGCGTTTTTTTCCAAACTCTTCAAATATCATAAAAGTTTTGTTTTATTTAACTGTGAAAAAGCTTACACAGTTGATTGCTTCGGACAATGAACACACTGGGAAAAACCAAGTTTGGTCCAATTTGTTTTCTGTGTTATGCTGCTATCACTCCCCTAATTACCAATTGCATGAGTTGATTTGCATTTAAAAACACATGTTGTAGCAAACTGTAGATATGATTTTTAAAAATCCAGAAGACTTGAGAATTGCGCTATAATAACAAGAGCCTTACAATCTAACTCCCCAGCATTCTTTTCCAAAAGTGACTTGAGCCCAATTATCAAGGGCTAAAAACGCTGATCTTGTTAGAAGTCTGGAATAGTGTGAGTGTTGGTGCACCCTGGTGGTAAGCAAAGATGGTCAGACTTGATGTATTTGGCTAATATATTAATCAGAGAAGGCAGCTCTACTGTTTAAACTCCATTTATATCTCAGCCAGTAATAAACAAATAAAACTCAGCTCTCAGCTTTCTTGCAGGACATTCTTTTGTTGGTGTTTTTTTCCCCTTCCATTGGTCATTAGTCATTGCCTACTTTTTTTTCTTTTCTCATTTCTCCCTCAAAACAGGTGGAAAGGAAGTCTTGAGTTGTTCTAACAGCAGGAGCTGTTTCCCTGAAAGATTTTAGGCCCTATTTCCTTCGAGGGGAAGTAATGGGAATGTGATATTATAACAAGCAGTGGCCCTCCAATGGCTTGTGGACCCTCTTACAGGTAACCAATGCTCCTACAGACTGCTAGGCTCACTCACTCCCCCTGCTCTGCGCTGGGAGATACTATCACCAGATAAAAGAGAAACCACAAACTGTTGTGGATAAGGCATCAACTGCTGTACCAGCAACAAGGTAATGAGCATTGTTATGTTGTCAGCATTTATTCTACTGTCTATGAGGCACATAGTCAACCCCGAAAGATCCCAGTGGTAGAAACATTACAACACAAAACCTAGCTCACTTTGCTCCATCTCTTCGTGGCCCCAGACTATACAAGTTTCTTTAAAAGGTAAAGTTTTCTGAAGTCCTGGATCCAATCTTTGAATATATGGATAGTAATTAGACAAAGTAGGGACCTGCTGAGCCATACATTGGCGAAGTCCATGGAACATTAGCAGCGTCACTTGTGATCATTAATGAAACAAAAGGCGACAGATCTCAGCAGAATGCAGAGTTGGATTCCTCCTCAAATTAGGAGAAATATGAGAGGGGTGGCCAGTTTGGGTGTGTTTTGGATCCCCTCATCCTGGCAGCCATATCCCACGGCCTCACTTGTTGATAGGATAAGTCATCAGTTTCCATCATATTTCATTTGCCTTATGCCACACACTCTGCAGCCTCAGACTCCTAATAACGTGTCTATACTCTGGCCACACATCCTCTGAGGCTGCCTTCTTTCTGAGGTCAATAATAATTGTCAAATCCAATGACTAAAGCCAGGTGCTCATGTGCTGAGCTCTACTACATTTGACCTAATTGTCCAAACCAACTCCCTCCTCTCAGAGTTGGTCTCCCCATGGCTGTTCTCAGGGGTCTCTGCCTACACCTCTCTCACTCTCACTTCCATTCTGACTGCCCACTCCTTCATTCCTGCCTCTCTCAGTATTACCTGTCTTCTTACCCACAGACTCTGTAAGGCCTGTAGCGTTGGCTGATGCCCTGTAGCATTAACTTGCTTGTGGGTCTGACTTGCCATGAGGTCAGAGCTGACCCCATGTCTACATGACTGTTTGATCTAGTGTACGTGACCATGTGACAAGGTGTAGTCTCCAATCATATTTCTTCAGGCAAGTTTCTGATAGAGACTCTGCTTGATCGCAATCAAACAAAAGGATGAACTGACTTTGCGCCAGGTATAAGCCTCTGGTCTAATCAGTTGTGGATAGTGGTGGGCATGCTACCCACTCCACAGGTCTCATAGGGAGCAATGGACGAAGGCCAGTTGACTATGAGTTCATGGCATAAGAGTTCGTCACCCTGTGCCCCCACCCCATCTCTACCATAATCCATTATTTACTCCTGTCAGTCCCCTGCCCTCCCCTGTCAATTTTTTGCTACATCCGCAGTGGAAGTTTTGCCATTTTCCCCTTACCTCTTACTCCCTTTGCAAATGCCATTCTTTCTGCCTAAAAGGTCCTTTACCATTTCTTTGTGAAATTTATCTTTTAACACCCAACTTCTCCCTCTCTGAAACTTTCAGCCTACTTTTGCAGGCACTGCTTCTCATCTCTGAGTCCCCATTTTCTTTCGTGCTTACTTCCATTTAAAGTTTTTCTTAATGTTTATTCATTTTTGAAAGACAGAGTGCAAGTGGGGGAGGGGCAGATAGAGAGAAAGACACACACAGAATCCAAAGCAGGCTGTAGGCTGTCAGCACAAAGCCCGATGTGAGGCTCGAACCCACGAACTGTGAGATCATGACCCCACCGGAGTCAGACGCTCAACCCACTGAGCCACCCAGGAACCCCTACTTACTTCCATTTTAGCACTTACTATATCCATGGGCCAGGTTTAGTACTAAACTTGTCTTCCCCGATAGAATTCTTGCCCCTTGAGGTACAGGTCTACCTCTTAGTCATCATAGCTTCTTCACCAATGCTTAGGATACTGTCAGAAATGCAGTAGGGATTCAGTAAAGGCTTTTTGAAGGAATCCATACATAAGTGAATGAGGTGTTTGGAGTGAACATGGAAATAGTAAATCAGGGATTAGTAACAGGGAAAGAAAGGAAATGATAGTACTTATGCTACAAATGGCAGTCATTCTCTCAGAATGCTTTTTGTGAAACACTTACACCTGTGTTAGGCAAATTTTTACTGTTTCGATATCTCTATAAAAGGTAAGGCTACATTTATGGGAAAAGAAATTGATACTATAGCTTGTATATTATGGATCCCATTAAAATGAACTTCTTTGCTTTAAAATAAACCATAGCTTTTCTTTTTTAAATTTTTTTTTTTTCAACGTTTTTTATTTTATTTTTGGGACAGAGAGAGACAGAGCATGAACGGGGGAGGGGCAGAGAGAGAGGGAGACACAGAATCGGAAACAGGCTCCAGGCTCCGAGCCATCAGCCCAGAGCCTGACGCGGGGCTCGAACTCACGGACCGCGAGATCGTGACCTGGCTGAAGCCGGACGCTTAACCGACTGCGCCACCCAGGCGCCCCACCATAGCTTTTCTTAATGTTGACATCCTGCGGAAATTCTTACCATAGCAAAATTTCAAATTGGTCAGCACTATTGAATCTTTCCAACCTGTGTTAATCTGGGATAAGAGTAGGAGATAAGAAAATAATTTCTTTTATAGAAAATGTAGAATTATATAACTTTTTAACAAAGAATTCAGCTACCTATCATTACAAATAAACAACCGCAAAATTAAGTGGCCTAAAATAACAGTCTTTTATTATATTTCAAGATTTTGTTAACCACAAATTCAAGTGGGACTCAATTGTATGATTCTTCTGCTTCATGGGTCATCCACTGTGATCACTTTATGATACTTAGCTAAAAGCTGAGCTGCTCTGGACAGTTCAAGATGGCTTTCTGCCACGTCTGATGACTAGATGGGAATGCTAGAAGACTGAGCTCAGCTGGGCTCCTCTCTCGTCTGTGTAGTCTGAGGACCTCTTGAGCACTGAAGCTGAACTTTGTGTATAACAGCTCCAGGCTCCAAGACACCAAGGCAAAAGCCACCATCGTCCTAAAGATCAGAGCCAGAACAAATGGAGTGTCACTCTCTCAGGGCTCTATTGGTCAAAGCAGTGATAGGCTGGGATAGATTCAAGAGTGTGGAGAAATAGGGTGCTTAGGTGGCTCAGTCGGTTAAGCGACCGACTCTTGATTTCAGCTCAGGTCATGATCTCATGGTTTGTCAGATTAAGCACACGTTGGGCTTTGCGCTGTCAATGCAGAGCCCGCCTGGGATTCTCTGTCCCTGTCCCTGCCCCTCTCCCACTCATGCTCTTTTTCCCTCTCAAAATAAATTAAAAACACTAAAAATAAAAGAGTGTGGCAAAATATACTTCATCCTTTGATGGCATGTGATATAGGCAAAGAAGGAATAAAGACGGACAGCTACTCCAGAAATATAACTTTTCTTTCATGCTGTATTATCTCTAAATATAAAGTCTTCTAATCACATCATCTAAAGAGCATTTTACCCACTGCTCTGTCTGGTTGCCAGTCTCTTGTCTTTTTCTTCCGCAGTGGTGAGGCAGACATCGTTTCCATAGGAAAGAGAAATCCATGGTTTGTTGCTTTTGTCAATATAAAAATGTTGGAGAGTTGGATGGCAAAGCTGCTGCCATTGGCATCTTTCACATGAACTACATCAAAAGAACCAGGGTGCCTCTCTCTGTTGATGATCACACCAATTCTTCCCAGGTTAACACCTCCAGTCACCATACACAGATTACCAGTGTCAAACTTGATGGAGTCAGTAAACTTGCCAGTCTGCAGATCAATCTGAATGGTGTCAGTCACTTTGATGAAGGGATCAGAATAGCAGATAGTGCCAGCATCATGGGCCACCAGATGAAGAAGTCCTTTTGTCCCCACAAAGATCTTTCTCACTTTGCACAGCTTATACTTGGTCTCCTCAGGTGTAATCCAATGAATAGCAAAGTGACCCTTGGTGTTGCAGATCAGATGGAAATATTCCCCAGTCTTGTGTATGCTGGTGACATCCATAAAACCATTAGGGTAGGTTCTATCAGTTTGGACGTTGACATCAATCTTAATAAAACACTGCATACAGATCTTCTTTACCTCATCTCCTGCTAGGGCACACTTAAGTCTGTTCTTCAAGAAAATGATGAGAGGGAGACACTCTCTTGGTTTATGGGGACCAGTAGTGGACGAGGAGCAAACACACCGGTCAGTTCATCCAGCGTACAATGCTGAGCCCACTACATGCTTCAGATGTTTCTTGGAACCACGAGCCATGGCTGTGCTAGGCACAAAAAGATAACTTTATTACTTTTAAGAAGATATAGTAATTTGATTCAAGTTTAAATCAATCAATGAATAGTTATTGAATATTTATTATGTGACTTATTCTCCATTTAATTTTATTTGGCCTGACTTAAAGTCCTTAAAAGACCTATTTTCATGGAGAAGATGTCATTGCTAATGATGTTTTTAGAAGAAAAATATATCAATTTGGCCTTTAAAAAGAACCAGCCCTCCTTGGGTTGGGTCTCAGAAAAAGCAGAAGCTCCAATCTAGCTACTTGTGTGACTTCAGGTAGCTTAGTGGAACTTTTCAAGATTTCTGTTTCTTTATCTGCAAATTTATTTAATTAGTCTTTACTTAGTATCTATTCACTATCTGTACTGGTCTAACTACTGATGATACAAAGAAATACAAGACTATTCCCTCAAAGAATGCACAAGGTAAGGGGCACATTCACAAATAATTATGAGGCAGTTTTGCAACACTTGGTACTGATTGCTGAGGTCTCTTTTATACCTAAAGTATGAGTTTTAATTAACTTATAAATAATTTATATGTAAATGAGTGTCTGAAGAATTTATTCTCTTGTGGCGCCTGGGTGGCTCAGTTGGTTGAGCATCAGACCCTTGATTTCTGCTCAGGTCCCGATCCCAGGGTCGTGGGATCAAGCCCCACATTGGGCTCTGAACTGAGTGTGGAGCCTTCTTAATGTTCTCTCACTCTCTCCCTCTACCTCTCTCCCCCGCTCACATATTCTCTCTCTCTCATAAAATAAAATTATAAACAAGAATTTATTCTCCTAAGGATTTAAAATATGTATCTGTGCAATTTATTTATATTATTAATTTGTAATTAACTGCATTTTAATCTCTTCCTTCAGAGTCATAAGACTCTAAGACTGAAAGTGGTTAGGAATGCATCTACTTCAATTTCTTCTTCTATAGATAAGGATTCTGGGAAACAGAGAGGCTAAGGGACTTGTTTTACATCACACAGCTTGTTATTGGCAAGGCAGGCCATGCCAACATGTTCCACCCTTCATAGACCTACTTGCCTATAAGGGCATTTTAGTCCTGCACCTCTCCCCTCAACTGAGGTGCCAAATTCCAGAGCTCTCTCAGATTTATTGCATTTTTTAAAAACCTTCTCCAGAACTCTTGTGCTGTTTTGATAAAAAGAACTTTAATCTGTCTACTTCACAACTTCTGGAGATTATATAGTAATAGGTTAACACATACTTCTTTGGCCATGGAGGAAGGCTGACTATATAAACACTAAGACATACTGTTACAAGTTCTATTTCCATTTGTTATACATACAGCTCCTAACTGGGGTGAGATTAAAAAACACAGTTACTCACAAATACAAAAATTTCTTCATTATTCAAACCATGGTATTATTCTATTTTTTTATTAATAGTAATCCACAAAACATGTACTAGAGACATGGTTTTCTTTCACTGAGCTGTCAGGAGGAAGCATAGATTTCCAGAATATTGGCACCAGAAGGGACCTTAAAATACTCCTAAGTCAATCTCCACATTTTACAGATGTGAAAGGTGAAGCCAAGGGGTCAGCAGCCTTTTCTAAATTTCCAGACAGTCTTACCCAAACTAAACCAGAGTCTAGCTTTCTGATTCCCAGGCAGTGCCCATGGCTAAATGAAAGAGCTTTGCTGGAACATTCTCAGAAAATCGTATTCTCGTTTTTGAGAATGAAAGGATGCAATTAAAGCTATTCTCCTCCAAAAAGATGTGCTGATATTTTGCTATACATCAGAGAAAAGCTTCCAAAGTCTCTCCTGCTCTCATTCATGAAGATATTTTCTCCTCAAGCCATTCAATCGGCCTACAAAGATGTGCTTGGATAATCAGTAAACATTCAATTTGTCTTAATGCAAGTCAGACAAAAGGGATGAGACTTCCATGTTTGCCCCAGTGATTTTCATTGATGTCAAAATGGTTTGCTATGGAAATTCCCTGAGCTATCGTCTTCTGCCCACGGATGTTTTTCTCAAAGTTTTCCAAGTTAAGGAAAGATGTGTGTAGACATGCTATGAACCAGAGCGGAAACCAGCAGGAAAGAGCCACCCGTCAACAGTCCTGAGTACACTGATGCTCGGGAGCGGCATATGCCTCTTTCTGCTACTTCTCTTCCTTTACCTCCAAAGACTATGACATCTTCCTGTCTAAGTTTTCTTCATCTCTGCTCACGTTTCCGTCTAAACATCTACCCCTATCTTACTGTGGTCTTTCTTGTGTTTTCTTTTTCTGCAAGTATGGGTCCAAATCTATCTGAAAACAAGACAGTGTTCAGGCACTGCAGTATTCATGTCACGTAAACGAATCATCTGAGAGAAAGAATGGATACTTCACTTTTATTCTTTATGTATTGATGTTATATAGACTTAGCTTTGCTCCACCTGTATTTGGAGTTGAATAGGAAGACTTTAGTTTATTTTAAAAATGGGCCCCTGCTGAGTAGCCTCACCTCTTTTGACCTAATTATGAAGAAAACACCTAGACCTTTTAAAAATATTCTGATTCTGACTCCCAGACAGACTGTTATTGAATTAGATCTGACCTTTGGGGCACAAACCCCTTAGGCAATTCACTTACTCTTTTCAGTGGGGTTTGCTGATATTTTCCTCTGGTTCTAATGTAGCTTAAACTCCTGTCTTTAAGACAGCTTTTAAAAAATTAGAGAGAAAGCAAAAAGCTAGCCTCAAGGCAAACTGTCCAAACTCGTCACTTTGGCAGGCTGAGAAATCTCCATTTGGTTGTGGCAGCAAGCCTAATGAGAAGAAAGCCATTAATTAAATAAACAAAACATTGCATTTTGGTCAGAGGAACAATATAGGTAGCAGCACATTAGCCCTTTCCAAACCCTTTCTAGGAGAGAATTACACCTGTTCTAAGGAGTTGGTTTTGTTTAACCTACCACAATTACTTCCAGAAAAAGAACTTCAGAGTATATGCTTGTGAATCATCAAGTTTCTCCTATACTTTGGCTTTATCTTAGAGGCTAAAGTTAACTGTAACATACTGACTGTATTCCTTCCACATGAGTAGAGACTAAAAGACAGAACTATCCCGATCTCCAGGTTTTAGGAGATACATCTCCTAGAACAGTCCTCTTGGCTTTTTCTTAGACGACTTCGCTTGTTGACTCCTATACCCTTGGTGTCTTGTGACCTACCCTGGAAAACTGAGACTACCCCACTCTGGGTCCTGTCTTCTCTCCACTGCACTAGTGATGGTGGAGACAGATGATGTAAAAAGCCTTGAGTGCTCTTCTTTCTCTATTATCTGGTCCCTAGCACAGCTGTGGTACCTCATTGGAACCTGGCCTAATGGTTTTATGCAGTCAGATAATTATTCACAGGACTTATCTTCATTGAGCACATGCTGGGGAGAAAAATAATAGCAGGATACAGGAAACATTATCTGCCTCAGATTCAAAATTGGCTTCCAGTGACTTGATTCTGGTTTATGTTATGAAAGGGAAATGAATAGTCTGCCTGTCGTTGTTATGAATGCTTTTGCTGAGCCCCTTACCCCATAACTTCACAAGCATACATTGGAAAACATAGGTTTTTCACACTGTTTTCCAATGATGGGGTTGAATCACAGAACCAGCTACATTTTCTCTGCTGGTCCTTGTTGGAAACCATGGCATGTGTTTGTGCCATGGTATTGGGGGCGGGG
The DNA here is from genome assembly GCF_028018385.1 of Neofelis nebulosa. Classification (NCBI taxonomy): domain Eukaryota; kingdom Metazoa; phylum Chordata; class Mammalia; order Carnivora; family Felidae; genus Neofelis; species Neofelis nebulosa. The sequence goes on along the minus strand of NC_080782.1, from coordinate 33,624,670 downwards.
CAGGGGGGAGTCCTGTCTGTATTTGAGTTTATGTGTTATGGCTCCAGGTGACCTTTGCTAAACATAGGAATATAACCTGAAAGTGGGAATACTGACCCACTGATCCCTAATGAACATGATAACAAGTTTGGCTAAAATTAGGTAGCTTGAATCCAAAGCCATAAAGAGAGATAGAGAGATTTTGATAGAGGAAATGATTAAGAAAGATTTCTTGGAGGTTCAGATTGTTTTAGGTAGTTAAAAATAAAGACAACATACACTGAGGAACTATTGCACAAGATCTGGGACCCCAGACAATGCTTAGAGAAAAACAACCAGGAGGTCTGGGAGGAGAGGAGCCACAGCAAAAGCTGGGAGATGGGAGGGGGGGTGGTTGGTGATGAGAAATAAGATAAGACAGCACCAAAGGCAAACCTTGAGCCAAGCTCACCTTTGATTTGAATGTGAACTTTGAGGAATTCATAGGACCTTAAAACAAAGAGAAAATATTGTTCAGATACATTACTTAAAATTTGTATTTAGACCTTTTAAAAAGTCAAATCATCTTAAAACAACAAACATCCTGTAGCCAACTTACTGAAAGTTTTGATTCATCCTTCTCAAATGAAACAGTGGGACTATTGGCCTGTAAATCACCAGCGTATGGTCACTTGTTCTACGGGGCACCGTAAGAACGGTCAGTACCTCCCATGGTCAATGTTGGGGAGGTACCTCCATCAAAGAGCCTTCTGCTTCACCACTAATTTAATGACTCCATGCTTCAATCCAATCCTAATTACAAAAACAAAAACCACATCAACTTACATATTCCAGCATTTCATGTTGCAATTTCTGCCTTCCTTAGGTTGTAGCCAAGATGAAAACACCTTGGCCAAAATGATTTGAAAAATAAAACTTATTTCACCTTGTGACCAAAGAGTAAAGAATCAGGTACCTAGGAGGAATGTACTTCTGTTTGAAGGAATGCTTTTCAGGTGGTGTTTTACGTCTGAAATGCTTTTCTGACGTTATTTTACATTTATACCTTCTATTGGATGTTCAAACATATTACCTAGTTAATTAAATCTTTTCAAATTTTGTAACACCTGTTTTCAGAGTGACTCCAAACAGCAGTGACATATGAAGTTTAGTCATGACCAAATGGGTCACAGTATACACAGAAGTAAAATTTCTAATAACATCAAATGTCCTAAATCAAAGAATGTTTTCCAATTTTTTGGTGATCTCTAAGAATGGAAATATAAACAAAGATTAAATTTCATCCCCAAATTGGCAAATGAGTTATCCACACGCGTGCATAGTCTTTAAAATGGTCTTTCAAATTTTTTGTTTAACATTTATTTATTTTTGAGAGAGAGACAGAGCACAAGTGGGGGAGGAGCAGAGAGAGAGGGAGACACAGAAGTTGAAGCAGGCTCCAAGCTTTCAGCCCAGAGGCCAATGCAGGGCTTGAACTCACAAACCATGATATCATGACCTGAGCCAAAGTCAGATGCATAACCGACTGAGCCACCCAGGTGACCCTAAAATGATCTTTTAAATCATCCCAGGAAACTCAAACTTCCTGCTTGGTGTGTATGCTCAAAAGTCCTCCAAGAGAGTGAAAAAGTAGTAGAAAGAGGCCCTTCCTGAGGAGAAAGGCTACAGGAAGCAGAATGTGGAATAAATAGGAAGGCATATTGGTTTCCTGTGGTGAATTCCTTCCTGATTTTCACACCACAGTACAAACCTGAGCTCCTGCTCCATTTTAAATTACTTCAAGCAGCTTCTACCACATTGGAGTGGGACCGTAGGTTGACTATAAATTTTCTGTTTTCTATGAATCTACCCCTCTTTGTTTTCTGTTTGTACTTTGTTCCTCCTCCCTACCCACCTTAGTTCTTCAATTCCAGTTTTGTGAAATCCACTTTAGGAAAAGTGGAGTTTGAAAGGAAGGAAGGACAAAGAAGAAAGAAAAGAGAGATAGAAGAAAGGAAAAGAGATGGAAGGAAGGAAGGAAGGAAGGAAGGAAGGAAGGAAGGATAGAATTTGTTTACTCATCCTATATTGACAGGACTTTCTTTTCTTTTTTTGCCAGTTGTTTTCCTTGCTCCAAAAGAACATGTCTTGCTTGTTACAGTAGTTAATATGTTTCATTCAATAGAACTTTTTTAATTTAGTTTCTGTGTATTCCAAAAGTTAAAGCCAGAATTTGAAAAGTATTTTGAAAGCAGGAAAAATCACCCCTTCTGGTGTAGTGATATTGTTATTTTTAAAAATCTCATTAAAAGTGAAATTAGGGGCGCCGGGTGGCGCAGTCGGTTAAGCGTCCGACTTCAGCCAGGTCACGATCTCGCGGTCCGTGAGTTCGAGCCCCGCGTCGGGCTCTGGGCTGACGGCTCAGAGCCTGGAGCCTGCTTCCAATTCTGTGTCTCCCTCTCTCTCTGCCCCTCCCCCGTTCATGCTGTGTCTCTCTCTGTCTCAAAAATAAATAAACGTTAAAAAAAAAAAAAAAAGTGAAATAAAAGGTCCTGAAACTGATATAACACTGTATGTTAACTATACTGGAAGTAAAATTAAAAACTTAATTTAAAAAAATGAAATAAAAGATGTTAATCTTTGGACTACTAACAATTAAAAAAAATTTTTTTTTAACATCTATTTGTTTTTGAGAGACAGAGAGAGCCAGAACATGAGCAGGGGAAGGGCTGAGAGAGAGGGAAACACAGAATCTGAAGCAAGCTCCAGGCTTGAGCTGTCAGCACAGAGCCTGATACAGGACTTGAACCCATGAACCACAAGATCATGACCTGAACCGAAGTCAGGTGCTTAACCAACTGAGCCACCCAGGCACTCCAGGACTGGTAACAATTCTTAAACTACTGTTGTTTCTATTTGAAACATTTTAATTGTAAGATAGATTTTAAATATTTAGATGCAACTCCAATGTTCTTTCCCTGAATTCATGATTGATAAAAATTGGAGTAAATATTTGTTTCATGTTTAGTTTGTATTTGTTGAAAAAAAGTAAGAATGGTAGAAAAAAGAAACCAAACACCACCGTTGTGCCTCTATTTGCATTGCCAAGGATGCTGTGGGCTCTGGCTTTTTCACCTGGTCCAGAGGGACCCAGATCCAATTTATCCCACCCACACCCTCATGGAAGATTCATGTCTGCCCAGGTTTTCCTCACACCCTGTCCTCACAGGAAAAGGCTGGTGGAGGCTGCTGGGTGGCCTTGATCACACACACAGACAAAACCTGTGCTGGATCTCACCCATCAAGGGGCACTGGTGTCTTGTTCTCACGTGCCTCCTTCCTAGTTCTGCTGTTTCTCCTTCTAAAAAAAAAACAGGACTTGAACACATTAAAAAAAAAAAAAAAGTTTTGGGTTGCATGGGTAGCTCAGTCTGTTAAGCATCAACTTCAGCTCACTTCACGATCTCATGGTTTGTGAATTCAAGCCCCGCATCAGGCTCTGTGCTGACGACTCAGAGCCTGGAGCCTCCTTCAGATTCTGTGTCTCTCTCTCTCTCCACCCCTCCCCCACTCAAGCTCTGTCTCTCTGTTTCTCTCTCTCTCTCTCTCTTTCTCTCTTGAAAAAACAAACATTAATTTTTTAAATTTAAATAAAGTTTTAAGAAACTTAAACATGTAGAAATTTTACGCAGTTATAGAATTTATAGAGATTTCTCACTAAAATAGATTTGAGTCTCTCTTAATTTACCTTCAACTTAATATTTATCCAATTTTGTTGTGAAGCTGAGTCTTGAAAGCTAGAATGTTTTTGAAGAGAAATGCATCTCACCTAAACATTTCAAGACGTATTGAGATTCTTGATGAAAGCCATAATAAGGAATATGAAATTTGTTACCTGAGGCTTGGCTGTTGAGCTGAATTTTGTGCTGGTATTTTTTTTAAGTCATAGGTAAGTGGTAAGTTTTCCATTTTTTTTATTATCCTCTTTCCTGTAGTAGTGGGCATGCATGTGAAGTTTGTGTTTCTTAGAATGGCTGGTTAAAAAAAAAAGATTTCTAGATATAAATTGACTAAGTCAGTAACTAAGTGTTATAGACTATGTTTTATAGCACATAACACACCATATCCTTTCTAATATGAGATGACTGTGTGACAAGGTCTATGTGAGGTGAGTGGAGATTTTATTTATGCATTTGGGAAGCAAACCTTCATGTACTATCTTGTCATTACTAATTGAAGTGCTATCTTGTCATATCTAACTTGTTAATAGCTTCATATGTTCATTCTGTTTCTCCTTATTCATACTGTTTATCTTTAAGACTGGTGTTCAAGACTAGAGAAGTCATGGGGTGTTTGTTTTGTTTTAGTGAACAATTCTGGATTTACTAAAAGAGGAAGTCTGAAAGTGCTGATTAAGCAGTTTGATATTATTATGTTTATAAGCCAGATTCTCAAAAATTTGCTGTGGATCTTTTTCCTGCAGAAAATTATATAACCAAGTCACAAAGTTGTTGTTGTTGTTGTTGTTGTTGTTGTGTGCACGTGCACGCACCTGGTAAGTCTACCTCGTGGTAACTACTTCATTTGCCCAGACTAAGAATTTAAAATATATTTGAGTTCTAGAATTTATATTAAGCTTGTGGCAGAATAGAAAAAAAATGTTAGCCTGACTGATACTTTTGAAAAAAATTAAATTATAGAAAACTTTGGCTATAACTTGTGAATAACCTAGAAATCGTTATCTATAAGTGGATAATAAACAGATGCATCAAAAAACAAATTAGTTCTTCCTCTGAGGTTTAGGTTTTCAGCTGGGGGTGATTTGCTTCCAGAGAACATTTGGAAATGTGTGGAGGAGGTTTTTGATTGTCATAATGACTGGGACAGCCCCAGGCATTTAGTGAGTACAAGGCCAGAGATGCCAAATAACCCTCAATGCATACAAGACATTCTGACTCAATGAAGAACTCTCACATCATAATGCCAACAGCACCCCTGATGGTGTCCCTATTGTTAATAGGTTTGACATATGGAAAATATTAGAAACTGGACTGGATAATCTTTTTCTTCTTCTTCTTCTTCTTCTTCTTCTTCTTCTTCTTCTTCTTCTTCTTTTGTGTGTGTGTGTGTGTGTGTGTGTGTGTGCCAATATAGACTCAGGCCAATGAAATGGACTAATTAGTAAACAGAAATTTCTTTTTCCTAAAATTGTAGCTAACACCCACTGTAAGCAATTAGTAATTTAGATTCTCAATGTTTGTGCCAAGGGGTTTGATGGTTTTATGTAAGGTGGTAACATACTGGAAACAGTTTAAATTTTACTGTAGCAAAATAGTGCTAGTATCTCAGAAAGCAAAAGATTTCTTGTAATTTCAAGTGCTCAAAATTGGGACAGCTGGAGATTTAATAGCTTTGGACTTGAAAATAGGATTTAAAACTAAAGTTGAACCTGTTAACAGCCTAGACATCATTGTTTACACTGATGATGGAATAAACATAAGAAACTCTGGAAATCTATATAAATACCAAGGAACAGGATAAAATAAGCTAGGTATTTAGTTCAGCCTTGGACAATTAAACCTTTTTATCCTTTGTTTTTTTCCATCAAGAAGAGCTATGGTGGGATTCACATCTTTTTTTAAAATTTCATCAAATGTTTAACTTAATTTTTAAGTTGAGTAAGTTAATTTTTTCAAGTCCATTAGAGCAATATCCCCTAAAGGCAACACCAACTTATTACATTCTTTTTTTCAAGTTTTTAGGATGTAATTTCTCAGCTGTGATAATGACCCAGAGTCCAGTTCTTTATTACAGAACTAAAACCCATGAACATCTTGGTTAATCTCCTCGTATATGTGTAGATGTGGTTACTTTCATGCAACAAGTCTCTAGCTTTAAAACCTGTTTAATATGAAAAGATCCCTTGTGAGCTTTCCAAAAATTTTTATAATCTTCTGTGATATGGCTGGGTTTTAGTTGTGTATTTCTGTTTTCAACTTTTTGAGTTATTGCTGGAAATCAAAGTAGATAATAGTTTTTAAAAATTACAGTTTACCCTTGAACAACATGGAGTTAGATGCCAAACCCCCATGCAGTCAAAAATCTGTATATAACTTTTGATTCCCCAAAAACTTAACGACTCGTGGCCTACTGTTGACCTTTGACTGGAAGCCCTACTAATAACATCAATAGTCAATTAACATGTATGTTGCATGTTATATATATTATATGTTATATTCTTGCAACAAAGTAAACTAGAGAAAAGAAAATTATATTAAGAAAATTGTAAGAGAAAAATCTCCAAAAAACTTGACAATATATTTATTGAAAAAAATGTGTGTATAAGTGGCCCATGCAGTTCAAACCCATGTTGTTCAAGGTCAACTGCATTTGAGTTTTGACTAACTTCAGGCTATTACATTACAATTGGTTGAACTGCACTTTAGTTCTGTTAGGAAACTCTTTGACATTATCTTAAATAATTTTCACAAAAACCATCTAGGCTCAGTGCTATTATTCCCAAACTACAGCAACAGCCATTTAAATAATTGGGCCCCAAGGTCTAACGTTTGGAAAAGAGCCTTGTAGTCTGAAGCTCTTCCTGTGATAGTATATAAGCTTGCTATTTTCATTTAAATGTGACTGCCTCATATTTTAGCTAATAAACACATTAAATAAAACCATGAAACTACTGGGGCACCTGGGTGGGTCAATTGATTGAGCATCCAGCTTGGGCTCAGGTCATGATCTTGAGTTCAAGCCCCATGACAAGACTGTGCTGACAACTTGAAGCCTGGAGCCTGCTTCAGATTCTGTGTCTTCCCCTCTCTCTGTACCTTTCTCTCTCTCTCTCTCTCTCTCTCTCTGTCTCTGTCAAAAATAAATAAACATAAAAAAAACCTAAAAGACAAATAAACAAAAAATCACGAAAGTACTACAATGCCGAAATTTGAATCTAAAAAAAAAATTTGAATAAGGGTTAGAATCCTTTCTCATTCCATATAGAATAAATAAATTTATAAAATTTGACTTTATGGTTCTCCTTTGGGTCCTGAGGCTCTGCAAGACAATGTAAAAATGATCGTTTTCAAATTTGTTTTCTTTCTTTTCATCCTTCTTTCATTTCTTTTCATAATACATTAATAAGAATTTAAATCAAGATTTGAATGATACTATAAATATGTTATAAAGTGATCAGGAGAATTAAAGTAATTTAATTTTTTGCTTGTGAGAATCATCCCTGGTGTTGTTCTTCACTTTTTAGAAGTCATATCAAGTTTTGTGATTTGGTAGAAACACAGTGATTTACAGAAAAATATGTTAACATCTATGGTAAAATATTTTCAGTTTTAAATCTGGTTAAAAAGTTTCTAGACTTTTTTTAGACACAGTTTTTGTGCTTGTTTATTTTTTTTAAGTCATTGTATCTGTCAAAAACCAGAAAAGATTAAATGATAAAAAAAAAAAAAAAGAAAAACTGGCATAAAAATAGGGGACTTTCAGTTTTGCTGAAAAAATAAGCAGAGTAATGCAGGGTAGTTGGAGGTTGAAATGAGGGTAATTGTTTTATTTTGGTTTGTTTTTGAAATTGGAGAAATGGGAGCATGGATATATGTCTATGGGAACCATTAACAAAGAGAAGGGAGATCTGTCAGAGGAAAATTCCTGATTCAGTCAGGAGCAGACAGGATCTGGGACACTTAATTCCACTATAGAGTTCGAAGAGACAATATGGAACACATCTCAGACTTATTCCATCTGAGGAGAGAGAACGTGTGAAAGTGTGAGCATCTTTCTACCAAATCCCCAACTGTCCAAGGCTGAGGGCTACTCCAGCAGCATTAACTCCCTGGCATTTCTGGCTTGACTTTTGCATAGGCTGAAACTTCCCAGGGTCATTAACGAGCCTCAGGTGGGGAGTAGCAGAGATTTCATTAAGCAGGCTTCAGTGTGTAGGGGTGAGCTAAGGGGATATGGCAGGTCACCCATTGCTATTGCTACCCTCACACTCCAGACATCAGACACACTAAATACTAACAGTCATGTCTAGTTCAGTAACCAGTTGCATTGTTCCCAGAAGAGCTTTATAAATCAGGAACTTAAAATACATCAGCCAGATTCAAGACCTTCTATTTTAAAAGCCTAATGCGTTATTATGAAGCCCTCTACAAGCTTACAAAGGCCAAGAACAAAAAATTTCTTTAACATAAGTGAATAGTTATTTGTAATATCTGTAATGTCACAAACTAAGAGAAAAACAAGGCACCAGTAAATCATAAGATGGGAGTGTCAACATGAAAATTATTCAATCCATTTATTTTTTCAAATGACACTAAGTTTGGTTAATTGTTTGCCTGAAGACTGACCCATTTCCTGCTCCATTACTCTTTGATACATTATAGTCAAAGATCCATCCTTATGTTGGTGAAATAAGTTGCACTTGAAACAAGCCCAGTTGTGGCCTTAACACTTTCTTTATCTGTTGTCCTTAATAAAACCAGGCTCTCTTTTAATCTTTCACCAGTGGTAGCTGCTGCTTACCAAGTGTACCAGAAGGTCAAGAAATAGAAGTTGGTGTTCTTTCCTGCACTCCCACCCCATCTCTTCTTCTAGACGGTAAGTCTTGCCTTTCTTCTAAAATTCTATCTTCTTCTGTGGATTAGTTCAACCTCCAATCCCACCATTTAGTTTTTAGACCACTCTCTTTCTCACCTCCCAAGGGAAACCTTCCTGATTCCAGACTCTGCCCCTGCACTGCCAACCTGTATCTTGCCTTCATTACACTGTTAATATTTGTGATTATAATAAAATTACAAATTTATCTATACATACTTACTATTAGTACTTTAGATGGCCCTCTAAATTCTAATAATTTACATTAAGTTTTTAAATTTGATTCTTGTGATGACTACATTTATTCCACGTTTACAAATGAAGACAGTGAGTCTTGGTAAGGTTAAGAAATTTGTCAATATCACACAGTTAGAAGGCTGTGAGCCCATCCATGGTCCACTCAAGCTGACCAACTTCAGAACTTGCTCTTCTACCCACACTGCTTCACTGCCTCCATAGTATTTTAACTTGTTTTTTCATTATTGTTTATTGTTTATCTTCTTAAAAGACTCTAAGCTTTTGAAAGAAGGGGTCATATGTACATTGCCACCTACCTAGGTCCTAGACTCATGCCTAACACAAAACAAGTGTCTGATTCACATTTGCCAAATAAATGAATAAATAAACCAGTTACTACCCAATCCTGCATTGCTAAATAACTAAAGGGATGGTTGATAGGTGGTGATGGGTCAGTGGTTTTATTTTTCTATGATAAAATCAAGTATATTGACTAAAACAGACTCACAAAAAATAAACTACTTCATACTAATTCATAGCACATACATGTAGATTATGTTTAAAAATTGCCATAGGCAAGTAAACATCTCGGTTTAGATGGATTGGAAAAAGGCTAGTTTCAATTAATGAAGTATCCTTAAAGGAATGGAATTTTATTCCCCAAATGTATATTGCAATAAACCAAGGAAATAAGATTTGCTTAATGGATATAAATAAATAAATGGCTTTTCAAAAAAAAAAATTTAAGTATCAACACACAAGCCCAATATTATGCTAAGTGTTATGAAGAATATACAAGGAGAAGATCTAAACTGTTCTTAAGTACTTTACAATCTGGTTTGATACATGAGACATAATGAGCAGACCAAGAAAATGTCTAATCAATGGCATTTTCTGTGATGCAGATTATAGCCTTATAGATACTCTAATCTGGAACTTGGCCTAGGGGCTGGAGAGGTGAGGAAAGTTTAGAGTACGAAATGGGATTTGGCTGAGAGCATATAGGTTTTTCATGAGTGGGTTGAAGAGATTTTAGGACAAGGGCAGGGGAGGATAGAGAAATGAGCAGACAAGTGGAAAGTTGACGAGTATAACAGAAAGGCAAGTTGCTTGCCGTGAGAACAGTTTGTGGTAGGAAAGAATTACAACACTCTGTTAAAAACCAGCTGGCTGATGGAAAAGGGTGATTATCAAGCTGAGCATTTAGACTCAACATAAGAGAGTTATTGTGGATTAAGAGCAAGAGTGTGGATATGATAAACAGAGGGTACTAGGAAACAACGCCAACATAACTTTTAGAAGGGGCTGAAAGTAGAGAGATCAGCTAGGAGACTATCATAGTTACTTAAACATGAGGCGGAAGGAGCCTGGATTCTAGATAAGACAGGAGGAATCAGAAGGAATAAAGAGATATAAGAAAGCCCATGAAGGCAGAGTTGAAAGGGCCTGTTGACTGGGCATATAGGTCTGGGGAAAGGAAGAAATAAATGGTGACCTCAAGGCTGTAAATCAGGAGAACTGAAAGCTCAGATTTAGAAACACTGCTCTGGGAATGCCTGAAACCATAAACATGAGATTTCTGAAGGCTTTTGTAAACACGAGAAAGAAACTTAATGTAAAAACCTTAGCTAGAAATGTATTTGGGAGTGAAACACAATTTACAAGTTATTTTAAGAAATAGATTATGGAAAGATTTTTAAGATTATAGAGAGGTTTTTGAAAATTTTCTTAAAATAAGAAACGGTCTCCTTACAAGGGTGTACTGACTATAGTGGAATTCGTATTTTTACCTGCTAGAACTCAGATGTACCTCAAAAATGTAACTTTGTTTTCTGTGAGTTTTTCTTGCCTTCCTGACCCTAACTCAATGACTGAAGAAAAATATTTTGAACTTTCAAATTAATATTATTATTCAAGGTAAATATTCAGTCAGCTCAAAATTTAAATTCCTATCAGTTTTATCTTTTGGTCTGTCATAGGGTTTCTTTTCTACCTTCTCTGTTTTCAGATTCATCCAAACACTCATAGAGGTGGTGGGATGGGGCCTCGAATCCACAGACTGTCATTTCACACCACGTTGGCTGCCACGGTAATGGGCTTTGTCCTAATGACTTGCTCAGCATCTACAACTGGCATTCATTTTGAACGAGTCTTTCTATTTGGTCTTTAGAGGCTTTACGCTGACACCCACCATGAAACATGTGTTCCTTGCCATAGCATCTAATCAAGGCCTTTCCTGTTCTATCAGAGTTTTCTCAATAGGCACACAAGAGCTGAGGATATGACAAATAGGCTTCCCACAATTAGGAAAATTATCCCTGGTCCATTTCCTTCCTGCAATATTCCTGCTTTCTTGTTGGCCTGCCATATTGTTTGTGACACCATTCTGAATTCAGGGCTTCTCTGAAAGCTTTATAATCGTTTCCATCTATGTCCAAGGTATCATAGTTCAAAGTCCAATATTTATTTGGACTCACAATTTGTTTGGATATATTTTGCTGCACCTTAGGTTTCAACTCTGGGAGACAGAGTGTGTTACCAAGATGTAATGGTATACTAGAGCCAACTTATATATACCAGCTCATGAAAGTTTAGGAATGCTGCCAGCTAGTTGTTAAAACCAGACTTTATTTTAAATTAAATTATATGAATTTAGGTTTAAATTAATTAAAAACAAAAGCAATAAATACTCCAAATCATCACATCCTTATCATCTTAATACACTTTTACTAACTTTATCAGCATTTTAGTAGTAAAATAGACTTTAATAATACCTATGCCCTTGAGGTTATTTATGTATATTTTCTCTTTCTACCTCTGTACTCAATAATATCCGGTTGGTAGCTTGAAATTGTCCATAACGTGAGTATTTACACCACAGAAATTGGAAGATGCTACAATTATTAAACATTTACCAGCACACCACTCATGAGTGTAGCTCATGACTCATCTCTTGCCCATTATTTCCTTAAATTTTTCATCTCCTCTTCTTCTTTTCAGTGGTCTACAGGCTTTATTACTATGTTTTCATGTGTGACAAAGCTTGCCTTTGCATCCTCCTCTTTTACTAGGTCAAAAAATGCAACAATGGCATTTATTATTTATTAATAAAGAAGGGCAGCAGAGAGCCTGGACTTTAAAAAATATATATTGTCCTTATTGCTTGACTACTAACTTGCTTTCCAAATGTCTTTCTAATAAATAAAAGGACAGATCTCAGCCAAGGCTCCAAATCATCCCAAACTCCTAATTAATAGGGTTCCATTAGTGAGGATTTATTATAGCAACAAGTAGTAATAAATTGTCTGTCTTGAGTTCTGAATAATTCACAGTTGCAAATGTACTTCCATATTTTACTACCTTGACATTTCTCATAACTTTCTTAGTTTCTGATGGTAGTAAAGCTGATTTAACTAGTAATTAATGAACAGGAGTAATTGTGTGCCCTTGGCATCTTTAACAAATGGAGTCACCTTAGCATGGCAGTGTAAAGGCAGAGGATTTTCTGTGCTTCTGTTTCCACAAATGGTACAGAGGAGGTAGAGGATTGCTTCATTAGTCACCAATAATCATTTATAAAATTGGAGAAACCACAGACTAATGAATGTTTCAGCTTCTTCTAGCTCCTACATTCAGCTAGAAGAAGGAGCTAGAAGAAGCTGAAACATTCATTAGTTGCTAGCCCAATTAAGCTATAGATTAAATCTCTATTTTTCTCACTCTGTTGATTAAATGGCCACTTTGCCAGGTAGAATTTAAACGAACAAGCATTTGGGAAGTATATTTATTTCTAAATTCTCTGATGAAGTGATTCTAGTTCCCGAGTAATGCAACATTTTCCAAACAAAAGAAACTTAGAATAACAAAGTTTCACTTATTGGGAGAATGCTAGAATTTTCCCTGCACATTAAGGGAAAGTGGCATTTCTATTATTGAGACAAGGAATCTATGTACTCTGGGGGTGTTTCTATATTGATGCCTTGCAATTATATAGTGCTTTTTACTTTTATCCTTCAAAAGAAATAATGCAAAGTTCATCTGGGAAGATCATTCTTGAGATAGAGCATTACGTAGGTAGTACTGTTCACCTCGTTTTGCAAATTCTGAGTTCTAAAGCCTTCACTCAAATGGTTAGTAGGGTCTACCCATCCAGGTATCACATATAGCAATACTTGAAGGTGTTAATTTAATCTCAAGAATTTATCAAGAAAGCAAATATTTGTGGAAATGATTGAAGCAATATTCAGTAGTGATAATGTTGCCATATGTATATTATACCAAAAAGAGAAAAACAAATAAATTTAATGAAAGAATTAACTAACCTGGAAAAACATACATTGATAAGATTCTCATAAGGCCTGCTGATAACCCAGGATAGTTAGAAAAAATGATATCATGTCATCTGGGTTTGTCTCATGGTGATTTTCTTTCCAATCTTCTAAGATGGGAGAGATTGTTTTCTTCTCATCCCTTATTAATAACTGCAATTATTTCTTTTTGCTCATGCACTTACTTAGAAGCAACTGAGTGTTTATTACATTTCTGCAGATGTTTGCCACCCGCTAAAGTGCTCTACAAAAAGCTAATTGCCTACTTTTCTGTAATGGAAATAGCTGCATCTTGTTTTAGCTCTATGTTGTTTTCTTACCTAATTGCTCTATGATACTTATCCCTCTGCCATGATGTAAACATTCTATGTGTGAAGAGCTTCTCCATTTATGTGGTCAATAGAAGTGTTACATCTTCCCTAGAGATATGAGGTAAACATGGCTCTTTCATATCACTTATGGTCCCAATGGTCTTTTTGTAGACAATCCATCAAGCAACAATGGTAGCAACAGTTTAATGCATCCTTGTTTAACTATTTCATGTTCTGTATCTTTTATGCCACAATTTCCTTGCATAACAGTGGGGCTCATTTACTTTTGACAATTCTCCAAATGAGTAGTTAAGGCAATTATCATTTCCTTATTTTACAGATGAGGAAACTGAGCCCTATAAATATTAACTGATATGTCCAAGGTCAAATAGTTGGTGACTGAGCTAGTATTAGAAGACAGTCTTCCTATGGAGAAATGTATATGATATGTCATCAAACGAATTTTTAAAATACAGAAAATGGGAAAATACACATAGAGATTACATGCAGAATAGAATATTAATTGAAAACATACGCATATATGCACACAGAAAGGAAATACTGCTCAAAAAGCATATTTCATACATATCAAATAGTCCATAATAGATAATATGTTTACAGAGAGAAGTAGATGTGGTCCTTGCAGCACTAGAACTAATAATCTAGTGAAAGAGACAAGTGCCAATCAAATAAATACAGAAATAAATCTATACTAACACATTGTGAAAAGTGTAAACAACAACAACAACAACAAATACAAGGTGCTATGAATAGCATCTAATTTAATATAAATATAAATTTAATATAAATGGTTAATATAAATGGGTTTAATATAACTGAAAAAGTTAAATGAGGTAGAAAACAGAAAGATGACTAGGAATTAGCCAGGGGAAGATGGTGGAAGATTTTTTAATTTTTTTTTTTTTTTTACTTTTCTGACTTTCCAAATTTCTACAAAACAGAGGTATTACTTTACCAATCAGAAACTATGCATATGTGAGTTTTGATTCTCTCTCTCTGGCAGAGTATTTCCTATCAAAACAAACCTCCTAGAAAAGCAACTCTAAATGTTGAAATTAAAAAGAGAATAGGGGCACCTGGGTGGCTCAGTCTGTCAAGCGTCAGACTCTTGACTTTGGCTCAGGTCAAGATCTCATGGTTCATGAGTTTGAGCCCCACATCAGGCTCTACGTTGGCAGAGGGAAGTCTGCTTGGGATTCTGTATCCCTCTCTCTCTGCCCCTCCCTCGATTGTTCTCTCTCTGTCAAAACTAAGCAAAACTTAATTTTAAAAGAAAAAAAAAGAATAATCAGGGCAAGAAATACTTTAGCAACGAAGAAACCTGAGAAAAGGAAAATCCGCTGCAGTAAGAGAAATTCTCTACTACTTTTCCTTCTAAGGAATTTTCTGATATATAAGTGCTGCAGGCCAGAGTCCTAATGAAAAGCAGCAGATCAGAGCTTTTTTCTACTTCACAGTGCTCGGGAGACAAAAGTTAGTAGGATGTTGAAGAGAGCCAGAACTCAAGAGATGGGTAAAGGTGTTGGGAGGTTTTAAAGCACTTCTCAATAGTAACCGATAGAACAGGCAACTCAGTAAAGATATCGAAGATTTAAAGGTTGCTTTTAATAAATTTGATCTAATTAAAATAGATAAAAGATTACAAAACTTCTTTATACACACTTTTCAAGTACATGTGAAACATTTACCATATACTGGTAAATGATCATATGTTGAGTCATAATGCAAGTCTCAATGGTTTAAAGGGATGGAGATATATGAATATAATCCCAAACAGTAGTGGAATTTAGCTATGCATATGTATTCTGAAATATTTGGAAGCAGTGTGCCTGGGTGGCTCAATTGGTTAGGTGAGTGACTCTTGATTTTGGCTGTGGTTGTGAACCTAGGGTCGTGGGATCAAGGTCTGCCTCTCTCTCCCACTCCCCCACCTTCTTTTTCTCTAAAATTAAAACATACATATATTTTTTAAACTATATATATATCTATATCTATATATATATATCTATATATATATCTATATCTATATATATATCTATATCACAGTTACATAGTATGTATAACTATACACACACACACACACACACACGTATCTCACAGTAAAATCTTGGATTGCAAGTAATTTGTTCTGCGAGTATTCCACAAGACAAGCGAACATTTCTAATAAATGTTAATAAACAAGTGATGTCTTGCAATACGAGTAGCATGTGATGCCAAATGTCACATGATCACACCTGAGCCAATGGTTCTTCTCTCTCTCTCTCTCTCCCTGAGGGATTGTGGGTGACTGTCTCCTATGCTCAGATGCTGGGCCTCAGGCCGTGGTGTTTGACAGAAATCAGTGATATTTCAGAACGTTGGAAGGTGCCCACAACTGGCATTAGTGTATTTTTTGTCACTTGAAAGCACCTATGAACAGTCCTTTGCTTTTCCATACAAGAGTAAGCTTAGGAATGCTTTGCTTCATTCTAGGTCAAGCTGCCTGCAGACACAGACCCTTTCCTCTGCTGCTTTATTGCCAGGTACATTAAATACACTATATAGCAAGATTTTATTAATTCTGCACTGTAGTCAACATGCATGCGAGCATATACAATAGCCGCCATGCAGGAAAATATTGAAAAAGAAAGGTGGTAAGAAGGAGATGATTACTGTGGAAGTTAAGAAAGAAATCATCGATAAGTACGAACAAGGTATGTGAGTGGCCAAAATTGCAAGATTTTATAAGAAGTCTATGTCTTCATCTCATCTGCAGAGGAGGAGGAGAAAAAGGCAGGGGAATACCTCACTTCAAATGAGATTAGGGAGATATGTAATATGGGAAACGGTGCAAAATGTTGTAGAAAAGCACCATCCAAATAAGGCTATAATAATGCAAGCGATGAATCTGGTAAATAATAATGCAATGTCTCATTTCCATGACATCCTCAAAAGGAGGCAAAAGTAAGTGTCAGTGGATAGGTTTCTTGTTTAAAGTTGCACAAAAAGAAAAAGATTCTATTGAACCGATAGCAGTGATTCCATTAGTGAAGTCGTCCTACCAAATGACCCTCCTCTCTCTTGTCTCCCCCACACTGGTCGTGAAGGGTTTCAAACATAAGTGCAGGTTAATTTGTTTATTTTTCTCTATATTTTGTATTTTTTTATGATTTTGTATTATATTAGAGTATTGTAAATCATTTTTATATGAATATTTTTGGGTTGTGAAACGACTCATCTGAGTTTTCCATTATTTCTTATGGGGAAATTTACTTTGATATACAAGTGCTTTGGATTACAAGCATGTTTCTGGAACAAATTATGATGGCAAACCAAGGTTTTATTGTATATATATTTGGAAGCAGAGGGCATGCATAGGCAATGGTTGGGGAGGAGCAAGAACTTGGCAGCAAGCTGGGAGACTAGGAGCCAGGGACCTGGGAACCCCTGGGGCACCTGATGTGAGCACCATGGGGAGAAACCTGGCACCAGGGTTTCCAAGAACTTGAGCCCTAACTGCAAGCTCAGCATGTACTTAGGCAAGTGGGACTTTGCAGACCACCCTGGACAAAGTGATGATGTGGTGCTTATGGACCCTGACTACTTGAAGGACCAAAAAATGTTTGTGACCCTCACCGATGCCTTCTGCTATGACTGTGAGGACCTGGATATAATACCCCAGAATCTGCCCTGCTTTGTCACACTGTAGCCAGACCCAGAGGACACAAGGAAGGCTTGTGGGGAAGACTTTGAGATTCGAGCCTCTGTGCTAAGTCACTAGAAAAGGAAAAGCCACAGAAGGAACTTTGTGTGTCTGGTGATCCAAAAGATGCAATTTCCACCAAAGAAACCAGGCACTCAGATTTCAGTAGAAACCACACTTCACTTTATGTCTGACCTATCCTTGCGCCTGAGGCTTCCCTGGACGAAGAGCTATACAACCAAGGGGAGCCCCTCAACATCAACGTCCCTGTCACCAACTCCACCAAGACCGTCAAGAAGACCAAAGTCTCTGTGAAACAGCACGCCAACATCTGCCTCTCAGCACTGCCCAGTACAAGTGTCCTGTGGCTCAGATTGAGCAAGATGACCAGGTGTCACCCGGTTCCACCTTCGGAAGGTGTATATCACACTACTGCTCAGCAACAACTGGAAGAAGCGCGGTCTTGGCCTGGATGGGAAGCTCAAGCACAAGGACACCAAACTGGATTCCAGCACCATCGTGAAGGAGGGTGCCAAAGAGGAGGTGCTGGGAATCCTGGGGTTCTACAGGGTCAGGGTGAAGCTAGTGGTGTCTCGTGGTGGGGATGTCTCCATTGATGTGCCTTTTGTTCTTATGCACCCTAAGCCCCATGAGCACATCACCCTCCCTGGGCCCCAGACAGCCGCGCCTGAAGCTGATGCCCCTGTGGACACCAACCTCATTGAATTTGAAACCAACTATGCCACAGACGATGACATCGTGTTTGAGGACTTTGCCCAGCAGCCACGGAAGGGGATGAAAGACGAGGACCAGTTCTGCTAGAAGGGAGCTGCAAGGAGGAGGCAGCTGGTGCAGGGAGAAGGAGGGTCCCAGGCTCTCTGCCCTCCCTCCACTCAGCAGCTTCCTCAGCTATCCTTCTCCCCACCTCCCTCCCTTACCGGTTTCAGCCAGACACTCTCTGAACCCATTTTTTTGTTGAGAATGTGTATTACTTTTTTGACTCTGGCTATGTTTCCCCAACCCCACCATGGGTGGCAAGTCATGTTCAAATCTATATTTTTTTGGAGGGGGATGCTGAAAAGGGGAGTGACCGTAGGCAAAGTGGGGAGAAAGAACTCTCACATTCAACACCCCCCAACACCCCTGCCATCACTCTTCCTCCCTTTTCCTTCAACAGGAAAGGCTGAGGTGGGATGTGGGGGGAGAGGGTGAGGTCAGTTCTTTGTTTCTAAGCATAAAGAAGAAAATAAACCCTTTAATAGGAAAAAAATTATAAAATATTTGGAACAAGTAATACACTTCTAGATTACCTATGGTTCAAAGACATAATATTAATGGAAGTTAGAAAAGGGGAGAAGCCAAGATGGCGGAAGAGCATGGAAGCTTTTTGTGTGTCTAGTGTCCATGAAGTACAGCCAGACCAACACTAAACCATCCTACACACCTAGAAAACTTATTGGAAGATTAACACAACAGTCTGCACAACCTGAACCACAGAATTCAGCAGGTACACAACACTAAGAGCTGAACTTGGGGAGCAAGAAGCCCTGAAAGGTAGGGAACTGCCTTTGCGGGTGGAGAGAGGATGGAGACTGGGGACGGGAGGAGCATATGGGAAAAGCACCCTTGCCCAAAAGCAGCTGGAGAGAAAGTGGAAAATTCTAAACAGCTGCAGGGACTAAACTAAAAAGGGAGAAAGCAGAAAGAAGAGGGTTTAAATTCCATTAAGACTGTAAACAAGGGGAGCGCAAAGGCTGCAACTCCGCAGCTCCATACCTGGCGGTGCTCTGGTGGGAAAGGTGAATCCCCAGGAACAGAGTGGGGTCCAGGAGGTTCTCAGGCCACACAGGTAAAAGCGCTTCCACTGCTGGAAGGACATTTGGTAGAGACTGTTGAAGCCACCTGGTCCCAGCAGACCCCGGAAGGCAGCCACATTCGCTGGTGCTGGGGCAAGGTTGTTGAGGGTGAAGCCTGGTGCCAGATGTGTGTTGCGATTTTCCATGGTCCCTGAAATGCTGAGGCTACACTGTCGCGCGATTTTTTGGGGGGTGGGCTGGCATCTGGCCGCCATCTCAGGGCACTGGCAACAGCAGGGTCCAGCGGGCGTCCTGGGTGCAGCTGACATTCGGCCATTGCTCATTCGGCCATTGTTCGGTGAGACCCTCCTGCAGAGGGGCAGAGTGGGTCAAAGCCGCAGTCCTTCGGAAGTAAGGGGCTGGGGAAAACAGCTGCATCTGAGACAAAGCTCGGGAGAGAGGTACTGCCTGGGGTCTGGTCACGGAGAGTGAAAAAGCAGAGAGTGGAAGAGAGCTGAAGATGGAGGATCAGTGTGCAATTGCTGATCTGGAAGAACAGACTGGGTGGCTGAGTGGTGCCATTTTTCACCGCTCCCGCATATGTGCATGTGCACCGATGAGCACCACAGCAATCCACCCCAGTAGGCTACCAGCGCCATCTAGTGGAGAGCAGAGCTGTTACACCGAGCCCCGCCCAACTGGGCCAACTTCACTCTTCAAGAACACAAACCTCACCGCAGGCTTAATCTATGACTATAAACAGCTACATGGACTGACCTCTAGGGGAAAACGAAGCGATTTCAGTCCGACATCAATCTGTTAGCAGGTTCATCTATTCCATTTTTTTCTCTCTCTCTTTTTCCTTTTTCTCTTTTATAATTATTTTCTTTTTCTTGAATACAGAAAGAGAAAAAACTCATTTTTATTTTCAATTTTTATTAAAAATATCTGTCTTTAATTTTTATTACTATATTTTTTACGTTGTGTAAATTTTTTCAAATTCTACTTTATTTGAAAAAATACTTTATTTGATCTATTTCCATCATTTTATTTTAGTCTACTTCAGTGTACTCACTTTTTCAAATTTTCAAACAATTTCCTTTTTTCTTTCTTTTTCTTTTTTTTCTCTTTTTCATTTCTTTTCTTTTTCTTGAATGCAGAAAGAGAAAAACTTCATTTTTACTTTTTCTTTTAAAAATATTTTTATTGAATTTTTATTACTATATTTTTTGCTTTTATGTAAATTTTTTCAAATTCTATCTTACTCCCATCATTTTATTTCAGTCTACTACAGTGTATTCACTTTTTCAAATTTTCAAACGATTTCCTTTTTTTGTCTTTTCTTTATTCTTTTTTTATCTTTTTTCTCTTTTTCATTTCTTTTCTTTTTTTCTTAAATACAGAAAACAAAAAAAATCATATTTCTTTTTAATTTTTATTAAAAATATTTTTCTATAATTTTTTCTACTATGTTCTCTACTTTTGTGTATTTTAGTCTACTTTAGTGTATTCATTTTTTCAAAATCTCAAGCGATTTCCTTTTTTTTTCTCTCCCCTCCCTTTTTTTCTGTTCATTTGTTTCTCTAATCTGTCAAACCACTTTCTACACCCAGAGCAAAACACACCTAGGATCTAGCATCATCGATTCGATTTTTCTGTGTGTGTGTTTTTAATTTTTAGTTTTCCTGTTTTTAATTTTAATTTTTTTAATTTCAATTTTTCTAACTCATTAATTCCTTTTCTCCCTTCAAAATGACAGAAGATATTCACACCAAAAGAAAGAGGACGAAGAAACGACAGCCAGGGATTTAACCAACTCACAGACACAAGCAAGATGTCTGAACCAGAATTTAGAATCACGATAATAAGAATACTAGCTGGAGTCGAAAATAGATTAGAATCCCTTTCTGCAGAGATGAAAGAAGTAAAAAATAGCGAGAATGAAATTAAAAATGCTACAACTGAGCTACAATCACAGATGGATGCAGTGGCGGCAAGGATGGACCAGGCAGAACAGAGAATCAGCGACATAGAGGACACACTTATAGAGAATAATGAAGCAGAAAAAAAGAGGGAGATTAAGGCAAAAGAGCATGATTTAAGAATTAGAGAAATCAGTGACTCATTAAAAAGGAACAACATCAGAATCATAGGGGTCCCAGAGGAGGAAGAGAGAAATAGGGCTAGAAGGGTTATGTGAGCAAATCATAGGGGAAAACTTTCCTAACCTGGGGAAAGAGACAGACATCAAAATCCAGGAAGCACGAAGGACTCCCATTAGATTCAACAAAAACCGACCATCAACAAGGCATATCATAGTCAAATTGACAGATACTCAAGCAAGGAGAAAATCATGAAAGCAGCAAGGGAAAAAAAGTCCCTAACCTACAAGGGAAGAAAGATAAGGTTTGCAGCAGACCTATCCACAGAAACTTGGTTGGCCAGAAAGGAGTGGCGGGATCTATTCAATGTGCTGAATCAGAAAAATATTCAGCCAAGAATTCTTTATCCAGCAAGGCTGCCATTCAAAATAGAAGGAGAGATAAAAAGTTTCCCAGACAAACAAAAATTAAAGGAGTTTGTGACCACTAAAGAAATTTTAAGGGGAGAAAAAACTCTCTGAGGGGAGAAAAGAGGAAAATATATATACATATATATATATATATATATATATATATATATTTGTATGTGTATGTATATATGTGTATATATATGTATATATTTGTATATGTTTGTATATATGTGTATATATGTATATATTTGTATATGTATGTATATATGTATATATGTGTATATATATGTATATATATGTATCAAAAGCAACAAAATATTAGAAAGGACCAGAGAACACCACCAGAAACTCCACCTCTACAAGCATCAGAATGGCAATAAATTCATATCTTTCAGTACTCACTCTAAACATCAATGGACTCAATGCTCCAATCAAAAGACATAGGGTAACAGAATGGGTAAGAAAACAAGACCCATCTATATGCTGTTTACAAGAGGCCCACTTTAGACCTAAAGACACCTACAGATTGAAAATAAGGGGATAGAGAACCAGCTATCACGCTAATGGTCAACAAAAGAAAGCCAGAGTAGCCATACTTATATCAGACAATCCAGACTTTAAAATAAAGACTGTATCAAGAGATGCAGAAGGGCATTATATCATAATCAAGGGGTCTATAGACCAAGAAGACCTAACAACTGCAAACATTTATGCGCCAAATGTGGCGGTACCCAAATATATAAATCGGTTAATCACAAACATAAAGAAATCATCGATAGTAATACGATAATAGCAGGAGATTTCAACACCCCACTTACAGCAATGGACAGATCATATAATCAAAAAATCAATAAGGAAACAATGGCTTTGAATGACACACTGGACTAGATGGACTTAACAAATACATTCAGAACATTTCATCCTAAAGCAGCAGAATATACATTCTTCTCCAGTGCACATGGAACATTCTCTAGAATAGACCATATACTGGGACACAAATCAGCCCTAAGTAAATACAAAAAGATCGACATCATACTGTGCATATTTTCAGACCACAACGCTATGAAACTCAAAATCAACCACAAGAAAAAATTTGGAAAGGTAACAAACACTTGGAGACTGAAGAACATCCTACTAAAGAATGAATGGGCTAACCAAGCAGTTAAAGAAGAAATTAAAAAGTATATGGAAGTCAATGAAAATGATAACACCACAACCCAAAACCTCTGGGATACAGCAAAGCCGGTCATAAGAGGAAAGTATATAGAAATCCAGGCCTTCCTAAAGAAGGAAGAAAGATCCCAGATACACAACCTAACCTTACACCTTAAGGAGCTGGAAAAAGAACAGCAAATAAAACCCAAAACCAGCAGAAGACAGGAAATAATAAAGATTAGAGCAGAAATTAATGCTATAAAAACCAAAAAAACAGTGGAACAGATCAATGCAACCAGAAGCTTGTTATTTGAAAGAATCAACAAAATTGATAAACCACTAGCCAGTTTGATCAAAAAGAAAAAGGAAAGGACCCAAATAAGTAAAATCAAGAATGAAAGAGGAGAAATCACAACCAACACAACAGAAATAAGAATAATAACAAGAGAATATTATGAGCAATTATATGCCAATTAAATGAGCAATCTGGAAGAAATGGACAAATCCCTAGAAACACATACACTACCAAAACTGAAACAGGAAGAAATAGAAAATTTGAACAGACCCAGAACCAGTAAGGATATCAAATTAGTAATAAAAAATCTGCCGAAAAACCAAAAAGCCAGGGCTAGATGGCTTTCCAGGGGAATTCTACCAAACATTTAAGGAAGAGTTAACACCTATTCTCTTGAAGCTGTTCCAAAAAATATAAATGGAAGGAAAACTTCCAAACTCTTTCTATGAAGCCAGCATTACCCTGATTCCAAAACCAGACAGAGACCCCACTAAAAAGGAGAACTATAAACCAATTTCCCTGATGAATATGAATGCAAAAATCCTCAACAAGATATTAGCCAACCGGATCCAACAATACATTAAAAAAATTATTCACCACGACCAAGTGGGATTTATTCCTGGGATGCAGGGCTGGTTCAATATACGAATAACAATTAACATGATTCATCACATCAATAAAAGAAAGGACAAGAACCATACAATCCTCTCAATAGATGCAGAGAAAGCATTTGACAAAACAGCATCTTTTCTTGTAAAAAACCCTCAAGAAAGTAGGGATAGAAGGATCATACCTCAAGATGATAGAAGCCATATATGAGTGACCCAACGCTAATATCATCCTCAATGGGGAAAAACTGAGAGCTTTCCCCCTAAGGTCAGGAACAAGACAGGGATGTCCACTCTTGCCACTGTTATTTAACTTAGTATTGGAAGTCTTAGCCTCTGCAATCAGACAACACAAAGAAATAAAAGGCAACCGAATCGGCCAGGAGGAGGTCAAACTTTCACTCTTCGCAGATGACATGATACTCTATATGGAAAACCCAAAAGATTCCACCAAAAAACTGCTAGAATTGATCCATGAATTCAGCAAAGTTGCAGGATATAAAATCAATGCACAGAAATCAGTTGCATTCCTATACACCAACAATGAAGTGACAGAAAGAGAAATCAAGGAATCGATCCCATTTACAGTTGCACAAAAAACCGTAAAATACCTAGGAATAAATCTAACCAAAGAGGTGAAAAATCTATGCACTGAAAACTATAGAAAGCTTATGAAAGAAATGGAAAAAACACAAAGAAATGGAAAAAGAATCCATGCTCCTGGATAGGAAGAACAAATATTGTTAAAATGTTGATACTACCCAAAGCAAACTACATATTCAATGCAATCCCTATCAAAGTAACACCAGCATTCTTCACAGAGCTAGAACAAATAATCCTAAAATTTGTATGGAACCAGTTAAGACCCTGAATAGTCAAAGCAATCTTGAAAAAGAAAACCAAAGTAGGAGGCATCACAACCCCAGACTTCAAGCTATACTACAAAGCTGTAATCATCAAGACAGTATGGTACTGACACAAGAACAGACACTCAGATAAATGGAACAGAATAGAGAACCCAGAAATGGACCCACAAACGTATGGCCAACTCATCTTTGCAAAGCAGGAACGAATATTCAATGGAATAAAGACAGTCTCTTCAGCAAGTGGTGCTGGGAAAACTGGACAGCAACATGCAGAAGAATGAACCTGGACCACTTTCTTACACCATACATAAAAATAAACTCAAAACGATGAAAGACCTCAATGTAAGACAGGAAGCCATCAAAATCCTCGAGGTTAAAGCAGGCAAAAACCTCTTTGCCACAGCAACTTCTTACTTTGATCTTGGCCACAGCAACTTCTTACTTAACACATCTCTGGATGCAAGGGAAACAAAAGCAAAAATGAACTACTGGGAACTCATCAAAATAAAAAGCTTCTGCACAGCGAAGGAAACAGTTAGCAAAACTAAAAGGCAACTGACAGAATGGGAGAAGATATTTGCAAATGACGTGTCAGCTAAAGGGTTAGTATCCAAAATCTATAAAGAGCTTATCAAACTCAACACCCAAAAACCAAATAATCCAGTGAAGAAACAGGCAAAAGACATGAATAGACATTTCTCCAAGGAAGATATCCAGATTGGCCAACTGACACATGAAAAATGCTCATCATCACTCATGATCAGGGAAATACAAATGAAAACCACAATGAGATACCACCTTACACCTGTCAGAATGGCTAACATTAACAACTCAGGCAACAACAGATGTTGGCGAGGATGCAGAGAAAGAGGATCTCTTTTGCATTGTTGGTGGTCGTGCAAGCTGGTGCAGCCACTCTGGAAAACAGTATGGAGGTTTCTCAAAAAACTAAAAATAGAACTATCCTACAGACCCAGCAATTGCACTATTAGGCATTTATCCAAAGGATACAGGTGTGCTGTTTTGAAGGAACACATGCACCCCCATGTTTATAGCAGCACTATCAACAATAGCCGAACTATGGAAAGAGCCCAAATGTCCATCAATGGATCAATGGATAAAGAAAATGTGGTATATGTATACAATGGAGTATTACTTGGCAATCAAAAAGAATGAAATCTTGCCATTTGCAACTGCATGGATGGAACTGGAGGGTATGATGCTAAGTGAAATTAGTCAGAGAAAGACAAAAATCATATGACTTCATTCATATGAGGACTTTAAGCAACAAAACAGATGAACATAAGGGAAGGGAAACAAAAATAATGTAAAAACAGGGAGGGGAACAAAACAAAAGAGTCTCATAAATATGGAGAACAAACTTACGGTTGCTGGAGGGGTTGTGGGAGGGGGCATGGGCTAAATGGGTAAGGGGCATTAAGGAATCTACTGAAATTATTGCTTCACTATATAGTAACCAATTTGGATGTAAATTTTGAAAAATAAAAAATAAAGTTAAAAAAAGGAATTAGAAAATATTTAATTTGAAAATGAAATGCAACACACAAATCTTATAGAATAAAGTGAATTCAGTTTTCAAAGGGAAATTTAAAAACCTTAAAATGTGTGTTAAGAGGGAAAAGGCTGAAGACAAATGATATGTTTACTAAATATTTAAAAAACTAAACCTACATGAAAAGAAAGTGATAAAGTTAGGAGTAGAAATTAATAAAACAGAAAACAAACATGACTAAAGAGAAAATCAATAGACCAAAAATTAGATCTTTGAAAAGACTAATAAAATTGAGAAACCTTAAGACACAGAGAGAATAATTATTAGTAATAACAATTTTAATATGAAGAATAATAAAAAAGACATCACTAAAGAGGCTACAGAATCTAAAAATACCTTAGAAGCATACTTTGAGAAACTTTATGCCCAAAAAAAAGAAGAAAAAAAAGAAATGGACAAATTCCTAGAGAAAGAAGCTTAGCAAAAATGACATAATTAAAGACATAGATAACCTATAAGTCTTATTTCTGTTAGATTAATTGTACATGGTATTAAATCCTTTACTCCTCAAACACTCAGATCCATATTGGACTTACCGGTAAATATTTTAAAATCATATCAATCTTAAACAAACTCTTCCACAATATAGGAAAAGAGCTAACAACTTGTTTAATCTGGCCAACCCAATCTTAACACTAAACTTTGACAAATATGTTTCAAGAATATTAGTACAGGCTAATATTTCTCATGAAAATAGAGACAAAAACCCTAAATATATACTAGCCAATCAAATCCAGGTATTCCCCAAATGCACCAATTCTCAAAATGCAATGGTGACTTGAGATTCAAAAATCAATTGATGTTATCTCCAGATGTGATCCTGTCAGACAAACCCCAAATGATGAATATTCTAAAAGTAGGTGGTCTTTATTCTTCAAAATTGTCAATGCCACTAATGACAATGAAAATTTAGCAATCTGTTCTTGTATAAAGAGAGACAGTTGAGGGTGCCTGGTTGGCTCAGTTGGCTAAGCATCTGACTCTTGGTTTCAGCTCACATCATGATCTCTCAGTTTGTGGGATCAAGCCCTGTGTCTGGCTCCATGCTGACAGTGTGGAGCGTTCCCAGGATTCTCTGTCACTCCCTCTTTCTCTGTCCCTCCCCCACTCGCTCTCTCTCTCAAAATAAGCTTAAAAAAAAACAGAGAGAAAGAGAGACAATGATGGCTAAAGGAAACATGTGATCCTGGGCTGGACTCTGTAATAGAGAGGAAAATAAAAAAATCATGCTTCAAAACTTGGTTTAAAGAAAGAGCAGATTGGATAAACTGTGAAATTCTTCTACTGGGATTTATCTTTGTTTTCTTTCGTATATCTAAGCCTGAAACAACACTGTTTTTATTCAAATAGACTGCTTTACACTCTCCTATTAGAAACGATAGGGCCAATGCAATCACTCAGGAAGTCAATTAGGCATATTCCATGGTGTCAGTAAAAGGTATTTCGAGATCTCTTTTCCTATGATACCTATCATTTTCCTATGATACCTATAAAGGTATCATGTCCACAGCATTTTGAGGGTCTTGCTTAGTGATCTAGCCCTGGGATTGCTCACCCACCAGCCTATTTTGTAATTGTTGCCCCCCACCGATTTCCTCTATTATTGCTGGAAAGCAGAGCAGAAACAGTACTTTTATTCAAGCACAGTTTCATTCAACCATCTAGCCCTTGTAGAATAATGAAATCATCACAGTTTTGTAACTAATTCTCTGCTCCTCTCTTTGTTTTCCTGCCTCCTCTGACATATATCTCCCCAGTGCCCAGTTGGGTAACAACACCTATTCATCCCTAAATGTCAGCTATAGGAGAAACCATAAAACCAAAGCATTTGTGTATTATAATAGTACCCGAGGTAATTTCAGCTTCAGGCTGAATACAAATCTTTTCCTCACATCCTCTTGAATTGTATTCTTTATATCTGTGATCAAAACAGATTGGGAAGCTTAATTGACAGTAGAAATTCAAATGGATTGATGGATGTTAAAAAATTTTACGATGGGGGAGGAGGATAGGGAAAGTGTTTGATTAAATGAATATGGCTAAAAGATTATATTTATTCCCATCTAGGAAACTCCAAGAATTTCTATTGAACATAGCAATTGGCCATATAAACTTATTTCATCAATCTCCTGTTATGACAGGAAAGAAATAAAATGTTGTAAATCCAAAAGGACAAGAAGAACAGAGGAGATGTCAGTAGATGTAATATTTCAATAATTTTTGGAAACAAAGCAAATGGAAGAATGGTAGCTGACTCAGAATGGAGCAAGCTTACGTGCTAAAAGGCACACAGAGTGAGTACCAAAGAGGAGTCCCTTTTTAACCTGCAGAACCCTGTGGAGGCAAAGGACTTGGAGGCATCAGGTTACCTCGCTCAAGACAAGCAAGTACCTCCCCATCTTCTTCCAGCAGAAGACACTACGCTTGGAAAATCAAACCTTACACAAAGATCAAGGATAAGAAATGATAAAATTGTCGATGTACATAAACAAGCAATTATTTTCCTTGTAATTTATTTACAATACATGTTGGTTTAAATCAGTTTCACCACTTTTTTTTTCATTATCATTCCCTAAGAAACTTCTTCCACTTCTTTTTCCCTAATTGCTCATCCCCCAATGAGATTTTGACACCCATGATATATTGTATACCTGCTTATATATTGTATGCATATATGCACTTTAAACATAAAAACAAAAAATACAAAGTTTACTTTTTGCTCAATGCAGATTTTAGAATGACTACTTTTAAAAGTTAAAAGCTGAAATATTAAAAAGCTATTGTCATGTAACAGCTTCATGATTATTGCTCAGTAAATTTTAATGTAACTTATTTAGTTCTAAAATTGTAATCTATAAAATGAATATGCAAATTGGCAACATAATACACAGTTATAAGAGATTTTTAAACTATTCTTGTGTTTTTTTTTAGGTAATTTACAATTGACCCTTGAACAATGCAAGGGTTAAGAGTGTCGATTCCCTGCACTGTAAAAAATTGACATGTAACTTTTGATTCCCTTAAAATTAACTAATAGCCCACCATTGACCAGAAACTCTACCAACAACATAAACATTTGATTAACAGATATTTTGTATATGTATCATATGCTATATTCTTACAGTAAAGTAAGCTAGAGAAAGGAAAATGTTATTAAGATCATAAGGAAGAGAAAATACATGTATAGTATTGTACTATACTTGTCAAAAGAAAATTTGCGTGTAAGTGGACTCATGTAGTTCAAACCTATGTTGTTCAAGAGTTAGCTGTAATTTAAAAATTAAATTGCTTAAGGGGCGCTTGGGTAGCTCAGTTGGTTGAGTGTCTGACTTCGGTTCAGGTCATGATCGTACAGTTTGTGAGCTCGAGCCCCACCTCAAGCTCACTGCTGTCAGCGCAGAGCCCGCTTTGAATCCTCTGTCACCCCTCCCCTCTTGTGCTCTCTCAAAAATAAACATTTTTTAAATTAAATTACTTAAAAATTATATTAGTGGACTAAACTCTTAATTTTTGCTTGATATGGGTAAATAACTCTTAAATAGCTGCCAGATATTCATTTGGATATTGTCAACATTTTCTTTCTTTTCAGCACTTGATGTGACATTGAATAACTTGTAGAATTCAATATTAAAATATAAATTATTTTTATTTCATTCTCAAAGCTTAATTCACACATAAAAACGCTGAGGTCAAACATAAATAACATCTAATAAATATGCCTCCTCTTGCAATATGCATCAAGACAGACGAAGCAATCGAAGAAAAGAAGTCATCTGCTCATCATGGATTTAGCACTAATCTTGTAAACATTCTGTGTATCTTCCATAAACTTAATGTCAGTGGTGCTTGCAAGATACCCAAGAAACCCAATAAAAGAAGTTAAATTCTAAGGAATAATGTTCTATTGGTAAGGCTAACTTTTACAAGGCCACAGACAATTATAATATCTAAGAATTTTTCACCACCCCCCAACAATCAATTTTCATCCTCTTGAGGGCAATGTTACCCCTCTTGTGAATGCATAGTTTACAGCACAAACTATAACAGCAGTGTATTATGGAGTTTACATGAAAGCCATAGCAAAGAGATCTGGAAGGGGGATAAATGGAGTTATATGGGTACCAGTAGTAAGAAATACAAAGATAAAAAACAAAGCACACAAAACAAAAAAGAGAAGAAAGAAAAGAAAAACAATCCAGCTCTAATTTGAAAGTGACTGGTCCTGGAGAGAAGATGAGAAAGTAGGAAAGGGTAAAGTAGTGATGATGTTTTGTTGCCTTAAAACTTTGAGTTCTGTTTTTTTAAACAATATAAATAGATGTCCTTAATAAAATAAAGGAAATACTTTAATTAAATGTTAAATTAAACTGCCAAGATTATTTATTAGATCCTTGCTCTTGCTTTTAGATCTAGTTTATAAAAAGGTTTTTCTGATTACATTCAAAATATTACAAGTCTATTAAAGGAAAATAAGCATAACAGAATGGTTTGGGGGTGGATATGGGAATGCTAATAGCTAATCGCTAATGTACCCAGAGACTGAGATTCTTCTTATTAATAATAGTCTGCCTGCATTAAAAATGAGGGCTGTACAGATCAGACACATGAAAATGTGCTCAGCATCACCCATCATCAGGGAAATGCAAATCAAAACCACAATGAGATATCAACTCACACCTGTCAGAATGGCTAAAATCAACAACACAAGAAACAAAGGTGCTGGTGAGGAGGTGGAGAAAGGGGAACACTCTTGCACTGTCAGTGGGAATGCAAACTGGTGCAGCCGCTCTGGAAAACAGTATGGAGGCTCTTCAAAAAATTGAAAAGGGAAATACCCTATGATCCAGCAATTCCACTACTGGTTATAAATCTAAAGGAAGCAAAAACAGAATCGTGAAGAGACATTTCCCCCACGTTCTTTGCAGCATCATTCACAATAACCAACCTATGGAAACAACTGGTGTCCATCAACAGATAAGTGGATAAAGAAGTGGTGTGTGTGTGTGTGTGTGTGTGTGTGTGTGTGTGTGTGTAATGAAATATTAGCCACTAGAGAAAAGGAAATCCTGTCATTTGTGATAATGTGGATGAGACTTGCTGGCATTATGCTAAATGAAATAAGCCAAATAAAGACAAATATGGCATAATATCACTTATATGTGGAGTAGGAAAAAAAAATCAACCCCTTAGAGAGTAGAAAAATGCTTGCCAGGTGTTATTGAAAGGGAACAGGTGTACCTTATGGAATGCAAGGGCAGAAAGTATAGCTGAGCCTCATGACGGACAACATTTATACTCTGTAGGCATATTTCTTCAACTCCCCACTTCATTCTTCTTTGTCTCTGCAGAGAGGTATTTTCTGCCTCTCTTTGCATATGGCTTAAATAAGGTTCCAATTCCTGGAGTTCCAATTCCTAACCTTGGCACATAAAATCCCATTGACTCATGCCTCATGCTGGCCCATCAACCCTGCCCAAGAGGCAGACTCATGAGACCTACAGCAGGATTAGATTTTCCTGCTGACAAGGAAAATCTTTCCTGAGGCAAGGCTGGACAGATTTTCTCTAATAAAGCATAGGGACAAGAGAAAATAGAGGCAGAGAGAATGACCCACAATATTTTTTAGAAGAAATGGTATTTTACAAATATTAAAGAAATGCTGCTAAAAAGCTATATAATTTGCTCATTTGGTTTGTTTTCTCTCTCTTATGCCCAGTAGATGATAAACTCTATGAAAGCAGGACTTTTTTTCCTTGTCTTAGTCACTGTCCAATGCCTAGAACAGTGCCTTACGGTAAATTTTTGGTGAATGAGTGAACAAAAGGCTTTAAATAATGATAACAGTGATGATTATAATAAATGTGAACTGAAGAAAAGAGTGCATGCACAAGAGAGGCTATAATTTCTGAGATAAATTTCTTATAATTTTCAGTATTTTCCAGAATTCATTTTTTCCAGCCAACTATTTGTATCTTTTAACTAAAGTTCTTGAAATTAACAAACATTCATTTTTTGCTCTTTAAGTCTCAACATAATGTCTGGTGTATAACAGGTGCTCAGTGAATATGTATTGATCAGAATGGGTGAGTAGATACTGTTGCTCTTATGGCACTAAGAAAAGTGCTTTGCAAGCCATGAGATGCCACCCAAATATCAAATTGTTATTGTCAGCAGAGTGGACCTTTAGACTGAATGTTTACATGACCCTGAATTCATATTTGAAACCTAATCCCCAACGTGATGCTATTTGGAGGTGGGGATTTGGGTGGTGATGAGGTTGTAAGAGTGGAGCCCAATGAATGGGATGAGTGCCTTAAAAAGATAAAAAAGATTCTAGACAGTTCTTTTGCACCTTCTACCATATGAAACTGTAACATGAAACAGCCAGGAAGTGGGTCCTCACCAGATACCAAATCTGCCGGCACCTTGACCTTGGACTTCCAAGCCTCCATAACTGTGAGGAATAAATCTCTGTTGTTGATAAGCCACTCACTCCATGGCATTTTGTTTCAGCAGCCAGAACGGATTAAGACAAGAAAACTTGGTAATAGTGTTCAAGATGCATGGTATAGCTGTATGTCATGGAACCAACTAGGAAACTAATTCAAGAGTTTGGACAAGACCTATTTGACCTCAGTCAAATCTTGAGAAAAATATGTAAATATCTATCGTAAGATGTCCCAGAAGCCAACAGTAAATTGAAAGACGGTCATTCAGTTTGACAATAGTTCTTGTAGGCCCATTGTATTTGTAACCCATGTTGCAAAGAGTGACATTAATGAAGAATAGCACTTAAGTAATTAAATATAGTCCTTTTAGACTACCCCGGAAATAATTTTAGTAGGAAAGGAAAAGAAAAGAGCATGGTAGCCTGAGGTGCAAGGCACACTTCTACTTCCTCCACTTGAAAGTTTTGATCTTTGATTCTCCGGGTGAAATAATTCAATTTGTAATTTTACTTTCCTCACACACTGACTGACAAAGTACACTCTGAAGGGCCTGTGAAATAGATGGGGTCATTAGCCTTAACTCTAATAAGAAATTATAGTATTTTTCCTGTAATGATAAGTTGGCATGTGAATGCTTAGCATATGAAAAAGCCTTCAGATAGTCAGCAGCCTCCACTGTTCATTATCTTATGTGTGGGGTTATTTTCTTGGCAGAAAACACCATTTGGCTGTGAATCCGTCATCATTAAGAGAGGAATAAAGATTTTTAAAAGAATACATATTCTCCTTCTGGAAAAATTATAATTGCTCCATTTTAACATTCCACGTCCTGGCTCTAATTTCCTTCAACACCCTTCTGTTCCTTTACAAGTAAAGGCTTTCTCTCCTGGTCAGTCTACACATTTAAGCTCACCAGCAACTTTCTGCATTATACAGATACAGAGCATTTTATTGAAAAATGTATTCCATGTCACCAGCCAACACTTTAGAAGGCCTGCAGTTGCTGAAACAGTTCGGCTGGCGGATTTCACAGCATGCTTTGTTTCTCAGCAGCATGTGTCCAGATACTGTTTAGAGAGCACTCATATTCATGCCAGAGGCGTACCTGAGCGTAATTGCACACATTCAATTCCTAGCTCTGGAACAATCACCTGATCGTCTTACATAGAAGACTATTTCTACTTCTACTTCTCAAAGCCAACTGGACACTGTGGTTCTATTGATCAGACCAGAAATCTCTCCCTCTGGGTTTCAGGGTTCAGAACACTTTTTCTGTAAAGGGACAGACTCATTTCTCTGCCCTTCTCGTAGCCCATATTACTTAACAACCCTACTTCGGCTGGTCCTTTTGGCTTCTGACTTTCTAGGTTGTGACTGCTAGCATTTGCCGTTTGCTCCAAATACCATGACCATGGGAAAAACATATTTCATTTTAGGGCCTCATAGAACCAACTAGAGAAAGAAGTGTACATAAATGGTGTATTATTACCATATATTTTTTTCTCCTATTTATCTTATCAGATACTCAAGGGTGAAACTCCTACCACCCCCAAAGTGACTTCAATGGTGGTCTATTGTTTTCCTTCTTAGCCTGAAATTTCAATCTTTAAAATCTCAAAATGGTACAAGAAAAAGACAACAGACTGTGAATCTGAGACCTGTACTCTGGTTCTGACTTACTCTGGTCTTGGGTAAGTTACTACCATGCATGTTAAAACATGTTACTTTGGAGCAGTTGTCTCCTGCTTTACTTCAAAGAGTCTTTAGACCTGCTCAGATAATCATTTCCCACTACATGGTGAAAATATAAGTTGTTTGAGGAGTATTTGTTTTAGCTGTTTTCCATATTTGGGATATAATTCATATTTTTTAAAGTTTTCCACTGTTTTGAAAAAGTTTGAAAAATACTTAGTTTCAAAAGAAGAAAGAATTTCAATGAAGTCATGTGATTTGCTCAAGATCACATAGTTGTTGCAGAATCAAGAGCGAAACGTAAGTCTCCACATTCTCAATCCCCACAGTTTTCTTTTTCC
This sequence comes from Neofelis nebulosa, assembly GCF_028018385.1. NCBI lineage: Eukaryota > Metazoa > Chordata > Mammalia > Carnivora > Felidae > Neofelis > Neofelis nebulosa. The sequence continues at coordinate 33,590,233 of NC_080782.1, read as the reverse complement.
ATTGCACTACTTTGCTGTGCTTCACCTTAGCATAATATCCCTATTAGCCAATCTCAAGCTATATTGTGAACCTCTCTGGAAGCATAATCATCATTAGATGGAAAGAGCACACTTGTCATTGCTATTTTAAATCTTCCCGGATTAAATTTGTATTTGCTTTTGCTGGTTGACGGAGATGCTTTTTCTATCATAAACATTTCTATAATAAACTGTATCCAGCAATCTCACTAAATTCATTTATTAATTTTAATGTGTCTGTAGATTCTTTGGGATTTTTCTACCTACACAAGTAATACCAGAGGATCTCCAGTACAGTATTGAGAAGCGGTGATAGCAGGCATCCTTCTCTCTTTTCTGAACAAAGGAAGAAACTCTGCAATATTTTTCCATCAACTATGATGTTAGCTACAAGTTTTTTGTAGACACCTTTGTCAGAATAAGAAATTTATTTTCTGTTTCTAATTTGATGAAAGTTTTAATCAAGCATAATTGTTGAGGTTTTTTTAACTTTGAATTGTAGTGTAGTTGACATATAAGATGTTAATTTCAGATGTACAACATAGCAGTTCAACAATTACACGCATGAAATCCTCATCACGATAAGTTTAGTTATCATCTGTCACCATACAAAGTCGTTAAGTTTTAATAAATTCTTTTCTTCATTTATCAAATGGTTATAAGATTCTCGGGTTCTGTTTTGTTTACTTTACTCTGTCTCACACCATTTATAAAAATACAGTATAACTACAGAGGATTAAAAGACTACTCACAAAATCTAAAACTGCAAGAGTGACGAAAATTTAGGAATGTATCTGTGACTTCAGATTTCTTAAACCAAATAATTTCTGTAGCAAAAGAAAAATTATCCAAAACAAAAGCTATGAGGACAGAATCACCAAATTAGATTACCTTAAAATTAAGATTTTTTTCTCTTCCAACACACGATCAATAAAACTAACACATACGTGACAAACTGAGAAGAGATCCTTAACATTTTTTAAATCATCAGTATATAGGAAATCAAGCAACAAAAGAAAAGAAGCACAATAGAAAAATAATCAGGGGAATATTAATTGTTAATTCACAGATAGGAAACCAGAAGGTGCAGTGAGAACACAGGGATGCTGAAATTCACTATTGAAATTCACTGCTTAACCAACCACAAGACATCACATTACACATGTCAGATGTAACATCAAATGCTAGGTAGACCCTGCTAGTGAGAAACCCTCCTAAGCTGCTGCTAAGAGTGTAAATGTGTAGAGTTTTTCCAAAGAGCAACCTGGGTGCTTTTAGGAATTTTCTCACTAATTCACAATGAAAATTACCTTGTGCTTATAGTTGAAGGGAGTCAAAGTGAACAAAAGTAGGCGCTGAGAGAATGGATAAGTAAAATGTGGTTGATACAATGAATGTCAAAGTGAACAAAAGTAGGCACTGAGAGAGTGTATAAGAAAAATGTGGTTGATATAATGAATGTCTATGCTCCAACAGATTTACCTTGAATAAGGCTCAGAAGCATAATGGTGAATGAAGAAAGTAAGAAACCAAATAAAACATTTAGCAAAGCACCATTTCTGTAAATTACAAAAATATACGTGGAAAAATGAGACTGTATTTTTGAAGGATACACATATATCTAAATAATCCTATGTAAGAACAGGCATCAAATACATTAACACATGTAACTAATCTAGGAAAAGAAATGAAACAAGATCCTTGGGAGAAAATAGTGAAATAAATAAAAGAAGATCTTGCACAGACCAGTAATGATATGGCTCTATAAACTGTGGAATGTGATCTATTCTGTGCATTTGAATCTTTAAAAAATATGTGATGTCACTTACAAAATTATAAAGTTATATATGTACACATATTCCTGTGCATGTGTATACTTACAAAGAGAGAGGCACACACACATATACATATAATATGACTGGAGTATTTACTCCAATACTTGGAGTAAATACTGGTTATTAAAAATGATTTTGTCTGGTTATTAAAAATGATTTTAATTTTCCTCTTCACATTTTTCCATATTTTCTAAATCTTCCTCAATAAATATTCTATAATCAGAAAAAAATAAGAATCAATACATATTTTAATTAACTGGACACATTCCTAAAGGGAAGACAATTTTAAGCAATGTATTCTAAAGGGGTTTTCAAAAGTGGAGTCAGAGATTTTTTTTCTGTTACAATATCCCTTGAGTGGGAAAATCATTGAAAATTCAGGACCCTGTGTAATATCTCACACAGAGTTTCAGTATTACTGCTGAAGTAATCATTTGCAAAGTCCAGAGTTTCCACAGTGTGTTTATTTTAACAACACGTTGGATCTCTGGGTTAGGACCTTATGTTAGCTAGCAATAGGAGGGAGGAAGCTTGTTTGGATTATCATATAAACCCTTTTTGTTTTGAGAAAGTCCCTATTATTTTTTCAACCATTTGCAAATAAGCTCTCTGGACACCACAGACTCTATTTACAGGTGAGTGATATAATGATTTCATTTGTAATCTTAATATTTCAGAGTTATGGATCATGTTTCCAACAAATGTACCCTTTCATGCGTGAAAATACATAACTCAGATTATAGCCACTTATTTGCCTTTCTACTTAGTTTAAATCTCAAAAGAACTAAAAGACCATGTCTCTTAAAGAACTTCCAGAGAACTACCTTGTTGAGATCAAGTTTTTTCTATGAGTTACACTAGAGTTAAAAGTAAAGCAAACATACCCTTTAGTCAAAAGATGAGTCATACTCCTGGACACCCCAGCCTATCCTAGCAATGGTACATATCATTTTTTGAGCCCCTGGGGAATGCACAGAAGAACAAAATATGAAATAAAGAGATTCAAGAAATTTACAAGGAGATGGAAAGGAAGAACCTGCAGCTGGGGACAAACTAGAACATCCTTTGAACTGTCGGGTAAGATATGCTGAACCGCCTTACAGATAGATCGTTCATGTGAGGCGTGTACATCAGAAGGTGACAGGTCAGAATAAGATGGACTTCACTCTACACTAGAATTCTCTAAATGCTCACAAAGCTGTCTTCAATGGTTCAGTGGGATCACTGACTTTTAGAGTACAAGGGAGGTGGCAATTATAAGAAACTAGAGAATTGGTACTCTCCCACCATGGCACCACAGAAGATTTTTTCTATTTTCCTCTATTCACTGAACATTCTTTTGTTCCATGTCTCTATGAAAATGGTATGGTAATGGGTAAAATGCCCACATATAATTTTAGATGTTTCAAAATGCCCAGAGATGTTGGAAATTCATAAATAAGGAAACATTTGATATTTTATGCTGGGTCATGGTAATAACAAAATTAGAGAAATAATTATCTTTATTTGAATGAAAATTAATCCTTTTAACATGAAACAGTTTTTCCTCATAACAATAAAATGTTATCAAATGAGAAGATACCAGTTAGTTCTTTTATTAGCATCTCCTCAAATCAGATGCTTTGATGTTACCGTCTTAATTTATAGCATTTTCCAAATTGCCTCAGAACAGTTATACCCAGAGAAGAGATCAGAATAATTTTATAAGGATTCTGTTCTTGCGATTTTTGATATTAGTTGGAATAAGGTCCATCTTTGCTTTTCAAGCTTTTGGAAGTTGAAACAAATACTTTCTGCTGAGAACTGAGAACTGGTAGTCTCTTTTAATTCAACTTCCCCCAATCATCTACATGTTAATTCAACAAAATGCTTTAAAATTTTGTTTTCTCTGCAATTGAAGGAACTATTTTGGAAGAAAACCATTTCTACAAAATGTATGAGAGAAGTAAATAAATAAGCAACAACAATAAAACCCTCTTCTGTTTAGGCTTCCTTGTTGATCCAGTTCCTATATGAGAAGATCCCAGTTTGGCTATGAGAGGGTAGAGTGGTGGTCAGTCTAGTGGTTGGTTAACAGGGAAACCTCACATTCTTTAGGAGTCTAAGCTCTCAAGGATCCTGAAGCCAGTGAAAAAATACCCAATCTGGAGTTTGGGTCTGATGTTTAAGACTCATTCTATTCTGTCTAATCATAAGCTAAATTCTGTCTGGACACTCTTTGTCCCAATGTCCTATGGTTCCGGGCTGCCCAGGAAAAATAAGAAAGATAGGTTTCTAATCAGGGAACCAAAATCAGCAGGCAAGTGTAGCAACCTTTAATTTTTGCAATTCAAATAGCCTAGGGAAGTAGTAGCTTATAGATAAGTAGCAGCTTATCTATGAGTTACATTTAAAAAGCTTGGATGAAAAGCATAGGAAGAATGTTCAGTTTCTGTCTACCTTCCCCAGACAGTGATAATGTATTCTGTTCTTTGTGTCTCACTCAATGCTGAGCAGTACACAATGGATACTCAAATGTATGTCAATTCCATTTTAAATTGAAGGACATTCTGTCACGTGTCAATAGTTTTGGTTGCTTTTATGGTAGCTTTTTTCTCTGAGCTTGTAGGGGAGTTCAAAAATCTCACTGGTTTATTAAGAAGTGCTCTAATATTTGAGCATATTGAAGAAATAATTATTACATCTGATCCTAAACTCTTAGTTTGAATGAAGATTTACAAAATGATGAACCCATTTTTTTTTGGCCGAAGTATCCTCTTATCACAACTAAGAAATGTAAGATATTAAAATACATTAAAAAATACATTAAAAATACATTAAAAATACATAAAAAATACATTAAAATATAATCAGAAACTTACCCTCTGAAACATTTGAGGTGGCCATATTTCAGTAGGGCAATTTGGCAATACTTATTAATATTTTAAATTTCACATGATTTGACTAAGTCACCTACTGCTAGGAACACACCCATTGGTCCCATGCATATACTACAAAAGTATATATACTAAGATACAATATGAAGGTGTTTATGGCAGTGTAGGTGTAAACTAAATGCCTAAAATTAGGATAATAGTTAAATCCAATGTAATACACCCATATTGGTATAAAACTATGCAACCGTTAAAAAGATGAAGTAGATATGCATCTATCAATATAGAAAGATAGTCAAAGTGTATTATGAAGTGAAAACAGCAAAGTACAGAGTAATATACATCACATGTCCTATTTATGTGCATATATTTAAAGAACATGCATATGTATACGTGTAAGGTAATGTACAGAAGAATTTTCCTTCCATTGGATACCTATAAAAAGATAAAACAGTGATTATGTGTGGGGACTGATTCTGGCAACAGGTAAAAGAGAAATCTGGCCTTGTATTTTTCTTTCTTGCCTGTTTAAAAATTTCAAATATAAGCATGTGTTGTTTTTATTTTTTGAAAGTCAGCAGAAATTTTCTGGTTGATTATATTGTAAACCATCTTAATTTTCTTCTTCATACATTTTGATACAATTTAATTTTTTTTAATATTTCTTTATATCAGAGACAGACAGAGAGAGAGAGAGAGAGAGAGAGAATGAGTGGGGGAGGAGCAGAGAGTGGGAGACACAGAATCTGAAGCAGGCTTCAGGCTCCGAGCTGTCAGCATAGAGCCCGACATGGGGCTTGAACTCGCAAACTGAGAGATCATGACCTGAGCTGAAGTCAGACGCTCAACCGACTGAGCCACCCAGGTGCCCCACATTTTGATACAATTCAGAACTTAATAAATGTTATCAGATAAATAAGAGGTGGACTAACCAAATAAATTACAAGTGCTTTAAAAGAAATCCGAATCTCAAAAGGTGTAATTTTTTATTTCAGTGAACTGTTATAACAAACTAGAGGTAAAGCAGTTATGCTACAAACCATCACTCGTGAAAACAATGGAAGACAATTAGACAAGCTCATTTCTAAAATCTATGAAATATCCTTAATTTGACAGAAAATTTAAGAACAGTTATTACAAAATGGCTGTAATTATGGACTCACATTATTATATTCCTATTTCATAAAAACCAATTTCTAAACTGTTTCCCAGACTCCATTCAAAAATATTTACTCATTATATGCTATGCTTGCTCTCATTCTTCTTAATGCTGAAATGAATAAAACAGACAAAAGAGATCAACCACCATGCTGTTTGCATTCTAAGGAAGAAGGAAAGGGGCACCTGGGTGGCTCAGTTGGTTAAGCAGCCAAGTGTTGATTTTGCCTCAGGTCATGATCTCACAGTTCATGAGTTCGAGCCCTACATCGGGCACTGACAGAACTGAGCCTGCTTGGGATTCTCTCTCCCTCTCTTTCAGCCCCTCCTCTGTTCACTCACCCTCTTTTTCTCTCAAAATAAATAAGTAAACATTTTAAAAAAGAAGAAGGAAAAGGGGAAGAGGAGATATTTATTTAAACTTCAGTAATTTATGTATCAGGAGGGGATGTATAACAAAGAAAAACAAAGCAGTGAAGGAGGGTAAGAAACACTGGTGGAAAATTGCAATTTCAAATAAAATGTTCAGAGATCTGGTTTTATTTGTAGGATGAAAAGTAAAAGTAAAGTCATATTTTTAATTTTTTTTTAATATGAATAGCCTTATATAATATCAAAACATATTTTTGGTCTTCACATGATCCTCGCTTCTACTTAAGAGCCCCTAATTTTGAAAAATGCATAAACAATAGCTATAATTAAATTTGTTGCACTCTTAAATGTTATTACTAACTTGAAAAGCTAATTTTTATTGAGTGATGATTCCATGCCAAGGATTGTCCTAAGCATTTTACATAAATTTTCTTACTGAATTCTAGCAAAAACCTTATGAACAAGGGAGAGTATTATTGCTATTTTACAGATAACGAAACTGAGACACAGAGAAATTAGATGAATGCCATTTTACCTCTTTAAATGAAAGTTACAGCAGCATTTTCTATATATACTTAATCATGTTGCATGTTTTGTGAGAGATACTAAGATCAACATAGCTAGGGGCGCCTGGGTGATTCAGTCAGTTGGACGTCCAACTTCAGCTCAGGTCATGATCTCCCAGTTCACGGGTTCGAGCCCCGCATCAGGCTCTGTGCCAAGAGCTCAGAGCCCGGAGCCTGCTTGGGATTCTGTGTCTCCCTCTCTCTGCCCCTCCCTCACTCGTGCTCTCTCTCTCTCTCAAAAATAAATAAACTTTTTTTTTTTCAAAAGAAAAAAAGATCAAAATAACAACACTGGGAGCAGAAGTGATTTTGCAAATTCCTTTCAACAGCTCACAGATCGTCAAGGCTCCACAGCACACAGAGGGGAACCACTGGTCAAAGTTTTCTCTGGCATTCAGTTACATCTGGAAAAACCCTCTTGTGGCCTGGGTGGTAGAGTTCAAAGCAACTAGATGTTCCAGTTACACAATCATTAATGTGATTAGAAGTTCAGTGAAAGGGTGCACCTCATCCAAGAATGAGGAGTCTTCGGCTCTTAGTTGCCATGTAGTCTCAACATTATTGTACCTCCTTAAGCCCCAGTTCATTATCCAGAAAATGAGGGGGTTTAACCTGGAGATTTCAAAGATCCATTTCAGCTCTAACTTCTGTGACTCCATAGGTAGAGACAGTTAAACATTGAACTCTCTTTAGCAGGTTTCTAGGATACCAAGAAATTAGAGCTTCCAGAAAAATGCTCCAAACTCCTCCACCAGTCCAGAAAAGCATGAAAACTTGCCACGTAATTGAGGGTACTGCCCACACAAAATTCCATTTGGGAATGAAGTGTAATACAAATGTATATACTGCAACACTTTGTCTTATAGCCTTTCACTAACAGCTCAGAGAAACTTACTAGTACTGGGAGTTGCAACTATGGGAATATCCACTCTAAAAATAGAAGTAGGATCTTAAAAAAGAAAGTAGGATTGAAGTCATGAGCATGGGAATTTATAGGTGTAAACTTGCGCTAAGGGGGGCGGGGAGGCGCAAATAATTTCTAAGATCATAGCTGAGTCTGTAACTGAGAGTGACTTGTAAAGTTTTACCCCCAACAACTGTTTGATATGTATTTTATCATTCCCCTTCAGGGCTTAGAGGTTTCAAGGCATGGCCAGACACTCTATCTTGTATTTCATCCTCCTGAGTGCTCTGATTGACAAGTGCCAACCCTGTTTCTGTGATCATTACCCATGGAGTCAGTGGTCCAGCTGCTCAAAAACCTGCAATTCTGGAACCCAGAGCAGACAGAGGTGGGTGCGAGCTATGAAGATTGACTTTGTGCCATGGGAAACCTCACAGACAGACTTAGCAATATCAAAAGTGCCACACCAAGCAATGAGGAAGAAAAAAGCATATCTCAAAGTAAGAAATCATGGGATTCGATTTGGATGGAATTTGAGGTCTTTTCCACATACGGTTGAAAGGAAGTCTACATTTGTTCTCTCCATAAAATCAAGGAGCTTTGAAGAAATTTAATTAAGAATGTGTGCAATATTTTCTGTTGACTATTTAACTTGCTAAGAATCTCTACTCAAGCCTTTTTTCAATCAGTGTATAGCTCCACTTGCCTACAGTTAGTGAGTTAATTATAGAGAATTTTCTACTCATTAAACTGAGTCTAACAGGACCTCAATTGAGAAGCGCTATTAGCTATTAGCTTGATTGTCAGCAAGTAGAAGAAGGCAGGAAAACCGTGTTTAATTGAAAACATTTAATAATTCAGTGTTCTCACCGATTCAGACTACTTAGCCCCCACAGTTTCTTTAAAACTGTTCAATGCTTCTGTTCCATGAAGATGCTCACATGACTAGGGAAGAAAGGTATATATTTAATGTGCTTTAATCATTATAGGTTTTTAGAGACCTATTTTACAAAACTATTTTTACATGCGCAGTGTGAGTCTCATTAAAATCACCAACTGACTCCCCCAATAAACCATCCATTAAGTAGGTTAAAGCTTTAATAGTCCTTCACTCAAGAGTCCCTCAGTAGCTCTCCACTGGCTACCAAATAAAGCACAACAATACACCCAGCTCTTCTCCACCAGCACCACCAGGGCCCATCCACTAACTCGTCCATGGATGCTTCCTGTTCTTCCACCTGTAATCTTGGCATGTGCCTTTCCCCCCCGCATTCCCTGCCCTTTGATGCCTGGAGGCGTCACATGAATTTTTCAAGATTTATCTCTCCTATTATTTTTCTCTTTGGGTCTTTGGCCTCATAGCACTCTGACTCTATCTCAATCATTATACTTATTACACTGTGTTGTCATAATGTAAGGAATTTGCAGCAACTTTCTTCTTTCTTTTCTTTCCTATCCAGTCCCTTCAGAGACTTCCATGAGGGCCAGCTTCATGGATGTGTTTCCTATGCAGTCACACAGGACCACACTTAGAAGGGCTCCATGCTTGGCTTAATGCGCTGCCGTCGCTGTCTCAAAATTCCTAATAATGTTTTAACAAGAGGCCCCTCATTTTCATTTTGCACTGGGCCCCAAAAATTATGTATCCAGTCCTGAATGCCGTTAAGTGGTAAGAACTGCACGGATGCCAACCTGCCTGACTTTACAAAACAATTTCTTTCCTTTTATTCATCGTGGTCAATGCTCAGTGGTATTTTTCTTATGGGGATGGAACCACAGTGAATATACTCATTCTAAGCAGATCTTTTCTCACTATTACAGAAAAATCGTAGTTGATCAGTACTATCTGGATAACTTTTGTGACCAGCTTTGCACTAAGCTGGAGACTAGAGAATGTAACCTGCAACGTTGTCCCATCAACTGCCTCCTGGGAGATTATGGACCATGGTCAGCCTGTGACCCTTGTGTCGAAAAACAGGTAGGTGAGCCATGGGCATCTTCAGGAAATCTGAATCACAATAAAAGATTTGGATGACCTGACAGGATCAACAATCACAGAAATGCTCAATTTCCTCAGTTTCTGAAAATACACCATTCCAGCTTCCATTGAGGGAAAATTCCATTTAGCAATCTTTCAAAGGAAATTCTGCCCCCAGTATTGATATTGTTCTTATTGAGCTCTGGATTCCACTGCCTGTTCCCTCTGAGAGCTCAGAAAGCAAAAGCAGGTGCTAGAAAATGGGGATTTCAGTCCAAAATTTAAAATCAGACAAATGAGGGACATTAGATACACCCACGTGGCTCCATCAGTTAAGCATCTGACTCTTGATTTCAGTTCAGGTCATGATCCCAGGGTCATGGGATCAAGCCCCAAGTCAGGCTCTATGCTGAGCATGGAGACTGGAGCCTACTTAAGATTCTCTCTCTCTCTCTCTCTCTCTCTCTCTTTCCCTGTCTTGCACATGAATTCTCTCTCTCTCTCTTAAAAAAAATGAGAGACATTAATCAAAAGACTGACTCCTGGCCCTGCTTCTAATTTCCCTCTCCCCATGGGAAAGTCCCTCAATTTGTTTATTGTTTCCAGCTGCAGTATTTACTCACTTCAGCTCATTCCTGTAAGGGCATTGGCCCACAGAAACCCCAATCAGAGTGGGTGCTCAGCAGTCACACATTTGGGAAGAAAAAGGAACTCATTTGTGGAGCACCCACTGTCTGAGGGAAACTGTTCTAGGCCCTTATATCACCTTGTTCACACATGAGAGTGTGCTTTCCTACCCATTTTACAGATGAGGAAGTTAGAGCTCATCAGGAAATAAGTAATTTTCCCAAGAATATGCCTCTGATGAGTAGAGGCACTATATTTTGAAGCTGAATTTTTCTGACTTCAAAGTCAGTACTTTTTGATCTTGTCATGTGTCTATCCTTCCCTGACTCCCTGTTCTATTACTCACCATTTAAAATCCTTTAAAATGTGGAGAATATGTCAACCTTGTTTTCCATGTTGACTTCCTTATGCAAAAAACAAAAACAAAGACAAAAACCCCAAATCCCTTCACATTGATCACTTCACACTACCTTTGAGATATAAAGATGCTATTGTTACTCCCTGGAAGATTTACTGCATGTGAGACACTCAGTAAATATCTGTGCATTTGATTTTGATATAATTTATTCCCATATGGTTTCAGAGTTAGAAGTCTTAGAAATCTTTGGTCCTGCTTTCCCATTTTACAGTTTGGAAAACTGAGGCCCAGAGAGGTGATGACTTTCCTAAGGGCATGCAATAATGGAACTGGAAAATTCATTACTTAATTTAGGAAACATCACTAGAGGAAGAATATATATAGGCTTTGACCCTGACTCAGAGTTCCTCACCTTTCTCTCCTTTCCTTTCAGTTTAGGGTTAGATCCATCTTGCGCCCCAGTCAGTTTGGAGGACAACCGTGTACTGAGCCCCTGGTGACTTTCCAACCATGCATTCCATCTAAGCTCTGCAAAATTGAAGAGGTTGACTGCAAGAATAAATTCCGCTGTGACAGTGGTAATGTACTATAAAAAAGGTTCAGTCTCCACTAAAAATGACTTGACTAAATAGTCATTCCAATTGACTACCAGTAAAAGCCATGATAGAGAAGTCTAACCATATTTTAAGTATGGCAAGACAGGGGAGTTATGGTACCAATTGCCAAGCTATTCATGTATGAAATTATAGCTTTCAAGTTATAATCACTTTGACCATGTACATGATCCATTTACTCTTCAAGTACTGATGCCCAGGTCCCTACACTGTGATAAAGCAGGATGAAGAGAGGAGGAGGAAAAGGAAGAGAAAGTAGATACTTGTAAAACTCAGCTATTAATAAGCACAAATCCATAATCAGAATAAGCAGCTGAAAAGAATTACAGATATAAAAGATCTTCAATATAGTTTATTAAGATAAGAATATTAAGATATATCAGGGGGATGACTACAGATGATGTGACAGATTTTCTTGGGTGGTCCATTGAAAGGCTCCAAAGGTAATTCCAAAAGGAAGATTGAAAATGATTTAAATGGTGGCAACACTCCCATCAAGTCCATTACTCATTCAGATATTTCAGTTTCATTAGATTAGATTTCAAATCTTGAATATATTACTTAATCATATGTATCCTCAATAATTAACAGCTCTTCAACACCACCATTTTGAACACTTTAAATCTGATTTCTGTGAACTTTTTCAGTTAAGGTCCAGACAGTAAATATTTTAAGCTTTTTGGCCATACATTTTTTGTTGCAACTACTCAACTCTGACATTGTAGCATAAAGCTGCCATAGACCATATATAAACAAATGGTCATGGCTGTGTTCCAATCAAATTTTATTTACAAAAACAGGCAGCAGGTGAGTTTTAGCCCATCAGCCATAGTTCACTCACCTCTTACCTAAATAGTCAATTTGACATAAAAATTGGAATTCAGATGAATAAAACCCATATAATTTTTGTGTACTCTGGTACACAATGACAAGTAAAGTATTTATAACTTAAATAGCAGATTTCAATTCCATACGAAATTGACCCAGACCTTAGATCTAACATTTTCCTCCTCTTGCTCCTTGCTTACTGCCTTCAGCTTTGCTGGCCTCTTCAAAAGTTGGACAAGAATGCTGGCATCAGGATTTTTCTTCTGTGCCATCCCCCGCCCCCCGACACCCGCCAAAACCTGGGATATGAGGATGGCACATGGGTAGGAAGACACACTTCACGGCTACATGCATAAGGTCATGTCACTAGTTGACAAAAGAGGGACTATGGAAAAAATCTTGATGGCAATGACTGAGCAGAATACGGACTTAGGTATTAAATCCAGAATATTAAGATAAAGATTTAGAACTGAGGTGCAACTATTAGAAGCTTGAAGGGTAGTTTTGGAACAAATTACCGGAAAGAACTCCTTTCTTCCATGGATGTTAAATCTATGAAATTTACTACAAAAGGGCTTTGTTTAGGTCAAAATATTCACAAGTTTGAGAAGGCTTTAGATACATCCATGAGCCACCTATTCATAATAAGTGATTTCAGGAAAGCTAGTGGGGTAAGGACAGGTGATCAACAGTACACCCACAGCAAATGATAAAAATGGACTATTAACATGCATGTGCCATGTTTGGTAAGCTGCTCCTACCCTGAGCTCTCTTAGTAACCCCTGAGCTGCTGTCCAGATGCCTTCACCAGGAATCCCTAGATCTTCCCATGATCCAGCCACTAAGTGGCTAATCCCTGGCACAGATGTGGTTGGCATCCATTTTGATTGGGTGGTACCATGGCCTATTGGTTGTTAAATATTCCACCGAAGATTATATACTACTTTGCTCTTCTAAAACCATATGCTAATGCCACTCTCAAAGAGAATAAAAGATTAGATGGACCATTATTTGACTCAATAGGATGTTTGGCCTTCAATTAACAAAGAACTGTTTATTCTAAAGAGAGTTTCCCCATAAGAGGCTCCTAAAAACTGAGAACAAACTGAGGGTTTATGGGGGGAGGGAGGGAGGAGTGGGTGGGCGATGGATACTGAGGAGGGCACCTGTTGGGATGAGCACTGGGTGTTGTATGGAAACCAGTTTGACAATAGATTTCATAATAAAAAAATGAAAATAAAAAAGAATAGCCAAATTAAAAAAATAATAAAAAATAAAAAATACTTTTAATAAAAAAATAAACATTTAAATAAAAATAAATTAATTAAAAAAAATAGAGTTTCCCTCTTCCCTTTCTTCTCTCATGATTGCTGTTCAGAGTTCTCCAAGACTAAATATATGATTTCAATGCATACATGGATCTTTGAGAATTACCCATGAGGCTAATAATCCCCAGGCACTATGCCAACTCCTCTGTCAAAATCCTAATTTTAAGCATAAACACTAGAGAGTTTATAGCTCATTATGCATATAACATACCACTGCAGTAACACAAATCAGTTCAAGTAAATAGGAAAAATATGTACGGTTTCTAAATGATGCACAGCTCTAGGTGCAAGTTTATATACGCATGCATTGGCTAAAGCACGCTGACTTCTGCAAATCCTGCACTATATCAAACTGCCCTTCGCCGTTCCCATTCCTTTCCTGGTATGAGATATATTTATGGCTCACAGTATCTCTCCCATTGTGCTTCCTATCCCATTGAGTCTCTGTGGCCTGGAACCATTCTCAGCTGTGTACTATCAGATCTATATCGCTCACACCACCCACCCCTAAATATCGCTCAAAAGATGTCCTCTTGCTTTCATCCCTACCCTTGCTAATAGCTCCTCTTCAGTATCCTCAGAAGAACCAAATGGCTAGGTTTTCTTATATTCAAACAGATCTAGTACCCTACTCACAAAGCTAGGCTAATGAGAACTATATCCTGCAGGTATATCCCTACCTCTACCTGATAAAATGGGATTTCCTTCTCCTTTTACTGTAACCAAATCGAAAATTAGCTTTTGCTCAATTTCACTCAATTACAAGTGCGAAGCTCAAAACTTTTTAAAAATGTAATATTTGGGTTTTGTTTCCTTTGGACAAAGCATCTATATTTCAAACTAAATTATACATTCTGTTCTGCCCTGAAAAAAGCAAACAAACAAAACACCAGAGATGTGCTATTTTAAAAACAGAGTATCTTTCGGGTTATATCTTGGGATTCACAGAAATTCAATTTTCTCAAAGTATTCAGTCTTGTGTGACTATGGTGCTCATAACAATAATTGTTTCTAATCATAGTCCAGATACAATGTAAAATGTTGAATAATCAAAGAACGAGACTTAATTACTTTCATTTTTCTCTACCTTCTTAGTGAAGATTATTTACCGACAGAGTTGAAACTAAGTGCTTTCTGGGTAACTCTCTAGTAATAAAAAAATTAAATTCAACAGAATATCCAATTTCCCCAAAGCATTTCAGTTAGTCAAAATAGTCATGCATAGCTGCAGGAAGATGCTCATCACAACTTAAAGTAATTAACCGGATCATCTTGAGTAAAACATTTAATTTAATCTTGTTATCAGTGAGACCTGTACATAATTGTACAGACGCCAGAATCCCCGATTCTATGCCAAAGGCTACGGGACAGGAGAGGGGCTGTCATTGTACATAAGGCATTTCAATTTCTGTAATATATACATATACATGGAGTCCAAGGATCCTTATGATATTCGGCAAATTTTAAAAGGAAGATAACTATCTAAGTACATGGGGTTTGTACTATTTTGTAAATTCACTCACTTAATCTGCTACCTAACACTGTAGTACCTAGGCATTTAACTTATTCAAAAACTGAGATATAATAAATTTTATGTTCTTGAACATAAGATTTTAAAAAAATCACGCAGCATGACTCTAATGCGTCTGGCTTCTCTCACTCAACGTAAAAATGTAGAGATACAGTGATATTATCGTGTGTATATATTAAATTATAGGGTTTTTTAAAAATAAAAACAGTGACCTTGATTTTGTTCTGAATCAAAACAGAAGTCTGAACTTACTGTTGATTTTCTCCTACAGAACATGATCTCTACAGCAAGTTCACTGTAATGAGAATGGGATCCAGCACTACCTCCCTTATTTAAGACAATTAGCCCAATGGTGACTAAGTAATTCTAGGGTGACCCTGTAACCCTAAAAAAAAATAAGGGAAAATAGCAGCTTAGCATCTATTTCCATATTTCCTAAATCTATATCAAAAATAATGAAAACTATCCCTCACAACTCTCCCTTGAAACTTAAAGCACTCACTCATTTAAGATCAATGGATATTTTCTCAAATAATCGTTTGTTGTTAATGTTGTTTGCTTTTCCTGACTAGGCCGCTGCATTGCCAACAGGTTACAGTGCAATGGAGAAAATGACTGTGGAGACAATTCGGATGAAAGGGATTGTGGAAGAGTAAAATCACGGTGCCCACACAAGCAACCCATCCCCAGCGTACAGTTGATGGGCACTGGGTATGTAATGTCTTTTTATCATTTAAGGGAGTAAAGTCATCTCTGAATGAATGCTCTGGAAGTAGCAATGAAAACAATGAGAAACGAGAAACATGATTGTCCACCTTCTTCATCAACCTCTCATGACTCCTACCAGCCCTGTCTCCAATGCTTGGCTTCTGGCTCAGGCAGTATGTGGACATGGTCCTCACTCCCAGGGAGCAAAAGAATTTAACATTTTCACAATTAGTCTGTACCAGGCAATGCCACAGGCTCTTCATCAACATTGTTTCCATTCTCATATATCCTTCAGACAGGTCTGGAGTGAATCAGGCAAACTGGTAGGATGCCAGCCATTCTGGAAAATACTAAGGTAGATTCCTGGGGCTAGGTCTTGAATGGGTGAGTAACCAATCAGAAATGCACAGTTTCCTCATCTGTATGTTGGATGACTACAAGCTGATTTGAAGTTCTGTCTAAGAAGTACTAATTAGATGGGACACCTGGGTGGCTCAGTCAAGCGTCCAACTTCGGCTCAGGTCATGATCTCACATGTGAGTTCAAGACCCAAATCACATGTGAGTTCAAGACCCAAATCAGGCTCTGTGCTAACAGCTCAGAGTCTGGAGCCTGCTTCAGATTCTGTGTCTCATTCTCTCTCTGCCCCTCCCCTACTTGTGCTCTGTCTCTCTCTGTCTCTCAAAAATAAATAAAACAAAAGAAAAAAAAAAAGAAGAAGTCCTAATTAGAGTTGATTTAAGTGAGAGTGTGTCAATACCATCTTATCGATGTGCAGAAATGGTTTTCTTCTTTTCCTATCCTTGGAAGAAAACCTTAGCCAAAAACTCCCACTGATAATGGAGAAAGAGGGTATCAGAAAAGTATGCTTGTGACTGTCTTGAAATTCAAAACACTCAGGAAGGAAAACCAGTCCGCAAGCATGAGAGGCAAGCCCCGAGTCAATAATGGGAGACAAAGTCAGAAGGAAAAGAGTGAGGCAAACATAAAAAAAGAAAGGTGATTTATAAACACAAACAAACAAACAAACAAACAAACAATGGTAAGAAAAGAGGGTAAGAGGTGAACCGAACATGGCTAAGGCACCCAAACTTCCTCTCACATGAACTATGTGATGCACTGATAGGTCAGGACAGTTTAAAGGTGGAATCAAACCTGCATAGTCACCTGTCCTACTCGCTCACCTTACAAACTAGGAAACTGAGACTCAGGAAGGTGAGATAAAATGCCCAAGTCTACCAGCTAGTAAATGCTGACACAAGAACTAAAATCCAGATTTCAAAACCCAGGTTATTCCCACCCTTACATTCTGATTTAGGACGATATCCACCTTAGAAATGAGAACATACTGGAAGAAATGTCAGTAGACCGGGCAAACCTCCTTCCAGTCTTTGAAGAGTACTCAGCAATTCTAACATTCCTATTTTAGGTCATGAGGACATTGGAGGCTTGGCAAGGAATTCTAAATCCATTGGACCGAGCCAATGTCTCAGAATACTTTGGGAAATATAAGACAATGAAAACAGAACTAAACCTTAGTTGGAAGTATAAGGAAAATCAGTAAAGATAATCTCCTGTACTCTCTTTTTCCCATCAATTTTGGGCCAGAAAGCAAATAGATTGCTATAGGCTTTTATTGCTTTGTATTAGACTCTTAAGTCTTCAGTTATGCAGCCAGACTTGTATAATATGAAACCTGGAGGCACCAAAGACAAACAGCAGTAGTTGCAAATACAACCTTATTTGAGTAGAATGAAAACCAGAAGCCAAATTCAAGGATAGAAGTAAAATGGGGAGCAACTACTAGCCTGGAAGTAAAGGGATCCAGGTTCTAGAACTAGTTCTGCATTAACTCATTACATTGTAACGAACTTATTGAATGTTTCTGGGTTGTTGTGTGCATTGGATGACTACAAACTGGTTTGAGCTTCTGTCCTTAGAATTCCTAATTAGAGTTAATTTCAGTGAGAGTGTTTCAATAGCATTTTCTTATCAATGTATAAAAATGGTTTCCTTCTTTTCCTTTCCCTGGAAGAAAGCCTCAGCCAAAAACTCCCACTGATAATCACATTTTTTAATGTTCTGATTGATGAGGGGTGACATTACAAATTCACCTCTTGCTCAGTTGGTCTAGACTCTAGAGTTACAGATGGGAGGACCACATGCTATGTGTACTTTGGCAAAAGGACCATGCGGCCCTCTGCCAACCAGAGCTGTTGTCCCAAGGTTTCTCAGAAATGAGCAAAACCTGCTGCTCGGGGACAGCCAGTCCTCTCCTCGCCTCTCCAGGGACTGAGAATTTTGAGAGCTGCTTACTGGAATCTCTTTCCAATCTGCTGGCCTTAGAATCTCTGCCCCCTCTCTAACACATTCCCACCCCAAAACAGTAGCCTCCTAGGTAGCCATACCTCTTCTTTTTATGTTTGTTTGTTTGTTTGTTTGTTTATTTGAGAGAGACAGACAGACAGAGTGTGAGTGGGGGAGGGACAGAGAGAGAGGAGGACACAGAATTCAAGCTCTGAGCTGTCAACACAGAGCCTGATGTGGGGCTCAAACCCATGAACCACAAGATCATGACCTGAACCAAAGTTGAACGCTTAACTTACTGAGCCACCCAGGCACCCCAGCCATACTTCTTTTGAAGTAGCATCTCCCCAAGAAAGAATTTAACAAGACATATCAACATTCCTACATTGCCAGCAGCAGTCACCAGGTATTAAACCTGAAGCAAGAATCAGGCAATAACAGCATACTATTTGTTTTTTCTTAGCCTCTGTCTAGGTACAAATGCATACACACACACACACACACACACACACACACAGGTACACACATGCATATTTACATTATGTGTGTATATATAATTTTTAATTAAATTTTAAAAGTTACAAAATATGACACATAACGCCAAACTAGATAAAAACACTTTAAAAACTTAAAATATGAAAGAATATGGTGTATTTGAAACACCAAAATATTTAAAGCCAAGTCAAATACCGCAGAAGGAGGAGAATGAATGAAAGTGAAAATTGCTACATAGTTGAATTAACTCCTAAAAGATTCCTCAGGATGGCCCTCATAGAACCACCTTCATCAAACTATCTTTGGGCTCTCTGCTGCCTTTATAGATTCCTCATGACCTGGAGCCATTTTTCTCAAGCCCTTTCTTGTTTGTGACAAATTCTTAAGTACATTGTATGAAACAGTATAAGGTCTGATA
Source organism: Neofelis nebulosa (assembly GCF_028018385.1). NCBI lineage: Eukaryota > Metazoa > Chordata > Mammalia > Carnivora > Felidae > Neofelis > Neofelis nebulosa. The sequence goes on along the minus strand of NC_080782.1, from coordinate 33,571,315 downwards.
CCATCTGCCTAAAGATAGTGTCAAATCCCACAGGTTAATGGCTTGGTCCCACAAGACCACCCCCCTCAGATGCTAATCATAAGTTCTAATTGTCACCTATGATTCTGACACCTAGGAGGTTTTCGGGACTCCCTCCTCTTTGATTAATTTGCTAGAATGGCTCATGGAACTCAGTAAAACAATTTACTTACTATTGTTAAAAAACAAAATTCAACTGAGTAAGTGAAGATCTAATTGGCTTCATTCAATGATTCATGAATCAGACAGCATCCCATCCAGCAGATAGAAAGGAGCTCTGAGGAGCTATACAAAATGGAAGACTTTTATGGGCAGAAGGAGATGGAGCAAGGAAGTTTTTGCAAAGAGTGGATCATTTCAGGCAAGGTCACTTTCCTATGAGGGAAGGCAGGGGTCAATCAGGCAGATTAGTTCACTAGTGCTGACCAGGTAATTCCACATTGCTGGTTTAAGGCCACATTCCTAGGAAGGTAATTGAGAACTGCAATAAGATTAGGCATTCAGTCTTGGTTTGCTGACATGAAGCTTAGCCCAAGTGACTCCATTTTGTTGTTTCTTTTTTTTTTTAACACTGTTTACAAGTTTATGATAAAAATGATATGAAAAACAACACAGATGAACCTCCAGTTGGAAGAGATGAGTAAGGCAAGGTATATGGGAAGAGGCATGGAGCTTCCATGCCCCCACCAGAGAGGCCACTCTCACAGCACTTCCATGTGTACCAACTGAGAAGCAATCTGAACCCCATACTTGTGAGATTTTTATGTAGGCATGATCCATCATTGACTCCATTTCCAGCCCCTCTCCCCTCTCAAGAGGTGGGAGATAAGGCTGGATATTCCAAGCTTCTAAAATGGCTTGGTCTTTCTGGTGACCAGCCCCTACTCAGGAGCCTACCAAAAGTCACCTCATTACAACAAAGACACTCTTATCATCCAGGAAATTCTAGGGGATTTAGGAGCCCTGTGTCAGAAACTAGGATCAAAGACCAAATATTAGGGGGTGCCTGGGTGGCTCAGTTGGTTAAGCGTCCAACTTTGGCTCAAGTCATGATCTCACGGTCTGTGAGTTCAAGCCCTGCACCGGCTCTGTGCTGACAGCCCAGAGCCCGGGGCCTGCTTCAGATTCTGCATCTCTCTCTCTCTCTCTGTCCTTCCTCTGCTTGCACTCTGTCTCTCTCTCAAAAATAAACATTTAAAAAAAAACCCAAAAACCAAATATTAGAACAAAAGATGCTCTCAGTGCTCTTATCACTTAGGAAGCCCCAGGAGCTAGGGGCACAGATCATTACATATATTTTTCTATTATCTCATCATATGTAATCCAGCATTATCAAACTTTTTGACACAAAACTTATTTTCACAGAATACACATTAATATCTATAAGAATTTATAAATATATTAGCATCTTCTTTTGGTAGTTCTATTTAATTTTTTTTTAACTCAAGTTAATTAACATACAGTGTGGCATTGGTTTCAGGAGTAGAACCCAGTGATGCATCTTTTACATATGACACCCAGTGCTCATCCCAACAGGTGCCCTAATTAATGCCCATCACCCATTCCCCCTGCCCCATAAACCCTCAGTTTATTCTCTGTATTTAAGAGTCTCTTCCAGTTTGCCTCCTCTGTTTTTATCTTATTTTTCCTTCCCTTCTTCTATGTTCATCTGTTTTGTTTCTTAAATTCCACGTATGAGTGAAATAATACATTTGTCTTTCTCTGACTGACTTATATTGATTAGCATAATACACTCTAGTTCCATCCACATTGTTGCAAATGGCAGGATTTCATTCTTTTTGATCGCCAACTAACACTCCATTGTATATATATATATATATATATATATATATATATATATATATACCACATCTGCTTTATCCATTCATCAGTCGATGGACATTTCGGCTCTTTCCATAATTTGGCCATTGTTGATAGTGCTGCTAGAAATATTAGAGTTCATGTGCCCCTTTGAATCAGCATTTTTGTATCCTTTGGGTAAACACCTAGTAGTGCAATTGCTGGGTTGTAGGGAAGTTCTATTTTTAGTGTTTTGAGGACACTCCATACTGTTTTCCACAGTGCCTACATGCATTTGTATTCTCACTAACAGTGCAAAAGGGTTCTCCTTTCTCCCCATCCTCACCAACATCTGTTGTTTCCTCAGTTGTTAATTTTAGCCACTCTGACAGGTGTGAAGTGTTATCTCATTGTGGTTTTGATTTGTATTTCTCTGATAATAAGTGATGTTGAGCATCTTTTCATGTGTCTGTTAACCATCTGGATGTCTTCTTTGGCAAAGTGTCTATTCATGTCTTCTACCCATTTCTTCACCAAATTATTTGCTTTTTTAATGTTGAGTTTGAAAAGTTCTTTATAGATTTTGGATACTAACACTTTATCTGATATATCATTTGCAAATATCTTCTCCCATTCTGTCGGTTGCCTTTAGTTTTATTGATTGTTTCCTTCACTGTGCAGAACTTTTTTATCTTGATGAGGTCTGAATAGTTAATTTTTGTTTTTAGGAAATCCAGTGGCATCTTAGAGAAGTTTTTCATCTACCACAAAACAATTTCTTAAATTTCTATAATTTACTAAATACTTGATTTGTGCTAATATCCTTGAGTTCCCTCATTTGTAAAATAGGGGAAATAATTATATCTATATCTATATCTACATCACATGATTACCACAACTATTAAATAAATATAATAGTGACATTAAATATAGATCAAATAGTGCATGACATGTCTACTATATACATACAGATATACATGCATACATATAATAAATATATATGTATATTTACATATACTATATATATTTACATATACTATATATATGTATATATATGTAAGTATACATATATAGTAAATACATGTGTAAAATATACATATAGTAAATACATACATGGGAATAAATAAATGTAAGCATTTGTTGAATAAATTTTAAATATTATTACAGGTATTAAAAAACAATATTACAATTTTATTAAAATATTGTCATTAATGTTTAATTACTAGCTCTCTGTAAGAATTCCTTTACTGTATCATACTGAAGGAAGTGAACTGAGAATGGCATTAATTATGTAATAATTTATTTTATAATCTGCTTCCAAAGTTTGCACCGGTTTTATAAGTCATAAAATAAAATAAACCTATTTTTTTTTTTTCATGCTAAAAGCCCAGAATAATTAAGTGAGTGGAATAGGGAGGAATCTAACTGAGCCAGAGAGGCTGAGTTTTGGCTTCCAGCAATTTCTGGATGCCTCACCATAAATGAAAAAAAAAAAAAAAAGGCTGGGGGGGGGGCTTTTCTTCAAGTCATTTGTCATGAGTCAAAAATGTCTAAGAAAGGAATTTCTTTCATATAAGCACAGTAAATTTTAAAGATTGCTCTACATGTATTGAATTCTTGAAAATTACTTTGTTTCCAGGTTTCATTTTCTAGCAGGAGAGCCCAGAGGAGAAGTCCTTGATAACTCTTTCACTGGAGGAATATGTAAAGCTGTCAAAAGCAGTAGAGCAAGTAATCCATACCGTGTTCCAGCCAATTTGGAAAATGTCAACTTTGAGGTATGACAGCCTATCATGGCGGCACCCCAGTGCCGATGGTGATGATAAGCAAAATTTCCAATGAAAAATTACTGATGAATGAAGGGACAGAATACAAAGGTAATGAACATTTTAAATCACCTATTCCGGTTGATGTTTAATCCTTCCACAAGTCAGTGAGGTCAGTGTTATTATCATCAATTTACGGATGAGAAAACTAATGTAACTAATTTGCCCATAGGCAAACAGCCGGTAAGTAGTGGATTAGAGATTCAAGCCCAGGCTTCCCAAACTGCAGAGTCCATGCTTTCTCCAGTAAACATTTAGATGTACCATATGCCACACAGATAAATGGTTTGCTTTATTCAGAATTTCCTCCCACCAAAGCTACTTCTCTCAGGTAACCACAACACTCAGACATGTAAGAGTGCCTGTCTTCTTAAAATATCAAGATGAAGCTAAGTGTAACAGGGGTAGTTCGTATCTTTCTTCCTATTTTACTAGTTGATTTGTTTTTCTGTTTTCCTAAGTGTAATGAGTGATATGCTACATACTCGCAGAATCTAGCCCAGTGCCTTATACATAGGCCCTCTACATTTGTTGAACTAAACAGTCTATTTCTTAAAAAAAGAAAAAAGTGTAGGGGTGCCTGGGTGGTTCAGTTGGTTAAGTGTCCGACTCTTGGTTTTGGCTCAGGTAATGATCTCATGGCTTCATGAGTTCCAGACCCACATTGGACTCTGTGCTGGCAGTGTGCAGCCTGCTTAGGATTCTCTCTCTCTCTCTCTCTCTCTCTCTCTCTGCCCCTCCCCTACTTGTGTTCTCTCTGTCTCTCTCAAAATAAATAAATAAATAAATAAACTTTTAAAAAAGGAGAAAAATTTTTTCAATTCATTTATTTTGAGAGAGAGAGCGAGCATGCACATGCGTGTGAGAGCAGAAGTGGGGGGAGAGAGAGAGGGAGATTGGGAGTCTCAAGCAGGCTCCACACTGTCAGTACAGAATCCGATCAGGGGCTTGATCTCACAAACCATTAGATTATGACCTGAGCCGAAATCAACAGCCAGATGCTTAACCAACTGAACCATCCAGGTAACCCATCAATAACCTATTTCTTTTAATTTATAATAAGAGCAGAGGAAAGATGTGATTTTAATGGTAACATCCATGCATACAAATTTGACATGTTTGAGAGAATTTCAGGGAGTCTAATGATTTCTGAGACTACTTTATGGATAGTGTGATTTCAGCAAAAGTCATTCAATTCTTCCTTTAGAAAACCTTTTACATATAACAAATACCAGTAGTTTTCCAATTCGATCAGCTTAATTTAAAGCCATCTAATATATATTAGTGGGCATAGGAAATGTCCTTGGGGACTAACTGCCAAATTCAAATACCTTTTGGGAGACTGACCCCAAAAAGTCCAATCTCTGCCTGCAGATAGAAGTGACATGGGTAACAAGTGACATGTGACCAGGTAAAGAAACTCCCCATTATCTCCCCACAGATCCAGAAGATGCTAATTCCAGGGGGTCCACCACCACCAAGGGAGGTGGAAAAGGTCTTGCTGGTATGATAAATAGGAAGTCACACTAGATACTGTTCCAAAGAAATAGTAATTTGGTCAATAATAACATTACTCTTAAGATGTATTGTATTGAGGGATGCTTGGGTGGCTCAGTCGGTTAAGCATCTGACTCTTGGATTTGGCTCAGGTCATGATCTCACAGTTTTGTGAGTTCAGAGGTACAGGCTCTGTACCTCTGTCCCTCTCCTCTCTGCACCTACCCTACTTGCGCTGTCTCTATCTCTCCTCAAAATAAATAAACTTTAAAAAAAATGTATTGTACTGAATAGGCTTTAGAGACAGAGCTAAAACCCAACTACCATTTAAACTACCATTTAAAAGGTATCACCTGTGAGGTTCTTTTAAGCTCTTCCAGCTTAAAAGAGCCAATCCTTAAATTGTTGGGAACTTCGGAAGCCACTTGGTAAACATAGCCATGACTGAATATTAGATATATAATCTTACAATTAAATAAAAATATTAAAAACATAGGTGATAATTACCCAAAATTTATCAATTCTCCATTATTTTGTTACATTTTACCATCGATGCTCTTGAGGTTACTTACATCTATTGAATCTATGTTACAAAAATGCTATATAATAATTTGCTGCTGTGCATCTCTTTCTGAGTTTGAGTTAAGGGGCATCACACAGGCAGCTGGGATCAACTATGATAGGAAAACAAAAGGCAAGTGCTGTAGTAAATCACAGGTTTTCCCCTTGCCAGAGAGCTGGTTTTTAAACATTCACCAGCAGACCACTGGATCCACCCACATAACTTGGTAACCCAAGTCTGGATGGCTAGTTACATCGGGTAATACAGCCTGAAAATCCTCATCCAGAATAAAATAGACTCATTTCATTGTCAGTGTAGATCTAAAACTTGTCGAACTTCAAGAAGCTGCCTGAGTTGATCTCTAACTATATGTTGTTGAGTCTTAGGTACTATTCAACTGCTGACGAAGGCCATTGGTGATATTTCTTCAAACAAAAGTTTGGGAATAACCAGAGTCAAGGTCACAAGAGAGTGGTGGACTTTTCACTGGTCCCTGTATTACTTCGTTCATGCTGTTAGCAGATAGCTGTGCAAATGTAAGCTGTATCTTATTGAGAACAACAGAGGAGGAGAAATTCAGCAGGCATCTGACTTCCCTTCTCCCATAGTATTGGAGTTCATGAAGACAGGTGAAACAACAGGTCGGCTGGTACACAAAGAGGCTCGTGAAAGGAAGGGAAGGGAAAGCTTTGGCTAGGAAGTCAGAATAGAAGTCCATAGGAAGAATTCTTCCCCTCAGGATCTCCCAGCTGCCAAGTGCAGAGCTCTGTCACCATAACATCGCTGCATCAGTCCGCAGAGTTGCACCACTTACTCAGGAATCCTACTCTCTTTTTCTAGGCGGTGCTGTGTGCTAAGCATTTGCTGTCAACAGCAAACTGCAGAGTATGGTTACCGCTAGACTTTGATTCTTAACAATACACTGGCCTACCTAGACAGGCCCCTTGCTGCATCCCAAAGCCTAAAAATTTTCATAGCTCTGCAGTCCCTCAAATCCTCCCTAAATCCCATGTGAAATTCACAACTTCAGGTTCTGTCTCTGACCCTCATAGCACAGGAAGTCAGTTGCCACTGGTCTCCATTCCTCCAGTCCCTCTTATCTCCTTCTGCTCCTCCTTACAAACCCATCTCCTTTCTTCAAACACAAACCTAAGTGTCAACACACATAAATTCCTAGGTCATCAGCCCACTGGATCCACAGTGAGGATGGATGGGCTCAGCGATGTATGTAATTATATGTAAATGAGGGGGTACCTGGGTGGCTCAGTCGGTTAAGCATTCGACTTCAGCTCAGGTCACGACCTCACGGTTTGTGAGTTTGAGCCCCGCATCAGGCTTTCTGCTATCAGCACAGAGCTTTCGATCCTCTGTCTCCCTCTCTCTCTGCCCCTCCTTCACTTGTTCTCTCTCTCTCTCTTTCTCTCAAAAATAAATAAATAAACTTTAAAAAATATCTTTAAAAAATAATAATGTGTAAATGAAGATTAAAACCTTGTTGCCAGAGTTTGGTTAACATCTCTTCCTGGGAAAATCTATCCTTTCAAAAGTTGCCTTGGCTTTGCAAGTTCCCTTTCATGGAAGAGCATCCCCATCCTCTCTCCCTCTCTCCCCCTGTCACCCCCACATCTACTTGGTCAACAATTTCTGTGAACTTCCTAAATATCTTTCAAATGCCCTACTTTCTTTCCACCCAACCGCCACCCCATGGACCTGGCCATTATCCTGTCTCACTTGACTTCCTCTAACAGTTTTTTACAACTGTTCTCCTTGCCTCCACTTAAGTTAACTATAGTTAACCTGATCTCTGCAAAAACACAGATGTCACAGTAACACTCCCAATTTTTCATTCATTCCATTAATAGTTTTAAAGAACCTATTATATGCAAAATCTTGCCTTTACAAGTCAATTCAATTTCAATTCAATTCAATTCAATTCAATTCATTACAATTGAACTGTAATTTCAGTTCAATTACAATTCAATTCAATTTCTCAGGGCATTCAAGGCCCAGTCCCAGGTTTCCAGTTCAGTCTAATTTTTCAGCCCTGCTCACCCATGGGTAGATTTTCTCTGAGCTGCTGCCCAGGATATCTGAGCCCCCTTCCTTACATGCAAATATCTTTTCCTTTAAGCAGATACATCTTTTTGTGTATAAGAGCTAATTCAGTTGACAATAAATTTCATATTTAAAAAAAAAGAGCTAATTCATAAAACAAAATATTTGTAGTCTGAGTTTTTTTAGAGAAATGGTAAAGAAATGTCAGCAGCTATATTTAAATAGAATTGTATCGCTTCATTGCTAACTGAAGGGCTTCATTTTGGGGCCCTTTAAAGGCTAACTTGCATGCCCTGTAGTATCTGAAAGTCACATTGAACTTTTGTGTGTATCTTACTATTGAGCAAGATTCTTTTGCAACTGGGTTATTTTGTCTTTCCTCCACTAATTGTACAAGCTCTTTGATTGTGACATGTGGTTTGCCTCACAGTGCATTTTAATTTTGAATATTTTAAAACAAGAAATTTTTCCATTGCAAACCAGACAGGCATCTTTAACATAAAGTACTCTTCAATCAATTTATTTTGCAACTTCTTTTTTTTTTTTTTAATTCATCCATCGTCCCTTTTTGCCAGCATAATCATAACAGGGATTTAACTTGTACTGGGAAAATACCCTGTTCCACTCCTACTTCAAGTCAAGTCCCACTGGCTTTTTTTTTCCTCCTCTTTCCAGACCCAGTCAGTGAAGGATTATAACCCTCCACCATGCAGAACCAATCAAGTATTTGTCCTCTGTCCCACAGACATAGCCAGTAGAGTGCTGATGCCCAACATCTAAATAAGTCTAAGTGGGTGGGGATGCAACCAGAGCAAGGAAGGACAGGATCTGTGCTCCCATCTGCTAGGCCTCAATTTTCTGGAAGATACCTTCAGTTAGATTGCAAAGAGGCTGAAAGTCACAGGTAGACCAGAAATAGCCCTCGTTTTTTTTTTATCATGCTGCTAAATATCATTTTAGGAGTTGTTTCCTTGATGAAGACTTTCCTGGTGTGGCCCCTCTGGGTTCAATGATTATTTAGGACAACCTCTTTTGGAGCACATCACTTCCCACACTGGATTAAGTGTCTGTGCTTGTTTGTCTTTCTAACTAAACTATTGACTCATGGAGGGCAGGAACTAATTTTTCTTTTATTTCTAGCAAAATGGCTTCTCAACAAATATTTATTGAATGCATAAAGGAATGAAGCATCATTGCCTGAGATCTTAACAAGTAGTTCTAATATTTCCTAAGTTTCATCCCATTTCATATGGATTTTTCTCCAGGTGCAAACTGAAGAAGATGATTTAGAAACCGATTTCTACAAGGACTTAGTTCCTCTTACAAAAAATGAAAATAAACAAGCTGCATTCCGGGGCAAAGAGAAAAAAAGCTTTCATGTACCAATTTTTTATTCCTCAAAGAAAACTCAAAGCACCACCCATAATTCTGCCTTCAAACAAGCCATTCAAGCCTCCCACAAAAAGGTAATAAAAATGGTTCCCAATCTTTTTATTCTTTTCTGAAAGTTAACACTAAGTCCAGCAATCATGCAATGAGAAGGGGAGAGTTTTTGATATCAAATTGGCAAGATTTCGAACACAAATTTAAATAGATTTAGTTTGTTGATAAATCCCATTTCAAAAGTTATAGAAGTGATATGTATAATGTTGCATACATTTGGCTGTGTTTATGGTTGTGTTCTGTTTAAGTTTTCTTTGTCTTACTGTTTTAGGTGTATTTTTTATAAGCTACATGTAACAGAACTTTACTTTTTTAACATAATCTGACAATTAGAACTTTGCTAGGGAAATTCTGCCTTCTTTGATTTAACAAACTCACTGAAATACTTGATCATGTTTCTTCCATCTTTAATTTTTCATACTCATTTTACTTTGTTGCTGTTTCCTATTTCTCTACTATGGCTGTCTTTGTCACATTTCTGGTTACCCCTTTTGGTCATTTTGGAAGTTCTACTAGAACATTTGGAAGTTCTCTCTTTTTTAGAGAGAGTGCAAATGAGGGAGGGACATAGAGAGGGGAACAGAGGATCCAAGGTGGGCTCTCCGCTAACAGCAGAGAGCCCGATGCAGGGCTCAAACCCACGAACTGTGAGATCATGACCTGAACTGAAGTTGGATGCTTAACCAACTGAGCCACCCAGGTGCCCCTAAACTTTTTAAATTCTGCTTGTGATGACCTTTGTCTAGTTAACAAGCATAATTAAGCCTATGTGTTTTCTTTCATCACATGAAGTAATATCTACAGCCCCCAAAAGGTATTTTACTTCCCCACACCCCATTCCCACTATCTCCTTGAGAATGGGTCTATGTTCTGCTCCCCTACCAATATCATTACAGGCCTCCAAAACCTCAATTTTACTGAGGTAGTTCAAACCCTTTGTGTTCCAAGCTATTTGCTAGGATTGTTTTGTGTTCAGTTTTATATTACATATGTTCATTTGTATTTTATCCTGACTCTTGTTTAGTCTATTTTAAAGATTCCTCACATAACACTTATAAATTCCAAGTTCATAGTCTGTATTTTATATCTGTGTAATATTTTATATACGTACGTGTGTGTGTGTGTGTGTGTGTGTGTGTGTGTGTCTATACATTTACTCCCTAAGTCCTTATATATCTAAAAAGCCTACATTTTCCCTGAGCAATAAAGATAAGGAATATCTTGGCCAAATATAGGAATCTTGAATCATAGTCTTCTTTTCTTGGTAGTTAGTGGATGTTATTCCACTATCTTCTACTTTTTGTTGTTGCATAGGAAAAATCACATGCATAACTTGTTGTCTTTCTTTTATTTTCTTTGTCTGGAAATTTATAATTTTTATTGTTGTTGTTTATAATTTAGGTTGTATCTGAGTATTAGACTTCTTCCATTAATCTTGCCAGGAACTAACAAAGTTCTTTCAATATGTAAAGATATATCTTCATCCAGTAATCTTTCTTCATCCCTTCCTTTTTCTTTTATTATTTGTATATTAAAACTCCTGGACATGTTTTCCAGCTCTTAAGCGATTTAGGAGATAGATTTCTATTAGACATTTTTAAACATTTACAAAGTTCTTTTAAAATAGTATCTGTTCCTGGGGTGCCTGGGGTGGCCAAGTTGGTTAAATGTCTGACTCTTGATTTCAGCTTAGGTTGTGATCTCACCGTTCTTGAGTTCAAGCCCTGTGTCTGACTCTGCACTGACAATGCTGAGCCTGTTTGGGATTCTCTCTGCCCCTCCCCAACATGCTTGCTCTCTCTCTCTCTCTCTCTCTTTCTCAAAATAAATAAATGAACTTAAAAAAAAATAAAATAGTCTCTGTTCCTCCCAAAACCACCATTCAGTGGTATTTGCTCCTTCCAAAGAGATGAATGGGAAGACTGAGCCCTGAATCATAGAGTGTGAAGGGGCGGTGAAAAGAGGAACCACAACTGGAACAAAGGGGAACAGCAGCTGGAGGGCATCATTTTATGGCTCCTCCTGCCCTTACCATAGTGCCTCTCACACATTTATTTATTCATCTATCTATCTATCTCTCTCTCTCTATATATATATATAAAATAGCCCCATTTATAGATAATTTTCCTAGGCTAATTTCATTTATCTTGAAAAGAACCCTAAGGGGGAATCAGATTAGATATTTTCAAGAACATTTTACAGATGAGTACATGAAGTCCATATATTTATTCTGAAGTCAAGAAATATTTATCAAATATCTACCATGTGCCAAGTACTACACTAAAACTCAAGAAGCTGAGTGGCTCCTGTGATGTCACAGTGAGTAAATGCCAGAGTCGGGCATTGAAATCAGCTTGTCTGATTTTTGCCCACTGTTTATATCCACTACATTATACCTCAAGCTATCTGCTTATTCATTCATTCTGTTATTCATAATTTCAACAAACTATGAAAAGAGTAGAGTTCTGGTGATATGAACACATAAAAGAAAAAAAGAGGGAATAAAATGATTCCTTTTATAACATATTGTTTGTTCATTTTATTTTTTTTTAATTTTTTTTAACGTTTACTTATTTTTGAGACAGAGAGAGACAGAGCATGAATGGGGGAGGGTCAGAGAGAGAGGGAGACACAGAATCCAAAACAGGCTCCAGGCTCTGAGCTGTCAGCACAGAGCCTGACGCAGGGCTCAAACTCACAGACTGCAAGATCATGACCTGAGCCGAAGTCGGACGCTTAACCGACTGAGCCACCCAGGCGCCCCTTGTTAGTTCACTTTAGAATGGGCTATAGGTAGCATAGTGTCTCTCAAACTTACCAAATTATATTCTTTTTTCTTTTGAATTTTTATTTTAATTCCAGTTAACACAGTGTTATATTAGTTTTAGGTGTACAATATAGAGATTGAACAATTCCATACAACACCCGGTGCTCATCAGACAAGTGCACTCCTTAATCCCCATCCCTTTTAACCCATCCCCCCACTCACTTCCCCTCTGGTACCATCAGTTTGTTCTGTATAACTAAACGTCTGTTTTTTTATTTGTCTCTCTCTTTTTCCCCTCTAGTTCATTTGTTTCGTTTCTTAAATTCCACATATGAGTGAAATCATCTGGTATTTGTCTTTCTCTGACTTACTTCACTTAGCATAATACTCTGGCTGTATCCGTGTGATTGTAAATGGCAAGATTTCATTCTTTCTTATGGCTGACTAATGCAAATTATATTCTTAAGACAAGTTAGTATTGGGGCGCCTGGGTGGCTCAGTCAGTTGAGCGTCCGACTTCGGCTCAGGTCATGATCTCACAGTTCGTGAGTTCAGGCCCTGCATCGGGCTCTGTGCTGACAGCTAGGAGCCTGGAGCCTGCTTCCGATTCTGTGTCTCCCTCTCTCTCTGACCCTCCCCCACTCATGCTCTGTCTCTCTCTGTCTCAAAAATAAATAAACGTTAAAAAAGAAAGAAAACGCTACTGCAATGTCTCTTAGTCTTCAAATAGTGAAAACAAGGTACCACAAATTTGAAAAATCAATCCACTCCCTCCAGTGGAGCTTAATGCTTTATTTATTCATTTCATCAATCACAGATCTAACTAAACATTTGTTAGGCAGGTAATCTGTTTCAAAGTCAAAATACCTGGTGTCTCAGTAAGATTCAGTGCTTTTCTGAATTACTTTATGAAGTTGAACCCACAAAAAGATGGCAAAAATAAAGGAAGATCTCACAGAATGTTGAGACAGATCATACATTTTTTATTTTTTAAATATTTTTTAAAGTTTATTTATTTATTTTGAAAGAGATAGAAAGAGAGGCAGAGAGAGAAGGAGAAAGAGAATCCTAAACAGGCTCCATGTTGTCAGCACAGAGCCCAACACAGGGCTCGAACCCACGATCTGTGAGATCATGACCTGAGCCAAAACCAAGGGTTGGGACACTTAATGACTGAGCCATCCAGGCATCCCGATCATACATAGTTAATAACCTACTGTCATGTAATGGGTTAGCCTAAAATAGCCCCATTTTAACCATGCTGCATTTGATAAATGCTTGGCTTGTGCTGAGTTGAGTTACCAAAGTTTCACTTGTATGTTTATAATTTAGTTGGTAGAGCAACCTGGAAATTTTGAACCACCCATTCCAATGTCCATGTCTGAATAGGTATTTCAGATACTCTGGAAGTGAGTGCGCTTCTTACTAAAAGCATAAGGTCCCTCCAACTTTCTAAAGGCATGGTTCTGTGACAAAATTCAAGTATTAAACTTAAAAATAGAATTGATGGACAATGAAAATGTAAGCCCCTCAAAGGGATGAACTTTGTCTACCTTGCCCATTTCTGTGTCCACAGCATCTGAGGTAGCTGAGCAATAAATGTGTTAAAAGGCAAAAAGGGAGGGTGAGGGGTGGAAAGGGGTAGGAGAGAAGCAAAGGGAAAGACAGAGGGAGGGGGAGTGAATGGTGACTCTTCTTCAATACTTGTGATTATTTCTTTTCTTTTGTGTTAGCAGACATTTTATGCCATAATTATAGCACACAGGAAAACAGCGATTTAATAATTTACAGCTACGATAAAGTTCTTTTGCTGAAATATGCTCCTCTCTCTGCTCCTATTACTCAAATACTACAATTTGCTAAAATTGAGAAATAGATAAATTATATAATTTTTTTAAGAACAGCATACATGGATACACTCATAAAACCCAGGGGATATGTAGAACAATAATTTAATAGAATGAGATTTGGGTATAATACACCACCAAATCATAAATTAACCCAACATAAAAAGAAATGAATAAAAAAACTCTCAAACAAATATTTCTGTTGATGGGTGGAAGAGAGAGAATATAAATAATTTTGTTTAATCTTAACCCTGAGTAATTTTGAATCACAGCGTCTTAGAGTTGAAAGGGGTGTGGTATGTCATCTGGTGGATAACTGTCATTTATATACCAGGTGACATTTCACAGACAACTGGGGCCTAGAAAATGCAAATGCCAGTTAGTGACAAAGTTGTGACTTGAATCTCAATTGCGTAACTTCCAATTAAAAATATATGCAATCCTTTTTTGATGTGTTGCATCAGCAAGTCTTTCTAAATAAAAACTCAGTAGGGACACAGCTACGATTGACAAGCAAGAGTGAAAGATTTACTTTTCTGATAATTGATCTCTTTTTGGTATGCCTTTGGTATGCCTATTGATCTCTTTTGATAAGCCTACCAAACCTATGCCTCAGTCACAGTTTACATGACTGAGATCATCTTATCTGTTCAGCCCTTTGGACGTTGCAGGAAAAAGTTGTGGAAAATTAAATGAAAATTATGTTTTTGTGTGTGAGATCATGCCATAGAGAGTTAAAGTTATCATGTTATGGTTGGAAGGCAGCTAGTGATAAATAGATGACATTTAAAGGCTTGACACTTCAAGCTTTTATTACGTTTAATCATCTTGTTTTCTTTCTTGTTTTTCCTCTTTTCTCCTCTTCCTTTTAGGATTCTAGTTTTACTAGGGTCCATAAGGTGATAAAAGTCTCAAATTTCACAATGAAAACTAAAGATCTGCAGCTTTCTGATGTCTTTTTGAAAGCACTTAACCACCTGCCTCTAGAATACAACTTTGCTTTGTATAGTCGGATATTTGATGACTTCGGGACTCACTATTTCACCTCTGGCTCCCTGGGCGGCGTGTATGACCTCCTCTACCAGTTTAGCGTCGAGGAACTGAAGAACTCAGGTAGACCTTCTGCCGGCCTCCCTTTTTTTTTAAACCTGATTCGAATGCGTGCAATTCATTTTCCTCTTATTCTATTAATTCTTCTTTATTAACTTTTAGACTCCACTGTACTTCCAAAATCATAGGAAGAACAACCAAAAGGTACACACTCAAATAAATAAAAATATAAAATTAGGACCCCCCCCAAAAAAAGAAAAAATATACTTAACCTCTCTCATTGGGCATTAGATTTGTCTCTGAGTTTCCTGACATGTGGGAACATCATAAGCTACACAGTAGTAGTAACCTAAAAGAGAGATACATGCTATTACCTCAAGAAAAATGAGATTTGTCCTGAAACTAAGCTCCAAAAGATAATTTACTTACAGCAATTTTATAGGAGATAATAATTTTATAGAATAATAATTATAGCAAATTTTCTAACAGTCTTTTTCTTTTAATAATGTTTTAAGTAAAAGCCAAGGGCATTAAGATAAAAGAACAATTAAGAACTTGACAAGGGACTAAATTAATGTGGGCTAGATATGCACCTACCAGTGATAAAATTGAAACCAGATGAGAAGCACTTATTTTGAAGAAAGTTGGCCAATTTTTATTTTGGGATATAATCAGGGATATTTTTCTGCTTATATGTAAAATAACAATAAAAATCTTGGTTTATAGATAAGCCTTGGTTTCTTAAGTGTTAGCTTAAATTGCCACTATTAATTATTATTATAGCTTAAACACCATTGGATAAATTCATTTTCAGACTCCTTCATGAAATGACACAGGGCCTTTGTGATGATTCTATCATGTGTCTCTTGAGAACATGGTTAGGAAACTGTAACCAGAACTCAACTGACCAATTACCCCATGTAAATAAGAATTCTTGATCATGTAACTTTTATATAGAAGAAATCAGGAATTCATTTAAAGAGACATCAGGCCAACTCTGGGGCCAACAGAGTGTCAATCCCTTTGTTCTTACATCTCATGATGGCAAATACTAATGTTTAATGTGGCTGCCCTGAGTTATTCCAAACTTTGAGTGACCAGATATCCCTCATGATCTGCTTCCTAAGAGAGAAGAGGGCATAAATGTCTTTGAGAAGGACTTTCAGTAAGAGGATCTAAAAAAATTACTATCTGACAGAGTTACTGAAATCCAAAAGATTTATGCTGTGATGGGCTTTTCACATTGCCTGACCCTTATGTTTCATTTCAGTTATCCTTTCCACAGGAGTGATGTTTGTATGATGAATTTGATATCTTCTCCCATGAGAACACCAGCAACATTAATGCTGAGCAAAAGTGCTTGGGGAAAATCTCTAGCCCTTGATTGGTTTCATCTCACCCCTGGGATGAAATTATTCTGGTCACTTGCTGCTATAGCCCAGAAAATAATTTCTCATTTGATCAGCTGTACTTATCATGCATTCAAAGCAAAGCCTCTAAAGGCTCAGAGATCAGGTCAGTTAAAGAACTATGTGAATCTTTAATCAACCATCCAGCATTTTAATAGTTGAAGACCCCTGACCAAAATGAAGTGATGAGCTACACTTTCCTACTGAAACATTCTCACCTTCTGTGTCTTTCTCTATAAATAGAGGTAGAGGCTAACAAACAGGAACACATAATAAGGGAAAGAAAGGAAGTTTGAGATGTAATAGGAAACTGGAGATATATGACCGTAAATACCTATGTACTCATATACAAACTATATATATATATACATATACATATGTATACATATGTATATATATGTATATATATGTATACATATATATATGTATTACACACACACACGCATATATATATACACACACGCACACACATATATATGACATATATAGTACTTAAAGGGTATATATATGTATATTTGATTAAACATATTTCTATATTCTTATATGTAATATATATTCTTATATTCAATGAGTATATATTTCTCTGAGTCACAAAAATAATACCGATGCACAGCTTTAATTATGGCTAAGATGAAGCACGCCCAGACAGAAACAAATCTCAATAAAATGGAATTCCTTGGTGGGTATGCTCACCTGTTTTTGCCTGCTCTCTAAATGAATATATATTCTGGCCTCCTCCTCTCTTTTTCCATTTCTTTTCCCTTTGCGTAGCCATAACATGAAACTAGAGTATAGGCTTGGTTTTTATTTGCTTTATTCAGTAAGAATTGTATCCCTTGTCATTAATTTCAAAAGTATGACCTGAATATTTCATAGTACCTTCTCTCCCTCAAGAGGAGTAAAGCAAAATTAAATTGCTTTTTATTTGCATCCTTCATATATTCCTCTATTGTTCAATGTCCCATAGTCAATTTAAAACCTGAAGAAAAGTTGACATTGCTTCAGTGTGCTAGGTGAAAAAAAATTCAGAAATACAGTAAGAACATTAAAGAATTAAAATATCATAATACGCAAGATGGTAATTTAAACTCCTTTTGTTGAGAAGTCATTTCCTACTCTGAACTGGGAGGAAAACAATTACTGGCCCCACCATTTACCCGTATGACATTTTCAAGTAACACTGTTGACCTTTGCCCAGAATAGCTGAGGACATTTCTGAAATGCTTGTCCCTTCGCAACATCAGAGGGACGCTTGGGTTTGAGAGGTCAAGTGCTACAGCATCCAGCAATTGGATAGAGGTCAGGCAGCAAGCTACAGGTTATACAGGGGAAGACAGGCTTATCCAGAAATTCACTGATAAAGCCTTCATATTTTAATCGCTGCATGACCAATGAATGCCATGGCTCATAAGAAGGATTCACCATTCAAATCTTCAAAGATTCTCCATTAGCCCTCAGAAAATCAAATTAACTAAGTTGATAGTTAATTAATTATGTTGTAGTTAATGAATTGGACACAGAAAATTTAATTTTCATTTCTAAATAATAAAAACTTAATGAAAAAATTCAAAAAGGATAGGAGCTCTACAACATAAATGCATTAAATTCCTAACATGGTCTAACCATTATACTGATCTACTTGTTAGAACAATACTACCAGGAGAAAATGACTCATATTTATTCAGCTTGACCAAAAAAGAAAAACAGACTTTTTGTTTGTTTGTTTATTAGAGTTAAAGATGCAAGGTAAACATAAAGACTTCAAACTAAGAATTTTTCACTGCCAACTTATAACGCATCCCTTCAAATGTGTCAAACTATTGAAAAAACTATAAAGTGGGCAGACCCCATCCCCTTCCACCCCATCCCCGTCTACCTGGCCTCATTTCTCAGTCATCTGTGCCTTTAGGATTCAATTTCAGCATCACACCTAAACTGTGCCTTAAGCTCTAAAAATATTCCTCTGCCGATTATGATCTACAACCCTGAACATCAGTATTTGATGAACTACTTTGCTTTAAGGTGCTTAAGAGCTGATCCTAACAGTAGTATCTCTTGTGTGTTCATGTTTTGTGAGGCAATTTTTAACTAAACATCAAAAACCTGAATTCTTGTGTCAGCTATACTTTAGTTGAAATAAACTATGTTAAAAACAAAAACCAAAATCTGGAATCTAATTTTGGTATTTCAGGTAGCAGGTCAGGAGGCTTAGGAAGCTCTTCAGAAAGAGGAGATGTTGATTCTTTTCAAATTACCCCAGATGGGCAGCACCAACTCAGTCTACAAATAACCAGACCTATTTCCCTGCACTGTGTCCCACTTGATCCCTGACACAGCATAGATTTTGAAGCCATTGAGAACATAGACAGGGATTGTGGTGGGAAAGTGTGACTCAGATGCCAAAATCTTCAACAAATGATGCTTGCAAGTTTGGTAAAAAACAAGAACAAAGGGGACTGAAGGTATGAGAACTGAACAACCTGAGCTTCCAGGCATCAGGGTTTTGACAAGACTTTTAAACCTGGAGACTCATCCTATGGAGGCGCTGGGAAGCTAGGAAGATATCAACCCCCACTTCCCAAGGCTGGGGATGAGGCAGCATTCATCTCCCTTGGAGACATCAGGAGAAACGTTGAGTACAGGCTGGAATGATGATGAGGAGAGAGAGAGAATAGTCAGTGAGGACACTGAGAAGAATTCATAGGTCAGGAAGTCAGAATTTCTGAGTTTTGGAGGTACAGGTGGAGTGAGCAGCTGACCCAGGGAGACAGGCATGAGAACGAGTGTTCAGCGAAGGAGAGATGACAAAAAAGATTTCCATTTTAGGTGACAATGGGGCAAAAAGTGAGGTGGACTCAGGCCTCACAGAAACAGTTGTGGCCCAGAAAGAAGGCGTGACAGGGGCAACGCACAGAACGTGTGTTCATCTCTTGATCTGCAGGACTATACAGTGGCCGTGGCCAGTGGGACAGGTGATCTTTGAGGCTCACTGTGTGTAGGCAACAGGGAGAAGCCAACATGATCCCCATGGGATGGGCCACAGTCACCTTATATGTACTTCTTAGGGCCAGGGTTGAAGGGAGAGACAGCAGGGACTCATAAACACTTCCTGTGTTCAGGATCATCCCAGGGCCTAAAGAGGATTGAATCTGTAGGTGAAGGTGTGAATTATTCGAGTTTATAGGAACTGGGGAAGGATTCGCAATGGTGCATCCTCGTGATGTTTTGTTTGCACTCCATTTCCTAGGTTTAACAGAGGAAGAAATCCGAAACTGTGTCCGGATTGAAACAAAGAAACGCAGGTTTGGTTTTAAGAAAAAAAAAGTGGAACATCGGTGCACCACGAACAAGATGTCAGAGAAATATGAAGGTAAGAGCTCTCTCTCTCAGCAGTTTACCCCATGTGTCCTGCAGCTGCCCTGATGGGAGTACCATGCTATACTTTGAGGGCGCTATGTTTTTAAGTCTATTTATTGAAAGGGAGAGAGAAAGAGAGAGAGAGAGAATGAAAAAGGGAGAGGCAGAGAGACAGAGAGAGAGAATCCCAAGCAGGCTCCACACTGTCAGTGCAGAGCCCAATGTAGGGCTCGATCCCAAAAACTGTGAGATCATGGCCTGAGCTGAGATCAAGAGTCCCACGCTTAACCCACTGAACCACCCAGGTGCCCCTTGCTTGTGCAAATGTTTTTAACTTTCATTTATTTCATATATCTACCTCAAAGCCCTCTGTGTGGTAGGGGGAGGGTGCAAACAAAATATCATTAGCACTACTTAAAAGGGAAATAAAGTTTTCTTGATCTTTTTTTAAAATTTTTTTAATGTTTATTTTTGACAGAGGGAGAGACAGAGCATGAGTGGGGGAGGGGCAGAGATAGAGGGAGACACAGAATCTGAAGCAGGCTCCAGGCTCCGAGCTGTAAGCACAGAGCCTGACGCAGGGCTTGAACTCACGGACTGCGAGATTGAGACCCGAGCCGAAGTCATGACCTGAGCTGAAGTCAACGCTCAACCGACTGAGCCACCCAGGCACCCCAAGTGTTCTTGATCTTATACTTAGGTTGTTTACTTTAACGTTTATTGGTTCTTCCCATGGGCTGAACTCAGTATTAGGCATTGTGACGTAGAAATAATTCAGCCATTCCTATAAAGGAGCTTACAAAGTAACTATACATATAAACAACCATTAAAAATACAGAATGATAAGCGTCTAAGAGAGGTATGTAAATAAGCCTCCAGAAACCAAGCCAGAAACCTGACTGTTGCTTTAATTTCTCCCTCTTTCTGGCCTTCACATCCAATAAGTAATCACTCTACATCCTTAATATTTTTACCATTCACACCCATCCGTTCATTATTTCCAACCTGGATTTCCACAGAAGCCTCCTGACTGGGCCCCCTGCCTCTACTGTGGCCTTTCGCCAATGTATTCTACACATTTCTTGTGACAAGAAATTCTTCCAAGGCAAATCTTATCATGAAACTCTCATGCCTTAATCATGGTTTCATATAGCCTTAAAGATAAATTCCAGTCTCTCTCTCTCTGCCTAGCTGAACTATATAGTCTCCTAAATAAGTCATGCTCTCTCTTGTGCCTTGCCGTTATTTAGAGCTCCTTCCTCTGCGTAAAGTTCTCTTGTTCCCTGACTTGGCCTAACTGATTGCTATTCATTCTGCTAAGAACAAAGGGAAGCAAAATCACAGAAACTCCCAAAATATGAAGCTTATATTCTCTTGGGGAGACAAAGAACAAATAAAAATAAAATATTTACTGTAATAATAAATAGGCAACTTTGAATATCAGATTATATAGATGGTCTACATGTACATGCCCATGTTAAGCATAAGCAGAATGAGAAGGATTTGTTTGACAACTAGGCATTCATATTATAGCAAAAAAAAAAGGGGGGGGGGGAAGAGAGCATGCAAAACAGACAAATAACCTAGAAATATAAACCAAAGAATGGATATAGAGTCTATACCAGTTTTTCATGCAATAAAATAATTTAATGAGATTGTGAATTCAGTAAATCAAGTGCTCAGAGACAAAAAGATTATAAGAATTAATTGAAAAGGCAGATCTCAAAGCTAAGGTACAAAGACAAACAAACATTGAGAAACATTACCATGATAGTTATAAATAAATTAGATACTGCAAGGACAAAATATAATTGTCTGAAAATAAAATCAGGAAAGTTAATCACATGTAGGAAAGATTTAAAATAATTCATAATAAATACAGAGGAAAAATAGACATTAATAGTTATTAAGAAAAATCTAATGGAAATGGAAGGACAAATATAATTTAATCAGTGGGAATTTATGTTCCTGAAATAGAGATCCCAAGAAATTAAACAGGAAAGCTGTTAAAAAAAAAAAAAACAAAAAAACTATAAACAAACATATCCCTGAAATAAAGGAAGAAATTTGTTTTGATTATATGAATCAGAAATACTGTTTAAATACACAACTTCAAGACAAATTCTAGTTAATTTGCTAATTACCAAGATTTTAAAAATGAATTTTTCAAGTACCTTGGCCAAAAGAGCAAATCCCCCACAGATCAACAAAACAACACAATCTGTCTGGCCTCAGACTTCACCATAACTAAATTCAATGCTGTAAGACAATAATGTCCACAAATTTCTGAGAGAGGAAAAAATAATAATTTCATAGATAAGGGTAACAGGAAGACATCTCAAAATGTGAGAGAATGCTGAGAATATGCATTCTTAAGTACTTGCTAAAACAAACAAACAAACAAACAAAAACAAAAACAAAAAGGGAAAAAAATGCTTAATTTAAAAATCCATCCAACAAAGAGATGAGAAAATGTCAAAGATGGACCCACGGTTTTCAGCTTGTAAGAATAAGGTGAGGACACTGCCAAATCAGAGACTATTCCAATGGGCTCCAAACTGGCTTATCAATTATCCATCACTGTCCACATGACACATTGCTAATACTCCTGAATTGTGCCAACTCCCCAACTCAAAATTAAAAGCATTACATCCAGATCCTCTGTTTTGCTGCTCTTCCCCTACCTGAACCTTCAACTTGAACTCAAGTGGATGTCCATATGAACTGTCTCCAGAACATGGCACATCCACCCCTCATTCCAGGTCTGTGCCCATGCTGGGAGCACATTGCCCCCTACTGTGTCTTAGCTTTGCCTCAAAGTCCTTTCACCATACCCCACTCCCTGATTGCCTAAGATCACAGAATTCTTTCACTTCCCTGAAAACAGGAATCATTCATTGTTGGACCACTCAGTGACACTTAGCCAAACTGTTTTATTGGTCTTTTTGTTTACCTTTCTTTCCCTTTCCTCCCCTCCCTTCTTAACTTCTTTCCTTCCTTCTTTCCTTCCTTCCATTTCTCCTTTCCTTCCTTCCTTTTTTAATTTCTCTATAGTTCTGCTAGTATTTTTATGTACCTATTTTGTCTCCTCATAGACAGTCTAAGTCCTTCAAATACAAAAGGCATATTGTGCATTTCTCTCAGTCTTTAGTGCCTGGTATATAGCAGATTCTCCACAAATATGTGTTGATCATGATGACAATTTGCCGAAAATCAAAGCACATTTGAGAGTTAAGTACACACAGTGCCTGGGTGGCTCAGATGTTAAGCATCTGACTTCAGCTCAGGTCATGATCGATCTCATGGTTTGCGAGCTCAAGCCCTGCTTCGGGTAGACACAAGCCCTGCTTTGGGTGAGTCCCACTTCTCTCTCTCTCTCTCTCTCTCTTTCTCTTTGACCCTCACTCACTTGTGCTCTCTCTCTCTCTCAAAAAAAAAAAAAAAGAGTAAAGCACACACGAAAACATAATTTGTCTATTCCAAAACCTGAGCTCATCTGATTAAATCACTGGACTCCAAACTTTTTAAATCTGTAATCATCTCATTAATTTTTTTACTATATATCCCTAATATACTTACAAAAAGAATACTAACAAATTTTATATATTTATCTAAAAATATATTAGGCACACAAAATATATACAAATGTAGAAAAGAGAAAATGTTAAAAGATAGCCTATATGAAATAAACAGAATGTATTTCATTGTCTCGCTCACATTGAGCGATGAATGAATGTAATGATGAATCAATGTTTCATTAAAAACTCCTTGATGGGGCGCCTGGGTGGCTCAGTCGGTTAAGCGTCCGACTTCAGCTCAGGTCACGATCTCGCGGTCGTGGGTTTGAGCCCCGTGTCGGGCTCTGGGCTGATGGCTCGGAGCCTGGAGCCTGCTCAAATTCTGTGTCTCCCTCTCTCTCTGCCCCTCCCCCATTCATGCTCTGTCTCTCTCTGTCTCAAAAATAAATAAAGGTTAAAAAAAATTAAAAAAAAAAAAACTCCTTGAAATTTTTGATATGTTTTGGGCAGCTTTGGTGTCACTCTCATATTGTAGCTTATGAGAAGCTTGTATAAGAAATATCTGTTCTTCCATGGAGTGCCTGGGTGGCTCAGTCTGTTAAGCATCTGACTTCAGCTCATGTCATGATTTCACAGTTTGTGAGTTTGAGCCCCGCGTTGGGCTCTGTGCTGACAGCTCAGAGCCTGGAGCCTTCTTCAGATTCTGTGTCTGCCCCTCTCTCTGCCCCTCCTCCACTCATGCTCTGTCTCCATCTCTCAAAAATGAATAAATGTTAAAAAAAAAAAAGTTTTTTTAAAGAAATATCTGTTCTTCCTTCTACTAGTTGTTTTGTTTATGTTTGGAAGATTGGTATCATCTTCAATCTGCATTTTCCTCCTGGAATCTTTTTAAAAATTGTTTAATGTTCATTTATTTTTGGAGAGGAAGACAGAGTGTGAGCAGGGGAGGGACAGGGAGGGGGGGAGGCACAGAATCCAAAGCAGGCTCCAGGCTTTTAGTTGTCAGCACAGAGCACAACACGGGGCTCAAACTCACAAACCACGAGATCATGACTTGAGCCTAAGTCAGAGACTTAACCGACTGAGTCACCCAGGTGCCCCTCTTCCTGGAATCTGTTTAAATCACTTGTTCACTTATAACAGTTAGTTCTATTCAGACTAATAGTAAACGGACTTAATGTTCACTCCTTCTTCAGGATGCTATGTTTATCATATTTAACACTTAACTGATGTCAATCCATTCAAGAAATACATAGTACCAATCCAAATGTGAACTAGCTTGTCAGAGCTACTGTCAATCCGTATATAATATATTGGCAGATGCTAATTTCTCTCTATATTTATATGAAAAATAAATACAAAAATCTCTAAAATGTTCTTCTCATGTCCCTGTGTTATCTTATGCAACCTTTGAAAAGGATCATATTATTTTCTTCACAGAAAGAGTATTTCACCCATTGTTCTGATCATTCTAGACTCTTTTTTTATTTATTTATTTTGAGAAAGACAGAGACAGTGCAAGTGGGGGAGGGGCAGAGAGAGAGGAGAGAGAGAATCCCAAGCAGGCTCCTGATGTGGGGCTTGAAACTAAGAAGCCGAAAGATCATGACCTGAGCCAAAACCAAGAGTCAGACGCTTAGCTGACTGCCCCACCCAGGCACCCCTAGAATTTCTCAACAGTGGAAGCATAGCTAATCCTTACTGGTACTTCACAATAAACACCAAATTAATGCTATTAACTGTCACCCATATCACCGGCCTCCTTTTCATTTGCTTTTATTTCTCCCTACACCTTCCTATTCCTCAGATCCTACCCTTATTAAAGACCCCATTAGTTCACAGGACTTGTTTTTGAAAATTTGTGTAAAAGATCTGTGTTGTGTACATTAAATATCATTGCTTCTAAAGAAACACTGTGCCAGCTCTTAATTTGAGGTTTAACTTTTTATTTCTCATTGGTTAGTTGTGCTTTTGCACCTGTCTCTAAGTAAAAGCATTCTATCAACTTTAAATGTAATTGGAAGTCTCCTGATTGGATATCAGAAACCATGTGACTTATGTTATTCTGAAGGCCCAAGACATATGCTAATATAAGTCAAACGTGGGAGGTTTGGCATCAAAGGGCAGGGAGCAGAGTAGTCTGCACCTGGGCAGGTTAGTACGTCAGCTTCCCACCCCTACCCCACTCCCAGTAACTCTACGTGTGTTCCAGGCTAAATTACTTCTAGCTTCAATGTCTGTGTTTATAACAATACCTACTTCTCAACATTGTTGTGAGAATTACTTAAGACAATATGTGCACAGTGCCTGCAATATACAAGTTGCTTCATAAATGGTAACGGCTAACATTGTTATCCTTTCTATTATTAAACTCCCCGTAGGGCTGAGGAGTGTTCTCTTGCTTTTCACCAGCTTTTTTTTTTTTAAAGTTTATTTATTTACTTGTGGGGGGGCGGGGGGAACGAGAGAGACAGAGAGAGAGAGAGACAGAGAGAGAGAGAGACAGAGAGAGAGACAGAGAACAAGCAGGGGAGGGGCAGATTTCAAAAGGAAGAGAGAGAATCCCAAGCAGACTCTGCCTGGAGCCCAACGCAGGGCTCAAACTTACGAACGTGAGACCATGACCTGAGCCCAAACCAAGAGTCAGATGCTTAACTGACTGAACCACCCAGGTGCCCTTTCACCAGCTTATTTAGTGGAGCCGCATGACTATCATCTACTTCTGCTCCTGTGCAAATAGACTTTTCTTTAAAGTTTGAATCTGCAGTAAAATTAAATGAGTAATTTTCTCGAAACACCTTGCAGGCTCAGTTTTGCAGGGAGCAGAGAAATGCATCTCCCTGATTCGAGGTGGGAGAAGTGAGTACGCAGCCAAGTTGGTGTGGGAGAGAGGGAACTCCAGTCCTGACGAGAAGGTATTTGCTGAGTGGTTAGAATCTGTGAAGGAAAATCCTGCTGTGATTGACTTTGAGGTAAGAGTAAAAAATATTATGGGTGAGAAAGCTAAAGTAGTCCTCTAGCAAATCGTGCACCACACAATTCCTTTTCCATTTTCCTCACAGATGATAAAGGAAATGTCTTTCTTTCGTATACGTGCACAATGTACTTTTTAAAAAACGTTAGATTACACGTCGATTGCTTTTGCTTTTGAAACGAGCATCCTCCAGTATGGTATTTAGAATTCCTAGCACATATAAAATACCAGGAAGGGGAATTTGGTGAATACAATTGTTCAAACTTGCCTTAAGTAGTGCCTTCAGCTCCCCGAGTATACAATCAATCTGCTTTGTGTACTTTTCTTGCAGCTTTTTATTGAATGAGCACTCCTAAGTCTTCATTTATAGCTCTGTGGGATAAATGGGATCTTAGATCCACTTGGCTTTCTGTTTCTATCACCGTGGATTACAATGACCTCTCCTATATTTGCTGTGATTACGTGAAAAGGTGACTTTTATTATGTAGGGAATACTTTGCCCACATATCAGTCATATGCCATTTAGAACCAGTTTTGACTAAAACACAAGCACAGTTT
The DNA here is from genome assembly GCF_028018385.1 of Neofelis nebulosa. Classification (NCBI taxonomy): domain Eukaryota; kingdom Metazoa; phylum Chordata; class Mammalia; order Carnivora; family Felidae; genus Neofelis; species Neofelis nebulosa. The sequence goes on along the minus strand of NC_080782.1, from coordinate 33,544,634 downwards.
TTAAAGCCCTCAAAAAAGCTGTTCTGCTCATTTCATTTAAATGGGGATAAAGGAGCTCAATCGTTATGAAAGTAAGATAATTTACCTGCAACGTGAAGATACTTTGAGCTCTATAGGCTATGGTGGGAAAGTGAGATCTGGCCGCCAGGCTGGGCAGCTGTGAGTTATCCGCTGCACAAGATAGTCATTCCTTTGAGGTTTTAAAATGTTAATAAAATGAGCTCTGATTTTGTGTAAGCTCCATTATTTGTTACTGTAATTCTTCCATTCATCCCATGGCCGAGTTCATTTCTCCTGCTCCATATTTTGTCATGGGGTTCTGCCAAACGCCAATCCTGTCCCTGGCAAACAAGAACACAGAAAGCCTCTCCTCACCCTCTCTGGATTTTTCTGCTTGAATCAAACCTAATGAGGCTTCAACAGAGCATTCATGAGCTGCCCAACTCTCGGTCACCTCTCTCAGAGCCTTGATGCATGCAATTGGTGCTTCCTAAATAATGTGACGTAATGTGACAACACTGCCTGTGAGGCTTCCTTCATAATAGGATTCCAGGGAAAGTGAGCTCCAGAGACATTGCATCAGGGACAAGAGAAGCCAGAGAGCTTCTGGCTTCTAACCCTGCGGAGAGCTGCTCTACCCACTAGAGAAGGGAAAGAAAAGGATCCCCTACCCTCACAGAGAGGGTTTTTCTCCGCTGGTTCAACAGGCAGATGTGCTATATTCTACAATAATCCCTTGAAGTGTAGGATTTTCCAGACCTTTCCTCTCAGTCCGTGAGAGCTGAGCAGGGATGGCAACATGTGCCACAGGGATGTGATGAACTGGACCTCCTCTCTACCTTCTGCCCTTAGCTTGCTCCCATCACCGACTTGGTGAGAAACATCCCCTGTGCGGTGACAAGACGGAACAACCTCAGGAAAGCTTTTCGAGAATACGCAGCCAAGTTTGACCCTTGCCGGTGTGCTCCATGCCCTAATAATGGCCGCCCCACACTCTCAGGGACCGAATGTCTGTGTGTGTGCCAGAGCGGCACATACGGAGAGAACTGTGAGAGACGCTCCCCGGATTATAAATCCAGTAAGTATCACATAACATACTGGGGGGTAGGCCCCTTTTCTCCTCCGAAAGGTATTCTAGGTTGGTCAAATAAAACCAAATGTCAATTAACAGCTTCCACCTTATCCAAACTCGCAAGGAAGGTAAGTTTGTAAAAAGTTAGAGTTTGACTTTAGTCAAACAGCCCTGGTATGACAAAGTCTTGGCTGTAACCTACCAGCTGTGTAACTTTGGGAAAGCCCCCTAACCCCTCAATGCCCCAATCCATTCATCCATAAAATGGGGGCAATGCCAGCATGTACCTGAAGATTTTATACATGTACATACACATATATTGATATTTATATATTTATATTTATATTGCAGCACAATGCCTATAACATAAAATAAAATAATAAACTATACTATAAAATAAAATATGTGATACTGCTGTTATAACAGTAGAATGTTGTAAGGTAGAGTGACAATGGCTTTGTAACAAGAGGTAAATTAAGCCAACAACCAAAGTTTTCATTCAGGACTAAGTTTGGCTATCTCTAATGCTCCTTAGCAAGGGGATGTGTCATCGGGGTGAGAATATATTCTATGACCTTTAAAAAAGTAATCTGATACATATTCTGTTCAGAAGAAGTTCATATGTATACGTATCTGTATGCATATACACATGTGTGTGATACGGTGCTGATAGTTGAAAATGATTCATAATTGTTGCCATTTCATTCAGGCTGTGGGAACAGGAAAGGGAAATCAGGCAAGGTGTCAGGCCCTCTCATAGGTAGTTTCCTTTCATCCTCATGATAACCCTGTGATATTCCTCAAAGAATCACACAGCTAAAAAGTGAGGAGACCGAGTTGGCCTGGCCTCACAGCCCCGGTTCTCTCAGCCTCGCCTGGATGGATGGATGGGTTTCCTGTGTTCCAGATGCAGTGGATGGGAATTGGAGCTGCTGGTCTCCCTGGAGCACGTGCGATGCTACTTATAAGAGATCGAGAACCCGGCAGTGCAACAACCCTGCCCCCCAGCAAGGAGGGAAACCCTGTGAAGGGGAAAGACGGCAAGAGGAACACTGCACATTTTCCATCATGGAGAACACGTAAGGCTGGGTGCCGGGGAAGGTGTATTTTCCTACTGCTAAGTAAAGAAATAAGCAGTGTTTTACCTATTCCAACACAGTGTATTAGCAAGGTATTCGTGGATCTGGCGTACCCATTTCTCTCCAATGCTTTCTTTACAAATATGCGTGCACCTTCACATATACATATGCACACGTGTTTATTTTTCCCTTTTAGTGGACAGCCATGTATCAGCGATGACGAAGAAGTGAAAGAAGTAGACCTCCCTGAGACAGAATCAGATTCTGGGTGTCCTCAGCCAGTGCCTCCGGAAAATGGATTTATCCGGGTAAGCATCCTGACCTCCACCTCAAGTTTGGAGTTCAAAAAATAGAACTTATGGGGCTCCTGCGTGGTTCAGTTGGTTAAGCATCTGACTCTTGATTTCGTCACGGGTCACGATCTCACGGTTTGTGAGTTTGAGCCTCGCATTGGGCTCTCCACTCTCAGTGCAGAGCCCTTTTTGGATCCTCTGTCTCCCTCTCTCTCTGCCCGCCCCCCCCCCCCCAACCCCGGCTTGCACTCTCTCTCACTCTCTCAAAAATGAATCATTTTTTGGCTTCCAATGATCCCCACTTTCTGGTATTTGTGCCCTTGTGTAATCCTCTCCCCTTGAGTGTGAGCTGGACCTAATGATTTATTTCTAATGAAAAGTTTATGGGGAAAGTGATGGAATGTCACTTCTAAGAGTCTGCTACAAAAGCCTGTGACTTCCTTCTTGTTTGTAGCCTTTCTTTGAATTTTTCTTTCATTCTTCCTCTGATGAAGCAGGCTGCTCTGTTGTAAGCTACCCTATTGAGAAGCCCATGTGGCCTGAGGTTGGCCTCTGGCTAATAACCAGCAAGGAAATAAGACTTTCTCAACAACCCTTGAGAAACTGAATCCTGCCAACAACCATATGAGTGAGCTTGAAAGTGAACCCTTACCCAGATGGTCCTTCAGATGAGACCATAGCCACATTGACAGCTTGATTACATACTTATGAGAGACTCTGAAGCAGAAGGCCTAGCTAAATCATGCTCAGATTCCTGACCCACAAAAGTTACAATGTATATTGTTTTAAGTCACTAAGATTGGAGGTAATTTTTACATAACAGTAAATAATTAATACAGTAAAAAAAAAATGAATCATTTTTAAAAATTCCAAAAAATAGAACTTAAAAAGTATGTGTTTTCTTTTATGTAGGGTTATTGTTCTCAGTTTAATCATCTTCTGTTGACTTAAAAATGAATACTTAGAAACGCTCTACCACTCCTCCATCTTGAATTCCCTGGACAGGTCTCCATACTTGGTTGTTAGACCAAAGGACAGCAGTTTCCCTGCACCACTAATTCCTAAACTCATGGTCCACTTATGTGAATGGAAAGTGGAACGTGACCACAATATATAGGTTCGGATGACCTGTAAGAAATGTACAAATAAGATCTGTTTATTCCTGAATCTGAGGAGAGTAATTCTCTACCTAACACACGTTTTCAGAGAGACAAACTAGTCACAGGAGATGTGGAGTCTATAATGCTTTAGGTTAGAAACCTGTAGAATTCTTAAGCAGTCAATACAGTTTTAATGCCTTTTAATTTTATCTTTATTACTGAGCTACAATGTTTGTATGATTAAAAATAACTAAATATATTTTTCAGAAAGGTCTGTGGCTTTAGATATAAATTAGAAACATGTAATATTTAAAATTGATCACAGAAGGCATGTTCCCTAATTAATTTTGACTTAAAAAAAAATTGTTTTAGCTTTCTTCAACTCAGTAAAGCCTTTAAATTAATCTTTTTCCAACTGTATCATATTTATGATCAAAGATCAATAATCCTCAATTCTCCAATGCCAGCAAACAAATATCCATGGAGTACAGTCTGGGCTAATATGCCTTCCGCGTTCATTTGTCTTCTGTTGATTTTAAGTGGAGGAAATATTTGGGAGTGAGGCAATGTCAATTAGTCTTTAGAAAAAGTGCACTGGAGGGCTTGTTAAAACACAGGTTGCTGGGTGTCGCGCCTAGAGTTTCTTTTTTTTTTTTTTAATTTTTTTTTTTTTCAACGTTTTTTATTTATTTTTGGGACAGAGAGAGACAGAACATGAACGGGGGAGGGGCAGAGAGAGAGGGAGACACAGAATCGGAAACAGGCTCCAGGCTCCGAGCCATCAGCCCAGAGCCTGACGCGGGGCTCGAACTCACGGACCGCGAGATCGTGACCTGGCTGAAGTCGGGCGCTCAACCGACTGCGCCACCCAGGCGCCCCTAGAGTTTCTTGATTCAATAGGTCTGGGGCAGGGCCCAAAACTGCCATATCTAACGAGTTCCCAGGAAATGCTGATGCTGCTAGTTCCAGAACCACACTTTGGGAATGAATCTTTTAAAACAGGAGTCAGCAAACTAAGGCCCACAGCCGCAATTTGGCCTGCCATCTGTTTCCTGTTCTGTTTTTTTTCTCTTTTCTTTTTTTAAACAAAGTTTCATTGGAATACAACCACACTTGTTTATTTACATAGGTCTATAGTGGCAACAATGTCAGAGGTGAGTAGTTGCAACAAACAAAACAGGCTGCAATTGACTTTGGAGGCCCTTTATAGACAAAATTTGCTATTCCCTGGCCTAGAACATAATCCTCAAAATTCCATTTTGTCAGATCCAGATACCCACATACTTTTTGACTTATTTTTTCTAGCTGCTTACAAAAACTGTTAAAATGATCAACATTCTAATTTTAAAAATCACACAAAGGCTTTAAACAGTGATTCATTGTTCTAATGAACTCTTTTTATAAAATTAGATTGTATGTTTCCATTCCCAGGAATAAATTCACCTTTTGTTCTGTTTTGCTCTTTATTACAGACCTCGTCTCTACTGTCAGTAGTTTTTACTCAAAAGTAATACAATGCAATGGAAAGGAGAAAACTTTGAGGGATGTCTAGAAGCAGAAATTGAGAGGACTCTGTCTCTGAGCAGATACAGGAGTTAAGGAATGGAAAGAATCCAGGATGACCCTGAGGTGTTGAAAGGTATCATCCCTGGCATTGATAATGGGCTTGTTTCTATTTTAATTCTAGAATGAAAAGAAACTGTATGCAGTTGGGGAAGAAGTTGAAATTTCATGCTTTTCTGGCTTCATGGCTGTTGGATATCAGTACTTCAGATGCTTACCAGACAGGACCTGGAGGCAGGGAGATGTGGAATGCCGCCGTGAGTACTGGCCAAACTTTTTGTGCGACTGCTCTGAAGAATAAACGTGCCCCATGTAGCTAGTATATCATACTATTTTTTTTTTTTTTTTAGTAGCTCTGGTGAAAAGGTTTAGTGAGCAGAAAATAGGATTCATCTGCTCACATTCTGTTCCAAAATATCTTCATATTTCACTTCTCATGCCCCTGTGTATTGGCCTCATAGACCCAGGACTACAAAGCATGCACTTGCAAAGAAATCCAGGAAGTCCTCTAACTACATCTAACCACAGGCATCTGCCTTGCCTGATGTACAAATTAATGCAAATGAATGAGTCCCAGGAAGATGATACTCCTCCTATTCTTTGTGCATCAGAAATGCGATTTTATGTGAAATGCAGTTTTCTCTTTGGAGCCCATCCACATCCTTTCCTGAGGAAGAGGGGAGGAGTTTGTAAGCTCCACACATACCCATTTGTAAGCTACAGTAAAGTCAAAACAAAATTCACATAAGGCTCAAAAAGGGACCCCCAAAGAGTTATTAGGGAGAGTTGAAACCAGTCTCAATCAGAACGTCTGCCTCTGTGCCATCCACAATGTGGTGACTTCCTCTTGGGAGGACATGCTAGGGAGAAGAGGGGGGGAAATACTTTTTGAAAGGAAAAAGTCCCAATAATGCAATGAGAGTTGGAAGTGTCTGGAGCCACTTCCTTAGCAAGGGCACCTCAGATAATTGAATGAACGGGAGCATCTCGGCGGAGGACTCTCTCGGGAAGCCTGGATCCTCCACCCACCCCAACCCCCAGTTTTCTGATTGAAACATGGCATTAAAGCAGCACCAATGCAGTAAATCCCACTAAAATCACCTCTTGCTTACATTTGTTGAGTGTTCTGCTCCACTAAGCACATCTGACATGTTTCTCTGCCTGCAGGGACACAGTGCCTCAAGCCAGTTGTGCAGGAAGTTCTGACCATCTCGCCATTTCAGAGATTATATGCAATCGGTGAATCCATTGAGCTAACCTGTCCCAAAGGCTTTGTCGTTGCTGGGCCTTCACAGTACACATGCAGTGGGGATTCCTGGACACCACCCATTTCAAACTCGCTCACCTGTGAAAAAAGTGAGTGTCACTAGGGTCTGCTGAGATGGTGCCCCCCAAAACTGGTAGTAGCATAGCACCCACAGGGGTGCTATTTCTTGAGGATGTGTTGGGAGAAGAAAGCAGAAGTTTCCACTCACAGGCTAGGTTTTCTATTTCAACCTGTGTCATGATGAGATCAGGCAGCAGATAACAAGTTATTGGTCAAGCAGATATCTTCAAATTTTAGAAAGCAAGGTCGATTTTCTTTTCCAATACAATGTTTCAATATTTTGAGGGAGTGCAAGCTCGGCCATCCAACAAAATCAGAATTAATGGTAAACTGAAAATTTGGCTAAAGTGGAGGGCCATAAAAAAGTAGTGCACACTACTTTTTAATTATTTTATTTTATTTTATTTTATTTTGAGAGCATTTTATTTTAACTTAAAACACAGAAATGCATGATTATCCACCCATTTTCTGACATAGGACCAAGCTCTTATTTTCTTTTTATTTCTTTTTTATTTTTTTAATGTTTATTTATTCTTGAGAGAGCAAGAACAGAGCACAAGCACGGGAGGGGCAGGAGAGAGAGGGAGACACAGAATCTGAAGCAGGCTCCAGGCTCTGAGCTGTCAGCACAGAGCCCGACGCGGGGCTTGAACTCACCAACTGCAAGATCATGACCTAAGCCGAAGATGGACGCTTAACCAACTGAGCCACCCAGGCGCCCCCCCAGGCTCTTATTTTCTAGTCTTCTGATTTCAGCTCCAAGACTTCTTCCTCAAATAAAGCAAATACATGACTCACCACCTATGTTATTCCCTATCAGTTCCTCTAAAATCATGTTTAATTGCAGGTGGGGCGCTTCTTTAAAAAACACCTCCAGTTAGGTTCCTTCCCCCAATTCTGATGTCACTGAGCTGGGGAGGGCCTAGTATTTGGCGTTTGTTTAAGATTTCTTCTAGCTAACCCAAATGCATGCAGAGTTGAGAACTGTTGTTTTGAAGAGAGGTAAAACGTTAAAGTCACTTTTGAAACAAATTGACTAGAGAATGATTTTAAATTTATGTATATACATAAATTTTATATATGAAATATATGTATTTCGTAATCTTTTACAGTAGTCACATCCCCAGTGAACTCAAAGCAAAATTTTTGCAAATCATTTTTAATTGTTCAAAATTCCCAACTTTTTATTTAAAAAAGTTTATCACTTGATACAGTTCATTAACTTACACAATCACAATAACAATTGGCCTAAATGGATTTGGAAACAAACAACACTGATAAGCCTGTAGCTGCAGAAGTGTCATGCTATGGAAGACAGTGTTGCCAAAAGAGATTGCAAGAGGCCCTAGGTCTCTTGGTCTCTGGGCCAGAAGGAATCGGAGAATAGAACAGACACCGCGGATAGGTGGTGCAAGCAGGAAAGTTTATTAAAGCAAAAGGATACTCGTAGAGGAAGACCAGGTAGGCTCCAGGGAGCAAATGCCCCAAATTTCTTCTGTTTACAAGCTTTTATTATATTTTGAGTAATTAGGGGAGGAATATTCACTGAGGTAAGCAGCATGCTTTTTTCAGGAATCCAGGTTCCACCCCTTTCCTTTCCTTTTTTGGATTGATCACAACTGTCATGGTGATTTTAGGGGCAGAGACCTTTCAGAACTGCAATGCAAATGATATTATAATGAGGGAAATGTCCGGGTGGCTGGGTGGCTCAGTCCGGTTAAGTGTGGACTTTCGGCTCAGGTCATGATTTCGCCTTCCAGGAGTTCTGAGCTGTCAGCACAGAGCCTGGAGCCTGCTTTGGATTCTTTGTCCACCCCCCTCCCCCCCACCTCTTTGCCCCTCGTGTTCTTTCTTGCTCTGTCTCTCAAAAATAAATAAATGTTAAAAAAAATTTTTTTAATATAATGAGGGAAATGTCTTCTGAGGATGGAACAAAGCCTCACCTAGCTGTTGGTGGGGGATTTTCCTATTGCAACGAGTGGCCTCCCAACCCCCCCCCCTTTAATGCAACTAAGGGGTGCCTTTCTGCTTTGTCCCTCCTCATTACTAACTGCCTCCTCTAACAAGAGGAACCCATAAACTTGGAAGTCAGGCAATTACCATGGAGGGACTGGGGAACCTAGCCTGGCAAGTCAGTTATTTGGAAGACAGTTGAGGGCATCTACTAATTCATATCTTCCAAATTTTTCAATTGTTCAAATAATGTCTCATTTTTATTCAGAGGGTCCTTGAAGATATATGTGAAATCAGCTATGATTAGGCCCATTTTGCTTACATAAAAGCAGAAGGTAGTGAGGGACTAAATTAAACCCTAGGTAGGCAGTTTGAGTCAACAGGAATTGAGCTACAGTTGAACTCATTCCCCAAGCTCTTTGCCATGTGGCCTTCTTTATCCTCTTCTAGGCTATTATAATGCATGAAGAAAAGGGGGAAAGCTAACTTATTAAGTAAACTTAAAATTACTGATAAAGAGGTATCATGGGCGGCACCTAAGTGGCTCAGTCGGTGGAACCTCTGACTCTTGATTTCGGCTCAGGTCATGGTCTCACAGTTGTGAGATCAAGCCGCACTTTGGCCTCTGGGCTCACAGCACAGATCCTACTTGGGATTCTCTCTCTCTGCTCCTCCTCTGTTTGGTCTCTCTCCCTCTCTCTCAAAATAAATAAGTAAACTTAAAAAAAAAAAGAGAGAGATCATGGAAATTTGTGAGAACTTGAGGTTGATATTGTGGCTTGATTTCACTCAACTCCTGATCATATATATCAGAGGGAACTACAGGCTTCAGAAGGTTAAGATCTCCGGGTATCTTCAGAAGCATCTTCTCTATACAGCACTGTCCACACACACACACATACATGCCCATGACTCTGTGTTTGGAAAAGAAATTGAGATTATAATCTAATCTGAGAAAGAATGAAATGTTCTACATCTAGATTAAGTAAATAAATATCCTATCTTGTGTATTTTCTCTCCAACAACATTGGCAAAAAGATCAATGAGGGAAGTCAGAAAGAGAGAGAAAATCATCAATAAAACTGGGCACTCTTTCCTCTCAATGTGTGGAGAGCTGTGAGATAAAGAGGCTTTCAGGCCATCCCTGGTTAGGAAAAGGGTTTTAATTCTTTCAGTGTGAAAAAGGATTTTTGCTTCCTGAGGAATTGACATGGTAGGTGCCTCTACAGTTACTTTTTCCTCCTCGGAGAAATTGACACCTCCAGAAGTTCCCCTTGACCCCAGCACTCCAAAGATCACCAGCGTTCTCATTTCCTTGTCATTCACAAACTGTTCCAGGCGGTGTGGGCAGCTGAGAGCCAGTTCTGACTTCAACCTGACATGCTGAGGGAGCAAGGACTCCTTGCCTGAGATCAGTGGCAACTTCAAATCAGTAATGACAAATACTAGGAAGCTGATTCTCTTTGGAAACAATGTATAGCTAGGGGTCCTTCCCTGACCTAAGTGTGGATTTATTTACAAAGGGCAAAGAGGTATAGCTCTACAACAAAGCAAAGAAAAACAATCCCGTGTCAATGGAATGCTTAGTATCTGAGGCCTTACCAGCCACTATACATCTCCATGTTCATGAAGGTTAAGGGCCAAATTTCATCAGAGGTTCCTCTGAGAGAATGATCATAGGAAACAGAAATAGCAGCAAAAACGGAAAACCTACCAATTTTTATAATCTTTGTTTTTGCCTCTAACATAAACCTCCTTCCTTTACCAAACCTTCTGCCTTGTAGGCTAAAAGGAGTAACCATGAAGGGACACCTGGGTGGCTTAGTCGGTTAAGCATCCTACTCTTGATGCTGGATCAGGTTGCGATCTCCACAATGGACCTGGACCCTGCTTGGGATTCTCTCTCTCTCTCTCTCTCCTCTCTCTCTCTCTCTCTCTCCTCTCTCTCTCTCTCTCTCTGCATCTCCCTGCTCACACACACACACACTCTCTCTCTCTCTCTCTCTTTCTCTCTCTCTCTCTCTCAAAATAAATAAATATTAAAAAAAAAGGAAAGCACCCTTGAGCTTGGTCTCCTGTTCTGCCATCTAATGTGGCAGGATATCTAGATATAGCTGCCTACTGCCATCCTTTGACAATCATTTGCTTCCAGAAGCCATTGTGGTTCTGTGGATGCTCGATCAGGTTCAGTCCTGGGAAGTCTGTTTCACACAACAGCTCACCTGTGGTTTCAATGATTCCGGGTAGAATAATAACAAATTTAAATCATTAGCACAGACTTCCCCACTGAATTAAACCCAAATAGTCACATTTGTATGTATTTATTTTGATCTAGTTTGTTTGAGTGACTTAAAGACACCATAAATTTAACATATGCAGAGAGAAACTCTTGAGTCATTACCCCCCTCCCTAAAACTAAACGTCTTATAATATTTTCTATTACAGTTAAGGCACCAATGTCTATTATCTAATGCAAACTAAAAACCTAGAAACCGTACTTTGCAGCTCTCATAACTTACCCACAATAGGCAATTTTATCTGTCTATTCTGATAAATATGTCACAAGTTTACCTACTTGTCTCCATTTCCAACTCAACATTTTGATCCAAATTACCATCCTCTTTCACCTGCTCTACTATAATAACCTCATAGACTGTCTACCCATAGCCTTCTTGGCCACCATATCTCTTCAAATCCATTCTCCGCATACAGAGGCCACAATTCATTTCTTTTTCAGAATCCGGGCCTGAGTTTGTCATATGACCCCTGACTTACACCACCAAAGACTTTTCATTGTTTATAAAATAAAGGCAAACGTCTTTCAAAAACTCTATAAGACCCTGCACAGCCTGGTACACACTCACCTCTCTGGCCTCATCTTGTTCCATGCTCTTGTTTTTTTGCATTTCAACCACATTGGCCTTCTTTCAGTTCCAGGAAAATCACATCCTGTCTCTCTTTGTAGAACTTCCATGCCTGATGTTTCCTTTGCTGTGAACACATTCCCTTTCTTCTTTCCATTTTGCCATTCTGAACCTTCCTCACTACGTCAGTTTTCCTGATTATGTGCTTTCTCTTTAATAATGCTAATAATATGAGCAATTCTATTTGTATTGGTGTGTTTGATTAATGTCACTCTGCCCTCACAAAACTATAAGCTCTGTGAGCATAGAATCTGGGTGAAATTTTAGTCAGTCCACTATTTCCAGAACATAACACAGTGCTGAAAATATTGTAGTTGCCCAGTCAGTATTTGAAGAACAAACGAACAGAAATTTCACAAATTCCATTTTCTTCAGTTCTCTGTACTTAACAGCAATTTTAGGTTGGAAAATGACAGCTCATGAGAGCTAGAAAAGACCTTTAGATGGAATATTTCATGACAACATATTTAGAAAAGGCAAAATGAGTGCTCTAACTACAGATAAATGAGAACTTTTCGCCACTGCTTTCTACTAAATCCAAATGTATCGCTTGGAAGTCATGCTGTGCACTGTCCTTTACCTCTTTTCTTTTGTTTCAGATGTTTTGACAAAATTAAAGGGTCATTGCCAACCAGGACAAAAACAGTTGGGATCTGAATGCATTTGCATGTCTCCAGAAGAAGACTGTAGGTGAGAGATACTCTATGGACTGTATTTGGAAATTGGGAAAACCAGTCTCGTGTAACCAGTTTGATAGAGGAGCTGAGCTTCTTGAAGCACAAACACGAAACATATTAATTTTTCACATAACTGATACCCCCTGTGCTCTGTTGATTTCTTCCCCACTGGGTAGCAAGCTTTCTTAATTATCTCTCAGCCCCGTTCCCTAAGTTTGCATGGCATTTGTTTATCAAGACAGTTTTAGTTTTGTTTATGAAGACTTATTCCTGTCCATAACTGGTTTCAGACTCAATTATCTCAAAGCCTTCCTCTTCCCCCTAACCACAGGGCAAGGTTGTGACTCCAAAAACTTAGAATAGAGAAAGTGGTATAAACATGGACTTCATGCATATATACTCCCCTTTGTCAGTTTATTTTTCATGCTGGGGTAGAGAGCATGAAGAAAAAAAAATGAAAAATCCTGGACTGCCATGACTAGATAGCTATCTCCTCTTTGTTGTTATAACTGCCTTTTCTTTCCCTTTCTTTTCTCTTCTTTTCTTTTCTTTTCTTTTCAACGTTTTTTTTTTTTTTTTGGGACAGAGAGAGACAAAGCATGAACGGGGCAGGGGCAGAGAGAGAGGGAGACACAGAATCGGAAACAGGCTCCAGGCTCCGAGCCATCAGCCCAGAGCCTGACGCGGGGCTCGAACTCACAGACCGCGAGATCGTGACCTGGCTGAAGTCGGACGCTTAACCGACTGCGCCACCCAGGCGCCCCTCTTTTCTTTTCTTTAAAGTAATCTCTACTTCAATGTGGAGCTCTAACTCACAATCCCAAGATCAAGAGTTGCATTCTCCACTGACTTAGCCAGCCAGGTGCCCCTAACTGCCTTTCCTTTAAATGAATACACTGAGGAGAGTTGAGGGTGCTTCTTTTTTTTTTTTTTTTTAATGTTTATTTATTTTGAGAGAGTGTCTGTGAAAGGGAGAAGGGCAGAGAGAGAGAGAGAGAGAAATTGAGGATCCAAAGCAGGCTCTGTGCTGACAGCAGAGAGCTGGATATGGGGCTTGAACCCACAAATTGTCAGATCATAACCTGAGCCAAAGTCAGATGCTTAGCTGACCGAGCCACACAAGTGCCCCAAGCATCCTTCTATTTTTAAAAAATTTTTTTAACGTTTTATTTATTTTTGAGACAGAGAGAGACAGAGCATGAATGGGGGAGGGTCAGAGAGAGAGGGAGACACAGAATCTGAAGCAGGCTCCAGGCTCTGAGCCGTCAGCCCAGAGCCCAACGCGGGGCTCGAACTCACGGACCGTGAGATCGTGACCTGAGCTGAAGTCGGACGCTTAACCGACTGAGCCACCCAGGTGCCCCAACATCCTTCTTAATTTAATGGCTTTCAGTCAGATTTAATCCAAAACAGTGTTAGATAAAAATAAAATTTTGTTTCTCCATCTCACAAAGTAAATGCAGAGGTTGCCAACCTAGGGCTCGTATGGTAACTCTCATTGCAGATAGGACCGAGGCTCCTTCCTGCTCTTGTTCCACCATCCTTAAATTGTGTCATGGTCCAAGATTGCTGTGCAGGAGTAGGAAGGGAGAAGACCAAAAATGGACATTTTCTCTATTTTTAAGGAGAATTCTCAGAAGACCCATCACTCACTTTCATCTCATTAACCTTTTCTTATTCGTATGGCCACACACACCTTTGGATGCATAGACATTTTAATAAAATTAGGGTTATATTACTGAGGAGAAGAAAGACTGAATGTTGGGAAGGGAAGCCAACAGACTGTGCCCAGTTGTTATCCTTCACCTTTAACACCAGTTAGCTCTCATGTTCCTCTGTGCTGCAGGTGAACAAACACTTATAGGGACTGATTGATTGATTGATTGATTGATTAACACTATAGGGTCTTTTCCTGTATAATTCCACAAACATAATTCAACCCAGGGGTGGTCCTATCTACCCCCTCCCCCCCCCCCCCACCTCAATCCTCACCAGGGTGATCCATCATGTAGCTTCTTGCTGCTGGAGTCCCCTCATCCAACAGACGGCCTTCCGGGGAGTACCTGCAGCATTCATATTGCCCATTTAATGCAGAAGAAACTTCCTTCTTTGTCTTTCCAATACCAAGTCATGAGAATGCAGACTGTCCTCTGGAACTCTCTGAATTTTAGCTCTCCCCTACTTCTCTAGACTCTTTCTGTAGTCCTCTGTTCTCTTCTATACAGCATCGAAGGTGTTTGTGGGACTGGCTAGCCCCACAGTTTAAGTTCTCTGAACACAGGGAGTGGCCTTTTTCTTCTCAGCTCTAGCACCTGGAGATAATTTTGCACACTGATGCCCTGATTGCTAACTCGAAGATTGACATCAGAGAAGAAACTCAAATTTAGAGTAAACCAGCCCTTGTCCTCTCAACAAAAGAAGGACTGTAGCTGCTGATTACCTCCTAGCAGCAAGACCTAGCATCTACTTAGGGAGATTAAGCAAGTTACCCAAGGAATGATATCAAAACTGATGTACTTAATCAAAGTATACAAACACACTTGCAAAGCTATGTAATGATAGAAGACTCTAGTGCTGCAAATTAATGAATGTTAGAGAATTCTGAGGAGGTCCAGACTACATGGGCTAGGTTGATCAGGGCTACCTTCAAAGTGTGGTCAGGAATTAAACTGGACACAGACAGGCATAGAAGAGAGACAATACAATGCTGACTGAGCAGGGCATCGGATGCCAGCAAAGGAAAGGTAATCTTATAATTTTAGAAAATGATCAATGTAACTGCCAGGTAATACGGATTAAGAAGGAAAGGAAAATAATTCTAGAAAGGAAAGTTAGTTGGAGTCAAATTATGGAGGATCTTGATTACCAGAATTTAAGAATTCAGACTTTGATTTGAAGACAATTGGGAGTAACACCAAGATTAAGATGAAATTCTAGTGGCTTAGTTGGCTAAGCATCCAACTTTGGCTCAGGTCATGATCTCATGGTTCGTGAGTTTGAGCTCTGTGTCGGGCTCTGTGCTGACAGCTCAGAGCCTGGAGCCTGCTTCAAATTCTGTGTCTCCCTCACTCTCTGCCATTCTCTTGTTCATGCTCTGTCTCTCTCAAAAATAAATAAACATTAAAAGAAAAAAAGATGAAATTCTAGAAAGATGAATCCCAGAGCACACAAGATGAAAGAAGAGAAGCTGGGGGCATGGGGCAGATGGGGAGGCGGGTCGTCAGAAAACTGGCTGGAAAGATTACATATTATATTGGCTACATGCCATCTCCTTTTTTCTAATCTTCATATATAAATGCGCTCTTTCCTCTCTTGGGCAGCCATTATTCTGAAGATCTCTGTGTGTTTGATACAGACACCAACCATTACTTTACTTCACCTGCTTGTACGTTTTTGGCTCAGAAATGTTTAAATAATCAGCAACTCCATTTTCTACATATTGGTTCCTGCCAAGAAGGTCCACAGTTAGAATGGGGTCTTGAAAGAGCAAAACTCTCATCCAACAGCACAAAGAAAGAATCCTGTGGCTATGACACCTGCTACGACTGGGAAAAGTGTTCGGGTAAGCCCTGGTGGTGACCACGCACTGGAAATGCTCTCTCTTAGCCTTCATCTCAACTAGTTAATCTTATTTGCATTTATATACTCTCTCTCTCTCTCTCTCTCTCTCTCTCTCTCTCTCTCACACACACACACACACACACACACACAAAACCTTTCCTTAATCAAAAATAATTCCTTTACACTGTTTTATAAAAACATTTTATAAAATTTTTTTATTTATATACAAAAATATAACCCACTCACTATTAGAAATAACTACCTTAGTAGTTTTAGTGTGAATCTTCCCAATTATTGTTCTATGCATATACAATCATATATGCATATATGCATATACAATCATATATGCATACAATCATATATACATATATGCATGCAAAAAGTTTATGTATTTTGAGAGAGATGGAGAGCAAGCAGGGGAAGGACAGAGAGAGAGGGAGACAGAATCCCAAGCAGGCTCTGCACTGTCAGCAGAGTCTGCTTGGGATTCTGTCTCCCTCTCTCTCAAAATTGTCTAAATTTTCCTCTGGCATTTGAGACTGGCTAGGGCAACATAGCTAGAGCCTAGAGCCTAGACTGAGTTCCTCATGGATAATAATTGCCAGAAACATCTTCTTCAAATTTTTTTAAGTCCTCCTGCAGTGCCAGCCTCCAAGGCTGGCAGTGTTAATCAGACAGGGCTCTCTGAGCCCAGTCAGGGTTTCTCATGGGTTTGGGCACTGTTTCTCCCAGGTGGAACATTCTCCAACCTTCTACTGCTTCCCTCTCACCATGCATGGGGTCAACCAGATGTTCCGAGGTGCTCTGGGACTCATGCCTGCAGTCATCCATGGCTCCAAGCTAGACTCTCATTCCCAGAAAGCAGGGTATTTGCCAGGACTGCTTGAGATTTGCCTGCTAGTATGGTGCTAACACTCTAAGTCAGAGTTACTGTAATTGTTTATATAGAGAAGCATCCCATAAAAAAAAATTCCCCAGGGCCTTATACACAAGGGTGGCCCTGATTATATTACTTTTTTTTTTTTTAGGTATCATACTTCACTTCTTATTTTCTATATTGCTGTTTTTCAATTAATATATCATGAAACTATTTTCATGTCATCATATATTATTCTGCTACATAATTTTCAATCTCTGCAAAAGTCCATGTGGACATTCTATAACTTACTTAACTAATCTTCTGTTAAGTGTTTAGATTTTTCCCAATATTTTCCTATTATAAGCAGTGCTATAATAGACAAATTGATCAGAGATAAATCTATAATCTTAGATTCTTTCCTCAGGATATACCTTAGAAAATGAAATGTATTGGTAAACATTATTTTCACATACAAAGTCTTTGTTGGCACAGTGTATCAACTTGCTTTCCAGAAATGTTTCTACCATATTATATTCCTGTCTACAATGTATAAGAAAGACTACCACCCATACCTTCACCGAAACTTTGAGTTATTACTTCTTTATCTTTCTGCCAACTTGATACTTAAGAAGGGGCATTACATTTCTATTTTCTGTAAGCGAATTGGCTATGGGCACTTTTGTTTGTGAATTGGAAGCGGAAACTTCACAGCAGTGAGTACATTTTCTCTAAGATGAAGTTTGACCCTGAAACAGTTCAGCTAAGCTTTATATAATACATAGATATGGGCCAAAGATTAGGATTTAGCAGAACTCAAGTATGCAGCTAGATTTCCTTTGTGACACATCCTCAAAGAACTATCTTAGATTGAGACATAAAGTATATAATGGAAACTTGTTGAATTGTTACATTAAATTTTTGCTAAAACACTTTACCTTTGCAAAAATAAACACAAAAACTTCAATGTTCCCCTTGGCTCTTCAATTCAGTCCTGGAAAAGGAGAGAGGTCTTATTACCCAAATCCACTTCCTTCCTGATCCACTTAACTCTGATTATCAAGATCCAGCTCCCCTGGGAGGTGGCAGTATTGAATTCATGACAGAGGGTAGACACAGGTGGCATAGTCCATAGGCCACCTGAGGGTGGCCACTCGGGAGGTCAATGTCTGAGACTTCTGACCTTCGTGCCATATCTGAACAAGGTAAGTCCACATAACAGACAGCATGCCAGGGTCTGATATATATATTGCCCAATTCTGATCAGTATTAAATCACCTTGTGGCTAAAAGCTACCACTCATTTTTAACTGCCAGACCAACACCATTACCCAGCTGACATCTCAGAAATAATGAGGTATTAGTGGATGTGATTAGTGTTAGCGTCCGTCCTTCCATTTTTATCATGGAGAAAAGATCTTCATGGAACTCCGTATTGCAATGATTTTTTTTTTTTGCTCTTTTTCCACAAATTATTCTTTTTAAATGTGTCTGAGTAACAAATAATCTCTGGCTTGCAATTTCATCAAAATCTGTCTTTACTATTGGCTCTCTGCTGTACAGATATCTAAATCCACAGCCACCAGGAGTCTACATTTGTCTAAAACAAGAACACTAAAAAGTTTGAATACTTAACCAATATTGCTCAAGTGACCAGAATGTCTTGGGGCAGTCAGACTAATCCATGAACACTTTATAATAAGATATTTCAGTCATTTAAAATATTCTTTGATCCTACACACAATCAGAATACTGAAAACATTCCCCACCCCCTAAAGATAAGGTCTGCCTGTGCCAGTCTTCTCTAATTGGTGAGCAAAAGTCAACATCATAGAGAATTCTGTTCAGTAGCACTATAGAACAGAATCAATGTACAAACCTCAGCATTTATGAATAAAGAGAAAGCTAAAAATGTATTTTATACCCAACCCACATATGGCAAGTTGGGATATTAATTTTCAGTTGCATTGAATGTCACCTCGGTTAAACTGTTACTGACGACATTGTGTACTTTGCTACTCTTTTCCTTCTCTGTCTAAAATGAGAGAAAAAGTTTAAAAATGGAACTTCAAAATAACATCAAGTTCCCATTTGAAAAGTTAGAACACAAATGGCTTCATAAGGAGTCTATTTCTATGCATATTGAATGTTTCGCCTAAATTTCAAAAATATCCACCATCAACTAATAGAGGGGGAAATTTATTCAGCACACATCCATTTAGTGTCCAAGATGCACAAGTCACTGTATATAATATGAGGAGGACTCTAAAGACAAACGAGCTTTGTACCCTCCAATTGTTCACAGTACTTGGAGGAGTAACTTTTCATGATAATTGGATGAATAACTTTGATGAGAGCCAGCATGATATAAGAACACGTAAGAGAGAGAGAGAAATCTTCTGGCCTGGAAGGGTTTCATAAATATGGTAGCATGAGAATTGAGTGATGCAGGATGCACTAGTGTAGGTGGTGGGAAGGGCTTTATGGTGCTGGCAGTCTAAAAATGATCTTGCTAAGATCATTTGAGCCACACCATACTAAAAGAATAATGACCATGGCTTTTCCACAAGCCTGGGGAACTGACATCCTTTCCAAAGGTGGAGCAGTCTCCTGTCCTTCACTAAACCCTATTGTTTACAACAATCGGCAAGGCCCTCCACAATAAGACTCTTTTCTAACTGGTTGACACAGGGCTTACAAAGGAATGCATGCTTTTTCATGAAATGTTTTCTACCAAAGATAGGCTATCTATGTGCCTCTGCGTATCTCCCCACTCCCTTTCCCTATTTTCTCCCATTGGTTGAGACACAGGGGAAAGAACTGATACCCACCTAAAAGAAGCTACTTCTGAATGACATCATTGCTGATTCTCAGCCTAACTCAGATATTTTGGCAGCATGAGTTACCCCAGATCTATCAAAATACTTCTTTTTTATTGCTTATACCTACACCCCAAATTCAGAATTGAAATCAATTGATGAAGCAGAATGAATTGAGCACCTCGTTAAGAGCTAAGTGAGACATCTAGATGAACAAGCGCTCAAACAAAGCACTTAAAACTGTCTTGGGAGAAAGACATATATGAAAAGCTAACTAACAAGAAAGTGTAAAAATACCAGATAGAGTACTAACAAACTTACACTATTGAAGTCTAGTTAAAACTTTAAAGTTCAGTTGTTGTGGGGGTAAGTGGGTATGAAATACTTCATGGAGGAGGTGAGCCTGTAGAAACTGGGCATGTGGGAGAAAGTAAAAAAGACCACGTCACTGTAGCAAAAGAAGGGGATAGCATGGGCAAGAGGGCAAAAACTGGAACACTGTTAAAGTCTCATTTGGGAAGCAGAAAGAGAGTTACTCTAAGTGGAATTGAAAAAGCATAAAAGACAATGTTGCAAAAGGATTTTGAGGGCAAACTGCAGAGGATCTTGAACTTTAATTAAAACATGCATGTATGGAAATGAGCCTATATCCCCCCCTCTACTCAAAATTTATTTAATATTCTTGACTTTGGTAAGTTTATCCCAAGTGATCATTTTAAAACAATTTCATGAATGAAAGATCTACATGAATTATGAAGTGACTGGGTGATTTTGAAACCAGGCCTCCTAAAAGAATCACCAACCTGGAAATATTCTAGAAAGAAGTCAATAGCTGTGGTACAGAGTTATGTTAAAGAATTAAGGCCTAGGGGCGCCTGGGTGGCTCAGTCGATTAAGCGGCCGACTTCGGCTCAGGTCACGATCTCACGGTCCGTGAGTTCGAGCCCCGCGTCAGGCTCTGTGCTGACAGCTCAGAGCCTGGAGCCTGTTTCAGAATCTGTGTCTCCCTCTCTCTCTCTCTCTCTCTGACCCTCCCCCATTCATGCTCTGTCTCTCTCTGTCTCAAAAATAAACGTTAAAAAAAAAATTAAAAAAAAAAAAGAATTAAGGCCTATTCGTGATTGAAAACCTGCCTTTACCACTTACTAATTGTGGAACCATGGGCTGATCAATTAAGCTCTCTGGGATTACTAACAAGCTCATTTGTAGAATTAGTTTGATAACATATAGTTCATATGTTTGAGAATTAAATGAAATAAAACATGCAAAACACTTGGCTTCTTATGTGGTTTCATAGTACATTCTCAATAGAAGGTGGTACCAATGAGAAAATAACAGAGAAGACCGTCTGTAGATGTTGTAGAAATAGATTTGACAGGATATAGTGACTGATTAGATGTGGTCAGTGAGTGAGAGCAAGGTTTCAGAGGTAGTCCAGCTCCTGAATCTTACTGGCTGACTCGTGGATTCTGTTCTCTCACATCCAGATCACTCCATTTGACCACAGTTGGGTCTTTTGGGCCATTGCCTTTGTTCTAGCTTTCCAATACATTGCCACCAAAGTGCCTGCTCCTCTGGGACAAATTAGGTAAAATCAAACCCTGAAGTCCTGTGGTGAGTCACACTGTCTCCCTCTCATTTCAGCCGCCACTTCCGAATGTGTCTGCCTGTTGCCTCCCCAGTGCTTCAAGGGTGGAAACCAACTCTACTGCATCAGAATGGGATCATCGATGAGTGAGAAAACAGTGAACATCTGTGACATAGGAGCTATAAGATGTGCCAACAGGAAAGTGGAAATACTGTATCCTGGGAGGTGTTCAACCTAAAACAATCACTGAATAACAGATTTACTGTCCCAAAATAATCCCTACAAGAGGGCATTCTCCTACAAACAGCAGACTGGTGTGCCCAGAAGTTACTGACATAAATTCTTTTGTGTTACTTTCATATAATTCTTCTGCATGACTCTCCTGCCTTAGTCTTTCCTATCCAACCTCAGCCTATGATGTTTTCTGTAGCATACACCTCAGTAGTAACTTTCACATTGATCCAGTGAATTCTGTTCACACTGCACTAAAACGATGGGACTTCTGAGGACCTTATGAAGCCTGTAGTATTAAGCATCCTCACAAGTACATTTAAGAACAAAAACCATAATTGTCTTCAATTATTCAATAAACATAAACCTACAACAACTTGGAAAACACATTCTTAAAACCCAACTTTCCTTCATGCATTCATTCAACAAATAATTCTGAATGTCTCCAATGTGCCACGGACTGTTTAGGACGCTGGGGAATCGGCAGTGAATAAAAGAGACAAAATCCCTTGCCTTCATGAAGCTTACATTCATGTGGAGACAGGCAAACAAAAAACAAAATAAACATATAAAATATATAGTGTGTTTGATGGTGATGGTGGTAATTGCTATGGAAAAAATAATGTAAGGAAAGGTGAGTCCCATCATCTCATGCAAGGAGACACTCCATAGTAATAAGCATCACAGTAGGGATGATTGGGAACAAGTGGAAATTGCCTTGTTTAAAGTAGTTGAAAAACTCCTGGAGTTCCATACTCTTAGGAAAAAAGATTCTTCTTGCCTCAGCTAAAGTGCATTCCAAAGCTTTTAAATTGAAGTATGTGATGGATGGAAAATCATCAGAGAATTTTGAAGGAATAATTTTTAAGTTAAATTATATCCAAGTAGACGTCCATTTCTCAGAGAAGATAGACTGTCATTTTATTGGGGAAGAGGAGTGTCTTTGGAACAGCAATTCTCAAATATTGGTCTCAGAATCACCTGGAGTACTTGTTAATACACAGGCTTGCAACCCACCCCCAGTTTCTGGTTCAGTAGGTCTGGGGTGGGGCCAGAGAATTTCTAACAACTTTCCAGGTAGTACCACTAATGATCATTGGGAAGGTCACGTTTTGAAAACAGTTTAGAAATGGAGTCATCCAACAGTTCATTCTGTTTGATTTACTAACTGATCTCCAAACCTTAGCCAGCCAATCTCCAAGCCCCTGAGTGGAAGAATATTTCCTTCCTCTAAAACTCAATGGGGTTCCCACCTAGTGGAAGGGGGCCGTGAGCCACAGCCACCTGCAGCACCCTCATTAGACCTTATACATTAAATGTCACTCTTCTTCCATCTCATTCGTCATAAGATGTTGGCAACATCTAAAACATCTTGCAATATCAAACAGAGGTATGAGGAAGGAACGACCCAGCAATTGCACTACTAGGTATTTATCCAAGGGATACAGGTATGCTCTTTCAAAGGGGCACCCAGATGTTTATAGCAGCACTATCGACAATAGCCAAAGTATGGAAAGAGCCTGAATGTCCATCGATGGATGAATGGATAAAGAAGATGTGGTATATATGGAGTATTACTCGGCAATCAAAAAGGATGAAATCTTGCCATTTGCAACTACGAGGATGGAACTAGAGGGTATTGCTAAGTGAAATTAGTCAGAGAATGACAAATATCATACGACTTCACTCATATGAGTACTTTAAGACACAGAACAGATGAACATAAGGGAAGAGAAGCAAAAATAATATAAAAACAGGGAGGGGGGCAAAAAAGAGACTCTTAAATATGGAGAACAAACAGAGGGTTGCTGGAGGGATTGTGGGAGGGGGGATGGGCTAAATGGGTAAGGGGCATTAAGGAATCTACTCCTGAAATCATTGTTGCACTATATGCTAACTAGCTTAGATGTAAATTTAAAAAGTTAACTTAAATTTAATTTAATTACAAAAAAGAAGTATGAGGAAGGAAAAAAAAAACTAGGACAGAAAAAATTTTCCTAGTGTAACAGCAATTGAGTGGGAATTTTTCTCTTCCCACAATCAGTAACCTATCTTCCCCAGTCACGCCACCCCCTCCCATCTCACAAAATTGGTGCAGGCCATCTCGTCAGCATCATGCCTTCAGAGCTCCCAAGAGTCCAAACTGAAGGCAAAGAGGTATTAAATACTCCCATGTTCCAAGGAGAGTCACTACTGAATCAAGAGCATTTCCTCAGGAATGAGTTGGAGCTGCTCTCCCCAGCTCTCACACCTGTCCCACACCGTTCTGAGGGGAGAGGAGGACCTGGGACCAGGGGACCAAGGGAGGAGGGAGGGAGGCGATGGGAATCGGCAGCCTAGTGAATACAGTTTTCATAGAGAGAGTCCTACTCCTCCCCTGAGACCTTTTAGAACTTTTCCCCTCCTGAATGAGGAGGTGGAGGATGCAGAAAGTATCCACTGAAGCCAGGCATCTGAAGCCCTGCGAGAATCATTTGTAGGGTGTGGGGCACCAGCAGCAAGGACAGAGAGCTGCCCAGTGGGATACTGTGAGTCTTAGAACTGAAGCCTGTGAGCAGGTTGCAGGAGGACTCCCGGGCAGGTGTGGATCCCGATGAGGGCAGGTGTGGAGGGGATTCTCCCTTCCTGTGCATGAAACCACCTCCTGCCTAGAGAGTGCTAAAGGCAGGATGCTGATGAGAGTGGCCCTCACCATTTCGGGTGAGGGGGTGTTCTTTAGTGTTGTTTAGTGTTCCTTGGCTAGTGCGTTTCCACCTCTATCAGGACATGGCTGTCTTCATTGTCTTCCTTCGGTGCATGTCTGTCTGCCCAAATGTGTATTGTCTTATGAGCACAGCAGTCATGTTAGATTAGGCCCACTCTAATGATCTCATCTTAATTGGATTACAGCCGCAAAGACCCCATTTCTAAATATGGTCACATTTGCAGTGACCAGAGGTTCGGACTTCAACGTATCTTTTTTTGTGGAAACAATTTAACCCATAGCACTGTGACTGGGGAAAACAAAGTTTCCTGTTTACACCCTATAATATAATCAAGTGTTTATACCAGATATTATATTCATATTGCTTGATTAAAATCAGTCATGTTTGCTTTGAAGTATGTTACTCTTTTACTTGTAACAATCTTCCCTTTTAAGGGTGATTAGTTGTTCTTTTTACCACTTTAGTTACCTTTGTTTCAAAGGATTTTTTGAGTGCAATAAAGTTTGCATTAGGCTAATTTGCATACCATTTACCAGTAGAATTTTTCACACACATATTAATATTAATATAGCAATTTAGTAGAAAAAGTGTTAAGAGCTAGAGATTAAATTGTCATCATGAAGCAGAGAACAAAACTGAAACATATTAAATACCTGGAATTTGGATCTAGAATGTTCAACAGTGTCCTAGAAGATTAAATAAACTCATGATCAAAGGTAAAGGCTTATCCTCTTAGGCTATTAGAGATGAATACTAAGCATTCATGCTTGTAGTTTCAGTAACTGGAAACAGTTCAGGTCCTTTTCTATATATATGGATTTTAATTTTTGTTGGTTCTGCAAGAAATTGACAAAATAAATTGGACCCCAGTTTAAAGAACTTTGTAAATTAACATGCTATCTCTCTCAGATGTCCTGAAAGCAAAATTCTAAGACTGTTATTTTTAAAACTCCATTCCTCTGGTGAGGTGACATTCAAGCTTAACTAAAGATTTCCTTTTTTTGACAGTCCTCAGTAAAGTTCACTAAATTTAAGAATATGTTACTGTTTTTTTCTCTTTCTATAAAAGCCTCCCACAATGAAAATTCCTTAGTTTTAAAGATTGAGCTCTTCTGTTCTTTCCAGAAGAACGCACCCACCAGCTAGACCTCATCTACATACCCTTGCTAAATTCTAATTCTGGATAAGAAGAATCTGACAGATAATGATGCCTCTGGTTGGTGTTGGGCACCAAATACCCTGAAGTTTGGTTTAACTGGATTCTAAATGGCTAGCTGTCTCTAAGGTCACCTTCATTCTTTTGGAATATGTTGTGTGCGGAATCAATGAGGCGTCGAGCTTCTAACCCCACAAATGGCCTGCAAAATTATAGTTGTACCCATGTCATTTTATGAAAGTGAGACGGGTCACTGCTACCTTATTAGTCTTCCTGACAACTTGTGGCCATACAGCTTCAGTGGCACTTGTCAAATGTCAGTTGGTACAGGTATGTGTCACTGATCAAAGGACTCCCATGGACAGATGCACTGAAAGTCATGCTTACAAAGCTTTATATAGAAAGATCTTCATAACAACATTATTGGTAATAGCAAAAAATGACAGAGCCTAAATGTCAAATAATAAATTATGCCTTTTCCCCCCATATGATGGAACAGTAAGAGACCACAGAAAAGTATGTTTTCTAAAAGACTTTAAAGGACATAATAAAAAGTGAGAAACCAGGCTACAGTGCTACACATGATTCCAGCTATGTAAATTGTGTATGTATAAATGTCTTTAAAAACAATCATTAGGAGAACAAACCTCTGGAATTTGCAGTTATTTTTATTGTCTTGTTTATATTTTTCTGAATTTTCTGGATTTTTTTATAATCAGCATGCATTTTCTTTTATAATTGGGTATGAACGTCATTCTAAAAATTTTCTCTTCTACTTAGGTGAAAAGATAGTTAATTCCATTTGGATGGACATATTGGTGGCAAATCGGCTTTGGAGTTTAAGCCGGTCCCACTGGTCTGGACTTGCCCACGTGAGACGGGTGAGTTTCAGCCAGACGTGTGAGCCTCACGTGCATGCATTCATTCATTCACAAGCATTTTCTCAGTACCTGCTAAGTCACAGGAGTTAGGTCCATAATCATGAAGAGATTTTGGAGGTACTCACAGTAGACTGGGAAGATTTTAAAGGTATATTTAAACCAGTATTATACAAAAGAGAAAGCAATGAGTTAGTTCTAAAAAACTACAGGTGTAGAAAACATCTTTAGGGAATAAAAAAAAAACTGGACAGTTAATAAAATAAAGTCAAGTCTCACTTCTCACAGTTGGAGTCACTGAGTGCCTACTTGAACTTGGGCAAACCTCTGAGACTCAGTTTCCATGGGAAAATGGGGACAATACCAGTCAACTCACTCTAGTTTATACACATATATACACGCACACACACACATAAAGCAACTACCAAAGAGCCTAGAATGAAATGTGTATTCAACTACTTGGGTGATATAATAGTTGTTATTATTATTAGTTAATAATTATTATTAATAATAATAAAATATTATTATTAAACACCAATGGAAAAGAGTGGCTGGACTTCACCTTTTATTTCCTATCCCATGAGGCATATTGCCAGTCTTGCCATGAAGCCTGATTTATTAAAGAGCCATGGACTTACTTAGAGCACTCAGAAAGGAGAAACAGCTGTCTGACTAGGCTGATGACAAGTGCATGTTCACAGTGCTCATGGGGGCATGACTCCCATAATCAGCACCAGAAATAAAGGTTTTAAGTTCTCTTCAGAATGAATCATGCTTCATGCCAAATCAATGGAGATGGCCTGCTGTTTGCAGCTGAAAACCTAACAATCTATGATATCAAAGCAATGTGAACAGAAGACCCAGGAATAGAAAGTGAAGAGGAAATTAGACTGGGTAGCTGGAAGTACACTCCAAGGATTACTTAGCTTGATCCACCCTCCTAGTATGCAGTGACATGGTAGATTTGGGAAAAGGTTACATTTTACCTAAAATGTGACCCTCACCATGATGGTAAAGCCATATCACAGTTCAAGGCCCTAAGACCAGAATTTGTTGGCTTTCATGAAGCTGTATTTGTAATACCACCAGAATATAGAGTAGCACCCTAACTGAAGCATTTCTGTTTTGTTTATAACAACTGAAAACTGTTGCTTTGGTGCATGTCTCCCCTTCTACTGAAAGGAGCTCTAACACTGGTACATCTCTGCAGTTGTCAAAATTACCGCTCACCAGTGTTGCTGGCTCTCCATTTCTCGAGGACCTGGTAGGATCGTGGCATTGGGGTACCATGTAATTGATTCTGACCAGTGAAATGTGACCAGAAGTACTTGTATCGCTTTTGGACAAAACATGTAATTGCTGGCATCCCCCCAGAACTCCCCTTTCCCTGTGACACATTTGAAATGGTGGCTGCTCCATCAGCCTGAGTCCCTGAGTCATTAACATGAGCAAAGTCTTCTATACTTCATCAAACTTCAATGGGTATGTGGCATGAGCAAAATATAAACCTATGTGAGGTTGAGGGAGGGGGGTATTTGTTACATCATTACCTAACCTACTTGTCTGACATTAACTGTGACAAATGACATGATGATATTAGAAGCTGATCTCTTTTTGTTTTCACTCCTATGTGGATCCTGAGAAACTTAACAGAAGACCATGGGGGAGGGGAAGGAAAGAAAAAAATGGTTAGAGAGGGAGGGAGCCAAAACATAAGAGACTCCTAAAAACTGAAAACAAACTGAGGATTTATGGGGGGTGGGAGGGAGGGGAGGGTGGGTGATGGGTATTGAGGAGGGCACCTGTTGGGATGAGCACTGGGTGTTGTATGGAAACCAGTTTGACCATAAATTTCATAATAAAAAAAAAAAAGAAGCTGATCTCTTTCACTGCCCCCCTGCCCCCAAACTGCATTCCAGAACACTCAGTTTTCTATGGGGCCATAGATGGTAAATAGGAATTGCTATGGTTTCGACATGGCCTATGATTACTATTGTGCTTGGGGAAAAATACAGAAACAAACTAAAATTTGGAAAGGGGAGTGACTATATTTAGTTCTTAAATACATTCTTCATTGCATCCATCATTTTATAGAGAAATGTGTTAGTAGAAAAAGTTGCAAAGAAAATCTATTCTTACATAGAGAGTTTACTTGCTAGGACTAAGAAGAAATGTAAGGAAATATAAAAATGGTGAACACTCTTATAGAAAATTTCTTAATATATTTGGGAAAATTTTTAGAATCTTAAAAATGTTAATTAGTTTTTTGAAATATTTACTATTTTAAAGTGCTTTTCAAAGTTAATTAAATCCACTTTATATTTCTTGATTACCAAATCATTCCTATTTTATTTCACATCAATTGCTTATCAAAACTGCATTCTAAATAATTTCAAGCATTTACTAAAGATGCAGATAAACAAAAAAAGGATCCTTCATTCCAATTTCCAAAGCTTGGATGTAACTTAAAATCTAACTAGTAGAGTGTAGCAGGTATTTATTGTCCCTCCCCTCCCCCCCAAAAAATCTATTCAGTCCCCTGCCAATGGCCAGTATTTCAGAAAAGGCTGGTTTCAGTCTCAACACCAGAACCAAAAAGTATACGACAATTTGTTTAAGTCAGTCAGTGGGGTTCCATTTCCCAACCTGTGTGGTTTAGACATGTGCAGGTATTGCAAGGCTGATGAATGAGAGGTGAGGAGCATCTTATGCAGGGTTTCACAGAAGGAATTTCTCATTCTTCAGGAGTTCACAGGAAGAGATGGTCTCTTCTGAATGTTGCCAGGCCTGAACATGATGTCCGGAACTACTGTAGCCATCTTGCCACCATGAGTGGATTTCCATTTGTGGTCTAGGCCAACGTGTGGAAGAGTTTCTAGTAGAGACCTACAAAGAACCATTTGTGGACCCTTTGCGACATCACTGAGCCACTGAATTACCTAACTCAGGAGTGTCCATGCTTTTGGTCTTCTTGTTATAAAATAATACATTTTATTTACTGTTTAAGCTATTTTGTGATTTGGGTTCTCTGCTCCTTATAGCCAAACATATCCTGATCCAGAAATTAATCATGTTCTTGAGGTTTGTACTTTTGTGATATCGATAGATTGATAGCATAGGTTTTTATTTCAAAATGATTAATACCCGTTTGTTTGTTTGTTTATTTGTTTGTTTGTTTGTTTGTTTTTAAAGGGAGAGTTTCCTCTCTTGGTTGAATATACTTATTGTGCATCTAACAAAGGAAAGATGAATGTTCAGAAATGGAACCTAGTAAGGCAACAATTTAAGTTCATAATGAATCTATTCATTATTTCTTGGAAAGCCAAAGTCATCTCTGAAGTTTCCCAAGTAACCAACAATTAATTGTAGACTCAGTGTCATGTTTAATTGTCTGAAGGGAAAGGGAGACCTAAAGCTTTCTAAGCCACTAGTAGGTGCCAGACTCATCACATAACTATTTTTACTTAGTCCTCACAGAAACTCTTAAGAGACATAGGTGCTGTTGGCCTCATTGAGAGATGAAGAAATTAAGGGGCATCTGGGTGGCTCAGTCGGTTGAATGTCCGACATCAGCTCAGGTCATGGTCTCACAGTTCGTGAGTTCGAGCCCCGTGTCGGGCTCTGTGCTGACAGCTCAGTGCCTGGAGCCTGCTTCAGATTCTGTGTCTCCTTCTCTTTCTGCTCCTCCCTTGCTCACACTCTGTCTCTCTCTCAAAAATAAATAAAGATTAAAAAAAAAATAGAGATCAAGAAATTAAGGATCAGAAACCAGAGTTACTTGCCAAATTTCATACACCTCGTAAAAGGCAGGCAGAAGTCAAACCTGGCCAGACTAACTTAAGAACTCAGGAGCAGACTGAACTATATCAAGGCCAGATTTATTTATTTTTTAATTATACAGTGGTTACTGTTGTGATTATAAAGAAGGCTGCCTGGGTGCCTGGGTGGTTCAGTCGGTTAAACAGCCCACTTTGGCTCAGGCCACGATCTCACTGTTCATGAGTTCGAGCCCCACGTAGGGCTCTGTGCTGACAGCTCAGAGCCTGGAGCCAGCTTTGGATTCTGTGTCTCTTGCTCTCTCTGCCGCTCCACCACTCATGTTCTGCCTCTCGATACTGAATAAAAGTTAAAAAATTTAAAAATAAATAAATAAATAAATAATAAATAAAGATGGCTGCAAGTCATCTGACATTCTTCCATTGAGATGTCAGTTCTAATTTCATACCCTTGAATTCTGGCAGGCTTCCGACCGCTGCCACTAACAAAGTAGAGCAAAAGCATGATGTGACTTCTGAGACTGTCCAAAAACAGGTCTTTATTCACAGAAACACTTGCTCTTAGTGCCCTGACCTGCTATGGTAGAAGTCAATGATGCTCTGGCCACTCCACTGTGAGGAAACCCAAGACACATGAAGAGTCCATGTGTAGGGACCCTGGGCAACAGAACAACTTAGCCCAGATGTTGAGACATCCCAGTCCAGACACCAGACATGTGAATGACGAATGTTGAACCTTCCCACTTGAGGCTTCAGACAGCATGAAACAGACGGAAACCATCTCCCACTACAAATTCCTGATCCACAGAAGCCATAAGTAATACACCATGTTACACTATGAAGTTGGGACTAGTTTGTTATACAGCAATAGACAACTGAAATAGTTTTGCAAGAGAATGTCTTTTATTCTCAGGAAATATACACTGAAGCATGTAGGAATAAAGTAATGACACTTCCTTCAGATAGTGGAGATGTCGTTGAAATAATAAAGGATCCCCTGGTAGTGAGTCCCAAATCTGGGAGTCATCAAAATCATTTGGAAAGATTTTTTAAAATATTGACTCTCAGATATTGTAATAACATTGTATGGTGACCTAGGTATACTTGTGGTGAGCACGACATAATGTATAGAGGTGTTAAATTACTACGTTGTGAACCTAAAACTAACATAACATTGTATGTCAACTGTTCTCAAATGTTTAAAAATTTTAATAAAATATTGATTCCCAAGTCCCATCCAGACCTACTAAACTAGAATCTTCAGAACTTAGATAATAGCACACACTCAATAAAAACCCAATCAGGAAAATTGTTTCAGACCTGAGCTGAGGCAAGCAATTGAAATCAGGAATCATATACTGCCCACTCTGAGTCCTTGAACACAGGCCATAGTCCTGACCCCATCCCTCACCCCTTTCCTTCTACCCACTTGAAGGCCTCTGTTCCCAGGCTTGTGCCCGTATGATCAGACCATATGGCTACCCATACCTTTTTCGAAAGGTTTGCTCCTTGAGACACCATGCCCAAGTCCTCCAGCTTGGTTGACTGTGCTTTAGCCATAAACTCAGGAATTGCAGAAATCCACACCCACTTGTTCAGTGAAGTGTTTCATTCCTACCCATTATCTCTAGACTGTTCCCTGTCTAAAATAGTGAGAAATGGAGGATAAACAAGGACAGAAAATGGCAGAAAGAAAAACGAGGGTACTGTGACAGACTGGGGTGAAAGAGCAAAGAATATGCCATGTTAAAGGGTAGGCGATTGATCCTACAATCCCAGAGATGGTGCCACGGTCACCTGTCACCAAAGTCACCTCAGGTAGTATCACTCAGAGTGTCTGAATTATTCACTGTGGTTTCCAAGGAGATAAGGAGCTTGCACCAGAGTGTAAATCAACAAATTGCCTCCTTCATCCATAAAGTCTCGCCACAACAACAAAAAAAGTAGGCTGAACTAAGCAGGGTAATTAGTGATAAAGTTCATACACATTCTGTCATAGGCTCCTTGTCCATCTGGAAAACAGTTCCCAGAAGGCATTTTAAGTATTCCTGACATAGGGTGCTTGTCTAAATAACAACCACAGAAGCAGCAGTAATAATATACTTAACATTCACTAAGCATTTACTGTATGCTTAAGCATTGTGTCTAAAGGCTATGATAAGCTTTACTAATTATGTCTACTAAAATTGATCACAATATACATGAAGAAAGGAGCTATGTTCAAAATTTTCTTGGTATACCTCAAAGTAACTGGCACAGAGCTATTTACACAAGTGATCAAAATATATTTAATTGTTTAAAGTAAAAGCATAAGAGAAATAAAGAAAATACTGGATTAGAAATATAAATATGGGAGTCATCTACCAAGGACACAAAATCTATGTAAGTAAATAAGTTCCCTAAGAGAATAAAGCCGATTTTCTTTTTTGAATTATTCATTCACTAATTCATTTCAGTATTTATTTATTCATTCAATTGAGAGCTTACTAAAAGCACTATTAGGGACAAACATGATTCTGATTCTCATGGAGCATAAATTATTATGGAAGAGACAAAAAATAAATTATTAATTACTAATAAATAAGTTATTACAGACTGCAATGAAAACTAACTAAAGAGCTGGAAGAAGCTGGAGGACATGTGAAGTCTCAGGGAGAAAGTAGCAGGGAAGGCGCCTGGGTGGCTCCGTCGGTTGACTATTCGACTCTTGATTTTGGCCCAGGTCATGATCCCAGGGTCGTGGGGTCAAGCCCCGTGTCAGGCTCTACACTGAGCTTGGAGCCTAGTTGGGATTCTCACTCTCTCTGCTCCTCCCCCACTCGTGCGTGTGCGCATGTGTGTGTTTGTGTGTGTGTGTGTTCTCTTAAAGAAAGAAAGAAAGAAAGAAAGAAAGAAAGAGAGAGAAAAAGAAAGGAAGAAAGAAGAAAGAAAGAAAGAAAGAAAGAAAGAAAGAAAGAAAGAAAGAAAGAAAGAAAGAAAGAAAAGCATTTAAAAAAGAAAGTAGCAGACAGTGCGAATAGCCCATGTAAAGACCCTGAGGTGAGAGTCTGGAACTTCTCTGAAAAATAAAGCTAGTTTGCCTTTAGGCAGGTGGGAGGCCAATGTGCTGCTGAAAACAAAAGGAAAACCAAACAGATTTAAAAATCATATATTGAGGCATAATAGGGCTGTAGCAGCAACAAGGACTAAGGGGGATTACATTTCAGAGAAGGAAACTTACAGAGGTGAGCTGAGGTTCTGCCTCTGCCCCTGGCGGCACCTGATCCTGGCCATCAGCTGGATAGAAGCCAAGAATCAGGGCTAGGCCCAGGCAGGGGCCACTGCTGGGGGAAGGAGAAACCAGCGGGCTCTTTAGGTTGTGCAGGACGCTGCTGATAAAACTAGAGAAGTGATTGGACTCAAGCACTTAGCCATTGACTTTGCTCCTTAGCAAAGCATTGACTGGGCTGGTGGTAGAAAACAGAGACAGAAGTAGTGAGATTCAAGATATATTTTGGAGGTAGAATCATCAGGACTTGCTGATATTTTGAATGGAATTGAGCAGAGAAAGATACAAAAGATGACCCTCAGGTTCTGATGAGCAAAACTGGGTAGAACGATAGGAGAATAGGTTAGGGAGTCAGGGCAAGTGTCACTGAAGTTAGAAGGTTTTCCTGAGATTACCAACTCATTAGGAGCAAAATGAGGACTAGAATGCAAGTCTCCTGATTCTTATCCCGCTATTCCCTACCATACCAAGTTAACTTTTCCTTTAGGAATTTCTGTCAATAGTATTACTTCTGTCTGTATTACACACACTTTGCACAGACATATTTTGTGTTTAGAAGCTCAGTTTTCAGGAGTAGTCAAGTATTAATTTTGAGGCTTTAAACACGGGTGACAAAATGCAGATGCCTTCAAAGCCAGCAAACAAAAGAGGGGTGAAGAGCAAGTTTTATGATCACACAGAATGGGAGGGAGGGCTCTTTTGATGTACCCACAGGGCTCATCACCCCTAAAGGAATTCAAATTTGTTTTTAAAAATATTTTAATCACCTGCCAATTAGAACACATTTATATGCAGTGTTCCAACTCCTGCTAATTAGATGCAAATATGTTTGCTAATACCCATTAAAAAGAAACACCCCGCCCAAAATGGAGTCACTTCTCTTATGCTAATAACTTCCTTGTTCTATACCACTTCTGTCTACAAAGCCTCCCATTTTGTACAATGCTTTTATCTGTTAGATGGGATGCTGCCTGATTCATGAATCTTTGAACAAAGCCAATTAGATCTTTAAATTTACTTGTTGAATTTTTGTTCTTTAACACACCTTATTTTGCCTTTGAGTATAATCAAAAGATAAGTAAATCCTGTTCAAGGACTCTACTCTTGTTCAGCCACTTAGTAGAAATGGCAACATGTTTCTCATTGTACAAATATTTGTATGTAAAATAGAAGTCAAAATTTTATTCCATAAACAAGGGAAAAAAAGGCTAACAGAAGGCTATTCCTAAACCACTGGTGACAATATATTGTGATCCAGGGATTATGGTTAATCTAACATTTTACAACTAAAATCCAAATAAATTAATTGGATTATCTTGGCTGATACGTTTATTGTTCCCTTGAGATACGTGCCTCAACCTCATCACCTAAGAAACAGGTAACAGAAAGAGGAAGAAAAGGATGATCACAAAATAGAAGCTGCCAGTGATGTACAAACATATGGGTATTCAACAAAAAACCAATGGGAAAAAAATGTGACATAAAAAGAACTATTCCGTACCTGTTTCCTAAAATTGCTTAATGCTTAAAGAAAATATTTATTTTGCTTATGTTTCAGTTGGGAAGCCATTCAACTTAAATGTTTCTTGCCAGTTTTGGAATTTATAAATGTATTAATATAGAAGCAAATTTGGCAGGATATCAGTATAGTGTGCTTTTGATAAAATGCCTGAATGTGTTTTATATGCTTAATTTTTGAAAATGTACTTAATGAAAGGATAAAAACCCAATCCATTATGTAACCCACAAAACAAAAAATTAAGTAACAATGAAATCTCTTGAAAGCATATGACCCACAAGACAATCAAGGGTAACATCTCAGAATTTTTACTATCACTTTTTTATTTGTGGTTTTCATAATATTTTATTTGTTTGTTTGTTTGTTTATGGCTCTCAAGATATCTGTTGTGACTTAGTTAATTTATTTACTTCCCTACTTCTTAATAAAAGTGGACAATTTGGTTGATCTATTTTTTCTCCCATTTTGTTATAAACAATAGCTTTAATGAGACTGTGAATATGGCTGTTTCCTTCCATCCACTTACAAAAATATATGAATGAAAATCAAAAATATTCTTGTGCATGTAGAAAATCAATTATTGACTTTGCAACAGTTCATATGAAAATATCTGAGGGTTTTAGATGATGACAAGCTTAATGTCAGCAGACACTGTAATAATTACTCCATTTCTACCGTTACTATTGCTACCCTTGATAATAATAGTTCATTGTAATCAAGGTAGTATTTATAAGATTACCCATTAAATTAAAAACTTTGTTGTAGCTCATAGTAATGATAAATTATTTGCATATATTTTTAAAGTTATGTTTGTGCTTAAAATGGTCTTATCTGGCTATTCATGAACCAGAAAGAGAACCAAGTCTGGGTTAGGACCACAGACCTATATCGAGCTTCAGGATGGAACCAGAACAAACATCTAGATCAATTTTTAGGTGGCTGATTAGAAACATCTGCCACATACATTTTAGACAAATAGGGTCTAAATGAATTCAGAGATGAGCAGGGATTTCTTGCCATGAACAAAATCTTTCTTTAAAAAGCTCATCCCATGTAGAGAGACCAGCTGCATTTGAGATCCCAAACTTAGGTTGAGCTAACCTGGTTTAGGAAGTAAACCTTTGATATTCTCCCAGCATAATAGGCCCATGTTACCAAAATAATGTCTCATTCCACAGTGAGGATTCCAATATACTGGGTAAAGCCAACTGTTAAATACTAACACAGAGATATGTACGTGGCAAAAGACAAAGAGAAAACACATACAAATGCAAGCACCCATACACATAAAACCTACACAAGAGAAATTTTCAAATAAAAATTTCAAAGCACATGAGAAAAATAAATATCATAAAGCTCAAGAAATAGGAGGCATTACTCTAAAATAATGCCAAATATGAAAACATTCTTTTTTTTTTTTTTTCAACATTTTTTTATTCATTTTTGGGACAGAGAGAGACAGAGCATGAACGGGGGAGGGGCAGAGAGAGAGGGAGACACAGAATCGGAAACAGGCTCCGAGCCATCAGCCCAGAGCCTGACGCGGGGCTCGAACTCACGGACCGCGAGATCGTGACCTGGCTGAAGTCGGACGCTTAACCGACTGCGCCACCCAGGCGCCCTGAAAACATTCTTCTAAGGACTTTAAAATATCCATAAAGATGAGGAGGAAGGGGAAGCAGAGAAGAAGGAAAAGGAGGTGGAAGAGGAAGAGGAGGGTAGTAATATTAGTAACAATGTCAACAACAAAATAATAGCTGCTAAGATTGAGTACTTCTGTCACTATTTTAAAGTGGACAGATTCATTTACAACATATCAATGAGGAAAATAAAGGGGAAAATTCCCATTTTTACCTGGACCCCATTAATCCACTAAAAGTTCTGCTCAACTTCTCAACCTCTTGATTTTAGAATCATCAAATATCTCAGGAGGAAAAAAACAAAACCAAAACCAAAACCAAAACCAATGGTGCCAAATGCTGAACATTCTTCTGTGAACTTCCACTCTCTTCCCTGAGGCTTGCTCTCATGTCTATAAGGCAAAATCAATAAATAATTAGGTAGCAAAGACAGGAAGATGTGAATCAAGAGTAAATAGGGCCACAGGAAAACGTATAAAATGAAAAATACAACACTGAAACAAAAAAAGATAGAATGAGCATCTAACTGAGGACAGAATCGGCAAATTGGAGGACAGTAGTTAAGAATTTACCTAGAACAACATGTAGAACATAACAAAAGATAAGAACTTAGAAAATATTATGTGAGGAGAATAGATGAGAAGCTCCAACATATACCTAATAATTGTTCCAAAATTAAAGAATAGAGAACACGGCTAATAATTTTCCTGAAATAAAGGAAGACAGGAATTATCAGAAAGGAAACTCACGGTACACAGCAGAACAAATCAAGAAAATAAGCCCACACCTATGAGTTTTACTGTGATAAGAGTGATATTTCCAGAGTGGCACACTGCTCTGAATGTCTCATGTGGGAACTCTGCTCTTGGCAATGACAATGGGGTTTTATCAGACTAAACCTCCAACTGAGAACAGCTAGTACATCTGGATAATTTGTTAATAAAATGTGCATAAAAGCATCAGAGAACTACCAAATGGAATGAGGATCTATGGTGCCCAGATCCAGGCAGAGGAGACAGGCACCGAGAAGTGAGCTCCTCCTTTTGGGGTAATGGACAACTCTGAAAATGGCAGCTGAAAGGTTGAGAAACTGTGCAAAACTTTACACCAATTAGTGAAGTTACCACAAGTTGAGTTTCAGGACCACACAAAAAGAGGAGCCCTGAAAAGTACCCCAGGCTTGTGATTGAGCCTTTAAAGAGCTACATCCTTGGGGCGCCTGGGTGGTGCAGTCGGTTAAGCGTCCGACTTCAGCCAGGTCACGATCTCGCGGTCCGTGAGTTCGAGCCCCGTGTCAGGCTCTGGGCTGATGGCTCGGAGCCTGGAGCCTGTTTCCGATTCTGTGTCTCCCTCTCTCTCTGCCCCTCCCCCGTTCATGCTCTGTCTCTCTCTGTCCCAAAAATAAATAAAAAACGTTGAAAAAAAAAATTTAAAAAAAAAAAAAAAGAGCTACATCCTAAGAATAATGCTGAATTAGACTGCATTATTTAGTCACTGCACAGTCAAGTGACTAAAGAGCAAAGGCAGAAAAAAATCTTGAATGTTGTTAAGAAAAAGAAAAAAAAGCCTTCAAAGGAGCAACAAGTAATCTTAGAGTTGACTCCTAAACAGAAATTATGGGAGCCAGTGATCTGACAATCATATTTTCAAAGGACAGAAAGAAAACATCTGCTTATATAGATTTCTACAGCAAAAATACCTTTTGAAAATGAAGGTGATATAAAAATATTTTCCAAGAAACACAAACTGACAGGATTCAGCATTAGCAGATCTGAATTAAAAGAAAAAACAAAAGTTGTTCTTTAGCTACAAAGAACATGATTGAGGTGGGAAGGCTAATGTGTGGGCAAATGAATATGGACTCTGTAATCATTTGTGTGAGGATTTAAATAAAATATGGAGAAAACTTGGAAGAAAAAGACATGAAAACACCATTACATAATTTGAGAGGAGGATAAATGAAGTTAAAATGTTCTAAAGCCCTTGCAGGGTCTAAAGAGAGGTAAAAGCATTAATATATATTATACTATAATAACTTAAGGATACAGATTGTAATCTCTAAATCGATACTGACTAAATAATAGTAAATATATATATATATATATATATATATATATATATATAACTAACAAAGTAATGGGGGTGCAATGATTAAAACGATAATGTGAGAAGTTAAAAGGAACAAAAAAATCAAGAATAAAGACAACTAAACTAAAGACAACAAGATCAATTTTAAAGCCTATCATTAATTACATTAGATAAAAAATAACTATGTTGTGTCAGTTTGGGTCCTCCAGGAAGCAGGCACCAAGAAGAAATGAGAGGTACTGAAGATTTAGTGGCAAAAATAAAAGGGGAGAGGAAATTAGAGGATGCAGAGAGAATCTGCTCACAGTACTGATCTGACACCTGTGAAAAAATAACAGGAAGGAAGGAGAATGCAGAGGAAGATCTGCCGAGGAAGTCTCAGCCAAGCTGATATGGGCCCAGAGCAGACTGCCCATTCCATGAGTCACGTATCGGACAGAACAGGCATGGCTCTTGTACCCCTGTCACACTTACCCGTGGCTGGGAGCAGCCCAGGTAAAGGATGATCTTAGGCTAAATGCAGTGACCGAACCCAAAGTAGTTGGGGGCTGTCTGCTAACTACATTCCTTCCAGCAGTTTCTAAAGACAGATTTGAGCAACGTACCCCTGAGATGCCGCAGTCCACCTTTCGTGGACTATATAGATCCACATTACCATACATGGTCAAAGAGCAGCTTCTATGGGCCTCTTTTCCTGAGGTAAACATGGAAGGGGGACCAAGTGCAGCCTCTGTCATTACTGTGAATCTGGGACCACGCCCGGTGCTAACTGCCTCCCTCCTTCACCATCCATTTCAATTCCCCTCCCCCTCAGCCATCATCTGAAGGCTTTAGTGCTTACCTCCTAATATCACCCATTCCTGAGAGGCCTGAGGCCCTGGCGATCAGACACTCCTCAACAGGTAAATGTATTAATGGATATTGTACTTCAATGACTTACGGATGGAGTCACTGTGTTTGTCCACTCACAAATATAATGGGGTAAGGGAGTAAAAAATGGACCCACTTGGATCACTTGCATCCTACACATATTTCTCCTGCCCCCATCATATGAGACCAGTCCCACCTAATCTATCTTGGATGCATCATTTTGAGATCTACAGTCTCAGTTCCGGATGTGCCATTTCCATCTTATGACTGACTTCCACTGGGCCCCTCTGGCTTTACACACTGCAGATCTCACAGAACCCAGACCATAGTAGGAAATGAGGGATGTTCAGTCCCTTGGTACCCATGGTCAAGTCTTCTATCAGGACTCAGTAACTCTACAGGAGCTGTTTCTCAAAAAGTGTATAATTCTCACCAAAGGCCTGAATTATAATTCTTCCACTGGGGCTTGCAAATTCCATAATGAACACTTTTTTCACCCCAGACATTTCAAGGACATAGTGTTGGCTGGATCATATGGCCTGAGGGGCAAGAATGTCCGTGTCAAAATTGGTAGGTTTCCATGTTACTGTATATGGGCTGAAGCACAATTCCTAGGTATCGAATACGCTGCCTCCAGGAGGCAGGAAGACCGTCAGGCATTGCACAGCAATTTGTCTTTTACGTTGGATACTCTAACATATCCCTGACTACATCACCTACAAATTTTACTGAGGTGTCAGAACCCTGAATCCATATATTTCTCTCTCACCCTCTGGAGTACCAAGGTCTCTCGCATGCCAGGTACCTCTCACTAATCTTGGCCAAGCGGCATCACATCATCAGTGTAATGGATTAGTGTGGTGTTCTACCAAAATCCAGATGGTCCAGGTGGTCAAGATCTCTGAAGTTTGTTATGGCCGAAGATGGGAGAGTCAACATAGCTCTGAGGAAAACTTGGAATGAATTGTTGTCTACATGGATGCAAATTTTTTTATTTTATTGAGAATGGAAGAGAACACATACCAAATGAAGGGCCACACAGTATATACCAGCAACATTATTACTCTTCTTTCCCAGAGGTACCATGTCTGGTTGGCAGCTACAATTAGGACAGCTACTTGAATGAGAGTGAAGAAGTCTACATTCACAAGCATCCATCAGGTTTCTACAAGGGCCAGGCTGGCTAATTAGAGGGATATAAAAGGAACCACTACCCATGGATTTTTTTAGATCTTTAAGTTTGACACTAATATCCACACCCCATTCCCCAGGATTGTTTTATATTTAATATCTTATCTGGGATTTAACATAGTTTCAGAGTCTCACATTTGTCCTTCCCCACCATTGTAGCTCTTAACCCACAGGCCAAAATCTCAATGTGAAGATTACTCCAGCTGCCAAGTGAGTCAACTCCAATTATACACTCAGTGACAAGGAAAAGACCTATTGTAGGGAGGGCTTTGGCTAGGACTCCAGTTATTACCCAGCACTTGTGTGTCTCCACTGTAACAGAGGACTCCAGTGAGGCTCCATGTTAACTCAGACCCTGTGTCCTATAATACTCAAAATATTTTGATATTCTTATTTCCCCAGAATACAGTAATTCAAGTAAATTGCTGTCAGTACCATTGGGGAAGGACTAGAGGTTTTTTGTCTTTTTAAGTTTATTTATTTTTTATTTTTATTTTTTTTAATTTTTTTTAACATTTATTTATTTTTGAGACAGAGAGAGACAGAGCATGAACGGGGGAGGGGCAGAGAGAGAGGGAGACACAGAATCGGAAGCAGGCTCCAGGCTCTGAGCCATCAGCCCAGAGCCTGACGCGGGGCTCAAACTCACGGACCGCGAGATCGTGACCTGAGCTGAAGTCGGACGCTCAACCACTGAGCCACCCAGGCACCCCTAAAGTTTATTTATTTATTTTTGAGAGAGAGAAAGAGCACAAGCAGGGAAGGGGCAGAGAGAGAGGAAAACAGAGAATCCAGAGCAAGCTCCAGGCTCTGAGCTCTCAGCACAGAGCCCAACACGGCGCTGAAACCCACGAACCATGAATTGCAAGATCATGACCTGAGCCAAAGTCAGACGCTTAACCAACTGAGCCACCCAAGTGCCCCTAGAGGTATTTTTACAGTATATATTTGCTTTGACATTATAAGGTCCTTCCTTTCACCACCATCCTGTGAATTTGGATCTGAAAATTGGCACAGCAATGAAAAATCAGCTGAGCAAGGGATAATGATGACATTTTATTGGCCAACTGTCCCCAACCTCTTGTTCCTATATTCTTGTCCTCCTCTGAAGTTGGATGTAAAAAGCACTCTCATTGGCTGCCCTTCTCTGCCATAATTGGTGGTGTTAATGAATGGAGTGTCCCAGGTAATACAGTGGGTCTGCTGACCTCGTATAACATATCCACTCCGAGACACTCACGTCCCTCAGCCTTTTCGTTTTCTTTACAAACCGCCTCAGCAACTCAAGCATCTCCATTTCATTCAGCGTGGGCTACTACTTTCTCCAGGCTTCTAAC
The DNA here is from genome assembly GCF_028018385.1 of Neofelis nebulosa. Taxonomy (NCBI): domain Eukaryota; kingdom Metazoa; phylum Chordata; class Mammalia; order Carnivora; family Felidae; genus Neofelis; species Neofelis nebulosa. The sequence continues at coordinate 33,503,164 of NC_080782.1, read as the reverse complement.
AACCACCCCAGCAGTTAAATTGCCCCATTCCCTGGGATCCTTGCCAGGGTGTTAAATTCTACGTTTGAGAAAGCGCCCCTAAATCACTCAGTTCTTACTTCTGCCATCTTAACATTCCAACCACTAGATCAAATACCTTAAGGAATAACCCTTTAAAACTTAAAAAAAAAAAATAAAAAATAAAATAACAGATACCAACTAAAATATTTACAACTAAAATGGTATGCTGTGATTTTCCTTAAATACTCAAACAAAAAAAATGAGATAAAATGTGTGTGTGGAGAGTGCTAGATACAATTAGAATGCCAGAATGTTGATAAGAACTGAAGCTGGGGTTGCCTGGCTGGCTCAGTCAGTGGAATATGTGACTCTCGATCTCGGGGTTGCAAGTTCGAGCCCCACACTGAGTGTAGAGACTGCTTAAAAATAAAATCTTTAAAAAAATAAATAAAAGGAAGAACTGAAGCTGGTTGATAGACTCACAAGGGTATGTGTGTGGTCCCTATTAAATTTCTCTTCTTTGTGTGTACATTTGAAAATTTCAATTAAAAGGTAAACAACAAAAAGAAATCAGAGAGCTTCAGATCTTTTATTTTCTTCTGGACTTTCAAGGTGACAACGGTTTTGGATTTTTTATGGAAGGTAGAGAGGAATGTTTAAATGTAATGGGGTTGGACAATGTGAGAGAAAGAGAAAGCAAAAGAAGAGAAGAGGAGGAGGCAGAGAAAGAGGGGGCAAGAAGGAAAGAGGGAGTCTTACGTCTGATATGGCTGGTGGAGATCCAGACCTTAACTGTCACCTAAACACCATCCATCCAACATTTCCTTTTGGACACAGCTGCAGTGTCTGGAAATCACGGGGCTTGGCCAGGCGCTGTGTGAGAGATCTCTTCTAAATCCCTTCGGTGGCTACATGGCCTTCGATAGATGAGAGACTGGTGTTCTGAAATGCCCAACAGCCTCAAGCCTATTGCCTTCGAGGTACTGTGCCCCTGTTGAAGGTGTGGAATAACTCCCTCGCATAAGGGATTCCAATACACTTCAGGGTTGAGAACCACTGATAAAGGTGTATGTAGGCCCTGCCCTTCACAGGGAGGCTGCATTGAATCATGATTAGGAGCAGGTTTCTCTCTTTTTTTTTTTTAAGTCAGACAGGCTTGTGTTTGGATGCAGTCCTGCTGTTCTGGTCATGTAACTGCTCTGGGTCTCACTCTTCTTAGTTGTGAAATGGAAACAGCTATACCTACCTCATAAAGGTGTGAGGAGTGAATATAATACAATTCACTATTGTTTGGGAAGCATCTAGTATGCTGCTTCCCAGACAAGTGTCCTTGGAGGTAGATACTACTTTATAAAAGGTTTTTGAAGCCAAGAAAGCCTTCACATCCCAGAGAAATAAATCTCTAATTGTGAAACAGCATCACAGATGAGTAGGGGAGATCTTTTGGGATTTTCCTAGGAAGTCTCAGCTTATACAGGAGGAGACTCTCATTCACATGGTTGTGAGTCTGACAACCCCCTCTTACCACATCTGCCTGTATAAGATTACAGAAAGGGGCATTCATATATGTATGAGAAAATGCAAATCAAGATCACAATGAAAAACAAACAGACCTCATATTGTTAGGAAAAATTAAATCTGGCAATACTGATTATAAGGGAATAGCTGTCATTGGATCATCTATATGTTGCTGATGGGGTATAATTATGACACCAAGGGAAACACTGTGGAATCATATCGTATAGTTGGGTAGCCAGATACCCTTCTATCTAGCAATCCCACTTCTAAGTGTGTAACCAGGAGAAACTCTTGCACATTTAACCTGAGGACACGGGAAAGCTCATGTCATCTCTAAACTGCAATAGCAAAAAAAATTAGAAACATCCAGAATGCCAAAAAAAAACAAAAACAAAAACCCATCTTATTGCATTGTAGAAAATTTGGATAATATGAGCAAAACTAAAGAAGAAAATACAATTACATCATCTACAGTATTTTTGCTATATATATATACACAACTTAATAGAATAATACTATACATATACTTTTATATTCTATCCATTTGAGTTCACATATGGGCTGATACTAAGCTGGGATGTTTACTCTAATGATTTCACTTACTAAATTATGGAAATATTTCCATAGTAGTTAGAAATGGTTGCTGCCCCAAGCCTTCTATATACGCCTCCTGAATTTGCCTTGGCTTCCACATCTGGGGCCATTAGACTCCCTCACATTTCAGAAACTGGAGGAATATGTCTGACACTGCCAGAAGCTTCCAGAACTCTATACCAGCTTAGTGGTCTGTATCCAATTGTACATATTAGCACTTGTGTCATACCAGTTAAATTATTCTATTGTGCCACGACATTCATTTTTAAAATTATTATAATATCTATGTTGTAAATATGCCATAATTTATTCAAATATCTCCTTCTTATTGAAAAATTGTGGTTTAAAAATTTTTTTTTTTATTTTGTAAGTGCCACTGTGATGAGAACTTTGTTTTATTGCTTATTTATGAAATTATAACTAGGTCACACAAAGATGAATACCACTAAAGCCCTTGGTATATGCTGCCTAATCTTGGTAACTTTTTAAATATGGCATTGGGTTGACTTGAAATAAATACACAAGAACCTCAAAGACCAAAAGGTCCTGAAGATGTAAAAGCACTCTAGAATAAGGGTTTTCATGACAGCTTAAAGACAGAGGTACGGCGCTGAAATTAAAAGAAATTTCTCATGTATTGTTTCATTTGATACTCAAAACAACTCTGCAGAAGAGGTAGGACAGATTAGTAACTTGTCCAAAACCAGTCATTAATTTATATACATACATATATGCCTGTGAACCCACATGCACTCCCCTTATCCATAGCTTTCAATTTTATATAATATTGTATATGCACATTAATTAATAAAAATCCTTTTTAAGTGGATGTTGCTGAAATTTTACTCTCATCTTTGTGCTTAACTTTGATATTACAAAAAGAGCCGCTAGAGCTCATTCTGACTTTCACCAGATAATGGCTATATACTCCTTAAAATCTATTCCATATTCATAAACATACTCTAATGGCTGGTGAGTTTAAACAAATTGTCATGGATAATTTTCATCTCTAATATAATAATAAAAGTGATTGTATCTCTCCTACTCAGCTTATAGGAATTAAAAATTTCAGTGCCTTAAGAAAGGAAAATATGATAAATATGCTTAATGATCTTAGTAGAGTGGATATACATCCTCAGTTATTTTTTTTCACTTTGAGTAGAACTTTCATTTGAGATCATCCTTCCATTCTGCCTCAAAAACACAAACTGACATCCTTTCCTAGACAAAGCCTATATTAACACTAAAAGTATTCCCTCTAGAAAATGGTATTTATTTGTTGTTTGAGGGGAATTTGATGCAGCCCTTGACAATTCTGCCATGACAACAAATTTGTTTCCATCCAGTTCTGTAGTGTCAATTTGCTTTCAAACATATCACCTCATGCACTCTCAGCATGTAGCATCTCTCTGTTATTTTAGACTTCAATCTGCTTCAGGCTCAGAGAACACCGTGGTGTGTCTGTAATTCATGTTTATTTTTAGAGTTATGCGACTTTCATTAGAAATCACAAATCTATCTTAACCCAGTTTGTCTTGTTCTGACAAAAAAAAAATGATCATGCCAGGACAGTTTCAATGAGCAGACTTTGAAAAATAATTGAAGGAACTTTCCTGGGGAGGTATGATGATGGTGGACTATATCTCTCTCTGTATCTCTGTATCTGTATCTGTATCTCTCATGCAAGATTAAAAGAACCCTTCAAGGTATTTGATTTATGCCACCAAACAATATCAAGTAAGCGTTTCTTTAAAGATAGAGATTATAAAATGCTTCTGATAAATAAACCACAGCTCCATAAAGCAAAATGAAAAGATATTTGAAAGAAAGCCTGTTTGAAAAGAAAGGGATTAACATTCATTAAGTGCCCACCAGATTCCAAGTACTTTCTGCAACATTAAGTAGGTATTGTTACTATCCCCCATTTTAGAGTTGACAAAATTGACCAAATAAAGAGCAGAGCCAAGATGTGAATCCAAGTCTGTTTAAATTTCAAAACCATTGATTTTTGTAGTGCATGTTTTGAATGAGCGTATGATCAAGCTTTTAGTGGTAGGTTGCATTAGTGTTCCCAGTTCTTCACTGCTTCCTGCATACCCTTTGCCATGTAACTTTCTAAGGCCCTCTCACTGAAGGCAGAGTATCCCCCACATCCCAAGTCTAGTCTCAACCATGTGACTGGCTTTAGCCAATGGGATATTAATAGACATAATACAAGCAGGGGGTTGAAAGCATTTGCTTGATTGGGCTTGGCCTCTTTCACTCCACCAGCACCATGAGAAAGACTCACTGACCCAGGTAGGGGATGAGAAACCCCCAAAACAAATCTACCCAGCCTGGATCAGCTGAACCCAGCAAGCTGCAGGCACATGAGGAGTATAGCCAAAAATAGCAGAACTGCCCATTCACGCCCTGCCTAATTCAGCTACCCTTAGCCAATCCACAGATCTGTGCAAGTAAGTCCTGTTGCTTTAAACCACTGAGCTGTGGGATGATTTGTTACGCAACAGTTTTGTGGCAATAGCTGACCAATCTACCCCCCATAACCTGCCCCAGAATGGAGCAGAGACGGTTGTGTTTTTCTTTTTAATCCTACAGGTTGCAAAATGTACAAAGGATTGAATATTGCTTCCGCACACAATGAAGGAAAAGCTTTTGGTCAATTAATCCTAGAAATATTCTGTAAGAGCTCTTGAAATATTAAAACGTCAGCCACAGTACACATTTAAGCAACACTTAAGTCCCAAGATCACCAGCTGGTTGACTTCACAGAATGTAATCACATTCCAGGAACAAAGGGGACATGCTTTTAAGAGACACAGGCAAGCCATAATTCTGCAAGAAGAGGACATATAAAAATTTCAATCTATAAAAATTACACTTTAAAATAACTGATAGAGGGGCACCTGGGTGGCTCCGTCAGTTGGCTGAGCTTCTGACTTTGGCTCAGATCGTGATCTCACAGTTCATGGGTTCAAGCCCCACAGCAGGCTCTGTCCTGACAGCTCAGAGCCTGGAGCCTGCTTTGGATTCTGTCTCCCTCTCCTCTGCCCATCCCCCACTCATGCTCTGTCCCTCTCTCTCTCAAAAATAAATAAACATTAAAAATTTTTTTAAATAAAATAACTGATAGATGTGAAAAAAACTGATAAAGTTTGATTAGTTTTTATCTTTTATTCCTACAATTTCATAGTCTCTCTCTTCCCCCAAAGCACTTACTTAATTGTCATTTACAGAAGAGAAAAAAAATGACAACATGAAAATAAACAGATCAGTTATAAGTGCATCTTCCCATTTTGCTTGTTATTGATCTTGTTCTAACACTCAGGACATGATTCTCTTTCACATATTCTTTACTATCTGCAGTCCACTCATTAGAATAAGACTTTTTTACTATATAACAAACTTATACCCTTGCTTTGAGACTCAGCTCCAATTCTGGTTCTTCAATAAAAAGTTCCATAAACTATTCTCTCTTTCTATCCTAATGACTTGCCACTAGACAAATGATCTCTGTCCCACGGTTCTCTCCTGGCAATTTACCTGCACTTTAAAAAAATAGCCCCTTGGGGTGCCTGGGTGGCTCAGTCAGTTGAACATCCGATTCTTGGTTTCAGTTCAGGTCATGGGCTCGGGTCATAATCTCATGGCTTCCTGGGTTCAAGCCCCACATCAAGCTCTGCGTTGGTGGCACAGAGCCTGCTTGGGATTCTCTCTCTCTCCTCTCTCTCTGCCCCTCCCCACTCATGCTGTCTCTGTCTCTCTCAAAATAGATAAATAAACTTATTTATAGGTTAAATAAATAAGTAATAAGTAACCCCTTAACACCGTCCAGTTGGATTTTGAGGTATTTTTGTGCATCTTGATCCATCTGCTAAGCAACAGGTCATCAACTGAACTGCATCCTAAGGTCAGAGGGGTAAGGATCAGTAAAGAGGGCTGACAAATGGCCACTCTGGGGAGTGGAGATTCTAGCCAGCTGAAGAGCATCTGAAGAAAGAAAGCTGTACTCAGGTCCACCGACATTTTTCCAATAGGGGAACATACACTCAGAGGTGATAGTCCAGTTTTTAAGATTCTTATATAAAATTTCCCAACCTTGTATGAAATCCTCCTTTTTAAATCCTGCTATGACAGAGATTTCATTATTGTTCGCAATTACATACCTGCTGCACAGAAGCAGAATATAATCCTTCGCCCCACCGAGGAAGGGCTTGGCTACGTGACTTGCGTCAATCAGCAACGGTTGCGCTCCATGTCTGACCAGAGCTTTCAATGCGTCACCGTAGCCTCTGACCCCAAAATGACAGATACATGGAGCAGACCCCAACCCTGACCTGCAACCTGAGGCAGAGCCACCCCAGCCGACCTGCAGATCCATAAGCAGGAAACATAGATGTTTGTTGTTGCATGCCCCTGAGATTTCTGGGCTTGAATTTCATACAGCATTATTGTATCTGAAATTTGGATACAGCATTTGCCCACACATCTAAGGAAAAAATTAAAGCACAAAGCACTCTGATAACTAAGTTGGGCTCAGAGGCCTGTAGGTTTCAACCGTCATTACTGGGCGTTTTTTGAGGAACATTTGTAGGGAGTGTATTTCCATTTAAATTTCCTGTCCCCTATCAGGACAATATCTAGTATTGTCCATCATAGAATAAAAACAAACAAACAAACAAAAAACTAATTTCTTACTTGATAATAATCTCTTTTACATCAAAGCTCTTCTTTTTATTTATTTTTTAATGTTTATTTTTGAGAGACAAAGACAGAGCACAAGCAGGGGAGGGGCAGACAGAGAGGGAGACACAGAATCCAAAGTAGGCTCCAGGCTCCGAGCTGTCAGCACAGAGCCCAACGTGGGGCTGGAGCTCATGAACCGTGAGAACATGACCTGAGCCCAAGTCGGGTGCATAACCAACTGAGTCACCCAGGTGCCCCAAATCTCTTCTTTTTAAAAATAGAAACCTCTTGTCCAGATTATGGGGAGGTCAAGCTATAAAGCATGCTGAGTCATCACTAAAATACACTAACTCACATTTCCACATCCTGTTCCATATATAAACCTTACAAAAGTAGACAGGACCCTTAAGAGGAAATTTGAAAACACTACTCCTGGCACTGACAACTCTTGAGTATTCTGCAACAGACGAGAGCAGTCTCACATAGCAACAAGTGGATAGTTCAAAATTAGGTGCATCCTTAAATATGGATAATTAAAGATGTTATGCACAGAGTTTATTTCTCTCAATATAGGTTTTGTTTGGCCATCCTGGTTGGTGCAACGGTTCACCGATATCTGTGACAAGCTCTTCTTACAATGCTCTTTTGTCATCCCTAGGTGATACTGTTGGCCTCAAGACAAACATAAGTCACCACCATACCCACGTTCCAGCTCCCTGGGAGGAGAAAGAAAACAAAAGTCAGCCTCCTTTCCTTCTAAGGCATGACCAAGAAATGGTACGTAGCACTGCTGATGCAAAATGAAAACCTTTCAGAATTTCCAAAAAAAAGAAAAAAAAAAGGAAGAGTTTTATTCAAGCCCATGTGAGAGCAGCTGTCCAGGATATACAATCTGGAGGAAGGAAAGAATACTACAGGGGCACCTGGGTGGCTCAGCTGGTTAAGCATCCAACTTCAGCTCAGGTCATGATCTTACAGTTCATGAGTTCAAGCCCCACATCGGGCTCCGGCTCTGTGCTGACAGCTCAGAGTCTGGAGCCTGCTTCATATTCTGTGTGTGTGTGTGTGTGTGTGTGTGTGTGTGTGTGTGTGTCTGCTCCTCCCCCACTCGTGCTCTGTCTCTGTCTCTCAAAAATAAATAAATGTTAAAAAAAATTTAAAAATACCTCAGAGAAGTAAAGTTTAATACATGGTTGTGTATGTTTTTTTGTTACATCAAGAGTTACAAATCATCGTGATAAAGGACATTTCATAAAATTACAAACTTGATCTTATGCTTTTAGTGTGGTCAAGGTTGTAGGCTTCAGAGTTGTGAGAACAGAATTTAGGGAGACTTTTACTCTTATCTTTAGTTTGAAATGTTCCTTTTAGGTTATTTGCTAATGAAGCAGAAAGTTTCGAATACTATAGAAGAGAATAGGTACTTAAGAGACAACTAAGAATGTCTGTAACACGAAGATAAAGACGAAACATTTTGACAAGTTTGTAAACCCTGATCCACTTTAGTCATTGCATGTGAGTTTACAAGTAAATCAGTGTCTATGCACTCTTCTTTAATAAAAACTACTTTGGGGTCACCTGGGTGGCTCAGCCGGTTGAGCATCTGATTCTTGACGTGGGCTCAGGTTATGATCTCATGGTTCATGGGTTTGAGCCCTGCGTCGGACTCTGCACTGATAGTGGGCAACCTACTTGGGATTCTCTGTCTCTCCCTCTCTCTCTTTCTGTCTCTCTCTCTCTCTCTCTCTCTCTCAAATAAATAAATACACATCTCAGAAAAATACCACTTTGCCCCCTTAATTCCATCAAGTAAATATTGAAGAAAGATATTTAAAGAAATAAATTTAAAACAAGACCATAATTTTAGACTGCCTGAAATGACCAAAGGATTTGATCTAGCCTTTTCCTTGCTTAGCATATGATTAATATTGGGTTAACTTCATTTTGAAATGAAAGGGTGTGAACTTCACAAATGATACTCAAGCAGATGATCTGTGTTTATTCACTAGGTGGTTAGTGGTTACCTATTTATTGAGGTGCCATGGCGAGGCACTCCGCTAAGCACGGAAGACACGCGTGGATAGCAAAGCACACATGTTCCTCATCTTCATGGAGAGAAGACAGACATCAATCACACCATCACACAAATAGAAGCATGGTTACAAATGGATGAGAGTGTGATTAAAATTGATACAGAGTACCGGGCAGTACATTGGCCATGGGATATGGAGATAAACAAGTCCTTGGAGAACACAAAAAGCTTCTCCTTTCACACTCAAGCACCAGTTCTATTTCTCTTTGTGTATCTTTTGCTTTGAGGAGAGACCAAAGAGATTCCCCAAGAATATGCTACCCAGAAAGGTAGCGTATTAGCTTCCGGGCACCACAGTTATGCCTCTTAGGAGTACTGTGTTGATACAGCAATTGATTTTTACTGTAGTCTAGTTTTCTACCAAAAAATCTGTGTAGCCTATGTGAATAATAGAAAACAGCTCAGGGATGTGCTTGTCTCAAACCATACTCTCTACTTCTCCCACAGAAGTCTTATTGAGTTGCCAACATGATAATTGATCTCATTAGAAGCATCCCAACAGTCAGTGCTCAGCAGAAATTGAGGAGGATGCTGGGAAATTGCCATTGCTGCACCAAAGCTGGGTCTAAATTAAAAGGAGCAGGTTTTCCCTGACAGGAGACTAAGGTACAAGATAAAGTTAACACCTCTGGATTATCTATTATTCAGGAGTTTTTAGAGAACTGTGATTTCTATTTTCATTATACACACAATTTCTTAAATTTTTGTTATTAATATGTTATGACTATGGCTTTTCCAAAACCCCTGCCTCCCGGGCTAATTGCCCCCTTCGTGCACTGCTGCGTCCTCCACAACATCCAGATGCTCCAGAAAAGCATTCGCTCAACTCTCATCTCTGCCTTTAAGCCCCCAGAAGCACCCTGAGCCTGTTCTACTCCTCAGTGTTCAGCAAAATAACACAATTTTTGAACACCCAATAATTCCACTCTCTAATACACAAGCATCTGCTGATTTTAATAAGGAAAATAGCAAAGGGGATTATTCCTGAAGTCAGGCGATGTAAGCTGCTAAGTCTGTGGGAGACATGGTCTCTTCAACAGTAAAGTGTAGTTAAGAATAGCTGGCCTCCTTTACCTTGTGGAGCTTTGATGAGATGAAGGATATGAAAACATTCTGAAGATGACAACAAACATGCTGTAAGCCAAAGGCGACAGAATCGGAATGTCCCCTGAACACACAGGATGTAGGATGTTTTGAAGACCCTGAAAATCTTGCTGTCTTCCTAACTTTACTCCTCCTTCACATCTCAATATAACTGTGTTTATCATGATACCAGAAATTTGCACTTCCACTGTTGTCCTTTTACAGTGAGTCTTGGGTCTCCGGAAGTCCCTCTGACAATGCATAGATCTACCTGGTGTTGGTAACAAATGAACCTCAAGGGCAAAGAGAGAAGGGTATCAGATTATTCCATTTTGGTCTTGCCAAATGGATGGGATATCCTAGAGGATGAAATGCAACATGAGTACATTTGGACTGACTAGAGAAAATTCAAGTTTGAACTGAAACAGAACTATTTATGGACTTGGGTGGAACACAGGAGGATAGAAATTAAAACTGGCTCCAAAAAGGAAATGTGGAGACAAGTACTATAGATGAATTTCATCTGCTGAACTGCATGACTTAAATCTAGACAATAAAAACCAAGTGTGGCTCTAAAAACTAATTATCTTTCTTTCTGCATCCCTTTCATTGCATCTTCTATGAGCCTCAGTTTCCTTATTTGTGAAATGAGAGTAGTAATGCTCACCTTACAGCTTTGTTGAAGGATTGGATACTAAAATAATGAAAAGCAATATGATGCAGTGTCTGGAATATAATAGGTGCTCAGTAAATATTTTCCTCCCCTGTACTACCTGTGAAAATTTACAATATAACGTTTTTATTAGGGGTGCAGAAGGAATAATTAGCATAAAGGAGAGAAAACAACATTTAAATTCTCCTTTTGGTGGGATTTTTCCTCCCTTCTTTGGGAATGAAAGGGCCTAGAAACTAGTTCATGTACATAGTTCATGTAACAAAGGAAAAAAAAAGAAAGAAGAGAAGACACAAGAGACACTAAAAGTTGCATAGAAATATTCAAAGTTAGAAGGTGATGAGGCATGCATCCATGAAAGAATAAGAACTTTCAGGGCTATGCAGGAAGGAAGGAAGTGGATACAGGAAATCCATCCAACTGCTAGTGGAAGATTCCAGGGTATCAGACAAAAGGGATAAAGTGGTGTGTCCCATTTCAGTGTACTAGGAGAAATTGCAGCTCTTGTCCTGAACCCACCCTCAATATTTAGGAATTTTGAAAGGGCAAGAGAAATGCAAAACAAAACAAATACTGCAGAGAGAAAAAGTCCTAATTTTTCAAATAGGGGAGGAAAGTGGAACCTGAGAACTATAATTTAATACCCCCCCAAAATGTTTCAGACAGATTAGTAAATATATAATTAATAAGCTGTTGGAAAAGAAAGATATGATTGCCAGGAATCTGAACACCCTTCTGAAGCTCTCTGAGTAGCCTTGATTGATATGATTCTCAGACTCATTAAGAGTACCATAAAGGGTATGTTTTCATTTTAACTGAGGACTTAGCAAAAACCTTCTCAATAGTGTAGTCAAGAGAGAGCCCTGTGTGATAGATAAATGGAAAAATCCCTAGAATTAAAAAAGAAAAAGAAAAAAAGAAAAATCTCTAGACTTATGGAGGATCAGTGTTCAAATAGCTGGTTTCTCAGTGTCAATAAGGACAGAATAATCTAGGGTCAGCTACAGATTTCAATCCCTGCTTGATCTTTCCTTCCCTGATATGTACCATCTCTAGAAACTGAGTCCCCAAATTCTCTCAATATTTAGGCTTGAACCAATTCCCTTTCCCAAGCCAATCTTGACAAAGCAAAATATACATCAAAAACCTCCCTAATCCAGAATAGGAGACATTGGAATTAAGTAAGAATTCTAGTGCTACTCCCCAGAGCTCAGTTCCTTGGTCACAATCTCTGGGGGAAAAAAATTATTTTACTCATTGTCTTAGTTCGCACTGTTATAAAAAAGTACAAAAGACTGGGTGGCTTATAGACAGAAGAAATTTATTTCTCACAACTCTGGAAGCTGAGAAGTCCAACATCAAGGTGCCAGCATAGTCAGTTTCTGGTAAGGACCTTCCTCCAGGTTGCAGACTGCCAACTTCTTGTTGTGTCCTCCTGCAACAGAAATAGGCAGACAGAGCTCTCTCCGAGTCTCTTTGATAAGGGCGCTAATCCCATCCATAAGGGCTCCACCCTTGTGACCTAATTATCTCCCAAAGACAACACTTCCTAATACCATCACATTGGGGATTAGGATTTCAACAAATACATTTCGGGAAGACACAAATATTCAGTTCATAACACTGGCATTCCCATCCCTCAAGGTCTTCTTCAAAGCCATTTAGACCCAGATCTGATGAACCAGGAGCAAATCTTGGGCGCCTGGGAAGTAATCCTCAAATTTTAGTTCTAGGCCCATCCCCTCCATACAGATTACACTATAGATTTGTGTGATCCTAAGTGTGCATTAACTGTTATTTGACTTCGTTCCTTCTAGTAGCTGGGTTTTGCACATTTAATTGAAGTTGTAAAGTTCCTGAGTTCCTAATGTGCTCCTTTTGGGGAAGGACACACTCATTTGTCCTACCTAATGACAAGGATCTCTCTCCCCATATTATCATAGTGATGACTTGATCTATAATTGTCTGCTATGTGAAATCCCTAGATCTAGAACCCTGCTCACCTTCCTGAGCAAGTGAAAGCTTATTTTATTCGTTTCTTTAAAAAGATTTATCCTTCATCTCAGTAAATATGCCAATAAACATGCCTCTGGTCCTCTGATATTCTCTCTCTATTGGCTGGCTGGCCCTGTGTTACCAATTCTAAATATTTCTATGGCTGAGACCATCTAATTTACAGCCTCTGAACTAGTCAAAAACATATATCTTTAAAATTTATTTATTTAACAAATATTTATTGAGCACCTAGTATATTCCTAGCACTATTCTAGAAACTAGAAGCAGAGAAATACAAACAAGTAAAAATCCCCTGCCCTCACTGAAAATAAGTATGTTTTATTTGAACTTTTTCTAAAATCTAGGAGGTAAAATCAATAAGTTAGAATACAAAGCAACCCAAATAAACTAGAACGATAAGCCAAAGCAAGTAAGACTAACTTTAGCAGAGTGATACAATTTTCAATTGGCTTTAAAGACTCCTTTGCTCAAATATAAGTTGGGGAAGATCTGGTGTGCCGGCAATTCAAGTGAAAAGATATGTGCATTAATCTGTGAGTTAATTAGAGCATAGAAACCCAATATGGTAGAGCTATCTTTAAAAAAATCTGAATCTTAGGCCGAAGTAAGCACAGTTCAATGCACGCATTAGTATGGAATACTGTGATCAGTTATCGACAATATAGATGGCTTTTATTTTATTTTTTAATGTTTATTTCTTTGTTGAAAGAGAGAGAGAGAGAGAGAGAGAGAATCCCAACAGGCTCCCCACTGTCTTCGCAGAGCCCGATACAGGGCTTGATCCCACGAACTGTGAGATCATGATCTGAGCTGAAATCAAGAGTCAGATGCTCAAATGACTGAGCCACCCAGGCGCCCCAATATAGAGGGCTTTTAAACACTAGAAAGTATTCATAGGAATGTGAGAAAGATGGCAAGAGACCTGGAAGTCGAATTATTGGAAGAACTATTAAGAGATCATTTAAAGACTTTTTTCTAGAAAAGAGAAAAGCTGTGAGGTATAGAATGGGTCTGGAAATCTTTCCAAATATTTGAAGTACTATCATATGGATGTGAGAATAGAATTTTCCTACTACAAAAGACAGAACTGCACTCAAACATAGACTTTCCAAAACCAAAGAAATTGGCACATAAGGCTGGCCTTTTTAACAATTTGAGCTGTGTCGAAATAGAATAGTCTGTGTAAAAGTGGTAGAGTCTCTGTCACTGAAAGTTTTCCAGCAAAGGCCAAGTTGGCACCTGCTAAGAACTGGAAGTGGGGTGAGGGGGAGGGCAGGGGCGTCTATAGTAGAGAACATATTGCCCTGTAGCACTATCTAACATCTCCTCCAATTTTAAGGTTCTGTCATCCATCCATTTTACCCCACCATGTACCAAAGGAAAGAGAGATATTCTAAGGCATTAAAAAATAGACAAGCCTGATACCCCTCCTGCAGTGGAAAAAGCTGTACCTAAAACAGTGCAGTCAGTACAAATTGAGACAAAATTGTCCTTGTGAAAATTGTTAATTCAATCGCTAAAATAAAACTGTCTAAGTGTGCATATGGTACTCATTTAATAAATCTTAAAAGTGACACTTCCTGACAGGCAAGGGAAATATTTAAGTGCCAACTTCAGAACCACAAATCTGTCTAAGTACTATAACTTGTAAATGAGATATTTTGCCAATATATAATGTAAATTAGATATACACACATGCACTTTTTAAAATATTCTTTCATGGGGCGCCTGGGTGGCTCAGTCAGTTAAGTGTCTGACTCTTGATCTTGGCTCAAGTCGTGATCTCCTGGCTTGTGAGATCAACCCCACACAGTAGGCTCTGCATTGGCGGTACGGACCCTGCACGGGATTCTCTCTCCCTCTCTCTCTGCCCCTCCCCAACTTGCCCTCTCTCCCCCCTCTCAATAAATAAATAAATAAATAAATAAATAAATAAATAAATAAATAAAATTTTTTCTTACAGTAAGTTTGCCTTTATAAGGCAACTGCTCATAGCTGACATTGTATGGTATTGTTGTTTTTAAGCATATTTCCTTTTCCTTAATACCATTGTTTTCCCCCACATCCATATTTTGTAAATAGGGGTAAATTTAATTAGTCTAATACAGCCCACATGTTGTTAAGTTGTGGTAGGTAATAGCAGCTTTTGCTTCATGCTAACCTTAAAACCATATGCGATATAGTGATTGCTTGACCATTCAGATGACCAAAATATATTTGTCCTATATATCTGGTCTTCATCCAGGGTTCTTGGTTCATAGTTCCCAAAGTTCTCGGAATTTCCTAGGTGTTAAGAGTCATAAAGGTAACCTTTGCTATGTTAATGAGGTAACTTTTGAGAAGGCAGTTTGCCTGTAGAGCCAACCATGTGATTAGAGGGTTGGAACTCTCAGTCCCACCTCCAAAACCTCCAGGGAGGGAAGAGGGGCTAGAGATTGAGTTCAATCACCAGTGAGCAACCATGACTGTGTAATGAAACATTTAGAGGGTTTGGAGAGCTTCTGGGTTGATGAACATATGGAGAGGCTGGGAGGATGGTGCGCCTGAAGAAGGCAAGGAAGCTCTGTGCTATTTTCCCATGCCTTGCCCTATGCATCTCTTCCTCTGGCTGCCCCCGAGCCAAGTCCTTTTATAGAAACCAGTGATCTAATAAGTAAATTGCTTCTCTGACTTCTGTGAGCCACTCTAGGAAACTGATGAAACCTGAGGAGTTTGTGGAAACTTCTGGTCTATAGCCGATCTGTAGCCAAATGGTTGGAAGCACAGGTGATAACCTGGGCTTGCCACTGACATCTGAAGTTGGGGGTTGGGGGGAAGGTAGTGAGGTTTTGTGGGACTGAGCTCCTTACTTGTGAAATCTGATGCTATGTTTGGGTAGACAGTGTTAGAACTGAGTTGAATTCTTTGACTCTGCTAGTGTCTGAGAACTGCCTGCTGGTGTGAGGAAGCTCCCCACCCTCCCACACAAACCCCCACATCAGAACAAGAGACCATATTTAGTATTTATTTCATTCCACCAAAAGCAAATATGTTCTAAATAGTACAAGTAAACTATGCAGATTTTATTGACTGTTCAGTTAGGATATGGAAAAGATTTACATCATTCTTCATACAGATCAAATTTTTGAAATCCCAATTAAAATGTAGAGATTAAAAGAAACTTAAGAGGCATATCAACTAATTGCAATGGATATATCATAATTGGTTCATACTAAAACAGATGAACTCAAAAAAACTCAAAACTCCTCAGAAAAAAAAGAGGAAATTGAACTCTGAATATTTGACAATATCAGGAAATTATTGTTAATTTTTAAGTATAATAGTGGTATTGTGCTAACTTTTTCTTCAAAGACTCTTGAACCCTTAGTTTTCACAAAAACATTCTAAAATATTTGTGAATGAAATCATACACTGGGATTTGCTTCTAAACAATCTACAAATGGGGAAACAGAAGAGGATATAGAAGAAAGAGGTAATTCTGACTTGATAATTATTTAATCAGGTGACGAAAACACATGAGTATTAATTATACAATCATCTCTATTTTTACAAATATCTGATATTTTCCATATTTTTTAAATAAAAACAAATCTTATTTAGACTTTTATTTTCTCTCTGCAAAGTCCTTTTTCAACCACCACCAGCCAATTTTTCCTGTTTTCCTACATTTTCTAACTCCTGTATTTTCTCAAGCAATTCAACTCTCAAACAGAAAAACAAAAGCCTTGAAACTAACCACGCCCAGCCCTTTAAAGAACACATTAAAGATTGTTAATTATGCTCAGAGTCTATCCCTTGAGATCTTGGGTTCATGCCAAAACATCTGTTTAATTATCTAGTCTAATTGCAGTTCTTCTTGTATATCATTACACTGGAATTTTTTAAAGAAAGAAAATGTATTACCATAAGTTTCATCATCTTAACAGCATTAAAATTCATGAGCGTGTGCGTGCACATGTGCATGCATGTGCGCACAGGTTTATCTCTGCCTTTGTGTGTGCTCAAGAGGCACAAAAGCATAAATAATTGAAGGTGGAAATTAATGATTTTGAGAACTTCTAAAATAAATTAAATAATGAACAAATAATAATGGAGTAAACCTAACAGATTAGGACAATGATATGAGGTATCATCTCCATTTGAACTTATCTTTTATACCCTAATTTTACCATTTTGACTCTATTTTTATACGCTATTCATGATTTACATAAAACCAACTGACAAACACAGATGGAAAATGTTATCTAACAAAGGAAATAAATGGCTATATCTGGCTCCCTCACAGACCTCTAGTCATATTTAGGTTTACCATGTACCCTTAAATGTTTGGAACATAATGGGATTTTTGTTCTGGCAGACACTCTGGACTATCTATCTAAAAGATCCTCATAACTCCTTTCTTCCCTGTGTTCCTCTATTGAGAGACATAGAAGCTAAAATAACATGATTTCCCAGGCTCTGTTGCAGTGAAAAATGGCCATGTGACCAAACTGTTACCAAGAAAATGTGAATGGAATTCACTGTGAATGTCTTCTCTTCCCAAATTTAAAATATAAAGTCTTAAATGGAGAAAGGTTTGTACTTTTCTACCTTCTTCATTTCTGGAATGCCAACATGAGGTGCAGAAGTATAGCAAGGCCATCTTGCAACTAAGAGGTCAAAAACACATGCTAAAGATAGTAAAGCAGTAAAAGAAAGAGCCTCGATCCAGAACAACACTGCTAAACTGCTGTTTTATCTCTGGCTTCCTTTCTTCAGATGGATTTTTATATAAGAACAACAAAACATTGTATATTTAAGCCACTGTCAAGAGTGTTTTCCAGGTTTCTGTTTTGTTTGTTTGTTTGTTTGTTTGTTTTGCAAGGAAACATATTCCTAATTTACACACTAGTGTTCCTAGGAGCAAAACAGGTGGCAGCTGTTCACAATACAGAAACGACACAAATATATGTAAGAATGTGGGCAGACTTCTGCTTCTGGCAAAGATGATGAAGTGACAGGGACTGGATTTACCTTTCCACCTAAAACAAGTAAAAGAACAGACATAAGAAACAGTTTTCAGACCTGAGCACCTGTTAGTGCAGGACATTGATCTCTGAGAGAGGAGGAAAATCTGGAGTTAGTCCCAGTGATTGTCCAACGTTACTTCTGGAAAAAGTTTCTAAGCTCCAAAACAAGGTAGAGGAAACCAGGGAGAGCCTGGAGGTCTGTCTGATGGAAGATATGGAGCTAAGAGTCCAGGCAGGGCAAAGTGGATAGAGTGAGTATGGCACCAGGAAGGAAGGAGCTGCAATGGAGAAAGCTCCGGAGAGCTGCAGAGCGTTCACCTCTGGTCTGCAGCCGAGGAGTGAATAAGGGTTACACGTGGGGAGAACTAAGACTGGGGAACAAACCATGCAAAAGGAACGGAAGTAATGACCCCAAAGCTCACACAGGCCTAGGAATAGCTTATATTTTCAGCCAGCCAGAGTGCGAAGCTTCATAACTCACAAGACAACAGAAGAATATCACCTGAGTGGTAGGGCCAAATTTGCCCTTCATTAAGGTTGTCTGGTCCTTATACCTTACAAGACATAAAAGAAACCGTGGAAAGGGTCAAACTGTTCCCCTGTAACTTAGCTGTGTCACAGAACAAAGCTTAAAAATATTCGACACCCAACAAAAAATAATTTACAATGTCTCACATCCAATGAAAAATATTCAAAGAAGCAGGAAAATATAACCAATAAGAGGAATAAAAAGAATCAATGAATAGAAACAGACTTAGAAGTTACATGCTTTAGGTGGTAAACCACAAAGAAAAGTTTATTTGCTTTTGTAAAATAATATACCACCAAGGCACAGTGAAGATATAAGGAATACTATTTTATGAGATATAATACAGAACAGAAAAATGCTTAAGAGGTAATTAACATGTAGGTAATTAACAATTGAGTAATTAATAATTAGATTGATTATATCATCAGCATGATTATTTCATAGAGTTCAGGAAGAACACTTTCTCTTAAATTCAGAAACCATGCTCTTAAGACCACAATAAACTTAATGCTGCTGGAATGATTTGGTCTGGTTAGTCTATTTTTTAGTTAGGTCATAAAAACAACAAAAGCGAGAACAACCCAAAACAAAATAACAGATAGTAATAACTTAATGAAAACTCAGTGCAACATCTTCCCCTTGCATTTCCTTTTTCAACTAACCATTGTACAGAAGATAGAAACTTAGAGATTGCAACTTCATTGCTAAACATCTCCAATATTTATACCTACTTTTCTGGTTTAGTAATTACAAAATGCTGACATGGGCTCTGGATTCATCTTCTTGGACTTCTCTGTGCACTATGGAAGCAGATGGAGAATTATATAACACTAGGACCAGCCAGGAAGGTCAAGTTTTGTTTTTCAATTCTTGATCCAGTTTATGATCTTATGATTTGCCTCCTTTCCAACAAAAATCCCAGTTCATATCTGAGTACTACTGGTAACCAGAAATTGTATTATTTGAAACTTACCTAATTTTTTACCACCACTTCTTGACTAAAATGTTTTTGAATAGTTTCATTTAATAAGTTTTTTAAAACTTATTGAACGTCCACCAACTAATGAAAGGTTAAAGAAGATGTGGGGTGTGTGGGTGCGTGTGTGTGTGTGTGTGTGGGTGGGTGTGTGTGTGTGTGGGTGGGTGTGGGTGTGTGGGTGTGTGTAATGGAATATTACTCAGCACTCAAAAATAATGAAATCTTGCCATTTGCAATAATGTGGATGGAACTAGAGTGTATTATGCTAAGTGAAATAAGTCAGAGAAAAACAAATATTATATGATTTCACTCATATGTGGAATTTAAGAAACAGAACAGATGAACATAGGGGAAGGGAAAGAAAAATAAGATAAAAACATAGAGGGAGGCAAACCAAAAGAGACAAATACAGAGAACAAACTTAGGGCTGCTGGAGGGGAGGTTGGTGAGGGGATGGGCTAAATGGGTGATGGGCATTAAGGAGAGCACTTGTTGGGATGAGCACTGGGTATTATATGTAATTGATGAATCGCTAAATTCTACTCCTGAAACCAATACTATATTATATGTTAACTAACTTGAATTTAAATAAAATCTTGGAGAAAAAAAAAAAAGAAAACAAAAGAAACCCAACTCCAATGCAGCTATGAAGGTCAGGGTCAGGAGGAACAGTTTTGATAGCACTACTTTATTTTTTTTAATTTTGAATATTAATTTTTAATAATGTATGATAGTTAACCAGTTTATAAAAGTTGATTTGTGATGATTGATTTGATTTTCAATATGAAAATAGGTTGGATAAAAATTGCATAGAGAAAAGGCTAGGACCACTGGCCTATGTACTTTTTTTTTTAATATGAAATTTATTGTCAAATTTGTTTCCATACAACACCCAGTGCTCGTCCCAACAGGTGCCCTCCTCAATGCCCATCAACCACTTTCCCCTCTCCCCCACCCCCCATCAACCCTCAGTTTGTTCTCAGTATTTAAGAGTCTCTTATGGTTTGGCTCCCTCCCTCTCTAACTTTTTTTTTTTCCTTCCCCTCCCACATGGTCTTCTGTTAAGTTTCTCAGGATCCACATATGAGTAAAAATATATGGCATCTGTCTTTCTCTGCCTGACTTATTTCACTTAGCATAATACTCACCAGTTCCATCCATGTTGCTACAAATGGCCAGATTTCATTCTTTCTCATTGCCAAGTGGTATTCCATTGTATATATAATGGAATATATATATATTCTTTATATATAATGTATATACAATATATATACAATATATCCATTGTATATATAATGGAATATATATATATTCTTTATCCATTTGTCAGTTGATGGACAGTTAGGCTCTTTCCATAATTTGGCTATTGTTGAAAGTGCTGCTATAAACATTGGGGTACCAGTGCCCCTATGTATCAGCACTCCTGTATCCCTTGGGTAAATTCCTAGCAGTGCTACTGCTGGGTCATAGGGTAGGTCTATTTTTAATGTTTTGAGGAACCTCCACACTGTTTTCCAGAGCGGCTGCACCAGTTTGCATTCCCACCAACAGTGCAAGAGGGTTCCCATTTCTCCACATCCTCTCCAGCATCTATAGTCTCCTGATTTGTTCATTTTAGCCAGCCACTCTGACTGGTGTGAGGTGATATCTCAGTGTGGTTTTGATTTGTATTTCCCTGATGAGGAGTGATGTTGAGCATCTTTTCATGTTGATAGCATTACTTTAAAGAAAAAAACAAAACTTTTATTGTTAAATAAAAGAATTAGTAAACAAACAAAAACCTCATTGAACATGGGGGATTCTGAAAATCTCTAAGTGTAACACGAAAATATTCACATTTTTAAGGCACATCTAGAATCCGTTGAAATCACCAAAATCATGAGTTAGAAATGCATTGTTAATCTTATAAAAGTAATCAAAACAGAGATGTGTTTCTTTCTTTAAAAAAAAAAACAGTAAAAGATTTTTCTTTCTAAATGTGAGACATTCAGCTGGAGGTAATAAAATTGTCTTTTAATCCTTAAAAATATAATACCGATGGCTGTTTCTTCTAAGAGTTGTTACTTTAGGCAGTTATGTGGCCCAAGTAACTTACTATGAAAAGCTGAGAGAATGAAAGTATCCTACTTTCAATTATCTAGCAGCCATTAAAACTGAATTCTTCATTCAAAAAGATGTTCTCATAACATGACCTGAGCATACAAGAGGTAACTGACCGTTAAAACCTAGACCTTCTAAAAGCTCTGGGAAAGGCTGAATGAACTCTAGGTCACAGAAAGCAAATTCCCTCAGATGCCAGGCTGCTAAGCAAGGTCTTCCAGAGGTAAAGGACCCCCATTGATTCTCTCACTACTCAATTTATGAAGTCAGTCTATGTTCCTCTCCTGGCACCTGTTGGTAACAAAGCTAGAAATGCCTAATAAGAGAGGTATTTGCGAAACAATTTGCTAGAAAATTACTCGCCTGCAAGACCTTCAGTTATGTATCACTTAAGAATGAAACCATTTTATAAATCCATTTGACAATTTCCTTCCCTATCTTCAATTCTTAACTCCTTCTGAATTCCTGAAAGGATGACTATAAAACCATATTTTCAGTTTAAAAATGCATCATGCATAGTAAAGCACAGAAAAGCAGCTGCTGTTTAAACATGCTTCAGATTAGCAATTCATGGCTAATATCTCTTAAGGATTATTAATCAAGAAGCATTAAATGAGGCTCAGTCATTATATTAGGCTGTGAGGTATAGTCACATGTCTGACCATGCTGTCCCCAGTGATGGCTGGCTTGCATTCAGTCCCTGGAAACTTCTCTGACCTCCTCCCTACATCACTAGCTGCTGCTACAAATTCAAGGTAGAAAGAAGTCTCCATGCTGGGTTTATGTGGTGCAGAATGTAAGAAATTCCCAATCCACAGAAGGCCCCAATTAAAAAAAAAAAGTCACTTGTAAATTTGTTGTTTAGTAATTAAAAACATTGTACATTGTTTTGGTATTACCAAGAAAGTGAAAACAAAGTTGCTTCATGCACAAAATGATCCTTAGGTCAACTAATCTGATCCTTTCATTTTTTTGCAGTTGGGAACTCAAACTCAGTCTAGAGAGGCTGATTTTTTTCATAGTAATACAACCAGGTAGTTTGAATCAAAACTTAGACACACATGAAGTTTGTGAACTCCAAGTCTAGTCCAAGTCTAATGCTGTTTCTTCTTTTCCCTTTTATTTCATACATGAACCCTTCTCTGGGAAAAAAAAAAAAAAGAGAGAGAGAGAGAAAGAAAGAAAAAGGGAAGAAAGAAAGAATGAACTTTGAATATATATTTTGTGATAAAGACATACGCAAACATTGTATATTTGCTCTGAAAACAATAACAGCCTAAATCTCGGTTTAAAAAAATAGAAAAAGCAAGAAAATGCTATCATGTTCACTCTTCATGCTGAAGAAGTTAGAGGATCTGCTGTCTTCTACTTAGAGAAGGACAAAGAGAAAAAGATTTCTCTGCATTCCACCTCAAATGTTACCCCTGTCCTCTGTGCAAAGAATTCATAACTCGTTCTTTGTTTACTCCTCGGTCATAACAATCACTACTCTGCCTCATTGTTTCAGTTAGTTGTATCAGCAGACTGGCTTCTCCCCATGGACCATGAATTCCTTGAGGTTAACATGGCCTCTTTCATCATGGTCTGTCCAAGCAGCTCTATCATAGGGTTTCTTGCCTAAGAAGTAGTCAGTAAATGTGTTTCAAATGGAACTCAACTGAATTATGCTGAAAATTATCCTTTCATTGTTACTGTTTACAACAAGTAGAAAAAGCAGAGTAAGAGAGACCAGAAAAGGGGTGGAGAGAAAATGACATGAGAGAATGGAAAGGAAGGAGGAAGAAGAGGAAGGAAAAGAAAGAAGCAAATGAGAGACTGCTAAAAAAGCAGGGCAACATTTAGCCCTGTATAAAATTACCATCTAATATTTCTTACCTTTCTATACACCAGAGTGTAAGCAATTAGGCTTATGTTTTAAAACTGAAAAAAAAAAAAAAAAAAAAAAAAAAAAAAAAGCTGAGCCTAATTCCATTTTAAATATATTTTATAAAATCTAATTCTTCATTTAAAGAATAAAAGGATTCATGTCAACATTCAAATGAATTGTATTCCAAAATAAAACCATTAAAACCACAAAAATGTAAATTTCTATAAATTTTGATATTGGATAGATTGATTGATAGATACCCTCCCATAGTTTTATATTTCACCTTTACTGCCTTATTAATATTCCTGCTGATAATACCTCATTTGGGCATAGTAGTTCTGGGATTGGGTAGTCTCACTTGTCAAGTTAAACTGCAAGGGAATGGTTATCATATACCCAGGGAGACTCCTCAGTTCTTTCTTCTTAAACTTCTTCTTAAATTCAGTTCTTTAGTAAGCTGAATTTAAACTTCCTTGCAAACATATATTCAGAAACAATACTTCATTTGTTAGCACATGCCATCCTATTAGCTTTGAGAGTTAGTGTTTAGCATGCTTCCAGGGCTTCAGAGAAATCAAACCCATACTGTGTTAACCTGGTGTAAAAAGAAAAACAGGAAATAATGGGGAAATGAAACAAGATGGCCCAGAAAAATGGAACAAAAATGACAGTAAATTTGTTGTTTTGAAGTTTGACTTTTTAAAAATCTATCTGCAATGTTACTATATGAAAAGAGAGATCAATGGGTAAATTTGCTATATCTGAAAGAATAATTAGCAAAAAGATGTGTTTTGATTGCCCTGATGAATAAATTACAAAGTCAATATAAATCAATCATCTCCTAACCTCCCTAATCTCTATGAAATCAAGGAAATCTTGATATACAGACATTCAGAAAAATTATTTGCCACCATTCACAAAATGAGTAAGAAATTGATTATAACAATTACCTAAATACCTCACTTTCTTATTATTGATTCTATTGTACGTTGTTCTTTAAGATTCTAAGAGCACATAATTTGCAACGTCTTTATTTCCCTACAAGATGTTAAGAGTTTCAGGCTACCTCAGTACCTCTCTGACCTACCAATTCTCAGCCTATTCTTCAAGGTTGAGCAAATCACGGCACTGGGGATGAGCAGTAGTCTTCTTGCCCATTCACAACAAACACCCTTCAAATAACTGCTAAATTTTCAATTATCCCCTAGTGGGTGATTGGGCAATGATCTTAGGCAGTGCTTCTCAGACTATAGTGAGCTCAAGAATCACTAGGGGTGTTCATTAAAAATACAGATTTCTGCCCCTCATTATAATTGTCCTGGGAATGGACATTTTAAGTAAGGACACCAGAGGATTCCTGTTACTAGGCACTTATGGACACAATCTGGGAAGTAGTGACGCTGACTTGGGAAGCTCTAGATGTTCTTAACTAGCAGCTTGCTGAGGCTCTTTATAATAAATACAATGCAAAATAATCTGTAAAAAGAATAATGCATTCAAAGATTTAGTTGGAAACATTTGACTTAGGAGTCTGAAATAAACTTCACCAATAAAGGAAAAATAACTGAAAAGCAGCAGCAGATGAGAATTGTCATGTGCACCTTTCCAAGGCCCCTTTCACATCCAGACCTATAGACAGCTAGTACCCCCTTACCTAACACCGGCCACATTAACATACAGTCAGCCTGGACATACACTGAAAATCGTGGTCATATAGATTTAGGGTCAGGGGCATTGGGACCAGATTTAGGTCCATACTGGTAAAGTTGAAAGCATTATAGTCAAGGGATGTGGATAAAAAATGATTTGAAAACAAGAAGAGAAAATGGAATCAAAGAAAAAAAGCCTGAGTCTGGAGTGAGGCCAAGACCTAGACCATGTGAATGGTGGAGGGAGAAATGGGGAACAGGAAGGGAGGCAAAGAAGGCTTTGCTTTGCTGCTGTCAGTTGGACATTCCATTCAACTGCCCCTGGTGGGCATTCCAGCCCACTGAGCATGCCCAGTTTGTGTGACTGACTTTCACCAAGTAGAACAATCAACAAGATCACCATAAAGGCTTTACCAACACCAGGCCAGTAAAGTCACCACTGAAAACCATTCCCAAATTTGTGATCAATGGACCCAAGTTTAGGGAGAGGAACTCCTTTGGTCTACAAAAATGGTTTGAGTCCCAGTCTCTAATTTCTTCCTTCTCAGATACTCTGGTCTCCACCCAAGGGACAGTATTCGGTGAGATGCAGTCATTTTGTTGGTCAGCAGGAGCTCAGAAGCAAGAAAATGTCATAGTGGTAGAATACAGCGTCATCCTCCTCAATAGCAGCCCATCGCTGGAAGCTTCCAGATCACTGTGCCAATCAAGTAGAGGAGGGAATGTCCTTTAGAGAACCTTATGTGAGCCTTATGTGAGAAACTTGCCAACTTTCTTGTTCAATTTTTTAGCCATACTATTTCTGATATTTAGGTGCTGTCTCTTAGAGAGCCTAAAACAGCCAAGACATGACTCAGGACATGGAAGAATCTGCAGGTGAGCATCACGGGATCCTGAGGAGCTAAGTGTTTTGTGTCTGTACAATCATATCTATATGTGGGGAGGGGGATAGTGTGGGTCATTAAGGAAGATCTGTACACCTTAAAGATGTTATGAAAAGGTACACCAAAATAAGGTTATTTCTCTTTTACTCTCCTTTTATTCAAAAATAATAAAGCCACATTGATTGTAAAGGGCCATTGATAGACTAGGAGCCTGAGAGATAATCGTGCCCTACCTTTAAAAATATGTAGTCTACCTGAGAAGAAAGTGGCTACAGCACAAAGAAAGACTTTTGTTTAACCTTAAATACTGGAAGAGTCCTTTGAAATATTTTCCCCTAATTTTCAAGGATGGTTGCCTATCTGCTTTGCCAAAACAGACTGTGCTAAATGGCTCTGTGGCTTGATTTGGAGGCTCACCTCTAAAAGTTTCTGTCTTGCCAACTTACCATGTGGCCTGAAATTGCTTAATTCCTTGGACTCAATTTTTTTTCACTTTTCCAATGAGATTTATTCAAATATAAATATGCCTTGAAAGTGCAAGTCAAAATAATTTAGGTCATTATCAGAAAAGAGAAGTTTCAGGCACCTGAGTGGCTCAGGTGGTTAAGCGTCCAACTTCAGCACAGGTCATGACCTCATGGTTCGTGAATTCGAGCGCCATGTTGGGCTTTGTGCTGACAGCTCAGAGCCTGGAGCCTGCTTTGGATTCTGTGTCTCCCAGTCTCTCTCTCTGTCCCCCCCCACCCCACTCACACACTTGGCCTCTCTCTCTCTCTCTCTCAAAAATAAATAAACATTAAAAATCTTTTAAAAATAAAAATAAATAAATAAAAGTGAAGTTTCCATGAGCTTGGGACCAGAAAAGGAACCTGGCAGAAGGTTAGACAAAGGGAAAGAGAGGTAGGCGAGAGGTGGCCAAAGTATGGAAAACAACATGGGGGAGGTGCTGAGGGGGAAGTGAAAGTAAACCGTTATACCACACAATTGCCCTCTCACATTCAAGGGTGTAAGGGTTTAATCTCATGGCATCTGAGAGCTGAGCCTTAATAGAGAGAATGTATAGGGTGATACCTACATGACAGGTGAGATAATTAGCAATATAGCATCTCTTATCTTCCTCTTCCCCTTTAATTTACATTTTGAAAAAAATACTAAGTATCCACTATTAGCAAGAATGTCAAGTATATGAAATATGAATAAGACACAGCTCCTGCCATCAGAGTTGGCAGTCAAGAAGAAGAAGCGGGGGCGCCTGGGTGGCTCAGCTGGTTAAGTGGCAACTTCGGCTCAGGTCATGATTTTGTGGTTTGTGAGTTCCAGCGCCACTTTGGGCTCTGTGTGGATAACTCAGAGACTGAAGCCTGCTTCAGATTCTGTCTCCCTCTCTCTCTACCCTTCTCTCTCTCTCTCTCTCTCTCTCTCTCTCTCTCTCTCCCTGAAAAATGAATAAACATTAAAAAAAGAAGAAGGGTGATGGGGGCAAAGGAGAGAGACAGAGGGAATGAGAGAGAGAGAGAAGGCAACAGAAAAAAATATTTCTATAACTATTGCATTGGAATTAATAGGAGAGCATTTCAGCAGAGACTTAATTCTTTTCCTGTTCATTTTAGATACTTTTGGAGATATTAACCTCACTCTAGGCATGCTGAACATGGAAGATAATATGAGTAAGGTAAGGAAAACATAGAAAAGTCTCTTTTGCATTTATTTTCTCTAATCTAATTGCAACATTTCATATACCTCTTTCTTTCTCTTGACTTCCTCTTTTCTCTCTGGCTTCTTATGTGGCATTCAATCATTCAGAAAATACAGTTATAATGGAAATCATTATAATGTTTAAACAATGACATTAGTATTTGAGAAATCAGAGTATTCAATTATGGAAGCTAGCAAAAGAATGCCCCTTTCTAGAGAGAGCCAAAGCATAAGAGACTGTTAAAAACTGAGAACAAACTGAGGGTTGATGGGGGGTGGGAGGGAGGGCAGGGTGGGTGATGGGTATTGAGGAGGGCACCTTTTGGGATGAGCACTGGGTGTTGTATGGAAACCAATTTGACAGTAAATTTCATATATTAAAAAATAAATAAATAAATAAATAAATAAATAAATAAATAAATAAAAGAATGCCCCTTTCTATAACCTTATACAGGCAGATGTGGTAAGAGGGGGATGTCAGACTCACAACCATGTGAATGAGAGTCTCCTCCTGTATAAGCTGAGACTTCCTAGGAAAATCCCAAAAGATCTCCCCTACTCATCTGTGATGCTGTTTCACAATTAGAGATTTATTTCTCTGGGATGTGAAGGCTTTCTTGGCTTCAAAAACCTTTTATAAAGTAGTATCTACCTCCAAGGACACTTGTCTGGGAAGCAGCACGCTAGATGCTTCCCAAACAATAGTGAATTGTATTATATTCACTCCTCACACCTTTATGAGGTAGGTATAGCTGTTTCCATTTCACAACTAAGAAGAGTGAGACCCAGAGCAGTTATGTGACCAGAACAGCAGGACTACATCCAAACACAAGCCTGTCTGACTTTAAAAAAAAAAAAAAAATTGCTCCTAATCATGATTCAGTGCAGCCTCCCTGTGAAGGGCAGGGCCTACATACACCTTTATCAGTGGTTCTCAACCCTGAAGTGTATTGGAATCCCTTATTCGATGGAGTTATTCCACACCTTCAACAGGGGCACAGTACCTCGAAGGCAATAGGCTTGAGGCTGTTGGGCATTTCAGAACACCAGTCTCTCATCTATCAAAGGCCATGTAGCCACCTAAGGGACCTTTCACATAGTGCCTGGCCAAGCCCCATGATTTCCAAAGGTTAAGATCTGTCCAAAAGAATTCACGACTTTCTCTCTACAAGGCGGAACTAAAGCCAAGGGCATAGAAATCTCTCGTAGGATCTAGCTTCATAGCTTATCAGCCTCCTTGGGAATCACAGTGTGCTCCTTATTACCATAGTCACTCCCTAGTGGTAAGAGCAGTAGTTAGGGTAATGGGCATTTCCAGTCCCCTGAGGGCCCTACAACAGTGATTTTCAAGACTTTGATATGTTAGCTAGGGTGCCTCCACCTTCAGTTAGATGTCCTTGAAGTAATGCTGTCAGGTTAAGATAGTTTTCAGAAAGAACTTTGCTTTACATATAAGCCTTCACTCCTAAAGTTGCATATTATGTTCAGGAAGCCCCAATTAAGATATATAAAATCCATTGTAAAGTAGGAATACATTGCTCAGTTTGATGGTGTTATTCACTTGGACTTAATCTGATTCCTTTAGTTTTGTAACTCAAATTTCTGTGTATACACTTGTATGTCCACAGGAAGACATTTATAGTCATCTCACTTCCATCATTCAGAATACCGACATCTTGGATGATGCAATTGTCCAAAGGTTGATTTATTATGCTTCTAAGGACATGAGAGACACCAATGTAAGTTTTATTCTTGATGATGAATCAATGTCAGGGCCAGCAAGAGGTCTTTAACTGACCCAGCTGCATCCACATGGACATTTATAAGCTTCTTGTATGTTGCTGTCTGGACCTCAAATCACTTTCATTTGTTCATATATTATTACAATACCTATTATTTATCCCTTCACCGATAAGAAAACTGAGGCAAAGCTAAAAAAGACTTCAGAGATCATATTTACATGTTGATGTACATGTTGAGGCTTAGAGACATTTTATTTTTTTCAAAGTAACACAGCTTTTGACAGAACAAGTAACTAGAACCCAGGTTCCTTTTTCTTCCCATATGAATTATGATTTCTTCATGTGTCTACTTATCTACATACGCTAGGCATTATACCTGAAAAATTATTTCTAGAAATAATTTGAGTCCTAAGATGTTATTTTCTTCCAGAAAGGATTTTTACTTGTTATCTGTGAAGGGTACTAACAATCCATGATTAATTTCAGGACTTGAGATTTTGGAGCTGGGGGTGGGGGAGGCAGGGCACATCTGTGACTCCAAGTTGGGCTACAGTTCATGGAGGGCCAATTGAACCTTTCATTTAAATGCAGGCTTTTGGGGTCTTAGACCAAAAGATGAGAAGTGGGATGACCAAGGTCTTCCCGTTTGTTAGTACTAAATTCTGTTTATTCTTCCCAAAATACTGCAAAGCAATCCCAACTATAGAACTTATCTCTCCGGATTGCCAATCTTTTCCAGATCTTAATTTAGTAATTCATTCTACCCTTTGTTGTGATGTTTTTATGAGTATATTTTTTAATATCTTGTCCGGCTCTTTTTATTTTCCTCAGCAGGAGAGTTCATCAAATTTACCTAGTTGAGCATTACCAAAAGCAGAAGTCCCTCCAAATATCTCCAGTATCAATGATAACTGGATCAGGACAATACTAAAACCTCAAACTCTAGACTCCTGGCCCCATTTCCCTTCCACCATTCCCTTCAGTCTTTCAACCGTAGTAATTCATCACTTAAACACAAAACATAAATCCTAGGTTCATAGTGCCTGGCTAATTAGCAAGAAAACATATATTAACCTCATATTTATAAGAACCTTATTAAAACATGGCTTTAAACATTCATTAAAATTACATCTGGAGGTGCCTGGGTGGCTCAGTTGGTTGAACTTCTGACTCTTGATTTGGGCTCAGGTCATGATCCCAGGGACATATGGGATCAAGCCCTTCACTGGTCTCCACGCTGAGCATGGAGCCTGCTTAGCATGGAGCCTGCTTAAGATACTCTCTTTCCTTCTACCCCTTTTCCGTGCTTGTGCTCCTCTCTTAAAAAAAAATAAATAACCTCCATTTTGGCAGCTACTGACCCCTACTCTAGAGGCTTCCCCCGCCCCCCGCCACTGCCCCCGCTGGGAGAGTAACAGCCTGTCTCTCTATCCCAAAGATAGAGAAGGGGAACTCATAATATTAGCTAGAGTGTTACCTCTCTGCAAACTCACTCTGCTCTTTCTCTAGTTGTTATCGTTATTTTCCTTTTCTTGTTCAGATCCTCAGAGAAACCAGAATGCTGGCAGGTGAGGTTTTGGTGTCTCTCGCTGCACATGATTTCAACTCTGTGATGTATGAAGTCCAAAGTAACTTCAGGATACTGGAGCTACCAAATGAATTCATTGTGCTTGCTTTGGCTGAACTGGCAACAAGCTACGGTATGGAGGGAATAACCGCCACATTTTCCTGGGAAACAACTACCCTGACTAATTGTCTAAACCAAATGGGTGCAAACAACAGAAAGGAGAACATACCTCCCTTCTGCTGTGCTAAAGAATATCAATAGCAGGATTTAGGCAGCTGTTTCTGAGCATAGATGAGTCTGCTGACTCACCGTGAGTCCATGCTGCCCTGGATTTGGCTGGACTCCCTCCCACCCTCACCATCCCTTTCATCTGGCTTTGTTTTTGCAAAAGCCCTTTTTCTGCGAGGCACGTTCCACAAACCACTGGGCATTTACATGAACTAAGGGTTTGTTATGATTTTTTTTTTCTACACCATTTTACTTGACAGATATTTATTTGTTTGCTTGTTTACTTATTTATTGAGAGCCTATTACCTGTGCTAGGCCCTGGGGATGCAGGAAATTTCTGGTGGGAGAGATGGACATTAATAAAATAATTATCCACATAAGCAACTGCTACCAAAAAACAGGTACAGGTGACTTTATAGCTAGCACCTTATTTTAAACCGACCACTCCTTGATTCTCTAACTACAGACAGGCATTATGGCAAGAGAGGGATAGAGGCGGATATCTTCCTGCTGCACCTCGTCCATGCCCCCCATGCAGCCTTGAAATGCTGACATGAAGAGTCACAGAACATCCCAGTGTGAGGGGTTAATGCTTTTCTCCTCTTGTGCCCCTCTTGGCAGTGTCCCAGAGTATTCCCTTCATGATGATGACCCTGCTCACCATGCAAACCATGCTCAGGCTGGCCGAAGAGGAAAGGATGAAGGGAGTTTTCTGTATTGGTGGGTATCCCTATGGTTCCCTCTTTGTGAAGACCACACTATAAATCGAGCAAATGCTTTATTTTTCCTTTCACTCTTGTTCTGTTCTTTCTAACAATAATAGCTACCATTTATTGAGTGCCTACCCCTTGGAAATTTCTCTCTCAATCCTCACTGCAATTATAATTCTATCTCTCTCCATCCTCAAAGCAAGGTAAGTACTATTACCCCATTTTACAGATGAGGAACTGAGGGTCATAGAAATTAAGGAATCTCCTTAAAGTGGTGACCGTCAATGAGATGGAGAGGTAGCATTCATGTCTATGTGACCGCCCAGTCTATACTCTTTCCACTGCCCTAAAAGGCCTCCATTTCTAGCCTCCTTCTTTAGTTCCATCACTTTCCCCACAATGGTTCTAGGAGCTCACCAGCTCTTAGCAGCAGGCTAAATTTTGGCATTTCCTTATAACACATTGTAGTAATGATAAGTAAGCAAACTAATCAAAAATACAAACAATCATAAAATTAAGGAAAATAGGTAAA
This sequence comes from Neofelis nebulosa, assembly GCF_028018385.1. Lineage (NCBI taxonomy): Eukaryota > Metazoa > Chordata > Mammalia > Carnivora > Felidae > Neofelis > Neofelis nebulosa. Next base: position 33,471,011 of record NC_080782.1, on the reverse strand, counting down.
CAAACTGTGGGTCACAAACCCCCTCTCTCCCCAAAACTAAAATACATCTACAGTAATCAAGAGTCTACAAAGAAGAACATGCCCTGGAATTCCTAGGAAAAAAACATTTCCAGCACAGTGAGGGGCTTCTTGGAGGAGTCTGGAGACCTGGGCTCTTCTCTCTGATCATCCACTGAAACATCAGGTGACTCTGCCCTCTTTCAATCTCATTTTCACCCGAAACGCATCAAGTAAAGTGATTACTAAGATCCCTCTCACCTCTGACGCCCCCAACACTACTGTTTTTGTAATATTTAAAAGCCCATGCTGTCAGGAATGTCATCTTTACCTATCAACCAAGTCTTTTCAGTTGTTTTGTCAATTTCTTCTTGTTTTGTCCTCAATGAAGGCAACATTTGTATCTGATACATACTGAGAATTTACTATGTGCCTGAGTACTGCCTTGGGTATTTTAAGATTATTGTTTCCTTTAACCTTACAACAACCTATTAGGTAAGTAACATTTTTCCTCCATTTCACAGATGAGAAAATTGAGACGTAGAAAGGTTAACTGTTTGCCTGCAGTCACAGCTAGCATGCGGCAGAGCCAGGATTTGAATTGTGACAGTCTGGCTCAATGACTTGAGCAATTACACTATATTAGCCCACTTTTCAATGCCTTTAATTTCCTTACTTACTATCACAGCTAACATTGTGTTCTTGCAAATAAACTTTGGTGTCTGTAATAGCATTTCTACCTACAACATCAACAACCAACAGGGAAAAGGAAATAAAATTAGAAATCATCATGGCATTGAATACGGGATTCTCTGTCTTTGTGTTATAAAGTTATCTAGCACCCTTTGGTCCTAAAGCAAATTTTGCCTGACTGCCACTACAGAACAGGTATAAAGTTTTGTAGTAATCCATCCATTCATCTAGCTCTTCATTCAACCAATCAGCCAATAAGCAGACATCGTGCTTGTTGTTTCAGATACCATCAATAGATAAGACATCCTTTCTCTCATGTTGTTTATAGGCCAGTGCAACACAAACATACATACACACATACACACACACACACACACACACACACACACACACACACACAAGATTATGACAAAGCATAGCAGGGGATTATCAGTTTGAAGAGAAAATGAATTAGCCAGTTAATGGCCAGCTCTAAGATACTCAGGATGTTTCCAGAGTATTCTTTGCATGTGAGGTATCGTTAAGGAGTAAACTATGAATTTTCTTTATCATCTAGTGAAACATGAGGGCTGAAGGAACAAAAACTATTATTTAATGCAGTTGATATAAGTATGTATAGGTTGGTGGCGCAAATATTTTTGCAGGCCCGACATTTTTTTAATTTTATTGAAGGGAAACAGACACATGGAAAAATACAGAAATCAGAAGTGTACAGGTGATGAGTTGTCACAAAATGAACTTACTCATTTGACCGCCACTCAGGTTAAGAAGCAGGACATTACTAGTACCCCAGAAGCCACCTCATCTTTTCTCCCAATCATCACCTTCTTCATCCTCTCCAAGGGTAACCACAACCTTGACAACCATAGATTAGTTTTGTCAATTTTTGAGATCCTACACGTTGTTGTGTGAAACTATGGTCCGTGTTCATTTCTCTATACTATTACGTGTCTGTACTACAATTTTTCCATCCTACCTGTTGGCAGATATTTAAACTGTTTCCTGTTTGAGGCTATTACTAAAAAAAAAAAAAAAAAAGAATATGAACATTCTTGTATAAGTTTTTTAGTTCCTATATACTTGTGTAGCTAATGGCTATATAATTAGGAGTGGAATTTCTGGGTCATGAAGAGCACATATTCAACTTTGGTAGATCACGTAAAACAGCTTTCTAAAATGTTTGTATCAATTCATGCTCCACTCCCCCCCCTACTCCAGGCAGTATGTGAAAATACCAACTGCACCTTAGTCTTACCAACATTTGAAATTGTCTGAAATTTTAGCAATTCTGGATGGTCTGTTGCAATATCTCATTATGGTTTTAATTTGCATTTCACTAATGTGGCTGAACACTTTTTATATGTTTATTTGGTACAGTCATAACATTTTACAGAAATTATTACACATTTGCTAATCATCAGTGCACTCTTCTCAAATTATTTTACAGTCCCTCCCATCTTTAAATTTTTCTCAGTCTGTGGTTGTTTTTAAAATGCAGCCCTTGAGAAGTTCAGCAAGGCCATTTACAAGTATGTCAACCACTGGAGAGACTTCCCCTATCCCAGATTGGACGCCAACCGACTATCTGACAAGATCTTCATGCTGTTCCGGTATATAATGGAGAAGTGGGCCCCCGTTACCTCACCTGTGCAAGTGAGTGGCAGCCTCAACATGTCTCAAGCTAGCTCTCTGTCCATGCTGGTTGAACTTGCTCCATTCTTTCTGATGTGATAATGAGTCTCAGTTGTTTTGGAATGCTCTGAGTTGTGATTTATCAGGTTTATCAAATATTTTGTTTTTCCTGTTTCAAATCACTGTTTATTCATTCCTGAACTAATATTTATTGAGTCCCCATGATATGCCAGACACTGTTCCAAATTCTGGGGATACAGCAGGGATTAAACAGACCAAAATCACCACTATCATGGAACCGACATTCCAATGTATGGAAAGAACAATAAATAAGTGAAAATGAGTAAAATATACAGAAAGTTAATTATTTCATGCCTTATATAACCCATAGCCCATATTTGGGATGAGCCATTGACTGAGAAAAACAACAGGCCACAGAAATTTCCTATGTCTATGAAGATGACAATGAAATAAAATAACATCTAAAGAATGTGCATGACTGCTTCAAAATATTGTAATGTCTTGCACAGAATAGGTAACAAAGTACATTCACATATAATCCCTTGCTTATCTTGCTTAATTGGTATAATTTTTTAATGTAGTATAAATTAAATCCTTTTTAGGTCCTTTATTGCTATATTATAAAAGATGCAATACATAGCCTTCTCCAGTTCAGTTTCTTTTCTATACTTTAAGCTACCAAAGCATTTATTTTTTTAACATGCTGGGGTAGTTAAATCATTAGCAAACATGGAACTTTTAAAATATCCTGTAGAAGTCTTCTCTTTAGGGCCCCTGAAAATCAAAATTCAATACAAATTTGCCAAGCACTTTCCTAGCTTCCCACAGAAAGAGTTAGACAAGTGACTAGAAGGTACACAAAAGTAATAAGGGAACACAGAGAGAGAAGCACTTAACTCCTGTGGTGAGTACTGGAAAGGCCATGACATTGAAACTGAGCTTGCAGCCTATAAAGACATTCACTGCAGGCAAGATGCATTCCCTAAAGAGGCAATAAAACCCACTGAAGCATAGGCTGAGATGAGATAACATGCACACTTGAGTGAGCCCAGTGGGAGAAAGAGAAGGGGAGAAGAGAAAGGGGAATATAAAGGGGCAGAAATAAATGAAACCAGATAGGTGGTCTTGGCCATACAATGAAGGGCCTTGAATGCTACACAGGAGCTTGAACTTTTTTTAAATAGGAAATGAGAGACCTTTGAAAGGGTTCTAAGCAAGGAATAATTTTCAAGAAGCAAAGGGAGATCTATGGAGTATTGTTCCAGTGCTCAGGCAAGAATAATCTTGAAAAGTGTCCATTGCTTGGAAATGTCCAATTCCTTAAAAGAATCTTCCAGCTGACACACAGTTGGGTGAAATAAATGGTTGTTATTATGAGCCACTAAGTTTTGAGATGCTTTGCTGTATGACAAAACTTAGCAGGCAGAAAAAAATTCATCATATAATATTAGGTAGAAAAAGCAGAATGTAGAACTATAAAGAATAACACTAATTTTTAAAAAAATTAAAATGTATGGAGAAAGTATAGAAAAGAAAATTTCAAATAAATAAAAATCATATTAAAATACACCAAACAGTGTATGGTCATGGGTATATTAGCAATGTGAATACTGTGTTTTCTTCTTCATCATAACTTTTGTGATTTCTAAACTTTTATAATCAACCTATTTACACTTATATTTTATACATGTTCATTTTTTGTGTCAATAGAAGCCAGATTATAATGGATTGAGGAATAAATGAGAAGTGAGAAGTGGAGATAGCAAATGCAGACCTCTCTTTCAGAGAGCTTTGCTTTTTTTGCTTGTTTGTTTCAAGTTTTTATTTAAATTCTAGTTAATTAACATATAGTGTAATATTGGTTTCAGGAGTAGAATTTACTGATTCAGCATTTCCACTTTTTTAAGGAAAGAAACAGAATCGGGGTCTAAGTAATACGGAGTCAAAGAATTTTTTTTAAACATGAGGGAAATTCGGGGCGCCTGGGTGGCTCAGTCGGTTGGGTGCCCGACTTCAGCTCAGGTCATGACCTCACAGTTCGTGAGTTGGAGCCTCGTGTAGGGCTCTGTGCTGACAGCTCGGAGCCTGGAGCCTGCTTCAGATTCTGTGTCTCCTTCTCTCTCTGGCCCTCCCCTGTTCATGCTCTGTCTCTGTCTGTCTCAAAAATAAATAAAAACATTTAAAAATTTTTAAAAAAATAAATATGAGGGAAATTTTAAATCCGTTAGCATATTGAAAGAAAATGACCATTAGAGAAAGGTTTAAGAAATCTTTTTTTTTTTTTTTAATGGTTATATTTATTTTTGAGACAGAAAGAGCTATCAGCACAGAGCCCCACGCGGGGCTCGAACTTGTCAACCGCGAGATCATGACCTGAGCCGAAGTCCGACGCTCAACCGACTGAGCCACCCAGGCACCCCAAGAACTCTTTTCTTAAGAAAGACATAGGGAGACAGGGAAAATACTAAAATGAGTAATAGTATACATATAGGTGTAGATATAGCTATAAATACAAATATAAATATAATTGCCTCGTGCAATGATCTTAACCTAACCATTTTTTTAAGGAATCTTTCTTGGTTGAAAACAGTGAGGAAAGTTTTTGGGGGTTGTCTGAAGCCCCTGATATTCTGAGAAATGTACAAAAAACATAGTGAAATATTAGAAACGGTATTTGTTTGCTGCCTCTGCAGACTTTGGCCATTGTTAAGGCGCATGGCCCCACGGTGAGCCTGCTGCTTCATCGGGAAGACCTCTGCGAATATGCCCTGGACCAGGTACCCTGGCTCCTGAACCAGTATAAAGACAAAGAGATTGATTTCCACGTCACTCAGGTAAGAGCTGCGCCCTAAAGGAACCGATTCAGAGTCTACTGGCAACCATCCTGAAAGACAGTAAATCCCAAGAGGTCCAAGGGAACTGAAATACTGGTTTGGGCAGCTGAACTTAAATATTTTTTGAGGAATAGGAGGTAGAGAAGAGGTTGGCATAGCTGGGTGATGGAATCTCCAAAAAGAGATTAAGAATTTTCTTTTCAAGCTGCTGAGGCACGAATCACTAAAGAAAACTGGTAACTGCAGGAAGGTGATGGGTTTGTTTGCCTCACAAAACATAATTATTTGTCTTCCACATCCTGTGCTGCTGCTTCACAGGCAGCCTCCAACTAACGTTTGAGAGCTTTCATTCTAGAGTCTAAAACAAATATTGACCGCGGTGGTCCTTTATGATGCTGCCCTTCCAAAGGGCTTGAGAAAAACCATCTTTATCAATTTACTCCACCAGGTAAGAAAACCCTGCTGTCAGATCTGATTGTTTCACTTTCACTGGTTTTCTGTTGTTAACATCTCTCTCCTGGTTCTTCTTTCTCATTCAGGTGTGCAGAGTTTCAGAGCCTCCAGTAAAGGAAAATGAAATTGAAGCTTCAAGCTGTTTCCTCATTCTAGGTAGGACCCAGCATCCAGAGGGTTTTCAATAAAAATGTTTCCCAGTGATGATGACAACAATGATGAAGGGTGTGCAAACTATCACATTAGTTATTTCACACACACACACACACACACACACACACACACACAACATTCCTTCAAACTCACAGTATTCTGTGCCTCTCCCTATCCTACCCATTCCCAAGAGAAGCACAACAGGTAGGGGAATCAATTACTCTGGTTTCCCCGGAAGTCCTTTACTTCTAGTTCTAAAACCAGAAAATTTCCAGACATACTTTGGGGATTAACCCCTTTCCAGATATATGGTTGGCAAATACTTTTCCCATCCCATATATTGCTTTTTCATTTTGTTAATTTTTTTTTTTCTGCTGAGCAGAAGATTTTTGGCTTGGTATAGTTCTGCTTATTTATTTTTGCCTTTGTTGCTTTTGGTGTCAAATCCAAAAAGATCATTTCTAAGACCATGTCAAGGAGCTTACCACCTATGTTTTCTTCCAGGAGCTTTATGGTTTCAGGTCTTACATTCATGTCACTTTTTTTAATTTGATCTTTGTATATGGTATAAGGTAAGGATCCAGTTTCATTCTTTGACATGTGGCTGTCCAGTTTTTCCAACACAATTTATTGAAGAGTCTATCCTTTCCCCGATACATTTTTTGGCTCCTTTGTCAAAAATTAATTGACCACATATGCATGAATTTATTTCCAGGCAAACAAGGGTGAATTGGTAATCCTAGGGATACAAAATGCTTTTTTTTCTTGGTATTTGAGTTTATTTGAAACTGTGTCAAACCCAAAGTCATGCTTTTTTTCTCCCTGGTTATCTCTTAGTACCTATTCCTTCTCTCTCTCTCTCTCTCTCCCTTTACTCTTTCCCTTTCCTTCTTGCTTTCACATCACAATACCACTCGTTGTCTGGTTAGAATAACAGGAATGAGTGGTAGAGGGAGCACAAAGCTCTCAGAGTCAGTATACAAACTCTGTTCTGACATAGACCCTAAGAAGTAAGGATAAGAGCAATCCCATACCTCCCAGACATCCTCCCTCCCCCCAAAATGTCATTTCTATTACTTCACTACATACCTTTCTATTATATCCTAGGTCTTTCTTAATTGATCCCTCTGTTTTTATTCTTTCCTCTGTTCTATGCTCGATGTAATTAACTGTTTCACTTTATCTCTGATAATTGTGAACCTAAACTGCTCTACTCACATCAGGCCTTCTCTCTCTTCCCTGCTTCCTCCCTTACTCATGTAGCTCTCTAGTTCCACAACTGGTGAAGCATCACTCCAACGTTTGCCTCCATGTTCATAAGGCATTCTCCCCCAGTCTCCTCTCCTTTCCTCCTCTCATATTGAATTAGGGTCAACCCTAGTAACCTTATCTTAATTTGATTCCATTGTAAAAAACCTCATTTCCAAATAAAGTCATATTCACAGGCATGAACCGATGTGAACCTAAGTATATAAATCTGTCTTAGTGACCAAACTGCCTGATTCTGTGTTGCTAAAGATGCACGAATATCATAAAATCTAATTACCAACCAAAGAGTGACAATCTTCATGGAATCCCCCTTTTCCCATTTGCAAGTATTTTACCTAAGGTGAAAATGAGTTCTGTGACCAGCATTTATTCAACCTTCAGCCCATTCCAACCCTGCAGACCTGATGGAATTTTTTGATGAACAATTGAGAAATAATAATGAAACCTTCCGAACGGGAATCTTGACTTTGTTAAGATCGGCTATCAATGCTGAGGGTAAGCAAAGGGATGAAGTCACAGTGGTTTATTTTGTGCCAAGAAGAAAACTGAAGCCTATGCATTCTCTAACTCTATTCTATGTCTTTGGGGTGTTTATAGAGGATCACATTCAAGTGAAACTCTGTCTTCTCTATCATCTACAATCTACTAATTTTAAACAGGCATTTTCAATCACCTCTCTTCTTTCATGATATTTAGAGATATACCTAGGGGAGAAGGACAAGTAGAATTAGAATTTAAAAGATCTAGTAAGCTGGTTAAGTGGCCCAATAAATAGAGAGTAGGTGGGAGGAATGCACAATATTCTAGAGATTAGTACATTTAGAAAAGAGCAGAATTTAATGAAATATCATATTTCATTAATGCCAAGAAGCACATACTTTCATGATATTGGAGTGCATCTCATAATTGATACCATCTTTAATTATAATCAGCCACTATAAGGGGTTTTTTGGTAAAATATAAAATAATGATGTCTCAAAAGTTGATGATATCTTGGATTCAATACAATATGAATTATATTACATTATAATATTTTTAAAAATTAAGTTAACCCTGGGATTTACTGAAGAATCAGCAGACAAGAAACATAGTCTCACAAAATTTAAAGCTAATCCATTGGGCATGATATATTGAGTCCACTTTGGAACCTAACATTTTAAACAAGACAAAACCAAATACAATAAGGAGCAAAGAGAGCAATTAACATCTTTTAAAAATTGGAAGAGAAGAGAGTAAGAGAAAACTGAATAACATGAAATGTTACGGACAAAAGACTTTGCAGTTATGTGCCATAAGTCTAATAGGTTTTCATCACTCCTAGAACATACTGTACTCCTACTGAACCCAGTCTCTTAATTTCTCTCCCTGTCTTTCAGAGCCCAAATTGAGGGATTATATCACTTCAATTGAAAGAACAGTCAAAGTTGTCATGGGCGACCTCAGTATAAAAGTAAGAGAATTAATGGGGACTTTGATTTTTGATGATGTTTTAATGAATTAATGAGATTGTTTTGATTCTTGAAAAATATACTTATGAGATTGCTTTATAAAGAGCTCAGTGATGAATTCTATTTTTAGTAGAATTCCATCTTTCCCTGAAAGATAAACTATATCAAGGTAAATTCTAAAGTACACTCAGTTCAAGAGCTTATTAGTATAAAAAAAGATTTTTGCCTAGAGCATCACAGAGCTATGCTCTTCAAATAGTTTTAAAATTGTTAATTATAAAAATAACATATCTTCCTCCAAAAAAATAATAACCCCTAAACCTGTTTTTTTTTTTAAATTTTAGCTTAGATATCCTATTTTCCAACTAGGAAGCACCTACAGCAAGTCTTGAACATAGTAGACTGTGCAATATTTCCTGATTATTTGATTAAATCATTCCATATCAGAAAAGATATATAACTTGTACTGAAACAAATATAAGAAGTAGAAATTATTGTATTTTTTAAATTAAAACCATATTTTGTTTGGATCAAAGTCCTATACAGAAACCAATGAAAATAAGAAAATTCCCCTAAGAGGCTTTGGTCTACAATGATTATAACAAAAGCTATGCAGTAAATAACAAAAATTATGTTAAGCGAAATAAGTCAGTCAGAGAAAGACAAATGCCATATTATTTCACTCACATATAGAATTTTAGAAACAAAACAGATGAACATAAGGGAAAGAAGGAAACAGACTGTTAACTATAGAGAACAAATTGAGGGCTGAAGTTGGGGTGGGTAGGGAAATGGGCTAAATGTGTGATGGGGATTAAGGAGGTCACTTGTTGGGATGAGCACTGGGTGTTACAGGTAAGTGATGAATCACTAAATTTTATTCCTGAAACCAATATTACACTACATGTTAACTAACTAGAATTTAAATTAAAAATTGAGGAGCACCTGGGTGGCTCAATCAATTAAGCATCTGACTTCCGCTCAGGTCATGATCTTGCAGTTCATGGGTTCAAGCCTTGTGCTGGGCTCTCTGCTGACAGCTCAGAGCCTGAAGCCTGCTTCATATTATGTGTTTCCCTTTCTCTCTGCCCCTCCCCTGTTTGCACTCTGTCTCTCTCTCTCTCAAAAATGAATAAACATTAAAAATAATTTTTAATTGAAACAAAAAAATAAATAATAAAAAATAGTTAATAAACAGTGGAGTGATTACATATAAAAAACCTTGTCCAGTAAGTGGCCAAGCCAACTGAAAAAGTACTAAAAGAGTTTAGGGTAGAATAAAAGAGGACAGAAACTTTAAGGAAGTCCAGCTCCCCAGGCAAAAATAGAAAATTTGTAACTTTTTTTTCTCACTTAGGTAGACTACTAGTACCTTTATGCTAATTGCTAATTGCTACCATGTGGCCTAACTCCTTATTCAAAATTATTCTTTTTTTCCAAGTCTCCATTAAAACACCCATTCAGTAAAGAATTAGATCTGAGCTTTCATTCCTCAGGGAAGCAATCCAATAAGCAAAACTAATTATTTAAACTTTAATTATTTAAATTATTAAAATTATTGTAATACAGGTTCATAATCCCTTGTTCTAATCCCTGGGGCCAGATATATTTCAGAATTCACAACCTTCCTGATTTCAGAAAAACATTTCTGTGACAGGAGTCACAAACTCATTAATATCTCTGCAAGAAAACGTATGCATATTCACACTACATTGAATAAGTAAAGACTATAGTTTTAAAACAGTTCAGTTGGGTTTTGCCACCAAATGAGTTAGTGCCAAACTCAAGAAACAGAATTCCAGTTTCCAGCGTTATTTGGGTTTTGAAATTGTAGGTAAAAGATTGTAGATCTGTAGTTCAACTTGTTATCTTTCATTGAGGATTTTAAAAGCAAGGTAGTGTTTTTTTTAGCCCACAGTACCAAAATTTCATCATCTATAGTAATAGAGGATATGTTTTGGGAACTAGGGAGAAAGATTTTGGCTGTAGAGAGCTTTTCCCAAACATTAAAAAAAAAAAGCAGAAAACAAAAAAGGGGTGCCTGGGTGGCTCAGCCAGCTAAGCATCCATCCCACTCTTGATCTCAGCTCAGGTCATGATCTCATGTTTCATGACATCAAGCCCCAAGTCAGGCTATGTGCTGACAGCACAGAGCCTGCTTGGGATTCTCTGTCTCCCTCTCTCTTTGCCTCTCCCCTGCTCACGCACTCATGCTCTCTTTCTCTCTCCCTGTCTCTCAAAATAAATAAACACTTAAAAAAAGAAAGAGATGCTTTCCTGTAAGCCCTTAAATCATAAACTATAGCTTTCTTCCTCCTCCATCTATTTATAGTACCATCATTCAATTTATACTCCTTTTTGGAAAGGTTCCCACTAAATGATCCATGAAAGTTAAAGGACAGGAGAAGCTAAATTTATATTCTGCCCATTGTAGAAGAATGTTGCAAATACATTTTTCTGATTCTAGGTAAGGAATTCCACTCTCCTCCTTATCCAAACCATGTGTGAAAAATGCTACATCGAAGCCAGGGAAGGATGGCCACTGATTGATTACATCTTCTCCCAGTTTGCCATGTCCAACAAGAATCTGGTATGATGAAGAGGGTGCGGTTTTGAAAGCTACACTGTAACCAGGACAGTTGACTCAACTGGTTTTTTTTTTTTTTTTTAATGGCTGAGGTTCAATTCAATGACTGATTTAGAAGTTATATTTCAATCTTATCACTTTCATTGAAAGATTTTTCAGCCTTTATTGTTCTCCTCAGTTTTCTTTCACTGATACCACTTTCAACTTATGATAAACCCCAGGTAGGTGAAACTATGGTTTTCCCTAAGGAGGAGACAACCTTTCCTCAAAGGCTTGGGACAGGGGTAGAGAAAATGAATTACTTCCGAGAAAACAAGACACATCCACTCTTGCTGCACTGGGGTTGACTTCCTGAAGACCATGTGGGTAAGAGCTCTGTGATCTTAGTAAGACCATGACAGCTGAAATTACAGTCCACTCCACTAGGAAGCAGTGTCTTTGAAAATTTTGCCCCAGAGAAAATGGCAAAGGCCTGAGGGAGAGAGAGAACATCTGCAGTTCAAGGATCCTCACAATTTTTGCTTTTCTGCTTTATCCAGCAGTGTGTGTTCTAACCTATTCCTCCAAGGAACACTTTAAAACAGAAATCAGATACTGAAGACCAAGATTGCTGGGTTCCTTGAGCCCCTTAATTTGAGTGACTATGTCCTCCACCCCAGAGTCTGAGAACGCATCCAAGTAAGGTCAGAGGGGATCAGCAGGAGGGACTATTAACAAGTCACCTGTTCCATCTTTCTTGAAGGAAAAACCAATGAAACCTAATTCCCATGAGGATGAAAAGGGAGAGAAATCTGTTCGGGAACTAAGCCTTGAGGTCTTAAAAACCCTAGACCCACTGGTCACTGGCATGCCCCAGGTAAGGGGTCTTTTGTCACCACTGACAGTTACTTTGATCATCTTTCTGAAGCTCTGCCCATTTAGGAGTAAAGACAAGAATTTGTCCTTCATGTGTCATCAGCTTTTTGATGCTCTCATTAGAGGAAGTGCATTACCATTCTCAGTGCCCCAAACATGGTAGTTTCTCAAAAACAGGTGTTGAATTAATTCGTGATCTCTTATATCTGGATAGCCAATGAGAGTTTACAAGCACCTTAATATATTGTTTCTCTTCTTCCCCTAACATATCTAGACATAACAGTAAGTGATGTGTGGAGATACTGATTCAGTGAATGCTAACCTTTTCCCGTTCATCTGGGAAGGTGTTGAAAGCACACATTCTCAGACTTCACCTGAGGGTTAAAAATAATCTGCACCTTAAGGGGAATAAGCCTCAGAAGCTGTATTTTCCCTAAGCAAAAATAACCTGAGAAAGGATTAACTGACTAGAAATGCATAGCACAAACAGGAGAAAATCAACAGACCAATTTAAGTGGATCAGAGTTTCATCTAGGATGGCATTTTAAGATGTGGTTCTTGGATTATCTGAAATATTTCTTTAAAATGCAGATCTCCATACCCCAGACCTCCTGAATCAACGTTCTGAGCAAGGGGCCCATGAATCTGCATGCAAATAAGTACCAATATTTCTGATGCATACTAAAGTTTGAAACATTTCAATCTAAAGATAAACGATGAAAAGAAGTCTCAGACCATACTCTTGTGGGCCTGAAATGCCAAATCACTACCTTGTGTTGGATAGCCATTCAAAATTTGAAACAAAAGCTAAACATTTAAAATGATAACTTTAGGGGCACCTGGGTGGCTCAGTTGTTTGAGCATCTGACTTCAGCTCAGATCATAATCTCGCAGTTCGTGGGTTCAAGCCCCACACTGGGCTCTGTGCTGACAGCTCAGAGCCTGGAGCCTTTTTCAGATTCTGTGTCTTCCTGTCCCTCCACTACTCATGCTCTGTCTCCCTGTCTCTCTCTCTCTCTCAAAAGTAAATAAACATTAACAATTTAAAAAAAATTTTTTTTCTTAATGTGTATTTATTTTTGAGACAGAGAGAGACAGAGCATGAGTGGGGGAGGGTCAGAGAGAGAGGGAGACATGGAATCTGAAACAGGCTCCAGGCTCTGAGCTGTCAGCACAGAGCCCAACGTGGGGCTCAAACTCACAGACTGCGAGATCATGACCTGAGCCGAAGTCAGACACTTAACCGACTGAGCCACCCAGGCGCCCCTACATTAAAAATTTTTTAAATGATAACTTTAAGAGATGAGTGTATTTACATAAGAATAGATTAAGACCAAAAAGAGGGAGCTTGAGATCAGCTCCAACTTACAGGAATGGGAGCAGGGTCATGAGAGAAGGAAAGAGATATGGAGGGGCATGGAAGATCTTATAATGATAAAAGGACAGGGCTTGGTGATTAAGTCTGCATGACAAGACAAAAGGAAGAGTCCATGTTTACACCTAGGTTTCCATCGGGGCAAGGGAGTTTTCCAGAGAACATGAAACAGACTGACTATAGAAACAGGTGTTCCAGAATTTCAGAGCAAGAAGGTCAGCACCTGGAACACAAACAGTAGCAGCAGCCCACTCACTGTCTGTGCCCAATCATCCTCTCTCAGAGCAGTCCATTCCAGTCTTTGAGTTTGGGGATGTATACAACTTATTTTGGGTTGTCACATTGATAAGAGGCTTTGTGGCACTTGGTGAGTGGAGCCCAGGGATGCTAGACTTCCTGCATTTTGTAGAACTCATCTTCACGATGAAGGATTGTCCTGCCCCAAATTCCAGCAGCAAACCCGTGCAGAAATGCTGAGTAACACTCACTACAACTAGCACCTGAAAATGAATGTGCTGTGCAGAGATTTTATATAATGACTTCATTTTGATTTGGCCTGAAGAGCAAAAAAAAAAAAAAAAAAAAAAAAATAGCAAGTGAGAGAACCTACTCTAAATCAGAGGGCAACACAGAGTGAGGACCAAGGAGAAATCATGGAAAAGAACAAGCAATCCTTGTCTTGTGCCTTGTTTCCACAGGTGCTATGGCCAAGAATCCTGACTTTTGTAGTACCTGCAGAATACACGGGAACTTTGGACTACTTGTTTAATATCATCAGAAGCTTGATTATGGCAGAGGAAAGGAAGAAGAATAATGCACAGGAGTCAACAGCACTTGTCATCTCTACAGGAGCTGGTGCGTACATTCAAAAACAAAGCAAAACACTTCTCTTATGAGATGTTCATTTCCAGAAAGGCTACAGTACCTTGACCATACACCCAACTCCAATCTGAATTTTTCTAGCTGCCACAGCAATACTGAAAATCGCTTTCTCTTTCTAGTGAAACTTCCTTCACCACAACAGCTACTGGCCAGGCTTCTGGTGAGTGAGTTACAAATAACTAATGCTGGTTAAATTTAAGCCAATATAGATCATTGAGTTCTTTTTATTTTAATGTTTATTTATTTTTAAGAGACAGAGAAAGAGAGAGTGTGGGGGTGGGGAGGGCAGAGAGAGAGAGAGACACAGAATCCAAAGCAGGCTCCAGGCTCTGAGCTGTCAGCACAGAGCCCGATGTGGGGCTTGAACCCACAAACCGTGAGATCATGACCTGAGCTGAAGTCAGATGCTTAATGGACTGAGTCACCCAGACACCGCATAGATCATTCAGTTCTAAATAAATGTTAATAAAAATTACGCAGCAACTCCAAACCAAAAGAAACACTAGAAAGGCATAATAAATGTTCTGCTAATGACACTCATTAAGATTGCTGGCAAGATTATCTTCTCACTCTGAAATGCTTGTTAAACTTAATTTATTATTTTAAAATAAGCATAGACTGAATTTGATCCCTAAGTACCATTCAAACAAATTCCACATCTATTATTTAGATTTCCTTCTTTCCCCCATAGATTGGGGAACTTAAATCTAAATCTATTATTTAGATTTCTTTTTTTCCCCCATATGTATCATTTGCTCAAATACCATTTCTACAGGCCCTTAATTAATAAATATATCTAAGTGTTGGTACCCTCCATTTATTTTTGGTTGATGGTTTCTATATATTTTTTCACCTTTATCCTCAGATAAAAATTGGAGAGTATTGTCTAAGTATTAGCTTTGCTCTAAAATAAGTAAGAACAGACTGATGATTTGTTAAGATTGTCTACTGTAGGAATCAAGGGAATCCAGGATAGTGATAAATAGAAAAGGCAAGTAGGACTTTTAAATATACCTCAGTTTGATTTGCCTTTTATCTTCCATTTTTTCAGGTAATATCTATGCTTGCCAGTTTAGGGAAATTATGTGGCGCTGGTGCAATAGGACTTCTGAAGATATTGCCTGAAATAATTCACCCAAAATTGGTAGACCTATGGAAAACACGCTTACCTGAGCTCCTGCAGCCTCTGGAAGGTACAAGCATTGGGATCAGGTCTTTATCCAACGAGACAAGAACACAAAGAAAAAGGCACCACTTCTCTGTCTAAAACCATTATTGCTCATTCTAGGCAGTTAAAACAATGAACTTGATATGAAAGGTAGACAGCTACATTTTTTCCTTGACTCCTTATGTTCTATTTCTCTACCAAATACTTGTACTACAGGAGGATCTGGGGGTAACATTCTTAACAGGAACTCTTACTTTCGCTCTGGTCTTTTCCTTATATTTAGAGAAACTACTTTTTGGTATTGTTCTAAAAAGTTATTACTATTTATGTTAGAATATTAAAATATGGTCACTTCAGTAGTGACTGTTGAAAGTAGCAAAAAGCCTAAATTCTTATCATGGATTGAAGACTTCCTGCCCACCTGACTAGCACTTAAAGTTGGCAACATAGTAAATTACATCTGAAATAACCATCCTGTGTAAAGCTTGAAATGGGGCTCCAGCATCCACTGGGGACCTGGCAAGGGAGAAACAGAGTCCTGAACTTTGTTTTGCAGTTTATTGCATCAATTTCTATTTCTAGGAAAGAACACTAGCATCGTGCTATGGGAAACCATGCTGCTTCAGGTAAGGGGAGCTTCTAGACTAATAGTTCATGATGGGGTGATGAAATCCTCTAGAGTTACCCATCTTCACTACAATTATCTGGATACCAAAGGACAGCAAACAACATTTCCTTTCCTTAACAAGAGGACTAGAATGTTAGAAGTGATCACTTCAGAAGTACAGTCTTTGTATCACCATAATTTGAACAATAATCTTAAATCTTTGACTTAAGAGTTTCAGATAGTTTTTGAAGATATCACTTACAAATATTTGTGTCTTTCTTAAATCTACTCTCATTTTCAGTTTTTCCTCTCCTTATAATTGCATTCTTTTACTGTTTATATAAAGAAACACAAATCGACATAATTTCCACTTTTATGCTTGTAAATGTAACTGTTTCTTCCTCTTTCTGTTTCTCACCATATTTTTCCTGATTTCTAAAAATTAGAGGGCCACATTACACCATTTTTCCAGAAAAAATCTCTTAGCTATAAATTTGTTGGACCTTTGGAACTGAACAGTGCCACAGACAGTGCCAAATCCCCCAAATGGTAAATTGCAGGTAGGAGTTGGATATTGGCTCTACAGAGAGGATTCTGATTTCAAGAGCCTACAGGAGGTCAAGGGGTTTGTGGGTAGGAAGCTTTTAATCAAGCAGGGTCTCCGTTCATAACCCACCTACATAGAAATTAACTATGGCTTCTTAAAAATCTCAAGTTTTAGTGACCTTTCCACATCACCTCCATGTGCCATCACTGCCCCTTCCAGAATCAGAATCTCTAAGACTGGTTCTTGAGAACTCCATGTTTTAAAGACTCCCACAAGGGATTCTTATCCGGTATGAGATTTGAAAGCAACTACTCTATTCTCCTGGTCCTTAATTCTAGGATCTACCTCTCCTAAATTCATGCTTCTTTTATCTTCCCCCTTCTCTCTCTCAAAATTCCTGCCTTATTTCCCCCCCACTACCATTTTAAAGTAACTTTTCTTACTAGGAGAGAAGGTTCTTTTTCCAGAGGGAAGCCTCGAGAACATTCTTTTCCCTCTTCCAATCTTGGGTGTGCTTCCATTTAGTCTTCTTCTTCCCAAACTGCTTGCATGTGCCTTCTTCTCTTAGACTTCCAAGGCTGTTTAATTTCTTCTCATCAAAGGACCCACTCACTGAATGAGTTCTTATTAAGAAAATACATAGAAATCTTCATTGGTTTTGAAATTAAATGTTCTTTTCTAAGCTTAAAGTAGGGAAAACACAGGAGAAATAATTGGCTTTAGAAATTTCAATGGCCTTTGTTCTCCAAAAAGACAAAAACACAATTTTATGTATTGTTCAATGAAGAAGGGCATGGGTTCAGATGACTGAGGCCCTGGCTCAGAACAATTGGTGAAACCAGGAATATTTAGTTATTAGAGTTGAAGTTAGCAAAATGTACTTGTACATTTAATTGGTCCTTCAAGACATTTTAATTCTTTATTCAAAAAATGTCCCTTTCTCTTAGTATATAATAAAACAAACTAACATTGACAAATGGAGTTTTCCAAATCTGATTAAAACTTTAAAATGTTAACTTTAAGTTTCAGAATGGATTAGTTTCTATTTTAATCCTTTCAGCAATTTTTATTAAGAGGAAAAAGGAAGGCATTTACATGGAGTTGCTTCCACATTCTGTGTAACTTGTTCTTAAAGGGAATTCAGAACATAACAGAATATGGCTATTAAAATAAACTAAGAGGGGTGCCTGGGTGGTGCAGTCGGTTAAGCGTCTGACTTCAGCTCAGGTCATGATCTCCCGATCTGTGAGTTAGAGCCTGGCGTCAGGCTCTGTGCTGACAACTCAAAGCCTGGAGCCTGCTTCAGATTCTGTGTCTCCCTCTCTCTCTGCCCCTCCCCCGCTTGTGCTCTGTCTCTCTCTGTCTCTCAGAATTGAATAAATGTAAAAAAAATTTTTTTAATAAATAAATAAATAAGATAAAATAAGAGGGGGGACCTGGCTGGCTCAGTCTGAGGAATGTGCAACTCTTGATGGCGGGGTTCTGAGTCTGAGCCCCACCTTGGGTGCAGACATTCCAAAAAAATAATGATAAATAAATAAATAAATAATCTTTAATAAAATAAGAGGAAAACTTCCAAAATGACCAACTTTTTGAATGGGAAAATGAATAATCTCATTCAATATGTATCTATTCTTTTTGAAAAACTAAGGTAACAAAAAGTACCAAGAAAGTACATTAACCAGTTGTGTTCATATCTAACTTCCACTTCCTGCAACAGTTGCTCAAAGAATCTTTATGGAAGATCAGTGACATAGCCTGGACCATTCAATTGAGTCAAGATTTCAACCAGCAAATGAACAGTTACAGCAACACCTCCCTTGAGAAGGTTGGTTTTTCAACTAAGGGACTTTACTTCCTACTTTATAACCTAAAATGGCTGTTTAACTTCCAATTTGTCTGTACTACCACCAAAAAGAGGGATAAATTACTGGAAAAATGCTATCTTCTCTTCACCACGAATTGGACCAAAAATTATTCATAGGACTGCACCTACTGCAAGGAAAACTGAGTAGTACAATGCCTTTGAGATAAATATGTACCTAGCTGAAATTCAGGTGTTCTGTTTTAAAGAAGGAAGAAAAATAGGTAATGAAGGAAAATAGTAGTCCCTGTCCCAGTACTGATTTAATGTCAGCTTATGTATTGGTGTCCTTTGGGCCAGTTTTGTGAGGCAGGCCACAAGAAACCATCTACTACAATTTAACAAAAACTTAGAACTAAAAGAATGCTCAAAGACTAGATCTTTCCTTCCTCTATTCCCAGATGGCTTCTACCTAACCCTTTGAATTGTAGTCATCCGTTTCAAAAGGGATTCATTCCAGCTTCTGCTACTTACTACTGGTGTAACTTTAGGTAAATTACTTAACCTCTCTGGAGCCTCAGGATATTCACCTAAAATGAAAGTTATACCCTGTTCTGAGGGTTGTAGTGTTATAAGCGTTCAGTGAGATAAAGTATATAAAGTCCCTAGTGAAGTGCCAGGCCCAAGACTTGTGCTCCATAAAAAAGTAGATCAAGGTTATCATTATGGTTATATCATTTCTAATGATATTCCTAAATCATCAGTTCTAGTATTAAGCATCTATTCCAACAAATTATTTATTATCAACTTCCAACTCTCCTATGCAATATTCAAAGTTCCTCTGATTGATTCTCTAATTTGGGAGAGGACTGATTCTCCAAATTGGTCTAACAAGCCTGCAGACAAACTCATCAGGAATATTTGGTGAGCAATGCCTCATCTTCTCATATACGAACTACCCTTGTGCATCTCATGTAATACCATTCGTCTGATAGCTTCCAGACTTACAAGATGAGTCCAAGGTAGTGGTGGTATGGGTAGACAGAGTAATTCAAGCAATGCGCTGCTTAAATGGCTCTCAGCCATTATACTTAACAACAAGAAAGTAAGAGTATACCAATTAGCTTTAACTGCATAGCAAACTACCCCTAGTGGCTTAAAATAATAGTTTCCTACTTAGCTTACAATTTTGCAGATTGACAGCTTGGGCTGAGCTCACGGGAGGGGGCAGAGGGCAATCATCTGATATCAACTAGTCTCACTGGCATATACTGGGCATTGGCTGGTCTGTCATGATCTCAACTAGGACAAGTTTCTGATCCTTGTGGTCTCCCATCCTCCAGCAGGCCAGCCCAGGCTTGCTCTCATCATTGTGGTAATGAAGTATACAAAGTCTCTTGAACAGGCACATTATTACTTCTGCCACATTCTGTTGGTCAAAGCAAGTCACAAGATAGAGGTGGGATGGAAAGGTTCTGGCTGTTTTTGCAATTGAACACATTTTTCCCCAGTTCTGAGATCCTGATTTCTGAGGTTCTTTGCCAAGTCTCAAAGGAAGAATGCACAATACACCGAATCTGACCAACATCAGCAGAGAAGCAATAAGTCAATATTACTGGGAGGCATCAAGGCCAACCCTTTACACATAAGTCCCCTTCATAATATCATTTTTTTTCTGCAGCATAGGACTTTTGCAGACTCCTTCCTGCCCTTCCTCCAAGGTAGAGTTAAATGCACTCTAGCAGCTTTGGCTCTAATTAATATTTGTTCCCCTGTGGTATACAGTTTTTCTCATTATAGTTCTATTATCATGGGGGACTTTTGCCTGGAAATCCAAGAGTGCAAGGGGTGCTGCATCATCGGATTCTTACTCAGGCAGTTGTTCCACCAGTTCTATCACCTCATGTAGCCCTCTCATCCCTAGTTGGACTGATCTGTACAATTTCTCTTGAATGTCCTAATTTAACTCTATTGGTTACTATTAGTTTTTCCTTCTCTCTAGTGCCATAAGTTCCTTTTGATCCATAATGACGCCTCAATCACTACAATCCTTCAAACCCTACAGAGTCCTTAGAATGAACCTTCAACTCACCAGTTTTCTCTACTGTATGTGACAAGATGGAAATTTTAAATAAGGAGATGGCAATCTGATATTATTGTTTATTTTTTTGAAAGAGAGAGAGAGAGAGAGAGAGAGTGTGCGCGTTAGCGGGGGAGGGGCAGAGAGAGAGAGGGAGACACAGAATCCGAAGCAGGCTCCAGGCTGTCAGCACAGAGCCAGACCCGAGGCTCCAACTCACGGACCATGAGATCATGACCTGAGCCAATGTTGGAAGCTTAACCAACTGAGCCACCCAGGCAATCCTATGATATTATATAGCTGTAGATAATTTTAGTCTTAGAAAACAAATTAAGACTTCATGACTTCATTTTTCTAGCCATTTGGCAAGTATCTCCTCTTGTGAATTTTTTCCTTGTATCTTACCTCCACAATAATATAGATCTATCAATATGTGTACACACACACACACACACATATACATACATACAATACACATATTTACATTCAGGCATGTGTTGTGGTGTTCAAACAGAAGGCACTCTTGGGCTACCCTCTTCCCTCTGCCATAGTTCTAAATCTAATATGGCTTAAATGAATGAGAACAGAAAGTCATGTCTGTCTTGCTTGTCTTTTCTACATCTAGACATTACAGCAGTATCCATGTTAGGGCTAGCATAATGAATCCAACATTCTCATCAACTCAAGGGACGTGGAAGCCACAGAATTATGTCCCACATGCTCTCTTGCTCTCCCAAACTTGCACTGGGAGTTTTCCCTCTCTAATTCACTCAGAATCCCTTACTAAAAGATATACTATGTACATGAAAGTTCTGTATGTATTTTCTCCTTCACCCTGGACACGTTCTACAGCACCTCTAGACAACTCACCCTACTCCTGAGAGATAATAGTAGAGCTTACAAAGTATTATTTTCAAAACTATATAGATTAAATCTCCTAAACTATAAAGTAAGTTAATATACTTTGAAAGTTGAGAATATCTGATGACATCATCTTTAAATAACTTAGTTTTCACTGAACATGTGTATTTTAAAAGCATTTATTGAGCATTTATTAGCTACCAGGGACTGCACTGAAAGCAATCAATAAGGCCCTCTGTTACCAAAAACTGAAATTCTGAGCACAAAGACAATCAAGAAAATTGAACATTACAGTAGGGAGTAAAAAGGTATTATAATGGCACATCACAAGGCATAGAGGAGTACAGAAGAGCACAGGTAAGGACAGAGCCTGGTGGGGAAGAAAACACTTTCAGGAAGAAATAATACTTGAAGTGCATGTTTAGTAAGTAGTCATTAAGTAACCCAAATTTCTGTCCTTTGGATAACTGTGTAAACTCTTTCCACTTTTCACTGGAGTTTTGCTTTCCAACCGTTAACATTCTGTTCCTTGTTTTTTGTTTTCCAGAAATTTCTTTGGAAAGCTTTGGGAACCACCTTAGCATCCTGCCAAGATACAGATTTTGTAAGCTCACAGATTAAGGAATTTCTCATTGCTCCCAACCAACTAGGAGATCAGCGGCAGGTAGGACTCCTTTCTCTCAATTTGCTCGTGTAATGACGATAACTAATTCCATTCAGACAACCACTGACAGGTCTTATGACAATGTCTTACTTGCCCAGAATCCATGGACACATTCAAAATAATGCAACAGAATTTTTTCAGAAAATTCTGCTTTTCTGTTTAAATATCAATGTTCCATTATTTTTAAAATTTTAATTCCAGTATACTTAATATACAATGTTATATTAGTTTCAAGTGTACAATGTAGTGCTTATCATGATAAGTGTATTCCTAAACCCCTTCACTTATGGAACTAAAAAGACCCCAAATAGCCAAAGCAATCTTGAAAAAGGAAAACAAAATTGGAAGCATCAAAATTCTAGACTTCAAGTTATATTACAAATCTGTAGTGATCAAGACAGTATGGTAACCGGCACAAAAAAGACACCTAGAGCAACAGAACAGACTAGAAAACCCAGAAATGAACCAATAATTATATGATCAATTAATCTTCCACAAAGCAGGAAATAATATCCAATAGGAAAAAAAAAAGATATTTTTTCAACAAATGGTTTTGGGAAAACTGGACAGCAACATGGAAAAGAATGAAACTGGACCACTTTCTTATACCATACACAAAAATAAATTCAAAATGGATTAAAGGGGGAGGAGCCATGATGGCGGAACAGCATGGAAGTTTTTTGTGGGTCTTGTGTCCATGAAATACAGCCAGGCCAACACTAAACCACCCTGCACAACTAGAAAACTGATCTGAGTATTAACACAACAATCGGCACAACCTGAACTACAGAATTCAGTAGGTACGCTGTGTGGAGAGGTGAACTTGGGGATAGAGAAGCTGCAGAGGGCAGGAAGCTGCTTTTATGTGTGGAGGGAAGACAGAGACGGGGGGGGGGGGGGGGGGGGGCAGTGGAGAATACTGGAAAAGCATCCCTCCCCAAAAGCAGCTGGAGAGAAAGTGGAAAATTCTAAACAGCGCAGGGACTCAACTAAAAAGGGAGAAAGGAGAAAGGAGAGGGTTTAAATTCCATTAAGACTGTAAAGAGGGAGAGCGCAGAGTCTGAAACTCCGCAGCTCCATACCTGGTGGTGCTCTGGTGGGAAAGGTGAATCCCCAGGAGCTGAGTGGGGTCCAGGAGGTTCTCAGGCCACACAGGGAGAAGAGGTTCCACTGCTGGAAAGACATTTGGTAGAGGCTGTGAGGCCACCTGGTCCCAGCAGACCCCGGAGGGCAGCCACATTCGCTGGTGCTGGGGCAATGTTGTTGAGGGTGAAGCCTGGTGCCAGATGTGTGTTGCGATTTTCCATGGTCCCTGAAATGCTGAGGCTACACTGTCTCGCGATTTTTTGGGAGGGGCAGGCTGGCACCTGGCCGCAGTCTTGGGGCACCGGCAACAGCAGCATCCAGCAGGCATTCCTAGGTGCAGCCGACATTCGACCACTGCTCATTCAGCCATTGCTCAGTGAGACCCTCCCGCAGAGGGGCAGAGCGGGTCAAAGCCGCAGTCCTTCAGAAGTAAGGGGCTGGGGAAAACAGCCACATCTGAGACAAAGCTCGGGAGAGAGGTACTGCCTGGGGCCTGGTCACGGAGAGTGGAAAAGCAGAGAGTGGAAGAGAGCTGAAGACGGAGGACCGGTGCACGATTGCTGATCCGGGAGAACAGACTGGGTGGCTGAATGGCGCCATTTTTCACCGCTCCCGCGCATGCGCACCAACGAGCACCGCAACAATCCACCCCAGTAGGCTAGCAGCGCCATCTAGAGGAGAGCAGAGCTGTTGCACCGAGCCCCGCCCAACTGGGCCAACTTTGCTCTTCAAGAACACAAACCTCACCGCGGCTTAATCTATGGACTATAAACAGCTACATGGACTGACCTCTAGGGGAAAACGAAGCAATTTCAGTCCGACTTCAATCTGTTAGCAGGTTCATCTATTCCATTTTTTTCTCTCTCTCTTTTTCCTTTTTCTCTTTTATAATTCTTTTCTTTTTCTTGAATACAGAAAGAGAAAAAACTCATTTTTATTTTCAATTTTTATTAAAAATATCTGTCTTTAATTTTTATTACCATATTTTTTACTTCTGTGTAAATATTTTCAAATTCTACTTTACTTCCATCATTTTATTTTAGTCTACTTCAGTGTACTCACCTTTTCAAATTTTCAAACAATTTCCTTTTTTCTTTCTTGTTCTTTTTTTCTCTTTTTCATTTCTTTTCTTTTTCTTGAATGCAGAAAGAGAAAAACTTCATTTTTACTTTCAATTTCTTTTAAAAATATTTTTATTTAATTTTTATTACTATATTTTTTGCTTTTATGTAAATTTTTCCAAATTCTATCTTACTCCCATCATTTTATTTCAGTCTACTACAGTGTATTCACTTTTTCAAATTTTCAAACGATTTCTTTTTTTGTCTTTTCTTTTTTCTTTTTTTAATCTTTTTCCTCTTTTTTGTTTCTTTTCTTTTTTCTTAAATACATAAAATGAAAAAATTCATATTTCTTTTTAATTTTTATTAAAAGTATTTTTCTATAATTTTTTTCTACCATATTCTCTACTTTTGTGTATTTTAGTCTACTTTAGTGTATTCATTTTTTCAAATTCTCAAACAATTTCCTTATTTTTTTCTCTCCTCCCCCTTTTTTTTTGTTTGTTTGTTTCTCTAGTCTGTCAAACCACTTTCTACACACAGACCAAAACACACCTAGGATCTAGCATCATCTATTCGATTTTTGTGTGGGTGCGTTTTTAATTTTTAATTTTAATATTTTTTAATTTTAATTTTTTAATTTCAATTTTCTCCTTCATTAATTCATTTTCTCCCTTCAAAATGACAAAACGAAAGAATTCACCCCAAAAGACAGAGCAGGAAGTAACGACAGCCAGAGATTTAACCAACACACAGACACAAGCAAGATGTCTGAACCAGAATTTAGAATCACGATAATAAGAATACTAGCTGGAGTCGAAAAAAGATTAGAATCCCTTTCTGCAGGATGAAAGAAGTAAAAAATAGCGAGAATGAAATTAAAAATGCTACAACTGAGCTGCAATCACAGATAGATGCAGTGCTGGCAAGGATGGACAAGGCAGAACAGAGAATCAGCGATATAGAGGACAAACTTATAGAGAATAATAAAGCAGAAAAAAAGAGGGAGATTAAGGTAAAAGAGCACGATTTAAGAATTAGAGAAATCAGTGACTCATTAAAAAGGAACAACATCAGAATCATAGGGGTCCCAGAGGAGGAAGAGAGAGAAACAGGGCTAGAAGAGTTATGTGAGCAAATCATAGGGGAAATCTTTCCTAACCTGGGGAAAGAGACAGACATCAAAATCCAGGAAGCACAGAGGACTCCCATTAGATTCAACAAAAACCGACCATCAACAAGGCATATCATAGTTAAATTCACAAAATACTCACTCAGGCAAGGAGAGAATCATGAAAGCAGCAAGGGAAAAAAAGTCCCTAACCTACAAGGGAAGACAGACCAGGTTTGCAGCAGACCTATCCACAGAAACTTGGCTGGCCAGAAAGGAGTGGCAGGATGTATTCAGTGTGCTGAATCAGAAAAATATTCAACCAAGAATTCTTTATCCAGCAAGGCTGCCATTCAAAATAGAAGGAGAGATAAAAAGTTTCCCAGACAAACAAAAATTAAAGGAGTTTGTGACCACTAAACCAGCCCTGCAAGAAATTTTAAGGGGGACTCCCTGAGGGGAGAAAAAAAGAAAAAACAAAATATTAGAAAGGACCAGAGAACACCAACAGAAATCCCACCTCTACAAGCATCATAATGGTAATAAATTCATATCTTTCAGTACTCACTCTAAACGTCAATGGACTCAATGCTCCAATCAAAAGACATAGGGTAACAGAATAGATAAGAAAACAAGACCCATCTATATGCTGTTTACAAGAGGCCCACTTTAGACCTGAAGACACCTACAGATTGAAAATAAGGGAATGGAGAACCAGCTGTCATGCTAATGGTCAACAAAAGAAAGCCAGAGTAGCCATACTTATATCAGATAATCTAGACTTTAAAATAAAGACTATATCAAGATATGAAGAAGGGTATTATATCATAATCAAGGGGTCTACAGACCTAACAATTGTAAACATTTATGCACCAAATGTGGAAAAACCCAAATATAAAAATCAATTAATCACAAACATAAAGAAACTCATCAATAGTAATACCATAATAGTAGGAGACTTCAACACCCTACTCACAACAATGGACAGACCATCTAATCAAAAAATCAACAAGGTGACAATGGCTTTGAATGACACATTGGACCAGATGGCCTTAACAGACATATTCAGAAGATTTCATCCTAAGCAATGGAATATGTATTCTTCTCCAGTACACATGGAACATTCTCCAGAATAGACCATATACTGGGACACAAATCAGTCCTAAGTAAATACAAAAAGATCGACATCATACTGTGCATATTTTCAGACCACAATGCTATGAAACTCGAAATCAACCGCAAGAAAAAATTTGGAAAGGTAACAAATACTTGGAGACTGAAGAACATCCTACTAAAGAATGAATGGGCTAACCAAGCAGTTAAAGAAGAAATTAAATAGTATATGGAAGTCAATGAAAATGACAACACCAAAACCTCTGGGATGCAGCAAAGCCGGTCATAAGAGGAAAGTATATAGAAATCCAGGCCTTCCTAAAGGAGGAAGAAAGATCCCAGATATACAACCTAACCTTACACCTTAAGGAGCTGGAAAAAGAACAGCAAATAAAACCCAAAACCAGCAGAAGACAGGAAATAATAAAGATTAGAGCAGAAATTAATGCTATAAAAACCAAAAAAACAGTGGAACAGATCAAGGAAACCAGAAGCTGGTTATTCGAAAGAATTAACAAAATCAATAAACCACTAGCCAGTTTGATCAAAAAGAAAAAGGAAAGGACCCAAATAAGTAAAATCAAGAATGAAAGAGGAGAAATCACAACCAACACAACAGAAATAAGAATAATAACAAGAGAATATTCTGAGCAATTATATGCCAATTAAATGGGCAATCTGGGGGGCGCCTGGGTGGCGCAGTCGGTTAAGCGTCCGACTTCAGCCAGGTCACGATCTCGCGGTCCGTGAGTTCGAGCCCCGCGTCAGGCTCTGGGCTGATGGCTCGGAGCCTGGAGCCTGTTTCCGATTCTGTGTCTCCCTCTCTCTCTGCCCCTTCCCCGTTCATGCTCTGTCTCTCTCTGTCCCAAAAATAAATAAAAAACGTTGAAAAAAAAAATTTAAAAAAAAAAAAAAATGGGCAATCTGGAAGAAATGGACAAATCCCTAGAAACACATACACTACCAAAACTGAAACAGGAAGAAATAGAAAATTTGAACAGACCCAGAACCAGTAAGGATATCGAATTAGTAATAAAAAGTCTGCCAAAAAATAAGAGTCCAGGGCCAGATGGCTTACCAGGGGAATTCTACCAAACATTTAAAGAAGAATTAACATCTATTCTCTTGAACCTGGCCCAAAAATAGAAATGGAAGGAAAACTTCCAAACTCTTTCCATGAAGCCAGCATTACCTTGATTCCAAAACCAGAGACTCCACTAAAAAGGAGAACTATAGACCAATTTCCCTGATGAATATGGATGAAAAAATCCTCAACAAGATATTAGCCAACCGGATCCATCCATACATTAAAAAAATTATTCACCATGACCAAGTGGGATTTATACCTGGGATGCAGGGCTGGTTCAATATCCACAAAACAATTAACGTGATTCATCACATCAATAAAAGAAAGGACAAGAACCATATTATCCTCTCAATAGATGCAGAGAAAGCATTTGACAAAATACAGCATCCTTTCTTGATAAAAACCCTCAAGAAAGTAGGGATAGAAGGAGCATACCTCAAGATCATAAAATCCATATATGAACGACCCAACACTAATATCATCCTCAAGGGGGAAAAACTGAGAGCTTTCTCCTAGGGTCAGGAACGAGACAGGGATGTCCACTCTCACCACTGTTATTCAACTTAGTATTGGAAGTCTTAGCCTCTGCAATCAGACAACACAAAGAAATAAAAGGCAACCGAATCGGCCAGGCGGAGGTCAAACTTTCACTCTTCGCAGGTGACATGATACTCTATATGGAAAACCCAAAAGATTCCACCAAAAAACTGCTAGAATTGATTCATGAATTCATCAAATTTGCAGGATATAAAATCAATGCACAGAAATCGGTTGCATTCCTATTCACCAACAATGAAGCAACAGAAAGAGAAATCAAGGAATCGATCCCATTTACAATTGCACCAAAAACCATAAAATACCTAGGAATAAATCTAACCAAAGAGGTGAAAATTTATACACTGGAAAGTATAGAAAGCTTATGAAAGAAATGGAAGAAGACACAAAAAAATGGAAAAACTTTCCATGCTCCTGGATAGGAAGAACAAATATTGTTAAAATGTCAATACTACCCAAAGCAATCTACATATTCAATGCAATCCCTATCAAAATAACACCAGCATTCTTCACAGAGCTGGAACAAATAACCCTAAAATTTGTATGGAAGCAGAAAAGACCCTGAATAGTCAAACCAATCTTGAAAAAGAAAACCAAAGCAGGAAGCATCACAATCCCAGACTTCAAGCTATACTACAAAGCTGCAATCATCAAGACAGTATGATACTGACACAAGAACAGACACTCAGATCAGTGGAACAGAATAGAGAACCCAGAAATGGACCCACAAACATATGGCCAACTCATCTTTGACGAAGCAGGAATGAATATCCAGTGGAATAAAGATAGTCTCTTCAACAAGTGGTGCTGGGAAAACTGGACAGCGACATGCAGAAGAATGAACCTGGACCACTTTCTTACACCATACACAAAAATAAACTCAAAGTGGATGAAAGACCTCAATGTAAGACAGGAAGCCATCAAAATCCTCAAGGAGAATGAAGGCAAAAGCCTCTTTGATCTTGGCTGCAGCAACTTCTTACTCAACACATCTCCAGAGGCAAGGGAAACAAAAGCAAAAATGAACTACTGGGACCTCATCAAAATAAAAAGCTTCTGCACAACAAAGGAAACCATCAGCAAAACTAAAAGGCAACTGACAGAATGGGAGAAGATATTTGCAAATGACGTATCAGATAAAGGGTTAGTATCCAAACTCTATAAAGAACTTATCAAACTCAACACCAAAAAACAAATAATCCAGTGAAGAAATGGGCAAAAGACATGAATAGACACTTCTCCAAGGAAGACATCCAGATGGCCAACAGACACATGAAAAAATGCTCAACATCACTCATTATCAGGGAAATACAAATCAAAACTACAATGAGATACCACCTTATACCAGTCAGAATGGCTAACATTAACAACTCAGGCAACAACAGATGTTGGTGAGGATGCGGAGAAAGAAGATCTTTTGCTTTATTGGTGGGAATGCAAGCTGGTACAGCCACTCTGGAAAACAGTCTGAAGGTTCCTCAAAAAATTAAAAATAGAACTACCCTACAACCCAGCAATTGCACTACTAGGTATTTATCCAAGAGATACAGGTGTACTGTTTAGAAGGGATATATGCACCCCCGTGTTTATAGCAGCACTATCAACAATAGCCAAAGTATGGAAAGAGCCCAAATGTCCATTGATGGATGAATGGATAAAGAAGATATGGTATATATCTACAAAGGAGTATTACTCAGCAATCAAAAAGAATGAAATCTTGCCATTTGCAAGGAAAATGGAAATGGAAATGGAGGATGGAAATGGAGGGTATTATGCTAAGTGAAATTAGTCAATCAGAGAAAGACAAAAATCATATGACTTCACGCATCTGAGGACTTTAAGAGACAAAACAGATGAACATAAGGGAAGGGAAACAAAAATAATATAAAAACAGGACAAAACATAAGAGACTCTTAAATATGGAGAACAAACTGAGGGTTACTGGAGGGGTTGTGGGAGGGGGGATGGGCTAAGTGGGTAAGGGGCATTAAGGAATCTACTCCTGAAGTCATTGTTGCACTATATGCTAATTTGGATGTAAATTTAAAAAAATAAAATAAAATAAATGGATTAAAGACCTAAATATGAGACAGGAAACCCTTAAAATCCTAGAAGAGAACACAGGCAGTAACCTCTTTGACATCAGCTGTAACAACTTCTTACTACATGGGTCTCCTGAGGCAAGGGAAATAAAAGCAAAAATGAAACTATTAGGACTACATCAAAATAAAAAGCTTCTGCTTAGCAAAGGAAACAATCAACAAAAGTAAAATACAACCCACAGAATGGGAGAAGATATTCACTAATGACATATCTGATAAAGGGTTCGTATCCAAAATATATAAAGAACTTATAAACTTATAAAACTCAATACCCCCAAAAAACAAATAATTCAGTTCAAAAATGGGCAGAAGACATGAAAAGACATTTCTCCAAAGGAGACATCCAGATGGCCAAAAAACACATGAAAAGATGCTCAACATCACTCAGCAATCATCAAGGAAATGCAAATCAAAACTACAATGAGATATCACCTCATGCCTGTAAGAAAGTCTAAAATTAACAATACAGGAAACCACAGGTGTTGGCGAGGATGTGGAGAAAGGGGAACCCTTCTGCACTATTGGTGGGAATGCAAACTGGTGCAGCCACTGTGGAAAACAGTGTGGAGCTTCCTCAAAACGTTAAAAACAGAACTACTCTATGATCCAGTAATTGCATTGGGTGTTTACCCAAAAAATACAAAAATAATAATTAGAAGTGATCCATGCACCCTGATGCTTATAGCAGCATTATTAACAATAAGCCAAATTATGGAAATAACCCAAATGTCTATCTGATGAATGGATAAAGAAGATTTGGTATATATACATAATGGAACACTACTCAGTCATAAAAAAAAAATGAAATCTTGCCATTTGCAGGAAGGTGGATGGAGCTAGAGAGTATAATCTTAAGCAAAATAAGTCAGTCAGAGAAGACAAATACTATTGGGTTTCACTCATATGTGGAATTTAAGAAACAACAACAACAACAAAAAACATGGGGGGTGGGGGGAAGAGAAGCAAACCAAGAAATAGACTTAATTATAAAGAACAAACTGATGGTTACCAGAGAGGAGGTGGGGTGTGGGGTGGGTTAAATAGGTGATGGGGATTAAGAGGGCACGTATAGGGGCACCTGGGTGGCTCAGTCGGTTAAGCATCCGACTTAGGCTCAGGTCATGATCTCGCAGTCTGTGAGCTCGAGCCCCGCGTCAGGCTCTGTGCTGACAGCTCAGAGCCTGGAGCCTGCTTTGGACTCTGTGTCTCCCTCTCTCTCTGACCTGTCTCTGTCTCTCTCTGTCTCAAAATATGCTCTGTCTCTCTCTGTCTCAAAAATAAATAACCATTAAAAAAAATTAAAAAAAAAAAAAAGAGGGCACTTATAGTAATGAGCACCAGGTGTCGTATGTAAGTGTTGAAGCACCAAATTATACACCTGAAACTAATATTACACTGTATGTTAACCAACTGGAATTTAAATTATATATATATATATATATATATATATATATATATATATGCCCAATATGTATATATAATTATTTCGATGTAGTCCTAATAGCTTATTTGTGCTTTTGTTTCCCTTGCCTCAGGAAATAAACCAAGAAAAATGTTGCTATGACCGAAATCAGAGAAGTTACTGTCTATGCTCTACTCTGAGATTTTTATGGTTCCAGGTCTCACATTTAAGTCCTTAATCCATTTTGACTTATTTTTGTATATGGTGTAAGAAGGTGGTCCAGTTTCACTTTTTTGTAGGTAGCTGTCCAGTTTTCACAGCATCATTCTTGCCTCCTTTATCAAAGATTAATTGACCATATAATCATGGGTTCATTTCCGGGCTCTCTGTTCTGTTGATCTATGTGTCTATATTTTGATACTACAGCTTTGTAGTATATCTTGAAATCTAGGATTGTGATACCTCCAGTATTATAACTTCTTTTTCTTTTTTTTTTTTTTAATGTTTGTGTATGCATTTGACAGAGAGCATGAGCAAGTGAGGGGAGGGGCAGAGAGAGAAGAGAGAGAATCCCAAGCAGTCCTAACGTGGGGCTCAATCCCACAAACCATGAGATCATGACCTAAACTGAAACCAAGAGTCAGATGCTCAACTGACTGAGCCACCCAAGGGCCCCAGTTTTATACTTCTTTTTCAGGATTGCTTTCGCTATTCAGGGTCTTTTGTAGCTCCATACAATTTTTTTTTGAAGCTTAGTATCTTTTATAGACACGGGACAACTGTGAAATAAGCATAGGTTCTTTTAATTTGTTAATGTTTATTTATTTATTTTGACAGAGAGGCAGAGAACATGATGAGTGGGGGAGGGTCAGAGAGAGAGAATCCCAAACAGGCTCTGTGCTGTCAGCACAGAACCTGATGTGGGGCTCGATCTCACAAACCATGAGATCAAGACCAGAGTTGAAATCAAGAGTTGCAGGCTTAACTGACTGAGCCACCCAGGCACTCCTGTAGTTCCAATACAAATGTTAAGGTTATTTGTTCTAGTTCTGTGAAACATGCTGTCGGTATTTTGATAGGGATTTCATTAAGTCTGTAGATTACTTTGGGTAATGTGGACATTTTAACAATATTTGTTCTTCCAATCTATGAGGATGGAATAGCTTCCCATTTGTGCTGTCTTCAATTTCTTTCATCAGTGTTATAGTTTTCAGAGTGCATGTCTTACATGTCCTTAGTTAAGTTTGTTCCTAGGTGTTTTATGATTTTTGGTGCAATTGTAAATGGAATTGTTTTCTTAATTTCTCTTTCTGCTACTTCATTATTAGCGTGTAGAAATGCAACAGATTTCTCTATACTGTTTTTGTGTCCTGTGACCT
Organism: Neofelis nebulosa; assembly: GCF_028018385.1. Lineage (NCBI taxonomy): Eukaryota > Metazoa > Chordata > Mammalia > Carnivora > Felidae > Neofelis > Neofelis nebulosa. The sequence goes on along the minus strand of NC_080782.1, from coordinate 33,438,185 downwards.
TACTGAATGCATTTACCATTTCTAGTAGTTTTTTGGTAGTCTTTAGGATTTTCTATGCATACCATCATGTCGTCTGCAAATAGTGAAATTTTTATTTCTTCCTTATCAATTGGGATGCCTTTTATTTCTTTCACTTGCCTGATTGCTGTGGCTAGGACTCTCAATACTATGTTGAATAAAAGTGGTGAGGGTAGACATCCTTGTCTTGTTCCTGGTCTTAAGGGAAAAGCTCTTAAGTTTTTTACCATTGAGTATGATGTTAGCTCTGGGTTTTTCATGTTTAGGTATGTTTAGGTATGTTCCCTCTAAACCTACTTTATTGAGGGTTTTTATCATGAATGGATGTACTTTGTCAAATGCTTTTTCTGCATCTATTGAAAAGGTTTTCACCCTTTCATTGATGTGGTATATCACATTCATTGATTTGTGAATATTGAACCACACTTGCATCCCAGGATCAATGCTTCATTATTTAACCAGGTTTGTGAAAGTATTGAAAAATGAATTTCAGTTATTCTTACTTAATAAAAAGTATTTTTAGTATATTTTGGCCTTGATTTTTTAACTTAAATCATAAATATCAAGGGGCGCCTGGGTGGCTCAGTCGGTTGAGTGTCCGACTTCAGCTCAGGTCACGATCTTTCGGTCCGTGAGTTCGAGCCCTGTGTCAGGCTCTGGGATGGCCCAGAGCCTGGAGCCTGCTTCCGATTCTGTGTCTCCCTCTCTCTCTGCCCCTCCCCCGTTCATGCTCTGTCTCTCTCTGTCTCAAAAATAAATAAATGTTTAAAAACAAAATCATAAATATCAAAATCATTGAATTTACAAGCTGAAAATAACCTTAGATGCTATTGATTTTCAACCTAGAGAAAACATAAGCATAACCTAGAGAGCTTTTTCAAAGCACTTTTACCTATTCCCTACCCTGGCCTAAGCTGCAGAGTATATGTGAATGTGGAGGAAGGAGAGTATGTGTGTTAAAAAAAATTAAAAATAAATTTTAAAAATTTCCAGGCTAATAAAGACCACCTAGTATAAAAAAAATTTTGTAGTGTATTTTGTTATACATTGTCCTCAGAAATTTTAAGATGTTTAGGATTCTCTCTTCCATATTAAATGGTCAGAAACCACTAGACTTACTGAACTTTTGAGACTGCTTTTTTATTATTTATCTTCTCCTTGTCTGATGTGATCATTTATTGCTCTTGGAATTATTTCTAACACCATTTCCCCCATCCTGTTTGGAACTCTCCTTCCCACTCAGTCCAATGGCTTGCTCCCTCATTCATTTTAGAACACTACTCAATGTTACCCTGTTAATGAAGACTTCCACCCATTTAAATTGAAAATGCCCCAACCTACAGTGCTATTCTCTTTTCTTGTTTTCCTTCTGTCCATAGCACTTCTCACCATTGAAATACTATATATTTACATATTTAGCAAATTTATGTGCTTATTTAATGTTATTCCCCTGTCATTTCCCCCTGGTTGTGTGCACTACAAGGAAAGGGAGTTCAGTGTGTTCTGTTCACTGTTGTCTCCCCAGCACCTAGAAGAGTGCCTGACACATAATAGGGGTTCCATAAGTATTTGTTGAATAAGTGAATGGTTAAACTCAAAACTCCTATCTTTTCTGACTTTAGGGAATAACATCTATTTTAGGATACTGCGCTGAGACTCATTTGGATACTGTCTTAAAAGTTCTTAAGACATTCCAAGATCGGGAAAAGTTTTTCATGAATCGATGTAAGGTAAAAAGAACAACTTTCTGTCCCAAAGCTTTTGGTCACTGCAAGGGCAAACGACACTGATCCCATCACTGAACAGCCTCTTCCTGTCCCCAGGTCTGTAGTCCAGGTGAGAATTGCCTGAGCCCAGGCCCTGTAGCATGACCAGCTATCTGACAGATCTACTCCATTTTCTATCACTATTGCTGACTCGAAAGGTCCTAAGGAATTCTGTGTGTGCCTAGGTTTGTCCCTCTACCAACTGTTCAGGCCTCCTGGTCAGTTTCCATTGTGTACACTCTGCTTCCCCTGAAGGAAAGAGATGTAATAAATAAAAATTAACACACGCTTTCCCACAGGGACCTCTTTTTTAAAGCCTGATAGATCCACAGCACAGTTTTGGGTGTTTAAATTTGACCAAGCAAGGGTATCAGTTTTAGACTAATTTTCATCATCGCAGTCTCATTTCTTAATCCCTGTAGTGGTCCATAGAATTAGGAAACAACATGGAAGGAAGGCGACACCTTCCATCATAGTTTTTATGTCTCTCTTTCAGGGTATTTTTTCTGGGAAAAAGAGCCTCACCAAGACTGATGTCATGGTAATCTACGGAGCTGTTGCCCTCCATGCTCCTAAGGGTCAACTCCTCACCAGGCTTGATCAAGACATCGTATCCCAAGTCCTATTTCTTTATGGCCAGTGCTCTCAGGTAATGGCTAGCACAGGGCTGCCTGGATTTCTAGTCTGGGGTTCCCAAACCTTGGAGGGGCTCACCTCTTGGGAATATTCATGCTCAAAAGATACAGGCCAAAGGCAAGACAGGACCTGGTATATTTGGAAGATGAGAATATAAGACAAAAAAATTTTTTTTTTCATAACAAAACAGGGTCAGGTAATTTGTTTCTTTCCAAAACCTTGGGCAGTTCATGTCCCATGATACCTTCCTAGGTAAGTACCCATAGCAGTCTCCCTCGAATCAAACTTAAAATAATTACTCCAGTACCTCATTAGGGCATTACAGATTCATTACTTCCCTGCAATAGTCTCTGAAGTGTTACTAATGGTAGTTGTTCAACCTTTTACATGGTATAGATAAACCACCTAAAACAGTGCCTCACAAATAGTAAGCGAAATACATGTATCTTTTCAAATTTTTTTAATGTTTATTTATTCTTGAGAGAGAGGGGGACAGAACATGAGCAGGGAAGAGGTAGAGAGAGAGGGAGACAGAGGACCTGAGGCAGTCTCTGTGCTGTCAGTGCAGAGCCCGATGTGGGGCTCCAACTCATAGAACTGAACCGTGAGATCATGACCTGAGCCGAAGTCAGACACTCAACCGACTCAGCTACCCAGGCGCCCCACAATACATGTATCTTTAAGAGAATAAAAATATCATTAACCAATCTAGGCAGTCTACATCATTAGGTACTATTTCACACGCACCCCAACACACACATTCATACCAATCCCCCCGGCTGTCGCTGATGCTCTTCAAACATGCCAGGAATATTCCTGCCTCAGAGCCACACATCTGAGTTGGAATTCATCTGATCATTTCTGTCCCCCATAGTACTTTTTATATCTTTAATAAAGTACTTTATATATATTGTCAATTTAGCCATTTTGCTAACTAGTACCAGGTCAGCCACCTAAAAATCACCTTGGGATCAAGTTTGAAATACGGCTTCCCAGAACCATTTTTCAGGGAGATTGATTCAGTAGATCTGGGGTGGAGTCTGACAGCTGTAATTTTAAAAGGTTTATAAATGATTCTTACCCACAGCCAAGTTTCAGAAGCTTCTGCCGATTACGTGCACATCTGCTCCCACATCAGACTGTCAGCACCTTGATGTTAGGGATGGTACCTTATGCTGTCTTACCTCCTCCTCTGTGCTCTGCACACACCACCTGCTTGATAAATCTGTACTCTTGATATTTATTCATGTGTGTATGTGATAAAAATGGAATCACAGGGAACTCATGATATCACAGATATAAGTATACACCAGTGAAAGGGATTAGGGCAGTGATCCTCACCCTTCAGTTGCATGACAATTACCTGGAGACCTTGTTAAAAATAGAGATCTCTAATGAATCACAGCCTTTAGGGATGAATCTATGAATCTGTATTTTTGCCATGCTCCTGAAAAGGTGATTCTGATGCACTCAAAATTTGAAAAGCAATGATGAAAACCAAAAATATGATTTAAAAAAAGATGTTTTCTGGGGCACCTGGGTGGCTCAGTTGGTTGGGCATCCGACTTCGGCTCAGATCATGATCTCACTGTTCATGAGTTCAAGCCCCGCATAGGCTTCTGTGCTGACAGCTCAGAGCCTGAAGCCTGCTTCAGGTTCTGTGTCTCTCTCTCTTCTCTCTCCCCACTCATACTCTGTCTCTCTCTCAAAAATAAATAAACATTAAAAAAATTTTTTTGAAGATGTTTTCTGTTACATTAATTTTTAGTCAGTCATTGAGGAAAATTAGGATAAAAATAAAAGAGGAAAAGAGATAAAGATGTTTTAGATAATGATGACTGTACATTTTCAAGGTACAGTCAGTTCTGCTGTAACACAGCATAGCACAACATAGTACAAAAAAAACACAGGATTGTGGGGAAAATGGGGTAAGGAGCACAACATTCAAAAACCCCATCAATGACACAGAAAAAAATAGGAACCTAATTTTTAAAACCATTTAAGAAAAAAAAACATTTAAGAAATATCTAAGTACTATAAAAAAAATTATGTCACTTTTCCTTGAAAAACACATGAATTCAATTGTGAAAGTTGTGAGTTATTATGAAATGGTGGTATAAAGAAGGGTCGTTTGAAATCAGCCGGACAGCTAGAATGCCAGATTTGTATGGGAAGCAGCTCTTACCATGGTAAACTGAGGCAGCTGGCGTGTTTGAGGTGTTGTGTGAGTATTCCTATGCAGTTCAATTCAGCTAGTTCACCTTTCGCTGTCATGGACCAAACTGTGCATAAGCAAACACAAAATTCAGAATATACCAGAAGTATTTACTCACATATCAATTTCACTGGAACAAAGTTGCATTTTCAATGCAAGCATCATAGCAGAACTGACTATATCTCCTTCCAAAGTCAGCTCCCCTATTACTTTCATTCTATAGCTTTTCGCTGGTCTTTCTGTCAACAGCCTCTATCCTTTTTCTTACCAAAATCTGGTAGAGTCTCTTTAAATTGTGAGGCTTGAAACCCAAACGCCTGATATCTTTATGCTTCATTCTGTCTATTAGACTCACCTGGGGAAAATGTCTCCCAATGTACAGGACCTCACTTTGGAACTAGGGGAGGGAGTGCACAGCACCCACTCCTTGGCAAGACTCTGTGTCCTGCTTCACTCTTGTTTTCAGATTGGTGGGTGGGTCTTTTTGCTGGTGTAAGGGAACTCTCTAACTGCGGCTCTATATCTGCTTTTGCCTTTGGTTTTCAGGTTCTGGGCATGTCTGTCATGAATAAGGTATGCAATATATTTGATATATTTGAATACAAATACATTTGAATACCAAGTAGGCTCCCTGGAAATGCAGGAAGCATATATGTCCTCTTGATTTGATTCCAGAGGAAAGGATCCCAATATATAACTAATTAATCCAATTCTGAAGCCAGGATCCCTGAGCTTAATCTAGGACAGAACATAGAGCTATATTTGGTTACAGGTGGTTTGAAAGTTAGACTGCAAACTAGAACAGTATTTTTAGAACTATGGGCTGTGACCCACCAGTAGACTATGATTTCAATGTAATAGATTTAATAGACCGCACCAGCAAATTTTTTAATGAAATAAAAGAAATAGAAGAGAACATTGCACATAGCAATAATAAGTATCATAAAACTTTTATTTCAGGTATTATATATATTATATTTAGATAGATAGATGATAGATAGATAGATAGATAGATAGATAGATAGAATGTAAGTACAGAATGGAATTGTAAACTGTTTCCTACTGTGTGGTTTATGGTCCAAAAAGTTTAAAAGCCACTGCCTTATAGAACCTCAATCTATGGGGGGGTGGGGGGTAGGGGGTGGAAGGAGTAGAAATTGACCTTTGTTTTTTTAATTTCCCTGCAACTTTGATCCTAAACTGAGGTAGAGAAGGAAAAAGAAACAGATTCTCACTTCTGTCTGGGCACATAGTTCAACCCTAAGTCAAGAACTGGGTTTATAGAACCAGGTGTGGTACCCAAGACTTTGGCTTGCACTGTGAATCCTTCCGTTTTAGGACATGGATCTGCAAATGAGTTTCACAAGAAGTATCACTGAGATTGGCATTGCTGTCCAAGATGCTGAGGATCAGGGGTTCAAGTTCTCCTACAAGGAGGTGCTACTGGGTTACATGCTGGTGAGTGGGCAGAGAGGACATGGGCAAGGCCATGAAAAGTCTGTTACCAAGAGCACAGAGCTGTCTTTTTTTAGTGGGTAAAACTTGCCAGTCCCAGGGAACAAACAGATCTCTGCCATATTTTGGACCAAGGGCACCCAGTGGTCCAATGGCATTGCAGCTGCATGTGGAAACTCCCCTTTCTAAAATATTTCACCTCCTTGTTTGTGTTACAGGACTTCATCAGGGATGAGCCCCTGGATTCCTTAGCTAGCCCTGTTCGGTGGAAAGCTTTAATCGCCATTAGATACCTCAGGTAGAGAATTTTAGAGAATTTTTCTTGCTCTCATTGAGAAAAATATTTCCTTCCCAATATCCTCCTTCAGATCAACTAACTTCTCAGTCAGTGGATACACCAGTGCACCCTTCCCAAAGTGAACACAGCTCATCGATGGGCTATTTCAAATTGGGGCTTCTCCCTCTTTTCAGACTTACAGAACTGACTAAGAGCCTGACCATTTGATAAACAAGAGGGAGAAAGAGCCACGTAGAGGAGTCAGACTTATTGATACATAAGGATTGAAGTTTTGGTGCAAAAGGAAATTTCTTTTCCTAGACTTTGGTCTGTAGGCAAATTTTAATATTCCCATTAAAAACTTATGAAGCCCTGGGGCACCTGGGTGTCTCAGTCGGTTAAGTGTCTGACTTCAGCTCAGGTCATGATCTCAAGGTTCATGAGTTCAAGTCCCACGTGGGGGCTCAGTGCTGACAGCTCAGAGCCTGGAGCCTGCTATGGATTCTGTGTCTCCCTCTCTCTCTGCCCCTCCCCTACTCATGCTCTGTCTCTCTCTCACACAAAAATAAACATTAAAAAAAAACTGACGAAAGCCCTAATCATATTTTAGTTGGTTAGTAGAAATAAACCTAAAGAAGAAAATAATTTTAATCAAAATTTTATTTTATTTTATTTTAAAATTCTTTTTTTAACGTTTATTTATTTTTGAGACAGGGAGAGACAGAGCATGAACAGGGGAGGGTCAGAGAGAGGGAGACACAGAATCTGAAACAGGCTCCAGGCTCTGAGCTCTCAGCACAGAGCCCGACGCGGGGCTCGAACTCACGGACAGCGAGATCAGGACCTGAGCCGAGGTCGGCCGCTTAACGGACTGAGCCACCCAGGCGCCCCTTAATCAAGATTTTAAAATAATATTTTCCCGCTGCAGTAAAGAAATACAAATTCATTGTTAAATCTTAGAAACTATAGAAAGTTTTTAAAAATAATAAAAACTTTGGGCTCCCAGGTGGCTCAGTCAGTTGAGCAGCCGACTTCAGCTCAGGTCAGGATCTCACAAGTTTGTGAGTTTGAGCCCCGCATCGAGCTCTCTGCTGTCAGCACAGGGCCCACTTCAGATCCTGGATCCTCTGTCCCCCTCTCTCTCTGCCCCTCCACAGCTTGTGCTCTCTCTCTCTCTAAAATAAATAAACCTTTAAAAAAATAATAATAATAATAATAATTGCCCCCTATTTTCAACATTTTGGTATGTGTCCTTCAATTCATTATACCCTATTCTTCATTTTAAGTAGAGTTGAGATCGTGCTCTACATACGATCGTGCATCCTGTCTTTCCTTATTTCACCTTACATATTCCCATGTTATTACCATTCTTTACAAACATTGTTCTTTTTTCGTTGTTTTTATTTTTTTTTTAATTTTTTTTAACGTTTATTTATTTTTGAGACAGAGAGAGACAGAGCATGAAGGAGGGAGGGGCAGAGAGAGAAGGAGACACAGAATCGGAAGCAGGCTCCAGGCTCTGAGCCATCAGCCCAGAGCCTGACGCAGGGCTCGAACTCACGGACCGCGAGATCGTGACCTGAGCTGAAGTCGGACGCTTAACCGACTGCGCCACCCAGGCGCCCCAGTTTTTAAAAAATATTTTAATTGTTAGGGGTGCCTGGGTGGCTCAGTCGGTTGAGCAACCGATTTCGGCTCGGGTCATGATCTCACAGTTTGTGAGTTCGAGCCCTGCATTGGACTCCGGGCTGTCAGTGCAGAGACCGCTTCAGATCTTCTGTCTCCCTCTCTCTCTGCTCTTCACCACATTGTGTGTGTGTGTGTGTGTGTGTGTGTGTGTGTGTCTCTTTCAAAAATAAATAAGCATAAAAAATTTGTTTAAAAAATATTTTAATTGTTGTAAAATACCCCAAAAATGTACCATCTTAACTATTTTTTAAGTGCATAGTGCAGCAGTGTTAAGTATAATCATATTGTTGTGAAATCAACCTCAAGAATTCTTTTCATCTTGCAAAACTGAAGCTCTATACACATTAAACAACTCCCTGTTCCCTCTTCCCACCAGAGCTGGCAAACACCATTCTACCTTCTGTCTCTATGAACTATGTATTTTAGGTACCTCATATAATGGGATCATGCAGTATTTGTCTTTTTGTGCCTTTCTTATTTCACTAGAATAATGTCCATCCATATGATAACCTGTGTCAAAATTTCATTCCTTTTTAAGGCTGAATAATATTCCATTTAATATATACACCATATTTTGTTAATCCATTCACCCAATGGATGCTTGGGTTGTGTTCATGGTTTGATTCTTGTGAATAATTCCACTAACAAATATGGGTGCCTAAATATCTTTTCCAGTCCTTGCTTTTAATTCTTTTGCGTATACACGTAAAAGTAGGATTGCTGGATCATACGAGAATTCTATTTTTAATTGTTTAAGGAAGCACCATACTGTTTTCTGTAGCAATGGCACCATTTCACACTCCCATCAACAGTGCATAAGGGTTCTAATTTTTCCATATTTTTGCCAATACTTGTCATTTTCTGGTTTATTTTTAATAGCAGCCATCCTTAGAATCTCATTGTGGTTTTGAGTTGCATTTCTCTAATGATTTAGCAACTTTCAGCATCTTTTCATATGCTCATTACCTATCTTTATATCTTCTTTGGAAAAATGTTTACTTCTTTTGTCCGTTTTTGTAATTGATTCTTTGTTTTTTGTTGTTGAGTTGTCAGAGTTCTTTGTATATTGTGGTTATAAGCTCCTTACCAGATATGTGATTTGTAAATATTTTCTCCCATTCCATAGATTGTCTTTTTACTGTATTAATTGTGTCCTTTGATGCACAGAAGCTTTAATTTTTATTTGTCTATTGTCTATTTTCCATTTGTCTATTTTCCCTTTTGTTATCTGTGCTTTTAGTGTCATATCCAAGAAATCATTGCCAAATCCAATATCATTAAGCTTTCTCTCAAAGTTTTCTTCCAGGAGTTGAAGAGTTTTAGCTCATACATTTAGGTGTTTGGTCCATTTTGCCTTGATTTTTGTGTATGGAATAAGGTAAGGGTCCCAACTTCATTTGTTGTATGTGGATATCCAGTTTTCCCAACACTATTGAAAAGACTTTCCTTTCCTCACTGAATGGTCTTGGACCCTTGTAACCATGTATCCCAGAGTTTATTCCAGGGCTCTCTATTCCATTAGTCTATATATGTCTGTCTCTTTATGCCAGAACCACACTGTTTTGATTACTGTGGTTTTTGTAATAATCTTTGAAACCGGGAAGTGTGAGAACTCCAACTTTGTCCTTTTTCAAGATTATTTTGACTATTTGGGGTCCCTTGAGATTTCATATGAATTTTAGGATGGATTTTCCATTTCTACAAAAACTGGGATTTTGATGGAGATTACATTAAATCTATAATCTGCTTTGGGTAGTATGGATATCTTAACAAAAGTAAGCGCCCAAATCAATGAACATGGGATGTTTTTCCATTTATTTGTGTCTTTTTTAATTTCCTTTAGCAACCTTTTGTGGTTTTCAGTGTACAAGTCTTTCGCTCCCTTGGTTAAATATTTTATTCTTTTTGATGCTATTGTAAATGGAATTGTTAATTTCCTTTTTGATTATTCATTGTTAATGTAGTAACACAACTGATTGGTATGTATTGATTTTGTATTCTACACCATTGTTGAATTTGTTTTATTCTAATAATTTTTTTTGTGCATGTTGGGGTTTTCTAATTTTTTTTTACTGTTTATTTATTTTTGAGAGACAGAGAGAGATAGAGCACAAGCAGGAGAAGTTCAGAGAGAGAGAGGGAGACAGAGAAGCCAAAGCAGGCTCCAGGCTCTGAGCTGTCAGCACAGAGCCCAATGTAGGACTCGAACTCACAAACTGCGAGATCATGACCTGAGCCGAAGTTGGACGGTTAACCAACTAGGGTGCCACCCAGGCACCCTAGGGTTTTCTATATATAAGATCATATCTTCTGCAAACAGAGATAATTTTGCTTCTTCTTTCCAATATACATGGCTTTTATTTCTTTTTATAGCCTAATAGCTCTGGCTGGCACTTTCAGTATTATGTCAAATAAAAGTGGCAAAAGCAAGCATCCTTATCTTGTCCCTGATCTTAGATTTTCCTCTAAATATTAGAGGAAAAGTTTACAGTCTTTCACCATTAACATGATATTAGCTGTAGCCTTTTCATATATAGCCTTTATTATGTTGAGGTAACAAACAGCATTTTTAATGGCTGTTTAATGACTTACTGTATAGATATATCTCATATTATTTAATCAACCTCCTCTTGCTATAGTTAATTGTCAGTTTTTAAAACTATAAATAGGGGTGCCTGGGTGGCTCAGCTGGTTGAGCATCAGACTTCAGGTCATGATCTCACGGATTGTGAGTTCGACCCCCGCGTTGGGCTCTGTGCTGACAGCTCAGAGCCTGGAGCCTGCTTTGGATTCTATGTCCCTCTCTCGCTCTGCCCCTCCCCTGCTCATGCTCTGTCTCTCTGTCTCTCTGTCTCTCTCTCTCTCAAGAATAAATAAAACATTAAAAAATAAAAACTATAAATAATATTTTGGTGAACACTTTATGCAAAAAGTGCTCTCTGAACTTTTAATTATAAAAGTTGACAATTTAGTTCAATAAATAGTATTCAATGTCATCCATGTACCAGGCATTGAGCTAGATTCAAAAAAGATAACCATTAACAAAATATGGCCTTGTATACTGGGGAAAATAGATGCAAAAACATACCCACATAATCTCCTAAACTGTAGCAAGAAGCAACTAAGAGAAGGCACAGGTTGCCATGTTTCCAAAGATACGTGAAGTTTGAAGAAAGCTCAGATAAATAAATGTGGAAGATAAACTAAAAGTTAGCTAAGCACTAAAATAATGTTGTCAAGTAGAAATATAATGCAAGTCACATATGTCACTTAAAATTTTCTGGTAGCCACTGTTTAAAAGAGTGAAAAGAAACATTAATTTTAATAATTTTACTTAATCCGATATATTCAGTATATTATCATTTCAATGTGTATTTGATATTTAACAAATGTAATGAGATAATTTACATGATTTTTCATACAAAATCTTCAAAATCCAGTGTGTTTTAGAATTACAGCATGTCTTAATTTAGTCTAGCCACAACTCAGGTATTGGATAGCTGCCTGTCGCTAGAGATTACCCTCATTTGGACAGCACACTTATAGAACTGGCAAACCAATCTTTAATGACTGAAAACCAATCGGTTTTCAGGGGCTAGAGTGAAGGAAGAGATGAACTGTAAAGGGGCATAAGGAAAAATCTAGGTGTTCTATATTGATTATAGTGGTGGTTTCATGGGTCCAAAACCCATTTAATTGCACACTTTTAACTGGATGCAGCTTGTTGTGCATAAATTTTGCCTCAATAAGTTGATTTTTTTTTAAGTCAGCCAGACAATAAAGATGAAAAGACTGTTCAACATATTTAACACTTTCAATTGACCTGCCCCACCTGGTACTGACTTTTATTCCCCTGTGAGAGAACCAATTTCACCCTGCCCCAACCGTGTCATCATTTTCAATTTCTTTGCTAATTTGGTAGCTGACAAGTGGCATTTTATTGTCTTTATTTACATTTATTAAATAATAAATGGGGATTTTCATGTTTATTGAACATATACATTTTTCCACGTTATGTCTAGGCTCACACCTTCGTGATGTTTATAGTAAATACCTGAAAGAAGGGAATGAAGGAAGGAAGGGAGGGAGAATAGAAAGGAGGGAGGAAGGGAGGGGGAAGGAAGGATGATTACAATGTCATTACTATAGGTACATTCATGAGTACCTATAGTATGTGTGACACCAGTTATAACCTGAGAAGACATATGAAATGGATAAAAATCACTGCTCCAAATTTAGAATTCCCCCCACCCAACACACACACACACACACACACACACACACAACCCATGAGCACTAGAAAAAACAAGTGGGTTAATGTTATCACAGATCATATAATAAAGGGTTAAATACCACAGAGCTAGGGATGATTTGTTCATCACTCTAATAAATTAGAAATGAGGCATGTTGACTATGCACGCCAGTACAGTCTGATTCCATGTGCCCAACCTCTCCCTGCTTCTGTCACCACCTCCCTCAACATTCCAACACGTCGGCAAACGTACTGACCCCTTCAGGTATGGTTGGCAGTTCTTGGGTACTCTTCCGGGCTATGTTTTGTTTGTCATCCTAACGTCCATCCCTCTACATGGTTCTCGTTTCAGCAAACTGAAGCCTCAGCTCTCACTAAATGACCATCTCAATATTCTTGAAGAGACTATTCGGAGGCTGCTTCCCCTTCCACCTCTGGAAAAACTCAAAGATGAAGGCGAAACAGATAAGGACAAGGAGCACATCAATGTACGTGGGGGTGAGGCCTGAGTAAAATCAAGAACTACAGTGGGACTCTACTCTCCCGCTGGAGCCTGACACTCATGCTCACTTTGGATTTCAGTTTCTCTACGAACGATCCATGGATGCTCTGGGAAGGCTGCTGAGGACCATGATGTGGGATAATGTGAAAGCGGAGGACTGTCAAGAAATGTTCAATGTGAGTAGGGCCACTGCTCAAACTGATTCCCACATGCCCTCATCTGGGCTGCAAGGTGACACTCCAGACTCTACCTCATCCTCTTCCCAGGGAGATGTCCAGCCTGACCCATTTAACCCACCACATAGGGCCAGTCCTCTTAAAATTGTTTGTGGGATGGGGCGCCTGGGTGGCTTGGTCGGTTAAGCGTCCGACTTTGGCTCAGGTCATGATCTCACCGCCCGTGAGTTCGAGCCCCGCGTCAGGCTCTGTGCTGACCGCTCAGAGCCCGGAGCCTGTTTCAGATTCTGTGTCTCCCTCTCTCTCTGACCCTCCCCCGTTCATGCTCTGTCTCTCTCTGTCTCAAAAAATAAAAACGTTAAAAAAAAAATTAAAAAAAAATTGTTTGTGGGAGGTGAGCACCGTTACAGAAGAGGCAGAGACAGCAGGAGCCAGAGAATGAGAATGAGTGAATATGAGGAGTGCTAAGGAAAGGACATTTATTCTTTGACCAACAGCTTCTCCGAATGTGGCTTGTTTCACAAAAAGACTGGGAAAGAGAAAGAGCCTTCCAGATCACCGCACAGGTGCTGACAAATGATGTGGAGGTAAGTAATCCCCAGCAGTGAATAGATTTCATCCTTTGCTGACAGTAGGGATCAGCTGAGGCCTCTGGAATCCCAAACTTGTGCATGATGGATCTCCAGTCCCAGAATGGAGTGCTTTCCAGAGAAGCACCTGAGAGGTGTCCCCCGACCCCAGAGTGAGGCAAGGACACTAGGATTAAACTATCTGGCTGCCTTTACATGCTTGCCGGCTCACTTTTCCACTGCCCTTAAAGGGAAAGTCCAAGATTCAATTTCATTCTAAGGACCTTTAGGGGGAAAATAAGGGACTTCATCTCCAGTGTTGTTGGGAATATCCTGGGATGTCAAGCCTCCCCATCACCTTGCGCCCCATCTCCTTTATCCTCCAGCCTCCAGAACACTTTAAGATCGGCTCACTCCTCGGCCTCCTGGCTCCTCACTCCTGTGACACCCTGCCCACCATCCGTCAAGCAGCTGCCAGCTCCACAATTGGTCTGTTCTGTATAAAAGGTGAGGGAAAGATGAGAAACCCACAAATGAAGAGCAGATACCTGTTTTCTTCTCAGTTTTCCTCTTTGTTCATCGATGTCTCTCTGTCCCTCTCTTTCCGCTGTTCAGTCGTTTCTGCATTCTAATGCATTAATTATGTCTAGGATTTGTCTCTCTCTTGGATCTTTTTTCCCCAATGGCTCTGTTTTTTGCTATTTTTAGAAATAAAGATAATGACACAGATGCATTATAAAGGTCCATTGGGGTAGGTGAAAATGTTTTGAGAGTGTCCAGTTTAAATCACTGAGCACTTAGGCGTATTAGCAATGCTTCTTCTATCACAAGGTTTTCTTCAGGAAGAAATAGCACTATTACTAAAGTTCTCTAAGAGAGACAACTTTGTGGAGGTTTTTCCAGCTTCCAGAACAGAAACTCTGCTCTCCAAGTGCATGTGGAGTGTCAATATCAGGAAACGTAAGGAATTTTAAAACCTCAATCTCGGGCTGAAACCAACAAGCAGGGCCTCAGGTCCAGGTTCAACCAGCAGTGGCTTCACAGAGGATGGCCTTGCACTGCACATGCGCAGTTCTGTACAGCCCAGGCGCAGCCAGGACCATGGGTCTAAGTTTTTATTATTTTTTTAAATTTACATCCAAATTAGGTAGCATATAATGCAACAGTGATTTCAGGAGTGTATTCCTTAGTGCCCCTTACCCATTTAGCCCATCCCCCCTCCCACAAAAAATCATATGACAAAAAGATGAACATAAGGGAAGGGAAACAAAAATAATATAAAAACTGGGAGGGGGACAAAACAGAAGAGATTCATAAATATGGAGAACAAACTGAGGGTTACTTGTGGGGTTGTGGGTCTAAGTTTTAATGCCATCTCACACCTGTGTTCCACTCCTCTTTCTTTTAAGTACTCAGAAAATGTTTATTAAGCACTTTCCATGTTTCAAGCATTTTCTGATGCTGGAGACACAGAGATACTACAACTATAAAATTCACATAAAAAATGTGTTAAAACTAAAAGGTGGGATTTGGCTTGGGGGAGGAGGGGTGGTTAGTCAGTGGAGAAGAAAAAATAATGTTCAACAGAGTCAAACTAGGTATGAAAGTCCCTTGGGGTATGGGAAGATAATTCACTAAGGATATATGCTTGTACCAAGCCACAAAATAAAAAATGAGTTAAGGAGGTAAGAACTAAGAGGCCATCCCAGGAAGAGAAGAAACGTACCAGAGAGGAACCTCGTAGGAAGATAGGAATTTCAACTCTATTATTGTTCTACCTATTCTTCCTTTAGGGTACTTTATTTTCCTGAAACATGCAAAATTCAGGTTCTCAAGTACTCTTTGTTAATAAAAAAAAATCCCATACTTCATTATTTACTTTAACTCTTTTCCTCAATGGATTGAATAAGCATGGCAGAGAGAGGGAATATGATTATGAAACACCCGTTGAATACAAGTAACAAGTGTGATGCTAAATTAAATACCCATTTAATAATCAGTTTTGAGATAAAGAGACCTGAAGTTAAGAAACATAGCCATCCGCCGTGCGCCTGGATGGCTCAGTTGGCTAAGTGTATGACTCTTGATTTCAGCTCAGGTTATGATCTCATGGTTCATGGGATCAAGCCCCACATTGGGCTCTGCACTGACAGTGGGGAGCCTGCTTGGGATTCTCTCTCCCTCGCTTTCTGCCCCTCTCATTCTCTCTCTCTCTCTCTCCAAAAATAAATAAACTTCAAAAAAAGAAAGAAATGTACCCATTCCAGCAAGTAGTGGAGCTGGGCTGTGAGCTCAGGTCTGTCTGACTCCAAAGTCCATGTGTGTTCTGTTGGGCTGGGATGCCCACCACAAAATGGTTTAGGTGGTAGTTTCCACAATTACTATACATTCAAACAACAAGCAGAAAATCGTTACTGCTTAGGTCTGGGTTTATAAATTGATTCCAACAATCATTTACAGAGTTGCTGATGTTTTTATTGCAATAGTTACCTTTCCATTTTCCCCAAAGTGGCTCACTGCAAAATGGAACCTCAACAGAGAGAGCAGCATAGCAGAGTAGTCAGAGCCTAGGCACCAATGTCAGACAGACCAGGGTTCAAATTCTGACTCTGCTATTTTTAGTCACTAGATAACCATGGCCAAATGACTTTATACCTTTCTGTCTCATCTTTCTCATCTGCAAAAACAGGAGTGTCTACCTCAGATGATGTTTATGAGTAATAGATGAGATCATTGCTTGCAGAGTATTTAGCATGGTACTAAACCACCTGTACAAATGTGTTTGCTTTTACGCCTGCCCTTTCAATATGGCCAACCTCTTCAACCCCATCAGGTCTTTAAACTCTTGCATATGTCCCCCCTTGTGGATTTTAGGTATTCACCCAGAGGTGGAAAGACTGCAGGATTTGCAGGAAGGGCTGCAGTGTGATGATGTACAGGTCCAGATCAAGATTTCTTCTAAAATAGCAAAGGTAATAGATATGGAGGACTGGCCAAGGGATGTAAAGATAGTTCTGGGTTGATTTCCAAATGAGTAAGCTGTGTATGCCCCACCACCAAGGAGAGCAGTGGTCTAGCCATTCTCTTAGGCTATCATGCATTAACCCTGGGTGCATGTGCCCTGTCAACACCTGCTGCTTATATTTCATTCTCTGAGAAATATTGTGAACCAAGATTCTTCAGGGTAAGGGAGGCAGTGGAGTGGAGTAGAAGAAACAAGAGCTTTGGAGTCTACTGAACGCATTCTGTGTGCACTGCTTGAAACCCATTCTCCTCATCTTAAAAAGAAATGCATAACCTACCTCTCAGAGTTGTTCTGAGAATTGGTCAATGAATTCATTCGTTTATTTAATCATTTATGCATTCGCCTACTATGTTCTGTGCACCTATCATATGCCAGACTTTGTTCTAGGCTCTAAGAATAGAAAAAGACAAAATGCCTGCCCTGGATGACCTTGTATCCTGGTGGATGGAGTCAGCCAAATAAATATGTCAGGTAGTGATAATTGAGAAAAAATATAGTCAAGTAAGGGAATAGAGAGTAAGGGAGGGGTGATTTCTTAGAAAAGGCCACTGTGAAGGGGAGACCATGAAGACTGAGGGAAAAGAACATTCCAGGCAGAGGAGAAAGCAAGTACAGAGGCCCTGAGGTAGAGAAAGAAGGAGGTAGTGAGATCCAAGAGATAGCTCAGGAATGATTCAATTGCCTTCCAGTTCTTGTTAAAGACTTTGACTTTTTTTTTTTAGTTTATTTACTTATTTTGAGAGAGATAGAGACAGCACAAGTTGGGGAGGGGCAGAGAAAGAGAGAGGGAGACAGAGAAACTCAAGCAGACTCTGCACTGACAATGCAGACGTGGGGCTCAAACTCACGAACCTTGAGATCATGACCTGAGCCAAAACCAAGAGTCAGATGCTTAACCGACTGAGCCACCCAGATGCTCCAAAGACTTTGACTTTTACTCCAGTTGGAAATAAAAGCCAGCACAGGGTTTTGAGCATAAGTCGGGGCACTATGTCCAATTGTGCCAGATATGAGATGCACAAGGGCCTCTTCATGTGAGGCAGCATCATTCCTAATGTAAACATTGTAGACATTTATGTATTTTAAGGTAGTTATCCACAGATGGCAGCAAAAGTTCCAACAAAATCAGTCATTATGACCATATACTTACAGAGAGAAGTGAACTGTCTTGAGGACAGGTGTCTTTTCCTAATTTGCACAAGCCCTATATGGGCTAGGTGTGTTCCTGCAAGAAGGAACATGATCAGACTTCTATTTCAGAGGGTCATCTGGCTGCTGTGTTCATACTACAATACAGGCCAGCAGGAGTGAAATTAATGAGGTCAGTTTGGAGGAAACTACAAGGAGGTGGCTTGGACTAAAGTGACAGCAGCAGAAACAACAAGAAAGTGTCCAGAATAAGGGAGAGAGGCCAGTTGAGGGGCACGGAGGAAACATAGGTCAAATGCCTAAGAAAGTGTCTGATGCATGATAAGTATCCAAAAACATGAGTTCCCCTCCTTCCTTTCTTGCTAAACCATCATCCATACCAATATGAGGAAAAAATAGATAACCATTGAGTTTGGAGCCCAAGCAGGTATTTGGTGTTACATAGAACAGATGTGGCAGTCTGGTCCCTTGATCTTGGAACAAAAATGACTCAGAAACTGGTTGAGACATGCAACTATTCATGAAAAGGGACTCATTTCCTTTCAAGAACATTACTATTAAATATCAATCATCAGGTCACTTAATGCAGAGGGAAGTCAGTTGTAAATAGTAATGTTTTCATACCTACAAACTCATAATCACAACCATCTTGCTTGGTTAAAGCCCCAGACAATGTTCCTGGAATTCATTCAAACTGCTAACTTTTCACCTGCCTGCCTGCATTTTCATTAGGACTCATGCACGCATGCATATGTGTTCACACACACACACACACACACACACACACACGCACACGCACACTCATACTCACACACTGCTATCACCCATTCTGTATAGTTCTTGTACATAGAGACCAAATTGCAAAGTTTTTATTTTCTAGAACTTTTGACTACTCTTAATTTTGAAACATGAAAGAGTAAAAGACAGGGATCATAACAATTCATACTTTTATGGAAACTGTGAGACACCTGTTATTCAGCATGGCACTTAGTACCTGGTGATAGACTTTCCTAAATTCCCAAGCCTTAGCTATTCTTTGGCATACCTCAGACATATTTCTGTGATATATGAAATGTATGCTGAAGTAATTTATATCATATAAATTGTTATACAAAATTTATACATTATTTTTCCCTTGTGGAGTACACTATAAGTTTGGAGAAGAAATTGCCTCAGGAGGCTTGGGATTCAATAAATATAAAATGATAAAAGGGCAACTGTAGGAAAAGTTTACCTAGAGGTTGTAGGGTATTGTCTCTATCTGTTTTAGTAGTTTCTATAGTTCCAATCATGTGCTGTTTGGAAATTCCAGTGGTTTCCAATATCTTAAAACAAACAGTAGCAGCATGTTGCATGAAGTGAGGTGATTGATAACATGAATCTTTCTGGGTACATTCTCAGATCGTCAGTAAACTCATCCCAAATGAAGAAATTCTAATGTTCCTGGAGGAAACCCTGGATGGTCTGGAGACCCTTAACCCCACCTGTACAAAGGCCTGTGGCATATGGATGGTTGCTGCCCTGAAGGAGCAGGGAGCTGCTTTGGAAGAACAGGTGAACTGACAGCCAGTTTGACCATCGAGCAGAATTCTAACACTTCTGAAATGCCAAGTTGATTGCTACTTCCCAGTTTGTCCTCTGTTGGGAAATAAGCAAGAGCATGCATAGCCTCGGGAGGCCTCAGCAGAGACCCAACTTGTGTATTAACAACCAGGCTCATGTTGTCTCAGCCTGTCTCAATTGCCTCGCTAGTCTGTGATCAAAAAGTCTTTCCCAACTGTCACTCTTTGGCCAGAGACAGCAGCTCTCTACCAAGGGCATTTGGATTCTGGAAAACTGGACTGTTAGATCTATAAGGATGAGGGTGACTGTGTGGATCACCTTTGGGATGACCACTGAGGATCAGTAGAGTTTCTAATTCCACTGCCTCTCTTCAGGCTTCTCTTCCACACACCTTGGGGTTTGTTTTCTGGTAAGGAAGGTGTCATTGAAGAACTGATTGAGGGAAAGTCCTTAGTCCTTACTCCCAGCTGGAGAGTTAGGCAGAGTGAAAAGGATTTGAGCTCAGGAAGCTTGGTTAAGAGCTCCAAATGGGGATGCTCTAGCCTTTCTCTTGAGGTTGGAAACAAAATTCAGACAATTCAAAGATTAATAAGGAGGAAGAGAATCTTTAACTCAATGAAGACACCTCCTATAGGTGAAAGAAGTTATGGTCCCCATGTCCCGGGTCAACCACCCTAAATTAAAGAATTCTCCAAAGTATGACCTTTAGAAATTATTTCTGTGCTAATTACTCTCCAATCAGTTTTTTAAAAAATTTCCTGAGTGTGTACTATGTGGCAGGCATTATACTGGACATGGGAAGATCAAAGGTTCATAAATTTGGAATGTTGTTGTATTTGCGTGTTTGGCATTAAAAGGGAGCAATAGGGACCTAAATCCTCCCCTAATGGGACTCTGTGGTAATCATATTTGCCAGATATTTATGTTTAAAGAATTTTAATTCAGAGTAAATGTCATGTTTAACCTAAAAATATCTATCCAAAACAAACAAGAGAAATATCTACTAGAAGCAAAGCTACTAGCAGATAGATACGCCCTTCTCCACGTCAAAAATCCAAATGTATAATATCATTTCCTGCTGCCCACAGATTCACATCCAAATTTGGAAGGTGACCTTCAGTGTTCTCTAGGATCTGGCTTCATCTTTTCTGTCAAGTTATCTTCTCTTATCACCCTCATTTTCTCTGTGTTCCAAACTGGACCATTCTCTTGTTCCAGAAATGTTTGCCATATTTGCTTGGGCCCAGGCTCTCATGCTAGTTTATATATATATATATATATATATATATATATATATATATATATATATATTTTTTTTTTTTTTTTTTTTAGAGAAGTTTTAGGCTCACAGCAAAATTGGGCATAGAGCCCTGTACCTCCTCTCCCCACACACATGTATCCTCCCTTACCATCAACATCCTACAACATGGTGGTACATTTGTTACAATCGATGAACCTACATCAACACATTATTATCACTCAAAGTCCAGAGTTTCCCTTAAAGTTAACTGTTGGTATTGACAAACGTATAATTGCACATATCCACCATTGCAGTAACATACAGAATACTTCCACTGCTCTAAAAATCTTTTGTGCTTCATCCATTATCATGCTTTTTTATTTTACATCTTTATCTATATTCTTCTTTGGGATGAGGATGACTTTCCCCACCATCCCCACCTTGCCTTTTGAAATTTCTATATATCCTTCAAGACCCACATCAGGTGTCCCTCCAAAGTGACCTCAGTTACTTCTGGGTTCCCTCACAATCTTGTGAACCTCTTGTGTACATTTGCCATATACTGCCTGGTGCACAGGCCTTTGGATATATGGCTGGTATTCTTTCTTAGAACATTCATTCCTTTTGAGAAAGGGCTACATCGTATTCCTCTTTGGTAA
This sequence comes from Neofelis nebulosa, assembly GCF_028018385.1. Classification (NCBI taxonomy): domain Eukaryota; kingdom Metazoa; phylum Chordata; class Mammalia; order Carnivora; family Felidae; genus Neofelis; species Neofelis nebulosa. The sequence continues at coordinate 33,416,994 of NC_080782.1, read as the reverse complement.
ATCCCCCACAATGCCTAGCACAACACTTGGCATAATGCAGTCTTTCACTAAATATTTGCTACATTGACTTAGGAATAAATACCCAATATACCTACAATCCTCGTGAGTAAGAGATAGGCCATGCATAGAATTAACTAGTGTTTCTAACATGATTATATAATTCATCAACTACCCATGATTAATATGCTGACTATATGTGTCCTAAGCCATATAGTAGAGGGAAAATGGCAATTTAATGTTTGATTTGGACTTTTTTTTTTAGCTGTTGGAGATCTTGAACATGATTTACTATCACATGCCAGTCCTCAGACAAAAGGAAGAAAGTTTTCAGTTTATGCTGGAAGCCATCTCTCAGATAGCCAGCTTTCACATGGATGCAGTTGTTGCTAACCTTTTACAGAAGCCTCTGCCCTTTGACAGGTAGATTCTAACGGAGCTCATTCCTTCTCCCAGGAAATGCTAATCCGCACTGAGGAAGAATTTGTGGTTTGAGAGAAAGAGAGTAAAAAGAAAGGTTGAGAACATCTCACCTAAATAATAAGTTCAAAAATGGTGTTTGAATCATAAATAATGTTTTTCCAAGTGTTTTTCATATACATATCCTCCTAATATGATAAGATTTCTTTTTTAAAAAAATACATCATAGGAATAAGTGAATATTAGAAAATGAGTATTTCTCTTCTTTCTAGTTGCCTTGAATTTCACCTATGTGAGAAGTTTGTGCCTTAAAGGACATTAACAAACCTCAGTAACCCAAGTCCAGAATGCTGGACTGTTAAATAACACATCCTTATCATCTCCGGGCATGTTAGCATCGCCATCTGTCCTTGAAATTTTGATTAGTCATAATGTGGTTTTAGAGGGGAACAGATGAAAAAGCTCATATTCCAAAGAGTTGTTTCTTATCAGCTTCCTGGCTTACCACCCTAGGGACACAAAGACATTGTGGAAGGCTCTGGCTGAGAACACAGCCTCCAGTGGTAAGCTCTTGAGAGCCTTAACAGACAAACTTGAGAATGAATTAGAAGATGACGTAGCTGGGCTGGAGGCGATTTCAGTGAGTTGGACAACCCATCGCATACCTGGAATTGTGTCCCACTCCATGGTCTGTCCCCACCTGAACCTTGGTGATGTAGCATTAATCATACTTCTTCCCCTCTTATACCCTGATTTTAAATCGGCTCCAGTTAATTGGAGTTAGTTGGACAAATATGGCAGCAATTTTGTCTGTGGCTGATCGCTTTTAGAAGCAAATTTCTCATCATCCCAAAGAAAATCTGTGGGTCCGTATTTACAAATTAGTCTTAAGATATCCAAAGCACCCCTTTGCAAGACCTCAATGCTGGAAAAGATTTCATTTCACCTGACTGGTGCCCCCTAGAGTTTGGAGTTGCCGAACATAACAGTCCTGAGAGAGAAACACAGTATGAGCTGAGAAGTTTCCAAACAAATACACCCTCTTTTCTGGCATTTTTTTGTGTTTTGTTCTGTTTTGTTTCGTTTCGTTTCGTTTCGTTTCGTTTCCTTTTGAGTATGAGTGCGGTCAACTTGGAAAGCAATCCTTTGGGGAGAAAACAACTTGAAGGTCAGACCAGGGAGATGTCCTTGGAGGAAAGGAGCCTGTTTGACCACGAAGTCCTTTCTCCCCTCAGGTGGCCTGTGCTATGTATGAAGTGGTATCGGCAGGCACCCCTGTCACAAGCTTGTACCCAGAGGTGTTCACTCTTCTCCTGAAGTTGGTCAGCTGCACACTGGGCCAGAAAATGCCCACTTCCACCTTCAGCCGCAGGCGGCGGGTGATGCCACAGGGAGAACGGCAGCAGACCGCAGACCCCTGCAGGTAAATGGCCAGGCCAGAGGGCCTGCCAGAGCTGTCTGGACCCCAGACTCTAGAGGAGGGGCTCTGTTAGTCAACGCCTGTGCCTCCTGGCGTGGCCTCAATTACCCACGAGGCAACGAGTCTCCACACTGCCCTTGAGCCCTGTTACTCTTCCTCCCTGAGCAGTACCCAGTACAGTTGCCCAGAATGGTCACATAACAACGAATAGCAGCTCTGTTTGCTTCCATAGAGAGACTGTTCTGCTCCATTTGTTTTCTCTCAGTGAGACCCTTCAAAGAAAGCTGGAATTCTGGGATAGTCAACGCCACCAAGGAAAGAAGAAAAATAGAAATAAATACCATATTTTATTAAATTTAAGATATCACCAATTGAAGGAAGCAAAATTATTTTGTGCACTATTGAAAAAGAAAGAAAGAATCCTGATTAAGCCATGAATCAATGCTTTGTTATACTTTAAATTTTTTACTATGTATTTATTCAAAGAGCTCTTTGAGAATAATTAGCTGCACATTTTGATCCTACATCACAACGCTCTGTTTCTGTGCCCTTTTGCATAACTTTTCATTCCAATGTCAAATCCACCTTAGTTTTTTTTTAATTTTTTTTTCACGTTTATTCATTCTGAGGGACAGAGTGTGAGTGGGAAGGGGTAGAGAGAGAGGGAGACACAGAATCCAAAGCAGGCTCCAGGCTCTGAGCTGTCAGCACAGAGCCCGACGCAGGGCTCAAACTCACAGACTGTGAGATCATGACCTGAGCTGAAGTCAGACGCTTAACAGACTGAGCTACCCAGGCACCCCTCAAATCCACTTTGTAAAGACATTTTAAACAACGGTTAGACCCAACACATGTAGTTCCAATAACACAATGTTACCAAAATGACAACAGTGTAAACAACCATGCCTAAATCCATGCATGTTCATGTGCACGCACTGGTAATAACAACTACACCACAACCACTGTCTGGCCAACTGTCATAACACACTATCCATTGCAAGCCACATCCTGCTTCTGAAGGGCTGTTTCAGAATCAGTGAAATATAGTATTTGGCACTTTCCATCTTTAGGGCTTTATTTTCTCATGAGAGGTTAACAAAATTCTGTGGCATTATTTACTGGTCCAAATCACCTCAGTGTCCCCTTTGGCCCCAAAACTGAAGTGTGAGATCAGGCTGTCTGGTGTTTTTCCTCACACAACATCCATTCATCCAGGGTGAAGGAGACTTGTGGGGAACAGAAAGAGTGAACTTGGGATTCACAACTCCCTGTATGGGGTTGACTTACTTTTGTGGTGCCCACTGTCTCTTTCAGGCTCTCAGTCACAACTCTGAAGTGTGTGCAAGCCCAAGCCATGAAAGAGGGCCTTGCCAAGGAATCTGATGAGGGGGACAACCTATGGACCCTTCTCAGCAGCCCCAGTACCCACCATGTAGGAGTATGTGCACTGGCCAGGTAATGTGTGGACATTTAAGAACTGGATACAAAGGAGAAAAATTAAAAACAGAGTAAAAACTGCCATGTAGGCAACTTTACTGGAAGCAATGGACTCACCAAGGATCTGTAGTCCAGGAGAAAAAATAGGGAAGAAAGAGCAAAGGCAGATGGGAAGGGATGGTGGGAAGAGCCCAAATCCTTAGTGCTCTTTCATGGAACATTCCTTTTTAGATCATTTATTTCCCTGAGAGAGAAATAGACTAAAATCTCCTCCATTGTTTAGAAAGAAAAAAGTCTCTGCTACAATTGGCACCTTGCATTTTCTAGGAGCATGGCCATGTGGCAACATGGAGTCATACTAGACATCATGGAGCAACTGTTTGCATCTCTCACCTCCTCCTCGGAGAACTACCGGATAACCGGCACAGCTTTCTTCTCTGAGGCAAGAGAGAACAGTCATGTCACTGCCCAGCAGGCTCTCTGGGTCCCCTTGGGGGCATTTCTCTTAGGGTCAGCAGTTCAGTGGGAGCTGGAACCACAGAAGAGGGCCCTTCAGGAGAGCTTTGGTAGTCCAGAGATTCAGCCGCCGCCAGAAATACAGTACCTGAGAAGGGAACGAGAGAGGAAAAAGAACTCACCCAAACCTCTTCCTTCGCTCCAGTCTGCCGGAACCAACCTCCCAGGACAGAGAAGGGTGGACGATAGATATGACAGGGACAAAACAAAAAGTAACCAAGAACTATATTATTGTCCCCTCACACCCTGCCATAAAGGTTGCCCCAGACAACCCGGAGAAAGAACATTGCCAGTAACTCCCGTTTTCCTGTTTTTCCATTTAGATTAGAGACATCCTACTTAACTGGGTAGTGTGGTTCTCATCACCATGTAACCTTGGCCTGTGGGCTGCTCAAATAGAGAGATTCATTTCTGCCACACTTGCTGATTCACCTGAGGGCTTTCTCCCCTGCTCCAAGAGCAGCCGGGTGCTAGTCTTTAACTGTAGTTATGATGCACTTATCATTCTCCTGAAGAGAGGCCACTCCTTTAACTAAAGGGGTGAAGTGGTTGTTTTCAGCTCATGAAGGAGCCGATCCTTTGGAAGCATGGGAATCTACGGGAAGTGCTGATCCTGATGGATCAGAGTGCCTGGGACTCCAACGCCATTTTGAGGCAAATGGCCATCCGAGGGCTTGGTAATACAACTTCTGGAGCCCCTCACAAGGTAAAGGGCGTTGGGGTAGGTGCGGGGGACACTTAATCAGAGTTTAAAATAATTATTTACTAACCCACACCTCGTGCTTGTATAGCAATTAAGTAAAAATCCAAAAGAAATTGCTACAGTGGTATCTCTCGAGTTGAAGTATATGTGACCCTAAGAGAATTCCAGTTTCCTTGGGAGTCTCCTACCCTATTCTAGATGCACAGAGAACAATTTTCAAGATTACGAGACCTTATTTCCAAATAGGTGAAGAAGCATAAGCAGATAATACTGGAATCTATCATCAGAGGCCTATATCACCTGGCCCGCACCGAGGTTGTCTGTGAAAGCTTGAAGGCTCTAAAAAAGATCCTGGAGCTGCTCACAGACCGGGATGTGAGCTTCTACTTCAAAGAAATAGTGCTGCAAACTAGAACCTTCTTTGAAGACGTAAGTGAGTCTGTTCAGAATTCTGCCCTCCCAGGAGCGAGTGAACAGAAAGAGATTCAGGTGGTGCTGGTAGCAGGCGATGCTGGTGTCCCATCCATATTCCTTGGCCTTCCCCTGTGGTCACCCGCACACAGGTCACCTGCACAGGGGTCACTTGTACAGTTCTTATGCAGGCTGCTGGCTTCTTGCCTCTCTCTCGGCCTGAGGGTACTCTCTGCCCTGGGAATCAGGATTGCTCTGAGCAGGGTGGGCCAGACAAATGAGAACAATCAGGAAATAAACAATAAGAAACAAAAGTTTGCAAATAAATTTCCCAGCTTCCTCACCCATCACATGGATTGAGCTCCACTTGCCCATAATGGCAATACCCTCACGTATATTCCCTTTCACAGCTTTCCTCTCTGTCCTGTGTCGTTCCCAAAAACTACCGCAGAACTCAACACAGAACAAAGGCCCCAGTAAAGACCTTGTCATCTCCAACACTCTTTTCCACATCAAGATTCAAAGGTTCAAAATGCTTGTGTGGTTCACTTCATCGAGGAGTCAGTATAAACTATAGCCGGTGGGCCAAATCCCGCCCCGAGCATCTTTTCATAAATTAGGTTTTATTCGGAGCACAGCCACGCTCACCGGTTACATAGTGTCTACGGTTGCTTTCACACTTCATCTGCAGAGTTGATTAGCTGTTACAGAAACCATATGGCCCCCAAAGTCTAAATTAGTTACTGTCTGGCCCTTTACAGAAAGAACTTGCCAACCCCCAATCTAGTCAATAGCCTAGAAATAAATTTCAAAAAAGATCAGTTGGTGACCCTAGAACAGAGGAAAGTCATTTTCCTTTATACCTTCCAGAAAACTAGATTTTATTATTATTTTTGGCTTATTCACCGTCATCAGTGTAAAATCTCTTTCACCTCCAACTTATATCTGTTTTTTATAATCGAAAACTGTTTCCTCATGTTTGTTGTCAGAGGAGATGGAAAACTGCTGGTTTCCTCCTCTTAAACATTAAGCTTGATTAAATTACCTTTCTACCTTCTAGTCTCCAGACTGAAAAGTCTTCATTTCCTTCATTATTCATAATAAACCTAATTTTTCAGCTCCTTAAATATTTTACAAGCCAGTGACTGTGTTGTATCTCTAGATGTGGCCTGCAGAGTATTGAATACAACCTGAAGAAAAATTACCTCTCAGGTCTGATTTTTTTATTTATCCACTCCAATTTTTTTTTTTTAACTCTTGCCCTTTCCTCCTGACTCTTTGACAATCCGTTAACTGTATAGACTTCTGGATTTTAGTCTGTAATATATACCCACAGTCAATAATTCTCCAGTTTTATATTTTTTAGTTTCCTTTGACAGCAGCTTTCTGCTTGTTTCCAGCTACCTTCTCCAATGTTATCAACATTACTTTTTAATTCTCATCTTGTCCTCAAAACTGCTTTCTTGGCTCCCACTCAATGCTGTATCTTCCAATGATGTATCTTCTGTAAAATAACAAAGATGTTCTTTTCTCTTTTTTTTCCATTACACAGATCATTGATGACAATCTTTGACAACAAAGAGCTGAAACAACCACTTCAGGGCCCCCACCTGTTTGTTAGGTTCCCCAGGCTGTTGTTGGTCCAGTGATGATAATTCTCTTGGATCTGAGCCTCCAATAATCACCTATGAGTTTTGTGGTCAACATAATGTTTCTCAGTCTTATGCAAAAGAAAAAAAAAAAAAACAACTGAAGTCTTGCTGGTTGTTAGGTTAGCACTTTCTCATCCTTAATAGGTATTAATTCCATCATATTTGTATAAAAGTGAAGTTTGATAAAACTTAGGTCTTAGTAATGCCATGCTATTTTTTTCTCTGGCAATGCTCTCTTCTCACAAATAAATTTAACTATACTTTATGAAACCTTGCCCCTGCAGTTTTAATCTATATATTAAGCATACAATTCTATAATCTCCAAACTTCTTTCCCCCCTCCGTTTCTTTCAATATTTAAGCACTTTCTTGGAATTCTTAAAACATGGTGACACTTCAGTGAAGGGGCAGGACGGAAAATATGGCTGCCATGCCATGCCCCAGTCCCTGCTTGCGCCCATCCCCGTCCCTGAGCAGCCACCTTACTCTCTATGACTCCATTCTCTCAACTCGAAACAAGGACACTAAACTCTAGGATCTTGGGGCGCCTGGGTGGCTCAGTCGGTTAAGCGTCCAACTTCAACCAGGTCACGATCTCGCGGTCCGTGAGTTTGAGCCCCGCGTCGGGCTCTGTGCTGACTGCTCAGAGCCTGGAGCCTGTTTCAGATTCTGTGTCTCCCTCTCTCTCTGACCCTCCCCCGTTCGTGCTCTGTCTCTCTCTGTCTCAAAAATAAATAAACGTTAAAATATATATATATAGAGAGAGAGATAGATAGATATAGATATAGATATAGATATAAACTCTAGGATCTTTCCCAGCACCTACAACAGGTTCATTGCTTCTTTTCTGCTTTTTCATCATCCAATTGGTTGATCATTCCTTAACCTATCATTAGGTCCTATTATTTGATTTGGGAAAGTTTTAAAGATTTTGCAAAAAGTAAATACCTTTCTAGGTATTTTGTTATTGATTTGCTTTCTTTTTTCTAAAGAGAGACCTTTTAGGGAGCATAGCTGGTTCAGTCAGGAGAGCATGCAACTCTTGATCTCAGGGATATAAATTCAAGCCCATGTTAAGTGTGGAGATTACTTGAAAATAAAACCTTTAGGGGCGCCTGGGTGGCCCAGTCAGTAAAGCGTCCAATTCTTGATTAGGTCATGATCTCACAGTTTGTGAGTTTGAGCCCCGCATCGAGCTGTCATTGCAGAGCCTGCTTGGGATTCTCTGTCTCCCTCTCTTTCTGCCCCTCCCCAACCCTCTCTCTCCCTCTCTCTCTCTCAGAATAAATAAACTTAAAATTTTTTTTTCTAGTACATTGAAATTTCTACTTCTTTTTCCATTATATAAGGCCACGTCTCATGTAATCATTTAACTTTTCTGGCCTTGTCCCAACCAGCCGTCTTTTTCTTTTTTCTGGAAGATCTTTATCAACTTCCTTTTTTCTGTCATTTTTGCTTCTGTGCCCACTTCTGATACATTCCATCTTGCCACCAAAATTAATACTTCTCTATCTTCTCCCCCTCATATTCATGGGGATGCTTTTCAAAAGTTGGCCCTTGTTTATCGCTAATCCAAAATATAATATTTTGCTACTCAGAACGACTTTCCCCTTCATCACTCTGCCTTTATATGGGTATCTTAAACTACTCTTCTGGACCCAGGAGGAAAAAAAAGAACCTCCAGAAAATCCATCAGTGTTTGTTAGAGCTGTGAACAATATCAGCAAGGTTTGGGGGATGATAGAAGACCATCTTTCTCCACCACCTCACCCTTTGGTTCTTAAAATAATTGTCTAACCATCCTGGACAACAAGCAAGGAAGTTCCAGAACTTCTTATATGCAAGGGTAGGGCTAAGCACTATTTGTTTATTCTCTGTCTCTGAGACCAAGGGTCTTCCGAGTTGCCTTTCATCACATTGGAAAGTATTTGGGACCTTGGAGAAGAGCCTCAGGCCTTGGGGAATTTAGATTTGAAGCCCCATAAGTCTAGGCTAGTGGTGCAGTCGGGCTAATTTGTATAAAATACATAAGCAGGAACCCTCCCTGGCCTGTTTACCGTCCCTGTGGTCATGTTTCCCCAGTAGCTACTCAACTGACAGAAACCAAGTCCCAGACCCATGGTCATTTAAACTCGTGGAGTGTGAGTGCAGAGCTTCTGGAAAAGAAAGAGTGTTCTTGGCACACATGAGGGCAGTGACTGGAGCGCACCAGTGCCCGGGGCACAGCCTCCCTCTGCTGAAGTGGGACAGGGCAGCGTGGGGGGTGGACACAGGCCGGGAATAGCCTGTGATGGGGACTCACCCATGACATGCATCTGTCGTCACAGGAGCAGGATGATGTGAGACTGACTGCCATCTTCTTATTTGAGAATCTGGCATCCCTAACAGGAAGAAGGTGGAAGATTTTTTTTGCGGAAGAAATAAAAAAGAGCATGATTTCATTCCTTCTCCACCTCTGGGATCCCAATCCCAAGATTGGAGCTGTAAGTGGTGCTTGCACAGACACCCGCACCTCCACCCCACCCCTTCGACCCCCCACCCCTTGGCCAGAAGTGCCAGGAGAGCTGGTCTAGCTGGACCAGAAGCCAGATCTGAGGCCACCACTCCCAACTAGACCTGAAAACTGCTTCTCCAGCCCTAGGTTCTTTCTTGCCCTCTCTCTCAGATTGTTCTTCCATCCTTGAATCTGGGAAGGTGCCAGCATAGATCGTAAGCCCCTCACATTGCAGGCATCCACTGCCACTCTCCCAGCCCTAGGCAGCACCCCACTCTTCCAGAAGACAATCCAGTATTCTGGACTGTGACTCAAAGAACTCTGTTTCTTAGGCTTGCCGTGATGTCCTGATCATCTGCATCCCTTTTCTGGGCCTTCAGGAACTCTATGGGGTGTTAGATCATCTCCTCGATGGTCCGGATCTACCAAGGGCCAGAGATTTCTACCGGCAACTCTGTGTGAAACTGGTGAGCATGCAGTAAATGCTGCCTGCAAAGCCATAGCCAAGAGTCCAGGCAAATCCCAGACAAGCAAACGACACAGCAAGGATCTCTGGTCAGAGTCAGAACTGTCTTGGAGGGACAGCAATGATTCTTGGTGTCCTGCCACATTACTCTCGGCTCTTTTCCAAGTCCTGACTGGGATCTGTTCTTCAAGATTCCTGAAACCCATCTGTTGATTAGTCCCAAAAGCCCTAGGACTTTTCTTTTTTATAAGTTTATTTATTTATTTTGAGAGAGAGAGAGAGAGAGAGAGAGAGAGAGAGAGAGAGCATGCCTGTGGGAGGGGCAGAGAGAGAAGGAGAGAGAGAATCCCAAGTAGACTCTGTATGGGCAACATGGAGCCTGATGCAGGGCTCAAACTTATGAACCATGAGATCACGACCTGAGCAGAAATCAAGAGTTGGATGCTTAACTGACTGAGCCACCCAGGTGCTCCTACCCACCCCCCAGTACTTTTCTGATTAAATTCAGGTTTGAAATGGCCAGAAGACATCTTCCAGTAAAATAATGGCTCTGTGAGTGTTCACTGGTCTTTAGATTTCCTTTTGCAGGACCTACAGAATGCCAAATTTCACACAGAGTCACTTTCCCTCTTTGTCCTCTTTGTAAAATACATCTCTTTTAGGCAAAGAGAAACCAGGAAATCCTGTGGATCCTCCACACACACTCTTTCACCTTCTTCAGCAGCAACTGGGAGATGATCCGGAGTGCTGCTGTCAAACTCACAGGTGAGGGCACATCTGCACTCCCTACTCAGTTATGTTGCTCCTTCCCATCCACTTTTGCTTTGACTGGAAGCTACTCTAGCATGAACACAAGTATGACTGGTGTGACCAAAAAAGAAATGCCAGAAAGGAATTCATTTTACCTCTTGGAACATCTTCCCTCAAAGGAACCAACTTGTTCTCTTTTGCAAACATCTTCTGACTTCCCAACACCTCCTCTCCTCCTACTAGACCCTCCTCTCTACTGGGCCCTCATGCTTCTCTGGTTCCAAGTCATCACTCTTTCTTTTGCCTGAGTCTTTGCTCCCAGCCGGCTGCCACTGCCTAAATGGTTTCCTTTGCCTTGTCCCTTAACATAAGCCATGGTAAACCTTTTAAGCTCAGTTGAAGCTGAGAGTTTTAGCAGCAACATGATACAAGTGGAAAGTGTGTGGGTCAAGAGGCCAGCAGACCTTGGCTCTGCTCTGTGATGCTGGACAATTCACTTAAATTCTCTGTGTTGCCTCTTTGTCTGATCTATAAAATAAAAGGAAGGTAAGTGAATCCCTCAGGATCCTTCTATCATGAAATTCTAAAATTTATCATGAAGCCAGTTCCAACTAATCCAGCCCACTGTGAATGGGCCACCTGTAAGACCGAGTTAAAACATAAGGATTCCTTATTGGATCATGTATATGATCCCTCCAGCTACACTGTAAACTTTTTGAAGACAGGGATCATATCTTACACACGTTAGAAACTCTGACAACAACCGGCATGCCCTGCGAGGACACCGCGTGATCTTTCCCAAATGCACATTGGCCGAGGGACCACTTCCACACATGACACTTAACACCCAATAGACATTAGCCCAGCATCATTCTGGGGGCACAAAGGGAGTCATAGAGTTTGTTCATTCACTAGCCAGACCATTTAACTTCTGACCAGGAGCAGAGCCTAACCTGACCAGTTTTTCATGGCCTCTTCCTCTATAATGAAATTAGTACCTGTTTCTCCTGTTGATTTTAGATGCCATTGTTCTCAATCTGACCAACCAATATGCGCAGTTATTAGACAAAGAGCAACTGACCACACGTGAGTACCAACCCTAGTTTCTGCGCAGCCTGTTGTCAGAGAAATATCTGTGAGAAGGAGAAGTTAATTATGCACCAAGTTCCATGTGAGCCCAGAAACTGAAAATCATAGTACCTCATTATTGTCTCTAATGCTCCCTAGATCCTGGGATTTCTCCAGAGTATAAAGCAACCCCCAGCTCCAGCTCTTTGCAGGCATCATTCCCAACAGACCATTATTTTCTGATTGTCTATAAACCTACTGATCACAAGGTCAGGATCTCCTCTTCCCCTATGTCAGTGTTAAAATAGATCCTCAACTTGCAGATCCAAATCCTACCTGTTGGCATGGAATGTAAGCATGGACCCAGGGCTCTGCATAGAGCTGACCCTGAACAATGGAGCCTCACAGGGAGGCAGAGCTTGAGCCTTGGCTTTCCTTGTTCACTGAACTTTGCTATTCTTTCTGTTTCAGGGCTCCAAGCACTTCGGCAAGATCCCTGTATCAGTGTCCAGAGAGCAGCTGAAGCTGCCTTGCAGACGCTCCTGAGGAGGTGTAGAGAGATAAGCATCCTTCTGTAAACCACCAGGAAATAAACTGCTAGGCTTTTTCTACAACTGACGCCTGTCTTCATCCTCACAACCTACAAACTTGCAGCATTTTGAGGATAGAGATGGCGCCTAGCATAGGGACCTTGGAGTAGTGATATATTCCTTACCCTCCATGGTCTCCCTGCCACCTTCTATTAGTAAAAAGTAAACCCCACAAATTCACTTGAGGGATAACCTGTGATTTCAGTAGTGACAGCCACATAGCTGGAATATTATGTCCCAGCAGATATCAAAAAATGACAGAACTGGAAACAATTCTGCTGCCATTAAGAAAAGGACTACTGTTATTGCCACACATAGCCCTGTTCTGTATTATCTCTGCCAGCCTTGAATTACTACCCACATGCTTTACTTTCTAAAAAGCAGTCTTACAATAAACTTGAACCCGTGCGTCCTTTCTCAGGTTGTAATTTCTGTGTCGAGGCTATGCCCGGTACTTTTCTACAAAAGACCCATTCTGGCATTGTATTAAATCTCATGGTTTTCTTTCTGTCGTTATCCCAGAGCATTCCTTCCTTTGAATGGCGTGTGTGTGTGTGTATGTGTGTGCATGTACGTGTGTGTGTGCATGCATGTGTTAATCTTCTTCACAGCATCTGAATCATAACTCCTGACCCTTTTTCACAATGCCTACATGAAAGGTTACATACATGAAATCATGTACATAACAAGAAGTTTCTAACACAGAGGCTGGTACTCATTGGACACGACCAAACCATCACGATCATTCATTAGCAACATTATTCAATTGATGCATCCCTTTCCAAATTCCTGTTACCTATATTCTAATCTCTTCCTCAACCTCTTTGGGGAAGGATCTTTTGTTCCTACCGATCTTCTAGGGGCCCTAGGAATTTTTTAGGTCAGATATTTTAGGCCAGAGTCCACTTATTCATTCATTTAACAAATATTTATTGAGTGCCTAAAATTTACAAGGCATTGTTATAGCTACTAGGGCTACGACTATGAACCAAAAAAATAGAAAACTTCTACCCTCTTGGAACTTATATGCTATGAACTCTGTGTCTAAATTCTAGAAGATGGAGCCAGCCTCCAAGATGGCCCCCAGCGATTCTTGTCTCTGATATTCATATTGTCCCCTCTCACAATGAATAGAGATGACCTGTGCAATCAATACAATATTTCAGAAATTACAAAGTGTGACTTCCCAGGTGAGATCACACATGGTATTGAACTCTCTTGAATCACTTACTCTGGGGGAATCCAGCTGCCAAGTGAGGGGGATACTCAAACAGCCCCAAAAGAGTTCCATGTGGCAAAGAACTGATACCCGCTGCAAACAACCAGAGCTAACGTGCTAGCTATGTTAATGTGCAATCTTGGAAATAGATCCATGAGCCCTCCCCAGGTCTGAAGGTCTTCAGATGATTAAAACCTCAGCTCACACATTGACTGGATTATGAGATAAGATATAGAATGCCCAATTAAATTTGAATTTCAGGTGAACTATGAATATTTTTTAGTAAAGTATGCCCTGATTATTACATGAGACATACTTATACTGAAAAAAATATTTATTGTTTATTTAAAATTAAAATTTAACTGAGCGTCTCGTACTTTTATTTACTAAATCTGGCAACCCTACTACAATCTAATAAGAGTCCTGAGCCAGAATCACTAAGCTGAACTCCTCCTGAATTCCTGAACCACAAAACCATATAGTATATCTCTGTTGTTTTAAGCCACTAAGTTTTGGGGTCATTGACTAAGCTCCAGGGGGTAAACATTACACAAAGAGTCCATGATACCACCAATGTTGTATGCAAATTTCTGTGTATAATTGTGTAAGTGCATTTTCAGGGTAATGGCTTTCATTAAATTCTTAATGAAGTCAGAAGCTGTTCCCAAGCATAACATATATGAAACAGAGCAAGAAAAAGAAAATAAGAGGTATGGGTTTAGTCGACGTCTTTGGGCAGGTTATTTCAAGTCAAAAGACTTTTCAAAAGAGCACCGTCCACTAGAACTTTCTGCAGCGATGGAAACGTTCTGTATCCACACTAATATGGCAGCCACTAGCCACATGTGTCATTGAAATGCAGCTAGTCTATCTGAGGAATTAAATCTTTAATTTTAAGCTTAAGTAGCCATGTGTAGCTAGTAGCCACAGTATTGTACAAGACAGTTTTGAAACGTGGGGCAAAGAGTCAGAATTTGAGCTGGGCCACCTCGGAATTGTAGGATATTCTCAACATGAGTATAAACTCACTGACACAGGCCTTTGTCTGATACTAATTTATATATCTCCGCCACTATTCTCCATCCCGCCTAGCATCCAACAAAGAGCCTTCCTCATCACTGATCGATAGAAATTAGGTAGAACATGGTACTGTAATAGTGTTGCATGATGACAAATGGTAGCTATGCTTACGGTGAGCAAAGCATAACATACAGGCCGACTGAATCGCTATGCTGTACACCTGAAACTAACAGAACATTGTGTGTCAACTGTACTTCAATCTAAACAGAAAAGAAACTAGGTAGAACGGGCACGTGAAACACACGTTGCCACGGAAACTTTCTCTCTCTAAACCCTAATCTTAGGATTCTCTCTTGACAAGAATTCCCAACACATTTTTTCCTCACATCCCAGCAACTCTCCTTACAAGTTGTGTACCTTGGGGGAAAACATCTAACCTCTCTGTACTTCAATTTCCACATCTGTAAAATCAGGGTACTGATATCTACTTCAAGGTGCTATTGTGGGGATGAAGTGTATTAATGTATATGTAAAGCATTTAGAAACCTAGAATAGAATCATTGTTAAGTAAATGTTACCTATACAAAATAAATGTTTTTTATTTTTATTTTTATTTTTTGGAGAGAGAAAGAGAGGGCACAAGTGAGTGAGGGGTGGAGAGAGAGAGAGAGAGAGAGAGAGAGAGAGAGAGAGGAGCAGGGCTTACCGGAAGTGGGGCTCGAGCTCACCCGAAGTGGGACTCAAACTCAGCATGAGGTCATGACTTGAACTGAAGTCAGATGCTTAACGACTGAGCCACCCAGGTGCCCTATACAGTATAAGTATTAACAATATGAATAAATTTATCATTAGAATCACAAATGTTAATGTAAACTCAGCAACTGTCATATACAACTAACTGATTATACCACCTCCGTGGGGCTGTGTTCCTGATCCTGTGAATGCTGCTGACCTCCTTGGGGGGCTGAAAAAGAGGCGACTTCTCCATTCAGAAGATCCCAGCTCAGCAGCTGGCGCTCCTGCTGTACCTGCCTCACAGTCCCTGCAGTTGAGCCACAGTCGGGTTGTGTGGCAGGAAAAACGTAGATCTCTTTGTTCTCCCCAACCATTATTTCTATTAAGCCCTCCCAACGACTACTATTCCCTCTCAGAATTGCCACCAGCCCCCCCGGAGGCCTCTCTTGACAGTCAGTCCTCCAATGGCCCTCTGTGGTTCATCTTTATGGTTCAAATGCAGGCATATCACCCAAGGGAGAAATACTTGTGGAGCGGTCTCAGGGAAATAGAGTTACAGAGGAAAAGCATGTTCAAGTACTATTGAAGAAATCAACAGATTCCTCACTCCTGTTGCTTGCCTTACTATTATTTGTACATGTAATCATTTCTCAACTCATGTTTACTTTACGATAGAGTGCTTCAGGGACTAGAACAGCTTTAAAGGGCTCAGGATCACTGTTTTGCAATTCTGTACCCTGCCCTTTGACCCCATAGTGAGAGCCAGGGCTCTGCTGGTAAATCAGGGACATTTAGCTTGGCTGACCCGGCTAAAACAGTTTTACCAGAAAAGAGGAGAACAAAGATCACAGATGGGAAGAAAGAAATAGGCTTCCAGGGAAAGAAGCCAGGAGGATTGCTTAATTGGAATTGTCCCTGCACAGCCCTAGTTTTAAAGCATAAAATACAAGACCAGGAACTTTTTCTGGAACCCTCAAGACACTCTGAGATTGTAACAAAGATTTTCTAATAGTGTTTTATTACTACTAGATTTAGTCCCCAATCCCACCATTATCCTTCAGATTACCTAAGTGTGTGACTAGAGAATGCACAGTCAGCTGGATATAGTGGTAACCTGTGAGCTAATCACGAGCTTTCTTCCAGGCCCCTGACAGAGAACAACTTTCTGATAAGCAATTTTGTATGGCTGCACTCTGGGAATAATCACTTGTTGAATTTCTCTTTCTTACTCATTTTTTACAGGTATCCCTAAAACTGGGACAATAGAAAACATGGATAGAGTCAAGAACAATATGAGAGAAAGACAATGGGATTCATTGTGTGTGTGTGTGTGTGTGTGTGTGTGTGTATGTGTGTGTGTGTGTGTGTGTGTGTAAACTTGCCAAGTCATGACATGAGAAATGGCATTTGCTTCTTCCTTTTACTTTAAGTAAAAGTCAAACTTTATTTTCTCAACAAAACGTCCTTACTTATTTGTATTTCTTCTGGACAAACTGTCCTGGATTTTATTTATTGAATTATGTGGTTATCCTGAAAGCAAGATAAATTTGGAGAACACAATTTTATAAATACATGTGACTCATAGCTTCTTTTTCAATTTGGGAGCCACCAAAAAACATAAGATAAGAAATCCTTCTACATTACCTATCACTTCCTCCAAATAGTCTCAGAGGTAAATCCAGAGGATTAAATTGACCAATGCCCTAACACCTTCCTAAATGCACAGTGGTCAAAAAGAAGCTCTACCTTGGAGCTGGAGAGCCTGGAAAATTGCTTATTATTAGCCTGAAGGATAGGTTAATGAGGACTTGTTTTTCAGAGAGTAGAGGGGCAGTAGGAATTTATCTTTACCCTGATCCCAGTGGAATCATAAGAAAATCATTAATTACCTCACATCCAACGCTCAGAGGTTCTGCACAGGCCTGTGGATGAGGGTAGACAGGCCTATGGCAGGACTTATGGCCTAGCCAGTTTCCAGTAATGTTTTATTCTGTAAAAGAATAAAACCCTATAGGACTATAACAGAAATATTTTATTAAGAAATAAAGATGGCTAAATAGCAGAGGGCCAAATGTTGAATGACAAATCAAGTTATACTGTATCTGGAAGATAGTGGGTAGCCAAAAGAAGTTCTTGATCAAGGTAGTAAAATGATAAAAGCTGTACTTTGGCATGTGATTAACAGAGTAGATAAACTGGTAAATCAGATAGTAGTGATAGGCTTTTGGACTAAGGAAATATTATGAGAATAAATGACAAGACCAATTACTAGTAAGAAGATTGAATTAGTCATCAAAAGCCTGCCAACAAACAAAAGTCCAGGACAAGACAGCTTCACTGGTGAATTATACACAACATTTAAAGAAGAATTAATACCAATCCTTTCAAACTCTTCCAAAAAACAGAGAAAAGAAGGGAACACTTCCAAAATCATTTTATGAAGGCAGAATTACCCTGATACCAAATCCAGAAAGGAAGCCCCAAGAAAAGAAAATTACAGACCAATTTTCCTGATAAACATAGATGTGAAAATCTTCAACAAAGCATTACCAAACCAAATTCAACAGCACATTTAAAGGACCATATACCATGATCAAGTGGAATTTAGGTTGTAATTTAGTTCACCGAGATCTCAATCACCTTTCTCTTCTATATCACACCAACTCATTGTGTTGATGACATTACACTGATTGGACCAAATAAGAAAGAAATAGCAGCTAGTCCAAACCTATTGGTAAGACATTTGCATATCAGAGGGTGGGAAAGAAATCTGAATAAATTCAAGGACCTCAGTGAAATTTTTAGGAGGCCAGTGCTAGAGCGTGTCGACATGTCCCATCTAAGGTGAAGGATAACTTGTTGCATCTGGCCCCTCCTACAACCATGAAAGGCACAACGCCTACTGGACCTCTTTAGATTTTGGAGGCAACATGTTCCTCAATTGGGGATGTTACTCTAGTACATTTACTGACTGACCCAAAAGCTGCCAGGGCTGAGTGGATCCTAGAACAAGAAAAGATTCTGCAACAGGCCTGGGCTGCTGTGCTACTTGAGCCATATGATCCAGCACATCCAGTGGTGCTTGAAGACTAGCTGCTCTTTCTCTCTTATCTGGTCCAATCAGTGTAATGTCATCAATGCCTCTCTGGGATAGCCCTGAAGGACAGTGGTGAAGGGAAATCCTCCCAGAGGGCAGAACTTTGGGCAATGCGCTCAGCTGTTCACTTTGCCTAGAAGCAGAAATGGCCAGATGTGTGATTATATACTGATTCATGGGCTATGTCCAATTATTTGGCTAGAGTCACCTGCCATCTGGCCACTTTGGACTCCTTATGCCTCTGAGTCAACAGGAAGAGAAGAAATAACTGTGCTGGATGGGGTGATTAATCCGGATTGCCAAAGGAAAATTGGACTACCACTCCACAATGAAGGTAAAGAAGAATATGTCTGGAATACAGGAGCTCCCTTAGGGCATCTCATAGTATTACTATGCCCTGTGATTAAGGTCAATGAAAAACTACAACAACCCAATCCAGGAAGGACTATTAATGGTCCATACCATTTAGCAATAAAGATATGGGTCACTCCATCAGGTAAAAAAAAAAAACAACCACAACTAGCTGAGGTGCTTGCTGAAGGTGAACGGAGTACAGATTGGGTAGCAGAAGAAAGTTATAAATGCCAGGTAGGACCACATGACCAGTTACAGAAATGAGGACTGTGACTGTCATGAGTATTTCCTCCTTATTCTGTTACAAGTGTGTGTTGTGTATTTGCAAATATCATTATTTTCTTTGCTATCTCTATATCACACAACATAAAATTATTTACTTTATATCATAGTATTTAAGTATTATTAATTTTACATCACAGTACTTAAGTTATAGAATATCAGGAAGGAGAGTCAACATCACTCGATTTCTTTGCCTCCTCTCTGAGGAAGGAGTTACTATGTTTTCAGTTATATTACGTTAGGTAGAATTATGACCTTGTTATTATCCTTCTTTGGAAACTAAGTACATTTTGGAGATGCGTATAGGTGCCACGTTTACCAGGAGTGGACCTGTGAGTTAATTTTATGTGTCAACTTGACTGGGCCACAGGATGCCCAGGTATCTAGTTAAACATTTGTTCTGGGTGTGTCTGTGAGGGTGATTCAAGAAGACACTGGCATTTGAATCGGTGAGTTGAGTAAAGCAGACGGCCCTCCCCAGTGTGGGTGGGCACTGTCTGACTGCTTGAGCTGAGACATTGGTCTTCTCTTGCCCTTGAATGGGACTTACATCATTGGTGCTCCTGGCTCTCAGGGCTTCAGACTCAGACTGCAATTTATACCAGGGTTTTCTGGATCTATAGCTTGTAGATGGTAGATTGCAGAACTACTTGAGCTCCACAATCACATAAGACAACTCCTCATAATAAATATATAATAAGCATATTTTATAGATAGATGATAGATAGATAGAGTCTGTTTCTCTGGAGAGCCCTGATATACTCTACTTATATATATATCACTTATATATGTTACTTCTATACTAGTCAAAGGAAAACTCTTATAGCTATATTAATCCAAAGTAGACTTCAAAACAAAGGATACATCAGAGATAAGGAGACACTTCATGGCAATAAATGGCTCAATTCATCAAGAGGACATAATGATTCTAAAAGTTTATGTGCCTAATAACAGAGCTTCAAAATACATAAAGCAAATGAATAAATCCACACTTACAGTTGGAGATGTCAACACTCTCAATAACTGATAGAACAAGCAGAAAATCACATTTAATGAATTCTGTGCACCATATCCGTAGTACTTCAGAGGGCCCCTTATTATCATACCAAACTATTTAATCCAGTAGGGCTGTAATCATCCACTTAGTTGGCTTGTCCAGTTTTACATCATGCCTGACCTCAGGAGTTTCTCTTAATACTTAGCATCTGTGCAGAGAAGAGTTTCCAGACTTAGAGTTCTATTGGAGCCATTTATTAAATACTGTCATAATACACTCATGGATTGTATAATAGTCTAATAACACATCAATGCTGAGCCTTTTGTGTTAATCACTTTGTCTGGAGGATGCCTGGGAAACTACCTTTGATGAGAAAATTCCATTTCACAATTATAGAAAATTCCTTGACCCTTCTGTGTTCCCAGCCGACTTGATCAGCTGATTATTACATAATGGACACTCATTCTGCAGCACATACACTTTATGCCTCAAGTCAATGCATCTCTGTCTTAAACATCACTGATGTGTTGTGTACCTAAAACCCCACCCTTGGAATTCAGTGCAAGTCTCCTCTCCTAAGGACGTGCGCAAATGGCAGCAATAACAGGACAGTTCTTTATGTTTGTCCTTTCACAGGAAATTGTCCTCAGCCTGTAAATCAAAAATAACATTTTATTGTCTTTCTTCTCCTACGCATCTAGTCACCATCAGCCCGTTTCTTCTCAAACAACGACAGTCTTTCTATACAGTCTTGTTAACCCTTGGCTTGGAAAAGCAAATTTCCTTACATGATTGATGTTTTGAGTGTAAATCTGGAGCTTTGCCTGACAGGGATAAATAAAAAGACAAATTGTAAGTGCTTTGGTTGTCACAGCAGGGATTCCTATCATGCCATCAGCTTTCCTGTCCCCGAATGTGTGAGCTGCCTGAAAGACCAAGGTAATTGAAAGGCATGCATATACCTCTGGTTTCTCCGATATTAACGGAAATTGCCTCCTACTGTGGTTGCTTTCTGGCTCGGTGTTCTGAAAAAGAAACAGGTCATTCCATTTCTAGCACAAGTGTTGAATACACTTTAGGCCATCCAGAAGGAAAAATCTCAGTGGACTGGTAGGTAGCAAGGCAAATGTGGCTGCTCATTTCTGCTAATCCTGTACTAAAAATGATTCTCTCTCTCTCTCTTTCTTTTCTCTTGTCTTGTCCCTTCCCACCCCTCTCCTACCTCAGAAAAATAACAGGTACACTTGAACACCTACTTCATTTTGTACCCAAAGTACATAGCATTTTAGTTGATCTTCAAGTTTATGATGACCACTTCCACTAGCTATTAGAAATAATCTAAATGCCAGGGCACCTGGGTGGCTCAGTTAACTAAGCATCTGATTTCGGCTCAGGTCATGATCTTGTGGTTCATGATTTCCGGCCCTGTGTCGGACTCTCTCCTGTCATCACCAAGCCAGCTTCGGATCCACTGTCCCCTCCTCTCTCTCTGCCCCACTCCCCTCATATTCTCTCTCTCTCTCTATCTCTCTCCCCCTCCCTCCCTCTCTCTCTCTCCCTCAAAAATGAACATTTTATTTATTTATTTATTTAAAAACAATTTTTTTAATGTTTATTTATTTTTGAGACAGAGAGAGACAGAGCATGAATGGGGGAGGGTCAGAGAGAGGGAGACACAGAATCTGAAACAGGCCCCAGGCTCTGAGCTGTCAGCACAGAGCCTGACGTGGGACTTGAACTCATGAACCGCGAGATCATGACCTGAGCTGAAGTCAGCCGCTTAACCGACTGAGCCACCCAGGCGCCCCAAAAATGAACATTTTTTTACAAAATGAAATAACCCAAATGCTTGTGGTGGGTTAGTGAGTGTGTGGGAGTAAGAAATTTTGGTATCCACAGAGAGAAAATATAGAACAGATGATAAGCTATGGGGTTCAAAAGTATTCCTTAATACACATATTTATCTTAACCCAAAGGTAAAGGCACATAACAACCTGTTTTAGGGAATGCTGGGTACACCATCTGCCCAGCACCTGCAGCTCAAAGTGACTACTTCACAACAGAATGGGATCACAATTCTCACATGAAGCTGAGATTAGTCATGACCTTCCCAGCTGAAGGGGAGCCCTCGATCCAATTAACCAGTTAGCTGGCCAGTTGCCAGGTAACTCAGAGGTCCGGGGTACATTTGTCAGATACTTCTGCTTGCCACCCCACACTCCCAGTACCCCGCACCTGAGTATAAGAACCTTCCTCTGTTTCAGGAGATTACAAGTGTCCCAGATTGTTGGTGGAAGGGAGGGAGGTTATATGCAGAGCAGTCTGGACGAGGTTCACTAAATCTCAGGGCATTGATAGGCAGCACTACCATTTGGTCGGTTATTAGGAAATGTCACAAGAAGACACTCTCCAATGTGATCAGATCTTCCAATGCAGCTTCTCTGCCTGGGTGACTTGCTGTGTCCACTTAAATTGTGAGTGATGACGTGGAGGATGAGGCTTAGCTCCCATGTACCTCGCTGAGGCTAGGGATGCATAATGCACCTGCCAATTCCCTCCTCTTCTTCTGTCCCCCTCCAGAGGCTTTAATGCCAGCACTTTCTGCCTTCTCCTCCAAGGCTATAGCCCTCTCTAACCCAGATGACCCTCACCTGGTCCAAGGCAGCGGGAAGGGCAAACGGGAGGAATTCTCACACTCCCTCTCTTCTCTTTGCAGTCAATTTTCATGGCATAAACAGTCCTCCTATCTTTCCCCCGAGCCTTCTATTTAGATGTTCAAGAGCTTATTTTCAAGTTTCAAAACGCTTTAAAAGACTTAATGTTGAAAGTTACTTTCTCCTTGCAGATTCACGGCAATGATCCTAATTCTCTTATACGCAATCATGAACATCTCTAACTAGAAGAAAGGTTGAATGTAAGAATGTTCAGAAAAGAAAGAAAGTACAAAATTTAATACTTCAAGATGGCATCTCTCTACCTCATTCCTGCTCCCTCCTTCTCCACCAACTATTCACTAACTCCTTACTTCTCCTTCACTAAGTCGGTGAAACTTCTTTCTCAAACCTTAGTTGTCAAATCTGCTAATTTCTTTGCTTCAGACCTCATTTGACCTCTCCTATAGCATTCGATAATGTTTACCATATCCTCTGTATCAGTTAGGAAGGGAGGGTGGTAGAGCACAAGTAGTAGAAATTTAACCCTATACTAGCTTAAGACAAAAGGAGAAGTTATTGAAAGGATACTGATCTCTTCCTCCCAAATAAATTACTTGTTCAACTTGGTTTTTGGATCTGCATCTGGGCCTGCAACTTCAAATCTGTCCCCCTACCCAGGGTAGAAATTAACTCCCTTATAACCTCTAACAAATGCAGTTGGCCTCAATTAAGCATTTCTGAACATTATTGTTTTCAATCTGTTTAAACCTGCCTCCTTATAACTTCCATATATTCTATCTGACTCTTCACTCAAGGGACAATGTGGTATATAAAGCTAGACCTGGATCCCACGTGGATTTCAAGTAGGAACACATTGAGACAGCCATTGTGGAAAACAGTATGGAGGTTCCTCAAAAAGTTATAAATAAAACTACCATGGGATCTAGTAATTCCACTTCCGAGCAAATATCCAGAGGAATTGAAATCAGGATCCCAAAGAGGTAGCTGCACTCCCATGTTCATTGCAGCATTATTCCCAACAGCCAAGATACAGAAACAACCTAAGTGTTCATCCAGGGATGAATGAATAATGAAAATGTGGTACATTTTCCATACACACAATGGAATATTATTCAGCCTTTCAAAAGGAAGGAAATCCTGCCATTTACAACAATGTGGGTGGGCCTTGTGGACACTACGCTAAATGAAATAAACCAAACAAACAAAGAAATACTAGATGATCTCACGTATAGCTATGATCTAAAATATTCAAGGGACGCCTGGGTAGCTCAGTTGGTTGAGTGTCTGACTCTCGATTTTGGCTCAGACCATGATCCCAAGGTCATGGGATTGAGCCCCACGTAGGGCTCTGGACTGAGTATGGAGACTGTTTAGGATTCTCTCTCTCTCTCTCTCTCTCTCTCTCCTCTCCCCCCTCCTCTCTCTCAAATAAATAAATAATAAAATAAAAGTCAAATTCATAAAGCAGAGTGTAGAATGGTGGCTGCCAGGGGCTGAGGAGAAGGGCATTCGGGGATGTGATGCTTAAAGAGTGCCAAGGTTTAGTTATGCAAGATGAATAAGTTCTGGAGATCCACTACGCAGCATTGCTGTAGCTACGTGCTATAGTGCCTATAGCTAACAATCCTTTCACATATACTTAAGATTTTCTAAGAAGAAAGATCTTAGGTGACATTTTTAATAAAAATAAGTGAGAAATAAGAATAAATAAGAAATAAGAAAGATAATAAGAGAGGTGGGAGAAAACTTTGGGAGGTGATGGATAGGTTTATGGTCTTGATTGGTATATACTTATCCCCAGACGCATCCAGTTGTACATACTAAATCAGTACAGCTTTTTACATGTCAATCATACCTCAATAAAGTAGTTTAAAGAATAAAAATATATTTAAAAAGAACACATTAGCCATTCTTCATGAGAAGATTCTTTAAAATTAAACATGATACAAATCAAAAAATTCCAAAGGATAGTATCTTTAATGAGATTTTAATCACTGTCATTTTAACTAAGGTTTTGCTGAAATGTCTTTATCAGTATCAGAAAAGTACACAGATATTATTTGTATATAAAAGCATATTTTAAATTCCATTTAAGCCCACTCATGTCATCTCCCACAGCTACTTTTTTGTTTTGATGAAAGATGAATAAGGAATAAATAGAAGGCCAATGTCTCACGCTGATGTACCTGTATGGCCCCCTGAAAAATCCAAGCATGTATTCACATTAGAGAAAACTATTCTGTCAAATATATGATCAATCAACAGCCCAGGCATGAACCGATGTTTCCTACAGAAGAAAAGGGGAGAAAGTGGGCAAATTACAGTCCTTGTGTTTGACACACACTAAAGAAAAGCCCCAAAGAGAAGACGGGATTGTGTTTGTTGTTCGACAAGAAGGCAGAAGGTACCACAATAAACTTGGTTCTGAAATTTCAGCGGTTCTATTTCCCAGTATGATTTAAGGATCCTTACACGTGGTACTGGAGTCCACCGGGCCAGGCGAGAGATTACTCCTTGGGATGGATATTTGTATCTGTCTTTTTCCATTTAAGGTCCCGTTTGCATTCAGTTTCACTGAGGGAAGCCAACCTCTCTAATCTTACCGTTTTCCTAATCCTTTTGTACAGTGTTTCCGGCCCATGGGTGGAGTCCATCATACTTAAAAGAATCATAGGGCTGAAGGGAGTATTCCAGGTTCTCCGGTCTAATCCTCTCATTTTCAGATTAAAAAGTCAAGGTCCAGGCGTGTCAGCAATTTGTCCAGGAACACACAGCTCATGCAAAGGTTCATGCGTGCTGTTCATCCTGACTGGCATTTTAAATAGGAAGAACAGGAGCATCTCGGTTCGGGTTTGGCAGAACGCAGGTCGGTGCTTCTACTGGTGGCTGGCAGTTGGGAGAAGTGACCGTATGCACGTTTTACCTCAGCCACGGCAGCTGCGGGATTCGGAACCAGCCAAGGGCCACGGGAGCCTACGGGGTCCCCGCTCCGCAGGGCCGCGTGCTGGTGACCGTGACGCCCTGCCCTCGGCACCTGAGCGCGCCGGCCGCACACTCGGTCATCGTCTGCTCCACACCGTTCACTTCCACGCAGACGCTAAGGCCGCCTTCCTCGCACTCCGATGTTTCTCTGCAGACACATTTGCTGCTCTGGGCTGGAAAGAAGAGCAGCAGAGGCTTAATGGCACATGGAGGAGGTGGGAGAGTGAAGTCACATTACCTCCAAAGTCCCGATGCCTTGCGGAGATCTCTCCAAGCTCCTGCCTGGAGGCATCAACTGACCGCCCTGGGAGAGGGGGAGGGCCAGGGAAGTCCAGCATTGCGCTCCACTCAGCATGAGGAGGGTTCTAGGCTGGCGCCAGGCCGCCGGGGGAAGGGGAGGGGGGTGCATGGGCCAGCCTTCTCCAAATCAGGGGCACTCCCTCTCTCTCTCCCTCCTCTGGGCTGCTGGCTAGGGGAGCCAGAAGCTCAGTAAGCCCTCAACCCCTGACCAGATAAGGAGACCTCAACAAAGACCAAGTTGACTCAAGGCTCAAACAGACAAAGAAAATAATTCAACTTACTTTAAGAGAGAGGGCGTAAAACACAGAAGACCACATATGGGGTGCCAGGACAGTGCGGGGGGGGGGGGGGGGGCGGAGAACAAGTCTGGGGTGCCTGGGTGGGATTAAGTGCCAACTTCGGCTCAGGTCATGATTTCACAGTTCCTGAGTACAAGCCCTGCATTGGGCTCTGTGCTGCCAGCTCAGAGCCTGGAACCTGCTTCAGATTCTGTGTCTCCCTCTCTCTCTGCCCCTCCCCTGCTCACAGTCTGTCTCTCTCTCAAAAATAAACATTAAAGAAAATTTAAAAAAAAAAAAAAAAAAGCCAGAAATGAGTTGGGGGAGAATTCACAGTGTGCGCTTAGGTGTCAGGCTGGAATGCACCAGCCAGGTGTCTCCAAAAGGAGTGACAAGCTCACTGGTGACCGGCGATCCTAACCCAACCCAATGGTTTAGAGTTCAGTATGTCATCGCCTGGGTGGCCAACAGTCCAGGAGTGAGAGCGCAGGGGCCCGGCTGGCACAGGCCATGAGGAGGACCTGAGTTGCTGGCAGAGATCTCACAGATCACATAGTCCGGCTCCCAATTTACAGATGGGGAAACTGAGGCAGTGACTTGGCTGCAGCCAGCCAGGCTTTCCCCCTTGATAATATACCTGAAACTGTGGGAGGTAGGCCATGCCAGGGGTGCTGTTCAAGATCACGGTAAGTGCTATATGGACACAGTTGACTGGCCAATCTTGAGCCACAACTTGAAAGAGTAACTCCTTTTTTTATTCTCTCCAAATTCTTTTTATTACTTTTAGAAGAAAGTGTCACCTTGGCACTGACATGCTTTTAACACCCCCTAACACTTGCTGAACTCCCTTTATCCCAAAGAAGCAGCATCCCTCAAGCTGCCGGCAGCATCTGGCTAGAATCTACAACCTTATTTTGTTTCATTACATGTATTTTTGTGGTCATCTAATATTTATGGCAAGTGATGCTTCTTTTTAAGAAATGATAAAATTTCCTTTTTTAAAAAAGTTATTTTTATGTGAGTCCATTTTTTAAAATGTTTTTAATGTTTACTTATTTTTGAGAGGGGTGGGGAGGGGCAGAGAGAGAGGGAGACACAGAATCTGAAGCAGGATCCAGGTTCTGAGCTGTCTGCAGAGAGCCCGATGTGGGGCTCGAACTCACAAACTGTGAGATCATGACCTGAGCTGAAGTCAGACTCTTAACTGACTAAGCCACCCAGGCACCCCTGTGAGTCTATTTTTTTAATGAGTTCATTATATGGATAATAGGAGGACAGAGCAAAAATCATGAAGGTGGAATGAGAATCACCAGTGTTTGGGAGGACATTCAAACCATCAAGAATGTCTCCTTGTCGGGGCGCCTGGGTGGCGCAGTCGGTTAAGCGTCCGACTTCAGCCAGGTCACGATCTCACGGTCCGTGAGTTCGAGCCCCGCGTCAGGCTCTGGGCTGATGGCTCAGAGCCTGGAGCCTGTTTCCGATTCTGTGTCTCCCTCTCTCTCTGTCCCTCCCCCGTTCATGCTCTGTCTCTCTCTGTCCCAAAAAATAAAATAAACGTTGAAAAAAAAAAAAAATTTAAAAAAAAAAAAAAAAAAAAAAAAAGAATGTCTCCTTGTCTTCTTAGATACTTGACCTACCCCATTCCCCAAGGAGGACTGTGGATAAGGACAGTTCACTCTCAAACCAGCCTAAGACTTTCATGTCCTCAGGGATCTGCTGCTAAACTAGAAACTACCGTTTAAAAGGCCTCAGTACTGGGGCACCTGGGTGGCTCAGTCGATTGAGCCTCCGACTTCAGCTCAGGTCATGATCTCACAGCTCGTTGAGTTCGAGTCCCGCATTGGGCTCTGTGCTGACAGCTCAGAGCCTGGAGCCTGCTTTGGATTCTTTGTCTCCCTCTCTCTCTGCCCCTAACCCGCTCACAGTCTGTCTCTGTCTCTCTCAAAAATAAATAAACATTTAAAAATAAAATAAAATAAAAGACCTCAGTACTACTACCTTAGCACTGTTATAGTTACAAATACACAATGCCCCTTACCATCACATTTTCCCCAGAGCGGACAGGCACCACAGGCTTTCTGGGCTGGGACAGGCAGAGTGCAGCTCTCCCTATCAGCAAGAGTGTAATTTCTACCCTGACAGTGGAGAACGTGCAGCTTGCAAACCGTCAGAGGCAGTATCCTTTTGCTTCTCTCATCTCGCGCACATACATCCAAGGAGGATCTGAAACAAATTTTTTAAATTACATTATTTAGAAGACTTTCCTTCTTACAAGTGGAGGATGTGAAGTGAAAGGCGAGGCTGGGAGCTCAGTGCCTCAGATGTCACCACCCACAGGAAAAAGATGGAGCAAACACTCAAATCTCCTTCATTGCTGGGGCTCACCCTCCTCAGATCTTCAAGATGAACAAATTTTACTCTGTATTTGTTCCCAATTTTTACAAGCTGAGGTATCTAGTGTTGATCTTGTTTCATCTAGAGCAGATCAGATACAGCAACTTAGAAGAGAAGGCAAGGTCTGCTGGGGACACGGGTGGGTTGACAAGCAGGAAGGAGACAGAAAATCAGCAAAGATCACACATTCAGAGATGGCAGTCGTGTGGGACCATTGAAGGCAGGAGAAGTTAGCTCGTCCCAGTCCGGTAGCCTGGAGAGTTCCTGTCCATAACACGGCATTGTGCAACACTTCATGACCGATGCCTCAAGGGAAGATGAAACTGTATTTTTCAATAGGATTTTTTAAAGTATCTGTGTTTACAAAATCGTTTAGAAATAGTTCTAGAAAAATTATTACTTTTTTCCTTAAGCATTGGTACTCAAATGGTGAGATTCAGCTTTGTAGAAATGTCACTAATAAAAACAAGGACATTTCCGAATGTTGATGGATAAGGAAAGCATTACTGTAGTGAAACCTTAGACAACAAAGTATTTTTGTATAGTAGACGGAGTCTATATTTATTTTTGTGTATGTTTAGCTCTAATACTTTCTTCAATGGCCAAGAGCTAAATTTACTTGGAGTTGTTTACATCACAAAAACAAATCCTTATATCTTTCTTTTATCTGTTTATTTAAACCTTAAATCGAACTACTCAGAACAGCTTGAAGGGCAGAGACCTTGTAAAGCCACCTTGTTATCAGTATCTGATAGAAAGCTCACACCAAGTCTCTAAACAGCAGGCTGCAGATAAACTAAATGAATCAGAAAAGTTGGAAAGAGGATGAAAGTGAATCAAAGTCAACAATGATTAATAAAAAATAAC
This sequence comes from Neofelis nebulosa, assembly GCF_028018385.1. NCBI lineage: Eukaryota > Metazoa > Chordata > Mammalia > Carnivora > Felidae > Neofelis > Neofelis nebulosa. Next base: position 33,387,871 of record NC_080782.1, on the reverse strand, counting down.
ACCACAGTCAGAATATTCTGGCCTGACCACCACTGCCATTTACACTATTTAGCTATATTTTTTTCTCACAAGAAGTTACATCTTATAAGATGCCACCAGAATCACCATTACTCCCTGTGAGTGGTCAAGGATTTGGATATGTGTTTTGCCGACAATAATAATTGAAAGCCAAGTATAGTTGATCTGTGAGCAACATTGGTTTTAACTGCATGCGTGGGTCCACTTATACATAGATTTTTTTTTTAATGTTTATTTATTTATGTAGAGAGTGCACACGCACTTGAGCAAGGGAGGAGCAGGGAGAGAGGGAGAGAGAGAATCCCCAGCAGGCTCTCGAAGTAGAACTCAATCCCATGAACTGCGAGATCATGACCTGAGCTGAAACCAAGAATTGAACGCTTAACCTACTGAGCCGCCCAGGTGCCCCTGGGTTTTTTGGATGTAGTATAGTACTATAAATGTATTTTCTCTTCCTTATGATTTTCTTAATAGCATTTTCTTCTCTCTAGTTACTTTATTATAATAATACGGTAAATAATACATATAACATAGAAAATATTTATGTTATTGGTAACATATGTTATTGGTAACAGTCAACAGTAGGCTCTCAGTAGTTAAGTTTTGGAGAAGTCAAAAGTTATATGTGGATTTTTGACTATGTGAGGGGATTAGCACCCCTAACCCCCCATGTTGTTCAAGGGCCAACTGTAACTGGTCAGTAAATTTGTGTTTTGATTCTTAGCCTTAAAGATGACCAATAAACGCCTTAGCCTAGATATCTCCCATTTGTGTCTCCAGATTGGTTCTCCACTCTTCCCCCCCGCTGCCAGGAAGGCTGAAACTATGAGCTATATCCATAGACTTCCTTGTCCTCTAGCTTCAGGTGAATTTGAGCAATGGCAGGAGATTTAAGGGATGTTTACTGCCCTGGCTCACTCCAGGGCAGTCTCTGAGGTCCCTAAAATGAGGGACTCCACTCTTCCTTGGCTGCCATCTGTTCAGAATCTTCCTCTGTCTCCAGCTTTGCATAAAAGTTCTTTCTGTGGAGCACCTCTTCCTGTGAGCCTCTGACTCTTGATCTCAGCTCAGGTCATGGTCTCGCTGTTCCATGGGTTTGAGCCCCACAGTGGGCTCTGCAGTATCAGTGCTTGGGATTCTCTCTCTCTCTCTCTCTCTCTCTCTCTCTCTCTCTCTGCCCCTCCCTTGCTCACACAGCCTGCCTCTCTCTCTCTCTCTCTCTCTCAAAATAAATAAATAAATAAATAAATAAATAAATAAATAAATAAATAAAACTTAAAAAAAAAAAAGCTCCTCTTGTCACTCTGCAGGCCTGGGCATGGATTTGTACCCTGGTTGTTTGCAGTCTGGGAGTACTGCCTTGTGGCATGCAGTTTCTTTCACTCTGCCCACACTTCTGTAAACAGTCCCCCTAGGAAACCTCCTCTTGTCTTAATGCAATCATACAATCTGTCCAACTAGGACCATAACATAGACATCTAGTACCTACTTCAGATATCCACCCACAGTGGAGTGATTTCAAGTTGGGTGGAATTCTCGTAATGCACATCTAGAGCCACGGACATTTCAGAAACCAGTATCTCTAGTGGTACTGCATTAAGAGTGTATCTTTGGACAGCTGGGTGGCTCAGTCGGTTAAGCATGGACTCTTGGTTTCAGCTCAGGTCACGATCTCACGGTTTCATGAGTTCCAGCCCCGCATTGGGCTCTGTGCTGACAGCACGGAGCCTGCTTGGGATTCTCTCTCTGCCTCTCTCTCTGCCCCTCCCCTGCTCGTGCTGTCTCTGTCTCTCTCAAAATAAAGAAATAAACTTTTTTTTTAAAAGTGTATCTTTCAAGGGAATTTCAGTCCTAATCTTTGTAAGCTCTAAATCCTCAAGTTTTCACGTTGCCCCATTTTATATAGAAACCTAGCAGTGCCCAAGTCCTTCAGCCTTTCTCTAGACAGAGTACAACACTGCTCAACACCACTGGTGTCAGCCCCAGAGACCCAGGCAAATAACAGACAGCAGATGGGCCACCAGATTAAAATGCAAGCAAAAATCTTTAACCCTTGGTAAGCAACACCCTGGATCAAACAGAGACACTAGCATCTACCAAAACATTTTTTATCTTGAATAAAGCAAACCAGAGAGAGGTGAGCAAAGACAGAGCTTACCCACATTCATAAGGCATTTTACAAACACATCTTGAATTCTTCAGTTTCTCCCAGGGCTGACATTCAGGCACTGCCAGGGTTAAAGTGGTTTCTAAAAAAAAAAAAAAAAAAAAAAAGGATAAGGGAGATGCAATCATTAGAAGAGGTTCTTTGTGGTAAACAAACTATTATTTTAATCGTTGAACCAGGTTCTGTAATATTCTCAACTGCTACAAATTTGTACAGTAAAAAAAAAAAAAAAAAAAAAAAAAAAGCTGTAAAGCATTTTACAAACAACAGTGTTCCTAGGAGAAGCCTACAAATAATTTCAATGGTACCATATCTTGAGCATTTACTACTGTGGGAACAGTGGCTGTTGTGATATTTAATCCCCCTTAACAAATGCCCACTTCAGAGTTAAAGAAATTAAGGGTCAGATGGGGTGCCTGGATGGCTCAGTCGGTTGGGCGTCCGACTTCAGCTCAGGTCACGATCTCGTGGTCCGTGAGTTCGAGCCCCGTGTCGGGCTCTGGGCTGATGGCTCAGAGCCTGGAGCCTGCTTCCGATTCTGTGTCTCCCTCTCTCTCTGCCCTTCCCCCGTTCATGCTCTGTCTCTCTCTCTGTCTCAAAAATAAATAAACGTAAAAAAAAAAAAATTTTTTTTTAAATAAAAAGAAATTAAGGGTCAGAAACGTTAAGAAACTTGTGCTAGTTCACACATTTAACAAATTGGTCAAGCCAGGATTTAAGTCCATGTTTGTCTGAATTCAAGGCCAGTGGAGCAGGCTCCCTTTCATCAAGCAGTCGGTGCTTATAAACTGTTTGTTGTTTGGACTGCATGTTGCCCCCTCTATCTATAGTGGGGCAGAAAGCGCCGTAATGTGATCTCCACATGGAGAACTCCCTTGTACCCCAAGATCTGTTAACAACCTCTCACATGTAAGTGTCTAATTGGTCTCCTTTCAATGGTGAGTAAATATCTAGAGGTACTTACATTAATTAAACCTTTTCCATTGCTTTGTGTTTTCTACAAATGGATCAAAAGTCAACCATCATTCCGACTTTGACAGGAAAACACCTTAGGCCAGCTTACAAGAGCTTAATTTAACTGTCGTCTCCTCAGCTATACCTGATTACAAGGTGACTAACCTAAAACATCCTGTTATTCCCACCTCCTTCCTGCTTCATGACAATGGAATTCAATGATATATATACTTTCCCATCATAAAACTAATGCTCTCTTGGATATATTTATAAAGGCAGTTTATCTGAAAAGCATATTTTTATGGATGCACAAACTATGCAATACTTCCTCACTTTGGAAAACCTAAGAGCTTTAGATAAGACAGTAAAATCTCGGGGACAATTCGTAACTTGGAAAAATGGTAACAATGTGAACTGTAGCCTGCCAGGTTCAGCAATGTGTATAATAAGTACTCATTCTTTAAATACTCCCCTTTAGAATAGTAGTATCCTAAATGCAGTGTAGTATCCTGAATTGGATCCTAGACCATTAAAACAACATCAGTGAAGGGGTGCCTCAGTGGCTCAGTTGGTTAAGCATCCGACTCTTGGTTTTATCTCAGGTCATGATCTCACAGTTTGTGGGTTCAAGTCCCACATTGGGCTGTGTGGGGACAGCACTGAGTCTGCTTGGGATTCTCTGTCTCTCCTTCTTTCTCTCTCTGCCCCTCCCTCACTTGTGCTTTCTCTCTCTCTCAAAATAAATAAACATTAAAAAAAAAGACATTCGTGGAAAAACTGGTGATATATAAATAAAGTCTGTAGTTTAGTCAATAGTATCGCACTAATATTAATGTCTTAGTCAACTCACTAAATTATGTCAAGTTATATAAGATGTTAATATTATGAGAACATGGTAAAGGGCATATAGAAACTCTATTTGCAACGTTTCCGAAATCTAAAATTATTCCAAAATAAAATGTTTTTTAAGGTGGTGTTATCTAGATCAGTGCTTCTCAAGCAGGGGCAATTTGGCAATGTCTAAATATCTTACAATGCACAAGACAGACTCCCACAACAAAGAGCTCCCGGGCCCAAACTTCCAATAGTGTTGGGGTTAAGAAAAGTCTAATCTAAATGTACCAAAACTAAAGTTCTATGATAAAGCCATGCAAATGAGCTCTTCATTGTGCCTAGACATTTATTTGCTAGAGATGAGGGCGGGGTGGGGGGGGGGATGGAAGAAGGTGGCCGAAGAGTACAAAATTCCAGTTATAAGAGAGATGAGTATTGAGGATGTAATGTGGTTGATGCTGCTCAATGATATACAGGTAGAGTGTTGGAAGAGTGGATCATAAGAGTTCTCATCACAAGGAGAAATTTGCTTTTTTTCAACGTTTATTTATTTTTGAGAGACAGAGCATGAGCAGGGGAGGGGCAGAGAGAGAGAGAGAGACACAGACTCTGAAGCAGGCTCCAGGCTCTGAGCTGTCAGCACAGAGCCTAACATGGGGCTCGAACTCATGAACCATGAGATCATGACTTAAGCAAAGTTGGACGCTTAACCGACTGAGCCATTCCAGCACCCCTCTTTTTTTTTTTAATTGTGCTTTTGTGAGATGACAGATGTTAAGCAGACCTACCGTGGTCATCATTTCACAGTAGATGCAGATCAAACCATCACACTGTATACCTTGAACTTCTACAGTGATGTATGTCAATTATTTCCCAATAAAACTGGAAATGATATTTTTTAAAAGTTTATTTGTTAATCATTCATAAGAATGACAGTTTAGATTTTAAGTGTTTTCTAGAAGTTATTACAATTTCTTTATGAAAAATCACAGGTAGAATCAGCTAGACCGAAGACCTTTGCGTTTAAGAACACAGCTTTCTTAATTTCCTATATCTTTATGTCAAAACTACATACTGATGGAGGGAGGGACAAATCAGTGGTTAGTGTTTAATGAGCACAGGGTTTCAGTTGGGAAGATGAGAAAGTCCTGGATATGGATGGTGATGTTGGTTGCATGATAATGGGAATGCACTTAATGCATTGAACTGTACATTTAAAAATAGCTAAAATGGTAAATTTTATGTTATGTTTATTTTACCACAATAACAAAAAAAGACTAAATAACCATACACCAGGTATTGAAAAAGCTCAACCTCGGAGGCTGACAAACCTGGAGTTTGTTATTTGTGATAGACATATTTTAAGGGTAGTTACTATTAATATTCATCATGACTTCTGAAAAACACACAGGCCCGAAAAATACCCTTAATTAAAACTTTAATAGAATTTGCTACTGTGTAGAAGAAAATACATACTGAATTGTGCTACAAAACGAATGAAGGAGACATTTTAGATAAGTACATAATATTTCATTCGGAATAAAAGAGCAACCTCATCAAGTGTACATTGTTCTCTTTAATTTTAGAATTCCTGGTACAGGTCCATTACTTCAAACATGCCTGATAAATTCCTATTTATGCTTCAGCGCAGTAAAAAACAAAGCACTTGTACCTGCTCTGGACCTCTGACTGCTAATGAGCACATGGGAACCAGCACAGCAGGCACACCATTGGCCATGCTGCCCTCCTGTTGTCTGTCATCAGCATCTAGGTTTCGTACCACAGCCCATGCCCACCATCAGCCACAGATGGCTCTGTGCAGCCTGCCCTCTCTTAAGTTGTGACCATCTGATCCATCTGATGGTATCACTCACGAAATCTAGTACTTCATACTCACTGTAAAAGGCAAACTTCAGCATTGAATTAAATACAAGTCATACATTGGAGGGGCGCCTGGGTGGCTCAATCGGTTAAGCGTGCAACTTCGGCTCTGGTCATGATCTCACGGTTTGTGAGTTCAAGCCCCACGTCGGGCTCTGTGCTGACAGCTCAGAACCTGGAGCCTGCTTCAGATTCTGTGTCTTCCCCTCTCTGCCCCTCCCATGCTCATGCTCTGTCTCTCAATAATAAATAAACATTAAAAAAATTAATAAAAAATAAAGTCATACACTAGAAAAATAAGAATACCATACAAAATTGAATGCAAGTGAGTTTTCCTTCTTTCCTGGTTTTTAATTGTCACAAACATGTATTTTCCATTTATTTTAAAAAATGTAAGTAAAGAAAAAATAGGAGGTTATTTAAAGAATAAATCCATCCCACCTTAAATATCTCTAAAAAGAAATAGTTTGGCTCTTTAAATCTCTTCTTACCATAGCTTCTTTAAAGACCATTTTAATTTGCCTGATGTTCAAAATACTGGATTTTTGGATTTCCACTCTTAAAAACAGCTTCACAAGCCACAACACTTTGCTTTAAATAACTTCTGCTCTGCAGTGTTAAATGTAAATGCTTTTAAGTTTTCTATTTCAATAATGCCAATAAACCCTCTGAAAACCCAGAAAGGAAACATACAGAATGTTTTTATTTTTTTTTAATTTTTTTTTTTTTCAACATTTTTTATTTATTTTTGGGACAGAGAGAGACAGAGCATGAACGGGGGAGGGGCAGAGAGAGAGGGAGACACAGAATCGGAAACAGGCTCCAGGCTCCGAGCCATCAGCCCAGAGCCTGACGCGGGGCTCAAACTCACGGACCGCGAGATCGTGACCTGGCTGAAGTCGGACGCTTAACCGACTGCGCCACCCAGGCGCCCCCAGAATGTTTTTAAACTCTGTACTTAATAAAAAGTACATTTAAAAAATCAGGAAAAAAGCCAGAAATCATCTTTTGAAAATCCTTTATTTTCTTGGCACCAAAACAGATACAAAGCTAATCTTTGATAAGGATTTAAGTTAGTTTCAGAACCACAGGGCTCTTCTTGCTTTTCCTTGCTTTCCATGAATCTATCTATGCCACGTGAAACAAAGTCTGTTACCCCATCTATGAACCGACCTTCTTGTAGGGGGACAAGGACAGAGGAAATAACTCACAGTTATGGCCATCCAGTGCCATAAAGGACCACCACAAGGACCCTCACTCACCTGAGTGCAGGTGTCCTTGGACAGACCTACAAGCTACTTACCTTTCTGCTCACACTGAACATTCTTCATATCAGGACTCCACTTAAGGCTGGATCCACAGAGAAATGTTGAAGGACCTTTTAAGGACATGCCACCCGAACAGGAAATGGTCACTTTCTCACCAATTGCATAGAAAGGTTTGTGGGGATGACTCTGTATGCCATCCATCAAGGCAGGTAGAACACAGGCAATTTCTAAAGATAGAAGAAAACAGAATACAAAGGTCATTGCTTTCCTAAGCCATCTTTTTTAAAAAAAGACAACTTCGAATAGTGTTAATACACATGCTCTGCTTTTTCACATTAGAGGACAAAGAGAAAGAGGTAAGTTCACTCCTAGGATGCCCTGAAAGACATGTCCCACAGTGCCCGGCATGTAATTGATCAATAAAAGACTGAAGACCAAAACAGTTCCCATCCTCCACTCCTGCCCTCAAAGCAATGTGACAACATAAAATGAATCAGCCTTATAAACAGAGTCCTAAAAAGCCCAGGCTGCTGTCAAAACTAAACTTTCCATAGCTGCCACTTATCTCTCTGGTCTGATGAAGTCCCACCAGAATTTTCCCAAGAAAATTTGCATATAGTTTGCATACCATTAGCATATATCCAATTAGATATTTTTATTATTTGAAAGTTTTAAAGAACCACCTTTAACCTTGAAACCATACAAGTATTAAATGTTCTTTGGTTTTCCATCTCTAGTCTTTCTCAGTTACATTCATTATCTCAAATCTTCTGCTTGAGAAAACAGCAAAGAGAAAATAGAGAAACATGTATACTTATGGGAAGCAAGTCAGAATTCATGATTTGAAAAAAAAAATTGGCAATCTCTCTCTAATGGACTTCGGACAATATTCTACAAAATACTGCTCTGTTTCTGTACCATTTCCATCAGAAATTCCATTCACTCATTAATTCAAAAACAGCATCTATGGAGTGCCTATATTTAACGAAGTATGTTGTATGCTGGTAAGGATTTAACAAGATACAAGTTACATATCCTGCCTTCATAAAGCTAATAATCTAGCATCAGATTTGTTTGTTTCTGGCCATGACGCAATCACTGGCTTCACAATCATGCTCCCACAAAGACAAATAGAAAAGATATACAAAAGTAAAGGAAAAAGTACTTCCAAAAGCATCAGAGAGATACCAAGGTCATGAAAATTTGAAGGTACAAGATTCTAGCGAGAAGTCTAAAGGGGTGATTACAACATTTGGTAATGCCTTTCTCCTTGAGGTATTTGTTAAGTTTGAAAAAAAAATGCTTAAAGGCTGCTAAACTAAGGAGGAACTACAGCTCGTGGCTGAAAAGCTGAGTAGAGTTTTTAACAGTCTAATAGGGCTAAGGGACAAAGAGGTAGAGTCCAGTCCTGTCACAAAGGAGGGACCTAGGAAGATATCTCAGACCTTCCACTGGGATCCCTTAATGGTTACACCCTAGGAACAAAGGTAAACCGGACATAAAACAGCCTTACTGTTTGCAGGAAACAAAATCAAGTATTTTCTAGAGGAAGAGAACGTCATCCAAAACTTCAGACTATTCCATTATTTTTTCACACATAAAGGCTGGCATTTAATCAAAACAGGAATGACATTTAAAAGGAAAAGAATTCACCAAAACCCCAAAAAAGACAATAGAAACAGACCCCCAGTAGGTCCAGAGAATGGGATTAACAGCCATGGACCCTGAAATAACTGTGATTTACATGTTGGGAAAAAATTAAATGACAAGGCACAGAATTTCAATGGAGAAAAGGAAAGTTTAGAAAAGTGGACAAATGAAATATCTAGAATTGGAAAATGAAATTAAGAACTCAACAGAGTTCTTAAAAGCAGATTATATACAAGTGTACAGAGAATTAATAAGCTGGAAGTTAGATCAATTAAAAAATATTTAGGATGAAACAGAGAGAAGAAAAAAATTATGTAAAACAAAATAATGTAGTAATATATACAATCTAAAAAAATATATCATTTGTGTCTTGTGAGGAAAAATGGGCAAGAATTGGACAGAGGCAATAATTGAGGACACAATGGCGAAGAAGCTCCTGAAACTGACAAAAGACATAAATGCACAGATTCAAGAAGTGCTTCAAATATTAACCAGGGTAGAGACAAAGAAAATCACACCTCGGCACATCACTGTGGAGGTGCTTCTGAAACCCAAAGACCAGAAAAAAAGAGAAATTCTCAAAAGTGTCCAGACATAAGATTTCCAAACCAGAAGTGGTATGACTAAGAGTGAATGTCTCACTAGAATAAAATCTTTAAAGAGCTTAAATAAAATAACTGCTAACCTAGAATTTCTTGCCCATAAAAACATCCTTCAAAAATGAAGATAAAACAAAGACATTTTAAGATGAACAAAGACTGGGTCAACTTCTTATCAGCAGATTCACAATAAAGGGGAAAAAATCTCTTCAAGCGAAAGCATCTTATTAAACGTTTCAAAGAACCAACTTTTGGCTTTGTTACTGTAAGCTAGAAAATGTTTATATTCTATTTCAGTAATTTCTGCTCAAGGACTCCAGGAGAGAGAGACAGAGAGACAGATAGAGACAGAAACAAAGAGGAAGAGAGGAGGTCCTACAAATAAGAAAAAGACAAACCAACAGAAAAGAGGAGCTAAAGATTGGACAGTCACTTCACCAAAGAGGATATGCAAATGGCAAATAAACATGAAAACAGGCATCATAACATAGTCACCAGGAAAAATATAAATTGAAAAGTCAAAATTAAAAAATAAGATATTGCTACACACTCATCAGTATAGCTAAAATTTTTTAAAGATTGTTGATATCAAGTGTTGATAAGGATACAGAGCAATCTTGGCTTCTCAGATCCTGGTAGGGATGTAAATTAGTACAACCATTTGGGAGTCTGGTAGCATCTACTAAGTCTAAATGTATGTACATCCTATGACTCAGAGACTTTATTCAGAGGTATATACCCAAGAGGAAAAAGATGTTCACGTGTACACTAGGCTTTTCTCCAAGGCCTAGACCAACTGATATAGCAAAAAAATGTATCTCTACAGCTCTATCCATCTGCTGAACCAACTAATACTGCAGGACAATCAAGGAAGTACACTGATTTGGTCACATCCCTAGAAATTGAACTATATGGGATGTTCTGAAGGTCTTAGCCAGAATGGAGCTCCCTGGCCTATTCAAATTTGCACCAGAAACGTTAAAATTTCAGTGAAATGTGCCTCGCCTAACAGAAGCACTATCAACTAGAGACTGCTGAGGGCTTTTTCAAGACACAGCTGAAACTTGAACAGGAGCATATGAGCTTCTCAGGAAAGGAATGTCAAGACACGGGCCACACAGTGAGCGGTTATTCGTCTTGATTCATTCCCTTCCACATTATTCTCTCATCTTAAGTTATATGCTACAACCAAGTCCACTCACTCTGACAATGCATTTCCCCAACAAGCCACTGTAAATCTTCTCCACATCTGGCTACAGGGTCTCCAATTAGAGAGTAACCTTCATTGCAAGTATATACTATGTTTTTCCCAACAGGAAACATGGCACCTTCATCCTAAAGAGAAATAAAAGAGAGAGAGAGAGTATGTCTATTTTGCATTAAAAAAAGTTTCTTTAGATATATTTGGGCTATAAATGATGCCTTCTTTTAGTCATCAGGCAAACTAAGTTCAAATAACTAATTTAAAAAATTATCTGCAAAAACAATTTTCCCTGTATGGTCCTAGTCAACAACACTGGTACTACCATTAACTAAAATAAAGCTATTAATGCCACATATAATTTATTAATTGTCCCCAAATACCAAGCACTGTACTAAGCATTTTACCAAAATTACTTTTGTGGACACTGCCCAAGTCCCTTCCCCCCCGGCCCCTGCATGTTCCAGGAAAAGACAGTTGTTATCAGATCTCGGAAATGTACTTGTTGGTCAGTTCTTCATAGTAAGACGTCATGGGCTGCTCATTGGCCATACCGCCTAATAAAAGCTGGTAGGAACAGACAGAAATGTGCAAATCCTATCAGCATGTTTATGAAAGTTTAAGTTTCTCACTGACGACTTTTAGAGGGAGCGTAATGCTGATCTTCTCCCATCCTAAGCTCCAGCCCCTACCCTGTAAGGGAAGGGCCACTGTGGCTGGGCCAGATTCAAGGACATGCCAGGAGGTGAGCTTTCATGGTGAAGCAAGGAAGAATTTGAAGCTGAAATTTAAAGGGGTAATCATGCTCTTTTGGGATCTCTATTAGTTCCTTTCCTCATTCTTGGGGCTCTCTGCCACCCCAGGGGTGGTAAAGAAAATCGGCCTGGGGAAGGGCTGAGAGCTCGGCATTAGCACCTGGCTACTCCAGGCATTAGAACCAAATCCCAGGGTGCCTTCTACTATTCACTGTCAGTCCTGGTCCAGTCTGGCTGCAGTTGGTAGGAAACAAAGGGCCCAGGTTAATACTTGAGTTTGAATAAACTGGGAAAGGACAGTTGATTTGCTTTGGTTCTAGCCAATAGGCCTTCGTCTGCCTGACAGAAGGGACTGTTATAACAGTGTCCAAACTTGGTTCTGTATCAGAACCACTAGTAGCAATTTAAAAAAAAAAAAAAAAAAAAAAAAAGCACAACTCTCAGGCTCTATCCTAAACCTACAGAATGAGAAAGAAAAAAAAAAAAAAAAGGAAGGTAAGGGGCAAGCAGCAATCTCTCTATTCTTAAGTTCTCTGGGTGACTGTGATGTAGCCCGTCCATGGGGCAGTGTTCAGAACCCCTGCCCCTTACAGGACACCACATGCACTGGAGTTTGGGACAATAGTTCACGGTTTGCTGAAGTATATGAGTTTGTTTGGCTTTGTTCGCCAAGCCTGTGTTTCCTTCAGGAACTAGTAGATTGCGGTGACTGTATTGGGACAGAATGAGTGTTAGAGATGCTGGGCCCATTCCCCTCTCTACACACACACACACACACACACACACACACACACACACACACACAGAAGCCCTCTTCCATTTCCCAACAGTATCTACATTTGGGGAAACTTCAGCAAAATGTCAGTGTGTGTGTTTAAGGGCCTAGAATTTCAAAGGCAAACCCTCTGAGAAAGCAAGGCTGGCAGCACTGAGAGGGTCCTGACGAAAGCCTCCTACGTGAGCCGGGAGGAGACTTCATTGGAGCTTGAGGCCAAAGCCTCATCATAACAAGCAGTGAGAAGAGCAGAAATTAATATGGCCGCAAGGCCAAGAAAATTCCCTAGAATGACAAGTGGCAGGTAATTTGTGTTCCTTCCTAAACAAGAAAATCGCTCCAAGTATAATGACCCATATCTCACCAATGCTGGCAAAATGTCTTATTGGCTTCTGGAATAAACCCAATATTTCTTCCCAAACCCAATATTTCTGAAAAAAAATTTTTTAAAGACATTTCTCAGGACGCCTGGGTGGCTCAGTCAGTTAAGTGTCTGACTCTTGATTTCAGCTCAGGTCATGATCTCACAGTTCATGGGTTCAAGCCCTGCGTCTGACAGCACAGAGCCTGCTTGGGGTTCAATCTCTCCTTCTCTCTCTGCCCCTCCCCTGCTCTCTCTCTCAAAAATAAATAAATAAACATTTTTAAAAAATCTTTAGAAAGACATTTCTCAGTGGCAAGAATAGAGAAAGTCCTCTTTGTTGCAGAACTTGCTTATGGATTCTTATTTTAGTGTTAAGAATGGAAATGTTTAACAGCCTTCTGGCATGATTACATTTCTAATTTCATTGGGCAGCAGTATTGATTTACCTTACTGCAGAAGATATACTGCCTTCTGCAGAATTCTAATCACCTTGGCCAAAGAAGTACAGTCACAAACTAAAACCCTTACCACTAAAACTAAAATGCACATATAAACTATTTGTAGCACTATTTCATCATGGAAGAAGGAAATCGATTATGACATTAGGGAGAGAGAGAACTTGGAGCAAAGAGTATATGCAGAGGAAAACAATATATCTTTCATAACCAACTTGAACAAATCCATCTTTCAAGGCAGGAGGTGATGGACAGAATTCTTTTGGAACCAAAGACAAAGGAAAACAATGTGGTTCAAGCAATCTGAAAGGAAAAGGAAACAAAACATAATTATAATTAATGTGATGGATTTCCACAGCATAATAAACATTTTGCACCACAGTGAATTTTTCATTAACATCTGAAAGAACTCCATTCCTGTAAACATGCTGATGTGCTATTTTTGTCATTCTCGGGATCAATATCTGATCATATCCTGTGATAGAAAACTCAAACATAAACTACCAAAAAATAGCTACTAAGTCAGTAGTATGAAAAACAAAGAGAAAGAAAAGGAAATAAAAGTCTCTGGACAAAACACCTACTTCATGGGATTTCTAGAGGTCACCTGCCTCAGACCTACTTTTTCTTCAGCTGTCTGGTTCTGAAGTGTCTTTAACACGGAATTGATTCTGGATTAAAACTAAAGGAACTCCTGTTAGTGACCCTGCAAGAAAGGGAACATCTCCTCTGTGCTAGGCACCTTGGCAGTTGCTCTGTAAATACGCAACATCTCAATGCACCTTCACAGTAACCCTATGAGGTATATGACGAAAAGAAAGTTTGAATGACTTGCCCAAGGTTATAAGGTAATAAATACCAGGGCTGCATTCATGTTGTAGTCGGTTCGGCTCCTAACATCATGCTTTTTCTACCTCCCGCAAGGCAATCTCTAGAGGAAGCTCATAATAATGGTAATCCCAGTGACATCCATCATTAAACAATAGTTTTATGGCCTCTGAAGCCAACGTGCCACCAGTATTACCTCCACTCCAGAGATCTGAAATCTGAGGGAAAGCATTACAGAATAGCCCGTGAATGTCGCCTCCTTCTCAGCTGAGTTCCTTATACGCTTTCCACACTTTGAGGAAACTCAGAAATGTGAAGTATTGATCATGATTTTCCTCTTTGTACTGAGCAGGAGGAGGAGAACATTCTCTCCCTCCAAGCACCAAGAAGAGTGAGAATTCTTCCAGTGCCTCCGTAGGATGCTCCTTTCCTTCCAGCTTCATGTCTAGTGGCCGGGAAAAGAAGCCCAGTCCATAGAGGCCTCCTAGGCTGGAGACTCTCATCCTCCCAGAGATATGTGCCCCGAAGGTAGCTTCTCCTCCTAAAGTAATTCCATATGCTTGCCAGCTTCCTAGTCAGGAGACTTGATGAATTTGCAAGGTCCCAGCAAATGGGAAGTTGGTGTCAGACAACTGGGCTAATCAGTGAAGATATTAGCCATCTAGAGCATCTGGCTTTATGCTTAATCATGAATGAATGAATGAATGAATGCATGAATGAATACATGAATAAATGAATGAATAGGACTGGTATATCTGAAGAGTAATACAACTATTAATCAATGCTTACTATGTGCTGGGCACTGTGCTAATCACTTTCTATGCTGAATCTCATTTAATTCTGACATTTTTCTATTGTTTTACCTTCTATGATTATACTAATTTTAGAGGTGTTACCAAGGTCACACAGCAAAGTGGCAGATCTGCTTGATGCCAAAGCTGCTGCTCAGATCCCCTTGGCCAGATGACCTTCTAGTTACCCAGCCTTTTGTAACATCTGTATCAGAAAAACTTGAAACACACAAGTGCAAGCTGTCCACACATGCCTTCTTCCTTCAACTGATCCCACTACTAAAGGCAAAGTCACTGATAAAAATCGCCATTTAATTTTTAAATCTTTTAATAGCAGCAATCACATATTCCACGCTTCCTGCAGAGGGCACTCTATTCTATGCAATTGCCAGGAGATCTGGTCACCATTACCGCAAATGCTGGAGTTCCTCCTCCTCGCATTGCCTGCTTTCTGTTGGCTCTCCAATACAGGACTGCCCGCCTCCACTGGGAGGTGGGTTATTGCATTCTCGGCTCCTTGATTTCTTCCCTTGAACGCAGGGGCCCCAAGAGGACCAGCAACTCCAACCTCCATCAACCCCTCCTGTAAGATAAGAGAAAGACTGTTCAGAAAGTACTTGGAGAGAAAGATTTCAGAGTCTAGTATTAAGCTTCGTGCTCAGGCAGTTATTGAGGGAGGGGACAGTCTGGGCACATACTACCTTCACTCTGTTCCGGAAGGTCTTCTTCAATGACCATAATGTCTCTGCACATTGACTGGGTTTGTTGATATTAAGGCTGCATCAACGAACTTCTTGCAATTATATCTTAAATTTGTTTACTATTTTAGAACTGTTTCAGAGCATTTTGTCATACCTCATGCCATTCATTTACTTCTCACAAGAATGAATCCGGGTGGGCAGGAAATCTGTTACCATTCTCATTTGATAGGTATGGGATCTAAGGCAAGGGGGTTAAATGTCATGTCCGGTGCTGCAATGGCTGCCAAGAGTCCTGTCCAGGCAGCAACATGGTCTTATGGCCGAGTCCAGGCTCCTCTCATTACAGCAGTTCCTACTGTTAACATTTTTATTGGAAAAGCCATGGTTGGGCATGAGAAGAACATAATCTACTGGGTTCCAGACTGCCAACCTCAGAGCTGGCACTGTACAAAATGAAGAAATGCATAAGAAGGAGAAATGCTTTTACCTCCTGTCAACATCCTTCAGTCTGCAGGCACTTCCTCAACCCAGCCTGGCCACCTTCCAACTCAGGGCCGATTCATGACCAGCGGTGCTTTTAGAATTTTCCCCCATCATATATCTTGGGGTAGGCAAGAGAGAACTTGCACTATATTCTAAGAACTTGGCTTTCCTGGTTACAAACAGATCTCAGAGACCATGCTCCTGAAACATTACTTCCAATTGATAGATGGTTTTGTTTACTGCTCCTTACCTATTTCTACTGTGTAGCCTACATCCATCTCCCCTCCACTCGGCACCCACCCCTCAGTATCATACACACCAAAACTAAACTAATGTGATTATATCTTCCAATGAGTTTCCTTATGCTTTCTTCCATAATTAGAAATTGAGTTAATAAAGTAGTCCTCTGAGTATATTAACAGGGGGTAACAATAGCTTGATATATTATGATCCTACCCCAATCCTTACCAGCAGGGGGAGCTTCCATTTTATCAAATAACAGGAAATCCAAGCCACAAAGGAATGAAATCAAAGTGGTAGAATTTCAATTTACCAGATAGGCTACTTGGGAAGACATTTGGAGGCAAGGAGGCTTTCCTGACGCTTGTCTACAAGCAATCATAGTTCAGTCATGTATTCATTCATTCATCAAATATTTGTTAAGTGACTTCTATGAATCAAGCCTTGTTGGGCTCTGGGAATAAAAAAAAGGAATCACAGCCCTGACCTTAAGAAATGAGTTTTCTAGAGGAGAGAGGCATATAAAAGAATACAAAACTGTCCCACACTTTGTCTACTCATAAAGTCAAACTTCACACAGTTCTGTGTGAACTGACGTGCCTTTAAAGCATCAAGCATTCAGTTGAGCACATTCAGCAGATGTTCAGAAAGTATTTGTGAGTAATTGATTGATAAAACATAATACAAAATAGAAATGGAGATATTTCAAAGAGCTTGCGATTGGAAAGGTTAAGCCATGTGCACACTAGCTGCACAGACCTGTTAGGACAAAACCTCAATGAGCTGACTATGGCATAAAAGAGAGACGTGTTTTACGCATTAATCTATTCTAATGGAGAACAGGGAATGGAGGGCATGGTGGGTCTATTCGTTAAGACAGGAAAACAGAGACAGCAGAGGGCCTTAACCCCCTTGCTAGAACCCAGAAGTGCAATAGGAAGGGAGACACTAAATTAATACACAAAGAAGCATGATCTCAGGGATCAGCGGGAAAGAGTGATTCCTTTTTCACAGTGTCCAGCATAACTAGCAAAAACTCAGCACACTGACCTGCTTCATTTCCCACGAGGACTCCTTGCTCACAAGCCACACCAAACGTGTATGGTTTGCAATGGCACTGACACTGGGTCCCCTCGACGGTGGCAATGCCGCCATTTTGACAAGGTTGACAATGGCAGGGGTCAAATTCATCCAGATATTCCTCAAGAGCCCGCTTCAGGTATAGTCTTTTCACAGAGGCACAGGGTACTTCCTTTACCAGCTCATACAGAGGGGTCAGCTATACAGATAAAGACATCATGGTCAGTAAATCGGGGTTTTAGGCAAGAATATTTTTCTCCTGGCATTTAGGCTGAATCTCCATTAAAATAAAAATCAAAAGCCACTCTCATCTTAATTCCAATTATTTCTTGTTCAAATAAAAATAAAGCAATTCACTTTCTTTGCAAGACAAAGGGAAAAATAGGAGTGAACAGGGAAGGAATATTTTTTGTATCTTGCATAAAACTTTTCAAAACCAACAGGACATTCATTTTCTAGTTATTGAAAGATTATTTTGAAGGAAGTACATTTCCACCCTTGCAGAGGGCAGAAGAAAAGGAAATGCACTTAAATTACAGTGAAGAAGCAAGTGCAATTAAATTTAAGATTAAATACCCAGCTCTAAGAGACTTAATATGTCTCTTAGCAGAGACCATGACTCTTTCTTCCTGACAAAATTTAAAATAGACAGACATTACTTCTCTGTGTTGAATATGTCTGATGAAAAGCAGCTTGGAGCCCCTAGATGTGCTGGCTAAGCTTTAACAATCTGCTCTCCTAAGAACAAAAATGCTCTGATTTGTAGCATTTGCCAATTTCTGCAGCATAACTACTCTTCCCATGGCCGATTTCAGGTTGCCACTGGGATGCCAGTGACCATGGAGTCGGAAAGAGATAGGCACCTTTGGCTGTTATGAGGGTCCATCTTGAGCTGGCTACAGCATACCACTGGAGTAGGAGGATAACTTACAGACCCAGCCACATCTCCCCCCGTCTCTGCCCAAACTCTCTCACGCTGCATTATAAAAGAACTGACTGGATGGCATTGCGTGGACGTATACCTATAATAAGTTAGCACAGCTATGATAGTGACAGTCCTATGTGGACAAATGCAGAGTTGAGAATGAGAAGGAATGTCTGATCCTCCCTAATCAACAACTTAGAATTTTTTAAGATTTGTAACAGGGCACTGGCATTGAAAATAGGTCATTGTGAATATCGATGGTGGCACGTTATAAGACCTTCCAGGAAAACTGGCTTCTTCCTTTTACCCTTACTTCGAGGCAAATGGGTGGATATGGTGTTGGGAGGGTGCTTAAGAAGCTTTTGAAATTGGGGGGGGGGGGGCAGATTATAAAATGTGTCCAAGTCAAGTTTCACCTGAGACATTTCTTGACTCCCATGATAGAGAATAGAACATAGAATCAGTTCTGCCATAGCACTTGTTTTGAAAGGGTAAATTTGTTCCATTGGGATGGATATGTTAGGGAACACCATGAGCATATCACAAATTTCATACAATTTCATCCATAAGAAAAACCAGGTGAACCCAGAAAAGTGGACACAACTGAACCAACATAGGAATACACAAAACAAACACACACACACAAACACACACTTCAAGCATCCATGCAGTTCACGCCTGTGTAATATACTACACCCATCCACATCTGATGCAGGAACCGTCTGTCCTCTGGCAGCTCTCCTCCTACCACTTCCCAATAATTCAAAGGCTCTAACCCACCCAGCACCCAGCAAGCTTCAAGTCTTTTTCTAAGAATTGTGCTACATTAATATATATGCGTTTCTTAACAATTTAACACATACAAAGCTATACTATTGTTTTTACTGATGCCTATTTTTTTTTAATGAGTGTCATAGATCAAGTTTTTGAGTATTGTGTCCTTAATCCAGTTTCCCCATAAGCCAGGGGGTCTTTATTGTGCAATTCTGTCTAGCTGTCTGATTTTAGGAACACATACATAGCATTATGACAGAACTGACTGTATCAATAAAACATCCTAAAATTTTGCCAGTCAGATTTGTTCTATTTTAATTTACATGTCTCCAAGAGCCTACATGCCATGGCCAGAGGAACAAAGGTGATCTGATGAGACAGTAGACAAGCCTAAATGCCTTCCTCTTGCAAGAATCTATAATTCCTCTGAATTAGAGACCAAGGAAAACATAATCAAATTTAGGTCAAAAGCTTAAAATGCAAATTTTGTTACTAATTTCTCTTGGGATTTACAAGACATTTAACCTTTACAATTGAAATATGGACATGCAAGATAATGAATCTTCTGTTTCTTATTATTATGTATGCACTCATTTTGCTATACAAAACATAATTGGGATACAAAAATGCTAATTACAGCTGTCTCTGTTTAACCACCTTGATTTAATCTCATTTTCCCAATGCAAATAAACATGTCTGCTTTGTGTGCTTTCAACAGAGCAGGATGTACCTTTTGTTTTATGACTTGGGGAAGACCAGTCACAGATTCCGCCCACAAAGCATATCGCTCTTTGTTTCCAGCAGGATTGTCCAGCTCCAGAAAACTGAGGCCAGACACGAAGCCCGAACTGCCCCCCCTGACAAATGGGTTCCCTCGCAGAACATTGCTTTGAGTTCCTATACGAGGAGAAATCAAATGAAATAGGTCAGGATGCACAAAGGAAACAAAGAGAAGAATAAAAAAGTGAAATGTCTCTCAAGTACTAAAACACAACCCATCCCATTCTGGTAAAGGACAAACTATGGACACAATGAAAACATCAGTGATTGCCAGCAGTGGTGGGTGGGAGGAGTAAATAGTTGGAGCACGGAGGATTGTTAGAACAGTGAAATTGCTCTACATCACACTATCATGGTAGACACATGGCATTATACATTTGTCCAAGCCCATAGAATGTACAACACCAAGAAGGAACCCTAACATAAACTATGCACTTTGGGCAATGATGATATGTCAACGTAGATTCATCACTTAGAACAAATGCACCCCTGTGGTGGAGGATGCTGAGAGTGGGGAGGCCTTAGTTTCTGACAGGGGTATATGGAAACTCTCCGTACTTTTTGCTCGATTGTGCTGTAAATCTGAAACGACTCTCAAAAATATCTATTAAAAGGAAAAAGAAAAGAAAAACACAATCATTACCTGACAGTAGATGATATTAGGGAATTATTGTTCATATTCTTAATGTTCTTAGTATAATAAGAACATTATGTTATACAGGAGACTATCTTATTTCTTAGGAAATAAATATATATTTTGGGATGAAGCATCATGGAATGTGTTTCTAAATGGTTCAGCTAGGGGCACCTGGGTGGCTCAGTCGGTTAAGCGTCCAACTTTGGCTCTGGTCATGATCTCGCAGTTTGTGATTTCAAGCCCTACATAGGGCTCTGTGCTGACAGCTCAGAGCCTGGAGATTGCTTTGGATTCTGTGTCTCCCTCTCTGACCCTACCCCGCTCACACTCTTTGTCTGTCTGTCTGTCTCTCTCAAAAATAAAATAAACATTTAAAAAAAATTTTTTTAATAAAAATAAAAATAAATGGGGGGAGTTCATTGCATCTGGAATATTAACTAAGCAAAAAAAGCTATTAATTAACAGGCATACATTAACACATGAAAAGTGTTCTAAACAGTAAATACCAATTAAATTCTTTTCTGCATTTAAGTGCCTTATAATTTCAGAAATATTTTTGTCTCCATTTGTAATTGATTTTTATGCTGGTCATGACTGGAAATTCCTAACTTGCAAACCAGATTTGGGGTGATCTTTAGTGCATTTCTTTTAATGAAATTTTGCAATTTCGTAAAATTTTACAAATTCAAAAACTGTACATTTATCAGAAATTATTAAAGCCTAGGGTGCCTGGGTGCCTCAGTCTGTTAAGCATCTGACTGGCTCAGGTCATGATCTCACAGTTTGTGAGTTGGAGCCCCGAGACAGGCTCTGTGCTGACAGCACAGAGCCTGCTTGGGATTCTCTCTCTTTCCCTCTTTCTCTGCCCCTCCCCTGCTCTCTCTGTTTCTCTCTCAAAATAAATAAATGAACTTTAAAAAAAAGAAACTTAAAAAAAAAGAAATTATTAAAGCCCGGTGTTTTTGACAAATTGCTGGAGTGCGTCCTCATTGTCATTGTTAGCTCCGGTTTTGATATGCACAGAGTCACCCTTTTAAGGCAGCTTATCACAACTAAGTTCAGTCCCTCCGCTACCTGGAGCCGAATCATCTGGAGTGACTACACATTTCTGAGCTTCAACACCCGCTAAGAGAACAGCTGGGAGGAGAGCCTTGGAACCAGCATCTTAACAACTTCCCGGGTAATCCCCGCGCATAGTAAACTTGGAGAAATCACCGTCTGCCCTGGCACACCTGTTTATGAATTACAGATTCTGAGAAATCCGTTTTAATTTTATTTTTAAGCCTGTAGCCTCTCTCTCCATACTTCAGGGAGCTCTCTGCTCCCTCTGGCCCTCTTCCCCTAGACAAGCAGCATGGTGCGACAATCAGGAGCCCAGACTGTGAAGCCACACATCATGCCTTTGAATCTCATGTCTGACGCTTACCAAACGTGATCGTGGGCAATCTTTCTGTCACTCGGAGTCCCTGTCTGTATAATGAGAATATGAATAATACCTAACTATGTGTGCTATGTGTGCGTTAAACACAACATCAAATAAAATCAGTGAGCAGCTTCCAGTAGCCAGCCCAGCTGATAACTGATGTCTCTATCTTCCCAAAGCTCCCAATCATCTCTATTTCCAGATCACCATATTTCCATCTCTTTCAAAAGCATGTCCTCCTGGGGCACATGGGTGGCTCAGTCGGTTGGGTGTCCGACTCTTGATTTCGGCTCAGGCCATGACCTAACAGTTTGTGATTTCGAGCCCCACATCAGCGTTGGATTGGGATACTTTCTCTCTCCCTCTCTCTCTGCCCTTCCTCTGCTCATGAATATTCTCTCTCTCTATCCCCCTCTCTCTCTCAAATAAATAAACTTAAAAAAAATTTAAAAAAAAGAACAAAACAAAAAAACATGTCCTCCTCCTCTGTCATGCCAACTCCACGAAGACAGGCATTTTCTCCGGCATGTCACTGCTTGTACCCCAGTGCCTAGAACAAATCCTTGCATGTACCACAGGCTCCATAAACAGTTGATGAATGAAGGAAGTGAATGAGTAAATACACCTGGTTTCATTCCTCTGTCTTCCTCCTTCCTACAGTCATCTGCCAATATCCCAAGAATCCCCACTTCCTCAGTAAGAACTCTGGCATCTGGGTCAGTCTTCACCTTTGCCCCAATTTATGCTGTCACCGAGAATTTAAGCTCTAGTACCTGCTCAGTCCATTGCTACCACACTAAGAAGTTCACTGTAAGGCAAGTTAAGTTGTAATCACCAAATTCAATGAACAGTCTCCAGCCCTTCTCTTACTTAACTTCTGTCTAGAATTTCTCTTTATTGACTTCTCTTTCTCCTTTATGTTTAATGTTACTGATCTTTTCTGGTTCTTCTTCTTCTTTTTTTTTTTTTTAAAGTAGGCTTTTTGCCCAAACTCATGACCCTGAGATCAAGAGTTGCACGCTCTACCAAACTGAGGCAGCCAGGCACCTCTTCACTGATTCTTATCCTGTCAGATTATCCCTTCTCAGTCCCTCTTCTTTCTCTACAACTTTATCTTTGTAACCTTTCATTTAATCACTTCCTGTACTAAATCCTTTAAGGGTACCCCCTTGTTACCAGAATGAAATCCAAATTCCTTAACAGGGCATCTAGACACAATCTAAATCAGTTTGTTTTTTTTTTTCCAGTTCCTTTCCAAGCACTCAGAGAATAGCACACCACCTTCCCCACTCCCTCTGCCATCACCACGACCACCACCACCAGCAGCAGCAGCATCTGAGCATCCATGTCAGAGTGGAACTAAATCTCTCCTGTTGGTGTCCTTTTTCTAGGCTGGATTGCCAACTGTCACTGCAGGTGGAAAAGGTAGTCTATGCTGAGGACACATCTACAGTGCCCAGGAGATACCCAGTGAACTTTCCATGGCAGTGTCTCACTGTCATGACATATGAAAGAGAGAGCAGAGGCAAAAATAACCAAATACATTTTAAAAAACACAAGATAGAACACCTGCTAAAATTTCAAAGGACCTTGAGGCCAGGAATTAACCACAAGAGAGAGGGATGGAGATTAAGCTTGTAATGCAAATCCCCCCTTCTTATTTACCTGAATCTGATTTTAAGGCATCTTCCAGCTCCTTGCATTTGCCCTTTGATGACGAATACAAAAATTTGAAACTTGATGAAGTACATGTCTTTATATCTGTTGAACTAAGACCTGAGGGAAAAGTTTTAAAGGTTTTATTTCTGCATTTGTTAAACACGTCTTTTGAGATGCAGCCAGGTGGGAGGATAGGGATACTCTACTATTGTGGCCATCTAATCAAGAGTGATATGATAGGGACATTTTCAAGTGCTGTAGGAGGATCAAGGGTCAGAAAAAGGAATTTTTTTTTGTTATTAAACAAAATAACACATACATGCATACACTTAGGAATGAAGCATCGTGTGTCTGAAACTTACTTTCAAATGATTCAGCAAATTTTGGCTTCTATTTTCTTGGATCAGAGAGAGGAGACTGGGGTGATTTCTACATGAAACAGTGGAAGGAACACCCGGAACAGTGATATCTTTGACCCACATACAGTCAGCTTCTCAAGTATGAAGCAAACAGATAAAAGTAGGCATGTGATGGTCCCAGTCCACCTACTGGAAACCCCAAAAGCTGGGTTCTGATTCTATAGCAATTAATTCCTAAAACCTCAGGTCTAATGCCTCAATCTCTTGATTTTAATATGTTTACTATCTCTAGTTTCTAACAATTCCTTCCCATAACTCATAACCTCAGAATGTAACAATTTCTACTCATTATCAAATGGAGTTTTGCCAATGGATTTTTTAAAGAAGGATAGAAAATAATAAGTGTGGAAATATATTTTTCTTATATAATTTTGCTAACTGTATTGTAATAATCTCAATATTTCTTAAGGAATAATGGGGGGGATCTATTACATCTCAGGAGTTTTGATTATATTTCAGTTAGAATTTTTAGGAAGGACAGAAACTTCTCAAGAGTAAAATTTTTACTTAAAAAATATGTTTTGACCAAATTGGAAAGCTTTAGGGGCGCCTGGGTGGCGCAGTCGGTTAAGTGTCCGACTTCAGCCAGGTCACGATCTTGCACTCCGTGAGTTCGAGCCCCGCGTCAGGCTCTGGGCCGATGGCTCGGAGCCTGGAGCCTGTTTCCAATTCTGTGTCTCCCTCTCTCTCTGCCCCTCCCCTGTTCATGCTCTGTCTCTCTCTGTCCCAAAAATAAATTAAAAGTGTTGAAAAAAAAAAAATTCAAATTGGAAAGCTTTAATAAAATTCTCCCCCATTTCTTTAAGTGCTAAGGAATAAATGGTTGGGAGGCAGTGAAACTAAGTTTAGATCAAGCCACTTGCTGGATTAATTTTCCAAAGAAATATTGTCCCTGTCATTGCTACAAAAAAACTTGTGCTTATACATCATTTGCAACCAGGGAAGTTAGAAAAGTTCAAATTCTAGTTAAATCTTAACTGGTAACAAAAAAACTAAGCCCATTGGGGGAAAAAAAGCCAATGGAAACATAGAAAAATATTGTAATTCACCCACAAGGGAAGGTTACAAGATTTCCTCTGAATCTCATGTAGTAAGTGTTATTCTCCTCCAAGGTTGTAAGGGAGCCTTGACTGAAGAGAAAGACCCCGAAGAGGTGATTTAGAATGGAGAAGGAAGTGTGGACATCAGCTGAAGGACAAAGTTGGGAAGAAGTAGGCTTGACTTGGAATATTAGTAAACAAGCCAAAAGGTCTTTGGAGAGAAGGAATGGACACTAAGACACCACCCTCTACCCTCCCACATCGGGACACATGGTGAGGACTGTCCTCTTACTATGGGGTCCAAAAAATCATGAACTCCGTGGTGTGCACTGATTTTAACAAAAAGCAGGCCATTCTAGCAACAACATAGCATAAGGAAAAAGTTCAGCTGACTTGGGAGCAAGTTAGACCTCCTTACAACCCATATGCCCTTGGGTGAGTCTTATCTAACACTGACTCTCCATGTCTCAGTCTGTGGAACAGGAATTATAGTGGCCATCTCTCTGGGTACCAGTGAGGATCATTGCTAACATGTAACTTGCCTCTTGTAAGAAAGGCATCCAATAAATTCAAGCCATTATTATAAGAATTAGGTAGTAAGCAAACTTGTGATAGCCAGAGCAGGTTTTTTTTTAAAGGAATGTGAGTGGCAACGAACAGAGGTAAATAAAATACTTCTTTAAAACATTTTGATTTCTGAAATATAATACCTTATTAGCTTTTCCTCAAAGAATATTACTTAAGCTGAGAAATGGAAAACATTAAAAAGTATTCTAAAAATCCAATCAATACCTCCTGGAGACAGCCAGTAATGATGATGGTTATCTCACATTTCAGGGTACTAGCCAAAAGAGTAGGCAGTTTGAAGAGTTTGAGTAGATTATAATGGATTCACACCACTTTGGATTCCTTTGCCATTTAATCTCTATTTGTCATACTTTAAATCTCTAAAAGTTTAAGCTAACTACATGTTATTTCCCCCATTAAAATTCCTGCAATGCTTGTAGTTAATAAATTTTTTTAATACTCTACCGCTTTCTTTGATTTTTTCTGGGTCCACATAAAATAGAATTTTGTACTCTCCTCCTAAGGACCCAGACTGCAGATAATGTGTCCCATACTGGTCGATTAATCTTCGGTAGGCACCATAGTCATACAGAGAGGGAAGGTAGGAGAGTTCCTTCCAGAAGGGCTCAGCAAGTTGTAAAAATTCTGGATTGTTATTGATAAACTGAGCCACTTCCACAGTGTTCTGGACAACCAACAATTGATGACTCTATGGGAAGAAGGAAGAATAAAAGGAGTTTTAGTTTGAAGATAAAAAGTCAGTGAAATTACTTTCCTGTTCAATGTCTCCATCAACTGCCACCTCCGACCCAAACTATATGAATTTTTATTTTTGATGCATGATGAGGTCTTTTCTGGGCTCACTCACCTGAAGCAATCTAAAGAGTTTTTGGAATGCCAAATAGGAATATCTGAGTGATATGTAATTTCTTACATATATGGCCTTTAAAATCTCAACTAGAAAAAAAGCATCATCTTCATTCCCTACTAAACAAGCTCACAAATAGGTATATAAAATAATGTGTCCCTAAGGAGTATACATTGACAATGACTTATAGGTAAGGTGAACATATAATTTATATCTCATACTATGGTTCCTCACTTTATAATGAGGCTTTTTTTTTTAATTTTAGTGTAATTTACATACCATGTTATATTAGTTGCAGGTGTACAATATAGTGATTCAACAATTCCATATGCCACCTGGTGCTCATCACAAGTGCACTCCTTAATCCCCATCACCTGTTTTACCCATTCCCCCCCACCTGCCTCCCCTCTGATAACCATCAGTTTGTTCTCGACAGTTAAGAGTCTGGTTTTTTTGTTTGTCTCTTTTCGTTGTTGTTTGTTTTCTTTTTTTTTTTAATTTATTTAAACGTTTATTTATTTTTGAGACAGAGAGAGACAGAGCATGAACAGGGGAGGGGCAGAGAGAGAGGGATACACAGAATCTGAAACAGGCTCCAGGCTCTGAGCGGTCAGCACAGAGCCTGACGTGGGGCTCGAACTCACGGACCGCGAGATCGTGACCTGAGCCGAAGTCGGACGCTTAACCGACGGAGCCACCCAGGCGCCCCTGTTGTTTGTTTTCTTAAATTCCACATGTGAGTAAAATAATATGGTATTTGTCTTTCTCTGAATGACTTATTTCACTAAACATTATACTCTCTTGATCCATCCATGTTGTTGCAAATGGCAAGATTTCATTCTTCCTTATGCCTGAGTAATATTCCATTGTATATATATAATATACCTTCTTTACCCATTCACCTATCAGTGGACACTTGGGTTGCTTCCATAATTTGGCTATTGTAAATAATGTTGCAATAAACATAGGTGTGCATCTATCTTTTCGAATTAGTGTTTGTATTCTTTGGGTAAATACCCAGTAGTGGATATGAGGTCTTTGAAACACTTCCTAAGCATCTTTTAATGATGTCCAAGACAGATCTACCTTATATCAAATCCTAATTTCTGTGAACAATAATATAAATACAATAAATGTTTATACAATTCTTATTCCCATAGTCAGCTTCTTAGTCATAAAACAAACAAAATCAATATTCCTTTATACCTCCCTGTGATTTATTAATCAAGTTACTGACTTCAAGAATGAGATGAAGTATGCAGATTTTGAATGATGGTCAACCTGAAAATTCATCAGCAGTAGGTATACATCAATTAGTACAAGTCATCTCAACTGTTCAGATTGCCCAAGATAAAAATTTTAGTATCTTAAGACAACAAACTATCTAAAAATAAGTTTTTTAACTTCCTCAGATAAAAATTTTGGTATCTCAGGGCACCTAGGTGGCCCAGTCACTTAAGCGTCCAACTCATGATTTCAGCTCAGGTCATGATCTCACAGTTTGAGAGATCAAGCCCCACATCCAGTTTTGTGCTGACAGCACTTAGCCTGCTTGGAATTCTCTCTCTCTGCCCCTCCTCTTACCCCCGTGCCCTCACATGCATTCTCTCTCTCTCTCTCTCTCTCTCTCTCTCTCAAAATAAATAAATAAATAAATAACATTTTTTTAATGTGGTATCTCAAAAGTAACAAAGTGTTTTAAAATCTTTTAGTTTTATGCACCTTCTCAGAAACATTCTAGCATTACTGTTTAGAAAGCATATATTAACAGGATTTTTTCAATTCTATAACACATATAATCATGTATAGCAATCATAAATTAGAAATTTAAGAAAATTTTAACTAGTAGATTTGAAAGTAATGCTTTTTAAGATTTTCAAATAAGTAAAAATACTTTAATAAGAAAAACAAAGTATAGGAGTGCCTGGCTGGCTCAGTCAGTGGAGCATGAAACTCTTACCTTGAGGTCGTGAGTTTCAGCCCCAGGTTAGTCATAGATGAAAGAAAGAAAGAAAGAAAGAAAGAAAGAAAGAAAGAAAGAAAGAAAGAAAGAAAGAAAGAAAGAAAGAAAGAAAGAAAGAAAGAAAGAAAGAAAGAAAGAAAGAGAAAGAAAGAAAGGGGAAAGAAAGAAAGAAAGAAAGAAAGAAAGAAAGAAAGAAAGAGGAAAGAAAGAAAGAAAGAAAAGAAAGAAGACAAAGTATTAATAGATATATTATCCAAGAGAATTGACAAGATACAATGTTACCTCTTAAGGAAATATATTACATTGTCTCTTTGAAGAAGATGCTACTACCCTAATCCTTTTGGTAAATACACTTTTGTTAATGTTAGAAATACTTAAGCAGTAAAATATGGAAAAGTTAATTCATGTTTCATACTAACCTTTTGCTTTTGGATTTCATTGCTATGTGAAATATGACTATACGAAGAAGATGCTGAAGATCTAAAAAAGGAGCGTTTCTTACTAGATGATGTATATTCTGCTGAAGTATGTTTTACATAAGACCAGCTACTGTTGTAAAATTCATAATTAAAATCATTATTTATCTTCACCTATAAAGAAAATGAAAAGTTTGTTGTGACTAAATCAAGGCCTTGGGTATAACCCAAAATCTTTTGCCATGGATCCTTTAACGTGAATACTTTCTTTACACAATCCTCTCCAAAAAAAGAAAGCTCTTCATTGACACAAAACAACTGTGGCTCTCATTGTGACCAGGCCCATATAAATATAAGGAATAGAGTCCATTCTATAATTATTCTTTGTTAAGCAGGAGACATGGTCTCAGTAATGGTAATCCCAAGTGATTCACAGAATACATTTGTGTACAAACATCTCCCATTTTGTTTAATGTCAACATCTAGGCCAGAAGTCAGAAAATTAACAAAACCATACTAACAGAGAACTGAAAAGCACTTGGCTCTTGATTTTTCATCTAATAAAAGGGAACAGAAATGCAAATCGGTGATCTGAAGCATGTAGATCTTTTGGACTTTGGGAATGTTCTATGTGATCCAGTAGTAGCTATAACTTTCTAATTAATGCTGAAGCTGGATTTTTTTTTTCTGTGATAGATAGTAGAAGAAAAGGCCATCCCACAAGAATTTTGAAGCAGGCAACAGGATAGTCACATGTGGCTAACAGAGTCATGACAGCTCCAGCACTGATGAAGAAGATAATCATTTATTTATCCCTTACTTTATCCTAGATCAAGTGTCAAAATAAAATGCCTACAGGGGGCTGGCAAGTAATATAAATGTTGGAGGCATCCAGGGGAAGGCAGGGTGATGAAGTGAACACACGCACTGTAGAAAAGGGGTACCAACGCAGGAATCCATCATACAGTTACCATGTGTAACTACAGGTGCTAGCACTGACAGGTGATCTGTTTTCAAGAAAGGAGATAAATCTGAATCTTGACACAAAAATCTCGAAAATTTTAAAAGTCATGGGCAATTAATTTGCTAACAAATGCCAATCACCGCGAGAATAAAACAAGACACGCACGAGGACTCCCTCTCACCGTGTCTGCTCCATATAAAATAGTCAAATCAGTAACTGTGTTTCCGCGAGCATTTGTGTTGTTAGCATATATCCATACACATCTGTGTTTGAGATCGAAGTATAAAAAAACACAGGGAAAATTAAAATGATGGGTATGATATACTTTAAACACAAACCTAAAAGGAAAGAAAATGACAGACTATTATGCAGTCATTTTCAATGATGCCTATGAAGAGAAATACTCATGTTAAATGAGAAACTGTTATAAGTGTGATAATCCTGTTAATTACATCAATGCAAGTATATTCCCCAGTCAAAAAAAAAAAAAAAAAAAGACTGGAAAGAAATTCATCAGGAAAATGCCAGAAAATATTATATTACTTTTATCATTGCCCATGTTCAAAATTATGCATGAATGTTAAGAACACACCACAAGATACGAAAAGATAGATTTATTCATATCTTTTATTAGGGCATTATTTTCATTAAATTATGAAATGGATCTATTTCAAAGTCAAATGCATAAGTTTAGCTCAAAGCTGAGATGGATAATATATGTCTTATTATTGACTACAAAGAAGACGTTAATAAGAATGCTATTAGAGATTTCTGCAGCCACTAGATACTGTTTTGGTCCTATTAGGTTTTAGATAGGCACACAATTTAATTTTTCTCTCTCTCTCTCTTAAGAAAGAGAAATTATCTATCTTCCTTTTGATGTAAAAAAAAAAAAAGAAAGAAAGAAAACCTATTTTCCCTCATCTTCAGATCTCCAATTCAAATACTCAATTCATGCAAGTAAGCCTCTTAGATGATTTAGTTCAGCACCTCCTCACTCTCGTCTGCTCTACATATGGCTTCCAAGTCATCTTTTTCAAGCTAATGTGATTTTCTTAAATGACCCTGAATTGATACTCTCTTTCCCATCTAACTTTGAATCCTGAATTCTCTCAGACAATCCTTCCTCTAAAATCACAAACTCAAACATCCTACAGTCTGCCACCTATTACTCTTTTGACTCTCATACTATCATCACCAGAGCAATTATTCAACTTCGTAGAGGCAAGTTCTTCAACTTAGTTTCTGTTCTCTCTCCCTATCAGCACCTTCCTTTTTTTCACTTCTTTCTTTTTCGGATAACCTTCATGGTTCATGACTTCAACAGTTTCTCATCAATGAACTTAACATCCTCGCCTAGATACACCCTGCCATTATGCTTGCCAGGCAGAATTCCAACCTGGTTCAACGCTCACAGCCAAGCTACTTAGCACTACAATAGAAAAATCACACAGCTATAGATGGGTACCACTGTAAGTCCATTCATGATTTCTGATCTCAGGGGAACCCTCAATGCAGTCCAGCAGTCCTATATTTCTTTAGTCCGTTCTCTTTCTTTCCCATTTTCTACAGTACCTATTTCAAAAGTTCAACCCCTACCTCAATCCCCCAATCTTAGAACCACTTTCCTCACTTTCAGAAAATGACCTTAACCTCTTTCTTTACAAACATTCCCATTACCAGACAGAGGATTCCTAAATTTCTGGCTAACAAATCGACAAACATATTTACATTTCTCCTCTTCCTTTCTTCCACAGGTGTCCCTCCTCCATCTAAAGCTAACTTCTCCGATTGATCCCATTTACAATTGCACAAGAACCATAAAATAGGAATAAACTTAGCCAAAGTTGTTTAAATATCTGTATGCTGAAAGCTATAGAAAACTTATGAAGGAAATTGAAGAAGATATAAAGAAATGGAAAAACATTCCATGCTCATGGATTGGAAGAACAAATATTGCTAAAATGTCACTACTATCCAAAGAAATCTACACATTCCATGCAATCCCAATCGAAATTGCACCAGCATTCTTCTCAAAGCTAGAATAAACAGTCCTAAAATTTGTATGGAACCACAAAAGACCCCAAATAGCCAAAGTAATGTTGAAAAAGGAAACCAAAGCAGGAGTAATCACAATTCCAGACTTTAGCCTCTACTACAAAGCTGAAATCATCAAGACAGTAAGGTATTGGCACAAAAACAGATACGTAAACCAATGGAATAGAACAGAGAATCCAGAATTGGACCCACAAATGTATGGCTAACTAATCTTTGACAAAGCAGGAAAGAGTATCTGATAGGAAAAAAAACAGTCTCTTTAGTAAATGGTGCTGGGAGAACGGGACAGCAACATGCAGAAGAATGAAACTGGACCACTTTCTTACACCATACACAAAAATAAACTCAAAATGGATGAAAGACCTAAATGTGAGACAGGAAACCATCAAAACCCTAGAAAAGAAACCAGACAACAACCTCTTTGACCTCAGCTGTGGCAATTTGTTGCTCAACACATCTTCTAAGGCAAGGGGAATAAAAGCAAAAATGAACTATTTGACCTCATCAAGCTAAAAAGCTTCTACACTGTAGAGGAAACAATCAACAAAACTAAGAGGCAACCGACAGAATGGAAGAAAATATTTGCAAATGACATATCAGATAAAGAGTTAGTATCCAAAGTCTATAAAGAACTTCTCAGACTCAACACTCAGAAAATGAATAACCCAGTGAGGAAATGGGCAGAAGACACAAATGGACACTTTGCCAAAGAAGACATCCAGATGGCAACAGACACATGAAAAAATGCTCAACATCACTCATCATCAGGGAAATACAAATCAAAACCACACTGAGATACCACCTCACACTGGTCAGAATGGCTAAAATTAACAACTCAGGAAACAACAGATGTTGGCAAGGATGTGGAAAAACAGGAACCATCTTGCACTGTTAGTGGGAATGCAAACTGGTGCAGTCACTCTGGAAAACAGTCTGGAGGTTCTTCAAAAAATTAAAAATAGAAGT
Organism: Neofelis nebulosa; assembly: GCF_028018385.1. Lineage (NCBI taxonomy): Eukaryota > Metazoa > Chordata > Mammalia > Carnivora > Felidae > Neofelis > Neofelis nebulosa. The sequence goes on along the minus strand of NC_080782.1, from coordinate 33,355,368 downwards.
GCCCTACGACCCAACAATAGCACTACTAGGAATTTATCCAAAGGATACAGGAGTGCTGATTCATAGGGCACATTTACCCCAATGTTTATAGCAGCACTTTCAACATTAGCCAAATTATGGAAAGAGTCCAAATGTTCATCAACTGATGAATGGATAAAGAAGATGTGGTTTATATAGACAATGGAATACTACTTGCCAATGAGAAAGAATGAAATCCTGCCATTTGCAACAACATGGATGGAACTGGAGGATATTATGCTAAGTGAAATAAGTCAGTCAGAGAAAGACAGATATCATATGCTTTCACTCACATGTGGAACTTGGGAAACTTAATAGAAGACCATGGGAGAAGGGAAGGGGAAAAAATAGTTTCAAACAGAGAGGGAGGCAAACCATAAGAAACTCTTAAATACAGAGAACAAACTGAGGGTTGATGGCGGAGGGGCAAAGGAGAGGAGAAAATGGGTGATGGGCATTGAGGAGGGCACTTGTTGGGATGAGCACTGGGTGTTGTATATAAGTGATAAATCACAGAAATCTACCCCCAAAACCATGAGCACACTGTATACACTGTATGTTAGCCAACTTGATAATAAATTATATTTAAAAAAAAAAAAACCTGAGTTAGCCTCCAAAAACAAACAAACAAACAAAAATAATAAAGCTAACTTCTCTGTCTCTTCTCTGTATTGCATTCCTTCCCACCTCTTCTAAGGACTTATTAAATTCATTATTCATTCCCTCTCCCACAGCTTCCATTTTTCTCTCTCTACGGTTTCATTCCGTATATATCAAACTCATATATACTCCAACCCCACTTAACTATAGTGTGTTACAAGGGTTCTGGAGACACTCTTGGGTTCAGAATCCATGTGTGTTATCTATTACCTCTATGATTGTGGGTAAATCATTCAGCATTGTTTCTTTCAGTTTCCTCAGCTGTAAAATAGAGATGACGGTGCCTACTTTTTTTAGGTTATTATAAAGAAAAGAAGATCCATTAAGCACTTGAAACAGTGAACAGTATATAATGTATGTGAGCTATTTTCTGATCATCATTTAAATTATTCCTGGTTTAAAAGGTAGATTTAGAAATCTCAGATATCCAGGGATGCCTCAGTGGCTCAGTCGGCTGAGCATCCAACTCTTGGTTTCAGCTCAAGTCGTGGTCTCGCAATTTGTGGGATGGAGCCCCACATCGGACTCTGTGCTGACAGCAGGGAACCTGCCTGGGATTCTCTCTCTCCCTTTCTCTGTCCCCTCCCCCATCTGTATCTCTCTATCTCTCTCAAAATAAATAAATAAAATTAAAAACTAAAAAAAAAAGAAATCTCAGATATCTAGATTCAGACCAACAGAGGAAGCAGAGGATCAGATCATTAATCATTAGTTAAAATGACGTTAGAATATAATTTTGTGATTCTTATTTGATATACACTAGTATCTCTTTTCCCAAAATATAATGAAGTGCATTCAAAACTAAATACAGGAGGATCCAAGAAGTAATTCATTTTCTCCACCCTAATTTTTACTCCCATCTGTGACTCATTCCAAGTTGACAATGAATAAAAAGTCTTTCGGCAGCCTCCCAGACAACTACAGGAGGGGCACCTTCCAAAGCGACCATGGAGCAGGAATGTGCTTGTGTGTCAAAGGCTTCCTTGTGGGATGAAAAATATGAGGAGACAGAGAAAGTGCATGGCATCAAAGAAAGTGGCGTAGTCAACAAGAGACCAGGTTTGCCCTGGATAAACTACGATGCTCAAAACTGAAACAGAGATCACAAGAGAAATTAACTGATTCTGTTCTGTGTTTACTTACTAATGTTTATGTTCCGACAAGTCAGAAGTCATCTTCCACTCAGAGGCAGCTGAACACCCAGTGGCCTCAGGTCTACCTGCCTGTGGAAGACACTTACCACCTGCATATCCACATGGGGTTAGCACTTCAGGGACTGACTCATTGCTTCCATCTCACTTCCCTCAGGCTGGATCCTCAAAACATCTCTATAATTTCCCTCTAACTCTGACAAACTCCTTCAAATTCAGTGACTGGAAAGGCATTTCAGATGTCAATCCAAAAACCAAGCCATGCTGAGGGAAATGAATGTCAGGATTATGCTGTTATTAAATTATTTCTCTTCTTCAGAAACTTCAGACTTCCAGCATGTCTATCCTCCAACTATGTCAGAAATTCTCTCATTATTTTCTCTGCTCTGTAACATTCTAAATTTGATCCAAAAATATATATGCAATTATCCCTCTTATAATTATGAAGAATTATCAACCCATCCTCCTAGGAATAGGAGAAAAAAATTTTCTACATATGCCTATGTCACATTCTCCCTTCTGGCCAATGGTTAAATTACAATACATATTATACACCATATAGAATTTAGAGTTGAAAAAGCAGTTAAATACAAGATACTGGGAGAGTAAAACATACTAGAAAAACACAGGGCTGTGAGGTCTGACAGGCTGGATCCAAGCTGTACTACTTACTAATTTGGCGATTTAGAGCAAGTCATCTGGAGTCCTCTGAGCCTCAATTTCTACATATATACAATAGTAAAATATTACTTACCTTCCAAAGATGTTATGAGGATTAAACCTATACAAATTGCCTAAAACAGTACAGATGCCAGAGTAGGTCATCAAAAATTGGTACCTATCATTATTTTTCAGATCAGTTTCAGTTTCCATTTTCATGATACAATAACTCTTAAATATAACTTATTCTGTTGTAAGTCAGAGGATGATGCTATTTGCTGTTTATAATCAAAATTGCATTCTGAAGGGGGTTTATTTTGGTAAACGAAAAGCCCTTCCCAATAGTTTTAGTTTACAAATTCGGGACTAAGAGATAAGAAGCACTGAACTGGAAATTTTTAGAATTCTGGGAAGAAGGGAGGAAAGAAATGAGAGAGGAGATCCTGGAAGAAGAGAACGAGATGCCAAAATGAGATGAGACCAGAAATCTTGATCTGTTGAGGTTCTAGAAAGACAGATGTTTTGGGCGCCTGAGCAGCTCCAACTCTTGATTTCGGCTCAGATCATGATCCCAGGGTCATGGGATCGAGCACTGCATTGGGCTCCATGCTGAGCATGGAGCCTGCTTAAGATTCTTTCTCCCTCTGCCCCTCTCCCCTACTGGCACTCTAAGGACAGATGTTTTAAGACAGAGGATGTCCACCATTTTTGTGCAATGTGTTGGCACTACTCCAACAGAATATCCCCTTCCAATGTTCAGGATTCTCCCCCTAAAGCCATAACTGTTTTTTGTGTGAGTGGATTTTGTGCTGAAATCATGGAATAGAATGAGGTTAGGCATGTGTGACAGAAACAGCTTGCAAGAAGCAGAAGCCTGGAAAGAAGACCCTGAGACCTTAAGGAAAATTTAAAAGTCTAGCAATACAGACATTCACAAGGATATGGAGCACAGGCCACCCTTCCACATTGCAGATCGGGTATTAATTGATGATACATCCATTTTGGAAACTTTACTGAGTAAAGTGTAACCTATGATAACCTGCAAGGCAGCAATCCAAGTACCAGGTGTATGCCCTAGAGAAAATCTAGTTCATTTGCATGGAACTCATGCACAAGAATGTGCAAGGCAATTTCATAAGAAAAAAGTAGAACCAGCAATAAAAAACGTCATCTAGATTAACATGAATAAATTTCAAAACTGTGATTTTTGAGGGGGGAAAAAGTCATAGAAGAACATATACTCTAAGATTTACTTACACAAATGGTAAAAAATAGATAAAACTAATCACAAATTTTTTATGTAGGGACAAATACATATGAGATAAACATATACAGAAAAACAAAGAAGTGGTTAATACAAAACAGAAGATGGTGGTTTGTCAGAGTGGGGAGGATGTGACCAGAGAGGGGTAGATGGGAGCCTTTAAGTCATTGGCAATATTCTATTTCTTAAGGTACGTGGTTGGCATATATGAGTATTCATCTAATTAGTTTTCTTCAAACTGTATGTTTATGTTACTTACACTGTTTTGTATATATGAAATATTTTACAATTTAACAGTAAACGCATTTTTAAGTGAGCTGACACTGTGGCAGTGGCGAAGAGATTATCATGACCAGTCATGGCCAGGGCCTTGAGTTTTGACACTGTACAGGGACAGACCATCCTATTTGGGGCCCATGTGGTCCATGGACTTGAAAATGAGGCAAAAGAATATTTCAGCTTAAATGAGACAAATTAAAGTATCATTTCCCTGTACCCCAGAGTTAAAGAATATGTGTTCTTTCTAAGCCCATATAAATCATTTATAAGAATTGATCAAATATTAGGCCACAAATAAATTCTCAACAAATACCAAAAAATCAATATCACATAAATAATGACCTCTGGCAATAATTCACAGATTAAAAATAAATTAAATCAATGAAATTAAGTACCTGGAATGTATAGGAGAGGATATTTCCACTCAGTCTATAAAAATCTCTTCCATCTCCACTAAACACCTTTCTGCATTGACCACCAAAACTTTTAGTATTAATGACTTTGTTCCTAAACTGGCCAGTGAGTTCGTTGTAACTGTTTTTAAAAAAAAAAAAAAGGAAGGAAGGAAGAAAAGATGGTTAGAAATCAGAAATAGCAGTTTCTGAAAAAGAACTTCCAGAAATTTTTGAAATATAGTGAAGTATCTCTTTGAGAGAGCTCAAATAAAGAGAACAATGTCCTAATGCATACCATATATTATCCAACCTCCCCTGGGTGGTATAATAGCTAAAACTAATAACTGGAGAAATCCAACATCTTTCAGCCTAAGAACATGTTTGGAAAACATAGCCCTTTTGTATTTATGGCAACAGCTGGTTTTGAGTTGAATCTATAAATAAAACCAATACAATTAAGATGACTCTTGAGGAGAAAGAACTTTCTACAACAAATTTCAACTAATTTGCCTCTTAGTATACTGAATGGTATACTCTTTAGAGTAATTTTACCATTTTTCTGTTAATGAATTTTAAACTAGGATAGAAAAGCCACTTCTATCACTCTAAAATAGACTGTTTTAAAGTCTTGAAATCTTCAACTTGGATCTGACCCTCAAAATTCCTCAGAATTCTTTTTGGAAAGACAAACATGGGATTGTCCCAACTTCACTTGAAAATGAAAGTTCCCAGCCAGTTCAGACAATTACTTTTCAAGCCTCAATATTCCAATACGTTACTTTCTCTCTTCTTTCTCTGTTCTTACTCTATTGTCTCTTCATTCTCATAAGGAGCCTCACATCACTGTCATTGAATCAATTCTCTCCCTCTGTTTCTCTCTATTTCTACCTCTCTCCCATAGGGTGACCAACTATCCAAGTTTCCCCAGGTCTGAGGGGTGTCCCTGGACATAGGACCTCCAGCGCTAAAAGCAGGACAGTCTAGGGACAATTGGACACTCTGCATTTACCACATACATTTTCAAGTATACAGGTATGAATGAAAAGTTTCAGGATGTGGCAAAGAGCTCTGAGCCAAAGGCTGAGCTATTAGGTGATTTGTTATCAGACTTACCAAACCATAAAATAAAACAAAACAAAATGAAAAGCTACTATCCATCAGTGTGCACAGAAAACTGGCCAGCACCTTACCCATTTCCAGTAAGTTCTATGTTGGGAGGAGGTTTATCAAGGTCACACGAAGGTCTGCTTTCTAAGTCCTCACATCTGTCTTCATCAGCGCTATCCTCTTCACAGTCAGAATCCCCATTGCAAACCAAAGATCTGCTGATGCACTGGCCTGTACACAAGATAAGCCCCATAAATGAATGAATGAATGAATGAATGAATGAATGAATAAATAAATAAATAAATAAATAAATAAATAAATAAATAAAAGAGGGCAGAAGGGAAAAACTACCTGGGATCAAAAGGGTTTTGCCTTTGATTCCCAAAATTGTACTAATATTCTAGTGTGAATTTGAGATCAGTCCTCAAGATGTCCAGGAAAAGACTGGTGATTATTTGGGTACTCATATTACAACACACAAAACTGATGCTGACCTCAGCTGGACACAAAATTGAAAATAGAAGCTGAATTCAAATTCCAGGCTCTCACCCATAACCAAGCAGTTTGTCTGAATCTTCCAGAATCAAACAGTGCCGACCACTGGGAAGATAGATTGACATCCTGCCCTTCAACTTTCAGTTTATTTTTTGCCATCACTGACCAAGATGTCAAAGCTCTGCTTCTTTTGGTGATTTGATGTGTAAGCTTTTGAGAGCATAGAAACTGGATCAAAAGGTTAACACTCATCACGTCTTTAGCATATACTCTGTGCAAGACACTCTTCCAGGTGTTAGGTACAAATATAAATAAAAATGGTATGCTGGGCTTTTCATATACTTTACAAGCTAACAGAAAGGACTATGAAGACATAGATCATTATAATTCAGCAACGTAATTGCTATGATAGACATACATCCCAGGAATCAAGGAAGCACTGGAGGGTATCAGATGATCTAACCCTTGCCTACCTCCCCAGCATCATCTCCAGCCATTCTCCTACCAGCTTCTGATGCGATAGTCACACCTGCATGAATAAAAGGCCAGGCTTCTGTCATCTCCACTGACCTTGCACTTACAGTTCCCTCAGACTAGAAGGGTTTCTCTACCTGTCACCAACCTGTCCTTCAAGGACCAAATTAAACATCATCTCTTCTTAGAGACCATCCCTCCTCCACAGGCTATAGTGCATGTCCTTCCTCTGTGTCCTCATAGTGTGCATTGCATGCAACTGTCCTGACGGTATAGCATGCATCCCACTATGCTCTCACTCAATCCGATCCAATGTTGTGGACAGTCTACTATGTACCAAGTATTCCAGATGCAAAAATTAAAGCAACAGGGGCACCTGGGTGGCTCAGTCAGTTACGCATCTGACTTCGGCTCAGGTCATATCTGGTGGTTTGTGAGTTTGAGCCCCGCGTCAGGCTCTGTGCTGACAGCTCGGAGCCTGGAGCCTGCTTCAGATTCTGTGTTTCCCCCTCTCTCAGCCCCTCCCTGCTCACACTCTGTCTGTCTCTCTCTTTCTCAAAAATAAATAAACATTAAAAAATTAAAGCAATATAATCCATATCCTCAAGGAGTTCACTGTCTCCAAGAGAGATAACCAGGCCAGTAAATTCTCCAGATCACAGATAGTACAATGTATGTAAGGAACACAGAGAAGTGATTTGTTAATTATCTCTATCAGTTGGGAAGTTAAGGAATGCTTCTGAAAAGAGGAGTCACCTGATCTGGGTTTTGAAAGTAAAATAGGAGTTTGACAGGTCTTGTTGAGGAGCACTTCTAACACAGAGATTAATTATGAACTATTCTGTGCATAAACTTTAATATTTTTCAGGGAAGAGACTAAGCATTTCATTTGTATATCCACAATCCTTACCATTGTATCTGGAACATAGTAACAATAATTAATATTTGGTAAACGTTGTTGAATTAACTTCACTGCACAAATGATACATAAACACTAGGTCAAATAATACTCAATGCCAAAACTTGAAATTGTGTTTCAATCACCCAGTGTATAGAAGTGACCTGTATTACTCCTTGATTAGCTAATTAGAGTTGCTTCTCTTGTAAACATAATGATAATTTGGGCAGTAACATTGTTTTTGCCTAATTTCGGTGTACCAGACTCACTCTACATCTCCGCCAACAATGCAATGTCAAGAACTGTTTGGGTCTGGCAACAGCCATATTTCTTTTCAAAGAAGGGAGGAGTATCCTTACCTTTCTTACCAGATGCCTCCTCTTGCATTCTAAATAATGATAGCTGAGTATGTAATTAATATGCCAATAAAAATCCTACTGATATTGGCCTGAAATTAATTTTAAGGCTGATACACATTCAGTAAAAGTCAACAAATACATACTGAGCAAGTTAACCAAATAGCATTTGAAATTACACCCTGCCTGCCAAGCCTGTGAAAACATACCTGAAAAACACCTGAAACGCTCTCCACATCCCTCTTCCGTTGGACATCCTCGGGTAGGTTCACACGATTGTGTTTCAAATGCATTTCCGACACAGGGATGGCCGCCATACTGTCCGTAAACAGCTATTGACCGCCTGCGAGTCTAAACACAGAACAGGTAGTACTTTCTGATATCTCCTTTCCTTTATTTGAGAAACAAATCTGAGAGAAATTAATGCAATTGAAGAAACAGCGTTCAGGAAATTGTTCTGGTGTTCCACAGATGTAAAACCTCCCAAATCAATAAACCCACAGACCTACTTGTCCTGGAGTGGGTGACAAGTGACACTTGGATTATTATTTGTGACGTTCTCCCAGCTATGTATTTATTCTCAAGGTTGAGTATTAAAAAAATAATAGTAATAAAAACAGTGGCTCTTAAAAAAAGCAACTTGAAAGAGTTAGTTGGGTAGACATATAAGCAAATAAGTTACGATATAGAACGTTTAATGTTTCTGCTCAAGCTGTGTGCCAACTAGAAAGGAGAAATGGATTTTGTCAGAGGGCGGGAAGGATACTGGGAACAATGGTTAAGAAGTAAAGTTAGAAAAACCTTTAGAGGGGTACCTGGGTTCAGGTGGGTTCAGGGGCCGACTCTTGATTTGGGCTCAGGTCATGATCTCAGAGTCGTGAGACTGAGCCCCATGTGGTGCTCTGCACTGGGCAAGGAGCCTGCTTGAGATTCTCTTTCTCTCTCCCTCTGCCCCTCCCTGGCTCGTGTGTACCCAGGTGCACTCTCATTCTCTCTCTCAAAAAAATAAAAAATAAAAAATAACTCTTAAAAAAAAAAGGAAAAAAAAACTTTAGAAAAATGGTGGCAATTGATTTGAGCTGAATGGTAAGCCTTCTTCAGGAAGGCAATGCAAAATAAATCTGGAGAGAAAGATGCTAATATGGAAGTCAAATTTACAGCACAAAACCTCGGTCATCCAAAGGTGAAGCTACCTCTGCAACGGAATTTTACTAGATAATAAAAATCACTGGCCTCTGAAGTGGGAAATATGTCAAAGGCAAATCTCTGGGAGAGAAAGTATGGGAAAATTGAGGAAATCATCAAGCCAACTGAGAAACACCTAAGTCATCCTAAAGTTCATTTTATCAATGTGAACACATATATCTAATACTTAAACAAAAATTAAGGTCCACAAAATCCTTTTCCTGCCCAACAGCAATCAAAGATGCATCACTTAAGCCTCTTCCTGTACTCATCTTTTCCCCATTAAAAAAAAAAAAAAAGAATCTGACATTCCAGAGAATTTAATCCTTGAGCAAAGATCAACAGGGAAGACTGGATCTACAAACTGATGTGGGGTCAGAAGCGAATGGTCAAGAAAGAATTCTTGAGCAACTACATGGATGGAACTAGAGGGTATTATGCTAAGTGAAATTAGTCACTCGGAGAAAGACAAAAATCGTATCACTTCACTCATATGAGGACTTTAAGAGACAAAACAGATGAGCATAAGGGAAGGGAAACAAAAATAATATAAAAACAGGGAGGGGGACAAAACAGAAGAGACTCATAAATATGGAGAACAAACTGAGGGCTACGGGAGGGCTTGTGGGAGGGGGGGATGGACTAAATGGGTAAGGGGCACTAAGGAATCTACTTCTGAAATCATTGTTGCACTATATGCTAACTAATTTGGATGTAAATTTAAAAAAATAAAAAATAAAACAAAATAAAAAATAAATTACAAATTAAAAAAATTAAAAAGGAAAAAGTAAAAAGTAAAAAGTAAAAAAAAAGAAAGAAAGAATTCTTGAGACATTTTTGGTGCAAAAAGGTGCTTTTATTATAGCACGGGGACAGGGCCCATGGGGAGAAAGAGCTGCACTTTTACTGTGTAAAGATGGTGGTTATTATATTAAGTGCTCAAAGGGGAGGGGACGTGCAGGGAATATTAGATCATAAATGTCTTTTTCAAATTTCTACTCTTAAAAGTAGTTTCACAGGGTTTCTCCGATGCTTATCATTCAGCTTGATATTAACAAGTGAGATGAACAGTCATGAGACTCGAAGAATGCAGCAACCAGTACATATTTGATACTTATCGGAACTACGCAGCTATAGGTCAGCCTTCTGGGCTAAATGCGAACACATTTTTGCTTCTATCCCTCATCACAAACCAACGTTGAATCTCCTCATCCATCCTAAACTGGGTTAGAAGTGGGGACTCATTGGGACAAAGGGTCACGGTAATGCAGTTTGATCTCTGAGCAGCTGTGTGTCAACCTGGGCCTGGTGCTGGCACCTTCCATTGTATCTGAGCAGAGGAGCCATGGAGGAATATGAGAGGGGAATAGAACTCAGTGCAGTTCCTTCATAAGTTTCTAGTTTCTGTATTTGATTGATGAAGACGCCTCTCATAATGTGTCTTCTTAAATTGTCCTTTTCTGAAGTTCCAAAGCACAGATTGTGTTGTTCATCTAAGTAATGCTTCCCTCTCTCCACATACAAGGATGACCTCGACAGCTGCCCACTGTGAGCAGCCATATTCTCACCTGACAACTTCTGATCTTATGACCCTGTTTCCATTTTCACTTGTCTCTCTCTGGATGAAAATGTTGTCGTTACCATCTAGGGATGTAATCATTGCATGATGACCTTCATGCAAAGAAAAAAATTACTAATATGAAAAATTCCTCTCATCCCTTTCTATTTAGTGTTCTTTCTTAGCTTGTTTTTAAATTATAAAAATGTTTTCTGTGGTCAGTATTTGATTTTTGCCTTGTTATTCATGGACCCATTTGCCTGTCTGTATTCAGAGTAGTCATCTATTTGCCCAAAGCCAAATTCCACATTCGAGTAACTGGTTTTGTAAATACCACTCATGTAGGTACTAAATGTTTGATGAAAATGATGATTATGATGATGCTTCAAAACAGAAATTATCAGGGCACCTGGGTGGCTCAGTAGGTTAAGCATCCAACTTCAGCTCAGGTCATGATCTCACAATTTTTGGGTTCGACCCCCTCCTCGGGCTCTGTGCTGACAGCTGGGAGCCTGGAGCCTGCTTCCGATTCTGTGTCTCCCTCTCTCTGCCCCTCCCCTGCTTGCGGTCTGTCTCTCTCTCTTTCAAAAATAAACATCTAAAAAAATTGTTTTGATAAAATAAAAAAAATAAAACAGAAATTATCTCCTGTAATACAGTTCTGTTATTTTAAGAATTAAAAAGTGATTTTTAAATACACATTTTTATTCAACCTGAACCACCTTTAAAATATTTTGCAACTATAGAATCATGCTATAGACCTGAAACTAATATAAATGTTATGTGTTAAGTATATCTCAATAAAAACACTTATTCGTTCAAATATTTAGAATCTTTAACATGAACATTATATTTGTGGAAGTTGTCCTAAGAAAATTATCAGAAAAGAGGACAGATTTCTATGTACAAAAATATTCACTCAAGTTTCACTCAAACAAAAATGTAGATAATCTAAATCTCAAACAATATGAAAGTGGATATATAAGATGGGTATATTCATATAACGGCAAATAATACAGCTGTCAAAATTCACGCTGAGAGTATCATGGTAAAATAGAATATAGGGGTACCTGGCTGGCTTAGTCTGTGGAGCATATGACTCTTGATCTCGGGGTCATGAGTTTGAGCCCCACGTGTGGCATGGAGTTTACCTTAAAAGCAATTTTTTTAATAAACAAATAAAGGGGTGTCTACATGTTCAGTCAGTTGAGCATCCTACTCCTGATTTCGGCTCAGGTCATAATCCCAGGCTCGTAGGATTGAGTCCCACATTGGGCTCGGTACTGAGCATGGAACCTGCGTAAGATTCTCTCTCTCCCTCTGTCTCTACCCAGCTTGTGCTCTCTCTCTCTAAAAGTTTTAATAAACAAACAAACAAAAATTTTTAAATAGTAGAATATAAAACTTTAATCAAACAATTGTATTTTTAAAAATTATAAACATAGAGAAAGAAGATAAATTGAAAGAATAAATACCAAAATGATGGTATATTGGTTTCTTTTAAAAAATTTTTCTTAATGTCTATTCATTTTTGAGAGAGAGAGAGAAAAAAAAAAAAGAGAGAGATAGAGAGAGTATAAGTGGGGGAGGAGCAAAGAGAGAGACACGCACAGAATGTGAAGCAGGCTGCAGGTTCCGAGCTGTCAGCACAAACATGTGCCCATTGCGGGGCTCAAACTCACGAACTGTGAGATCATGACCTGAGCTGAAGTCGGACACTTAACCAACTGAGCCACCCAGGAACCTCTAAAATCTCATGTTTTTTTTTTTTTTTCAAGTGGGCTTCATACCCAGTGTGGAGCCCAATGCAGGACTTGAACTCAGGACCCTGAGATCATAACCTGAGCTGAGATTAGGAGTCAGACGCTTAACCAACTGAGCCATCCAGACACCCCCGGTTTCTTTTAAATGGTAAAATTGTAAATAGTGTTTTCTTTATTTAGACCTTCCTGTTTCCTCCAATGAATAACTTATAAGGGAAAAAAAACACTTTTAGAAGTACTTTATAATCTCCAGATCAAGTCCAGTATTTTATTTGTATTACTCAGAAATTAAAGTTTAAAAAGTTTAAAAATACAGGGACACCTGCCTGACTCAGTCAGTAGAACAGGTGATTCTTAATCTTGGGGTTGTGGGTTCGAGCTCCACCTTGGGTGTAGAGATTACTTAAATATAAAATCTTTTTTAAAAAGGTGCAAATGTTTCACTTTTCATGATCATTCAGCTCATTAGGTGAAACAAAGTTTTGCTACTTGTTAGCGTTCCTTTCAGATAAGAAGAAAAGTTGAACCCAGTAAATATGAAACAGATTTTGAATTACCTACTATCTTCATTTCATGCTACTCTATTCCTCTAATTAAAGAGTTCTCTAGTTAAAGAGTTAGTGAATTGCTATATCCTGTGTATATTTCTAGGCTCAAATGTAAGATTTAGAAAAGTCCTGCAAGAAAAATAGGAAACGCAGAAATTACTTTATTACATTATTAATCACTAGAGTCATACTTTTCTCCCTTTAAAACTACTAATTATATTTTCAACATAAAAAATAACATTCAAAAGATAATGTCATTTTGTCTATATGTAAGCTATTTCTGCATAGGAAACAATAAATACAAAGTTTTGTATGGTCCTACCTGAGTCTTGGTACAACCACTGCATTCTGACCACAGGGCATAGGAATCCCACTGGCAATTGACTGGAGAGGAAGCACTGCCAAATTATGATAAATCAGGTAGAAAGATAATGGGGGGGAGGGGGCACAAAGAATAGTCAAAAATATTTCAAAAAAAATAATTGCTTTACAATTTTTTAAGAGACATCAAAATTATCCCAAGATCTATAAAAATACATGTGGAAGGGACCAACTTTTCTCAAGATTAACGCTTATCAAGCATCTATAATGTACCAGGCACTATTTAGATACTAAAGTTGTAGACACAATAACAGAGAGATCACTGACCATTGATAGAGGAGAGGACAAAGACACATATGTAAACAAATAATTATAATATAATACAAACATGATCCATAATGCAATGTACTTACTTTGATCAATTTCATAACAAAAATGTATACAGTATAATGTGTTATGGAAATATAGATAAAGGAGTGTTCACAGTTGGAAGGGTAAGTGAGAACTTGTGGGAGGAAGGTACACGGTCTTTGAAAGGATTCTGAATAATGAACTGAAGAGTTATAACAGAAACTCTTAAGTGGAAGACAAAAGGCTCTAAAAAGACCCTATCAGAAGAGAAAAACTAAGAACTGGCAAAGATGAAATGGACAGAAATTGATTTTTAAATATTCACCCTGTGCATTTAGGCTACTCCTCAAGAACACATCCAAGTAGCGTCCATTTGAGCTTAAACAATTCCGCTCCACTAAAATACATGAAGAATGGAGAATCTGTTGTGTGATGCTTAACTCCAGCTTTGTAGAGAACATATCATGACTTCATCCTCAGCGATTAAGGAAGTCTAACCTAAAGCATATTTTACAAGGGGTAAAGGAAATCAGAATCCTGATTTCTGGATTTTGAGCAGATTCCTAGCCTTGGGACACCTTCAGTCAAGGTGATTTGTACTTATCTTAAGCCTGTGAGGTGATCCTGAAAGTAAGAAGTTTGATCTGAAGTGCATGTGCCTCTCATGCTTTTTTTCAAGCCAAACTTGCTAACTTGTAGTCTTGACATGGCGCCAATGATCCAAATGCCTCACTGTTTTTGACCCTTAAACAATCGGAACTTGCTATTGTTCTATGTTGTGCCCCAGGGACAGGCAGAGACCTTCCACAAACACTGAGGCTTGGGAAGGGAAGCCGGCTTGGTCTCATCTCTCTGTGCTCCCACAGTATCCCATGCAGGCCTCTCCCAGAGGCCTAGCACATTTATATTGACATCAACTGTTTCAAGATCTGTATCACCCAGTGGACTCTCAGACACTTGGCCCCCTTTGTGTCCCCAGTCACTAGCACAGCCCCTGACACATATTCTGTAGTTTGAAAACGTGAACTGACCTGGTCCTATCCCATCAAACTGACAGTGAAAGCAAGAGAAAGCCATGAGTAAATGATGGTGGCTTTTTCCAGGTCTCAAGAGTCAGCACAACTATTTTCTTAAAAAAAAAAAAAAAAACCTCTCAACCAGATGGAAGTTACCCTTGTGGGGAACACAGCATAATGTATAGACTTGTCAAATTACTATGTTGTACACCTGAAATTAACATAACATTGTGTATCAACTGTATTTCAATTAAGAAAAAAAAAAACTCTCAACCTTTAAAATCCAAAGAATGTTTTGCAATGACTACATTTAAAGATCACATTCTACTCCAAGATGTGTTAATTCTAAGGTCGGTGCAATTCTCTGAATTGCAGGTACAATCATGGTACTGGGACAAGAAGAAAACTTTGAGGTAGTTTTAGTCTTCAAGTTTCTTCCTTATGGGAAATAAAATAAAGTAAAATAAGAATGAGAATAAAACAAGCTTTTGCTATCATTGCCTTTTCTCAAAACGCAGAAAGATAAGTGTTGAAGGGAAAAAGATGTTCAGGCTGCAATGTTAAAATCAGGCCATATGAGATACCAGAAGATGGCGGCGTAGGAGGACGCTGGGCTCACCGCGCGTCCTGCTAATCACTTAGATTCCACCTACACCTGCCTAAAGAACCCAGAAAACCGCCAGAGGATTAGCAGAACGGAGTCTCCGGAGCCAAGCGCAGACGAGAGGCCCACGGAAGAGGGTAGGAAGGGCGGCAAGGCGGTGCGCGCTCCACGGACTGGCGGGAGGGAGCCGGGGCGGAGGGGCGGCTCGCCGGCCAAGCAGAGCCCCCGAGTCGGGCTGGCAAAAGCGGAGGGGCCGGACGGACTGTGTTCCGACAGCAAGCGCGACTTAGCGTCTGGGAGGTCATAAGTTAACAGCTCTGCTCAGAAAGCGGGAAGGCTGGAGGACAAAGGGAGGGAGAGCTGCTGAGCCCCTGGACGGACGGCAGAGCTCAGCTTGGCGGGGAACAAAGGCGCTCGCCAGCGCCATCTCCCCCGCCCATCCCCCAGCCAAAATCCCAAAGAGAACCAGTTCCTGCCAGGGAACTTGCTCGCTCCGCGCAAACACCCAACTCTGTGCTTCTGCGGAGCCAAACCTCCGGCAGCGGATCTGACTCCCTCCCGCTGCCACAGGGCCCCTCCTGAAGTGGATCACCTAAGGAGAAGCGAGCTAAGCCTGCCCCTCCTGCCCCCGTGCACCTTGCCTACCCACCCCAGCTAATACGCCAGATCCCCAGCACCACAAGCCTGGCAGTGTGCAAGTAGCCCAGACGGGCCACGCCACCCCACAGTGAATCCCGCCGCTAGGAGAGGGGAAGAGAAGGCACTCACCAGTCTGACTGTGGCCCCAGTGGTGGGCTGGGGGCAGACATCAGGTCGGACTGCGGCCCCGCCCACCAACTCCAGTTATACACCACAGCACGGGGGAAGTGCCCTGCAGGTCCTCACCGCTCCAGGGACTATCCAAAATGACCAAACGGAAGAATTCCCCTCAGAAGAATCTCCAGGAAATAACAACAGCTAATGAACTGATCAAAAAGGATTTAAATAATATAACAGAAAGTGGATTTAGAATAATAGTCATAAAATTAATCGCTGGGCTTGAAAACAGTATACAGGACAGCAGAGAATCTCTTGCTACAGAGATCAAGGGACTAAGGAACAGTCACGAGGAGCTGAAAAACGCTTTAAACGAAATGCAAAACAAAATGGAAACCACGACGGCTCGGATTGAAGAGGCAGAGGAGAGAATAGGTGAACTAGAAGATAAAGTTATGGAGAAAGAGGAAGCTGAAAGAAAGAGAGATAAAAAAATCCAGGAGTATGAGGGGAAAATTAGAGAACTAAGTGATACACTAAAAAGAAATAATATACGCATAATTGGTATCCCAGAGGAGGAAGAGAGAGGGAAAGGTGCTGAAGGGGTACTTGAAGAAATTATAGCTGAGAACTTCCCTGAACTGGGGAAGGAAAAAGGCATTGAAATCCAAGAGGCACAGAGAACTCCCTTCAGACGTAACTTGAATCGATCTTCTGCACGACATATCATAGTGAAACTGGCAAAATACAAGGATAAAGAGAAAATTCTGAAAGCAGCAAGGGATAAACGTGCCCTCACATATAAAGGGAGACCTATAAGACTCGTGACTGATCTCTCCTTTGAAACTTGGCAGGCCAGAAAGGCTTGGCACGATATCTTCAGTGTGCTAAACAGAAAAAATATGCAGCCGAGAATCCTTTATCCAGCAAGTCTGTCATTTAGAATAGAAGGAGAGATAAAGGTCTTCCCAAACAAACAAAAACTGAAGGAATTTGTCACCACTAAACCAGCCCTACAAGAGATCCTAAGGGGGATCCTGTGAGACAAAGTACCAGAGACATCACTACAAGCATAAAACATACAGACATCACAATGACTCTAAACCCGTATCTTTCTATAATAACACTGAATGTAAATGGATTAAATGCGCCAACCAAAAGACATAGGGTATCAGAATGGATAAAAAAACAAGACCCATCTATTTGCTGTCTACAAGAGACTCATTTGAGATCTGAGGACACCTTTAGATTGAGAGTGAGGGGATGGAGAACTATTTATCATGCTACTGGAAGCCAAAAGAAAGCTGGAGTAGCCATACTTATATCAGACAAACTAGACTTTAAATTAAAGGCTGTAACAAGAGATGAAGAAGGGCATTATATAATAATTACAGGGTCTATCCATCAGGAAGAGCTAACAATTATAAATGTCTATGCGCCAAATACCGGAGCCCCCAGATATATAAAACAGTTACTCATAAACATAAGCAACCTTATTGATAAGAATGTGGTCATTGCAGGGGACTTTAACACCCCACTTACAGAAATGGATAGATCATCTAGACACACAGTCAATAAAGAAACAAGGGCCCTGAATGATACATTGGATCAGATGGACTTGACAGATATATTTAGAACTCTGCATCCCAAAGCAACAGAATATACTTTCTTCTCGAGTGCACATGGAACATTCTCCAAGATAGATCATATACTGGGTCACAAAACAGCCCTTCATAAGTTTACAAGAATTGAAATTATACCATGCATACTTTCAGACCACAATGCTATGAAGCTTGAAATCAACCACAGGAAAAAGTCTGGAAAACCTCCAAAAGCATGGAGGTTAAAGAACACCCTACTAACGAATGAGTGGGTCAACCAGGCAATTAGAGAAGAAATTAAAAAATATATGGAAACAAACGAAAATGAAAATACAACAATCCAAACTCTTTGGGATGCAGCGAAGGCAGTCCTGAGAGGAAAATACATTGCAATCCAGGCCTATCTCAAGAAACAAGAAAAATCCCAAATACAAAATCTAACAGCACACCTAAAGGAAATAGAAGCAGAACAGCAAAGGCAGCCTAAACCCAGCAGAAGAAGAGAAATCATAAAGATCAGAGCAGAAATAAACAATATAGAATCTAAAAAAACGGTAGAGCAGATCAACGAAACCAAGAGTTGGTTTTTTGAAAAAATAAACAAAATTGACAAACCTCTAGCCAGGCTTCTCAAAAAGAAAAGGGAGATGACCCAAATAGATAAAATCATGAATGAAAATGGAATTATTACAACCAATCCCTCAGAGATACAAACAATTATCAGGGAATACTATGAAAAATTATATGCCAACAAATTGGACAACCTTGAAGAAATGGACAAATTCCTAAACACCCACCCTCTTCCAAAACTCAATCAGGAGGAAATAGAAAGCTTGAACAGACCCATAACCAGTGAAGAAATTGAATCGGTTATCAAAAATCTCCCAACAAATAAGAGTCCAGGACCAGATGGCTTCCCAGGGGAGTTCTACCAGACGTTTAAAGCAGAGATAATACCTATCCTTCTCAAGCTATTCCAAGAAATAGAAAGGGAAGGAAAACTTCCAGACTCATTCTATGAAGCCAGTATTACTTTGATTCCTAAACCAGACAGAGACCCAGTAAAAAAAGAGAACTACAGGCCAATATCCCTGATGAATATGGATGCAAAAATTCTCAATAAGATACTAGCAAATCGAATTCAACAGCATATAAAAAGAATTATTCACCATGATCAAGTGGGATTCATTCCTGGGATGCAGGGCTGGTTCAACATTCGCAAATCGATCAACGTGATACATCACATTAACAAAAAAAAAGAGAAGAACCATATGATCCTGTCAATCGATGCAGAAAAGGCCTTTGACAAAATCCAGCACCCTTTCTTAATAAAAACCCTTGAGAAAGTCGGGATAGAAGGAACATACTTAAAGATCATAAAAGCCATTTATGAAAAGCCCACAGCTAACATCATCCTCAATGGGGAAAAACTGAGAGCTTTTTCCCTGAGATCAGGAACACGACAGGGATGCCCACTCTCACCGCTGTTGTTTAATATAGTGCTGGAAGTTCTAGCATCAGCAATCAGACAACAAAAGGAAATCAAAGGCATCAAAATTGGCAAGGATGAAGTCAAGCTTTCGCTTTTTGCAGATGACATGATATTATACATGGAAAATCCGATAGACTCCACCAAAAGTCTGCTAGAACTGATACATGAATTCAGCAAAGTTGCAGGATACAAAATCAATGTACAGAAATCAGTTGCATTCTTATACACTAACAATGAAGCAACAGAAAGACAAATAAAGAAACTGATCCCATTCACAATTGCACCAAGAAGCATAAAATACCTAGGAATAAATCTAACCAAAGATGTAAAAGATCTGTATGCTGAAAACTATAGAAAGCTTATGCAGGTAATTGAAGAAGATATAAAGAAATGGAAAGACATTCCCTGCTCATGGATTGGAAGAATAAATATTGTCAAAATGTCAATACTACCCAAAGCTATCTACACATTCAATGCAATCCCAATCAAAATTGCACCAGCATTCTTCTCGAAACTAGAACAAGCAATCCTAAAATTCATATGGAACCACAAAAGGCCCCGAATAGCCAAAGTAATTTTGAAGAAGAAGACCAAAGCAGGAGGCATCACAATCCCAGACTTTAGCCTCTACTACAAAGCTGTCATCATCAAGACAGCATGGTATTGGCATAAAAACAGACACATAGACCAATGGAATCGAATAGAAACCCCAGAACTAGACCCACAAACGTATGGCCAACTCATTTTTGACAAAGCAGGAAAGAACATCCAATGGAAAAAAGACAGTCTCTTTAACAAATGGTGCTGGGAGAACTGGACAGCAACATGCAGAAGGTTGAAACTAGACCACTTTCTCACACCATTCACAAAAATAAACTCAAAATGGATAAAGGACCTGAATGTGAGACAGGAAACCATCAAAACCTTAGAGGAGAAAGCAGGAAAAGACCTCTCTGACCTCAGCCATAGCAATCTCTTACTCGGCACATCCCCAAAGGCAAGGGAATTAAAAGCAAAAGTGAATTACTGGGACCTTATGAAGATAAAAAGCTTCTGCACAGCAAAGGAAACAACCAACAAAACTAAAAGGCAACCAACGGAATGGGAAAAGATATTTGCAAATGACACATCGGACAAAGGGCTAGTATCCAAAATCTATAAAGAGCTCATCAAACTCCACCCCCGAAAAACAAATAACCCAGTGAAGAAATGGGCAGAAAACATGAATAGACACTTCTCTAAAGAAGACATCCGGATGGCCAACAGGCACATGAAAAGATGTTCAACGTCGCTCCTCATCAGGGAAATACAAATCAAAACCACACTCAGATACCACCTCACGCCAGTCAGAGTGGCCAAAATGAAGAAATCAGGAGACTATAGATGCTGGAGAGGATGTGGAGAGACGGGAACCCTCTTGCACTGTTGGTGGGAATGCAAATTGGTGCAGCCGCTCTGGAAAGCAGTGTGGAGGTTCCTCAGAAAATTAAAAATAGACCTACCCTATGACCCAGCAATAGCACTGCTAGGAATTTATCCAAGGGATACAGGAGTACTGATGCATAGGGGCACTTGTACCCCAATGTTTATAGCAGCACTCTCAACAATAGCCAAATTATGGAAAGAGCCTAAATGTCCATCAACTGATGAATGGATAAAGAAATTGTGGTTTATATACACAATGGAATACTACATGGCAATGAGAAAAAATGAAATATGGCCTTTTGTAGCAACGTGGATGGAACTGGAGAGTGTGATGCTAAGTGAAATAAGCCATACAGAGAAAGACAGATACCATATGGTTTCACTCTTATGTGGATCCTGAGAAACATAACAGAAACCCATGGGGGAGGGGAAGGGAAAAAAAAAAAAAAAAGAGGTTAGAGTGGGAGAGAGCCAAAGCATAAGAGACTGTTAAAAACTGAGAACAAACTGAGGGTTGATGGGGGGTGGGAGGGAGGGCAGGGTGGGTGATGGGTATTGAGGAGGGCACCTTTTGGGATGAGCACTGGGTGTTGTATGGAAACCAATTTGACAGTAAATTTCATATATTAAAAAATAAATAAATAAATAAATAAAAAAGAAAAAAAAACAAAAAAAAAAACAAAACAAAAAAAAAAATCAGGCCATATGATAAAGAACTTCCTAAAAATAAAAAAAATAATAATAATTTTTAATGATCTCCAATACAATCCAAAACATTCTCACCTTGAAAAAATTTGGAACTCTCCTGCAAATTCCACCAAGATGAAAAAACTTATTGCCTGGGGGGAGAATAAAGCATTGCTTTAGTTTATATTTCTTTAATGAGTTGAAAGTGAATACATTTGTGCAAGTCAAGATTTGTGAGTTGTGAATATAAAGAAGGAAAGAAGCATGGAGAAGGCTCCCTGACTCTGTTTGTCCTTTAAGTTTCCATTTTAAATAAAAGTTTAATACAATTCTGTTGAGCTCACCTCTTACTATTCATTTCTGTAAAGAAGGCTAGGGACTGGGGAACATCATAGCCAAGCAAATAGAAAATGTAGCTCATTAGAGCATTTCTTTAAGGACCCATCATCTTTTCATTCCTTTCTCTACCCTCCTTCACTCTAACTTCAACACATATGAAGACACCCAAAGAGGATGAAGCCTGGAAGAAAGACCAGCCAAGAGTGAGAAGTTAGTAGGGAAGCAAGTTTCATAAATGAAGGGTCAACCAAAAGTTGAGGCACATCCCCAGCCAGAGGGCCCGTGATCCTCACCCTGTCCCTTAGTTCTATGGGCAGCTCCTCTGGTTTTTAAAACACCTGTGAGGCCTGTTGCAATCATCTATCCATGACAGCACCAGGCTAAATATTGAAGGTCACAAAATTGTATATAAAACGGGATTACATTTTGTATGAAAAGTCAAACATGTATTAAAAACAAATCTAGAAAGAAATATAATAAAGGATAATAGTCCATTTCTGGTAATGAAATTATAGGTAATTTCTATTAACTTTTTTTTACTTTTATGTATTTCCCTACTTTGACAACTGAGGGTGTCTGGGAATATCATTCAAATCTTTCCTGGAGATTCTCCAAGGATATCAATTGTATTCAATATATAACCCAGTGTAAAAGTCCTTAAAACCATCTTACTCCATATTTTAACAGGCCAATATTCTTTCTCTTCTCCCTGACCTCCTCAAACCTTTTCTTTCAATGTATTTGTGGAGTGGCCTCCCAACATTTTTTTCCAGATCCTTCTCCCTGCCTTCCTAGATCACCTGCCATCTTATTAGGTATCTTCCTTTCAGTTGTAAAGTCCTAGTTGCCCACTTCTGTCTTTTATTGTTCTCAGAAGCTTTTAGCCTATTATTCTGATTAGCATAACCAAACAGCTGTGGGCATCCTGGAAATGAGTGGGGGGAGGTATGAATACGTATGTGATTTTTTTAATGAGCAGGTAAAGCACATAATATAAAGCAACACCTTCTACAGGTTTTGTTTTTAATCAAAAATTACAAGGATTAAAAACAATTAAAAAAAAAAACCTACAAGGGTTTGGGTTAATTTTTCTGTTTTTCAACAATATATCTTTAATCCATGCTGTCAACTTCTTTTTCCGTCCCTGGGAAAGCCTATCTCCATAGCTTTATTAGTCACTCATAGGCACTAACAGTCACATTTTTGGAAAACAAAGATTCTGAAACACTCTAACAGTCAAATCTCAATTCAATATCCAATTTTAAGTGTCTCTCCTACTCCTGGGTTCTGGATGCTCATAATGGGAGTGGGGTGGAGTCTGATTCCAAATTCCTCCTCCTTGTTCTGCTTTTCTTCCCCACATCCCCAGACTGCCTCTGTCTTCTTCAAAGTCACAGCAGCAGGAGAGGGACAAGAGCCAAAAAGGGTCTTGTGTGACTAATCCAGCTGGAGTCCATAATGGTGACCCAGGATGTGGTGGATATTTGAATGCCAAGTCTTTATCTCCCACTGTGTTTTTGTGGTTCTTTGGATGGCCCCCATTGGTGATCTACAACCACTATGCTCTTGGCAAAAATTATTCATCTCTTTGTTTATCACACTTGACTCTCCCCAGTGCTTGCCTCCTGGGACTCCTTTTCCATATGGATGCTGCCTGTTGGAGTTGCTTCATCCTGCAGGCAGTTTCTCAGGCAGAAGCCCTGACAACCCAAGTCTGGCTCCTTTCTAAAGGTCCACATTGTGTCCATGCGATACCTGCACACATCCTTATCCTGTCAGACTCTGGATGTCCAGAATGTAACCAATAATGCTGTGTTGATTAACTCTGCTAAAGGCAGGCTAGGGAACCAGCCTGTGCCTTTAGATTTTCCCAGACATGACTTGAGTATGATTCCCTACATCCCCTATACTCTAAGGGGCACAATCCTGTATATTCTGGAGGATGGGGATAGCCAAAGGTCACTAGACACTATCCTTTTGTAAAACTGCTTTGAATGTCCAGTATCTCACTTTAAAATGTGGGGATGCTGAGCACTTATTCTTCTTGGCCTTTGACTCTCAGCCAAAGTAGGCATCATGAAAAAATTCATTCTTAACATTCTATTATTACATGTGTTTTAAAAGAATTTCAATCAAGCTTTAGGGAATATACATTTTTTTCAGCAGTGCCTTTGCCAACACCTTCCCCATATACATACTCCTTATTGTAACTTCTGAAGATCTGCCTAATTACAAGGCAGTTCTGTTCATGAGTTACACAAGCTGAATCTATTAACCAAAAGAATTTCTTGAATTTGCTAGCTAAGTCCCTGAAAACAAGTCATCAAGTTACCATTTCCCACCTTCAGAAAGAGTATCTTAACAAACGGACAAGATAGAACAATCATAAATTAATAATAAATGATACTTGGGGCACCTGGGTGACTCAGTTGGTTAAGCAACTGACTTCGGCTCAAGTCACGACCTCACAGTTCATGGGTTCGAGCCCCGTGTTGGGCTCTGTGCTGACAGCTCAGAGCCTGGAGCTGCTTCAAATTCTGTCTCCCTCTCTCTCTGCCCCTCCACTGTTTGTGCTCTGTCTTTCTCAAAAATAAATAAACATTTTAAAAACTTTTTAAAAATGATACAAAAATTGGGGCCCCTGCGTGACTCAGTGGGTTGAGTGGCCAACTTCGGCTCGGGTCATGGTCTCATGGTTCATGAGTTCAAGCCCCACATGGGCTCGCTGCTGTCAGGGCAGTGCCTGTTTAGGTCCTCTGTCCCCGTCTCTCTCTGCCCCTCCCCTGCTTGTGTGCTCTCTCTCTCTCTGTCTCTGTCTCTCAAAAATAAATAAAACATTTAAAAAATAAATAAGTTGGAGTTGAAGTTGCTGTCTTCGGTCCTATATTTAGTTGGATAGTAATTTTTCTAACATTTGGCTATATTGCACTGGGCCAACATGTACATTTGGTAAGCCTTTCATTGCATTCCTCTCTCTGTGTCTTCCACTCTCACATTCCTGACCCTTTGGTCCAGGATTCCAAATTCTAAAGTTCCAAGTTTCCGAACTCACTTTTCTATAAAGCTCTTAGATAAGTCAGATCATGGGGAGTCATTGCATAGCTGCAAATCAAACAAACAAAATACACGACAGGGTATTTTTCCCTAAAAATAACAATGGCACTATTGTATTCCTTGATGGCTCTCTCAGGACTTTCATAAACATAGTCTCCACTCTCATTTCCATACCTTCGAACCACTAATTTTACTGCAAAACAAGAAAAAGGAATTCACTTTGTCTGAATTGTTAAATATATTTAAATAAGGATTTTTTTTAAGTTATCCCCATATCTTTCTCTTTCCTATTTCCCCATGTCTTCTTATCTGAGCCATTTCAGTTAAGCCTCACTCCCTTTTGAGATTGCTTCACTTATAAAAGTAATGAAATTATTATCTTACCTTCATGTTTGGGAAAACACTCAGGTCAGAAGAAAGGAAGAAAATTTCCGCTGAGCGCCTGGTGAATTTTCAACAGTGGGAAGAGCCCAGCAGTGGGCTCTGTCCCTGTCTCTTCCTGCTGGGGATTAACTTGGCACTCACTCATAAACACAGCAAGTGGTTCTGAGACTTAGTTCCTACCCCAACCAGATTCTCTAGGGACACAAAGAGCCTGCCCCTGTACTTAGTTGGTGTCTTGAAGCCAGATGCTTCTTATCAGTTTACACAGGCCTTAGCTATAGCCAGCTGGGACTGTTTGGCAATGTAGTTCTAAGAAAACATCTGTAAATCAAGAAAGGCAACAAATGTTCTCAGTTCAATGTTTAAACAATTTTCAACCAAAGGAGACCCTGTACAAGGCAAAGGATAAGCCTCCTTCCTGTTTCAATCTTCTAAATGAAATAGATGTTTTCATGATTCTCTTAAAGTGTGTTGTACACCAAACTTTGAGATGAAAGGATTTAAATGCAGTTCTGTCACTCAGGAGGTAAATGGAACATTCTGGAGTAGAATTTCCACACTTCCCCCAATAAAAAGAAAGGAAAACAAAACAAACAAACAACAACAACAACACACACACACACACACATATACATATCCTAACACAATATCACATCCATGACTCACACTTGACTTTCACAGATGGTTAAAAGACACCATCATATTTTGCAAACATATTTAAAAGCCTCACCAATTTTTTCCCAAGTGCTTTCCTTATTCCATTGACTTGCAGATCATCGTTGGAAAGTTCCTATCATGGTCATTAACTGCCCATTTTCCCTTCTTCAGTTGTTGTCTTGTCTAACTCTGCTAGATCCTTATTCCCCACAGCTTTGCATTTATTCTAGCAGTTACAACATCACTTCCAGAGGTTTCATGAATGCTGTATTTTATTTTTTTTGCAAGATTTCATATTTTCTTTTTGTGAGAAGGTAGGGAGATGATTCATTTTCAGAAGTACTGGGGCGCCTGGGTGGCGCAGTCGGTTAAGCGTCCGACTTCAGCTCAGGTCACGATCTCGCGGTCCGTGAGTTCGAGCCCCGCGTCAGGCTCTGGGCTGATGGCTCAGAGCCTGGAGCCTGCTTCCAATTCTGTGTCTCCTTCTCTCTCTGCCCCTCCCCCCTTCATGCTCTGTCTCTCTCTGTCTCAAAAATAAATAAAAACGTTAAAAAAAAAAATTAGAAGTACCAAATAAAAGCTGTGCTGTCTAGGGGCAGCTGGGTGGCTCAGTTGGTTAAGCATCTGACTTGAGCTCAGGTCATGATCTCATGGTCCATGAGTTCTAGCCCCTCGTCAGGCTCTGTGCTGACAGCTGGGAGCCTGAAGCCTGCTTTGGATTCAGTGTCTCCCTCTCTCTCTGCCCCCACCCAGATCATGTTCTGTCTCTCTCTCTCAAAAATAAGTAAACATTAAAAAATATTTTTAAAAAAATAAAAAAGCTGTGCTGTCTAATTAACAATAGGTTTACAACCTATTGGAAAATGTACAACACCCCCCCCACCCCCACCACCATGGAGTCCCAAATCCTTAGACATTTCACTTCCTGGTTCTTTCCCTCTTGGTTTGGCAGGGTTATTTTCACAGTCTTTGCAATTGAGCATGTGCCAAAGAACTGAAGTCTCTGCATCACCTCAAGGAATGTACATTTGTGCCAGACTACTTTTTGCCTTACATGGGCATAGGCATTGTCTGGGTAAGGCTGTAACCTCTGTAGTACTCAGCCAATGAGGAATCAGGGGAGGGACCTGCATGGTAGGAGATAAATTGTCTGCTGTAACTGCCCCGAGTGTGTCTGTCCATCAGACACCCGCTCTTGTAAGAACATTGATTAAAGCTTTGCTTCACTGTGCCCCGAGTCCCCACATCCCTCCTTCGATTGGAGCAGTGGGCTTATTTCTCACACTATTAAAGCTGAGCTAGGTTTTATTCACACAGTTTGGCCAAATATTCTGACACTTGCTACTAGGGTATTATGAGTGGGAAAGACATAAGTGTTAAGTGGGAAAGGATTTTCTGAGTTGAGTGATTTTATAACTAAACATTCCATTAGTGAATATTTCCCAGTTTTAATGATTTATTTCTTTCTTTATCCAAAGAGCTTGAAAATAGAGAACAACCCTCACCTTTCCCTCATAAATTGACAGTGGGTTTCCAAAGATAGTTTACACATCTTTTGTTAAAACCATTAGTAATTTGTGTGGAAGAAATTTTGCCACAGAGAAGATGACCTCTAATTCCTGAAAGTTTGTTTGTTTTATTCAACTCCAATTGTATGACTTCCAGATGTTATGGACTCTTCTTACGTACTCAATGCGCAATTCCACATTTGGGGGCTTAGTCTGTGTTTGTGTTCCTCCTGAAAGCAGATTCTGAGAGAGGAAATCAATTGAAAATAGGGTTTTGGTTTTGTGTGTGTCTGTGTGTGTGTGTGTGTGTATGTGTGTACTTTGGTTTGGTCTTTTGGCTTGGGTTTTGGTTGGGTTTTTTGTGAGGTTTTGTTCGTTTTTGTTTTGTTTTCCGTTTTGAGAAGTGATCCTACAAAGCATTGCTGGGAGATGGGAAAGCGAGACAAGGAAGGAGAGGTGGTCAGTAAATGGTACTTTATCATGCAAGATACCACTGTGGGAATTGGAACTCAGTCTCTATGTGGAAATATGAGAGATGTTGCAGAACACTTCTCAGAATTATTCTGACTAAAGGAATGTATCTACCAACATCCTATCATTGATTGAGGGTAGTTCCTAGACTCATCAACTCTCTGACACTTCAGTTTGCTCTGGGGGGTAGCTGAGCACACACCTGTAGCTAGGGGGGAAAAAGCCTTCAAGTAGATGGTTGCTGGTATTAGCAGTATTTGCAGACATTTGCCTTTGTCCTGTAGCAATGAGTGCTAAGGGGATATAAGAGGGATACCAACAGCACCTGCCACAGTAGCTTGTCATTCATGCATGAATGTATTCATTAATTTTTTATTCTAAATTCAACAAATATTTACTGAGGATGCATAATATAACAGGCTATAGATTTTGACAGAAGCTTTGAGCAATATCCTTTATTATTTTCATTCCTTACATGCCATAAAGATCATATGAGCCCATTTATAAAGTATCCTTAGTCTAGAGGATGAGTCACACGCATACAGTGTGTCTACAATAACGTAGAAATTGAATTCTCCAGCTCGCAGAGACTGTATGCCAGAGATCATTTAAAAAGTTAACAAAAACTTCCTTTCCCCAAGTGCTTTTCACTCTCCCATCTCCACCACATCTTTACTCTCACATAAACAATGTTTCTTCAACAGGAGGAATGTCAATGGAGAAGTCATTGGAACAAAGGCTTTAACTGTAGGTAGGAGCCGTACTGTGGCAAATTTGACTGCTGGCATGCGTTATGTGTAATTTATTCAAAGGACAATGGAAACTCACTCAATGGAAGTTTTAAAGAAAGAATCAAAGTGATGTTTTCAGATGATCAAAACAGTGGTAATATGCAGACCACATAGGTAAGGACGGGAAGAAGGACATGTAACTTGGAATTCATTTCAGTAGTCAGACAAGAGTGAATCAAGGCCTCCTCTAAGAAGGGATAGACAAAGAACCACAAGGCTGTGATTAAACGTGATTTCATGTCTGATTGAGAAAATTAGAAGAATGTAAACCAATTAATAAAGGACAGAAATAGGAAGTTGAAGAGGAAGAGGTGATTTTGGAGAGGGGACATTTTACTTTGGAGAAAATAACCAACACATAAGCAGAAATGTAGATCTTTTGGGAAAGAAATAAAGGAAATACCTGGGACTAGGATATAGGTAGAGCTACTGGCACGAAGACACATAAGTGAAATCATGGGAGACTGATCACAATGAAATATAAAGCAATATGATATGCCACTACTCAGGGAGCGAGCAGAAGGAAGGGAAAGAGCCAGAAAGAAGAGAGAGAGGTTACAGAAGGGGGAGGAAAACCAAAACGATGCAGTGTCCAGCCAATTCAGGAGAAACATACAGAGAGGTCAGTCAACAGGGACAAGTGCCATACGGAATTCAAAGAGAAACAGTATTGAGGGAAAACCTCACCACTTGGCAACTGAAACATAATTAAAACATTGTGGATCAACTGAGGGCAGAGCTTCCCCACATATTTTCCACCCTGGTGCTACAAGATATCTCAAGAAAAAATAATTAATTTTATGTTTAATTAATGGTAAGAAGCTGTATGTATTATAGAGAAGAGTTTCTTAACCTTTGAATTACTGACCTTTGGAGCATGATCATTCTTTGTTGGTAGAGGGGGTAGGCGAAGCTTGTCCTGTGCACGGGAGGATATTCAGCAGCGTCTTTGGTATCTACCCACTTGATGCCAGTAACACTCTTCCCTAGACAGTCAAAAACGTCTCCGATATTGTCAAATGCCCCCTGGAAGCAGAATCATCCCTCCTCCATTGAGAACCACCATTATGGTGTCTACTCCTAGCCAGTACTCAGCCTTAGATTCACAAAACACATGCCACAATGCATTATAATGCATTAAATGTTCTATAAATTGTACACGAAGTAAAATTTCTTAAAAGTTTTTTCAAACCATAATTTTCCAAATTCATGTGACCCCAGAGCTTATATTTCTGACAACCTCAAAAACTGGTATAGCAGATGCACTTCAGCAAACGTCTAAGCCAATACTGAATCAGTGGAAGAGGAAAGCAGATTTCTGCTGACTAGGGAAGGGTCCACAGGGGTTCAGGCCTCTCCCTATCTCCTGCTATGACACACTCCCTATTCCCCATTAGTCTTCACTTCTCTTGGTAACACCTCAAAAACCTTAACATCCCCAGACTCTAATGAAACAGATCACTGATGATACCAAGAAGCTGTTATGGTCCACCTTGGGGATATATCTGAAAACATTTTAACAAGCCGATTTCATTCTGAATTGTTCCACTGACTCTAGCAGCATAAGAGGAATAAACTTGCTGAGGAAGGATGAAGCTTCCTTTTCTCTCTTCTGTTGAGTCTGAGAAGGTCAGAATTGAAACTGCCAGAAGTTAGAACAAAAAGCAACAGCATCCCCTAGTGGCAGGCATGCTTCAGTCCCTTGAGTAAGAGAAGAGCATTAGGCCCTGGAGTTAAACCACTAAGGAGTGAAAAACCTTGAATCTTAGTCTCCAAGTCAAGTGCTTGTTAAGCTAATAAGTACTCCAGGTAGTATCTCTTTTTCCATTAAAGTGTCACTGTGTGAATAGTTTGAGAATGAAAAATGGCTGCTAGGCAATACCTTATCTAAAGGAATTTTTCAGCAAAACAATGATTGTTAAATGCTTTATCATTATACCTAATAGGATGCTGCCCATCAATACTGATAGCACTGCATTAAATACTGTGACTTGTGCATTAATTTATTTATTTTCTTATTTTTTAAAAGAGATAGAAGTTTATTGAATACACTGCAAGGAAGCAGTGGCAAGACAGCAAAGGAGAGACTGTCTGCCTGCATTAATTTAAAGCGAGATCACTAGATTGGCATCCAATCCCTCATAAGAATGATGTTTAAGGTTTAAATAGATTAAGAAGTATTTCCAGGTCATCATACTTTCTTTTAGACCATTGTCCTTGCCCTTTACAACACTGGACAAGCCTTTGCCCTGGTGACTGCAGATGGCAAGGATAGCAAGGATCAAAGTACAATCAGGAAGCGATAAGACACTTTGTCGTTATGGTTTTCAATAGTGGCAGGCACTTGCTAAATTTAGGAGAAGGCCTGGATTTGTTCGGGTTTCTAGCTGTCAGCTGGGTTTTTCAGTTATCTGCAATGCACATTGTGGCAGTAGCCTGCAATTCAAAGATACATTTCATTTGGTTTAAATTTGAATTAAGTCAAGCAGCTCTGAGAAGGAAGACACAAAATGCAAAGATTCTCATGGTTCCATAACTGAATTAAGACCCGCAGGGGAAGGGTGACTAGCAAAGGACATGGTCATTTATCTGATCTGCACAGTAAACTCAGAGTGTCTACACAGAGAGTTGTTTGTTGTTGTGTTGTTGTTTTTCCAGATCAAGAATCCAGCATATTATAACCATAAAATAAAAAGTAATTGCTTTCCCAAAATGTCAGTCTATGCCATAATTTTAAGCTTTATCTCCTTAAGCTGCCTTTACACAGATATATTTTGATGTCAGATTTATCATTGCATGTTCCAAAGGCCAAGGAAAAATAAAGAATAAGTGTGTGGAAATAAAATCCTGGTGCGCCTGGGTGGCTCAGTCAGTTAAGCATCCCACTCTTGGTTTTGGTTCAGGTCGTGATCTCACGGTTTGTGAGATAGAGCCCCAAGTTGGGATCCATGCTGACAGTGAGCAGTCTGCTTGTGATTCTCTCTCCCTCTCTCTCTGCCCCTCCCCCACTCATGCACGTGTGAGTGCACACTCTCTCTCAAAATAAATAAAATTTTTTTCAAAATACAATTTTTTACGAAAGAAATAAAATTCTGAATTATACAACTCTTCAAATGTTTGTGATAAAGTTTTAGGAAACAGTAAAGCACAGTCACAAACACATAACTAGAAACTTCTTAAAAGTAGAAATTCCCCTGAAAGCAAAAAGGCACTAATTTGTGTACAAATATCTGCCCTAAGGCAGAGTCTGGGTTCAAATCTTGGGCAAGTTACTCAGCCTCTTTGTTCCTCTTGTTTCCTCACCTAAAAAGTGGAAATAATATTATCTAACTGATAGGATTGTTATATGAAATAAATCTAAGTAAAGCAATTAGCACTTGCTTGGAATGTACTAAGTTTAGTCCAATAAATGTGAGCTAGTATGCAAAAGATTAGAAACAACCCAGGGGTGCCTGGCTGGCTCAGTCAGCAGAACATGTGACTCTTAATCTCGGGGGTGTGAGTTCAAGCCCCATGTTGGGCATAGAGTGCACTTTAAAAAAGAAAAGAAAAAAAACAAAAACAAAAAACAAGTAATCCAGTGAAGAAATGGGCAAAAGACATGAATAGACAGTTTTCCAAAGAAGGCATCCAGATGGCTAACAAACACATGAAAAAATGTTCAACATCACTCATCATCAGGGAAATACAAATCAAAACCACAATGAGATACTACCTCACACCAGTCAGAATGGCAAAAATTAACAGCTCAGTCAACAACAGATGTTGGCAAGGATGTGGAGAAAGGGGAACTCTTTTCCACTGCTGGTGGGAATGAAAACTGGTGCAGTCACTCTGGAAAACGGTATGGAGGTTCCTCAAAAGATTAAAAATAGAGCTACCCTATGACCCAACAATTGCCCTACTAGGTATTTATCCAAAGGATACAGGTGTGCTGTTTCAAAGGGACACATGCACCCCAATGTTTATAACAGCACTATCCACAATAGCCAAAGTATGGAAAGAGCCCAAATGTTCATCAACAGATTAATGGATAAAGAACATGTGGTATATAACACAATGAAATATTACTCGGCAATCAAAAAGAGTGAAATCTTGCCATTTACAACAACGTGGATGGAACTAGAAGATATTATGCTAAGCGAAATTAGAGGAAGACCAATGTCACATGACTTCACTCATATGTGAAATTTAAGATACAAAACAGTTGAACATAGGGAAAGGGAAGCAAAAATAATATAAAACCAGGGAGGGGGACAAAATCTAAGAGACTCTTAAAAACAGAGAACAAACTGAGGGTTGCTGGAGGGGTTGTGGGTGGGGGGATGGGCTAAATAGGTAAAGAGCATTAAGGAAGACACTTGTTAGGATGAGCACTGGATGTTATACATAGGGGATGAATCACTAGATTCTACTCCTGAAGTCATTATTGCACTATATGCTAACTAACTTGGATGTAAATTAAAAAATAAAAAATAAAAAGAAATAAATAAAAAGAAAAGAAAAGAAACAACCCAAACACTCATTCATAGTGGATTGGTCAACCAAATTACAGTGTACACATTACATTGAACATTATGCAGCTATAAAAAAACTGAAGTGGTTCTCTACACACTGACATGCAAATATAAAATACACTGTTAGGCAGAAAAAAGAAAAGTACAGAGCAGTAGTTACTTTGGGGTTGAAAGGAATATATATTTATATTGGTTTATACTTGCATGAAGAAACTCTGGAAGAACAAGAAAGAAACTAATAAAATTATCTCACGGGGCAAATGTATGAAAAGGGAACTAGGTGGAAAGATGGAAATAAGATAGAAAAAGAGATGAGACTAAGGCCTTTTACCTGACACTACTTTATATTTTTAAGACATTAATGAATGCATTACCTATTCAAAAAAGAAATTGTAGATTACTTAATTGTATTTCATTAGCTTCCATTATTTTATTATTCTAACTATAGAATAGCATCCTAAAGATTCTCTGCCCTTCGCTGGCTTATTTGTTTATTCATTTGTCTGAAAGAGCTGGGGTATATAGTAAGGATGTACATTGCAATAACAGAAACAAGAATTTTAATGAAATGCTTCATGAATACCAGGGCCGAAGGAATGGTCTGGATGCCAGAGATCTGGTGATTGATAGATCTTCACTTCAGTGCACTGTTGATATATTTCCACAATTTCTATGTGATCATGTTTAAAAATGTATCCTATTTCATTTCATAGTGAGCAGATAAATAAAGTACACTGACCATGTATACTTAAATACACATGAAGATGTAATAAGGTACCCATACTCATAAAGAAGGTAGTTTCGCTCTCTCTTTGCTCCTTCTTCAGCTTCTGCTAGTGTGGGCCTGCTTCTTGGGAGAACATGGCTTGTCAGAAAGGACATCAGACAAGTCTGTATCAAATTTAGGCTTTACCACTCACTGTAAGTGATATCCTCTTAACCCTCAATTTTCTTTTTTTTTTTTTAAGATTTTATTTTTAAGTAATCTCTACACCCATTATGGGGCTCAAACTCACAACCCCTAGATCAAGAGTCAAATGCTCTACCAATTGAGCCAGTGAGACATCCCTTAACCCTCAATTTTCTTAAAAAAAAAAAAAAAGAAAAGAAAAAGGATAAATGAGACCTTCTTTGTGGGGCTGATGAAATTCAAAATACATAAAATGCACACGAAATCATCTTGAGTACATATAGATCTCCACACCCTCCTCACCCATGAACAGTAAATGAGTTTTAAAATACATGCACTGGGCGCCTGGGTGGCTCAGTCGGTTAAGCGTCCAACTTCGGCTCAGGTCATGATCTCGCAGTTTGTGGGTTCAAGCCCCGTGTACTGACATCTCAGAGCCTGGAGCCTGCTTCAGATTCTGTGCCTCCTTCTCTCTCTGTTCCTCCCCTGCTCACGCTCTGTCTCTCTCTCTCTCAAAAATAAATAAAGATTTAAAACAAATTTTTTTAATAAATAAAATATATGCATAAACAGGGACACCTGGGTGGCTCAGTCGGTTGACTACCCAACTTCAGCTCAGGTCAAGACCTCGTGGTGTGTGAGTCTGAGCCCCACATCAGGCTTGCTGCTGTCAGCACAGAGCCGGAGTTGGATGCTCTGTCCCCTCTCTCTCTGCCCCTCCCCCCTCATGCTCTCTCTCTGTCTCAAAAATAAACATTAAAAAATAAATAAAATAAAATAAAGTAAAGTAAAATAAATACACAAATATGAGCCAAAGACAAATTTTAGCAAAACAGTTTATCTGAAGATATTCCTCCAATGATACACAGTTTGAGTGACTTCCTGA
Source organism: Neofelis nebulosa (assembly GCF_028018385.1). NCBI lineage: Eukaryota > Metazoa > Chordata > Mammalia > Carnivora > Felidae > Neofelis > Neofelis nebulosa. Next base: position 33,320,787 of record NC_080782.1, on the reverse strand, counting down.
GAACAACCAACTTGCAATTAATCAGAAGGTACCTGATTAATAATTAATTACCAGGAAAATCACCAACTATGTGACATTAGATTCTTAGGGGTCTGTAGTCACCAGGAGACCAAGGGCTATTTTACTGACCAAAATTTACATGAACTAAAATGAGAATGTACAGATTTATCAAACTATCAAGATCCTTTTCTCTAGATTGAAATGATATCAGCTAGCATTGTGACAGTGCAGTTCATACCAATGAGAAGGTCCAGTTGACAGTTGCATTATTATAACTTTGGTTGAGCAAAAAGTGAAATCAGTTATGTTAACAAATGCTTTTATTGTTTAAAAAAAAAAAAAAAAAAGGCTTCCAAAACATGTGGCCCAAAGCAAGGTGAAGAGAAGACAGCAGACAGCACCTCTTTGGGGAAAAGTTGGGAAGAACTTGACAGAACATCCAACACTTAATGTGGAGTCAACAGAGGTTAGTGCTTCTCTCATCAAGACTAAAATGGGGAAACCTCAAAATTGTCCAAACACAGGACAAACTTCTCTCTTCACAGGGGAAAATGAGCAACACTCTTGAATTGCATAAAGCAGACCCATGAAAATGGAAACCTTTGTTGATGTTTTATCTGAAGTGTGTCTGAAACTGCCACTTACTTCCCCTTCCCCATAGAGTGGACCCAATGTATTTAGCCAAAGTAGGTTGAAGAACATGTATTCTAATGGGATGGGCAAATACATAAATAAATCAATGAAACACAAGGTGATAAGGCACCTCTGAATCGCTTGATTTTTCCTCCTTCTCACTGCCTCCCACACCCAATCATTCAACAAGTTCTGTAGAATATTCTTCTGATTTATACCCTCTGCATTCATTCATACTGTCAGTGTATAGTCATGCCCTCCATATCGTTTGCTCCCTTATTGCTTTTCTGGTGTATTTGTTTATTGGGATATAATTCACACACCATAAAACTCACCCATTTAAAGCACATACTTAGTGGTTTAAAATACATGTGTGTGTGTGAAGCCATCGCCACTATCTAATTCCAGAATATTTTTATCATTCCCGAAAGAAATCCTGTATCCATTAGCTGCCACTCCCCATTGCCCACAACCAGAAGCTCCGGGCAACCGCTAATCTACTCTCTGGCTCTATAAATTTGCCTCTTCTGGATATTTCATACAAATGGAATTAAACAATATGTACCCTTTTTTGTCTGACTTCTTCACTTAGCATAATGTTTTCAAGGTTCATCCATGTTGTAGCATATATCAGTATTTCATTGCTTTGTATGGCTGAATAGCATTCTATGGATATACCGAATATAACAATATTCTGTGGGTATATATCAACAATATTCTGTGCATATACCATTTCAACTGTTTTGAAAATATACAGGCATAGTTCAGTAGTTCAGAAATATTGTGGGTTCAGTTCCAGGCCATGGCAATAAAGTGAATGTCACAATAAAGTGAATCAAAGTTTTTGGTTTCCCAGTGCATATAAAAGTTGTATTTATACTATACTATAGTCTTTTAAGTGTGCAACAGCATTAAGTTAAAAAAAAACAATATGCATACCTTAATTTTAAAATACTTTTATTGCTGGGGTGCCTGGGTGGCTCAGTTGGTTGAGCATCTGACTTCCAGCTCATGTCATGATCTCACAGTTTGTGGGTTTGAGCCCTGCATTAGGCTTCAGGTTCTGTGTTTCCCTCTCTCTCAGCCCCTCCCCTGCTTGCACTCTCTGAAAATAAATAAATAAACTTAAAAAAAAAAAAACAGAAACACAATATCTGTGAAGCACAATAATGTGATATGCAATAAAACAAGGTATGCCTATACCTAAGACTAGAATTACTGGGTCATATGGTAACTCTTTGCTTAACATTTTGATGAACTACCAAACTGTTTTCAAAATCAATTACACCATTCATATTCCCATCAACCATGTATGAGAGTTCTAATTTCTCTACATCCTCATCAGCACTTCTTACTGTCTATCTTTTAATTATAGCTATCTGAGAGGGCTAAAAGTGGCTTCTCATTGTGGCTTTCATTTTCATTTATCTAATAAATAATAATGTTGATCATCTTTTCATGTGCCTTTGGTTATTTGTATTTCTTCTTTGGAGAAATGTCTTTTACCTATTTTCTTAATTGAATTTCTTATCTTTTTGTTATTAGGTATAAGAGTTCTTCATATATCTTAGATACTAAAGCCTTATTAGTCATATAATTCACATTTATTTTCTCCCATTCTGTAGGTTGTCTTTTCACTTTCTCAATAGTGTCCTTTCATGGACAAAAGTTTTTAATTTTGATAAAATCCAATTTACCTAACTTTTTCTTTGTCTCCCTTGCTTTGGTGTCATTCCTAAGAATCCCTTGTCAAAATCAAGGTCATGAAGATTTAGCCCTGTACATTTTTCAAAGAGTTTCAAAGCTCTTTTTAAGACTTCATTCACTTTGAGTTAACCTTGAATACGGTGAGGTAGGGGTCCAACTTCATTCTTTTGCACATGGATATCTAGTTGTCCCAGTACCATTTGTGAAAGAGAAAGTTTTATTTACCCATTGAATGGTCTGTCTTTGTTTAAAATCAATTGACTATATGGGGCGCCTGGGTGGCTCAGTTGGTTAAGCGGCCGACTTCAGCTCAGGTCATGATCTCGCGGTCTGTGAGTTCGAGCCCTGCGTGAGGCTCTGTGCTGACAGCTCAGAGCCTGGAGCCTGTTTCGGATTCTGTGTCTCCCTCTCTCTGATCCTCCCCCATTCATGCTCTCTCTCTGTCTCAAAAACAAATAAACATTAAAAAAAATTAAAAATAAAAAAATAAAATCAATTGACTATAGATGTATGAATTTATTTCTGGACTCAGTTCTATTTCATTGTTCTATGTTTCTATCTTTATGCCAGTACCATACTGTTTTGAGTACTGTATCTTTGTAGTAAGTTGTTTGGTTTGGTTCTGTTCTGTTCTGTTAGTTCTGTTCTGTTCTGTTAAGGATGGAAGAAGAAGCTGTAGTAAGTGTCAAAATCAGGAATTACAATCCTCAGTCAGGCAGTCTAGCCAGGAAAGGAGCCTCTGCCCCAATTCTCACCCCTGGAACTAAACTAGTGTCTTCTGAGACACTGGAGTAAACATGAAAATGGGTGATATTTTGTGGCAGGATCAAAGGTCCTTCTCGGCCCCATAAGAGCTTGGAAGAATCGATCCCAGGCTTAACCATTCTTTGACTTGCATGACAGTCCCCTATGACATTCCTCTCTCATTCATCTTGTTAAGTTTGTCATTCAATCTTTCTTCACTGGCTTCAATTTAATATTGATAACTGGGATAGTAGGGATAGGTAGTGGGTGCAAAGGGGAACGTTGGTGAGTGTAACTTAGACTGAAAAGAATCCAAAACTTCTTACATGGAAAAACTTGTGGATAGCTAGTTCATACTTTTGCCCTCAGAGCGTACCTCCAATATCTATTATCTCACACTCATTCTTAACCAATGGCTTTCTTTAAAAAATTTTTTTTAATGTTTATTTATTTTTGAGAGAGAGCTCAAGTAGGGGAGGAGCAGAGAGAGAGGGAGACAGAGAATCCGAAGCAGGCTCCCTGCTGTCAGCACAAAGCCTGACGTGCGGCTCAAACCCATGAACCATAAGATCATGCCCCAACCTGAAGTCGGACACCCAACTAAGCCACACAGGGGCCTCTCAACCAACAACTTTCTTATTTCATTAATTTCATCAATATTTCACTTTCTTATTTCAATAATGCCATTTATTTCAATAATAAAATGGAATGCATTATAAGAGGACTTCCATATGCTCCCATTGTGCATCTGCCCACCAGCATCTGTGCCCCAATACTCTGCCTGACCCTTTGTTACCACAGGTGAACTCTGTGTGCTCCTAACTAAGCCCAGTTCTTCCACTTATTGACCAGATCCCATCCTGTCCACCTGCAGTAAGAATCTAAGGATCCAGCCTTCATTATTCTTAAAACTCTGCTTGGAAATAACCCTGCACTCAGTGAGACTGTATCCCCATTCCCTTTACAATTAAGTATTGCATGATGGAGTGATTGCGTGACCCTTGTTCCAGGCGAGATATGTAATGTTTCCCCCAAACAAGTGCATTTCCAAGACCCAGTGACACTCTTCATTTGGGTTCATAGTAGGTGCTCAGAGTACTTTGCAGAGTGACAGTCATACATACAACCCCAGATCCCAGGTCTGCAACTCCAGCCAGAGTTTCTAACCCTCTCAGGAAAAGTTTTGCCTAGTTCGTGTTTGATCAATTATTGATGAATACAAAAAGCATATTGATTAGGCCTATTTCAAGAAACAAAACTTATTATACTTTCTAATCCAATATGTTCCCCACACCTTATGCTGGGGGAGATATTTTTCATTCTCATAACCACTGAGTGCTCTGCTGAGTGATGTGCCCTTTTGGTTTAAAAAGAGAGAGGGGGCGAGAGATAAAACTGACCTACTGTTCACCCCAAGTCCCTTCAGCAAGAATATAAAAAATATGATGCTTCCCATAACTAAAATTGGTTTCTAAAGTATTTTATATTCCATCTGAGAGCAGCCTTCAAAAATATCTGGAAAGAATGCCACTGATGAATTATGCTCCGAGGTAATGAAAGGAGCTATTGAGCCTGACTCTTAAGATAGATCAAGTACAGTAAAGCAGTGTTTCTCCTGAGTTAGCAGCAACACTAGTGCAAAGACTTTTCCTATGCCCCAACCTTTGTCTTCTGCCCTTGCTTTTTTTCATTTCTCTTTCAACAACAACAAAAAATCCCCTGTGCCAATTTTCACGCACTTATTCAGGACACATTTTCCAGATACCTTTTACCCAAATATTTATCTGTCATGAGACCTGAAATTATAGGTTTACCAATTTATTCTTTGCTTAATATAATCCTTCTCCAAGGTGGGCCACTTGAAAGTCCTACTTGAAAGGGGAAAGAAAAAAGAAAGACAAGGAAAAGACAGAAGAAAGAAATTAAGCAATGTACTAGCCTTTCAGTCCCAGCAGTAGCAGGGACGAGCCAGCAAAGCCCACACTCCTGGCTCTCAAAGCACCCACTCTGTCCTCACCTCCTCCTCCAGCCCATTCTGCTGCCATGGCTACTCAGGTCATCTACTTCACCAAGGACTTCTTGATGACACCATCACCAGGGTCACCTCCACAACTGCAGGGTCCAATCAAGCAGGAGAAGTTGCTGTGGTGGATGCAATGTGTGAGCCACCAAGTGGCTGCTGACTCCTTGTACAAAGGCAGAGTGGATTGTATATTCCACCTTCCCAAAGAGCAAGAGGTGTTCTCCTTCTGGAAGGGCACGATGATAAGTGTCAACAGATCTTTCCTTGCTCAAGCCCTTCTCTTGGCCTTCTAGGGTAACTATGAGCAGGTGTTCTTAGGAAGAATAGGCAAGCACACACAACACCAGAAGTGTTTTCCTGGCAAGGTGATCTCTGGTAGAGCAGCTATAGTTACTTCAGTCTTTTTCACCTAGCCGGCAGATTTTCCCAGAACCCATGTGGCAGCTGATGTTGGAGAATCTGCCAAGTAAGCACAATTGAAAAGACAAGGCAGTTTCCTACTCCTGCAATACTGCAAGCCAATGGTTGATGTTGCAATGTGGGCACAAAGGAGCTGACATCATGTATACTGGGCCCCTCAAATACTAGAGGAAGATTTCCAAACATGCAGTGGAAAAGCCTTTTTCCAGGTACATGATCCAAAATTCTCAAAGGCTAGATGGAGCCCCTTTTAGTGTTCTGAGACTCAATTTGAAAATGGGGCTGGGAAAACTTTAGCCTCTACTACAAAGCTGAAATCATCAAGACAGCATGGTATTGGCACAAAAACAGACACATAGACCAATGGAATAGAATAGAGAACCCAGAATTGGGCCCACAAAAGTATGGCCAACTAATCTTTGACAAAGCAGAAAAGAATATCCAATGAAAAAAAGACAGTCTCTTTAACAAATGGTGCTGGGAGAACTGGACAGCAACATGCAGAAGAATGAAACTAGACCACTTTCTTACACCATACACAAAAATAAAATCAAAATAGATGAAGGACCTGAATATGAGACAGGAAACCATCAAAATCCTAGAGGAGAAAGCGGGAAAAAAAAAAACCTTTCTGACCTCCGCTGCAGCAATTTCTGACTTGACACATCTCCAAAGGCAAGGGAATTAAAAACAAAAATGAACTATTGGGACCTCATGAAGATAAAAACCTTCTGCACTACAAAGGAAACAATCAATAAAACTAAAAGGCAACCAACAGAATGGGAAAAGATATTTGCAAACGACATATCGGACAAAGGGCTAGTATCCAAAATCTATAAAGAACTCACCAAACTCCACACCCGAAAAACAAAGAATCCAGTGAAGAAATGGGCAGAAGACATGAATAGACACTTTTCCAAAGAAGACATCCAGATGTCCAACAGGCACATGAAAAGATGCTCAACATGAAAAGATACTCAACGTCACTTCTCATCAGGGAAATACAAATCAAAACCACACGGAGATATCACCTCACGCCAGTCAGAGTGGCTACAACGAACAAATCAGAAGACTACAGATGCTGGAAAGGATGTAGAGAAATGGATGTGGAGAAACCCTCTTGCACTGTTGGAGGGAATACAAACTGATGCAGCCACTCTGGAAACCAGTGTGGAGGTTCCTCAAAAAATTAAAAATAGATCTACCCTATGACCCAGCAATAGCACTGCTAGGAATTTACCCAAGGGATACAGGAATGCTGATGCACAGGGGCACTTGTACCCCAATGTTTATAGCAGCACTTTCAACAATAGCCAAAATATGTAAAGAGCCTAAATGTCCATCAACCGATGAATGGATAAAGAAGTTATGGTTTATATATATACAATGGAATACTACTTGGCAATGAGAAAGAATGAAATATGGCCTTTTGTAGCAACATGGATGGAACTGGAAAGTGTTATGTTAAGTGAAATAAGTCATACAGAGAAATATAGATACCATATGTTTTCATTCTTATGTGGGTCCTGAGAAACTTAACAGAAGACCATGGGGGAGGGGAAGGGGGAAAAAAAAGTTACAGAGAGGGAAGGAGGCAAATAATAAGAGACTCTTAAAAACTGAGAATAAACTGAGGATTGATGGGGGGGGGTGGAAGAGAGGGGAAAGTAGGTGATGGGCATTGAGGAAGGCACCTGTTGGGATGAGCACTGGGTGTTGTATGGAAACCAACTTAACAATAAATTTCATATGAAAAATTTTCATATGAAAGAAAGAAAGAAAGAAAGAAAGAAAGAAAGAAAGAAAGAAAGAAAGAAAGAAAGAAAGAAAGAAAGAAAGAAAGAGAGAGAGAAAGAAAATGGGTCTGGGAAAATCTTCCCATACAACACCAAGCAATTCTAGGACACAAGTAGGGTGTCTGAGAATTCAACTCAATTCTGACATTATCCACTAGGAGATAGCACCAGATTCCACAGGTTGAGGTCTTGGTCCCATAAGACTGCCCCCACACCCACCCCACTTCAGCCTCCAGTTGTAAGTCCCGGCTGTTACTTATGTTCCAACAAACTCACTATAAAATGGAGGTTCCAATGACCCCCTCTGACTTGGGATACCAACCTCAAGCCCAGGTTGTTTCCTATACTTATGACTGACTGGTTATAAATTAAAGGTTCCTATCACCCCTTACTCAGGTTCAGTTAATTTGTGAGAGAGGCTCACAGAAGTCAGAGAAACATCTTACCAGATCACCAATTCATCATAAAAGCATATATGACTCAGGAATATCCAGATGGAAGAGATACATAGGACAGGGCATGAGGAAAAGACGTCTCCAGATGCACCACTCCCCCAGCACCTCCACCAGTTCACCAACCCGGGAAGTCTCCAAACTCAGTCCTTCCAGGTTTTTATGAAGGCTTCATTACATAATCATGATTGATTAAATTATTGGCCATTGATTCAACCTCCAGTCCCTCTCTCCTCCCTAGAGGTCAAAGGGTGGGACTGAAAGTTCCAAATCACAGGGTTGGTTCCCCTAGCAACCAGCCCCCACCCTTAGGTGGGGTCGGAAAATCACCGCATTAACATAACAAGACATACCTATAAGGCTTTCATTGCAGGAAATTCCAAAAGTTTAAGGACCTCTGTGCCAGAAAAGGGAAGAAGACTAAATACATATTTCGTATTATAAATCACAATATCACTGAGCCCTTGTGCTTGTCCTGTATAATAAACTGAAGAAAGTCATCTAGCTGCAGTCTAACTAGAAATAGCAGACAAGGGATTCATGTAGAATACTCACCACACTTACCACATGAACCACTCTCCTTTGAGAAAATTCTGGTGTCTTTTACCCAAGGCAGCTCATATTTGTATGATGATGGCATGGAAAGCTTTAGGAAAAGGAACCAAATGTGATCACACCCAACCATTGGCCCTGATGCTCCCACATACTGGTTATTTGAGTTTGGCCAGGGAAAGAATGACTGTTATTTGGGATCCAGACCAATCAGATTTAGAAACCATCTAATCAAAGTACTATTTTGTAAGACCCCAAATTATGTCTAAGTATTTATTTGGACAAATTATGGTTCCATTTGTACTTATATCCTACATACCATGTTGCACAACAGAATATTTTCAGTTATGTTCTATGCTGGATATTGTGTTGTAAAATAATAAACAGAGAGAACACATTTTAGAAAAGACCTATGGAAAGGGAAAGCATGAGTTTTGAAAGAGAAACTGGCTTCCTTACCATTTTGCCAATGATTGGCCATGGATGAAAGAACTCTTTCTTCTTATCTCTCTTGCCCCTTCCAAATGAGAAAAAAATATATGAAAGTCTGTAATCAGGTGCCTGGCATGTTGCCAGAAATAAACATTAGTTTCCTTTTCTTTTCCATTAAGCTTCACCTCCCCAGCCTACCTGGTATGCTTTGGAATATATTAAAACCCATAAGTAAGCTACAAAAATAGCAACCTTTGGAACACTAACTAGAAATTATAAGAGGTAAACTATACACAGAAGACTTGAAACAATTAATGTTATTCCAACTAATGTCATTGAATAACTGGATTTGAGACTGTTTTTGGTCCCCTTATGTTCATTCTCCCCTTTTTATGTAGTAATGGAAGTTTAATGTGGCAACTGGGCACCTGATGATGTGGCATAAAAACTACATTTTATAATCTCCCTTGCAGTTAAGCAAGGACATGATGCTAACCTCTGGCCAAGGAGATTCCAGCAACAGCAGTGTGTGCAGCTTCCTGGAAGAGACCTTACCTCAGTCCCACCCCCAAATCACAATAAAACCCCAAGCTGGCCTCTCTCTCTGTTCTCATGCCATTCTTGGGCCACCTGGGAAGGCTGCCCAGGAGGCTTTCTAACCCCCAAAACTTCAGTATGTATTTTTTATATCCTTTTGATACATACATGGCATATGTGTACCAAATTTTGGGGGTGCATTCATTAAGATATAAAAATATATAATGAAGCTTTCTGGGGATCTACTTTTTTCTGGTATCTAAATGTTTAGCAAGAAGTTTTCATAACCACCAAGATTTGAGAAACATTTTTCTAAAGCATATAAATTATACAGAATGGCAGACCAGTGGTAGGCCAATGATGTCACAGTCAAAAGAAGAAAAGAACAAGAAAAGCTTCTGGTTTCTCAATCTAGTTACTAAATGTTTGCTGAGCATTTAGTCTGAGCTGTGACCTATGTCTCGGGGTGTAGCAGTAAACAGAACAGACAAAACTCCTGTCTTCATGGGTCTTATGCTGCATATTAGGGTGAGAACATTACAATACAATTGAGAGTTTTCAGTGGAAGGGTTGTGGGGGAAGGATGCTTGTCAGCGTCATTCGGGGAAACACCTACCCTTATTTCCTCTCAAATAATAATGACGACAAGAATTATCATCAATATTTTGTGAGTAATTATTCTGTGCCAGGCAGTGTGCTTAGCACTTCATACATGTCACCAGGAATTTCAGTGCAGGCATTGGCACCGATTTGTTCCCCATTTGACCCATTTGGGCATAATACAAAGAGCACTGTATATGAATTCAGAATTACTTACACTCAATTCCTGATTTAACCATTTGCCAGCTGTGTGATCTTTGGAAGTCACTCAGCTGTCCTTACTCTCTATTTTATTAAATAGGAAGGAATATTGCCTTTACGCTGTCTTTCTAGAGTCATGGAGAGGACCAACTGACATCTCCCATGCTAACCACTTAGGCAGCACTCAGCACATAGAAAAGACTTGATAAATATCAGTCATTATTACTAAACTACTTAATATTTTATTATTAAATAGAGAGTAAGCAAAAAGACATTGCACTATAAAGTTAGCCTCATGGTATGGATTTCACAGGGCACCACGGTTTTCTTCATGTTAGTTTAAATTTTTCCTCAGGGGCGCCTGGGTGGCGCAGTCGGTTAAGCGTCCGACTTCAGCCAGGTCACGATCTTGTGGTCCGTGAGTTCGAGCCCCGCGTCAGGCTCTGGGCTTATGGCTCGGAGCCTGGAGCCTGTTTCCGATTCTGTGTCTCCCTCTCTCTCTGCCCCTCCCCCGTTCATGCTCTGTCTCTCTCTGTCCAAAAATAAATTAAAAACGTTGAAAAAAAAATTAAAAAAATAAATAAATAAATTTTTCCTCAATAGAAACCACACAATATAACTTACACTCAAATTATTTTTATCTTATTTATTGTATTAGATTATGAAGCTAAGATTATACTTTATTGCCTCATGTTCCATTCTTAAAACTCTGAGTGTATCATTCTTCTAGCAGCAGAAATCCAAATGTAGATTTTGCTACATAAATATCTGCTAGTAGAAAATTGGAAAAGAGGGATGCCTGGCTGGCTCAGTCGGTTAAGCCTCTAACTTCAGCTCAGGTCATGGTCTCATGGTTTGTGAGTTTGAACTCTGTGTCAGGCTCTGTGCTGACAGCTCAGAGCCTGAAGCCTGCTTGAGATTCTGTGTCTCCCTCTCTCCGTGCCTCTCTCTCTCTCTCTCTCTCTCTCTCTCTCTCTCCCTCCCTCAAAAGAAAATTGTAAAAGAGTACTTATTTTATGTAGTGTCTTCCAGCTCTGGGCCAAGATATTTTTTAAAAACTTCTTTTGGGGCACCTGGGGCTCAGACAGTTAAGCATCTGTATTAGATTATGTATTCAATTATTAGATTAATTGAATTTTTTCAATTAACTAAAGAAATAATTTTTTTTAATTTTTTTTAACGTTTTTTATTTATTTTTGAGACAGAGAGAGACAGAGCATGAACGGGGGAGGGGCAGAGACAGAGGGAGACACAGAATCGGAAGCAGGCTCCAGGCTCTGAGCCATCAGCCCAGAGCCAGACGCGGGGCTCGAACCCACGGACCGCGAGACCGTGACCTGAACAGAAGTCGGACGCTTAACCGACTGAGCCACCCAGGCGCCCCAAGAAATAATTTTAATTATACAAAGTTTAATATGTCAGCTCAGATCATGATCTCACAGTTTGTGAGTTCAAGCCCTACATCAGGCTCTGCACTGACAGGGCAGAGCTTGCTTGGAATTCTCCCCCTCCCCCTAACTCTCAAAATAAATCAATAAACTTTAAAAAATAAATAAATAAAACCTCTTTTAATATCAGTTATTATTACCAGCATAACTGCAACATTATTGTCAACCAACTTCTTAAAATCACATTGCATAGGTATAATATCATATTTCCTTAAGTATTCTAGGTTTTTCTAGTCCTTTATAGACAATGTGAGATTGTACATTCTTTACATATATATCTTTGCACACATCAACAAGAATATATGTAGGACGATTTCATAAAGTAAATTTACTGGGCCAAAAGTTACACGTGTTTAATTTTATTTCTAATATATGTAGTCAAATGGCTTTGCCAGAGGTCTGCAATAATTTATACTCCCACCAACAGTGGAAAAGCCTTTTTACCTACCACCTCTATTAACATAATCTTAAAAACTATCATTGGAAGAGGGTGAAGTTAATGGCCAAAAGGTGGCTGCTGAATTACTTGTAAATTTTAAGTATGTATCGTTGTTTCCATCCCCTCTATAAAAAATAAATAACTGATCTCTGAATATATGTAACTTTAGCCTCCACATTTGATATGTATTAAACTGTTAAAGAATTTTTTTCAATTAACTAAAGAAATAATTTTAATTATACAAAGTTTAATATGTCAGCCCTAGATTGGAAAGAGCCGGACAGACCTGGTTTTAAATTCTCTGTATTGTTGTTGATGTGTTAGCTTTCAAAAGGTCCAGAAGATGGCAGTATAATGATGTTTTTCCTAAATTTTAAAGAAAAAATTTAGTAGGAAAATCTGAAAATATATAGATTGTTCCCATTTTTATATTCTCTTTTCTTAAAATGATGCAAGATCACGAGTTTCAAGCCACTAAGAAATGAGCACAGGCGCCTTCACACATAGGAAAGAGGAAGAGTGACCAGGTGGGAAGGGTACCCAACAGGGAATTTGAGGACTCCTGCTTTAAATTTCGGCCCTTTGGGCAAGTGCCTTACTCTCTACATTTTTCAGGCATCTGGGTGGCTCAGTTGGTTGAACATCTGACTATTGATTTCGGCTCAGGTCATGATCCCAGAGTCATGGGATCGAGCCTTGTGTCAGGCTCCACACTGAGTACAGAGCCTGCTTAAGATTCTTATTCTCTCTCTCTCTCTCTCTCTCCCTCTGCCCCTCTCCCTTGCTCATGCTCTCTCTGTGTCTCTCTAAAATTAAAAAAAAAAAAAAATTTCTTGTAGGTAAAGTCATCTAGCAATGCCCACCTCACAAAACAATTGTGAAGGATTAGCTGCAATATATAAATGTGTGCAGCACCCTGGAGCACTACAAATGAGTGAGCATTCTGGTTACAGTACTTTATAATTTTTTTTATATTTATTTATTTTTGAAAGAGAGAGAGAGAGACAGAGCATGAGTGGGGGAAGGGCAGAGAGAGAGGGAGACACAGAATCAGAAGCAGGCTCCAGGCTCTGAACTGTCAGCACAGCTCACAGACCTCAAGATCATGACCTGAGCTGAAGTCAGACGCTTAACTGACTGAGTCACCCAGCTCAACTACTGAGCCTCTGGCTACAGTACTTTTAAAAATCCTTCTCCATTAGAGATACCTGCTGAAATATTTACGGTTGAAATGATATGGCTATCTTGGGTTTGCTTTTAAATACTTTTTTTTTTTTTAATGTGACGGTGTGAGCATAGATAAAACAAGATTCACAAATTATTGACCACTTTTGAAGCAGTTGTGATGGGGTGGTTATACTACCCTGTTTGTGGGTATGATTTTACGTATTTATTTTTATTAAAAAATGTTTAATGTTTATTTTTGAGAGAGAGACAGAGCGTGAGTGAGGAAGGAGCAGAGAGAAAGAGGGACAAAGAATCCAAAGCAGGCACCAGGATCTGAGCTGTCAGCAAAGAGCCTGATGCAGGGCTAGAACCCACAGACTGTGAGATCATGACCTAAGCCAAAGTCGGATGCTTAACTGACTGAGCCACCCAGGTACCCCTTGTGGGTATGATTTTTAAATGGCCATGTACATGCACACACCTCACTCTGGCTGAAATGCACAGAACGGGTTACAGGGAGGCAATGGCAGAGGCAGAGAGGGTGGCTGGTCTGTGTAGGAGGTGACAGTGGCTTAGTCTGGCCTAATGGTAGTGGAGATGTGACTCAAGTGTGGGGACTCAGAATACTATGGAGATCAAATTGACCAGACTTCTTGGTGACTTGGGGATGGTTGGGACAGAAGCACTTCCAGGAGAAGTCCTGGAATTTTAGCTTTATTATGATGAGTGGGGTCGAGGGTGGGGTACAGCTTTGGGAAGAGTTCTCTTTGCCAAGTTTGAGATTCCTATCAGGCAACATTATGGAATTGTCAAGTCTGCAACTTGGTGGTGTTCATGGCACAGATCAGGCCCGGAAATGTAGATCTGGGATTCAGAGTCATGTGGATAACATTTACAGGGGCACTGAGTGATGTCACCGAAGGAGTGAAGACATATAGAAGGAACCTCAGAACAGATGTTTAGAGACTGAGCATCAATATTCCCATGTGTATAACAGAATCATCATAGCGCTATTGGAAAGATTACATATGATTTTTGTTTGCAAAACACGGTGAGTGAGTGTTCAGTACCTCATTCATTGTTAGCAAATGACCTCTCCTACTTCCTTGTAAGAAGCAGAAAAAAAAGGCCATCAGGAGGCTACTGCCCTGCCTTCAAATCTGCTTGTAAGTCTATCATTCATTCTCTTTCCTTCCAATGTCATGAGGAAACAAATTCCCTTTCCTCTTCAAAGTCCATTTTTCCCAACAGGCTGTCAGTTCTATCCCTCCCACCACTTCTGGGACATTGCCCTACCAATTATGACATTCTGTTTTATACTTTGTATTCTTTCTCCTTTATAGGCTTTTCCTCTCAGTCTACAAGCATGAGTGTATTCCATCTTTAAAAAAAAAAAAGTCTCCCTTATTGCTTTTAATGATTTTTCTATAGAACGTGCTTCTCTGTTTTTATTATGCATATGAAAATCAGGGGATCTTGTTGAAATGCAGGTTATGATTCAGCAGGTAGAGAGGGAGTGCAGAGCTGAGATTCTGTTGAATGCTGATGCTTGTGCCACTGGTCCACAGACCACACTTTGAGTAGCAAAGTCCTGGAGCAGTGATTCTCAACCTTGCCTGTATACTGGAGTCACCTAGAAAGCCTTAAAGAATGTTCATACCTGGGTGCCATGTCTTTGACACCCAGGTGGGCTTGGCATCAGGCTTTAAAAATAAGTCTCCCTAGAGGCCCCTGGGGGGCTCAGCTGGTTAAGTTCCGACTCTTTGATCTCGGTCAGGTCATGATCTCACGGTGTGTGGGTTTGAACGCCTCGTGCTTGGGATTCTGTCTCTCCCTCTCTCTGCCCCTCCCCTGCCCTCACCTCCTCTCGCAAAATAAATAAATAAACTTTAAAAAAAAATCTCCCTGGATGATTCTAATATGCAACCAGAATTGAGAACTCCTGCTTTCCAGAGGGTGGCATTACAAGGAACTTCCAACATCATATATTTCCAACAGTGTCTGAAATCTTTACCAATACTATGTTAACTTGGATGCAAACAAAACAAAACAAAAAGGAAGATGGATCAGAAGAAAATAAGGGGGAAAGAAAAAAAAAAAGGAAAGTATGGGAAGAAGGAAGGGGGAGAAGGAGGGAAGAGGATGAGAAGAAGAAAGGCTCTTCTTGGCCAAATAAGTAAAGCACTTTGCTTCTCAATCAAATTTCCTGAAGTGCCCACTTCCTCACTTCCCATTAACACCTTGACCCTGTTCAGCCTGGCTTCTGTGCCTTTATCTCCCTAAAACTGAACTGACACCGAGCACACAAGGCAAGGGCACATGTCTCAGTTCTTACCTTACTTGGTCTTGCTGAGGTATCTGACACTATTAGCCACCACCGGAAGAGATCCCACAGACCTGAAGCAACATGCTGGCACTCATCATATTACTATGCTGTTTTTCTTCTTTCTTGTGAGCTACAAAAGAGAATAGCAAATTGTGAATGATTTTAGGTTATCTTTAAGCTTTTTCAAAGCTCTTGCAAAAAATTCTGTGTTCAAAATCAGTATGTCCAACCTAAAAAAGATAATTAAAAAGAGTCAAAGCATTTTTTCCCCTCTCTGAAGTAAGCTCTCAACACTAGGGACAAAATTCAACAGGTCTGCTTTCTCATACAAGAGTTGAGGGGGGGAATAGGTGAGCCCACGGCCAAACAGACACTTGTAAAAAAGAAGAAACATTTTTCACAAAGAACTTGCGGCAGTTCAAGTCCTTCACGAAGCATAGGCTAAGATAGCATTCAAGCGCAGGGAAAGCCTGCGAAGCAAAAGGGAGATAAGAGCAGGAGTGGGCAAGAAGGGTGTCCCACCACCCTGCAGGTCTGACATCTGGAAGGCAAAACGAGGGAGCAGGACTTGGTTGGGGGCAGCAGTTGGGGCAGGGTTGGGGGAGAGCATCAGACCACGGTGCAGCTCAGAGAAAGTCTCAGAGCCCAGAGCGGACAGAGGTGGCCCGCTGGAGCGCCCCCGCGTGGGGAGGACCCGCCCGGCTCTAGCTCGCCTGCCCTGCAGAGTCACTGGCTGAGAGCAGCCGGCCCGCGTGTGCTTTGGGGAATCCTGCAGTGGACCCTCAGGCAGCACAGGTGGATCCGCGGTGAGCGAAGAACCGAGCAGCACACCCCATGGCTGCCCAGGACCGAAACTATATGGGCAGTTCTTTGGGTAGTTTTCAGTATAATTGGGATAGCAGAATAATCTTTGACAGGTCTTCCTCTTAGCTTCTGAAACTTTCATCTCATTCCTGATCTTCTTAAAAGCATCCAAAGTAGGTCCAGTCTAAAAGCAAGGAAATTGGCCCCGATTTGATAAAATGCCCAAGACAGACAGTGCTGTCCTCTGGAAACACACCCCACACAGGGTTTAAACCACACCCCTCTTGGCTCTCCTCCATCCAGTCCTCCTCCTGGCGCTCTGTTCCTGTTGGGATGGGATTTGAAGTACTAATTAATATGCTTTTTTATTAATAGTTTTTCCTCCTCTCTTACCTCATCCCTTAACCCAATCCAGTTGTGAAAAGTGGGACAGACATTAAAGGTACACAGTATTCAAATCTCTCTTTGGGTTGTATTGCTCATCCGGCGGGGCCCAGAGGTGGGAGTGGGGAATTTGCCAAGAACTGGGGGTAGGGAGCAAGGACCAGTCTGGGGGACACACATACAACATCTCAGTATCTTGACTATTCTCCTTTCTCTCTGCTTTTGCCATCCCAGAGAAGTTTATCTAGTTTGTGAGGCCTAGAGACATGGGAGTGTCAAATCAAGACCCAAGCCCAAAATCATCTGCATTAATCCCTAGCAAAGTCATTTTGCCATTAGTGAAAGAATAATATGATCTATACTGGTGACATTGGGCAAGAGGAAGAAAGGACCGAGGCTCGATGCGAAAAAAAGTCATGTCTTAGCCATGCAGCAAAGAGAAAGAAGCACATTTTGAAAAGTAAAAGGGACATTTTTAAATTTAATCAGGTACAAAACTTGCAGACAAAATGTGAAGTGTTAGATATAGAAACCTATAGGTAGAACAGAACAGTCCTGATCTTAAATGGCTAAAACTTTTTACCTCATTATCACCTCCTTCCAACAGCTCTTAAGTGCACAATTTTCCAGCAGGAGATGAACAACGCATTTAATGAGAATTATAAATGAAGGGAAATTACCCCAGACTGGATTCCTGGTCCAGATGAAAATTTCTTTCTCTGAGCACCTGAAAACAGGTTTGCAGCCTGGGCCCTCTCTGGGTTTTTCAGAATGTGGCCCCAGGATCTTCTGCCTCAGTGGGAGTCCCTGTTAAAAGGCCATTCCTCAGGCTTACCCCAGACTTACTGAGCCAATCTGTAATACACAATTTTATTATTATTATTATTTTAACATTTTTTTTTTTTTGAGACAGAGAGAGACAGAGCATGAGTGGGGGAAGGCCAGAGAGAGAGGGAGACACACAATCTGAAACAGGCTCCAGGCTCTGAGCTGTCAGCACAGAGCCCAACACAGGGCTCGAACTTGGGAACAGCGAGATCATGACCTAGGCTGAAATCAGATGCTCTGCCGATGGAGCCACCCTGGTGCCCCTGGGCCTCTGATGTTCTTGATATTCTATGATATTTAGGCAAAGTGCTGCTTCTTCTCTTCTTCCTGGATGCATGGCCACCCACCCGGTGACTGCATTTCCCAGCCTCCTTTCCAGCTACATGTGGCCATATGACCAAGTGTGAGCCAATGGAATGTGACTGAAAGTGCACAATTTCAAATCATCCCTAACTTAAGTCAGGCTACTCTCTGGAATATGGCTTTTCTCACATTCTGTGAATTGCATCAAGGTAACAAGAGTGACTTCAATCGTACAGAAAAGGACAATGTCCAAAGAAATGGAGTAACGAGGTGGTAGGAACTTAGTTCTTGATGAGCCCTGTGGAGAAGAGCTGCTCCATCAGCTTAGACAGACTGTATTGTTATATACACGAAGGAAAAATTAGCTCCCATATAATTTAAGCCACTATATTTTTTGCCTTGCCTTTGCTATCACAGCTTACTTAGGCTTTACCCTAACAAACACTAAGAACTACCCTTAAGCAATTACCACTTAGAAGCACGCATTAAATCAAATTTCTAAATCCTTGGCAGTCAGTGTCATGTTTATCTTCCCCAACAGACACTTTGCTTACATGGACCCTATATAGCAAACATCAGAAAGGGAGCTATACCTTACCAAGAAGGAGACTATAAAAAATTCTAAGACAAAGAAATGCAGAAGGTCACCATGCATGTAGGTAAAACATAGATTTATGAGGCTAGTGTGATTTATGAGGCAGCTTTGTCCCTATGGCCAGACTTTGTATGACATTGGAATATACTCCTTTCCAGCATCTCAACAAAGAACACACTTTTTCAATGTTTTTTTAAAAAGGTAATCTTTATTGGTTTTCTTGTAAAAAATATAAATTGACTTAAGGTGTTTAAGAAAGGATTTTCAGGTGTTGAAAGAGGCGTCATTGGGTAGACTCTTCAATCTGCTAACAGCAACAACAAAAAAAGCCAAGTACAAATTGAATGCTCTCAATTTAGTAAATGACACACATATAAACAAGTGGTTCTGAATTTTTGCACATTTGACTTATAACACTTGAACTTGTGCATTATACAAAGATGCCCTTTAACTATATTTCATGTCCTGAATTCAGACTTTCTTAAGTCTGGAAAACCAATATTTTATACTATTTATACTGCCTGTCCCAAAACAGACCATATTTATACTGCCTGTCCCAAAACAAACTAGACTATTCCCTTATTTGATTTTGCCACATTCAACCATAGCATAGACTTGAATATGTAACTGAGTGCTGTCTATAAATATACACAAATAGAAAAAATTTATGAAAATCTTATTAGTGAGTCAGAGGGCTACATTACCCTCTGAGTTAAGAGACTGCAGACTATTTTTATATTCCTTTGTCTATTTTTGCATTTTCAAAACTATATATAATTAGCTTATAGGTTTTTTGTGGGTTTTTTTTCATTTTATTTATTTTAGAGACAGAGCACAAGGGTGAGAGGGGGAGAGGGGCAGAGGGAGAGAGAATCTTTTTTTTTCTTTTTATTTAAATCCAAGTTAGTTAACATATAGTGTAATAATGGTTTCAGGAGTAGAATTTAGTGATTCATCACTTACATATAATGTCCAGTGCTCATCACAACAAGTGTGCTCCCAAGTGCCCATCACCCTTTAGCCCATCCCCCCACCCACCTCCTCTCCAGCAACCCTCAGTTTGTTTTCTGTATTTAAGAGTCTCTTATGGTTTGCCTTCCGCTCTGTTTTTATCTTATTTTCCTTTCCTTCCCCTATGTTCATCTGTTTTGTTTCTTAAATTCCTCATGAGTGAAATCATATGGTATCTTTCTCTGACTTATTTCACTTAGCATAATACCCTCCAGTTCCATCCACGTTGTTGCAAATGGCAAGATTTCATTCTTTTTGATCTCCGAGTAATATTCCATTGTGTATATATACTACATCTTCTTTATCCATTTGTCAGTCGATGGGCATTTGGGTTCTTTCCATAATTTGGCTATTGTTGATAGTGCTGCTATAAACATTGGGGGGGGGGCATATGCCTCTTTGAATCAGCATTTTTGTATCCGTTGGATAAATACCTAGTAGTGCAATTGCTGGCTCCTAGGGTTGCTCTATTTTTAATTTTGTGAGGAAACTCCATACTGTTTTCCAGAGTAGCTGCACCAGTTTGCATTCCCACCAGCAGTGCAAAAGAGTTCCACTTTCTCTGCGTCCTCACCAACATCTGTAGTTTCTTGAGTGGTTAATTTTAGCCATTCTGACAGGTGAGAGGTGGTATCTCATTGTGGTTTTGATATGTATTTCCCAAGAGGGAGATAATCTTAAGTAGGTTCCATGCTCAGCACAGAGTCCGATGAGGGGCTCGATCCCACAACCCCTGGGATCATGACTTGAGCTGAAATCAGGAGTCGGACGCTCAACTGACTGAGCCACCCAGGCACCCCAATGAGCTTATAGTTTTATAATAAAGAGGAAACAGACTTATAGGGTCTCACAACTATAGTAGGATTTCTCATTCTCTTTCCATGTCTCCTCAGTTCCTGCTCCAATGCCTTACACATAATATATGCTCAATAAATAAGTGCAAGAGAAGGAAGAAGGGAGAAAAGAGAAAAGGAAGGAAGAATGAAATGGAAAGGGAGAAATCTGTTAAGTGCCATCTGTTTGCCCCTCCAGATTCACTCTCCACCCTGCTCTGAACCCTAAGACTGATCAACATGAACTGCCTAAGTGGGTTCCTTGTTTCCTGGTTTCTGGTTGGCTTTGGCCAAGGGGATGCACCATCAGATCGGGTGTGGAGTAAATATTTATTCCCCGGAATCACTCCCTGTGGGTCACTGTAGCGTGCTGTCCCCCTCAACCAGCCAGACCCAAGACCCTTCCCTACACAGCTCTTCTGACTGGAGAAAGCACTGCCCACCTCTCTCCCTTCAGATCTTGGGGTGACAACGTGCCTCGCACTCACATCCAGTGTGCTGCCCTCTCTTTTACACTGTTTATACCTCTTGTCCAGCCCTTTATAAATAGTCCCATTATTAAACTCTCCTAAAGGTGTCCAATTTGAATGAACCACATATGTATTGTCATGACCCAAACTGACACAGAATCTGTTGGTAACAAAGAGCCCAACAAGTTCTCTCCTCCAATAACTAATCTTGAAGAAATGTTCAGAAAAACATTTTTAAAACATCACTAATATTGCTCATTTCAAAAGTTTAAACAACAAAAAGATTATTTTCATTGAGAAGTTCCACTTTAACATCAAAGATTTTGTAGTTATGATAGTTACGCTTTTTCTCTTGAAAAGACAAATAGAAAAATCTACATGCATAGTCCCTTCTTTCTTCATCCTTTCAATAACCTTAGGAGATTTAGCACCCTCTAAATACTCAATATTAATTGCTTAAAACAGGCACAAATGAAGGATACCTATTATAGTATGAGAATGTTCTCAGAGATTAGTTATTCCTTTTTAAAGATCATTTCTTAACTATGCATCAATATGATTTTTTTCCCTTGGTGTCCTTGAAGGCAAAAAAGAAAAAAAAAAAAAAAACCCAGGAAAGACAAGCAGGGTTATTTTAGTACTTAAAAATTAGTATTAATTTTTCAAAAATCAAAATCCAAAAACCAGAGGTCTTAATCCAATTTACAAATCTTATTATTTTATTTCTACATCTAGTGAATTTTAACATGAATCTTTAAAGTGACCTTTTAATAATATTTGATGTCATTTACAATTAAACTTTGCTTAAATATTCTAAATTTAATACATTCCTTTTACTTATCCTTCTAATTAGCAGAACTTACCTGTATGTTTAGGATAATAATGAATCCAATGAATTAAAATTGTAAATTTTGTAAATCTTAAGTTCTGTTAAACATTGCAATGCTTTTTACAAGCTTTGTAAACCTATCTTAATCTTTTCAACTTAAAAAGTCACAACTCTAAAATTAAAAACTCAAGTATACATTTTAAGTTGGAATCTTGAGGACAATGTATAAGATCCTCTAATAAGCCAAATTATCTTAACTATTACAAACATTTTAAGTATAAAACATAGTCAAATCATACCCAAGTTAATGCAAAATAATTTATATCATTGGTTGTTAGTTCATTATTTCTATATGTAAGGGTCAAATGAGAGAGTTATATTATCCAAGCAAATTGGAACTATTATCACAAGTAAGTTGATTTAAACATCCCCAAAACAAACAAGGTTATCTGCTTAGTGGCTGATATTGACCACAAACTTTTGACCAAGACACCTCTGGAGCAGCCAACATTTAGAGCAATTTTTGTTGCAACAATCAGGCAGCCTGAGCCTTATTTTATGGGGTGGTCTCAACAGCCCCATTCCTCGGATTCAGGTTATATATCACCTAATACTCGAGGTTGGATTTAGTTCATTTATTTACTCCTCGATTCTACTCTTAATTGTTTCATATCTTTCCTGTTGGAAAAAATCATTCTTACAAATGTTTTAATGATACCGTTTAGGTTGTGTATATCTTTTCTTTTTCTGTGTCATGCTAGTAATAGTGGTCTCTTACCATGACCACCACTCTTCTTCAGGTTACCACATGAGAGCAATGGTCTGGGTTAAGGATACGTTTCGTAGGTCTCTAGAGTAAGCACTTTAATGTTTCCCAGCCTTCTTGGGCCCTGCTCTTGCATGGTATGCCTTAGCCTGTGCAGGACTATTCTTAGATGACTTGGGTTGAGTGGCCCTGGGCTGAGAAGGCTTACACTGGGAGGACTGGGATGGGCATGGTTTGGGCTGAGTGGGTTTGGGTGGAGAAGGTTTAGCGTGGGAGGGGTGGCACTCAGTGGGTTTTGTTTGAGTGGGTTTGGGTTGAGAGGGCACAGGTTGAGAGTGTTTGACCTGGGATGGCTTGGGCTGACTCAGTTTGAACTGAGAGCTGGGTAAGCATTTGCTATTGGACCTTTGGAAGGCTGGATTTAAAGACCCATCCTGTGTCTTCAGTTTGGCTCCTTGATGAGAGGCAGGCCTTAAAGGTTTTTTTGTGGCTCCTGCTGGTTGAAAGGCCTGAGGGTAAAAACCTTCAATATGGGATGTTGTTTTCATAGGTTTCCCAGGTGCCCTTGGTGGCTGTGTTCTATGGGTGTAGCCTTGCTTAGGCTGTGACTTCCCAGCTGCTTCTGCTGGCTGCAGACCCAGGGAGTGGGAGTGACCTACCTGGGAGACCACTACCCCAGACCTTTCAAGAGCTCCTGTTGTCTGTGGTCTCCTGGACCAGGCGTGTACATGCTGAGACACAGGTCTTGGTAGTCCTCCAATTGTTTTAGTCATAGGATGTCCCAAAGCAGTTCTTGAAAATTTCGTGAATCTTTCAGGTGAATAAAATCTCTGGGGCTGGAAGTACCGAAACCCAAAACTTTTACCTCGACCATAGGCCCTTGTTTTCTGAAAGGGCCAGGGACGGAACCACTTAGACCTCTGCTCTGACCAAAAGTGGGAGCCTGTAACCCAGGGGGCTTTCAAAGAAACATGGTTAAAGTTCCCTCCAATTCTGGTTGGTAAAGGACAGTTTTCCAGATGAGGCACGAATCCTGGGAGGAGGTAGAAATTCTGGAGATTCTGGCTAGCCCCAGATTCTCCAGACATCACAGCTGGATTTTCACATGAGCTTTCTGACTGACTGGGTCTTTGTTGTCTCTCATCTTTAGCTGTTCCAGACAAATTTTCACTAGGGGGAGTTTGAATCCCCTGAACGTTCTCAAAGTCTTGGTCTACCTGGATTCCCAACTCCCTGGCCAGGGAGCCCATGTCCTCCACAGACACACATCTGAGCGAAGAGGACATCACTTCCTGGAGAGCAGCTTGAAGACCCTCAATATTCTTCCCTCTCTCCCCAGGTGCCTCCCCCTTCCAAAACAGTAGCTGTGATGGCTTCAACTTCAGAGTCGTCTGGAAAAGCTGTGTCTCTTCACTCTCCTGGGCCTGGGGACTGAGGACAAAGTAGAATCTCTTGGCGGCAGCTTCTCCTAAAAACATTAGCAAGTCCCACTCCTTCTCACCTAGGTAGTCAGTGAAAAAAAACACAGCTGAGGAAACTTCCATCAAGAAACCAAACTGTGTCCAAAAACTTTCTAGATCTCCACGAAGGTTGGCCAGAGCAACAGGCTTTTGGAAAACACTAGGATTTTCCATTAGACCATCGCTATCAGGAAAATGCCACATTATCTCTACCAGGCCGTCAGAGATCTGCCGGGGAAACACCGGGCCAGTAAAATCCTGATGGAGAAAGATTTTGTGTGATTTTAGTTGGTCAGAGACAAGCAGTGTGTTGAGGATTCTGGACTTGGAGAAGCTACAGTATCCTAGGCGCACAAAAGAGATGACAGGCATCTTCATGAGAGTCAGGCACTTTTCTGTATCCCCTGTAGGCCCTCCTGAAGATTGTGCTGACCACTTCTTCACAATGCCCTTCATGGCCCCCAGCATTAAGATGCTTTTGTTGTTTTCTGCATCTGGCAGGAGCAGGGGAAGAGCAAACCGGCACTGATACATGTTTGACATGACCTCGCGTTGCAACGAGCTGTCTGAACAGAGCATAGATGCACAAAGAACATCAAAGGGATTAATGGTTTGTATGTCTCTAATTTCCAAATTCTCTACTCCAGTCAGCAGTTCCTCTTTGTTACCCTCACCCAGAACCTTGTGTCTGAGGATTGTATCTCTGGCTGTGACATCCAGCGCTTGAACTTTCATCAGGAAATTCCAGGCTAAGTCTCCTGGAGTCTCAGGTGTCCACATACATCCTCGATCTAAGGAGAATTGTTTAACGACATCTGGCAGAAGCTTTCTGCTCCTATCCATGTTCAAACATGACAGGACATCTTTAAATACCTTTTTTCTTTCTGTAGGGAAAAAGATATTCAGTGACTGTCACATTCAGAATCTAAGCT
Organism: Neofelis nebulosa; assembly: GCF_028018385.1. Lineage (NCBI taxonomy): Eukaryota > Metazoa > Chordata > Mammalia > Carnivora > Felidae > Neofelis > Neofelis nebulosa. Next base: position 33,296,095 of record NC_080782.1, on the reverse strand, counting down.
ACCTTCACTGACTTTTAAAATTAAGTAATTGACTTTTTCATTGTAAGAAGATGGAATGATACAAATATAGTGAAAGTTCCTTTTTGCCAGTCTGCCAATTCCATTTTCCTTCTAAGAGATGCCAATATGTTACGTATATTTGCTTCCCATCCTTTTTCTATGCAAGTATATAGGTAATGCATGAACACAGAGAAATATATCATTTGGTTCAGTGGATGCTATTTTATTTTTACATAAATCATATTATCCTAAACAAATGATTCTTCGACTTCGTTTCACTTAATGGTATTCTTTGCAAATTCTTCTAAGTCAGTTCATACACAGATTGACTTAATTCATTTTTAGCTAATCCATCGTACTTCATGATTTGGATGGACCATTACTTATCTAACCATTGTCTACTGATGGTCATTTAGGTTTTCCAATTTTTTGGCTAATGTTTGTATGCAATGATGAAAAACCTTGCTAATATTCCATGATATGCACACGTGTATGAGGAATTCTCTAGGATGATACTGATTTGTTTTTTTAATATTTTTTAATGTTTGTTTATTTTTCAGAGACAGTGTGTACAGGGGAGGGGCAGAAAGAGGGAGACAGAGGATTCAAAGTAGGCTCCATGCTGTGAGCACAGAGCCAGATGCAGGGCTTGAACTCAAGAACGGTGAGATCATGACATGAGCCGAAATCAAGAGTCTGCTGCTTAACTGACTGAGCCACTCAGGCACCCCGAAACTGGTTTCTTTTTTTCTTTCTTTCTTCCTTTCTTTCTTTCTTTCTTTCTTTCTTTCTTTCTTTCTTTCTTCCTGTCTTTCTTTCTTTCTTTCTTTCTTTCTTTCTTTCTTTCTTTCTTTCTTTCTTTTTCTCTTTCTCTTTCTCTCTTTCTGGTTTTTAATTTCTTTTTTAATATTTATTTATTTTTGAGAGAGAGACAGACAGAGGATGAGTGGGGAGGGCAGAGAGAGAGACAGAGAGACACAGAATCCGAAGCAGGCTGCAGGCTCTGAGCTGTCATCACAGAGCCTGACATTGGCTCAAACTCAACAAACCCCAAGATCATGACCTGAGCCAAAGCTCGACCCTTAACTGACTGAGCCACCCAGGTGCTCCTGATTTCTTTCTTAAATGTATCTCTTGCTACAGTTTGGAGAAATGAAAGATTTTATGTCCATTAAAGTTTCCTCAGAATTTATGTGCTGTACCTACTTTCTCCTAATCTCCCATTTCCTAATATACCTCCTAACCACTTCTTGGGAATACAGAGATAGTGCTTAGAGAAAGAAGGTCAGAGAGCACTTTTTTTTTACTCCTGGTAGTATTTACTCCTGGCAAACGAGCATAAGCTTCTTGGATCCCCTATAAAATTAGCCTGGTAAGAAACAACAGAAGTGAGAGAAAGGTATGGATTTCAAGGATTAACAAAGATAACTAAGAAATCCTTGGACAGTCTAAAAGTTGCTTCAAGTGGAATATGTGTTGGGCTAAGAAGGTAAGGGAGGAGTTGGGGCTAATAAAAAGGGTTCCCAGGGGAGGCAGTGAGAGGCTAGGTTGCAGGAAAGCTTTTAGGTCCTGCTCTTGCCTATCACCTATTTTGCCTTTGGACAACAATCCTCTGTTTCTTCAGCACAAAAACTGGTACCCACACAGCCCAGGCCAAGTACTGACAAGGTAAGGACTTGTTAGTCTTTCCTGACTACTACAGAGCTCATCTGGATACCATACCCAGAAGCAACAGAGTAAACAAATCTTATACAGAGCAACAATGATACAATCAACAAGCACAAAAATGGATAAAAAGAAAAAAAGTTAAGAAGCAATAATATCTAGAACCCAATATATGTTTGTAAACTTAAAATTTATGAAAATACCCCAGCTAAGGCAAAAAGAAATGATTTTAGCTGCCACCTACTGAAAGGAGATTCTTGAATTTGAGTCCAATGTATAAAGCCTTAGAACCCATGGAAGAGTAATAAAAACTTTAACATATATGTACTTGAAGTGTCAGAAAGAGAGGAGGGAACAAGTGGGATAGAAATATATATTTAGATAAATAATGGCTGAAGATTTTCCAAATTTGGTTAAAAAAATTTTTACAGATTCTGCAAATCCTAAGGGGGATAAAAACAAAGAAAATCATATCTAACTATATAAGAGTTAACTGCTAAAAAAAATTGTTTTTAAGTAAAAAAATAACACTTATAGGGAACAATGATAAAATAACTGTAGACTTAGCATCAGAAACAATGGAAGCCAACAGACAGGAATGGCATCCATAAAGTGCTGAAGGCAGAAAACCTGTCAATCTATAATTCAATATCTAGCAAAAATATCCTTCTGGAATGAAGGCAAAATAAAGACATTTCTCAATAAGCAAAAAATAAGAGAATTTCCCACTAATGGACCTACACTAAAAGAAATTTAAAAATAATAATAATAAATAAAAATTCTTCAGGCTAAACAGAAACAACATCACATTAAATCTTAGATCTTCAGGAAGAAAGGGCACAGGAAACGGTAAATATATGGGTTCCTGCCACGGGATGAACTCAACTGTAAGCTGGAAGGGAAGGGAGCTGATTGCTATAGTCTATACACAAGTTGACCTTATACAGTGCAGAGCACACAAAGCAACACCATAAGCCTTCTTGAGACTTAGATTTGACACTGTGATTTTTTTTTTGTCATGAATTTTAACATAACAAAAAACATAATGATGTTTCCCCTTTGAATCAGATACATTTGGATTTTTTTTTTGAGTTCCTAGCTGCATAGACAAACAAATATTACAGAGAAAAAGACCGAGTTAGCCTCATGCCTCCAGCCAACTAGACTGGATTGGTTAGCTACTAGAATTACATTGCCAGTCAGAACTACATTATTACTCAAACTTTCCTTGACATGTTTTACTAAAGGTGCTAGATTAATCGCAAAAAAATAGCCCCAATTAATGGCTTTCTGGATATATTTTGGATTTCTGCAATATTACTTTGTAAGAAGTGGTATCTATTTTTCCCCAACTCTTTTTTTTTTTTTTTTTTTTTTTTTTTTTTTTAAATTTTTTTTTCAACGTTTTTTATTTATTTTTGGGACAGAGAGAGACAGCGCATGAACGGGGGAGGGGCAGAGAGAGAGGGAGACACAGAATCGGAAACAGGCTCCAGGCTCCGAGCCATCAGCCCAGAGCCTGACGCGGGGCTCGAACTCACGGACCGCGAGATCGTGACCTGGCTGAAGTCGGACGCTTAACCGACTGCGCCACCCAGGCGCCCCCCAACTCTTGAATCTGTTTTCCCCAACTCTTGAGTATGTCACAACTGTCTTTGTGTGACATACTCTGGCCAACAGAATGTGGCAAAAGTGATGGTGTTATGGGTTGAATTGTGCTCCCCCCCCCCAAAAAAAAAAAAAAATTGTGTTGAAGTCCCCAGTACCTCAGAATGTGGCCTTATTTGTAAACAAAATCTTTACAGAGGTCAAATTAAAATGAGGTCATTAGGGTGAGCTCCCATCAAGTATGACTGGTGTCCTTACAAAAAGGGGAAATTTGAAAATAGAGACATGCACAGAGGGAAAGTGATTTGAAGACACACAGAGAGAAAATGGGCATTTAAATCCAGGAAATAACTGAGGCTACCAGAAACTAGAGTACTGGAACAGCTCTTTCCCTAATGCCTGCAGAGAGCCTTGACCCTGGTAACACCTTGGTTTCAGACCTCTGGCCTCCATAACTATGAGACAATAAATCTCCCATTGTCCTAAGCTACCCTTGTGTAGTGCTTTCTTGAGCCCTAGGAAACTAATTCAGATGGCATGAGAGTACTAAATCTAAGCCTTCTCTTCTGTCTCTTTCTCTCTCTCCCTCTTGCCTTCTCTCATACTCCTGTGTCCTCTCTGTAAGAATATGCCCCATCTAGTCCGAGAATAAGTCCAGACTAGACTGCCAGAAGACGACAGACTAGTCTATAGCCAGCTGACCACAGACACATGAGAAAACTCAGGAAAGACCAGAGGAACTGCCCAGCCAACTACAGACACATGAATAATAATACACACTTATTGTTTTAAGCAACTGAATTTTGATAAGCTCTATTGTTACACTAAATAACTGACATAGAAAAGAAGATCATACAAAGTAAACAGTAACATGCAAGAAACACATCATAATATTAGAATGTTACCTATAGAATAAGGGGAATGGGGAATAAAGAAAAAGGGAATAAAAAGACACGGGGCTTTTCACAGTATAATGATGATACTATGCAGTGAATAATTAAGTCAACCCTATACGATAAGTGAAATATGTAAATAAATTTTAAAAATTAAGAATGAGGCCTAGGGCGCCTGGGTGGCTCAGTCATTTAAGCATCTGACTTTTGATTTTGGCTCAGGTCTTGATCTCAGTTTGTGAGATAGAGCCCTATGTCAGGTTCCATGCCAGCAGTGCAGAGCCTGCTTGGGATTCTCTCTCTCCCCCTCTCTCTGCCCATCCCATGCTCATGCTCATGCTGTCTCTCTCTCAAAATAAATAAATAAATTAAAAAAAAAAAATGAGGCCTAAAAATGACTATGGATTGGGAAGGTATGAGGGTGGAACAAGAATTGTGTTGTAAATGGAATATTGCTCAGCCATTAAAAAGAATGAACTCATGGGGTATATGGGTGGCTCAGTAGGTTAAGTGTCCGACTTCGGCTCAGGTCATGATCTCGTGGTTCATGAGTTTAAGCCCCACGTGGTGCTCTGTGCTGACAGCTCAAAGCCTGGAGCCTGCTTTGGATTCCGTGTCTCCCTCTCTCCCTCTTTGCCCCTCCCCCACTCATGCTCTGTCTTTGTCTCTCTCTCTCAAAAAGAAATAAACACTAAAATATTTTAATTAAAAAAAAAGAATGAAATACTGTAATTTGCAATGACACGGATGGAGCTAGAGTATATTATGCTAAACGAAATAAGTCATTCAGAGAAAGACAAATACCATATAATTTCACTCATATATGGAATTTAAGAAACAAAACAGATGAACATATGGGAGGGGAGAAAATAAAAAATAAAAAAGAGAGAGGGAAACAAACCACAAGAGACTCTTAACAATAGAGAACAGATTGAGTGTTGATGGAGGGAAGTGGGCAGGGGATGGGCTAGGTGGGCGATGGATATTATTAGTAGGGCACTTGTTGTGATGAGCACTGAGTGCTGAATGTAACTGATGAATCACTGAATTCTACTCCTGAAACCAATATTACATTGTATGTTAACTTACTATAATTAAATAAAAATTTGAAAAGAAAAAAAAAAAAAAAGAATTGTGTTGTAGGTTAAATTATGTATCCCTCAAATTCCTATGTTGAATTCCTAACCCCCAATACCTCCGTGATATTATTCGGAAATAGGGTCATTGCAGATATAATTAGTAAAGATGAAGTATTAGGGTGAGCCCTGATCCAATATGACTAATGTCTTTATAAAAAGGGGAAATGCACCCCTAGAGAACCTAGAGACCTAAGGACCTAGAGAAATGCACCCAGGGAGACAAGAGGGATATTTTTACAAGCCAAAGAATGCCAAAGATGTCCAACAAACTGCCAGAAACTAGGAACAGATTCTTCTTTACAGCCTTCAGAAGTAACCAACCTTGATTTCAGACTTCTGGCCTCCAAACTGAGACGCCACATTTCTGTCGTTTATTGTTTAAGCTACCTCCTTTGTGGCACTTTGTTACAGCAGCAGTAGTAAACTAATACAAGGTGTGATGAGGAGGACATTACTCCTCTCCTACCTAGAACTGGATGATGGATCCCCACGATTTGGACTGAGTGTGAGACAATAGCTATGTTTCTTTCCCTTCTCTGCTCAGAAGTTGGTGATATTTATTTTCATAGCCAATATCTCTCCAAATGAAGCATTTCTAACATTTTGAATTTTCATTCAGAAATATTCCAATTCAAGATACCAATATAATTTCCCTTATCAAGATGATAATTTATGACTGGATCAAGCCAAGTACCAATATTTTGGGATCTTATCCAATTATTATAAGCTCCTCTCTGATTTTCACTTGAGTAGTTAGGCCCATAATCTCCATATCCCTCTGACTGGTCACAAAGGCACTAAAATGACTTAAGAGGCTTAATTTGAGGCTTAATTTGAGCAAAGTTAGTGGTTAGCAACTTATATGTACCATGGAGGTGACTGCAGAAACCTGTAAGCTGAAGTCAGTATTTATTTTTGCTTATATTGTCCATCATTTTGTAGGGCCTAGGTCTTCCTCTCTGTCAAACCCACCCATAAGGAAATTCCAAATTAGAGAGGCATAAGGAATTTCTGAGTAGCTGCTTTTCTGGTGCCTTTCCTTACCCCTTCCCCCATTGTGTCGTGGAAACCTAAAAATAAGTTGTGGCCCAAGTACCACATAGTATGGCCATACCTTCCATCCTTTTCTCCTCCTCCACTGCGAATGACATGCCAGTTTCGGAATCCTCATAACTCTGTTCTTCATCAGAGAACTGTGTGGTCTCCGAATATGCAGCGCCCTCTTCGCCATTATAAATACCGTGCTCTGAGTCATTATAATCCTCTTCTTCCACAGAGGTTTCTCCATCTTCAGAGTGTCCAACAGATTCAAAATATTCCTCTTTTCCTAAGTACAAAGAATCATCTGGCTCCTCGTATCTCTGTCCATCCTGTAAATACTCAATGGTTGCTGGAATTTCGTATTTAACGTTCTCAACTAAATGTGGCAATATGCCTTTTGGTGTGTTGTATTCCTTCTCATTTTCCCTTGAGGACCAAGCAGCTTCCTTATAAGTAGTTTTCGTGTCCCTGAAGCACTCAGAAATTCCCATATCCAGGTGTTCTTTCTCTTTGAAGGACACTGTGATTTCAGGATTCTCGGGCTGTTTCTCTCCGGAGGAAAAAACATCTTCTGAATTCTTGCTTATCCCGATAGCTTGAAGAGGTTCTATATTCTCATGTTTTAAAAATTCTGAAAAGCACAAGAAAGTTGGGGGGGGGGGGGTATTTTGTTTTTTCAAATTAACAAAAAGAACTCGAAGCATCATCTCTCTTCTTTATTTCAAAACTGGAGGATAAGAATACCTAGCATCTCCCAGACAAATAACAAGTCAATTGTCATTCTTTCTCTCACTGGAAAAAAATCAGATCACATTCCTACCTTGCTCAAAAGTTTGGCTCTTCATAGCAAACTCAGAGTACATGAGTGAAACAGAAAATTTGAATCCTATGAATAGTGCTGACTTGTGGATTTACTGTGACCCAAAACCAAGTCAGATTTCCTAGGGCCATTGCTGATGAAATCTGATCCTAATAACTTCTAATTGGGAAGCAAATAGCTCTAATTTGGAATAGTAAGTTCTAGAAATAATATCTATTTCTCTAAGCACATGGGTCTTGTCCTACATTACAGACTGTTAACATGAACCTTCTTGGCTGAACCTCTACCTCTCTAATACCTCTTGAAATAATCTTCAATATTTTTTAGATTTTTAGAAAAAGGAGCTACATCTGTCTCTGGTAGTAATGTACAGAGTCACTAAAAAATCCATTCTGGAAGAATTACTCCCTCATCTGCCACTAATTATCTTTAAACATTGAAGAATTAGCATTTGAATTGTTTCAGAAGAGTAGGCTTCTGCAGGTATTCTTATCACAGAAAAAAAATGAAGTTACTGATCCACCATATAGGTGTGCTACAAAATCACTTTTCTGATATGTCCAAAATGGCTATACTAAGTGAAAGATGCAGCATTTGGTCTTGGGGTTGTAAAATATCCATGAATTTACTTATTGAATAATAATTATTGAATAATAATAATAAGTTTATACTAGCACTAAAAAACTGCAAGTTTTGGATACAGTTTGAACAAAAACTTATCAATCCCCTAAACCAATAAAATACATTGTTCCCTACTTTTAAAATCCTGGACACTTTTCCCCTTTTTCATATGCTAGTGAAAATTATCTCCAGTAGAAAGACAAATGAAAACAAAAGGCAATAATGTTCTTTTTTCAGGGAATCTGCCTTGTCACTCCTACTCTTAGCCCCCAAAAAAGTACAGAAATCCAACTTACCATTTTGTAAGCCACCAACAGTAGCTGACTCTGGAAAAGTACTAAGTAAACACTTGAGAAAATGCTGACAGCTCACCTCTCCCCTTTTCTGTACCAAAATTAACAGCTTTCGACTTTTCTTCAGGGGATCTGTAACATTCTCCAGAGTCTCATACTCTTCCTCAGAAATCAGCCCCCGAGAGGTTAACGAATCTAAGACAGAATCAGGATCGTGTTGGAGGATTTCAAGTAACTTTTTTCGTTCTTTTTCTATGATCTCTGAAGGAACACTCCTGGCAGCCATTGTTCCTGTGTCCTCTAGACCAGGAAATGGATTTTGAAACTGTTCCAACAGTAAATAAATACAAGTTAAAAAAAATGGCAAAGAGTAATTCTATTCAGCAAAGATTAAACAGGTCAAAGATATCTAGCATTGGAGAGGGCAAGTACAAACAAGTGGGGGGTGGGGGGTGGAGCCAGCCCTAAACCCAGCCAGGCCTGCCTCCCTATAGATTATTTATCTGCTCTTTTGCTCACCTGACTCAGTCTCATTTTGACTCAGCCCCAGTGTCAATTCCTCTGAGAAGTCTCTCCTGAAATTTAGTTTGGACTAGGTATTCCCTGCTCTGAGCTCTATTCGTGATAAGAATGAATTGATTAACTCTTTCTGGAGAGAAATCTGGCAATATGCAGCAATAAATAAATAAATGCTGATAGATAAAAATACAAATTAAGGCGTGCCTGGGTGGCTCAGTCGGTTAAGTGTCTGACTTTTGATCTCAGCCGAGATCATGATCTCAGTTCCTGAGCGTCATGTCATCAGGTTCTGTGCTGGGCACGGAGCCTGCTTGGGATTCTCTCTCTCCCTCTCTCTGCTCCTCCCCTGCTTACACACACACACACTCTCTCAAAATATATAAACACTTTAAAAGTAAAAAATAATACAAATTTATACCTTTCAACTCCGCAATTTCACTTCTAGAAAATTTCTTAAGGAAATAATCAGACAAAGGCCCAAAGATACATGTGTAAGAATCTTCATGACAGCATTATTTATAATAGCAGAAAAATTTTAAATAACCAAGATTTAAATAAAGTGGGCATTTGTGGAATAAATGTTGATACATCAACAGTGAAACAGAAAAGAACGGCTTACAAGGACGAAAGCAGGGCATCTGTCAGGCTTAGTAAAGCATGCGACTCTTGATCCCAGGGTCATGATCCTGATCCCCACATTGGGGACAGAGTTTACTTAACAAAAAATATATACATAAATAAGTAAAAAGGATGAAGTGAGTTATACATATTGACAGCTAGTAATAGCCATGATATATCATTATGAAAGACAGCAAGTTAAGATCCCATATTTGTTTAAAAAATTAAAATGTGCATAGCATACATATATTATATGCATATGTAGATATAGATTTAAAAGAACATAGTCAGGAGAGAGATAGCCCAATGGTAACACTGGTTAATTCTGAGGATATGATGACAGAGGAATTCATACTTTCTACTTTAAACACTCCTGTTTATTTTAATATTTCATAGTTTTTGTTTTTATTAGCAGACTTCATTTTGATTTTTCTAAAAAAAAACTACCTGGGTGGTTTTTATTTATAGGTATGTAGTTCACAAGAACCTGAAAACAAAACAATTTAAATAACTATCAACAGGATACTGGATAAATAAACTCTAGTGTTGCATTAACAGTATACACCATTCAAAAAGAATGACCTTCAGTGACCCAGAAGATAACCATATATTAAGGGAAAACTTTAAGTCCCAAAAGATTATACGCAGCAAGACACTCTTTTTAAAAGTTGAATGTGTACCTGGGTAGCTCAGTCAGTTGAGCGTCGACAACTCTTGATTCGGTTCAGGTCATGATCTCACGGTTCATGAGTTTGAGCCCCATTTTGGGCTCTGTGCTGACAGTACAGAGCCTGCTTGGGCTTGGGATTCTGTGTCTCCCTTTCTCTCTGCCCCTCCCCTGCTCACAATCTCTCTCTCTCAAAAATAAACATTTTTTTAAAAATAAAAAGAAAAGTCAGCAGTAATTTCATTTACTATAGGTGGGGGGAAAAGGAGGGCTAGTGCCAAGTTCTGGTGGTCAAGAGCCTTGGATTGTATCAGAATCATGGATGCAGTGTTTATGTAGTCTCCATCATTCTCTGCTGAAAGGCAACATGTCATAGAGCAAATACCTAGGTAGCAGCATATATCATGTTTCAGAAGTTCATTTACTCCTGACCTAAACATGGCATTTGGACTGGAACCTGGAGGTTCTGAATTGGCTTTGCAGAGCTAAGGGTTAACCTGACTAGGACCGAGATAGCATGGAATCAAGCATACCAAAAACAACTACTTTACATCAAAGAGGAAAAATATTTCACTTTCCCTGTCTACAACTGGGAGAGTAAAAAAAAGAATCTCACACAGTGCCAGTCATACTGCTTTGGTTCCTCAGTGGTTGCCACCTGCCCTACCTTTTCTAATCCCACTTATTTGGACACCTGTGCTAGGCAGAATGCCACCCCCCCACCCCCCTGTCTATGTCCTTATTAACACAACCTATAAATATGTTAGGTTACATGGTAAAGGACAATTAAGGTTGCAGATGTAATTAAGGTTGCTAATCAGCTGATCTTGAGCTAAGGAAGTTATCTGGTGGGGCCAATGTAATCACAAGGGGCTGTTAAAAGATAAACTGAGGCATATTTAAATTTTGAAGAGTTTTGTTTGAGCCATTCTAATAGGGCAGTGTCAAACCAGAAGTGGTTAGGAGTCTCAGACTTCAAGAGCCTGGGAAAACAGAAAGTGCAGAAGCAAAGAAAGGCAAGGACTTGATTGGGTGTAACTTTAAGCCTAGTTAGTTTTAATTGGTTGTCCTTAGTGGTTTTGTGTTTGTTTTTTGTTTGATTCGTTGTTTTTTTAAGTCCTCTCTACACCCCACTCAAGACCCTGAGACCAAGAGTCGGGTGCTCTGACTACCAGGCACCGTCTCCTTAATGTTTTGGTTTCCCAACGTGGAGGCATTTACAGGCTTAGATTTGTTTGCTTACGTAGGTCCCCACGGCATTAGAGCCACCTCAGTGGCTGTCACTTGTGAGATATTAGCAAAGGTAATGGAATAACTGCTAGCAGAACAAAATGAACTCTAGAAATCAGACATTTAATTTTAACAGGTTAACAGTCGCTGTATAAGTACTAGACTCTTTTCTAGGGGCTGGGAACAAAAATGTTCACAGGGCAGTCTCTGTCCTCGAGATAGTGGCAGGTCGGGGATGAGGGGTCAGCAGCTAAGGGATAAAGAGGAGGCCAACATTTAAGTGCCCAGACTAAACTGCAATTCCAGGAACTTTCTGCATTAGGTGCTGTTTCTTACTACGGTTCTAGTAAGTTCCTACAAACTTAAGAGGCTTAAAACGAAACAAATTAGTGGTGCCTGAATGGCTCTGTTGAGCAACAAAATACTGATTTCGGTTAAGGTCATGATCCCAGAGTAGTGGGACCACGCTCCAGGTTGGGCCCTGAGCTGATCCTGCTGGGGATTGTCTCTCTCCCTGCCTCTGCCCCTCTCCCCCACCCTCACGTGCTCTCTTAAATTTTTTTTTTTTTTAAATAATAAAAGTGCTTAAGTACAGACTGCCAGGCCCTACCTAAAGGGGCCAAATCAGATTTCCTCACATCAGAGTGCAGGAAACTACATCTACAGGTTCCCTGGACACAATATAATTTTAGATCAAAATACTTGCCACTAAATTACTACAGCCAGAAAAAAACATGATTCGCCTTTGTTTTTAGATTCGGAACCCAGCTCTTCAGAGGCCGGTCGGTGTTCTCCATACCGCTGACGACCTCTAGGGAAGAACCGGCTCAGCCAAGAGCGTCTAGCCAAAAGCGCTAGTTTCTCCCAGCTGGGGATTCCAGTCCCATCCCGAACCCAACACCTCACGCCGGTAGCGCAGGGTCAGCACGGGCACCCCTAGATTCCCCACCCGAAATCTGCGGTGTGGGCACAACTCAGAACTCAAGAAGGTGGAAGAAAATGAGCAGGCGCACAAAGAACGCAGCTCTGGCGTGAACGTTGCTCTCGGCCAAGGCGGGTCCACCGAAGTCACGCCCATTCGGACACCAGGAAGCTGTGAGCCCTCCCGCCACCCGGCCCTGAAACCCTTATTGGCTCCGCCTGGCTCTGGATCCTCCTCTAGACCCACCCACACTGCGCTACGGGCGTTTGAGAACGGTGTACCGGTCCCGCCGGAAGTACTTGCCTGGGCGGAAGCTTCTGAGCCACCATATAGCGGAAGTGCCTTTTTTTCCGGCCTCTTTGGTCTCGGTTGCGGAAACAAGATGGTGAGTTTCTTTCAAGGGTTTCTGGAATCGCCTTCCATCCTCATCCTCTGCGTTGTCCTCTTTGCCATCCTTAGGGGGTCGGCAAGGTTCCTGATAAGGGGAGCGGGTGGGCAGCAACGGGGACAGTAGAGTGGCTCCTAACTGTAACTGGGGTACTCAATCTGCAGCCGTGGAGCAGGCGCCAGTCTCGGTCCCTTGCTCCCTTTGATTTTGGGGGAACTCCCACAGCCCTGTCCTCGGATGAGAACTGGAAAAAGAAGCATGTTTTGGGAGTGTTTGGCTCTGTAAGCAAAGGAATTCATTGAAGGGGAGACCTGGCAGGAGCTCTTATATTTTGGGGGTCGGAATATGTAGGAAAACCGCCACCTTATTTCGTCTTGCGACTTGCGTTTTTTTTCCTCTTTAAAAAAAAAAAAAGTAGCTGATTTCAAAATACAGCAACTCTTGCAGAAGGCTTTAGGTAACATGAAATACTGGTAGTTAATTTAGCATTTAAAAAGTTAGGAGCTTCCGCTGCAGTTTCAGCCGTAGATTGTCTTTAAAAATCTTAGTTAATTTTCTTATCTTGGAAACATCGGAATTCATATAGAAATTATTAGATCAACGAATCGTTCATCCCCTTTGCAGACGAAGGGGACGTCATCGTTTGGAAAGCGTCGCAATAAGACGCACACGTTGTGCCGCCGCTGTGGCTCGAAGGCCTACCACCTTCAGAAGTCGACCTGTGGCAAATGTGGCTATCCTGCCAAGCGAAAGAGAAAGTGTAAGTTGATTGATGTTTCAACACAACTGTGTTAGCTGTTGGAAGGGATGTTAATAGTCTGTTTGCATTGTACCTAAGTGGGCATGGCTTTGGGCAGTACTTGGTACTTAACATAAAAGTGCATCTGTATGTGGACGAAGTGGATTTAAAAAACAAGGCACTTTTTAAAGTATATTGACCGACAGTGCGTACAACGTGTGTAGGAAAAACCAGTTAGAACCTGACCTGAATTTATGTTTTAGATAACTGGAGTGCCAAGGCTAAAAGAAGAAATACCACTGGGACCGGTCGAATGAGGCACCTAAAAATTGTATACCGCAGATTCAGGTACAGTTTTTGTGTTTCTATCCTAATTGGTTCTGTGAGCTTAAACAAGAACCTCTTTATCTACTGTAAACTAGGGATACTACCCTGGTTGGTGGGAATGACTCATTGGAAGGTTTTTTTTGTTTGTTTTTTTGCTGCCACTGTAAACTTCAGATCAGTTAATCTGCATTTTGTTAATCTTTCAGTGAGCAATAGTATAAGCTATAAACATGGAGAGTGATTTGAGCTAGACTCCCTCAAATGTAATAATACCAGGGATAATCTACATCTTTCTCACCAAAATTTGTCAGGACAGTAGTGGTGAATGAGGCCTGGGTCAGGCCTTCACTTCTGTGGCTTTGAGCAAATCTGCTATAGAAAACTGTCATAGTTATTGCATTAGTATAGAATGAAAGATACCTTTCTGTCTTGTCAAAGCCAGGCTTTAGAGTTAGAATGCAGAATTTCAGCTCCATCCTGGACTTTCAGAGAAACTGCATTTTAACGGCATCTTTTAAGGTGTCTTAGGTCTCAACTAAGATCATTCTTTGTTGGGGAATCCCTGGCCTTTGCCCCCTCAATTCCAGATTTTCTAATTTTAAAAGATAACAAGGAATTTTGAGGCTTTGTAAACACTACACACTTACATGTGTTTGTGTTCATGTGCTGAGATGACCTTTCTTTGCCCTTAAAAGCATTGTACAGTAGTGTGGGCTTAGCATTGAGTGGTCTGCTAGTTTAATGTCTGTTTAAGAGCATGAACTGATCAGAAGTCTTTAAAAGGGGGATAACTACAGCTGTTGCAGCATCCAGTTCATCTTAAGGATTTCAACAATTAGTCACACAATAAATGTTCTGGTTTTAAAAAATATGTGGTGTGCTAAGGTATTTTTAATTGCCTTAGTGTGTATGCATATTAAAAGTTAAAAATGTAAAGCATAGTTAAGCAGTTTAGAAAATATCCGCCATTAAACCTGCTCCTTTTTTTACCTTGGTTAAAGGATACTGCCTAATAGCCTAGGGACACATTTTCACAAATTACCTTAGGGCTCTTAATCTGGAGAGAAGTACTGGCCCAGTGATCAGTACAACCAAATAAATTGTTGACCTTTTTTCCAATTGCAGTTAAATATATGCTTAAAATGGGTGATTTGATGCAGAAGTAGTAAATAAAATGTTGCAGCTTATCTGTGATGTTGTAAAAATAAATGTCTGAACATATGAATTTAATACTGATTTCAGCATTCAACTGAGATAAGCTCATTTAAATCTGTATTAGTAAAAGTTGAAATGTAAATATTGGAGTTGCTGAAGTAATGGTTTTGTTTTTAACATTATGCAGGCATGGATTCCGTGAAGGAACAACGCCTAAACCCAAGAGGGCAGCTGTTGCAGCATCCAGTTCATCTTAAGGATTTCAAGGATTAGTCACACAATAAATGTTCTGGTTTTAAAAAATGTGTGGTGTGCTAAGGTATTTTTAATTGCCTTGTAGTATCAGTGAATTACTGTAGGATTGGGGATAGGACAACTTAATATTAGAGTTACTTGTTAAGTTACTGTTCTGGGGCACTAGTTTTGACCTGGGTTGTCTTCAAGCAGACAACACTGGAAGATAATGGAAAGAAAGTATGAGCACAGCAGAGCTCATGTGACATACATGGATATTTAAAATGTTAGAGTAAATGAGAAAGCATAAGTGCTTTTAGTAGCCTTTATCTGCTATAGTCTAATGATTGGAGAGTGGTCATTAATCCTATGTGATAGGATTTGGAGTACCAGTGAGAACGTGAAGGACAGGTGTTGAATGAGTTTTGGAAAGGTGATGTTAGCTCATAGAGTCTCCAAAACGGTTGGTTGGTGTCTAGTATACAGGCTTATGTGTTATTTAAGGTGGCCAGCTGAGTGAATACCTGAAGCTACTTGCTAGGTGGGAGTCCAAAACACTTGGGTGGGTTAAGAGAAAGTCTGTAGGGCCATATGCAAACGCAGTGGATTGAATAGAAAGTAAAGGAAAGCGAAATATGTAAACGTAGATTTGTGGACAAAAGGCAATGATAAATAAGGTCCCCAGGAGAATTTTTGTAACCCTCAAATGATCATTGATCTTTCTGTGTTAAAGTGCTCTGAAATTTTTTACCATGCTTTCCCAGCTCTGGTGGTTTATTGTCCGTTATTTGAAATGTGACAAGGCCAACTTAGTTGGAGTGACAGCAGAGAAGATTAAGTGGAGCACAAGTGTTCGAACAGTCACCATAAAATAGAGTGGTCAAGTACTGTCTAACTTACAGCTTTCATTGATTGCAACTTGACCTGTGGAGGATGTTCATGATCTTCAGTGCCTCACTAACCTTACTTTACTGCACCCTATAATGCTTTGCCAGGATACTAGCTAAGTTTTGCCCTCCTGATTTTCTCTTTAGCTCCTAACTCATACTTCAGATCACAGCTTACACTCAATTGTACAGGAGCCCCTGCTGATAGAAACCGATATTGGGCTTCCTGATACAAGATCTGAAATGACAGAGCTCTGTACTTTAGGGATCTATTAAGAGTATGATTCCTGGAGTTTGGCTGACATCATTTGTTAGTGTGATTTTCCTAACTTCAGTGCCTCTGCTCACTGGTAAACTAGAAGGCTAATGGTAACTTTCATGTGTTTGTGAGTACAGTCAAATAGTTAAGCAAAGGTGCTTTTACAGTAGACAGCTGAAAATAATTAGGTTCAAGTTTATGAAATTGCTTTTGATCTAAAACCTATAGGTGGTCCTTGAACAACCAGGTTTGAACTGTCTCAATAAATGCAGTATAGCACTACAGACATCTTCCTGATGATTTCTTCACATTATATCTAGCTTGATTGTAAGAATATGGTGTATGATACATATATAAAATGTATGTTGACTGTTAACTAGTAAAGCTTCCAGTCCATTGTTAAGTTTGGGGGGAATTGAATTTACACGTGGATTTTTGACTGCATGGTACATTTGCATGCTAACCCTCCATCGTTCACGGCTTAGCTATACTTCGGCTTGAGAGAACTGAACTGAAATAATCTGACTTGATTGCAAAGTCTTTCTGAAATCTTCCAGTGTTATTACTAGTTGGCTCCTGAATGATGGAGGGACCCATTAAGATAGGTGATGGCCAGTATAGAATAACTAGGCTTTGAGGCAAATGAGCACTGACCTGAAGACCTGTGGAATTAACTGAATACTAGGTCAGGAAAAGCATTGGTGCAAAGGGGAAGGGGATGTGGGGACTGGTGGGCAGGGATGCATTAACAAAGGCCTGTGTGTTGGAGTATAAGGTGAGCTTACTTCATTTGCCAATGCGTGTGACCCTTAGCACAGAGTTAAGTTTTGAAAACTACTCTGGCTCCGTGGTAATTCTCCCCACAGACCATGGAAGGCACATGGACCAAATGAAACCGCCCTGATGAATTAAAAGTGATTTTAAAGCCCAGGGAGAAGCAATGGGAAAGAGATGGGGCTGGGTTGGCACATTCTGAAGAGTGCCAACAGGTGTATTCAGTTGAGTCAGTTTGCAGAAGTTCATGTCTGATGAATTGGCTGATATCCTGAGGATTGGTTGAGGTTTGGGCAGTAGGTCCCAGTCTGACAAAAGATGCCCCACTTAATTCTATTGAGACAGTGAAAGGGACACCTGAGCCACCTAATCACCTTACTGAACTGCTGAGGAATTTGTGTTTCTTGGGCAGAGGCTACTCAGGACCAGATGAGTATCACCAACGTGTGGCTGAAATGAGAACCAGAAATACTGAGTGCCTTGTGTCATGTATTTATTTGGTCCTTTAATCACAGTGTGGTTTGTCAAGAGAGGGAAGAATCTAGAGGTGTAAGTAAGCTGTGAGCAGATGAAAAGTTTCAAGTAGTAAAGTGCTAATGTAATGAGAAGTCATTGAAGGTTTTGGACCCCCCCCCCCCCCCCCCAGTGGCACTAAGGTTAGTTTTCATTATCAAGATAAATGTGGAAGGTGGTGATGTGGATGTCATGAGTCTTGAAGCTGGAAAATCAGGAAGCAGGTTCTGAAATGGTGTGAAAATGAGTGGGCTAAGGTAGTGGCAGGACTGGCTGTGTTAGGGAGGTCTCTAACGAGAATATCTAAATCAAAGGGAGTTTCCAGCCCCCCTCCCATTTCCTTCTGTAACAGGCTGTGTGAACATTCCATGAGATCATATATGCAAAAATATTACCAGGGAGATAGGAATCTTTGATGACAGTTTTCTGGCCATGGCAAAGAGGTGATTTGTTCATTTCACTGAGGAAGTAGAGTAGTATGGAGGCAAGAGGGGGAAACACTAAACTCGCGTTTTGTTGCAATGCCTCTGGGACATCATGAAGTGTTCAGAAGGAATTGAATAAATCTGGTGGCAGTTCTAGTTAGAAGGCCAGGCTGGAGGGGTGCCTGGGTGGCTCAGTTGGGTAAGCATCCGACTTCAGCTCAGGTCATGATCTCACAGCTTTGTGAGTTCAAGCCCCGCATCGGGCACTGTGCTGACAGCTCAGAACCTGGAGCCTGCTTCAGATTCTGTGTCTCCCTCTCTGCCCCTCCCATGCTCATACTGTCTCTGTCTCTCAATAATAAAAAAATTTTTTAAAAAGGTGGCTAGACTGGAGCTCTATAGTGGAAGTAGTGAACTTAGAGTTGTGAAAGGGAACATATTTTAGGCCGCCTAGGCAGCTCAGTCAGTGGGGATTCCCACTCGTAATTTCAGCTCAGGTCAGGATCTTGCTGTTTGTGGGTTTGAGCCCCTCATGGGGGCTGTGCAGAGCCTGCTTGGGACTGCTCCCTCTCTGCCTCTCCCCACTCACTGTCTCAAAATAAACTAAAAAAAGGGGGGAGGGGGACCTATTTTAAAGATTAGAATGGTGAAGATAATTTCCACAGAGATGGGAGGTGATGGTGAGACCTAGTGGCCATTTAGAAATGATGGATGCAATTTCTTGACTGAGGAACTTCAGTAGCCATCCTTCAGACAGTAATGGTTGAAACTGAAAAGATACAAACTCAAAAAAAAAAAAAAAAAGACGGTTTAGAGAGGCTCAAAGAAAGATGTGGGTAAATGTCCATATACTAGAGAGAGTAGTTCATTCATTTGTTCACCACACAATCTGTGTAATAATGTTCCTACTATGCGCCTTCCATGTTAGAGGTGCAGTGGGAACAAAAACATGGTTGAAGTTGACAGTCAACTCCAGTGTTTGCAGAATAATGAACCCATGAACTAGGACAGGGTTGAGTCAGAAAGAAAAGGGATTATTGACAGGGCATTCAATCACCTGGCTGAGGTCAAGTAGAATGAAGTGGTGGGGGGGGGCGGGGTTGTTTTTGAGAATGAAGATTTTAAAAATAAAGATTTCCAGATTTGGCAAAATTTGGGTTAGTGTTTACTTTCCATAAACTTTATTTCAGTAGAGTATTGAGAATAAAGCCAGTTTTCCACGGATTCAGCAAAGATGGGCAATGAGGAATGGAGAGTTTAGTTTTAAAAAGATGCTTTTGGAAAGATACTGGAAATTCTGTGGTTTTCTTCATTTCTGTTGATGATATAGTGCCCCTTCTCATATATCAAATACCTGTTTAGTGACCTCTGTGTGCCAGAAGTAGTTCCAGGTCCAGGAGATATGTAGAAAATGACAAAAGGACCCTGCTCTGACAGATTTCAATCGTGTGGACTAGGCTTGTGTGTGTGTGTGTGTGTTGGAGGTTGACCATTAGCAAGTAGGCAATTTCAGGTAGTGATAAGTGCTGTGAAGACAAAGATGTGAAAGAGAATGGGGGTGGGGGTAGAGAACCCTTCTTAGAAAGGTGGTTAAGAGGGGTGCCTGGGTGGCTCAGTCGGTTAAGTATCGGACCAGCTCAGGTCGTGATCTCACGGCTCGTGGGTTTGAGCCCTGCTTTGCGCTCTGTGCTGACAGCTCAGAGCCTAGAGCCTGCTTCAGATTCTGTGTCTCCCTCTCTCTCTGCCCCTCCCTGACTAGTGCTCTCTTCTCTCTTTTTTTTTTTTTTTTTTTTTTAAAAAAAAGGTGGCTAAGCTAAATGAAAAGGAGCTACCCCCGCAAAGACCAGAACAGTCATTCAGGCAGAGATTATACTCTGCCTTTTTTGAGTTCTGGATTGGTTGCAAAATTTAGCTTAGGCTATAATTAGCTGAAATTTTGTAATACTGTATATTCATGTAAGAAAAGCAAAGTAACAGGGTGCCTGGCTGGCTCAGTTGGTAGGGCACATAACTATTTTTGGGTTGTGAGTTCAAGCCCCATCGTGGGTGTAGATATGACTTAATTAATTAAACTTTTTAAAAATGTTAAAAAGTAATGCATTATAGAATTGTTTTATTTCAGAGAAAGCTTTCTTTTTCACAGTACATATGGGTTATATTTAGTTTTTTTTCCCTCAAAACAAAAGTAGTTTGAATCATAAGAAAAGCACAGGGTAGAGACTATCAGTAAACTTAGGAATCAAGAATGGAATCTGAAGCAAAAGTGTCCTTGTACACTAAGAGAGGGATGTTTGTCAAGGAAAATTCCATTGAAAAAATGGTTCCTGTGTATGCAAGTGGTTTGTAGAATAAGCATGGTAAGTGGATTGAGATAAAAACCTAACTTTTTGTGTCCTTTCTTTATACAATGGGAATATGCTCCAGTGCCCCAGGATGAAGACTTGGTCTGACCCATGTATTTTTAGAGCACTCACAGATAATAAAAAATATCTTCCAGCCATGATTAGTTGTAAAAACAGTTTTACTTCAATAAGTAAAATGTCCAATCCTTTGTAATAAATCAAAACTCAAAGATGACTTAAACTTAACTCAGTTCTTCCAGCCTGACTTCCTTTGGGCTGGATGCCAGCAGTGGAAAAGGGGGAATGGTTGCTCTGGTTTCAGCTTTCTGTATAACTCTGGGACTTGTAAACAGCAATTTTATTCCTCCCTGGACCCAGCAGAGGATTAAGCTGACTTTTACTCTCTTGGGCTCTTGGATTACCTTGGAGATTTCCTACTGATTTCCCTCTCCTGTAGTTCTCATCTCCATTCAGAATAGTCTTTTGTGACTTCTTCCTAGCCCATAGTATCCAGCTTCTTTCTCCTAGGATTTTCTGTACCTCTCAGGGCTGTATTGGCAGGATCCAAAACTATTCCATGCTGTCTCTTTCCTGAGTGGCCCACATTTGGTCCACAGGAAACATTCCCACATCCCTGACCTGACCAAATTCTGAAGTGCAGGGAGATACGGCAGCAGGCCTCTCCTGGCACGCCACCAAAACAGTTGCAGGAAACACATTTCAAAGCTCTGAGTGGTCCCTTTGAAGTTCCCTTCACCATATTTAGGACTAGAAGGTAGCAACCCTTGTTTCCAAGGTTGGATTAAATACTTAAAACTCTTCAAAGGTTTTTCTTTGCCAATCTCTCCCTTGTACCCCTTTTATATCATTGATCCAAGGATTCTAAAAGCTGTGACCAGGTTTTTGGATATATTTTCTTGGGGGCGGGGGGGGGGTGAGAATGTGTGTCTAATTTTGGTAGTTTCCTAAAGCAAGAAAAGTCCTATTCTGGTAAAGTGTTACATTTATATAGCTCTGCACCATAAACATCTAGCAATGTAAAAAAGTATTTGGTTTGCCTTTAAAAATGTTTAAAATGATTTGAACTCCCATGTGGTCTATAGAGAAGGTAAGTCCTGGAGAGGGAAGGCCTTGAAAAACAACAACTGGTAAAATGGTATCAGAGAAAAGTCCAGCTTCCCCAAGTTAGGATAGAGGTAGTAGAGGTGGCTGAAGAGGAAGCAAACGATACTGTGCCAGGCGGCAAACGGTATTATTTCAGGAACATAATTATCTTGGGCAAATGGGAGGAATGGAGGGGTGGCATATGATCCAGCCACCTCAGAATGGACAAGGCATAGTCAGGGCAGAAACTGTCGATGCTTCCTGTGTCCCAGAGGAGCAGCCCTCAGAGAAGAGTTCCCCAGGCGAGGACACAGGAAGCGGAAAGCCTCAGAGAGAAGTACTGTCCAATTAGGGACGGCTCCTGGGAGAGACACCTCTGGGAACATCTCCTGTGAGGTAGCACAGCATTGCGCGGTGCTTTTACAGTTTCAGGAAACTTGAGACGGTGTGAAAGGACTCCTTTATTGTGGAGAGGAGAAAAGGGCATAGATTACTTGTTAAAGGCACATATTTTCTTTGGTAATAAAAATTTGACAGCAGTGAGTGTTGTTGGAATGCATTCCTTTAATGAAGACATTGCACAATGTGAGCCTTTAGCAAATTTGTCTTCATTAGTAGAACCCTTACTCATCCATGGCCTGGATGCGGAACCACTGTGCTAATCATACTAATCATATGTGATAAAGTACAGATCCAAGATACCATGCACATACATAATTTCAGCATTGGGTTAACTTGTTTAAAAGGTAAGAAGAAACCATTTTCCAGTAATCCTGATCAGAGCAAATCTGCTCTTTTCTGATCTACTCCCTCTCAAAAAGTCCTGTGACAGAATATATTATAGAGTAAAATCCTCAACAGTTAAATTTTGAACAGTTTAAAATTTTTGAATAAATTTCATATTCATTAAAGAGAGAACTTTTAAAGTCTAAATAGACTAATTATAGGTAGATTTAAAGACAGCATCACGCACATTCTCCCTTCTGGGTTTTTTCAATGTCTTGAGTTTATGCTAAAATCTGTGTAGATGCAAGCACAGACAGGCATTTAGTATTTGCAAAATAAGGAAGCCACTTACTGTATCAAAACATGGTAGTTTACCACATAAATGCCAGAGGTAACATGTAGAGTGTAAAATACAAACATCCAGCGAAAATAGTTGGTATATCAGGGTTCAATGAGACAGAAATCACACAGTAATCTGAACAGGAATCCTATAAGGTAAGGGATTGAGGTAATGTAGAATTGAATACAAAAATGAAAGAGAACTCTACAGAATATAGGAAGAGCAGAAATAAAGGAGCAGGCACTACCCCTAGAAGCAGAGATAAGGCACCAAAGGAAAAGGCCTCACCCCTGGAACTGAGATTCAGAAAGTAGAGCATAGCTCATTGGGTATCGGAGTGTCTTGCTGCTGGGACTTAGCTGGGAAGCCCAGTGGGATGTTGATGGAGAAGCCATTTACAGGGAGGCGTGCTGCCCAATAGCCTTCTGCTGTGAAACTGCCTGAAGGGGCTCTGAGGGAAGCTTCTGGTCATTTAGGCACCTGTGGCCATTGCAGGAGCCTGGCTCTGGAAAAATCGTAGGCCTCTTTCCCAAGTTTACCAAGAATCATTTTATTTTTAAAGATTTTAAGTAATCTCCACACCCAATATGGGGCTCAAACTTCACAACCCCGAGATCAAGAGTCACATACTCTGCCAACTGAGCCAGCCAGGCACCCCAAGAATAATTTTATTTATTTTTTTTCTGTTAATGCACACAAGTGGTGGAGTGGGGGTAGGGGCAGAGGAGAGAGAGAGAGAGAGAGAGAGAGAGAGAGAGAGAGAGAGAGAGAGAGAGAATCTGAAGATACAGGCTCCACAGTGGACTCTGATGCCAGGCTCGATCTCATGACCCTGGGATCATGACCTGAGGCAAATTCAAGAGTTGGGCACTTAACCGACTGAGCCACCCAGGTGCCTTCCCACCCCAAGAATCATTTTAATACAGCTGAGAGTTCTTTGTCAGATTTAATCTAAGTAAAATTTGTGCTGACTTGGCCAATATAAATGTCTGTAAAATATGCTAGACAGTCATTGTCTAATTTAGAAATATAATGTGAGCCACAAATGCAAACCATGTATGTAGTTTTAAATTTTCTAGCAGCCACATTTAAAAATGGAAGAAAACAGGGTGCCTGCCTGGCTCAGTCGATAGAGCATGTGACTCCTGATCTCATAATCATGAGTTTGAGCCTCATGTTGGGTGTGAGATTACTTTAAAAAAATGTAAAAAGAGGTGCCTGGGTGCCTCAATTGGTTAAGCACCTGACCCTTGATTTAGGCTCAGGTCATGATCTCACAGTTCGTGGATTCAAGCCCTGTGTCCATGCTCAGCATGGAGCCTGCTTAGAATTCTTTCTCTGTCTCTCCCCCACCCACGCTCTCTCTCTCTCAGAATACATAAATAAACTTTTTTTAATGTAAAAAAAAGGTGAAACTAACTTTATTATATATTTTTTTTTACGTTTATTTTGAGAGAGTGAGCAAGCAAGGAAGGGGCAGAGAGAGGGAGAGAGATTTTAATATTTTTTAACAGTATGTCTAACATCATTTACCATGTAATTAGTACAAAACTGGAGATATTTTTCATTCTTTTTTCATACCAAGTCTTCAAAATACAGTCTGTATTCTATAGTTCCAACACATCTCAGTTCAGATGTCACATTTCAAACGTTCAATTGCTATGTGTGGCTAGGGGTTACCCTATCGGGTAGCATGAACCTTGACATCAAGTTTAGCATTTTGAGGTTGAGTGATCATTGAAGCTGTCTGAATCAGAAATAGTGTTGGGGGCACCTGGTGGCTTAGCAGTTAAGCATCCGACTCTTCATTTTGGCTCAGGTCATGATCTCACGGTTTGTGAGTTTGAACCCCACATTGGGCTCCATGCTGACAGCGAGAGCCTGCTTGGGATTCTCTCTCCCTTTCTCTCTGCCCCTCCCCCCCCCTCTCTCTTTCTCTCAAAATAAATAAACTTAAAAAAAATGGTGCTGCATTCACCATGTAAATCTATAGGTAAAATCAAAACATTCAAAAGTTACTACCTTTTAGGTCAATTAAGCCCAGCTTTTTACATGTAAATTGGTAAAAATAAATAAGTAAGTAAATAAATAGATAAATAAATAAAATGTTGTGCCTACCTAATCATGTTGTTGCTGCAAAGTGTTGCTATGAGAACAAAATGAGATAGTACATAGAAGTTATCAGCCCAGTGCCTGGTAAAAGTTTGATAAATGTTAGTGGTCATTATTATTACTATCTAGGTATCATTCCTGGATAAGGGATATCACTTTGATAATGGCAGAAAGTCAGAAAGAACCCTATAAAGACAACATGTATCTAGGTGAATCTACTACAGTCAATGATCTATGCTATATTAGACTCTATAGCACTGTAGGCTCAGAAATTTGATTTGATCAGAACAATGAGCATGGCTTATCTCTCAGGTGAAGCTCATATTAACCAAGTAACCAAGATGACCATATATCCAACAAACTTGTTTTTAACCTTCTGTCTACAAAAGTAAACTGAAAACTGTCTTTGTGCCAGACACTGATCTAGGCATTGGGGATATATCAGTGAACCAAGAGGGGAAGGCAGGAAAATGGTCATGGATAAGCCTAAGTCATGTTTAAAACAAAATGACCATCAACTCTTATTATCTAGGTAGGGGTAGGTTAACCATTTGGGAATTATTTCTGATTAAGGATCAGCTATTTGGCGAAGATGCAGTTGAAAGGCAGAGGGAGCAGACAAGGCATGATCCCGAGATATCTACTACATGAGCTCAGGTTCAATCTCAAGGTCATACATTTACCATTTACTCAATTTCTCCACCACACCGTGCACTTCACCTGCCTTCATGGTTAATCAGCAAAATTGTTTGAAAATTGGTTTGCCACCTTAGGGTAGAATGCTCTGGAAGTCTCAACAAACACTTTCTTCAACTCTGAAAGAGCATTCTTATCTTTCTGTTCTTGAGAAAGCACCTTTCCATAGCTTCCATGAACTGACCAAAGAAGAAAGCAGGAAATCCTTGTTTTAACAAAGAGCTAGTAGGCTGAAAGACATGGTTTAAGATCAGATGCAGGGCCTTGGAACACAGCCAAGATAGTCTAATTCATTCCACTCTAAGGCCAACCCAAGTGGGTCTGGACCTGAAAGCAGACGCAATTACTAGGGAAAAGTGTGAGGAAACACTGATCCAACATTACCAGTTCTAAACATGTATACTACCCAAGCACTATCACAAGGGCACAAAGTTCTATGCCCACGGGCATTTATTATTGCATTATTTATAATATATACTTTAAAAACCTAAGTCCCCTAAGTAGAGGTTGAGTTAAATAAATTAGAGTACATTCTTACAATGGAATAGTAATGCAATTGTTAAACACACACACACACAAGGCCTCACTATAAAGCTACAGTAGTCAAAGTAGTGTAGTACTCGTATAAGAACAGACATAAATAAGTAGAACATATCAGAGTCCACAAATAGGCCCACACATATATGGTAAATTGATTTTTAAAAGAGGTGCCAAGGTAATTCAACGGAGAAAGAATAGTCTTTTCAGCAAATGGTCATGGAACAATTGGACGTCCATATGCCAAAAATTTTTTTTAAATAAAAAGAATCTCAAGCCATACCTTATACTATGAAATCAAGATGGATCATATGTAAAACCTAAAACTACCCAATACTATGAAAAAACACCAGGAGAAGATCTTTGTGAACTTGGGTTAGGCAAAAATTCCTTAGATATGACATAAAGAGCACAACCTACAAAACAAAAAACTGGTAAATTGGACTTCATCAAAACTAAACATTCCTGTTCTCCAAAAGAAGTAATTAAAAAATAAATAAAAAGACCAGACATGAGCTTGAAGAAAATATATGCAAAACATATATGACAAATGACTTGTATTTAGAAGAAGTGAGTAATTAAAAAAATAAATTTCCCATTTTTTTAAAATGGGCAAAAGAATCAGACAGTTCACCAAAGAATAATTAAGTATGACAAATAAACACACGAAAAGATGCTCAACACCATTAGTCGTCAGGGAGATGCACATTAAAACCACAATGACATAGCACCACATATCTACTAGAGTGGCTAAAATGAAAAGCAAATAAATAAAAAATGATAATATCAAGTGCTAATAAATGCTTGTACGTTGCTGGTGGAATTGAAAAATGGTATAGCCATTTTGGAAAACAATCTGGCTGCTTCTTATAAAGTTACACATATACCTACCGTGCAACCCCAGCAATCTGACTCTTGAGTATTGTATGCTAATGTGCATAGCAGGCTATTCCTGCTCTCCGAACTGAAACAATGCAAACAGAACAGCACGACTGGAGAATAGGTAAATACATTTTGCTATATGCACATAATGGGATACTATTAAGTAATAAGTAGCAATAAGCTACTGACACATGACACAACCTGGATAAATCTCCAAAGGGTTATGCTAAGTGAAAGAAGCTGGATGCAAAAGTCTATATATTGTATGATTTTCTTTGTATGGCGTTCTGGGAAAGGCAAAATTATGTGGCCAGAAATCAAAAGGGCATGAAGGAATTTTAGGGGGTGGTGGAGGTGTTCTATATTTTAACGGTGGTGGTGGTTACTGTATATATATTTTTTTCAAAACTCATTGAATTCTACACCTACAAAAAGGTGAATTTTACTAAATGCCAATCATACTTGAATAAACGTGTTTAAAAATAAAAAGAAGGAAGGTCAGAAGACAATGGAGCAGTATCTTCAAAATTCTCAAGGAAACTCTCAAAGTTAAAACCCTATATCCAATCAAACTACCAAGTGTGAAGGTAGAATAAAGGCATTTTCAAATACATAAGCTCTCAGAAAAATTTACTTCCCTGTGCCTTTTTCTTAAAGATACTGGCGGAATAGATTTCACACAAACCAGGGAAAACAGAAACAAAAACAGGCGAAAAAAAAAAAAAAGGAAACCATTGTTTTGTATACATGAAACAATTTAAGTCCAACACAGGACAAAGGTAAAGGGACTCTCTAGGAAGATGGTGAAGGGGGATTCTTGGGTGATAACTCTGACACATGTGTAGAAGGCAAATAAGGTAAGAAAGCTCTGTCTAGGAGAGTTGTGTTCAAGAAGATCAAACTAATAATATATATCACACATGTTTTAATGTCTTAAGAGATTTTAGGCAATTGGAATGGGGTTGAATTGATGATAAGTACATAGAAAACTAAGCAAGTAAAAAACATGACAAAGCATTAATACTTTCTGCATGTCATACATTTCATGCATATTATTTTAAAAAGTTTTTTTAATATTTATTTTTGAGAGACAGAGAAACAAAGGGTGAGTGGGAGAGGGGCAGAGAGAGAGACACACACTCACAGAATCTGAAGCAGGCTTCAGGCTCTGAGCTGTCAGCACAGAGCCCGATGCAGGGCTCGAACCCACGAGCCGTGAGATCAGGACCTGAGCCGAAGTCGGGCGCTTAACCAACTGAGCCACACAGTGCCCCCACTTCATGCATTTTAATGTCCTGAGAAAATATTTTAGACAATTGGTAGAGAGTTTGGGTTGTATTTATGATAATATATAGAAATCTAACCAAGAAAAAAAATGACAAAATATTAGTTCCAGGCAAAACAGTCTTCTACTAAAGGTCTCTAATCAAATAAGACACCTAGAAGATTCTCCAAGGAAGAATTTCATAGAGTCAAGTAATCTAGAACCATTTCAGTAAAAATAAAACATGCTAGATTTAGACCAAATGCCTAACACAAACAGAACAAAATTCCCACATAAAACCATCTTAATTTCTGAAATTAAAAGTTCTACACATTTTTCCTTTTTGAGAGAGAGAGAAAGCATGAGCGCGTGCAGGGGCAGAGGGAGAGGGAGAATCTTTTTTTTTTTTTTTTAATGTTTATTTATTTTTGAGAGAGACAGAGTGTAAGCAGGAGGAGGGGCAGAGAGAGGGAGACATAGAACTCAAAGTGGGTTTTGGGTTGTCAGCACAAAGCCCAATGTGGGGGCTCAAACTCACAAACTGTGAGATCATGACCTGAGCCGATGTAGGATGCCCAACCGACTAAGCCCCCCAGGTGTCCCAAGGGAGAGAGAATCTTAAGCAGGCTCCACACCCAGCACAGAGCCCAATGTTGGGCTCGATCTCAGGACTGTGAGATCATGACTCGAGCCGAAATCAAGAGTTGGATGCTAAGTCTACTAAGCCACCCAGGCGCCCCTCCACACATTTTGTAATGTACTTGAATCTGTGCTTTACTTTATATAAGAAAAATAATATATATAAAGAATATGAGAATTAAATTAGTAATACCATGTACTGATTACATATATAAGGAATAATATTCCTTACTAAAACAGGAAAAAAATCAGGTCTTGAACTCTTTTCTTTCCTCCATAGTTACTGAGGAAACCACCAAAGCTAAATAACAGCGTGCATCTATCTATCTACCTATCTAATCTCCTCTTGATACATTCACCATAACTTTTAGCAAAGCTGTACCATTGTAAGATTCTTTTAAAAAGTATAAGATATTTTAAATATCTGAAGAAAATATTTTAGAATGGAGACCTATCTTAGATTTTTAACCATTTTATATTTTCCTTACTTCAAAAGCATTTAAGGGTGACAGAAAAGATAGAAATAAAACTCATATGGTTATTGCTAAGTGAAAGAAGCCAAGTCTGGAAAGACCCCATGCTATATGATTGCAATTAGACGACATTCTGAAAAGGGCGAAATGATAGAAACAGGAAAAAGTGGACAGAGTTGAATACAGGAAGCACAAGGGATTTTTAGGGTGGTGAAAATATCCTTTTTCTTGTTTTGTTTTGTTTATTTTTGATAGAGAGAGAGACAGAGCATGAGTAGGGGAGGGGCAGAGAAAGAGGGAGACACAGAATCTGAAGCAGGCTTCAGGCTCTGAACTGTCAGCACAGAGCCCGACACAGGGTTCATCTCCATGAACTGCAGGATCATGACCTGAGCCAAAGTCAGACACTTAACAGATTGAGCCAACCACGCACCTCAAGTATGGTGAAAATATTCTGATACCTTAATATTGGGATACATGGCATTGAACCCAAACCCACAGAACTCTATAGCTGGAAGTGAACCTTAATGTATGCAAATTTTAAAAAGTCACTTGCAAGGTTGTGGTGTAAGGCCAAATATTAAGTCTCAATATTATATGTTGCCTTGACATCCGGTAATATTGAGAGGGCCTCAAATGGCCCAGCTCTAAGTTCCCCTCTCCACTCTGCTCCCACAGAGAAGTTTCTGTAGCCAAACAACCCTCATTACCAAGAGGCCAGGCACAGTTAGTGCTAATCCCCGACTAGTGGGTTCAGTTCCCTGTCAGCTTGTAGAATTATTCAAACAACTAATCACATTCTTCATAGGAACCAGGAGGCACCCCACCCTCGTGATACTATAAGGACTGCCTTCTGAAGCCACTGGTTGTTCATTCTGTTCCTGAGTGCAACCTCTGTGTGGCCCAAATGGTATGTGGTGCCCCCCTCCGCTAGGCTGTGCATACAAGTGACCAATAGACTGCTGTTGACACATCTGTCTTGTGTTGGGTGTTGTGTGTTTGGCCATCTCCATAACCCAAAGGAGGGAATTTCTCCATCCCCAACATGGTGCATAGGAGATTAAAACAAAGGCCAGAGCGTCCCAGGAAGGAATGCAAATTGTGACAACATAATCTCCTGGTATTATGCGTGTATGAAATGACCTCACTGAAGGGGGGGTGGAGGGAAAAGGTGCTTACCTAAGGAAATGGTGGAGTCCAGACTAGGACTTGGAAATGAAGGGAGTCTATACGACTAAAGACAAAAGGAACTGCACACAAGCACTGGACTCAAGTTGATACAGTTGTTATCCACAGGGGTAAGGTTAACAATTCTGATACTTCCATAAATATATATGCTACTCCAGCTGAGCAATTAAGTAAATGGATGTTAAGTAATGGAAGCTAGGTTCTCACTGTTGGAGCGGGAATTTATAGGTAAGCAAAGGGAAGAAGATAGGATAACCTATGCAGTAACGAATTAGAGTTGGTTGTATGAAATCATGGTTAGCTTATTACGGAGAGGGGCAGTTCTACATATAGAATTATTTAGAGATATGGGTATATTTATTGGTTAGTATATACACATATATTTCCTTGCTCTGTCAGCTGAGAGGTTCTAGAAGCAATGACACACCACACACCAAATCTTGTGTTCTAATACCACTTTCCAAAAAAGGTAATCAGGACACCTTGGAGAAATGGCTGATCCTAGCACTGGGGCAGGAAATACACAAGATGAGCCTGCAGCATCTTGTAGTGCCAGAAAGTAAGAAAGTAGTAAACAAAAAAAGCAATAAAGGCTACATTGATGGAGGTATGTCAAAAGGACACAGGAGCCAACTGAAAAAGCACCCACTGACCAAAGCTGGAACAATTTGAGCAATAAAATGAAGGAGTATTGGATTATAACCCAGTTATAAAATAAATATTCATGAGTCTACACTGCTATAAATAAATTATTGAATAAATGAGTGAATGAATGAATGAATGGGGACAAGAGGGAAATCTCCTGCGGAGAATTCCAAATAATTTATGTAGATAGCATACTGGGAAGGAGTGGAAGCATAACTCTCCAACCCTTAAATGTGGGATGTGGTTAGTGATTTCCTTCCAAAGAATACAGAAAGGAGTACAGTATGGAAAGGAGGGAAAAGAGAGTAACTCTAGAGAAACCTGACAAACACAACCTTTGGCAGGTAATTAAAGTCAACATCAACAATGATGAACAAATCATGTGGATAGTATGAACACTTGATATACTGTGATTAAAATGGACCATTGTCTTTGTTCTTCCTCCCAAACCCATAACACCAGTCTAGCCATAAGGAAAACACCAAATTCCACAAAAGGCATTCTACGAAATGTCTGACTAATACACCTCAATACACCTCAAGGTCATCAAAACCCGGAATACCTGAGAAAACCAGAAATACTTGTCATAGCCAAGAGAAGCCAAAGTGGACATGATAATTAAATGTAATGTGGTATTCTGGATTTTGGAACAGAAAAAGAGCATTAGGTAAAAATTAAGGAAATTGTGGACTTAAGTTAATGATAACATATCAGCATTGGTTCATTAATTGTTACAAATGTAAGGTGTTGGTAATAGTAGAAACTCACTGTGGAGTTTATGAAAACTCTGTACTATCTTTACATATTTTCTGTAATGTTAAAGCTGTTCTAAAAAATAAAGTCTACTAGGGCACCTGGCTGGCTCAGTCAGTTCAGCATCTGACTCTTGATTTGGGCTCAGGTCATGATCCCAGAGCCATAGGATCAAACCCCACAACTCCACGCTGGCCATGGGCCTACTTAAGATTTCTCTCCCACTGCCCCTCTCCCTGTCTCACATGCATGTGCACTCTCTCTCGCAAATAAATACATAAGTAAATAAATAAATAAAATCTACTAGAGGCACGTGACTGGCTCAGTCAGAGGAGTGTAGAGCTCCTCATTTCAGGGTAGTGAGTTTGAGCCCCACATTGGGTGTAGAGATTACTTAAATAAACTTAAAAAATTTTTTGTTTAAAAACTACTCATGTCTCTGGAGGCAAGGAAAATAAAAGCAAAAATGAACTACTGGGACCTCATCAAGGTAAAAACTTCTGCACACCAAAGGAAACAATCAACAAAACTAAAAGGCAACCAACAGAATGGGAGAAGATATTTGCAAATGACATATTGGATAAAGGGTTAGTATCCAAAATCTATAAAGAACTTGTCAAAGTCAATGCCCAAAAAAAAATTATTTAGTGAAGAAATGGGCAGAAGACATGAATACTTTTCCAAAGAAGACATCCAGATGGCTAACAGACACATGAAAAGATGCTCCACATCACTCATCATCAGGGAAATACAAATCAAAAACGACAATGAGATACCATCTCACACCTGTCAGAATGGTTAAAATTAACAACTCAGGAAACAACAGATGTTGGTAAGGATGCAGAGAAAAGGGAACACTCTTGCACTGTTTGTGGGAATGCAAACTGGTGCAGCCACTCTGGAAAATAGTATGGAGGTTCTTCAAAAAATTAAAAATAGAACTACCCTATGACCCAGCAATTGTACTATTTGGAATTTATCCAAAGGATACAGGAGTGCTGATTCAAAGGGGCACATGTACCCCAATGTTTATAGTAGTGCTATCAACAATAGCCAAACTATGGAAAGAACTCAAATGTCCATCGATGGATGAATGGATAAAGAAGATGTGGTGTATATATATATATGCAATGGAATATTACTTGGCAATCAAAAAGAAAGAAATCTTGCTATTTGCAACAATGTGGATGGAACTAGAGTGTATTATGCTATGCAAAATAAATCAGAGAAAGACAAGTATCACATGATTTCACTCATGTGGAATTTAAGAAACATACCAGATGAACATAGGGGAAGGGAAGGAAAAATAAGATAAAAGCAGAGGGAGGCAAACCATAAGAGACTCTTAAATACAGAGAACAAACTGAGGGCTGCTGGAGGGGAGATGGGTGGGGGGGAGGGGCTAAATGGATGATGGGCATTAAGGAGGGCACTTGTTGGGATGAGCCCTGGGTCTTATATGTAAGTGGTGAATCACTGGATTCTACTCCTGAAGCCAAGACTACACTGTATGTCAACTAACCCGAATTTAAATAAATAAATTAAAAAAAAAATAAGATTCTATCTTATTTTTATAGCTTAAAAAAAATCTAAAAAAAGCATCTGGGGAGCCTAAAGAGTAATATTTCCCTGAAAGTAAAGAATAAATAACCGAAGAATAAGGCACACAGGGGAAATATGTGTTATGACATATGACAAATACGACAAGCCCAGGTATGAGGTTAGAACGCTAAAGTGCACACCTTTAGTAACTATCTTTGTTAGAGGCAGGCTGTAAATCTGGACAAGCAGAAGTGAAGAGGCTTTGTATGTCTGCTTCTTATCGCATCCCTTACGTTCTTACACTACATCTGCACTGAGGACAGGTTGGTAGCACAAGATTAGAGGGATCTAAGCTGGGCAGCTGCACAGGACTCAGTCTGTAAGGGATACTGCACATCTCTGGGGTGCCAAGACATCACTCAAACTTTTGTCTATCTGAGCGCTTCTTGGAAAGGGATGGTGAAAAAGAACTATTTTGATAAATTACTTGGGGTGGGAGAAGACCCCCACCCTACAGAATGTGTGCTTGGTCGGTCTGTTGACTGCTAAGAAGTGAGGGTCTGGGAACGGCAGTGTCTTTGCTCCCTGGAACATTGTTCCAGCAATCTTCTATTTTGTACCACTTAGGTGAATGTTCAACAAAAAAAAAATTTTTTAAGATTTTATTATTTTTTTAAGTAATCTCTACATCCATCATGGGGCTGGAGCTCACAATTCCAAGATCAAGAGTGGCACGCTTTTCTGACTGAGCCAGCTAGGTGCCCCAATGTCAAATATATTTTTAAAGAATATCGTTTTGAACCAAATGAGTAGTCTGAATGGAGAGCCAAATTATTAGCCCATTCAAGATATCCAAGTGTTTATCAGCTCCTTGTATTAGCAAATCGAGTAAAAACAAGTCTAATAGTGACCAAAAACAGGACAGTCCAATCATCTCTTTCTCTTTCCCTAATATTCCCAAGGATATTATTTCCCTTAACTGATAAGAATAGGGCAACAAAGTTTGGAGTTACATTTTTTGGTGAATGAATGCACTTTATGCTGCTGATCATGAATAGATCCACATGCCTGGTACTCAAGAGAATCAACTTGGAGGTGGGCAGGGCTGATGTTTTCTCATTAATAGTAAGTAATCCAACAAGGATCAACCAACCACCTGTACATAGAGATGGGCCAAGTGAGTCCTTGCAAAGAGTACCAAGATTTTCCCTAGAAAACTGTTCTGGGCCTATATCTACAAGGGTAACTGAAGCTTAAAATTTCTCATGAGAGAGACATTTTTGCCTAAAAAGTTTCTAACTAGGAGTTAGGAATCATCTACCCTACATAAACGGGATAATTATCCACAAACTAATTTTAATCACTGTAACTTCTTGGGAGCTTCTAATATAAATTGACTGCTCTTCTTTCTGTCTCTCCCATAGGCTTATATTGCTTCTGGAGCCTTGTAATTATCCATATTCTATCTTAGTAAGTCTTCTGTCCTTAGATCTCTTAATTCTACAAACTGGGGAGATCTCTGTTATACTCATTGCCCTACTTCATCTGCCATTTGTTTAGTGATGACCCCCCATCTATATCTCTAGACTGACCTTTCTTTGGAGTAATAGGCGTACATTACCAGTATCATCCTGGATATCTTTACCTGAATGTCTTTGGATGCCCTAATGTTACAAATAGAATTGTAACATCCCAGTCCCCTAATAATCCCTCCAGAAGCCTAGGAGGTAACTAAGATTCCTTCCTTATCCTCTCTGTCCACACCAATCTCTCTGTACATTGCTCATTTCATGTCTACATGTGTCTGGAGTTTTCCCCTTTTCATAATAGTGCCTATCTCATCACTTCTTCACCAGATAATCACCAATTCTACTGTTTTATCACCACTTTGGTCTTGCTCTTTTCCAATCCATCCTCCACACTGAATTCAGACTTTACAATTTTTTTCTAACAGTTAAAGTTTTCGACTCTGTAATGTATGCATAAGGTTCAAAAACAAAAAGTTGAGAAGGGTACAGAGGGAAAAGGGTGCCCCTTACACCTGACTTCTTGGTCACCCTCCTACCAAAGGTACAGATAGCCATCAATTTCTTTGGTAAAGAAAGTAATTCTAAAATGCATCTACTTCACATCTTCTGTGCCTCATCATAATGTCCAAATTGAGAAGTGCAAATGAGGTCTTTCAGGATTTACTCCTGTTTCTCTTTTGTTTCTTCTAGTAAGTCCCTCTGTACATGTTGATTTCATCCCCTGTAACTACTTTGTTCTTCTCCAAAAGCCTAAGGCTTCTTTCCATCTGTGATTTTACTTATGCTCTTCCCCCTACCTGGGATCCCCATGCTTCCCCACACAATGCCACCCTTCTTTGAGTGTAGTGCAATATCCCTTACTATTCCCCTAACTATATTCAGGCTGAAGCCTTTGTGAACCTGCAAAGATAAAGGTTATGTATGCCTTCCCTTGATGAAACTCTTTTGAAAGGACCATATACAGGGGCACCTGGCTAGCTCAGTTGGTGGAGCATGCGACTCTTGATCTTGGGGTTGTGAGTTTAAGCTCTATGTTGGGTGTAGAGATTACTTAAAAATAAAATCTTTGGGGTGCCTGGGTGGCTCAGTTGGTTAAATGACTGACTCTTGATTTCAGCTCAGGTCACAATCTCACAGCCAAGAGACAGAGCCCCGCGTCAGGCTCTGTGTTGAGGGTGGGGCCTGCTTAAGATTCTCTTTCTCCCTCTCTCCCTCTGCTTCTTCCCCGTTTGTGTGTGCACATACACGCTCTCTCTCAAAATAACCCCAAAAAAACCTTTTTAAAAAAGAAATATATGTATGTGTTTTTATTATAGCACCTATCACATTGCCTTGTTGAAGGCAGTACAGTGTTCCTTTGTTTTTTGAGTCCTCAGTTTAGCAAACTAATACCTAGTTGTTATTGAATATTAGTTACAATATAACTACAAGTAAACTAAGGACATATTAGGCTGCATTAATAGAAGTGCGGTCTTAGAATTTTTATTTCTGGCTATCATATTCACTTTTTAATTTTTAATTTTAATTAATTTTAATGTTTGTTTGTTTGCTTATTTGTTTATTTTGAGAGAAAGAGAGAGTGTGCGCAGGGGAGGGGCAAGAGAGAGGGAGACATAGACTCTGAAGCAGGATCCAGGTTCTGGGCCGGCAGCACAGAGCCCGATGTGGGGCTTGAACCCACGAACCGTGAGATCATGACCTAAGCCGAAGTCAGACGCTTAACTGACTGAGCCACCCAGGCCCCCCCCCCCCCCCCCCGGCCACCATATTTAGAAAAAGAGATTGAAGAAGTGTAATATCCACCTGACAGTGTATGGTTTACTAACACTGTGATAGCCTTAAGAAAAGACCAAGAGAATGCACAGCTCCCTTAGACTCTCCAAAGTGCCAAAAAGGAAACAGTCGACAATTACTTAGCTTCCTTATACCAGCGGTTCTCCACCGTGGTGTTGGGTCATTGTGGTGTGTCTTCATCAGTGCCGAGATGTATGCAACTTGTTTGTACTAATAAAAGCTGAAGTACTGAAATCGGAAAACAATTTACTTTTCCCTCCCTCTTAAACTAGTGCGGAATCAAGGTTGCTTCTGTAAAGTCACTCCTGTCCACTTATATTTCAATATACTCTGCTGACAATAGGGGCAGAGTTACAACTGATGGGTTTGGAAACTGGGGGTGAGCCACAGTTTGCCTTATCTTCACTTCTACCCTATGACAATGTTGATTGAGCATGTGAATATTATCTGTCTTGGGTGGGAGAAATATAGAGAACTGTCACCCTAGACTATGAGCTCAAGGGTAGGGGCCACGGATTTTCATTTTGTATTTATCCACCGTGTGGCAGTGCTTGAAGAAAGAAAGGAGGAGGGTTTGTGGATGGATCAATGGGAGAATCAAAGGAAGAGAGGGTGGAAGAAAAGGTGACAAAAAACTTTTTAAAAGGAATGAAGGAAAGAGAAAAACCAAAGGATTAAAGGAGACTTATTATTTACTTTCTTAGAAACTTAACTGAATTCAGTGTTTAACTCAACATAAGGAAAGAAAAAAAAACAAAAAAACAACAACCCAGCAATAAAAGCTGCTTAAACAGAGACTATGGGAGACCAAATAAGGCGACCTCTAAGTTCCTATTCGATTCTTTGACCTAAGATGTTAGGTTTTTTTTCCCCAACAATGCTTTTGAGTAAACAGTGGCATTTAATGAATATTTATTAAATAAAATTATAATCTAAAACATTATAGCAGAAACAAACTGATTTTTCTGTTAAAAAAAGTTTGTATTACTTTTTTAATTGGGTTTTCATAGTTTTGTGGAGATTGACAATTGGTTTGCAAAATTCAGCTTCAGTTTGCTCCCTTGTAAGATCCTCTGTGGCTTAACCACAAAGGGCTGAGGTACTTTGTGATTTTTTTCTTTTAGGTTAAAAGAAATAACAGAATTTTGCTAGGCTGAATTCTAGACATGATGCAAATTTAAAGTAATTTAAGATGATATTTCAGGGTAGGGGATTAAAGTTTTTTGGTGTGTGTGTGTGTGTGTTTTCCCTGAGAGAATCCAGCAAGCTATTTCTGCTTTGTAAAGATCCAAAATGTCTGAGCTGCAGAAACTCACAAGGCAAACAAGTAAAGGTGAAGAAACCAGACAGCAAAAATTACAACTGTGACCACTGCCCACCCCACAAATATGTCATAGTCAAAGACTTCTTAAGTTTCTGGTCCTTCAGAATATGTACTGTCCATAAAAATTTATCCAAGGCTAGTTGTTAACTATTCTGTTTATCTGATCTAAGCTTAAGCTTTTGCTTCTTCTGCGGTGCCTCGGTTGGAACAAAGCTGTGCTTAATGCATGTTACTTTGATTTCATAAATAGCATATAAAAATCTGAGGAACCGGGTAGCTTTGGTTAGGAAGAAAAAGGATAACATTTTTAGTCTTACTTTTTTATATTATTTTCTTGAAGAGCTCAACTCTTTGCCCACTGACACTGGCCCAAATGCTATGACTCTGCAAAATTGAGATATCTTGTTTTTTTAGACATTTGATTTTGCCCGTGTCAGCAGAATACAACTGAGTAGTGAACTGGCTTAACAATTTTAATATGAATAAGCATACTTTCTCTACTTCCTCTGTGATATGGCATGATCACGTCTGTATAGATAATAGAGTAAATTTTACTCATTGCAGGTACAATACATATTTGTCGACTGATCTGGTTGATGCAACTGTAAGCCTTTTTTCAGTTCAGAGTCTACATTTTACCGACACCCGAAAAATATTAATTCCTATGTCTGTAACATCCCATTCCTGAGCAAACACACATTCACAATATTCGCAACCTAATCCCTTCCAACAGGGCTTGCTTTGGGGGAAGGAAATTTCAGAAAAAGCATCCAGAAGGAGGAAAGACCAACAACGCTACTTGAGCTGTCGAGGTGCCCAGTAACAACTTACTGGTTTAAAGTAACAACAACAACAACAACAACAAAGAGCAAGGGGAAGTGGGTGGAGAAACGGGAAACTCCATCAAAGATGCAACTGACAACTCCCAGCGGCTTTTAGATTCCATCCGAACAGGAAAAATGAAAAGGTTAGAAAGCAGTGGCAGGGCGGTGTCCCCTGCCATGTTTCAATTCACGCTGCGCTAGTAACGAGCCACGCAACTGCTTCACCAGGGCGGGCTTCCTCAGTGCCCAACTCTCCCCTCGGAATCACGAGGAGATCGGTCCCCCTGCCCAGGAGGAACGACCGGGGGAGACCGCTGCCGGCACAAACTCCGCCGCGGAGCCGAGGGGCTGCCGTCCGCCCCTGCAGCTCAGGAGGCCCTCGCCCGCGCGCAGGTGGGCGGGCGCCCCAGGCCCAAACGAAGCCGCGCGAGGCAGGGGGTCCCGGCGGCCCTCGCAGCGACCCCCGCCCGCCCCGCCAGGGGGAGCGTCTGTGCCCGACGGCCGGCGGCGGGGACCCGGCGGGCGGCGCTGGGCGGCGGCCCCGCGGCGCGGCTGCCCTCCCGCGTCCCCACCCCCCGCCCCGCCCGCCCCCGGCGCGGCCCTGCCCGCCCCCTCCGCCCCCTCCCGCGGCGCCATGCGCAGACTCAGTTCCTGGAGAAAGATGGCGACAGCCGAGAAGCAGAAACACGACGGGCGGGTGAAGATCGGCCACTACATCCTGGGGGACACGCTGGGGGTCGGCACCTTCGGCAAAGTGAAGGGTGAGGACCCCCGCGGCAAGGGCGGGCCCCGGCCCGCGATCCGGGCCACTTCCGCCTTCCTCGCCTCTTCATCCTCCCCCCGCCCCGGCGTTCCTCCTCTGCCGCGCTCGGCAGCCCCCGTCCGGGCTCCAGCGGGAGCGGAGCCCGCGGCCCCGCCGCGGGACTGCGGCGCGACCCTCCCCGGCGGGGTGGGGGTGGGGAGGGGACCGGTCGCCATGGCGACGGCGCCGCGGCCGGAGGGGCTAGCCAGTGCGAGGGGCGGGGATGCGGAGGTGCGAACTTTCCCAGGTGGGGCAGTCTGGCGCTGGGTGCAGGCGCCGGGGGCTCGGCGCCGAGCCCGGGCGAGAGGGCCTCCTGTTCGCTGGGGCTGTGCTCCCCGGGCTCAGGGCCGGCCCATCGTTTCCCCGGGAGTCCTCCGTATTGTCCGTATTTCCGTCCTCTTTAGGAGGTTCTCGACTTACCTGCCCCGGCAGATTTTCAAGTGTGAAATGTGTCGTTCCCCGCCTTCCTCCGCCCCCGCCCCCTCCCAGCTAAGCTTGCTTTGGGCTTAGCTTACGGAATTCAAAAAAGAGGGCCATCTCGTCCGGAAGGATGACTAATTTTTTTCGAAGCAGTTAATGAATATAAACTGGTCCTGTATTTGCGATGCATGGTTTATGTTTTGAATGCAGACTCCGTGCCTTTAGTGTTTCTGATTTATCAGTTTTGCAGTCTCTGTGTGCCAAACCTGGTAGGTAGTGCAGATGTTGCCTGCAGATAGTATTTATTAGCTCATTAATGTAGTTCGTTTCCATTTATTTGCACAGGATATTTTTAACAACTTAGTGCACATCATTTGAACTTTTTTAAGGAAAGTGGAATCTCTTATCCTTGTGTTTCAACACAATATTCTGGAAATAACAAACTTGATCTCCAACCCACCAATTCTGGCACAAAAAGTGTTTTGTTTTGTTTTTTCTTTTTAAGTTTATTTATTTATTTTGAGGGGCAGAGAGAGAGAGAGAGAGAGAGAGAGAGAGACGGGGAGAGAAAGAATCCCAAGCCGGCTCCACGCTGTCAGTACAGAGCCACGTGCTCCATGCAAACCTGACATCATGACCTGAGGTGGAATCAAGAGTGAGTCCCTTAACTGATGGAGCCACCCAGGTGCCCATGGCACAAAAAGTTTAATTGCAAACCTTGTGAGACATAAGTTTTTTTTTCTTTAAAATATTTGACTTTGTTATTAGGGAGGTAGAGGAAGAAAGCATGGAACTGATAAATATAATTCATGCATTGGCTTTGGATAGATAATAACCTGTGACTTGCATATACTGAGCTCTTGGTAAATATTTGAGTTGAAAGAAAAAAAAGTTGTGAAAGTCTGTGCAGTGAATTAACTAACTGAGCCTTGCTTTACCGGAGCTAAAATAAACATTTTCTGATTTTATCTAGGGATGGAAGAGGAGAACCCTTCCTTCTCTTGCTCTTTCTGAGTCATAGAACTGGAAAATTGCTGTATAGCCCACAGGGAAGCAACTGCCTAAGTCTTCTTATGAAAATCAGCAAGGCCAACAATGTAAGAAAGTAAGAAGCAAATGCCAGAATAGGGTAACAACAGCCATCAGGGTGGGTCTGTATTAGGCCAGTAAGATGTCTCTGTGCCCTTGAAGTTACTTATTTTGGGCTATGCTGTTTCTTTACTTGTTAGCAATCACAAACTGCTTTTTCTTTTCAAGTATTTGTAAGACATGGTCATTAATGCCCCAAAATAGTCTTGATACCCTCACTCCTCCCAGGACTCTGCTTGGATTAGGATGCTCATCATTTTAATGTAGAACTGTGCAACGTCAGTTCTCATTTTCTTATTTGCTAGATGGCTTTTGGCATGGCAGATAGGAAAGCAAGAGGAAAATGTTCATGTTCTGGATTTGATCTGTGATGTGGCTGTAACATGAATCCCTCCAGTGAGTGCTGTTCTTTATCCTTCACTCTCTCACATGTGCCTGTCTTGAAGTACAAAATACTGTCAAAGTCAGCCTCTCCAAATGGACTAATATTGGCCAAATGTAGAAAGGCCAGTATTAGTCAAACAATCACATGTCTCATAGATAGGGTTAAATTTGTTCATAAATATATAAGTTGATATTAGTCAAAATCTTCAACCAGTGCTTTTTTCTTCTTTTTTTTTTTTTTTTAAGAGAGAGAGTGGACATAAATGAGTGATGGGCAGAGAAAGGAGGGGAGAGAGAGAGAGAGAGAGAGAGAGAGAGAGAGAGAGAGAAAGAAAGAGAAGCAGGACTCATCCGAAGTGGGCCTGTGATTTTTTTTTTTACCCAAAGCGGGGCACCTGAAGCAGGGCTCAAGCTCACGCATTGCAGGACTCGAACTCGCGAACCATAAGATCACGATGATCTGAGCTGAAGTCAGATGCTTAACTGACTGAGCCACTCTCTTTCTGTGTTCTCTCTCCAAAGCAAGGAAACCTCAGCCTACCTCTC
Source organism: Neofelis nebulosa (assembly GCF_028018385.1). Taxonomy (NCBI): domain Eukaryota; kingdom Metazoa; phylum Chordata; class Mammalia; order Carnivora; family Felidae; genus Neofelis; species Neofelis nebulosa. The sequence continues at coordinate 33,254,403 of NC_080782.1, read as the reverse complement.
ATGAGTCTCATTGGCTCATACAGTCCCTGGGGTCGGGGATGCCAGGTGCTTGTGTTCCTAAGTAGGTACCAGCAAGGGAGATAGCATTACTCTTGGGAGGACCGTGGCCCACTGTTAGATGTGTGTGTGTGTGTGTGTGTGTGTGTGTGTGTGTGTGGTGGGGGCATCTTCTTATCCTCTTCTGAAGTACTTATTGGGAGACAGAATAAATACTTTACACAGAAATGGGTATTAATTGTTAGGAGAAAGAAAAGGGGGCCTAGATGCTCAGGGAGCAGGCAGAAATAACCTATGACAGTGGCCAACCTATGATGTTGGCAACTTTCACTAGCCTTAATTTGACAAGAATTTTTATGACTGCTACAATTAGCCATATATTTCAATGAAGTTAATTCAGAGTATATGCAGCTTTTAAAATTAGTTATACACTTTGGTAAATTTAACATAGAAAAGGAATCTAATAGAAGATGTGATACTGATATGCAGAAAAATTCCTGATATGATATTTCATGCTTAGAGGGACTGTGAATTTGCAGTGATTATTTTGTTTCTTATTACAGTCTAAAAAAGTCCTTTGGTAATTTAATGCCAGCGTTTTGAGGGGAAGGTTTAAACAGACAACTCGGGTTGGTTTGGGATTACGCTTGAATTATCTTTTTTATTTCCAAGTTCTCTTTTTTTTCTTTCTTTTTCCTGGTTGTCAAGGTGTTAGTCTCCATTCCCGCACAGAGTCCACTCACTTTTCCCCAGGTACAACCTTTATAAAAGCACAGATGAGCACAGTCATGTTATTGTTGCAGTAAATTAAAATGGCACTTTCTGTTAAGTTTTCCAAGAGAAGAGAAGATGGTCTTTTTAGTGGTGTAGGTGGTCTCTAGCAAATGAGTTGTTTATACATATAATCTATTAATTAAGTTGGTATTTTTCTACATAAAACTGCAGTTTCAGGTAAATAGGCCACTGTTCACTTTATGAATGAATCACAGTAGAAGTTATTTAAAAATTTAAGGAGGGTGTGTCTGCTGTAACTCTTAATCTTGGAGTCATGAGTTTAAGGCCGTACATTGGTATGGAGCTTACTAAAAAAAAATCTTTAAGGACAAAAAACATATATACACACACACACACACACACACACACACACACACACACACACACACCAGCATCGGTAGATCTCAAGTTTATAAGGGTAGGCCACAACAAACAAAGAAGTAGAAGAACATGTACAGTCATGCTGTTTATATAATTTTTTTAAATTCTTTTTTGGGGGGTATTTGTTTATTTTTGAGAGAGAGAGAGCACGAGCAGAGGAGGGGCAGAGAGGGAGACACAGAATCTGAAGCAGGCTCCAGGCTCCTAGCTGTCAGCACAGAGCCTGACTTGGGGCTTGAACCCACAAACTGTGAGATCATGACCTGAGCCTAAGTTGGACGCTCTACCGACTGAGCCACTCAGGCTCCCCATATAAATTTTAAAGTCATGCAAAAACACTCAGACATTCCTAATGCGAGTAAATTGGTACAGTGTTTATTAAAGTTAACCCACCAATTCAACTTCTAGGAATTTATCTTATAGATACACTCCTGTGTGAAATAATGAGTTATTCATTGATATATTGTTTATAGATACAAGAGGTTGAAAGTAACTTTTCTAATAGGATAGTAGTTAAATTATGGTCAGCTGTGCAGTGATAACATCCTGCAAACGTTAAAAACAAAAGCAGGAGACTTTATATAATTTCGGGAACAATTTCTAAGGTGTATTTTTAGGGGGAGAAATACGGCTAGTCAAACAAATGTGTATAGTATACCTACCATTTGTGTACAAAAAAACAGGAGCCAAAAGGTATTAATACGGCTAGTCAAACAAATGTGTATAGTATACCTACCATTTGTGTACAAAAAAACAGGAGCCAAAAGGTATTTAAGTGTAACTACTTGCATATGTGTGGAGTGTTCCTTTAAAGATACACGTAAAACAGTTACATTAGTTGGTCAGTTACATTATATCAGATACACATAAAACAGCTACATTAGGTAGCAGGGGGACATTTCACTGTATATCCTTTTGTAGTGTTTAATGGTCTGGTGCAGGTATTACGTTTTGAAAAGAATGTATAAAATTTGTAGAAATAAACATAGGGAAAACATTGTTAAAATATTGTTTATGTGTTCCTGTATGTGGAGCAGACAAACATTCAAGGTAGTGGTTACCTCTGGGAAGGGGGAGAGGAGCAAGGGATCTAGGAGGAGGCGTTCAGAGCTTCTCCTGCATTTGCATTTTTGCAGTGTTGTGTTGGCCGACTGGTGGTGGTGGCACATGGCGGACATCTGGTTTGCCGTTTGGGATGCTTGAAGTGTTTTGTTAAGAAAACCTACCTTTCTCACATTTCCACCTTTTAAAACTCACTCCTCTCTAGGATTATTTCCCTTCTGCTTTAAGATACGAGATTTTCTGACTCTTAGAATTTTAGAGTTGGTAGCTAATCGTTGACGAATCTGCTGTTCGTGTGAGGGAGATGTGAATTCTGGGAGCCTACAAGCCTTCCATGGCAGAAATACCTGTTTCCATTTTGTTCAAAAACGGTATCTTAGCACTACTGGAAAGCAGTGACAGTCTCAAGAGCAAATTTTGAGCTTTGGGAGGGGGGTGTGGTTGACTTGATGCCTATTTTGCCGACAATAGGGTCCGCTTGTTACTGCTGACTGACTGTGGAGCAGCAGTTAATTTGGCCGCAACTGAGTTTAGTCAATGCAGAATCTTTTGCTTAGTTTTGAGAAAGCAGTTCAGAGTTTGATACCGTGCCAAACCTTTTCCCCAGTTCTGCAGAGATAGATGGTAGAATACGTAGGTCTTAAGACTCGGAGTCAGAAGACCTATCCCAGCTTGATCATATAATAGCTTTACTTCATCGAATTACATAATCGCTCAGAGCCTCCTAATTACCTCTATCATAGGTTTGTTGTGAGGCTCAAATGTGATAATGTGTTTTTTTCCTAAGCTGTTATATACTATATTTTCAAAAGTTTTATGCTACTGAAGTTCTGATATTGAAGTTTGTTGGTAATTGGGTTCAAGGCAAATATTTGTTCCCATAATTAAGGAAAAGAACAGATTACCGTATCATAGCTTTAAATTACCAAGCTTTTGCTGGGAAGAAAGAGGAAGAAAGACAATATTCAGAAGGGCTATTGCCTACTCTAAAAGAGAAAATATTTGAGTCATCAGTGTTGGGACATTATTTGAAAACCTCAGAGGGAAAAGCCTGTATCCAAAGAAGACAGATTAAAAATGTTTAACTGGTTTCTCTACCAGGTGCTTCAGAGCCATTATTGTGTTAATATTCATAGTGTTTTCCCAAAAGGGAGAACATACATCCTCTCCCAAATGTGTCTTCTGTCCTAGTATATTGTAGGGCATACTTCATAAAATTCATTGTGATAATTTTAGTTTTATGATTTTTCTAGCCTATAGAAAATTCAAATTCCCAAATTAGAACATTGGAGAGGGGGCTGTAAGAGTTGACTCCTGATAGGCTGTGAAGGGGAGGACACAACTTCAAAATGCAGAAAACCATGGAGCTGGAACAAATAGCCTAGGAGTAAGAAGTCCTATCCTGCTAACTCCCACAGATGTCACTGTGTGAAGGCACAGGGGAGTAAATGACGCTCATACAAGGTGAACATTTGCTTGGTTCCCATTCATTTTGTACAGTGTATCCCATTTAAGAATTCTGGGCATGTGTAGTACAGATTAGAAAACCTGTTTTCAGAAAAGATTACTTTTGTTAACTTGTTAATTTTAATGGTGAATTTCAAATATGAGAAAAAACTATTCGTTTCTTAGGGCTGCAGTAACAAAGTACCACAAACTGAGTGGTTTAGAACAACAGAAATTTCTTCTTTCATAGTTCTGGAGGCCTAAAGTCCGAAATTAAGGGGTTTGTAGGGTTATACTCCTTCTGAAGGCTCTTGGTGAGAACCTTTTCCTTGCCTTTTCCAGCTTTTGGTGGCTCCTGGTGTTTCTTGGCTTGTGGTAGCAAAACTGTAGTCTCTGCCTTTGTCTTCCAGTGGCCTCCTGTAGGTGTGTCTGTGTTCTCTCTTCTTATTTAGGACAACATTCATTAAATACAGAACCCACTCTAAAGCTAGGATGATTTCATTTTGAGATCCACACTGATTACATTTGCAAATACCCTATTTCCACATAAGATCACATTCTGGGTTGTAGGGGCACTATTCAACCCACTACACTTGCCATTTTATATGCTTTTGTTTTTATGATCTTGGTTTCTCCCTTATAATACTTTAATGTTTGAGAGACTTTTTAAAACTTTTTGAAAACAATGTTTATTTATTTATTTTGAGAGAGAGAGAGAGAGAGCATGCGCTTGAGCGAGCACACACGTGTTCGTGTGCTCTTGTGAGCAGGAGAGGGGCAGAAAGAATCCCAAGCAGGCTCCATGCTGTCAGCACAGAGCCCAACGTGGGGCTTGATGTTACAAACTGAGATCATGACCTGAGCCAAAATCAAGAGTCGGACGCTTAACTGACGAGCCACCCAGGTGCCTCAGTTTTTGAGAAACTTTCAATTGGTTTGCTAGAATGAATAAAGTGTGTTCTTGGTATCTTGTCTTAAAATGGTGAAATTGATGAGGCAGGTTTTTGGTAGACTGAATTAATTTTCTAGTACAGGAAAAAGATCACAGGAGCGGTGCCAGACACATAGTAGGTGCAGGTACTCAACTATTTCTTCTTTTTTTAATTTTTTATTTATTTTTTAAATTTACCTCCAAGTTAGTCATCATATAGTGCAACAATGATTTCAGGAGTAGATTCCTTAATGCCCCTTACCCATTTAGCCCATCCCCCCCTCCCACAACCCTTAGTTTGTTCTCCGTATTTATGAGTCTCTTATGTTTTTGTCCCCTTCCCTGTTTTTATATTATTTTTGCTTCCCTTCCCTTACGTTCATCTGTTTTGTCTCTTAAAGTTCTCAGATGAGTGAGGTCATACGATTATTGTCTTTCTCTGACTAATTTCCCTTAGCATAATACCCTCCAGTTTCATCTACGTAGTTGCAAATGGCAAGATTTCATTCTTTCTGATTGCTGAGTAATACTCCATTGTACAAATATACCACATCTTCTTTATCCATTCATCCATCGATGGACATTTGGACTCTTTCCATACTTTGGCTCTTGTTGATAGTGCTGCCATAAACATGGGGGTGCACGTGTCCCTTCGAAACAGCATATCTGTATCCCTTGGATAAATACCTAGTAGTGCAATTGCTGGGTTGTAGGGTAGTTCTATTTTTAATTTTTTGAGGAACCTCCATACTGTTTTCCAGAGTAGTTGCACCAGTTTTCATTCCCACCAGCAGCGCAAAAGAGATCCTCTTTCTCTGCATCCTTGCCAACATCTGTTGTTGACTGAGTTGTTAATGTTAGCCATTCTGACTGGTGTGAGGTGGTATCTCATTGTGGTTTTGATTTGTGTTTCCCTGATGATGAGTGATGTTGAGCATTTTTTCTTGTGTTGGTTGGCCATCTGGATGTCTTCTGTATAGAAGTGTCTGTTCATGTCTTCTGCCCATTTCTTCACTGGATTATTTGTTTTTTGGGTGTTGAGTTTGAGAAGTTCTTTACAGATTTTGGATACTAACCCTTCATCTGATATGTCGTTTGAAATGTTTTCTCCCATTCCGTTGGTTGCCTTTTAGTTTTGCTGATTGTTTCCTTCGCTGTGCAGAAGCTTTTTATTTTAATGAGGTCCCAATAGTTCATTTTTGCTTTTGTTTCCCTTGCCTCCAGAGACATGTTGAGTGGTACTCAACTATTTCTTAATGAACAAAGTTTTAGAATAACTCTTATTGGCATGTGAGAATTCAGTCTATTATTCTTTTCAAAACTGTGAGCCTATAAATTAAGGATTCCTCTGATATGTTCAACTTCTTAGACTTATCCTTTATTAAAAGGATATCTGTATCTGTATTATTATACTATGTAATGCCCTTTTAGGATTATCTTTTTAGGGGTGCTTGGGTGGGTCAGTTGGTTAAGCGTCTGACTTCAGCTCAGGTCATGATCTTGCAGTCTGTGAATTCCAGCCTGCGTCGGGCTCTGTGCTGACAGCTCAGAGCCTGGAGCCTGCTTAGGATTCTGTGTGTTCCTCCCTCTCTCTCTCTGCCCCTCCCCTGCTCATGCTCGCTCTCTCTCTCTCTCAAAAATAAATAAAACAATAAATTTAAAAAAAGGATTATCTTTTAAAAAAGTTATCATGGGGTACCTGGATGGCTCAGTTGGTTAAGTGTCCGACTTCGGCTCAGGTCATGATCTGACGGTTCCTGGATTCGAGCCCCACGTCGGGCTCTGTGCTCACAGCTCAGAGCTTGGAGCCTGCTTCTTATTCTGTGTCTCCCTCCCTCTCTGTTCCTCCCCAGCTCACAGTCTGTCTTTCTGTCTGTCTGTCTCTCAACAATACATAAACATTTAAAAAAAATTTTTAAATAGCTTTATAAAAACATTAAAAAGTTATCACATTTCACTTACTGTTTTGGGGAAAGCACAAGTTTTTGAGCTAGATCTGGGTTCGTGTTTTGATTTTACTAACCACCAGCTATAGGCCTTTGGGCAAGTTATTTCATCTTCCTGTGCCTCAGTTACCTGTCAAGTGTTGCTAATAATATCAGTCTTCCAGAGTTGGTTAGAGTTAGAGGGTCAGTAGCTTTGGACACAAAGTGGCTGTGTCATCATGCCTATTAATTACTAAGTTGTGTGTCTTCATTAAATTGTTATGTGTTGCAAATCAATAAGATTTATATTTAAAAATAGTATTTGTTTACAAAAATGTGATTTAAGCTGAGTCAAATTACTCTGTGCTCTTCTATGACTGAATAAGCGTTCCTATAGTTTTTAGGTATTAGGTGAAATCACCGTCAAGGACTTGGTGCCAAGTGTATATGTCTAGCACTAATATGTTGAAAATTAACCAAAGTCAGGAAAGGGTCTAACTTTGGAAGCTAGAAATCTCAGGATTGATGGTTGATGGAAGGGGGAAGGATGGAGCAGGTTGGTGGAATTGAAGCTTATGAAGATGGGAGCTAGATGGATAGAAATCATAGCTATTAATTATTTAGCACTTATGTGCTTAAAGGGATGCTACTGACTCTAAGTGGATAAGGGGCACAAATCAAAGAGCTGAGATAATTGGCCATGTGTGGATTAAACCAGAAAATTTAGAGCTGATTAGATAGGTAGAGGGGGCAGGTCTGGGAGCGATTGAAAATAAGTAGCCCTAAATGGTAATAGCCACCATTTATTCATCAAGCATTTACTGTGCTGGACACTATGGAAAGTGCTTTACAAACCCTACCTCATGTATTCCTTATAGTCACCCTTGTGTATGTGGTATTGTTATTTTTACAGACAACTGAATAGAAGGTTGAAGTTACTTAACTTTCCCAGGTCAAACATTTAGTAAATACCTTCATACACAGAACCCAGGTCTGTGTGACTACAAAGTCTATGCTTTGTACACAGACTGCCTTCTTATGTGAAAGGAGAATGGGGCATTCAACGTGTTACTGAAAAATGTGAATCTAACACCCATCGTTTTTTCTTTTTTTTCTTCCCTTTGGGATTTTTGAATTGTAAAGAATATAAAACAGTAAGTAAAATATGAAAAAAAAACCACTATAGAATAACTTTTAATTTTGGTACATTATCATTTTCTTTTTTTTTAATTTTCTTTTTTATTTTTTAAAATGTACATCCAAATTAGTTAGCATATAGTGAAACAGTGATTTCAGGAGTAGCTTCCTTAATGCCCCCTACCCATTTAGCCCACCCCTGCCTCCCACAACCCCTCCAGTAACCCTCAGTTTGTTCTCCGTATTTAAGAGTCTCTTATGTTTTGTCCCCCTCCCTGTTTTTATATTATTTTTGTTTCCCTTCCCTTGTGTCCATCTGTTTTGTCTCTTAAAGTCCTCATATGAGTGAAGTCATATGATTTTTGTCTTTCTCTGACTGATTTCACTTAGCATCATACCCTCCAGTTCCATCCACGTAGTTGCAAATGGCAAGATTTCATTTTTTTGATTGCCAAGTAATCCTCCATTGTGTATATATACCACATCTTCTTTATCCATTCATCCATCGATGGCCATTTGGGCTCTTTCCATACTTTGGCTATTGTTGGTAGTGCTGCTGTAAACATTGGGGTGCACGTGCCCCTTCAAAACAGCATACCTGTATCCCTTGGATAAATGCCTAGTAGTGCAATTGCTGGGTCGTAGGGTAGTTCTATTTTTAATTTTTTGAGGAACCTCCATACTGTTTTCCAGAGTGGCTGCACCAGCTTGCATTTCCAGGCACATTGTCATTTTCATAGAAATATTTTTGGTATAGGTAGACAATGTAGAATACATATGTTTTTGTTTGCTCTTTTCATGATTATAAGAACATTTTCTATAGTCTTCCTCTGAGAGAGAGTTGGAATAACAATGTATTAAACTGTTCTCTAAAATTGGTCATTTAGTCTTTTCTTAAATAAAACACTATAATAAAAATAATTATGTACATGTTAAAATGTACTTAATTCTAAGTTAAATTCCGAGGAACTATATAAAAAATATATATCACTCTTTCTCTTAAAAAAAATTTTTTAGGGGCGCCTGGGTGGCGCAGTCGGTTAAGCGTCCGACTTCAGCCAGGTCACGATCTCGCGGTCCGTGAGTTCGAGCCCCGCGTCAGGCTCTGGGCTGATGGCTCGGAGCCTGGAGCCTGTTTCCGATTCTGTGTCTCCCTCTCTCTCTGCCCCTCCCCCGTTCATGCTCTGTCTCTCTCTGTCCCAAAAATAAATAAAAAACGTTGAAAAAAAAAATTTAAAAAAAAATTTTTTTTTAAATGTTTATTCATTTTTGAGATAGAGCATGAGTGGGGGAGGGGCAGAGAGAGAGAGAGGGAGACCCAGAATCCCAAGCAGGCTCCAGGTTCTGAGTTATCAGCATAGAGCCTGACGCAGGGCTCAGACCCACAAACTGTGAGATCATGACCTGAGCCAAACTCGGACGCTTAACCAACTGAGCCACCCAGGTGCCCCAAAATCACTCTTAATGCGGTCTAGTATGTCAGCTGTCTTTTTCTTCCCCTGAAATGTTTCTATTGGTTTGCCAGCCATGAAAAAGGAATTAGTGCACTAATTTTCCCTTAAAAAAACAAACTGATCATGTACCCTGCTTATTTACTTAGCTGTGTGTGTGTGTGTGTAAGAGAGAGACAGAGAGGTTGAATTTGATCTCTACAGTGGCTGTTACGACACCTTTCTCCTGTTACTGTTCAATTTTTGTTTGAATACTATTTGTACAGTCATACTTCTGTGATTTCTGTTGTTTCAGAAATGAAGATATGCCTCTATTTCTTCTAAGTAATCTCTAATTTGATGAAATGCTCAGGTATTAGAACAATGTCTTTAGTCGTACTTTGTTTGGTTATTGATTTCGTTCTGTTAACTTACTCTTCTTTACTGGGGAGGGACTTCTATTATTCATAGGTGGAATAGTATTTATTCTCTACTTGCTATTACTCATGAGTTGAATTTCACTTGATTTCCTGTTCTTTGTCTATCAGCATCCATCCTTTGAGTGCTAATTTTGATTTCTTCCTAATTTTTGGTATGTTTACAATAAAATTTTCTCATATTTTTACAACTTACTGCTTTCTAATTGTTGTAAAATTCATCTTGCTCTGCTCTTCCTTTTATATTTCCTTTTTTGTTTAAAATATTTTATTTTATTTATTAAAAATTTTTAAAAATATGTTTTTGAGAGATAGACAGAATGTCTCGGTGGAGGAACAGAGAGAGAGGGAGACACAGTCTGAAGCAGGCTCCAGGCTCTGAGCTGTCAGCACAGAGCCCAAGGTGGAGTTCCAACCTGCAAACTGTGAGATCATGACCTGAGCTGAAGTAAGACGCTTAACTGACTGAGCCACCCAGGTGCCCCTTTATTTTTATTTTTTTTTAAATGGGCTTAACGCCCAGAGCAGAGCCCAGTGCAGGGCTTGAACTCAAAACCCTGAGATCAAGACCTGATCTGAGATGGAGAGTAGGACGCTTAACTGACTGAGCCACCCAGGCACTCCTTAAAAGATTAAAATCTTTTAAAATAATGTAAACATAAATGTTTGAGTAATTTCTACACCCAATGTGGGTTCGAACTTACAACCCTGAGATCAAGAGGCGCATGCTCTACTGACTGAGCCAGCCAGATGCTCTGTAACTTCTGTATTTCTTATCACCTTGTTAAAATTTTTTTTTTTCTACAACAGTCATGTATTCTTGGGTTCATGTTTTAAATGTTCATGTTTTAATTAATGTCTGTTCTTCTTGCTTTATTCTTTTGTACTTTAAAAAACTTTTTGGTTTTTCCTACCTTACAGTTATTTTGGTCATCTTCAGAGGCCAGGAAGGTCCCAGGGACCCAGGTTGCTTTTGGTCAGTTCTGTTTTCTGTGGCAATGTTAACTGGTATGTAGCAGATGTTCAGTACATGAAATGAATTTGAAAGAATACTTTGAGTCTCTATTGCAGTTCCTTCTTTAATGATAGAATGCACATCTGGAGTTTTGATAAGACCCATTGTTTTTTGGGTGCCTGGGCGGCTCAGTTGGTTGAGTGACCTACTCTTGATTTTGGCTCAGGTCATGATCCCAGGGTCATGGGATCCCTGACATGGGATCAAGCCTTGCGTCAGGTTCCATACTGAGTGTGAAGTCTGTTTAAGATTCTCTCCCTGTCTTCCTTAGCCCCTCTACTTTGTGCATGCTCTCTTTAAAAAAAAAAAAAAAAAAAAAAAAAAAAAAAAAAAAAAGACTCTGTTGTTGCATAGTTAATCTGGGTTGAGATTAAGTTGAGCAGGGTATCCTATGAGAGGAGACTGGTTGATTTGTGATGAATTGGGAATTCAGTCCCAAATGGATTCTGCTTTAACATTCCTTCTGATTCAGTCTGCCAGTAGTGTCCAGTATTGTGGCTATTTCCCAGTCCTGTTTCAGCTATGCAGTTAATGGGAGAGAGTTTCTACTAAGCCATTGCTTGGAGATTTTGGGGGTAGTTCAGACAGATGAGATTACTACTTCAGGTATCAATAAACTAGGTCTCAACAAACTAAGATACTTCCTGAATTAGGGTTTAACAGTCAGTTTGACTGCACTTAATCACATCTGATTGGTATAGGAGATTGGAGAAAGCCTTATCCGAAATTAGAATGTGCTTCCAATTTTCAGTCCCATTTCAGCTGTGATTATAGGTTTTTCTTTGTTACTGATTTCATGTGTATTTTAATTAGTTTTTGATGGAAGTATGTCCAGTGTATTCCTATTCTACCATCTTTCAGGAAAGTTCTATATTTTCTTAGCCATGGGTGGTTTTGAGATTAGTCAAGCTATACAAATGGTGGTTATAAGAAAATTTAGAGATTCCATTTACATTGTAGTAGTTTGAAACTGGCATTTTTGATTCTGTGATAATGCTTTGGCTTAGGGTAGACTATGTTGCAGTTGTATATTTGTTCACTTGCTGGGAAGATGTACATTCCAGAGGTATTGTGCAGGTTAAAGAATCTGGACAAAGTAGGAGGTGAATTTAGGTGATAAATTGTATTTTTGAGAAGGATTGAGACTTACTGTGACTTAAACAGTTTTCTTGGAGTCTTAATGCTTTTTTCTGCAAGTGTGAAATACCTGTATAGCTTACCTTGGATTTAATATTATTAATTAAAACATTTAAGGAAAATAGCAAATGCTTAAAAAAATTCGAAGTAATTAGAAACTACCCCATCCCCTGACCTTCTCAACTGAAGGGAGCGTGGGGGGCAGAGAAGCCCATCACCCATTGTCTTGGTTGGCCTGGTGGGGGGAAGATGTTGAATTATTGAAAACCATTGGACTAGATGATCTGTAAAGTTCTCTTTAGTTCTAATTTTATTGTTAAGTCACCAAGAGCACCTATTAAGTGAGGAGCAATCAGTGAGTTTTGTCTTTAGAAAGCTAATTTAATTATCTTGTTGCTCCCCTGCTTAAAAACATGCAGTGGTTCATAATCCTTGAGGGTTTCTAAAGGGTGGGCAGGCTCAACTCCATCCCAAATCCCAGATCAAGCAGGAAAGCCTATTTAGATTGGAATAGTGAGAAAAAGTCTTTGTTTAAAATAATGTTTTAAACACAAGAAGTTTAAATCTTTTTTAAAAAAAACTTATTTATTTTGAGAGAGAGAACACACGCTCATGTGTGCATGCATGAGCAGGGGAGAAGCAGAGAGAGAGAGGGAGAGAGAGAATCCCAAGCAGGCTCCATGCTGTCAGTGCAGAACCCAAGGTGGGGCTCGATCCCACGATCTTGAGATCACAACCTGAGCTGAAATCGAGAGTCAGATGTTTGACCGACTGCCACCCAGGCACCCCTAAACACAAGAAGTTTAAATTATCAATATTGAGTTTTCAACTTGGAAATGATAAAAAGTATCATAATTACCTGCTAAGGGCTGCCATAACAAAATACCTCAGCCAGAATGGCTTGAACAGCAGTTTATTTTCTTACAGTCTGGAGGCTAAACATCGGAGATCAAGGTTTCAGAAGGGTTGATGCCTTCTGAGGCTTTCTCCTTAGCTTGCAGATGGCTGCCTCTTCCCTGTGTCCTCCCAGGGTTTCCCGTGTGAACCCCTGCTCTCTCTCTCTCTCTCTGTGTACAGATTTACTCTTATAAAGATACACCAGTCAGGGGGTATTCAGACCTACCTGATCTATTTCAACAGTCACTTTTTTACAGGCCCTATTTCCACGTACTGTCACATTCTGAGAGGGAGGGTTCCAACATGAATTTCAGGGGGAGACACAATTCAGCACATAACATACATAAATAACTAAGAAGGAATTTCTTATTTATCATTACCTTTGCCTTTCAGTTGGTAATTACCAAGATCACCAGGGAAAGCTCTCAGCTATTGGTCTTGGTCTTACAAACTATGTTCTACTTTAGAAGACAGCATTTTCTTCCTAAAAAGCTAAAACCCTAAACCACTTATTAAAAAAAAAAAAATTGATACATGTATATTTCAAAAAGTCAAATAGTGCCAAGAGGTGTATTTATAAAACAATTCCTTACCCACACTCTCAACTCTTAGCTGTTTTTTCTTGTATTTATCTCTAGGTTGTTGTTGTTTTTTAAACCTCCATATTTCAAATTGATCCATGCATGTGTACAAACTATTTCTTAATTCTTGTTGTCAGATTTTTATTGTTGTTGTTGAGTTTCTGTTAGAGTAGATATGGATTTCAGTTCTCTTACACCTTTTCCTCTACACCCTCATTCCCCTAATAATTATATCATAGTTAAAAAACCCTACATTTAGCATTTCATACTTGTGACTGTGTAAAAACTGTGTAAAAATTATATCATAATTAAAAAACCCTACATTTAGCATTTCATAATTGTGACTGTGTAAAAACTATTGCCAAGGCAATACTGTGACTATATATATTTTTTAAATGTTTATTTATTTTGAGAGGGGGCTGGTAGAGAGAGAGAGGGAGACAGAGAATCCCAAGCAGTTTTCATGCTCGGTGTGGAGTCCATTGTGGGGCTTGATCTTATGACCCCAAGATCATGACCTGAGCTGATATCAAGAGTTGGATGCTCAACTGAGCCACCCAGGTGCCCTGTGACTATATTTTCTTACATTACTTTTCATTTTTCCTGGAGTTATTAAGTTAACCTTGGTTTGTCCATTTTCTTAGTTTTCTTTAAACCTGAGGCTAAATTTCCTGTATCTTCAAATGCTTTTGTAAAATCTCTCTCAATACAGCATTCCAAACTTTCAAACCTATAAAATAATTTATCTGCCCCCCCCCCCCCCCCCATCTTGGCTCCTCTGTCACATTTCTGTCTGGATTTGTTGCCTCTAGGCCTTCTACACATCTGTTACCTAGGACTTTGCTTCATTACCATATTGGAGATCTCTTAGTTTTTCTCCTATATTTGATCCCTTCTTTTTTTTTTTTTTTAATTTATTTTTGGGACAGAGAGAGACAGAGCATGAACGGGGGAGGGGCAGAGAGAGAGGGAGACACAAAATCGGAAACAGGCTCCAGGCTCCGAGCCATCAGCCCAGAGCCTGACGCGGGGCTCGAACTCACGGACCGCGAGATCGTGACCTGGCTGAAGTCGGACGCTTAACCGACTGCGCCACCCAGGCGCCCCTATTTGATCCCTTCTTTAGTGGATATTATCTTTCTTCATTTTCTTCCTAATTTTGATAGAATATATATTCTCCAGTAGGTTCTAGGGAAAGGGTAAATAAAAGCTAAAATTTTGGAGACTAAATCCTATTATTACCATTGATTATCTGGGCATAGCATTCAGAATTGAAAGAAAATCACTGAAATTTTTTATTCTTGGGGCACTTGGGTAGCTCAGTTGGTTAAGCGTCCGACTTTGGCTCACGTCATGATCTTATGGTTTATGAGTTTGAGCCCTGTGTTGGGCTCTGTGCGGACAGCTCTGAGCCTGGAGCCTGCTTCAAATTCTGTGTCTCCCTCTCTCTCTCTGCCCCGTCCCTATGCACACTTTCTCTCTCTCTCAAAAATAAAAACATTGGGGCGCCTGGGTGGCTCGGTTGGTTAAGCATCCGACTTCGGCTCAGGTCATGATCTCGTGGTCCGTGAGTTCGAGCCCCGCGTCGGGCTCTGTGCTGATAGCTCAGAGCCTGGAGCCTGTTTCAGATTCTGTGTCTCCCTCTCTCTGACCCTCCCCCGTTCATGCTCTGTCTCTCTCTGTCTCAAAAATAAAATTAGAAAAACGTTAAAAAAAATTAAAAAAAATAAATAAAAATAAAAAATAAATAAAAACATTAACATTTTTTTTTAAATTTTATTCTTAAAAATAGAAATGGCATGCTCATGAACTGAAATTTGAATGGTTCAAGGGGTTATGGAGAGGGGGAGTGTGTTTGTGGCATGAGGGCATTTTGGGGGATGGTGGAACTATTCTGTATTTGATTCTAATGGCTTTACCAGTTACTGTATGTTCAACTTCATAGAACTGTTCACCAAAAGCAAAAAGTTCAGTTTTTTTTTTTTTTTAAAGTTCAGGTTGTATGTATGATAGCTTAAGAATTAAAAAATCAGAATTTAAAAGTGCAAAAAAGTATATAGCAAAAAGGAAGTCTCTTCTTTCTCTCTGTGTTAGCTTTCCAGTTTTCCTTTCTGGAAGAAACCACTGTTGCCAGTTTCTTATGTATTCTCCCACTTAATCACTCTTGAACATGTAAACAACATTTAGAGGCAAATCAGGTAGAATTGAAAGGAACTTAAATTTGCTCAGTATTTTCTGAGAGTGCAAACTCTTAGAATACATGTAAATATGTTATTAATCAAGCCTGGCACTAACTGGTAAAATTATTTCTCCTACAGTTGGCAAACATGAATTGACTGGGCACAAAGTTGCTGTGAAGATACTCAATCGACAGAAGATTCGAAGCCTTGATGTGGTAGGAAAAATCCGCAGAGAAATTCAGAACCTCAAGCTTTTCAGGCATCCTCATATAATTAAACTGTAAGAACTGATTGTATGAAATGTAGTCATATCATTTTAAAATAATTTTTGTTAACCAACTTACTCTGACAAGTGAGAAGGATGACTGACATTTCTTGAATCTTCCCTCAAGATTTAAAGATTTTTGCCTGTTCATGTATTTATCTATATCTAACCCTGTTCTTGGTCACCTAAGCCTGTGTTCATGTTTTGCCCTTGTGCTTATCAGCTGTTACCTTTCTCATTCTTTCTTGTCTTCTGGACATGCCTTTCTGATAGGTAACTTTCTGTGTCCCTGTTGCTGTAGAACCAACAATGATTTGCTAGTAAAAACTCTTGACATCCAAATTTCCGCATGATGTCACTTAGCCAGTAGAGAGGGTGTTCCCCTGTACTGCTTATATCTGAGAAAACAAATAATGACCGATAAAATTTTAGGACTCCAGTATTTCAGAAGGGCAGTGATATTATGGTTGTTTTACAGTGGCCAGTTGTAGGGTCTCCATATAACTTGTTGCTCAGTTTTCTCATGCGGGCTGTCAGTGACAACTGCTTAGCTTTTGTACTGAATGAGCTGACTCAAAATTTGTTTCACTCTCCTCTCTTCTCATTTGCTGAGGTGCTGTAGTTTGAAGTGCTGTCCATATGCTGATGACTTCTCCATACACATCTCCTGCTTTGTTACCTCTTCCCCTAACTCCAGATCCCTCACTCACTGCGTACTTCACATCCCCATGGGGATGCTAGAGCTGAACTTTCTGTTACCCTCCACCAAGCCTGCTCTTCCCACAGCTGTCACCCTCTGTGAATATCCAGTTCCTTAGGGCAGAGACTTAGGAACCATCCTGAACTTCTGTCATCCATTCCATTTCTTTCTTCAAAATCTACCTAGAATCCGAGTGTTCCTCAATTCCTTCATTACCATCAGCCTAGTTTGAGCCACTGTCATCTCTGTCACAGACTCCTGCAGTAGACTATTGCTTCCACGTTTGCCATCCCATCAGTTCTTCATGTTGTTGCCATAAATTAAAGTTTCCTTTTTAAGAGATCAGATCACATGACTACTTTGCTTAAAACCTTTAATAGCTTTGCATCTCCCTTAGAGTAGAAGTCAGGCCTCATCGTGGTTTGTAAGGTTCTGTCCTCTGGTCTCCAGTTAGCTTTTTGAGTCCACATCCTATTTCTTTCTGCCAGCTCACTCTGCTCTAGCCGTCTTACCATTCCTCAAACATGCCAGACAGACTTGTACCTCGGGGCCTTTGCACTTGCTGGCTCACCTTCTTCCTAGATTGTGGTATGGTTTGCTCCCTTCCATCAGGTTCTGCTCAAATGTTACTTTATTGGACAGTAGTCCTTCCTTAAATGCCCTGTGTGAGAGGTTCCTCGTAGTTTGTTTTATTTCTCTTCATAGCAAGTTCTACCACCTGAGATATTGCTTATTTATTTAGTGTCTGTTTCCTGGCTCCTGGAACATGAACTCCATGAAGGCAGAGAATTTGTTTTGTTCCCTGCAGCTTTTCCCGGATTCTAGCACAGTGCCTGCTATATTATAGGCACTTAGTAAATATTTACTGAATGATGAATATACATGTTTTAATATTGGTAGATAAATGTTTTCTCTCACCAGGTACCAGGTCATCAGTACACCATCTGATATTTTCATGGTGATGGAATATGTCTCAGGAGGAGAGCTATTTGATTATATCTGTAAAAATGGAAGGGTAAGCAGTTCTGATTTAATCCTGTATATATTTTGTAACTCCCCTTATTCCTTACTAGCTTCAAGATGTCAGAGAGCAATTTTGTTAAGAGGTCTACTTAATAACCAGTTTCCTTAGTCATATATTTGTCTAGAATCATAGACGATTTAGAGTTAGAAAAGACCTTAAAGACTATTTCCTTAGTCTACTTACATGGAAGTGGAAGCTGAGACTCACGATTTATAGATTTACTCAAGGTCACATGATTTATTAATGACAGAATTGGATTGAGACCCCAGAACTCATGATCCTCCAACTCATGCTTTTGGGGTATACAAATACTTGTAATATATATCTTGAAGTATATATTTAATCCTTACAAAACATATTAAAGATCTAGGCCTTGCTAGTCAACCCTAGCCACATTTAAACTGCATTCATTTTTTGGTTTCAGAAATCTGATGTACCTGGAGTAGTAAGAACAGGCTCCATGAAGGAGGTAGGAATTAGACTTAAAGAATTTAGAGTTGGAAGGAACTTTAGAAGATATTTTGAACAGTTTCTTAAGTTACAGACATAAAAAGTAAACACTGCCCCTCCTGCCCATGTTTTTCTCATACCCAGGTTATGTGGTATGGCTAAAACCTCTTTCTAGAAGAGCTGTGTCTAGCAGTGAGAAGCCATTTTTTTTCCTTCTCAATCTAAAGTTCTTTATATCATTCACTCATTTGTTCTATGTAGCATATCTATTTACTTTCATCAAAATCAAACTCATTAACCAAGTTAATTTTGATTTTACCATTTTTTAATATGGTTCATTTCAATTTTCAGGTATTCCACTTCTCTATACAGTGTACCCCCTCCCCCCATGCTATGCTGTGCCTGGAAAAATGGAAACAGGCACAAGTTGGATTGGTATCTTGTTTTCTTATCTTTTCCATTTGTTATTTCTTGGTCATTTTTCTTCTGTGGTATATTAAAATTTCAGCTGTTGGGGTGCCTGAGTGGCTCAGTCAGTTGTGTCCGACTTTGGCTCAGGTCATGGTCTTGTAGCTGGTTAGTTTGAGCCCCACATCGGACTCTGTGCTGATAGCTCAGAGCCTGGAGCCTGCTTCTGATTGTGTCTCTCTCTGCCCCTCCCCCACTCACGCTGTGTCTCTGCCTCTCTCTCAAAAATAAATAAACATTTAAAAAATTTTAAATTTCAGCTGTCATATTTTCTATTTCAAAGATCTTGTTTTCTGAAATTTTCTTTTTTCTTTAGATTTTTTTTTAAAGTTTATTTATTTATTTTGAGAGAGAGAGCAAGTGTGCAGGTATGCACATGTGGGAGGGGCAGAGAGAGAGAGGGAGAGAGAGAATCCTAAGCAGGTTTCATGGAGCCTGATGAGTGAGATCTTGACCTGAGCTGAAATCAAGACTTGGACGCTTAACTGACTGAGCCATCTAGGCACCTCTGAAATTTTCTTTTTTAAATAGCCAGTTCTGCTCCACAGATATAATAACCTTATCTGTCTAAGGATAATAATTAGTTGTTTTTTTTTAAGGTTTTAATTTTAATTCCAATGTAGTTAACATGCAGTGTTATATTTGTTTCAGGTGTAAAATACAGTGATTCAACAATTCTGTACCTTACTTAATCAGTGCTCAACATAAGTGTACTCTTAATCCCCATCACACTTTCACCCATTCCTCCCACCTCTGGTAACCATCAGTTTGTTCTCTGTAGCTAAGAGTCAACAGTTGTTACTTACTTACTTACTTAGTTACTTATTTATTTATTTATTATTTAAGTTTTCCTCTGTTCCCTGCATTGTTACTGTACCTTTTGTGCTCCCTGTTCTTTTTTTTTTTTTTTTTTTTCCTATTCATTTTATTGGTCTCTGTCTTTTGTAAAGGCCCTTCCTCAGATATCTGGTGATTCTTGGTTGTCCACTTATATTTGAGTGAGGTACTAAATGCCAAGCTCATGTAGGTGGAACTTAATGATTGGTGAGCCTTCCCATAGGTGGAATAGGTAGGGATCTGTCCATTTTGTTAGGGTGCACCAAATACCAGTAATTTCAAATAGTTTTCCTTAGATCAGAGGGTTGCTCTGGAAGCAATGTTCCAATTTCCTTGAGGGTATTAGCTTAGCTTGCAGTTCTCTGAGAGCTGAATTGGGAAGAGGCCTGCAAGTCTCAGTAGTTAGTATGTTGACTTTCACTTAATCCCTGTGTTTTCCTTCGGGCACCTCATGCCTGCCTTGGTGTCCTTGAGAACAGAGCTGGTTTGGTCTTACTCAAGAGCAAATCATGGGTCTTATTCCCCCGTAGGGGTGAATTTAAAACTTCAACCAATTGTCCTGCTTTCGGTCCACCTCTCATTTCTCCCTTCACGAATTTCCAAGGTTTCTAATTTCTAAGCTTTTCCAGAGTTCCGTGTGCAGGCTAGTTTATTATTGGTTTCCACCCTGCAGGCTTAAGGTTTCCGCTTTCTCTGTTTGGTCAAGTCTTCATCGTTCATCCACTCTATAGCTTGGTGACTCCTTCTGATTTTACTGTTGTCACTTTTCTTGCTCTTTTCGTCTTTTTATGCTAATGTCCTTTTAGTGATGTTTGAAGGTGTGGAGACAAAAGATTCAGTCTACCATGTTTAACTGCAAATATGCTTTAACTTTTCTAACTTTCCTTTGGAGACTTCTCCTTTTTCATCTTTTGTACTGTATTTATTGTTAATATGGTATAATTTTCATTTTTGTAGTCTGTTTAATTTACCTATTATATTTTGTTTAATCAATTAAGTTTTATTTCACATTTAGAACACATTCTTCTTTTCATTTAGTATATTTAATATAAATAAAGTTGTGTTAAAAAAAGTGAACCTACATTTCTTCTAGAAATAAATGTGTTAGATTATTAGCAGGTTATTTTCTCTAGAGGAAGGGTGTCTCATTGTACTTCATTAATTTTAATTTTGCTTTCAAAAGAAATTACTAGTTCACCTTTTCTCCCAGATTGTCCATGCCATTTAAAGTGTAGAAGTCTGGCTTCAGAATGCTAATTTGTGACCTCTGTTAGAAAATTGCATATTATAGAGAATTAATAGGCTATTTATTAAATATGACTTCATGGGTACAGGCTCATCCAAATAATGGTTATAGCTTTGGGGAAAAAAATCCTAAAACAAGACAATATGGATAAATGGATAAATGGAAGTTCTTAAAGAATATTTTTTAAAATGTTAGTTCCTGCATAAGATAATTTTTTAAGAAAACAGACTAAAGATACATGTTTTTATATTTTATAAAACAAATGAATTAAGGTTTTTCTTTTGTTAAAACTAAAAAGTCTTTATTTCAGGACATATAACTTGATTGCTTGCTAATTCATTAACAGTCTTTAATGTTACTTCCTCATATAGTCTAAAATAGTATCACCCACCCCAACATAATTCTGTGCCCTTATTCTGCTTTATTTTTCTTAAAATACTCCTTAATGGTCTCTTTATTTCTTTATTGTCTATTTCCATCAACTAGATTAAGAGCCTTTGTTTTATTCATTGCTGTATCTTGAGTGCCTAGAACTGCTTGGCACACTAAAGATGTTCAATAAATATTTGTTAAAGGAATGAAGGATTAAATGTTTCCAGTATATAGGAGAAAACATACCTAGTTTCAAGGAGAAGTTGAAACTATTTGAAATAGCTCATGAAATACAGGGGAAAGCAATGTAGTCACAAGAGTGGTAACAGAAAGTTGAGTTCCAAGATCCTCTTAGCATTTTGGCTTTGTGCTGATTGTACCCATCTCCCCATTTCAAAAGTATCTCAGGATGAGTTTCATTTGGAAGGTTTCATGCATTTTGATGGTTTTATAGGTTGGAGAGTTGTAGGTAGAAAAATTTCTTCTGAAAAGCACACCTTTAAAATGCCTCTCTACTTTTCGTAGCTGGATGAAAAAGAAAGTCGGCGTCTGTTTCAACAAATCCTTTCTGGTGTGGATTACTGTCACAGGCATATGGTGGTCCATAGAGATTTGAAACCTGAAAATGTCCTGCTTGATGCACACATGAATGCAAAGATAGCTGATTTTGGTAAGGAGATTTTTATAGTTTCGAATATTCATTATGTTTAATGAACATCAAAGCATTCTTCAGATAAGTTTTACTTCTGTGCAATGGACTAAAGTATCCCAAAATAGTGTATCCTCACCATTTTGCCTATGAGCATACAGAAAGGAGAAGAAGTGATGAATTCTCTTCTTAACTTTATGTCTTTAAAATTTAGTTTTAGGACAATAGGTAAATAAATTGGCAGCATTAGAGACATCATTTGAATAGAGACTATTATTTGTGAAGGAGAAGTTAGCGACTTTATTTCCAGTTTTTTTTTTTTTTTCTTAAAGTTTATTTTGAGAGAGAGAGAGCATAAGTGGGGGGTGGGGGGCAGAGAGAGAGGGGGAGAGAATGAAAATGAATTATAAGCAGGCTCTGAGATGCCAGTGCAGAGCCCGCCCTGAGGCTTGAACTCATGACCTGAACCCAAATCCAGAGTCATGCGTAACCAATGAAACCACCTAGGTTCCCCTCCAGTATGTTCTTTTGATCAAGTATGGAGCAAGAGGAAAGAGACTGAATGGAGTTATACAAACTCTGAAAGCCAGAAGGTAAACTGTATGAACAAAATCAGTCATTCATTCATTTGTTTTTAAGAAGTTTATTTCTTTATTTGGAGAGAGAGAGTGCACGCACTCAAGTTGGGGAGAGGCAGAGAGAGAGCGAGAATCTTAAGCAGGCTGCATGCTCAGCTTGGAGCCCGGCGCTCTCAATCATGCCACTGTAAGATCATGACCTGGACTGAAATCAAGAGTCAGATGCCTAACCGACTGAGCCACCCAGGTGCCCCATGAACAGAATTATTTAAAAAAAAAACTAGTAAAATATTTTACATGATAGAAAAGCATAATTTCACGTTGGGAAGAACATTGTCAAAAATGAATTTATTTTCCTTTTATGTTCTATATAAATTGCCATTGATATTATTTTATTAAATTTAAGAAAAATTAATCTCTGCAACTCAATTTTGCTTAGCTTAAGTTCTAATCAGAGGTGATTTCATAAGTATTTTTCTCAGATTTGAATATATGTATTTTAATTTATAGAGATTCACTAAGCAGTGCCAGTCAACTCTGAGCTACTGATTTGCTATTGTTGTTGTTGTAACTGACTAAATTATTTGACTTCCTTATTCCTTAATTGTCATGATTATTTTTTTAAGATTTTATTTTTAAGTAATCTCTATACCCAACATGGGGCTCAAACTCACAACCCTGAGATCAAGAGCTGCATGCTGGCAACTGAGCCAGCGAGGCACTCCTTTCATGATTATTTTTATCTAGTACATTTTTGAGAAGGCAGAGGTTTCTTTTTGGAGTAAAACTATGCGGGAGGGAGCTTTGATATTCAGAGTTACTGTTTTGTTTTTTAAAGAATCAGAACAGGGGGGGCGCCTGGGTGGCTCAGTCGGTTAAGCGTCCGACTTCGGCTCAGGTCATGATCTCGCGGTCCGTGAGTTCGAGCCCCGCGTCGGGCTCTGTGCTGACAGCTCAGAGCCTGGAGCCTGTTTCAGATTCTGTGTGTCCCTCTCTCTCTGACCCTCCCCCATTCATGCTCTGTCTCTCTCTGTCTCAAAAATAAATAAACGTTAAAAAAAAAAATTAAAAAAAAAAAAAAAAGAATCAGAACAGGGTCATAGAATCTTTGAATTTTAATTTTTCTACTCATCTACATTTTTTCTAGTAATTTCTTTATTAATAAATTTAAACATGCCGAGTTTATTCTAATAAACAGAACAACAAATAGCTTAATATATACTCATTAACTTCCAGTAGTGCACTAACTTAATTTTCCTAATGTTTGTTTATTTTTGAGGACAGGTTGGGGGGAGAGAGAGAGGGAGAGGAAGACGGAGAGGGAGGGAGCGAGAAAGAACAAGCCAGAGGAGGGGCAGAGAGAGGGAGACAGATAATCCCAAGCAGGCTCCTAGCTGCCAGCACAGAGCCCAACTCGGGGCTGGATCTCACTGTGAGATTATGACCTGAGCCAAAATCAAGAGTTGGATACTTAAGTGACTGAGCCACTCAGCTGCCCCCAAATAATGCACTAACCTTAAATGCTGAAATAGATTACAAATTTTAGGGCATAATGACAAAATATTTGGGAACAGTAAAGACTAGGATTTGTTTAAGCAAAGAATATAGTGATGATTTATCACTTTAATGCAAACCCAATTTTATTGTTTAATGGAGTTTTGTTTTTATTTCCTTGGGAAATCTTGAATAGTTGATTTTTTGTACATTTTCAGGTCTTTCAAACATGATGTCAGATGGTGAATTTTTAAGAACAAGCTGTGGCTCACCCAACTATGCTGCACCAGAAGTAATTTCAGGAAGGTAGTATTTGACACCCTCCCACACTAATACATTTGTAATTATCTTTTTTTCCCTAGATTTTGTCTGTCTGTGGTGTCATATTGTAGTGAAAGGAAAGACATTTAGGGCTTATTCTTTTCTTATCCAGAAAGTGTTATATTTTAGGGATAAAACATAAGAATTAAGGATTCCATTTATAGAAGAGAATTCTTTTTTCCCCGTGGTGGAAGAAATTGAAGGTTTAAAACTAGCAAGTTTTAAAGGTAGGTCAGACATTAAAAACTTGCATTATACAGAAATACCTACTATTTAGAAATGGTTTACTTAGATGAAGGGTTAAAAGTATAATGTGTACCTTTAATTTTTCAGATAGAAGACATTTTGTAGTAGCTTTTTGTCTTATGATAAGGTGATTGGGGGATTGGACTGAAGTATGATAAAATCTTTAGACTTCATTTATTTTCTGGAGACTGCAGTATTATAAGAATTCTAATCTCTCAATTTACTGACCACCGGCATTGAGAACATGAGGATCTTTATACAGTGCAGCTTTTTGAATAGATTAGATGACAGGAAAATTTAATTTTTAAAGAGTAATTGTTTTTCACTGTACTACTGAAATTGAAAACAGATGGCTAAGTTTGTTACTAGTCTTTATAATTACCTTTTAATAACGTTTCACTCAAACCATGTTTCTTTGTTTGAATATGTCATATCCTAATTCAGAATGCAGAAATAGTATAGTATTTTCTCTCTGTTTTCATAACCTTGCTTGCCTGGCCTGCTCAGAGAAATTATATTTGGGTAAAGTCATGGCTATGATTAAGGCAGAAGTACCTAATTTTAGATTTATCAAGCTTCATCATTATTTTTTTAGATCAGCTTAATGTTCAAAGAATGTTTTTAAATTATTTCATTTGTGCCATCTAAATTCTTTAGGAAAAAAACAATTCTGGGGGCAATGTTAATTTAAAAAAAAATAAAAGAAAGAAATGGAAATATGCATATATGCATGGGCCATTTCTGAAGTCTAATTTTCCAGTTTGGAAAGGTCTTTCTGTGAGCCCTGGATGAGTGGGAACTTGTATTCAAAGCACTATTTATGGATTAGTTCAACAGTTTATTTGATCAGTTTACAGACATCCTTTCCCCAAAGCCAGACTTTGTGCTAACAGTCTGCAGTAGTTAAGTCAGTTGGCTACAGTGTATTGTAAATACCAGTTTAGGATCTTCTTTGTGAACCAGTCAGCTTGGCTTTCTTTCACAGCCTCAGGCCCCTTTTACCTTGGTAGGAAGTCTTGGGTTTTGGGGGGAGAGTGGGTTTCGGGTTCATCACTAAAGAACATTCTTAATTGATATCATGAGGAACAAAGTAAAGGAGTAAGAACAGAATTTTAGCTATAGTCTAACCTAAAAAAATTCTTAACTTTTGTTTTCAAAGATAATGATGATAGAATTATATAGAATCTTTCTGTATAGTGTAAAGCAATGACTATAGAAACCATACTCTAATAATTCTTTATAAAGTATCCATATTTAAAACTTTTGATTAATTGACTCTCAAGTTACTAATGATTATTTAATCCAATTGGTATTTCCTGTTACAGATTGTATGCAGGTCCAGAGGTAGACATATGGAGCAGTGGGGTTATTCTCTATGCTTTATTATGTGGAACCCTTCCGTTTGATGATGATCATGTGCCAACTCTTTTTAAGAAGATATGTGATGGGATCTTTTATACCCCTCAGTATTTAAATCCCTCTGTGATTAGCCTTTTGAAACATATGCTACAGGTGGATCCCATGAAGAGGGCCACAATCAAAGATATCAGGTAATAATGCAACTTGGAGATTATCAGATCTAATAGCTTCAATGATTTAAATTAAGTGAAAGAAAGAGTTGCAGGACAGTATGTATAATGTCATGTCATTTGTATGTTAAAAAATACAGTATATAGGCACATTTGTTTTCGTATTTAAAAATACACAGTAAACTGGTTACCTTAGGGAAGGAAGATTAGTAGGAGGGAGGGCTTTTACTTTTCACTTACACGTCTTTCTTTTGAAAGAAAATAAAAATAGACCCTGGTGGGATGTTAAATTTTGTAGTGGCTCTTTAAGATTTTCTGTGGTATGCTTCGTATTTGACTTTTATGCATTCTCATTAGGATTAATGCTTTTCAGTAGGAGTAAATTTGTGTGTTACTATTTGAGTTCTATCTCATAAATTACTCCCTTTTTTCCTTTTGTTCATCTCAAGTAATGAGGAATTTTTAATTTAATCAATGACATGCTTTTGTTTTTTGGGTACTATACATTGAATCACATGTGGAATTACTGATTTGTAAGTTTCATATGGAAGGGCATGCTTTTACCACCAGTGGAAAAGGATAAATCATTCTTTAAAATTTAAAATATCTAAGTGAAAGGTGCTTTTATTTGTGTTTTACATGGTTTTTTTTTTCCAATTTAAATGCAATATGTGACAATTAGAAGACTTAGAAAACACCAAAAACAAAACAAAACAAAACCAAAATAAAAAAAAACCCACCAGAAAATGATCTTTAATTCCATCACCCAGAAGATAATCGTTGTTCTTTTCCTTTCATGATGTTTTTAGTTTTAGCAGTTTTTGACATAGTTTAGGTCAAACATATCCTTTTATATTTGAAGAGTTGTTATCTTCATAGAGTTGTTTTATAAGGTGAGATAATGTATACGAAGTATTTAGCCTAAAATCTACCACAGAGTAAGCGTTCAGTGAATGATAGTTGTCTGTTTTTGTTGTTTTTTTCACCTAATATTGTATCAAGAATATTGTAATAATGAAGCCACAGAATATATTCTTTTTTCTGAACTGGAAATAAGCTGGTCTTGGTCATTTGTTTGTCATTGTCATTTGTGCCAAAACTTTAAATAAAAGTGAAGACATTTCTTTTCCAGTTAGTGCAGCACTGCTTTTTCCCTCTTAAAATCTGAGGGAGGTTGGAGCATTTCCCCCAATATATACAATGAAATGTGAGCCAGAAGAAAGTCTCAGTTTAAAAAAAATGAAAATACCCTATGTGTATAAATAGAAATGAATTCATATCCTAAATCCCCCAAACTGTTACTTACAGTCTCACCTCCTAACTTTGTCTCAGGGAGCATGAATGGTTTAAACAAGATCTTCCAAAATATCTCTTTCCTGAGGATCCATCATATAGTTCAACCATGATTGATGATGAAGCCTTAAAAGAAGTGTGTGAAAAATTTGAATGCTCAGAAGAGGAGGTTCTCAGCTGCCTTTATAATAGAAATCACCAGGACCCGTTGGCAGTTGCCTATCACCTCATAATAGATAACAGGAGGATAATGAATGAGGCCAAAGATTTTTACTTGGCAACAAGCCCACCTGATTCTTTTCTCGATGATCATCATTTGACTCGGCCCCATCCTGAAAGAGTACCATTCTTGGTTGCTGAAACACCAAGGGCACGCCACACCCTCGATGAATTAAACCCACAGAAATCAAAACACCAAGGTGTAAGGAAAGCAAAATGGCATTTGGGAATTAGAAGTCAAAGTCGACCGAATGATATCATGGCAGAAGTTTGTAGAGCAATTAAACAACTGGATTACGAATGGAAGGTAAAAAAGAAAGGGCATTCTGACTTTAAGCACATTTGCTAAACCTGTAGTCTATAAAATGTTTTATAGAAGAACTGCTTTTGACTTTCTTTTTGTCCATACCACACACTAGGTTGTAAACCCATATTATTTGCGTGTTCGAAGGAAGAATCCTGTAACAAGTACATACTCCAAAATGAGTCTACAGTTATACCAAGTGGATAGTAGAACGTACTTACTGGATTTCCGTAGTATTGATGGTATGTACCTTCCACAAAACAACTTAGTTGACAAACTAGACTTTGTTACCTAACTTGGCTTTTTAGTCTTTGATTCTTTCGAAGCTTCTTGAACTGTTCCTAGTAATTCAATAGCAAAAGAACATTAAATGTGAGATTTGGTGCCTCTGTGATGTCAGCATTTGTGAATCTTAGGTTTGCTGTAATCTTACAGTGTATTGTCCTTTTATGATTACCTTAAAGCCAGATGCAGTCCGATCCTAAAATGATAGTTTCTGCCACATTTCTGTTTTTTGGTGTGGTTCATTTTGGTAAGATAAAATGTTTTATTTAGAAATAAATGTTGACTTTTTATTACATTTTTTTATATCTGATATTTAATAAATTTTTTTTTTCATTTAAGAATTAGAGTACAGTTATTACCTTTTAGAGTTGATTGATAAGGCAGTGTGAATAGATTTGATTAGTAGCTCATAGGACAAGAAATCATTTGTCAAGTAAGGTTTCTTACAGGGGACTGAGAGAGAAATGTTTTGGATAGGTAAGGGACTTAATGGTTAGTTTTCTCCTCTCATCCAGCCTTTTGCTCCCAGCCTGACACTAGAGACATATCAGAGGTATGCATCCTGTATTAGTTTTGTGAGTTACATGATTCCAATTTTATCTCTTAATAAAGTGTTCTTAAATAATAGACCACTTTTGTATGAAAGCATGATATAGGGATTCCTGGGACTAAAGATAATGTTCAAGATAATGATCATAATTCGTTAAAAGTGACATTGTTAACCTTAATTTTAGATTGCTGTGCATTTCTATTTACCTACAGTCATAAACAATCAGAGACAGCCTGATGATCAAATTGAAATATTCAGACTTTTTAAGTTAGGTGTATTTTAATTGGTCATCAAAATAATGATTTACTTCAGTATAAAATCTTAAAAGTACCTCCTTGAATATTTTTAAAGAAACATTAAATTATGATAAGTATTGGTTTACTGTTTTAATAGTTAGAAAGTGAAAACCTATACTTAGAAAATATATCTCTGATTACCATTATGTATAGTTTGCCAGAATATCTTAACTATTTATATTGATTAAGTTGAGGTAAATTATTAATTGCAGAAAGCAGACATTTTTGTTATTGTTTGTTTATTAAATTTAAATCCAAGTTAGTTAACATACAGTGTAGTAATAATTCCAGGAATAGGATTTAGTGATTTATCACTTACATATAACATGAGCACCCAGTGCTCATCCGAAATGTCTTCCTTAATGCCTCTCACCCGTTTTTAGCCCTCCCTCCCACCTAACACCCCACCACCAACCCTCTGTTTGTTTTCTGCATTTAAAAGTCTCTTATGGTTTGTCTCCTTTTCTGTTTTTATATTATTTTTGCTTCCCTTCCCTTATGTTCTTCTGTTTTGTCTTAAATTCCACATATGAACGAAATCATATGATACTTGTCTTTCTCTGACTTACTTCGCTTAGCATAATACATTCTAGTTCCATCCACATTGTTGCAAATGGCAAGATTTCATCCTTTTTGAATGCCAAGTAATATTCCAGTGTGTGTGTGTGTGTGTGTGTGTGTGTGTGTGTGTGTGTGTGTGTGTGTGTTTACATACACACTCACACCCCACATCTTCTTTATTCATCAGTCAATGGACATTGGGCTCTTTCCATACTTTGGCTATAGCCAAGAGTGGTACTATAAACTTTGGGGTGCATGTACCCCTTCGAATCAGCACTCTTGTATCCCTTGCATAAGTACCTAGTAGTGCAATTGCTGGGTCATAGGGTAGTTCTGTTTTTTGAGGCACTTGCATACTGTTTTCCTGAGTGGCTGCATCAGTTTGCATTCCCACCAGCAGTGCAAAAGGGTTCCCTTTTCTCTGCATCCTCATCAACATCTGTTGCTTCCTGAGTTGTTAATTTTAACCATTCTGACAGGTGAGAGATGGTATCTCTTTGTTGTTTTTGATTTGTATTTTTCTGATGATGAGTGATGTTGAGCACCTTTTTATGTGTCTCTTAGCCATCTGGATGTCTTCTTTGGAAAAGTGTCTATTCATGTCTTTTGCCCATTTTTTCACTGGATTATTTGTTTTTTGGGTGTTGAGTTTGATAAGTTCCTTAGAGATTTTGGATACTAACCCTTTATCTGATATGTCATTTGCAAATGTCTTCTCCCATTCCATCAGTTGCCTTTTAGTTTTGTTGATTATTTCCTTTGCAATGCAGAAGCTTTTTATCTTGATGAGGTCTCAGTAGTTCATTTTTGCTTTTGTTTCCCTTGCTTTGGGAGACAGGTCAAGTAAGAAGTTGTTGTGGCTCAGGTCAAAGAGGTTGTTGCCTGTTTTCTCTAGTATTTTGATAGCTTCCTGTCTTATGTTTAGGTCTTTCATCCATTTTGAGTTTATTTTTGTGTATGGTATAAGAAAGTGGTTCAGGTTCATTCTTCTGCATGTTGCTGTCCAGTTTTCCCAACACCATTTGCTGAAGAGACTGTCTTTTTTCCATTGGATATTCCTTCCTGCTTTGTCAAAGATTAGTTGGCCATATGTTTGTGGGTCCATTTCTGGGTTCTCTATTCTGTTCCAATGATCTTGTGCCAATACCATACTGTCTTGAAGATTATAGCTTTGTAATATAGCTTGAAGTCCAGAATTGTGATGTTTCCAGCTTTGGTTTTCTTTTTCAGGACTGCTTTGGCTACTTGGGGTCTTTTGTGGTTCCATACAAATTGTAGGATTGTTTGTTCTAGTTCAGTGAACAGTAGTGTGCTATTTTGATAGGGATTACTTTATTTTTATTTTTAAATGGGAAAAATATCTTTATGCCAATGTTTGTATGAGTAGACTATAATAGGCTTTTAGTAAATGATATGATACTATAACATGGTTTGAAATTTATATTAATTCAGATTTCCCATATGCATACACTCTCAAAACGAATTTAACACTGTCTATTAAAAAGCCTGACAGGGGCGCCTGGGTGGCGCAGTCGGTTAAGCGTCCGACTTCAGCCAGGTCACGATCTCGCGGTCCGTGAGTTCGAGCCCCGCGTCAGGCTCTGGGCTGATGGCTCGGAGCCTGGAGCCTGTTTCCGATTCTGTGTCTCCCTCTCTCTCTGCCCCTCCCCCGTTCATGCTCTGTCTCTCTCTGTCCCAAAAATAAATAAAAAACGTTGGAAAAAAAAAAAAAAAAAAGCCTGACAGAGCACGCTTGACTCATAATATCAAGTAAATACTCTATCCTAGCATTTCAAGAGTATAACTGTATATATAAATGTTTTCTCATAAACAGAGCCTTTAATTAAGTACAAGTTTTTAGCAGTTCTTCATTGGCCATCTCCATTAAGATCTGTTACCACTTTTGTGTATCTAAGATCCTATGGAATTATTAGATTTACCTATGAATTTTTTGTCTTCTTCATAAACAAAAGAATAGTACCTACTTAGTGTCAGAAAGGCACAGGTTTGAGTGGTAATGTACTGGCCTCAAATTTATAACCTTAGGTTTATTAGCCCCTGGGTTTGCCAGTTGAATGAACATTTACTGTTTTTGTGTACTGTATTTTCAACTTTAGTTTTTCCTTAATTTGTTTTTTGGAATCATTTCATGAGATCTTAAATACAAAGAGAAAGTGGGAGAGTGAAAAGCAGTGAGATGACAGGCAAAGGAGGTTCTAGATTTACCTCTTTATTACCTATGGCAAGTCACTACACTTTTTGAGGTTTATGTTTTCTTATCAATAGAATGAAGCATTGGATGAGGTGGTTTCCAAGATTTCTCCCAAATTTTAAGTGCATTTATTTTATGACTTTAATATAGAGAAATGAATTTTTATTGCTAGGGAAGGATGTTTATTGAGCCCCATGTTATTAGTTTATTGGGCTATTAATTTTGGAGTGTAAGTCTGATGAGTAGCTACATACTGATGAGTAGCTATGTGCTATACCCAATGTTGATTAGGCATGAGGAGAATACGTACTGTATGTAAAGAAGACAAATGGTTTAACACAGATTCATCACCTCTATTTTAGAACGTTTTCAAAATAAATGTGCTCTTGATAGGTGGTCAGTGGTCTCACTCAAAGAAGCAAATTAAATACTATTCAACTTTTGTTGGCGGGTGGGAGCGCACCTGGGTGGATCAGTCGGTTAAGCATCCAACTCTTGATTTCTGCTCAGGTCATGATCTCACGGTTTGTGAGATTGAGCCCTGTGTTGGGCTGTGTCTGCACTGGCAGCATGGGGCCTGCTTGGGATTCTCTCTCCCTCTCTCTCTGCCCCTCCTCCCCTCCCTCATGCATGCGCGCGCTCTCTCTCTCAAAATAAACAAAACTTAAAAGAATAAAAATTATGGGGTGTAATGGATTATAATAAATTGAAATTTTTTTTTACCCAGATGAAATTACTGAAGCCAAATCAGGGACTGCTACTCCACAGAGATCAGGATCAGTTAGCAACTATCGATCTTGCCAAAGGAATGATTCAGATGCTGATGCTCAAGGAAAATCCTCAGAAGCTTCACTTACCTCATCTGTGACCTCACTTGACTCTTCTCCTGTTGACTTAACTCCAAGACCTGGAAGTCACACGATAGAATTTTTTGAAATGTGTGCGAATCTAATTAAAATTCTTGCACAGTAAACCTAAAACTTTGCTTATTTCTTTGATAGCAATAAGCATGCATAAAAAATCATAGCCAAATGCTTCCATTTATAATCAAGTTATACATAATTATAACTGAGGATTGGCCTTTTGGAATGCAATTTGCACAGGAATTGGAACATGATTAATAGTTAAAAGCCTAATGTGCAAAAATGAATTAAGATAATTTTGTTCATTGTTCAGTAGGCATATAGCATAATGTAATTTTCACAATGAATTATAGGTCTCTCAGGCTCACTTGATTTTTGGCTGTTTTATATTTAATGTATACAGGGCTTTGTAGAATATTAATTTACCATAAAGGCCTTCATGTATTATTACAAGTTGATATGTTCTATAATTGCTTCATAAATTTATTCAATAAATATTTGCCTAGAATCCCCAGAGACCTTTATAGGTGATTTGTTTTGGGGGGATCCTGTCTTACATAGCAGGTATTTTCCAGTAGTGACAGGCTGGACAACTCTTCCATATCTCTTCCCTTAATATTCTTTAGTATACAGTAAGCATATCAAAGATTAAATTAGACATAATTAAAATTTTTTCTTTAGCTTGATAAATCCAAAAACACACAGAACTTACATATTCAGATACTCTAGGCACTAAGTTAAATCTTAAAATTTGTCTCACTATATTCTGTACATAAATTTCTCTTTTTGTCCCAAGAGCTGAGTTGCATATGCTATAAATAAGTCATGTTTTTGTCAATCTCACAAATTCCGCTGCTCATGTCCTTCAGTATTGAATGTATACAAAAATTTCTAGTCATTCAATTATGTATCTTTTAAATTGATTTAGCACACAGAATATTTCCTACCATTTAAATGCTCAGATAAGACTTTTTCTCCCAAATTTTATCGTGACCATTTTTAAAAACAAAAATAAAAAGGCTATAGGGTGATCACATGTGTATCTACCACTTAGATTCAACACTGGTTAACATTTTGCCACATTTGCTTTATATCTATGTATGTATATAGACATAGTGTACATATGAACGTGTATATAGATATATATGTTTTTTTCTCCTTGAACCGTTTGGATGTTGCTGATATACTTATCACCCTCAACATTTCAAGCATCTCCTAAAAAAAAATAACATTTTCCTAAAAAAACATACTGCTATTATCAGATTAGTAATTCCCTAAAGTCATCTAATCATGCATATTTAGGTTTCCCCAGTTGTCTTCCAAATTTCTTTTATAGCTGGCTATTTCAAACCAGGATTCAGTGAAAATTTAGACATTGCCAGGTATGACATTATTACTTCAATAAAATAATGGAATGAATCAGTTAGTGCTTCTAAATGGTCACGTTTGTTTTAGATTTTAATCATTTTTTAAAAAGTAGCATTATGGGAACTGCCTAAAGATGCTTAATTAATCTTTGTAAGATCTCTATACTTTCTTTTCCTTGATCCTTCCTTTTTCCTAGTAGCATTCCATAATAGTTGTAAATGAAGATTTAAAGTCACTTCAGTTAAAATTGGTGTCCTGTGTATGCTAATAAAAAATAAAAAGTACTATATCACCCATAATTGCCTTATACTATTTTAACTTCAAGGTATTGATTTTCTTTGGTATCAATCATTTTTCCATTGCAGAAGAGCTATCTTATTTCTCATTTAATACTTTTGTATTATAGGACTATTTTTGGCAAATACAGTGAACACCTTTGTAACCAGACAGTAATATACTCAAGTGTCTTGATAGCTTGCACAGTTAACTATAGTAGTAGATTTGGTTCCAGTACCCCTAGAAACATGCAGTGAATTCAAAAGAAAAATCTTGCTTATGTCCAGGACTTATCTATTCAACTTAGAATCTGAAAGCTGTATAAAATAATAGGAGTGCAACTTAAATACTAAGTTCAAAACTGTATAACTTGTATGTGGCCCTGCATTTTTGGGATATTGATTTAATGTAGGGTCTCTAAATGCAGCATTATGTTCCTGATGTTAAGAACAGAAGACTGTATTTTTGAAAAGTTACAGATTTGTACATAGAACTAAGACATTGTCAGAATGTCTCTATAAGCTGTTGTGGGGAGGTGGTGGGGCGGTGCGGGGGGGGATTGAAAGGAGGAACCAATTAAATAGGACCTTCTAAAAATTGTTAATTTTGTAAACTTTGCTGCTTGTTAAGTTATTGTGATTCCTTTTAGTTACTGAGTTTTATTTTGAAGATATTTAAATATTGCACTTGTACAAATAGTATGATAAACGCACAGATTATTGCAGCAGATTCTTTTTTAAGCTGGGATATTTGAAATGACAACTTTCGGTTGAATATGTCGAGGCTGCATCAGAATTTTCAAAAATTTATTGTAGTTTGCAAATTCTTACTAACTGAAGATGTAAGGGAGTCAATGCAAATGATTTTTAATCTTTTTTTATTATCTTTTCAGCAATTTATATTTTTTGTGATTTATGCAACCATATTTTTACTTTGTCTTGACAACTGAAAGATGTATAAGGTTTTTGCCAGAAATGTACTGTATACATAGTTTTAAATATAACAGATTTTACTGATATGTAAAAATTTTGCCATTAAAATAAATGATTTCTCACCAAGAGGAAATTTTCTACCAGGTTGGGGGATATGGGAGCTTAATATATCTAATTTAAAATAATTTCACTGAAATAAATTCCATTGCTTTTACTTTGATTATATTTTCTCTTGAGATGCTTTTGTAGTTTTTCAGAGTTTTAAATGATTTTATATAAAAAGTCCTGTGCTTTCACCTTCCCCATCCCCCCTCCAATCCCTGCTTTTTGACCTTGTAGTTTTACCATTCACACTCAATGAATGCTTGGTGGACTGTGGCTAGATGTAGGACTCCATGCATCTATGCTTGGACTGGCATCCTTGGAATGAAAAAATGGTGTGCTGTTTAAATCTTTTCCCCTTAATTCTTGTCCATCTCCTCCATACACAGCAGAAGTCTTATTTTCAT
Source organism: Neofelis nebulosa (assembly GCF_028018385.1). Lineage (NCBI taxonomy): Eukaryota > Metazoa > Chordata > Mammalia > Carnivora > Felidae > Neofelis > Neofelis nebulosa. The sequence continues at coordinate 33,219,226 of NC_080782.1, read as the reverse complement.
TGTGAATTCTCCTGACAAGATGAATGAAATTCCACATACAACATAACTATAAATTGGTAATAGGGTAGAGATCAATCTTTGTGGTACGGTATTTCTGAGATGTGTTCGCATATGTTTCGACCGGGGTATATTTAGGTATATAATTTAAAATACTTTGATTTAGAAAGTGGATGATGAAAACATAATTTTTCCTGTTACAGTGTGCTTAAATTTTTAACTTTCGGAAAAATTAAATAAAAAGCACTTATTCCTAGCTGACCATGTGTGCACCTTTTTGACAGTGTGCCTAAATATAAAATATAGTGCCTAAACAAATTTTAACACTCAGACGTGTGATTTTTGTGTCAACTAAATTACTGAGTTTTGATTTCATCTAAAAGTTAACCACCTGAACAAAATATTAAGATATATACGATAAAAGCCAAAGTGGTTACCAGTTTTCCTTGGTTGCTAACATTAGATTTGGTTAGAATTCCACTACTGTTAGAATTCGACTGTAATGAAATCTTATATCCCGTATGGCACTGTTAGGCCTTGTGCCAGATTGTTGGCATTCCAAATCGTTAAAATAGTTTGATAATTGTAACAAAAGAAAACAGTACTAAAGAATGTTATGAATAGCACATAAGATTGTTCTTTAGGGAACTTATAAATTGCTCTAGATATTTATTTACCCTGACTGTATAAAACTGTACAATAAATGCTCTTGTTTGAAAAACCAATATTTATTGAACTGTTCTATTGTAGGCAAATAGACTGTTCTATTTATTGTGAATGCCAATAAATGTTAAGTATGATAAATTTAGAGGATTTCTAGCAACTTGGAAGATCATATTGTCAATAAATAGCCTGAGAAATGTATTAAATATATTAATAAGTACATCAAGTTCATAGGACAAAGTAAGTAGGGAAGTGGTGGGTGAAGTGTGAAAACTCAGTGTTGGAGGTAGCCTTTATCAGAGTAAAGTTATTTGGGAGATTGGGGAAAGACCCCTAGAAAGGAGTACAGCTTTAAGCACCGCTTAATTATTCACTCTACAAATTATATCCCCTCATATAGCTGCTATGAACCAAGCACTAAGAATGTGACTATAAAGGCATAAATCCTGCTGAATGTCTTGTCCGAGAGACACATGTGTTTTAAAGGCTTAAAGAAGCATTACAGAAAAGCGTGCAAATCATAAATATTTGACTTGATGAATTGTCACTGATTTAGGTTTGCAGTGAACACAGTCATGTAAACCTCTGCCCTTCTTAAGAAACATTCTACTACCTTTGTATCTTTTATAATTAATGTCAGAAGTTATATACTCCAAATGATAATACTTCTATGATATGACAGTATAATTGGCAACACTGTCCATTGTTTTCCTGAAGTAACAGGCTCCTTTTGTTCATTTTCATAAGGCCTGTCACATACCCAATCCTGAATAACCAGCTGGACTGCTGGCTGTTTTCTAAATAAGAGTTGCATTCCAGACAAAAAAAGTGTATACCTCAGTTTATAATGCGATCTCACAATTGCTTTTACTGGTGACATCATACTTCAATACACGGCTAAAGTACTTAATGGGTACTTCCCATTTTGTGATACAGATTAAAAACTCCTCCAGGGTCATTTTAATAATTTTTACCGCTTCCTAAAGGACATTCTTGAGTGTTTTTGTTTTGTGTTTTTGGTAGTATGAGTGTGGTGGTGAAACTGCAATGACAACTAGCACAGTTTGGTATCATTGCCTTAATACCAGCTGAGCTGTCAGCAGTTTTACCCATCACTGCTTTTCCATTATCAGTGCAAAGTTAACATGGTGAAAAAGGCCAACGAGGTCTTCCTATGAGCATAAAAATAGTTTGAAAAAGCCTTGGCAACCCTCAGGGGTCTGAGGATCACCTTGGAGAATCATTGTTGTACAAGAGCAGTTCTCAATGCGGCAGGGGTGGGTGAACAATTTTTCTTCCAGGAACATTTGGCAATGACTGGAGACGTTTTTGATTGTCACAACTGGAGGTAAAATGGTGGTGGTAGTGGATGCTAACGGCATCTAGTGGGTAGATTACAGAGATGCAGCCAAACACCCTTCGGGGCACAGGAGACTCCATTTCTCCAACAAAGATTATGCAGTTTGACAAACAACGCTGAGGTTGGAAAAGCATGGTCTACAAAATTGGTCTTCCCTTGCACAAGATAGCCACGTCGATAAATTAACAATCTTTTCAATTTCCTAAACAGTCCCCTGGGTTACGTTTCCCCACTTAATTATTTTCAAGACATAAACTACACCTACGTTTAGGTTTTAATTCTTCTGGGCCCAATGTACTTATGTTTTCCGACGTGAAGCCTACAGTTGAACCAAGGGCCTCCTTGATCTGCTTCATCTGCTCCCCTGAACCCTTTTTCAATGGAGTTTTCCCTTAGTCCTTTGCGTCTAGGCTGGCCTCTCAGCTGGACTGTAAACTCCTTTAAGGCAGGATCCCATTTTAATGCTATGAATTCTCGCCCAAGGCCTTCTCCCCGACCCCGGTTTGTTTTACCTCGCGACTGAACGAGTCCCGCAGTCTCACGGGGCCTGATTTTGACTGCGCGCACCTCAACCTGCGCAGCCGCAGTTTCCCGCGCTCCGGCACTGCCGTCGTCCGCGCGCCTGACGCCCCCGACTGCTGCTAGAGGGCGCTCCGGGTCCGGGTGGCCCGGACTACAGATCCCAGAGGGTAACGGGGGTGGAGGCTACCGCAGCGACTTCTGGGATTTGTGGTCCCGGGAAAGGGACTGGCCGACCTTAAGGGCTTTGAGAGTCGCCTCTTCCCTACCCGCTTCTCTGAGCGGTTCCGACGCCTCGGGTCGGCCAGGCCAGTTTCTTGAGAGACCTGGCATCAAAGGCAGGCAGGTAGGAGGTCGGGCATGTTAGTTTCCGCTTCCGGTCGGTAAAGGGCAAGGACAATGTAAACACGGGACCAGGGGAGTGGTCATTAGGTAACTGAGGGTACTCTGACCGTGGTGGAAGCCCAGGAAGAGGAGGAAAACGAGGCTGGTGGGTCTTGTGGTTAGGGGAGAAAGGACCTTCAGAAGTCGGAGTTGAGACGCGACGGAGGTACGGCAAAGCCGGGACGCTAAGGTTGGTCTTTAGGGACGAGCATTTCTAGGGGTCGGACCCTCCCTTACACCAAGGCAGGAGCGGCTTCCGCGTTTCCACGGCGGCGGGTGCGGCTTTGACCTTCCCTTAACGGTGGGAGGAGCGGAACCGAGCTTGCTTCCCACCTCTGGTTGAGCGTGTCTGCAGCTGCTGGCGGCCTGGTGGACTCGCGGGGGACGTCCAGGGCAGCCTTTATGAGCTTCGCATATCTTTATTGTTTTGGAAACGAGAGGAACTTAGTAATACAAGTTTCTCTCGCGCGGTGACATTTTCGGGTAAATTGCTTCTTGAATCTCTCACCTCTGACTACATCCCGATACCCGAAGGATCCTGTTTTGATTTCCTAATGGTGTTCATCTAGTGGTTTCTCGCCTTAGGTGCTGCCTCCTCCTATGCAGTGAAGACAGGCATTCTCGGTTTGTGGTTGGATAAACTGTCCAGCCGACAACAGTAACTGAATGCCTACTGTAGAGATCATTACACCAGCAAAAGAATTTAGAACACAACATTGTTGTTTAGAGTTTCATGGCATTCATTAACTATGATTCTATGTAAAATGAATTTATGTTTCATGAGTTTAACGTGAAACCTCTGTGATTATGGTTTACCCATATGGTTTCTTATCCGGGTGAAAAAGCGTAAAGGCTAAGATGTTGGCGCCTTGTGCATCTAACTATAGATTCAGGAAAACCTTATTTATAAGAAGCTTTAATTTCATGTTCAGATATCCTTAGAGGAACAGTAAACTAGTACTAATTAAGATACCTTAATACCTGAGTATTAAGTTTTTCAGGATAGAAACTGTTTTGCATGTGTCCTAGGACTAACCCGACTTTTATTTTTGAAAACCTGTCAGCCTCCCCTCCAGGAAGCCTCAAGAGTCTCCACTGAAGTCATAGTATCCTTTTTTGTTTACTCTCCAATAGCACTTATCCTGGAGTGCTACCTTGTCTCCAGACAGTTGAAGAAAATACAAAACTGTGCTAATGGCCCTTGGTAACAGATTCAGTGGATTTTAACCTCAGTGGCCCTTGATACTGTTTGGTATCTTTATTGATCCCTTATTGTTGATTTTCCTATCTTCCCATTCTCTCTAGTGACTCAGAACTTTTCTTCTCAAGTACTCAGATCTGTTTCTTTTCCCTTTTCTTGGAGCCAATGACTAGCCACCTATTTCTCTGGGAAATTTGAAGCTTGGGGTATGAAATCCTTCATTGTCTTTTCCCTCTACCCCTGAACTTGTCTGTACTTTTCACTCAGTATGAACTCTTGTCTGAGAGGAATATATTCTTTTCACTCTCTTCAAGGCTAAACTTGTCAGTTACTAGCAGTCATCAGGCCTTTTATACCCCGTAACCTCATTCTCTCCTGATCTCCACAGCCTCTGGTCTCCAGAAGAGCTTAAAGCATTTGTGGAGGAAAATGGCAGAAACACCTGAGGCGGTGTTGTGCATGGCTTTTCACACATGCTTGAGAACCACCATCTGAGGACTTAGCCTATACCTGTCTTTGACATTTAGAACAATGGTTCAGGTTGGAGATAGGGGATGGTAATGGGAGTCTGATTACCCATTAATTTTTAAAAAATATATTTGGGTCTCTCTGTTCCTTTTTCCTTTCCTCGCCACCTTAAACCCTGCTTCCAATAATATATAGACCTGACTGATGATTTCTAATGTAATTTGACATTAGTAAATACACCAGACGTTCCTCTGTTAACAGGGTTCCCACAGTACCTGGTTCCTCACATTGCTGCTTTAGGAACAGAGTTCATTTGGAAACTTGAAGGCAGGAAATGTAGTCATCCTCATTCTTGTCACTTTTAGGGACAGTCATAGATACAAGAGTTCTTCTTGATGTCCTGGTGTCTTATGAGACCTTCCAAATGATTTATTTTCTGACGTTGTTTTCATTCTGTGCCTCTGGCCTTCTTTTCCATAGTAACCACACTTCATTTTCAGCCATTTCTTGGTTCTTCCCTTAAGTTACTTATAGTCATCTTCAAACATAGGAAACTCATTCTTCTCTATTATAACGGGTCTGGGTAGAGAGTCTGGCATTATCTTGATTTCCTAGTATAGCTTATAATACATTACTACTCTGGGTTGTTTTTTGTTTTTTTTTTTTTTTTTTTAAATAATCCCTGCTCCAGGGGAGAATATGTGATTCACCCATATCTGCTTGTGCATTTCTTGATCGCAATAATTTATTGAGACTTCCTTGTATTCATTAGAAACTTAGGCACATGACCTATAATCTTCTCATCCCTACAAGTTCTGCCATTATCTTAGGTCTTTCCATGTGAATAACCTCATAGTCACCTTTACTTTTTTGTCCCCTCCCTTCTATTGATTACTTATATTTCATTTCAGCCATGTGCCTCAGTGATGAAGACCTTGACACCTGGTAGAACTTATTCACTATTTCGTTTCCCTTCTTCCTTTACTCCTCGAATGCCCATTATTTGATAATTTTATAAAAACATCTGCTTCATTGCTTTTCTTTATCCCCCTGGTTGATTACTCAGTTGATCATAATCTCTTTGGAGTTACGGAGTCCCTTGAGAATGGAATGAAAGTTTAGACACTCTTCTCCAGAAAACACACAGACATAACAGAAATTTATATGCCTTTCCAGGAGTTTCTCAGTATCTTTAAGCTCATCCATATAATTAGTAAGAGTTCTTGGATCTCATCATAAATTCCTTCTCTAAATAAATACTTGTTGAATGCTTTTATGGTTTTCTTTAATTTTGTTCCATCAATTGTCCTTTCTTATCCTTTACATTTGTGTATCATTGCTGATATACAAAACAGTTTAACATTTGTTATTTAAAAATTTTTTTTAATGTTTTATTTATTTTTGAGAAAGAGAGAGAGGGGGCCAGAGGGCCAGAGGGGAAGAGGCAGAGAGAGAGGGAGACACAATCTGAAGCAGGCTCTAGGTCTGAGCTATCAGCACAGGGCCCAGAGTGGGGCTCGAACCCACGAACCGTGAGATCATGACTTGAGCTAAGTCAGGTGCTCAACTGACTGAGCCATCCAGGTGCCCCTAACATTTGTTATTTTTTAGATTTACCCAATAGTTCTGTGAATGAAGTTATATACCAAGTTTGACTCTTAAAACTTTTTATTGTGAAAAATTTCAAACGTGTATGAGAGAGGAAAGTACAAGGAATCCTATGTGCATATCACCTAACTGTATCTATTATCAACTCAGAGCAATGTTTTCATCTGTATTTCTCCTGTGTTGTACCCTGCCCCCTCTGGTGATCACTTTGAAACAATTTTTTAGATATCATAGGATTCCATGTGAAATATTTTAGTATACATTCCTAACAGATAATAGTACTGTAATTATGTTTATAGCAAGAATGCTTATCTTTTTGTTATAAACATAATTACAGTACTATTATCAGACCTTAAAAAATAGCAGTAATTTTTTAATACCATCAAGTATAAATCAGTGTTCCGATTTTCCCTATTATTTCCTAAACGTTTCCTCCCAATTGGCTTGCTTGAATCCAGAGCTAAACAAAACCCATGCATTATATTTGGTTATTAAATCTTTGAAGTCTCTTTTTACCTCCATCTTTCTCTGTCTCTCTCTCTCTGTCTCTCTGTCTCTCTTTCTCTCTGCTTTCCTGGAAGTTTATTTCCGGAAGAAACCAGTTTTATTTTTTAGTTTTTGTTATTTGCTGTCTGCATCTCTGGCATGTTATTTAGCATGCTCATCTGCATTCCGTATTTTCTATAAACTGGTAGAGTTTGTTAGACTTGATCTGATTCAGGATTAATTTTTGGCACGGATACTTCATGGGTAGTATGCCACTTCCAACAGGAGATACTTACTGACCAGTTGTGTTCCTTTGTGATGTTAGCACCCTTTGTTGATTATTGCCTTGATCCATTATTTAATTAAGAGTTTAAAAAGTGGTGACATTTAAGCATCTGACTCTTTTTTTTCTTTTAATGTTTTATTTTTCTTTTTGAGAGAGAGCAAGTGTGAGCAGGAGAGGGGCAGAGAGAGAGGGCGATAGAGGATCCAGAGTGGGCTCTGAACTAATAGCAGAGAGCCCAATGACGGGTTCGAACTCATGAATGGTGAAATCCTGACCTGAGCCCAAGTTGGACGCTTGGCTGACTGAGCCACCCAGGCTCCCCAAGTGTTTGACTCTTGATTTCAGCTCAGGTCAGGATCTCACAGTCAGTTGTGAGATCAAGGTGTGAGATCGAATCCTGCCTGCTTGGAATTCTCTTTCTCCCTTTCCCCATCCTCTGCTGTGTGCTCTCTCTCTCAAAACAAAACAAACCAAAACAACAACAAAAAAACTGGTGACAGTCTGATTCTCTTATCTGTCTTCACCTACCATTTGTAATACTTCTCTAAAGGCCAAATTTGAATTTTAAAGTTGTTTGTTTGTAATTTTCCAGAATGGCTTCCTTTGGATGGAAGAGAAGAATTGGGGAGAAGGTCTCAAAGGTCACTTCACAGCAGTTTGAAGCCGAAGCTGCTGATGAGAAGGATGTAGTTGAGAATGAAGAAGGGAGCTGGCTTCATGCGGTTAAACGCAGGAAAGAAAGTCTTCTCGAGGGCTGTGTTGAGAAAAGTAAGCAGCTGAAGGATGAAGGAGCCAGTTTGGTTGAAAATAAAAGGTATGTTTTTGGAGTTTTCTTACAGAGAACAGTTTACATTTCTGACTGCCAGTAATGAGATGAAGAGTTATGAATTCTATAAATTTATGTTTTAAAAATCTGATCTAGGTGCTAAATTTATCAAATAAATAAGTTTTAAAGACATATTTAGCATTCCCATGGAATCTGAAAGTTTGTAGAAGAGTCTTCAAGATACTTGTAATGTCTGCTTTTGCCATCATTTTTGTTCTGTCTAAATAAGGGTATATGCTAAATGAAATGTAATGCAAATTATTGCTTGATAGGAGATAGTTTAATTTCTGGAATCTTTCTCTTTGTGTTATTATATACCAGATATATTAGATGTTTCTTGAAGGGTTTTGAGGACATGTACTTTTTTGTTTTTTTTAAATAGATGTTCAGTTATCCTTTGCCATTGGCTTTTATATACTTCAGTAAATATGGTTGGTGCACAGGAATTTGACAGTAGTTTCATTTATCCTCAGCCCTATCCTCAGCTAAGCTCTTATACTTTTCTGTTTACTCTTTACCCTTTTCTTTTTTCCTTTTTTCCCTTTCCTCTTTTTCCTATTCTCTTATTCCTTTTCCCCTGCCTCTGCTTAGGTCTTTCAGTGGGACCAAAAATCATTCTTTCACAAATCAGTGGGGAGAGGACCCATTGGTTAGTAGATTGTGTAGAAAAAGCTAGAAGTTTATATATGGGAAAACACAATTCTATATATAGGAAAATAAAATACATAGGAAAACAAAATATATATAAAAAATGTATCTAATACCACATACAAAGATGGACTCTAGAGGGATAGAAAATCTCAATGTGAAATGTAAAACTACACAGTTAACGAAAGAAAATATAGAAGGGTAGCTTTATAACCTAGAGGCAGGAAAGGACTTTTTTTTTTTTTTTTTTGAAGTTTATTTATTTATTTATTTAGTTAGTTAGTTAGTTAGTTAGTTAGAATGAGAGAGAGCATGTGTGCATGCACAGGCAGGGGAGGAACGGAGAGGAGAGACAGAATCCCAAGCAGGTTCCTTGCCACCAGCACAGAACCTGATGCAGGACTTGAACTCACGAACTGTGAGATCATGACTTGAACTGAGATCAAGAGTTGGACGCTTAACCAACTGTGCCACCCAGGTGCCCCACAACATTTTTATTTTTTTAAATTTCAGTTCTATATTAGAGTCGAAAGAAGCTCAACACCCCCCCCCCCATATTTCCTCTTATCTAGACTCAAAATTTCCAATAATTGCTTTATTTAGTTATCTTTCTGTACGTAAATATGCACACACTGACATACATAGTTTTATATTTCCAGTTTTTTTGGTGATCTATTTGAAAATAAGTTGTAAACATAATGACACCTCTCTCCTAATTTAGCATGCTTCTTATAAGATTAAGGATATGCTTGGGGCTCCTGGCTGGCTCCCTTGGTGGAGCATGTTGCTCTTTATCTTGATCTTGGTCATGAGTTCAAGCCCCACATTGGGCATGGAGACTACTTCAGGAAAGAATAAGGAAATTCTTTTATTAAACACAGTAACTGTTAACTCTATGAATGTTAACATTCCTATAAACTAATATGCAGCCCATATTTAGTTTTTTCTAATTTTCACTGAAACGCCTTTTACAATATTTTTTAAAAACCAGGATCCAATCAGAGTTCATACGTTTCATTTGGCGATTATATCTCTTTAGTGTTTATGTAGGTCCTCTACTGTATCCCCCATGATAATGACTTTTTGAAGAGTCTAGACCAATTTTCTATTTGATTGTTCCCTTATGGATGTCATTTAACTTGTTTCTCTTTCTCACATGTTTCTTGTAAACTGAGGTGTGGAGGTTTGATTTAGATTCTGAGTAACCTTTTGGCAAGAATACTTAAGAGTTATGTTTGTGCTTTCTATTGCATCATATTGGGAGATAAATAACAGCAGGTTGTTAGCAATGCGGCTGTTTGAAAGACATCATGCCTGTGTCAGTCAGTTTGCTGTGTTTAATATCTGCTGAAAGTCGTATTTTTATAAAATTTTGAAACATTTATCCTTAGTGAAGGAAATAAATCGTATTAAGAGAATTAATCAGCATGAGGACTGTTGTTTTATTTGCACTATGGATATGATTTTGAGAAGATGTATGGTCAGCAGTAGTATCTGAATAGGTCTTTGTTTAAGACAGAATATTCTTCAGATCATCCAGAGATCTAAAGTCAGGTCTGTGTGCCTTTGGTATCTTCCATGTGATAAAGAAGAATTGGGGAAATTAAAAGAAGTAGTACTGAGCAAAAAGCAATTTTCTTTTCTTTGCTCTTTTTTTCTTCTTTCTTAATTAAATTTTGTCAGGGTGGTTATAAGATTCCTTGTTAATCATTTTTTAAAAAATATTTTTTAACATCTATTCGTTTTTGAGAGTGAGACAGACAGAGCGTGAGCAGGGGAGGGGCAGAGAGAGAGAGGGAGACACAGAATCTGAAGTAGGCTCCAGGCTCCTAGCTGCCAGCACAGAGTCCGCTGTGGGGCTCGAACTCACGTACTGCGAGATCGTGACCTGAGCCGAAGTCGGACGCTTAACCGACTGAGCCACCCAGGCACCCCCTTGTTAATCCTTTTTGTCATGAATGAGTCAGAGTTGAGGAAGCAGCATTTTAGTGTCTAGGTCTGTTTTTATTTTAGATTCTTGGAGTAGTCTTTTATTACTATATTTTAATAGAAGATATCAAAAGGTGCCTAAACTATAGTATGTTAGCACCTCAAATTGGAAATGAGATAGAAAATAAATAACAGTCAAGGACAATTAACAGCTTAACAGTCTAGTTTTACTTTGTGAATTCTCATTTGTGGTATTTTAGCCATAAAAACTTTTTCTTTTGTAGAACTTTGCAAGATTGACCATTCTGTCTTAGTCAGAAGAAACCAACTATAAATTTTCCACATTTATGAAATCATTTGCAGAACATCCATAAAACATCTTTAGAAATTCCTGTAAATGCCTGTTAAAAGTTCATTAACTTTGTTTTTGCCTTTTTCTCTAGACCACACTAGTGCAGAAGGGAAAAGCTATTCAGTTATTGCCATGGGAGTCCCTGTGAATTTCCTGTGGTAGAGGAGAGCTATCCACTGTGTAGATAAACAAAATAACTCTTGTTTTCTGCCTGCATGTCAAAACATTGAGTCATTTCACCAAAATCAGCTGGGTTGGATGCTTTATTTTGAATGGAGAACACGGTGAGATGATTAAGTTTTTTGCTGGTTAGCATTTGTTTTGGAGTATACATACACAGCTTAGGAGAGAACTAAACAGAATAAAAAGAATCTAGTGGAATTGAATGGTTTGGCTACTCTATGCCAAAACTAAATAAAAATAATACTTTAAAAATATCTGAGATAAAAAGCATACATAAGATAATGTTAACTTCATTTAAATAATATGAGGAATAAAAAAAAAATGAGGGACAGTGAAGCTAAATTAAACAACAATAACCACAACCCCCCCAGTCCCTGTCTTTGAATCAACTTAATCTTTAAGCATTCTCATTTTTACTACATTTTAGTCACACCAGCCTTCCTTGGGTTTTTGAACACAGTTCTGATACAGCTTTGTCTCCTGACACCTCTGTCTGAAAAGTTCTTGTCTTCTGTTTTCTGATGTCTGTCTTCTTGTCCTTCTGATCTCTGCGCACATGTTTTCGTCTCTGTGAGCCCCTCTCTGGGCATCCAGTTGGAAGTAGTACCCCCAGGTCCCCTTTGTCTTTAATCACATGAACCTTTTTTGTTAGCATTTCTCCCTTTTTGAAGTTACCTTATACACTTATTTAGCTATTTGCTCATATGTTATCTGTTTCTCTTCTGTAGGAATGTGAGCTCCAGGACAGTAGGGACTTTGTGTGACTTTTCTACAATATCTTCAGCACTTAGAACAATTTGTGGCACCTACTAGACCCCCAGTCAATATATGTTAAATATTTATAAAACTACATTTTATTTGCTATATTGTGGCCAAATAGGTGTTTTGTGGCTTAACTACCATTTGTTCAATTGTATCTATAGGAATGTACATTTGTAAAAAATATTTATTTATTTTGAGAGAGGGAGCATGTGCATGAGCAGGGAGAGGGGCAGAGAGAGGAGGGAGAGAGAATCCAATCCCTGTCAGCGCAGAGCCCGATGCAGGGCTCAATTTCACGAACTTTGAGATCATGCTCCGAACTGAAATCAAGTTAGATGCTTAAGGACTAAGCCACCCAAGCTATAGGAACGTACATTTTTAAACTCCAAATTAGAAGACAGTATTTTATTTTTTATTTCATATCCCAGCCACAAAGGGCCTTTGGGATTAGAAGTTTCCTACCCTCCTCTTGCATAAGAATATGGCACTTGAGGATCATTGCTCTTTTCTGAGTCTCATTTCTTTCCTCATAACCCACACTTCTCCCTATTATATCATCCTCTGGGAAACCAGATGGATCCTAGTGTCTTGCTGAATTCAGGAGCTGGAGACGGGGTTTTAGAGAGGCTGAGGTAGCTAGAAGTTGTGGAGCAGAGTACCAGAGAAGAGGGAGCTCCTCAGAGGAAGTGCTCTAGAAATCTGTACGAGGTCCCCTGTAATTGTTGAACGTTAAGCCATTCAGCTATGGGGGAAATTCCACAAGTCCAGCAAACTGACTGGGGAGTTGCAAGCTGAATCATTCCAGAGTTCATACAGAGCAGAGAGACATTCACGCTTCATCCACAGAGTGGAGAGTCTTTGGTGGTCACCGGTGACATTCACTAAAGTCCCCAAAGGAGATATGCCATACTAGAACAACTATACTATCCCTGGAGGGAGGGGTATGATAGACCTTCCCTAGCAGAGCTCAAAAACAGGTTTTGAAAGGTTTCAACTCATATAGAAGTTATTTAAATGCCTGCCAGAGTAGTCAAAAATTTCCAGTCAGCTGCATAACATTTACAAATAGCTAGCATTTGATGAAAAATTACTAGACATGCTGAGGAGGAGAAAATTGACTTGTAAACAGGAGAAAAACCAATTGACAGAAACAGATTCAGGAATAAGATAGATGATGGAAATAGCAGATGAAGACTTTACAGTGGTGATATAACTGTTCAAATACTTAAAAGGAAACATGAACCTCATCAGGAGTGAAATGAAAGATAAACAAATGGCACATCTAGAGGTGAAAGATACAGTATCCAAAATAAAAATACACTTAATGGTATTAACAGCTATGCTAGTTGAGTCCTTTGACAAGCAGATGCCAAGAGCAGATTAAGTATGCAAAGATTTATTAGCGGAAACATCTGAGTGAAAGAAAATGGGAAGGGAGCTGGGTTATTTGGGAGAGCCATCAGACCACGGTGTCTGACCCAGAGTGAAAGAGAAAAAGAAGGATATTTGAGTGGAAGCATCTTAGGCAAGACCTTGGGTACTCTTGGAAGTCCAGGTCATCTATAAGGGAAGTCCCATGGCCTCCAGCGAATGGGCCCATCTTACTGTCACCTGCTATTCTCAGTCAGTGCGGGGAACAGCCCATGGGAAACATCCTTGCTGCAGATGGGGCTGTGGATTTCAAAGGTAGCAGCGGAGGTGAAGGTCTAGTTAAGGTAATAGGATGACATTTTTAAGGTTCTGAAAGAAAGTAAAATTATCGGCTTAGAATTATATATGTCACAAAAAATATCTTTCAAAAATAAAGGCAAATGCGCCTGGGCAGCTCAGTCAGTTAAGCATCCAGCTCGTGATTTCAGCTCAGGTCATGATCTCACGGCTTATGAGATTGAACTCCACGTAGGGCTCTGCACTGACAGCATGGAGCCTGACAGCAGGGATTCTCTCTCCCTCTCTCTTGGCCCCTCCCTTGCACTCTCTCCCTCTTTCTCAAAATAAATAAACTTAAAAAAATTAAAATAAGGCAAAGTAACTTTATCAGACAAACAAAAGCTGAAGTAACTCTTGCCAGTAAGCCTACGCTTCAAAAAATATTAAAAGAAACTCTTCAGGGGGAAGAAAATGGTATGAAATGAAATCTGTATCTAAACAGAACAATAAGGGGGCATCTGGGTGGCTCAGTTGGTTAAGCGTCCAACTTCGGCTCAGGTCATGATCTTGAGGTTTGTGAGTTCGAGCCCTGCGTCAGGCTCTGTGCTGACAGCTTGCTCAGAGCTGGAGCCTGCTCCAGATTCTGTCTCCCTTTCTCTCTGCCCCTCTCCCGCTCACATTCTGTCTCTGTCTCTCTCAAAAATAAATAAACATTAAAAAAATTTTTTTAAACAGAAGAATAATGGGTGCTAGATATGATAAATAAACATAGGTAAGTATGAAGACTTTTTAAGTTTTAGAATTCTTTTAAAGGATAATTGATTTTAAAAAACTAGCAACATGTTCCTCAAAAAACTAAAAATAGAACTACCCTACGACCCAGTGATTGCACTACTAGGCGTTTATCTAAGGGATACAGCTGTGCTCTTTTGAAGGGACACATGCACCCCCATGTTTATAGCAGCACTATCAACAATAGCCAAAGTATGGAAAGATCCCAAATGTCCATCGATGGATGAATGGATAAAGAAGATGTAGTATATATATACACAATGGAGTATTACTCGGCAATCAAAAAAGAATGAAATCTTGCCATTTGCAACTACGTGGATGGAACTGGAGGGTATTATGCTGAGCGAAATTAGTCAGAAAAAGACAAATATCAAATGACTTCACTCATATGAGGACTTTAAGAGACAAAACAGATGAACATAAGGGAAGGGAAACAAAAATAATATAAAAACAGGGAGGGGGACAAAACAGAAGAGACTCATAAATATGGATGACAAACTGAGGGTCACGGGAGGGGTAGTGGGAGGGGGGATGGGCTAAATGGGTAAGGGGCACTAAGGAATCTACTCCTGAAATCAGTGTTGCCCTATATGCTAACTAATTTGTATGTAAATTTAAAAAAATAAAATTTTAAAAATAAATTAAAAAAATAAACTGGCAACATATTAGAGATTTATTACGTGCAGAAGTAAATACATGACAACAGTAGTAATTGAGCAGGCAAAGGAAAAAGGAATTATATTGTTATTAGGCTCTTATAGTATATGTGAAGTAGTATAGTGTTATTTGAACCTAAACTCTAGAGCAACCACCAAAAATAATAGGAAGAAGGTCATAAGCCAAGGGTGGAGATAAAATGAAACATTGGAAAGCGAAATTTTTAAAAAGTACCATTTACAGTACCATGCCCAAACAAAATTATTAGAAAAAAATTCAACAAAATATGTATAAGAACTGTACATGGTAAACTATGGAACATTGGTAAGAAAAATTTAAGGAACTAAATTGAGATAAATATATACATGTATATCTATACATATGTGTATTGTATATGTATATTTATTCACATACACACATATGTATATATTTATACACACATGCATCTATTTACACACACATATAGATGTACATATTTATGCACACATATATACACATATATGTATATATTTATACATACACATACATATATATATATATATATATATATATATATATATATATATATATATACACACACACCCAGTTCATGAATCAGAAGATGACGTTCTGTTAAGATGTTAGTTCTCCCCGGGGCGCCTGGATGGCTCTGTCGGTTGAGCATCCGACTTCGGCTCAGGTCATGATCTCACGGCTTGTGAGTTTGAGCCCCGTGTTGGGCTCTGTGATGACTGACAGCTCAGAGCCTGGAGCCTGCTTTGGATTCTGTGTCTCCCTCTCTCTCTGCCCCTAACCCACTCTCATTGTCTCTGTCTCTCTCAAAAATAAATAAACATTAAAAAAAAAAAAAAAAAAGATGTTAGTTCTCCCCAAATTGAGCTGTAAACTCAATGCAGTTCCCATCAAAACCCTAGCAATCTTGATTTTGTAGTATTTGACAAGCTTATGCTAAAATTTATGTGGAAATGTGAAGAATCTAGAACTGTCATCACCACATTCTTGAATGCTGTACCTTTATAGTTTTAGTGTAAGAATGAACATCTGCAGATCCTAAAGAATATAAAATACAGAAATGACTCGCATTTATGCAGTGAATTGATCAAAGTTAAAGCTTCTGGTTATCAAAAGGCATAATTAAGGAAATGGAAAGTCAGGCCACAGACTGCAAGAAAATATTTATAATACATATATCTGACATAAGACGTTTTCCTAGGCTATATAAGGCACTCTCACAACTCACTGGTAAGACACTATCCAATTAAAGAGTGGATACAAAATTTGACCTGAAGCTCTACAAAAGAAGATAGATGAATAGCCAGTAAGCACATGAAAAACTTCTCAGCATGATTAATCACCAGAAAACTTCACATTCAAATCACAGCATACTAGTACATAACCACTGGAATGGTAAAATTGAAAAGACTGGCAATATCAAGCAAGGATGTGGAGCAACTCAAAGTTTCATATATTGCGTATGAAAATGTGAAATAGTTTTACTACTTTGGAAAACAGTCTGGCTGTTTTGTGAAGTTAAACATACACCTTACCGTACAATCCAGCAGTCTACTCCTTCCTAGATATTTATTCAGGAGAAAGGAAAACATATATTCACTCAAAGGCTTATCTAACAATGTTCCTAGTAGTTTTATTCCTAGTGGCCATGAAATGCAAACGGTCAAAATGTCCATCAACAGGTAAATGGATAAACAACTTTTAGTGTATCCATCCAGTAGTATCCTATGGAATAATGAAAAGGAATGATTGATGCATCCAAAATTACTATGCTCGGAGAAGGAAATCGGAAAGAGTGCACACTATCTAATTTCATCTGTGTACATCTCTTTAAAGACACATCTAATCTATAGTGACAATCCTATTGACTGATGAAAAGGAACGATTAATGCATCCAAAAATCAGTATGTTCAGAGAAAGAAGTCAGGAAGAGGGCATACTCTCTGATTCCATCTATGTACATTTCTAAAGACAAATATAATCTATAGTGACAGAATATCAGTTGTTGTCTGGAACCAGAAATTGGGGTGGGTTGACTGTGAAAGGGCATAGGGAACTTTTGCGTTGTTATGATGGTTGTGGTATTTACATAAGTATACACATTAGTAAAAACTCCTCGAAGAGCTATGCTTAGAATGGGTACATGTTTTGTCATCTAAATTATACTCCAGTAAATTTGATTAAAAAAATCAGCCTTGAGTGCTTGATAAATGTAAAATAATTCTTTATTTGTTTCATTTATCTCTATGTTCAGGATATATTTTTGTTCTGTATTTGCTGTTATTTTGCAAGTTAATTGATACAATGATTTCAATTTCAGTAAGACCCTGACTCGATATTGTGTATTTGGGGGTCTCGATCATTTTATCACCCTATTGGCCTTCTTAATTACCTCCTGTGCTCTGGAAGCAGTGGCAGAAGTCCCCAGTCTTAATCTGGAAGCGGGGAGGGGAATACACAATTCACAGTTGTGTGTATTCCCAGTTGTTGGGTTGGAATCTCACCTCCTCAAGTTACCATCTTAAAGGTTGTAAAAAATCCAGTTGCCGTTTTTAGGTTGGATTTTTTGTAAAATGATGACATGGATTAAGTACATCAAAATGTGGAAGAGCTTTAACTTAGCATGAGTACTAATCATTAGAGTGGTGGAGAAGTAGGGGTGCCTCTAGAGGAAGGGAGGAAGGTTGATGAACAAGAGGAAGCTATTTCTACTTCCTAGGATACAAACTTTTGCTTCCTTGTGATTCCCTTTCTCTCGTCTGTCCTTCCTTCCTTCGTCTTTTTTACGCTTGATATTTTCTCGTTTATTTAGCACTTAAAGGGTTGTTGAACACGTGAACTGTAGCACAATCCAAGTATGTTCATGTCACCCTTCCTTCAAAGGCAGCACAGTTCTTTAGCATTACAGAACCTCCTGCTGTCAGTTTACTTCATTAGTAACTAACTGTAACTACTCTTGGAAGACTTCAGTTTGCAATAGAATGGGTTTTAAGATCTGAAGTTCTACCTTACAGTGTTTATGATTCTTTGTAACCAAAATCTGGTGTATTCTTCTATCTAACCAGTAAGTAATTTTGACGCTTAACAGAGACAGTATTGTGAGTATAGTGGTTAAGAGTGTGGAGTTTGAAGTCATTTTACCTCCCTTCAGATCCTAGCTTTATCATTTCTATCTATATAACCTTTGGCAGATTATTAACTTTTTAAGTATTAATTTCCTCATATGTAAAATGGTGAGCCTTCTCTCATAGACTATTTGGGGGATTAAAAGGCAAGTTAATGTAAAGGAGATTAACATGGCACCTAGCATCTAGGAAACATTCAATAAATGTACTTCAGATATTATATTTTAGGATTTTGTATGTGATTGGCACATTTCATGTAATATTAAGACTTTTTATGAGTTATTTTGTTCAGATGTCATTTTCTAGAATTGTTACTAACTGGGATATGCACCTTTTCAAGAGTCGCAGGGTGAGTCCCAACTTTGAAATGTTGGCTTTTAAGGTTTCAGCCACTAGATGGTGATATTTGATTATGTAGCTAAGTTCGATTTTTCTCTGTGGGAATTAGTGTGTATGTGTGTGAAGCAGAGATATCATTAGAATTTACCATGAATTTTGTCTCTTGTCTAGAAAAGTATACCTACCAAAATGAACATGAGGGCGATCTGGCCTTGTGATAAGCATTTTACTGGCGTCCGCATGAATCTAATGACTGATCTTCATTTTAATGTCATCTGTTCC
Source organism: Neofelis nebulosa (assembly GCF_028018385.1). Lineage (NCBI taxonomy): Eukaryota > Metazoa > Chordata > Mammalia > Carnivora > Felidae > Neofelis > Neofelis nebulosa. Next base: position 33,200,697 of record NC_080782.1, on the reverse strand, counting down.
TCTCTTTGGTTTCTTCTCACTGGTATACAAACACACCCAAAAGCTTTCCTTGACTCCTACCATTTCTTTGCTCCCCTTTCACCATAAACTCCATTCTTTTTTTTATGTTTATTTTTGACAGAGACAGAGACAGAATGAGAGTGAGTTAGGGGCAGAGAGAGAGGGAGACACAGAATCGGAAGCAGGCTCCAGTCTCCGAGCTGTCAGCACGGAGCCCAATGTGGGGCTCGAACTCACGAGCTGTGAGATCATGACCTGAGCTGAAGTCGGTTGCTCAACCCACTGAGCCACAAACTCCGTTTCTTGATGAATCATCCTCTGGGTCCATTCCAGTCAGGTTTCTGTTCCCACTGGTCCCCTGAAGCCACTCTTGTAAAGGTTATATGACCTTCGTGTTGTCAAATCCAGTCATCATGTCTCTGTTCTCATTTATTACTGTGCCTCTCGTCGTTCAGCATAGTTGACCACTGTCTTCCTAAATACACTGCTCTCTCATCTACAGAACACCACACTGATGGTTTTTCTTTTGTTTCACTGCCCACTTCTTAATCTTCTTTGCTTCCTGTTTTCTTGTCTTCATTTTCTAAATATTGATGGACCACAGTATTTAGAAAGTACTTCTCTTTTCTATGTCCATTTTTTCCCTTCTTAAACTTATATAGTCTCCTGCTTTCAGTGTGCCGTCTCTATACTGATGACTGCCAAATATGTCTGCAGTGCTATCTTCCCACCTGAATTCCAGACTCTTAAGTCTCCAGTGCTTACTTTATACCCACTTGGATATCTAATTAGTATCTGAAACTTAACATGTCCTAAGCAGAGGTCTTGATTCCCTGACCCCCCCGCTACACACACACACACACACACACACACACACACACACACACACACACAAATATCTGGTCTTTTTTAGTCTTCCCCATGTCAGTAAAAGGCATCACTGTTTACCCAGTTACTTATGCCCAAAAGCCAGGGGTCAACTCTGCTGTGCATGTGCCATTACAGAGCTAATCAACCCCAGTCACCTCCAGCTCCCTGCCCTTCATGCTGTTCTTATGGCCATAAAGCCTGGGCGGCGGCTGCTGTTGTTACAGACCAACAGCCCCCGTTCGTGGTGCTAACTGACAATCAAAGACCATCCATCACACCTTGACACTGGCCAGCTTGGACCCGTAGATGCTCAGATGGGACCGGGTTACGACTCTTTGGGGTAGAATTTGACGGATGGGAAACAGGGTATGGGAGGGAGCCTGCAGATAAATTCTTTTCCCTTCTTCCCCTCACTGGACAGTTTCCAAGGCACACAGGTTTTATACAAGCTTCTGAAGAAGTTCTACAAGATTAGCAGTCATCTGTTTGTTTTTTAAGCTGTTGCCAGCCTAGCAGATGCCTTGTATTTATTCTCCCTCCTTCCGGCCTCACTTCTTTTTCCCCTCACTCTTGCTTCCCTGGGATCCTACCCCCACAAAGTAGAAGCTTAGGCCCCCGGGCTCTATTTCCCTGGGAACTCAAGCTGAGACATCATCCTGGATTTCCTTTCTTTTTTTTTACTCTTCATATCCAGTCCAAGTTAGAGTGACTTTATTTTTTAAACATATTTTAAATCTTTTTTATCCTCTCCTCTGTTTTCGTGGCTGTCCTCCTAATCTAATCCCCTGTCATCTCTTACCTGCATCATTCAAGTAGTCTCCTAACTGCTCTCCCTGTGCTCCTTCTTACACCCCTACAGACCACTCTCTCTGGGCCTCACTGATTTTTTCAAGATGTAAAGCAAGTCTGTATGTTTGTTGCACAAAAACTCTGCAGATTCCTCATCACACGTACAGTTAGAGCCGGGGCTTTGGGTCTACACCTCCCATTCCCCTTCCTCCTCCTCCATAGCCATCCCGGTTTCCTTTCATTTCCTCAAAACTTGGGGGTGTTTGGCCCTCTCTTGGCTTGGGCTCTTCCTTTGTCTGGAGTGAACTTTCTCCAGATCTTCAATTAGCTGACCACTTTTGGTTAGTCAGATCGCAGCTCAGATGCCTTCCTAGAGAGACTTTTTCTGACCACATGTTCAGAGTAGCCATCCAGTGACCTCCCTTTCACATCCCCCCCCCCCCCGCTTGTTTTTTTTTTATTTTTTTTTATCACACTTACCATATTTTAACTTAGGCTTGTTGTTTTTCCCTGCCTTCTTCCTGCCTGTGAACATTCTAGAATGTAAGATCTAGAAAAATGGTAGGGTCATTTTATATCTTGTTGAGTGCTACAGCCTCAGTACCCAGAATACTACCTGGGCCAGAGTAGATGTTTAATAAATGTTTATTAAATGAATAAGCTGATGACTATAGAGCTCATTAAACCTGAAGCTGTCATAAATTGGAAATCTAATTGGGAGCAAAGTAGCTAAACACTTTGACATTTCTGTCTGATAAATGAGTGTGCTAACTTATTTGGCTTGCTCACCAGCTGTTCCTTACCTCAGCATAGGGTATTGTCTCACCCTGCCCCTACGCAGGCCCTGCAGCCATTCTAGTTGCTTCCTGCCTTGGCTGGTTCCCCAGCACACTGTCAAGGTTGTCTTTAAACTGGCCAAGTCAGACTCTGGTCATTTATTAACCATAGTGACTTTAAACCAAGTTTTTATCTCTTAATGCTTCCTATCCGACAGCCGCAGCTGGGCTGTGTCTGTTCGGTGCGTTCCAAACTGAAGTTGAATTAAGAGATATGCTGTAGGAGCCAGGAGAGACCATCGATGTTATTACGTGCCAGGCTTCCTGCGATCCCCAAATGGAGGACCTGGGCAGTGCCACCCTTTATTTGTAGGCCAGGGGAAGTCTGTCAAAGAGAGAAATGAAAAATGAGGGTGGAGAGGGAATTCAGTAAGCTTATGATAGTGAAGTAAGTGCCCACCGGTTGCTGCTTCTCTCTAGCCAGTGGAAAACAGCTCACGTGTTCCTTTAAACTTTTGCATGTTTTGTGGGCAGAAAGCACTTTTCACTTAGCTGTGCCTCTGCTGCCGCCAATGCCAATGGCTTCAAAATAAAAGCAGCACAGTTTGGGGGGGTGCAGTGGACATTTTCCCCCCTCAAATCTGTGTGCCTGTTTTTGCACATGTATATGTTTATGTGTGTGTCTGTGTCAACATGCTGCCTAATGAAAAGAGGAAACAGAACTAGTGATGGTCAATGTCATCTCGAACTTCTTAGTTTACTTTGTACTTTGTGATAATGTAAGCAGCTTTGGGGTTGGAGGGCGGGGGTGGGGTAAGCCACCCTGTTTCTCAGCAGTAGTGCTGTTGGCATTTTGGGCACGACAGGCATTTGGTGTTTGTCGGTCAGGGTGGCCCTCTGCCTTGCCAGATGTTAACATCCCTGAACCCTTGTCACTAGGCCTCCAGTGACAACCAAAATGCCTCCATAAATTGATATAAATGCCTACCTTGGGGTGATAAATGTTCCTGGTTGAGTTAGGCAGAAAATAGGACTGAAAGTAAAAAGGATATTTGATAAATGTGACAGAAACAGTGGTTGGACCAAGTAGTGCAAGGGTTGGCAAACCACGGCCTGTTTTTATAAAGTTTTATTGGATGCAGACATGCACATTTGTGTAAGATGATGATGTGTATGATGACGTTCTGTGGCTGATTTTTGTGCTACAGCAGAATTGAGCAGCTGTGAAGGAGACTGTATGGTCCACAAAACCTAAAATACTCATGGACCTTTGCTGTGCTGACCTTGGTCTCTGGACCAGCTGCTTCCTCAAAAGCCACAAAGACTCCTGAAACCTCACACATCCCGGGGCTTTAAAGTCCTCTACCTAGAATTAAAAACAAAAACCTAATGTTTATTTATTTTTGAGAGAGAGAGAGAGAGAGAGAGAGAGAGAAGGAGAGACAGACAGACAGCGTGAGCAGAGGAGGGGCAGAGAGAGGGTAACAGAATATGAAACAGGCTCTGGGCTCTGATCTGTCAACACAGAGCCTGATGTGGGGCTTGAGCTCATGAACTGCAAGATCATGACTTGAGCCAAAGTTGGACACTTAATCGACTGAGCCACCCAGGTGCCCCTCTACCTAGAATTTTAATCTCTTGGTTCTTTCTACCCATATTCCCATTTCCCTTGTCTTGGGATTTCTTGTGATTTCTGTATCTGGAGTGGTAAGATGGAACAAAGTAAGAATTAAACTATTTTCTGCTTTTGTTGTAAGGTAAAATTTGTTTGTATTTCTTTCCATTTTTTTTCTGAGGTATTTTCATCATACTAGCTCTTGTCTCCTCTTTTCATGTCTTTCATGCTTTTCTTTGCTGTCTTTTAAGACTTCTTTTGGAGAAGGTAAGACAAATGAGGTAGATAGAATCTGGAATATTAGCACCTTCTGTGTGCCTGGCCATGTTCTGGGTGTTGTAGATACAAGTGAATCTACCTTTTGGTCCCTGAACTCATTAGTGAAGAGAAGATAAAAATGCATGGAAGAATTAGAGAAAAATTCAATGGAAGACAACAATGGGGTAGTTGGAAAAGTATTAGTCTTGTAATTGAACTAGCTTCAGATCATGGCTTTTACAGGGTTAATACCATTTGTCCTGTAGCTGCTCTCTACCTTTGTTTCCTCATCAGTAAAATGAGAACAAGCAATGCCAATCTTATGAGCACGAAGTGAATGAACTTTTCGTGAGAATAGTTGTTTAAGTGATTGTACAGAAAGTACTTTGTAAAACAAATACTATGGGAATAAAAGTGTTACTCTGTGGTCATGTAAGTGGTACTCATGGTCCTCATGATAAACAGAATTTTAATTTGGTCTTGGAGAGAGAGAGCCTTTGAATAAGTGAAGAGGAGGAGGAATGAAATCCTAGATGTGCTTATGTTTGTGTACTGCTCAGCCCACATGAACAGGAACATGATACGTGGGTAGGGAATGGGCAAATGTGCAGCCAGCAGGGAGCAAAGGTGGGGATGGGGTGTCATAGAAAACAGATTGGACTGATAAGCTAATACTGGAAAAAATATACTCACTAGTATCAAGTCCTGCAGAATTTGCTACTACTACATTTCTTAGAATATTACGAGTAGGAGGATTATTATGAAGGAGTAAGTCAATTTTTCAGAGACAGAAGAACATAGCAAATTTCCAAAGTTTTTCATGTTGTGTCTGTAATAACATTTGGAAATATTTAGAGATTAAGCTTGAAATCACCCATAAAGAAGTACACTTTCTCTTTAGGTGACATAGTTATAAATAGTCAAAATGGGTATTAAGTATTGTTGAGTGTCATGTACCTTTTTCCCTCCATTATCAGTTACATATGAAGTTTCTCTAATGCTTCTCTGAGGTATTTTCTACATGGTCATGTGGACTTCATACTTTTTAATAAGTTGCTGGATTTAATTTATTCTTTATTTAGGATTTTTATCTTATGGACTAGAAAGTCTGGAGTGATGATTAGGATTCTCTTTTTTCAGATAGTGTATCTTTTTGAGGACAAAAGCATTCTTTATTTTTATTGCTAGGTTATCCAAATATACTGAAATACATTAGGAGGCTTAAGACTACGTCTTTAGCTGTGTTATTTAAAACTTTGGCTTAGGCAGTGGCAACTGTTTTCTGGTTCAGGCCATATTGTCCTCCTTTACCTCACAAAGACTGTAGACCACTTGTGTCTGCCTTATTCCTTTAGAAATTATTGATATATGTTAGGTCCTATTGTGTTAGCTGCATTTACCTTGGTCTGCATAGAGCTTTTATTTAAAAAAAAAATTTTTTTTAATGTTTATTTATGTTTGAGACAGAGGAAGACAGAGCATGAGTGGGGGAGGGGCAGAGAGAGAAGGAGACACAGAATCTGAAACAGCCTCCAGGCTCTGAGCTGTCAGCACAGAGCCTGATGCGGGGCTCGAACCCACGAACCGTGAGATCGTGACCTGAGCCGAAGTCGGATGCTTAACCGACTGAGCCACCCAAGTGCCCCTGCATAGAGCTTTTAAACAAACACAGAAGTAAATGTAAACAGGGAGTCACAGTGAGCCTGTCTGAGGAAGCAGGAAGGCAGGGTGATTTGGTTTAGCTAGGGGAAGGGAGTCCTATTTATTGTTTTGCCTTTTGCAGACTTCATGATTTTATCATATATTTATCATTAAAATAAGGCACTTATTATAGTCCTGCCCACTTACTTACATGTTTTAATTTGATCCAAATTCTTCTATGATACTGGAATTAATTTCTAGTGAAATTTATTTGTTTATTTATTTACTTTTTTGAGAGAGAGAGAGAGAGAGAGCACAAGAGGGGGAGGGACAGAGACACACACACACACACACACACACACACACACACACACACAGAATCCGAAGCAGGCTCCAGGTTCTGAGCTGTCAGCGCAGAGCCTGATGTGGGGCTTGAACTCTCAAACTGTGAGATCATGACCTGAGCTGAAGTCAGATCTTTAACTGACGGAGCCACCCAAGTGCCCCTCTAGTGAATATTACTTATGACATTTGTGTGTATGCTCAATGAGTGAATAATCTGGGGGTAAATAATTTTATTTTTAAAATTTATTTAATTGTTTTGAGAGAGAGAGAGAGAGAGAGAGAGAGAGAGAGAGAGAGGGAGAGGGAGGGGCAGAGTGAGAGGAAGAGAGAGAGAATCGCAAGCAGGCTCCACACCAACAGTGCAGAGCCTGACCTGGGGCTCCCATCTCACGAACTGCAAGATCCTGACTTGAGCCAAATTTGAGAGCCAGATGTTTAATGGACTGAGCCACCCAGGCACCCCTAGGTGATAAAATAATTTTAAATGATCTCTATATCTGAAGTAGAAATTGGGAGGTTAAAATTGTGACTTTTTACTTGTTTCAGAAAACTCATTGTCTAGTATGGCAACGAGTAGACCAGGGCAATTGCTTTCAATACAGGAACAACTAGGGAACATCCTGTACCACGTAGAAGTTGGCATCATTGTTTTAATTTGCTTTGGAAAATGACCTTTATTCAGTGTGCATACATCTTTATGTAATTTCAGAGCTCCTTCCTACTGTTTCCAGAGGCAGTTGATCTGCTCTGAATTGTTTGTTCTTGTCTATAATAAAAAATTAAAAACTTTTAAGATGTGTTTGTTCTTTTGTGTAAGTAAATAGTTTAAATTATTACTGAAAGTGGGCTTTATGATTCAGCCTAATCCTGAGTCCACGTAATTTTAATAAGTGATAGTGACTAAAACTCGGAGCAGTTTGGAATTTAAAGTATATTTATATCTTTCCCTTGCCTAATAAAACCACCCAGGAACTCTACTCTAAGCATTATCTCAGCACTTCTTTCCAATCCAGCCCTCCTTTCACTAAATATGTATGTCTTGAGAAGATATGCAATAATTATGTTTTTTCTCTTTTATTGCCTCTTGCAGATCCTTTTTTCTTTCTTTCTGAGCTATGGAAATTAGGTTCCTTATTAGAATGTTCGTTGTATTAGCTACACATTATTTTGTCCTTGCTTTCTTCAGAATGCTACTCCAAATTCTAGACAGAAAAACCTCAAAATAACTTGAGGAATTTTTTTTGTTTAATTCAGAAAATTTATCATTGTCTAAAAGTTGGAACCTGATTTACCTACATTGGAAATCACACAACTTTCACTCAAATTAAACCTGTCTAAAACTACTTTCTATATCATTATAACGTCTATATGAAAATGTTTATAAAATCAAGGAAGCAAACTAAACTTTTAATTTCAAATATATCCTGAACAAAAGAAAACCACTTCCAATATGAAAATATAAATTCAGCCAGAGAAGTTATTTCTATCATTTTGGGGTACAATTATTATTTTTTAAATGTTTATTTATTTTTGAGGGGGAGATGAGTGGGGGAGGGCCAGAGAGAATGTATCCAAAGTGGGTCTGTTCTGCCCCCCCCCCCACCCCCCATGGGAGCCTTGAACTCACAAACCATGAGATCATGACCTGAGCCAAAGTCATGCTTAACTGGACTGACTCACCCAGGTGCCCATGGGGCACAATTACTGTAAATATTATTAGAAACACAATATAAAATAAGGTGAAAAGTTTAAAGTTCTTGATGACATAGGTTTTAAGGAGGAAATAAAATTATTTAATGATAATATATAATAATGAGGAATCTTAATATTCACTAGGGATTTGATAAAAATGTAGCTGTATGGAAATAGCTTTTAAATTTATTTTGATGTTTCCACATAAGGATGTAAAATTGATAGAAATCAATTAGAAATCTGTCATGATATTAGTGAAAGTGATACTCCTTTGTAGCTATATTTTATTTGACATAGAAAAAATGCTATAACATTTCTTCTTAAATACAGTGAAACCTCATTCATGGCTTCTTCATTTATGAGTTTACCCACTCACAAATATATTGGTAACCCCCAAATCAGTGCTCACGGTGCTTTCACAGTTGTTAGTGGACATCGGCAGAGCTGAGAGAATCTGAGTGCCTCCTGTGTGTATTCCCAGCTGAGTCCAACACGGCAGGTGCTCTGCCTTCTTGTTTCAGCTCTCACACTGTATAAACAAGTGTCCCTTTTTGGGGCCTGTCTAGTGTTATATTTTCCACATTTTTGTGCCCTTTGTTGGTGATTTTGCTGTTTAAAACGCCTCCGAAGTATAGTTCAGAAGTGCTGTCTAGTGTTCCTAAAGACAAGAAGGCTGTGATGTGCCTTACAGAGAAATTACATGTGTTCATTCAGTAAGCTTTGTCCAGTAAGCTTCGTCCAGGCATGAGTTACAGTGCTGTGGGCTGTGAGATCAATGTTAATGAATCAGCAATATTTATTAAATAAGATGTCTTTAAACAGGAGCACATAAAACAAGGCTGTATATTAATCAGTTGATACAAATATGACCAGAGGCTTGCAGAAACTTAACCCTGTATTCCCCTATGAGCCGTGATTCAGTATTCACTAATTCAGTCTTTACAGCAGCTTTATAGAACATAACTACAGGAATGAGAATCAACTATATCTGGAAGACAGCTAATGAGTTACATTACATTTTAATATATGCAGCTTTTCTTTTTATCAAAAATCTAATCGAATTAAATTTTAAATTAAAATTTAAAGCTGTGTAAAGCTGGAAGTCTTTCTAAAAATTTTTTTAAAAAGTCTTTCTGATTTGGCAAATATAAAATTATATTCAACATCATTTGACATTTGTTGTTTTATATTCTACTCTCCTCACCCAAATTAGTCTGGCATATTAATTTCATATATATATTTTACTCACTGAATATGTATTCGGTGATTTTTGTTAAGCATGGATGCCAGAAAGAAAATATTAAATAAACATCTTTTGTGGGTGATACACAGAAACTGTTTCGATATGTAGTAAAGAGGACTATTTAGAGAGTTCTTTGGATGATCTAAAAGAAGGGCATTTAACTAAATGGGGAAATAGAAGCATTAAAGAGTATTTGAGATGATTTTTGGGAGGAGAGGGCATCAGGGCAGAGTCAGGAAAGACACATTGGAATTAGCTGAAGAACAGGCCGAACAGTGTTCCAGCCGAAAGGAGGCCAACGAAAGTCATTACTTGGGGCGCCTGGGTGGCTCAGTCAGTTAAGCGTCCGACTGACTTGGGCTCAGGTCATGATCTCACAGCTTGTGAGTTTGGGCCTGCTTTGGATTCTGTGTCTCCCTCTCTCTGTCCTTCCCTTGCTCTTACTCTGTCTCATAGATAAATAAACATTGAAAAAATTTTTAAAAATCATTACTTGAATTTTTGATCATCCCAGCAAGGAAGGCTGAGGACTTACACTAAATAGGAGCAGTGACAGTGAGTTAAAGGATGAATTAGAGAATTGACGACTCATGTAACCTAGGGCAGGGCAAGTGTAGTCAAGGCTGACTCCGGGATTCTGTCTCAGTGACTCGGTGGTGCTGTTCTCTAAGCCATGGTTGCAAGCATAGAATAAGTCTGGAGTGGGAGATGATGATAAGTCCGGTCTGGACATATGTTAGAGATCTGTGTCAACCTTCTCTGGATTTTATATTCCTAGTTAGTTATCTTTTCATTTCCCTTTTTGGTATTCACAGACTTCCCCAATGAGTTGCCAGCATTCGTTGTTCCTACTTCTTACTCCCACTTTGCTCAGCGGTCTGGTGTCCACTCCTGCCCTTCCAGGAATGCTGTTTGGTCAGTGTCACCAATGATTGACATGCTGCTGCATCTCTCTTAGGTACAACCCGGCACTCTCTCTGTGACAGGCTTCTCTTTGGTTTCTTTGAAATCACACACACTCCTGAATTTCTTCCTTTCTTTCTCAACTTCTCAGTCATCTTTGCTAGCCCTTCCTTCTCTGCTTGACCTCTGAATTTTGAAAACTTGAGCCCTGGTATCTTTTCTCTTTCTCATTTACTCTCTCTCTGTATGAACTTAACCAATCCATGGTTTGTTTAATGTATTTGTATAATTTGTAATGAAAAGAAAAAGACAGTAACATATGTACATGATTTAAAAAAAAGCAAATGCAATACCAACAAAGGCTATACAATGAAGACTAAATCTTGCCCTTACTCCTGTCCTCTGGTCTCTTAGTTCACTTTCCCACAGGAAACCAGTTACTAGTTCTTTGATATCTTGCCAAAGATAATCTTTAGATTTATAAGCATGTGTATGTATATATCTTTTAAAACATCATAAATGTTGATATTCTAAATATATACACCATTCTCTCCCTTGCCTTTTTTACTTAATATATCTTAGAGATTATTTTGTATAGAACTGCCTTTAAAAAAAAAAAAAAAAGGCCATATACTATCCCTTAACCATCCAGACTCTAAAACCAGAGTCTACAACTAGACTCTATCTAAAACCAGAAACCAAACCAGAAAGATTTGGATATGATGGGGTATTTGTATTTCATTGCATGATGTATTAAAATGTACCTTGCCATCTCTTTTTTGAGAAAGGATGTTTTCATCTTTAATTTTTACGAATGATATAGTGACTGGCCTTTCAGAGATAGAAGTGTGCATACATCCAGGTCAGCTCGAAAGAAAGGTTTATAGAAATGGAATTGCTGGGTCAAACAGGATGTGCATTTAAAAAGGCATTTTCCCCCCTCCCAAGCCCTCCCCTTTTTTCTTGGAGTATATTGTTAACCAAGTAAGTAACAGATGGGTTTTAGGGGGCATGTGCACATGAGCTGATTTTTCCCACTGTAAAGAACATTTCCTTACTGGCCTTTGTTTAGAGGTTTGTTATTTTTATTTGTAAGTTTTTGAGAGAAAAAAGTTGTCTTTGTCCCTCACAGAGGTTTTGAGAATAGTGTTCATGTACATGTTCTTTTATTGTTTACACAGTGCAAATTGAAAGTCATTGTTCATTTGAAGTGGAGCTTTTAAGTGTATTCATTTATGTGCATGCGTTTTGAAGGCTAGATTGAGAAGAGGACACGAGAGGGTTGCTTATTTGTGTTTCATTGTAAGGATTTTCCCCCTTTTCTGTAAGACCTAAAGTAAATATTTTAAAAGTATCATTCTAGTTGTTAAACAGGTAAGCTAGTTTTTGAGGATTGAACAGCTTAAATATGATTTGTATTTTAGGTGTACATAATCTTATCAAAGAGTATTAGTGCCATTTGAATTTTTGATTAGCATAAAGATGGCTAATTTTAAGAACCAAACCAACTGGCAACTAAAGTTATGTTTCCTGTAAAGCTGGCAGGTCATATCAATAGAAAATTGGAAGGGGAGTAGTACAGACAAGGAAATATAGTGTTTATTTCTTCCCTCATTGGCTTTTTGTTAATTAAAGGAAATCAATGAAAATGCTATCTTAAGTTAGACTAACCTTCCGTCTAAGGTGATCTCATTTCCAGTCAGTTTTACATCAAACATAATGTGTGTAGTATATTTGATCTCCAAAATACAATTTTCTTCAATAATTATTCCTGGCCCACTTCCTTCCAAAAGATCATTGTAATGGCCAAAGGGTAATTTTTTCCAGTTTTACTGAGATATAATTGATGTATAACATTGTGTAAGTTTCAAGTGGAGAATGTGATTATTTCATGAACATATATATTGCAAAATAATTACCACAGTAAAAGATAAGTTGACACATCCGTTATCTCATATAATTCCTTTTTTTTTTTTGTGGTAAGAGCATTTAAGATTTACTCTTAGCAGCTCTTTAAGTGTAATGTCTAACAGTAGAGGATTTATTTGAATGAATTTTGCATTGAAATAGTAGTAATCAGTTACTAAGCATTATGCTATAGAGAGAAGCGTTTGATAATTTAAAGACAAAATAATGTTTCATATGTATGATATACATTAAAACACTTGGAAGAATATACAATAAAAATGTTAACTATGGTTGTCATCTTTTGGTGAAATTATGAGTGTCTTTAATTTCTGTGTGTGTGTGCGCGCGTGTGTGTGTGCGCACGCGCGTGTGCAGTTTCCTTTCTGGTTCTTCTCTATTCGTGTGTTTGGGAAGCAATTTTTTCTATCAAAACAATTATGTCAAAACTGTCGTCATTTACTCAGGTATAGAATATAAGGAAGGCCAGATTTAAGAACATTTTGTGTTAAAAAAAAAAAAAATCAAATGCTTTGTGTGAACCAACCACATGTTTTAGTTGCCAGCATAGGTTTGGAGTCCCGGGCCACCACACTAGATGTCCGTGTGCGGATCAAAGAAGGAAGAGGTCCGCTGGGATCATGCCTTCCTCCTCCTTCCCTTTCTCTCTTATCCACAAGCTGTTGTTTTTATCCCCTTAAGAGTCCAACAGTGAAGTTCAGACTTTCTCATTTTTTCTTTGTAGATCCCTTTTCATCTTCTCCTTTCCTAGCTTGAGTACCAGGTGAGGCCCATGCATCTCTTCTCTGCCATCATTCTTTTTTAAAAGTATGTTTTGCTTAAAGGAGGCTACTTTATCTGGGGGGCTGGGAAAGGAAGGACTATAAGAACGGCATCCTTGAGAGGTTAGCACATGAATCCAAGCAGTGTGATCTGATAGGTGGTGACCCTACAGAAGCAGCTAGTTAATTAATTCTGATAGTTGATGGTGTTTAGTAACAGGAGAATTCATAAATAAGAAATTTTAATGGTACCTGAAAAGATACATTAAATGCCTTACTTTGAAGTTCAGTGGGCAGTTTCTAAGCTAACATTAACGTATGAATTATCTAAAAATATCTGTGAGTCTCAGATTCCCATTCAGGGTAACTAGGAGCCAGCAGTGGGACACTGCTGTTTAACCAACCCGTGTCCATCACCTGCTGAGCACAGAGTTTATAGGAAAGTCATGTGGCAGCCATTTAACACCTGTGCCGGCCATGCTTACGGGCATAGCCTGACACCGTGCAGAAGTGTCCGAATATGTGGAAAGCAGAGACGTATGGGCACTCCAGAGGGATCTCAGAGTGAGATGAAGGAAGAGCACTGACAAACAGCAGCCAGTGACACTGCCTGTTTCAACTTTGGGGACCCTGGCTCTAGATACATGCTTGAATTTGGGAGAATCCCTAATAAAGAAATAATTCTCAATTAACGGAGCTCTCAGAGGTTTGATTTGTGACACAATATTGCGATGCAGGCAGAGGCAGAGAGAAACATAGACCATTGGGGCAACAGGTCATAAAAATGAGGTGAATAATGGCCTCACTGTTCCTAAACTTTCAGTAGTCTTTCACTCAGAGTTCAACAGTTTTCAAACAGGTATTTCTTCAGTGCTCAGCAAGAGCCCCTGAAGAAGATACTAACCATGGTCCAGGCAGTAGTTGTGATAGCCTCTCTGCATGTTCACATTTGGTTTGCTTGGAAACAAAGACTACCAGCTTTTGCGGGGTGAATCTTTTTCTGTTTTAATTTTTTAAAGTCTATTTATTTATTTTGAGTGAGAGAAAGAAAGCTGAGTGGGGGAGGGGCAGAGAGGAACAGAGAGAATCCCAAGCAGGCTCCATGTTCAGCACAGAGCCCAATGTGGGGCTCAATCTCACCACCACAAGGTCGTGACCTGAGCCAGTGTCAGGAGGTGAACACTTAACTGACTGAGCGACCCAGGTGCCCTGTGGGATGAATCTTCAGCTTATAGTTATATATAGCCGGCTACTACAAAATAGCAGTAGCCACTGCTACAACCTATCATGGCAGCTAAGGCAGGCTTTGTAAAGCACACTCCCATCATGTCCGCCCTCACCCCTGCTGCTGGCCATGGAGTTGGCTCTGTGGCAAACTTATTTTAAGGTGTCGGTAGCCCATTTGTCATTTGTCAGGCTGGCGTAAGACCCCTGGATGTGACGTTGTCCGTTTGTACTACTAGTAAAGGAACTCTATAGCAAGGTGAAAACAGAACGTACTTTTTTATGTTCTTCACCTTTGTATTTTCTACCAAATTTTGCCTTTATTTCTTTATTTCGCCGCCCTCTGTTTAAATAATAATCAGTGCATATTAGCCCATATTCTGGTCGTTATGTTTGGTTTGGACCTTCACATTTCCAGTAGGAAATTGTGGAGAAGAACACATACAGAGGAAATAAGGGTCTGGAAAACAGGTAATAATGAGTGATTCAAGAGAAGGCAGCACATGGATAGGGCTTACTACGCTATGAAAGATATTTTCCATGGTTCACAACCTTGGTGTTTATTAGCATTACCTGGTTTAAAAAATATAGATGCCTGGGTCCTATTCTGAGAATATCTGTTTTAGTTGATTGAGGCAGGGGCCAGCTGTGTGGTGTGTGTGTGTGTGTGTGTGTGTGTGTGTGTGTGTGTGTGTCGTGTTGTGTATTTCTTCCCCTCCAGAATCTCCCTAGATCATTCTGTATGTAGCCAAGAATTAAAACTAGTGGATTATATATTTTCTGTTTAGTGCCAGAAAGCCGAATTAGTAGCACTGGGGGAAAGGTACAAGATAGAAAGTTTCAGCTCATAATGGAAAATATTCTGGTAAATAGAACTTTCTCCTCCTACAGTATTCAAGGATAACAAGAGTTAATCACTTGTGAAGGATGCCTGCTTTGGATAACACGAAGGACTCAGTAGTGCCTTCATTTTATTTACAAAAGGAAGTGCTGCGATGCTTCCACAGATTTGGCAGGTGGCGTGCTAAAACCAGCTTTGGGCAGAGGGAGCCTGAGGTGTCTGTGGCATGTCTTTGTGGAGATGTGAGTTGACCACACAGCTCTGGAACTCACAAGAGAAACCTGACTAGGAGAACGTCGGTGAAAAGGTGGTGGTGGAAACCACCATCCCTGTACTGTTTATCATTCATTTGACCCCTTTTGTTATAAGCTTACCGTGCGTTACTAGTCCCCGAGTTCCTGGAATTTACGGACAAGGAAGCTTAAATCTGAAGAATCCTTACGCAATTACCAGACAACTTCTTAAATTGTTCTGTGCCTAGATTGCTCAGCCGAGCCCAGGATTACAACTGGATTATAAATTCCTCATTAAAGTCCTTTGCAATACATCTAACATGCATGACAACATTTGCACGTTGAGGTTGATGAGAAAGAGGGAAATTTTGGTGGTGATTTCTCAGCCCAGAAAATAAAATTGGAAAAAGACTTCTAAGATACCTTTTATTTAATTTATGTTTGTCTTTTTTTCTTTTGCCACCCTTTCCTTTATCTCTTAATTTTCTTGCTTTTGTACCATTGTTATTATTGTCATCGGTTCTTAAATAGAGCTATTTCTTGATACACAGTTATTCCTTAGTACCTGATTTTAACATCTGGTCATGTACTCTCAAGGATTTAGTGAAGATAAGATACTAATGTAACTTCACAACCACAGGTATCGAGAGGCGATTCAAAAATGGGACGAAGCACTGCAGTTAACCCCAGATGATGCTACCCTGTACGAGATGAAATCACAGGTAATGGTTATGAAGAATTTCACTTCCATTATGAAATTGTACTATGTTTATATTTGTTTGGTGAATAGAAATGAACCAAAATAGCATTTCTTTCCATTTTCTTTCTCAAATATGTCTTTTTAAATCTTTTTCAATATTTCCTTTATAGAAAACATGTCACCATATTTATTGCTCTGCCTCTTGCACAACATTAGAAATTCATTTCTTTTCACAACGAAGTTAACTAATTTCAGCCTATGGTAAGATATGAACAGATGGCTATCTTTTAGGAAGTCACTGGTGATTTCTTAAATAAATGAAATGTGTTTGCTTTCCTTGGAAATTAATTATAGTGGACTGACCAATAACTTCATTTCTTCAGAATGAGGGTGGATTGGACTCCGGATGATATGTCTCTAAAAATGGCCTAGTCCTTAGCAAAAGGTCAGAATAGACTCAATTTATTTTTAAAAATAACATTTGAATTTTAAAAATACATTTCTAATATTTTGTGGGAAAGTCTGTAAAGAAAATCTCTGAGCAACTGGATTAAGTTATCCAAAAGACGTAAAAAGTCTCTAATAGAGCATCAAACATATTTTTGGCAGGGAGTAGTCGCGCTTCAGCCTTGATCTACACACCTTACAGGTATCTTTCAGGTAATGTTTTCAAACATAGGGCACATTCTTTATCAACTTTGATTTTAGATCAGCCAAGAAAACCTCAAACAAATTATGTCCACTGGATGAAGTACTGCGAAGACCTTCATTTGGTTAAGTCTTTAATTTTCAGTCTTGACTAGATATATATTAAAGGCAGTATTTGTGGTGAACTGTATGAAATAGATTGTTTAACTTGGAACCTGATAATGATAGTTGTGTTACAAATCTTATGAAATGCGAATGGTCCCCAAAATGATAGTTAAAATCTAGCCTTTTCCCATAGATTGAAGTGGAAGGTTCTAGAACTCCTTATTTTTCTGCTTTGTATGGTTTGGAGAACCCAGTTGTGGGGAGGCCTGTGGAATGTTTAAGTGATTTTTGTAGCAGGAAGATGTTTATAGGGTAGTGGTTGAACAAATTTAAATTTGTCTCATTTAACAATGAGACCTGGGATCTCCTGAAAACCACATCATAAATAGAACAATCAGAAGTGGAATTAAGAGTTCAAATAGCTCTGAGCCACCATGGCTAGAGTATGACCACCTTATTTTGACCAGATGGACAACAGGGTTCAGTGACTGAAAAGGAGATGTTTTACATTTTCATAGTTATTTTAGGAATAGGCAGAAGAATATTTGTTCCTGACCCTGATGGGCAGAGGAGTGGGTCCAAACTACTGAAGTGCTATATTTACCAGACTAAAAATATTTTTTTTAAATGAAAAGATTTGTTTGCATATGGTTATTCATTAGTAGTTTGCTAGTTTATGAAAATTGCTGACAGGTTTTATTTCTTCTTTTTGGTTATAGGTCCTAATGTCTCTTCATGAAATGTTCCCTGCAGTGCATGCAGCTGAAATGGCCGTGCAGAGAAACCCACATTCATGGGAGTCTTGGCAAACTTTGGGACGTGCTCAGCTTGGATTAGGAGAGATAGTCCTGGTAATGAAGTCAGGTTATTATAATGATGAAATTTTGTTTTGTTGTGTTTTTGATTAGCTGAACCAAAAAGTAAATAGCTATTTATCATGTCTATGCAGAGAGTAAATAGCAAATTACCTCTTAAAGGTATTAATCCATAAACACAGATAAAAGTTATTACTGAACATCTTTTCCATTTTATTTTTTTATTTATTTTTTATTTTTTAACGTTTATTTATTTTTGAGACAGAGAGAGACAGAGCATGAATGGGGGAGGGGCAGAGAGAGAGGGAGACACAGAATCCAGAGCAGGCTCCAGGCTCTGAGCCATCAGCCCAGAGCCCGACGCGGGGTTCGAACTCATGGACCGGGAGATTGTGACCTGAGCTGAAGTCGGACGCCTAACCAACTGAGCCACCCAGGCGCCCCCATCTTTTCCATTTTAAACATCAATTATATTAGAGTCAGAATATTTTTTCAGGTATTAGACATCATGAAAATTTTTTAAAAATGGCATTTGGTAAACCTTACTGAAATACATATAAAATAAGCAACTCTTAGGTTAGTTTTTTGCAACATTAAGGTCTCCACTTATAAAGTGATGCCAGTAACACATGGGGACAAAACCCCTAATAGATTATGTAAGGGAAGGAAGAAAGTAGAGTATGGGAGAGTAATGATGATAAATATTTAGACGGAAAAGTTGTCAGGCTTAGTGAGGGGAAAATGGGGCAGGATAGAAGCTTATGAAAGTGGAATACTTATTGTGTTGTTTTGTTATTAATTGGTACGTAATGCATTTCTCAACTTGTCTGGACCATAACTTGTAGGAAGCACA
The DNA here is from genome assembly GCF_028018385.1 of Neofelis nebulosa. Lineage (NCBI taxonomy): Eukaryota > Metazoa > Chordata > Mammalia > Carnivora > Felidae > Neofelis > Neofelis nebulosa. The sequence goes on along the minus strand of NC_080782.1, from coordinate 33,182,459 downwards.
GGCTAAATAGATGAGAGGTGGTTAAGACGATTATCCTGTTTTTGTTTTTGTTTCGGCAGGGCTACATATACCTGGCAGCTGACTTCCTCAAGAGTGTTTGCAAATCTAATCTAGTACTGGCAGATTTTGTTTGTCATTAACTAAGATTGTTTCAAGGCTTTATTTGCCTTTTACAGGTAGAAGTAAAACAACAAATAAAAAATTAAAAATGGTTTCTTTAAAGGCTAAGGAAATTACTGGTAAAACCTGAATTTAACTTTACTAACAATGGCTTTAGTAAGTTATAGATAACTTAGATTTTTCTGGTACTCTTGTAAATATTATTTCTATTTACCAAAAGGTGTCAAATTCTCAGAAATCATAAATATGGAATTTTGATGAGAGAATAATTGGTTTCAAGTAACTTAAATATGATAATCCAAAATGAGGTTCACACTGATGGAAACCAGTTTAACCGAAGTCCATTTTCCTTTTTTTTTTTTTTTTTTTTTTTTTCTACCTGAAGACTTAAATCATACCAGAGTTGGAGAAAAGAAATTCATGGTATTTTGTTTTCTATAGGTTAACAGGAAAACAAATGGAGCTTATTACACAATACTTTCCCCCCATTTCTCCTTTATTTAAAAACTTACAAAGCATTATCACTTTTGCTTGTTAAGTGTCTATGGTAATGTGGAAAAAAATCCATAGGATGTAATGTTTAGCAAAGACTGCCCAATAGAGAAAGAAACTCTTGCAGGTGACACAGTAGAATGCTTTCAACCAGTCGGTAAAAGTAAAATTGCTTAATATTTTAAGTTGTTTTGAATAAGGGAACCAGTTGTTCAACTCTTATTTTTTTTCCTGTTGATATGGTTCTGCCGATTAAAATTGTGAAATTCTTAAAGGGATTAAAAGTGTTATTTTTTTTTCCCTTAGTTAATGTAATTTTTTAGAGCTCTACTTGGAAAAATCGAGTGTAATTTTTATGTCAACTTAAGATATTCTTTTGAAAGACTGGAATGGTAAGAAAAAAATGACTATACTTAAAATGTCATAAAGGAAGGGTCACTATGAGAAATATATTGAAAACATGCTAAAAACTGTAACATCTAACCATTCTTCCTATATATGTATATATTTGGACAAAAACACAAGAAAATACTTACATAAATAGATCAGGTAGTAAGTTAAAAGTCAATAGTTGGGGATAGCCCCAATAGTAATTATTTAGGTTTTTACATAGAGTTGAGTATTCACTAAGTCACTAAGTTCTTCACCTGAAACTAATATTACACTATATGTTAACTAACTGGAATTTAAATAACATGAAACTAAAAAACAAAACACGCCTGGGTGGCTCAGTCGGTTAAGCGTCCAACTTCGGCTCAGGTCTCCCAATCTGTGAGTTCGAGCCCCACGTCGGGCTCTGTGCTGACAGCTCAGAGCCTGGAACCTGCTTCAGATTCTGTGTCTCCCTCTCTCTCTGCCCCTCCCCTGCTCATGCTCTGTCTCTCTCTGTCCCTCAATAATAAATAAATGTTAAAAAAAATTAAAAACAAAACAAAACAAGTTGGCTGTTGGAAAATGATTGTGACTTAGTTTGTTCTTCATTTTCTAATTGAAGTGTAAATTTAACTTACCAATTGAGATCTTTTTTTAAAATTTTTTTAATGTTTTTATTTATTTATTTTTGAGAGAGAGAGAGAAAGAGAAAGCAGGGGAGGGGCAAAGAGAGAGGGAGACACAGAATCTGAAGCAAGCTCCAGACTCTGAACTCTCAGCACAGAGCCTGATATAGGGCCTAAACCCACGAACCTTGAGACCATGACCTGAGCCAAAGTCAGACGCTTAACCAATTTAACCACCAAAGCGTCCCATCTTTCTTCTTTTTTAATGCAGGCAGTTATCTCTATAAAATTCCCTTTTAGTTCTACTTTTGCTCTGTCCCATAAATGTTAATGTGTTACATTTTCATTCTCATTGGTCTCAAGATGTTTTTCCCTTTTGATTTCTTTGACCCATTGGTTGTTCAAGATTGTGTTGTGTAGTTTCTACTTGTTTGTGATTTCCCAGTTTTTCTTCTGTTGATTTCTAGTTTTACTCTGTTGTTGTCAGAAAACGGGGCTCCTGGGTGGCTCAGTTGGTTAAGCGTCTGTCTCTCTCTTGATTTCACCTCAGGTCATGATCTCAGGGTCGTAAGATCAAGCCCCGAGTCAGGCTCCAAGCTGAGTGTGAAGCCTGCTTAAGATTCTCTCCCTCTGTCTCTCTGCCCCTCCCCCACTCACTCTCCTGTACTCACTCACTCTCTCAAAAAGAAGAAAAGATGACATACTTGGTATGATCTTAGTCACCTTAAATTTGTTAAGAAGACTTGTTTTGTGACCTAACATGTGGTGCTATCCACTTATCATGTGATCTTTACTAGAAAATGTTGTTTGTCCTTGAGAACAGTGCGTATTCTGGTGCTGTTGGGTGGAATGTTTTGTATATGTCTGTTCAGTCCCTTTGATTTATAGTGTTGTTCAGGCTCTCTGTTCCCGTATTGATCTTCCTTCTGGATGCTGTCTGTATTCATTACTGGGATTTGGGTATTGCAGTCTCCTGCTATTACTTTATTACTATTTCTCCCTTCACTTTTGTCAGTGTTTACTTTATATATTTAGGTGTTCTGATGTTGGGATGCATATATATTTATGATTGTTATATATTCTGGGCCAATTGACCCTTTTATCATTCTTTAATATCCTTTGTCTCTTGTGACAGTCAATACATGTTAGTATTATGCGGAGCTAAGCTCTTGGCTTCAGAAGTAGGCATTCTTGGTACCTTCCTGATCGTGGTTTAGTCAAGAAATCCCTAGATTCTTATATTTGCTGGTCTGCAGAAGCTGAACAATGCACTCGCTCTGTCTTAAACCATATCCTTAATTGTACTTCAGTGGACTTTTACTCCTCAGCAGTGATGTGTCAGTCACTTTCTTTCACACTTCTTTAACTTTTTTTTTTTCATCATAATCGTCATGCAGTGTTAAGGGTACAGCCTAAATGTCTATCCTTGCATTCTAATATGTTTTTTAAACAGATATATATGTATATATCTTATATGCATACATACATATATATACATATTAATATATATTATATATTATATATCATATATATACATATATAGTAAAAAAAAAGATATAGATGGAGATATTGTGGATTCTATTAAATCCACTCATTTTTTAAAATAAAGCAAAGGAAAAACTCTGATTTTTTTTTTTTATCTCCCTTAGGCAATTCGAAGTTTTCAGGTAGCCCTTCACATCTATCCAATGAACCCTGAAATATGGAAAGAAGACCTTTCTTGGGCAAGAACACTCCAGGAGCAGCAGAAGGTAGCACAGAAGATTAAGAAGTGTGACGCGTCAGCGGAAATGACACATTTCTCACCAAAGTCAATCCCCGACTATGACTTTGAAAGTGATGAGATTGTTGCTGTTTGTGCAGCAATTGCGGAGAAACAGAAGACAGTTTCAGCTAATAAGACAATGGTTATTGTTTCGGCCTCTGGGACTGTAGAGACGGTCACTGAGAAGGAAGATGGTGTTACACCACCAGATGGCTCTGTTTTTATCAAAGCCCGATAAAAGTAGCAGGAACCCTTTGAATCTGGCTTTTTGATTGCTCTTAAAGTTTGAGGCCTAGGGACATCTACTGTGGAGAGACAGAATAAAACTCCTGTTTGTAAAATGAGTTCTGCAGATGAGGCGTATAAAAAATAAATGGTAGAATTATTGTATAGTGTTTGGGCTGTGCTTTGATAAGTTACGATTTAAACTTCTTAAGGTTAGAATTGTGAGTACAGTGAGTACAGAGTTTTGATTAATAAACTTAAAAAAATAATCCAAAAATGTAAGTGAACGCATTTTAAAGACACAACTTGAAAAGTGAATTCTCTAATAGTGAATAACTTGATGGCCAGTGTTATTAAAATGTTGACTCGTTGGCTTTTGTTTCACGATAAAGGAAGTTGGTGATTTCTTTCCCTCCTAATACTCCTGTTACTTACTATTCATTCTGTTTTTCTGGTTGCATTAGAGGAAGTCTCCCAAAGCTCAAATATTTTTTGACATTTATTTTGATTCAAAGTTGTCATTTGGTTATTTTTGGAATCTTTGAAAGTTTGGCTGAAAATGCATGCAACTGTGTACATTCTAAACATTTTCTGGACTTTCTCTTCATTCTGATTTGTGCTTATATTTTGAATTCAAAATTATTACAACAATGGTAGTTGCCTTCTTCAGTATTAGATATGTGAAATACTGATCAATGTCACAATGATGGTTTTATTGTTTTAGTTGTAAAAGTAGATAGAGTATTCCTTACCACAAGTGAGTCATGTTTAAGATGTGCATTTTTGAAAAATGCTTTTATAGATATGTCATATCAAATTGTACTGCTGCACTGGCCCAGTCGAAAGTAGTATTTTCTTCTTATTTTTAAAAGCTTAAAAACTCTGAAAAAAACTTACCTTTTGCTTTTAACGTTCCAGCTGATGGTTTGGAATTCTTTTTCTAGATAACTTTTTTGGAACTACTCAATTAAATTACAATTTTAAATAGCTAAATTATGTCTTTCTAAAAAAGTAGGAATGTGTATGAGTGTCAGTGAATGTATATATCTTGGGCATGACATACATAGGAACTGAAACATGACTTAACAGTACAATCCCATGAGTGGAGAAGAATATATTCAAAGAAATATTTCGTTGAAAGGCCACGATCGCATTCACAAATCAATACTGTCATTGCTAATATGAGTTATTTTTATACCACATATATTATAGTACAATTATATAGAACTACTGGGTCCTGTTACTTCTGACACTCAGGAAGCTATTTTTGCTGTAAAATTAATTTTTTCCTTGTCAGAGATGAAAGTAAGCTGTTTTAAAGAATCTTACCTTAACCTGTTGGAGCATGTAAGTAATGGTCTACATTTTTCTGAGATGATTTAAAAAATGTTTCCTTTAGTGGAATGCTTACCTCTTTTTTTTTTTTTTTTTCAGAGTGTTATATTTTCCCTCAAAGTTACATCAGAAAGTTAGCTGTGGTTAGGTTAGTTTTAGAGTAATTGAAAAACACAAATATTAGTTACATTTTATTTTGTTTAATAAAGGATATTCTCACAGGGTAGATACTTGAGTATATACAGAAGTGAGCATTCACCCTTTGGTATGTGGTTTTGAGAAGTGGGTTTTTGTTTATCGTGTAATTTGTGAATAAATAGTTTTTTCTGCACTGTAAAGATTTGCCTCTGTGTTAGCTTTTGAAAAATTTGATTTATTTAATTTTTCTTATGTGAAAATAAAATATGTAAAGCACCTTGTATCTTGCATAGGAAATACTCAGTAAATGTTAGCTATTTCTATGAAGAACTTGAATTAGTATGGAGATATTTAACCTCAGTTTCTTCTGATTTTAGGAAGGTAGGAGAACTTTGTAATCTTTATCAGAAAGTGAGAAGTCACTACTTTTAGTATTATAGGACAGATGGTTATCAGTTCTTGGCATAACAGGGGGGATTGTTCTTGGCATAAAATCTGTGCCTCAGCCCCAAAAGAGGCCAGACCCAGGATGGAAGGCATGTAGCCACTAAATTCTGTTAACAGAACCTAGTGTTTTTTCTGTATTATGGAGAGGGAAGGCAGCTCATTTATCCATGCTCCAAAAGATTCTCAGCTAGTATTTTCTATGCATGAGGAGAAAAATGCATATATCATTTTGTAAAGATGTGAATAGTGATCTACAGACATTTGCTAAACCTGTTAACTTCACTAACAAATACTTTTGAGTCTGAAAGAAAAATAGTTGATGCTACAGTGATGTAATTTAAGATGTTTAATATACCTTCTGAAATAACACTAAACACTGTATTGAACATAATTTATATTATTCTTGTTTGAAAATTGTATGGCATAGATACTCATTAGTCAGAACACCACACATCCAGGTCATGCCTGATAATTTGAGAATCCATATATTATTCTGTAGATGACAGGATTTTAGATTTTAGAGTATTTATCCTAAATGTGCTAATAAATACTACATACACGTTGAAAAATCATGCAAGGTATAAATCACAGAACCCAGATCTGTAATTGGGACCTAGGTGCAAAATTTTATGGTAGTAGTCTTAGCATAAAGACTTTTAAATTGATGTTATTTGGTAAAACTATAATGAAGACTTAACTAAAGAAGCTTTGTCTGAGAAAGCTAAGAGTTTTCATGCTTATAACTGACCAGGATAGCCTCTTCAGTTTGAAAATTATGTTTTATGTAATGACATCAAAAGCTTGTCACTACCGTTCCCAGCAGTAAGAAAAGTTTGTATGTGTGTGTATAGAGGCTTTTTCACAAAGCCTGAAAACACACACACACACACACACACACACACACACACACACATATACACACCTTTCTAATTTGACTCTGGACCAGCCATTCTGAGCTTTGATTTCATGACATATGTGTATCTAAGTGAGTTATGAGTTGACACAAGAACCATAGTTCCATAATTATCTTTAAATCAATGGGTATATTAAATGTGTTTTTTTCTGAGAGACTTTTATCGAGCCTGTGGGGTGTACTTTGTAACTGATGACATTTTAGGATGGAGAAAGTAAGGGTTGTTTTTGTTTTTTTTTTTTAATACCAGTAATAAAATACAGAAATTTGTGATTTACTCATTATCAAAGTAAATTAAAGTGAAATATGTCACTTAAAAATTTGTTTTTAATGTTTATTTATTTTTGAGAAAGAGAGAGAGTGTGAACAGGGAAGGGGCAGAGAGAGAGGGAGACATAGAATTTGAAGCAGGCTCCAGGCTCTGAGCTGTCGGCACAGAGCCCGGCATGGGGCTCGAACTCATGAACCACGAGATCATGACCTGAGCCCAAGTCGGACGCTTAACCGACTGAGCCACCCAGGCACCCCTGAAATATGTCACTTTAGTCACTTGCAATTAAATATGCCCCCTTGAAGGGAAGGGAAGGAGTAGCCCTGGATAGCCTTATGGCTGGTGTACCATGAATTGTGCCTTTGTGAGTGTTGTATGTGAACTTGCTGTGTGTGTCAAGGTGGAGAAATGTTGATCTACCCTTCGTGGGGAAGTCAGAGGGCAGAGGTAGCCTCCTTTCACGGTGCTTCTTTGGACATCCATTAAGCAAGCAATTGCTCCCTTCCCTTATCCCTCCCGCCTCCCTGGGAAAAAGTGTTTGGGATAAAGAACTGGACACGCAAACCCCTTTTTTGGGATTTATCATGTTTGTGGAGCCTATGTTGTGTTCTCTTGCCAGACATGTAAACTTTGCAGTGAAGGCTCTCTGCTCTGTGGTTGTGTAGGATTGCCCATGCTTTGGTGAGCAGGTCTGTCTAATTCTGGGTTAGCTATTAGGTGGCCATTTTCGGCACAAACCTAAATTACATCCTTTAACCTAGATCTTTCAGCAATTAATCTGACATACTGAATCTCCATTTGCCTGACTTGGTCTCTCAAGTGGCTCAGAAGACAGGAGGGGAGGGGCGCCTGGGTGGCGCAGTCGGTTAAGCGTCCGACTTCAGCCAGGTCACGATCTCACGGTCCGTGAGTTCGAGCCCCGCGTCAGGCTCTGGGCCGATGGCTCGGAGCCTGGAGCCTGTTTCCGATTCTGTGTCTCCCTCTCTCTCTGCCCCTCCCCCGTTCATGCTCTGTCTCTCTCTGTCCCAAAAATAAATTAAAAATGTTGAAAAAAAAAAAAAAAAATTTAAAAAAAAAAAAAAAAAAGAAGACAGGAGGGGACAAAGGGTATTATTTTATGATTTCCTCAAACTCCAACAAAAATTGGTGAAAATTATATTTCATTTTTTTTTAGAAATAAATTTGTTTAGTCTTTTTTTTTTAAGTTTATTTATTTATTTTTAGAGAGGGAGAGCAATCAGAGGAGGGGCAGAGAGAGGGAGAGAGAGAATCCAAAGCAGGTTCTGTGCTATCTTCGAGGAGCCTGACACGGGGCTAAATCTCATGGAACTGTGAGATCATGATCTGAGCCAAAACCAAGAGTTGGACACTTAACCAACTGAGCCACTCAGGCACCCTATGAAAATTACATTTCAAAGCATGAGATAAATTAAAAACCAAATTGGGAATTTTTTTCTAATTTTATTATTTTTTTTAATCATGGTAATTCTATGTTATTGGAATGTTAATTTTAAGGTAATGTTAATTGCAAGGTAATATGTAAACATTTTCAGAATATTTAAAAGATCTACTCACTTGGAATTGTCATAGACCACAATATTGACTTGATTTAAAAAAAAAAGTGTGGGGGGGTGGCACCTGGGTGGCTCAGTGGGTCTAAGAGTCTGAATTTAGCTCAAGTCATGGTCTTACAGTTCATCAGTTCGAGCCCCATGTCAGGCCCTGTGCCGACAGCTCGGAGCCTGGAGCCTGCTTCAGATTCTGAGTCTCCCTCTCTCTCTGCCCCTCCCCCACTCACACTCTTTCTCTCTCTCAAAAATAAGTAAAATATTTTTTAAAAATTAAAAAAAATTTTAATGTTATTTTTGAGAGAGAGTGCGAGCGGGGGAAGGGCAGAGAGAGACACACACACAGACTTTGAAGCATTCTGAGCTGTCAGCACAGAGCCTGGCACGGGGCTTGAACTCGCGAACTGTGAGATCGTGACCTGAGCTGAAGTTGGACACTTAACTGACTGAGCCACCCAGGTGCCCCATTGACTCACTTTAATTAGAATGAAAGAATGTAAAATAAATCAAATTCTCTGCCTACCCTGTCAACTTTCTTAAAAGTGTAATATACATATAATAAAATGCACCCTATGTTATAAGTCTACAGTTAGAGTTTTTTGCGTTTTTTTTTAATATTTATTTTTTGAGAGAGAAAATCCCAAGCAGGCTCCACGTTGCTGGTGTGGAACCTGATGTGGGGCTCGATCCCACAAACCGTGAGTTCATGACCTGAACTGAAATCAAGAGTTAGTCACTGAACCACCTGAGCCACTCAGGTGTCCCTACAGTTTGTGGAGTTTTAACAAATGTGAACAACCACAGAATCCCCAATACCATCAAGAGATAGAATATTTACATCACCCAAAAAGTTCTCTAATGCTCATTTGCAGTCAGTTCTTCTCCACTCCAACAACCAGTACTGTTCAACTACTATACTTCCTGTGACTGTAAATTAGATTTGATTTTTGTAGAACTTCAAATAAACCATACAATATTTACTCTGTGTCTGACACTTTTTGTTCAGCATACTTTTGAAATCCACCCATGTTGGGATTCATCTATGCTATTTTGTATATTGGCAATATGTTTTATTTTTATTGCTGAGTATTATTCTGTTGTATGGATACACCACAATTTGTAGCTATTCATATATGTTGATGGACATCTAGGTTGTTGATAAACATCTAAGTTGTGGTCTCTTATGAATAAAGCTGCTGTGTACATATGTTGCAGGTCTGTGTGGATATGTGTTTTCATTTCTCTTGGTTAAATACCTGGAGGTAGGATTGTTGCGTCTTATGGTAAATTATGTGTAACTTTACAGGAAACTGAAACTTTCCCATAGTATCTGTGCCATTTTGCATTCTGACAAGCAGTGTATTTAAAGGTTTCAGTTGCTCTATATCCTTGTCAAAGCTTGATATTGTCATTGTTTTTTAACTAGTGGATGTATATATAGTATATCTCATTTTTAAACATTTTTTTTGTTTGTTTCAGAGAGAGAGCATGAGTGGCAGAGATAGGCAGAAGGAAAGAGAATCTTAAGCAAGCTCCACACTCAGCGCAGAGCCCAACACAGGGTTCAATCCCACAACCCTGGCATCATGACCTGAGCTGAAATGAACAGTCGGATGCTCAACCAACTGAGCCACCCAGGCTCCCCTCATTGTAGTTTTAATATGCATTTCTCTGGTAATGTTAAATGTTTCTTCATATGCTTATTTGACATTTGTGTATCTTCTTCTGGGAAGGGCCTGTTCAAGTATTTTGCCAGTTTTTCATTTGGGTTATCTAATGATTGAGTTGTAAGGATTTCTTCTATATTCTGGATAAAAACTCTTTATGAGATATTTGTATTGTGAATAATTTGTCCCTATCTGTGGTTTGCCTTTGGTTTTCTTTTTTCATTTTTTTTTTAAGTTTGTTTATTTTGAGAGAGAACGTGAGTGGGAGAGGGGCAGAGCGAGAGGGAGAGAGAGAATCCCAAGCAGGCTCTGCACTGATGGTTCAGCTGTTAGCTGGGCTCCATGCAAGGCTCAATCTCATGAACTGTGAGATCATGACCTGAGCTGAGATCAACAGTTGGCCACTTAACCCGTCTGAGGCACGAGGTGCTCTGCCCTTTTGTTTTCTTAATGATATTTTTTGAAGAGCAGAATTTTAAATTTTTGATGAAGTCCAATTTATATATACGCACACTATATATTTATATTTATATTTATATTTATATTTATATTTATATTTATATTTATATTTATATTTATATTTATGGTTTTGCTTTTTGTGTGCTGAGAAATCTGTACTTACTCCAAGATCAGGAAGATGTTCTGTGTTTTCTGCTGGAAGTTTTATAGTTTTAGCTTTTATAATTAAGGTTGAGGTTCATTTTTTGATGTCCCCCTACTCAAACACTGTTGAAAAACTGTTCTTTCCCTTTGAAATACCTTGGCATCTTGAAAATCCATTCATCATGTCTTTGTGGGTCTTAGTTTCGTATTCTGTTATACTGATTCATATGTTTATTCTTATACCAATTCCACACTGTCTTGATTACTATGGCTTAAAAATTGTAGTCTTAAAAACCATTGTGATTTTTCCAATTTTGTCCTTCCTCACGCCCCATAACTGTTTAGCTGTTCTAGTTTCTTTCCATTTGCATATATATTTTTTTCAATTTTTTAAAGTTTTATTTTCTTTTTGTCTTCATAATACATTTTAAAATCAACTTGTCTATAAGTCTGCTAGGATTTTGTTTGGAATCTCATTGGATCTACAAGTCAATTTGGGAAGAATTACCATCTTAACAATATCCTATCTTTGAATTCATGATTGTGGCATAACTGTCTTTTAGATCTTTAATTTCTCTTAATGGTGTTTTATGGTTTTCTGTGAATAGGTCTTGACCTTGTTTATCCCTAAGTATGTCATATTTTTGATGCTATTAAAAGGAGTGTTTTTAAATTTTTATATTCTAATTTGATGCTATTATATAGACATATAATCGATTTTTTGTATGTTGACCTTGTGGCCTACCACCTTGATAGTTCATTTATTAGTTGAATTAGCTTTTTTGTACATTTTTTACAATATTGTACCTATATTATCATGTTTTTGTGAATAAGGACAGTTTTTCTTCTTCCTTTTCAAACTATATGCCTTTTATTTCCATCTGTCTTATTGCAATGGCTAGAACCTCCAGTATAGTATTAAATAGAAGCTGTGAGAAAGGACATTCTTGCCTTGTTATAATCTTTTGGTCTTTCACCATCAAGTATAATGGCACCTGTAGTTTTGTTTTATGTGTGTGTGTGTGTGTGTGTGTGTGTGTGTGCGCGCGCGCTTTATTCAATTGATGAAGTTCCTGGGTAAATATATTTTCTTAAATGTGTTTTCTTTTCTTTTTTTTTTTTTTAATTTTTTTTCAACGTTTTTTATTTATTTTTTGGGACAGAGAGAGACAGAGCATGAACGGGGGAGGGGCAGAGAGAGAGGGAGACACAGAATCGGAAACAGGCTCCAGGCTCCGAGCCATCAGCCCAGAGCCTGACGCGGGGCTCGAACTCACGGACCGCGAGATCGTGACCTGGCTGAAGTCGGACGCCCAACCAACTGCGCCACCCAGGCGCCCCTTAAATGTGTTTTCTGTATGTATCAGAAGATCTTATAATTTTTCTTTTTAGCCTGTTAATATGATGAATTGTCTTTATTTTTCAAATGGCAAATCAACAGCATTTCTGGGATAAACCTTACTTATTCATGCTGGATTATCCATTTTAGATCTTTCTTCATTCAATTTGGTAATATTAAGGATTTTTATATCTATCTTCATGAAGAATATTGGTCTGTAGTTTTTTTGTAGTTCTTTAATCAGGATAATGCTGACCTCAATTTTTAAAAAGTTTAGTATTTCCACCTACTCTTGTCTTAAAATGTTTCTGTAGATTTGGAATTTCTTTCAATAGTGTTTAATAGAACTAACAAGTGAAGTCACCTAGGCTTAGTGTTTTCTTTGAGGGAGGGTTTTAAATTATAAGTGCGGTTTTAAAATAGTACACTGTAGTCTTGTCAATTATGTCACATTGAGTGATAGCCTGGTCTGATTAAATTAGGATCCAAGAAAAGTCCATTCATTACATCTGTTGATATGTCTCTTAATCTTTTTTTCTTTTTAATGTTTATTTATTTTGAGACAGAGAAAGTACTTGCAGGGGAGGGGCAGAGACAACGAGTGAGGAGAGAGAGAATCCCAAGTAGGCTGTCCCAAGTAGTGCAGAGCTCAATGAGGGGCTCAATCCCATGAACTGTGAGATCATGACCTGAGCCGAAATCAAGACTTGGACACTTAACCGACTGAGCCACCCAGATGCTCCTCTTAATCTTTTATAATATAGGTTCCCTTCCTATTTTTCCTTGCAATTTATTTTTCAAGGAACTGAATGTCCTTTAGAATTTCTCAGATTTTATGTTTTGTTTATTAATGACTAATGTCATTAATGTTCTTTTATATTTACTTTTCTTATAAATTGATCAGGTTCATTGAACTCTTTAGCAAGAATATAGCTTAGGTGGCTTTCAGTGCTTAGACCAGAAATAAAATATTTCTGGCTGTCTCTTTTTGTAGTATCAGTAGCCATTGACTATCATTGCCTAGATCTATTATTTTATTATCATCTACAAAATATTGTTAGTCTTTTTGTGCTAAAACAACAACAACAACAAAAAACCCTCTTTAAAAAAAAAAACCTTATTTTGTGGCCAGGAAAACAATTTATGTAATAAAGGCAGTTTTTTTAGTGGAGGTTTTGTTCTTTCCATTTATTTAGTACTTCTCAAATAAGAGGTTGGTTCCCTTAGCATCCTTCAAAGGTGACTAGTGAGGTATTTCATCTTGTTTTGGTATCATGAAGTCGTATTTGATATATTTCAATTCCTACAGTATTATTTATGTTGGTAGTGTGTACATCTGAACTTCAGAAGATAATGGCAAATTTATTTTTTCAAGATGGTTATATCAATTTTATATCCCACCAACAGTATGAGAATTTCAAAAGCATACTTGGTGTTTTCAGACTATAAAGTTTTTACAAATATGATTGCTGTATATCATTGTTGTGGAGCATCCTGATTGGGTGGAGGCTTTTGGCATGGGGGGCGGGGAATAATTCACCTGTGGCAGAACAAAAGAGAAGTTTATTGAATACACTACAAGGGAGTAGTGGGCGGCACAGCAAAGGAGAGACTGCCACAGGGTGGTGGTGGTGAGAGGCCATAGTTACCTGGTGGAATGAGGAAGTATGGGGGACATATGGAATTTTCCCTTTTTTGGTAATCTTAAGAACTATGCCTGGTTGTAAGTAGCCCTTTTATCAGTTAGGGGCTTAATGAGCCTCTGTCAGGTCGGTGGTCCCTGTGGGCCCTTTTGCCTTGCTCAGGTTTCCTTTGCTCAAGCATGTTGCCTAAAAGCAGCCTCTTCATTTGTGATTTCACCGCTTGTTCATTTTTAGACATCTATGACATGAACTTGATTTCTTACTATAGATGAATATGGTTTAGCTCTCCTGCATTTCCCCAGTATATTCCCAATAAAATTGACTATAATTTTGGCTTCAGTCTATATTTATTATTTAATAGGACTGTGTAATTATTACACATAGTTAATCTCACCTAGTATATTATTATTTTACCTTTTTTGTACTTCTCTGTTTCTCATGAAGTCAATAATTGCTTTTTTATTGCTATTCTTTAGTTTTCCATGTATGTATTACGAATTTTTCCCTTGATCGTCTAATAGAAATATAATACTACTCTCAATATTGCCAAATGTGAAATAACCTGTCAAAATTTTTTTTTAAACCTTAGAGACATTCTACAGTCCCCTTTCCTGCCTCAGTCTGGTTGCACATCCTGTTAGCCTGCTACAGGGCTGTTGTCTTGAGCTCTTCCATTATTTATTGTTCTTGGAGTTCTCTTTGCTTCTCCTTTGCACTGAATCTTGTTTCATCCCTTTCCAAAAAGAAATATTGACCTAATTGTTCCAATTTTAGCGGGTGGGCTTGCCATGGTTAAAAGTTTTTAGGACTTGAATGTCTGGTGTACTCTTCTGTTCTATGGTGTGGAACGCGGTGGATGATCTGGACAGGTGAAGATAGGGTAATGAATGAACGGTAGAGACATTGATATTGATGTGAGGATAAGAGGCCCAACTATCTTTCTCTTTGCTTTTTTCCCAAAGTGCTTCCAGCCCGCAGCTAAAGACCCAGGTGTGGCCCAGGACAGCTCCATGCTAAACAATAGGGTGACATATTCTTTGCTAGGAGTCTCCTTTTCTCTGGTTCCAGTTCTTGTGTATCTGGAGAGCAATCTTGGGATCATACCTGCAGCATCTCAGACTCGGATCTGGTGGTGGTAGGAAAGGAATGTGGTGGGGAGAGCAGTGGAAGAAAGCACATTTCATGGTTGGTTTTCTTCTGAAACTATTACCAGTACAGGTTCACTGCTAGCCAAAAGTAGAGCTTTCCTGTTGGACCTTTCATTGGTTGAAATGGTGTAAAGTGAAGTAGCAATTACCATTAATTTATAAGGAAAAAAATTTGAGCTTTCTCAAACCCCAAAAACCTCTCTTAGACTTTTTTGATACCTTAGGACACATTTTGCCAAAAAAAAAAAAAAAATGCACAAAATAAATCCAGATAAAGCACAGATACTCACAGACACAGTTCAAGCTCTGGCAGCTTGATGCTGAGATGCTGAGTGTAGTTCTGGGGCAGGAGCGTGGCGGGGCCTCTGTTGCTGCTCAGGGCTGTGCTGCTTCTGGAATGGCTCGATCCAAAGCCAACATTGAATGCTATTTTTGCTTTTCACCTTTTTTGGTAAAAGCAAAAATCTTCTTCAGAGTTTTTTGGTTGGTGAAACATAGACCTTTTGTAAAAGGGGAGTGGTGTAATGCAAACTTTGGGAAAGTAGGGGATGGTTGGAGTTTACTATTACATTATTACAGAAATTCTGTATTATTACAGAAATAATACAGCTATTTCTGTCTTAAGGTTTAAGGCCAAAGGCATAGCTAACAGTAAATAGTACTATGTCTTGGTTTTCCCATGGACCTTTGTGTGTATGACCCCAATAAGAAACTCACGGAGAGGGTGACCGTACTTTGGGAAAGGACTTTTGTCCTTAGGTATTCCATGTCTTCTCATCAAAGTGCCATTTTAACAGCTGTATGAATCTCACAGTCTTTCCTAATACACGTGACCTGGTTGGCTAGATTGGCTTAAAGATTATGAGGTGGAGCTAAAATTATTTGTCAGCTATGACCCATTGGGGCCAGGTAGAATTTAATAATACCAGCCAGTTAGACTATCAGAACTTTCTTGCATAGAAAGTTTGAAGCTCTTAATGATCAGGAACAGGTTTCCCACAAGAAACTGTCTTCATATAACATAGCTGGTAAGTTTTATAAATAGATGTAGAACAAATGATGAATAATGCTGGTTTTTCTTCTTTGGTTCTCTTTTTTTTTCTTTAATTTTCTTTTTTTTTTTTAATGTTTATTTTTGAGAGAGAGAGAGAGAGAGAGAGAGAGAGGACAAGCAGGAGAGGGTCAGAGAGAGTGAGAGAGAGAGAGAATCCCCAGCAGGATCCAGACTGTGAGCTGTCAGCACAAGAGTCTGACGCGGGGCTCGAACACACAAACTGCAAGATCATGACCTGAGCCGAAGTCGGACGCTTATCCAACTGAGCCACCTGGCACCCCTTTGGTTGTTCTTTTAATAAGCCAGGCTCAACAAACAAAAGACACTGTCATGGACTGAATTGTATCTCCTTGAATTCATTGATGAAGCCCTACCCTCCTTGCCACCCTCCCCCCAACCTGACTATGTAACTATTTGGAGGTAGGGCCTTTAAAGAGATAATTGAGGTTAAACAAGGTCATAGGGTGGACCCTAATCCAATATGAGTAGTGTCCTTATAAGAAGAGATATCAGGGAAGCATGTGTACAGAGAGACGGCCATGTGACAGCATAGCAATAAGATGGCCCTCTGCAAGGCAAGGATAAGCCAAGCCTGCCAGCACCTTGATCTTGGACCCCTAGCCCCCAGAACTGTGAGAAAACTGTTTAAAGCCATGCAGTCTGTGTGGTATTTTGTTATGGCAACCCTAACAAACTTAATACGGACATATAACCCAATTTAAAAATGCACAAAGGATTTGAATAGACATTTCTCTGGAGAAGATCTACAAATGACCCATAAGTATATGCAAAGATTCTCAACATCATTAATCATTAGGAATATGCAAATCAAAACTGTGAGGTACTGCTTCATATTCATTAGGATGGCTATAACTGAAAAAGACAATAATGAGTATGGAAGAGGATATGGAGAAATCCAAACCCTTGTACATTGGTGGTGGGAATGTAAAATGGTACAGCCACTTGGGAAACAGTTTGGCAGTTCCTCAAAAAATTAAACATACAGTTAACATATGACCCAGCAATGTTATTCCCAGGTATATAGAGAATTGAAAACATGTTCACATAAAACCTTGTATACAGATGCTGCTATCAGTAATACAGAAATATTATTCAGCCAGAAAAAGGAAATGAAGTACTGATTCATGCTACAACATGGATGGACCTTGAAAATATTACGCTAAGTGAAAAAAGCCTGATAGTAAAGGCCATATATTGTATGATTCCATTTATGTCCAGAATCGGAGAATCCGTGGAAATACAGCCAGGAAAGCTAAGGAAAGAGGCAAATGGGGAGTAACTGTAGATGGGTTTCTTTTTGGGATAATATATATGTTCTGGAATCAGCAGTGATGGTTGCATTGTGTGAACATAATAAAATATGGGGCAAGCTTCATAATCTGTGAATTGTATTTGAATTAAAAAAGAATAAGCTAGAATCAGTATTCTGGGTGGTGAACCTGAAGTGAAGAATGAGTGAGATTATGCTCTAAATATTATTAGTAATGCTAACTTGTGAATGAGGCTTTTGTTTTTCTTCCCTAAACACAGGTGATATATAAACATATATATATATATATATATATATATATATATAGTAATAAATATATTTCATTTGTATACAAATCTGGGGGTTGTCTCATTGTCCACATACATGGGAGAAAAATGAAAGCCTCTTTCACAGGTAAAATATTTCTGAAATCATTGTTTTCTTAGTTGTGGTTAGCATGGTGAAATAGAACATCTCAGGCTTGAACCAGATCCTCCTTTTCTAAGCTATTCTGACCTCAGCTGAGAATCACTGTGCCTTCAGGTCTGTGAAGATGACAGTCCTATTTTTCTGACATCACCCAAAAATATTTTTTTAATTTGCAAATAGCAAATCACAACCACACTCCTGGGTATTACTTCTACTCCAAGGGCACCACGAGAATCACCGGGGAGTTTTCTTTCAGAAATGTATACACACCCCAGACCTACTAAATCAGAAACCATTCTCATGAGCTCTCCAGATGTTCTGATGCATGATAAAGTTTGAGAAGCCCTGATTCAGAGAATTTACAAGTAGGAAGGGCCATAAGCTTATGTTAATTTTTTTGTAATAAATATGTGGGTTCTTCACATGCAGCAAGTTAGGCATAAGACTGTCTCTGCCACACTCTCCACCACAAACTCTCCATAGACAAATGTGACTTTGAGTACACCTTACACCCAGATCTTAGTTTCTAAGGATCATTCTCCAGTAAGTGGATCCAAGGCTTTGCACTGTTGCAACTTTTTTTCTAAATTTGACATTACTTCAAAATAAAACAATTTATTCCAATTTAAAAGGACATAGACGATCACCCGAAACAAACAAACAATAATCACACAAGTTTTCCAAAACTGATGATATGGAACTCAGACTGAGTGTATTTATTTATTATAATCTCCAAAATAATTTCAGTTGGTACAACCGCTTCTCAAAACCACATCACTATCAGGCTCAGAATTTAGTTATAACCAAGCGATTCACAAAAACACTTTTAAGCAACAAAACATGCTTAGTATTTCCTTGAGAAAGGTCCTTCAAATGTGTACAGCATCACTGGGTAATTCACAAAACCACTAGAAGGGCACCCTCATGTGTCCAACTTCTGTACCCCTTATGTTGTTGAACTCACAAAATCTGTGATCCTTCCACATCTCAAAATAAAGGCCTTCATGGTACAATCTGCCTTCCTCTTAAATTTTAAAGGATATTCTAGATCATTCCTTAGGAAAGTAAAACTATGAACACTTTAAGAGGGAAACAAGTTGCTTGGACTTCTTTTATATTATACACTTCAATTATGGGTTATTTAGTGAGACTTTAAAAATTTTATATTTTAAAAAGTATCAGAGGGGACAAAAATAGAAAATATTTACCAGCAGGTTAGCCTCTCCTGAAATCACCATTTTCTGGATAAATACATGTAGCATCACTAAAAATTTTCACCATGTATTAGCTTGGAAAAAACTTTAACATTTTGGGCTAATATTCATGTCTTAAAATAGCATTTTGCTTGACTCCTTTTATAATCCTAAACGCTTTCTTTTAAAAATTTGTATCTTTTTTAAATAGCTCTGAGTCTCACTGTGATTTTCAACACCTTGGCCTGAACTTGTTTATGAAAAAAAAATACATAACTTCTGCAACTTGAGCTGGTTATACTGGGAAGAGAGGAATTACCATAATTTCATTATACCTTGTATTAACAATAAACCTTCTCACAGAGAAGAAAATACTTTAAATACCTTAAATCATATTTACAACAATAAAATTCACATTTCATGCTTTAGTGAAACACTTAAGTCATAAGATAGTCCTCATAGTTTATTGGAATAGAGCCCTTCTGTACCTGGCCTTCTGCTGTACGCCGGGTATAAAGCTCTGGGTGTTATGAAAATAGCAAAACTTATGCCATCCTCCTATCAAGTAGAAAAACTGAGGGTAGATCTTGCCAGCCATCAAGTGGTGATAGAAATCCTGTGTCCTAGTGAAGTGACAACCAATGTGCTTCAGACATCGGGTCCTGTAGGAATCACCTTGATTGCTTGAAAAGTGCTAAAAAGCCCAAATGTTCTTTAATGTGAGTTGAAGGGCCCGAACAGCCCTTCTGAGCACAGCTAAACACTTCATTTATGTGTCTATTGCACAGGATTTTTATGTTCTTCCAGAACTAGTGCTGTGTTTCTTTCTGTAGCTACTATATACATTTTTCTGATAAGTTCAGCGTTTCATTGGGAAATGTGACTTGCAGAGAGTTCCCCTTTGGGGCAGGGCCAGACCTGCTACTCCCACTGACCTCGTCCACCAGTAAAACACTCTCTGAATCCTGCCCCTGGGAGGAGTCCGAAGTCTCCGATATTCGCAAAGTCCTCAGTGAGGTGGTGTCTGTTTGGGCCAGGCCCATGCCGGGTACACCCGGAAGCAGATTCCTGCCTCCGAGACCGAGACCATTTTCACCGAGGTCCGGCATGTAAAGGAGGGTCTGAGATGTGCTGCTGATCTCCTTCAGCTCTCGCGAGAGGAAGGAGCGAGAGTGAGCAGACATGGCGGAAGATGTCCTTCTGCTGTCTGAGCAGTGCTGTCCGGAACGGTCTCTGCGGGACCCGCCGATGCGGCAGAAGAGGCATTTAATCTTCTCGATTGCTTTGCTGAGCACGGTCTTCCGCAGAAGGATATATATCCAGGGGTCCAGGATGGGGTTCACAGCAGCAATTCGGATGGCCTGCAAATCTGGGTTTTTGCTGATTTCTGGCACCAAACGTGGCTGATATAACTGGTTGATGAACACCCGTACCTGCATAAACGAGACGCCCACATTTAGATTTTACCATTAATCAACTAGGGAAATATTTACCCGCAATGTCTAACCTAGTAACATTAGCTAGCTGCCTTATTTTCTGTTAATAACTGCCAAGAAAGAGCAACTTACATGATAAGCCTCAGGAAAACCAGCGATTGTGCAATTACGTTTGTTTTGAGTTAGTGTAACTTTAAAATTTTTGTAACTATCCTATGAATATCTTACTTAGATCAAAGATGGTATACAAAAATGCAATGTATGCATAGGCAACAGACAGAAGCATGAAGTTTCTTTGGGAAACATTTTATTCATTTTTGTGAGTGCTTTTAAGTTTTTGTGATTCTAATGATGTATCTTTTTCCCTCCAGATAGCCACTGATTTCCCTTATTCCAGTTGCTTTTTTTTATATATTTAAATGAAATTCATTAAAAAAAAATTTTTTTTTTCAACGTTTTTTATTTATTTTTGGGACAGAGAGAGACAGAGCATGAACGGGGGAGGGGCAGAGAGAGAGGGAGACACAGAATCGGAAACAGGCTCCAGGCTCCGAGCCATCAGCCCAGAGCCCGACGCGGGGCCCGAACCCACGGACCGCG
This sequence comes from Neofelis nebulosa, assembly GCF_028018385.1. NCBI lineage: Eukaryota > Metazoa > Chordata > Mammalia > Carnivora > Felidae > Neofelis > Neofelis nebulosa. Next base: position 33,161,805 of record NC_080782.1, on the reverse strand, counting down.
AGATCGTGACCTGGCTGAAGTCGGACGCTTAACCGACTGCGCCACCCAGGCACCCCTGAAACTCATTTTTTAAGTCAACTAACCAATCATCACAGAAAAGCCCAGAGATCCCTTTAATTATAGAGTCCAGTAAGAATACACTGGAAACTTTTAAACCAATGTCTGAATCTCCTGTCATCCAGAATGACCGGTGAATAGTTTCTATTTTTTCTTTTTTTTTTTTCAACGTTTTTTATTTATTTTTGGGACAGAGAGAGACAGAGCATGAACGGGGGAGGGGCAGAGAGAGAGGGAGACACAGAATCGGAAACAGGCTCCAGGCTCCCAGCCATCAGCCCAGAGCCTGACGCGGGGCTCGAACTCACGGACCGCGAGATCGTGACCTGGCTGAAGTCGGACGCTTAACCGACTGCGCCACCCAGGCGCCCCTCTATTTTTTCTATAGAGTCTGTTCCCCAGTTATAAGAATCATCTAGTGTTAACGACTCTTCCCTCAAAAACCTCTTCCAATCTTTGCCCTTTCACTGCATTCCTTACCTGGATTATTGCATCAGCCACCAAAGTAGCTTTCCCACCTGTAGTTTCTGTCCTCTCCAATCCAGCCTCCAAACTGCCACGAGAGGATTGCTTCTAGAAAGTAGATCTGATTGTGCTGCTCAATCCCTAAACATTCAGTGGCCCCCTGCTGCTTGCAAACTGTAGTTTGGCTCAATGACTGCCACTTGGTGAATCCATCCTGAAACTCCAGTCAGAATCAATCCCTCCTTTGTGTCTATAGAGCATTAGAGCCAGTAAAGAAGCCAAGTGCTGAAAGCACACTCTGCACAGACCAGTGGGGAAGACAATTCATTCTACTGCTCTTTGAGTTATTTGAGGCAAAGGGCACATCTGCCAGCCCACCATGGGATGGGCAGGCATAAATGAAGTAAACAGAAGGAGACCCTAACAACCTGTTTGCTATTTTGGGGTCTTATTTTTGGCGGTTCAAAAATTTTGCTCTTCCTATAATTACTTTCATTTTTTCATGCATTTAATCATTTAATAGTAAGTACTTACTGTGTATTAGGCATTGTGATAAGTCTGGCCACAAAAAGCTGCATTTAGAATACCACGAATTTTTTAAAATGTTTTTATTTTATTTTTGAGAGAGAGAGACAGGGACAGAATCGGAAGCAGGCTCCAAGCTCTGAGCTGTCAGCACAGATCACGATGTGGGGCTCGAACCCACAAACCACAAGATCATGACCTGAGCTGAAGTCGGAGGCTTAACTGACTGAGCCACCCAGGCACCACTGAATACCACAAACTTCTTGAAGGCAGAGAGTAACCTGCAGCACAGAACATAGGAAGGAAGATCAACTCTGACTGCAGGGTGATTAAATTAAATGGGAGAGGTATATATGGGGGCACAACTAATCCAGATCTGGAGGGGAGGGCATCAGTGGATGCCTCCTGCAGAAGAGGAATCTTGCAGGGAGTTTTTGATGGGTGAGTGGGAATTTGCTAAATTTAGAAGGAAGGACATAACATTTCAAATAGAGGTCATTCTCTGTGTAAAGTCATTGTAAGTGACTTCTGGGAATTTCAAATGATTCAATGAAGAGAGTATGAATTTATGCAAACCTAAGGAAGACTGTATTTTATTCCTTAGAGGAGAAAGCACTTGCTAAATGTACACTCTTATATTTATTCTTGGAGTATTACTGTTATTATTATCTAAATCTTCTAATTCCACTAGGAGGTGTGATTTTGTTTTTGTTTTTGTTTTTGTTTTTTCTTTTTGAGAGACAGAAGAGGGCAGGGGCAGAGGGAGATGAAGAGAGAGAATCTTAAGCAGGCTCCATACCCAGCACAGAGCCCAACTTGGGGCTGAGTCTCAGGACAGTGAGACCATGACCTGAGCCGAAATCAAGAGTTGGATGCTCAACGGACTGAGCCACTCAGACACCCCTCCAATAGGATCTTGTATGTAAAAAGCTCACCTCATAGAAAAAGGGGCTTTAAAAGTGATCTCTGTCTTGGGGTGCCTGGGTGGTTCAGTCGGTTAATCGTCAACTCTTGGTTTCAGCTCAGGTCAAGATCTTATGGTTCATGAGTTGGAACTCTGCATCAGGCTCTGCAATGACAGCATGGAGCCTGCTTGGGATTCTCTCTCTCTGCCCCTCCCCTGCTTGTGCTCCTGCTCTCTCAAAATAAATAAATAAACTTAAAAAAAGGTACATGATCTCTATCTTTAGTAATTACTTAATAATTATTACTTGCCTTTAGTAATTATTTTCACAAGGGAGAAGTAAGAGGCAAGTCTCAGCCAAGGAGGATGCACAAAAACCATAAAAAGGAGAAAGAACCCACAAAAGCAGAGCTGGAGCCATTTAGGGGCAAATATCGAACTTTAACAAGACTCGAGGATACTGCTACTTTATTATACAGTATAATAATTAATATTCATGGTCTATGAATCACCATGAAAGAAGGGATAGTTTAGAAAGATTTATAACAATTTGGATAAAATAAGTTTAAAATGTTTAAGGAGATAAGTGCATTAATCTGTAAAACTCAATTCATGAGAAACTTATCTCTAGATGAGCCTAGATTAGTGAGATGTAGCTGTATTTCTATTTCTTCCTTAGCTGGAATTCAGACTGTGATCTATACAGGTCTATAGTCCCTTGTTAAGAAACTATTGGTTTTCAGTTGCTGTTCCTTTGTTGTTATTCATTTGTTTTGTTTTGTTTTTGATTGCAAAACCTGACCTAAAGTTATTTCGGCAGTAAAACTGGAACCGAACTAGACTGTGAGGCTATTTATAGTTCGGTTATTCTACTTAGTATAAGTATTCCTGGGTTTTGCTTTGGAGGTATTGTCCCAATTTTGATGGGAATATTACATATGGTTAATATGTAATATTACCTATTACTAAAATTCTAAAAGCCAAGAAATTCTGAATTCTAAAACACATCTGGCCCTAAATGTTTTGAATCAGGTTATTGTCCTGTAAATCTCACAGAATAAAATAAAATGGTCAAATGGCTCTAACTAGCATGAAATTAATACCTTGATCTCTGGCAGACAGCTAAATAAAAACTGAACTAGAATAAACAGAAGTATATGATGACTTAAAATACCTTTAGAAACTGTGCTTGGATAAATGATATTATCAAGACAAAGCATGATTGATTTTCCATTTTCTAAAAACTAGTGACACAAAGCACTTTGGTTTCTTCTTGCCATAGCTGTATTTGGGCACTGAGAGATGCCCTCAGGTCTACGGGCCTTTTCTCAGATGAAATGTTACTGAGACCTGAAGGTTTTGAGGAACTTATCAAGCCACCTTGTTGGTGGCTCATTCTGGTGTGGGCCCCAGGTCTTCTGGTGACTTCCATGTCCCTTTTTCTGTTCTACCAGGTTGGCTGGCTTTCTGCTTAAGAATTATTTCCTGACAATGGAATCATTGGTAAAGCGTATGAGGTCTGTATTTTACTCACATCGCATACTATGTTCCCAAGAGTAAAAGAAACATTGGACTAAAATGTGTTAGTATCAGGCCTTCCCTGTACATAGTCTTTAGAAAAAAAAAACAAAATAAAACTGAGACAGGGTCTGTGAGGACTGGAGACTTATAGCCTCTAGGTGGCGGTGTTGCTCCACCTGGAAGTTTTTGGTCCACAGGTTCTCCCTAAGAAGCGGTTTGCTTAGCCATCTCTAAGACCCTCTTTCAGAACAGAATCTTGGTAAAGTCTGGACTTTGCATTTTTGAGATTTTTAACATTGAAATCTCTTGTTGCTGGTTGCCTCTCCCACCTCAAAGGAAACACGGTTAGTACTGAAAGGAGGAACATTTTTGAACAGTTGAAATGGATATAAAAGGAATGAAATTTGTATCTATTTACTGGAATGTATTAGGACTTAGCATTTTATTTTAAAATTTTTGTGACCTTTCAGAAAAGCTAGAGTGTTGTAAAAATAATTAATGAGATTTCATAATCAAAGGTGATGAGAAGCAAGGAAAGATCACATCACTCCGTGTCTCACTTCCTCCACAGTTTTGAGTGATTTTGACTAGCATCCAAGGGAATGAAGGAAGCCCTATTTTAGAGTTCCATGGAGGGGGGACAGGCTTACAATTAATACAAGCCACTAAGCCTGGTTATTTAATGTCATTTCAGCAAAGGGGAGCTCACAAGGTAGCAATAAAGAGGAGAATGAAAAGCAACATTTAAAACTTCAGATAAAAACATTCTCAAATTATTAAAAAAAAAATGAAGACACATTAGTTTTCCTTCATAGCATGTTCGCATTGGAGACTGCCCTGGGGCAGAGAAAAAGACAAAATGAACAAAATCTCCATGTACTCTGTAATGTTTGAAAAAGTTTAGCGATCTCTGCCTCACTTAAAAAAATTTTTTTTAACATTTATTTATTGTTGAGAGACAGAGCATGAGCATGGGAGGGACAGAGAGAGGGGGAGACACAGAATCTGAAGCAGGCTCCAATCTCTGAGCTGTCTGCACAAAACCCCACATGGGGCTCGAGCTCGCAAACCATGAGATCATGACCTGAGCCAAAGTGGGACGCTTAACCGACTGAGCCGCCCAGGCGCCCCTGTCTCTGCCTCACTTTAAAGGCTACTTGGTTTGCTCTCCCCATAGCAGGGGAAAGTCCAGATGAATATGGGAATATCCATAGCAGTACTCCAATGTCATGGGGTGGGCGGTGAAAGCACTTTTCTGGAATTCCTGTCCTTAATATGCTTCAGAAATACACATGTTCAGGCAGTTTTCAGTGTTGGAAGAGTGTGCTGCTGATAAAACAGAATCTCTGTGTCAGGGGAAAAAGACAGCTTAAAAAGTTCATTCAACGCAAACAACATATATACTCTCTTGCAATTTTAAAAGTGAATCAAGGAGCTTAGAATATTGGCATATGTTACAATATTCTAAGCTTCTTGAGAGGATGACTACAAATTAGGATTCGGGAGCATTGGAACAGAACTTGGAGATAATATGATAAATTCAAAAGGTGTGATGACAGGAGAGCTGTAAGGGAGGCTGTATGTTGTAGAGGTCCATGCACAAGCTTTGGAATGAAACAAACCTCTCTTCAAATCCTGGCTCTGCTCCTTCTAATTAATGTACAAATTATGAGAGTGCTTCATTCAATGCCTAGCACGTAACATAAATATCTGCTGCCCTTGCTTTTTTGGTAACCCATACATGGTATTTCGGCTACTGTGGAATGTGTGAATAATTCCAAAACCACAGCTCAGAGGTAGCTTTGGTGTCAAAAGACATTTACTTCCTATGTGAGAAAAACCTGTTGGCAGGGAATGTCTAATTGAAAAAGAATGTTGAAATTTTGATAAGACCGATTTAGTAATTGACTGTCAAAGTACAAATGTTTTCCAATAAACGACACGGTCCTACAGCTGAATTTGTGTGTGCTATGTGTTCTGTTCCAAGAACATGGAAGGAATTATCTGTGTGTGCTCGGTTATCTAACTGCCCTGTGAAGAATCCAAAATTGACACAGCTGTTGCTAGAAATTTTTACCACTTTTTTTTTAGTGACAAAAAAAAAATCTTTAAGTAAAGGATAGTGGAAAGAGTTCTTGAGTGTGGTGATGTAAGAGAGTTCTCCCTCCTTCTGGGTCACCATTTACTACAGGCAAATTATTTAATCACTACAGGTCAGTCTCTACATTGAACATTTATTTCTAAAGGTTTTTTTTTTTAACTCTAATTTTCAATATTCTAATAGGAGATTACAAGAATCACTTCATCTCTGGGGAGAAAAAAATCTTGTTAGTAGATGTTCCATAAAACCAAGGCTTGACAGGTCAGCCAAGCATGGTGACAGTCTGTTACACTGGGACTCCCCCCAGCAAGTTGCAGAAGGATATAAATTCCTCAACTGCAGGTGAGAAAACTGAGGAGCAGAATGAAAATACTGGCCAGCCCTGGGTTCTTCCTAGAGCTTTCAAGACTCAGATGAGATGCTGTACGTGGGAATCCCTTTTATGTGCTACTCTGCAGTCTTCAAGTTTCTACCAATTCCATGGTTATGACTAAAACACTGCTTTCAGGAACTGCTAATTTTTTTAGAGAGAGAAAGAGAGAGAGAGAGAGAGAGAGAGAGAGAGAGAGAGAGAGAGAGGAGAGAACACTCACGCAGAGGAGGGGCAGAGCGAGTCCATGCTCAGCATGGAGCCCCCAAGCAGGGATTGATCCCACGTCCCTGGGTTCATGATCTGGGCAGAAATCAAGAGTCCAAGGCTTAACAGACTGAGTCACCCAGGCACCCCAGGAACTGCCATTTTTAACTTAGCCAAATTTATTTGAAAAACTAATTAAATCCTTCAGGTTCTGCTATAATGGCACTCAAATTTATGGCATTACTCTTACACCTTTAAATGTGATTTGTACTCATCTGAAATCCCATCAGTTGTTCTGTGACTCTACTTCAGTTTGCCTACAGTAAACAAAAGTGTAACTATTTACAGCTTCCTCTGCTATAATAAATCTTCCTTGATCAAGACAACTGGTTTATTGGTAAACAGTCAAATAAACACTCACAGGAAGCTATTTTCCTAACCATCTGTTTTACCTGTCCAAGGCAGAAGATGAATCAAATTGGCCATTCTACCCCTAACAGAGATGAATACTTGTTACTTCAGAGTAAGAAGAAAGAAAATGAAAGAGACAAGTAAGCTATTAATATGCCTCGGCTTGCCTATGCATGGGGGAAAATGCCTTTCCAAAAATCTTACAGTCCAGCTGTTTAGTCCTGCGGCAAAAGATTTGATTTTAATTGTTATCTTAACATTAGTAACTGCAAAAATTGGGCACCAGATGTTAATACAGCTATAGCATGTAACATGGGACCTTAGAAACCTGTCTTGCTTGCATGTTTCTGAAGAATTCAGTCCCTTTTATTTAAGCATAGACTCTTTCATTTCTTCAGCTTTTTCTGGGTTTAAGAAAAAAAAAGAGACTGGTTTTAAATAGAATAGACAAAATGACAGGAACCACCAAATCTTGTCATGTAATGTTCCTTGTCAAATGTACTTACACCTTCTCTATTTGTTGATTATGACTCATTTGAGAAAGTTTCTCAAGTCTAGCCCAGTTTCTTATATCCACGATTAATTCCCTAAGCTTTCTCAATTTCCATTCCAAGCTCTCTTTGTGAGACATATGTTTTGGAAAACAAATTAAAATTCACTTTTTCTATAAAACTCAATATCAACTGCCCTCTAAGAGACACTGTAGTTTTTTTCTTCCCTAGTGTCCAAGAGACAAAACTTGCCTTTCAAGTGACTGTTAACCTCATATACTATGTCAAGCTTTTTGAAATTCCAAGTAAACTATATTTGCTCTATTAGCCTTTCCAAAGCATTTTAAGTGTTTTGAAGGATTTGATTTTCCTCAAGTAGGATTAGCCACCAACTTGATTTGATGTAAGTAAAAAAAGGTGCTTCATTAGTTTCCTTGGAACTGAAGACAGGTCCGACTGCTTCAAATGTCAGAGTTCAGAAGCTTTAAACTTAAATTACAATCTCAATATGAGAAACATGAAAATACATGAAAGTTGCGAAAGGAAGCCAAGGAAGACGACAGTTATGGGTAAATTCCCCTTTTAACTCTTTCAGTAACAGCCAAACTGTGTGTGGGTGAGTAGTGTAATGACCTCATTGCTTATCATTAATTTACAATTAAACTGAATCTGAAGTTAAGAGGTTAGTAGCCAGAACTAAAGGCTAAAAACTGAAGCTACTGTTACTCTTTATTACTGTTATTCTTTATTACTCAAAGGCATGTGAGTACATCACTATGTGATTACTTCTTAGTTGAGCCAGTTCCAATTTTCAGAGTAAAATTACTTAGTATCTACTGCACGTTCCTGACTTTATATAATAGAGTGGATAGTAGTTAGTTAAAATGTAGCTCTTTTGCAAACTACAAATATAGCTCCTATAATTTCTTGCCTCTAGCTTCTCAAATAACTTCAAACATTTTGTGCTAAATGGCCCTGTACCATAGGGGTCGGGTCCACCACTTCTGCCCATGAAATGAATGAAGTTTTTAATGCATCTCTAGATGCTCCAAGAAAACAATTCATCTGTGACTATGCAGTCATCAACAGCTCATATCCTTACCTTCATATTTTAAAAGTATGTGCACGTTGCTAAACTTCTAGCTCTAATTCCTCAGCTCCTTAAAGTGGATGTTCTGTACATAACAATCACTCACTTTGTCATTTACTGTTCTGTAAAACATAAGGCAGAAGCTAAAGAAGGGAGTCCCAGCTGGAGCAGATTTGTTTCTTCCAAATCTCACTGTATTGAGTTGCCATTACAGACAGTAAAATATATTTATGTGGCTCAAGTGTGACTTAACTTGGTAAGTTATATTGGGTCCTGGAATGGTTTAAAGGCCCTTCTGGCCAATTACATTTATTTCTGTTTATACAAATTGTCAAGAAGCTACTGTAAGCTGGCTCTCAGCCACATCTAAGTTCCTTCCATTTACACTCATTTTTATCAGAGATATAATATTTTTATATTAAATATCCCTGGACAGTATTAATAAGAGAAAGGAATAATGGCTCATTACATTTATTTTCTCTTGCTCCCAATCAGCATAAGACAGAGAAGTCATTTCTTTTTGAGTTGGTAGTTTAGAATTTCCAGAAATGCAGTGTTTTGAGAGACAAAAGAATTCAGAACCTGTTGCTTTCAGTAGAAACTCTAGATAAAGTATTATGCGTGTGAACCCAGCAGTTTCTGGTGCACTCCGTTTTAATGACAGGCAAAGTAGAGAACTAGGTACGTTTTCCACCTTTCTGCTTATAACAAAGTTAATCCAAAGGCATTTTTAAGAAGGCGGTGTCCTGAAAGTGAAGTGTGCCAAAACTCAAATGCACACACTGTACGAAGGCCAAAATTAGAAATGTTCTAGGAGTGAGACGTGATGTAATATTATATGAACAGGGTTTGGAGTCAGGTGGGTCTGAGGTTCATCACAAGCTGCAGGGTTTGGGCTTGGCAATAATTAGATGACCATCTCTAAAGCTTCCTTTCTTTAGAATGACATTGTACCTCTCAGGGTTGTTGAGAATTCAAATTCAGTCATCCATGTACATCAGTCTGAACTTAATAGGCCCCCCTGAGAAACCTGGCTTTCCTGGTTCCAAGAAAGAATGAAGGAACCTGACGCTAGGCCATGCCTGGGTAGGAATGGTGACCCACATGCGCAACGAGATATTCTCCCAGGGCACAGCCTGGGAAGGAGCAGGGAATCTCGCCTGACAGTGTGGTTCTGCTCGATTATTTTAAGCAAGTCAAGCCCTATGTAAAGTGAGGGTGATTAGATTAGACCAAAAGACATCCAGTCTCTCTAGCTCTAAACTTCTACATAATCTACCAAAACAAGCAAGCAAAAAAACCAAAACCAAAACCCAAAACAAAAGCAAAAAACAAATCCGTACAAAAATCAAAGCACCAAACCCGCGCTGCCCCTAAGGAATCGGGGAGAACAAAGAAATCACCACCCCCGAAGTTTCGGGCTTCTGCGGTTCACTGTGGAGGACGGGCTAAGTCACCCTACAGCGGTTTCCCCTCCCCATCTGAAGGAGTGGCAGGTGTTCCCGGAAGGCTCAAGGCCAATGTCAGGCAGCAAGGGGTAGGGGCTGTCCCGGGAGAGAAAGGAAACCAGGCTTTCGGAGAAAGCAACTCGGGGATGTAGGAGAAAATCACCTACTACATCTCATGAGGGATGCGGCCGAAGAGGAGGTTGGGCCTGGTCTGAGTAGCCGAGGGTCAAGATTCCAGGCTGGAGCTGGAGGACAAGTTCACTGCCGAGGCAGGAGAGGGCAAGGAGGAAGCGTTAGACGGAGGAGGGAGGTGCATGCGAGGAAAGGGCCCAGAAGGGCCCCGTTCCCGGCCACTCACCACGAGAGGGATGGAGCAGATGAGCACCACCAGGGAGGTGGCGATGAGTAAGATGACCATCTGGATCTCGGCACCCGCGATGCGGCGGAAACTCCGGCGGCGGCGAAAGTCGCTGAGGCGCGGCAGGGCGGGGGAGGCGGCGGCCGGGTTGCCCCGGCAGGGGGCCCAGGGCACGGCCAAGGGACCCGCCGCGTGGTGCTGCTCGGTGCCCAGCGAGGTGCGGCGCATGAACTGGCGGTGCATGCGGAGCAGCGCGCCGCACACGAGCACGTTGCAGAGCACCGTGGCGAGAATGAGGAAGGAGCTGAAGCCCGCGTACATGTAGGAGAAGGCGGCGTGCGCCGTCACGTTGGTGGTCCAGTCGATGAAACACCAGGTGTCCGGGTACTGCAGCCGCGAGCTGCCCAGGCCCATGTTGGGCAGCGCGCAGAAGAGCACGTTGGACGCATAGACCGCGACAAGCGTGAGGCCCGCCAGCCGCTTGTCCACGTAGTGGCTGTAGAAGTAGGCGTGGTTGATGGCCAGGTAGCGCTCGATACTCATGGCACAGATGATGCTGAGGCCCGACAGGCCGAAGAAGAGCAGGATGAAGGTGCTGTACTCGCAGAGCGCTTCGCCTCCGGGCCACTGGCCCTTCATGTATGTGGCGATGGTCACCGGGCTTACCAGCAACGTGCCCAGCAGGTCGGTGACGGCCAGTCCGCAAACCAACGTATAAAAGGTCGTCTCCTTCTGCTCCTTGCGCGACTTGCACAGCACCACAATGGCCACCAGGTTGCCCACCACCCCGAAGATGAACATCACCGCCGGGATGGTCACCGGGCTGTTGGGACGGTCGGGGGTAGAGGAGGCGGACGCATTGACCCCAGGGGTGGACATGGTGGTGGCCCGCGGTACACAACCTTGGCCTTCGAAGCTGGGCCTGGGGATGGTAGGAGAGACAAAGGCGCGGTGAGATGAAATTACCACTTGTCAGACCCGCTCCCAAGAAACAATATGCTGATGAGACAAGACCAACAACTGGATCCCGCCTGCATCTAGCCATTTACCAACTTCGGCTACCGAAATCGTCAGGCTCAGGATACCTCCTGCCAGCAGCCCCCCACTCTGCTGTCATTAATATTTGCTAGTTGATACTTCCAATCTCTCCTCCTCCCTGCCCCCTCCAGCCCAACTTACTCCACTGCCAAGATGAACAAGGCCTATCTCAAGGGAAAAGCGAGTGGTTCGCTCTTATTCCCGACAGATTCTGAGTCAATAAAATCCTCACCGAAAACAAGTTACGGAAGGCAATTTGGAAAGCGCGCTCGTTCCTCCCGGGCTCCGCTCGAGGAGCGCCCGCCCATCGCTCTCCGCCCGCTGCCCTCAAAGCCTCATCTCACCTGTGGTTGCCGCGGCGGTGGCAGCCGCGTAAGCCCCCAGGGTCAACACTCAGATGTCCAGGATAAGCCTCCAACCTGCCCTAAGTCTCGCCCAGCTCAGTGTGGAGCCTGCCAAGTCTTTGCCTTCTCAGAGCCGGGTCTCCGCGGCTGCCAATTTTCCGGAACTGGGGTCGGAATGGCCAGCTTTCAAAAAACTTGGGAGAACCAGAAGGGTAGCGGGATGGGTCAGTGAAGTCTGATCTTGGATTTCTTTCTTTCTTTCCTCCTCTTCTTTTTTCCCTCGTTCCTTCAAAGACGGGACCAAACTTTTCGGAGCCCGCAGGTCCCGTTCCCGGGCGGACAGCAGTCAGATGTGGGGGCCGCGCGCGCAGGTGGCGCGGAGCCTCACTCCCGGAATCAGGTCGCCCCCCCCTCGGAAGCCCAGGGCAGCACCTGCGGCTATCGGGGCTGGCGGCTGCCACTGAGGCTGCTTCCGGCGCCCTGGGGGCGGCTTGAGGTCCACTCGGCCTGAGGCTCTGACCTGGGACCTTTCATCTTCTTCCTCTTGGCTACAGGGTTCCGAGCTCCGCTCTCGCCCTTCCAGCCTCTGTACAAACTTTTCTCCAGCTCCAAGTTTCCCCGGCGGAGGCGGGGACACACAGTGCGCGGCCCGGGCGCCCATTGGCCGGACGGGAAGGGGGCGGGGCGTGTCCTCAGTGCTCTGCGCCGAGAGGCGGTGCACCGGCCTGGGGGGGCGGGGTTCCGAGCTGCGCGGGCCCTCGCGCCCAGCCTGGGCCCTCTCCTCCCTGCGTTCCCGGCCCCGGCCGGGTTGGGGTCGCAAGGACATGGCCGCGCGCCTCAGGCTTGTGTGCCGAGTGCCGCCGTCGGCGCGGAGCCTCGGAAGCCCTGGTGTTCTCCCGGGAACCCTCTTAGCCACTCAGAGGGGGCTAACTCTGAAACCAGCATCCCCTCTCCCTAGTTGCCTCCTGCTCCGAGTGGGCTGTTTCTCGCACCTTCCACACGTGGATCGCAACACCTGGGCGCTAGGCAGGGAGGTCAACTGCTCTAGAACTGCACCTTGGAGCGGCCGAGGTGTGTGTGTGCGCGCGCGCGTGGCCCCGCGGGACGTAGGGTGGCGAGGCTCGCGTTGTGCGCGCGCGCGGCCCCGGGCTCGAAGTCAGGAGCGCGCATCGGACGGGGCGGGTGGTTGGGCCGGCGGGTGCGGGCGGGGGAACGACGAAGAATCTGCCCTTTGAAAGGAATTACAATCCATCCATGAAGGTAGTTGGTTGGCAGTGCCCAGGCTGTGGGCTGTGCCCCGTTGGGCATCCCCAGGCTAAAAAACAAAAAGAGAGAGAGAGAGAGAGACCGCAGCCTCTCCCGGCGCTGGTGGCGGAGCCTTGCGGCTGTGGAAGGAGGTGACCCGCAGGTACCTCGTGGGAGTGTTAGGGTGGGAGGGGTGTGTAACCGCGGAGATCTTTCAACTCCTCCGGGGAACTACTCCTCCCAGGAAGAACGGTAGTCTGAGCTTCGTGGCTCGGCCCTGTTATATTCACTTTGGACACTTTGACCACGAATCCTTTGGTCGGCGGGCTGATGGAGGGTGCGACGGGGATTTGAAAGTTATTGGAGTCAAGGAGTTCTCCAGTCATTACCTCCGTGATTTACTCTTGGATCGGCCTAGTCGCTCTACCTTTTTTCTTTAAATTGCAGTTGGACTTACTTTGTGGTGGAAGTAGTTTTTTTGCAAACGCATTATTTAACTTCTTTGTGCTCTGGTTCCTAAAATCGGGACTGAAAACTAAAAAGAAACGATTGCAAAACTCCATGGTGTTTTAACTGCTTCACCATTTTTTTGTTTTAAACCATGAAGTAGGATTGTGTGGGCCTTTTAAATTCCTAGAAAAATCTGTTTCCATATGCGGGATACATGCATTTTAACATATTGCATCTCATCGTAGATTAAGCAAATAACTCGATTCTTTTATATGAGGAGCAGGTATTCATTCATTCCTTAAAATGCGATTTCATGAATAAACCTCCTAAGAATTGATCCGGTTCTCCTGTTATTGTGAAATGGCACAGCAACAAATGAGTAATAGGAGAAACAGAGCATCCCAGACTTAACTAATTACTGATAAATTAAAGATAATTAAAGATTCCATATGGATATATTAGTATAACATTCTCTTGTTTATGCTATTTCCTCATGAATATCAGGGATTCAGAAGGAATCTGTAAAAATAACTGATGGCAATTGGTCAGTTTCTCAGTTTTCCCTTTATCACCATAATAACCACGTCTGTTGTCTATGCTTTCTTTGAGTAGTAACCTCTAGGGTTGTGTTAGCATTGAAAACAAGTTGGCACTAGAAAAAGGAAACAGCACATTCTACCCCCATCCTTCCCTAACTGAATTGCATCACTGTCACCCTGTCAGGTGGTTATCAGTAAACACACCAAGGGGAGGTGGGAAGTTCCACTTAGACTCATTTTACGTTAGTAAAAATAGTTTTTCCAGTTTTCTTTCCATTTGAAGTTCCTCACATGGAAAACAGGCTGGGTGCCTGTTAAATTTTTAAGGATGAAGAGTATATTAAATGTTAACAGTTGAGGCACACTGCTGAAGTAATTAGTGAGTGTTGCAGGATTTCGCACGTCATTGATGAACTGGGCTTGTTATTAATGGAGTTTTTAAAAAATTTTTTTTAATGTTTATTTTTATTTTTGAGAGAGAGACAGAACGCGAGCTGGGGAGGGGCAGAGAGAGGAAGACACAGAATCTGAAGCAGGCTCCAGGCTGTGAGCCGGCAGCACAGAGCCTGACACGGGGCTCACAGGGCTCCAACTCACAGACCATGAGGTCATAACCTGAGTCGAAGTCAGATGCTTAACTGACTGAGCCACCCAGCCGCCTCCCCAGTTTTTTTTAATGTTTACTTATTTTTGAGATTCGGCGGGGGGGGGGGGGGGGGGACAGAGAGAGGGAGACAGAATCTGAAGCAGGTTCCAGGCTCTGAGCTGTCAGCACAAAGCCCGACGCAGGCCTTGAACCCATGAACCATAGGATCATGACCCAAGTCGAAGTTGGATGCTTAACCAACTGAGCCACCCAGGCACCCCTAGAGCTATCTTTTCTTACTGGTCCTTTAAATATTTATCATCACAGTAGCTTTAGGAAGATTGACATAAGTGAGAAACCAGGACATACGATTAAAAAATTTTAATAAGGTTTACCTGTACCCTCTTTTGGTGTATGTTTCTAAAAGCTTAAGTTTAGGGGTGCCTGGATGGCTCAGTCAGCTCAGGTCATGATCTCATGGTTCATGGGTTCAAGTCCCACATCAGGCTGTCTGCTGTCAGCACAGAGCACGCTTCAGACACTCTGTTTATGTCTCTATCTGCCCCTCCCCACTCATGCTTTCTTTCTCTCTCAAAAATAAAAATAAACATTAAAACAAAACAACTTAAGTTTAGCTTTTCGAAGTAGAATCTGAAGGTTAGGGAAACAATTATTTTACTTTCTCAGTTTGAAAAACCGGGATGGTGTAGTTCAATTTCCCTCACACTCTGCTAGGAATCTACATTGCAAAAGGAAATGAAGAATTGCCATGAGCATATGGACAGTTCTTGTCATTATTAGTATATTTCAATGAAAAGGTTTTTATTCTAAACATTGTTTTGTATCCTCCCTTGCAGTTTTCACCTCAATCCCTACTTCTCTGCACTGGAAGACCTGGGTTCAGTTCTTTAGAACTGTTGTTAAATCGTCTTTGAAGGTTTGACCTAGTCCAAGAACTGCCTGACTGATCAGTTTGATTGCTCTGCTTTAGCTAGTTATTTGACAACTTTTTTTGAGTAAACACCTGAGGGTGGGAACCTGTTCAAAAGCAAAGGCTGCTTGGAGGTTATCAACCACATTCCCCTTGACTAAGTTGAATCTTCCTTGGATCGAAGGGATGGGTAAGAAAGAGGATAATTCTTGGGAGGAAGATAGCAAGATGAAACAGATCTGGTCTGGACCCTTTGCAGAGCCTAACCTGGCCAGACCTTAGAGCATTCCTAAAGCACTAACATTCATGTAGCAAGCCTGAGTAAGTTGTGTTTGCTCTCCGTCTTTCATGACAGGCCATGTGGATGCTAAAAACAGTGAAAAAGGCATCTAGCTGGTGTAAATAACCCAGTGCTCTTGGATGCATTTGCTTTCCACGCATTCACCCAGTGGTTCGGTGGATCATAAAATGTGACGTTACCTGACCGTGGGCATGAGGCGAGGTCCACAATTGTGGCTTTGGCCGTCAAATGATTGCCCTCCCTTTTTAGTGGTGCATTTCAAATGTGTGGTCTCCCAATTATTATCATTTTCTGTGGGTGAATTTTATGTTGAGTCTAGTGCCTAGAGTTTGTACACATGTTAGTACTGTGATTAAGTCCCCAACATCTTCATATGATGATAAATTGACTGCTGTGGAGGCTGGTTGCCACCAACTGAAACTTCAGGTTACTTCCTTGTCCAGCAGTTTTACCCCTCAAAGTGATAGCTTTCTGCCCTTTTAATTTTTCCCCTCTCCACCCCCCCCCCCCATATTTCCACCACTCTTCCATTGTGGATAGAAAAAAGAGGGCAAAGAAAGAGGATTATTTACTTATTGTTGTCCACTTTGAAGGTGTGGTAGAGAGGGAGGCCTTACTAGTTCAGGAGTCTCTTTTCTAGGAAGACAGACATTCGGACTATATGTCAGGTTCTTCTCACACCCACCTATCTCTCTGGCATTAGACAAAGTCTAGGCCAACTGAAAGGAGGAACTTACGACTTGAGAGAATCGGTCATTCGGCTACGTGTGATACTTAGTGAACCCCTGCAACAGAAGTTCGAAGCTCTTCGTTGGGGAGCAGAGGGAGAGATGAAGTAGATTGCCATTTGTTGAAATCCAATCCAAAAATTCATCTCTTCCCTGACATGCTCCTTAACCTCCAGCATAATGGGTATTGATCGCAAAGCACACTAAAGTTACAAGTTGAACCTCTGCTGTAGTTTATGAAGGTCTAAAGATATGGAAGTCTGAGGTAGGTCAGTTCCTTCAGAGTAAATGAACCAGATGGACAGCTAATTTTATAGGAAAACTTAATCTTTTTATTTTTATTTTTATTTTTTTAAATTTTTATTTTTTTTAACGTTTATTTATTTTTGAGACAGAGAGAGACAGAGCATGAACTGGGGAGGGTCAGAGAGAGAGGGAGACACAGAATCCGAAACAGGCTCCAGGCTCTGCGCAGTCAGCACGGAGCCCGACGCGGGGCTCGAACTCACAAACAGCGAGATCATGACCTGAGCCGAAGTCGGCCGCCCAACCGACTGAGCCACCCAGGCGCCCCTTTATTTTTATTTTTTTAAACAGCTACAGTGCTGGATCTAACAAGAAATGAGATTTGATTTTTCATGTAAACAGCAATTTTAAGTATGATTTTCTGATACCAAGTTATTTAGAGTATTTTCCTATAAGATAATAGATTATGTGTTAAAAAGAGCTATAAAATATACATAAAGCATTTTGGTGGAAACATTCATTCATCTAATCTAGTAAAGGAAAAGCAAGTACATTTTGAGGATGTCTAATATGAGGGCTGAGTATCAAATATGGATTTTTTTTCTTCTCTGAATCTTGAATTAGTATAAGGTGTCAACTGTTAAGAAGTAAAAAAAAAAAATTGTGAAATTTTAGTAGCTGAAAAAGCAGAATACACTTTTCAAAATTGTCTTGCTGTGTTAATGAGTTGTCTGCATCTCTGATCATATTACACCAGTGCTGCGGTGTTTTTAAAAGATATATTGGCAGTGCATTGTCTAAAATGCAACTCACTCTAAACTATATATATTTAAGTTAAACTTTAGTTTTTAACTTTTTTTTTTTTTATTTTAGAGAGAGAGAGCAGGGGAGGGGGCAGAGGGAGAGAGAATCATTTTTTTCTTTTAAATTTACTTATTTATTTATTTTTGAGAGAGAAAGAAAGTCTGAGTGGGGGAGGTGCAGAGAGAGAGGGAGACTGAGAATCCCAAGCAGGCTTCCTGCTCACTGAAGAGCCCAACCAGGGGCTTGATCCCACGACCCTGGGATCATGACCGGAGCCAAAATCAAGAGTCAGATGCTCAACTGATTGAACCACTCAGGTGCCCCTAACTTTTTTTTATTTGAAAATTTTATTTTTGGGGTGCCTGAGTGGGTGAGTCAGTTGAGCGTCCGACTCCATTTTGGCTCAGGGCATGCATGATCTCATGGTTTCGTGGGTTTGAGCCCCGTGTCAGGCACTGTGCTGGCAGTGCGGAGCCTGCTTGGGATTCTCTCTCCTTCTCTCTCTGCCCGTCCCCTACTTGTGCTGTCTCTGTCTCTCTCAAAATAAATAAATAAACTTAAAAAAAATAATAAAGATTTTATTTTTAAGTAATCTCTATACCCAATGTGGGACTCGAACTCAGAACCATGAGATCAAGAGTTGCATGTTCTACAGACAGAGCCAGCCAGGCGCCCCTAATTTAAACTTTGATAGCAGTTACTTATTACCTGAGTATTCTACCTGTTGATTAAAATGTTTTTTTGTTTTTTTGCTTTTTTTTACAGCCAAGCAAACCATAAAAAGAAAAAGTATTATTTAGTTTTGTCTTCCTTTTCCTGGCGTGCAGCTCCTCTTTTGTTTCCCAAATTGAACACTTTAAAAAAATCCTCCCAAAAGAATAACAATAAAATATATTTTCCTCTTGAGGAGGAAGACATATGCTACATACGATTTTCCCTGGACTCCCATAATTTTGGAGATCCTGTTTACAGACTGCTTTGGGTTCTTATAGGCGTGGTGCTAGAAATGCCCATTTTATGAAGTGTCCATAAATCCTAGGTTGTCGAAGGAAGTCCAGGGGTCTCTCCTTTTGGCTTAGATGGCAGATGATTCAGCTTTTAACCCCAAATCAAATGGTTTTGCTTTTGCCAAAGGCAAGTCCTAAGAATGATTTAAAAGTATATTTTAAACTGTGATTTGTATTTTTCAAAAATGTCTCTTTGCTATTTTTTTTAAGGATTAGTGTACTCTCCTAGGACTTTGACAAAAATGTGTTTTTGCATTGACTTTTTCCCCTGTGTTTTTCTAAGATGGGCTCTGTACAAGAGAGTTAGAGGCTTGCATCTACTGTTTTAGAGATTTCCCACAAACACCACTTTTGGAGAAAGGGGCCTGAGATCTGTAGCTTTATAAAAGCTGTGTTTATCCGAAATTCTTGTTTCAGGAATTTATCAGTTCTGCCCAAGTAACCCCTGCATTGCCGTGTGGAGCTTTGTGGGGCTCTTGTTTATTTTTAGAAATCTGAAGGAATCATTTCCCTTACAGAGCCAGCATCAACTCTGTAATCCCTGAGCTAATGTGTTAATTGTAGTGGCATTTTAAACTTTGGGCAAATGCTAATATCTCATTTCCCCCTTCCATCCATAATAATGATAAAAGCTTTCCTATCATTCACATTAAGCCTCATTATTGAGAACTTCCCTTTCCACACCCTGTCCCTGCTCTGCAACAATGGGTCCCCACCACTCTTCTCTAGAATGGCAGACCTGTTGAGCTTTAAGTCCACAAACCCTTGGGTCTAGACAAACAGGATTCCAGACACCTTGTAAAATTACTTACGAAGCAAAGCCACGCACATCTCCCCTCTTTCTTTTTCTCCTCACCCTTTCCATTTCTGTATCAGCGATATCAATAACTAACATTTATTAAGTAGTTACCATGTACCAGGCAATGTGCATCATGCTTTGGGTGAATTTTTTTTTGCCGTTTGTTACAAATTAGGATATTGAGGCAGAGAGAAGTTGAGTAATTTTTTCAGGGTCACAGAGCTCGTAAATGCTGTGACAGAGCATGCAAGTTACTGACCACAGAATTACAGAGTCTCCTTCCCCAGCACTGAGCAGGGGCCCACTCCTAAACACCTCAGCCTATCCCTTAAAAAAGCAAAAGGAAACAAGGCCACTACATTTTAATAAAGGATACAGGCAAAACTTCTCTGAATAATAATGATATATTCAGTCTAGACACCCACCACCTATCCCTGTGCCCCTAGGAAGCAGGTGCAAAATAAGAAGTAGAAAATGCACAGTGTTTCTGATTTGAGTTTATAGCCACTTATTTTAACTTTCAATTTTATGTGGAGTAGGTAACAACTTCTGCAACTACCAAGGGGATCGTTAACAGTTTCTATGACATTTAAATGATCGAATACTTCCTTATGAAGCTCTGGCTTATTTTGTTCACAGACACACAGTGAAAATCAACTTTCCTGCTTAGGTTGAGCCTATAGGTGGAGAGTGCTGTCAATGACATGAAAAAGCATCAATCGAGTATAAACTGTGTGCTATAGTTTATAGCTTGGCTTATATTAAACCCTTTATATTTATCTTTGATAAGTTTATGGTAATTCTTCAAGGGAGTTGGCATTATTGCATCTGCAGGTCTGTCAGGGTGTAAAGTCAGCTAGAAAAATCTGCATTCATTTGGCATATCTCTTTTAGGGGAAATGGTGTGGGAATGGGCATAATCAAGAAAGTAAACATAAAGTCAGGGATGGTGGTGGAAGGAGAAATACATCATCTACCCCTTTTTATTTTTCTATACTCATTGCAAACATTGCTAATAACATCACTCTTTCCTTCAAGGGTCCGCCACTGATTTACTAGCAATGGCACAAGAAATGAAACTCCTTTGTCATGCTTGATCTAACATATGACGTGTACAGAGTTGGTTTGAAGAGACCCTAATAGATGGTGCTTTTGTAAATTTGTGATGATATGTGTTTGTGGTCCTTTTTGCCTAGGAGGTTATGGAAGGGCTATGAAAATCTTTTATCAGGACTTTTTGCTTTGGAGGGCAAACTTTGTATGAAGAGAATGTGAAGTGGGTACAGCAGGAGAGAGATCATCATCATTAAATACGTAACTAGAAAAATAAATCTCAGGATAGAGGGTCTTGCAAAGCAGCATATGTGCAAAGCACCTATTAGATGCTTTAAGAATGTCTGGAATGTGTCTCATAGTATAATAAATGACTTTATGCAAAATACCCACATTTGCAAGTCAGGGAGCAGCAGGAGACAAATTGAAGAGTCAGGAACAGCTTGTTCTTGGGTCAAACCAGCATTTATATCTTAATGTTTTCAGCTCCAACTAGCTAAATCTTCTAATAAATAGAATTTTGGGACCCAAGTAAGGAGTAAATGATTGAAAAAAAGATGAATTGCGATCATTAAAACCTAACGTTACATTATTCAGTTGGTATTGTGATGTTTAAATGTACACAAAAATGAATATTTGAAAAATTAAATCATTTAAAACCTATGCATAGAAGTTTGCTAAAATACTAGAGCCCTTTGGGGGAATGTTTCCCTAAAGGATCAAACATTTATTAGTTATATCTATTTTATCTTTTACTCTTGGTGTATTTTAACAATTCTCACTTGTATCAAGTAGAGTACATAGTTTTAATCGTATTTATACAAGTTGAACTCTTGTTTACCTCCTTTACCAAATGGGTGAAATGCTATTTATTTACTCATTATAAGTGTAGTACGGTGCACAATTAATTTTAGAACCAGAGAGAGGAGAAAACTCCATTTTTAGTCTCAGTTTCTACCTACCTTAAATTCCAGAGAATTGAGCTTATTCAAGCTGATTATGTTGCAGTGCATCAGTCTTAAGTATGGTCACTTACAAGAACTGAATCATCTTCCTGAATGTTTCCCTGACATCCGGTGTTTGGTGGGGAACCTCAGAAGAATACAGCTTTCTAGTTAATAAATATTTTTGAACAAGAGAACAAAACACATTCTATAGAATAAAAATTTACTCTGTAAGTTGATAACCCCTATAAGGTGTGGAGGAAGACTATATTGAACCTTTGGTTGTTGGGAAAAAATAAGTATTTATTAAGGATAGAATATTCAAAATGGCCTGTGAATTGGTTCATGGTTAGATGAAGGAACGCTTTTTTCTTAACATATCAGGGTTCTTCTGTATTAATGTAATACTCACTTTCATTATACTGAAAAAGGGTATTATAGCATTTTCTTTGCTTTGAGTTTGGTTCTTAATTTTATTTGAAAATGCAGTAGAAAGAAATATTCATATACTTCGGCTTTAAAGCATTAGTTTAAAACAAACAAAAAGCAGAATCAGACCTGTAAGTACGGAGAACAAATTGATGGTTGCCATAGGGAAGGGCGGTGGGGGATGGGCAAAATGGGCGCAGGGCAGCAGGAGATACAGGCTTCCTGTTATGGAATGGGTAAGTCACAGGAATAAAAGGCACAGCAGGGGGAATATAGTCAGTGATATTGTGATAGCATTATATGGTGACAGATGGTAGCTAAACTTGGGGTGAGCATAGCATAACGTATAGAGAAGTTGAATCACTATGTTGTACACCTGAAACTAATGTAACATTGTCCACTCAACTCAAATAACACTATTTAAATACATTAAATATTAATAATCTTATTAATATTAAAATGTTTAAAAATATTTTCCCCATGATACCACAAATACTCAAAGATAAGAATGCCTAAAAAAGATAAAGATTCTATTCTTTTTTACCACTATAAAAATATTCTGAATATGCTAATAGATACAGTGTAAATTACTATTTATAATATCCATTTGTATAATTTATAGACTCAAAAAGAAAAATTAGCTTTTTGAAAATGAGTACAGCTTAGAAAATGTTTTCAATACTGATCCTGCCTGGAAGAAAGGCTTTCATGGTCAAATACGTTTTGGAGATGTACTGTATTCCTGTTAGAAAGTCTCATTGCATATTGCTATAAAAGGCCCTGAGATGTCTGACAATTTAAAAAACTCAAAACTGTCTTACTTTGTTTTAGTTAACATCTCCCAGGTTTATATGATCACGCATCCTTTCATCAGTAACACCTATTAACATGATATAGATTAGAATTCCTTGCAACACATGCAGGGAATCTTTCCTAATATGGGAAAGGATAATTTATTATTTGGGGGAGTGGTTCAGAGACCAACATTGTAATTGCAGTAGATATGTATTTATTTTTATGTGTTAGGATAAATGCGTATCTCATTCATGATTTTACGGCTATTGTTGCTTGGACTGAATCTAAGTTAATGTATGTGAGAAATGAGTAGATTTAAAGAAAGTATAAAGTGAATGATAGTAGAAATGATATAGATATGGCAAAATCGTGAAGGTAGAAGGTGAGTAATTGAAGATTGGGAAATATTAATAGGTTGCAGTAATTTGCATGTGTATATTCAAACTCATCATCAGGACATATAGGGAAGAAGGACAGTAGCTCTCTGGTTCTGGTTTTAAAATAATTTTATGACCTGGAAGAGAAGCCTGTTCTAGACCCAGTTTCCTTATCTGTAAATAGGGATTGCTGGATTGGAGAACATCTGAGGCTGACTTAAGCTCAGCAACATTGATGTGAATGGAAGGTTACAGTGGCCATCTGATCTGCCAACTCCCCTCAGGCACTCAGGTAAAGCTCCTTTGTTGTTGCATAGCTGGAGAGTTGTAATCCTGTAGCTATCTCTACCGGGAAAACCATGGCCAAATGTTGCGCTGACTGCACCTTACTGAAGGTTTACTTGGGCTGTCAGGTTTGCTTTGGTTCCTGGGTGTCGGTGAAGCAGAACGCTTCGTTCGTTGACATGCCATTATTTGGGATCTTTTTGCGCCCTTTTCTCAAAATAGCTGAGCCAGGTTCTTGGATTTGAGTTCTTTGTGTGAATGGGGCACCCTGCAGTTCTAGCTCCAGGGAATTCTCTGGCCTGTGGATGAGACTAATCTGGAGGGCAAGGTTTACTCTCTTTGGTTTTACACCCACCCACCTCCCCTCTCTGCAGTTTTTTGTTATTTTGGAGAATTGTCATCCATATAATGTAGTATTTAGACTTCCAGTCTAGTCTTGTCTTAAATTTTCAAAAATAATGACTTTCTTTAGATAGATTTATCCCTAGGGCTTTTTAGTTTTGATTTTTGTGTTTTTAATGATTCTTGATTTATGAATACGATCCTGCGATCTATTACATTTCTAATGGCTTACGGTTAAGTAACTGTAATATAATGGTTATGTACACAAACTCTATCAGGCTCTGTCACTTACTAACTGACTTTACACAAGTTTCTTAACCTGTCTCTTCCTTTGGGTGTTTTTAATCTTTAAAATAAGGATAATACTACTAATCTCCCTCAGATTAAAATACATTAAAAAACACTCAGTACAGTGCCTGGTAAATAGCCCTCAAAAACTGTTAGCTATTGTTATTACAGCCAGTGTCTAGGACAATTTTTTGGTAAGATTCCTGAACTGTCACTCATATTGGTACACTGTCAGTTGATTTTCTTGAAAGTTCTAGGCACGTAATTATATCACATGAAAAGAATATCAGCTTAAATATGTTTTTCCTGATTTGTTTTTCTAGAGGAACTCTTTACTGGGATTCTTCAGCACAACATCAAATAGTAGTTGAGATGATTTCTGTCTTGTAGTGACGATTCCAACTTTCTTTCACATAATCTATCTACTATAATTTATAATCAATTTTATATCCTTTTTTCAACTCCTCATTATGACATGAGCATTTTTCATGTTAATAAATTTTAGCAAACATTATTTTTCCTAGAGTATATAAAATTGTATATTATAAAATGTAACATAGACACATGTATTAGTATATAAAATATAGGTATAGTTTAAATGATGATAATAATAGGAATATCTGTGTATACACCACACTTCAATAGAATATGAGGAGGCAATTGGGAGCTCTTAGTGCCTTTCCCCACTTGTATCAGGAATTTTTAGCCATCGTTTCCTTTTTATTTTTACTACCAGTGAATAAATATTGCCATATAGATGTATTATGATTTACTTAGTAGTTCCCCTATTGTGATTATTTATACTGGTTTATATTTTGGATGTTGAGACTAGAGCTTTCCCATATTGATGATGCTTTCCATGGGATAGATTCTGAGGAGTGGAATTACTAGGCCAACGGGTGTACGATTGTTTTAAAAGCTTTGGTCAAATATTGATTATCAAATTGCTTTTCAGAAGGTTTGCATGTATTTATATTCCCCCAAAATAATGCATACAAGAATGACAATTTCAGTTCAACAGTCATCAAAACTGAGGGTTAGTAATGCAAAAGGCAAGACATATCACGTTTTTATAGAACTCTTAATTAGGTTGGATTTTTTAAAAGATCAATTAAAATTTTTTGAGCAGTACTCTGTATACAGAAATGTTGATATACTACAAGTGTTTAGCTTGATGAATTTTTACAAAGAGAACACAACTTTGTAACAAACACCAAGATGAAGAAACACATCTCACCCAGCTATAGTTGTGTTCACCTTCCAGTGTAAAGACCATTTTGTGTGCTAAAACCTTTGAAGAAAGAAAATTGACTTTGCTTTGACCAATTTAGTTTTGACAGCCAGCAGCCAGTTTTGAATTATATTCTCCTCATATAGTAAAATAGGATTTATAATTGAGTATAATTAATATATTATAAATAATATAATTCTGATCTCTTTTGAAATGGTTTGATGTCATTTGGCTATCAAACCAGATAACTTTGCAACTACTCAAGAGTTTTTATGTAAGCCATGATAGTGTATCCTATAATGCAGGTACTTTAATTATAGTGTATATAAATAGGGGTTATCTCCATGCTTATTTAAGACTCAGATTCAAGGGACCCAGCTAAGACTCACTGAATCAGCATTTGCATTTTCATGAGCATGTGGGTGATGCTGATGCTTGCAAAGGGCCCCTGGACCACACTTGAGTAATGTTGCTCTAGGGGATAAATGTCTCTTCTGAAGAAAGACATTCTGCAAATGTTGGTAATTGAAGCAGTTACCTAAGACAACCCTTCCACATTTCGTGATCAGTTTTTAAAACATGTAATAAAATATTTTTCATCCGTCAGTCCTTTCTAGACTTTCCTACTATAGACCTAGACACATGGTGTTTAACATAGGGGTGGTACAGTTTGTGTAACCAGAACAGGAAACATCCAGCTCAGAACACACCCCTTGATTGCAAAATCTTTGGAACTGACCTGGTAGAATGGATCTAGCTTTTCAAAGGATCACCCTTAGCTTATTTATCTTGGCAATCTTATGGGTATTATCTGTATTATGTAGTAGCCAGGTGAAACACTGTAACTTAAGGTTTTACCTGACTGTACAAGTAGCAATAAAATGGAAACAAACAAACAACCGACTCGCTCACTCCCGAAGGTGTTCTATTTAACCTAAGTTCACCTGTTTGGTGTTGCAGGTTTGCAAGTGGATCATTTTATAAATGGCTGATAATTCAAATTTTTAGCCAAAAGAGAAGTTTAGAAAACTATCCCTTTGTTTCTTCTCTTTTGACATTGAAGAACACTAAAGTTCATATGTTTTTGGAGAGTCGTTTAGAAAAAGCAGACTGCTTACCAAGTAGTGAGATATTTGGCAATAACTCGTAGAAAAATTTTTGTGGAGTTTGGTTTTGCTTTCAATTATCTGAATTAGAGGTTTTGCTTGTCCTGCTGGACTTGATGGATTAAAGTCATATTGACCCTGATCCTTTGATATTGCTTGACCCCACCTAGTTCTCTCCACTTGCACCACCACCCTGGGCTGATGATGTACTTGCTTCTCCCTGCTGGTCTAGAGCCATGGGCTCCTGTTTCCCCCCGTATTCTTGACCCCTTCTAATTAGTTCTCCACATTACTATCAGAACGGTCTTTTTAATAAAATAAATTGGATCATGTCATTCTTCCACCTCCTCCAGAGGCTTTCCTTGGGTGCAAAGTCCTCATCATGGTCCACAAATTCCTGCACCGTCTGCCTCTGGGCTCCCTTTTCCGACCTCAGCTCAATCCTGTCTCTCTCTTGCCCATTTCACTTAAGATGTTCTTTAACCCGTGCAAGCCCTTTCTTAACTCAGAGCCTTCATGCAGGCTGTTCCTTCTATCTGTAAGTCTCTTGCTACCTGGCTAACTCTTGCCCCTCTTTTCCATCCGTGTTTAAATGCCACATCCTTAGAGAGACCCTCCAAGTCTACATTTTGTCTCTGCAGTGTTTCTCCTCCCTGTGTATTTCTTTTCTCTTGGTACTTATCACAATTTATAAATGCATGTGTTTATTGGTATCTGTTTTCCTCACTCGTGTGTTTTGAGAGAAGAGTTTTAGGCTACGTTGTTCATCATCATGTCCCCAGTCCCTAGCATACCACCTGGTCCTGAATAAATACAAGATCTGTAATTACCCAGTATGTGAGTTACCTACTGCTGTGTAGCAAATGAAGGCACAAGTTTAGACATTTACTTAAAATATTTACTCAAAACAACAAAGAGTTCTCATGTCATAGTTTCAGTAAGCCAGGAATTTTTTTAAAAATTAACTAATTTTTCTATTTTCTGTGGGTTATTAGGGCTGTTGGCAGAAGGCCTCTGTTACATGCCTCATGGTGACTCTATAGGGCTGTTGGAGTGTTCTCACATATGACAGTTGGCTTCTCCTAAAGGGATGATCCAAAAGGCAAAGGGAACTTTGGCTGTCACGTATTGTCACTTTTGCTATATTCTCTTTGTTAAAAGGAAGTCACCAAATACAGGTCACATTTAAAGGGAGAGGAAGTTGGCTCCATTTTTTTTTTTTTTTTAATGTTTATTTATTTTGAGTGATAGAGAAAGAGACAGAGGGAGAGAGTGCAAACAGGGGAGGAGCCGAGAGAGAGGGAAGGAGAGAGAATCCCAAGCAGGCTCCAAGCTGCCAGTGCAGAGCCTGATGTACGGCTTGAACCCAGGAACTGTGAGATAATCACCTAAGGCAAAATCAAGAGCCGGGCGCTCAACGGACTGAGCCACCCAGGTGTCCCGCTCCATCATTTGAAGGGAGGGGTATCAGAGAATTTGTGGGCATATTTGGAAACCACCACAGTTCTTCCTCTAGCCATAATTACTTATATTGCCTCCACGTGAAAAATATCCAAACCCCTCCTACCATCCCCCCCCAAATTGTATTCATTTAAATTATGAGCTTGGAATGTGGGATGTTAGCTTCAAAATCAGGTCCAAGTATGGAGAGACAAGTTCATGGGCGTAGTCCCTTACATATAGCTCCTTTAATACCATTCCTCTTGATCTTAAGACCAGTGAACTGAAGAGACAAGTTATCTACTCCACCCCAGCCAGCCTACAATGGTGGGATGGGCCTAGCAGAACCACTGTAAACAGTTCTGTCAGAAAGAGGGTGAACCGAATGTGCACAGTAGTGCTTGGTCCACGCAGTTCTGATTTCTCGCTGGGCACAGGTTAACAGTTCTTAATTAGGAATCAAGTCTTGGAAATAATGCTCCTTGGCTCTTTGCTCTTATTTTCAAGCTCTCAGCCATTTTTTTTTTTTTTTTTTTTTTTTTTTTTTTTTCCATGAGAGGTATGTGTTTGCAGCTCAGTAGTCAATGTGTAGCTTACTTCCTGCTTGTAGAAGTTTGGGGTATAAAGTCCTCTTTTCACTTTGTATTATCTCTGTCCTTTTCAGTCCGAGCTGTTGATATCTATATCAATGTGTTATATGTAAAAAGTATAAATATTTACAAGACACAGAAATTATATGGAAGAAGAGATTAATTCTTATCCTGTGGGCAGGGAGGGACTGGGAAGGCTCTAAGACAGACAGCAGCATTTTCAAGACTGAGTAGAAATCCATTAGGAAGACCACACAGACAAGAACAATCTAAATATAGGGAAGAACATGTACAGAAGTACCACTGGACTGAAACGGTAACATGTATACAGGGACTATGTATAGCTTGCTATTGAGACAAATGGCTCAATGGCAAATGGCTCCAAATGGCTTGCCAAGACATTTGGATTTTATTCTGTAACTCAGTATTTCTCAAAATGTGGTCTACCAACGTCTCACATCCAAATCATTTGGGGACTTTCCTGAACCCCACTCTAGACTTACTGAACACATATTCTGGACCCTCTGGAGGAGGAACTCAAGTTGAGTTTTAAGGTTAGCTGCTCTAAGGGAGTTAGAAGGTTCTCAGTAGGTTCTCAGCCTGATTTACATTTTTGATAAATTACTTGGGGAGCCGTGCAGAGGGTGGTAAGATGGTGAGAAAGGGAGATCAGTATGCAAGCTTTTGCGATGGTCCAGGTAAGAGAAATGGAAGGCCTATGGAGATGTAAAAAGGAGAATATAAGAGTTGTAACAATAATGAAGATCACACAAATAGAAGAGATTGATACAATGAGGTTTTTGTTTATACACATATAGACATATTGAAATTTACAGTGCATACATGTGTAAAGTTTTATGGGAACACAGGAGGCAGAAAATAACACTAGTATTCAGAGAAATGAGGTGGAGAAGAGTGGGAGTGATATTTGAACTGGGGACTTGAAGTATGAATAGGAGTTCATAAAACAAACAAAGGAACTTACATGTAGCGAAGAGGCATAAGGCAAAGTGAGGATCTGATATGCTTTGAAATAATGAGAGGTTGGGTTGGATTTGAATGTAGTTGCTTGAGGGAGAGGTGGGATATGAAGCAGGAAAGAGAAGTTAAGGTCTCACCAGAGTGGCTTGCTGATCCCAAGGCTATTTCCTCCTCTTCCTGAGCACGCACATTTCCCAGTCTTTCTTGCAGTTAGCTGAGGCCATGTGATAGAGTCCTCATGGTTGCAATGTGTGTGGAAGTGACTTGCATCGTTCTAGACTTCTTTGCACCCTTAAAAGTCTCCCACAAGCTAGTCTCCATCTCACTGTAAACATTTGTGGCAACTTTAGAAGTCACTTATAGAAGATGGTAAAGCCATAAGACGACAATGCCTAGGTTCTTGAATCACCTTTTGGAACATAGGTGCCTGCAGATAAGGAACACCCTTTTTGGATTCAGTATAAGGAAGAAACTGACTCCCTGGGTTTGAGCCATGGCATATGCTTGCCATGCAAAGGAATTGGGACATTGCCTCATAGGTGAAGAGTCATTTCCAATAGGGAGTGATGTGATTTGGCTTGTTTTTAGGGGAAAATCATTTTCAATACATAGTAAAGAGAAGCCCTGGGGTAACGTCTTCCACAAACGTTCAAAGGCTGTCTAGTGAATGGGGAATGAGATTTTCTAGGGCTAAGGTGCAAACCAAATATTGAATGCTTGCCTAAGTGAAAGCTAAGGGGAAAGGAGTGCATCTCTACTAGAAAGAAATTCCTAGCAGTCAGAGCCGCTTGTACAGAGGTTTCTTCAGTGAGCTTCCTCTCCCTGAAGAGATAGCCAGAGTGAGGCTGGAGGACTTCTGCTCGCTCAAGTCTTTGGTGGGGGCCTGAAATAGGACACTTGTAGGATGTTTTCTATTTGAGATACCATGACCCAAAGCGATTATTTCAGTCTAAATTAACAGACATGTGCATATATGCCCCATACAAGCCATGTGATTAATCTCTTCTTTATTTATGCCATTACACATATGTTTGTATTATCTAAGCACTGACTTTGAATTCTCTTGTTTCATTTTATGTGTAAAGCCACAGTCACCCTTTCCATATATATAAGTTTGAACCTGCAAGCACAGCTTAGCAGCTATGAAATTTGCGCTAACTCCTCATGTGTTTATTAATATTACTTTCTATTTCCTCAGTGTCATTTCTGAACTATCATTTGATTGTGAGAATGAACGGACGCTCGATGCTTCAAACACACACACACACAGTTCTCATGAAAAATAACCTATAAATTACTTATTTTTAAAAACATACAGAATTTAATATTCTTAATGACTTTGCATCTTTTTCCTGAGACCTGTCTTGATTTCATTTAGTTCCTGGTAGTATGGCCTATGTTAATTTACATAATTCTATAAAATATTGCCAGAGATTGTTGAAGAAACCAACTAGATTATAACATAGCAGTCTTTTGATTCCTAGATCATACAGCGCTTGAAAATGAAAAAGTTGATTGACATGGTATCTTTTACTTCCTACATATTTTCTGGGATCTGGCTGGCCATCTTGGCTTTAAGAAGACTGAACTTGATCTTAAATGGTTAGGAATCAGGGGTAAAGTTTATTAGGTTTGCCTTAATTAAACTGGTGCCATGCAGGAGGGAGCAAGGATATCACTGCCCTGTTGTTACTCTTGGCAGTCTTCCAATTTCTCTTTTGTGATAAATTACCCACCCTTTGGCCTGTGATCAACCACCAGGGAAACAGGTTATTGCTTTGTGGAGCAGAGGGGGAAGTATATTATCGTTTAATTTTCAACGACAAGGGCTGACATATTGTGTCAGGAACAAATAAATCTTAACAGTTACTCATCTAATGTTTAAACAATTCTGGGATTCTTTTATTAGGACTTGATAGAAGCCTTTCTGTAAAGGTTGACATTCTTCTCTGGCTGGCAGATACCCAGGTTATGAAGCCATGGCTGGGTCTCTGTCTCTAGAAACGAAGGAGGTATCTTTCCGGGCCGGGAGTGAGACATCTTGCAGAACAGTCTGTGGAGAAATCTGTAGAGTATTGCAAATGTGATTTTAAAAAGGTCGCCCTATTTAAAGCAGGAGTTTTACACATGTTGTCAACAGTGGGTATTTCTTTGGAGAAGGATTTGGTCAGCAAATAGGAGTTGCTTCCATTTTCAACTTTATATATGCTCATATTGTTTGAGTTTTAAAAACATAATTAATATAAATTACATTTGTAATAAAAATGATTTGTACAAAACTAGTAGCTTCCCAAACGCTTTTAGTTTTGGAGAGACACTCTGACCTACTATACCGTTCTTGTTGAAAATAAAAAAGCTGTCGGCATTTCTGCATGTGGTTCAGAAGTGATCCTCTTACCAGAACTATAGCTTGTATTTTAAAATTAGGCATGACTAAGTAAAGAAATGGAGAGGAAGCATGACATGGAGGGAAGGCAGAGCCCGAGGTGATATGGACAAAGCAGAACACATGAAGTTGACTCTAAGGAACTGACTTGGTGGGAAAGGAGAGTATGCTCCTCCGTGGGTGTAGGAGTTTGCTAGGCTGCCATACAAAATACCACAGTCTCGGGGGCTTAAACAGAAATTATTTCCTCCCAGTTCTGGAGGCTGGAAGTCTAAGATCAAGGTGCTGGCAGGTTCATTTACTGGTGAGAGCTCTCTGCCTGGCTTGCAGATGGCCGCCTTCTCACTGTGTCCTCCCCTCGTCTTTCCTCTGTGGGTGCTCTTCCGGGTGTGTCCTGATTTCCTCTTATAAGGACACCAATCAGATTGGATTAGGGCAGACCTAAATTGCCTCATTTTAGCTTAATTATCTCTTCGCAGATCTTCTCTCCAAATACAGTCAGACTCTGAGGTTTAAGCTTTAGCATGAATTTGGCGGAGGGGTGGGTGGTGGTATACAATTCAGTCTGTATCACTAGATACATTTTCTTAGAGCTTTTTATTCTTACAGACTTCAGTGAAAATGAGTTGGGAATGAAAATGACTATAAACATTCAGACTCAAAGTAACCATAGTTCACTGAAGAATAACATGTTAATCATGAACCCACTGTGCAAAATAAAATTAAAACTGAATATCATCTTGAGATGTAAGCACAGTTATGTGACACATTTAATGCATGAAGAATAATCAAGAAATTGTACATTTACAGAGAAAGGAAGGTAACTTGTTAAGAATGCTGGCATTTTTAGTGCTTGTGTGATTTATTTGGAAATATATATATATATATATATATATATATATATATATATATTTTTTTTTTTTTTTTTTTTAATTTTTAAAAGTTTTTATTTTCAAGAGAGAAAGTGTGCGAGTAGCAGAGAGGGGCAGGGGAGGGGGAGAGAGAGAGAAAGAGAGAGAGAGAAAGAGAATCCCAGGCAGGCTCCACACTCAGTACAGAGCCCGACATGGTGCTCAATCCCATGACCCTGGTACCATGACCTGAGCTGAAATTGAGTCAGACGCTCAACAGACGGAGCCATCCAGGTGCCCCATCTTTATTATATTTTAAAGAAAAACAGACATGGCAAGAAGGTATAAACATTAAACACACCGAAGCTTTTATAGAATATGTTGTTCAGTTACAAAGGAAATATTTAGCTGGTATCCAATTCAAAATCTTTTTAAAAGCATAATCCAACTATTTAAATCAGAGTATATATTTAATAAAATGTTTATTTGATTATACCAAGATTTGAAAAGTAATAGCACCACAATTATAATAGAAAATACAATATTTTCCACAATTTTATAAATTTGAGTTATTCCAAGAGGTTTTTATATTCCTTAGTGTTTAGAATGCTCAATGCCCAAATTATTTCTAGAAGAATTTCTTTTTTACACTTACTGTCAGCCTCCCAATTTGACGTGTACCATGCATTGCCTGTGTTGTTGCCTTTTTTTCCCCCCTATGTTCAAATATTGTCTTCACCAGTAAGACAGTGAGCATCTTGGGAAAGGCCATGACTAATTTATGATTATTGCTCCAGAGCCTGGCACATAGTAGGTAGCTAGTGAAATATTTAACGTACCAAGGTCAAGTAGTATACAAAATTTCTTATACATATGATTATTTTGTAAAACTGTGAAAATGTGAACTAAATTATGATTTAAAAAAAAGTCAGATAAATGCATGGTTGAGTCTTTAGCTGTTGGGTCAGTTGTCCAAATAATTATCTCAGATCCCCATATACTTTTAACTTGAAATGCTTAGAAAATGGAGATTGAAAGGTTTTCATTTCTTTTTTCAAATTACCTGTGGTAGGTATGGCATAATGGTAAAAATAGGAACTGCTGAGTTCATAATCCTGGCCTTGACACTTACTAGCTGTGTGACGACGGGCAAGTTACCAACTTTATCTGTGCCTGAGTTTCCCATCTATAAAATGGCATGGTATTAATACTTGCCTGTCAGGGGTTTTCTTCAAGATTTAATGAGTTAATCAGTGAAAAGCTCTTAGAAGAGTGTCTGATGCATCATAAGTGCTCCAAGGGTCTGCTTTTTAAGGTGTCTTTATCAGTTCACTGAAATAGGTGTAGACCCCTGACTACCAAGCCAGCTACTTTATTGGTGTCCTATACTTGTGATGTTACTCAGTTAAGCAAACAAAACAAAATCATTTCACTGGTAAATGCGTTCCACAAGCAAAGTAGATTTTAACCTGTGAAATTAAGACATGCTTCCCACGCCAAATTTGAGACTGTTTACCAGCTGAGCACTAATGGCACAATCCTTCTTCAGAAACGGTGGCTCCCTCAGATCTTGTACAGTGAGTGCTATGCAGTGAGTGCATGCCCCCAAAACGAGCTGATTAAAGTGAAGTACAGACAGTATTGATCATAGTTCCCTACAAAGGAGTCACTTCAGAAATTTGAATAGAACACAGAATGAGCTTTTCTCAGAACTCCACAGATGTGGCTTCAATGTGGTGAGTTACTTAACAGAATGATGAAGGACACAGTAGACCAAGAGCACTCACTTGACAGCCTTTGTAGGGCCATCAGGTTAATTCCCAGCAGTTGGGAATTTAGCTCTAGCAAATAAGTCAGGATGGAATCACAAGGAAGCTGTGTGTGTGGTGCTTGGTTTGTACCAACTGAGAGCTACTGCTAGCCTGTTGGAGGTTGCCTCCTCCAACAACTAAGATACCTTTGGTTACACTCCTAAAATTAACCATCGCGATGTTATGAGAGGTTCTAACGTTCCCTGGCTGTATGGCTTCCGGTTTGTCACTTAACTTCTTTGGATCTTAGTTCCCTCCTGTATGAGGGAATAGAACAAGATGTTCTTTAATTTCCCATCTAAATTCAGCGGTCTGTGATGATTCTGCAGGGCAAGTAGAAGTACAGTCAATAAAGATCTACTTTGTTAACTCATTACATGTCTTCATAAGGGCAAAATCTAAGTGTTTGCAATAATACAGCTAATCCTGTATTTGAAAAAAAGCCCCTCTGTTTTGTGATTATAAAATGATGACTGGACATGCACTAATTTGGACTTCTAATTGAATGAATTGTTTAAGCATTGGACTTTTAGGAGAAACAAGCAAATCTAAAGAAGACAGTTTACTATAAAAACCAAATATCCCCAAGTCAATTGTCATCAACAATTCAGTTCTATCTCCTATAATTTTTACATCTTTAATATGCTGCTGACATAATTGACGCTCAGTGATATTTCCCTAAAATATCAAAGACAGATTAAATTACTTAAATAGGCTATACTTAGAAGTAATATGCCCCAATATTTTTTATATCCTTGCAGATATATTTTAGAAAGCTTTTTTGATCACAGCTACAAATCAAATGGATGTCTTGTACAACTTTAATGAGAAAATTCAATTTACTAGACAAGAGTTTGATCAGCAGTATTTCATTATATTTCACTAATAATCTGTGTGCATTTAGGCAAGTCACTTCACTTTGTAATCCTCACTTTTCTCAGATAAACGCAGGGTAAGAGAAGAGGCAACGTCTAAGATACTTCTTTATTTCTAGAATTCCATGTGAAGTCATGTTCTCTACTTCTTTCTCCTATTTAAAAGATCCTTCCAGTTATTTTTATTTTGATTCTCCCAAAAAACTCCCTTGGCACCCACTGTACTCTCTGTATTACCAGGAGATACTGGATGCTTTCACTGACAGTAATGGGCAAAGGAAATGTTTGACTACTTTTTTCCTTTGCTGCTTGCAGAGACTTGGGTGTGGGTGGTTTCTTGGGCGGTTTCATCATCCTTGCAAGCCCTGGCCAGAGAACAGATGTAGAGATTAACAGATAAGAGGTGCAGATGACTGAAACCTGAGTTTGTTGCCTAACACAAAGCAAAAAATGTTTCCTAAATTTAATCAGCCAAATACCTAATAAATGTGTGACACACTAGGTCTAAGTGATAGCCTTGGCCTTGAGAAATGTAAACTCTTACCCAAACAAGTTAGTGCTGATATATCTGAAATACTCAGATAATTCTGAAATGCTAACCTGTACTAAACTAACTGTAATTGTATTAGAAGTTCACAGAAGGGAGAGATTTGGGTTTGGAGTTGTCAGCAGAGTCTGATGGAGGAAATTTGACTTGCAGAGCATCTTTAGGGAAGAATAGTATGCATGATACTTCAATATATCAGTTCATTCAGGGGCGCCTGGGTGGCGCAGTCGGTTAAGCGTCCGACTTCAGCCAGGTCACGATCTCGCGGTCCGTGAGTTCGAGCCCCGCGTCGGGCTCTGGGCTGATGGCTCGGAGCCTGGAGCCTGTTTCCGATTCTGTGTCTCCCTCTCTCTCTGCCCCTCCCCCGTTCATGCTCTGTCTCTCTCTGTCCCAAAAATAAATAAAAAACGTTGAAAAAAAAATTAAAAAAAAAAATATATCAGTTCATTCAACAAATATTTGTTTAGTGGCCATGATGCTTTGAACTTCTCCAAGTGCTGGAAGTATACAGCAGTGAACAAAATGGGAAGAAGTCTTTGCCCACACAACTTGCATTCTAATGGAGGGATGTAAGAAAAAATGAGTAAAATATATATTATGTCAAATGATAAGTACTACGGAATTAAACGAATATTTAGGTTAAATTAGAGAAAGCTCTAAGAAGTGACATAGTCAGACAATATCAAGCTAACCCTCTCATCTTATAAATGAAGAAACCGAGACTCAGGAAGGTTAAACAACATAGCTAAGGTCACCCAGTTTATTAGCAAGAAAGGAATAAGATCCGGGCTTACTATCTCCTAATCTGGTGTCTTTCCCATATGCACACACCCCCTGGATGGTCAAGTCACCCAGTGCCAAAGGTGCGGGGGAGGGGCTGGCACTTTGTGTTGGGGGGAAACGGAAGGTCAATGTAAAGGGTAAGTGCCAAATCTGCTAAACCAGAGAGAAGTTGACGTTAGGTGTGCTGTCAGGAAAGACATGCATGGAATGATCCCCAGAAAATTCTGAAACTAGTTGTATTAATTCGTCAGATTAAAAAATGCTTCTGTGATTGCCTTCCTCTCTCTTTCCTTCTCACCCCCTCAGTTCCCTGAGAAGGAATTCCTTTGCCTCACGCTGTTTACCGTCAGGTAGAGCGCTAATGTTCTCTGTGAATATCAAAGGCCTCTGCTGTGGTTTGTCTTGAAACTAGAAATAGGGGTTTTAGCTAAACCCAGATATTCTACAGCAGCTCCACTTTTAGGGATTCAGCTGCTGGCGAAATGCGTGCTGAGTGAGAACTAAATCTAGACATTCGATTTGGATAAAATGAGCAAGTTGAATCAAATTGAGAGCTGCTGTTACTCATACTTTCTTCATAAATTAGGAGTTAAATACGTTCCTTCGGGAGTCGGTGCATAAATTATAAAGCAGATCATACATTTCCTTAAGTGCAGCATTCGCTGTTGCTGATTCATTTTCATGTTAAGTTTCCAACAATTAGGTGGGAGGGAGGGGCAGAAAGAGAGAGAGAGAGAGAAACCAACCAAATACGCAAAGGAAGATTGATTTGCAGGTATAAAGATGCCATAACAACAATGTAGGTGCAGAAATAGCTTTAGTTTTCACTTTTCTTTAAGAAAAGCAGGAGCTTAAAGTAGGAAGAAAATATACGCATTAAAATACAACTATAAGTTCAATAGCCAGAGAGTTATCAATAGGGCAAAATCTTAACCACTGTAGCTGCTGATGACATGATGGATATGAGTGCTTACTTTGTCCTAAATCTTATGTTAGACATGAGAAGTAGTTTGGAAAGGCTTCAGATGCTTTTGTATAAGGTTATAACCAGGAGATTGTGGGCCTTTACTGTTAGGGGGGTCATGGAATACAGTCAAGGACCTAACTACATTTTGAGGCCCAAGTAAACTTTTAGGAAATGGCCTAAGTCGATGACTGTCTAATTCCAAACATATATTTAATGCAGTACAAAGGCTACTTAGGTTTTTACGTCTTATGATTGGGATGGGGATGGGGATATTAACTCTTAACACTCACCTATAGGTCATTCATTGCCTATTGCAATCTTCCCACCAAAAGACCAGAATCACTTGCGTAAGTAATACAGAGTTACTCAACAAGAGGGTCTCTCCTACATACTTTATTTCAGGCTTCTGGCCACCTTGGGGTTAATGATCCATGGCACTAAGAGACCTCTAAGTAGTGAGAAAAATATCCATCACTGAATTTTGAATATGCTGTTGGAGGTCAGAAGAGGAGTCACCCTCAGGTCTTCATCCAGAATACACAGAATACATACAGCAAGAGTGCAAGGTAGAAGAAGGTCTCAAAAGTTGAAGCACTAGATTATGTATCTTGAGCACAATAGGTACTTAAGATTTGTGGGATAAATGTATGGAAAGGGCTAAGGGAGAAAAGTGCCAAAGAGGACATCAAAATATGAGGGTCAGCAAAATAATACCATGACAAGAAATGGGGAAAACAGGAGGGGAAGAGTCGCTTTTGGCAGAAAGATAGATTCCATTTTGGATATGTGACATTTGTGGGGAGAGTAATCATGTCAACAGCTAACCTTTTGCACCTCGTCTACCTGCATGATGGAACCCCTCCTGCACTCAGGATCTCCCGTCATGGCTGCTCCTTCCAGCTCTAGGGTTTTCTCATAAGCCCTTCCTTAACCTTGCTTGGGATTTTGTTCCTACTCTTTCCTTGACCCCATTTTACTCAGACTGAATTTCCTCACGGAAGATTTTTTTGCCGTGCCACCACCAAAATTAACTTCCCTGTTACAATCCTCAGTATCCTATCTCCAGATGGTTCCTTCATAACAGACCACTCTTGTACTTTTGCAGTGATTTGTTCAAGAGCTTGTTCCCCCGCTATATAACCTCTCTATGGTGCGGCATTCCCAGGGTCTAGGACTGTGCCTGTCACACAGTCAGTGCTTGAATCATTGAATGAAAATGTGTCAAGCATATATATACACATAAGTAATTGACATATAGCATAATAGTGTCGGGTGTACAACATAATGATTATCGAATAATGATTCGATATTTATACGTACTGTGAAATGATCACCACAGTAAGTCTACATGTCAAGCACTTTGCATGCTGTATCTCATTTAATCCTCACAACAAGCCCATGAGGTAGATACTATTATTAATCTCATTTTACAGATAAGGCAATAACTTACCCAAAGTCGCACAGCTGGTGTGTCGTAGGATTGGACCTTGAATTCTGGTTTCTCTGCTGCCAGAGCTCTGTACTTTTTAATCTCTGGTCTCTCCTGCCTCTGCCAGTTGATTAAATATATAGGAGCTCAGGAGCACAAGCACAACTGTAAGAAGTCAGAAGGGAGGGGGTGCAAAGAAAAAGGAGTAAAGAGTTTTAGGAAATTACAGATATTTGAGTAGGAGGAGATCTTAAATTTCATGGAGCCCATGCCCTTGATTGCACGGGTGAAGAAAATCAGTCTAGGGAGTTAAGTTCCTGTACCAGGGCCACACCAGTGGTTGTTGTTTGGAGCGTGCTGGATGCCAGGTTTCCAAAGTCCAGCTGTGTGCCCTTTCTATGGGCAGGACAGATGGGGATAATGAGAATGCCAGTCATTTTGACTAAGTTAAAGACAGAGGGAAAAGAAAGTAGGAAGGAACTGAAATGAGTATCTGATTATGCTCTAACCATCCTTTGTTACAGCAACAGAATTGGCTTTCCTTTGCTGTTGGTGCCTCAGGTTCCTTTCACTTCTGTCTCCACACTTGGCCAGCATGACTGGGGAAGGGAGATGATAGCTATGCCTTTGCCTCTTGAAGGAATATGGGGGTTTCTCTAATACTCTGGGATTGTCATTGCCTAAATGTAATCCATACCCGCTCCCAACTGCCCCACCAATTTTGCTGATGAGGAAACTAAAATACAGGGAGGTTAAATGATTTGTCACTTTTGGGTACGAAAGTGGGGGTAACCAAGAAGTAACAGGGAAAGAGGAAGAAGGGGAGGTAAGTTAATCTGTTACCAGAATTAAATTTGGGATATGTGTCCTGTCTTATCCATGTCCAGGGTGACATAAACCAGTCAAGTCAGCATACATTTCTAATTTTCTTGTCCTCAAGAATACCTGAGTGGGTACCTACCTTCAGACTTCCCCTTGCATCACACCCAGAACTCTTTTCTCTAATTTGAACTTCTAAGACTGGGCAGGAATTAACCTCACCTTGGAAAGAAGGGCGATGGTGCTCCCTTTCTAGGACCTTCTCAGAGTGTCCAGTATGGCGCTGTGGCTGCCACAGAACTGCCTTTATCACTGCCAGGCCCAGGACAGAGGGGGATTAGAAATCAGAAGGCAATGGCTCGGCGCCCCGATCTGAGCTTTATTTATATTAATACAAATGATGCAGACTGCTTTTACCTTATTTCTTTTCAAGGCTAGTCTCTTCGTTCAAAGCTTGGCTACTCAATGTAGGCATTTCCCTGACATAAACGTTGGCTGCTGTATTCCCCAGCGTTACCTCCCCATCTGCTTTCACAGGGTTTTTGTGTGAGGGCAGGTAGGTAAGAGTCAAATAGATGCTGCTGTATTCTTCTTCTTCTTCTTCTTCTTCTTCTTCTTCTTCTTCTTCTTCTTCTTCTTCTTCTTCTTCTTCTTTTTCTCCTTCTTCCTATGCATGTTTGATGAAAGCTGAAGTTTGGTTAAGATAATTTCCCTGAAGTTATGACTAGTGGAAATTTCTACAGTCTGGCCTTTGTAACGTTCTTCTAACAATGCCAGGAATTTATCTGGCATCCGTTTATATGGACCTCAAAGTGATTACCAGATGTGATCCAGTTATCCTCCTAAATCCCCGGGTGTAGCAGGCGGCAGGGCATATCTGCCTAATAGCAATGTTGGATCGCCGGGATTGAGGTGAAAGGTTCTTTCAGCCAGGCCTTGTCTTCATAGAGCAAGGTGTGCTTGTGGTTTAGCTCAGTTTCCCAAAGACAGACCTTTCCCCTGAGGGACTGTACTTCTCCATACCGTAATGAAAGAGGAACAGAAATACAGTTCTCAAGATCTGCACTTACTCTGCTTGCTCATAGAGTAGAATAAAATCAGAACCTGAGCCAGAATGTTCTAGATAGAGTTCTTTACCTTAAAAGCAACTGAAAAACAGGATGCATGTGATTGAGGCTTATGATTAGGGCAAGCATATGATTATCTTGCCAAACCCGACACTGTTACCTTACAGCAGGCTTGAACTGCTGCTGGCCTGGCTAAATGAGTGTCATGTATTCACCCTAACAATGGTGATGGCAGCAGGTTGTAATTTCCCAGAGTTGAGTGTTTGGCATGTTTCGTTCCTAAAGCTAATATGTAATAAAAGTCCTATTGTAGGTGCTGTGAGAGAAATAGATGTACATCTCCTACCGTCAAGGAGTTTACAGTGTTGAGAAAGAGATGGCTATTACTGAGTCAAAACAATACTGGTATGTTCTTATTTATTTTAGTCTCTATTCTCCTGATGTTAATCTCACAGATTACCTCTACTTCCTTATTTGAAAGGAAATGCCATATTAATAGCATTTCTTCGTTAACATCATTAAGTGAGATATATTTTACAGAAATTCATTTCTCCTTATAAAATGTTTCTCTTTTCTAGTTGATTTTAGAGATTTTTTTTCAACTATATTCTTATGGATCATAACAAATATGAGGTCTGACGAAATATTTTAACAATAAAATAAGTGTAAAATTGTATTCACTTACATAAGCAAACATATTGTCTTGTGTAGTGCTTTCAAGGTTACAAATTACTTTAACATGAATAGTCACTCAAATATCTACCACACAGGGGACTTCTCTGTCTTGTTCACAAGGAAAACTCTAGCACCTAGAACAATGTCTGGTACATAGTCCCTACTCAACAAATGCTTGACATGAATAAATTCCTAGAATATTTTTATTTATTTTGTCCAGGGAATTATTTATTCAAATAAAATCTTACTTAGATTTAGAAAAGAAACTGATTATAGTAAAATTTTTATGGCTAAAAGGAGGGCATGGTTGTGAGGTCCATACTCCCATCTTTTATAAACCCCATTCTTTGGAGCAGATATGAAGACAACTCATCAAAGATATGGAACCATGGAGAATAGAGCATTAGATCACATAAAGGCAGGGAACTCATTTTTGTCTATAGATGAAGAAAATGAAGCTCAGTGAATCTAAATAAAATACTGCAGGTTCTTTGTTATATGACATGACCAGGATAGGCACTCAAATCAGCTGGCCCCAGGGCAGAGATTTTCCTGTTATAGCCAGAGCTAGATTAAGAGGAGTAAAAGGTAGGTTAGTCAGGCAGCTCTGGAGGAAGCCAGTTTGCCTAGGAACTGGACATTACTGAGAAAGTAATAGAAAGTAACAGGGAAGAAATGATATGTACCAGAACTCTTTCCTGAAAGACTACTGACTTTGTTGGAAGATATATTTTGATAAGTCATGTGCATGAGATGTGAGGTACCCTCAAGTATTGTGTTTGAGAAACTCAAATAAATTAGTCCTGGAACTGCTTTCAAGGCTGGTGGATCAGGTCTTTGTATCTATCATTGGTTTGAGTTTGCAGATTTGGGGCCAGTCTTGCTGATCAAATTGCCTCTTTAGGACTCAAAAGTCTAGATCCAGTCCAGATGACTGAACTCTGATTTTCTCATTTGCAAGTTGGAATTGAGACTCTTACCTTGAGAAACAGAAATATGTTAGGTTGCGATCTTGTAATCATAAAGATAAACAGAGAGATTGAAAGGGTATTCTAATATTCCTTTAAAGAAGATAAAAGTATATCAACCTGATAATAACTTTTAAGGAAATAAACCAAAATTTTGGACCACTCAAAAACGTTTAAAATCGGCTTCAGTCTGCAAAAATCAATTAATCAATATTATTGAATGCTTCTTATGCTATTATAGTAATATTTTTCAAACATTTTTGATTATGGCATACTATAAGAAATACATTAGATATCACAACCAGTATACACATTATAAATATAATTGAAAAAACCCAAAAGTATTATGTAATGGTTCTTACCTTTATTATGTATTGCACCTATCACTCTAGAGTGATATCATAACTCTCAAATGGGTCATTACACAAAATGTAAAAAGTAATGATGCAAACAGTATGAGAGGAATAAAAAAGGCAAAGTTCCTGAGGGAGACAGACTTGTATAGTCTACTTGGGGAGAGAAAACTAACTTACAAACTATTGGACCATATTTTTCTCTTTATTAAGTTTTTAATTTTAATTCTAGTATAGTTAACGTACAGCATTATATTAGTTTCAGGTGTGCAATAGAGTGATTTGACATTTTTATACATTGCTCAGTGCTCACCATGGTAAGTGTACTCTTAATCCCCTTTTCCTATTTCACACATCCTCCCCCCCCTCCACACCCCCCCCCCCAGGTAACCATCAGTTCATTCTCTATAGTTAAGAGTCTGTTTCTTGGTTTGTCTCCTTTTGTTTTTCCTTTGCTTGTTTGTTTTGTTTCTTACATTCCACATATGAGTGAAATCATATGGTATTTGTCTTTCTCTGACTGTGTGTGTATATATATATATACACACACACACACACACCACATCTTCTTTATCCATCCATCTATTGATGGACCCATGGGCTGCTTCCACAGTTCGGCTATTGCAAATAATGCTGTAATAAACATAGGGGTGCATATATCCTTTCAAATTGGCATTCTTTGGGTAAATACCCAGTAGTGCAATTACTGGATCATACAAAATTAATTTTTTGAAGAACCTCTATATTACTTTCCAGAGTGGCTGCACCAGTTTGCATTCCCACCAACAGTGCATGAGGGTTCCTTTTTCTCCATATCCTTGCTAACACTTGTTTCTTGTGTTTTTTATTTTAGCCATTCTGATGGGTATGAGGTGATACCTCATTGTAGTTTTTGTTTGCATTTCTCTGATAATGAGTGATGTTGAGCATCTTCTCATGTGTCTGTTAGCAGTTTGTATGTCTTCTTTGGAGAAGTGTCTGCTCATATCTTCTGCCTTATTTAATTGGATTATTTATTTTTTTGGTGTTGAGTTGTATCAGTTCTTTATATATTTTGGATACTAACCCTTTATCAGACAAGTCATTTGCAAGTATCTTCTTCCATTCAGTAGGTTGCCTTTTAGTTTTGTTGTTTCCTTCACTGTGCAGAAGCTTTTTATTTTGATATAGTCCCAAAAGTTTATTGTTGCTTTTATTTCCCTTGCCCCAGGAGACATATCTAGAAAAATGTTGCTATGGCCGATGTCAGAGAAATTACTGCCATTGGAGTATATTTTAAGACAGTGATTAATTGGTTGCTAAATTGCATGATGTAGTTTAAGAATGATAGACGTTCAGCTTTTATTTGTATATTTTCTGTATTGAAATACACAAATCTAAGATAAAGAAGACCACTTTTAAAAAGTATGTTTACTTTATACCGTATTTCGTGTTTCCTAGATGCACCTATTTATATCTTCTTACATCTCTAAAAGTGGGGTGTATCTTATAATTGATGACATTTTACAATAACTACTTTTGGGCAGTTAATTCAGCAAACAAAAAGTTGATGGTATCTTAGATTTTATGAAATATGGATTTTTCTTTAAGACAATATTTAAAATACAGAAGATAACAAAAACAGAAAGAGGGAGCAATTACTTATATTTGCACCACACAAAATAATCATTTAAAAATGTTAGATATTTTCCTCCTTTAGTCTTTTCCATTTCCCCTTATGTATGGTTGTATCACAAATGGCATTCCTAACTACCTTCCTTGTGGAGTTGATGTTAGAAACTATACAAACTGAATGAGAGATTTCATGGTGTTCCTGGTTGTTGATCTTGTTTATGCCGATGTATCCAAAAAGTTCATGTTTGGGTTCTTGTAACATCTCTATGCAGTGTGAATCAAAGAATTGGAAATATTTATAGTAATTATTTTAAATCATGTGTCCCTTGGCACCTGGGTGGCTCAGTCGGTTAAGTGTCCAACTTTGGCTGAGGTCATGATGTCACTGTTCCTGGATTCAAGCCCCGTGTTGGGCTCTGTGCTGACAGCTCAGAGCCTGGAGCCTGCTTCAGATTCTGTGTCTTCCTTTCTCGGTGCCCCTCCCCCGCTCATCCTCTGTCTGTCTCTCTCTCTCTCTTAAAAATAAATAAACATTAAATCATGTGTTCCAAAGACATTGGATTTTATCACCGAGAAAGAACTCTAGTACAGAACTAAACTATATTATTTAGAGGAAATGTTAGAACCAAGCCCTAAAGATAGGAATTGTTAGATACTGAGACATATATAATACTTGGTAATGTGAGTGAACCTTGTTGAGGTGCAGATTAATTTTTTTATAGGCTTAGAAAATGTGCATAAGTGATTCTGTAGGCTTTCC
Organism: Neofelis nebulosa; assembly: GCF_028018385.1. Lineage (NCBI taxonomy): Eukaryota > Metazoa > Chordata > Mammalia > Carnivora > Felidae > Neofelis > Neofelis nebulosa. The sequence continues at coordinate 33,117,073 of NC_080782.1, read as the reverse complement.
TCAGTAATAAAGGGATTTGTAGTGACATAAACTGAACCATTCCCCATGTGCCTACTTTATAAAGTTAGATAAGGGGAGATGGGTTATCATGTCTGCTTATTGCTTTATGGTTATAAACTCAAGCTTAGCAGTGGTTCGGGTGAGGAGGTTTTAAGGGAGAAGGTCTAGACCCTAGCCTTGGGATATAGACTATTCTGACACTGAAGTTTTCATGCACCTTGCTTTATTTTTTTATATTTTATTTTTTATTCTCAAGTTAGATAACATACAGTGTATGTTATGAGGGAGGCAAACCATAAGAGACTCTTAAATACAGAGAACAAACTGAGGGTTGATGGGGGGAATGGGTGATGAGCATTAAGTAGGGCACTTGTTGACATGAGCACTGTGTGTTATATGTAAGAGATGAATCACTGGTTCCCCTCCTGAAGCCAAGATGACAAGATTTCATTCTTTTTCATCTCTGAGTAGTATTCCATTATGTGTGTGTGTGTGTGTGTGTGTGTGTGTGTGTGTGTGTGTGTGTATGCTACATCTTCTTAATCCATTCATCAATTGATGGACATTTGGGCTCTTTCCGTAATTTGACTATTGTTGATAGCGGTGCTATAAACATGGCGGTGCACGTGCCCCCTCGAATCAGCACTCCTGTATCCTTTGGATAAATTACTAGTAGTTTTTTGCTGGGTCATAGGGTAATTCTATTTTTAATTTTTTGAGGAACCTCCACACCATTTTCCAGATCAGCTGCACCAGTTTGCATTCCCACCAACAGATACAACTTGCTTTGTATAATAAACTGTGTTTCACAGATGTCCTTGTGGCTGTGAATGGAGTGAAAGGAAGACCTCCTTGGAATCAGGTGACCTGTCCTAAGAGCCAGGTGGAGGCCAATGTTCCTGAGGGCAGGGTAGCGGAAGGAGATAGTGGCTTCCACATATGATCCCCTTCTGATGCTGACAGAGGCCAGTATTTTCTGAATATGGAGACACTTACTCCAAGTCTACCAACTTCTGAACTCCAGTTCCTGAACCCTGGGTCTTTATGTCTTCCAGTGAGAACTTAGTGTAAGTTTCTTTCTTGAGTGATTACTACATACCAGGGGCGTTTCATAGGTCACCTCATTTAACCCATACAGCTACCACAAGAGGCAAGTCTTTCTCATTTCCATTTCTCAGTCCATCCTAAGAAGGCTGAGGATCTTGCCTAAGGCCACACAGCTAGTCAGTGAAACTTGGGCTCCCTTTACCATCACATGGGGAATTTCTTTCTGTTTGGATTTGAGAAAACAAGCCAGTACTTTTGAACTGGGATATGAGAAAGGAATCTGATATCAGCCATGCTTCCATGTAAATTTATATCGTCAGCCTCATTTTCTTTAAAATTTTAAAGAGTTCTAGTCCCTTATGGGTATTCTTATGGTATTAGACCTTGGACAAGTTCCCCTTTTCCCTTTTCCTGTAAGAAAGAAAAAAGTTACCCAAAGAAATTTTAGCAAGTTGCGTTACTTCTCTAAGCCTTAGTTTCTTTATCTGTAAAATGCAGATAACAACCATACTGATCTCATAAGGCTGCGATGGAAGTTGGGTGGAGATAGTGTGTGTAAAGCTGTGAACAAAGTCAGAATTCCAGATTGTTGTTATTATCACTACTGTTTTCAGATAGTTTTTTTTTTTTTTCACATGCAAAGGGAAGTGGGGACAGAAGCCTGTATGTGGAAATATTTTCCTCTTCTTGTACTTAACCTAGATGAACAGAGAACTTAAGGTATGATATTTCTGACCTGAGAAATTCTAACTCCCTTGCTTTCTGTTTTGAGAGTGGGGAAATGAATTTAGAGAAAATTCAGTGGCCATGAAGATGATTGACTGAAGATGCTGTAGGAGATATGTTCATTTTTTTCTCAATCTGGTTTGGTTAAACTGTAAGGAAAACCTTTTTCTGTCATTCAGTGGTAGAATAGAAAATATAACCAGGGTTTTTGGGGCACCCGGTTGGCTCAGTCAGTTAAACATTTGACTTCAGCTCAGGTCATGATCTCGCGGTTCGTGGGGTCAAGCCCTGCATGGGGCTCTGTGCTAACAGCTCGGAGCCTGGAACCTGCTTTGGATTCTGTGTCTCCCTCTCTCTCTGCCCCTCCCCTGCTCACGCTCTATCTTTCTGTCTCTCAAAAAAATAAACACTAAAAAACTTAAAAAGAGAAAATATAACCAGGGTTTTCAAATATGAAACATGTTAATATTTCTATGTATCTAATTTAATTTTGTGCGTGTGTGTGTAGAAGAGGCCTAAATTCCTTCTTGTCCCTTGTTTTTTATTTTGTTTTGTTTTTTCTTGTATTAGGATAAAAAGAAAAGAAAGGCTGTGACAGTTAAATGTCACCGCATAGAATATAACAAGTTTAACCTTTTTTTTGAACGTTTATTCCTTTTTGAGAGACAGAGACAGAACAAGCAGGGGTGGGGCAGAGAAAGAGGGAGACACAGAATTTAAAGCAGGCTCCAGGCTCTGAGCTGTCAGCACAGAGCCTGATGCAGGCCTTGAACCCATGAACTGTGAGATCATGACCTGAGCCGAAATCGACCGCTCAATCGACTGAGCCACCCAGATACCCCATAAAATACACGTTTAAAGACTAATATTCAAAATATTGACAACTGGTATTTGAATGCTATATACAAAACGTTATGCTTAAGACATGGCATCCTGATGATCAATTTGACACAGGAAATCCTTCATAGTAGTCATGGAGAACTGGTCTGTATGTATAGAAATAGATCTTCCCATTGGTGCACTTGTAATTAAAAGACCTGTATTAATAGCACCGCCTCAATTTAGAAGTTTTTAATTCAACAAGAATTTATTGCAGAGCATTGTATTGCTGGGAAAAGAAGATGACTAAAGCCCCAGTCTCTGCAAAGCAGTAATTTAAGGAAGGAAAATGGGAAAGGAAGAACACCATGTGTGTACAACAGACAGGAAGATCTGCCTTGTCTACTGGGCAAAGAGCTTTTGTATGCTATGGAATGCTGATGGCAGGAGCTCTGTTCTGCCTCTTCTGGGTAGTAATGGGTGTATGACCATTGATACCCTCATGTGAGATGCCTTCTGGCCTGGCCTCCCTTCCAAAAATACTTTCCTTTCAATGAACCAAACTTAGAAGACTTCTCCTCTCTTGGTAGTGTTTTTGTCCTATGGGGGGTTTGGTGGTTTTACTGTAGCAACTTGTTTTATGGTTTGAGTTCCGCCTTTGATTATGTAATCTTTGAACTATTTTATCATCCTTCACTTCCCTTTTTCTTTCACTTTGAAATGCAGAATATGACACAGAGTATATAGTGATGAGAAGTGTAGAGAGTGAAAATGGGAAGAAGTGGAATTTACAGCTACTGTGTAATGTGACAGCCTGTGTCCCCAACAGGGAAGACCTCTGTGTCTCCTCTAGACATCCCTGCCCAAGGAAGGCCTTTATCTTTTTCAGAGCAGCTCTCATAAGCTGGCCTATGGAGAAGCTCCAATCTTACATCTGATGAATTAGAAAGGCCCTTCCACCTTCCAAAAGGGTCCTTCCAGGTAATTCAGGAGATCCAGAGAGTAAGCTTTCTTGTGAGAGGGTAGTAGGTTAGTCCTAAAGATAGCTCATGGAAGTTTCTAGATAATGCTATTTTCTTACTTCCAGAGCAATTCAGACACTCACAACAGCCAAAATGAAGCCAAATGAAACCTCCAATTAGAACCTTGAAGTTTTGATGCCAATTAAAAATAAATGATGCTGTTTATGATAGAGTCATACATGGATCTGAAGGAGGAGGAACAAACCACAGAGAGGGACATTAAAAGCTTGATATTTAAAAATATGAGCAAACTTCATTAATAAATGAATGAATATTTCAGAGAGTATAGTTGCTGAGCTTGAGCCTAAAATGCTAATAGGGAATTCAAGGTTTTCAAGGGAGAAGATCATTAATGTAAAAAGGAGATAGAATGAGAAATGTGTAAAGGTTATGATTTTTGAGTTTACAAAGTTAAAGTGTTTTAGGGACAGAAGAAAAATTCAACTGTGTTTCCAGTTGGCGATATATTGCAAATTGTTGTTCAGGTAAATTGACTTTGGTTATACCCAAACACAGAGCTTCTCAAAAGATCTAGTTTCTGGTTTCCCCAAGAAATCACAGAGTGGTTAATGTGCTTAAGTTTATATTGATATTACTGTATGCTAATAGGATGGTTTCCCATTTTCCTTCTTAAGAAAGCTAAGTTTTTCTTTTAGAAATTGAGGGCTTCTACTTACCCTTAAGCAGAGAGATACTACCTAAAATGTCCTCAATTTTACTTTTTTTTTTTTTTTTTTTTAACAAATTTACTGTTTTGAGTGGCTGGTTCTCTTGTAGTTCCCAGTGTAAAGTCATCCAAAGCAGTGTTTTAATGTCAATCACAATCTTTAACACATGAGTGTGAGAAACCCTCCTCAGTTTACTAATTTCTTATTTCTACTGACATATAATCCTGCTATTCTACATAATACATGGCATCAGGTAGAGTGGAAACATTTCTTTCCAGACAAGCTTTGAAAGGATGAAAGGAAAAATTTTCCTTAAATGTGAACAGAGAAACAATAGATGGTGAACAATTTCCCCTAAATTATAAAGCAATTATATTTCCTATTTCAAAACAGACTGCACTGGAGCATGGTTTCTTTCTTATTATATTTCTAATAAAGTCCTATGTGAGAAGAGACAGAGCAATAGAAATTATTTTCCAGAAACACCAGATGTTGACCCACCTGTCTGATTACTGTTAAGAGGTCTAATCTTGTAGTTAGGTAAATACCTTAATTAAATCACATGCCATTTCTGCATCATTAGAATAAGTCAAAAGCTGAAGCTCTGTTCAGAAATTTGAGCTTATGTTGGTTTGTATACTGTATACTGTTTGTATACTGCTCATATACATGTAGGCATCCACCAGGAAGAACTACTATGTCATTTTTGTAAAGCCAGATTCCAGCTTTGCTCTTCATCAACACTGAATCACCGTAGGCCTCCATTCCCTAATTTGGGATAACAATGTCCACTTAATAGGCTGGTTCTAAGTATGAACCAGCCTGATACGTAGGGAACACTCAGTGGATGTTAGCTGTTGTCTATCTCTTCTTTCTTCTGTTATAATATTGAAGCAATCTCCCTTAAACATTATCATCATCTCTATTGACTGAATTGCCTAAGGTAATTATTCATTCATTTATTCAACGTTTCATTCAAAAATACAAATTTGATAGTATGTTTATTTTAAAATGAACAAAAACATGATTTCTGCTTCTAAGAAGTTCACAGTCTAACACACCAAATTAATTCCAGAATTTAAAGCTGTCTTTTAACTAAGTTGCAAATATCTGTTTCCCATTTCAAGTACATCATCTTTCCTTACTGAGTTACATGGTCCTTTTACTCAGGGATTCTCAACATTGGCTGAACACCAGAACCACGTGGGGAATTCTCTTAAAAATACTCATGCCTGGGCACTACATGGATCAGTGAAGTTAGAACTCTGGGTGTGGGTGTGTTTAAAAAGTTTGCAGGTGCAATTAAAGATGGAAATCATTGATAGCCCAAGCCAAACTTGACCTCCAGGCCTTATTCTGCATAACACTCTTTTGTTCCCCTTCTGTTGAGTGCGCCATTCCTTTCTCTTTTCTATGTCAGTGTCCCCATGACCTTCAGAATACAACTTCAGTGAGCAATTGCACTGCTAGGAATTTATCCAAAGGATACAAAAATGCTGATTCAAAGGGGACATGTACCCCAATATTTGACTATCAACAATAGTCAAATTATGGAAAGATACACACACACACACACACACACACACACACACACACACACTGGAATACTACTCAGAGATGAAAAAGAATGAAATCTTGCCATTTGCAACAATGTGGATGAAACTAGAGGGTATTATGCTAAGGGAAACAAGTCAGTCAGAGAAAGACAGATACCATATGATTTCACTCATATGTGGTATTTGGGAAACTCGACAAATGAACGTAGGGGAAGGGAAGGAAAAATAAGATAAAAACAGAGAGGGAGGCAAACCATAAGAGACTCTTAAATACAGAGAATAAACTGAGGGTCACTCAAGGGGTGTTGGGTAGAGGGTAGGTTAAATGGGTAATGGGCATTAAGGAGGGCACCTTTGGGATGAGCACTGGGCGTCATATATAAGAGCCAAGTCACTGGGTTCTACTCCTGAAGCCAAGACTACATTGTATGTTAACTAACTTGAACTAAAAAAAAAACCAAAAACCAAAAAACAACTTCAAATACTTTGTACTACAATTTTGACCCTAGATTATGGTCCCTGTTCCTGTAGTGCCCTCTTTACTTCTATGCACTAATTTTCCCTTTTGGATATATTGACAAATGAAATTTATAAAAGTTTTCTTTGACTATTTCTTTTGTGTTTTGTTTCCCAGGTCAACATGGAAGCTTCTTGTGGAAGAGATAGAATGTTCTATTTTTTGGACACTGTTTCACAGTATCTTTACACTGCCTGAGGCTGCTGTGGCACTCAACAAATGGTTTTGGCCAACTGACTCACTTCTGGTAAGCTGACTTCTTCCTCCAGCCTATTTTGGTGTTAGCAGCTGTGGAATCACAACATGAATTATTGAACTTTTAACTTGATTTTCTAACTCCAAATTTTAATGTCTTTCATCAGTCAGTTCTTTGGAATTTAATCTTCCTTCTTTCCCACCAGTGGAAATAAAGTATTCAAAAATTTCTTATCTTTGGTCAGTTTTTGGGAAGCTACCTGCATTAATTAAGTCCAAATATAATAAAAGCTATAGCATTGAACTATATTCTGCTAAGCGTCTTGAATGCAGGGACCATGTCATATTTATCTTTGTGTCCCAGACACATGGACAAGTGCCCGGCATACATCAGGTTCTCAGTAAAGATTTGTTGAATTAATTGAATTAGTTTTTTGGTCAAATTTAACTTCATTACCAGAGACATTCTGAATTCATTTGTCTTGCAGATTATTTGGAAAATCAGATGCATTTCTAATAGCAATTTTTCTCTGTATTTATCTTCTTATTACTCATAAGTTCTGGGAATCTAACTTTCCTGTTTTATATTACTGTGTCTCCTTTAGCTTTTCAGTTTGCTGACATTCTTTTGGATTTTGTGTTTGTTCATGTTGGTCATTGGTCTGTCTGGCTGTCTGTGGATCTATGAATATGTAATACCATACCTAAACAGGGCTATTCTGAGTTATTGCATTTAATGCACGTATTTTATTTCTTGAAGCTTATTAGAGAAAACAGGGAAAATATGAAAAAGTAAAATAATATGTCAGTCAGTTATTTCACTCAAAGACCATCATTGAGGATCTTTTGATATATTTCTTGTGTCTGTGCATTTTTAAAGCAGGGTTGTGATCTAAACTCCAACTGTTTACTTGATTTTATATTTTGGTTTATTTCTTAATATTTTAAATTAAGTGATTTTCAAGGGTTTATAAACTTTTTGTTAAGTTCTACTTAATGGATCTATTGTATACTAATACATAGATGTATAATCCTTTAAAAAAGTCATTGTCTTGTTGAACTTTTGGATTGTACCGTTTTTTAATTACTGTAAATAATCCTGTGATGACCACCTTCATACATAAAGAATTTTCTCTAAACAGCATTATGTTCTAGAAGCTGGGTCCAAGGATATGAACATTTTCAAGTTCTTGATACAGGCGAATAAATTGCTTCCCAAAAGATTGTAATCTCCCACAGCCCTGACTATAGTGCATCAATATTTCCCTTTTTAATGAACTCTTGTCAGACTTGAGGACCTCTTTTTATTTTTCTTAAAAAAAATTTTTATTAATGTTTCTGAGAGAGAGAGAGAGAGAGAGAGAGAGAATGCATGGGATGGGGGGTAGAGAGAGAGGGAGACACAGACTCTGAAGCAAGCTCCAGGCTCTGAGCTGTCAGCACAGAGCCCGACGTGGGGCTCAAACTCACGAACTGTGAGATCGTGACCTGAGCTGAAGTTGAATGCTTAACCCACTGAGCCGCCCAAGGCGCCCCTTGAGAACTTATTTTTAATATAAAAATAATAATTTTTATTTTATTTAAGATCCCCCTACAGAGTCCCATCGTGCACATGTCTTTATGATTTTACTCCATTCACTATGGTATATTGCCTCACCTATGTGTGAATCTTTCCACACCAATACTGTCCTGATGCAGTTGCTGATAGGAAGAAACAGGTTACTTGGGTTGGTTTGAAAGAGCTGCTCTGTGTGTGTGATAGAGGCTGGTTGGAGTGCGCAGCTGTGGATGTCCTAATAGAGATGTGTGCGTGAGCCAGCATGTCATGTGTGATAGTATATGTCTTTGTAGGTTGAGGATATCCCCAAAGAGAAATTGAAGCTTAATTCTTTGGCTGGAATTCTTGATACAGGAGTTTGGGTATTTAAGCTAGAGAAAGCAATGATACAGTCACAGGGCATCTACAGACCTCTAAAAATGGAGTTGAATGTTTTCTAATGATAAAAGGCAATGTGGGCTCTTTGGAAGGCTTCAGTTGACTCCGTCTATATCCTCAGGCCACTTCCATATTTCATTGTAATTGTTTGGGTCCATTATCACACCAAAAGAGATGAAATGTGGTCTTTATTTTGGCAATGGGGTTGCCCATCCCCCCTTGTCAGAAGGAAATTTTATTTAGGACCATGTTCAAGTTGGCTGGAGCACTGTGGTTTGTTTTTTTTTTTTAATGTTTATTTTTATTTTTGAAAGAGAGCGAGCATATGAGCAGGGGAGGGGCAGAGAGAGGGGGAGACAGAGGATCCAAAGCAGGCTCCGCACTATCAGTGCAGAGCCTGATGTAGGGCTCGAACCCACGACCCGTGAGGATCATTATCTGTGCCGAAGTCAAACACTTAACTGAGCCAACCAGGTACCCCTGGAGCACTGGTTTTTAACGTGTCATGAAAGTAGACCAAAGTCTACTAAAGTCTATTAAAATGGTGCTACATGGAGAGAGAGGTTTTATAGAAAAATATGAAACATTCATTTTTCAAGGTACTAATCAAATGTCACATCTTCTCTGAAGTGTTACCTGAACACCCTAACTCGTTTGCTTTCTTATAGCACTGGGACCCTACCTCTGTTGTAGCAGTAACACTGAATTAGAGTTACTTGTTTACATGACTATTCCCCTCTACCCAATTATGGTCTTGTAGAAGGCAAAGATAATGTTTTACATATTGTATCCCTAAAACATTATAGACCCATGTAATACCTCACAGGGTCTGACCTATGGGTCTGACATATGATCATTGGTTAGTGGATGATGGAAACATGGAGATGTCGGAAGTAATGCAAACTATTCTTAAATGGATGTATCCTAAACAGCATGTATCTTAAATTAGCTTCTTTCAGTCAAAACAGACAATATGGAAATGTGCTCTTCAGTTTATAGATGAGGAAGTGGGTCATAGGAGAGGTGAAGTGACTTCCTCAAGTGGCACAGCTGACTGAGACACAAAGCCAGGTTCAACATGCAGATGTTCCAGTTCTCAGTTCCATGTTCTTTTCAGTCTATCTCAGTGTAATTCACTTTCAAACAGTGGATGAATAGAAGTTATTTTCTGATTATGTGGAGGAAAACATCCAGCAAAATAAGCTTCCTTCATTATGGTGCAAGTTGATTCCTTCTGGCGTATTTGAGACTAATGCAAATGGAGGAACACTCTTAGTCAACATAAGGTTCATGGTATTTTTGGACTTCATAAAGAAGATTAAAGAACTGAATCTTCTCAGTGGAAGAATTTATAAAAATTGTAGGGGTGCCTCAGTGGCTCAGTTGGTTGAGCGTCTGACTTTGGCTCAGGTCATGATCTCAGGGCTCATGAGTTCGAGTCCTGCATTGGGCTCTGTGCTGACAGCTCAGAGCCTGGAGCCTGCTTCGGATTCTGTGTTTGTGTCTCTCTCTCTCTGGCCCTCCCCTGCTCATGCTCTGTCTCTCTCTGTCTCTCAAAAGAAATAAACATTAAAACATTTTTTTAAAATTTTCATGTTTTAGTGTTAGTCACATACTGATGACTTCTAACTAAGCTTTATATTTGAGTAATTGTCATACCTGTATTTATACTTCATAACTTTTTGTGAGTTGAATAGTTGAGTAAACTTACATAATACAAATAAAACTGTGTTTGGCCCCTAGTGCAGCAAGTGCTCAATATTTTTGTTCTTCTTTTGCTTTATTTTTGAGGGAGAGAGCGTGCATAAGTTGGGGAGGGGCAGAGAGAGGGAGACAGAGGATCTGAAGCAGGCTCTTCACTGACAGCAGAGAGCCCAATTCGGGGCTTGACCTCACGAACTGTGAGGTCATGAACAGAGCCGAAATTGGACACTTACCCAACTGAGCCACCCAGGTGCCCTTCTTCTTTTTCTTAATATAACATGTTTTTTTTTTTAAACATATTTCCAAGCTTATCTGTAGTTCTTTCTTTTTTTAATTTAATTTAAAATAATTTAATTTAATTTAATTTAATTTTTAAATTTACATCCAAATTAGTTAGCATATAGTGCAACAATGATTTTAGGAGTAGATTCCTTAATGCCCCTACCCATTTAGCCCATCCCCCCTCCCACAATCCCTCCAGTAACCCTTTGTTTATTCTCCATATTTAAGTCTCTTATGTTTTGTCCCCCTCCCTGTTTTTATATTATTTTTGCTTCCCTTCCCTTGTGTTCATTTGTTCTGTATCTTTAATGTAATATTCTTTAACCAGATTTTTTTTTCTGTCCTGAGACATTCAGAAGAAGCTCTGAGAAGCTTTTTTATGGTAGCTAGAAGAAGCAGTTGACAATTTAAAAGAGGTTATTTTGGGCAAAAGGAGGTTCCAGAAGAGACAGTTGACCTAATATACACCAGTCATTTCATACTCTTGACAGGTTGCCATGTCAGGCCTTGATAATTAGGATTCTACTGGGCCTTAGAGGGGGCCAATCCATGAAGTAAATCATTCTCTTTCTTTCTCTCTTTTCCTTTCAAAAGTGGACACTGGAGGAAGCCGGTGGAGGAGGGTCGTATGAGAACCAGGCAGTGTCCTGGTTTTCTAAGAACACAAAGGCATCGGGTAGACACCATGAAAGCAAAAAAGACAAAATCAAAACAACAAAAATAAACTTTGTATCTTCTGAAAACTGGAAAGTGACATCTGAGAATGGTAGAGAAGAGGGACAAAGGGACAGAGCATGGGGGTTGTGAGGGAGCACAGGCCCATAAGTAAACTCAGTGTTCCACATGGGTTTCTGTCTGGTCTTTCTGCCATGCTTTCCAGCCAGGTGGCCTCCATGTCCTTCGATTTCTCCATTAGTAAAAACAAGATGGATGACAAAAGGTTTTTTGCTGGGTCTTTTGGAATAAGATAAGGGAATGTACCATTAGCTAGGATGTCCATTTAATCTAACCATCACCATAGTCTAGCTTACGATTTTAATTAGCACTATTTTCTTTGATTATATGTAATTACCCTTATAAGCCCTAAGCATTTTGGCAGGGATGCAGTAGAGAAAGTTACTATAAACCAAATTATGAATTTTATTGCTATAATTGCAGTTGAAACCCATGGCATCAATTAAATCCTCATTTCTTATTTCCTTGGTTCATGCGATCATCATTCTAGGTATGTATAAAATCTCCATGTGACATAATTATGTAATTCCTTAAGCAAAGGAGCTCCAGCACATTAGTAATACCCTGCTTAGGAGAGGCAGGAATCTAAAACCTTGCTGGTAATAAAACTGGGAGCGTTGTGAGAGCCTAAACCATGTCTTTTTCTTTCTTTTCACTCCACATCATGTAGCTCAGATCAAGGAACATAGAAGAAGTTTAATAAGTGGTTCCTGTGGAGACACTGATGCTTCATCTCCCCAGTTACCTCCATGTTCAATTGCTTATGGTCTGTCGCAACTTGGCAGGTAGGTTTAAGTCTATGTTCAAGTTTCAAATAGCATTGAAGTCCCAAAATCTTCTGCAGAATCAGAGTTCCAAGATATATTATGGTAACTACTCTTAGTTGCCACAACAAATAAAACCTTGAAATCTCCCGGGCTTACCAAATAAATGCTTAGTTCTTACTTATTTCCTATTTTGCTGGTATGGAATTTGGAATGTGTGGTTTTCTGGGGTGGTTGTGGGTGAGAAAATGGAGACAGTTGAGGTGCATTGGCTCTCGCCTGCCTTGTCCTGGAAGTGACATGCATCCGCTCAGAGTCCTTGGGCTAGAATTAGTTACATGATCCCAAATGTACTGTGAAATATAGGGGAGTTCATGGAATATTCATTCGATGAGCACTGTCTTTGCCACATCAGGATTTCTGTAGAGCCCTGGGGATTCTACCTGTAGCTTTAGATATTGACCTCTGAATGCCAAATAATGTAAACATACAGATGAGCTCACCTGTCAGTTCTATGGGAAATTCTTTTTTTTTTTAACTTAAAAAAGTAATTTATTTTTTATCAAAGTATAATTGACATGTAACAGTATATTAGTTTCAGATGTACACATGATTTGATATTTGTATATGTTGTGAAATGACCACCACAGTAAGTCTAATTAATATCTGTCATCATAGTTATATTTATTTCCAATGAGAACTTTTAAGATTGCTCGATATGCAATACTGTATTCTTACTATAGTCACCATGCTGTACATTATATCCCCATGACTTATTTATTTATAACTGGAAGTTTGTACCTTTTGATGCCTTTCACCCGTTTTGTCTACCCACACCCTCAGCCTCTGGCAACCACCAATTTGTTGTCTGTATCTATAAGTTCAATTTTTTTTTTTTTTTTAGATTCTACGTGTGAGTGAGATCATCTAGTATTTGTCTTTCTCTGTTTGACTGTTTTCACTAGCATAATGCCCTCAGTGCCTGTCCATGTTGTGGTAAATGGCAAGATTTCATTCTTTTAGTGGCTGACTAGTACTCTATCTCGTGTGTGTATGTGTATGTGTGTGTGCATGTATATACATTTTCGTCATCCATTCATTCATCAGTGGACACTTAGGCTGCTTCCATATCTTGGCTATTGTAAATAATGCTACAATGTAATGAAGCAGTATATCCATTTGAGTTATTGTTTTCATTTTCTTTGAGTAATATGCAGAAGTGTAATTGCTAAATCGTGTGGTAGTTCTATTTTTAATTTTTTGAGGAACCTCCATACTGTTTTCCACAGTAGCTGCACCTATTTACATTCCCACTAGTAGTGCACAAGGGTTCTCTGCACATCCTTGACCACACTTGTTATTTTTGTCTTTTTTTAAATATTTATTTTTGAGAGAGAGAGAGAGAGTGAGCAAGAGAGAGAGAGAGAGAGCACGTGCACCCATGTACATGGGGAAGGAGCCGACTGAGGGAGACAGAAAAATCTAAAGTAAGCTCTGCATGGACAGTACAAAGCCCAACATGGGGCTTGAACCCTGAACCATGAGATCATGACCTGAGCCGAAGTTGGACACTCAACACACTGAGCCACCCACGTGCCCCCTTGTCTTTTTGATGATAGCCATTCTGACTGGTGTGAGGTGATATTCTCATTGTGCCAGCAAGGGAGGGGCAGGAGGGGAGGGAGAGAATCTTTTTTTTTTTTTTAGGGAATTTCTTTTTTTTATTTTTAAAATTTATTTATTTATTTTGAGAGAGACAGCTAGCATGAGTGGGGGAGGGACAGAGAGAGAGGGACAGAGAGAGAATCCCAAGCAGGCTCTGTGCTGCCTGCTGTGGAGCCCAACTCGGGGCTCAAACCCATGAACCGTGAGATCATGATCTGAGCTGAAATCAAGAGTCAGTCGCTTAACCAACTGAGGCACCCAGGCACCCCTCATTGTGGTTTTGATTTGCATTTTCCTCATGATTAGTGATGTTGAGCATCTTTTCATGCACCTGTTGGCCATTTGTATGTCTTCAATTTTTAAATGGATTTTTTGTTGTTGTTGTTATTGACCTTTTGCTTTTGAGGTCTTTGACCTCTTTGCTTAAATTTATTTCTAGGTATTTTATTCTCGTTGTTGCAGAAATTCTTTTATTAAAATAAGTTAAACATGCAAGATAATTAAAGTCAGGTTATCCTTTTACCATGCCCTGGTTCTGCAAGATGTTTAACTGGACTCTTCCGTAGAAGCCCAACTGAAAAAAATTATACAAGCAAGTTCCATTATAGATTTTCAGTTGCAAATATTCTTTTGTTATATAGTTCTCATCCAAACTGTAGAATATTTTCTTTTTAATTGGTATCTGTATTAGTCTGCTAGGGCTATCATAACAAAATACTGTAAACTGGGGGCTTAAGTAACAGAGATTTATTATGTCCACAATTTTGGAGGCTGGGAACTCCAAAATTGAGGTGCTGGCCGATTTGGTTCCTGTGAAAGCAGACAGCCACCTTCTCACTGTGTCTGCACATGACAGAGAGAATGAGCTGAACTCTGTTGTTTCTTCTTATAAGGACTCTATTGCTATCAGATCAAGGCCCTACATTTATGATCTCATTTAATCTTCATTACTTCCATAAAGGCCCTTTCTCCAAATATAGTCACACTGAAGGTTAGGCATTCAGCATGTGCATTTTGAGGGGACATAAACATTAAGCCTATAATAGTGTTTAAGGATTTCTTATAAGAGATGAGTTCCTCTTGCCTAAGGAAACAAAAAGAATGCAGGAAACTTTGCCAAAATACCAAGCATCCTCCTTAAACCAAAAGAGAACCAAGGTTTCATATTAAAGATTAATCTGGATTTTTTTGGTTGTTGTTTAGGATATTGTAATAAGCCTTAAGGAAGCTGGTTTAGGTTGTTGTTTTTGCAATTTTTTAAAGCCCATCTGTCAAGAATTTTGTCTCTTTTTTCCTTACTGACCCCAAAAGCTGGTTTCTTGAATGTTGCATGTGGTCACATTTCTGTACAGAATAGTTTGAATTACAGTTGTGTATCTTGCAGCTCTAGGAAACCAAGAAGGGTCCCATGTATTTGTCTAGATTTAGTTTTGAAGTTGTGCTCCTGAGAGACCCATGTTTCCATGTAAATAATTGTTATTTGGGAATCCTTAAAGAAAGTCTTTAAATAATATAAAAAATTAATAGAAAAGTGTTATGTTATTTAACTATTACAACAAATTACAATAAAATAGTAGATGAAACTGGCCACAGTTCTATAGAACAACTCCACTGTCCATATATAGATGAATGGATAAAGATGTGGCGCGCGCGCGCACACACACACACACACACACACACACACACACACACACAAACATACACAGTGGAGTAGTACTCAACCATAAAAAGAATGAAATCTTGCCATTCGCAACAACATGAATGGATGTAGAGGATATAATCGTAAATGAAATAAGTCAGAGAAAGACAAATACCACATGATTTCATTCATATGTGGAATTTAAGAAACACAACAGGGGTGCCTGTGTGGCTCAGTCCGTTAGTCTTCCAACTTTGGCTCAGGTCATGATCTCACAGTTTGTGGGTTTGGGTTCCCGTGTCGGGCTCTGTGCTGACAGCTCAGAGCCTGGAGCCTGCTTCAGACTCTGTGTCACCCTCTCTCCCTGCCCCTCCCCCACTCATGCTCTGTCTCTCTGTCTCTCTGTCTCTCTCTCAAAAATAAATAAACAGTAAAAAAAAGAAAGAAAGAAACAGAACAAAGAAAAAAAAGAGATGTGCAAAAAAACCCCAGACTCTTAAATACAGGGAACTGGTTGTTGCCAGAGGAAATGTGGGTGAGGGGATGAAGAACACATTGTAGAATCATTATATTGGACACCTGAAACTTTTATAACACTGTATGTTAATTATACTTGAATAAAAATATATAAAAATAAATTAAAACTAAGAAAGCAATAAACTGTATATTAATATTTTTAAAAGCCAGTACAGAACCAGGGAAGTATTATTTGATCTTCTGAATAATATCGTGAGGTGGCAAAGGGTTGTTTGACAGCAACCTCATGTGTGTTCATTCTTAACTCAGTCTTAGCCAGTGTGAGGTCAGCTATTGTATAATATAGTTCACTGGGATTTCAGCTTTTTCCTTACATCATATACCACATTATCATAATTGATGGAAGCCACCTTTTAAAATACTAAATTATATGGCTGAAGGAACATCTTATCTAAACAAGTGCCTTGTGAGCTGCGTGGCTAATAGATGGGAAGATTTCCATTAATTTCCAGCCTTTGTTCTCACTACTTTCTGCTCTGTCCTCCTCATGTTCAGGAGGCTGTACTCCCCAAAATGAGAGTCAGAACCCCCTGTGCTGTCAGGCAAGAGTCAGAATTGCTTTACCGTAAGACACTTTTGCTTCCATGGGTTAAAAGATATTTAGTATTATATTAAAGCACCAATTAGTTGATAGTTGTAAAGTTCTTTGAAAAGAAAGAGCACCCATTGTATGAATTGAAGGAGATATTATCTTTTTATTATTTATAAAACACCTTGAAGAGTAATTATCCTTGTTTTTAAAAAAACATTTTGTTTGAACTCAACAGGATGTTGTGATTATTGTCTGAATTAGCAAATCTTCTAAGAGCTATAATTAGACTAGAGAAACCACAGGGGGATGGGACAGATTGGAGGCTTGGCTAAGGACTAGAACTTGAAAGAGGCCCACACGGAAGGACTGGATTGTGAGTGATTGCAATGGCTTTCTTTCTGCTACTGGCTCTGGATGGCAACAATATGGCAGAGAAAAGGAATTTTTCATCACAAATAGCTAACTCTAAAAATTTGTCATAGCTATAGCATTTTCTTGCCTTCAAGTATTATAAAGCACAGTATATAGAAGGAACATGGGCTTTGGCATCAGACAGTTCTGGTTTGAATCTTGACTTTGTTTCTTTTTTAAAAAATATTAAATACTTAATGGGCACCTGAGTGGCTCAGTTGGTTAAGCATCTGACTTTAGCTCAGGTCATGATCTCACAGCTTGTGAGTTCAAGCTCCGCGTTGGGCTCTGTGCTGACAGCTCAGAGCCTGGAGCCTTCTTCGAATTCTGTGTCTTCTTCTTTCTCTGACTCTTCCTCTGCTCACGCTCTGTCTCTCTCTCCTTCAAAAATAAATAAATATTAAAAAATATTTTAAATATTTAATATATAAATATTAAACAACACACTACTGTACAAGCAGTGGGCCAAATGAAAAATCAAATGGCAAATCAAAATATGTCTCAAAACAAACAGAAAAAAGAAACCACAATATTCCAAAACGTATGGGATGCAGCAAAACCAAATGTTAGAATGTTTATGCTATAAATGCTTGTATTAAGAAAAAAATTTCAAGTAAACAACAACATTACACCACAAGGAACTAGAAAAAGAAGAAACTTAGCTGAAATTTATTAGAGGAAAAACATAACAAAGAAATTTCAAAAATAAAATAGAGACTAGAAGAAACAATAACATAACATTGAAAGTAATGACCAGGTTTTCCAAAAAATAAACAAAATTGGTAATGTTTTAAACTACATTAACTAAGGAAAAAAAGAGAGAAAACTCAAAAATCAAAATGAGAAATGGAAGAGAAGACAATACAATAGATAACCACAGAAATAGTATGATAACAGATAACAATAAACAATTATATACTAACAAATCAGATAACTTAGAAAAAAACACAGATAATTCCTAAAAATGCACAAGTTACCAAGATTGAGTGATGAATCTTGTATCCAAGAAATAGGAAATCTTCTTAGACCAATAACAAGAAGGAAAGTTGAATTAGGAATAAAAAAAAAAATATCTAATACAGAAAAGCCCCAAACCATTCATAAATGGTTTCATTGATGAATTGTACAAAACATTAAAAAAAAATTAATGACAGTCTTTATCAAAATCTTATAAATAATGAAATAGAGGGAACATATTTAAAATCATTCCTTCAGGCTAGTAGTATCCTGATCAAAGCAGGATAAAAACAAGAACAAAAAAGTCTAGTTTGTCTAGTGTAAGTATTGCCACTATGACTTTCTTTTGACATCCATTTGCATAATAAATTTCACTTTAAATTTGCAGGTGTCTTTTGGTCTGAAAGGAGTCTCTTGTAGGCAGCATATAGATGGGTCTTGTTTTTTATCCATTCTGATACCCTATGTCTTTTGATTGGAATGTTTAGTCCATTTACATTCAAAGTAATTATTAATAGATATGTATTTATTGGCATTTTATTACTTGTTTTGTCATTGTTTCTGGGGATTTTCTCCTGACCCTTTCTTATTTTTGTCTCCCCTTTGCCCTAGAAGAGTCCCCTTTAATATTCCTTGTAGGGCTGGTTTAGCGTTCACGAACTCCTTTAGTTTTTGTTTGTCTGGGGAACTCTATCTTTCCTTCTATTCTGAGTGATAGTCTTGCTGGGTAGAGCATTCTTGGCTGCAGATTTTTCCCATTCAGCACTTTGAATGTATTATGCCACTTCTTCTGGCTTGCCAAGTTTCTGTTAAGAAATCTCCAGCTAGCCTTATGGGTTTTTCCTTGTAAGTTAAGGACTTCTTTTGTCTTACTGCTTTTAAGATTATTCCTTTATCACTATATGTTGCAAACTTAATTGTAATATGTCTTGGTGTTGGCCTGCTTTTGTTGATTTTAGTGGGAGTTCTCTGTGCCTCCTGGATCTGGATGTCTGTTTCCTTCCCCAGATTATGGAAACTTTCTGCTATTATTTTTTGAAGTATATTTTCTGCTCCCTTTTCTCTCTCTTCTGGGATCCCTGTAATATGAATGTTACTATGTTTGATGGAGTCACTGAATTCCCTAAGTGTATCCTCTTGTTCCATAATACTTCTTTCTCTTCAGCTTCATTATTTCCCACTATTTTGTGTTCTATATCACTAATTCATTGTTCTGCTTCTTCCAACCTGCTGTTCATTGCATCAGACCTGTTTCCAATCTCATTTGTTGTATTCTTCATCTCTGACTGATTCTTTTTTAACTCTTTTATCTCTGTGGTAAGGGTCTCTTTGATGTCTTCCATTCTTTTGTCAAGCCCAGTGAGCATTCTTATGATTGTTCCTTTAAATTTTTCATCAGGCATGTTATTTATACCTATTTTGCTTATATCTCTGGCTGTGGCCTTATCTTCTTTCATTTGGGATAAATTCCTCTGTCTTGGCATTTTATCTGAGTCTCTGCCTTCGTCTGTGTGCTATAAAAGCCAAAAATGTCTCCTGCTCCTGAAAGTAATGGTCTTATGAAGAAGAGGTGCTGTAGTGCCCAAGGCCTGGCACTTCAAGGAGTGTCTCCAGGGTGTGCTGCGTGTGCTATGCTGTTGTCTATGCTGCTCTATCCTTCAGGCCAGTCATCTGCAGAGGCTCACCTTGCCTGCTATGGACAGTGTTTGGTCCCAGGCACGATGTAGCAAGTTTTAACCAGGTGTGCTCTGGTCTGCTTGTGAAATGAGACCTGACACCAACTCCACCCGAACTGAGTCTCTGCAGAACTCTCTGGTCAGGAGATATGGTGTGAGCAGGGGTTTGTGCTGGTCTTCTGGGGAGTGGGAGGTGCTGCATTGGGACTGAAGCAAGCATGACTGAGAAGGGCAGTTCCACTGAAGTGCAGGAGAAGTGGGGCTTGATGTTAAGCAAGTTAGACAGCCAGCGTTGGTGCTGTGCTGCTTCCCACATAAACACAGGTGGCTCTGTGTTTATGCTAAGGGGTGGGGGAAGGAAGTGCTGCTGGCTAGCTCCTTTGTTCTTGGAGAGGAGTCTCCAAGAATGCTGCCTCTCAGGGGTGCACTCAGAGAAGAGTGAATAATCTCCTTGTGTGCCACAGGCCCTCTTCAGATCACTGTTTCCACACTGTCTGTCCTTGGGTTGTTTGCCTTCCTTCTCTCCAGGAGCTGGGCAGTGTCCTCCAGGCTCTATCACAGCCAAACCTGCTGACCTTTAAAACTCTAGACTTTAAGCCCCACTAGTTGCAAGAACTTACAAAATTCAGCCCTCTTCTTTTCCAAACCAGTGGCTTTAGGGAAGTGTTCTCTTTGTGCATTCCCCTGTATACTCCTCCCTCTCTCTCTCTCGCTTGCCCTTCTCCATAACCACAGCTCCCTCCCTTCCTCCGCAGCCACAGTCTGTTTCTCCCCTAAGCCATGTCCCTGCACTTGCTACTTTCTTTGATGTGGCCTCTTCTCTCCCTTTAGTTGTGAAATTTGTTCTGTCAGTCCTCAGGCTGATTTCTGGGGGGTATTTAGGATGATTTGATAGTTAGTTAGATGTATTTATGGGATGAATAAATAGGGTCCTCCTACTCTTCCATCATCTTGGGGATTCCAACTTTGTTTCTTAGGGGCTGTTTGATCCTGACTGATCACCTAATTTCATTGATCTCAGTTTCCTAATCTATGAAATGGGAAAAGTAGTATGTAATATGTGGCAAGTACTAACTACTGGGCCCAATTCATTATGGGTGCTCAATAAATTGTACTGATAATAATGATCATTTTTATTAATATAACATGAGAAAAAGATGAAGAAGTTAAACCCAATCACCAATCAACAATGGATTTTTTTTTTTCTGAGTTGAGCCTTGCATTGGTTTCATCATCTAAAACTTTTGGTTCTAACAGGTTAATTGGTTACTCCTTTAAGAAAACCACTACAGTATTTGTATTTTGAGAGATATTCTGTAGGCATTACAACAATTTAACCCAAAGAATGGGTTTAGTAGGAACTTCAAGCATAGAGTTAGGCTGGTGGAGAAAGATTTAGGGAGTATGACCTACTCTGGACTTTTATATGAGGACAGTTTACATAACAAACAGCCAGTGGCAGTTTACATTATTCAGAGTTTAAGAGTTTGGTGTGTGATGTGGGGATTAATGCAGTGGACAGGAAAGGACATAGTGCATTTATAAGTCAATTGTTGCTACATTAAGATAAAGGATGACAATATTACTTCTTTGCTGACGTATAAAATGGGCTTTTCTGCCTCTATTATTGCACCTCATAGTTTCCAGACTTATGCTATGACTATGCCAAAAAGAATGCAAAAAAAATTTATATGAATATTTCAGACACAATATGATTGCCCTAGTATACTTATTTTTTAATTACTGAAATAATTCATATTTATTCTAAAAAAATCCTAGCAATTCAGAAGTATATAGAATAAAAATCAAATATTCTTAACCTTAAAGAAGTTTTAACTCTGAAAGTTTTTCGAAAAAATATTTCATCAGGGCACCTGGGAGGCTCAGTCGGTTAAGCGGCTGACTCTTGATCTTGGCTCAGGTCATGATCTCACGGTTTGTGGGTTTGAGCCCCACATCAGGCTCTGCACTGACAGTGTGGAGCCTGCTTAGAATTCTTTCTCTTTCCCTCTCTCTCTGCCCCTCCCCCCCAAATAAATAAATAAAATTAAAAAAAAAATATTTCATCAACATTTCAGTTTTCATTGTCATTTGAAACATGATGAGGGGCCCGGTTGTATTCTGGTAGAGGTTTACAAACTGTAAGCATTTTATGTGAGCACACTGTAGCCTCTTTTATTCACAGTTTCTTTCAGGATGACTCCTAGGCATAGTGGCAAGACAAGAACACAAGCTTCTGGCCTAGGTGCCTCCATACAGGTGTTAGGGGTTTGTCACACATGAATGCATGGCAGAGAGATATAAAATTTCCCTTTAGGAATAACCAACCTTATAACCACTGATTAAAAAAATACACCTGACTCAGTTGGTTAAGCTTCTGACCCTTGATTTCAGCTCAGGTCATGATCTCATGGTTCATGAGATCGAGCCATGCATCAGGCTCCAGGCTGACAGTGCAGAGCCTGCTTGGAATTCTGTCTCTCCCTCTCTCTCTCTGCCCCTTCTTGACTCATGCTCGCTCTCTCTCTCTCAAAATAAATAAACTTAAAAAAAATACTCCTGTAGAATAAGCCTATGGTCACTGTGTAATGTATTTTGTTGGTGGGAGGAGTGCAGGAGAGGGTCTTATGGTTTCAGTGTCAAAAGGATGACATTAGGCTTTCAAAATGGAGTTTCTGTCTGAGGTTCCATTTCTAGACTTATCAGTCTGGAGAAGTAGCAAGACTTCTAGGACATAGTGTTGATCATTGCTGAAGTCCTCTGCAGAAATTATTATTGCTAAAAAGCCTTTATAAAAGACCTGTTAAAATTCTTGGTTTCTGACCAGCAGGAGCTTACAAGTTCTCTCTGTTTGGATGGCAGCAGATATTGGGGACATATGTATAGCTGAGAAAGTATTGAACGAATTTATGGATATGCCATTGTATATGGGAAGGAGTCAGTCAGTGCTGGATGGTGGAATAACTGATAATAATTTAGGAACTTCATTTAAAAAATTCTCTTATTTGTTTCCCATTCCTTCTTTGTTCAAAGAAAAGATGAGGCCAGCTTTTAGGAATGTGTTTCAGTCATCTACTGCAGCATAACAAACCATTCTGAAACTTAATGGCTTAAAATAAGAATAGCTGTCTATGGACTGAACTCAATTCAGTGGTTCTTCTCCTGGTCTCATCTGGGGTTATGCAGCTTCAGTTATCTGGAGCTGATCTAGGGCTGGAAGTCCAAAGTGGCTTTACTCATATGTCTGGTACCTCAGCTGAGATGTCTGGACCAGATAGGGACTGGCTGGGAATCAATTTCTCTCTCTACACAGTGTCTGCAGCAGAATAGCTGGACCTCTTTGCATTGGTTTAAGGCTCCAAAGAGGATGAAAGCAGAAGAAGCTTCCATACCTCTTATGGCCTAGGCTAGAACTGGCAAAATGTCACTTTCCCCAAATTCCCTTGATTAAAGAGAGTTACAAGACCAGCCTGGATTCCATGTCAAAGGGAAAGGAGACTAATTTCTCGATGAGAGGAAAGCCAAGACTTTAGGTCATCTTCAGTTCACTAATATACAAGATGTACAATAATAATGTCTAAAAATTGCCATTAAACTTTTTGATTGAAGGGCAGCTATCAGATATGACGTGTTTACAACAACACAACTGGTCTAATTTCAAGGGCCTTAAAAGGTCAATTTGCCAACTAGTGGGGCCCAAGGTTTAAGATTTTTTTTTTGACCAGAGTCACTCATAAAATTTTACAATATTAGAGTTCGGAGAGAATATGAAGTTTACCTAGCCCAACTGAATGTCTTTTGATAAAAAACAAGATTAGACACATTAATCTGTGGCACATCAGTGTAGCATATGGGCTAGCTAATTTGTTTATATGACTAATTCACTGTGACTTCGATTAAGGACAGGATCTATGGAGATTGAACATAGGACAAACACATTTTACATGGAAGAGAAAAGGTAGGAAAATGTTAAGAGTATGGGGTGTATCCTTACCCCAGCAAGGCCCTAGGAATGGAGATGTGCATGATAGTCCTAGATAGCACAAAGTACTTAGAATGGAGGAAGGATCAGTAAATCTGTCAGATGTATTTTACTAAGCTTACAATTTTGCCCCAAGGAGGAACTCTAAAGTGATTTACTACAACCCTCTTCCCATTAGTCAGAGAGAAGACTTCTTGGAAGAAGTGTTTCAACATCATTGGAAATGAGAAGCAGCTTTCTCATGAACTGCTTGGTTAGTATAGAGAAATGCATAATTTTCCTCCCAGAGATTGTCATTTTTTCATATCCTTGTATGAGCTCAAGGTTTATCGAAAGCTAAATCTTGGCTGATTCTCATCTTTGTCTTTTTATAATTCCTCTTCCTTATCTTCTTAGAGGAGGAGGGTGTTCAATCAAGTGACCTGGGATTGTGTTGCTCGCTGGCCTCCTCTGATATTTTCAGAACATATGTTTCTGGTGTGGGCTAGTATCCTAGAGTGTGTGTTTATCCAAATAGAGCTAAGTGAAGCCCGGCCTGCCGGCCTTTGCCCCTGCGCTTATTGAAACACATTTCCATTTCATTTTGTAGTTTTCCTTGATAGTTGGGCTTAGCAGCTTAGGTCTTCTCATTTTCTCAAAATACGGGGATGCTTTGAGGTGTCAACATGCCTCAACATGTTCTCAAGGAAGCTTCAAGAGGACCTTTACAGTGAAGCTGATACATCTCAGCTGGAAAAGGACAACTCTGTAACAGAGAAAAATGACAGGCAAGGGATTTCCCCCTGACAGTGGTAAACCAGGGATTCCCTCCATCCCCCTTTCCCGCCCCTGAGCTGGCTGATGGCATTGCTATTTCCTCTTCCCAGCTTCTGGCCTCTGTTTCCTCACTGACCAGCCCCGTGTCCATAACAGGAGCTGTTCCCGTCTGCACTTTCTGAAAGGGGTAGAACTCCTTTTTGTAACACTTGTGAGGTTCTTTTTGGGTCTGAGTAGGTTTTTTTTTTTTCTCATCAGTATACAAGCACTGCGATTCCCGAACTCTTTCAGAGAGAATCTGTGCATGTAGTGGTGTATAAAAAAAACCTGATTCAATAAAATATTTTTTTCTTAGACACAGAATAATTTCATATGATTCTGAAGTACTTAAAATGTCTTAGTATTTTGGAACAAAATACTCAGGTCCTAGCCTGTTTCTCAACATGAAAGATTTATGGAACTTGGAACTAATTCATACCTCTAGGTTCTGCTTAACTTGGTGCCCTTATGATTGAATTAACTAAAAAACTATTTAATGAGTTGAAAAGACAGACTTCCTGGTCCCACATGTAATATTTACAAAAACTTTAGATATCTTTCTTTAAAAAGCTTAAACAGAAATTCTTTCTTTTAAATTACAAAACATTTTTTGTAGCACCTGGGTGGCTCACGGTGATCTCGCGGTTCCCGAGTTTGAGCCCTGCATCAGACTGTCTGCTCTCAGCTCAGAGCCTGCTTCAGATCCTCTGTCTCCCTCTTTCTGCCTCTCTCTCTCTCTCTCAAAAATAAATAAACATTTAAAAATTAAATAAATAAAATTAAATTAAAACTTTTTTTAGAGAGAGAGAGAGAGAGCATGCCTGAGCAGGGGAGGGAGGAGGGGAAGAGAGAGAGAATCTTAAGCAGGCAGCACACTCAGTGAGGAGCCTGGCACGGGGCTCCATCCAACGACCCTGGGATCATCAAGACCCCAGCTGAAATCAAGAGTCAGATGTTTACCCGACTGAGCCACCCAGATCCCCTAAACAGAAATTCTATGCAATTAATTCTGTGCAATTTATAGGACTCTTGATTGATCAGGAAAGCTGGCCACTGTTGATGTGTGCCTCTGCTGGAGTATGATTTTTCTTTTGAAACTTCATTAAAGTATAGCAGGGGTAAATCAGTGTCTACTGATTCACAATTTTGTTTTCTCATTTGTTCTGCTGACCTGATGTGATGGCTTCTTGACTCATTTAGCAGTATTAGAAAGACACCTGTGGCTGGAAAGGTCCTGGCTGTTTGGAGTGCTTACACATTTGTCCATCTGTCTTTACTCTCCCTTTTCCTGTGTGATTCCTGAAGGACAGGTTTTCTCGGAGACTTTCTAATCTGGTCAATACCAGAATATCTAGGTGGTCATCAGAAAAACAGTGTCTTAGGAGTCTGAGGCTGAGAGAGATGTCAGTGAGTCTAAGACAATTTAGCTGAAGGGGGAAACACTGCCAAAGTCTGCCTTTCAGGTTCCTTGGGAATCTGTGCTAGCATGGGCCTGCTGTGAGTGTTTTCTGATGTTGCTTCACTTGCAGGGGCCTATATAAGGCTTGGAAGGCAGGTGGGTGTGGCATTCATAAAATGACTGGGACCTCCCACACCTTTCCATGAGGGGAAACTGAGAGAAGAGGTAACCCCCACCTTGGCCTCCAGACCCAGAGTTTCTGCCCCATGTTAGCAGAAATCAGATTTCAGACAGCAGCCATCTCACCATGGTTATGGAGTCTCTTGAAACAGGCTACAACAAGAAGAGAACAAGCTGTCAACCAATTTTGTGCAAAGTCAGGCTAGTGTAGCCTCAGAGAAAAAGAACAATTTTGCCTGAAGGCATTTCTGGGACTGATCACAGGCTGAGGGGTTCTGAGGGCCATGCAGCTCCTGACTTGGAATAGCTTGTTAGCTTCTGGGTGGTGGTTTGCAGAAGAGGGTGGGTGGTAAGGAGATATGCGATCAATCCTGTAATCAGAGGGCCTAGCTGAAGATACAGATAGGAGAGGAGGAAGGAGAAAGACTCGGATTACGGAGGTTTTCCAAGGGAGTAGAAGTAGAAGGGATTGGGAGGCCAAAGACAGATCCTTGAGGGACTCCTGTCCCTAATGGCCTCTTTGTCAATCCACCTAGTAAGGTGTTATCTCCATAGGACAATCTGTAGAACAGTCTTCCCTTTTTTCAAAGTCATGAGACACATCTAGGTTTCTGGCATGCGGCATATTTTATTTCTTCTTGGAGATTTATTTTTTTGAGTAAACTCCTCAAAAGAATTAGCTGTATTGCCACCTCAACTCCTCATTCCCCAGCCTCTTTTGAACTCACTTCAGTTAGGCTTTCTTCCTTTCCATGCAGGTGAAACTCCTATCAAGATCTCTAGAGTGCTCCAAACACCCACCCCAACTTCATCATCTACCAGTCTCCCCTCCATCCCACATTGGCCTTACTGTTCTTTTAATACCTGAAGAAATCTTGCACCCCAGGACTTTGTACTTGCTCTTTTCTCCTCTGGAATGCTCCTATTCTAGCTAGACTCAGTTTCATGTTTCATTCTGTTTCTCAGAGAGGCTTCCAAGATTACTCTGTCTTTTCTCTGTTTCCATGTCTTGCATTCTTCATATTATTGCTCATGACATGACAATATCTACAATATTAGAATTTAAGCTTCATGAAGGCAGGTACTTTGCCATTTGCTGCTTTGTCCTCAGAATCTAGAACAGAGCCTGGGACATAGTTGGTGCTGCTTCATGGATGACAAACCTGGATCAACCAGCTACAGTACCATATGGCATTCACATAGCTCTCAGGATGAGACAGCTTGTTTTCTAATTCTCTTCTTCACGTAAAAAACTGCAGAAAGGCAGAGAACTATCAGACTTGGCATATGATGGCTGCAGCAGAAAATGCAAACACAAACAAACGAACAAAAGAACAACAACAACAGCCCACAACAACCCAGTAAAACTCAGGCTCCTATTGAAAAACAATTCAATTCAGCTAAATATTGACCATGTGTTTTGATGTAAGAAGTATGATAAGGCATTTGTTTTCATCTAGACTTAAACACAGAATTGTTGCACACTGTGTATAGGTATTTAAATTTTATTTTTACTTTTTATACTTTTTCTGGTTTTATCTTAGTTTTGTCTTCAAGTGTACAGAATTGGACAAACCTCAGTCAATGTCTCATGATACAGTTTTATCATTGGCCTATGTATAGCCTGCATCTATCTATCTATCTATCTATCTATCTATCTAACATCTCATTAATAATGTAATCATTCATGAACCCATCACTAAAAAGAAGAGCTAATTCTTGTTAATAACTTACATCAAATTATATGGTTCCCCTCTCCCTAGCCACCCCTTGCCTTTCACTTCCTGAAGAAGCCTCACCCTTAACGCTGTGGTTTTCTTTTACTTGCTTTCTCACTTCTTTTAATATAGTTTTATTGCATCGATAGCTAAGATTTACCCATATTGGTGCGTATTGCTGTAGTTATTCCATGTTGACTTTAGGATAGTGTTTCATTGTATGGATAGACCACAGGGGTTTCCATCCGTTCTCCTGTTGATGGGCTTTGTGGTTATTCCTAGGTTTTGGCTTTTCTGCTTTAGCCATTCTTGAGCAGGTCTCTTGGAGTAATAGCATAAGGGTTTCTTTTGGGTCTATATGTAGGAGTGAAAAAGAATATGTGAATATTCAACTACATGAGATAGTGCCAAATTATTTTCCAAAGTGATTGAGCCAATTTACACTTTCTTCAACAGTGAATAAAAGATTCTGTGGATCCACATCCTCTCCAGCACTTGGCTTGGTCAGACTTTTTTTTTTTTTCTTTTCCCAATTCAGTGGGTTTAAGGTGGTATCTCTTGTGGTCGTTCCCTGATTACTAATGACGCTGAGCAGCTCTTCATATTGTTATTGACTATATTTGGTATGTCCAGTGAAATACCTGCTTATGTTTGTTTTTCTACTAAGAATTTTAATTCATTTTCTGTTTGCAAATAATAGTCATTCAACTTACAAAATGCCAATAACTTCAGAAAGAGGTCAGTAGAAAGCAAAAAAAGCCTTTGTTATAAGCCAATCTAACTTAACATTAGTCATGCAAAACTTTTAGGTTCTTTCTTTTTGGTACATTTCAATAATTGCAAAAGGTATTTGAGGTGGTGATGGTTGACTTCTTTTCACAACCTCACTACCAGGTTATAAAGAATACTAAGATATGTGTAGATCTCAGACGAAGTTCTCCTGTATATTCAAATGCATATTCAACAAACATTCATTAACAATTCATTAGCAGGCACAGAACCATTCACAGGTTTGATCTGTAGCCTCCTTGAAACCTCTGTAATCTGTTCTTTCAGAGCATCAGAGTACATATTGTCATGCTTTAGTGTCTTCTAGTCAGTCAGATCAATGGCTGGATATCGGATGTATTAGGAATTAGGTTCCATCCCTTAAGGGGACAAGATATTCATATTCCTTGTGCGTGAAAGTGTGGACAGATTTTTAACAATGCTAGACAATCCACATTCTTTGAATGCTTTTAATTGTACCAATGGGAGAACATTTATAGCTTGCATTGTGCAAATAAATCACTCGTTAGTTTCACCAGTACCATCCATTTTAACATAATATGCTACTTAACAAACAATCACTTGTCAATCAAGATATGGAGAGTAGAGAGACTTAGAATAATCACCCCTGGAAAGTGACCCTTTCTGATATAATGCTAGCTGGCATCCCTGGACTATGCATTCTTGAAAGAATGTTGCTGAATACCCTGAGAATTAAAGTTTGAGCTAATCAGTACTTATATAGTATCACAATATTGATACAGAAATATTTTAAGTAAAGTAATAGTCACTGTATTCTCTATTGGTATAAGGGAGAGAATGTGGATCAAATATCCCTCTATTTGAATCCCACCTCTGCCTTTTATGTCTCTGTGACCTTGGGCACTAACTTATCTAGGCCTCAGTTTTATTGTCTATTAAGTGGGGATATATATTAACAATTACATTGTAGGGTTCTTATAAGAATTAAAGGTGTCTAAAAAAACAAATAAAGGGGCACTTGGGTGGCTTAGTCAGTTAAACGTCTGACTTCAGCTCAGGTCATGACTTCACGGTTCGGTTTGTGGGTTCGAGCCCCACATCGAGCTCTGTGCTGATATGATAGCTCAGAACCTGGAGTCTGCTTTAGATTCTGGGTCTTCCTCTCTCTCTGCCTCTCCTCCACTCATGCTCTCTCTCTCTCCTTCAAAAAGTAAAAATAAAACATTAAAAATTTTTTTTTAAATAATTAAAGGGGTCTAGCACAGTGCTTGACCATACATATACATATATATCCCACAGATTTGCTTCTAAGCCCTGGACAGTTTTCAAGAATCAAGTACTTCTTTAAAAAAAAGATAACATGATTTTTACGGAAGAGAATTACAGAATCTGAAGGTTGGAATGAACCTTCTAGATCACTGATTGAAGATTTCCTAAACTATCTATGTGTCAGTATAACTTGAATAACTTTAGAACATACACTTTCCCAAACTCTAATGCCAGAAGGTACTGATTTATTGGGTCTAGAGTGGAGAGAAGGAGGTCTAATCTTTAAAAAGTTCCATTGATAATGATGGATATGTGTCATTACACATTTGTTAAAACCCACAGAGAGTACAGTACTGAGGGTTAACTCTGTGTGTTGAACTATGGACTTCAGGTGACAGTGATGTTTCAGTGTAGGTTCAGTGACTGTAACAAATGTACCAATGTGGTTCAAATTGTTAACAGTAGGGGAGGCTTTGTATATGAGGGGACAAGGAGTATATGGATGTTTTCTGTACTTACTGCTCAGTTTTGTGGTGAGCAGTAAATAAAGTCTATTAAAAAAAGTTCTGTTGAGGATTCAGGTAAACAGTCAGGTTTGGGAATCAGTGGTCTTGCTAGTTCACCATTCGGAGCAGAAACACCTGCAGCTGCAATGATCTCAGTCATGACTTCCTTCCTGTGCTGCCCCTGGAAGCTCGCTGTTCTCCCAAAGCCACTGTGGTTGGGTGGCACCAGGATTCGAAAGTTCTTCCTTATATGGAACTGACGTCAGCCTGCCGCATTGTTACTTCCAATCATTGTGTGTGATTCCTCCCACCCAAGCTACAGAGACCAAATCTAATGTTTCTCACATGAGGCCATGCAAGTATTTGAAGGCAACAATCCCATTCCTCCTGTCCCCACCCCATCTCATGTGTTCTCCTTTCAAGGCTAAAGATGCAGGAACTCTTCCTTGGATATAATTTCCAGGCAATTCCCTCTCCTGGTTAGTTGCTTTTCTAGGTATTTCCATTTTGAAAATATTAACAATGCATCTGGCAGCAGGTAACACCCAATCAGAGTGGAGACCTGGGTATGCCTCTCATTAACCTTTACTTTGTTGGGGAGGGGCGAGGTCCTGGGAGAACGGCTGAAATGACCCGGGGGCTCTAAGCAGCAGCTATTCACCAACTGGTACTGAAGCATTTCAGTGTTATAACAGTCACTCTGGCCATCCTGGTGCACACTTGCCAAATATCAGCCTAGTCAACCTCGCTCTTAAAACAACTCCATAGGCGCCTGGGTGGCTCAGTCAGTTGAGCATCTGACTCTTGATTTTGGCATAAGTCACGACCTCAGGATTGTGGGATCAAGCCCCACTTTGGGCTCTACACTGAGAAGCCTGCTTAAGATTCCCTCTCTCTCCCTCTGCCTCTCTCCCCTCCTCTCTCTCTCTCTCTAAAAACAAAAAACCAAAAACCTCTCCAGTTTGGAACATGATGCTGTAGAGGTGGTCTGAGGCACAGAGTTGAGTGGGAAGGTGTCAGCTTGCAGACATCTGCATCACCCAGTAGGCTGTGTGTCTGGTGATAAAAACAAACCTAGGAAATATTTTCAACTGAAGAGCTGTGAAACATTTTTTATGGCACCTGTTTATTGCAATTTTACATTTGACTTCTGAATCTGAATGAAGGTTCATTTGTCATGAGATTTACAGTTTATTTTTTCCTGCCTTTTTGGACTCTTGGGCTGGTCAGGCAGCATGTTGTCCTGTCTCATGACTTTGTCCTATCTGCAGTTGATAGCTTTTGACATCATTAAGGGCAATAAGGTTGCAGAGGTGGGGCTGAACAGACAATACAGCCACCTACCTCTAGAGATCTCTCTGTAGCAGTGTCAGACAATTCATTCTGACTGGTTGTAGTTGGAAATTACTGGGAGAATTTTTAAAAAATCAAAATGCCAGACTTTACCTCAGACCTTTTGAGTCATCTCCTCCAGGGTATCGATTTTTACAAAAGCTCCCCAGGTTAAGTGTGACACATGGTCAGGTTTAGGGATTGCCACTTTAATGCTCGCTAGGTATTATTTTTAAACTTTATGAATGCACTTGCTGGATAGGTTTTTAGTACTTTTCATGACATTTTTTTCAAGCCTAATACCTTTAAAAATCCTCTTTATTCACTACTCCAAAAATAGTATTACTGTTAATATCTTTTCTAACTTGGAGTCATTACTTCCCCTGAGGAAAAATTTTCTCATGATAAAATGGAAGCAGTTACGTGACTGGTTCTTTTTAACATGTTCTAGAATTCCCTTCCCCCCCCCCCCCCCCCCCCGTCTCCCCCCTGCCCTCCTTCACGTTCTCTGTTCACCAGTTTACTTTATTTGGGGATATTCTGAATCCACAGCTTTCTTCTTTGAAAAATTCACTAACATAATCCCCTCCCCCCAAATTGTCTTCAGCATACATTGTCTTCCACTGCTCCAACTGAATGGAGTAGGCTGATAATATAATGATTTTGTTTATCTCATGTGGTTAGCAGAACTTAGAACTTCTCATGTGATAGACATTCTTCTGAGAGGTCTACACATATTAATTTATTTAATTTTTATAACATGTTATGAGGTAATATTATTGTCTTTATTTTTCAAATGAAATTGAAGCAAAAGAGGTGAAGTAATTTGCTGAATGTCATACATATAGAGAGAACGGACCTGGTTCCAGATTCCATGCCCTTAGCTCTTAGCAAATACAAAAAAGGATACCAGTAAATTGCAAGCAGTTTTTAATTTGATGTTTTTCTGCTTTTGGCAGTGGTGGTGGTGGTAGGGAATTTGATGTAAGTATGACAGGTGTCACATAAATGAACCCACACCAGAAGTGGCAGTGGTTGTCATCTGGACTGTTTGTTTTTCATTTACATAAATTTATGAGTTCTATACATTGAATTCCACATAGAAAATTCTCCTATTTTTTAAAAAATACCCTAGCTCTATAATGTTGAAAATGTGTTTTGGGGCGCCTGGGTGGCTTAGTCGGTTAAGCATCTGCCTTGGGCTCAGGTCATGATCTCATGGCTTGTGGGTTCAACACCCATGTTTGGCTCTGTGCTGCCAACTCAGAGCCTGGAGCCTGCTTCAGATTCTGTGGCTCCCTCTCTCTCTGTCTCTGTCTCTCTCTCAAAATTAGATAAACATTAAAGGGGCTCCTGGGTGGCTCAGTCAGTTAAGCATCTGCCTTCGGCTCAGGTCATGATCTCACGGTTGGTGAATTCTCAAATTGTCTGCCCTCAGCATAGAGCCTGCTTCGGATCCACTGTCCCCCTGCTCTCTGTCCTCTCCCACTTGCACTCTCTCTCAGTCTCTCTCAAAATAAATAAACTAAAAAAAACCCCACAATAATTAAATAAATAAATAAATAAATAATAAAGTGTGTTTTGAAATGAATAAAGGGAATGCAACTGTACAAATTTTGTTCTTTCTCTCTCCAATATAATGAAAAAACAACTGACAATGAATAATGTGGACCTTCAGGATGTAGCCTCTAACTTTGCCCTTAACTAACTATACTGTTCTAGCAGACTTAGGTTCATTTCTTTTATGTCCCTGTGACTTGGCCATTCATTCATTCCTTTGTTAACTCAACAAATATTTTTTGAGAACTAATCATATGCCAGATTTTGGGGGAATAATGACCAGAAAAATCTAGGTTCTTATCCTCATGGAGCTTAGACTCTAGTGGAAGAAAAGACATAATCAAACAATCAAAATGTCCTCCATAACTGTACTGTGTATAATTTGTTCCATCCTAGCAATTATCATAGTGAATTATAAACGTGGAGTTAACAGCCTGTCCCTGTTCTGATTCTAATAGGTTTGAGGGAATGCCCTAGGTTTGTTTCTTCTCTGTGCTCCCTGTGTTTGCTAATTCACTTAGTACTTAATTATGTGTTAAATCAATATGTAGATTCATGTTTTTCTAAATATGGATCTGAAATAATTGGCCTATAGTGATTCCAATTTTATCTTTATAGTTCAGAATGTGGAAAGATAATGTCATTTTGGGAGCTAGTTCAGGAGCGTTTTAGGGGCTTAGTTAATGAATGGGAAGATGATTTGGCTGATGTCTTTGCTGAACCACTATTAGAAATTTCACCATTTTCTTAACATAAAGAATATAGAAGATAGATGAAATTTCTTAATTATCAGTCATTGAAGTATTTGGACTCATAGAGACATTAAAGATCACCTGACTCAACCTCCACATATTGTCAAAGAGGAACTTGAGGGCAGGGGCTAATGAATTTAACCAAGGCCACATAAATGTTAACAGAGCCACAGCTGGACACTGAGCTCTGCACAGTCATCTTTTTTTTTTTTTTAACGTTTTTATTTATTTTTGAGACAGAGAGAGACAGAGCATGAATGGGGAGGGGCAGAGAGAGAGGGAGACACAGAATCGGAAGCAGGCTCCAGGCTCTGAGCCATCAGCCCAGAGCCTGATGTGGGGCTCGAACTCAGATCATGACCTGAGCTGAAGTCGGACGCTTAACCGACTGAGCCACCCAGGCGCCCCTGCACAGTCATCTTTAAAGCAAAACAAAATGAATACTAGATGGTGCTTGGTTTTTCATTTCATTTCATTTCATTTCATTTCATTTCATTTCATTTCATTTCATTTATTTAAAAGTAGTTGCCTTTTTTTTTTTTTAATAGAATCAGTTCTCTGTGTGGTTGTATTTATTTTTGAGAGTAAGAGAAAGAGAGAGAGAGAGAACATGAGCTAGGGAGGGGTAGAGAGAGAGGGGGACAGAGGATCCGAAGTAGGCTCTGTTCTGACAACAGAGAGCCTGATGTGGGGCTCAAAGTCACAAACCATGAGATTATGACCTGAGCTGAAATCAAGAGTTGGATGCTTAACCGACTGAGCCACCCAGGTGCCCTGGTTTTTCATTAAAAAAAAAAAAAAAGAAGAGTATGTGAGTTTATTTTCCCATCCCGGTTTACTGAAATTTTAGAATTTATTAATTGACTGAAATGGCCCCATATTGTTATTTACTGACAAAAGCAGATCTTGCTAGAACACAGATTATTCATGAAGATTAATTATCTTGTTCATTCTAGTCTTCCTTTTTTTTAAAAAAAAACTTTTTTTCAAAGTTTATTTTTGAGAGAGGGAGAGAGACAGAGTACAAACTGAGATGAGGCAGAGAGAGAGAGAGGAAGACGCAGAATCCAAAGCAGGCTCCAGGCTCTGAGCTGTCAGCGCAGAGCCTGACGCAGGGCTCCAGTTTATGAACTGCAAGGTCATGACCTGAGCTGAAGTCAGGCTCTTAACTGACTGAGCTGCCCAGGCACCCCTAGTCTTCCCTCTCGAATGGGTAGTGCAGAAGCTTATAGAGTAAGATATGGAGATTGTGGTCATAGGGAGGTTGCTGGATTCAAAGGCAGCTTGCACAGGGAAATTAAATAGGCAGGTTCAGATCTGCTTAAAGGAACAGCAAAATAGCTAACTAACTGACCAGGTTTTCCTAGAAAATACATTGATTGGGATTATATATATGCAAATTCCAAAATACATTTTTCTAGTCAATAGAAAAGTGAAACTAAACCATTCTCTGTTTCATTTTCTCTAATCTGTAGTTTCTATCTTTGCTGGAAATCCAGACAGGATCGATTCTTAGAACCCTGCAAATAGTGATTTCTATACTTTAAATTATTTGTAGGATAGTGAAATTATTGAGCCCTGGACTTGGGTTTCTTTTCTTCCAGTTTCCATCTTTTCCATTCATTGATTCATTGATTGATTGATTCATTCTTTATACAAGAATATTTTAAATATATGTGTTCCTCTGTATTATGCCTGATCAGAATACGACTCTGAGAATTAACATTGACAAGACTTAAAGTTTATTTGGTTCAGCAGCACCAAGAAGTGTCCAGGCACAGAGCCCTGTTACACTCTCTGATGTCACCCAAAAGCTTATGGCCTCTGCAAACACAATTCTTCTTTAAAACTTACTACAGAAATATCATCTAGTGACTTATGTAAACATTTTGGAAACCATTTCTGTATTTCATTTTATATTATTTAAGATAATGTTTATAAATCTTCCAAAAGACTACTGTGTTCTAGATACACGTCTTTCAAGTTTCATGTTTTAATTGTAGTATTTGGATATTAGGCGATGAGATGCGTATTCATTCAATTCAGGGTTTTATAAACTAGGGACAGTGTTTCTCAGATATGTTCTGAGGGTCCTGGGCATGTGCAGGATGGTGGTTGATAGTTCAGAATTATCACAAGGGAGTTGCAATTTCATGTGTGCCCAAATATTGTCTCTGGGAGGATAAATACATAATGTCACACATAAATACACACATACCAAAAATATGTAGGTAGTGCTGAGATTAATAAAATGCAAGTTAATTAAAAAATGATTCAATTTGTGAATGTTTTTTGTCATAATGTCTTTTCCCAATCAATAATTATTAAGTGTTTAAACACTATCATGTGTGTTCTCAAACTATTTTGGTATTAAAAAAGGTTTTTATACTCAGAAAGACCAGAAGCCACTAACATAAAATATGTCCCATAATAGGCTTTGTTTTTTTCTTGGTGAAAAGTTCACATCTTGTTCATTCTCCTGCCATCCACTTCAACACTTTAGTTTCTGTCTTCTATACTTTTTCTAATAGCTTTTTTATGTCTTTCCTTAGGCGAGGTCACAGAAATTTCACACATATTTTTTGTCATACGGAGGTGAGATAACAATGTGTTGTTTTGTTTATACCACATTTTCTGATGATACTAAATATTTTCTGCGTTCTCCTGGTGGTACCTACTCACTGGGCCTATATTCTAAGAAAGTGCCTTCCACGGAATGACTTTGTCGTTTGAAGCTAAGGGATGATTTCCTGTGATGTCACCTGACCCAACTGCAGGGTCCATGTAGGAATATCAAACTGGCATCCACATCCTGTCATTCCTTTTCTTTCTTCTTCTTCTTTTTTTTTTTTTTTGTAAGTCAACCTCTCCTTTTATGTTGGCTCTTTCTCCTATTAACACCCTTCAGCTCTCCCATCTTAGAAAATAGAACCTTCTCTATAGCCCCATATCGAATCCCATGGCTCCTCTCTTTTCAGGGTTAGAACAGCACTTCCTGAATTAGTGCTCACCTTCATCCCTGCTTCCTTACCTCCCATTCATTCCTTAGCCTGTGCTCATCTCTCTGGCTTCTGCCTTCACCTATTCCCTGACACTGTGCAGGCTTACGTCAAAATGGAACCCCCCCATTTCAAAATCTAGCAGGCACCTTTAGTTCTTATTTCTTTCAGTTGCTCTCTCCGGAGCCTGTGAACTACTTACTTTGACTGGAATGCTGTCACATTCCTCCAAGGCTTTCCCTCATTTTAGAGTGCTCTTTCTCTTTTCTTTAACTGGCTGACTGCCATGTAGCCTGGAAGATTTCGTGTTAGTGGCACTAATACGGGAGGCTGTCCCCAGTCTTCCTGTCAGCTTCAGACTATTAGGGGCTCCTAGAGCACCCTCTATTTATCTTTTTTTAAATTTTTTATTTGTATTTTTTAAATGTTTTTATTTATTTTTGAGAGAAAGAGAGAGACAGAGAGAGCACGAATGGGGGAGGGGCAGAGAGAGAGGGAGACCCAGAATCCGAAGCAGGCTCCAGGCTCTGAGCTGTCAGCACGGAGCCCGACAAGGGGCTCGAATTCACGAGCCCTGAGATCATGACCTGAGCCGAAGTCAGATGTTCAACTGACTGAGCTACCCAGGTGCCCCCTATATATATATATATATATATATATATATATATATATATATATATATAGTTTTTCTATTGAGAGAGAGACAAGTCCTGGCAGTGTGGAGCATGCTTCAGATTCTCTCTTTCCCCCTCTGTCTCTGCCACTCCCTAGCTCTCTCTCCCTCTCTCTCTTTCAAAGTAAATAAAAAATCATAAGAAAAAAATGTTCATGTCAGTTTCTCCTTTGGGTAAGTAGTGTGTGTTCATTATATCGAAATTAGAAAATCTGATGAACATGAAGGAGAGCCTCTAAGAAACTCGTAACCCAGAGAGAACCACTGCTAGTATTTTGAGTTTTATCTTTCCGTTGCACACATACACACATGTTGATGTAGCCTATTTTTTATTTTTATTTATATTTATGTATTTATTTTTTAATGTTTATTTACTTTTGAGAGAGAGAGAGAGAGAGTGAGCAGAGGAGGGGAAGGGAGGGAAGGAGACACAGAATCGGAAGCAGGCTCCAGGCTCAGCTCAGCACAGAGCCTGATGTGGTGCTCAAACTCACAAGTTACGAAATCATGACCTGAGCCAAAGTCGGACGCTTAACCAACTGGGCCACCCAGGCACTCCTTGATGTAGCCTGTTTTTTAAAAACATAATCCTATATCTTGAATATTGTTCCATAATCTGTATCAACATTAAAAAAATTTTTTTAAATGTTTATTTCTTTTTGAGACGCAGAGAGACAGAGTGTGAGCTGGGGAAGGGTCAGAGAGAGGGAGACAGAATCCGAAGCAGGCTCCAGGCTGTGAGCACGGAGCCCGATGCGGGGCTTGAACTCAAGAACTGTGAGATCGTGACCTGAGCCAAAGTCAGACGCCTAACCCACTGAGCCAGGCAGGCACCCCTGCATGATCATTTTTAAGGCTTCCATGTATTTGCTTTGAATATATCCTAATTTATTTAAACTGTTCTCTTTTCCCCTCTTTCTCACTATTGTTTAACATATTGTCTTGTATAGACGTCTTTGAAACTTATCTCATTATAAACTAAGGATACATTTCTAGTAGGGGAGTTGTTGGGGCAAATGGTATTTACAGTTTTAGGAATTTTTTATATGTTCAGCCAAATTAATCTCTAGAAAAATCTTGTTTCAATTGATAAGAGTGGCTGACCACATACCGTTGTAGTTGCTGACTTATTTGATGTCCCTTCCTAAATTTTTGGTGCTTGAGTGTGCTGATGCTGTCTTTCATGGAGATTCCTATCAGAGTGGCAATTATTTGTTGAAGGAATCAATCTATATTGATTTTTTTTTTCAAGGAAGCATATTCATGCCTGGCTTTGGGGAAGAGATTTTCAAACACAAGTAAGCTAGGATAGATTTATAAGTGGAGTACATTATAGCCATTGCACATGTTGATGTAGATGTATGGAAATTGTTTATAAATAGGCTGCCATCCAAAAAGAATAGGCTATAAAGAGTATATGTAGCGTGAATCCCTGTTTGTAATAAACACCTATATTCATAAATTACATTTACAATATTGAAATTGGGGTGTACTATGTTTTATTATCTGTGTTAAAAGAGTGCCCGTGAACCATTCTATAACCTATAAATAAGCAATTTAAGTCATCCATTATACCAGTGCTTTTTCCTCATCATCCTGACTTTTCCCTTACCAAGAGATAACAGTGCAGTTTAGCACCATGTTGTAGGATAGTTCACTCAGCTTTCCTGTGAAACTTTTCTAACTGGTGACTTAGGAGCAGTGATGGCCGTCTGCATCCTCTTCCAAGGTGTGTTGTGAAATTAGCAAGATTACTTGGTGTTCTTGGGTGGGAGGAAAATTCATGTAGAAATCCTGGGTGTTTCTATTTATTATTAATATGTGCCCTTGAGTTTTGAAATGACTCAGGACTTAATGTGGCTTAATGTGTGTAATGGGAGGCTACTTGGGAGGAGGGAAGGAATCTGATGAAATGTAACACAATATTACTAGCAACATAATTACATTTATCACTGTAAGAGATTATAGCATCTTGTTCCGTAGCATCCCTGATGATGTAATGATACATTTGTGTCTTCTGTCCTTTCCTTTCTTCCTTTCTGATAATTTTGCCTGTTGAAAAACTTTTAAGTCATGTGGGTACTGACTCTGTCAAGAGAGAAACTTTGCAAGTTTCAATTTGTGTACATTTGTTTACCATCCTTATGTCAACACTAAAAAAAAAAAAAACACAAAACAAAAAACAAAAAACCCCAAACAACTGCCTGGCAATACTTGAGGTAACACTATTTCTGTTTTTCATTCTATCCACAATAACATTCTTGCCTTTTCTTTGATAAGGTGCCAAAATAGGAAGGATGGAAAATTCTGCTGCAATTGTTAGATAAATCACTTTCCAGACAGAACTCATAATAATTGCTACAGATTGCTGGCCTCAAGGAATATTTCTTTTAATTAAATGTTAAGGAGATGAATTATAATTTTTATTTTATTTTATGGCTTTTAACTTTTTAGGAACTGTCTCATCCATGGCCATAGAAAGGTTTGGGCAATTCTAGCATGAAACCTAATGATAATAATTACTATTAATTATCAAGAGTGTATAGAGTTCTAAAATTATTCAGTGCGCCTCACATGTCTTACTTCATTTATTATTCTTGCTGTTATTTACTATCGGGTAGTTATTTAATCATTTTATGGGGGCTCCTGGCTAGCTCAGTCGGTAGAGCATGCAACTCTTGATCTTGGGGTTGTGAGTTTGAGCCCACATTGGGAGTAGAGATTACTTAAAAACAGAATCATGAAAACTTGCAACAAAACAAAACAAAATAATTTTATGGACTTTCTATCTTTCTCATATGCTCCATGCCTTCTAGTCTTATAGGATATGCTATGTAATCTGTCCCTTACTTTGATCAATTTTGGAAAAAAATAATAAGTACAATTGTCATTTATGGAGCACTTATTAGTTGCCAGATGCTGTTCAGACAGTCTTGTTCCTACTTCCCTATTCCTGTCTTTCATATGAGGAGGGTGGAAAGGTTAAAGTTTTTCTCCATGTCCCACAGAGAGTAAATGTTAGAGCTGGAATGAGAATGCCGCTCAGAGTGACTCCAAAAAAACAGGCCACGTTACACTCTGCCACCTGTTCTGTGTGACATATGATGTAAAAAGAAGAACATATTCTGTGAGTTATGTGAGTAATTAAAAAGCAGTAACAATAAGGAGCTCTAAGTGGACGTTAACAATATGAGCCTAAAGTCATACAATTAATTAAGAGGTGCTCTAACCTTTCTTTCTTTCTTTCTTTCTTTCTTTCTTTCTTTCTTTCTTTCTTTCTTTCTTTCTTTCTTTCTTTCTTCCTTCCTTCCTTCCTTCCTTCCTTCCTTCCTTCCTTCCTTCCTTCCTTCCTTTCTTTCTTTCTTTCTTTCTTTCTTTCTTTCTTTCTTTCTTTCTTTCTTTCTGCTTATTTTAAGAGAGAGAGCAAGCAGGGGAAGAGCAGAGAGAGGGGAGAGAGAATCCCAAGCAGGCTCTGCACTGTCAATGCGGAGCCTGACACGAGATCTCATCTTACAA
This sequence comes from Neofelis nebulosa, assembly GCF_028018385.1. NCBI lineage: Eukaryota > Metazoa > Chordata > Mammalia > Carnivora > Felidae > Neofelis > Neofelis nebulosa. Next base: position 33,076,254 of record NC_080782.1, on the reverse strand, counting down.
ACTGTGAAATCATGACCTGAACCAAAACCAAGTCAGACACTTAACTGACTGAGCCACTCAGGTGCCCCAGAGGTGTCCTAATTTAAAAAATTGACTTATAATTTGATTTTATTTGCTAAAAAATGAATAAGTCAGGACCTAGAAACATCTGCTCTTATAAAAGCTTTTCTAGATCATTGGGCAACTGATAAAGCTTCAAGTTCAATTTGCTTAACATCCACGGAGCACCTGCCATGTACTGGGTGCCAGTGTAGAAGTAAAAAATGTAAGTAAAGGATGTTGTAGTAGGAAGGGGCCTTAGAAATCATATAGCCTATTGGTTGTCACTCTGGATTCCACAGGGCCTTTGGGTTCTACCCTGGTTTATCTACAGCCATCACTGGGCACAGGGAAGAAAGGAAGAGACAGGGGAGACAGTAATAGAATTCTGGTTCTCTCCTGTCCCCTTCCACTGGAGCAGCTCCAAACTTTTACTTATTGGCCCTTTTGAAGTTTCTTCCTTTTACAGAGGAAGAAACTTAGGGACAGTCAGCATCTGAGGTGAACAAATGGTGGGTTAAGAAGGCACAAAAATAGGATCCTTCCATTTGCCAAACCAATGAGCTGCATAGTATTCTTTATGCTCTCCATACTCTTTATAGGAGTGAATTTCACTTTTATCATGTTTATGCGATGCTGCAGCCAAGACGGTCATATTGCATTCAGGTGGCCATGTCATAGGCATCAACTAATGGCCACTGTGGTGACTTTGGGGCTTTTAAGAAATTGCAGTCAGTGAGCGTGATGCACATGGCTTTGACCTTTATTGGTGTTACCTCCTCTGGGATTGTTGCCCATGATTCCAGTTGAAGTCCTGCCTTTCCAGTCACGGTTTCAAAGTTACATTCTTCTTAGTGATAGACTAAGAATTATCATGCAAACCCAATTCCACATCTTCTTATCAAACACTTTGATAGAGGAGAAGATTCTGGGTTAGGGGAAATGACTCTATTAATTCTATTTGTGCTCTCAGACTATAATTCTGTAGTCTTTGGACATAATATTCAAAGAAAAGATACATCTCATTCTAGGTTTCTAGCAATCCAGCTTCTATTGCTTTTATCCATTAAGATAATTAGAGAGCAAGGAGACTCAAGTATTCTATATCAAGTCAGAGGTAAGAACTGTTTAGCTAGTATTATGAAAATTATATTAAATTATTGGGTACGGGGCGCCTGGGTAGCTCAGTCGGTCACACATTCGACTTCAGCTCAGATCATGATCTCGCAGTTTGTGAGTTCAAGCCCTGCGTCAGGCTCTGTGTTGATAGCTCAGAGCCTGGAGCCTGCTTTGGATTCTGTGTCTTCCTTTCTTCTCCCCTCCCCCGCTCATGTTATCTCTCTCTCTCTCTCTCTCTCTCTCCCTCTCCCTCCCCCTCAAAAATAAACATTAAACATTTTTTTAATATTAATTATTGGCTAGAATGACAAAAATGTGTTCTAGTTGAGCTTTAGAGCCCAAGACATGGGCTTTTCTGCTATTGGACTGGAGGACAGAGGCAAGGAGGCAGACTTGGACTTTAAGACTGGGAGGCCTTTGCTGAAGCGGAGGAGACAGGGGAAGCAACGGAATTCAATTAGTGGCTGGTAGGAGCAGATGACATCTGCAGCTGGAGGAGATCATCTAGCAGCTGTGGCTGGATCATCATGGTGACTGTAACCCAGACAAGAAAAACAGACCGTGGGAGGCAACCTGCCTGCAACTGCCTTATGCCAGTATTAAAACAATGTTAGGGCTTACTGATTTTTTTAATGAAGGAGAAAAAGTAGATGGATTTTTTTAGATGGATATGAATATGAGGTCCATTCATAAAAATCTTTCCTTCCTAGACTTTCCAGGTAGTTTCCTTTTTAATTTTGCTTTGAAAGATAATACAGTGATAAGAATCCTTGTTTGCTCATTTCTTAATGGACACATTCCATTTTTTTCCTGAAGATAAAAACCTAGAATATAAATTTCTGTGGTGAAGGGTGTATATATAATTAAGGTTTTGGTAGGTAAACAAATTATCTTTTCAAAAGCTGTTGCACTTTTTAAAATGTTCATCTATTTGTGTGTGTGACAGAGAGAGAGAGAGCATGTGCACAAGTGGGGGAGGGGCAGAGAGATGAGGACAGATTCTGAAGCAGTCTGTGTGCCCACAGCAGTGACCCTGATGGGGGGCTTGAAGTCACAAACCATGAGATTATGACCTGAGCCGAAGTCAAATGCTCAACCGACTTAGCTGCTTAGGTACCCCAAAAGCCGTTGCATTCTTATGTGGATTTCTTACCATTTGTTGGGGAAATCACAGAAATTAAGGATACATTGTTGCTTCACAGACTTCTGAAGTTAGATAAACTCTCAGGGGCCGGATGGATCATTTTTATTGTATTAGATTTTCTGAGTAATCTCCTTGCCAAAGCCATAACCTCTTCCGAGGTCAGTTCCAGCCTTCTCTTCTGTCCTGTCTGCCTTGTTAATACCCAGGGCCCCTAGCTAGATGAACCACTGAGCCAAACTTGGACACATTTTTTTCTCTTAAGAATTTTAGCCAAAAAGCATAAAGTCTAGGAACCTAGAGAATGTAGCTAAATGTAATAGATCCTGGATCTCTATGGTCATACAGAGTTAAGGAGAAGAGTGGACATATAGCAAACTACATGTTTTGAAAAAAGGTGAAGTAGAAAACTTTTTCTATAGAGGGGATGTAGGGAAAGAAATGGGTGCTGAACATCAGAGACCACGTAGCCTGAGCGAGTCAAAGGTGCAGTCCCTGTGAATCAGTATATTCTGTGGTTCCTTCCATAAGGACCCTCCTCTGCTTTCTGAAGTTTGATCTATTTCGATCCCCATTCAAGACACCTGACTCCAGGTAAAATGCATAGCATTTACTTCAGAAACATCAGGCTCCAAACATAAACAGAGAACTGTATTTTCTGAAATACAAATTGGAACATGCCTGGCAAAATGATTTTTCAGAATGGTACATTTACATAAAAACTTCTCAGACCAGACCTTGTGGAATTTCATTTACCTAACTTCACCTTGATTTATCTAGTACAATAGTCCTCAAACTTTAGCACACATCACAGTTACTTGGGAGGCTTGTTATAACTCAGACTGTGGGATCCCATCCTAAGTTTCTGATTCAGCAGTCCTGGGGTAGGTCCCAAGAATTTATATTTCTGACAAGTTCTCAGGTAATGATGCTTCTAGTCTTGGGGCCACATGTTGAGAACCATTGAGCAAGTAAGAATGTGGGAAAGTCCCTCAGAGAAGAAAATGATACTATTTCTCATGTTCTTACTAGTCACCCTTAGGAGGATCTTCTTAGCATTAACTCTTCCCCTTATCCTCTCCTCCCCTCTGCTTCCCTACATCTCCCAACCTCCACCCTTGGAAACCCTTTGTCTCAGCTGCTGTATTCTACCATGGGTGGCAGTTATCACACTGCTTGGCAACTGTTGCATGCCCAATTAACTGCCACATCCTGAGGGCAGGGACCAGTGTCTTTCACTGTGTGTCTTCACTCACTAGCACCATATCTCAACATGACAGGCATGAAATACAAAAGTATTGACTGAATGATAGAATGAATGAGAATTCCTTTCTTTGTGTACTGACTCTTTAGGTCCTTGACAAAGTCCATCTCTGGTGGACTTGATCCCTCCATTTCTCTCTGGTAAAACAGTCTGTTGCTTATCTATTTCTTCACCAGTATTCTTAGGATGTAAGTAGCTTGTCAGGGTAGAATAAAGTAGGGTAAAGGAGAGAGCATGTGTGTATATGCACATGCATGTGTGTTCTGTTTTCCTTTTTTTTTATTTTAAAGTAAGCTCTAGGCCCAACATGGACTTGAACTCATGGCCCTGAGGTCAAGGGTCACATGCTCCACTGACTGAGGCAGCCAGACATCTGTTTTCTTTTTATTTCCTTCTTGTTCATGTAGATACAACAGCTGTGTGAGTTGGTGGAGTTGGGCATTTCCACCAGACCATGTACCCCCTTGAAGAATGTCCCATTCATAGATCAGAAAGTTTTAATTTTACCTCTTGTGGCTTACAACTCTTGGCTTTGCTTGAGTAGCGATGCATAACCCACAAAACTGGATTGTAATTCGTTCATATAATTTCTTGTGAGTCAAGACATTTTGAGATAGCACAAAAAAGTATTAGACTAAGAATCAGCAATTCTGGATTCTAGTCTTAACTTAACCTTTAATTAGTTACATGCCCTTAGCCGAGTCTCCTAATTTGATTTTTCAATGAAGGCCTTAATAAAAATAATCTAAATATTCTTTCCAAATCTTAACACTCTCAGCATCTGTGAGTTGAGAGGAATGTGTTTTCAAAAGTGTGACATGCTTTAGGCATATATTTATTTTGCATATTCAGGTGTGGCCCATATGTCCTTTTAGATGGTAAAGAGATCATTTGGTGAAATAAAGACATTCCAAAGGGCTATACATAAAGTTGTGTTGCAGGCAGTCCTGTGTCTTTGGCTATTCTAGGAGTAAATGAAAAGGAGGATAAAGAGGAACCAGTTAGAAGAGATACTTTGCATTTATTCCCATGAAGAAGGAAGCTTGAGTTCTTGCCCAGGTCTGAGTATTTAATTTTTCAGTAAGCAAGAACCAGATCCATCAACACATCCTCTTCTTTGAATATTTATGGTTTGCTCTATATCTTGTCCCTGTGGAATTTCCTGAGCAAAGAGATTGTATGTTTGACTCTTGAAGAAGATAATGTGATCTCAGAAATATGCTATTTGGCATCCGAATAAAGTCCAGATTTAAAGTATCAGCTTGGTCACTTGCTAACTTCTTCCAAATGTCCAGCTGTTATCATTACAATATATCATGTCTTAGTCTTGGGAAGTATAGTTTACAGCCATGTCACAATGGCAGAATAGTTGGTAAGAATGTTTTTTCTGAGTATTTGACTTGTTAAAGAAAAATAATTTGGGGGAAGTGATGGTGAGGGTGGAGAAACATATTTTCATGGTGATGAAGCCACAGCAAATTTCCAGAGGAAGACAAGCTGTCACTTTCTTGACCTTTTGAGATTCCCCATGAAGTTTAATTCTCCATCATTTTTCTACTTCATAGGAATTAGATCTGATTTAAAAAACTGGGCTGGTATATTGTAAGTACTTCCTTTTATGGGAACTGTGTTGAAGGTGATCCTTAAACTACTTGGTGCAACTGAGATATTAACTTACCTTCATTCCCAATGTTCTAATTGTCTTTTCTTAAAAAAAAAAAAAAGGACAAAAACAAAAAAACCCTAAGTCGACTGGATTGAATTTTGGCTGAGTTGTGCCTCCTTTGAATAACATTTCCATTTGGTCTTACTGGGATACTCAGAAAACCTTAAAATCTTTAAAAGGTCATGTTCCCTTTGTAGATGTAGAAAAGTGCTTTTGACTTCCTGGGTCCCTTTAAAAAAACTTTACCAAAATAAGATATACACATATCAGGAAAGTACACATAGCATCAGTATAAAAACACAACTGTGGGGGCGCCTGGGTGGCGCAGTCGGTTAAGCGTCCGACTTCAGCCAGGTCACGATCTCGCGGTCCGTGAGTTCGAGCCCTGCGTCAGGCTCTGGGCCGATGGCTCGGAGCCTGGAGCCTGTTTCCGATTCTGTGTCTCCCTCTCTCTCTGCCCCTCCCCCGTTCATGCTCTGTCTCTCTCTGTCCCAAAAATAAATAAAAAACGTTGGAAAAAGATTTAAAAAAAAAAAAAAAACACAACTGTGTAACCAGCACTTAGATCAAGAAACAAAACACTGGGGCACCTGGGTGGCTCAGTGGGTAAAGCATCTAACTCTTGATTTCAGGTTAGTTCATGACCTCATAGCCATGAGATTGAGTTCTACAGTCGTGAGATTGAGCCCCGCACTGGGCTGTGCACTGAGTGTGGAGCCTGTTTAAGATTCTCTCTCACTCTCCCTCTGCCCGTTTCCCCTGTTTGTTTGCTCTCTCTCTCTCTCTCTCAAGTAAAAACAACAACAACATTGTCAGCATCGCATAGGCCCCCTTGTGCTCTGTTCAGGCTCCTATCTGCTCTCCCCACCAACGATAACCGTGATGTTGACTTCAACAGCATAGACTTCTTTTGCCTGTTTTTATACTTTGATCTTGTTTTGGTCATACCAAAGACATTATTTGCCTATCCAAAAGTAGTCTTTTGGATAGGACTTATTTCATTCAATATTACGTTAGTGAGAATCATTGGGTTATATGTACGTGCCAATCATTCTCATTTATGAATAATGTGTAAAAATGTAGTATTTATTTATCAGTTTTACTGTTGATGGAATTTGGGCATTTCTGTTTCTGGCCTTTATGAATAGTTTGGCTATGAACATGACAGGACATGTCTTTGTTGAACAGATATGTATGTGTTTGAGTCGGATATATTCCTAGGCATGGAATTGCTAGGTTATAAGATATGCATAAGTTCAGCTTCACTAGATACTGCCAGCTTTCAAAAGTCATACTAATTTACTGTCTCATCCTTGGGTTCTTTTGACTCGTGTTTGTGGGAGATGCAGGAGAGAAGCATCAAAGGAAAAGGCTTCAAAAGGGAAGGGCTGGAGAGGGTGCAAGGCCTTAGGACATGTTTACACAGCTGAAAGCGGCTGCTGCGGCTGGTAAGGAACACCTTAGAGCCATTAACGTTCCTCCTTCACACCTGGCCCTTCCTAGTGTTCTAGAAATCAATTAATTCAAAATTCAGCCTTGAAATGCTAAACCATTAGAGTGATTAACACACTTGCTTAGCTGACTTTATGTAGATAGTCTTTAGCAATTATCCTAATAAAAAGAAGCTTCATTCTGGAGTCGGGCCCTCGTTTGGACTTGAGTGTGAGGACCTTCACTTAACTGCACTTTGCAGACTCATCTTTTGCGACTCCGGCCATACTCCCTGCAACAGATGTTCCCGAAGGTGTAAAGGAAAAAGGGTAGTTGAACAAGTGGCTCTGATATTAAAGCTGAATTGTGGTAAGCTTTCATCGCTAAGGTTCTGATCTTTCCCTAACTCTTACTTAATGAAATCATAAAGGCCTATGGCTCTTTTGTTCCACTAAAGGTACAAATAATGCTTTGAGCTTCCATTATGAGATAGGAGATGGTTTAAAATAATTTTTTAAATTGTCTATACTAAAGAAAAATGTAAATATATGAGTCTTTAAAGATTACTCCTCCCTGACTAGTATCAAAAAATGGCAAATGGAACCCATTTAAAAAAATTTTTTTTGTGGTGTTTATTCAATTTGCTTCCAGCTTCCACTAAACTAAGAAAGACACATTGAAATGTGGAAATGTTGGAACCATCCTTTTTAAAGAAAAAAAATGCTTTTCAGCAAGGGAAACAACATAACAACTATGAAAATATATGGACATGTCCAAAAATATTTCTAAAGGAACTAGAATGAATTTGTTATTTAAATTTTTTAAAATGTTTGTTTTTGAGAGAGACAGAGCATGAGTGGGGAGGGACAGAGAGAAAGGAAGACACAGAATCTGAAGCAGGCTCTAGGCTCTGAGCTGTCAGCACAGAGCCTGAAGTGGGACTCAAACCCTCTAACTGCAAGATCATGACCTGAGCTGAAGTTGGACACTTAACTGACTGAGCCACCCAGGCGCCTGTAAAAAATATTTCTAAAGGAACTAGAATGAATTTGAATACTACCGACAATAAGGACATTTACTGTAAAAAGAAAAAGACACCCACTAAGTTTTCTTTGGACAGCTTTCTTAGAGAGACTGGAGCACTCCAAATTACTCAACTGAATATTTCTAAATTCTTAGATAAACATTATTATTATGAATTAAGCAATTATAAACAATGTATAAATTAAAGCATTTCAGTGTTTGTTATAGTCTGCATATTAATTTTAGACAAATATTATGGACTAGAGTGCTCATATGTGCTATATTTGCATCAGTCTCTGAGGTGATCTACAATTACAGTATTTGATCATATTTCGTATTTTACCTGAAGGATGATTTTATTATATCCAGAAGTCCTTAGGATATGTATTTTTAGCTTTATTTTCTCACCTATTACTATCGGCATGTAATTCATTTCATATAAGTTTCTTGGTTCAGAATGAAGTATGTAATTAAACATGGGTTCTTTGCAAAAATAAATCATATAGATTCCAGGAATGTATTGTATTATGAATGACAATACCCCATCGAGTGTGTATTGTGTGATATGACTCTGTGTACATACACACACACACACACACACACACACACACACACGCATATCAATCCTTGTGGTGTGAAGTAAGGAAAGTTTATTTTTGTAAAAGCAATGCACTATAATATAGCTCAAAGGACCCCTGGGAACTCTGCTCAGATGTTTGGATTTTGTGCAACAAATAATGGTGAGCCAATTAAAGTTTTTCATCAAGGAATGAGATCAGAGGTGTTTTAAGAAGAATGATTCTGGGAGGAATTGGAAGCAGGAAGAAGATTTAGAAGCCCAAACTGGCTCACATGAGAGAACTCTTGAAAGTCATAATCATCTTTGTAAAACATTATGAACAATTGTTCTACTAAGCTTAAGAATATCATTTCATGCTATAAATACCATCTCAAACCAAATTCTAGTATAGATGAGCTACAGATATGTCAACCTTTTAAGGAAAAGATTTAGAACAAACACATTCCACTGAGAAAAATGAATCTGTGAATTCTCCCCACTCCTGAAAGTCGTAAAACAAAGCCACCCAGATTGGATTTAAAAAGCTGTCTCTGTCCGTCTCTTGGAGCCTCAGTGTTCTACAGGGGTAAACCTTGAGAATGGTCCATTCTACTGTGTCTCTTGGCAACGAGGGCTTAAATGGAAAGGAGGCAACAAAAGCAAGAAAATAAGGGCTATTGTGAAGGAGCTGAGGAGTGGTTGGTGGTAAAGGATGGCAGGAGAGGAGCACTAAAATGTTAATAGCTGTCATGTGGAAATCCTTCTCAACAAAACCAAAGCTTCCATTCTGATTTCAGATTGGTGCTAGATGTTTCTCGTTTGATAATCTTCCTTTTAACATTCTTTTTTTTTAGGGGTGCCTGGGTGGTTCAGTTGGTTGGGCATCGGACTCTTGACTTTGGCTCAGGTCATGATCTCACAGTTCATGAGTTCGAGCCCTACATCAGGGTCTGTGCTGACAGTGCAGAGCCTGCTTGGGATTCTCCTTCTTCCTTTCTCTGCCCCTCCCCTGCTTATGCTCTCTCTCTCTCTCAAAATAAAGAAATAAAACTTAAAAAAATAAAATTTTTTATTTTTTTAAAGCAACTAAGTGTTTAGAGACAGAAACAGAGAAAGTACTCTTAGAAATGATGTTTGTCTTATCTCTCAGTGTTCATGCTAGATTGCTAGTGTTCAGAATCATGGAAGCATATGAATTAGGCTTTTGGAAAAACCAACCTCCTCGCTTAAGACAAAATGTTCTGTAAAGTGTACACTCCACACTCCTGCATGACATTAATAAATAGGTCCTTAATTATGCTTATGTGCCTCTATTCTTGCGAGGCAACCAACTATATACAGCAGAGCTGGAAAATCCCAGGTGGCTTATGGTTAATGACAAAGGAGCATCAGCAGCACTGACTAATGAGGTATTGAAAGAATGATACAGCCTAATTTTTGTTAAGCCACTGCACAGATAAATGACTTGCTTGATAGTTATGCGTTGACCTTAATAATAATTGTGCACAAAACAAATAAAAAAAAACCCAACAGAAAGTTTTTGGCACAACCTTGGCCAGCATTCTTGAGCACAAAGCCAGCTTAAGAAAAGGGTGGAGTAAACGATCTTGTAGTGTCTGCAAAGTAGAAGAAAGTAGTACATAAGCTTTGACACAGCACAGAAGTTGTAATTTTGTGCACAAGGTATACATTGGAAAAGGACAGAGGCAGTGTGTTTTGATGAGTGAGGAATCAGAGAGACTTTGGTCTGAGTCCTACCAAAGATTGACTCACCTGAGGCAAACCCTTGGTTTTGCTTTCCTCCAAAGTTAACCATGTCAACCATTTCATGGTTTGGAAGTTTTGGGTTTTTTTGAACTTTTTTTAATGTTTTTTTTTTTTAAGTTATTTTTGAGAGAGAGAGAGAGAGAGACAGAGCACGAGTGGGAGAGGGGCAGAGAGAGAGGGAGACACAGAATCTGAAGTAGGCTCCAAACTCAGCTTTCAGCACAGAGCCTGACATGCGGCTCGAACTCACGAACCTCTAGATCATGACTTGAGCCGAAGTCAAATGCTTAACTGACTGAGCCACCGGGTGCCCTGGTTTGGAAGTTATTGTAAGACAGCTTTTAAATATAGCTATTAAAGCTTATCTCCCGACTTTTAAGGGGTTTGTATCTTAAATTCCTTTACCTGATAACGTAAACTTCTGTGGGCATGAGTAGGAGGCAAAAATGCATTGAAAACAAGAATGTTAAATATAACTGAAATATTATTGCTGGAAATGTTAAGTCATCTCTTGAAACATTGAGCATACCAAGAATTGGTTTTGGTCCACCTCAAAAAGCAGGAGGTTATAACCTTCAAAGGAAACTCTCCTAGGAGAGGTTAGGATAGAAAGGGCCAAGCTATGTGCATAATTATCAATGGGGGCCAGTTTGTTTTACTGAAAGTCTTGCTCTGCAACTCTGAACTCGGTTCCCACACAGCCTGAAACTGCATAAATGATGGTGAAGGTAAAGGAAATAAATATACTCCTCCTTACTTGAGAAAAGTGAATATAAAATCATACATATGGGGTACAATGGAAGAGTCAGGATGTGTCTCATAGTACATAACTCTAAGGAAACCATATCTAGAGTTAACGTTTTTAGCTTGACCCACAAAGACTTCATGAAAGGGATTGAGGAAGAATAACTTTTGATATTTGTAAGACATAGAGATGAGATTTGAGGCAAGCTTAAGGGGTTTTTAATTTACATATATGTGTGTCATATATATAACCACATATGTATATGTTTGTATATATAAAATATAACACATGCAAAGTTTTATACATAGGTAGGCATGTGTATATGTTTATATATGTGTGCATGTTTATATGGTATAATAAATACATCACAATGACAGTAATCATATTTGAAAGCAAAATGAGAAAACTGACAGAAATCTTGGGAGTGATTTTGAGGAACCAGTGACATTTTAAATATATTCATATAGACCTTTAAGTTTTCCTTGAAAACCAGAGTAATCTAAGCAAGACTTCAAGATATTTCCCTGTGTGAAATAAAGACAAGCAGTGGTGTCTTAGAAAAGACTTAGTGCACTCTTAACCTCACATTAAACTTGTATTTTAGGATAATTTTTTGAAAGAATACATCAAAGCATGTGAAACTGGTGCCTAATTATATTGTCATTAGTATACAGTAGATAGTGTTATCATTCTGCATAAAGCACTATGAAATGAGTACGTTAAGAATATTTAATTATGTGGGTGTGCGAAATAATAAAGGAAAATTGCTAGTTAATTGCTTTTCTTAGAAATGCTGTTAGGGGTGGTAGTTGCCCAGCAACATGATTCATCCTAAAGAAATATGCTGTTGGGCTGCTTTCTGCAGAATTATTCTGGGGAAACTAGGAGGGAGAACTAGGACTTGTTGGTACAGATTTCATTCTTTATTCTCTGTAATGTGCCACTGCCTCTGGGAAGCCTTCCCTGACTTCAGCTGAAAGAACTTTCTATGAGCCCTGAATACTTTGCCTGTACCTCTATCTAGTATGCTTCTCAGCACGTGGTATTTTAATTATTATTCCATGTGTTTGTTTCTCCTTCCAAACTGGGAAATTATTAGACACATGACTGTGTATTATTCTTCCCAAGCCCTAGCTCAGGGTCTGGCACAGAATAGGTGCTTGATGCAGGTTGTAGGGTTGAAAAGTCTCTTCTCATAGAATCAAAGGCAGTGGCTGGGGAAAGTGGGTGTGAGCCAAAGGTTCTCCCATTTTGTCCTTTCGGGAGCATCTGAAACAGTCTCATTACCTTTAAAAAGAATCTCCTGAAGAAATTCAGTCTGTTGACAAACTTCTTTGCTTCCTTCTTTTTCTTTTTCTTTTTCTTTTTCTTTTTCTTTTTCTTTTTCTTTTTCTTTTTCTTTTTCAATATATGAAGTTTATTGTCAAATTGGTTTCCATACAACACCCAGTGCTCATCCCAAAAGGTGCCCTCCTCAATACCCATCACCCACTTTTCCCTCCCTCCCACCCCCCATCAACCCTCAGTTTGTTCTCAGTTTTTAAGAGTCTCTTATGCTTTGGCTCTCTTCCACTCTAATCCCCCCCCTTTTTTTTTCCCTTCCCCTCCCCCATGGGTTTCTGTTAAGTCAGGATCCACCTACCCTATGACCCAGCAATAGCACTGCTAGGAATTTACCCAAGGGATACAGGAGTGCTGGTGCATAGGGGCACTTGTACCCCAATGTTTATAGCAGCACTCTCAACAATAGCCAAATTATGGAAAGAGCCTAAATGTCCATCAACTGATGAATGGATAAAAAAATTGTGGTTTATATACACAATGGAGTACTACGTGGCTTCCTTCTTTTTCTAAATGAAGAAAAGAGAGAGGGAGGGAGGGAGGGTGGGGGGAAGAAATGCATTTTCTCCTCTTTACATTTCATCTCATCAGAAAAACATCACTTGGAGGGTATGACTATTTAGAACAATAGAACCATCTATAATTCAGGATCAGTTGTCTTTTGTGGATGATTTACATTGTCTTCAATACTCTAAACATGTCTTTTGATCTTCCCCATTTACTCTAATGTGTTATAGATTTGGGTGTGTGTGACAGGAGGAAAGGAAAGTGTAAGTGTTCTACAAAGTAGATGAACCTATTGCCTTCCTAATATAAAGTCCTAGGATCCTAAGAAAAAGTATATAATAACTTTCTCTCTAATTATTTTTCTTGTATGCATTGCAGACTTGGGCACCCATCTATTCTCAAGGGTGCATATCTAATGGGGACATGCCTCATAAAAAAATCTAATTTGGAGTCAACAGGGAAGAGGTAGCCCCACATAATATTTAAGAATGTGAATGTACACATAATGTTTAAGAATGAGAATGAGAGGGGCGTCTGGGTGGCTCAGTTGGTTAAGCGTCTGACTTCGGCTGAGGTCATGATCTCATAGTTTGTGAGTTCGAGTCCCGCGTTGGGCTCTGTGCTGACGGCTCAGAGCCTGGAGTCTGCTTCAGATTCAGTGTTTTCTTGTCTCTCTGCCCCTCCCCCAGTCGTGCTCTGTCTCTCTCCTTCTCAAAAATAAATAAACATTTAAAACATTTTTGGAGTGAGAAAATGAATTTTATTAAGGAATTCATGCCTTTTATCAGGAAAAAAGCAGAAAGTTGAAAAAAGTCAAAAAAGTAGAACCATAGGTGGTTTATCATTAAAAATAGAGGAAAATAAAAGTTTGATTCTGAAAGTATCTGTTAAGGATCAGTTGCAGATAATAAGAAGTGAAATAGTTGCTTAGAAAACACGTATCAGCTTTGAGAGGAGGAGGAAAGTGATATGTAAATTACCAACCAGAGCCATAAACCAGCCACAGTGTTCAGCTATGGTGGCACTAGAAGTGGGTAATTATATTGGAAATTATCTTCCCTCCCTACCTGCCTGTCTCTTGCAGACAAAAATGAACACTTGGGGTAACACGTAAGGAGGAAAGTAGGAAAATGAGAGCATATTGCTGACACACACATACATGTACACATGACGAGGCTTTAACGGTAGAGAGGTAATTGTCGATGGATTGCTTTGGAGCTCACCTCTGTTAGTGTTGATCTGGATCCCAGCCTTCCTTCTCTCTCTCTTTTTTTTAAGTAATCTCTACACCCAGTGTGGGGCTCAAACCTACAACCCCTAGATCAAAAGTCACACATTCTACCGACTGAGCCAGCCAGGCACTCCCCTGGCCTTCCCTCTCTAAATCAGTGCCTGGCTCCTTAGCCCAGATGTGTGTGTGTGTGTGTGTGTGTGTGTGTGTGTGTGTGTGTGTGTGGTTGCATGTTAACAGAGACAAAAATTGAGATAAAGACAAAGTTAGAAAGTAACAGTGACATAGAAGATGGGAAGAGATATTTGTTCATTTTTTCCTACCATGTATCGATTATATCCTGGTTGATATTATATTAAAAGGACAAGAAAATGAAATGCCAAATGGTTTAATGTATAAATTCCTAAGCATTTTTTTAAATTTCAGAGATTTATTTTGAAAACCAGGCTTAATGTCAAAAATTTTCTAACCACATTTGGCTTTAGACTTGCATTGGGATTTCATGTCATTTTCACTTTTCAGTTTCTTGAAATATATGAAATGTCTATAATTTGTAGCTAACAGCTCCTATGGAATACTGTGATAGTCTGGATTAAAACCACTACATTGGAAAAAATAAATTGGCACAACAGTGTGTCAAACGAAGATCCTTCTCTGGGCCTCTCATTCCCCATATATTTGTGTGTTTTTTTTTTAATTTTTAATGTTTTATTTAATTTTGAGTGGGGGAGGGTCAGAGAGAGACAACAGACACAGAATTTGAAGCAGCCTCCAGGCTCTGAGCTGTCAGCACAGAGACTGACATGGGCTCAAACCCATGAGCCGTGAGATCATGACCTGAGCTGAAGTCAGACACTTAACCACTGAGCCACCCAGACACCCCTCCCATGTATTTGTTTTATTTAGTGACCCATATATTTAAGATGTTTCTAAAAAGAACGTAACTTGATATATCAGTATGATAATAAATGAGCATCCTTTGTTTAATTTGCCTTGTTTCCATTCCATCCCTGTAGCACAGACTTTATTTTTTATAATTTTATAGATAAGGAAACCAAGACCCATAAAGTTTAAGCAGCTTTCCTAAAGGCTCACTGCTGGCCACCTCAGTGAATGACCTGTCTCCTTCCACTACAAGGCACTGCTGAGTATCAATCCTAAGTCATTTGAAGCTTGGATCAGTCCTAAGTCATTTGAAGCTTGGAGTCATGCAGTCCAGGACTTTTGCTAATTCAGCTGATGATGGGAATGGCAATCATGAACAGATACTATTGTTTCCACTTAAGCTGATTATGGCTTTAATTTCATATTTTGTTTTTTTCCCTCTTTAGTACATTCTGATTGCAAATCTGGAAAGTTCTTTCTTAATAAGCTAAATTGCCAGGCTTATGCTCTAAAGTAGTTTTTTAAAGTTTATTTATTTATTTTTGAGAGAGAGAAAGAAAGAGCACACAAGAGAGGATCAGAGAGAGAGGGAGAGAGAATCCCAAGCAGGCTCCAAGCTGTCAGCCCAGAGCTTGATGCAGGGCTCAAACTCATGAACCGTGAGATCATGACCTGAGCCAAAACCAAGAGTTGGATGCTAAACAGAGTGAGCCATGCAGGTGTCCCTAAAGCAGTTTTTGAATTATTTTGCAGTACATGTATAATTAGTAGGGGTCATCGTTTAACCCACAAATTTGACCCCTTACTTCCTATTTTAAAAGAGACGTAATGTCACAAAGATGATTTATGGTGATGAGGGCAGTTGTTGTTCCTAAGCTCCTTCATCTTGGAGTTGAAGCAGTGTTCTGACCCTTACTTCAAAGCTCCTATAGTTTTCCCAGCAGGGTTAGTAGAAGAAAATGTTATCTGGGTTTCTTGGCAAAACTTTTAGACCTAAGGCTTCATAGTTTTTTTTTAGTTTCCATCTGCAGACATGAAGATGCTCTCCACTCCTTGTCTCTTTGTTTCCCCTCTCGTCCTTGCCGGATCCCAGCTGGGGATAGTAGACAGTGGCACTTGTTTCTTACTATTGACATTAGAGGCGGTGTCTGTCCATTCAGGAGAGGACCTGTGGACTTAGAGGTAATTCAGTGGGGGGTGATCCAATGCCAAAGCCCATAAGCATATTTTCTCTTCAGCTTTGACTCTAGTGTGCAAGACTCAGAATATCACCATTTACTTACCTGGTAGGATCTCCATTACGTGCTTGGCTTCAGAGGTTTCACACATGGGACGGACTCTATTGCTTGCTTACTTCCATGCCAGTGTACCTGGCTCCGGGTATAAATCACGTTTGGTGTAAAAGCACTTATGACAGTCTTGTTGCTCCTTGCCAGTGACTTGTTTGGATGAGCATATGAACCTGTTCTGGAAAATAATCTTTAGGTAATACACTAGGAAAGTCCTATTGTCGTTGAAAACAGCATGCTGTGGTACTTATCTTAGACCTTGAGGAAAAATATTAAATACACAGTAAGGATGGTGGAGCAGAAAATTTGAAGGAGCCTCTGCCTCCTGATGACATCATTGAGCCACTGATTCAATGTTGGGATGGCTTTTCTCTGGTCTTTTTGTTAAGTAATGTCCCTGTGGCTTAAGCCCACCAGTCGGGTTTTCTGTTACTTGCAGCTAAAACTACTCCTAAGTGATAGAATATCCTAAAAGGGAATTGTATATTATATTTTGCTTTTCATAACTTAATTTCACGCTACAGAAGTTCTTACACTATAATTAAAAGTACAGTTTAGTTCTCACCCGCGCCCCCCCCCCCCCACCCCCTGCCCCCTGGCTGAGCCAGTCAGCCTGGCCTCTCCCCTGAGGCCAAACTTCTGCACTCTCCCCACTGCATGAGGGAGAGCGCTCAGTGAGACCTGGCTTTCTCCAGGTTCCCGCGGGATGCTTCCAGATGCCAGAAGTGGGTGGAGAATTGCAGGAGAGCAGTCTTAGAAGATAAAACACCCGATCCACTAAATAGACATTACTGATTACGTGCCAAACACTTTGAGACCTCTATGATCTGTAGAACTGTGCATTTTGCAGAGGCATCGGCAAACTCAAGAATGATTGGGTTATTTTATTTGTAAAAATTAATTGAGGCAGATACTTGTGAAGTCATTGGGAGAGGCCTTACAGGACAGTTCTTTGAGATAATGCGATATCAACAATATTTGATCTTACCAGTCATTTGACCAGTCATTTGATAGTCATTTGTGTCTATCATAGTAGACAGAGAAAATGAATGAAAGAATTGAGTGAAGACTCAATTGGGTCCTGAGACTCTGATACAGAAAAAAATGGGTGAAACTTCCGAACAGGAACAAAAACATAAAAAAATAAACAACAGCAATGCTCAGAACCCCAGTGCAGAAGAAGGGGGTAAAGACCAGGATGAAGACATTTTACCTTTAACCCTTGAAGAGAAAGAAAACAAAGAGTACTTCAAATCTTTGTGTGAAATCTTGATTCTTGCAGGAAAACAAGACATACCTCTGGACAGACATGAAACTGATGAGCCCCCAGAGGGTCTCTTTACTTCTGGTAACTTTCAAGCACTGCTGGCATGCGGTGTAAATTCCGGAGAAGAGGTTCAAGAAAGCTCTTTGAGACAACAGCAGTTAACGCATTGTTCCGCTCGAAAACACAGCAGAGGCAGATGCCAGAGGTCTGTGAGAGCTGCGTTCGGGAGGAAACCCTCAGGGAAATGAGAGACTCCCACTTCTTTCCATCATCACTGATGATGTAGTGGACATAGCAGAGGAAGAACACTTGCCTGTGTTGGTGAGCTTGGTTGAGGAGTCTCATAACCTGAGAGAGGACTCTATGGCCTTCGTGCCTCAGGAAGCTGATCCAGAAAGTTTGGCTGTGAAATTTCACACCGCGGTAATTGAGAAGTGGGGACTGAACGTGGAATGTTGTCATGGCCAGGCTTAACGCTGTGTCCAATGGATTTTCTTCCAAAATGGAAGTTGTTGCTTCTGGACTTTAGAGAAATATCCCCAAGCTGTCTACACACTTTGCTCTGCCTGTCCCTTAAATACATGGTTGGCAAAATCCGTGCCTGTTGTGGGAGTATCTGTTGTATTAGGAACAATTGAGGAAGTCCTTTCTTCCTTCCATCGAACTCTAAAACTGCTTTTAGAGCTTGACAGTCTCATTTCTGTCCTCTTTCAGAGCAGTGAGGAAAAAGGTAAAGAAATGAGGGAAATTTGCCATTCTTAGTGGACTGGCAGGCATAATGGTTTTGAAATTTTAAAAGACCTCCTATAAGCACTTGTTTTATGGTATAGTTTAGACGGTATAGTGATACAAACATTAGATGGAATAACTGTTTAGCTGGTTGAGCATTTGTACTCTGTAGCACAGTAACAGATTTTGATTTCATTGTTACCATTGTTGTTCTTAAAAATGTTCTATCTTTTACAAGAGCCTTTGGGAAAAATCTCGAGGGCAAACCTCCAATGTCTTCTTTGCCGCCGGTAGCTTGGTTGCAGTGCTGTATTCACTAAATGAAGTGATGGAAAATATTGAAGTTGATCATGAATTTTGGTCTGCCGAAGCCACAAATTTGGCAACTAAACTTGATATTCAGCTGAAACTCCCTGGGAAGTTCTGCAGAGCCCAGCAAGGTAATGTGGAATCGCAGCTAACCTCTGAGAGAGTTACTATAAAGTAACTCTACCTTACTATAAGAAACTCTAAATGTCCCAACAGTGGAACGCATTATTCAGGAACTGAAAGGTACATTCTCAGAACAGCACTTCAGAGCTCTTAAATGCTTATCTCTGGTACCCTCTATCATGGGACAGCTCAAATTTAATACATCGGAGGGGCACCATGCTGGCATATACAGGAGTGACTTACCCAACCCCGACACACTGTCAGCTGAGCTGCTTTGTTGGAGAATCAGGTGGAAACAGAGGGAAAGATATGGAGCTTCCATCCACCATTTATGGAGCCCTGCATCTGCAAGACATCAAGTTTTTTCCAAATGTTTATGCATTGCCAAAAGCCCTATATATTCTTCCTGTGATGAAGGTTGAGAATGAATGCTATGAAAATGGGCAAAAGCATCTCAAAGCGTACCTGAGGAACATTTTGACAGATCAAATATCAAGTATCTTGGCTTTGCTTAACATAAATTTTGATATAAAACATGACCTGGATTTAATGGTGGACACCTATATCAAACTCTATACAACTAAGTCAGAGCTTCCTACAGATAACTCAGACACCATTGAAAATACCTAGGAGACTTTTAAAGTAGGCTCTCTCTTATGTTTGATATTTGGAAAAATCTGTAAGAAATTTGAAAACATCTCATGAAAAGCTGTCACATGTATGTAGGCCACTTAATCACTGAATATCTTGACCCGTCAACCTCTCATTGAGTCCATTAGTCATTGATGATCTGCCTACTTAAATGGCCCCTGTTGGAACTCTTATGCTTTGGAGACATAACTGTTCTTCCAGAAGATAGCACTGAAAGTGCCACATTACACTTCTGTGTGATCTCTGCTAATCGTGCTTTGGAATTGTTTTAGTGAGGTCATTTTAGACACAACATTTATTATCACTGGATCCAGTTGTCAGGTATTGAGTTATCAGTTCTTGGAAGAAATAGATTTTGAAGAGGTGTGGGAGAAAGGAATACAGTGTATAAAATGTTACAATGAAGCTCACAAGTGACCTGGAGTGTGAAGTTTGTTAAAAATCTAAAATGGACAGTTAAGAGAGTTACCAGACAGCCAGAGAGAGATATATATAGAGAGAATGGAAAACACGTGAGCTTGCCAAGCAAGGATTTCAGTGTAGATTTTGTCTTTATCAAATGAACCTAAAGGAACAAGTTACAGTTACAGTTTGAATGGGCGAGCCTGCCATTGTTGGTGCACATTAGGTTGTTGCTTGTTTGTAGTCCTTGTTGAGCCTACATCTTCATAAGCTTTTTATCAGGTGTTTGTTGAACACCTCTATTTCATGGTCAAGATCAGAGGCCATGGATACTGGCCATGGACAACTGATTTGTCTGTTTTCCTCTATCTTTTTCACGACTATATCTACTGCCTCATCTTGATTTATAAGCAAAACCTGGAAAACCTACAAAAACAAGTGTTTTGTGGTGTATCTAGGAATAATACAGAAAATATTGCTGTTATTTTTGGTGAAGAAAATCAATTTTGTAGAGTTTATTTCAATAAAATGTGAATTTTACTTAAAAAAATAAAAGTACAGTTTGTTCACACAACAAATGGCATAATCTCATAACACAAAATCAATAGACAGGGCACTTGAATATTATGTTAAGAAAGTAGGCAAGAAATTAATTTAGCAAATACATAATGCATAAATGTGCCTTATTGGTTCAATGCCAATTATCTTTAATTCATAAAATTATCCAAGCTTAATTATCATCCTCCTATATCATATTGACATCAGTATTTATAATAGCAAATTTTTATATGCCGACATTTGTAGGTCAGTTGAAATATTGATGCATACATAAAGCAAGGCCATAAGTTAAATGTATTTAAAATAATATGGCACCGGTGCAAGCAGATGTGAGGGTTAATTCTGGAAAAGCAGGCCCCAAATTTAACAGATTACTTACAGTGCTAGTGTGGGTGACCGAGGGTATTTTTCCTTTCTCTGCCCAACTTTGCTCTGGTGAAGAGCCGGGGAATCAGAAAATACTTAGAGACCCTAGGATGATGAGCATTAGGAAAAAATGTGGGAGGATTGAATATGCCATTAACTAGATACTGGTATGTAAGTATTTGAACCTCCACTACATGTATATTTTCTCAAGGTTAGCTCACATATTACTTAGGAATGCCTGGCATCGGTACAGTAAATAGAACATCTAGGTCCCTGATGTCCAAGTGCTGAAACAACAGTTGTTCTTAGGCCAGCACATTCTCATCGTGCACAAAAGCAGACCCAAGTCTTTAAGGGATTATTAGAGGAAGGATATTATTTTCTCAGTGACTCAAAGCCAGCTGTGAGGGCCTTTAGTGCAGTTTATGCGTCTTCTGCCTCCCTCTCTTCCACCTCTGGCATGCCTACAATTGGATGAAGTGCTTTTCCTGCAATGGCAATCACTATGAAATCCATTAGCTGGAAACCAAAATGTTTCCCTAATTGTTTAAAGTCTCATTGCGAAAAGGAAGTTTCTATTGATTGCAGCATGAGGGGAAACAATCCCGAGTTCATCATTTTTTTCCCCTTTTTATAAACACAGCCAGATGAGATGGACATAGTCAAAATCATCAGATTTACTTCTCCAAAGATTCTCATTCACCCCTAGAAGTTTCTACTCTGGGTTTCTTTGTGCCCATGCTTTATTTTGTATTTGCAGACCGCTTTCTCTCCGTTTTCTTTTTGGCCTTATCTTGTGTGCTGTACATCTTTGCCTTGTCTTCAGTTTTGTGATTAATTTACAATTATTTTTAATGGCAGTTCTTTTAAAAAATTGGTTGGCTGGACCGTACTCCTGGAATACGACACTTCTTCTCTTTTGTTCAACAGACATTTCAGCTACTCTCAAGCACTCACTTTTAGCCATTGCCCAACCTTTGGAATCCTGATGATGCCTTTCTTTGGACGTGTCCCTTAGGTACGTATACCCAGTTCTTAGAACAGTGCCTGACACTTAATGGGTGACGCTTAATTCCTTCTTAATGAATGCAGAAATTCAGGTGTGATTTATTTATTTATTTTTTAATCTCACCAAAAACTCACTTTGACCGAATAAATGGACCCAAATTAAAAGAAAAAAATAAAACAGTCAGCATGAGGACTTCTACTGTGGTCACATAGCATCTTATTTGGTTTAGATTCTCAGCCTCTTTGACAAAGCTTTTCTTCTCTCCTCACTGAACCAGAGATGTGGACAATTTCTGAGCAAAGAGAAAAAGATGTTGTTCACTTAGAAGTGCTTATAATCTGATTAACCTAAATCCCAGTAAATGTGACATTACCAGCCAAAATGCTTTATAACTTTGATATTTGTAAATGGGAGCTACAGACAAATCTCACTAAACCGTTTTATATTCTGGTTGTATAGATTCTGGCTGTATTATTCCCATTGAACGAAATTTCATCTTCCATATAGAAAACTTAAAAGGCTGCTAGTCCAGAACGTTTCCATAGGGGTAATGAAAAGTATGGAATGGCTGAAGACTGGATTTAATTGTATACTTAGCAGGCTAGTATTTAATTTCTCCTGAGATCATTAATTATATAGCTTATCACATTGAGAGAAATTGCCATCTTTGATAATATAAAATTGAATTTCATTTGATAATCACGATGAAGTACAGACTATCAAGCATGCACTCCTTTTCCATGGTGTTGACATTCAGGTATCATCCGTTTTCTTAGTGCTTTAAATTATATGGTGGAGTGGCTGCCAAAATACTTGAAAGGAGAATAAATAGATTTACTGATTCAAATTTGGCAGTAATTTTGCAGGAATGAGGATAGGCCGTTACAACATTCTAATCACAAAACTCCAAAGGGTTTTCAGTGTAATCTTTATGTTTTAAGTACTGTTTAGTTGTTGGACTAAGATACCATGTGCTCCTGTAATTGTCTTTGAGCTTTGTGCACTGGGTAATCCTTTAGCATGATTGATCCAGAGGGATGAAGAGGGATGAATTAGCTATCTTTTTAGCTATTTCCCAGAAACAATCCCTAGAAACTAGAGGAAAAGTTTTCTAAAGGATTGGTGATAGGTAGTTTGGTCCCACCGAGTGGCTATAGTTCCAAAGTTGGTACCTTAAATGACACGTGTGTTCTATTTCCTTGGTGTTAGCTATGAGAACTGCTATACAGAGTTTTCAGACTTGGGACATTGGGAGCAAACAGAACAAAATGGAGAGCCACTTCCTTCGCTTTATTAGATCCGAGTTTTCTGAGGCTGTAGAAATGTATCTTTTTGTTAAATTTGTTTAATTATGCTCTGTCTTTGTTTGTACTGCCTACCCATTGCGTGGCAATTTCCTTAAGGTCAAAGACTGTCTCAATCCATATAACCCATAGCAGAAAACCAGTAGGCTTACCAGGTTCTTACCTGATGTTTTACTGGATAGGCTGTTATTTTAACTTTCAGTTTGGTAAGTCAAAGGTAAAAAAAACTAGATGGCAGTGGATTTTAAAGGTGGATTTTAAAAAATTATCAATATTTTCTTCTCAATGGTCCTAGGACAGAGACAGGATTTGGGGCTGACCATTTCTGTGTCCTGGGAGGGATTCTTTTGTGGGCACTCTGAGTCATGCAGGTGTGAATCAAGTCAAACTACGTCGCATGTATTGATTACTTATTATGTGCGGCACTTTTCTAAATGGTAGTAACTCGGGGCGCCTGGGTGGCTCAGTCGGTTGAGCGGCCGACTTCGGCTCAGGTCATGATCTCGCGGTCCGTGAGTTCAAGCCCCGCGTCGGGCTCTGTGCTGACCGCTCAGAGCCTGGAGCCTGTTTCAGATTCTGTGTCTCCCTCTCTCTCTCTCTGACCCTCCCCCGTTCATGCTCTGTCTCAAAAATAAATAAACGCTAAATGGTAGTAACTCATTTAAGCCTCATAACAACCCTGTGATATAGGTACTAAATACTAACTTCATTCTATGAATGAGGAAACTAAGGTACAAGTCATACAGCGTAAGGGGTAGACCTGGGATTTGGGACCAGGAAGTCAGGCTGCAGAGCATATATTTAGAGACTGTCACAACTACTTCCTTATATGTCTTGGAATGGTTCCCAACAGTGCCAAAGGAATCCAAAAGCACTTATTTCAGACAAGGATTTTGAATGTTATGTTTTCTAATGTAAAAAGCCATCCTATGGGGGCGCCTGGGTGGCGCAGTCGGTTAAGCATCCGACTTCAGCCAGGTCACGATCTCACGGTCCGTGAGTTCGAGCCCCGCGTCAGGCTCTGGGCTGATGGCTGGGAGCCTGGAGCCTGTTTCCGATTCTGTGTCTCCCTCTCTCTCTGCCCCTCCCCCGTTCATGCTCTGTCTCTCTCTGTCCCAAAAATAAATTAAAAAAAAAAAAAAAAGCCATCCTATGGAAGAAGCCATATCTCTTCAGAACCTCTATGTATGTAATGTATGGATGTATGTATGTATCTATGTAATCTACTTACTGTGGTAGGCAGAATAGTGGCCACCCACAGATGTTTATGCCCTAATCTTGAAGGCTGTGGATATGTTATGTTACATGGCAAGGGTGAATTAAGGTTGCAGGTGGAATCAAGATTTCTAATGCGCTGACGTTAAAATTCGGAGACTATCCTGAGTTATTTGGGAGGACCCAGTGTGAAAGTGGAATTGGGAGTCAGAAGGGCATTAGAATCATAAAATAGGAGAAAGATTTGACCAGCCATTGCAGTCTTTACAGATGGAAAGAACCACAAGCCTAGAATTGTGACTACCTTTTAAAAGCTGTAAAAGACAAAGAAATGGATCCTTCTTCTATAACCTCAAGAAAGAATTGCAGCCCTCCTACATTTTGATTTTAGCTCTGTGAGACCCATGCCAGACTTCTGACCTCCAGGACTATAAGAAAATAAATTTGTGTTGTTTTAAGACATGAAGTTTGTGGTAATTTTTTATATTGTCAATAGGAAAGTAATATACTTACTTATTTACCATAAGTGAGGAATTGGTAATTTCTTTGGTGAGTTGGGAGATAGGGCTTGGGGGTTTTTGTTAATGATAGGAGACAAAAAAAAAATCTAAGAATCTCTAGGTCAACTAAGAGCTGACCTCAGAATTTTTTATTCAAAAGTTAATTATAAATTTACTAAGATTAGGTCAGTATTGTGCAATATTTATGATTTTTCTGAATTCTCAACACATGAACATCGTTCAAGATTGAAAAAGCGTAGAAGAACATAAAATGGTAAGCATGTATTTGCTTTTCAAAATTTGCTTCTTCAGGATCCCAGGACAGAAGCAGGATTTTACGTTGTTTTTGTCTCATCACCTAGGATTTTACCTTATCGCTAAGCTA
Source organism: Neofelis nebulosa (assembly GCF_028018385.1). Taxonomy (NCBI): domain Eukaryota; kingdom Metazoa; phylum Chordata; class Mammalia; order Carnivora; family Felidae; genus Neofelis; species Neofelis nebulosa. The sequence goes on along the minus strand of NC_080782.1, from coordinate 33,051,429 downwards.
CCTACCTTCTCTCCTCAGAGGCATCACGAACATCAGTTTCTTCTAGAAATATTTCATGTCTCTATGAGCATATATTTATGTATAGTCTTTTTCTCTTAAATAACAGTAACATACTGTTATTTGGCCTTTGCATTTATTTCTATCTTAAATTCAGAAAAAAAAAATTTATGATAATTAAAAATAAGCAAAACAGAATGTTAATGAAGTTGGTGGGAGGGGAACTGTGCATGATTTTCCACATTTCTGTATTCCATGAGTTGAAATATATCCAGGAGAGGCAATAGTGAAGGGTATATTATGGCTTATGTAAAACAAGTACTCAAAATGTTATATGATGAACTAATGAATACGTATGAGATGACTGGGTAGCCAAGCTAAGATTTCATTCGCAGGCTTCTTGCAGAAATTCCTGGGGAAGAGAACATGAATACCCAGGATATAAGTTCTGACTGAAACGTGACTCTTCTGTCTTAGGGTTTAGATCTTTGAAACCTGAATGGCAATGGTAGAAGGTGAGGGCAAAAGCAACCTGTCATTTCAAAGCTGCAAGTGTATCTGCATGAGCTGGAGACTCGAACACACCTTCAGCAGAAAGAGTTCTTTAGTTAGGGAAACTACAGGACTGGGGTAGTTGGCTTTATAATTACAGAGCTTTGCTCATAATTAGAAAAGTGTATGTTTGACAGCCATAGCTCTCAGTAGCTAAACTGCTCTACATCACATTGTTGGAAGGTGTTTATGTTCTAGTCAGAGCTGGATCTCTGAAGACACCATGCCCTTTAGGTAATTTCTAAATTTACTGATACAGAAATAGTTACTTACTCTTGTGAAAATATTTTGTGTGTACTCATTTTTTCCAAGTGAAGTTAGTAGCTGAGCTTTGGAAAGGTTGGAGATGGGAAGATGACACCCTACCCAGCATCTTGGATTGGCTTAGATGAATGATGGATTTTGTAGGGCTCTGGATATAGCATATTGCTTCCAGCTCCAAGTGATATTGTACAGCCTAAGAGTGGGTGGAGGGCTTTTCATCTCACCTATGGCACAGAGCCCAGGAGCTTTCTGGCATCAAAGGACTACAGACCACATCTTTGGCATGGGCATTCGCATTCTCACGGTGGGCATCATCTGCAGTGGCAGCTAGGGAGTCCTTCAAGAAGCTTTGTAAGCATAGTTACACAAACTCATACACATCATCATACATATGTGTAGGATTCTTTATATTTTGTATAAACCAAAGTGTACTAGACATAACGTTTTGCTCACTTGTACATTGTTTATATTAAAAGAAGGAATTGTCAGGGTGCCTGAGTGGCTCAGTCAGCTAAGCATCCGACTTGATTTCAGCTCAGGTCATGATCTCACAGTTTGTGGGATCGAGCCCCACGTCAGGCTCTGCACTGACAGCATGGAGCCTGCTTGGGATTCTCTCTCTTCTCTCTTGGCCCCTCCCCCACTCACCCTCTTTCTCTCTCTCTCAAAATAAATTAAAAAACTTAAAAAAAAAGAAGGAATTGTCAGCCAAAAAAACCCAAGAATTTGAAAGTTGATAATGATTAAAAATGTCAGTAACTCAAATTGTTTGAACAATTACTTTGTGCTGGGTACTATGTGCTTTATGTGTATTTGCTCATTAATCTGTATAGTTGCTCAGCAGAGGTTCATAGATACCTCACAGAGTAAGGAGCTTCCTGGCTGTAGATGTATTTAAGCAGATATTGGTGACCATTTGCTTCAAATGTAATAGAGAAGGTTCCTCCTTTGGGGGTAAGTCAGAAGAGGTGATTGCTAGACCCTTTCCAAGTGTCAGTGCTTAGGACTTCACCAGTTAATGATTGAATGCAGGGTGGGGTTATTTGGAGTGTTCAGTAGTGTTTGCCAAGGACCAATGAAGACTTGAGTTTCTCTCTTGCCTCTGGGTAATGATTGGTGCAGGTTAGAGGTGATGAGGGCAGTCCCTGCATGCTGCTCTCATTGAACTGAATCCAGTGCAGGGTGGCTCGCTCTGTCTTCTAGACTGAGTGCGTGACCTTGATTAAATCAGGTTATAGAGCAAATTGGAGGTCTGTAGAGGAGAAGCTGTCTTATTTTTTCTACGACCTCTGAGGCTTCTTCAAGTAACAGATACGCATCCAGACTTTTATCCTTTACATCAGCTTCATCGCTGAGCTACAAGGATGGCTTAAAATGGCAAGTTTAGGTCATCTGACTACTCAATTGGTGCTTTCTGAAAAACAGTTCTATCAGAGGAGTAGGCTATTAATTGCTTCATTAATCCATCAGTGATTTCTTTGTCAGGAACCATCCTAAATGCTTGAAAAATAACTTCCTCTTTGGACGGATAATCACATAAAGAAACAGCTGGGTGCTATGTTAGCGCTGCAATGGAGGTGGGGGCAGATGTGGTAACATCAAGGAGGAATGACATTTAGTGACCGAGGTGTCACGGTGGCAGTCATGCCTCAGCTGGGATGTGAAGGATGAATAGGATTTCACCAGGCAAAGAAGAGAAAGAAGATAATTCTGTTCGGGGAGGTGATAGCTCTGTGGCTTGAAGCTCTGAGAGAGAAGGGCATGCTGCCGCCAGGGGGATGGTCACAGCTTCAGCAACGTGGGGGTGGGGAAGGTGGGGGGTGTTCATGCTGGAACAGTGTGTGACACTGTGTGCTAGTAGAGTGAGAGGTGAAGCAGTGTAACTGAAAAGCTGGACGTCGAGAAAGAAGGAGCCTACATAAAAGCCAGGCAGAGAATTAAAACAAATCAAAACAAACAAAAAAATCCCACATGTTAAAAAAAATACATCTTGGCTCATAATTTTATTTTTTACTTTATAAGTTTTTATTTAAATTCCAGTAGTTCACATATGGTGAATATTAATTTCAGGTGTACAATTTAAGTGATTCAACACTTGCATACAATGCCCAGTGCTCATCACAACGAGTGCACTCTTTAATCGTCATCACCGGGGCCGCCTGGGTGGCTCAGTCGGTAAAGCGTCTGACTTTGGCTCAGGACGTGATCTCAGGGTTCAGGAGTTTGAGCCCTGCATTGGACTCTGTGCTGGCTCAGAGCCTGGAACCTGCTTTCGATTCTGTGTCTCCCTCTGTCACTGCACCTCCCCTACTCATGCCTTCTCTCTCTCTCTCTCAAAAATTCATTAAATTCTCTCTCATTCTCAAAAAAAACATTTAAAAAAATTAATTGTCATCACCTATTTTACGCATATCCTCACCCACCTCCCCTCTGGCAACCATTAGTTTGTTCTCGATAGTTAACAGTCTGTTTCTTGAGGGGCGCCTGGGTGGCTCAGTTGGTTTCATCTGACTCTTGATTTTGGCTCAGGTCATGATCTCACAGTTGGTGGGTTCGAGCCCTACATCAGGCTCTGCACTGACAGTGCGGTGCAGAACCTACGTGGGGTTCTCTCTCCCTCTCTCTCTGTTCCTCCCTCCCTGCCCCCCCTCCCCGCCCTTGTGCTCTCTCTCTCAAAACAAATAAACTTTTTTTTTTAAAGAGTCTGTTTCTCAGTTTGACCCATAATTTTAAATGATAGACCTGGGTTATTGACTTTAGGCATTCCCAGGGGTAAGTAAAGATGGGCCGCAACAGTTGCCTAGAAAATTGACGTTTGAAAAAATTGTTTTAATGTTTATTTATTTTTGAGAGAGAGAGAGACAGACAGACAGACAGAGTGTGAGCTGGGGAGGGGCAGAGAGAGAGGGAGACACAGAATCCGAAGTAGGCTCCAAGCTCTGAGTTGTCAGCACAGAGCCCAATGCAGGGTTTGAACTCACGAACCGTGAGACCACGACCTGAGCTAAATTCTGACACTTAACTGAGCCACCCAGGCACCCCAAAAGTTGACAGTTTTGTGTGAACAAGTTAGGAGCCCAGCTCAGAATGTGAACTGGAACCCCCAGACATCTGAAACAGCAAGCAATTTTTGCACCTGCAAACCAAATTTCAGTCTTCACATACAGGCAATGAAAAGGAGATTTTTTATATATTTATTTATTTATTTTTGTTAGCCACATCCGCACACACAAGATAGTGATTTCCATCTGTGGTGTTACTTTAAATGAAAATGGAGCTTCCTGCTCAGAGCTCAGAGGTGTGCTTTTGGTGAGCATCATCTGCCATGCTCTGTGACATCTCACTCACAGAGACTAACCCAAGCTCTGTCAGTGTCTGTGAGTGGTCCAAGCATTTCATTCCCATGCCAGATGGTGAGCACCTTCAGGAGAAGGATCACGCCTTAGGGTTCTCTGTAGCTTGAATACATTTGCCTTACATGTCAACTGAATGGCTGAATGAATTCTATTCACAGGCCGTCCCGGAGAACCTATGAATAGTCTGATCTTCGGTTTTGCCACTGACCAGAACCACCCTCCTTGTCCAGGCTGACATTGACAGGCCCTAATTTTGCCTCTGTGACCTGTTTTTTTTTTAATGTTTATTTATTTTTGAGAGAGAGACAGAACACAAGCAGGGAGGGACAGAGAGAGAGAGAGAGGGGGAGACACAGAATCCGAAGCAGGCTCCAAGCTCTGAGCTGTCAGCACAGAGCCCAATGCAGGGCTCAAACCCACAAACCACGAGATCATGACCTAAGCTGAAGTCAGATGCTTAACTGACTCAACCACCTCTGTGGCCCATCAAAAAAAAAAAAAAATTCACCTAGAGACTAGTGTTCAAAGTTCCCTTGTTTCAAGCCATGGAACAGTAGTCATTTGATTAAAAAGCCAGTGGTTAATTAAAGTGCTAAAGACTTTCTTTGGGAGGGCTCATCTCCTTTGTAGACCTCTGTAGGGTCCTCCTATCTCTTTCCTGAAGAGCACCCTTTACCTCACCCTTCTCTAGTAGAATCTGCAAACTTTGCATCCCATCTAATTTTACCCATCTCTTTGTCCATTCTCTTAGGGTCTTGCTCTCTGAAGTTGGCTAATGGCTAAAGTCATCTGTGCCCAGCGCTAGAGTCTGGAAGTTCCACTTGAATTTTGATAGGGACTTGGCGGAAACAGGGAATTGACTCAAAAGAAAGAGAGAACATTCTGGGACTTTTGACCTTTCTCAGATCAAGTACCCATCCGGACCTGGATTCAGAGGCAGCTCAGAGTAACTCAAACTCTCTTTAGGTGCCTCAAGTGAGAAATAGCCAGATGGTGAGCAATTCTCTGAAACCAGATAGAAATTGAGAACAGTGAAATGATTCTTTCTCCTCCCACTACTGGCTGGGAGTTTATTTAAACACACACACACACACACACACACACACACACACACACACACACACGTAAGAGCAGGAGACTAATTGTGAATGAAATAAAGAACATCAAAAGAATCTTCCTAATTAGCTTAAATACTGATTGTTACCATTAGAAAATGAGTCAGCCTAAAAACACGTGTAATTGCAGTCTTCCTGTGTTGTGGGAAGCCTAGAGACCGAAGGACTACATTATTAGCAGGAAAGGACAGGCCATGGTGACATCCATCATAAAGAAGAGATGGTTTTTCCAGCACTGACTGTGGCATGTGACATTTGCTTGACTGAATGCAAAGCATTTGATGCCCAGAAGGGTGGTAGCCGTCCCTACACAGCCAGTACATGAGTGGCAAGCACATATTACCACTCCTGCTTGGCAAATGGGAAACCGAGGAACTGGAAATTGTAATAACTAGAATTGAAGTGAATCATCAAAGTTTAGGGCAAAGTTGTGAGAGAGACTTTGGTGCCCTATTTCTCTTGCTGTGCTCTTTTCCCTCCCTTCTCAATGCTTCTTTCTTATTGCACAGTTCTCCTATTTAAATATTTCTTGGAGGTGAGCCTGGGTGGCTTAGTCTGTTAAGCATCCAATTCAGCTCAGGTCATGATCTCATGGTTCTTGAGTTCGAGCCCTGCGTTGAGCCCTGTGCTGACATTTCAGAGCCTGGAGCCTGCTTCAGATTCTGTGTCTCCCTCTCTCTCTCTCCCCCTCCCCTGTTCACACACTCTCTCTCTCTCTCTCTCTAAAATAAACATAATTTTTTTCTAATTTTCCTTGGAGAAAGTGTGTGCTTTTTATACCTCTGTGTGAATGTTAATCATCATCCCCCTTCGAGAGGGCACTTGACTATTAACTCTTATCCCTAATAATGATACAAAACTTTTTGAAGGGGCCCTCCTAAACCCTAAATTCATAAAGAAATTACAAGCATCCATAATTAGCATGAATCTGGTAGAGGAGGAAGGTAGAAGAAACAAACTCTTTCCTGGTGCCCCTGACATCCTATCGCAGACCTGCCCTGTGTAAGGTGAGATATCTAGGAACAGGTGGAGTAGCAGAGAACAATTGAATTTCTTCTGGTGATGCAAGTGTGAATGGCTGACTTGCTAAGTTAACGAAAAGAGTATGTATTATGAGAAATTACTTGAGAAGTATGTGATGCCCAGATTGGGGATTATTGATTAGTAGAATTGTCTTAGTTCAATCAAAATACAATAAACAAAACCAATTTGTATGTCATTGCTTCTTCAAATATTTCTAATTATATGGCCCTGGGTAGGTATTTTAATCTTAGTAGTGCTGTGAACTTTTGGGCAGTCTTGTGAAGTCTATGGGCCCCTGTATAGAGTAGTACTTTTTTTTTTTTGAGAGGGTGAGAGAGTGTGCACGTGTACCTGAGCAGAAGGGAGAAGGGCAGAGAGAAAGGGAGAGGGAGAGGATCTTAAGCAGGCTCCATGCCTAGTGTGGAGCTGGTTGCCAAACTCCATCTCATGATCGTGAGATATGACCTGAGCCAAAATCCAGAGATGGATGCTTAACTAACTGAGCCACCCAGGCACCCTGAAAATAGCATTTTTAATACATAAAATCAAACACTTAAAAAACTTCAAAGAAAACCAATACTACTGGAAGACATTAATCAAAGTTTTTGAAAATTTGTGATATATGCTTTAGTAATGAATTAAAAACAAGATCTAGTGCACAGACATAATGGTTTCATAACTTCATAGTAGTGATGAATACAAATAATATTTTAAGATACCTACAACAACTATACTGTGATATTAAAATATTTGAGGTTTCTTTGGAGGTGAAGTTACAAATACCTGAATACCTGTGGCTATTAGTGACTACTGGTCCATATTTATAATGGAATGAAATGCTATATTTAATTCAAGGTTGATAAAAGGTTTGCAGTAGACTTCTTGGCTTCACAGTCTATCTACCTCTTTGAGCTGTGGGTGGTGTTGGAGGGAGAACATGGCCTTTGAGTCTCAGCTCTGAGTTCAAGTCTCCATGAAGACTTTACTTCCAGCATGTCTCAGCTATTTAGTTAACCTTTTGGAATTTAGTTTGCTTTGATTACAATGGGAAAATAGTGAATTCTGCATGAAGTTATTGAGCAGACTAAATGATATAATGTATATTTAACATCTAGCACAATGCCTGTCATGAAGAGGGAGCTCAGCAAGTAACAACTCCGTCTGGACACCTTTTCCCCCACAGCCGAAGGAAAAGCGAAGTAGGTAAGATATTTGTAAAGATAAGTCTCTCACTAACATCCTAGTCCTGGATAATTTGCTGTCTGAGACAGGGTACATACAGTCTTTTAGTTTCAAGAGAATTTGGGAAGGAAGATACTCTGGAAAATATATTCCATTTTATGCATCTCTAAGCCAAGCCATAAATGTAGCTGTCTAAAATTTCAAGTCTGTAAAATTCGAACAAGTTTTCAGGAGTTAATTGTTAAAAGGTAATTAAAATTCCAGCGAAATAAGATACCATTTTAGGATTGGGAATGCTGGCTTCTCTGTTTTATGATGATATTAAGGTTTTGGTAGAGTCCTCATCTTGTCCCATGCAGAACCAAGAGAGGGCTGTCCTACCACTGAGTTCTGCAGGATCCATGTGGCAGAGGAGGACAAAACCCTGGTCTGCTCAGGAACCTGAGCCGCTCCCTCAAGCCATAGGTCAGACACAAAGCAGCTAATGGACGCAGTGGCCAATTTCAGGTGCTTTGTGGACATCCCTAAACTGAGTTGATCCGCAAGGTATTTCCTGAGTAAAAGCTTCTTGAATTTTAGCTTCTTAAGCAGTCAAGAAGTTATTGGATTTTTGGAATTTTTATTGTTACGTATTCCAGATATCTTAGAATCTACAAACATTTATTTGAATTTTAAACTTAAAAAAAATAGAACTTATTGTGTGGTATATAAGGCATAAATATTCAATTTAATGAAACTTATTTAAATTTTTGTTTTCAGATTTGGGAAGCTACAATCAAGGTCATTCGGGAAGTAGGACTCAGTGTATTAGCATTACCTATGGGTGTCCACATAGAGATGTATAGACACAGGAAAGGCTAGATAATGAGAATGCCCCGTAAAGAGGCACCACGTTTCACCAAGGAGAAATGCATCCAAGTTACCTCACAAATGTTAAGAAATATGCCTACTTAATTGTATGGTGCATTTTCCATGGTCTTGGCTTTATTCATTTCATGTGCATTTTGATTAAAAATTTTGCATTTTATTATCTCTTATGTTTTTCAATAAATACAAACCAGGACTGCTTTTTTTTTTCCCTCTTTTTTTTCATTCTTCTCAGAGGTGTGGTGAGCATCGAGTAAGATAATAATTTTGCAATGCTTATGTCTTGTCCATTTGGGCTGCTGTAGCAAAATGCCACACACTGAGTAGCTTATGGATAACGGAAACTCATGTCTCACAGTTCTAGAGGATGGCAGTCCAAAATCACGGTGCCAGCGTGTCGGGTGAGGGTTCGCTTTCAGGTTATAACTTCTTATATCCTCTAGTGGCAGAAGGGGCTCCTGGAGCCTTTGTTATAAGGCACTAATCACCTTCCAAAGGCTCTACCTCCTAATACCATCACCTTTGGGGGTAAGAATTCGACATATGAATTTTGGGAGGACACACTCTGTGATACTGTGATTTATAAGAAATACATAGTTGGCTGTTTAGATGCCCAAAATGTACAGTAGTTCCCCCTTTCTGCAGTTTCGCTTTCTGCAGTTCATTACCTGAGGTCAACCTCGGTCCAGAAGCAGGTGATCCCCCTTCTGACGTTATCAGAAGGTCAACGGGAGCCTAAGGCTACATCACAATGCCTACATCCTTCACCTCACCTCATCATGTAGGCATTTTATCATCTCACATCATCCCAAGAATAAGGGTGAGTACAGTACAATAAGAAATTTTGAGAGAGAGAAACCACATTCATGTAACTTTTATCAGAGTATATTGTTATAATTGTTCTATTTTATTGTTGTTGCTAATCTCTTTGTGTGCCTATTGTATAAATTAAGCTTTATCATAGATATGTATATATAAGAAAAAACATAGTATATATAGGATTCTGTACTATCTGCAGTTTTAGGCATCCACTAGGGGTCTTGGAATGTATCCCCTCGAATAAAAGAGGACTACTGTATCTCTCATATATATTTAGTCTTTCTCCGCAGTCCCTGGCTCACAGTTCCCCAAACCCTTGGAATTTCCTAAGTGTTGAGAATGACAAAGGTGTCTTATGTCATGTTAATGAGACGACCTCTGGAAAGCACCTAAGGCTGGGGGGTGCTTTCCAGGAGAACCAACCTTAGGATCCGGTTGGGACTTGCAGGCAACTCCCCAACCTCTGGGGAGGGGAGAAGCCCTGGAGGTTGAATTCATCATCAAAGGCCAATGATTTGATCAACCATGCCTATATAATGAAGTCTTCAGGAAAACCACCAGGACAGGGTTTGGAGAGCTTCTGGGTTGGTGAATGCATGGAAGTGCTGGAAGAATGGTGTCTTGGATAGAGCATGGGAGCTCTTTCCCCAAGCCTTGTCCCGTGCAGCTCTTCCGTCTGGTTGTTCTTCAGTTATATCTTCTTATGATAAACAGGAAATCTAGTAAGTAAAATGTTTTTCCGAGTCTGTGAGCTGCTCTAGCAAATATTTCCAACCCAAGGGAGTGAGACTTGGGAACCTGTAATTTACAGCTGGTTTGTCAGAAGTACAGATAGCAGCCTCAGCTTGCAACTGGCATCTGAAGTTGAGGGTGGCACTCTTGAAGGACTGAACTCTTAACTTGTAGAACCTAATGCTGTCTCTGGCTAGATGGTGTCAGAGAACACCAATGGTGTCCGAGAATTGTTTGTTGGTGTGAAGGGAATCCCCCTCACACACATTGAAATTGAGTCCAAGAATCCCAAAAGACACTCAGACATAGCAACTTAATAAACAGAATTATCTGATTGCTATTGACATTATGTTATAAATAGGTGTTCTCTCTTAAGAAGATGGCTTATTTAAAAAAAAAAGATGAATTATTTTATTACATGATTATCCAGCTATGGCATTCAAATTGGTGTTGCTTTGAATGATTCTATAAGATACTCTTTTTGCTTTTTTAAAAATAGATTTCTTATTTTAGAATAATTTTAGTCTTATAAAAATATTGGGAAGATAGTACAGAGAGCACCCATACACCCCACACTCAGTTTCTCATCTTGACATCTTACATTAATATAGTGTATCTGTTATAATTAATGAACTAATATTGATGCATTGTTATTAATTAAAGTTCATAGTTTATTTAAATTTCCTTAGTTTTTATCTTACGTCCTTTTTCTGTACCAGAATCTCATCGAGGATACCACATTGCATTTAGTTGTCATGTTTCCATAAGCAGTTCTTGGCTATGACAGCCTCAGCTGTCTTTGTTTTTGAACACCTTGCTAGTTTTTCGGAATACTGGTCAGGTATTTCATAGAATGCCATCTGTTGGATTTGTGTGATGTTTTTCTTGTGATTAGATTGGAGTTGTGGGTTTTGGGAGGAAGGTCACAGAGATAAAACCAATTTTTAAATCATATTATATCAAAGGTCCATACTATCAACATGATTTATCACTATTGATACTGACCTTGATCATCTGGCTGAGGTAATGTAGGTTAGATTTCTCCACTGTAATTTTGGTGCTAGTTGTGCTTTTCATTACTGGTGTATTGTTACTTTTAGGTCTTCTCTGCCAATGGAGTAAGGAAAGATATGCTTGTGTGTGTGTGTGTTTGTGTGTGTGTGTGTGTGTGTGTGTTTATATATTATATATTGTGCATATTTATAACATCTGTAACTTTCTATGTGTAACCATTATGTGTCTGTATTAAGCTAAACATGAGTGCATGCTGGTATCTCCAATTCTTTTTTTTTCTTTTAATTAATTAATTTAAGAGAGAGAGAGAAAGAGAGAGAGAGCACGCACGCAAGTGGGGGAGGGGCAGAGAGAGGAGAAAGAGAGAATCCCAGGCAGGCTCCATGCTGTTAGCAGCAGAGCCTGACTCAGGGCTTGAACTCACCAACGGTGAGATCGTGACCTGAGCCAAGATCAAGAGTCAGACGCTTAACTGACTGAGCCACCCAGGTGCCTCTGGTATCTCCAGTTCTAACCAGTTATTAAAGAGATCATTCTAGGCTCTTCCTCTTGCTCTTCCAAAACTTCCCACACCAACATTGGGAAACCTGGTTCCCACTATTCATCCATTTATTTATTGTTCCATTACAGTACACATGTATGGCAGTATCTGAATGATTATCCCTTACTCTTATACTCCTATGGGAAATAACTTTGTCACTTACAGTGCTTATAAGCCATTTGTTTTGCCTTTAGTCTTATAGACTCCACTCATTTCTATATTTACTTAAGTCAGCACTTCTTCCCCTTGACTCCCTTCCAGTGAGGTTGTTTCATACATTTGTAATACAGTTAGATTTTCTTGTCATGGTCTGATTCTTTCCTGATACCTCCAAATCTTCTAAATGATTTTTAAAAAATTTTATATACACTAAAGTTTATTCTTTGTTCTATAAAGTTCTATGGGTTTTGACAAACTCATAATGTCACGTATCTACCGTTACAGTGTTAGAATAGTTTTACTGCCTGACCAGATCCCCAGGTGCATCAATATTCAGTCCTTCTCTTCTCCCTCTGAATACCCTAGCAGCCATTAGCTTTTTACTATTTACTCACCAGAATGTCTCATAGTTGAAATCATATAGTATGACTCTCTCTACTTTTTAAAAATTAGTAAATAAAGGTCCCAAAGCCACACTTTTTTTAAACAGGAGAAAAGGATACATATTGATTTAATACAAGTTTTATATGGCACAGGAGCCTTCACAAGGAAATGAAGACCTGAAAAAACAGAGTTGAATATTGCTATGGTGGTTTGATGAAGGATGGACAGTTGTAGAGAAATATGATAGGTTAAAGAGTATGAGGTAAGTGTCGTACTCTGGGGGAAACTTAGCAAACCTATTTGGATTCCTTTCAGTGTCCCTTTGTCTTCAAAGATAAGGATGCTCCTTTCTTCCAGGTATAGGGAGGCACCTCTCACCTGAGGGTTTTAGGACCTGAGTGACCTTCCTGCTTCTGCCATTTTTTTTCAAAATGTCTTCACCTTAAAATATTTAATATGCCAAGGTACCACATTTGGAGTAGCATGTCCTGAACCCCATCAGCTGCCGTAACAAAATATCACAGCCTTGGTGGTTTAAACAACATAAATGTATTTCCTCACAGTTCTGGAGGCTACAAGTCTGAGATCAAGGTGTTGACAGGGTTCGTTTCTTCTAGAGCCTCTCTGCTTGGCTTGTACGTGGCCGTGTTCTTGCTGTGTCCTCGTATGACTTTTTCTCTGTGCATGTGCATTGTTGATGTCTCTTTGTGTCTTAATCTATCTCCTCTTTTAGTTATGTACACCAATCAATCATATTGGATTAGGGTCCAGCCTAATGACCTCATTTAACTTAATCACCTCTTTAAGGACCCTATCTTGAGCAGGTGCCTGGGTGGTTCAGTCGGTTAGGCATTGGACCCTTGATTTTGGCTCAAGTAATGATCTTGCAGTCGTGGGATTGATCCCCTCCTCAGACTCTGTGCTGACAGAGTAGAGCCTACTTGGGATTCTCTCTCTCTCTCTCTCTCTCTCTCTCTCTCTCCCCCTCCCCCACTCATGTGCAAGTTTTCTCACCAACCCCCTAATAAATAAACTTAAAAAAAAAAAGATTCCAAGACCCTATCTCCAAATACAGTCCCATTCTGAGGTATGAAAGGGTTAGGGCTTCAACATTTGAATTTTATTTATTTTTTTGGTGGGGAGAGGCACAATTCAGCCTGTAACATATGCCTTACCACCTGGTCAGAATTTCTTCATTAGAGATAATTTCTATTTCTCTTACCTTACTTTGAGCCCTGTCTTACCTTCTGTGGAGATGAAGACTAGAACAGTATTCCCCAAACAGTAACCTTTCATTGGTCTATGTGAGATGATTCAATCTCTTTCTCAGCAAACTGTTTTATTCCTTTCACTTAAAAATAATTTTATTTTATTTGACTGTAGTTGAAACACAATTTTATGTTAGCTTCAGGTACAACATAGTTTCAACGGTTAATATTATGCTGTACTCACAAGTATAGCTACCATGTAACTGGAAACCTGTATCTCCCACTCCCTTTCACCCATTTTGACCATCCTCCCACCTCTCCCCTAACTCTGGCAACCATCCAGTTTATTCTTTGTGCCAAACCCACGCTTTTAAAAATATACCTTCAGGGGCGTCTGGGTGGCTCAGTCAGTTAAGCATCCGACTCTTGATTTCGGCTCAGGTCGTGATCTCACAGTTTGTTGAGATCCAGCCGTGTTGGGTTCTGTGCTTACAGCACAGAGCCTACTTGGGTTCTCTGACTCTCTCTCTCCCCCCCCCACCCCTTCCCACGTGTGTGCACACACACGTGCTCCCTCTCTCTCAAAATAAATAAAGTAAAAAATATATATACCTTCAACCACAATTTTCTAAAGAACATCTTGTCATTTAGAGACACTTGGTGTGAAGAAATGTAAAAAATTTAAAGCACATTTTATTATAAATTTTTATGAGTCAAGAGAAATAACTAGAATTATATTGCTGATTATTTTCCTTAAAACTGTTGAGATAGGGGCGCCTGGGTGGCTTGGTCGGTTGTGCGTCCGACTTTGCTCAGGTCATGATCTCACAGTAAGTGAGTTCAAGTCCCGCATCGGGCTCTGTGCTGACAGCTCAGATCCTAGAGCCTGCTTCGGATTCTGTGTCTCCTTCTGTCTCTGCCCCTACCCCACTTGTGCTCTGTCTGTCTCTCTCTCTCTCACAAAAATAAACATTAAAAAACAAAACAAAACAAAACTGGTGAGATAGATTTTTAAGGTTAAATATGTATTTTCTCTAGTTTAGCTTTTCAAACTCTGTTCTCCTTCTCCCCACAGCCCCAAAGCACTGAGGCTTAAATGGAACTTAAAATTGTGAGTTGTAAAATTGATCCAAGAAAGGATTTCCAGGTTATTTCCAAGTTACCATCAAACACAACAGGAGGTATAATTTCTTGGCAGAGCACAAGCGAGGTGTACTTGTGCTTTTGGAATGAAGTGGACAGCGACAAGCATCACTGTCCCTGGTGACACCCATACTGCCAACTAGAGCAGGCAACTTTTTTCTTTTCATCCTCCCTGGTTTCTCAGCAGTGATTGATCAGATGAGCACTCCTCACCTCTGGAAAGCTTTTCCTCTCTTCCCTTCGAGTCCTTATATTGTCCTGTTGTCTTTCTATCTTCCTGCCGCTCCTTCGCTCCTTCGCAAGAGCGTCTTGAGGCCCTTAAAGTTCCATCCCAGGCCGCGTTCTCTTTTGTGGTTGCCCTCTCTCTCTCTTCCTTTTTTTAAAAAACATTTTTTTAAGTTTATTTATTTTGAGAGAGAGAGAAAAGGAGCGAGCAGGGAAGGGGCAGAGAAAGGGAGAGAGAATCCCAAGCAGGCTCCACACCATCAGTGCAGAGCCTAATGCGGGGCTCAAACTCCTGAACGGTGAGATCGTGACCTGAGCTGAAATCAAGAGTCCGGACGCTTAAATGACCCAGCCACCCAGGTGCCCCTCTGGTTGTCCTCTCTCGGTGATGTTTTCATTCCCAGTCTTCAAGCTCTACATGCTTGTTACAAGACTCCAGTTTGACCTCTCTCTTAATCTTATCCTCTACATTTCTTAAAGCTTTAGATACTGAATTATTCTGAAAAGTAGAGAGGCCTTATTGCCACGGGAAGGGGCAAATTTTAAAATCTGTTTTCTTGCAGTGGCCTTTCAAGTGAATTCTTAGGCCTCAATTAACTCAATTAACAAAAAACAATTGTAAGTTTTTGTCAGGAAGTTATTTCTACTTATCATTGTTTTTCAACTTCCTTTTTGGGCTATGAATTAGCTTATAAGCATGCTGAAAGGAATCATCTGCAGTTATGCTTCTGGCCAAAAATATTTGCCACTTACAGGAACTCTATCAATAGGTATCAGAAATATTGGTTACTTTGTGTCCTGGACAGGTGGCCTTAAACTGCCTATTAGTTCATGGCATTTAGGTAGCCTTCTACTAGCACAGTATCTCCAACCTTGGCTAGACACTGTGATTACACAGAAAGCTTTTTTTAAAATTTTATTTATTTTTAACAATTTTTTCAAGTTTTCTTAGTAATCTCTACATCCAATGTGGGGCTCAAACTTACAACCCCAAGATCAAGAGTTGCATGCTCTTACTGACTGAGCCAGCCAGGCGACCCCCCCCCCAACCCTTTTTTGACAAATTTTTAAGACGATTTTAATACAGGAAGCTTTTTATTTTTTTTTAATAATTTTTTTTAATGGTTATTTATTTTCGAGAGAGCCAGAGACAGAGCACAAGCTGGGAGAGGCAGAGAAAGAGGGAGACACAGAATCCGAAGCAGGCTCCAGGCTCTGAGCTGTCAGCACAGAGCCTGACGTGGGGCTCAAACTAGTGAACTGTGAGATCATGACCTGAGCCAGTCAGATGCTTAACAAACTGAGCCACCCAGGCACCCTTAAAATGAGAAGCTTTTTAAAAGTATTCATGTATGGCTCCCTTTAAAAAGTACTTTTTAAAAGTACTCATGTAACAGATGTTCATCTGACCTTGCGTGGTGCCCAAGCAAAGATCCTTCGGTGACAGCAGCGTGAGGCTAAGTCTGAGAACCACTGACATCTGTACGGGAACCAACAATTGTTGCCTCAGTTGAATGTGGCATTCATTTCCGCCTCATAGGTCTCACCTGAGTGGGCATATTGCTTTCGTGTTCAGAGCCCAATTCCTCCTCTGTAACGTAGGGGAAATCATGTCAACACCACAAAAGCTTGTTCCGAAGAGTATAATTTAACCTGACGTGTCTAGCACTTTAAAGGATCTAATAGGGGTTTAAATCCATGTCTTATTTTTCTTCCCCGGCGACATTTTCTTTTAAAAAACCAATAGTGACATTTTCTTTTGCCCTCTTAAAATGTAGATCTATCCCCATAATAGCACTTTATATCCTGTTCTTGATGATAATAGCCGGGAAAAAGCAGCAGATCAAAAGTCAAAAAATGGGATCTTGGATCAGCTCTGCTCTTCTCACTTCGTGCTCAGTATCTCAGTATCTCAGTATCAATTTATCCAAAAAATTGTGAAAAATCAATAGCTCTCAGTATCACCACGACAGTGCTGGTGGTGATGATCTGATGAGCATGGTAACTGCTATTGTTTCCAGGACACTGAACTACCATTACAGTATGAAAAGGAATTTGTTGTAGTTTAAGTGGGAGGACATGAGTTCAAAAAGCACTTTTCTTCACTGGCTGCAAGGAATTTTCTGGATGTTTCCTCTTTTCGGTTGAATCAAGAACTAATGCTTAGAGCCAGGCTGAAATCCTTTTTCTCAGCTATTTGCCACAGCTCATGAAATAGATACTTTTCCAATGAGATTGTTCTGAGTTCATGAAAAAGTCCATGACAGGCTATTGACACCAAATTACTTTGAAAATGCCACATTAGCTTTCGTTTTCAGACCAGTTTTACCTGAAACAAAGAATACTTTTTATGAATTGGCAACATTTCTAGGCTGTCATCAGTGTGGATATAATGCCATCTCACTACGTAAAAACTGAAATACTAGATGTCAAGTTCAAATCAATGGGGAGAAGAAAGATATAGTCAATATTTTACTCATATACTGGTGATTTATTTTGTTGTTATAGATAATGTACTGTTGAGAAGTATTTTAATCCATAAAGGGCCATCTCGAATCCATTTGTAAGGTGTTCAATTCAAAAAGACAAAGTAATTCAACAGTAATATATGCCCCCAAATCAAACATCATTAGAGAAAGATCAATAGCTCATCTTCCGCATAGAGAATGCAGCACACTGCACTTTACTCAGCAAAACACGATTCTTTTCTGAGAAAAGCTGCAGATTAAACACTTCAGTGACTGGTAGACTTTAAAACAACTAAATAATACCAGGGAAATGAAGGGAAAAGTGTTTCTTTAAAAAGATAGCCAAAGACCCAAAGATGACCTCATTGACTGTTTTCCTGTTGTGATTTAGAAATGACTAATGAGAAAATAGTGTGGGCATCCATATTAATACCAGGTTTCGTTTTGCAGGGAATTAAAAAGAGAAGTAGGTAAGGAGATCTTGGAGCAGATCGCCAAATTCCATGATATCCATAAAATCAGGATGGCTGTACACGATGTACCTAATAGTATCCCGGGCAAGATAAGTCGGCCTTGCTAACCTGGGGAGGCATTTATTACTTGAAGGAAGGATGCAGACAAATTGGGGAGACACCAACAAATTCATTCTGAACATAAAGGAAACATATGAACATATGAACATATGAATATATAAATAATGCCAAAGTCTTATTTAGGACAAAGTTTCAACCTCCTTTTCCTATCAGTATTATTCCAGAGATTTTGGGGGAAACAAAAATGGTTTGCATTTTAGGGTATTTGGATAAGCTAAGTCAGTCTTGGTAATGAAATAATTTAAGACAGGTAGTTAGAAGGAAGCTGATAAAGTAAGAAGGGGCGATCATGTATGTGTATACTTTCTGATGACTCCATAAAAGCTTGATGTCAGAAAATTTGTTCACACCAGTGGGTCTCTACGAGAGCCAGGCTTACTTGGGAACCACTCCTCTAAATCATCTCGCACAATGTTCTGAATTGTTGAGTCCATTCAGAGAGAGTTATTTCCTCTGAATTTATTTGTAAACCTTTTTTTTCTGCTTTGTATTAAAAATATAACTCACTTTGAGCAAGGTCAATATAATAAAATATGGATTTATACAAAAGCTTAATAATTTGGGGATGTCCTGTCTGGGTTCCGAGAGGAGGATGAGAATGGTCAGGTAAAGTTCAGGATTGTAAGTCCAGGCAAACTGACATGAAATGAGTCTGAAGGAAGGTTCAGAACTGGATGCCAGGCCAACGGGGAGGAAGGACAGATAGCGTACATCTACCTTTGGTCCAAGTCAAGCACAAAATCTGGAGCAGGTGACTCATAGAGATTCAGAGGTCGGGCAGTTAACCCAGATACAGTTGGAAGGCAGCCAGCAGGGAGCAGAGACCTAGCCTCCCAAAGATGAGGGTAAACGGAGGAATACCTGGACTTTGGAGGAACTAGAATATCAAGCAGAGACATGAAAAAGAAGTCAGTAACTAATACCAGGGACATGGAGAACTATAACCCAGTAGGTTGGGATCTGTGGTGCCGTGGACCATCAGTGAGAAGTGTACCACACTGACTCAGAGGGCGGTGGGTAACCAGGACACCTTAGAGTACTAGGCCTCAGGCCAGGACGATGCTTGCGTCAGAGCAGTTTAATCACTCGGCAACAGGTGTTTGAGTATCACACGGGTAGGGAGTCAGACATATGATTGCAGGGGTGATCTGTCTACCCTAACAAAGAAGCTTAAATAATGTGGGATTTGTCAAAAGCAGTTCTGTTTATATTTCTAGATTTGTTAGAGTTAAGTGTTCTTTTCTCCTTTAATTTAATTTGTTAGAGTTAAGTATTCTTTTCTCCTTTAATTTACTTTCTCAAAAAATTTATTCACTGTAGGTTATGACACATGTAACAAGCCATGCACCGGGGATATATGGATGCCTATGACATGATACTTGCCATTAGAAGCAAACAGATGGTGACTTGATACTTAAAATATCCAGTAGTTAGTGCAGGGGAGATGCGCACAGGGTACTGTGGGGTCCAGTTTGGGAAGAGGAAGCTATGTGAGGCTTCTTGCAGTTGGACACTTACAGTCTGAAATGTAACGGGAGAGTAACGCTTATTCAGGTAGATAGGCAGGGGTGAAGGGTAGTGGAAAATGGGGAAAAGAGGTCATTCCAGCCGGGAGGTCTGCAAAGCCAGTGTAGGAGGGGGAAAGATAGTAAGTAGTGAGGCCAGAACTGCCAAGGAGTGGCAGAAAATGAGGTTAGAAAGGTCAGCAGAGGTTGGATCCCAGAAAGCCTTGCAAAAGAGGGTAAGGAACGTGAGGGTCATCTTTTAGGTAATGAAGAGCCACTGAAGAATTTTAAGCAGGAGACAAGGTCAGATTTGCCATTGAGATAGCTTACTCTCGTGGCAGTGAGAGACTGACATAAGGAAGTTAACACTGGAGGAAGCCTGTTGTAGTGAGAGATACTGAAGGCCTGAGCTAGAGCAGTGGTATTCATTTATAGAAAGAAGAGAATAGATCCACATGTAAGGAAGCACCTATTGGAGACAGGAGTTTGAATTTGAGAGAATTTATCTTTAAAGTTTGCTGACAAGAAGGATATAAAGACATAAAATTGCCGGAAGCCTGGTTTTTAGCAAAGGAGAGGCTAACTACGTTTTGGAGCAAATTTAGTTTTTTCCAGCAAACTATTAGTACAGGACCTCTCCTACTTAGATTTTTCCAGAAAGCGGAGTCTGAGTACTTCTGGGCAGTACTTTACTGGGGAGTGTTATTGCAGGGTATAGGAGTGAGGGAAAGGACAAGTGGAGCAAAGAAGGAAGGAGAGCCCAAACTAGGAAGTGTTAACCAAGTTGGAAACATGGAGAAACGGGTTGTTCAATCCCAAGGAAGCTTATGAGGAACAGCATGAAATGCACTTTAGGGGAAATGTTTTTCCATTAGCTCCCATCCCTATTGGTCAGAGGTTTGCCCCACAAGGAATAACTCTCCGGCACTTCTGAGTTAGGTTCCCATAGCGTCTCTCGCTTTGTCATCAAAAGAGAAGCCCCAGTGTGAGAGGCAAGAGGCACAAATTCCACAAATGGAACCCTGGGGCTGATTGTGAGAAGAGCCAATCTCATTTCAACTCCTTGGTCCTGAGACTGATATATTGCAGCTGTTGAGGAGATAGCATCATTTTTCAGCTGTTAACTCAGTACATACATCACATCATGGAGGTCAGTGTCTCAATCCTGCACAGTGTTTGCCTCAAGTTGGTGCCTTAGCAGAGTCTCTGACAAGACCCCCACTCTTATTGGGTCTGCTGCTTCTAGTTCAGTGCGTGGTAAGGGCCAAGGGATTCTGTGGTCTTGTGCCCACTGTCACACGTACTTTGCAATAAAACAGGCCCCTTGACCTAAGGCAGGGTTGTATGTGATACCATGTGATAGATCAGGCATTCTGTCACTCTCAGATGGTACTATTGCAAGAGGCACTTAGGACAGGAAAGACAAACTCTTCTGAAAGTAGATGTGAATTCTGGAAAGGACAAAATTCTGCTACTTCTCATCACATCAGCACTGGCTTGGACTGGCCTATCAGTACTGGCCTATCACATCAGTACTGGCTTGACCGAGGAAAGAGGCCTGCTGATGTTTACTGAACAGGTCATCCTGAGTGCCTAGTTTTGGTTGCAATGGGTGGAGGAGGGTATTGTGAAACAAGGAAATCTGCCTGCCTTGGCCATCTCCCATGGGCCATCCATATACGTCTTTACCAGGTTTTTTTTTGTTTTTTTTTGGTTCCCCAGTCTTTTAGTACAATTACTTCCTGACCTCTAACAACCATCCAAGCCATTCATCTGCTCATAAATCCATGTATATTTGTATCTTGGACCACTTCTCTCTTCATACAAAATAACTAACCAAACAGACTGCTTGCAGAAGTGCTTACTGGGAAGATTTATCATTGCCCACTAGGACCACTCCTGAGTAGGACTGTGTTACAACAGAAGTCCGTTTTTTGCCAGCACCAACCTTGAACTGGTTTCTCTGTACACCAGGACTGTTTTTCCTCCTCTGCCATTTGGTCAGAAGGGGCCACCTCTTCCTTCCCCATGGGACTGTATATGTAAGTTGAGGGATTGGTGTTAGTATGACCAAGGTCTGTGACATGGGAGTCTGGGCTGCCTTTTCATATAATGTGCTGGTGCAAATGGGATCTGACCCAGAATGTATTATTTCTATCATTCTGTCAGTAAATCAGCCAATTACTGTGACTTGCTTTTAACAATTAAATGTCAGTAACTGATTCCTGTTAATCTGGAGTATTCATCCCCTTGACAGTAGGGAACACAGCTATATGGTGCCATGTTCTACTGTCAATACTATATGTCAGAGGACATCCTTCACTGAGTTTCTTCGTGATATTTCTTAAAGATCTCTGTCATGCCCTACCTATGCATTCTGTATCCTCTGTGCCCTCGTAGGAAACATAGACATGAGTTGGATTCTTACATAATAATTCCACTTTAATATTCCAACCTCCCTGAGTCTTCTGATCCCTATCTTAGTATTACGCTAAGAAAGTTTTGGCATGGTCCACTTCATTTACAATGGACCCATCATGTCTAAGCTCCAAGAAAGCATCTTAGCAGCATATTAACACTGGTTCCTTTTGTCAATAAATTCTCCCTGTCTGATTTTGTATCCTTAGACCAAATATGCAGATTACTTTACTGGGGAGTATATTTCCAAAGAACAGAATTTCAGGGCAGCAAAGAGAGAAAGAGGGAGAACCTCTACAAAGAAGTATTATCAGGATGGTCACCACTTCATGGGATTATCCTAGAAACCTTGTGAAATGCATCTCAGGACAATCTCTCCTGAGGAAAAGAGGGGGAAACACTTATCCATCAGCTCGCACCCCCTATTTGTCAAAGGTTCACCTCATGGGACAAATTATCTGCCCTTCTGGCTTGTATGAGGTTTAGCATGAAACAGGTTCCTGTAGCGTCTCACTCTGGGCTGTCAAGCCCGAGGGTGGAAGGCAAGGTGTGCTTGGCACAGGACTGACGCAAAGTGCCATCAGGTTAAGTATTGTGTTTGATAATATAGATTGAAAGTACTGTGGAAACCGTATCATTATAGAATTAGAGAAATAGAGAATTATTAATCTGGCTCTGTGTTTCTGTGTCTTCTTTTTGATCAGTGTAGTATTTTCAGGAGACCCTAACATTGGAAACCAGCAGGAGGAGCCTACAGGTCTGTTATTTTCCCCACTTGTGTTAGGGGAATGGCCATGCAAAGGAATTAGCCTGGGTTTGGTGCTGAGCTATCTGGACTAGATTTCTGGGAAATTTAATGCAGGCTACCGAGGTGCCCCAGATGATGAATTTAGGGATGAACCAGAGCCTCAGAGCAAAAAGCATGTTAGCTAAGTTGGTACCAATGAGTGCTAGCTGGAGTACCTACCCATTAGCCTTCTATGGTCTACATAGAGGACTTCAAACTTTTGCTTGCACGTCCATTAAAATAATACCGAAAAATCTATGTATTTCTTCCACATTTATAGCTAAAATATTTTACTCGAAGTTGTTGAAAGTAGTGTAATTTCTGCCCAGTTGCCAATATTAACATCAAAACAAACGATTAAATCACCTTAAACATTTTCCAGTGGAATCCTAACACAATAACAATCAATAGCTATAATGTCTCACTTAAAAATATGTGAAGGTCATTTTAATAGTCAAATTTTATACCATTTCTTCTCCTTTTGAATTCATTTCCATCTCACCTCCCCCTGTATATTTTTAATCTAATGTAATCAATGTTTAAATGTTTATGTATTTTTAAAAGAGAGAGAGAGAGACAGAGAGAGAGCAGGGGAGGGGCAGAGAGAGAGAGGGAGACAAAGAATCCCAAGCAGGCTCCAGGCTCTGAGCTGTCAGCACAGAGCCCCACACGGGCCTCTGAACCCATGAACCATTTCATGACTTGAGCCCAAGTCCAATAGTTAACCTACTAAGCCACCCACGCACCCCTCTACTGTAATTTTTTAATGCTTGAATGGCTTACACTGGTCCTGTATACTTTGCAAAAATTGTGCAAATAAATTGAGATGTGAAATTAGCATTTTTCTGTGATAAGTCTCGAAGTAATAAAAATTTTATTCTGAATAAATTTAACTTTATTGCCATTATGACACAAAGTAGCTTACTTTACAGTTATAGAATTATATATTCACAAACATAAAAGTAGACTTCATAGGAGAAAGGCTCGTGCGAACACATATAGTCCCACGGGACCACAAGCGGAAGCCAGGCCCGCCGCTAGTGGAGAGGTGTCCTCCGTGCGCGGTCGCAAAACCTGGGGCTGCAGTGTCGTAAAAGCTCCCTTCTGGGAAGTACTGGCGCTGCCCTGGAGCTGGCAGAGGGAGAGCGAGCGTGACGATCGCGGCTGCCCGTCGCCCTCCGGAGAGCTCCCCTACGGGCCTCAAAATGTGTGTAAATCAGATGCCTGTCTCTCAGGCCAGAGCTCCAAGACCAGCAAGTGAGCCTCTCCTGCACAAAATCCTGACTCCCCTCCATGGGCGGCTCCTACGTGGAACCCAGGGCCGGGTGAGTCCTAGCGCGCCAGCCCTTTTAGTTGTCTAAGCTGTATGCTTTGGGGACTCCTTTCAGGTGCAGATCTTAAAAGTCAGGATGCCCGTGTGGGCTTCAAACTCTTCACTCCTCAAGGAGAAGCACCAGGTTTTGAGTTCCCTCCGGACTGGGTTGCCCCAAGTAGAATGGTGTTTATGACAAGGTTGTGACCCAGGCTTTCCAACCCACTTTGGTGTGGGTCTTCTCTCTTTGGCTCACTGCAAACAAAACAAGTCAGTTTTTAGGTTTTGTTTTGTTTTGTTTTTTTTCAGAGGACATTGTTCCACGTGTAGCTGTAGATTTGGTGTATTAATAGGAAGAGGGCCATTCAGGATCCTCTTACATAGCCGTCTTGAACCGAACCCTCCTAAAGGCTCATAATGAGGTACATCAGCTCATTACCTGCATCTGAGTATTACTGATTATTAGAATGGGAGAGGATTCAGTGGGATTCAACAGCCAAAACTGTGGAGGATACTAAATGTATAAAAGGTATATTAATCACACCATATTCTCATTAATGTAAATCTACCAGGTATATGATAAGAATGAATGAGAAATCAGAGAAGTGGTTGATGAGTGACAATTGTCAGAAGACTTGGTGCCCAAGTAAAATATGCATGTGGATTGTCATTGTATGGTTGTGGAAGGAAATGTTCAGCAAGGTATCTCTGCTGTAGCTGTCGTCTAAGAATGCAGCTGAGGATCTGGAAATTCATTGCTTGGCAATTACCCATGCTTGCCTACTCTGTTATGTAACTCAGGGCTACTTGAAACCCAGTTCAGAGACCCCTGATTATTTGCCATATTTTATAAATATCGTTAATTATGTCATGAACCAATAGAGCAAAAGCAGTAAGAAAAATAGAGTGCCTGTACGTAGGGATGTGCATTGACACTAGAAATGAAAGTAGAAATCAAGGTAGAGCTAATTTTTTTTTAAAGAAGGAGAAAACGAATAAAATTTAGGGCTGTATGCAGTATAGGAATGATTTTGAAAGAAGAAAAGGCAAATCAAACAAATGTGGGAAGTGCTGATTGGATTCTATCAGCATATCAGAAACCCCCAAACCAAAAAACCAAAACAACAAAAAAGACCAAACCCCAGAAAACAACACAACCTTATAAGTATGTGGCTAGAGGTTACCATCACCTGCAAGTCAGTTATGGTTATCATGAATTCAGGGAAGACACTCATGTGCTGGACAATTTAAAGCCTAAGCTTGGTGACGGTACTCTGAAGAACCCTTTCTCAATAGATTCCCGGCCTGGTGCCCTCTGTACAAATAGCAAAGTGAAGGATGAGGCAGCCTGTGCAAGCACCTGCACACCCTTGGGGATCATCATAAAAGGTGTTGCTGGCCACATTGGACTTTTCAAAGTAGCTGTGAGTGGCCACCCCTACTAACAACAGTGTAGGTTCCTCTGGGATGTACTCATGCTACGTACTCATGCTACAGGGATGAGATCAGATTCATCTGTATATAAACATTTAGTGCATATCACCATGCTCTAGGACTTAGAACATACTCTGTTGACTGAATAAATGTATATGGCAACTGTTATATGATGCCATTTAAGGTGGGATTTTCTCAGGAGACTCAAAACTTTGACAGTGGATTCTGAGTTCCTCCATTGAGTTTGAAAGTGAGGAAAATTAAAAGAAAAAATTGGAGCTATAGTCTCATCAAACTGCCCCTTCATCCAAGGGGAAGAGAAAAATAGGTCATATGTTCTATTTACTGCTTTGGTATAGAAAACCTTAACCTTAGGAAGTGGAATGTACAATCTTAGTGAACTCCTCTGGGCAAACAATAGTTAAACATACATTTAACCAATGGATTTTCAAATAATTAGCTCATCTAAAATATTTTGAATTGATTCTCTTGGGTTTTACAGACAAAAAAAACCCCCACACTACACATAAATAATAGTAATGATTCTGTCTCTGCTGCTTTTAAATTTATAATTTATTTTATGTTATTAGTTTTGGTCAGACTACCAGAACAGTGATAAATAATTGTGCCTTCAGGCACACTTGTCAATGGAAAATTTTCTTATGTTTTGACAGTAAGCATGAAATTGTTGGTTGTTGGATTGGGAACATTTTTCTCTATTTTATTAATATTTCTGCAGATTACCAAGAATGAATGTTTAATTATTTACAAATGTTGTTCCAGCATCTGTTGAGATGGTTGCTTTATCTCCTGGTTTCCTGATCTGATAAATTGCAGTAAAGATTTTCTTTTATGTATTAAAGAAGCATCCACCTAGAATTCTTGGAATGTTTTCTACTGGCACTGACTATGGGGTCTTTTTTTCTTTTTTCAATGTTTATATTACATTAAAAGGTTTATTTTTGCTAATATTTATAAATCTTATATTAATATTTTTAAGTTAGATGGGTTTTGGGTTTCTTTTATCTGCTATGTCAGATTTCTGTATAAGGATTATTTTAGATTGACTAAATTAATTATGAGGCATCTCATCTTTTTTCTTTACTTTTTAACAACTTAACTAGAAAAGAAATTATTCGTTACTTGAAAGAACAGAAACATTACCCATCCATTTGCATGAATGTGGGCCATACACTATCTTTTGATGGATTTTCTTTTGGCAACTTTCCCCAATTTATCCTATGGTTATTTATTTAAAAAATTGTTTTTAAATGTTTATTTATTTTTGAGAGAGACAGAGTGTGAGTTGGGAAGGGGCAGAGAGAGAGGTAGACAGAATCTGAAGTAGGCTCCAGGCTCCCAATTGTCAGCACAGAGCCCAGTGCGGGGCTTGAATTCACAATCCATGAGATCCTGACCTGAGCCAAAGTAGGAAGCTTAACCATTTGAGCCATTCAGGCGCCCCATCCTATAATTATTAATCTTTTACTTTTTTCCCAAATTAAAATACTTTTCATTTTTTGTTGTTTGATCTTTTTTCTTTTTCCTTTTCTTTTTAAAAATTTATTTATTGGGGTGCTGGGTGGCTCAGTCGGTTGGGCATCTGACTTTGGCTCAGGTCTTGATCTCAGGGTTTGTGGGTCTGAGCCCTGCCTCAGGCTCTGTGCTGACAGCTCAGAGCCTGGAGCCTGCTTCTGATTCTGTGTCTTCCTTTCTCTCTCTGCCCCTCCCCCGCTCATGCTCTGTCTCTCTCTCTCTGTCAAAAATAAATAAACATTAAAAAAATTTTTTTAAAAGTAACTTTCTTTGACTTTATAGCAGTATTTTCCAACTTTTTATATGTAGCATTCTCATTTTTGTTATTTTCCAAATGTTCTGTAGTTGTAATGGTTTTTTGTTTTATCCAAGTGTTATTTTTAATTTTAATTTTAATTTTTTTTTGAGAGAGAGAGAGAGAGAGAGAGAGAGAGAGAGAGAGAGAGAGAATCTTAAGCAGGCTCCACACTCATCATGGAGCCTGACAAGGGGCTGGATCCCATGACCTTGGGAACATGACCTGAGCTGAAATAAAGAGTTGGATATTTAACTGACTGAGCCACCAAGGGTGCCCCTATATAAGGGTTATTTAAAAGTAACTTTCCTCTTTTAATTTCCAAATGGTACCTAAATTTAAAAAAATAAGTATTATAATCTGCTTTGTGGTGAGAAAGTGTAACTTGAACAATTCTTGCTCTTTGAATTAAGGGAATTTTATTTTGTTTCGTTTTGTTTTTCTTTTTGTTTTTGTAGCTGAATAGAATATCTGATTTTGGGGAGGGTAAATGGGTATAGTTACTCCTTCTTTACAGAATAGAATAGAGAAAGTGAAAAGTCACACTGACCTTGTTCTTCATTTGTAATACCTTGGGTCTTTGAGTCTGGAAATATATGAAGAGAAATCAGAAAAAAACATTCCTACCTTCTTGTTTCTTGTGGTTCCTATTTCATGGTATCAAATTGGAATGTGCTATGAGTAGAATCCTTTGTAGGTTGATTTTCATCTAGTTTCTTCTGTTGTGGGATAACCTAGTAGTCTTAACCTATCAGGTTGACTTATAAAAACTAATTTTTATTGTTTTTTTTTTAATTGTAGTTTAGTTTGATGTTTGTCTAATGTGTTGTGGATTACTATCCAGATGGCAGTATGACCCCAAACTTAATGTTTGTAATAACTTTGCTTTCTCAAAATTAGTGTTAATATGCTATTTTGTTAATCTTGAAACATACAGAAAAGCAAAAATAAGTAGGTTACTATCACCCATAATACAAACATCCTTAGATAACCAAACTGTTAATATTTTGCTGCATAGCTTTCCAGTTTTGTCCTGTTATTTAAAACAAATGCTGTTGAGCATACATGAAGCCTTTTACTTCTTTGAACCGTTGAAGGAAAGTCACTTGAAGGAAAAATACAGTCTAGGATAAGTAGATCTAAATTTTCACCTACTTTCTACAGGAAGGCAAACCTATTTCTTCTTGACAGATGTCCACAGTATATCCTGAATCACCACAGAGATCAGTAAACACACGGGGGTAGGAGGGATCAGGAACAGTGAACATGTGAAGGCACAAAATCATCTGAATTAAAACTCAGTAATAAAACTAAGGGATAGCTGGTATCTGTATAGATACTATCGCAGAGGAGATGAAGTTGGGGATTATCATGTTAGATCTCTACTGCTGATTACATAGTAAAGATTAATAAAATGCCTAATATTTAAAAAAGAATCCTAGTCATCCTCAACAGTTCATGTTAGTAAAGAAGAGACTTTTGGGGAAAAAAAGAATTTCGAGCAATTTGAAGAAAGAGTAAAATAGCTTACTGAAAGAATAATTTCAATATGTTTTGCATGATTATCTTGGAAGAAGTTGAAATAAGAGGAGAAAGGGAGATGGCAGGAAGAAAATAAAATTTGGCTGGACTGATTGGAAGATAGTTATTTACAAAATGGACTCCTGTGTATGTGGGGAAGAATATAATGTAATTTAGAGAGGCTCACAGCATTGTCACCCTTCAAAAAATGTTATATGAAGATGGATAGAATGGTAAGGATTAATGTTGGATGGAAAAGCAGGATTGTTCGTGAAGGCTCGTTCCACTATTGCCCAAAGTTTAGCATGTTACACAACACCAATTTTGCATCAGTGCTCTGGCCAAATGCCAGGAAAACACCCATGAGAAAATCTATGGAGCCAGTAAACAACTGGTTTCTGAAGAAACACATTATGAAGATATTTTGTATTCATAGACATTAGAAGTAGCCTCTGTGGTCGGCAGAGCACTTTAAACAGTAATGTGAAACCACTTGCATCTGCTAATTGTTTACTTATTCAATTGTCTTTTTTGACCTGTGCAGTCATAGCAGGGAATAAGGAGAAGCCAGTAATAATTGCATGATTGCAGATCTAACTGTGAGGCCCGAGTTGGAATCCTTGCTATGCCCCTAATTTACTTGTTGACCTTGACCATATTAGTTTACCTCTCTCTCTTAGCATCAGTTTCCATAGAAATAAAGTAAGATATTTGAATTGTTAGCTCTTCATGTTCCCTTTTAATGTTGAAGTTCTAGAAATCTGTAATTTAAATTCCTGTCATTTCAGCTCTTTGGTGTTTTGATCGTTTTGTTTTTAGTGCAAGCCATATGTGTGTGTGTGTATGTAGGTAGGTGTGTGTGTGTGTGTGTATATATATATATATATTTTTTTTTTCTTTTACCTCTAAGTAGAACTGTGCGTAAATCAGCCCTAAAATGTTATAATGATAACCAATATTTATAACAGGGTAAGCATGCATCCCCTTTACATGCATTCTCTAATGCAAAGAAGAAGTGCAGTACAAGTTGTGGAGTGAGAACTGTAGAGTTCAAACCCCCTCCACCACTTATAATCAGGTGGTTTTAGTCACGTGCTTCTGAAAGTTTAATCATCTGTTGATCTTATTAGAAAGCAGATTTTGATTCGGTAATCTGAGGTGGGGCTTGACATTCTGCATTTTTTAACAAGTCCCCAAGTGATGCCGCTGCTGCTTGTCTCTGGAACACAATTCTGTGCCTCAGTTTCTTATTCCACAAAATAAGGACAATAGTAATATCTATCTACCTCTTATTTACTCTAGGGCTCATGTGAATTTATACTACTAAACTACTTTAATAGTGCCTGGCACATAAACATTTAATAAGTGTTGGCTATTATTCTTATCGACATTCAAATCAGCCTCATGGGGCAGGTGCTATTTATTATGCATTTTCCGGGGAAGAAAACTGAAGGTAGAGAAGCTAAGTAACTTGTTCAAGGTCACGTAATTAGTCACATAGGGCAGAACTTTGACTTTAAGTGGTAGCTTTTCATGATTTCTTCAGGAGGCAACTGCACGAACTCCTTTGTTCATTAATTTTTTTGTCACAAATGACTCCAAGAAGCTAAGTTCCCAACACTGTGTTCCAATGTCCGGTAAAGGACACCACAAGTTTTGCTTAAAAGCTTTCTTCAGATTCTGTTTATTATCAGGAATTTCTTCCTGAAGTTAAAAAGTGTGCTTCATCTAACATGTTGAGTCATGTGTTCAGTAGACACAGATGATCCTTTACCATTTCCATCCTCCTGAACTGAAAGTTGCTGTTCTTTTTCAAGTCATTTGCTTCTTTTCAGCAGCTTTCTGTATCTTTCCATTTGCATTAGCTTTGTCATACTGCAGATGGAAAACCTAAGAAATGACTAGCTTTGTTACCGAGGTGAGAGGGTTTTCAAAATAATCTATAAACTTCCTGTCAAGAGTGTATGTGTTATGAAATGATGTTCCAGCAGTGGTACATAGAACGTGCTTTCTACTCTCCAGTTGTCCTTGTGACCTGTGGGTACCTCTGTGGGAGGCCTTGTCAAGATGAACTGTCTCCTGACTGACTTGTCAGTGTGGGGAATGAATTTACAACCTGGGCCTCAGACAACATTTTATGAAAGTGTATTATTATTTATACACTTGTCATCTGGTAAGTTCTTTCTAAATTTGAAGGAACTTAAAAGGGATGTGGATGATGGTCAGTAAACCTAAGATGCTCATGGGTATGTGAGACAACCCAATATTTTGCTCCTTTGTTGAAAAAGCAATGACAGCCATTTTTGTAGGCAGTCATGTACTTTGTGTATAGGAGAAAAGTGAATTGATGTTTCTCACTCCTAAAAACATTGTTTACATTTTTAATTAAATTCGGGTTTGAAAAGCAAAAACAATGTATTTGATTACAATATTAAGTTCAGGAAAACACCTTATTTATTCCACCCTCAGAATGTGTTCCCAAGAGATAATGTGATATGGCTCATTATCTTCCTGCTCTGGTACACCGAAGCTATTGCTCCTTTCATCTAGGAAGTTAGTTTAATTAGTCTTGTTCTCCAGGTTTTTACCCGAGCAGTTGCAAAGTCAATGGCTGGAAATCAGTATTTGACAGAAATTTAGGGATTTATTTTATTTGGAGAGCAAAGGTTTAAAAATGCATCATGTCAGAAATTGTTTAAACTAGGTTAACAGAAATCAGACCTTCCAAAATGGCAACACTGGGCACATTATACCAGTAATTTAAGGGGAAGTGAGGACTGTTGCTATAAATCTCAGCATCTTTATTACAGGTTTCATTTCCTCATAAGTTTTTTAAAATGCGTGTTAAGAATGAATGCTGTTGGTTGCATCTTTGAACTGTAAGGGGTAGTTTTTTAATGATTTCTACTCCTGGCACAAAGCAGTTCCACATACTTGCTTGTTATTCATCCATCCATTCATTCTGTACACTATTCATTCATTCTATACACATTCATTCTATACTTCAAATCAGCCTTACTTATGTCTATATGACAGTGTCATATAGTCTATTCATATAGACAGAATATTTAGCTAGGTGACTAGAATAGAGTACCTGGGGCATAGGGGTAGTCTTAGATAAGAAGGTCTAGAACTGAGCCCTGGTCACCCTGCCACACTGGGGTTGAGAAGAGAAGGAGGATTCTGTGAAGTAGATAGCAAAGGAACAGTCTGTGTTAGCTGTGTTCAGCACTGTTGAAAGTTGGTACAGGCTGGGGACCAAACACTGATGGTTGGGTTTGGCAATGTGGGTAAGCTTAGTGAAATGATGAGTTAACATTCTGATCGTAGAGATTGAGAGCATAAAGACAAGTATCATAAGGTCTCTTTGGGGGGAGTTTTTCTATAAATGAGAGTTAAAAAATGGTCCAGGTGCTGGAGGGAGATTGTGGGATCGGGGGTATTTTTAAGACAGGAGATAGTACAGCATAATTGTATACTGATGAGAAAACTGTATTACAGATGAGAAAACTGGCGTTATAGATAGGAGAGGGGGTAATTGTAGGAGCAAAGTCTTTGGGTTAGGGGTAAAGGGGTGGCATCCAGATAATTAAAGGAGAGGTTAGCTTTAGATAGGAGTGACAGGAGGGAAGATAGAGGGTATGGGTGCAGATGGAGGTAGGCTGGTAAACTTGGTGTAAGAAGGATATAGGAATATTTCCTAAGTGATTCTATTAGGAAAATAAGAGACAAATCTTTTAGCTATGAGTAAATGTAGAGTTAGTGTGGAGGTTTGGGGATAGAAAAGATATGAAAAGATATGTCCTGCAGAATGGAGAAGTGAGACGAATATAGAAGATTGCTGTACAGTATTAGCCTTTTTGAGATTTGAGGCCATCCTTGAAAGACCAGTGAGCAGTGATTCAAATTTTTTTTAGCCACGTTCAGCTGCTCAGTTGCAGATGTGTAGTGGGCATAGAGTTAGTTTTAGCAGGTTGTAGTTTTGTTGGACAAATCTAAAAGATGCAAAATAGATGAGGATGTAGGCAAAGAGTGATTAAAATCATGGGTCTTGGACCTAAATTTTGTGCAAGTGAAGGAGGGAATTGAGAAAAGTAGGTGGTAGGACCAGTGGATTAGATGTCCCAGTAGGGCCAACAGAGTTTTGGAGTAAGTGTGGCAGAGAGTGTAAACTGGAAAGGTAGAAGTTAGAGAATAGAGAATGGTATCTTTGAAATTGAAATTAGTGATCTCTGTCAGTAGTGACAAGATCTAGGGTAAAACCAATGAAGTGTGTACTTGAGGTAAGGTTGAGAGCAAGATCAATTCTAACGAATAGGTCAGAAAATTGATACGCCTCCTCCTCCTCCCTTCTATTCCACTGCTAGACTTTGAGGTACAGAGAGGCAGAAGAAGAAGAGATCGTTCCTTCAAGAGGGCTCAAGGAGACTGTGTCACCAGACGGCAGCAGGGGAAGGGAGTGTTCAGAGAAGAATTATATTAGCTTGTTGGTACTGCATAACAAAGCACCATGAACTGGTGACTTAGAACAGCAGAATTTTGTTGTCTCACAGTTTTGAAGGCTAGATAGAAGTCTGAAATCAAGTTGTTGGCAAAGTCATATTTCCTCTGAAGACACTAGGGAGGGATCTGTTACAGGTCCTTACTAGCTTTTAGTAGTTCCTTGATTTATGACAACACAACTCCAATATCATATCCTCCCTACGTGTATGCCTATCTCTAAATCTCCCCTTTTTATAAGGATATTAGTCCTATTGGATTAGGAGACCACCCTACTCTAGTACCACCTTATTCTAAATTGAATAATTACATCTGCAATGACCCTGTTTCCAAATAAGATCACACTCTGAGGTACTTGGGGTTACGACTTCAATACATGAACTTGAGTAAAGAGGGGAACCCACTTGAACCCATAATAAGAGTGTTTGCTGATGACAGACAAGAAGACATAATGGAAGGGTTTTGGAGGGTAGAGGATGGTTGGGAAAGTGGGTCAGAGTACTAGATGTACACAGTGCTTGGGATGATGGATGATATGGGAGTTCAGGTTTCTGACTGACAGGTAACAGGGATGTTGGGCATGATGGTATTAGACCTGGTGGCTAACCAGGGTGACATGGGCCCCTGGACAGGTGTTTTCTCCTGCAGCTGTCAGCAGGATCATGGCTGAAGGAGTAGTGAAAGAGCCCTCGGTATGCTAGTATGCTGACCTTGGGAACAGAGGAACTCTGGAAACTTCTTTTCTTGAGTTCTGAGGTGATGTGGCAGACTCAGGGAAGGCCAGTCTCACTTGGTACATGAGGCTGGGAACACCTCTCTTTTTGGGGGATTGCGTTGTGTTGGCTGAGACATGAGTTGTGGAGAAGTGTCTTTACCATCTGATAGCCTCATGTTGTGGAACTTATTAATCAGGTGACCTCTCAAAATTATAAGTATTTTGTTAGCTGTAGAATACAGTGTGGGGTATTGTATTAAGAGCGTTTCTTAACATGTTTCAGCAATACAATTTAAAATTTGAGTAAAAATTCAAATTTCAAGGGGACATGTTTATTCTTTAAAAAATGCTTTTAATGTTTATTTTTGAGAGAGAGAGAGACAGAGTGTGAGTGGGGGAGGGGCATAGAGAGAGGGAGACACAGAATCTGAAGCAGCCTCCAGGCTCTGAGCTGTCAGCCCAGAGCTCGACGTGGGGCTCAAACCCACGAACCATGAGATCATGACCTGATCTGAAGTCAGATGCTTAACTGACTGAGCCACTTAGGCACCCCTATTCTTTTTTTGAATGTTTATTTTTGAGAGAGAGATAGTGCAAGCGAGGAGGGGGACAGAGAGAGGGGGCAGAGGATCTGAAGCAGGTTCTGCACTGACAGCCCCCAGCCCGATGTGGGGCTTGAACCATTGACTCGAACTCACAGAACTGTGAGATCACAACCTGAGCAGAAGTCAGACACTCAACTGCCGAGCCACCCAGGTGCCCCAAAGGGACATGTTTATTCTTAAAGGAAAACACTTTTGGATATGAGTACTTGGAATTATTTAATGTATTCATTATTATATGCTGCTGCTAAGTGAGTTTTCTATGTTCATCAAGACAGGCATGGTGGGACCTCTATCAAAATGAGCTTCACAGATTTGTCAAATAGAAGAATTTTGGTTTGGGTGTCCATCTATTTTTCTCTTCTCTCTATATATATTTTCTACTTGCTGATACTTGCTTTTCTTTCTGCTCTGTGGGGGTTCCTTACTTGCCTGCTTTATTCTTCTTGATTCTCTATTCTCTTCCTGAGCTGTCTCAGTTGTATTTTAAAAAAATATATTTATAGAACTAAGTGATATTCCAAAAAAAAAAAAAAAGGTGAAGAGCAAAAGCTTGTTTACTAATTGTTAGCTAAGATGTTAGATGCTTTCACAGTCTTACAGTCTTACAGTCTTCTTTTTCTTTTTTTTTTTTTTTTAGAGACAAAGAGCATGTGCCAGGGAGAGGGGCATAGTGAGAGGGGGAGAGAGAGAGACAGAGACAGAGAATCCTAAGCAGACTCCGCACTCAGTGCAGAGCTTGACTTAAGACTTGATGTAGGGCTTGATCCCATGACACTGGGATCATGACCTGAGCCAAAATCAAGAGTTGGATGTTTAAGCGACCAAGCCACCAGGTGCCCTAATTGTTACCTCGTAATTTCAGTTACTCCTCATAGGGAGGGAATAGATGGTATTCTCTTTCATAGATGGGGAAACAGCCACAGAGAGATTGAGAAACTTGGCTCAAGGTTATACATTTAGTTAGAGAGATGCATTTTTGATTCAAATTCAGTCCAGTGGACTTGAAAGTACTTTTTTCCCCACTACATCATTTATTCCCTAGTGTGTGCCTTTGAAAGAAGATGCTGCCTGATGTAATAAAGGCAGCTTCTTGATCTGGAGGTTCGACACCAGTTATCATAGCTGGTGTTATCATCTAGTAGCTTTGCGATCCCCTATCTTCAACTTTAAGGTAGGGCTAATATTATCTACCTCCAAGGTTATGATCATGATGAATAAATGATATGAGAAAGAACTGGGAAAATCATTGCATTGGTTGTGTTCTTTTCTGTGTGTTTTAATATCAGTTATTTCCTTCTCTTTTCCATTAGTTACTTAAATTCAGAACAAGAATGCTTGTTAAACCAGAGGAAAAAAATCCCTAACAATTGGTAATGATGGACCAGGGCATAGGTGATTGGGAGATTTTACAGTACATCTCAACCCATATCAAAGCCAAAAGCCTGGATCTAAAAATTGGCCTTAATTTGTGATTAGAATATATTATTATTGCACAGGGGAAAAAATATCTCTATTAAAAAGGTCCAGTGAATCTGACCCCTCCCAAATTAATGCAATCTCTCTTTTAACAGGTCCAAATTAATCATGCATTACTATATTCAGCTCTTTAAGTGTGGCTGAGCTATTAGTAAGGATAATTCAGGAACATTGAGCAATTTCCTCTCAAACACAAGAGCCAAAGAAATTCCTTTAGGATGTGAACTTGAGTTCACTTAGTAACTCTTAGTAAATTTAACCCCATGTAAGTCTCTTAGTAAAATTTAACCCTGTGTGGGGTGCCTGGGTGGCTCAGTCGGTTGAGCATCTGACTTCGGCTCAGGTCATGATCTCATGGTTTGTGAGTTTGCGGAGCCTGGGCCTGCTTCAGATTCTGTGTCCCGTTCTCTCTCCGCCCCACCCCTGCTTGTGCTCTCTCTCTGTCTTTCAAAAATGAATAAACATAAAAAAAAATTAAAAAAAAATTAACCCCATGTAACTGAGTCATTCTCTCACCTAGGCCTGCATTGGAATCTCCTGAAAGATACAGAGGCGATGGTTCGTATGGCAGCAGTCTCAAACTTTAGTATTTTAGAATCTCTAGGGAACCTTGTGAAAAAGCCCTTTGCTCAGAGATTCTACACTGCTAGATGTTAGGTGAGACCCAGGCCTCTGCATTTCTGCAAAGCTCTTGTGGTCATTCTGATGCCAAGGATCAATAGGCAATTTGAGAAACACTGACCAATTGATACAAGCCTATCATTTGAAAAATGCAGTCATTTTAAGTCAATGACCAGTTTCTTACTGTTGTCCTTTGTTCTTGTTGTGTTTGTTTATTTTGAGAGAGAGAGAGAGAGAGCGAGCGAGTGAGCAGAGGTGGCAGAGAGAGGGAGATAGAATCCCAAGCAGGCTCTGCACCATCAGTGCAGAGCGTGATGTGGGGCTCGAAGTCATGAACCATGAGATCATGACATGAGCTGAAGTTGGATGGCTGCCTAGCCAACTGAGCCATCCAGGCACCTCTATTGTCCTTTGTTCTTGACTTGCTGTACTTGGTATCTTGTGGTGCGTGTGAATGGAGCTTAATATGTTTTAGTAGGTGAAATAATCTTGGGAAAATTTACATGTAAACTATTAGAATTTCAAGGAAAGAGTCAACCTTCAGCAGATGTTGGCCACATTTTTGTCCACCTGTTTCTCCTGGTTTCTTGCATCACAGTTATCCATTTTCTTCACAATAGAATGCTCAGTAAAGGAAGTTAAGTGCGTCACTCCTGTGGCTGTATTTTCTACAAAATTCAATAATGCTGATCCCTTTAATTTCAGATCTCTCAGGGGCAAAGAGTCAAGAATCAGATTTATAAGGCTACAAAAACTCATCAAATGCTATCTAGTATGTTCCTTGCCTTTGGCAGGATCACATTTAAGTCAATCTATTGCAGTTGTACTTCCTAGGGGACCAGGAGTACCTGCACCTGCGCTGTGTTGGGGGGGGGGGGACACCTCCCTGCACACGTGTTCCCTCACCTCTGCGTCCTAGATTACAAAAATCATTTCTCTGTGCATTGGCCATTTATTTGTAGAGGATTGTTAAGGCAGGAAAAGGCACCAGGTCTTTTTTGACGTGGTCAGCAGACATGGTCCTTATGAAAATGAAAGGATCATTGGAAGGAAGAAACATCAGCACCTGTTCTTTAAGAAGAAGCACTGAGACCCAAAGTGTGGATTAGAAACCAGTAGCAAGTGTGTTCTCTTCCCTTGGGAAGTATTGTTGTGCTGCCACAAGGGATGTTCTGTGATGGTACCAACCCCTCAAAACCAAGCCAGTGGGAGTAATGAGGGATTCAAAGAGCAAGAGTCAGTGATATCCAGGTGTAGTTTGTGATTTTCATATTAGCAAAGGATTCTTTTGAATTGCCTTGCTTTATCTAAAATTTTCCATATTATCTTCTTTGAGAGGTATTAGAACAGGGAGCAAAGCCATCAGGAGTGGAGACAAGAAGGCTGTTAGTTGAATGAGCAACTAAAATTGGAATTGAAACAGTTTTATGTTCAGATGTAATTGCCATTCACTCTCCCCCAGCCGTGCCTGTGCAACCCCTAATAGGGTGCCCTGTGCATAGTAGGTATTCAATAAGTGCTTATAACCTGTTTATTCATTTTAGTGTATTTGTGAGACAAGAGCCCTTGGATTGAGATTCTTTCAGTTCTGAGATCAGAATCATGGGAATTTTCAGTGTTGTCTATAAGGGGTGGACAGGGTTTGGACTAAAGATGATGACACAGCCCATCACCTCGTTGGGGAGTAGGATGATATCCTGGGCCATGGCTGAATGGGGCTGAGTGGCTTGCAACACCTCACAGAAATGACCTGTAATGTAGCATAGAAACTTCCTCTATTGGGGCCTTCCAGGCATCAGGACCAGTCTCTTCTGAGACATAAGAATGAGTAGGTCTTGGGACTTCTGGTTGATGTGGGAATTGCATTTGCCACTACGGGTGGGTACATTTGTGGCAGGCAACCTGTGTCTGGAATTTGCTTGAGTGGGACAAATTCTGCAGCACCGTGTCTCTGTGGTCCCATTCCCTGTGAGCAACTGGACTTAGAAGGTGGCCAAAGTGGTTAGGGTCAGTCATCCAGCCTGACTCTCTGTGTGTCCGCCCTGGGCTGACAGTCCCAAGGACTTGGGGAGAATATTTCACTGACAGAAAGTAAAATCACCCCAAGACTTTCTTTAGTGTCCTGTTTGAGTATTACGATAAATATTTATTATTTTGGTGAAGAGAATCTTCCTTGCATGTCATATTCCATCTTCTGGGAAGAAAATATTAAGACAAGAGGGCATTTATCATTCTAGAGTTTATTGGCTTGTACTGTTTATTTATTTCTGAAAGGAAAACAGTCCCCATATCAGGAAGTGGTAACATGACAGAGCCAAGCCTACAGATGCAGGGTGGAGAACGGGCTGGCAAAGTCTCAGGCTGTTCTAGCAGTGTCATTTTTCAGAAAATGATTCTGCTCTCATGTTGGTGGCACTGACACTCTGCTCTCCCTGATCTAGTTCGTGGCCACCCCCTTTCCAGGCTTTAAGACCTCTCACCTCAGCATCAAGCTTCAGTTTCTCCATTTGCACATGAGAGATTGCAGATGTTACTTTAGATGTGTTTTTCATCTCTAATGGCTGTAGTTATTATCTTTCAAACATTTAAGGCTTTTTTGGTATATTGTATTAAGAGAGTGAAAATCCTTGGGGCGCCCTGGTTGCTCAGTCAGTTAAATGTCCCACTCTTGGTTTTGGATCTGGTCATGATCTCACGGTTTCATGGTTTTGAGCCTGCTTGGGATTCTCTGTCTTCCTCTCTCTCTGCCCCTCCCCCACTCTCCCAGTCTCTACCTCTCTCACAATAAATAAATAAACTTAAATCCCATGAAACCTAGAAATCCTAAAAGTATAAACTAAAATGTGTCAGCATTCCTTGTACGGTGGGTGACCAGACCAGAGGAAGGTTAAGTGTTGGTATGGATACTTCCCTGCAGGCATGGGAAGGGCAGTGATTTCATCTGGGAGGGCTGGTTCTCACTAATAAGAACCTGTGGAATGTAGTGCCCAGGAAATCAAGATTCTGTTCTTGGACTGGTGTGTAGAGAAACAAAATTACGTCCCATGTGTGCTTCACGGAATCACCCCCCCCCCCATCTCCTTCCACTCCCTCCCCATCCTCCAGCTTTACCACTTTCTTTCTCTTCCTCTCTTGCTTCTCTGTAGGAATTTTTGTACCTCTGATTGCCCTCTCTCTCCATTTCATTTTTTTCCCCCATGTTTCCCTCTTTTTGTTTGTCCCGGATCCTTTAGACCAAACATATTATAGCTCTTATTTTACTTTTAAAAATTTCTTTGATTTTTAAAACCTTCTTCTTAACTGTTAATGAACAGAGGCTTATTCTTTTTACACTAAATGAAAGTGGAGTTAAATTGATTTCCATGCATATGGCCCCTGATTTTCCTTTTTCCTGCATGAAAGTGATTTGCAAAGCCAAAAACAAAACAACCAAAATGAAGAAACAAGTAAACAAAAAAAGTTCCACCACCTTACTGTTAACAAGATATGAGTGAACAGTGAAGTGTTGGTATAATACCCAAGATGGGGAAATGTAAATTATTTTACTACCTGTTGCTTTTTAGAGGCAAGTAACACTCAAGGTAGAAAGATTTTCATTTTCCAGAGAACCATGAGGTTGGGGTTGGGCTTTCAGATGAAGGATCTTAGCCTAAGTGAAATATCTGAGAAGCCTAAAGGTGGAGATTGTGGTAAGGGGGTGCTCAAGTAGGCACACATCCAACCTCCCTCATCGTATCCAAACCCTTACTTTAATATATTTTTTTAAAACTTTAAAATTTTATTGAGGTGTAATTGACATATAATATTGTATTAGTTTCAAGTGTACAACATAGTGATTTGATATGTGTACATATTGCATAATGATC
This sequence comes from Neofelis nebulosa, assembly GCF_028018385.1. Lineage (NCBI taxonomy): Eukaryota > Metazoa > Chordata > Mammalia > Carnivora > Felidae > Neofelis > Neofelis nebulosa. The sequence goes on along the minus strand of NC_080782.1, from coordinate 33,011,196 downwards.
ACCACAATAAGTCTAGTTAATGTCCATCACCATACATAGTTATAAAGTTATTTCCCATGAAATGAGAATTTTTAGGGTTTACTCCCTTAGCAACTTTCAAATATACAATACAGTATTATTGACTATAGTTATCATGCTGTAATTATATCCCCATGACTTACTTACTTAATAACTGGAAGTTTGTACCTTTTGACTCTCTTCACCCATTTTGCCCCCTCCACTCCTACCTGCCTTTGGCCTCCACTAATCTGTTCTCTGTGACTAAGGCTCTATTTTGTTTTTGTTTTTAGGTTCTACATACAGTGAATCAAACTATGTCTTTTCTCTGTCTGACTTAGCTCACTTAGCATAATGCCCTCAAGCTTCATCCATATTGTTACAAATTCATTCCTCCCTCCCTCCCTCTGTATCTCTTCCTTTCTCCCATTCCTTCCTTCCTTCCTCCCTCCCTCCCTCCCTCCCTCCCTCCCTCCCTCCCTCTTTCTTTTCTTTTCTTTTCTTTTCTTTTCTTTTCTTTTCTCTTTTCTTTTCTCTTTTCTTTTCTTTTCTTTTCTTTTCTTTTCTTTTCTTTTCTTTTCTTTTCTTTTCTTTTCTTTTCTTTTCTTTTCTTTCTTGTTAAGCTCTACACCCAACATGGGGGTCGAACTCACAACCCCAGTGTCAATAGTTGCACCTCTGCCAACTCAGTCAGTCAGGTGCCCCCAAGATTTTCTTTTTTATGGCTGAATGATATTCATTGTGTGTGTGTGTGTGTGTGTGTGTGTGTGTGTGTGTGTGTGACATTTTCTTTATGACATTTTCTTTATCCATTCATCCATTGATGAACACTTAGGTTGTTTCTATGCCTTGGCTATTGTAAATAATGCTTCAGTGAATATGGGGAGAGGTGCGTGTATCTTTTCAAGTTAATGTTTTCATTTTCTTCAGATAAATACCAGAAGTAGAATGGCTGGATCATATGGTAGTTCTTTTTAAAATTAAAAAAAATCAAGGGACCTCCATACTGTTTTCTATAGTGGTTGCATCAATTTACGTTCTTACCAGTAGTACACAAGGGTTTCCTTTTCTCCATACCCTTGCCTTTTCTTGTCTTTTTGATAATAGCTATTTTAACGGGTGTGAGATGGTATCTCATTGTGGTTTTGATTTGCATTTCCCTGATGATAGTGATGTTGTGCATCTTTTCAGGTACCCGTTGACCATATGTTGGCTACGGCTTGCCACTTATGTTTTCGTCTAGGAGTTTCATGGTTTAAGTTCATGTTCAAGTCTTGAATCCATCCTGAGCTAGTTTTTGTGTACAGTGTTAGATAGTAGTTCAGTTTTATTCTTTTACCTGTAATGATCCAGTTTTTCCAGCACCATTTATTGAAGAGAATGTCCTTTTTCCAAATGTCTGTTTGCTCCTTTGTTGTAAATTAATTGACCATATATGCACAGGTTTATTTCTGGGCTCTATTGTTTCATTGATCTGTGTGTCTGTTTGTATGCCAGTACCATACTGTTTTGACTACTAAAGCTTTGTAATCTAGTTTGAAATCCGGAAGTGTAATGCATTCAGCTTTGTTTTTTCTCAAGATTGTTTTGGCTGTTGGGGGTCTTCTGTAGTTCCAAACAAATTTTAGGATTCTAGTTTTGTGAAAAATGCCATTGAAATTTTAATAGAGATTGCATTGGGTCTCTAGATTACTTTGCATACTCTCATTTTTAACAAGGACACTCCTTGCCTGGCTTTTTAGCATATTGGTCTTAACATGAGATTTTAATTGATGAAACATATCCCCTGTTGATTTCATGCAACTTCTTCATTTTACAGATGAGGACATTTCCTCTTTGAAAGAAAGTTCTCTTTAAGGAATGTATCCCTGACATGGTAAATAATAATAATAATACCATCAATACCACAATAATAGAAGCATACTGTTCATTTTAAGGTAGGGACTCTGTGCCAGTTGGGTATACTGCTGTCGTTGTGTTCTGCTCTAGGTATACAGAATGTAAAAGTCACTATTGATTTAGAGGAGGGTGGCCAGGATGAAAAGAGGCTGAAAATCTAGTCACATAAGTACTAGTTCAAGGGGAAAGAGGGTTTAATATGAAAAAGAGAAAACCAAAGCAGGGACATGATCGAAGTTTTTATAGACACAGGGCAGATGTGTAGAAGGATGAGAAGATACTTTGTATCCTTGAGGGCAGAACCTGTTCTAGGGGATGGAAATCTATGAGAACAGATCCAGGCTCAGTCATCAGAAGGGGTCGCCAGTGATTGGAATTGTTTCACAGTGGTGCAATTTTGTCTTGTGCTGTAGGTTGCTAGATGCAGACTCTTTGCTAGAGCAGGCCAGCAAGGGGGCTATAGGGATTTTCAGCGTCAGCTTGAAGGTTGCATCTGATGTCCACTAAGGTCCTTGATCTCTAAAATTCTAAGAGGGAATGGATTGGGAATCATATTATACTTACTTCAAGAATCACTTTATATTTCAAATTATACCTTTAAATTTACACAGCTTTAAGAGCTGGTGAATTCCCACAGATGCATTTCTGCCATACAATTCAAATTGCCTTTTACCAAATAAAAGGGTTGCAGGAAAATTCAATACACCCATAAACTCACTACAGTTTTTAGTACATGAAGAGGCTCTTATGAAACTACAATTTTGTGACATAAGTGAACATAAAGAGTATGTGAGCTGACATTTTTTAATACTCCAAAGCTTTTCAGTGGTATTAAAATTTAATACTCTTTTTATTTGGTGTTCAGTGTTATTTGGTTTACAATTTGGAGCAAATATATGACACTAAGGATTTTAAAAATTAAAACAAAATTTAAAAAATTTTAATGTTTGGGGCGCCTGGGTGGCGCAGTCGGTTAAGCGTCCGACTTCAGCCAGGTCACGATCTCGCGGTCCGTGAGTTCGAGCCCCGCGTCAGGCTCTGGGCTGATGGCTGGGAGCCTGGAGGCTGTTTCCGATTCTGTGTCTCCCTCTCTCTCTGCCCCTCCCCCGTTCATGCTCTGTCTCTCTCTGTCCCAAAAATAAATAAAAAACGTTGAAAAAAAAAATTTAAAAAAAATTTTAATGTTTATTTATTTTTAATGTTTTATTTTACTTTAGAGAGAGAAAGTGACACAGAGACTGAGCAGGGGAGGGGCAGAGAGAGAGAGGGAGACAGAGTCTGAAGCAGGTTCCAGGCTCCGAGCTGTCAGCACAGAGCCCAACACAGGGCTCAAACCCGTGAACTGTGAGATCATGACTGAGCCGAAGTCAGATGCTGACTGAGCCACCCAGGCACCCCCTATTGATTTTTGAGAGAGAGAGAGAGAGAGAGAGAGAGAGAGAGAGAGAGAGAGAGACTGAGTGTGAGGAGGGGAGGAACAAAGAGAGGGAGACAGAATCTGAAGCAGGCTCCAGGCTCTGAACTGTCAGCACAAAGCCTGACATGAGGCTCCAACTCAAGAACTGTGATATCGTGGTCTGAGCTACAGTCAGAAGCTTAACTGACTGAGCCCACCCAGGCACCCCGAAAATTAAAGCAAAATTTAAGAGAGATAGCCTTTTCCACAGTTCCCTTTAATGTTCTTTGAACTCCCTCCCTGGTACCAGCAAGATACTGATTTGTTAGAGCATTTCCCCTTAATGTCCTTTAGGGATTCCTGAGTCCTATATAAAGTGATCTTTTTGTTTCCTCTGTTCCACAGGATTTTCTCAATTAGAAATGGAGATAAAAATTTTAAGGGACATTCCAATATACCTGAAATAGCAATGTTTTCTGTTCTGGAATTTCAGTATGAAGCTATGAGCAGCTTGATTGCTTTTAGATTGAATACACACCCACTTGAATAACTTCAAATCTCTTAATGGCATAAATAAAGTCCCTTCTTCATTATCCATTTTATCTCTAATGTAGAGTGGCAAAACCAAAATGCTAAGTCTTAGTTATAGGCAGAGAGAGTCATGATTTTCTTTTCTTGTCCTTTAATTTGTATGTCTTGTTTTGAGCAAGATGGGAAGAAGGGATTTAAATTTTTACATGGCATTAGCTAGTGGGTCCTTTGTGTGACTGAATGCCTAAGAAAGCTTATTGAGCTTGAAGTTCATCTTTTTTTCTTCCTCTTCCTCCCCCTCCTCCTCCTCCTCCTCCTCCTCCTCCTCCTCCTTCCCTCTTCCCCTCCCCCTCCTCCCTCCCCTCCTCCCCCTCCCCCTCTTCCTCCCCCTCCTCCTCCCCCCTCCTCCTCCTCCTTCTTTTTCTTTTTCCCCTCTCCCTCCCCCCTCCTTCTCCCCCTCCCCCCCCCTCTTCTTCTTCTTCTTCTTCTTCTTCTTCTTCTTCTTCTTCTTCTTTTTCTTCTTTTCCTCTGGTAGGGAAAGACTTCTCCCTTTACTTCTTCTTTCGAGAGCATTTTAAATTAGGAAGTACCCTCATTTAATGTCTGTCCATTCCAACTCCCACCCTTAGCTAATTTTAGTCTTTGCTAGAGTTTAAGGCAAACAATTCGGGGAATTCCGTATGATGCAAGATCCTAGCCTCAGAATTTTAGAGCTGCGTCAGATACGTTTTAGAGACTTAGTTCATGGCTCTGTCATTGATTAGAACACTGAAACCTTGAATTCAGTGATTTACCAAAGTGCATGCATCAAGTGCATGCATCAAGAAGCCATATTTTCTAACTTCTTGTGCAGTAAGTTTTCTGTGTCCTATGCCATAGATGGATATGTGGAGAAACTTTTTTTCTTTTCATGAACATTCTTTATGAATGAATTTATTTGATTTTAAAAATTATCACACAGTAAAAGCGGCTCTTTCCTTGTTATAAAATTCTATTAATTTCATTTCATTTTATTTTTTTAATGCTTACTTTGGGAGAGAGAGAGAGAGAATCTTTTAGTGTTTATTTTTGAGAGAGAGAGAGACTCCAAGTTGAGGAGGGGCAGAGAGAGGGAGACACAGAATTGAAGCAGGCTTCAGGCTCTGAGCTGTTAGCACAGAGCCTGATGTGGGGCTCAAACTCACAAACTGCAAGATCATGACCTGAGCCAAAATTGGACGCTTAACCGACTGAGCCACCCAGGCACCCCAAAGAACCTTAAGCAGGCTCCAAACCCAGTGCAGAACTTGACTCGGGGTTTGAACCCACAAACTATGAGTTCATGACCTGAGCTGAAATCAAGAGTTAGATGCTCAGCCAACTGAGCCACCCAGGTACCCCCGAATTCTATGAATTTTAATGCATGTATAGATTTGTATAATCATCACCAGGAATGAGAATGATATTACCTTGAAAAACTTTCTCATGTCATTTTATATTAATGCGCTTTCCTACTTCCTATCCCTTGACAACCACTGACATGTTACCTATCACTATTTTTTTTTTTTAAGGATGTCTTTTAAATTGGTTTATGCAGCATGTAGTCTTTTGAAACTGGCTTCTTTCACTCAGCATAATGCCTTTGAGATTCATCTGAGTTGTTGCATGCATCAATAATTTGCTACTTTTTATTGCTGGTATTATTCTATTTTATGGATGTTCCATAGTTTGTTTAGCCATTAATCCATTGAGGGATAGTTAGATTGGTTTCAGAATATTGACAATTGAGAAATTTTCTTGGGCATTAGACAGATGGACAGACTTGAATCAGTGATAGGATGACCAATCCTATGATTGGCTCCCAATCATATGATGATCCCAATTTGCAGTGGCTGATTTTAGCATTGAAAATCTCATGTCCTGGTAACTCTTGAGGCCTGTTAGTCTCCAGTGACCAGAGCTGATCTTAGCTTGAAGTGTAAAGCAGTGAAAGTTTGTCTGCTTCCTTGTTTTCCCCACACAGAAATACTACTTTCCTCCTTTTCCCCTTTATCAAATCTAGCTTTCATTTGATCATTATCAAAATGACCTGACAGACTCATTCATATCAAGTGATCACATCTCAGGTAGAGATTGCCGAGTTACCTGGTAAAGGACAGTGAGAATGCTTAAGATAGAGGGATATAGCAATTTGGGAAGTTTTTGTGACCTTCTGATCACCTGTGAAGAGCTTATTCCCTTCAGAAGAATCAGAAGGTGAATAATCTTATTGGATCCTTGTTGCAAAGGAGCAACCGGGGGTAGCTCATCTTCTACCCATGAGTTCCCATGAGTTTAGCCATCCTTGTTGTACCCTAGTTCAAGTGCTAATAGAATTTATAGGCATCAAAACAGTCAGGGTGAAAGCAAGGCCTTTAGCAGCCCTTCCAGGAATCCCATTTCAGCTCCTGCTTTCATCTGTGTGGTGGGTAGTCTGAAGAACAGTCAGCTCTGTGCTCGATGGCTGGGTACCACATGGCGAGGAGTCCAAGATCAGAGGATTGTTTCCTATTTTGAGAATACCCACCTATGAATTGCCCTCTGAAGTAGCCTGCTTAGAGGTAATCACTGAAATGTTTCACATATGTGGTTGCTCCATGACATAGTGGTTTAGCTTCCTGACTCCAGAACTAAACTCTGTAGGTCTAAATCTAAATTCTAGATTTTCCACTGATGTACCCTTGACAAGTTTCTTGACATTGTAGGTTCTAGTTTTTTAACTGGTCAAATGAGACTATCAGTAGTACCTGCCTCATAGGAGTTTTATGAGATTTAGATGGAATAATACATATAAAATGTTAATAAATGTTAGCTATTATATAATGGAATTAAGATAAAGGTTGTGAGGAAACTTGTAGTGTATCAGTGGATGCCTTTTCTGTTACTTGAAAGCCTTCTTAGCTTAGGTAGGAATGTAGACACATTATGTCCTATTCCTGATTTCTTCATGAGTAAAGGAGAGATTATAGAAGTTACATGCAGTATTTACCTGCAGGGTAACCCCAGGTAGGCATTATAGCCAAAATTCATCATTTTGATGGCAGACTTCTCTTGTCTTTCCCTTGGAGAGATGTAAGCACATACTGAAATTCTGGACCTGTCCTTTTGCAGCCCTTTCTCTTTGTTTGTAGATATGGAAAAACGTATCTTTCTTTTCTATATATCTGAGCCTACACCCTCTAGAAACTTATATATAAAGACAATTTCTATATGCTGAAGCTCAACAACCACATTAGGAATGACAGCATGGTAGAGTTGATACTTTTAATTAACTTTGTTAATCAATACCTATGACTAAAGCTATAGGTGAAGAAGTGTACAAGTAATTTACAGTATCTGATATTTGCCCATTGCATTTAAAATGTTACTCTAATTGCAAATCTTTGAAATGTATGCATCATATTAAACACAGAGCCATCTGATTCAACTAGCTTGGGGTACTCTTCATAGAAAGAAACAAATATTATCTCATGCTAAATTTAATTAAAATAAATTGAAATCTAGTGGTTTTTCCCCCCAAATGAGAAATAATCCAGTCTCTTCATAAAGATCTAAATGGTAAATTCTTTTTTATTCAATATTTTTTCAGAAGCAAGATGAAAAATGAGTAGTATATGAATGAAATGCACAAAATAGGAGTAAAATCAGCAAGGTCAAGAGAGGCTTGACTTGAAGTTGGGTTAGATCATTGAATGCAATTGGTATCAAGAGATTAAGTCAAGTTTGCTTCAATTTTGGCTTTGGGTTTCATGAGATTTCCCTGACTAGTTAGGAATGGGCTTAGCAGCAAGAAAAATTTAAAAAAACCAACAAACCCTAAGTTATGGAGACTTAAATAAACTTTTACTTTGCCTTCAAAATAGGTAGTCTGGAGTTAGTTGGCTGAAGGCATGGATTCAGGGGCTCAGTGATGGCAGACTGGCATCTCTGTGGTTCTCTTTCTCATACATTAACCCCTCATAATTGCATGATGCATGCTGTAGCTCCAAACATTTGTTCAAGGAGGAAGGGATTGCACTAACTTTATCTGCCCTATTTATCAGGAAAGGAAAACTTTCCCAGAAGCTTCCCTAGCAGACTTCCCCTTTTATCATACTGGATAAAACTGGATCACATGGCTATCACATGGCCACTGCTAGCAGAAAAGGAAGTTGAGAAAGTGGGGGAAAGTATGCCTTGACTAAGGCAATCATCTATTACCTAATGCTGGAATAAGGGAATGGGTAATTGGGTAGGTGAGGAGCAGAGGCTACCTCGTATATCATAGCACTTCCCCCTGTTTTTGTTGCATTAGCTAGGCCCAGTGAGTTTCTGTTTCTGTTTCTTGAAGTCATGAAGGTATTAGTAGAATTCTTTTTTAATGATTTAGGATTGTGCTGAATGACCTATATAAGATGGAGGTGAATATTTTTGCAGATAATCTATGAAATTTAGTCTGTTAGCCTGTTTAATGAATGATTACATTAGAGTGATGTTCCTTTTTTTCCTTACAGTTGGTAATTTTGTAGTCCTTAAAGCACATGATGTTCTTTAGACGTTGTGATAATATCAGTTGCTTGGACTCTGGGACTCCTGCCTAGACCATGAAGGGCTTTTGTGCCTCTGCCTCCCAGGGTAAAATGGAAGTGAAAGGCCTTTGAGGCAATGCTAAATCCCCTCATTTGCTACTACACATCCCAGGAATTTAGCCCAGAATAGGCAGAGCAAGGGTCCAAAGCCCAAGGTGGCTCATACTAAGGCCTCAGAAAAGCTGCAAACTCAGGGTATGTGCAACATATTCCAAACCTTGTTTCTGCTTCTTTCCATGTTAGATAGTTGTCTTATTACCCATGTAGTACTCCTGTGACTCAGGGCCCATATATCCCCCTACAAAGACCTGTTTCCCATTTAAGTTCTCTTATGTCTAAACTTTAAGTTTTCATAAATGGATCAATCACCAAAAGACTCACTAGATGTTAAGAAGAAACATCTTAATTGTTTGCTTAAATTGATTAAAAATAAACATGAAGGATTTCAGATTTAACCTTTTATCACTATTTACATCAATATTTATGCATCCCTTGAACTTTTACATTCTAATAGGTAAAATGTTGGAAGAGATAAGAAAGAGAGTAGGTCTGAATGGATGAGAGCCAAAACCTCTTGGCTCATAATGAAGGCAAAAACTAAATTTGAGGGAATACCTCTATTTTATTTTTAGAACATGGAATAGAATTTAGTCCTAGAAGGGAAATTAGAGATCATGTAGGCCAAATATCTCACTTTTTCTATTTTTAAATTGAGATTTAATTGACATGTAACATTAGTTTCAGTTGTACAACATAAAGATTTAATATTTCTATGTATTTCAAAATGATCACCACAATAGATGAATGTGGTTAACATTCATCACCACACATAGTTCACACTTTTTTTTTGTGATAGCTTTTGAGATCTAATCCTTTAGCAACTTTCAAATATACAATACAGTATTATTAATCATAGTCACCATGCTATACATACATCTCTAGGAGTTATTTGTTTGATAACTTGAAGTTGTATGTTTTGACCACCTTCACCCATTTCAGATACCTCATTTTATAGATGAGAAAATCAAGTCCCACATTGGTATACTAACACTCCCAGTACATATAACTTAGTGGCAGAAGAAAGAGACCAACATCTTTTGAATTCAGTGCTTTAAATGTGACCTGAGTTTTTTGAAAGCTCTGACTCACTGTCCATGTGACCCTGTGTTCATTTATACTTTTATACATCCTTTTATAATTACAAACAGGTAAAAATAACAGTGTGGTTGATCACTTACGCATTTCTCTGGAGGTCAGGTCACTATTATCATCCTCCCTTTGGCAATGATTCTGTGGCTTTATATTAATGATTTCATTAGACATCAGTTTTTAGTGTACTTAAGACTGGGGGCTAGTTAAGAGAAGACTATAATGAAAACATATATAAAATGAAGTCATTAGTAAGTTAGTAAGGGTTAGTAAGAAGAGATTCAGGGAATCCCCTGGGACTTTGTGGAGGCATCAGAGCAGAAGTGAGAGCTGGGAGGGATGCCATAGATTTAGTGACACCACGTCAAAGCCCTGAGTTAGGAGTCAGGAGATCTGGGTTTACCTTTGGTGAGTAATTTCACCTTTCTGAACCTTGGTAGATCTTTCTGTATCTTGAGAGGGTTAGACTAGGTGATTTCAGCTGTTTACTATGGATTTTATGACTAGAAGGAGCTTGGCTAGGAAAGGAGGCCACCTTTGAAGTGATCTCTGCCACCTGGAGCTGACGTAATATGTCTCTGTACCAGGTACACTGATCATTCACCCCCATTTGAGAAGCTGCACTATGATTTTTGAACTTGTCCTGTGGCTCTCAGCAGAATGTGTGCTCTCGGGTACTGGGGGTGAGGAGAAGTCTTTCTGGATGTGAATGAAAAGATGCTAGGGACTCCCACAGTTAGGAGGAAAAATTCTTTACTCATTCCAACCTACAATAGCTATAGCTGTTCAAAAAAAGCACAATTTGAAAATAATGATATGCTAAGTTGGGACTCAGTCATAATGAGCATAATTTTCCATTAGATAGCCATCAGAGTGATATTATGGGATGCTCTGTTGGTTTTTAGCGATGGCACAGAAAGGGCAGTGACTTTAGTCAATATAAAGAAAATGGGGCTCCAAAGTAGCTAAAGCAAAAGGAATGAGGCCAGCCCCAAAATTATATTTTTCAGGAATATCTCTCAAATGGGGAGGGCAGTCAAAAAAAGGTATGATGACAGAAATGGTTGGCAGATGAAATTTTGTGACCTGAATTTTCAAGAATAATATGTTTGCATTTTAAATATTTCATCTCATTGTCAGTACAAATTTCCAGATTTTTTTTGGTTCAGAAAATATGATTGCTGAAAAGATAGGATTATTTGTCCATGAAATTGAGCATACTATGAATGAATAGGCCTAAAAGATACGGAGATGAACCTATAATAGTTGGCTTCTTTGTTTTCTTTTGCTTCACAAGGTGGTGAACTACATCCAGGGAGGCCAAACACATTTTTTCTCAAACTTGGTTTTTCCTTGACCAGATTCTATGCTACCGTGTTTCTTCTATTACCTGGAGTAGTGCTCAGGAAAAGGCTTCTGATTTTAATTATAATTAAGTTATATATATTATATAATAATATATAATGTATAATATATAATTAAATAACCTCACAAGTTATTTGCTGGGAAGATAAAAGAAAACAGAAGAGCTCTGATAAAGAAGAAATAGTGTCATACCAGTGCCCATAAGCTGAAGTTCAGATATGAGTTCCCTATACTGGCTTGGTGACTTGGACAAGTCCCTGAGTTGCTCTGGGCCTCAAATCCTCATCTAGAAAATAACAGTTGGGATGAGTGCTCTTTAAGTCCCTTCTTCAGCCTCCTACATTTTATGTGTCTATGCATTCCAAAGTCCCTTGTTAGTGACATTTAATTAGCCCCTGGTACAGGTTAGTCACACTGATGTTGCTTCCATTATTGTTATTGATATGGCCAACACTGATTGCTTCCTTGCGGTCAGCTTCTTTCTAAAATCCATGTGCATATCTCAGTTATTTCTATAACAGTTGTATGTGACCGGTGTTATTATCTCTACTTCGTAGATGATGAAATTGAGGCTAAGGATCAGGTAGTAAGTAGTGAAGCTGATATTCAAATCCAGGCTGTCCAACCCCAAGGCTCATACCTCAACTTAGATATGCTATACAATGCAAAGTTGACACCTTTATGAATTTTGAGGAACACCTTCTAGTGACAGAAGTTTAAGATACAGAATATAACTACAATGTAACTACACTAAACTGATTTCAACCTGGTATTTTTTGTTGTTGTTGTTCACTTAGATTGTTTCTGGTTAAGAGAGCAGGTGATTTATTATACTTGTTAGTTTTTAGAGATCTATGTGGGTGAGACCATTTTTATCAGATTTGATAGTTTGTAAAAGCCCAGAATGTCTCAGTTTGGGTGTCAGAGCTCATTCTCCCAGGAAATTGCCACCTCTCCCACCGCAGTGTGAGAAGCCCACAGGAAGTTTCTAGTGCTTAGTCAGAGACATTCACATAGCTTTGGTGAGAATTTAGAAGATAAAAACCGTGTAAAGCAACCATTCTCATCCCTATACATAGTCTAGTTATGAAAGCGTAGATGAGGTCTGAGTTGGCATAAAGGTTTATGTCAGTTCTCTGGGTTAAGATAGAGGTTACCGTTTTTACTTTTGAGGAATTGGGTGAATTATTCTTTTTTCCCCAGCTTTATTGGAGTATAATTGATAGATAGAAATAGTATATTTTAAGGTATATGACTTAATGTTTTGATATACATATACATTGTGAAGTGATCACAAGCTAGTTAACATATCCATCACCTTACATAGTTACCATTTTTTTGTTGATTCTTTCTATGCTAAGATCTACCTACCCTCTTGAAAAATTGCAAGTATACAGTACGGTATTGTTAACTGTCATCACCATGCTATTAATTAGCTCTTCTGAACCTGTCCATCTTGTACAACTATAATGTTGTACCACTTGACTGACATCTCCCCATTTCCTCACCTTCCCTACCCCTGGTACACACCATTCTACTCTTTGCTTCTATAAGTTTGACACTTTGAGACTCTACATATAAGTGAGATAATTGTCTTTCTGTGTCTGGCTTATTTCACTTTGTATAACATCCTCCAGGTTTATCCATGTTGTTGCAAAAGGTGGGATTTTCTTATTTTTTTAAGGCTGAATAATATTCATATATATACAAACACCACTCTTCTATCCATCTGTCCGTGGACACTTAGATTGTTTCTATATCTTGGCTACTGTGAACAATGCTACAGTGAACATTCATATATCTTTTAGATATGATTTAGATATCTTTTCAAGATATTATTTCATTTCCTTCAGATATATTATATATCCCGAAGTGGGATTATATTTTAATGTTTTATTTATTTTTGAGAGAGAGAGAGAGAGAGAGAGAGAGAGAGAGAGACCGAGTGTAAGCATTGTGGGGGCAGCTGCAGAGAAAGGGGGAGACACAGAATCTGAAACAGGCTCTAGGCTCCAAGCTGTCAGCACAGTGCCTGATGTGGGGCTTGAACCCATGAACTGCACATAAGATCATGACCTGAGCCAGAGTCAGACACTTAACCAACTGAACTACCCAGGTGCCCCTGCGTTTGTATTTTTGAAGAACCTTCATACAGTTTTCATAATGGCTGTACTAATTTATATTTCCACTATGTACAAGGGTTCCTTTTTTTCACATTCTCACCAACACTTGTAATTTTTTGTCTTTTTGATAATAGCCATTCTAGTAGGTGTGAGGTGATACCTCACTGTAGTTTTGGTTTGTATTTCCCTGATTATTGGTGATGGTGAACACCTTTTCATGTACCTATTGACCATTTGTATGGGGTTTTTTTTTTTTTTTTTTGAGAAATGTATATTCAGGTCCTTCATCCCTTTTTAGTTGTGTTATTTTAATTAATTAATTTATTTTGCTATTGAGGTGTATAAATTTCTTAGATATTTTGGATTTTAACCCTTTATCAGATAATCAGATATATGGTTTACAGATATTTTTTTCCATTTTGTAGGTTGACTTTTCACTCTGTTGATTGCTTCCTTTGCTGTACAGAAGCTTTCTAGTTTAATGCAACTCACTTGTCTATTTTTTGCTTTTGTTCTCTGTGCTTTTTGTGTTATATATAAAATATCATTACCCAGAGCAATGTCAAGAAGTTTTCCTCTATGTTTTCTTCTAAGAATTTTACAGATCCAAATCTTACATTTAAGCCTTTAATCCATTTTGAGTTGATTTTTTTTTATATGATATAAAATAAGGGTCCAATTTCATTCTTTGGCAAATAGATACCCAATTTTCTCAGCACTGTTTATTGAAGAGACTTTCCTTTCCCTGTTGTGTGTTCTTGGCAGTCTTGCAGAAGATCAGTTGAATGTAAATACATGGGTTTATTTCTGGACTCTGTATTCTATTCCATTTGTCTATGTCTGTTTTTATACTATTACCATACTGTTTTGATCACCTTAGCTTGGTAATATATTTTGAAATCAGGAAGTGTGATGCCTCCAGCTTTGTTCTTCTTGCTAAAGATTGCATAGCTCTTTGGAGTCTTTTTGAGGTTCCATATGGAGTTTTGGATTGTTTTTTCTCTTTTTATAAAGATTGCCATTGTGATTTTGATGGAGATTACATTGAATCTGTAGATCACATTGGGTATTAAGGACAGTTTAACAATATTAATTCTTCTAATCTGTGAACATGGGATGTCTTTCCATTTATCTGTTTCTTTAATTTTCTTCCTCAATGTATTCTAATGTTCAGTATGCAAGTCTTTCACTTTGGTTAAGTTTATTCCTAAGTATTTTATTATTTTTGTTCTGATTGTAAGTGGGATTGTTTTCATAATTTCCTTCTCAGAAGTTCATGATCAGTGTGTAGAAATACCACTGTTTTTGTATGTTGACTTTCTAACCTGAAGGTTTACAGAATTCACTTATAAGTTCTAATAGTTTTTGTTGTTGTTTAGTTAGGGTTTTCTACACATGATCATGTCATCTGCAAACAAAGATAACTTCTTTCTTTCCAATTTGGATAATTTCATTTCATTTCCATGTCTACTGCTTTGGCTAGGACTTCCAGTTCGATGTTGAATAGAAGTGGTAGGAGTGAGCGTTCTTGCATTGTAATGGGTATTAGAGAAAAAGCTTTCAGTTTTCCCCATTGATTATGATGTTAACTGTGGGCTTTTCATATATGCTCTTTATTGTGTTGTGGTAACGCCCTTCTGTCCCTAGTTTCTTGAGAGTTTTTATCATGATTGGATGTTGAATCTTGTAAAACTCTTTCCCTATATCTATTAAGATGATCATGTGGTTTTTTTTTTTTTTTTTTAATTTTTTTTTTTTTAATGTTTTTTTTTTTATTTATTTTTGGGACAGAGAGAGACAGAGCATGAACGGGGGAGGGGCAGAGAGAGAGGGAGACACAGAATCGGAAACAGGCTCCAGGCTCCGAGCCATCAGCCCAGAGCCTGACGCGGGGCTCGAACTCACGGACCGCGAGATCGTGACCTGGCTGAAGTCGGACGCTTAACCGACTGCGCCACCCAGGTGCCCCGATCATGTGGTTTTTAATCTTCCATTCTATTAATATTGTGTATCATATTGATTAATTTGCATATGTTGAACCATCCTTGCATCTCAGGGATAAATCCCACTTGGTCATGGTGTGTGATCCTTTTAATGTGCTATTGAACTTGGTTTGCTAGTGTTTTAATGAGGATTTCTGCATCTATGTTCAGGAATATTGACCCATAGTTTTTTTTCTTGTGGTATCTTTCTCTGGTTTTAGTATCAGGGTGATCCTGGCCTAATAAAATGAGTTTGGAAGTGTTCCATCTTCTTCTATTTTTTTGGAAGAGTTTGAAGAGTATTGCTATTAATTATTTTTTGAATGTTTGATGTAATTCACCTATGAAGTCATCTGATTTGGGGCTTTTGTTTGTTGGGAGGGTTTTGTTTACTAATTTAATCTTCTTATTTGTTACTGGTCTATTCAGGATTCCAATTTTTTCCTGATTTCTGGTTTGGTAAGTTGTATGCTTGTAGGAATTTATCCACTCATCTAGATTATCCAAGTTGTTGGAGTATAATTGTTCATAACAGTACTTTATGGTCCTTTTAATTTCTGAGGCATCTATTGTAATGTCTCCTCTTTTATTTCTGTTCTTACTTCTCTGAGTCTTCTCTTTTTCTTAGTCTAGCTAAGGGTTTGTGAAATTTGTTTATTTTTCAAAAACCAACTCTTCTGTTGTTTTTTTTTCTATTTTTCTATTCTCTATTTGATTTTTTTCTTGTTCTAATTTTTATTATTTCCTTCCTTCTACTAACTTTGGCTCGGGGCTCTTTCCGGGTCTGCATTTGGGTCTGTAGATCGCAGGCCTTTAACCAGATATGGAGGACTGCTCCTGGATGATGGCAGAGTGGGGTGGAGCCAGATTCACTGATGATTGGGGCTACTTCTGGTCTTTGATTGGGACTAGTCAGCAAGCCTGACATTGAGGCATGTGCCTGCCTTCTCAAAACAGCCCTTCTCAGTCTTGGCTCCACTAGGGTTTCACAATCTCCTACCTACATTCCAAAGCTTCCGCAAAGACACTTCTGTCTGTAAATAGCTGCCAAGTCATTATTTCTCTGGGGCACAGGAACTGGGAACCTCCTCTTCTGTCATTTTGCTGATGTCCTGAACTATTCTTTTCTGAGGATTCTTCTATTAAGTGAATTTTGAGAACGGAAGTTTTGCTTTTCTTTCCTCACTTGAAAATTCTTTCCCATCCACTGTCCTCATTTTCTGCTTTGGTCAACATCTCAGTGTGGGGTATTTATTTTATCTTTAGGATTTCCTCACTGCATCAGACAGGCCGTTTTTATTAAGCAAAGCTCCTATGCACTCTTGCCAAATAAAATTGGACCTCAGATATTCCTCCCTCACAATACAAAGATTTTAGAAAACTTGAGCACCAATCGTCAATCATGCCCTCCTGGTTTATGTTATATCGTCTAGTATTTAAGTGCTAAAGCTTGATTTTCACCATCCTTCCCCCATTATTACTATTTTTTATAGCTTATGTTAAATTTTGTCGTATATTTACCGTTTTCTTTGCTCATCATTTCTTTTTATCTTTCAGATTTTCTTTCTGGATCATTTTCCCCTTTCTTGAAACACACCCTTTAATCAGAAACTGGTAGAGAACGATGCTCAGTATTATGCTTGCTTGAAAGTGTCTATTTCATCCTCCTTCTGTCATGTGAGGAAACCCTGCGAAGTGGGCGGTCTGCAACCTAGAAGAGGACCCTTACCAGCTCTCAATCATGCTGGCACCCTGTTCTTGGACTTCCAGTCTCCAGAAGTATGAGAAATTTATTTCTCTTCTGTTGTTTATATAAGTTACCCCACCTATGGTAGTTTGTTATATTAGCCTGAATGGGCTAAGTCAACACTTGATCCATTTGTCAAAAAAATGAATGATGAAAATTCAGGATGGATGAAGAGGGACTTTCATATTTTATCATTTGTTCCTTCTAAGAACTCTCATTCTGGCACAGGGGGAGACAAATATTGATCTGATTTGCAATGAAACCTCTTGCTTGATGATGGCACTACTTTGGTGTTTCAGTGCCTTTCCACTGCAACCTGCCCTTAGGCTAACATACAGCTCCCTCCTTGTCGACTAACCAGAGGCAGAGGTAAGCAAGAAAAGTGTGTGATATCAGCAGCACTGACTTCCATGCCAAAGTCCTCATTAACCTTTAAACCTCTGGTGACCTCTAGGTGGTGTCCCAATGGAACAATTGAGTCATTCACTGAATCACACTGATAATGGTCACAACATCTACTTGATAGCTCATCAGTGCTCAAACATTACAGAATTTCCTCTTTATTTCTTTATGGTTATACATGTCAACAGAAGTTCAAGGCAAGGGGTAGCCCAGGGAAATTTCCTGGGAGTTCTAGTCTCTTCTCCTCCTGTATGTGGTCAGCCCTCCTCTCAACATCATGGCATAATAGTTGTATTAGCAGATCTCTTCTATGGTACAAGTTCAAACCAGTAAAATCGAGCTGTGAGCTGAAGCTTGCGGTCTAAAAGATGTTTATGTTTATCAAACACCTTTATGGTTGGTAGGCTTATTGACATAGTCTCATGAAAGCCTCATTTCAGTGGCTTGTCTAATCACTAGTGTCATTATCCAGGTAGGAAGTGGCGCAGTTAGAGTTCCTATTCAGATCCTCCAACTTCAGTACTAACCATTTTTCCACTTCAACACAGGCCTGGGGGCTTTTTTTCCCTGATTTTTGGTGATGTTACAGCTACTGGGGGAGACAGTCATAGATCTTGACTTCATAGATAGCATAGGGTAGACACAGCCATTGACACGGGTCACCTTCCTTTCCCTTTCATGTCACTATGAATGTCACATTTCAAATGCTGCTGCTCTGATTTCTTCATCTGACCTTCAGTTTTCTGATGGATAGTTTGCTATTCTGTATTAATTTTAGTGGGTTCAAGTCCATCAGGTTGACAAGTCCATTTTGACCCTAAGAAAGGATTCTGGAAACCTGGGGATTTTACAGGCAGCTGGTACAGACCTATTGTGTGATTCTAGAGAAGTTTCTTAATTCAAATATTTGGAGTCACTTTTCTTATTTACATGAAAAAGGTAGCCTAGATCAATGATTTTTTAATGCCCCATTTTTAATCACAAGAATCCTTTTTCTGGGCACCAAATGAAATCTGACATGAGCCTTAGTATATCCCACAAACAGAATTAGTTTACTCTGGTTGAAGCAGGGATGGAGCCCAGCGCATTGCCTTGTTAACTTTCCTGTTTCAGCTATTGTGGCTCTTGAGACACTGATCCAAGTAGATGATTGCTAAATTACTATTATTAGTTGCTACAGGGCTTTTTAAACTGTTTACCAAATGCCTAATGCTGGGGGATTCTGAACTATTTCACATTTGCTGGACTTACACTGTAGCTGGATGCCTGGGTTTGAATCCCTATCCTATTTCCTTATTATCCAAGCTGTCTTTGGCAAATCAATTAATCTTTATGCCTCTGTTTCTGTGTCTTTAAAATAAGGATAATAATAGTAACTACCTTAGGGGCACCTGAACGTCTAACTTCAGCTCAGGTCATGGTCTCGCCGTTCCCAAGTTTGAGCCCTGTGTCGGGCTCTGTACTGATAGCTCAAAGCCTGAAGCCTGTTTCAGATTCTGTGTCTCCCTCTCTGTCTACCCCTCCCTGCACTCGGTCTCTCTCTGTCTCTTAAAAATAAATAAACATTAAAAAATTTTAAAAAATAATAGTACCCGCCTTGTAGGTTTATTGTGAAGACTAAAATAGTTCATGTATGGGAAGCATTTAGAATAGTGGCTGGTACTATAGAAATAGTAGCTATTACTCCTATCATCTTGATGATCTAGCAGGACTATGTAGGGAGTGGAAGCTTAATAGTGACCAGCTGGCTTCTGGAGAATACAGACCTGGAAGACCTTTTAGATGTCATGAGTTCCAGTGTCTCCTAAATTGATGTTTATAGAGGCTTTCCTGGGTCATTTGTTAAAATGCAGATCCTTGGACCTTACTGCTAGACTTACTCAGCCAGCATCTCCAAGGAAGCAATATGGAAATCTGGACTTATAACAAGTGTTCGATAAGATATTTATGAATAGGCACACTTGCCTATTACATGTATTGCAAAATACATGGTGTCCAATTGTTGTATTTCACAGATGGGAAAGCTGAGTGCATGGAAGGAGAGATGGCTCACTCAAGGCCAGAGTTAGTGGTGAAAATGGTACTAGAACCCAGTTCGTGGTCCCCAGCTCAGTGCTACTGTCACTCATCTCTTTGCTCTGTGATGGCTCTGCCATTTCTGTCCAGGTGTCTGAGATTCGCTCTACAGAAGGAACATTTCTCAGGACAACTTTACCAAAGCAGCATTTGGCTGTGAGCACAGTTTTACCTGCCGAAAGGGTATGTGAGTTTGCTTCTTTAGGCAGATTTGAGTGCCCATGTTTATTCTTGACTTTGTGCTTCCAGGATAATGATCTCTGGGACCCCACGTGTCTTGAATGATCTCAAAGTCTGGGAATAGTCCTCGCTGTCCAGTTTGTGGAGGAACGAGCAATACATTTCAAAGTGCAAGTCAGTGCCAAGTGGGTCCCGGAGTGGGCAGATAGATAACATGAAAATGCCGAAGTGCTGACACACTTAACCAGTGTGCACCATGTGAACCACTTTGGAGCCTGAGGACAGAAACCAAAAATATGCTTCTGTTCAGAGGCAGCCAGTTATTACTAGTGCCGTTATTGTTATTATCATCATCACTGCCACCATTCTTTTTCTCATAAACTTACAGGTGGGTGGTTGGGTGCTGTCTCTGGGAGCAGTCCTGCGGGGAGTAAAAGCTACGATGAATGTAGACAAGTAAGTGTGGGAGCATGCTAGCCCGGTAACTCTGCATCTCCAGCTCAGACCACACTCTCAGCAACCCTGCCCACCAGCTTTGTTATCACTGTGAAGTCAATTTTCCACACCCAGGACTTGTTCTAACAGTAAAGAACATAGAGAAATGCATAAAGTAAACTGATCCTGCAGGGGAATTCTTACCCTCTCCAGGGTAAGGGAGGAGAACAAAGGCTGGGGAAACCTGGACAAGGAAAGAGCAGCCCTTTATTCCTGGAGAGTAGGTGGAGACCTTGAAATTGAAGAGATGTAGAGATCGGAAGATAAGATGTAATTGGAGTCCAGGTCCTCAGGGGAAGTGCCAATTTAAACTCTGTGGGTGGGATTGGACCTTACTTTCAGGTAGAAGAGGAAATTCAATTGAGTGCCTTAAAAAAAAAAGAACAAAACTATTTATGTGTCCACTCTTACTCAGCCTTGTGTTGCTGCTGCAGATAACAAATCTCACTCTTCTCTGTAACATAGAAAATGCTGGAGCCTGATGGAAATTCGTGATTTTTTTTTTTTTTTGAAGGCCAAATTCTTGTCTCTAATCTGAATTTTATAGATACAGCCTGAGTTTGAGCTAAGGAGTGTAGGGGAGATTCCCAAGGTGTAAAATAGGGGAGATTTCATTTGTCCTCCTAGCTAGTCCCGTTCTCCAGCCAAAAACTCATTTTAAGCTTCTTAACAGTTTACTTTATTTCTTCAATTGAGTAAATATTTGGCATGGCCTAAGTTAGAGAAGAGAAATGAAACATAGGACGTACAATTGCATGGTTTTTCCTAAACAGTCCTGGACTAAGCAACATTTCCCCACATCTACAGTGCAATTAATACTAATGTTCATGTTGATGACCATAAGGCACTAAAAGTTTCCAGAATATTTTCTTGTTCCTTCAGCAGTTTCAGATTATGCTCATTCAAGCTTTATTGTGGATTAATAAATATTTAGAAATAAGTTGAAAATCAGAGATTCCACGGTAGTCACCTCATTTTTCAGAAAAAGAAATGGAAAGGTAGAATAATTGACTTGCCTAAAGTCACTCAGACTGGTGAGGAGCAGAACTAAGATTACAATTTAGGTCTTTTGATTCATTTATGTCTTCTAATCTTTTAAAATTCATTCAGTTCATAGTATGGTGTTTCCTCTCTGGCAGGTTAAATTTGTGTTCTAGAATGTGCTCAGTACTAAACTGTTTAATATGCTTGTGTGTGAGAAGAGAGAGACAGCAAAAATTATAAGATATGGGACTTGTCCAAGTGCTTATAACCCAGTCGAGGATATGAGACCTATACAGGTCTACCTGCAGTAACGACTTGTAAAATTCCATGGTGTTTCCCAAACTTTTATGTGCATGAGTATCACTGGGAATTTTGTTAAAATGCAGATTCTGATTCAGTAGGTCTGGTATAAGACCTGAAAGTCTGTATTTCTTAAATTTTTATTTTTTTAGTGTTTTTATTTATTTTTGAGACAGAGAGAGACAGAGCGTGAGCAGGGGAGGGGCAGAGAGAGGGGGAGACACAGAATCCAAAGCAGGCTCCAGGCTCTGGGCTGTCAGCACAGAGCCGGATGCAGGGCTCGAACTCACAGTCGGCGAGATTGTGACCTGAGCCGAAGTCGGACACTTAACCGCCTGAGCCACCCAGGCGCCCCTGAAAGTCTGTATTTCTAACAAAGTTTCAGGTGAAGCATTTGCTGTCAGAAGAGACATACTTTGAATAATGAAGCAAGGCAGCAGATAATTAAGGGGCAAATTATGTAGTGTAATTATAAGATATGAAGGAATTGAGAGTAATGAAGGGTAATCAGGGAAAGTTTCATGGAACACATGGAATTTGAACTCATCTTGAATAATGGTCTGACTGAGTTGGTGAAGGTGTTGGGTGAAGGGATAAGGTGAGTAAAGCATAAAGGTACCAGGCAGGAAGGCGCAAACTGTGCCTGGAAGATGGGAGCAAACTTGCCCATTGGGATCAAATGGTGTAAGATGCTATGGCAGGCAGCCTCTGGGATGCCCCCATCTGACTCTTCCTGGGATTTGTGCCCTTGTGTATGCCCTGGGGCTAGTGACTCCTTTCTGAGGAACAGAACTTAGCAAAAGCAATAGGATGCCATTTCCAAGATTAGGTGATTAAGGAGACTGACTTTTGTCCTGCTCCCTCTGATGCATCATCACTTTGTCTAAAGGAGTGATGGACTGTCCAATAGAGAGGCCTGTGTAGCAAGGAGCTGGTGGGGTGTTTCCAGTCAACAGCCACCGAGGATCCAAGGCACGACAAGAGCCATGTGAGTGAGGGAAGTCACTCCTGAGTCAGACCTTGAGATGACTGCAGCCTTGGCAGACAATTAGAGGCTGAGCCAGAGGACCCAGCTAAGCCATTCCCAGATTCCTGATCCACAGAAACTATACAATAATTAACGTTTGTTGTTTTAAGTTGCTACATTTGGGAGTAGTTTGTTACAGAGCCATATAACTAATACAGTTGGAAATAATTTGGAAGGAGAATGAGGTCATGTGACATGTGATTTTGGAGCAGGGAAGGGCTTGAAAGACTGGCATAATTTGGACATGATCTTAAAGCTGTGGTTAAGTTCTAAGTCCTCTCTCTCTCTCTCTCTCTCTCTCTCTCTCTCTCTCTCTCACACACACACACACACACACACACACACACAGCTTTATGGAGATATAATTCATATATCAAATAATTCACACACTCATTTTTTTTTTTTAGTATATTCGCAGAGTTGTGAAACTCACTATAATCCATTTTTGGATATTGTCATCATCCCTCAAACAAACCCAGTACCTATCAGCCATCATACCCCATTTACCCCCAAAGCTCCCAGCCCAAAGTAACCATTAACCTATTTTCTGCCTCTATGGATTTTTCTATTCTGGAAATTTCAGATGAATAGAATAATATATGACCTTTTTTCTGCATGTGGCTTCTTGTACTTAGCATAATATTTCTAAGGTTTATCTGTGTTGTAGCTTATATCCGTATATTGTGACTTTTTAGGCCAAACAATATCACATCCTATGTATTTATCCCATTTTGCGTATTCCTTGATCAGTTCATGGATGTTTGGGTTATTTCTTTCTTTCTTTCTTTCTTTTTTTTTAATTTACATCCAAATTAGTTAGCATATAGTGCAACAATGATTTCAGGAGTGGATTCCTTAGTGCCCCTTACCCATTTAGCCCATCCCCCACTCCTACAACCCCTCCAGTAACCCTCAGTTTTTTCTCCATATTTATGAGACTCTTCTGTTTTGTCCTCCTCCCTGTTTTTATATTCTTTTTGTTTCCCTTCCCTTATGTTCATCTGTTTTGTCTCTTAAAGTCCTCATGAGTGAAGTCATATGATGTTCGTCTTTCTCTGACTAATTTCACTTAGCATAATACCCTCCAGTTCCATCCACGTAGTTGCAAATGGCAAGATTTCACTCTTTTTGATTGCCGAGTAATCCTCCATTGTATATATATACCACATCTTCTTTATCCATTCATCCATCGATGGACATTTGGGCTCTTGCCATACTTTGGCTGTCGTTGATAGTGCTGCTATAAACATGGAGGTGCATGTGTCCCTTCAAAACAGCACACCTGTATCCCTTGGATAAATGCTTAGTAGTGCAATTGCTGGGTCTTAGGGTAGTTCTATTTTTAGTTTTTTGAGGAACCTCTATACTGTTTTCCAGAGTGGCTGCACCAGCTTGCATTCCCATGTTTGGGTTATTTCTACCTTTTGGCTGTTAGAATTAATGTTGTTATGAACTTTCTTCTGTGAGATTTTGTGTGGCTTGTGTTTTCATCTCTCTAGGGTATATGATGATTAGTAGAATTCCTGGGTCATATCATAACTCTATGTATAACATTTTGAGAGACTGTCAACTGTTTTCCAAAGCAACTGCACCATTTTACATTTTTACTAGTAAGTATGAGGGTCCAATTTTTCCTCTTGTTGTCTGTCTTTTTAATTATACCTTATCGTTGTGGGTGTGAGGTGGTATGTCTTTGTGATTTTGATATCTCTGACTAACAATGTCTGGCATCTTTTCAAGTGCATGTTTTCCATTTGTATGTCCTCCTTGGAAAAATATCTATTTAAATCCTTTGTCCATTTGTAAATTGGACTATTTGTCTTTTTATTAGTAGTAGGTTTTTTATATACTCTAGATACAAGTCTTTTGTCAGATCTGAGTTGCAAAAATATGCTCCCATTCTGTGGACTGTCTTTTGAAGATGTCCTTCAGAGTACAACTTGGTTTTAATTTAGATGAAGTCTGATTTATCTATTTTTACTTCAGTCACTTATGCTTTGGAGTTGTATCTAAGAAAACTTTGTCTTGCCCATGGTCACTAAGATTTAATCCTATGTTTTCTTCTAGGACCTCTGTAGTTTTAGTTCTTATGTTTAGGTTTACTATCCATTTAGAGCTAATTTTTGTGTCTTTCTGTCCCTCCCCCACTTACACTCTGTCTCTCTCTCAAAAATAAATAATAAAACCATTAACAACAACAAAAAATTTTTTTAAATCTTTAGGAGAATTCACTAGTGAAACCAGCTGTGTCTGGGATTTTCTTTGTGGGAAGTTTTAGAATTATTAATGCTATTTCTTTACTTTCTAGAGCTCTATCGAGAATTTCTGTTTTTTATTTTGGGTTGGTTTTCATAGTTTGTGTCTTTTTTCAAAAATATTTTTAATGTCTATTTATTTTTGAGAGAGAGAGAGCAGAAGCAGAGGATGGGCAGAGAGAGAGGGAGACACAGAACCCGAAGCAGCTCCAGGCTCTAAGCTGTCAGCATAGAGCCTGATTTGGGGCTGGAACCCACAGACTGTGAGATCATGACTTGAGCCAAAGTCAGGCGCTTAACAGTCTGAGCTACCCAAGCGCCCCAGTGTAGTTTGTGTCTTTCCAAGAGTTTCTCCATTTAATCTAAGCTATCTAATTTGTTGGCATGGGTTTACAATATTCTTTTATAATCCCTTTGAATTTTGTGAGGTCAGTATTGATGTCTCCTTTCTCATTTCTGATTTTAGTAATTTGAATCCTCTCTCATTTTTTCTTGGTTAATATAGCTAAAAGTTTGTCAATATTGTTTATCTTCTCAAACGACCAACTTTGGTTTTATTAATTTTTCCTTTTTTTATTCCCTATTTCAATAGTTTCCAGTCTAACACTTATCATTTCATTTCCTTTTGCATGCTTTGGCTTAACTTAATTTCCTTTTTCAGTATCTTAAGGTGAAGGTTAAGTTACTACTTTGAGATTTTTTTTTCAAATATAGGCATTTTCAACTATTTTCCTCTAAGCATTGCTTCATTTGCATATCGTAAGTTTAATGTATTGTGCTTTTATTTTCATTCATCTCAAGGATTTTTAAATTTCTCTCGTTATTTCTTCTTTGACCCACTGGCTGTTTAGGAAGGCGTTATTTAATTTGTACATATTTGCAAATCTTCTAAATATCTTTCTGTTATTGATTTCTAATTTCATTCCATTATGGTTAGCAGACACACTTGTATGATTTCAATCTTTTTAAATTTATTGAGGCTTGTTTTCTCATCTAGCATATGTGGTGGATCTTGGAGAAATTTTCATGTGTGCTTGGGAAGAATGTGTATCTACAGCTGTTGGTTAGAGCATTTTATAGATGTGTGTTAAATCTACTTTTGTAGTGTTGTTCAATTCTCTGTTTTCTTTTTGATCTTCTCTCTAGTTGTTCTATTCTTTTAGAAAGAAATAACAATTACTGTTGTTGAATCATTTGTTCCCCCCTTCAATTCTGTCACTTTTTGCTTTATGTATTTTGGGGGTTTAGTTGTTAAATGTGTATGTTTATAATTGTTATATTTCTGGTGGGTTGGCCATTTTATCATTATGAAATATCTATCTCTGTGTCTAGTAACTTTTGCGTTGCTGTTTTGCCTGATATTAGTATATCTACTCAAGCTTTCTTGTGGTTGTTGTTTGCATCACATTTTTTCCTATCCTTTTACTTTCAATTTTTTATATATTTGAATATGCAGAGCAAATAGGTGGATCTTGTATTTTATCCAGTCTGACAATCTCTGACTTCCATTGAATTGTTTAACTCATTTACATTTTATACTATTATTGGTATAGTTGGATTTATATTTGCTATTTTACTTTTTGTTTTTTATATATTTCCTCTATTTTATGTTTCTCCTTTGCTGCTTTCTTTTACATTAAATTAATAGTTTCTAGTGTAAAATTTTAATTCCTTTAATGAATTTTTTTCACTATTTTTAAGTTATTTTCTGATAAAATAGAGAAGTTCCTTGTGTGTGGGAAAATAGAATTATTGGGTGAGATTGCCAGTATATGTATATTTAAGTTTATTTATTTTGATATCTACCTATCTATCTGTCTATATATAGAGAGAGCGAGTAGGGATGGGCAGAGAGAGAAGGAGAGAAGGAATTCCCAGCAGGCTCCATGCGATTAGCATAGAGCCTGACGTGGGGCTCGATCTCACAAACCATGAGATCATGACCTAAGGCGAAATCAAGAGTTGGATGCTTAACTGACTTAGCCACTCAGGCACCCCAGTTTACCAATATTTATTAAACATCAAGTGCAGGAAACCATATGTGTATATGTGGAGGGAGACAGAGAGACAGAGAGGAGGCAGATGTATTTTTCATATTTTTGAATCTTGTAGAAATATTGAGGGGAGAATTGTGCAAGGTTGAGGGAAGAGGTGTTGGAAGACCATGAAGATACTTCTAGCAATAATTTCTAATTTTATATCATAGCAAGTAGAAAGTCTTCTAGTAAGCTGCCATCTATCCAAGAGGGTAGCTTACAGATACCAGGTAATAATCGGGTTGGTAATTAAACAAAAAAAATTTTTGTGTGCCTTGAACTTTCAAACTTTCCTTTTCACCTTGAGTAAGATTGATTTTGTCACAAGGTCACTCTCATTTGAATACAGAAGTGTTTCCATAATTGGATCTGATATTGATCTACCAGTAGCTGCTTAATTTAAACAAGGTGTTTTCCCCATATGGAGACCATCTTATCATGATTACTTCCCACATTTTTCCTCAGGGAAAGATTCTATATTTATGTTAATTGTTTCAAAGTGGTCACAAGGTAATTGCTGTTTATAGTTATTTGCCCTTCACTTTAAGTTTTTCAAAAACAAATCTTGGCACAGTCTCACAAATAAAACCCTGTTTATCAGATTTCTGCAGCTGCTAAGCTTTGGATCTGTGAATTCTACCATCAGACACATTCAGAGGGACTATTGAGGGTGGTTAAGAAGTTTTATGCTTGAAAGGAAGCTTATTGCTTAAAGTACCTCATAGTTGATGGTGTATCATTCATATGAATTTTAAAATTTGGCTTCTATAGCTATTTCCTCTTCTATATACTCTGTTCTGCCCTCCCTACCCCAAGCCAACTATTTTAAATTCAGATTTTATCTTTGATGAAATTCTCTATTAAGTTTAAGACTATTTTGTTTTTATAGAAGCAAGTAACTTAAAGAAAATTAAGCTATTTTGATTTTGAAACCCCAGACTTCAATAATGGCAGTGAAAAGCCTTTGAAAGTATTACTCGTTGCTGCTTAAATCATCTCTGGGAAGTGAGTCAATGTTTATTATTTTCTGTTGGATGTCATTAGGTAGGGACAATCATAAAGAGTCAAAGTAGGGGCGCCTGGGTGGCGCAGTCGGTTAAGCGTCCGACTTCAGCCAGGTCACGATCTCGCGGTCCGTGAGTTCGAGCCCCGCGTCAGGCTCTGGGCTGATGGCTGGGAGCCTGGAGCCTGTTTCCGATTCTGTGTCTCCCTCTCTCTCTGCCCCTCCCCCGTTCATGCTCTGTCTCTCTCTGTCCCAAAAATAAATAAAAAACGTTGAAAAAAAAAAAAGAAAAAATAGAAACTATTCACCGGTCATTCTGGATGACAGGAGATTCAGACATTGGTTTAAAAGTTTCCAGTGTATTCTTACTGGACTCTATAATTAAAGGGATCTCTGGGCTTTTCTGTGATGATTGGTTAGTTGACTTAAAAAATGAATTTCAGGGGTGCCTGGGTGGCGCAGTCGGTTAAGCGTCCGACTTCAGCCAGGTCACGATCTCACGGTCCGTGAGTTTGAGCCCCGCGTCAGGCTCTGGGCTGATGGCTGGGAGCCTGGAGCCTGTTTCCGATTCTGTGTCTCCCTCTCTCTCTGCCCCTCCCCCGTTCATGCTCTGTCTCTCTCTGTCCCAAAAATAAATAAAAAAAAAAAAAAAAAAAAAAAAAAGAGTCAAAGTAAGGTTAAGTCACTTATATAAGACCCTAGTGAAGAAGCCAGAGTTAAAATCCAGGTCTTTGTATACTGAGACTTACTCTTTCTTAAGATCATTTTTTCTAAAACAGCATTCTATTCATCAATATAATATCAGCATTTGACCTGATATTTGCTTCCATGACCCTCTTGACTGAAACAAGAGATAAAAAGGTTGACATTACTTGTAAGGTGGATTGATAATTGATCACATGAATAGGAGGTGGAGTGGTAGATGTAATTATTCCCTCTAGGATGAGGTTAGAACCCCACATTATGCTTCTGGCTTTTTACTCCTGGGGAGTGCTCACATCCTTTCGCATCTTTTATGCATGATTCTCCATATGTGAGATGGAGCTCATTATAAGTACATGGCTGTGAGGGGACATTGTTAGGAATGCTTTATTATCACATCATCTAGACATAGAGTTGAAGGATAGGGAAGGGAAGGAAGTCACAATATATACTCATCAACCTCACCATGGACCTGACCTGTCCAGTCTTTGCTGTGCCCTCACAAATGACCACACAAATTCTGTTTTATATCCTTATCCTTTAAAAAAATTCCTTGGGGGCGCCTGGGTGGCGCAGTCGGTTAAGCGTCCGACTTCAGCCAGGTCACGATCTCGCGGTCCGTGAGTTCGAGCCCCGCGTCAGGCTCTGGGCTGATGGCTCGGAGACTGGAGCCTGTTTCCGATTCTGTGTCTCCCTCTCTCTCTGCCCCTCCCCCGTTCATGCTCTGTCTCTCTCTGTCCCAAAAATAAATTAAAAACGTTGAAAAAAAAAAAAAAATTTAAAAAAAAAAAATAAAAAAAAATAAAAAAATAAAAAAATTCCTTGGTTCTAAGATGCTATAAATTTTAAGATGTGCCATCAATTTAATAGTATCATCAGGGAAAAGTTTCTATATCAAATGCATGTGCCTATGGAAAGAGGCATCCCAGTTTCAGGAACATTAATATGGGAAGAATACATCTTCAAATCAAGGAAATGAAGTACTTGTTCAAAACTTCACCATTTACTTTTTTTTTTTTTTTAATTTATTTTTGAAAGAGTATGAGCAGGAAGAGGGGCAGAGAGAGAGGGAGATACAGAATCTAAAGCAGACTGTCGGCTAGAGCCCGATGCGGGGACTCAAACTTGTGAACCATGAGTTCGTGACCTGAGCTGAAGTCGGACGCTCAACTGACTGAGCCACCTAGGTGCCCCACCATTTACTCTTTTGAATGGAATCTGCTTCCTCAAGCCCACTAAGAAAAGAATATAAAGAGTTCTGTTTCCTTAGTCCCTAGTAACTAGCAGGTCCATTGGTTGTGCTGGTGGTCCCCAACTCAAGATGTGGTATTTTCTGGGTATCCATAGTATGTACCATATTGTGATTATGTATTTCCTTGCATTAGTAAATATACTTCAACCTAGAAAATTCTAAGCTCTGTAAAGATAAACAAAAGACAAAGACAAAAACCCTAAATGCTTGGCTAAAACTTACTTAAAAGTTAAAAGTTAATGAAATACTTACTAAAACTTAAAAGTTAATGAAATACCCATTTACTAGGTAAATAGTAAGAAGAGCTCATCTGCTTTATATGTTTCGATTAGATGTCCTTTCAATGGGAGATAAATTAGTCCTTCCAGTTATAAATCTTTAAAGAACTATACTAATACCCAGAGGTGATGCAAAAATCTATGTCATAGAAGGTTAACATAGGCTATAAACCTGTGGTGTCTCTGACCTCTCACTGTCTTTGAGTAGTTTCTTAAATGACAGCTGATTTTATTATGTTCCAATGGTGTCACATTGCTCAACCTCAGTTGCTTGCTTCTGAGGAAGCAATGCTTCTGAGGTTGAGATGTTTGGTTTTGTTGCAGCAACTGAGAACAAAACCCAAGCCGTGTTTTTGGTTAGGACAGTAGGATGTGGGGAAAGTTACTCTGTACAGCTAAACATCGAACACATTGGGTTAAGAAAATATTTTGGTCCTACAGTGTGGGGTTGTTTTAAAATGCTGTCTTGTTGTCTGGTCTTCCAAAGCCCTTCTGCTATAGTTCTCATCTGATGTTAGGGTATACATAGAGCTTTTTACAGTTAGACACATTATATTTCCCTCCAGAGGTTCTGGCACATGGCTTTAGAGCGATGTTTTAGACACTAACACAAGCATAGATTATATACAAAAAAAACTCCCAAGTAATTTTAATACCTCTTTCTGTCTTGCTTTATTCTTGATTGAAAACTAGTGGTCCATTTTATTTGTTTATTTTTTAAAAATCCAGTATAATTAACATACCATGTTATATTAGTTTCAGGTGTACAATATAGTGATCCAACAGTTCTCATCATGATAAGTTTGCTCTTCATCCCCTTTACCTATTTCACCCATCCCTCCAACTCCCCTTTGGTAACCATCAGTTTGTTCTTCATATTTAAGAGTCTGTTTTGTTTGTTTGTGTCTTTTTTTTTCTTTGTTTGCTTTGTTTCTTAAATTACACGTGTGAGTAAAATCACACGGGTATGTCGTTCTCTAACAGTCCACTTTAAAATGGAATTTCTATAGAGAGATTTTCTTGGTATTAGACAAAGGAGTACTTTATGACACCTTACACACTGAGAATTAAAGCCCCTTTCAAGTCTTATTTATTAGGTTCCATCTTATAGTTCTGAGAGTTGCTCCCATTATAGTCCTCTGTTATCTCTTGACCATGTAGGTCGACACTCTCATTTGCTGGAATGGAGCCTGTTTCTTCTGGTCAGTTTCTTCTTCATCTTCAACTGGTGCTCTAGCTCCAGCCTTGGATATGCTAATTCCATTTCCTTGTCTGGGTTATGTTTTAAGATTTCTAAATCATTTTTTATTTTTTAAAGGCCAGCTCTCCTCTGACCTCCTCCCTGAGACTTTTACTCAACTTCATTTGCTCATGCAGTGTCTCTCTGCTCTGAATGCTCCAACGTTTGCTGTTTTCATTTCCACATTTGACATGTAATCATTCATTTACTGGCTTGTGTTATTTTCTAATTGTTTCCTATGTTTGCTCTGCATTTTCAATGATCTTTCAAACTACTAGAGAGCATAAAAATATTTCATATTGCTTTTATAAACGATGGCACTTAACACACCATTCAACACATGATAATATCCCAGTAATGGTTAGTTAAATTGAGTTGAGCTTTTCCTTTAGATTTCGGTTTTACAATAATGTTCTCACTGAAATTTCCAACCACTAGTATGGAAAAGCATGAGCCTAAAAAGTGTTTGACTATCAATAAGCCAGCATCATTATAGTGCTCTGTCTCATTGAATAATGGTAAGTGCCTGAGTATGCATGGAATTAGACTGAGCATAAATTACTCAAAAGATAGATTATCTGCCCTCTAGAAAATTACATTTACATCAACATTGCACCAAGTGCTCATAATCTCCTCTTAGAAGGGCCAAGATTTGTAATAGTATTTTGTTTTCCTTTGTAACTGTCGTAAAAAGCCATAAATAATTTTACTGTGCAAGTATAGTAAACATATTCAGGCAGTCATTGGTAATATACTGTTTATGCATATATTTTAGAAAATGTTTGTTGAAAAACCCTTAGTTGAAACCATTGGTTTATGAAAGGAAACATAAAATGAAAAAAATAGAGATGAAAGAATGTCTTGGAACAAAAATTAAGTCTGGTTTGTGAAATATTCAGAAATGTATCACTACTAGATCATATTTATTGATTGGAAACCTGTGTTTTTCTTTCTTCTGTTGCAAGAATGACACGTATTAGTGTTAAACTTATAACATTTCTTTATTCCAGTATCAATTGCTTGGCTATGACTAATATTCCTTACTGCATTTACTGTGTTGTAACTCAAATATTCAATCCGTATTTAGATGTTTGAGGACACAAGAGAACTTGATGAGAATATGGTTGATTGATTCTTTTTCATATCAATCACTTGGAAAATAAAAGTCTAAAGGACAACTTGATCATCTTCTAGCTCTACCCCTGCTTCTGGGCACAATCATGCAAAGATTGGTTTGGGCAGAAACAATTATTGCCTGCTTCAGTTGCTCATGAGATTTAAAGCTTTCCAATTTGCCTTCTCCAGATTTAGGGAAAGGAGACTGCTTACCTCAGTACTGTAATGTATCTTTTAAGAGTGAGAGTTAAAGGTTCAAGTGATGACGAGAAATCACTTACAGTGGTTTCTTAGATAAAAGCTGTCGGTATTAACAATTTCTCATTGTGCTTTGGGACATTTTTGTTTCTCCTAATTAGATTTCATGGTAGTCCCAACTATCTGTCTCCATCACTGAAGGTAGACAAACTCCTTAACAGTAACTATATCTTTTTCCCTTCACTCTGATTTTTTCCCTTACGTCTTAGAAATGGTTTTAAGCTTCTGTTTTGTTTTTGTTCGTCTCTCAGTGCTTTTATTCCCAATCCGTTTTCTTACTCAGTGTGTTCATCTCTCTGTAGCCTCTGGAGAACTAATCAAGGATTAATCAACCTTCCCCACTAGGTCAAGCTTAATCACTTAACTCTCCTTTTGTGTTCTGTACAAGGGGTATGAGATAACCTTGATGTAGGAAAGATTTAAGGCTTAACTTCTTAACCAGTTTTTGATTCAATGGCCCCTTTGAGAATGTAACAAATGCTAGATCTTGTCTCCACATTATAAAGCACACATGAAAATTTTGATGTATCATTTCGTGTGCTGGATAGTCTCCACATACTTCCCTACCCTGTCCATAGACCTCAGGTAAGAAGCCCTACATAGTCTGAGGCTGTGAAGGGCTTTATTTTGATTTCTTGTAGATTTGATTCTAAGATGGCCATATGGGCATTAGATGGGTGATTGGTTAAGGTAAGCAAATAGAAACTAATTCCATATAAATATATATATAAATTCCATATAATGGAATTATATGGCATTTATGCCTGTGATGGCATAACAGCAGTTTATAAGGAAGCCAGTGGATTAGTCACTCAAAACAGTTTTATGTCTCTGTGTTTTCAGTGTGGATTATTATATCAGTGGTAACAAAGACTCCAAAGACCACATGCCCATTCCACGGCAGTGTGCTATAGCTGGAACATCAGTTCCAGACATATGAAAACTTAAATCTCACTGGAATTAATGTGACAAATGAGAAGGAAAATGATATGATGTTCAGTTTATATTAAATATCTTGATAAAATGATTGACTGGTGGCCAAAAAGAACACTAGATCTTGAAATACAAGTATTTATTCATGTTATAAACTTAACTCACCATCTAATTTGGATTGTGAAAATTTTTCATCCAGAGAGCAGCCTTTGGAAAGTAGGCTCAGAAATTTCTTCAAAGTAAAGAGCTTTCTTTCTGAGGGAACATGACCTTGAAGAAAAAACACCAGGTTTTGGAGTTAGGAGCTACCGTGGACTTTGATCGCTATTACCAACTTGTTGAGGTTTGCCCAGGACTTCCCCAGTTTTAGCACCGGGAACTCCCTTCCTTTCCCCCAATCTCTTCCCCCAGTCTGTCCCAGTCCCAGGCAAACTGGGATGATTGGTCAGCAATTAGTTGTATGATCTTCAATCAGACACCGAATGTCCCTGGTGTTCAGTTTTCTCATGGATAGAATGAAGAGGATGGATTCAGTGGCTACGGATCTGAACAGGCCCCCAAATGATTTTATCCTCAGGTATTTTTCTTCCTTCCTCATTCTTCCTTCGTTATCCATGAGTCTTGGGGATTAATTCCTCATTTATCTTTGTATCTGCTTTTAATTTTTACCACATCAGTTCAGCACAAGGCTTAATCTCTTTCAGTGAGCCAAACACAACTCACACAGATTTTTGGCGGTGGGGATGTAGAATTAAATTTGCGTGCTTATGAAAAGGTGGTGAGAGTATGTAGGCAATTTTGGAATTTGTACCAGTAGCTTACCTAGATTTTAATGAACAATAGATTTTACCCCCATTTATTTTCTTTTTCTTTTTAAAGCTTTCCTGGCAATTTATATATCATTTTTGAAAAACGTCTATTCATATCCCTTGCCCACTTAAAAAAATTAATTGAAGTATTGTTGATGTAACATATGTTCATCACTGATGAACAGCGTATGATTTGACAATTATATACATTACAAAATGCTCACCATGAGAAATGTAGTTACCATCTCTCACCACACAAAGTTATTACAGTATTATTTATTATATTCCCTGTACTGTACTTTTTAATCCCCATGACTTTTTTATTTTATCCTGGAAGTTTGTATCTCTTAATCCCCTTCACTGTTTTGCCTATCCCCTCATGCCCCCCCATCTCCTTTTTAAATTAGGTTCTCTTTTATTACTAAGTTGTAAGCGTTCTTTATATATTCTAGACACAAACCTCTTATCAGGTAAATGATTTTAAAAATTTTCTCCCATTCTTTGGGTTATGTTATCACTTTCTTGATAGTGTCCTTGCCTTGTTCCTGCTATTAGGGAAAAGCACCCAGGCTTTTATCATTAAGTATGATGCTAGTTGTGGGTTTTTCATAGAGACTCTTTATCGGGTTGAAGAAGTTCTGTTCTTAGTTGGGTGTTTTCATCATTAAAGGGTATTGATTTTGTCAGATGCTTTTTTTGCATTTATTGAAAAGATCATGTAGTTTTATTTTTTATTCAGTTGATATGGCATATTATATTAATTGATTTTCAGATATTAATCCAACATTGGATTCCTCACTTGGCATGTGTTGCTGGATTCAGTTTTCTCTTTTGCTGAGGACTTTTGCATCCACATCACACAGTCACATAGTGATCTGTAGTTTCTTTTCTTGTGATTTATCTGGTTTGGCGTCAGTGTTATACTGTCTTCATAAAGAGAGTTGGAAAGTATTCCTGAGTCCTTTTCTGGTTTTCTGAAGAGTTAGTATTAATTTTTTGTTAAGTGTTTGGCAGAATTTATTGGTGGAGCCATCTGGGCCTGGATTTTATTTGGGTAGTGTTTTGATTTTTAATTCAGTGTCTTTACCAACAGGTTACAGATCTATTCAGCTTGTATATTTCTTCTTGAGACATTTTTGTAATTTGTATTTTTCTAGGAATTTGTTCCTTTTATTTAGATTATCTAATTTATTAGCATACAGTTGTTTACAGTATTCCTTTACAATTTTTTTAATTTATGTAACATTGTTAGTGATATTTAATCTTTCATTTCTGAGTCTAGTAATTATTCCTTTTTTGTTGATCTTTCTAGTTAACAATTTGTTAATTTTGTTGATTTTTCAAAGTACCCACTTTTAATTTCATTGACTTTTTTCTATTTTTTATTCTACATATTATTTATTTCCATGCTAATCTTTATTATTTCCTTCCTTCTTGCTTTAGGTTTAATTTGCTCTTCTTTTTCTAATGTCTTAAGGTTGAAGGTTTGGTTATTGATTTGTTTTTTTTTTTTCAACGTTTTTAATTTTTTTTTTATTTTTTTTTTTATTTTGGGGACAGAGAGAGACAGAGCATGAACGGGGGAGGGGCAGAGAGAGAGGGAGACACAGAATCGGAAACAGGCTCCAGGCTCCGAGCCATCAGCCCAGAGCCTGACGCGGGGCTCGAACTCACGGACCGCGAGATCGTGACCTGGCTGAAGTCGGACGCTCAACCGACTGCGCCACCCAGGCGCCCCTCTCTCTCTCTGTTTTAATACAGGTGTTTACAGCCATAGATTTCTCTCTAAGCACTTCTCTTTTTTTAGCCAAATCCCATATATTTTGGTTTATCTTAATTTTTTACTTATCTGAAAATATTTTGATATTTCTCTTCTCATTTTCTTCTTTGACCCATTTGTTGGTGAGGAGTATGTTGTTTATTTTCTACATATTTATGAGCTCCCCAAATTTCTTTTTGTTACTGATTTCTAATTGTATTACATTGTGGTTGGAGAACATACTTTGTATCAAGGTTTGTTTTATGGCCTAGCACGTGTTCTATCTTGCAGAATGTTCCAAGTGTATTTGAGAAGAATATATATTTTGCCGTTTGGTGGAGTGTTTTATAGATGTCAATTATGTCTAGTTGTTTGGTAGTGTAATTCAGGTCTTCTTATTTTGTTGTTGTTATTATTGATCTTCTGCTTATTTATCCTGTCCATTATTGAAAGTAGTGTATTGAAATCTCCAACTATTCTTCTTGTAGTATTGAATTTTAAATATGCAATAGCAAGTTAAATCTGTTCAGTTTTACAGTTAGAAATATATCATGCTATTTCAATTCTGTCTATATTGCTACTTCTTTGGCTAGAGGAGTCTTTAACTTAGACCACTCTTCATTTTAAGGCACATTTGCAAATATAACCATTATGATAAATTTAATAACCCCAAATTTGTTGTATCTGCTTGCCTAGGGCTTTATGCATATGAGAAAGAGCTTCTTCTCACAGAGGGACCATTGTTAATTAGAAATATAGAAGCATCTTTGCCACAAAAAAGTGATTAAGTGGATAGTTCTGTGGTCCTTACTCAGATCCAAAGGAGGGAGTTGATACTAGAAATAGTAATTCTTTGATATTGGAATAATAATCACCCAAGAAAAAAGCTTCTGTAAGTTAAATCCTTAAAAATTTGAAGATATTGATTGTTTTGTTCATTTCTTGACTTTTAGCTATAGGAAAAGAAGCATAACAAAAAGCCAAGTCTATATTTTGTGTTTGGAGTTAAAGCAGGTTTTTTTTTTGTTTGTTTGTTTTCTGTTTTGTAATTATAAGCGACATACAGAAAAGGATACTTGGTTTTTTATTGAGGACAAGTCAGAGTATTTAGTAGCTCTCCTTTTAATTTGTAAAATCAGTTTGCACCTAAGTGTTGGGCACACTCCTACTCCTGAGCAATCTACTGTCTTTGAAGACTCTTCCTAATTCCTTTTTCTCTTAGGAAAGAGTTGTATGGGGTTGGGGGCTGGGAGTTAACATATACGGGATGAATCTATCCTCTTTTGTTGAGTGTGAGGGACCTGGTTAGGCAACGTAGTATTTTAGGTCATGGAATTCATAGGATTGATTATTGTTTTACATCTTTACAATGTAGATGTTAAAACAAATTATTTAGATATTCTTACAGTAGATGAAATGTGACTATAAAAATAAAACAAAAACATTCAGCATTCTAGGTTCAGATGAACATTGCCTTTTCTTTTTTTTTTTTTAATTTTTTTTTTCAACGTTTTTTATTTATTTTTGGGACAGAGAGAGACAGAGCATGAACGGGGGAGGGGCAGAGAGAGAGGGAGACACAGAATCGGAAACAGGCTCCAGGCTCCCAGCCATCAGCCCAGAGCCTGACGCGGGGCTCGAACTCACGGACCGCGAGATTGTGACCTGGCTGAAGTCGGACGCTTAACCGACTGCGCCACCCAGGCGCCCCGAACATTGCCTTTTCTTAACAGTGACCTTAACAGGATGCCTGGGTGGCTCAGTTTGTTAAGTGTCTGACTCTTGATTTAGGCTCAGGTCATGATCTCATGGTTTGTGGGATTGAGATCCATGTCTGACTCTGCACTGACAGCATGGAGCCTGCTTGGGATTCATATTCTCTCTCTCTCTCTCTCTCTCTCTCTCTCTCTCTCTGCCTCCCCCACTCAAGCTCTCTCTCTCTCTCTCTGTCTTAAAATAAATAAACATTAAAAAAACCTGACCTTAACATATAGCATAATGCTACAATTGCTAAGTTCTGAAACTTCTGTTTTGATACTATCTGTTAAAAGAAATTTCTGGGGAAATCATTAATACATGTGAAGATTGCATCAGACATTGCTCACATTAACTGATTTATTAGTTCGGAGTCTGAAGAATTTTGTATATCTTAAAAATAAAATACATGCCGGTTCCCATATCAGATGAAAGACTTCAGCTATTCTTTATCATAGTTTATACTAAGTCAGTGCACCGAACCCGCATGGATGAAGGCTTATTCCAGTGTTCTAAGGAACAGTTGGAAGTAGGGTCATATGCAGAACTGAATCATTCTATGGAATTTTAAAAATAGTATTCTTTCCAGCCACATTTATCATAAATATATAGTGTGCCAGCTACAGTGGGCATTAGAGTCTAGAAAGGAACCTAACCACTATTCACAGCACTGTTTCCACTGCAGTTGTGTCTAGGTTTAAAACACCAATCCACTTACTTTCAGAACACAATTTGCTGAAGGACTAGAGGCAGCATGGACTTTGAGTTCCTGCCAGATTAAATGTTTAACTTTTGTGGCCACAAATCTTATGAAACAGTAAGGCTTCCTTGAAACCTTTCCGTAGTTTCTCTTACTGGGCATACCATGTATTTCAAAACAGTACAGATGTTAGGGATAAAGTCAGCAACACCACGGAGAAGGGGAATTCATATCATGATGGCAAATAAATAGAAGCACATTTTAATCATATGATGTTATGGGCTTCTCACACTACAGATATTATTTGAAATTCTAATGCTTTCTGTTATTTCTTGGGGACCTCAAGGATTAAGGCAGACTTTCTCCAAGGACCAGAGCTGGGTAAATTTATCTTGGGAGCTAATGCTAATGACCAGAGAATATATTTCATTCTCACTGGTTAGTGGTTATTACATTTGGTGTCGACTATAGATTTAAAGATTATGAAGTTGAAATTTTATGAAAAATAAAACTTATGTTTACCCTTTATGTCCAATATTTGGTGCTTTCATAGTCATAATGGCTCTGTAAATAGACAGGGTTGGGCATGAGTTGCTTGGAAAGGGGGAGAGGTGGTGGTAGGAACAAGCGCTTTGTTAACTGTGCTGTAGCACAGACTTCCCTGCCCTGCCTCCCAGTCTTCTTGTATGTGATCTTTATGTTTCCAGGATCTCCCTGGTAACTGTAATGTAGCTGGATGTGAATTGAGGGGGTAGGGGGATTTTTTGCCCTGAATTCTGCCGAGATCTAGCAGGATGCCAGAGAAAGAGAAAACTTCCTCTCTAGAAGGAGGTGGTGTGGTTGGAAACACATGGGAGAGTATTAACAACATTCAGGTTTTTTTTCCTGCCAATTGCTCCACCTCTGTCCCACAAACTTTTCTTTTTCTAAAACATCTCTGCCCTTCTATTTACAATTTTACATTATTGAACATTAAGGGAACTTAAAATTGATTAGATTTTGCAAATGAAGATCAACTACATGATCTAAATCATATGACCCCTTGGGGCGCCTGGGTGGCGCAGTCGGTTAAGCGTCCGACTTCAGCCAGGTCACGATCTCGCGGTCTGTGAGTTCGAGCCCTGCGTCAGGCTCTGGGCTGATAGCTCGGAGCCTGGAGCCTGTTTCCGATTCTG
The DNA here is from genome assembly GCF_028018385.1 of Neofelis nebulosa. Classification (NCBI taxonomy): domain Eukaryota; kingdom Metazoa; phylum Chordata; class Mammalia; order Carnivora; family Felidae; genus Neofelis; species Neofelis nebulosa. The sequence goes on along the minus strand of NC_080782.1, from coordinate 32,971,686 downwards.
TGTCTCCCTCTCTCTCTGCCCTCCCCGTTCATGCTCTGTCTCTCTCTGTCCCAAAAATAAATAAAAAACGTTGAAAAAAAAAATTAAAAAAAAAATCATATGACCCCTTTAAGACAGAACTGTGGGCAGAATCCAGGTGTTCTTTACCCCACATACCTTTCTGATTCATGCCTGGTGCATGCCTCTTTTCTGGCATCCCATACCCTATTTTGTAGAGCTAGTGGGTCCAGCATGATTCTTTAAAACAATGTTTTAAATCATTCTCTTCCTCTTCTAAATACACACATATAAACGCTTCTGTTAGCTATGGAGATGGTTTCTTCTTTGAGACACATATTATTCTGCCTCCTCAATTTTTGAAAACCTTCCCCCAAATTCCCCCTTTCTTGCTGCCATGGACTTGTTAACCTTCAGCTGGATTCCAGCTTCTTATCTGTAATGCAGATTAGACAGTGGTTTGTAAGTAGGAAAATGAATTCTTGTGGCATGGAGTCCAGTCTTGTAGACTTCAGAGTTTTGCTTATGGCCTATTTTAGTTACATTTGCTATTTGTCTACAGAAAAAGGTAATGCCAAGAAAAATTTGAAATACAGCCCTGTTGCACATTGGATAGCTTACTGTGGCCATTGTAGCCCTCTGACTGTCTGCTGTGAACTTGACAGTTCCAAGAATGTGGCCTGTCTTGGAAAGTAGAGAGAAAGGAGTGTGTTCCCTAGGTTCGATCTACTCACCACCCAACTTTCTGTGGATATCTGGGTTCATTGAATTTCTACTCAAAATATTCATCATTGGAAATCTCTAAACTTGGAATCATGCCTTACTCCAAGGATACAAGGAAATATCATTTTAAGGCATAATGTTGTTGAGAATGAACGTGGTGTTGACACAGATCAACTTCTAGGACAATGAAAGTTAGCAATTTTTTCAGTTTTTCTTATGAGATCACCAACTGAGATCACCAACATGAAGTCACAGATGCTGGTTCTGTGACTAGTTTCTGTTGAGAATGCTTTCAGACAGGCAGAAATGTTAGGAATTAAAGATAAGACAGGCAGAAATGTTAGGAATTAAAGATAACTTACAAGTAAGAAAATCCCTACTGATGATTCCCCTAGACACACTCAGGCTCTCAGGTAAACAGAAAGTGAATTTTTCAAAGGGAATTTCAGAGGAATTTAATCAAAGTAGAGTACCGGAAAGGGATGGAGAGGAGGAGTTCTGGAGAAAGATGAGATTCTTTTTTAAAGGGTCATGAGGGAATAAAAGAATAGTTCAGAACAGTGCTGTGACAGGCATAAAGTAGTTATGTGGTACTTAGTGAATAATTTTTACAAATTGACTGTATGTTGAAATGATAATATTTTGAACATATTAGGCTAAATAAAACACATATTTAAAGTTAATTTCACTTTTTAAAAAAATTTTCTCTACTAGAAAATTTAAAATTCCGCTTGTGGTTCACATTTGTGACTGGCATTATATTTCTGTTGGTTGATGTGGCATTCAGTGCTGGCGAGTTGTGCCTCCTTGGACAGGTCATTCCACTCTAGATGTCAGCACACACATCTGTGAAAGGCAGGAGGTAAAGGTGACCAGCTAGAAAGGATTCTCGTACACGTTGATGTTTGCTTAATTTCTAAATTTGAATCCTTTCTCTGGTAGATGTTTAAGCACTGAGAAAACTATTTGATACGAACAACTATTTTATGTTCCTGAATGTCTCACGTAGTTGCTGCCACTTTAGGTCCCACAGCTTGAGCTAATTTGCAAATAGTCTCTAAATATAGCTCATTCCTTGTGACATGTAAATAAAGGAGTGTACCCCAATATCTTGGGAACCCCAGCGTTGGAGTGTGTAGGGCAAGGGTCACAGAATGAGTCAGGGCTTGGGCTAGATTAGCATCTCTGTGACTCACAGTCGCCTTCTAACCACCAGATGATTCTCCTCTTGAGAAATAATTGAGGGTGATGGCCCTTTTCCTACCAGGGTACCAGGGATTGCTGAATCAGTGTTTGTCAGGCTGACTACTTAAGTGATAAAAAGTGGGTGGGAGCAGCCAAGTTGGTGGATGTTAGCCCATGGTGTTTGCTATTTACGTATAAACTACTATAGAGGATACCTCGCTTGTTTGGTCCAAGAAAGAGTGGAAGGAGAAACCACTGATGTTGTCTCTAGTGGAAAATGGGGGAAATCCCACTGCAGAAGTGAAAATGTTACTGGCTACTTTTGACAATGTTTTCAAAATGGAAACATTGTATTTAAGGCAATTCTAAGAATAAATCTACTAAAACTTTTTTGTAAGCCTGAAGCTAGCTAGCACAGTTCGGTGGGAGCTAGAGAATGTGCATAGATTCAGTTGTATGACAGAAGGTGTTTGTGCAGGTGTACTGTCACCTGACCAAGAGAGCCACACCTGTGCTGGAAGTATATTTAAGTTTTTGAACATCATATTTGACAGGACTTAGCTTTATTTCCATAATACATTGTCCTCAACTGTCTTGTAGCAAGAACTACAGTGTCTTATCCTCCTGTGGCAACATCTATGTCTTTAGCTACTTTTTGAGTTTCTCAAGGCAAGAGACTGTGTGTTATCCCTTCTGTTCCTAATACTAAACAGTGCCTACTATGTAGACAAGAGTTAATAAAGGCTTGGTGTATTGAGTAAGTCTTATTTATTTAGGTATAGGACACAGAGGAAAAAATAACTCATGATGCACAAAAGTTTCTATTGAAAGAGACTAGTAGATAGGGAATCTAACTTCATAATTCAAAATTTCATAGCACCTGCCTATTCTTGAGCTTAAATAGGATTTTTTTTTGTATTTCTCTCTCTCTCTCTCTCTCTTTCTCTCTCTCTCTCTCTCTCTCTCTCACACACACACACACACACACACACACCCCACACACCACACAAATCTGAGGGAAGGTAATCCAGGGATGCTATAGACACCCAGGCTGATTCTATCTATTCTCTCCAAAAATGTAATATTTTGACCTCTTCCTTGCCAGTTCATGGCCACAACATGGCTGCTGCACTTCCAGATTCATATACATGTTCCAGGAATATAAAAATGGATAAAGCATAACTCTCCTTATGTTTTTTCTATTCTTTTTTTTCTTATGTTTCTTTCTTTCTTTCTTTCTTTCTTTCTTTCTTTCTTTCTTTCTTTCTTTCTGAGAGAGAGAGAGAGAGAAAGCAAGCACATGTGAACATGTGGAAGCTGGGAAGGGGGAGAAAGAGAGGGAGAGGGAGGGGGGGAGAGACAGAGAGAGAGAGACAGAGAGAGAGGCAGAGAGGCTCTTAGGCAAGCCCCATGCCCAGTGGGTAGCCTGATATTAGGCTCAACATGGGCCTTGATCTCATGACCGTGAGATCATGACCTAAGCTGAAATCAAGAGTGAGCCACCCAGGCACCCCAAGTCTCCATATCTTAAAAGACTTTCCTTAAAGCTCTACTCAGCAATTTCTGTTTATCTCATTGTCTGGATCTCAAATGGCTACCTCTATTGCATGTATATTGCTATCCCAAATAAAATTGGATTCCTCCTAAAACCAAAGGAGACTGTTAATAAGGAAGAGGCCTCTCTGTATTAGGCCAAGAGCAGTGTACTTTTTTAATCTTCCTCCTCAAACATCAAATATTTGTAGAACTGTAGGGTATTTATAGTCTCAAAAACCTTAGCAATAATGCAGATCAACGTTGTCTTCTCATTTTACAGATAAGAGCACTGAAGATCAGAAATATTAATTGAGTTTTCCATTTAGAGTCAGGGAAGAGAGAAATGGGAAGCTTAATTCTTATATAGCTCATAACGTGTATTACATTTAGTACTTTATTGTACATGCTAGAGTGTAAATTACTTTCATTACTTGAATATATTGTATATTGTATTTATTTCTTGAATTCATCGTAATTTGCATTATTTTTTTTGTATTTTATATTGTTTATTATTTGAATTTATTGTATACTGTATCTATTTGTGTACTCACTAATCATGCTTATTGTGTTATAGTTATTTTATATTGTATTTATTAAATAGATTGTATTTTATATGAAATTTGTGTCTTTTGTATTTATTATATATTATATTTATTACTTTAATTGATTTTATAATGCTTTATTGTAAAGGTTCAAGTGTAAATAACTTGAATGAGGAACTGTCAAATGTACCTTTGTGTCTTCCTGAGTAAATACCAAAAAATTCACTGGAGATGTCTCTTTAAGTATTATTTGAACTTATTGTATTATGAATATCATTAGCGAAATGTCAGAGGGGAGAAAGAAGGGAACTTATATACAAAAGGAATCAATTCAGAAAGTAGAAGAAACAGTAATATCAAAAATATCAGAAAACATACTTCTAATGTCATTAGCAGAATGTCAGAGGGGAGAAAGAAGGGGACTTATATGTCAAAGGCATCAACTGAAAAAGTAGAAAAAACACAGTAACATACCAAAAATATTAATCAGAAAACATACTTTAATATGTAGGAGTATATCTATTGAAACTGAAGTTTCATTGGTATCAAATACTGCTTTGTGAATATCCTGATATATGGAAGGGAGAGATGAAGAGGGATGATATGGATAACATTAGATTCCTTTGAGAAATGTTTCTGCTTCAGACCACTGATGAGGTGTCATTGTGGTAGATGTTGATGTCGAACCAACTTCTTCCAGGTCTTGCACTTGGTTCTCCAATTTTCTTAATCGTGTTAGTCTCAGAATTTTCTTTCTTTTCTTTTTATCTTTTAGCAGTAAGAAGGACTAACAATTTCTCCCACAGCAACAATTGTTCTAATTTTCCATTCCAAAAACTAGTTTTACTTGAAAAGGCCCTGTTAGGCTGATTTTGTTCCTGATTTTCACTTTTCGTGTCTTTTCCTAGGGGTGCTTTCCAGTGTGTATCATGGGAGTTCAGGTTTGTGAATCAGATCCCCTAAGAAGAACCTCTTTATTTGAGTTCCTGATTGTTCTACAACCCTTTTGCTCAAGCTCAGGGATCCTAGAATTTAAATGTTTCTCAGAACATCACTGTTCTTGAACATACATATTGGATTTTTAACATTGATTTTATGCAAGTTGCACTTAAAGTTTCTCAGGTAGTCAAAGGCTGTGGTTTTGTTTTGTTTTGTTTTGTTTTGTTTATTAATTATGTTATGTTGGAAGGCATCTTTCAGTCAAGTTTCATTTTTATTTTAGGGGAAAAGGATGTTTCTTTCTCCTCATACATAACCAAGCATTTTGGTATTCTAACACTGCAGAAATAAGAGTTTGGTAAACCACTTCCCTGAGAATTGCCAAGGGTTGAGCCACCAAAAGAGAACCTGAGAAAGTTAACAGTTATCATCCTGGGTCATGTAGGGCTTAACTAGCTGGGTTCAAGGTATGTCAATTATGTCCAATTTTTGAGTGAGCTAAGAGTTGGGAGTACCCTCTTATAAAACAAAAGGTGCTTAGTGGGCATCCCAAAAGGGAAGGTGGGCTTCAAAATAAGGAGAAACATGGTGGCAGACTTGAGGCAGGATGGCATTTATCATCAAGGCTCCTTAGCACCAGTGTGAGATAGTAGGCAAAATAGCCTAAATTTCCTGAAAAGTATAAACAGCCAATACCTGCTAGTACATGTGCTTTAGGCAATATGTATGATAAGGTATTCTAGGGGTCCGGTGATAGCTATCTTCAAGGGAGACAAAAAACCAGGGTAATTGTAAGGTATTCACAGTTCAGAGAGAGAATCTTTGGGAGATAGAAGTAAGAATAGGATTTATAGAGGCAAAGTAGATGAGAGTCATAAAGATGATTTGGAGGTATTAGGAAATAGACTTTAACAGGCATTGAGGCCCCAACTGGAGCTGGAAAAATGCCTTTCGTAACCTTACAGACCAGTTATGTTTTACAAATGAATCTCTTCTTATTATGCCTTTTCTTTATTCCTTCTCTCTTCTTCAGTTACATAATTAATAAAAGTTCCTTTTGAAATCTTATCTCAGAAGAAATCAAGATGCTTATATGTTTAGGATGATATGCGGTGGAGTGGGTATATGGACTTGTGTTTATGGATTTGTGTTTGGAAACGGGAGTGGGGGAGCGTCACACAGAGGCAAGGAAGCAAAGGGAAATACAAGAGAATAAAGCAACTGCACATACAGGAATAAGAGAAAGAATCAAGACCAGCTTATCTATAGTGACCAGAATATAGTTTTGTTTAAAAAAATTCCATTCCACTGTTGGACAGCTCTAATAGTTAGAGAGATTCTCTTAGGTTATCTCCACCCATTGAATTAAGTGTTGCCTCCGGGAACAACAAAGAACAAACTCCTTCATCAAGACGTCTCAGACTCAAAGCTAAGATTATATTTGCCACAATTATGAGGGACCAAAGAGTGTGTTCACAATCCAAAAATATCTATAGTAAAAATCATTGATGATGATAATAGTTAGCACATACTTAATTGTATTAATCAAATTATGTACTGCAAACATTTCTAAATGCTTTTTAAATGATCTTAGTATTAAGTATCAACTTAAATAGTATGTTCATGAATAGTTGTTAGTCCTGTTGAATTTCTCTTTTCTGGCTTTGGAACTCACAGGGTAAGCAGCTTTACATGGAAATCTGAAATTTTAAGCACTAATCCCTTGGTATTTAACATCAAAGATTTTACCTTATTTACGGTTTTCAAGGAAGGACTTTTCCACTTAGGGGTAGAGTGGAGATTGGAAGTAAAACTCAACCCAGACAGGAAACTAACCAACAAATCACAATAAAAATGAAAAGGAAATCTTACCTCTGTGGACACGCACACAGCATGCACACACACACCCGTGCACACACACATCAGTCACTCTGACCTACCCCTCAAGAAGGTCTTACACACACACTTGTAGAGGGCTGTATTCTCTGGACCGTTGGTAGAAATCTCTGAGTTTCCAATTGCCTTCTTTCGTGTCTGCCAACTGAAGGAGGAGGAGATTTGAATTCGCTTTGAAAATAATCCTCATTCATCATTAATTACTCAAACTCTTTTCTTCCCTATCCAGTTATGATGCAGATAACCTAATCTCAAAAATTGTAGCCTCCATATTAAAACATTGCAAATTCAAATACCATAAAACGGTGTGATACTGTTTCTAGTTGGCTAGGCCTTCGACTCGGAGTAGTCAGGTGCTCTAATGAAGAATTCACACCTGAAGGGTGGGCAACAAGCATTATATATCAGAAAAGCGACCCTCCGACGTTGGCTACCACAGGTACTTGAGCTAGTCCTACCTCAATCATAGATTTTGTTAGCACATGGTGAGTCAGATACATTTTTTTATTTGGTGAAATTTTTGGCTTATTAACATGATAGATATGAGAAATGGGCTCACACCGATAAAATTAAAGGTACTTAAGACACACAGAGTAGCTAAAATATTTTAAGGCTTAGGGGCTCCTGGGTGGCTCAGTCAGTTGAGCGTCTGACTTCAGCTCAGGTCATGATCTTGCGGTCCATGAGTTCGAGCCCTGCATAGGGCTCTGTGGTGACAGCTCAGAGCCTGGAGCCTGCGTCAGATTCTGTGTCTCTCTCTCTCTCTCTGCACCTTCCCCGCTCACACTCTCTCTCTCTCAAAAATAAACATTAAAAAAATTTTAAAAATATATATATTTTAAGGCTTTCCATTTTTGCATAAACAAATTCCAAGAGTTAGTGAATTCTATAGCCCGTTCTTTAAGGATGGTGTTCAAGACTTAATCTCTAAATAATCCTGTGTCATGCCATTATTAAGGAGGATTTCTGCTTGGTTAATGCCAATGTCAGAGTACCAGAATCTCACCTTTAGAATGGTATGTCCACCTGACAGAAACCTTTCATGGAAGATGATGGTTTGACACAAAGAAGGACAGGAAGCTAGAACTTTAAGCTAACAGAGAAGTTTGCGTTGACTGTTTTGTTGTTGCTTACTAATGAAGCTAGTCAGCATGGTGGCAGAATTGAGCCTAAGACTTGCTTTCATTATAACGTGGTAGGTTATGAAAGAGTCACTAATATATGTGTATCTCCAACATTTTCAGCAACTAACATTATCCATCAAAAAGAATCTAAGAGCTATGCATGATTAAAATGACTTGGCCATATGCACAAAGGTTTTTTGTTTTTTTTTCCCACCAGCTCCCCAATTCACTATAACACCTTATATTAAATGTCTGCAGCAGATTGAAAGAAAACAAAACAACCTCTTATAGTCACTTTGGAATTCTCTGAAAACTCAGGTTGCCGTGGACAACCACAGAGGAAGGGTTGAGAGGTAAAAGAGAAAGCACATTCAGTCAGCTGTGGCTATCCTTTGCCTGGCTGATGTGATGATCTTTCCTGAAGGGCTTGTGGGGACAGGGGATCAAAGCTCTCACTCCCAGCAAGGGCCTGCTCCATGTGGTAAATGTCTCTACTGAGGGATTTTTATGTCCCTTTGGATTAGCTACACGGGTCAAGGGCAAGAGTGAAGACTGCATCATTTCCCTACCCCTTTCTCTTGGCGAGGCGATGTGTGTGGTCCTCCGGGCAGAGCCTTTTGTTAAGAGCAGGGATGGTGGAATGAGTTCTCCCAGCTGGATGGAGATGCGTGCCGGGAAGGGGATGCTCTGGGATAAATCAGAGACTATGTGTGGCTATGTTTTTTATTACTCTTTTGTTATAGACTCCTCTCTCAGAGGAGCTTTGAGATAGTCATATTGTTGACATTACCTGAGTAAACATTCAGTTTTCCTCCTTCGGCTTTATTTTCAGTCATTGGTGTTGTCACCTGACAAGTCCCTTTGCAAGTGCCTTTTGGGCTTTTGTTTCAGAAAGGAACATGAGTTGCTCAGGGTATGGGACAAGAAGCTTTTCTTTAGAAAAATCCAAGTAAAAGGCAGTGATTAAATATCTTCGAAGCTGTGTGTGTGGCCTGGTTTTGCCTCTCATCCTTCATCTGTTGGCATTTTCTTGGCAGCCGGAGCTGGAGCCACTGGTTAACAGTAGCAAGGGAGTCAAGGCCCCGCTGCCACCAGGAGGCAGATACATCATCACCCTGGTGAGCTGCTAGTCATTTAATCGGTACCAGGGGCCACTCAGAGAGGCAGGAAGTTTTCTAGGAAAAGCCGACAATGTCTGGGAAACTGGAAACCAAGACATCAAAACCTTAAAAATCCAGGTCAATTTATGTGAGTGATACAAGTTTATTTGAAGATAAAAACAAGGTTTAGTATGTGCAGTTATCAGTGGCTGTTGTAACGTGTTCACGATTTGGGTGTGTCAGTTCTTGAAACTACCATGTTGCCTTTACTTGCCAGTGTGGTCATGAATGGCTCTATTGATTGCATCTTTGCTATTTCTGGAGTTGGATGGGGTTTGAAGACAGATACGGGTAGCTGGTAAATAATTATGTCTCTAGTGAGAGTGACATTTTCATGTTATTTGTTGCAGAACTGCTGATAATCCTTGTTTTTCAGTTGTAAAATAATGTATGTGATTGCGGTACATTTTCTTGTGTCTCCCTTTACTTAACCCTGTAGCCCTGGGTGGGTGTTTTTAGCAGGTTTTTACTGTGTTTGTAAGTATGCTTGTGTGTCTGGGTAAGGTATGTAACTGCAGTATAGCTTTTCAGTGTTTCAGACAAGTAGTGGTTTTGCTGTGAAAAATGGCAACAATTTGAAGTTACTGTCCTCCGGCTGGTTCTAAACAGAGAAAACCACTTTCTTCTAAGTGCTGACACCAACAGAAAGGGGAAGGAGCCAAATAAGGAAGAGTGAGAGGCAAGAGTGTGATTTCTACCTTCCAGTTCTTAGGCATTGAATTAGAATGTGGAGGATCGTTGATGAATGGAGATGGGCAAGGGGAGTAGAGGCAAAGTGAATTTTGTCTCCAGGTGATGAGCTAAGAAGTGTCCTATACATTTCTTGGTCTGGAACAATTGGTTCGTTCATTCATTCATTTATTCATTCAATAGGTATTTATTTTTGTGTCAACAGATATTTATTAGGTGCTGGGGTTAATGGTAATAAGCAGGATCAAGTGTCAGACCTCTTGGAGTAGGAGAGAAAACAAGAGAGAAACAAACCAGTAAACATATGAGCATGAAATATAATTTCAGGTCAGGTGAGAGGAGGAAAAGTGAGCAGATTAGGAACCTGAAAGAAGTGCAAGAGGCCAGCTAAAGAAACCCTGGGAGAGGGACTGAGTATGGAAGGAAGGAAACCACAGAGAGGGGGATGGGGGACGGTGGGGGGGGCTAGGTCTTGGAGGACTTCGATCTTTGCTGCCTAGGAACACTGTAAGGATAGCACATGGAAGTGATGGCATCTGATTTATGGCTTTAAACTCTCACTTGGGGGCTTCATCTCTTGTATGTTTTACTGGCCGTGTATCAGTTCTAGCAGAAAATCATTTCTCAAAACAGTGATTGAATGGTCTGATGATACTTTTCTTAAAGCTGTAAAAACCCCAGGATTCCACAGCTGCAAGTTTGTAATATTTACTTTTTACTGGAACTTGGAAAAGGAATAATTGGGCAGTTGTGAAGTAGTATATTAACCCAATTGGTCATAACTAATAGGGGGGAAGATGGGGGTATAATTGAAACGCCAAGAAAATAATTATTCTTAGTTTATTTGCTTGTTGTGTACCTACTTTCTGAGGTCAGACTTTGTAGTAGTATAAGGAATTTGTTAGTTATTCAGTGCTATAGTGCAGTGAATCGGACAAGGAGTCCAGGGGATGGCTGACTGGGTTCGAAATTCATCTCTGTGATGACTAATTAGATACTTAACTACAGGGGCCTCTGAATAACTGCAAGTGAGGCACAGGGGGAGTATCCCCCTTATGGGGTTGTATGAGAATTAAGTGAAATAATACATAGGAATCGGCCTGACGTAATTTAAGTATTCGGTGAAAGCTACCTGTTATTGTTTCTGTTAAAGAAATTCCAACCATGGAAAATTTTTACACTTTATATATGATACATCAGATAGTTAGCTTATTTTACATAATTTGGAAGCTTAAATGGAGTTTAGAATATGCTGTTTTGGGAAGCAGCACCCACTACTGGGGTGGCACTGTATATCATATATAATTATATATAAATATAATACTGTATAAATACAACATATTATATATAACATATAAATATAATCTATATTACATAGGGTGCTCCAGACAAGAGTCACTATTGAGATTCCCAAGTCTGGGCAAATTTTATGAACTGAGGGTAGTATGAAGGGATTTGTAGGGAAAGATGAAGGTTAGAAGTGTGAGGCAAATGGGCACCTTAAGTGGCTCAGTTGGTTGAGCATCTGACTTCGGCTCAGGTCATGATCTTGGTGCTCATGAGTTCGAGTCCTGCATTGGGCTGTCTGCTGTTAGTGCAGAACCCATTTCGGATCCTCTTTCCCCCTCTCACTCTGCCCGTCCTCCACTCACTCTGTCTCTCTCAAAATAAATACACTTTAAAAAAAAAAAAACATGGCTTATCAAGAGTTAAAATATAGCAGATTTTAAGAATTAAAAACAAACAAACAAAAAACCCAACAAGAAGTATGAGGCCAAGGAAAAGGAGCTAAATCAGAGAAAACCTGCAAATGAAAGGAACAGGTTGGGTATGGGTAGGGAAGGTTGTGGCTGCCTGTGGGTATGTTCCTGTTTTGGACTTTGATTTTTAGATGCTGTCTCCTAAATCTCTTTTTAGCATCATTTTTAACTGAGTTCACTAAAAGACATTTTAAAATGTGAAATGTTAAATGTGGTATTTAAATATACAAGTCTCTGGGAAAATAGAATTGTCCCATAATGTTTTGTTTTGTGTCAGATTTGCCAAACACAATTATTCTATAAAAGTGAAAATACACGTTTTATAACCATATAAGTGTGCCTCAGTGTACTGCTTGCCTTTGAAAATGCCTGTGATTTAAAACATGGGGGAGGGGAAGGAAAAAAAAAAAGGTTAGAGAGGGAGGGACCCAAAACATAAGAGACTTAAAAACTGAGAACAAACTGAGGGTTGATGGGGGGTGGGAGGGAGGGGAGGGTGGGTGATGGGTATTGAGGAGGGCACCTGTTGGGATGAGCACTGGGTGATGTATGGAAACCAATTTGACAATAAATTTCATATTAAAAAAAATAATAAATAGCTGCTTTAGAATGGATCTCAGTTTGTATTTATCATTGGTCTTAACCAATAACATTTCATCTTTTCTCCTCAAGGCTATGAGTTCTCTTCCTCATTTCAGGTACATAACATTTCAAATAATTCGGTTTATAAATGGAAACAATAACCTGAAAACATTCCTTATTGAAAGAGATGAAACCTTTTTCATGAGTTCCAGCTAGATATTCCCGGGCGTGTACTGCCCCTCTGACATCATACTTAGATCAGAAAACCAGGGGCGCCTGGGTGGCTCGGTCGGTTAAGCGGCCGACTTCGGCTCAGGTCATGATCTCGCGGTCCCTGAGTTCGAGCCCCGCGCTGGGCTCTGGGCTGACAGCTCAGAGCCTGGAGCCTGTTTCAGATTCTGTGTCTCCCTCTCTCTCTGCCCCTCCCCTGTTCATGTTCTGTCTCTCTCTGTTTCAAAAATAAATAAACGTTAAAAAGAAATTAAAAAAAAAAAAAAAACAGATCTCTTCACCATTTGTAGATCTCTTTACCCTTTAATCATGGATGAGGGGAAAACAAGCTCCATTTTGTGAATGAATTCAATATCCCATTTTTCTTTCTTATATTTCTCTTTCCTTTTACTCTTTTCTTTTTTCCTCTTTTTGTCTCCTGACTGCAGAATGAGTTGAGTCCTCCAGGAGCCTGCCTCCTGGGCTGTGTGGTGGAACCCCCATGGATGGGCACCACTTGGCACCTAATGGGTGCTTTATCTCAAACCTTTATCTCAAATTTTTTTCTTTTTCCTCACATATCTTTCTCAGACCTTCCACAGAAAAATTCAGCTCTCTGCATTGTGTGCTTAGGCCACAGCCCAGGGCAGGGTGGTGCAGATCTTTCCACCACCCTGAAAATAAGTGAGTTCAATTTTCATCATGGGATATTTCCATGGTGAGTTCAATCACATCCTGAATCAGGTGTTTGTCACAGGCAATGGTCTCTCTCTTGCTACCCCATTCTGTTCCCCACTCTCCCCATTTCTCACTGTGTCTCATCTCCTTTCCCTTTGGGAACATACTTTTTGTGATTAAGAAAGGAAAATAAATAAGCAGGTCCTCACTGCACAGGGGGAGCCATGCTGTGGTGTCTTGATGTGAGTTCACTTTGCTCCGTGACGTCTGTTCTAAGCTGTATGTGCTTTTGTTAGACTCCTGCATCGCATCTCAGTTTTGACGACAGTGACCCTAATTGACACAGGCTTTCAATGGCAAGTGATATTTTATACAGAAACTGCATTGAATAGAGAAAGATAGAGCTTTTTGAGGACAGGGGAACACAATAGTCCAAAATGGACTCTACATCATGTTTATGCTGCTATTGCTTTTTCCACTAAGCAGTTCAGAATTCCAAGTAAAGGAAGGACAGGGAAAATATCAGAAAGGTAAAGCAGGGAATTTGGGAGAATTTCTAGCTGCACAGCTGTAAGATTAAGAGTTAATCATTGTATGGTTTATAGGAAGAAAATAATTATCTTTTATTGTTTTTGAGATTAAAAAAATCCCTTAAGCCTAATTGCAATAATAACTTAATCTGTTGGTCAGTGTTTATTCATTACTCACTCTGTGCTCAGAACTACAACAACTGTCAGGAATGCAGCCATATTGGCCACGATCCCTAACCTAATTATAAGAACGGAGACAAAAACATTAATAAAGTTAGAAAAATCAAAATAATTCTAATTATCCCCAGGAGACTATTGCTGTAGGACTAGAAATTAGATCAGTCATGGGCAGACATATATCAAAACTCAAATCCCATGGCTCAGTGGGCATTTGAGAAGGACAGACTGAGAGGTTCTCACTGAAAACTTTTTTGCAGATGAATAAATTAGATATGGAGAAAGAGTTTGGAGCTCTTTTGAACTTTTCTTTCACCAACTAGTTTTAGGATGGCATAGTTATCATTAAGGAATATGTTGTGTATTTCAGATTTAAGTGATAGGGCAGGTAAAATATAATTTGTGTGATGAATGTTTTAGAAGCTCTTAACTGCATCTGAAATACCTCTTTAGGGTGCCAGGATATCAGATAAAATGCTCACAGGCACCACCTCTGCATTTCCTTGGGTACAAAGATCTGTGGGTGGAGAAGCAAAGGAGGGAGGGCCACCAACAACCTTGAGCGAGCCCACAAAGGCACATCTTTCAGACGGCACTGTTGCCATTGCCCCATGAAGTCTATAACATAATTTCAACAAAGCAAAGTAAATATAAATAGACCTCAAGGCAAATGAATATGTCACTAGAGGCAGTATAGGGTAGGAAAGATAAACTAGAATTTGGAATTCTGACAGCCCTAGGTTAGAATTTGTTTCATCACTTATGAGCTGCAGTTTGTCTGAGCAAGCTGTTGATACTCTCTGCTTCCCGTCACTATAAATCCCTCGAAGGCAGAGATTCTGTCTTTAAAACAGTGTTTTTTATGATTATAGATGTAAGTGATATCCATGGTAGAAATATGGAAGAACAAAGTAGAAAATGAAAGTCACCGTTTATGCAAGTCCTATAGCCCTGAACATTTTGTGACACCTTTCCAGATTTTTTTGTGGGTATATATTTAATCAAAATTGTTACTTAATGTCCATGTCCTTGTTCTTTTTAGCCCTTGTGCCTGGTATAAAGAGAAGTTTAATAAGCATATATTAAATGACTAAATAGCCTTGAGCTTCTTAGTCTTCAGATCCATCCCAGAAAAAATGAGAATAAAAACAGCAACTATAGTGTTGGAGTTCTGAGGGTTGAATGAGATGCTGGATGTGTAGGGCTCATTCACTGGTATACAACAGACACTCTGTAATTCAAAACTGTTATTGCTATTATTTTGGTTCTCATTGAAAAGAGAGAGATACACTAAATAGTTTGGTTCAGAGGATTTGAGACCATTCATAATGACCTTTCCTTACAGTTTGGAGACAGATAGTAAATCTAGTATGAAGTGTTTATAATTCTAGAGCATGGGAATGTGCTATGAAGCCTAATCCAGAAATGGCATTGTATTGGCAAAACCTGTCACTGAAGTCAGGGGTATGAAAGAACAGAGTTGGTTGCAGAGTGTTCTGCTCTGAGCGTGGTGACTTTTATCTTAAGCTGTTTCTTGAATAAGATACAACTTGGCCTCTAATACCAGCAGGTTCATGACTCAAACTCCGTGGTGTTAAGGATCTCAAGGCTTCTTTCTTTCTTGTAGGTTCCTTCATATAAACCTGTTGTGGACTTGGACTGAGTATAGGAAATGCCTTTAGTGGAGCCATAGGCAAGGATTCTCCAGGTTCCTTGAGCCTCACTCACTGGAGGTACTAGTAGGATTAGAGTTGTAGGTGGGCAGCTACCTTGCAGAATGCTGTAGAGGAAGAAGGATCTCAGAAATCAACCAACCCAGGGGCACCTAGGTGGCTCGGTCGGTTAAGGGTCTGACTCTTGATTTCAGCTCAGGTCATGACCTCATAGTTCGTGGGATTGAGCCCTGTGTCTGGCTCTGTGCAGACAGCACAGAGCCTGCTTAGGATTCTCTCTCTTCGTCTCTCTCTCTCTCAATCTGTCTCTCTGCCCCTTCCCCACTTGTGTGTGCATGCATGCTCTATCTCAAAATAAACTTAAAAAAATTTTTTAATTAAAAAAAAAAAAAAAAGAAATCAACCACCCTAGTAGCTGTTTTACACACAGTGAACTAAGGCCAGAAGAGATTATGTGAACTTCTCAAGGCCGCACAGCAAACTGGTGACACAACCAGGCTTAGAACCAAAAGGTTCCTGTGAAGCAGCAAAATGTAGAAGAAATAACACAGGTTGGAGTCAGGCTGCTTTAGTTTGCATCCTGGTTCTGCCACTTAGAGGTATATTTAGAGGACACTAAATCTCTCTGAACTTCGTTTTCATCTGTAAATCCAGAATGAAATATCTAGTTGTGTTAGTGTCCTATGGCTGCCATAACAAATTATCATAAACTTGATGCCATAAAACCAAAGAAATGGATTGTCTCACAATTCTTGGAGCCAGAAGTCTAAACCAAGGTGTTTTTTTTTTGTTTTTGTTTTTGTTTTTTTTTATTTTTGGGACAGAGAGAGACATAGCATGAACGGGGGAGGGGCAGAGAGAGAGGGAGACACAGAATCGGAAACAGGCTCCAGGCTCCGAGCCATCAGCCCAGAGCCTGACGCGGGGCTCGAACTCACGGACCGCGAGATCGTGACCTGGCTGAAGTCGGATGCTTAACCGACTGCGCCACCCAGGCGCCCCGTAAACCAAGGTGTTTTGGGGGACCATGCTGTCTTTGAAGGCTCTAGGGAAAGATCCTTCCTTGCTTCCTCACAACTTCTGGTGGTTGCTGGCAGTCCTTGGGTTTCCCTGGCATACAGCAGCATCACTGTTGTCTCTGTCTGTATTGTCACATGTTTTTCCCGAAGTGTGTTGGTCTGTTTCTGTGTCTTCACGTGGCCTTTCCATAAGGACATTAGTCATTGGATTTGGGGTTCACTCTAATCCAGTATGGCCTGATTTTTTTTTTTTATTTATTTTTTTAAGCACTTGTCAGTATTTAATGAACCTCCCTTCATGTGGCTTCAAGCTACCAGGACACAGACTCCTCCCACACCCTTAATCTTCTCCTCAGCTCTTCTACTGAAGAATTTGGCCTTCCCCATGACAGGCTGTTTGGGGAGTTTCCCTTTCCCAAAACTTTGTCGTAGCCCGATCGCACCACATCGCTGATAGGAGCAGCTCCCGTCTTGTTTTTGGCAGCCTTTTCCTGTGACTGCTCACTGACCAAGGTCCGCAGTTTATCGAGGCTGACAGTTGGGCAGAAGCCCTGGTTCCTTTCTATGTGGTAATGCCTCACACCAGCTTTTCTGAAGTAACCTGGCTGGTATTTGTCAAAGTTGACCCTGTGGGGATGCATGCCACCGGCATGACCCGGGCCTCCTGGGTGCTTCCGGTGCTTGTGGACGCGGCCGTGTCCGTGGCTCACGTGGCCCCGAAGTTTTCGGGTCTTCCTCAGTCTGGATGGCCTGTTGGCAGCCCGGAGGAGAGAGCCAGTATGGCCTGATCTTAACTAATTACATCTGCAAAGACGCTATTTGCAAACAAGGTCACGTTCTGAACTTCTGGGTGGACAAGAAGTTTTGGAGGGATTTTAACCCAGCACAGTAGGGTACAGCACTGTTGCCTGGATGAAATCACGTATTGTCTATGAACTATCTAGCGTGGTTGCTGGTCCATGTTAGTTCATATCGTAGCTCGATAACTGTTGGTTCTCTGCCTTTCTTTCCAACCCCCAGCCCCGTGGCCACTTGGCCGTTGCAGGACTCCAGACGCTGAACTCATTCTGTTTCCACAGTCTGCGTCTCCCTCTTTCTGCAGTTATTCTGGGATGTTCCCAGCCTTCTTCACTGGCCGGTTGTAATTGTTTTGGATACCAGTTCTTTTATTGAGATTCTGCTCATTTGCAGCTTTCCTAGTTCTAGTTTTCAAGGAGCTTTACTGTAAATATAGTTGGATGAAAAACAACAAAGGGCTGCAGAGCACAGTTATCGGCAAAGGGACTGCTTTTTATTTAATTAGCAAAAACAAAGAAGTACATCCAGTTTTGACAAGGATACTGTGAAAAAGTAAACTAATAATACCTTTGTTGGGGCTCTTTAAACTGTTACCCCTTTTCCAAAAATCAATAAAAATAATATACTTTTGCTTTATTAATCTCAGAACTGGGAATCTGTCCTAAGGTAATAATTCAAAATACAGAAAACACCACAAATATTCATCAAAACATGATTTATGCTAGCAAGACTTAAATTTTTTTTAAGTTTATTTATTTTGAGATAGAGAGAGAGAGACAGGACAAGTAGGGGAGGGGCAGAGAGAAAGAGAGAGAGAGAGAGAATCCAAAGCAGGATCTGCACTGTCAGCATGGAGCCCAGTGTGGGTCTTGAACTCATGAGATCATGACCTGAGTTAAAACCAAGAGTTGGGTGCTTAACCAACTGAGCCTCCCAGGTGCGCTGATAGTAAGACTTTAGAAACAATGTAAGTGCCCAACAATAAGGATAGTTTAGGTAAACTGTGGCTTGTCCATTTGAGGGAACATTATACAACTATTTAAATATAAATATGAAAAATATGACTTATTTTTTAAGTGAGAGAAGATAATTAATAATTACAAATAGATTCATATGTGATTGTGATAAGTGTATGGGGTAATGTCAAAATGAGTAATTTTTTTCTGTGTTATAAATTTTCTATAATTTGAAAATATTTTCGTATAATTTTAAGTAAGACAGCAATAATGTAAGGAGATAATCCATACAGTTGGATGACTTGGTAGATATCCCATTTCATCTTTTGGGTGCTAGAGGCACCCAAAAGTGCTTAGAGCACTGATGTTGGCATTAGGTGGAAGCAAGTGTCATTTCTCAAACAGATTAGGACAAACCAGTGTTGTGGGAGCAGTTGCTAGTCAGGGGATTCCTACCTGCGTGACCAGTAAACTGGACTCATGAGTTATGGGGCCAGTTACTCACCCCTGACCATAGACAAGCAGCCCCATGAAGAGCTCAAGTAGATGGATGCTAATATCACTTGCCTCGAGAAAAATCTAAAAAGTCAAAACAAAGATGTGACAACAAAAAAAATTGCAAAGGTTTGTTGGTGTGATTTACATTTTATTTTTGCTTCTGGTGAATACATAATAATTCTCCCCTCCCCCAACAAGTGAGAAAAAAATGAAGAATATTATTGAGATACATAAGTTCGTAGGTTACTTTGGACTGTGAATACAAGTTTAATACAGATGATAAAGCTTTAATAATTTATCTTTTTGATACTGGTAAAGTCAAAGAATTCATACATAACTCCTTGGCTCAATTATATTTACTCATGTTATTAGTTATTTCTAGTCATTTATTTGGGAAATATTTATTGATTCTTATCACAGTCTTAGACTTGATTCTCATGTTAATTTTCTGAATTTCTGTTTATTAGTTTACTATTATGATAATTTTAAAGTACTTCAAAAATAAGGAAAACATACATCACTAAGTTTCAATTCCATTATATGTTCTCAAAGAAGTAGTTCTCAAATTTGATGGGTGCAGGAATCACCAGTGATGATAGTTAAAAATGCAGTTTTCTGGGCATTAACCTCAGAGGCTAGAGAGGAGTCTGGACGTCTTTGAAAGGAGGAAAGCAGAGGGTGCTGCCACAGGTGGGCTCCCACTCACGCTTTCCAAAAGTGAAAACTTAGCCACATGAAACCACGTGCCCCCAAATATTTTCCTTTAATATTTGAGGTTGAACATTAATTATCACAGTAAAAAAAACCAACAATAAAGATGAAAAGTGTTAAAACTTGGCGTTGTTTTCCAAAACATGAATTTCTTTTCCTTTTTTGGAGGTATGTAAGGAAAGCTCATCACCACGCTGCAGATGATGTCAACTCCTCTGTTCCTAGCACATTTTTGACACGTCACCCTTTTATTTCACAACAAACATGCTGAGGCAATGTTCCTTTTGTTTTAAGAGCTGACGATTGTCAGTTAATTATATCATGTGTTGAAGGAAAATTAATAAGGAATGCATTCAACTACAACTTGCATTTTCAATATTATTATCACAAATGAGTGCACTTCAGACACTCTAATATTAGAATCTAGATTCTCATAATGCAGTGTCTACTGTGAAAACCACGTGTAATTGTGTTCTTAACACTCATTCATCCAGTGGTGTCTGAGCTATGAGGTAATAATGCTTTTCTCTGTTAATAAGTCACTTTCCAGTATGCGAGGTCTTTCTGTTTCCCTTCCTTGAGAAAGCAGATGGGTGATTTATTTTTAAAAAATCTTACAAGAGAATGGTATAGAAGCCAGTTAAGCCTCGCCTTTTTCCAGAGTTGTCTTTACCTGCAGAATTATCTAGCATAATAAAATGAGGGTAGCTTCTAAATTAAAGATTGCTAAGGCAATGTTTCTTAAACTTTGTATGCATAAGAACAATATACCATATATAATATTTTTATTAATATTCAGATTTATGGGCCTCCATTCCAATTTATTAAATCTCAAATAAGGACTGAGAATTTACATTTTAAAATACATCCCCGTTTGTTAAACACTGATAGACTGCCTTATATACTTGGAGGAATTTCTCCCCTTGGGAATTTTGTAAAATAACTTAGGAGAGGTAATTATGAGTGACCTATGCTTTGAAACTTTTGGAGGAACTTATTTTAAACCTTAATTAAGGGGAGTTTAGCAGCTTAAAAGAAGCATTGAGAAGTTTTCCAAACATGGATTTTATATTTGGATGGCTATTGGGAATAAGTACACCATTGTATTTCTTTTTGGAAAGCCATGGCCTTTGGCAAGACCAGAAATTATCAGGATTTCCAAAACCCTGACAGTGAGAGAACCAAAGGAGTAACAAAGTGTGACAGTGATGGATGGCCCTATGCCAGGCAGTGCTCTAAGCATCTTGTATGTATTAATGACTTAACCTGACAAGTATCCTACAAAGTAGATATTATTATTTTACTCATCTTGTAAATGGGAAACAGAGGTAGTGAGAAGTGAATTAGCTTGTCCCCTTCTATAGCTTGTGAGAAACAGATCCCAGGTTGTTCTGAACTTGAGCATTCTGAAGTGGGGTCTGGGCCTCCACTACTGCACTATGCCACTGATGAAGGGCTGGTTCTCTGGGAAACTCATTTACCTTTCAACCAAACAAGGGGCTTTTTATATTAAGATGAGTATCTACAAAGGCAAAGCAATGACCTACATGCCACTTAGAGCTTTTTGATCTACGCTTCCTAAGACTTCTAGAGAAGGCCAACATGAGAGAAAAATAAAAGTAATAGCAAAGGCATTTACTTCAGTATTTGCTTGAATATTTGCTCTCAGAAGTAATAACTATTATCTTTTCGATTATATGAGTAGGGTCTTAGAGTCTTCTCTTTAGAGTCTTAAGAGTCTACAGAAAATTTAGGGATCATTTGGCTCAACAATAAGTATTTCTTCAATGAATGAATGAAAAGTTGGGCCCATTTTGCACATCTACAAGGACGTTCTGCAGGCTGCTCAGTGTAACAATTTGCATAAGCATCCTTAGAATTATGAGGGGAACTTTAGAGGTTAGTTAAGTCTAGAGGGAATAGGCAGTGTAGATGTGGTCCCATGTCAACCTCCAGGAAGGGTACATTGGGAGGACTAGAACCCCATGTTCAAGTGGGATGAACTGTGTGCCTGGGCTTCAACCTGAGACTCTAGAATGAGTGCAGGATGGCTACCCAAGTAGGGTAGACTTGCTTTGTACTAATGGTTTCTGTATTAGTTTTCTATTGCTGCTGTAATAAGTTACCACATACTTAGTGGCTTGAAACAACACAGTCTACAATCTTACAACTCTGTGCATTGGAAGTCTGATGCAGACCTCACTGACCTAAAATCAAAGTGTCAGCAATGCTGTGTTCCTTTGTGGAGGTTCTAGGGAAGAATCTTCTTCTTTGTTTTTCCAGCTTTCCAGGTCCATGTACCTTGGCTTGCAACTCTCTCCATTTTCAAAGCCAGTAATGGCAGGTTGAGTTGTTTTCACATTATATCACTCTGATTTCCTCTTCTATACCTCTCTTCCACTTTTAGGAACCTTTCTGATTATGTTGGGCCCACTCAGATAATGGAGGGTGATTTTCCTTTTTAAAGGTGAGCTCATTAGTAACTTTAATTCCACCTGTAACCTTAAATTCCTCTTTGCCATGTAACCCAACATATTCACAGGATCTAGGGAGTAGGGTGTGGACATGAGCATGGATGTTCTGGGGAGGTCTTTATTCTGCCTACCACAGCTTCCTAAAGAGTAAGGCAATTAGAGGGAAGGAACATGTTCTAGGATGTAGGGCTCAGTCATCCAAGACTGGATGTCTGACTAAAATGGAAAGCTGCCTGCTCCTGTTCTTGGCAGTTGCAGATTCTGGCAGATGCTGGTAGAGAAACAGTGAGCTGGTTGGCAGAATGAAGATGGAGAGACCATATCATATCTGGAAGGTCCGAAAGAGTCTTATTGGCTGAGAACTCCTCACCTTCTGTGCGCTGACTTCATTGAGTTTGTCCTAATGTTTTTAGAGAAAGAAGGTACTAAGGATTTTTCTCTTAGTAGGAGGACAAGCCAAGTCCTTTACCAGCTCAAGCATAGAAGGGCAGGTAGGAAGGAATACGTGTAGAGTTGGAATCCTAGGTAAAAGAGGTAGAAACATGAGCCAAATATACCTACCTTTCTTCCGTTCCTCCCTCCCCTCACTCTCTCCTTACTTTCTTCCTTCTTTCTTTCTAGTTTTCAAATTTGTGCTGTCAGTGTGTTAGGGGAAGGTATTATGAACATAAACACCACTATTATCTAAACAGGTTATATGTCCACAGGGTCAAAATCAGGCTCATTGTAACAAAACAGGACTAATAATAAAAGCAAAATTTCATCCATTTTTTTTTTTTTTTGAGAGAGCGAGCGGGAGAGGGGGAGAGGCAGAGGGAGAGAGAATCTTAAGCAGGCTCTACACCCAGCACTGAGCCCACTGCGGGGTTCAAACTTATGACCACAAGATCATGGCCTGAGCCGAAATCAATAGTTGGATGCTTAACTGACTGAGTCACCCAGGTGCCCCTCATCCGCATTTTTAAACTTTTATTTTATCTTACCAATAAGAGCTAAAGCATAAAGTGAAAAATAGCATGGTTTGCAGAGTGAGGGAGATATTACAGAATCTAGTTTAAAAAAAAATGATACAGTTGAGTGTTGGAGACCTTTGTTTTTGTAAGTTAAGCTAAGTGGAAGTGGTAGATTTGGACCCAAGAGAGGAATCATGTGACCTCCTAAATGAGAAGAAACCCACAAGTCATTAGTCATCTAGTTGATATTATTTTAATCACACAAAACATTGCCTGTACATCATTACAGGACTTTCCATTTGTTCTCCAAAGCAGACTAGACCTCTCTTAGGCTGGTTTATGTGCTTACCTAATTCCTGTTGTTTGGGTGACTGCATGGACAGGATGATTGAAACAGTTACGGACTTGCCTGACACAAAGCCATAAGCTAATGGAAAAAGTGCTTTGAACAGAGGCATCATGGGCCCCATGAGGGGAAGAGGAAGCCACAAAGAGCATCAGAACATGAAAATATAGGTCACATCTGCCATCCTGGGCATAGAGTGCACACCTTTTTTGCCGCCAAGAGCATGGGCAGGAGGCAGGTAGGATATGCATTAGAAGATACATTATTGTTGACTACAAAGGGTAAAAATTTTTGTGTCTTTGACTTCTTTTTTTCTCCCAATAGAGGTAGCTCTCTTGTCTCTCTATGGGGACTGGGTGAAGGGGTGCTGGTGGCAGGGAGGCTGACAACAGACTTCCTCTGGAGAACCACTGCTTAGATTTTTCAATAGTTTTTTTTTTTTTTTTAATTTTTGAGAGAGAGAGTGCATGTGTGCATGCACGAGCTGGGGAGGGGCAGAGAGAGATGGAGAGAGAAAGAATCCCAAGCAGGCTCCACATTGTCATCGCAGAGCCCGATGCGGGGCTTGAACTCATGAACCGTAAGATCATGACCTGAGTCGAAATCAAGAGTCAAGTGTTTGACTGACTGAGCCACCCCAGCGCCCCTCAATAGTTTTGAAGTCTCTGTATAAAAACAAAACAAAACAAAACTTTAGTATGCAAAGCATGGAACCTTTAGCAACTCTCTTGCCAAAATGAGCTTATTTGAGCATAAAGTGGAATATGGCACAATTGGAGGAAAAGTAAGCAGCCACCTGATGAAAATAAACAAATAGCCATTCAACAGAAGAATGTCTTCTTAATTTCACTTCTTTGTTTATCTCTGTGCTTCCAATTTGCCAGGCTCCAGGTGTCTTAAGTATGTTCCAAGAGGAGCTTTACCTAAGGACACTCAGTGTTTACAAAGCAGGGAGATTTTTCTTGAATATTGGCACTCTGTCTTTCCCCCCAGAGTCCCACTTCTGCTATTTGAGTGCTTTTTGCTTAACAGTCATGCAACCTCAGGCTGCCTTGGCTCATGTGCCTTCCAACTCCAACTCTACATTTCCTTCCCTCCTAGGCTGACTTGCCCTTCCTCTGAGTCTTTGATGCTCCCCCAGAGCTCCTCCCTGGTAAATCATCTAAGCCTTGCAGACTTGTGCCTGGATGTAGAGAAGAAATCCAAAATAGACATCCAAAATAGACTCTGATGGGTCACAGGATGGTGATGGCTGTAAGGAGGGGGCTCTGCTGGGCTGCTTTCCATCTTCATGTCTTCCCAGGACCTCTCCACTGAGGAGTTAGACTTCTAACATGGCAGCTCAGCACTTCTAGAGACTGAAGTGAAAACTGCCAGTTCTCTTAGAGTCAGGGCCTGGTGCTCACAGAGTGTCATTCCTGCCACATTCTATTCATCAAGCAGTTGCCAGCCAGCCCAGATTGAAGGGGAAGGGAAAGAGACCCCATTTCTTGCAGGAAAGAGTATCAAAGAATTTCTGACCCTTTTTAATCTGCCATAGGCTGTTTCTAGTTTGGTTTTTAACTTTATTAATTCCAGTTGAGTACAACCAGTCCTAGTTGTACCCCTAGTCCTCCTAACACATGATCTTTTCTCAGCTGTCTTTTAAGCTCTTATCTATAAGCTCTAGAACTGTCAGTTGTCTAGGCAAGGAGAAGACCATCTCACCAGCCCAGGTGATGCAGAGCTATGAGGGATTGGTTGATGTACACTGAATGTTCTTAGGAAAGTGATTCAGTCCCCAAATAGTTCACCCACCTCCTAAAATACTCACGATAGGAGCTAGAATGTCTGCAGGCTCAGTATGGACTCCAGCTGCTTGGGAGTGAAGTCCTAAGCTGCACTCCTATATAGTTAATGATATCTTACATAATATAGTTTAGAAGATATGCTAGTTTCTTCCTTCCTCCCTCCCACCCTCCCTTCCCTCTTCTTTCTTTCTTTCTTTCTTTCTTTCTTTCTTTCTTTCTTTCTTTCTTTCTTTCTTTCTTTCATTCTTTTGTTCTTTCTTTTGTTCTTCGTTCTTTCATTCTTTTCCCTCTCTTCCTCCCTCCATTCCTTTCTTCCTCCCCCTCCCCACCCCTCAATTCACTGGAAAGAAAAAATCAGTGCTGCCTCTCACTGATAGAAATCAGTAGCAAGCCAAGATAATGTCAGTTCAGAGCCTGGTTTTTTTCCTCTCTGCCGTCTTCCATCTGTGTACCGTATTGCTAGGGTGCTGCTCCTTTTTGCTCTAAAGAAATAAGGTCTGGTTCTCTAAAGATGACTTTGTTTAGGCTAATTCTCTGACTCAAAGATTAGAAATCAGAGGGATGTAACCATTCAAAATGATGTCTTCTGTATATGACTGTATATGGGGGTGAACAATGTCAGTAAGGGAGGATTTGCTTGGCTTGCACTATAGAGTTTTTGAGAGAAAATCCTGTTGCTTATAACATGCAAAAATGCATATGATAAACATGCAAGATATAAATATTTACATGCATCAAAATTTTATGGAGATGGAAGGCATTTCAAACAGTTCTATTTCTCTATGAGAGCAATCCATCTGCTGGATGTTTTTGACCTGTGAGATCAGCAAGGTTATAGCCTTTTGTGGGTTCACTTGCTGAAGGACAATTCCCTCTGCCCTGGGTCTGGGGTGCTACCTGTTCATTCTTTTTCTGGAAGCTCTAGGCAACCCCCCCACCCCTGTGCCCCACCCCCAGGGCCGTTGCTTTCTCTATGTGCCATGTGAGATATTTGTTTTCTCCTTTGGTAGCTGATGGCTGGGAGTCTCATTGCACATTTCCTCTGGTGGTAGGACTCTTAGCAAACCGAGTGCTGTGGTTTGCACCGAGAACCTGAGCATGTTGCCGCTGTGCACGACAGGCACTAGCAACTTCCTTCTTCCTTAAAAAGTCACATAAGGTTGTGGGGCTTGATAGTACATTTTCTGTGAGCAGTGACAAACCCTTGAAGTTTTCACACAGAGAACAGAAAGGGCTTCTCTTGGTGATAAAACTAGAATCATACACATCTTTTCCTTTTCTCTGTGGCACAGATCTGGAAGACAGGGAACGCTTCATGACAAGCCATAACTCGAAATTAAGGAAACTGGTCTGTGGTTCTGGTTTTTGTCATTGTTGGTGGTGTGTGTTTGTGTGTGTGTGTGTGTGTGTGTGTGTGTGTGTGTGTGTGTATTTTGAGAGTCTTGAACATTCGTTTGAGGCTGTGCTTTTTGTGGCTTGTCTGGGCTCAGAGTAATTCATGTCCTAGTGACGAGTCCTTCTATTGGCTGAAAGTGAAGCCTGTTCCATTATTATCAGATATTATAGAGATAGTGCAAACCTTAGAAAAATACTTTGTAGTATAATGGAAATTTAAATATCTGTGAAGTTATAGCCATGAAAATTATCTGTGGTAAGACCTTGCCAGGAGGGTCGTTCTGGTGTTTGTTGTGAAGCAGTTTTCTATGAAACACTTTCTTTCCCTTGTTTCCCTAGGGCAGAATTGATAATTGTAGGTTACCTTCTTGACATTTCTTTTTTATAGTCCTTAAGCTCCTTTTCCCTCAAAAGTATTAGAGTTCCTGCCACCGGTGGGTTCTCTCACTAACTCACTATCACTATCCTTCAGTGTAGAGACTCTGGAAATCCCCTCTGACATCCTTTCTTGCCAATTTCGTCTCTGGTTGCCCGCCCACAGTATTTTTTCCCCTAATCTGGTCAGTCATCTGTGACTTATTTTAGCACATGCAGCACTTCAGAGTTTGACATAGTAGCGTGCTGCACAGATTTGAAGAGAAGCTTTCCAGTGGCACACTGACCATAAGTTGCCTCAAAGAATAATAGTTAAAGCTCTTTGGATGTGGGAAGAAGGCTCTGGAGAGCAAGAATTTCTCCCCTGGGGTGTATGTGGTTTTGGGGCTAATCAGAAGCATGTTCGCATCATAAGGAGTTCTTTGCAAACTTCTGGTTCTTCAAGGTTCATTGACAAGGTGGTTTTAAGAGCTCAGTCCTCAAAGACATCTATAAAACTTTTGAGTTATAGCCTCACCCTCTCTACTGTTCAAAAACATTTTTGGAATTTTAGTATGCATATATTCATTCTAATATTAATAGGAAAATATATTTGATCCTTGGTTCTTATTTTGAAATTAAGAGGAAGAAAAAAACCAATGAATATTTTTTGAGCACATGCTAATGACAGGCCAGACACAGGTATTTTATTCAGCTCATACTAGTGTCAATGAAAGCAGAAACCAGATAGTCACTGAGATTGCCAAAACCCAGTGGAGGAGACTGGCTGAGCAAGCAATTAACAGCAAGCTTGGGTCAAGGAATGGAAGAGACCTAACAGTTGTAGGCTGGTTGCTGGCAACATTTCTTGTGCCCCGAATCCAAATTAGTGTTTTTCTCCTGTTTCTATTCATCACTTTATATCTTGGTGCTTCTTTATCTCTCTCCTGAGCCAGATTTCCTTTGTCCATGACTATCCCACTCCCCAACCCTTCCCACCTTTTTTTCAGGATCCTGATGTCTGTATCTGTCTTTCTTCAGGTAGCCTGATTATATTCTTGATTGTTCTTTTTTATTTTTGGAATTTGCACTTGTGAGGTCTCAACATTGGATTAGATTGAGTGTTCAGAGGGAAATATTGCCCTTGATTCTCTTTGGTTTCTTGTGGTCTCTACTCACCATCCCAAACCACCACCTCTGTATTAAATTTGGGTTGCAGTCATTCAAGAGCTGTGCTGTCCGCTGGTGGCCATGAATGTAAGCTTTATTTTAAATTTAAAGAAATGTTGAAAATAAACATTTTTTTTGCAAATTACATCAAACACTTAAAACACTTGGGAATGTTAACATTAACTCTTAATTCAAAATAATTCCATTTATAGAACACATCCTGGTGTTGGCCAATATAAGTGTACTTAAATCTGATATTTTATATATGCCTGTCCATGGATCCTTCCTAAAATTCAGTGACCATAAGGATTCAACTTTATAAGGTTAAGCAAGTCTTCCAAGTAATATCCCAGATAACTTTTTCAAATATAAAATATTTAAACCAACAAGGAAATTATAAAAACATATATAAGTTATACTTTAGGGCTTAATTAAAGGGCTATCTGAATACAGATACCAGACAGCTTTGCTGTCTGCTGATAAGACCTAAAATGAAAAATCTCACAAGGGTATTTGCATTCTAATCAGTGACTTCTGAACACCCAAAGCACAAGGTTCAAGGGTTGACCTTTGTTAGTGAACTGTTCTGTCACATTTTAGTTTTGCATTTCCTTGAATCACAGCAGGTAACCTGGGCTTGGTCTTGACTCAGCTGTTCAGAAACGTTAACATAAAACAACTTTTTTTTTTTTTTTTTGCTTATGGAAATGCCTGTCCCAGATCTGATCAGTAGCCACATGGTATAATTCATAATAAAATGCACGAGATAATTTATTATAAAATACAGGGTTTAACTTATAATAAACCTGATCCAAGAATATAAACATAGTTTAGCCAACTTATGTTCAGCCTACTGGGCTCTTTTTTGGGTCTAAGGTCAGTGACAGCTTTTTGGCTTTTAGAACTTGGTGTCTGGTTCTGGGGAAGGACAATGTGATTTTGGTGCAGGACAACTGGCTGGAATAGTTTCTTTTCTTTTTGAAGTACAGGTATGAAGATAAGATTAAATACATTTCCTTGCCATTGTGCCATACTTAGCTTTCAAGTTTCATATTATATATATATATAATAAAAATTATGCTTTATACTCTACTAGCTTCTGAAAAAAAATCTGAAGCTGAATACAGGAGTATTATCCATGCAAAGTCTCATATTGACCCTGATGTCCTGAGATCTTCCTTGTAGAGAAAGGCAGATTATGCCTTAGACCATTTCTTTTTCTAGCACCACTTTACATAAGGAATACTGGAAAGTTTAGCACTTTATTTTTCCGTGGAATTTTGCCAGGAATTTTGCCAACCCCCATCCACTCTATCCAAGTAGGGAAATTAGATTTCCTCACTTTATACTACCTCGTTAACTATATGTGTATGTACACGTTTACAGTCTCACAAATGTGAACTTTTCTATTTTTTCTTTTTCTCTAACATCACACACAGAACCATGAAGATCAAGAGTGTCTGTGACAGTTCCTGGCCTTTTTGTTCTTCTTACCTCTTTGCTGCAAGCGGATAGAATGGGTATCAGTGTTAGTGTCCATATCTTTCTGTGGTGTCATGTTTTATAGTTTGGCATAGTTTTTTACGTTTATTAATTTTTGGTGGCTATTTTCAGAATGATAGTTGTTTTTATTAAAAAAGATTTTTTTTACATTTATTTTATTTTTAAGAGGCACAGAGAGACAGAGCACAAGTGGGGGAGGGGCAGAGAGCAAAGGAGACAGAATCCGAAGCAGGCTCCAGGCTCTGAGGTGTCAGCACAGAGCCCGACATGGGGCTCAAGCTCACAAACCGTGAGATCATGGCCTGAGCTGAAGTTGGACGCTTAACCGACTGAGCCACCCAGGCACCCCTCAGAATGGCAATTTTGAGCTTGAAAGGCCCGAATGTCTAGGCTTTTGATGACAGTTTGAGGACTAGAGGCATGCTGAATAAATTGACTCCAGTGTCCTGCTAGCAGTGTTCTGTCCAAAAGCCACCACTCCTGAGCCCTTGTGAAACAGTGGGCTCTTATCATTAACCTTTCCTTAGGGCAATAGAAGACTTGGATTACAATTCCAAGCTAAAATTTTTACTTTGGGAATTTTGTGCACACTCAGATATGCAAATTTTTGTTCACTTTGTACCAGTCTACCAAGTGGCAACTCAAAACCTTTTGCTTTGGATAAAACCCAGTTTGGAGCATTTAAGGTACCTTGTCTATTTAGTAATACTACTCTTCTCCTAACGTGTTTCCTCCTTTGCCTACAAAATTCCCAATTCCATGTGGCAATTCACACCTGTTTTAGTGTAGTAGAAATGTAAAACCATGGCTTAGCTTTAAAGACCTGATGGTCAAAACAAACAAACAAACAATCCAACAACAACAACAAAAACCCTCTGTCTTTTGTTTAGCTAAAGTTTCTCCTTTTTATACATTTTCCCCCTTAAGTCCTATTTCTTAACCCTGTCTTCACCTTAGAGATCTCCACATATACCTTAAAGGAGAAATTTGGGCAGAATACCAAACTCCTAACACGTTGCCAAAGCAGTGGCAAGATAAAAATGTGAGTTGACTTTCTCTGACCCTGTTGTTCATTGACACATAGAAGTGTCATTCTGTGTCTAGTAATCCTTTGGCCCTCAACTCTGCAACAGAAGTTGCCTTTGTATTTCATCAGTTTTCCAAATGGTGCAGAATTTGACTTGACCCTTGCCCTCTCTGGGGAAATAAATTCAATACAGCATTTACATCAGGAGTCTACTAAAATTGTGAACTCTCTAAATGCAAATTCTTCTCTTTAGTTCTATGTGATTGCTTTAACAAACACAAAAACAATTCACAACAAAATACAAGAAATAACTTCCCTGCCTTATTTCAGGTGGACACACTTGTTGAAATCTGCTTTGTTCTCTACAGGCAGTCCTGTATTTGGGAGCCGATATCTCTTACTGATTTTTCAGTACTAAATATAATTTGATTCTCAAGATTAAAAAATTAAAACTAAATGTGTATATGTACATATATATTATGTATAATATATATATTTTATGCATATAATTACATATGGAATTGTTATCATTAGCATCCTCTTTAATATTTGTGAAACATCTACCATATGCATAGTGTCAGGCATTTAGGCGTGGTGGGGAATGCAAAGAATTGTCCAAATCTGTAGTGTGCCCTCAAGGGCTTTGACTTTGAGTTAGGCAGACAGGTACATTATTTAAGAAGATGTGAATAACTATCTAGATAGGATGCTGTGAGTACCAGAGTACAGCCTCTGGAAGAGGCTGTAAGTGTTACTGGAATTCATGCCATGCCTGTGGAGGTCAATGCTCTGAAGGTTTTACAAAGAAGCTAGTCCTACCATGTCTGAAATGGAATGGTTGAAGGGTGGGGCACAGAGATCTGAGTCACGTGGATGAATGGGAAGACGGCTGTCTGAGGTATCCTTTTCTTTCCAGAGAAATAAGAAGGATGACATTGATGAAAGACAAGCAGCATAGGAAGAGGTCTTCTAGTCTTGATCATAAGTTGTGTGACTTCAAGTAGGTCACTTACTGTCTTGTTAGCTCATTTGCCATATTTGTAAAATGAAGGCTGGTACACTCTTTGAAGGACAAGTTTTTGAGACAGAAGGTTAGCCAGAAAAGTCTAAGCAATTTGTTTATGAAATAGGAACTATATAGATTACTTTCTGCTCAGTAATAAAATCATCAAAGGATCATCATTCTAAGGTACTGTCAGTTTATAATCATGATCAGAGGATGGCTTTGGTAAAGGGCCATCACATATGTGCTGAGAAACACAGTGAAATGGAATGCATAAAACTAGGTAAGATTAATAGCAGTAGGTCTTAGGTGGTTGCAGAAATGTTTGAGAGTTTAATCAATGAAGTGACAGGATCTAAAGTTTAAATTTATAATTTAGTTATATTCTGAATGTGCAAAGCTCATGTTCTTATTATGATACAGTGAGTACCCCAAACTGTAGGTTTTAAGCTAAACAATGTCATGGGTTTTAAATTACACACGAGATTTGAGTGTTACATTTCAATCATGACTTCTCATTAAACATCCCCAATTTTGGGGCGCCTGGGTGGCTTGGTCGGTTAAGCGTCCGACTTCAGCTCAGGTCATGATCTCACAGTCCGTGAGTTCGAGCCCCACGTCGGGCTCTGTGCTGACAGCTCAGAGCCTGGAGCCTGTTTCAGATTCTGTGTCTCCTTCTCTCTCTGCCCCTCCCCTGTTCATGCTCTGTCTCTCTCTGTCTCAAAAATAAATAAACGTTAAAAAAAAATTTAAAAAAAATTAAAAAAATTAAAAAAATAAAAAATAAAACATCCCCAATTTCCCCACGAGTGAGCTAGAATCCAATTCAAAATAGGCTGCAGTGAGTGAGACTTGAAAAAATAGAAATGTACAGCAGTGGTCACAGGAGAAGTGAAATAGAGGCAGTGCACTCCCACAACAGTTCATAGGCTTATGGAGAGTGAGGAGTGATCTGAAAATATACCAGAGAGGAAA
This sequence comes from Neofelis nebulosa, assembly GCF_028018385.1. Taxonomy (NCBI): domain Eukaryota; kingdom Metazoa; phylum Chordata; class Mammalia; order Carnivora; family Felidae; genus Neofelis; species Neofelis nebulosa. Next base: position 32,939,312 of record NC_080782.1, on the reverse strand, counting down.
TGGGTATGTGAAGAGAGTCTTGGAGGAGAGACAGATAGGAATCATGACCGTAATTCAACTCAGTGGGAACCTAAAAAATGTGACACACAAAACTCAAGGACCTCAATTCTGCTTTAAAGGTTGAGGGAAGTAGAACAAGGATCATGGCACTGGGAACACTATGACCAAATGATGACTTCTCACCTTCAGTTCACATGAAAGGGTTTACTTTGCTCCCCCTGCTACTCCCACCACAAAATATGCACATATTTCTAGGTAAATTGAGTGAAAGTTTTTAATTGTGTTTTATTATGGAGGTCAAGAAAATAACCTACCCTAAAACTGTCTTTAAATGTTCAGAAAAGGATGCAAATATTAAGTTAAGTCTCAACTCTCTGTTAACTAGAGGATCCAAATGAAAGTAACATTGAAATCATCCTTTTGCTTTCGAGATTGAAGATAAATAATCATGTGTCAGATGGTGTCTGTGCCCTATCCATATCCCTTTGGCTGACCCCAGAGATTGCTTGCAGACACTTCTTAGACATGCCAATATTTTCTTGTGTCTTTGTTGGAGAGCATTCTCTGGATATAGCAGCATGCACAGGACAGATGGAGAGTAAATGAAAGATAATGCTTTGAAGTGACCCTCCCTCAACCATTGAGGGTTAAACCATTGAGGGAGAAATACTCCCTTGCTTTTCTTTGGGATAATTTTTTCTTTTTTTCTTTTAAAGAGAGAGCGCGTGAGAGCGAGAGTAAGTGAGCAAGCAGGGGGAGGGGACAGAGGGAGAGAGAGAAAATTCCAAGCAGGTACCATGCTCAGTGCAGAGCCTGGTGCAGAGCTTGATCCCACGACCCTGGGATCATGACCTGAGCTGAAATCAAGAGTCGGATGCTTGACCAACTGAGTCACTCAGGTGCCCCTCTTTGAGATAATTCTAAATTGTGTTCCCTGCATCCTCTCTGAAGGTCTCCAGAATGATTGACCGTAGTTTTCCCATAGAATAAGGTGACTAACTCCTTCCAGATTTTTTGTGACTGTCCCAGTTTTAGTTTGGAAAGCCCTGTGTTGTGAGAACCTTCTCAATTCCACATAACCTGGGATACTTGACCACTCTACCATAAAGGTAGCTGGTTAGTCTTACTCTTTATTGGTTTCCTCCTTTTCATGTCTCACTTCCCCACTCCCTCACAGTGATTCCTGGCATTGTCTCCTAAATAAACTGCTGCATACTTAGAATTATGAATTTTTTTCCAGTGTTTTTCATCTGTACTAGATTCCAAGTTGTTAGGGTGGGAGCCCTGTTTTACTCAATACAGTCTGTCCACAGACTGCATGAAGCATAGTTCATACTCAGAAAATACTAGTGGAATGAATGGACTCTGTATCATTAACCAAGCAGATGTGATAGACATTATTTGCTATTGAGTGTCAATACCAGTTTATTTGTTCCTCCTGAGTTTCCATAGATACCTGCCACCCATGTTGATCATGTTGTAGGTGATTAGGAATAATTTTACAGAAATGATGTATTGCTCAAGTCTTTTACATCTTTTGATCATCATGCTATAATGCAGTCCAATACAAAAGTTTAAGAAAATACAAATGGAATAATGACAAAAATCAACACGTAGGTAGTCTTACCTAGACCAAGTGCTTTGGTATATATTTTCTTCTTTAATCCTCAGAGTAATCTTACCACTTAATATAATTATTCCCAGTTTACTGAAAGTTAAAGCTTAGGATTCTTTGTTCATAATCACACACCCAAGCAGGGCCTTGTTTTTCACCATCAATCCCCTTTCTTTCTTATTACATTATGGGATTCACTGTAACTAGCTTGCATATAATCTCCCAAACCCACCCACAATCATAGAATTCTATGGAAAGCAAATTCCAGAGACAAAAAAAGCATGGGCCACAATGAGTTTGGTCTTCCTGTTAGGTTTTCATGGCATTAATAAAAAATACTCAATCCCACTGATAGAAATATCTTTGCCATTATCTTCCTCACAAACACTTGAGAGACTGCAAATCTTTGTCATTTAGCATCATTTAATTTCCTGAATAAAGAAACAAAACAAAACAAAACAAAACAAAACAAAAAGCTGGCTTAGGTATATGTTTATAGTTGATTTTAATTTCCTGTTTGCCCCTATATTATGATTTTCCTTAGTTTGCTTGTGAAAACCATGTATGTTTGAAATATATTTTCTGTTCATGTGGCTTCTCTCATCTTAAAACAGAAAACAATCATATATAAGACAATAGTGTCATCAACGCACAGAAATCGGTTGCATTCCTATACACCAACAATGAAGTGACAGAAAGAGAAATCAAGGAATCGATCCCATTTACAGTTGCACAAAAAACCATAAAATACCTAGGATTGAGGTGAAAAATCTGGACGCTGAAAACTATAGAAAGCTTATGAAAGAAATTGAAGAAGACACAAAAAAATGGAAAAAGATTCCATGCTCCTGGATAGGAAGAACTAATATTGTTAAAATGTCGATACTACCCAAAGCAATCTGCATATTCAGTGTAATCCCTATCAAAATAACACCGGCATTCTTCACAGAGCTAGAACAAATAATCCTAAAATTTGTGTGGAACTAGAAAAGACCCTGAATAGCCAAAGCGATCTTGAAAAAGAAAACCAAAGCAGGAGGCATCACAATCCCAGACTTCAAGCTATACTACAAAGCTATAATCATCAAGACAGTATGGTACAAGAACAGACACTCAGATCAATGGAACAGAATAGAGAACCCAGAAATGGACCCACAAACGTATGGCCAACTCATCTTTGACAGAGCAGGAAAGAATATCCAATGGAATAAAGACAGTCTCTTCAGCACGTGGTGCTGGGAAAACTGGATAGCGACATGCAGAAGAATGAACCTGGACCACTTGCTTACACCATACACAAAAATAAACTCAAAATGGATGAAAGGTGTCAATATAAGACAGGAAACCATCAAAATCTTTGAGGAGAAAGCAGACAAAAACCTCTTTGATCTTGCCCGCAGAAACCTCTTACTCAACACGTCTCCGGAGGCAAGGGAAATAAAAGCAAAAATGAACTACCGGAACCTCATCAAAATAAAAAGCTTCTGCACAGTGAAGAAAACAATCAGCAAAACTAAAAGGCAACCGACAGAATGGGAGAAGATATTTGCAAATGACATGTCAGATAAAGGGTTAGTATCCAAAATCTATAAAGAACTTATCAAACTCAACACCCAAAAAACAAATAATCCAGTGAAGAAATGGGGAAAAGACATGAGTAGACACTTCTCCAAAGAAGACATCCAGATGGCCAACCAACACATGAAAAAATGCTCAACACCACTCATCATCAAGGAAACACAAATCAAAACCACAATGAGATACCACCTTACACCTGTCAGAATGGCTAACATTAACAACTCAGGCAACAACAGATGTTGGCGAGGATGTAGAGAAAGAGGATCTCTTTTGCGTTATTGGTGGCCGTGCAAGCTGGTGCAGCCACTCTGGAAAACAGTATGGAGGTTCTTCAAAAAACTAAAGAGAACTACCCTATGACCCAGCAATTACACTACTAGGCATTTATCCAAGGGATACAGGTGTGCTGTTTTGAAGGGACACATGCACCCCCATGTTTCTAGCAGAACTATCAACAATAGCCAAAGTATGGAAAGAGCCCAAATGTCCATCCGTGGATGAATGGATAAAGATGTGATATATGTATATACAATGGAGGATTAGTCGGCAATCAAAAAGAATGAAATCTTGCCATTTGCAACTATGTGGATGGAACTGGAGGGTATTATGCTAAGTGAAATTAGTCAGAGAAAGACGAACATCATATGACTTCACTCATGAGGACTTTAAGAGACAAAACAGATGAACATAAGGGAAGGGAAACAAAAAGAATATAAAAACAGGGAGGGGAACAAAACAGAAGAGACTCATAAATATGGAGAACAAGCTGAGGGTTACTGGGGGGGGTTGTGGGAGGGGAGATGGGCTAAATGGGTAAGGGGCATTAAGGAATCTACTCCTGAAATCATTGTTGCACTATATGCTAACTAATTTGGATGTAAATTTTAAAAAATAAAAAGTAAAATTAAAAATAAATAAATAAAAATAAAAATAAATAAGACAATAGTGTCAACAGATAATTTTCTTATTAATTACTTTTTAGATCACTTAGGTGCTTAAATTTGGTTACAACACACCTTTTATGCTTGCATGTGTCAGATAGAAAGAGAACATGCAACTAAAATCCTGAGTTCTCCTGCTGCTGAGACTGATTGTGGAGTGTAAGACAAATTAAAGTGATAAAGAATGTTTCAGATGTTTATTTGCAAATGCATTGCATTTCTTTTCTTTTCCAACTTTGAGGGGAATATGCACTCATAAAAAAAACACAGAGGCATTTCCCTTCACAACCCTTCTGTACCACCTTGACCACCACTTCTACCCCTAAGTCATCTCCCTCCCCAGTGGTAACCATGCTACTAGTTTGAGGTGTGTGTGTGTGTGTGTGTGTGTGTGTGTGTGTGTGTGTTTCCAGAAAGAGAGAAAAATAACAGATATACAACACAATACAATATGTCTTTTAAATTTGATACATTAGTATATTATAAACATCTTAGTAGTAGATATAGCTCAAACTCATGCTTTTTTAATAGCTTCATCATGTTTTATGGAATGCTTACTCTGTAACTTAATTACTATCCTATTGACAGAAATCTTGACAGAAATATTAACAGATATCTCCAATATTTCTCCATTATATAGTATTCTACAGATAATACCTCATATTTGTATCATCTCTGTGAGGAGGGAGGCTGAGAAGAGGATTATCTGATTCAAAGGGTCTGCACTTTTAAAATGTTGACAGCCTGTTCAATTACCTTTCAAAGGCTGTGAAAAAGCATGTTCCTGTCACATGCTGTGTGGGTCTGATTGTTTCCTTACATCCTCACAAGCATAAATATTATGAAATAGCTTTTCTTGGGTTCCTGTGAATGCAGGTCCTGAGACAAATATGTGCAGATGAAAAAAAAAAAAACAAAAAACAAAACTGAAACACTGAGAAGAGCAATTCATAATTCCAAGTGGAATGTGGATAGTTGGAATTGGTGGTTTCTTTTTCTACCAAAAGCCTTTTGATTATATCTTTAAACCATGGGATTTATTCAAACTCTAAAATTAGAGAAGGTTTCTTCTTGCTCTACAGTTCTATGAGTGATTGCCTCCAACTTTGAGCTGTCAGGGAAAGTTTCATGGAGGGTTACTCTTGATTTGATCTTTGAAGCATGGTCGGATTTCTCTGGGAAGAGAAGAGGGCCATAGCTTTTTCAGGCTGTGAGAAGTACATAGTCTATCTGGCAAGTAGTCAGGGGTGAAGGATGAAAGGGATATTGAAACTGAAAGTTCGCAGTTACATGTTGTCACTAGCCACATTTTCTGTTCCAGTGCCAGCTTTCACCCTCTCTTCACAGCATTAACTGAAAGTGGAGACTCTGAAGAAGCTGATTCTGCTTATTCTTGGGTGGCTTCTTCCAAGGTGTTGTAACTGAAGATCAATTAACAGGTCCTTCTAACCCCCCCAGTTTTGGCCTCAATCTGTTGTAATGCCTAAATTCTCATTGTTAGGATTATGGTTTCAATTTAAGACATAGAAGTCACCCTTGTAAAGGCATTTGTAAAATTGGTAATGGTGATTGGGTTAGCAACAAAGATGATACCACTTTACTATGAATTCACTCATTGGGGTTAAGTTAGGAGATTATAGATATTTCTTAGCTGTCAAAGAGAAAAGGGGGAGTGGGCTGAAGCAGTGGTCTTTGGCCTGGAATTCCTGAACTCATTGGGAGTCTAAGAACATTAGGATCCATTGGTATGGTGGTGGTGATGATGATGATGATGTAGTCAATGATTTCAGTAATAGAAAAAACAACAACAAAAGTGACTACAAAAAAAGTTAGAATTCAGGGAGTGCTCATGTTGGACCTTTGTTTGCATACATTAATTCATTTCATCCTTGCCACACCTGGTGGAGTTGATTTTATTACTCACATTTTACAGATGAGGGAACTGAGACTTGAAGAGATAAAGTAATTTGTTGAAGATCACCAGATAGTAAAAGGCAGAACTAGGGTCTGAATGCTGTTATTGTGACTCCAAAGTCCATGACTTGAAACCACCAGGTCACCAAAGTGACAACCAAAACAAACATTACTTTACATCACCTTCATGTACATTCAAGCCTAGGTGCAGAGGAAGATCAGTCCACATAAGGGGCAGATAGTGGCAGAGCCATGACTCTGGTCCCCTTCTGTGGCAACTTTCAGTTGCGGAAGCTATGGGTAGCTGGGAACACCCTGGCTGTATCCGTTTTTTTTCTCCCTTTGGAGTTCCCATAGTGGGTTACAATCTGCAGTGATTTTCTCCTGGTCATGTGTGCCCTACTCATGAATGCTGCTGATATCTTGCCCATCTTTTCCATGTATTGCTATGTCTAAACAACAGCACAGAGGAAGAGTCCCAGAAATGCTAATTAGAGCATTCTAGGAACAGGTACATTCTAGTTATGTTGCACTATAATTATGTTCAGCAGTTGGAAGCAGGTTGAGATTACCTTGATTGATTATTGCTCTAGTACTGTGGTTCTTAACCATGGATGATTTTATCCTCCAGGGACAATATCTGGAGATATTTTGATTGTCACAACTGGGAATGGGTCGTGTTTCTGGCATCAAGTGGGTAGAACTCAGGGATGCTACTAAATATCCTACAATGCACAGAACTAATGTAATTTTTACATTTTCTACATGACAGAGGAAAACGAATATATTTTTATGGTTCCCTTGCAAAGTTATTATTCATTCTTGCACAGAAGTCATGCCAATTACATGTGAAAATGTGGTTCACTTACACAGAGGTCCTTCTCCTCCTCTTTCCCCCTCCTCCTTTTCATCTTCTCCTCCTCCTTCTCCTAGCCCTTCTCCTTTTCCTTATCCTCCTCGTCTTCTGCTTCCTCCTCCTCCTTCTCCTCCTTCTTCTTCTAGTCCTCCTTTCCCTCTTTTTCCCCTCCTCCTCCTTCTTCTAGTCCTCTTTGTCCTCTTCTTTCTTGTCCTCCTCCTAGCCCTCCTCCTCTTCCTTCTCCTCCCCCTACTCCTTTTACATGTATGGGTTGCATTTGTTTCCTGGAAGAAGAGATAGGAGATTTAGGGGTTTCTCTTACGCTGAGTTTAAAAACAGCAGGAGTGTCTCTAAAAGCCCCCCCCCCCCCCCGCAGGTAGTATCTAGTTAAACAATAATTCAATTTGTTCAAAACTAATTTGGCATTGATTCTTTCATATCTTGTTTACCTGTGTGGGAGCATAAACAATGATTGACAAAAGCAGGACAAATAGATGGAAGCAGTGTTGGGGTCAAGTGGCCAACATGTGACAGCAGTTCTTCAGTAACATCAAGATTCCTTAGAAAAGATGCCCTTTCCTCCATAAAATCATGATGGGATCAGATGATAAATCTTTTCAGGCAGTCTATTTGTCTTCCCTGTTTTTACAAAGTCCTGTTCTTAAAAACATTCTGAAAGAAATCCTGATACTTTATTCTTACAATCCTTCCAGAAGAAATATCTATAATTTCCATTCTTGACTCTAATTAGCCAAGTAACATAACATTCAGTTAGCCTGTCTTATCTATATGTCTGTGTTGCAATTTGAAGTTGTCCAGTTTAGTAGAAATAAAAAATTTTTCCTTATCTATACATGTATATCTATAATCTTCGTATACAGTGCTTGAAAAAAAATGAAATCCTGTTTCAGTTTTTCTAAATAACTCACATCTTTGGCCCTTGCCTGTGGACTCTATTTTCAACCCTTTAGTCACATATCTCTGGTATTCCTGGAATACTTGTTCTAAATACAATTTCCTGGGCCTTACTCCTTAAGTATCCTCAGAGGGGTAGGGCTCTGGGAATACATAGCTTTCACAATATTCCCAGGTGATTTTATGGCCTGAGAGTTTTGAGAACAACCACAATAGCAAGATGGCCATCTTTCAGCATGAGTGTTTCCAGCTGCTCCGGAGAGTAGCTTTGCTTTTCACATTACCTGGCTGTCTTTCCTAAGTAGGTATGTGTTCTCCTTGGCTTTGGTTATCCACAGATAACATGCAGATAGTTCTCTTATTAGCATATAACAAGAGCCTTCAGAGAAATTGGATGCATAGTGTTGTTACTGAAAGAGCACATAACTCTTTGGAATATGTATTTTTTTCTTTTTAGGGAGAAGTAGCTGAAAGTAAACATGTCTGTCTCCATTTGGAACCTGGTCACTTCAGTTAGCCTTTGCCTCATCACTGGACATTTGTCTTGTTATAATGGCAGACACACTGCTAATATTGGAGCGTATTTTATGGTATTTAGGTGTTCATATCTGTACTTTATTTTTTTTTAGTTTTTTTTAAGTTTATTTTTGAGTGAGAGCATGAGCAGGGGAGGGGCAGAGAGAGAGGGAGAGAGAAAATCCAAAGCAGGCTCTGAGCTGTCAGCACAGAGCCCGACATGGGGCTCAAACTCACAAACTGTGAGAGTATGATCTGAGCCGAAGTCGGATACTTAACTGACTGAGCCACTCAGGTGCCTCATGTGCTTTATTTTAACTCTTACTGTGGCAGTTTCTAAAAGAAAGCCAGATTTTTAAAAGTTGCCCATTTGTTAAAGCGTTTGCTTCAAGTTACTTCTCTTTTGGGCATGATATGCTGTATAACTTCTAGCATTACTGGGGCTAAAAGTGGAAAAGTTGAGCTATAGAAGAAACAAAGTAGATTCATAGACCATCAAATGATCCCTCAGCCTTCTGCATGGAGGGCCCAAGAAGAATGCCTCAGAGAAGAGGGCAGTTGGACCAATTCCACCAAAACTGTGTATTTTCATGATGCTACAGTCTTGGTTTAGAGAAACCCAAGATTTGATGGCTTCAATTTCTGTATTCTACATACCAATAATTCAAGCTACAGTAACAGTCCTGGGGAATCTTTATGCAAACCTGGTACAAAGTTTCAAAATCATGGTGTATGGGACTCTAAGCTGTATAGATGAAAGATCCTGATAAAAGGTACCCAAGAGGTCAGGAAAGGTGACTCTGCTTCCTGTTATTGTTTTTTCTCACGGAAAAAGACTTTTTTTTTTTTAGGTTTGTTTTTACTTTGAGCATTCTTTTTGGCTTGATAATTCGAAGATCTAATTAATTATCATACATTGAACTTAGTATGTGCATTCCTAGCATACGTCAAGGAATCATTAAAGCCCCTGCTAAGGATTCTCCCCTATGGATTCCGGGACAGTTTATTGTCCACACACTAGTGAGTCAACCATGGCCGGCAGGGCCCCTTATGTCTAGAAGCTTTCACTGTTCTTGGAACCATTCTCAAAGTCATTTTCTGCATTTAAGTGCTGCACTTTGCTCCCTTAACCAGGCTGCAGAGGGCAGTGCCCTGAACACATCCACTGTCCGTTTTCCTGCTGGATGATGTTGGAGGTCAGGGCTCAATGTGGAATCTGCTTTTCTTGAATGTCAAAAGAAGTGCTAGAATGGAAACTAACTTACTTAGAGCCTAACCTAATGAGGGAAATAGAGGCATAATCCTTCTAGAGGTGAGTATCACCACAGGTGAGAGGGGATGTTCAGAGAGACCCCAAAGGACCACTATGGGCCATCTAGAATAGATGAACTAAATACAGATACATATCAATACTTGAATTCATTTAAGAAGGAGCCCAGTAGGAAGGACAATACAATATTAAAAACACTATGCTGCCTGCTCTCTCTTCAAGCCAGTGATGGCCACTGGCACTGCATTCCCCTTTGCTATGAATACCATATGCTAATCATGGACAGAGTTATTGAAATCTTACCATATGGTAGCCTTTTTTAAGCCCCACAACAATCCGTAGTAGTAGGATCCTGCTATCTTTTCTCTTTTACAGATAGGAAATAGAGGGTAAACAATATTAACTCTTCTGAGATCACATAGCCAACAGCGGTGGGCCTGATTCTGACCCAGGCTAACTTTAGAGCTTATGCTCCTAACCACAATATATGCAGTCTCCTTCAAGAGAAGAACTGGGGAAACATGCAAGCAAATAAATGTGTATAGATCTAACTTGGTTTTGTGGGGGCTTATTTAAGAAATGTTAATTATTTAAGATGTCCAGGGCTCTAAAATCTGAAGAAACCTTCCAGATCTCTTATTTGCAGCTAGGGAAAGTAAGTTGCATTGCCAAATACTCCCCATTCCTTCAGTTTTCCAGAGCTAAACAGGCAACATTTACTTATTTGATTTTCAGAAGGCTAGAATGACCCAAGACATTTTGTTAGTCTATATTAGTTGACATTTGCCAAGTCTCACCTAATCCTTGTGTATACTGTGTTGGCCCTGGCTGGGTGTGGTCTGTTGGAGCCAGAAATGGGGTGGGGACAAATATGCTTTATTACTTAGATGTCCTAATGCCTATGCAGGAGAGTGTCATCTATGATAATAGCATGACTGGTTTCCTCAGTGGATGCCTCAATATTCTTTAGACTCAGGGCACTGTTTATTCTTCCCCTCACATTCTGTATGCTTACATTATTGGTTCTGGATAGGTGTTTACCTTTCCTTGATCATATATTTCCTATTTAGCTATGATAAAATTATTGCTTTCATTTCCTATCCAACCGGTGAAACTTAGTCTGTTAGAATATTTTCATTTCCTGTTTGTTTTTCTCCTGAAATCAACTCAGCATAATTATACATTTAGCTTTTGCTTAGTGGTGAGGGCTGTGTGACTTCTACCCCACATAAACATGGGTGCTTTTATTCTTATTTCCTTATCTACCCATTGTTTTCAAAACAGACTGGGTCTGGACTTTCTTAAATTCTAAGCTGGGTAATATATTAAAATTTCATTCATCCTTGAATTCAGGTGCTTCAAACTCGGCAGGTGCTTAGTAAATATTTGTTAAATAGAATTTAAGATGGATTGAAGATTAGATTCTTCAGGTAAAGAACTTCATAATCAACTGCGATTGGGGGATTTCCTATTATTCAGTGTTTTGCACTGTCTTGGAGGTCAACCATGGTACTACGTTCCACATACTATTGTTTTAGGATGTTGATTTGCACAGGCCTGTAATATGTAGTAGTGTCTGACTGGTAATGTTTGGCAAATAGGAGGAATCTTTAATTTGCTTTTAGTGATTCAAATATGTTTCCATAACAATTCTTTTGTTTGCTTCCTTGGTCTATTTTTAGTAATTTTTTTTTTTTCTTGAGGCTTGCTCAGAGACCGGACTGTCACATCTTGCATATTTAAATGTTTACCCAACTTCCCTTTGCATGTCATTTGATCATTTGCCTGTACAAATAGAAGAGCCAGCTTTTTAAGTACCTACCTAAAAGCATGTGGCCAATTTTGAATATGCGTTTAGGAGGCACTACTAACAACAGTGGTACTAAATCCCATGGATTTTACTATTTCTGACACTTGTGAGCAATACTCAGGGTAAAAGATACAAGAGTTGACTAAATTGGTTAATGAGTAGTTGACCAAATGTACAATTTATAGATACAGTCTAAGAGATCTAAAGTTGAAAAAACTGTAGCAATTACTTGACTGAATTATCTTTCCTTGATTAGAATCTTCTGGATGGCTGTATGTAGGAACTTAGTGTTCTTTCAGTATATAAGTAGGATTTATTTGTCCAATGTTTATTCTTATGCAAACCATTAATTATGAGTTATCAAGATGACACTGAGTGATACAGAGGCATCTTGTATCCATTCCAGACATGATCTCAAATATCTTCTGCTCTGTGCTAATCTTGTATGAGATGAAACAGTTTGGAGCTTTTTAAGGGTTCCAATAAACAGTTTCCATGCTGACTGTAGTGGAAAGAACGTTGTTCTGGACCTCCAGAAACCTGGGTTTTAGGTTCTGCTCTATGCCAACAATCTATGTGATTTAAAAAAATTTTTTTCTTTTTACATTTATTTATTTTTGAGAGACAGAGTGAGACAGAGCACGAGCAGGGGAGGGGCAGAAAGAGAAGGAGACATGGAATCTGAAGCAGCCTCCAGGCTCTGAGCAGTCAGTTAGCGCAGAGCCCAACATGGGGCTCGAACCTACGAACCGTGAGATCATGACCTGAGCTGAAGTAGGATGCTCACCTTACTTAGCCACCCAGGTGCCCCTCTATGTGATTTTTAGAAAACTTTTTCACCTCAGGCCTCCATTTACTTACCTGTTAAGATAACATAAAGATTGAATTAAGTGACCTTTCATAATGCTTCCAGCATAGACATGCTATGCATTAAAGCTATTTTATTTATATCCCTGAGTCTGGAAAGATACTGTCTTCTTGAGCAATGGAAAATGGAGCTACTCTTTAAGTAGCAAAGGTGAACCTGAGGCTGTCCATTGCCTTTAATCCAATCAGGAAATGCTGGACACTGCCTTCTGGGAGCATAAATAGCATAAAATAGCTAATAATGATGCGATGTCTGCAGTAGTGTGAATAATGATCAGTTACTGAGTTCCAGGTGATACATAGTTTTCAGATATTATCTTCTTATTCTCACCACACTCCTGGGAGGTAGATTTTACATGAGAGAAAATTAAGGGCTAGGGAGTTCAGTAACTTGCCAGAGAGCATGAGCCCGGTAATTGTCCAAACAAGGTTCAGATCCAGGTTTTGCTTAAATCTAACAGCCAATCTTGATCTGCTAGTCTTCGCTGCCTCTATCTGCAAAACTCACTCTCCTTCATTTACCCTATACTTAATGTAAGACATTGTGTACTGGGTACTGCTCTAGAATAGATGATTGGGATAGAGAGAAAACGGAGAAAAAGCCTTCCTTCAATGCAGCTTACATCCTAGCAAGGGTGAATAGTATCAGTAGACGTAATAAACACATGAACTACCTGGTGTTGTAGCAGGTGGTAAGTGCTATGGAAAAAGAAAAGGCCAAGCTGGGTGAAGAGAATTGGAAATGTGTGTGAATAGTGTGTGGAGGGTTGCAATTTTGAACTGGGTGGTCAGGGTGGGCATTATTGGGATGGGGATTTTTGATCAAGGACTTGAGAGAGGTGAGGAAATGAGTCGTACGGACAGCTGGTAGAAGAGCATTCTTGGGCAGAGAGAACAGCAGGGTCCTGAGTGGGGAGTGTGCCTGGTTTTAGCACGTCAGTTATTTATGACTGTAAATAGCCACAATAAGAAAACACTGAGAACCTATTATAGACACTTCCATTCCTGCTCATGGTTCTGTTTATTTTAGAAGCAGGATGACTTCTTTCTTATCAGCATACTTCATCCTGCCTACCCAACAGTCTACTTGAAGAGCTTGTTTCTCACAAGATGTTTTTCAGCCTTCATTTTACTTCGCCCTAACTGGGATTCTCAAGCCTTCTTATCTCCAGACACTTTTATACTCTTAAAAATTGTGGCGGACTCAGAGAGCTGTTGTACATGTGAGCTATATTTATGAATATATACTGTATTAGGAATTAGAACAGAAATTTGTGAAATATTTCTTTAATTTGTTTAAAGTAATAAGCCTGTGGCATGTTAACACAAATAACGTATTTTCATGAAATGTTACTATTTCCAAAACCCCCCAAAATAATGAGAATAGTGGCAATATTTTACATTTTTGCAAATCTCCTTAATGGTTGACTTAATAGAAGACAGCTGGATTCTCATACCTGCTTCCGCATTTCATCTGTTGTAACATGTTTGAGCTGAAACATATGAAGAAAATCCAGCCTTCCACAGATGGCCTTTCTAGGTAAGTGAATATTCTTCCCTGACAATACATTCAAAGTGATAGTTTCCGAAGAGTTAGCTGCAGTGTGACTTTTTGCATTTTGTACACTCATGGGTAAATGAGCATGAAAAAGGCACACAACGTCATAGTATTAGTTTTGACTTTGCAACCCCTCAAACGGGTCTTGGAGACCACCAGGAGTCCCCTGACCACACTTTGAAGCGTTAATAAGGTAAAGAGAAAATTTCTATGAAAAGTTTGGAAAAAATGATGTTGCATGAAGAAACCATGAACTTGGAGAACTTTCCTTTTAAAAGAATTTTTTTTAACATTTATTTTTGAGAGACAGAGCATGAGCAGGGGAGGGTCAGAGAGAGAGGGAGACATAGAACCTGAGGCAGGGTCTAGGCTCTGAGCTGTCAGCACAGAGCCCGGTGCGGGGCTTGAACTCAGGAATCGTGGTATCATGACCTAGGCCAAAGTTGGACACTTAACTGACTAAGCCACCTAGGCGCCCCGAACTTGGAGAACTTTCTAACACATCTGCTTCAGTGTCAGGCAGGGAGGATTTATTGTCTCTTTGGGCACTTTATTCAAGGATATAAGTCACTGCCACAGGCAGCCAGTGAATATATAATCTAGAAAATGGGGAGAAAGTTCTCTCATCTACCTTTCCCCACTGTGGTCCCTACAGAACTAAAAGTAAAGCAATCGACCAATATTCTGTACCCTGGGACAGTGCTGCTTCAACTTTAACTTGCAGCCCAGTCACCTGGGCATCTTATTAAAATGCAGATTTCAGCTTTGTAGGTCAGAGTAGGGTCTAGGATTCTGTATTTCTTATCGTCCTCCAGGTGATGCTGTTGGTGTTGGTCCACACACCACACTTTGAGTAGCGAGGGTCTAGAGGTTAAATAGACTAGTACTCCGAGGATGGGTTGACTCTGCATTTCTAGTGAATCCAGTGCTTCCCAGCCTGCTAAACTATGTATCATCAGATGATCAGGGACACAAAGATTACTGAATAAAACTATGGACGGTGCCACCGTCAGAGCTGTCCAGTGGGTCTTACCTACCACATGTTGTGATGCTCAGTGTCTTTGCCTAACCTACCACCTACACGCTCTGATGGCTTCCTAGTTACTTGAAAATATAATTCAGACTCCATATCCTGATTCACCAGACCCTTATTCGTCTGGCCTCTTTGGATATCTTTGATCTTGATGATCATTTCCTGTCATTCACATGGTGCTGTCACAGTGACAGTGTTTCAGTTTCAGAAAGTGGTTGAATTCTCAGTTTGCTTGATGATGGCTTGTCAAATAAGCTAATTCTTTCCTTGAGGTACAGCATAGATACAGACCCCCCCCAAAAAAAAATTGGAAATAATTTAATAAAAGCAGTAAAGTTGTGAGTTTTTGGATTTTATTTTTAAATTTTTTTCAATTTATTCTTTTTTTAAATTTTTAATTTTTTTAATTTAATTTTTTATTTTTTAAAATTTACATCCAAATTAGTTAGCATATGGTGAAATGATTTCAGGAGTAGATTCCTTAATGCCCCTTACGCATTTAGCCCATCCCCCCTCCCACAACCCCTCCAGTAACCCTCAGCTTGTTCTCCATATTTATTTGTTTTTAATCTTTTTTATTAACATTTATTTATTTTTGAGACAGAGAGAGACAGAGCATGAGCAGGGGAGGGTCAGAGAGAGAGGGAGGCACAGAATCCGAAACAGGCTCCAGGCTCTGAGCTGTCAGCCCAGAGCCCGATGCGGGGCTTGAACTCACGGACCATGAGATCATGACCTGAGCTGAAGTTGGACGCCCAACCGACTGAGCCACCCAGGCGCCCCTGTTCTCCATATTTATGAGACTCTTCTGTTTTGTTCCCCTCCCTGTTTTTATATTATTTTTGTTTCCCTTCCCTTATGTTCATCTGTTTTGTCTCTTAAAGTCCTCATATGAGTGAAGTCACATGGTTTTTGTCTTTCTCTGACTAATTTCACTTAGGATAATACCCTCCAGTTCCATCCACATAGTTGCAAATGGCAAGATTTCATTCTTTTTGATTGCCAAGTAATACTTTATTATATATATATATATATATATATACATATATATATATATATATACCACATCTTTTTTATCCATTCATCCATGGATGGACATTTGGGCTCTTGCCACACTTTGGCTATTGTTGATAGTTCTGCTAGAAACATGAGGGTGCATGTGTTCCTTCAAAACAGCACACCTATATCCGTTGGATAAATGCCTAGTAGTGCAATTATTGGGTCATAGGGTAGTTCTATTTTTAGTTTTTTGAGAAACCTCCATACTGTTTTCCAGAGTGGCTGCACCAGCTTGCATTCCCACCAGCAATGCAAAAGAGATCCTCTTTCTCTGCATCCTCGCCAACATCTGTTGTTGCCTGAGTTGTTGATGTTAGCCATTCTGACAGGGTAAGGTGGTATCTCATTGTAGTTTTGATTTGTATTTCCCTGATGATGAGTGAGGTTGAGCATTTTTTCACGTGTTGGTTGGCCATCTGGATGTCTTCTTTGGAGAAGTGTCTTTTGCCCATTTCTTCACTGGACTAATTGTTTTTTGGGTGTTGAGTTTGATAAGTTCTTTATAGATTTTGGATACTAACCCTTTATCTGACATGTCATTTGCAAATATCTTCTCCCATTCTGTCAATTGCCTTTTAGTTTTGCTGATTGTTTTCTTCGCTGTGCAGAAGCTTTTTATTTTGATGAGGTTCCGGTAGTTCATTTTTGCTTTTATTTCCCTTGCCTCCGGAGACGTGTTGAGTAAGAAGTTTCTGTGGGCAAGATCAAAGAGGTTTTTGCCTTTCTCCTCGAGGATTTTGATGGCTTCCTGTCTTACATTGAGGTCTTTCATCCATTTTGAGTTTATTTTTGTGTATGGTGTCAGAAAGTGGTCCAGGTTCATTCTTCCGCATGTCGCTGTCCAGTTTTCCCAGCACCACGTGCTGAAGAGACTGTCTTTATTCCACTGGATATTCGTTCCTGCTTTGTCAAAGATGAGTTGGCCATACGTTTGTGGGTCCATTTCTGGGTTCTCTATTCTGTTCCATTGATCTGAGTGTCTGTTCTTGTGCCAAGGTTTTGGATTTTAAAAACACCTATTCAATCAGCAGATATTTATTGCATACCTACTGTGTGTCAGGCATTGTTTTAGGAATTTGAGGCCTGTCAATAAAGATTTCTCCCCTTGTGGAGCTTTGATTCCAGCAGAGAGACACTAAACAAGAGACAGAATAAATAAATAAATTGTGTAGTACTGATAAAATGTAGTAAGTATAATGGGAAAAACAGTACAACACAGGAAAAGGCTTTGAGAAAGAGAGGTCCAGACGGGAGAGGGAAGATGATGTTTGAGGAAAGACCAGGAGGAGGTTGGAAGTTATCCATTCAGATTATGTTGGGGAAAAGGTCTTAGTGCAAAGGCCCTGAGCTGCCTGGCACTTGGGAGGAGCAGGCAGGTGGCCAGGCCAGTGTGGCTGGAGCAGAGCAGGTGGGCTGTGTGCTCAAGACGATAATGATGTGTGTGTGTGTGTGAGTGTGTGTGTGTGTGCGCACGTGCACATGTCTACCTGTTTGTCTGCCTGGGTGTCTGTATGGAGGGCTGCCTATTTTAGATTTTTATATATACCTTTCAAAAGTTAATTATGGAGTAGAGAACCATTGTTTAAAGCTCTAGTTTTCCTTGGCTCCTGCTTTCTTGAGAATTAGTTTCAGGGAGAAGTTATTTTAATCTGTATAATTTTATAAACTGTAAAAACTTACTTTTAAAGTGATGTAAATTGTGTATGGGCAGGAACTGAATAGTCAAATGAGAGATGTTTCACTAAGGTTACCTGCAACTGAAAATTTTGCTCTGTCCTTGCAATGTAGGCTAGCAAGGGTTTAAGTGAGCACTTGGCCTCTGTAACGCCCTTGCCACCCATGAAAGAGTTGCATCTGCCTCGGCAAAATGAGGAAGTCACTTTGGTAGAGCCTCAGCTTCCAGTCAGGTTCCACCACCTTCGGTGGTGGGGTTGTCCTTTTCTCCAGAGGAAGCTATTGCCCGAGCCAGGGAGTATCTCTGCCTTCTCTGGGTGCTGGGCCATCTGGAGAATAGAAATGCCTAGTGCTCTGTTGAACAGTATGTAAACGCTCCACAGGACACTGGACCAGCAACTTCAGCATCACCTGGAAACTTGATAAAAGTGTAAATGCTCAGGTCTAGGGCTGAGGGGTGGTGGGTAAGCCCTAGAGTGTTCATAAATGAGTGTCGCCTCTGGAACAGATGTTCTCAATCCTGGCTGTACATTAGAATTCCTGGGGAATTTAAAATAACAAAATGAAATGAACAACCAATGCCATGACCCCTGTACCAGGGAGTCTAATTTAATTAGTCTCGGGATGGGCCAGGGGCAAAGGTGTCTGTATTTTGTAGCTGTCCCTGAGTGATTCTAAGGTGTGGAATCACTGGTAGAATGGATTTCTCAAACCTCAGTACTACTGACATTTTGAACTGGATAATGCTTTGTTGTGGGGGCCGCTCTGTGCATCGTAGGATATTTATCAGCATCCCTAGTCTTTATTTACTAGATTTCCATAGAACCCCTGCTCCCATTTATGACAACCAAAAATATTTCCAGATACTGTCAAGTGTTCCCTGGGTGGCAAAATTGTCCCAGTCGAGAACAGTTGCTTTACAGAGCAGTTCTCAGAGTTTACTACACTGCCCAGTGTAATTATAATGCTAAGCACATGTATAATTTTAAAGCTTTTAGTTACATTAAAATAAGCAAAATAAAACAGGTGAAACTAATGTTAACAGTATAGTCAGTCTAGCCCAATATATCCCAAATAGTATTTTAACATGCATTCAATATAAAAAAATATTAATAGGGTATTTTTACATTCTTTCTTCAAGTCTTTGAAATCTGGTGTGTGATTCACAGTTACAGCATATTTTCAGACAGGCTACACCTTGAGTCTTCCGTAGCCACAGGTGGCCCAGTGTCTGCTGTATTGGGGTTCAGTGGGCATCAGAATCACACTGAAGGCTGATTAAAATATAGATTGCTAGGTGACACTCCCAGGGTTTCTGATTCAGCAGGTCTGGGTTGGAGCCTGAGAATTTGCATTTCCTAATAAGCTTATAGGTAATGCTGAAGCCGCTGATCTGGTGACTACACTTTGAAAACCACTACTCCCTAACTGACTGATTAAACCCTAGTACCTTTGTTATTCAAAAATACGGTTTGTGGACCAGCAGCAGACCTAGTAAGGTCTGTAAGAAATGCATAATCCCAGGTCCCACTGCTGACCCATTAGACTGGAACCTGTGTTTTAACCAGAATGTACATGAAAGTGGGAACATGAGACTTCCTTGAATAGAGCCCCCTTGCGAGTCTCTATTATAGGGGCCTGTTTGCTTCCTTCTTAGAGCTTTCTCAGTTCTTTTTCTCTGTTTTTTTCCATTTAACTAAAAAATTCTGGCTTCCCCACCCATAACCATTCCCTTTCCAGGCCTAGTATGTCTTACACATAATAGGCACCTAAATATCTATGAAATTAATGAGCCTCTGAAAGGAGAGAAGGCTGGGGACGGTGATTAAGTATATTCTTTGGGTTTAGAAATTCAAATAAAAATGTGTTTGGAGATGAGTTGAACACTGGGATTCAGAAGCTGATTGTGTGGCCCCTGCTGGCCTGGCAGGCGGAGTGGTCCTTCCTGTGCACTTCACCTGTGCACTCAGGGAGCACGAGTGACTCACCTTGAAAGAATTGCCTGTGGGAAGTTGGTCAGATTCTTCTTCCTGGCAAGGTGGAGCCACATTCTTTTCCTTTTAGAGCAATGGCAGTGCTCTACCTGGTTGTGACGTCACACAGCACCCAGGATGCCCTTCCTCAGGGCTGTGAGTGCCACTCAAGTGTCAGTGGCCACACAGGCTTCTTCACACTTCCACAGCCAGTTGGCATTCCAGAGGCATGGCGTTCGAACTGACTCAGTTCTAAGTCACCAGAGGCACGATTACACAGTGGAAATTTGGTTTCCAAAGGGAATTACTGATGTTACAATGCCTGGCTAAAATACAGTGTTTGTCACATATAAAAATAGTCTCTTGACTCGTAGATAAGTTTCATTTTTTTCCCTTATGCTTTTAATAACAGAAAATAGTTTCTCCACACCTCTTTGGGAAAAGACAGTAAACCTTTTTATTTTTTTTTATTTTCTGTTGAGATTTAGTGCTAAGTGTGAAGTAACCAATGGATTTGTTAACTATGTATCTTAATCTTCACAAAGAGCTTGTGTGTAGACAGATGGAAAGATGAAGTAATTCAGTGGTTACTTTCAGAGGAGGGCAAAATTAAAAAAAAAGAAGTGAACAACAATTTCATAATATTCTTTGCAATCTGCTTCACTGCTCTTTTTTTTTTTTTTTTTTTTTTTTTTTTAATCTCAGCTGCCTTCTCATCATGCCAGGCTTTTGACAAAATTGAGACGATATAAGAGTGGAATGCGTATTCTATGTTTGTTTTACAGGACGACTTAAATGAGAAACAATGGCATTGACCAAATAAATAAGCTTGATTCTTGTCAGGCAACGGTTGCCCAAGTGTGGCAGCAGGACAGGCCTGGTGTAGGGAACACCACTGGCTGACATGACCCCCATCTTTGTTAACCTCACTCTCCTGGAGTTGTGTTACTGCGTTTTCTGATTGAAGAGTATATACTTGTAAGCACATGTAATTTGTTGTTGTTGTTAATTTTAAGCTATTTCTGTCTTAAATCTGAAAAGGGGTCAGTGGGGGGGAGCTCAGTGCCATATAATCACTGAAACATAGTGAATGCGCCATGGTTGCCATAGGGAGGCTTGTCCATGATTATGATGAAAATAACTACTTAATATATGAAAACTATATTAGGAAGTGGGAAAGGGTAGGTGAGTTTTGCTCTAATTTACTCAATGAATTTGGCAGGTTTGGAAATAGGCCATTGCTCCAGACTTCCTCATGTTTAGTGTGGATGTCTTTGCTTTATGAGCTTCTGATAAAAGTTGCCCGATGCGTCTCTAATGATTAGAAGATGATAATTCTGCCCCAGTGCCTTTGGCTCTGATAACCACAGTTTAGCCACTCATCTAGGGGAAACACCTCTGCTCTGATTCCTTGGGTAAGTGTGAAATTTTGTCACCATGTCATGCTGATCTACTGTACTTAATCAGTGAAAATAAAAGTCTTGTTATCCAGTGGTGAGGTAGCTTCAAGAATGGGTACTGGGGACACCTGGCCGGTTCAATCAGTAGAGTGTTCAACTTTTGATCTTGGGGTTGTGAATTTGAGCCCCGCGCTGGGCGTAGAGTTTACTTATTAAAAAAAAGAACGGGGTGCTGTACTGAGGGCTAGTGGTTATATGGGCTGGTGGTTATGTCGGGGAAACAGAAAATGAAAATAAAGGGAACCCTGTACAATCAGAAAGCAGGAAGGTCAGCATACTGGTTACAAAGGGTGTCAGGAGAGGAGAAACACAGACTAAATTGATACAAGGGCTGAAAATGAAAATGCTGGTAGTGTTTAGCAGAAAAGTTACGGTAAAGGAAGTCTTATTTGAAATTGCGCTGCCTCTATACTTTATCTCATTCATCCTCCTGGTAATCCTTCATGACACATTGCACCGATGCGCTTCCCATAATTAGGTGAGGAAGGTGAGGCCTGAGATACTTAGTGACAGAAGTGACTCTCTGGCTCACGCAGAGAACCAGAACTTTGATTTTGAATTGTCTTTGAAAGCTCCTCTGGGACCTCTTCTGGCTGTGTGCTTGTTATGTGTAGTTGTTAGCATTTGTGAGCATTTCACAACCATTTGCAAGAAAGCACTCTATCTAGGAGGAGAGCTGTGATGTGCAACGTCTGTCCCTGTCCTTTAAAAAAGGGACAATCGACCAACTTCTGATTTAGGTCTTAGGTGTCTTTCATCTAAAATTTTCAGCTCACAGCATTCATTTTGAAGTAAAATAGGCAAGATTGCCTAATTTAACTGCTTTGTGAATTTGTCCTCTGGATCTATTGATGTCTTTTTAACCCTTTGGTGTCTGGCAACCACAGTCATTTAAAAAATATTTTTTATTTTTTAAAATTTTTTTTAAGTTTATTTATTTTTGAGAGAGAGAGAGAGAGAGGAGGGGAGGGACAGAGAGAGAGGGAGACACAGAACTTAGGCTCCAGGCTCTAAGCTGTCAGCACAGAGCCTGATGCAGGGCTTCAACCACAAACCGTGAGATCATGACCTGAGCTGGTCGGAGGCTCAACCGACTGAGCCACCCAGGTGCCCCAAAATATATTTCTTTTATTAATAAAATAGTTACCATTACTTACAAGTCAATTTTAAAGATATTTTACAGGTGATAAAGAACCCTCATGGTTTCTTGTTGAAGCAGATAAGTTGGAAAGAAGATCACGTGTGTTTAAGCTGAAATTAATCTGTAATCAAGTGAGAGAAAAATAGACAATATTATGTTCAAGTATTTGAAGTGCATGTCATTGTTTGCTAAGAAAATATAAATATTTTTGAAGCTTTTGTAAAATGGTTTGATCTCTAGATTGTACATTTTTATTACAAACATTTTTTTCTCTGGTTATTAGTAGTGGGGGAGATGTTTATAAGGCTAAATGTACAGAGATTCAACCACATTGGAAAAATAAAGACAAGAACAAATAGCAAGAAATCCTTAGCACATGCTGACTCGCTTGGACACAGTCTGCCCAATTGACCTGTGACATTCACCATGGGTCATCCTCCTTCAGTCAGCCTTCAAGGTAAAAACTGTATCCCATTTCCCATTCTCTTGTCGGCACAGGCGTATTTTAAATCGACTGATGCTTTCAGCCTGATGTTTTCAGCACCTGAAGGGATAATAAAATCTGGAAGTTTACCACCCTCAAACTAAAGCAGTATTTTATAATTGGATTGAAGGGTTTATTTGATTGTATTCTCTAAGCAGCTAAGTTTGAATCTAACCTGGTTATGGAGCTCATGGGTCTGGTTCTATGAGGGAAGTACAAGAGGACCATCCAGCTGGTTGTGACTCCCAGGTAAGAAATTTACTGATGTCATCCACTGTCTGTGTGTAGCTGTACCCACCACTGGGGAGTCTTTATGTGGTAGTTACAATTCGAGTACATAGATGGCCTGCTAAGGTTGTTTTGTCATGGATATTTTATGTAAACATAATGAATGTAATATCTGATACCTGGTCCACGTAATGTTCTTCCCATGGCCACACCTTCCAGGACTCTGATATAGCACAGCTTTAGAAAGATACAGTTGCCAGAGTATGTCTTTAAGTGACTCATTCTATTTGCTCATGTTTGAGGATAAAAGTTCAAAGAATTTTCAAGTAGGAGAAATTTGTTGATTGTAAAGTGATGAAGAAAAATAATTTATTGTATTGGAAGTCCCAAATCTTTGCTTCTCAAATATTTTTGTAGGCTGTGTTGCATATAGCATCAATTCAGTCTCATATTTTACATGAATTGCCAGGAGGGAGGGAGCTACCTGCCTGGGAAATATTTGCTGTGAGTCATTCATGGTGATGGGAGTGGTATAGAGGTGCTGTTCTGTATGATGAACCTGGTGATGGGAGATAGAGTTTTGAGTATTCTGTTCTAGGTGCCCCGTATTCCATTTCACAGTGCAGAGTTTCCCCAAATTAACAAAATTATAAAGGATCACTTGGGGTACTTTTTACATTTGTGGGCCCCCCCAGACAGCTGAATCAGAATTTGCATTGGTAGGATCTGGGAATATGTATTTTTTATAAGAACCTTAGATTATTCTTCTGATCATGCAAATTTAGGAACTTCTACATTGGTGGCTACTGTAAGAATCCTCTTGGCTCTTGAAGTTACGTGGCTCTTTAAAAACACCTTCATCATATTTTAATCCTTCTGAGTACATCTATCCCAGTTTGTTCTTAAAGAGGGGGCAGGGCAAATATTGCTACCTTCATTTTACAGATATGATGTCAACTTACCTGAGTCAACAACTCTTAAGGTTTAGCTGATAAGAAGAGCAATCAAAGCTTTTGGAATGGTGAGGGCTGGTTAGCTACTCCCCCATAGCTGCATGTCTAGGAGTAATGAGAACATGTCAGATAATAGTCTGTGACATATGTGGACATCTGTTAGACATTTATTAGAGAAGCAGGCACAAAATATAAGTCTAATGAAGCACCAGTGCACTATTATTTGAGGTTTCTTAACTGCACTTCATAAGGCAAATTCTCATTGAAGCACACATGGCAACATTTAAAGTTGGATTCTGTGTCCTCCTGAACTGTTGGCTAGACACTGAGTGATGAGTGACAAGGGCATCAGTGTTGTCTCTAAGGAACTTGGGGTGTAGGCTTCAGTGGGTTCTTATATCCTCCCATTCAGGCAATGGTGGAGAGTATTTCTAAAACATTTTAGCCAATCCACATTTTTTGAACACTATTAATTTCAACAGTCGGATTGCCTAGTTCTAATAGTATGTATGCTAATTATTAAGTCAATAGAAAACCCCTTTATGACTTTTCAAACTGTGTTGTTTCTGTGCCTATACCACCTTTATTTTATTTTACTGGGTAAGTCCTATTCATTCTTTAACACCATCTCTTCTGGGAAGTATTTCCTGGTTCTGTAGGACTTTGCTGCTCAAAGTCTAGCCCATGGACCAGCATCATTGCCATGGGGGCTCGTTAGAAATGCAGATTATCAGTCCCACTCAAGACATGATGACTCAGAATCTTCATTTTGACAAGATTTCTGGTGATTTGCAAATACAATAAAGTTTGAGAAACACTATGCTAGAAATTAGGTGCTCCTCGTCTGTGCCTCCTAGTATACCATAAAAGTGTGATCATGGTTCTGTCAGAACACTTACCACACAAATACGTAACTAATATATTTCTGCCTATTCTTCTAGGTTAGTCACCATGTCTTACTCATTTCTGCACTGCTATAACCTGGAATATATTGGGTGCTTCATTCATGTTGCCCATGACAAAACTAGTTGTTTAAATCTAAATGGAGGTTTCTCAGACTTCCAGCTGGCTTATGTGTCCTCACACACTCAAAGTCAGAATGAGTAGAAGACATTCAAACTCAAAGTCAGAATGAGTAGAAGACATATACTGGCCAGATTTCTAGGGCTATTGGTGAGAAAGAAGTGGTTCTTGGACAGAGGAACCATAGCATAGTGGTATGATGGGAAATTCATGAGGGGTGGATTTGGTCTCTAGATATGTGAATGGTCATAGGAAGAGTCACTTTAGGTGACCAGGTGTGCCAGGGGTTCTGAAGACGTTTCTATCCCAACACAGGTGAGAGATTAGGCAGACTTCCAGCAGTAAGAACAACTAATTATAACAGAAGTTTTCTTTGGGACTCCTCCCTTAACTATATAAATCTACTACAACTCACACCCTATCTTTTTTTTTTAGACTCACTGAGATAAATGGTAGGTTCAATGTCTGGTGTTTTGAGTGGGGAAAGAGAGCACTGAGAGATAATAGGTACCAAGAGCACATCCTGAGATCAGAATCAAGTGTTTGGAATGGGTGGATAGATTCAGATATTTAATCTGGCATGTTAGGTCTAGGTGTCTAGAAAATAGTAGAGGGTAGCAAAGAGCAGAGGTCCTATCAGAGTGAGGGCTGGTCTAAATCCAGGGCTCCAGGCACTTAACAACTGGACAGTACTTGTTCTGCATCTTTCTCTCTCAACCAAGTCTCTTTTGGGGTGGGCACTGTTAACTAAGGTGTAATGGTGGCTAAAAGTGGAAGGAGGGTTTCAGGTTACCATGGAAGTACAAAACAGTTGAGTAATGACCCAGAATCCAGTGGATAGAGGGAGAATAATATCCAACCTATATTTAAGAAGAAAATGTTTTTCTTCCTTTAGGAGGTTCTTAGGGGCAGTGAACACAAATCTGGGGTGGGAGTAGGGAGTAATATTTACAGAGGGGAAGGGATTTCAGAGCTAGTCCAAGCTTTTCGCCTAAGGTGGGGGATTTAAAATAGAATACCTAGGGAAGCCAGCAGGTGATGTACAAACTGAAGCTGGGATGGAGGAGATGGTGATGTAATGAAGAACAAGTGCCCTGGTTAAAGGGTCAGCTTTAACTGGTAGTGTCATGTGGGTATCTGGACCCGAGATTTTGCAAATACAGAAACAAGCATCTATCTTTTTATTTTTTAAATTTATTTTATTTAAAAAAATGTTTAATGTTTATTTATTTCTGAGACAGAGCATGAGTGGGGGAGGGGCAGAGTGAGAGGGAGACACAGAATCAGAAGCAGGCTCCGGGCTCCAGGCTCTGAG
Organism: Neofelis nebulosa; assembly: GCF_028018385.1. NCBI lineage: Eukaryota > Metazoa > Chordata > Mammalia > Carnivora > Felidae > Neofelis > Neofelis nebulosa. Next base: position 32,913,129 of record NC_080782.1, on the reverse strand, counting down.
CTGTCAGCACAGAGCCCGACGTGGGGCTTGAACTCACAAACCGCGAGATCATGACCTGAGCTGAGGTCAGTTGCTCAACCGACTGAGCTACACAGGTGCCCCAAGCATCTTTTTAAGTGAAACATCCCCATTTTCGGCAGTTTCCAAGGTGGAGTCAGTTTCATGGGTGCCAGTTTGTGATATCTAGCCTCAGAAAACTTTTTGCCTACAAGTACTGCAGGATTCTTGTCTCCTGGGTACTTTGGGGTCCCTTTGTGTCTGTCTGTCTATTATCTATCTATCATCTAATGTTTATTTTTTTTGAGAGACAGAAGGCAAGTGGGGAAAGGACAAAGAGAGAGGGAGACACAGAATCTGAAGCAGGCTCTAGGCTCTGAGCTGTCAGCACAGAGCCTGATGCAGGGCTTGAACCCACAAACCACAAGATCATGACCTGAGCCGAAGTCAGACGCTTAACCGACTGAGCCACCCAGGTGCCCCTCTTTGTGTCTTTTTAAATATCACAAAGACTGGGGTAGAAACCAAAGGGAAACAAGAAGCTGGTTAGATAGGGCTTGTCTTTGAAATGAAATCAATTAATCACCTCCTTCTAACCACTTTCTAACTCACCAAAATAAAAAGCGAGCAAGCATAAGTGAAACCAAATGAAAGGCAAAAATAACTGCCCCAAACCTCAACTTCTCCCTCAGAGTCTCCAAGGATAGCATCAGTCACCTACTAAGTTATTCAACTAAAAAATCTGGCAGTGTTTTTTTGACTCTTTTTTTTTTTTTTTTTACCTCAATCTTCACACCTTATGATGATTCAGGGCCAATAAATTTCACCTTTTACACCTCCGCAGTTCATCTCCTTCCCTCTCCATCCCTGTCACCATTGTTTTACATCAGATTCTATTGTATTTTACCTGGATTATTCTAAAAGCTTCCTTATTGGCTGGCATTCCTAATTGATTTCATGAGGAAACAACACAAACAGACTCTATGTTTTTTTACAGGACTAGGTCTTGGCAAGGGTCTGTGTCTGAACCTACAGTTAGGGGTCAGCAGATCGTCTTCACCTGGGGTGAGTGTTGCAAGAGGCCAGAATATTTTCAGCCATGGGTGGGTCTGCTGGAGTCATTCCCAGTTCCGGAATTAGAACAATGTAGCACATAGGTCAGTGCTGTCTGGGAAATCTCTGTTTCCCCTTCCAAGTTTAATGTGTTAGCACTTACATATATCCATGTTTTTATGAAAGTAGGGTCATTAATTAGGCAAATTTCTGAAAAATGTGCAATAGTGACATAAAGTGGATCAAACGGTGATTGTTTTGTACCATGTGTCTGACCAATCCCAGGCGCTGACTTCAATGTCCATTCCTTAACTGGGTTTCAGTCTCATAGATCAAATAATTCATTTTAGATAGAACTTGAATCTGGGGAGGAAGTGATCTTCTCATGGTTGGGTCATCCGCTGGCCTCTAAGGTTAATCTGGCCTTGAGGCCTGTATGTTTCGGGACTGATCTAGAGATGCCCCAGCAGGACACAATCACTGACACTAATTTTTCTAATGCTAACTTGAAGGAGAATGAATGATTATAAAAGTACTAACTAGAGTTTATAAATGAGTTAAAAACCAATAAAGGACTCAGATTGGGAAATGTCTACCAGCTTGTTTTTAGCTAAAAGGCCCAATAGTTAGACTGCCTGGATTATACAGCAACAGGTTATACTAGTTACTTACTACCTATGAGATCTCAGAAAAGCTACCTATCCATAATAAGCCTTAATCCTCTCATTTGTACAATAGGGAAAACAGCACCTATCCCAAATTTTGTGATGAGGATTAAACAGGAAGGCACATAAATCTCTTAGCAAAGTAGCCAACAAATAATAGACAGTCAATGATTTATAACATCATTATACTTATTTCTCAGTGAAAGTTTATCCTTCCTCTACCTGTATCAATATAAAATCATCTTAAGCAAACTCCTAGAAATCCAAATCCATATATTTGGAGGAATCTCAGAAGGATAAAATGTTCTTAGTAACTGTTGGAAGTATAATACATTCTCATGGTTCAAAATTTAAAAATCAAAAAAGCTAAAAGCCTATGTATTAATCATCTTTCTCAGCTAGATAACCAGTGTTACTGGTTTCTTGAATATCCCACCAGAGAGAACTGATGCATCTACAAGCAGAAGCAAACAGACATGTTTTTCCTAATTGCTTTTCAAAGTGTTTTTGAATCTGAACTTTCCATCTATACTAATATGATGAATTATTATTTTCATAAGGAACTAGATGGTGCTATTTTGATACAAATATGTCTATTGTAATTTTTCTAAGATCATATCTAATACTTGTCTTAACATCTAGGCTATAGCACTGTGGGACATATTTTATGGCTCTAGTATTTGTGCCAAACATTACCTTGTTGTATATTGAATTTATATGGCAGTTGAATATGGTTAGGCCCAGATGATAAAGAATTTGCTGCGCTTAATTAAATTAAATTAAATGCAAATATATTTTCCTTATAAAGAATATTCTGCCCTTTGCAAGACATAGGAAGCCTGAAATTAGCCCTGGTATTCTCAGTGAGTTTCAAAAAGAGGTCGCTGAAATAAGGCAGTAAAATACTGTGGTGGGAGTGCAGTTCTGAAAGGAGTTTTTAGGAATATTCTTCTTTCTTTGTTCACTGTTGGTATTGACTATTGAGAGGTGATGGCAAACTCTATCAAGGGCAGCTTCCAAAAAAAAAAAAAAAAGTGTTAGGAATATGGGAAAGCCCACCTGTTCCTTTTAATACACCACCCACAGGGCCACGTTCACCTGCAAGCACACTTTGCTATAGGAACGTGAAGTCTTGGCAACTGTAATGAATTATATGGGTGCCCCATGCAGAACCCCATCACCAGCCGCTGCACTCCTCTGCTTCTGCACTGGGTTCTGTAAGTGCTGCGGCTAAGGCTTGCTGCCCCTGCTTCTGGAGAGGAGCTCTCGATCCAACCGATCCAACCGGAGCCATATCCTAAAAGGTGATAGCCCCAGCCCCAGGGAGCAGTCCTCAGCCAATGATAGACTGAAATAGGTATTCTTACAGCCAGTCCCCATGCCTGGGGGTGGAATAACTCTGTGAACTGCCCAGATCCTAGTGCTCCCTGTGGAGTCTCGCTGAAGCTGGACTGCCACTGGGAACTCGTCCTTGTGTGGAAGTGAAGAGGAGCCACTGGAGAGCAGGGGGGCAATGTTAGGGACTTCACGTAGAAGGGGATGGTTCTTCAACAATTACGGCAATGCTTTTCTGAGCAAAAGTGAAAGGAAGCTCCCTGTCCATTCTGCTTCTACCTCAGCCTTCCTAAGTCTGACACAGTGAACCAGTTTTCGAGTTGATCCTCTTAGATCCCACCTCATGAGCAATGTTTGTTCTGCACTCAGAATTGCTAAAGTTGCTCCTTGTACCATTAGAATCTTTAAAAAAATTTTTTTTAAGTTTATTTATTTATTTTGGGAGAGACGGAGACAGCATGAGCAGGGGAGGGGTAGAGAGAGAGGGAGAGAATCCCAAGCAGGCAAGCAGGCTCAGCACTGACAGTGCAGAGCCTGACGCAGGACCCAAACTCACAAAACTGCAAGATGGTGACCTGAGCCTAAATCAAGAATCAGACTCTTAACCGACTGAGCCACCCAGGCGCCCCATACCGTTAGAATCTCGATGATATGTCCTGCTCATACATGACTCAGGGTCAATGACAGAGCTAAAATACCAGGCTTTCTCCTTCATCTAAAATTCAGCTAAAGGAATTAAAAGAAGGGGCTACCAGCTGCATTAGGCAGATAGGAAGACCTGTTTTCTACCTATTCTCTCTTCTTTTAGGGTCCTCACTTTCCTATTTACAGACTGGGTTTGCAAGTTTTAGTCTAGTGCTATTTTTATGCTTTTATTTTTTTAAAGCAGTAACTTCCACAGCAGTGGTAAGGAGGTAAAGGGAAATGGGGTTTAAGTGACTTGGTGAAGTTAGCATAATCTGGTGTAGCTTTAGGAACAGCCTATTTCCTGACTCTTCAAATGTGCAGTCAACTCTAGACCCTAAAAGAGGGTGGATCAATATTTTTGGCATTTACTAAAACCTTGGAAAACAGAAAAAAAGGCCTTCAATATGACATAACAGAGTGATCTATCAGCTGAGAATGAATAGAGAGTCATATGATCACATGTTAAAGAAACTCAGCTCACCTTGTTAAGTCTTATAATTTTGAAGAGAAGAAAACTTGCTTATAATTGCATAGCTGTGTAGGGACATGCTAAGTTAGAGTGCAAATCTCTTGATAACGTAATTTGCTTCCCCGGGAGCACTGCAGACTAGATGTCCTGAAAACCTCTCCACACAGAAAATTCAGGAGTATCTTTAAAAATATAATTGCTGAGGGGCGCCTGGGTGGCGCAGTCGGTTAAGCGTCCGACTTCAGCCAGGTCACGATCTCGCGGTCCGTGAGTTCAAGCCCCGCGTCAGGCTCTGGGCTGATGGCTCGGAGCCTGGAGCCTGTTTCCGATTCTGTGTCTCCCTCTCTCTCTGCCCCTCCCCCGTTCATGCTCTGTCTCTGTCTGTCCCAAAAATAAATAAAAAACATTAAAAAAAAATTTAAAAAAAATATATAATTGCTGAGTTAATAGAAGAAAACCATTTGCGTGGCATGTGGGTGGCTCAGATGGTTAAATGTTAGACTCTTGGTTTTGGCTGAGGTCACGTCTCACAGTTCATGGGTTCAAGCCCCGTGTTGGGCTTTGTGCTGACAGTGGGGAGCCTACTTGGGATTCTCTCTCTCCCTCTCGCTCTGCCCCTCCCCTACTCTCTCTCTCTCTCTCTCTCTCAAAATAAATAAATAAATAAACAAACTTAAAAAGGAAAATCATTCGCATAACTGTAAACCAACAATGTATAGTTATAAAACAATTAGTTTAGTGGCCAGGTGGTGGTCTTAATTTTCAGTTCAATGGAATTATTGTTTTGTCTACTGGTGGGATCATTTCTTCCTTTGGACCTAAGACCTCCAAGCCAGCAGAACATAAAGTGTGGGGGATAGGAAGCAAAGCTCTTGCTATTGGGTCACTATGGGTAATAGTGAATGATGCCCCTCCCATTTCTACCCCCTGATTGCTGGAACCATGAATCCTGGTTATGAGAGAAACAGAACCATATATTGGACATTGATTCAGAGTATTTATAGTCACCTGGAGAACCTTACCCCAGCCATGAAAGGGATTTTCACCTACTTGGTATTGTAACTGAGTCTTCAAAAGGCCCTTCTACCATTCTTTCAAGGCAACTGCTGCAGGATGGTGGGGAACATGGTAAGTCTAGTGAATTCCATGAGGTTGGGCCTATTGCTATATTTCATTTACTGTGAAATGGGCACCTTGACCAGAAGCAATGGTATGTGGAATACCATGTCAGTGGATAAGGCATTTCTTAAGTTCAGGGCTGTCAGTTTTGGCAAAAATATTGTATGCAAGGAAGGCAAATCCATACCTATAATGTCTATTCCAGTAAGAACAAAATACTGTCCCTTCCATGATGGAAGTTGCCCACTATAGTGAATCTGTCACCAGATAGTTAGCTGGCTGATCACCCCAAGAAATGTTAGTGTTGATTTCATACCGTGTTCATTTCTGCTGCTGGCTGGTTGGGTACTCAGCAGTGACTGTAGTCATGTCTGCTTTGGTGAGTAGAAATCCATGTTGCTGAGCCCATGTGTAATGTTCATTCCTGACACCATGGACAGTTTGCTAATGAACATATGGGCTCCCATTGGGTGATGACTGGGGTGGCTGGTAAAAGAGGCTGACTGGTATCCATAGAACAGATTATCCTATTCAAGTAAGTGTTAAAACCTTCCTTTGTTAAGGTCATCTTCCAACATGGGACATAAATATCTTCCCCTTTTTGCCCATTCTTGGAGGTCTATTCACATACCTCTTTCCTAGACTTCCTTGTCACCAGTTTTCCAGTCCCGTTCTTTCCAAGTCTCTGACTGTTCAGCCAAACCATTGGCCACAGCCCATGAATGGTAAATAAACACACGTCTGGCCCTTTCACCTTATAAGCAAAATGACCATCCAGGTACACTGCTTCAAGTTTTGCCCATTGAGAGGATTTTCTTTCACTACTATCCTTCAGGGATGTCCTAGAGAGGGGCTGTGGTGCTGTGGCTCTCCACTTACAGGTGATGCTTGCATATTGTAGAGAACTGTCTGCAAAGCAGGCCTAAGTCTTTTCTTCCTCTGTCAGCTATTTGTAGGGAACTCCCCTTGAGGCCATAGGTGAAGCCTGGGTGAGACAAGGTAGTATAGCTGCAGTAGGGATCATGGGTGTTTGGTCCACTTCATATAATTTATTTGTGCCTTCTGGAACTGTTTGGGCTTGATCTCATATACCCCACTTCCATTTGACAAGGGAGTGCTAGTGTGCACACTCAACTTTATGAGTTGGTGAGTCAGATTATACTCAGTTCATGATGGATGGTTCAGGTTGCATGGTAACTTGGTGGCCCATAGTTAAATGTTCAGTCTCTACTAAGGCCTAGTAGCAAGCCAAGAGCTGTTTCTTAAAAGGAGAGTAGATCTCTCAAAGGATGGCGGGTCTTTTCTCTAAATTTCTAAGGATCTGTAATGAGATTCTCTCATAGGGGCCTGCCACAGGCTCCATCCAGCACCCCTATCTACCATTGACACTGCTCTCTGGATCTGGGGGATCATATGGTCCAGTAGCAGAGCAACTTGCACAGCAGCCCAGATCTGTTGCCAAGCCTATTGTTGTTTTGGGCCTTGCTCAAAACTCACAACTTTTGGGTAACTTAGTAGTGGGCCAAAGTAGCACAGCCAAATGAAGAATTTAGTTCTTCCAAAATCCAAAGAGACCCACTAAACATTATACTCCCCGCCTCCTTCCCTTCCTCCTTCTCTCTCTCTTTTTGATTATAGGAAGAGCCAGATGCAACAACTTACCTTTCACCTTAGAAGGGATATCTGAATATGTTCTATAGCATTGGACTCCTAGAAATTTTACTGAGATATAGGACCCTTGAATTTTTATCAGATTTATTTTTTACCCTCTGACATGCAAATGTCTTACCAATAAGTCTAGAGTAGTTGCTACTCTTTGCTCACTAGGTCCAGTCAGCATAATGTCATCAATGTAATGGATCAGTGTGATACTCATGGAAGGGAAATGCAGTCAAGATTTCTGTCAACTAAATTATGACATAGGGCTGGAGACTTGGTTATACCTCTGAAGTAGGGTAGTGAAGGTATATTGTTGGTCTTGTCAGCTGAAAGCAAACTGCTTCTGGTAGTCTTTATTAACAGGAATTGGGAAAAAAAAAAGCATTTGTCATTTTAGCTGCATAACAAGGATGTGTTAATTTGCTCACGCAATGAAACCACACCTGGTACTGTGGCTGATATTGGAATCATTACCTTGTTAGGCTTACAATTACTCACTGTCATTCTCCAAAATCCATCTTTTCTCTGTGTGGTCCAAAAAACTGAGTCAAAAGGAGATGTGATGGGAATCACCACTCCTGCATATTTCAAGTCTTTGATGGTGGCACTAATCTCTGCAATCCCTCTAGAAACATGGTATTGCTTTCAATTTACTATTTTCCTAGGTAAATCCAGTTTTAGTGGCTTTTACTTGGCTTTTACCACTAGAATTGCTCTTGGTTTATCGGTCAGAGAACCAATGTGGGAATTTTGCCAGTTGCTGAATATGTCAGTTCCAATCATGCATTCTAGAACTGGGGAAAAAAACACATGATGTGTTCAAGGACCCACTTGGCCTACTGTGAGATGGACTTGAGTTAAAACTCCATTGGTCACCTGACCTTCATAAACTCCTCTTCTGACAAATGAACCACAGTCATGTTTTGGGTCTCTTGGAATTAGTGTAGTTCAGAGCCAATATCCAATAGTCCCCAAAGGTCTTACTATTGCCTTTTTGCCAGTGTACAGTCACCCTGGTAAAAGACTATATAGGTCTTGTTGGGAAAGATTGTAAGAAGGATTAACAGTATAAATTTGGGGCAGTGTACCAGGATCCTTCCTTTAGGGACCCGCCTCTTCATGGAAACTGTTTAGTCTGTCAATTAGTGGAAGTCCTGGTTGGACCTTAGGAAGCATAGGGCATCTGGCAGGGCTATATTGAGGCCCAGGTAATAGGGATAATCAGAGGGAGTAGCATATTTTGTATTTTCTGTCTTAAAATTCACATCCCTTATCTTGACTGCTCAACAGTAAAGAAAAGCAGAATAATTCCATGAGGTAAATGGCTATCCTCCGCTGACCCAAATAGCTGGGCATGGAGAAGAGGGAGGAATTTCATTAGACTATGGTCAAGTAATGCCAAATAGAATTAGGAAATGAAGCCAAGCTCATCCAAGCATTCTTTCAGGGTGAAAAGATAGTATGATGGCAGTAGGTATCTGCTTTTTGAATCCTTCTGTTCCAATACAGACTGGTGTATTTACCTCTGTTTGCACAGCTGTCATTTTGAGGTCATTATTGTCTGTCCTTTTTTGGTTCTCATTACTTTTCCCTTTTTCCATTTCCTGTTCCCAATCCTTGTATCTCATTAGTATTAGTCTCTTGGGACTGCTGTAACAAGTTACCACTGCTTTGGTGGTTTAAAACAAAAAAAATTTATTCTCTTACTGTTCTGCAAGTCAGAGGCTAAATTGAGTTTAATTGACGTGAAATCAAGATGTTGACAGGGCCATGTTCTCTGTGGAGACTCTAGGGCAGAATCTGTCTCTTGCCTTTGTACCTTTTGCTGGCTGCTAGCATTCTTTGGCTTGTGGCCACATTACTCTAGTCCTCAAGGCTAGCATCTTTAAATCTCTCCCTCCTCCCTACCACATTGCTTTCTCTTCTCTGTGTGTTAAATCTGCTTCCTTCTTATAAGGATACATGTTATTGTATTGATTGTATATAAAGTTCACCTGGGTAATTCAGGATCAATGCCTCAGTATCCTTAATCACATCGGCAAGGATGCTTTTTCATCGAAGGGCATTTTTTCATTCTACTATAACATGTCTTCCTCTTTCTTGACTCTCTCTGTCTCTGTCTCTCCCACCACCTTATTCTCTCTTTCATTTAGAACACATCCTCTAATAGTTTCAGAGAATGAATACATATAAAATTATTTGAGATCCTATAATTTTGATTCTGCCCTCATATTTGATTATGACTTTGTATATAGAATGTTGGGATGGAAAACATTGTTATTCAGAAAACTTGAGTGTGGCCACACATGTCTCTTCCTTGCTGCTCTTCATCAATTCAATTCCAGAAGTTTTTGAACATTTGAGGTATTTGTAAATGTTCTGCATCCTAAATATTCTGCAACTGTCTGAATTTTGGGGGAAGTAAGTCCTTTAACTTCTGCTTGCTTGCATTCATTCAAAGCCTGTGGAAAAATTTTAATCAGGGCATTCAATGAATAGAGCACAAAAACTTAGCTTTGGAATTGTTTAGTCAATTGCAATTAATTAAAATAAAACTTGAAAATAGGAAGGCAGTCAGTGATATTTATTCTACAAAAGCAAGTGAGGTATTGAACAAAATAAATGATGAGAGTTCAAATGCTGTTTTTAAGTTTTAAAATCTATAATTTTGATTTGTGTTATGTTGATTTAAGGAAAGAATCTTTTGATGGAGTCCCTAATTTTAACTGGGTAATTTATTTTCTGTACTGGAAATGGGATAGAGAGAGAAGAGTTTCCATTTTCCAGCATTTAAATTTCAGTTAGTCATGGAGAGAGCTTAATTGATGAATTTTATCTTGTAAAAATATTTGTTGGGGCACCTGGGTGGCTCAGTTGGTTAAGCATCTGACTCTTGGTTTCGGCTCAGGTCTTGACCTCATGGTTTGTGAGTTCAAGTCCCCCATCAGGCTCTATGCTGATAGTGCCTGGGATTCTCTCTCCCTCACACACTCTCTGCCCCTTCTCTGCTTGTGCTTTCTCTCTCTCTAAAAAAAAAAAATTGTCAAGTGAGTACTCTGAATGAAAATATATGGGCTGAGATGATAATATGATGCAATAGGAAAAAATTGCAATGGCTTTGAAGTTACCAGATATTTCATCATTTGTAGGGAAAGTAGTTTTTCAAATAAAATATGGCTTATAGAGAAAAGCCAACAAAAGATGTCAACATTTTTGCATTTATTAACTATTAAATGTAGAAGATTAAAGTCAACATGAAAATAATTAGAATCACATGATTATAATAAAAAGAGACTTTTTTTGAAAAATACAAATGGCATATTATTAGAGACAAAGGTGGCTAAGAAAATGGTTAATTTTAAGTGAATAAGTACCAAAAATAATCATTCTGTGTATTATTCAATGCTCAGAAAATCATATAAAGAATTTTTTTGCTGTAATGTAACAAACATATGTTATTTTTCTTAGAAGCAACTTTATTTTTGAAACTAGCTTTTGAAAAGAACTGTTTAATACTGTCAAGAAATAAGCCAATTTGACAGTCAAGAAATTTTTGAAAATTACCTAACATTATTTTATTTTTTTTTAAGATTTTTTTTTGTTTTGTTTTTAAGTAATCTCTACATCCAGTGTGGGTCTCAAACTTACAACCCGGAGATCAAGAGTCACATGTTCCACTGACTAAGCCAGCCAGGTGCCCCTAAAATTATTTAATTTTAAGTTGTCCTAGTTAGAATGATAGATTATATGGTCACTTTATTTACACTATATGTGGCCTTTTTTTCTTTAGATGTTTGTAGAACTTTTTATTTGTTTTCCTGTGTTCTGAATTGTCTTAGTGATGTATGTTTGTGAGACTCTTGGGTCTCTTTCAATCTGGAAATATATCCTTTATTTGGGAGCAATATTTTTCAAATAGATTAGGTTAAAGATTCCATCCCTTCAATTTTCATGTTTTCTCTCTTTTTGTATTTTCTATTTTTTAATCTTAGAGCTTATGGGATGCTCTTCTAGCTTTCTTACCTTTTTCTTATTATTTTAATTTCTTTTTGTTTTCTTTTCGGGAAGATTTCCTTTACTTTTATCTTCCAACTCTTCCATTGAGTGTCTCATTTTCAATATAATTTAAAAGAAATTTCCAAAATTCCTTTTTCTGTTATCTGAATGTCCATTTTATTTTCATAGCATCTATTTTTTTCGTGGACTCAAAAATACTTTCTCTCTGGAAATATTAATCATGGTTTTATTGATTCATTCATTTTTAAATTTAAAGTTTTCTTCTCCTTTTATAGTGTTGGCTTATTCCAAGATGATTTGTGTGTAGCTCTGTCTCTTGATTGATTAATCATAATTAAGAGCTGGGGACTTCAAAGCTGATTGGAAGACCTGAGTGCATGTGTGAGGCTTTGAACATCACTGTAGAGTGAACAGTATCTCTAGGTTTTTGCCTCATGGGTGTGTTGGAGACTCAGGAGAAGTCTGTTACAGTATTCTACTGGAGAGTAAAGGTCTGACTGCATTCTGGGAGCTAGACCATTCAGCATTAAGTCACTACACTGTTCTCTTCTTGGTATACCTCCCATAAAGACCCACATTTACTGGTCCATACCATCTTTGTTTACCTCTCCAGGAAAACAAAAAACAAAAACCACACCCTCCAAACTTCTGGGGCAGGAATAATTGTTCCAAAGAATGGTCTGGGAAAGGTAAGAACTGGGAATCTGGACTAGAAGAAATCAAACTGATCCTGAAACTCCCTTTCATGCACAGTTCTAGAGCTACTAGTATTGCCTGTTCCAGAATCTTTTAGGATTCTGTAGTAGCGTGGACTTAGTTTTTCTGACAGCTAATTTTGTATTCATCTTTCTTGGGTCTTCTAAGTCATTTATACTTGTTCTGCTTTCTGGCATTCAAAATTCAATCACTGTTGACTCCCCTGCTGCTGTCTCCATCTTTGTGGATTAAAAAGTTTTTTTTTTCCCTGTGTGTGGCAAGAGTGAATAAAACTATGTGAATGTGTTCAGTCTGCCACCATAGCTTTTATAGATGTTCTATTACATTTTTTCAAATCTGTCTACTTATTTTTGTAGTGATTTCATTATGGTTCCTATTCCTTTTTATTTTCTTCATTTAAAAAATACTGATTTTTGGGGCGCCTGGGTGGCGCAGTCGGTTAAGCGTCCGACTTCAGCCAGGTCACGATCTCGCGGTCCGTGAGTTCGAGCCCCGCGTCAGGCTCTGGGCTGATGGCTCAGAGCCTGGAGCCTGTTTCCAATTCTGTGTCTCCCTCTCTCTCTGCCCCTCCCCCGTTCATGCTCTGTCTCTCTCTGTCCCAAAAATAAATAAAAAACGTTGAAAAAAAAATAAATAAAAAATACTGATTTTGTAATTTTTTTTACATTGTTGAGTCCTCCACTTGCTGAAGTGAGACTTGCTCTGTCAAGGTGAAACTATTTCTTTGTAGTGTGTAATTTTTTGACTGTGAGATTTTCTCATCATCCAACACACCCCCTCCCGCCTCCACTCCGGTGGGAGTTGTCTCTTTTATTCCTGGAAGAAATGTTGCTGTAGTTTTGCATTTCCATCTGTATCTCACCTGCTCCAGACTAGTTATTATGTTAATTCCTTAGCTTGAAGCTTCTTGCATCTCATAAATCATGTAAATTCTGATTCCCCGGGTGCATGTTTTGGAGGTCTCATTTTTTTGTGGTGGTCTTCTTTTTATTATTTCCATTCAGAGATCTTCCTTATGGTTTGTCTAAGCTGATGGTGCTTCTTGCACTGAGAAGGCTGTTCTTCTAGGCTCCCGGCTTTAGACAGGATATCCTGTTCCAGTTACTACCTTGTAAGAACTCAGTACCTTGTGTTTTAGGTTGACTTTCCCATAAGCACACTCTGAGATGAGGATTCGTGTGAAAGTAATTATTAGTGAGTGATCCCAGGAAAAATAGGGGTTTAGAGAAATGGGACTCAAAAAGCAATTTGGCCAAACAAGGGTATGGTATCAAGCAAAATCTCACCTAGGAAGCTTTGGCTTAGGTCTGAAGTGAAGATTTGAAGGTCACACCTTGGAGCCCTCCTTACCAGAGTGAAGGGAGCCATGGTAGTTATATACCATCATTAGTTAAAGTCTTCTCCAGGAGAGATGGAAACTCCCAGGAGGCTCTTGCTTTTCCTGAGCTCTCAAGGGGTTCTAGCAGTCTGAGGCCAGCTCCCTGATAAAGAAATGAAGGAGATGCTAACTGAAAAGTATACAGGGTGGTTGGGTGCACAAGTTGGTAAAGAATCCAAAGGAACATGGGTGGAACATTGCTGCTGCAATGTCCATGCCTGGGGCTACACAATAGCCTCAGCTTATATCTGAATCTATTCCACAGTCTTACCTCACTAACACTGCACCACCGTGGTAGGAGGAGAGTTTATGCTCTATCTTTAGTTCCTCCTTCGTTTTCTGAGAATTGGACATTTCCTTTCATTTTTATATTAAACCATTAGAAGAAGGGTTGTGATTTCTCGAAATTTTATGTTTGAAGTGGAAAGGCGTGTCCATTTTAGTGCATTCTATCTGAAGTCTAATATGTGTGCATCATTTAAATAGAAAAAATGATCACATTTCACTTTGGGTAAAGCCAACCACATGGCTGAAAAGGCATAATTTGGATTCTCTTAGAAATTACGTGCCAAAAGTCCTAGAAAGAATTATGGAATACGGTGATTTGGCCTTTATGTAATATGTTTATTTTCTACAGTTTAGCATACTCTAAGACTGATTCGAAATTTGGTGCTAGTCTTGTGAAATTGTGAACTGGGATTTTTTTGCAGAAAGTGTCTCTTGGAACTTTATATTTCATTTTATTAGTAATATTTTGAGGATGTTTTACCAAATATAGTTTATTGTAAAGAGTATGATAAAACTTGGTAAGAGTAAGAAGACCATATCTTAGATGAAGCAGGTTTATGTTCCCCCCTATTATCTGTTCCTTTACTTCCTAAAATGTCATAGCAATAGGAGAGACAGGGGTTGTTAGATAAGTCAAATAATGCACAAATGAAATCCAGAGTCTTATCATTGCAGCATGACTGTACTCTTACAGGGTTTGATCTGATTTGTTAGGATGTGCAGGAAGAAATGCTTTGTGTTCATGTGCATGTGCGTGTGTGCTTTAAACAGATTTGAATGAATCATGGTCCCTGGTAAATTCATCTCTGGAGGTTTAGGGCTTAAACCAAGGATGGTTTTCTTTTTAGAAGCCTCTCTCAATAGAATAACAAAATGAAAAATGAAACAAATAAAATGAATGGAAAAGCATGTAACGTACATAAACTCTTGAGTCAGACCTGTTTCTTTCTCTGCTGTTTCTGTCACCTTCCTCAAATCCTACTACTCTCTATAAGCTGCGGGTTCCTCATCTATACAGTGTGTATGATAATCATACCCACTTTTTGGAGTGTGGTAAGGACCAAATGATATAATTGTGCCTACCACAATGCCCAACCCCTAACTAGAGATTAAAGAATGGTAGTGACTATGAGTATTATTGCATCATTGGTATCTAAAAATAAGGTCCTACAGAGTACATATTTCTGTTGGACAGCTACTTTAAAATCATTAATATTACACACACGTGGTATTATAATAGTAAATTTGAATAATGTATCCATCTTTCCTTCGTCCTTCTCTTTGTTCCTTCCTCTCTCTCCTCCACTATCCCTCCCTCCCTCTTCTCTTCCTCCCTCCCTTCCTTTTCTAGAATTGTGTATTAGATTTAGATTCAGGGTAGTATTAAAATACTGCCCTCCCCATCTTAATCATATGTATTATTAAATCAGGAAATATAATCTTTCTAAAATCCCAATGAAACTACATAGAAATTCACAGAAGCCTCTCTTTGTTAAACATCAGTTTCAGCTTGCCTTCTTTGAGAAAACACTGCACCTGCATCTTAAAACAAAACTACTTCCTCTCTTTCAAGAATAGCAAAGGCAAATGATTTCCTAATTCCAGACACAATGGCGCTCTATGAATTTAGCCTATTAATTCACTATTGGCCTTAGCTAAATCACATACTTAGATTGTCATTATAAAATGAATCATAGATTTAAAGCAAACAGGCCAACAACATACAAGCAAGTACAACCAGAGGATTTGTATTACCAAATAAAATGGATGATTTTCTGAGATGAACTGGGCTAACAACATGTTCATGTCTCAGATCATGGATAAATGCTGCATAGGTTGGATTAATAATCCTAGTTGATTTTATTATGTAAAGGTTAGCAATAGACAGGCGAGTGCTGGCCTGTCAATTTACTACATGTTTAAAAAAATTTTTTTTTAATGTTTTTATTTATTTTTGAGACAGAGCGTGAGCAGGGGAGGGGCAGAGAGAGAGGGAGACACTGAATCCAAAGCAGGCTCCAGGCTCTTAGCTGTCAGTACAGAGCCTGACACGGGGCTCGAACCCACGGACTGTGAGATCATGATCTGAGCTAAAGTCGGACGCTTAACCAACTGAGCCACCCAGGCGCCCCAATTTACTACATGTTTTAAAATCATGTTCCTAAAGAATACTTGAAAGCCAGATAGCCACTGGACATTTTTCCTTGCAAATGGATATTTGTTGATGATTTTATTCTGAAAAATAGATACTAGAGACATCTTGCCAAGACTAAAATTTGTCTTGTGATACTATTTTCCTAAATAAGTCATGGTATTAATATTTATCTTTCCTAAATCCCTCAGAAAGTGACTCTTTGTAAGAAATAATATAAAACTAATAAAGAAGGTCAGACTACTCTTTGGATCAGTATTGACCAAGAATTGGACATTATCTTATACTACTTGAAAGAGCCATGCCAGTGATATCTGCAGGGTTCAAACACTTCTGCAGTATTATTGGAAAAATACCCAAACCCTCAGTTTATTAGAAATCATTAATTTGGGCGCTTGTTGAGTCGGGGATCTTTCCCAGCTCTACTTCTTGCGTGATGTGGAGACATTGATCTCAGGGGCTTTTGTGAGACTTAAATAAAATGATATCTTTGGAGTTCCTATACATTGCTTGCAATTGAATAGGTACACAATAGGGGGTTCCCCTTTCCTTTGACACTGAGTCTAAGACCAAGGCAATGTTGGAAATTTCAACAAAATAACATATGATTATGCATAATACAAGATAGACATTGCCTAAGTATCTAATACCTGGTGCAGACAGTGAAAGCAAGGGAATCATGATAGGGCAGAGATCACTGGCAATGCTGGAGTCAATGTATAATGAGACATGACCTGGCATTTTGGTGAAGCCAATATGGATGGAAGGGTATTTACTATAGCTTTAATGTTCAGTATATGTTACAGGGTTTTCCATCTTTGAAAAATGGTAATTTGTAAATAATGAATATGCCAAATATTGTGGAACCAGAATACTTGGCATTTTAGTGTACTTTGGGTGCATTGTTGAAGACCTCCTACATTAAGGCACTATGCTGAGCACTAGCCACATGGTAGAATAAAATCAGGCGAGATTTGTGCTCTCATAGAGCTTGAGAGACAGACACACTATCAGATACACACACAAAACACATAGAACCATTGTGGGGAGAGGTTCTACAAGGGAGAAAATTATGGTTCTGTGGCTAGGTTAACTTGTTAAGTTTGGTAATGCTTCATTGAGGAGATGGCTTTCAAGTTTCTATTTACAGGCTGAGTAGAGAGTGAAACATGAAGAGAGGTGCCCGCAGAGGGGCCGGTATTGCGCAACAGACAGGGGGAGCTATGACTGAAAGAAGGCCTGTGAGGATGCAGCAGAAAGAGTGAGAGCAACCTGTTGTCCACTGAGACTTAAAACACAAAAACGGCTTTGAGTGCCATATTAAGGATTTGGGTCTGTCTTCAAACAGTAGATAGTCACTGAAGGGTTTTAAGCTGTGGGATGACAAAATTAGATTTCATGACTACAGGGTGCAAGAACCGCTCATAAAAGGGCAAGAAAACAGCAAGGAGGCTGTTATGTATTGTAGGTGAGTGAGTGATTGCTTTGACCAGGGTGTTGTGTGGTTGTGGAGAGAAATGAAATAATTTGAGAGATACTTATTATGGATTGAGTGTAGGAGTGGCTGACAGGAAGGCATCAAGCCTGACTCCTCTGCTACTGAGTTGTCTGAATGATTGGCTGGTGCTCTCTTTTGAGAAAGAAAACCCCTGCGGGGGAGGGAGCATAACTCATTTTTTGATATATTACATTTGAAATATTTTTGAGATGTCCAAACACAGATATCAAGAAGAATTTGGATTTTAGAGAGGGTAAATCTTGTCATTTTGTTATTTCTTCTTCTATTGTATTTTCAGCTCGCTTTCTTTTGGCTCTTTCCTTATCAGCCTTTTAAACATTCCCAAGACTGTCTTCATTTACAAACAAAAAAACTCTGAAAAAAACTTCTTCCACATCATATTTCTCTAGCCATTGCCCAACCTCACTGACAGATTTCCAGAAGTCCTTGTATTCACTGTTTCCATTGTCCTATCTTAGTCATGCTTACACTTACCAGTGTTTTCTGATCTCACCTCTAACCAACAACTTTGCCAAATGGCACAGTTCTCATCTCATTTGACATGAAATCCAAATTTGTAAGACTGTTTATGTAACTTGATGTGTTAAAGGCATTTCAACCTCAATTCATCTAAATCCAAACTCTTGATCTTTTGCCTCCAAACTTGAAGGGTCTTCAGCGAAAGGCTGACAGTTCACTCAGTTGCACAAGCTAGAAAACTGGGACTTACTCTCGATATTTTTCATTCATTTTATCACCCTCCTCCTGTATCCAATGATTGTCGGCTTGTCACTTCTGCTTCCTAAAATGTGTTTACTCTTCATTTTTATTGCCATCACTTTAGTCCAAGGTTCTCAGTTTTGTCACTGTTGGCATTTAAGGACTGGGTAATTCTTGGTTGAGATGTGCCATCCTAGCATTTTAGGGCACTGAACAGTATCCATTACATGCTAGTAGTACCACTGTCCCTACTTGTGACAACCAAAATGTCTCCAGATATTGCCAAGTGTGCTCATGGAGGTGGGAGGTATAAAATTGCACTCAGTGGAGAACCGTGCTTCTGTCAAAGCCACCATCATTTCTCCCTTGAACTTTTTTAGGCTAACTAATTTCCTAGCCTCCATATCTGATTCCTTTGAATCCTTTTTTCATCTATGGCTACAGTGATTACACACACACACACACACACCTATTTATGTCATTCTGCTGGTCCCAAAAGTGTCTTTGTGTTGCTCTTAGGACAAAAGCAAAAATCCTAATATGACCTGTAAGACATGACTGAATCTGCCTCTACCCACCTATCAACCTCATATCTCCTTCTATCCTCATCCTGTGTCCACTCTGGCAACAATGACCATCTTTCAGTTTACTGTCTCTATTTCTGATTATTTGCCCATGCTGTTCCCTTGTTTGAAATATCCTTTCTTCCCCTTTCTCTATCTTCTCATTTCCAATTTGACTTTGCTAGTAGTGTTTATTTGTCCTCTATATTTCAGCACATGTGCTTTTCCCCCCAGAGGAGCCTTTTAAAAATGTCTCTGTTAAGTGCTGTTAACACCCAGAGGTCTTATTCACACCATGTATGTGTGACCCAATTGTGTAATTGAGTGTTTAATGTCTTTATTTACCTTTGTGAGAATCGGAATCACTTTTTTTTTTGGTTCTGCAGTTTGTCCCTGGTGCTTAGTAGGGCGTTTTACTCAGAGTCACCACTCAATAAATGGTGGTTGAATGAATGAATTAGTAAATAATCAAATATGAATGTGAGGTATATAGTTGTTATATCAAATGGCTTTGATAGGGATATTTTATTCTTGTGATTGAATTTAGAAAATTGGAGGCACTATGCTAGTTTCTGATCTACTCAAAGTAAATTTCTGTCTACTTTATGCTGTGAAACATAAAATCTCCTTGAATATGCTTTGGGTTTTTAAGTTTAGGTGTGCTATATAATATTTCATCCTCTTTTTTCTTTTCTTTTGTCTGTCAGCCTGTAGGGGAAACTCTAGCCTGGCTGTGGAGGGATATATAAACTTGGCTCATGAAATACAAAGTTGGTACAGTGAACTATGAAATAGTTGCAGAGGCTTGCCCACAAATATCTGCAAATTCCATGTATTGCTATTCATATACTGCAATATAATTACCTCCCCTCTGGGAGTTGGCTGAGAAGAATTTAGTGTTTAGTGAGAAGTTGGCTCGATAAGTCATATTTTCCAAATCGGAAAATAAAACTTTAAGAGGAAGAGACTTGGACAACTATTCCATGAGTTTGTAGACATTGGGACTTGGCTTGAAGCTACTTTTAATTACATAAGCCTATTGGGAGTATGGTTGGTGAAAAGGGATGGGATATGGAACTTGAATAATTTTATGTATTACAGTGTTTCCAGTTATTAATATAGTGATCAACACCTACCTATCTACTAAACTATTTAGGCAGAGTCTAAACATGTTATTTTCCCTCTTCCATGAAAATAGAAAGAAAGCCATAGATAAAGAGAAAGCAGATGTTTAATTTTTGTAACAAACAGCAATAATCTGGGGCTGGTTATCTTCATGACTATTCATCTTAAGGAAACATATTTTCCAGTAAAGCTGTCAATGCTCTTGGAATTGTTTTGGGAACTCTAAATGGTGTTTTTTCATAACCCTATAATGTCTGGTTGCTACAAGCTTCTGTCTTCACTCACAATCTGGGTGACATTGGACTAATCATGCCATCCATACAGACACACAGCTGAGTGTAGAAGCAATGTTTTTAATTTTAGTTTTCTGTAGTATAGGAAACAGAATCCTCTTTTTAAATGTTTCTTTCTTTATTTATTTATTTGAGAGGAAGGGATGGTAGAGAGAGAGGAAGACAAAAGATCCGAAGTGGGCTCTGAGCTGACAGCAGAGAGCCCAACATGGGGCTCAAACTCATGAACTGTGAGATCACGACCTGAGCTGAAGTCCGATGCTTAACCGGACTTGGCAGGCTCCGCAGAAACAGAATACTTTGAAATGATGCCTCAATAAGTAAATGCTCATGAGTGGTAATATTCCTTTATTTGTTTCCATTGTAAAAATAATGTCACAACATTAAAGAAAGGTTGCCTTGCGAATAGTACCTATGGTCTCACTATTCTAATAAAACGATTTCCTGTTTATAGTTTAAAATCTGCTCCATATTTACATATGTAATTACACACTATTTTATAATGGTTACATTCTATTTCATGGAATCATTGTGTAATAATTTAATTAACTCAGGTTATCTTGAATTTGTATGTTTACATCTTTTGAGAAGTTTTCATCTATTATCTCTTCAAATATTTTTCTGCATCAAACACTTTCTTTCTGGGACTCTGATGACATGAATGTTAGCTTTTTTTAGTATTGTGCCACAGATCCTTGAGATTCTGTTCATTAATTTTTATTTTAATTCTCTTTTGTTTAGATAATTTTTTTTGCTCCATCTTCAAATTTACTGATTTTTTCTTTTACTGGTGAATTCAGTCAAATAACATACAAACATGTAAAATAATACATTTATTATTAATTTAAAACATTAAAAGATCAGGGACATGTAATGATGATTTTTTACTGAAATAACCATTTAGAATAAAGTGGTGTACCTCCCCTATAAGAAAAATGCCAATGAAACAATTATCAGTTAGGATTATCTTGTTAGGAAAAAATATTAAAAATAATACCCAAAATAATAATTCCCAAATCCCCAAGGCTTTGGAAAATAGAGATTCTCATTTACAAATGGTGGGAGTATACACAGGGACACATTTTCCAAAGGATTAGTTTGGGAATAAGTATGAGAAATATTTTATTCAAGTTTTTTTTTTTACCAGTTCTTCTTTTTTCTTAATATCAAACTTATTGTCAAATTGGTTTCCATACAACACCCAGTGCTCATCCCAAAAGGTGCCCTCCTCAATACCCATCACCCACCCTCCCCTCCCTCCCCCCCTCCCCATCTACCCTCAGTTTGTTCTCAGCAAATTTACTGGTTTATTGTCTGTCATTGTCATTCTCTGTTGAGTTTTTATTTTAGTTGTTGTATATTTCATTTCATTTTATTTATTATTTTTAAGTGTTTGTTTATTTTGAGAGAGAACATGCAAGCAGGAGGAGGGGCAGAAAAAGAGGGAGAGGGAGAATCCCAAGCAGCACTGACAGCCCAATGGGGGTGGAGGTTTGGGGGGCTTAATCTCATGAATCAGGAAATCTGAGCTTAAATCAAGAGTCAGCTACTCAACCGACTGAGCCACCCAGGCACCCCACTTGTATATTTTAGTTCTAAACTTTCTATGTTTTTTCCAATAGCTTACCTTTAATATTTTTGTAAACTAAAGTGTAATAAATGAATTATACACTCAAACGTATTCAAATTCTGCTGTTTTGTCCATAAAATTTATGGATTTAAATATTGGCTCTAATAAATCATTGTTGGATGTAGAAGTTAATTTTGTATCTAATACAAAAGATTTTTCTTATAATGTGATATACTGGAAATGTAAGTAAGATTCCTGAAAGTTAGCACTGAGAAATGATCAGAGGAGGTACTGGGATTTTATTTTTAAGTAGCCCCTAGAGAGGTCTCTTTAGGCTCCCTTGGCAATGAAAACAAAATGAGGACAAAATAAAAGACGAAAATTTGCCAGCATTTTATGGACAGCAGTAGATGGACTATATCTTCTAAAACATGATGGTTATGACTTGTTAATATTTATCCCTGAGAGAATTTTTTAAATAATAGACTTTAAGTTTAAATACCACATTGGTGAGAATATTTTTGGAAAAGTAATCTTTCTTATCATTCACTTAAGGCACATTACAATGTTCATAATGAAAAAGGGTAGTGCTAATTCTATGTCTATTAAAACTGCTAAGTTGATTTTTAACAATAAAGCCAACACAATAATGTGCAATAGTATGTGCCAGACACTATTCTAAGGACTCCATCTCTTTATATGTATTAAGTAGATAGAGGATTAAATTAGATAATTAAACATGTTAATTGAATGAAGCAGATCCTCTCATGATCCCCATTTAAAAATCAGGACATTGAGGTACAGAGAACTTACTCGGTTGCCTCAGTTATCTAATGACAACTGGAGAAGACAGGATTCAATTCGGTTATTTTGATTCTAGATCCTTCTTTCCTTCTCTTCCTTTTACCAATATTATTGAAGATATATGCCACCCACAGGAATACCTAGATTGAAAAAAACCCAATGCCTTTCTAAAAGTCTGTGGGAAGCAGACACACAGACAGAATACGGTGTAATCATTATTACAGTGCAAGAATAGAAATAGTGAAAGTTGTAGAAATATGTGCTGTGGGGGGAATGACAAGAAAGTGCAAAATGGACTTGAGGAAGTTGGATCCAGCTTGGCAAAGGAGGTAACAAATAGCTGTGTCTCAAATGTTGCAAGGGTTAAGTGCATTTTCACCAAACCACAGATGCTTGGTGTACAGTATGTTTAGAGAATCTGCCCGTAATTCTTCATAAAAACAGAGCAATTGTGTCTGCACATATGTGCACCATGACTGTTGTACTGGTCCAGGTTCACTTGCAGAAAACAGAAACCACCTGAGCTACTTTAAATAGAAAGACTTAACACAGAGAAATGGGTGGTTTTAGAATCATTAGAAGAGCTGGAGTGCGGTCCTGGGCCAAGCTTCCAGGAATGAGTATCACAAAAACATCGCAGAACTGGCCTGCCGAAGGAATGACGTCCTTTGTGATGACCTGTAAGTGGGGGACATTTCCTTCAGCTTGGGAATCAGGAAGCTGCCACCTGCCTCTTGGTGCCTCGGCAGCAATCCTTGGATCAGAAAGTCACCACCACAACCGCTGGTTCTAAAATCACACCACCTCTCATCCATGCCCACAGAATGGATTCGTACTCTCTTAGCCATGCAGCAAGGGACCAGTCACTGCACCTTCTCCTACAGTAGTTGTAGAAATCCAAATGCCTCCACCACCAGGCTGGCCAGCAGGAATACCTGAAGTGGTGAAGAGTGGCCTCTATCTCACTGCTCCTCAAGTCTGAATCACATTTGGATCTGAATCATATTTGGAAATTTAGCTGCAGGGGAGTCTGAGTATCACCATTTTTGTCCTGGTTTTGCATTATAGGAAGTTACACCGAAAAGGGTTAAACAGTTATTGAGGGAATTACTCTGCAGTATCTACCTTATGGCAGTTTCTATCCAGGTAGCAGAAAGATAAATGGAAATACATGCCTAGAATTCTTCATCTTGTGAGTACTGATCTCTTCAGTGTAATCGTCTTCACATGTTATGGACTGCTTTTGTTTTTTATTTTTTGTTTTGATGGTGATATTTGTTTTGATGTCTCTTTTTCTTAACACTTGTTTAGACTCCTATCTTGGATTTGTTTTCAGAGCTCACATTTTCATTGTTGAATAGCATTGATTATGATGAATAGCTGTCCAATAAAAGTGAATTTGAATACTGGAGATAGTACTAAGTAATGGCGAATAAGGTAGATTTTCTTACTGAATAATACTATTTACATCGACCACATTCACAAGAACATAACACTTTCAGCCAGAGCATTGTCAGAGTGAAGAGAACAGTCCTTATGTGACAGTTCAGGCCAAGTGCCTCCCTTCTGACTACCTGCAATGTCTCAATCATTAACGCAAGTATTTACTGGACATTTAACAGGTGCAGTGCCTGTGCAATGTGTTGCAACATTTAGAACTTATATTTATGTGTTGCTTTATAGCTCTTTTACAAAGTGTGTATATTATCTTGTTTAATATGCATGACCGGTTTGTTTTTCAGAAAGAAACTGACACCCAGAGACTTTAAGAATGCCAACCAAATGAATAACTACACTGGATATTTAATTTTGTATAATTAATTCCATCTGACCAATGGCATTCATATTCCAAGATTGCACCAATTTTGTTTTTCACTTGTGTTTTTTGACATGTACAGTTTCTGGGTTGTGTTAGAAATTAGAGAATCCTGACTGAAGATCTTGTTACTTTCCCGTGAACCATATAGAAAATGCCGTATTTTATCACTAATGGCTATCATCTTTAATGTTAAATAGCTTCCTTGGAAAAATTTTTATAGAAGGGATGCCTTACATTTCACTTTCCTCACAATTCATTGAACAATATATTTCTCTCATTCAACAATGAGTCTACTTTGTAAACTTTACAAACCACACATGAAACCTTTATTTTACAGGTGCACTCATACATTTAATTATGGCAGAGCTGCCACTGCATATATAATTTAATTGCTATAGGTGCTGAAGATTTTATTTTCTATTAAATTCATCTATATTCTTTTGTCTTGTTGCACTCCTTTGACTCATTATTATTATTTATTTATTCTACTAGAAGGGACAAAAACATGGATGAGTTTTTTTCTTATATTTTGATAAATCCTAACTTTTACTAAGCAAATATTTTAAAAATTGAATTTGCATACCAACTGCCTCATTTCTGATCTTTTCTAACTGACTTTTCCACTGTTAATTTTTTAAACTTAAAAGTTAATATAATTCTAGTTAGACAATTTGAGTCTTTTTTTGGTATAAAGTACCCCTGTACCCAGAAAAAACAAAGATAAATCTCTCTGTTTTAAATCTTTTGATTCATCCATCATCCAACCATCCATCTCATTTAACTACGACCCAGTTTTCCTTATTTACTCTTGTAGTGATTTGCAGTACTCTAGTTTTATTAAAGGACAAATGGCTGTAAAATATAGAAATCTAGTATCTATAAAATAGACTATAGAAGTTCCAACTAAATGGAAAACAGTACAAACAAAACAAGAAAACCAAGGGCCTTATGCAAGTGGTATACCCTGTATAAAGGAAAATACAAACTTGCCTCTGTTAATAAATGTCAAGATAAGTACAAAATTAGTGGAGATGAAGAAATGACACTACGTACTTTTTCTCACTTGGTCGATACAGACAATGACCAGAGTCCATCTAGTGTTTTGAAGAAGTGAATTTGCTTTCTTAGGTACAGACAACCAGGAAGTGGTGATATGATGGAAAAGTTAACATTTTCCTGTTCTGCTCTCACTTATGAATTGAAATCTGGGCTGTAGTCAGTGTGGGATAGTTTTCTGGTGGTTTATGTAATGACTTGCTCGGATGCCTGCCCAGGGTCCCCGTAATTCCACACATCTGGGGTCACACAGTCTAATCCTAGAGTTTGTGATCAACTCAGTCCCCAGTGAGGAGGGATTAAACAGTTTAGCACCTTAGCTCAGCATTATAATACCAGCAAACACGTGTATAATGTTTCCTATGTGCTGATGCTGTGCTAAACTAGTACATACATACTCCCGTAATCCTCACAAAAAACCGATGAAGTTGGTACTATTATCTTTATTTTCTAGATGTGCAAACTGAAGCATAGATAGTGTAACACAGTCACATATCTACTAAGTCACAGTGCCAGGATTCAAACCCAGGCAGGTAGGCTGGGGGCGCCTGGGTGGCTCAATGGGTTAAGCATTTGGCTTCAGCTCAGGTCATGATCTCAGGGTTCATGCGTTTGGGCTCCGCCTCTGGCTCTGTGCTGACAGCTCAGAGCGTGGAGCCCGCTTCGGATTCTGTGCCTCCCTCTCTCTCTGCCCCTGCCCTGCTTGCACTATCTCTCTCTCTCTCTCTCTCTCTCTCTCTCTCAAAAATGAATAATGGTTAAAAACCAACCAACAAAAAAACCAAAAACAAACGCAAGCAGGCTGTTTTTCAGGTCTAGGCCATTAACTGCTATGTCATATGCCTCCTCTGTATTGTACTGCTTTTTCATTAAGTCTATCTTTTTGGTCTTGGTCTTAACATTTTTTTCTTTTTGCCCTCTGTATGGTAGCTGTGCTCTTTCCTGATTATTACTACTAGTGTTGATAACAATTTCCACTGTTTTATTATTAAAAAATAAGATATTTGCACAAGAAAGAGACTTTATATAATCTAAATACATAGATCAGCTGATCCTCATAATAATAATATGGAGAAGTCAAGGTGAGTATTGTCATCTCATTTTACACAGATGAGAAAGAGACTTAGAGGCATTGTGCTTTGTTCAAAATCATGTAGGCAACAACCCGTAAAGTTAAGACTTGAACTCAGATGTTCTCACTGCAAGTGTAAGGCTCATTGACCACACTATCTCTTCTCCCTATGGCATAACTTTCTCAGTGTAGGGTTTCTCTCTGAGGTCCCTCCTCTTCCTTTAGTCAGCTGACACAGAGACTGCTCACTCCTTCAAGGGGTATCTCTCTTCACCCAGTCATGTCCCAAATCACCAAAGGAATCCGGTGCGACATTCATGTGAGAGATATGCCCAGACAGCAGCAACTGGTCATTTTGTTTCACCTTCTACTGTTCATCCTTGCAATCTCAGCCACCTGATCCTCTCCTGCTTATTCCCAGCTTGTTTTAGCCTTCCCAAGGTTTGTGAGGGTTTGACTGATTGATAGACTCCAGGAAAGAGAGGCCTGTAATAATACCGTTCAAGGCCTGCCAGGTGGTTACTGAGCTTCCTGACCCATTAGCCTTTCTTGAGAAGGCTTTTCGTCATCATGAGTTTGTTCCTAGTAAATTGGATTTACTTTGTTGTCTTTAAGAATGCGACTTTTAGCAGTTAATGTTTACTTCAGAGCAAAAACATTTACTTCAGATTTAAAAGAGAGATTTAACCTCTCCAACATGACAATTATTTTCTAGTTGATGACGTTTCTCATGTCTCCATAAAATCACCCACTGCTTATGCTGACTAAACAATTTGGTGGCAGTGCCAGAGAGGATAAATGGCTATTAAATGTTGTATAAAACAAAGAAGCCCAACAAAGAATAATAAGCACAAAGGTGTGGCTGGTCGGCGTCTGCAAAAGAAGCTGGGTTGAAACTCTGGCAAGTATTCTGGCTCTGAAGACCTGAGTGTGCCCTCTTAAACACATAACATGCATGACCTTTGGCAGCCAACTTTGTGAGTCAGTTCTCTTCACAAACAGATTGAATTTCGTTTATCATCTCTTTGCAGTAATTCTGGTCAGACTACACATGACAAGTTGTGACAATTTATCAACAGCTCAGAAAGAGCCACAATCACTCAGGGAGCACTGAGAAAAGAGAAAACTGAACAATGAATAAAAATAATTTCTAGAGGTCACAGAGGTATGAGTTGATAACCATGACTATAGATCTGATGGTACCCTGTCGGCACTAAACCCTCTTCATATTGCTTCAAAGCACTTGTCCTGATATCTAAGCTTGTTTAAAAGATTGTAATCTTTGCTTGCATGACATTCTCCGGATGTGACAAGAAAACACCATGCCTTTCACCTGGGGTGTCCTACTCCATCAGAAGATACTGTGAAAATATACCTAATAACATATTGTTTATGACCATGGGGCATAGAAGTCAGGACATAGATTTGTAGGCAGACATCCACTTCATCCCATCTATTGTAATTCTTCATATATACGCTCACATTTTGCATAAGTGGAGTCTGTTTTTTCCTTTTTTATAGCATATACTTATGTTCCATTGTGTATGTAACATGTTATTTCCTTCTATCACTTGCAAATCCAGTCTTTTGACTGACTTGTCTCTTTGTCCTCAAGTTGGTTTTCTACTTATTTATAAAGCTCTTCTTCCATCTTTAGTTCTTATTGAACGCCTTTCTGTTTTCTTCTGTTTCTCAGATTCCTTCCTATTTTTCTTTAGCTTTTCTCTGCATCAGTTAGTACCGAACTAAAATTCAATAAATGTCCCCAAATTAATTTGTGATATTGTTACATATATTTAATTTTCTGGAAATTAATTCAGTAGCCAATTCTTTATTTCCATATGACTATCTCAGACAAACTCCTTGTTTTCTTTTTATTTTTTTAATTTTTTGTATTTTTTAATATATGAAATTTATTGTCAAATTGGTTTCCATACAACACCCAGTGCTCATCCCAAAAGATGCCCTCTTCAATGCCCATCACCTACCCTCCCCTCCCTCCCACCCCCCATCAACCCTCAGTTTGTTCTCAGTTTTTAAGAGTCTCTTATGCTTTGACTCTCTCCCACTCTAACCCCCCTTTTTTTTTTCCTTCCTCTTCCCCATGGGTTTCTGTTAAGTTTCTCAGGATCCACCTAAGAGTGAAAACATTTGGTATCTGTCTTTCTCTGTATGGCTTATTTCACTTAGCATCACACTCTCCAGTTCCATCCATGTTGCTACAAAGGGCCATATTTCATTCTTTCTCATTGCCACGTGGTACTCCATTGTGTATATAAACCACAATTTCTTTATCCATTCATCACAAACTCCTTGTTTTTAATTTCCCTCGTTGACAATAAATTTCCCTTCACACAATATCCTGTAGGAAGATTGTCCCCTTTTTTCCGGTTGCTGATTTCATGCTTGAGATTACCTGTGATACTGTTTACTAACACTTAGTAGGAAACTAGTGATTTTTATTACTTAATATAACTATAATTCTTCAAGGACTTCAATTTATCTCAATTTACCTCATGTGAAATTTGAAAATCACTCCACTTTACCTCATGAAAGGTTTCATAACTATTGTGGAGCAGCCCCCAAACTGTGAGTTCACCAATTCTTAATAAAGATGGAGTCTCTGTATTTCATGCCTTTAGATACTCAGTTGCTAAGATACCCTGTCAAACAATCCAGCAACTCAATAGGGAATAAAGAGCCTTGTTTTTGCCAAGTCATTCCAGTCAAAACAGGTAAACTGTAATAAAAATATGGAAGATTATCAATGAACTCTTAAACCCTACAATAATGTGGAAAATTGTGATCTGTGCATATATACGTTTTCTGGGAGAAGATTGATTACTATTGTTAGATTCCTGTTGCCTTGCACAGTGCTTAGCACATTTTTGAGTCTGAGGATATACTAGATGAGTGAATTAGGAATGAAATAAGGATTCCAAAAACATTCTCCTCATTATTAAAAAAAAATTAGGAATATTCAGAGCCATATTTCTTTTTCTCTTTGAATTTTACCTGTATAAAAACCTGTTTAGTCTCTTTTTCTTGGTATTTCTAGGAGGTAGATATTGGAAGTACTGAATTTATCTTTCATGTTTCTTGTCTTTCATACTTTTTAAAAAATTTTTTAAATGTTTTTATTTATTTTTGATAGAGAGAGATGGAGTGTGAGCAGGGGAGGGGCAGGGAGAGAGGGAGACACAGAATCCGAAGCAGCTCCAGACTCTGAGCTGTCAGCACAGAGCCTGACGTGGGGCTCGAACCCACAAACTTTGAGATCATGACCTAAGTTGAAGTCGGGTGCTTAACTGACTGAGCCACCCAGGCGCCCCTTCTTTCATACTTTCAAATTATGTATCCCATTATGATACGTTCTGGAAAGTTCATCAGCTCAGTCTTCCAGCTCACCAGTTCAACTTCCACTGTGTCTTTTCTACTATTTATTTATTTAAAGACTTTAATTTTAGTTTCAACACAATTTTTCCATGACATTTATTATTTTTCTCATTAGCCTGACTTTATTCTTCAGACTTAATGGCCTCTTTTTGCTTATCCCTCTCCAGAGATTTTTCATGGTCTCTGGTTCACTGAGGTTCCTTTTTCTTGATTTTTAATGTATTTATGAATTTAAAAGATGATTTTCTATAGTTTTAGAAACCCAAAATGATAAGAGCTGATGGAGGTAAGACACTTTGTGTGTCTACCGTGTTCAGGTAGAAGTTCTTCCATTTTTTCCTAAGTGTCATATGAAGTCAATGATCACTCATTTAAAAGAATAGTGTTTCTCCTTATATTGCCAAGATTATATAACAGTGTTTTTAGGTCAAAAATAAAGAAAAAAATCTAATGAATAAAAGCTAAATTACCTGTAATTCTAATATTAAAAATTACTACTATTAGTGTTTCGAATAAATACTTTGATTTATCAAGACTTTCCTATGTTGTTTTTGTTGAACTTTGGGGATGGAGGGTAAGAAGTGTGGTGAATATCCAGGAACTGTGGAAAACACTCTTAAGGTTAAATTAATGGAGGAGACACTCTAATGTGACTTACAAGGAGACATTCTCTTAAGCAAAGTAAGACCTAAAACGTATACTTTTAGAGTTGGGAGTGGGACAAGGAGGATGCATAAAATTGAAGAGAGCTATCAGAAGGAAATTAACTTTGTCAGTACAAGATGTCTTTGATTATTATTATTGTTGCTACTGTTATTATCATTTTGGTTTTCAGTCAACCAAACAAGAGTATCAGAAACCCTTGCACAAGACAACCCCAACATCATGTCTTCTCTTATCTATGGGAAACTTCCCCTTCCACTATCCCATACCACAATGAGGAAAAGAATCTCTGTAGAAGGATAGTTATGTGAAAAGTTTCATGTAACTAGCACAGTAAGCTAGGAAAATTTCTAAGTTACAGGAAAACTTGGAACTTGCTTACCACTTGGTAAATAAACAGAGCTCTGTTTGAAGGAGGGGACGTAGGGGGATTTGGGACTAGAAGAAGACACTAAAAGGAATGAGGTATTGGTGGAAGAGGATAGCAGGATATGAGGTGGGGATGTATAGACCATTCTCTACTAACTTAGACGACATCCATGTGGGGATCCCTAGAGAGTCTGAGTATACCGTGCTTGTATATGGTGCTTTGGGAGGAACTAGATAAACTAAAGGTGAAAAGTCCTTGGTTTCATCTTTCCAAACTCACTACAGTTGGAGTCATCTACTGTGAACCTAGAACAAAGAGTTGAATGAGACTTATTAGGGTATGTGTTCACATGGCAGAGGGATGTGAACAGACTACATCTCTCACCTCCACCTGGTCAGTGACCGACAGGTGTTCAATGATGAGGGTGGGGCCAGCAGGGAAGCTGGTTTTTGTTATTATGAGACTAGAAAAGCAGTAAGACCTATTTCTTATGCCTGTAGCACTTTTATGCCCCGTTGTTTGCTTAGCTAAGCTAATTCCCACCCTTACTTCTTGTCCCCACTGAGGTGCTTCTTCTGGGAAGGTTTCTTTCAGATCAGATAATGCTCCTTCTCTTCTCTCCCTTTTCCTTGCCTGCAGTTAGGGTGGACTACCTCTGTCTCAGCAGACTTTACATTGCAATTGCCTGTTTATTGTTTGTATTCCCAGACTGAAACATATGAGGACAAGAACTGTTTCTACTATGTGCATGATCACACTCGGGACATCCAACTCCGTGCTAGGAATATAGCAGATGCTCAGGTTGCTTTTCTGGCAGTATCTGTTATTAAAGAACTGAATAATAATGATAGGTAACACTTGTAGAGGGACTACCACGTGCTAGGCTGGATTCTAGAAACTTCACATATATTAACTCATTTAATCCACACAATAGGTAATACTTTTTATATATAATAGAAAAACTTGTACTACATAAGTGGTACTATTAGAAAGGATTTAAGCTTTATTTATGAGTAGACTAAGGTACAGAAAAGTTAAGTAACTTGCCAAAGGTCACACAGCTAGGAAATGGTAATTCAGGATTTTAATTCAGTTGATCTAGTACCTGAATGTGTGTTCTTAGCTACCATATTATACTGCTTCTAAACTCAGGTATTCTCTACCCCCAATAATTTGAAATAATTTTTTTCACTTAAAAGAGACGTATTATCCTTGACAACTCTGACGTAAACATAAATATCCTCCCAAGAATGACTTCAGAGGTCAGGAAAGAGCCAGTTTAGGACAACTGGCTCTTTTTTTTTTTTTCCTGTAATGAAGGAGGACAATTATTTTCCTGTAATGAAGTTAAAGGAAATCACTTACCAAATAAGATGAAAGATGTGAAACAGGCTTGGGTTTTTTATTACGTTTCTTTATTTTTGAATAAAGAAGAGAGAGACAGAGCATGAGTGGGGGAGGGGCAGAGAGAGAGGGAGACACAGAATCCGAAGCAGGCTTCAGGTTCTGAGCTGTCAGCACAGAGCCTGACGCGGGGCTCGAACCCACAAACCATGAGATCGTGACCTGAGCCAAGTCAGACACTCAACCTACTGAGCCATCCAGGCACCCCTGGGCTTGGGTTTTTTTAATATTGTTCTTGACAAAGAGATTGGATACTGTGCACCTGGAAGTATGAATATTGCTAGGTTTAATCTGGGTGTGGATAATGTCTTATAGCAGAAGTTGAGGGATTTGGTTTATAGTCTTAGTTTGCCTTTCAAGTAAAATGGTGAACTTGGCCAGATTAATTAATTTCTTTGTGCCCAATGTAGCTCCTCTAAACGGAGCCCTCCATGACCAAACTAGAGCCTGATCTTTGACCTCAAAGACCTGATTTTTGACATCAGTTCTGCTCCTCCTTTCAACTGCCCAGCAAGAAAGTCAGAGTTCCTATCTTAAGTTATTTTTAGTGGCAGCCCTGTGAGCAACCCAATCTCAGAAACACTGAGGACCAAATGGTTGTCCGTGTTCAAGTAGTAGAACTGAGGATAAATCCTTCCAAGTGATTTCTGGAGGTTGGCTGCTTCAGAAGTGGATAGAGGGTGTTGAGGTATCAGGATGCTTTTGGTTAAAGTAATGGGAAATTAATGCAGCCTTGCTTATACTGTATAAGTACTTTTTAAAAGTTTCACATAACCTCCATGGGTAAGGTAGGCATTAGGCTTGTTATACAAGGCCTCAAACTTTATTTCTCTGAGATTCTATTACCTTTATTCTATTCTCTTTCTTGTGTTAGTTTTATCTTCTGGTTGCTTGAAAGATGGTGGCAGTAGTTCAGATATCTCATTTAAATGTGAACTTGTATGGAGGAAGAGGAGTCTATTTCTCCTTTCTCCCTGGTAATGAGACTATTCCCAGAAGCACCCCAGCTGACTCTCCTCATGTCTTTTTGGCTGGAATTGTATTAAATGTCTATTCCTAAGCCAATCACTGACAAGGAAATTGGATTACCATGATTGGCTTAGAGTCTGACAGTTTTGCCAGTTTATTAGTTGCTTTTGTGAAGAGGCTCTGATGTTCCCTACTTTACCATTTTTGGCGATGTCACCCTAGCTTTCTGATTGGCTTAGATTAATCAACATTTACCCTTGGAGCTGGGGATGCATGGAGTTATTTTTAGAAGAGAGAGAATCCAGACGAATCAGGCTTGGCAAGGAGAAGTGGGCAACAGTGTTTACTATGAGAGATGATTATGATAAAAGAGTGGCATCATGAAGGAAGGAAGTTGATTATAGAGGCGGAGAGTATCTCTGGACGAGGAAGGTCTTGGGCCAGAGCAGTGAAAGGAACAATCCACCAGTGGAAAAGACAGCAGTGTCTTCGGAAGAGGACAGACTCAGGTTCCAAGTCTGCCTTATCTCCCTCCAGATACACTAACATGGGGAAGTCAGTTAACTTTGTTGTATACCAGTCTCATAATCACAGTGGGGGGGGGGGGGTAATAATTTGCCCATTTTTGAATGGATGTTAAAGTGATATAAGAAATGTAAGATGTCAAAGGGGGCTTGGTACATCATAGATGGTTATCTTTATGCTGATGATGTGACTGGCCCTCCTGGAACAGAGAGACTAGCAGAGCAAACTAAGTAGGGAGTTACTGGAAATTGAATGACTGTGGTGAAATCACAGTACTCAGCCTTAATTGAGTGCTTTTCACATGCCAGGGATCATTTACTGATTCTACTAACAAGTTGTTACTGAGTGCCTACAGTGTGTCAGGCCCTGTTGCTGGCCCTGGAGATACAGCACTAAAATACAAGAGATAAACACCTTGGCTCTCAAGGAGTTTACAGCCTAGTGGGGGGAAAACAGACACAAGTGAATGTATAAAGCATTTTGAATGTGAGAGTGCTGAGTGCTGAGAGGAAGTATAAGGCAGAGAAGGAGGATCGAGAGGGCAGAAAGATAGGGCAGGAGGAAAGTTTAAACAGGGTGTCCACAAATGTCTTCCAGAGGAAGATGATGTGTGAGCAAACAGTTGGAGGATGTGAGGGAGTAAGCCATGTGGTCTGAAGGAGAAGGTCTCCAAGCAGAGGGAACAGTAAGTGGGGTGTGCTTGGAAAGTTCAGAGACGAGCAATGAAGAAACTATGGCTGGAAAACAGAGAGCAAAGCAAAGATAGGAGATGAGGTCAGAAAGGTGGCAGGTGAGATCAGGTGGGGGAGTTTGTGAAGCTTTGAATGTGATTTTATAGATTTTGGACTTCATTCTGAGTAATACAGAAAGTTGTGAAGGGTTTTCAGCAGAGGAATCGTTATTTTCCTTCACTCTTCTTTTGAGTCTCTTCTGTTTGCATTCTTTTTATTGTAAGTTATTTTTTACAATTAATTTTTCTGTCAGTCCCTCCTCAGTTCCTAGTCTTTCAGTGAATATTAATATTTCCTGTACATGTAACAGCTGTTTTCTCCCGATTCCTAGACATCCTTCCTCTGCCCTGAGACTACTGTGGAGTGGTTTCACGGTATGTCAGTAGTCTCATTTCATTTACCAACAAGGTGCGGACATAATCTCTGCCTGCTTTTGCCGGAGAGGACCTTTACCATGCCCTAAAGGAGGTTGGTCCTCGGTTTCTGGAAATCCTTAGGAGACTGGTACTTGTTAAAAGCTGCCTCCCAGCCCTTGAGCTGCCTGCCAGGCTAGAGCCTCTGTTGGGGTTGGCGGGTGCTCCCTGTCCTGGTCTTCTCCATGTAACGTGCTGCCCGCCTGATGGCACTCATCAACTGCCTCACTCCAGGCGCCCCTCTTTTGTATTGTTAGCTGCCTTTCTTTTTTCTTTTTTTAAATGTTTATTTATTTTGAGAGAGAGCACACACAGGCTTGCTAGCAGGGGAGGGGCAGAGAGAGAGGGAGAGACAGAATCCCAAGCAGGCTTTGAGTTGTCATTGCAGAGCCCCATGCAGGGCTCGAACACATGAGCCTTGAGATCATGACTTGAACCAAAATTAAGCATTGTACGCTTAACTGACAGAGCCACCCACGCACCCTGTTAGCTGCCTTTCTTAACAGATTTCTTCCTGGGGTGTGCAGGATTGGTTTTTGAGTGAGATGATTTTATCTTTCCTTTTTTCTTTTGTGCTCACCACCTCCTTGGCTAGTGGTTTTCTCAATTGTCTCCATCCAGGTCTTGGGCCCTCCAGTCTAGAATCAGGTTTTAATGGATTGGGGCTCCTGCTTTGTTGTGAAATTTGATATAGTACAGATCCAGTTTGGGAGCCAGTTCTGAGCATGGGGTCATGCTTTGTCAATCAGCTTTCCTGAGTCCACAGTTCATAAAGCCTTGGGCTCTGGATGAAAGCAGTTTTATCAACCTCTTCTTATGAGGAATGAAGCAGGGGGGATGGGCAGGAGGGAGTACTTCCATGCCAGGACCTAGCTTTAAGCAGTGAATCTGGATCCTATCCCTTGTCTGCTGTGAACGTTAAGTCTTCCTGTCACTATCATCTCAACTGCCTCTGCCTGTTTCCAGACTTCAAATCCTGGAGACTCTGGGCTTTAGCCATATTCCCTGCTTTGGGTTTCTGTTTCACTTCTAGTCCATAACAATGTTTATTTTGTTTTGAAAACTGGTTATATATTTTGGATTTTCTCTTTTTACATTTTTCAGTTATTCTTTGGAGGCAAAGTATGAAGTTAATTCACCATCTTGACTGAAGTTTTCAAGTAGATTTTTAGGTAGAAATTTAGAATGCTAGGGCCACCTAGGTGGCTCAGTTGGTTAAGCATCTGACTCTTGATTTCAGCTCAGGTTATGATCTCATGGTTGTGGGAGTCATGAAGCCTGCTTAAGATCCCCTCTCTCTCTCTCTTGCTCTCTCTCCCTCTGCCCCTCCCCAGCCCATGCTCACATTCATCCTCTCTCTCAAAAAAAAAAAAAAAAATTAAAAAAAATAAATTTACAATGCTAATTGTGTCAGCAAGTTGTATAACCACTCCAACCATAATTTTCTTACATGGATGTCTCAATCTACTTGGGTGCTGCAACAAAACACTATAGACCAGGTGGCTTAAACAACAGACATTTATTTCTCACAACTCCAGGGGCTGGGAAGTCCAAGGTCAAGGTGCCAGCAGATTCAGTTCTTGGGAGAGTCCTCTTTCAGGCTTGTAGATGGCCACCATCTGTCTGTGTGCTCCCATGACCTCTTCTTTGTGCGAGGGCAGAGGAGAGAGAGAGCATCTTATCAGGGCACAAATCCCATCAGGAGAGTACTACCTTCATGACCTCACCCAAACCTAATTACCTCCCAGAGGGGTTAGGACTTCAACATATGACTTTTGGAGGGACACATTCACTTTATAACATTGGAACATCACTACATTACTGTTTCTAAGTTTGCTTCAGATCCATTGTTCAAGTAAATTCAATAGGTACATTGATAACAAAGAGTGCACTGCTAAAACAGTTTTGGTAAATTCTGTATTAAACAAAATCAAACAGATTTTTCCCTTGAAGTACTTTATGGAGACTCAAACATGTATATGTGCATTGTGTGTTACTTATAAGGAGATTAAATATGCATAGTCTTCCAAACTCATTTCAACATGACTTTTTTCATGCCATGCTTATTAATATATCCCAGAAGAGTATTCCATGGGATACAATGTGGAAACTGTTAATATTGACCAGACAAAAATATGTTTATATATTTTTATATATGTATGAATATGAATTTGAAAGTAAATATACATATATGTATGAATTTACATATATATTCTGAGTACCTAGAAAAAGAATTGTGTGCTACTGGCACAAAAACAGACACTCAGATCAATCAATGGAACAGAATAGAGAACCCAGAAGTGGACCCACAAACATATGGCCAACTAATCTTTGACAAAGCAGGAAAGAATATCCAATGGAATAAAGACAGTCTCTTCAGCAGGTGGTGCTGGGAAAACTGGACAGCGACATGCAGAAGAATGAACCTGGACCACTTTCTGACACCATACACAAAAACAAACTCAAAATGGATGGAAGCCCTAAATGTAAGACAGGAAACCATCAAAATCCTCGAGGAGAAAGCAGGTAAAACCCACTTCGACCTTGGCTGCAGAAACTTCTTACTCAACACATCTCTAGAGGCAAGGGAAACAAAAGCAAAATTGAACTATTGGGACCTCATCAAAATAAAAATCTTCTGCACAGTGAAGACAACAATCAGAAAAACTAAAAGGCAATCAAGAGAATGGGAGAAGATATTTGCAAATGACATATCAGGTAAAGGGTTAATATCCAAAATCTATAAAGAACTTATCAAACTCAACACCGAAAAATCCAGTGAAGAATTGGGCAAAAGACATGAATGGACACTTCTCCAAAGAAGACATCCAGTGAAGAAATGGGCAAAAGTCATGAATAGACACTTCTCCAAAGAAGACATCCAGATAGCCAGCCGACGCGTGAAAAAATGCTCAACATCATTCATCGTCGGGGAAATACAAATCAAAACCACAGTGAGATACCACCTCATACCTGTCAGAATGGCTAACATTAACAACTCAAGCAACAACAGATGTTGGCGAGGATGCAGAGAAAGAGGATCTCTTCTGCACTGCTGGTGAGAATGCAAACTGGTACAGCCACTCTGGAAAACAGTATAGAGGTTCCTCAAAAAACTAAAAGTAGAACTACCCTACAACCCAGCAATTGCACTACTAGGTATTTATCCAAGGGATATAGGTATGCTGTTATAAAGAAGATATGGTATGTGTGTATACACACACACACACACACACGTGCACGCGCGCACACACACACACACTGGAGTATTACTCAGGAATCAAAAAGAATAAAATCTTGCCATTTGCAACTATGTGGATGGAACTAGAGGGTATTATGCTAAGTGAAATTAGAGAAAGACAAATATCATATGACTTCACTCATATGAGGACTTTAAGGTACAAAACAGATGAATAAGGGAAGGGAAGCAAAAATAATATAAAAACAGGGAAGGGGACAAAACAAAAGAGACTCTTAAATATGGAGAAAAAAACAGAGTGTTACTGGGGGGGGGGTTATGAGAGGGGGAATGGGCTAAATGGGTAAGGGGCATTAAGGAATCTACTCCTGAAATCGTTGCACTATATGCTAACTTGGATGTAAATTAAAAAAAAATACACATAAGTTAAAAAAAGAAAAAGAATTGTGTTATGTATATGCATGTGTTATGTATTATTGCATCATGTTATTAACATTAATAAATAGCAAAATATATGAATAATAAGTCATTGTACAGTGTTTTGCTCTTAATGAAATATAGAATATAGGAATTATAGAGCAATAGAATGTCAAAATTAAGAGTATATTGATATAGAATTGAATGCCTTTCAAATTTTTTAGTCTTTTAAAGCTCAAATTAAATTTTATATGGAAACTGTCTATCTCATATATATGCATATATAAATATATAACAGAGTTGCACTGTTTGAAGTGGAGTTGGAAAGATGAGAGTCCTCACCCTTCCTTTTCAAGGTCAATCCTGAGTACCTCTGAGTGACTCTCTCACCTTCTGAGGGCCTGGCTTGAATTCTACCATCTGATGCTTCAATTTAATAGCAGGGGAGTCAGGGTCTAAAATGGTGAAGTTACTTCTTTCTTTTTAATTTTTTAAATGTTTATTTATCTTAGAGAGAGAGAGAGAAAGAGAGAGAGGGAGAGAATGAGTAGGGGAGGGGCAGAGAGAGAGGGAGACACAGAATCTGAAGCAGGCTCTGGGCTCTGAGCTGTCAGCACAGAGCCCAACGTGGGCTTGAACTCATGAATCGTAAGGGCATGACCTGAGCCAAAGTCAGAGGCTTAACCGACTGAACCATCCAGGTGCCTCTTTCTTTCTTTCTTTCTTTCTTTCTTTCTTTCTTTCTTTCTTTCTTTCTTTCTTTCTTTTATGTTCATTTATTTATTTTGAAAGAGAGAGAGAGAGCCTGAGTTGAGGAGAGGGGCAAAAAAGAGAGATAATCTTAAGCAGGCTTCACGCTCAGTACCAAGCCCAACTTGGCACTCGATCTCACGATAGTGAGATCATGACCTGAGCTGAAATCAAGAGTTGGACGCTTAACTGACTGAGCCACCTAGGTGCCCCAAAAGGTGAAGTTATTTCTCAAAGTCTACTAGCTAATTAGGGGCAAAAGCAGGACCAGAATGAAGATACCCCAATTCCTAGTTCAGTGCTCATTCTCCCACACCAGTTTTTCATCTTTTTAGAGCATTTGAATTATTTTTTTTCAAATGAAACATGATGCAGAAATTCAACATATAAAACACAAATGGCTTAGTTGGTTGAGTGTCCACCTCTTGATTTTGGTTCAGGTTATGATCCCAGGGTGGTAGGATTGAGCCCCGTGTAGGACTCCTTGCTGAGCGTGGAGCATGCTTAAGATTCTCTCTCTGCCCCTCTCTCCCACTAGAACTCTCTCTCTCTAAAAACAAAACAAACAACAACAACAAAACCCCAAACAGAAATGAAGCCTAGCTTCCCTGGTTGAAGGACAAGGGATGGGTCATATGTCTGGTAGGAGAGCTGAGGGTCCTGTGGCCTTGTGTATTACCCTCTAGTCCTCCTGCACTGGCCCTTGGTGGCTCAGGGCAGCAGTGTTTAAAAATTATACATGAAACTGGGCAGAATCAATGTACACAGTTCTTCAAACCCAGAAGGATACCATTTATACACATGAGAGGGACTCTTCTGATACCCATTGGGCCTTACCCCTTACAAGAGATTGTGGCTCATAGCTAAACGAGAAAAAAAACACAAACTTTATTTATAAAAGGGGTTGTTCTTTGTCAAAGAACAAAGTGGCAAAGTTCATTTTTTAATTTAAAGGAAGAGACTAAAGAGTTCTTGCAAACCTTACCATTTGAACTGGCAACACAGTTATCACATCCAAAGCAGAAAGAGTCCAGCCCCTGGGCCCCAGGGCACAAGCTTCTAGAACTTTGGTCATTATGTGAGTGATTCAGTTTGGTGAATCAGCTCCTTTCTGTGATTTCAAATAATGATAACAAGCACCGGGAGGAAGGCAGCAGCATTGTTCAAAGCAATCAGTCTCTCATTTGGGTGCTCAACTGCTTGAGGAGAAAACACATGTAACTATTCCTCATTAATAGCAAAATTATGCCTTTGTGCCAAATTATTCACGCAGAGTTGAAAAATGAGTCACACGTAACATTCTGTGGGTTTTCTGTGTTTCGTTCTTACTATTTAAGAGAATGAAGATGAGTTTAGAAATCTGATTACTCTGTTGCCAAGTGAGATGAGAGAGGTAATTGGAGTAAGGACAATTTCCTACAAACTCGGCCCCGAGGTAGACTATGGGAATCAAACTCCTATTGGAGGATCGTCTGTGCTGGGTTGTGAGGGGTTTCGTGGCTATTTTTCCGAATCTTCTCTCCTCAGAAAGAGGAGAGAAATCCTATTACCGGGTACTTTTTTTTTTTTAATTTTTTTTTTATTATTATTTTTTTATTGTTTATTTATTTTTGAGACAGAGAGAGACAGAGCATGAATGGGGGAGGGTCACAGAGAGAGGGAGACACAGAATCTGAAACAGGCTCCAGGCTCTGAGCTGTCAGCACAGAGCCCGATGCGGGGCTCGAACTCACGGATCGCGAGATCATGACCTGAGCCTTAGTCGGACGCTTTACCGACCGAGCCACCCAGGCGCCCTTTTTTTAAAATTTTTTAATGTTTGTTTATTTTTGAGAGAGAGAGAGCACGAGTGGGGAGGGGCAGAAAGTTTGGGAAACAGAATCCTAGGCAGGCTCCAGGTTGAGCTGTCAGCACAGAACCCCAGGCAGGGCTCAAGCCCATAAACGGTGAGAACATGACCTGAGCCGAAGTTGGACACTTAACCAACTAAGCCACCCAGGTGCCCCACCAGGTATTCCTTATCTGAGAACACAAAACAGTAAACATCAAGTTTTGCCTAGGAGAAGCTACACTTAGGAATAAAATATATATATATTTTAATATTATATAATAATATAAGCTAAAACCTATATTAGGTTTTACCTAGGCTCAAACCAAAGAAATACCTATTTTCCTGTTGGAGTCTGCAGTATTTTGTTTTGCTTTTCTCTAGAAACTTATTTTTAATTAGAATACCTGTATCTAAACCTGTTTCATTTCTAGTTTGTGTATGCAGGGATTCTATGGAATCTGGGGACACTTTTTCATACTATTCAAAAAACAGTCCATACATACTAGACTAATCTCCATTCTTTCCACTATTTAGAAGATGTGGGCAAATAGGTGTGGTGTTCATTGATTGATTGATTGATTGATTATTTATTTTGAAAAATATATTGAGCACATGCTATGTGTTAGATATCATACGAGTATCTGAGGAAGAGAAATGAACAAGACAGTCTGTGCTTTCAGTGAGCTTTAGCCTAGTTATAATTATATATATTCTATTAATCCACATTTATGAAGTACATATTGCTTTTATTCTTTTAGCATTATGAAACAAGAATATTTTGTTCCAAAAGCACTTAAAACCTTCAAGGTGCAAGATGTAGTTGTAATTAGTTGCATTGGATGCTTTAGGAGTTGAGTAATAATGAGGGGATCAGTTACAGCAGGAGACTATGACATTCAAAAGGGACACTCAATCAGAAATTCACTTGCATTTAACTCTGGAATGCATGGGACACTTTTTTTTTTTTTTTAAGGCAGCAGCTTGTTCTCATTAGAGACATATACCTTGATTTACTGATTATTTTGATTAGGCTATATGTATTCATTCTAGAACTCCATGTTGGGTACCAGGGAGATCTGCCTAAAACTCAGATGATTTTTTTTTTAGAAGGAGCAAGGTGGTAGAAATCTGTCACTTTCTTGTCTCATGGATGTATTACAGAGCTGAATATTCACTTCACCAGTCTTGGTGCCATGTCTTAGTCCTTCCCAAGTGAAACTCCTTTACTCATACAGCTCATATGGCAGGTCTAGGAGTACTGTGTGACCTCATAGACTTCCCTACCAAAATCCAGACACTGGCCCATGACCTGTATTTGGCCTGGTGTGAAAAGATGTATAGGCCAAACAGATTCTTTCTTGCTTGGCCTATACACTTCAAATTAGGAAATACAGAGGGAAGTGGGAGATATATCCAAGGACATACAAAGATAATTAAGCTATATGGTTGAGGTTATAAGTCAGGGTCAAGCTGGAGTTTGAAGAAAACAAGAAGTATTAAGGAGAAACATAAGAAAATGTATGAAGGTGAAAATAGGGGCGCCTGGGTGGCGCAGTCGGTTGAGCGTCCGACTTCAGCCAGGTCACGATCTCGTGGTCCGCGAGTTTGAGCCCCGCGTCAGGCTCTGGGCTGATGGCTCCGGAGCCTGGAGCCTGTTTCCGATTCTGTGTCTCCCTCTCTCTCTGCCCCTCCCCCGTTCATGCTCTGTCTCTCTCTGTCCCAAAAATAAATTAAAAAAAAAAAAAAAAAAGAAAAAAGAAAAAATGAAGAAGTTGGTGATAGGATA
Source organism: Neofelis nebulosa (assembly GCF_028018385.1). Lineage (NCBI taxonomy): Eukaryota > Metazoa > Chordata > Mammalia > Carnivora > Felidae > Neofelis > Neofelis nebulosa. The sequence goes on along the minus strand of NC_080782.1, from coordinate 32,870,619 downwards.
GAAAAAGGCAAGCAGAGATATTAGTAACGTATCAGTGCAGGGTAGCGATAAAGTCCGAAAACAGTGTTATTCCATCATGCATTGTAATGCAATACCAATAAACCATGTCTTAACGTGTTTGGCTATATTTGAAGACTTGGTGTCCAGGCTGTAGGTGGAAATTCTGTAGCCTGGCTCTGCTGTGGATCCTACTCTAGATGTTTGACTTTTCCTGGATTCCTGTGCATTTTTATTCATACAGCACACCTCCTCACCATCCCCAGCATTACTTCATTACTTGGGATAACTAGAGGGAGTCATCTTTTCCTTGCAACCAGAAAATGCTAACTGAACCAGACTCTTTGAGGGTGGAGCACATTTCCTAACATGGATTGGTATACTTTCTTTGAGTTTTCTTTGTTCTTACTTTTCTTGTGATCTGTAAAATATTTTAGCTTCTAGAATTTGTAAAACTTACATTTTCTTAATGTTGCGCATCGATTAGTACTTTTTTCCATGTAAATATTTCTACCACATTATAAACTGCAGTGTTTGATTTAAACCATAGATTTGTATTTACAGCACGGAAAACAAACTGTTCAGTTTACTTCTGACCATCTAATAATAACTATAATATCATGCTTGCCAAAACCTCCATTAAAGACATATGTCTTGACTCATTGATTCCAATAATAGGAAAAAGCACCATTTCCCAGCAACAGGAGATTTGATGTTGCTTTTGAGGAGGAAAAAAAAAGGATCCAACCAAAATATTTATCTAGCATGGGAACTCTAGGAAGCCCTCAGTAGCAGGTACAATTCTAGGATTCCCCAGTAGAATAGGTATCAAGAGTTTTCGAAGGGGTATAAATTGTCTGATAGTGAGAACAAGGTACAGACAGATGAGACCAGTAACAGATTAAAAGTCAAAGTTTCAGTTATATAAACTTGAAGAATGGGGGCATGAAGAAGAGAGGCAAAAATAAAACAAATTTCAGACTAAGAATAGTAATAATTAAACCCAAATTTTATACTCAGATTCTCAGTAACCCAGGCAAGACAGAAACTAGATGATGACATGGTTCTCATTGTTTGACAATACAATATACCATATATTCGCTTATTAAAAGAATAAGCTTTATCCTGTTCCTTTTATCTCAGGAAAATGTATCATGAGATTCTTATATAGACAACATTGAATTTCAAAATTATGAATCTCAACATATGGGCTGGACACCAAGTCTATAAATATATTAAAACACAAAATTATGCACTAAATAGCATTTTTAAGATGAAAAATCCACATGAATTACACATCTAGTGGTTTTTCACATTGGTCTTGGTGAAAGTCAAACTTTAAAGATAAATTCATGGAGGTTTGGGGTAGACATTGAGTGATATGTTCAAGATACATTGCTGTTATGTGCTTTCTTTGGGTACAGAGTAAGACTTATCCCCCTTAATATCCATGAGCTGAATATAAGGCTCAGTTGAAATATAGGGGACTAAAAAGCATCCTTGGCTTCCGACTGAGAGAAGATTGACAGGATTTGATGGTATGCATAATAAAGAGAGCATAAAATTGAGGATTTAAGGATCCTATGAAACACATTGCCCTCTGATCCCCCTTCAGTCTTTTTTCTCTCTTCTTCCTGTCCTATCAAAGCTCTTCCTCACTGAGGCTAGTTTTAATCAGGTGCTTATCATATTAAAAATTAAGAACAAATTGGGAATGATCATCATCTTGTCCAGAATCTGCTCATCTTCCTGTATTTTCTCACTTAATCCAGAAATGTCTCATTATTTTTCTCCTTATTTCTAATTGTACACAATCCATTATATGCCAAGACATTCATTCTGCCACATTAATAATTTTCAGTTCCATCTTATTCTATCTCTTTGCTGCTGTATTACTTTATGACTTTATCGTTTCTCAACTAGATTATTGTAAGTATTCTAAATCATTTCCAAATAAGTTTTTGTATGATTCTACAGTGATCTTTCTAAAATGTCAATTTTGGCTTTGCTTATAACCATTCAACACCTCCCTCAAGTATTAAACATGAAGCATGGCAGACAATGCCCTAAATCACCCAGGTTTTGCTTATAGCCCTAGATATATTTTGGCATTCTAATATAAACTCCTGTTAACAAGGGACATCATGCTAGGTACCAGTGGGAGCCAGGACATCCTGAGGATGTTTATCTCCAGAGTTACATTTCATAAGGAAATGTAAGCCACACATTTCTTATGCCAACATCCACCATTTTGGGGGAAAGATAGATATAGATATAGATATAGATATAGATATAGATATAGATATAGATATAGATATAGATATAGATATAGATAAAAATATGTATATATATATAAAATATATATATATAATATATATATAATTGGATTTAATTAAGCATTAAATTAAGTCAGACATTTTGTCTCTTTTTTTCTGCTAACTAATGACCTGGATCCAAGGGAAAGTCATTTATTTAATGAAAAATTTAGAAATTAAAATGTGGTAGCACGTTAGCATGATTTAAATTTTGTGAACTTGCTGCATGCACAGTAAGAAAAAGAAGTATTCAGAAAAGTACACTTTAGTTATAGGGGCTATTTACCAGAATGCAGAAAAATTCCATAAACTAGGTCTCTATGTTACAGGAAAGCTTTCAACAAGTACTTTTTCTTCCCATGGCCTCATATTCATTGTTTTCCCCTTCACCTCTGCATGCTGTTGTTTTTGTGACACTATTAGATTTTGCTTTTTCAACAAAGATAGCAGACAGCATAAGTTATTTCTGGAAACTAACATTTTACTTTTGTCCTCCTGCTTTTCATCCTGCTGGTCTTTGCCAGAAGTCCCTGGTTGCCTGGTATAAGAAAACATCATAATTATCTCATTAATATTTGGTCCTGGCCTCCCTGCTAATCAGGTTAGTATTGCTGAGAATTCAAAGGAAGAGAACAGAAATCTACTAAGAAGGAATAAATTGGTCTTCAGACATAATTCTAATAAGCTGCCCAGGAACCAAAGTTTGTCTGCTTGGTGAAATAGGAGATCATGTAGAATGTAGATTTATGTGGAGAGTATAGCTCCTTCAATTTAACTAGTCTATACTCAAGGCTTCTGGAGGGCAGAGAATATGCTCTCAGCCCTGCCTTCAGTACCTTGTCTGTTGTGGGCTCTCACGTTTGTTGATTGTTCCAAAGATAAGCAAATTCTGAAGTGAATTTTATTTTCCCTCTCCATCCTCTCTGAATTCACTTACCACTTCTCAGAATGTTTCCTGAGTAGAAAGCAGTCTGCACTACATATGCTCAAATGGGCTGTTGTAACTGTGGAGGTAAATTTTTGACCTCCTATCTATCATTCAGAGGGTATTATTGTTATTATTACTGTTACTATTATTACTACTACTATTATTATTACTATTTAAAGTCCTTGGTCTTTTAAAGTATAATAGACATGTTTGCTGAATGCTGGAGTATGGTATTTGACCCTCAGTTACTCTGGGTTATATATGTGACTATAATGGATAATAAAGCTACTTGTGGCTGAGGTAAATGAGACACTAGATCAATAATTGTTGCAACATTTAAATCAAAGCAAGTATTGCTGGTCACTATGGCTTTAAAATATATTCTAGAACAACTGACTTTTGCAATAACTCCATAAAAGACAAGCTAGTTCAAAAAGGATTTTTCTTTTCCACCAGGCATAGTATTATTAGACAGATGGCATTATGTAGATATTCATATTAAATATAAATTCCCTAAATTTCTTGGTGAATATTGACAGAGCATGTTCTTTGTTTGTTTTATTCTCAAGTTAGCTAAACACAGCATAGTCTTGGCTTCAGGAGTAGATTCCAGTGATTCATCACTTACATACAATACCCAGTGCTCATGCCAACAAATGCCCTCCTCAATGCCCATTCATCCATTTTCCCCAGCTCCCCATTCTCCCCCACCCCCATCAACCCTCAGTTTGTTCTTTTTACTTATGAGTCTCTTATGGTTTGCCTGCTTCTCTGTTTTTATCTTATTTTTCCTTCCCTTCCCTTTCCCTATGTTCATCTGTTGAATTTCTCAAATTCCACGTATGAGTGAAATCATATGATACCTGTCTTTCTCTGACTTATTTCACTTAGCATAATATCCTCCAGTTCCATCCACGTTGTTGCAAATGGCAAGATTTCATTTTTTTTTTTTTTCACCAAGTAGTATTCCATTGTGTATGTGTACCATATCTTCTGTATCCATTCATCAGCCAATGAACATTTGGGCTCTTTCCATAATTTGGCTCTTGTTGATGGCACTGCTATCAACATTGGGGTGCATGTGCCCCTTCAAATCACATTTTTGTGTCGTTGGATAAACACCTAGTAGTGTAATTGATGGGCTGTCGGGTAGCTCTATTTTTAATTTTTTTGAGGAACCTCCATACTTTGCCAGAGTGACTGCACCAGTTTGCATTCCCACCAATAGTGCAAAAGGTTTCCTCTTTCTCCACATCCTCGCCAACAACTGTTGTTTCCTGAGTTAATTTTAGCCACTCTGACTGGTGTGAGGTGGTATCTAACTGTGGTTTTGATTTGTCTTTCCCCAGTGATGACCAATGTCGAGCATCTTTTCATGTGTCTGTTTGCCATCTGGATGTGACAGAGCATGTCCTTTATGTCCATACTCACTGTGTTTGTTGATGTGGTCTCTCTAATGAGTGAATGGGAACCTACCTTATATTCTTTCTGGAATTTTCATACACAAAGATAAAAATTCCAAAAGTAGCTAGTCAATAGAATAGTCCAAAGAGGTCTTATCTTGCAACTAAGTTCTTTAATTACTCCTGGGAAATAGATGGCTGAGCAACTCCTTTGAACTCTGATTTAGCACTTTCAATCTGGTAAGATAATTGGAACCACTTTAGTTTTGCTATTGTTATATACACTATTTGTAAAATTATAAGATCTGTTATTTATTTTTTGAAAATGCCACAATTAACCCAAATGTTTGTTTGTTTATTTATTTATTTATTTATTTATTTATTTTTAAGTAAACTCTGTGCCCAACGTGGGGCTTGAACTGATGACCCTGAGATCAAGAGCCACATGCTCTACTGACCCAACAAGCCAGGTGTCCCCAACTGTCATTTTTTAGTCTAATTAAAATGAGTTCTGATACTCAGACTTGACTATTTTGTTTACCATCTGGAAGCAAGCAGTGTGAAGAATCATGGGGGTTTTGTTTGTTTTGATTTGTTGTTGTTGTTGTTGTTGTTCCTGATCACCAGATCACCCCCAATATGCTGTGGTTACAGAAGCCACGGTCACTTGATAGAGAAGCAGTCCTTGGAGTTGAATTTCTCAGGAATCTCTATGAACAGTTATTTATTTTCCTGAAGAAAAAGTAGGTAGTACCATAAGCAAAATGTGTAATTTTTGGTTTCCCACTGAATCTGAAAATGGCAGAGCTCATGGAGAGTAGTGAGGGATAAAAATACAATGCATTGAATTGGATATGAAACATGCAGCAGGAGGGATAAAAATACAATGCATTGAATTGGATATGAAACATGCAGCAGGCCGCTTCTTTTTGCTATTATTTCAGTCATAATAAAATAGCATGTACTCAAAGTCATTTTGTTTTCTGCAGCAAATTCTTTGATGCACAAAGGAACCTAAGGTTGATGTAGCATTGTACGAGGCTTGTTAGAAAGTTCTTTAAGCCATTTCCTTCTTCCATCAATGTGTTGTTTCATCACAGTGGTTTTTTTTAGATAAAATAAGGACCAAGAAAGCTATTCTCTGATACAATAATTAGGAAAGAACATTGACTTCCTGATTTTCAACTTGTAAAAATGTTGCTAAGCCAAAGTAGATAATTTCTAGAGGACTCAATAAGTACTTTGACTTTTCATGGTGAAATTGCCTCCCGGACATTTTAAGGTCTAACCACCTGTTGGAAATGAAGAAGTTACGCTTTAAGGTCCTTCTAGCCAGACTAAGAATCAAATTGACACAAGACAGATTAACAGCAGAAAATAAAATATAATAGTGTATGTACAGGGAATCCACACAGACATGGAAATTCCAAAGATAGTCAGGCAACATGATGCTTACATGAGCTAAGGAGAAGAGTAGGGGTCTGAGGATATAAAGAGAAAGACCATTAACAGAAAGATGAAAGATGTTTGGAAAAGAGAGATTGTATTGTTATGTAGATAAGTTTCTTAGGTAAAGAGGAATCTCTGTTAATAGCTTCCTATGTGGTACAAGCAGGCAGTTGAGGGGGAGGTAAAGAGCTTTTCTTGAATCTACTGGGTTTTAATTGCTTTTAATTAAAAATAATGTTCATACCAAAGAGGCCAATCTTAGGGTGGCCTGCCCTTGGCCCCTATGCATCTAAAGAATAGATATATTTTAAAGCAACCAATAAATAGGAATGAATCAGATCTCTTGTCTTATTTTATGCCAAACTTTCCTGACCTTTTTCTAATTCTCTAATCAACCCACTGTATATTTTTTACCTTTCCCTCTGAATCTTTTTGGTGTTCTCTCAAGTTCTCTTTTTTAACCTTTTTCTCACTCTGTATTTTCTCCCCAGGCAATCTCAACAACTCTTATCACTTCAACTATCCTGAATGATTTGAAAACTATAACTAATCTCAACAACATTTACTTGTGGTCCAGACCTCCAAAATGTTAGCAGTAATAACAAAAAGGCAATATTCATTGTGTGCTTACTATGTACAAGATACTGTATTAATAAGTGTACATTCATGATTTCATTTAACCCTTTAACAATCACCAACAGTGAGATAGATGCTGTTATCATCTCCATTTACAGTGGAGAAAACAAAAGTTTGGCCATATCACACAATTTGCTTAGGGTTACTTAGATAAGCCAATGACCAAGCTAGGTTTTAGATCCTGACAGTTTGATTCTAAAGTGAGTGCTTTTCAACCACAGAGACCTGTCTATCAACCACATGCTAAGCATTTTCCTTTGAATCTCCTACAGGCCTCTTACAGCCAATATGTAAGTCTAATTCCCCTTTGGCAATTAATTCATGCATTCAACCAATAAGAAATTTATCAAGCATCTCTGAGAGCTAGATTGAAGCCTATGCATTGAAGATGAACTGTTGAACAAAATAGTGGTCCCTGTATTTGTAGAGTTTATTATTTAGAGAGGGAAAACTCTCATTAATCACATCATTATGCAAATAGACCATTAATTCCAAGCTAGCATAAGTGCTAAGAGGATCAACTGCAATATGCTGTGAAGAGAACTGCCTTCTTTGAGGGAAGTAGGAAGAGGGACTGGAAGAAACTCTCCGCTGACAGATTGCCTAAGCTAAAATTAAAAGAATGAGTAATAGCTACCTAGGCAGAAGATGACATCCAGGCAGAAATTACAACATCTACAAAGGCCCTGAGGCCAGAGGAATGGGGGGAAGCCAGCATACTAGAGGGACTGGAATGAAGATTGGTATATCTGAAGGAATGGCAAAAGTTGCGGTGTAGACTAGGTGACAAGGACAAGACCATGTAGGGCCCTCTAAGATGTATTATGTATTTTCCTTTTCTTAAGGCCAGTTTTCACAGATCATTAGGGAGGCTCAATCATTGTAGTGAAAGAATGAAATTTATACTTTGAAAATATCACTGTGGCTGCTGTTGAGAGAGTGAATTGGAGGAAAAAAGAGTAGATTCAGGGGAACCAATGAGCGGATATTTCAGTGGACTAGGTAGTAGTATTTTGGTAGTATTTTTCTCTCATTACTGTTGTGTAGAGAAGGATGACAGCCTTAGAGATGAAGATAAAAAACACCCAAATCTACCTGACCATTTTTAAGCAACAATCTTGGGATCATCTCAACTTCATTTTTTCCCCCTATTTCTATCATCCAGTTATTCTTCTGCTGATTTTGCTTCAACATCTTTTGTATCTTTTCCCACATCTCCATTTGCTTTTGACATTTTTGGAAGACATATTTTAAGACTGTCCATCCTTATTCCTTCACTTTTTTGTTTTCCTTCTGAATACAATTTTAGCCATTTCTACCCCCAAGCCTGGCCCAGGCTGGTCCTGTTACTGGCACATCCATATGATCCCCTGGTTCTCTGCAGTGTACCTTCAGGCCAGCAGTCTCTTTAAGGAGTGCCCGTGCTTTAACCTAGTTTCTATTTGTATTATTTGAATGTAGGCCAGAAGGAGGGGAGAGGATTGTAGCACCACTCCATGTTGGCCTATGATGGAAGTGATGGTGCTATTGACTCTAAGAGGGGTGATCAGATTTTTGAGGAACTTGATAAATTCAGTCTTCAAATGATGTCGAATCTGAAATATTTGTAGAATACATAGAAGACAATAGGAAATATGGGTTTGGAGCTTATAGAAAAGTCTAGGCTAGTTATGACAGTTAAAAACAAGACTGACTGTTGAAACCATGAGTTTAGATAAGTTTCCTTGAGAGAAGTGAACATATTGAGGAGAGGGCTGAGGATAAAGCTCAATGGAACACTCACTTGTGAAAGGGCAGTGGAAGAATAGAATCCCGGAAGCATATTGGGGAACAGCTGCCAGAAAGGTAGGGGAAAACGGGGGGAGGGTAGCCATGCAGAAATGATGGAAGGGGAGAGTTTCAAGAAAAACAGAGTGGTCACCATGTAAATGATACCAGTTGTGTTATCTGGTCAACAAAGTTCTCTCTACTTGGGAACCACCTCTTCACTATCCCATGCAGTCCAAATGGTACTCCCAGTCGCAGTGTTCTGCCTGGATGCTGACACAAGATAAATATAAAACTCAGACCTGATTTCCCTCTTCACAGCGATTGGTTCAAATGAGTAGAAATATGGTAGAAGCAGAGGCTGAATTCTTCCATGTGAAAGTGGTTTCCCAAACCATGTCGATACTGTTTTGTTTTGTTTTTATTATTTTTTTTTATTTTTATTTTTAAAGTCACAAAAAGCTCCTACGGGCATATAAGCCAGCTGTCAGTCTTTTAAGTGGATTAGGGGATCCAGATCCTAGAATCTACCATTTGATAATTAACCTTAATTTTCCTGGTTAGATTTTGATATGAAATTAACTGATGAGTTAGTAAAAAAAAAAAGCATTTTGAATATATTCTTAAATATGAAATACATGAATAATACTGCCTTGAGTGATTCTTTTATCTGGGACACTATTTGCAAGAGACATATGTTACAGTAATAGTGACACTTTGAAGTGACACTATTATAATAGGAAAAAGAAATGATGGTTCATTTATAAACCTTTTCTTTAGATCTAATGAAAATCCAGGGTTGGTCATCATGTCAAATTATAATTCAATTCACAGGACTGTCTCTCACCCTCAGACTATCTCATTAATCATCTTCAGTCCTGAAAGAAAATGTTTTCATTCTTGATGGATGATCATAAGGATAATACCAGGCCACATCCTGAATATTTCACACATGGGACTTCTACAATTTGTTTCCCTAAGGTCTTTCTTATGAAGTCTTAACTATACTTTCTCTCTACCTACTAACTAATCTGAAAGGTGAAGAGAATCATAGGTTTTTAGATTAGGATTCTTTAGAGATTATCTAAAATCTGAATCCTCTTCTGTTACAGATGAAGAAAATGAGGCTGAATTGCCCAAGTTCACTCACTGGGAGGCAGGAATTGTACTAATTCTCAGGCCAGTGTCAGCTTGCCATGCTGGTGACATGCATGTCCCTTCTTAATCATCGAAGCCTCTGACTTAAAATGACTAGGATGGCTTCATTATTAAATGTTTTGAGCTGTAAGGTTAAGTAGGGGTTCACATAAATAATATGGTTAATACTTTTTTGTGACCATGTGCTTGCTCTCTTCAGAATTAGGATATGCACATTATTCACAGCAGCTAAGGAGACCCTGTTCTTTATAAAGGCTATGCAGCAGCTGCATGGTATCACTCTGGCTCTTAAAAGTTTATGAAGTAAAGCAAACTACTGAAATAGCATTAACTTTATTTTGTTTATGAGAATTATTTTTGACTAATTGTATATTTTGAATAAGATTAGTAACATTTCAGATTTCTGACCTGAGTCTGCTATTTTTACAACCACTATTATGAACGGTGGTGCCCTGTCCTATTTGTGGGCTATTAATAATGGGATTGTGGAGAATGGTCTGATATGTCCAGTTTAATTCAGTGTACTCCTGCAGACTTCCTCAAGGATGCCCCAGGAGGCCTGGAGGGTACATTAAAAACGTGCTTTTCGAGGACTGCTAGTTTCTAGTTCAGTAGACTTCATGAAATGGTCCACAGATAGGTACTTCAGGAGCTTTAGCACATTTAATTCTATCATGCAGATAACATGGCCAGCATTGGCAGTGATCCCATAGTATCATGACCTGATGAACTTGAAAAGGGTTACCAAATTTACACAGCCTGATCGATCCCTCTTTAACAAAGGGCTTGTTGAGAGTGCAGTCAGCAGACGTCCTTCAGTTGTCAACCTCTTCAGAGATTACCTATTATACACACCCATCTTGCCCAAGGTTATACCCTTTCCCAGATAACCCATGTTCAATGGTTGATGGAGAATGAATTTCTGATTATCTTGGTCCAGCTCAGGACAACTCTGAATGCTCTTTCTAGCTTCAGAGTTCTCTGTTGCATCAGCCAAAGCTCTTTCTGGGTAGTTACTGTGGTTTTGACTTTTCTTTTTGCCTATTTATGCTTCTGCTCCTTCCCTTACCCAAAAATTGATCCTAAGGACATGCAAAACTAGCGCAGAGCCTGCTTCCCAGGGAATTCAACCTGGGATGTAAATATTTGCTTTTTTCCTATCAGCTAAAATGTATTGTCCAATATCATCATCTATTTGCATGTTGGACAATTCTGTGCCTAGGAAAAAATATTTTTAAGAGTAAACCTATTTTTCAGGATGATGGAAAGTAGTGCAGAAGCAGGAAGGATGAAGAAAACAGGTAGCATGCCTCTGTATTTTATTAAAGCAGGTGTCCCCACATACTAGATGCGGGGAGGGGTGTCTTGACCAGGCTGCAGCAGGTTACAGGCAAAGGACTCTAAATAGGTATGGACAGAAGTAATTTCTACAGTTTTGTTCCAGCTTGTTATTGGGGAAGTCATATGGCTGTAGGTGCTACAAGTGGGAAAGGGAACTGCTGGTCAGATTCTAACTGGTGCTGCCACTTGGCTGCTTTGATCAGTGGTTCTAGATGAAGGATTGAAATTTGCACTTCCTAATCTACCAGTTCACTTGCCCATTTATTGTTTTTAGTAAGTGGGAATATTTATCACTGGCACTTTTGTTGGCATATAATGCTAGGTGTTTAGGGAAGGCAAGAGGTAAGGCAGAGGCAGTGGTTTCCAAAGGATACAAGACACTATGGAAAGTCTTTTCACTTGGAATTAGCCAATAAATGCATTGCTTAGTGTGACTACAGAAAACAATTTGACAAATCAAAGTTGTTTTGTGAGCAATTTTAGATCTGAAAAGAGACTTCAATCTAATCTAAAGCCTCAACTCATCAATAGTTTTTCAGGTTATGTCACTTTTAGAAAGAAATAGGAAATGGTAGTAAAATAAAATATTAAGAAATTTGTTTAATAAAAAATACCAACTTCTCATTTTATTTTGGAACTAGTCTATATTCATTTAAATTTTTTGAAGAATTTGCATCTACATCGTCAATGCTAAAAAATTACTGAGTTTACAGTCACCCTGACTCCTAGGAGATAAAATTTCTGTATTAAAATGATAGCCCTGACTCAGGTAAGAACTTTAAATAGTAATGACTGACTCGATTATTTTTATAAGAGAGATATTAATTTACCATAAACACGAATGAATGAAACAAAATGGTTTCTGATTTATCTCCTTGTTAACTGGAAAATTCAGTTAACAAGAAAATTCTGTACACCGAGGGGTCTTGTTGAAACTTTCATTAATCATATCTATTCTTATAGGGGTAAAGGAGTCTTTGAAAGTACTCTTCCCTCGGGATCAAATTCAGATCTAACAAAAGTGCTGAAGAAATACCCTTCTTAAAGAAAAAAATCTTTCTTGTTTGGATGAATGACCTAAGGATAGGTTGGAAATAAAAATGGTAAAATATCACCTAAAAGCAGAGAACATTGAACATCACCTAGAAGACAAAGAAACATTGCCAAGTGCATTATTTATGAGATGAACATGTAAAAACCATTGAGTGGAGCATGAGGAAAGACATTTGGCTTTGGAACTAAAAGGTCGAAAAATTTAGTACTGGGAACTATGTATGTAGGTATGCATGTATGGTCTCTCTAAACAGAGATCTCAAGTATGTTTTCATTAAAAGTACTTATGTAGAGGGACGCCTGGGTGGCTCATATGGTTAAGCATATGACTCGTGATTTTGGGTCAGGTCATGATCTCATGGTTTGTGAGTTCGAGCACTGTGTAGGTCTCTGTGCTGATGGCATGGAGCCTGCTTGGGATTCTCTCGCTCTGCCCCTCCCATGCTTGTGCTCTCTCTTGCTCTCTTAAAATAAATAGACATTAAAAAAAGTACTTATGTAGAAGAGGTAATATAATAGCAATAATTGCTACAATTATTTATTCAATACATCTTTTGATTTTTATCTTGTTTTTTATAATTTTATGATTTTTAAATATATGTATACATTTTATTTAACTCTACAATTTCCTATTATTTTAGAATTATTATTCTATTTTACACATGAGAAAAGTAGAGGACCAAAAAGGTAACATTTATCCAAACTCACATTTTTTAATTGGTAAAGGAGTCATGGAATTTAAACTTTCTCCTGACCTCAAAGCCTCTTCCAGCCACCATGCTTACAAGTGTTAATTGTTCTGGTAATTTGCAGCAAACCTGTAGAGTAGACAGCTAATCCACATTGTGGTTGCTATTCTTTCTCTTGTACAGATGTGGGATTGAGGAAGATGAATTCCTGGAATTGCTTCAGCTCACAAAGTAGGTCAGCAAAACACGTGGAGTGGAACAAACTGTCCTTGCCTTCTCACTTCCTCCTTTCAGAAGGGCAGGGGATCTCTTATAAACTTTCAGATCTCTTTCTGACTGGGAATGCCAAAGGCTGGTAAATTACTCTGCCTCTTCCAGTTGTGAAATGTATCGACAGCTACTTGCTGTTAATGATCTTTCTGAGAATTTCTTTCATGCTCTGGAATTTTCAGCCCCCAGCAGTTCACATCTTGTTTACTTTCTTGAGTTTATCTTAGCACAGCCCCACAAATTAAGCTCCTAAAGAACAGGAAACTCAAGGAAATGACAATACAGATTAAAGGTATTTCCCAGAATTTCATATGCTAGTGGGCAAAGAGACTCAAGATTTTTTTTTCTTTTAATGTTTATTTTTGGGAGAGAGAGGGAGACACAGGCTCCAGGCTCTGAGGTGTGAACACAGAGCCTGATGCTGGGCCTGAACTCACAGGGCGCGAGGTCAAGATTCTTTAATTATAGCATCTAGGAAGAGAATATCGCAGGGAACTAATTTTCCAGCTTCCACATTTATGAGAACCATTTAGCAGCAGCTTCACTGTGATTCCTACCCTCCAACACCTCCTGGATCCCTCTGAATGCAGTCACTGTCCTGGAACACTCTGCTAGGCAATGCATTTTGATTAGTAACAAAGTTCTGTGAATAGTTTACTTGAAATTCAAATGCTGCTTTTGAAATAGTTTTTGCAGAGGGGCGCCTGGGTGGCTTGGTGGGTTAAGCGTCCGACTTCGGCTCAGGTCATGATCTCGCGGTCTGTGAGTTCGAGCCCCGCATCAGTCTCTGTGCTGACAGCTCAGAGCCTGGAGCCTGTTTCAGATTCTGTGTCTCCCTCTCTCTGACCCTCCCCCGTTCATGCTCTGTCTCTCTCTGTCTCAAAAATAAATAAATGTTAAAAAAAATTAAAAAAAAAAAAAGAAATAGTTTTTGCAGAAATGTAGATTTAATACATCAGTATCTTCAATGTTGGTACACAGACACCTGGCACCTAACTAATCAAAACCTGCACTGATAATTCCTTGCTCTCATACACCTAGCTAGGTATACCTAGTAACTTTATGGGCTTACTAGGTATATATTATAAAAAGAATACCAAAATCAAGTACAAGAAAATAAAACTCATACAGAATCCTACCACCTCAAACACCTTCTCTGTTCTTCTAGTCAGGAGGCTAAAAACATATTGTTTACAAATTTTCCTTATCTCTCTGCCTTTCTAGGTAATCAATGACATACTCTGTTTTGTTGTTTCTGCCTTCCCAGTATTTGGAGCCTGCTCTCTAATGCTGTATTTCCCAAATTGGATGCAGAGAATACTAGTATTCTGTCATGTTTATGGGCTTTTCATGAGATCAAATGAATTTGGAAGAAGTGAAACATGTTTCTTTATGGCAATACTTCTTAGGTCTTTTAGCTATGTGGGTGCATTTCATATGTTCAACACGGGAACATAATACATGACATTTCTAAAGTTTGTTAGATGAAAAACAATCTTAATTCACCAATTGTACAAATGTTAGTAATAACACTGATACTAATGAATAGTCAAAGATGTTCATTCATAAATACCAGTGTTCTAGTTAGGGGAATACTGTTTGAATCCACCTTCTTGATTTCCTTGACATTCTTCTATACAGATCCAATCATCTTGCTCAAGATTCCTATAGTGGAAGGGTATGGGTCACCTGGATGGCTCAGTAGGTTAAGCATCCTACTTTTGATTTCGGCTCAGGTCATGATCCCACCCTCATGAGACTGAGCCCTGTGAGAAGCCCTGCGTTGGGCTCCTTGCTGAGCATGGAACCTACTTGGGACTCTCTCTCTCTCCCTCCCTCCCTCCCTCCCTCCCTTCCTCTCTCTCTCTCACAAAAAAATAAATAAACATTTAAAAAAGATTCCTATTATAGTGGACGATAATTTAACAGCTATCTTTCCAATCTCTCATTTCCAAATGTTGTTTTTTCACCATTAACACTGGTCTATTTCCAATTCATAGGTAAGATTATGCTACTTTCCTCCTGAAAACCATTTATTTTTTCCTAATATCTCCAGAATAAATTGCCTGTGTAATAAACTCTTTGGTATGGTGTTCAAAATCATTGATGATCAAGTCACAATATGCTTTCTATTTAATATCCACAAATCTATATTCTTTCCTGATGGTATTCTATTGCCTGGAACAAACTTCTGTTCATTTTAACATCCATTTCAAGCCTTTGAAAACCTAAGTATTAGCTGGGACTAACCTGTTCAATGTGACTTGACTTCTCCACCTGTAAGCATAGAAGATGACGTTAATTTTGAGAATTCTTACTAGGTATATATTATAAAAAGAATACCAAAATCAAGTACAAGAAAATAAAACTCATACATAATCCTACCACCTCAAAATGACAAGTCAAAACTTGTCATATAACTTTATAATAAATGTCAATGTCTATGTTTATGATTATTTCTATTTATATCTACACACACACACATATACACACACAGAGATCATGCTATACTGTTTTTTTCCACTTAGTTGATAAATACTTTCTTTTTAAAAAATCTTTTTAAATCAAGGGATAATTGATATATACCCTTATATTGGTTTCAGGTGTACATGATTCTATATTTGTTCACACTGTAAAATGTTCATCATAATAAGTCTAGTTAACATCCATTATCATAAATAGTTACAATATTTTTTCTTTTTTCTTGTGAAAACTTTTGGGATCTACTCTCTTAGCAGTTTTTAAATAAGCAATATAGCACCATTCACTATAATCAACATGATGCATATTACATCCCCATGCCTTGTTTATTTTATAGCTGGGAGTTTGTACCTTTTGACGCTTTCACCCATTTTGCCCTCCCCCACATCCCCATCCTTCCTCAGTCATCAGTCTGTTCTCTGAATCTATGATCTTGGTTTTGCTTATTTGTTTTGTTTTTTGATTTCACATATAAGAGAGATCATAGAGTGTTTATCTTTCTCTGTCTGACTTATTTCACTTAACATGATGCTCTCAGGATCCACCTATGTTGTCACAAATGGCAAGTATTTATTTTTATGGCCGAATAGTATTCCAATTCATTTACATATACCACACATTTATTCTTTTCTTCATCATTGGACACCGATGAATGCCAAAAATAGAATCCCAAAGGGAGATTGGAATTTTGTGCTGAATTTAACAAAATGCATTTAAAAATTTTTAAATTTTTTTTTAATTTACATAGAATCCTTAATGCCCCTTACCCATTTAGCCCTTTCCCCCCTCCCACAGCCCCTCCAGTAACCCTCTGTTTGTTCTCCATATTTAAGAGTCTCTTATGCTTTGTCCCCCTCTCATTTTTATATTATTTTTGTTTCAGTTCCCTTATGTTCATCTGTTTTGTACAAAACAGTACAAAATGAGTACTTTAAAGTCCTCATATAAATGAATTCATGTGATATTTGTCTTCTCTGAGTGACTAATTTTGCTTAGAATGATACCCTCTAGTTCCACACACATAGTTGCAAATGGCAAGATTTTGTTCTTTTTGATTGCCTAGTAATACTCCATTGTGGTGTGTGTATGTGTGTGTGTGTGTGTGTGTGTGCGCACGTGTGTGTGTGTGTGTACACCATATCTCATTTATCCATTTATCTGTTGATGGACATATGGGCTCTTTCCATACTTTGACTCTTGTTGATAGTGCTGCTATAAACATTGGGGTGCATGTCCCCCTTCAAAACAGCATGCCTGTATCCCTTGGATAAATACCTAGTAGTGCAATTGCTGGGTCGTAGGGTAGCTCTATTTTTAATTTTTTGAGGAACTTCCATACTGTTTCCAGAGTGGCTGCACCAGTTTGCATTCCCACCAGCAATGCAAAAGAGATCCTCTTTTTCCGCATCCTCGCCAACATCTGTTGTTGCCTGAGTTGTTAATGTTAGCCGTTCTGACAGGTGTGAGGTGGTATCTCATTGTGGTTTGATTTGTATTTCCCTGATGATGAGTGATGTTGAGCATTTTTTCATGTGTCTGTTGGCCATCTGGATGTCTTCTTTGGGGAAGTGTCTATTCATGTCTTTTGCCCATTTCTTCACTGGATTATTTGTTTTTTTGGGCATTGAGTTTGAGGAGTTCTTTATAGATTTTGGATATTAACCCTTTACCTGATATGTCATTTGCAAATATTTCTCCCATTCTGTTGGTTTCCTTTTAGTTTTGCTGATTGTTTTCTTCACTGTGCAGAAAAGCTTTCTATTTTGATGAGGTCCCAGTAGTTCATTTTTGCTTTTGTTTCCCTTGCCTCCGGAGACGTGTTGAGTAAGAAGTTGCTGTGGCCAAGGTCAAAGAGTTTTTGCCTGCTTTCTCCTCGAGGATTTTGATGGCTTCCTGTCTTACATTGAGGTCTTTCATCCATTTTGAGTTTATTTTTGTGTATGGTGTCAGAAAGTGGTCCAGGTTCATTCTTCTGCATGTTGCTGTCCAGTTTTCCCAGCACCACCTGCTGAAGAAACTGTCTTTATTTCATTGGATATTCTTTCCTGCTTTGCCAAAGACGAGTTGGCCATATGTTTGTGGGTCCATTTCTGGGTTCTCTTTTCTGTTCCATTAATTGATCTGAGTGTCTGTTCTTGTGCCAGTACCATACTGTCTTGATGATTACAGCTTTGTAGTATAGCTTGAAGTCTGGGATTGTGATGCCTCCTGCTTTGATTTTCTTTTTCAAGATCGCTTTGGCTATACAGGGTCTTTTCTGGTTCCATACAAATTTTAGGATTGTTTGCTCTAGCTCTGTGAAGCATGCTGGTGTTATTTTGATAGGGATTGCATTGAATATGTAGATTGCTTTTGGATAGTATTGACATTTTAACAATATTTGTTCTTCCTATCCAGGAGCATGGAATCTTTTTCCATTTGTTTGTGTCTTCTTCAATTTCTTTCATAAGTTTTCTGTATTTTTCAGTGTATAGGTTTTTCACCTCTTTTGGTTAGATTTATTCCCAGATATTTTATGGTTTTCAATGCAATTATAAATGGGATTGATTCCTTGATTTCTCTTTCTATTGATTCATTGTTGGTGAATAGGAATGCAGCTGATTTCTGTGCATTGATTTTATATCCTGCAACTTTGCTGAATTCATGAATCAATTCTAGCAGTTTTTTGGTGGAATCTTTTGGGTTTTCCATATAGAGTATCATGTCATCTACAAAGAGTGAACATTTGACCTCCTCCTGACCGATTTGGATGCCTTTTATTTCTTTGTGTTGTCTGATTGCAGAGGCTAAGACTTCCAATACTATGTTGAATAACAGTGGCGAGAGTGGACATCCCTGTCTTGTTCCTGATTTTAGGGGGAAAGCTCTCAGTTTTTCCCCATTGAGGATGATATTAGCATTGGGTCTTTCATATACTGCTTTTATGATCTCGAGGTATGCTCCTTCTATCCCTACTTTCTTGAGGGTTTTTATCAAGAAAGGATGCTGTATTTTGTCAAGTATTTTCTCTGCATCTATTGAGAGGACCATGTGGTTCTTGTCCTTTCTTTTATTGATGTGATGAATCACATTGATTGTTTTGTGGATATTGAACCAACCCTGATCCCAGATATAAATCCCAGTTGGTCATGGTGAATAATTTTTTTAATGTATTGTTGAATCTGGTTGGCTAATACCTTGTTGAGGATTTTTGCATACATGTTCATCAGGGAAATTGGTCTATAGTTCTCCTTTTTAGTGGGGTCTTTGTCTGGTTTTGGAATCAAGGTAATGCTGGTTTCATAGAAAGAGTTTGGAAGTTTTCCTTCCATTTCTATTTTTTGGAGCAGTTTCAAGAGAATAGGTGTTAACACTTCCTTAAATGTTTGGTAGAATTCCCCTGGAAAGCTGTCTGGCCCTGGACTCCTGTTTGTTGGCAGATTTTTGATTACTAATTCGATTTCCTCACTGGTATGGGTCTGTGCAAATTTTCTATTTCTTCCTGTTTCAGTTTTGGTAGTGTATATATTTCTAGGAATTTGTCCATTTTTCCAGATTGCCCATTGTATTGGCGCATAATTGCTCATAATATTCTTATTATTGTTTTTATTTCTGCTGTGTTGGTTGTGATCTCTCCTCTTTCATTCTTGATTTATTTATTTGGGTCCTTTCCTTTTTGTTTTTGATCACACTGGCTAGTGGTTCATCATTTTTGTTAATTCTTTCAAAAAACCAGCCTCTGGTTTCATTGATCTATTATACTGTGTTTTTTTTGGTTTCGATAGCATTGATTTCTGCTCTAGTCTTTATTATTTCCTGTCTTCTGCTGGTTTTTGGCTTTGTTTGCTGTTCTTTTTCCAGGTCTTTAAGATGTAAGATTAGTTTGTGTATCTGAGACCTTTCTTCCTTCTTCAGGAAGGCCTGGATTGCTATACATTTCTTTCTTATGACTGCCTTTGCTGAGGCCCAGAGGTATTGGGCTGTGGTGTTATCATTTTCATTGGCTTATGTGTATTTTTTAATTTCCTCTTTAACTCCTTGGTTAGCCCATTCATTCTTTAGTATGATGTTCTTTACTCTCCAAATATTTGTTATCTTTCCAAATTTTTTCTCATGGTTGATTTTGAGTTTCATAGCATTGTGGTCTGAAAATGTGCATGGTATGATCTCAATCTTTTTGTACTTGCTGAGGGATGATTTATGTCCCGGTATGATCTATTCTGGAGAACATTCCATGTGCACTGGAGAAGAATGTATATTCCGCTGCTTTAGGATAAAGTGTTCTGAATATATCTGTTAGGTCCATCTGGCCCAGTGTGTCATTCAAAGCCATTGTTTCCTTCTTGATTTTCTGTTTACATGATCTGTACATTGCTGTAAGTGGGGTGTTGAAATCCCCTACTATTATGGTATTATTATCAATGAGATTCCTTAGGTTTGTGATTAATTGATTTACATATTTGGGTGGTTCCACATTTGAAGTATAAATGTTTACAGTTGTTAGGTCTTCTTGGTGGATAGACCCCTTAATTATGATATAATGCCCTTCTTCTTCTCTTGATACAGTCTTTATTTTCAAGTCTAGATTGTCTGATATAAGTATGGCTACTCTGGCTTTTTTTTGATGACCATTAGCATTATAGATGGTTCCCCATCCCCTTACTTTCAATCTGAAGGTGTCTTTAAGTCTAAAGTGCGTCTCTTGTAAGCAGCATATAGATGAATCTTGTTTTCTTATCCATTGTGTTACCCTGTGTCTTTTGATTGGAGCATTTAGTCCATTGACGTTTAGAGTGCGTACTGAAAGATGAGTTTATTGCCATTATCAGGCTGGTGGAGTTGGAGTTTCTGGTGGTGTTCTCTGGTTCTTTCTAGTCTTTGTTGCTTTTGGTCTTTTTTTTATCATCTTTTCTCCCCTCAGAGAGTCCTCCTTAAAATTTCTTTCCAGGCTCATTTAGTGGTCACAAACTCCTTTAATTTTTGTTGTCTGGGAAAATTTTCTCTCTCCTATTTTGAATGGCAGCCTTGCAGGATAAAGAATTCTTGGCTGCATATTTTTCTGATTCAGCACATTGAATGTATCCTGCCACTCCTTTCTGGCCTGGCAAGTTTCTGTGGATAGGTCTGCTGCAAACCTGATCTGTCTTCCCTTGTAGGTTAAGAACTTTTTCCCCCTTGCTGCTTTCATGATTCTCTCCTTGCCTGAGTATTTTGTGAATTTGACTGTGATATGCTTTGTTGATGGTTGGTTTTTGTTGAATGGAATGGGGGTCCTCTGTGCTTCCTGGATTTTGATGCCTGTGTCTTTCCCCAGGTTAGGAAAGTTTTCTGCTATGATTTGCTCACATAACCCTTCTACCCCTTTTTCTCTCTCTTCATCTTCTGGGACCCCTATGATTCTGATGTTGTTCCTTTTTAATGAGTCAGTGGCATCTCTAATTCTGAAATCGTGCTCTTTTGCCTTAGTCTCCCTCTTTTTTTCTGCTTCATTATTCTCCATAAGTTTGTCCTCTGTATCGCTGACTTGCTGCTCTGCCTCATCCATTCTTGCTGCCATGGCATCCATTAGAGATTGCAGCGCAGTTATAGCATTTTTTATTTCATCCTGACTAGCTTTTACTTTTCTTTATCTCCACAGAAAGGGATTCTAATCTATTTTAGACCCCACTTAGTATTCTTATTATTGTGATTCTAAATTCTGGTTCAGACATCTTGCATGTTTTTGTGTTGATTAAGTCCCTGGGTGTCGTTTCTTCCTGCTCTCTTTTGGGGTGAATTCCTTCATTTTGCCATTTGAAGGGAGAAAAGAAATTAATAAGGTAAAAAAATTTTTAATTAAAAATAACATACACACACAAAATCAAATAAATGTTGTTAGATACTAGGTGTATTTTGGTCTGGGTGTTGAAATGAGCTTGATAGATTAGGAAAAAAAAGGGAAAAAAGAAAAAGCAAAGGAAAACGTTGGAAAATTTGGAAAAAAATGAATACCCTGAAATAGAATAAATTGAAATGATGGAAGTTAAATAGAATTTGAAAAATTTACAAAAAAGTAAAAAATATAGTAGAAAAGGTAAAGAAAAATATTTTTAATAAGTATTGTAAATAAAAATATTTTTTTTCTATTCCTTTATTCAAGAAAAAGAAAAGAAACAAAAAGAAAAAAAAGAAATTGAATAGATGGACCAGCAAACAGACTGAAATACGATTGAAATTACATCGTTTTCCCCTAGAAGTCAAACTATGAAGCAGTTTATAGTCCATAAACTAAGCAGGCAGTGAGACTTGTGGTGTTCCTGATGAGCGAGGTTGTCCCAGTTGGGTGGGACTTAGTGTGATGTCCCCATTCTCCAGTAGATGGCGCTGCTTAGCTTAGTGGGGTGGATTGTTGTGGCGTCTGTAGGTGTCTATGCACATGAATGTGAGGGGTGAAAATGGCGTTACCCAGCTACCCAGTGTCTAGTATTGGAACTCTGTTCTCCCCGATCAGCAATCATTCGCCTGTCCTTTGTCTCTGACTTCCATCCACTCCCTGCTTTTACACTGTCTGTGACCAAGTTGTCAGGTTACTAGATGACACATCCCTCCTGAGTTTTATCTCAGATGCAGTTGTGTTTCCTGACCCCTCACTTCTGAAGAACTGGGACTTTGACCCGCTCAGGCCCTCTGGGGGAGGGTCTCACTGAGCAATGGCCAGGTGCCAACTGTACCCAGGAACATTCGCAGGATTGTGCTGCTGCTGATGCCCAGAGACTTTGGCTGGGTGCCAGCCCTCCCCAGAAAAAGTTCACGCGATCCTGTAGCAGCAGTGTTTCAGCGATTACGGAAAATCACAACACACATTTGGCACCAGGCTTCACCCTTAACGACCTTGTTCCAGCACCAGTGAATGTGGTTGTTCTCTGGGGTCTGCTGGGACTGGGTGGCCACACAGCTTCTACTAAATGTCCTTCCAGCTGGCGAACTGCTCCTCCCCATGTGACCTAAGAACCTCTCAGACCCCACTCTGCTCCTGGGGATTTGCACTTCCCATCACAGCACTGCCAGGTATTGAGCTGCAGAGTTTCAGACTCTGCACTCCCTCTGTTTATAGAGTCTTAATGGAGTTTAAACCCTCTCCTTTCTCCTTTCTCCCATTTTAGTTCAGTCCCTGCAGCTGTTTCCACTTTTCCACTTTCTCTCCAGCTGGTTTCGGAGGGGGTGCTTTTCCCATACTCTCCCCCCATCTCTGTCCTCTCTCTGCAAGCAAAAACAGCTCTCTGACCTCCGTGGCTTATCTCTCCCTCAGTTCACCTCTCCATGCTGCCATGTACCTGCTGAGTTCTGTGGTTCAGGTTGTGCAGATTGTTGTATTAATCCTCAAATCAGTTTTCTAGGTGTGTAGAATGGTTTAGTGTTGATCTGGCTGTATTTCATTGACACAAGATGCAAAGAAAACTTCCATGCTGTACCACCATCTTGGCTCCTCCCCCAAAATGCATTTGGAAATCAATAAATATAAATTTATGCCATGAGTTAACATGCACAGAGGAGTGGTGGCTTTGTAACAATAGTATAGAAAAGACTTAAAGATTTCAGTTCCTAGGAAGCCGTGTATGTTTAAAAGTATAGTCTTAAGTGACTATCCAACAGTTAATAGTATTTTATCATTACTGAAAATGAAGTATCTAATAAAATAGAAATGTTTGCCTCATTCTAGTTTGCTTTGCCAAAACATACATTCAGGGATGTTTCAATTCTGGACCCCAGCACTTTAAGAGATATGAACCAAATTAGACTGTGTTCACAGGAAGGCAATGATTGGTGGAGAAACAACAGGGAAAAGAAGACTCAGGGGAACATGAAAGTGCCTTCTTGTTTTAAGGGGCTGTTATGCAAAAGAGATGTTAGGCTTGCTTTGGGCCTTCTCAAAAATTAGAAATTAAACAAATATGTGAAAAATGCAGGAACTCAGCCTTTTGGTCTAAGATACAAAATGTACCATTAAAATGTAACCATGCAGTTTATATTAATATGATGAATCTTATACTTTGCTTTCTGTCAGATACCAAAACCAAATGACACATTTCTTCCCCTAAAATCTTGAAGGTGTAATATTACAAAATGTTTTCTGCATTTATTGATTTTTAAAAATTTATATCTGAAACTTATATACAATTTTTCGAAATGATTTTACCAATTTACACTCCCATCTGCTGTGTAAGCACATTCTTTTAGCTCCATATCATTGCCCAAATTTGATATTGATATTCTTTTTTTTTAGCCATTCAGGAAGGTATGCATTGGTATCTAAAAGTGGCTATAATCTGCATTTTTTTGAGTTTCTTTTTGTGTGTTTATTGCCTATTTGGATTTTCTAATTTTTGAAGGGCCCACTGAAATCTTTTCCTCATTTTTCTTAATGGTGATGTTTTTCTTATTAACTTGAAGTAGTTCTTTATATATTCTGGAGACAAGTTCTTTGTCAGTTATTAAATTGAAATACCATTTCCGATTCTGCGACTTTCCTTTTTACTCTCTTTATGCCATCTTTCCAGGAATAGCAATTCTAAAATTTAGTGTTATAGTACCAATCATCTCCTTTAAGAACAGAGTTATCTATCCTATTTAAGAAATATTTGCCTATTCCAAAGTCACAAATACATTTCATGCAAAAATTTTTAGAGCCTCTATTGTTTTATCTTTCACATTTAGAACTTTCCATATTTATTCCACCTGGAACTGATTTTTGTGTATGATATTAGAAAGGGATCAAAATTTATTTTTTTTTCCATATGGGTATCCAATTCACCCAATAGTCATTGAAAAGATGATCTTTTCTCCAATACTCTGCAAGTGTGTTCATTACAAATCAAGTGTTAAATAATGTGTGACTCCTATTTCTGGGCATTGTATTATGTTTCCTAATACTATTGCCTGTCTTCGGCTAATAACACACAGTCTTAATTACTGTGGCTTTATCATTACATCAATATTTGGTAGAGCAAGCCACCCATCTTTTTCTTCTTCAAGATTATTCTGGGCTATTGCATTTCCATATACATTTTAGAATCAGCTTGTTAAATTTTTCAGGAAAAAACTGTTGGAAACTTGATTAACATTGCAACGAATCTATAAATCCAATGAAAACAACTGGTATCTTTCAATTTTAAGTTATTTCATCCATGAAAATAATGTATCTGTTTATTTGCTATTAATGTCTCATTATTTTATAGTTTTCTGCCTAGAAATCTGGGAAGGAAGGACTTAAAGCAGTGACCTATGATGTATTTATTTCCCTCCTATTACTGACCTGTTCTATTCTCCTTATAAACATAATAAGTACACCTCCAGACAAATAGAATAACATCAGTTGCTAAGAGTCCTTATCTGTGGAATGATTTGAGGGGGATGTCCCTAGTTTGGGATTGCCTATTGTAAACAAAACTGCAATTTATGGTTTTATGAGATGTAGCTCCTTGGAGAATGTCACATAAGCTATAAAACTCTCTGGGTTATAAAATGAGATGTTTCGTAACTTAAAATTTCCCCAGTGTATGAAGTGACTTACATGTCTCATTAGAGGCCTCATCTATTATTCAGGACCAGAGAGTTCCTGTCTGAGGTAGGAAGGAAGGACTAAGGGCTACATAGGATGTTTCAGATCTTTTTCCAGCTTTGCTGGTGCCTCTTGATTGCCTGTATGGTTGGCAGCATTAGTAAAGCTTACTAACGAGCTAGAGTTCTGATTTGTCTGATTTTGATTTGACACTCACATACTTTGTATTATGTCATGATTGTATACATATTTTGTTAGTTTATTCCTAGGTACATGGTATTTTCATACTATTTTACAGGAAATTTTTAAATTCTTATTTTCTGTTTGTTGTTGGTACATAGAATTATAGTTGATTTAATTTGTATCCACCAACCATCAAAGTTTTAATTTTTAATTATAATGATTTACTGTATACTCTTTGGATTTTCTACATATACAACCATGTTATTTTTAGATTTTGACAGTTTTATTTCTTACTTTCCATTATTTATATTCCTTTTAATTTATCTTGTTTATGTTTTTTTTGCACTAATTATGAACATTTGGAGGTTTTTGCATATTGTTATGAGCTCCCCAATTTTAGAAGAAAAGCATTAAATATTTTACCATTAATTAGGATGTTAGCTGCAGGTTCTTTTACAATATTCTGTATCAAATTAATAAAGGTCTCCTCTATTTTTAGTTTGCTAGTAGTTCAGTTCTTAAAATCATAAATATGTGCAAAATTTTATCAAACTCTTTTTATAACTAATGAAATGATTTTTTCCCTTATTCTATTATTGATATTTTGGATATTGATAATGAAAATTAGATTTTTTTGAAAAAAAACTTTTCAATGGCACTATAATTTCAACCAGAAAAATATAGCATTACAAGAATCAGAAGACCAGTAGAGTTCCAGAACTGTGATGATGATGATGATGATGATGATGATGATGGTGATGATGGTGATGATGGTGATGATGTTTATTATCACCACTATAACTGTCTTAGTAAAACAGACCCTTGTAAATTTTGGAGGAAAACTAGGAAAGAAGTAGGGGTAGCAGAATAGAACCTTCTTGTTAGGTTCTGCTGATTCTATCTCCTGTAGTCTCTGGCTGACTATAATGAACAAGATTTCTTGTTTTTAGTCTGAAACTTCTAAGGTAGAAGTAACCCTTTAGTCATAGGAACTTAACGAATCTTTCAAATAACGAGGTGGGAAAGTTTTAAAACAAGTTCTATATTAAATAGCCCCTAAGAATCAAAGATTCCACAGGGAAGTTAAATACTTTACAGGAGAGTAGGTGGGAGGGGGAACCACTAAATTCTGTGCTAATGTCACTTCATTTGGGGAGATTTTTATGTTTGCATTAAAGGCACGGCATCTCCAGAACCAAGATGATTATTAAATGCCCTCAATTATGGATGTGGAAATGAAAGCTTGGAAAGGTTAAGTGACTGGCAGCAGCCACACACACCGTCAGTGTGGGGATCATCGTTGGATCTCATGACTCTGATCCACTGTATGCTGTGCCAGAGCGTAACCGAAAATAGGAAGCCTTGAAGTCCTCAACAAGATAGGGGATTTCCTACTAGATGTCTTCCTATAAAAGTCACTTAGATTAGCATAATGAAAACAAATATTCTATAAAAACCCTGGGAGAAGGGCAAGATTTTTTTTAAGGGTCTAATATTCCCATTGCCTTTAGTATGGCATTAATCAAGCTCCAACCAATAAGTAGTGTCAGATGCTTTGCTTGTTCCCCATTGTATTTAGGCCATCACATTATCATGGTCTTGACAAGTTCCTTCAGTTTATCTGCAAACTGAGATTAATTAAGTTTCTTTCATTTTGTCTGCTTCTCTGGTTTGGGAATAAGGACACTACCAGAGACACTGAGATTGGCAGGCGTCAATAAACCATTAGGTCCTTCCACAGAGGGCCTCTTATGTTAGAAGAAAATCTTAGGCAACTTCTGAGATTGGTTCTCTGCCCTTGTCTCTGTGGTTATCCATGGTCACTCCTGGTAGTTGTGATTCTGCCTACTGAGTCAGTATGGTGTCCTGTAGGGAGAGCTGAAGAGAGTTTATGCCATCATTGTTCATGCCACCTGAGGGCCTGGCACCCTGGCTGTGCCTTATCTCAGAGAATCTTGTTATTCTAGTCAAGATTCTGGGAATAATGGGGAGAAGAGCTGGGGCTATATAGTGCAGCAAAACTGGTGTTCCCCTACGTTTCAGTATGAATTGTGTCCTTCCCCAATTTGTATGTTGAAGCCCTAACACCCAATACTTCAGAATATGACTGTATTTGGAGATAGGGTCTTTGCAGAGATAATTAAGTTAAAATGAGACTGAAGTGTGTGCTTTAATCCACTGTGCCTGGTTCACTTATAAGAAGTGGCAATGTAGACACACAGAGACACTAGGGACATGCATACACACAGGAAAGACCATGTGAGGACACAGCAAGAAGTGAAGCCAAGGAGAGAGGCCTCAGAAGAAACCAAGCCCGTGACACCTCGATTTTGAACTTCTAGCCTTCAGAATTATGAGAAAATAAATTTCTGTTCTTTAAGCCACCCAGTCTATTTTGTTGTGGCAGCCTTAGCAGACTAATACACCCTCTGACTTCATTCCCTGTGTATTTTACTCCATTACTTTGTAATTTCTCCCTCTTTCTTTCTAACTCTTTCCTTCCCTCCATTCCTTCCAGGGATGTTTGGAAAGCATGCACTTTTTGCATGCACTATCCGAGGAATTAAAGGAGTGCCTGTTCATTCTTGATGCCTGCTGCACTGCTAGGAGCTACATTATTACCATGTCCCATTGTGTGCTAAGGCCAGACCCACTCTGGGCAGTATTACTACTGGCTGTTGGTTCTTCCTCATGTGAAATATCTGGTCTTGTCTCTCACTTGTTGGAGATGTGAGGTTGGGTTCTTTCATTTCTACCCACTATACCAGAGGACAAAATTCTCCCCAAATATCACAGTGGAAGAAGAGTATTTAGAATGAAGACTCAATATCACCCCATTTCTCTTTCCCAGTGTGGGGATTTTACCTCCACCTTCTTTCTCAAAGATGGAACTGGAAACATCCAGCCCCACATCTATTCGGGTCCAAAGAAATCAACTATAGCCACCTATTTTTCAGCTTCTGACAGACATGGGTGAGGGTGGGAGGTGGAAATGACCATCACCCTCCTGTCACTGCTTGGTGGCCAATTTCCAGTACCTACACACAATCTCCAAGTCAGCTGATTTCTGGCCGCCTGAAAAGTATCACATTCCTTTGACCCTTACCAGCAATACAGGCCGCTCTCTTCATCTTGCAGGGACCACTGAATCATGAAATCCTGTAGCTCTTTTGGAATCCTAGTACAGAAGAGGAGCTGCCAAGCCCTTGATTGGTTCTGGGCTGATGGATTTCACATTTTGCAAACGCTGTTACAAAATATTATCTAAATGCTTACTTAATCTCTGTTTTTTTTTCCCCAATCAAGATTTTAATTTGACATTGGGGGTTCTTAGCATCTCATAAGTTAAAACTTCAGGAGTCCATCGCCCTTAGAATTATGTTGTGCAATTGTGCTGCATATATCCCTTTTTCTTTTCCGGGAAAAGATTCAGATTCTCAAAGGGGCTCAGAACTACCCCCAACACTATGAATTCTTGATTTTTAATACTTACATACATTTGACTTAAGCAGAAAATTCTCTACCTATTTCTGTCCTTTTTGCTACTGTCATGCATGATCCAGACTCTGTTTTCACAAAACTAACCTTGAGAAAAACAAATGTGGCAGTACCACATTTGAGTCTGGTATTTTGGTATTACCACATATATTTTAAATCATTAATATAACAAAGACTATAAATAATTCTTTTGGTATTTGTTATTTTTAAATAATCCCATGGATTGCCAAATGATCCTTTGATGGATTTTAGTTTCACTGAAAAAAAAAAAAAGATAGTGTTTTCTTACCAGTGTCCCTTGATATGACTCCAGGTCTGTTACTGGATGAAGAGTTTGTCTGAAAGACTCATTCTGGGAGAGGCTGAGTCATTTTTTATAAGGATTTTTAGGGTATTTTCCACTTATCAAGTTTCTGTTTGTTTTTTTTCTATCATTCTCTGCTCATATAACAATGGACTCTGATTAGATTTTATAGGGATTTAGATGTGTATTTGTTGTGTGTGTGTGTGTGTGTGTGTGTGTGTGTGTGTGTGTATCAACTATAGACTGCAAATTATTTTAAAACCAAACCAAACACTGACTGCACAGCCCTGTAAATAATTTTATTTTCCAATAATGTTTCTAAGCACATGCAGCTTAAATAAAACTAGCAGTAGTAATTGAGATGTAGCAAAGAGCCCTGAGAAAATTTCAGATGACTGTTAGGACTTTGGGTAGCTTTCATCCAAAAAGATTCCTCAAACTGTGTTGGGGGAAAACTTCAAATGGAATACCAGGTTATTTAACCAAACTTTGGATCAAAATTATTGGCATCATTTATGGATATATGGAAACTTTTTTTTTAAATTTGATTTCAATGTTTCAAAAAAACAATGATTACATTAATATGGTTATAATAAATTATGTGATGAATATAGAAGATTGGAATATAATGTAAACCTCCATCATCCCTCAAATTCAGTCTTTTTAAAGAAGTAAGTCTTTCCCTTTACTTATCTAAAGGAGAAAGAAATGGGGATGGATAAAGTAGAGATGGGAATTAAGTGTAGTTGGGCTTTCAGTGGGTTTTCTTAGTAAGTCCTTATTCTTTCCCAATCAGTAACAATCCATTAGTTTAGGAATTGAGCAACTTTTTAGGGGAAGGAACTCATGGGGAATTGTAAAAGGGATAATTTTCTGCCTCCCCGATCTGGAATTCTCCAGAGAGTATGTTAAAATTAGCAACTCCAGAAATTATGTTTGAATAGTCAGATGGTCTTTGTTGAGTCCTGTAAGAAGGGAGAAAGTGTTAGATTAAGTGGAGTCTCTTCCTTACCCAACTGTGACCATGGATAAGAAGTAGACAAGGGAGAGAGGCCAAGGGAGAGACTATAGAGAAAAGGCCCTTCTAGGTTCTTCTAGCCTGACAAAAAGCGGGAGAGCTATGAGTTTCAAGCATGTGGCCTGGTTCCTTCAGTCTGGCCAACCACACCCTCTTCATTTATTCATTTATTTATCTTCCTTGTTTAATGTTATTTATTATTTATTTTGAGAGAGAGAGAGAAAGAGAGAGAGAGCAGGGAAGAGGCAGACAGAGAGGGAGAGAGAGAATCCCAAGCAGGCTGTGTGCTGTCAGTGCTGTTGTGGGCTTGATCCCCTGAATCATGAGATCATGACATGAACTGAAATCAAGAGTTGGACACTTACCAACTAAGTCACCTATGCGCCCCTCATCTTTCTTTTTTAAATCAAAGTATACTTGACAAATAATGTTACATTAGTTTTAAGTGTACAACGTAGTGATTGGACAAGTCTATACGTTATTCCTTGCTCACCATCTGTGTACAGTGTATCTCCCATCTGTCACTGTACGTCTCTATAATAATACCATTGACTATATTGCTGTGCTATACCTTTTTACCCCCATGACCTATTCATTGCATAACTGGAAGCCTATATCTCTCACTTCCCTTCACCCATCTCCCCAGCCACCCTCTTCTCTGGCATCCATCAATTTGTTTTCTGTATTTATGAGTCTGTTTCTGTTTTTGTTTGTTCATTTATTTTTGCTTTTTTGATTCAACATGTAAGTGAAATCATATGATACTTGTCTTTCTCTGTATGACTTATTTCACTTAGCATAATACCCTCTAGGTCTATCCATGTTGTTGTGAATGGCAAGATATCTCTCTCTCTCTCTCTCTCTCTCTCTCTCTCTCTCTCTCTCTCTTTTAAGTTTATTTATTTATTTTTGAGAGAGAGAGAGAGAGAGAGAGGGAGACAGGAGACAGAGAATCCCAAACAGGCTTCATGGTGTCAGTGCAGAGACCAATGTGGGGCTTGAACTCAAACCATGAGGTCATGACCTGAGCAGAAATCAAGCTTAGGGCGCCTGGGTGGCTCAGTCAGTGAAGCATCCAACTTCAGCTCCAGTCATGATCTCACGGTTCCTGGGTTCAAGCCCCATATCGGGTTCTGGGCTGACAGTGCAGAGCCTGGAGCCTGCTTTGGATTCTGTTTCTCCCTCTCTCTTGGCCCGTCCCCCCACTCACACTCTGTATTTCTCCCTCTCTCAAAAAATAAACATTAAAAAAATTTAAAAAGAGTTGAATGTTCAACCAACTGAGCCATGCAGACACCCCACAAGATCTCCTTTTTATGGCTGAGTAATATCCCATTGTATATGTACACCATGTATTCTTTATCTGTTCAGCACCCCCTTCTTTTAAGAATATCCTTAGGCCTCCCTTTTTCTTCACTTAAATAGCAGAATTGAGGTATGTTCACACCGTGTCTTTGTTTTTCTCTACTACCTTCCTAGCCCTCACCTCCATTCTTCTAAAGTTTTCTTTTCTGACCTTAAATTCTATTTCCAATTCTAAATTCTTACCAATTTCCTCTCCCCACTGTCCTGGGCTTTCCCTTTTTGCAGTATTCATCACATGCTGGGAAAGTCTTATAAAAGACATTGAAGAGACATTGGGAGTTGGGCAGCAAGAATCGTAACAGACGTGGATTATGTCTCCCAGCTATGTGATGACAGATGAAAACCACCCCACTAACTGTGCAGCATTAACACAGACCAAACAGAACAAAGTGCCATACAGCTGAGCTAGCTCTCTGAGCAGAGCCTGAGCAAGGCCAGCTTAATTGGCTTTTAAAATGACTTGATCTAGGTTCATGAAGCCTTCTATCTTAACAAAAGAAAGCACAGAGATTACAAGTTTTCATCTTTTGCTTAGAAAATCTTTCTAAGCAAAACATTTTTATTAATAAGTAAGTGTTGAAATAGCACTCCTTGAAGGTTCCAATGGAATGATTATATTGTCTGGATGCCTGTTTGATGCTTGGTACTATGAAAAAAAGTTGAAGGCGTCAATTTTAAATAACATATTAGAATACTTATCAAAAGTGACAGATCTAAGGTGTGAATAAATAGCTGCTGACTTGGCATAATTTTGGAGAAATTAGAAAAATTGTTTGTATTCATCAAAAGTCACTGAATAGGAGACCTCAATTGCATTCTGGTTTGTTTGGGGTAAATTTCTCCACTCTTAGCTTTAATTTCCTAACTGTAAACAAGGGCTGCACCGAGAGGTAAAAGCACTGCTTTCTAAGGTTTGAGCTCTAAAATCCCATTCTAAACAATTTTGTCAAAATTACCTCCTTCATTGGCCTGTCCAAATAAGTGAAATTCCACATTTAGAGACTGTTTTGCAAAACTTAAGTTGAAAACATTTTTCTCTGGGGAGCGACAATAAATTATGGGCTGTTAACTACTTAGAAGAAGAAGAATTTACCAGGTAGCTAGCTAAGAATGTAGCAATGTACAGGAAAGGCTTGTGAAAGAATAAGAGCTTATACAGAATGTTAGCAGAGGATAATTCCTTCATAATAACTTGGGCCCAAAGGTTCTGGGTGCTAGAAGGCTGGGCAATGTGATGGTCCCATGGCCAAACCTGCTTTATAGTTTTTATTTTTTTTTCTTTTTTCAACGTTTTTTTTTTTTTTTTTAATTTATTTTTGGGACAGAGAGAGACAGAGCATGAACGGGGGAGGGGCAGAGAGAGAGGGAGACACAGAATCGGAAACAGGCTCCAGGCTCCGAGCCATCAGCCCAGAGCCTGACGCGGGGCTCGAACTCACGGACCGCAAGATCGTGACCTGGCTGAAGTCGGACGCTTAACCGACTGCGCCACCCAGGCGCCCCTGCTTTATAGTTTTTAAAAAAGCTGACTGATGGTGGAAGAAAATGGCTTTCTCTGAAGGGCCTGACATGAGGGTATGGCTTAGATGACTCACTTCAAAGATAGAATGATCAGTTTCCATAGAGTTTATCTTACTTCTGGAAGGGTGATATTTTTGTGTAAGAAAGTAGATGAAGATTTTGAGATGTGCACTATAGACCCAAAAAAGGAAGAAAGCAAAGGTGCTATGTTTTTGCAATACAGTCTGTAGGTTACACAGATTTGAAATACGAACCCATATCAAAGGGGCTGAAATAAATTAATCATGCCAGATGAGTGTATCATGCAGCACCTGAGCCAGCAGCCCCAGAAAATGAGGAATAATTCAAAGTGATATTTTGGCAGGGGAAGAAATCGCTTCAATGAGAGTCAAATAGAAGAGTGTAGGCCTGATGTTTGACCAGGAGTGAACCCTGGCTCTCTCTCTTCTAACTGTGTGCATTTGGGGAGGTTGCTTAACCTCTATGAGTCTCAGTTTCATTCTCTGTAAAATTGCGGGCACCATGTATCTCTTAGACTTGGGGAATTAAGTGAAACAACCTGTAAAAAATGACATATCACTTGCTTCAGTAAACAGTTGTTATTAGTATCATTAGCAGTAAATAACACTGTCCTTAGGTGAACACATCAAATTTAAAAAATGGTAAAAAATTATTCCCTTGGGGCACCTGGGTGGCTCAGTCGGTTAGCGTCCGACTTCGGCTCAGGTCACGATCTCACGGTTTGTGGGTTTGAGCCCCGCGTTGGGCTCTGTGCTGACAGCTCAGAGCCCGGAGCCTGCTTCTGATTATGTGTTTCCTCTTCTGCTTTTCCCCCACTCACATTCTGTCTCTCTCCATCTCTCAAAAAATGAATAAATGTTAAAATAATAATAATAAAAATTCTTCCCAATTATACTAAGCTAATAAGACACTAATTGCCCACAATTGGCTTTGCTAGCTGTGTCTAGTTTGCTGTCCTTGCCCTCTTGCCAATGAAAGAGGTGAGCCTTAAACAGGATTTGCCAGTGTCTAGTGTTTAAGCACAGAGTTCCCAGTAAGGATTCAGGGCCTGGATGTTTCCAGAAAGGTCTGGAAGATGTTGGTTGGATGCTCAACCAGGATCCTTGGGCACAGGATTCTCTCTCTCTTTATATGCATTAACAAAGTCCAAAATATGATCTAATGCCCAATACATAGGAAATTCTGTCTTGTGATTTATTTAATTAGAAGCAGAAGAATTCTGAGGAACCATGTTTTAGGCTGTGCACTGATGACTATGAGTGAGTCACATGTGACATGCAATGATACCACGTGATTTTCTATTTGTATCCTATAGTGACTTCCTTGCATTGGCAAGGTTTTTGGAACCAGAATATTAAAGTGACACTTTCTACATTTTTTGTATCTTCTTTTTAAAGTTTATGTATTTTTTTTTGAGAGAGGAGAGCAAGAGAATGAGAGTGGGGAAAGGGCAGAGAAAAAGGGAGAGAGAGAATCCTAGGCAGGCTCTTCCAGATCCCAAGCAGAACTGTGAGATCATGACCTGAGCTGAAATCAAGAGTTCGACGCTTAACAGACTGAGCCACCCAGGCGCCCCTAAATTCTCTGTATCTTAGATATAAATTTTATTGTGGATCTTCATACTTCTGAAGCACTTTTACCCTACTCAAAAATAATTTATGCCAAGTGTTACTGACTCATTGCAAATAGGACATATGATTTGCACAATGAGATTTTACTGTTTGGCTCACATGATTTTAGTATGCTTTAGTGTGGAGTAAGTGTTCCAAGATGAGAGGATTTGGCAAGTATAAGAGGCTGAAGTTTTCATATTAGGTACCCTCTTTCCCAAGTCTCTCCAAGGATGAGGGAAATAGCTGGCACATAGACAGCTGTTTTATTACTATAGGGACATCACATTTCCAGAACTCTTCTTACGCAGGCTAATCACATGGCACCTGACTACTTGTACTTACCGTTTCAAGTTGTAATTTCCCTTTGACAAAATCATTACTGGCTTCAGGAGGAGTTGAGCTTACTCAGTTTTATATGAAACACAGAAGCATGCCAACAGAGAGGCAGGGCATAGAGATATCCTTTCTACTAATTTAAATCTTGATCTCTGTTGGCACCAGATCTTACCTGCAATCCAAGACTCACCCACCTTCCTGGATAAATGTGCTTATGGCAAGGAAGTTACTGTTTTCTGTCTGTATTCCCTTCTCACTTCCTTTGCTTTTTTGTTTCTATAGTGGGCTGAAAGGACAGCTCCCACAAAAAATACATGTATGTCCAAATCCCCAGAACTTGTGAATGTGACCTTATTTGAAAAAGGGTTTTTGCAGATGTAATTAAGTTAAGGATCTTGAGAGAAGGAGGGGCTTATCTTGCACTCAAAATGCAATCACAAGTATTCTTAGAAGAGAGAGACAATGAGGAGAAGATGCACAGAGAGGAGGAGGAAGCAATGTGACCACGAGTCAGAGACTGGAGCCTTGCAGCCACAAAGCAGCAATTGCCATCAGCCAACAGAAGTTTGCAAAGACAAGGGAGGATTTTCCCACAGCCTTTGGAAGGACTCTGGTTCTGTGACATCTTGATTTTGGTCTTTTAGCTTTCAGAACTGTGAGAGAATACTTTCTGTTGTTTATAGCCTCTCAGTTTGTGGGAATTTGTTACAGTGGCCACTGGAAACTATTACAGCTTCCTGTCACTTGTCTCTTTTACACCATTTCAGTTCTTGTATACTTTAGTGCACTTGCCTGTTTATGCCCTCCCTCAAAATATTCTTTCCCTCCCTCTGTGTCTCATTGTTATGTCATTGCCAAGGGAAAGTGTATACCAGTAAGTAACGTACATGGTCATGATTGGACTTCTGCAAAGTTGACTTGACAGTTAAGGCAAACTAACCATGTTTTAAACTTTAATGGACATACAAATCACTTGGAGATTTTGGTAAAAGTGCAGATTCCTGACCTCCACCCTAAGACATTTCTGATTTTATTGATCTGGAGTAGGACCTGAGAACCTTCTTTTTATAAAAGACCCTGAGGCATTCTTATAACATGGTCACCAAATCAGTTTGGAGAACATTAAAGTAAGTTTTATCAAAAACTGATATGGACTTGTGGTATGGGTGTGTTAGTGCAAAGGCCCATTACAATGTAGTCAGTTGTGTGTATAGAAATCCCAGTCACTTGTCTGTGAAAATATAGGTAGCATCAAAAGGATTTAATTAGAGTCTCTTTTAACAATGAACAGGGGGGAGTTCAAGGAAACGTGAGTGTTACTTTAACACTGAGTTGAAAGCCAGGAGGGGCTGGCATGCCATTTTCTGGTACATTCCTTATTGCCACTGCCTAGAAAGAAGACTGGACAGGGCTGGCTGGGCCATGTTCTCACACCCTGGGCCAATTTTTGTTTCGACCTCATGGGTGCAATGCTCAGGGTGGAAAATGCCTTAGTCAGTTTTGCCCCACAGTAGGCCCTTTTCCCCATCTGTTTAGCAGCTCCAAACAGAGTCCAAAGGAACAGTGACTGTAGAATTCTAAGAGGATTCCAACTGGAAGTAGCCCCAGCTCACTTTCTTCAGTCGTCCTACAGTCCTCCTCAGACTTGGGAATTTTCTGGAGCCACTGGGTTTTACAGGCTGTTGCCTGAGGGCACCTACCCAGGAAGGGTAATCAGCTTTCATTCCTTGACTGACTGTAAACTTTACTACACTGGGGAATTGGAAAGTAGAGGCTGAAGAGGGTTGTCAGTTTGTGCCCAGAGTAGGGCATCGTATGGATGTGATGGGGCATAGAGTCATCTTTTCTTTCCTTTGCTTCTTGGGAGGTTGCTTGTTTGTTTGTTTTTGGATACATGGAGTAAGCATTCTCTTATGAATTAGAAATACTGGTTTATTAGGGAAGTCTCCTGTAAGGACCCCATCACATCCTATCTTTACTCTTTCTAGCTGCCTCTAGATCATACTCCCTCCTGCCTCTTCACAGCGCTCCTCTGGCATTTGGTTTGGTTCCTTGATGGCACCCTGCTCTTTAATTGTTTTGTCTGCATTGCTGAAACTGCTCCTTTAGGCCAGAGTTTATGTCTTCCACATCAACAAAGTAATAAGCACAGCAAATTCTTTACAGATTGATTTAAAATCTTGATCTTTTAACAATTGAACTTTAAAGTATGGTGTTTCTACCTATCTTGAGCAGCCATTCTCAAACCTTAGCTGAAGGGTTTGTTGCAACAAAGTTCGCTAGATCCTACCCTAGAGTTTCCACTTCTGCTTCTGTTAGAATGTTCATTTTTAACAAGTTCCTAGTTAATGCTGCTGACCCAAGGACCACTGTTAAAGAAGCTCTGCTGTAGAGAATGTACACTTTTTCCTTTGATGGTTTCCTATTATGTGATACAAAAGTCTGCACTTTATATGTTTGAAGAGATTAAATGGTGTCTTTGTAACTCAAGTACCAGACTTCGAATTAGTAAGTAAGCCAAATAAATGTGATAACACTTTTATAAGTGTTATGATGCTTTAAAAACAGTCAACCATGATGGAATGCTCAGTTGTAAACTGTGGTTCATTTGAAACTTGGTAGGCTGCCTCGTGTGTCATGCTCAGCTTTTCAACTCGTGCTTTTTGACTTACAACCGGTTCCCTACAGGCAGCCTCAATCCCAAGTTAGATGTCTTGATCATGTTTCTTCTTATTTCACTCTCATTCTCAGAGGGTCATCTTCATGCCCTCATGCCCAAGATATCTCATGGTTTGGGGAAAAATTAAAAATGGCCTCCCTTCCACCCACTACCTATTTGAAAGCACGTGAGTATAATGAATGTTGTAATGGGTATCATGCATTTTTGTTTTAGCTCCATGGCCTTTGAGACTCTTCAGGTTAACAATATGTATGTATTCCTAGCCTCAAGAGTACAAAGAGGTAGATTGCAGGACTTCTGACCTTTGAAAGCCTTTGCTCTTTGAGAGAGAAAAAGTATTCTAAACTGGGAAAATGCACTTTCATTTGAATAAAGGATAAAAGGAGCAGAATTGGAAGAGATCAAAAGTTTCGGTAAGTCTTTTCTATAGCAGGAGCTTCTTACAGCTTTCAAAGCTTCAAGACTAATATTTTGAAGTCTTTTTAAGATATGTTTTAGAGAGAGAGAGAGGGACTGTAGGAGAGGGGCAGAGAGAGAGAGAGAGAGAGAGAGAGAGAGAGAGAGAGAGAGAAAGGATCCTAAGCAGGCTCCACTCGCTCAGTGCAGAGCCCAGTGTGGGGCTCAATCCCACAACCCTGGGATCGTGACCTGAACTGAAATCAAGAATTGGACACTCAACCACCTGAGCCACCCAGGCACCCCTTCAAGTTTTGTTTTTACTTGGCTTTATAGGACAAGCTTGATTCCTAGGGTGAGCCTGTCCCCAGGACTTTAACAATATCTTCATAATAGATCAGATATTCTGAGGTTTCTTCTTTTACCTAAGCTTCTGTTAAACCTAATACCTTTGCCACTTATTGTTCAATGTCTTAATATACTTTCTTCACGTGTGTGAGGCTTGCTGGTCCAGCTGTTTGCATGTAGTAAGCTCCATAAGGATAAGTTGCACATTTGTAGTTGTCTTCCCCTTGCCCATCAAGAGACTAAAATAATGAAATCATGAGAGTAAAACAAGTCAAAGAAAATAAGCAAAACAGATAGTATAAAAGACTAATACGACAATTAGCAAGCAGAGAAGAAGGAAAACTCTTTTAAAAAGACAACATGTGTGGAATAGATTGTAGAAATGGACACTTCAAAAACTGCCACCCATATACTCAGAACCATTTCTCAGCTGTTTTTCATTGAATAGATGAAAGAAAGAGGTTGCAAAAGGAAAAACAAAATACAAGACTGTTCAAGTCACTACTAGAGGACAAAGCTCCTGCCTTCTAAGCTCTTCAGAAGAAATGTATCATAGAAATGTTATAAACAGCCAGAGTCTCCTCTCCTTGTCCTCACTCAAATTCTTTACACTGCAGGATATGCTAATATAAATTTCAAAGTTGTGGTACAGGTCTTTTTGTCTTGTTTTGTTTTAAATAATTTGTAATTAGGGAGATTTCTTTGTTTAGTACAGTCTGTCCAGCCTGTAACTTACATGTGCCCAGACTAGCATGGCATCCTTGGGTCTTGTATTTGGGAGCAGTAATTAGAACTGGATGAATCCCATTTAACATAGTGGTCTGATGTCAGGCCCACAGCCTTGTTCTTCAAATTCAGAGAAAAGTTAAATTGGTACAAAAATAAATTATCTTGAAACATTGCTCCCTGGACCTGACATTTTGGTATTTTGGCTCTTTTGATCTTTAGCGTTGAATACTGAGGATTAAATAACAATGGGAGCCTTTCTGAGAATACCACATGAAGGTGGTAATTTATAAAGTAGAAGTTGTCAGCCATCCAGTAGTCTCCATTTTAGACTCTTGGACTGCAATTCCAATATCCATGACCCTGGTCTGTTTTCTGAGGATCTGAAAGTACATCTCGTCAAATGTGAAAGTGTCTTCACATTTAGCAGTGGTTAGAAAGTTCATTAACAGTGACATTTAAGCTTTAAGCTTTGTGTATATGTGTGTATCTGTAATTTTGTGGAGTTTAAAAGTATCAATTACAAATGACAATGTGCTTGAGAATTTTAGAGTAAAATACCCATAAAAAGG
Source organism: Neofelis nebulosa (assembly GCF_028018385.1). Lineage (NCBI taxonomy): Eukaryota > Metazoa > Chordata > Mammalia > Carnivora > Felidae > Neofelis > Neofelis nebulosa. Next base: position 32,831,034 of record NC_080782.1, on the reverse strand, counting down.
GTAAAATACCAGAGCTGAAGGTAGCCTTAGAGTTCTTTTTTTGCCCCAGTCACTCATTATAGCTTAAAGAAAACATTATGTCAAGAAAGGGGAATTGATTTGTTTAAGACCCGACAGCTTTCTACCACTTCCTTTTTAGATCCACAATGGGATCTCAATGACTTTCATTTATTGTGCTATTGCCAAGACTTTTTAAAAATGAGAGTGGAGGGCTAAGGATCAGGCAGAGTACAGATGAAGAAAATTAGTTGCTGCAAAAGGAACTCCATTTATCAGTAGAAACCCACATGATAATATCAAGAATGTTTTTTAGGTGGATGCCCCCTCTGCTCCCACCCTACCTTACCCAGCTGACCTATAGAAGTGATTGCTGATAGAGAATAGTCTCTACTGTGTCCAGGGAAGCAGAACTATTTGATCCCATCCTCATGCTTCTTTCCATTGACCAAGGTATCTAAAGCTTTTTTTTTTTTTTCTCCTGTGGGTCAGAAATGTTCACTTCCATTTAAGATAATTTTTTTTTTTTTGACAACAGACAACTGCATGTCTGAGACTAGATAACCAAAATGCTTTTAGGGGCGCCTGGGTGGCTCAGTGGGTTAAACATCTGACTTCGGCTCAGGTCATGATTTCACGGTTTCTGAGTTTGAGCCCCACATCGGGCTCAGAGCCTGGAGCCTGCTTCGAATTCTGTGTCTCCCTCTCTCTCTGCCCTCCCCGCTCATTCTTTCTCTCTCTCTCTAATAAATAAAACATTAAAAAAATGCTTTCATGAGGGTCAAAATACAAAAAGGTAAATCTATCTCATGATACAAGGAGAGATTTTGACTGCTTTTCCAAAGACAGTGAACCGAGAGTGAAGTGGAGAGAGAAGGCATGAAAACCAAGTGCATGAAAAAATAAAGACCATCAGAAAAACTATCTGAACCTAGGACTTCATTCAGTACTTTTCTTAGTCTTTGGGGCCTTTGACATTTTTTTTTCTTGCCAAATGTAAGAATAAAAGGATAGTTTTCTAGAACAGAGAACAAAATATCTTTTCCAAAACATTAGATTATTCAGTCTGACTGGGGATCAAAGCAGTTCTTAATGGGGCACTGGATTGATGATAAACCTCCCTAGTGATTTGGGGATTACTGACTTCTTTTTGGCTCCAAAAAATCTAACTGAATCTCTCCTTGAAGTTAACACAAGGTCAAGATAACCCAGCATCATTCTGGAATTGAGTGAATTTACTTCCTCAATCAGCTTTTGCTTGAAAAGCTTTGAATAATTTAATAAGAGCAGATAGCATTATAATTAGCAAATAGATATTTTAGGAATCCTAAAAGATGTGGGGAACATGAAGTTTCTTGGAAGAGGAAATTTAGGAAATTAATGGAACTAAGTGCCTTTACTTGTAAAGAACTATAATACCCTTCAGTGTGAGGAAGATAAGAATCATGCGGGAGAAACACTCTTAAATTTGGAAAATTTTTGTATGATGGCAAAAATTTGGAAAATTTTAGTATGATGGAAAAAGATGAATAAATGAATCTTGACAAAGGAAATGAGAGACAGTGCAATAAAAGAGAATACATTATTTTTCTAGGATTACAGTGCACAAAATACAACAAATATCTGGGAATATCTTCCAGTAAGAGTTCATGGCAAGTATGTATGCAAAGCAATTGCAGTTATAGTGGAAACTCTCATTTACTTGGTACTTGCTATTGACTAGACTCTGGGTGAAGATTTTGCAAGTGATACCTAATTTAATCCTTGAGATAATCCAGTGAGTTAGGTGTTTTTACATCTATATTACAGATAAAGAAAACAGAGGTTTAGAAAAGTTGAATAACATGTCAAGTCTTAGAGCTAATTGGTGTGGGAAGTAGAATTTTTAGCCCATCTCTGTTTGCTCTAAGCCTTTACTCTAACAACTGAATTGCTCTTTCTGTATCCGTTGTTTCCTTTAATTGTCTCTTTAGGAAGTTCAGTCCAAATGCCTGTCAGAAATCTCTGTAAATGATGGAAATTAAACCAATTCTCCTTTTTAATTTGTGTGCGCCTAGTCTAAAGCTACTAATCAAAACACTGTAATCCTGAAATCAGACTGAGATTTAAAAACTTGAATTAGATGAAACTTTCCATTATTATATGGGAAAATACGCATAGCTTACTTACATTTTAAAAAATGTCGTTCATCTAAATTTTAACATTTTCTAGTATGAGCATATTTATATGAGAATACTATTTTTAAAAATGTGCTTTTATATCTAGATTTAGTGTTTGCTAGCATAGACATATTTATATTATATTAGTATTCCACTGGGTTCAAATATTTGCTTTTTGTTTCGGTGAACACCTGTTAGTCACATTAGATTTCTTGTTTTTGACATTCTCTATTTAACAAGTCCATTATTTGACACCCATTCTTTTAAAAGTGACCAGTTCAAGAACTGACTGTGACTTGGGTGTTCTCAACAAATGAGGTTGCTAAATTCCCTGTAACTGGCTCAAAATGAAGCTTATATTTTATTTACAAGGTGGCAGTTGCCACCAGTTGTTTGATAAATGTCAGTCTGATGCGAAAATTGCTGCCAAACTCCAAGGAAAGCACTGCTTTTTATATGTCCTGTGAGGATTCAGCTTGAACTACAAGGCTGCCATTTGGATCTGATGATGAGGTTCATGGTTCACTTTTAAAACTCTGAGAAGGTCCAGACCCACTGCCCGTTCTTTATGAAGTCTTTTACAAGTCTGAAAACGCATTGCTTACTCAAGTACATTGCTAAGTAGACAGTCACACAAATGTATCATAGTGGAGTAAATATTAGAAAAATGGGCAGTGGTTTTCAGGGTTCAGAGCAAAGGATGACTGCCTTCCAGCAGGTATTGGGAAAAGAACACAAAGGAGGTGCTATTTGCTCTGGGTTTGGCAAAACACGTCAGACCAAGGCTGCCGTGCATCAGAAGAATTTGCTATTAAAAATTTTGAATTGATAACTACATGTTAAAAAAAGTTTTCTGGTGGAAATTAACCTTCATTTGTCCTTTACACAGGGAACATTTTCATCTGCTTTTTTCTTCACTTACTCCCATTGAGTGTATGTTGGGCATACCCAGTCCTCTGTCATTAGGTAGATATCCCAAGCCCCTGGGAATCAAATGAGGATGAGAAAGTGTGAACAGTGTGTGCCAGGGTAAACATCTCCTCTTTGCATGTGCTCATTTCAGAAGAAAAAAGGGATATGCTGGAAGATGGGACTGAGAAGTCAGCCTAATTCAAATGAAAAAAGAATTAGATCAATTAGAAACAGTTTAGCTCTCTGCTAGCCAGTTGCTGGCTTCCTTAAACCATTTCTTATCCCAAGCTAGGCCACCTACCTAGATTATAATCAAGTTGTTCAAATTTTACAATTTATCTCCTTAGTCTTATGGGTCGTAACAGGTTTTCAGCGACCATAGCAAAAAAAGTAGAAAGTGGGCACTAGATTACCACATTTGCTTGGCTTCTCAGCAAAGCCGAGAGATAACTATATGCTTCTACCCCACCACCATTGTCTAGGGAGATTTTGTGGGCACACACCATACTTATTTCCTAGGTTAGCAGGGCACACTAAATTCTGGGCTGTGATTTTAAAGGAAGATCACTATTACTGCATTAGCCATGAAGTTCATTTTTTGAGGAATTAAAAGGAGAATTCTATAACTCGGAGAAACATTTGACAGTTATTGGTAGCCTATGTAATAAACTTAAATTTGGCATTTTTAAAGATAGAGGTAGAAACATTTTAATGTTGGGCCAACTTTTCCTAGTGAAACTATACTAAGAAATTTTGGAAGCAATCTAGATTTGCCTCATAATGGTGGTTTGTCACCGTTTTTCTGTTGTGATATATATGGTTACATGTGAAACACTCTCATGGCTAAATGCAGATTTGGAAGTTGAATTGCTGTTTAGATAAAATAGATTTTGAATCATGCAGAAATCATGTGCTCTAGTCTCTACTCTTTTTTCAAAATTCATTTGCCACACACCTTTGTATCTCAAGATCCCAGTTAAGGAGAACTGAATATAGAACAGTAAAGATTTTGTTCTTTACTTCCCATCCCCCTAAGTATTTCTGGTCTAGATTAACACAGGCAAATTTAAAGATCTAGAACAGATGTCTAATGGTGTTAGTGGAGAGGATGGAGTGGGGAGTGAGTCGGAGGACACAATAGTCAGTATGTGTTTTCTACCAGTCATAAATGTTCTTCAGAGACTAAAATGTGAGATGGTAAATATGCTGTGGTATGCCTCTTGTTAGGTGTACCCATGGAGGCATTCTTGCACATACTTACATATGAAGTATAGCAGAATAAGAAAAAAAAAAGATGGAAACTCACTGTTAAATGGGCTATCTTTAAAAAGATCATGGGCTCAGTTAAGAAGGTGATGATGTATTGGCCTAGACCTCTTTTCTGACCATCATTCATACATTTATCTGTGCCCAAAATCTAGGGATCAGCTTGTCACCTCCCCCAACTCCCAACAAAAATCCAATTCATCACCTAGTTCATTTACAAATAGATATTAATTCTATAATATTTCTCTGCCCAGGTCTAGTTATATCATCAGAACCTTAGTTCAAGTTGACATTTTTCCTTGCTTGGACCATTATAATTATTGCCTTGCTATTATCACTAAATACATATTTAGCAGGATGTACAATGGGACTTTTCTAACAGTTTTGGAATTTTTGCCAAAACCCCAGCTGAGAAAAATAGATGAAAAGTGCTACTGAATTTGAATGTACTACCATTTATTTCTGTAATTTGCTAGACAGTCAACTCCATGATAACACCCAGCTTACATAAGAGAATTCTCCAACTCAGTAAGGAAATACAGAAATGAAGACAGTGTTTCCAGGACTCAGATACCACAGCATGAGGATATGTCCTTAGTTTTCGGAGTTCATAAATTCTTAGTTTATTCAATCTGACGGTGATAATACAGATTATTAAACAACATCATGATTGTTTTAGAGCTAATTTTATTTGCTACCTCTTTCCTGAGACTGTTGCCCTTACCTCTGAGGATATCTGCCATTTGGAGTGGAGCTTTTCCTGCTTTTACAGCTTCTGAATTATTGGCTATTTACAGAGATTAACATACCTTTATAGCAGAATTTTGCAGCCTCACTTCACCTTGCAGTTCCCACACCTTCCAAAAATGATGTCAAGAATTCACCTTCTAACCATAGTAGGCATGTGATGTCATGAAAGCAGCCAGTGTGGGAAAAATTCCTCTTGAGATTTCATTTACTCCATCCCTGAGGTATCTTAGGCACTTTGACCATAGGAAATGCTGGCTCGGCTTGTTTCTCAGTAAACTTTAATTTCGCACAATTATCCAACAAGTATACATTTTTAAAAGTCATGTAGAAATACATTTCTTCTGTGTTTATTTGTTCTTGTTGTGGTAACTATTTGTCATCATCAACACATTTTTCTGTCTTCCATCTTCCCAGCATGGTTTCCATAGTGAAACTATATTCTCTGTTCCATAAAATTCACTTAGATAAAAGGGAAAGATGAGATACGCTAAGCACAGGAAGATAGAAATTTTATGTTGATTCTTCCAGATTGCATGTTCTTTTTGATTTTCTCTACTAAGCCGAATGGCATTAGGTATCTGAATTTTTCAAAAAGGCAGGTATCAGAGATATCTGCAGATATGGGAAGCTGTGAAATGACTGTACATTTAATTTTTTCCAACAGTAAGTGGTTCATAAATTATAATAAAATATATCATGGAATGTATTTTCCTGGAACATGTCAGGCTTATGAAAGTTGGTCAGATGAATTGGACCATGTAGAGTGCATTGCAAGAGACAATGGAGAGTAAATTACAAGTGTCATTGTGTTTACATAAAAGCTTTGTTGCAAACACACAAAAATTAAAACTCTGAAATAATTATTTCTGTTTTTCATAAAATTCATCATATGATGGCTTTAAGTCTCAGAAAAGGGCAGGAAGGTAAATAAGAGAAGGTACTGGTAAATTTCACAGCAACAAGTGTTGCCTGAATAACATGCATCAAATCACAGATTACTTAATTTAAAGTAAATCAGAAATAAGTCAATATTTAAATGTAGCATATTTATAATTTCAACAAATGACTTATTTTGAGGTCTCTCATTACTTAAAAGTGCCAGTTGAAATCAGAATGTTGGCTTTTTAGGACAAAGAAAATCATTCTATCAGTTAGGTTTTGTTGTTATTAAAGAAAGAACTACTCTTGACTCTTGAACAATGTGGGGATTAGGAGCATGACATCCCATGCAGTCAAAATTCTGTGAATAACATTTGACTCCCCTAAAACTTAGCTACCAATAACCTACTATTAACTAGAAGGCTTACTGATAACATAAACAGCCAATACGTATTTTGTATGTCTTATGTATTATATATTGTATTGTTACAATAAGTTGAACTAGAGAAAAGAAAATGTTATCAAGTAAATCATAAGGAAGAGAAAATACATTTATAGTACTGTACTGTATTTATCAAAAATATTTCCGGGGCGCCTGGGTGGCTCAGTCGGTTAAGCGTTCGACTTCAGCTCAGGTCATGATCTCATGGTCCGTGAGTTTGAGCCCCGCGTCAGGCTCTGGGCTGATGGCTCAGAGCCTGGAGCCTGCTTCCGATTCTGTGTCTCCCTCTCTCTCTGCCCCTCCCCCGTTCATGCTCTGTCTCTCTCTGTCTCAAAAATAAATAAACGTTAAAAAAAAAATATTTCCCTGTAGGGGTGCTTGGGTGGCTCAGTTGACTGAGCATCCAACTTTAGCTCAGGTCATGATCTCATGGTTTGCGGGTTTGAGTCCCACATTGGACTCTCTGCTGTTAGCACGGAGCCTGCTTTGGATCCTCTGTTTCCCTCTCTCTGCCCCTGCCCTGCTTTTGCTCTCAATCTCTCAAAAATAAATATAACATTAGAAAAAAAAACAAAACTTAAAAAAATTTGCCTATAGGTAGACCCATTCAGTTCAAATCTATATTGCTCAAAGGTCAACTCTATATAGATGATTTCTACTAATATGTTAAAGCAGCCTTTATTTTTTTTTGTTTTTCATAAATCCAAAGAGATTATACTTCAAATACAATCTCTATAAACTATGTAGCTCATGCCAGATGCACAGTTAGCTATTAACTAGAGGAGATTTCAGCATAATCAATCACATCAATAATTCACATCTAGAAGGGAAAGTAAAAATCCTTTTTATCAATAATCAAAGAAATTTAGGGTGGGGCAATAGGATTTTAACCTGAATTATCTGGATAATTGGGCAATGTAAAGTGTATTTGTAGGATTTTAGTGAAAATGGCAAGATTGAAGACTTTTGAAAATTGTCTCCTTCATAAAAGCAATGAGAAAACTGGCAAAAATGATCAGAAACAAATTTTCAGAACTCTGGAAATTAATAAAATGCTGGTAACAATCTTGAATCCATTTACCTGAGAAAAGTGCTGAATCTCAGTAAGACTTTTACGGAAACAGGCTGGAACATTGGCAGAAAAACCAAGCAGCACTTGGAGATCTTGGTGGATCGGAGATTTATTTAACACCGGTGGGCTCAGAGGAGACCATTTCTCCAAAGATCTGAGCTCCGAATGAAGGGGGAAAGGGTAATTTATAGTTGTCATTTTCCATATCTGTGGTGGGTTTTCTCGCACCCAGCAAACAGGGCAAGAAGAACCTGGAAGAGGGGTCTCTAAGCTAGAGACCAGAGCTTGTTTTAGTCCCATCAGCCATCTTATGGTGTAAAACTTTATTCATTTTCCCAACAAAGAGAGCTTTGTGATGTTTAATAATTAAAAAAAAGTTTTTAATTTATTTTTGAGAGAGAAGGGGGGACAGAGAGAGGGGGGGGGAGAATCCCAAGGAAGCTCTGCACTGTCAGTACAGACCAGATGTAGGGCTTGAACTCATGAACCATGAGATCACGACCTGAGCCAAAACCAAGAGTCGAACACTTAACCCACTGAGCCACCCAGGCACCCCAGTGACATTTAAATTTATCTTATTGCCCCATCCTCTGGTCTCCAGCTCTGTGCTAGACTTGAAAACCAATTTCCGTCACAGTGAAACCCAACAGCCTGGAAGCAACTAGAAGGAATAGAAGGGGGTTGAACCTCCTTTGAAGACTTGTTTCCAGAGCACTGTCACTATTTGTCCTGTTTGGTAGTCCACTGGAAGATCCCAGTTGCAAGACTTTGTTTATTTGAACTCAGTCTGAGATCACCAGTGCAGAAAACCTCTTCTCTGAGGAGGTTTGTCAAAAACCATTACAGAAATTGCTCACCTTCACAGCTGCCTCAAGCAGTGGATAACTATTGTGAAGACTAACCATAAAACAAGAAGGAAAACTGGGGTAATAAGATTTCCACAGGGGCTTTGAAAGTGCTGATATATTCCTGGGAGTCTGTAAGGCCATGAAGTTGCATAGGGATATGAACTTGCTCAGAAAAGACCCAAGAAGGCCATAACTTTTCATCTCTGGTTGTTTTTTTGAGGCTCTGTTGAAGCAGAAAATGAAATCTAAGGCAGAGACATCAACTGTTTGGTTAAAAGTTGGAAAGCATTCCTGGAGTTTCGTGAGGACTGGAGCCACAAAGAAAGGGTCATCCAGAGGGAGCTTTAGCCTCCCACTAGCCAAACCTAATAATGTTGGTAAAGGAATCCAGGATTAGTCCAAATCTAAGACAAAAGAACCCAGGGAGATAGGTTTAGGTCTTCCCGCTGGACATTTTTCAGTTAAGAGGAAATGGTGGGAAAGCTTCTTTTGGAAGACTGTTGGAGCCACAGGGAAAATAATCAAAACCCACAAATGAAACGATCAATGGTTGTCAGAGACTGGAGAGGGGGGAAGGGATTGCCTAAAATGGATACAAGGAACTTTTTGGGATAAGGAAAATATTTCAACCCTTGATTGTGGTGTTTGTTAAATAATTGTATATTTGACACAACTCATTCAATTGTACATTTAAAATGAGTGAATTTTATTATATGTAAATATATCTTAATAATATAGACTTAAAAAACGAATACTTCCTAAATAGTAAAACAAAGATAAACACCCCAACTAAAAAAGAGCAAAGAAAATAAAAAGGCAATTTAAGGAAGAGGGAACTTTTATGTCCTTCCCTCACCCACCGAAAATAAGAAGATGCTCACACTTTAGAATAATTAGTAAAATAAAACTTTATACAACAATGAGATAACATTTCACATTCTATTGACAAATTTTTAAATGTACATACATTGTGTGAAATGTTGGGAAATTAAGACCTCAGAGTATGAATGTAATTTGGAAAAACCACTTAGAAAACAATGTAAGAAGATCTTGAAAATTATGCATATATTACATATGATCCAACAATTCCATTGCTAGCCATTTACTATGACAAATTCTGTGTCTATATAGTAGGAAGCATGAATAAGGAGCTTATACCACCCTTAAAGTTTTTGTTCCTGCACTTTCCTGAATTTGCAAAAGGCCTTGGATATCCAAAAAAAAAAAAATGGATATTATTAAAGATAACTAGAAATTAAATGCAATGGTAAAAAACAGTGCTAAGTGAAAAAAAATCAACTTATCAAAATGTATATTTAGTATTGAACTATTAATGTAGATTTAAAAAACATCTTCAGGGCACCTGGGTGGCTCAGTTGGTTAAGTGTCTGACTTAAGCTCTGGTCATGATCTCATGGTTCGTGAGTTTGAGCCCCAAGTCGGGCTGTGTGCAGAGAGCTCACAGCCTGGACCCTGCTTCAGCTTCTATGTCTCCCTCTCCCTCTCTCTCACTCACACTCTGTGTGTGTGTGTGTCTCTCTCTCTCAAAAATAAATAAAACATTAAAAAAGAAAATCTAGACACTGCTACTCAAAGTGTGAGGATCAGTGTAGATTTGTAAACTGTTTATTATGGTCTATTATGAGAAAGTGGCAATGTGTTTAGAAACTTTATAGAAATTGAGTAGTGCCACAATATCTAAGTATGGAATCAGTGGATTTGTTTCAATAAACAATGAAATATAGACTAGTATAGGTGTGACTGAATTCACTAGTGAGTTGAATGTAGTTGTATGTATCAGACAAATAAAATACATGATACGTGGTCTGCAACAGATTGTGGAAAACAAAATTAAAAACAAAAACATCTGGCCCTTCACTACAGATAGACCAAGAAACATGGCTTCAGACAATATTTCATATAATTAAAACTTACAAAAATGTATGAACATTAATTAATTGGAAAAATACAAACTAAGTTCATGGCAGCAATTGTGGGTGTGTATACAATGGGTAAAAGAATGGGATTAGGGATTGGTAATGAATGAGGTTTTATGTTTATCTAGCATGCTTTAATCTATTTATTGAAAGAAAATAAGGCAAGTGTGACAAGCAGTTATGAATTCTGGGTGTAGGCGATATGGGTTTTTATGTTATTTATACTTTTATGCATTTTTCTTAAAATAAAACCTAATAAAAAAAAGAAAGGAATTCTTCCAAATTAGAACAGGAAGTCAGTTGGCTCCAAGAAGAATGTCTTCAACAAGAGGAATGGAATGGATCCTAGCAACAGAAAAATCAACTGAAAAGCTGGAAGGCATTAATGACATGGTGAAATAGCATCTGCTTCTTATCTCATAAGGGGGAGAAATAGCCAGTTAGTTTCATGAGGTGGGAGGTGATGCTCCAGGAAAATACATGGTTCAGAATTAAATAAAATGGTGATACGATTTTAAAAATCTAGTGCAATGTAAGGAAAGAGTGCTGGTTTTACCAGTAAGTTAGGAACATTTATACATGGGACAAAGATTGTGATGTTTTGCACAATGACAAGGAAAAGTTGTCCCAGGATATCTCTGGGTTCTGTAGTTAATATTTACATAGTCATGACAATGGAAATACCACTTATTGGTTTTTAATGTTTAGAGTCACCTATAAAACAAATACAGAAGATTTAAATATGGTGACAAAATAGAATGTGAATATTATTAACCTCGGCGATATAAAAGTAGAGATATAGCTTGTCCTTTGTATAATTTAGTGTTACAAATGGATAATCTGATAATTCTGTGAAAGATTTGGAGAATTAAATTAGATGTCATTTGAATATCTGTAAAAGTTGTGGTCCTACCAAATAGAAATACTTTGAAAATAATTCAGTATAAAGTAGACCAAAAGTAGATTAGTTAAATCCATTGAGTGATAAAGCAACCTGACAGGAGGGTTAAAGATTAAAATAAGGTCTGTATTAAGTTACAAATTGAATCCATAGTAAATGGGCTCTAAGGCCATCCCAACTGGAGGCCATGGACTGAGAATTCTCATTGACATAAGGACTATATGGTTAGGCTTGATTGCTCATTATCATGAGAAAAATCAACCTGTGTGTCTGAGTTCTGTATCTAATGTCCTGTTAAAAATCTCTTTTTAATGACCAGCTTGTAGCCAGCTAAGACCATTTTTCTACATTTATGCAGGAAGACAAAGAAAGCCAAATTGCTTAAGATCTTTTTTTTTTTTTTTTTAAACGGCTAGCAAATTTAACTCTGGAAAGATTTAACATTGAGGATGGGGATAATAAAATAAATCAAACCGTTTTATTATTTTTGTGCAAATTTGAAAATACTCTATTGATTAGTTATATCAGTTTCTATTTATGTTCTAAGAGAATTAAGAATTTGGGAAAGTGTTTGATACCTCCTCACTGATAGTCCTTAAAAAATAAAATTGGATATTTTACATTGATTTAAAATTGTTTTGGGAGAATTTAGTTAACTGAATGACAACAACGTTCTTTAAAAATTGTTAAAATTGCTAGCTTTTTTTATTTTTAATTTTATTTTTGAGAGAGAGAGAGGGAGAGAGAAAGAGAAGGTGAGTGTAGGGGAGGGGCAGAGGGAGAGGGAAAGAGAGAATCTGAAGTAGGCTTCACACCTACTAGCACAGAGACCCAGGCAGGGCTTGATCTCAGGACCACAAGTTCATGACCTGAGTAGAAATCAAGAGTTGGATGCTTAACTGACTGATCCACCTAGGTGCCCTAAAATTGCTAGGTTTATACATGTAATAATGTAATTTTCATATTGGGTTAAAAAAATCCGTTAAGATCATGGAGTCTTAATTTTTATTTTTTTATAAATCAAGTATCATTTATTTTAAAAGTGTAGTAGTCTTGTACAATAGCAATCATCAGGTATATAAAACAATGCCTTTTACCAAAGCTGATGTTGGATGAGAGGTAGAAAGAAAAGTAGGAGATGTGAAAAGAAAGAAGCATTAATTGTGCATTTACTGTCATATAATGTATTGAAGCATTAAAAATATTGCATAAAATGTTTGGGGGCAAATACCTTTTTGGGTTTTGGAATGATGGGGGTTCAGAGCTGATGGCCAAGAAAGAATTCTTGAGATGTCTTTGGTGTGAAAAAGGTGATTTTATTCAAGCCTGGGGACAGTACCTGTGGATAGGAAGAGCTGCACTGGGGTTGTGAGGAGTGACTGGTTATATACTATGGAATTGGGTGGGGGTAAAGTCAAGAGGAAGGTTCCAAAGGGATTTTCATACGCTAAAGAAGATTCACTGGCTGCTAGAAGCCTAGCTATTGTCAAGCTAAGGGTTTTTTTTTTTTTTTTCCTCTAGTAAGCATTAACATTAGGACAATAGGGGGTTCCTAGAGAAATGTTCAACTCTATACTTGCCTCATGTATTTGTCAATGGGCTACAGGTTATAAGGAAATTTAACTTTACCTGCCATTTCCTTCTTGCCTTTGTTCCCCGTATCACCATGGAGGGGAGGGTAATGTTGGCACTGGAGGAAACTGAGTTTATAGGTTTCTGGAGATTAGGCTATTGATTAGATTGCCCTTTTCTTATAATTTACTAAGATATTTGTAACCTGATGGAGACTCCTGTCCTGCATGACTGTTATCTCTATCAGTGAACCATTTATGTTTCCCTTTCCTTTGTTCTTGGGCAGCCAGGAGTGCCTGAGGAATATCATACATATCCCATCTTGAGTGGGGGGGTGGGTATCTGAGGTATGTCAGCTTGCCTTATGCTCCTTTATCAAATACTACATAAAGTTAAGAGAATTAGAAATAAATGTTTAAGTATGTTATATAAGGCAAAAAGACACAAATATTTCTGATTCTGGTAATGGCAGACTAGGTAATTTTGAACAATCTTCCCACTGAAGATAATGGGAAAATCTGGCCAAAACACACTTATAGGTCTATTGGAAGTAACTGAAATGCTAGCAAGATAGGAGAATTACCAGTCCAGTATTTGGGAGAGTTTAGAGGCCATGCATGTGGGGATATTTTTCTCCTAGGGATGGTTGCTGATTTTGTGGTGGGCAAACATGAAACTCTGCAGCACTTTTGACATTGAGGTTAATAAGAGACACTTGGGGTTTCGGTTTGCCAAGGGGGAGTGCACCCTAATGGGTTTACTTACACTGGGGTTGAGATCCCAAATATTGTTGCATCAAAGGAGTGAAGAGAACCAAGAGAGTCTTGCAAAGACAGATAAATAGACCACTGGAATACAATAGAGAGCTCAGAGGCAGACCAGTGTGCAAAAGGACACTTGATTTATGGCAACAGCAGAAGGGATATCAAGTGTTACTTGGGAAAATTGGTTATTTATGTGGAAAAAAGCCCAGATCGATCTGATCCTTACCTCACACCAAAAATAAATTTTAGATGGATTTTAAATCTAAAGTTTATTTATTTATTTTGAGAGAGAGACAGAGAGAGTTAGGTAGGGGCAGAGAGAGGAGAGAGAGAGACTCCCAAGCAGGTTTCACACTGTCAACTCAGAGCCCAGTGCGGGGCTTAAACATACGAACCATGAGATCATGACCTGAGCCCAAATCAAGAGTTCAACGCTAAACCGACTGAGCCACCCAGGTGCCCTGGATTTTAAATCTAAACATGAAAGGTACACCAATAAAATTCTAGAATATAGTATGAGACATTATTTTCATGAACTTGCAGTAGAAAAATAAGTAAAATATAAAGTACTATCCTTTGTGGACAAGATTGATGTATTTGTCCACATTAAAAACCAGAACTTCAATCAAGTAAAATAAGTGAAAAAACAATAAGTGAAAAAATCAAATACAGAATTGGAGATGATATTTGTAACACATATAACAGACAAAGCATCATATCCCATATATATATATGTGTGTATGTGTGTGTGTGTGTGTGTGTGTGTGTGTCTGCGTGTATACATACACGCAGACACACACACACATTTTTTTGTGTGTTTGGGTTACTCTGAAGTGGATCCCAAGAAAAGGAGTTAAGCATAGTTTATTTGTGTTCTAAGAAGCACTTGTAAGGGTCTGAGGACATCAGGGAAGGGAAGAAAGGCAATTCAGGGCACACTGATATGCAGATTACTGTAGTTTTGCTCCATTATCATCCCCATACTTCCATTTGAGTCCTTAGAGTTTACAAAGTAAGAAGACTGAGCATGGTTACAGAGTCAGCAACTCCTATATTTTAGAATTCTGCCAGTCCATCCACATATAAAGCGATCACAAATAAAATATATGAGATAAAGATCAGGAAGGAAGAAAAAAGAGGAAAACAAATATTTTAGTTTTGAAAATCAATAGTAGTGGGTGAAATACCTTACAATTACTAAGAATAACTACTCTTGGGCATTGAACAATTTTAATGTCTGTCTCCAGATTTGGTGAAAAAATTTCTCCTAGATAATAGCATTATCATGAAATATTTTGCTGTGAATGTTACAGCACATTATAACATTGAATAGATGTACACGCAAATCCAAGAGCTTCAGTTGGGAATGTTTACTGCCACCTCAGATTCATATTTTCTGCCACCTCAGAAGTTCTTAACAAGGGTTTTCATTATAAGCAGTCAAATGTCATGAAAATAATAGGTATTAAATATTAGGTAGTTAAAATACGGTGCGTTGGAGAGTCATAAACCAGCAGATAGGAACAAACAGAGTAGACGTAAATAGGGAGATTTTCTTTCTAATGCACTATTACAAACATGCAGTCAAATCGCATGGGAGGCTACTGAGTGTATTCATTTCTCTGTAGCAATGACAGTCTTCCATCCTTGTGGCACAGGGGACACAGGGCTGATGCAGAGAATGGTGATGTGGATGTCTCTTGCTCTGCCCTGTGACTCAAGCCCAGAGTCTCCTGTAAATTTAGCTAACAACTTAACTTCCATTAACATTTGCAAAAGGGATTGTCTCCTGAATTATGCAGTGATTGCCAACCTGTTGAAAGAACTTTGTAAAAGAAATTCTTAGGAAAGTATCATTTTGATCTGCCATTGTTGAAATACCCTAAGGAACTAAATGCTCTGCAAACATCAATGCTATAAAAAAGTGTTGTGAATGACTTTTAAGTGAGTCATATGTGTGTATCATTAGTCAATTAGCAGAAACTACTTCTTGTGTGCCTGGGCACAGTGAATTTTAGTTAAAGGACAATGAGTCTACTGCAAAGATTAGCTGTTCCAAAATAAATTTCCCAAGGGGCCTGTGAGCCCCAGCTGGAGCAGCATGACAGTCTCACTTTATTGTGAAATAATACCCTATTAATTAAGAACTGAAGCAGAAATCAGTGTACCATCATCCAACCATCTCCAAACTAAACATGTTGAATAAATCAGTAGCCTGGCTTGTCCAAAATGCAATACTTGTTTTTAAAATATTTTACTTTAAAAAAGTTGTCAGGAAGTCAAGGCACGATTTATGAGCAAATGCAGTGGGACAAACGTCAGAAGGTCTGATTCTCAGAGTTAAGTCTGGCCACAAGCTGACAGCGTGGCTGGCAAGTTTATCCCTGATAAGCTTTAGCTTCCTGCGGTTTGGTTGTACCATATAATTTTTCCCTAATACTGTTTTTTTCAACTGCGAATTGTAGCAAAACATGATCAACTTTATTATGCAGACAGGCATCCCTCTACATGTTTAAAGAATTTAAGTATGTTAAATAGAAGACCTCTTTAGAAAGGAGATATTCAAGAATGAATAAAACCTCAGGGTGCCTGGGTGGCTCAGTGGGTTACATGTCCAGGTAAGCGGGCTCACGTCATGATCTCATACTCTGTGGGATCAGCCCCGCATCAGAGTGGAACCTGCTTGGAATTCTCTCTCTCTCTGCCCCTGCCCCTCTCTTTCTCTCAAAAATAAATAAATAAGCTTAAAAAAAAAGAATGAGTGAAATCTTCTAATTTTGACTTTGTAACTTTCCAGGAGCAATGGTTAAAATGATTCTAGTTCATTCCAAGATATCTGACGGTGCCTTAAAAGTGACTGTTCTATTTTCCCAGTAACATTTATCACATAACAGTATGTTAAAGTTACAAACACTGATGTACACAAATAGCTAATTTCTAAAAAAATACGTAAAGTACTGTAGCAAAACAGAAGGCTCCAATACCAACTTTTAACCTGGGAGTTGGCAGAAAAAGGTGGTGGTATCATGATGGTTAATATTGAATTATTGCACCATATAATTTTTAAGAACCCACCCAACTCTCAAATTCTATTAAAGTGCATGACACGAAGTTGCAATATTTGACTGATCTTGCCTTCATAAATGGCTATATGATGTGGTTTGCCTACATTGTTTCAATCTTGAGAGGATTTATGAATGCCTGTAAAAATGTTTAGTGAAATTTTTTGACATGGAAGGTTGAATATCCTAATTTATGATTATAAGTAACTTCAAAATATCTGACTGAGGCTTTGGTATATTTGCTCCATAAGGTTATTTTTAAGGGGAAGAAAAGCAATCAACTAAACATATTATTTAGTTGCTTTCATTATGCTATTGGATCAAAAGCCATTCTGTACTCATAGACTATGCAGTACAAAATATCTGATCCATATTAGGTACTAAAAATAAATGTAGGCTAAGGCTCATATTAAACAGATTATTTATCCATTTATTACATTGTGTCAGAAGTTTTGTGTCTTATTGTTATGCTTAAAAATTCAAAGAAATATTTTTAAGTGCATGTATTATTTTTTTCTGACTGGACTAAATATCAGTATGTATAAATGGAATTCTTTTTACCAATTTGTTGCAAGTGGCTATCCTCAGGGATGCCTCAGGAGCAGCAGTGATTTGAATGGAATCCATATTTCCTATCCATTTACAATCATCCTACTTCAGATTAAATATTAAGCTACTTCCTGTACACTTGTTTTTAAAATGTATATTTTTGAGGGCTGAGAAAAGGTAATCCATTTAGTTCCTAAATCTTTGGTTTGGTTTAGTTGTGGAAAATGGGATCTAGAGGAAATTACTGTGAACCAGCCTTCACCCTGAGAATCAAAAATCATTTATCCCCATGCTGCTTGAACAACAAGGACTAAAACTAACCCCGCCCTCCGCCACCAAAATAAAAACCCTTAGTCTCTACATTACTATTCTTTGAATCCCTTGTGTTAAAAATCCTCATCTGGTTGTCTCCATCAGTCCAGAAAAGTTGTCCAATTCTTACCCAATCCTGATTAAGTTCTCTTCACCACTTCTCCACCAAAAGGCCCACCTTACACAAAATTTCCAGTTCTTAATAAATTTCAATCTTGTCTTATCCCCAAGACACCACCCAAACTCTGGAGACTCCATTATGGCAATAAGCCACAAACTCAACTTTGTCTTATCAATAGGGTATATTGGTGGTCTTTGGAGAGACGACATTCAACAGCCAACTTCCCATATTTTCCAGCACCATGAGAATTAAGCACTGAACTTTCTTGACCTTAATTTGAAATGCCATGAAAATCAATCAGAAGTTGAAATCATTTATATTTATTTTGTAGGATAATTAAGAAAAATTAAGGTGATTTAGGGAGACTTTATATTCATTTATTCAACCAACAGGGAGTATTTGATTTGAGGCAAACACTTTTCCTGATTTGGGGCATTTAGTGGTGAATGAAGAGGTATTGTAGAAGTATTCTTGCACAGAGAAACTGGACACCAAGGCTTTTCTGTCCAGGAAGCAACTTTGTCATGCCAGCATGGGCTCAGTGGGTTTGTACCTGAAAAACTGAGCCCTGAGCACACTGAGGTGTAGCCTTTTGTATAAATTTTGCTCCTTTGTCTCCCATATATGGTAACATACAGTCTGAATGGGCGGTCTGTGTTACAGAGTCATGAGGAATCTTGCACATGCACACAAAGCCAGGTTGCTTTCCTTTGACTTGAGGCTTTCACAACGTTCCTTAGGAAGAAGCTCTACCACAGTATGTTTCTAGTCCTCATGGTGCTTACATGCTAGGGGATGGAGTTAGATGATTTATCATGTGAACATCTGAATAAGCAAGACCACTACAGTCTTTATAAGTATAGGACAGAAATGAAAAGTGAGGACCTAGCAAAGTCCATTTAAGATCAGACAGATAAGGCAAAAGAGGTTTCATTAAAGAGCAGACATTAAAGGTGGGTCCTGACAGAGTGTGATCAGTCAACCATTGAGTGGCTGAAGGCCATCCTTTCAAGTAGAGAGAACTATGGGAAGGAGAGAGCTTGGATCATTCAAGGAATAAAAGAATTCAGCACAGCTGGAGTGCTAAGAGTAAGGAATAGAGAGAAATGTGCATTGGCATATGTTTTCGAGGCAAGACTGGTAGAGCTAGGTGAGAATTACCCCCGATGGGAGCTGCCTATCACCAAGTAGAAGTATGGAGGGAATGGACAGTCATTAGTACATGAATCCAGTACTTTGCCACCAGATTCTCTTTCCACTCATCTCTTCCTGACTTACCCTTACTTTCTCCATGTTTGGTTGCAATATTTTCTTCCTCGGGCCAAGTAGAAATAAATAATTTTATTTTTTCTCTATTGACCTCCTCTGAGAAAAAGCTTAGCTTATAAAACTGGAGATGTAAGTACCATTTAAAAACAAGCCTGTTTTCCTTAGATACTGCTGCAAAAATTCTTCTCTACCTATACTAGCAAAAAATCCAGGCTATCATAGCCAAGAAGGCACTTGGGTAACTTTATCTAAAGCTCATTCCTTTATGTTTACCCAGTACAACTCTTCGTTGCACTAAGGGCCTGGCTCCTTTGACTTCATACTAGTAAACATTCAGATCATACAACTAGAATTCTCCAGTTCCATCCTTACCAAGCCATCTTCAGAGTATTATTTGGTCTTTCATTTAGAATAGCTTCTGGAAAAAGAATGTTTTGGCTAGAGGATTATAATGCCTTGTCCTCTGGGTTGTTTTGTACATACAGAGATATACTGGCTTTCTGAATTTAGTGATCTGTCTTGGGCTGGTTAATGAGAGTCTATCCTTGAGAGATAGACCTGTTTCCTATGTAGATATAAAACATTGCTGACTCTAGGAGGCTAACAGCAAAAATGACAATGTCCCAACAGTAATGAGGATATTTAGAAAACAACCAAACAACATCACCATTTACAATGCATGAATTTTCCTATTTAGTATTCTGTTAAGTTGCAAGGAGGATATATATGTGTACATATACATATACAAAGTTGACCTTCTTCACAGAATCTGTATTTGGAAATGTACCTATTCACTAAAATTTATTTGTAACCCCAAATCAAATTTGTGGCACTTTTGCAACCTTTCACCGAAGGGTGCAAAGTGGCAACAAATTTGAATTGCTTAATGCACACATTGCCATTTGAAGTTGAACAAGACAATGCTCCACTTTCTTGTTTCAGCTTATACTATAAACAACTCCCACGATCCATTTAGTGTTCATGGTTTTGTGGTTGAATGCTTTTTGTTGGTGGTTGTGTTGTTTAAATTGCCCCCAAATGAAGTGCTAAAGTGCTGCTTAGTGTCCCAGAACATAGGAAGGGTGTGATGTGTCTTAGAAAATATGTGTGTTGGATAGGCTTCATACAGGCATGAATTATAATGCTGTTGGTCATGAGCTCAGTATTAATGAGTCAACAGTACACGTTTAAACAGAAACATACAAAAAATAAGGTTATATGTTGATTGGCTGATAAAAATGTGATCAGAGGCTTGTTGGAACCTAACTTTGTATTTTCCTTAGGAGCAGTGGTTCAGTATTTTCTAACTCAGTGTTTGCAGCCACTTTATCATACAGTAAAACCTTGGTTTGTGAGCATAATTCATTCTGGAATCATGTTTATATATCAAACTTGTTTATCAAAGCAAATTTCTCCATAAGAAATAATGGAAACTCAGATGATTTGTTCTCCAACCTAAAAATATTCATAAACATAATTATAGTACTGTAATATAATACAAAATAATAAAATACAAAATGCAAAGAAAGGTAAACAAATTAATGTGCGCTTACCTTTGGAAAGCTTCGTGGCTGGTGTGAGGGTGATGAGAGAGGAGGGTTATTGTGTAGGATGACTTTCACTATCACTAATGGAATCACTGCTGTCTATTGAGTCAATGGAATCTTTTTCTTTTTGGGCAACTTTAACAAGGAACCTATCCAATGACACTTGCTTTTGCCTCCTTATGAGGATTTCGTGGAAATGTGACATTGCTTGTGGTTACACAGATTCATCACTCACACTGCTACAGCCTTGTTTGGGTGGAGCTTTTCTACAAAATATTGCACTGTTTCCCACATTTTACACATCTCCCTAATCTCATTTGAAGTGAGGGATCTTCTGCCTTTTCCTCCTCCTCCTCTGCAGATGAGATCTCCTCCATAGCCTCTTGCTGTTGCTCACAACGCAGGTCCATCAGTTCATTGGTGGTCAGCTCCTGGCCATGTTCTTCTAACCAGCTCTTGAATGTTGTCCTCATTCACCTCCTATCCCATGGTCTTCCTCAAGGACACAATTTCATTAACAACTGGCAGCTCCTGTTCATGACCAAGCCCCTCTATGTCATGTCCAAGAACACTATCAGGCCACAATTTTCTCCAAGCAGATGAGAGTTCTCTTGGTGACCCCATCCCAGGTTTTAGCAATGATCTTGAGGCAGCTCATGATGTGGAAATGATTTTTCCAAAACTCTCAGAGGGTGAGGTTTGTTCTTTTGGTCACCTCAAAGCATCACTGAAATAATGCTTTAGTGTAAAGCTTTTTAAAGTTCAAAATGACCTATTGATCCATGGGCTGGAGAATTGGAGTGGTGCTGGGAGGAAGGAACTTGACCTTAATGAACTCTAATTCCTCCAGCAAGTTGATCTCAAAGCCTGGAGGATGAGCATTATAACCAGCAAGGCTTTGGGGGGCAAATTTTTTTCTAAAAGGTATTTTTTCACTGCAGGACTGAAGACTTCGTTGATCCACTCGATGAACAAGATATGAGTGACCCAAGCCTTACTGTTGGACCTCAACATAACCTTTAACTGACTCTTCTGCATCTTACATTTCTTGAAGGCTCATGGATTCTTGGAATGACACACACACATGAACAGGGGCTTGACTTTGGAATCCCTACTTGCATTAGCACAAAACAAGAGGGTGAGGTGATCTTCTTCTTACTGTAATGTAGGTTCTCTTTGGTATCTTCTTCCAAAAGAAAGCTCCATCTTGGCACAGTTAAAAATTTCCTCTGGCAAGTAACACTCAGAAACCATGAGCTTCTGGAACTCAGTAGAAAAATGCTTCAGGTGCCTTAGCATCTGAAGTTGCATCCTCTCTGTGCCTCACAACACTATGGATGCCACTTCTCTTAAAGTTATCAAACCATCTCCTGCTTGCCTTGAAGACTTTGTTTTCTGTTGATGTAGCTGTCAGTTTACTATGAGGTCAGTGTACAAGGCCTTTGCCTTCTCACACATAAAGTTCTCAGTCACAGTATCACCTGCTAGTTGCTTCTCGTTTTTCCAAACCAGAAGCAACTTTTCTACATCATTCAGAACACATGGCCATTGCTTTGATATCCTTTGACTCCTTTTGCTACATCTAGCCCCCTTCTTTCTTCTTTCTTCTTTCTTCTTTGATATTTTGCAAACGATTGATGTAGAGTTTTTATGAAATCTTGCAGTTTTGGCCACTCGCATAATTTTGTTCATACTTCTTGATGATTTCCTTCTTAACTTCCACCGTAATCATCTTGTTCTTCTTACTGCCTTTCTTTTCAACCTTTTCCTGCATGGGGGACATTGTATATGCTTGCAGGGATGTCAACTACAATACAGTATTAATAAACTCTTGTTGTATACTGTATTTACGGTAACTGGCAATAAGGCAGCAAAGAGTCTGTGTCTCCAGTCAGCCTGACCTAGAATGAAGCAAAGCATTCCTAAGCTTATTCTTGTATGGAAAAGCAACGGACTGTCCATAGGTGCTTTGAAGTGACAAAAAATACACTGATGCCAGGTGTGGGCACCTTCCAGCGTTCTAAAAAATCACTGATTTGTGCCAAACACCGAAGCCTGAGACTGAGCATCCGAGCATGGGAGATGATCACCCACATCCCACAGAGAGAGGGAGAGAGAGAGAGAGGGAGAGAGAGAGGAGAAGAACCATTGACTCAGTTGTGATCATGTGATATTCACCATCATGTACTACTCATATTGCAAGACATTACTCATTTATCAAGTTAAAATTTATTAGAAATGTTTGCTTGTCTTGTGGAGTACTCACTGAACAAGTTACTGATAATCTAAGGTTTTACTGAAGTTACTATGAAAAATGAGAATCAATTATAGATATATATGAATATAACAACATAGATTATATCCAGAGATATATAGTAATTGTGTAAGTGGAAAAGGGGGCATTGATAGACTATCAGGAGTGAGATGCTCCCCATTAATGGAAGCTAAGCACCTATTTCCACAAAATCAAAAGGCACTGAGAGACATAAGCACTGGAATAGACCTAGCAGCAGTCTTAGCCAGGACCCCATTTTCTTGTTCCTGTATTATTTCTATTTTTTAGGTACTTACATCGATTGGCGTTCTGCTTCTTTCTCTCATCCATTTCTCTCCACACCTAATCTCCTAACCAAATGTGTCTCATGGCACGCTGCTGCCTCATATGCCATAGGTTTTTTTTGGCTTTTGTGTTTGGATCATTTGATTCCCTTTACTTGAAATGCTTTGCTCCCTTAACATGCACAAACCTGAACTATTTTTCCTGAAGCCTTCTCTAATTCCTGCTTCCCCACATCCAGACAGCTATAATCCCTTACTTCTTTAAATACTTACTGCAATCTGTTCTCTTGCAGCACTAACATATCATACATTTGATTTTGATGATTTCAGTACATATCTCACTCATTTTGTGTTTCCTGCTTTGCCTAACATAATATTCTGAACATGTTTAATATGTATTTATATGTTAAAAGTATTTAGTCCGGTGGTTCTCAGTAATTTTAGGTCACAAGCCCTCTGTAACTTTGGCTCAGGTCATGATCTCATGATTCATGGGTTCGAGCCCCTCAGGCTTTGTGCTAATGGCTCAGAGCCTGGATCCTGCTTCTGATTCTGTATCTCCCTCTCTCTGCCCCTTCCCTGCTCCTACTCTCTCTCTCTCTTTCAAAAATAAATAAACATTAAAAAAAAAACAACACAACTTAAAAGTTCTACAACATTCCTAGGTGTTTGCCGCTCTCTTCCCCCTAACTACCACCTCCTCAAATCCATGAACTATTAGTTCAAAATGTCTGATTTGTTCCAATTTCCTCAGAATTACAATGAAAATTTGAAATTCCTAGAAGTCAAGAAACTTGCTCCAGCCTAGTGGAAAAGCTAGGACTGGAGCTAAAGTTTTGTGGTTTTCAGGCTTGAGGTCTTACTAGTGGATGCCTTAATCTGGATTATAAGAACACACTGTCTTCATATGGGCAGACAGTTGCCTCAAGGAAACTTCATTCACTCTTAGCACAGACTAGTATGCTGGTGGATATCAATGATGTCAGCAGGAGAGTAACTACCGTGTAGTGTCAGAACAGAAAGCAGTGGACTGAGAAGAAAACTGGCTAGAATTCCAAACATGCCAGTTATTGGGTCTCTCAGGCTCAGCCAAAAGTTCTGGGAAATCAAGAGGCTAATGACCTCAGAGAACTTACATGTGTTCTTTAAAGGATGCCCAGGATCAAACACTAGTCTAGCTGGCTTTATTGTAGGGCAAGAAGTCAGGTACAGTCATGAGTCCTAACATCTTGGGGTGCAGTCTTGAATGTTTTTTGTGTCTCAAGTGCTGACTCATTTTTATTTCCTTTAGAGGAAACTTAAACTCTGCACATCTGGTTTTTCTATAGAAATATGATAAGATCAATTCTCTGGAAAGAATCATATTGCAAGATGCCCTAAAACTTCCAGGTGCACAAACCTTGTATAATATACTTAAAGATAAATGTTCCTAATCCTTGTCTTAAAGGTTGTAGAGAGCTGGGCTGTGCTTTGTTGTTGTTAAAGTGATAGCAAGACTGAATTCATTATTCTTTCTTAACCTAGCATATAAGCTGATCCTTGATTCTTGCCATCACCAATTCTTTCTATGAGACAATTCTCAAGTGCCTCTCTTTCCAGGCTTTGCTCTGAAAACAAGACATCTTTCCTCTATACACACCCTCCAAGTAGAATTCCAAAAACATGCCAATCTCAGATTTTATGGGAGGATATGTTTTGAAAGAGCTTTTATCTTGGCTTTAATGGTGTATATTTTTAATTGAAATATTGACTTAAATTCATTTATTCATTTATGTTAGTACTAGCTGGGGACTTTGAGCAGATTAGGCAAATTTTCTCTAATTAGTTAGGGGGACTGGAATTTCCAGAAGTCTTCAGCTTCTATATTCCCCCCCGCCTTTTTTTTTTTAACTAGAAGAACTTTTTGGCCAAACATGTAGGTTGTCTAGTCCTCTGTGTTATAAAAATTCAAATATTTGGGTGATCTGGCTGACTCAACTTTGTGATAAAATAAGCCTTGAGTATAGTTTATTGCCTTTTTTCTTATTATCCATTGACTTTTATTTTAACGTTGTCATACAAAATATCTTCTTGTGGCTCAGAATATGGAAAACTATAGTTTTTATTAGATTGAGGAAAAAATAGATTTATTTCTTCTGCCCTTTATTTATATATAGCTATAGATAAGGACTAGTTTCTCTTCTAAAATTGTGATAAAATCAGCCCATCTAAGGAAAACACTAAGATTTGACACTTAACAATTAAAAAATTGAGAAGTAACAGAAGTCACTTATTAATAACAAAGGAAATCTGTAATATCAACATTTATATGGTCTATAAGACTTGCCATATTGGATCCTACAAACTATTTCATCTTGGCAAAATATAATGTTAAGAGGTCAACATTAAAACATTTGGAATTTATGTTTGTTTGCTTATATATTCATTTATTCCTATTTCAAGTTCCCAAAAGGAATTGAGGAGGCTTAAAGAAATATATTCCTACAGAATGATGAAAAATAAAGTGGGAAGGAAGGAAAAGTATGGGATGGTAAGATGAATCTAAGTGTAGCTTAAGCAGTGTTTAGAAATGCATACTATAAGCTCATCTCTATGTTGTAGACATAGGCTGCAAATTTGGGCCTGAATTTCTTTAGCTGCCGAAGTGTCACAAAAGTCACCATAAAATATATCAGTTGCTCAGGAATGGTACTGAAGACTGAGACAGAACTTCTCCTCAAGTGTTTCGTAAAGAAGTCTTGGCGTCTGACAGCAGCAAATGATCCTCAGCTCTTTTTAGGCTTTGCTCTGAAGACATGGCACCTTTTCATCTCAATGAGAGAATGAAATCTTGCCATTGGTGACAACATGAATGGACCTAGAGGGCATTATGCTGAGTGCGATAAGTCAGAGACAGACAAATACCAGATTATCTTATGTGTGGCTTCTGAAAAAAACCCTGAAAAACCAAAACCAAGTTCATAGGTAGAAGAGATTGGTGGTTAACAGAGGCGAGGAGTGCGGGGTGGGCGAAATAGTTGAAAGGATTCAAAAACTACAAACTTTTAGCTATAAAATAACTAAGTCATGGGGGTGTAATGTATAGCATCATGGCTATAGTTAAAAATACTGTATTACATACTTAAAAGCTGCTAAGAGAGTAATCTTAAAAGTTCTCATCACAAGAAAAAAAGTTCTATATTTATGGTGACACTTATTAACTAGACTTATTGTGGTGATTGTTTTACAATATATACAAATATCTGATCATTTTTTATTTTTAATTTTTTTAAGTTTTATTTATTTATTTTGAGAGAGACAGAGACAGTGCAAGTGGGGGAGGGGCAGAGAGAGAGGAAGAGAGTGAGAATCCCAAGCAGGCTCTGCACTGTCAGCAGAGAGCCTAATGCAGGGCTCAAACTCATGAAACTGTGAGATCATGACCTGAACTGAAACCAAGAGTCAGACCTTTAACCGAGTGAGCCACCCAGGTGCCCCTTAAATTTTTTAAAAAAGTAAATTACATAATTCTACTTTAAAAAACATATATTTCTTAGATGCCTCCCTATCAGCTTGAGGAAAAAAAAAAGTAAATTCAAACTACTTGGCATAAGAGGACTTCTGTGATTTGTCTCTATTCCATTCTTTTATTTCCAAATTTCTCTCCTTACCCTAATTCTAGAGACATGCCACACTACTCACCATTTTCCGGAACACTATGCTCCCTCTGTCTTCATCTATGACCTCTACCCTTCTGTCTAACTTCCTTTTAGGAAGTTAGTGTTTGAGGAGCCAGTTGGGATCTATCTCTGCCAGGGAGTTTCCCTGAACTTCACAGTCTGTTTCTATAACACTCAACATCCTGTAGTGGAGTTGTCTTCTTAATTACCTCTTTGCCCCACTAGACGGTGAGTTCCCTGAAGGTCTGAGCAATGTTATTAATCTCTATATTTTTGCATGCAGTTCAATGCCTGGCATCAGGTTCAGTAAATTTCATTGAAAAAAGAGCTGCAGTCTTTTTATAACCTGATCTTGGAGGTGACATACCATAACTTCTCCCAAGTGCTATTGGATACAGAAACTGACCCAGATACAGTGTCAGAAGAGACTAAACAAGGGTGCAAAGGGCAGAAGGTAGGCATTCTTGGAGACATCTTGGAGGCTGACTACCATAGGCATGTAGATCAAGATCCGAAGAGTAAGGGGAAGTGTTTGTTTTTCCTCTTCTGTCACATCTTAAAGACCCATGGTCTCTGCATGAAAAGGCTTTGCCGGTTTTATTTTAAATTTAAAAAGACCACCCTTCTTAGAAGGTACATGGGCTCTTAAGATAAACTACCCACTGGCTGCACAAATTCTGTGTCACCTAATTCATGGCTATAGGTTAACTGAAGTGTATGTGTGCCCAATGCAAACACTATTCTAAACAAATCATAGACCTGCGGATGCCCAATTGTCTTCTCTTTAGGAAAAGAAAATGTAATAAAACCTGTAACAGTATTCCAAAAGTGTTATAGAAGATATTTTATGATCATGCAAAGAAAACAAGGTGGGTTGAAATGATGCTTTTTCACTCAGAACAAAAGCACCAGGCTACGAAAGATAGAAAGGTTGAAGAAAATAGTGTATGTATGTCATTAATATTTAGGTTTGGAAGAGACATTAAAGGTCGTTCAGCCTTATATTACCTTAAAAATTCATTTAACTTTTTGGGGTGCCCGGGCAGCTCAATTGGTTAAACATCTGTCTGGTTCTTGGTTTTGGCTCAGGTCGTGATCTCAGTTTCATGAGATTGAGCCCCTTATGGGGCCCTGCCCTGGGCATGGAGCCTGCTTGGGATTCTCTCTCTTCCTCTCGCTCTCTGCCCCTCCCCCACAATATGCTCTTTCTTTCTCTCTCTCTGAAAATTCATTAATGTTTCAGTGATCTTTTAATTGTTAATGTAAGCATTCTTAATATTTATTTACTCTCAGAGAAAGAGGGTGTGTGTATGTGACAGCGGGGGAGGGGCAGAGAGAGAGTAAGAGAGAGAATCCTAAGTAGGCTCTGGACTGTCAGCATAGAGCCCCACTTAGGGCTCAAACTCATGAACCGTGAGATCATGCCCTGAGCTGAAATCGAGAGTCTGACACTTAACTGATTGAGCCTCCCAGGCACTCCTTAATTGTTAATTTATACACAATAAAATTCTCTTTGTGGTATATATTTCTGTGGATTTGACAATTACATAGAGTCCTGTATCCACCACCATGGGTGTGATACAGAACAGTTTCATCAGTCTCAAAATTCTGTCATGCTGCCTCTTTAGAGTTAACCCTCTCCCACCCTCTAACACTTGGCAAACATTTCTCTGTTCTCCATCCCTGTACTTTTTGCCTTTTTCAGAACATCACACAAATGAAATACAATATGCAGTATATTGTGACTAGTTTCTACTTCGCAAAACACATTTGGAATTCTTCCATTTGTTGATAAATCAATAGTTTGTTTCTTTTTGTTACTGAATAGTGTCTCATTTTATAGACGTACGATAAGGGACATCTGGTTGAATGACACCTGAGATGTTTGAGGTTTTTGATGATTTTTAATAACATAGCTATAAATATTTGTGTATAGGTGTTTGTGTGAATATGATTTTTTATGGAATAGTTTGGCCAAGTTATAAGCTACGTGTATGTTTAACTTTATAACCAGCTGCCAAACTGTTTTTCCAAGTGGTTGAATCATTTTTTCATTCCTAACAACAATGCATGAGTTCTAGTTGCTCCTTATCCTCATCAGCATTTGTTATCAAGGTTTTTTTTTTTTTTAAATTTTAGCCATTCTAATAGGTATGGTATCCTATTGTGGTTTTAACTTGCATTTTACTAGTGACTAATGATGCTGAGCAACTTCCACGTGCTTATTGGCCATCTCTATATCTGTTGAGATCTTTTGCCTGCTTTTATATTGGGTTGTTTGTTTTCTTATCGGTGAATTTGAGAGTTCCTTATGTATTCTGGATTTAAGAGCTTTGTCAGAACTGTGATTTGCAAATATTTTTTCCTAGTGCATGGCTTTTTTTCATTCCCTTAACATTATCTTTTGTAGAGCAAAAGTTCTTCTTTTAAATTTTTTTTAAAGCTTATTTTTGAGAGAGAGAGACAGAGCACGAGTGGGTGAGGGACAGAGAGAGAGGGAGGCACAGAATCCCAAGCAGGCTCCAGGCTCTGAGCTATTAGCATAGAGCCCGACATGAGGTTTGAACTCACAAGCTGTGAGATCATGACTGAGTGGAAGTTGGATGCTCAATTGACTGAGCCACCAGGAGCCCCTAGAGCAAAAGTTTTTATTTTAGTAAAGTTCAATTTGTTATTTTTAACAGATTTTGTTATCATGAAAAAAATATTTCCCTAAATAAAGGTCGTAAAGATTCCCTTATATGTTTTCTTCTAGAAGTTATATGATTTTATGGCTTTAGGTTTACACTTGTGGTACATTTAGAGTTTATTTTTGTAAAAGTTGTGAGGTAGGTGGCAAAGTCTAGCCTCACTTTATACATGAAAAAACTAAGGAATGAGCTTCAAAACACTGTACTGATTTTGTGGGATTATAAGACTAATGGTGATTATCCTGGGCTAGAACTCCATTCCTGGTGTTTGGACCACCACTGCATCTCACTGTCACCTAAGTAGTTTTCAGTTTGACTTTTTCCCCTAATTTTGTTCCTGGTCTCTTTCTGAGTTAAAACATTTTGGCTTTGGGAGGCCTATGTTTTTAGTAGCTGTACTAGAGCCCAAGATAGATATTTCCTGCCCCAGAAATTAGAGGCATATCTATTGTTTCAAAACCACATTGTTGGTCAGGTATTGCCACAGTAATGCTTCATAACAAACCAATTTTTAAAAAGTGGTTGTTTTAACATTGAGTATTGCAGTTGCTGCTTTGTACAGAGGTTACTGCAATAAAGGAAGTAGATTCATTAAAACTAAAACTAAAGGGGCGCCTGGGTGGCGCAGTCGGTTAAGCGTCCGACTTCAGCCAGGTCACGATCTCGCGGTCCTTGAGTTCGAGCCCCGCGTCAGGCTCTGGGCTGATGGCTCGGAGCCTGGAGCCTGTTTCCGATTCTGTGTCTCCCTCTCTCTCTGCCCCTCCCCCGTTCATGCTCTGTCTCTCTCTGTCCCAAAAATAAATAAAAATGTGTTGAAAAAAAAAAAATTAAAAAAAAAAAAACTAAAACTAAAAAAAAAACAACAACAACAGTGGCTTACAACAATAGTATTTTGGTTTTTTGTTGTTGTTTTTTTTTTGTTTGTTTTAGATTTTATTCAGCCAGGCGGCTCTGCTTAAGGGTGCAGGTTGGATGAGTTTATGCCAGACTGGGGCTTGGGTTCAGTTCTGTTCCTCATATGTTTTCTTACGGAGACCAGGCTGCAAGCAATGCTATCTAGGACATACACTCCCCGTCGCTG
The DNA here is from genome assembly GCF_028018385.1 of Neofelis nebulosa. Classification (NCBI taxonomy): domain Eukaryota; kingdom Metazoa; phylum Chordata; class Mammalia; order Carnivora; family Felidae; genus Neofelis; species Neofelis nebulosa. The sequence continues at coordinate 32,800,686 of NC_080782.1, read as the reverse complement.
GCCCATGGGGTTGAAAAGTCAAGCCAAGTTGTACACATGTATGTGAGGACTCTGCTTATGTCATGCCTCCTAAAATTCCATTGGCCAAAGCAGGTCTTATGGCCAAACCTAACATCACAAGGGCAAAGAAATTTACTCTAACCACTATGAAAAGAAGAGGTAGAATGAATTTTTTTTTGAAAAGTAAGTCAAACTACTATATGTGTTCAACAGTTTACCCAATTGAATTGATACAAGACTGAAGTTAAAATTCTTTAACTGAAGATGAAACTGGTCTGTTTCCAGATATAATATTGATTCAATGGGTCACAGCATCGATCTTCATCAGGGAAATACAAATTGAAACCACACTGAGATACCACCTTACACTGGTCAGGGTGGCTAAAATGAACAACTCAGGAAACAACAGATGTTGGCGAGGATGTGGAGAAACGAGAACCCTCTTACACTGTTGGTGGGAATGCAAACTGGTACAGCCAATCTGAAAAATGGTGTGGGGGTTCCTCAAAAAATTAAAAATAGAATTACCCTACAACCCAGCAATAGCACTACTAGGAATTTATCCAAAGGATGCAGGAGTATTGATGCATAGGGGCACATGTACCCCAACGTTTATAGCAGCGCTATCAACAATAGCCAAATTATGGAAAGAGCCCAAAGGTCCATCAACTGATGAATGGATAAAGAAGATGTGGTTTATATATACAATGGAATACTACTTGGTGATGAGAAAGAATGAAATCTTGCCATTTGCAACAGTGTGGATGGAACTGGAGGGTATTATGCTAACTGAATTGAGTCAGTCAGAGAGAGACAAATATCATATGGTTTCATTCATATGTGGAATTTGAGAAACTTAACAGAAGACCATGGGGGAAGGGAAGGGGAAAAAGTAGTTTCAAACAGAGAGGGAGGCAAACCATAAGAGACTCATAAATGCAGAGAACAAACTGAGAATTGATAGGGGGATGGAGGAGAGGGGAAAATGGGTGATGGGCACTGAGGAGGGCTCTTGTTGGGATGAGTACTGGCTACTGTATGTAAGCGATGAATCATGGGAATCTACCCCCAAAATCAAGAGCATACTGTATACACTGTATGTTAGCTAACTTGACAATAAATTATATTTAGAAAAATAAATAAATAATAGGTCACAAAGCAACTTCATGACTAAAGACTGAAACATTACTCAATTATTCCAAGTTTTCATTTGACCCATTGGCTACCACCTCACCTCAAAACAGTGAGTCTAAGCAGACATCCCAAGTCAGTATAAATAAGGGTTCAGTCCTGAAACCAGTGGTGTCTAAGAACTATCATTATACACATACTGGACTTCCATAGGCTGCCTGACACCAGCTTAGGTGCTGCAGTGTTTATATAATTTAGTTTGGGAGTCATTACTTCAGAGCAGATGAAGATGCTGTTTAATCATACAGATTAAATATAAGTAGAAAATAATAGAATGCCGAGCCAGGAGATTGGAAGTCTGAGGTACAGAAGTATTAGTAAGCTCCTGTAGGACAGAAGGAGTTGGTGAAAGATTTAAGTTTAGGATCCAGAATTTTTCATACTCATGGTCAAAAGCCAAAAAGAGCACTCACAGTTATGGGAACTTATTGCAAAGGAGGGAGTTCCACAGTTTTAGTTATTTTACCTAGTAGAAAAAAAAACTTTACAGCAGCTAACGCAGAAGATATCAGGTAGTGTGAAGGTGAAAAGAATGTGTCTGGAAATTGAGACACATTAGAATAACTCATAGGTCCATTCACTGAATGGGGATATCATTAATCTGTAGCCATACTTTTGATCTTTAGGCTAGGCTTGGTTCCTAAGATAGAGCTTGAAGAGAGATCACCTTTTATCACAGCAATGACAGAGAAATTGAGATTTGTAGTATTTTATTAAAGGAATCAGATGTACCTCCTGGTCGTGAGGCATACTTGGCTTATAGGATGTTTATGATGAGGTTGTGGTGACATTATTCTCATTATAATATTGTCAACACCTGTGTCCTTCTTTATCCCCTGCTTCCACTAAGTGTGGGCCCCATGTGAAGGAACTAGGAAAAAATCCAGAGTAATTTCACTCTAATAAAGACCAAGTGGAGAGACTGCTGAACTACTCTCCTTCTGTTGGGTTGAACTTCATTCTGGATAATTCCCATCCAGTAAGAAGATTACAAATAAAATAAGCACTGATGTCCACAGAGTAGAAAATCAAAAGCAATAAATATACTCCACATACTTTGGGTGGTTCTATAGTATTGGCCACTTGTCATGGTAAGCAATTGGTTCGGTCTTGCAGTTGACCACTCACAATCTGCTTTTTAAAAAGCACCAGTCCTTTGGATCATAACTTCATTGCTCCATTTTTCAAAAGAGAAAACTGTAGGAATTCACAAATGTGTATGTAAATTGGTCTTTTGAAATTTTTTTCTGGCATTTTCCCTGATGACCTTCATAAACCAGAATTCCCCAATTTAGTTCTCTCCTTCATCCATCTGAGGGAAAACTCTTAAATTTATGTATTGGAATCAGAAGTTGTGTATTAGGTTAAAGTGATCTTAAGAAGCACTTAATGCTCAGACATGTCTTGTTGCTTTTGTTGTTTATATTCTGTATGGGTGACTTGGCTTATAATTGAAATTGTTAGATATTTTACATTTAAATATTATATGATCATTATCTAATGATGCCCTGATAAGTTTTGTGATAAATATGTTTGTATGGAATACAGAAACAGATGCGTGTACCAAACTCAGTGAGTGGTCTCTCAGCTGCACAGAAATTGCTTTGGTAAAATGAATTAAGGATTTGATCAAAGTTTGAGCTGGTAAATCAAAAGAGACTTCCAAAAGGATGTGAATTTTAAGTGATTTCCCAGAGGGGAAGAACAGAAGGGGATAGAATTGTAAGAATGGAAAGAAACAATATGATAGCCCGATAGCCCTTAATTAAAGAGGACACACAGACACAGACACACACCACACACACACACACACACACACACACTCATTTAGTCCCACACTAGAAACAAAACAAAACACAAGGAAATAAAGTGTTACAGCTTCTAACAAAAGAATTATTTGACTTAACAGGAATAAAATTCCTATTTTCAAATGCTGCCTTTATCTTGATAGTAGCAAGTAAATGTTGGTTAAAATGAAATAAACACAAAGTTGTTTGGGAACACGTGAGGACAAACCACGGGATGATTCATTTATATTTACATATGGGGCTTCACTCACCACAACATGGCTGCAGGGTTTACCAGGAATGTTGTGGATATTTTATAGTTTTTGGTTATTCTAGCTAAAAAAAAAAAAAAAGGATTTGTTTTCAGCAAGGGATAGACAATTTCTTCATGCCACTTCAAAATAATACTGACTTGATCATCATTCCTACTTTACCCAACTAAAGGAAACATGTCTTGGCCTCTAATACATAAGCACTATGTGGTTTTGCAGAATTTGAACACTGGGAGGAAAGTGATGTACTCAACTTAGCATTTCCTGTCTTGAAACAGTTAACTTAGTACTCTAAAAGTTAAACTGGAGGTCACTTGAATTTAAATATCTTAACACAAAACTCAACCTAAACTCAATATGTACCCAAAGAAACCTAGGGAAATTATTGAACTGTCGTTTTTAAACTGTAAGATTAGTAAATGAAATTCCAAAGTTCACGCAGTTTAGCATGACATTTACTGCTAGAATGAACACCACCAGAGAACGTCAGAATCACAGAGAAAAATGCATCAGAGAGTCTGTTCAGAGCTAATAACATTATTTGTAAGCTCTTTACAGCTAATATCTATCGATCAGCTTCCCTGTAGCTGTCACAGAATATAAATAGGGAGGATTGTCGTAGGGACTTAGCTCTCAGTTTTCTGAAAGCACTGAAGGGAATTTACCAGAAGTGATACTATTCTGCAGACAGGGGTGAAGAGGAGAAATCACCTTCTGTGAGTATCCAGGGCTGTAGACCTCACCTTTGCCTGATTCTCTGCTTTCTGAGTCAGATCCTCAGGGAGGCTGCTAAGCAGGGCTGGGTTGTTCAGGCTCAGTGGCCACCATTAGATAAAAGCGATTTGTTTGGGGTTGTGGGGGAATACCAATACCAGACCTACCTCAGAATTGCATAGTCCACTCTGTAGAAGCTCACTTTGTGTGTGTGTGTGTGTGTGTGTGTGTGTGTGTGTGTACACACAAATTCTATGGTAGTACTATCCAATACAACTTTTTGCCACGATAGGAGAAATATTCCATAATCTGTGCTGTCTGGTAGGGTAGCCACTAGTCACATGTGGCTATTGAAAATTTGAAATGTGTGGCTGAGGAACTGAACTTTTCTTATATTTAATTTTAATTAATTTAAAATTTAAGTGTCCATATTTGGCTAATGTTATCGTGTTGAAGCACACAGAATTTTGTAACATCTTGACATCTGTACAACCCTGACTGAAACTATTTAATATCATATAGGCTGAAACGTTGTGCTTTATATTAAACATACTAGTGAGATGACAAGATTTATAAAGTGATTTGGACATTGATATGAAAATAATATTTTCGGGGGGGGAGGAGAAGCAGCACCTATCAAATAAAGAAATCTCCAGGAATAAATCTCAAACATTAATTCATTAATTTAGTATTTATGAAGAGATCATTAAGTAAGATACAGTGGGCTGTGTGTTAGGAATACAAACATGAGATGCTTTTTGCTTTTTTTTTTAAAGTTTGTTTACTTAGAGAGAGAGAGAGGAAGAGAGAAAGAGAGACAGAGAATCCCAAGCAGACTCCATGCTGTCAGCGCAGAGCCCAGTGCAGGGCTTGAACTCACAAACTGTGAGATCATGACCTGAGCCAAAATCCAGCATCAGACACTTAGCCGATGCAAGTGCTGCAAGATACTTTCTTCGCTTTTAACAAGCTTATTAATCTGGTGGGAGGAAAGAGATAAATATTTAAAATGCACTGTGGTAAGTGCTTGGATGGAGGAATGAACTACACCTGAGGCATCATAAGTCGCTTTCAAGACACAGGGTGCTCAAGTCACCCTTCATTTATTTACTTGCATTTTGGACATATGGTGTTCTAATGTAGGGTGTTAGGTCCTGAGGGTGGCAAAGATGAATGAGAAAATCTCTGCCTTCAAGAATTTTCACTGTAAACTTCTAAACTAACTGACCCATGTGTCTCCCCCTGAATTTAGATCTGTTTTGAAAATATCAGTGTAAGTTTCTTTCATTTCCTAGCTCTAAGTAAAAGTAGGTGTCATTTTGGGGGGACCTTTGTGATTGAACATGCATTCTTAAAGAACAGCTTGTTGCTGCCTCATCTCCAAGTCTCCTTTGGCTTGTCATCTATTGAGTTGGCTCTGTATTAGGTCATATGTATTATTCACTCACCTGTGAGTGTGGTGCACAGCAGAGGGTGGGAGTGAGGATGTAGAGGGAAGCTGATGCTTTTGTGACTTTGCTTACACCTCTGCATCTGTGATGGACCAACTATGCATGATGACAATCTAACCTCATGGGCCTGCGCTACTTTTCTGCCCCATGACCTTTTCTCAAGCTGTGGAGCACACACTCCGCACATGTGAGCGCTATGAAAGTCCCTTGGAGCTATTCTTTAAAACATTACAGACAGAAATCAGTGTCTAAATGCCCAAGTGCCAATCCTTCGGATGGACACTCATGAGAAATACCGTGTTCACTTCTCCAAGACTCTGGAAGGTTTTCTAAAACAAAGCCAAAGCCAAAACAAAGAAACACCCCTGAAAAAAAAAACCCAAACCCAAACCCAGAGGAACAAAACAAAACAAACAAAAACAAAGAGGGCTACCATTGCCTGTAGCAGTAGCCTTGACAACACATCTTATTTTGTCCCCCCCACCCCGTGTCTCATTCTCCATACTTCTTCAGTTCTGCTTTTTACTTTTTGAGATCACCTTGAAGATTAACTACCTGTATTCAAGTTATTTTCTGTGAGTTAAGTTAGATGGTTTAATCTCTGTTTAGCAGTTAAATTGTGAGTGTTATCTATGCGCAGAATGACTTGTCAACAATATATCCTTTGTGAATCTCAGAATATATCCTAAATTCTTTCCTTTCTCAGTGTTCTAGGATGTCCATTGTTTCTCCTCAAATCCATTTAATTTTTAAAAAGCAAAATCGCTCTCATTGGGTATGCCATCTGTCTGGGTTGACAGCATTCTTTTTTTTTTAAGTTTATTTATTTATTTTGAGAGACACAGAGACACACAAGTGGGGGAGGGGCAGAGAGAGGGGGGAGAGAGAGAATCCCAAGCAGGTTCCGCCCCATCAGCACGGAGCCTGATGCGGGACTCAAACTCATGAAACCATGAGATCATGACCTGAGCTGAAACCGAGTCAGACGCTTAACCAACTGAGCCAGCCAGGCACCACTGAGTTGATAGCATTCTAAGCTTTATCAGGCTCCTTTCTTGTTGTTGGAAATCAGAGAAAAAGTCAGTCAAATGTGAATTCATCATGACCTCATTCATTCCAAGAGAAGAATTGACCAGAAAGGAAAACAGCAAAAACTCACCTGTGTGATGTTGTTATTCTTTTGTTAAACATTTTCTTGCTTTTATTTTGAAAGATATGACATTTTTCTCTCTTTCCTGGTTATTCTCTTTCTTTCTTTCTTTTTTTTTTTTTTTTTTTTGGTGTAGGGGGGTTGATTATCACTCCTGCTTTTTGTTATTATTGTTGTTGCTTTCCAGCAATGATGATAATCTCTTTCCTTTAAAAATTCTCAGTGATTCCCACATCGATATATGACAATGTTTCCGTGTACTAACAGCAACCTGTTTGCCACGTTTCAGAGACTCTGGCATGAGCTTAACCTGTTCTTCTTCCATTAGTGTTCCTTTTGCTTTTGAACAGGGAAGGGTATTAGCCAAAGTTGATGAAGTGATTCTAGCCTTCAGAAGTTGATGACATGGTCATCTAGTCTGCTTCTTGTATTTACCTATTTTGTTCAGTAGCTCAAGAATCTGTTTACTTCCAGTGAACCTAAAATTTGAATTTCAAAACAGAAGAAGTTTTTCTTGCGCAAGGTCAAGAATTATCACTGAGATAAAAACCCTGAGGATAGCAATAAGACCTCTGGACTAGCTTCATTCCAACAATCTACGAATGCATATAATTCGTGTACTTTGCAAACAGCAAATGATCCACACCTTTATTTCCTCTTCAAAAGCTGTAATGTACTAAAATGCTTCATAAAAGTCAAGTCATGAAATGCATTTTAGAAAATTCTTTTAATCCTACCCATGATTTTTCCCTATGAAAATAAAAGAATCCATTCTCTGACTTATTTTTATTTTCCCCATTATTTTATGCATTTTTAATTTGCAGAAATCCTGGAGCTTTTAAAAAATGGGCATGGTGAAAACTTGCATCTGAGGAAGTGGCGTGCCAGTTTTTAACTTAGCTGATATGATCTAAGTATTCATTTTCAACCTTGATATTAATTTCAGGGAAAGAAAACAATGTGTAAAACTCAAACTAAATGGCAGTTCCCTGAACATGCAGCAATAGCCTCCTTTCGTAAAACTTGCTGAGATGGAATGAAAGGAGAGAATGAATGTGCATTCCTTTATTGGAAACATTGCTTTTCAGATTATCCAGATATCATACTATAAATTAAAAAACAAACAAACCCTGGACTCCCCTCAGTAGAGACAATAAGTTTCAAGTCTTTTATTTCACACACAAAATTAGGATCCTATTTAGTTGGGCATAAACTTTTTACACGCTGGTTTTTACCATACTTTCAAAAAAGATTACATTGTCTTTAAAGTAATGATCTTTAATCTTTATTACATAGTCTTTAAAAACATTATTTTCAATGTCTGCATAATGCTTCCTGGTACAGTTTTGTCATTTTTCATGGCATCACTCCCGGAATAGATGGGTAACTCTTTCCTTCCATTTTTTTTTTTTTTTTACATAAATGTTTTCCATCTCAAATTATATCATTAGGAAAGATATCTGTAAGTGGGCTTCAGGAATTAAAGTGTTGAACTTTTATTTTTAATTTTTTTTTAAAGTTTATTTATCTATGTATTTATTTTTTGAGAGAGAGAATGAGCCAGGGAGGGGCAGAGAGAGAGGGAGACAGAGAATCCGAGCAGGCTCTGCACAGCGCTGACAGTGCAGAGCCTAACACAGGGCTTGAATTCACAAACCGCTAGGTCATGACCTGAGCTAAAACCAAGAGTCAGATGCTTAAACAGCCGAGCCACCCAGGCATCTGAAAGTGTGGAGCTCTACAGAAATTCCTTGCTACCAAACCCTGGTGGTGTGCTCGTGTCCCTGCAGCTTCAGCAACACGGCGTTTTATTTTTTCTGTATCATTGCCAACTTGATTGGGAACCTCCTTAAGTGTTTCTCATTGGGTAGTTGTCATTTATTTGATTACAAATGAGGTTTTGATATTTTCCATATCTGTTATGTGTTCAAGTTTCTGTTTCTGTGAATTTTTGTTTCTGCTTTCAGTCCATTTATCTGTGAGACTCTTGATATACCTGTGACTAATTCAAAGCTCTATTACACCTCTATGGACACTGGTAAAAACATTGTGATCATGTGTCATGATTTTGTATTATGACTTTAGATTTTTTATTCCTCAGCACTAGGAGTGATATTTGATGAGACAGCCCTTTGAACACTTAGGGTGTTTTGATACTTCCTGGTCAAGAAGAAATCAGTAATTTATAGTGTGGTTACTGTTAGGGTCAGGCGTAAGGCAGGGTAAAGATAGGAGTCAGAGGCTAAAAAATTTTAGCAGTCAAAGGGTTTATTTGGGAACTAAGGTCTCGGGCGAGGTTCTGTGACTCAGGGAGAGAGAGAGAGGAGTCAGGGAAGTCGCACCCAGGTGTGGTGGGGTGGGGTGGGGTTTTTAAGCTGCTGAGGTTCCGGGTTTAGGTTTGGGTGGGCCTTTTTTGTGTCAGGTCGTGCTATCGCTCGTGATTGGTTGACCTCCGATTCGTTCTGGCAGCTACTAGGGGCTTTTTGTTGGGTTGCGCTGGCAAGATGGCCATCCCTCTACTGTGGTTCCAGGGACATCCTAACAGTTACAAGAAGTACAACTGACTAAGCTTCCTGACTGGAGGTATATTAAACAATATAGGCAAAGATACACAGCTAGTTTGGAGTGGAGTTCCAGCTAATATCCAAATCTTCTTTTTTTGTTTTTTTTTTTTTAATATTTTTTTAAAGTTTATTTATTTTTGAGACAGAGAGAGACAGAGCATGAACGGGGGAGGGTCAGAGACAGAGGGAGACACAGAATCGGAAGCAGGCTCCAGGCTCCGAGCCATCAGCCCAGAGCCTGACGCGGGGCTCGAACTCACGGAACGGGAGATCGTGACCTGAGCTGAAGTCGGACGCTTAACTGAGCCACCCAAGCGCCCCAATATCCAAATCTTCTAAATCACCCTTGTTTGTGTGTCAGTAGCAGATTCTAAGAAACTTCTTTTCATTCTTTTTTTTTTTTTTTTGAGAGTGCAAGCGAGGGAGAGGGGCAAAGAGAGAGACTCTTAAGTAGGATCCCTGCCCAGTGTAGAGCCTGACATGGGGCTTGATCCCATGACCCTGGGATCATGAACTGAGCCGAAATCAAGAGTTGGATGCTCATCTGACTGAGCCACTCAGGCGCCCCTCTAAGAAACTTCTAAAGCAGATTCCACAGTTGATGAAAGAAAAGGATGTCAAGTATGAGTAGATCTAGTGAATACTACTTCAGAATGGAGATTAACTCATCAATTCCAAATGTGTGTCTTGTCTTTTTATATTAAGAAAGGATAATCATTAATTTTTTTCTTTTACTTAAATTATTTTAAATAGAGTATTTTGGATACAAAGACTTTTAGGAACTCTCTATAAAGTGCTAGTTTTGAGGATTGAATTGAGTTGTGAGTATGTATCTGTCATATTAGGTTATTGATTGCTGTGTAAAACATTACCCCAAAACCTAGTGTTTAAAATGAAAAACATTTATTATCTCACAGTTTCTTTGGGTCAGGAATTTGAACATGGCATAGCTGGTTACTTCAAGATTTCTCTGGAGGTTTCAATTAGCAGTTGGCCAGGCCTAGAGTCATTTTAAAGTTCAATCAAGGGAAGATCTTCTTCCAGAGTCACTTACATAAACCTTTTCACACTCAGGTTTCATGTGGCAGCTAGTTTCCTCCAGAGTGAGCCATCCAAGAGAGATGATGAGAAAGCACCTAAGATCAAAGCTGCAGACTTTTTGTAACCTAATCATGGTAATTCACATCAGGTGTGCTGTATTCTATTTATTGGTACTAGTCAGTCAGGACAGCCAAACTCCGGGGCAAGTAAAGGACAAGGTGGAAATGGAAATTATTGTAGAGAGGTCATCTGAGTGGTTGCTTGCCTTATCTTCTTTCACTTCACCCACAGATGGATTCACACACACATGCACACACAGAATGAAATGCACACCAATAATTATCTAAAATTCACATGATTTTTACTTGATGAATATCTCATAAAATTTGAGAGACTGGTTTACTGTTTAATAGTTTACATACATTTGAGCCAATCAGATATTTTCACTCTTCATCAAGTTGCATTTGGTCTTGCTAAGTGGAACACATTTCTTGAGATACTTGTAATTTTTCTGAGCAATCTGGAAAAAATTCCAGATCTCTTAGACTCCAGATTTATTTCCTCATTTCCTATTGCACTAAAGAGTGCTAGTGTGATATGGCTCAGTATTTGTAATAAAATGATCTGTAGAAAGTCATGAGATTTTGTGACGCTTTTATTTGTGAAAATAATAGCCGCTTAGGCAAAGTCAAGATGTATGTTATTTTACTAGCCTCTTAATTAAAAGCAAGTGTCAGGAGAGCCAGCTTGCAGAAAGGACTGGCAAGATATATTCAACCTTCTGAATCAGAAAAATATGCAGCCAAGAATTGTTTATTCAGCAAGACTGTCATTCAAAATAGAAGGAGAAGGGTGCCAGGGTGGTTCAGTTGGTTAAGCATCCGACTTCGGCTTAGTTCATGATATCATAGTTTGTGAGTTGGAGCCCTGTGCTTACAGCTCAGAGCCTGGAGCCTGCTTCAGATTCTGTGTCTCCCTCTCTCTTTCCCTCCCACACTTTCATTCTGTCTCTCAAAAATAAAAATAAACATTAAAAAAAAACACACACACACACACAACAAAATAGAAGGAGAGATAGTTTCCCAGACAAACAAAAACTAAAGGAGTTTGTGACCACTAAACCAGCGCTGCAAGACATTTTAAGGAGGACTCTTTGAGTGGAGAAAAGGCAAAACAAAACAAAAAAGACAACAGCAACAAAGAGTAGAAAGGACCAGTGAATATCATCAGACACACCAACTCTACAGGCAACACAATGGCACTAAATTCATATCTTTCAATAATTACTCTAAATGTAAATGACTAAACGGTCCAATCAAAAGCCATAGCATATAAGAATGGATAAGAAAACAAGACCCATCTATATACTGCTTACAAGAGACCCATTTTAAACCTAAAGACACCAGAAAATTGAAAGTCAGGGGATGTAGAAGCATCTATCATGGTAATGGATGTCAAAAAAAAAAAAAAAACAAACAAACAAACAGAGTAGCCATACTTACATCAGACAAAGTAGATTTTATTTTATTTTATTATTTAAAAATGTTTAATGTTTATTTACTTTTGAGAGAGAGTGAGCAGGGGAGAGGCAGAGAGAGATGAAGACACAGAATCCAAAGCAGGCTCCAGGCTCTGAAATGTCAGCACAGAGCCTGATGGGGGGCTTGAACTCAGGGACCGTGAGATGATGACCTTGACTGAAGTTGGATGCTTAACCAACTGAGCCACCCAGGCACCCCAGACAAACTAGATTTTAAAACAAAGACTATAACAAGAGATAAAAAAGGGTATTATGTCATAATTAAGGGGTCTATCCATAAGAAGATCTAACAATTGTAAACATTTATGCCTCCAACTTGAAAGCACCCAAACATATATATCAATTAATCACAAAGGTAAAGAAACTCATTGATAATAATACCATAATAGTAGAAGACTTCAAGAACCAACTTACAGCAATGGACAGATCATCAAAGCAGAAAATCAACAAGGAAATGATGGCTTTGAATGACACACTGCACTGGATGGACTTAACATATATTCAGAACATTTCATCCAAAGCAGCAGAATACACATTCTTCTCGCATCCACATGGAACATTCTCCAGAATAGATCACATACTGGGTGACAATTTAGCCTTCAACAAGTACAAAAAGATCAGTGTCATACCATGCATATTTCCAGACCACAACACTATGAAACTTGAAATCAACCACAAGAAAAAATTTGGAAAGACCACAGATACTTGGAGATTAATCTTACTAAGGAATGAGTGGGTTAACCGAAAAATTAAAGAGGAAATTAAAAAGTACATGGAAGCCAATGAAAATGAAAACTTGAGAGTCCAAAACCTCAGGGATGCAGCAAAGGCAGTCATAAGAGGGAAGTATACAGCAATACAGGCATTCCTAAACAAGGAAGAAAGGTCTCAAATACACGACCTAACCTTATACTTAAAGGAGCTGGGAAAGAATAGCAAATAAAGCCCAAAATCAACAGAAAAAGGGAAATAATAAAGATTAGAGCAGAAATCAATTATACCAAAAAAAAAAAAAAAAGAACAAATCAATGAAACCAGGAGCTGGTTCTTTGAAAGAGTTAACAAAATTGATACATCTCTAGCCAGATTGATCAAAAAGAAAAAGGAAAGGACCTAAATAAATAAAATCACGAATGAAAGAGGAGAGATCACAACCAACACTGCAGAAATACAAACAATAATAAAAGAATATTATAGGCAATTATATGCCAACAAATTGAGCCATCTGGAAAAATGGACAAATTCCTAGAAACATATAAACTACCAAAAATGACACAGGAAGATATGGAAAATTTGAACAGAGCCATAACCAGTAAAAAAATTGAATCAGTAATCAAAAATATCCCAACAAACAAGAGTCCAGGGCCAGATGGCTTTCCAAGGGAATTCTACCAAACATTTAAGAAGAGTTCACACATATCCTTTTGAAGCTGTTCCAAAAAATAGAAATGGAAGGAGAACTTTCAAACTCATTCTATGAGGTCATTATTACCTTGATTCCAAAATCAAAGACCCCACTAAGGAGAACTACAGACTAACTTCCCTGATGAAAATGGATGCAAAAATTCTCAACAAGGTACTAGCAAGCCAGATCCAACAATACATTAAAGGTATTATTCACTGTGATCAAGTGGGATTTATACCTGGGATGCAGGGCTGGTTCAATATCTGCAAATCAATCAATGTGATACATCACATTAATAAAAGAAAGGATAAGAACCCCATGATCTTCTCAACAGATACAGAAAAAGCATTTGACAAAATATAGCATCCTTTCTTAATAAAAACCCTCAAGAAAGGGGTAGAAGGAATATACCTCAAGATCATAAAGGTCATATACGAAAGACTACAGCTAATATCATCCTCAATGGGGAAAAACTGAGAGCTTTCCCCCTAAGGTCAGGAATATGATAGGGATGTTCATTCTCACCGTTGTTATTTAAAACAGTGTTGGAAGTCTTAGCCTCAGCAAACAGACAACAAAAAGAAATAAAAGATCCATATCAGCAAGGAGGTAGTCAAACTTTCACTCTTTGCAGATGACATGATACTGCATGTGGACAACATGAAAAACCACCAAGAAACTGCTAGAGCTGATCCATGAATTCAGCAAAGTCACAGGATATAAAATGAATGTACAGAAATCAGTTACATTTCTATACACCAATAATGAAGCAGTAGAAAGAGAAATCAAGGAATCTAACCCATTTACAATTACACCAAAACCCATAAAATATCTAGGAATAAACCTAACCAAAGAGGTAAAATATCTATACACTGAAAACTATGGAAAACTTATGAAAGAAATTGAAGAAGTCACAAAGAAATGGAAAAACATCCCATGCTCATGGACTGGAAGAATAAATATTTTTAAAATGTCGATACTACCCAAAGTAATCTACATATTCAATGCAATCCGTATCAAAATAACACCAGCATTCTTCACAGAGCTAGAACAAACAATTCTAAAATTTGTGTCAAACCCAGAAAGACCCCAAGTAGCCAAAGTAATGTTAAAAAAGAAAACCAACGCTGAAGGCATCATAATTCTGGACTTCAAACTATATTACAAAGTTGTAATCATCAAGACAGTATGGTACAAAAGCAGGCACATAGATCAATGGAACAAAATAGAAAGCTTAGAAATGGACCCACAAATGTATGATGTACTAATAATCTTTGACAAAGCAGGAAAGAATATCCAATGGAAAAAGGAGTCTCTTCAGGAAATGGTGTTGGGAAAACTGGACAGTGCCATGCAAAAGAATGAACCTGGACCACTTTCGTATACCATACACACATAGTAAACTCAAAATGGATGAAAGATCTAAATGTAAGACAGAAAACCATCAAAATCCTAGAGGAGAAAACAGGCAACAACTTCTTTGACCTTGGCCGCAGCAATGTCTTATTTGACATGTCTCTGGAGGCAAGGAAAACAAAAGCAAAAATGAACTCTTGGGACCTCATCAAGATAAAAAGCTTCTGCACGGCAAAGGAAACAATCAGCAAAACTAAAAGGCAACCAAGAGAATGGGAGAAGATATTTGCAAATGACATATTAGATAAAAGGTTAGTATCCAAAATCTATAAAGAACTTATCAAACTCAACACAAAAAACAAATAATCCAGTGAAGAAATGGGCAAAAGACATGAATAGACACTTTTCCAAAGAAGACATCCAGATGGTTAACAGACACATGAAAAGATGTTCAACATCACTCATAATCAGGGAAATACAAATCAAAACCACAAACTGATTCCACCTCAAATTTGTCCGAATGGCTAAAATTAACAACTCAGGAAACAACAGATGTTGGTGAGGATGCAGAGAAAGGGGAACCCTTTTGCACTGCTGGTGGGAATGCAACCCGGAGCAGCTGCTCTGGAAAACAGTACGGAGGTTCCTTAAAAAATTTAAAAAGAGAACTACCCTATGACCCAGCAATTGCACTTCTAGGAATTTACCCAAGGGATACAAAAATACTGATTCAAAGGGGCACATGCACTCTAATGTTTATTGCAGAACTATCAACAATAGCCAAATTATGGAAAGAGCCCAAATGTCCATCAACTGATGATAAAGAAGATGTGGTATATATATATATATATATATATATACCACATGTATATAAATATATATATAAATATATATATATATATTTACACACACACACACACACACACACATACACACTGAAATATTACTTGGTGATCCAAAAGAATGAAATCTTGTCATTTACAACAACCTGTATAGAACTAGAGGGTATTATGCTAAGTGAAAGAAGTCAGAGAAAAGCGAAAGAAGTCAGAGAAAGACAAATATGTGATTTCATTCATATGTGCAATTTAAGAGTTTAAGAAACAAAACAGATGAACATAAGGGAAGGAAGCAAAAAATAAGATAAAAACAGGGGCGCCTGGGTGGCGCAGTCGGTTAAGCGTCCGACTTCAGCCAGGTCACGATCTTGCGGTCTGTGAGTTCGAGCCCCGCGTCAGGCCCTGGGCTGATGGCTTGGAGCCTGGAGCCTGTTTCCGATTCTGTGTCTCCCTCTCTGTCTGCCCCTCCCCCATTCATGCTCTGTCTCTCTCTGTCCCAAAAATAAATAAAAAACGGTGAAAAAAAAATTAAAAAAAAAAATAAGATAAAAACAGAGAGGGAGGCAAACCATAAGAGACTCTTAAATACATCAAACAAACTGAGGGTTGCTGGAGGATATGCTGTATGGGGCGATGTGCTAAATGTGTCCATGGACCTTAGGGAGGCCAAATTAAAAAAAAAAAAGTAAAATGATAATATATAAAGAAAAAAATCACTTAAAAAAAAAGAAATGAACCTAATGTCCACTAAGGTGAAAAGAAAAAACCTAAAAAAAAAAAAAAAAGCTGGCTTTGTGACTGGGCCGGTAAGATGTGGTGGGGAGAATTGCTAACATAACTTGTGTAGCTGATGTGCTACTAGGGTGTAGAGGGTCTTATAGGAACACAAGGAAACAAAGTAAATTGTGAGCACTTTGGGGGATGGCTAATGGTTTTAATACCTAGATTAATTAGGGTTTAATTGGCAGAATGCCAGGAATTCACAAAATTCCTAGACTCAGGAATCTAGGCAGTTTGAGAAACTCCATGTGGGAAATATATGGAGTCTTCAAACTGAGCATTAGGGGTAGTGTGTGGTGGGCTGACTAATGGTCCACCAAATGTCCATGTGAACCTGAAAATATGTCATAGGGATTTTACTTACCTAATGAAAGTCACAGACCTTAAAATAGGGACATCATCTTGGATTATTTAGGTGAGCCCAGTCTAAGATCCTTAAAAGCATACAACTTTCTCCTGCAGAGGCAGGAAAGAGATGTGATGGAAAGGGAAGTCATAAAAATTCCAAGCATGTTGATGGTTTTGAGATGCAAGGGCCCACATGCAAGGCCTGGAAAGAAGCCTCCAGAAGTTGAGGATGGCTCCCAGTTAGTAGCCAGCAAATAAATAGGACTCAGTCCCACTTCTGAAAAAAGCTGGATTCTGCCAACCTCCATGAGTTTGGAAGCAGATTCTTCTCCAGAGTTCCCAGTAAGGGACAAAGCCCTGGTGACACCATGAATTTTAGTCTATGAGGCCTTTGATGGACTTCTAACCTACAGAACTAAGAGATGATAAGTGGGTATTGTTTTAAGGTGCTAAGTTTGTGGTAGTTTGTTATGGAAACAATAGAAAACTAATAGAGTATGAGATGCATATCTCTTGAGAGCATGAGTGGATGCAGGAGCAGAGCAAGGATGCTGGTTAAGGGTGGTAGGTGGAATCCCTTTTAGGATACCAATATTTGAGGGGTGTGGGGAGTCCAAGGTGTGTACAAGGTTCTAGCTACCTAAGGATTTTAGTGCATAGAGAAAAGAGCACGGCAGATCTCTATAGAAGGAACAAAGTCATCCACCATGCAGTGCAAGACTAATTTTCTGAAATAAGACTGAGCTGAGCAGACTGCTCAGCTGAACCTAGTTAATACTGGCCCCAGCCTTCTCATTGATTTGGGTTCTTTCATCCCAGCCCAGCCCTCAGACCCCTACAAGGATATTGAGAGCAGCTGGTAAATTGTTGGGATGAAGAAAGGGCTTACATTTACATAATAAAAGATGGTAAGACTAGAAGACAATAAATAGAACAAGAATACACTTCATCAATTAACACCCACAAAAGCAGGGTTACAGCATGAAAATAGACTCATCACAGGGGTACAAATCCTGAGACAGAAAGCATTCAATGAAGTAAAGTAGAAACAAAAACAAACCATCCTCTATTAAAGTAGCAAGTGCTTCAAATTAATAGTGTAACAAGCATATTCCTTAGCAAGATAAGCATTGTCCATTAACATGCCTGCATTAAAAAAAACATTTTTTTTAACGTTTATTTATTTTTGAGAGAGCATGAGGAGGAGAGGGAGACCCAGGCTCCAGGCTCTGAGGCGTCAGCACAGAGCCTGACGCAAGGCTTGGGGCTCGAGCTCACAAATTGTGAGATCATGACCTGAAGTCTGATGCTCAACCTACTGAGTCAGCCATGCACCTTAACATGCCTGCATTTAACGGTACATCAGCAAAGAGGTTCTGTCCGCAAGATTCAGATTAGGCTGGTATTTGTCTTTATGGCAGGGGAGCTTGGAAGTTTCTATTGCAATAGTTCTACAGTATGTACAGTGATGAAGACAAATGTCCCAACAATGCTTATATCTGAAATCTTTCTCCTGAAAATTTGGTTGGTTTTTATCTCATGGACATTGTGAATCTGGTAACAATCATGTACCTCAGTGGGTCACTAAGATGCTCAGAGCCAAAGTATCACCTGTGAGTTTGCATTTCTTTCCCTAGTGTTATTTTGTTTTCCTACTACCATTTTGATCTGCTGATTTATTTATCTGTTTATTTCTATTCTGTTTTATTTTGTGTATTTGGCCATCAAATTCCTTTTTAGAATGAGACGAAGAAGGAAAGAGTGAAGGAGAAGCAAAAAAAAAAAAAAAGAAAAAAACCCCTCACATTTATTTCCCTAAACAAATGGCTGGGAACAGCCTAATCTATATATATGTCTGTTGCTTTAGATAGAACAGGAAAAAGTTTCAGTGAACTAATTCCTGCATGTACAGTCATTTGTAAATGTTAAGCATCTTTGGTTTGAAAATTTCAGCAATGGTATTTATGTTCCTTTGGGTGACTGGATTCTTATTTGTGCATCTGGTGGAAAGTCTTGCCTGATACCGCAACTGCTCATATTGGCTTCCTTCCCATGTTCTTCTGTGTTTTGAAAGTGTTCTAAGCTCTAGAATAAATCAGGCACATCAGACACTCCACAAATCTTCATGTGTTGAGATGGAGTCCTTTGTTTTTTGAAATGAACGGAATTAACATATGGTAACACTCGTGGTCATGAACAGCAATAAAACTTTCCTTTTATGGCATTTTATAGCCTATGGCATACTTTCCTCAAAACCCAAGGATGAGACAGAACTCTTAATTTGAGAGGGAAAAGCAGGGGAAAAGCAAGACATTTCAAGTAGATGTCCTATTGAACCCTAGCAACACTTACTAGAAAACTCTGCTTTTAGAAGTTTAGGGCACTTGTCTAGTGAGTTATGAGGTAGAATAGCATTTTGAGATATTAACTGATATTTCCTTCCCATAATTCCTTGTATCTTGTGACTCTTCTCCATAATCAGGAAACTGGCACTCCACACTTATGCCTCAGGAAATATATTACACAGCAGAATACAGAGAACATAAAAAGGGTTTAAATATGGCTTAAAAATAAAACAAGAACCCCCAAGTTTATAATGTAAGACAAAAGAGAAATGGAAATTAAAATTGGAGAGTAAGCTGGATAATGTTGGGTCACTGAAAGCGGATCCTATGGACTTTTCTGCCTTGTGGTGGATCCAAGATTGAGCAAAATGGATATGAAAGACACAAAACAAAATCTCACTAGATTCAGGATGATTCGTTTGAAAGCTATATTCTGCTTCCTGAGTGAAGTCAGAGAGGTGGTAGACTTGTAGAAGTTTACGTACTCCGAATGACATGGAAACACTTGATTAAACATAGTTTTACAGAATGTCTAGGCATACAAACCCAAGGAAACTGCATAGAGTTTATCTATGTCCTGTTGGCTCAAAAGAATAACCAAATGTTTTCAGTGGGACTGAGAGAGTTCCAACGTCAACAAGATAGAATCAGACCTGGGGAAGCCTAAGGGTGTGGTGAGGAGGATGCTACTGATTGTATAGACCAGTGACCAAAGGGCCAATGCTAATTTGGGGAACTGGTAATGACTAAGGATCATATTTCCATCTCTGCTCCCATCTTCTGTGAAATCAGCCTTTATCCCTGCAATTTGTATGCAACTCTGGAGTCCAGACCAGACTCCAAGACTTGAATGAAATGATCTAGAATTGATAAGATTGTTTCTAACACAGACTGGGAAAAAAAAAAAGACATTACATTTCTGTGTCCTGATCTGTAGGTTCAACGTCAAAACCATCTCATGTACTGAGAAAAAGCCATTTAAAGCTTTGGTACCATAACTTTTCAGTAAAGTTGGCTAAATGAGTATATGAATTTCTCTCTCCACTCTCCTAAAGAGAAGAAGAAAATATTCCCGTTGCAGCTTTGGAGTCTGAGCATGTGGTTTCCACACTTACCTCATTATCATGGTCTCCTCCCTTGTGGACTTCAGAGTTTACGGAGTTGTTCAAAACTCACAGAGTGAAAAGCTGCACTGTGAGTCAGCCCTGTTGCTGTCTTGGTATGTGGTATGTTGGAGGGTCATTTAACTAAGTTTTGAGGTATAGGGAGGTGACATCTAGGAAGTATCATCTTATCTGGAAACGAATAAGACTGATCTAGGTAAAATTGAAGGTGTGGGGAGTGAGATGGCATCCCTGAGAGAAAGCATAGTTTATGCAAAGACCTTGTGAGTAGGAGTGTGTGTGTAATTCAGTCTAACTGGAGATTAGCTTGCAAGGCAGTAGGTGGTGGTCAAGAGACAAGGCTAGGAAAGTAAGCAGGAGCAAAGCAAGAAAGCCCTTGTAATTCCATGGCTTTATCCTGAGGGCAATGAGGAGCCATTTAAGCATTTTAAGCAGGGGAATGTCCCAGTGTATAAAGTGGATAGTGGATAAGAGGGATCAAGTCTGGGAGTGAGGAACATCATTTAGGGCACATTGCAGTAATCTGGGAAAGCCATGTTGATAGTTTGAGTTAAGAAATTAATGATAGGGATGAAGAGAAATTGGCGGATATATAAGATACTCAGATCCCTTGATATTATAAATCATCTTGGTGAAATTAATAATCAGAATTAATAATCATGATGTCTTCTACATCGTGTCTTCGTCCTATAGGCCTTTTCTTCTTCTGCTCTTAGAGCTTTACTCTCTCCATGAAGTTCTTTGGGGTTTCTATTCACAACCTATTCTTGCTGCCTCTGGCCTCAAAGTGATTCAGTAGCAAAAGGTCTTCATGGTTCCCAAATCTAAGGTCACACAAATTCACAGATTCACATCTTTAAATCCAGATCTCCTAACCTGACTATAGTTTTTTTCTGTTAGACTAAAATAGAATATTTTAGTCTAGAAGTGAATACACACACACACACACACACACACACACACACATACATACATATATGCATAAAAAGCTAAGGAGTCTTTCAGAGTTTTGCTAGATTATATGGCTTAGCGTGGGTCCTAGAATCTAAGTATTCTTATAAATGTTCCTGGAAACAGATAACACTAAAACTCCACATGTTTGGAAACACAGTAACTACAGTTTACTCATCCTATCCTGGTGTCCTTAGAAAGAGAGGAGAAACTAGAGAGGCGTGAGCCTCTTGGGATGGGAGGGAGAATTTAGTTGCTCAGCAACATGACTCAGAAGTAGGGTCAAGCTTTCCAAAATGCACCTGTGACTTAACTGTGAGCCTGACACAGGGACTCTGGGGAGAGAAAAGGAAGCAGTAAATTAAATCTCTGGTCTAATACTTAATAAAATGGAATTTTCAAAAGAAGACATAATAAAATTCATTGAAGATCTCAAAGCATAAACCAGAGAAGTCAAAATTACCCAAATCATGTAGCTCAGGTATAAATAAATGTGTAGGGGTGATATTCCTCCTATTTAGTGAAAAGGATGTGTAGTGGATGAATAATGTGTGTTTATGCCTGATTGAGGGGCACTTCTTGTAAAGATTTCAGGGAAATGACCATGCAAGTGAATTATGGGGCATGTGCTGGCACTGTTTTCCCTCAGCTGCTTAAAACCGCATTAAGTTAATGTGAGTGAGGTGGTGTGAGTCACCCAGCTCTATAGTTGATAATCAGAAGACCTCATGCAACAGAAGCCATGGAAGACTGAGGTTGTTTCAAAGTCAGTGGTCCAAATGGGATTGGATGCTCCAGCTACAGCATGGTAAAATGCTCCGCTAGCTGTGTTTATTAAAGCCTCAACCAGGATGTCTAGGAAGTAGGGCAAGAAGTCATTAATTTGTAGTTTGTGGTCTGCTGTGGCTAATGTGGAAAACCCCTTTATGCTTCAAAACTGTTAACCGAAGTCTTTCTGAATTGCGTGAAATCACTGTCTTGCCTCTGAAGCCTGCAGATTTGACTAACACGCAGCAATATAATGCAGAAACTCGGGAGACTGGACTGACTGTTTTTGTCACCAGATTTATGCTGCAAACTACTTTGTGTATTAATCTTGTAATACAGTGTGGTTTTCTCACTTTTTCATTCTGTTCCCCCTGTTGTAAAAAGTAGGATACTAAAAATACTGCTAATAGTTGAAGGATCCAGCAGTTTTTAGCTAAAGTGGATTGAAGTTTATCTCAGTGTATCTTTTGAGATGCAATTATTTTATAGCTCTCACTGGTAGGATTGCTTTTTAAATTTTTATTATTTTATTTTATTATTTTAAGCTCTCTGACTTGCAGTTATTTTAAAACCTTCATCAGTTTTCTACTAATAACTTGGCTATATTATCTTAGATTCACCAACCAGATTTCCCAAAGATGATCAAATGCAAGTTAAAAGCAGTGTGTGTGTCCATGTGCTTACACTTCAAAAAAATAATGTTATAATGCTTTATGAAAATACCTAAGTATAGGCATATAGGCTGGGTGGCTCATTTGGTTAAGTGTCCAACTTCGGCTCAGGTCATGATCTCACGGTCTGTGAGTTCGAGCCCCACATCGAGCTCTGCACTGACAGCTCAGAGCCTGGAGCCTGCTTCAGATTCTGTGTCTCCCTCTCTTTCTGCCCCTCCCTCATGCTCTCTCTCACTCTCTCTCAAAAATAAATAAATAAACATTAAAAATATATTAAAAATACCTAACTATAAATATCAAAAGAGGCTATAAATTGAGAGCAGGATTTGAGGAAGTGATGCCAATCGAAAACTCGCTAAATGTCAACTTTCAAAAATGTTTCTTGATCTAAACCTCTTTTGTCCTCAGCCTTAAGCAGAAACAGCATATTTTAATGTGTATCCTGGCAGTGAAGATGGGAGGGAGAGAAGATATTTAAATCAATTATGAAAAATGTTCATGTATGGGGTATTTTTGGCTTCCAAACCCCTAATAATTCAATTATTATATATGTGTGATTCCAACTTGTTTTTCTATTGCATGTTTAATATTAAGCAGAGAATATCCATCCAGAAATGTCCTGCCCAGATGGTGCTTTTTTGTTCAAATTCTTTTAAACACTTCCTACCTGACAATATCTGACTTGAGTTCTATTTTCAGAAGACAAATTCTTTGCTAGTTGTAGCTAATTATAACACAAACACAAAAACAAAACTGGGAGACATCCAAGTTAGAATAGTAATAGAGGCTGATGTACCAAGGTTTTACCAGGGTCTGGTATGATTCACTTTAGCAACAAACTTTTTGGGTAACTCCAAAGTAGTAATATTGAATTAAGGAATCAAAAGCTAGGCTGGGACACAGAAGAAGTTTGAAGGCAGTGAATCCTCGCAGTGTCCATTATTCCATATCTTTGTATGTTGTGGATTCTCCCATACTTTCCTCATGGTCATTTCCATGAAAGAAGTATTGGAAAAAATGTTTAGCCGGAAAGCAAATCTCTTCCCATGTGATTACAAAACCAATCTTTATACTTAGGAGGATAAGATTTAAAAAAAATGGCTTAATAGTTTTGGTGGGTACAGGAGGCTTATATGAGACCAAAGTAAAGGAGTTGGAAAAAGCTTACTGGGGCTGGAGAACTTTGCTTCAGGAATGTCTCTCCTGAGGAAGAAAATAGAAGGCAGGTTTCTATAAAAAGAAAAAAGAAGAAGAAAGAGGCTTCTGGAGATTTCCCAAGTAAGAGCCACAGCCAGTTTATGTCATCCCTTTGCAATTTCCACACCACCATCAAAGACAAGTGATTCACCATGAGATAGTAACATTTCTGGCATCCATACTTCCATGTAATACCTGAGGAATTAGGCACAGGAGTCCTTGGGAGCGAGAATTTCCCAGGGAAGTGGTTAAACAGAGCAGTGGGGTAAGTGTTGAGAAGGGCTGGATGCCTCTGCCCCTCCTTGTCACTTGAATAACTCCCTCAGGTCTCTGGGTCCTCTAAGAGGCCTTCCTGACCCTGAGCACTACAATAGATGCTTGGTTCAGGTGCTCCCGTGGCATCCTGGGCTTACATCTACTCTTTACTGTTTACTCTGTGTGTAATTTTTTTCTTCCACCAACAGGCAGTGTGTTTCCTGATGATATAGGATATGCTCTTTTTTCACCATTTACCTCCAGCAAAGATCACAGTGCCTGCCACACAGTAGATGCTTAATAAATGCTTGTTAAACAAACAATTCAAGCAGAATGAAATCACTCTAACCCAGTGATGGCATACAGACTTTGTATCACATGTCAACCCTGAATCACAGTGGCTGCCCAAAGGGATGGCTTGAGAAGGACTGTGAGGCTTCAATAGAGCTCAGTGGTAAATGGACCCTGCATCAAATAGAGATGTCTGATCTGTTTCCTTGCTTAAAACCTATCTTTGATTTTGTTTTTATTGAATAGAGTGGTATCTTGAAGAAACATTAGCCTTAGAGTCCATGGTATAATTGTTTACAGTGAACATAAAGCCTGAACTGGAAGCCACATTCAGAAAACTGAAAAACAAAACAACAAAAAGCAACGATAATGACAACAACAAATAAAACTAAAATTCAAAGAGGACAAGGAGACTTCTAGGTAGCAGGGTGGCAGCACAGTTGTACATAATTCTCTCAACTTCCAACTAAAGATGTGTGAATTCACACACACATGTGCACATACACACACACACACTCATGCCAAAGCTGATGAAAATATTAAAAACTATAGTCCCAACTCATAGGAATTTGGGGACTATAGTTTTGATTGGTTTGACAGAGTAACCAAATTAAAAAAAAAATAGAGGGCTGAAAGATAACATGAAGTGGCTTTGGCTAAAGTCCAGTCTTTGACCCTTAACGGAAACTCAGGCAGCTGACTTCTGAGCTGGCTAGAGTCCTATCCTGTTCTTTCCTCCCATCCTGACCACAGGGGCTTTTCGCTATTTATGCCTGATTGGAGACTTCATTTCTGAGTAGGTAGCATGGTTGAGAGGGAAAGATGTAATGCCCACCTCTCCTGGGATTTGTCAAGGAGACAGAAAGTGCCTGGAAAGCCAGGTATGTGGGGATGTAGTATTTTCTATATGTGAACACAAAAAAGTTCCCTATTCTACATCTGGCTTGCTTAGATAGTGGTGATCTTGACACATCAGAAGATGTCATTCCATGCTAATGTGGAGATATGTGGAGAAACTGTCGTATGTTCATAAACTCTGTTTCCTTTTCATCCTTAGCACAGAGCTAGAATGCTTTTTTTGTTTTGTTTTGTTTTGTTTTGTTTTGTTTTGTTTTGTTTTTTTTACCTCGTACAGTTAGGAGCAGCAGATGACTACATTCTAGACTCCAACTAAATTCTCAACTTCAACTTTTAATGGAAGATGGGCAAAGGTCATGTAAGCCATCTTAACCCCTCACCACAAAACCTTCTGCCATATCTTCTGTTTTCTTTCTGTTCCCTTGTTTACTGGCCAAATACAGATTTCCAGTGAAGGATTCAGAGGCCTTAGGAAATGGGAGAGCCACCATGTGGAAGGAGCCTGGTGTGCCTTTAGACTGTGTGTAGCAGAGACCCTTTTCAGAACTTTATTAGACTGTAATATGAGGGAAAAATAACCTTTATTGTGTTAGGTCAGTGAGATTTAGGGGTTTGTTATACTAGTTAGCCTACTGTGATTAGTATACCATACTAGATAATTTCTGTTAGCCATCAGAGATTAAACAGACATTAAAGATGTTTTAAAGATCTCCTTAGCAATCCAGTATGTTGAGAAGTGTAAAACGTGGTGTCTAGTCATCTGTTGTTTAATCCAGTTCATCTATGCAAATTACCCCAAATATTAGTGGTTTATAACCACAACCATATTTATTATATCATGGTGTTGTATGTCAGGAATTCAAGTAGTAATTGGTTAAGTGATTCTTTATGTAGCATAAATAGGAGCCACTCAGTGATATTTAGCTGGTAATTGGTTTGGTCCTGAGTCAAGACAGCTTAACTCTTATACCTGGCACTTAGAAAGGGACACTTGGACTGAGCCAAAGGGATACCTTGGGCTCAGGTGACACAATTTGAATGGCTGGCGTCTAGAACATCTATGAATGACAGGGTATTTTTCATCATGGTTTCTCCAAAAGGCTAGCTTGGGCGTCCTCACAGAATGTGGATCTCAGCAGTATCTAATTTCTTACATGCTGGCTCAGGACTCCAAAAGACAAAGGACACTGGCCTCCTCCTAAAGCCAATGCTTGGAATGGCAATGCATCACTTGGTCAGTGCAACCACTGTCTAGCCCAGATTCAAGGGGAAGGAAAACAGACCCAACCTCTTGATGGGAAAAATGTCAAAGATCTTGTGGTCATTTTTAATCTACCACATCTAGATAGATAGCTCTGTGTTTAAGAATGAGTAAGCAGGAAAAAAAATTATGTGTAGTATAGGGAAAAGAAAAAGTCCCATGAAGAGTACAATTATGAAGAGTAAATTATGAAAATTTAAGAGAAGTTTGTTTCTCAATAAAAATTCAAGAAAACAGTCTCTATGGGGCTTAAGTGAAGAGTAATAAAAGGTATCTAACTGGAAAAAAAAAAAGTAGCTGACTGAAATGTTTAAAGAAGTCCCCTCTCAAAAGAAGAAGGAATAGAAGACCCTGAAATGCAATAGCATGTTTAATACCCATGTTATTCACAATGAATATTAAAAGTGTCAATAGGAAATAGGTAATAACTTTAGAGTATATAGATGAATAGATTCTATCATCTGCTTTTTAAAAATGTTTTTTTGAGAAAGAGAGAGAGAGAGTGAGCATGAGTTGGGGAGGGGAGAGACAGAGGGAGAGAGAGAATCCTAAGCAGGCTCTACACTGTTGGCACAGAGCCTGAGGCTGGGCTCGATCTCATGACAGAGAGATCATGACTTGAGCTGAAATCGAGTTGGAAGCTTAACCGGCTGAGCCACTCGAGTGCCCCAATCATCTGCTTTTAAGACAGACTTACATTTCTGAGAACTTCAGGGCAAATTATCTCTTATTTGCAAGTTCTCATAAGATCACTTGAGTTATCCCTCCTCCCTCTGCTCAACCCCTCCCCCATTTCTCTCCTCTTGCCTTCTCCCACACTTCAAAATACCATAATCTTGCTTAATCTACCATGTGTTCATTTGTAGGCTATAAAACTCAGATGTTGCTAATAACTTGAATATCTGGTCTTTTATGTGGTGACATAGTATTCTTTGTCCCTATGAACACTTTCTGATGAATGATGATAAAATGATTTTGTTATTGTTATGGAAAGAAGTTTATCTGAAAATAATAATATCTGGAAGCAATAAAAAGAAAATCAAGGCATAGTCGAAACACTCTCATTACCCACCCATGGGGGAAAAATGACCAAGTTACCCGAATTAAGACTTTTCTGTCATGTAACCATTCTAAATGAAATTAATTTGGCTATGAAATTACTTCCTTTGTAATGAAAATTCAGAATGAAGATACATAAGAGTTTTCTAGCTGTGGATATTCACTCTATAGATTGCCCATGTTCCTGGCTGATTCTCCTATTTGATTTTTCTTCGAAGCACTACAGTTAAAGTATAGCGATGCTATTTGTGTCTTGGGTTCTACTAAAAAATACTTGAAGGAATGTTTCATTCCATCTAGTATTTGAGTACATACACTTTTGTAGTTTTTTCTAATGGGTTCTAATGTTTTCATTTTGTTTTTCCAAGTACATTTTTGAAAGGCAAGGATTTTGTGAATTCTCAACATCTGTCGTGGTGATAGGACTCAATAACATTGCTAAATAATTGAGATTTGAAATAGTAACTTTCTAGCTGCAGGACTTGTAAACGGTTACTTGGAGTGTTGGACATTTTTTGTTAAAATAGTGTTTGGGTCCATTCATGTATTTCAATTTCCATGCTATTTTTATTTTCAAAGAGGTAGTATGGTCTAAAGGTTAAAGATTGTGTCTTTGAGCCTATGTAAGTTTGTATATCAGTGCCAACATTTCCCAGAAATGCAACATCTGTACCTCACCTCTCTCATCTTTAAAATGGGAATAATAATAGTAACCGCCTTACTGCTTAATCTGCTGTTGTGCAGACTAGCTGAATTAATACATGAGAAGAGCTTAGAAGTTCCCAGCACATATAAAGTACTTGTAATAGGCAGAATAATAGCAAACAAAGATGTCTATGTCCTGATTCCAGGAATCTATAAACATTTTACCTTAAATGGCAAAAGGGACTTTGGAGATGTGATTAAATTAAGCATATTCATTCAGACAGGGAAATTATCCTGAATTATCCACATGGGCCCAGTGTAACCACAAGGGTTCTTATAAGTGAAAGAGGAAGACAGGAGAGTTAGAACCAGAGAAGGAGATGTGACCAGGGGAGCAGAGGTTACCGTGCTATGGGGTCATGACTTCAAGAATGCAGGCAGCATCTAGAAGCTGGAAAAGGCAAGGAAATGGATTCTCCCTTAGAGCCATCAGAAGGAGGCTCACTAGGCTAAAATCTAGGATTTTAAATTCTAGCCCAATGAGACCCTTTGTGGACTTCTGACCTCCAGAACTGTAAGATAATAAATTTGTGTTGCTTTTAAGCCATTAAATTTGTAGTAATCTGTTAGAACAGCAAGAGGAAACGAATGCATTGCTCAATAAATTCAACTATTGCTCTTCACACAAATGACATATCTGATAAAGGGCTAGTATCCAAAACCTGTAAAGAACTCACCAAACTCCACACCCGAAAAACAAATAATCCAGTGAAGAAATGGGCAGGAGACATGAACACTTTTCTAAAGAAGACATCCAGGGGCGCCTGGGTGGCACAGTTGGTTAAGCGTCCGACTTCAGCCAGGTCACGATCTCGCGGTCCATGAGTTCGAGCCCCGCGTCAGGCTCTGGGCTGATGGCTTGGAGCCTGGAGCCTGTTTCCGATTCTGTGTCTCCCTCTCTCTCTGCCCCTCCCCCGTTCATGCTCTGTCTCTCTCTGTCCCAAAAATAAATAAAAAAACGTTGAAAAAAAACTAAAAAAAAAAAAAAAAAAGAAGACATCCAGATGGCCAACAGACACATGAAACAATGTTCAACATCACCCCTCATCAGGGAAA
This sequence comes from Neofelis nebulosa, assembly GCF_028018385.1. NCBI lineage: Eukaryota > Metazoa > Chordata > Mammalia > Carnivora > Felidae > Neofelis > Neofelis nebulosa. Next base: position 32,771,704 of record NC_080782.1, on the reverse strand, counting down.
TACAAATCAAAACCACACTCAGATACCACCTCATGACGGTCAGAGTGGCTAAAATGAACAAATCAGGAACTACAGATGTTGGCGAGGATGTAGAGAAACAGGAACCCTCTTGCACTGTTGATGGGAATGCAAACTGGTGCAGGCACTCTGGAAAACAGTATGGAGGTTCCTCAAAAAATTAAAAATAGAACTACCCTATGACCCAGCAATAGCACTGCTAGGAATTTACCCAAGGGATACAAGAGTGCTGATGCATAGAGGCACTTGTACCCCAATATTTATAACAGCACTTTCAACAATAGCCAAATTATGGAAAGAGCCTAAATGTCCATCAACTGACAAATGGATAAAGAAGATGTGGCTTATATATACAATGGAATACTACTTGGCAATGAGAAAGAATGAAATCCTGCCATTTGCAGCAACGTGGATGGAACTGGAGGGTATTATGCTAAGTGAAATAAGTCAGTCAGAGAAAGACAGATACCATATGTTTTCACTCATATGTGGATCTTGAGAAACTTAACAGAAAACCATGGGGGAGAGGAACATGAAAAAAAATATTACAGAGAGGGAGGGAGGCAGGCAAACCATAAGAGACCCTTGGATACTGAGAACAAACTGAGGGTTGATGGGGAGTGGGAGAGAGGAGAAAGTGGGTGATGGGCATTGAGGAGGGCACCTGTTGGGATGAGCACTGAGTGTTGTATGGAAACCAATTTGACAATAAGTTATATTAAAAAAAAACCCAAATATACAAAACCAAATCAGAACAGGTTACAAAGTACATAGTTTTAATTACACTTTTCTCTAAACACTGCAGCCTCTTGTATCATGGCAGAAACGGTGACCAGAATTCTAATAAATATTCCAGTTTCCCTACTTTGCTTTTGAAAAGATATATTTTCATATTTTTGAAAAAATACATGAAACATGTAAAATTCCCTCAATTTCCACTTTTAAGCGGAGAAAAGCCATTAGTGAGCTTGTGGTAATGTTGTTTGAATATTTTCCCCTTTTTGCTAAGAACCTTCTTGTTCCCACGAGAACCCAGAGGTACCCAAGTCACATGGTGTTCTTCCTGTAATATTTTGTCCTGTACAAACAATAGGATGCCAATTATCCAGCCTTAACATGACAAACAATAAGTTACTATGACAATTTTATTTTTGGTGAACTGACCCTGTGAAATTAGAAGTTTGGAAAGAACCACATGCCTAAAATTCATCCTGTTTATCTCCTTTCCAAGAAGGTTTGTCTCCACACTGTTGTAGGCACCCAAGAAATAATTTGTTCTCTCTAAAAGGCAATGATATAATCTCCTTCAGAAAATTCTGTTTTCCCTCTACTCCCCCTACCATTCTGTACTCACTTAAGTTATTTTTTTACATAGACTAGTCCTAACCTGCATGATGCCAGGGGCTTAAATATAGTTACTTTGTCACATCTTAAAACAGTTTCCTCTTTCTTAGTTCTCAAAGAAGAAATAACATTGTCATCTTCTCTCCTTGTTTTATTGTAGTTACCCACACTATGCTACAAAATATATGGCAGTTAGGGGAAATGGCAGGCAACCGATGGAAATTTTTGCTTTACTGCCTGGTACATAAGTAGAGGGATTTAAGCCACTCTTTAATTTTAGGTTTTTCTTCATTTGTTTTCATTTGGGAACTGTGACTCACCTGGATGATGCATACATATATGAGGATACACCACATCTGTATATACACATAAACATATATGCATCCATATATGAGGATATTTATGTGTTCTAAAAATGCTTCTGTTTCCTTGAAAATGGTTCAGACTAAAAATCTGTGGCTTGAAAGCTATCAGTGACAACAAAGATGATTTCAAAAGTGTTCAGGAGCCAATTACATAGGGTTCCATTAATTGGAGCTTCAGAATGGGTTATAAATAAAATAGGCTAGACACATCAAATGCTTTTAAATCCATTAATTCATAATGATACTTAAAATTTAAATGTTGAATGATGCTAGTGAACCAACTTAGTATTTTGGAAACTTGTAAATAAAGGAAAGGAATCATTCATTTATCCTGTCTTTTCTCAAGGTAGCCTTATAGGGATGACAGGAATCCTCTCTTTATAGAGATATTCTCGTTAATAAATGGTGACTAAATGACAAAATCAGAATATCACCACTTCACAGCCTCTAATGAAATTATGGATGTAGGCAATGACCACTTATGACTGCTAACATCATAAAGTGAAAGATAATTCATCGTTACACACTTCCTGTGGAAGTACATATCCACCCATGAAATATGAAATAGCCTTGCCAAAGAAACTGAACCTGAATCTCATGAAACATCCAGATCTAACTAACAGGACACAGCAATCCAGAGGACAGAGGAAGGAACATAATGCACCATGGGAAAACAAATAGCAAAATCCCAACTGAAGAAAATGAAGGACAAAGAACCTGGCTTTATTAAGAAAATCTGTAAAGGGAAGAAAAAAAGATGAAAAGGAAACCTACATATTAAAACCTATAGCTTTAAACCTATAGTTTATAAGATACTTAAGAGATATATCAATCAAGCAAACTATATGGAATTAATTTGAATACCATTTAAAACAAACTTTTTAAAATTTATTATTATTATTTTTAATGTTTATTTTTTCTTGGGAGACAGAAAGAGTGCAAGCAGGGGAGGGACAGAGAGAGAGAGAGGGAGACACAGAATCTGAAGGAGGATCCAGGCTCTGAGCTGTCAGGACAGAGCCCGATGCGGGGCTTGAACCCATGAAGCACAAGATTATGACCTGGGCCGAAGTTGGATGCCCAACTGACTGAGCCACCCGGGTGCCCCTTAAACCAAACTATTTTTAAAAGACCCACAAAACAGTTATATGACAAAGACATCTGAATACAACTGGATATTATTTTTAGTTACTATCTTTTGCCGTTCTAGAATATATGTTTTCTAAGGAAACAGATTCTAGGGCTCTATTAAATTGTCTATTTTGGTGTATATTTTTGTGAATATATTAATCACAGTTATTTTTAAAGACTGTTTCTGGTAATTCCAATATTTGAGATACCTGGGAGCATTTTCTTTTCTTTTTAGTTTTGGCCATGTTTCTTGACATACCTGGTAATTCTGATTGACTGCCCAATGTCCTGTATGAAAAATTGTTGCTGCATTTTCTTTAGAGAGGAGACACTTTATCCTCTTGCTAAATATGGACCAATAATTCATGACTCATATCAATCAGTTTGCTTCTGGTTTACCCCATGCTAGGGTGTAGCCCTCTGGAGTTCAGATTGAGAGCCTGGGGAGTTTGTCATGGTCTGGTAAGGCCCTGGATACCCGCCCCCCCCACTTTTTTTTTTTTCTTTTTTTCTTTTTGTCGCCCTTGCATTGTAAGAATGCTGAAAACTCTGCTTCGCTTTTCACCAGTGTTTTACTTGGGCCTTTGGCTTCTTGCCCTGCACGTCTAGAGATGTGGCAACTGCCTCAAGGAGGAACCAGCCAAGGGTGTTGGGCTCATTTTCTTTACTCAAGGGTCTTAGTTTCTCAAGTCCTTGTTTTCTTTCCAGATCCAGACTCCAGCTTTTCTCTTTCCGTTGCTATGAGATGCCAATCTCTGCTGGCTTCTCTGCCTCTTCACAGGGGCCCTCTGTCTTGCTTCTAAGTCTCTCACTTTTAGAGCTGAAGAACTGGCAGAAGCTGCAAAAGATATGGCAGCATGAAGAACATCAGATGGATATCCAAGGGGGAGTAGGTAAGGGAGATAGATGAAGAAAGATGTGCCCTGAGTTCCTAATTGTTGAAGCTGCCTGATGGGCACATGGAAATGAGTTATAGTATTTTTTTCCCACTTTTGTTTATGCTTAAAACTTTCTATAATACAAAGTATAGTAAATACATAATATGTGGTCTTCGTACTCTTTATTTTCTTGCAACGGGTGTGAAATTATCCTTTGAGAAGCAAAGTAAAGCAATATCTGCAAAAAAGCCACAGCCATATATTGAAAATAAAGAAAGGTACATTTAAAAGAAGGGTTTATTTATTTTTGAGAAAGAGAGAGAGTGAGAGAGGGCCAGAGAGAGAGGGAGACGGAGAATCCAAAGCAGGCTCTGTGCTGTCAGCGTTGAGCCTGACGTGGGGCTGGAACTCACAAACTGTGAGATCGTGACCTGAGTGGAAATCAGGAGCCTAATGCTTAACTGACTGAACCACCCAGGTGCCCCAAAATATACCTTCTTAATATGGAGGCACAACCACTAATAGACTGACTACATTCTTGTTAGCTGAACTCCAGAGAACAACACTTGAAGACATGAGGGACAAAGTACACTCGGGCTTCAGGGAGAGCACAAATTTCTGAAATCAGGAGGCAGCCCATGTTGCGTAGGGAAAGCATTGCGGGTCCCCATAGGCAGGTCAGGAAAAAAGATAGCAAGGAGCCTATTTCCTGACCTAGATTAACTGAATGTTCAGTCACAGCTCAAGATTATACTTAATTTATGACACTACAATTAGAAAAATGATGGTATTGCTTTGATTTCTCAACAGTGAACTGTGTACTTTTTGGCACTTTCCTATGGGATCTCACAGATTCAAAAATACCAAAGAGAGGGGCGCCTGAGAGGCACAGTTGGTTAAGCTCCCAGCAATTCATGGGATAGAGCCCTGCCTTGAGCTGCGCTGACAGCAGGGAGCCTGCTTGGGATTCTATCGCTCTATCCCGCTCTGCCCTTCCTCCCACTTGCTTGCCTGTGCTTTTGCACATGGGTGTGCTCTCTTTCTGTCTCTCAAAATAAATAAATAAATAAACTTAAAAAAAAATGCCAAGGAGGGGCGCCCAGGTGGCTCAGTCGGTTAAGCGACCGGCTCCAGCTCAGGTCATGATCTCACGGTTTGTGGGTTCAAGCCCCACCTCAGTCTCTGTGCTGACGGACAGCTCAGAGCCTGGAGCCTTCTTTGGATTCTGTGTCTCCCTCTCTCTCTGCCTCTCTCCCATACTCTCTCTCTCTCAAAAATAAATAAAACATTAAAAAAAATTAAAATTAAAAAAAATGCCATGGAGAGATGTGGAACTCAGTGCAAATCAGGTTGTTTTTTTCTCCTCCAAGTCTCCATCACATGGTATCCAAATAAAATTGGATTAAAATAAACATTAAGGAATTTCCATGAGGCAGCATGAGCTGATTGAGTAAGTGCTTTCCCCACTGTTTGCTTTCTTCAGTCTCTGCTCATCTACTCCGCAGTATGAGCAGGCAGGAGGTCCCGAGAGGACTGTGGTGGGGCAATTGTCCTGGGTCACAGTATTCTAGGGATGGATATCCTGCCATCTTCCTGTCTCACAGGGAACGTCGTTATTTGAGTAGAAATGCTTAGAGGTTATATAGACTCTTTTGGCCAGACAGAAATTATTCAAGTCTGGGAAACTATTGAGGCTATTTACATGTTACACTTTTTTTGTTGTTGTTTTTTGTTCTATTTAATTTTATTATTTTTGTATAAGAATGGTACTGAAAATATTAACTTGAAAAACAGTAGATTGCAGGGTAGGTGCAAAGCCACCTATTTTTGTAGTCACATTTCAGATGGGGATTATCATGATTTAAAACTTAAGTGAATCTAAGTGGATTTAGCTAGTATCTCAAATTTTAAAACAAAATGAAGTTACATCCACTAATTGGAAATACATAATGAGCTATTGTTTACATTTCTCAAGGCATCTCTACCTCAAGTGTGTGGCAACTGATAACTCTAGTAAAACATAAGTTTTTAATCTTCCCATATGTGCATTTATAACATATATACATATGTACACATAATACGTAGTAGTTGGAACATTCTTTTACATTCTAATGAGCACGTGCACAAAAAGTCCACCTACTGATAAGGCAGGGTATGTGCTAGTAATTTTTATGACTTAGAAGATCTTGTACATCTTTGGAGATAATTGGAGATATCCGGAAGGCAGCACACTTAGATGTCAAGGGCCCCAGATTCTACTGTAAACTCTGCCAGGAACAAGTGGTATGATCTTAATCAAGTGGGTGCATTCACTGTGTGTCAATTTCCTTATCTGCAAAATATGCTAGTGATTAAATCTCCGCCGAAGTTTTTTAAAAATAAAAACAATTTGATTTTATAATGTGTCATCAATGATTTTAATGGAATAACTCTGTTTTCCTGTACGTATAAAATAGCCCCTGAGAATAGTGTAGATTTTGGCAGAAGAATTAAGGTAAATTGAATGCTAATACCAGTTATTTGTAGTGTTCAGCAATAATAATTATGATGGAAAATATCTAATCTTTACTGTATGATTACCATATGTTAGACACTGGGCTATATGCTTTATATGCTTATTTAACTTATATCCCTTTGGGATGGATGATAGTATTATTATTCCCATTTCACAAATAAGATTACTGAGAAAAGGGAGGATATATAATTTAACTATAGTCACTCAGCCAGTATGTGGCAGAGCTAGGATTTGAACCTAGGGTAGATTGTCTCCAGATCACATGCTCATTAAACACAGCCCTTCATTGCCATCCTATGGTATTTTGCTATGTATGGCTTCTTATTATTTTCTTATGTATATTAGGAATCTTTAACCTATGGTTATATCTAAAATATAGAATGAAAGGGTATTTTATATTTTCGATGTGCTTTAAGACTTATAAAATATTATTATACTCTGTCTCATCATATAGTCAAAGCAATCCTGGAGGTGAGAGTGGGTATTCTTATTATTTTTTATAAGAGAAAACAGAGACAGAAAGTAGGCATTTGCTAAGGTTTTATGAATAGATTTCAGAGCTGGGTTTCCACCTTTAGGGCTCTGTCTGCTCATTGCTTCCTCTATTTTACGACTTCTAATATAAACACAATATTTTCCATAGTAAGATAAAAAAATGTAAACATAAAATCTGTAAAGGAATCATATAATTGCATTTCTCAGATATTAGTATATTTGAGCTATAGGACAGTTTCTAATCAAGTTGAAAGAAATGAGATTCTAGCTCCTGATTTTGGGAGATCAAATCACCTGTATCAATTATTTTCAGGGACATTGAAATGTGTGCAACAGATGATGATAATGCATTTACACTTACGTGCTTCATTTTTTCATTATTTATGTAAAATGGCAGGCTGATAAATGAGAAGGATATTGAACGATCTTCTAGTTGTCCATTCAAACAAGTATGTCATAGGCAGTTGCTATATGTTCCCAAATGACAAGTCAATTAAATGAGTAGAGTTGCCCATTGTTGGGACTGAACGGGTAGCTGAGACAAAGTTCCAGATCTGGGACCCCCTATTGAAGCAGACCCGTTCCTAACAGACTGGAGATAATAAAAGCTCTCTCCGTGGTCAGTTGACTGGAACATTGGAGGAAGTAGCTCAGTTACACAGCCTCTTCTCCATCTGCTTTCCTCTTGCAGTAGGGTCATCATTTATTTAGTAATTTACTGAAGACTCACAATATGTAAGTCACCATGCCAGCAGTAAGGGCTTCAAAGACGTTTAAAAAAAATACAGTCTTTGACCTAGAGAATCATTTAGTCAAAATAGAAAGAAACCAGTCAAGATAGAAGTCATGCGTTCAGGAGAGGTTTCTTCAAATTGTAAAATTGATAGGATAATTAATGTGCTTAAGTGTATGGAGAGCACATTGAAACACATTAGGGAGACCTTGGGTCTAAATTATAAAAACATATGAAACATGAAAACAAGGGAAATCAAGACAGTTATCCTGCTCAATTTTGATGTGAACTTAAAGCTGTAAAAAGAAAAGAATTTATTCTTATAAATTAAGACAATTATTTTTATAAATTAAGACAATTAAGACAATTCCCCCCTCTCCAGAGGGGGGAAATATGCCAGAAAACGAAGGTAATCACAAGGTTCTATATAGCATAGCTGTGAGTAGCATTTCCATGTCCATAAAAATGTAGAAAGTGAGTACTTATCTATCCAAAATTGTAAAATAAACACAATAGGAAGATAGACAGGATGTATCTGTATAAACACACATTGTACCATGTATAATGAAATTTGTAAAAGCATCCTTAGCATGCATCCCCTTCTAGATGTGTTCTACTGCTTACTTTATTTGCATTCTGTTGACATACTGTCAGTAACTAGAATCATAATATGTTTTAAATGTGAACATATACTGGGGAGTGTTGGTAAAATACTGGGCCAATTAAATGTTTTAAGGTTTTTGCTCAGTTCAATATTGTTGAAAAATATGAAAGGACATAATGATATTTTGAAAAGACTATCATAAAAGCAAATATCAAAGTATTAATATTATTATTTTTGAAGATGCTTTTGAACTAAAAGAACTACTTTCCCATATTAAATAAAAAATTTGGGCCTGTGCGCAAATAATGCTGATACTAACAATGATGGGATATGTGCTGTATGAGGAGCTCTCACAGAGTGCTGACAACCAGAAGGGAGAGACCCCCCCCCCCCATCCCCGGGGGCATGTAGATGATCAGGGAAGATTGAGTGCAGTATTTGAAATCTGCATAGACTTTGCACCCACACCATGACTATAGAAAGCTTCATATTTTGCCATACCTTTGTGACATTGCCAACTTTTGGTAACCTTTTTTCTCTTTGTAGCTGCTTTAAATATATTTTATTTTGGATGGTTTACTATTTCACTTTAACGTATCTAACTACAGCTCCCTTTTATTCTGCCGCTTGTCCTTCCTGAACTTACCATCTACGTTCTTCATCAACTCTAAAATATTTAGTCATCACCATCTCAGACATAGCTTCTCTCCTGTTGCCATGTGGAACTCTGGGGGATAATGTGAACCCTTTCATTCTTACCTTCCATGCTTTTAGTTTCATCGTTTCACTTCGTCTCTCTTGGCTTCATTCTAGGAATTTTTTTCCAGTTCGCTAACTGTGGCAGCTTGTTACCGCTGCATAATAAACCACCCCCAAACTCCGTGGCTTATAACAATTAGCCTGCATTATTGGTCATGAACGAGGTCAGCAGATTGATCTTTCTGTCTCCACTGGGCTTGCTTTTGTGTCTGTAGGCAGCTCTCTGTTGGCTATGCGGCTTTGCTGATTTGGGCTGGTTTCCACCAAAGTGTCTGGGGCTCAGCCGGGATGACTCAGCTCTGTTCCAGGTTGTCTCTTCTCCTCTAACAAGTTAGCCTATCAATATTCTCATGGTGGTGACAGGGTTAAAATAGAACAAGTAGAAGCACACTGGGCCTACCGAGGCCTAGCTTCTTTGTCTTTGCGGGCCTTGCTCCATAGAAAAGTATTAAAAATTATATTTTGCAACTGCCTTGGCATAAATATGAACATAATCCAGACTGGATTCATTACTGTACATTTGTTATAGTCATCTTTATTCTGCCTTTAAAAAGATTCAGATTAAGACATTTTTGTGGGCCCTAGGCAGTGTGAGCCCCCATGCCTAATGGGGGAGTTGGCTCTGCAAACCTTTACCTCTGCCGCATCCTATTGGCCAAAGCCAATCAAAAAACCAGTCTCAGGCTGGAAGACTGGGGAAATAGACCTCACCATTTGATGGGAAGATCTTCAAAGTCACATTGCAGAAGGTATGATTGTACGGAGGGTTGAAGAATGGAGTCTACTCTATAATCAATTTCTCACATCAATGTTCTTTTCCTGTAAATTTTATCTATGTAGTTCATCTGCTGTTTTTATTTTCTTCTTTTTTCCCCCAAACATTTAACACATACTAATTATGTATTTTGATTCTAAGAATTTTAATTTCTAAAGTACTTACAAATCTAATTGTGCTGTTTTTGTTTCTGCTAGCTCCTGCTTTTAGGGGCTTTCTTTTTTTTTTTTTTTTTTTGGTATAACTTGGCAGCTTAGATCTGATGGTGTGTTCTGTTTGCTTTTGCTTGTGCCAGATGCCCAGGATATTAAACTCAGAACTATGTGAAGTTTGTTTCTCAATTTAGAGATTTTTTGGTCACCATTGACTAAGTAGGTAATGTGCATTCAACTGCCAGACCACAAGGATCCGGATCCTCAGGGGAGATGTTTTCCCTCAGCTGGAGCTGAGGCAGCAACTGTTTCTTTGCTATCTCTTTGTTTCAGAAGCTGGTAGTTTTTCCTTTGATTTACCCAAAGTGCTCAAGGCCTTTTTCGCCCTCTTTTTTTCTGAAAGATCCTATAAAACAAAGCACTAAGTTTCTGCTACTGACAAATGCCTCTAGGTAAATCCAGTTCTCCTGAGGTTGCCCACCACTATAAGACTAGTATTTTTTTCTTTCTTTTCTTTTCTTTTCTTTTCTTTTCTTTTCTTTTCTTTTCTTTTCTTTTTTCTCTTTTCTTTTCTTTCTTTTCTTTCCTTCCTTCCTTCCTTCCTTCCTTCCTTCCTTCCTTCCTTCCTTCCTTCCTAACTTCCTTCTCTTCCTCCCTTCCCTTCCCTTCCCTTCCCTTCCCTTCCCTTCCCTTCCCTTCCCTTCCCTTCCCTTCTTTTAGTTTCTCATGAGCTTGACTTCTCATTTAAAAAAAAAAAAAAAAAAGTGGAGCTCCTGGCTGGCTCAGTTGGTTAAGCGCTGGACTTTGGCTCAGGTCATGATCTCACAGTTTGTGAGTTTGAGCCCTGCCTCAGGCTCTGCACTGGTGGTGTGGAGCCTGCTTTGGATTCTCTCTCTCTCTCTCTCTCTCTCTCTCTCTCTCTCTCTCTCTGTCCCTCCCCCCCCCACACACTCTCTCTCTCAAAATAAGTAAATGAACTTAAAAAAATAAAATAAATTTTAAAAAAGGTTATTATATGGGTTGCCTGGGTGGCTCAGTCAGTTAAACCTCTGACTCTTGATTTTGGCTCAGGTCATGATCTCATGATTTGTAGGTTCAAGCCCCACATCAGGCTCTGTGCTAACAGCACAGAGCCTGCTTGCAATTCTCTCTATCCCTCTCTCTCTCAAAATAAATAAATAAACATTAAAAAAAAGGTTTGTTATATTGTACCTACCACAATACTTTTAAGTATTGTATAATTGGGTGGCTTTAAAAATATATAGTCTACCACAGTGCTGCAAATGGGAGTCAGCTTTACCTGCTCTAAGACACACAAACAGATAGCAATCAGTAAGCAAACAAATTCTGCAGCTGCAGGATGGACTGCCAAGAATAGGAAGTGTACTGAACACCCAAACAAGCTGTTGCTAGGAACTCAGGCTGAAACTCTCCTTGTCCTCTTGGCAGTGTTTAATATCTGTCTTCTCTTGCTCTGTTTTAATCTTTCCACACATACTGGGATTTCTTCCATATACCTTTTTCTGTTCTAGCTAGGTCTGCTTCCCCTGCACATGGTGTTTTTGGGAAACATTATGCCCCATCAACTCTTATCTGACTTATTTCCCCAGGATTTTCTTTTACCGTATCCTGATAAGGAATTAAAAGTAAAAATCAGTAAGCAAATTTCTGTTTATTGCTTGTGGTTGAAGAGGGATTAATGTGTTTCTACAGGAAAAAGATGTGGGTTAGGTCTTTTTTTCTGACATTTAATTACATGTGACTTTGAGGTTATCTTCTCTAAGTTTTAGCTTTCTTGTTGGAACCGTAAAATCTTTCCTATCTGTCACAACCATCATATTATATAATGTCTATAAAAGTGCTTTGTGAATTCTGATGTGCCAAGTAACAAGATAGCATTACTGTTTACTACCACCCATTTCAGTTCAGCAGAGCTACAAATATAAAACAATGACAAAAACAACAATATGGCCCTTATTTTCAAAGTGTTCATTCTGCCCTGGAGAAGCCAAGATGGAAACCCACAAATGGCCAGTCATGGGGCAGGTATACAGCAGAGGTAAAGAATGAAGTCTGGTGCTGCCACGGAGCACAGCATAGTCACACTACCTCAGCTGGCAGGGGATGGGAACTTTCACTAAGTGGTAATACTACAGCACAGTTTTTTTTTGGGGGGGGGGGTGGAAGGATGGTTTCCTAGGCAGGCATGATTTGAGAAAGGCATAATATGTTTAACAGGGTTTTGAAAAAATAGTGCCTTAAAACTAGTGTCAAAAAATAAAACAAAGACTTCTAGAACAAAATTAACAACAACAACAAAGCAAGTCTAAACCATTAACTTGCCAGGCAAGAGAACACATGTCAGTGAAGAAATTCAATTCACTGAATCATTTGCTGGAGGAGAAAAATCGGGATTTTATATGCTAGAGAGGAGGCGTTCACAATTACACTGAGCATAGAATACTAGCACTCTGAGGCGGGCAGGATGAGTCCGCAGGTCTGTGTACATTTAGTTAAATAGTCTCATTTTTTTTGTTTGTCAGGAGAAGTGTCTTCCGTTAGGTCCAGGAAAGATCTGGCATCCAGGTCACTCAAAGTTCAGCGAAACTTCAGTTGTTTAGAGCCAGCTGTGATACAACACAACAGTCAGTTTTGATATCTCCTAGGCAAGCACTGCTGGAAGTGGAAAATTTTTATTCTCATTGGTTTGAAGCAGATGTTATACATAAAGGGATGTAAACCATGCCCTCGACTCTGCCTTCTGGATGAAAATGTGGTCTGTGGACCAGAGCATAGGCATTACTTGGGCACTTGCTAGAGGTGCAGATTCTCACAGCCCAGTCCAGTTCTACTGAATCAGAATCTGCATTTCAGAAAGGTCTTCAGGTTTTTCATGCACACATTAAAACAACACAGTTTATAAATACAGTTCAAGAATAGTGGTCCACCATCCAACTCTGGTATGTAACATAATCAACCGGAGATCTAGAGTCCCAGTTTCATTGATGCACAGCCTGGACCTTTGTATTTTTATGAAGTTCCCAGGAGATTGCGATACGAACCCAAACTAGAGAACTGCTATTAAAGAACATACGTCTCCTATTCAGGATCCATAAACTCAAAATCTGCACACATTAAAGGGGTATACTCTCTTTAAAGCTCTGATTTTATTGTATAATCAAACCACATGTGCTGTTGTAACAAGAATTCACCCATGACAATGACAGGGTCACTAGGATTTGTGACACATAGAATCTTGGTCACCTGAAAACATACCTAGCATATGTAAGATCTTTTTTTTTCTTTTCACAAGAAAACTGTAAAAAACAAAAACAAAAACAAAAAACCCCATTTCATCTGTAAGAACATTCCAGTGAGGATAATCTAAGAAACAATGAAATTCCCAAGTTTTTGGAAAGGGAGGAAATAGCCACGATAACTGTTCAGTGAAGCAGACAAAGAGCTAAAGTTCAGCTTATATTAAAGGAATTTCTCCACATATTATGGACCAAATTACTGTATTTCTTTGTGTTTAACAAATTAGCAACTTCCTTTCTCAGTTAATAAAAACTGGCTTTTGTTCTCAGGGTTTCTTTGACAAAAAGGTAAATTTTGTTGTGTCATACTGAAAACCCTAACCAAAAAATGACCAGCTTTCTCCCACCACTTCTCTCCAGGGCACCCTGATGTCAGCATCAGGAAGAGTGAGGTCATGTGCTTTTAATAAACCTAAATGCCATCAAATACTGGAAATTATTTCCAGTATTTCCTTTACTGGATACAAAACCTTATATTTATTAGTCATTTAATTATGAGTTCAGAAATGAATTTGTGATGTGGAAGAACAATATTCATTAATAATTAGGGAAATGAGCAATGCACAAAATTTGCTAATAGGTCCAACCCTTCTTTTTCCTGCATGGTTAACATTTGAAAAGGAAATATGCTTTAATAAGATAAGAGGTTTCAGTAGAGGCATATTTGTAACTTCTCCCTGAATAGATTCAACATGAGACTGCCAACTGTTTTAAGAAATATGTTTAATCCTAGCTCATTATTGTAACATACTGCTTAGAACATGAAATCCTCAGCTTGCTTTTCAAAGCATTGCATAATGGGACCCTCTATAACTAAGACCCTCATTTTGCACTTGAGGAAAGGATGAAGCCAGAAAACCAGAGAAACCTAGCTGCTTGCAGATCTGAGCATCAAAAATAGTTTTCCTTGGGAATGCAAGCTGGTGCAGCCACTCTGGAAAACAGTATGGGGGTTCCTCAAAAAACTAAAAATAGAACTACCCTACGACCCAGCAATTGCACTACTAGGCATTTATCCACAGGATACAGGTGTGCTGTTTCGAAGGGACACATGCACCTCCATGTGTATAGCAGCACTATCAACAAGAGCCAAATTATGGAAAGAGCCCAAATGGCCATCGATGGATGAATGGATAAAAAAGATGTGAGATATATATATATATATATATATATATATATATATATACACAATATATATATGATACACAAATGTATCATATATATATATATATATATATATATATATATATATATATATAATGAAGGATTACTCGCCAATCAAAAAGAATGAAATCTTGCCATTTGCAACTACGTGGATGGAACTGGAGGGTATTATGCTAAGTGAAATTAGTCAGAGAAAGACAAAAATCATATGACTTCACTCATATGAGGACTTTAAGAGACAAAACAGATGAACATAAGGGAAGGGAAACAAAAAGAATATAAAAACAGGGAGTGGGACAAAACAGAAGAGACTCATAAATATGGAGAACAAACAGAGGGTTACTGGAGGGGTTGTGGGAGGGGGGATGGGCTAAATGGGTAAGGGGCACTAAGGAATCTACTCCTGAAATCATTGTTGCACTATATACTAACTAATTTGGAAGTAAATTAAAAAAAAAATTTAAAATAAAATTTAAAAAAAAAGTAGAAAAAAATAGTTTTCTTGACTTCCAACACAAAGATCTTTTCACTAAACCTTTTAGCATTGGTTTGGTATCTGAACAACAAATTTGTACAAAGCAACTGGGATGCTGTGAAGAATGAAAGGTTTAAACAGGTGCATACTTTTGCATTCAGTAATTCCATATCAAGGCCTTTATCCTAAGGAAATACTCAATAATATGTATCAAGAAGTGTATATATGAATGTTTATTGCAGTGCTGTGAAACATGAAAAAAATTTTATCTGTAACTCCAACTTCAGCATAAGAAAAAGGTAGATCATGTTAACTGGGGAAAATTTAGAAGGAAATTGAAACCATTTCTATATAAGTTTATATACAAACATATCAATAAAGCTTTATCGGTCATTAATGATTTAGGGTCCTGAGGAACAAGAAAAGGTAACAGGAAAAGGTAAAATTTTAATTTGAGGAAAAGCTACATACCTAGAGACAGCATGGGAAAATAGATGCCACCTTAAAACTATAAGTCCCTGATTATTTCATGAAATCTTGGCTCTTTCAGGTCATGGAAATAGTGTCTTTAAGAAAACCAGTCTAGGGACACCTGGGTGGCTCAGTCAGTTAAGCATCTGCCTCTTGATTTTGGCTTGGGACATGATCTCATGGTTTGTGGGTTTGAGCCCCATGTCAGGCTCTGTGCTGTGCAGAGTCTGCTTGGGATTTTCTTTTTCCCTCTCTCTCTGCCCCTCCCCCGCACACACACACACACACACACACACACACACACACACTCTCTCTCTCTCTCTCTCTCTCTCAAAATAAATAAATAAACTTAAAAAAGAAAGCCAGTATAAATCTCAGAGGATAAGAGTTCCCATTAATTATCTGGTTTATGTGACTATTAGTAAAATATTCAGAGCAACCTAAATATTCAAAGGTAGGGCATTAAACTGTTGTAGAACTATTCAGTGGAATAGTATTAGCCGTTACAATTCTTTTAGAAGAATGTTTAAAAACACGAGAAGATAATCAAAATGAAATATCAGGCTTGAAATACAGATGTTAAAAATAGTACATTCAGCATAATTTTAAATTCATACCAATATATATATACATACAAAAAAGGATAAAAAGATATACACTCACATGTTTACAGTGATTATCTGTGGGTGGCAGGATTAGAGATTTTTTATTTGTGTATTGGGAGGTAGAATAGTATGTTAATGCTCTATTGCTGGTATAATAAATTACCACACATTTAGCAGGTTAAAACAACACAAAATTTTTCCTCCAGTTTATTAAGAAATAATTGACTTAAATAAATATTTAAGAAATAAATAAGCATACATCACTGTGTATGCTTAAGGCACACAGCATGGTGGTTTGTTTTACATTGATTGTGAAATGATTACCACAACTGGGTCAGCTAATATCCATCTTCTCATATGGAAACAATAAAAGAAAGAAGAAAAGAAGAAAGGAAAAAAATTTCTCCTTGTGATAAGAACTGCTGGAATTTAATTTCTTGACAACTTTCCTATATAACAACACAAATGTATCATCTCACAGTTCCATAGGTAGAAGCGCAGTAGGCCCAGCTGATTTCTCTGCTCTGGGTCCCATGGGGCCTAAATCAAGCTATTGGCCAGCTGGGGCTCTAACCTGAAGGCTCTGGAGAAAAATGCACTTTCAGGCTCTTTCTGACTTGTTAAAAAAATTCATATCTGTGTGGTTGGTCATAGGACTGAAGCTCCATTTTCTTGCTGGCTGTTGCTGGTGGTTGTTCCAGCTTCTAGAGACTGTCAGCATTTTCCTGGCTCACGGCCACCTTCATCCTGAAAGTCAGCAATCAAGTCATGCTTTACATCTCTTCCTCTGCCTTTGTATTTTATGACATCCCTCTGACTGAATCCAGCTGGAGAAATTTCTCTGCTTTTAAAGCCTTGAGGGATTAGATTGAATCCACATGGATAATAGAGGATTTTCTAAAATTCCACTGATTACCAACCTTAATTTCATCTTTAAAGTTCCTTCCATCCTTTAAAGTTAATATAACATATGACGGGAATCCATGGATTAAGGTGTAGACATCTTCAGGGGACAGTTCTCTGAACTGGGACAAATAGTATAATGGTTAATAGGGTGAGATTTGGAGATAGATGACAGCCGTACACACCTTTGTATTCCAAAAGCTGCCTCACAGTATATGTAGGTTTTGGGGAAGATAATCCATTCATATTCCAGTTGTCTTAAGTACAAAATGGGGATGATAATTATACCTATCTCATTGGATAGTTAGGAAGATTAAATGAGATACTAGATTAAAAGCATATGGTAGAATTCTCATTAAATATTAACCATGATATTATCATTGTTACTCTTGACACATTTCTGCTTTTCTACAATGAACATATATTAATGACAATAAGAAAAACAATAGGGGCACCTGGGTGGCTCAGTCTGTTGAATGTCCGAATTTTAATTTTGGCTCAGGTCAGGTCATAATCTCATAGTTCATAGGATTAAGTCCCTTGTCGGGCTCTGCACAGACAGTGTGGAGACTACTTGGGATTCTCTCTCTCTCTCTCTCTCTCTCTCTCTCTCTCTCTCCCCCTCCCCTGCTTGCGCTCTCCCTTTATTTTTAAGTTGAAGTTAATGAAAATTTAATTTTCCCTTGTTTAAAATGTTCTTACATGTTGGTATATGTAAAATGTAATTGTTCTTATAAACCCTCTCATTTGGAGGCAAGAGAGGTGAAGTTACACAATAATGATGTGATCACATTGCTATCTCTTAACCTGTAGAGCCTGGCTTTGATTTCAGTTATGAAAAACTGTTATATATCCAAGCCAGTGAGACTTATTTACTGTAATTGATAAGTAACCTTGGTTCTTGGTATGTGTTATGGGACAGAGAATTATGTTTTCAATATATGATACAAATCTGTCCAAAAACTTTTTAGCCTACCTTCTGACTTAAATGACCCTATCTGCTTTCTTATTCCTGAAATTCCATAGTTATATTTCTTGTAGAGTATTTGTGTTTTAATAGTGGATAATTTAGTGTGAAGGAGTCTTACAAAGAAGTGCTAGAGGGATACAAGGGAAAAATGGTATAGAGGGGAGCTGTATGTAGGAGGAGGGGGGGCCTCCATTAAGGAGAGGAGAAAGCGATGAGAATAGGATTGAAAGACTGTGGACACTGAAACACTCAATTCACCTTCTGCCCCTGTAGTGACTCTAGTCTTAAGATACCTGTGAGTTAGAACTTGGAAATCTTAGCACATACACAATCCCACTCTGACAAACAAGCCCAGAGCCCAATAAGGGATAGGTAGTAAGACTTTGGGTTTTGTTGGGATTAAGGGGTTGTGTGGGAATGCAAATGCCCTCTGTTAAGATTTGGCTTTTACAGTGGGCAGCGCCCCTGGCATAGCTGCAGATTGTATTCCATGTGGCAGGTGACTATGGGAAATGTGTGACTAATGCACACTTACTGAGCCAAATCACATTTAGTAGCTAACAACCTGGCTAATGTGTCTGCCCTGCATGTGTCTGATAGCATGAGATAAGGATATTGTATTATTTAGGCTTTGACTCAACTGTTTCCAGGCCATTCAGTCAAAAGAATCATGAAAATGAAATAGTCAATGAATACATCATTATGGTTCAATGCAACAGAATGCATGAAAATACATAATTACAGTACAAAAAGGAAAATTCTAAGAGTTTTGTTAAAAAGTTTGATACATAGACAAAGAAACTTGTTTTTTAATGAATAACGTGAAACTGAGCCCAATCATGTCCTCTGTAACAGTGTTTTCAAACTTCATATATTCCACTGGTAAATTGTGAAATAAATGTAGAGATTCCATCCAGAATTTTATTTATTTTTATTTTTATTTTTTAAAGTTTATTTATTTTGAGAGAAACAGAGACAGTGCAAGTGGGGGAGGCACAGGTAGAGAGGGAGACAGAGAATCCCAAGTGGGCTCCACACTGTCAACGTGGCGCCCTATGCTGGGCTCAAACCCACAAAACCGAGAGATCATGACCTGAGCTGAAACCAGGAGTTGGGCACTTAACCAACTGCGCCACCCAGGTGCCCCTCCATCCAGAATTTTTAAAAATTAAATAGATTAGAACAAAAAACAGACTGCATTACATATGAGAAGGAGACCTTTAAACTATGTTTGTTTGTTTTTTCCTTTTTTGTGATGTCAGAGGTATCTCTTACTGTAGGCCATGATCACAACTATTTCAAATTGCTCCAGAAGACCAGGCATCCTTAACCTGAGGCTACAGAATATAGGGTCACAAACTGGAATGGGGAAAAAAATGAAATCTTTATTTTCACTAAAATTGAACTAAAATTTAGCATAGCCTTCAATTATGATTGTAAGCAACAGACAACAGTAGCAGTACCTGTGACTTTGTAACCAATAAATATGGTATTTTTTCATCATAATGTGGGGGCATTATTGTTGTAGAATCTCAATATATTATTTAACAGTACTCCAATTGTGTAGTTATTCTAATTGCCCCTAGACCATGTTATTTAATGTGATTACTAAGAAGCACATATGCTATTATATCAGAGTTTTTAACACTTTGATAACTACTCCAATACATTAGATTCTTTTGTTATATTGTTTGCTTTGTTTTTATAAATATAAAAATGAAATTTTGAGAAGATAATCATAGGTTTACCAGACTGCCCATAGGCCCTGGGCACTAAAAAAGAAAAAAAAAGATAAAAGAAAAAAAATCCTTGAAATGGGCTATGAAATGCCGAAGGCAATAGCTGTAACTTATTCTTTGTGTCTCCAGAATTTAATCTACTGCCCAGACTGTTCTAAAGAATCATTGTTGGATGACTTTCACCTGTGAAAGAATAAGCCTAAAGCAATAAACTGTGACTTAGTGAAAATACTCACCAGTGAGATAAGGTTTGAATGGACTTTTGTAAAATGAGTAGGAGGAAGACATAGCAAATAGTATGTGCATGCTGATCAGTAGAGAACATGAGTACAGTAAAAAAAAAAAATCAGTTGTATGTGGATGAAGGATATATGTGAACAGCAGAACATAACGTGTTTATGGGATAACAGGATAATGTTTTCATGGATTTGGTTAGTGAAGGATTTCTTAAACAAGACACAAAAAGTACTAATAACAGAGGAAAAGTTTGAGATATTTGGTTATATTAAATCTAATAACTTATTTCCATCAAAAGTATAAAGGGGTAAAAAATAAGCCATAATGTGGAGGACATTATTGTCAACACATATCACTAAGGAGTCAGTAATCAGGATATATAATAAAAACCCTAAAAATCAGTAAGTCAACAAAAAAAAATAGATAATCCATTTTCTCAAAGGTAAAATGAGAATGAGCCTTGAGCATGAACTTCACATAAAGACAAATTCACGTGACCAAGAAATGAAAAGATGATAAAGCTTATTAATAATCAGGGAAGTAAAAATTCAGATCAAAATGAGATGCCAATTTATAAAACAAGGTGACAAAAATTTAGAAAAGCCTGACAGTACAAGCATTGGTGAGAATAAGGAACATGGGGAACTCTCATTCACTGCTGATGAAAGTATAAATTAGTATAACCACTTTGGAAAGTAGTCTGGCGTTTTCTTTCTTTTTTAAAAAAAATTTTGTTTGTTTGTTTAGAGAGGAAGAGAGAGAGGGAGAGAGGATCCCATGCAGGCTCCCTGCTGTCAGCTCATAGCCTGATGCAGGGCTCGATCTCAGGAGCAGTGAAATCATGACCTGAGCCCAAATCAATAGTCTGATGCTTAACCAACTAAGCTACCCAGGTGCCCCAGTTTGGCATTTTCTATTAACATTTCTGGGCGATAGGAGACTTGAAATGTTCCATCATTTGATCTGGGAAAAGTCAGGCAAAAATAGGGAATACGAGTGAAAATTACTAAGGTAGAATTCACTTACCATGTAAAAAGCTGCAAAGAATATAACTCACCACTTTATGACATGAAAAAGCCAGATAATCTACAAAATCATAACCTTCCATAGGAGTTATGGTCATAGGGCATTCAACTAGCCTGAAATTTAAGGCAAGACAGACCTCTCCAAGGAGAAAGGGAATATCAGCAGTTGCTTGCCTAAAGCATAGCGTAGGACAAAGAGACCCCTGACACCATACAAACACATTAGATAATTCAGCTAAAATTTTTATGAACTGTTAAAAGTTGAATGTGAGCTAATGTGAGAGAGTAGAACCACTGGGGCTGCAGACTCAAGGGGATTCTCTATGGATGCGTATTGAATGATCTCAAGACAGATTTGATAGAGGGATGGGGAGTGCAGGAAAAGCCTCCCTTGTGGTGTCGGCCTTAGGGGTGTGGCTCAGCAACCACTATGGGAAAAGCATGACATCTCTATCCTTCTCCCCACCCCCTCTATAAAACAAAAGCTTTAAACTACTAATTGAAAGGATAATAGCAAAGAATTTTATAAAAATAATTAAAGCATCAAAAGTGGATCCAAGAAAATAAGACATTTAAAGGAATCCACCTTTCCCTTGCTCTATTATTATTAGTGACAAAGGCTGGAAAAGAAATTCCAAGAAAATGAAAATTTCAAGGAGGATTCAAAGACAAAGAATCATGTTCCAGTAATTCAATGAGTGGGTTATGAAAACTACAAGAGCTGGGATCAGATCTTGAAATCTATGAGAAGAGCAGCTGGTTGAGAATAACAAGGAACAAATAGAATTCACTTCATTGTTTTCTCTCATAGTCACTTATGGACCAGCTGTAGCCTGTCACTTGTATAGGGTGAACAAAGGCAAAAGGCCAAGGACAATAGGAAAGCAACCCAGTAATAAGTATTCATGCAGATGGAGCTCTACTTTGAGACACTGAAATCCGATGATAACAGGAGTAATCATTCCTGTATTTGTTGCATATGTATAGTTGACAAATCTTTTACGAATAGGTTAACTCAGCTAATGCCCATAAAAAGATGAGGCAGAGACCAATCTCTTCTTTTCCTAAATTTGAGATGAGGCTCATAGAAGTTAAGTGATTTTTCCAAGCTCACATAACTAATATGAGTTGGGATTTGAATAAAAAAATGGCTTCTAAATAAAGTCTCTTTCATTCTTTGTTTTCCCCGTTAAAATGTGTGTGTCATATAATACTGAAAATTTCACTTAAAAATCGTTTTTGTCCAGATTTCTCAATACACCATCATGAATCCTGGGCAAGGCTAAAAACTCACCTTACAAAATGTCTTTGTCATGGTGTTCCATCACCTACCAGCACCCAAACCCACTTGCTTAGCCTCTGGCACCAAACCCTGTTCCTTTTGGAGTGCCATTTCACGTGTACTGTTCCTTTCGTTCTCAGTTATAGACTTCCTCCTGAACACCTTTCACGGTTCCCTTATTTTCATACTCTGTAGTCTGAAGACCTGGCTGGCTCCCACCTCAGTGTCTGGTGTTGGCCCAAGGACCCAAGCTCTCCTGTGCAATACAGGGAACGCTTTCAAAGTATGCAACAAATGCATATTCCCCCAAAGCTCATTACAAATAATCCTAAAATGTCTTATCAGGGATTCTTTTTTCTTCTGGCCCCATTTCATAAAATGTTCTTGAGTAACATCCTTACAGGAAGGAGAAGACATTGATCTATCTACACGGTCCATCAGTTCAGTCAGATCAGTAAAGTTAGAATTGATTACTTGTGGGGCGCCTGGGTGGCTCAGTCGGTTAAGCGTCCGACTTCAGCTCAGGTCACGATCTCACGGTCCGTGAGTTCGAGCCCCGCGTTGGGCTCTGGGCTGATGGCTCAGAGCCTGGAGCCTGCTTCCGATTCTGTGTCTCCTTCTCTCTCTGCCCCTCCCCCGTTCATGCTCTGTCTCTCTCTGTCTCAAAAATAAATAAACGGTAAAAAAAAAATTAAAAAAAAAGAATCGATTACTTGTTTGCATTACTTACTTTGATGTTTAAGATGACTGAGATGATTAGGTGGATTCTGATTCATAGGTTTAGGAGAAACCTACAAACTGAGTAACTGACATCTGAATAATTGAATCAGGAAATCTAGAGACTTATGACTGAATTTTAGTACTGAAAGAGATCTCAGTGGTAATTTAGGTAAATCTCATCATTGTATAGGTGAAGAAATTGAGTTTCAACGTCACAAACCTACATATTAAGCTCAGGTCAATGATTCTGTGACAAAGGTTCATCAGTGTCCTAAATATTCATGGTTTTCCCCAACTACTGTATCATAACTGACACTAACTATTCAAGGCTCTTTGTACTGATGACTGTGTTAAATTTTTCTTTTGTTTCCAAGCCAAGGCTATGGGTGGGCCTAAATCTCAGAAGCAGGGCTGGAATTCTGGAGCAGAAGAGTGTAGTCTGGGCTGAGAACAAAGAACTGGAATGCAGGAAGAGAATGATTTGTCCACACAAGCTTGGTATCCAGGAGGAGAATTTAATCTGAAAATGGGCTAGTAATTGAGAGTCTAGGGATGCCTAGAACAAAGCAGAGATGAATTTTTCAATTGCGAACCTTCACCAAAAGCAAAGGCACTTAGAGGCAGTGCAGCACAGTGGTTAAGAGTTTGGTTTAGGAGCCAGAAACCCTGAGTTTGAATTCTGGCTCCATTACTTAATATTTATGTGAGAAAATTGCTTTTTCTGTGACTCCTTTTTTTCTTCCTTCTAATTCCAAACAGAAGATAAGAAGATAATAATAATACTGAATTCAAACACTTGTTATGATTGTGTAAGTGAAGTACTTATAACAGTGAAATAGCAGGAAAGTACTTACAACAGGAAAATGGTGAACACCATATAAATGGTTGCCAAAAAGTACTGTGCTGACATATATGTACAAAGATGTTCATAGTAGTGTATTTAGAGAATTAAAGAATTGGAAACAATAAAAATATTCTTTATGAGGAGTTGGTTAAATAGATTACATTTTAGCCATACAAAGGAACAGTATATTGCTATTCAAGAATATGAAGTGGCTTCATAGGTACCACCTATGATAATATGGTTAAGTAAATACTTTAAGAAATACAACAGGATGATATATTTTTTATTGAAATATTTAAAAATGTATGTTATATGTATGTATGTCCCAAAGGTTGTGGTGTTTTTACAGTAGTCTGTTGGGTGGCTTCCCCTGACGACAGGCATTGTGGCAGGGGTGGGTGGTGGAAGGGAGGAGCCATGGGAAGAATTTACTAATTTCCTTTATTCACTTCTGTAATGTTTTGATGATTTTTTCAACCAGCAAAAATATTTAAACTAAAGGTAGTATAAATCTAGTCAAATGTGGGTAAACAGAAGGCCTAGTATATAGGGTGAGGTTATGAGGAGTTAGAGGCAAGCCTCTGAGGACTGCAGGGGCTCTTAGATAATGGAGAGAGGACTTTAAAATTAACTATTATGGGGTGCCTGGGGGGCTCAGTCAGTTAAGCATCCGACTTGGTTTCAGCTCAGGACCTGTTTTAACAGCTGGTGAGTTCAAGCCCCGCATTGGGCTCTATGCTGACAGCGTGGAGACTGCTTGGAATTCTCTCTCCCTCTCTCTTTGCCCCTTCCCCACTCATGCTCTCTCTCTCTCAAAAATAAATATATAAACATTTACGAATAAATAAATAAAAATAAAATTAACTGTTACCCAGTATATCTTCAAACTGATCTTGGAAGCCCATACACTCTCAACCTACGGAATAAATGGACTTGCCTTTCAGGTCATAAGAGTATTGAAGTGACATTAAATAACCTACAAGAGTAATGCTTCTCTTTATGTACTAGGAAATGCATTATGTAAATGTGCGTATGTAAAATGGCATCCTCCACACACTCTGAAGTAATGGCACAGTTAGACCATTTACTAAGCCCTGGATATATTTCTCCAGGGCACTACCACACAATTGGATCCGACATTAAGGTGATTTATTGATAAGTTCATTACTGCTGTGCTCTCTTTCAAATTAGTGATGCATAACGTATGAGGAGCAGAAAAGCTTTAGCTGTGAGATACGAATGTGATTCAGTAAGAACCTGCGATTTGCGTAGGAAAGGAATCTGGTGGCAAACTGGTCGGGTGATTGCAGGGCTTTGAAAACTGTAGCATAACTGACTCCTCAGACATTACAGGCTAAGTAAACAATTCATTTGTTTATAATTATTTATAACCCATCTAACCTCAGCTGTCCTCTTTGGTAATGCTTTCCGGGTCAGTTTGAAGCACATCTTGTGATGAATTAAAGAAGTATGTCTGATAATATAAACCAGAAGCATGGTGCTATAGACTCATCTCTGCCCTGAATTCACCTTTTCTCCTAAATATTAATGATATAAACAAAAGACTGAGGAGAAAATGAGAAGAGGCAGAGAAGGAAAGTAAAATTTTAGTCTTCCTCCTTTATATTGATTCATGTCTTGATTATATTTATTGAATTTTATTGAATAAGCAAATATAATGCTTACTTATCTTTGTATTTGTCATCATAGGGAAGTTATGGTTTTCAAAATGTAGATGCTTATACAAATTATGAGCAAATGACACACCTATTCTCAAGGTTAGGTTAATTGCCGTGCTCAATATAAATGATTCCATAATCCTACCTCTAAGAATGTGGATGAGTTTAAAATTCTGTATACCTTGCCTGATTAGTAACCTTGATCATCTCTTTCCTGCCCAGCTTATGTATGCCCATATTGACTCCATTTCTTGCCTTTATCTTATTACTCTTCCATTATTAAGTTCACACACACAAAAATGATGTACAGGATTATAAGAAGTTAGAAAGCTAAGGAACCTTATCAAGATTTGAATGTGGGACAGAGGCACATATATAATAATTTGTTTAAACGTAGCATAGTATGATATATATATTGTTTATTTTATAAAATGATTTTCATCAGCCTATAGGTACTTTTGAAAAGTACCTATAGTTAGCGTTAGAAAGTCTCAATAGTAGGTCAATTTATCCAATATGGGATTGGGACTCAATATTTATTACCTATAGTTCATGTAAAAAGTAAGCATAACCTCAAATATTTTATTACTATTAACACAGTATACATGTTGTCTTGGTGTACCTCCCATCATTGAATTTTTTTTGACATTCCTGATTTTGTTCTGCAGAGCTGAGAAGACAGTCTAATTTGGAATGAACTTGGGTCCTGAATGAGCACTCCAGTTTTCCCTTACCCCTATACCATCCTGCATATTTGTGTTTAACATAGTCATTGATAAATACTTTGAGAAAGATTTATTTAGGTACTTCTTCCTTCTCCTTTTTAAAACATGTTTTACCAAATCAAATTGTCAGAAAAACATGAGGAAGGTTTGTAGAAGAGTTTAGAAACTACTAATGTGCTATATCAACTACTTACAAATAGATAACAATAAAGCAAGAAGACATCTTGTGATCACATAGAACATGGGAAATGTGAATGCTTGTGTGTGGAAACGTGGCATCTCCATTTTATACTCAGTATTGGCTATTCTATTGTTTCATATTCTCTAAAAAGTACAACAGAGTTTGTTTATTTATTTTAAATATTTTTAAAAAATGTTTTAAGTTGTCTCTACACCCAACCTGGGGCTTGAATCTTCAACCCTGAGATCAAGAGCTTCACACTGTACCAACTGAGCCAGCTGGGTGGCCCTGCAGTGAATTATTTTATTTTATTTTATTTTATTTTATTTTATTTTATTTATGTATTTATTATTTACTTATTTTTATTTAAGTTTTAGTTATTTAACATACAGTACAGTATTGGTTTCAGGAGTAGAATTCAGTGATTCATCACTTGCATTCAACACTCAGTGCTCATCACAAGTGCCCTCCTTAATACCCATCACTCATCTAGCCTATCTCCCACCCACCTCCCTCCATCAACCCTCAGTTTGTTCTTTATCATTAAGAATCTCTTATGGTTCGTTTCCTACTCTCCTCTTTTTCCCCCCTTCCCATATGTTTATCTGTTTCGTTTCTTAAATTCCACATATGAGTGAAATTACGGGGTATTTGTCTTTCTCTGATTGACTTATTTCACTTAGCATAATACAGTCTAGTTCCATCCATGTCAACACAAATGGCAAGACTGCATTCTTTTTGATGGTTGAAAAATATTCCATTGCATTTATACACCACATCTTCTTTATCCATTCATCAGTTGATGGACATTTAGGCTCTGCTGTCTCCATAGTTTGGTTGTTGTTGATAATGCTGCTATAAATATAAACATTGGGGTACATGTACCTCTTCAAATCTGTATTTTTGTATCCTTTGGGTAAATCCCTAATAGTGCAATTGCTGGGTTATAGGGTAGTTCTATTTTTACTTTCTTGAGGAACCTCCATACTGTTCTCCAGGGCGGCTGCACTAGTTTGCATTCCCACCAACAGTGCAAGAGGGTTTCCCCTTCTCCAAGTCCTTGTCAGCACCTGTTGTTTCTTGTGTTGTTAATTTTGACCATTCTGACAGGTGTGAGATGGTATCTCATCATGGTTTGGATTTGCATTTCCCTGATGATGAGTGATGTTGAGCATCTTCTCACGTGTCTGTTGGCCGTCTGCGTGTCTTCTTTGGAAAAGTGTCTATTCAACCCTGAAATGAATTTTAAATCCCAATACACAGAATCAGTATTTTGTTTTTAATTAAAGTTTAAAGTTTAACAATACTAAAATAATCTTTGTATTTAAGAAGTAGCCTTTTCAGACTTATATGAAACTTCATGGCCCAAACAAATGGAAAAAGTTTATTTCTGAGAGTCATAAATCCAAGATTATGACCCCCAAACTAGCGTTTGATAGATGAAATTATAATATGCATTTATGATAGATTACTGTAGTATCTAAAATAATATGATATTGGGGTGCCTGGGTGGCTCAGTGGTTAAGTGTCTGACTCTTGATTTCAGCTCAGTTCATGATCTCACATTTCATGGATTCGAATCCCACATTGGGCCCAGTGCTGACAGCGCAGAGCCTGCTTGAGATTATTTTTCTCTTTGCCTCTTCCCTGCTCTGTCTCTCTCTTTCTTGAAATAAATAAACTTTTCAAAAAATAAAAATAAATAAAATAGAATAACATGAAATAAAGCATATAATAATAACAAGATGAAAAATGTACACAATACATTAGGGTTGGCAAACCTTTTTTTAATGAAGGGTCAGAGAGTAAATATTCTTGGCTTTGTGGGCCATATGGTCTCTGATGCAACTACTGAACTCTGCCATTGTACCAGGAAAATAGCCATAGACAATGTATAAATGAGTGAGCATGACTGTGTTCCAATTAAACTTTATTTATAAACAGGAAGCAGGCCCAGTTTGCCAGGGGGCTGCAGGTTGTCCATTGAAATACATCGTTATATGAAAAATCTCATTATAAATTGGTATATGTAATATAATGTTATTACAAAAAAAAAAACTGTATGACTAAAGAGATACACAGAAACTTGTTAAAATGTGAACACTGGTTATTTTTGGTGAAATTATCTTTTGTGCTATTGTGCATATATGTATATCAAGGTACAAAGAAAACGATTTAAAAATAAAAAACTATTAGGAAACATTTTAAAAACTAAAAATTGTGTTAAGTACATTTAGATGAATAAAACAATGTTGAAATCATTTTTTCCTACATGATAGTTATATAAGATGTATATCATTTATTTTATGTCATTTTTATCACTGTCATCATGTCAGTTTTGGTGTTTTTTGTTTTTTCTTATTTGTTTGCTTTGTTTGTTTCTTTGTTTTTGTGTTTTTAATGATGGCTGTGTTCTTCATGTTACCAGTCATATGAGAATCTGTTCACCCCTGGTTTTCTTAATTATTTTGGGCTCTGCTTTTAAACTGATTCCTTTAAAATACAGATTATATTATTATTTAGGTATGGCAAGGTTAGCAGTTCAGGAGATGACAGCTGTTGGATAGTTTGTTATCCTTGTAGATACAAAGAGAAGGGGGCATGTCTTGACAAGGTGACTACAGAGGGAAGCAACAGGGTCATGGATTGGTGTGGAGCAGGAGTGGAGGGGGAGCTGGAGGGTGTGTGTGGGATGGCGTGCCTTGGCAAGAACCTGTATTGTGTTTTCCAAAGAAAGGAACAGGTGAGACAGGATAAGCAGGTTTAGGTTAGATGCTTTGTATAATTTCACTGGGCTCTGGGGCATAAAGACTGTCCCTGGTTGTCCAGTGTTTGGCCCTGGGGTGATTGGGAAGGGAAGGGAAGGGATGGTGGCCCAGAGTGTGAAAGCCTGACTGAGGAAGTGACAGGGTAGATGGGTTCTGGATTGGTTGATTTGCATATGAAAGGCATGCTCCAGGAAATTAGTTTGCTATCTTTAGGAATTAGCTAACCTTGGCAAGGGCAGTTCCTTTGGGATCAGCAAGGCCCCAAGATGTCAATGTGTCAGAAATTAAAAAGCATAGTCAATACAATGGTATACTAGGGATTTGGATAAACACATCGATCACAAATGTGTTAATAAAGTTTGGCCCATTTGAAGAGCGTATTGTCAACTTTTTACTATTCGTTTAAGTAACCTTTATGAAATATACTGAGAACCAAGTTTTTGATTTTCTCTTTAGAGTGGTCTAGACTCCTCACACGTTATCTTAAGTACTATCTCAACGGATAATATATTCAGGCTCTGTATTATGGTAGCTCATGGCATAAATGTACTGAATGTACCAGGAATCCTCAGATTGCCAGTTCTGCCATACACATTGTAGAATTTCTTATCACAATGCCTTGACTTCGAAATTTGTGAATTGAGAAATTTGTGTATAGTTTCCCTGGTTGCTTAACGGGGTTATTTATTGTGAGAATCAAATCAAGTAAGCACTTGGAAAACTATAATGCACTACAAAAAACTGAGCACCACTGTGATTGGCTTTAATCATTTCATTTATTTTATCTGGATGCCTCTTGGATATTCCCCTAAGCACCTATGAGCGAAGTTAAGTCTAACACTTCTTTTTTCATCTTAAAAAGGAGTGTGTTTGGGGGGGGGGGTTGGTGATGAATTTTACTCATTCTCTTACGCATTGTCAGTTCTTCTACCTACTTAGACCAGACACTTGGGCAGAATCTTTATATTTTCATCTCTCTCTGAGCCTCCGTAGGTCAAAATCAGTTTGTCTAGTCATTGGACTGCCTGTTACTGGTATCTTTGCACCTTCTGCATGCTGTCCCTTTCTACCATCTCTGTCCAAGGTCACATCATCACAACTCCTAGCTAGCCTGTGGGAACCACCTCCCAACCTAGTCTTTTACCTCCGATTTCTCAGCCTCTCTTTTGAGCTTAAATGCTTCTCAAACTGGGAGACTTTTCTGATTTACTGAATCAAGATGTGCTATTTCCTTGCCCCTGGGCTCTTTAATGCTTACCTTTCATTTTCCCAATTTTTTTCCTCCATACAGGAAGTGCTTGGGAAAACTCAGGAAAAACCCTGGATAAAGGTAAATTTTAGCTATTGTTCTATGTAAAGTAAGGCAGCCATACAGAGGGATGCTATGAATAATGTATGCAAATACTTTCCTAGAATTCATGCTTCTTTAATTTATTTAGGGAAAAGTTGCTCCCTTTGTTCAAAGTCTGATGGGATTTCTCTGGGCAAAGACTGGGAATTTCCCAGGGCAGTTTCTTCTCAGATTAGCCTGAGGGGAGATTGTGCTCAGATTTCATTTGTGGACACTCTTGGCAAAGGCAACCTTCTGTAACTAGGTCAGAACTCTCTTCTCCCTTGCTGGGATGGTAGATGGGTCAGATCTTCCATGTTTTCTATAGGTTGCAGGCACCATCATCACCATGCCCCCACTCTTCATTATCTTTGATCTATAGTCATGGAAGTGAGCA
Source organism: Neofelis nebulosa (assembly GCF_028018385.1). NCBI lineage: Eukaryota > Metazoa > Chordata > Mammalia > Carnivora > Felidae > Neofelis > Neofelis nebulosa. Next base: position 32,741,103 of record NC_080782.1, on the reverse strand, counting down.
ATGCCACGCTGGGGCTCCTGGACCCTTCTAAAAAGTGACATCATCACCTTCAGGCTGAGGGCTGAAAGCAATGTGAATAATAGGATAATTTTAAGGAGTAGATGGAAGTTGAAACACTTTGACTATTTTCTGTCACTCAGTGTCCTGTAATTTCTATCTTATTGTTTTTATAATATAGTGAGATAACTGAGAACGCATTATTAAATTTGGAAGGCCCTTAATTTTAGATAGATATAAATGAATATATATATTAATTTTTATCAAGTTCCTTAATCTCTGTGTGATTCAGTTTTCCCATCTATAAACTAGAGAGTAGTGAGGAACATATGAGGTCGCTGGATAGGAAAAATGTTTCTATACCCTTTAAGATTCTTTTAGTTTGTTTAAGCATCAAATTCACATAAGACAGATTAACAGGGGAAGAACAAATGCTTAATAACATGTGTACCTTCTGTGTACATGGGAGAGACTCAAGAAAACTGAACAACTCACCAAAATGGCCAGAGCCATCACCTTGAATACCATCTTCAGCTAAAGACAAAAAAAGATGGGGTGGCAAGCCAGTTATGGGAGATACCCAGGAAAACACAGTAAACAAGGGTAAGATGGTTATGCCGTCTTATATTATGTAAGTCCATGCCTTCTCCATTGAGGCGGTTTCTAGAGATTGAGTCATCCTCGCCTTTCTATATTGAAAGGGAGACACCCTTACAAATGGAGAGATTTCCAATTTAAATGTAAATGTCTCTTACAAAAGGGTCACTTGAACTTGGTTTTTAGAGTTTTTTCAGTGTTTGCAGTGGTTATTTCTTAAAAATAACCAGCTTAAAATAAATAATACACCAAACAGGTATATTTTGAGGCAGCAATTGCTTCTCTACAAGTTCATACACATAAAATACTTGAACAGTACAGTTAAAATCATAGGCAGCCAGTAAATCTTTAATATTAAATACAAGAAGAAGAAAGAGGAGGAGGAAGAAGAGGAAAAAAGGGGGAAGAGAGGAAGAAATGATCTTTATGGGAGAGCCATGGAAATACTGAAGAGCAGAGATTATGTCTTACACACATTTAGATCCTTTGCAGGATTTAGTTAATAACAGGTACCCAGTAATTGGTACCCAGTTTAAGCATATGGGTGAATAAATAAGTGAATATAGAGAACCACAAAATTATACTCAGCCATAGCTGACTGATGCTTTGCTTTCATTGGACGAGCATTGCAGTGGATTCATTAGTTAGTTTTGGTGTTAATGAAAACCTAACCACAGATGTAAAAATGTGACCTCTCCAACTTTGGGGCACATGAAACATTTGGCAGTCATTATAGAGAATCTGGAGTTGAGAAGACCATTACCGTCCTCGTGATAGATTTCCTCTAGTTTCCTGCACACTGCACATATTTCTAACCTGAATAAAATCAGTATCAAATCCTTTAGACCTATAGACCCAGCCCTCCCTCCTCCTCCCTAAATCTAGAATCTCTATCCTTTCTGGGGCTTTGTGAGGAATGTGTGTAATGATTCTGGAGTAGATATTAAGTTTGAGTCTGGAGTGATCACAATAGACATTTTCATGGTCTCTCAACAAAGAAGTTAATCTGATAAATTCGTTCTTAGCTATTAGGGAATAATGTGTAATCTTTTGGAAAAACATTTGTATTTTAGAGAATCAAAGAGTACTAAGGGTTTGCTAATATTTCATTCATCCATTTGTTCATCAAACTATGTGCCAGTGTTGAGAATTCAAAGGTAAATAAAAATGGTCCTTGGCTTTGGGGAACCTACAGAAACAGATGACCAATTGTTACATTTTTGATATGAATAGCATAGATAATTTGTTAAGTTATTTCTTGGCAGCCCTCAAATCACATCTTGTGACTACTGACCAACACACAACTATCCTGGAACAGTATTCTAGGACCTAAGTCAGCTCTGGAAGATGAAATGTAAACAAATAATTATCTGCCTAGAGGTTCATCCCACAGTGTCACACGCAAGGCTCCCTAAATCTTTTTATTTTTATGCTCTTAAATAGAGCTATTCATATGGATTTTGCTCAGCTCTTACTTAAATCTACAAGGTACTGACTTCATATGCTTATGATTGCTCAAAGTCAGAAGGAAGCAGATCATCTCATGGGTAGCCTAAAGATATATGACAACTATGCTTTTTTTCAAATGAAATATTGACTATATAAAATATTGTTATTTTGCCTATTAAAAATTAATTTTCTCATTGTCAGAAACAGATAACTCAGGAAAATACTAATCTGTCATTGTTCATAAAAACAAATTGTTAATATTTTGACTTATTTCAATATAGCATTTTGTATAGTTATGAGAATGAATTCATGTATGAATATTAGTACATGAATACATAGCTATTTTATTATTATGTTTTCTTCTTTTGGCTTAATATTTATCGTATTACAAAATATCTAGTTTTTCTATGAGACTTACTAATAGTTGTCTAATATTCCATCAAAACCTTACCATAACTTGTTTCATTATACCCTTATATAATACATTTCAAATTATTCCATTCCTTTTGCAATTATATTTAATACTGTGAAGAACATCCTGAAAGTGAAATTACTGGATCTTATGGTTTTGCAGTTTAACTGTGTGTACTGATTCAAAGGTTATGAAAGTGTTCTGTGCTTTTCTCTGCAAAGCTTTTGTTTTAGTGTTCACATTTAAACCTACATGGAAGTGTATGGTGTGAGTTAGTGGAAACAGTTTATTTTTGTCATGTGCCTATCTAACTGATAACAGCAACATTTATTTACAAGACTATTTATTGTAAGTGGTCTCACTTCAATTCACTGTTACATTTTTTCTAAATTTTATTAATTTTTCATAAATATACATTTGCATTTGTTTTTAGTTTAGAATTAATTTTAGGACTCTACTCTTCCATTAGTCACCTTGTTCCAACTTTGACACAAACAATAGTGTCATATTTCCTATATTACTTATTACTTATTTATTCTAGCTTATCAGAGGTCTTGATATATGCTCAATAAGACTTTTAGCTTTGTTCTTCTGAAATGCTGTGGCTATTCTTGGTCCTTTGCTCTTCCATTTGAATTTTTGAATCAGCTCATCAATGTAAAAAACCAAAAAAACCCACCCAACCAAGAAACAATTGTGATATTTACTGGGATTGCATTGAAAGTATTGATCAATTTGGGAGGAATTGTCATTTTTAATTTTGTTATTATTTATTATTATTTGAGTCTTCTAACCAATGAAATGATATATCCCTTATTTATTTTGGTTTTCTTTCATTTTTCCCTTTATTATTATATAGTTCATGATTTTCCATGTAGAGATTTTGCACATTTTACTTTTTTTATTTTTTAAATTTATTTTTTTTAATTTTATTTTTTATTTTTTAAAATTCACATCCAAATTAGTTAGCATATAGTGCAACAATGATTTCAGGAGTAGATTCCTTAATGCCCCTTACGCACTTAGCCCATCCCCCTCCCACAACCCCTCCAGCAACCCTAAGCTTGTTTTCCATATTTATGAGTCTCTTCTGTTTTGTCCCCCTCCCTGTTTTTATATTCTTTTTGTTTCCCTTCCCTTATGTTCATCTGTTTTGTCTCTTAAAGTCCTCATTTGAGTGAAGTCATATGCTTTTTGTCTTTCTCTAATTTCACTTAGCATAATACCCTCCAGTTCCATCCACGTAGTTGCAAATGGCAAGATTTCATCTTTTTGATTGCCAAGTAATCCTCCATTGTGTGTATATACCACATCTTCTTTATCCATTCATCCATCGATGGCCTTTTGGGCTCTTTCCATAATTTGGCTATTGTTGATAGTGCTGCTATAAACATGGGGGTGTATGTGTCCCTTCAAAACAGCACACCTATATCCCGTGGATAAATGCCTAGTAGTGCAATTGCTGGATCGTAGGGTAGTTCTATTTTTAGTTTTTTGAGGAACCTCCATACTATTTTCCAGAGTGGCTGCACCAGCTTGCATTGCTGCCAACAATGCAAAAGAGATCCTCTTTCTCAACATCCTTGCCAACATCTATTGTTGCCTGAGTTGTTAATGTTAGCCATTCTGACAGGTGTAAGGTGGTATCTCATTGTGGTTTTGATTTGTATTTCCCTGATGATGAGTGATGTTGAGCATTTTTTCATGTGTCAGTTGGCCATCTGGATGTCTTCTTTGGAGAAGTGTCTATTCGTGTCTTTCGCCCGTTTCTTCACTGAATTATTTGTTTTTTCGGTGTTGAGTTTGATAAGTTCATATAGACTTTGGATACTAACCCTTTATCTGATACGTCATTTGCAAATATCATCTCCCATTCTGTCAGTTGCCTTTTAGTTTTGCTGATGGTTTCCTTCACTGTGCAGAAGCTTTTTGTTTTGATGAGGTCCCAGTCGTTCATTTTTGCTTTTGTTTCCCTTGCCTTCGGAGACGTGTTGAGTAAGAAGTTGCTGTGGGCCAGATCAAAGAGGTTATTTCCTGCTTTCTCCTTGAGGATTTTCATGGCTTCCTGTCTTACACTGAGGTCTTTCATCCATTTTGAGTTTATTTTTGTGTATGGTGTAAGAAAGTGGTCCAGGTTCATTCTTCCACATGTCGCTGTCCAGTTTTCCCAGCACCACTTGCTGAAGACACTGTCTTTATTCCATTGGGTATTCTTTCCTGCTTTGTCAAAGATGAGTTGGCCATACGTTTGTGGGTCCATTTCTGGGTTCTCTGTTCTGTTCCATTGATCTAAATGTCTGTTCTTGTGCCAGTACCATACTGTCTTGATGATTACAGCTTTGTAGTATAGCTTGAAGTCTGGGATTGTGATGCCTCCTGCTTTGATTTTCTTTTTCAAGATCGCTTTGGCTATACAGGGTCTTTTCTAGATCCATACAGATTTTAGGATTATTTTTTCTAGCTCTGTGAAGAATGCCGGTGTTATTTTCATAGGGATTGCATTGAATATGTAGATTACTTTGGGCAGTATCGACAGTTTAACAATATTTGTTCTTCCTATCCAGGAGCATGGAATCTTTTTCCATTTCTTTGTGTCTTCTTCAATTTCTTTCATAAGTTTTCTGTGTATAGATTTTTCACCTCTTTGGTTAGATTTATTCCTAGGTATTTTATGGTTTTTTGTGGAACTGTAAATGGGATTGATTCCTTGATTTCTCTCTCTGTTGCTTCATTGTTGGTGTATAGGAATGCAACTGATTTCTGTGCATTGATTTTATATCCTGCAACTTTGCTGAATTCATGAATCAATTCTAGCAGTTTTTTGGTGGAATCTTTTGGGTTTTCCATATAGAGTATCATGTCATCTACAAAGAGTGAAAGTTTGCCTCCTCCTGACCGATTTGGATGCCTTTTATTTCTTTGTGTTGTCTGATTGCAGAGGCTAAAACTTCCAATACTATGTTGAATAACAGTGGCAAGAGTGGACATCCTTGTCTTGTTCCCGACTTTAGGGGGACAGCTCTCAGTTTTTCCCCATTGAGGGTGATATTAGCATTGGGTCTTTCATATACTGCTTTTATGATCTTGAGGTATGCTCCTTCTATCCCTACTTTCTTGAGGGTTTTTATCAAGAAAGGATGCTGTATTTTGTCAAGTGGTTTCTCTGCATCTACTGAGAGGATCACATGGTTCTTGTCCTTTCTTTTATTGATGTGATGAATCATATTAATTTTTTTTGTGGATATTGAACCAGCCCTGCATCACAGGTATAAATCCCACTTGGTTGTGGTGAATAATTTTTTTAATGTATTGTTGGATCTGGTTGGCTAATATCTTGTTGAGGATTTTTGTATTCATTTTCATCAGGGAAATTGGTCTATAGTTCTACTTTTTAGTGGGGTCTCAGTCTGGTTTTGGAATCAAGGTAATGCTGGCTTCATAGAAAGAGTTTGGAAGTTTTCCTTCCATTTCTATTTTTTCGAACAGTTTCAAGAGAATAGGTGTTAACTCTTCCTTAAATGTTTGATAGAATTCCCCTGGAAAGCCATCCAGCCCTGGACTCTTGTTTTTTGGCAGATTTTTTATTACTAATTTGATATCCTTACTGGTTCTGGGTCTGTTCAAATTTTCTATTTCTCCCTGTTTCAGCTTGGTAGTGTATATGTTTCTAGGAATTTGTCCATTTTTTTTCCAGATTACCCATTTTATTGGCATATAATTGCTCATAATATTCTCTTATTGTTTGTACTTCTGTTGTGTTGGTTGTGATCTCTCCTCTTTCATTCTTGATTTTATTTATTAGGTCCTTTCCTTTTTCTTTTTGATCAAACTGGCTAGTGGTTTATCAATTTTGTTAATTCTTTCAAAGAACCAGCTTCTGGTTTTATTCATCTGTTCTGTTTGGGTTTTTTTTTGTTTCGATAGCATTAATTTCTGCTCTAATCTTTATTATTTCCTGTCTTCTGCTGGTTTGGCGTTTTATTTGCTGTTCTTTTTCCAGCTCCTTAAAGCATAAAGTTAGGTTGTGTATCTGAGATCTTCCTTCCTTCTTTAGGAAGGCCTGGATTGCTATATACTTTCCCCTTATGACCACCTTTGCTGAGTCCCAGAGGTTTTGGGTTGTGGTGTTATCATTTTCATTGACTTCCATATACTTTTTAATTTACTCTTTAACTTCTTGGTTAGCCCATTCATTCTTCCGTAGGATGTTCTTCAGTCTGCAAGTATTTGTTACCTTTCCAAATTTTTTCTTGTGGTTGATTACGAGTTTCATAGTGTTGTGGTCTGAACATATGCACGATATGATCTTGATCTTTTTGTACTTACTTAGGGCTGATTTGTGTCCCAGTATATGGTCTATTCTGGAGAACGTTCCATGCGCACTGGAGAAGAATGTATATTCTGCTGCTTTAGGATAAAATGTTCTGAATGTATCTGTAAGTCCATCTGGTCCAGTGTGTCATTCAAAGCCATTGTTTCCTTGTTGATTTTTTGATTCAATGATCTGTCCATTGCTGTGAGTGGGGTGTTGAAGTCTCCTACTATTATGGTATTACTATCAATGAGTTTATTTATGTTTGTGATTAATTGATTTATATATTTGGGTGCTGCCACATTTGGCACATAAATGTTTACAATTGTTAGGTCTTCTTGGTCTATAGACGCCTTGATCATGATATAATGCCCTTCTTCATCTCTTGATACAGTCTTTAAAGTCTAGATTGCCTGATATAAGTATGGCTACTCCAGCTTTCTTTTGTTCACCATTAGCATGATAGCTGGTTCTCCATCCCCTTACTTTAAATCTGGATGTATCTTTAGTTCTAAAGTGGGTCTCTTGTAAACAGCATATTGATGGATCTTGTTTTCTTATCCATTCTGTTACTCTATGTCTTTTGATTGGAGCATTTAGTCCATCAACATTTAGAGTGAGTAGTGAAAGATATGAATTTATTGCCATTATGATGCTTGTAGAGTTACAGTTTCTGGTGGTGGTCTCTGGTCCTTTCTAATCTTTATTGCTTTTGGTATTTATATATATATATATAATATATATATATAAATATATATATATATTTTATATATATATATATATATATATATATATATATATATATTTTCATGTTTTCTCCCCTCAGAGAGTCCCCCTTAAATTTTCTTGCAGGGCTCGTTTAGTGGTCACATACTTCTTTAAGTTTTGTTTGTCTGGGAAACTTTCTATCTCTCCTATTTTGAATGACAGGCTTGCTGGATAAAGAATTCTGGGCTGTATATTTTTGTGATTCAGCACACTGAATATATCCTGCCACCCCTTTCTGGCTTGCCAAATTTCTGTGGATAGGTCTGCTGCAAACCTGATCTGTCTTCCCTTGTAGGTTAGGGACTTTTTTCCCTTGCTGCTTTCATGATTTTTCTCTTTGCTTGAGTATTTTGTGAATTTGACTATGATATGCTTTGTTGATGGTCGGTTTTTGTTGAATCTAATGGGGGTCCTCTGTGCTTCCTGGATTTTGATGTCTGTGTCTTTCCCTAGGTTAGGAACGTTTTCTGCTATGATTTGCTCACATAACCCTTCTACCCCTATTTCTCTCTCTTCCTCCCCTGGGACCCCTATGATTCTGATGTTGTTCCTTTTTAATGAGTCACTGATTTCTCTAATTCTTAAATCGTGCTCTTTTGCCTTAATCTCCCTCTTTTTTTCTGCTTCATTATTATTCTCTATAAGTGTGTCCTCTATATCGCAGATTCTCTGTTCTACCTCATCCATCCTTGCCGCTGCTGCATCCATCCGTGATTGAAGCTCAGTTATAGCATTTTTTATTTCATTCTGGCTATTTTTTACTTCTTTTATTTCTGCAGAAAGGGATTCTAATCTATTTTCAACTGCAGCTAGTATTCTTATATTTGTGATTCTAAATTCTGGTTAGGACATCTTGCTTGTATCTGTGTTGGTTAAATCCCTGTCTCGTTTCTTCGTGCTCTTTCTTTTGGGGTCAATTTCTTCGTTTTGTCATTTTGAAGGGAGAAAAGGAATTAATGAGGTAGAAAATTGAAATAAAAAAATTAAAATTAAAGAAAAAATTAAATTTAAAAATTAAAAACACACACACAGAAAAATCGAATAGATGATGCTAGATCCTAGATGTATTTTGGTCTGGGTGTTGAAAGTGGTTTGACAGATTAGAGAAACAAATGAACAAAAAAAAAGCGGGGGAGAAAAAAAGGGAAATAGTTTGGGAATTTGAAAAAATGAATACACTGACATACACTAAAATGAGATGATGGGAGTAAAATAGAATTTGAAGAAATATACACGAAAGTAAAGAATATAGTAGAAAAAAATTAAAGACAAATATTTTTAATAAAAATTTAAAATAAATATGAATTTTTTCGTTTTCTGTATTTAAGAAAAAAGAAAAATGAAAAAAAAGATTCAAAAAAAGAAAAGATAAAAAAAGAAAAGAAAAAACAAATCGTTTGAAAATTCGAAAAAGTGAATATACTGTAGTAGACTAAAATAAAACGATGGAAGTAAGATAGAATTTGAAAAACTTTACATAAAAGCAAAACATATAGTAATAAAAATTAAATAAAAATATTTTTTAAAGAAATTGAAAGTAAAAATGAAGTTTTTCTCTTTCTGTATTCAAGAAAAAGTATTGTAAAAGAGAAAAAGAAAAAAGAAAAAAAAGAAAAAAATGGAATAGATGAACCTGCTAACAGATTGAAGAAGGACTGTAATTGTTTTGTTTTCCCCTAGAAGTGTCTATGTAGCTCTTTATAGTCCATAAATTAAGCTGGCAGTGAGGATTGTGTTCTGGAAGAGTGAAGTTGGCCCAGTTGGGCGGGGCTCAGTGTAACACCTCTGCTCTCCACTAGATGGCGCGGCTAGCCTACTGGGGTGGATTGTTGCGGAGCTCCTAGGTGCGTATGCGCGTGTGCGGGAGAGGTGAAAATGGCGCCACCCCGCCACCCCGCTACCCAGTCTGTTTTCCCGGATCAGCAATTGCGCACTTGTCCTCTGTCTTCAGCTCTCGTCCACTCCCCGCTTTTTCACTCTCTGTGACCAGGCCCCAGGCAGTACCTCTCTCCCAAGTTTTATCTCAGATGTGGCTGTTTTCCCTGGCCCCTTACTTCTGAAGGACTGCGGCTTTGACCCGTTCCACCCGTGGGAGAGTCTTATCGAGCAATGGCCGAATATGGCTGCACCCAGGAATGCCCGCTGGACTGAGACTGTGGCCGGGTGCCAGCACACCCCAGAAAAAGTTCATGAGACAGTGTAGCAGCAGCATTTCAGGAATTATGGAAAATCACAACACACATCTGGCACCAGGCTTCACCCTTAATGACCTTGTTCCACCACCAGTGAATGTGGCTGCCTTCTGGGGTCTGCTGGGACCAGGTGGCTTCAACAGTCTCTACCAAATGTCCTTCCAGCAGTGGAACCGGTTTTCCCCATGTAGCCCGAGAACCTCCTGGACCCCACTCTGTTCCTGGGGATTCGCCCTTCGCAACAGAGCCCTGCCAGGTATTGAGCTACTGAGTTGCAGCCTTTGCGCTCCCCTTGTTTACAGTCTTAATGGAATTTAAGCCCTCTCCTTTCTCCTTTCGCCCTTTTTAGTTTAGTCCCTGCGGCTGTTTTCAATTTTCCACTTTCTCTTCAGCTGCTTTTGGGGAGGGGTGCTTTTCCCATATTCTCCCCCGCCTCCCATCTCTGTCCTTTCTCCACCTGCAAACGTGGTTCCCTCCCTTTCATGGCTTCTCGCTCCCCAAGTTCAGCTCTCTGTACCGTGTACCTGCTGAATTCTGTGGTCAGGTTGTGCAGGTTGTGTTAATCCTCCAGTCAGTTTTCTAGGTGTGTAGGATGATTTAGTGTTGGTCTGGCTATATTTCATGGATGCAAGACATACAAAAAGCTTCCATGCTATTCTGCCATCTTGGCTCCTCCTCCTGTACATTTTTATTTAAATATATTCCCATGTATTTGACATTTTAATGGTATTGCTAATGGCATCATTAGTATTATACATAGTTGTGACTAATATATGGAAATCAGTGAGTTTTTGGTATCTTGATTGGTCATGTAGTCAGTAACCTTACTAAATTTACTATTTCAAGATATTTGTTTGGAAGAAACAGGGAATTAGAATAAGTACAAAGAATACTGCAAAGTACTCCTAAATATCCACCAATTGTTAATATTTTTCCACGTTTGTTTTATCATTTTTCTGCATATAAAAGTGCCTCTTAATATTTAACATCAATTATTCTTGTTGCTGTTGTTGAGTTACTTAAGAATAAACTATAGACATCAGGAAAATGACTAAATAGTCCTGTCTTTATCTCTTAAAAATGAGGACATTTTCTTAAATAAAAAAAGTAAAAAAATAAAGCTCACTAAATTTAATTTTCTTACAGTACTATTACCTAATGTTCAGTGTATTATCAAATTTCATGAATTATGCCTGTAATGTCCTTTTTAACAATTTTATTTTTCCTGATCCCGGATCCAGTCAAGGATCACACGTTGTGTCTAGAAATAATGTCTCCTTAGTAATCTCTGACCTGTAACAGTCCCTCACCCTTTGTTTGTCTTTCATGACAACGGAATTTTTGAGGAATACAGACCTGTCATTTTGTGGAATAGTCCATAACTTTTGTTTGAATACTTCCTATGATTACATTCAAATTATTCATTTTTCATAGAAACCACATGAATGATGTAATCTTGTCCATGAATCACAATAGGAAAAATATAATGCTAATTTGTCTCATTATTGATTATATGAATTACATGTTGATATATAATATTTTGGAGGTGTGGAGCCTTGATGGCTCAGTCAGTTAAGTGTCCTACTCTTGATTTTGTCTCAAGTCATGATCTCATGGTTTGTGAGTTAGAGCCCTGCATTGGGCTCTGTGCTGACAGTGTGGACTCTGCTTGGGATTCTCTCTCCCTTTCTCTTTGCCTCACCCCTGCTCATGTTCTCTTTCTCTCAAAAAAAAAAAAAATTAAGCATTAAAAAAATAATATTTTGGATGTATTGAATTATAAATATATTGCTAATGTCAAGTTTACCTGTCTCCTTTTTAAAAAATTTTAGTATGGTTTCTAGATAATTTAAATTATACGCATGGCTTGCATTATATGTCTATTGGACAGGGGTACCTTACAGCATCCACTAAAAATATAAAACAAAGAGTCATACATAATAAACAGCTAATAAAACAAAAACTATATCTACAAGTAGGTAGGAAAAGAGGAAAAAGGAAGACAAAAGTATGGGAAAATAGAAAACAAATAACCAGATGATAGATTCAAACTCAACTGTACTGATAATTACTCAAATGTAATGTTCCAAATAATCCAATGAAAATTTAGAGAATGTCAATTTGGTGAAAAAAGCATGATCCACCTAAATGTATTTTGTAAGAAATCCTCTTTAAATACAAAGACATCCATATGTATAAAGGCAAAATGATGAAAAAGGAAATACTTTGCAACTATTAATCATAGGAGAACTGGAATGGCAATGCTAATATCAAACAAGACATTGGGACAAAGAATACTATAAGACATAAAGACATAGGATGAAGAATCAATTCCTTAGGAAGATATAATGATTCTGAAGGTATATTTTTTCCTTTTTTCTTTTACTTAAATTTTAGTTAACATACAGTGCAATATTGGTTTCAGGAGTAGAATTCAGTGATTCATCACTTACATACAACACACAGTGCTCATCCCAACAAATGCCCTCCTTAATACCCATCACTCATCAAGCCCACTCCCCCTTCATCAACCCATGGTTTGTTCTCTATCATTAAGAGTCTCTTGTGGTTTGTTTCCCTCTCTTCACCAGCCCCCCCCATATATTCCTCTGTTTTGTTTCTTAAATTCCACATGAATGAAATCGTATGGTGTTTGTCTTTCTCTGATTGACTTATTTCGCCTAGCATAATGCAGTCTAGTTCCATCCATGTCAACACAAATGGTAAGATTGGATTCTTTTTGATGGTTGAATAATATTCCATTACATTTATACACCACATTTTCTTTATCCATTCATCAGTTGATGGACATTTAGGCTCTGCTGTCTCCATAGTTTTGTTATTGTTGATAATGCTGCTATAAACATTGGGGTACATGTACCTCTTCAAATCTGTATTTTTGTGTCCTTTGGGTAAATCTCTAATAGTGCAATTGCTGGATTATAGGGTAGTTCTATTTTTACTTTCTTGAGGAACCTCCATACTGTTCTCCAGGGTGGCTGCACTAGTTTGCATTCCCACCAACAGTGCAAGAGGGTTTCCCCTTCTCCAAGTCCTTGTCAGCACCTGTTGTTTCTTGTGTTGTTAATTTTGACCATTCTGACAGGCGTGAGATGATATCTCATCATGGTTTGGATTTGTATTTCCCTGATGATGAGTGATGTTGAGCATCTTCTCACGTGTCTGTTGGCCATCTGCATGGCTTCTTTGGAAAATTTCTATTCATGTCTTCTGACCATTTCTTAACTGGGCTATTTGTTTTTTGGGTGTTGAATTTGATAAGGTCTTTATAGATTTTGGATACCAACCCTTTATCAGATATGTCATTTGCAAATATCTTCTCCCACTCTATAGGCTGCCTTTTAGTTTTGTTGATTGTTTCCCTTACTGTTCAGAAGCCTTTTATCTCGATGAAGTCCCAATAGTTCATTTGTTTTTGTTTCCCTTGCCTTTGGCAACTTGTCTAGTAAGAAGTTGCTGTGGCCAAGGTCAAAGAGGTTGCTGCCTGTGTTCTCCTCTAGGATTTTTATGGTTTCCTGCCTCACATTTAGGTCTTTCATCCATTTTAATTTTATTTTTTTCCATGGTGTAAGAGAGTAGTCCAGCTTCATTCTTCTGCATGTTGCTGTCCAGTTTTCCCAATACCATTTGTTGAAGAGACTATTTTGTAATTGGATATTCTTTCCTGCTTTGTTGAAGATGAGATGACCGTATACTTGTGGGTCCATTTTTGGGTTTTCTATTTGTTCCATTGATCTATGTGTCTGTTTTTGTGCCAGTACCATACTGTCTTAATGACTACAATTTACAATATAGTTTGAAATCCAGAATCCTGATGCCTCCAGTTTTGTTTTTCTTTTTCAGGATTGCTTTGGCTATTCAGGGTCTTTTGTGATTCCATACAAATTTTAGGACTGTTTGTTCTAGCTCTGTGAAAAATGCTCATGGTATTTTAATAGGAATTTCATTAAATGTGTAGATTGCTTTGGGTAGTATAGACATTCTAATAATGTTTCTTCTTCCAATCCATGAGCATGGAATGCCTTTCCATTTCTTTGTGTCCTCTTCAGTTTCTTTCATAAGTGTTCAACAGTTTTCAGAGCATAGATCTTTTACCTCTTTAGTTAGGTTTATTCCTAGGTATCTTTTTTTTTAAGTTTATTTATTTATTTTGAGACAGAGAGAGGGGGGCAGGGAATGAGGGAGAGAGAGAGAGAAAATCCCAAGCAGACTCCACACTGTCATCACTGAGCCCAACATAGGGGTTGAACTCAGGAACCATGAGATCATGACCTGAGCCAAAACCAGGATTTGGTTGCTTAATTGACTACGCCACCCAGTCACCCTTATTCATAGATATCTTAGTGTTTTTGTTGCGGTTGCAAATGGGATTGATTTCTTGATTTCTTTTTCTGATGGTTCATTATTGGTGTACAGAAATTCAATAGATTCCTGCACGTTGATTTTGTATCCGGTGACTTTGCTGAATTCATGTATTAGTTCTAGCAGGTTTTTAGTGGAGTCTTTCAGGTTTTCTACATAGAGTATTATGTTGTCTGGAAATAGTGAAAGTTTGACTTCTATCTTGCAGATTTGGATGCCTTTTATTTCTTTTTGTTGTCTGATTGCTGAAGCTAAGACTTCCAGTACTATGTTAAGTAGTAATGGTGAGCAATTGTTTTGTTCCTAGCCATAGGGGAAAGGCTTTCAGTTTTTCCCCACTGAGGATGATATTTTCTGTGGGTCTTTCATATATGGCCTTTATGATGTTGAGGTATGTTACATGCATCCCTACTTTGTTGAGGGTTTTCATCAAGAATGGATTCTGTATTTTGTCAAAAGCACTGTCAAATGCTTTTTCTGTATCTATTGACAGGATCATATTGTTCTTATCCTTTGTTTTATTAATGTGTATCACATTGATTGATTTGCAAATATTGAACCAGACTTGTAGATCAGGAATAAATCCCACTTGATTATGGTGAATAGTTCTTTTAATGTACTGTTTAATTTGACTTGCTAGTATCTAGTTGAGAATTTTTGCATCCAATTTCATCAGGGATATTGCCCTGTAATTTTCCTTCTTATTGGGGTCTTTGTTTTTGGAATCAAGGTAATGCTGTCTTCATAACTTAGAAGTTTTCCTTCTATTTCTATTTTTTGGAAAAGTTTGAGAAGAATAGGTATTAACTCTTCTTTAAATCTCTGGTAGAATTTCCCTGGGAAGCCATCTGGTCCAGGACTCTTGTTTGTTGGGAGATTTTTTATTGCAGATTCAATTTCTTTGGTTATGGGTCTGTTCAAATTTTCTATTTCTTCCTATTTCAGTTCTGGTAGTTTGTGAGTTTCTAGGAATTTGTCCATTTCTTTCAGATTGCGCAGTTTGTAGGCATGTAAATTTTCATAGTACGCTCTTATAATTACTTGTACTTCTGTGGTGTTGGTTGTGATCACTCCTCTTTAATTCGTTATTTTATCTATTCAGGTCCTTTCTCTTTTCTTTTTTATAAATCTGGCTAGGAGTTTATCAGTTTTGTTAACTCTTTCAAAGAACCAGCTCTTAGTTTCATTGATCAGTTCTACTGTTCTTTGTTTGTTTGTTTGTTTGTTTCTATATCATGTGTTTCTGCTCTAATCTTTATCATTTACCTTCTTCTGCTGACTCTAGGCTTTATTTACTATTCTTTTTATAGCTCCTTTAGGTATAAGGTTGGGTTGTGTATTTGGGACCTTTCTTGCTTCTTGATATAGGCCTGAATTGCCATATACATCTCTCTTAGTACTGCCTTTGCTGCATCCCAGAGGTTTTGGACTGTCATGTTTTCATTTCCATTTGCTTCCATGTATTTTTTCGTTTCTTCTTCAATTTCCTGGTTGACCCTTTTATTCTTTAGTAGGATGTCCTTTAACCTCCATGTATTTGAGGACTTCCCAAATTTTTTCTTGTGGTTGATTTCAAGTTTCATAGTGTTGTGATCTGAAAATATGCATGGTATGATCTCAGTCTTTTTGTACTTGTTGAAGGAGATTTGTGACCAGTATGTGGTCTATTCTGGGTAATTTTCCATATGCACTCAAAAAGAATATGTGTTCTGCTTCTTTAGGATGAAATATTCTAGATATGTCTGTTAAGTTTATCTGGTCCAGTGTGTCATTCAAAGCCATTGTTTCCTGATTGATTTTCTGCCTAGATGATCTATCCATTGTAGTAAGTGGGGTGTTAACATCTTTTATTATTATTGTATTATTATCAATGAGTTTCTTTATGTTTGTTATTAACTGATTTATTTATTTCGGTGTCCAAGTTGGGGGCATAAATATTTACAACTGTTAGATCTTTTTGATGGATAGACCCCTTAATTAGAATATAATGCCCTTTTACATTTCTTGTTACAGTCTTTGTTTTAAAGTCTAATTTATCTGATATAAGTGTGGCTACCCCAGCTTTCTTTTGACATCCATTAGCATGGTAGATGTTTCTCCATCCCCTCACTTTCAACCTGCAGGTGTGTTTAGGTTTAAATTGAGTCTCATGTAGGCAGTATATAAATTCTTGTTTTTTTAAATCCATTCTGATACCCTCTGTCTTTTGATTGGAGCATTTAGTCCATTTACATTTGGAGTGATTATTGAAAGATAAGAATTTAGTGCCATTGTGTTACCTGTAGAGTTCGTGTTCCTAGTGATGCTCTCTGGTCCTTTCTAGTTTTTATTGCTGAAAGTCAATTTTTTTCCCCCACCAGTCAAAAAGTCCCCCTTAAAATTTCTTGTAGGGCTGGTTTAGTGGTCACAAACTCCTTTAGTTTTTGTTTTTCTGGGAAACTCTTTATCTCCCCTTCAATTATGAATGACAGCCTTGCTGGATAGTGAATTCTCAGCTGCATAGTTTTTCTATTCAGCATGTTGAACATATCTTGCCACTCTTTTCTGGCCTTCCACGTTTCTGTGGACAAATATGCTACAAACCTGATCTGTCTTCCCTTATAGGCTAAGGACTTTTTTTCCTTGCTGCTTTCATGATTCTTTCCTTGTCTGTCTATTTTCTGAATTTACTGATATGTCTTAGTGATGGCTGGCTTTTGTTGAATTTAATGAGAGTTCTCTGTGCTTCTTGGACTTTGATGTCTGTGTCCTACCCCAGATTATGGAAGTTTTTCAGCTATAATTTGCTCACATAAACCTTCTGACCCCTTTTCTCTTTCTTCATCTTCCAGGACTCCTATGATGTGAATGTTATTATGTTTTAATAAATCATTGAGTTCTTAAAGTCTGCCTTCATGATCACTGAGCTTTGTTTCCCTTTTCTTTTCAGCTTCATTATTTTTCATAATTTTATCTTCTACATTGCTAGTTCACTCCTCTGCCTCATCCATTCTCATTTTTGTGGCCTTCATTTGGGTTTGCATCTCATTTTTAATTTTGGCCTGACTAGATTTTACTTCTTTTATCTCTGCAGAAATGGATTCTCTGGTGTCTTCTATGCTTTTTTCAAGCCCAGATAGTATCCTTATAATCCTTGTTTTAAATTCTAGTTCAGACATCTTACTTATGACTGCATTGATTAAATCCCTGGCCACCATTTCTTCCTGTTCTTTCTTTTGAGGTGAATTCCTCCATCTTGGCATTTTGGAGGAAGAAATAACAATAATAAAATTAAGTAAAGATTAAAAAATTTTTAAAATAAAATAAAGGAAGCTAGATCCTAAGTGTGTTTTGGTCTGCTTGTTAAGAGATACTTGATAGAAAAAAGAGAAAAGAGTGAAGAAGAGAGAAACAAATTAAAAATAAAAAAATAATACAATAATACAATACAATAAAAATTTTGCTCTTTCTGTATCCAAGTAACAACAACAACAAAAAAATAAAAGCAACAACAACAAAAACAAAAACAGTAGCATCAACAACAAAGAAAACAAAACAAAAAAAAAGAATGAGCAAAAAAACCCCAAAAGTAGCTAGATTCCCCCAGGAGTTGAAACTTTGCAGCAGTATGGTTGTTAGTGTAAGCTCATGGAAGGGATTTGTGGTGGTCCTTCTGGAGGGTCCTGCTGCTCTAATTCTCAGGCCAACTTGTCCTAATGGAGATATGCCTGGAAGATACAGGTGGGTGGGGCTTAGTGTAAAGCTCCATTCTCTTCTTGGTGGTGTTGTTTCACTCACTTCCGTTGATCAGTGTTGGTGGGCTAATGGTGAAAATGGCTTTACCTCACTCTCTAGTCTCCAGACTGGGAAGTTAGTGCCCTCACAGATGCGTGATCAATCACGCCTCCTGTGTTCCCTGCTTCCATCAGTTCCCCACCTTCCCCCTGCCTGTGTCCAAGATGTCTACCTACCAGGCTGCGCCTCCCTCCAGAGTTTTATCTCAGGCTCAGCTGTGTTTCAAAGCCTCACACTTCAGAGACCCATGTGGTTCGGACCCACAGTGATCTTCTGGGGGAGGATCTCACCACACTGTGGCCAGGGCCAGCTTGTCCCAGTAAATAGTCACACCACTGTGTGGTGGCAGCAGCTCAAAGATTATGCTAAATCACAACACACAGCGGCTGCCAGGTTTTGCTGCCCTCAGCTGGCATCTTTATTTCTAAACAGGTGAACATGGTGGCTTGATGGAGCCCTTGGTGTGTTTTGCTCATGGAGAGGCCAAATCACCTCTACCAAAGGCACTCTAAGCAGGGAACTGCTTCTCCCTGTGTGACCCCGGAGATCCCCAGACCACACTGCCCTCACCCGGTGCTCTGCCCTGCTTCCTTGCCAGAGCAACACTGGGAGCTGGCCTCTGAAACTTCAGATTCTGTGCTCTGTATTTATAAAAAACTGGTGATATTGAAACCATCTCCTTATTCTCTTGTCAATGCTTTTGTTGGGGAACAGTTTTCTTGTATTTGATTCAAATAACCAAATCTGGCATTTTATATATCTATATCTATATCTATATCTATATCTATATCTATATCTATATCTATATCTCCACATATATATACACACATACACATATATATTAACATATACATTAATAATATATATTCACATATTTATGGTGTTCACAATATATACTCACATAATTATAGATGTACATATATTACATATATTCATATATATATGAATAGACCTATGTTTTTAAAAAAATTAACCATAAATTGAAAAATACAATAGAAACTACTCTAAGTCTGTATAGCTTTATTGGTAAAATATATCAAATACTTAAGGAAGAAACAATAATAATCCTACATAAAGTATTTCAAAATGTATAGGAGGAGGGATACTTTGCATGTTATTTCATAAGACCAGATTATTCTAAAACAAAAACCAGACAAAGACATTACAAGAAAAGAAAACTACAGACCAGTGTCCCTCATGAACACATGAACACAGACACAGGCACAGTCCTCCCATTAAAGAAATAATAAATCAAATTCAACAATATATGAAAAGCATAATATATCATCACTTAGTGAGATTTATCTCAGGAATGCAAGAATGATTTAACATTTGACAAATTAAAGTTTATTTCAGGAATATAAGTTTCATTTAATATTGAATGATCAGGGCACTTGGCTGGCTCAGTTGGAGGAGCATGCAACTTTTGATCTCGGCGTCGTGTGTTTGAGCCCCATGTTAGGTGTAGAGATTTCAAAAAAAATCCTAAAAAAAAAAAAAAGAAAGAAAAATCAATGTTATTTACCATATTAATAGACTCCCGACAAACCCAGGTGATTACATCAATAGATGGAGAAAAGTTTTCTCGTGATATTCAACATTCATTCATAATAAAAAAGTTCTCAAATTAAGAATAGAAGAGAATTTCTTTAACTTAATAAAATACGTCTATTACAGACATATACCTAACATCAAACTTATTTTTTGAGGGGCGCCTGGGTGGCGCAGTCGGTTAAGCGTCCGACTTCAGCCAGGTCACGATCTCGCGGTTCGTGAGTTCAAGCCCCGCGTCAGGCTCTGGGCTGATGGCTCGGAGCCTGGAGCCTGTTTCGGATTCTGTGTCTCCCTCTCTCTCTGCCCCTCCCCCGTTCATGCTCTGTCTCTCTCTGTCCCAAAAATAAATAAAAAACGTTGGAAAAAAAAATTAAAAAAAAACAACAACTTATTTTTTGAAATATTGAATGCTTTGTTTCTAAGGTGGGGAGCAAGGCAAAGATGTACTGATATACTGTCATCACTTCTATTTGACACTGCATTGCAGGGCCTACTCAGTGTAATTGAATAAGAAAAATAAAACATGAATGTAAGGGAGGAAACTATCAAAACCCTAGAGGAGAAAGCAGGCAACAACCTCTTTGACCTCAGCCACAGCAATTTCTTACTTGACACATCTCCAAAGGCAAGGGAATTAAAAGCAAAACTGAACTCTTGGGATCTTATCAAGATAAAAAGCTTCTGCACTGCAAAGGAAACACTCAGCAAAATTAAAAGGCAACTGATGGATTGGGAGAAGACATTTGCAAATGACATATCAGATAAAGGGTTAGTATCCAAAATCTATAAAGAACTTATCAAACTCAACACCCAAAAACCAAATAATCCAGTGAAGAAATGGGCAGAAGACGTGAATAGACACTTCTCCAAAGAAGACAAGACATCCAGATGGCCAACAGACACGTGAAAAGATGCCCCATGTCACTCCTCATCAGGGAACTACAAATCAAAACCACACTGAGATACCACCTCACACCAGTCAGAGTGGCTAAAATTAACAACTCAGGAAACAACAGATGTTGGCAAGAATGTGGAGAAACGGGAGCCCTCTTGCACTGTTGGTGGGAATGCAAACTGGTGCAGCTGATCTGGAAAACAGCATCGAGGTTCCTCAAAAGATTAAAAATAGAACTACCCTATGACCCAGCAATAGCACTACTAGGGATTTATCCAAAGGATACAGGAGTCCTGATTCATAGGGGCACATGTACTCCAATGTTTATAGCTGTGCTTTCAATAATAGCCAAATTATGGAAAGAGCTTAAATGACCATCAACTGATGAATGGATAAAGAAGATGTGGTTTATATATACAATGGAATACTACTTGGCAATGAGAAGGAATGAAATCATGCCATTTGCAGTAATGTGGATGAAACTGGAAGGTATTATGCTAAGTGAAATAAGTCAGTCAGAGAGAGACATATCATATATTTTCACTCATATGTGGATCTTGAGAAACTTAACAGAAGACCATGGGGGAGGGGAAGGGGAAAAAAGTAGTTATAGAGAGGGAGGGAGGCAAACCATAAGAGGCTCTTAAATACAGAGAAGAAACTGAGGGTTGATGGGGGAGTGGAGGAGATGGGAAAATAGGTGATGGACACTGAGAAGGACACTTGTTGGTATGAGCACTGGGTGTTGTATGTAAGCGATGAACCACAGGAATCTACCCCAAAAACCAAGAGCATACTTTACACACTGTATGGTAGCCAATTTGACAATAAATTATATTAAAAAAGAAAACAAAAGGAACAGAACATTGCTATTATTATTATTATTTTAAATGCTTATTTATTTATTTTGAGGCAGAGACAGCACAAGTGGGGGAGGGGCAGAGAGAGAGAGAGAGAGAGAGAGAGAGAGAATTCCACACAGGCTCCACTTTCAGCACAGAGCCCAATGTGGGGCTCAGTCTCGTGAACTGTGAGATCATGATCTGAGCTGAAATCAAGAGTTGTGTGTTTGGCTGGGTGAGCCACCCAGGTGCCTCATAACGTCACTATTATTCAAGCATGAGCCAAAGGCCATCAGTCCCAATTGACAATCAGCTCTTTATGTTGAAGATTGTTTGTGTCACTGGGATGGGAGCCATGCTGGAAACAGGTGCAGAACTTTGAGACACCTGCCCCTGCTCATCTCATTAGGTGGCAAGACTTTCCTTCTCTCACCAATACTCATTTAGGTGGGTTGGAACTGCAAACCTTTCATGCCTTTTGCTTTTTCTGCTTTGTTATAGTTTGCCTGTAGCTTTGCTTGGAAAAGGAGAATCTACTGAGTCAATGTGTTTATCTTCTTTATTTCTGGTTAGTTTCTCTTTTTACTTAAAACATACAGAAAATTTTAAGCTCATAGTACATCAGGGGGTGTTTAGATCTAAAACAAACTCTTTCATCAAAAGAAAAACAAAAACAAAAATGAAAGAAAAATAAGACATGAATTGGAAAACAAGTAGCAAAACTGTCTTTATAGATGACATAATAATATATGTAGAAAATCTCAAGTAATCTACTAATAGATTAAAAAACTAATAGATCCAGTAAATGAATTTAGCAAAATTTCAAAATACAAGTTCAACGTATAAGAATCAATTATATTTCTATATTATAGCACCAAATAATTGGATAATGAAATTACTTTACTTATCCATATGTGAAGATACACCTTTCTAGAGTTGGAGATTGTCAACAGAAAGTGTATATGGATGGTTCATCCCACTTACTGGATATTTTGTTGGCTATATTACTTTTATATACAGTTGACCATGACTGCCTTTTCCCATTTTATCATAAGTATTAAGTTAGGAGAGTTAGGAGAGGCTGTTATATAGGATGCTAGTAGCTAAATGTCAATTAAGTCTTCTGACTTTTTAAAAGTAAAATAGTTATTCTTAACATAATCTTGATGAATACGTTTTTAACAACTTATTTAAGATAAACTTTGGTGTCATTTACTTGACTAATTGATATAAACTAGTCTTTGTAATTTAGAAACTGATAGAGAAGGCTGAGGTTTAAGGGTATTGCTCTCTAAGTGCTTAGATTGGGACAATAAAAGAAGAGAATTAAAATAACTTCTTAAAGGCATAGCTACTTTGAATTGCACACAATTTATAATTATATAAAATCAGTAATTTCTCCTCTGACCGATAATGTTGGGATTAGTGGCTATTTTAAGCAGATGGAGCCATTACCAAATTGCTCTAGAGGAAAAAGAAAATGACAATTTATTTCTCCATTTAAATATAAATTCCCTAAAGTAATTATTCTCAGATTAATTCTCCTATGCCTTCATCGCAGTTGCCACCAGATGATAATCATGGTTCAATTCGCCTTCCGTGGGGGGAAAGGGAAACTTGTGCAACACACACATACATGTACTAGCCAAACCAAGGTTGAAATGTAGGTGTCGAAATTCATTCCCTGGGTGAATGTGCACCATGACTGAAACTGTATCTGTGCTGAAGGCAAAATCTGCTACAAAAACAACCAGCTCATCAGCTTGAACTCAGGCATTAATATCTTTTGTCCTTTGACTTGAAAAAGATAGTATCTTCCAGGAATATTAGGAGGCTAAAACACTGCATCCGAGTAGAAAATTTCCTTTTGTAGAAGTCAGTTATTGAGATGAGCATTCTTCATTATTTAGTGTCTAATTTATTAGATAAATAATGAACTACATTTATGGAAATCGTTTTCTAACATAAACTTAAGAGCTTGACGCAAACTAAAATTAATTATATAGTTGACAAACAGCAGAAGTCAGAGATCTAGAAGACCGTGACAAAAAACAAACCAAAGTAATTCAAACAAAACAAAATAAAATCTCTGTAACTTCTGCAACTCATCACCATGACCAATGCTTGAGGTTATTCCCCATTTATGAGGTGAGGAATTACATCAACTCATACTGATTTTTGCTGTGTGTGTGTACACATAACAATTGTTGAGTTGCCAAGGACCTTCAGTTTCAGGGAATAACAAGACCGTGAAAAGAAGTCGGTTTTATTCTAAGAATGAAGGAATGAATACATCACCAGGGTTAACCAGACAGAATGACTAGAATAACTCAGTGCTGACTTAAGTTAGGGAGTCATTGAATGAAACCTGATAGCTTAACAGAGCAGCTGAAGGAAAGTCAGGTAAAACAAATGGTATTGAGGGATTATAAAGGACTGGATATGGTGATAGTGAGGTAAAAGTTACCAGGTACAAAGCCTATGGACCAAGGAGTATATAGGTGACTCTTCTTTTTTTTTTTTCCTTTTTTAAATATGTCCTTATCTATTTCTGAGAGAGAGAGAGAGAGTGCAAGAGGGGAAAGGAGACAGAATGGAAGCAGGCCCTAGGCTCTGAGCTGTCAGCACATAGCCTGATGTAGGTTCAAACTCATGAACCGTGAGATCATGACCTGAGCTGAAGTCAGAAGCTTACTGACTGAGCCACACAGGCGCCCTTCGGTGATTCTTAAAAAGATGATCAGATGTCAGGCAATGGTTGAATCTTTACTGATAGGTTTGTTGAAGTTGACTGTAGGGCATCCTTTAGAGATAAGTCTTTTGTTCTATATGTGGTAACTGTTTTGAGTCTGCTGTTTTCTTTTTCAAGCCATGGTCAGATGTAGTGGAATATTAGTTTCTGTCTATGAAAAAAATCTTGAATGTCTTGAATGAAGTTTTTAATATCAGGACTACTTAATGGTCCCAGACTGTGCTAGCAAATGAGTAGCCTCAGATCTGAGATGCTAGAGAGGACATTGATTGGACACCAAGGCTAGCTTCACCACATACACACACACACACACACGCACACGCACACACACACACACACACATGCACACACACACACATACATGCGTGTCATGTTTTAGGTTATATACAGTCTTGGGAAGGTGAATATGGTTGAGGAGATGAATTGGAGGAAAACGGACAGATTTGGAGCTCTGGTTCAACAACAGGCAAGAGACAAGTGAACAAAAACTGACAAAGAATCAAGACAAGATGATGTCCTATTAAGGTTCTATGTCATATTAAGGGAAAAAAATAGTATAGGGCATAATTATAAATCAGAACACTTAAAGATATGCTTATCTACTAGAATATTGAGGAGAGTGGTGAGAAATGAGGGAAAAAAATCCTATATTGTCAAAGTTGGTTGATATTTTCAACATTGAGGCATTCAGAGGAAAGTATTTATAATTCTGAGTTTACAACCTGATATGAATAATGCATATAATAAGATATTCGTGTGGGACACATATTACTGGACATAAATCTGTTATTTAACAGAATTTTCATGTTTAGATTAATTGTGGTTCATTAAGGCTTAAGAGAGAAGTATCACTTGCACTCAGGGCTTACTCATGCTCTGGGAACACTACCAAAAAAGCAGGAAAAAAATCATTTTAGGAAGTCTTTAAGAAGTAATAAATAGTAAGAGCTGCTTCACTTCTGGAGACCGGGACAGAAATACAGGATACCCCTCTGCAGTAGGATTTTAATTCAACCTCATTAATATTTTTCACACCCAACACTTTTTCCCCCCTATCATAACTATCCGGACTTTTGCTGTATCTCCTAAGAGGTTTTCCTTTTATGGCTGGCGCCACTCTAATATAGAATGAGCTTTCTAAAAACATTTCCTGTTTAACATCCTTCAATTGTTCCTGAAAGCCCTCCTCTAAACTAGTGTGGCATAAAGGGCTCTCAGGTTACAGCCCTTCATTAATTCCACTGTCCAGTCATGAACTGAGTGAAGTAAGTCTCCTCAGTGTTATGCTTTCTTTACACATTTTGAGTATCTTCTTCGTTTATCCAGAGCACATTCCTCATATGCACTTTTTTCCTTCTGTCTCCCAAAAATTTGGCTCCTATGGTACGTAGCAAGCCTTCCTTGACTCTCCCTTTGTCCTCAGTTTGAGCAAATCATAGCACTCATTTCATTGTGCTGTCATTGTGTTTCTTATCTGGTTCCTTAACTTGAATCAAGGTTCCTTGAGGATAAGAACTCAGTCTTATTCATCTTTGTATTTCCATTACTTGGCATAGTAACTGACACTATAGGCCACCCAGTAAACGTTTATTGAATAAACAAATGGACTACAACCTGGCAAGAACCAAATTTTAACCAACAGGCAGGGCCTTCTGGAGTCTACATGTGTTTTGTGTTAGGACAGTCTTTAACCACCTTCCCCATTTCCTTATTCAGATTAAGCCTCTATTGGAAGGTGGGCAAAGGGCTAGCAGTTGAAGATCACACTTCCTGCCTCAAAAGTTCCTCAGCCCAAGCCCACAATGCAATCTCTCTACTCTAAACTATTTTAAAAAGATACTTGAGTGGTTTTACTTAGGGAGGTGATAGGTTGTAATGAGTCATCCCAGTTCTATCAGTCACATTTGTAACCAGTAGTAATTTACCTCCTGACATGGAACTCCACTCTGACAAGTACTTGGGTGAAGATTATATCTACAAAATGTATGGGCAGATTAGGTATTGATCTTGGGACTTTAGAATTAAATTTTTCTACGGAGTTAATGAAACTATGTAAATTTCATACCTATAATTAAAGCTTTATTGGCAGTTTTGTTAATTTATGTTCTTTAGCCCAGATCAATATATGTCAAATAGAAACCACAAAAGTGTGAAGAAAAATCACAGTGGCAAAAAATTCTGTTATAAGGAATCTTAATTGTTCCATCTCATTTAACATCTTGAAGATGCTGAAACCAAGGACCAATCTATATTTACCATAATTGTGATGTTTGTTATCTCATTTTATTTTTTTAAATGTTTATTTATTTTTGAGAGAGATTGAGAGAGAGAGAGAGGGAGATTGTGAGTAGGGGCAGATTGTGGGTAGGGGCAGAGAGAGAGGGAGACAGAATCCCAAGTAGGCTCTGCACTGACAGTTCTCGAACTCAGGAACCATGAGATTAGGAGCTGAGCTGAAATCAAGAGTCAGACACTTAACTGTTGAGCCACTCAGGTGCCCCATTATCTCATTTTCTGATGTGTTTGCTACCTCATTTTTTTGAAATCCATTTTACATAATACTTATGGACTATTACCCTCCCCCCCATTTTTCAGAATACATTTACAGCAGATGGGAAAAAAATTGCAGTAAATGAAATAATGTATTTTTTTCAGGTTATTTACAAAAATTATTCACTGAGGTGTATTTCTTAGAAGAAAAAAATAGAACAATAAGTATAACCAACAAAGTTTTTTTTTTTTTTTTTTTTTTTAAGTTCAGGTAATATTGCACTATTTTCTTCTAGTCCAACAGTCTGCATTAGTAAGTCAAGGGGTTTAGTCATGAGGTGATGAGACTTAGCTTTATTACATCCTGTTAGAATCATTAGCCACCATTGTCTGAGTCCCTTGCACCCTCTGATGAGCCTCACAAAGATCATTCAAGCAATGGTAGTAAGGAATTGGTACTTTCAATCATTTTTTTGTCATTTTTACAAGGACACCTAGTGAGTGAGTTTAGATTTTATAGCATATCGTAAAAAGGGCAAGTAAAAGATAAAGCTGTTTTTCTATAAAGATAATTTTCTGAGAGAACCGTAACTTGTAAGGTCCCTTAAGTGTTACTCTGCGGCAAGGTTCTGAAGGTAAGGTGGGAAAGACAAGGATCCATTTTGATTATTCTACGATAATGTGTAGAAATGAAGTCTGGAAATAAGGTTTGATGATTAAAATTAGAATTTACTGTTAAAAATAAGTGCTAAATGGAACTAGTAATATTGCAAAATAATAGGATCAACACAGCACTACAATTATGAATTTCAAACTGAATTCAGTTGTTCATTAATTGTAGTCAAGGTAGCAAAAATAATCAACACATTGTCTGACCCTTTTTGCATTCAATATATAATAATTCCATTTCTTTGGTCTGAGGTTGTATGTTTCATCATCACCTACAAACAGATCTGTTTTTCTTGTATTCTCGTCCAATTTAATAAAAGAAGAACTGACAGAAATTTTCCATTTTCTCTAAAGATCTGTGTTTACAGCTTATGGCAAGTGATTTTTTTTCCCCTTCCCCGGTCCAAGGTATAGGTCTTTGAAAATAAAATCTGAATGTGTGGATTTCAACTTGCGTTGTGTAAAGATTTTCAGCTGAGCCCATGAGACTCCTGGTAATCTAACCTGAGATGGGTAAATACATTTTTCAAAATTTCTCTTGTCTTATGTAATTAGAATATTAAATGAATTGATAAGTTATGAATTCTTTCTAATGAATAAAAAACACATATAAGAGTTAGAAGATGGGATATTTTAATAAAGATTGTAAATATGAATATAATTTATATATTACTGACTTAAGGAATTTTATATTTTATGTAAGAACACACTCAGAAAATTACCAACCAAGTAAACATGAGTTAATCAATTTTAATTGTTCAGACAGTGCTTTGGTCCTCTTACCGGTTTTTTTTGATAATGCCAAGAATCTTATTTTTCCTTGTATAGTAAACATGGGAAAACACCCAATACAATAGATTTCCAGCTGAAAGAATTCCAGATAAAGTTTTATTGTACTTCTACACAAACACACACACCCTACATATGCATACACATATTTATCTAAGCAGACTAGAAAAAACAGTTTTTTATATCTGGCCTCATCATCTCTAAAGACATCTTACTAATATGTATTAAGTAATTTATCTCATAATAAATCCATCAACCAATAAGTCTAATTACTTTAAACAGTCATTATCATAGACAGTCCATCATCCATCCATAAAATCGAGATTTCTTAAACCATTTAATCCCCAGAACATTAATGTCCTTATTTTCTAATCATCTAGTAATGTTTACGCCTGGCTTTTGCTTTAGTAGCTTTCTATAATAGCACTCTGGGGCATGAGATTTCATTTAACAAGAAGATAGGATGTTTGATTAATATTTTTAAAGAGCCTACTATAGTATCTTTTCCCTAAAAGATGAATACATAAGTATTTTGGTGAACAAAGAAGAAAATCAAATGACATTTTCTTGTGAAAAAGCAGCAGCTGTTTGCTTATCTCGTGAGAGCTATGAACGCTTCAGTACTCTGTGCTGAGAAATATCTTCTCCTTCTTGTAGTCATAAAGTATACGCTGCCTCTAGAAGCAATCTTTGTGGTTAATTTTTTTTTAATGGATGAACAGATTTCTAAAAAAAATTGGTTTTAGCTTTCAATGTTTGATGTCAGTTTAATTTTTCCTAAAATTGAAAAAAAAAACTTTTTTTGAGCAATGTGAGGATGGAAATAAGCATTTTAATTAAATTATCAGGATGTGGTTTTTGTTTCTGTATGACTGGCCAAGCCAACTGATTCTAAGTATGTCTGGTTGTATTTCCTAAACCAGAACCAGTTTTGCTATCTTGGAGATTAAGTCATGGTTCTTAAAATTATTTTATGTTAAATCATTAGGACCTGCACTTTTTCTCCAAAGTATTAATTTTGATGCTTTGAAAGACAGAAGTCTTCCTATGCCATTACAGCCCTTACCTAAAATGTGAAAATATTTGTAAATCACATGTATTTATTGAAAGACAGCATGTGTAATTATTGAGAGATTGCTAGGAAAAAAACCCATAGTATTGGTTAAATAGTTGATAAAACTTATTTTAATAAAAAAAAGTATATATCCTATTAATATTGAAGTAATAGAACATACTACTGAATTGGATAATTCTTGACGCATCAGGAATAATTACTTGTCCTACCTCAGCATCCTTGCTTATAAGTAACATTGTATCTCCCTAGATCTCTGTCCTTCATCATTAGCTCTTCCTCTGCATAGTCATTTGGAGTACTGGATCTTCTTTTCTACTTTCTACCTCCCTCCCTGCCTGTGCTGTTGGTTTACTCCACTTGACTGAACTTTGCATTGACTTCTGCTCTTAAGTTCTGGTTTTCCCTGTTCAGTAGTTTTTGTCTATACCAAGAACCACCCCTAAAACCTAGTTCTATAGCCAGGCACTCTACTACTCTACCTTGTTTGTGTTGGTTTTCCTTCTTAACAATATAGTCCTGGTAGCTGGGATCCTGAACACCATGGCAGTCTTGCTATAATGTTTATCTAAACTTCAAGACCTGAATCCTCTATCTTGGTACCTTGTTTATCCAGTTAAAAATCTAGGTGCCAAGTATTGCTTGAATTGTGGCATGAATTCTGTGGTAAGCAAGAATATCCCTTTTAAGGAAGGGTGCCCAGATGCAGGAAGTGTGGTGGACAGCCACCTCCAGCTGCCGTCTCCTTCAAGGTCAGGCTCGGCTGTGCAAAGGTTCTTCCTCTGAAGGGATGGCCTTCCTGAATTTGCCTGCATGCAGTGAGGTAGGGACGTACCATCTGACCGTTTTTGGCCTGATACAGGATAACTCAGATGAACAAAATGTGCTTCAGAACTCGCCATCTAGTTGGTTGAAGACTATTGGGTCTGTATCACAATTAAGCTTCTCATTCTGGCCAGTCTTGCTTCTTCCTCCTTCCTCTCATAAGCCCTGATCATCAGTAAATATTTTATACCTCGATCATCTCAGTATCTGTTACCACAGTACTTGACCTTCTGTGCCCTTCAAAATATTCATCTGTTTCAGAGTTCCTTTCCCTATATTCCTACAGGCTCACTGTGAAGCCTCATTTCAATCTTATTATCTGACAGCTGTTAATCCTGAGGAGTGTAGCATTGAGTGAAGAAGACGTAAGCATACCAGAGGCCCATGGAAGTGTCAAGCCCAGTGAATCGTTCTCACTGAAAAAGTTAAGCCTATGGTAAGAACACTGTATCACAGGCTCCTAGGTGATGGTAACAGGGCTTCTGAATCAGAGGACCTAGAAATGGGCTTCTGCAGTGTCAGAAATCAGATGGGATAAAAGGGACTAGCAGTCTTAGTGAAGGACTCATCTTGAGAAGAGATGGAGCACAGCTTGAGAAGAGAGACCCCGATGACATGAGTGCGGTAGGGTTGTATGTGGAGTAGGAAAGGGTATGCACTTTGACCCCAGAACTCCCTCCACACACATATTATACACTCGGGCCTGGAAACATGATACTGGAAACTCTACCAGGGAGAATCATAGAGGCATACAGAAGAGAAACTTCCGACGTCTTGGGTTTTTAACCACAAAAGTATTGATCCAGGTGTAACGAAGGAAAGATTAGAAGAATATTTGATCATGTAGAGTCAACCATCCATATATTCCCTCTCTATATCCTCTTACATGGAAATCTATGAGCTTGGAAGGGGGATAAAAAGAACCTGAGTGGCATTGGGTGAATGGTATCCATCTGTACTCAGGCCTGTTTCTAGTGGGGGCTGGAGGCCAAATATGAACCTTTAAATATGGCAGCTTAAGAGTGGAGGAGATACATATAATACTCTGAGAATAGTTTGGGAAGAGGCATAGCAACTGTCTGTAGCACAACCACATAGAAGCCTTAGATAGAACAAGAATGGAGAAGGCTCAGTGACAACCTCAAGGCTTCCCCAGAAGCTGGCAGAAGGTAATACTTACCATCTCCTAGTGATTTTTTTGCTCTGATAGTTGAAGTCTTGAGACCCACAGAAAGGTTTCCTGCAATAATTATCTCAAAATCTGAATCCTGATACTGGTATGTGGTCTCCCTAACTAGAAACATAGTTGCCCCATGTTGCTTGGATTATGACTGGATCACCCAAGCCCTTCACACACTGTGACTGGCCTGTTCTCTCATCTTGGATGGTAGTTTTGCAAACATTATGAATGAATGTACCATCAGATAACACCTGGAGGGATGGCTTCACTCTAGAACTGTGCTTTCTCGTATTTTAACTACTAACACATCTGAAATGTGGCTAGTCTGCATTGAGATTAGGCCATACAGTGTATGTAGAATATATACCATATTTTAAAAGCTTAGTATCTTTTCTCGTGTGTCTCCTAGAAAATTTAAAATGGCAGCTGTGGCTTATATGATGTTCCTACTGAATAGCACTGGTCTAGACATGCCATCAAGCAAAGTCCATGACAAAATCGTTCTATATATTAACAGCCCTGGCATGCAATGTATAGAGAGCATAAAGTGGACAGTTCCAGGGTGCCTGGGTGGCTCAGTTAATAAGCGCCCAACTCCTGATTTTGGGTCAGGTCATGATCTCTCATGGTTCGTGAGATCAAGCCCTGCATGGTGCTCTGTGCTGATAGCCAAGCTTGGGATTCTCTGTCTCCCTCTCTCTCTGCCCCTCCCCCCTGCTCGTGTGTGTGTGTGTGTGTGTGTGTGTGTGTGTGCACGTGCGTGCGTACACAACCATGCTCTCTCTCCCTCTCTCTCAAAATAAATAAATAAAAATTAAAAAAAAAAAAAAGTGGACAGCCCTATCCCTGCTTCAGTCTTGTAAAAGCCTCAGAGCTCCAGGCTCTAATATAGAGATAAGGGGGTCACTAAGGAAATACTAATTTTTGACTGAATTTAAACTTGAAATGCCTAAAAAATATCTTAAGTTTCTGAGTTTACCTGGACAATTCTAGATAAATCTTTTTGTGCTTAGGTAGAAATGAATTTCCAAGATAGAAAAGAAGAATAAGGAAGGTCACAATTTCTGCTGGTCTGAGTTTATGACTCATGACAAATATATCCTGTAACTAGTATTTGCATAAATCATGCAAAAGCTGGGCCATTAAATGGAGCAGAGGCAGAGTCCAATGGGTTCAGTGTAAAATAGACAGTGACAGAGACATAAGAATTTGTTTTTAAAACCAACCAGGGTCAAGTGCAAGTGCATGTCCAGGGTTCAGGGCCCAGCAAGCAGAGTGGTCCTAGCCAATTTCATTGGAAGCATCAGCTAACCCTGCCATATTTAGAGCAGTAGCCAGCTACAGCCCATTCATATTTAAAGGGCCTGTATTGAGGCCTACCACAAAGCAAATTAAAATCTATTATAGTATAAATTCTGCCACTCTACATGGGCCTGAGAGGTCCAAAGTGAGAGGTGATTGGTAGAGACTGAGGCTGCTGGTGATGAAGGTGTATCTGATTTACACTGGAAATACTTCAGATTAAAAAAAACCAACAAAACCACCCCCAGGCTGTCAGCTCACAGAGTCACGAAGGTTGGCTTACTCTCGACAGGCTTTATTAAGTACCTAATCAAATTAAATCAGGGAGAACCAAGCCAGGCATAAAGTCCTATTGAATCTTATTTAGGTCAATCAATCATGGCAGTTGAGACCTGGAGGGCATAATCTGAATATCATGTATGCAAGCAAGATGAATGTGCAGGTGTGGCAGGGGAAAAGCGACCTGAAGACTTGGTTAGGAGCTGGTGTCAGAGAAACTATATGGGTTTATCAGTAGAATTCACATGTCTTAGCAGAGTAAGGTTGGTAGTATCTCAAGCCCCAGTCTCGTGCCTTAAATAAGATATATAGAAGCTTTCAAACTCATTAAAGGGTAAGGAGATAGAAGCTAAATGGAGTTGAGCTGGCTGAGCCAATACTGAGCCAGTATTATTTTAGTTTCCAATAGTGGGAAACTATTTAAAATGGTTTAAATGAGTTTAAAATGGTTATGGTGTCAGAGTTTCCTAGGAATGGTTAGTTTCTATGCTTTTAGATTTCTCTGTGACATTTTTATTCCCATCTAGGCCTAGGTCTGCATTTAGATCACTAATATTGGCACTAGTTCAGGCCAGAGCTCTACACTGAACCATGTGATAAGTGATATCTCATTAACATACCTTAAAAACATTCTGCTCTGAAGATTGAAATGAATGTTTTCTTGGAAATAAATGCATGTGCTTATGGTAAATCCATTAGCGAGATGGGTAATTTGACCACAGGTATTGCATGCTGTAAATATTAATACTCTGTTTTGGTTATTAGATTTTAAAAAAGGGTAAAATGTTGAGATGAGAAAATCACACATTGATCATAGGGGAATTTGGTCAAAGATGGATTCTTTGGGACTTCTGTGGGCTGGAAAGTCAGGGAAGAGGCAGAAATGATATCTGTGTCATAAGAGTCAGTAATTTAATGGCCATACAGGCTATTTAATGGCCATACAGTAATTTAATTTGCCAGCAGGCAAATAAAGTCATGTTTCTGTCATTTGAAATTGACTTGGAAGAGGCCTTTGTGATGATTTTATCCAACTCTTTTTTTTTTTTTCAACTTTTTTTTTTTTTTTTTTTTTTAGGACAGAGAGAGAGACAGAGCATGAACGGGGGAGGGGCAGAGAGAGAGGGAGACACAGAATCGGAAACAGGTTCCAGGCTCCAAGCCATCAGCCCAGAGCCTGACGCGGGGCTCGAACTCACGGACCACGAGATCGTGACCTGGCTGAAGTCGGACGCTTAACCGACTGTGCCACCCAGGCGCCCCTATCCAACTCTTATCTTATGGGCCCAAATAGTGAGAGCTTAGTTCAATGTCCTTGTGAGCAGATTAGAACTAGATTCCCCTGTTTAGCCTGATGTTCTTTCTACTGTAATGCAGGCTTTCCTTGATTTTATTATTTTCCTTTGTTTTTGAGAGATTAATTTTTCAAATAATAAACATATAGCCACCATTTACAGAAAACTTAGAGCCTTCCGGGGACTGAAATTGTTAAGAGTATTCTTATGTCTATTGTGCTGACAAGGAAATGAGCACTGAGATGTTCATTTACCTTCCCAAGGTCACACAGACAGAAAGTGGCACACAACCAGGGATTCAGTGCATTGGTGTCAGTCTG
Organism: Neofelis nebulosa; assembly: GCF_028018385.1. NCBI lineage: Eukaryota > Metazoa > Chordata > Mammalia > Carnivora > Felidae > Neofelis > Neofelis nebulosa. The sequence continues at coordinate 32,706,955 of NC_080782.1, read as the reverse complement.
GCTCCAGAGAGTAAATGTCCAGTGTTACATAAATGTGCAAAGTGTAATCAAATCCAGCAAAAGGAGGGATGTGAAATGATCCATAGCTTTAAACATACTTTTTTTGAAAGGAAAAAAAAAAAACCCAACAGATCCTATTACAGTCATGGAGTTGTTAGCCTTTTATTAGGAGTATGTTACCACATTGTTTAGAGTCCCTCCCTTTGTTTAAATCACACTGGTGATGGTAAAAACATCCCCATCTTTTGGGTAGGGAAGTATTGATGAACTCTTTTAAAGGACAGACTGTACTGAAATTAAGAGGAGCTCTGACTTTTATACTTCAGAACTAAATAGATTGAAAGAGTAGCCAAGCAAAATTTTGAAACCTGGTTTAAGAGTGTATGAAGAGCAGCTTATACAGAAGGAAGAAAATACCACAAAGGAATAAATGTACATCATTTTTAGCTTTATTATATAATGTGGCATATAAGAAAGTATACTTGTTTTTGAATTTACAAATGTCACAATAATTTTTAATGTTAATAGTATTTTTCTTCATCCTCACATCTTTTTTGGGGAAGAAGATACATGGAAAAAATTTGTGCGTAAATGGGGAATGTGAGAAATGATTTTCTAAAGTTCAAGCTTGTCTGTGTCATTAGAGACAGGAAATGTGCTCAGAATATCCAAGTAATGTAGGACACCTAACGGGCCAAAACATCTAGGTTCCTTAATTCTTTATGATGACTTAAAAGCTGAAAGACCACAGTCTCATGTTGAGCATGGAGCCATTAACCATACAGCAGACAGCAGCCTTTCCCAGCTAATACTAAATTAGAATTACAAACTGCCTGGTTTTATGGTTATGGTCACAGTGCTGGGTTTTTGTTTGCTTGTTTGCTTGCGTGTTACTTTTATTTTGTTCGTTTGTTTATTTTGCAGTTGTTACTTGTATATTTCCAGAGCATTCTTTTCTAAAATTTAGAATCAGATGTAGTTAAAGGAAAAACAAAAGAGCACATTTTTACAATTTCACAAATCACGGAAGCATCATCACCTATACCTCTTATTGCCTCTGAGCACCTATTTTCTCTCTATTCATGATACCAGCTTGAAGCCCGAGTGGCATTGAAGTTCTCAAAATTTATGATAATGCAAGAGCAGCAGTAAGGATTCTAAGAGCCTAAGGTAGATGAATAGATGTGTGTGGTGGGGTGGATAAATATGTGGTCATCGAAAGAGAAGAAGAAAACGGCACTCTGAGCTCCGTATCAGTGAGGGCAGAGTTAAGGAAATAGAAAGGGAGCTAGGAATTTCAAAAGAGGGGGATCTTTGTATAGGAACTTTGTAACAAACTTCTGGAAGGGCTAGAGGAATAAAAGAGAAAAAAGAGGAGAATTGAAGGAACAAAAAGGAGGAAAGGTTGATACCCTGAGATGCAGAAACAACTAACACCCCTAGGCTGGAGCTCATGGGGCTGTCCCCGCATCCTGCGCTGCTGGAAACGCTGGACCCGCAGAGGTGGCTGCCACTGCAGGGCTCCAGTATCTTCAGTCACCCGAGGCCAGAGCTGCTGCAGCAGCCTTCTTGTTGGTGTCCGAAACCTCTCTTCCTCCTGCCTTCTCTTCTGGCGATGCCTCCCACTAGCAGGCCTTAATCAGGAAGCAGACAGAAAAAGGAGTTTGTGAAATGGAGTTTCAGCCTTTCGACCCCAGCTGTCCAAGGCAGAGTATGAAAGGGTAGGTGAGTGGCTGCACTTGAACTTGCAATAAACTACAAAATCACCATCAACTTGAATCCAAAATCTTCAGCATGCCAAGAGTTCTGAGAAACACTAGCACAGGCATCACTTTTACATTTCGTTTATGTGTTTGGCTAAGGACATTTCAATCTACAGTCTATTGCAGGGCATGGTAATCTTTTGTAAAGGTCCAGATAGTATTTCAGGCTTACGGGCTATACAGTCTGTAGAAACTACAAGCTCTGTTACCGTGGCACGAAAGCAGCCGTGGACAATATGAACATGAGCATAATTGTGTTACAATAAAACTTCAGGTACAGAGACAGGTGGCTGGCCAGCGGGTCATAGTTTGTGGATGCCTGACTTATTGAATGACAGAGACCCAGTGCCTAAAAGACTGTACAACGATGTGAAAAATATGAACCTATTGTGAGCGTAATTTAATGCTGTATTAACTCTGATTTAATTTGCCAATCTTTCTTTGAAGAATGCATGTATTGTGAATACGAAAAAAATCTACGTAAGTCCTATTTTATGTTGTTGATGATTTCAAAATACTTAGAAGGTATAATCCTCTTAATTTATTTGCAAGTGGACAGTTGAGTGAAAGAATTTGGACCAGAAGAAGTTTTGTCTCAGAATCCCTTTGTAAAAGTATCTCAGATCCCATCATAGAAAAAGGAGACCCGTGACCAAAATCCAAAATGTATCTGTCTGGATGACAGAAAACACAGCTTAGCATTGTGCCAGGCCATGGAGGCCATCAGTGTCTATATGAGAAGCCCAAAAGTATTCAGAAGGTAATTAGCATTTGAGTAATAAGTTAAGTTTATGAAAACCTGGCTCAAACCTGTCAGAAACTAGAAAAAGAGCCCTGGCATGGTTACAACACTCCCCTTGATAGTTTGTTTCTACAACATAACCTGGAATATCTAGACTGATATGTTCAGTGACTAAATTAATGTCTGTGTGGGCATTTTCTTAAATTTGTCATATATAATTAAAATTCTGTTAATGTAAGCAAAACCTGACCTAATATTCAACTCTTTAAATAAAGTGTCTAATAGGGACCTCTTTAATTGTTGGCAGATTCTGGGGTTAGAAGTAGAATAGCTTTTATTTAAAGAAATTTGTTTCCAAGTCAATATTGGGTGTTTTCCCTTATTTATTGATCCTCTGTTCTGAAGCATATAAGCCAAACTAATCATTATTCAAATTCTGAGTTTATGGGAGGTAGGTATTTATGATACAGACTTAATACCTTGGAAGAAGAATAAGATTTCGTAATCTTGCAACCTGAAACACCTTTATTTTAGCAAACAGTATGTTAGATGATGTCTAATTCATCCATTTTTAGGATTTGCATTTCATATTTTAATTTGAATACTTAGTAAAACATTAAATAGAACCACCAAATGATTCAGCAGTCCCACTTGTATGTATCTGAAAGAATTAAAATCGGGATCTTGGAGAGATATCTTCATGTTCATTGAAGCATTATTCACAATAGTCAAGATATGGAAACAAGTTAAGTGTCTATTGGTGGATGAATAAATACAGAAAATGTGGTATATACATGCAATGGGATTCAGCCTTAACAAGAAAATAAGAAAAATCCTGCCATATGTGACAACATGGGTGAACCTGGAGGACATTATGCTAAGTGAAATAAGCCAGTCACAGAGAGACAAATACTTTATGATTCCACTTATATGAGGTATTGAAAATAGTCAAGCTTACAGAAGCAAAGAATAGAATGGTAGTTGCCAGGGGTTAGGGAAGAAGAAAATGGAGAGTTGTATGTAGTTCAATAGGCATAAGGTTTTAGTTACGCAAGATGAAATTCTAGAGATGTGCTATACAACATTGTGCCTACAGTTAACAATACTGTATTGTGACTTAAACATTTATTAAAAGGGTTAATCTTATGTTAAGTCTTCTTACCTCAATAAAAAAATTAAATAATGTATGTTCAAGGGCTACTAAATTTGCATAATGATTTTCTCAGACAATATGATTGGCCAATCTCCTAGTGAATCCTTAAGAGTACAGAATAATAGGGTAGCTTTTGTTTATAGAATCAGAATAGGGAAGATTTAAGTCACATGAAATTGTCAGGCTATGACAGGCTACATTACAGTAATAAATAATCACCAGGGACATTCTGAATGTGCCTGAACCTCCATTCCTAGAAATAAAACATCTTCTTATTCAAGTGTATGGGTGGGTACTCAAGTTTACCCTCTTGACACCTTATTTTCGGTTGCAGGATTTTTCTTTCCAGAATTTCCACTCTTAGAAAAACTATGTCTCATAAAGCTCTTACTATCTGTCCCAATGAGGATATTCTTAGAGAACACACAGAGCACACATTATTAGAGAACACACAGAATTTCCAAAATTCTGAGTCTTTGTAACTTATCACCAGCCTATCACTATCTGGCTGTGTCTTTTTTCATAAATTTCACAGTTTTCCTCCCAAAGATGAGAAGGTAACATCTGTCTTTCCTATTACTGATTCAATCTCAACTTATTTCTTTAAACAATTACTCAAGGGGTGCCTGGGTGGCTCAATTGATTGAGCGTCTGACTTCAGCTCAGGCCATGATCTCATGGTTGGTGAGGTTGAGCCCCACATCCAGCTCTGATTCTGTGTCTCCCTCTCTCTCTGCCCCTCCCCTGCTCATGCTCTCTCTCTCTCTCTCTCTCTCTCTCTCTCTTTCAAAAATAAACATTGAAAAACAAACAAACACAAAAAACCACAATTACTCAAGAAAAGAACACACACAATTCCACAAGAGCAGGCATTCTGAATTTACACAAAGCCCGGGAACATATCTGACCATTTTTCCAATGCTCACAGCCTTCCTTCTATCTATATAACAAATAAATAAACAAATAAAATCCTTAATAGTTAGAAAGGTAGAATGCCTGAAAGGCAAGAATTTTGTTTCAACTATCTGCTACAATTCGCATTAGCACATAAAACACTTTGCATGCTGAAACTTTTGCATTCAAGTTGATGGTGATTTTGCATCTTATACAAAGTACAGGGAAGAGTTCTTTCTTTATGCTTGTGTAGTTGAAGGCCCACATCCAAGAAGCTTTCCAAGACAAAAGAACAAGACTTCCTACAGAGACTATTAAAACCTTACCATTCGGGGTGTAGAAAACTGCTTGCAATACTTAAATCACAAAGCTTTTAGTTCTGCCCTTCAAGGTATTTAAAATCATAGGCTAAAATTTCTAGTCTGTCCTCTCAAAACACATATATGCCTTGGAACATAGAATCATCCTATTGTATGTATGTATGTATGTATGTATGTATTCATATTGTATTGTATTGTATTGTATTGTATTGTATTGTATTGTATTGTATTGTATTGTATTTTTTAATGCTTTTATTATTTTTGAGACAGAGAGAGACAGAGCATGAGCAGGGGAGGAGCAGAGAGAGAGGGAGACACAGAATCCAAAGCAGGCTCCAGGCTCCATGCTGTCAGCACAGAGCCTGATGCGGGGCTTGAACTCATGGACTGTGAGATCATGACCTGAGCCAAAGCCGGACACCCAGGCGCCCCTATATTCATATTTTAGAGAAAGAGAGCACGTGATCAAAGGAGAGGGGCAGAATGATAGAGACAGAGACTCTTAAGCAGGCTTCATGCTCAGCAGCGGGTCCCATGTGGGGCTCAATCCCAGAACCCTGGGATCATGACCTGAGCTGAAATCAAGAGTCAGAAGTTTAACCAACTGAGCCACCCAGGTACCCCAGAATCATCCTAGTTTAGTTATTCTTTCTGAAAGCAAAGCACTGCTGGAAGTTATAGAATTCACTAGGTGAATTCATACTTCCAGTGACAATTCAATTCAACTGTGCTTTTAGGAAAGAGTACATTAGAGCCAGTTTTTACAAAGTCCTGGTGTACCACCTATGAACACCAAATGATACAAACCAGGAAGGGGGTAACCTTATGACCTTCTAGAGTTGACTTAGATTCTCCATGTTAATTTTTTAAAAACATTCCATTTGCACATATTTTCATATATTAAAAGGAACATTCCTTTTGTAAAACCCACTTGAAGTGCTTAGAAAAACTAAGCACACAATGCCATCTTCAGAAACTATAACAGAAAATTGTAATAATAACAAACTAAATAAAATACAAAGATGCTAAAAAGTTATAATGCTAAACAAAAGACTCCCTTCCTTATATACAATTAGGCAAGGCTACATAGTGTTTGCACCTTTAGTTCTTATGAGTTGCTATCCATTTTCCATATAGACACATACACAAGTATATGCATGCACATGTATATACATACACACACATATTCTTTAATATGTAATTTTTCATGAGCACGGTAAAGAAAATATAGCATTGTGGGGTGCCTGGGTGGCTCAGTCAGTTGAGCGTCTGACTTTGGTCCAGATCATGATCTCACAGTTCATGAGTTCAAGCCCCGCGTTGGGCTCTGTGCTGACAGCTCAGCCTGGAGCCTGCTTCAGATTCTGTGTCTCCCTCTCTCTCTGCCCTATCTACACTCATGCTCTGTCTCTCTCTGTCTTAAAAATAAATAAAACTTAAAAAAAAATAGAAAAATAAAAAAAAAAGAAAATATAGCATTGCTTCTTCAGGATGCTAGAAAAATTCAAGTAATTTGAAACTAAGGAAGGGAAATAGATTTATTGTAATATTGAGTATTTGTCCTTTTCTTACTCCTTAGAAGTGATTAATTGAATGAAATATTTTAACCAAGGGAAAACTGCTGGAGGCTGGAGACCAGTAACAGAGGAAAGACTGCGTGAATGTCTTGTAATAATGTGAATTTCATTGTAAGAATCAATGAGCCCCAGAGCAGTAGTTCCTGTTTAATTCATATGGTTAAAGATAAATCCCAGGTAGATGAAAAAACTTTTACTCTTTATGCATTGAAACCTATAAAGATAAAATAATACATTTTTAATTTTTTTTTCAACGTTTTTTATTTATTTTTGGGACAGAGAGAGACAGAGCATGAACGGGGGAGGGGCAGAGAGAGAGGGAGACACAGAATCGGAAACAGGCTCCAGGCTCCGAGCCATCAGCCCAGAGCCTGACGCGGGGCTCGAACTGACGGACCGCGAGATCGTGACCTGGCTGAAGTCGGACGCTTAACCGACTGCGCCACCCAGGCGCCCCAATACATTTTTAAAAATACATTTTTAATGATAATACAATGGGCTGGTTCTACTTGGTTCTAGTCTACTGAATAGAGACTATTCCATAGTGACAAGATCTCTGTGGATAGGTCTTTAGACTAGGATATAATTCCTTTAAAACCGAATATGATTGGAGGGTAGAAAATCAGCTTCCCAAAAGGGAGGGGAATTATGCTTCCTGGGTGGTTGGTAGGACTATGATCCAGAGAACATATTGGCTGGTTAGCCTGATATTTCTCCAGTGTAAACCATATGCTGACATGGGAAAAGTGAAGGCAATTCTGTGTTTATTATGGTCACTGTCACACTGAGGTGGCTGAATCTGTGGCCTTGTCTTTGCCTTGTGATCATTAGTGATTCTTCCTCACAATTTCGTGAAAGCCCAGCGGACAGGAAAAAAACTAAGCTAAGCAATTAAACCTGGCCTTGCTGAAAATGTTACTGGAGGAATCATTGAGTTAAATTATCTGTGCCCATATTAAGGGGTTGAGTTTAGCATACATTCTGCTAAAATCTCTGATGATTTTATATTGCTAAATGCTGGTCCACAAACCAGAGGGTTATAAAATTCCTGGTAAGATACTAATTTATATTACTTTTTGCTCCTGAACAATGTGAACATGAAAAGATTCTCATTAAATATGATTTAAAGTTATTCTTTGTAATGTCCAAGGAAAGATCAAAGTTTTGTAATTATTTCCATGGAATATTATTGTGTATGAGTCTTCTATTACCTTCTTCCTGTATTGACTCTATTCTATAAACTTTTAAAATTTACTTTGAAGCATTTCCTTAAGATTTCCAAGTTTGTTTATTTTATTTAAGATTGCCAGTAATATCAATAAAAATAAGTAAGTGGAGTAGCTAAGCTTTGGAGTCCATTACGCTAAGGAATAGTTGTGACACAGTCATAAGCAATGATTAATGTGGACAATTAACTGACTTAGGTATCTCTGAACCTTAGTCAATCTCGAAAATATAGCTAATAACACCTGCCTTTGACAAGTATCATGAAGCAGCAAAACATGCACATAATAGTCCTAACTCACAATATATATTCAGTAAATGACAACCCTTATTCAAGCACCATATTTTCCCATTATAAATTTTGTTCCTTTAAATGTCAAAGATACGACTTAATCAAATGAATTTGCTTTTTATTGTTCATGATAGAAAGCTTTAATTTAGCTTTTATGCAAATCCAACAAACTTTTTGTGTCATTAGAGTCTTCAACAGACCAGTTGTTCATAGACATTGATAGATACTGCATCTGCTTGTTAAAAAAGCCTATTTTATTTTATTTTTTAATTTTAATGTTTATTTATTTTTGAGACAGAGAGAGAGAGAGCGAGAGCGAGCAGGGGAGGGGCAGAAAGAAAGGGAGACACAGAATCTGAAGCAGGCCCGTCTCTGAGCTGTTAGCACAGAGCCCCGTGTGGGGCTTGAACTCATGAACTGTGAAATCACGACCTGAGCCCAAGTCAGACACTTAACCGACTGAGCCACACAGGCGCCCCTTACAAAAAGCCTGTTTTACTTTAAAGAGATAATGTAGGCATCCAATCCTTAAAAAGATGACTGGGGTGCGAGTGGGTATGGGGCAAGGCTCTAAAGGGTGAGACTCAATGTCTTGGTAGAAAATGTGTCCTTGTTTTTGTCAAAAGTTGAATTCATTATCTGTAGTTTAGGTCCCATCTGCTGCCTCTCAAGGAATTTTACTGAATTACTCTTTTCTTCTCCTATATCTTGATATCTGTTCATGTCTCTTTTGTATTAAAATTGAATATAAACAGGGGCTCCTGGGTGTCTCAGTGGGTTGAGCATCTGACTTCGACTCAGGTCATGATCTCATGGTTCAAGCCCCACATTGTGCTCTGTGCTGACAGCTCAGAGCCTGGGGCCTGCTTAGGAGGATGAGTCTCCCTCCTCCACTCATGCTCTGTCTCTCTCTCAAAAATAAATAAACATTAAAAAAAAAGAAAATGTTTAAAATTTAATATAAATAATACATCTTAACATCTGCAGTTCCCTCAACACGCACCCAACTGAGGAAATTCCATAGATGCCAATGTACAGACTGAAGTTTAGCCTTTAACAACTGTCAGAATCCCCTGGAGGCCTTAAATGTTGGGCCTTAACCCAGAGTTTCTGATTCAGAAGTTCTTAGGTAATGGTGATGCTGCTAATCAAAGAGTCACCATGGAATAAGGCAAGCTAAGATGTCATTAGAAATTAAAAAAATGATTTTCACCAGATCTCCTTTCAAGGACAGCACTGTATGTATGTTAGATAGGACTTCTCTTGAATTTCCTTTTCTCTAATATAAATTATAATCGTCAGTGTGCAGGTAATTTGTCCAAAAATAAAATGGCCTGTTTTGAAGCATTTGCTGATTTCCATGGGGTGACTATTCTCACCATTGCATATTTCAGACTACAAATGTGACATCAGTGACCTAGAATTGGGAAGAGATACATGTATTTGTGTCCCTTGAAAACAGATTGGAGACAGATTCAGCACATCACTGATCAATGTAAATATAGACATCTCTTATGGACAGAGAGGTGGTAATGGACACAGGTAAAACCCAGGTAGTTTCATCCTACTGTGGAACTTCCCTTCCTTATCTACTGGCTATCTTTATTCTTCTCCTCCCTGCATTGGTCTTTGTTCTACTAAACCCTGATGTGAGTTTGTGTCCAATGCCAGAAATTATGTATATATGTATAGATTGTTACTTGAGGCAGGGGTGGGGAGGGGAAGGGTAGCTAACACCCCATTGTTTATGCAAGCTTCCTAAACCATAATCTACAAAAAGAAGCGTTTTGTAGAAAAGATTGGAGTTGAGAATGGGGGGCAGACATCACTACCTTGTGAAGTTTTCAGGATCTTCTATTGCACTCCCATATTTGTTTGAGTAAGCCCAGAAATTATATGACTACTGACATTCTCATTACCAATACTTCCAATTCATAAACCTTCCAAATGTGTTTATATATTTTTTCCTCTAAAAGTTCTCTTTAAGTCCCCAAAGAGACAGGGAAATAAAGAAAACTAAAGTCAATGAGAATTGGCAATGGTAACTATTTCCTTCTCAACTGTGTGTCCATGATCAGGGAAACAAAGGGCAAATGTGTGCCAAAGGAGGGGCAGCTTGGTAAATGCTTTCAGGCCTGCTTGCTCTCCCATTGTTCCAACCACAGGCAGATCAAAGAGCTAAGCCCAAAGAGCGCTGGAATCCTATCCCACTCCCAAATTCCATGTTCTCAGTACTAGTCAATGTGGTCTAATTGTTTCCTGAGGTGAAACACCAGAACAACTTTAATTTATTTTAAAGTGCAGTTTATCAGGAAAACAAAAAAGAAAACAATTTTGTGTAGAAAGTTTACAGTTGTTTTAATTCAAAGAACTTCAGTTTTGTTTCACATTTATTTTATACAAAGTAGAAGATGGCTCTAAGTGGCAAAACATGAGCTTCTGTTCGGAAAAGCAGAGGCCTGGGCACTGGTTTGGAATTTCCCCTTGATTCTACCCTTGATAATGGGTTGTCTTCATGGAAAGTTTTGAAGATGGTGGGCTGGTGATACAAAGTTGAGAAGTAATTGCTGAGGGGTTTACCAAGATCACTTGAAGATCTGGGCAGGACTGACTCTCAATCTTAAAAAACAATGTGGCCAAGCCCAGTCATATTCTGATGAAGATAAGGCTACTTGTGACTAATAAAGCTCTTATGTTTTGTAACTTCCTCAAGGTATATTGTGTGAACTGATCTTTTCCCTGGTAGCTATTTGAAGTAAAAAAAAAAAAATTCTTAGCAAATGCAAATAGGATTTATCGGTTCATCACAGGATAAGAACTTGAGAAAAGTCATGTTTCAGTACCTCATTCCTTCAAGAACATGGAGTCCCAGGGAAGAGAGTTTTGTAGTAGTAAAAGAGGAATAGGAAGCTAATTTGAGGAGATTCTAGAAGAAAATAATAAGTGGGAATTGACTTTCAGGAAATGGTAATGAGATCATGTGTCCCGGTCAGAGTCCATTGACTTTTCCCCAACTTGTTGCATCCAAGACTCTTCCCCTTCTCCAGGTATACTGTCCCCAAGTTATTAAACATTTAGTAAACCTCATTTTCTTTGCAGAGCTGTTCCTTGAGGATCTTGTTCTCTCTGTGGTGTGAATGACTGAAAAAAAGCCCGCTCCTGGGGAAAGATCCCATTTGACAGGAACTCTTTCAGAGATTCTGTTAAGGTAGATGACTACAGTGATAATAATGGAATTTCCAGATCAATGACAGGCAGATAGGGGATTATCTTTGGGGCAAGATTTTTGCAAATCTCAATTTATATTACCTTATTCTAATGCTAGCCTTGATTTGGATGTATAAACATCAATATAAATGCTCTGATCAAATTCAATTTGATATAAAGAAAAGAAGAGGAAGCCTCTAAAAATGCAACTGAAAATTTGCTTCTTTTTCATTTGTGAAATGTAATTCTATGTTCAACATTTTGAGTGATTTTTTACTACATTGACTTCATTTATTTCCTCCAAATAATGTATATATATATTTTAAAATGTATCGCATATCTCAAATAAGCTTTTCATAATTCTCCATGCAAAATTCAGGTGATGATAGAATTGTGTCATTTCAATTCCTCTCCCAGGTGCTGGGCCTGTGGTTCCTTATCATGGAACCTCACTACCAGCAGCATTTCCTGTTTCTAGAAGCAGAAATAATAACTGCTAATCATTGCTGTTTTTTGGATCTACTTATAGTGCTGGCACCAAGGATGAGAGAACAGCTGAGTCACAAGGTCATTGGGAAAACTTTCCTTTGGACATTTCACCAACTTCCCTCTTTTGGTTTTCTTTATCCCAAATGAACTCTTGCTTCCCAAGCCATATGTTAGATAAATTTAGTTCTCCTACTGATTTTTAGGTGTCTTGGCCTTTTCCTTCCTTACTCTTTTCCATCTTTGAAAATTAAATTCTTGGAATTCATTCTTTGAGAGGTATCCACTCATCAGGTCAAGTTATGCATGAGAAACAGTAATAACTTTGACATCAGTGGGACTAGAAAGGCTGATAGTAATTGCCCAGAGATCTTCTGGTTCTTCCTCCTCTTTTCATTTTTAACCTGAAGAAAAATACATGCTCATCAATTACTTACATACAAGGACTAGATGCCTCTCTAAGTATCTTTGACTACAGAGTATTTTCAGCCTTTAAGTGGCCTAGACTAGTTAGATACTCAAGATAATTATTTTGATCCCAATAAAATACTTAATGTATTTTCCAGTCTAGCATTGATCCCGTAACAGGATGATATTACAAAACTGGACAGATCGTCTTTAGCCCTGCCACTCCTACCCCAGGAAAGTCCTCTTTCTCTGCTTCCTTATGCCACATGACCGAACCACCTTTATCTCAATCAAACCATGCTTAGAATCTTGAGGAATATTTGGCTCCTTCATCTGTTTTGCTCATCCCATTCAAAACATCACCAGCGCAGCTGAGGACCTCTCCACACAGGAACCCTCTTATATCTGTTTTGTTTTTCACAGTCCCTGTCATCAGCATAATTTAGACTTTTACCTTCTCTTGCCAGAAATACTGTGAATTCACTTCCATGCCTGCTCCCATCTCTTCTTCCTTCAAGATATCCTGTATGGCACTGCTATTACAGTAACTGTCCAAAAATGTCACTATGAGTATGTAATTCTTCTAGCATTAAAAATTGTTATTTTATACTTAGCCTGAAAAAGTATAATTTAGCCAGAGCTTAGCTTTCTGATCTCTTCTCTTCCCATTGACACAGTGAAATGAACTCATGGCTTTTCCCAGAACATGCCTTGGTGATGATGCTCTTTCATTATCCTTCTGACACTTTCCACAGGCCTGTATCAAATCACATTTTATTTATGATGTCTCTGTGGTCACCACCTCTGCATCTGTACCCCTGTCACCCTGTTAAATATCCCTTGGAGAGACTTTACAGTTTTAGGGTCAGACAGACTTAAATTCAAACCCTAATTCTTCCTATTACTAATGTCATGACTTTGAACATATTGCATATTTCCCTGAGCCTTGTATTTTCTTTTTAATCTGTAAAATGTAGATAAAGTTTTCTTTTAATATGAAGATTAAATGAAATCACCTGCATAGAATACATATATAGGCTTAGAATATATAAGATTTTATACGCATTGCTCTTTTCTAGTAACTCTTCTTTGGTGTTAATTACCCTCTCGCTGGCATTCTGGCCACTTGAGGTCTTGGTCCATACTCTACTTAATTATATATCCTGTGAGGGCATTAAGTATTTTTGGATCCATCAAAACAACAGCAAAATATCTAAATCAGGAGATTATGAAGAGCACTGAAACTGACTTTTTTTAGGATGAATTAGAACTTCCAAATGGATTTACATTTGTGAACAAATGGCAACATATGGCCTGGCCACTCCATATCTCCTAGGGTCAACCAGTTTCTATTAACCACAACTAAAAGTGGCTACCTGCACTGATACTCTCTATGAACTCATTTCATCAAATATATAAGAAGAACCTGAGAACACAAAAATATAGGACAATGATTAGAGAAATGAGAGACGACTATGGGGTTGGACAATTGTCCCTATGTGTTGCCCTATCCATACACATTCAGGATGAGTCCTAATAGGGGAAATAGCTTTAATATAACTTATTTTTTTAAGAATGGAAGTTCAAGCAGCATTACTCACATTCTTAAAACTGTTTATATGATAGTTTTCTGGAAGATATGGTTTCTGTATCTCATTTCACACCCATATGGTCAGTTGTCATGGAATAATCACATTTCTTTACTTTTAATCTTTTTGTCACTAGTAGCTCTCTAGCTCTCTTTTTATTATTGCCTGGAAGAAAATATGGCCATTTCTTCCCAGTTATGAATTAAATTCCTTTTTATTCCTCATTTGAATTGAAATACTTCTTTATTCATCTTGTGTTTTATTCCTCTTTGTATATTTTCTTGTTGCATCTTATTGTATTTTGAGGTCCTATCACTAAATAATTTCAGACATGGCTTAAGGTGGAATAAGGAAAAGAACTGTGTCCTTGGAGACCACCCGAGTGGCTCAGTTAGTTAAGCATCCAACTCTTGATTTCTGCTCAAGTCAGGATCTCATGGTTCTTGAGATCAAGCCCCATGTCAGGCTCTGAGCCTCTCTCTCTCTGTCTCTCCCCAGCCCCCACTCTGTCAAAATGAGCAAATAAACTTAAAAAAAATAACTGTGTCCTTGGAGATACTACTTTGATTTCTTGGCTTTGTTGTTTTCGCATCTTAAAATGGGATTATAATTATTTCTGTCCATCTAAGTAAGGACACAATGAAAACTATAGGTGTCACCATGTGTTTAAAATTTTTTTTAATACCCCAAAACTTGATAATACTCTCTTTCAGTGGCCTGAAGGCCAAAGTGAAAATTTTGCTTTAGACATAAATTTTGCTTTAGACATACACACTTAATTCTTCCTGCCTAACTCAACCCATGATCACTAGAATACAAATCTTGTTTCAAATCAGGTGTAGAGTGGTAGGAAGAACTAGAAGAATCTGGACGTGGTCCTGTGTGTGAGGGCTGGGCTCTTCTAATGTATCCCAGGGCATTTCTTTAGTCTCTGTCTGGTTTTATCAACCTTATCATGATGAACATTTCATATCAAATAATGCCTTATTATGGGGGGGGGGCTCTCCTGTGCATTATAGGATATTTATAGAATATTTGTCAGCAGTTCTGAACTCCATCCACTATTTTTCAGTAGCATCCTCTGCCACCCCAATAGAGATTATCAAAGATGACTCCAGACATCGCCTAAGGTCCCCTAGAGGACAGAATCTCTCTGATTGAGAACCTCTGCTTTAGGATGACTTCACTGCAATAAAAAATTATACATACCTTTTGCTTTCCAGCTGGGTTGATGATTGATAAACAGAATATAAGACAATTAAAGCTGGTTGCTATTCATTAATCATTAGATATAATTGATGATATATACTTTGGGGATGATCACAGTATCTCAGTATAGTATTTTTACTAAGCCTACGGTATACAGATGAGCCTTGTGAAAACATGTTTACACTATAATAAGAATTTTCATTCCTAAACTATTCCTGTTCTGACTTCTCATGAGTGGCTAAGATATCAAAAATGAGAAAAGATAAAAGAGTCTGATAGCTAGACCTTTAGCCAGGATTTTTGCCTTCACTATTCTGATTAAAATATAATCTGCCTTCTTTTTGAAGAATTTCTTTGACTTTTCTGATTCACCGACTATCTTTTACCATCATTACCATCTGGGCCTTGGGCATTAACTACATATTGCTTTATGTTGTTTTCTGATAGCTACAATAAACTTTAACATTGGTTTCCCAGTGAGATTACAATCATTCTGAGGGCAGCATACTTTTTTTTTTTTTTTTTAATCTCTCATGACATTGGATACAGTCTCACATTCATTAACACAGAGCATAGTCTTTGGAGACAAACAGATGTGGACTCTCCTCAGGGTTCTATCACCCAAAAAGTGGATAAATTTGTACAACCACTCAGTCTGTCTATGTAGAGTAACCTCTATAAGGCACATGTTTGACTTATATGACTAATTTCTGTGCATTCAAAGCAACCCTCTGTCTACAACTTAGGTTTCCATCTAATTTTCCAATCTGACTGGAGAGAAAGAATATGCTAGCCATGCTGGCCTGGTTGTCTGGATCCATGATTGCTATAATACAGTGGATTAACACTTAAGCACCCTAATTTTGTACATTCATCTCTTGTGAGCCTGATTCATCTAAGACGGTTTAATAGATAAACCTTTCTTATTATACTGACAAAATCAGATTTCTGAACCATGTAGCCAAGGACTTTGGAATGTGGGAAATTACAAAGCAAGTATCACATTATGAGGCGACTTAGAAGCCCTTCCTGGAAACCACCAATCTCCTGTCAGGATCTCTTCAAATTTCAAGTCAGTTGGTAAACTCGATCTTGAAGAATTACAAGAATGAATATAGCAGAGGGTTTACCCTATAGGAGTTCACCTTTGAGCAGTTTTTAGGTTGCATGCCTAATAATTTTAATGTTTTTTGAGACACAGAAGTAATTGTAATTTAAAATGGTGCAATAAATGCTTATAGCTTTATTGATTTAAATAACAAGAGAATGGAAGTAACATTGTATATACAGAATGATTTCATATAGCTTGACTTCAAAGCTTTAGACTTTATAGTAAGCAAGACAAAAAGTTTCTGTGTATAGCTTTCTTAGCTTTATAGTCTATTTTTAATCTACAGAGCAAATTGGAAGGATTTTGTGAGATGTAGTTATGAAATTCTGTTGCTCTGTATTTCAGAAGATATTTAATATTTAATAAAAGTTGAAAATAATAATCCAAATAACTATCTGAATCTAGTATAATAAAGATATTTTAAAGAAGGGGCATTAGCAGAATTACATACTGGCAAAGGAAGTCCTTATTTGACTTGTGTTGTTCTTTGCTATTTTAATAAAAGTCTTACCTTATTTTGGAGCCACAATTAACCAAACTCTGAGTTCAGTAAGTAACTTTTTCTAGCTCCCAATACTCATGGGAGAGTAAAGGCCATGTGATATTTCCCATAACATCACAGCATATTTTTATTAGTAATAGCACCAAGGGAAAGAATAAGTTTTTGAGCACTTATTATGTGTCAAGTCCTACTCTAAACTCTCATAAATCATCTCTTTGAATTTTCAAAGCAACTATATGAGGTAGATACTGTCTGACTGTGCAAATGGAAACCCTGAAACCCAGGAATGTTAAGAAACCTACACAATGGCACATAGTAAGGGATAGCGCACCCTAAAGCAGGGTTTTACTCTTCAAGTTCATTGAGCCATCTCTCACCACACCCAGCTCTTTAGACTTTTAAGTCACAAGAAAACGTACCAGTGCAGTAGTGTGCGAGCTGCAGCTTGTAGGAGGTAATACAGCTTAAAACATGGTATATTAGAGACCTTTGCCTAAAGCTTGCCTTTATAGTAAGCATATTTTATCTTCCTGTCCCATTAATACTATCTTTACTTTAGAAGAAGGCATTTAAAATTCCAAGCCAGGATTTCCAAACTATGTTCCTGTGTTCTCCAGGGACTTCATGAAAGCGTCTCAGTGGCCACTGAGTTAAAGGGAGGAGAGGAAGGAAAGTCAGGGCATCAGTTCACTTTTGCCCACAATTTCCTTAAACAGCTTCACTTCTCTCCATTTTCAATAGTGCAATAGCACTGCACTTTCTATATATTTCATTTGGGATTTGGGCGGGGTCAGGGGAGAACTGTTAGCTATTTTTGGAGAAAGTTTCGAAATCACTTATCTAGTTGACCTGTTTTCTTACAGAGGAAGCTGAGGGCTGAAGAGTTGAAGCGATTGGCCCCAAATCAAACATCTTATCAGAGGGAGAACCCAGTTCCCCTACCTCCCAGTCCAGCCTGCTTCCCGCCATCTCACATTGCTGACCTACAGACATACAGTACAAGTGTGAGACCCCAGATTGTCACTCTGCAGGCTCATTCTGGTGCTGCTGCTGATTCACTTAACCCTCATCTTTATTGGCACAGCAGAGGCTCCTGGAATTTGTTCTTAGACCTAACGTCTACTTGTAAGGGCCTGACACGCTTTGCTCTGCATTCTTTCAAGGCCTTCTTACACTTCAATACTGAACCTACATGTTGTGTAAGAGCAAAAGTAACTCAAATATTTTATAGTAACAATTGAAGTTAAAAATACAAGTAGGCAACCTGCTTCATTCAAGAAATATTTTTTGGTGCCTACCAACGTGCCAAAATTATTCTGAGCACTGAAGATACCCTCGTAAGCAAAACAGACAAAAATCTCCAAAGATAAAAATCTGATGTCACTGTACTTACAGACCATAAAGGTCAAAGAGATGAATCAGAGAAGAGAGAATGGGAAATATTGGGAAGGTGTATTGCTGTTTTACATAGGGTAATCAGGACACCAATAAGACAATATTTGGGCCAAGATCTGGGGAAGCTGAAGGATCAAGGTACGCAGATATCCAGGTGGGGGGAAACTGGCTCAGGGGGAGGGAACAGCAAGTACAGTGGCACCAAGGTAACAGAGTGCTTAGTGTCTTTGAAGAGCAACCAAACTAATGGGCATGGAGTGAATGAGCAGAGTGAGTGAGGAGAACAATAGGATGTGACAGCAGAGAGGTGAGGAAGTAAGTGTGGGAGCCATGGTGTCAGATCCCTGCTTTGTAAAGACTTTGTCTTTTATCAGCTTGATGATTAAGCAAAGTATTTGTGCCTACTTATAGTAGGTATGTTTGTCTTTAATGAGGGCAATGGATAGCATAGCTTATCTTTCATTTTGAGACATATCTACAGGTGAATTACTGATATTATGATAAAAGTTTAGGAGATGCTATAATTTCTTAACTTCTAAAAATACATAGCTAATTGTGTTTTTTAAAGTCTGAAGATGTTGTATAGGTATAGGTATAAAAACTTACCAGGTAGGTTTGTGATCAATCCTTATTATGTTATTTATATTAATAAAAAGCATAATTTCACATTGTAAAATGCCTTCTCTTGTTATGATTTTTGTTTGTCTCTAAAACACTGGGATCTTCTTCAGAATTCTTGGTCCTTGACCACTTTTCGTCTTGGTCTTCTTCATCTATCTTCACGATTTTCAACAAATTACAAAATAGACACTCCCCCAGAGAACAAAATTCCAAATGGCACAGATTGCATATAAATTTAGCACCCATATATTTCCTTCTTTTTTAGAATTTACTTGATAATCAAAAGAAAATTCTGTATCAGGCAAGGCTCCTATGGTTAGATTTGAAATCATATTTTTTCCTCAGAGTGATTTGAAAGATTCAATGAAAGAGGAGTTATAAAACTTTGCTACAGTTGACTATGGTCATCTTCTCACAGGGTACACGCACCATGATGGTCTTCATCCTGGGCACCAGTGAAGGAGAATGGGCCTTATAAACTGAGGAAAAGGGAAGTGAGTGGTGGCTGGAAGAAGAGGGAAGGAAGTGGCAAATAGCAGCTAACCAAATCTTCTACCCTGGCAGTGGAGCTCAACACTTTTCACTACATCATCAGGGGTGTTTGTTACTTAGATTTTATAGTTTGTAGAGGAGCATCCATCTGGAGTTTGAACCATGTACTCTCTCACATCATCACATCAGCTAACACAAGTTTAGATGAAGTTAAAGGGAGATGATTCTGAGAAAAGAGAGATTTACAGGGAAAGTGAAGCTCAGGGAAATTCCTAAAGATGTATTCATGTTACTGCCTGCTGGGTTAACGATGTTTTCCTCTCTGATTATGGAAATGGATATTTTCAAATCCCCAAATAGTTTTGGGAATTGCTGTTATTAACAAAAAATGCTTGTGTGTGTGTGTGTGTGTGTGAGAGAGAGAGAGAGAGAGAGAGAGAACTTCTTGAGTTTTAATCCTTTCTTGATTTCACTATTGTTACAAAAGACTTTTATGATTCATGCTAAAAGATTAAAAGATCAACTAGTTCCAAACGGTGATTCATTTTGTAAACAAGATGAGTTTGTTTGTCTCAAGTAGCCAGTTATGCTCAAAAGCCACTGTCTCATTTTGAGATGGTCTTGCTGGGTCTTCAGAAGGCAACAGAACTGGACACTAATTGTGTGTCCTGTGGAGTCTGATTACTAACCTAACTTGAATTCTGGGTAATTCTGTGACCTGAGTTCTTTGGACAGGCTGGTCTTGGACACTAATATTAATATCCTCAGCCTGGATAGGTGCTTGCAGAGCACATCTAATTGTCATCCAGTGACTGCCATATTTTACCACTAGCCTCTTGGGTGGATAACTAGACTTCTATTTCTTTAGCTTATAACAAGATAAAGAACTTAGACTGGCTGAGTGCTTAGTCTGTACTAGATGTTTTATGCCCACAATCCTTTAATAAAGGAGATTTAATAATCTTATTTTATGGAGAAGAAATCAAGGTTTAGGTATCTTAGCAATATCCCAATATCCCATGGCTATCAAGTGGACAGGCCAGGATCTGAACCCAGTTTTCTATCTGATGTCAATGCCCAAGCTCATAGTTATGGTGCAAGATTACTGTGCACCAAGCAGGTGCTTAGTTAATTAAAAATTTTCTCAAGATACTTATTAAATTGTTCAATTCATTGCCAGAGCTGAATAGTGAGAATACATTTTGTTATCAGTTTGTTTAATACCGACAAAGACAAAAAGTCTCAATGGCATATCCATTGATTTGAAATAGAACATGGCAATAGACAAAAACACTTTTTCACTCACATTTGTATTCACGAATAAATGGAAAGTGAAGTTATTCAGTTGGTCATAGATAGGAGGCTTTGTAATAAATTAGGGGCGCTTCTATTTTTGTTACTTAGCCATAAAAGATTTCTTATATTCTCTGGTTAGAAAGAAAGTTATAGAGAACTAAAAGGGGAATTAATGAGACACACAGCTTTGTTTGAGATGACTAATAGAGTATTCTGTACCTGAACCTGGTTTTCATGTAAAAGCAGATAACATGTCACTGAAATTTCATGAATACAGTCTCAAGAGCACTTAATTTTAGAGTTTACTTTCTATAGGTAAGGATACGTGAAATTAATTACTTTTTAACAGTCAGAGGAAGGGCCCCTATTCTTTTGCCCAACCTCCTGCCTCTGGAACCACAAAGGTCTAAGTCCCATTCCCTGCACCCCATCCCCCCGCCACAAAAAAAAATCTCTACTAGTGATTCCATTAAGTGGTAAGAGCCAGTCCAAGAAAATCAGTTCCAGATTTCTTATTCATGTCTTTGTAAAATCCTAACATAAAAAAATTTTCAATTCCTTAAGAACTCATTGTGTTTTTCATCTTTCCTTAATTTACAAGCTCTGCATGTAGACCATGGACAAGTGTCCATACTGCTTTCCCTAGAGTTGAACAGGATAAGGATGAATGATAGTCTTTATTTTCTAGCACTTGTCAGCTCTTAGCCAGCATTTCAGTAACATTCAAGTCTTACAGAATCCATTTTATCCGTATATCAGCTATAGAGTAAGTATTTTTAAAACCATTTCTATAATCACAAGCCCAGGAACTTTGGTGTGTGTGTGCGTGCGTGTGTGTGTGTGTGTGTGTGTGTGTGTACCATCTTGGTGGTTTAAAACAACAAAAATCTATTGTCTCATAGTTCTGGAAGCCAAAAGGCAGAAATTAAGGTGTTGTCAGAGCCATACTCCATACAGAGTCTCTGGAGAAGAACCCAGTCCTGACTTTTCTGGCTTATGATGGATGCTCACCATTTCCTGGCTTGTGGTTGTATCGCTCCAATCCCTTCATCTGTATGTTGCCTTCTTCTCTGGTGTGTTTAATCCACCTCTGTGCCTCTCTTACAAGGATACTTGTGTTGGAATTTAGGGCCCACCTGAACAATCCAGGCTAAATCACTTATCTCAAGATCCTTAATTTAATCGCATCTCTTGCCATATAAAATAATATTTACTATTTTGTCACATAATATTCATAGATTCCAGGGCTTAAGAAGTAAATATATCTTTGAGAAGCTATTTTTTTTTCAGCTTACCATAGTCACTCTTGGGATCAAATGGACCACCTAGAGAGTTTGAGTGACTATGTTTCTCTCCAAATTTCTGTGTAAGTGAAATTAACTATATTTCATAAAAGATAAAAACCTGGATTCATCCCACGACATTAATTAATATGGAAAAATAAAATATGTTTGGTTTCTTTACATTTTAGCTGAATTCATTGTACTTTGTCGCCTATATTGCATGTAATTGTAGAAATGCATAATTCATTCATTTAAAAAAACTAGGCACCAACTATGCTCTATAGACATGATGCTTTGCCCTGGAATGCAGAAATAAATATAAGGCATGGTTCCTTTCACTGATTAGCCTATAATCTGGATAAGAAGATAGTTGTATTATCAGTTCATTCAACTTCTACATGCTACTACACTCTATAGTTAGGTCATGGATTCTGTCTTTTAATCCATACTACCACTCTTTTAGTTTCATATTTTTTATTCCCATTTTAGAGAGAAGAGAACCAAAAAAGATATTAGCTGAAGACTATACACACAGTAGGAGATAGAGCTTGGGTTTAAACTCAAGCATTCTAGTTTTTGAGCTCAAGCTATCAAACACTGCCAATACTACACTGATTATTATTTTTTTTTTTCAACGTTTATTTATTTTTGGGACAGAGAGAGACAGAGCATGAACGGGGGAGGGACAGAGAGAGAGGGAGACACAGAATCAGAAACAAGCTCCAGGCTCTGAGCCATCAGCCCAGAGCCTGACGCGGGGCTCGAACTTCACAGACCGTGAGATCGTGACCTGGCTGAAGTCGGACGCTTAACCGACTGTGCCACCCAGGCGCCCCACTACACTGATTATTGATAGACTTACTCTGTAATGGTGTTTTTGAGTGAGCATTTTCCTTTTCTAAGTGTGATATAATTATTTCTTCTAGCTACGCTCAGACTTTTATATGTGGCTTGAACTTTTCTGATGTTTGTCTCTTGGGTGTTAAGGTTTATGAAAGTTCTGTTGTGACTTGGATTGTATGAGTTTGCCTTCATCCAGGAACTAAGATAAACAAGAGTATGGAGGCATTGCATCCTACTAGAGATACCTTTCTGTATTTCCCTTTAACTTAGATGTAGAAACTGATAACATATATGGTGAGAAATTGTGCTCTTGTAATGTAGCCTACAGATGCACCAATCATAAGGAAACTCCTGCATATTTGGTACTGACATATGGATTCACACATGGGTTGTTCTTCAGGTTCTGAGGGAACATTTAAGATGGTTCTCTCTTTGGGGTCTGAGAGGCCGACCCTTCAATTCTTATTTTCACAATCATAATCCATCTGCCTAAATGATAGTTAAATTTTCTTTAGATAACTGATAACATGAGGGGTCTTTTCTTTGACAGTACTTGTTATAATAGAGAATATTTCTTATCACTCTTTCTATCCACCAAATTATATTGACTGTCCATCAAATAGTTTTAGCAAGTATCAGATGACCAAAGAAAAGATGACAGATGTGGTGTAAAGGAATTTCCCAATATGCCTCTAAATGGATCAGTAATGTCACTAAGAGGTAGATTGTGAACAACAGTCAAGAAAATGTCTCAGTGGTGCTAGCAGCAACTTTTAACTCAAGCTGTGATTTTACTCAAGCCTGGGCCAAGTATGCATTTTAGGAAGGCCACAGTTTAGTGGTGGCCCCCTCTGTCCCCAACCCATTCCAGCCTCTAGTGTGACAGTTTGTACATTGGAAGCATCAGCTTGGGTGAAGCTATGGTGGTAACTTTTTGTTTTCTCAGCTGGCTCTGCTTGAAGTTGTCATATCCAGAGTAACAATATTTTTCAGATCTCCTCATAAAAATGTCAGAGAACTAACAGCTATGCAATGTGGCTAATCATCATAGACCACAGGGTGTTGCTTTTACCTCACTAAGTATTTTAGTTGTAATTGGAAGTAGTAAACGACTCAGTTACTACCCCCTTCTTCAAATTATGTTTTCAGATTTCCAGTCTCTCCTTCTCTCAAAGAGCTTTCAACACCTTTGATATGGTCTGAAAGGGAGGACTGGCTGGAATTCTTATTTTTTGTCTTTGTGAAAACAATTCCCTTTTAGCCACATAAATGAAAGAAAATGTGATCTGGTGTCATCAGCATATGTTACTACAATATAAATAACTGTTCTGCAAGTGCTACCACTAAATTCTCACTGAATATTTTTCTAGAACAATGCCTTCCCTCTTTCAAGAATAAAATGGTCTGGATATTGGAACTTTTACTTTGGAAAATCCTATTCCCTGATGTCTACAAGAAAACTTTCTCTCCAATCCCATGAGGATTTATACTGGGTAAAATTCTAGTCTCCCTCTCCATCCTTGTCATTCACTCAAGAATGGAAAACTTTTTCTCCCTTTCTTATCATCTCTAGCTTCCTGTCTATTTTTATTGTTATCTCTTCCTCTCACCCCTTTTTTCTCTCCCTGCCCCAGACCTCTCTCCCCACTACCAAAGCAGCATACTCTCAAGCAGAATGTGCTATTTTTGCCTATTTCCAATTATCTAACAGGAAACCACATTTGGAGAAGGCCTAACCTATTGGAACCCTTCTTTCTGGAAGGCCTAAGGTTAACTCAAACTTCTATGGCTGCCGCTGGGGAGTAAGTTGAATTTGAGTTGGAAGATAGAGCTTATTTTCTACTTCAGCTTTATAAGAAAACATGGTTGTTGTTACACTTCGATTTCTCATTTAAACTCTTGGGTGTACCTTTTAGTAGTTGGAACTCCAGGAGATAAAGGGTGAAAAATTAGGTATCTCTAACCTCCAGTCTCCAGAAGCAATACAGTTGGAAGTCGTTGCCTGAAGAATGATTCAGGAGCTGTGTATTAATCTGCCCTTGAGGTAGAGGGTTTAGATGCTTTGTAAACAAAAATCAGTCAATCAGTCAAAAGAATATCCATCACTATATCATCCATACACTTGTTCTAAGATAAGCACTTTCTCAGTATAAAGCTTCATAGACTTGAGAGATTTCCCCTTGGTTATTTTAATGTGAAAATATGTAGTCTCCTGTTGATCAAAATGTATGCCACCTTCTATGGTCAGCTACAACTGTAGCAATTCAACCAAGTGGTTAATATACTTCTAAAACCTCCACGGCTCCCTTATTTTTCATTCTTGCCTTCTCTGTGCATGTCTGTGTTTGCCTTTGAAATGTAAATAAGAAAATTTCTTTCCCCAAAGTGGTTCGCTTTAAACCTTAGTCTATTTAATTATCTCTATGATTCAGTTAGGTGTGGCTATCAATTGTCAATGATCTTAACAATCTTACCTAGTTTATTCTGACATTATCTCCATATCTTTTCAAGAGAAAAGAAGTGACTAGAAGCTATACATCCAAACATATCAATAGGTTATTAGTTTGGTCTATTTGATACAAAGCCTCTCATTTCATGGTTAAATTCTTTTGCACACAATCAAATCTCTTGTGAACAAATTTGGAAAAGGCAACAATGATAATTTAGGGGCAGAAACTATGGTAGGTGGTCATCCAACGATTGGATTGAAAATCTGTGGTTGTAAAGTTTTGGTTAGAGTTTGTTTGCCAAGTGGAAATGGACATGATTATCCTGCATTAATTGTGTCTGCAAAGTCTCTCATCTATGTTACTTCTCCATAGTGTGCTTTAAATTATCTACTAGGATTTGATAGGGACATTTGATATTTTTTCTCTATTTCAGAATCTCTGTTTTCTGTTTAGGGTAGCATTTAACCATGTCCTCCCCCCCCCCCTTTATTTACAGTAATGGTTGTAATCACAGCAGTACATATTATTGTAAGCACCTCTGGTAGTTTTGTTGTTCAAAATACTTGCTTCTCTTCCCTAGAAGGATTCTATTTTAAGGTTCTTTTTTGCCAGAGGGTTTTACTTTTCTGTCCTCTCGAATTCATGCTTGCTCTGGAGAGTACATTGTGAGTAGAATTGATGTGGGATATTTCTGACCAGAAGTTTTATGAATCAGCTTCATCAAAAGCATGTATACAGAGCAGTAAAAACTATTTATAGAAGTAGAACCAATATAATAAAATCAAAGACAGGCCAAAAAGAGAAAAGAAGTCATAAAATTATATGGGGAAAACTTACAGGCATATGTAGAATAAGTTATGTGCTGTGCTGTTAACTCTACCTTTTAAACAGCATACAGAAGTTCAGAAGGGCCGTGCTGTTAGTTGTTAATGCTCTTTCTTCCTCCCCTACTTACTGCTTTTGTGAAGACAAACTATAGGTGCAATTTAGATGCAATACATCTTTAAACATGAGCCTAAAGATCAATAAGTTGAATGATGAAGCTAAAATCAACTCTAGGGTAATTGATGATTTAAATCAGAGTGTAACACAGTAAATATCCCTCGAGGCTCTACTATCCACACAACAACAAAATTCTCTGTCTTATTTCCTCTTTATTGTTTCCTTGTTTTCTATTTATTCTTTACTTATTACCGTATCCCCAAATTTTATCAAAATCACAAAAGTTACTCAGTAAAACACTTGCTGGTTGAATTACTGATCTGACTTTTTCTAAAACTTCTATCTCTTTCTTTATACTTATCCAAATCTTCTCAAACACATCTTCTGAATTCGATGGCTTAATTTTTGATCACATATACCATGGCATGGAACCATATGGCCGGTTGACTGTAGTGCTTGCTGCCATGGCCTGTGCTTATCCTGGGCCTGTTTGCCCTTAGATCCTTCCTTCTTTGGTTCTCTTCTGCATTGAGGGAAAGCCGAACCCTATGAGCTACAATTCCCAGGCCCCCAGAACAGCTGGCTTCTCACTGGGATTGGCCAAGAGGAGACCCATAGAATACTTGAGAATGAACCAAAGAAAAAGCCAGGATACTCCTTTCCCTCCTGTTCTACCTGAGCAGCATTTTGCTGTGTAGCTCTGTGACTCCAGCTTCTCTTGATCAGGCCCACTGGGTTCCGGATTCCGCTGAGTGACTCTGGCTCTAGAGTTCAAAAAACATTGTCTTCTCATGTGAAGCCTCCAGCCTAGGGATTTTGGTGACTTCTTTCTGTTAATCTCTGGGTAGCCTCAGTCTTTCATTACCTGTGCAGCTAATCCCCTGTGTTAAGTATCTTCCAGTATGAGTAATTAGTGTCTTTTTCTTATTTGCAACTCAACATTAAAAGTTATCAGTTATTTTGTTTGAAATATGATTTGCTGTTATAATGAGGGAGAAATGAGATTTGATTTATTACATTTTTTAACAAAAATTTACACTAGAAATCAAACTTTAAAGGAATACTCTCTCAGGGACTCAGCATGGTCATAGTGATTATACTTACATGATTCTGAATAAGTAGAACTGCTTTGTGGAAGCAAAACCACAGTTTTTTTTCTAAAGGTGCCATTGGTGCTGTGGACATGATTTGTTACATATAAGGCAGAGATGACACTTTCCAGTGGTATGAAAGGCAGCACTGTCTAAAGAAAAGCCAATGGCAGCTGAGGCAAGACCTTCATTTGTCTGTATGTGTGGTCCTTGCAAATCTATGAAGGGTCTCAAATTCTCACTGATCACCATCCTCCTTGTCTTCGTCTCTGCTTTCCTCCACTTGGAAAGATGTGAATTCTACTTCCAGACCATAAACCCAGGGTCACATCTCTAGGTCTTTAGCCACACACCTGAGAGACTTTATTTCTGCATTTGATTCCTGCAGTCCTTGAACTTCAGATTGTAATTAATATTTTCTCTGAAAAAGAAGTAAACATCAACAGGTATGAGATGTGCCCTATCTCTGTACACAGCACATACTTCATGTGATGATTTTACCCTGAAATTTGTAATTATGTGTCTCAGGAAAGAGTAATGAAGTAAAACACTACTTACACTTGGAAAGGCAGTGTTATATAATGGTTAAGAACTTGGGCATGTGGATTTGGATTCCTACTTTGCTCATTAACTAGCTCTGAGAACTTGTACAAGTTGCTTCAAATCACTAAGTCTTCATTTTGTCATCTATAAAGTAGAGATGAAAAGACTTACAATACCTAAGAGGTATCTTTAAGGATTAAATCAAATGTTACATGAATAACTTAGAGTAGTACCTGGAATATTGGAACATAGTAAACACTCAAGACATGTAAGTAATGATGATAATCTTCATTATCATGGTGGTGGTGATGGTGATGCCAGTATAACAGACTCTAATAAGACTGATTTAAAATAGGTAGGTATGGCCTGGTGTATTTTAAGTTCTTTGCTGAAACTGGCATATAATTGTCAGCATATTTCTATATATGAGTTTTTACATATTTATCTTGTTTATAGAATGATGTCCACAGAATACTTAGGACCCTTTCAGGAAAAAGGTTATAACCAAATAAGGTCCTGTTTTCTCTTGTTTGTCTTAAGTCAAATAGAATCTATTGAAGGGCCTGGAAAACAATAGCAGAGCCAGTGTGGTGCTCCTGAAAATGTCAAACCAACCTCTCAAGGCAATAAAACACTCCCTTGTCTATTCACAGTGTTCTTCTGGGTATAATACATTGCAGAAAATCACATTCAGTCATGAGTAGCCTCTTCTTTATGTGGCCTTATAGTACAATATTAGAAAATGGGCAGTTTCTTTCCATTTAGTGTTTCCCACCTTCTCCTTAAAGCTCCTCAAATTCTATCTGATTTGAAGAATGAAGCAGCCACCCAAAGATTTTACATATTCTGAGTTCAATCTGACTTAAAATCATATATTCTGATATCTTACCCAGTTGGCCTCTCTTTCCTCATTTCTTTTGCAATTTCATCTTCCTGAACTTTAAATAATGTGGTTTCTTAAGATTCTCTCCTAGGCTTTCTTCACTTACCATTCCGTGTTTTCTTTCCCCAGCTGATCTAGGGTAGCCACACCATAGTCACCTGTGTACAGATGGCTCAAGCTTTTGTATGTTAATACAACTTCTGAACTCTGGACCATCTATTCCACTAATAACATTTATATTAGTATACTTTCTATGTACTTCAAAATAAATAAGCCCACAAAAGTTTTTGTTATCTTCCCTAAATGTTTTTTTTTTCATTATTTTTTATTTCACTGAATGGTAGCAAAATCCACAAGTTTTACAAGTCGGAAACCTCATTATTTTATTCTCCTTACCCTCATATCTAAATAATCATGACATCTTATTGATATTATACTGATACTTCCCGATTATTTTATTAATTTATCTACTTCCTTCTCTACTGCCTTCTCTAACTCTACTCTGGTCAAAGTTAACCATCATCTTTCCTCAACAACCCACTTCTGGTCTCCTATCTGTTCTAACTTTCACATAGCAGCCAAACATCTTTTCTTTTCTTTTTTTAACTTTAACTTCTTATATTGAAGTAATTATAGATTCATAGGAGCTTATAAAGAAATGTACAGAGAAGTCCTATGCATCGTTCCCTTAGCCTCCACCAATACTAATGTCTTATACAGCCATAGCCTATCACAAACAAGAAATTGACATTGATATAATCCATAGAATGAATTCAGATTTCACCAGTTATTCATGAATCTTTATGCATGTATGTGCATGTGTGTGTGTGTAGCTCTGTTCACTTTTATCACCTATGTAAATTTATGTAACCACCACCACCATCAAAATACCAGACGATGCAATCACAAGACGACCTCATGTTACTCCTTTATGATCCTACCCATCCCCTCCTGTGTATCTAATTCCTAAGAACCACTAACATGCTTCCACAGAACCTTGCCAGCACCTTGATCTTGGATTTCTAGCCTTCAGGACTGTGAGAAACAAACGTCTGCTGTTTAAGCCACCTAGTCTATGGTATGTTGTTATAGCAACCTGATCAAACTGATACAGGCTCCCTACTCACTCCCTGCTGGTATCACCTACAGGTATAGAGGGTACTTCTCTGGGCCACCTGGTGTCACTGGTCCAGGTTCTGCAAGGAGATAGAAGAGTAGAAGCCGCTGGCTGGACCCTCTTATGATGCTGGGTGCAGGGCGGGGAGGTGCAGGCTTCTTGCCGATGCTGCCCCTGCCAAGGACAGATTGCCACTGGAAACTGGGTGTACAGTGAGGACTGGGATGGTTGGGGCTTCCTACCAGTCCTGCTGCCAGTGGATCAGGAATCTGCTGCCAGGTCCAGATTGTAGAACGAGGATGGGGACTCTTCCCCAGGTCTCTGTTGTGCCTTCCTTTCCAAGATGTTGGCCAGGAAGACAAACAAGCTTGTCTTTTTGTTTGTTTTGTTTGACCTATGTCTATTGGTGTTTCTGTGTCTCAGACCCCTCCTGTGTCCAATCTGGGAGCATACGAAAGATAAAAGGAAAACTTAGGAAATTTTACCATGTGGTTATTCCTCATGTCTTAAGGTTCCTAGTAGCTTGCCCTCTTCCTTCCCAGCCTCCCTTCCTAGTGCTATTGGCACTTGCAGCTTACTTTTGGAGTCCTTTTCTTATAGATGTTTTCCTGGGTATTTCATTGCATTTATAGAGGAGCACAGGAGAACTTATTCTACATTGTCTTTCTTCAAAACAGGAAACAGAATAATCTTTTAAGAAAGTAAATCTCTTTTGATTGCTTTATCCCTTTGTTAACATCATTATAGGCCATTGATAGGCTTTTTTCATTCCAGTGACATGATCTTCTTTCAGATTCTTGAATACACTGTATTTCATTTCTACTTCGATACTTTCTACTGCTCTTCTGTCTGCTCAGGATAAATTTTCTTCTCCATTAACAACCTTCCACCTTCTTCACTCAGGAACACTTTCACTCTCTGTTAATTCCCGTTCATCTTTTAGGACTCAGCTCAAACAGCATTTCATCAAGGTCTTCTCTGACTCATCTTACCAGATCAGATCCTCTTATTTTACGGTGTCAAAGCCACTCTGTTCTCCTCTGTGTTCATTCATTACAATTAGACTTGAATAAATGATTGCGTAATTGGTTGTTTAGTATCTCTATACATTGGCGGAATGCAAATTCTTAGGACCAGGATCTATCTTGTTCATCACTGTTCCCCCCCAGTGTTCACCAAATACCTGAATGCATAAAATTTTTTCATTACTTAATTTTTAAAAATTCCATATGTATCTGGAATTTTCCCTTTTCCAAAGCCTTTGCAGTCATTAATTAGATAATTATCAAAACAATCTTGAAAGTTCAGGGAATCAAATATGACGCAGTACTTAGGATGCAGTTGTTCTCTTCTCAAAGCTCTGTCTGAGGAAATTCCTCCCTCCCAAAAGGGAGAGTTTGTGGCAAAAGTATCTGTTTTTCTTTTCATGGAAGGTCAATAATTTAGTTCTAAAGAGCAGCATTCACTGATTTCTTCCACAGTTATTTATTCCAATTAACCAGGCATCGAGTAAGATGCTGGAGAGACAGTGAGTGGTGAGCAAGATGGAACACAGTTCTTTGATGTAACTTGGGGTTGGGAAATACAGAGATTATCTGCATGGAGAAACCATGAAGACCAACAGCTATGGGCTTTCTTACTTGAATAATTGGTTTTAGGTTTAATGTTTCTAATTCTTATACAACTAAAAAAAAAAAAAAGAAAAATGATTTCTCCAATGAACAGCAGAGTTAAGAAAAAAAGCAGCATGTCAGAAGCATAATATTAAGATGTCCATAAGCCAGTAATTTTCCCCAAATCTGTAGGGGATTTGGTGCATTCTGTTTGGATTAGTTACTTCATAATACAGGAAGAGAATCTCAAGCAACAATGTGTTGCACAATGTTATTCAGGAACTCCCACGTAAAAAGTAATGCCACCACCAATGTAAAGTTGCTTTTATTTCCTTTGCAGAGTTTATAAACTGAATTTTTGTTCCAGTAAATACACTGCAACAGTAGTTATAAGTAGAGAGGAAGTGATAGTTCCCTAGCATTTCCTAACATTAAATAAAACAAAATTCCAAATCCTCAAAGATTGTTGCCATCTTTCCTTCAGTAATAAATAAGTTAACCTCGGTTCACTTGTTTGCTAGCATTCCAGTGAGAAGGATAGATTCTAGCATTTCACTCTTTTAATCTTGACATTCAAAACGTGGTTGAAAACGATGTTGATGCTCAGCATATTTTCTTAGGTTGGTATTTCAGATGGTAGCCTTTCTATCTTTGCTAGAATTATGTTAACCATGGTAGATATTTCCTACTGGTTGTTTTAAAGAGACACTGATCCCATTTAAGATCATTATAACAAACTTCTGATTCTGCTATAACCTTAAATAATCCATCGATTGAAAAATGAATAATTTGATTCCTTTTCTGCCACTGAATTTATAGATTGTGTGAATTTACAGATTAAATAAAATCAGTTAATAGTGTAAAAAAATTGTATTGAAAACTTGGTTTATTGGACTTAAGGATGCTATTCAGTCATATCTTCCTCCTTATTCTAAGTTTGGAGTCAGAGTCATTCAAATGGAGGTCAAAGTGGCAACTAAACTATGTGGCTTAAATGTATGACCACAAGCAGAATTTCTCTTACCTTGATCTTAATCTAGACCTTAAGGTGGTCTATTCAAGTATGGTTGTTTTAAAATAGGTGCACAGATTCTTTGACATCCCTCCCTTCAGAAAGTGGAATCTAATTCTCCTCCCCTTGAGTATGGATTCAGTGACTTGCTTCTAAAAAGGAAAATATGACAGAAGTGATGATGCATTCTTTTGACAGTCATAAAAGGCATTGTCGCTTTCTCCTTGTTCTTTCTCTTAGACTGCTCACTTTGGGGAAGGCAGCTGTCCTGTCATGAGGACCCTCAATTAATCTGTAATGAGATCCATATAGTAAGGAACTGGGGCTTCCTCCCAATAGCTATGTAAGGAAGTCAGCTTGGAAGCAGAAACTTTGAAGAATCTGACTCCTGGTTAAAAGCGTGTGTATGATTCATTTGGGCCTAATCATAGGCAATTGTGAAAGCTTTACATGGCAGGCCTCATGGGAGAAAGCTACTCTCCAGTTCAGACCTGCTGCATAGTCAGGGCCTTGCAGTCTCTAAACTCTAAGAGGAGTTGCAGCCAAGGACTTAGGCTCCCTGGACAGCCATGCTCTTCACATATTTGCATTCCTAGCCCTGGTGGCCACCTTCATTCCAAGGTCTCCTTATCTGAGGCCTTAGGCAGAGGTCCTCATTAGGTGCCTCTGGGGGTCCTCCTTATTAGTGGGCAGGGGGAGAGGAGAAGGCAACCTCAAAGACACTTTTCTCTACTCTAACTTAGTACTCAGTACTTTCCCAGTCCTAAATCCCTGCACCCCCCGCCCCCCCCATCCCCTGACCACAGGATTCATAAAAGTACCAGAGCCTTTTGTTTGGGGTTCACCCAACAGTGACATGACCCCAACTTCTACTCTGGTCCACCTGACCCTTGACTTATGTGCCATTCTGCGTGGAGAAATGGAACAAGTTTCCAGATGACTGCAGGCCTGACCAACAGCTTGACTACAATCTCATGGGAGACCTTGAAGGGAGGCTTCTCTAAGGAAGCGATAATTAAAATCAGATTTTAAAAGAATAAGAGCTAACTAAATGAAGTAGAAGAGGTGTTGATAGGTGAGAGGTGCTCCAGACTAAGGAAAAGCATGCGCTTAGCCAGAATCCCTGCTTCATAACTATGAAGCTTCCATAAAACAGAAAAAAAGCACGAGCCAAAATGTCTATAGAACGATGAACTAGGCATTGACTCTATGTGTCTTCTTTTTGGAAGCAGAAAGTACACAGTGAATTCTGCTTTTTGGCGGGAAGTGTCCAAAGAGAGAGAAGAAAAGGCTGAATTGTTTATGGTCAGCTTCTTCTGTCAGTCTCATCCTCAGAAGAGTCCTACCTTTTCTTCAGAGGGGGCAGATAAGGGGAAACCATTCCCAAAAGGGAACAAAATCAGGTCTTAGTGAAGTTATGTTTTTCCACATTGCAATCATCAACATCTTGGGGAAAACTTACAGGTCAGAAAAGCAGCAAATGTTACTATGATATTTGGGGCACCGGTGATTATGATGCTTAGCAGGGTAAAAAAACGAAGTGTTTGGCGATAAGATTGTGGGCATGCTCTTTTGTCAGGAATAAAATGTTAAATTAAGTGCCGTCAGTTGATTTGTCTTCTATTTAATGATAGAGATTAGTAATGAACTTGAAGGAATAGAGAAAGATGTGAATTCCATAAAAGTACCTTCATCATTTCTTTACATTCTCTGGTCTTCATCTGTTACAAATACCACACTGAGCTTTTTATTCATTATATCCATTTAATAAACATATATTTGGGGACTACTATGTGTTGAGTCACATGTTAGACATGGTGGACACAATGTTGACCAAAACAAAAAGATATTACTTTTGAAATTAAAAAGCTTATAATCTAGCAAGAAAAGTTATCAATCAAATAATCACAAAAATTAAATATAAAATTACATTTGTAATAATTGCTAAGGACAGATGCATGGTACTGTGGTGGCCACTAAGACAGGTAATTGACATAGGTGGGAGGTGAGGGAAACTTTTCTAAAGAAGCGATATTTGAATCTGAAAGACAGAAATAGCTATAGTCAGAAGGGTAGAGATAGGGAATTAACCTAACACCTAACGGAATTAAGAACTTAACATAGTTAAGAACTTGAGGGTTGATCTGGCTTTTTCAAACATATTTCTCTGGACAGAACAAAAAATAGATGCTAGGGATGGAGAGTTATTTGTTTATTTATTTAATTAGAGTAATGATAGCTATAAAAAATCAAACTGAAAATTTCAATGGTTTAACAGAATGGAACAAAATTTCTCAGTCATGGAACAATCCATTAAGGGTGTTACTGTTGGTTGTGGCCTTTCACATAGTGTCTCAGGGACTCGGGTTTCTTCCATCCTGAAACCCCACCATCCACTAGCACCCAACAAGAGAAGGGAAAGAGAGTAGAGGCCTACCTGCATCTTTAAAAAAAATCCAAGCCCAGGAGTAGCACACATCATTTTACTTATATTTTATTGGTGTGAATTAGTCATATGACTATAGGTTTAAGCAAGGGACTGTGCTAGAAAATGTACCTCCTGCCTTGGAGAATGCCTTTGAGAAACACTACCATATTCTAGAAAGGGGAGAGGGACATAAACACTTTTTTTTTTTTTTTTTAATGGCCAAGCTAGTATCTTTGCACACTTACTGAAGGAATACAAACTGCTGACTGGTTATTTAAATATAACCCCAACCTTGAATTTTATCAATCTCTAGGCAATTATGTGAAATTTTAAAAAAACAACATATTAATTTTTAATTGAAAAAATAAGCATATGCTATTGGCATTTTGGAATCAGGTATGCAGATCTTCATGATCACAGATATTTTTATGACTTTTTATAAGAGCACAAAATATTCCCTGGCAGAAGGAGAGAAATTAGTTAGGTTCGCTTATCTTACTTAGAGACATGTTCTTTCATAATTTCTCCCAAGACTGGAACAAGTAATTACATGGATGGATCTTAAATCTAATGGAAGGGAGCACAGAGGGGATTCTTAAATAAGCCTTTACAGTTTCTTTTCTAACCGTAAGCCTTTATTCAGTTGTAACGGGAAATTAAACAATTTGAACGTATGAAAATTTCAGTTTGAGGTATTTTATTTTTATCATTCTTAAAAACTCATTGGTTCATGTGAGCTTTCTTATGGTAAGATTTATAATGTGAAAGTTTTTTATGGTCAAAATTTATAATGGGAAATACCACAGAAGTGTCTGTGTTTAGTAAGAGGAGTTTCAGATCAGATAAGAGGGTGGGAGAACTGCACATGCAGAAGAAATTACCGCACATTGTGCCACCCTAGCACTGGAGCGAATGGCAAATGTGACTGTAGACCCAGAAACAGTGAGAGCAGGAATAATATCTGACTCATCCATTCAAGGGTGGAAAAATGACCGGAATTCTTACTTCAGCCTAAGTGCAATAAAGCACCAGGTGCTGGGATCCTGACCTGACATACATAAATTAAAACTAACTGCAAAATGTTATATCTGTGTGGTGCTTTGTGTCTTCCAAAACACCATCTGGGGTTGGTATTTATCCTCACTGCAACACAGTAATAAAGATAGTCAAACAGTTATAAAGTTAAGCTATTCAAAGAAGTTAGGTATGCGCAAATCCTTTGGTTAAATTGCCCTTCAGCGATTAAGAGTGTTACTAAAACTGGTAAACTTCCACTTGACTTTCTATCACTTCTTGTTCTCTTATTGATTGAATGCACTTTAAGTACAGCCTAATACACTAATACTCATGAATAACATTTTTGACTGGGTGAGCTTGGTGATTAACTAATTGGACTACTTTTCACCACAGGAGGTTGAGGTAATCCAGAATCCTTGCATAGTTGGGTTTTTGTTTCTTTGTTTTTTAAGGTTTTTTTTTTTAAGTTTATTTATGTATTATCTTGAAAGAGAGAGAGAGAGAGAGAGAGAGAGAGAGAGAGAGAGAGAAAGTGGGGGAGGGGGGAGAGAGAGAGGGAGAAAGAGTATCTATCCCAAGCAGGCTCTGCACTTTCATGGCAGAGTTCTATGCTCAGGAACCTGGAAATCATGACCTGAGCCGAAGTGGGACACTTAACTATCTGAGCCACCCAGGTGCTCTGGGTTCTAGGTTGTTTTTTTGACACTTTACAAGTTTTATGATCTTGATCAAATTTCTTATCTCTTTGAGTCTGCTTCTTTATATGTAAAATAGAGGTAAATTTCAGTATCCTGAAATGAACATACGGTAATTTACAAACATTGAAACCAAGTCTTATAAATCTTAAATGTTATACAAATATAAAGCAATATTATTATTTGTCTTCCTCTTCCTGGTTGGTCTTTGTAATCCAGTCCAATCCAAAGATAAATAGATCTAAACTCATCGGGGCGTCTGGGTGGCTCAGTTGGTTAAGCGCTCAGGTCATAATCTTGCGATTCATGAGTTCAGGCTTCGTATCAGGTTCTGCCTGTGCTGACAGCTCAGAGCCTAGAGGCTCCTTCGAATTATGAGTCTCCCCCTCTCTTTCTGCCCCTCCCCCACCCACACTCTGTCTCTCAAAATGAATAAACGTTGAAAAAAAATTTTTAAACTCCTCTAACCGATGGGTTTGAGCCTAAATGAAATTGGTTCTTAGATAACATACTTGCTTTATGAATTCTTATCTTTGACTTAGGTTGATCGACTATTATAGTTTGTCTGGGATTCTCTGGGTGTTAGCACTGAAGTCCTGGCAAACCGCTCAGTTCTGGGCAAACCAAGAAGATTTATGATCCTACCTTGACTTTCTGGTTGTAAGAATCCTAAACAGAAACTTTCAACCTTCTCTTATTTTTAATATGAGATCATTCTTTGGCAAGAGTATCTTTGTCATATTAGTACATTTGTTTTTCAGAATATGGATTACATCAGACTTTCAACCAAAACAGTTGGCTAAAGTATACAATACAGTTTATATGCCTGCATATTGACATAGGACTTGCACAGAAATACGCGCTCAGTTGCTTGTTCTGACAGTTAATAGGTATGATAACCTCCACTTGAATGCTCATTACATTCAACAGAAATTATGTAACCATCTGTCTCCCTCCTCAGAAGATATAAGTAGGAATCCAGTCATGTTCATCTTTGATTCTGTAGCATCTAGCATACTAATTGTCACATTGGAGACACCTAGGGTATGTATGATAAACCAAAATATAGAGCTTAGAACTTACATGGAGCAACCCTTATGACAGTCAGTTTTTTGATAATCTATGAAATATACATAATAAAATCTTCATTCAAGCCTCATAGAGTTTAGTGAAGCTTAAGTGAAATAATATGAAAACGTGAATTACTTTTGTAAAGTATTAAGGACAGTAAAGTTTAAATTTGAGAAAGGATTTTCATTAATATTAATAGCCCTACCATTTCAATTTGTCTTTTAGTCTCCCATGCTTCCTAGATTCTTGATTTTTGTCTTTGAATATTCAATTTGTGCTTCTATCTAAGAGTTTACATCATGTATCCTGTACATAAGTGACTGCAAGGCAATGTGAAACAGACTGCTTGTCATGGATACAGCCGCTTACAAATTAATATCGTCATATCTAAATATAATAAGAAATATTGTCTTAAGTTCAGTCCAGTTTATTTCCTGGAAGACTTTGCTCAAGAGCCATCTACATTCATATTGTGCAATAGTTGGTAAGCCAATGAAACTGCAATAAATTATATATTTATTGCCAAAGGAATGAACTCTTCATTGCAACATGATTCATAGTTGTCTCTTCAACTGTATTTCTATTCAGAAAGCCTTGTTTGTTTATTTATTTATTTATCTATTTATTTATTTATTTATTTATTTATTTTAATATATGAAATTTATTGTCAGATTGGTTTCCATACAACACCCAGTGCTCATCCCAAAAGATGCCCTCTTCAATACCCATCACCTACCCTCCCCTCCCTCCCACCCCCCATCAACCCTCAGTTTGTTCTTAGCTTTTAAGAGTCTCTTATGCTTTGGCTCTCTCCCACTCTAACCTCTTTTTTTTTTTCCTTCCCCTCCCCCATGGGTTTCTGTTAAGTTTCTCAGGATCCACATAAGAGTGAAAACATATGGTATCTGTCTTTCTCTGTATCAGAAAGCCTTGTTTAAATGTTATCACAACCAAGACTTGATTTTGGTGGCCCATCACAGGTACTATATTCCTATGGCAGTTCCCATTTAGTTTCTTCTTGGTTCTGAAAATCCATCAAGAACTCAGAACAGCTTGATTAATGTGGAAGAATGTCTTTGGCTCTAGATATGAATTAATTTAGCTAAGTGATAATTTCTTGGATTATTTTGAAGATACAACAGGTGGATTTTCAGGGTTTTTTCTCCTGCAGGGCACAAATGTGTCAGGTCCCCAGTAACTGAATCCTTTCTTTTTTTCAGTGATCTAAAGTAGGATTCCATACAAAGGTGAGTATTTTATAGCCGAACCTACCATTTGCCCTCTGGATATCATGCTACCTCCTTTCTGGGATACTTGGAGTGAGAACATATAGTGCATGGAGTCTTTATCATTAGAGCTGAATTGTACTACACTTTTGTATTATGGACTCTCTGAAGAAGAAAAGGATACAAGTGACCTTGAGTAGACTGAGACTCCTCTCAAGATCAGCCTGAACTTGGAGTTGTTGAAGTTCCAGAGGAGGGTAGTAGGAATGGTGAAGGAAAGACCAATGTGGATATGGTCAGCAGGAGATAAGATGTGCTGGCTTTCTAGGCCCTGTTGTCAGGGAGGAGGGACTAGAGCATTTATTGTTTTATGTTTTCATTTTTTTATTCAAAAAATACAAATTTATTACCCGCTGTTTATACATTACTACCCAATGCAAACACTGGGTTACAGTGGTGACTGTGTTAGGTTTCTGTTTTTATAGAATTTGCATGTTGCTTTTTTTTGTGTGTGGGAGGGAGCACTGACAGATAGATAATGAATAGACTTAAAAAAATCACCAGGCAACAAAAATAGCCAGTAATAATGTATGCAATGCAAATAATAAAAATAAGCAATGTGATAATGAGTGTCAGGATGTCTACAGTGATCAGCTGATTGGGAGAATCTTGCTGTGAAGGTGATGGTTACTTGACATTTAACTGACAAGCAAGAGCCAGCTGTGGAAAAACTGTGGACATGATGTTACCATCAGAGTGTGGCTAGAGCTAAGGCTCTCAGGGAGGAATGCACTTGGTGGTTTGGAGGAAACAAAGAAGGCCCAAGTGGCTGGAAGAGAGTGATGTGGCAAGAATAGGAGAGGAAGTTGAAGAAAGAAAAAAATGGGCCGGGTTACGCAGTGCTCTGTAGACTAGGATAAGGCACTTACGTGTATGTGTGTATATATAGGGAACCATTAGGAGTTAAGTAGGCAATACATGAGTAAGTACTATGTTGTGCTGACAAAACCACGTTGTGCTATTTTGTGTGTTGAATGAAATGTAAGTTGAGTAAGGAGTGTGGCACTTGAGATATGGCTTGAGTTGGTGGTGTCTGACATGGGGTCTAAATAAGCAGAGGATTTGAATTTAAAGCTAGATTCCTCTTTTTTTTTTTTTTCTTTTTTTTTTTTTCTGATTGCAGAGATTAGCTTCCTTTGTCCCACCAGCAGTGAGACGTGTGACACTGACACAGCATGGAAGGTTGGTGTGGAACCTTCTCCTGGCTTCAGAAGAAGGAGCTTCAGTGTCTCATTACACAGGAGAGGTTAGACTCTGATGTGCACAGCAGGTAGGGTTCTTCAGTAAAGCTGTGCATATCCCTCTACTTTGTTCTCCCCCAGACATTCTCATGGATATACAGCAACCTGGTCAGTCATGTCATAGATACAACACGAGTATCTACTACCATCCAAATGCTTGAATATTTCTATGAGTGAGCACTTTAGAATTAAAATAACAAAGACTCAGTGATACTTTGAACTACTAGTGGCCTAATCCTTTTTTTAAACTTCAACAAAATACTGTCTTTGCTTATAGGATTAAAAATATTTAGGAAATGCTCTCAATTCAGTGATTATTATTCACCGAGTGAGTTAGTATCTATTGCTGCAGGCC
Source organism: Neofelis nebulosa (assembly GCF_028018385.1). Lineage (NCBI taxonomy): Eukaryota > Metazoa > Chordata > Mammalia > Carnivora > Felidae > Neofelis > Neofelis nebulosa. The sequence goes on along the minus strand of NC_080782.1, from coordinate 32,666,804 downwards.
TAGGGAGAGAAACCTTGCTGCCCATGGTGACAAAAGAAATTCTTGGCATAAAATATTGTTGGGAGTTTTCAGTTCAGTCCGTGTCTTTAAGAGCTTTGCAATCTATTTATATTTAATCCTTCATCATTCTTATTTTGTAATCATATGTAAATGCCAAGAATTGAAGATGTTGAAAATTAAGTTGTAGCAGATTATGTAGAAAATCTCAGGGGCAGTTATGTAAAGAATGGATAACCTCTGATATTCTGCTTCTCTTTTTTGCTAATTAATCCACAAAATTATTCAGGAAGAAGGAGATGGTAATTTGAATGTGCTTCTCCTTACCATCAGGACTCTCAAATATAGTTATGTACGTACTCTATATGTATTGGTACATATAATAGTTCTTTAAACTTCACTATATTAAATGTATACTGGAATTATTTAATAAGGTGGAAAGACAAATAAGAGAGTCTTTTCAAAAAAAGCCATAGTCCAAACAGAGCAATCTACAGCAATGAAGAGATTTTGAGCAATTTCTGTTGTATAAAGAAGAGTGAATGCATTTGATCTTGACAGTTCACAGATTCACCTGTGAACAACATTCATGGTCTAGTATCATATGATTGCTTTTATTTCTCTGTTGGGTTAGCTATATTGCTTGATTCTTATTATATAAATGAAAATATATGCTTAAGATACAAGTACTTGTTATTTGTAATTGATCTTAGGATCAACCTAGAGTAAACATAGAAGACTTAATTATGCTTAAAGAACAGAATGTAACTATCATAAACTTCATGAATATAAAATATATTTAAAAGTCTATAAAAATTATTAGAATCTATCTTTCTACCCCAGAGTGTAATAGCAAGGAGAGGAAGTGGAGAATAACTCACGGCCCCAGGTTTTCTTTTCTTTTCTTCTCTTCTTTTTTAAATTGAAGTATAGTTAACACACGGTATTACATTAGTGTCAGCTGTACAAATAGAGATTCCATAATTTTTTTTTAAATTTTTTTTTTAACGTTTATTTATTTTTGAGACAGAGAGAGAGACAGAGCATGAACGGGGGAGGGGCAGAGAGAGAGGGAGACACAGGATCTGAAGCAGGCTCCAGGCTCTGAGCTGTCAGCACAGAGACCGACGCGGGGCTCGAACTCACGGACCATGAGATCATGACCTGAGCCGAAGTCGGACGCTTAACCGACCAAGCCACCCAGGCGCCCCAAGATTCCATAAATTTAGACATTATGCTATGCTCACCACAAGTGTAGCTACCATCTGTCGTCACACAGGGTCCAAGTTTTCTAATCTTTCATAATAGAAAGTTAAGAGATATTGTCTAAGATTGATGGAATAATAAACAGGGATTTAAGTATACCATTTGGAGTTTTTAAGGTAACCAATAGAACAAAATATACTTACTAGAACTTGGAAGAATAGATGGGAAGTTTCTAAGGGACTAAAGTTCTCAACTTTCAAGTGGGAAGTCAATGTGCTGCAGGCCCCTCCCCCAGACAATGTATGCAAACCCTGCCAACACATCTCTTGACCCACATGTTGTGCAGGACCTCAGTTCTGGCAATGGCTGGGGCAGGTCTTATTTGCAAGCAGCCTACCACACACCTTGTTAAAACATGCCCCAGCCCTGCTGGGGATCAAACACCATCCACAATAGACAAAGAGAGCCTTTGCAGACAACTGGACCGAAGGAAAAAGAGGTTAAGACTCAATAGCAGAGCACACAAAACATACATAGGAGACACCCCTGAAGTGCCAGGCCCTGGGGAACAGGGGACACTGCACGGCAGGGCACTATAGGACCTCTACTTCATGAGGCTATTATTGTTAAGAGCAATAGAAGTACCTAACCTTCCTAACACAGAGAAACAGACACAGAAAGTTAGATAACATGAGGATACAGAGAAACATCTCCCAAATGAAAGAACAGGATCAAACCATAGCAAGAGACCAAAGCAAAATGGATGTAAGTAATATGCCCAATAGAGAATTTAAAGTAATAATCATAAAGGTACTTACTGGGTTTGAGAAAAAGGTGGAGGACATCAGTGAGACCCTTAACACAGAGATAAAAAAGAACCAATCAGAGATCAGAATAAATGAAATTCAATATACACTTGATGGAATAAAGAGCAAGTTAGATGAAGCAGAGGAATGAATTAATAACCTGGAAGACACAGTAATGGAAAGTAACAAAGCTGAGAAAAGGAGAGCAGAAAGAAAACTATATGCAAATTAAGAATAGTCTTAGGGAACTCAGTGACTCCATCAAGCATAATAACATTCATATTATAGGGATCTCAGAAGAAGAAGAGAGATAAGGGGGCAGAAAATTTATCTGAAGAAATATTAGCTGAAAAGCTCCCTAATCTGGGGAAGGAAACAGATAGCCAGATCCAAGAGGAGCAGAGACTCCCCCAAAAATTCAACCCAAGGAGGTCCACACCAACACATATAGTAATTAAAATGACAAAAAGCAGCGATAAGGAAAAAGTTTAAAAACAGCAAGAGAAAAGAAGACAGTTACATACAAGGGAAGCCCCATAAGGCTATGAGTGGATTTTTCAGTGGAACCTTTTCAGGCTAGAAGGGAGTAGCATGATGTATTCAAAGTGGTGAAAGGGAAAAATCTGCAGCCAAGTATACTCTATCCAGCAAGGTTATTGTTCAGAATAGAAAGAGAGATAAAGAATTTCTCAGATAAACAAAAACTAAAGGAGTTCATGACCAGTAATATAGACTGCCGTATGCAGAAGAGGTTATATACAAACCTAATGGTAACCACAACTCAAAAACCAGTAATAGATATGCAAGGAATAAAGAGAAAGGGATTCAAGTATATCCGTAAAGAAAGCCAACAAGCCATGAAAGATCAAGTGGGAAGCCAATGGATCTCTAAAGATCATAAATCAAGGAACGGAGATAAATCCTATTATTTGTATTATGATTATAACCATTATAAGAACTATATTCAGAAATGTTAGAAAGAGATTTTCTCTGAGGAGTGAGACTTGGCATAGGTGAGAGACTTAATTTAATAGCTCTTTTTAATATTTTTCAGACATGTGCATGCATGTTTACAGTAAAGCTGTGCAACTAGCTTAATTAATTCACTGCTACAGTGAGTATCTATGAACATCTTTACACACATGTGCAAGAAGGATGAATTCCTGTTACTAATATTTTTGATACTTATAGAAACTTCATAATTCTCTTAAAAAATAAAAAAAGTATGAGTAATTTTGATATTTGACTTTTCTGCTTGATGAGAAATCTTATTTCATCGTTGTCTTAATATTTGTTAAAAATTCCCAGGGAGGCTGAATCTTTCCTCATGTGCTTATCAGCCATAAAACTCTATGGGTGATTTACTTGGCTTTTACACTTTTCCTGGTTTTCTATTGACTGATAGAATTAGATGAATTATGGTACTTCAGTATAGTGAAATAATATTATGTCAGCATTAAAGAGGATGGGGAAATTATATGAATAAAATAAAAACATGATTATTCCATGTTTACAATATGCCATATTGTTAAGTAAAAGTAATGCAGAATGGTATGTAAAAGTATGATTTCAGTTTTCATTTAGATAATAGGTAGACAAATAGTATAAAAATCAACTATTGAAATGGCATTTTTTTCTCCTAACTCCTATCTTTTAGAACTTGAACTGTCTTCTATATCATTTCTTCCTCTTTTATTGTTTCCTATTATTTATTCACATTTCATTTTCATCTAGTTATATTTTTATTTTTTTTTTTTTTTTTTTTTTTCTTTTTTTTTTTTTTTTTTTTTTTTTTTTTTTTTTTTTTTATTTATTTATTTATTTTTTAATATATGAAATTTACTGTCAAATTGGTTTCCATACAACACCCAGTGCTCATCCCAAAAGGTGCCCTCCTCAATACCCATCACCCACCCTGCCCTCCCTCCCACCCCCCATCAACCCTCAGTTTGTTCTCAGTTTTTAACAGTCTCTTATGCTTTGGCTCTCTCCCACTCTAACCTCTTTTTTTTTTTTTTTCCCTTCCCCTCCCCCATGGGTTTCTGTTACGTTTCTCAGGATCCACATAAGAGTGAAACCATATGGTATCTGTCTTTCTCTGTATGGCTTATTTCACTTAGCATCACACTCTCCAGTTCCATCCACGTTGCAACAAAAGGCCATATTTCATTCTTTCTCATTGCCACGTAGTATTCCATTGTGTATATAAACCACAATTTCTTTATCCATTCATCAGTTGATGGACATTTAGGCTCTTTCCATAATTTGGCGATTGTTGAGAGTGCTGCTATAAACATTGGGGTACAAGTGCCCCTATGCATCAGTACTCCTGTATCCCTTGGATAAATTCCTAGCAGTGCTATTGCTGGGTCATAGGGTAGGTCTATTTTTAATTTTTTGAGGAACCTCCACACTGCTTTCCAGAGCGGCTGCACCAATTTGCATTCCCACCAACAGTGCAAGAGGGTTCCCGTCTCTCCACATCCTCTCCAGCATCTATAGTCTCCTGATTTCTTCATTTTGGCCACTCTGACTGGCGTGAGGTGGTATCTGAGTGTGGTTTTGATTTGTATTTCCCTGATGAGGAGCGACGTTGAACATCTTTTCATGTGCCTGTTGGCCATCCGGATGTCTTCTTTAGAGAAGTGTCTATTCATGTTTTCTGCCCATTTCTTCACTGGGTTATTTGTTTTTCGGGTGTGGAGTTTGATGAGCTCTTTATAGATTTTGGATACTAGCCCTTTGTCCGATGTGTCATTTGCAAATATCTTTTCCCATTCCGTTGGTTGCCTTTTAGTTTTGTTGGTTGTTTCCTTTGCTGTGCAGAAGCTTTTTATCTTCATAAGGTCCCAGTAATTCACTTTTGCTTTTAATTCCCTTGCCTTTGGGGATGTGCCGAGTAAGAGATTGCTACGGCTGAGGTCAGAGAGGTCTTTTCCTGCTTTCTCCTCTAAGGTTTTGATGGTTTCCTGTCTCACATTCAGGTCCTTTATCCATTTTGAGTTTATTTTTGTAAATGGTGTGAGAAAGTGGTCTAGTTTCAACCTTCTGCATGTTGCTGTCCAGTTCTCCCAGCACCATTTGTTAAAGAGACTGTCTTTTTTCCATTGGATGTTCTTTCCTGCTTTGTCAAAAATGAGTTGGCCATACGTTTGTGGGTCTAGTTCTGGGGTTTCTATTCGATTCCATTGGTCTATGTGTCTGTTTTTATGCCAATACCATGCTGTCTTGATGATGACAGCTTTGTAGTAGAGGCTAAAGTCTGGGATTGTGATGCCTCCTGCTTTGGTCTTCTTCTTCAAAATTACTTTGGCTATTCGGGGCCTTTTGTGGTTCCATATGAATTTTAGGATTGCTTGTTCTAGTTTCGAGAAGAATGCTGGTGCAATTTTGATTGGGATTGCATTGAATGTGTAGATAGCTTTGGGTAGTATTGACATTTTGACAATATTTATTCTTCCAATCCATGAGCAGGGAATGTCTTTCCATTTCTTTATATCTTCTTCAATTACCTGCATAAGCTTTCTATAGTTTTCAGCATACAGATCTTTTACATCTTTGGTTAGATTTATTCCTAGGTATTTTATGCTTCTTGGTGCAATTGTGAATGGGATCAGTTTCTTTATTTGTCTTTCTGTTGCTTCATTGTTAGTGTATAAGAATGCAACTGATTTCTGTACATTGATTTTGTATCCGGCAACTTTGCTGAATTCATGTATCAGTTCTAGCAGACTTTTGGTGGAGTCTATCGGATTTTCCATGTATAATATCATGTCATCTGCAAAAAGCGAAAGCTTGACTTCATCTTTGCCAATTTGGATGCCTTTGATTTCCTTTTGTTGTCTGATTGCTGATGCTAGAACTTCCAGCACTATATTAAACAGTAGCGGTGAGAGTGGGCATCCCTGTCGTGTTCCTGATCTCAGGGAAAAAGCTCTCAGTTTTTCCCCATTGAGGATGATGTTAGCTGTGGGCTTTTCATAAATGGCTTTTATGATCTTTAAGTATGTTCCTTCTATCCCGACTTTCTCAAGGGTTTTTATTAAGAAAGGGTGCTGGATTTTGTCAAAGGCCTTTTCTGCATCGATTGACAGGATCATATGGTTCTTCTCTTTTTTTTTGTTAATGTGATGTATCACGTTGATCGATTTGCGAATGTTGAACCAGCCCTGCATCCCAGGAATGAATCCCACTTGATCATGGTGAATAATTCTTTTTATATGCTGTTGAATTCGATTTGCTAGTATCTTATTGAGAATTTTTGCATCCATATTCATCAGGGATATTGGCCTGTAGTTCTCTTTTTTTACTGGGTCTCTGTCTGGTTTAGGAATCAAAGTAATACTGGCTTCATAGAATGAGTCTGGAAGTTTTCCTTCCCTTTCTATTTCTTGGAATAGCTTGAGAAGGATAGGTATTATCTCTGCTTTAAACGTCTGGTAGAACTCCCCTGGGAAGCCATCTGGTCCTGGACTCTTATTTGTTGGGAGATTTTTGATAACCGATTCAATTTCTTCGCTGGTTATGGGTCTGTTCAAGCTTTCTATTTCCTCCTGATTGAGTTTTGGAAGAGTGTGGGTGTTTAGGAATTTGTCCATTTCTTCCAGGTTGTCCAATTTGTTGGCATATAATTTTTCATAGTATTCCCTGATAATTGTTTGTATCTCTGAGGGATTGGTTGTAATAATTCCATTTTCATTCATGATTTTATCTATTTGGGTCATCTCCCTTTTCTTTTTGAGAAGCCTGGCTAGAGGTTTGTCAATTTTGTTTATTTTTTCAAAAAACCAACTCTTGGTTTCGTTGATCTGCTCTACAGTTTTTTTAGATTCTATATTGTTTATTTCTGCTCTGATCTTTATGATTTCTCTTCTTCTGCTGGGTTTAGGCTGCCTTTGCTGTTCTGCCTCTATTTCCTTTAGGTGTGCTGTTAGATTTTGTATTTGGGATTTTTCTTGTTTCTTGAGATAGGCCTGGATTGCAATGTATTTTCCTCTCAGGACTGCCTTCGCTGCGTCCCAAAGCGTTTGGATTGTTGTATTTTCATTTTCGTTTGTTTCCATATATTTTTTAATTTCTTCTCTAATTGCCTGGTTGACCCACTCATTCGTTAGTAGGGTGTTCTTTAACCTCCATGCTTTTGGAGGTTTTCCAGACTTTTTCCTGTGGTTGATTTCAAGCTTCATAGCATTGTGGTCTGAAAGTATGCATGGTATAATTTCAATTCTTGTAAACTTATGAAGGGCTGTTTTGTGACCCAGTATATGATCTATCTTGGAGAATGTTCCATGTGCACTCGAGAAGAAAGTATATTCTGTTGCTTTGGGATGCAGAGTTCTAAATATATCTGTCAAGTCCATCTGATCCAATGTATCATTCAGGGCCCTTGTTTCTTTATTGACTGTGTGTCTAGATGATCTATCCATTTCTGTAAGTGGTGTGTTAAAGTCCCCTGCAATGACCACATTCTTATCAATAAGGTTGCTTATGTTTATGAGTAACTGTTTTATATATCTGGGGGCTTCGGTATTTGGCGCATAGACATTTATAATTGTTAGCTCTTCCTGATGGATAGACCCTGTAATTATTATATAATGCCCTTCTTCATCTCTTGTTACAGCCTTTAATTTAAAGTCTAGTTTGTCTGATATAAGTATGGCTACTCCAGCTTTCTTTTGGCTTCCAGTAGCATGATAAATAGTTCTCCATCCCCTCACTCTCAATCTAAAGGTGTCCTCAGATCTAAAATGAGTCTCTTGTAGACAGCAAATAGATGGGTCTTGTTTTTTTATCCATTCTGATACCCTATGTCTTTTGGTTGGCGCATTTAATCCATTTACATTCAGTGTTATTATAGAAAGATACAGGTTTAGAGTCATTGTGATGTCTGTATGTTTTATGCTTGTAGTGATGTCTCTGGTACTTTGTCTCACAGGATCCCCCTTAGGATCTCTTGTAGGGCTGGTTTCGTGGTGACAAATTCCTTCAGTTTTTGTTTGTTTGGGAAGACCTTTATCTCTTCTTCTATTCTAAATGACAGACTTGCTGGATAAAGGATTCTCGGCTGCATATTTTTTCTGTTTAGCACACTGAAGATATCGTGCCAAGCCTTTCTGGCCTGCCAAGTTTCAAAGGAGAGATCAGTCACGAGTCTTATAGGTCTCCCTTTATATGTGAGGGCATGTTTATCCCTTGCTGCTTTCAGAATTTTCTCTTTATCCTTGTATTTTGCCAGTTTCACTATGATATGTCGTGCAGAAGATCGATTCAAGTTACGTCTGAAGGGAGTTCTCTGTGCCTCTTGGATTTCAATGCCTTTTTCCTTCCCCAGTTCAGGGAAGTTCTCAGCTATAATTTCTTCAAGTACCCCTTCAGCACCTTTCCCTCTCTCTTCCTCCTCTGGAATACCAATTATGCGTATATTATTTCTTTTTAGTGTATCACTTAGTTCTCTAATTTTCCCCTCATACTCCTGGATTTTTTTATCTCTCTTTCTTTCAGCTTCCTCTTTCTCCATAACTTTATCTTCTAGTTCACCTATTCTCTCCTCTGCCTCTTCAATCCGAGCCGTCGTGGTTTCCATTTTGTTTTGCATTTCATTTAAAGCGTTTTTCAGCTCCTCATGACTGTTCCTTAGTCCCTTGATCTCTGTGGCAAGAGATTCTCTGCTGTCCTGTATACTGTTTTCAAGCCCAGCGATTAATTTTATGACTATTATTCTAAATTCACTTTCTGTTATATTATTTAAATCCTTTTTGATCAGTTCATTAGCTGTTGTTATTTCCTGGAGATTCTTCTGAGGGGAATTCTTCCGTTTGGTCATTTTGGACAGTCCCTGGAGTGGTGAGGACCCGCAGGGCACTTCCCCCGTGCTGTGGTGTATAACTGGAATTGGTGGGCGGGGCCGCAGTCCGACCTGATGTCTGCCCCCAGCCCACCGCTGGGGCCACAGTCAGACTGGTGTGTGCCTTCTCTTCCCCTCTCCTAGGGGCGGGATTCACTGTGGGGTGGTGTGGCCCGTCTGGTCTACTTGCACACTGCCAGGCTTGTGGTGCTGGGGAGCTGGCGTATTAGCTGGGGTGGGTAGGCAAGGTGCACGGGGGCGGGAGGGGCAGGCTTAGCTCGCTTCTCCTTAGGTGATCCACTTCAGGAGGGGCCCTGTGGCAGCGGGAGGGAGTCAGATCCGCTGCCGGAGGTTTGGCTCCGCAGAAGCACAGAGTTGGGTGTTTGCGCGGAGCGAGCAAGTTCCCTGGCAGGAACTGGTTCTCTTTGGGATTTTGGCTGGGGGATGGGCGGGGGAGATGGCGCTGGCGAGCGCCTTTGTTCCCCGCCAAGCTGAGCTCTGCCGTCCGGGGGCTCAGCAGCTCTCCCTCCCTTTGTCCTCCAGCCTTCCCGCTTTCTGAGCAGAGCTGTTAACTTCTGACCTCCCAGGCGCTAAGTCGCGCTTGCTGTCGGAACACAGTCCGTCCGGCCCCTCCGCTTATGCCAGCCCGACTCGGGGGCTCCGCTTGGCCGGCGAGCCGCCCCTCCGCTCCGGCTCCCTCCCGCCAGTCCGTGGAGCGCGCACCGCCTCGCCGCCCTTCCTACCCTCTTCCGTGGGCCTCTCGTCTGCGCTTGGCTCCGGAGACTCCGTTCTGCTAATCCTCTGGCGGTTTTCTGGGTTCTTTAGGCAGGTGTAGGTGGAATCTAAGTGATCAGCAGGACGCGCGGTGAGCCCAGCGTCCTCCTACGCCGCCATCTTCCGGAACTCCTCATCTAGTTATATTTTTAATAACAACAATTATATCCAAAGCTCTAGTTGGGGAAAATCCATTTTTTATTTAAATCTTCCATGTATTGTCTTATAATGAAATCATTTTTTGTCACTTGCTACATCTTCGATAAGAAATAGATCTTACAAAACAATCTCTGTTGAAACAGATTTTAGTACTAATACTCAGCATTATTTAGAGTGGAATTTTCAAACCCAGATGTGACTCAACATCATCTAAAGAATTTGTAAAACATAAATTCCCAGTCCCATCTATAGAGATTCAATATAAGAAGTCTGAGGTGGGCTTCAAAATTTATATTTTTAAAAGTTCCCAATTGATTTAGATACATGATAAGTTTAGGAACAACTAATTTAGAACTCATCAGAAATAAATTTCTTTATAAATTTCTTTTAATATTTTCAATATATTTGAAGGTTTGGCTCAAAATACTCTTTTTCTACTTCTTCAACATGGAACTTGTCATCATTTTTATTTTGGAAGTTGATCAACTCTTTAACATATTTGATATTTTTATACTGACATTTACTGGAATTTAGAAAATAATCCAAATATTTAAAGTGTTCCAGTGTATACCTGTATCTATTTACCATAAAAATAAGCATTGATTTCCTAAGATAAAATAAAGTTAACTGGTACTCAACTGAAATTTAAGTTATGGGCTTAATGAGAGTCAAATCTAAAAAGAATTAGTTCCATTCTACCTGTTTTTCTAAATGCTCATTTCAAGGAAGTTGGGTTTATTGAAATTAGCTCATATTTGTCATCCGGAGGAGGAAGGATGAGATTTGCCTTCCCATGTTGGATTGCCAACTGCTCCAATGCTCACATCTTCAGCTGTAAGAAACAATTGCCCCACAGTTTCCATGGTTCAGACTCCTCCCTGTGTTTCTCTTCACAACAAATAACCTCTCTTCTCACTGTTGGTATCTAGCATGGTGCCTAGAATGTAATGGGGCTCAGCAATGCTGCCTCACTCTGATTTCTTTGTTTTTGGTTACTTCTCTGGAATACTTCTTATTCCCTTAGGCCTGTCTGTAGCCAGTGTTCTATAGATACCTTGCTGAGATATGTGGTCTTGTGGTTCCACATATGAAAGTTCATAGAAGACAGATATTTTCTACCATGTCTTTGTTTCCATCCTGTGTCATGTTGCCTGGTTCAGAGTAAGAATCTATGTTGGCTGAAATGAACTGAAATTCTACACTAGAGAACATGTTCTATAACTTTTTGATTTTTTTAAAAAAGATAGAGTTAATAATGTGATGTAATGGCTGCAAAATGGATTTGAATTTAATAGATTCAGATGGAATATTTTTGAAGATTAAGTAGTTTTTAATAAAATCAACTTTATTATGGACCTCCCAGATTACATTTTCCTTCAGAAATCACAAGAAAACTTTAATTTTCTTTAAATTTGATAGTGATTTACACTTTCTCTTTATAGATGGAAACTAAAGGGTAACCTATAGCATATTGTTTAGATGTAAATGCCTATTGAGTACATCCAAATTATTAAATGTTATTTATAGGACATGAAAAAGAAAAATGCAATTTTGAAAACATATTTAAAATATATTTGTTTTTCAAAATTATTTCTTCATATTCAAATGGCTGTATTTTAAAGTATGAAACAGCAATAAAAAGTAATACAATGCTAGTTATTTGAAATCAAAGTAAACATGTTGAACCAATAGATATTTCTTCATGTTATGAAAACCAGGAGCCACTGAAGAAAAGCTGTTGAAAGAATTTGTAGACCACAGGGAAGCCATTTAGCTTCTGGTTCCTTTAAGTTCCAGTTTGAAGACTCTTATTTAAGGACTATAACTAATCACATCTGTCATGAAGCACTTGAAAGTCAATACTGATCCAAAACAACAAATAAATGGAGAGAATTTCTGCTGAGGGGAAAACCAATCATGGCTTAGTGAAATCTGGAGCCATTCAAGTGGGAATGTATGACTAGCATTGGCCACCAAATCGTCCAATGCATTAATTATTTTAATGGTGTGGTCAGTGTACAGTTTGACAATACCATTTGAAAAAATAAATTTAACTTACTTTATGTTAATTTTTTTAATGTTTATTTATTTTTGAGAGAGAGAGAGAGAGGCAGGGTGCAAGCAGGGGAGGGGCAGAGAGAAAAGGAGACACAGAATCCGAAGCAGGCTCCAGGCTCTGAGCTGTCAGCACAGATCCTGATTGAACTCATGAATCGTAAGACCATGACTTGAGTTGAAGTCAGACACTTAACCGACTGAGCCACCCAGGCACCCCTAACTTATTTAAAATAGTTAGATAATCTTACAGTATCTAGTGTTTGCTTTTGAGTGAATATCCATGCAATTGTTAGCCTTAGTTCTAGACACCGCTGATGAAATAAAAACAAATCAATTAATCAATGAATCAATAAAAAACATTTCTAAGTACAATTTTCCAATTTTCCCAAATTAAAATGTTTAGGTAGGTTCAAGTGTAAATAATTTTAGCTTGGAGTTATATCCTATGGAAGAGTAACTGGGCATTTGAAATAAATCTTTTTTTCCTCCATACAATATTTTGGGCGGGTATACCTCTTGATGAGGATTACATTTTATTGGATATTTTTCATTTACTTTAAGAATGAAGAACCTTATTTAGAAACAAAGGTATAATTTTTTTCATGTTGGCTAGCCAAAAACATTTTAAGTTGGATTGTTCATCAGGATATGAAATTCAGTTTCCCCAAATTAAGGCAAACACTTTTTAAAAAATGTTTGTTTGTTTATTTATTTATTTATTTATTTATTTATTTATTTAGAGCAAGTGTGTGCAAGCAGGGAAGGGGCAGAGAGAGAGAGAGAATCCCAAGCAAGCTCCACGCCTCAGCGCAGAGCCTGACCTGAGGCTCAGTCCCATGCACGGTGAGACCATGACCTGAGCTGAAATCAAGAGTTGGATGCTTAACTAACTGAGCCACCCAGGCGCCCCCTTGGCAAACACTTTTTAAATATTTGTTTGAATCATTAAAGACTTAGATGTCAGATTCATTTTACAAGGATAGTTTTGAGTTATTTCAGTAATTGGAATCACTTGAAAGTGGGAGGTAACCATTTCACAATATATCTGCTTGATCCTAAAATCATGTAGAAGTTAATGGAAAGGAGATTTCATGGATTTTAGTCCTATTTCTCAGCCAGAATGCATCCACACTGTTTCAGTGTTTAACTGCCTCCTCTGTGGAAGTGGTTGTTAACATGTGATTAATTTTCCCAGAATTTCTAATTTTGAAGTTGATTATAGTATCTGTCATTGATAATTCTGTAAGCCTAACAAAACTACCTCTTTGCCTTGGTCCTGCTTTAACACCTTCAGAAATGATGGTGATAGTGACCAAAGCTTCTTGGCTCTGACATGATGATTAGTTACAGTAACATAATAGACAGAATGTCAATATGGTACCAACAGCTTGTGTGGTTAAGTTGTAATAAGCCTGGCAGCTGGAGAGTAATAATTCAGAAGACTATTTGCCTACATTTTGTGGCATGTCATGGCAATTACTTGGCATTACATATGTTGACAACTTGAGATGATGACTTATTTTTATTATAAAAAGAGAAGAATTTTTGTCATTAAGGTTGGGGAAAAATGAATTATGGAGCACTCATTCCTCTCCCACTGGGCTTTAGCCTGGGAAGTTTCATTTCTAATTAGGCAAGAACTGGGAATATTTTAATACTTTTGCAACTTGGATGTATTTACTTGGAATATTTAAATTTAAAGTTGAGGCCTTAGTACCCATTTTTGCATTACTTTTAGTGGTTATTAATTTCTTCTAGTAAACCAATGTCTGAAGAAATTAACAAGGGGAATAGAAAGGTTTTTTGGTAAGATTATTCTGGGAATGTTCCTCTTATATCGTCTGAATTAATTCAGAAGTTATTTAAACCTTGGTAGCTCCAGGGAACTGTCTTCTGTTTACCTCAAGACAAGCCCCTTTATGAAAATGTTTTACAGCATTTACCTTCATTCAGGACTGATTATGCCCTTCATGTTCTTAGAAATGGTATAAATATAGTTTAAATCTTATTAAATCCCAAATTGCTAGATTTAGATATACTGTATCTAAGATTCATATTAAATTCTTAGGAGCAGATGCGAGGTCTATTTTCCCAGAATTTCTACAAGGCCATACAAAATTAGGTCTTAATAATTTTTTAATTGACAGTGATTTGTATTTTTTACTTTCACTTCTTCTTTCAAGTTAGAAGATGCCCATACTATGCGCCAAGTAGATCTCATAAGCATATGGGAGAAGTTCATAGTTAAACTCTCTTTCTCATGCCCATCTTAGAAATAATGGACAATTTAGATTTAACCAGGCCTAACTCAAATGAGTTTTTTTAAAACTAATACATGTGTCAATTACATTTCATTAATTTAAATATTTTTCCTTCTCTGTAGCCTTGTTCTAAAATGATTTCAGGCAGTTACCAAAATGCATACAAATAAGACCAAGAAAAACGGGGGTTGGAGGAGGGATTAAAAAGTAGACAAACAAATCTGGGAGAACCAAAGTGTGAAAAATAAGATGAAACTAAGAGTGTAATCAGTCAACTGAGCTGTGAGGATGATGAGTATTCTCTAGCAACAGGAAGCAAATGCCTCTTGAGTTTTCTGGCAGACCATTATAACATAGAATCATGAGTTGGTGAAATATCTGAGTGTCCATATAATAAGAGCAAAGCAGTTTATCAGAAGAGTAAAACAGCTCTCCATATTGAATCTAGAGAAATATTTTTGCAGTATGTTCTCAGAAAGAAATTAGGGTGCAATGTGATAAAAACTGTTTTCTAGAACATTCTCTTAGCAAATACAAAAGTATGTTTCAGGAAGCTGTTTCTTATAATGCCCCTCAAAGTGGATTCGAGGTATCAGATCATAGAATAATTAAGGGGAAAAAAAAAGAAAAAGTATAAAGACTACAGGATGGTAAAGCAACATGCGGTTCTCTTGGGAGTCTGGCTTGATTCATGGAGAGCATAGGGTAGAGAGAAATTTATCCATATAGTCACCACCTGACCTCAAAATGTCCTATGCTGTCCAATTACATTGTATATCCATTCCTAACATCAAAAGAAGTAGTGAGTATACTTTGTAATTATCTGTTTACTTTAAAGCATACTTGCTCTGGGGAGCTTGGGTGGCTCAGCTGGTTAACCATCTGACTTCGGCTCAGGTCATGATCTCACAATTGATGGGTTCAAGCCCCATGTTGGGCTCTGTGCTGACAGCTTAGAGCCTGGAGCCTGCTTCAAATTCTGTGTCTCCCTCTCTTTCTGCCCCTCCTGCACTCATGCTCTGTCTCTCTCTGTGTCTCAAAAAAATAAATAAAAATGTTAAAAAAAAAGATTTAAAGCATACTTGTTCTGAAAAATTAAAAATAATACAGGCTTGTATTAAAATAAAAAGTTGTAATCTCTCCACTTGTATTCTCACTTTCCAGAGTTAACCCTCTTAACTATTTTGGGTCTATCAGAGCATTTTCTAAAAGTATAATCTATTTATCTCTATTTAATTTTTAATAAAGTGGAATAATAACATATTTTTATGTTTTATAGTTTTATAGTTTTTTTTTTTTTTTTTAAAGCTGACTCTATATTCTGGACTTCTGTGCCTTCCTGGCTTTTCCATGCCTTTCCTAAAGTAGTACAGTTTACCAGCTGTGTGGCTTGGGCAAGTTATTTAATCATTGTGAATTTCATTTTTTCATTTGAGAAGTAGGAATAATAAATAGTATTTAATTTGTAGGAGTGTTATAAGGATTAAATGAGGTACTATGTTTACGACATTTATAATAGTGGCTGGTACTATAGACCACTCAAAAACACATTATTATTATTATTATTATTATTATTATATACTCTTGCTTTTACTGACTGCATTGTGGGGATATATTATAATTTATACTTTATGTAATCAATTTTATATTGTTGGATACTGAGATAGTGGAGCCTGTGTGTTTGTGTGTGGTAAAAGTACTTAACATGAGTTATACTCTCTTAACAAATGTTTAAGTGCATAAATACAGTACTGTTAACTCTAGGCACAATGTTGCACAGCAGATCCCTAGAGCTTTCTCATCTTGCATAACTAAAACTTTATGCCCATTAAACTTCAACTCCTCAGCCCCCGATAACTACCATTCTACCTTGTTTCTATGAGTTTGGCTCTTTTAGATACCTCATATAAGTGGAATATGATCCTTGTCTTTCTCTGTCTGGTTTATTTATGTAGTATAATGTTCTCCAGGTTTATCCTCTGCTATCCCATACAATAGGATTTCCTTCTTTTTTTAAGGCTGAATAATTCATTGAAAGCTGAAATAGTGGGACCTAGATTTTGAACTGGAATATACAATAAGATGGTTTTGCATGTTTAAAGAAGAGATAATGGCTGGTTTGAAAGAACTGGGGAGCAAAGTAGGAATTGGCTCAGGAGAGAGAATGCTAACAAGTTCAAGAGGAGGCATAAGGGACCTTGCTAAAGGGATTCTCCAGGCAGTTTCCTGTTTCTCAGTACAATCACATTTAGCTTTCTAGAAAAAGGGTTGTCTTTTTTTCCCTTAAAATCCCCATACAAGGTCTAAGAAATGCCACAATATTAATTTTAGCACTCAGAAAAATTTTATAAAAACAGAGAAGTAGCCACCCTGAGCTCCACAAAGACTGAGCAGAGAAAAGTATACAATTAAAACAAACAAAAAGCTCACAGCTTAATCTGAAGCACCAACGGACCCTCCCTTTACTAATGAACAATGGGCAATCCATTATTAGCGCACAGTGTGGCTTGGCACAAAATTTAATTCAAAGTACTAGACAGTTCTGCTAATTCCTTGCTTATATTTTAAAGGTACTAATGGTGCTTTCAAGAAACTAGATCAAACTGATTGATTTCAGGGTTGAATTTACTTGCCTTGAGCACTGAGCTTAAATTGTCAGAGGTTGGTGAAAAAGATACACGGACATAGTTGTGGTAAGTTGCTATGGGCCTTTTGCCACATGCTCAGCAATCTCTAACATTACTCAATGCTAACTAGTCAGTTTAGTTAACTAAAAATTCCAAAAATGACTGTTTATTGAGCAGTAAATATGTGCCACACATTAATGCTAGGTGCTTTACAATTCTTCTCACTAATGTTTATACATTGAGTTGAATAGTGTCTCCACAAGAATGCATGTGAACTTCAGAATGTGACCTTAACTGGAAATAGAGTCTTTGAAGATATAAGATGTTAGTTAAAATGAGGTCATACTGGAGTAGGATGGGTCCTAATCCAATGACTCATGTCTTTATATGAAGAAAAAAGAGAGACACAGAGATACACAGACATCCACAGCAAGGATGTCATGTAATGACAGAGGCGGAGATTGGAGTGATGACATGTACAAGCCAAGGAACACCAACCATTGCCCACACCTACCAGAAGCTAAGAAAGACGCGTGGGATAGTTTCTTCTTCAGAGCCTTCAGAAGGAACCAAGCCTGCTGACACCTTAATTTCAGACTTCTGGCCTCCAAAACTTTGAGAAAATAAATTTTAGTTTTTTTAAGCCACCAGTTTGTGCTACTGTGTTACATCTGCCCTAGGAAACTGATACAATTCACATTAACACTTCCAGGTAAGTGTCAATGTCTCTTTTGAACAAATTTTAAAATATGACCTGAATCCAAGTCTTATGCTCGCTCCACTGTCTTTTAACCAAGCTCATTAAACAGTACGGAATAATAATTAGGTGATCCAATGAAAAATATTATCCAAAGAGTTTATGCTAATTGACCCATACACTGTTTCATTCCAATTCCAGGAGGAATTCCCCTCATCTTGAAGGTCAGTACTACTTCAAGATGATTATTACTACTTTGCTAAAACCTGTGGCCCAGGGAACAGCCGAAGAGAGATGGTTTTGGTGATTTCCAAACCACATTACGTTTCCTATGCTTGGAGGAGGGAAAGTTAAGGATATTGGAAGATGCATGCAAGGCAAAGAATGTGCACATTCTGTGTCAGATTCCCAGAAGAATCTGCTACAGGATACCAGGGAATGAATGGGAGTCCAGCATTGAGAACTCCTCTGCTGTCTGTGGATTACCATGAACAGGGTTGGGAAAAAAGATGGTAATCCTAAATGTCACCACAAAAGGTTATAAACATGGGCACTGAGTCATGTGCAGTCATATATGCAGGGTGGAACAGGAAGAACCAGGAATGGAGGTCTGACTTGGCCCAAGGAACAAAATGGACCAGATGGCACTCAGACAAGAAGTCACAAGAAGGAGTTGGTCTGGAAAGAAGTGTGTGAACACCATATATCCTGAAGGAAATGCCAAAATTTAGATTCATGCTGAGCTGGAAGGTGAAATAGCCAGTAAATGGGGAAGATCAGGGTCAAGAGATTCAGGACAGAGGACAGATATAAATTGAAACAGACTAAATCTATGACAGGGGGTCAAATATCAGAAATTCAAGTTACATTCATAGAACAAATAAGGATGAACCATTTATCATGTCCTTGACAAGTTTGGGGCTTCTGACAGAACTAACTGTGTTTCATATGTTTAAGGGGTTTGTGCAGGTGACAGAAAGCTTGCTCCCAGTTTTTTTCTTATTATAGAAACTCTGTGCTGATTATATAATGCTTAACCTGTATTCCCAGTTGGTATATGTCTTAACCTCTCTGCCTGAAGGTATGCCCCTGTGAGTATTAATGGATATCATTTTTGAGCACCTACCGTGTGCCAGGCATTCTTTCTTTTTAATACAAACAATCCTGAAGAGTTTAAATGTAGAGAGATAAGTAACAACTGTTTTTTGTTGTTATTATTGGTCTTGTTTCCATCCCACCCTTCCTGCCTTATTCATTGCCATAAATATCTGGTCCTTGCGGCAATAGTGTGTTGGATGCGATGGGCATACTTTGTATACACACAGCAGTGTAGGTAGGTGCTGCTTACTAGAGCAGGGTCTTTGTGGCTGGGGATTTTGGCAGTTGTGGAAGACTACGTCTTCTGGGGGAGATTATGGTAAAATGAGGTAGAAGACTGAGAAGAGAAGTCCAGAGTCATTCTATGTGATAAGGTGCCTGAAGGTGTTTGCAGTGGATTTTATCATATTTCCCACAAGGGCAGGGATTAATGTCAGAGTGTGAATTGCCTCAAGTAGAGACTGAGAAGCTATTCAGAAAGGGAGTGCCTCAGGGAGGGTGGAAGGGTATTTACAGAAATATCTTGACTCTTTCCTCATAAAACTGTAGGGGAGAGAGAACTTTCATTGTTTCCTCTGAGGTTCTTCCAGCTGGTTTAGGAATTAAATTGACATGAGACAAATTAACAGAAGAAACAAAAATTACGTGTGCATGGAGGCCTGATAATGAAATTGAGACCCAAAGTAATGACCAAGGCAGTCTGTTTTTTTTTTGTTTGTTTTTTCAATATATGAAATTTATTGTCAAAATGGTTTCCATACAACACCCAGTGCTCATCCCAAAAGGTGCCCTCCTCCATACCCATCACCCAACCTCCCCTCCCTCCCACCCCCCATCAACCCTCAGTTTGTTCTCAGTTTTTAAGAGTCTTTTATGCTTTGGCTCTCTCTCCCACTCTAACCTCTTTTTTTTTTCTTTTTTTTTTCCTTCCCCTCCCCCATGGGTTTCTGTTAAGTTTCTCAGGATCCACCTAAGAGTGAAAACATATGGTATCTGTCTTTCTCTGTATGGCTTATTTCACTTAGCATCACACTCTCCAGTTCCATCCACGTTGCTACAAAGGGCTGTATTTCATCCTTTCTCATTGCTACATAGTACTCCATTGTGTATATAAACCACAATTTCTTTATCCATTCATCAGTTGATGGACATTTAGGCTCTTTCCATAATTTGGCTATTGTTGAGAGTGCAAGGCAGGCTGTTTTTATACATTTTAGACAAAGTGATAATTTGTGAGGAAATTTACAGGATGTAGAAAAAGAAGATGCTTGGTAGCTTTAAAATTTTTTTAACTTTGTTTTACTTATTATTGAGAGACAGAGAGAGACAGAGCACGAGCATGGGAGAGGTAGAGAGAGGAGGAGACACAGAATCTGAAGCAGGCTCCAGGCTCCGGGCTGTGAGCACAGAGCCCGATGCGGGGCTTGAAGTCACAGACTGCGAGATCATAACCTGCACCGAAGTCGGACACCCAACGGACTGAGCCACCCAGGCACCCCTTGGTAGCTTTAATTAGTAAGGAATTGTAAGCAGAATTTGGGCTGAGGTAGTAGATTAGTAAAACAAACAAACAAACAAAAAACAAACCAAGATTTGTTTCTATAGTTTTCTTAGCTTTAAAGTTACTATCTCGGGGTGCCTGGGTGGCTCAGTCAGTTAGGTGACCGACTTTGGTTGGGATCATGATCTTGAGGTCTGTGAGTTCAAGTCTCGCATCGGGCTCTGTGCTGACAGCTCAGAGCCTGGAGCCTGTTTCGGGTTCTGTGTTTCCCTCTCTCTTTGCCCCTCCCCTGCTCTTCTCTGTGTCAAACTTAAATAAGTAACCATTTTGGGGTCACCTGGGTGGCTCAGTCGGTTAAGCTTCCCACTTCTGCTCAGGTCATGATCTCAGGGTTTGTGAGTTCAAGCCCCCCACCCTGCTCTGTGCTGACAGCTCAGAGCCTGGAGCCTGCTTCGGATTCTGTGTCTCCCTCTGTCTCTTTGCCCCTCCCCTGCTCATGCTCTTGTCTCTCTCTCTCTGTCAAAAAAAAAAAGAAAAAAAAAAAAAGTTCTTATCTCTTATCATAAGGATGTCTTTTTATTTCGTGGTACACTGAGGGCAGTTTTCATATGGGAGATTTATTTCCTGCTTTCAGGGGGACAGAGGAGGGTCGGAGTGTCCTTGCACCAGCTGTTTCCCAAAGAGCTTGGGAATATGCCATTGTGGTACATTTTGGAGTAGCCTGCCCCGGGCCCTGGCAAAACTTACCAAGTTAACTCCCATTCCAAATAAAACATCTTAGGTACTTTCCTGTAGCTCTTCAAGATACATCTGTACTACCTTAACAGTATAGTGCAGTTAGAAATTCAAACATGAGTTTAGCCACTTACCAGTCACATAAAGCTTGAAAAAGTTACTTCTCCTTTTTGAACCTCAGTTTCTTTATCTGTAAAATTAGATAATACCTACCTTGCAGGGTGTGTGAGACGGTTATGTTTTCAGGCTGGCAATGAAAAGTATTTAGTAAATTGTAGTTCTCCAATTATCCCAAACTATGCATCTTTCTTTCTTTCTTTCTATCTTTCTTTCTTTCTTTCTTTCTTTCTTTCTTTCTTTCTTTCTTTCTTTCTCTCTTTCTTTCCTTGTACTTTCCTTAACAAATGCCTTAGGAATATGAAAAGTAATTTTATAAAAAAAAACAGTTAACTTTCTGTATACTAAGAATTATACTAGATTATAGACATATGAAGATAATAAAATCAAGTGTCTATTTTTGATCAACACATAGTCTTATAGGGACAAAAACACGTTTAAAAAAGTGAATATAACTAGTAGAGAAAATTCATGCGTAAGTTTCTGGAAGAAAGGAACACAAAACGTAATTGAAGCAGAATTTTTCAGTATTGAGGTCATACTGAATTAATCAACCAGGAAAATGAAAAAAAAAAACCCTTATTGTTTGATATTTGAATTATTAAAACTTTTTTAATATGACTCATTAAATTAATTCTGAGAAGTAGTTTGCTAGAATTTATTTGGTACAAGTATTTTAGGTATTCTTAGCATATTAAAAGATATTTTAGCATTTATCTTGGGGTATTTGGTAAGACTTCAGAGTGCTTTAAACATTAATTTTATTATTTGAAAAAAATTTTTAATGTTTATTTTTGAGAGAGGGTGGGGAGGGGCAGAGAGAGAGGGAGGCACAGAATCGGAAGCCATCTCCAGGGTCCATGCTGTCAGCACAGAGCCCAATATGGGGCTCAAACTCATGAACCGTGAGATCATGACTTGAGCCGAAGTCCGACGCTCAATTGGCTGAGCCACCCAGGTGCCCCCAGAGTGCTTCAAACATTTAGAAAAATGTTCTATGTAGGGGCGCCAGAGTGGCTCAGTCGGTTGAGCGTCCGACTTTGGCTCAGGTCGTGATCTCATGGTTCGTGAATTTGAGCCCTGCGTCAGGCTCTGGGCTGACAGCTCAGAGCCTGGAGCCCCCTTAGGATTCTGTGTCTCCCTCTGTCTGTCCCTCCACTGCTTGCACTCTGTCTCTCACATTGTCTCAAAAATAAATAAACGTTAAAGAAATTTTAGAAAAATATTCTATGTTGAGACTAGAATTTTTAAGAACATATACCATAACCATAATGCAAATGAAAAAATTTAAATATTTTCTAATTATCTGCATGTTCACATGTTTCTTATATGATTCAGATATTAGATGCCAATAGTGTGTATTTTTACTCCTGGATTCCTGGGGAAAATATCATGAAAAGGAAAAAATTATTATAGGGAGACAAAAATGAAGAGTGACAGATTGTTAGCCCCCCCCCCCCCCCCGCCACACACAAAATCTCTGGTTCCCATATATCTCAACACTTACATTTCAACTCTTACAACTGTTTTCTCTTTACTCCTCATCAGGAGGGGATAGTAAATGTTGAAAGTCTGAACCTATTCTTCAATATCATCTCCCTCTGTTTGCAACCTTCACCCAAATTCTAATGATGAAATGATAGCTCTGAATGGTAGTTTTTTATTTAAAATTTGTATTTTATTTTCAGATAAAGCCATGTAAAAAAAGGTAGTTTTTTATTTTAAATTTTTATTTCATTTTCAGATAAAGCCATGTAATCCTATCCTTATGTTACTTTTAAATACATGTTCATCTATTTAAACCACTAATTCCTAATTCCTTCCAAAGTAGACCTTTCTGAAAGATATCAGATCATGATAGTTCTAATTTTAACATTGATGAACAAGATTCAGTAGTACCACATGAAATATGTTACATTCCAGAGGAAGGATTAGTTTGAGTCTTTTAATTTGCAATTTTATTTTCTTGAGCCACCACAACATGCTTTATAAACAGCAGCTTGCAAAAAATGTGGGTACAGGTTCTAATGAGAGAAAAACAAAATGGCTTCCCGGGAACATGAGTTGTGGCTTGACTCCCATCAGGGGCCAAAGCAAATATGAGCCCACAAAATGAAAAGGGCTGTGTCTGACTTTGAGCTGTTGTTATAGTCATTGTAAAAAAACTCATTGTTCACTAAGCAAGATATAAACTATTCAAATTAACTGGATGTGTTACTTATTGGAACTAGGCAAAGAGCTTAAAATTCAAGCTATTTCCTTGTGCCAAGGATTGACTGTACTGTTCATGTTCTGAGATAAACATCCTTAACATTGTTGGCAATTTGCAAAATGTGAAGGGTGTACTTTTGGACTTTGGGATACATAGCTGTGGTTTTGAATTCTCTTTCTGTTGTTTAGGTGTATATCCTTAGATTTTTAAATCCCTCTGAGTCCCAACTTCCTTATCTTTGAAATCACTAATTACCTTGTTAGCATCGTGAAGATTTAGTGAAATTACATAAATAAAATCTCCAGTAGACTGCATGGGAAGGAACAAAAGGAGAGCCAAAAAGAAGGGCCAGAGAAAATGGAAGAAGCCAGGAGACTGTAGTGCCTTTTTATATGCCTGAACACTATGCGCGAACCTATTCTGAAACTTACCTACTGTCCTTTGATTTTTGGCTTATTTTTCTATGTCAACAAACAATGAACTTCTTAAAGGAAGGAACCTTTTTTTTTCCAACCCCAGAATCTGGTATGGGGACTGACTCCTAGTCTTGATAAAATTTGCTTGTTAACTGAATAATAGACTGGTCTCCCAGACACTATGATCTGAGAGAGATTTGGTCACTAGAGTTAGCTAGGTCTTGGGACAACTGATTCATGGTTAAAGCATAAGCTACTGATCTCAAATTCTCTTTTAGTGACCCTAGATTAATGTGAGAATTCTTTTTTTAAACTACAGATTTGAAGAACTATGGAATCCATGAATCTGTAGTTTTGACAGTTTCCAAGATATTCTGATATGCAGTCAGATTTTCTCTTGGCAATTCTGAAGTTTTTGTCATTCTTACTCTGCAAAAGGTTAGCATCAAAGAGCCCAAGATGAACCAGCCAGGAACCAGCAAGTGGATAGAAAATAGTGCAGGCCATGAGGGAAGAGGATTCTGAGATATCTAGGAAGGCATGGATGCAATAATCATCTTGGATGGTGCTTGCCAAATTTATCTGATTATTTAAGTCAAGGCAGATAATCAGAATAGAAATTGGAAAACAGTCTGGCAAGGTTGGAATCCTACCTCCACTTGGCAAGTAACTTAATCTTTCTTACCTCGGCTTCCACATCTGTAAAGTAATCATACTTCTACTTTATAAGGTTCTGTGAAGACTAAATGAAATAATCTATACAAAGCATAGTTCTTGGCGTAAGTTTGTGCTCAATTCATACCTATGTCACCATCATCATCATTTCATTATCTTTCCAGGACCAAACAAATCTTATCTCCACCACGAATTGTTACTTGACATTTCCAGTTCATAAATATTTACTTTGAAACAACTTATAAATTAGAATTTTGGAATTTAGCTCTATATTTCCTTGCATAATGCCATTTTTTCCAGTAATGATTTAGTTGTCTTATTCTTAGAGCTTTATCTTGTGAAGAAAACATCTGCTTACTGACATTCTATAGGAAGTATATCTATGTTGAGCTGAACGTACAGTGGGTTTCAAAAAGCACATTAGATGGACAATTCTATTCTACAAAGCAATGTCAATTATAGCCAACTCCCATATTATAGAACATCAACAACAAAAACGGGGGTACTTCTTACCACTTTGTAGCATGTGCTTCCAAAATTAATTCCAACCACTGAAACAAATCAAGAGAAAATGCTTTGGTTTAAAAAGAAAAACATACACATGTTTTTGTGGTCAGAATTCTAAACACTGGTTAAATTTCTACATTTTCAAAAGAACTCTATGGCAACTCTGGATTGTGCAAGTATGAGGCAAACTAGAATTGAATTTGCTCATCCCCTTTTAACTCCAAACTTGCTGCCTGCTCCCCACCCCCCCACACAGCTGAAGAAAGTTTATTTTTCTTTGTGAATCATTTTGTATCAGAGTGAGTCTAAAGTAGATAGACTTAATATTAGTCATTGCCTTTAAAATAAGTTGAGGTTTCCCTAATTTATGCATACAAGGGTAGGCATACATGCACAAATACAGATATTTTAATAAAAAATAATTTTAATTCCATGAGTTAATTCTGTTTGCTTTACTTTGTTTAGTAGAAAATAGAGGAATTAGGGAATTACTTAATTATGTTTTTAAAAAATTTGCTTTGGTCAGAAACAATTTAAAAATCGATAAAATGATTATAAATTCTGATTATAAATTGCATATGGGTGGCTCAGTTGGTCAAGCATATGACTCTTGATTTCTGCTCAGGTCATGATCCCAGGATCATGGGATGGAGCCCCATGTCAGGCTTTACACTGTCCATGCTGAGCATGAAGCCTGCTTGGGATTCTCTCTCCCTCTCTCTCTCTCTCTCTCTCTCTCTCTCTCTCTGACTCTCTCTCTCTCTCCCCCTCTGCCTCTCTCCCCTGCTCTCTCTCTCTGCAATTAAAATTGAAAAAAAATCCTGATTATGAAAATATGTTATTTGTTAAAAAAAAAAAAAGGAAAATGGAGAAAGAGGAAAAAAATTTCACCCACAATCCATTTACAAAGAAAACAAAGGTAAATTTTTGAATATTTTCTATCAGTATTTTCCCATGCCTCCTCTCTCTCTCATTCTCTCTCTCTCTCTGTCTCTCTCTTTCTCTCTGTATTTATAGACACACACACATACACACACACATACACACACATACAAACATTTCACCAATTATGACCATATAATGTCTTACTCCTACTTTTTCATTTGACGTTATTGCCATTTTATGCCAGCATAGATTAAGGGCAATAATAAATATTGCTGAAATTCTGTGTAATGTTTAAACATGCATTCGGAAAGAAATTGGATTGTAAAAGGCACGTGAGCTGTGGGGAGTTCTTTTACTTCATACCTATATTTAACCTATAGTCATAATTTACCTGATCCTTTTCCTAGACAATTTTTAGATTAAATGATTTTTAGGCTCAGTGTTTTTAGTCAAAATTTTAATTTTAAAATGCATCAGTGAAGTTTAGCAAAAACTGAATTGGTCCTATGCCGTGCCTCTGATTCCTTACATTTTTTTCATAGTTCTTTTAGTAATTATCATAATATAGTATTTACTAAACATTGGCACTAAAATAGTAGTGTGTGGGATAAAACCAAAAATTATTTTAGATTCCAAATCTCATCTGCCTATGAACATGAAAAGATTTCTATCACTCCTAGTGGAAATTATCTACTCTTATTTACTAGTCCTTTGAAATAATATATATGTATTTATATTTAGACTTCTCTGTCTTTGACCAATATGTGTTGTACTAATAAAAATAAACTCGGGGCGCCTGGGTGGCTTGGTCGGTTAAGCGTCCGACTTCGGCTCAGGTCATGATCTCACGGTCCATGAGTTCGAGCCCCGCGTCAGGCTCTGTGCTGACAGCTCAGAGCCTGGAGCCTGTTTCAGATTCTGTGTCTCCCTCTCTCTCTGCCCCTCCCCTGTTCATTCTCTGTCTCTCTCTGTCTCAAAAATAAATAAACGTTAAAAAAAATTAAAAAAAAATAAATAAACTCATTCATTTGTACATTATGCTGTTCTGAAGTGAGAGTGTGGCTGTAGTGACTTACTCGAACTGAAATACTCCCCACTATTGTTCCTGAAACTGACAGTAACTCTCTAACCAGGCTCTGCAGTGCTAAATATGCCAGATAACTTCATAGATTCTAAGTTAAACTTTTAAATTAACATATTCCTTTTTAGCAATGGCACCACATTGCGTAAGATAATCCAAGCCTGGTGGTTTTGAAGCCAAAAGCCTGAGTCCATTTCCTTATCAACAGAACTCAATATAATGAATGAAATGGGAAGAAGTGCCTTCATAAAAGCCTCTCTCTATTCCCCTCTGCCTTGGATGACTCATCCCATAAGCCAGAGTTTTTCTTTCCTGCTATGGCAGAAATCTTATGTTAGATTGTCCTTACAATTTATTTAACAGCTGCTAAGTGCCAATGGTACTGACAAGAAATAAAAATTAGGATTTGCTTTTGTTTGCAGGATATCCTATCCAAACAGCTTTTCATTGGTAAAGTGAAGACTATGCTTGCTATATTTGGAGGGCTTATTAACTCACAAATAATTGGCTTTCACTTGGCAAATTTTCGCAAAACTATATAGAAACCAGCAAAGTAGATGATATTTAAGGCAAAGCAAACTACCTGGATTTTTGATGAAGCAATTACTGCTATTAAAATATATGCTTTTATTAGTTGTCAATTAAGGATGCCAGCAACTGAATAAATTATAAGTAAATTAATTAAATAAATAAATCACTAAATAAATTATAATAAATAAAACAAATAAAAAAGCAATTAAAATTCTTCAGGTGCAGGTAGCATCACCACCATTTAAAATGAACTTTTCTCCAAAGGATTTCATATAAATTATTTTGATAGATCTGAAATACACCAGGCAGACAAAATAAAATTGAATATGAATGTCTGATTTGAAGTTGCATGTGTTATGTGTACTTTTCCTCGTAACCTCTAAGGAGCTTAAAATATTGAGTTGTGTATAAAATAATGGACTTTTCATAGTTGTTTATGTCACCATCTCTTTTAGTAAGATAAAAACAGAGAGGGAGGCAAACCACAAGAGACTCTTAAAATACAGAGAGCAAACTGAGGCTTGATGGGGGTGGGGGTGAGGTGAGGAAAATGGGTGATGGGTATTAAGGAGGGCACTTGTTGAGATGAGCACTGGGTGTTATACGTAAGTGATGAATCACTGGAATCCACTGCTGAAGCCACGACTGCACTGTACATTAGCTAACTTGAGAAAATAAATAAATAAATAAATAAATAAATATCAGGCTGAAAAATTTTTAAAATAAAATAATATAAATGTGAGATTGATTAGATTCTAAATAAAACTAAATGAAATTGTGATATGAGTAGAAACTCATAAGCTTGTAACTTTATTAAAAGTGGAAATCACTGAGTAGCTGTATCTGTGGCTCTGATACGTGGAAGGCACCTCACTGCATTAACTACATCAATTCACTAAGATTTCTCTAAAATATGCACAACAGAACCAAACATTCTAACTGGTGATTTTAAATAAAAATTATGACTAAATAGAGTATGCTGAATCAAATCTAGAATTCAAACTCACAAAAAAGGGGCAAAAGTATCTTAAAGGACAAGCTATTTAGTAAATATTTGTAACAAGGATACCTTTCGATACTATATGTGTGCATTCCTATGAGCAAAAGTAAATGAATAATTGTTTCTTAGGGAAAGAATATGTCTTGAAGTGGGCCATGCACATGAAGCCAAAACAAATACCATTTGCTAAAAGGAAGTGGCCTGTGTGTAACTGGGAATGATTATAATGCTGTAAAATAGATCATTGTTTATTGAGTAAGACATGAATGATTTCAAATGATTGAGAATATTATTTACTTGACCTGGATACAGAGCTCAAGTTAAAGGTTATATATTCACTGATTTTTTAATGCTAAGGACTTGCTATGGTGTTAATGCTTTCTGTGGTGCCCTTTACAGAGTTAGTGCTGCATAAAGTCTTTCTAAGTAGTTCATGCAATGAATACCTTTTGGGGACACACTGAAAAGTACTAGGAAATAGTTTAATTCCTTCACATATCAAAGAGAACTTATTGGAACTTCAGTTCTGCCTTCGCTTAACCGTCTGTCATTGGCCGACTTATTCAACATTAATGAGCACCATTATTTCTGAAATGGAATTAATGGTACCTACTTCGTAAGAATATTGTTAAGATTAAATGAGGACACATATATGAAAACATAAAATAATATTTCAGAGTAATGTGACTCAAGGAAAAGTGCATGAGTCTTATAATTAGATACACATAATTTTACAATCAGCTGGTAAGAAATTGGGTTATTATTGATTCCAACATTTTACTTCCAGTGTGACATCTTTATACATCATGTCTTTTGTCATGTAGCTTGGCAATGTTCCCTGCTATGGCTGAAATAAATTTCCTTGCATGTTGGTGTTGGGCTTGGCCATAGGAATTTGCTTTGACCAATGGAGTGTTAGTGGAAGTGTCAAGGCTGTGAGAGGCAACATGTGTTCTCTCTCTTGTGCTTTCCTCTTTGCACAAGGAGAATATGCTCAGGTTAGTCTGCCATTTCTTTCTTTTTTTTTTTTTAACGTTTTTTATTTATTTTTGAGACAGAGAGAGACAGAGCATGAACGGGGGAGGGGCAGAGGGAGAGGGAGACACAGAATCAGAAGCAAGCTCCAGGCTCTGAGCCATCAGCCCAGAGCCCGACGCGGGGCTTGAACTCACGGACCGCGAGATCGTGACCTGAGCTGAAGTCGGACGCTTAACCGACTGAGCCACCCAGGCGCCCCTAGTCTGTCATTTCAACAAGATTGAGGAGGCATGTAGAGTGAACTGCAAATTGGAGCCATAACTTGTCTTTAGACCAGTAAGTGATGAATGAATGCTAGTTATTGTTGGACGTTGAGAACTTTAGAGTTGTTTGTTATCCTGCACAACATTAGCATCAGTTGACTGAATTGAATATGGCCCTATTCAATTACTTGGAGTGCAGAATTTGTTTCTTTCCAAAGCTGTTCAGATAGTTTTACATTTGCTCTCTTCACATGTCAGTAGTGGCTATAATCCTCTACATTTATGTAAATCTGCGGACTTAGGAAGCAAAATGTCTCTCAACATTAAGCTAGGTACCTAAGCATAACTGTTTTGATGTATGTTTCCCATATAGCTTGGTATATTTCACTATATTTATTTATAAGTATGGAATGCAAATTGACTGATTTTATACATAGTTCATTTCTGTGATAGTACTTATGAAATTACCTATGCCAGATATAATTGTGCTCTGAAGTCAAACCTGCTGACATAAGGAAAGAAAAGAGTCAAATATTCTGGGCACTCCGAGTCCTCTGGGTCTCTCTTTATTGGTAGACATTCAGTGTATTGGTTTGGTCATGTTGTTGAAATATGGGGATGGGGATGATAGGGTGGGCTCTTACATGCCTACCCCTAAGTTGACAATGTCACCTTTTCTGTATATTAAAGGGCTGAAATAAGCTACAGTAAAAAAAAAAAAAGACCCCAAAATAGAAGGTGTAAGAATATAGACGCTTATTTCTCTTGTGTAGTGGTTTTGAAGCGAGTGGTCTAGAATAACTCTAATCTTTGTGGTCACTGCTGTAGTCAAGTGCTTTCTGAGACATACTCTGCCCTCACCATCACTATTGAGAACTTAGTCACTTGGCCATATCTAACTGCAAAGGGGCTGGGACAGGTTGTCTCCAGCTAGGAAGCTAAGTTCTCAGTTTCAACTCTATTACTGTGAAATTCTGCAACACCTACAATGTATTGGAAGAAAAAGGATCTATTTAACCTCTTCCCCACCTAAATAGAATCCCCTTTCACTCTTGGGCCATTGCAACTTCTTTATTGCTTCTAAAGTTTGGGGATCATATGTACAGAGCTCCTACTTCAGTTCTCTGCTTTCTAGCCATGTGACTTTGAACAAATTACTCTGTAGTCTCAGCTGCCTTATCTTTAAAATGAGCATTAAATACTCATAATACAATAAAATATTTGTAGAAGCACTTAGAAGAGTGGCTGATGTCCTATTGTAGCTGTAGTCATTGTATAAGCTTCATTGTAATGGCAGGGGACACTCACTGATTGGTAGGTACTACTAATGCTGTTGTTGGAGTCAACCTGACATTGAAATTCCCACATGAATGAGATCCTAAGAAGGGCTCTCACTTTATTGTTACCCCCCCCCCCCCCCCCCCCCCCCCGCAACACACACCGGTTGCTCCTCAAACCATTCTCCAGCACTCTGGGTACATTTGGTGTGTGATGCCTAGGATTTGGGCAGGATGAGCCTTTCTGGACCTTCACCTGTCCTAGGAGCCTGATTTCTGCAGTTTTGCTCCTTCCTGCTCTTCAACAGCTCCAGCCCAGAGTTCAGTGCAAGCCATGTAATTCTCTGCAGGTGTCACTTGAGCCTGCTTGTGACAGAGAGGATAGATCTCTTCTTGCAGAGTCCCAACAGCTTGACTTGGCAGCCCCTGACAACCCCCTAGGGGTCTGTGCTCAGATACATTGCCAAGAGGGTCTACCCAGGCAACTTTACAATGGGCGTGCGCAGGGCCTCACAAACCCAACTTGGCTCCAAATGGGCTCCTTTCTTGCTATTCTCTAATGAGGTGGGGTGGATTTCATCTCGGTTGCTTAGGGAACTGGCACCCTCAGAGAAGGGGAGCCCAACTGAAAAGTTTCCTAGCCCGTATGATTTTGCAATTTCTGGTGGGTAGAAATTATCTTGTGCTTTTGCTCCCAAGTTTAGTAAGCATATTACCACTACTTTTATCCAACACACTAGAGCCACACTATCCAATATACCAGCCGCTAGCCACATGTGCTACTGGGCTCTTCAAATGTAACTAGTCTTACCTGAGATGTGTTGAAATTTTAAATACGCACTGAGTTTCAAAGACTTACATAATATGACTTTTTAAAAACATATTAATAAATGGTATTTTATATAGATTATGTTGGAAAGGTATTTTAGAAATATTGAAATAAATAAAATATATTGTTAAAGCTAATTTCATTTGTTTTTCATTTTTGCTTTTAAAAAAATATAGCTACTAGGCAACTTAACATATGTGGCTCATATTTATTTCCATTGGACAGAACTGAAATAGGCACTATGGACCCAAGCCATGTAGAGATATAAATTTTAATTCTGTTTATTTCCCAGTAAAGTTGAAGACAGTTCCAAATAGGCAGGCGTTTTTATCAGAGCAAGCACATAGTAGAAATGTAATTTTCCAGTGCAAGATAAATTGTGTAAAGACTCTTGACTACCTCTAGGCTGATCCTAGGAGCTTTATTCTTGTTGATCAAAATCATAAAGAAGAAATATTTATGGTCAACATTACCTGGCACTGTGTAAATTGTAGTTGAATTCTGTAGATTTCAAATGACATCCATAAGAATGATTCAAACAAGAAATGATTTGGGTGACTCAGTAAACCTTAGTTTGCAAATTAGAAATGATGAGATAGACAATTTCAATATTAACTGTCAGAACATGCATTTTTAAAATACTCTTGTCATATACTTTCATGTTTAATCAGAAGTAAAGTTAGTAGTGACAATATCTAAGTAAGCCTTAGGAGGATTCTAATTAGCTGAGGATATTCCTTTCTAGTTACTCTCTCTTTGTATTCTGATTGACAAAATAATTTCATTGTCATATTAGAGGTAGGGAGACTTACATGTGTAGGAACCTGGTTCTGAACTGAATTCTATTAGGTATAGGGAGGTATATATGATCAGGCTAATAGCTCTTAAAGGTTGAACAGCAACAGTATCATTCTGTCAACTTTTAGAAACTTGATTTTTTATTTTTATGTCTCTGTACATCAGGATACAATCAGAAAAGCAGAACCACTAGGAACTAGATTCACTCACTCATTCATTCATTCATTCATTCATTCATGTATTTATATTAAGGGCTTTGTTATGGGGGTTTGACAGTGGAAGCTGATTAGCAGGCATTATGAGGCCATTGTCCTTGTGTCTGATGCTAAAGATTGAAGTTTACATGAACAAGGGAAGATGGCATGAAGTGGAGGAGAACAGAAACAAGCGGGAACCCCTAAGCATCAGTTCTTATTGCCTTTTACTTTGATGGCAAAGGTTTCCGGCAGAAGCCAGGCCCTTCATCACGGAGCCACAAAAACACACACATGCACATGCGCAGCATGTGAAAAAGTTGGAAAAGCAAAAGGAGAATTCAGTAGAAGGTGGAGCTGTTGTAGACCCTGCCCCTGACTCACACCAACGAGGTGAACCAGAGAATAAATGACAGTTTGTATGACCTACAACCAGTGGCTGCTGCTTTATTTCCACCTCCAAATCAGAGTCTCTGTGGGTTATCATCCATGGAAAGATACATAGAAGGGAAGTCTGGGAATTGTAGTTCAACCTAGCTAAGTGGAAGCAATACAAAACCACTACTGTGTCTGTCTATGTGTGTCTTTTAAAAATGCTTTTCAGGGGCACCTGAGTGGCTCAGTTCGTTAGGCGTCAGACTTCGGCTCAGGTCATGATCTCATGGTTTGTGACTTCGAGCCCTGCGTTGGGCTCTGGACTGACAGCTCAGAGCCTGGAGCCCGCTTAAGATTCTGTGTCTCTCTTTGTCTGCCCCTCTGCTGCTTGCATTCTGTCTCTTGCATTGTCTCAAAAATCAATAAACACTAAAAAATATTTTTTTAAATGCTTTTCAATCTGTCCTCCATGCATCAGCATTATCAGGTATATACAAGAGCTTTTCTTTGTCTTTCTCTCTTCCTTGTGTACATGTTTTGGACATGTTTACATTGTCTTCTTGGTATATCTCTTTGTTTCTGTTTCTTTTGGGCCCATTTTTTTTCTTGTTCTCTGACTTTTCTTTCCTGCATCTTGGCCTCTTGGCCTCTTGCCTGTTTGTCTCACTCTGTTCTCTTATGATCAAAAGACTAAATTGCTTTTCCAATTTTTTTAGTCCAATTAGTGAATATAGTTTTAGGATCTCTGTTCTTAACATTCGCAGGACAGCTTAGATTTATTTCTAGAAAAAAAATGACAAAAAAGTTGAATGTCATTAGATTAATGGTTTTTTTTTTTGTGAGTAAATAGCCCTGGCAGAAATAGTCTGATCAATATTAAAAGTAATTGATCTCAAACTTTAATGGATGTTTCAGAGCAGCTCTCACAGCTGCCAGGCATCACCTCTTGCCACTGTAGCATTTGACAAATACTCTGGTTTTTAAAGGGTACTCAGTACCTCATTTCACTGTTTCGCATTTTTTATGTTAGAGAATGCCTCAGGCAGTCAGAAGAGATAGCCACCTCTAAAATTAAGGAATCTCTAGAAAGTGTTATTTTCCAATTTTTTTTTCTAGAGATGTTTTGAAACTGTCATCTATTTGGAACAATTACCAAATTTTTAAGCATACATCTGCCCAAGTGGAATGTTGTTATTATTTTGTCACATTCCCATGTGGACCAGAGGAATGGGATATTTTTCTTCTGTTTCCTAAATGTGTGGGAGTTTGATTTTGAGAGAAGGGTCATTTGAAAGCACCAAATGTTGCTTAATGTGGTGCTGGGGGCATTGGCCAAGAGGGAAGATTTGGACTTGCTGGAGAACAGCAGAGAGCAGTAGGGTGCTTGGGTGGAGAAAAATACATGTCAGGGGACTGGCAAGATGGGAGAGTGCCAACGAATTTTCTATGCATCTTAGCTTAGCTAGGATGGGCCCTCTACTGCCGGGTCTTCAAAAACTCACATCTGAAACCTGTCATGAGTTAGATGTATCTGGGTCTTGCCTGTGTGGGTTCAGGCCCTCTCTGGGCAGGTAGTGTAGACCTCAGTTCAGGATGGAGGATTGTTCACGACAGCTGGGCTTCTCTCTTATGTACACATAAACGGCACACACGTACCCACCCACAAAATCGTACTGGGAAAGGGTGGATTATAATTATCATACTGATAATTGCTACAGAATTGCAGAATTTATAGTGTTTTCTCATACATTATTTCAGAATGAAGAGAATAAGGAGTCAGTGACCACAATTGACAGGAAGTGTGGAGAGAGTAGATAGGAAAGAGTAAGGAGATAAATGGGGAAGAAATATCCACGTATGGGGGTACCTAAAAAGTAAGAAACAGAGAATGCAGTTAACTGAGGGAACTTGTTACCTTATCACAAATCTAATCAACTGATGACTGATGTTTCCTGTAAATGCCTCTAGGCATCTTGAAAAGAGATGCAGCAGATTGGAGAGTATTGAGATTTCACAGTCTAGACTCCAAAATTAATTAAGAACATTTGGGGGAAAAAAATAGTTCAAAGATTTCAGAAAAGGACAACTATGCAGGCTGCTTTTACTGAGCCCATGTGAATTGTGGTCTAAAAACAAACTTCAAGCTTTGCAGGGCTTGAAATACTGATGAAGGCCCAGATGTGTTCCAAATAGCTCTTTGGCCATGGAGAAGGAGAGCTGGACAATCAGTGGACTGTCACTTCATTCAGCATTCGAGGCCTTGGTGGGGGCAGGGGTTCATGAATTTAAGCAACCCAAGGGACCGGATGCCTGGTTATGCATGCAAAAAACAATAATAGTCCAACTGACCTCACTGACACAGCAGTCATATGACTCAGGTTGGACTGCCCTGTGAAGTAAGAGTAAATAGCACTGTGGGTCCCCACCATGCTGCCCAGGCAAGCTGACATCAAAGGGAAGAAAAATAACCACCACCGGTCCTCTCAAAGGATTGACATCATCTAGTTCCTTCAGAGGAGTTCTTGTGTAGATTAATTGCCTTTCCCCCCTCTAGGTTGTGGTAGTTAGATCAAAATTAGAATAATGTAGATCTTAGCAATGAAGTTGTTCTCTCTTCTGCAGGGTTTTCATATTTATTGCTATTCTCTTCAGTGTCTCTTTCCAGGCACCCTTGACAGGTAGAATTGGGGCATTCAGGACAATGGGCTTCATGAGACTCTTCTCAGATTTGCTCTGACCTTCTCAGTGTCTCTAGGTCTCCCTGATGCAAGAGAGAGGGAAATAAATAAAATACATGTTTTCAGTTCTTACTGAGCCCTTTAATGTAGAGGTCATAAATGGGCTGTGCTTACTCATCTTCCTCATGAGGTGATTAAGCTGCGTTGTGTCTAAATCTACTTGAGTTTTGATAGCATGTGACAGAAACAATTTTAAAGCCTTCTGTAAGAACTCACAGAATTTCTTTTTGTAATCAGCATATGCTTCTTTAAAATTACTAGCAGATTCGTTCAACATTATGGAGACCTCCAAAACATGAAGATGATGTGTCTTTTACAAGTCAATACTTTCATTAGAGAAAAAGGAGCCAGTGCACAGCTTATCAATAAGAGTAGGTGGATGGATGTTGGGAGGGCATGGGAAAGGTGGGGGTGTACAGAAGCTGTGACACATAGAATAGCTAGCAAAATGGCTTCTCTGTCATGGCTAGGAAGTGTCTGGGTCCAGGGGGTATGGTAGAGACACAGATGCTGCCTGTTGATTGTCTCTGCAGGAATGCATAAAAGTCAGGTCATGTGAAGCCTGGGGATCAGAAGACCCAGTTCAGGAGACAAACTGCCTTTTATGCTGGTGAGCTAGGGCCAGAAGGTTGGTGGGGCCAACAGGGTGGAGATGGTAATCATATCTTCTTCAATCATATCTTCTTCAGTTAAAGTCCCAAAAAGGAGCTCTTAGTGGAATTCAATCTTACACTAAATTGCTTAGGACAGACACCTAGGAGGTTTAAAATGAGTTTCACATATAGTAAGAGGACAAGAGTTCCTTTGGTATCATACATTACGTTGTGCCTTCATAAATGCTTAATTGGGTCAGATCTACAGGCAAAATTCTTTCCATTGAAATCTACAAGTGAGGGTAAAAAAAAAGATAGCAATATTATTTTTCCTTCATCTCTTTATATTCATGATACTAAGGAACAATATATAATTGACTTTAATCTGGTATGACTGTTTGGGGACTAATCATTATTTCAAGGATAGA
Organism: Neofelis nebulosa; assembly: GCF_028018385.1. NCBI lineage: Eukaryota > Metazoa > Chordata > Mammalia > Carnivora > Felidae > Neofelis > Neofelis nebulosa. The sequence continues at coordinate 32,630,144 of NC_080782.1, read as the reverse complement.
TCTTATTTGGATTTGGTTTATGTGTTCAATCTTGTACTGTTTCATTTAGGGAGGAGATACAGCAGTAAACTGAGTAGGCATATTCTTAACTTATTTTGCCATGTTATCCATGATCATATTTCTGTTGTTTTTTTTCCTTATAATTATGCTCATTATAGAGATTCTGAAAATTACAGAATATAATTTAAAAATCATAATACCAATAGTTTCACCACAAGAGGCCATTGCTATTAATATCCGGAGAGATTGTTTTGTAGTTGTTTTCCTTGGTTCTGCAAATCATAGAATGTATTATTAACAAATTTTTTTAATTTTAAAATGGGCATAATCCTTATTTCCCCTTATTAAAGAGGACTGCAGTAAGCCAGTATTGATTCTTAGTGATATTTTAAGTAGACCAAACTTGTCTCTGATGTCTCTAATCTTTTCAGCTTTACCTTCCTGACTCCCTACTCTAAGTGCCTTATATGGTGGTGCTTTTGTCCACCCTTCCCATTATATCATATAAACTACTGTGCCACTATTTGGTCTCTTGTTCCTTTGTAAATAAGCTCCCCCCACCAAATCCCATAGTCCAGCCCCAACCTTCAGAAACATATATTCACATAGGGTTTTTTTTTAAATACCCAGAACCTCTTGACATCAAAACTTAAACATATGATTCACTGATGATTGAGATGGATTAAGAGGTCCCCAAATCCCACTATGTTGTATTTAAAGTCCTTAGCTCGGGGCGCCTGGGTGGCTCAGTTGGTTAAGCGTCCTACTCTTGGTTTTAGCTCACGTCATGATCGCACGGTTCTTGAGATCAATCCCCGCATTAGGCTCTACACTGACAGTGCAGAGGTTGCTTGAGATTCTCTCTCTCTCTGGCCCTCCCCTGCTCATGCTCACTCTCTCTCTGTGTCTCAAAATAAATAAATAAACATTAAAAAAAAATGTAAAGTCCTTAGCTGAAACTTCATATGGGATGATTAGAAAGTGTTCACAACATTGGTGCTTCAGAGAGCCCCCGCCCCTTTCCCTTTTAGAGTTAACTAAGCCTTTAATTTAGAACTTACTTATGAAGATATTGCTATCTGGTATTGTGTATATTTTCTTTTGTTTTTCTTCTATAAACAACATCTTATCATCTATCTGGCTCTCTATGTCCCAGTCTAGTGAAGGAGTTCAGCTGCTATCAGTTCAGCTAGTAAGACTGTTCTACAGGAACAAGGTTTAACCAACAAATAGGAGTCAACCTTGATTCCTCTCTCTCTCTTGCCTGCCCTCCTCACATGCTTATACACACATGCCCTTCTTTTTTTTTTTAATTTAATTTAATTTTAATTTTTTTAATTTTTAATTTAATTTTTTTTAAATTTATAGACAAATTAGTTAGCATATAGTGCAACAATGATTTCAAGAGTAGATTCCTTAGTGCCCCTTACCCATTTAGCCCATCTCCCCTCCCACACTCCCTCCAGTAACCCTCTGTTTATTCTCCATATTTATGAGTCTCTTATGTTTTGCCCCCCTCCTTGTTTTTATATTCTTTCTGTTTCCCTTCCCTTATGTTCATATGTTTTGTTTCTTAAAGTCCTCATTTGAGTGAAGTCATATGATATTTGTCTTTCTCTGACTGACTAATTTCACTTAGCATAATACCCTTCAGTTCCATCCACGTAGTTGCAAATGGCAAGATTTCATTCTTTTTGATTGCTGAGTAATTCTCCATTGTATATATATATATACCACATCTTCTTTATCCATTCATCCATCGATGGACATTTGGGCTCTTTTCATACTTTGGCTATGTTGATAGTGCTTCTATAAACATTGGGGTGCATGTGCCCCTTTGAAACAGCATACCTGTATCCCTTTGGATAAATGCTTATTAGTGAAATTGCTGGTAATTCTATTTTTAGTTTTTTGAGGAACCTCCATGCTGTTTTCCAGAGTGGCTGCACCAGCTTGCATTCCCATACACACATGCCCTTCTAATCCATCAGCAAGTTCAGTCAGTTAAGACTTCAAAACACATCTATAATTCAGTACAGGTTTCTCTATTCACTAGCACTGTTCTTGTCCAAACTCCTGTCAGGAGCAATTGGGAAACGCTTTGAAATGAGTAAAGAAAGATTACCAGATGTTTTGTCTAGCACATTTTTTCCTGGTTATCTGTGCCTTTTATATATAAGTTTTTGAGCTATTTTACAACTGTTTGAAATTGTAGAAAACTGATAGTAATACATATGATTCTTATTAATACAAATGCAACTGGTTGTTGTCCTGTGGGTATTGGCCAGTTTTACATCTATCATATTTGAAATTCATGTCTGCATTGCAGATTGCTAATACATGTGTGTTCTTTGACTTCTCTTTTGAATTAGTTGTAACATTTTACTAGTTTCTTCATTAATTAATGAATTTAAAAATACCATCTGTGACACATGTTTATTTTATGTTTGTTTGTATGAGAGTCATGGTTTTATCTTAAACATTATTCTTGAACACCATTTTCAGTTCTTTCCTAGATTATATTAGCCTTCTAACTGGTTTGTTTTCTCTCTGTTATTGTTCAAACATTTCTCCATAGAGCAACTTGAGTGATCTTTTCAAAAATTAAAATCAGACCATCTTGCTTTTCAGCTGAAAAATTTCCAAAGGCGTCTTATTGTTCTTATAATAAAATCTGAACTTCATAACATGGTTTACAAAACTCTAAAGGATGTGGTACTTATAACTTCTCCAACCTAATCTTACATCCTTCTCCTTATTTTTCACCATACTTCATCTATATTGGCTCCATTTCTGTCCCTGAAATTATCAAACCTTTTCCCACCTCAGGACCTTTGCACTTGCTTATCTCTGCCATATTTTATCTTAGACATTTTCCTGGTTGACTCCGTGTCATTTTTTTAAGTTTATTTATTTATTTTGAGAGAGAGTGAGCATGAGTGGAGAAGGGGCAGAGAGAGAGAGAGAGAAAGAGAATCCCAAGCAGGCTCTGTGCTGTCAGCATGAAGCCTGACGCGAGGCTCGATTCCACGACTGTGAGATAATGACCTGAGCTGAAATTATGAGTCGGACACTTGAGTCATTTGGAAAGCCCCCGGGTAGAAGGGAAGTGATGTGTTGTGCGTGACCTGAGGTGAGACGCCATCAGGTTGTACTGGTGTGAAGGTCCGGGCGGCCACAATAAGAGATAGATGAGGTCAAGAGAACTTGAAGGGATGTAAATAAATGTTTAAAATACAGGGGAGCAGCAATATTAAAAAAGGGGAGGGGAGAGGCAGAAGACAGGGAACAAGACAGAGAACAATTAACCCGCTGAGTGAACTTTATAGAATGCAATCCACCTCTTACAACCTCAGACCTTTCAACTGTGAAAGGATGGAACTAATGACTGAAGAGTGGAATGATGCAGAGGTCTTTAAAAACATTAATGCTTAGGTCTTGCCTGCAGATATTCTGATTTAGTTTGTCTCTAGTGCAACCCAAGCATTGGGATTAAACTCCCCCCGCACCCCAAACACACACACAAAACAAAACAAAAAAAAACCAAACAGCCTATGGGTGATTCTAATATGTAGGCAAGATTGAAAATCTTCATTTAGAGCCTCTAAGGGCTCCTTCCGTTCCAACATGTTATTATTCCATCTGCTATTTTTAAAACTTCTACGGAAAAATATTCTCCAATCATCTTTAGCCACATGTGTTTTATAAGAACTTTCAAATTCAGTGAACTTCTACTTCCATTCCTCCTTTAACAGCCTTATTTCAGTTAAGAGATGATTGTGAATGCCTCAGTTTAGGCAAAGTATAAGTTAAATGAATGGTTTCAACTGGCCTTTGGTTAATATGTGTGTATATATATATATATATATATATATATATATATATATATATATTTTTTTTTTTTTTTTTTTTTCCTCCAGAATAACTCTGTTGCAATTTCTATTGGCTGCATAGTATAGTTCTGCAGAAAGCCTGCCTGGTGATCTTCCTCTTGCCAAGTTATTTTGGAGAAATTGCTAACTGGAAACTTTTTTCCAATTTTGCAATAATTGGACTGATTTTCAGTTACTTGTCTCTAAAAATATGAAATACCAAATAGATATAAAAGATTTAAAAATATAAAATATATGTGATGTATAAAGAAGATATAAAAAAATGTCCATGCATCCACTACCCATTTTAGAAACAAAAAATTAAGCCAAAATCCCCTGTGGATATGCCCTTGTATCGTAATTTATTGTATTACTATCACTCAAAGGTAGCCTCCAGTGTGAATGCTGTGTATGCATGTGATGGAGAGAGAGAGAGAGAGAGAGAGGCAGAGAGAGAAACGGAGACTATGATGGAGAAGTCCGGAGGGTGGGGTGGAGAAGATCACTACACGAGGCATTTATGACCACTACTAAAGTAGGTGTACAAAAACTTTCCCACACTTTAGACAGAACTCAATTACATAGTCTCACCTGTATGGTCGTATGCCCAGTATGAAAATAAAGTGGTTTTCAAAACACATGATATATTCTTTGCTATACCATAATACTTCGATGAACATTCGAATTGTTCTTTATTACGATTGAGCTGCTATAGACATTTTTTTATAAGTCTCTCAGTGTCCATATGCACGAATGTCTCCCAGACAGTAGCTTTTGAACATTTTTGTTTTACCATAACTCAATGTAAGAAGTGTATTTTACGCCATTTCCCAGTATAAACATATACCCACATAAACACTTAAAACTGGAGGGAATTTTCACCAAGAAATAGTTATCCATTATTCTTTAAATAAGTTCACCAACTTAGAGTTCTCAATTTTTGTTGTCTTTAACCTAAACTTTTTTTTAATTTGTATTTATTTTTGAGAGACAGAGGGAGATAGAAAGCCTGCGTGAGCACAGTGGGGGAGGGGCAGAGACAGAGAGAGAGAGAGAGAGAGAGAGAGAGAGAGAGAGAGAGGAACAGAAAATTTGAAGCAGACTCTGCAGGGAACAGCAGAGAGCCCTATGCGGGGCTCAAACTCACAAACCATGAGATTGTGACTTGAGCTGAAGTCAGACGCCTAACGGACTGAGCCACTCAGGCACCCTGTCCTGTCTAAACTTTAATACTAATTCTGCTTGAGCAGAAAGAGCTGAAGGCTAATCCTGAGATGTTTTTTCTTTTAGATTCATCAGACTTTTCATTTATAGCTTTCCCATGAAAAACTCACTTAAATCAGAAAATTGGATTTTTTCCACATTTCTCTTTGTTACCAAGATTACCTGTACTTTTCCCTGAATCCAGGTGGGGCTGTGGATGAACCAATCTAAATGAAGGAGTTTACTCAGGTTTCACAGGACAACACTGATTTCATGATCACAGCCTATTTTATTATTAAGTTTTGAGGGTTTTTTTTTTCTCAATTTTGTCACTAGGTGCAAGAAATACTGTATTGCTTTAATTTGAATTTTCTTGTGGAATGTATGAAATGAACTTTTTATTTTCCAAATGTTTGTTGACCAGTGAATGTAAATATGGATGTATTTACACGTATTTTTAATTAGAAATTTCTTTAAAAAATTTTTTTAATCTTTATTTATTTGTGAGAGAGAGAGACAGAGCATGAGCAGGGGAGGGGCAGAGGGAGACGGAGACACAGAATCTGAAGCAGGCTTCAGGCTCTGAGCTGTCAGCACAGACCCCGACGCAGGGCTTGAACCCACGAGCTGTGAGATCATGACCTGAGCTGAAGTCAGACCCTCAACCAACTAAGCCATCCAGGCACCCCTAGAAATTTCTTTTAAAGTCCTTGGCTTCTTCCCGTTTTTGTTAAATGCTTACATTTTTTCATACATTATGAGCTTGTTGTATAAACCTGTTAATATTTATTCATTTATTTTATTTCTTTTATATTTAAATTGTACAATACGATGATTTAATATATGTATACATTATGAAAAGATTCCCCACATGGAGTTAATTAACCTCACATATTTAACCTTTTTCTTTTTTTTTCAATATATGAAATTTATTGTCAAATTGGTTTCCATACAACACCCAGTGCTCATCCCAAAAGGTGCCCTCCTCAATACCCATCACCCACCCTCCCCTCCCTCCCAACCCCATCAACCCTCAGTTTGTTCTCAGTTTTTAACAGTCTCTTATGCTTTGGTTCTCTCCCACTCTAACCTCTTTTTTTTTTTTCCCTTCCCCTCCCCCATGGGTTTCTGTTAAGTTTCTCAGGATCCACATAAGAGTGAAAACATATGGTATCTGTCTTTCTCTGTATGGCTTATTTCACTTAACATCACACTCTCCAGTTCCATCCACGTTGCTACAAAAGGCCATATTTCATTCTTTCTCATTGCCAAGTAGTATTCCATTGTGTATATAAACCACAATTTCTTTATCCATTCATCAGTTGATGGACATTTAGGCTCTTTCCATAATTTGGCTATTGTTGAGAGTGCTGCTATAAAACCTGTTAATATTTAAATGCAAAAAATAGGTATATTTTATTTTACATGCAATTTCATGGTATATATAATATATAACATACATGTGTGCATTTCTTCATTTTGTAATGACCAGGACAGAACTATAATTTAAAATTATTAATGAGGAAGTAGTAAGAAAATTGGTTTAAAAAAAAGTGAAAATGGGTGCTGAGATAAGTTAACAAGTTTTTGCATTAAACCATAAGAAAAGGTAGTAAAATGTGAAATGTAGAAAAGAGGAAATATTAGAAGCTCCAACTGAGTTGTTTTCCAGAAATGTACAAGATTTGGCAGTTAATTCACTGCCCATAAGAGGAGATGTTACCGATGTTGGTTATAAGTTATTCTGTCTGTTGCCTGGGAGGAAGGTGCTGACAAAAAGAAAAAGGGGAGTTGGTATAAGGAGCAGTTTTAAGGCAGAAATGATCAGTTTGGGAGACTTGAAAAGTATAAAGCAGCAGAAAAAAATTCCCATAACCCTAGAGGAAAACTGACATAAGATTTTAATGTATATCCTTTTAGGCTACTCAAAGTATACCTTACAGAGCTGAGATATTGTTTTAAGTACATTTTTTAAAACCATTTTTATACTTAATATAAGTATATGTTCATGTTAATAAATACTTTTTATAAATAGCTATTTAAATATGTGTAAGATAGTCTTATAGAAATGTACCATTTCCTTAATTTTGACAGTTTGATTAATTTCAGTTTGTCATTATTTTTTATTTTTTCAACATTTTTTTTTTTATTTTATTTTATTTTTGGGACAGAGAGAGACAGAGCATGAACGGGGGAGGGGCAGAGAGAGAGGGAGACACAGAATCGGAAACAGGCTCCAGGCTCCGAGCCATCAGCCCAGAGCCTGACGCGGGGCTCAAACTCACGGACCGCGAGATCGTGACCTGGCTGAAGTCGGACGCTTAACCGACTGCGCCACCCAGGCGCCCCTTGTCATTATTTTTTAAAGAAATCAGCATAATCTGAAATATTTTAGTGTATAATTGTTACTTAAATTTCTGATTAATACCTAGAATCTCAAAATTGTTATTATTACAACAATTATGTTTGTTTTAAGCTATTTGTTATATGGCTCCTACTCTCAGAAGAATTATGCCAATGTATACTCTCTCAAGCAGTGTGTCAGAATACCTGATTACTGTGCCTTCTTCTATACTGAATACTCACATTAAAACAGACAACAAAAAGAAAAGAAAACTGCTAATTTAGCATGGTGAAAAACAAAATATCAGCATCACATTATTGCTTTATTTTTTATTTATTTTTTCATCTATTCCAATACTCTGAACTTCTAATATTGTACATGTGTGTGCATGTGTGTGTGCATGCATGTGTAAAAATTGTTTATTTTGACTATTGAGAGTCAATATTTTAAAATCCATTTTAAGTATTTTATATATATCAAGGATTGCTTTTTTTGCTTTAACATTTTTTTGCAAACACATTTTTCCATTTGTTGTTAAAGAGATTCATGTTTCAATATGCTAATTTTATGGAATTCTTTATTATGGTTAAAATATTTATTCAGAGAAGTAAAATAGTAGGAGCCTCAGGGAATCCTTGGATCAGCAGGTGGGCAATAGGCTTTTGAAGCCCCATAATAAGGGATGGGAACATTTAAAAAGGAAATGGAAGGATGCCAAGCATAAATGTTGTCTGTGGATTGCCTACAATATGGTAGGCACTTGATAAATATTTGTTGGTTGATTGCTTCTAAATACTGTTTCAGATTTGTCTTACATCTGTCTTTCTTCCAGCCAAGATACAGTAATGGATTTCTAATGTTCAATGAGGGCAAAGCATTTCTGTAATTTACAATTAGGTACAAGTTAGAAATCTTTCTGCCTCCATGCTTTGAGCCCCAATGGTTGCCAGACCTAAATAAACTTTGGTGGATCATGTTCTTAGCCATAGCAAAAGCCTATGACTTTGTCTCTTTTCTTTGTAGCACTAAAACTTCCTGATATAGTCTTGTGTGTGTTATTAGAACATAGCAGCAAGAGGGGGAGCCACTGGTTTTTGAGCCTGGGCAATATTTTAATAATAGAACCTACTAAGTAGAAAAGGAAAACTGGGATGTCACCAAGAGACTTCTTGGTAAAGCCAGTAGCTTTGTTTTTTCTCCCACATTATACTGTATTTGAAAGAGATAAACAAGTTTGCCTCAGATGGTTTTCTCTCTTTATAAATAGGCTGCTCCAATATACTTGATGCAAAGTTTTGGTTAGCATGATGAATCCAGGCTTTTTGCTATTGAGCATTTGGATTTGTTCTTAGATATGGACTAGAATGCATCTCCAGCCTTCTAAGATTCTTCTGGTAAATGATTGCAAAAAAAACAAAACGATACAAGGCAAAAAACAAACAAAACAAAAAACACCTAATTGTGCGAGATAGAAGTGATTTTTCTGGTATGTTTTCCATCTTCACAACTGATTATGCATGAAGAAATGGCTGTAAATGGGCGCTAAGGGTTGTACCTGAAGGAGCGTGTTCTCCTATTTCTTCAACCTAGAATTCCCTCATTCTTTTTTTTTTTAATTTTTTAATGTGTATTTATTTTTGAGAGACAGAGTGTGCACATGAGCAGGGGAGGGACAGAGAGAGGGAGACAGTTTCCAAGGCAGACTCCATGCTGACAGCAGAGAGCCCAGTGTGGGGCCCCAACTCATGGAACCGCAGGATTATGACCTGAGCCTAAATCAGACACTTAACTGACTGAGCCACCCAGGCGCCCTTAGAGTTCCCTCATTCTTAAAATAACCTTAGGATGTGTTCCCTCCAGTATCAAAGCTCTAACATCCTGCAGGCTTGTTTTCTTCCCTGGGCCTCTGCAGATCCTTTCTTCTTCTCTGAGTCTCTGGGTCCCACAACCAGGGCACTTGGCAGTTTCCGGGTCTCCTGCATTCCTTGTACAGGCCTTGGAGGAAATGGAAGTGTTGCCATATCCTTAAGGACCTAGTCATTTACCTCTTTCAATGCTGGACTTATGGTACTGGTGACACTGTGTTATGTGAGACGCCAAGCTGTTTGGGGACCACTCCCTCATAATGCAGGCCCATTGTCTTCAGGTGCCCCTTTCTCTATCCAGGACTTTCCACATGCTCCCACATCCCTACAGATTTCAAGAGGGGAAAAGTGACTGTGTTAGTATTTGTCCTCCGTGCTCTCACTCTTGTTATCTTCCTGAATCTTTCCATGTTGTCCTTGCTTTCCCTCCACCCCATCTTTCCCATTTCTTCCCTAGGCTTCTGTAAATTTCCCCTACATCATAGCCTGAGATCTTCCTACCTGTGTCTTCAATCAGACCTACATCCCAATAGTTAATTATTGTAGATTAATCTATATAACCGGTTTATTTTCTTCAGTAATTCCAAGTCTTCAAACCTCTTCTTTGCTTTAAATTAAAAAATTATCTTATGAAAGTCAAATCTGAATATTAGCTCTTTGTCTTTGAATTCTTGCTATAACAACATCATCCTTAAAATAAATGAATGTCTCTGCCTGACTAAAAAAAGAATGGTACAAAAAAGTCAAAAGAGAAAAACATATTGACATTATTTAGTAATTTTCTTCATTGCCCCCTTTAAAATTATTATTATAACTTGAATGTCTATTATTATTTATTAAGATATCAAATTTCAATTTCAAAACAAATTTGAAATGAAAATGGTAAAGTTTTACTTGTCACTAATTAATGCACACTGGCTTTTTGATAAACTTACTGTATCATATTTGATTGTAAATGTATCTGTACATCTGAACATAATTTTTCTTTTTTGGGTAATGATCTGCTTGAAGCTTTATCATCATCATTTTATTAGCTTTATTGGCATATAATTTATAGAATTTAAAATAAAGTTATTTTACTTGTACAGTCCATTGACTTTGGAAAATATATTATATATTGTTGTGGAACTACCACCACAAACATGATATAAAACATTTCCATTACCGAAAACATTCCCTCATGCTCCTTTGCAATCAACATTCAGACCCTAAGCCCTAGCACCTAACAGGTATTGATATAGTTTGGCCTTTTCTAGAATTTCATATAAATGGAACTGTACTTTCTGAAGACTTTTTTGCCTGGTTGATTTCAGATAGCATAATGCATTGGAAATCTATTCATGTGTTGCATGTATCAATTATTTCCTTTTTTATGCTGAGTAGTATTTCATTTAATGGCTGTATCACAATTTGATGAGCATTTGGATCGCTTCCAGCTGTGGCCATTGTAAATAAAGCTACTATGAATATTCAAATATAAATTTTTGTATGGAGAGATATTTTCATTCCTTTTGGGTATGGGAATAGGATTACTGAGTTTTATGGCAACTGGGTATTTAATTTTAAACATTTTTTCTTAATGTTTATTTATTTTTGAGAGAATGAGACAGAATGCGAGCAGGGGAGGGGCAGAGAGAGAGGGAGATACAGAATCCAAAGCAGGCTCCAGGCTCTGAGCTGTCAGCACAGAGCCTGATGCTGTGCTTGAACTCACCGACTGTGAGATCATGACCTAAGTCGAGGGCGGACGCTCAACCAACTGAGCCACCTAGGTGCCCCTAGGTATTTAATTTTTAAAGAAACTACCAAACTGTTTTTCAAGTGGCTGTTTTAGTTTCAATTCCCACAAGTGATATATGAGAGTTCCAGTCACTTCATAGCTACACTAACACGACAGTTTCAGTCATTCTATTTTTATTATTTAAAAAAATTTTTTTAATGTTTATTTTTGGGAGAGAGAGAGAGGCAGAATGTGAGCAGGGGAGGGACAGAGAGAGGGAGAAACAGAATCTGAAGCAGGCTCCAGGCTCTAAGCTGCCAGCACAGAACCTGACACTGGGCTCGAGCTCACAAGACTAGGAGATCATGACCTGAGCTGAAATTGGACACTCAACCAATTGAGCCATCCAGACGCCACTTTAGTCATTTTAATTTAAGCCATCATAGAGCATACGTAGTGTTCTCTCATTGTGACTAATGATTGATTATATCAAGCATCTTTTCAATGCTTATTTGCTCTTTGTAATATATTCTTTACAAAAAGTCTGTTCACATCTTCTTTTATTTATCTTTGAATTGCATTGTAAGCATTCTATATGTAGTCTAGGTGCAAGTATTTTGGTGGACATAGATCTTGCAAAATGTCTTCTCCCTGTCTGTGTCTTTCCTTTTCATTTTCTTAACATGTCTTACAAGAAGCAAAAGTTTTTTTTTTATCGATGAGATCTAATTTTTCAATTTTTCTTCTTTATATGATTGATTTGTGTGTGTGTGGCCTAAGAAATCTTTAACAAATTCAGGGTCACGAAAATATTATTCAATTTTTATTCTAGTAGTTAGATAGGTTCAGCTCATACAGTTAGGTCTATAATCTATTCTGCATTAAATTTTGTATGTATAAAGTTAGGGTTGAGTTTTTGTTTGCTCTGTTTTGTTTTTTTCCACATGAATATCCAAATGTTTCTGTACCATAGGCTGAAAAGACTATCCTTTCACCACAAAATTACCTTGGTATCTTTGTTGGAAGTTAAATGTTTATATATGTATTAGTCTATTTCTGGACTCCATTTCCTGGTCTATTTATCAATATATGGTTATGATTATACCAATATCATACTTGACTACTATAGATTTATAATAAGTCTTAAAATCATGTTGTCTTTTACTATAAATCCTCTAGCTTTATTCTTTTCAAAAATCATTTTGGTAATTCTAGATCTTTTGTATTTCCATATAAACTTAGAATTAACCTATCAATTTCTCCAAAAGACCTGCTGAGATGTCAATTAGGATTGTGTTGTATCTTTAGATCAACTGGGTGGAAATTAACATATTAACACTATGGAATCATTCTATTCATAAATATGGCGTGTTAGCTCAGGCTGCCTTAACAGAACACCACAGACTGGGTGGCTTCAACAACAGAAATCTTGTTCCCGGTTTGGGAAGCTCAAAAAAGCAACATCAAGGTACTGGCAGGTTTGGTTTTTGGTGATGCTTCACTTCTTGGCTTATAGCCAGTCACCTTCTTACTGTATCTTCACATGGCCTTTCCTTGTGCACATGTCTGGGGGAGGACAAGATGGGCAGAGAGAGAGAGAGAGAGAGAGAGGGAGAGAGAGAGAGAGAGAGAGAGAGATGTTGTCTCTTCCTTTTTTTGTAAGACACCAGTCCTGTCGCATTAGGGCCCCAGCCTGCCAACCTGTCAGATTATTCAAACAGGCCAATCACATCTTCCAAAAGGAAACAGAGGTCACCCCACCCTCTTGTTACTACAAAGTTTACCTCCCACAGCTATTGCTTGTTAACTCAGTTCTCAAGCGCAGCCCGCATGTAGTTCTGCACGGTGTGCTTTGTCCTCCTCCTCTGTGCTGTGAGTGCATGCAGCTAACAAACTGTTGTCTAGCTCATCTTTCCAATGTTGGATGTTGAGTGTTTGGTCCACTCTTAACCCTAGGGTAGGAGCTCCTTCCTCACTAGTGGGATAAAGAAGAGGTGATCAAAATAAGAAACATAATTGGTAGTTGATTTTATTGTTTGCTTTGCTTATGTGATAGATTAATATATAAGGTTTTGCATTTGTATTTGTCCTCTCTCCATTTTTCTCCCCTCTCCTCTGGTTTTTATTTCCTGGCCCCAGAAAATCCGTAGAGTGGAAAACAGAAGTTGTTGGAAGCCAAACTATTTGCCTGTGTTTTGTGAAAGCCTGAGCCATATAGTTGAAGAGGGTGAAATACAGTACAGAACGATGGGATTGTTTGAGGACTGCAGGAGTTGAAAAAGAGAACCTATGGCTTTGACATTTACCCAAGGACTCCACAACTTAGTTCAGTTGCCAATCCTGGAAAATCTTCTATCCTATGCTCTCTTGGTGTGACATGGAAGCAGCAGTTATTGCTTTAGATAGGCGATGAAGATCAATATGGAAAAGAGACTAGAAAGTCTTTCTATGAAACTTCCACTGGCGTGATCTTAGAAATAAAGGTGAGATTTAAATTGATTTAAGAAAAGGAAAGAGATTTGAATTTCTTGAATATATGAGTTTATTTATGGCTTATATTTTCTAAAATTGCCAGGATTGTTTCACATGCTTGGACTGGCTAATGAATAAGTAGACCCTGGCCATTGAGTAAAAGTCTTACAGCTTTACAGAAATGATAAGACAGTCAAAGAAAACCTTGGTGCTACCAAAATGAACGATTATATATCCATTTACCCCTTCTCAATGAATACAAGTGAGGGAATTAAGTGTGATCATCAACAACTATTCGCAGCAACAAGTAGACAAGGATGTTGCAAGGTGAAACCCCAGGCCTCTATAAACTGGGATCCAGTTTTGGTGATGCATAGAGTATCCCTGTTACAACAGATATTGTTTTCTTTATAAGAATGAAAACTTCTTTGGTCCAGATGACAGGTGGTTGGAAATATTACTTTTGTTTTTGGCAAAGGCATGTAAGACCTAGACAGGAGGCAATGTTTCCTATATCCCGTTCAGAACCTATTCTCCACAGGAAACAAGTCTGTCAATCAACATCTACTGTTACTGTTGGTTATTACTTTGAGATGCTCTTTCCTTGGTTTTGAAAAATGTTATCAAACAGCAAAAAAAGTTAGCTAAATTGTTACAGAATGCCCAAAAAGAAGCTCCGAACAGTGTTTTCCCTAGGGTTTCTATGTCCGATGGTTGGCTGCCTTTCTCCATCTGAGCAATTAAATGTTGTATTATAAAAAGAGAAAACTGTACTGGTATTTTAGATTTCAAAACAATTATGAAATTTACCACAGAATAAGGTCTGACTATTGACTATTAGCATTTCTTTGGTGCATTTCCTTTTATATTTCACCGTAAATATCGTCTGCAATGTTGGTGAGTAGGAAAGACTGTTCTTGCTCTCCACTGCCTCACATAAAATAACTTTTTTTTATACTCCCTGAAGTTTTTCTAGACTTAGGTTCATCAAATTGTAATCTTTGATGATCTTCATACAAGTATGACTAAAATGTGACAATTAGGATAATCTAAGTGTCATATTTGGTAGGTTTTCCATTGATTTTTTAAGTTTAAAAAGAGTGTATTTCTGGAAAATTCTGAATGCATAAAACTTACAAGTTATTATGTTTTACGGCTCCAAGATATTTTAGAGTCACAGCTGTAGTGAAATGAACACTGGATGATGAATCAGAAGTGCTGGATTTGTGTCCTGGTTCACCAATTCCTATCAATGTGATCTGTTAATTGTTTTTTTTTTTTTTCTAAAAGAAAATTAGAAAATTTCGAATTGAAATGTAGTTGAGGCTCAATGTTGCATTAGTTTCAGGTGTAGAACACAGTGGTTCAGCATCTCTGTATGTTATGCTATGCTCACCACAGCAGCTACCATCGGTCACCATACAAAGTTATTACAATACCATTGACTATATTCACTATGCTCTGCCTTTATCCCCATGACTTACTCATTCCATAATCCTATATCTCTGACTACCCTTCATCCATTTTGCCCATCCTTCCACCCCCTATGACTGTGATCTTAAGTATACTTTCTATGAATTTCATCTTCTGCATCTGTGCAATAGAAATTCAATCTTGCCTTTTTTTTTTAAATTTACATCCAAATTAGTTAACATATAGTGAAACAATGATTTCAGGAGTAGATTCCTTAGTGCCCCTTACCCATTTAGCCCATCCACCCCCTTCCACAACCCCTCCAGTAACTCTCTGTTTGTTCTCCATACTTAAGAGTCTCTTATGTTTTGTCCCCTTTCCTGTTTTATATTATTTTTGCTTCCCTTCCCTTGTGTTCATCTGTTTTGTCTCTTAAAGTCCTCATATGAATGAAGTCATATGAAATTTGCCTTTCTCTGACTAATGTTGCTTAGCATAATACTCTTCCAGTTCCATCCACATAGTTGCAAATGGAAAGATTTCATTCTTTTTGATTGCCGAGTAATACTCCATTGTATATATATACCACATTTTCTTTATCCATTCATCCATCGATGGACATTTGGGCTCTTTCCATACTTTGGCTATTTTTGATAGTGCTGCTATAAACATTGGGGTGCCATGTGTCCCTTTGAAACAGCACACCTGTATCCCATGGAAAAATGCCTAGTAGTGCAATTGCTGGGTCGTAGGATAGTTCTATTTTTAGTTTTTTGAGGAACCTCCATACTGTTTTCCAGAGTGGCTGCACCAGCTTGCATTCCCACCAACAATTCAAAAGAGATCCTCTTTCTCCGCATCTTCGCCAACATCTATTGTTGCCCGAGTTGTTAATGTTAGCCATTCTGATAGGTGTAAGGTGGTATCTCATTGTAGTTTTGATTTGTATTTCCCTGATGATGAGTGATGTTGAGCATTTTTTCATGTGTTGGTTGGCCTTCTGGATGTCTTCCTTGGGGAAGTGTCTATTCATGTCTTTTGCCCATTTCTTCACTGGATTAGTTGTTTTTTGGGTGTTGAGTTTGATAAGTTCTTTATAGATTTGTCAATCCTTGCCTTTCTAATCTCACACTTTATTATGAGGATCCATGAAGATAACAGATGTAAAGATGTTCTGTAATTAGTGAAGTATTCTATAGAGTTTGGTTGTAATCTACTCCAAAGCTGTCCTTTTATAGATGAGGAAACCAAAGCCCTGGTTTCTTAGTTATCCAAGGTCAAATAAATAATTCTCAGAAAAAGACAGTTTTAATACAATATTTCAGAAGCATTCTGCTAAGGCATCTGGATATTCTTCACTCGAGATTGTATATTCTTGTCCTTATACCCAAATCTGTTCATGTAAAAAGTAAGTAAAACATCAGTCATTTTTACAGTAGTGAAGTATCTCTCTCATACCATGATTGTTTCTAGTTATCCACTTGAAGCTAAAAGAGGAATGAATTTTAAGGGACATATGTGATTTTTAGTTGCAAGTATAAACACACTAATTCCCTAGGCTCCCTGAATATAGCAAAGTCATGTCAGGTCTCCGTAAACTATGGGAGATGCCATTGCTATGACTTCATGTAATCTGTAAGAGGTTTCCTTTCATTTACTTTGCTTAATAGAGAAGGATCTCTCTCAATACTTTCTACTGTTGAATCTACAATACTTATAACACTACCTAGCATATAATAGGATTCAATGGATATTTGTTGAAAAAATGCTTTTAGTAGGAGAACTCAAACAAGTTACTAATACTAAAAGTCATTTATGTGTATTTGGAAAGAATGTGGTTGATAGATTAAGACATATTGTGTATCAACAATTTTAAAATGATACTGGGAGACAGTAGGAAAAACCCTTTCTTAGGATTTCCTTTTTGATGTCCAGGCAGGTGGGAAATGAGTGGGGAGAGCATTGAGAGCAAAAAACAGTGAAAATTCAAGTTTTACAGAGAAAGAATAAAACTTGACTCTGTAACCTCAGGCAGCAAAGGATTTTGAAGGATATAGAACATATGGGACATGTCAATATCATAATTGGCAATAGGCAACATATAGGAGGTTTTTTCTGAGACAAGATGTTTAAACAAAGAAAACAGATGAAAGATATGAAGATGGACACATGCAGAATTCTAAAAAAACAGTTTCCAAAACTATATTATTTTACATAAATATATATGTATATATGTGTGTGTATCAAATATGTGTAGTATGTATATACCAAAGTTATTCTATTCTTTATATGAATTTCCACCAGTATGAAAAGGCAAAGCAATATTAAGTTACTTTCTTGGTTTCATGTTTTTCAGGAAGGGACAGGGGCTCATCTGATAAAGACTATGTATGGCTCAGCTGGTTACCTAATCTCTTGGAAACTCAGTCGCCTTATCTCTAAAATGCAGACAGTAATAATGAGATTTGTTGAGATACTTAAATATGTAAGTACCCAGCCTTGTGTCTTAACATGTAACCTTCCCTTTTATTCCCCCTTCCTCCTTCCCTCTTCTTTCCTCTTTCTCTCCCTCTTTGAAGAAAAAGTAGCCCTTCTGTACTTAAAAAAACCATATATACTCCGTGAATACTAAGGGACAATTTGATTTAACCAATATTTATTAAACATCAAGATCTCTAATATTCCATTGGGTATCCCTTGATGAGGAAGCAAAAGCAGTATGTGATGTGATCCCTTAACAATATTTTGGGGGAGTTGAGATTTATTCACATGACACAAAGAGCCGTAGATAAAGGGCACGTTGTTAAATTAAATATAGGAAACACCATATAGTACAAAGAAAAATTTCTGTGGCCAGATGTGGAAGGAGAACAAGTGACCCTACTTACCAGTTACAGTTGAAAAAACTGGGGCTAGTGGATTAGGCAATCTTTCTGGGAAATTTGCTGCTTCTGCAGAAGAATGAGGGAGGCAACTTTCACACGACTCATTGACACTATCTCTATATTAGACTATCATCTCATCTGTGTACCACACTTATAAATAAAATAAGATAAATTATTATGTTAAGTAGATACTAGATACTTTGGAAGAGGATATATTTATTCCAAAAGAGTTGTTTTTTTTTTTTTTTTTAATTCTCTGAGGTCTTAAGAATTTCTCAAATCTCAAATTGAATGTTACCCAGTTTGGGAACAGGATATTTACAAGATATCACAAAATTAAGATATCCCAGTAGAGAAGGGAGCAAATTAAATATAATCCTAGAGAAATAATTTCCCCAGTTTTAACCTTCATCTTGCTGTCTTTGTTCTAAACCCCATGCTATTGGTTACAACATATCAGATTAGAATTAAACGTCGTTTCACCCCTTGGGAAACTTCTGCTATGTTAAAAATGTAATTAAACGTGGAAAATATTACTTTTGTGTTTTGTTAGCTTTCTATCCCTGCTATGAAAATACTTGAAAATACCATCAGGCGAACCACACTAAGGAGGTACCATGCTGCTTCTTAGGGAAAATTACAGCTACTAGACAGTCCATGTTTAGGGGGATATTAAGATATATGAAGGTACTTACCAGTGTTGAAAACACCTTGTTAAGAGTTTGAGATCTGTCAAAATATGCAGAGACTCAGAGCACTGAGGTCCCATTATTGGAAAAAATTGACGTGCATGTATATGGACCTTCTTTGCTAACCTAGGCTAGTTTTTGGAATAGTTGTTTTTATACTCCAAGCAGCAAAAATATATAAAGCAACAGTGGCAGGAAGAAAATATACAAAATTTTCACTCACATAACTTTTATTTTATGTCTTTTGTTTTAACAAGTGTAAAATTGTTTTGGAGCCCAAACAGTATATCTCGTGGGTCAGCTTTTCATAGGGCATTGTAACAGGATTTATGGACCTCACAAAAGCACAGGGGTGGGCTATAGATCACACACACACACACACACACACACACACACACACAGAGCTATTCAAAATGTCATGTGATCCACATAAACAGATGTTTCTGGTTTAGGGACCATTGTTCAACTTGCTGGTATCATAGCCCAGCAAGGTGGATCCATTGTACAACTTGGATTCATTGTAATCTGGATCCACATGCAAATAGTGGAAGTGTCAACACTT
Source organism: Neofelis nebulosa (assembly GCF_028018385.1). Taxonomy (NCBI): domain Eukaryota; kingdom Metazoa; phylum Chordata; class Mammalia; order Carnivora; family Felidae; genus Neofelis; species Neofelis nebulosa. The sequence continues at coordinate 32,611,119 of NC_080782.1, read as the reverse complement.
TGTTAATATTCTGGCGGTAGATGAGTTGGCAGCCCGGGCATCTGGTTAGCTTGGAGAGAAGCTAGCAGCTATACTTCTCATTAAGTGGGTATGGCTTGACTTGCCACGGGGCTGGCAGGCATTTTTAAAGCTGAGTTACTTTCATAACAAATGCCAGATGCCAGCTAGATTTGTAAACATGAGCCAGGTTTCAAATAAATCTGGTTGGACTTGAAAATATTAATGTGCCCATTGGAAACTGCATTCTACCCACATAGCTTTCCAAAGCTTCACACATGCAGTTTAAAGAATGAATTCCTGGGGCTCTGGGGAGAGCTGGGGGCAGGGGTTGGAAGCGTGTGATTTAAAAGGAATGGACTTGGTTCCTGCAAGTCAAAGGGGCTGGAATGCAAAGAAGGAGAACTCCTGTTTCAAGAATAAAAAACAAAACAAAACTTTGTGATCCTAAAGGATCATTACAATGAAACCAGGAGAGTTTATCTCCTGTTTCTCTCATTGTCAAGTAATAGTAGACTAGAACTGAGATGTGAGTTGTAGACTGTGCTCTTTCACAAATGATGTGAACACTTCATCTTTCTGGGCCTTAGTATTTGTTACCATGTACAAATGAGTAGAGTAATTTTTACTACCCTACATATAGTTGAAAAATTATAAAGGGTAAACTGAGATAAAACCATGAAGTTTTTATCACTCTGATAGTTCTCTGGGAAGCTTTAGGGACACCATCATATTCCCTACAAATATCCATTTTCTTCCATTGTTATATACGTTTTAAAATGTGTTTTGGAATTTGTTTGATTTTAAATTGTTGCCAAAATGAGATAATGCATGAACTCATTATTGACTTTGACTACACACATCCTGTGCATGTTTTTCGTATATGAAAATAATTGAATAGACCTGAGAAGTGGAAATTTACTGCATAGGGAAAGAGGTCAGATACTTATAAATAAAATCTTTCATAAATTGTTACACTAAATATTGTATATATGGGATAGTATATGAGGACATCAACTAAATCATGGTTAAGTTCTGATTTTGCATTTTGTGGTTAGGTGACCTTAAGAGAGTCATTTTGGTACTCTTAGCCTCAGTCTCCCACATCCATATAATGGGGCTATGTTTCAAGAGTAAGAAGACATATGCATGTCAACTATTTAATGTAGTTCCTGGCTCATAGAAAGCCCAGTATTAATGTTAGCTATTAATACTAGTTATTATTTAGAAGACTGTTTTCCATTAAGCTTTCAAAAATTGGGCAAACTGAATAATATCAGTTCTACTGAATAAAACTAAATAAACACGTAATCAGCATGATCATCTTAGCACAAAGTTGAAGTAAAGTAATAAATATTTAAATGGAACATTTATCAATTCTGTTTACCTGTTCTGTTAACACTATGCTTCAGGATTACAAAGATGAGTAGGGCATAGTCATAGTACAAAGAAGTTCATGTGCTTGGGGACACAGTATGACCAATGACTTTATAGTATAACTAGTGATCTGATGGACCTGGCATTGAATTTCAGAGAAGAGACCCCTGTGTCTGAGTCAGCAGCATCATGAGGCCAGGGTAGGAGTTCAGTGTCCAGAGAGACTTCTCAGATGAGAGGATGTTTAAGCTGAGTCTCAGTGGTAGCAAGGGGCAGGAGATGATTCCCAGGCAGAGAAACAGGATTAGCCAAGATGCAGAGGACTAGAAAAGTTTGGCAAGTTCATCAATATAAGCAGGTGTCAGAATGCCTTGTAGGAAATACTGCTTTGGGTATGTGGTAAGAGAATGGACTGTCCAGAAGAGGCACAGAAAAAGATGTGGGTTCTGTGTTGAAGGCAGACTTTTGGCAAGGTGATTCCGATCAGAAATGATTGGAGAGAGGGGAGGAGGATGGGCAGAAGAAAAACAAGAAAACACAACAAAGACCCTGTAAGGATGTTATTGCACTCCAGGCGAAAACGATGATAACGTGAACTAAAGTGGTGGCAGATGAGGTGGAACAAGTGACAGAATGAAGAGAGGGATCAAGGTGGCAGAATCAACTGGCATGTGAGGAAGAACATAGAATGAAAGACGAGTTACAGATTTCTGGCTTGGGCAACTCAGGGCACAAATAACAACCTGTCCCTTAGCATCCTTCAGGCACATTTTTTTTTCTTTTGATTTCTTCTCATTTCCACAACTGTCTTGGTGCCTAAAGCTTTCAAAAGGTATTGTGCCTTAAAGCAATTTCCCAGAAAACAAGCATCACTGTATAAATTCAGAAATCCGAGCAACACCTTGCTTCGTTCATCTACTCCCGGGGACATTGGTGATCTTTCCTGCACATTAAAATTCAATTTGATAATTCTTTTTATGTAACCTACACCTAAACCAAATGTGATGTTTGGGGTAAAAACACATTTTTGAAAAATACGAAGGCTGAACTGAAAGGATGTAGGTGAAAACCTTCAGATCAGTATAATGTAATACCCGACCTTAATCTTAGTTCACTTTCCTAGCCCTCAGTTTCCTCTTTTACAAAATAAGTGTACATTGGTCTAGAGTTTTTTTTCTTAACTATTGGGGCTTAGAGAACTCTTTGAGAATGCGCCTGTATTTCTAGAAATATGAACAAACCTAGGTATAGAAAAATAATCATTCAATTTCAGAGGGGATCCTGGATCTTTCTTAAAGTCTGCAAATGAATCCTAAAGTAAAAACCTCTGATCTAGATGACCTGTGAGGCCCTTTCTAGCAATCTATGCTAAGCAGAATGCATTTAGGAAGACAGGAAGCCAAGGGATAGGAGAGACAGAGAATATTTGAAGGAAACTATGGTCCTATTCTTTTCCTCCTCTTCCACCTCCTCATCATGATTATGTAATCATATATTATTATACATTATTATTAATTATCATTTTAATTATTATTATTGCCTTGATTTAGTACATTGAATTTTAATGGGAAGTGAACTATCAGGTTAACCTACATCGTCAATACCTTAATGTGCTTCTTTCTTTAACTTATCTCTTGAGATAAAATCTATTTCAAGTGTCTAAATTAAGCCCTAACCAAAACAAACTGAATCAAATAATTCCCTCCTTTTCAAGATAAGATTCCTTTTCTCCACTTGGATATGCATGTTTTCTTAATAATATTTCTGTTTTTAAAAAGTTTATTTGTTTATTTTGAGGGAGAGAGGGCACAAGTTGGGGAGGGACAGAAAGAGAGGGAGAGAGAATCTCATGCAGGCTTCTCACTATCAGCGCGAAGCCTGATGTGGGTCTCGAACTCCTGAGCCATGAGATCATGACCTCAGCTGAAGATGGACGCTTAACTGACTGAGCCACCCAGGCGCACCTTAATAATATTTCTAGCAAAAAACATCTAGAAATATTTGTGGCACATTGTACTGGTAGAGGTGTACATTTGGGCTGCACCACGGTGTGTTGGATGTGTAAAGAAAGATAGTGAAAAGTGTCTTTCAATGTCATTTTCTAACTTGATTAACCTGTCCTTACAAATTACTATTTTAGTTACAAATAAATAATTATAACTGTCAGGTTGGAGAGATGGTCAGCTCTTGACAATGTAGCATCATACATCTTGACAGTGTAACGTCATAGTTGGTTTTTATGCAGAGGAGAAGGAGAGCCTTACATGTATACTTGTACTTTTATTATTGCTCAACAAAATAACAATGTGCATTTATTTTTCTCTCCAAGCATCTAGTTATGAATCATTTTCCAAGTTGGGACTTTTCAAAATTGAACCACTTTTAAACAACCCATATCAAGTTCTTATTTGGTTATTTTTTTGGAACACTGAAGTTTTCATCCTCTTTATAAATCTAAAGTTAGTTGCAACTTTGATTTGATATTTGACTCTTGAATAAGCATCATAAATGTGGTGACAGAATTATGTATGAGTTTCAAAAGTTATATTTAGTACAAGATCTTCACCAACTTTTAAAAGTTTAACATATTGTGGTTTTTATTTAGTTTAAAATGGAAAATGCACTTAGATTCTCAGTATTCCCAGGATTTAAAACAGTTAGTGCATCACCAAAACAAACTAGGAAAAATCACAATTTTGATGAGGAATGCACAACAAATATAAGAATATGAAAATCACTAAGAAAAGGAAAACTATTTCTAAACAGTGCTTTATGTTCAATTGCCTTAATTTTAGGTATGAAAATAAGCCATGTGATACATTAACTTTTTTAAAACTCTGAACATGTACGTGTTTGGCTATTCAGAATAGCGTAAGTTAAAATTTGGCAAACAGCTGCATAATGTTTGCAAAATGGGAAGGACTGGAAGGAATAAACTTGGTGATTAAGAGCTGTGGAGTCAGGTAGAGACGGATTCATACCCTGGCTTCATCTCCTACTGATCAAGTAAAAGTGGTAAAATTTCTTAACTGTGAAATGGAGATATTGTTCATTTTTTATAAGATTGTTTGGAGTATTAAATAAGATGATGTGCATCACCTTGTTTTAATGGCTCTGTAGGACTTTATTTTTTATTTATTTTTTTTTAATTTATTTTTTTTTAATATATGAAATTTATTGTCAAATTGGTTTCCATACAACACCCAGTGCTCATTCCAAAAGGTGCCCTCCTCAATACCCACCCCCCACCCTCCCCTCCCTCCCACCCCCCATCAACCCTCAATTTGTTCTCAGTTTTTAGGAGTCTCTTATGCTTTGGCTCTCTCTCCAACTCTAACCTCTTTTTTTTTCTTTTTTTTTTCCTTCCCCTCCCCCATGGGTTTCTGTTAAGTTTCTCAGGATCCACATAAGAGTGAAAGCATATGGCTCTGTAGGACTTTAATGCTGTTGGAATGATCTGCTTCATTCCTTCTGTCCCTCCTAGAATGTAAACTCTCACACACAGAGACTTTACCTGTCCTGTTGACCATTGCATTTCTTTCTTTTTAAAAAAAATGTTTGTTGAAGTGTAGTTGACACACAATGTTACATTAGTTTCAAGTGTACGACATAGGGATTCAGTAGGTTATATGTCATGTTGTGCTCACCACAAATGTCACTACCATCTGTCAACATACAATGCTATCTATATTCCCTATGCTATACGTTTTACTCTTGTGACTTATTCATTCCATACTGGAAACCTGAATCTCACCCTCCCTTTCATCCATTTTGCCCATTCCCCGAACTGCCACCCCCTGGCAACCATGCGTTTCTTCTCTACATTTCTGGGTCTATTTCTGCTTTCTGTTTGTTTATTCATTTGTTTTGTGTTTTAGATTCCACATGTAAGTGAAATCATATACTTTTTGCCTTCCTCTGTCTGGCTTATTACACTTAGCATAATACCCTCTGGGTCCACCTATGTTGTCCCAAATGGCAATATCTCCACCACGGCATTTCTTAGTATAGTACCTGCACATTGCAAATGTTTTATAGATATTGAACCAATGGATCAGTGTTTACTAACAAGCTAAAAGGATTTTGAATTTTTTTTTTTTCAACGTTTATTTATTTTTGGGACAGAGAGAGACAGACAGAGCATGAACGGGGGAGGGACAGAGAGAGAGGGAGACACAGAATCGGAAACAGGCTCCAGGCTCTGAGCCATCAGCCCAGAGCCTGACGCGGGGCTCGAACTCACGGACTGTGAGATCGCGACCTGGCTGAAGTCGGACGCTCAACCGACTGCGCCACCCAGGCGCCCCAAGCTAAAAGGATTTTGTATAATTTTTTGCAACAATGTGAGGAGGGGTAGGTGGTGGTAGCAGAATACGATATCAAAGAATATAGATCTAACAATAGCATATTAAATACATGGTTGGGAGATGAGGTGGAGATCAACACTAGAGGGAGGGATCATTATTTAAATCTGCTGTCACACAACTTTGGAACAATAAAAAAAGTTTCAACAACCCTCACTCTAAAATAAGTAGCTTCACATTAAAAGCCATGGCTTTTGGTTTAATGCTTGACAATGATCTCATCATTCTTAAAATATCACTCCAAGATCTAAGTCTCCAGACATTTCTTTTTAGAGAGTAAAGTGGTTGTATGAGAAAGGCATGACTTCTGCTGAGTAGAAGTTACCCACTGATTCATCGGTCTTCCTGCTTTTGAGGAATAGAGAAAATGCTGAAATGTCATTTCTATACGCATGTTGTAGTCTCTTTTGAAGTTTGCACATTCAGTCTGTTCCAAGCTGGCCCTTATTTTTTGTTTTTTTGGATTTATGTGATCAGAGGATTGAGGGGCCATTTCCCATCTGGCTCATGCATCTGAGCCAAGGCTGAAGTGCCCTTGAGATTTCAACAGGAGTGCTGAATTTTGCAAAGTTATGCCAAGTTCACAACAAGATGAAAAATGAGCCATGCTGAGTAATTGGCCTTATTTTCAGAGTGTCTCCGTGAAAGAGGAATATATGGAGAACTGCTTAGATAAGAAGCTGAAGGTTTTCAGTGACCACGGAGATTTACGCTGATGTAACAACAGATCTTTCTTATTCCTAGATTTGCCTGAATAGAGAACACACTTATATTTCCTTTCTCCCACCTACCTAGATCATTATTTTACTCTTCTTAATCTTTTGTCTATTTCTAATGTCTCCTCTCTTCACATTCCCAGCTGATTAGCTCAGCTGATATCTCAGTCATTGTGACCTACCAGATGGGAACTACTATTCATCTCTCCATAAATCTATCATCTACTTGCATGCTTACTGCTTCTGCTCTCTCTTTCTTTCACATATATCTTATATATGTTGTACATAATTATATTTAAATATATACTTATATTTATGAATTTGTGTATGCAATAGATAGCATTTGTGGGGTGTGTGTGTGTGTGTGTGTGTGTGTGTAATAGACAAAGGGTCCCTGCCTCCCACAGAGACTTCCCATCCTCCTGGGATCTAGATCCCTTTTCTTCTCACCTACTTATTAACCTAGTTCCTCCAGCTGTCTCACTCCACCCCTGAGCTCTTGTATACACTCAGTCCCTCCTTCTCTTCTGAACTAGCTCTGTGGACAGACAACTCTTCATAATCTCTTCTTCCTTGTTCTCCTCCATCTTTAGCTAATAGCAATTTCCATGCAACTCTTAACGGAAAATTTCCTACAGGAGTTCTCTTCAGAAGCTTTTGCATTTTGCACCTTCCATTCTTCTTTTCATGGCTTTACTTTAAAAGTGAGATGACTGAGCCAAACTTATACAAATGTAAAACTTTAATAAATTTTGCAAATCTGCCTTCAATATACATTACACTAAGGTATATATTCACCAAGAAGGGTATTCCCACCATATCCCTGAGGTATTGAAAATGCTAATGAAAAACATTTTATCCCATAGTGTAGAAAAAGCTCTACAATCTTGGAAAGGTGTTTTTTTTTTTTTAACAGAAATTAAACTAAAATTAGGAAAGACTCACATTAAAATGCCTTGATTTACTTCAAATGTTATTCTATTTGTGCTTGTAATATAATAACTTTGGGGAAAAACACGGTAAAGTAGGTTTATAGATTTGTCTTCATTTTTTTACATGTTTCTGAAAATAATAAAACAAACCCAAGAAAGTCTCACATATGTTCAGGCTCATATCTATCTGTATTATTCAGCATATCTCCTACATTTACAGATTTGGAAATTTGTAAATTATTTTCTTGCACAAGCGTTACTAATTTATTCTCTATCCAGTACATGGATGAAATGTGCATGTAAGTACTTTTCGATGTTATAATTTCTCAAGAAACTAAGTAAAAGATATAGTCAAAATTAGCTTATTCTGTTGATATTTTATTTCAGTGTGCTTCAATGCATAATTCATAAGTATGTCTGTCAACTCACAGATTGCATGGGCCCTTTTAGTGTGTTAAATGAATTTTTCAATAAGTCTGGAAGGCATTAGCCCAAATACAGTTTTTCTCAGCAAACTGAAAGCGAGAAATAGCATTTGTGAAGTTTGTGATCCATTTTTTTATACTTAATAAATTTGACAGCTTACTTGCTTGGCCAAATAATTGGACATAACAGCTGAGAACAACCTTTTAAAACAAACTAAACATCACAATTCCATCATCTTTTATACATAAATACTTTCTTATACAAAAATCTGGCCTTTGAAGATATTTAATAAATGATAATATTTGTGTTTCAATCATTTATAATTTTGAAAGTTTCTTTTTGAGATATATTGCAACTTCCATTTTCTATGCATTGACGTATCAGACTGCCACAGCATTCTCGGCACGTATGTTCAAGTTGCCAATTAATGGCAATTAGCGACAGTATGGATTTTCACAAGGTTCCTATGGCCAAAACATTTGGTCATAAACCTATCGTGACAGATATTCTGATGAATGTTCAATTGTTCTGAAGACAACTCATACACAAACCAAATTGGAAAAAAAAATTGTTAATGTTTTTTTTTATGTTTATTTTTAAGAGACAGCACAAGCAGGGGAAGGGCAGAGAGAGAGAGGGGTACAGAGGATCAAAAGTGGGCTCTGTGCTGACAGCAGAGAGCCCAATGTGGGGCTACAGCTCATGAACTGTGAGATCAAAGTCAGATGCTCAATTGACTGAGCCACCCAGGCGCCCCAGAAATAAACACTTTATAAGTGTGAAAAATTTAAGTTTTGATGAGAAGTTGAAGCAGCCAGAGGAATTTAAAGTTGTTCATCCACTTTGAAAAACAGTTTTTAATTATTAAACAAAGTTGAAGATGTGTATGTTATTCAGAAATTCTACGGATACACTCACAATGGCTTATTTGCACTAGGTTATGATGAGAAAACAGTAGCACTGTTTGAATATGAAAAGAAATGGAAACGAATAACAAAGTCCATAAAGAGTTGAAAGAATAAATTAAACATGAAACTTTGATCTATAATAATTAATACAGAAATAGAAATATTACACAGCAATAGAAATCCATAGCTGCGTGCAAGGTTAAAAATTAATGTCAAGGCATATTTTAGAGCAGAAAGGCTAATTTCACAAGATTATATAGAATAAAATATATTTACATGAATATTAAAAATATGCAAAATGAAGAAGTGTCTTGTTTAAGGATAGGAACATTCCTGGTAATACTTTAGCAATCAGCAAGAGGAAGATGAATATAAAATTTACAATAGTAGAAGACGGGAGGGAAAGAGCAGAACAAAAAAAAAAAATAAAAGTAGTGGATATTCAGGTATTGATTGTATTTTTACTTTATACCTTTTTTATAATTTATAAATAGTACATGGTAGCTGTTTAGTATGTAACAAAAATAAATTTTCAGAAACTCTGTTGAACATTTTAGGAATTAGCAATTGGGAAACAATTTTGTTTTGTGTGTACATCTTGGCTCAGTAAGTTTGTTGCTTGGCAATAAGTTTGCTAACTTGGAAACCAATTCAGTTCACTCAAAAAAGAGGTGGGATAGAAGCAGATCTCCCTTTTGCTCTTCTTTTTTCTACCTCCTTCTCTTTCTCCTGCACATTCTCTCCTGTGTGAGCTCTTGGATTTGTCACTTCCCCTCCACGACCAACTTCCTCTGTTATCCACAGTTGTCTTTCTCAGTGCACTGACCCAGTCCACATCATTACATGTTAATTCTAAAGTGTGCTTACTCCAGCTGTCACAACCCTTCTGTTTCTTGGTATAATCCAAAGGAAACAGAATGATGACCATTTTGACTGACTTGGAGCCAGTTGCCTACCATTCATCCAATTAGCTGTGGCCAAAATGAAGGTGATGGGACAAGACAATGTGCATCCCACACAGGCGGAGGCCTGGAGAGATACTCTGAGAAGGGAGGGTGGGATAGGGCAGCCACTTAAAATATACTCACATTTATAGTATGTTGAGTCTTAAGTTTCTCCATATGGGGCTCATGGTGCTTCCAGTCGTTCAATCTGAGGTAAATATTGTCAAGGATAAATAAACATTTCCCTAATGGATGTTGTGGTCTCCCACCCTCTGCATTTCTATATTTTAAGCTGATGTTCTGCTACTTCAGGAATTTCAATTAGAGATCAGGCAAATGGGAATTGAAATGCCTTCCCCTGAGATGACTAGTTCCTGATGAGGTGTTGCAGATTTCAAAGAGCTGTCTAGCAACTCATGCTTTGTCCCTAATATTAACCCCTGCCTTATCTTTCTTTACACAAGTTGATAGTAAGGTAGAAGTGGTAAGCTTCAAAATCTCTTTCTCTCCTCTGTGGGTCATCTAGATAAGTCAGTTTGATGTGATAGAGTCCTCACTTAACCCATTGCTATTGGCTGCAGGAAACAAAAAAGGACCAGTTGAAAGGGTATGGGTGGATGTCCAGGCAGCTACTTTTCTTTAAGTTTATTTATTTATTTTGAGACAGAGAGAGAGAGAGTGAGCGCGAGAGAGCATGGGCACGAGTGGGGGAGGGGCAGGGAGAGAGAGAGAGGGAGAGAGAAATCCAAGTAGGCTCCACTCTGTCAGCGCAGAGACCAACAAGGGACTTGAACTCATGAACCATGAGATCATGACCTGAGCAGAGATCAAGAGTTGATGCTTAACCAACTGAGCCACCCAGGAGCCCCTGAGAAGCTACTTTTAATATGGAAAAAAAAACCCACAACTCATTGTGGGCAGAATAGCATACTGCCTCTTGTGCTGGACACGCATGTGGATACTCTCAGATCCCATTATTTCTTCTGGACTCTGCTATGTCATTTTTGTGAAATAAGTCTACAGATTGCATTTACCAGCCTCTTTAGACAACTTGATTCCTGTTAGGTTCTACCAATAAGAGGCACTGGATGGGGAAGGTAGAAGTGAAACTTCCTGCTTCAGATTTCAGTAGTGTGACAGTTGCATTGGGAGTGGGGTTACTCTTGGTTACAGGAACCTTGGCAGGGGTCCCACCTTTGGTAGGTTCCAGCTTTGATGGACGCAACACCTCTTCAACAATCTAGGACTGACTGTGGCTGATGTCTCCAACAGCAGGCAGCAGGTGCAGGCTAATGACCCTCTCCAGTTCCTCCCCACCCTCCGTTTCAGCAGCTTTGCTTAAATGTCACTTCTTACTTTCTGCTTCTATAGTGCCCTCCACTCCATTGACTTCTTTTTGTTTGTCCTGCTCTTCCAGTTCCCTGTGTTAAAGTTATGTTCTAGAACCACTTGGGATGCTTTTGTTTTCCTTACTAAGCCCAGATTCATACACTGCCACTGTTATTTTCTGTTCAGGTCAGGTGGGGGCTTTTGCAGCTTTACTTTGCCCATCTGAGAGGTGAGGCCAGTATGCAACTGAGAAGAGGAATTTTGGAGCAAAACTAGAAACTAGAGAGAACTCTGTGGATGCGGCCTTCTCAGAGTCACCTTGCTCTTTAAGTGGTAACATTTCCAGGAAATAAGAAACCCATGCACACTGTATGTACATTGGTTATGTTCATTGGTGTTAATCCTTATAGTATCAGGTTGAATTTTCAGAAATTCAAATGGAATGTCTTTCACAGAATTCTTATTTTCAATTCTATGAAAGTGAGGTTTTTTTAGTAGAATGATGACTAAAATGGCTAATAGTGTTTTAACTCTTCCTAAATTGGGTCTCCATGCTTGACAGAATTATTTTATCAAATTGAAGTTTGAGGGATTATATAAAAACTAGGCTTCAAAATTTGACCATAAAAAAATGTACCACCTCAAGACAAGAATCGATGATTTGTGAATCACTTCCCCCTAGAGGCACTGACAGTCAAGCATGAAATTTTATAAATGATTGTCCCTATTTTTGAATAATCCATCCAGTGCTCAACTTCAGACTATTTTTTAAAATCTAATTCCACTTAAGGTTATAAGCACAAAATCCCTTCCAGTTTCGTATTGCAGAAGTCCTCTCCACTAAGGAAAGACAAGTTCAAAAACTAGTCCTTGAATATGCTTTTTATTTCCTCTGCTATTTTCCAACCAAGAATTTTCATGCATCTTTTAATTTATGATGGGCAAACGAAAATAAGAGCAATCATAACAAAATGCTGTTTGTGGGCAAGTGTTGGAGAAAGTGTTATAAACATGGGAATGACTAAAGCTGATGCCTACTTCTTCACTCTTCACAACAGCCATCCAAAAATAGCATGCATGAGGGCATATCTCCAAAGGGAAGTATTTGTAAAGATGTTCTGGAATTCTATCCAAGTTTATGAGAATCTTTAAAGATGGGGAATCTCTGAATACAAATGCTTCTGAATTCTCAAGTGTTGTGCTTGGAAGAAAACTTTCAAGCCGTAAAATTCAAAACTGTAAAAAATAATGACATGAAAGTGAGGACCACTAGATGAATGCTAGCCTAACTTGGATCAGCAGGAAGAAGCAGTGTCAGGATTTGTAAATACAACGAAACAAGTAGAATCTCATTGTATTCAACTTCACAGTAAATCGGTGGGGACAACGACCAAAATTATTAAAACCTTCTATAGTGCTTACATTGGTCCTGTAAACTTGAGCAAACCCAAACTCAGAAGCCAAAAAAATGAGAGAGATCTTGGCCTATCACTTTAGTCTCTGAGAGCAGTGGCTATGCTATGAGTTTAGCTTTTGGACATGGACTCAGTAGTGTGAAAAGGAAAATACCACATATCTTCCATCCTCCCCTTCTGCCCCTAAGACTTCTCGTTCTGTGCTAACAGTGTTCATTATGCTTGCTGAGTATGACTGAGGAAGATTTTATGGAGGTGGTTATATTTGAACTTGGTCTTTAAAAACATATAAAGCTTGGAGGGTATGAAGAGAGGAAATGGCAATCCAAGTGGAACACTTAAAGGAAAACATAAGTAGCATACTTTCATGAGAAGATAAAGTGCCTTTTTGAGAAACACATAAAGTACCTGTAAAAGGCAGAGAAAGAGGATAGAAAATGCTTACCTCTTTATTTTGGGGTCAAGGCATGGGTTTATTCTTTGGAAAGCAATAAACATAACGCAATGCAACAGAATGAGCATGAAAAGTATAAGCAAAGGGCCAGAGAACTGAAATGGTATTTGACATCAAATGACTTGCCCGTCTACATCTGCTGGATTTTAGATTTATCAAAAGGTGTAAAAATGCTTTTAAAAGTGGGTATGCGGGGCACCCGAGGGGCTCAGTCGGTTAAGCGTCCGACTTTGGCTCAGGTCATGATCTCACGGTTTGTGAGTTTGAGCCCCACCTCGGGCTCTGTGCTGACAGCTCAGAGCCTGGAACCTGTTTCAGATTCTGTGTCTCCCTCTCTCTCTCTGCCTCTCCACTTGTGCGCTCTCTCTCTCTCTCTCTCTCTCTCTCTCTCAAAAATAAGTAAAATGTAAAAAAATCCAAAATTTAAAAGTGGGCATGCAAGACCATCGGGATATTTAGGTCTAATCACCAAAACTCAGAGGGAAATTGCCTCTCAAATCAGACATTCTTACCTTTATGGTTATAATTCTCAAATGCATGTCTTGCTGCGTATACTTTTTTGAAAATAGGAGCAATTTACAGCCACATTTTGCTTTCCAAGTCAATAGTGGTTTTTCTGAATGGAAATGCAATTTACCTTTTGTGTCCAAAGAACTTCAAGGAGTTTAAAACATGTCTCAGACACACACACTTCTAAATTCTTATCTTTAATGCAGAATAAGAAAGTTCTCCATGGGTGAAACTTTTAAAAATCATATAATCTGAATGTCCTGGCAATTTTTAAGTGCTTGTGTATCATGAAAACTGAACAGTCCCTCAATACCCTTATCTGGTTTAGATTTTCATTGGTTTTTATTTGAATTCAGGAGAAATTATCTTAGCAATCGAAGGAATTGCACTCCTTGCTCTTTGGATCAAGATGCAAACAAATAATTTCTTTTTTTCCATGGAAAAATCCAAGATAGGTTTTTCCCTGGTCAGTGAAACTGAAGGACTCTTTTTAGCTCTTTGGCTTTGTTTTCCTAAATCAAACATGCTGTTTGTCACTAAAATTAACCATTACTTATCATTGACTAAACCAATAAATCTGGCAGAAATCAAGTAGGCTACACAGCAAGTTGAGTGAAATCTAACAGAGCCATGCCATCTTTTTTTCCTGGGAAAAAGAAAAACTAAATCGTGGGAAGTCATTCAATTTGAGTTGTTTTTCTCTATTGAAAAGAAAACATTTTGTTTGCGTACAAATCCTCTCATTTCGAGCTTATTCTCTCTACATTAGAGATACTTATTTCACTCAACACACACATGCAAAGTCTAATTTGTCTTTTATTTTCTTTTTTTATGTCGTTAGAACATTTTTATTTATCCATTTATTTTTTAATATTAAATTTATTGTCAAATTGGTTTCCATACAACACCCAGTGCTCATCCCAGCAGGTGCCTTCCTCAATGCCCATCACCCACTTTCTCCCTCCCACCCCCCCATCAACCCTCAGTTTATTCTCAGTTTTTAAGAGTCTCTTATGATTTGGCTCCTTCCCTCTCTGTAACTTTTTTCCCCCTTTCTCCCCCCTGGTCTTCTGTTGAGTTTCTCAGGATCCACGTTCTTTTATTTTCTTTTTAATGCTATACCCAAGTAGTGTTAAATCCTACTGTTTTCTCCTTTCACTATGTTTTCCAAATACATTGAAATGTTTTTTTAAAATGGTAATAAAGGGTTAGGCTTTAATTTTTGTGCATAGTTGGGCATATAAAATGTACAGATTCTTTGTAACTTTCTATTTCTCCTATTCAATGCAACTTGTCTAATCAACTAATTGTTTTAACCATTTAATTTTAGAACTCATCTAATGATAAAGCTTTTCTCTAATACAAATAAATGTTCCCATATATACATAAAAATGAATGGAAAAACTAGTGTATTTATTTCTCTTTCTACCATTTTTAGGTAGTTACAAATCTATTCCAAGTTTCCAAGTGGTTGGAACCAAAGAAATGAAGCCAGATAATAGGTGTGCAGAGATTAGGGACCTGTCTCTTGGCCCCAACACCTGTATCTTATATCCAGCTGTTACAGGGAAGTGATGGATTGAGTTACTTTACATTCTGCCACCATCAAGACTTTACATCTTCTGTTGGTGGAAGCAGACCGCGAGCATCTCAGTTTCCATCTCATTTCATTCTGAAAAGGACAGAATAGTCACTTCAGCAAGTACTTGGAAACTGTGAACATTAATGAAAGTTAATAAAATATTTCAGGAGCCTTCAGTAAAAGGTATGACTGAAAAATATAGTTCTATATGGTTCCATCAGGCAGGAGTTGTGACTTGTCCTTTGATATATTTTTCCACCTATCCTTGTTTGCTTTTAGGAACTACTACTAACACAATCTCTTTTGTTGTTACAAATCAAGCTAGAAAGATCATAGAAAACATCTCGATATCTCGATAGTGGTTATCTGAGCACATAGAATCTCTTTTGAGGCTAAAATTTAAATTAGAGAGCAGAATATCTTCATGAAATGATACTCCCAGAGTTATAAATTTAAGCTTTGCTATTATGAAAAATGCAGAAAAATAATTTAAAGAATTATCTCATACATTCAAAATTTGAGGATATGAAAAACTACTGGTGAATTTTTGCAAGCCACTTACCTAAGCTCCCATCGTGTTACTACTTTACACATACAAAGCTTAAATAAGGGGCACTTGGGTGCCTCAGTCGGTTAAGCCTCCAACTCTTGATTTTAGCTCCAGTCATGATCTCATGGTTGGTGAGTTCAAGCCCCATGTTGGGCTCTGTGCTGACAGTGTGGAGCTTGCTTGAGATTTTCTGTCTCTCCTTCTGTCTCTGTCCCTCCCCTGCTCGCACTCTCTCTCTCTCTCTCAAAATAAATAAACATTAATAAAAATAAAAAAATATATTCATGAGAAATGACTACTAAAATTAATTATACATACTTATGATTAAAATGTACCTACAAAGCTTAAATAAGGGGCACTTGGGTGCCTCAGTCGGTTAAGCCTCCAACTCTTGATTTCAGCTCTAGTCATGATCTCATGGTTGGTGAGTTCAAGCCCCATGTTGGTCTGTGTGCTGATAGTGTGGAGCTTGCTTGAGATTTTCTGTCTCTCCTTCTGTCTCTGTCCCTCCCCTGCTCGCACTCTCTCTCTCTCTCTCTCAAAATAAATAAACATTAATAAAAATAAAAAAATAATATATTCATGAGAAATGACTACTAAAATTAATTATACATACTTATGATTAAAATGTACCTACAGAGAATATACAGTAGGCAGAAATGTAAATGACAGTTTCAGGGATGCTGCATTTATGCTGTGGTTATCCATTTTTCTACAGAATTGGAAAAGTTAATGTCGTGAGGTATTGAGCTTTTAATCTGCTTGGGAGTTATTTTGCATATAAATATATTAGCTTCCTTCTAACTTGAGAATAATTTAGATAAATTTATATGAAATATTGAACAAGTAGAAAGGAATATTTAGTGCTATACGAATTTAGGGTACTTTTTTGTTGTGCGAAGAGACTTGATAGTCACAAAGATGTCAATACCCTCATTTTGGAAAGGCTCAACCTCTCCTGACATGCATCACCTTCTCTATGATGATGACTATCACCTTGGGATACCCACTCCTTCCTGTTCTGCAGCATATATTCAACTCACTCTAGATATCTTCACTTGAATATACTTTTATCCTTTAGGCATAGCACTAGGAACTGAGAGCTTTTCCTGAGCTTTGGGAAACTTTGAGACTGGAAAAAAACATGTCACCAAGGTATGAAAAAGAAAACATCAATATCAAAACAATACATGGTATGATGTCAACTATTCTGATAGCCACAAGCCAGACATCACAATGTTTTAAGAAAATTGTATTTCATGTGAAATGAGCACATTTTGGACTTTGTGTTACCATGTAGGATGTGATTTCCAAAAGTAAGACTAACTAGTATTGATGAATGGCCTTTAATGACTTTTGCTCAAATCCAAAATCACTATTCTCAACTTCCTCTTTCATAACATTCTTACTCATTGCTCTCTCGTGGCATACACACCAGTGTAGCACCCAGAAGTCTGGCCTCCAGAACTGGAAAACTAAAACCACACTCCCCTTGCATATATCTAAACATTCTCTCCCAGTCTCTCCAGAACACAATGCCTTTTTTCCATTCTGCCTGGCTCTTCTTTAGTTTAGGTTTTCATCTTTCCTAACTGTGAGGATGTGGGCTCTAGGTTTCTAGACTCAATTCCTTTTGCCCTAGTAGTTTTCATACTTTACTATCAACAGCACATGGGGTGCTTTATAAAAACAAGGATTTATAGGCTCCATTTACCAGTTAGACTGTGATTCAGTTCATTTTGGATGCTGCTTGGGAACCTGATGGCTTATTTGTCTTTTAAAAATCTCCCCAGGTGATTTTGACCCATACATTGAGAAACATTGCCAAATTCCTTGCCCAGGAAATAACGAACTTTCTTTTCCCCCAGAGCACCTGTTTCATTTTTGCAGCTTACAATAATCCATTGCATTCAGAGTAAAGATCTCTTTTCTCAGAATGATGCTCAAGGCTCTCTGTGCTTTAACACTTGCCCGTATCTCATCCTAGTTTTCCAATACAGGGAAACTGCTTCTTATTCTATTTCACATACTCTTTACCTGGCCTGAAACTTCTCTTTCTTCAAGGCCCAGGTCAAGTGACACTCTTGCCTGGTCTTTCCTGATTTGTCTAGTCTGGATTAGGAAAGATTAGGTACTTTCCTTCCATTGCACTCATGTACATTTCTACTGGTCTCAAAATATTTGGTCTGTTTAAGTCTCTGTCTTCTATACTAGTTTATGAGCTCCTGGGCAGTAGGGACTATTTATTGACTGTTTAAATAGAAGCATCTAGCATACAGCCTGGAAGCTACTCAGTGCTCAATAAATCAAATGAAAATTTTCAAAAATTAAAGTTAGTTAATCTGGTCCTCTTATGTTATGTCCTTATATGCTTAGAGAATTACAGCAAAGGAACACTGGTCATGGACTATAGGCTAGATTATGGCAAGGTAACTATTTAACTTCCAAATATCAATAGCTTAACTCAGTAAAGGTTTAGTTTTTGTTCATGTTACATATACAATGCAGGTTGGTTTAGGGTTTTTTGTTTTTTTGAGGTTTTTTGAGTTTTTGTTTTGTTTTGTTTTGTTTTGTTTTGTTTTTGTCTCATATAGCTACTCAAAAGCCCAAGCAGACAGATGATCTGACATTTCAGCATAAGGCATCAAAGTTTACTTAGAAAGTTTCTTTTGACTATTTTAATATACATGATCCATGCCACTTTTTTTTATAATCTATAAGCTAGAACTTGTGACACCTACTCATTAATATTCAGTGAAGAGTAAATTTCTCTGCCACAAGACTTTATGTAACGAATTTCAAATCTCCCTCTAACTGAGCCCACAATCTATTTGGAGCCATCTTTCTTGACGTTGGCTGTCTGTATTGTTTACATACATTGAAGACTTAGAAATCAGTAAATCAGAACTGTCTCAATTTGAAACTCTTCTAAATTATTTCATTTATGAAAGGTAATCAGGGAAGGAAAGAATAGTGTAATTATTAATTTCCTTTGGTTACATTTTTATTTAAAATAGATAGAATTAGTAAAACCTGCCAGCACTTTTTATTCAGTTTTATATTTTTCATTTTTTATTCAAGTTAAGTTTACTGATCCCATTTTTTGTGTTTAATTTGTATGCCTTTATGTGATGAAGTATGAAATTTATACCAAGCACATTCAGTCCCTCAATATAAGGATCTTGGGGGATGCCTGGGTGGCTCAGTAGGTTAAGCATCCAACTTCGGCTCAGGTCATAATCTCACGGTTCGTGAGTTCCAGCTCCATGTTGGGCTCTGTGCTGACAGCTCGGAGCCCAGAGCCTACTTCGGGTTATGTGTCTCCCTCTCTCTCTGCCCCTCCTCCCCTCATTCTCTGTCTCTCTCCTTCAAAAACAAACATTAAAAAAATGTTTTTAATATAAGGATCTTGGTGTTCTTTCAAATGTAGGTGGCCTTGTTAATTTTTAGGCATAGCATTCTGGGATAGACCAACACAAGGATGTAATTTTCTGCAAATGTAGGACATATTTCCTCAAAATATACTGTTTGACTAATTGTCATCTCTGTTATAACTCACAATATATTCGATAGCTTAATTTTATAGATATTTGGAGGAGTTGGGTTTTTTTAGTTATCAAGACTAATTTTCAATAAAATAGATTTAACTCCTTGTCTGTTAAAGTGTAACAGTTCCTGGGAGCTGAGGCAGGTGCAACCAGCCTGCTGGTTTCACCCACCTCTTACTGATTAATCTACTGGTCAATAACAGCACAAGATACCAAGTTTCAAGGAATGATGCAAACTGGTGCTAGCAGTTGTCAAAGATGTTGATAAATGTTTTTTTCTGTCACCTAACTCTCCACTGGTCTCTTCGATTCAAAGACATTTTGTCAGTTGGTAACAGCAGTGATTTAAAAATAAAAGAGAGAGTTGGGATGGCATTAACTTTAACTTATCAACTCAAAGTTGTGTCATCATTGTAAAGTCAACTGACCATTTTGAGCAGAAAATCAGACCAATTTTGTGGAAGTTAATGGTACTGATTGTCGTGTGTGTCCCATCCTTGCTGAATGAAATAATTATTCATAATCCATTCCAAATTACAATGGAAACTGAGGAACAACCCAGTGAGAGGGCTTAATGTGTATTACCAGCAATCTACAATTGGAAGAGAAATATAGATTTGAACTGTTACTCTCCTAAAGACAAAATAGAGGTGTTTGGGTGGCTTAGTCAGTTAAGTGTCCGACTTCAGCTCTTGTCATGATCTCACAATTCGTGAGTTTGCCCCAAGTCAGGCTCTGTGCTGACTGACAGCTCAGGGCCCAAAGTCTGCTTTAGATTCTGTGTCTCCGTCTCTCTGTGCCCCTGCCTTGGTCACTCACTCTTTCTCTCTCTCTCTCTCTCTCTCTCTCAAAAATAAACATTAAAAAGAAAGAAAGAAAGAAAAGACAAAGTATATTTATATTGCCCATCTTAGTGATTTTACTTGGATTGTTTTACTCATTTTTTTTTTTTTTTTTGAAAACCAAGTGGGAAAAATTTAAGATCTGGAGTTAATGTGAAGAGAAATCAGAATCTTTCTTTTGACAGCATGGCAAGTCAAAAAATGTGGGCCCTTCTTCTTAATTTACGGCTACATTTAGGTCAGTGTTTTTAATTCCACTGTAGTGTTTTCTGAAATGTAAGTTTTCCTAAAAGGGAAGCTCTGTGATCAAGTAAGTGTGAGTCACATTGCACATTCCATCTAGGGAGACTTAATGTAAATTTTCATATTCAAGAAATAGTAAAGGACTTTTTTGGTAAAGAATTACATTTAATTTTACTTAACCCAACAAACACACAGCTTTTCTTTTTTGTTTCATTACATTTATTAACATTTTCCAGAGCACAGGTTTCAAACGGCACTCTGCTACGTGCAGTGAATTATGTGTGTGTAAACAGTGAAAGAGGAATTAGCAGAATTCTGTCCTACATTTGCAGAAAATTACAAAAGCCGTCCTTCACCGGCTTTGGTTCTCATAGGTGAGGGGAAGGCAGTGATGGACTACCTGTTGTGGTGAGTGATTAGATGTGGAAATGCAATCAACATGTTCTTGGTTTCCATCATCTTTCCATCACTTGTATGACTCAGTTTGTTTAAAAAATCATTTTATCGCTGTTTTTTTGAACTGTCACATGGAAGAGGTCCAGCTCATGCCTGATGCTCATATAGCAGAGTAGGAATATTGCACAGGGGGGTCGTTTAACTTGGCATCACAGAGTAAGTGACTGTCTGAATTTGCACATTTATGGCACTTATTACTTAGGACACAGGTGGTTGTCCTCAATATGAATGAGAACGTGAGCTGCTTCTCATTTCTTCAAAATGAACTGATCATAATGTTCTTTTGCAAAAATCCTTTTTTTTATTCATAGGAAGTATCATTTGAATCAGCTCTTATGTTCAGTATAGTCGTTTCCAGGGAGATACACTAGGATTCAAATATTCATTAATGCAGCAGGGAGTATGTGTCTTTGGATGTATTCTTACTTTCTGACTGTGATTTTGATGTTGCTTTTAAGGAATAAAATTGAGTTACTCTTAATGTAGATGACTACATCCTGGGTATGAATATGGGTAAATCAGTTTGATTAAGCCAATCCAACTTCAGTATAGTAAATCCAAGGGAATGATTAAAATATCCTACATGGAACGAAACATTATACTTATGTCTAATCCATCAGAAAACAAAAGTGAAAACAAAAACCTCAAAAAGACTGTCAAGTCATTTTGGACACAAATCATATTTAATAGAATGCTTTTGCCCTGAAGGATTCAGTTATAGACTGAATGTTTGTGTGTCCCTAAAATTCATATGTTGATATCCTAATCCCAAATGTGATGTTATTAGGAGGTGGGTTTTTTGGGAGATGATTAGGTTATAAGGGAAGAGGCTTCATGAAAAGGATTAGTGCCCTTATAAAATAGACCACAGGGAGCTCCCTTGCTCCTTCTGCCCTCTGAAGACACAGCTATGAACAAGAAAGCCGTTCCTCACCAGACATGAGATCTACTGGCATCTTTGATCTTGATCTTTCCAGTCCCACAACAATGAGAAATGAATTTATGTTATTTATAAGCCTCCCAGTCTAGGGTACTCTATTATAGCAGCCCAAACAGCTAAGACAGGTTCTGAGTATTATTTGAGTATAAATAAGGAAAAGATCAGAGTGCTTTCACATTTCCACTAGTGACATCATAACAGATGCCGTCCTTTTTCATGTGCAAGGGCATGCAATAATTATGATTATATTCGTTAGTATGCTCACATCCTTGTGGGTAACCAACATGACTATTATTCCATACCCTGTAGATGTGCTTAGATATTAAAAAAAATCTGCCAAAGATGAAGTTGGAATCAAGCATTTATAATTTAAGACCACCAGAAAAAGAGATTCTGTTTTGTTTTCTTTTTTTTTTTTTTTTTTTTTTAATTTTTTTTTCAACGTTTTTTATTTATTTTTGGGACAGAGAGAGACAGAGCATGAACGGGGGAGGGGCAGAGAGAGAGGGAGACACAGAATCGGAAACAGGCTCCAGGCTCCGAGCCGTCAGCCCAGAGCCTGACGCGGGGCTCGAACTCACGGACCGCGAGATCGTGACCTGGCTGAAGTCGGACGCTTAACCGACTGCGCCACCCAGGCGCCCCATCTGTTTTGTTTTCTAAGAGAAAAGATGCAAAAAAAATTTCACCTGACTAGTCACCATAGGAAAGTTTTATCAGTTGCCTGGGTAATCTATTTCAAGGTTATCATATCAATCAAAATTTCATGGGTAAGGAAAAGAACAAGCAGTGAAAAGTTTGCTATTTTGGTACAGAAAAGAAGGATTTTTTTTTTCTATTCTAAGAAGTGATTTATGGTCTGATAAATAGAATATGGGAGCTTTATTGCTTCCATTTCCCATCTTCTGTGCATTTGGAGTAAACTTGCAAGCAATACATACTGAAGAGCTTTTTACATTAGCTAATGTTCTGTTGACAACTATTGTACAAAATGGCTGAGTTGAACTGCTTAGCATGCTTCATAATAGCACATTTATTGCTCTCCAGCCATAACTTGGGGCTGCATCTTAAATTACTAAGAATCTGGACAAGCAGTAGACAGAAATCAATCAAACTTCCTTGATTTGGAATTTTACTTGTATGGCTAATTCTTTGTGTTTTTATTTCTTGTTTGCTTGTTTATTAACTTATTAATAACTTACTTATTCATATAGTCATCCAATAAATATTTATGAATGGATTGTTTTATACTGACATTGTGTGCTAGGTTTTAAGGATCCAATGAAGATAGCATCCTTGATCTCTAATAGCTTCCACTTTAGTGAGGAGCAGAGAAATGTGTAGCTACCATGCCACATGGAAAGGGCTAGACTGCAGAAAGCACAGGGATTATACTGAGAAATTCACTCTGTTCAGATTAGGGGAATCAACAAAGGATTTTCAGAGGAGGTGAGGAAAACCCCAAACAAGTTGGGAGAAAAGGTGGGGAAGGAGTGTGAGGTGAGAAAGAAGCAAATTGGAGGTGAGGAGAATAGTTAGGAGACCGCTGTGGGAATCTAGGAGAGAAATGAGGAAGGCCTGAACTGGAGAAGGGAATGGAAAGGCAAAGCTCCATTTGTAAGTCCTTGGTGACTGGGACATGGGATGGGGACAGTAATGACCAGGTTAGAGAGGAGCAAGGTGCCTCTCAGGTTGCCATGCAGAACATGATTCCACAATCCATTTAATTCATTCATTTGGGCCCCTAAAAATGGCTCCAAGGGTGTTAAGCTCTGTTATGGCTTCAAGTTTCTTACACAGTCCTAACTAGAATGAATTAAACTAATTCAACTCTATAAGCTGATTCAGTTCCGTGCTTGCATTTATAAAAGTCCCAGGGAGATGGGTCACATACAGGACACAATGGTAGTGAAGATAAGTAGATGGTGAAACAATTATTTTAAAAATTGTCTTCAGCTAATTATAGAAAGTCTAGTGGAAGAATGTCTTTCCTTGCTTTGAAGATCAGAATTTCTATTACAAAAAAGAACATATGGATGATCTAATGATTTGTACAACATTAAAATCTTTATCAAAGTTCTTTTATTTGGGCTTACCTAGAACTCCAGGTATAAAGAATACCATAGCATGTGGCCCCTCCACCAAGGAGGCGTCAGTTTTCACTGAGATAATAAAGGGTCAAAGAATTAGCGACAACTGACAGAACATCTCAGATCAGTACATCTCACTAGGGAATTTCTCGGTCTATTCTCAGGAGAGTTTAATTCATGACTTGGTAAAATTCTTTCTTTTATCAAAGCAGAAGGGGAATGAAAGATCACTGAATTTATTTTTAAACCAGAGGAAGCCTCCCATATCTGTTATCTTGTTTGAGTTTGCTTTTGCCTCCAAAATGGACATTACTATCATATTCTCACAGAAAACTACAGAACACAATATTATAGCCAGAATGTAACAGAAGTATGATAGTTACACGGAAGTCTAACTGAAGGAGTTGAGAACAGTCACAGGATGTATGTGATAATATGGTGAAATTGGCAAAAAATAACAGCAGCAGAGAATATTCAAATATATCTTTAAAATGTGCACTTATATTATGGACTCTTTCTATTGGACAACTAATTATCAGCTGACTCCCACCCAACTGTCCATGAGGTGGTTTGCTTTTAGTAACTTATTTATTAAATCATAAAATAAGACCATGGTAATGATGGGAACAGATTGTTCTAAGTCCCACAACATTCTACCCATGAAACTATCATTAACATTGCTCTGAAAAGTGATATGTAAGAGTTTCATGTCACTAGCTATCCTGCATTGCTAGTTATTTTGTTACATATTCTCTCATCTTCTACATAAGTTTTATAGCCAAAAAGACTTTATCTTTTAGTATATCTATATTGATTTAATGCCATGTATTTTATCCTTAATATTTGTTTCTTGATAAGCCAAGAAGAAAAATATTTAAATAGGTAGTTTTGATAATCATAAACTCAATACATTTATTTTCACAAATGGGGAAACTGACACACAGAAAGATGTTCGATTCAAATTCATATTGCTAAAAGGGCTCTCTGCCATTAGATGATAGGACTCCTGGAATCCACACCTCTCACTTTTCCCATCACTCCTGTTCTTCCCCCTTTATTTCATACAAGAAGCCTATTTACTGTAGCTCTGGTAAAACATTACCAGGCTATATGTTGCTTTGAAACTAAAGTTTTTGTTTTGTTTGGCCTTTGACTGCAAAATGCTTAAGGCCAGATTGGCTTCATGGACATTTCTTTCTTATTAAATTGTTCATGCACCAATATTCCATTAAGAAAAGTGTAAATGTATATGTAACCCTGTGCTCTAGCAAAGTCCCACATGTTTCTCTGGTCTCTGTTTTCTTAATCAGTCTGCAATGTAGTGGTCCATCATCGCTACATTGCAATATGGTGGACTGTCATCAGAAGACTAAAGAGGAGGTCAAAGGTGAGCAAATCCAAAGGAGTCCATGTAAAAGGAAATGTGCGCACATCTTATCTTGGAATTCTTTTTTTAAAATTTTTATGTTAATTTATTTTTTGAGAGAGAGAGAGAGCAAGCCGGGGAGGGTCAGAGAGAGAGGGGGAGAGAGAAATTCCAAGCAGGCTCTGCACCATCCTGCAGAGCCTGATGTGGGGCCCAAACCCACAAACCATGAGATCATGACCTGAGCTGAAACTAAGAGCTGGATGCTCAACCAAGTGACCCACCAGGCACCCCATCTTGGAATTCTTAATAACCTATCCTTACTGGGCTTCTCCATGTTTACCTTATATTAGATATAAGGGACTCTTTGTTCCTTTTGGAACAAATATTTTCATCATTTTTTTCTGGTCAATTCATATCCACTTTTCAGTAGCCTGCTCCCCACCCCTTCTTCATCCAATATGGTTATAACCATGAATGTCCTTACTCCTTCCATTTCACACTCGAATCCAGCAATTTATATATGGTTTCACCTTGTCTACATGCTTCCCTGACTCATTCATCCACATTTATTTCTTCTGTGAAATTCTTACCCACTTTTTTCCCCAGCACTGCATTCTGAGCCTTAAAACATTTATACCTGATACTAATGCCTGTTAACAACTAGTTTCTAAGGTCTTTGAAAACAGGTTTGTGCTTGCGTGTCATTTGGTTTCTCTTTAGATAGGCCTGGGATGTTAGGACTATTCATACATGGTTCTTCCCCTTTTGAGCGCCTGGTAGGATTGTACTTCGCCAATGTGTTGAAAGTTAAGCACAACCTTATGACTTCCTTTGGAAAACAGAATGTGAGAGAAACAATATATATCACTTCTTGGCATAGGTTTTAAGACCCAGTGTGTGCTTCACCTTATTTTCAACCCTTGCTATGATAACATGGCAGTGGATATGAAGATAGAATTTCCATCAGCTTGGACCCTTGAATGGCTACATTGGTAGAGTTTATTGTTGAACCGTGGTGGATATGTACTCTGAGTGAGAAATAAACAGTCCTTTTGATATGCCACTAAGATCTGGGCATTCTTTCTTTCTGCAGCATAACTTATGACATCCTATCTGATTAAGCATCTTAGATAAGTGTTATGCCTATAGTGGATATCCAATAAATATTTGTGAAGTGAAGAATTAAGAGAATTAATTAGACACTGTAATGTAATTAATTTTGGAAAAGTCTCAGTGACCACCAACAAGCATAACCAGGGATACCAATGAGAAAGTAAAAACAGGCGAAAGATGATTTTTTGTGCTGACATACAAAATAAAGCTTAGCAAATTCCCTTAACTCTGATTGACCTCAGAAGTACTGAGAGAGGCCAGAACAGCCTGAAGTTGCAAATAATTGATGTCTCAATTCCTGGAATATTCATTTCTAAGGCCAGTTAAGAAATGGGGAGGAGGTAAGAAAGGAAAAGCTGGAAAGATGGATGTTTTATAGAGTTGGCTAATTGGGTCAGTGAACAAACTGAACAAGGATTTAAAAAATATTGGTTTTACTTTGAACCAGTGTGAAGTAGGCTTACCCATTATACTTCTATGTATTATGTGCATTTTAATGCACATATGTATTATTTGCAGAAACATGACGGAAAGCAAAGGAGACAAGTCAGCATGTGTCTTATAAAAAGAACTGCTTTCAGAAAGATGACTGGACGAAAAAAGGTAAGATTTGGTTTTTGAGACAACTCATCCCAAATTCATATGTAGCACCATCATGACAAGTTTTGCCTTACTTTCAGCCATCTAAATTTGTATGTCTTTTTTTTTTTTTTATCGCTTTTTATTTATTTTTGGGACAGAGAGAGACAGAGCATGAACGGGGGAGGGGCAGAGAGAGAGGGAGACACAGAATCGGAAACAGGCTCCAGGCTCTGAGCCATCAGCCCAGAGCCTGACGCGGGGCTCGAACTCACGGCCCGTGAGATCGTGACCTGGCTGAAGTCGGACGCTTAACCGACTGCGCCACCCAGGCGCCCCTGTATGTCTTTTTCAAATAAGCTCTATGTGTTTGCATAAGGGCAAATCGTAGGGAAGTGCTAAAAATGACATAAGACACTGCAATATGTTTTCACGTTCATACAATAT
This sequence comes from Neofelis nebulosa, assembly GCF_028018385.1. Taxonomy (NCBI): domain Eukaryota; kingdom Metazoa; phylum Chordata; class Mammalia; order Carnivora; family Felidae; genus Neofelis; species Neofelis nebulosa. The sequence continues at coordinate 32,583,988 of NC_080782.1, read as the reverse complement.
TATTCCAAAGCTATTGGTTGCCAACCTATTCAGTACCAAGTGGGGTTCTAAAGCAATTCTTAAAATTTAATGTGTGTAATAATTAGGAGGGATTCTTGCTAAAATGCGGATTCATAACCAATGGGTGGAGACTAAGATTCTGCATCTCTAACAAACTCCAAAGTGATATCGATGAAACTGGTATGGACCACACTTTGAGAAGCAAGGTTGTAAGCAGAGACTCTCAGGTCACCATTGGTGGCCATTGGTTTGAGAGGTCAGAGCTCACTGGAGCCAGTAGCCACTACCTGAGTGCCCTCATCAGGAGAACGTCAGAGGGGTGGACCACGTGGTCATCTCATGCAGTTTGCATGCAGTTTGCCACATCCAGCACTCACAAAATTTCCCCAACTCACTGAGCCTAGCCAAAGAGAAAATCTATGAGAACAGTTAGCTAAGAGCTCTTCTCTCTCATCAAGAACGTGGGACCTATTGAACTGATAGATGCGTGTTCGTGATATCCATGGAGAAAAATGTGCAGCTTAGCTAGCAGCCCATCAGGGCAGAGGAAGCAAAGAAACCCGGTGAGGACGCTAAAGGAGTAAAGCACCAAGTGGCACCATTGTATATTGTCCTCGCATATGGTAGATGTTTATGTTCACTTGCAACAGACGTGCCCTTGCCACAGCAGCCTGGTCAGCTGAAGGATGACTGCTTCGGTGATGCACATATATTCTGCAAATTAAGCTGCTTTGTTATTCTGAAATACTGCACGTGAAAAAGTTTGAGCATTCGCATTATAACAAGATACCATATTATGTTTATTAATGAAAGTGAGAACAATCTAATAGCTACTATAAATGTATTTTGTTGCAAGTTTTTATCGCCTTTTTTCTTTTTTTATCTTTTTTTGTAAAATAGTTTCTCATTAATGCTATTAAAAATGTGAAAATACCATCATTAAAAACTCATCAGGGGTGCCTGGGTGGCTCAGTTGGTTGAGCGTCCGACTTCGGCTCAGGTCATGCTCTCACGGTTCCTGGGTCCGAGCCTCGTGTCTGGCTCTGTGCTGATAGCTCAGAGCCTGGAGCCTGCTTTGGATTCTGTGTCTCCCTTTCTCTCTGTGCCCCTCCCCTGCTCATGCTCTGTCTCTTTCTCTGTCAAAAATAAATAAACATTAAAAAATTTAAAAAAAAAACCTTGTCAGATGTTTTGCTTATTTTAAACACAAAGCTTAATATAAGGTAGTATGTTCATGAACACCAGCTCATATTTCAAATAATTTTTTTTTAATTTTAACATTAAAAATTTTTTTTTGAGAGAAAGAGAGGCGCAAGTGGTGGAGAGGGGCAGAGGGAGAAAGAGAGACTCTTAAGCAAGTTTTATGCTCAGCATGGAGCCTGATGCAAGGCTTGATCCTATGATCCTGAGATCATGTTCTGACCAAAATCGAGTGTTGGATGCTCATCTGACTGAGCCACCCAGGTGCCCCTCATATTAAAATTTTGTAAAAGTTTTATTTGAAAATATTACACAAGTTTAATATTTAATGTGATCCTTAGTATTTGTATCCTATTTGTGTTGTTATAATTGTATGCTAAATATAATACTTTTTTCATTAAGCCCATATCAAGGTACTAAATCCCTTTCCATTTTCCCAAAAGTGTCAATCAAATTTTATTATTTCTATGCATCCTAAAATGACGAAAGATTAGAAAGCAACATTATAGGGACTTTAGCAATGAATGAGACAAAATCCCTGTTTTCTTAAAGCTCTAATTCTCATGGAAAGAAAGAAAATAAATGTATAAACAAGAAAAATATCATAGAGTTTTAATTGTTACAAAGAAATATAAAATAGGTTGTTTTATTAGGCAGTAATGGTGTGGCTTATTTCAATTTGTGATCATAAAAATCTCTCTTAGGAGGTAACACTTAAAGTGGGATCTGAAGACCAGGGAGAAGACAACCGTATGATAATCAAAGGGATGGGTATTATGGAAGAGGGAATAGCCAGTTTTAAGACCTTGGGATAATATTTGGCTTGCCACAGGAAAAAAAAAAAAAAAAAGGTCAGTGTGGTTCCAACATTGTAAACAAGAGGGAAGCGGAAGAGATGAACTTGGAAAGATCGGCAGGGTCACATCATGGGGGGCCACAGTAAGGAACTTATTCTGAGCATGACAGGAAACTATTGAGAGCTTTTATTGGGGATGTGGCAACATAGAGTTAGTGTTAAATACATGGCCTCTGCAGTCAGCCTGCCTGGGTGCAGATCCCAGCTCTGCTATTTCCCAGCTATGTGATGTGGGTAAGTTATTTTACTACTCTGTATCTCAGTTTCCTTACTGTAAAATATAGGTGACAATCGCAATGAAGTATGTAGGTTTATTGTGAGAATTAAATGAGTTATTATTTGTAGAGAAGATAATAGCATAATATATTAAGAATGTTCAACTATGTTTAACCATGGTAGTCATTATTTTGAATTTTTATACAACATTCCCTAATCCAACCCATATTTGAGATTTTCTCGGAGCTGAGCCTATATATTTTCAATGAAACCCTATAAACCTGTAACTGAATACAAATAAACTCTGATTCTATTTTGACTTGCAATTGACTCCTCTCTATATAAAATATCTTTGCAATAAATTTAATTTTAATAACTTTTTTAAAGCAATGTGAATTGGGAAATAATTTATATTCTTTACTAAATTATATCCCTTTCTAAAAATATGTTAACTTTCTGGGATTTCCCCGTCATTGGTAAACATGTAAAGATTTCTGCATGGACTTTCATTTTGGACTCAAATGAATATGGTAAATGTTAAATCATCACTTAACATTACTTTTTTTCTGGATTAAAATAAGTTACTTTTGAAGAGGAAAATGCTGCTCATGCAGTCATTTAAATGGAGTAGGGGTAAATTATGTACTTCCAAGGAATTAAGCTGAGACTTTGTTAGAGATTCTGGTTGTATGTAGACAAGAATATGGGAAAAGAGGTAGAATGGACAGGATGAGAATTCAGGAGTCCTGTGTTCTATTCTTAGCTGTTTAAATAAAATACATTTCACAAAGAAAGTTTCAGAGTCATGGTTGGGCTCAGTTTTTCATCTGTAAATTGAGAAACTAAAATAACATGGCCATCCCTGTTTATAGATAAGGTATTTGAGGCAAGGTAAGTTTAAGTAATTTTCCCAATGTCACACAGCCAGTAGATATAGAAAGGGAGGGTCTTGCCTTCATTTTTGGAAGGATTCTGTTTGATAACCTGGAGCCACTGTCCATTATACATTTCTCATTCTTTTCTAGTATTATATAATTTTTCAGTGAGGAATTTTTCAGTAAGGCATTGCATTTATGAAAATAAGTCTTTTTCACATGAAATATACCTATGAACTTGCCCTATAAGTTTCTTGATTTAAACAAATGAAAACATTTAAAAAGTTATAAAATTATTCTCCTGTTGAAAGGACACAGCTTAAGAAAGCTATAGAAAGCCTTCTAAATTCTTCTAGAAGCAATAGAGTTCTGCAGAGGTGCAGTTTACATGATATAATATTGGAAACATGTAGATTAAATTTCCCTTTATGTTGGAACTTTGTATGATAGGAAGAAGCAGTTTCAGCAAAATGTAATTTGAGTTTTCAACCACAATTGATAGTAGAAACAAAGTACAAAGGAATCTACTTGTCTTCCTTGAATATATAAGAAGTTCTAGCTCGAGGCTATATTTATATCAGAACAATTTATCTAAGCTTAGTGCATTGGTGTAAATTTAGTCTCCAGCTAAAGGTTAACTTCAGCTGTGATGGGAACAAACAAGCACAGATTTCTTTCTTTTCACTTGACTGAGTCTGGGTTGTACCTTATAGTGGTGGTGGTAGCAAGATGCCAGTGGGTGGGGATGGGAGTGGAAGGAGTTAGTCATTCAGGATGTAAACCTTCAGCTGTGCAGGTAGTGCCCTCTGCTGGTCATTAAACATGTGCATCAAGACTCTCCTATGGAAAAGGAAGTTGAAAAACACATTACCCTTATTGCTCTAAATAAGCATTCAACTCTAGGCTGAGTATTAAATTTATTTTTCTAAGTCTAAATGGTAGTACTAAGGGAATCAGGAGTATTTTATTTGTAATACCTAAGTCAGTTTATCACATGACTTCAACTATGGCTAACATATAATATTTTATAGCATAATTTTCAAAATTTGTTATGTAGAAATACAACTTTCCAAAAAGTAAAATAATTAGTTGAGTAGCAAAAAATATATAATGATGAGTTTCCTTTAAATATCCACTGCTCATAGGGACATTTAAACATTTTTAATTGTTATTCTACTCATATTAAATGCTTAATTTGAACACGCAGTTTGGATATACCTCTACTGGGAAAAGATATATAGTTCTCCACAATATGTTACCATAACTCTTACATGGGAATAAAGCCAAGGCCAAGGAAACCAAACTGAGATTGCTTGAGGAAGGCGTATCATAGCATGGAGAAGAACCTCTTCAATGTCTCCTGCCTCAGTCAGTACCACTTTGGATACTGGACCAGTATTGAGGTTGAGGATGAGTAACAAATAGCTCAAATATGAGATTCATGTAAAAGCTCTGATGAACCTGATATCTATACCTGAATCCATGCTTTCTGAATTTCTCTGATACCCTCTTAAGGAAGCTAGGGGCAAGGCTTTTGAACTCCAGTTTCTTACCAGGGACAGTTGATAAGCATGTTTTCCCTTTACTTATTAAAGGTACAAATCATGTGTAACTTAGACACCTTTCATTAAAGACTAGAAAGCAGAACAACCCATTCGGGCCCCACACCTCTTGAGGAAAATATTGACTTTTACTGTCTTTAGAGTAATCCCAGAAGTTAACATTGATCATAAAGCATTATATTGAAGCTTGGAAAGGAGAGAGCAAGGAGTAGTCACTCACAGTGGCTTATAAATGACAGATCTTAGTGAATATTGTCCATCTCTCCAGTGTGAATACATAAATAACTATTAAAGAGACTTCCAGTCACACACAGGGGGGGAAAGCCAGAGCAATGTCAAGTAGAATCATTAGAGAAAAACAGCACACTAGACTTCATTCTGACCACAAGTCCCTGGATATGGCTGCCATTGACGTGAGTGAAAGAGATTCATGCCAGTAGAAACAAAGGCTCAGAGAGATGCCTTAACACCAGTTAACAGAGTTGTAGGAGAGTCCGTCATTCATTCAGTCAACATTTTTCTTCACTTACAGTCAAGTAGATAGTGCTGGGTTTTTTTGTTTGTTTGTTTTTGTTTCTTTTTTAAATAAAGCAATGAACAAGGAGAAGCTGTGGTTTCCATCCCCCTGAAACTTGGGATAGGATAGGGGTATCTCTACACACTGTGGTACAGATGTATGTGTAAATGTATTTGGGAGTCTGGTGACAGACACCTACACATGTGTAACAGAAACACATAAACTCATGAGCAATATGTCCTTCAGAAAATCTTTGGTCCTCATTTTCTTTTTTGTAAAAAGAAGAGATTTAGGTTAGTTAAATGTAATGTTTCTTAGAGGTCTGAAATTCTGTGAGTCTGTATGTTCAGTCAGTTTTACTTGTATATAAAAATGCTTTGGAAGAAAGACGGAGAGATTTTGGAATTGGCAGAATGATGAAAATCAGCCAAATCTGCCTCAAGGAAGTTTCATGAGGAAATGGATGTTGTTTGTGTAGATTCTTATCTAAACTTGGCACCTAATACGTGAGTTATCAGAAGCCAGATAACTGATAGAAATGTTTTCTTTGAATTCATTTTTTTTCCTGAATTGGCAAAGCCTTACATAGAGTTGAAAGAGAGTAGAAGCTGGGTTTGAGAGAATGGGGGTGGGTATGACTAGTAAGGGAAATCACATGGTTTAGAATTTTAGAGTTGGAAGGTCACTTGAGATTAATGAATGCAATTTTCAACCCAAGCACAAATCCTGTCCTGAAGAGTCTTGATAAGTTTTAGGGACAATGCATGCACAAAGTAGGATAATGTCATAGATACTAAGTACTTGAAAATGAGTCAGAGCCAGATGAATAAAAGTGAAAAAGAAACTCTAGAAAGAGAGAACACCGTGACCAAATGGGGATGGGGAAGTATTATAGGCATTTCCCTATCAGGAAAGCATTGACTGTGAGTTAGGGAATAGTGGCAAATGTGACAGGAAAAATGGTATTCGTGTCATGTTCTGTGTTGAGCTAAGAATCTTGGGATTTATTCCATTACCAGTAAGCGTTTTAAGCAAACTAGTGGTACAGTTAGATTTACATTTTAAATAGAGCAACCCAGGTACAACATGGAGAATGTATTTGAAGGTGGTGGGACTAGAAGCAGGCTCTTTCAATAACCAGTAGAGATCATTAAGCTAGGATCTAGAGGAGAATAGAAGTAATAGGTGGGAAGGAGGAAATAAAGAATGGAAAATTTTGGAAAATCAAATCAACAGGACTTATTTAATTGCTTGTTTTTGAAAACTAGTAGAGAAGACTTACAGATTTTTGGTTTGGGTAACCATTAACATAGAGGAAACAAACAGAGAGGTAGATGAAGGGGAATATGGTGAGTAAGCACGTGGCCTTGAATTTGGGTTGCATGTGAGATATCTATATAAATCTAATTAATGCCATGTTTAAGGGAGAGAGAGAGACAGAAGAAATTGATAACTACCATCTAAGACTGAATAGTGCCTAAAGGGTTTGAATTAATCGATAGGATTGAGTTTTGATAAGTTCATGAAAAGATCAAATTATAGGTAAAACATGTAACTTTTATTTTTTAGTACATCTGAATTTATGAGCAACTTAATTGCCCCCACTACCTAGTGAAAACATTTAGCACTTTGTAAATAGTCAAGCAATGGTGATTATGATTATTACTATTAGTTAGAATTTTACATCACCTTGGGATTTGAGAAAAAAAAATTGGGATGTGAAAAATCTTGTTTCTTCCAAAATCAGAGTCTATAAAACTCCGTGTGTGAGTTATGTAATTAAATCATATTCTCATGATTAAGTGTGCGGTAGAGTGAGAATGAGAAGAGTAGGCAGAGCTGGGTTAAGAAGTGAGGGCATTCCTGAAACAGATGGACTTGACTGGTTTTCAAAGTGTGACACAGAAGCACATGGAGGTTTGGAAAGGCAGGTGGGATGGACTGAAAGAGGGCTCATGCAAAGCCAAGGAATATGGACTTGATCTTGTAGACAGTGATTGTTTAAACATGAAGAGATTTGAATGGATATGAGTCTTTCTGATTTTGATTGTGTCATCTGTGTGAAGAAACACTGAAGCATGGAGAGTTTATAGTCATAGAGGAATAGTTGGGGACTAAAGCAATGGGAATGGAGCAGGAACACGATGAGGAAAAATCTAGAACTACTGTTGTCTGACTCAGTGTAGGGATGGTGGAAGACATATTTATATACAATACTTTGAAGTTTCTACCTTGATGTAAAATAGTCTCTTCATGGTGAATGTTTGCTTCACATTCTTCATACTTACAGTGAAAAATTTCATCTATTTTTTTCCCTGCAAGATAGATGAATGATTGGCACTTTTAATCTTTGGGTTTCTCATTACTAGATAACTAAATGCAAATCATATCATTGTTCTCAATGATATGTGATTTTCACAGGGAATATTAATCCTGAACTAAATATTATTATTTTTGGTATAAGATATTTATTACTGCTTTTTCACCCTTGGTTCCATTAACATCACTGGTGATACTTTTGGTTGTGATGCTTTCATTTATTAGTATTTGTTTAATGCAGATATGTTCAGAAGTGGATCTAAGTTAAAGTTAGCAATATTGGAACAAAATGAATTAAAAAAAACCCCACACTCTATAAAGTGGCTATTGTATGGAAATGCTACAAGGGTTTATGATATTATCTTTTAACCATTAATTCTTTTTTATATTATAGTCTAGATTTCGACCTAGATGCAGTTGACTTAGTTAAGCTTACATGGTAGTGTTTCTCATTGTTTTAAGCTCAAGTGGCTTTAAGATATATACCTTTCATACAAACATACGTACACTTCACATTGTGAATTATGACCCAGTAGTTTCCTTCATCTTCCAGAATTCCCATGTTTAAACAAGAGACATATTCATTACTAAAGAAGCAATTTATCAAACTGGGGAGAAAAATACTTTCTATAGTTTTCAGATTGGTCCTATTTAAAACAAGTCTTCATTTCTTGTGTAGTCCTTTAGAAAACGTTATATTTCAAGCTGCATAGATCTTTGTAAAAGAAGTTCTGAAAGTCATTTACTATAGTTGTTTCCAGACTTTTGTATTTTGTGGACAATAAAATGCAATTTAATATCAAAGAAAGAAAAGATTTGATTTTATTGCCAACTCCTTATTTTGCCAAAAAGACATTAAAATCTAACAAACAAGAAGCAAACAAAAACCTGTTGCATATCACCACTATTAATCATAATGTAAATCCAAAAAGACAGTATTGAATGTATGGAAATTTTGATATATTATCTGTATTTCTGTCAGTCCTATGTAAACTTTAGTATGAACACCATTGCCAATGTGTATAAATCACTGATCTAAAGCTGTAAAGCACTAACACAGATGATGAAAATGCCTTGTATTTTGAAAGATCATTAGGGAAGGGTTTCTAGAAAAGGGAAATCTTTGATAAATAGAAAAGGGATTCTAATTTTTTTATTTTTTTTCTTTTGTCTCCTGCCCTTCCATTCTTCCACTGAATGAAGGAAAAAGACAAAAATATGCTGCAATCATTCTTCTTTATAAATGCCTATTTTTATTCCTGGAATGTTCTTGTTCCTTTTGTGTCCTTGGCAAGCTTCCATGTATACACAGGTACTCAGCTTTTACATCACCTTCTTGGAACAGCCTTCTTTTCTCTTTTAATATTAGTTGTCTCTCTTCTCAGCACATTGTGTATACCTACATACTAGCAATTATACTACTTTATCATAATCTATTTTTGTAATTTAAATTCAAGTTAGTTTGCATACAGTGTAGTCTTGGCTTCAGGAGTAGAACCCAGTGATTCATCTCTTACATATAACACCCAGCGCTCATCCCAACAAGTGTCCTCCTCAGTGCCCATCACACATTAAACCCATTCCCCCATCCACCTCCCCTCCAGCAACCTTCAGTTTGTTCTCTGTATTTAAGAGTCTCATAATCTATTTTTTATTCCTATATGATAATTTCTGACATCAGTTATCAGATGCAGTCTATCTATATTTATTCTCATTTTTTTATATACTCAGTTTTATTTTTATATCTTATTTGGTGATTTCTGTTTACCTAGTTTTTCCCATGTTTTCATTTTTGTCCTTCTTTCCTGCCCTCTTTTAGAATGACTGAGTTTTAAAAATTTAATTTCTGCCTCTATTGGTTTGAATTTATAAACTATTATTGTTTTGTTGATTATCAAGATATTTAGCATAATTTTAAAAGTCTAAATTTAATTTATTTCTCCCCTCTTACTAATTATAAGCTTCCTGGAATATTTCCTTCATAAATGTTAAGAAGGGAGTACACTATATTATTTTTATCTTGTATTGTAGCATTCATGATTAATCTTTACTATTTATTGCTATTATTTTTTATAGTTGTTGCTCTGTATTTCCCATGATTTTAAAAATCATATTGCTTGTCTTTTCTTTTTGTATATTAGTCCTTCCTTTTTGTTTTCATTTCTTTTTTCTTTAAGGTTATTTTTTGTTTGGTTGAAATGTGTTTATCTATTTTAACCTTATTCCTTAAAAATATTTTCAAGGGATATGTGGTTCTAGTTAGTCCGCTATTTTCTGTCAGCTCTTAGAGATATTATTCTACCCTTTCCCAGCTTTCATTTTATACCGAGATGAGAAATATAAGTCTATTTTTTTATTTTTTTTCTTTTTCTTTTGCTATTTTTAGAATTTTCATGTCCTTACTATTCTTCAGATTCACAGATATGGTTAAAAATAGCTTTTATTATTTGTACCATACTTGGGGGTCATTATGCTTTAAGAATCTGAAGATTCTTACCTTGCAGCCATTCTTGAACATTCTTAGTCATTAAGCCTTTTGACTTTGCACTTTTCTTATTCTCTCAATTTTCTCCCTTGCAGAATTATGAATTTATTAGGTCTTCTCTTACCTTCAATTTAATAGTTTCCATGTTTTTATATTACTAGGCTGTACTTTGGGTGATTTTTCTGTTCTCTCCTAACTTATTATTCTTCCTCTAGCTATGTTTTATCTGCCATTTAATGTATTTAGTACATTTTACATTAAAATCACTATGCTATCATTTTTAGAATTAGAATGCCTATTTTGTTTCTTTTCAAATCTGATCTTTTCTATAATAGTATACAAATGAAGCAGAGAAACCAGCATAGTGTTTACACCGTGAGAACTGTTCCCCACTCCAACTCAGAGCTGGTAGGTGTCTGAAAGAGCACTAGAGTCTGGTGGTGGTAGTGGTGGAGTGGTGGGCAGACGGGGACAGGTCAATGGTGGGCAATAAAAACATAGATCCTGGCTTCATGCATCACCAGAGAGGGGGATAAGAGCCAGCTAGCAAGATAATAGCAGTTGCCATGTGGTCTAATAAATTGTGCACAGCAAACTTGAAATATTTTCTAATGAATACCCAGAGGTGAACACGGAGGGCACACTGGCAGGGAAATGACGGTCTCAGAGTAGCAGGCAGAAGTAAAGGTCAGTGAGTGGGTTATTACTATTAATATGTGCTTATTTAGAACCCTACTTTTCATGGTCTGGGGAAACAGGTTATAAAACAATGGGTAAGAGAAGGTTGGAGAGTAACTCTGGGCAGTAGCATTAATACTACTTGTGAAATTACACCTAGTCTCAAATATGACCAACACTTTGTGAATTTGTTAAAATGGATATTTTGTCATTAACTTATTAATATAATTTCACTGATTTCATTGATGATGGACTCCAGGCTGAATCCTTAGCCTGCTGCCTGGAGACGTCATCTTCTTCTCTTTTCCTTCACCCTCATCATACAACACCAATAAAAGATGATATACTCAATTGAAGGGCTATTCCTTGTATAGAAAACACTATAGAAGTGATTTGACATTACCTGAATCACTGGTGGTTTTTTCATAGATAAATTTGTCAGGGCATCAATATATACATATATATTACAACGTAGATCTGTATGTGGATTCTAGGGAAATTTTCTGTATATATTGCATTTAGGTTACCCTGTCAAAAGAGAATTAGGTCAATAAAAAAAGTATATTTAAAAAAATAATAATATTCATAAAATAGCTATGCATTGAACGAACACATCTAAAAAAAATGTCTCTATCAGCCTGAAATCTAGGCAGGGTTTTGTGTCTGTAGGTAAAGATATAGAAGTTTTGAACTGGTTTCCCCAATATCTGTAGGCAAACATTTCTAGGACTTATTCTTTCCATGAAGAAAATTTAACAGTATTTAGCAATTCAACTAATATATAAGACTTTTTTCTGCTGGGTACCTCTAGTCTGCCCCTTCGTCACATAATCTCTGAAATAATTTACACGTCACTGATTAATTCCCTGGAAAAAGGATCAATCTTCAATCTCTTGTTTTCCAAATCTATAGAATTCTTCACATTATTATGAACTATCCTACATGTAATGCAGTTTTAAGTTATCCCTAATAAACAATAAAACTCAAGTGTCAAATGTATAATCTCATATGCAGAACAATGTTTAACAAAATAGCTTTGTCTGAAGAACATATTAGGAGGCAGTGGAATCTTTGAAAACATTGGCAAAACTTTTAAGCTGAATAACAGTAAAAAGTCTGAATAAAATAACAGATGAGGGAAAGGACACTTAACACATCGAATAGTTTAACTTCTGGGGTCATACTGAATAAAGTAATGTTGTTTTTTCTTCAGCATTTAAAATAGTATCTTGTGTATTTTTCTTTTTTAAAAAAAAATAAGTTATTAAATAAGTTACGTTTAGTGCTGGTGAACTTCTTTTGTCTAAGACACATACCATGTGTTGGTTCACTTAAGATTGTCATACTTGTCAGATAGTTTCCCTCTTCCTCTTATCCCCAGCCATCTGTTATTCTTTCTGTGGTGTTTACCAATGTCATAAGAGGCAATTATTTAGAATTTCTCACCTATGTTTTGCTTCCTGGGGGAATTTATGGAAGATGGAAGATGGAAGGAAGCTAAGAAGTCAACAGGAAGGAAGTTTCCTGTTTCTCAGGAAACAGCAAACGGTGGCAAGGATCTGGAGAAAGGGGAACACTTTTGCAGTGTTGGTGGGAATGCAAACTGGTGGAGTCACTCTGGAAAACAGTATGGAGTTTCCTCAAAAAATTAAAAATAGAACTACCCTAAAGGGGTGCTTGGGTGGCTCAGTAGGTTAAGCACCCGACTTCAGTTCAGGTCTTGAACTCATGACTCGTGAGTTTGAGTCCCATGTTGGGCTCTGTGCTGACAGCACAGAGCCTGCTTCAGATCCTCAGTCTTCCTCTCTATCTGCCCCTCCCCTGTGTGCACAGGCCCTCTCTTTCTCTCTCTCTCTCTCAAAAATAAATAAACGTTAAGAAATAAAAAGAACTACCCTACAATCCATCAATGGGACTTCTAGGTATTTATCCAAGATACAAATGCTGATTCTAAGGGGAACATGGACTCCAATGTTTATAGCAGCAGTATTGACAATAGCCAAATTATGTAAAGAACCCAAATGTCCATCAACTGATGAATAAATAAAGAAGATGTAGTACACACACACACACACACACACACACACGGAAATACTACTCAGTGATGAAAAAGAATGAAATCTTGTCATTTGCAACAACATGGATGGAACTGGAGGGTATCATGCTAAGTGAAATAAGTCAGTCAGAGAAAGACAAATATCATATGATTTCACTCATATGTGGAATTTAAGAAATAAAACAGATGAACATAGGGGAAGGGAAGGAAAAATAAGATAAAAACAGAGAGGGAGGCAAGCACATAAGACACTCTGAAATACAGAGAACAAACTGAGGGCTGCTGGAGGTGTGTTGGGTGGGAGGATAGGCTAAGTGTGTGGTGGGAATTAAGGAGGGCACTTGGGATGAGCACTGGGTGTCATATGTAAGTGATGAATCACTAAATTCTACTCCTGAAACCATTACTACACTATATGTTAACTAACTTAGATTTAAATTTAAAAAAGTAAAAGAAAAAAATAAAACATGCAAATACTTAAAAAAAAAGTCTCAGTGAAGAGGAGGAATAAATTGTTTCAAGAATAAAGGCATGGATAAAGCCATGTGTTATAATAAAATAAGACCTAAAATTATTCTGTGAGTATAAATTTCTCCTTGGGGAGAAAACACTGTTAATGAAATGCAAGTAACACTATTCAGTGTCAGGAATGTAGAAAGTTTAAAATTCATGCAGAACCTAACACAATATTATCCAATCAATGAACATTTAAAATATTATTTCTACCAGCATTATATGAGAGTTCCAGGTTTTTTTTTTAACACTTGGTATGGTCAGTATCTTGAATTTAAACCATTCTTATAGATGTATAATATTAGCTCATGGTTTTAATTTGCATTTCCTTAGTGATTAATGATATTGATTATCTTTTCACATGCATTTTTTACCATCTATATATCTTCTTTGGTGAAGTGTCTGAAGAGTTCACCCATTTTATTTTTTGGGTGTTTCTTATTATTGAATCTTGGGATTTCTTTATACATTCAATATATAGGTTATTTATGTGGTATGAAAATATTTTCTTCCAATCTGTGGATTACCTTTTTATTTTCTTAATGTCTTTTGAAGAACAGAATTTTAAATTTTAATGAAATACAATTTATTATTTTTTGAAACTTTACAGATTATGGTTTTGGAGTTGTATCTAAGAAATATTTGCCTAATTAATGTAATGTAAAATGGTACAATTTTAATGGTAATGTAAAATTTTAATGGTAATGTAAAATGGTACAATTACTTTGGAAAACCAATTTGACAATGTCTTTAAAACTTAAACACTGATCGGGGCGCCTGGGTGGCGCAGTCGGTTAAGCGTCCGACTTAAGCCAGGTCACGATCTCACGGTCCGTGAGTTCGAGCCCCGCGTCAGGCTCTGGGCTGATGGCTCGGAGCCTGGAGCCTGTTTCCGATTCTGTGTCTCCCTCTCTCTCTGCCCCTCCCCCGTTCATGCTCTGTCTCTCTCTGTCCCAAAATAAATTAAAAATGTTGAAAAAAAAAATTAAAAAAAAAAAAAAAAACTTAAACACTGATCTACTATATGCTGTAGCCATTCCAATTCTAGGCTTTTACTTTAGAGAAATGAAAGCATATGTTTGCACAAAGACTTACATCTAAATGCTCATAACAATTTTATTTGTTTTTTAAATCTTTTTAAAATATTTCTGGCATTTATTTATTTATTACTTATTTATTATTTTTAAATTTATTCTCAAGTTAGCTAACATACAGTGTATACAGTGTGCTAGTGGTTTTGGGGGTAGATTCCTGTGATTCATAACAACTTTATTTGTAATAGGTGAAACTGGAAATAACCGAAATATCCATCAACATTTGAATATTGAATATATAAACAAATTTTGGCATATCCATACAATGGAATATTACCCACCAATAAAAACTACAGTTATTGGTGTATGTACCAAACGTACTTTAAAATAATTACATGGAGTGAAAGAAGCCAGACCAAAAAAATGAGTATATATTGTATAATTTCGTTTATATAATTTATAAATTCTATAAATTGCAGCCATCCGTAGTAACAGAAAAAAGATGAGAGATTTCTTGGGGGGGGAGGTGGTGAGGCCACATAGAGACGGGAAAGGGATGATTACAAAGAGGCATGAGGAAATTTGGGGGGATGACTGAATATGTTTATTATCTTGATTGTGGTGATGTTTTCATGGGTGTACTTCAGGTCAGAAATTGCACATGTGCACTTTATTATTTGTAAATTAAACACCAAGAAAGTTGTAAATATTATTTCTACATTCTGACATCACAAATATACCAGCTCAACAACAACAAAAAAAATGCTGCTTGTTCTTGTGATTTGATCAGATGATTTGCTCAAACTCAAAACATCATCAGTTTCTTGGATAGTTTCCGTAGTTTTTCACTCAGGATGTGAGGACTTTGAGAGCTGATAATAAAGCCTTGGGAATGTGGTGACAAGTTGCAAAATGTGTACCCTTTTGCCTTAAACTCTCACTAAGTTGGAATCACTGCATTCAACGGAAAATACTTCTTCTAAGTAAACTTCCAGGAAATGGAAATATACTTTTTTGGGGTCTTTTTCTTTGTAAAGACCTTTTTTTTCATGGATCTGGAAAATCGATTTTCTTTTTACAATGTTTTGTTTTCTAATAAAATTTTCCCAGAAACAGATGTCTTAACAAAAGTATATATTGGAAACACTTGAAAAATGACTTCACATCTGCAACTTCTGAAACATGTTTTAATATTTCACAAGTCTTTCAAGTCCTTTGGTTTCTTGTATGTAGTGTTTTTAAAAGAAACTTCATCTCAATTTTCTTCATCTTTAACATTTGTTGTAAGCTTAGCACTTCTAACACCTTTAAAAAATTTTTTTGCAAGTTTTTTTTGATGTGGGACATATAATTTAAAAACATTCAAATTAAGTGTATTTCACACCATGCGCTTAAATTCATGTTATCTTTAGTGAAAAATAATCATTTATCTGATTAAAACCTTTTAATAGTTTAGGATAAAGTAAACAATTCTCTCTCTGGTCCTAAGGGATTGTGATCAAAAGAAGGAAAAGAAAGATGGGGCACCTGGGTGGCTCGGTTAAGCATCTGACTTTTGATTTCTGCTCAGGTCACTATCTCGCAGTTTCATGAGTTTGGGTCCTGCTGGAATTTGTGCCAGGAAGCAGGTTGTAAAGATGGGACTCTAGAGTTAGATCACTTGGTAGCTGGATGACAATGAGAGCCCAGTCACTGGTGGAAGGCAAAAAGTTGATAGTCTGTGACTCACTTTGGCCTTGCGTTTGCTGAAATGTTCACCTATGGTGAACTTAGATAAAATGCAGGCAGGCTGGCATAGATTAACTGGTCAATCAATGTCTATGATGTTTGAGAGGTATAGGGAAACTAGTAACGTTAATAAGTATTCTTTGAATTGAGTAGCTATTGCTAAACACCATTTGTGTGTGAAAAAGCAAAGATAACAGGCTCAGATCTATTTATCATGAATTCAAAGCAAAGTGTGAAAGTTAAAAGTCCCACTTGGCAGTATTTAGAAACACTCATTTCTTAAAGCCAGAGGATGGAGCTTGAAACCAGGCACAGGACTGGACTATAAAAGAGGCAACGCTCATATCAGCCTAGGAAAGATTCCTACACCAGCCATGGCTTTGACAGAAAGAAAGTATGATTCTGAGACTTGAAATGGGGGATATTTGGGTAGATGTACTTGAAATCCTTGAATCTCCTGATTTCCTGAACCCTCTAGGTCTGCAGAAGTGGCCTACTTCTTTGTTGAAAAGACCTAACTTAAAGACTATTCAGAGTCCTCCAGGGAGGTAAGCACCTCATAAGACAATCAGCATCTACCTTGATAGACCTCCATGACCAGGATCCATAACTAGGGCTAAATCTCAGGATGATCTGACTGGGGAAGTGCTAGGTCTGATAGGGAAGAGGAAGAATTATACATAAAAGAAATGATAAAATCTGGCTAACATGGACTAGTAAGAAACTCAGTGGTTTACATAATTATATTAATAGTTGTGATTTTGCAAGTATAAACAGAGGCATGATAAATAAACCTGAGGGTACCTAAAGATTATGACTAGTTTGCACAATTTTTAATATAGTATTTTGTTTCACTTATAGCTACAGGTATTTTTACATTTCCCGATTATGGCTTAGATAAATTAAAAGTTCCAACTCAACTTTAAGATCTTATCAAGTTAATGGAAATTTAAACATAACAATCTCCTTGATAACATTAATTATACCTTTATCAATGTCTATTAAAATGAAAAGGAAATTATAGTTAAACGTTATTTGATTTCTGAGTATATTCTCTCAATATTCTATTATTTTAATAATCTGAAATGATTTTAATTATGTCAAATTTGAAAAAAAACCCTCAGTTTTTCAAGAAGATCCTTGAAGCTAATGACTATATAACCAGATTTTCATAAACTCTGTCTACTTGATAGAGAAAATAATTTAATAGTTTTTAATTTGATTCAAAAAGTATTTCAGCTGAATGCCAAAAATATATCATTTTGTGGATAAAGAAGAATATATTTCTTGATTTAAACAACCCCATTTGGCTTAGAAATTCTGACAGAAAAAAAGAACGAGTGGTTTGTATGTAGATTGATACATTAAGGCAAACAGATAAAGAGAACCAGCATATATGCCTGTTATTGTGAGCCTTTCCACTTGAAAGTTCAGTGTAAATACCTCTGGGAAGCTCTTCAGACTGCTTTAAAGTAGCAATTCCATCTATAATCTTTGGGTGGTAGGCCTTCTTCAGCAGAATGTCAGCTATATCAGTTGCAAAGAGGACAAGAGGCAGGGCTCTAGACTTTCCACTCTATGTTCAATGAGAGCAGCTTCATTTTTATCTACTAAATCCACTGAATTTCAAATAGGATTACATTTGACGAAAGAAATAATTAAACTTGAAAACTATTACCTTAGCCGATAGCTAGTCAAGAGGAAGATGATTACAGACTTTGGTCTCCATTGATTTTATCTGCTAAGCTGGGTCTTTTGCAAATTAACCAACTCTTCTTCACACCTTAATATCACTTGCAGAGATCCTCCTGTTGTGTCTGCCTGGGCTGTATCTCCTACTACTTTCCATTACAAGCCTTCTGCTCTTTGTCAAATAAGTGTCCTGACTATCCCTTGCTGAGCCTGTGTTTGCTGTCAACCCTGAAATTCTGTCTGCACTGATGTTCTCATCTCGAGCCATTTCCGGGTCACACAGATCTTCTTGACTGCCTGTTGTATATGTTGTCAATGTTACATTTATCCAGTAATCCACTGTTTTCATATTATTTCTTTTCTTAGTTTTGATTAAATAGCAGCCATGTCATGTAGACTGCTGGAACACACATGGAAACTAAACAGATAAATGTTGATTGATTGACTGCTGTATTGCATTCTAAAACCCTTGCCTTGTAAACTATGTTAGTAGATTTTCTTTTTTTTAAATTTATTAATTTTGAGAGAGAGAAAGAGAGATGGAGAGAGGAAGAAAGGGAAAATCCTAATCAGGCTCCATGCTGTCAGCTCAGAGAGTGACAAAGGGATTTAATTCACCAATTGAGATCATGACTGAGCCAAAATCAAGAGTTGGACATAGAAACAACTAAGCCACCCAAACACCCCAATTTTTTCTCTTTTTTGAAAAATAAGTTTGGGGCTCTTGGGTGGTTCAGCCAGTTGAGAACCCAACTCCTGATTTTGGCTCAGGTCATGACGGCAGGGTCGTAGGATCGAGCTCTGCTTTGGGCTCTGCACTGAGAGTGGAACCTGTTTTCGATTCTCTCTTTCTTCCCCTCTACTCCTCTCCCTGCTCACACTTCTCTCTCTAAATTGAAAATAAATAAAACTAAAAATAAATTTTAATTTTGAAACAACATCAAGGTTATAGAAGAGCTGCAAGTACAATATAAGAGTTTTTTCCCTGAACCATTTGAGAAAAAGTTGCCAACCTGATGTCCAATCACCTCCAAATATTCTAGTGTGTATTTCTTACAAACACTTTCTCTTGCATAATTATAATACCGCAAACATCAGGAAATTGACACTAATCCATTTCTACTATTTAAGTGTTACACCGCATTCCATTTTTTCCAATTGTCTCAATATTGTCCTTTATAGCAAAGATTTTGGTTCAGCATCATGTGCTGTATTCTGTTTTTATATATCTTCAGTCTCTAGGATACTTCAAAGATCATAGTTCCATTACTTTGCAGACTATCAGTTCAGGTTTTTTCGATGTTTCATCATGATTTAATTCAAGTTATGCATCTTTGGGAGCAATATCACAGAAGTGATACCATGTTTTACTTACTGCATTTTGTTATGTGTCACATAATTTTTTTTTTGCTTTTATTTTTTAAAGTTTACATCCAAATTAGTTAGCATATTGTGCAACAATGACTTCAGGGGTAGATTCCTTAATGCCCCTTACCCAAATAGTCCATCCCCCCTCCCACAATCCCTCCAGTAACCCTCTGTTTGTTCTCCATATTTAAGAGTCGCTTATGTTTTGTTCCCTTCCCTGTTTTTATATTATTTTTGCTTCCCTTCCCTTATGTTCATCTGTTCTGTGTCTTAAAGTCCTCATATGAGTGAGGTCATATGATATTTGTCTTTGTCTGGCTAATTTCACTTAGCATAGTGCCGTCTGGTTCCATCCACATAGTTGCAAATGGCAAGATTTCATTCTTTTTTTTTTCTTAATATATGAAATTTATTGTCAAATTGGTTTCCATACATCACCCAGTGCTCATCCCAACAGGTGCCCTCCTCAATACCCATCACCACCCTCCCCGCCCTCCTACCCCCCATCAACCCTCAGTTTGTTCTCAGTTTTTAAGAGTCTCTTATGCTTTGGCTCTCTCCCACTCTAACCTCTTTCTTTTTTCCTTCCCTTCCCCCATGGGTTTCTGTTAAGTTTCTCAGGATCCACATAAGAGTGAAAACATATGGTATCTGTCTTTCTCTGTATGGCTTATTTCACTTAGCATCACCCTCTCCAGTTCCATCCACGTTGCTACAAAGGGCCATATTTCATTCTTTCTCATTGCCACGTAGTACTCCATTGTGTATATAAACCACAATTTCTTTATCCATTCATCAGTTGATGGATATTTAGGCTTTTTCCACAATTTGGCTATTGTTGAGAGTGCTGCTATAAACATTGGGGTACAAGTGCCCCTATGCATCAGTACTGCTGTATCCCTTGGGTAAATTCCTAGCAGTGCTACTGCTGGGTCATAGGGTAGGTCGATTTTTAATTTTTTGAGGAACCTCCACACTGTTTTCCAGAGTGGCTGCACCAGTTTGCGTTCCCACCAACAGTGCAAGAGGGTTCCCGTTTCTCCACATCCTCGCCGGCATCTATAGTCTCCTGATTTGTTCATTGTGGCCACTGTGACTGGCGTGAGGTGATATCTGAGTGTGGTTTTGATTTGTATTTCCCTGATGAGGAGTGATGTTGAGCATCTTTTCATGTGCCTGTTGGCCATCTGGATGTCTTCTTTAGAGAAGTGTCTATTCATGTTTTCTGCCCATTTCTTCACTGGATTATTTGTTTTTCAGGTGTGGAGTTTGGTGAGCTCTTTATAGATTTTGGATACTAGCCCTTTGATATGTCATTTGCAAATATCTTTTCCCATTCCGTTGGTTGCCTTTTAGTTTTGTTGATTGTTTCCTTTGCTATGCAAAAGCTTTTTATCTTCATGAAGTCCCAATAGTTCATTTTTGCTTTTAATTCCTTTGCCTTTGGAGATGTGTCAAGTAAGAAATTGTGGCTGAGGTCAGAGAGGTCTTTTCCTGCTTTCTCCTCTAGGGTTTTGATGGTTTCCTGTCTCACATTCAGGTCCTTCATCCATTTTGAGTTTATTTTTGTGAATGGTGTGAGAAAATGGTCTAGTTTCAACCTTCTGCATGTTGCTGCCCAGTTCTCCCAGCACCATTTGTTAAAGAGACTGTCTTTTTTCCATTGGATAGTCTTTCCTGCTTTGTCAAAGATAAGTTGGCCATACTTTTATGGGCCTAGTTCTGGGGTTTCTATTCTATTCCATTGGTCTATGTGTCTGTTTTTGTGCCAATACCATGCTGTCTTGATGATTACAGCTTTGTAGTAGAGGCTAAAGTCTGGGATTGTGACGCCTCCTGCTTTGGTCTTCTTCAAAATTACTTTGGCTATTCGGGGCCTTTGTGGTTCCATATGAATTTTAGGATTGCTTGTTCTAGCTTTGAGAAGAATGCTGGTGCAATTTTGATTGGGATTGCATTGAATGTATAGATAGCTTTGGGTAGTATTGACATTTTAACAATATTTATTCTCCCAACCCATGAGCATGGAATGTTTTTCCATTTCTTTATATCTTCTTCAATTTCCTTCATAAGGTTTCTATAGTTTTCAACATACAGATCTTGTACATCTTTGGTTTGATTTATTCCTAGGTATTTTATGCTTCTTGGTGCAATTGTGAATGGGATCAGTTTCTTTATTTGTCTTTCTGTTGCTTCATTATTAGTGTATAAGAATGCAACTGATTTCTGTACATTGATTTTGTATCCTGCAACTTTGCTGAATTCATGTATCAGTTCTAGCAGACTTTTGGTGGAGTCTGTTGGAGTTTCCATGTATAATATCATGTTATCTGCCAAAAGTGAAAGCTTGACTTCATCTTTGCCAATTTTGATGCCTTTGATTTCCTTTTATTGTCTGATTGCTGATGCTAGAACGTCCAACACTATGTTAAACAACAGCGGTGAGAGTGGACATCCCTGTCGTGTTCCTGATCTCAGGGGGAAAGCTCTCAGTTTTTCCCCATTGAAGATGATATTAGCATTGGGTTTTTTTGTATATGGCTCTTATGACTTTAGGTATGATTCCTCTATCCCTACTCTCTTGAGAGTTTTTATCAAGAAAGATGCTGTATTTTGTCAAATGCTTTCTCTGCATCTATTAAGAATATCATATGGTTCTTGTTTTTTTTTTAATTGATGTGATGAATCACATTTATTGTTTTGCAGATATTGAGCCAGCCCTGAATCCCAGGTATAAATGCCACATGGTCGTGATGAATAATTTTTTTAATGTATGGTTGGATCTGGTTTGCTAATATCTTGTTGAGGATTTTTGCATCCATGTTCATCAGGGAAATTGGTCTATAGTTCTCCTTTTTAGTGGGGTCTCTGTCTGGTTTTGGAATCAAGGTAATGCTGGCATCATAGAAAGAGTTTGGAAGTTTTCCTTCCATTTATATTTTTTAAAACAGCTTCAAGAGAATAGGTGTTAATTCTTGCTTAAATGTTTCATAGAATTCCCCTGGAAAGCTATCTGGCCCTGGACTCTTGCTTTTTTGGAAGATTTTTGATTACTAATTCTATTTCTTTACTGGTTATGGGTCTGTTCAAATTTTCTATTTCTTCCTGTTTCAATTTTGGTAGTGTATATGTTTCTAGGAATTTGTCCATTTCTTTCAGATTGCCCATTTTATTGACATATAATTGCTCATAATATTTTCTTATTATTGTTTCTATTTCTGCCCTGTTGGTTGTGATCTCTCCTCTTTCATTCTTGATTTTATTTATTTGGATACTTTCCTTTTTCTTTTTGATTAAACTGAATAGTGGTTTATCAGTTTTGTTAATTCTTTCAAAGAACCAGTTTCTGGCTTCATTGACCTGTTCTACTGGTTTTTTTGGTTTTGATAGCTTTAATTTCTGCTCTAATCTTTATTATTTCCTGTTTTCTGCTCGTTTGGGGTTTTATTTGCTGTTCTTTTTCCAGCTCCTTAAGGCATAAGGTTAGGTTCTGTATCTGAAATATTTCTTCATTCTTTAGGAAGGCCTGGATTGCTATATACTTCCCTCTTATGACCACCTTTGATGTGTCCCAGTGGTTTTGGGTTGTGGTGTTATCAATTTCATTGGCTTCCACGAACTTTTTAATTTATTCTTTAACTTCTTAGTTAGCCCATTCATTCTTTAGTAGGGCATTCTTTAGTCTCTAAGTATTTGTCACCTTTCCAAATTTTTTCTTGTGGTTGATTTCGAATTTCGTAGTGTTGTGGTATGAAAATATGCATGGTATGATCTTGATCTTTTTGTACCTGTTGAGGGGTGTTTTGTGCTCCAGTATATGGTCTATCCTGGAGAATGTTCCATGTGCACTGGAGAAGAATGTATATTCTGCTGCTTTAGCATATGAAATGTTCTGAATATATCTGTTAAGTCAATCTGTTCCAGTGTGTCATTCAAAGCCATTGTTTCCTTGTTGATTTTTTGATTACATGATCTGTCCATTGCTGTGAGTGGGGTGTTGAAGTCTCCTACTACTGTGGTATTACTATCAATGAGTTTCTTTGTATTTGTGATTAATTGATTCATATATTTGGGTGCTTCCACATTTGGCGCATAAATGTTTATAATTGTTAGTTCTTCTTGGTGGATAGACCCGTTAATTATGACATAATGCCCTTCTTCATCTCTTGATACAGTCTTTATTTTAAAGTCTAGATTGTCTGATATAAGTATGGCTACTCCAGCTTTCTTTTGGTGACCATTAGCATGATAGATGGTTTTCCATCCCCTTACTTTCAATCTGAAGGTGTCTTTAGGTCTAAAGTGGATCTCTTGTCCCCAAATAGCCAAAGTAATATTGAAGAAGAAAACCAAAGTGGGGGGCATCACAACCCCAGACTTTAGCCTCTACTACAAAGCTATAATCATCAAGACTGCATGGTGTTGGCACAAAAACAGACACATAGACCAATGGAATAAAATAGAGACTCCAGAATTAGACCTGCAAATGTATGGCCAACTAATCTTTGGCAAAGCAGGAAAGACTATCCAATGGAAAAAAGACAGTCTCTTTAACAGATGGTGCTGGGAGAACTGGACAGGAACATGCAGAAGAATGACACTAGACCACTTTCTTACACCATTCACAAAAATAAACTCAAAATGGATGAAGGACCTGAATGTGAGACAGGAAACCATCAAAACCCTAGAGGAGAAAGCAGGAAAAACCCTCTCTGACCTGTGCTGCAGCAATTTCTCACTTGACATCACCAAAGGCAAGGGAATTAAAAGCAAAAGTGAACTACTGCGACCTCATGAAGATGAAAACCATTTGCACTGCAAAGGAAACAATCAACAAAACTAAAAGGCAACCAACAGAATGGGAAAAGATATTTGCAAACGACATATCGGACAAAGGGCTAGTATCCAAAATCTATAAAGAGCTCACCAAACTCCACACCCGAAAAACAAATAATCCGGTGAAGAAATGGGCAGAAGACATGAATAGACACTTCTTTAAAGAAGATATCCAGTTGGCCAACAGGCAAATAAAGATGCTCAACATCGCTCTTCATCAGGGAAATACAAATCAAAACCACACTGAGATACCACTTCACACAAGTCACAATGGCTAAAATGAACAAGTCAGGAGATTATAGATGTTGGCGAGGATGTGGAGAAACGGGAACCCTCTTGCACTGTTGGTGGGAATGCAAACTGGTGCAGCCACTCTGGAAAACAGTGTGGAGGTTCCTCAAAAAATTAAAAATCGACCTACCCTATGACCCAGCAATAGCACTACGAGGAATTTACCCAAGGGATACAGGAGTGCTGATGCATAGGGGCACTTGTACCCCAATGTTTATAGCAGCCCTTTCAACAATAGCCAAATTATGGAAAGAGCCTAAATGTCCATCAACTGACAAATGGATAAAGAAGATGTGGTTTATATATACAATGGAATACTACTTGGAAATTAGAAAGAATGAAATCTGGCCATTTGTAGCAACGTGGATGGAACTGGAGAGTGTGATGCTAAGTGAAATAAGTCATACAGAGAAAGACAGATACCATATGTTTTCACTCATTTGTGGATCCTGAGAAACTCAACAGAAGACCCGGGGTGGGGGGGGGGGTAAAGGGGGAAATAAAAGTTACAGAGAGGGAAGGAGGCAACCCATAAGAGACTCTTAAATACTGAAAATAAACTGGAGGTTGATGGGGGCTGGGGAAGAGGGGAAAGTGGGTGATGGGCATTGAGGAGGGCACCTGTTGGAATGAGCACTGGGTGTTGTATGGAAACCAATTTGACAATAAATTACATATAAATAAAAAGTGGGTCTCTTATAAACAGCATATAGATGGATCTTGTTTTCTTATCCATTCTGTTACCCTGTGTCTTTTGATTGGGGCATTTAGTCCATTGATGTTTAGGGTGAGTACTGAAAGATGAATTTATTGCCATTATGTTGCTTGTAGAGTTGGAGTTTCTGGTGTTGTTCTCTGGTCCTTTCTAGTCTTTGTTGCTTTGGTCATTATTGTTTGTTTGTTTGTTTGTTTGTTTGTTTTCCTTTTTTCTCCCCTCAGAGAGTCTCCCCTTAAAATTTCTTGCAGGGCTGGTTTAGTGGTCACAAACTCCTTTAAGTTTTGTTTGTCTGGGAAACTTTTTATTTCTCCTTCTATTTTGAATGACAACCTTGCTGGATAAAGAATTCTTGGCTGCATATTTTTCTGATTCAGCACACTAAATATATCCTGCCACTCCTTTCTGGCCTGCCACATTTCTGTGGATAGGGCTGCTGCAAACCTGATCTGTCTTCCCTTGTATGTTAGGGACTTTTTTTCCCTTGCTGCTTTCATGATTCTCTCCTTGCCTGAGTGTTTTGTAAATTTGACTGTGATATGCCTTGCTGATGGTTGGTTTTTGTTGAATCTAATGGGAGTCCTCTGTGCTTCCTGGATTTTGATGTCTGTGTCTTTCTGCAGGTTAAGAAAGTTTTCCGCTATGATTTGCTCACATAACCCTTCTACCCTTATTTCTCTCTCTTCCTCTTCTGGGACCCCTATGATTCTGATGTTATTCCTTTTTAATGAGTCACTGATTTCTCTAATTCTTAAATCATGCTCTTTTGCCTTAATCTCCCTCTTTTTTTTTCTGCTTCCTTATTTTCCATAAGTTTGCTTTCTATATTGCCAATTCTCTGTTCTGCCTCATCCATCCTCGCCACCATGGCATCCATTCAAGAATCCAGCTCAGTTATAGCATTTTTTATTTCATCCTGACTAGCTTTTACTTCTTTTATCTCCACAGAAAGGGATTCTAATCTGTTTTTGACTCCAGCTAGTATTCTTATTATCGTGATTCTAAATTCTGGTTCAAACATCTTGCTTGTTTTTGTGTTGGTTAAGTCCCTGGCTGTCGTTTCTTCCTGCTCTTTCTTTTGGGGTGAATTCCTTTGTTTCATCATTTTGAAGGTAGAAAAGGAATTAATGAGGTAAAAAAATTAAATTAAAATAAAATAAATTAAAAACAAATACAAATACAAAAAAATAATTAAATGATGCTAGATCCTAGCATCTGTGTTTTGGTGTGGGTGTTGAAAGGGGATTGATAGATAAGAGAAAAAGGGGGAAAGAAAAAAAAGTAAATTGTTTGAAAATTTGAAAAAAATAAATACACTGAAGTAGATCTAAATGAAATGATGGAAGTAAAATAGAATTTGAAACAATTTACACAAAAGTAAAAAATATAGTAGAAAAAAATTAAAGAAAAATATTTTTAATAAAAATTGAAAATAAAAATGGATTTTTTCTCTTTCTATATTCAAGAAAAAGAAAAGAAACAAAAAGAGAAAAAAGAAAAAGTAAAAAAAAAAGAAAAAAGAAAATTGAATAGATGGATTGGTGAACAGACTGAAATACGACTGAAATTACTTTGTTTTCCCCTAGAAGTCAAACTCTGAAGTGCTTTATAGTCCCTAAACTGAGCAGGGGGAGAGACTTGTGTTCCTGAAGAGCCAGGTTGACTCAGTTGGGTGGGGCTTAGTGTAACTGCTCTGTTCTCCAGTAGATGGCGCTGCTTAGTTTACTGGGTGGATTATTGTGGCATTTGTAGGTGTGTATGTGCATGCCCCGGTGCAGTGAAAATGGCGTCACCTAGCTACCCAGTGTCTGGTATCAGAATTCTGTTCTCCCTGACCAGCATTTGCACACCTGTCCTTTGTCTTCAGCTTCCATCCACTCCCCGCGTCCACACCGTCCATGACCAAGCCTCAGGCAGCACCTGTCTCCTGTGTTTTGTCTCAGGTGTGGCTGTTTTTCCCGACCCCTTACTTCTGAGGGACTGCGGCTTTGACCCGTTCTGCCCCTCTGCAGAGGGTCTCACTGAGCAATGGCTGGGTGCTGGCTGCACCCAGGAACGTTTGCGGGACCGCACTGTTGCTGATACCCAGAGACTGCAGCTGGGTGCCAGCCTGCCCCAGAAAAAGTTCAAGGGATAGCATAGCAGCAGTGTTTCAGGGATCAGGGACAATTACAACACACATCTGGCACCACGCTTCACCCTTAATGACCTTATTCTAGCACCAGCAAATGTGGTTGTTCTCCTGGGTCCACTGGGACCTTGCCTTTGGGAGACCCACACAGCCTCTACCAAGTGTCTTCCTAGCAGGTGAACCACCTCTCCCCGTGTGGCCTGAAGACCACAGACTTCACTCTGCTCCTGGGGATTCGCCTTTCCCACCAGAGCACCACCAGGTATTGAGCTGTGGAGTTTCAGACTCAGTGCTCCCCCTGTTTACAGTCTTAATGGAATTTAAAACCTCTCCTTTCTTCTTTCTTCCTTTTTAGTTCAGTCCCTGTGGCTGTTTCCACTTTTCCACTTTCTCTCCAGCTGCTTTTGGGGGGGAGGGTGCTTTTCCCATATTCTCCTCCCCCACCCCCCCACCCCCGTCTCTGTTCTCTCTCCACACGCAAAAGCGGTTCCCTGGCCTCCGTGGCTGCTCTCTCCCCAAGTTCTCTCTCTGCGCCGCGTACCTGCTGAATTCTGTGGTTCAGGTTGTGCAGATTGCTGTGTTAATCCTCAGATCAGTTTTCTAGGTGTTCAGGATGGTTTAGTGTTGGTCTGGCTGTATTTCATGGACATGAGACACACAAAAACTTACATGTTGTTCGCCATCTTGGCTCCTCCTCTGTTATATGTCACATGATTTTATTGTTTCCCATTATACTTAGATCACTTGATTAAAGATGTTATCTGCCAGGCTTTTCCACTATAAAGTTACCTTTTCTCTCCTTAATTTGTAAGTGTATCATGGAGAGATATTTTTATCTATGTAAATATCCAATTCCTTATGATAGTTTTCATTTGTAACTTTAGGTGTATCAATATGAACTCATGGTTTCCTATGTTATTCAATGGGTCATAAGACATTACTTTATTTATTTATTTATTTATTTATTTATTTACTTATTTATTTTAATGTTTTATTTATTTTTGACAGAGAGAAAGAGACAGAGCATGAGTGGGGGAGGGCCAGAGAGAGAGGGAGTCACAGAATCCAAAGCAGGCTCCAGGCTCTGAGCTGTCAGCACAGAGCCCGACACGGGGCTCAAACCCACAAACTGTGAGATCATGACCTGAGCCGAAGTCGGACGCTCAATCGACTGAGCCACCCAGGCACCCCTATCATTATTTATTTTAATTCTCAGTTTATCTTTGATTTGTCCACTGAAGACCCTTCTAGCTAGCTTCTGTGAACTCTTCAATGTCCCTGTCTTTCTTCGAGTACTTATTTTCTGGCATATAATGATGTTTCAGGTTCACCTTCTACTCTCCTTGCCCAAGCCCTTGGCTCAATTCTCCAAGGAACCCTAGTTCCTGCAAGTGGAGAATGATAATTAGAAGCCAGATTTAAGTGGAAGGTGTACTCTTATTATTGGGCTATTATTGCTTGCAGGCTATCCTGGAAGATAGAACTTAGAGTATACGTGTATACATCCATACACATTTTATATCTATATCTGAATCTATTAATGTATATTGAAAACCACCCATTTCATACCACTATCTTCAATTCCAACCCCAAACCATTCTACTTTTCTCTAATTTAGTACTTGTAACTCCTTTCTCTGGCAATACCAATCTGGTCTCCCTTGTCCTTAATATATTTAATCTGCTCAGTACCCCTGTATGTAACCAATTTTCCATTGATGCTTGCACCCCATTCCCCAGTCACACTGCTTTGGCTGATTTCTCACATGCCCCCCCCCCCCACACACACATATGCACTTTCTCTTCACTG
Organism: Neofelis nebulosa; assembly: GCF_028018385.1. Classification (NCBI taxonomy): domain Eukaryota; kingdom Metazoa; phylum Chordata; class Mammalia; order Carnivora; family Felidae; genus Neofelis; species Neofelis nebulosa. The sequence goes on along the minus strand of NC_080782.1, from coordinate 32,555,107 downwards.
GGCTCAGTCTGTGATTCCTCCCCATCCCAGGCTACCTCCATAATGCCCCCCCCCTTTCATACTGTTTTATACTGCACTACTGCACCACTTAGAGCTGGCTTCCTCTCCATATGGACACCTCCCTTCCTATTTGGGCTTTGTCAACCTACATCAAATTTTTCCCATGCATGGTTAGCCTCATCACTCCAACTGGGCTCTGATACCTAATGACAAACTGCCCCTTTTCAAAGATACCCTCCTCATCTTCCTCAGCCTCTAGAACCCCAAGCCAAGCCACCTCTTCACATGGATTATTTCCTTCTCATCTTGTTCAGACTCTGACTCCCCACTCCAGACTTTCCCTTTCTTCCCCTGTTGGGCTTTGATAGCCTACACTGCTCACTCATGACATGTAGCTGCTTTCCCACCAGGCTCTGCCTCAGCCTAGATGCCTAACTTACTTGTCTGCATGACTTCAGACCACTAAAAATGAATTATTCAGGAAGGAAATAGGAGGAGAGAGAAAAATGAAGAAGAGAGAAATTTGATTTTTTTTTTTTTTTGCTTACTTATAATCACCCACAATTTTCTTTCTGTCGTTTTTCTTTTTCTGTCCAAGGAGTTATTTCCAATTTATTTTGGTACTTTTATCCCAGTGAAGCTTTTGTCTTTCTAACAAATGATCTCAGCCCTAGCTTCTCTATTACATATTATTCTTATATGAAAGTCACTGCCACATGAAACTTGACATTCTGGTTGTTTAATATATACTATTTAATTTTAATTCATACCAGTGTAAGAAATTATTGGCTTAGCTCTGATTTGCATACTCTTATTTAGAAGTAGAACCCTGCAGGAATTGGTAATATGTGTCTTTATTTTATTCATTTTATTTCTTCAGGATATTTTTACATTACACTGTAACAATACTTCAAAAGAGAGAAAAATCTATCCCAACAACCAGTATTATGATCTTAATGAACATATGACTTTCATCCCCACTGAATTGACTAAAGTCATCTATTATTTGGCATTATCTACTTATATCATTTTAGCAGTGAAATGCTCAAATCATTGTGAAAATTAAATTACAAATGCAATAAAAATGTAAATACAAGAGGTAGTTTTCTGAGGTAGGCAATATTTCTAAAAATGCTTTTACTATGTTTATTCTCATATAATTACAGTGAGAAAAATATGTATACATAAAACCATGAAGGTTTATAATATGGTTTTAATGGTGTTTAAGGAAGTATTTGGGATTCTGATAGAAACATATGTTCTCATTAGTCCAGTATTTATTCATGTCAGAAGTAACAAGAACACCACATTCTGGACAGTTTCCCATTGTTGGCACAATTAACCTGCAGATAAAGCAGAATTCTAACATGATAAATTAAGAAAATAAAGGATGTTTGAATAGATATGCTTTTTGAAGTAGGAGTGATATGATTACCTAAATGCATATTATCTTCTTAATGGAAATACAACCTTCATTGGCTTCCTCTACTATGAGTGAACAGAATTTCTTTCTTACTAACTTAGTCAAAAATAGTCCAGTGACTGGCTGAGCTCCAATGGCTGAAATGAACCAAATATTCCAAGTTATTTGAATTGCATCTGGTAGCAGAAGTAATACGATTTTCTCCATAATTGCAGACATTGCATAGGAATGAGTGGAGAGGAAAGGAGCCAGTTTTGGGGTGCATTCTTTGTGTCAAGCACCATAACTATTTTGTATGTTACTTCATTTACTTCTCAGGCAACCCTCATAGTTATCTTTCATCTCAAAGAGAATTCAAATTCATAGAGAAATTAAGTTATTTGCTTGATCAATGTATTTTTTTTTAATAGATACCATCTGGGACACACAAATAAAACAATGTAAGTGGCAGCTCCTGGAGGTTTGCATATGGTAGCCCCTCCTAAGCATCAAGTGCAACTTAGTCTCTTCCTTAACTTTTCAAGACAACAGTTTCTTTCCTAAGCACGCTTCTTGTGACAGTACAAGCGGTTTGTAGGGCTTCGTGAATGTTAACTTAAATCAGAATCTGATACTATTTTTCTAGTTGAGTTTACATATAAGATTTATTCAATGGGGAAAATGGCTGAAAACAAGAAATGGTATTATATGGAATGGCAGCTATTCACCCAGAAGTTATTAAATTTTCTAATCTCACATTAATAAATCCCCTTTTCTCCTTGAACATTTTCAGCTGTAGAACAGTGATGATTTTTCATTAAAGGTGGCAATAGTAAATATAAAATTGTTTGATTTTCTAGTCCTGTGTGGCTAAGAATTGTAAACATCTTCATTTTTTCCATATGGTCTTTATATGTTTCATTATATTTGCCACTGATCTTATGTTAGTGTCAGTGATGGTGTTTGATAGGTGCCTAATACCGTCTTTTAAAATGTTACTAATGTTTAGCTCAGCTGGACTTAAAGGTTGTATTTCAACTTTCACTTTACTTCTCCTAGATTTTTATTTTAAAATGGCAACGCCTAAAACTATCTGTGACTTGGTTTCCTACGATCAATTTGTGACATTAATGTCAGTTAGGAAGATATATACAAGTTCTTGCAAGGGAGTTAGAATTAGTAGAGTGGTATTTAAAAGAAGAAACAGTCATTGTCACCTATGTGTGAGCTTTTATATTTCATCTACTTGTGATTTTGTGCTCACCATCCCCAAATATGCCAACATATACTCACACAATACATATATATATATATATATATATATATATATATATATATATACACACACACACACACACACACACACATAGCCACACACACACATACCATATGTGCTTGGATCCTTGTTTACAACCCCCTGGTGTTAGCTGTCAAGCAGCCTTGGGCAGGTCACTTATACTTCCAGAATTTAATTTACCTCATTGAGCAACAGAAAAAGTGCATACTCTTTTTACTATGGGATTATAAGGATAAAATGAGTTAATATATGGAGATAGCAAAAACTTAAGCTGTCGACACAGGACTTGTTGACTATCTTGTATATAACCTGACAATTGATTACATCAAATTTAGCAGTTTTATATTACAGTTTATAATTATTTAAATGTTTAATGTGTATTGATTTTGTCTATCTCATTACATATTATGTCCCTGAGGACACTTGAGGTCTAAGATTCACTCATGGGCGGGGGACACCTGGTGGCTCAGTTGGTTGAGCATCTGACTTCAGCTCAGGTCAGGATCTCATGGTTCGTGAGTTGGAGCCCCACTTTGGGCTCTGTGCTGACAACTCAGAGCCTGGAGCCTGCTTCACATTCTGTGTCTCCCTCTCTGACCCTCCCTCACTAGCACTCTGTCTCTCTCTCTCTCTCTCTCAAAAATAAATAAACATTAAAAAAAAAAAAAGATTCACTCCTGGGAAGAATCATTGAGATATGGGGTTTTAGAACCAAGAAAGGGTTTTAATTTCTATACCACCATCACAGTGCTAGTTAAAAAATATTCAAGTGAATCAAATATTTAGTTATTTGAACTAAAAATGTGTGGTTAAAAAATTTTTCAATTAGGGGCACCTGGGTGGCTCAGTCGGTTAAGCATCCGACTTCATTCAGGTCATGATCTCACAGTTTGGGAGTTCAAGCCCCCCGCATTGGCTCTCTGCTGACAGCTCAGAGCATGGAGCCTGCTTCAGATTCTGTGTCACCCTCCCTCTCTGCCCCTCCCAAGCTCATTCATGCTCTGTCTCTCTCTCTCTCAAAAATAAATAAACATTAAAAAAAATTTTTTTAATTTCAATTAATTCATATTTTGGTATTATAGGGATATAATTGGAGACATTTTGAAAGATTAAGACTTTGCTTGCTGCTGAGTTTGAACTTGATAGTACGGTTTAATAAAATCAGAATTTTCAAAATTAGGGTAAAGTTTGAGTTATGAACATTTATTTCAAGTGATGTAGCTACAAATAGAAATTGGTTCTGACTTCTCTAAACACCATTATTTACCAATTTTTAACCTTATTTGACCAATGACAGAAGATATACTCTTCAACTGAAAAGAAAGCTCTGTTTCAATTATTAAATTTATACTTCTAAAATTAAATTGTATTATTAAATTAAATTGTATTATTAAAATATTAAGTTTTATGATTACTTTTTTCCTATTTAGGAAGAAATATCATGTGATTCTGTAGCACAAAACAGTACATTTATTTAGTTATTTCTTAGATGCAAGTCTTTAAAATGAATCCCAGATGATGTATCTTAATAAACAGGAACTGTACTGTATAACTAAACAACTTCAAAGAGCACTTGTTGAATTGAATATCCTTTCAGACTCCCTATATTTGATGACAGCAAAGAAAATATCATTTTAGCTCTTCCTTGAAAATCATCAACACTCATGACATTAGAAAAAAAAAACGCATTGAAATGCAAGGTAAATAAGCATATATACTTATAAAATTAGTATAGCTCTGTAAATATGCATACACATATATGCACACAATTGATTCTGCTATAATAATTTATGGGTAGCAAATATTCCTGATGACAGGATCAGTGTTAACTGATTTTTCCTTTTGCCTCAGGCTTTATATGACTCGGCAGGTCATGATCACTGATTCTATCTTCATTAAACCTTCTGATATTTTGTTCATTGTGGTTTGTTTTGCCTAACTTTTGGTTTCTAAACAATCTATTGCGTTAAACTATTATTTGTATAGATTAGTGAAATGACTTTAGTTTACTTAATCTCCACCACTGCTTATAATATAGATCCTCAGTACTGAGCCTTGTTACCATAGATCGTCATTTTTGCATAGAAGCACTTGATCCTCTTTGTTATCGATAACTAACTTCCTGTTTCCCTGCAGGCACCTGAAGTTGTGATTCCTTCTTTGTTCATTAAATTTAGGAAAATTGCATATTCCACAACACTATCAGTTACGTGGTGCTTATGATTAATCCCAGGGTTTCTTTGTGCTAAGTGCTTTCAATGGTATCTACCAAATTTACTAGGTAGGCAAAAAATTTTTTTCAGAAAATTCTAAGTGTGTCTTCTTTTTTAATAAACGTTTATTTATTTAATATTAGAGACAGAGAGAGAGAGAGAGAGAATGCATGAGCACAAGAAAGGGAGGAGAGAGAGGGAGAAGAAGAGAGAATCTCAAGCAGGCTCCACGCTGTCAGCACAGAGCCCAGTGTGGGATTCTGTCTCACGAACTGTGAGATCATGACCTGAGCCAAAACCAAGAATTGGAAGCTCAACTGACTGGGCCACCCAGACACCCACTAAGTGTATCTTCTTAAGAAGAATTTACAGTGGGGGGACGCCTGGGTGGCTCAGTCGGTTGAGCGTCTGACTTCAGCTCAGGTCATGATCTCGCGGTTTGTGAGTTCGAGCCCGGCATTGGGCTCTGTGCTGACAGCTCAGAGCCTGGAGCCTGCTTCGGATTCTGTGTCTCCCTGTCTCTCTGCCTCTCCCATGCTCATGCTCTGTCTCTCCTTTTCTCTTAATAATAAATTTTAAAAAACATTAAAAAAAAGAAGAATTTACAGTGGGACTTATATAGCATACATACCAACAAAAGCTGATTATAAATTTCCAAGAAACTACAAATTTTCAAGGAATTATCTGTGTTACCTTTTCACGTGGACAATCGATTGTTGAAAATCATCCTTTCAGGAGATTAATGGTTTTGTTTCTTGGGGTTTCTCATGACTAATTTGTATGGAGAGTTTAGATAACGTTATTGATTGTTCAATAAAGTGTGAAGTAGCAAAGAACCAGCATTTTCATAACTTTGTGTTGTATTGGTTACTTGTTCTTTGATATTTTTGTCTTGAAATGGACTTGTTTTTAGACAAATAACTTTTGGAACGATTGAAGTGGCCATAAGGTGGTGTCAAAAATGTAGGTAGATGCATTTGATACCTTCCTATTTATGTTGCACCTGACGCCCTTACTTTCATGCCTTTGTAACATTGATTATTGTCACCTGCCCCTACCGCACAGTCACTCTACACAGGTGAGCAATGTGGTCCGAATGTGTCATTCTTCACAGAAATTCGGAACATACATGTTTAAATGTGGGATAATGTGAAAAGTATTAGAAATTTTAACTCTAAATGGTTCATCTGCATTTTATATAGAGAGGAACAATGTAGACTGTGGGCTTGTGAGAAGGGTTTAAATGGTGCGTAACACAGTTGAGGCAACCTAATTCCTGTTTAATAAAATGGTTTCAGGCATCATGGAAAGTCTTGCCAATAAAACGAACTCCATATTCCTTTGGGATGTGCTGTGTCACTTACCAACCATGTGAAGCAGGAAGATTTCCGGTGATTACAAAACATATTGTTGTATTTTAAGCCACTTGTGTTGAAAACATTACCTCCTTTAACAGTAAAAAAGTGGAGGGGTGCCTGGGTGGCTCAGTTGATTAGGCATCCAAATCTTGGTTTTAATTCAGGTCATGATCTCACAGTTTGTGAGTTTGAGCCCCACATCAGAGTTTGCGCTGACAGCTAGGATCCTGCTTGGGATTCTCTCTTCCCTCTCTCTTTGCCACCCTCCCCCCAAATAAACAAACAAAAAATTTTAAAAAACAATAAAAAAGTGGTAATTGTGCCTAGACATTAAATGTTACATTTAGAATATATACTGCAGCTTAACACTCTTTCTCTCATCTCTCCTAATTATAAAACCCCCCAGACTTGCCGCTGACAAGGCACCCAGTTTGGTACCTAATTTATAGTGAGGTCTTTCTGAAGTTTAATTTGTAAAAATATTAGACATGGTTGGTCACTTCTGCCTTCAATGAAGGCAATTTTTTATTGCCTCTGGTTGCTTCATATTGTGAGTTTTCCTTTGACTTCCTTGGTTAAACTTTGTTGTTTGTTTTATATGTGACAGCCCCTTATAAATAACAACATTACTCAGAATTTTGTTTTAGAATCTTCTCTCCTCCCCTTTCCTCTGCTTTACTCCCCGTCTCCCTCCCACTCCCCCACCCCCGTGTACACTATCTCTTGGCAATCCTACTGTCATGGGCTATATGTTCATGATGACCTCATCCATATCTCTAGCTCAGAATCCACTCCCTAGATCCATCTACCTTCAACTACATGTAAAAATCTCTCATTGGATGTGTTGCAGATACCCACATTCAATCCCAATATGTTCCGCCTCTGAGTTTGTCCAATGGTAAATGACACAATTCTTATGCCCACTTTCCCAAACCAACAGCCTGAAAGCTATTCTGAATTCTGATCCTGAATCATCCCATCAAGTTCTGTCCATTGTGTTCCTTCATAAGCCTTCAAATTGCTCTGCTTTTTTCAGTTACCACACCACCACCTTAATTTTGCCTTTATTGTTTTCTCAGATTGCTACAATAGTTACCTAGCTCCAGATTCCCTGCCTTGAGTCTTGTCACTCCCCAAACCCATTTTGACATGCCCAGAGTAGTGCTTCTGAAAGGTCTTCATGGAGGTCTTCTTGAACTTGCCCCTTCTCACTTCTCAGCCCTTTCTCTTCTTTCCACCCGGCATTTCCTTATCTCCTACCTGTCATTACAATTAAACCTGTTACATCCTATGACTTCCTCCAGGCCACTGACCATGCTGTTCTCTGGTTTATAAACACTCTGCATCTCTCTTCCTTGGGATAACCTCCGCTTGTTCTGAAGGTTCAGCTTTGGGGGAGAAGCCTTCATCAGTAATCTGTAAATGCCATGGCTGGCCCTTTTCTCTGTATCCATAATACTTTGGGCTTCTCTTTGTCATTTTATTGTACCTACCAGATTCCCTGTTTACTTTCCCAACAGAAGACAACAAGAGTAGTAGAAGACCTTTGGGGAGCAATTCTAATCACATGTATAAACTCTTGCCAAATTGCTAATGGAAAGGATTTGGACAGAGGATTCTCAGAAAACAACTGGGATGGCCCCTAATCATAGTGGGGGCAAAAAGGATTGAGTTTGGGGTTGGGCTGGAAATGAGTGCTCACCAGTAGGTACAGCCAACACACATATTGTGTTACATTGTACAGCACATTTTTAAGCATTTTGTTACTTGGGGATTGTTTTGAAATATTTGTTTTGTTCTCCTTATTCATTTTAAGCTCCTTGTGGTGGAAGAATTTAATCTCTACCAGATAGAACATCAGAGGTCAGGCTCCAGAGTTGAAGAATTAGATTCCAGTCTCAGAAACTATAACAGTCCCATGTGAACATGTCAATAAAATGACCATAGGATGGAGATCAGTAAATGGATTGCAACTGAGCAGTATAGTTTGGGGGTAGAGATTAAAAATGTTTTAAGGAAAATTTTAAGAAAATGAATTCAAAATGTTAAAGAAAATAAATTGTATGTTTTTATATTGGAAAGCAATGCAAAAAGATATACTAATGTTAGCGTTAAGTTGCATCTTTGTTTTAATTCATGATTTTAAAACATTTTTAAAATTTTGTTTAATGTTTACTTTTGAGGGGGGTGCAGAGAGAGAGGAAGATATGGAACCCCAAGCAGGCTCCAGGCTCTGAGCTGTCAGCACAGAGCCTGACATGGGGCTCGAACTCACAAACCGTGAGATCATGACCTGAGCCAAAGTCAGACACTCAACCGACTGAGCCACTCAGGCGCTCCTCATGATTTTAAAAATAAACTATTTTTTCAGTGTTGTGATCATGTGGCCACTAATAGTATCATCCTGACCATCACTGGTATTTATTGGCAACAATAATTATAGATTCTTTAACCTACATATTTATTTCTAAATCTATTCTCCATTTATAGGAAACAAGTATCTTTGGAGAGTAGCTGATTTATCTTAGGGTAGGAAAAAATGAATCTGGGTTTGAAAATCTTGTTTTTGCTGATAATCAAGAGTGCTTTCAGAAAATTTCAGAGAGTACAGAAGGTAATACGGTTAGTATAAAGTGCTCCCAGGTCAATTTGTGATGATCAAATCCCCCAAATAATACAGTAATAAGAATAATAATTATAGTTAAGTGGAAAGTTGAGGTTGTGATATGAATCATAATGATGCTCCAAAGAGAAACAATTATAGAGCATGTTGCAGGGTTCTTGTAATATAAAGGAAGAAGTAACTATAGCAGGGTGTGTTTAATATCAAAAATTATTTTTAGTGAGCAAAAGAGTTTTAACAAATAAAGCTGTTTTGTATCTTTTATTAAGTATATACCAATTTATAGCAGGTAGCTTGAATCTCTAGTTGTGTAAATAGGGTTGTGAAAAGTTTTATTTGCCAGGTACTGTATACGATGGCTGTAGAATTCCTGAGAATGCCTGGTATTTAAAGCTGTTTTGTTTCCCTCATTGGTACTTTAGTGAGTTTTTCCAAGTTCCATGGTGAGAACATTAAACTATTGTGTGTGTGGCCGTGGGGGGGGGGGGGGATTGGTTATCCATCTTCCTTTAGCTGGCTACTTTCCTTGTCCTTAGCTCTGCTTTTCTGGTGGCCCAATAAATAGAGGCTCTTTCCTCGGAGTCCCATTGTCACTATAGGTGCGCTCTTAGGCAGCATTTAAATTGGCTCCAGACTGGTTTATCCTCAGCTAGGTGGCTCCACATCTGGTTTATGGAAATTAGTCATGCTCCTTGCCTTACAAATATGGGGACTGTGGACTGCCCAGTGTAACTACCTCTCCTTTCCTTCTCCTGCTAGAGCTTTTAGCCACCATTGCTTCCTTGTGCTAACTTTTATGGCAGGTTTAACAAAAGCTGCAACACCCCCTAACTGCAGGGGGCACATAGCAAGCTCCCTGAGAAATCTCATTGAAACCCTTCTCTCTTGCAGCCAAGGGGGAAGCACACCAAACTCCCCTCCTTTTCTGGTCAGAGCACAGCTGTCTTTCAAGAACTCCTTCTCACATAGCTCATCAATCTTTTTTCCGGCCTCAGTCTGAATAACTTTTATGTCCTCAGCTGGACAAGGTCTTTAAGTTGCGCTTCGCCACCCTTTATGGAAATGTCTGAATGCCAATCTGTCTCCCGTCTCATTTCAACAATTGAAATCTATTGTTTTTGGGTCTCAGACACAATGTCATTTTAATATCCAGTTAGACGTGTTTCCCATAATGCTAGTGCATTGGAACAATATAAGGAAATAGCAAGAAAATGGGTTTTACAACACTGACCAAATAAAACTTTGAAAATGTGATTTCAAAGAAAGGTACTAGAGGGCAGACTCATTATTAGCCACTCAAGGTTTGCATCATTGTGATCCCATGTGGTGACTTCCAGCTGATTGGTTGATAACACAAATCAAATACCCTTGGCAGGTTTGAGAAAATATAATTGTGTGTGTGTTGGGGACTGGAGGAAGTCTTGTAACATTGTTATAATCCAGAACAGTATTAAAATACTATTGTAAGCAGCCTAAAAATGATAAGGATAGAAATATCCTTATATTTTATATATCCTTATATAAAAGATAAACCCACACGATTGATACCTTTAAAAAGTAATGCATTTCGAGGCACCTGGGTAGCTCATGGGTTAAGCAGCCAACTCTTGATCTCAGCTCACATCTTGATCTCGGGGTCACGAGTTCAAGCCCCGCACTGGGCTCTGCGCTGGATGTGAAGCCCACTTAAAAAAATTTTTTTTAAGGTAATTCATCTAATTATTGTATTTATATATGTTTTGCCTGCTATTTTAAGTGTTCAAGAGAAATTAAATTTTCAGGTTTTTTAAAGGATGTTTTTAGTAGATACTGCCAGCTTTTTAAAGAGATTATACTCTGCCTGTCAATAAAGTAAACAGCAAATAATTTGCAACCATTTTTAATCTACCACATTAACTACATGAACTTTCCCCCCAGAGATGCTTTCTAAATTTTTTGAATGTCTTAAAAGATTATTTTTCTACATGAAAACTATTTTATATAAAAAAGTTTAACAGATTGATCATTAATTGCATTGCAAACAATGGTTAGTATGCCTCTTGACAACATAAAAGCGCCAAAGACAAATAATTTTAGCGTCAGTTAAAATGATTAACTCTACATAGAAGAAAGTAAAATACAAAGACATAAAATTATATGAATGAAACACCAGGAAGCCACTGGAAGGGCCATGTCACTCTTAGGTAACCTTTTTAAGAACGATGTGTGAGACACTGTTCTGAGTGCTTTGTCCGGATTGACTCACTTGTTCTTCGTAACACCCAACGAGGTATGTTCTATTATTGTTTGGACAATGGCATGATTGTACAACTGTATATTTACAATTGTGAGGAAATGAAAACTTGGCCTAAATTAATTGCCCAAAGTCAAAAGATTAAAAATGACTGACTTCAATCCAGGGTTCTGGGACTAAGCCACAAAGTGGAACCTGGATCCTTGTAGCTCTGTTTTGAACAAAGATTGCCTTGTATGCTCTCCTGTATGGCAGGAACATGATTAAGGAAGTTTCTGCTTTGTGTGTGTTTTTAAATATTGACTTTTCCTACCCATATGTGGGTACTTTCTTCCAGTTCCTTCTTATGAGTTAGAGACACTGAAGTTTTTCGGTGCTTTCAATTATATCCTGTACTTTTTTAGCTTAAATTTATAAAAGTTAGAAATCATTAAATAGAAAAAATAATCACCCATCATTTCACTTTCAAGAGTCAACTGTTATTAATATCCTCAACTGTTTATTGCCTGTACTCTACATATTTTCTATATTGTTTGCACTGCATTTACCGTTTTGTGACCTGCTTTGTATTTTTGTTTACCATATAATAAACATGTTCTAATGCTATCAAAAATGTTTTAAACATCATATTAAAATTTTTATATTAAAAAATTTCAAACATACCCAAAATAGGATAGTAAAGTGAACTCCATGTATCCATTAAGCAGCATCAAAATAGCTAATAATTCTTCTGAAACTATTCCCACTTCCCTCTGCTCCAATGACTGTATCATTTCATCTAAACATTACTATTTTACTTTCTCTTTTTTAATGTTTATTTATTTATTTTGAGGTGGGGGGAGCACAGGGGGAGACAGAGAGAGAGAGAGAGAGAGAGAGAGAGAGAGAGAGAGAAAATCCCAAGCAAGCTCCACACGGTCAGCACAGAGCCTGATGCAGGGCTTGATTCCACAGACTGTGAGATCATGACCTGAGCCGAAATCAAGAATTGGAAACAACCGACTGAGCACCCAGGTGCCCCTAACTATTACTTTCAATATTTGAATGTTATTCAATCTTGTCATGAGCCATATTCTGCTTATATAAGAAATTCTGGTTACAATTGAAATCTCATCACCATATTCCTGACTAGATTATCCACACTGTTCTATGATTACATTAAGAAGAAAAAAACCCTATCTATGCTCTCATATGAACATCTGTGCCATATAAAACTTTCTCTAATTAACTTCCATGCCACTGAATCCTCAACACAATTCTCTAATATATATGTGACACATTTACATAACAAAGACATCAGGTTAATGAAAAAGCATGGCTTTTTAATCACTTTTGAAGCCATAAAGTCACAACCAGTAACTTTGAATACACATGATAAATTGTAGAAAGACATAATTGAGGGTCCTGAGGCAAGCATTAAAAAGTGCACACACCTTTCATCTTAAAATATTAATGGCTCTGAGCTGTAAAATCTTTCTTTTCATTATAGACTCCATTTGTTTTAACACTTCCATTGGCCCTCTCCTTTGCCTCAAATACCATTTACAACCTGATTTATATTTTCTGTGCACATAATGAAGCTAGTGAAGAATGCTTGCCTCCAAGTACTGCCTCAGAGGCCTTGCTACAATTCTCTCTATAATCTTTACATCAGCAAAAATAACTCAGGGGGAGTAAAAAGTCTCTGTGACAAGAACTAAGGATTGTTTATGAGGTAAGAGAATGTCTTAGAGCCAAATGCAAGGACATCAGGTTATGTGACCACAGGCAAAACTCTGTCAATAATTCCATTTAAAAACCCATTTCTAAAGGGTTTACAGCTCTGCTGATTCAGTTACCATGGGCCCCAATCAGCCTTAAAAAATTGTGATCTTAAATTACATTTGCCAATCCATTTGGGTTGAGGACTTAAAAAGGACAAAAATAAAGTATTTTTCTCTGAAGCATATTTACTCTTTCTATATTAATTACTTTTTCTGCAAATATGTTCTCCTTCTGCAGTTGAGATATAAATTAGGAACTATTTTTGTATTGTTGGCTCATTTTGCATTTTATTCTCATCCTTTCTGTCTCTGTAGTCCACTGAGCACATGGATGTTATAACTGCACTCATGTCCCATGTATTCACCATGTTATTTGCTTCCTATGGTTTTTATTAATACAAAATATTTGTTTCCATTTATTGAATGCTCACCATGTATCAGGCACTTTGCAAACTTTACCTCAGATCTTCACTCCGCAGCCGTCCAAGTAGATGTTACTACTCCTTATGACAGGTAAGCTATCTGAACATCAGAAAGATGAAGAAACTTTCCTGTGGACACCCAGGTGCTTGCGTTGGGGAAGAACATAATTATCTTTGAATACAGAGTCCACCTATTCCTGAGTATTTTCTGAATCAGTGAGAGAAGTATCTTACTCTAATAATGTTCATGTCTTTATCATCTTGACTATTGATATAATAAAACGCTATTAATTTCAGTTATCATTGACCTCTTTGGCAAATTTATAATTCAACTAAAGTACATTAAACTGTCTTTATTTACAGATACATAAAAATTAAATTTAGAAGCATCTTTAAAAACTAGTTTAGACCACTGCAGAAAACAAGGTTTCTTATTCTTTAAACATTTTGTTTCTAAGTCTAGAATATTCCATGTCTTTGTCCTCTGCCAGAAGACATGGAACTTAGCAACTGCCATCTGAACTCTCCCAACCCATCTTCCATGTCTAGAAAATTAATTCTAATTTTACAGAAGCAAAAAGAATTTTAGCTTCATGCTAATTAACTATTGTTTCTAAAAAACTATTTCACTTGGGGCGCCTGGGAGGCTAAGTTGGTTGAGCGACCAACTTCTGCTCAGGTCATGATCTCACAGTTTGTGAATTTGAGCCCTGAGTGGGGCTGTATGCTGACAGCTCTGAGCCTGGAGCCTGCTTCGGGTTCTGTGTCTCCCTCTCTCTCTGCCCCTCCCCCACTCATGCTCTGTCTCTCTCTGTCTCAGAAATAAACATTAAAAAAAATAAAAAAAAAACTATTTCACTTAACCTTTGCTTCATGCATTTTTCTCTGTTTGGGTTCATGGTTCTTGCCAAAGTACTTCCTCTAATGGTTCTTTTTGGTAGGGCTCTCTGGGCATCAAAATCCTTCAGTCTCTTTATGTCTGGAATTTCTTGATTTTTGTCATGAGAAGTTTGAACTAGTTGTAGGAATCTAGGCTGACAGCTGTTTTCCCTCAACATTTATTGTTGCTGTCTAAGTGCCCTTTCTTTATAGGTGAAAATTTCTTTGTTGGGAAATACTAGTCCAGGGGTAACTTTACTAGTTTTTTCTTTGATGTTCTGAAATGTCACTGTGTTTAGATGTAAGTTTATTCTGTTTATGCATCTTGGCATTTGATACTCATATTCTACCTGAGGAAACATCATTTTAAAATTCCAAAAAACACTAAATAAATGTTTCTTTTAATATTGCCTTCTTATCAACTTTCCTTTTCTCAAAATCTAGAATTCCTCTTGGGCATTTGTGGCCACTTCTCATTCTGGCCTCCATGTCTGTCTCTTAACTCTGCTTTCAAATATTAAACAAGCATTTATATCTCTCTGTATTATTTTTAGTAGTATCATTTGGCTTACTAATTATCTCTTTACCTCTCTAGTTTATTTTTTTGTCCATTGACTTCTTTTATTTCAACATCAAAAATATTTTTTATTCCCAGGATTTCAAATTGGTTCTTCTTGTTGTTGTTGTTTTTGATTCATAGCCTCCTGCTTTTTTTGTTACAAATAAATATAGGACATTTTTGGGTTTCTGTTAATATACCACATATGTATAGTTTTTAGACTTCCATGGTATTTCTCATTTCTCAGGAGTAAATTTTCTGTTTGTAAAATGTATAACCTATCTTTCATGACCTTGATTTGCCTCAGGTGGTGTGGGATTTTAGTTTGCAAGATTGTTCCAGGTCTTTCTTTTTAACCCTTTATTTCTGTGCCTATTTCTCCACATCTACTGGCTTTTCAGTTGTTTCTACTCAGCCACCTTCAGGTGCAGGTGTTAGGTGGGTGATCTGACTGGGAATCTTTGTTTCCTCCCCCACCAGATCCTCTTTCTACCTCTTCTAACAATGGTCCACTGAGATAATGGTTTTGGTTTTGAGTCTGATTATATCTTTTAACTATCTAAACAAAATAAAGATGTATTTAATACTTTTTAAAGATTTAACCTATTAGATCATCTTTTATAAACTGAAACAAAAACTCACAAACAATCTTGAACAGAAATTTTACAGTGACATTCATTGGAATCATAAGATCACAAGAAACCTATCATTTTATAAAAAAATAAAGTTCAAATTCAGAAAGGACAAGGAACTTACACAGTGCCACACATTTGGTGAGTGGAATATTAAAAACTGTGAATCAATTCTCTGGACTTCTCACTTCTCTACCCCACTTTCCTAATCCTCCTCGTACAAAATGCTCATTGACCTCTGCTGATAAAGGCTGATGTTATTTTCATTGGAAGAAACAGTTGTCTTAAAATACCTCCAATTATAGATTAATGGTGGCCCATAAGGCCGATCTGGCCTGTACATATATTTGTTTGGTTCACACAGACTTAGTATTCTACATGGTTTCTACTACTAAAAGTGAGAGATAAAAATAAGAAAAAAAATACAGACTGCAACACTTGGCTAGTGTAGGCCACAGTCTAGCCTGACAATAATTACACAGAGATGAGTAACTACTGAGTCCATCTGGATGAAGTACTGTTACTTCACCAGTCCCCATCCAGTTGCCTGGTTCTTTCATACTTCTCTCCTCCCTCGAGTTAGTGACCCCTGACGGGGGGTGGCGGGGAGTAGCAGTAGGCACAGGAGTTCTGCAGAGTTAGGGTTTGGGCACCTGGGAAGCAGATGCCAAAGAGTTTAAGGGCCAGACAAAGGGAGGACAAAGAATGCTGATGGTGTGTTTCACTTTTTTTCTAACGGCCCTGGGCACTCACCCTAAAGTCTTTGCTCTACCAGGAGGCAGCATGAGGTCTCTGTCATCTCCCTGCTCCTTTCCCATGAAGGCACAAGTCCTTGTGGGTCTCAGGGTCTCTCTAAAACTGGTTTCTGGGGCTGAGACAAACTACCTTGAGCCTGAAGGACCTCCTCATCTGCCATCTGTATCCCTTATTTCAATGGAGGTAAATTGAGGGGTAAGTGTTAGAGGAATTATAATGCACATCAGGCAGCAGCCAGAAAAATACCATTCCTGGGGCAGCTGTTTAAAGAACTGCCCTGTTTGTTATGGAACTGATCAACAAAAATAATTCTAAGATGATTATTTCATCTTTGAGCATGTGCAGCTTTTCTTAAGACCTTACAATTACTAATCTATTCTCTACATTTCCATTTGTGCAATCCTGGTCATGCATTCAGATTCTGAATGCCGTTAGCCAAACTGAATAGTTACTTGAGTTTTCTGTTTCCTGGCTATATTTAGCTCATTATCTTGGAAATCGCCAGTCTGAATTATAGTATTTTTGTGTATTTGTACACATAAACACAGAGATAAAGTTCCACTGACCTCCAGTAATATTCCTCAGAGAGTGCCCAGATAGCATGGAGTATGTTGCAGAGGAAGTTTTCTTCATGGCCTTTGCACTGCACTGCAAACTATGTTACAAAGTCCCCTCCATTTGCTCTTATGGCATCTTATGCTGACAACCATTGTGGTGCTTACCAAATGTATTAGTTTCCGAGGGCTGCTGTGAAAAAAAATACCATACACGTGGTGCTTCAACAGCAGTTCCAGAGATTGGGAGACCAAGACCAAGATGTTGGGAGGTTTGGATTCCACCGAAGCCTTTGGCTTTGTAGACGGTCATCTTGCTGTGTCCTCACATAGCATCTTCTCTGTGTTCATGCATCCCTGGTGTCTCTCTGTGTGTCCAAGTTTTCTCCTTTTGTAATGATACCAATGAGGTTGTACTAGGGATCGCCTTAACCGTCTTTTAAATCACTTTTTAAAGACCCAGTTGGGTCTTAGGGGGTCAGGACTTCAACATATGAATTTGGGGCATGGTGCACAACTCAGTCCATAACACCAAGCCTATTTTATTTGTCCACTTGATCTCTTTCCCACTGAAAATGAAGGCAGCAGTCGTGTCATACTTATCTTTATGTACCTTATATCTGTCACTTTTGATTTTAAAAAAATTTAGAACTGAACAAGCTCAAAAATATGACTAGGATGTTTTGTGGCTTTTAAAGAAGTTTTATCTGTTCTCACATATTTGTTTGGGAATGATAGGTGTCCGAGGGACTTACCTACAACTATATTACTCTTACAAAGAAATTCCAAATCTAGCCATATATTCAGAGATAGGTAAGGGGTATACTTTTCTATTTTAATGTTTATTTATTTTTGAGAGAGAGAGAGGGAGAGACAGACAGACAGAGGGCAAGCAGGGGAGGGGCAGAGAGAGAGGAAGATACAGAATCCAAAGTGGGCTCCAGGCTCCGAGCTGTCACCACAGAACTGGACGTGGGGCTCAAACTCACAAACAGTGAGATCATGACCTAAGCCAAAGTGGGATGCTCAAGTGACTGAGCCACCCAGGCGTCCCATACATTTCTATTTTAAATGAATGGGGGGGAAATAACACAAGGAAAGAAATCAGGAGAGAACATGGTAGGATAAATATATATTAGGAGAGGTTGTCACCTAATATATATTGGTTTCCATGTCAGATAAAATAAGCCATTGTCTATACCTTCAAAGGACTCATAACTAACTTAGGAACAAATATGTTCAAATGCCTGGGAATTTGTAGGGATAAAATGTGGACAAAATTGTATCAATGTGTAGGGGCTAGCAAGTGCTGCAGTGATTAACAGAGACCAAATTCCATTGTGGTCTAAAAAAACGCTTGTGGGATTTGGTGACCAAAAGTTGTGACTTCATTGAGGACACAAGGTTAGAGTTGGGTCTTTAAGGATAAAGGGGGAAAAGCAGCATAATTTCAGTGGTTGGTTCCAAAATTTGGAAATCAAGGATGGGGAAATTATCAGGAGGCAGTTGAAAAAGAAAAACCAGCATAGTTTTCATAGCCTAAATCTTGAGGTTATTTTATTGACTAACATACTGCCTTTTAAAAAATGTTCTTTCGACTCTGAACAATGAACTGTCACAAACATTTCAATCTTAACATAATTTAAGTCTACCCAGCATAAGCCCAATGTTTTCAATGGATAAATAGCTAATTAGTCATAACAAAATGACTTATCCCTTTGTCTAGCTGGCATTGGAGTTAAAGTTCTGAGATTTGGATCATGAATCATGAAATGATGGGTTCCTCCCCCAATAATAAGCAGGAAAGAAAAAGAAAATATAGAAAAACACTTAAGATGTTTTAATGTCAGTAATCTACTATTCTAAGCTCATAGGAAAATTCCTGTTAGTTTAAAACATGACAATTGGCAAAGTACTTTATGTCACTTTGTTCTATACACATTCCATGGCATTACTTAATTTTTTTTTTATCTTTTTAGCTCTAGGTGTTGTTTCCAATTTTTCATGGTCTAAATGACAGTTTATATTGTCTTCAACAGAAAAATCAGCCCACACTTTAGGTAAACCTCTTGGAAAATACGTGTCTGTCCATTGATGTTGGCTGAGTTTCTTTCTTTTTCTTTTTTTCTGACTTGGCCTGATTTACGCTTTTCTCATGTTTATCTTAGGAGATATATGTCCTAGCACACAATGCAAACTAGGAGTACAGAGCGTTTTAAACTAGTATCCATTTGGCATTATTTTATAACAGATTATTTGATTGCTTTGAATAGTGTATGAGGTATGCCGTGGAGCCAGGATTTACCTTGATTTATTATAGTTTTTTTTTCAGCCTTTGTTATAGATGATCGTAGTTAAGATTATTCTAAATGTTTTACTAAAAGTGTATTGCAAACCAATTAAGAGATAATTAGATTTTAGGTATTTACTATATGTTTTCATATAAGAAGTTGAAATCCCTTTCTTCTGAATGCTGCTCCTTGGCATGTTTGAACTCAGAGCCGTTCCTTATTTTATCTCCCCTCTGACTCCCCACCCCATGCTCTGCTTTTGTCTTTTAAGGCGGGTCCAAGATGATCTTCTTCATTCATGTGTTAGATAGCATCTGGATGGGTTTGGCCAGCAGCAGGCACTATCAGGAGATTGGAGGTGAGAGAAAGAAGAGTCCAAAACTTGCCTTTTTTTCCTTCCATTCCTTCTTTCTTTTTTTCTTTCTCCCTCCCTCCCTCCTTTCCTTTCTTTCCTTTCTTCATTCCTTCCTTCCTGTGTTTTTTTCAGTTTTAATTATTTTTGTGTGTGTATATGTTTTTAATTTTTGTTATTAAAGTATAGTTGGCATGCAATGTTACAGCCCAAGACATTTCTTCACCTCTCTGTTTATGTCAAACAAATATCCATCCTTTCCTGTGTTCTCCCTGCCTCCAGCTCCACCAAACAGGTCCTCCTAGCTTCCTCCAGGTGAGCCAAACTCTTCTGGGATCCAGTAACCCATTTATTACCTCTGTCCCAGCCTGTGTGTAATGGTAGCTTCTGCTATTTCTAATCTCAGGGTTACCACATTTTCCTCTCGCTTGGAGTCTCAACTCTATCTGTTAAATCAATGTCACTTCTGTTGCAGACTTTGAGTCTGGAGTTATCTCTTGTCCAGCAAGAGAGCATATGCAGAATTAAATGCAAGAGAGGCTAATGTCGAGGAGGAGATAAGAGCCTCAAGCAACGGTCCTTGTTCCATATTTATTAGGATCAGAAGGCTTACAGACATGATGGGCATGCAGAAAGGGACAATGAGACAGTGATCATTAACTTTCTTTCTGTGTGAGAGAAAGGGGATTTTGAAGATATGCAGTGTTAGGGGTTTGTGTGAATACAAAACAAAATCCTGACACTGAGCTGATGGCTGTTTATGGCAGGCACCAGGCACATGTCTGTTTATCTTAACTTGCGTAGGGGATAATACACAGAGCATGCTACCTCACGGTCAACAAGGCACCTTTCTTTTGCTAATTAGCTCCAGGCAATTAGCAAATAGTCTGCTGTGGCAGTCTATCACCCTGTCTACCTGTTTACCTATTCTGGACACTTCTGTCCAGCAGAAGCAGCTTCCCACTCTTATGCTCTTGTTCTATACTGGGAAGGTTTTCGCCCTGTTTACCTATTCTGGATGCTTTCGTCCTAAGCCTTGTTAACCCATTGGTGCAAGCTCAGGGAATTCCTAAACTTATTCCCCACAATTTCTATTTTAAATACTTGGAATGATTATCTTTTTCTGATTGATCTTGACTAGTACATTCCATTTCTACTTTCTTTACCAGATGATTGATAAAATCATACTGCCTTTTACTTATTACATAATTTCTGTTGTTATCACCATGGATAATGAAATATGTGTATTGCTCTCCTCATGGCACAGTGATCAGTGCTGTAGACGGAATGAGGGATAGGACTAGATTCAAGTGGTGAAAAGGTAAGATGGAAGGCAGAAATTTTGACACACATATTGGGTTCTGAGTTCATAGATGGCTCAAAATATGCACCTTGTTGAATGAAGATACTAGTGAGGAGTGTTGGGGATATAACTTCTTTATTTGTTCACAGATAATTATAGGCTCTAACCAGGGTCTTTGCTAGGCACTAGGATGAGGTACTAGGAATGACTAGGAACATACAAGATGCAGGGGGGAACTGCATTCCTTCTGTAGGCTCTAAGAGAGAATTCACTCTTTGCCTTTTTCAGCTTCTGGAAGCTGCCTGTATTCCTTGGCTTATAAGCCCCTTCCATCTTCAAATCCAGCAATCATATGTAAGACCTCTGCTTCTCTGACTGACTTTCCCCCTTTACCTCTTTTACTTGTAAGAACACTTATGATTACATAGTCCCATCTGGATAATCCAGAATAATCTCCCTATCTCAGAATCCTTAACTTAATCACATCTGCAATGTCTCTTTCTCTTTTTTTTTTAAATAATTTTGTAGTTTTTATTAGATAAGGAGGTATTTTGTTACTTTTAGAAAAAATGGAATTGACTAGGGTGTCTATAAAATAGATGATATACATAATCTATACATATCTTAACAATGGTACTTTTTAAAATAATAAAATAATATGCTTTGGCTCTCTCCCACTCTATACCTCATAGAATATTCTATTTATAATAGCAGTAAAAATATAAAACAAACTTTGATGAACATAAATATAGAAAGCTTTTATGAAGAAAACTTAAAACTATTATCAAGATGTTTATTATTTCTGTAATATATTAGCTTAGCATCATTCCATTAAAAATAACGAAAGCATCATTTATTTGATTTGAAAAAAAACCCTACAACATGCAAAAATACCAGAGCCCGTATAAAAAATAAAATGAAAGTCTTTTTGCCATTTTTTTATTTTTAAAGAACCAGCATAAAACTACATGTATTAAAATATGATCTTAGGTAAGAATACCCAGACAGATAAATGCAATATATTATATTCTGAAATATTATTGTAATTATGTTTGGAATTTGTTATGTGTTAAAAATTGTAAGTATTTTAAATTACTAAGAAATGGATAGGTTATTTAACAAGATGTCTGTAATAACTGGTTAGCACTTGGAGAAAAATAAGAATGCGTCTACTTAATTTTTAAAACTCAAAGTTCCATAGACAAAATAATTAAAACATTAAAATTTAATCATGTAATAAAGAATGGTGAATGAATCTTTTGTAAACTTGGAATGGGAAGACCTTTTAAAACAAAACCCATCAGGTTTCAAAACCAAGAAGCCATACAAGAAAATATTGGCTATTTGGACTATGCCCAAACTAGACTATCCCTTTAATATAAGATACCACAGATAGCAAAAGGAAGATGAAAATTCAGGGAAATATTTTCAACACATTTGAAAAAGGCTGATTTCCTTAATAAAGAGATATCACAGTATAGGAAAAAAAGGATTTATCAGAAATAGAATACCAATGACCAGTAACCATGAAAAAAAAGATTAACCGCTCTTATAATTCAAGATATGTAAATAAAAATGATGATACAATTTTAATCATATTGGAACATTATAACATCTAAGTGACTATCAGAATGTTATAGCAAGTATCAGTTAAAGTTAAGAAGTCAGGGACTCCTGGAACTCATTAGGTTAAATGTCTGACTCTTTGTTTTGGCTCAGGCATGATCTCAGAGCTCATGGGCCCGAGAAAGTACAGAGCCTGCTTGGAATTCCCTCCCTCCACTCACCTCTCTTTGCCCCTCCCTGCTTACTCTCTCTGTCTCTCAAAATAAATGAACAAACTTTAAAAAATCAATATATACATTTAAGAAGCCAATACCCTCACATACTATGGTTAACATGTAATTGTACTGTCATTTGGGAGAACATGTAATCAGTACTATCGTTGGGATTATCCATCAAAAAAATTTTTTTGTAACATAAATCACTTTACCTTTCAATTCTACTCCATAAATACATGACACATAATTTTCCTAAGGTATGTTATAGGCTTTTCCTTGCAATTGTATTTGAAGTATGTTTTAAAAGTGGAATGATTTAAATGCCTATGAGTATGAAACTGGTTTAATAAAATTCATTAATGTTATACAATTCTCATATTACAGTGCAAAACAATGAGAAAAAAATATATGTTCTGAAATGGGGAGATTCCAAGATATATTGCAATTGAACACAAGAAAAGTAGTGTAATTTTATCACAAGAAATTATGAAAAGACAAAAGTAAATTTTTTTTTAATTAAAAAAATTTTTTTTACGTTTATTCATTTTTGAGAGACAGAGAGACAGAGCACAAATGGGGGAGGGGCAGAGAAAGAGGGAAACACAGAATCCAAAGCAGGCTCCAGGCTTCGAGCTATCAACACAGAGCCCAACGTGGGGCTCGAACTCACAAACTGTGAGATCATGACCTGAGTCGAAATTGGATGCTCAACTGACTGAGACACCCAGGCGCCCCTTTAATTTTTTTTAAAGTTTATTTATTTTTGAGAGAGAGAGAGAGAGAGAGAGAGTGTGAGTGGAGAGAGGTAGAGAGGAGACACAGAATCTAAAGCAGGCTCTAGGCTCTGACCTGTCAGCACAGAACCCAACGCGAGGCCCGAACCCGTGAACTGCAGGATCGTAACCCAAGCCGAAGTTGGCGCTTAACCAACTGAGCCACCCAGGTACCCCCCAAAATAAATTCTTAATAATGGCTTCATATACAGACTAAAACACAGGGGGTGAGGGTGGGAATATGCAATGAGCAGAAAGTAGGGGGCTTATAATTTATGTTTACAATGAGCATATACTTTAAAAATCACCAGGTTTGAAAAAATGTTAAACAGAAAAACCAGAACAAATGTGTATTGTATATTACTGTCTTACTTCCCCATTTAACACTGCAGTTTCTCCCAAGCTGACTCCTGTAGCCCATTGGAACTCTCTCGTCTCTTTACCCTTTTCCTCTATATCACTCATTATCACTTTCTTACACACACATTGCTATAAAATTTGCTTATTTATTCAATTAGCTCCCTGAATCAGATAATTTTATTTCCAGTACCTAGAAAATCCCTGCCATATACAAACATGCTACATATATTTGGTACATAAATGATTCATGTCACTCACTCCACGGCTCTGAGCCATTTCACATTTCATAGCGTTGGCTGTGACATCTTGAATGAGCTGCTTCAGTTTCTATCTCCAAAATCCAATCTGAGATCATTGCTTTTATTTTAATTTTTTACAGTGTATCTTTTTTATGTTTTTAAGTTTTACTTTTTTTTAAATTTTATTTTTAAAAAATTTACATCCAAATTAGTTAGCATATGGTGCAATGATGATTTCAGGAGTGGATTCCTTAATGCCCCTTACCCATGTAGGCCATACCCCTCACACACCCCCTCCAGTACCCCTGTTTATTCTCCATATTTATGAGTCTCTTCTGTTTTGTCCCCCTCCCTGTTTTTATATTATTTTTGTTTCCCTTCCCTTATGTTCATCTGTTTGGTCTCTTAAAGTCCCCATATGAGTGAATTCATAAGATATTTGTCTTTGACTGACTAATTTCACTTAGCATCATACCCTCCAGTTCCATCCACGTAGTTGCAAATGGCAACATTTCATTCTTTTTGATTGTCGAGTAATACTCCATTGTATACATACCACATCTTCTTTATCCATTCATCCATCGATGGACATTTGGGCTCTTTCCATACTTTGGCTATTGTTGATAGTGCTGCTATAAACATTGGGGTGCATGTGTCCCTTTGAAACAGCACACCTGTATCCTGTGGATAAATGCCTTGTAGTGCAATTGCTGGGTCATAGGGTAGTTCTATTTTTAGTTTTTTGAGGAACCTCCTTACTGTTTTCCAGAGTGGCTGCACCAGCTTGCATTCCCATGCAATGTCTCTTTCTATGTAAGGTGCCATATCCACAGGTTTCAAGGATTAGGATGGGGCCATCTTTGGGGGACCATTATTCTGCCTACCACACTCTTACCGTATCCTGAGTAAACCCTGGCTACATGTCTTTCTTTCCCTCCCCTTTCCCTGTCCTCTCCCATGCCCACCATCTTGGCAGTTCTGATCCCTGGCAGATTGCATTGAGTCCAGAGAAAGACTCCTCGGTCATCACGTCCTCTGTATAGGTCTCAGCCTTCCAGAACCTGTTCCCTCTCCTGGGTCTTCAGCTTTTGGTAGCTGCCCTGCTGAGCTCTCTGGGAAATATTTCAGAGGAGCCAGTGGGCAGCTACCCAGATTTCCAGCCTGAACTGCATGGCACAGGCTCCAGACTCACCCCGGTCAGGTTCACCATGTGAGGGTGTGGCATTCAGTTCTAGGAGTTAACAAGCATACGCAAGCAGTTTTCTTGGAAGTCGATGTGCATCAATGTCAGGGAACAGCTGCAAATGCAATATATCAGCAACACCAATGTTTCTGTGTTTTCAAAACAAAAGGAGAATTGACCAATATCAAGGAGGTGATGCTGTGGGATTAGAAGAAAAAAAAAATCAAGCAGTACTTACAAAAACAGGACACAGATCTTTCAAAAGGCTATATAGATTTAATGCCTTCTAATATGCTGCACATGCCTTAATGAAAGCAAAGAGTATGAGTTGGACAGCTGTTTCTGAAAAGGCATGACCTTCTTGGAATCTGATTGTGAAGAACAGCTACTTATTACTGTAGCATTTAAGCAACTTGTTAAACTCTATTCAATGAAATTGCAAGGGCCATGTAATGGTCAGGGTCCTAAATATGCAAAAAATTTTTTTTAATTTTTAAAGTTTATTCATTTATTATTTCTGAGAGAGAGAGAGAGAGAGAGAGAGCACAAGTGGGGGAGAGGGAGAGAATGAGAGGGAGACACAGAATCCGAAGCAGGCTCCAGTCTCTGAGCTGTCAGCACAGAGCCCGACGCAGGGCTTGAACTCACAAACTGCTAGATCATGACCTAAGCCGAAGATGGAAGCTTAACCAACTGAGCCATTCTGGTGCCCCAATATGTAAAATTTTTTTTCAATCTACTTCAATCTATGGATTTTGAAGAAGCAGAAAGAAGTGATCAACTCAAGCTCTGGAACTAACAGAGGATAATATTAAAGATGATAGCATTGTCCTACTGCGTTATTATTAATCTTCACAATGTAGCTGTAGTTGTTCAGTATAATCAAGGTAAAGAAACAGTCATTCCATATCTTACATTTATTGGTACTGGAATCCAGGCAACAAATATGAATGACTTTAAGCCAGTAGTTGGAAAAAAAAAAAGCCACAAACGACACCCGAAGACCATATTGCTATCAGGTCTATAGCTCCTGGATAATTTCTTGATTGTCCTCAGAGACTGTCAATATTCCATTCATTGCAATTACCAACAAATCATTGTTTTTTTTCAGATGGTATCACTAGTGTTTTTATTGTAATCTTGATAAATGCAATGGTAAATAAAAGTCACTACTTTTTCTAAGCTTAAAAAAAAGCAATAGCTAACCTCCCAAGTTTAAGATTGATTGGCTAATTTGCATTGTTTCCCAACACCCCTCTTTTTAGGAAAGAGTTTTCAAAATTGGAGAGATGGTGAGACCCTTAGCAGAACTGATGAAACCATCCAGTTTCTGGATAGTCAATAGAAAACTTTTATTGGAGAACAATTTTGCAGTATTTTTTTTTTTTGGAAGATTTCTCTGAAATTCCAGTTTAGGTGACTGATAACAAAGAAGTAGGCAGTGATGAGTGGTGGTAACAGTTTCTTCTAAGCAGCTGGAAATGGGTTGATGTTCTGTGTGAAATGAGGGCATAAGAGTACACAGCTATGGTATCTTCCAGCATTGGCTGGACCCACACATTCTGGGACATCATGTCCACACTGATAGCCATGAGTACTGCCCCTTCATACATTCGAGAGAAAATGGAAAATGCATGAAAATCCCATGTGAAAGGATATTTCTGAACTATGGATTCATACATTCTAAGAGACTCTTCCCAGTTTTCCACTGAATATTCTGAGCAGAAAGGTGGAATTTGTAGGAGATAGAATGTAATCAAAAGAGTAAGGAATCAGATGAATGTTCTTAATCAGAAACAGGATGCCCCAAAGAGCCTCTACTCAGATCTCCTTCCAGGGGGTCCTATGATGTATGAAGTGAGCCCAAGGATTTCTATGGGGATACATCCTGGGGGAGCAGAAGCACTTCTTTGGGGAAGGACATGATTCTACAAGCTTGAGAGTACCCTACATTTCTCAGCTCAGTTTCAGTTTTATTTTTTTCTAAAATGTCTAGCCCCCTCCCCTCACTCCATATGAGATTTCAGGAATGACTCTAAATTGCACATCTGAGAAATTTGACTCAAATCAGTTATCTAAATATGGGACTGATAAAGAACTATCTAAGTAGCACTAATAACTCATGACAAGGATTGTATTGCCTTCCCACCCATCCCCCAATCTGAGGTAACTTTTTAATTGTCAAGTGTGGTGATGAGCTATTTCACAAGAACATTAAAGATTTCGCATGTAGTTCCCAATCCTAAATTTATGCACGCTGAGTGCAGAGATCGTTCTCTTTCATCCAAGAAACAAATTTCACAATAAACAATTTATTGCTTTTTAAAGCATGGTGTAAGAAATAAGATACAGCATAAAGTCGATATTTCTCAGCAGTTTACTTCACAGGACCTGGATTATTTTGAAAGAAAAAACTCTGTTTTCTTTTGTTTTTTAGGCCCTCCTTTTCCCCAAACCTTTCATATCTGGGAATGGGGAGGTTTAGATCAGTGAAGGTAAGAGGGACAGGGGGGTGGGGGGCAGAGTTGTAAGTGCTAACGTAAGGAATGGATTCAATAGGCAATGAATATTACACAAGAAATGCTTACCTCCATTCATTCTCGTTTTCAAATTTACCATTTATCAATTGAAATAGATTTCTGTTCAACATTTTCCAAGACCGTGTAAAGTAAGACCAATGATGTTGACTACCATTCATCTACCATGTGGCAAGCATTTTTCTTGCATTATTTTTGATACTCTCAACAATCCAACTAGATAGTTGATACACTCATCATTTTATTATAAAGAAATTGAGAATCACAGTACATTTGTAGCAAATAACCAAGTTGGAATTTCAATCCAGGTTTGTCATCTTTTTGTAAGGATTTCTTGTCTCTTTCAAGGGATATCACTGAAAATACTTTTCCCAAGAGAGGTGCAGTCATCAATGAATTATCTGGTGCTATGACTGAGTTACATAGTTGATGCTCTAGAGCCCACATTTTTTTTCTTCTGGCTGCATCCCTTTGGTCTCTAACACTGGACTCCTTTCTCATACCATTTATCAGACTTCTTTAAACTATGTTCTCCTTCCAGGAAAAAACAGAACAATTAGAACTTATTCATCCAAAGTCATGAGTTTTCATAGATATACTTTTGCTGATAGAACAGAAGACAAAATGGGCACCTGGGTGGCTCAGTAAGTTAAGTGTCTGACTTCAGCTCAGGTCGTGGTCCATGGGTTCGAGCCCTGCGTTGGGCTCTGTGCTGACAGCTCAGTCTGGAGCCTGCTTCGGATTCTGTGTCTCCCTCTCTGCTTCTCTCCCACTCATACTCTGTTTCTCGAAAATGAATAAATGTTAAAAAAAAAAAAAGAACAGAAGAGAAAAGCATTCAGTTATTATTTTGCAATATTACTATCACCACATTTTCCATTCATGGGAGTTTTTGAATATAATGTATACAAGTAACTATGCTGGGAATTGCAAATGTGTACACAGATGTGTACAACTTCAACTCGTAGATGCATAGCAGAATTCAATAAATTTATCATAGCATTCTCATTATTCTTAACCCATTGGTTAGAAAGAATTATCCCTGGAATTAAATGTTCTTGCCATGTCTGATGTATGCAGTGGTCTTCTTACTAAAGTTCATTTATTTGCTAATATACTGGCTGGTTACACATTTGAGGAATGCAAAGGTAACTTCCATACCTAGAAGACATCAAGGAATGATCAAGGTTGAGAGGTTTCCAAACTGTGGTCATCAATAATCTCTTGGGAGCCTGAGAAGACAGTGAAGCAACCAGGCCTCACACCTGCAGTTCAGCTCAGACAAAGCAACTCTGCATCTATATAAAATGAATATATATATATATATATATATATATATATATATATATGAAATTTAAAAAGATACATATTGTATGTTATCATACACATTTTATATATTTATAGAAATCCATGTAGGTTTTCTGGGGTATTAAAATGGTTTTACTGGGGTATCTGGGTGGCTTAGTTGGTTAAGATCCGACTCTTGGTTTTGGCTCAGGACATGATCTCAGAGTTCATGAGTTTGACCCCCATGTGGGGCTCTGTGCTGACAGTGTGGAACCTGCCTGGGATTCTTCCTCTCTTCCTCTCTCTCTGCCCTTTACCCACTCTCTCTCTCAAAATAAATAAAAATAAAAACTTTTAAAAAATGGTTTTATTGCTAGAAACATTCTTAAAATTGGTTATTTTGTCAGTCCCACTGAAAATATAGATGATCACTCTGATGTCCCAGGCATACAGCTACTAAGCCTAAACCAGAACACCCATTTTTTTTATCCTGCTCTTTCCTAGATTAGCTGGTATTTATACATTATATATATAAACCTCTTCTAGGAAAAATATATCTAATTAGAAATCTCTGAAAGGATGTGTGTGTGTGTGTGTGTGTGTGTGTGTGTATTTTTAAAGGTAACTTTGGGGGTGCCTGGGTGACTCAGTTGGTTGGGCATTTGACTTTTGATTTCAGCTTAGGTCATGATCTCACAGTTTGTGACATCAAGCCCCACATCAGGCTCTGTGCTGAAAACATGGAACCTGCTTGGGATTCTCTGTCTCCCTGTCTCTCTGCCCCTCCCCATTCATGCTTTCTCTCTCTCTCTGTCTCTCAAAATAAATAAATAAGCATAAAAAATAAGTAAAAAACAGGTTAGTCTTGCTGACTTGTCCTTTTATGCAGTTCAGATGTGGTAAGATAGTTTTCCCAACCTCAAACTAGAAGCTTAACATTTGTCAAGTATGCTTTTGCCCATGAGTTGTAATAATTTTTGCTTCCTTCAGGATGACATCTAGAAAAATCAATGATGTGCTCAAAGGGAAATTCTGTGTACATGTTTTCTTTTATTTTTTAGAACATGTAGCCTCTTCAAGTAAGTTTGCATATTCTTTCAAGTAAGCAAAGTGTTAAGATGAAATATTTGTTTGACTGAGGGAGTTTAAATAGGTGGCTCTGTTTTTAGAATGCTGTCCAGATATTACATTGATGTGTACTTTAAACAGCATTTATCCTGTGGGAGCACCCGGGACCTCCTGTTTACAACTAGAGCCTTCTGATGCCTGCTATTTCTTGCCAAAATATTATTGCCTATTCTTAGGCTTCAAACCAATTTTTGTGTTTCTCCCCAGAGATTCAAGGACAGAACAGGGGATGGAATATAGAAAAGAAAATTCATACTTGGTTTTAATATTTTCTCCATTCTTTCCCCTGGTTTCTTTCTATTAACATTGATAAACACATTGGGATATCAAAATGGGAAACCGCAGCAAATTAACAACAACAACAACAATAATAATAATAATAATAATAAAACCTGATCAGAATTTGGGTTTGAATGTCAATTTCACTGTTTATCAACTCTGTGGTTTAGGACAGATTACTACCTCTCTTTAAAGCTTTTGCTACCCTCTTGTAAAATAGGGATTGTAATACATATATGATATGGGTATTAAAATTCTATGTCTAATACATAATGGGTATTCAGAAAACTTTTAACCAAATATGAATGTGATATTATAACTAACAAAAAATCCATTAATTCCAAAATATCCTTTTTTAGCCATTATGGATAGAACTAGAATAAGGAATCTTTTTTTTGTATTACATGAAAATTACAATATGCATTAAGTTATAATTATCTACTGAATGAAGAAATAAACATGCAGAAGCAAACATACATTTTATAGGATAGCAAATTTACCCCATAAGATATCCCTGAAAAAATGGGCACTAGGACATGTAACTTTTGGCAGACAAGTGAAAGGTCAAGAACAATGTGACTTGGAACTGACAATCTCAGTAGCCAGAGCCATACCTTCGTAACTAAATCTAAGAGCATTAGTAATTTGGACAGAGCTTACCAAAATGATGGACAGGGTCACTGAAAGGTAAAATTAACAAAAGCTTCAAGATAAATTATATTAGCTGGTTGATTCTTCCCAGGTTCTACCTATGTATTGACGTTTTGGAAAACCATGTAGTAGAGAAACAGAGCAGAAAGGGAACAGTGCTTACTGAATTATGTGGTCCAAAAATTGTGTTAAGTGTGTTTTGCATGTAAAAATAAAATCATTCTGGAAATCATCTTCTGAATGGTAACAGAAAACAAAACAAAACAAAACAAACTCCCCCACTCCTCTCCAATAGCAGAAGGATGCTATTAAAAATGGAAGCTGTTTCATTATATGTGTATTTAAAATGCTAAGTAGCCTAAATTTATTTCTTTTCATCTCATATCCATGGATATAGAAAAAAATGCAAGATCTTAGTGAATTAGAATCATATATGAAGTGGTATTACTTGCTAAGGTTGCTATAACTAAACCTTGCTAAGGTTGCTAAAGCCACAGACTGGGTGGCTTTAACAACAGAAATTTATTTTCTCACAATTCTGAAAGCTAGAAGTTCAGGATTAGGGTATCAGAGGGTTGGCTTCTTCTGAGGGTCATGAAAGGAGGATCTGTTCTAGGCCTCTTTATGTCCTTGTAGATGGATGTTTTCACATCGTCTTCCCTCTGTATGTGTCTATGTTCAAATCTTCTATGTCCAAATCTCATAAGAACACCAGTCATATTGGATTAGAGCCCACTCTAGTGATCTCATTTTAACTTATTTACCTCTGCAAAGATCTTATTTCCAAACCATAATCACATTCTGAGGTATTGGGGCTCAGTTAGGACCTTAATATATGAATTCTGGAGATGAGGGGCCAAATTCAGCCCATAACAACTACATTCCTCATTTCTCTTCTTCACAGAAAATTGAAATCTTCTTCACAGAAAATTCACAGAAATCTTCTTCACAGAAAATTCTCTTCTTCACAGAAAATTCTTCACAGGAATTGACTTGGTTGTAAGAGATGTTCCATAAATCCTCAATAATAATAATTCAAGAACTCTCTCCATCAAATACACAAAATAAAACTTTGTTTAGCTAAAGATGCCATAAAGAAGTAGTTTTGTAAGTTAAGTCAAAACAGAAACCATTCACATTAGAATACTTTGGGCATTTGAACCAGAACAGACCACAAAAGCTAATTTAGGTTTGAGGACTGGGTGGAATGATCACTCAGATACAGGGTCATTTCCTCTTTGGTTTACAACCAAACCAAAAACATATAATCAAAGATATATACCAGATCAAAGCTACAAATGAGTGGACATGCTCTCTGTCATCTCCCCTTATTCCTACCAAAAACCTGCCCAAAGTTTGGTGGGCTCATCAGGTAGACTGCAAATCTGTCAGTTCAGAGGATTCCCAGCTGTAGTTTACGTACACTGCAGATGTAAACTTCAAGATGTACTTGAACCGAAGATGGTGGGCATGGATGTGGATGATGGAGGTGTGTAACTTCATTATTCAAGCATCCACCCTATTTCCAATAAGGAAATTCTTGCTAAGCCGTAGTTAAGTACCTGTAAGTTGTATTTCTTACTGTGTCATTGGGTCTCTTGAGGGTTCAGGGAATAGGTGTGCTCTGTAGCAGTTTTCCAATGAAGCATAAATTTAAGTGTGCATGAAAAGCACTTTGTAAAATGTAAAGTACTACATCAGTTCTCTAATCTGAATGTTGTAAATAAATAAATCAGCTACTATTTGTATTTACATTTATATTTATGTATGTGCACACACACATACATACATTGAGTATGACTATGTTAACAGGTACTTGCTAAGGATTAAAGATTGAAGAAGTCAAAAAAGTAATGTTATCCCTTTCGCAAGGAATGTATAGTATAGCAATTTTGACATAGTTTGCATAATGTTAGTCTTATCAAGACTACATACTTACTACCAAAAACAGTTGCAAAAAAGGCTCAGTAAGCCTCCAGAATTTGGCCATATTTTAGGCAATAATTCCAGGATGCTAAATAAAAACATATTTAGTGGTATTCTGTGCTTATTTCTTCTTTATATTTGGAGTACACACTCTCTCCAAGGTCAAAGAGAGAGAAGGTTTTCTTTGCCATTTTCTGCATTCTTTTCCATTGCTGTAGATTCTGACATTTTCCAGTCTCTTTTTCATAGAAATAGGCAATTTATAGGACAAGCCCTTTGAGAAGAATATAAATGTCCCTAGGTCTTGTCCTAAGCAGTGCCAACTAGAGAATGCCAGAGTAGGGACCTTGTGTCAGGCTGTACCTGGCATGCAAGAGTGGGGAATATTCAAATTCTCCATCCCTGCATACAGTCACATAAGTCCAGGTATATGCATAAACTTGCTACTCATGGATCAGAAAACGGGTTATTACTGTTATGGTTACAATATTAAAGGGTTAGACAACTTTATCACAGTCTCTCAGAAAACTACAACAAAAGATTAAGGATGAATAATTTCATTAAGTATTTTAATCCAATCTCCAACCTATCTAACACTTAGAGAACATCTCCTCCATGCTTTTGGCTAAGTGTTTTCACTGAGATATGATGAATTTTCTTTATGTACATCTTCTGTCAGAACAAAATAGTTATAGCTGCAAATAATGTGCACCAATGTCATTAACCTTCCTGCCTTGCCAGCTAATTAAAGCTAAAGAACAAAGTCATAATTCTTCAGACACTGCAGGATGGGCTTTAAGTAGAATTGTGTGGGCTGTGAATTATCTTCAGCAGTAAATTATTGTGCAAATAGCCCATTAAGGTCCACTAAAATTAGAAAGGTTAGTACAATTCTCATCCAAGTCTTGAGTGTTTAGTGATAGCCCACTGCCCTGTGGTAGCCTGAAGTGTACATCATGTACCTCATGAGAAAAGGAAAGCTCTTGTGGTTTTTCTCTTTCCCATTGCACTCTAGGGTGATCTGAGCATCAGTTAAAAATTCTTGTCAAAAATAAGTTTCGAGAGTTCAAGAGTTCATCATCTCTAAAGACCCAACAAAGAATAAGAGTTTTACTGCTCTTATTTGGGCATGTATTAGAGCTTTAGAGATTCTGTTATGTCTCTTGAGTCTTATGGCTTCTGATAAGCACTGTCTGGAAAAAGAATAAATTTAGCCTACTCTATTCTAATATGCTACATTTGAATTAACACCTCTCTTCTCACATGGACCTCTATTAGAAGGAAGTTATTATTTTGTCCCTGATAATCTAGATTACATTCAAATGGGTAAACAAGTGGTGCATTTGTTGTGTGATAAGTAGGTAAGAGAAGGAACTGGTTCAGTTGTGAATAATAGTGTTCATGCAACACAGTTTTCCTCAGAGTTTCCAAATATTGATTTATCACCAAGAATTTCCCAGAAAAATACCTAAAGTTTCAGGCCCTTGTTCAGCTACTCAGCCACCCATCCTACCCCGCACCCCTTCCCATTTCCCTGTAGTGCCTACCTTGTCAGGACTGGTCCTTTCTGTGGACAATACCTCACTCACTTTGACCACCTTAAGAGCTTCCTAGCTGAGTCACAGCTGCGCCAATTTCAAGTTCCCCTTGTCACTCATGTCCCTATGGTTTCTATTTGGATTTTTTGCATTGTTTCTCCCTATTCTCTTGAGTA
The DNA here is from genome assembly GCF_028018385.1 of Neofelis nebulosa. Lineage (NCBI taxonomy): Eukaryota > Metazoa > Chordata > Mammalia > Carnivora > Felidae > Neofelis > Neofelis nebulosa. The sequence continues at coordinate 32,520,612 of NC_080782.1, read as the reverse complement.
TTCCTGAATTTTGAGTGTTTGCTTAATCTAAGGACCCTCTAGATTCCTAATTTTTGTCCTGTGAGTCTAGTTTCTTGGCCTATCTCCAGAGTCAATTGTCACATGCTGTTCTGACAAGTTAGCTATTTGAACTTGTACAAGTCTCTTGCTCTCTTTGGTCTCCAATTTCTCACTAAAAAATAAGAAGCTCAGTGGTACTTGGAGCCCTTTCATTTTAATGTGTCAGTGGGGTTGAATTGCTAACACTTCACATAGAAATTCACCAGTTTGGGCCATGGTTATAGTGACTTTCAAATAAGTGAATATCGTGAATAACTGGGATTTAAAAGATCTTTTGGTTTTTTGTTTTGTTTTGTTTTTTTCTAAGAAAGTTGGTTTAAAAAGTATTTCTGGAGTTGTATCGATAAAGACAAAAATCCAATAGATAACTATTTCAGTAGCTTTTAAGTATTCTAAAGAATATATTTTGGCATTATTTATAACTTATATGAGACTTGATTCTACCAAACTATCCATTTCACACAGTATCAGATTTAAAAATATATATAAATGCAAATTTATATATTTTTAAAAAACTAATATTGTTTTGAAATCTAAACACACACACACACACCAAGGGGTACTCTATATTTCATATATTAGTTCATGTATTCCTCAAACCTTATAAGGTGCATACTATTATTACCTCTATTTTACAGATGCACTGACTGAGGAAGCGAGGTTAAGTAACTTGCTCAAGTTTAGACAGAATAGGAGAACCAGGGTTTATACAAGACAATCTGGTTTCAGAGGCTGTGCTTTAAATATCACACCATTCTCCTGTTTGCAACTAATTCTAAGGAAGTCTGAATGGCAGTAAGGTTCCAAACGACAATAATATTTATATTTATAATACAAATAAAATTTCTAACACTCTCCTTCACTATCTTACTCTAAAAAAAAAAAAAGTCACACAGAATAAAAGTTACATGTCAATCTGTTCATTCTTATTCTTTCTCTCCCTAAACACAATCTGCATGGATTTTTAAAAATCTTCCCTACCTTGTTCTTTTCTCGTCCCTCCAAATGTATTTTATTCTTCCCCAGGGGCTGTCTCTCTTTCTCATAGGAGTTGTTTTAACTCCTCTGACTTATTCAATACAGCATCTCTACATGTTTCTTTTCTTTTTTTTTAAGTTTATTTATTTTTGAGAGAGAGACAGAGAGTGATTGGGGGAGGGGCAGAGAGAGAGAGAGGGAGGGAGAGAGAGAGAATCCCAAGCAGGCTCTGCACCATCAGCATGGAGCCCAATGTGGGGCTGGCTCCATGCTCAAACTGTGACATCATGACCTGAGTCAAATCCAAGAGTCGGATGCTTAACCGACTGAGCCACCCAGGTGCCCCAGCATCTCTACATGTTTCTAAACACAGGTGAGCATGAAGAAAGCCCAAGAAAGAGGCTGCAGAATTCTTGTTAGAGGCAGGTTAAAGAATCATATTACACCTCAACATTTAGTGTCCCTGTATACAGCCATATAACTTCAGGTGTGGATGTTCCACAGGGAACTTGAATTTTTATGGGTTTCTCCATGCTATGATCTCCACCATTAGTTTACTTCTTGCTCTAAAATTCCCTGGGTGATGAAAATGAAGGAATATTTGGGTCAGATATTTGGCCTGTGTCATGGAGGCAGATGAATCAACAAGTCAAAGAAGTAAAAATTCTGGCTTCCATCTAGTCATTGTTTTTCTGAAAACTCATGGTAACAATTTAAAGGATAAAGTCTGCTTTGAAAAAAATGTAAGTTATTGTTTTATTACGCATGTATAAATTTCTGGCTCACAAGATGAACTGAATTTTTCACTCTCCTCCTGACTGTTTAAGGGGATAAGGAAACACAATCTAAGGAGGAAGAGATCACCTAAGACAACTTGTTCGTCTTAGAAGAAAAAGAAAATGAAGAGACCTAGACATTTTACATTAGATTTTAGAGTTTAGAGCTTCAGCATTAAAGAAAGGCACATTTGAAATTTGCTTTCAGTAGATGACAAAACTTTCTCAAAAATGGTTTGAAGTTGAATGTTAGGTGGGCAATTAGCAAACGACTTATAAAACCGAGTTGCAATTCATCATCTCAAATTGACAAATTAATAATTGATTTTATTCTTTCAAAACTTTAGAACATGACTTAATCAGCACCTGCTCATATGTGAGTGTGCGGGCTGAGGGAAGAGGGATAAGTCAGGCTGACTCACCATTGGTACAAGACATTTTCACTTCTGCCTGAGACAAGAATGAAACTCAGATGAGTTTACTTCTGAACACACTGCTGACTAATCACTATGATAGCATTTAAGTAGTCATCCTGCATCATGAATGTTTAAAACAAAGCTTTATTTTCTACAGATGGAACTCATAGATTTTTTGTTTTTATTTTATTTTATTTTCACATATTCACTAAACTTATAGAGCTTATTAGGAGTTCAACTACTGGGAATAAACTATCAAAGATGCAAGAAAAAAACTCTTCCAGCTCTAGGGATCTAAACATAAATGGTAGATTAGAAAAATATACATAAAAATCAAATTCAAGTAGAATAATCCAATTCAGTGATACTTTACAGTTCCTGGAAATTTTCTTATCTGGGTAGATAAAATTGCTCGTTTGCTAAGAACAAACAAGAAAAAAATAACCAAATTAAATGCCAAATATTAAGCACTTAAACAGATATATTTTGTGTCTTGGATACCTTCTCAGATTTTCATTCAGAACCCAGTTATTCTTAGTTTACATACAATCTGAACAACTTTGGTCATATCTTATCCCAACCCTTCACAGATTAAAAGCAACTAGTTAGAGACTGGACAGCCATCTACATGCAAGGACTTTAAGGATATCAAGGAATAAAAGTAGACTACTTCACAATGAGGTAATAGGCAGAATAATTAAAGACTTAAATGCTCACAGGAATCATATGCAAAATTCCCCCTTAGCCTCCCAATGGTTATGCAAAGTCAATTTTTAGAGCACAGTCCAGAAATATATAGGCATAACTATTACCAGAATTGTCAAGAAGAGGCTTACTACATCCCCTATGTGTGAATTTATTTGAATGGATTTTGATCAAAAATGGTTTTAATTGTTGATATTTATTTAGTTAAATCTTACTAATCTCAAAGATTGCATTCTCCAAAATGGCTTTTTCATAAAGTCCATTTAAGGCAGAAATACAAGAATCATCGCAAGATATTGTATATGTTAAGAATCAAGTATGTGGCAGTCATAGTTTTCTTGTTAGAGTCAAAATTATCTCTGGCAGATGCTGTACCTGGGGTGTATAGCTAAAACCAAACACATTTTTTCCCAGGTTCCACAGTAGCACTTTCAGCTGACTTTCTTCAGAAATACCATAAAACACACACACACACACACACACACACACACTAGAGGAAGATCTAGGGTGGACCTCTTATGACCAGTTGGGTGATAGGAGACTGAAGAAGTTCAGATGGCCCCATAATTCTCCTTGGTGGAGAAGGGGGACATTATCTAGAAATATGAAGACCAGAACAGGTTTAGAAGTTATGACCTTTAAACTTTAGTAGCTTCCAGAACTGTGTCTCTAACCCTATCCATTTCCTCATGGGAAACAGTGAGTGCCAGAAGGAATATCTACAATCTGTACCTTTGCCCAAGATGTCAAAGATGATTCATTCTCCTAGAGCAGAGAAAGCCAGAGAATTCTAAGCAATAATGGCTCTTTGGCCAGACTACTACCTGCCGCTCCCAAGGGAGGCTCATGAACAATCATTTCCAGCATCCCCTCTCTGAAGTTTCTGGTATTTATTTTTCCCACAGGACTCTGAGGCCTTGGCAGCTGGATAGCTGTATGAGTCTGTCTCAATCATCTCAACTAACGGCTTTTATCAGAGGATCTGTTCAACTTTATTTTGCAAGCACTGATGGTACACTATTCTTTTTGAGACATACCTCTGAAGGAAGTTACATTGACAGCTACATTGAGGCAAGACACTCTACCACACCACACACGTTGTATCCTGCCCAACTCTTTTTCAAGGAAAGTTCAGAGATTAGAGAAGAAACTGCCCATTCATGCCCTGTTTGGTACTTTCAGTAGCTATTATAGGACATTATAAAGTTAACTTCTGTGTAACTGACTCCATTTAGTTCATTTGTTTCTGTTTGCCTGGCTATGAAGAGAGTGTTTGATTTTTCCCTGTCAGAATTCATTTTCCAGGAAGAAACCAAAGAGTTTATGAAAAGAACACACAGAAGAAAAATATTCAATTAGCTTTTTAAAAAATATTAAAGATTTGAGTAAGCTGCCATAGCTTTTCAGGTTTAATATGAATTTTGGAGAATGCTTATAATGATTTTTCTTGGTATTATTACCTGCACCATAGCTATAAAATTATTCTCACATAAGAAACTCATTAATTACTAGTGTCTCATATTATTTTTATGTTATTCCTATTTATTTATTTTCCATTTGGCAATATAGGATTAAAAAAAATGTTTAGCTGATTAAATTTATTAGTCATAATTAGAATGGTATAATTGATATTTTAACAGATAATTATTTTTCTTTTATATTTTATCAAGAGTATTCTATATTCCTAATTTTTATATCAGCATATTTGAGAATGAAGCTTATTGTCTAACATAATAAAGCTTACATAATAAAAGTCAGTGGATAGATGAAATTTAAGAAATAAAATGCATGAAAAATATTTATAAGTAATATACTTATGATTTGGGAATATATTTTTATTTAGTTATTGTATCTATTGCATTAATTAGTTTATTGTTTTATAGGGGCACATAAGTCGTTAGGGAGCAAATTTTTAGGATCTTTAAGATCTGAAACTCTTTGAAGGGTCAGAAATGTCTTTTATTTCTCTGGAATCTAATACCATGCATAGCACTTGATAGTTCTATGAACCTGGTAAGATGGCTATATTTCCAACGGATATAATTTCCAAGGTAATTTAAAAATAAATGGATTCGTTTATTCTTACACTCATCCTTTCTTTTGTCTGTGAACATATATTTCTTGAATAGTTACTACATTCCACACATTGTATTTTATGTTGGAGGAGAAGGATCAATAAGGACATATCCAATGTTTAGAATGCCCAGAATTCTTAAAATAACAAAGGATAATAAGGACACATCCAATGTTTAAAATGCCCAGAATTCTTAATATAACAAAAAATGGTCTGTTTTCTAAACCACTCTAAAAGTCTAGCATAATTCTTATGAAAAAAACAAGATAATAGCATAAACAAAAGGGAAAGTATAAACCTACTTCACTCATATATTATATATAATAATTAAACAATAATGTGTTGAATGAATAATTTATCATGGACACAGTGAGTTCATTCCCCCAAATACAAACATGGTTCAACATTGGAAAATCTATTACTGCAACTTACTACCTATGAAAGGGAAAAAATAATATAGTATGGATAGATTAAAGACATGTATTGTAAATCTATGAATGAATTAGGAGAAAATAAAAGAGAACATGTTTTAAAATTGTGATGGAAACGTACATTAATAGCATATTCAGAAGACATAAAGAAGATAGACTTACTTGCTTAAGACTTATTTGCTTAAAAGGTAAAAACAAAAGACGGTTTTTACAGAGAAAGATACCATCAGTAGAATTAAAATTTAAGTTACAGACTTTTGGTCCTGCGTACGATGGCGTCAACACCCCTTTATCTTCCACTGAACTCAATTGTAACCTGGACAGAATGCACGACCAGCTATATGAGAACTCTAAGAAGTAAATATAAGAAGACAGATTGGGGAAGAACCAAAATTCAAAGTACCACTGAGCCAGCTGTGTGTTTGCCATTTCCTTCTCTCCAGGTGTGTCCTAGCCAGGACTCAGCACATTGCACAATCCAGAATAAGCACTGTGAAGAAGACAAATGTTCTAACTCAAGAAACTGAAAAAGAAATTCCTAAAACTCAGAGACAGTTGGGGAGATTTCTTGGATTCTTTCCTCTTCTTTTCCTCTATTACTTTTGGAGGAGTTGTAGTGGCAAGAGATTTTCCTCCCCTTTGTTTTTTAATTGCTATTAAGTTTTCTTTGGAGAAAAACATTCTTTCCTTGAAGGGGAAAAACAAAGTTTGCATACACTGTAACTTGTCCTGGAAATACAACTGGCTCTTCCAGTACACAACACTACAAATATCGAAGTATATGGTAAACATACGAATAAGAAGGTAGCACGCTTCCTATGTACAATACAGTATTTTGAATCCTAAAATAAGCTCCATAAAGTACAACTGGCCAGGCAGAAACCAGTCAAAACCTAGAGGGCCGGGAAGTGTCGTCTCCTTCAATCCAGCTGTGGCTTCAAGAAGGTGTCATCAGACCTGCTGTGCTAATGTTCTCCTTTTCTCTCTGCCCTGATGTGTGTAACCCAGGACAGGGTGGGAGAGGGCAGTTTTCTGGTTGGAAGTTTGCAAAGAGCTGGAACTGGAAAGTTCTTGGGAGATAATAAAGAGGAGGCACTCAGGAAGACCACACTGTCAAGCCGTTTGTGACATCCTGGGCTCACCCCCAATCTGTGCCTTACCGGAAGGAAGTGGCATCAGAATTGAAGCGTCAACTTGGAATCCTGTATGGGTGAGGCATACAGGGGAATTAGACACATTCTCAGATGAAAGGAAACTGAAAGTAGTTCTTGGCAGCAGCCCCGCTTTGGAAGATTGCTAACGGAAGTTCTTCAGATCCAAGGGAAATGATACCAGGAGGAAACTTGGAACATCAGGAGTGAAGAAAGAGAAACAAAGGGAAAATATCTAGGTGTATATAATACTTTGTTTTTCTCCTCTTGAAGTTTGTAAAATGTGTTCGGGTGTTGAAAGTACAAAATAGACCATTCTCTGATGGGAGTTTTAGTGTACGTAGAGGTAATATAAAAAACAGCTGAAGCATAAAGGAGAGAAATTTTAGTGGTAACATTTCCATATTCCAATTAAGTGGTAAAATAGTGATTCTAAACAAAATGAGAAAAAATAAGTATATATTTGTCATTCTTAGAGTAAACTCTAAAAAATTATATAATTATATAGAGTCAAAATGACTAGGAGAGTGATATTTAGAACACTGAATAAGAAGAGTATTAAAAGAAAAGATAAAAACACCAATGGTCAAATGATTTTAAATTTAGAAAAAATATAGTCTTTCTTCAGAGTCCCTGTGGATGTTTCCCATAATACATCCTTGATATTTAAATTTTTTTAATGTTTATTTTTGAGAGAGAGAGAGAGAGACAGAGCGCAGGCAGGAGAAGGGCAGGGAGAAAAGGAGACACAGAATCCAAAGCAGGCTCAAGGCTCTGAGCTGTCGGCACTGAGGCCGACGCAGGGTTTGAACTCACAAACTATGAGATTGTGACCTGAGCTGAAGTCTTAACACTTAACTACTGAGCCACCCAGGTGCCCCTATCCTTGATTTAAAAAGAGATTATCCAATATCTCTTTAGGGATGTTGTGTTGAACACACACACACACACACACACACACACAGCAAAGAGCAGTGAAACAGATTGAGTGAAATAACTGTAGAATTTTTAAATTTTCCTATTATAGCTATTTAATTTATGAAAAAGACAACTGCTATCATTTTTTACCACCATCCAGTCACATTAAATAATAAATAATTACTAGTTCCCTTGAATGACCAATTGTTAAAATTTGAGCTGCACATGTGGTTGGGTAGATTTGAGGAGCGGTATTACAATTTATTAACATTGTCTTTGTTTTACATTACAAATGCTACATTTCATTGACGTATGAATGAAATAGGCAAATGGTGAAATAGGCAAATTTCTGCTAGATGCTTTATATTCTGTGACTACACTAAAAGCAACATGTATTGATTTTATGGAGCATCTGAAACTCTCATACACTGCTGCTAAGAATATAAAGTGGTATTTTGAAGAACTGTTAGCAGCATCTACTAAAACAAATACATGCACACTCTATGCATTAGTTTTTTATTACCAAGTAACAAATTACCACAAATTTACTGGCTTAAAACAAAACCCTCATTAGCTCACAGCCTACACTAATTCTACCAACCTCCGTTGCAATTTATTGTAATATGGGGCTGTGATAATATATTGAGAGCTCTTTCCAAATACCTTGCTAAAGTCTGTGTTCTTTATTTGTACTGAATTTTCTTGAATTAGTAATGTTATTACTAAAGATGTGTTTGCTCTTAAGTTGAAGGATCCCTGGCTCTTAATAGTCATTAGGAATCAGAATGATGTGTTTTCTCTTAGCTGCTTACAAATCACCTACGCATTAATTCTGTAGCAAGATAATACTTTGAAATATTAGCACTTTTATACCTGGAAATTCCTTTTTACCCTAGGACATGTTCTCCATTAAAACCAGACCTTGAGGCTAAAAAATCCATTGCCTTAGAACTCAGTAGTTCAGGAATTAAAAGGAAAAAGGCAAAGAAGTTGATTTTTTGCTTTGATTTTCAAAATATGTGGCTGAAGCACATTTATGAGACCACTCCTAAAATGGTTTGGGGGCTTATGGATAGCAAAGACCATTCCAAAATGGGCATAACGAGGCAAAGACCTTAAAAGTGCCTGGCTGTGGACACAAGTTCACAAAATAGTACATGGAGACACAGATGCCATGTATTTTTGGACAGAGATGATAAAGTAGGGGTGATGGTGGTAAATTCCTTTCTTTGGGATCTAGAACATAGAGAGAAACTTGATAGAATGGAGACATTTCATAGGTTGCCAATTTGGGTAGATCATTATGATAGAGAACCAGAAGAATTCTTGTCATTGATGCCCTATCTCTGTATCAGGTACCCTGAACTTGGATGCACCCCGGGTGAAAAATGGGAAAGGAGAAAACTGTCAATAGGAAAATTCTGGAATTATCAAGGATAATGATTGAAATAATATTGCCACTTAGTAAAATGTATACATTTGTGGACTACCTTATTTCATTTTTATTTGTCTATTGAAGTATAGACACACAACGCTACATTCGTTTCAGGTGTGCAGCATGGTGATTCTACAACTCTCTATGGTGTACTATACCATACAGCTCACCACAAGTGTAGTGTCAGCATACAATGCTACAACAGTATTATTCACTATATTCCCTGTACTTTTCCTTTTACTCCCATCACGTATTCATTCTATAACTGTCACCTGTATCTCTCATTCCCCTTCACCCATTTTGTTCATCCCCTCCCCACACCCTGGCAACTGTAAGTTTGTTCTCTGTATTTATAGGTCTGTTTCTGCTTTTTTTGTTGTCTATTTGTCTGTGTGTGTGTGTGTGGTTTTTGTTTTTGTTTTTGTTTTAGATTCCACATGTAAGAGAAATCATATGGGATTTGCCTTTCTCTCTCTGTCTTATTTCACTTAGCATAATACCCTGTAGGTCCATCCATGTTGTTGTCACAAATGGCAAGATCTCATCTTTTTTTTTTTTATGGCTAAGGACATTTATGGATACTTTTTCACATCCAATTTTATTAATCTGTGACCTGTGAAATTTGAAATTTGCACCAGTCTGGGATCATGCGTGAAATCAGCAAGTATTTTCCACCACTTTTGGATGTCAAAACTGTGTTTACCGACCTCTAGTCTTCTCATACTGCTTCCATTCTCTAAAATTCTTTAAAGTTTACAAAAAAGAACTCAATAATTATAAATAAAATTTTCTAGGCGATTCAAACTTATTTGCAGCAGGCAAAATTCTTTCCTACATGTTTTAAAAAAGTTTGCTATGAGAACAGTTTGAAAGGGTTTCATAGTGAACACCCATATATTCACTCACTACCTATTTTCTACAATTAATATTTTATTATATTTGCTTTATGATCTATCCTTTCCCCCTACCTATCCATCAGTTTCTATTATTTTTATAATATACCATTAACTTGAGTAAATTTTTTTTTTATGGTTACCTTGTTCTGTTGGTGTAAAATCTATATACAGTGAAATATGACTTTTAAGTATAACATTAGATAAGTTTGATATTTATATCCCAATATTATATTGTCTCAGAAAATTTTTCTATGCTCCTTTCCAGTGGATTTTGACCTACAACCCTTACTATTCTGATTCTTTTAGTATTTTCTCTAGTTTAGATAGACTCATGCAATATGTTCTCTGTGAGTCAGGCTTTTTTCACTTGTGATGGCTTCAGATTTATTAATTTGTTGTACATTAGGAGTCTGCTCATTTTTATTGAGGCATTCCATTGTATGAATACACCATTTATATATCTGTTTTTTGATTATTTCAATTTTTGACTGTTATTAATGAAGCTGCTATAAATATTCTTGCACACATCTTTTTGTGGACATTTGTTTTCATTTCTTTTGAGTAACTATCTAGAACTAGAATTAGTGGTTCATAGGAACAATGTAAGTTTACTTTTACAATAAACTGCCAGACCTTTTCCAAAGTGGTATCTTATTATGGTTTTTACAAGCTTTTAAATTACACTGTGTTTTGGGTTTGTGTAAATACCATTTCTTTCACTAGAGATGTTGAGGAAAAATAGAAAATAAAAATTTCTGGCTTAATAACACAAGTATTCCTTTTTGTCTAAATATAACACTTAAAAACAATTCTCCATAATAGTTGTTCATTGTATCTAAATTTTGTTTCAGTTTTGACCTCTGCCTAGGGGCATTTTATTTCATTAATTTTAGATTCAAAAAGCATTTGTGAGTACCTAAAAAGGTCTAGAAAAATTCCCAAGCTTGATGGTTAAATAAATATGTCATAATTTCTGCCCTCAGTGGTCTTAACAAGAGGCAGATGTGTAAATAAGTATGTTTAAGGGTTATAGATACTATTTTGGTTGCATATATATGGAACAGGAAGGCAAGAGAAAGGAACTGTAAAATTTACCTGGTGAAATAAGAGAAAAGCCATGAAAATCTTTGAGGGAGGAGATATTTGTACTTAATTTTTTATACAGGACTTTTAGAAGATGTGATGATGGTTTAAATCCTTCATTACTATTATTTGTTGTTTTTATACATTTTGTGAACATAATGGTTTTCTTTCTCTGCAGTCAATATTGTGGAAAGTGAACTGAACAAAAGATGCTCATTCTAGCCCCATCTCTGTCTCTTGGGCCATGATTGTCTTTTTTTTTTTTAGTGTTTATTTATTATTGACAGAGAGAGAGAGAGAGAGAGAGAGAGTGAGCGCGCGCGCGCGCGCGCGCGTGCGCATCAGTGGGGGAGGGGCAGAGGGAGAGGGAGACACATGCTCCAGGCTCTGATCTGTCAGCACAGAGCCCAACGCGGGGCTCCAATTCACGGACAGAGAGATCATGACCTGAGCTGAAGTTGGACGCTCAACCAACTGAGCCACCCAGGTGCCCCATTATGATTTTCAAAGTCCTCATTTCCTAACTTGTTTCCCTGACAACCCCAACAACATTGTGGGGTGGGGGAGAATGTATGGCAACATCCTTTCTTAAAACCTAACAAATGTGAGGCATTGTGAATGTATACTATCAGTAATAATATCACATACCCCTTTTTTCTTTGCATTTTTCTCAGATGGTCTTCAAAATGCTTCCATGCTCAATGTCTTGATCCACACAGGTGTATATCTACATGAAATATTGCACAATTGCCTCTTAACATGTCTTTTTTTGATCCAGAACACTCATCCATCACCTTATTCCCATTATTAGACTCATCTTTTCAAGTTTGCATTGTATCCATGGAGTTATAGTTACTAAAATGTGTTCTAATCTCCAATGTACCTTGTTTATTATTCCTACCCTGTTTAGTAGCATATGGAGATATGCAAGAAACGACTTGCTTTAGTTTCCTACTGCTGTTGTAATAAATTACCACAAACTGAGTGGCTAAAAAACAATACAAATTTGTAATCTTTTAGTTCTGGAGGTTAAAAATCTGAAATGGGTCTTACTGGATTAAAATCAGTGTTTCTGCAGGGCTGTATTCCTTCTTGGAGTCTTTAGAGGAGAATCCTTTGCCTTGTCTCTTCTGGCTTCTGCTGGCCATCTGTAGTTCATGGTTCTTCTTCTCTCATCCATCTTTAATGCCAGCAGGATAGCATCTTCAAATCTCTCTTTGACTCTGCTCCTCTGCCTCCTTCATCCACATTCAAAAGACTCTATAATTACACTGGGCCCACTGGATACTTCAGGATAATGTCTTTATCTTGAGGTCAACTGATTATCAACCTTAATTCCATCTGGAACCTTAATCCTCTCTTGCCACAAAACATAACTTAAACACAGGTTCTGGAAATTAGAACATGGGTATATCTTTGGGAGTCCATTATTCTGCCTACCATGCTGGTATCACTTTTTGTTTATTTGTATGTTGTTGTTGTTGTTTTTTACCTAACAGTGTTCTTATTAGGAACCCTTGGCACCTCCCTCACAGCCCTTTGTTCCTGTAGTAACATGTTTTCCACGGTCACTTGCTTCCCAACTTTGGGAGCCTTCTCTCTCCCTTGCATTTACTTTAAAGCTTCATTTGGGCAAATGACTTGCTCCCAGAGCTCGAGGGATCTCAGTCCTAAGAAAGGCTTTGGGCTTCAGTTTTCCATTTGGCTATCCATTTATTTCTCTTGTAATCCATTCCCCTTTCTTGTTAAAGTACTAATATTTAGTGAAAAATAAAAATAAAATTTTTATCATTCCTTTCCATTTTTCCATTTCTTTTTCTTCCAACAGTTCAGAAGCTTTTGAGGAACTTGGGTGGCTGAGTCAGTTAAGCATCTGATTCTTGATTTGGGTTCAGGTCATAATCTCACAGTTCATGAGATTGAGCCCCAAGTTGGGTTCCTCGCTGACAGCACAGAGCCTGTTTGGGATTCTCTCTCTCCCTCTCATTCTGCCCCTCCCCTACTCGTGCTCTCTCTCAAAATAAATAAATAAATAAATAAATAAATAAATAAACTTAAAAAAAGTTTAGATGCTCTTAATAACCTTCATGACCTTAATCATTTATTTTTGGAAGGTTTCAATCATGAGTCCTCAAATAAGAAGTAAAGGGTAGCACACAGAAGTTTTAATTAACTGACAATCTACTTACTGTCACCTTCTATTTTTTTATTCCTGGTAGATTTTGTATATATGTGTGGTGGAGAGGGGGTAACACTAGTTTTTGTAATAGATAACCCTCAAATTTTTATTGTCTCAACATTAGAATTTTATATCTCACTAGCAAATAATACAGTATGATTGTTCCTGATTGGCAAATAACTGTCCTCCATATGGTAATTCAGGGACCCCAGTTCCTTCCCCCTGAAGCTCTGCCAGTCAGTAAGGCCTTGAAGTCCTCAATAGTCCTCAATAGAAGGGAGTACTGGGGATATAATGCATAGGAGTTTTTAATGAACCTAACCTGGGAGTGACACATATAATTTATCCTCAGATTCGGGTGGTATGAACTAGCCCTATGGCCACAGATAAAGGCTTGGTAAATACAGTTCGAGAGTAGACAGCAGTTTGCCAGTGACAACAATATACTGTGGAAGGGAGAGCATGAACATGGGCAGACCATTAGCCATCTCAGTCATAGCACATTCACATAGCACATAGCACATTCTTGATTGGCTGTTATCCATCATACTTTGCCTTTCATATCCACCACCCACTCTCAAGATCTTTATTAGTTCTCTATGATTCTTCCCCAGAAATTCTGCACTGTCTTCATATGAGTGGAGAGAGGTGCATGCCCATGGGGTGGTTTGAGACGTGTGGATTACACATATCTCTTCTGTATGACATATTCTTTAACATATCATACAATACATCTGGTTTTCATTCTCATGAAAACCAGCATTGCCCCATAGAATGTTAGATTTCTGTATTCTTTAAATTCAGAAGGCTGGACTCCTCCACTGTGAGAACACTTTCATTCTTATCTTGTAGCTCAAACAAAGTTACCTTCCCTTCTCTCCTTTCTCCTACTATTTCTCACCTTAATGTAGGTTTCAATTTTCCCCAGATTCTTCCACTTCTTAATTTTTTGTGTTGCTTTAAATTGTATATCTAATATCAGTTCATCCACCCTGACAAATCAGATTATAATAAAAACATTTCCTTAAGACCTTACCTTTCTTCCTTATGCAGGGCAGCCAATTTGAATAAACACACAAAGATTCAATGACTGCATCAGGCAGGAGACTTTGGAATAATTCCCTGGGCTTCTATGTGGTCAAGCCTGATTTCTCAACTATTTCCTGTATGATAACTCTTGGTCAATGACATGCTGCATATAATTGCTAAAAATGCATGTGGGTGGTCAATCCCAGAGTTGGCCATTCTCTGGATTAAAATAAATGAATTGAGAAAACAATAGTTACAAAATGGTTTTGTCTTCCATTTTCTAGGGTAAAAAACACAAAGTAAGGTTGGTTATTATACTGTCTTCTTGATTGAAGATAAGTAAAAATCTTTATTAGGGATTGTGAATTTTATTGTTCTAGATTTTTCTATAAAACTGATCAAAGCTATGGCTCATCACTACCAAATCCCAATCTTACTCTAATCAAATATTTATAGGTATAGTTGTACATGATTCTCTGTACAAATTCAGGGGATTTCAAGAATTTTGAAATCACCTGAAACCCTATTTTAGACTTATCTCAAGGATGTATATAGCACAGGGGTCAAGATCATGGCCTCAAAGACTGTCAGCACCAAGCTTTGTGATCTTGAGTTGGTTTCTTCTTTTTTTCTTTTTAAATGTTTATTTATTTATATTGAGAGAGAGAGGGGTGGGAGAGAGAGAGAGAATGGGCTGGGGAGGGGCAGAAAGAGAAAGAGAGAGAAAATCCCAAGCAGGCTCTGCACAGACAGCCCAGAGCCCAATGTGGGGCTTGAACCCATCAACTGTGAGATCATGACCTGGGCTGAAATCAAGAGTTGGATGCTTAACCAACTGAGCCACCCAGGTGCTCTTTGAGTAAGTTCCTTAACCCTGAGATGTCTCAGTATTGTCTTCTTTTTTTTTAATGTTTGTTTGTTTGTTTGTTTGTTTGTTTAGAGCAAGGGAGGGACAGAGAGGGAGAGAGAGAATTCCAAGCAGGTTCCACACTGTCAGCACAGAGCCTGAGGTGGGCTCCATCTCATGAAACCACGAGATCATGACCTGAACCGAAACCCAAGAGTCATATGTTTCACTGACTGAGCCACACAGCACCCCTGTCTTTTTTTAAATTGAGTAAAAATAACAGACCCTCTCTTATACAATTGTTATGAGGTTTAAATCAGTTAATGTTTCTAAAATAATGCCAGCTACATCGTAAATATCATATAATTTCTTACTAATTAAATAACCTTATAGTAAATTAATTTATCAGTTATTTTTCTTCTTGAGTTCAAAGGCTCAAAATATAGCAGGTCATTGTTATGTTCTTCTTCATCCAAATTCCTACTTAATGAACTCTTCATGAAGACATTAAAAATTCTATCAGTTATTATACTAGCTAATATGGACTTTCCTATTTTTAAAGTGTCATATCCTTACAGTGATATACATTATTTGTAGAATCAATGTGTGAATTAGGCAATAAACAAAACATCATTTAATTGTATTGGAGGAACTATATCCTTATTATTACAACAAATGAACTAAAAAAATCTAAGAAAAATTCTTCTTTAATAATTGACATATATTTCCCAAGAGATGGATTGATTAATTAGCGGAGAACTTGGTGGCCCCTGGATGTGAAAGGTAGAGGAGAATATTGCAAAAAAGATTAGAATTTTAAAAAAAGAGAAAAACAGATTGTGCTATAATTTATTTCCCCCCTAGCCCCAGTCTTGTCTTTCTCCTCAGTGGCTTTTATTCCCACCTGGTTTTTAGTAGTAAGAACATGAAACATTATGTCTGTAAACCTGTAAGCAAACCATACTTGCTAATGAGTTTGATTCTCTCAATTTTTTGTTTTCTTGTCTTTCTCTCTTTTATACTATTAATTTTTCATTTAACCTTTAGCCCGACTGCACTAAAATGTAGAGCTTATTTATTTTTCTTGCCTTGCAAGTAGAAGGAGTATGGATGCACATGTGTCTGTGTGTGTGTGTTGGCTCAGGGGAATGTCTCAAAATACAACTTATAACCAGGAGGTGAAAGAAAACTTCCACACAGAGCGCAGTGAATTATAGAAATGAGCTGTAGAACTTGCTGAGCTAAAATAGAAGCAGTTCACAGGTAAAAACTAGAAAACTCTCATTCCTCTGGGAGGAAAAAACTCCCCTGATCTTCAAGTATTTTAGTTTATGGGGGGAAAAACTCTATCTTGAATTAGCCATTTTAATACTCCGCATCTTAACTCAAAGTATCACAATTCTGCTGAAAAACACAGTTCTCCTTTTGGCACCGGCCATTTAAGCAAGCTAGTTCCTTCTACAATTAGGAAAAGGAGTCAAGGTTGGATATTGCACTGGTGTTCTGTCTTTAATGTTTCTGTGAGTCTTACTTAGTGGCTTCTATTTTGTAAGTGATGATTTCCAGAACTTCATCTGTTCCTGTCCAAGTAGAAGGTGATTGTAGCCTCACTAAATTGCTATCACATTTGTTATGAAAACAGTTTAGACCAGAATCTTGAGAAAAACATATTTTATCGACATTGACATTCAACAAAATTAATTAAATCAGAAGCACATTTTTGGCTATAATAATGTCTTCCCGACAAATGAAATAGACGTGAATTTAGTATTAAATAAATGCTCTTTTAAAATAAAGGTTTAACAACATTTTGTTTGTTGTCAACTTTTTAATGATCCAAAGGCTGTTTTAAACATGTATTATCATTTCCCATAGGAAAACTGGAGTCATCTGATAGGCTCTGTGGAGAACAAAGCACTGGGTGTGATATAAGAGATCCAGATCTTGCCTCCCCGTAAATCTTGGCTCTATCAACAGAAGTCAAAAGATAATCCACTTATCCCTTTGCCAAAGAGGGTCAAAAGTGAGCCACACTTAAGACTTAAAGCAATGCCACTCTACATGGAGGAGGGCTCAGTCTCCCCCTTGCTCCTCATAATGATTTTTTGCCATTCTCCTTTTTCACTATATACATGGACAACAAATACAAAAGAAAAAAAAAAAAAAACACAACCCACCCACCAAAAGAAAGCAGTTTGAATCTCTTGACATCAGATTGAATTCCTCTCAATCCTTTAATCTTGTCTTTCACCCTATTTTAGACAATCCCTCCTCTGGTCATATTCTAAAGCCAGTCATGACCAATAAATACAACACATTATAATTATAATTTCAATTTCACTCACCCTACACTCTGACAACCTTCTCCTAAATTTTCAACTTGTTACCTCAAACTTTTCAACCCCTTCGCATGCTTCATTGATATATTATCGGTTTCAATATTTTTCATCCACTTGATACACTCTTGCTTTCCTTAGCAAGCTTAAGTTCCATGGTCAGTCACTATAATTAGTCTCTGGCACATACTTTTGACTCCAGGATTACTCTTTGTCTTTGCCTCACACACTTGGCAAAACCAAAACCCTGGTTCAGTCCAACTCTCAGCCCCCTTGTGCCAGCCCCTGTGTAGCTTATTCTTGTGGAGAAATATACAACCATGATAAGCTTGTTCCACTTGACATTCATGAGCATGAAACTCACAGTGAGCCCTTAATATTTTCACAAAATCATTTTAGTGTCCCCTAATCATGTCAATATCTTATTCTCTTCAAGGACTATTTCATATCCTCTCATTTCTCTGGAAACTCCCAAGACCTTTTCCCCTATTCTCACTCTCAGCTGATGGTTTTACTTCTTACCTACCTGAGAAAATTGAAGCAAACCATATCTACCCTCTAACTGCCATCTGTCCCCACAGTCTCAGCCTTCTGATTGATAAACTACCATTAAGCCTACTTAAGCCACTTCTCACCATCTCCATTGTTGCCATCATCAGTTACCTGAGCCATCATCATATGGAGTCTAACCAGTCCTCCTATCTCCCTGCTTTTATCTTTGCCTGCCACACTTAGTCTTGTTACTAAGTGATCCTTTCAATAGCTAAGTCAAATCATGGAACTCCCCTGCTCAGATCCTTTCAATGGCTCCTCATTGCATTCATTAAAATCGCCTACAAGCCACTGTAAGAGAATACAGAGTCAGAGAATACAGAGGGCTCAGAGAATACAGAGAATTCAGAGAATGCAGAGGGCTCAGAGAACAGCCCCTATTACGAGCCACCCCATTATCTTTGTCCTTTGATCACTCCTTTCCAGACCCCCTTTCCTTCTTTTTGTTTCTGGAACACTAGAGGGACTTTCCAACATTAGGGTTTTGTATGTAGTTTGCCCTCTGTGTGAACTGACCTTCCTCCATACATGTACGTGGCTCACTCTCTCACCTTCTTCAAGTGTTTTGCAAATGCCCTCTTCTCACTGGGACCTTCGATGACCATGTTATTCAAATTACATTTCTATGCCCCTCAGCATTCTCCACACTTTTAAGTTGCTCTAGCTTTATAGTAGTCACTGAATTCTAACATACTATTTAATGTATGTATCATGTTCATTGCTTATTTATGCTTTCTGCCTGCTAGAATATAAGTTCCATGGGAAAGATGTCATTGGTTTCCTCTATAGATGGATTTAAAGTGCTAAGAGAACTGTGCTGGCTCAGAGTAGACATTCATATATGTTGGATAAATGATGACTATTCATAAAGATTTGATACTGGCATTTATGAATGAATTTCAATATCAAATTTCTAGATCTATATATTTGATGGAAATATTTAAAAGCCTTTAAATTAGGAAAATATAAATTATATGCAAGATCTCATGTACACATACACTCATAAATACACGAACCAAAAAAATTCAGTGAAGAACTTCTTTCATTTCCACAAACTAATAGACTATTAAGCCTGAGAGAGAGGACAGCCCTTTCACTTAAGCCCTCTGAATAATGTCTTCGTCTTTAACTAAATCATTCTTTTGTGGAACTGGCCATAAGGGCACTGAACTTGGAGAAGTGAAATAGTTTATATGATTTTGCATCTCCTATACTGGGCTTCCAGGTGGCAGGTGTAGGTAAGACATGCCAATATAACACGACATGACAAATCTTCTGCTGAGGAAGTGCAGTTAGAAAAATAATGGCCTTAAATAAAAGTCACCAAACCCCTATTTTAGTCTCTTGGTACACATGTAGTATTAAAATTATAAATTCTAAAATATTTGATAACATTGTAGACAAGAGTTTGAAGAAAAATATAAACTCTCACAAAAAATTAGGACTTCTTAATCTCTCCCTTATGAATAGTTTGGGCAATGTGACAAAAATAAAGATTCAATCACAAAAATGCTGTTTTGAAATCAAATTTGGCCTACATTTTGATATTTGTAGGAATGCTGCATGTCTTATTCCCTGTAATTATGTGGTTGGGTTAGATCTTAAAATTAAGTGAAGTATTTAAAGTTGACGTATCAATGGAGAAACATGCCCCGGGGCAGGATGGGGGGGGGGGGGAGTGTGCAATAAGAAAACATACTTTTCTACCTTTAGAAAATTTGACTTAGAGATTTGGGACCACATATCTTACTATGATGGTGAAAGTTTCAAAGGTTCTAGTCAGACTGAGGTAGACTTTTTAAAGGAATTCTTTTTAACTATAGTACTTGACTCAGTTTACAACCATGAATTCCAGAACCATGCCCAGGGCCTGAGCCAGAGTCTAAGCTTTCTTCTCTCAGTTTTAAACAAACCAACCAGCCCAGCCCTGAGAGTTGGCAATAGAACAAAGTGGAGGATAAACTGATTTTAAATAACGGTACTTTATTGAAGTCTCCAACTGTCCTTGGACACTTCTTTAGTGCATTTTATAATTATAGAAGTTCATGAGGTCCAAGCACCACTGGACTCAAAGTAATCCAAACATAATGATTGCACCACAGTACCATTGGCAGGTGCCAAGAGTGGCAGGTCCATGTTTTAATCACTGGGCCCCTGCCTGGGATTCTGGCCCCACTCTCCACACATAAGCCATGGCCAGACAGGGAACAGGGAGGGGCCAAAGTTCACAGCTGAAAGTCTCACCCCTCTCCACATGTTCTTTAATCAAGGAAGAGAGGTAAAGGGTAGGCACAAAAAGAAAGTTGAAAGGAAGAGACAGGACAAAATAGAATAGGGGAAAAGTGAAGAAATAATAAACATGTATTATCTTCACAGAAGTGAGTTAAAATTCTCCAGAAAGAACCAGCATACCTCTTCAAGCCATTTCATCCATCATAGTCATCCTGAGGCAGCTATTTGAACCTAATAGAAAGTGGGTAACCATATGAATATACAGAACTATTTGTCAAGTATTTGGGTATGAAAGACTTACCTCCCCTTCAAGGCACTTCCTTGTTCTCTGGCTGATCCTAAGAAGAACACCAGGATTTGGAAAGGAGAGTCACAAAGAATAACACAAAAATAAAAAGTGACAAAGACATATAGGTTGAGGTTGTATGAGGATGTAGTAATAGGGCCAAAGTCAAATATTCAAATTCAAATTTTTTTCTCATGTTTGGGACATTTGGAAAAAATCAAAATTTTGTTAAGAGTTTTTCCTCTGAATTGACGCTTTTTTTTTTTTTGCATTGGAATATTTTACTTAAATTTGTTTCTGTATCCAATAAGATTTATTTTCCTTTTTTTAAATTATAAATTGACTGTCAGCCTTAAAATTATGGATTTTACCCCTGAGATAATGAGATTTAATCACATATTTTTTTTGAAATTTAGTAACAAAGTAAAAAACAAATGTAAAAACTCATGAAGTCTAATTAATCCTTAGAGAAATATACATGTAACTTTCTTGGAAAATTGGGCTAAGGTAAACTCAAGTTACTCTTAAGATGTTTATTTCCTTTTGTTTTCCCAATGTGCAGATGGTTCAAAATAGAGTTGCATTATAGACTTGGACACAAATTATTTTAGATTTGTGCTGCTTAAACAGTTGAAGGAGCCCTTAGCAATATTGATAATGAGAAACAGGACTAAACTAAAATGTAGGGAATTGAAATATGACATTATTAAAAATATTTCTATGAAAATAATAATGATTCTGACATATCTAAGAAAGCATTTATAAAGGTCAATAATGTTATTTAAATAATGTTCAGAATAAACCACGATTAAGGGAAAAATCTTTGTCTTCAAATATTTCCTGCTAGAGAAGGAACAATGCACTGGGCATGGCTCTGGGACCCATGATATCTATATGATCTATAAAACAAGAAGGTTGGATGATAATCTTTGGGATCCTTTCCCCCTTTGAGCCTCTATTTTTTAAGTTTAAGGAAGGAATGGAAAAGGCCAGGGACAGCAGTTACCTTCTATATGGGTGTTTCCTTTGAAGGAAAGTGAAGCTCAGAGAGTTTAGAGTTTAATCACAGTGAATATGGCTCAGGCCTTCTATTCAAGTCCAGATGAATTACTATATGGAATACCATTACTGTGTCCCTTCTCTTATTTTTAAGTTAGTACTGATAACTTACATTTTGTTTTCCTCGCAGAGACAAGTAGTGAACTGATCAAGAAGTTCAGAAGCCTTGTATTGCATGTTGTTCTTTGACAAGGACTCTCTGTCAGGCTCCTCTCTGTCCATCTTTGATGTCTAACCAAGTTCCCTTTTACTCATTTTCCATCTTCTCCTTCACCCTGCCCCCTGGCTATGAATCTGCACTGGTCTCTACTGTATTCAGAGTTTAATTCAATCTCTATCCGTTATTACAGTAGTTTTGAACTTTATTGTCATTGTCTTGAGCAATGTCTTCCTTGACATTTGTAACACGTGTCTGGTATATAATTTTTCTTTAACATTATTAAACAAAGAGTAAACCAGAAAAGCTCTGGCAATGCCAGAGTGTCTCTCTTTCATCTCTTCTACAAAAACAGAGGCACTAGGAAAAATGAGCCTGAATCCGTTCCTTCCCATGCAGAGGGAAGGAGAGGAGTAGAAAAATGAGGATCATGAACTCTGGAGCCAGACACATCAGAAATCAAATTCTATTAACTGGTGTTTAGTGGCTGTATGACTTTGGACAAACCTTCATTTTCTCATCTATCAAATGGCCATAATCATAACACCTACCTCAAAGATCATTATGGGGATTGAAATAAATATTAACCTCTTATTGTTACTTTATAAGTTTTCAATCAATATTAATAATAATCAGGGATGCCTGGGTGGCTCTAGTGGAGTCTGCTTAGGATTCTCTCTGCTCCTCCCTGCTCTCTCTCTTTATCTCTCAAAATAAATACATAAATTAAAAAAATAATAATCACAAAACATTTCTCAGAGGAGGGTATCACTCCTACTACTGACCATCAGGTCCTCATTCTAGCCCCGCTTAGACTTGCAAGAACCAGGCGGACTAAAAGAATGATGCGTGATTGGCAAAACTGAACTCTGGGTTAAGACTAGTTTTGAAAGCTGTATTTATGTTCTCACCCACTGAGGTTGGCACTATCTCTAAGGTAGCAGACTTTTCAACATATTGCTGCTTAGTTGAAGAGATATGACTCAATATGATGGTAAAGAGGGACGTTCTGGATACTCTGGATACCCTGCATCCATAGTGAAATGCTCTGTCTCAGGAATAAATGAAGCATTTATAAAAATCTCTTAGACACTAGAGAATCTGAAGCACAAAGACAAGAAGTTAGGTATGCAGCAAATAAATGGAGACAAAATTTCAAGTAGAGAAAGGGGCTAAGTTAATTTAGCATGTTCCAGGCACTGCCTAAGCTTTATGTGTTTCCATGGTATTTACCAGACCGCAAACATGGCCATTGTAGTGACAATTAGAGAAATGCTATTTTTGAACTCTATATTTTCTCTGTCAACGTGGAAACATTTTTCTCTCAAAGATCCAATACTTAATGAAACCTCTCAAGATTTTTTCCATTATCTTTATACCACAATAAAGTTACAGCCACGAATGTGGGAGGTGGGTAGTACAAACAGCAAAGAAATATTGATAAGGCATTTTAAGCCCTGAAAGATTTTTTAAAACATTACTCCCTATTCTATGGGCCAGGGCATTCATGAACCTCTAATATTATTTTTTTTTCTGGGCTGGGTTTGTGGAAAATACAAATACTTTGGAGCTCACATTTGAGAGTGTAAAGTAAAGAAAGAAATCAGAGCCCCTACTCTCTACTCTTTCCTTTATAGTAGAATAAAGCAGGCAATAAAGAATATTCTACTATTCTATAGTAGAATAAAGTAGAATAAAGAATACAGGCAAAGGGATATTTAGTCTTGACTCACCTCTGCATCACAGAAATTTAGCATTTCTTGCACTTCTTTTTAAGTGGTCAGAATATTAGGCCTGGAGATGTAATTCACTGTGACATGCTTAAAATCTGAAAACATTCACTTGGACAATCATACAGTCAGAGTTTACAGGAATGGCTGTCCTAAAAAACGTCTCTAATGAAACATGCTGTTGCAGCTTAGTAGGTAATTACCAATATTTTTATCTACAAGTCACAAAAAATTGAAAGAGTTGCTCAAGTTATAGTATCAGTTTTAGGCTAATGGTATAGAGCAGGAAGAAAAGGCAACACATTCCTCATCAACAGCTTCTGTGTTGTGATAGAGTGTTAATAATTGTGTATCATGTGCCTTCCTTTAACTGATTAAGTACTGTTGTGTGCAAAGGATATGTTAGAGCTGTAGCTTTGGGGTGAAAAAAAATAAACGAGCTGACACAGAAAGTTTGTTCAAATATAATGGGAAAGAAATCATGTTACTAAGAAAGGATTAGGACTGAACACTCCTTCTGTCTATCCGCCCTATCTTAGATTGTTATTTTTTTTTTCATCATATATCTTATGAAGTGTTTCTCCATTTCCAGTCATGTTTAGAATACATGGACCAAACATATATAATAAGCATGTGAAAAACATTTTGCTAGAGGTTTCCTTAGCAGCTTGTAGCTGAGCATGCAAAACCCATCCATTTGTTGCACAATTTGCTGACAGTGTACCGTGCACTTGTTGTGTTGCCAAATACAGACCACCCAAAAGTGATGCACAACCATACAGTGCTCTGGTCGAGTTTACAGCCCAGGGACTGAGAAATGCATGAAAGAAGAAAACACACAAAACATTATCTAATTGTATACTATAATAAATGCTTGGAGAACAGAAAGCAAGGAGTGATTCAAGAGACTAACAATGGAAGATACATTAAGTTGTCAGGAAAGACTTCATTCAATAAGAGATATATGAAGACAGGGGTGCCCAGGTGGCTCAGTTGGTTAAATGTCCGACTTCGGCTTAGGTCATGATCTCACAGCTCGTGAGTTCGAGCCCCATGTCAGGCCCTGTGCTGACAGCTCAGAGCTTGGAGCCCACTTCAGATTCTCTGTCTCCCTCTTTCTCTCCACCCCTCCCCTGCTCATGCTCTCTCTCTCTCCTTCAAAATAAATAAACATTAAACAAAATTTTTAAAAAGAAGGATATATGAAGAAAAAAAGCAAAGAGAGGAAGCTATAGCACTCCAGGCAAGGGGAAAAATAAACAGGTGTAAAAAGTCCTGAGGAGAGAAAGTGCTAGAAGAAGGCCAGTATGGCTAAAGTGCACAGACCATGAAGGAGCTAGACAAAGGATGAAGGTGGAGAGGGAGCTGAGACCAAGTCATGCAGGGTCTTGTAGACCACAGCAAGAATTCTGAATGAACTGAATGCAAGAGAGTAACAAAACCCAATTCATATTTTTGAAAGATCTTTCCATTTTCTATGTGAAAAATGCACTGAAGGGGAGCATGGTTGTAAGTAAGGGAAATGTTTGCAATGCTTGTGTAGAGGTATAGCAAAGCAAAGGGGATAACGAGAGGAGCAATAGAAAAAGAATGAAAACTGATTTGAGATAGACTTGGTCAGGCTTGTCATTGTACTTAATGTGGGAGATGAGGAAAAGAGAAGGTTTAAAAGTGAGGAAAAGAGAAGGTTTAAAAGTGCTCAATAAAAACATAAACGATCAAAACAATTCTATAATGTTATATATATATATTCATATATGTATCAGTACATATATGAACACACACACACACACACACACTGATGGTACTTTGGGTAACACGGCATACGCATTAGTCAGAACTCAGCAAAAATACTCTTATGACATGCATTCTTATATTATTATATTAAATCTTATATTCTTATATTCTAATATCTTATATTCTTATATTAAAAGAAAAAACCATAAACAGATATTAAACACTAGTTAATTATGTATGCTGAAGTATTTAAGGAAAAGTGTACTGATGTCTGCAATTTATTTTGAAATACTTCATAAGACAAGATGGATTGATGGAAAGAAGGAAGAACCAGGTGAATAGATATAGTATATGATAAAATAGGCAGAGAAAATATCAATAATATTGCCGGTCATACAGTTGGTGATAATGGTACCTTTGGAGAGGTGTTTGGAAATATGTATCAAAAACATTAAAAAATGTAGATTTCTTTGACCTAGTGTCTAATTCTATACATATGTATTATTAAATAATCAGAAATTCACACATTTATTATGTAATTTTTAAAGATAGTGAAAATAAAGGTTGATAAATAAGGACATGGATTAAATATATTTTAGTACATCTATATGACTAAATTCTTTATCCTCAGTATCATTCTGTGGGAGAAAATTAAAGCAACTGTGAAAAAAAATTCAACATAAATGCCCAAGTGAAAAAAGTAAGTTTGTAATATGGGATCCATATAGTATTTGAAATGTTAGATATTTCGCCAAAATGTTACCAGCTACGTTATTTTTATCTTTACATTTTCTCTATTTTCCACATGTTCTGCAATATTGAATATATGTTTACTTCCTTAATAAAAATAAAACTGTGATTTTAAAAGAATTTTACCATGTTATTTAAAATTAACTTAGATACCAAGATGAGCAATATTTATCTGTTGTAGGGTAAGACTAAAATGTAAAAGTAGATTGTGGCCTAGAATTTATAAAATGTAATCAGAATATTATATGGGAACTTTGTTAATTTTTGGCTACATTGAACTCTTAATTATATGTAGTATGGAGAAGCAAACAGTCTCCATGAGGTTTTAGAAATGGCCAAGAGGAGTTGGGGCCAGAAAAAGAAGCCAAGAAGATTGTTGGCTGACATTTAAAATCTCAAAGCAAAGACAGGAAAATCACTATTTACGTAGGACAAGCCTTGATGTGTCTGGAGAAAATTGTTTATATTTTGTTTTGCGATGGCGTTGGGGTTTTGTGTTTTTGTTTCTTTTCGTTTTGGTTTTGGGTTTTTTGGTTAAGGTAACGGAAGATCTATGACCCACTGACCTTCTTATACCACTAGGTTAACCTTTGATTTAAAAAATGGTGGGTTCTTTCCCTGGGGCTAACATAGCCCTTCTAAATCTCAGGCTTTCTGGAATTTTTGTCAGGAACCTCAAAAGTCTCTCATGATAGTCTTTAGAATGAGTGATGAAAAATGCAAATTAGGTGAGTTCTGTAAGACTGTTTTCTGGATAGTTAGCCACCCTCACCCCAACCACCTGCCTCCCCTCCAGGAAAAAAAAAACATCCACAAACCAAAGAACATTAAATTATCTATTGATTGACATCAAGCCAGATAGTTCTCAAATTTATGTTTAGTCCTGTGCTAGTTGATGTCTTCGTAGATAATTTTAATGAATATCAAAATAAGTTAAAATTTTATTTATTTATTTTTTTATTTATTTATTTTTTTTTTTAATTTTTTTTTTTTCAACGTTTTTTATTTATTTTTTTTGGGACAGAGAGAGACAGAGCATGAACGGGGTAGGGGCAGAGAGAGAGGGAGACACAGAATCGGAAACAGGCTCCAGGCTCCGAGCCATCAGCCCAGAGCCTGACGCGGGGCTCGAACTCACGGATCGCGAGATCGTGACCTGGCTGAAGTCGGACGCTTAACCGACTGCGCCACCCAGGCGCCCCATAATAAGTTAAAATTTTAAAAGAAAAGACTGATTGGCAAGACATTCAATAATAGAATGAATGTCTAGAGATTAACACAGTTTGGAATGATGATATGAACTGAGATTAAAAGCAGGGGTGCCTGAGTGGCTCAGCCAGTTAAGTGTTGGACTTTTAATCTCAGCTCAGTTTTTAATCTCAAGATTGTGAGTTCAAAGCCTGCATTTGGCTCCACGAGGGGCATGAAGCCTACTAAAAAGAATAAAAATAATCAACAAACAGAGATGAAATATAAAATAAATAAGTGGGAAGTTATCTATTTTCATTGCAAATATCAACTGCATGTGACCAGGATTGGAGACTATTGGTTTAAGCGTTTGTATATAAAATCCAAAGATAGGTGACTGACTGAAATCTCATTATTTGCCAGCATCAAGATTCAGTTGCCCAAAAAAGCTTATCCATTCCAATATGATCCATAGGTCTAGATAATTTTAATGTGATCTATGGGTCTAGATTAACTATTCTGTCCTTAGCATATTACAATTAGGAATATTGTTTTCCACTCTTGTCACATTTTAAGAGCTTACTATACAAAAGACTTACCTAGCTAATGAAAGATTTGTATTCCACATTGAATACCTTAAAATTTTTCATGGTTGCCAGAAGAATCAGATGGAAGTATAATAAGTATCTTCAAATATTGAAGAGCTACCATTTTTAGAGTGAATTAACTTTATTTGGTGAGGAATCAGAAGGCAAAAAAAGGGCTAAAGAGGGCATTAGTCTTTTCTATATATACTATCATCTCTTGGAAGTCTAGGACTATGTGTTATTCTTCTATTTCCAGTGCTTAGCCCAGTGTCTGTAATACTTAGTCAGCATTTGTGATTATTGGTGGAATGAATAAATGAATAGAGAAAGACAGAGTTTTCTATGCCTAAAACATTATTTTTTAACAATTAAAACTGTCCACGGGGAATGTTTTGGTCCCCTAAGTAATATTTTGTTGTTATGTTTTTATCCTTTATTTTTAAAAATTATATGTGTCTTAAGGCATACAGCCTGATGACTTGATGTACGTATACATAGTGAAATAGTTGCTATAGTCAAGCCAATTAACATAGCCATCTCCTCACCTAGTTATCTTCCATGTGTGTGGTGAGATCACCTGAAATCTACTCTCCTGGCAAACTTCCAGTATTCAACACAGTATTGACTGTGGTCATCACACTGTATGTGACATCTCTAGACTTATTCACCCTATGTAACTACCACTTTGCACCAGGATAAAACTTTTCTACAGTTAAAAATAACACAAAACAAAAACTGTCCAAAAAATGGAAATGGTAACAATATATTCACTAGAATGACATGAGCAAAATCTACATTACCATTTTCAGAAGCATCCAAGACAGAATTCCTGCTTTTGCAGGCACCTTTTTTTATTCTGTTTCCTCTCAGTCTCCTTTATCTACAAGCGGCTATTTCCCCTTATCATTTAAAACTACACTCATCATGGTGTCTAACAAGTTCCCTAGTTTTAAATCTAATGGACACAAGGTGCTCAGCAACATTTGGCAATCTTGACCCCTTGCTTCCTTTAAGACATTCTCTTTCTTTGGTTTCCATGGTAACACAATCCGCTATTTCTTCTTTTTTTTTTTTTAAATACCATCTTTAAATGGGCATCTTTATGCCCATACTTTTCATCTTCCTTTTGGGGTTCCCATTTTTCCCTTCATCTGCATTCTACCCAGAGCTTGCTTTTCATCTCATTCTACAATTCTCCAGTCTTTTATTTCAAGCAGTGCATATATAGTAATGACTCACAGATCTATTTTTTTAAGTCCCAGGTAGTTAATTTATGTGTATCTGCTTACTGACCATCCACGTTTGAATGACCCAATAGGAATTCAAATCCAATATGTCTAAAATGAATCCCTTATTCTTATTGCATTCCAAATCTAAGTCTTCTTTCAGTGAGTGATACAACCAATATACTTTTCCAAAACAGATAGTTATTATTCTTCACTTTCCTGGACTTTAGTTAATCCACCAAGACATGAGTGCTGAATCCTACCAATTCTATCAGCCAAACATCTAATATAATAGATGTTGCTCATGACATATGTCCTTATATGTCTTAGGCCTTTCAATTAAACCCTCTACCAATTTCTTAATTTAAGCCATCATGATCTTGCACCTGGATAGCTGCCATAATTTCCCATCTTATTTCCCTGATTTGAGTGGTTTCTTTTTAACACAACAGGAAAAGTAATTTTTGTAAAAATACAAGAAGGATGTGTCACTCCTTTCCATCAGATCCTTCAATGGCTACCCATTTCTTTCAAGTTACAGTGCCAAGTCTTTCAGAATCTAGAATCTACTTATATTTCTAGAGTCATCTCTCATTAATATCTGCCTCTCAGATCCTGCATAAGCTCTACCTATTCTTATTAATCAGTTTGAGAAAACACCATGCTCAGCCTCATGCCTGGCTCTTTAGATAAGAAGATTCTATGCTTGAACTAATCCTCCTTTCCTGTTTTGTACCCACTTCAACTCCTTAGCTCAGGTGCCACCTATTCCAGAAAAACCTCCCTATGCTACCTCATTTATATACCAGTAACACCCTTAGTCAACCCCCTTAGAGAATTCATTATAGTAATTTGTAATTGATTAGTTACTTCTTTTAGTTGCCCTTAGACTATAAACTGTGAACAAGGTGGGGCATGATATGGAGGCCAGCATTCTCTCCCCACTAAATAACAGAGTGACTGGCATTTAGAAAATATCAAAAATTTTTTTTAAGGAAACAAGTGAATATAAAGAAGGAATGTTGGTCAAATAAGAATAAATAAAATGAAACAAGTAATATTTTAAGAGCATGGTAGGCACGCACTGAAGGCTATTTAGAGTTTTTGATTGGAATTATGGCAAATAAATACCAACATCTGAGAAGTGATCAGAACATTAAGAAAGGGTCACCTTAATCTGAATAGGACGTAGTATGAAGGACAAGGAAGATTTATCATTTCCATGTGCCTTAGGGTGAATCCTGAGTTATGGTATTCTGTTCTGTGCATCAATCATTGGAAGAAATGTTTGAAAAGCTGTAGTGATTGGGATAGCACACGGGACAGTAAAAAGTCTTAAAACTTTTATTATCAGAAATGGTCGAATTAATTGGAGCTAATAATCTAAAGAAGGTGAATAATTGAAGACTGACTCCAAATATTTGGCTGAAATATGGCTGACTCCAAATTTTTGAAAGATTCTCCTAAGAGAAAGGATCTGCTCATATGGTTCAGAGGTTAAAGCTAGTATGAATGGGTCTACATGGAGATTGAACATCCTCATCATAGAGGGAAATTTCATATGATCTAGAACTTTACAAAGAGTTTTAAGAGGTAAGACTTCCATGTCATTAAAGGTATACGTAGTATAGAGGACTACTAAGGGTTCAGGAATTTGGGAGTATACGAAGGGTTCGTGATAGTTGATGCCTGTTCATATATGAAGGTTTGTCAGTATGTAAGAGGTGGACAAAGGTATGAAGCTAGAGTCTTGCACTCTGTCCCATAAAGGTCAAGAACATAACATAAAATGTTCTAAGTCAAGAGTCAGGGTCAGAACCAGAATCAGCGAGCCACAGGACATAGCAATAGTATGCTACTCAAAAAGAGAATCATGCAGTCCAACCTGGGTCCAGTAGACAGACTTGTGCTCTTGTGGAACAATTAATAAACGTGAGGACCTTGTTTCCCAAACTTAGCCTTTATTTATTTATTTATTTATTTAATTTTTAACTTTTATTTATTTTTGAGAGAGAGAGAGAGGCAGAGCATGATCGAGGGAGGAGCAGAGAGAGTGGGAGACAGAATCCGAAGCAGGATCCAAGCTCTGAGCTGTCGGCACAGAGCCCTATGCGGGGCTCAACCCCACAAACTGTGAGATCATGACCTGAGCTGAAGTCGGATGCTTAACCAACTGAGCCACCCAGGCGCCCCCCAAACTTAGCCTTTAATCCCAAACACTATGCTGACAGTTATCTGAAACTTCCAAACATTTGATTATTCTCTTCAAATGTTAGACGGCATAAATGACAAACCTTAGCAAACACAAGAGAGACAAACCTCCCTTCTGCAACTAGGTCTTCCAGGTCCAACAAGAGGATGTGGAGGCCTTCCATGGCTTAAGGCAATATAATTTTTCTGGAATTCTTTAAAAGCTGCAGAGTGAGGGATGCCAAAGAGAGAATCCGGGACCTCTGAATTTAAAGGAAAGTTCCTAGATATGTGGGCTGCCAGGATCCTCCCAATTTGTCCTCAGCCAGACCCACTCTAGAGTTTGGTTTTCACATCCTCCGCAGACCTCATGTCAGTCAGAGCAGTAGGAAGAATCACCATTTGACCTTCCAGTAGGATTTCTTTACGAAGAGCACTGTCCCTTTAGCCCCTCAATATCTAAAATGAAATCTAGGGGCGCCTGGGTGGCGCAGTCGGTTAAGCGTCCGACTTCAGCCGGGTCACGATCTCGCGGTCCGTGAGTTCGAGCCCCGCGTCGGGCTCTGGGCCGATGGCTCGGAGCCTGGAGCCTGTTTCCGATTCTGTGTCTCCCTCTCTCTCTGCCCCTCCCCCGTTCATGCTCTGTCTCTCTCTGTCCCAAAAATAAATAAAAAACGTTGAAAAAAATAAATAAATAAATAAATAAATAAAGTCGTCCAGAGTCTACACGGGTTACGAATGCTTTGATCAGCTCCAAATGCAAGGGCACACAGTGCCCTATTTTAGGTGCCAAGTTTGTGTTCTGTTGGAAACCACACTGAATAGTTTGGCAGAATCAATGCTAAATCAAGCAGAGAGATTTCTCATTTTTATGAAACACCCACAAAAGTCAACATTCTGTTTTTTAGCATCTATCCACCAAGTAACAGAGTAATAAAAACAGCATTGGAAAGACTTGAAAGTATTCACAGTATTTTATTCTGCCATCTAATATAATTTTGATGAAATATCCTATGGTTTAGTTAATAAAA
Organism: Neofelis nebulosa; assembly: GCF_028018385.1. Lineage (NCBI taxonomy): Eukaryota > Metazoa > Chordata > Mammalia > Carnivora > Felidae > Neofelis > Neofelis nebulosa. The sequence goes on along the minus strand of NC_080782.1, from coordinate 32,488,573 downwards.
ACTGAACAAGAAAACAAGTATTTATTAAACATCTATCTTGTTCTCAGAAGTTTAAGGAAAATATAGAGTACATATAAAAAATTGATCCTATCCTGAAGAGTTAGTAATTTGGTGTATGAGAGAAAGCAAACATACCAAACAATTTATTTAATTGACCCAAGGTAATACATATTAGGAAATGTATTTTTCCGTATTCTTGTTCCATACATGACAATCTCTTCTCTAAAATACATCTTGAATCTATTCTTTTCTTTCTTAGTGGAGGTCACCAATCATCTTAGGCCAGGACAACCTCTTTTAAACTAGTCCCTTCAACCCCATCTCCAAATTAATCTCCATATGGCAAACTAATCATTTTAAAGCAAATTCAATTATGCCATTCTTTTACATAAGATCCTTCGAGGAATTTTCATTACACATTAGAAAAAAAAAAAAAAACCACAATCCTCATTATGCTACAAGGTCCAGAATGAGGCAGCCCTGCCCATCCCTCCAATCTCCTCTTGGGCACTGTCCTCTATAGTCCACTTGGCTCAAGGACTTTTTCCATGCTGTAACCCTCTTCTTAAAATATTCTCCTCCCACCCTTCCTTGGAGCTAGGTCCTTTCCATCATTTAGGACTTAGCTTAAGTATCCCCTTCCCAGAGAACACTTCCTTGAACACCGGGTTTAAAGTCCATCTGTGTTATTCTCCAGCTCCAGCTCAACTCCTTATTTCATTCTTAGCACATTATTCAGCTTTCAATTTTTGCGTTTTTTAAAAATCAAATTGCATGCCGGTGTTTACCCTATCCCTTGCCCCACATAAGCTCTGTGAAGCAGGAACCATATTAGTTTTATGCATATGGCTCCCAGCCCAAGTACCTACTTTGGAGTAAGTGTTTTAATACATTTTGTGTGTGTGTGTGTGAATGACTAAATAAATGAATGCTCCATTTTTAAAAGGTAGAGTCATGTTTTCCAATGTATGTAATACTTCATATAAATATATATCAGGTAATGAAGTAGAGAAGAGAAGAACTGGGCCATGAATTCCATCAGTGGAAGAGAAGTGAAGCAAACTGAGGTATGTGGTTAAATATTCTATCTGCTCAGTCTGTGAAGCAGCAGTTTGGAAATACTGGCAAACTATAGTTTGCTTTTAACAAAGATAAAGAAAAGTAAAGGTTCACATGTGCCCACAGATTCAGGGACAGGTTGATGTAGGAGAAAGGGCTTGGGGCACCATCTTGAAGGAAAGATGGAATTTGAGTTGGATTGGAAGGGTTAGGAGGAAACTATGAGCAACCATGCAAAACCAAAGATGCAGGAAAGCTGGCATTGTATGGTTTGATGGGATACTAAGGAATCCTAACTTCCTGCTTTTTAGATACCAACATTCCATGGAATTAGAGTTCTGAATTCTCTGTTCACCCACTTAAATACCCTGATTTATTTCAAAGCAGTTCTTTGCTTTTCTTGAAATGTTTCATAGAACATGGCTTCCTTTGACAAATCCATAAGAAGTGAAAGAAACCAGAATGTTTTACTCTGTGACCCTTCCTGATATTTAGATTTTATTATAGATTATGTAATGCTTTTATCCTCATTCATTTGAATGAAAAGTTGGTAACACTTTAGAACATGTTTGCATCTGAGAATGACTCATGGCCAAAGAGGCCCATTCATTAGGGCTCTCTTGTGATAGAGCCAAGAGGGAGAAAAATGTCTGACTTTGTCATTTGGTTAACCCTCCTTAAGGAAAGTACTTTATCCAGCCTCATGTTGTACATCTTGAGAGGAGACAACCTTGGAGGCTAGGAATTTCAGAACTGGCCTTTCCAGTATATCTAACACTTCTTATATACTGTGTCAGATTCTATTTGTCCCACCCCTTCCTCCAGCCTCTATTACAAAACCAGCTCACTGAACCTTTACTTAGTTTCACAAAACTGCATCCTGATAGCACCTTGCACAGACTCATTGCAGAGTGCTGATTCTGCCATGGGCTTCTCTTCTGCTGCAGGGATTTTCTGGGTGCTCAGGCAGGCAAACAAGGAAGCTTGGGGAGTTAATACTGATGACCTCATCCTTGACCAGCGGGCCAGGAACTGATGGATATATGCTTTCTCCTTTGTCCCCTGGTTGGACAGCTCTGAGGCATATGTCATATGTCTTCACTTAAAGTCACATTGGATCAAGCGCCAGCCACCTGCAGTGGATAAATAGCTAGCAGATTCTTGTACTGGCTTTTTTTTCTGGCTTTTTTTTCCTTCTTTCCCACTTTCTGTTTTGTCTCTCTCTTTCTTAAATAACTACGTACAAACAAGCCTTTGTCCCAGGCTCTCTTTGGGGGGATTTAAAGCAAAGACATCCTTTAAAGCAAAGCCAAGAATCAGTAAGATCAAACAGCAAGATGCTAAAAGTACTCACAAAAGCCTGTAACCCAAAATAGCAATGATGCAGACAATCCACAGTTCAACACATCATCACTGTAAACACTAGCCTTTGTTACAGAAATATCTGTCCGGGTAGCTATTGGGGTGAGAAACTGGGGCCAGTTTGGTTAGATAAGAACAGGTTCCCAGCAGAGAAAACAGGGAAGATGGAGTTCTTTAACAACCAGAAGATACCCTGAGGACTGTGGGGTGGAGCGCTAAGAGCAGCATTGAGAAGAATGGTGAGCCGGTGCTGAATGCAATCTAGGTGACTCAGTTTTGCCTGGCATCTGCCCAAGATATGTAACTGTAAGGGCTGGCACTCTGATGCTCTTTCTTTGTCCAGCTTGCTACAGGTCAAAACCATGTGGCCTTTGTACAAGTTAAAAATACTTTTAACAATCTCACAAATGGTTAAAACCAATCCCATAGCATTAACAACAGCAAGCCTATCGTTTTGATATGGGCAATGGGCCATGAATTATGGAGGTAATTGTAGTAAAACATTATCTGGTTTACTCACAGAAAAGGGTAAACCTTAGACTGATAGTCTTGGGTACTTTTAACTCTCTGCTATGCCCTACTTAGCCTGCACAGAATCATAGAGAAAGTGCTCCAAGGAAACTGGGCTCTGGCAGAAGGAGCGACCATGCTAAGGGCAGGAAGCAAGGTCTTCTGGTTTCCAAATAGGATTGAGAAGCTTTCTCTAATTCATGTACCTTTTTGAAAGAAGAAGAAGAAGAAGAAGGAGAAGAAGAAGAAGAAGAAGAAGAAGAAGAAGAAGAAGAAGAAGAAGAAAAAGACCAGCAAGGTTGAGTGGTAAAGGCAGGTCTAGGTCACAACAATATAGCCCATTTTTGAGAACTTGTTGTTTTCCTTCTTTTATTACAGACGTGGCTTTTTATTTCCCTCATACATCTGTTTTTTCCTCTACTTTCTGCTCCTCCTTGCTATAAATATTTTTTTGGATACATACATACATAATCACTCAAAGTGTTTGTAACATCCACTCTATTCTCTTTAGCAAACACTTTAGTCTGAAGCTTTAAGGTTTTCAAGAGCATCTTAAAAAGTCAGCACTTAGCATGTTTCCCTACCCCAGCCACCCAGACGCCATTGATTATGTTGTGATTTAATGTTGAAGAGAACCCTCTGCTGGGCTCTCTAGGACTTGAGATTTTAAGAGGCTTGCTCTTGCCTCTTAAGTTCAGCTAATAGCCTTTCTATTGTTCAACCTTCTTTCCTTTATTATTATTTTTATTATTTTTTTAAAACATCTTGATGTTCTGAGTGCCTTAAATATCTCCCACAGGATACTTTTCCCCAGATAAATCTGATACTTTGTAATACTTTTGTTAAACGTTTATAAAAAAAATTTAATACATTCCCATTCTATGGGAAATAGTGATAAAACTAAATTTTCCCATTAATATTATGTAACTAGTTAACCTAAGGGGTCCCAACAGTTCAAAGCTCACGTAAATATTAACTTTAATCCCTCACGTCTGGGGCTTCCCATTGTTAGTTTAACCCAGAGTCTAATAACTCGACTGCCTGAGGCAAATATCCTCAGAAGCCACTGTTCAGTTTCAAAACCAGTTTGGAGCTCCTGAATCACTTCTTAGGCTCTCACTTTTCTTGGCTCACCGATCCTGGTTTTGCTGTTGTCACTTTTTTGTTTTATCTCACAAATATGTATGTGAAATGGATCAGAATATAAATGTGAGTATTTGTGGCCGTCGTAGTTTTCACTTGATTGCTAAGTCTATTTTGACTCATGCAAGAAAAACTCCAACGTTTAGAGTCAGCAAATAGTTTACAAAAGTACTTTCCTAATGGAAATGGTGGAAGAGTCTAAAAGGAGTTAACGAGTGAGTCAGTTTTTATTATATTCTAAATAGAAAACTTCAGATCTTTGAGTACCTTAAATCCAAAGAGTTTAATCCAGCAAATGAATATTGATTACTCAATAGAAGCTTGTGGACAAATGTGGAAAATAAGCTAATAGGAAAACAAAGAGCATGTAAAATATGTTATTTTCATATTGTTTCCTGATGAATGGTTGATTCAATAAGCATTCCCAAATCCTGTCTCCATGCCTTTCTTTATAGAATTAGCCAAATACTTGTTTCTGCAGCCCTCCTTCGCTTTCCTAATGAAAGGGACCATGGTGGTTGGCATCAGCACTCTGTCCTTTGGCCTATCAACAGTAAAGGAAATCTACCTCCAGACTTTTTGTAATTAAAGAAAACAATGAAGTTCATTTGTCTAGGCCACTATCAGCTGGCTTCTGTTATTGTATGCATGTCAACACATTTAAACTGCTGCACCGCTATGTTTAAGATATGTGATTCCAGGACCAGTGTTTGCTCATAAGGATCATTGTCCTTCACAGACTAATGTGCAAAAAGGAAGCCACAAACAACTATCACTGCCTAATCAAGGAATTGAAATATTCTCCTAATAAAGTATTCTATAATGAATGAATGTTCCTTTATTCAGACAGGATTAATTAGTTTTGTACCGATTAGGATGAAGAAGCAGGATAGAGGGGCGCCTGGGTGGCTCAGTTGGCTAAGCATCCAACTCTTGATTTCAGCTCAGGTCATGATCTCATGGATCGTGAGTTTGAGCCCCACATCAGGCTCTGTGACTACAGTGCACAGAGTTTGTTTGGAGTTCTCTCTCTCTCTCCCTCTCTCTCTTCCCTTCCCATACTCTCTCTCTCTTGCTTTCTCTCAAAAAATATATAAAGAAAAAAAGAAGCAGTACATAGATTTTATTCATCAGTAATTAAGCCTTTTGTTTGCTTGTTTTTGCTGTAACATAGTTTTCCTAAGCTTGAGTGGTAGTTTTTTTTTATGTGTATTTATTTTTAAGAGAGAGATAGTGAGTGGGGGAGGAGCAGAGAGAGAGAGAGAGAGAATGCCAAGCAGACTCCACACTTAGCACAGACCCCATTGTGAGGCTCAATCCCATGAACCATGAGATAGATCATGACTTGAGCTGAATTAATGCCCACCCAGGTGCCCAAGTAGTAGTTCTTTTTTGATGGGGAGTGCTAAGAGAAATAACTACTCTTAAGTATGTTGGCAGTCAGAAAAAAAATGTTGGATTATACATTTAAATGAAGATACTCTAATTGAGAATACTGGGAATTCAGTTATTATGTTCCAATGTCTTAACAATTTCTTTCCTTCCCCCCTGAATAGAAGTGAAGTGAGAACTAGCTTGATCCCTTCAGCCTGGATTCCTTGCAGGCAAATAATTTTTGTACAGAGATAAGTAGTCATCATTGCTCCTCTTACTTCAGTAAAGAGGGGAGATATGAAAGAAATTAGAAATTCAGTTGTTATTATCCAAACATATCATTCTTTCTAGAACTACCATTATTTGTTTTTTTTTTTAATGTTTATTTTTGAGGGGGGAAGGAGGTCAGAGAGAGGGAGGGAAACATGGAATCCAAAGCAGGCCCCAGGCTCTGAACTGTCAGCACAGAGCCTGATGTGGGGCTCAAACTCACAAACCATGAGATCATGACCTGAGCCAAAGTCGGATGCTTAATTGACTGAGCCACCCAGACACCCCTAGAACTACCATTATTTGTATAAAAAAGTGACATATTCACTCTTATTAGAATGTTCCCTTTTGTTTAACTGGATGAGAGATTGCTCATAGATCTAATACTAGCCTAGAGACCAAAGAAATTGAGAAGGGCACATCTGCACAGGGCCATTCATATTAGAGCTCAGGGCTCAGAGGATCCTTGGCATAAGACTTGCTATGTGCAAGACAACACGGACATCTTTTCTTTCAAAAGCATCCAAAGCCAAACATGAATCCAGATAAAGGGTTTAGGTAGAATCTATTTTAATATGTTTCTGTGTCTAAACTTAATGAGCTCTTGAGAATAAATGAAGGAATAATAACTGAATAATAAGGTAAGAGACAAAGAGAAGACTCCTAACTTCATGTGAGAAGATTGAACAACAGGATTTAATTACTCTTATCCCCCCTCCCCTGTTTTAAAAAAAATTCTTAAAAATTCAGACCTTTAGGTTTCATTGGGGCAATGAGGCAAAACTGAATGTCCTTTCTCCCCATGATAAAAAGAAATAATCCTAACTAGACGTATCAGTTTCCTAGGACTGTCATAGCAACGCACCACAAACCGTGTGGCATAAACAACAGACAGTTATATTGTCTCACAGCTCTGGAGGCTCAGTATTTGAGCTCAAGGTGTCAGTGGAGTTGGTTCCTCCTAAGGACTGCGTGGAAGAATCCGTTCTGTGACTCTCTCCTACTTTCTTGGGCTGTTTGGCAATCATTGGTATTCTTTGACTTGTAGATGCATCACCTCAGTCTCAGCCTTCATCATCACTTGGCATTATTTCCATGTGCACATCTACCACAATGTCCACATTCCCCTGTTTACAAGGATACAGTCACATTGGGTGAGACTCCATGCTAATGACTTTATCTTAACTTGATCATGTTGAAATATCTTATTTCTAAATAGGGTCACATTCACAGGAAGCTAAGGTTAGGACTTCAACAAATTTTGGAGGACATAATTCAACCCATAACATTAACTTAAGGCTCTCAACAAAATAACAAAGAACAAGTAGGGTTCAAGTCCTCCAACAAAGACTCCACGAAGTTCCAGAAAATCTCCTCCCAATCCTGTGCCTTCAGACTTGAATGAAGTTTTTAGAAAGCAACATTTATTCCTCAAATTCCATGTTCAAGATCTTAGAAAGGGAGTAAAAGAGTCAAGGAAAGGTCATCAAAATGAAATAAAAGTAAATGGAATGTTTGGATGAGCAAAATATAAAGAATTGTCACTGCAAACATGAACATTTTATGGCAAAAATAGGTAACATATTAAACAAAAGAGAGATGAAGAACTCAGTCTGGAAAAAATTGTAATCCAAACACCATAAGAAAACCTCCATATTAAAGGGGAATTTAGTGAAGACATAAATTTTGAGAAAAAATTATTCAAAGATAAGATTATTACAAATAGCAGAATCACATTAAAAGAAATATTACTGAAGGAAAAAAAATCAAGAATTAAAATGGCATTATTATAAACCAAGAAGTTGGATAGCATCTAAAAGAATAGAAGAGTTCAATTTTAATTACTTATCTTATCATTGATTACTTATAATTAATTACTTATTGCAATAAATGTAGAGAAAGTAGGAAATATATAGAGACAAATGAAATTCATCAAGAGAAAAAAAATACAGAAAAGAGGACAAAGACCATCCAACATAAATGTAATTGGTAGTCTTTAAAACCATTCAATGATACAATGGCAAAAAGTTTTTGAAATGAATTTATAGGTCACACATAGTTATATGAAAAGAGATAAATATATGTTTATGATAAGTTATAGCTTAGAAAATAATTATTTAAGTATATGGATGGAGATTTGAGTAGCTTATAAGGAGGCAATTAGGGTGGCCTTAGACATCTTTCCACCAGCATACCATGCCAGAGAAAAATAAAGCAGCATCTACATTTATAAAAGTATAAGAAATAGAAACTATAACAAGACATTTATACCTCGCATTGTTCTTCATTAAGTCATAGACTTATTCTTAAAATTACAGAATTTTCTCAAGCGTGAAAAAATTGAGGAAATGTAGTACCCAAGATCCTTTCCTTCAAAAATTGATTGATGACCAAATGTAATAACAAAGACAAATATATATATATATATATAAATTAACTGAAAATAGATAATCTTTGCTAAAATATGAGTGTGGAGCATTTGAATACAGATTTAAGAAAAAATAACTATGGGACTTATAGTCATATAACAATGTAAATATTATAAACCATAGCAACTTAACAGTATAATTAACAAAACTAAGAATAATAGAGAAGTGGAAAAGTGTAGAGTGTACTAGTTTACTTCGCTTCCAAAGCAGGGAGACAAATTGGTAGTAATTGGTTTTAAAAAAGAAAAAGAAAAAAAAGGATTTTTTCATTTTTCATTTTTATTCTTTTTAAGGAAAGTTTAGTAGCTACCATCTTCTGAAATTAAAACAAAAAGAATCTGAACTTTACCATTTCCTTTATTTGCAGTCTGATTTCTTTCATTCTGTTAAATATAATAAAAAATAAATTCAGGACGCCTGAGTAGCTCAGTTGGTTAAATATCCAATTCTTGGTTTCAGTTCAGGTTATGATCTCACAGTTGGTGGGTTTGAGCCGTGTGTCCGGCTCTGCTCTGTGTGGAGCCTGCTTGGGATTCTGTCTCCCTCTCTCTCTGCTCCTCCCTTGCTTGAACTTTCTCTCTCTCAAAATAAATAAACTTAAAAAAAATAAATTTCAATGTTTTTTGTTAAAAATAGCATGCAAGATGTGATTTTATTTTTATAAAATTTCTTTCTCTGTTAGTGTGTCTATCCTTCTCTCCATATATTTATAGATGTTTGGAATAATCTCTACCTAATATCTATCATAATTAGTTCTAGGTGGGGAAACGTGGGAATTTTTTAATCTTTTATTTTTCTGTACTGCTGCAATTTCTTCTTTGAATTTGTAGCATTAAAGCAATAACAGGGGTGCCTGGATGGCTCAGTTGGTTAACTGTTTGACTTCAGCTCGGGTCATGATCTCACAGTTCATGAATCTGAGTCCCATGTCAGACTGTGCTGACAGCTTGGAGCCTGGAGCCTGCTTCGGATTCTGTGTCTCCCTCTCTCTCTGCCCCTCCCCGGCTCGCACTCTGTCTCTCTGTCTCTCAAAAATAAACAAAACATGTTTTAAAATTTTTTTAAATAAAAATAAAACAATAACAAGTCAGTTTTCAAAACAATAGAAATGGCTATTTGTATAAGACACTAAACAACTAAATAGAGAACCACTAACCATTTCTGTATCCTTATTCATTTTAACAATCAGATTTGCTTCCTCATCTTTAGTTCCATAGTTTTACGCTCTTTGAATTTTGAAGAGTATTATTAGGATGCTTATTAACTTAGGAGCCCATTCATATAGACATCCTGTCATAGTATAGTATGAAATATTCTTATGTTATTGATTCTACACAGAAAAAGAGTTCATATTGTCAATTTCCTTGAAGAGAACATTGCTAGCTGAACTTATTTGAGCCTTATTTCTGTAAATGTTGTTGTTGGCATAATGAAATATTGTCAGCCTTCAGCTCACTAAGCATATAATCCCGTCAACTATTAGCTGTCTTCCTCAGGGAGTGCAAACACATTGCTAAGGACCTGTCATCTTACCAAGCTATGACTGATAGCCCCTAGCAGAATACACAAATGAAAAAGGACACAGTTTTAAAGAAGCAGTGTAGAGTAAATAATGTCTCTGTATGACCAGGGAGGGGCAATCTTATGGGAACACTGTCTACTACTTTGTTAAAACTAAAAGAATGCTAAAAGTCCATGTGGCATGTTGTTTTCTTTCCAACTTTCTTCTTCAAGTTTTGGGCAAATTTCCAATTTATTATGGTTCAACTAGAATTGATGCATATTTATAAATATAATTCAGACATTGCAAAAGTTTACTTTTCCTTTCATTGTTCTTATACCTTAAACAAATTGCTCTGAGGGAACTATTGGTACAAATGAGGTCAATTTGTACTTTTGGTTGCTAAGGAGCTGGTCAACTGGTGACCTGATTTCCTTATTCATCACTGTTGGATAAAGTCGCCAATGCACTAAATATTCCAATATGTGGATTCAATAAACAGAAGTTCTGAAGATCTGGTATGCACAAAGCTTCATGCTGAAATGGAGAAATAATTAAAGTCCAGGTGATCTCTTATGTCACTTTAGATTTTATCTTTTTCATAATTTACACACACACACACACACACACACACACACAATGACAAAAGGAGCTGATAGAGACTTTAGACATCTTTTAAAAGTAAAATATTTAAACTTTATAAACTGTCTCTGGTATGATCCATTCAAAATCACCATAATTTCTGGATATAGCCAGAGTTGAAAAGGATAGAAGGAGAACTTTTTTTTTATGTTTGTTTGTTTGTTTGTTTGTTTGTTTTGAGAGAGAGTGTGAGTGGGGAGAGGGAGACAGAGAATCCCAAACAGGCTCCGCGCTGTCAGCACAGAGCCTGATGCAGGGCTCAAACTCATGAATGGTAAGATCATGACCCGAGCCAAAATCAAGAGTTGGATTTGGATGCTTAACCAACTGAGCCACCCAGGTGCCCCAGGAGAAGAACTTTATAGCACAGCTGTATCTAGCTAGCTAGCTATTTATAGGCTCCACGCCCAATGCATCTCACAACCTTGAGATCAAGAGTTGCATGCTCTACTGACTGAGCCAGCCAGGCACTCCAACATAGTTGTATCTTTAAAATAGAGTACAAGGGGCGCCTGGGTGGCGCAGTCGGTTAAGCGTCCGACTTCAGCCAGGTCACGATCTTGCGGTCTGTGAGTTCGAGCCCCGCGTCGGGCTCTGGGCTGATGGCTCGGAGCCTGGAGCCTGTTTCCGATTCTGTGTCTCCCTCTCTCTCTGCCCCTCCCCCGCTCATGCTCTGTCTCTCTCTGTCCCAAAAATAAATAAAAAACGTTGAAAAAAAAATTAAAAAAAAAAAATAAAATAGAGTACAAGATAACCAGCAAAAGAAGAAAAAAGAAAGGGTCACTTGGAACAATTGTTGGCATTTTTAACTTTGCATCGTAGAAGTGCTCAATTTAGTATAAAGATTTTAGGAAAAAGAAAAGGCCATGCATTCATGCAGCATAATAACACAAATATAAAACTGAGTAACTGACATTGCCAGGCAGATCAAAGTTGAAAATGTCAAGATCCTATCTTCAATATGCCTTCCATGTAGTAGGTGGGATGGTATCAATAAATAGGTAACAGTGATATGAAAAATGACAAACTGTGAATTTTCCAAAGAAGTGTGGTGGCCACTGTGATGTGCTATGCACATCCCCTTCAAGAATGAAAGATTTGTTCCCCCACTGCTGGCAGAAAATCTTTAGGTGTCAGCCTCTGCAGAATTGCCTTAGCTGAAGAGAATCACTTCGATCAAGGACATACAGCCTTGCATCTTAATGATTAATTGATGTGGGGGTATAAATGCCAGCTCCCTTATCTCAACTTCAGAACACTCCACAGAGTGATCTGAGGCCCTCACTAAAATTAAATCAACGTCCATTGCTGCTCAGTCCTGCTTTTTAATCTTTCCTTCCAAGGGTGTTGCTCTCAAGGTTACTCCCTGAGAAATCATCTACATGTTAATTGCTGCTTCCTGAGGAACCAACTCTGTAGAATTCATATCACTAAAAGTTTGAGAAAGCAGATGGTGAGATGGAATTTTGGAGCTGGATCATTTACCACTTGGCTGGCAGTAAGACCCTAATCACTAGTCGTAGGAGGAACACAGATAGCCCCTGGTAGGTGGCAGTGTAATCATTAAAACTTGTAATGGTGAACTGGGATAGAATAGTGGTGGAAGAGAATTCATTAGCCGGTGTGATATTATCAGGCTTTTGAGAAATGGAGTAGAAATAGTATCTATAAGGACTATGGAAGTAGATAACTCTTGCTAGGTTTTATCGATACGCAGGACCAGTAGGCAGAAGATGAGTTATTATCTGGCTTGGGTAACTGATACTGGTAAGGCTGCTGTCATACAAGCAGTCAGGGAAGAATGTGTTTGGGACAAGATAGTATGTTTGGGATTCTCTTGATGGCTGCTTATCCCATTTTGACAGTAAATGGACAAGTACATTGTGGCTCTCTCTCATGTCATGGAAGCAGTGTTGCTTTAGAAGCCAGAAGACCCAGGTGAATTCTAATGTGAACTAAGTATTAATTATCTATGTGAGTTACTACATAGCTCTGGTTTTTAGTTTCCTATGTATGACATGAGGAGGCTGAACAGCTGATGTCTAAGTTATTTTCAGCATTATTATTATAAAAGAAAAAATGAACACATATTATAGTATGACATTTAAAAGAAGCCACAGATTTCATGTTTTTTTAATGTCGCATTTCGTGCACAGTCTAGAGAAGAAAACATATAACCTTGTGTTTTTCACTCTTTTAGTACAGTAAATGGAACCATTCATTATGTGATGCAAGGAATCATCAGTAAAAGATAAATTCACCAAATAGAAGCAAAAGAGCATATTAAAGCAGAAACCATTAGAATAGCTCTACAACTTGAAGTATTTTGTGCTTCTGTTATACAGATGGATAGAAAGAATTCATACTTCAGAATTGGGATGAAGCATTCATGTGAAGGAGAGGAAGTACCACCTGATTTCTGGAATCTGATTCAAAACAGTTCACAAAAAAAGTTTAATGTTTTAGCATTCTACTGCTTAGTTATAATTTTAGAATGTTTAGTTTAAAAATTACCCGAAAAAACCTAGTAGAGCTTTTCTGGGTCTGGTTTGAAGATGGTCTCTGTAGTAGTAAAAATTTTTAAATCCAGTTAATATAGCAAGACAGAATAGGGTGGGTGATAACCATTCACATATTTTCTTTTCACCACCTGCTAAGATTACTCAGGAAGCTGTAGTGTATATGGAAATATGTCACATTAAAGCCCGAAAGTCCTAATACAAATTACATTCACCTTATGAGTCAGACAAACCACTTAAACTTTCTGTTTTGTTAAATTGATTTTTTAAAAAGTGTGTGTGTGTGTGTGTGTGTGTGTGTGTGTGTGTGTATGAGACAGAGAGACAGAGAGAGAGAGAGAGAGAGAGAGAGAGAGAGAGAGGAAACTCTGAGAACAATGAATATTACTGATAGGTCAGTTGTTGCTTCTTTAATTCATTTAACTTCATTAATCAAAGACTATCTTGTAGGTAATTGGAAACCACTATGAAGTCATTTTTCCACTTCAAAAATGTTGATTTTCTTTATAATAAGTAATCTTAATAAACTTCCATTACCAGGTTTACAGAGATCATAAAAACTTCCACTGCTATATGGTATCAATACCACTACTATCCTCATGACTTAGTATATGAAACAAAAACATCAGGAAGAGAACCCGGTTCAGTATCTTAACTGATCATCATTGTTCCTCATTAGTCAGCCAGCAATAGATCTGGTTTGCCATAAGAGCTGTGGGTATGAGATAATTATATTAACTTCCAAACAGAAACCTAATTCTAAGCACAATCTTAGCATTTGTTGTTGTTGTTGTTGTTTTTAATTTTTAGGATAAGATTAGAATTTGTTTTTTCACTCATCATTCCTTTATCTTACATGTTAACCACATACATGTGAAGTGGCTATTTAGATAATAATAATTTACATAATAAAATATTTACTGCTTTGCAGCTTTGGCTCTACACTGGGTCTAAAATATTCTGATTACAGAGCTTTCTCAAGATCTTTGATCTTTTGTTTCATAAGAATTGTGTATACTCTGCATACATAGTATAAGCCACACCCACATTTTCCAACTTTCCCTCTCTACCTGTTTTTCCCCTGCTCTGCTTTCTGCTATGCCTTTCATTTCATTACTCATTCATTTCTAAAAATAGATGTAGTGACTACTCATTCTTCTGAAAAATTCTGAAACAAAGAAAGATACTATATCCATAAATAGGAAGACTCAATATTGTTATCAATTTTCCTCAAATTAATCTATAGATTTAAAACAATGCTAGTCATAATCCATCAGGCTTTTTAGTGGAAATTGATAATCTGCTTCTAAAATGTACATGGAAATTCAAAGGAACTAGAATAGACAAAACGATTTTCAAAAAGAAGAAAATAAGTATTTACACTATCTTGCTTCAAGATCTACCATACATATGCAGTAACCAAGACAGAATAATTCTGGTGTAAATCAGCGAAACAATAAGGCTCGGAAATAGGCCCACCTTGTCAGATTGCTCAGTTGTCTACAAAGGCACTAAAACAATGCAATGGGGAAAAGATGCTGGAATGATGCTGGAAGAATTGAACACATAAACATAAAAGGTAAACATGTAACAGTGTTTTTAGAAGAAAACAGGTTTTTGGGAGTTGGAAGACAGAAGTTTTATTTTAAGGCCACAATAATCAATAACCATAAAAGAAAAATTATTTTATTTTTATACTACTGAGTAAATTACTCTTCATCAGAATTTTAAAAAACCTTTGTTCATCAAAAGACACAATTAAGGAATTGAATAGGTAAGCAAAATCCCAGGAGAAAAATATTCACAAATTATGTATCTGACAAAGGTCCATATATATTTCTGAAGAGGTAACCTACGTCATTAGTCATCAGAGAAATAAAAATTAAGATCACAATAAGATGCCACTCCATACCTACCAAAATGTTTGAAATTTAAAAAGACACAACATAAAATGTTTGTGAGTATATTAACCAACTAGAATTTTCAAACCCTGGTAGCTGGAGTGTAAAATGGTACACAAATCTTAGAAAAACTTTTGGTAGATTCTCATAAAACTAGATGTTCACCTTACCCTATAACTCTGCAATTCTGCTTGTAGGTAGTCACCAAATAGAAATTAAAATATATGCTCGTATAAAGACCTAAAACAAATGTTCATAGCATCTTTATTTATGTTAGATTAAAAACTGGAAGCAGCCCAAGTGTCCATGAAAAAAAAATAGATAAATTATCATGTACTCAGCTTTTTCCCAATGGGTTTGCCACCAGAACACAGGTATCATGAAAACCATCCCTAAACCTAAACCAAAATGGGAAAGGAAGACTTTCATATGATCATCATTGTCATTGGACATGTAGATTCAGGCATGTCTACCATTACTGGTCATCTGATCTACAAATGTGGTGGGATTGGCAAAGAACTGTTGAAAAATTTGAGAAGGAGGCTGCTGAGATGGGAAAGGGCTCTTGCAAGTATGCCTGGGTCTGGACAAACTGAAAGCTGAGTGTGAATGTGGTATCACCATTGATATCTCCCTGTCGAAATTCAAGACCAGCAAGTATCATGTGACCATCGTTGATGCCCCAAGACACGGAGACTTTATCAAAAATGTGATTACAGGCACATCTCAGGCTGACTGTGCTGTCCTGATTGTTGATGCTGGTGTTGGTGAATTTGAAGCAGGTCCCTCCAAGAATGGACAGCCACCAACTTGTTCACCAGCTTGCCCAAGTGACAAGTCCTTGCCCCTCTACGATGTCTCCAAAAGTGGCGGTATTAGTACTGTCCCTGTGGCCCTAATGGAGACTGGTATTCCTGAACCTGGTGTGGTAGTCACCTTTGCTCCAGTCAATGTTACAACTGAAGTAAAGTCTGTTGAAATGCACTATGAAGCTTTGAGTGAGGCTCTTCCTGGGGACAACGTGGGCTTCAATGTCAAGAACATGTCTGTCAAAGATGTTCATTGTGGCAATGTGGCTGGTGACAGCAAAAATGGACCACCAATGAAAGCAGTTGGCTTCACAGCTCGGGTAATTATCTTGAACCATCCAGGCCAAATCAGTGCCGGATATGCACCTGTGCTGAATGGTCACACAGCTCACATTGCCTGCAGGTTCGCTGAGCGGAAGGAGAAGATTGTCATTCTGGAAAAAAAGCTGGAAGATAGTCCCAAGCTCTTAAAATCTGGTGATGTTGCCATCGTTGATATGGTTCCTATGTGTGTTGAGAGCTACTCTGACTATCCTCCTCTGGGCCATTTTGCTCTTTGTAACATGAGACAGACAGTTGCTGTGGATATCATCAAAGCAGTGGGCAAGAAGGCAGCTGGAAGTGGCAAGGTCACCGATACCTGCCACCCCAGTCTTAATCAGTGATGGAAGAATGGTCTCAGAACTGTTTGTGTCAATTGGCCATTTAAGTTTAATAGTAAAAGACTGGTTAATGATAACAATGCATTGTAAAACCTTCAGAAGGAAAGGGAAATATTTTGGGGACGACTTGTGTTTGTGTGGCAAAAGTCAGTACTTTTTACAGACACAACTTGACCAAGTATCTGTCAAAGAATTTTGAGATCCATTAAAACAAAAGTTTAATGAGAAATAAACAAAACAAAAATCAACTATGGTATACTCAGTCAATGGATTACTATTAAGCAATAGAAATGAACAAATTACTAATACATACAATGTCAATGTGCCTGAAAATTTTTGAGGTACCTGAGTAAAAGATACCTTATACAGAAGTGTACGTATTTTATTGTTCGATTTATATGAAGTTCTATAATAGGTAAAACTAATCTCTGGTGGGAAAAATAACCAAAACAGTAGGTGTCTTCAGGGAATATGCAAAAGGTTTGATCAGGAAGGGGCCCAAGAAAACTTTCTCGGAAGATAATGATATTCCTTATCTTGACAAATCTTTGGGTTACATAGATATTCCTGTACAACAAAAGTTATCATATGGTGCACTTAAGATTTGTGCAATTCACTGTATGGCAATTTAAACTTTATTTATTTGAGAAAGAGAGAGAGAGCACACACAAGAGAAAGAGAATGAGCAGGGAGGGGCAGAGATAGAGGGAGAGAGAGAATCCCAAACAGGCTCCACGTTCTGCACGGAGCAGGGTTGACTGTGAGATCATGATCTGAGCCAAAACCAAGAGTCGGACACTCAACCAACTGAGTCACCCAGGTACCCCGCACTGTATGGCAATTTAAACTAAAAAAAGAAAAAGCTATAAACAAATATTGAACTCTAGTTAAGGACACGCATCCTGAAGTGTTTAGGGGTGAAGGGTACTGATATTGGCAACTTACTTTAAAATGTGTCTGTAATGAGACAGATTGATGAAATGTCAGAGAAATGGATGGTTGGATAGATATGTGACAAAGCAAAGTGAGCAAAACGCTTATTTTATTTTTTAAAAGATTTTTTAAATGTTGATTTATTTTTGAGACACACACACACACACACACACACACACACAGCATGAGCGGGGGAGGGACAGAAAGAGATGGAGACACAGAATCCACACAGATTGAGACACAGGCTCTGAGCTGTCAGCACACAGCCTGATGTGGGGCTTGAACCACAAACTGTGAGATCATGACTTGAGCCAAAGTCGGACCCATAACCGACTGAGCCACCCAAGTGCCCCAAATGTATATTTTAACATCTAGATTGTGTTCAAGTCAAGCTTCTTATATCTTTGAATTTTTTTGTTAATAAAATATGGGATAAAAGCAGTAAAAAAAAATGAAAGTTAATTTTAAAATTTAGTGATGCTTATACTAAATAAGCTTCTAATTTGAAATTATCTGACTCAATATATTATATGTATTATGAGAAGATAATTTATTAAATGGCAACAAAAAAAGAGAGCCGTGAATGAAAAAACTGTTTGTAAAGTGCTAAAAGAATCCAGAGTGCCATGGGATTGAGTTTGATGTTTTTTACCCAACATTTTCAGTAAAACACTTGTAACCATGATAGCATATTTGATTTTACCATACAGAATAAGATTCACACTTAAATTAGTATGTAAAATTTTTAAATTGAAAGAGACCTTAGCAATCATCTTTTAACCCCTTTGTTTTAAAGATGTGAAAGCTGATGTCCTCAAGGGCTGTGAGTTTACTCTAAATCACAAAGCTAGTAAGTAAATACCGGCATACTTATCAAAAACAAGACAAAACAAAACAAAACAAAACTGTGAAATCTGATTCATTTCCCTTTGAAGTTCTCTTGTACGAGTGTGAGAATCAGTCAGACCAGCATCTAGACTACCAGGAAGAGGCATCTGTGAGAAGGGAATAATAATGCCTGCTCTGCTACAGGAAATACCAACGCGCTTTGGATTGTTCTTAAGATGGTGAGAAACTTAAATACCACTCGTTATTTTCAATGTATGTGTAATACATCAAGATCTACACTTCAGGTCAGTGGATTTCCAAATGGGACTGATGTACTGGCTGTGATTTAACCCATTATTTCCCATAAAATTTACATCGGTCAGAATGCATAATCCAAGTGACCATGAGAGACAAATACATATGAAAGTCGAGCAAGAAGTGGCTGGAACACATTTAGATAGTTAGAAGGTTCATTAATCTTCACCATAAATTAAATTCTCTAACTGAAGGAGAATTCACAAGTTTTATTTTTATATACAGTCTTCAAAGAGATTTGGAATAAAACAAATGTATTCAAATGCATAAATGTAAGCCATCCTCAAAGTAAAACATTAAATCTGAAGAAATATATTATTTGATAGGAACATAGCAATAAAATATGCAACAAAAACCCACAGAGTCTAAAGGATTTTCATTTCATGTAGACTCAAAGTATTCCATTTTCATTATTTTTATTTTTTTAAATTTATTTAGAGAGACAGAGAAAGCGTGAGTTGGGGAGGGGCAGAGAGAGAGGGAGAGAGAGAATCCCAAGCAGGTTCCACACTGCCAGCATGGAGCCTGATGTGGGGCTCAAACCCATGAACCAAGAGATCATGACCTGAGCCAAAGTCAGATGCTTAACTGACTGAGCCATCCAGGCGCCCCCCAAAGTATTCCATTTTTAAAATGCTAACTTTTAAATATATATCAGCATAACCTTTACTGCATCTTGCCCCTACAGAGAAGACTAAAAAAGAAAATATGCTCAATAATTAGTTTCCTCATAATAAAATTCCCAGAAGAGCGTTATAAAAAAATAAATGTCAAGATTGCCATGGATATATAAGAATCTTCTGGGAACTCTGTGGAACACTATTTATTAATATACAGATAAGTACTTTTTATCTATTCAATGGCTGAATGAGTAGAAAAAATAACAAATGTCCATAGAGTTTTACAATTTTCAGGATATTTTATTTCTTTTTTTTTTTAACTTTTATTTATTTTTGAGGGACAGAGAGGCAGAGCATGAATGGAGAGGAGCAGACAGAGAGGGAGACACAGAATCTGAAGCAGGTTCCAGGCTCTGAGCTGTCAGCACAGAGCCTGAAGCAGGCTCGAGCCCACGAACTGTGAGATCATGACCTGAGCCGAAGTAGGATGCTTAACCGATTGAGCCACCCAGGCGCCCTTTATTTTCTTTATCTGATATGATCTTCATAGTATCAAACTGTGCAATATCAAAAGTTGGAGTGGATATTAATATCCTTATTTCATCTGTTAAGCAGTTGAGGCTCAAATATTAGTCTAAAAAATAGCAATGTGCTATTAATAAAATCAGATGATGGAAAAATATATAGTAATTTGTCAGGTTCTCAGAGTAAATAAATATCAAAGACATGTCTAAAACAATGTCTAAAACATATGCTTTCAAGCTAGTGTTTTTTCCACTGAAACTTCTATCTAAATTTATCACTTAAAGTGCTATCACATCAAGTCATCTTTTTATTTTTGAAAAATCCATTAGTTCCATCAAAGCAATATTAATCTGTTTCCATGTTTTCCTAATATGCTTGACAAAACGACATATAAACATAGAATTCCAGAATAGGGCACGATAAGTCAGTATACTCAAATTGATGGTAGTAAGAATGAAATGGTAAGCACAACTTGGCCTTTCTTGCTCCTTCTTTCTCCTTTCTTTCCTTTCTTCTATCAATTTATCTACGTATCATCTATCTGTCTATCATCTATCTATCTATCTATCTATCTATCTATCTATCTATCATCTACCTATCTATACTTTTAAGTATATCAGAACATACTATTGTGAAAATTAATAAAAAGAAACCTCCTTTAGAAAGGATTCAGGAGGCAAGCAAGGGAGATCTCGTGCCCTACTACTCATCATCAATTGCAGACCCAGCAGGAGGAAGAAAGTTTTCCTCTTCCTCAACAACAGGTAGCAGCCTAACCAATGAGAGTCATAACTCAGCCAATGAAAAGCCACTATACTCCAAATTCCCAGTTACTCCAAAAGACTTTTTGTTTATGACCGCACTCCCTAGTTCCTTCTTTCCTCTAGAAAACAGTCGTCCTCTCCTGTATCTTACTGGTTTTGCAGTAGGTTGCTTCTCCCAGATTGCAATTTTCTTCTATTCCCAAGTAAACCCATTGTCTTGTTTTGCTGGCATAATCGCTGGCAGTTTTATTCATGAGGTTAACTCTATTAATTATTTAATAATCTCTAAATAGTTCTTTCCATGTTGGAACATAATTATTTTTTAATTCTGTGTTGGCTATTTTATAAGGAGAGGTACCTAAATTACATGGCTTCCCATGGGATTAGGAGAGCTGCAGAATGGAAAAAGACAATTAGGAAAGGAAACAAGTGGGTAGACTTTGAAGGACACCACACCTTTTGAATTCATCCATAATTACAAGGTGTTATGTTTCAAACTCTACTCTGAATCTGGGAACCCAAAGAATAGAATGCTGATTGAATGATGGCTTTAGCCTAAGTGACAAGTTTAAATTTTATTCTCCAGGCATTATGAAGCCTTTGAGTGTTCAAATTTGTTTTGATTTGGTTTTAGTTTTGGTCTAATGGGAGAAATAGGGTAATCCATTTCAGATTTTTATAAAATAAAGTATAGGGTTCATAAGAAAGAAAAGCTGAAAACATGGTACCCGATTAGAAAACCAATAGAGCAGTCAACACAAGAGAATTTAGGGCCTGAGTTGAAGGAGTAACAGTGGATTTAGAGAAGGGACAGAATCAATAATACTTAGGAAGTAGAATCAATAGGATATGGTGAATGAACAGATGTTTAAATTAAGGAAAGAGAGGGGTCAAAGATGCCTCTGAAATTCCTCTTTAGAAAAATGACAATTCCAATCAAGCAAACATTGGAAGAAATGTTTTATTTGTTTGTTTGAAGAAAAGTGATTCAAATTAAGTTTGGAAAATGTCACTTATCTACTCTCCTCAGATAAATTGCAAACACTGTTAGGATTGTGCATGGAGTATAGCAGATGGTGGTTACTGAGGGGGGCAGCAAGGGATTTGCCTTGATACATACCGTATCAAGAGAAGGTAGGGCTACAGAACTGCTAACTCTAAAATGGGTAAATCCGAGTACTTTGGGTTTCATCAGTGAATAGTGGAAGCTGTTTTTGTTTTGTTTTTTACTTTTATATTCAAAATTGATAGGCATGAGTCTCTATGTACTTGTACTATGTACTTAATCTGTGTGCTGTATGGTTCCCAGTCCCAGAAGCCCATAAGCAGCACAAAGAAGGCAAGAAAACTCTTTCTTCCACTTTAGATCTTTAAAATTTCCGGATCTGTGGGGATGAGCAGAATACTGATGCTGTCACTTTCTTGTAATTATATGTACTTAAGTGCCTTTGAACCCAATGAACTTAGCTTTGTAAGACAAGCAGTCAAAACACCCCCCTTCATACTTCAGTCAAAGGATGAAAACCGCCAGTTATATTAATTTATACTTTTGTTTGGGAATAAAACTTTCTTCCATTTTCCAGAGGCATCTCAACCCAGGCTTCTCCTCACCTAGAGCATCAGAATGGCAGCTTCCAAATAAACTCAACAACCCAAGCCAGGATGTAACACTCTCTTTGTTGTCAGCATGGCATCCAAGGCAGCCATCTCCCCCTCTGTACCAGTGGCCCCAGCCCCCTTACACTTTTACTTCATCTTCACATTCACCCAGTGTGGTCTGTACATAAAAGAGGAAAATTGCAATTGTTTAGACCCTGCAACTCCCTTCCTGATCCCCTAACTCAAGCATAGGGTCATTACTTTGCTAATTTTTGAACTTTTACTGAAATTCCCATAGAGAAATTGAGAAAAGACTTACTTGTTTGTTCTATGATATCGTGGTATCTATGAAATTTCATATTTAAAAAATTGTTTCAGTGTTTGGGGCAAGGGAGATTCCAAAAATGCTGTCTCAATTTTTTCCCAGAGGAGGACTCAACCCTTTAAATTGTTGGTTAGAATTTGTGGTTTTGCTTTTTTTAAACATCTGCTGCCTACTGTGGCTGTAGCAATCAAACGTTCATTCCATTTTATCATTCATTTGTTAGTTAAATCAGCAGAATCTGTCTCTATTTAATAACCACCCGAAGTGGAAATGAATTAGTCCTATAATTTAAATAGTGAACAAAAAATACACAGCTAATGAACATTTTTTTGGAGTCAGTTATTTTTTTCTATGCTAGAAAAAAATGATGTGGAAATGTTCCTATCAGGAGTATCTCAATGAGTATTCTTACAGTATTCTTGAGAATTCAGGAAACATGCTTGCCCATCAGGAAACAGAATTCCATGGATAGTAAATTTGTTTGGGTTTCCTCATGGACTCAAAAGCAGTTCCAAGGACCCAGGAATTTTCTATTGCAATTCTCTAATTAATAGATCATATGAATACTAAACATGAAAGGGCATTGTGTAGATAAATCAATTTAATTGAAATTATTTTAGTAATTAACCAACCTCGTTCCTTCCAATTACTCTTCAACGAACTCCTTGTCCAGGCAAACATAAATTGAGTTTCTGGAATTCTGCAAGTACTTTTCTTTAGAAACTTTTCAAATTCCCCATGAAAAAAACTTAAGAAGTATATTTTGTCAAGACTGTCTTGCTTCATTCTTTAAATTGAGCCTAAACATTTTAAAGAAATAAAAGTATCCTCTTACTGAGCTTGAGTTTTTCCATTCTGTTTTTAAAAAGTAATGGCTTGGGGCGCCTGGGTGGCTCAGTCGGTTAAGCGTCCGACTTCAGCTCAGGTCACGATCTCACGGTCCGTGAGTTCGAGCCCCGCGTCGGGCTCTGGGCTGATGGCTCAGAGCCTGGAGCCTGCTTCCGATTCTGTGTCTCCCTCTCTCTCTGCCCCTCCCCCGTTCATGCTCTGTCTCTCTCTGTCTCAAAAATAAATAAAAAAACGTTAAAAAAAAAAAAAGTAATGGCTAAGTTAAGTAGAAAACTACATTATCATTAATATTTGAAACCAGATATAATTTAATAATTCTTACATGGCATGGTTATTGTTTGAAAGAAATTTCAAACTTATTAAAATGACATAATCTGAATGACTAATTTTATTACATTTTGTTGCTGAGGAAATACATGAAGTACTCTCAGCTGTGATTAGAAATTTTAATAATTTCTTATCTGAATAATAAGTGATGGAAAGAATAACTAAATTAAATGACAAACATGCAGGACACTTTCTAAATTAATAGAAAGTGAAAATAATTTATTATTGTTGCATTTGCTCTCAAAGGACTTTGTGGTTTCTTGTTTTGACTGTTTTAGATTTTGCCAATCTACACTGTTGTTTTTTTTTAAGTTGGTTTATTTATTTATTTAAGAGAGAGAGAGAGAGAGAGAGAGAGAGACAGAGCATGAGCAGGGGAGGGGCAGAGAGAAAGGGAGAGAGAGAGAATCCCAAGCTGGCTCTGCATGGTCAGTGTGGAGCCCAATGTGGGGCTCAAACTCATGAACCATGAGATAGTGACCTGAGATGAAACCAAGAGCCTGATGCTTAACTGAGCCATGCAGGTGCCTCTGCACTTTGTTTTATGGTCACCAGTTTTCCATCTTCAAAGAAATTAGAAAATGTGAAAATTACTTTAATCTGGTTATTAAAATGGTAGATTATAATTCACTTAAAGTGAAGTTTATGAATGAGTTGCTCAGGTAAGATATGCCATCACTTCCAGAGATCATTAAAAGTAGGCGCTCCTCTGTGCCAGCTGATACTGGTGTGTATTAGGAGGGTTAACCCAAGTGTGCACAACAGATTGATGTGAGGAGCCACCGAAGGCAACAAGATTGGTTAAGAAGCGATCTCAGTGCAGGCCTCCAGTTATGGTATGAGTAAGTCACAGGAATAAAAAGCAGAGCATAAGGAATACAGTCAATGACACTGTAATGGCGATGTATGGGGACAGATAGTAGCCACACTTATGGTCAACGTGGCATAATGTATAAACCTGTCAAATCATGACACTGTACCCTGAAACTGTCACGTCGTGTGTCAGCTATACTCAAATAAAATCTATGTAAAGAAGGAATCTGAAAAGTTCAAGTGAGAGGTAATTATGTCTGCATTGGTGGTGCAAATGGAAAGGAATGACACATGAGAGATTTGGAATAGTATTATATAAGGATATCAGACTGTGCGTAAAAGAAAAGTTTTTTAAAAGAGACGATTTTTTAGAAAGTATAAAGGCAGGATGAGCAGAGATATTATTCATAGATGAACATTCAGAGAAAAATGCTGATACATGACTGGAAGAGCAAAGATTAGTTCAACTGTAAGTTTAAGTTCAGTGTGAGGTCCTCACTGGATGATACAGGTAAAGCTATCCCGTAAGCAAATGATAGTAGAAACAGAGAGAGAGCATAGGACAAAAGTTAGGACAAGTGCTGAAATTTAGTCATCTGCATCAGTACTTTTTACGTTTTAATACAGATATGAATCGTCTAGGACTTCAAAAATGTACCCTTTGTCCTAGTACATTTCAGGTGGGGCACGAGAGTCTGTATTTCTTTTTATTATTATTATTATTATTATTATTATTAATTATTTTTAAGAGAGACAGAGACAGAGACAGAGGCTGAGTGGAAGATGGGCAAAGAGAGAGGGAGACAGAATCCAAAGCAGGCTCCAGGCTCTGAGCTGTCAGCACAGAGCCCGTCGCGGGGTTCGAACTCACAAACCGTGAGATCATGACCTGAGCCAAAGTCGGACACTTAACTGACTGAGCCACCCAACCAGGCACCCTGAGAATCTGTATTTCTAACGAGCATCCAGTAATGCCCAAACTACTGGTCTGATGACCACACTTTGGATAGTGAAGTACATTTTTTCTCAAATGTCACTACTCCTTGGAATCTCAAAGAAATTTTAAAACAAACAAAAACGACTCCCGTTTCCCAGCCCCAGAAAATCTAACTGCGTTGATTGGAAGTACTGCATTTTAACTCTTAAGGCAATACGAATATGCCACAAGGTTTGAGAACCTTGTCAAGGTGGTAGTTTGAAAGAATGAAAAATAAAAACAATCCCCATTTAGACAGGTGTAGGGAAAAGTAAGACCATAAGGAAAAAAGCAACCGGAAAGATGCAAGGATAACTAGATGGGTTTTTGTATTTTGTAGGTCAAATCAGAACTCAGTGAAATCACTTCTGACTTCTGACTCCAGAATATAGGAGAATATATGATGCTCTAAGTCACTAAATTTGCGGTGATTTGTTTCAGCAGTCATAGGAAACAAATGCACCTATGAATTAGATATAGTTATTGTTTTAGTTCAGGCTGTTCAGCCATTGACTGAATGGCTTAACCAGTGAACATTTATGTCTTACTCTTCTGGAGCCTGCAAAGTCCAATATTAAGGTGCTAGCTGATTAGGTTCCTGGTGAGAACCCTCTTCCTGGTTTTCAGAGAGCTGAGGATGGAGAGAGAAAGAGCAAGTTAGCTAGCTCTCTGGCATCTTCTTATAAGGGCATTAATGCCATCATAGGGACGCTACCCTTATTACCTAATGACCTCCTTAAGGTCTCATCTCCAAATACCATCACACTGGGGAGTTTCAATGTATGAATTTTGTGATGGACACATACATGAAGTTAATAGCAGTTAATATCCTGATTTTACAGATGAAGAATCTCAAATACAGAGAAAGTAACTAATTTGCCCAAAGTCACATAACTTCCAAATGATAGGATTTGAACCCTAACAGCCTGATTCTGGAACCGTCAAAATTAACAATAAGTAGGCTTACAAAGGAGCCTTCCCACCATTTTATCCATCCAATTCTAGTCTGTTTCATATTAAAAGGTTGCTGAGACTTTCTTTTCAATTATGTCTTGTGATTTTTCAGCATAATGCTTAACACTAAATGACCTAAGCTAAAATTGAGAATATTATTTCAGGCATAAAATTTCTTCATTCAGAAAATATTAACATCTGCTTATGAAATTCACAAGCATTATACTAGTACCAAACTAAGAGATTTTGATAGTCTTACATAGAACAAACTCCAGCTCCTCGATAAACAATTAAAACTTAATTCACTAGAATTTAGCCTTCATCAAAATCAGAGGATTAGAACCTCAGGGTTCAGCAGGAATGTGTATCTCCTCTCAAAGTAACCATAAAAACAGTGATTCTCAATAGTTTGTGTAGGAATGTAAAAGTTTATTCCCATTAATTGAATTTCAGAGAATAACTAAGTTGCACACACTTTACCAAAAATAATCTAAGCAAAAAAAGTAGTACATACACATGGGCAAAATTCAAACAGTGTAGAAAGGTATACAATGAAAAATGAGATCCATGTGTGCCATAGTTTCTTCCATAATTAAATTAACTGTTTCCATATTGGAGGGTGATCATATAATTTATTCCCTAACCAGCATATTTTTAAGAGTGACAAGTGCTAAACAGACAGAAAACCAGTGAGGGGGCAGGTAAAAACCAGGACTTAACTGGGTTAACTGGTGAAAATTCAAGATATTTTCAGGTTTTTCCAATAGCTAAAAATGCTGACATAAGGTTTATTGCATCTTAACGTTCTTTTGTAAGAATGACTACTGAATGAATCACTAAAAATATGTCAAAATCTGTGTGGATTTTGGTTTTGTCAGATATCGGATTACTCTCTAAATACACAACACCACTTTATTCTTCCACCAACAAAGTAGGAGAGCCTTGTTATCCCACCATCTTTCCTATAAGAAATAATACCACACATATTATTTTTTGACAATATATTTACATATTTAATAAATCACTTCTCTGATTTGTTTTGTATGCCTTTAGTTTTAAGTAAAATTTGTTATTTATTTGTGCATTTGTATATTTTCTGATACTTATTTATTCAAATCCTTTGCCCATGTTTCTATTATTTTTCTATTGTGTATGTATATGTGTGTGTATACGTATAAAATATGTGTATATATGTCATATGTATAATAGTATGTATAATATTTCTATTCTAATATTTCTATGCATAAATAATATACATAACGTACTACATATAATATTTCTATTCTATCTAATATTTCTGTTAGATTTGGTTTGTGTAAACTCTGTGAATTCAAACAATTCACCCATTGCTTGTATATGTATTCCAAATGTTTTCCTAATAAACTCTTCATTGTTTCTTACAGAATTTTAAGAATTGTACTACTTATATGTTCTCAAATTTATTATTCATTTGCTTATTCTAAAGCCATAGCATTTTGAGCATTACTTTCAAAGAGAATTGATACATAGTCAAAATCATTGCCTGGGTCTTACAAGATAAGAGTTAGGTCTCTACTTAAATGATCTTCTGAACATTTAGATATGCTCTATCGATGGGCAAAGTCTATACAGGTAATCTCATACACCATCTCCTCTGGTCATAAACCATATTAAGGAAGAGACTCTAGATTAACTGGCTTGAATCCATTGTTACTGCTACTCAAAAATAACAATCACAACAATACCCAAAAATTGTGACATTGATAGTGTACCATGAACATCATCTTGGTACCAGATGTAACAGAAAGGAAGAAAATTAGCAAGTACGTTAGTCAGATTTCTACTTGTACTTATGAAAACAGTCCTATTCTTCATTACCTGCTCATCACCGTAGTATGCAAAAGATAATATTCTGCTTTCTCACTAATGCAAACCTTTCCTCAACACTCTCAACTTTGTTCAGTGGGCTGTCATTAATTAACAAGGCTCATTGTCTTAATTTAGTTAAGAAGTAATTGACCAAACTATAATTGAACACCACTTTGAATGAAACCTTGATGAGTTATTGTTATTATTTTGAGTTTGCATTTACTTTGGATGAAATATAAAATTATTTTGTTAATTCATTTAATTACTAGTCAAAACTAAGTTGAGTATCTTTTATGGGTTAGGAACTGATAAGTTCTTGAGATTCAAGGATAAGTAATGCTGTAGCTACATGCAAGAAATCCAATGTTTAGTTGTGGATTAAGGAAAAAAGGTAGGAGTGCCTGGGTGGCTCAGTCAGTTAAGCGTCCGACTTTGGCTCAGTCATGATCTCATGGTTTGTGGGTTCAAGCCCCACATTGGGCTCCGTGCTGACAGCTCAGAGCCTGGAACCTGCTTCAGATTCTGTGTCTCCCTCTCTCTCTGCCCCTCCCATGCTTACACTCTGTGTCTCTCTGACTCCCAAAAATGAATAAATGTTAAAAACAAAAAAGAACAAAACAGGAATATTGTAAAATGTAAAGGTTTTTAAAAATATAATACAATAAATGGAAGAGGTAAATTCAAGTAGAACAAGTATAAAATCATCAACAGAGAAAGACTGTATATACTCAAGTTAGGAAAAATTATCCAGACATCCTACTTATGCCTAATGTAAACAGGAGTTTAAGTGCATTAAAATGTATTTTGAGTGTTCTTTGGAGTTCATTATATACAGGTGACCATAATCCTTTACCTGAAATCATTCATCATTGCAACCAAGCTCAGTTTCAAGGGAGATTCATGAAATAGTGAGGGAAGAAGTGAGTGGACATCTGCTTAACCTGTTAAATAAGCCTAAACAGTTTGGGAGATCACGATGACAAATTTCTGAATCACATTTGCACAGTAGTCCAATTCATTTTGAGAATTTTTAAAATCCCACTTGAGAAAATTGGAAAAAAATCAGGTAGTATCATAAAAAAGACTTTTCATACCAGAAAGGTGAAGAAGAGGAAGAAGTGAAAGGAGAAGAAAGGTCGAAAGCTTCTACAATCCATTTATGAAAACACCAGAATTGAGCAATGGCCCCAAGGCAACAATAAAAGTAGAACAAAATCCCTGAAACATTAAGTATTCTCTTTTGGTTGCTATAGGCAACTAGATGTTAAGCACACAACTCCTAGTTCCTGCTCAATTACCCTGTGATACCCCTACTACAAAGCTTTAGATGGTGTGAACATATGTGTATATGAGTATTTCCGTTTCTTTAATAATACACAATCCTTATTAAAAAGCTAACCTTGAAGATAAGTGATAAAATTCAGATTCTGTGTTATTACAGAGTCTGGGGCAGGATTGGTGGATTGTTCTTGAGACTCCAAGATTTTCCCAAATGTCTGACTCATTCAAACTCTACACATAGACTTTACAAAACAGTTTTTATCTCATTTCGAAGTTGAACTTTGACCATGTACTGCAGAGCTTTTTATTTGCTTTCAGAAGGGAATTTCTTACCTTATGAGTGTATTTAGAAAGACCCAAGGATTGCTCATAAAAACAGTCAAAATCCCAGTCAGAAGTTGCTCAGCCACTCTCCTGTATGCCTTCTAGAAAAGGCTGTTGAGAAAATTCAGGCCTATTAGCTACAGTCGTTGAGGTTTGTGAATTCCAGTGAGACATAGAAAACCGTCATCTCAGAGATTTAGTAAGCAGGCCTTCTGACCTAACATTCCTTCTTGGAATCTTTTTCTACAGGATGATTTAATAGTTGTCACCCAGCTTGGGCTCTCAGCAACCATGCAGTATAACTATAACCATCAACTTTGACTGGTATGCTCATTTACTACTGGCTAGGGTCTACAAAAATAGTGAAACATGGCCCATTTCACCAAGCAACAAGCTTTATCACCAATAGCAGTGCCAAGAGGAGGCTTGCAAACTGAGTGATGCTTTAGCACTCCCTCTTATCAGTAGCCACGCAACCCACCAAAGATAACCCAAATAAATATAACAGCTATGAAAAAAAAAACAGTATTCTTGCTATAGAAACACAGCCCCAAGAGAAGTTTCCTGGCCTCCAGGCTTCCATCCAGATTGGGGTCCACAAACACTCCCAATAGAAATTCTGGATTTTAGTGCTGGAAATTCTGGAAATTAGTACTTCAGCCATCTTAATATTTTTATATAATTCAAGGAAGTGAATTATTTATTGAGAAACTATTCTGTTTATTTTATTCCACCTGATTATTTCATCAATGCTTTGAGGTAGATATCACTATTCCAGTTTTACAGATAAGAAAACGTAGAATGAGACACTTTAAGTAACAAGATCCCAGCCATGGAACTAATAGTGGCAGAACTAAGATCTGAACCATGCACACCTCTGTATGTAGAACAGAGCTCCTACTCCATCATCTACACACACAAAGATGTCAATACTGGCTTTCATTAGCTGCTGCATCTCTTTGTTTCAATGTTTGGGTTTGGTAAACCTTAACGGCAGTCAGAAAATATATTCTCGGTCTGAGAAAGATGGCATAAATCCTAATAGGTATCTAAATTCATAGGATCCCATGTGATGTGTTCATGGGTTATGTGTTTTGTGCAACCTTTAACTCTTGAAGCTCTCTTGGCCACTGATTACTTTGCAGGACTCTTGCTGTCCATCTTTCTCTAATTTCCTCCATATCTCTGCTGATTTTTTTCCCATTATAAATGCTTGATGTCTAAATACTTTTAGGATCTTAGAACACCTTCTACTCTTTGATTTGTCCGTAATCAATTCTTGTCCCTACTCCCGACAGCAAGAAATATTCTACCCCTCCGCTATTCTATGCAAGGAATTTTTGTCAATGTCAGCTGCATCATTTACTTGTAGTGGATACAAGCAGAATGGGAAGATATGAAAAAACCCTCTTTTTTCCCTTTTTTCCCCTCTCTGACCTCCCAAAATAGTTACAGTTAGCCACCCTCATCTCTGTCACTCAAGAGATAAGACAACTTAAACTTTTTTCATTTTACAATGAACCTTATCCAGTTCTGTTCTCAATTTCACCTGTAAAAGAACTATCCATTATTCACCCATTATATCTGCAACTTTTTTCACTCCAGTGGCTTTGTTATCATCCCCAAATCCTAGATTAGAATTCCTTCATTTACACTGTTAGCCCAGAAAGACCTGTAGTTCCACTATACACAGGTGTTGGCTATAAAGGGGCCACTTCCTTTTAAAAAGCTAGATGAATAAAAGAATACAATACCTAGGAAGAAAGTTAACCAAGAAGGTGAAACTGCTGT
Organism: Neofelis nebulosa; assembly: GCF_028018385.1. NCBI lineage: Eukaryota > Metazoa > Chordata > Mammalia > Carnivora > Felidae > Neofelis > Neofelis nebulosa. The sequence continues at coordinate 32,457,320 of NC_080782.1, read as the reverse complement.
ATACTGAAAACTACAAGACGTGAATAAAAGAAATGGAAGAAGACACAAGTAAATGGAAAGACATTCTGTGCTCATGGATTGGAATAATTAATACTGTTGAGATGTCCATACTACCCAAAGCAATCTACAGATTCAATGCAATCCCTATCAAAATTACAGTGTCATTTTTCAAAGAAATGGAATAAGTAATTCTGAAATTTGTAAGGAGCCACAAAAATCTATAAATAGTCAAAAAATCTTGAGAAAGAAGAACAAAGTTGCAGGAATCACACTCCCTGATTTTAAAATGTATTTTTTTAAGTTTATGTATTTACTTTTTGAGAGAGGGAAAGAGAGAGAGTGCCGGAGAGGCAGAGGGAGGAGGAGACAAAGAATCTGCACTGCATTGTCAGTGTAGAACCAGATGTAGGGCTTACACTCACAAACTGTGAGATCATGACCTGAGCTGAAGTCAAGAGTTGGATGCTTAACTGACTGAGCCACCCAGGCTCCCCTAAAACTATATGTCAAAGCTATAGTTTTTAAAACTATATTATATTGGCATAAAACTATGGAACAGAATCAATGGAACAGAATAGAGAACCCATAAATAAACCCATACATATACAGTCAATTAACTTATAACATAGGAGCCAAGAATATGCAACAGGGAAAGGACAGTCTCTTTAATAAGTGGTGCTGGGAATGCTGACCTGCCACTTACAAAAGAATGAAACTTGACTACTATCTTAACCCCATACACACAAATTATCTTTAAATGGATTAAATGCTTGAACATAAGATGTGAAACCATAAAATTCCTAGAAGAAAACATAAGCAGTAAGCTCCTGACACAGGTTTTAGAGATTATTTTTTTAATCTAACACCAAAAGCTGCACAGCAAAGGAGACCATCAACAAAATGAAAAGACAACCTACTGAATACAAAAAAATACTTGCAAATCATGTATCTGAGAAGGGCCTGGTATATAAAATATACAAATAACCCATATACCTCAATAGCAAAAAAAAACAACCCCTAACAATCCAATTAAAAAATGAGCAGAAGATCTGAACAGACATTTCCCCAAAGAAGACATACAGATGGCCAACAGGTACATAAAGAGATGCTCGACATCACTAATCATCATGAAAATGGAAATCACAACAATGAGGTATCACCTCACATGTGTTAGAATAGCTATTATCAAAAAGACAAGAAAGAACAACTGTGTACTGAGGAGGTGGAGAAAAGAGCATCTTGGTGCACTGTTAGCTGGGAAGGTAAACCAGTACAGCCGCTATGGAAATAGTATGGAGGTTTCTCAAAAAACTAAAAATAGCATTACCATATGATCCAGAAATCTCACTTATGGTTGTTTATCTGAAGAAAAATATGGGGCGCCTGGGTGGCTCAGTCGGTTAAGCGTCCGACTTCAGCTCAGGTCACGATCTCACGGTATGTGAGTTCGAGCCCCGCGTCGGGCTCTGTGCTGACTGCTCAGAGCCTGGAGCCTGTTTCAGATTCTGTGTCTCCCTCTCTCTCTGACCCTCCCCGGTTCATGCTCTGTCTCTGTCTCAAAAATAAATAAACGTTAAAAATTTTTTTTTTTAAATTAAAAAAAAAAGAAAAATAAATCACTATTTCTAAAAGATAGATGTACCCCCAAGTTCCCTGAAGCTTTATTTACAATAGCCAAAATACAAAACTTAAGTGCCCATTGATGGATGAATAGATAAACTGTGGTGTGTGTGTATAACAAAATTATATTCAGCCATAAAAAAGAATGAAATCTTGCCATTTGCGACAACATGGATGGACCTCTAGGGCATTATGCTAAATGAAATAAGTCAAACAGCAAAGAGAAACACCCTATGATCTCTCCTATATGCGGAATATAAACAAACAAACAAACAAGCTCACAGATACAGAGAATAGGTGGTGGTTGCCAGAGGCAAGGGTTTGGGGCAGAATAAATGGGTAAAGGGGGTCAAAAGGTAAAAGTAAAACAAGTGCAAAAAAGAAACTGAGGTCTGTTTGTATTTAAAAATATTCTTAAGAGGATCAGTCTTCAATCTTTTAAGAAGCACAGACTGAGGTCACTTTGGGAAGTATTTGCAGTAGCCTCCAGCCAATGTTGTTTACTTGAAAACCTTGTTCAAAAAAAAGTTAAGCACACACTTGCCATATGACTTTTTAACTTCACTCCTAGGTATTTGTCCAATGTAAAATGAAAACATGCTCACCCAAAAACCCGTACGAGAATGCTTATAGCAGCCTTTTTAATACTTCTCCCTAAATGAAAATAATCCAAATGCCTTATACTAAGTGAAAGAAGCCCCAGGATATGTGTAAATTTTGGGGGCCAGCGAAGGAAAGCTCCACATCCTGGTGTGCAGTGGCTGTAAGCCATTTTTCAGAAGCGGAATGGCTTCTGAAACCCACCTGAAACTGTCCTAGCTGAATGAGACACCCTCCCCCCTCCCTAACCCAGACGGAAGCTTCAGCTCCTGGCACAAAGTTGGGGAGAATTTTGTGTTGAGAACATAATTCATTCCCTAGGCCCTTTCTGCCTCCTCCTCAATAATTTCTGGAAATTCTTACACAACAGTAGTTTTGAACGGACCCACCTTTGGAGAACTCAGTTTCCAGAACCTTCCGGCCACCATTGAACCCCCACCTTATGCCCAAGCCCTGCACAAGGCGCTAGAGCAGCAGAGCAAGATAAGAACACTGGGGAATTTGTCCCAGTTGAGTGGGAACTCTGCTCCTCAAGGAGAATGTTTGAGGTCAGCCCTTCCACACTTGCCACACTGCAGCTAATTTCAGAGTGGCAGGGAAGCTGTACAGAGGAGATGCCAGAGATGAAAGAACTGGAGTGGGGTAAGAGCACAGAGACCGGCAGTGGGTGTCCCTGGAGTGTGTGAGTCCATGCACAGCACAGGGTGGCACAGAAGGAGGACACATGAAGGATGATTTTCTCTGATTCAGGCATTTCTTGTGTAATAGCATCTTTGCACACTCAATCCCATCTTAGGATATGCTTCTTGGATGAACTAGAAGAACAAACAAGCATTTATACTACTTACAGGACCGTGAAATATTTTTTTAACTGCAAGCCCAAGCTCGGTTTACAGATGAGCTGGTCTGTTACATGAGTACAAGCCATAAATAGACAGTGACTAAATTATACCTCATTTAAATTTTTTTAATGTTTTTATTTATTTTTGAGACAGAGAGAGACAGAGTATGAGCAGGGGAGGGGCAGAGAGAGAGAGGAAGACACAGAATCCAAAGCAGGCTCCAGGCTCTGAGCTCTCAGCACAGAGCCCGATGCGGGGCTGGAACCCACAGACTGTGAGATCATGACCCGAGCCGAAGTCAGATGCTTAACCGACTGAGCCACCCAGGGGCCCCAAAATTACACTTCATTTAGATGTGCCCTTGAAAGATAATAGGAAAAACTTCCCCAAAGGAAGAGCCTTGAACCATGTACCTAGTTATTTATTTTGGGTGGAGGTGGACTGAAATGACAACAATATATACCTAGAGAACAATACACAACCATCTCCACAATTTACCTTTGATTCAAGCCTTCTTGATTCTTCATCCAATCTTATTGGCCTTTACAGTAATTGCTGCCTCCTGGATTCTGATATTTTGGTGCCCTACCCCCCACCCGGCTTTTATTACTTCGTGGCTACATCTCCATGGATATTAATAACTCAGCTCTACAACCGTCTCCCCTACCATCACCCCGGCCTACATAGAAAACCTACTACTGAAGTTCCACTGATGCTGGCGCCCCTTTTATGAACACATTCCTCGTGGATTCAGTGAATAGTGTGTCCTTCTGGATTTTCTCATGGAACATGATTTTCTGCAAGGTCTTCATATAATATATCTCTTCTAGGATGCTTCTTTCAACCTCTTTATTACTTCTGCTGTCTATGAGGGAAACTTGTCCATTTATACTTTGCCGAATTTTGACCATCACTTTGTCCAGACTTCTACAAGTCATCCCAGCAGCAAGTTGTCTTCTGGAGCTAGATCTTGTGTCTTGAGAGAGTGAGCCCAAGTCATGGAATTCTTGGTTATCCAGCCTTACTAAGCACTTTCAAAATTCAATAACAGGCATTCTTCTCACTCCTACTGCTACATACTAGTTACCTTTTGCAAACCAGTTGATGGGCAACATCTTGTTCTTAAATCAAGCTTAGCACAAATCATTCACAAATCCCAAGCTTAGCACAAATCCCATCCATATCATGCCAAAATTTAATGTTACTTTTTGGCCTGGCAGTCAGGACAGAATGTGGAGGCATTTCCTGAAGCAGACTCCTGTTGCCTTGCAATGAGGAGGTACCTGTAGAATATTCTAGCACAGCAGAAGTGCTAGTTCTTACTTTAGAAGGGTGGGTCACCTCAACAAGCCTAGAGAGTTCAGGTGAGCTGCAGACTCAACCTCTACAGAGACATCCAGCCAGATGTTACCATCTTATACTACAAGGCCCAGGCTTTCCCATCAGGGCCTTTATCTCCACATATTGGAATTGACTTGGCCATGCATGGAATGTCTCTAAAACTCTGAAATTTAAACAATAAGGTCCTTGGCCTGCTGCTCAGCAGGCCTTTCTCCCATTGCAGAGGGTAAGGGACTTTTTGTTAAGGCCTTTGGCTCTCACGCATAGCCATCAAAATCAAGACTGTTTTTCAAAGGCCCTTAATCTCTCATTTTTCCTCTTCATGTGATCAGTACAACTTTTCAATAACCAGCAAACTCCACTGTTTTTCCGGGCTTCCCTCTCTGTATATTTTAAATTCTTTTATTCTTTGGCCTGTAACATTATTTTTCTACACTAGGATATTCTTCCAAGGTCTTTAGTGGTTAAGCTGCTTCTGTGTTCCAGGCATTTCCCAGGCCCCACCTACCAACCACAACGGTGTCCTTTTCACCTGCAGGGCAGTGGATAAAGTCTTGAATCTCAATCTTACCAAGTGTCTTCTTGGACCACTCTTGGAACCACAAGTGTCAGTCTAGATCATCTGAGAAGCAGGCACCAAGACAGAACCAAGAATATTAGAGATTTATTAACGAAAATGCCTGTGATGGAAAACAGAGCTGGAGGAGGCTGAGAGATCTGTAATATCACAGTGTCGGTCTGATTCTTGTGACGGAGAGTGGGAAGGAGTAAAGGTGAGGCAGAAGGGTCTTAGATTATGGTGAAGTTCTATATAACTTTATCAAGTCTGACAGGGTGTTCTGAGCTCAAATGATCAATCTATCCGGGAAGTCTCCTGTATACCTTCCAAATTTACCTCTTCTGTATTCAGAATACTCAGTTATGATAAATATTTTACCTTGTCATCTGTGGTATGCTGGTAAATGTGTAATAACTGGGTCTCCAGAAAAAAAAGAAAAACAGTCCTGATTGACAGCAATATCCCAGCATATCTCATTGCAGGCTACCAACAAGGTATCACTCAGTGCGAAGTTGAAACTAGATGTAGTAACAAATATCATTATATAGTATTTCCACTATATAAATACAATAGACATAAAACCTCAAGACCGTGGAAAATAGCAGTAACAAGGGAATAATGGTTATTATTATTTGTTTTGCGTATATTATTTAATTACATTTATATAATTTAATTTTAAATATTGGCTGTTTTAAACAACAACCTTACAAAATTCCTGAAAAATGTGCAATTGGGTCTGGCTAGCCGGTATGAGCCGCTCTACCATACGATTTTTTTATGACCCTTTTAAGTCCTCTGCCCTGGCTTACATCTTCTTACTCCATTCTCCTGAAGAGCTACCTCTACTTTGGATCTTCCCCATCTCTATCTTCTTGATCTTTATTGGCAGCTCCATTTCTATGCCTTTGGTTCTCCCAGCTTAGCAATCCAGAGAAACCTAAATCTGTAAAATAACCAATTCTTCCATACAGTACAGAGAACTGGCAACTCTAGACATCCTAATTAGAAAAATCTCGCCTGACGCTCCTGTGCCATCAGTTTCTAGAAGACAAAAATAAAAAATTATCTGCAAGCCTAAACCAGAAGGCCCACCAGCAAGAACATCTTATGTAAGACGTGCATCCGTCCTGGTCGAAACTTGATCTTTCAGTTCACTTTAAGGTCTGATATTGGGTTTTCCCAGGGGTGGACTCTGCTACAAGGAATCAAGGGCAAATAGTTTACCTGTGGGATACAGGAGACACAGGAATGCCAGCCAATAAAGGCTACACTACTAAACCATCTACTGCAGGGAACAACGGGAGTTTGATCCCATGGAGAACCCAGGAAACTGCTAAGCACACATCTAAGAATTTGTGCAGCTCCTGAGAGCCTCTGTGAGAAATGCTGGGGAGGTGGAATGAGGCTGTGAATTTTCCAGAATTTCTTCTCTGCTTGGATAGAGCTTTCCTCCATTCCGATAAAACAGCCCTCAGGAATACATGTACAGATCCCAGCAACTGAACGTCCACCGGAGCACGCTGGAAGATGAGGAGTTGTGGCCAGAGCACTGACAACATCTGCTACCCACAGTAAGGGGCCCCTGCAGGAAAAACTTCCTTGAGAATCTGGGATTTCATCTTTCAAAATGGCTTTGCCCCTTTATCATTACAATTCCTACCATTTTTTAAAAATACCCAACGTAGTCGTATACCCCTCTTATGACTGTATGTATGTCTTGTATGTGCAGTATGTTAAAACATAGCATGGAGAAGTGGAATTTCTTTCTACATCTTTTCTGACTTTGAAGATCAGAGTATATTTATTAATATTTTATCAGAAGGGTGTTATGGACTGAATTGTGTCCCTCCCCCCAACTTCATATGTTGAAGCCTTAAACCCCTATGTGACTGTATTTGGAGATACATTTTTAAAAAGTAAAGTTACATGGGGTTATATGGGTGGCCCTCAGTCCAATACAGTATTACTGATGTCTTCATGGAAAGAGGGAAAATCAGGGAGGTGCGCACCCAGAAAAAGGGCCGTGTGAGGACACAATGGGAAGATAGCCATCTGCAAGCCAAGGAGAGAGGCCTCAAGAGAACCCAAACCTTCTAATACCTTGATATTGGACTTCCAGCCGCCAGAACTCTGAGAAAATAAACTTCTGTTGTTTAAGCCGGCCACTCTCTGGTATTTTGTTATGGCAGCCTTAGCAGACCAATGCAAAGGGATATTGTCTCCTCATTTCTCAACTGTAGTATAACCTAGCATAACCCTGAGTTTAACAGTGACTTTGAAACAAATTAGAACCTTTCAAAGAGATTTTCAATTCATTACTCATGAATGCTATACAACCTTCATATACATAGCACTATAAGTTTCCAAAACATGGCCTCAAAACCAAGACTGAAAATAAAAGTGCTGGAAATTGTTTTATTATCTCTCTCACTTTGTTTCTGACATGACTGAGTTTGGAATGCTGTCCTCTCATTGTGTTTAGACAGCCAAAGGTATTAGCTCAGTCTGAATTTCCCAAATATGATACTCCTGTCTCTACAATATCCAGGAACTCACTTTTATTTATTTAAATAAACCTATGTGTTTATTTTAAGGAATAAAATATTCATTAGGTGTGTGACTTCTGAAGTTTTGGGCTATTTCTCGGTGACTATGATAGTAACTAATTATTTTACATTGATGCTTCGGTACATGCTTTAATTGATCCATTTATATAGCCAATAGCATAAAAGTATGAAGATAATTTCTGTTAAAACAAAAACAGCATCACTAAGACAATAAAATGTTCACATTATTTCAGATAATACCTTTACAAAAATAGAAGCGATGATTTTCTTGAATATATTATGAATATATTTCCTCATGTCCTTTTAATAGGTCCAGCTTCTTTTGGTTAGGTCATTATATAGCTAGTAGTTACAATTTGATTTTTAAAAGCTCTTTAAACACATTAAGACAGTCTCATGAAACCTAATCTCTCTTTCCAACCAGAGAGAGAAGGTTTAGCAAAACCGCGGATGAAATAATGGAAAATATTCACAAATTACGTTCAAGTTGTTCCTAATCTGGTCATTTAAAAACTATAGGTAGTACGAGGTACTTTGGGCAGCAAATTCTGCAAAAAAGGATTCAAAACTGGGACTGTAATGACCAGATTGTGCTGATGAGTCTTCATTAGCATCTTCAGTGAACTCAGTGGATACATGTTTTTTTTAGTTTTTTTTTTAAGAGTGACAGAGACAGAACAAGTGGGGGAGGGGCTGAGGGGGGGGTGGTGGAGAAAAGAATCCCAAGCAGGCCTTGCACTGCCAGCACAGAGCCCGAAACAGGGCTGAAATTCATGAAACTGGGAGATCATGACCTGAGTCAAAACCAAGAGTCAGATGCTTAACCAACTGAGCCACCCAGGCGTCCCTGGATACACACATCTCCTAAGTGGCCTAGCAGACTGAAGATAAAGAAAACAAGAATAACAGAATCAAAATCAGTGTGAGCAGTAGAACAAATATCACAAAACAATGAAATACATTTACGTGCCGTCTCACTTTATGTCTTGCCTCTTCGGTCCTTCTTGACCGCCTTCCTTCCTGCCTCATGACACATCTTATTTGCAGAGTGTCCGTTTCCACACAGGATCAATCACCCAGAACAAGACTGGGATGTATTCTGGACCTTTCCTAAATGATACCTCCCATCATTATCTCCCTATATTATCGGGGCTCTTCTCTCAGTAAGATAGTGTTTGTTGCTTTAAATATTTGGCATCATTTTCTATGAGGTATGATATTGCCTATGAATTAAATTTAAACTAAAATTTAGAAAACCTATTCCTAATTAGAAAGACTTTTAAAGGATAATCTAATTCTAGATAAGCCTAGTAGAATAAGGAGTTTTATATTTTACTGTTCTTTTAAGACTGCCTTTCCCCACCTAACCATAATAACAACGAGGTCCCTTAAAATACTCCCCCCACCCCACGCTTTTGCTAGCTGCTAGCATTTTTCCTGGTAATTGATGCCTGCTAGTGAAAGAGGGGCCATGCCATGAAGTATGGAACTGATTGTTAATTAGGTTTCACCATAAGATCAAACGATACCCAACCTTCTTTAAATTCTAAGGTAAAGAAAATACTTACGGTCTTAGTCGGGCTTGGTTTCATTAATGCACTGTGTTGATAGGTAAACACAAAGACTCCATACTTGAACAAAAGTTATCTCCTGTTCATCCACCATGTCCAGAATGGACATAAAGTGAGATTGGCTCCGCATGTCACACAAAACACAGGCTGTTGTATGTTTCACACCTTTTATCTGCATCCTGTGTATCACATGGTCTTCTTGATTGAAGATCAGAGACTGAAATTATACTTGGACTTTGTACCATCTCTGCCAGTAAATTACATATATCACTTTGCCTCACAACCTATTGTCTAGAACTAGTCATGGGGCCCTGCCTAATTACAAGCAGGCGGAAGAGTGAAATCCAGCCATGTATTTAGAAGGAGAAGAGAACTGCATATGGATAAGCAACAAAATTTTCTAAAAATAATTCATCTTACTAGACCCCCTAGTAGAATGATAATGAATTGGTAATTTTAAACCAATATAAGCAATTATAAATTATACATATGTATGTATAAATTATACATATAAGCAATTTTAAAGCAGTTAAGAAAAGTGTTGCACATATTAAATCACTTTATAAAGCAAACATATCCAATAATATACATCCACATTGGTGTTATGTCCCTGCAAAGGTATATACGTGAGATACTTTTTGATAACTCCTTCTTGAAAATTGTGTTCAGATTCAGTAATACATACCCATGTATGGTTTTAACTTCATAGCTCCTTCTATCTTCTTCTTCTTCTTCTTCTTTTTTTATTTTAGAGAGAGAGAAAGCATGAGCGGGAGAGAGTGGCAGAGGGAGAGAGAGAATCCTAAGCAGGTTCCATGCTCAGCACAGAGCCCCACACAGGGCTTGATCCCACAACCCCAGGATCATGACCTGAGCCTAAATTGAGAGTTGGACGCTCAACTGACTGAGCCACCCAGGTACCCCAATTTCATAGCTTCTTGGTCAGAGATAGAATGATTGGCTTGATAACTTGTCTATGCTGTAGCTTTACTCCAAATTTTATTTATGTGTGTTTATTTCATTTATTTCTTCAAAAATATGCAATACTATTTAATGCAGGCTCTGAAGAAAATTTACACAAGTAAATTTCTAGAAATGTGTTAACAACTTAGTCATAGAATGGGTTGTAGTTGGTTGCTTTGAATGCCTACCTGAAAGGATAATACATTTGAAAGTGTGATGTTGGTTCCAAATTTTTATTTAGAACTTTTATTATTCCCTTAAATTCATAATCATACTTATTTAAAAATTTAGTGCAGGAGGATATTTACAAAGTCAGCAAAATTTAAATCCCATACAGAACCTAAGTGTGCAAACAGACTGATAATAAGCCGAGCTGATGGCTGCTGCATATCCTTTTACTCTGCCTGGGAGGCAGTTTTACATTTCTCTAACAAAATGTTCTAAGTTTTTATTTATTTATTTTGAGAGAGAGAGAGAGAGAGAGAGAGAAAGAGCGTTCAACAAGCAGGGGAGGGGCAGAGAGAGGGAGACACAGAATCGTAAATAGGCTCCACACTATAAGCAAAGCCTGACTCAAAGCTCCATCTCATGAACCGTGAGCTCATGACCTGAGCCAAAATCGAGAGCCAGATACTTAACTGACTGAGCCACCCATGCTCCCCACATTTCTCTAATATTTGTAATAAAAACAAAGGTACAGGAAAATCCAGGAACTAAATATGAAAATTTTGGAAGGCACAATCCTCATCATAAAAAAAAAGGTGACAAGGAAAGAAAACAAACCATGATAACTGACTATTTCATATTATCACCAGTTGAGTTTTTGAACACACAAGGCTAGCTAAAGACAAATTATGCATATGGAAGGACGTGGTAGACCGTATTCTTGGCCCACATTACTCAAAGGCAATTTGTAATTCTTGTTAATCTTACATTTTTTTTGCACTTCAGATTTTCTATACCATTGCGGGATTTTTCAAGACGAGCTGTGCACTACCAGCTTTGTATATCTATCCCACTTTCATTTTATTCCTCAGAGGTGTGTTCCCAGATTTAGTTAGTGTAACTATAAAAAAAAAAAAAGCCACTCATTCCAATGGCAATTAGGAACATGCACAAGCTAACATCACATTCATATTGCAGAGTTCAGCCATTCTCATTTTCTTTCAAAATTGTTGCTGAACCACATAACCTTTCCAGAAGAGCAGATTATTTTAGAAATGCAAGTCAAGTTTTTAAATTTATGTAAAGAGCCTCAGGCATGAGGATTTAATAAAGTAAGACATTGCTTTAGGAATCTATGCTAGTGATCTCCTAGGTTGCCAGACGATCTTTAATGAAGGCTACTATCTTACCCTAAGCCACCGGTCCTGAGCACAGGTGCCTCAATGTTATTAGTACAGGCATTATATAGCATAAGAGATGCTTCGGGCCCGTGCTCTAGAAATCCAGGTAATGCATATGTCTTCTGAGACCCTGGTAATGGCACTGAGATTTCCCTGATAGAGAATTTTTGGATCTTCTGCTTTTAGCCACTCAAAGATCTTCAGTCAATTCACCAAAGATCTCCTGGAAAATCAGAATGGTGTCAATGAGGTTTTCTGGGGAATATGTCTTGTTTAGTCCTGAGTCCTGGAAGCACTGAGACCCTTGCATAAAAGTATTAGAATGCTTAAGATAGATTAGTACTGGGGCGCCTGGATGGCTCAGTCAGTCAGTTAAGCATCCAACTTCAGCTCAGGTCATGATCTCATGGTTTCTGGGTTCCTGGGTTCAAGTCCTGCAAGGCTCTGCACTGACAGCTGGGAGCCTCGGCCTGCTTTGGATTCTCTGTCTCCCTCTCTCTCTGCCCCTCCCCTGTATGCACTCAATCTTTCTCTCTTTCTCTTTCTCTCTCAAAAATAAGCAAATAAGCAATTTTTAAAAAAGAGATTAGTACTGTACTTGAAGAATCACCATGAACTACAAAGTACTTTGGCAGAAGTATACTACCAAGAAGAGAGGTTTTCATAATTATTTTTTTCTTGCTTACTTTTATCCAAACAAGTTTTGCCAGACTGCTTCTTGTGTTACTAAAAAGTCTGCAAAAGTTCATAATTCTCCTTTAGGGGTGTCATGGTCAATGTGATGTGTCAACTGGGCTAGGCTGCAGTCCCCAAGGATTCAAACAAACACTAATATAGGTGTTGCTGTGAAAGTATTTTGTACATGGGACAAGTATAATCAACTGAATTTAGTAAGGGAGACTATCCTAGATAATCTTGGTGGACCCGATTCAATGAGTTGAAAAGTCTTAGAGGAGCTGAGACTTCCCTAGAGAAGGGTTTCCACTTGTGGAAGCTTTCCTCAGTGCCCCCACTTTTCCTGATGACCTGCCCTTCAGATTTTGGACACATATTTCTTCATATAGATCTCCTGCTGGTTCTGCTTCTCTGCTTGGACCCCAGTTGATGCAAGGGGTAACATACCCAGAAAGCCCTGCACCAGTATTCAGACTAGATCTTAAGCTCCTCAGAAAAACCTCACTCTACACACTGGGAGTGCTGCATTATTAGAAATTTCTGCTACCAATAGTTCGCAAAACTGCTATTTATAGACTGAACAAATGCACAGAAATATCAGGCACTGACTTGCTCGCTTCTGACTGTGTAAGACTGAGGGCAAACAAGACAAAGACTATCCTTTTGAGTGGGTTTGGGCATTCTTATGGCAGCAAACATCTCCACTTAAACGTGAAAGACAGCGTTGTATCAGGTGTGACATGTTTTGCCTTTTCATAGCTTTACAAATGTAGGGTCTACGCACTTTCTGGAGGGGAGAAGAGTTTATCTGCTTAATCACAAGGCAAATCAAAGCATTATTAGCTTAATGTAGAGACTGTGCAACAAGAGAAAATATTTTATCAGAGTTTTGTTCTCTACTTTTTAAAAAAGCTATCAAAAATTTAATCAGCAGTATCATGGTATATTATTATATTTTAGACTTTGGAATAATCTGAAATATGCAGATGATCAACACAAGACTCATTCTATGAGCTTGGTCACCTAATGCATGAACAGCATTACAGTCTCGGTTCTCCTGATGGGGAGATGTGAAGAACATGGCTGCCACACCACAATATTTAATTTTAAGGCATTATTGTATCTATTTGAGTTTTCCTTATGATTTTATGAAAGATAAATGAGTTTTTCCAGGTCAATCATTATACTTCTTTTTATAGGATGATAATCATTATTCGTCCATCATTTCTTCTTTGAGCTTCAGGTATCAGGAAATTTCAGAATAAAATTCAGCATCCAACTATGGTTATCTATCAACTCAGGTTTATTCTATTATTATATTTTACAGCCCCCTCTGTAGTTTTAAATGTTCAGTTTTTATTTAAATGATCACAAAACCAGAGCCTGTGTTGAGTACTTGGGCTCAGGTATCTGTCAGGGGGTCATTCCCAGAAGGAAGGTGAAGGAACAGGGACAAGAGGAGGGAGATGAAAAGTAGGAGCATTCACAGCATCACCATGGTGGGCAGTGGGACTTGGTTTATTCAGATCCTTATGAGTATACAGCATGCCCCCTGAAGTGCCCTGAAGAATCAGATTGGCACCTTTATCCCGTGAAAGAAACTCACATAGAAAGCAGACTTGTCACTTAGATAATACACTAGCTCCTGTCCCCCACTGATGGAGCCTCCTGGGTTATTTCTGCTGTGGGTGAGGCTTCAGAGGAGGCGTTTAGGGGTAGATCCTGGATCAGGATACTTAGCACGCCAGGTGAGTATGAATCTCAGCTGCTGCTGAACTCTGACAGGCTGAGGAGACTGACGCAGGGCCCCGGAGGCATCTGTTCACTCACATCATGAATGTGCTTTTCAGTATAGCATTTCTCAGAGTCTTTGGGAAGGTAGTTGAGGAAAAAAAAATACAGACACACACACATGAATAAACTCACATACACATAAAGTCATTACTTACAAGTATCCTCTGCAAGCTTTCCTTTATTTAAGTTTGAACCTATAATTACAAAGAAGAAGAAGGAATGAGTTGAAGGGACGTTTTATAAACAGAAAGTGAAATAAATGCACAGAAAAGTGTCTGGATGAACACACATTCAGTGGTTGCACTGGAATGAAATTTACATTCTCTGCAAGAGCTTTACATAAATTAATAAAAGCATTGCTTCCAATTTCATGGAGGTAACAGAAGCAATCAGGTGATTCTTTTGAAATCCTTCTCCCACTGCTCTACTCATTCACAGGCCCCTGTGAGCACATACCCGGCCTTCCCTCTCATGAAATAGATGAACTGTCTGTGTTCCTGTGAAGTACAAATCTACCCCTTGTGGTCTGTCCCCTCCCACCGACTCCACTGAATTTCCCTCTCTTCAATCATTACTCTTCACTGCAGCAAGATTTTCCCCTAAAGGGAACACAAAAGCAAATAAACCTTGGCCTGCTTTCCCCCTGCATTTCCCGCTTACTTTCTCTGCTTCCCCTTACTACAAAATTTCTTAAATGATTTATATATGCTCCCTGCCTGCTGTTTCCTCCTTCCTTCTTCCTTAAATCCCTGCCAGTTACGCAGACCCAACCACTCCACTAAAATGGCCTCCATGTTCCCGATGGAAGCTTCTCCATCCTCACCCTGGGCTTTTCTCAGGTTGGACACAGTGAATCACTGTTCCTATCTCTCGGCTCCCAGGACACCACTCTCTCTTAGTTTTCCTCCTACTTCACTGGTCACTCCACTCCTTTTCTCGTGGCGTGCCCACACCTTAAGTGAGAGAAGCTGATTGAAAACAACTACAGAACTTAAACACTTCGGCGTGCTGGGTGGCTCAGTTGGTTAAGGGTTCCACTTTGGCTCAGGTCATGATCTCCTGGTTTGTGAGTTTGAACCCCGCATTGGGCTCTGCGCTGACAGACCAGAGTCTGCTTTGGATTCTCTTCTGTCTACCTCTCTCTCTCTCTCTGCCTCTTCCTCCCCTGCCACCCCCTGCTTCTCAAAAATAAATAAATAAACATTAAAAAAAAAAAAGAACTTCAACACTTCCAAGAAAAGTGAATGTGGGATCTGGGTAAGTTGAGAACAGGGAACACTTTGATGTGGTGAACAATGTACAATCCAAATCTCCACAATGTGTGCAACAAACTTCACTCTCTTCCCTCCTTAAGTGCAGTGAGACTGAATTCGTAAAGGTGCCCGGGGAATAAGGAGGGCAAGTAGATTACAATAACAATAATGACAACAATAATAACAGTTTTAAAATGCAAATTTATTCTATAATACAATTAATATAAATCCTATAATAACCAATACATATGAATACGTAAGAGACCAACAAAGGTTTCTTAAAACACTGCTCTGGCCTTCTCTCATAAATTTCTCTTCTACATTTTTAGCATGAGTGGGGCAGAAGTCTGAAAGACAACTTTCCTGTAATCACTATAGAGGGTGTACATGATTGGTGGGAGAGGAAATTAATCAGTGGTTTCAAAAATCTCAAAATCCATCCTCAAAATCATCGATTGGGACAAGTGTGGGAAGATAATAAGACTTTGAGGAGCTTAATGCAGTGGTCAGAGGTGCAGGATGGAAAGAAATAAAAAAAACTTAACCTGTCTCCTCAGAAAGAAAAAAAAAAAATAGTGCCTGAGACCCTAATGAGAAAACAGAGGTGCTCAGAGCAAAGAGTATCTATCATTTTGACAACCTGCAGGGTGGAATGATGGAAGAATGTCTGGGAAATGCTCCAGAGAAGGAAGAGTGAACTTCCCATAAATGAGATGTATTTGCTACAATGTACTTCTAGCTGTTTCTATAAAAAGTGTCAACAACACATATACACCCAGCAGGCATATTTCTATTCAATACATTCTCAGCCCATGAGTTATAAAAATTAATTGCTAGGACAGTTCCATATGGTTAGGACATCTGCTAAAAGACTTCCCCCAAGCAGATTCAGGGAAATACAATTAAGGAAAGCATGTGGAATGTTTGGAGTCATTTTTATGAGTTTCTAGTTTAGCTAAACTTCAACAGCTGTCGGGCTAAGGTGAAGCGTTGCCAAATTATATTCACATGTACCCACTGACCAGCATCACAAAATATTACTAAGATTCAAAGCTGCATATTTCTGGGCAAGATTTCACCCAGTACAAGGAGATCTCTCTGAAGGAGGTAGAAAATAATAGGAAGTACTTCAGTGCTGACCTCAGGGTTCAGAAGAGACACACTTGGTTTGGTGGAGGCAGCTGTAAAAGCCCTTCAACTCTTGAGAGTCCTGTCTACCTCTCCCCCACCCTCCCCCATCCTCACCCCTCCACCCACGCCCCTTCCCCGGACCACTGGCCATTGGGCTCCCACTGAAACCAGGGGCTTTCCCTAAAGGAAGGTCTTACTGACTTGGAAATATTGATGCTAAACTTGCCTTGGAAGGCAGAAGCAGTTATCCTTGCTTCTACCAGACTACGTAGACGTTCTACCAAACTACGGTTCCCAGCAAAGGTTCTTACGCATTCTATCATAATATTTAATTTTTAAGGACATAGCAAACTGAGCATATCATTGATACCAAAGATAATCTCCAATGTGAAAAAACGCATTATCATTCTTTCGTAATTACTGAAAAAACAGCACTGCATTCCAAACAAGAAAGTGTAGCATGTATAGGAAAACTCTGGCAAAACTATTATGGGAATCAGTTTTTATAATTTGTTTTTCTTGTAATCCGCATATCTCCTTTGACCTTTAGTTCTTGACCAAATGTAGGACATGTTTTTTGCCAAGGCATAAAAATTATTTGTATTTTCAATTTAGTGCCCATTCACACTGGTTAGTCTAAAACCTCTAAACAAATATGGATTTTAGGTAGTTGCATATTTTTATTTTTATTTTTTTAAGTTTATTTATTTATTTTGAGAGAGACAGAGACACATGAGTGGGGGAGGGGCAGAGAGAGAGGGAGAGTAAGAATGCAAAGCAGACTCCACACTGCCATTGCCAGACATGGGGCTTGAACTCACAAAACCCTGAGATCATGATCTGAGCCAAAACCAAGAGTTGAACGCTTAACCGACTGAGTTACCCAGGTGCCCCAGTAGTTATATTTATAAATATATTCTTGTAAACTGGTTATACATATCTCAAGAGAAACACAGCATCATGGAATGTGGGGAATGGAGCTTGGTCTGGTCAATCAGCCTTTGATATTATCCAGAGAGGATGTTTTGATTGGTTATGGAAATATGTGGAGAGAGTTTTCATCTAGCACTTGCCTAACTCAGTGTAATGAGTGTGTTTCTTAAGACTATCTGTTAGTGGATAGAGACAGTACTGGAGGGATCTCTTTGTCACTCTGGGATGCATAGCAAGTTTTTACTTACTATATTTACACCAGTATCAGTGATATATATATATATATATATATATAACTGGATTCAGTTTCTTTTTTGCTGTTAATTTTTTTTTAGTTTTGTTCATGGTTATTATTGTCTTTTGTATTCTTTTCTTGTGATATCTTTGTCCTGCTCTGATATAGTAAAACTAGCCTCTAAGAATGAATTGGGAACTCATTGTTTTCTCTGTTTTGAACTATTCTTCTTTTTTTAAAGAAGAGTTTTTGTGTTGAGTACTATTTCTTCTTTAATGCTTGGTAGAATTGACCGGTGAAGCCATCTAAGCCATGATGATGATGATGATGATGATGAAAACAATGATCATATTTTTCATTAGTCTTTCTATGCACACAGCTGGTAAACCCTGTCTTTCCTTGGCCCTCAGATTTTGCAGTGAGTTTATGATTGTAAAAATAAAAGGATTTATTGATTTATTTAACCCTCACAATAACACTCTAAGGCAAGTTATTTTATTACCCTTAATTATAGACAAAGAGCAGAGAGTTAAGCAACCAAAGCAAGTTCACACAACTGGTAAGTGGTGAAGCCAGGATTCAAACCCAGGCAGATGGAATCTAGTGCTCATGATCTAACCCCCCTAAAATTTGTGAATAATGTTCTTGTAAATACTTTTCTCTTCCTTTCTTCCCTGCTTCCTGCCTTCCTTCCTTCCTTCCTTCCTTCCTTCCTTCCTCTCTCTTCTCTCTCTCTCTCTCTCTCTCTTTTTCTCCTTTCATCATAACAGGCTCTATCAACTGGCTTCACCACCTACTCACACTCCAGAATCCATCTCTTTTGGCAGAAGCATGAAAAATAATTGCTCAATTATAAAGAAAATGAACTGTCTTTTCTTATTTACTGGTTGAGGTGAATTGAATAGACCTCTGCTTCTTAATCCTTTAAAAAGTAAGTAATAATGCAAATAAATTGCATTTTCAAAGGACTCATCTATGCTTTTACCCAAGTATAATTTTTATCTGAGCTTTGAAGAGTTTTTATTTAAAATTATGACAAATCCACCTTATACGGTTAAAGGTATGACTCTAAATATCTATTAAGTGATTACATAAGCTAATCAGCAAAAATTCTAATGTTAGACTTACTTCAGGATCCAAGAAAAGTGCTGGTAGATCTCCATTCTCTATTGCCTTTCTCACACCCTACAAATGCCGTCTCATGCCTGGTATTCCGGGTGAGTTGTTTCACATGGGTTGCCTACACACAGAGATCTTCCATATGGGTTTTCCTATGGCAGGGCCTGCTATCTGTTCTCTGCCCTTGAGATCATGTGGGACTAGAGCCATATCCTCCTCCCTCCTCTTTAATTCCTTTTTTTTTTTTTTAATTTTTTTTTCAACGTTTTTTATTTATTTTTGGGACAGAGAGAGACAGAGCATGAACGGGGGAGGGGCAGAGAGAGAGGGAGACACAGAATCGGAAACAGGCTCCAGGCTCCGAGCCATCAGCCCAGAGCCTGACGGGGGGCTCGAACTCATGGACCGCGAGATCGTGACCTGGCTGAAGTCGGACGCTTAACCGACTGCGCCACCCAGGCGCCCCTTTAATTCCTTTTCTTGTTCTCTCAAGTTTCCTTTGGGATCTCTTTACCCATTTGTCCTGATACCTTTCAGGGATGGAAAGTTCTAGACTTTTCAACCAACCCAAGGAAACCTATAGCAGAAAGGATACTATTTGACAGACTGGTGATTCCATCATAACAATAGTGCTATCACTGATGGACAGAGAGAAATCTCTCAAGTCTTAGTGAGTGAAGTATAAATATCCCCAAGCATCATTTCAAAAGCAATCTCCTTACTTGGTGCCCATTCCTTTAATATTTGACTATCATTTTTCATTATTATTTTCGGAAATCATCTGGATAAAAACAGTATGTTTATGGAAAGTCCCCTTGCTTTTACCCAATAAGGCTTTTGAAGTCACAGGCATAATAATGCCATGAACTTGGACAGAGCCCTTATACCAAGGAATGCTGAGTGCTTTCAATAACCAAGTGCCAACTCACCAGCCTGCCTGGAATTTCTGTTAGTAGACCCTTGTTCATTTTCTCTAACTTTTCTTTACCACAAAGTAAGGATATAAAACTGAGATGTCAATATACATATAATTTATACTAGTAAATGCTGTGCTATCTCTCTTCCATTTTGGAAATTTCCCCAGGCTCCCCCCTCATATCATTGTGTGACTTTTTTTTTCTCCAAATGCTTTAATGTTGATTCATTAGAACTAGAATGTTAAATTATAAAATTATATATATACATAATATGTATATAATATAATATATATAAATATAAATCCTGGTTTTAAGGTTGTGCTATAGTTAGGCTAGATGTCAACACTGGGGGCACTATATATATATATACATATATATATATACATATATATAGTTGTATATATATACAACTTTTAATGCCCTTCATTGTTGACATCTAGCCTAACTATAGCACAACCTTAAAACCAGGGTATTGATGCAACCAGGCATTGATACGACTATAGAGCTTGTTCATATTTCACTGATCATATATGTACGCACGTGGTGTGTGTGTGTAGCTCTCTGTAGTTGCATCACATGTGTAGCTCTTTGTGACTATCACCACAATTAAGATACTTAGCTGTACCATCACCACAAGGTTCTCTTGTCCTACCCCTTTATAGCCACTCTGCCCCAGTCCCAATGCATGCCTAACCCCTAGCAACCACTCATCTGTTTTCCTTATCTATAATTATGTCACTTCACAGACATGTTACATCAGTGTCCTCATGAATGGATTCCAAGTATGTATCCTTTTGAGATTAGTTTTTTGCACTTAATGTAATTTCCTTGAGGTTCCTCCAAGTTGTCGTCTGTATCAATATCTTTCTTTGTTCTTGCTGAATAGTATCCCATGATCTGAATGTACCCATTGAAAGGCCATCTGGGTTGTTTCCAGTTCTTGACTATTAAAAAAAAAAAAGGTGCCATAAGCATTCATGTACACATTTTTGCATAAATGTTTTAAAAAATTTCTCTGTGATATATGTTCTGGTTATGTGGAAGTCTATTTTTAGCTTTGAAAGTAACTGCCAAAGTATTTTTCACAGTAGATGTACCATTTTACATTCCCAAAGGCAATAAATGAATTATCCAGTTTCTGTGCAACCTCTCCAGCATTTAGGGTTATCACTATTTTTTTTTTTTTTTTAGCTATTCTGAAAGGTTGTTATCTCCTTCTGGCTGTAACTTGCATTTTTCTAATGACTGATGATAATGGCAACAATGACAATGATGATGGTATTTTTCATAGCTCCTTTGTTGAGTATAGCTGGTAAGCTCTGCCTTTCCTGGACCCTCAGATTCTGCCCCTCAGCTGTTGCTGAAAATCTTTTATGTGCTTATTTTCATCATACATGTCTTCAGTTCAATGTCTATAGGTGCCTTCTGCCCATTTTTAATTGGGTTGTTTATTAATGCTGACTTTTGAGAGTTCTTTATATATTCTAAATACAAACCTTTTTTGTATGTGTGATTTTCAATTATCTCTCCAAGTCTGAAACTTGTCTTTTCATCCTATTAAAGTCTTCACAGCACAAAATTTTTAATTTTGATGAAGTCCAATCTAATTATTTTTCCTTTTATGGAACATATTTTGGGTCATATCTAAGAAATCTTTGTCTAATTCTAGGTCCTAAAGATTTTCTCTCATTTTTTCCCTAGAAGTTTTATAGTTTTCTGCTCAATATTTAAATCCATGACCCAGTTGAGATAATTTTTGTGTGAAACGTGAATTTTGGTTGAGATTCACCTTTTTCCCAGGGATGTCTGATTGCTCCAGCACCATTTATTGAAAAGGTTGTCACTTGTCCATTCAATTGTTTTTGCTATTTTGTCAAGAAGAATTGGACATATGTGTGTGAATAGATACTTCTGGCTCCTCTGTTCTGTTGATCTATGTGCCTGTCCCTCAACCAGTTTGACACTGTCTTAACATTGGGAAGATTTATTATTTCACTTTATTCTTCTATTTCAAAATTGTTTTGGCTATGCTTGGATGCATCATGCTTAAAGAAAATAGACTCTACTGATACATAAAATCAACATCCAAAAGGTCAAGTCTAGCAGCCATATGTACAGTAACCAAAAATATCATATCAGTGGAAAAGAAGTTGATTTACATTATCTACGGAAGAAGTTTAAAAAAGACTATTAATCCATTTCTAAGAATTTCTTGCAAGGAAATAATCAGAAAATTTATTAAGTTGTATGCCTAATAATATAGAAATGCCTCAGTGGCTTCAAAATAGCTGAAATTCAGAATCCAACTCTAACAGATCAGGATTACACAAAAGAGTATGGTCCATTTTCTATTGTTGGTCTGCAAACTGGTTTTTAGTGAGTTCATGACAAGATAAAGAACTGAGAAGAAGCATTAAGCTTTTATAGCAATTTGACAAAGTAATATCATATCTGTTGAACTTTGTAATTAAAAATATGGAAGCTTATATTTTATGCCCTTTTTTCTTTCCTTTTTTTAATCATTCATTTCTATTGCCACTTCATTTGTCACAAAAATAATGATCCACTACAGAGGAAATTTTTTTAAAAATTGGTACTTTACCACAGATAATACTTTTATTTATTTGTTTTTAATATTTTTTAGTGTTTATTTTTGAAGGAGAGAGAGACAGAGTGTGAGTGGGAGAGGAGCGGAGAGAGGGGGAACACAGAATCTGAAGCAGGCTCCATGCTCTGAGCTGTCAGCACAGGGCCCGATGCGGGATTTAAACTCAAGAACCGTGAGATCATGACCTGAGCCAAAGTCTGACACTTAACTGACTGAGCCGACCAGGCGCCCCTCACCACACATACTTTTAGAAGCAGTCATTGGATCAGTGCTTCCTAGCCTGTATCATTTCATAGCACAGCTTTTTAAAAAGTTGATAATATTTGTGTGGGACACTGGGGTAAAGTCAGGGCATTTAATTGCTTTCTAACTGGGTTTCAATGAAAAATATTACTATTACACCACATATTTGTGATAAGAACAGCATAAATCAAAACACAGAAGAAATTATTGAATCAAATAAAATATTTTCAAATATTTTAAAATGAGAAATTTGAACTTGTTTTCTGTAAAGGTGATTCTTTGCATCAGGACATAAGAGTTCAATTTGTATCTAAGGAATCTTAACAGGTTTCCTTTTCTTCCATTAGCGAATGAAACCTTGAATTTTTTTGTTGGAGAGTACTAACGGGGTTTTAAGCCAACTAGACTGTTTTCATATCAAGTATTTCAAAATATCCAGGATACTCTAATTTGCAGAATGATCATGCATTGTCACAGCAGTCCTGATGCAATTCCTGGAGGCACAGCACAAGGAATACTGTCAAGGGGATCGGAACAGCGACCTAATGGGTCAGAGGGTAGCTACACTTGCGGAGAACAGAGCATAATATATAAACTCGTCACATCACTAAGTCGTACCCCTGAAACTAATGTAACGTTGTGTGCCATCTATATTCTAAATTAAAAAGAGAGAACATTTTCAAACAAAGAAAAAATATACTAAAAAACAAAAAAAACAAAACGCAGAGGATTTGGTTGTTCCATTTTTACTCTTCTTTTCATTGAACTCTGTACATTAATTAAACAAAGCTTATGGGAAAAAGGAGAACAAATTTTATGATACATGGAAACAGAAATGGAGGATGTTACCTGGAGCCGCCATTGCTTGGTGCCCCGTCTCGCTTCCTTTCCCCTCCCTCACGTCTGGTCACAGGTTGATCTCTTCAGCATGTGTCCCGACACCTGGAATGTAAACTCCTTCCACAGCTCCCCAGGCCCTCGGTTATGGGCAGCAGCAGTGAGCTCTGTGGCTGGCCGTTGATCTAGACATCCAAATAAGAGAGCACCTCCAGGACGTTTTCACTGTGGACTGGGCACACTGGACATGATGTCCACACTGGGTCACAATGAAACAGCCTGTGCTTGCTACACTCACTCTTTCACAGCTTACAAGGTTAATCGCTACCCTGCTCCAACGAGCACCACACAGGGCTGCTCGCAATCAGAGGTAACTCAACCAAATTCTTCCCTAGTTCTCAGGCCCTGCCCAGTTACTGTTTGGGCAGAAGAGATCAGGATCTCCCGGCTCTTCATTTGTGTCTCTGCACATCTGTCTGGAAGCTCTGCAGAACAATCTCCACCTTGCTCACTGCAGTGCCTCAATCAATGGCACAATTGCTTATCACATAGTATGTGCTCAATAAAGACTTATTGAATGAGTGATTCTCCAGCAGTACACGACTGGTTAAATAAACATGATCTATCAATACAAAGGGATACTGTGCAGCCCCTACATGGGATGAAGCTGTCAATGAATAGCTCTGGGTGAAAACAATAAGTTGCCAAAGAGTATGCATAATGTAATCCAATTTACATAAATTATATGCATTTGTGTACACATACAAGGATATTATAAAGAACTTTAACAAGCTGTTGTAAGCTTTTTAATTCTCTCTGGTCGATTTTTTTAAATGTTTATTTTTGAGAGAGAGTGCAAGCAGGGGAGGGACAGAGAAAGAGAGAGGGGCAGAGGATCTAAAGCGGGCTCTGCGCTGACAGCAGAGAGCCCAATGTGGGGCTTGAATTCACGAACTGGGAGATCATGACCTGAGCCAAAGTCAGACACTCAGCCGACTGAGCCACCCAGGCACCCATTTCTGGTTGATTTTTGATCTTTCTTATAATTACTAATGAAGACACAGCGTCACAATAATTAACAGTGAAGAGTGGGGACTCAGAGAGAAAGAACAGTGAAAGAACAGCCAGTCCAGGGACTGAGCTTTGTTCTCTTTCTTTTCAGTTGCTCACGTGGTGTCTGAACTGAACAAATACACATCGTGAACACTTGTAATGATCCCTATTTCCCAAAGTTCTTCCACATGCGCTGTCTCATCTGTGCAAGTGAAATGATGACATTTGTGCTTTCTCTTGCTCCCGCTGTTGGTGAGTTTTTCTAAAAGTCCCTTCACTACAAATGGTTTATCAATGGTTTACCAATGGTTTATCTTGGGTACTGTGGCTACTCTGACCTCTCAGGTCAGGCGTCGTCACTCAGCTTGTATGTAGAACTACTTGGAAGCCTCCCTCCAGTGAGAAACAACCAGATGTCTTAGTAAGGCAGTTTATGCTGTATTTATTACCTTATGAAATTTTTAATAAAATTGTTTTTATGGTTTTTACTTAGATTCTATTTTCTTAAGTCACAACTCTATGGGGAATGAGCCAGAAACAAATTCAAATAAGAGAAATTATGTGTACTTAGACTCACTTCTCTGTGCTCATGGCTAACACTTGGTTGAGAAGCATTCCTGCCCCACCTGACTCCCTGCTAACATTGGGATATTATGGCCTAATTGGTTCCTGCCCTCCGTGCAAATAGATTTCTAGCTGCCTACATCAAGGTGCTCCCTGACATGCCCAAATGTTGCTTAAGTTTAAAGCTCAAACCTTTATAATAAATGAACTAAGAGAAAAATAAAATGATTCACCCAAGAACACACACAGTGATGAAGTTTAGACATGACTTAACCTACTGTATTGTTTTGCTCACTTAAGACATTTTTGTAACCTTACAAAATGATAATAGGCTACACAGTTTTAGACATTCAAACATGCTTTTCAAGAAAAGCCTTTTTTTTTTTTTCAAAATTTTTTTTTAAAGTTTATTTATTTTTGGGACAGAGAGAGACAGAACATGAACTGGGGAGGGGCAGAGAGAGAGGGAGACACAGAATCGGAAGCAGGCTCCAGGCTCTGAGCCATCAGCCCAGAGCCTGGCGCGGGGCTCGAACTCACGCTCCGTGAGATGGTGACCTGAGCTGAAGTCGGACGCTTAACCAACTGAGCCACCCAGGCGCCCCAAGAAAAGCCTTTTTTAAATAACTAACTTCCATCACATTTTCAATAAGACAAACATTTCTAATAGTAATCATTCCACAAAGGGAGAACACATACATTATTCAAATATCTCCCCACACCTATTTCCCTGAAGTTGGTTTAGGGATCAATCATTGTGTTTATTTTAGACTTTTGCATTTTTATAATATGGTATTCTTTTCTGAATATAAAGGAAAATTGAGACAATTTAGAAAAGTATGAAAATATTTTAAAAGTTTCCATAATCTCATCACACAGAACTAAGCACCATGGACATTTTATAGCAGCATATTTTTGTCATTCAGTTCTCTATGCAATTTTAATTGATAATAGATCATGAGCATTTTCCTGTATCGTTGAACAATTTCTAAGCATGAGTGAGAATGCAATTTTCTGTTGAGACTGTTATTTTTAAAAGTATTTTTAGGAGAGATATCTACGCATTTATTTGCAAATACTTTTTGTCAGATTAACTCTCAATTTTATGGCATTTCTCATATATAGAATACCTTAATTTTCATATGATATAGTTTAACAACTTGTCATTTTGTGCTTTTATTCAAAGAATGATCTTTCCCATACTTGAGTAAGGTAACATTTACACAACTTTTCTCCTAGTCCTTTTTTTTTTTTGATATGACTGCTGAGTCATATGCTAGTTTTAAATTTTTTTTAATGTTTATTTACTTTTGAGACAGAGACAGAGCATGAGTGGGTGAGGAGCAGAGAGAGGGAGACACAGAATCTGAAGCAGTCTCCAGGCTCTGAGCTGTCAGCACAGAGCCTGACACGGAGCTTGAACTCATGAACCGTAAGATCATGACCTGAGCCGAAGTCAGACACTTAACTGACTGAGCCACCCAGCCCCCCCCTGCTAGTTTAAATTTTTGGAGAAACCTCCATACTATTTTCCATAATGCCTATACGAATTTAAATTATCACCAACTGAACAAAAGGGTCCCCTTCTGTCCATATCTTTATAAATATGTTATCTATAGGGTTTTTTTTTTAATATAATAGTCATCTTATATATGTGAAGTGGTATCTCATGGTTTTGCTTTGCCTTTTCCAGGTGATTCGTGATGTTCAAATACCTTTTCATATACAAATGTTGGCCATTTGTATGTCTTCTTTGGCAATTGTCTGTTCTAGTCCTCTGCCCAT
Source organism: Neofelis nebulosa (assembly GCF_028018385.1). Classification (NCBI taxonomy): domain Eukaryota; kingdom Metazoa; phylum Chordata; class Mammalia; order Carnivora; family Felidae; genus Neofelis; species Neofelis nebulosa. The sequence goes on along the minus strand of NC_080782.1, from coordinate 32,430,764 downwards.
CTTTTAACTGAGTGATTTGGTTTTGTTATTGATTTGTAAAAATTCCTTATATATTTTAAATATTAACCTCTTACCAGATATATGCTTTGCGTTTACTTTATCCCATTATATAGTTTGCCCTTAAATTTTGTTAATTTTTCCTTTGGTGTACAGAAAGTTTTAGTTTGATATAGTAACACTTGTATATTTGCTTTTGTTGCCTGTGATTTGGTGCCCCCCCCCCACAAATACTGCTAAGACTCATGTCAGTTGGCTTTGTCCTTATATTTTCTTTTTTTTTTTTTTTAAGTTTATTTATTTATCTTGAGGGGGCATGGGCAGAGAGAGAGGGAGACAGAGAGAATCCCAGGCAGGCTCTACCTGACAAGGGGCTCGAACTCATGAGCCCTGAGATCATGACCTGAGCCAAAACCAAGAGTCAGACGCTTAACTGACTGAGCCACCCAGGCACCCCATCCCTATATTTTCTATAAGGAGATTTATGGTTTCAGGTCTGACAATTAACTCATTAATCCATTTTGAAGTGATTGGTGTAAGTTTAGGGTGTAATTCCATTCTTTTGCAGGTGAATATCCAGTCTTTCCAACACCTCCCAATAAGCTCTTTTGCGGGGGGGGGGGGGGGGGGCTTTTAAAAAAGGCTTTATTGAGGTATTACTGATATGCAATTAATTGTACATATCTAAAGTGTACAATTTGTTAAGTTTTGACATATGTGTACCTTCGTGAAACCATCACCACAAGAGGGAACATATTAATCACCCCCCAACACTTCTTTGCATTCCCTTACAGCCCCTTTCCCTACTGTCCCCAGCCTACTTCCCAGGTGACCACTACTGCTGTCATTGTAGACCAGTGACTTTTCCTCAAATTTTATATAAATGGCAACATACACATGAACCCTCTCCTCTGTGCTCTTACTCCGAAGTGTCGTTCTGAGATTAACCCATGTTGCGAATAGCTTGTTCCTTTTTATCCCACTATTTGGATATACCACAATGTGTTGATCCATTTGCCTGTACTAATCCTTTTAAGTGTTTGTTGTTGTTATTGTTGTTGTTAGTGGTGGTGGTGGTGGTGGTTTGTTACAATTCCTTTCTAAATCTGTAATTTTATTTTGTAATATATTGTGATGTAAGGGTCTTACTTTCCTTTTCTAAATTTTAATCACTTTTCTCTGTGTTACCTCTTAAATAATCAGTTATTTGTCAAATAATTAGACAAGCCAATTTTGCCATTACTATTTGTGTATATAAATATATTTATAAAAGCACCAACTCCGGAATTCAGAGTATGAGCCAAAGAAGGCACCTTCTGCACATTTGTGTTATCTTTTCACTCTTCCTTCTACTTCCCCAGTTCAACACACCAAAGGTGGTTTTGGGTGGAAGAGAGTGAGCTGCCCCCACCCCCCAGCACCCTCAGTGCCCTCCCCACGGCAGCCTCTGTGATTACAGAGCTATGGAGATATCTTAACAAAAGCTACATTTCTGCATATTTAATAAGTGAATTAAAAAGAACAGGAAGAAGATGGTGTGCCTGGCTGGCTCGGTTGGTTAAGCGTCTGACTTTGGCTCAGGTCATGATCTCGAGGTTTGTGGGTTCGAGCCCCGCGTCGGGCTCTGTGCTGACAGCTCAGAGCCTGGAGCCTGCTTCAGATCCTGTGTCTCCCTCTCTCTCTGCCCCTTCCCCACTCACACCCTGTCTCTCAAAAATAAAATAAAAACATTTTTAAAAATTAAAAAAAAGAACAAGAAGAAGAAAGAGAAGAAAGACATTTATGACAAAAATTATTATCATGTGGAAAGATTTAGGATAATTACAGTAAACACAGGAAGAAAAATACAAGAAAATTTAAAAGATGAGATGTTTAGCAATATGGAGGTGAAGCAGAGTTGAAACAATTGAAGCAATATTGTTATTCCTGAAACAGAGGCATAAATAAATACAGTGGAAAATGTACTTTGATCTAAAAGAAGAAGATTTCCTAAAATTAAGAGAAAATTTAATCTGCAATTTGAAATGATGCTTTATATTCCAAGAAATATTGATGCAGAATAATCAATATTGTGGCATATCTGGCTCATGTATTAAAATATAAAGATAAACAAATCTTCAAGCATCTAAACAAACTAAGCAATCCGTCAGTAAAGAGATAAAAAAGAAGTCTGGTCTCAGATGTTTATGTACATTGGACTTTCTAAGAGCTTTCCAGGCACCGTTCTAAGTGTTTCAAAACCATTATTGTAGCACCCTTTAGTTTGACAATACAATGGAATTGCTACTGTTAATTATAGAAATCAGGGAAGAAAAACTCTTATTGCAAATTTTGATCTAAAACAAAATCACAATTCAAGTATAAAGGCAAGAGTTCAACAATTTTAAATAAGAGAGCTTGGGGACTGTAATAACCAGTGCCCTTCCTGAAACTTATATTGTGAATAAAATCAGAATAATCAAGAGATGATTTAAAATAATGTACTCAAAAATGGAGAAGCTTTGGGAAAAAAACTGATGATCGTCAGTGAATATTTGAACCTATGACAAATATTAAACAAAAGTAAGGATTGTTAGGTCTATGGAAGTCTTAAAAGTTTTGAAAAGCAATAGTGATAACTAATCAACTATACCTAATAAAGATGAGATGGGAGAAGGAAGGGTAGAGAAGATGTAAGAATCCTAACTTCCTTACCTTTTATATCAGGGAGACCATTTTTCAGAAAATTGAAAAAAGAAATTAAGGAAAAAATTGATTATAATGTTTTTATATTTTTATAATTGTCCCTCCCATCCCATGGGTTGAAGAAACATTGACTGCAATGATATTCAGCATTTCCTTTACTTCAAATTCCGTTTCCTTCTTTTTTCCATTAGGTTCAAGTACATTTAAACTTTAGAATTTTATTAAAATGGCACGTACAGAATTATGGACGTATTATAAAATGAAACCTATCCAGAGAGCTAAATATATTTGTCAAACTTCCTTCACATCTTCACGCCAGTCTGTTTGTCTGTCTTTCTCTCTATATTAACGCACAGACGATATTTGTAGTCATGTTCACCAACTGCTGATTCTTGTTAGTTTATGGTGGTGGCATTTTGAGTCATTTTTACCTCTTCTTTAAACATTTTTAGAATTCCTTGAATTTTCCACAAAGAACTCATGTTTTGTTTTGTTTTGTTTTTTTTTAATAAAAATAATGAGTTGATTGCATACAAGTGAAAAAGAAAAGAGAGCATCCTGATACATGCCAGAAAACTTTCAGGATTATGACCACATTTTAAAAGAAAATATTAAACTATGCAACAGATAACATTCTTGCAATGAAAGAGTCATTTTCTTGGTTTCTCCAAAACCCAAAATATATCTGTAACTAAAAATATCCACTTAGTCTGATGTTCTTGTTTCTGAGATGGTAAACTAAGACCTTCTAACTAGTCCGTGAGGCCTCCCACACACTTATGGAATTGGGAGATTGAGTTGGGGGATTTCCCTATGTTTGCCTTTGAACGGAATCATAAAAGTATGGATTTAAAAAAAAAATTAGGGTCATCAAATCCCATTTCAGAGATGGGGTAAAGAAAAGCCTATAGAACTTAGTGATTTTCACTGAAAGATTCACAACTAAGTGAACTAAGGAGACAGCTGTTAAGAACTGTCTTCTAAAATCGGTCGAATTTAGCCACATTGGCACCTTATATATTTGATATTTTTCATACAATGGAGACGAATGTTTCACCAAATAAAAATATTATATCATCTGAGCATATAAAAAGAATTGTCCTTATGCTCTTTTAGGGTAATCTGTAATTAAACCAAAGCTTTAAAAGGCTGAAAGACAAAAATTCATAGAAAAGAAACCTCCTATTCATCACAGTCAACAGGATTCATATCGTGTGCTGGCCTAGCAGGTGATCTCTTTGGGTTTGGTTTGTTTGTGTTATGTAAATTTTCTATAATTACATTTATTGTTTTGGAATATCAAAGTTTCAAGGATCAGAACCTAGGATATTTTTTTTTTCAAGAACCTAGAAATTTTACTCCTTAGCTTCATGAAAGAAGTCTCTCTTTCCAGATAGGATAACGTCAAATCCTTTCTCTACAAAAGCTATCCGAAATCCGGAAAATAATTGGGAGAAAAGTAATTTTTCAAAGAGACTGTTCAAAGTGCACCCTGGGTCCTGTGAGCAGCAGCAAATACCAGCAGGAGAGGAAATGGGTCATCGTGTTTGGGGACATCAGCTCACGAGCCTGAGTCACTGCTCGAGGCCTCCCATGAAGCAGCCAGAGCTTTGTCACCAATTCACTTTTTTTCCAGTATGAGCGGAGGAATATTCATCTGTTTCTGTGGTGATGGAGGCTTTCACAATATCCTCTGGCCAAAGAAATGTAACCACAGCCATAATGATTTCAGACTCAAACTATTTCAGCAGCAGCAACAACAGCAAAAACACAGCCGTGGCCAATTCCCAAATAAACTCATGTGAACGCTTCCTAGTAGCTAATTGTCAAGGGGATTTTTATGGGAAACCATATCAAGAATGTTGCAGAGCTTCCTAGGATGCAGTTTTTCCTTGCTTGGATGTGAAGCCGAAATGGAATGCCACGGAAGTAGAGTTTATTTGTTGGCGAGTTGGGATCGAAATGTGAGGCTTCCAAGAGCCTGGTATTCCTTCCCTTTGGTGCTCAGTAATCTCATGACTGTTGGTGAGTCACCTGACCTCGGTGCTTCTGGGCTGTTCCCCTCTCACCTATTCACCCCACCCCCACTTCCACCCCCCCCCCGCCCCCCGCATTAGAAAAAGGGATGATATACCCGATAAATATTTCCCAAACTGTTTCCTTCTGTGACATTCACAGCAGATGACTTTCACATGTGTGACACTTTCCCAAGAGCATGTCCATATTTTGACATAAAAGAAAATCTGGTGGGGAATAAAGCAAATAATGTTACAGACAGACCAAATCACAGATAAAACAGATCATGGGTTACACTGAATTCTCAGGGTATTAGCTAACACTCTGTCTCTTCTCTCCCACTAAAGAAAATATATTGGAATGATTGAGAAAAGTGGTATTACAAGGATAAATTTGGTTCCACACTAATTTATATGCCAGTAAATTAAGGCTAATCTTTTTTTTTAAGTTTGTTTATTTATTTTGAGAGAGAGAGAGAGCAGAGAAAGGGAGAAAGAGAATCTCAAGCAGGCTCCACTGGGTCAGCACCAAGCCCAAGGTGGGGCTCGATTCCACAAATCACATCATGACCTGAGCTGAAATCAAGGATTGGACGCTTAACTGAGCCAGCCCAAGAAGATTAGGGCTAATCTTCTTAAAGTACAATGAGTTTTTATAAGTCAATAAGGCAAAACAGTTTTTCTAAAAAGAGCAAAAGAAAAGCAAGGGTGTCTTATGAAAACAGAACTGTACATTTGTAAAAAAAAAAAAAAAAAAACAACAACAAAAAACAAACATTAAAAGGCCTTCAAAGTAACTCACCACTTAGAGAAATCAAAATTACTAGAAGGGCAATTTATTAAAATGTTCAATATTTAATAATACACACAGCTGTCTAGGGTATGAATAAAGAGAAACCCCTATGTGAAAATGTAATTGACTCAGCCTTTAGAAAGATTCTGACAATATATCTCAAATTTTGTGTGTGTGCATCTTTTGACCCACCAATTCCTTTTCTAAGAATTCATCATACAAAGGCTGGATTTGGTAAAACTAGGTTTAAGTTTAGGCTCATCTTATTAACTACAGAAACTTGAGCAAACCACCAAGATGTGTTTGATTGTCAGAATCATTTTGTAGTTTCTAATAATATCTACCTTATAGGGTATTTGCAAAAATTAAATGAGAATGGATGGATGAGATCTCTTTGGAAATTCCAAGTTATCAATAATCTTTTTACCAACACCACCACAACTAAAATATTATGGTTGCTGTTGTATCTGATTTTATGAAAATAATCAAACACATATATCCTTTAAAATGAAGGCAGAAAGGATTCTTATCTTTATTGAAAGAATTTGCTCCTGGGTTGCTCCATATAAATCATGTGAACCATATGTTTCAACAATATCCCATACTAAAACATCAGTTTAAACAGAATTTATGGAACACACGTCAACTAGAAAAAATATATATATACATAAATCTTTGAGATTTTAAATATAATACAGAAATATGCCTCTATGTTTTTCTACTAGTTCCTGAACAGAAAAAAATAGTACTCTCATGTTGCAGAAAGTAAATTAAAGTGGATTGCTTTATGTTAGACAAGAACAACTGTGCTGATCTCTGGAGATGCATCCTGGAGAACTATGATAAAAATATCAGGAAGGAAGAATCTGCTCGCAGCCTGTGTATGATCCAAAAATGAATCATCCTGACACCACGGTTCTCCAAGCATAACTTAGTGTCAAAAGTTAACTTGATAACAAAAGGAGATTTATGGATTTCTTTGAGATTCTGTATATTTTAAATCTGATTAGATCACCCCAAAGGACACCTGGACCGCCCTGACCCACTAAGTAGAAACTTAACATGGTTCCACCTAACAGAGGGTGTCACTGACACAGAATCAACACGCTGATTTCTAGCTGGAACGGCATTTTCCGACTCTATTCTGTGGAATGTTGGGCTGGAGAACATTCCTTCCAGGAAATATATAACGAGCACTATGTACACACACACACTCACAATGCTCTATGATTAAAAGAGTTTGGGAAGCACGGCTTGTTGTTAATCCCCTGGTGAGGGCTCCTGATGCTCATTGGCTTATAAAAATGATGAGTATTCTTACCATATAGAAAAATGGGAAGATGTAACCTGGCCCTTCCCAGTCTTCTGTAATCTAAAATTCTTTTGTGCTCAACACATCTGTCCAATTTCCAGAAAGCATTATGTGGGATATCAGTTTGGAAGATACTGTTGTGGGAATATAAAGCATGGTTTCAGAAACAGTATTTTGAAATGGACTTGAATGATGCTTGAAAACAGGGCTTTAAAATACATTTCTCCTAGAATTGAGAGTCACAAAAATATTTATCCTCATGGATTGACTTTTTGTTTTGTTTTGTTTTTTACTTTTAGTGGATAATGTAACATAGAAAATAAGTGGTCTCCCATTTGTTGGATTTATTGTCTACTCTGTAACAGGCACTGTTATAGGCAATGGGGATATAGCAGACAATGTCCTCTCCCTTCATGGATCCAACCCTCCAGGAAGCCAATTACCATGCTGCTTTAAAAGGGCTGACTGATTGGGGCACCTGGGTGGCTCAGTCTGTTAAGTGCCCAACTTCAGCTCAGGTCGTGATCTCCCAGTTTGTGGGTTCGAGCCCTGCGTGGGGCTCTGTGCTGACAGCTCTGAGCCTGGAGCCTGCTTCAGATTCTGTGTCTCCCTCTCCCTCTCCCTCCCTGCCCATCTCCTACTCATGTTCTGTCTCTCAAAAATAAATAAATGTTAAGAAAATTTTTTAAAAAGTCTGACTGATTAAGAAGTTACATGACTAAAGATAGTGTAAGTTATTTGTGGACCTTCCATGAGTGAAGTGACTTAAGAATTTCCCCAAGACATGTCATTGCTTTTTGCTTGTCTGCTGCCCATTTTTTTCAGCATTTAAAAAAGTATAGTAAAACACTCATAGCATCAATTTACCATCTTAACAACTCTTAAGCACACATTCCAGTAGTAAGTACATTCGCATAGCTGTGCAATCAGTCTCCAGAACTCCTTTAATCTTGCAAAAGAGGTTTTCCTATTTTGTATACATTATATTTCTAGATACTCTATAAGAATGGAAAAACATGGGATAGGTCTTGGGTAATTTTTAAGTATGCAGTAATATATGAAAATCAAAAGCCTTTGATATTATCAAATATAATAAATCAAATTGAACATAATAGTTCTCTCTCCTAAACTTCTTTCTAAACTCCTAACCTTCTCCTAAACCTTCTCTCTCCTAAACTTCTTTCTCTGCAGCATTTACTTAGCAATTCCATGTTCAGATGAACAGTTTATTATGAAGCTTTTGGTAACTTAGCACTGACCTGCAACACAAGTGGGTCTGAAGGAGCTTGGAATACATACGGGATCATCAAACTCTAATTTACAGCCAACCTTATGAGTTAGAAGTGGGGTAAGATATCAGCTGCCACATCAATAATTCCAATTTGCTACTTTTAATTTTTTTTTCAACGTTTTTTTATTTATTTTTGGGACAGAGAGAGACAGAGCATGAACGGGGGAGGGGCAGAGAGAGAGGGAGACACAGAATCGGAAACAGGCTCCAGGCTCCGAGCCATCAGCCCAGAGCCTGACGCGGGGCTCGAACTCACGGACCGCGAGATCGTGACCTGGCTGAAGTCGGACGCTTAACCGACTGCGCCACCCAGGCGCCCCAATTTGCTACTTTTAGAGTTACAGCACAATAAATAAGGAACCAACAATACTGATCTTACCTCTCTAATCAAGCATTCAATGCAAACCACGAAATATTACTCAAAGTCATAGGGAAGCATGTACTGTAGCTAAGATTCAATATATTCTACAAACTAAGCCAGTTTCTCATCCTTTCACTGGAGTCAAATTCGCTATCACACTTTTGCAAGGACCTTGACAAATAATACTGGTCTATTATTACCTACACTTACCCAAGTTAATTTACTGACTGTTTGAAAACATTTTAATTTAATTATTTCTCAGCAACCTAAACAATTTGTATACTTTTCCATACAGCTTACGAGGTAGTGATCAATCCCACATATGAAGATGAATAAAATTTTGGTACATAGAAGTTTACTGGTACATAAAAGTGACTTAGTTGAAATCAAAGTCTCCTTTGTATCATTAACTTGATAGGTGAATTTACTCATAACCTGCACCAATATTCAGCGAATACTTCCCAGTAAGACTCTACTGGTTACTTACAGCTGGTGTTCTTTTTGAATAATTGTGCCACCCATGCTGACTGGCTTGTGACTATGTTATTTTTTTTTAATCAGTTGGAATATCATTACTGCTTATAATTTATAACTTCTCAATGTCCCTGTTTGGATCTCTAAGTTAATTAGCTCAGTAGTTGGCAGTGGGTAAATATCTGCCTATTTATTTGATCGTTTGCTTTTCTATAACAGGAATTCACAAGCAATTTATTTACATGTCTTTACTATCACCACCCTCCATAAAGCTGAAGATACTGACAAAGCAAATGCAGCTACTTCCTTCAATAAGTGGAAGCCCCTTTTTATATGACTACAATGTTTGAAGATTTGAAAGTTACGCTTGTTTTATAATAAGAAATTTGCTTAAATCTGTCCCGGAAATGATTTATTTGGGGTTTCACGTTAAGTACTTCAAGCTTTCACTAGCTGTGGATGCTGCAGGATTTCACACTATGTAACTTCTTTATTTCACCATGGTTGAGTTACTCAAGTAATGTAATTCTTTTAATAAGACGTGGTAGCAACTTTTTGTCCCGTCTGAAAGACCTTTCCCTGAATTACTTTGTATTACAAAATCATCTTCAAACAGACAACCACAGACATTTGAAATTTCAGGCGTTCAAAAGCTTTGTTCATTTAAGTGCTAGAAAGTTATTACATTCCAACTCATTTCCAGTTCCCAGGCTTACTGAATTACTGACTCATGCTGACTCATGCATGGGTCTTATCCCTGGATGCTTCTTATTTATAACCTGAACCAAAGTCTCAAGTTATTTCTTTAACAGAATTTTAAGAAAATAAAACGCAAAGAGAAAAAAATCTACGGTCTGCAGCTCCAACTGATGTTTTGAGTTTTGTACCTCATTTACCAGAAATATCTCAAGCGAAGCTGGAAAATCCCATAAAAGATATGACAGACATAAAAGAAAATGGTCCCTCAACTATCATAACACTACTTTATATCTATATAGTAAAATGTTTCACATTCATCTGAACTGCATAACGGTCATGTTTTGCATGTAGAATATACTTCTCCTGTTATAAGGCTCTAAATTCCTATGGGCGGGGGGGGGGGGAGTCATTCCAGTCACATCCTATTTTCTAATATCAGAAACTGCCTGACAAATGTCCCTATTGACCTCTACCAATGAGTTTGAATTAACCCATATTCTGAGACCAGCTATGACCCAAGTTCAAAAGCATGTAGGTACCTCTTGCCTAATCAGGTATGTGGTTCAGTGTCAGGGGTCACCTTGGCTGTAGGTGGGCAGGGGCTATTGTACAGTCCCTTTCATTTCCAGCCCCTGGTCCTCGGATCCTTACTGGAGGCACTTTCTACCATGCAGCTAATTCCACTGCTTATTTAATTGCCTTGTTGCCCAAATTACCAACTCAGTCTCTAGTCCTTGACAAAAAAAAAGCAACAATGGATTAGTTTCTTAGGAGACTAAGAAAGTGGACAAGAATTTCAAGTTTATTTGGACTAGTTTCTAAATTTTTAGCTGAACCTCTCCTTTACTGACAGGTTTAATGAAGGAGGAAGATTTGCCATGATTTGCCATGCTCGTATGTTCTTTTTGGTGTTATCAGAAGAGAAAAACTAAACTAGTGCATGTTCACAGAAGGGAATTCAACATTAACTTGTAGACATTGTATGCCTTAAGCAGAAGTCTAACAGCCAGAACTGTAGAAGTTTGGAATCAATACTTCAGTGAGAAATTTCCTATCTCTTGTAGTGTGCAGTCATATTAGCCAACATGAACAATCAGGAAAGACTAATGATTCAATGATGATTTCTCAGGGCGCCTGGGTGGCGCAGTCGGTTAAGCGTCCGACTTCAGCCAGGTCACGATCTCGCGGTCCATGAGTTCGAGCCCCGCGTCAGGCTCTGGGCTGATGGCTCGGAGCCTGGAGCCTGTTTCCGATTCTGTGTCTCCCTCTCTCTCTGCCCCTCCCCTGTTCATGCTCTGTCTCTCTCTGTCCCAAAAATAAATAAGAAACGTTGAAAAAAAAATTCAATGATCATTTCTCAGTCTCTTCATCTTTTTGATGTATCAGCAGTATTTGACACAGCTGATCACAATCATCTATTTCCTGGATTATTGCAATAGTCTCCTAGCTAATGTCTCTGCTTCAAGCACAGTCAGTCAATAAGAATGCGCAATAATTTTACAGAATCTTGCCAAGGGCTAGAGATTGAACTGATTAGGTAGAAGGGCAAATGAAACAAACAATGGAATTAAACGGGTGGCAGAAAGTGCCTCATATAAGGATCTGGGTACTAGGGGCTAGGAACAAAGAGGTTGAATAATAATCCCTGTCTCATCTGCACCCAGGATTGTTGCTAACCATAAACTTAAGTACCTCTTATCTACTCATGAGTCTAAATTTCCATGCACGTGCCCATTAAAATGGGATACAGTTTAGTAAAATTGTTCATAAGAACAGGGGCCCACAAAAATTCTTTGCCTAGGACCCCATATAACCTATGGGTGGCCCCGACTGAAATCTTGCATCGGCCCATAAAATAGAACATCTTTAAACGAGTTTTCTACCCACAGCACATCTTTTGGCATGCTCTGTACCGCCTGGAATTGTGCTGATACCAGACCCACCACTGTCTTAAGCTCTTTGCATGTGCTGTTCCTAAGTAACTCTTCCATTAGATACCTACAGGTGTCATCCGTCACCTTCTTCGGTCTTACTCAGGAGTCATCTTCTCAGTAAACCTTCCTTCCATCACTCTATGTATTAATGCAACTATCTCCGTTTTCTGTATTACTTCCCCTTACTATGTTCTTTCTACATAGCTCTTCCAGCCATTTTGCATCTTTACTTGTTTGTTCTTTATATAACCCTATGAAAATGTAAGTGAGAATTATCTGCTCATTCACTGCTCTGTCCCCAGTTATCGAAGAATATATTTGTTGAGTGAATAAAGGGATATTGAATGAATGGATGAATGAACGAATGATGGCTGGTCTTTACTTTGAAGTTTCCCTTCAATTCCATAATCCTTCATAAAGTCCCATTTATAAAAGCCAGTGCATATATCAATCTCCTTCTAAAAAGATATCACAAAACAATGAAGAACAAGTCAATACTAAAGTTAAAAATATTTTCAGTGAAAATTTTACAAAAGATGATTTTCTGTTTTTCCACTTTGTACAAGATCATTAATGTTCTCCCATGATCTTAAAACCTTGGAAGGAAGTATTCAATTCCAAAACTATTTGCCAATTGCTTTTTGTCTTATTTTAGCACAATATGTAATTTTAATTTTTCCCCATTTCCATGACTTATTTTGAGTAAGTTAACTTCTGGCTTCTTTCCTCGTTTAATTTTGGCCTAGTTAGGCTGGTTTTCACTTCCACCATACTCCTGAATACTCTTTCTCTAACTCATATTATTTTGTGGTTGCCATATCCACATAATCATTTTTCTATTGTGATAGTTTCAGAATAATGCTTAATAATATTTTCTATGAAGGATAACTCAGGAGAACATGCAGTGATATGCAATGTGTATAAAACCTGACAAACACTTTCTCATTAAGAGAAAAAAAGCTACAAAAAAATCATTTTATTTGATTCCTTCATATTTGATTCAGAGCATAGAGGAGTATTTGCAGTTCCCATGACTATTTTTAAAAAATATATTTCAGAGTGGAAGTTTACATAAAAGACATTAATGTACTCTAAGTACAAAATTTGATTGTCATCTTTTTTCTCCCTTCACATAGCTGGGACTGGCATAAATCAACTATAAGAAACATACTGTGACCTTTTTTTTTTAATTTAAGACCAATGTTAGTAACAAAATCTGATTTCAGACTAATTTTGGAACTCAGGCTTACAAAGAGGAAAAAAAAACTCTCCAGCAGAAATGAACATTTAACTTTTCTGCCTTTCCAATAATATATTAATAAAAACAACTTTCTAATATAGTGTCGGTCAGTAGAATTTGAACTCTAAGCCTTTTAGGAGTGGTGATCCAGCCCCAGCCACACTGGTCTCCAGTGTAATTAATGGCGTCATTTTGAAGACAAATGGACTATGTCAAGGGAAAACTGTGATTTTCCATCCAGGATCTATGGAATTTTATCATTTACTCCCAATTATATTATTTTTATGACATAACCACCTAAAACTTAGATTAGTAAGTTTATATTTAACAAATTAGAAAGTTGGAATGCCAATTATCTATGGAATATTACACATAGGTACTAGCATTAACATCAGGTACTACTTTGACATAATAGTTAAGAGTTTGCTTTGGTATCAAACTACCTTGCCACTTAATTGCCAAGGAGCTTTGTGGAAATTTTTTACTGTTTGTGATATTGTTGTTATTATTATCATTGTTAAGTACTCCTGAGCATGTGAGAGTATTAATACTCCTTTCTATACAATGTTTATCAAATGATAATTAAAACCATGGACTTCTGGGAAATAATAGGAGCTCTCCACAAGCAAATAAATGAAATAAGTAGCCATAATTTTTTCAAGAGCCCACAAGAGTGTGATTTCAATAGAATAAAGGATGTAGAAGTATAAACAACTGCCCAGCAAAGGCAAGATGAATTTGGAGTTCTAGAGAGCCAGAGTTACATCACGAAAGAATCATGGCCTAGAAATTATGGCAGGTGCTAGTGGCAGTGAGCACCATTAATTAGAGGTGAGGGCCCCAAAGACACATTTGAAAGCACAACTTTGTTGAGTAACTCCAGGATAATAATGAAGTTAATTTCCAAAACCAAACACGAAATATGTCATCTTAAACGACGTATTTTCCTTAAGGAAACATTTCACGTTTAGATTACACGAAAGAATATTTAATAATTTCATAAAATCATGATGTCTACAGGCTTTCCGAGTAGTTAACTAACTGTCTGGCTTAGCTAACCCAGCCTCACTCACTTCTTACCTTTAAAAGGGGCTGAAGGAGGGGCTCAGTTGGTTAAGCGTCCGACCCTTGGTTTCAGCTCAGGTCATGATCTCATGGTTTGTGAGATGGAGCCCACTTCACGTGGGGCTCTGCACGGACAGCACGGAGCCTGCTTGGGACGTTCTGTACCTCTCTCTCTCTCTCTCTCTCTGCCCACCCCCCACTCATGCTCCCTCTGTCTTCCTCAAAATAAATAAATAAACTTAAAAAAATTAAAAGGGGCTGAAGGATATGTGTTGATTTCATCACTAACTAAAGAATGGAGTCTCCAAAACATTTTTTTCTTTTATTGCTAAACGAACATTGAAGAAAATACCTCACATGCATTTACAAGTTGATATCAATAAGTTTTCAACAAAAGTTTAATTACGTATAAAAGAAAATCCAATATATTGTAAATACTGCCTTTTAAAATAAAACTATTATAAAACTTTTAAATGTATCCACTAGAGTCTAAACACCATGGTGGATCTGATACCCAACATTACCCATGAACAAATGCATGAGCAATCTCTTCAGTCCTCATAAACTTTATATCTGCTTTTCCCCCATAAACTACAATTTCCATTCTAGTCTCCACATAGAGTTTTATCCCAATGTAATATAATTTCACACTTGAAAACCTGACAGTAATCACTCATATGTCTATTGAAGAAAAATACGTGCATGTTAAAGTTACAAATTTTTAATTCTTTGACTCACAAGTCTCTAAGTGATAGAAAGTTTTGTGTTAAAAAGTCATTACAATGATTATTAGTCCATGATTAATCAAAATGAAGCAAATATCATACAATTTGGAAAAATAATCATGAAAAGTATTTTTGAAAATGCATATGTTGTTGATTTGTATAGGTTCATTCACCAGTGAGTTAATATGATTACAAATAGTATATTTTTGGCTAGATTACACAGCATAAATTCAATTCTTATTTTTTGCTTTTGTAGATGTTAGTGCTGAGAAACTATATCTTCACAAAGCAAAGAAATAAAAATGTAGAGTTTTCCTAGTGCACTGCCACTCTATTCTTTAAGTTCCATGTGAGTTTTGTGGCAAAAGCCACTAGTGATCTTTCATTAGACTTATTTTTAATGTATTGGCTAGCAATTTTTATTATGTCTCTCCTTCAATGTTTTTGAAAGTAAAGGATTGACAACCACCAAGCTTGCAAAAAAGGATTTCTTACCTATTTATTAGAGTTACTCATTTTCTCATCTTTCTCCCCTATATTTGAAATTAGGTCTTTGTTTGGTGTCACAAAGCTTTTAATAGTCAGGAGCATATACCAAGGTAAGAAAATTAATGAGAGGTATGTCTCACTAATAGCATGATACAGTGAGAGGCAAAAGTGAGAGAAGAGTGATTTTTAAGGGGATATTTGGGCCACAGATAAGTTCTCAGGAAGATTTATTTTAGGAGTTAAAAGTTAGGAGTAAATGTTAAAGATCTAATAATAGATTCCTGTAAAATTAATCCTGTAAGCTTATTATTCTTCCCTTCTTACCACATTATTCTTCCCTTCTTATGTACTCTAGGGATACATATACCCTAGTTTCAAGAATGCTTTTTTTGAAAGCCTCTGAAAATAGTGATGAATATTTAGAGTAGGATGAAAGTCCCTAAAAATAAGACTTGGTATTTGGAGGGGAATGAATAAAATACATTGTACAGAAATGGTAGTTTCTTTATTTGCTTGGTTTTTTGTTTAGATACAGAGGTGAAAAATTGCCCTTGAACATCCCAACTGAAACCAGGATATCTCAGCCCCCAACAGATCTCTTTAATTTTGTAAATGCTCAGTGTCATTAGCCTATCCTTGTGTAAAACTATCATTCAATCTCACACTGACTATGGGTATAGTTTATTTTTGGTCACACATAACAACTATTAAATAGTACACTTTAAAAAAATTTTTTTTAACGTTTATTTTTGAGACAGAGAGAGACAGAGCATGAACGGGGGCGGGGGGGGGGGGTGGGGCAGAGAGAGCAGGAGACACAGAATCGGAAGCAGCCTCCAGGCTCCGAGCCATCAGCCCAGAGCCGACGCGGGGCTCGAACTCACGGACCACGAGATCGTGATCTGAGTCGAAGTCAGACACTTAACCGACTGAGCCACCCAGGCGCCCCATAAATTGTACACTTTAAAGGGGTGAATTATATGATGTATGATTACATTTCAATAAAACTCTTATAATAAAAAAATACAGTATATAGGAACTGAATAAATAACCTCCCGTAGAATAAGGACCATTGATATAGGGACAGTTATACACAAGAACTCTCTAATTCATGAAGGTTGAGAAGAGGATGTGAAAAGCTCTGTGCTTACTCAATCACTCAAACAAAAAAGAACATTATATTATTCTAGAATTCTAAAACTGTGTAGTATTTCTTGAAATTAGAAAGAAGCAGTGGCAGTAAACAAAGTTTTGTGGGTTTGTTTTTTACTTTTTCTTACATGCATCAGCTTACACAACGGTATAACTATGTATCCATTATTCTTTAATTGATCAAATGAGTACCAAAGTATCTGAAAGAATAGTGTGATACAGAAAATGGGGGAATTTCAAGAGACATAAAAGCCCATTCAGTCACCACTTTTACAGACTTTTACAGTGTAAAAGGCCCAGAGAGGTGAATATATCACACAGGGAACTTATTAAAGGCTGAGTGAGACCAGTTACCACATCCTTCAGCCAATGACAAGGTATCTTACCTTAAAACACTGGCTGCGGGCCCTGTGAAACACTGGAATCTGGAAGGGTGGACACCAGGAAAAAGATTACAAATTATGATTTCTTTGAAAAAAGATTGAAACAATTAAAAAGCAGGAAAGTTGAGGGTTTTTATTAGAGAGAGAGAAGAAAACTAACTATAGAATATTTCAGTGAAGGGGCGCCTGGGTGGCTCAGTCAGTTGAGCCTCTGACTCTTGATTTCAGCTCAGGTCATGATACTGGAGTCATGAGATCGAGCCTTGTCTCGGGCTCCCAGCGATGAGCATGGAGCCTGCTTAAGATTCTGTCTCTCCTTTTCCCTCTGCCCCTCTTCCGCTTGCATGCGCACATGTGCTCTTTCTCTCTCCCTCTCTCTCTCTGCGCCCCCCAAAAGAACATTTCAGTGAAAGCTGTGGAGTTAATATCAAAAAGAAGTGGGTTTTCAGTTGAATCAGTTACCAAAGATACCCACTGAAACACAGCAGCCCCACCACACATCTCTGGTGGTAATGAGAAGACCGTAGCATTAGATAGACTCATACAATGAATCATGAAGCTTGAGTCAAGAAGGCCAAACAACTGGGTGGAAGACAGAAAAGATCACTGATGGGATAAGTTCATTACTGAGGTCCTCTGTAGACAGCCTCATCATTCTTCACATGGAAGGAATACATCACATGAACTCCCTCACAAAAAGACACTATGTACAACCAGAAAAACAATGAATAATCAGTTAAATAATGATCGTTCATGAGATCTGTCTTATTGGTGGTATATTACTAGGGAATTCCAAATTCCATATCCAGGATTTCTGCTAAAATCATAAATAATTTCTCATCATTCAAAAAATAACTTAAAAAAAACTTCTAAATAACTGATCTTACAACTTTAGAACATTGCATGAATTGATTTCTATATTTTATTCCATTCAAAATAAGTTAGTGAGTGTGGTCTTATAAGGATTCTCACATTAACGCAACATCCACGGAGAAACAGCTCTTTTCACATCTGGCAATTTGTATTATATTGAGGCTGTCAAAAGTTAGACTGCCCCAACATTTGCAGGGCCTGGAGCAAGAGTATGAAGGAAGGCTCATGTACCATATGTTTATATATTTAAAGGTATAAAACAAACCACAAACTGCTTAATAAAACGTGCCCCATCCCCCTACACTGGCTAATGCACATTCAAAACAATGAAGTGAAAAATACGGGCAAGACTGTGGATTGTATTTAAGAGTCAATGGAACACCCAAATGTATTCGCTTAAATGTGTCCAAAATGGATTAAATTATTTTGGCACATCTACCATCCCGTTGATGTCTCAGTGGTAATTAGAAGAATTCCAAGCACTGTGTATTGTTATAAATACCATCTTCCCATAACTTGTGTTCCAATGTCAGTAGTGATCTAAAGGATGAAAAATAACATGTGGATGTCCTTAAAGTATAACGAGTTTGGACAGAGTTTCATTGGAAGTGTAAACTCCAGTGAAAATAAAAGGAAATTGTTGATATCATTTTATAAATGATGCATACTTATATAAATATGTAAAATAATTTATATTTATAAATAATTTGTAATTATATTATGAATATATTTTTTCTGAAACATTTGAAATTACCTGTTAAAATGAACAAGAAAATATAATTACGGAATACCGAATTTTAAATAACTTCAATAGCAATGGTTTTCATTGAATTTTGAGAAGTTAATTATGTTTATCCAATCTTTTTCTAAAAAATCACCAATTTGGCAAATCAGCAGCAGGAAAATGCCAACACATTACACAGAAGTGACCTAACACTTACAATATAGTCCCACAAATATCTATTATGGCTATTCACTTCGAGTTTGGCTAAATCAAACCAGTATCATGAGGTTATCCTTACCCTAAAAAATGAGGAGGAAAAAAAAAAGAAAACCTAAGCATTATAACGTGTGCATGTATGTGTGTATATGTGTATTTATTTTTGAATCAATTCCTAAATCCTATATTCCAGAAAATGACCGAAATTATTTTTGAAATACCAAGGAAGTACTTCTATCAAGACCTAAGTAAGTTGTTCTGGTTTTGAGGGACAAAACCAATCTATAATTGTTTATGCCTCTTAATGCTTTCAGAGGAGCTGTCCTCCGAGTAGCAAGTGTGGCTGTGGTCTGGATGAGCCGGGGGAAGAAAGGAAAAAGCTGCCAGTGCCAGAGCAAGAAACACATTTGCATGACAGGCAGTCCTGCACAGTCTCATGGATCAGTTTACTAGTGAGCCAAATCACAACGAAGCTTTGAATTCACACTAAACATGTTACGGGCCCTCCAAATTACAACCTAACCTGTACTCAGTAAGAACAAATCAATATTTTTCTCAGCATCTCTAACTGAATGCCGCGAAGGAGTGGTTTCTCACCCTGGGTGAGAGGCAGGCTGTCTAGATTCTTGGAAACCTTGTCATGCGCAGCTAACAGTGCCGATAATGCCCGAGAAATGTACTCCCCGCACTGACCTCTAATTTTCTTTGCTCTTTTCCAATCTTCCTTAATGTGTCCTCCTCCCTATATTTGTCTATCATTCTTTCAACTCTTTCGTGTTCTTGATTTTAGTTGGGGAGCACATTTGCGTCACCGCGGTTGCAAGTGGTTCAGAACTCGGGGGAGCCGGCGGGCCAGCAGTCCTCTGGCCCCGTTCCCCAGATCCCTGCTTCACTGTCACCAGACTGCCACCCATCCTTGCCAACACCTCTGGTCACAGGGCTGGTAAGTATGTGTGCACTCACATATGCATGCGTAGCTGTTTCTGAATCACAGACTCATCATAAGTTTTCGCATGATATCTACAACCGCCAACATCTCACCGCACTTTTCCCAAGGCTGAATTTATTCATCTAAAAAAAAAAAAAAAGGCATTGAGACTATTCTGGGACTTTTACTATGCAGACATATTAGGGAGGCAGTAAAAGAATTTTATTTGAAATAACAACCAAAAGCCAACTTGGAGCACAGCAAGAAGGGATTAGACCACCGCATAACTAGCCTTATTGGAATCAATTCCAAGAACATAAGAATTTACTGAGAGGCAGTGTATTTTCTGGAACTGTAATCAAAGGTGGATGGGGAGGATAGGCAAGTAAAGGCAGCCATGGGGAACTTGAACTTTCATCATCTTGGTTACAGTGTTTTCAAGTATTAACTGTGCCTGGCAAGCAAAACGCAGTTAAAAGTCTAATAACCAAGCATAAACTTCACACATCTAAATCTCTTGCAATAGTTCTAGTCAATACTTGGCAATCAGCTTTGCAAATGGGTTTTAAACAAGCACTTATAATGATGAAACAATATAACAGAACAAATTGCGGTAAGAAAAGCATGTTGTTGATGTCAAAGAAGTCAGCCTATTACCGTAATGCTAACAACACATTTTTTGTCCACACTGACTGTGGTCCTGGTCACAGGCTAATTTCGGATGCCTGCTTTTAAAATTATCATCGGTGCATGGAGAAATGTGGAAAACCTTAAGTATGTTCAAAAACTGACAAGTCAATTCAGTTAAAACAAAAACAGAAATGTAGACCATAACCCTGATATACTGACATATATTAACAAGGAACAAAATAGACAATCATTTTAGTTATTTTATTGACACGTTATTAACCCAAACATCACTCTTCCTTTTATGGCACTCTCCTTAGTGGCTGTAGATTTTTTTTTTTTTAGTTACTGGTCACACATGTGCATTTTAATTCAAAATAATTATTATATGATTCTTATAGACAGGTTTATTCAAAAAGTAAAAACTGCCTATTCCTTTTAGGGTTTGAAACATCGTTAGATTTTTTCGTGACTTAAATAGTATTTACTGAACACCTTTGTTTTCATAATACTTTATTAGATGCTACTGTGGAACATGGTAAATGATACATTTCATGCTCTTAAAAATCTAATCCCACATCTGGAAAGAAAAAAAGTATCTGCCGGTTAAAATGAAAATAAATAATTAATTATCATCGGCCAAATTCACCATTTAGCTAGTAATAATTGGGGAAATTCAACTGAGGAAGAGTCAGTAGAGGAGTCAAGCTGAAAATTTATGTTGAGAAGTCATATGGTGGTGATATTAATGGAGATGACTTTGGAGCCAGAAAGATCTAAACTCAGAGTCCAAGTCTGTCTGTCCCTTACTTAGCATGACTCAGCTTTTTTTTTTTTTTTTTTTTTTCCCATCTCTAAAATGGGGACGGTAACAATCCTTAACTTTAGAATACTGCTGAGAGGATTAAGTGGGGGAAAAACCTAAGGTAGAATGCTGGCACATGGGAATAATTTGATAAATGTTTCAATAAAAGGAATAGTGGAGGCTAAGGTTGCAAAGGAAGTGTGATACATTGCAGGCAAAACAATAAAAGGGGTCCTTTGGCTATAATACAATTATATATTGTATAAATTATAAGAGATGCCTTCTATAAATAATTTCTGAGCTTATAAAAAGAAAGGAGGGGCACCTGGGTAGCTCAGTGGGTTGAGTGTCCAACTCTTGATTTTGGCTCAGGTCATGATCTCAGGGTCGAGGGACTGAGCCCCGTGTCCGGCTCCATGCTGAGCCTGGAACCTGCTTAAGATTCTCTCTCTTTCCCTCTGCCCCTCTATCCTGCTCATGTACACTCTCTTGCTCCTCTCAAGTTAAAAAAATTAAAGAAGAAAGGAAAATATCTAAAGGCAGAGAAGAAAATGATGAAGAAAGAGAATGAGGAGATGAAAGGGAAGAAAGGGAAACAGAAAAGGAGAAGGAGATGACTTTAGACTGACAAAAATATTGCCAATGGCACTGAGGAAAGCCAAAATAAAATATAATAAAAAGTTTAACATTTTGCTGGGAAATATATGTTAATCTGAATTTGTGACCCACAAGCAACTATCACTCCAGAATTAGAATATAAATAAGATTTTTTTCTCAGATAAACACATAAATGAGAGAATTAGCCACTCTTAGGTGTACTTTAAGAAAAAAATAATTGTCCTAGAAGGAATAAGAAAGGTCTCTGAAATGAATGGCAAGCAAAGGCACAATTTAATATGTATGTAAATCTAAGGTGACTGTGCCTTTAGAATTAATACTCTTGCTGCTATTATTACTTCTCATTGTCATTATTTTTATTAAAGAAGAGAAGCTGTTAGAGACATAAACTGGTAGGAATACTTCAGTGGTAATTTTGACAAATTTCTGGAGGCAGACTCTGGACTAGTCTTAGAGTAAGGAATCTCTGGGGGTTGCAACTTTAGGGAGTCCCCCACATTTTCATTGGTTTACCTTTAATAACCTCACCATATTCTCATGATGAAGTTCTTAGAAAGATACCCTCTAAGCTTTGGCAGGAAGAAGGGAAGAGGAGTCATTGTGATACATGTCTAGATAATTCTCTATTTAAAAAGCCTATTCTATAGGGAAAAGATTTTGCCAAAGCTTTATCCCAGCCCTAGGCTATTTCTGCCATTACAGCCCCTTCTAGACTTTTTTTTTTTAATGTAAAGAGGAGAAAAGCTATATCACTTGAGAAATACTTGTGAAATCCATAACACAGAGACCCAGACCAACGAAACAACCGAGATTTAATCCCAACATTATAGAACACTTCCAGTCTCCCACAGCTGACCACCATGTCGACAGGGCTCTGGTATAATAACAGTGGTAACAGCCGAAAGTGCTGGAAGACACAGACTCCCTCAGAGAAGGAATACTTAAGAGAAGACCAGAATCAAGAGGGGAGACAAAAAGGTGAGAGAGGAAATGTGAAGCCTCCGGCACTGTGGTATTGTTAAATACATCCCAACTCTTAGCCAGATTAACAAATTCTCACACTAAAGGCCTATTTACTGTAGTTTCTGTTACTTATACATCATGTTCAGTCTTCATAAAAACTACAAGGCAGGCAAAAAAGAAAAAAAAAACAAAACACCTCAGAGTCTGAACAGACAAATCAAGCCCCAGAACCGGACTGCTACATGAGAAAGATATTGGAATTCTCAGACTGAGAACTTAAATAACTATAAATAATGGTTAAGGGTTCCAAAAGAAAAAAGTAGACAACACGTGTGAACAAATGGATAATATAAGCAGAAATATGGACTCTCTCAGAATGAATCAAAGGGAAATAATAGAAATAAAAACAATGTAACAGAAATGAAGAATGCTTTTGATCAGTAAACTGGATAATGCCAAGGAAAGAATCAGTGAAGTTTGAAGATGCCACAATAAAAACTTCCCAAACTGGAATTTAAAGATTTTTTTCTCTTTTTAATTATTTTTAGAGTAATAATAATAAAGGAACAAAACATCCAAGAAACAAAAAAAATTTCAAAAGGTATTACATACATATAATCAGAACTCCAGAGAATGAAGAGAGAATAATTTTACAAGAGAATTATTTGACGTAATAATGGCTAAAATTAGTGACAGAAACCAAACCAGAGATCCAGGAAGCTCAGAGAATATCAAGTAGGAGAAACACCACCAGCCACCAACAAAAAACTACACATAAGCATATTATATTAAATGTGCAGGAAAAAGAAGACGAAGAGACAAAATTAAAAAATTATTACCTCTACAATAACAAGAATAAGAATTATAATGAATTACCCATTAGAAACCATGAAAGCAAGAACAGAGAAGAGAGGAATATTTACAATGTGGAAAGAAAAACCTACCAACCTAGGATTCTACATCCAGTGAAATTATCCTTCAAAATCAAAGAGAAATACTTTCTCAGACAAACAAAAGCTAAGGAAATTCTTTTTAACAGATATGTCCTGCATGAAATGCTAAAAAAAAGAATGTAAGATAAAATCTATTTTTTTTAGTTCACATAAGAGATATTTGACTGTTTCAAGGAAAAGTACTAACAATGTATTGGTTGTGTTTAGTGTACAGAGAAGTGAAACAAATGACACTGGCATAAGGAACTAGAATGAGGAATTTGGAATATTCTGTTACAAGATACCTGAATTACATGTCAAACAATATAGTGTCATTTGAAATAAGACTTAAATTAGTTAAAAATGTGTATTGCAAATTTTAGGGCAACTGCAAAAAATTATAGAAAGAAATAATTGACTTGGTAAAAGAGCCATTGACATGGCTCAGGTCATGATTTCAGGGTTCGTGAGTTCAAGCCCCATGTCAGGCTCTGTGCTGACAGTGCAGAGGCTGCTTGGGATTTTCTTTCTCTCCCTCTCACTCTCTGCCCCTCCCCACTCTCTCTCTCTTTCTCTCTTAAAATAAATAAATATAAACTTAAAAACAAAAACAAAAACAGAGAAGGCCAAAATGGAGAGGGAGAAAAAGAGAAAGAACAAATATGACAAATAGAAAAATCACAAACATGATATTCATACAACTATATCAACAATCACATCAAATGTAAATAGCTATAAATACCTACAGAAAGATAAAGATCATCAGAGCAGGCTAAAAAAATAAGACCCCCCCTATATTTTGTTCACAAGAAACCCATTTTATTTTATTTTATTTTTTTTATTTTTTTTAATTTTTTTATTTATTTTTTAATATATGAAATTTACTGTCAAATTGGTTTCCATACAACACCCAGTGCTCATCCCAAAAGGTGCCCTCCTCAATACCCATCACCCACCCTGCCCTCCCTCCCACCCCCCAAGAAACCCATTTTAAATATAAAGTTCAGATAACTTAAAAGAAAAGGAATGGAGAAAAATATACCATGGTAACCCTCATCAAAAGAAAGCTGGACTAGCTATATTAACTTCAAGCAAAGCAGAATTCAGAACAAGAAAAATTATCAGGGATTAAAAGGAATTTTATTAAAAAATTTTTTTTGACATTTATTCATTTTTTAGAGATAGAGAGAGACAGAGCATGAGCAGGGGAGGGACAGAGAGAGGGAAACACAGAATTTGAAGCAGGCTCTAGGCTCTGAGCTGCCAGCCTAGAGCCCAGCACGGGGCTTGGACCCATGAACCATGAGATCATGACCTGAGCAGAAGTCGGACCCTTAACCAACTGAGCCAAGGAACTTTAAATAATCCTAAGAGGAACAATTCTCCAAGAAGACCTAAGAAGCCTAAATATACATGCATCTAACAACAGAGCATTAAATACATGAGGCAAAAACTGATAGAGAACTGAAAACAGAGAGAACTGAAAGGAGAAATAGATGATGGCGAAGTCCACTGTTACATTTGGAGATTTCAACATCCATCATTCATTAACTGATAAATCAAGCAGCCATAAAATCAATAAGGATAGACTTGGCTTGAACAGCTTGATATAATTGACATTTATAAATGATTCTGTCCAACAACAGCAAAGTGTATCTTTTTCTCAAGCTCATGTGGAACATTCACCAAGAGATCATGTTCATGGCCATAAAACAGATTTAACAAATTTGAAAGAATTCACACAAAGTATGTTCTCAGGCCACAGGGATTAAGATACAAACCAATGATGGAAAGATAGATGGAAAATATCCATAAATATTTGTTAATTAAGCAACACTCTTATAAATAACACATAGGACAAATAAGAAGTCTTAAAAGAATTTTTAAAATATTTTGAGCTAAATGAAAATAAAAATATCAAAACTTGTGAGATGCAGCAAAACAGTGCCAAGAGGAAAGTTGCAACATTAAATACATCAATTAGAAAAGAAGAAAGATCTAAAATAAATAACTTAAGCTTCCATTGTACAAAAGAAGAGACAGAGGATGAATTAAGTGTAAAGAAAGCACAGAAAAGAATACACATTGAAGCAGAAATCAATAAAATTAAAAACAGAATAATAATAAACTCAACAAAATCAAAAGATGGCTCTTTAAAAGATCAATAAAATTGACAAACCTCTGGTGAGATTAGCAAAAAATAGAAGAGATATAAATTACTAATATAAGAAAGAGGACCTATGGCTACTGATCCTACGAAATTAAAAGGATAATATGGGAATATTATGAACAACTCTATGCCCACACACTCTATAACCTAGATGAAACGGACCAATTCCTTGGAAGACACAACCTACCTAAAACTCATACAAGGAGAAGCAGACAATCTGACTAGACTTATATTTATTAAATAAGTTTAGTAAAGAAACTAATAACCTACCAAAGCTGAAAGAGGCAGGCCCAGATGGATTCACTGCTAAATTCTACCAGATATTTAAAGAAGATTACATACCAATTCTCCTAATCCCCTTCAACAGAGAGAAGTAGAGGGAATGCTTCCCAACTCATTCTATGAGACCAGCATTGTTTTTATACCAAAGTGAGATAAAAATATTACAAGAAAGGAAACCACAGATCAATGTCCCTCCACAATATAGATGCAAAGTCCTCACAAAAACATTAGCAAATCAGATCAAACAATGGAAGATTGTACACCACACCAGGATATTCCAGGCATGCAAGGCCAATTCAATGTTCAAAAAATGAATGTGCCACAATAATAGGCTGAAAAAATCATATGATCATAGCAACTAATGCAGTAAAAGCAGCTGAAACAATTCAACACCTATAAATGATAAAATCTCTCGGAAAACAAGAATGGAGGAGAATTTTCTCAATCCGATGAAGAACATTTCCACAAGAATCAGAGCTAACAACATCATACTTAATGGTGACAAACTGGCAGCTTCCACCCCCTAACATTAGGATTCTCTTTCTATTCCTGTTAAGCATCATACTGGAAGTCTTGGCTAGTGCAATAATAATGTAGTGTAATAAAAGGATAATGTATACATATTGGAAAGGAAGAAACAAACCTCTTTGTTCACAGATGACATGATTGCCTATGCAGAAAACCCGAAAGAACCTTTACAAGAGAGCTTCCTGGGACTAATAAGCACATATCTCGTGACATCAAAGGATAAAAAGTTAATACGTAATAGTTATTTTTGCTCTCCTAAGTCCTAGTAATAAACAGTTGGAATTTTAAATTAACAACATACCATTTACAATAGCACAAAAATAAAACAAGAAAAGAAAAGAAATACTTTGTTACAAGTTTAACAAAATATGCACAGGATCTATATGTGGAAAATTACAAAACTCTAATGAAAAATATCAATGGTGTAAATAAACAGAGAGTTATACTGTATTTATGGTTGGAATATCAGCGTCATTAAGATGTCAGTTCTTCCTAACTTCATCCATAAGTTCGGTGTCGTGTCCTGGTAAGTGAGGATGGACAATATGGAGCTGCAAATATCCAAGGCAATAAAAAGGGAGATGCTTTCCTTGGTCCCTTCCTTCCAGGCTCATACCAGAACCTGAACTATTGACATGTGACTCTTTCATTGCAAAGGAGTGAGAAAATTAAACCCCAGGAAAGATCAGAGAGATAAGACATAGTGAAAGAAAAGCTGCTGTCCAGGCCTGACTCAGTTTACCTAAACTTCACATTTCCAGGCTGCCTAGCATAGAGGCCATCAGAAGTAGGAAGAGGCTTATCTCCAGCTGCATGGCAGACAAGTAACTCAAAAGAAGGTGCATCCCAGTAAATGTGGACCCCAAGAAAGACCAGAAATCTTTGATCACTGGAGCTTTATCCTGTTTCTTTAGTCCCCGTGAAAGCTGCCATCCAGCACAGTGGTCCAACAAATGGACTTAGATGGGACATATCTGGCAGCATCTCTCCTGAAAGCTGGAATTTGATGTAAAAACAAACTTTGTTCTAGAGACAAAAAAAGGTTCAAGGCTACAGAAGTCACACGTAAAAAGGAAAATACGAAGACAGCTGATGTTAGATAAGGTTTTATTCATTTGCTAGGGCTGCTGTAACAAAGTGCAACAAACCGAGTGGCTTAAACAACAGAAATGTATTGTTTCTCAGTTCTGGAGACTAGTCCAAGATCAAAGTGTCAGCAGGACTGGTTCCTCCTGAGGGCTGTGCGAAAGCTTGCCTCTCTCCTAGCTTCTAGTGCTTTGCTGGCACTCGTTAGCATTCCTTGTCTTCACCCCATGCATCACTCCAGTCGCTGCCTTCCTGGTCACGCAGCATTTAGAACACGTGTCTGTATTCAAGTTTCCCCTTCTCATAAGGACACAAGTCATGTTGCATAAGGACCCATCCTAATTACCTCACTTTAACTTGATTACCTCTGTCTGTAAAGACTCTAACCGATCTCTAAATAAGCTCATATCCCGAGGCACATTAGATCTTCAACATATGAATTTGGGAGTGGGGGAGACACAATTCAATCCATAACGATGGGGGCAATGTAACTTTAATAATAATAAGTATAGGAAGCTGGCTCCGTAATATGCTATAAGTATAAGAACATTTATTAGTGGCTCCAAGCGTGTTTTTAGTAATAATACATGTTTTCAGAAGTTAGAAGAAAGCAAGATCAATTTTCATTTACCCTAGGCTAATGGAGTGGTATGATAAATTGATTAATAATGCCCAGGGTATGAGAAATGAGAATAAATTATTGAGTGCACTGGAGACATAAAACAAACACATTTATACAGTGCTCAGCTCAGCATATTCTAAAGAGCCTTGAATCCATGCTTAACTTAAAAACTGGTAAATCATGCATTCTCCCTAAAACTGAGTGTAAATTGCCAATTGGGGCTTTCCAATGCTTCTCTTATGACAAACCAGCAGCATCCACATGAAGAAAGGTAAAGAATATATCTTTATTTCTTTTCTTCTATGTCTCATAGCTCAGAGACCTCAGCTATATCAACCAAAATACAAGACAGTTGACTTTCTATTGCAAACATACTGCTCATTGATGTTGCCAGAGAAAATCTCTCCTTATCCCAATTCTATTTTCTAATTCTACACAAAGTGACACAATTTGTCCTTGAAGCGATGGTCTCTTCAATATGGTAGATGGAGTGAAACAGACAAAGGCACAGCTTTCAAGGAGCTTCCTCTCCTCTGGAAAAGAAAGTGACATCTCTACATTAGATGATTTTCCTTTGTACTTGTCCAGAATCATTACCTGCCTTCTTGATTTTTAATATTTTTTTTGTATTATGAGATCTAGCTTCTAAATATAGAACCCAAAACTCATACCACCCAATTTCCTTTAGTTTATCATTTGTATCCAAACAAATGAGCAAATAGAAGAGGCAAATGTATGGGGAGAACCAGTCACATGGCAGGTGGGCCCAGGGAATCTGAGGGTGACAGCTGGAACTCCAGTTCAAACTGTCCTATGCCTGAGTGATGATGGCCATGTGTTATTGCCAGAGAGGACCAGAAGGCATGGTTGAGAGTTGTTACCAGCTTAACATAGCCTCAGGGTCTATACTTCAGCCCTCCTGGGAATTCTGAAAGTTGTCTGTGTTGTCTGATCATTTCCATACCTTCTGATACCCGTCAGAAAACAGTCTGTTATTTGCACCTGAGAACCTCTGAAAAAATGAGGTCATCAACTCTTTGACAACTACTGTGAAAAAAATAAACAGGTTGGTAAGAAAAAGCAGTGGTCCTGAAACATTTTTTGCTCACAACTCCCTCAAGAAATTTTAAAGCCGTATGGATCTCTAGTATGTTTTTAAGTGACATCCAATTTCTTCATAGGAGCTTAAATTCCAACAGAGAAATATAATTTCTATATTATGGCATATACTGATATTTTAAAATAAAATAATTGCAATGCTCTTATGTGTGTCCAATGCAAATGTATATATATGTTTGGAAATGTACCTCTTCATGAGATGAATAGGGTTTTTTAAAAAAATACTTCAGTTAGTTTATATGTTGGTGGCTAAAAACAATACATGGCTAGAGTCAGTCTATTCCATTGTTATGTTTCATTTTAATATTTATAAGCTTTAAGAAAACTTGTTAACATAGAGAGTAATCAAAGAACTCTATTACAGCAATTTTACCTCTTTATATGTCTTATAACTGTCAAAGATGACAGTATGAAGTCCTAATTGAATTATCAGATGATATATTGTTAAAAATAGTGTTGATGATAGACCACTATGACATTCATTGTTTTATTTTTCAGTTTCAGTGGATACCCAAATGCCCTTTCCAAGAACTATCCAATAACTATTAATTACTTTGGTTACTCATTTTCACATTTAATTCAATAAGCTCAGAAAACTCTGGAAAATCAAAATGTTATTATGTATTACACATTTACAATATTTCTAATAAGAGGTTTTTATCTTATTATGTACATAAAATCTCCTATAAAATCTTGGATCTGCGGCACTGGCACATTCAACCTATGGAAAATATTTGCCTTATTATTTAAGGCACTGTCATTTCAAACATACAAATGAGTCTTATTTTATTTTGGAAAAAGACTTCACTTGTAATTTGAGACAAGTGTTAATAAACCATTTCAATAAGTATCATAGGAACCATAAAAAGTGAATCATAGTATACACTGTGAAAGATAGTTTGGTAAAATCGGTGAATATTATAAAGATGTAGAAATTATCTAATCAGCCTTTATGCACTATAAAATGAGAAAATATACCATTATAGTTTTTCTGCTTAATTTTTAATGGTGCCATATCAGTAACTAAAGTTATTTTTGATAGAGCATGATAAAAGGTATGATACAGCCTTAAATATGTGTGAGTATAATGTCAAATTCTAATGTCTGGCTTTGGGGAAAAAAACAAAAAGAATTGATGATAAAAATCTGTAATAATGTGAATAAATTCATTAAAGCCATAATAACATTTTTTCTATGTATTAATGCTACTGTATACTATTAATATACTATATTAATGTTGTAATGAAACTATGCAAATTACAACATATAGCATGTAATTTCTCCTTTTTAGCTAGGAGGTAGAGAATATTAAATAATTTATGAGATAATATAATGAGCATTTACTAAAATTATGACAATAGGTCAAGATGTGATTTGACAGTTTACATTTGAATGTTCACTAAAGTTAAAAAATTGTATATGTGTTTTTTCCATATATTTTTGTTGAATGTATATTGAAAATTTTGATAGTGTTGAAGAACATCTAGTTACCAACTAAACTATGAGGATTAGCATTAGAATTGATGCAGCTTTGAAAGTGATTGTTTTTAAGAGAAGATAAAGTATTTTATTTTTTTTATTATTTTTTTTTTTTTAATTTTTTTTTTTTCAACATTTTTTATTTTTTTTATTTTTGGGACAGAGAGAGACAGAGCATGAACGGGGGAGGGGCAGAGAGAGAGGGAGACACAGAATCGGAAACAGGCTCCAGGCTCCGAGCCATCAGCCCAGAGCCTGACGCGGGGCTCGAACTCACGGACCGCGAGATCGTGACCTGGCTGAAGTCGGACGCTTAACCGACTGCGCCACCCAGGCGCCCCCAGAAGATAAAGTATTTTAGAGATAAGCATTAAGAATTTCTGAATATAACTGATAGTTTAAATATGTTTTTAAAACTTGTTTTTTTGTTTCATTCAAAAATTTTTTCTCATGCTTTCTTAGCTTTGCTCTCATAGTATCCTCTCTTAAGAGTGATGCAGTCTTTTATTCTTTTTCAAGTTTTTACTTAAATTCCAGTTAGTTAACATACAGTGTAAGATTAGTTTCAGGTGTAGAATTTAGTTTAGAATTTACAAACAACACCCAGTGCTCATCACAACAAACGCCCTCCTTAATACCCATCACCCATCT
Organism: Neofelis nebulosa; assembly: GCF_028018385.1. Lineage (NCBI taxonomy): Eukaryota > Metazoa > Chordata > Mammalia > Carnivora > Felidae > Neofelis > Neofelis nebulosa. Next base: position 32,399,526 of record NC_080782.1, on the reverse strand, counting down.
AGCCCATCCCCCACCTACCTCCCCTCTGGTAACCATCAGTTTATTCTCTGTAGTTAACAGTCTGTTTCTTGGTTTTTTTGTTTTGTTTCTTAAATTCCATATATGAGTGAAATTATATATTTGTCTTTCTCTGACTGACTTATTTTCCTTAGCATAATACTCCCTAGCTTCATCCATGTCATTGCAAATGGCAAGATTTCATTCTTTTGGGTGGCTGAGTAATAATCCATTGTTAAAAAAAAAAGTGATGCAGTCTTTTTGTTCATCTGACTTTGTTAAATGAGTAACTCCTACCTGTACACCCCACCATATATCTGCATTCAAAGCATCCTAACACAGCCAAAATACCCTGCTGCCAATGCCACATTTCACTGTTAAGAGAAATGTTTACAACACAAAAAAGGGAAGCAGCCTTAAAGGTTTATGGTCTTAATTAAGCATTACAGTAAGCTTTCTTTGCCCCTTTGCTTGGCAGCTGAGAGATTTTCATAAACCTTGGTAAAACAAAATATGTGGACGTTAAGCCAAGTGACAGAGTCCCTTAAATTTGTTCTGGCTAGAATAACCATGGGAATGTCTTGTTTGATGCCACTGTGATTACTGGGTTAAGGTAGAATGACTTACTTAGATAGAAGAGCTGTAGAAAGCCTCATGGCTGAGATGTACGTGAACTGAGGCATTAAAAATGAAAAAGAGCCACGCTACCAAAAGTTGGGTTGAAGATGATTTTAAGCAAAGGAAACATATACACCAAAGTCTTAAAGTAAGGATGAACTTGACTGATCCAAAGATAAAACCAGCCAGTGTGGATGAACTGGAGAGACCGACAGAGAGTTTGACATGTGAAAGGATACAGAAGTGAAACAGTCTAAGTCCCCCATGAAAAAGCAAAAAGTTTGCATTTAAGTTGAGATGCAATAAGAATCCATAAAAAGGTTTTAAGAAGAAGAATTTCATACATATGTACATTTTAAAGATATGACTCTGGCTCTTAAATGGAAAATCCATTAGAGGAAGCAAGAGATGGAACATGGTGAGAATCTAAGTGACAAATAATAATAAGGGAGATAAGGAGTGGTAGAACTGAAATTCACTTTGGAAATGAAGCTAACAGTACTGTTCAATCCAATATTTACTGATGGATTGAATTTTCAAAGTATGCAGGAGTGAGAAATTGTGATTGGTACCCTGGAATTTGGATGGATGTCGGTGTCATTTTTTGAGGTCTCATCTCAAAACAGCATGTCCTGTTATTACTGGACAATAACAGTACTTAGGGAGGAATTCTATTTTGGACATGCTAATTTGTGAATAGAAATAGATTAAATTCCCCCAATAAAAATTCTCCCAATAAAAACTTTCATATTAAATTAATAATATTATTTGTATTCTCTGAGTAAATACCTAGTAGTGCAATTGCTTGATTATAAGGTTGTTCTATTTTTAACTTTTTGAGGAACCTCCATACTACTTTCTAGAGTGGCTGCACCAGTTTGCATTCCCACCCATAGTGTAAGAGGGTTCCTTTTTCTCCACATCCTCACCAACAGCTGTTGTTTCTTATGTCATTAATTTTAGTCATTCTGACAGGTGGGAAGTGATACATCATTGCGGTTTTGATTTGTATTTCCCTATGATGAGTGATGTTGGGCATCTTTTCATGTGTCTGTTGGCCATCTGTATATCTTCTTTGGAAAAATGCCTATTGATATCTTCTGCCCATTTTTTAACTGGATTGTTTGGTTTTTGGGTGTTGAGTTTTCTAAGTTTTTTATATATTTTGGATACTAACCCTGCATCAGATAGGCATTTACAGATATCCTCTCCTATTCCATAGGTTGCCTTTTAGTTTTGTTGATTGTTTCCTTCACTGTGCAGAAACTTTGTATTTTGATGAAGTTCCAAAAGTTTATTTTTGCTTTTTTTCCCCCTTGCTTCTGGAGATATATCAAGAGGGAAGTTGCTAGGGCCAATGTCAAAGAGGTTACTGCCAGTATTCTCCTCTAGGATTTTTATGGTTTCAGGTTTTAATCCATTTTTAATTTATTTTTGTGTTTGCTGTAAGAAAGCGGTCCAGTTTCATTCTTTTACATGTTGCTGTCCAGTTTTCCCAGGCTATGTGCTGAAAAGACTTTTTCCCATTGAATATTCTGTTCTCCTTTGTTGAAGATTAATTGACCAAATAGTTGTGGGTTCATTTCTGGGTCTTCTGTTCTGTTCCATTGATCTATGTGTCTATTTTTGTGCCAGTACCATACTGTTTGATCAGTGTTTTGCTTTGTAATATAACTTGAAGTCTGGAATTGTGATGGCTCCAGCTTTGCTTTGCTTTTACAAGATTGCTTTGGCTATTCAGCCTCTTTGTGGTTCCATACAAATTTTAGGACTGTTTGTTTTAGCTCTGTGAAAAATGCTGTTGATATTTTGATAGGGATTGTATTAATGGATACATGCACCGATGTTTATAGCAGCATTATCTACAATAGCCAAATTAAGGAAACAGCCCAAGTGTTCATTGAATGATGAATGGATAAAGAAAAGGTGGTGTGTGTGTGTGTGTGTGTGTGTGTGTGTGTGTGTAGGAATATTACTCAGGTATAAAAAAGAATGAAATCTTGCCATTTGCAATAACATGGATGGAGCTAGACAATATTATGCAAAGTGAAATAGGTCGGTCAGAGAAAGACAAATACCATATAATTTCACTCATATGTGGAATTTAAGGAACAAAACAAATGAGCAAAGTAGAGAGAGGCAAACCAAGAAACGGACTCTTAACTGTAGAGAATTAATTGATGGTTACTAGAGGAGGGTGGGCAGGAGAGTATGAGTTAAATTGGTGGTGGAGATTAAGGAATGCACTTGTTATGATGAGCACCAGGTATTGTATGGAAGTATTGAATCACTATATCATACACCTAAAACAAATATTACACTGTGTGTTCACTGGAATTTAAATAAAAACTTTAAAAAATATGCATGAGAATGCCAATCCAACAGTTTTTGTTTCCAAATAGAGAGGAAAGCCATCTGAAATATGGTCTGCTGTTTATAGAGTAGAAGTAAAGGCAAAAATAAAATTACAACTGAAAAGTTGAAAGCAATAATTAATAACAAAACTCAAAAGCATTTGACTTATAAAAATTACATTTAAAACAAAATAGCAATAAAAGGTTAAAATAAAGAGATGGACTGAGACATATGTGAAAAGTTCTGAACATTGAAGTCCTATTAATATCTATGCAGAATTTAAAATAAAAAGAATTAAAGTCTATTCTGTATTGGTATATTCTTTTTTTTTTCAGAAGAACCTTTGTAAGCACTTAAATTTTTTTTTTCAATATATGAAATTTATTTTCAAATTGGTTTCTATACAACACCCAGTGCTCATCCCAAAAGGTGCCCTCCTCAATACCCATCACCCACCCTACCCTCCCTCCCACCCCCATCAACCCTCAGTTTGTTCTCAGTTTTTAAGGGTCTCTTATGCTTTGGCTCTCTCCCACTCTAACCTCTTTTTTTTTTCTACCCCACCCCCATGGGTTTCTGTTAAGTTTCTCAGGATTCACATAAGAATGAAAACATATGGTATCTGTCTTTCTCTGTATGGCTTATTTCACTTAGCATAACACTCTCCAGTTCCATCCATGTTGCTACAAAGGGCCATATTTCATTCTTTCTGATTTCCACGTAGTACTCCATTGTGTATATAAACCACAATTTCTTTATCCATTCATCAGTTGATGGACATTTAGGCTCTTTCCATAATTTGGCTATTGTTGAGAGTGCTGCTATAAACATTGGGGTACAAGTGCCCCTATGCATCAGTACTCCTGTATTTCTTGGGTAAATTCCTAGCAGTGCTATTTCTGGGTCATAGGGTAGGTCTATTTTTAATTTTTTGAGGAACCTCCACACTGTTTTCCAGAGTGGCTGCACCAGTTTGCATTCCCACAAACAGTTCAAGAGGGTTCCCGTTTCTCCACATCCTCACCAGCATCTATAGTCTCCTGATTTCTTCATTTTGGCCACTCTGACTGGTGTGAAGTGATATCTGAGTGTGGTTTTGATTTGTATTTCCCTGATGAGGAGCGATGTTGAGCATCTTTTCATGTGCCTGTTGGCCATCCGGATGTCTTCTTTAGAGAAGTGTCTGTTCATGTTTTCTGCCCATTTCTTCACTGGATTATTTGTTTTTCAGGGGTGGAGTTTGGTGAGCTCTTTATAGATTTTGGATACTAGCCTTTTGTCCGGTATGTCATTTGCAAATATCTTTTCCCATTCCATTGGTTGCCTTTTAGTTTTGTTGGTTGTTTCCTTTGCTGTGCAGAAGCTTTTTATATTCATAAGATCCCAGTAGTTCATTTTTGCTTTTAATTCCCTTGCCTTTGGGGATGTGTCAAGTAAGACATTGCTACGGCTGAGGTCAGAGAGGTCTTTTCCTGCTTTCTCCTCTAGGGTTTTGATGGTTTCCTGTCTCACATTCAGGTCCTTTATCCATTTTGAGTTTATTTTTGTGAATGGTGTGAGAAAGTGGTCTAGTTTCAATCTTTTGCATGTTGTTGCCCAGTTCTCCCAGCACCATTTGTTAAAGAGACTGTCTTTTTTCCATTGGATAGTCTTTCTTGCTTTGTCAAAGATTAGTTGCCCATACGTTTGTGGCTCTAGTTCTGGGGTTTCTATTCTATCCCATTGGTCTATGTGTCTGTTTGTGTGCCAATACCATGCTGTCTGGATGATTACAGCTTTGTAGTAGAGGCTAAAGTCTGGGATTGTGATGCCTCCTGCTTTGGTCTTCTTCAAAATTACTTTGTCTATTCAGGGCCTTTTGTGGTTCCATATGAATTTTAGGATTGCTTGTTCTAGTTTTGAGAATAATGCTCGTTCAATTTTGATTGGGATTGCATTGAATGTGTAGATAGCTTTGGGTAGTATTGACATTTTGACAATATTTATTCTTCCAATCCATGAGCATGAAATGTTTTTCCATTTCTTTATGTCTTCTTCAATTTCCTTCATAAGCTTTCTATAGTTTTCAGCATACAGATCTTGTACATCTTTGGTTAGATTTATTCCTAGGTATTTTATGCTTCTTGGTGCAATTGTGAATGGGATCAGTTTCTTTATTTGTCTTTCTGTTGCTTCATTATTAGTGTATAAGAATGCAACTGATTTCTGTACATTGATTTTGTATCCTGCAACTTTGCTGAATTCATTTATCAGTTCTAGCAGACTTCTGGTGGAGTCTATTGGATTTTCCATGTATAATATCATGTCATCTGCAAAAAGCGAAAGCTTGACTTCATCTTTGCCAATTTGGATGTCTTTGATTTCCTTTTGTTGTCTGATTGCTGATGCTAGAACGTCCAACACTATGTTAAACAACAGCGGTGAGAGTGGATGGACATCCCTGTCGTGTTCCTGATCTCAGGGAAAAAGCTCTCAGTTTTTCCCCATTGAGGATGATGTTAGCTGTGGGCTTTTCATAAATGGCTTTTATGATCTTTAAGTATGTTCCTTCTATCCCGACTTTCTCTAGGGTTTTTATTAAGAAAGGTTGCTGAATTTTGTCAAAGGCCTTTTCTGCATTGATTGGCAGGATCATATGGTTCTTATCTTTTCTTTTATTAATGTGATGTATCACATTGATTGATTTGCGAATGTTGAACCAGCCCTACATCCCAGGAATGAATCCCACTTGATCATGGTGAATAATTCTTTTTATATGCTGTTGAATTCGATTTGCTAGTATCTTATTGAGAATTTTTACATCCATATTCATCAGGGATATTGGCCTGTAGTTCTCTTTTTTTACTGGGTCTCTGTCTGGTTTAGGAATCAAAGTAATACTGGCTTCATAGAATGAGTCTGGAAGTTTTCCTTCCCTTTCTATTTCTTGGAATAGCTTGAGAAGGATAAGTATTATCTCTGCTTTAAACGTCTGGTAGAACTCCCCTGGGAAGCCATCTGGTCCTGGACTTTTATTTGTTGGGAGATTTTTGATGACTGATTCAATTTCTTCGCTGGTTATGGGTCTGTTCAAGCTTTCTATTTCCTCCTGATTGAGTTTTGGAAGAATGTGGGTGTTTAGGAATTTGTCCATTTCTTCCAGGTTGTCCAGTTTGTTGGCATATAATTTTTCATAGTATTCCCTGATAATTGTTTGTATCTCTGAGGGATTGGTTGTAATCATTCCATTTTCATTCATGATTTTATCTATTTGGGTCATCTCCCTTTTCTTTTTGAGAAGCCTGGCTAGAGGTTTGTCAATGTTGTTTATTTTTTCAAAAAACCAACTCTTGGTTTCGTTGATCTGCTCTACAGTTTTTTTAGAGTCTATATTGTTTATTTCTGCTCTGATCTTTATTATTTCTCTTCTTCTGCTGGGTTTGGGCTGCCTTTGCTGTTCTGCTTCTATTTCCTTTAGGTGTGCTGTTAGATTTTGTATTTGGGATTTTTCTTGTTTCTTGAGATAGGCCTGGATTGCAATGTATTTTCCTCTCAGGACTGCCTTCGCTGCATCCCAAAGCGTTTGGATTGTTGTATTTTCATTTTCATTTGTTTCCATATATTTTTAAATTTCTTCTCTAATTGCCTGGTTGACCCATTCATTCTTTAGTAGGGTGTTCTTTAACCTCCATGCTTTTGGAGGTTTTCCAGACTTTTTCCTGTGGTTGATTTCAAGCTTCATAGCATTGTGGTCTGAAAGTATGTACGGTATGATTTCAATTCTTGTATACTTATGAAGGGCTGTTTTGTGACCCAGTATGTGATCTATCTTGGAGAATGTTCCATGTGCACTCGAGAAAAACGTATATTCTGTTGCTTTGGGATGCAGAGTTCTAAATATATCTGTCAAGTCCATCTGATCCAATGTATCATTCAGGGCCCTTGTTTCTTTATTGACTGTGTGTCTAGATGATCTATCCATTTCTGTAAGTGGAGTGTTAAAGTCCCCTGCAATTACCACATTCTTATCAATAAGGTTGCTTATGTTTGTGAGTAATTGTTTTATATATTTGGGGGCTCCCGTATTCAGCACATAAACATTTATAATTGTTAGCTCTTCCTGATGGATAGACCCTGTGATTATTATATAATGCCCTTCTTCATCTCTTGTTACAGCCTTTAGTTTAAAATCTAGTTTGTCTGATATCAGTATGGCTACTCTGGCTTTCTTTTGACTTCCAGTAACATGATAGATTATTCTCCATCCCCTCACTCTCAATCTGAAGGTGTCCTCAGGTCTAAAATGAGTCTCTTGTAGACAGCAAATAGATGGGTCTTGTTTTTGTATCCATTCTGATACCCTATGTCTTTTGGTTGGCGCATTTAGTCCATGTACATTCAGTATTACTATAGAAAGATATGGGTTTAGAGTCATTGTGATGTCCGTAGGTTTCATGCTTGTAGCGATGTCTCTGGTAGTTTGCCTCACAGGATCCCCCTTAGGATCTCTTGTAGGGCTGGTTTAGTGGTGACAAATTCCTTCAGTTTTTGTTTGTTTGGGAAAACCTTTATCTCTCCTTCTATTCTAAATGACAGACTTGCTGGATAAAGGATTCTCGGCTGCATATTTTTTCTGTTGATCACGTTGAAGATCTCCTGCCATTCCTTTCTGGCCTGCCAAGTTTCAGTAGAGAGATCAGTCACGAGTCTTAAAGGTCTCCCTTTATATGTTAGAGCACGTTTATCCCTAGCTGCTTTCGGAATTTTCTCTTTATCCTTGTATTTTGCCAGTTTCACTATGATATGTCGTGCAGAAGATCGATTCAAGTTACGTCTGAAGGGAGTTCTCCATGCCTCTTGGATTTCAATGCCTTTTTCCTTCCCCAGATCCGGGAAGTTCTCAGCTATTATTTCTTCAAGTACACCTTCAGCACCTTTCCCTCTCTCTTTCTCCTCTGGAATACCAATTATGTGTATATTATTTCTCTTTAGTGCATCATCTAGTTCTCTAATTTTCCCCTCATACTTTTGGATTTTTTTATGTCTCTTTTTCTCAGCTTCTTCTTTTTCCATAATTTCATCTTCTAGTTCACCAATTCTCTCCTCTGCCTCTTCAATCCGAGCCTTAGTTGTCTCCATTCTATTTTGCAGCTCGTTGATGGCATTTTTTAGCTCCTCCTGGCTGTTCCTTAGTCCCTTGATCTCTGTAGCAAGAGATTCTCTGCTCTCCTTTATACTGTTTTCAAGCCCAACGATTAATTTTATGACTATTATTCTAAATTCACTTTCTGTTGTATTATTTAAATCATTTTTGATCAGTTCGTTAGCTGTTGTTATTTCCTGGACGTTTTTCTGAGGGGAATTCTTCCGTTTCGTCATTTTGGATAGTCCCTGGAGTGGTGTGGGACTGCGGGGCACTTCCCCTGTGCTGTCTTGAATAACTTGAGTTGGTGGGCAGGGCCACAGTCAGACCTGATATCTGCTCCCAGCCCACCGCTGGGGCCACAGTCAGACTGGTGTGTGCCTTCTCTTCCCCTCTCCTACGTGTGGTATTCACTGTGGGGTGGCATGGCCCGTCTGGGCTACTTGCACACTGCCAGGCTTGTGGTGCTGGGGATCTGGCGTATTAGCTGGGATGGATTGGCAACGTGCACGGGGGGGGGGGGGGGGCGGGAGGGGCAGGCTCAGCTCGCTTCTCCTTTGGTGATCTGCTTCAGGAGGGGCCTGTGGCACCAGGAGGGAGTCAGACCCGCCAGAGGGATGAATCCGCAGAAGCACAGCTTTGGGTGTTTGCTCAGTGCAAGCAAGTTCTCTGGCAGGAACTGGTTCCGTTTGGGATTTGGCTGGGGGATGGGCGAGGGAGATGGCGCTGGCGAGCACCTTTGTTCCCCGCCAAGCTGAGCTCTGTCATCCGGGGCTCAACAACTCTCCCTCCTGTTGTCCTCCAGCCCTCCCGTTCTCCGAGCAGAGCTGTTAGCTTATAACCTTCCAGATGTCAAGTCCCGCTTGCTGTGGGAACACACTCCGTCCGGCCCCTCCGCTTTTGCCAGCCAGACTCGGGGGCTCTGCTTGGCCCGCGGGCTGCCCCTCAGCCCCGGCTCCCTCCTGCCAGTCCGTGGAGCGCGCACCGCCTCTCCGCCCTTCCTACCCTCTTCTGTGGGCCTCTCGTAAGCGCTTGGCTCCAGAGACTCCATTCTGCTAGTCTTCTGGCAGTTTTCAGGGTTATTTAGGCAGGTGTAGGTGGAATCTAAGTGATCAGCAGGACGTGCGGTGAGCCCAGCATCCTCCTACGCCGCCATCTTACCAGCCTTCCCTAGTTTCAATCTTCTGCATGTTGCTGTCCAGTTCTCCCAACATCATTTGTTATAGAGACTGTCTTTTTACCATTGGATGTTCTTTCCTGCTGTGTCAAAGATTAGTTGGCCATACGTTTGTGGGTCTAGTTCTGGGGTTGCTATTCTATTCCATTAGTCTATGTGTCTGTTTTTGTGCCATGTATTGGTATGTTCTATCATGAGAATTTCTGCTCCTACAACTATAATACACATTTCTTAAACATCAACCAATAAAGTAAACAAAAAGTAAATATAAATATTTTAAATTATTAAATTGACAGCTACAAATTTAACTTTACCATCTACATTTTCAAGTATTCATTGGAGATTGGGGAGAAAATATACACTGGATCATGAAGTCTTCCTCAATAAATTATAAAGTGCAGAAATTATAGCTATCAATTATCCTACCACAGTACAATTCAGTTAAAAGTAAATAAGAAAAACATAACTTCTAAATCCCATTCATCATTATATACATGCAAATACAATTTAAACGCTTAAAATATTCCATATTAACTTGTACATCTAAAAGAGAATCATAAATCAAATTGTAGACTATGATGGAATACTGAATATTACCTAACAAATAGCAAAAGGATTTCTATTAAAATCAAGAAGACGTAAGCGTTTGTGTAAATAGCATTATTATTGTTAAAGGTTCTAGCAATTGCTATAAGGCATCACACAAAAGTCAAAAGTATGGCTTTTGTAAAAAACAAATAAATCCAGTGGGGAAGGTATAGGTTACTCCTAAACACTGTTGGAGAAATTTTCTATTTGAAAAAAAAATTAATATATATAATAAATTAGACTCTTTCCTTACAGATACATGAAACTACATGAGTTAGACATTAAAATGTAAAATAAAATAAAATCCCCAAATACAAAAGATAAAACAAATAATGATACATTTGATTACAAAAAAATCCAAAATTGCCTTAGTGTTAAAAATTATAACACTTTAGCTACTCTGACTGGCGTGAGGTGGTATCTCAGTGTGGTTTTGATTTGTATTTCCCTGATGGGGAGCAACGTTGAGCATCTTTTCATGTGCCTGTTGGCCACCTGGATGTCTTCTTTAGAGAAGTGTCTATTCATATTCTCTGCCCATTTCTTCACTGGATTATTTGGTTTTTGGGTGTGGAGTTTGGTGAGTTCTTTATAGATTTTGGATACTAGCCCTTTGTCTGATATGTCATTTGCAAATATCTTTTCCCATTCCGTCGGTTGCCTTTTAGTTTTGTTGATTGTTTCCTTTGCAGTTTGATTGTTTCCTTTTATCTTCATGAGGTCCCAATAGTTCATTTTTGCTTTTAATTCCCTTGCCTTTGGAAATGTGTTGAGTAAGAAATTGCTGCAGCTGAGGTCAGAGAGGATTTCTCCTGCTTTCTCCTCTAGGGTTTTGATGGTTTCCTGTCTCACATTCAGGTCCTTTATCCATTCTGAGTTTATTTTTGTGAATAGTGTAGAAAGTGGTCTAGTTTCATTCTTCTGCATGTTGCTGTCCAGTTCTCCCAGTACCATTTGTTAAAGAGATGTCTTTTTTTCCATTGGATATTCTTTCCTGCTTTGTCAAAGATGAGTTGGGCATACGTTTGTGGGTCCAATTCTGCAGTCTCTATTTTATTCCATTGGTCTATGTGTCTGTTTTTGTGCCAATACCATGCTGTCTTGATGATTAGAGCTTTGTAATAGAGTCTGGGATTGTGATGCCTCCCGCTTTGGTCTTCTTCTTCAATATTACTTTGGCTATTCAGGGTCTTTTGTGGTTCCATACAAATTTTAGGATTGCTTGTTCTAGCTTCAAGAAGAATGCTGATACAATTTTGATTGGGATTGTATTGAATGTGTAGATAGCTTTGGGTAGTATTGACATTTTAACAATATTTATTCTTCCATCCCATGAGCACAGAATGTTTTTCCATTTCTTTGTATCTTCTTCAATTTCCTTTATAAGCTTTCTATAGTTTTCAGCATGCAGATCTTTTACATCCTTGGTTAGGTTTATTCCTAAGTATTTTATGCTTCTTGGTGCAATTGTGAATGGGATCAGTTTCTTTATTTGTCTTTCTGTTGCTTCATTATTAGTGTATAAGGATGCAACTGATGTCTGTACATTAATTTTGTATCCTGCGACTTTGCTGAATTCATTTATCAGTTCTAGCCGACTTTGGTGAAGTCTATCGGGTTTTCCAGTCAGAGTGGCCAAAATGAACAAATCAGGAGACTATAGATGCTGGAGAGGATGTGGAGAAACGGGAACCCTCTTGCACTGTTGGTGGGAATGCAAACTGGTGCAGCCACTCTGGAAAACAGTGTGGAGGTTCCTCAAAAAATGAAAAATAGACCTACCCTATGACCCAGAAATAGCACTGCTAGGAATTTACCCAAGGGATACAGGAGTGCTGATGCATAGGGTCACTTGTACCCCAATGTTTATAGCAGCACTCTCAACAATAGCCAAATTATGGAAAGAGCCTAAATGTCCATCAACTGATGAATGGATAAAGAAATTATGGTTTATATATACAATGGAATGCTACGTGGAAATCAGAAAGAATGAAATATGGCCCTTTGTAGCAACATGGTTGGAACTGGAGAGTGTTATGCTAAGTGAAACAAGTCATACAGAGAAAGACAGATACCATATGTTTTCATTCTTATGTGGATCCTGAGAAACTTAAGACCATGGGGGAGGGAAAGGAAAAAAAAAGTTAGGGAGGGAGCCAAAGCATAAGAGACTCTTAAAAACTGAGAATAAACTGAGGGTTGATGGGGGGTGGGAGGGAGGGAAAAGTGGGTGATGGGCATTGAGGAGGGCACCTGTTGGGATGAGAGCACTGGGTGTTATATAGAAACCAATTTGACAATAAATTTCATATTAAAAATAAATCAATAAAAATTATAACACTAATTGGCACTTGTGTAACAAGTGTTGGTATCTTTACTCTTTGTTAAAAAATAATTTTTAAAAATAATTACTAGCTAGGGGCACCTGCGTGATTCAGTTGTTTGAGTAACTGACTTGGGCTCAGGTCATGATCTCATGCTTTGTGGGTCACATTGGGCTTTGCACTGACAGTGCTGAGCCTGATTCACATTCTCTGCCTCCTCTCTCTGCCCCTCCCCTGCTCACACTCTCTCTCTCTCCAAAATAAATAAGCATTAAAAAATTAAAAATGTATATTCCCTAGCCAAAAGAACAGAAGATGTGGATTCAGTTAAATGGATTTCAGTGAAAGTAGAGGAAATAAAAGTAGTCAGCAAACAAGAAACACATTTAATCTCACAATTAAGCAAATTAATGTTAAAATAATGACATACCAATTTTTTTGCTTATCAAGTTGTCAAAAAAATAGTGAAGGGACTATGAGCCTGCATTCTGATTTGACTCTGCTAAGAATATAAATTGATGAATCTTTTCAGGAAAATAATTTGCTATTATTTATCAAGATTTTAAAAAGAATTCATGTGAATTTGATGAAGTACTCTTACCTCTAGAAATCTCTCATTAGTAAATTATTACTGATATGGAAAATTAAAATCTATGCATTAATGTTTAGATGGGGAAATGCCTATGATACAGGTGAAAGTTGAAGACATTCAACTGTACATAAAATAGGATCCTTTATTTAAAAGTTTGTATGTTTTAGCGGTGCCTGGATGGCTCGGTCAGTTAAGCCTCTGACTCTTGATGTTGACTCAGGTTGTGATCTCACAGTCATGAGATTGAGCCCCCCGTCAGGCTCTGTGCTGAGTGTGGAGACTGCTTGGGATTCTCTCTCCGTCTCCCTTTACTCCTCCCCTGCTCACACGTGCTCTTTCTCTCTCTCAAAAAAAGTTTATATGTTTAGAAATATGTTGAAAGAGACTACAGAACATACCAAATGTAATGTTGTTTTTGATGGTTAGAACATGACGAATGTTTTTTGCATACATATTCCATTTTCTACAATAAGCAGCATGTCTTGGGTGCCAAGGAAAAACTATGTGATTAATGTAAAAGACCCTAAGCTGCAAAATGTAATAGTTGTTTTAACACTCCTGTAGACTCTTTCTTTAATAATAAGATACCCAAATAATTGCCATTCAAATTACAAATAATGTTAATTATTGCTATATGAAATTCTCATAGCATTAATCAAATTAATTATAACTATTAGCTTTCATAAAATAGGGAATGCTTGTCTCTCTGGTCTCATAAATTTTGAATATGGGAACGTCAATAACATATGCTATGAAACCATTTTGTCCTTGAAAGATTAAAACAATTCTGTTGCAGCTTATGTTACGGTTTTTAGCTAATGTCCTCTTCTCACTGCCAGAATTTAATCATGCTGAAAAAAATTTTTTTCATCATACTGTACCTTAAGCAAGAAGCCTGGAAGTTTCTGTCAACATACTTAACAGATAGTAAATACACAAATGCTAGTCGTTTGTGATTCTTAGTCTCTTTGGCCATTTGATTACACTGTACACATGCAACCATTATCACACACACACACACACACACACACACATGCCAGCTAAGGCAAAAATAAATAGATGGGGTAGATAGATAATCGATGTATTGATAGATACAACAAATACATAAATAATACACAAATAATTAAATAAATGGAGCTGAATCTTTGCCTCTTCAGATCCACTTTTTATAAACTACCTCACCACATCCAGTGTCCTCTGGCTTCCAGCTTAGGTTTGGCCAATGGAAGGCACCACATACTGGAAGAGAAGGCTCCCTCCATGCTGGGCCTTACTTGCCAGTCACTGGGTTTCTCTTCCCATGGGCTTCTGCTAGGTTCATATTAGAGCTCTTACAGACTAAGGGCGCCATGGCTCCCAGTTCTCTACCACCTACACTTTCCCCAGCTGCTCCATATCCTTGCTGGAATTGGCAATCTTTTTAACTTCAGCTTGTGTGGTAGATGTGTGTCTGTTATCTGATTGTGCCTTCATTTGCAATTCTCTGATCACTTGGCTATTTGGAGATCTTTCTTTGTGAAATGCCTGTTTTCATATCCTAGTGATCATTTGGATACATTCTTCTATGAAGGGTCTGTTTAAGTCTTTGCCCATTTTTAAAAATCACATTGTCATTCTTTTTTGTCTGTTTATTTTGTAGGAGCTCTTTGTTACGAATATAAATCCTTTATGAAATATATGTGTCACAAATATCCAGTGTCTAGTTTGCTTTTTAGCAGTTTTAATGCTAAAAATGTCCTTGAATAAATATAAAATTCTAATTTTAATGTAGTCCAGTTAATGTTTTCTAGTTCAGATTGAGGCTTTTGCAGTCTGTGTAAGAAATCTTTGTTTACACCAAGGAAAATATTGAAGATTTTCTTCCGTTTGCTTCAGGTAGCTTTACTGTTTCTTTTTTTATATCACGTCTATGATCTATCTCAAATTAATTAACTAATTGATTAATTAATTAATTAATCAACTATGTAAAGGATCAAAGTACATTTTTCCATTTAGATATCCACTGAACCCAGCACTATTTACCCTCCTAAACTGGAGTGGTGCTTTTGCCATTTGACATATCGTATATCCTGTGTGGAACTATTTCTGGGCTCTCTATTCTAGTCTATTGGTCTGGTTGTCTGTGCTGGTGGTAAGCCTACACTATCTTAGTTTCTATAGCTTTACAGCTAGTCTTTATATCTGGTACTGTACATCCCTCATTTGTTTTTCTCTACCAAAATTGTCTTACTTTATTAGGTCTTCTGCATTCCCATAGAAAATGTGTCAATTTATACACACAAAAATTAGAAATGTCAGTGAGATTGCAGTGTATCTGTAGGTAAACTTTAAGAAAATTGTTTTTAAAAATATGAGGTTTTAAATTTTCTTTTAAATACAGTAGCATTCCATAGGTTTTGTTATATTGAATTATCTTTCACTTTAAAATATCTCCTAATTTCCTTTGTAAATTCTTCTTTGACTAGTGGGTTATTTAAAAATGTGCTGATTAATTTCCAGTCTTTTGAAGATTTTAAAGCTATTTTACTCCTGGTGATTTCTAGTTTAATTCCACCGTGAAGAGATCTTTGCAGGACTTCACTTCTTCATGATTTGTTGAGATTCACTCTATGGTCCAAGATATGTATATTTTGGTAAATGTTCCCTATACAATTGAAAAGAATATAAATGTTATGGTTTTAGGGAGTCGTGGTCAATATATGTCAATAAGTCAAGGTGGTTAATTGTGTTGCTCAAATCTTCTAAATCTTTATTGCTTTTAACAATTTTTCCATAAGTTACAGAAAAATTGTGTTAAGATCCCTAATATTGACTTTGCTTTTATTCTTTCTCCAATTTTGTTAGCTTGCATTTATATATTTTAGAATATGTATTTAAGTGAATATAAATATTGAATTGTTATATCGTTCTCTCGAATTGACCATGTTATCATATGAACTGACACATTTTTATCTAGTACTATTTGCCTTATAATTTACTTTGATATCAATATACTTACACCAGCTTTTTTTCCCACTAACGTTTGCATGGGAAATATTTGTCCTTGTACTTTCATCCTTTCTGTTTTTCTAATTAATGTGTGCTTCTTACAAATCACATGTAGTTCAATTTTCTTTGTTCACCCAACCTAACACACTTTGTCTTTCAACTGAAATATTTTCCATTTACATGTGATATAACTACTACTATACCTAAGTTTAAATGCTGCGCCTCCTCAAGGGAGTGGCAGGTTCTTCCAAGTAAGAATTGAAGCAAACAAGATAAGCAGAATACAAAAATGATCATTGCTACTGCCATGCATCCCTGGGAAGACAGACGGGCGGCAGAAGTGGTGAAGTTCTGGCAACTGCTAAGTGGAGCCGGAATTTAAATATGAACTATACAACTGAAATCTAAGATCTTTTCTCTTCTAACAAGAACACGTGCCCTTTTCGACTTTGAAAAGATCTTTTCTAATGCTACAATCTAGAAAGGTACACAGAAATGGTTTTCTGTGTGATGGTGGTTTAACACTGACTGGAAATCCTATGCAGAGTCGGGACTCAATAAACACGAGCAACCTTTCCTTAATTGGAAATTTCTTCCAGCTGTCAGTAGACATATGTTTAATAATTGCCCTCTATGAGTAAGGGCCTAAAACTGAATAATATAAAATGGTATTTTGGAGGAATATGGTGAAGTAATATCTGAGGGACGTGTAAAGGCACTAACTTTTCATTTTCTTTATAAGGAAGACAATAGATGACATTTAAGGGGAAATATGGGTAACTATGAAAATATGTAGGTAAAAAACAAGGAAAAAGCTTAAAAAGTTGAAATTTAATACTTAAGGTCATTCCATAAGTTGAAAAATAGGTTAATAAAAATTCCATAAATGTTATTAGTTGGTAAGAAAAAACGTGTTAAGTTAATTTACTGAAAAGGCTTTTATTTTTTTTTTCCTCAACGTTTTTTGTTTTTTTTTTTGTTTTTTTTTTTGGGGGGGGACAGAGAGAGACAGAGCATGAACGGGGGAGGGGCAGAGAGAGAGGGAGACACAGAATCGGAAACAGGCTCCAGACGCCGAGCCATCAGCCCAGAGCCTGACGCAGGGCTCGAACTCACGGACCGCGAGATCGTGACCTGGCTGAAGTCGGACGCTTAACCGACTGCGCCACCCAGGCGCCCCTAAAAAGGCTTTTAAAGAAGACAAAATTTCATAAAAATATCATATATATCTTGACAAAGACAACATTGTAAGCCTAGAAATAGCTAAATACCTCTATGCTATCAATTTCCTTCAGTATATTACATTTTTCTTAGAAAAAAAGAAAATACTTATTTTCTGCCCACACCTATTTTGTGAATGACTATCCAATACAATGTTATACTGAAATCCTAAATTGTTTCAACCAAACCATAAGTCTGAGATATGAAATTAGCTACTATATACTGAATTGCAGCCCAGGTAAATTACTGTTTGCTCAGGGGACCACTATTGAATGTGGATCATTTTCAACATGATTTTTAAATTACGTAATTACATTTATTTGGTTTGTTTCTAGAGGAAATATGCACAGTTCACTGCTGCCCTCTGCTGCATGGAAGGGTGAGGAAATAAGGAACTGGCACAGAAACTTGCTATTTGACCTACGCTTACCTGATTTGCTGTGTTAACCCACACCCGCCACACTTTCTGTGAAAAATGAAATACAGACTGATATTACAAAAGGAGACGCTGGATTCGATTGTTAGTGCCTCTAGAACACCCTCATACTTTTAAAGAGAAGACGGTAATTTAAAAAAGAAAACTCAGACAAGAAGATCTTTGTGAAGTAACTACTATTTCAAAGACAAAGTCTGGAAGAAAATTATCTCATTACCAATAGGTCAGTATAGCTTTTCTTAAGTGATTTACTGTCTTACACAGGAAGATGATTTAGAGAACATATCGTTCAAATGCCCAGTCAATGATAAAATCTTATTGTTGCTAATCCAATTTTACATTTTAGAAATTTCAGAGCTCTTCTTATCATATGTAGAATGCCTCCAGCTATCACTTCTAACAGGTGGCTTTCCATAATAGCAAGAAGTCTTAAACCACCTTCTGACAAATAAACGTTTATTATAAGCAAGAAATCACCCAATCTAGCCACATGAGTCCGGAGCATTCCCACTGGGTCCTCATGGACTCTCATGAGCAAAGTGCAATGTCAGTCCTTTGGCAGAGTCATCCAACACTGGAGGCCGTTCACAAAGTGCTCTGTAAGTGGGATACAGTGGCAGTATGGGACAGTCAGAACCAAACATTACACAGACAGCATAACATCCCATTCTAGAAAACAAAAGTATCTTCTTACGTTGCCAAAATAACATTAACTCCTGTAAACCAAATAACAGAATACTGCCCAATAAAACTAAAAGTGATTCCTGAATATCATCACCTGGTCCATTTCCAGTTCCCACATATACCCAAAATGTGCTTTGTAACATCTAAGCAGTGTCCCTCAATGCCTTTTGGGCGACACTTTGACTTGGACAATGGCTTTTTGAGAGTAGGGATTTCCCCACATTAGTTGGGAATATTCTTCTATCCCTGGATCCTTGTGCAAAAGAAGGGTTATTTTGGAGCTGCATTTAATCGCAGAATCAATCCACCTTTTTATCAGACATGGCAAAAATTGCTCTGTGATAGGAATGGGTGCACCAGACCAAACAGAGCTTTGGGATGACAATGCCACACATCTTGGATTCTTGCATTTTGCTCCTGCAAGGCAATTGTCCCAAGTGATGAAGATGGAGTTCAAAGATTCCCTGAGATTAAAAAACAAACAAACAAACAAACAAACAAACAAAAACCTCCCAGGATATGTTAGTGTTTTGTGCTTTATATCTAGTAATTATTTGATAGTTGACAGATATTGGCTTAAATTTGCTTTCACTGCACCATTTCACCTTTTAAAGAGGCTATGAAAGAGCTTCTAAAAGCTAGAGGTACTGATATTTATCACCTCCAAAAGAAAAAAGAAATTTCTGACAATTGATAAATGGTTGAATCGGTCAGATTTGAGAACTGATACCAAAGGTGGTGAATTATTAAAACCAACAGAAGATTCGAGAGATTGCAAGATGGAGGGGACATTGTGAACAACAGTGGGAAACTTGGAATATTCTTGTGAGTTAAACCGCAGGTAAAGTACAATTACCAAGCGAAACACTAAAACCAATATATTTTAGAATACTAATATCAAAGATGATGCAAAATCAAAGAGTAATGGAGTTGACCAGAGAAAATTTGCTGGAGATGAGCTTTAAATCATCTGTTAATGGGAAAAACAAGCAAAAAAACCCAGACATTTAAATATAGAAAACAAACTGTTGGTTGTCAGGGGGAGCTGGGTGAGGGGATGGGTAAAATAGGTGTTGGGGATTAAGGACCAGTGAGTGATGTATGGAAGTGTTGAATCACTACATTGTACACCTGAAACGAATCTAACAATGTATGTTAACTATACTGGAATTATAAAATAAAGTGAAATAAGTAAAGTAAAATAAAATAAAATAAGAGTACACTTATCTTGATGCGCACTGAGCAATGTATTGAATTGTTGAATCATTGTATTGTACACCTGAAACTAACATATCACTGCATGTAAATTATACTTGAGAAAAACGTAAAAAATAAAAAAGTGAAATTACCATACACGTTAAAAAAATCAGCTCTTAACCCAAGAAAGAAGTCTGATTGAATTAAAGGAATCAGGTCTTTGTAGTTTGAAAGGACAATCCTTAATGCTTTAGACAGATGAAGAAGTTCTCTAGGTAGAAAAGCCTGGATAACACAAGTAAATCACGAAGATGAGAACTACAGTGTAAAGAGAATCTAATGAAATGAGGCCAGCCAGCCTAAGCTTTTGTAACATAATTTTGATGTTGCCAACACTTGTAATCTATGCAGTAACTCCACCACACTTTCCAGCAAAAGGTGGCAAAGTCCCCTTTCAAGCTGAAAATTTAAAAAATATATATTTTAGTTATGTAAGAATTAAATGCATTTGAGGTGCCTGGGTGGCTTAGTTGGTTAAGCATCGGACTCTTGATTTCAGCTCAGGCCATGATCTCATGGTTCATGAGTTCAAGCCCCACATCGGACTCTGTGCTGTCAGCATGGAGCTTGCTTGGGATTCTCTCTCTGTCCCTCCCCTGCTCATGCTCACTCTCTCTCTCTCTCTCTCAAAATAAATAAATAAATGAACATTTAAAAAATAATTAAATGCATTAAAATTATATTTTTGGCATAAATTTCTATTTAGATTTTCAAGGAAAAAGTAAAAGTTTAAGTATTGAAAATGAATGTAGCCCATTAACATGCAGAATAAAAACAGAAGCAATGCTACAGAAAAGACAAGGACTACTTAAGTAATCGATAATGTGATCAATGAATTTATTTCCTTGCCAGGCAAAGGAACACAGACCAATAAAGCAACTTACCATTAACTCAGTGAAATGTCTTTATCTTAGTGGAAAAAAAATCAGTGGGTTTTAATGTGCTGAAAAGGTGGAGTTTATTATAGTAATGCTACTTAAGAATTGAAAATAGACATTCCGGATGGGACAGAATGGTTCCTAAGTCTGTACTTAACTGATTAAAACGAGTCCGGTTGTTCCTTGTTCAGGAAGGCATCTGTTAAATCTGGTGAGAGTGTAGGGTACTGATAGCTCTCAAAATTCTTTGTCATTTATCACCTGAAGCAGATGGCCTTTCAAAGTTCCTGGTCATCAGTTTCAAAGAGTTGTGACGAAAAATATCATTTAGTTTTGATATCTTTTAGGCAAGCACTGGCTTAAGAGGAGAAGTGTCATTTTACACAATGTGCAAGTTATCTAAATTGGATATCTGTGTGACTAAATTTCTCTACTATGTCTTACCCTTCTACTTCCCGTACCTCATGGCCCCAAATGGACAAGGTTGGCAAAAACAGATCACATCGGGTGTGATTTCTGATAAAGGTAACATGAATAAACTT
This sequence comes from Neofelis nebulosa, assembly GCF_028018385.1. Lineage (NCBI taxonomy): Eukaryota > Metazoa > Chordata > Mammalia > Carnivora > Felidae > Neofelis > Neofelis nebulosa. The sequence goes on along the minus strand of NC_080782.1, from coordinate 32,378,747 downwards.
CCCAGGTATAAGGTTCATTGCTTAACATTTCTGTACCTTGAATGAGTAACAGGATTGTGTGGGATAATGCTTTCCATTTGCTGGAAATGGGTCACTTGGGTTCATCAGGAATAACTTGATCCATTTGTTCTCATACAACTTATTAGATTTACTAAAACCATAAAGTTAAATTTATATTCTTGGAAAAAAAGCTGTATGAGCCAACATGAATTTACAATAATATGAAATTCTATACCTCTTCCTTTTGACCAGAATACATTGGCCAATTTCACAAGTAATTTCACGTTGCCTGAGGATAACACTTCAAATATAGCAAAGTATGCCCTTCCTTATTCAGAGTGAGTTGGAAATGTGATCTGTAACTGAAGCACAATGATTCAACTTCTCTTTAACAGAAGAGACATCAATGATTGGTATCTCCCGAAATGAGTTATGTTCTTTTATGATGTTTGCCAGTTGGCATGTTGAAATGCAGCCCTTCATATATGCCCTATTTTAATTTAGAAGCTCTCCAAGTTAAAAATGGCAAAGACTGGCATGTAAATAGCTAATATCAAACGGAAGGTATACTAGTAAATGCCAGCTCATCCACTAATCTCCCATATAGTTATTAAACTAAGGTAGTTTGCCTATGTGACCGCCACCTGTGGTTATGTAGCCTTAGACAAGTTACACAAATTATATGTGCCTTCATTTCCTCATTTGTAAAGTAGAAATAATAATAGCATCCACTCACAGGGCTTTTGTGAAGATCAAATAAGATAATACATGTAAAACTCCTGGAATGGAGCCTGACACATATCAAGTAGAAAATATGTTAGCTACCAATATTATTGCTACCAAATTCTGTACATTTTGGTGACATCATATTGTTCATTATTACTCTACCATGAAATCATTCTGCCAATTCATCAAGTCAAGAACCAGGAAGAATAATTCTCATGGGCATGGCATTTTATTTTGGGGAGATTATGAATAGTCAGGTTAGTTTCGAGTTAGAAAATCTGAGATAAAAGGAACTAGGGACATTAATTACTTTCTTAGATGGGTCGAAAACAGAGTAAGTAATAAAAGAATTCTCAGGTTTGACACACCCTGATCACCAGCTATGTGAATTATAGAAGAAATTAATTGTAGAATTGTGAGTTATGCTTATTTTCTTCTTTATGCTTTCCTTTATCTTTACATTTTTCTAAGCCGACCAAGCCAATCACTTCTACAGCAAAAATTAAAGTAAGCAAACAAAAACAAACTCTGACAATGTTTTTTAAAGGAAGAAACCAAAGAAAATGTTAATTGAATAGTAACTCCACTTGTTGAAAATAAATTTTTGTGATTTTACTAAATAAGCTTTAGTTACCTAAAACAGCTAGAAGGCAAAAATCATAATCTGATGATATGCATAGATGAGGAATAGCCACAGTGATTTGGAAAAATAATTTCCAATTTATTGTCTATGAAAAACTTGTTCTAGACTCATCTTGGGTGATAATGGGAGACATCCCCTCCACCAACACACTCAAAACAGAGCAAATGCAATATAGAAACATTAACACTAATATCTGTTAGTACTAAAATCGTGAGCTCCAAACCCTTATTTGCCTACTAATGGAAAGCACCTCTTCAAATGTCTTTGAGGATTCTCAAGGGTGCTCACAAACTGTGTCTCATCAGTTCTGGCCTTTTGCCTCCTCCTGCTATTGGTGCTGCTCCTCAGCCTGGTTTGACTTCTTAGTCAAGGTGCCACCTTGGAGCTAAAACCCTACTCCTGATCCATTACTGTATCACCATACTTTCTGCGTGACACTCAATTTGGGGAAAGGTCCTGTAGCAAAGGCATACATGCTTTAACATCTCTTGGTAGTTAATGACAGAGCTCTTCCACTTGCTACATGAGAACATGGCCAAGGCAGGTTCTCATGACCCAGGCACCACTGAGAGGGCAGCTCCATGCAGCCACGAGTTTCCTTGACTTGAAGTGTCACAGTTGCCACCGTCCCCTCTGCTAGAGAATACCTGCTGATTTACCCAGGCATCAGTATTATATATGGTGAGATGAATATTTGCCAACTATTGTGTTCATTTATTCTGCTCAGTCAGGGAATACTCCACAGCAAAGATGCAGGAATCCCCAAATGTTGTAGCTGTTTCTGAGTTCACGTATTTCGTCATTGATCCCAGCTCATGCAAATACCCCCACAGTCCCCAACTGGAATGAGTTTCAAAATCATTTAGGTCCTTATATCAACAGGACTTTTTGCTAAATGTGGACTCACAATCCAGATTCTTCTGTTTGGGGTTCTGTTGACTTTGTGATCTGTGCATTGTTGAGGCCATTCAAATTGATCAAAAATATATTTGTGTATCATTGTTTAATATATTAACAGAGTTCCAGTCTCTTTTCCCATCCCCAAGAAGTCAACCTTTCTGTAGATTAGTAGATTGAGATAAATAAGATATCTACAAACTCTTGGTCTTACAAGATATAGGAGTGAATGCCTTTATCCACCCCAGATAAGTTTCAAATAAGTATACCTTTAGCATGTATTCACTTCCCAAGAAATGAAGTTGGTAGCTCTGGTTTTCACCCCCTTTTACCTTTTCATGTTTCAACCAAGTGAAGAACCGAAATTCATAGACCAAAGAGTAGTTAGCCAGCTGTCTAAGCATGAACTTTTAAAACTCTGGGAGTTATCATTGTTTCTGTTTGCTTATGATATAATTATTTGCATAAGCAGTGAGAGATAACATACACATTTTATATTTTTTTTGATCAAAAGTAAATACTTGAAAGTATTAAAACGGTATGGAATTAAGGTAAGGTAAAAGTGTGAGAAAGAGAGTGAGAAAAAGCACAGGAAAACCAAGGAAGTATGCTGATGTCCTAACACTGGTTATGTTGGAAATGATTTTGGAGGAAATATTTGGGAATTTTTTCACTTTTTTGTATAATTGTAAAATGGTGTGATTTAGGATGTTTTACCTTTTTGGTAATATGGAAAAAATAATTTAAAAAGAAGAGTAATTTATTTGCACCTTTAGGGTACACATTTTTACCCTGACATTGTGTTAGTACTGAATAGTTTCTCTAGATTTTGATGTAATAGAAATAGAAATAACGTCAACTCTTTTGCCACAGATTATTTTTAATTTGAATGTTCTGCTATTCATTAAAATGATATTAGTGTAGTCCAGCTTTTCCATTCTTGAATGCTATCCTTAAACTATCTGATGAAATAAAATTCAGTTGCTTTCTTATCAGAGCCTAAAAGTATCTGCATTAGAGATGAGAAAGGAACCCATTTCCTATAAATTCAAAATCCAATCCTATTCTGTGTAAGATGTAGCCAAAAGTAGGGTGCACTGTCTTAGATAAGCCATTTAATTTATGTGGAAAACACAAAACTCCAGCCAGTGTTCAAGAATTTCAAATCTACTGTCTTGAAAGTAGATTTAGTTTCATATTTATCACACTAATCTTCACTGTTCATTCTCTCTCCCTCCCTCCTCGCTCCCTTTCTCTGCTATTGATACATTTCTGTTGAAAAAGTACCTGGTATAAATGTCGGGTTGTGAAAAATGACCCTTTATTTTGTAAACAGTCACATACAATTTCTTACTTTGTTTTTAGATACCAATAATATTTCATAGATTTCCTTGAAAGCTACAACTGATAAAGTCAGTTGTGTAGCCCATATTGGAGTGATTTGTTTCTCTTTAACCTGTCCCTAGCCTGATTTGTGAGCCTCTATTAGAACAAGTAACTCCCCTAAAAAGAAAAAATCATCTGTATTCTCACCCTCTACCGCAACTCACACTCAGATACTCTATAGAAAGAACAGTAAACATGACCCTGTGAATGTAAACTTGAAGTTGAAAAGCCTGAAGCAATGCTGTGGCCAGTGCTGGTGATCAGATATGGAAGAGAGAAAACAAAATTATTGTCATATATTTCTTCTTTATCAGCTTCCTAGATTTCTCTGTTCTATAATATATGATGGAGATCAATGGAGTGGGCGATTTTTTTCTAACTAACCCCGGGCCTGGAAAAGAATGGCATTAGACTGACTAAGAAGGACATCTCAGTGGAGGAGACTAGTATAGGGTCTCAGTCTTAGGAAGGACAAGGAGCTGGGCTCGTGGAGCTGGGAACAAGGAAGGCCATAAGGACTTTTGTATTGGAACAGGAAACAGGAAACAATCATTGTGAAAGTTAGGAGGAAATGCACCAAAGATTTTACTTGAGCAAGGCCAGCATCTAGTGCAGTCGTGTCAGTTAATCTGGTGGCCTTTGAAAATTCTTATTTGTCCCCTTGAACCAAAATTATAGTTAGTATTCCACCTGTTCCATTCTGTCAGCAGAGAAGGATAGAATGTGAGAAGAGATTTTTGGTAAGTCCTGTCCCAAAGATTAAACAACTAAAAATACAAATCCATGGAAGTTTGAATTACCAATTTAGATTCAGGTTAGGAACTACAATTGGAAGAAATTTGAAAGGTTTGTGATTCCCTGTGTTTGCAATTTTGTAGTTGTTATGTGTAGTGACTGGTGACTTTTTGTTGTTATTCACAGCCTTCCTGATTATCCTTGAGAACAACAAATATCAAAGAAACTATGGTGACTGATTGCATTTTTGAGCTCAATTTTTCAGGGCAGAAGGAAACTCCAAGGAGCTAGAAGATAAGGTAGCATTTACAAAAGAAGAAGAAAGCATTTGTGTCCTTGGGACCTATCAAAAAGAAGAATGAAGACTGTGAGTGTCTGTCCTAGTTTTGCATGATTTTAGAAGAGATTTTAGCCATAAAAAACATTGGTTGATATTTCTTAAGTTTTAATTTTATTTGCAACGTTTATGGAAACTTTTTATTTCTATAATATTGGATTAAAAGTTTATACAAGTAAGAAGCAGCAGGCTGTTTGGTAAAAGATGTTTAATTGAGTTTTCTAAGGGGAAGGAAAATAAGGCTTAAACAAAGCCAAATATGAGTATCCCGAAACCTCTCTTCCTCAAATTATCTTATCCTCAGACTTGCAGAGGTATAGCTGTACTAATGGGTACACTCATTACATTAGTAAAAGACAATCTGGTCCATTCACTTGGCATAATTCTAGGAACAGAAGCATATTTTAGTAGTAAGTTATAAATTTCTTACCAAATATGCTTCCTGTATGTCCCCACACCAAGTAGTTAACAGGCTGCAAAAAAAGTAATAAGACAATCCTCTGAGAACTATTTTATTAAGTCATTTCCCTTCCTGTGGTTCAGAGTTCAAGAGAGTTCAAAGTTCAAAGAGTTCAAGAGTATAAGCCAAAATGGAACATAGCATTATGCAATACAAATTACAATCAGAAGACTAAATATACATGAATTCAGAATGCTGATGATCAATCCTCAATCCAAAAATATAAATAGTTTCAGGCATTTGCTCATGTTCCCCTGTGGCCTAGAATAATGTAGTAGTTAGGGATGGCAGTCATCACCTGTTTGCTCATATAGCCCTCTGAGGTAAGACTGTTCCTAATTAGAGGCAGTTAATATATGGGATGTTGAATCACTTGGTATGACATGAGAGTTAATCAGATTCTCTCTGTTGACTGCTGTTGAAAGTAAAGAATTCACAATTAGAAAGCTGAGAGACAGGAGGACCAAAACTCCTAGACTATGGCCAAGTCATAACTGCAAAGTCTTCAAGGACAAAATCCATTAACTACAAATTTTGAGTTTTCAAGATTCCAAGAAATCCATACCCTTCCTATCAAGCTCTAGGTTTTGTAATTTCAATTTTTCTTTTTAACATTTATTTATTTTTGAGAGACAGAGAGAGACAGAGCACAAGCGAGGGAGGGGGAGAGAGAGAGAGAGAGAGAGAGAGAGAGAGAGACAGGATCCAAAGCAGGCTCCAGGCTCTGAGCTGTCAGCACAGAGTCTGATGGGGGACTCAAACCTACAAGCCCTGAGATCATGGCCTGAGACAAAGTCGGACGCTTAACTGACTGAGCCACCCAGACGCCCCACAAACTCTAGGTTTATTGAGACCTTGGTGTGACTTCTCTTCCCAAATTTCCATGAGAAGCCATTTATTTTCCCAAGGGCAGCTTCATAATAAATTGAATTAGCTTGAATTTTTTCCATTTGTTGCAACTATAAGAAGCAGACCAAAATACCCTCTACTCTATTTTCCACCAAAGTAAAATCTCTTCCAGGCATTATTCAGCTTACAGTCTCCAAGTAGCATTCTTTTAGCCTATCTTATACATTTCCTCCTAATAGAAATGTACATTTTGTATCATATAAATCAACCATTATTTATTTTCTCTAGTTGTTTTCCTTTCCTTGTTCTGTGCCTTTTCACAAGAACTGGGAGCAAATTTTCTTTTCTTGTATCCCGTATAGCACATGATACACTCACATATCAAATAGGAGCTTTGAAAAAATATTATAATTTAAGAGACCCAACTAAGTGGAAAGGAAAATAATAGAATTGGATTAAATAGGTGGGATTAATAACCGAAGGCTTTTATCTCATGTGATTCCAGTTTCCCTGAACTTCCAACTGTAGACTGAGTCAGCCATCAAAAATCTTCAGTTGCCACCTGCTCTGGGCCAGACGTAGCAGGGCTCACAATATTCTTCCCCCTCATCATGAGTCCAGCCCAAGTCTCAAGGATTATCACATGGATGCCAGTCCCCTATGCTTCTATAACAGCATTATGTCATCTCTCACCCTCCTCCATTTTCCCAAATATTTCCCTTGTGGCTTCTGGAACTCCTAGTCTATTGTTCCCACATCCCACAATCCCTCCTCTGAAATTTCTTACCCCTTATTGCTCTAAATGAAATTTGGCTCTTGCCTGAGTAAATTTCTTCCTGCTTCTCTCTCAAATACAGACATAAATTACACTCCCTATGGTCCTTACAGTACAGACACTGAATAAGTCTTATCATAGTTCCCTCATTGTCACTCCCAAACTACTTTAATCTTCTTTCAAAACTGCTTCTTTTTTGAAGCACATATCAGAGTGCTTACCACTCTCACTATACCATGATATGCCATCTACCAAACTCTCAAAATCTCTCTCATCAATGGAGTCTGCTACTCCATTCACTGGTCTTATGACTTTATCATTCACAGATAGCCATGTAACACCCTGGCCTCTCAGTGCTTGGACTCTTCAGGACCAACAGTCTTTTCCTCCTCTTTACCTAAACTACCCTCACAAATCTTCATCCTTTGATAATTACTTATAGTCTTATGTCCTATCTCCCTAAGCTAGTTCCAATCTACTGACTCTGCTACTTTTTAAATTATTATTATCCATATCCCCCTTCTAAGTCCCTACCTTTCCCCCATCAAGCACAGATTCCATGGTCCAAAACTGTAATGACTCTTTTGTAAAAATTCTTTCATCATACTGGACTGGGAAAACCCTAACCCTAGTTAAACTCAACTATCTGCTTACTTGATGCAGCTGTCTCCAAGCAGCTAAAAACCCTGGATAAATTGCGGATACTTACTGACTGGACTCACTATAAATTTGTATCCATACTAATGGGCATCCAACGGTGTTCTAGTAAATTCACTTTCCTCTCTGAAACGAGTTAACACCTTGATTTCCTTAAATCTCTAAAGCTCAGATGCCTCCTACGTACAGTTGTCAAAAACTTCCAACTCATATTTCATTGAAAAGGATAAAATCCTTTCCAAAGCCAATCCTGTCCTCCTGCTACCAATTTTCTGAAACTACCATCAACCATGCACACACAAATTCTGCTTTCCATCCTCTTCTAATGGAATTAGGGTCCCTTTTCCTAGCCAAGTCTGTTACTTCCCCTTGTGCCCTAGATCCTATCTTTCCCCGCCTTTAAAATAATATTGCTTTTGATTTATCCTCTTTCTCTCCCACGTCACGTTTTTCTCTCTATGCTGGGTCATTTTTCAGATTAGAATTATGTACTGATATCTCCCTCATAAAAACAAGCAAACAAAAAGCCTTTTTGGATCCCATGAGAGCTTTCAGCCACATCTGTGTATCTTGGCTCTCCTTCATAGAAAATTCTTCCCAATACTTGTCTAGACTATTGTTTTCACTTCCTTAGATCACATTTTCTTCTCAATCCACTGCAGTTGAGCTACCATCCTCATTATTTCATTAAATTGGCTTTGTTCAGGGTAACCAATAACCTGAATCTGGTCAAAGCCAATGGCCATTTTTTCTGCCCTCATCTTACTGTGATTCTTCTCTCAACAACTGACAGAGTTGGTTTCTCTCTCCTTTTTCCAACACCTTTATTCTTCAATTCTGTGACCATAGTCTAATTTTTCTTCATACTTGAAGCTTTTCTCTCTTTTTCTCTTTCTCTTCCCCCTTCTCTTCCTCTCCCTTTATCTGCCTTTCCCAGATTATCCTCCCTCATATGACCTCTATGTTGACCTCTGTGTTGATGTCCCAAAGCCAAGCTCTATATCTGAGGCCTCATCTTTTCCCATAAATTCTATGCCATTAAATACAGCTGTACACTACGATTTCCAAATTCATATCTTGATCTTCAACCTTTGTTTTAATGTTTATTTATTTTTGACAGAGAGAGAGAGAGAGAGAGAGAGAGAGTATGAGTGGGGGAGAAGCAGAGAGAGCGGGAGGGGCAGAGAGAGCTGGAGACACAGAATCTGAAGCAGGCTCCAGGCTCTGAGTTCTCAGCACAGAGCCGGATGCGGGCCTTGAACTCATGAGCTGTGAGATCATGACCTGAGACGAAGTTGGATGCTTAACTGACTGAGTCACCCAGGTGCCCCTCAACCTCTTTTGTTTTAAAACATAGACTTGAATATCTACCTGTTCAATTCATATATGCAATGGATATCCAATAAATATTGGCATGGCTTACTTCTTCACGATCTTTAGGTCTTTCTACAAACATCACCTCCCTGCTGAGACCACCCCCCAAAAATAGGAAAGAGTAAACCTACTTTAAGACTTCAATTTGATGGGGGGTGGGAGGGAGGGCAGGGTGGGTGATGGGTATTGAGGAGGGCACCTTTTGGGATGAGCACTGGATGTGGTATGGAAACCAGTTTGACAGTAAATTTCATATATTAATAAATAAATAAATAAATAAAGACTTCAATTTTCTTTGTAAAGTTAAATGTGTCTTCATAGCAATTATCACCATCTGGTATGTATTATTTATTTATTGTCTCCTTCCCCACAGCCCAGGAAATCTAGCTTCAAGAAGACAGGGACTTATTCTGTTGCCTTCACAGCTGCATTTCCAGTGCTAAGAATAATCATGGACTGATAATATGCACCCAATAAGTATTTGTTGAATTACTATTCCTCACAATACATCTTTCAGAAAATGGCACCACTATATACCTATTTGCTCAGAACAAGAGCCTCCAGAATTATACCTGATTCTTCTCTTTCTTTCACCCTCCATATCCCATCCTGTCAATCTAATTCAAAATGCATACCACATCCTAACATTCCTCACTGTCTTAATCGTTCCCCACTTCCAGTCCAAGGCACCATCCTGTCTCACTGTGCTATTTCTGTAACCTCCTAACCATTTTCTCTGTGCGCTCAATATTGCCTCCTGCCCCAAGATATCCCCCCCATACACTACAGCTGAGTGATCTTTCTAAATAGCAAATTTTATCCCATCTCCCTGTACTCAAAATTCTCTAATGGTTTCCCACTGAACCTATAAAATATTTTAAACCATTCAACACAGTATGTGAGATCTTACACAGTCTCATCTTTGCTCACATCACCATCTTTATCTCTCCACACTACCCCTTGTCATTTCCTTTGACACACCATGAGCATCCCCATCTCCTGTCTCTGTGCTTGGAGCACTTTCCCAGAGTTATTACCTAGTTGATTCCTTCTCACAGCTTGGGTCTTCAATGATACCTTCTCAGGCTTTCTGTATTCACCCTTTCCAAAGCAATTACTTTGCCCCTGCCTCCAAGCACTGATGTATTATCATGGGTTTTCTACACATAAGTAGTATCTGAAATTTGTTTATTGTATGTCTGTTTTTTTGCTTTTGGTTAATACCTTTATTTTCACCCAGAAGATTGTAGACCTGTAGGCAAGACCATATTATTTGCTATTCCATATCTACTACCTAGAACAATGTCTGACATATGGAAATGCTCAAGAAATATTTGTTTTCTGATTGACTAAATTGGAGTTGTATCACCAGCTAAACCCCAAGACCTGACTTTTACTGCTCACCTGCTTATGCTCATTAACCTTTGTCTTACATTTTTCCTTAAGCTCTTCTTTCTGGCTTACCTCAAAACCAGGCAAATGAAACTTGAAACCACCCCTCACATGACAGCGACAGTCCTGACAAGACTTCCCACTGGCCTAGACCATCCAGACCATTTGAGATAAACCCCTGACTCACCTCACACCTGCGCAGGTGAACATTGGAATGACAACTGGAATGACCCACAATTGCCTTTACTTCGTTACAATACTAAAATCTCTGCCCAAGGAGGAGACTCAGCCTCATTTATGTAACATCCAATGTATGTATAGGCATGTATCCTTAAGGCTCATACAGAACATTATTTCTTCCTCTACATATGATGACAAGGCTTCCTAACTAAATATTCATCCTAACCTTAAACAAAGGGTACCCATTCACCCTCTCTTGGGGAGTCACAGCTTTGGAAGCTATTCTCCCATGATCTTTTTATTTGCTGCAGATAAAGTTTTCTTTGTGCAACAAGTCACCTAGTGTAGCTTCTGTGACTCACCAAAGAGCCAACTCACATTAGTTCGGTTACAGTTGGACAACATGGTTAAATCTCACATTATACCATTAACTCATTTTGTGGCTAAGTAAATAATTTAACATCACTAAATGCTAATTTTCATAATATAACAATAACAGACCTATCAATTCGAAGGCTATAATGAACCTCAATTGAGACCACACAAACAAAGCTTCTATGTAAACCATAAAATACTATAATTATACTCCAATCACCATCTATACTGATTGCTTACATTATTAAAACCCTGTAAAGACTAGTTGGAATTTTATACCAAGAATTGGCCAAAAAATAAGTTAAAAAGACACCTTTAGTATTAAAATATATGTTTTTGTGAAATAATACTTGATCTTTGAAACATTATGTTAATGTATTACTCTTTATTTCTATGATAAGGAAATAATATTCAACATTGGTTGTCATGCAATTTATTATAATTAAGGGGGAACATCCGTAGAGAATTTTGTTCAATGTTCTTAATTAAATTTTGATATCTCAGACACGATATTTGTGAAAAATCTACAAGTATGCCTTACCACCATGGCCCTTTTTGACTATATCATTTTGCCATCTGCTTGAACAAATGCCCTGGGTTCAGTCATGGGTAAACCCTTGAGTCAAAAAAGGAAATAAAGGCTACACTGCAATGAAATGGCAACTGTTACATACAAATTGCCACTCTATCACACAACTAATTAAAGATAAAAGTGACTAACAACAAATTAAAATGAGAAGTATGTGAAAATACACAGATTACATTTTGAGTAGTGTATTGGGAAGGTCTACTGGAAAATTAAATAAGCAGAAACATTCTGCTAAATTGAAAGTAAAGCAATGATCTCAAAGCAAAAGTGAGAACTCTATTCTTGGGTCTAGAATTTATTAACTCTGATGGAATCTTCCACTTCTCTGGGGATCAATTTCTTTTTCCATAAAAAAAATGAAAGTTGTAGGACCTGACCTAGATGACCCCCAAGGTATTTCATCTTCTGGCACTGGTATTCCATGAACATTCCATGACCAGAAAAGGACAGTGATAGAAGCTGGAAGGAGCTATCAGAGCCCAGGCACACATAGCATTTAGTAAGAAGGATATCTGGGTAGGCCCAGATTCAACTGCTAGCTTTAAGGTAAACTCTCTGAATGACCTCTGGGAATTTTTGCTTTAGTTTGGTCCCCAAACTCCAGAGCATTTTCAAAATCATATGAGATAAGTGTGGGAAAGCACCTTTTTGTCTTGGAAAATTCCAAAGGATAATTATAAATACCTTCTAGAGCTCATAATCTCAGTGTTGCTCATGGGTATTTATTTAAATATTTGCCCAGATTCTGCTATCATAGATGGTATCAGAGATGACAGATTGCCTCTCTATTTATCAGGCTCTAAAAAGAATGTGCACACTTTGACACAGTATGTTGGGAAAATCAGAACTCCCTAAGTGAAAAGAAAACAACTGTGAACTCTGTGAGATTAAAGAAATACAGCTCCAATGAGACATGGATTTAAAGACATTTATCTTCAGTAGATGTAGATTTTTCTACATTAGGTGAATTAAAATTGCATGGAAATTTCCTGGAGATTTTGTACTTTTTTTGTTTTCCCACAAATTCACTTGAGTAACTTTGAGTAATTATGGCTTTTTTACACTTTGTGTTTCCCCAAATTTTCATCCCCCAAACTAACAGCAATTTAACTAATTACATTTTTAAGTTCAGTGGTAAACATAGGCAACCCAAAGTAAGTATAATTGCCAGGGAGAAAAATGGGCTCCAGGTTTAGTCTAGCCTTGCCACATGGTATTTGCTAAAAAGCCAGTCTCTTACCTATGTCAGTTAATAAAATGTTATGCTCTGAATCTGGAAATTTAGTGGTCAAATGTTCTAACAAAGAAAAACATTGTATTCTATAGAAAAAGCATTAAAAATTAAATCAAGATTTTTAATTTAATTATCCTTTTTCTCTCTTCATATATATACATACATGTACAAAACACATTATTTTAATATGAACATATGAGATGAATTATCATTTTCCTGTTGATATAGAATGCATATATTTTTCACAGGACTTATATAATGATCAAATTTGTAATTTATCTCAAGCTCATATTTTTAGTCAAACTCAAAATAGCTAAGATAAAAACTATTATAAATATGAGATATCACATACAAAATATAAGTATAAAGTACAGTGCAGGTTAAAGTAGACTGACCACCATGGATTTGAATTCATTAAAAATGTCATTAAAAATAAAGTAGGGTGCCTGGGTGGCTCAGTCGATTGAGCAATCAACTTGATTTAGGCTCAGGTCATGATGCCAGGGTCGTGAGATCAAGCCCCGCATTGGGCTCCACACTGAGTTTGGAGCCTGCTTAAGATTCCTTCTCTCTCTCCCTCTGCTCCTCTCCCCCATTCATGCTCTCTCTCTTTCTTAATTAATTAAGTAAAAATACTCAGAAATGGGTGTTAAACACATGTAACCATCTTACCACATAGCTTCTGTTTTCAACTTCCCAGAGACACAGAAAGGAAATGGGAGACAAAGGCAAAAAGAAAAGATGGCAGAATGAATACAACTGAGAGAGGAGGTTCAAGAAAGCAAGGGAGGAAAAGGCAGTAAAAGAAGGAGAACATAGAGAAAATAAGGGGGGAATAATGAGGCTGTAAGACAAGCTACAGTTAAGTATATTGATGATTTTTCTTTCCATGCCTTCCTGCTTGATACTTTATGTTTGATTAAAAAAAAAAAAGGTTTAGTGCTTTCCAATGATTTTGTATCACAGGAACTGAGTTTCTTCTTCCTTTCAACTCACAGTAAAGCAAGCGATGGTGGACATGATTCTTCATATTGTTGCCTCTTCTCCAAATCCAGTAGATCTTTACACAGAAGACAAGTGTCAACTTCCAAGGTGGTACGTTTACACACTGATCATCTTTTCTGTAAGTTCTGACACTTAGATATTACCCAGGCTCATGCACCCAGTGGTGAAATGAGCTTGATAAACTTCGTATAAGCTAATACCATGGCATATGCACCTCTTCATAATGTTCTTGATAAAAACATACAGAGAAATGAATAGTGCAGGCAAAATGAGATGATGAGACTATTTTAACTTTTATTGTTGGCATTTTAGTTTATTTGGCTTGACTTTTTTTTTTAAGGGCTAGGGTTGACTTATGGAAAGCATGGTGGGGAAATAAAAAATTGGGTCCTGGGGTTGACTCAGCCCTTAACTAGCTTTAAGAATCTAGATATTGCTTGGGGCACCTGGGTGGCTCAGTTGGTTAAGCGACCAACTTCAAATCAGGTCATGATCTCGCGGTTTGTGAATTCAAGCCCTGCATCAGGTTCTGCACTGACATTCAGAACCTGGAGCCCATTTTGGATTCTGTGTCTCCGTCTCTCTCTGTCTTCCCTCTCCCTCCCCCACCGCTGATGGTCTGTCTCTCTTTCCTTCAAAAATAAATAAATATTTAAAAAATTAAAAAAAAAGAATCCAGATATTGCTCAATGAGCAGTTTATTTTCAATATATGAATTCAAAATGTAGTATTTCCATACTGCTTCCTTAATTATTTATTTATTTATTTTACCGTAAAACAAATACCAAAATGTTGGTAATTATTACTATTTTTTTGTAGTAATGCTACCAAGCACATAGTGGTATAATAATCTATTTCCAATTAAACCTATTTCTTCTGTACTTATTTGTCCTGTTTAAGGGAGTGTTTTGGTATAATTGACCTCCTTTGGACCTATCCTTCCTCAATTGTAATTTTTTTCTTTCATTGGCAATTGATTTCCAATTCCCTTTGTTACAATGATTTAGCTTCTGGAATCTCTATGCAAACCTGTACATTTAGCTTCTGGAATCTGTATTCAAACCTGTAACTTGGCTTGCATAGACCATGAACTGTTCCTCACATTTAAGAGAGGGAAGAGAGTTAAACTAACCTATTTATAATAACAACCTTGTGTTGCTACGAGATGTGCCATGGCAGAACTGAAAATCATTATCTTTGTCATGAGAACAGAAGGTATAAATAAGGTGACCAGAGAAGTTTTACTGCTGTTAGCAACAGATGCAGAAGAGCAAAACAGCTATTCCAATAATACTACCCATATGCTGGTGCGAACAAAAGAAAGATCTAGCAGTCCCAGGCTAAGTGAATTAGTGCTCCTCGTGATGCCATTGCCCAGGGCTGGGTTTTGTTCTTTTTCCGTGATGTCTTTTCAGTGCCAAATATGTTGTCAGTTCCCATTAACAAAGAGCCAGGCTGCCTAGAGTCTGGGTTAGACGTATTCTAAGGATGGCAATTGCCTTATTCTCAGGTTATTAATGTGATATATCCTTAGGCCTTGGATGCCCCTTGGGGTCCAAACAGTGCAAATAGGTTTTGTTTTGCTTTTCACTTTAGTTTTCAAAGCCACCGCTCTTTTCCCTGCCACCACCTCTAGCTAGAATTTTGTCATTCTTCCTTTATCATTTGTTCCTCTTCCCCAAAACATGAAATGTAAAAGGCTGACCCTGCCCGTGAGTGCACTAGGTAGTTGTACATGGCTGAAGGCTGAGGGAAGAAGGCTGTGAAGTTGCATTTTAACTCACAAGCCCATGAATGTGGGATTTGTACTTTTTTTTCTAGCACATTTGATGTGGTTGATGAACAAGTCTCCTTTTCACACACAGCTTCATCCCCAGGGTTTCCTGCTTATTCACATACATTGATAATAGTCTTTAAACAAAATAGAAATCCTATTCTGGTCAATGTGGAGTCACAAAGGAAGAGAAACATTTGCTTATTTTTGCCTAGTTACTAGAGATATAATATGGCTTGCCTACATGTGTACCTGAATGTCAAGATTTCAAAAACAGCTCGTTTGCTCTGATTGGTTTCTCCAATAACCTCCGCATATTTGTCATGCTGTAGATAAGATTTTGGTAGTCCACATTTACCCACTCATAAATCAACTACTGATTTGAGACTAATGTTACATGCAGTATATTATAGTAAATACTGTGGGGAGTACAAAGATGAATTAGTATATTTATCAAATGGATCCAAGTCCAATAGAGGAGATTAATACCTACATATAAACAATTTTGTACACGCTTTGTAAGGAGAATGTGGTTACCACTGATTTAGCTCAAGCTAGAAGTAGTCTGTACATCATCCTCAATTTTCTTTTTACATCATATCATACAACATTGGTTGCACAATGCAACAATGCTCTGCACAATTTTTTTTTTAATATTCTGGAATGTTTCCCTTCTTTTCACTACCAATGTATTAATTCATAAACTTAAACTTTCTCACTTGATTGATTGCAATGAACTGCTTGTTTGATTATTCTGGAAGCTGTAGGGAGCCATTGGAAGATTCAGAAGAGAGGGACTATGTGATTATGCCTACTCCTTAAAAAAATAGTATTGTTGAATCAGGAGACTATAGATGCTGGTGAGGATGTGGAGAAACGGGAACCCTCTTGCACTGTTGGTGGGAATGCAAATTGGTGCAGCCGCTCTGGAAAGCACTGTGGAAGTTCCTCAAAAAATTTAAAAAAATAGATATACCCTATGACCTGGTAATAGCATGGCCAGGAATTGACCCAAGGGATACAGGAGTGCTGATGCATAGGGGCACTTGTACCCCAATGTTTATAGCAGCACTCTCAACAATAGCCAAATTATGGAAAGAGCCTAAATGTCCACCAACTGATGAACAGATAAAGAAATTGTGGTTTATATACACTATGGAGTACTACGTGGCAATGAGAAAGAATGAAATATGGCCCTTTGTAGCAACATGGATGGAACTGAAGAGTGTTATGCTAAGTGAAATAAGCCATACAGAGAAAGACAGATACCATGTTTTCACTCTTATGTGGATCCTGAGAAACTTAACAGAAACCCATGGGGGAGGGGAAGGAAAAAAAAGGAGGTTAGAGTGGAAGAGAGCCAAAGCATAAGAGACTCTTAAAAACTGAGAACAAACTGAGGGTTGATGGGGGGTGGGAGGGAGGGGAGGGTGGGTGATGGGTATTGAGGAGGGCACCTTTTGGGATGAGCACTGGTGTTGTATGGAAACCAATTTGACAGTAAATTTCATATATTAAAAAATAAAAAAATAAAAATAAATTAAAAAAAAAGAAATAATGAAAAAAAAAATAAAATAAAATATAGTTCCTCAAAACAGTATCCATTGAATTCAGAACATTATACTACTTATATGTGATGGACACAGAAATGTGCCATGCAGAGTCCCTTTTGAGGACAGGGTGATAATTGTCACAGACATACTCTCATGTACCCCAGTTTGGAACCTTGGCCTGTAAGGAAAGGGTATCACAATGGGAAAAAGCCAAGTCAAAGCCTAGAAAACTATCCCCCCTATTCCTGGCCAAGCTATCAAATTAAAAACATTATCATTTCCAAGAAAAAGACTTATTGGCATTACCAAATGATTTAGTTAGCTAGTCAAAGGCCTAGAAGAAATATTGGAAGATCCAGGAAAAAGATAACTAGGATAAAGGTGTATGGCTAGACCTATGAGAGAAGGCTAAATATGAAGTTTTTTGTGTCATATGTTAACACATACAAGAAATCAACCATTACTTGTAGAGGCACCAAACCACAACATATACAAGATGATTTGGCAAGCTGATGTTAGTCAATGTCTGTCATTGGCCACTCTAATGCTGGCATAATAGGCACATGAAGGAAAGATGGCCACAATGGCAAAAATGGACCAAAGCTGATATAACTGCTGCTACCACTGAATGTCCAAATTGCCAACAAGAACAGAGAAACAATAGTGTTCTCAATAGGGAATAACACTGAATCCAATTATGATGCCATTCCTGCAGCCACTATGGAAAACAGTATGGTGGCTTCTCAAAAGATTAAAGACAGAACTACCATATGATCCAGTAATATCACTGCCCACTTTGGGTATAAATCCAAAAGAATTGAAATCAGAATCTCAAAGAGATATTATCATTCCTATATTCACAATAGCTAAGATGTGGAAACAATCTAAATGTCCATCAACAGATGAATGGATAAAGAAAAAATGATACACACACATGCGTGCACGCATGCACACACACACACACACACACACACACAATGGGATAATCTTCAGCCTTAAAGAAGGAAACCCATAGTATAGGACAACATGGATGAACCTTGAAAACATTATGCTAAATGAAATACACCAAACACAGAAAGACAAGTACTGCATTGTTCAAATTATAGGAGATACCCAAGTAGTCAAATCATAAAACCAAAGACTGGAATGATGGTTACCAGAGATTGGGGGAGGTGGAAATGGAGAGTTGTTACTCAACAGGCATAAAGTTTCAGGTAAGTAAGCTGAGTAATTTCTAGAGATTTTCTATCTACAGTCAACAATAATGTATCGAACACTTAACATTTGTTAAGAGGCTATATTTTAAGTTTCTTATCACAATAAAATAAATTAAAAAGGAATATGGCACTATATGGCACCATTTCTCAAGGAGACCAACTAGCCACATGATGCATCATTCATCACTAGTGCACAAGCCAGCTATCTGCTTTGATAGAAATATATATTCTTGGTATGGGTTTTTCTTTCCTGCCTACAGAGTTGCAGTATCACTATCCAAAGGCTTATAAAATATTTGATTTACTGATATAGAATCTCACATACAATCACAACAGATCAGGTAACCCACTTTACCATAAAAAATATGGGAGTGAGGATGGGCCCATGCCATGGAATCTACTAATCATGTCACATATCACACCATCCAGAAACTGCTGCCTTCACAAAATGCTGGCACAACCTTCTGGAGTCATAGCTGAAGCATCAGCTCAGATCTTCTTCTTTCTGAGAATAGTGCCTATGTACTCTAAGATGCAGTATATACCTTGAATCAAATAACTTTATATAGTGCTATGACTCCAAGAGGAAGAATACATAGCTCCAAGAACCAAGTGGTATGAACAGGAGTGGTGCTACCTACCTTCACTTCCAATAATCCACTTGGTGAACTTGTTCTTCTCATACCCACAGCCCTGGGCTTAATAATTAAGAGTTCATGGTCCCTAAAAAGAGGATACTTTCTTCAGGGGACACAGAAAGAGCCCCATTGACCTATAAATTATGGCTGCTCTCTGAGACCGGAACCAGCAGTAAGAAGAGTCAGCAGACTGACAAGCACTGAACCCCTACCAATGCGAGGAAGTAAGGCTGCCTACACAATGAAGGCAGGAAGTAAGGCTGCCTACACAATGAAGGCAGTCGTAGACTCTGGGTCTGGAATTGTCTCTTGTCCAGCAAGAGAGCAGATGCAGGATTAAAATGAGAGAGAGACTGATGTCTGGGAGGAGACAAGATCCCCAAGTAAGGGTCCTTGCTCCATTTTCATTAGGATCAGAAGGCTTACAAGCATGACAGATGTGCGTGGACAAAGAGACAATGAAACCGTGAACATTGTGAACACTAACTCCTGGACGTGGAGGAGTGAGGGTTTTGAAGATATGCGGTGTCAGGGATTTGGGTCAATACAAAACAAAATCCTGGCACCAGGCAGATGGTTGTTTACCGCAGACAGGAGGCACCACCTCTGTTTTACCTAAACTTGCCTAGGGGACAAGAAAAACAGTAGGCTCCCTCAGGTCTACAAGGCACCTTTCTTTTGCTAATTAGCTCAGTTCTGGGCAATTTAGCCCCTCTGCTGTCTAAAGTCCTGTCCTCCTGTTTTTGTCCTTCCTTCCTGTGAAAGCAGCTTTCTGCTCTTGTTATTAAGTTGAGGGCACTTCTGCCCTGAATACCTAATCTTGTTTACCTAATCTTGGTTGCTTTCATCCTGAGTTTTCCTATTTCTATACCTTTGTCCTATACTGGGGGCCTTTGCCCTGTTTGCCCTAATATTGTTTACCTAATCTTGTTTACCTAATCTTGGATGCTTTCATCCTGTGGCTTTTTATTTCTTTATGCCTTGTGAACCCATGGGTACAAGCTAGGAGAATTCCTAAACTCATTCTCTGGAGCTATTCCCTTGCCTTATTGTTTTGTTAAATGGAAAAGTACCGCTCTCACAGTCTGAGAAGCCCTGGTGATCACAGTCTCAGACCCCTCAGGGATATGGTCTTAGGATAGACACCTGATAAGCCAGTAAGGCCAGTAAAGGTGTTCACTGAAGTGAAGGAAATCTAGAATGAACAGTGGAGGAGGAAGACTATGGCAATTTGTGAAGCAAAAGTCAATGCCATCGAGGGAGCTATAGTTTGGCCACTCACCTCCTTCTCTTAACATTTCTCTCAGGAAGAGAGGCCCGAACAAGTGCTTAGTAGACTTCTTCCCTAAATGTATAAGAAGTGAATCCAGGCAGTGCAGATGTAGACTGGGGTGGACATGGTGATATAACACTCACATCGCCTTCGAGAAGGGACATGCTGCCCAGCCTCAGGGAGCTTGTCAGAAGACAGTCTCCAGCTCTCAGACACTTCAGGGACTGCCTCATCTGAAGAGAGTCAGCCTTCTCATGCTTACGTCCTTTCTAAGGGGGGTGGGGAGGGGTCCGTGTTCAATAACTGAAAGAGGTGAGGATCATCTCTCCTATTCAACACTGCATGGGTTGCTTTGACTCTGCAGCTCCCTGGAGGATGTTGTTAGGAGGCCTGTACTGCAACTTGACTTTTCTTTGTGTTCTCTACACTCTGCTTCAGACTATGGACCCCAGAAAACCCAAATTTTAAGAAGACCTATACAGTGATAGAGTTTTTAAAAATGTCCTTTAAATGATTTGGAAAGTTTGTATAATACTAAGAAAAGGCAAACAAGTGATAAATTCCCTTGGAGGTGGGAGCATGTTTTATTCATCTTTATATTTTTATACCAGTGTGGTAGCTGATATAGTGCACTAAATTGAAATGAATTGAATCATACTGAATTGGAAGGCTGGAAGAATAAATAATATTCAGTAATATATCATAGTCAATAATTTTCCCTTTCATAATTAGTCACCCTGACTTGTTTCTGGTTCCTTACTTGCTTTCAGAGAACAAAGTGTGAGATAATTATCCATCACCTCATTGAGAAATTGCATTCCTCCTGTTGAAGGAATCCTTTCCCCAATCCTCATATTTCCTTGAGGAAATATCGATTAAATTTATGACCATTCTTTTCACCCCGTTCTTTGACTTGTGAGGTTGGGAGAAGTTGTCTGTGCAGTGCAATCCCTCCTCTATTTGGAAGAGGTGGCCAAGAACAGGCACACTTCTTTTGGCCTATTTTATGAGACGTCTCCCCCAGTGGTGAAGGCTGTTGAATCTAGGACTCTTTGGGTAATTCTTCCAATTGGAGGTAATATGAATAAGTTTTAGGAAGTCTATTTGGCTCTTATTCCAAGTCATATTCTCCAAAACCAACTCTACCAATCATAACAGTGATATTCTAATGTCCATCAGTTGAAATTTTTTATGTGCAAATATCTCAGCTGGAAAGAGGAGTGTGATTAAACCCCAAACTCCAGATGACTCCCCAACTAGTGATGCATTCCTTTCGTATTTATAAGAGGCCAGTCTCTCTTTACACTCAACTTATCCCCTAAACCCCTTTCATCAACTCATTCTCATAACCCACGTGGCAAAGACTCTATTTGAGTATTTATTTGTGATCAGTGCATAGAAATTTACTGAGGGATGTAGACAGAATCAGGAAGCATTACCCTCCCTAATCCATGTTCTTGCTTCTACCTATAACCTAGAGGGCAGGCAACCAAGCCTAGCAGGCAACCATTTCTCTGTTAAGATGAGGAGGGCCTCTCTGATGACAGTAAGTCACTACCACCCACTTACTTGTCATTCTAAAATTTACATTGAGAAATGTTTGCTCAGCATAAACAAGATTATTAGCACACTAACCATAATAAAGAATGTATTTTGGGGGCATTTGGGCGGCTCAGTCGGGTAAGCATCTGACTCTTGATTTAGGCCCAGGTCATGATCTCATAGTTTGTGTGTTCAAGCTCCATGCTGGGCTCTGCATTGACAGTGCGGAGCTTGCTTGGGATTCTCTCTCTCTCCCTCCCTTTTTCTCTGCCCCTCCCCTGCTCACACACACACTCTCTCTCTCTCAAAATAAATAAACATTAAAAAATAAAAAAAATTTAAAAATAATGCATTTTCTTACTCTTTTACTTCACTTTTATTGAGGAAGGCAAAACTTATCTTCATTATTATCTGTGTTGAATAACAAAAATAATATCTTTGAAAAATATTAAACAGGTATATTAAGTTAATTTCCCATAGATCAGGTTTCCTTGCAGCTTCCCACAGACAGTGGATATCATGCAGAACAAAGAAGTAAATGACAATTTCAAGTTTAAAAACATAATTTTGAGTCTATAATGACATTATGATCCCGAAAGGTTTTTTTTGAAATATAGAAGTCTAGTTCTATATAACAAAAGCATTCTTTTATATATTAAGAGTGAGTTTTAGAAGTCTGAGCTTAGAGGTTTACCATAGTTGTAGAAGATGGTGGATATTCAATATCATATGTGTTGTATTTGTCAGCATTTGTTTTAGTAATAAAATAAAATGTATGATCTTTGCTTTAATTTAAAATTATAGTACATGTATTTTTCCATTTTTGTCTTCCTCCTCTCAACACACGCCTGCATTCAAATAAACCAGTCAATATCCTCGGGTGTAGTATTTCACTCATTTGTCTATTTTCATATAATTTTAATGAAAACATATAAGGTGTTTCATTGATATTTGTTTTTACTAGTCATCCTATATATGCTGATCTTTGACCAGCTTCCTTACTTAATAATACATTAAAGACCTTTTTCCGAGTCTGAAAGTGCGTACCTAACTCATTTTTTTTAACATTGCTTTGTGTATTCTTTTAAATTAATACAAATTTTTAGTGCAGTTTTAGATTTACAGAAAAATTGAGCTAGAGGCTTCCCATCTATCCCCTCACACACATGCACACAGTTTCCCCATTACTAATATTTTGCTAAACGGCTACAGTTGTAAACTAGAATGCACCAATATCAGCTCATCAACTGTAAAAAATGTGCCACACGAATGCATCATTTTTTTCAACAACTACATGACATTATATTGCGTAGGTGTATCTCTCCATTCCTTAACTGTTGAAGAATCTGGCTGTTTATAACCTTTTACCATTATAAACACTGCCACACTAAACACCCTTCAACATTTACCCTTATACACTAGGAACGTTATTTCTTTGAGGTGAGTTTTCATATGAAATTATTAAGTGAAAGTATATGAATATATTACCATTTATTGCCACTTGTATAGTCGTCTCCTCTTTCATCAGGTTTTACAAATGAAAATCACATCTTCTAGAGTCTTGGTACATAGTGTACTTAGTGAGTTTTTTTGGTTTATTTATTTATTTGAGAGAGAGAGAAAGAGAAAGCATGAGCAGGGAAGGGCAGAGAGAGAGAGAGAGAGGGAGAGAGAGAATTCCAAGCAGGCAAGCAGGCTCTGAACTGACAGTGCAGAGCCTGATGCAGGGCTCAGTCTCATGGAACGGTGACGTCATCACCTGAGCTAAAATCAAGAGTTGCATGCTTAACCAACCTAGTAACCCAGGCCTCCCAAGAGACTTTTGAAACTTATTTAATATGCTTAGGTTTTCATGAACAATTGGATGACAGATTTGGTTGATATTACTGTCAGTACTGTGTTCTCAAGGGGTGAAAATGACTAACAGACCGATATATAAGAACCTGTACCCACATAGTCTTATTTGAAAATTGCAACTTTTTTTCACAAGTCTTATAATAGTTCCTTTGGGTTTCTTATTCCTTGGAGGGTTATTCTATACATTCTCTACTAAATGGTCTAGACAGGTACTCCAATCCAACATTCAAGCTCTGTAAAACTGATCTAGTCCTACATTTTATGTTGTGTCCCCCGTCCTACTCATACCACTTCTCATGTATCTGGAATTATTATAAAGGGGAATGCCGTAAAGTCATCTCATTACTATGAAACAAAATTCCATATATCAAGGACTCATATAGTCAACAGTGCGCCCATAAGTGTAGTAATTTGCTTTTTTTTGTTTTTTTGTTTTTTTGTTTTTTTACCATAAACTTGCTGACAATGAACACATGTAAGTATGGAACCGGGAAGCAGGAGAGTTAAATCACGATTTCTGAATGTGTATTTGTGGGTAAGGAAATCTACATATGATCCTTTTTACCAACCAGATTTTAGGTGAAGATACCTGGTTTCAGAGAGGCAAAAGGAATTGCTTCAGATCACCCAGTTACTGATGGCATCAAGATGAGAACAAATGTCTTCTTAAAATTTTTTTTTTAACGGTTATTTATTTTTGAGACAGAGAGAGACAGAGCATGAACAGGGGAGGGTCAGAGAGAGAGGGAGACACAGAATCTGAAACAGGCCCCGGGCTCTGAGCTGTCAGCACAGAGCCCAACGCGGGGCTCAAACTCACAGACTATGAGATCATGACCCGAGCTGAAGTCCAACTGAGCCACCCAGGCGCCCCACAAATGTCTTCTTAAATGGCAGCTCCAGCCTTTTTTCAACATGCCACACTTAGGCCATCCAATATTTAGGACTGGTCCTGTAGGAACTCAGCTATCCCACCTCTCTCTTCAGTTTATTCAGTTGGAAAAATAAGCAAAATTTCTGCCATTCCTAAACCTTGCTGTATCAATTATTCAAAAGAATATCACATTTAAATTATACTAGCTAACTTCTGGGGTGCCTGGGTGGCTCAGTCAGTTGGGCGTCCGACTTCGGCTCAGGTCATGATCTCACGGTTCGTGAGGTCGAGCCCCGCATCAGGCTCTGTGCTGACAGTTTGGAGCCTGGAGCCTGCTTCAGATTCTGTGTCTCCCTCTCTCTCTGCCCCTCCCCAGCTCAGGCTCACACTCTGTCTCTGTCAAAAATAAATAAACTTAAAAAAGAAAAAACTTAAAAAGAATTTCTAATAGCTAACTTTTGAAACACCACAAGCCTGCTATCGTGGTTGATTTTATTTTAGTGCTAAAAAATTGTGGTAAAATAGACATTGCATGAAATTTACAATCTAAACCATTTTTAAGTGTGGAGTTCAGTAGTGTTAAGTACATTTACATTGTTGGGCAACCAATCTCCAGGACACTTTTCATTTTGCAAAACTAAGATTTTCAGATCCATTAAGCAGCTCCCCATTCCTCACTTCTGTCAGCCCCCCGCAACCACCAGTCTACTTTATGTCTCTGCGACTTTGATTACTCTACGTACTTCATGTAAGAAGAATCACAGTATTTATCTTTTTGTGACCGAATTATTTCACTTACCATAGTGTTCTCAAGGTTAATCAATATGGTACTATGTATCAGAATTTTCTTCCTTTTTTTTAAAAAAAAAATTTTTTTTTTTAACATTTATTTATTTTTGAGACAGAGAGAGACAGAGCATGAACAGGGGAGGGTCACAGAGAGAGGGAGACACAGAATCTGAAACAGGCCCCAGGCTCTGAGCAGTCAGCACAGAGCCCGACGCGGGGCTCAAACCCACGGACAGTGAGATCGTGACCTGAGCCGAAGTCGGACGCTTAACGGACTGAGCCACCCAGGCGCCCCTCTTCCTTTTTTTTTTTTTTTTAATGTTTATTTACTTTTGAGAGACAGAGCACAAGCAGGGGAGGGGCAGAGAGAGGGAGACACAGAATCTGAAGCAGGCTCCAGGCTCTGAGCTGTCAGCACAGAGCCTGATGTGGGGCTCGAATTCACAAACCATGAGATCGTGACTTGAGCCAAAGTTGGACACCTAACTGACTGAGCCACGTAGGTGCTCTAGAATTTTCATCCTTTTTAAGGCTAAGTGATAGTCCTTTGTAAATATGCATATACCACATTTCATTTATCCATCCAACCAATGAATGGGCATTTTGGCTACTTCTAGTTTTTGGCTACTGCAAATTATGCTGCTGTGAACATGGGTGTACAGGTATCCCTTGTCCTTTTCAATTCTTTTGGGTAAACATTCAGAAGTGGAATTGTTGGATCATATGGTAATTGTATTTTAAATTTTTTGTGGAACCACTGAGGGCTAAAATGTAAGCATTTTAATCTCTTTCTTGTTCTCTCTCAGTAGACCTCAGTAGACATAAATAATTGTAGTAATAAATCTTTGGGGAAAAATCACAACAAGATATTTATACAAGCAGTGAGTTTATAAATAGAAAATTGATAGCAACAAAAATTTTGTAAAAGACTGTATATCAACTATGTTTTGTCCCTTAGAGATTTTCTTTCCAATCAAATCACAGGCTGAATAGACTGTGTGTGAACCACTGTGGCAAATCCAATCTTCTTAGGAAACAGTGATTCGTAAATTGACAGATTTACACCATAAAGACACCAATGTTGATACATTTAATTAAAAATCTGGTTTTCCTATCTGTTATCTAGATAATTCAGGGAAACAAGATTTGTGTATTGTTTCCCTTTGAACATCTATATCATGAAAACCTGAACAGAAATGATAAAATTTTAACTTTTCTGGGGAGATATTTTGGTTTGAATTGTAACAGAACATTTTCTGGTGACAAGCCCCACCAGCTTTTGAAGGCAGGTCGGTAGCCAGGAAGCACAGAAACGCAATGGCCATGGCGAGTGAGGATGAGGCCGATAGGAGAACCTGTCTGTCTTCCTGTCTGTCCAGTACCAACGGTCTTAAGTTGAACACTGTCTAAGGCTATGGTGAATTATGTAGGACCCAGGGAAATCTGAGTCTGGCTAGAAACCCTTAGTCCCATTTTTCTCACAAAACTATATTTAGTAATCTATGGCCTTTGTGCCTGGACACAACTTTGTAAGTGGCTCTGATACTTATCATCTGGATAACTTGGGGGCAGTTAATTAACTTCTTTCCGCCTCAGTTTCCTTTCAGAAAAATAGAAATACCATACTAGAAGCCTGATGAAGGTCTTGTAAAGATTTTAAAAGATTTTATACGTGTGAAGTCACATACATGGAACTCAGTAGATGTTTATCTATGGAAAAAAATAGTGATATTCTATACCTAGTAGATTCCTCTGGAAAAGAGAATTTAGATTTCGAACATGTTGGCAAATGACTAACCAGTATTAATGACATAATAACTTCTTTATTGGTACTCTCAACTCCCCAAAAGACCACTGATAATCAAATAAGCTTAAGTTCATCAGACTCAACTACAGATATAGCAACTGGAGAAAATAATAAGTGGCTAGAATCTGAACTGTGTCCTAGAATGGAAAGCTTAAGGGAGAATATTTACAGGGTTTGAAGGTTTAGGCTCCAGTGATAGAAAACAGATCTTTCAAGGTGAGGAATGAATTGGGATTGAGTAAAGTTTGTGACTACAAATCTCATGCTGAAAAATTAGCTAAAGGATTTTGGATTATGCCAGTCCTTTTTCTTCTATATGCTCCATAATTACCATGATATTTGAATAACGATAATGAGCACATAATGATGGAAATTTAAAAATGTGATTTTCCTCTTCATTACCTGAAGAATTCAGGGAAATGAGCTCTGTGTGTTGTTTACCCCTGAATACCTATATTATGAAAGCTTGAACAGAAATAATAAAATTTTAAGTGTTTTCTACTTTGATTTAATAAAAGATACTAAGAAATAGAAGATACTAAGGAAATAAGTCATGGGGTCAGATGAAGATAAAGACCCCTAAGCTCATTGTCCTATTACAACATGAAATGGAGAATTATATATATATAATATACATAATATATATATAATATATATTCTATACATTATATATATAATATACATAATTATATAATAATTATATATATATTATATATAATAATAAATATATTATATTTATATATATATAAATTATATATACATAATATACATAATTATAATAATTATAATTATATAATATATATTCTATACATCATATATTACATATAATATATTGTAATTAATTATATTTAATTATATAATTTAATTAATTAATTATATATTTAATTATAATTAATTATAATATATATGGCCATGTACCAGGTGATAGATTCCATAATAAAGGAATAAAAATTAAATGGGATTTTGGTAGTGACCTTGGCTCTGTTATGAGGAAAAAGAATAAGTTGTTAAAATCTTCCATTGCAATGTGTTTCTTATTATAAAGATATTTTCATGTATAAGATAACATATACAAGAAATTGTAATATATAAGAAATATATGGTACAAATATATTGTACAAATATATTGAAATATATATTGTAATATATAACAATGGGTTAAGAACAAAAAGCCTTAATCTTTTAAGAATGTTCTATACAGAAGACAGAGGGTTAGACTTTCAAGTAGAAATGAGAAGGATTAGATTCTGTTGTCCTCTATTTCTGCTGACTTATTTTGTCAGGACTTATTTCATCATACAATAGTACAGAAACTAATTTTCTCTTGATTTTCCAGCAGTTTAAAATATATGCGCTTCTCTGATACCTAGATTATCTTCTAGGAACTGATTATAATACAAATCTCATAAGGATTGATTTCTGCAACTGATCCTGTCAATTGCCATTCATGTAGTGTATCATTCATTACTCAATATTTTAAAGCTTGGTATTGGAGTTTGAGGTAACTATTTTAAGCGAAAATTTTGACCTCTTTTATCAGAATCCTTCCCAAATATTCAATAATCGTCACTAAAATGTCTGGTAACCAAAAGAATGTGTAACTTGAAACCCACACTGAATACCTGATGGGTATGAAGATGATGAAGACTCTTGTCTTTAGTCAGGGAAATGTTCCGTCAAGGAAATAAATGAGCCCTTAAATGAAGCCAGCTGTAGGCAAAGCATTGTCTATATGAATGTAATATAATAGCAAAAATATTTTTTCTAAGCAATTGCAAGCCAAAAATATGCCAGGGACTTCATAATTAATATTATTTTTAGCATGTTAAAGTATGAGAAAATAGCCTCATAAAAGTGAGATAACTTGCCCAAGACTGCAACCATTATTGTATGATACAACAAAGCTTTAGTTATATTCTAATCCCTCAAAGCCATTTTCCCCCCATTATGTCATACTCCATTGTTTCAAAATCCTATTCTATGATTTCTAAAACATGCTATAAACCCATGTATCCCATGATGCAGATATAAGGCATCAGGTAGTACAGCCAGCCAGAGCTGATTTAGAGCCTACCTTCTTAAGAGGGCTTCCTGGAGAAATGTGATCTCGGCAGGGAACAAACACATTAAAAACAACAAAAACCCCTCAGGATTCTGGTAGATGCAGAGATGTATTTGCTCCTGACAAGATGGACCTGTGAGTAACAGATTCCCAGTAATGGGGCTGAGGGTTACTGGTCTTCAAAGAACACATGGAAACTTTCCAAAAGAGAGAATCAGTTTTAAACACCTTTGAAACCCAGAGAACACTAGTGCTAAATAACTTGCAAAGTAAAAAATAAGATTTTTCCTCTATGGTAGGCAGAAACCCTAATCCCCCCCCCCCCCCAAATCTTCCTGTCTTAATCCCCCAAACCTATGAAATGTTTCCTTACAGGACAAAAGGAACTTTGCTGATGTGATTAAGGTAAGGATCTTGAGATAGAAGGGTTATCCTAGATTATCCAAGTGGACCTGGTATAATCTCAAGGGCCCTTATAAGAGGGAGGCAAGAGGGTCAAAGGCAAAAGAAGGAGATGGGAACAATGCAGGGTGAGGCTGGGATGCTGTTCTTTGAGGGTGGAGGAACTGCCTCAGAGCAATTCACAGCCAATGAAAGGAGGCAACCACCAGCAGCTGGACATGATGAGGAACAGACCTTCCCCCGGAGCCTGCAGAAGGAACACAGCCCTGGCAGTACCTTGGTTTTAGACTTATGACCTCTAGAACTTTAAGAAAACAAATCTGTGAAATGCGTGTTGTTTTGACTAATTTCGCAGTATTTTGTTACAGCAGCAGTCGGAAACTAGTATCACTTTCCTTGCCTTTCCTTCTTCACTTCTGAAGGGTCCAGTGGGGAAATTCATTGGAGAAGGAAGAATATAATTCTAGCTTGGGAAATAGGCAGAAACAAGAGAGATGAAGTAGTCCACGGCCCCTTCTTCCAACTGGGTGTCCAGCCCAAAGAAGTGTCAGGCTGAACCGGACAGGTTAATTGCTGAACTGCTTGAGGACTGACAGACCAAAGGATATTTTGTTACCCAGGAGCTATGAATTTGTCCCAGACTTCACCTGAGGGTCAGGATGGACAAGATTATATAAGTGAAGAAAACAATTTTCTAATTACATCCTCTGAGCCCCACTTTTCCAAAACTATGGCACCACATAGGAACAAGTCCACTTTGAATTAGGTGACTGCTCTGTTGCCTATTCATTCCGTGGGGCTTAGACTTTCTCCAAACACCCCTGTTTTCCTGGTTCTTGCTGAATGTCTTTGCAATGGTGTCCTTTCTTCATTACACTATTCCAGTGAGATTCTCAGTGCTGACAGTCTCAGATTCCCCACATTCTGTCCTACCTACCTGTGTGTTATCAGCCTTGGAAAATTCCTCTTGTTTGTAAAGATAATAATAGATGTGTGACGATGGTGAGAGTATAATGTACAAAATGTTAAAAGCATAATTGTCATACACATAGATAGTGAGCATACACAAAAATTCTTGCTTTATTCATTAATGAGGCAACCAGTAGAATGAAAAATAGAAATTTTATATGGGCAGTGAAGAAGTGCTGAAATCTGATTGCTAAATTAGGTGCAGATTAGATTATGTTCTACCGAACAATAAAACCATAAATGATAACACAGAAGTCATCAACTCTGACAGAAGAAAAACAAATCCTTGTACTTTATCAGGTTTCTGCAACCTACATTCTGTATTTCAGGGCTATAAAATGCCTGGATCCTAATCGGCTTTGATTACCACAGTGAAAGTTCCATTTTCTGGGGGAGTCAGGTGTGTGGGCTAACACGTTGGCGTAATGTTAAAATGTTGCACAATCATCTTGTTTATTTCCAGGTTGAGAATAATTCTCTCTAACATCATTAACAACTACTAAAGTATCTAAAAAATTAAAATTACTAAATAAATATTGACATGAAGGAGAGCAAATTTTACCAAATGATGGGACCTTCTGTTTTAAAACAAAGTTTTTATTTATTTAATCCCTGTGCTGGATTGAGCTACATCTGTTGGGTTAAACTGGGATTTAAATTTTCCTGAATCTCCTTCTCTGCACGGTTCTAGAAGTGACTTGGAAGATAGAAGGTAAATAGTGGCTGAGATTCATGAAAGGACTCTGGGATCAGTTACAGTGCAGTTCATTGGCAGAGGTGCCTAGCAGATCCCAGGTCGTCCCTCCTCCTCCCTGCTCTCTGATCAGCTTGCCTTGCCAACAGAGGGCTGCCCGCAAACAGATGGTTGGCACTGGTCACACAGAGTTTAGGAGCTTCTTGTAGACATCTCCATGACATACCCCTCTGCATCTATTGCGTTGTCTGTGTCTGCTTGGCTTCTATATTTATCTTCAAGCTCTGATCTTTCTATTCTTGCCAGTGTTTTTGACAGATGAACTTAGAGACTCTATCTCTGATCCCTATTCTCTGCTTCAGATCTTCACTTCACCAGCTCCTCCCACATTTCCAGAAGATCTAATATCTATAATAAATCTCTTATTCCCCAAGTGCTCAGAGAGGCTTTGCTTCCCTGACTTAACCCTGATGGATGCATTTCTATTGTTTTATGGCTATGATCTCAAATTTCAACCCTCCCCGATGAGATGTTTCCAACCACATTCTGACATAGAGTCTCTCCACTAAATTTACGATGGTAATAATTTCACTAATAACAATAATAGTGATAATAGCTAACACTAATACTTGTGAGGGACTGGCATTATTATGAACGATTTACTACTAAATGCTTAGATGTTTCTCATTCTCTTTAAGACTGCTTCCTATTCTTTAAAAAGAAGATTATGTTTTAGAATGGGAAATATATTCTTCTTAATCCTGAGGTCATATTGGTATGAAAGGATCACAGGAGGGGCACTTGGGTGCCTCAGTTGGTTGAGCATTTGACTCTTGATTTTAGCTCAGGTCATGATCCCAGTTTCCTGAGCTCTTCCTCTTCATTTTGGCCCAGGTCATGATCTCACAGTTTATTGAGCTCTCCCTCTCTGTGCTTCTCCCCAGCTCACATTCTCTCTGTCTATCTCAAAATAAATAAATAACCTTAAAAAAAAAAGAAAAGAAAAGAAAGGAAGGAAGGATCACAAGGAAATCTAGGTAGGGGTGTAGTTAGAAGTATGGTGTGGGTACCCAGGCTAGTCTGGGGACTGCTTTATTTATGTGGCAGAACAGTTCCTGGTGGTTCTCTAAGATGTAAAGAACCATTGCCAAAAAGCCACCCAAATGCTGTATACTGCAGTAACAGGACCTGCCGTGAATTTGTCATATGTCAGATACTTTGCAAAGCTGTTCATATATATTATCTCATATAATCCTGCCTCTGACTCCAAAAGGTAGGAACTATCAGCCTCTTTTTATAGGTGAGAAAACTGAGATTGGACAAAGTAACTTGCCCAAAGTCACACATTGTGTATGTGATTGAGGCTTCTAATTGTCTTCTTAGATCCATTCTTTCCTGCGAGGGACCCCCAAGTCTTAGCTGGACAGATATTGAGAATAACAATGACTGCATTCCTATCCTCCCTTGCAACTGGGTAAGTCCACTTGGCTATCTTATGACCATTGATGTAAAAGTAAAAGTGGTGGAAAGTTGCCCTAGAGGCAAAGAGTATCGTCTTTTTTGCCTTCTTTTCTGATTGCTGTAACGCAGACGTAATGATTGGATCATCAGCGGCCAGCCTGGCTCTCCACATAACATTGGGAATGGCGGTCAAACACAGTGGAATGATATGCCATAAGAATCTTGAGTCCTTGATACTGGAACACCTTACACACTTGTCTCTAAGTTTCCATCCTATTTAAGCGAAAATTATTGGGTTTTTCTATAACTTGCAACTGAACCCGATCCCAATTAATGCAATAATATAATCTTCTTATGTACATACACAAAAATAACACCAATAACACCCACCACCAGTACGGCCATTCATTCTTACAACTGTTTTCTCCTTATGGAAGATTGGAAATTAGAAATATGTCCCTGCAGTAACCGATTTCCAACCTCGAGTCTGAGAACTTACATTTATCAGGAGTCCCTGAAAATGCCAATTTTCCAACAACATGACCTCTCATCAGAGTAGTAA
Organism: Neofelis nebulosa; assembly: GCF_028018385.1. Classification (NCBI taxonomy): domain Eukaryota; kingdom Metazoa; phylum Chordata; class Mammalia; order Carnivora; family Felidae; genus Neofelis; species Neofelis nebulosa. The sequence continues at coordinate 32,345,659 of NC_080782.1, read as the reverse complement.
GAATGGAGAGCTACTGCTAAACAGTGCCTGATTTTTTTTTCTGTAATGGCACATTTCTGGGAAAATGCACTACTCAAGACCATGAAAATTAAAATGACTTCAATCCTCCTAAGTGACATCCAATTGTAAAATTGAATGGGATGGCTTTTTAGAAACTTTGAAAGCATAGCCTTGATTCACTTCCACATATGACTGCTTGAGAGGTTTTTTTTCTGTTCCTTTCTGTGTATGAGAGAGCTGAATTGTCTTGCCTTTGGCTTGCTAACAGGAGTATACAGGTTATTTCATAAGAGCTTTTTTCCAAATGAAAATCAAACTTGCAATTATAAGATAAGTACCCACGCTATAATGTACAACATGATGACTATTGCTAACACTGCTGTTTGACACACAGGAAGGTTGTTAAGAGTGCAGATCCTAAGAGTTCTCATCACAGAGAACATTTTTGTTTTTACTTTTTTCTTTTCTTTATGTTGTATCTGTACGAGAGGAGGGATGTCAGCTGAACCTATTACAATAATCATTTCACAACTCATGTAAATCAAATCATCATACTGTAGTTTTAAACTTATACAGTGATGTATGTTGATTATTTTTCAATAAAACTAAGATACAAAACTAAGATACAAAAATCACAGAGGAAGGCTAAGAAAACAAAGCTCTTGTGAGTGTGACATGTACATGTGTAGGCAGCAAGGCTCATACACAACCTACCCAAGCTCAGAAGAGTTTTCCTAGTTCTTATCATTCTTAGGGCCAAATATCCAAGATCATCGATTTTTGTTGCCAATAGCAATTTGGAAGGTAGTGGGTCTTTAATTCACCAATTACACTGATTTCTGCTGGGCTTTAATAAGATTTCCCATAATTTATAACTTACTAGGGGTGCCTGGGTGGCTCAGTCGGTTAAGCGTCTGACTTCAGCTCAGGTCATGATCTTGTGGTCTGTGAGTTTGAGCCCCACGTCAGGCTCTGTGCTGACAGCTGAGAGCCTGAAGCCTGCTTCTGATTGTGTGTCTCCCACTCTCTCTGCCTCTCCCCACTCGTACTCTGTCTCTCTCACTCTCAAAAATGAATAAATGTTAACATTTTTGTTTTAATTTATAACTTGCTATGCACTCAGATCTGGATGAGGAGAGATAAATAAACTCCGTGTTAAGAATTGATTTTGGTATTGTCCTGTGATGACCTTGTAGGAGGTAGAAAAAACCACCTACGTTTGGGATTTTAAGATTCAATGAGACAATCCCTCTATAAATGAGCTCTCCTTAGATTCTAGATGCCAAAAATCACCATTAGAACTTCTTTTGGTTATAAGATCCATATGTCTCTTATTTAATCTTAGACATGCCTGAAGTGAATAACATGCCAAGTAAATCAATTTCTTCCTAAGTATGTACCTCCAAATTAGACTGCAAAAGAAAAAGGGGCATTGGACCAGCACAGGGCCTCAGAAGCTCGTGTAGGCAGGGAAGCTCAAATGGCATGCTTGCGTTCATGCGAATCATTAGGAAAGCATTTTGTACCTTTGGGTGGAAGTTGAGGAAACAAAACAAAATAGTGAGCAGGCTGCAAGAAGAGGAGGTGATGGGCTCAGAGATTTGTTTCTCTTACTGACCTCCGTATTGTTTTCAGATCATAAAACAGGCACTTGAAATCAAATCAATTCACTTCTCAGTAATACTCTATCAGTGTGATGAGACCTGCTGTTGAACCCGTTTTAAAACTGAAACATAAACTACTTAATCATTGATATCTAGTTACATATCCAAATTGTTTTAGCAATATGTTTCCCAGAGTTTATTATATTGAGCAAGAATTTTTTTGGCATCACTGGAACTAAGCCAGAAAAGAAAGACATAGAGTTGATTCTATCCTTCTTTGGATGGACAAGAAAAGCATGAAGGGTGAAGAAAATGGTCAACTGAATAAATACATCATCCCACAAGGAACCCTGTACCAGTTTGTTCGTCACCGTTACTACATGGCAATGCCTCCTTTTCTTGTTGTGGCATCCCTGCCTCTTTTCTGGAAGGAGCCAAGATCCAATGGTTAGTTTTTTAGAGGTATAGGACCCCTTCCTCCGGCCCCTTCCCTGTAAAAAAAGATAACTTTTTTGCACATTTGCCTTAATAGAGCTGCTGCTTTTAATGTAGTAATCTTTGCAAATGAAAATGAAGTTAAGGCAGCCTGTCTGAAAGGGAGAGTCCAAAATAATGAAAAACAAATGCACAATAGATGACAGGCCCCAACAATCCAGCAGTGTGCACTTGTCTTCATTTGGAAAATTCTGTTTCTGTTCGTGTATAACTGGGAGCCCAATCAGGGCTACAAAAAAATAGAAGCTTCCAGGAACTGTCTTCATGTTCATGAGCCTGAGCCCACAGCCTGGTTTTCTGTTTCTTCATTACTAGGGTACCATATGGCCTATTTCTACAACAAACACTCATTTAAGATCATGAGAAAAGTTGCCATAATGCTAGGGCTTCAGGCCAAATTACACTGAGAGACAAAATACAAAAAATTCTGAGTGGTTGCTTTATTTTATTCTTTTGTATATGATAATCATCTTGTATTAACATTTCTGCTACTCTAGTAGGTGACAGCATGCTGGATTCAGCTCTGAGTTTTAAGAAAGAAAATTACTTTCTGATTTCAACTAACATAAATCTATTCACATAAAATGGCTTCACAAATATCTTTCAAGTTATGTTTGTAGGCTCAGCCATCACAGGCATTTTAGAAAATATGTGCTCCTGGTCAGAGAGGAGAAGAAAAACATGTTAACTTAAATTTGTGAAAAGCTTTCTCTATTTTCTAATACTCAGAGATTTGGAAAAGGAAATTATTTGTAAAGAAGGATGACAAAGAATCTAGACTTTGGGAAACCGGCTCACCAAATAAAAAATAAAACAAGGACTTCCTGATAAAATTTTAAAAGGTTCACTATATTACCACATTTAGACCTCATCCGTTCATAATGGAAAACAACGATCTTCTCACATGAGTGTCATATCCACGAATGTCTTCATCTCATCAGGGACAGTACTGCAAACTTCAGGAACGAAGCTGCTTGTGTTAGAGAGTCAGCAACTTCAAAGAAATGTTGAGTTTTCATTTCTTTGGAAGATTAGAGTTCGATCAGGAATCTCATTGCTGCTGTTGTTGCTATTTGCTTCATTTTGTCGTTTGGACTTATATAAGGATGCAAAGTGACTGTTGTCTCTGTTTATCAAAAGTGAAGTTCCCACCCATGTGACCACAAGGCAAGGTATGGCTTTCACAGTCTGATTCATTCAAAACGTCTACATTATCGTTTTGAGGAATTGAGGATGAGAAGAGGGAAAAATGGCATGGCATTGAGAGTAGTGTGAAGGAAAGAAGACAACCAAAGAAATGAGTCAACAATGGGCATGAGCAGTAAGTAATTCAGCATTATCGGAAATATGGATTGAGGAATAAACACAGTGATATAATCCTGTGAGATTCCAGAGACTCGGGAGAGGTGGGCACATCTCACAAAGTGTAGACTGGAAGTTCAAGATTTTTATGTGGATATTAATGAGGAGAAATCCTACTGGAGGATTTAGATACATTTAGGTATCCTACTATGGCCTTCCAAAGTGGCATGTTAAAGGTATAAATGAACTATAAAATATGCAGTATTTTAGACTTCTGAAGATAATCTCTTAAGGCAAAGGGCTTTTGTATACCATATTGAACCAAAGATGAGAGGGCATTTTTGGAAAAGGGAAGAGAAGGGCTTTTTTTTCCTTCATATTACTCTACATAAAAAAATCTATTTTATAAATTCAAAGTAGTTTTATAATAAAAAAGCCAGATCTCTCTTTAGAGGAATTATCCTACTCTACTTAGGGTTGCTCTTCACTTTATGATTTGCCAAGTTACCGCTCAAGGATAGTATCTCCCATTTCTTTAACACAATTGACCATTTTTGTCTCTTCTACATGATACTGACCTGGTACACATTCAAGGAGGAAAAGGGGAGGAGGACAAGATATATCACATCAACTAGCATAACATCCTGCTGCTTAATCAGACAACTCTCAATGGCCTAACACAATCCACTGGACATCTATACGGAGTCCATCATAGTCCAATGGGGTGTTTGCTGGGGAATCTTCTACTGGCTGACTCAAGGACACAGTGTCCTTCCTTCTTATGACTATGCCATGTCCAAGACCTTCTTCTGAGACATATATATAGTAACACCTTTGTTCGCGAGCATAATTCATTCCAGAAAATCCTTGTAATCCAAAGCACTTGCATATCAAAGTGAATTTCCCCATAAGAAATAATAGACATTCAGATGATTCGTTCCACAACCCAAAAATATTCATTTGAAAATTATTACAATGTTGTAATATAATACAAAATATAAAGAAAAATAAACAAATGAACCTGCACTTATCTTTGAAAACCTTCGTGTCTGGTGTGAGGGGGACAAAAGAGAAAGGTTATTGTGTAGGATGACTTTCACTATCACTAACAGAATCACGGCTCTCTGGAATCTTTTCCTTTCTTGCAACTTTGACAAGAAACCTATCCACTGACCTAGAATGAAACAAAGCATTCCTAAGCTTACTCTTGAACGGAAAAGTGAAGGACTGTCCATAGGTGCTTTGAAGTGACAAAAAAATACACCAATACACTAATTATGGGCACCTTCCAACATTCTGAAAAATCACTGATTTCTGCCAAACGATGCAGCCTGACACTAAGCATCTGAACGTGGGAGATGATCACCCACAATCCCACAGTGAGTGAGAGAGTGGGGAGGGGGGAAGAACCACTGGCTCAATTGTGATCCTGTGACGTGCGGTGTCATGTACAACTCGTATTGCAAGACATCGCTTGTTTATCAAGTTAAAATTTATTAGAAATGCTTGCTTGTTTTGTGGAACACTCGCAGAAGGGGTTACTCGCAATCCAAGGTTTTACTGTGTATTTAATACTTTGGCACAAAAGAATTTCAATTTCCAGAATCAAAGACAGGCTGCAGTCAAATCCAAGAACTAAAAATGCTGCACCACCAACCACACTGTTATTGCTGCAGTTTTGAACACTTTCCACCCCTGCTCACCTCTTGTACTGCTCATTGCACTCAGAATATGAAGTATGTATTTAATAAGAGGACATCTGGCTCTTCTTAATGTCTAAATTATCAAAATTTTATGCATCCATGTCAACCCCTGGTGTGTTTACTTTGAAACAGGTTCAAATAAAGTTCACTTTGACAGAAAGCTGTGATGACTTTAGGCATTAATGAGCCTGGTCTAATGGTCAGAGGACTAAATGAAGTCAGCAGTCCTGTCTGTTAACGCCTTTTGGACCAACATTGCCATTATCTCGCTGTAAGTATGTTTGAAAAGTCATAGCTCATTTTCTCTAGCTTTCACACAGAGATGATCCTAGGATAAAATAGGTCATTAAACTATGCTAGGCTCTGAGGAATGACAAACTCCAATGCTGCCAAAGCTCCTGTGGTGACTCAAAAGGGTAGCAGAGTGGAGGCATAAAATGTTGCCCTGGGACCTGATGTTTCATAAGCCCTAGACTCATACCTTAATTGAAGAGCTGTTCCAACGCTTGAATAATCTGATTTGGGAGGCTTCTGCATTTGAAATGCTGGATGGCCCATTGCAATAGCTCATCTCATCCACATTTCCTCCACAGTGGACTGTGGTCATCCACTAGACTAGAACAAAAGAAGCAAATTTTGGAAGCATGATGTGTATTTGATTGTTATTTTAAAAAAAAGAATAAAATAAAGCTCAGCTAATATATTTTTTTAAATATTTAGTTTTGAGAGAGAGACAGAGAGAGAAGCATAGAAAGAGGGAGGCACACAATCTGAAGCAGGCTCCAGGCTCTGACCTGTCAGCACAGAGCCTGATGTGGGGCTTGAACCCATGAACCATGAGATCATGACCTGAGCCGAAGTTGGGTGCTAAATCGACTGAGCCACCCAGGCACCCCAAAGCTCAGCTAATGTTAATGTAGAGCTTGTTGCCATCAGGCTCACTCAGACCTCTGTAACTTAAGGGGGGGGATTACCCTGAAGGAAAAGTGGAAATTCCTAGAGCATTTGGAGAAGTAAGTGAAGTGGATTTTACTATGTGATTTTAATTAAAGTAATCCTCATTTTAAAGATGGGAAAAGTCTATAAAATATCCTTCCAAGAAACTGGGAATTGAACATAATATTGCACATATAGGCCCAAATGATCAACCCCCAAATGGCAGTGCTGACTTCTCAGGTCTTTGTTAGCCTCAATGGGAGGGAGGGTGTCAAGAGTAATAAGCCCATGAGATGATGTCATAGGGGTGTATCTGGGGGAAAAAATCAAGAGAACTTCTTTGATCTCTTTATTGTAAAGAAGACAATTTTTAAATGATTAAAGAAATAATACTGAAGAAGATGTAGTTTATATATACAATGGAATACTAGTTGGCAATGAGAAAGATGAAATCCTGCCATTTGCAGTGACGTGGATGGAACTGGAGAGTATTGTGCTAAGTGAAATAAGTCAGTCAGAGAGACAGGTATCATATGTTTTCATTCATATGTGGAACTTGAGAAACTTAACAGAAAACCACGGGGAAAGGAAAGGGAAGAATTAGTTACAAACAGAGAGGGAGGAAGGCAAACCATAAGAGACTCTTAAATACAGAGAACAAACTGAGGGTTGAAGGGGGAGGGAGGGGAAAATGGGTGATGGGCACTGAGGAGGGCATTTGTCGGGATGAGCACTGGGTGTTGTATGTAAGCAATGAATCATGGGAATCTACTCCCGAAGCCAAGAGCACACTGTATACACTGTATGTTAGCCAACTTGACAATAAATTATATTAAAAAAATAATAAAATAAAATAAGATTTGATAAACATAAAAAAAGGCAATAATACTTTTCTAAAGAAATCTCTGCTTTGGAAAAAGTATTTTGAAAATGGATGTTTGGAGAAGCTTCGGTTATTATATGGTTTTGATGCAGAAAGCAATTAATGTGGACAATGTAAAAAATCTTTAGAAAAAAATCACCTGGATATAAAATTTTCTGGCTTTTTGGAATTTTTTCAAATGAAGCGTTTCAGTGGATTTTGACCTCATTTATTAAAATTGCATAAATCCAATTGTTTTGTATGAATAATCAATTGACCTTGAGGATTATATAAATTTACTACTCAAATTACCAAACAAACCCTTTACTTAATTTGTGCCTGAGATTTAAAAATAGCATAGTGATTTAGCAAACATAGCCAATAAAACAAGATGCATTTGTTTTATTTGAGTTTGCATACATTTGTGGGGATGGTCCTCAGTTATAATAGTCAGTCGTACCAAGTATCACAAGGAATTACATAGAAATCAAGGGATAATATACTGACTTATATTTAATCACATTCCTAACCTCCCCTCTCCCCTCCAAAACCAGTCCACTAACCTGTGTGGATTCACCTTTGTTTTGGTTTTTATTTTGGTGGGGGAGAAGTGGTGACTGCAAATAGCTAAAATTAAAAATTAATTTAAAATCATTTCCTCATACTATTTTCACTTTCCATTTCATTTTTACTTAAAATTTACAGAGCATATTAGAATTAAAATACATACACAAATTATAACTTAATCAAATATGTATTTATTATAGGAACATGCTGAAGAGGTACATACTCAAGTACTTTTTACTGATAAAGGAGCATAATAAAAATTTTAGAGATACAATATAAGGCTACAAAGAAAGGTGTATCAGCTTACATATGAAAGGAGCTTATGATATAAATATCATTGGTGTCTGTGTCTCACCCTTACTCCCTAACAATCCTGCTTCAACTGCATCTATCTTGCAAATTTATCCAATATGCCTTATAGAAATAATGGAATAGTATACAAATGAAATTACTATAATGTTCCCATCCAACCCACTGATTCTTTCAAGGAAACCCTAAATAAGTTCCGTAAAAATCAAGTATGGCACCTACTTAAATCAGGGTTACAAATTATACAAATATTTTTCACATAGTTATTGTGATCCCCTCAATCCTCAAATTTTAACCACAGTGTGAAAAACAACTGTGGCGTTATAAATGACAATAATAGTAGTAAACATAATGAGTGAATGTCAGACATTTCACAGATCCACAAATAACCTGATTCTCCGAGGCTATCACTTCAATGATATGAGCCATGGATTTAGAATAAAATGATCTGCTTTTTGTACTGATTCTTCTTCTTCTTCTTCTTCTTCTTCTTCTTCTTCTTATTTTTTTTTTTTTGGGACAGAGAGAGACAGAGCATGAATGGGGGAGGGGCAGAGAGAGAGGGAGACACAGAATCAGAAACAGGCTCCAGGCTCCAAGCCATCAGCCCAGAGCCTGACGCGGGGCTCGAACTCACGGACCGCGAGATCGTGACCTGGCTGAAGTCGGACGCTTAACTGACTGCGCCACCCAGGTGCCCCTGATTCTTCTTATTATTATCTAACTATAGACAAACCATTTACCTTCTCTCTGCTTCAGTTTCTTCACATTCAAATTGAAGATATCTGCTCTATCTCAAGGGGCTGGTGAAGGTATCAGATAATATAAACTATAATCGCTTATATTTGACATAATTTGATACAAAATAATGTTGTTATCTTATCTTATAGCCTATGTACCAAGCTCAGAAATGAGGTTGTAGATGTATAAAGAATAGAAAGATACGCAAAGACTAGGAATATAAAGATTAGAATGCTCAGTCCAAAAAAAGCATAGGTTGAAAAGGCAGATAATTTAGACAGGAAGATGATTTATGATGGATTAAGCCCAAATCTGGTACAAATCTGAAATGTACATTCTGCAACTGTAGTACAACTATTATTTTTTTCTACTTGAGTCCTAGATGAAGTTGACATTTGCGAGTAACCAGGTCATTTGTTATGTAAACACTTACCTAGAAAATCAATAAGAACTCAAAGCAGATGTACTCATGGGCTGTTCTTTTTAAAATAGATTGTTGCACTAGCCTGTAATCATTATATCCAGCTGAGTTTCTGAAGGAAGTCACAAAGGCATTTCTCTGAATTATTTAGCTTCATAATAAGCGACTTAATTTCTCTGAATTTTGTATTTTTACAAATATTTGGCTCCCTGGGTCTGGGTTCCAAGAATTTTGCAGAGTTCAGTCCAGCTGGTGTCAACAACACTGTCCTCTCTCTAGGCAGCATCCTTGGAACAGCTCCCCCTGTGGGAACGGTGGGCATAACACATTCCAAGGACTGGATGGGGGCGGGGAGCCTCTGATTGCCCAGGTCCAGCACCCAGGTCAACTGATGGTCATATCCTTTTGATTACCTCCTCCCACATGAAGTAACATACATAATTTGAGATATACATAATATCTCTTTTATTTTGATTAATCCCTTCCTCTATCACATTTGAAAAACTTTTTTTTTATCAAAGGTGACATCTAGCGACATCCTCACTATTTTTTTTCTAAACATACTTTCTTATAAATACTCAAATCAGACAGTTCACATTAGCTTACCATATCTTCATTCTGTGTTCAATATAAAAATAATGTTTGATTTTAATATAAAAAAATAATTGTTTAAATTCATCATATTTTCAATTTTAATAATGTGTTCTAGGGGGTAAGCACCCTAGCACACCAAGAGTAGTCAGCATCTTTAAAATAAGATTTTCCCATTGAGACTTTTTCATAATTGCAAAAATATTGTTCTCTCATGGGAATAAGCTATCAGTCGGATCTCACACTGAGCCCTTTGGCCCCTCTCTCTGGATATCGAATAAAGCTTAACTAATTGACAGTGTGCTCGCTTGGGCTTGGCATTCAGCTCGGAATCTACAAGGGCCGAGCACAAGACAGACATTATCATTGTCTCATTAAATGCTTTTCAGAAGAGTTCCTTTTAACAATACAAATAACTGTGATGGATAGGCTTTGAAGTTAAAGGAATGGATACATGAATGCACTTCCCCAAAATAAAAACGTTTTGTGTTTTTCACACGAAGGCTTAAATTACCCATTTTGATTTCACTATAAACATCACAGTAATAATACCTAATTTTTAAAGCTTTAGCTTGTATAACTTTTTGTCTTGTTTGTGTTTTTCCAATTTAGTAGACCACTATGTCCATGCACGAATAATGGAGAAACTAACTTTTCCAGTGTACCACACACAGTCTTGGCTTAACTTAGTATTTTTTATTAAATGGTATTATATTCACACTTGTGTTCGATGTTTGTCTCAAATTCTGATATCTGGTTTCGCAGTGTGCCTTCCACCCTTCCAAGCCGATTATAGCTTTCTGATTTTTTGTATCAAGTACTTCTGTTTTATTAATCACGAAGCATTTATTCTTCTCATTTTCTTTTTTTTTTATTATATTTATTTAGTTTTGATAGACAGGGTGAGACAGAGAGCGAGTGGGGGAGGGGCAGAGAGAGAGGGAGACACAGAATCTGAAGCAGGCTCCAGGCTGTGAGCTGTTAGCACAGAGCCCGACATGGGGCTCGAACCCATGAACCGTGAGGCCATGACCTGAGCCGAAGTCGGACACTTAACTGGGTGAGCCACCCAGACGCCCCTATTCTTCTCATTTTAAATCTTTGTTTTCTTCAATGTTCTTTGTTCATCTCTGTTGTCATAGTTTTGTCTTCATTTCATGGCTAGCCTAACTTCTGTTTCAAGGGCACTTCTACGGTTCCTCAGTGGTCTTTCTCATGATTCGGTTATCTGTGTACTTACACTTAACATTTTACTAAGTAGATCAATGTGAAGAGACACATAACACTATGTGTTTAAACAAATAAACACTTCAAAATTTGTACGGTTACTAAGAACATTTTTATACCTTAATGTTTCATTTTAATTATTGAAAAACTTAAAAGCTGAGAATTATACAATTCTTTTAAACAGTTCCTGCTTTTCACTGCTCAGTGTCAATATTTAGAAAATAATGCATGTTTTTCCTGTGATTGCAAGGCGGTGGAGTGCTGGCTGGCTGGATTGGTCAAGTGAAAACCATACCTGGTTGAACTTGAGGGAATTTTATATCACTCTTAAGGTGAAGTAGATGACAAAATTTTATATGCTATATTTTTCAAATTATGTTTTGAAGGACCTTTGCAATAAAATATCATGTCTAGTAGTTTTGAGAGCAGTGAAAACACTTCGAGTGTGAGTAAAATAGTAACAATATATTGCAAACAGCACAAAAGCAGGACTGCTCTTGCCTTATGGTGTCCTTTGTTTTCAGTGTGTGGCAGGATGCCTAGACCCTAGCTGTCCAGGAAGTATCTGTTTAAGGAGTATTGACTTTGCTACAAAACAAAAATTTCTAACAGCGCAATGTTTAAAACATTTCTATTACTAAAGCACTATTCTAACCTCATGAGAAACACACAGCCATTGAGAGAATTTGTGTGTGTGCATGTGCGTGTGTGTGGGCGCTCTCACCTATGTGTTTCTATAAAGGGAATTTTAATTCTTACCAGGTCATGTAAAATCCCATCTTTTCTGAATGTTAGTTGTTTAACTATTTAGTCATACTAAGTAAATATTCTGAGTATTTTGTAAAGCGTTCCTTCTGTCTCAGCCCCAACTGTGTATTAATCGCTTATCGTCGGAAGTATTTATCTGTTTTCCAAACCTTCAGTTTCACGGCAGGCTAATGAAAACTGTGACCAGAAGATCCACCATATTTAAAAATAATGCTCAAATAAATAAACAAATAAATTAATTAATAAAAATAATGTTCTAAGATTCTACTTTTTAACAAAGCACAAACCAAGAGTGCCTGGGTAGCTCAGTCAGTTAAGTGTCTGACTCTTGGTTTTGGCTCAGGTCATGATCTCACGGTTTCCTGAGTTTGAGCCCTGCTTCCGGCTCAGCACTGACAGTGCAGAGCCTGCTTGGGATTCTCTCTTTCTTCCTTTCTCTTTGCCCCTCCCCACTCTCTCTCTCAAAATAAATAAATAAACTTTAAAACAAACAAAAACAAAAAGCACCCAGACCAGATCAACCAAATCAAGAATAAAAAGTGAAGAATAAATGTTAGTCCTTAGCAAAGGATATGATTTCTCTCATCCCTGAGCCAACCATCATTATGTTGGGAATGATGGGGAAGAGTCTGACGGCAGGCAGAGAAATAACTTTGGGGAATGAGAGGGTAGATATGTAGGCATTATCAGGTAATACCTGGTCAGTCCTTGGTTTTGGCTTATTCATCTCAGAGTCTTTCTCTGCCTCTCCAGATATGTGAGTTCTCACGGTCATGTGTTCCTATAGCAGCCTGTCCTTCACATTTCATTGAATGCATCACATATGTCTTACTTGTTATGTGCACCAACATCTATCTTGTCAGTTTTCCTCACCTGTAAATCAAATCATTTCATAAGAGAATCTGTAGCTTCTCCTCCAAGTCTATTGCTCTTGCGTTCCAAGTCAGTATCGAAACACTAGCAACTGCGTGCGGGTGGCAGGGACCCTAGAGAAGGGACACGAGGAAGGAAACAGCTGTTTTCACTAGATTAAGGCCACACTTTGGGTCCTCTGTGCACTTCTCTTTGTGATTAGCAGAGATTCCTAAAGAAAGTCCACTGGCATCCTTAACAAACTTCAGTTTTTCTAGCAGTTTCAACTGGAGAATTGATGTTATGGTTTTACCTATGTCTCAAAGATGCCTTGAACTTTATCTAGTTCATATACTCACAGTTGGCATTCAAGTCATAAAATGTATCTTGGCTTTTAAAATATTCTAGCAGGGACACTTTTAGAATTGGCCATTTTGCAATGGTTCCAGAGACAAATTGTGTTGTGCAGTTGAGATGTTTATTCTCTTTATTTACTCAACCCTTATTTCCCAAGTAATGACAAAGTTCAATAAATGAAACGTGGCATAAATCTTAAAAATTAGATCATGTGAGGAAATCTGGGAAGCTAAATGTAAATCCCACTTGATTCCTATGTATATATACTTTGGCAAGTTTAGCACTAATGAAAGCAATCCTTATCTTCTGGCACTATCATGTGCCGTTAATTTTACATTAGAAATGTTGCCCAATGAACTGATACAGATACACTCGAACACTGACGATGTATGTCTAAGTTCATCCCTTGAGAAATTAGAGTTCAAGATGAGGAAAAAATACAAATCAGAAAAGAAAGTTAAAAGCAATTAGGGGCACCTAAGTGACCCAGTCAGTTAAGTGTCCATGAGAGACTAAGAGAAAAATTACCAGGTGTACTCACAACTGCAAAGAAAAGATCTCCCCCCCCCCGCCCCCCCCCGCCCCCCCCCCGCCCCCCCCCCCCCCCCCCCCCCCCCCCCCCCCCGTCCCTGCCGCCATTCCCGAAACCAGCCAGGGTGTGCCCGGTTGTAGTCTGACATAAAGGCGGGAACCAATCAAGTTCTGCTGAGCATTCAAATTTAAATGTCAACCAACAACAGCTCTGTAACCTCTAAAAAAATCCCTAACTTGTTTGTGCCTGTCTATAAAAGAAGCTGTAAGATCCTTGCTCGGGGCCTCTTAGCGTCACCGGCAACGAGTGCGCGGAGGACCGGGTTCGAACCTGCAATAAACGACCCTTGCCTCTTGGCTTTGACTCTGGACTCTGGTGGTTTGTTTTCGGGGGGTCTCTCGAATCGGGGCATATCATCCAACCTCTTGATTTTGGCTCAGATCATGATCTCCAGGTTCGTAGGATCAAGTCCCGCACCGGGCTCTGTGCTGACAGCATGGAGCCAGCTCGGTATTCTCTCTCTCTCTCTGTCCCCCCCACTTTTCAAAATAAATAAATAAACATTTTATAAAATGCAATTAGGTGATTAGGGTTAAAATTAAATTTTAAAATCCATCTTAGAACTTAAAAAAAAAGTTTTGAGCCATTTTAATACCACTAATTTATTCTTTACTGCTTGAAATAAGTACGGTATATGTGTTCTTACTCCTGGATAAATTATCGTTAAAGATCAAAAGTAGTTAAGAGGCCAAGCCAGGGTTGATTTAATTCTCTTAGGATGCCCTTTAGCTTCAGAATTTTTCACAGTTACAGTGAATTCACTCCCACGTTAATATCAACGAGACATGAGAAGTGATTCTTTTCCATAATCGCACCACTAAATTCAACCAAATGCTTCAAGAAACTACCATTAACTGTGTGGGGAAACCAAGTAAGGATATTAATCAAATAAGTGATACAAATCACTATAAAACTTACATTGCTTAAAACTCAGCAATAAAAGTAAGTTTTTCTTTCCCAAATTCTTTGATATGATGGTTTGGAAGCTGAAGTTTCATTGAAGACAGTAATTAGATGTCTTCTCTTTCTGAACACTGATCCAATGGGCACGGCATTTTATGGATAAACTTCAAGAGGACAGAGCCACGGTGTGCCCACCCTGCAGCCAATAGGTCTGGCCATAACTCCAGCTCAGCCAGTCACTAGTGGTGCAACCAGAGGCACCTTATGTAACTCAGTAAGCCTCAGTTCCCTCATTTGTAAAATAAAGACAGCCATAATCCATATTGCAGAGTTACTGGGAAAACAAGAAGTGATGAATGCTAAGTACTAATCTTAAATTTATGTTGCTCATTTTGAGTTTTAAAGGCATGTATTTTCGATTAACCTGTGGCCACCAAAAGCCAAACCAGCTGCAAAATTTAAGACAAAAACTTCTTTTTTTTTTTAATGCAAGTATCCTGCACCCTTAACCTCACTTCCAGCCTCCCTACCCCAACTCACAGAGGAATCTCACAAAATGAGAATAAGGAGTGAAACAAATGGACCATGATTTACGTTCAATCATTTTCCTTTAAGCAAGGTGACCGATCAGAAACTCACATTTGCAATATTTTCAAGAGGGATATAAGGTTGTTAGAGAAGAGTTAGATGAACAAGCAGAGCAGAAACAGAAAGCAGGGGTAAGGTGTACCAGAGTCTAGGGGAACCCCATCTGACAAAGAGCAATTTGTGAACATGCATTCCATTCATATATGTAGCAAGCTACTTAGAGAAGATGGGTACAGTATAAACTTCTGAAACAAACACTTTACCTTCTTATGACATTCAGTCATCCTTAATAGTATTTAACATTCAACAAAAAAGTAAGAATAATTTGCAAAGTAAGAATAATTTTACATAAATTTGGCTCATAATTTAGTGAGCCAAACAAAGTACTTCAAGGATCTCCATCTTTCTCTCTCTCTGTATATACATATACATATACATATACATATACATACACATGTATATGTATATGCATATACATATATATGTATATATATATACATGTATACATGTATTTATATATCTGTATATACACATATATATGTATATATATATAATACATATATATACATATATATACACATACATATACACATATATATGTATATATATAATACATATATGTGTGTATATACAGAGATATATATATTATCTGCTCAAGCCTCTCAATTTTAAAGAAAAAAAGATGTAAACCCAGATTGTTTATCCTTTTCTAACTCACAGAGCTAGTGAGGAATGAGGAGTTCTGTTTCCCAGGTGGAAGAGACCACACATCATGCCCTACATTTAGTCAATCCTAGTGGAAGTTTTGGTCCTACTGTCTCCAAAACTGTTGATCTGTGTCCACCGGGCAGGGCAGGTGTCCTTTTCTCCTCAGTTCTTCCCCCTTTTAAAACCTGACCATTCGGAATTTCCCCACATGTCCAGTTTCCTAAAGTCTCTTCAAACCTCTTTGAATAATTTGCATGAAAATACGCCACTCCAACCTCTAACAACTAGACCTCAGCCTAGATGAGTCAGGTGAAACTGAGAAGGAGGAGAGGAACTTGGGTCAGTTCTGAAGCAAGCATTTCCTGAGAGCCGAGGACAGGATGGCTTAGCTAGAAGAAGGGTGCCACCCACTGGGGGAAAGAGAGTATTGCCTCCTCAGAGGCTTTGAAAATGGTAAAGGAATGTTCTCAAACTAACTCAAAAATTTAATTCCCTCTCTTTTCTTTATTTCCATTTATTTTGCTGGCACCAAGTACAGAGTATTAGATTTTGGATTAGTCGTAATCCTACTTTATGACATAGTCATCACTGTTGCATTTAAGGCAAGGCCTGCTTTTAGTTAGTTTTTGAATTAATAGTCTTTAATAAGCTTGCTGGGCTCACCACCCTAAACAAAAACAAGGCCCTTGACAAGAACCTCCGTGCAGCCCACCCCACCCCATCTCCTTGCCTGCCCCCACCCGGAATGGCCCGGCTCATACAGATTTGAGGCACTATTATCATAGACAGCCACGTTTCTGAACTTTTTGCTATTACTGAACTAACAATTATTTTTCTAAGTATCACTACTGACCAACCCCATGATTTCCTAACAATTAAGTTAATTAGCTCAAGTTAATTAAATTAAATGAAACTAAATTAAATTAAATTAAATTAAATTTCAGCTTTAAAAGTGGCGAGGCAAGAAGGCAGTTTGGATAAAGACTTGAATTCTGGAGTCAGCCTGCATTTGGTTTAAATTCAGGAGTCCCGCTTATTACCACCACTGACTCCTATCTTGGGCAAGCCGCTAACTTCTCTAAGCTGCAATTTTGTTGTAATGAAGGACAACTAGTGTTGTGAGGATGTGACCATACAATCATGAAAACTGGCATAGTGCCTGGTACAGAGAAAGCGCTCGATATATGCAAGCTAGCTTTATTTCTATCTACTATTGTCTGGGAAGGTTTCTTTTTTAATATTATGTTTAAAAATGTATAGTAATAACGTCATAAAACAAGTTTCATGTCATTGTGAATCTTTTTTTTCTAATTTTTTAAAAACTGTTCACTTATTTTTGAGAGACAGAGAGAGCACAGGTGGGGGAGGAACAAAGAGAGAGGGAGACACAGAATCTGAAGCAGACTCCAGGCTCTGAGCTGTCAGCACAGAGCCCAAGGTGGGACTTGAGCCCACGAGCCGTGAGATTATGATCTGAGCTGAAGTCGGACGCTTAATGGACTGAGCCACCCAGGTGCCCCATGTGAATCTTTAATTCCAAGGAGATGACCGCTATTACTACTCGTAACAATAACAATATGCTACGCTTTTGAAGTTTACATGGTTCTTGGAACACCTTTACCTCAGCTGATACATGAAAGAATTCTCTAAGGTAGGTTTGACAGGCAACATTATTTCAAATTCATACAATTGAGATTGTTTAAAAACTAAAATAAGGATGTTCTTTAAAAACTAGACATTGATTTCTCTCTCACAAAATCATCAGGGATCCAGGCTCCTTTCAACTTGCAACTCTGTCACCCTCAGCATGTCCCTTTCTCCTCAGAATCCCTTTACGTGCAACTCCAGCCATCACGTCTGCATTTTCGCTGATAGGAAGAAGGGACTAAGGACAGCACACCATCTCCCTTCCAGAATATTTCCCTAAGGTCATACACAACGCTTCTGCTTATGTCCCATGAGCCAAACCTTAGCCATGGAACCATAACCAGCTTCCAAAGCCAGAAAATAAATACTTAATCCAGGCAGACCCAACTGCAGCTACAGATGAGAAGCTCTAGGGAAAATGAAAGAGCAGAACATGGGTATTTGTTCTGGAAATTTGTTCTGGATATTTGTTCTGGAAAGATGAGAACTAGGAGCTTCTGCCATACAAAACAAAACTGTCTTCTGGGACTTTCTCTCCACAGTACTGAGTCCTCTGTTTGCCCCATTTAGGAATCTCAAAAGGAGAGCTAAGCTCAGAGCCCTGCAGCATGCTCTTGGGGGTGAAGCTGCTACAAGCATGCTGCATCCGGCTATTGCGCTCAGTGTTGGCTGTTATGAACCGAGGCTTGACACTGTGGGAACAGGACATCAGTTATTGTAACCAACCCAAAGGAGAGTTTGTCTGCCTGATTCATAGCAAGTCAATAAAAACTTGCACGGAGCTTTTGCAGTGAAGAAAGATAGGCTATTTGTTGGGTTAATGCGCAGGAGAAAGGGGAGCTAATGCTGTAAAATTTCCAACTCCCTGATGGCTTGCAAGTGAGGGTTTTTATGGGAAAAATTTGAGGCAAAAGTCTTCTGAGAAGGTGGACACCATTGACTGCAGGCTCGCCATTTATTGGAGTCCCATTGATTGGAGACACCACTGATTCGAGATACCATTGATTAGAGGCCCACCATTGATTAGAGGCCCGCCATTGATTGGCGGCCCGTTGATTGGAGATACCATTGATTGAAGGCCCACCGTTGATTAGAGGCCCACCATTGATTGGAGGCCCATTGATTGGAGACACCATTGATTGGTGGCCCATGAGGTCATGCTGGCAGGTGTTCTGGTGCCACTACATCTGGTCCCCAGAGGTCTTTTCATCTCAAGAGACTTAGAATCTTAAAAAAATATACATACCTTTATTGTTTATGTTAAAGAATTCATTAGGTACATCTGGTGAGTATATCTCTAGGGTAGTACTGGTTAACTCTTTGTCCTACAGGTTTCTTTGAATGGTAAGCAAACATTCTTATCCCTCAAACCTAGGCCTACATGTTTCTTGGCCAGTCTGATTGTGCCTGGGGTTGATATGACCTCCATTGTTCATTCTTCCATCTGAACTGACAAGAGGGATGCCTGTTTCATTATTTAAAATTTTTATTAAAAACTCAATTCCTCTGATGTCATTTCATCAATGCACCTGGCATGGAAAACTTAGGCATAAGGTTCCCTCCTGCTTCTCTTTCCTTCTGTCTCTGTATTTTTTTTTCCTTGAAAATAGGTTTCAGGGATCACCAAATACAGGGGTCAGCAAGCTATTGCCTGCTGGCCAAATTTAACCCACTGCTTATTTTTTCCAATAAAGTTTTATGAGAACACAGACAAATCTGTTCACCTATATATTGTCTATGGCTGCTTTCATATATATTTTGCTATAATAGCAAAACTGAGTAGTGACAGAGATCTTTTGACTCACAGAGTCTAAAATACTTACTGGGTGACCATTTTACAGAAAAAGTTCACCAATCCCTGACCTAGAATCTTGGAACAGGAAACACTTTAGAGATGACCCAGGGCATGAGTTCCCATCTTTGACCCTTCAAAGTGTAGTGCTTCCTTCCCCCTGCCCCCTAATGTCTTTTGCCTTAAAAGACTGTATCTACCAAATTATATTTGTTAATTAAATAATTTAACACATATAATGACTTTCAATCAGAATACCTGCTCAACGCACGGCAACTTGTGGTGCCACATTAAGCTGCAGTTTTTTCCATAAAAAGTAGAGACAGTTTTATGCAGACCATGTGCCCTAATCAAGGAGGACATAATTGATTTCAATTAAACTTTATTTAATTTTATTTTTAGAGAGAGTGTGTGTGAGTAGGGGAGAGGGGCTGAGAGAGAGAGAGAGAGAGAGAGAGAAAATCCCAAGCAGGCTCCATGCTCAGTACAAGCCCGACAGTATCTCAATCCCACGACCCTCGGATCATGACCCCAGCTGAAAGCAGGAGTCATATGCTCAACCGACTGAGCCACCCATGTACCCCTAAACTTTATTTTAAATGCAATAAGGCTTTCAGATTCCCCTGATATTCTAAAAGACTCAGGGGAGTTAGAGAGACCCCAGGTTGACCATCATATGGGTGAAGAAACCAGCATAGAAAGATTCTTGCTCAATGTCACCAAGTAGGATGTTCAGTCAGACTCATTTTTCCATTTATTGCCTTGCCAGGAAGTAATGGGTAGGTGTCCTACTCCCTCACTAAATATACACCAGTAAACAATACGGATTCTTCAGGAAGTTGCGACCCTCACAGAAAGATCAGATTGGGTATGAATCTTGGAAAACCAATAAAACTCTTGGAAAGGATTTTTTTTTAAAGAAAGATGGGGGAAAATATACTATTTTAAAATACTTTAAGCGGCCAACTTCAGGTCAGGTCGTGATCTCACGGTTTGTGGGTTCGAGCCCCACGTTGGGCTCTGTGCTGACAGCTCAGGGCCTGGAGCTTGCTTAGGCTGTGTCTCCCTCTCTCTCTACCCCTCCCCTGTTCATGCTCTGTCTCTCCTGTCTCTCAAAAATAAACATTAAAAAATTTAGAAAAAATAAAAATTAAAAAAATGTTAATGGATAGTTGATCTATTGCAACACCTAACTTTTTTTTTGTTTATTTATTTATTTTGAGACCGAGAGAGAGATTGAGAGAGAGAGCGCATTTGCATGCAAGCAGGGGAGGGGGAGAAAGAGAGGGAGAGAGAGAAAATCCCAAGGAGGCTGTGTGCATCTCACAAACCATGAGATCATGATCTGAGCAGAAACCAAGAGTTGGATGCTTAACTGACTGAGCCACCCAGGCGCCCCATCAACACCTAACTTTCTAAGCACAACAAATTTAAAGTGCCATTAATCATTAACAGAGAGGAAAACATTGTTAGAATCTTCTGCATTTCTTCCAAGGAATTCAGGCAAGTCTTTGAGATAGCTTCTTCTCCTTGTCAACACCACATTTTTTCCCCCTTAACTTTACTTATTTGGCAAGAAAGGCATTCCTGGTACTGTGGTCCCCTTTCCCCATAGCATTGAAAATTTGCAGAACAATTTGTTCAGGTTACCAAGAGAGATTCCAATTGTATCCTCCACATTCACTATCAACTTTGGAAGTGTTTTGCCTCAAAACAGGATTAAACCTTGTACTAGTTGAATTGGGAAAAGGCCACACAGATTTCTTGGCAAAGAAATCTCAGAATCAAACTGTTCTATTTTTCATTTTAAATGTATTAGAGAGTTGTTGTTGTTGTCCTTTCGTGGTTCATTATTCCATTTAGAAATAATTTAAAGTGTCAGCAAGGTGACAACAAGCATCACTGAAGAGTCTTTTACAGTTTTGTTTTACTAGGGATACAAATAGAAAATAAAAACCAACAAAAAAAAGATATTTTCCCCCTTTAAGTGATCCAGAAATTGAAATACTAAGAAACTCTAATGTTCACCTAATTCAACC
Source organism: Neofelis nebulosa (assembly GCF_028018385.1). Classification (NCBI taxonomy): domain Eukaryota; kingdom Metazoa; phylum Chordata; class Mammalia; order Carnivora; family Felidae; genus Neofelis; species Neofelis nebulosa. Next base: position 32,324,655 of record NC_080782.1, on the reverse strand, counting down.
TCTTAGAGAAGAAGACATTCAGCTAGTGTGGTCAGGGACTTGGCCAAGTTGTGGAAGGAAGAGCTCTGAGGAGGAGACAATGAGAACTGGGTCTTAGTAGCTGGAGGACTAAGGATAAGTGAGCACTGCGTTTCTCATTCATAAAATGGGAAAGAGAAGACCTTGGAGAACATCTCCATCTGTTAAACTCCAAGACTCCATGACTTTGGTGAGACTCTAGACCATTCTTAGACCCTACATCTCCTGATCTGCAGTGCAGTGGTATTTCTGCTAAATCATACTGCTACCTTCTCAGATTTGATCAAAGCAATCAAATTTGATTGACAACTGTCTTCATAATCCATCTACATGTCTTCTTTAATAATACCATGGTGTAAATATTTACTACTTGTAGTTTATAATAATTTATACTTACACCTAGCATCTCAATTCATTTCATTCATGTATTAAATGTTACACAAATTGTCTTCAAGTAAATACCAGGGACCAACACTATAAAAAATATTAGGGAAAAATTCTTGAAGATGACAAGGTCTCTACCCTCAAAAACTTTTAATCTGTATATGAATGGGTAAATATAATTCTTTCTCTGATAGATGAGGTAACAGAAACAAAGGGAGGTGAAATGATTTGCCACGGCCACACAAAGAGAATGAGGCAAATGTTAAGCCAGAACTGAGAGCTCCTGGCTGTTATTCACATGTTCTCATCACCAAATTCAGTTACGCTTGCCTGATACATTTTTTTTCATAGTGTCCCTCCACCCAATATCATATGTAATACAAAATGAAAGCAATATTTAACTCTAAAACCAAACTTGCCCACAAACTGAAATTAATACTGCTTCAAAACAGTACAATTCTGAGTTCAGGCTAGAATAAAGCTGGAACAAAAAAACAGTGATGTAAAAAAAATCCCACATGTTCATAACTAAATTCTTTAATGGATACAAGTATGTGTTCTTAAAATTATAAAAGAACGGTGTTTGGTCTAATCCCACCACCTCATGCCTATTTGTCCTAAACCATTCCCAGGAAAAGTGACTAAAACTCTGACTGATGAATTTGGAAATTCTGCTTATTTGAATCTTTTCATTTACCTCTTCTATTTTTGATAGTTTTCTCAATCTTTTTGTGAGCCCAGTGCTCCAGGAGCATTAACTTGTCAGAATCTCAAGAGCTCCTGCAAGCAAAGCCCTTCTCTCTGTGAAGTGATGCTACCTAAAGCAAACCCTGTAAATAAAAACAGTCTTAGCCTTTGTGGAGAATAGGAAACATAACTTTATACCTGAAGATTATCTCAAAAACAAAAAATATTCAAATAATCATGTGAAGATTTTATCTAGATACTGTCAGATTTTTAGATACTGAAAACTTCAAACAGTTGTCTGGGTTGTCTTGTTCATTTTTCTCATGAAACTTTTGCATAAAATTATAGGTCTTCTTGATGTTATACAGTCAATGTCGTGGCCAGGGAATTTTTGCTACAAGAGTAAATCATGCTGTATAGCAGCAATGTGGGTTCTTTATGAACTTAAACACAATTCAAAAGCAAAATATGCAAAAATCACTTTTCATCATCATTAAATGCCATGAAATAATTTTTTCCAACTTGTTATAACTGCTTATGAAATTTTTTAAAAAAGAACAAAAATAAGAACGACCATTGACTTATTTTGTGTGAAATGTATTCTATAATACTCTTAAATTAGATTTTTAAAAAAATGCCAGTGCAGTAATCATTGGCTAAAAGTATCCAATTATATTGATTTATTTCCTGTATCTTAGCCGATTTCACATGTTCTTAACAACAGGAAATGTGTTTTTATTGCTTTTTAGAAATTACAGTACGTTTTAAAATTCTATTCAAAATGTAAATGTTCCTGGTATTGGAGAATTAAGGAAATACTAATGCAAAGACAAGATTTTTCCATTTAGTTCAAAGTTGCCCTTTAGCCTTTATCCTACAATCATTTCATCTATGATTTAAAAACTACAAGAAAAGAAGTACCAAAAAATATCAGTGTGAGACATTTTTGCCTGTTATTTTTTCAATGTGCTATGGAAGCATTGCCTACTATAGATTTTATTGCAATGAAAGTCACCTTTTAGGTATGCTTTTGGATTTGTGTGCTTTGAAGTTTGTGCAAGTAGACATATATCCATTTATTTCTATAGCTTTGGTAAATGAAAAATATTATATTGTCCCTGCAACTTTGAGTCACCATTCATATCAAAATCCAGTTCATCCACTGGAAATGATGGTAAACTCCCCATCTTTCCTGTTTTCCTCCCCTTCCTACATTTTGGTCTCTCCCAAAGGAAATCCATATTATATCTTTAATTCAGCTAATCCAAAATGCTGCATTATGAAAATGTTCCACTTGGGATAAAGAATCCACAAATCTAGCTTTGAGCCTTCAAGGAAAACCATTGTGGCATGTCCTCAGATAAAAGGAGAATAGCCATAAAATGTCCTTTCCAAACCATCCATTAGCATTAAACTTGATTCTCAGAGAATTCTTGGGGTAAGTGGCACACACAAAAAAAGACTCTATAAACTAGAATAAACAAACTCTGTATATGCACCATATATGTATTTTCCTGATTTTAAGATGAACTTCCATTCTCTTCAAAAAAAAAAAAAAAAAAGATGCTATTATTTACCAAGCTTTGTAGAATGAATTCTGCACAAATTACTTTGGAATCACAGTCGGTGGTTCTCAACCCTCACATTTAACATTCATTTAAGAGCTTTTAAAACCAGCACAAGCCTTGGTTTCATCCAAAGACTCATTCTCATTGGTTTGGGGTTCAATCAGTATGGTCATTTTTTCAAAGTTCAGTGGATGAGTGTTGTTATTTGCAGTCAGAATTAAGAACCAATGACTCAGGGTAAAAATAACTTTATTATATAGCATTTAATTCACCTCTAGAAAGTCACCCAACCCCAATATATGTTGTGTATGTCACACTTGACCAAATATTTTCTTTTGGGAAAATTGATGTCTCCAAAAAATATTAAAGTATTGTTTGGTCAGCATTGTTTGAAAATTATGTCATGAAGCATTATTTCATAAGAATTCTTCTATCATTTCAGTGGAAGATCATGAGTTCCTTCTGAAACCAGAAATAGGGTCCTTAATGATATGGGATACTGGAAACTAATTAAGTATGCACAAACATGCAAAGAAATACTGTGTGGTAATAAAAATTATGATATAGATCTTTGTTTATTGATATTCATGAAATAACAGTAATGGAAATACAGAGATACAGATTAAATAATATTACACCAAAATCCTAATAATGTTTTTATGCAAGTGCTATTTTTGGTTGTATTTCTATATTCCATAGTGTTTGATCTTTAAAATCCATATGCATAATTTTAACAAAACAACAAGCAAGAAAACTCACAATTTGGAAGAAAAGAGAAAGGAATAAAAGCAAGAAAAACAGAAAAAAGAGATAAAGTGGGCAAAACTTGTGTGGATTACTTTGGGAGCATCAAGATTATAGCAGGTCTTCAAAGATGAGTTTGTAGAAACCTTGAGGAAAAATTGATTTCAATTTTTTAAGTGCATTTGTAGCAAACTGTACAATTTCCTTGTCAACAGTAACACGGATAAAACCTTCTGAGACTATTAGAACTCCTAGAAGAAATGTGTGTTATTGCTAGGTGTCTACAATTCTTATAGTTTCATTATTTACAATAGGAAATTCATAAATGATAGATTAGTTTACACAGTCTAGTCCTGCGAATGAAAAGCAATGTAAAATGTTTCTTGTTTAAGGATGTAAGAATTTATCACACTTGTAAAAACTAGACCATTATTCTTAATATTTCTAAGGCATTCCTTCATTTGTATAGCAAGTATTTATTGAGTATCAGCTAACAATCTAAAAGTAAATTACATGTATGTTTATATAATTCTCCCATTTTATCCTGAAAAAAATGAAAGGATGCAACTTTGCAATCATTTTTTTTCCAAGCTATGACATGGGATTCTTTAATCAAGTCAATTTTAAATCATATTTTAATTTTTATTAGGCTTTACCCAAAACCCAAAGGGGATACAAAACTGTGATGAGCATGTCTCTAGAAACTTGGGATGCATTATAGAAAAGACAACACACACACACGTACACATGTACACAGGCACACACACATACACATGCACACACAAGTCTAATGTTAAGAAGATATAACTTTATAATGGCACTGACAAACAGAACTTTCTGGCTCAGGTGATCAGGAGGATTCTTGGAAGAGATATGAACTAGACCATGTAGATCCCGGCAATTTCAATAGTCGGAGACTGTAAAGAGGAGGGAGAACATTTTCATAGCAGGGCCATGCAGAGTAACTTAGGGTCTGAAGAATAGACTAGTTGTACTGATGTAAAGAATTCAGGGCACCTTGGTGGCTCCATCGGTTAGGTATCTGACTCTTGTTTTCCGCTTAGGTCATGATCTCACAGCGGTGGGATCGAGGCCCGTGTCAGGGTCTGCACTGACAGTGAGGAGTCTCTTTGGGGTTCTTTCTCTTCCTCTCTCTCTGCCCCTCCCCTGTTCATGTTCTCTCTCTCAAAATAAATACATAAACATTTAAAAAAAAGAATTCATATAAGAGAGCTATGAAAGATAAATTTGGACAAGGTCAAATAAGGTAACCAATGGGTAGCCTTGGTTACCCATTCCAGGAGATTGAATTTTTTTCATTGAAACATGAGGAAGCATGTTTGAACAGGTTGAAGTTGGGTGGTCTCTAAGGATATGGCCATTTCGTACCTTCTCTGACCTCATCTCCTACCAACCATCACCTTGCTTGTTCTACTCTAGCCATAATGACCTTCTTGCTCTTTGTCAAATACATCAAGACTTACCTGCCTCAGGGCCTTTGTGCTTACTGCTTAGTGCATTATTACTGCCATGCTTTTCTCCCAGATCTTTGTTTAGCTGGCCCCTCACTTCATTCTTCTGCTGCTCAGCATGTTCCTCAAATAGGGATTTTATCATTACTTTGACACTTTGCTTTGGTTTTCTTCAAAGCATGACCTAATATAGCTCTTCCTCACACAGGGACACGTACATTTTTTGTTGTTTATTTGTCATTTGTCTCCTGTAAAGAAAATTGAAAAATAAACTTCATGTGGCATGGGTATCCTAACTCTGTCATGTTTACTCCAGAGCTTAGAACATGGGTAGAACCAAAGGAATATTCAAGAAGTATTTATTAGATGAATTAATAACATCTTAATAGATTAACTAACAAATAACCAAAGAAGAATTTCAGGAAGAATGGCATACAATGGGAATCTATGACAATAATCTAAACATGAGGTAGTAGATTAGCCTGAAATGATCACCTTGGAGATAAAAAAAGAAAAAGAAAAAGAAAAGAAAAGAAAGGAAAAAGGAAAGAGGAAAGGAAAGGAAAGGAAAGGAAAGGAAAGGAAAGGAAAGGAAAGAAAAGGAAAGAAAAAAAAAGGATATAAAAGCATGGGTTGCCTCACTAGCCTCGGAAACCTTATCTGTACACAAGGATTATTGAACTAGAGTTATGATCTCTCATACTTGTCCAAAATGTGACTACAAAATATGTGAGTCTAAGTATTATCAAGAAATGCCGATATCATATCTGGAGGGACAGGGAAAAGTTAGAGATTCCTCGAATTCCACCATGGTGGCTTGGAAAATGTCAATGCTTGTCCACAGCTAGGGAGCAGAAAGAGGAAGCGGAGCCAGAAGAAAGCCAGGGACATTATGGAGAAGGTTGATACAGAAGGAAGCAGAAAGGCCACATTGTGGATCATATATAAGAAAAAGGAGCTCTTTCAAGACAGAAAGATGGCTGATAGAGTCACCCTGGGGAGGATGGGGCCTGGAATGGTACCAGAGAAGATTTTAAGAGGTCTGCATGCCTTTGGAGAGAGACATTTCAACGGAGAAATATAGACTCACACAAAAAAAGTTGTGGTTTTTTTTTTTTGAATTTTAGTTAATTAACATACAGTGCGATATTGATTTCAGCAGTAGAATTCAGTGATTCATCACTTACATATAACACCCACTGCTCGTGACAACAATGGATTCTTTGATGTCCATCACCCATCCAGCACAATTCTTGACAATAAAAAACATAGTTGTCTTCTAGGGTATCACTTCAATCAGAGAACTAAATCCCAAATATTCCCAGTTTTGAACATCTGCCTCATCCAGTACTCTTCCAATGCACACAAAGCTTTCCTCCTTCTCAGCTCATTGTCCTACCTTAGAAGTTACTGCGTAATTAAATCCCTCATTAGAATTATGAGTATTTTAATTGCCTGTGACTTTTTTTTAAGAGGGCTTCACACCGAGTGTGGGGCCTAATATGGGGCTTGAACTCATGACCCTGAGATCAAGACCCTAAGATCAAGATCTGAGCTGAGATTGAGGGTCTAACGCTTAACCGACTGAGCCACCCGGGTACGCCTAATTGCCAATGACTCTGTCTTGCCCATTCCCAATCTGTTCTCCAGAAAACTTCCAGGGAGATCTTTGTAAAATTTTCCTTGAATCATATCCTACCACCTGCTCAGAAACCAGTGGTTTCGGGGTCTGTGTGTGAGGCTTACAACCACACACGTGTATATTATCTCAAAATTCCTGTGGGCCTGAACTACAGTCATGCCTTAGCTGGGCCCTGTGTCAGGGTTTCACCAGGCCCCCCCCCCAGTCAAGGGATCAGCTGGGTTGCATTTTCATCTACAGAATCGACTGGGAAATAAATAAGTTCCAATCTTATTTGTTTTATTGGCAAAATTTATTTCTTTGCATCTAGAGTAAGATCCCTGTTTTCTTGCTGGCTTTGGTCTGAGAATTACTCAGTTCCTAGAGGCCACCTTCAGTTCTGTGTCACATGACCCTCTCCAGAAGCTTTCTCACAACACACCAGTTTGCTTCCTCAAATACAGCAACAGAGAAAGGGTCTCTCCTCTCAGAGAGTGCCTAATCCCTCTGTTGTGAGTTTTCATCTAATTGAGTCAGGCCCATTCAGGATAATTTCACTTTGATTAACTCAAATTAACTGGTTTGGGACTTCAATCACATTTAGAAAATCTCTTCACCTTTGTCATATGCTGTTGGCTGGAAGTAAGCCATAGGTCTCCCCTTCACTCATGGGGACGGGACTGCACAGGGCATGAACATCAGGGTGGGGACTGTGGGGGCCATCATAGCATTCTGCCTGCCACAGCCTTTAATACATGGTTATCTTTCCTATGTCAGGCTTTATCTATACTGTTGCCTCAGTCTGTTAGACTCTGCATTTCACTCTTCACCCTAGTTAATTTCTAAACATTTTCCAGAACTCAGTTCACATATTATTTCTTCATTTTCCTTTCCTGACTATCCTATAAATAGTACATACTGTTGTTTTTTGTCATAGTGTATTTCAAAAGCTTTATTGAGATATCATTCACATGTTATATAATTCACCTATATGAAGTGTGCAATTACAGGGGCACTTGGGCGGCTCAGTCGTTTAAGTGTCCGATTTTGGCTCAGGTTGTGATCTGGCGGTCCATGGGTTTGAGTCCCATGTCAGGCTTTGTGCTGACATCTCAGAGCCTGGAGACTGCTCCGGATTCTGTGTCTCCCTCTCTCTCTGCCCCCCCCCCCCGCTCATGCTCTGTCTCTCTCAAAAATAAATAAACATTAAAAAATTTAAAGTATGCAATTACATAAATTTTAGTATATTCACAGAGTTGTGTGATCATCATCAACTTTAGAATATTTTCAGTATCCCCAAGGGAATTAGCAGCCATTACTGATCCCTCTTTCCTCTTAGCTCTAGTCAAACACTAATCCACTTTTTGTCTCTACACATTTGCCCGTTCTGCACACTTCATGCAAGTTGAATCATACAATATGTGGTTTTATATGACTGGCTTTTTCCACTTAGCATAATGTTTTCAAGGTTCATTCATGTTGTAGTATGTTATCAGTACTTCATTCCTTTTACTGCATTCAATTCAAGTAACATTTAGTTCTATAGAGATAACACATTCTGTTTATTTATTCATCAACTGTAGACTTTTGCATTGTTTCCAGCTTGGGGTCACTATGACTAATGCTATTGTGAATGTTCATGCACAAGTTTTTATCTGGACATATGTTTTTCAATTCTCTTGGGATATATCCCTGGGAGTGGAATGACTGAGTCATATAGTACGTCTATGTTTAGCATTTTGAGAAACTGCCAAACCATTTTCCAAAGTAGCTATACCATTTCACACTGCCACCAGCTATGCATGGGGGGCTCAACTTCTCCACATGTTTGTCAACACTTGTTACTGTCCTTTTTTTTCCTTTGTTTTACAGGTGGATTTTACCAACTTAAAGATAAAAAAAAAATTGACACAAGTAAAGTGTGTAAGTAAATTTAATTTTATGAAAGTAAATGTAATTATGAAAGTAAATGTAATTTTATGAAAGTAAATGTAATTATCACATTAATAACTAAGAAAAATTATATCATTTCTAGAGATGCAGGTAAATACATCTCACAAAATTGAACCCCCATGTATGATAAAACTCTCAGCAAACTAAGAATAGAAGGAACCTCTTCTATCTGGTAAAGGACAGTATAGAAAATACTTACAGTAATATTGTACTTGAGAGTGAGAAATTGAATTCACTCTTGCTAAGATTGAGAACAGGACAAGAATATCTTCTAACTACTTTTATTCAACATTGTACTGAAGGTTCTAGGCAGTCCATTCTTAGAAAACAAAAGTAAGAAATATAAATATTGAAAAGGAAGAAGGAAATTATCTTTATTCACAGATAACACAACTATGTTATCACAGATAACACAACTGTGTTTCTTTTATATTCAGAGAAAGTCCCTACTTCCCCCCAGATGCTACTACGGCCAATAAGTGAATTTAGCAAGGTCACAGTATACTGTCAGGAGATAATTCTTGCTGGGTCTCTCATGTTTCTGCCTGACCACAGGGCATGTGGAGTGTCTGATTGATGATTCATACTCTGGGTATTTGGATTGGCCTCAGCAGGCTGGCTGGAACTTCTCTCTCTGTTTCTACTCATCTGTCTCCAGTGTAATATCCTTAACGCCCAATGAAATCATCCTTGATCATCAGGGCTCATAGGCCTCTCTGCTACCTTCCCTGTCTCACTAAGCTTGCTTTCCCATTTTTTTATTGTAGCTACCCTAGTAAGTATAAAGTGGCATCTCATCATGGTTTTGATTGGCATTTCCTTACTGACTAATGATGCATTTTATCACGTGCTCATGGGCCGTTGGCATGTATTTTTAGGATAAAAGTCTGTTCAAATGATTTGCCTACTTTTAAATGGGGCTATTTGTCCTTATATTATTGAGTTTTCAGAGTTCTTCATATACTCCGGATACAAGTCTCTTATGAGATATGTGATTTGCAAATATCTCCTCCCATTCTATAGGTTGTCTTTTCTTTTTCTTGTTCATATCATTTGCAGTGCAAATATGTTTTATTTTGATGAAGTCTGTTTACCTGTTTTTTTCTTTTAGGTCTTGTGCTTTGGTGTGATATTGAAGAAACCATTGCCTAACTCACTAAGATTTATTCCTGTTTTCTTCTAAGAATTTTCTAGATTAGCTTTTACATTTAGGTCTATGATACATTTTGAGTTCATTTTTGCATATGGCCTGAGGGAGAGCTCCCATCTCACCCTTTTGCATGTGGACTTTCCATTGTCCCTACTCATACCATTTGCTAAAAAGATTATTCTTTCTCCCATTGAATTGTCTAGCACTTTTGTTGAAAATAAATTTGCCATAATATATGAGTTTATTTCTGAATGCTAATTCTATTCCATTGTTTTATATGTCTATCCTTGTGTAAGTACCATACCATCTTGATTGCTATAGCTTTGTAATAAGTTTTAAAGCCAGGAAATATGAGTCCTTCAACTTTGTTCCTTTTTTTTTTAAGATTGTTTTTGCCGTTCTCAGTCTATATCCATTACTTTAAGCCCTTGAGAACACATCCTCCCAGCTTACATAATTCCAGACTGAAATGTCTTTTTTTAGTCCTTCCTGAAATGCCAGACCATTCATCCCTTTGTTTGGAAACATGTTGCATGCCTCCCCAAATTATCCCTGACAGTAACCAACAGTGAGCACAAAAAGCAGCTGGAAATCAAGAACAGGATGGAAAACAAGGGCCTGTTAAGAGAAAATGACAGATTTAGGTCACCAGAAAGTCTTTGAATAGGATATTGTGGGAACAAAGTGAAAAATTAGATCATAAGTCTTAGAATAAATTCTTAAAACAGTTTCCTTGTGTTTTTCTTTTCCTCGTGTGGACTGGGTAGATGGTGTTGACTAAGTTAGTTCATGTTCTCAGACTCCAGCAAAATGAAATAAATCTGTGCTGTTTCTCATGTACTTTTTGCAGATCCTGCCTTTTGGCCTTTTGTAGCTAATGTTCATGAGATTTCATACCAGTTAGAAATTAAGCAGTCCATGCTTTCATTGCACTGAAAAGAAAAAATAAGTTATCATTTGGAGACATACTTATGTTGAGAGAGTTTCAATAACGTTATCCACATGTGAAGTTTTTTAAGATCACATGTCTACATGCCAACTCTTCATATAGTCACATCGGACCTTGTCGGATGACCAGAGAAAGTTACTGCTTTCATTTTAAAGAAGCAGAAACTGAAGTTCCAAGAGGTAAATTGATTCACTTACATAAATGAGCATGGCAGGGACACAGCTGGGATCAAACTGTAGTTTGTAGCCTCTTTGGGTCACTGTTATAGGTTGAATTGCATCTTCCAAAAAAGATACAGTAAAGTCTTAACCACTGGTACCTGTGAGTGTAAACTTATTTGGAAACAGGGTCTTTCTAGATGCAGTCAAGTTGAGTTCATTAGAGCGGGCTCTAATTAAATATGACTGGTGTCTTCACTTAGGGCCATACTACCCTGAACACGCCCAACCTTGTGTAAATGTGACTGGTGTCATTATGAGAAGAGAAATGCCATGTGACAACAGAGACAAAGATCAGAGTGATGGAGCGGCAAGCCAATGAATGCCAGGGATTGATGGGAACCATCAGAAGCTGGAAGAGGCAAGGAAATACTCTACCCTACAGACTTTGGGGAAAGCATGATCCAACACCTCGATTTTGGACTTCTAGCCTCTAGAACTGTGAGACAATAAATTTTTGTTGTGTGATGCAACCTAACTTGTGGTACAGTGTTAAGACACACCTAGGAAATGAATACAGACAATATGTGCTCCTTAACACCAGACTTTATAACAGGAAATGAGTCTTTTCAGAGCACCAAGCAGTGCCTCACAATTTAAGAATGATTTCTTGCTATTCAAACTCAATTCCATTGCACTAGGACAAATTCAATACTGGCCAGTAACTCATTAGAGTTCAGAGTTCGGTGAGTGTACGTTGAACTGCTGGTTTCTAAGTTGCTTAGGTCTAAACGCTTCCCCGCGATTGTGTATGCTTCTAAAGTTCATGAGCTCACGTTCTTAGGATCGCCTTGGCCTCCCACCTCCTGTGTTCATACCGTCAGTCTCTGCTTTGCTTGAAGACAACCAAAGATCCCCAGCATTTAGAGCCACAACTCAAAGATCATAAGCAGGGTCCGTTATATGGCTGTGTAACCAGTGCTGTCACACAGGGTCCCGAGTTTGGTGCCCTGGTTAATGGTCTTGAAATTCTTAATCTTTCTGACTTTGAATTTGCATTTCTGAAGTGAAGTCTGATGAGCCAATGGAGCTTGTACCTTCTACACAGCTCATCAGAAGCTCTCAGAGGAGTCAAGCTCCTATAGCTACAGCAATACCAAATCGATAAATTACTCCTATCATTCCTTTCCCTCCTTCCAGGTTATACTCTTTCAGTCCCCACACCCATTACCTAGGGTAACTTCCCAAGTAAATTACCTACACATGAGACCCTGTTTAAAGTTTTGTCTTCTGAGGAGGAGAAATGAAGGCTAAGGCAGTTGTGACACGAGACACTAAAGTTTAGTGTTCCTGGAATACAGAAACCTCAGAAAGTAATAATAAAATGAAGCGACCTGTGTGACTTTTCTGAGTTCCTTTCCACCTACCCCTTTTGAAAAATTACTCTGAATCATACACTTATTATTCAACACCATTGCAGAACATGGTCTACTTATGCTATGATAAAATATGCAGATGAACAAGGTAACTGATCATTTTACAAGCTTTGTCAAATGGATGTCTATGCCTGGATAACCACAACCATGAGCAATTATCATGGTAAGACTAAAAAAAAAGAGAGAAAAGAACTGTATTTTTAAAAATTCAAATTTTAAGAAATTTGTGAGTATGATACAAAAAAAAAAAAAAAAGGACAGAAAGGAGCTACACTCTGAGTGAAAGACAGCAGGTTTGGTAGAAGGAAGAATCCACAAGTTTAAATCATACGTCTATTCAATTACCTAATTAATAGAAGTCAGATAATGTGTACCAATGGAACAGTGTGCTGTTCAAATAGATTCCTGTTAAAATGTTAACTAGTGCAAAGCTTACATTCCCTATTCATCCCACTGCAGCAAGTCCAGAGAAAATAAACTAATTTCTTTTTTTTTTTCAGAATGTTTCTTGCCAAAACAGACAAACAGGGCTGTATAATAGAGCAGGATAAGTAGGAAACTACAAAACAAAAATTATTTCGGAGACACCTGGGGGGCTCAGTCGGTTAAGCATCTGACTTCAGCTCAGGTCATGATCTCACAGTTCGTGGGTTCGAGTCCCATGTCAGGCTCTGTGCTGACAGCTCAGAGCCTGAAGCCGGCTTCAGATCCTGTGTCTCCTTCTCTCTCTGCCCCTCCCCTGCTCATTCTCTGTCTCTCTCTCTTAAAAAAATAAATATAAAAAATTAAAAAAATATATTTCAGATTTATGCAAGGCTTCCTGGAGTTGGGCAACTTTGGGGGGCTATTTTTTTTTTATCTGATTAGGTCTAAGTTCACCTAATAAAAGGAAACTTTCAGAACTATAGTGCAATAAAAATGATTTTTTAAAGTGAGTTTTCCATGAATCAAAAAGAATTGTTGATACTTGTTTTAGTTATTTGTTGTTAAATAACAAATTACCAGGAAAGTTCGTGCTTAATGCTAACAGCATTAGTTATTTAGCTTACATATCTCCAATTCCAGTAGGCATCTGTGAAGAGGACTCACCTCTGCTCCATGTGGCACCAGCTCAACTGGGGACTACAGGATCACTTCCGAGGTGACTCCTTCATATGCCTGGCTACTGGCTGACAGTTCAGTCATGCAGCTGATGCCCTGAGCTTTGGAACTCTTCATGTGGACCTCTCTGCAAGCTGCTTCGGTGTGGGTTTCCTAACAGTGTGGTGACTGGCTTGATTGAATGTCCCAAGAGACTATACAAGGCAAAAAAATAAAAAAATAAAAATAAATCACCTTTTATGATTTAGCATAGGAAATCACAAAGTGTTACTGTCACTGACAACCGGATTCCAAAATATTAAAAAACAGACCCCACTCCTCCATGAAGGCAGTATCATAGTCAAGTTGTGAGACGAATCTGTAGAAAGAACATATTGTTGTAGTTACCACTGTAACAAGAGTGAATAAAGGAAAGAGATAAAAACTTTGCATAGAGCTGGTTTCATAGGAAAACTTTTTTGATAACAATATTTGACACATTATTTTTTGTAAAACTGTAGATCGAAACATAGCAATAAAATAAAACAAATCTGAATTTATGGGCTCTGCAAAACTCAGAAAAAAATTAACTTGAGCAGAAGGTGAAAGGAACACCACCGCTTAAGAATACAACCTCGGCCAACCTTTTGATCATCTATAAACCCGAACTTCCTCATCTCTAAATTGGAGTTATTATATTATGACAGTTGGGACATACAATAAAATGTTTTATGTAAAGCAAAAAGTTATCAAATGCATTCAGACAACAATTATTTGCCTCCTTTCCTGTGCATTGCCTTTCCCTGGCTGTTACCACTGACCACTGGGGTCCACAATGTGATAAATTAAATAACAAATATTAAAAGAGATTATTTCTGGAATTATAGTCCACTGAGAAAATTCTAGATAGTAGGCTGTGGAGTGATATATTATAAATTGTCTTTGTTGTCTATTAACTAAATATTTCATTAGAAAAAAATCATTTAGCAAGTTAAGTGCCATGTGGGTGTACTTTAGTCTTGGCTTAAATATTCAGAGGCAAAATGTTGTCTACCCAAGAAAAACACAATTAAGGAAGCCTTGGGGAACAGTAAAATTAAAAACAAAAATGGAAAACACCCTACTCTACGTTCAGCAAAAGCAGGAAATGGGTTGTATGAAGGAAATAACCAGATGGGAGCATGAAAGACACTTAAAATACTAATAAAAAATTAGAACCCACGAAGTCAGTGGGATCAGGATCAAGGTGCATTTCTAGAACATTATGAGCCGTCAAAATATTGAAATCTTTAAAATTAATTATTACTATTTAATCACAGTTAATCAAATAAATACAAATAAAGGTGAATGCAGAAAGACAAAGAAAGGAGCAAGAGGAATGATTAACGTTTGGGAAAATGGTAAGTAAGAGGGAAAGTTTGACACATGAAATCTATGCAATCTGGTCAAAAGGAAAACAGGGCCAAGAATTTATTAATAATTGCTTATAAATACGTAAAGAGTTTCTAAAAGAATTTCTGCTTTTCCTTTGCTTTCCCTAAAATTTTAATAAAGGGGCTTAGCCAATGACAAAGCTTCAAGTACAGTGGTTTTTAAGCACCTGAGACAAACTGTGAAATTAGGTTTACAGTCAGTCTAGAAAGGAAAGAGAAAACTTTTCACTTTGAAGTATTTATGTGTTTCTAGCCACAAATCACAAACTAGACTGATGACGACTACCAATATATGATATTCTAGAAAGTAGACTCCCATGGGAAAAAATGAATTACTCTGAAAAAATTACATATGGCCTGAACATTTATGTAATGAAACAGATAAATGCCGTTCTGTTGGCAGTTCCTATGAGAATTCCTTTGATGGAAGAATTGATATTTAAAAGTCATCAATAATCTTGGCTGTGGTGGAGAAAGGCAGACAGTAAGGTGCCTAGAGTACACGCAGTGAGCGGAGTGGTTTTTGTGTTGCTTCTCAGGGGAAGGAGGAAGATGCGTGGGGGCGGGGAGGGTCGACCATGACACCAAGAGACTAAGCTCTGTGAGCCTGACCTTAACACATCTCTTCATCGGAACATTTTTAAAAACTTGATAATGGAATATCACTCAGCCTTGAAAAAGAAAGAAATCCTGTTATTTGCAACAACATGGAAACACCTGAAAGTCCTCATACTAATTGAATACTAAGTGGAATAAGCCGACAGAGACATAGATTGTATCCCTTATATTTGGTATCCAGAAAAAAAAAAAAAAAAAGCAAGTCATAGAAACAGAGAATAGGAAAGCATTTGCCAGAGACTGGAGGAGGGGGAAATGAGGAGTTTGTCAAAAGGTACAAATGTTTGGCTGTAAGATGAAGAAGGTCTGAGGTCTAATGTAAAACATGGTGACTATAGTTGGTAACGCTGGTATCTTGTAACCGAAATCTGCTAATGGAGTAGAACTTACGTGTTCTCAAAAAAGATAAATATGTGAGATGATGGTTCTGTTATTAAACTTGGAGGCAACCATTTCACAATGTTTATGTATATCAAACCATCACTTTGTACACTTTAAATGTCTTACAATTTTATTTATCAATTATGCTTTAGTAAAGCTGGAAAAAGAACTTTACAAAATGCTTGCTCAGAATAACCAGATTTCTTATGAAAACAGTTGAAGGAAGCTGAGATTTGCACCTACCTTGCTGTGGAGATGGAGGTACTCAGTGAGGTGCTAAGTGCAGAGTGAGGTGGTGCAGTTAGTAAGGGGACAAGGGATTTTCTGCAGAAGATTTAAAGACGTTCATAAAACCAGCTAAGTGGTTTGTCTGCTTTGATGAGCGATTCTGAACAACATAAAGTGACACAACACTCATCCTCGAAAAAAATTTTTTTTGTTGCTGCTCTAAGTTCTAAATCTAAACAATTGTCCTTAGTACTGTTGAAATTAAATAATCTATGAAGAAGCTACAAATTTGCATGTGTCTTATCCTTATCTTTTAATAGGCATTGTGCTCTACATGGAAGTTAGTTTGGAGAAATCCTGATTAAACCAGCAGCCCCCAAAACATGCAGACTTGGCTTCATGTGTTTGTCTCAAGACTAAGAACTCAATTCTCATTTCCATTTGATCATCATTATGGTATCATTGTTCATTTCAAATTGACTGTTAAAAGGAGAAATATGTTGTATCAGAAATGAGCTCAGATTTTCCCAAGCAATACATAGAAATTATAATTTGGAAGGAAATATATCATTTGAAAGTTGCTGGAATTGATACAAACAGATATGATAGTTTTACAATTTCCTGAATGTATTATGAAATGGGATTTTTATGGGTGTTTTCTTAACATTCTTATGTTTATAACTTTTCCTAAAAGAAAAGGATATTAGGTAAAAAAAAAATGAAATTTAAATAAAGTGTGTGCTTTAGTTAATAATAATGCATATATTAGTTCATTAGTTGTAATAAATGTACCATTTTTTAATGCTTATTCTTGTGAGTGAGAGAGAGAGGCATGAGCAGGGGAGGGGCAGAGAGAGAGAGACACACAGAATCTGAAACAGGCTCCAGGCTCTGAGCCGTCAGCACAGAGACCGACGCGGGACTCGAACTCATGAACCAAGGGATCATACCTGAGCCGAAGTCAAATGCTTAACTGACTGAGCCACCCAGGTGCCCCTATAAATGTACCATTCTAATGTAAGATGTTAATAGGGGAAACTGAGCATTAAAATTCATAATTTTTCTGTAAATCTAAAAATGTTCTAAAAAGTAAAGTTTAAACACTCTTAAAAATGTTCTAACAATTCATATGACCATTGCTGCGTGTGAAAGAAATATCTCTAAATTAAAATAAAAAATTGGTTTTGATCAATTATGAGCAAATATCAATGAAAAAAATGTCCTGCTGTCTATTGAACATGAACATACAAATAAAAATAATATCTATAAAGTCATTTCAATTTTTCAGAAGTTAGAGATTGAAAACAGATACTGTAATGTGATTATTTGCAGGCTAAAATGTGGTTATAAGTTTTTATTTCTTGTTTCAAAAGGTGCATCAGTATAGATAAAAATATTAGCCCATGATTTTCCCTTTCTGTACTGTTATATTTATTTTATTTTTTATTGTATTTTTGCTGGCATACTTATACATATTTAACATATAATGAAGTACAATAACCAAGAATTTCCATTCTTTTTTCTGGCCATTAGTATTTTTTACCGACTTCATGATTAGAACTGAAAATATTTTGTTTTGTAGAAAGAGAGTTTTACTAAAAAATTATCTACTTCAAATTGTACCAGTGGGTAGATCCAAACAGCATCAAGATAGAATAAATTCTGATGATTAGTAAAAATCTTGTCAAGGGTCATATTATGATCCCAGGGCCAGGAGAATTCAACTGTTACCTTGGTTACATACTCAAAATAACAACAACAAACAAAACAAAACAGAAATTGGGATGTGGGTATGTGTATAGAAACTAGGTATTTTATAGAGACACAAGAGTGACTCTTCTATATCTAGAAAAGGAGTTTTCCTACTAGTTTGTTTCCAGCAACTATTCTTCTCAAATACATTGTCTTCATGTGGGACACTCGTTGTCAGGATTTGTTTTTTCCCATCCCAACACGCAGGATTATCGCCGTTTTAATGTCCAGGCAGAGGGGAAGGAGGACAGAAAAATAAAAACATGACCATAGGTATATATTGGAATTTCTGAAGTTCAGTATGTGGTGTAAATATGATCTCCCAGATGATTCATGGTTCTGAATAATCTACCCCCAGGGGGTATGACCCCATCTTCTTGCAATCCCAATTAACGGATGTTGACTGTTCATTGTATGATCATTGGGTTTCTCAATTGCATTCTTCCCATTAGCTCATCACATTATTGGTATCCTAGTCTATCTTTGGGGCTGGCTAATCTTCTGGCCATGCTGGATCTCTCTTCATCTCAGCTCAAAAACTTTATTAATAGTATTCATGATTCCTAAATTCCAAACATCACTATCTCATATCACACACCACACTACCTGGCTTCACTTTTAGGATCTGTCTTCATTATCTCGTCTTTTGGTATTTATAATATTTGAGAAAGAGGAGGAGGAAGAAGAGTGTGGAGTTTATTCCCAAAAAGTTCAAAAGAAGAATCTGCAATTGTTCATCATTTTTGTTTTCATAACCAGGATTTGGTGTCATTCTTAGGTTTTAGACCACTGGTTACACAGTCTCATTTTCCAAGTTTAGGAAATAAATACAAAATATAAATACAAAGATAGTTGATCAATTTTACACTCATATGGCTCTCAGATTTTCAAGGATAGTAAAAATTATTTACTATTTTGTCCCTTAAGAATATTCATATTTAGCTGATTGTATGTCCTTGTTTTCTGTACAATATATAATTATACCCTTTCAAATTCAATAAGAGTATATTGAAGTTCCTTTATAGCATCATATACTTAATGGATAAATTATTTGAGTCCTTCCCCACAGAGCCAGTTTTCCAATTTCTATTATTTTTATGACTCCTCTTGTGAGTGAATATTGTCATTGCAACAATAAAACAGACAGCTAAGAGGATCAAGTTAGAGAAAAAAATAAGTCATCATCAAAGTCAGTAAATGCACTCAGGATCTCCCTCAGCCCCCACAAATGGACCCATGCTTATTTCAGCATTTGGAGTAGCAAAGTGACCCTGGGTTCTGCCAAACATGGACACAATATGCTCTCCTCCAAACCCTATATGTTTCTTTCCCACTTAGTCTGTTCCCAACTTTAATGAACTATGTTCCAGAAGTCCATTAATTGAGTCTATTTGGATTTGTAATGCATTTTCCCAGAGAAATGTGATGAGCATATTTCCAGGCCTGCCCACAAACTCTATTTATTCACAGAATGTTCGAGCTAGAGGGACTTAAAAAATCATTTAATCTAACCATTTTAAAACCATAATTTGCTGAAATTATAACAGCTGCTCCCAGAGAGACTTTGGAGACCTTCTTGAGTTTGTTGAGGCTCCTCTGTGTCCTGACAGGGCCAGTTTATTTGTGGTTATAGAAGACAACATCCAAGGAGCTGTACCAAGAACTGTGGTTATCCTGGGAAAATCTTTGTGAAAGCAAGAACATTCTCTAGGTTTAGAGATCCATCAGGGAAGGAGCTCTAGCAGCAAAGCAAAGCACATCATTCCTTGAGTAGAAGTGTCTCACTAGGAAGCAGGAACTCTCAGTCTAGACTTTCTCTACATAAACAAGATTTATCTGTTTTATCATTACTTTCCTTTACCGAGTTGACTTTACATGGTAGTTTTCTTGAGCAGATGATGAAAGGAAGCATCATCTCAGTTAGCACCAAGACACTATACCCACTCAGGGAACTTGGAATGGCAGCAATGTCACAGAACACAGCTTGTGCAATCTCACATTTATTTCCCAAATGCTTAGGTTTAGGATTATTTGCCCTCTATAGACTCCATACAACATCAGGAAGAAATCAAACTTTATCCTTAGATGGTAGAATCCCAATGGAGCAAAATAACACACATAAATTTCTTCTTCCTAGCAAGAAGGATCACAGAACAAGATTGTCCCACCTTTTCTTTTTAAAGCCATGTACCTTTTTGTTAATTATCTAAAGAGAATCTCATCTTCTTAATCCCCATTAATTAACTAAAAAAAAAAATCTCATCTCCTTCACTTAGTTTTCCCTAAGATGACAAGGACCATCATAAAGACTTACTGTCCTAGGACTGATTGAGTTTTTGTTTGTTCTTTTGTTTGTTTTTGTGTTTTGTTTTGTTTGTGTAGAGAAAACAAAAACCCATAGTATTCTATTTGGTTGTCTATGAAATATTATGATATTATGATCACATAAATAGTGACTTTTTACTTCTTACTGGTGAAACCAGATAATTATTCAGATATTTAACACAAACTCTGGAGTCAGACTCACAATTTTGTACCACTAATTTAATACTTATAAACTTGGGAAAGTTACCAGATCATGCCAAGCCTTAGTTTTTACCACCAGTGAAATGGTGATAATAATAGCATTAAATTCATAGGGCAGTTTTAATAATTAAAAGAGTAGGAATACTCAGGGAGGAGGGCAGAGTAGGGGGATCCTGAGCTCACCTTATCCCACAAACACAATTAGTTAACACCCACACCATTGTAAGTAAACCAGAAAATGATCTGGAGACTGGCAGAATAGACTCTCCACAGCTAAATGTTGAGAAGAGGCCACATCAAAGAAGGTAGGATGGATAGAGACACAGTCAGGAGCAAAATGGACACACTAGACTGCCTGCAGGAGGAAAAGACACAGTGGGCATGGAGAGGTGGTTGAGCAGACTTCCACACTAGGCACTGCAGGCATAAGGGACCCTCACAGGGATGACAGATCCCCATAACAATTGACCTGGCTTTACAAATTCTTACAATCAGAGGGGCTTAGCAACTAGAACTTTAAAAATCAGTGGACTCAGTGTATACAAGAAGGAGATTAATTTACTAACCTCAGAGTGTGTGCTGGATGGGCAGGGATCTTCAGGATACTTCTTCAAGAACAAAAGAGCTGGCAGATGCCATTTCCCTCCCATACCACCCCAGCCTACATACCTGAACAACTATAGGAATCAGCTCAGTGCCAACACTCTCCTCCTAGCTTACTAACAGCATGCCCTGCCCCTGCACACTTCTGTAAGTCCATCCTCAACAACCCGGTCAGCCTTGAAGGAAATTTTCCCAGATAGCTGATGGTACCCTCCTGAAGCAGACCAGCATGGATCTTGAGGGCACTGTGCAACCCATTCCCAAGTTTTCTGTGGACCTACCCCCTCCAATCTGGGGTAAGCCTTGAAGGGAATATTCCCAGGCAGATCAGCATGGACCTTTCTGGCACCACAAACCTCACTCCCTTGTTCTCCTGCAGATCTGTCCCCTCAATATGGCCTTGGCTAGAACCTATCCAAAGCCATGCCACAAACCTGGCAGTGTGCAAGCAGCCTGACAAGGGTCAGCACCATTCCAAAGTGACTTCTGCCCCAGGGAGAAAGGAAGATAACCACACACACCAGTCCCACTGCAGCCCTAGTAGTGGGCTAGGAGGAGACATCTAGTTAGACTATAGGCCCTGCCCACCAAAAAAGCTTCTCAGAAGACAACACGAGGAAAGTACTCTGATGTTCTGTGCTACTGCATCTCTGTCAAATATTTAGTCTGACTCATCTCAAGCCCAAGGTGGCCCTAGTCTAGCCCACTAACAAAACAGACCAAACCCAGCCCACAACATGCAAATAGAGCCATTGTAGATGACTGGACTGAAAGCAAATGTGGCTCAGCCACAAGAGTAGGGCATAGACAACACATATAGGAGACACCCTAGAAGTACAAAATTCTGATGAACAGGGGACATTGCACTGCAGGGCACTACAGATCATCTTCATCATAAGGCCACTACTTTCAAGAGCAGGAGATGTAGCTGACTTTCCTAACACATAAAAAGAGACACAGAGAGTTAGATAAAATGAGGAGACAGAGGAATATGTCCCAAATGAAAGGACAGGACAAAATCACAGCAAGAGAGCTAAATTAAATGGAGATAAGTAATATGCTTGATAGGGAATTTAGAATAATGGTCATAAAGATACTCACTGGACTTGAGAAGAGAGTGGGGGACATTAGTGACACCCTTAACAATGAAATAGAAAATATAAAAAAGAACCAATCAGAGGTAAAGAGCTCAATAACTGTAATTAAAATTACACTAGATGGAATAAAGAGTAGACTAGAGGGAGCAAAAGAAAGGATGAGCAATCTGGAAGGCACAGTCATGGAAAACAATCAAGAACAGGAGAAAGAAAAAATAATGATAAAAAATGAAAATAAACTTAGGGAACTCAGTAACACCATAAAGCATAATAACATTCATATTATAGGGATCACAGGAAGAAAAGAGAGAGAAAAGGGGGAAGAAAATGTATTTGAAGAAAAAAATAGCTGAAAACTTCCCAAATCTGTGAAAAGAAACAGAAATCCAGATCCAGAAGGCACAGGAAGCTCCCAAGAAAATCAATCCAAGGAGGATCACACCAAAACATACAGCAATAAATAGAGAATTTTAAAAGCAGCAAGAGAAAAGAAAACAGTTACATACAAGGAAAACCCCATAAGTCTATCAGCTGATTTTTCAGGAGAAACTTGGCAGGCCAGAAGGGAACAACATGATATATTTAAAGTGCTAAAAGAAAAAAAAAACCCAAAACTTACAACCAGGAATACTCTAACCAGCAAGGCTACCATTCAGAATAGAAAAAGAGATAAGAGTTTCTCAGACAACCAAACATTAAAGGAATTAATTATCACTAAACTAGCCCTTCAAGGATTGTTAAAGGGGACTCATTTAGTGGAAAGGAAAGACCATACACAGGAGTAAGAAAATTAAGAAGCACAAAAGCAGTAAAATTAAGGGTATCTAGATCCTGAAAAACTTAACAGAAGACCATGGAGGAGGGGAAGGAAAAAAAAAAAAAAAGAGGTTAGAGAGGGAGGGAGCCAAAACGTAAGAGACTCTTAAAAACTGAGAACAAACTGAGGGTTGATGGGGGGTGGGAGGGAGGGGAGGGTGGGTGATGGGTATTGAGGAGGGCACGGAAACCAATTTGAGAATAAATTTCATATTTAAAAAAAAATAAAAAAATTAAGGGTATCTATAAAAATCAGGCAAGGGATTCGCAAAATAAAAGTATGTAAAGTATGACACCATGTAGCTAAAACGTGGAGGTGAGGAGGAGAGGAATAAAAGAATGAATTCAAATTTAACTGGCCATCAACTTAATAGACACTGCTATATGCATAAGATGTTATATACAAACCGAATGGTAACCACAAACCAAAAACCGATAATAATTATGCAAAAAAATAAAAAATAGAGAAAGGAACCCAAGTAAGCAAACCATGAGAAACTAAACTAAGGCAAGCCTGCAGAACATGAGAAAATAGAGCAAGAGAAGAAAAGAACAGAGTAGAACTACGAAGACAACCATAAATTAAGTAACAAATGGCAATAAGTACATATCTATCAATAATTACTTTGGATGTAAATGGACTAAATTCTCCAATCAAGACGTAGGGTGATGGAATGGATTAAAAATAAGGACCATCTATATGCTGCCTATAGGAGACACTTTTCTGACCTAAAGACACATGCAGATTGAAAGTGAAGGTATGGAGAGGCATTTATCATGCAAGTGGAAGTGAAAAGAAAGTCAGTGTAGCACTACTTCCACTGGACAACATAAACCTTAAAATGAAAACTGTAACAAGAGACAAAGAACACTTTTAATCATAAAGAGAACAGCTTAACAAGAAGATATAACACCCAACATGGGAGCACCCAAATACATAAAGCAGCTAATAACAAACATAAAGAAAGTAATCAATAGTAATATTATAGCAGTAGGTAACTTTAAAACCCCACTTAAATCAATGGGTAGATCATTTAAACAGAAAATCAACAAGGAAACATTGGCTTTGAATGACACTTTGGACCAGATGGATCTAATAGATATACTTAGAACATTCCATCCTAAAACAGCAGAATATACATTCTTTTCAAGTGCATATGGAACATTCTCCAAAAAGATCACATATTAATCCACAAAACAAGTCTCATAAAATTCAAGACTGAAACCATACCATGCATCTTTTCTGACCACAATACTATTAAGCTAGAAATCAACCACAAGAAAAAATCTGGAAACAACCCAAATACATGGAGGTTAAATAACATGCAACTAAACAATGAATGGGTCAACCAAGAAATAAAAGAGAAAAAAATATATGAAGATAAATTAAAAAGAAAACACAATGGTTCAAAAATTTTGGGATGCTGCAAAAGCTGTTCTAAGAGGGAAGTATAGAGCAATACAGACCTACATCAAGAAGCAAGAAAAATCTCAAATAAACAAACTAATCTTACACCTAAAGGAGCCATAAGAAGAACAAACAAAACCTCAAACTAATAGAGGAAGAGAATAAATAAAGATTAGAGAATAAATAAATGAACTTGAAACTAAAAACAAAACAAAACAATAGAACAACAGATCAATGAAACCAGGAGCTAGTTCTTTAAAAAGATCTGAAGAAAATGATAACCTTCAGCCAGACTCAAGGAGAAAGGGAGAGAGAGAGAGAGATAGAGAGAGAGAGAGAAAAGACTCAAATAAACAAAATCAGAAGTAAAATAGGAGAAATAACAAATGCCACAGAAATACAAAGGATTATATGAGGATATTTAGAAAACTATATGTTAACAAATTGGACAACCTAGAAGCAATGGATAAATTCCTAGAAACATATAACCTCCTAAAACTAAACCAGGAAGAAATATAAAGTCGAATCAATTAGTTACCATTATGAAATTGGATCATCGATAGATAACACTCCCAACAAACAAAAGTCTCAGGACCAGACATTGTCACAGGTGAATTCTACCAAACATTTAAAGAAGAATTAATACTTATTTTTTTCAAAGTATTTCAAAAAAGAAAAAAGCTTCTAAACTCTATGAGACCAGAATTATCCTGATACCAAAATCATATAAAGACACTACCAAAAAAAATTAATAAAATAAATTAATAAAATAAAATAAAATAATAAGAGAAAGAGAGAACTACCGGCCAATGTCCCCGATGAACACGGATGCAAAAATCCCCAACAAATAATTAGCAAACTGAATCCAACAATGTATTTAAAAAATCATTTACCACAATCAAGTGGGACTTATTTTTGAGATGAAAATATGGTTCAATATTCACAAATCAATCAACATGATACATCACATCAACAAGAGAATGATAAAAACTATACGATCATTTCAATAGATGCAGAAAAACCATTTGACAAAGTATAACATGCATTCATGATAAAAACCCTCAACAAAGTAGGTTTAGAGGGAACATACCTCAACATAATAAAAGCTGTATATGAAAAACCCACAACTATCATTATACTCAATGGTGAAAAACTGGGAGCTTTTCCCCTAATATCAGGAACAAGACAAGGATGTCCACTGTCACCACTTTTCTTCAACCTAGTAACAGAAGTCCTAACCACAGCAATCAGTCACAACAAAAAATAAAAACTGAAAAAAAATTAAAAAATAGAAGTCCAAGTTGGTAAGGAAGAAGTGAAACTTTAACTGTTTTCAGATGACATGATACTATATATACAAAACCCTAAATATCTACCAAAAACACTACTAAAATTGATAAATGTGACAGGAAGGTAGCAGGATACAAAATCAATATACAGAAATCCACTTAATTTCTATACACTAATAATGAAGTAGCAGAAAGAGAAACTAAGAAACCAATCCCGTATAAATTGCACCAGAAGTAATAAAATACTTAGGAATAAACTTAGGGAAGTGAAAGACCTATACTCCGAAAACTATAAAACACTGATGAAAGAAACTGAACACAACACAAAGGGAAAAATATTCCAGGCTCATGGATTGGAAGAATAAATATTGTTAAAATGGCCATATTACTCAAAGCAATCTACAGATTTAATGCAATCCCTATCAAAATACCAACAGCATTTTTTACAGAACTAGAACATATCATCCTAAAATTTGTTTGAAACCACACAAGACCCTGAATAGTCAGAGAAATCTTGAAAAAGATGATCAAATCTGGAGGTATCACAATCACAGATATCAGGAGATACTACAAAGCTGTAGTGATCAAAGCAATATGGTACTGGGACAAAAATAGATACAGAGCAGTGGAACAGAATAGAGAGCCCAGAAATAAATTCACAATTATATGGTCAATTAATCTGTGGCAAGAAGACAAGAATATGCAATGGGAAAAAAGACAGTCTCTTCAACAAATAGTGTTGGAAAAACTGGACAGCTACATCCAAAAGAATGAAACTGGACCACTTTTTTACACCATACACAAAAATAAACTCAACATTGGTTAAAGATCTAAACATGAGACCTAAAGCCATAAAAATCCTAGAAGAGAGCACAGGAAGTAATTTCTCTGATATCAACCATAGCAACAGTTTTCTAGATATCTCCTAAGGCAAGAGCAACAAAAGCAAGAATAAACTTTTGGAAGTACATCAAAATGCAATGCTTTTGGACAGTGAAGGAAATAATCAACAATACTAAAAGACAACCTACTGAATTGAATGGGAGAAGATATTTGCAAATGACACCTCAACACCAAAAACCAAATAGTTAAATTGAAAAATGGGCAGACGAGACATGCCTGGGTGACTCAGTAAGTTAAGTGTCCAACTTCAGCTCAGGTTATGATCTCTCAGTTCATGGGTTCGAGCCCTGCATTGGGCTCTGTGCTGACAGCTTAGAGCCTGGAGCCTGCTTCAGTTTCTGTGTCTCCCCTTCTCTCTCTGCCCCTCTCCCCCTCTCAAAAATAAATAAAACATAAGAAAAATTTTTTAAATGGGCAGAAGACATAAATGGACATTTCTCCAAAGAAGACATCCAGATGGCCAGCAGACACATGAAAAGATGCTCAACATCACTTATCATCAGGGGAACGCAAATCAATACCACAAGGAGATATCACCTCACACTTACCAGAATGGCTAAAATCAAAAACACAAGAAACAGCAAGTGTTGATGTTGATGAGGATGTAGAGAAAAGGGAAGCCCTCTTGCATTGTTGGTGAGAATGCAAACTGGTGGAAAATAGTATGAAAATAGTGGAAAATAGTATGAAAGTTCCTCAAATATTAAAATTAGAGCTACCATAAGATCCAGTAATTCCACTACTGGGTATTTACCCAAAGAATACAAAAACACTAATTTGAAAAGATATACGCACCCCTACGTTTACTGCAGCATTGTTTACAATAGCCAAATTAAGGCTGCAACTGACATGTCTATTGATAGATAAATGGATAAAGAAAGAATGGCATATATACAACGGAATATTAGTCATAACAACTTATGAAATTTGCCATTTGCAACAACATATATGGATCTAGAGGGTAATGCTAAGCCAAATAATTCAGTCAGAGAAAGACAAGTACTATAAGATTTCACTCATATGTAGAATTTAAGAAACAAAACAAATAAACACAAAGGGGGAAACAAGAGAGAAAGACCAAGAAACACTTTTAACTATAGGAAACAAACTGGTAGTTATCAGAGGGGGAGGTGGGTGGAAGGATGGGTGAAATAAATGCTAGGGATTTAAGAGTACACTAACGATGAGCACCGAGTCATGTATAGAATTGTCGAATCACTATTCGACACTACACCTGAAACTAATATAACACTGTATGTTAACTATACTGGAATTTTTATAAAATGGTTAACTTTCAAAAGAAACATTAATTATTGCTTATTATTTGTTAAAAAAATTAGAAAAGTAATGTATCTAAATGGGCTGGCACAATAACTGGCACAGAACAAATATTCAGAGAGTGTGCAGTCTTTACAGTTGTTAATATTGTTCTTTATGTCATTAGTTTTGTTTTAAACCCAACATAATTTTTTTCGATCACTTGGCTTCTACATGCTTTGCCATAACTGTGTAAGTTTTAGTCTTATTTACATAAAACAATCTTTCCTAATCTCCTACAAGTATCTCTAAAAAAATTTTTTTAATGTTTATTTAATTTTGAGAGACAGACAGAGCTTGAGCAGTGGAAGGGCAGAGAGAGAATCCAAAGCAGGCTACAGGCTCCAAGTTGTCAGCACAGAGCTCGATGTGGGGCTCAAACTCATAAACTGTGAGATCATGACCTGGGCCAAAGTCAGACACTTAACCAACTGAGCCACCCAGGTGGCCAAGTACCTTTTATTTTTTTAAAAAAATTGTTTTCCTTTAAGAGTTATTTTGGCAGTATTCACTCATGTTTCCAATTTGTTTTAATAATTCCGAAGGCAGCACCCTCTTCTTCTTTCCCCTATTTTCCATTCAGTGTGATATTGCGTGAACACAGGCTATGTCATGATCGACAACAAACACATAAATGTTTAATATCAATTCCTGGAACTTTTCACTACCCAACAGATTCACAAAGAGTAAGCACCATGCTTTATTATTTTCTTTTCCTTTCCATTCTTCCATCCATGAAATGCGAGTAAACTTTCCAAGTAATAGATCATCACTTAACACATTGAACTAAGTAATTTGGAATTTTTGCCATTAACTACCCATCATTAATATAATTGTCTATTTATTTTTGTGGTCTATTGTCTTCCTCCTCCAACTAATTGATAAAAACGTTAAGGATATTGAATTTGAAGTTAAGATATATTACTTCTGTCGCTTCAGATTTGTCACTACATTGTAAAGTAATTTTTTCCTTCAAATCAAATATCACAGAACATAAGGACACACACAGTAGCCTGGAATTTAATTTTCTGAGACTGTTGACACTGGGCTGTGAATGTCATCCAAATAGGACATTTTGTACTGTCCACTGGAACATAGTGAGACTGAAATTTAAAAGGCTGAAGAATCTCACTAAATATGTTACTGTCTTAAATAATTGGTGTTATTTTTCCTAGTATGCCCTTCCCCAAAAAATGACTATAAAAGATATGTCAAGGCACATCAAGTCGCGATCACACAATGTTTCTTGATTTTGTTAAGTAAACTGAAAATAAAATCTGGTAGAAAGATTTTAACAAGATATGTAGGAAGTAGGGATCTTAGATGCTTTCCAGACTTCTGATTTGTCTGTAATTTTTATGACCTTTCCTATTTTTCACTATCAAATACACGTTTTTAATAATAACAAGGCACAACTAATTGACTTCCATTGCAACAACATTGGAACATTACTCATCATTTAAGAATAAAAATGAGTACCATATTCCTTTTATTAAAGTCTATACACTTTTTAAATTTATGGGTTTAGTTCCCTTGAGGAAATTTTGTGTTTGCCAATTTAAAGAGCAGCATTGCTGTAACTTTTCCTATTTATATTTGCTTTGTCAAAAATACTGTTTTTATCATTTTCTAAATGAAAATCCAATAGGAAAACCACTTTCTAGAATATCTAATACTCGTTTTTATTAAAAAGCTATACGTGTCATCATTTGTTTATCTATTTGCTTGCTTCCTGCCCTTGTTATAGTTCCTGGCCTTCATTGACTTTGGACTCCAGATCATTTGATGTGCTTTGGCATATGAGCAGATGTGACATTTGCCACTGTCAGAGCTAAACAAAGCCAGACACTAGTTAAAGTGAGGAAGATAGATTTTATTCAATAATAAACTCTTGCAATAGGAAAAGGCGCCCAGCGTGAACTGAACTCTGCTTTGCGCAGAGGCGACTGGGTATTTTAAAAGGAGAACGTGGGAGCAGGGAGTGAGGGTGGCAGAGACATTAGCAGTCAGGTAGTTTCCAGTTTTGTGGAAACGCAAAGTGCGGGAAGGGGAGTCGGTTAATGTGACCAGGCCTCTGTGTTTGTTCATTGGTACTTAACTGGAGAGGAAACACATTTTTGCATCTTTATGACAGGAGGCAGCAGTGTTAGAAATTAAGCCCTTACCTTCCCTCAGAAGCTGGGAGCTGGAGTTATCTCCCTAAATGTCTGCATTACAAAGAGATAGCTCTAGGGGTGCCTGGGTAGCTCAGTCAGTTAAGAGCCTGACTTCAGCTCAGGTCATGATCTCTCAGTTTGTGAGTTCGAGCCCTGTGCTGCCAGCTCAGACCCTGGAACCTGCTTCAGATTCTGTGTCTCCCTCTCTCTCTGCCCCTCCCCTATTCATGCTCTGTCTCTCAATAATAAATAAGTGTTTAAAAAAATTAAAAAAAAAAAAAAAAGAGATAGTGCTAGGTCTCAGGTCCTTGAGGAGGTGGCTCTGGTTGGTAGAAGAGTTAAATCTCAAGGAGACAGAGGAAGGATTTAAAATTGCAAGCTTTCTCAACTGACTGTTCTAAGAGGGGGTTCAGGAGCCTGCCTATCACCAGGTTTAGGCTGGAACAAACTGTAAATTCTCCTGGCAAGACTGAGCTTTCTCAGGCAAGCATTTCAGGAGGGGCTGGGGTCTTCTTAGGGGTGGGAACTTGAGCTACTAGAAACTATGCTTGTGTTTGTTCAAGTTTTCTGGGGGGGACAGGCCGGGGTGGGGGTGAGGCAGGGTGCAAAATCATTTGTGCTGAGGAGCCGATGTTTGTTTGTTTTTTTAATAGCACAAGATTGAGGTCTGGCAGAGAAAGGGCTCAAGGGATCCTGAACAGAGTTTGATCAAAGAGAGAGTTTTTGTCACCACAGTGACCAAAAAAAGCTTTAAATACCACAGAATGATTTGTATGCTCTTGCACTGTCATTCCATTACAATAATGGTTATCCTCAAAAGTAGCTACCGAAAGATATATGGAGCTAAATCAAGCCCAACAAAATTCAACAGAGCTCGGAAAAGCCTACTGGTAGATCTAAACAGCATTCAACAGAGTTCAAAAAGTTGTAAGAAGCACAGCAGAGTCCAGTGGAGGCCAAAATAGGGGCATATAATCACAGCAAGAAATAATGCTGTTTCCCATAAGCCACCAACATTGAAGTTGTTTACGGCTGTGGCAAAGCTGACTGATACACCATGGATCATCGTCCCAGATGTTTATTCATCTCATCCTTCCTCCTCTTTATTCAGCCATGGAAGGTAAACTACATCTATTCATTCCCGAATAGGTTCATAAAACAAAGAAGATACAACTATAATTAGGTGAGGTCTACTTGCTTCTTAACTTTCCCAAGTAATGCATAAAATACAAAAAGAAAGGGGATGGGGTATCTCTTTCATCCGTATTATGGAGAATGTTTTCATTTACAAAAAATAAAGCTTTTGATTCCTTAAGCTTAGAAAGCTGTCATCAGCAGCAGTTGTTAATCAGAATATATCCAAACTCCTTATTGTAACAGGTAAGATTCTTCATAAGCTGGCCCAAACCTATACTTCTTTCTGTTCTAGTGGTATAGAACTACCCACCTCTCCCTGAATGTTTTTTCTTGTCTGTGACCGCTGCACATACTGTTCCTCTGCCAAACATACCTGCCATTACATTTCTCTATGTAGTGAATTCCCATTTCTCTATGAGTTCCAGGCCAAATGTACCCTCTTTTATGAAACTTTTCTCAGTGTGGTTGTTCCCCAATGTCCCAATCACTCCCTCATATTCATCAAATTCTACCTCAACTTCAAGATCTAGTATAATTTTAAGTGTTTCCAATGGCCATGTGTTTGTTCAAGTTTCCTAGTAGGGAAGCACTCATCCGATAGCCTAGTTTTACACTTCTTTGACTTCCTTAGCCTCAGCGTTTTTCACACCTATTCTACGTCACCCACCCATATCAAAGGCATCAAGAGAAATTGTTTCACCTCTGAAATATTAAGTTCTATGCTTTTTTTCTGATTACAACTGCCTCCTCTAAATCTTTTTCCCAATGTGACAATTTTTCGGTCTTATCAAGTATTGACCCTTTTTTTGATCATTCCATCAGCACTGTCCTACCCAGCCTCAACCTCAAGGGATAGCTCATTAGGGAAACGCTTGCTTTAACCTGCAACTGCTTTTATTCAGACACACATACCCTGTAGACCTTCAACTAGTAATGCAGTAATTTTCATCATTTTATACTAATCTAACATTCTGAGGATTTTAGAAGAAAAACCACAAACTTTTTTCTTTCTTTCTTTCTTTCTTTCTTTCTTTCTTTCTTTCTTTCTTTCTTTCTACCTAGTATACTCTTAGCTTCAGGTAATGGAAAAGCTAAATGAAAATGCTTTAAACAATAAGGGGTTTATTTTCTCATGTAACAAGAAATCCAAAAGAATTGGGTTTCCAATGTTGATTTATTAGATTGGTATCTTGGTGTGGTCTTTGGGTTTATGCGTCTAACATTGAAAAATTGCTGCTGCAGTCCCATGCATCACTCATAGAACAATATTCAGACCAAGAAGATAGGAGTTTATTCCTATTCATTTGTTTGAATAAGATGAAAGCATCTCTGAAAATCCTCTTGGTGTGTTTCCCCTAAGCTTTCATTGGCCAGATTTGGGCCATAAGCCATGGACATAAAAGCAGAAGAGAAAGTTAGGATTTTAGTAGGAGTTTGGATTTGTCCCCAAGCATTGCCTGGCTTCCAGATAGGCAACAATCAGGGTTTCCTAGACATTAATAATGTTGCTTATAAATGCATAGCCCCCATTTCAGCTGGACTTTCAGTATTGCTTGACAATATGCCTCCTTGTCCTAGTGCTTCTCAAACTTTAATGTCCACACAAATCACCTGGGAATATTTAGAAATGAAGATTTGATTCAGTAGGTAGGGTCCTGAAATATGCATCTCGATTAAGCTACTAGGAGATGCCCAAAGCCACCTGATCACTTGCTACACTTGGAGTCACACGACTCTCTTCCCTTCTTCCTTTCAAATATTTGTCATCACTCTTCATTAGCCTAACACCATCCCTATAACTCTCAGGAAATGACTTCATTCCCTATATCACAGATAAAATGGACCCCATAAGGGAGTGAACCCTTAATTTAAGAGGTCATATTGTATGAACATCAAAAGAATGGCCTTTAGCATTAAAGAGCTGAGGTTTCCAACTCGTTATACTATTTCCTCCCCTGTAATAATTTTCATCATCTTGAACCTTTCTGAGACCCAAATTCTTAACGTATAAAAATGAAAATATTAATGCCAAACTCTTGGGGTTTTTGATGATTGAAATCATGTGGGTACATCTTATTTCAGTTTCTTGGTTGCAAACAAAAAAACAATTTAACTTAGAAAAAAAATTGAAATAAAATATATTAAGTAGTGTATTGGTTAATATTAGTTTCGAGTGTAAGAGAAAAAAACGCCCAAAATAACAAATTAGCAACTCATTACTATCTCCTATTCAAGGGTTTGGAGATATCCTGTCCAGGTTGGTATGGCACTCCGTAGTGATGGAAACTCAGTCTGGGATACATCTAGTTGTTGAGAATATACGTTTCAAGCATATGCTTGGAAATGGAGGTGGGCTCACTACGCTATTGGGCTTCCTGTGAGATGGAATGAAATTAAAACTACTGAGTCAGCCCAGATCTGACTCCCAGTCTGGGCTCAATGAAACCTGAAAGGTCTGCTAATTTTCTTTTGCCCAGTTTATATTTACTCTGATAAATGAATCTAGGTATATTAGAGAACAGTAAGAAGACAATTTACAAAAAGTACCTGCTTCAAAGTTACACAACTTTTTCATTCAAGTGATGCTAGATCTGAATTTGGGGTGAGACGTGTTGACTTTATACCGTGATGGCTCAAATTAGGCCTCTCAGGGCCAGACCTAGAGTCCTTTTAGTTACACAAATCAAATGTAACATAGTGAGTCGCACATAAAGTTTCATCCTGCGTTCAGATCTTTCTAATTACTACTACACACTTTATGTCTACTTTGATAAACATAGACCATCTGCTGTCTGGAAGTTTCTAGGAGTTTAGAACTGCCATTGGTCTCTGCCAACTTGAGATTCTCTCATTTCTACTGAAACGCGGGAACAGATTTCAGTAGCACTCACTTTGCGCATGCTTATAAACAACAGAAAACTATCAAAAAATTGTTTTTCGGGGCGCCTGGGTGGCGCAGTCGGTTAAGCGTCCGACTTCAGCCAGGTCACGATCTCGCGGTCTGTGAGTTCGAGCCCCGCGTCAGGCTCTGGGCTGATGGCTCGGAGCCTGGAGCCTGTTTCCAATTCTGTGTGTCTCCCTCTCTCTCTGCCCCTTCCCCGTTCATGCTCTGTCTCTCTCTGTCCCCAAAATAAATAAAAAACGTTGAAAAAAAAAAAAATTAAAAAAAAAATTGTTTTTCAAATCTGCAGATGTTCCACTGACCTATATTACTATCACACACAAATTACAGACACTCACACAAACATAACCATATAAATAAAGGAGAAGTACATATGAGGTATATGTTGTATGAATCTACAACAAATTGGATAATAAAATAGTCCTTTACAATAGCTTGGGAAATTATACTAATGCATCTATGTATCTTGTAAGGGTCCATGAAATTCCGGTTATAAAACTTTGAGAAGAAAATCAAACACTAACAAATGTGATTTAAGCATGTGTATATTTCTTTGTTTCCAGTGTAGTGTTCTCTCATCATTTGTGTATTTAACATTCTGTATTTCAGCTATATATAACCAACCCAGAAGTTTCTTGGCCTGCGGTATTTTGCCATTTTGCAGGGTCAACCACTTGAATTTTGCTTTGAGGCTGGTATATCCAAGTCACTGGCTCATAACTAAGCCTTGTCTGACCCAACATCTATCACACTTATACAATTTATAGTAGAAATTTTATATTGCCACTGTATTAAGCAATATCTGAATTTCTCATGAGGTTCTTTCAAATGCTTTTAAAGGTCAACATTAATTAAACAATCATTATAGTCAACATTAAGTAAACATTATAATAGAAAGAGAAAGATATCTAAATAATGTCAAATATATAACAGCAAGAATAACAAAGTACATATATACATGTACACTCAAGAAAATGAGAAGACAAGTCACAGACTAGAAAAAATATTTGCAAAAACATATCTGATAAAGGACTGTTATTCAAAATATACAAAGAACTCTTAAAGCTCAATAATAAGAAAATGAACAACTTGATTAAAAGATAGGCAAAGCTCTGAACAGACACCTCAGCAAAGAAGATATACAGATGGCAAATAAACATATGAAAGCGTGTTAAAGATCATATGCAATTAAGAAATTGCAAATTAAAACGAGATGCCCTGTACATCTATTAAAGTAGCAAAACTCCAAAATACCGACAACATTAAATGTTGGCAAGGACGTAAAGCAAAAGAAATTCTCATTCATTGTTGGCGAGAATGCAAAATGGTACAGCCACTTTGGAAGAAAGTTTGGCAGTTTCTTGCAAAACCAACCACACTTTTACCATAAAATTCAGCAATTGTACTCCTTGGTATTTACCCAAAGGAGTTGAACAGTTATATCCACACACAAAACTTGTATATGGATATTTATGGAAGCTTTATTCACAATTACCAAAAGTTAGAAGCAACGAAGACATCTTTTAATAGGTGAATGGATTAGGTGGTACAATTCAGTGAGAGAGTGGAATGTTTTTCAGCCCTAAAGAGAAATGAGCCATCAAGACATGAAAAAACATAGAAGACCCATAGAACTATGTGGAAAAAGCCCATCTGAGGAAGCTACATATTGTCTGATATCAATTATATGATACTCTGGAAAAGGCAAAACTATGAAGACAGTAAAAAGATTAATGGTAAGGAAGTGGTGGTGGAAGGAGGGATGAATTGGCCAAGCAGAGGATTTTTTAGGGCAGTGAAACTAGTTTGTATGATACTATAATGGTAAATAGGTGTCATACATTTGTCAAAAGCTATAGAATGCACATAGAGTGAGCTCTAATGTGAACTATGGAATGTGGGTGATAATGATGTGACCATAGAGGTTCATAGATTGGAACAAATGTACCACTGTTGTGTGGGATGTTGACAGTGGGGAAGACTGTGCCTCTATAGGGGCAGGGAGTATATAAGAACTCTCAGTGTTCTGCTTACTTTTGCTATGAACCTGAAAAATAAAGCCAATTAAAAGAAAAAGACACACATGCAGAATTTATTCATAATCAACTTACAAGCACTTTAATAATTTTACAGTTTAGAATAATAATTACAAAGAAACCTTAAAATGGCATTGTATTTATTAGGATGAGGTCATGAGAATAGACATATCATCCATTGTTGTGTAAAAAGCATGCTGCTTATAACCAATTAATTGGCAAGACATTCTCTAGAAATGGGCTTGATCAATTCAACATGGAACATTTATCCAGTAATGTGTTCCCTCGCAAAGTCATATGTTTACCAAAGATTAAAGACTCTATTACAATGCCAAAGGTTTTGTTTCAATTAAAATGTTTTAATGCTAGTAATTCCATAACTCTCTCAGAAAAGAGACAATTGGGAAAAATTATACTAATTAAGAACAAGTGTTGCCTTTACTGGAAGGAAGATAACGCAAATTTTAATGTCCTACATATATTAAAATTAACATGAAAATTCTGGTGCACATATCTTTTAGCCCTTCTGGCTTGTTTTCTGATTGTGTCATTTGTCTTAGCTCTTCATCATTTAACAACTCATGGAGTTGAGTGTGTGTTACTTTGTTCTTTCTTTCTTATATTCCACATATGAATTCAAATAGCCTACTCTCATATAAAATAATCATCTTATTAAACATTGTGACAGAGAATAGATTAGTATATGGGAATTTGGTGACCACTCTCCTGTAGCAAACAAGTTATATTCTTCAACCTTTTCACTTCTTTTTTTCCAATTTTAAAGAAATCTTAAAAACACCTAGAATAAGGTTCAATAAATTAAATCATTATTGTATTGTATCATTAGTAGCTTTAGAAGAGTTTAGTGTATGGAGAAAATATGAGGAACATAATATATAATAAAAGTATCATCTCATTCAGATATGAGATCCCTTAACCCTGATATCATTCATATTTGTATTTTTCAATAATTTGGGCAATTATTTGGAAAAATTCAATCGGATTCTTACTTTGATGCTGTTAAAAAACGAAGATGAAATAAATGCTTGCATGTGTGGTAGGCTGAATAACAGCCCCAAAGATTTCCAGGTCCTAATCTTTAGAACCTGTGAACGTCACCTTATATTGCAAAAGGGAGTTTGCAGATATGATTCAGTTAAGGATCTTGAGATAGATTATACTGGAATATCCTCAATGTAATCACCTGTGTGCTTACAGGAAAAGGGATGGTAAAGGGAAATCTGGCTACAGAAGAGAAGGGGCAGTAGAAGAAAGGAGTTGGAGTGATGCAAGAAAGGGATCATAAGCAGGATACAGTCCAGAAGCTAGAAATTAATGGAAGCGAATTCTCCCTCAAGCCTCCAGAACGAAACAGCCCTGCCACCATTTTGAGCCCAGTGAAACTGATTTCTCACTTTTAGCCTCCAGAACTGTTAAGAGAATAAATATGCTGTTTTAAGCCACCCAGTTTGTGGTAATTTTTTTCAGCAGCCATAGGAAACAAAAATCATGTGTAAAAGTAAAATGACAAAATATGTATCAAATACATACGGTATGTATACTGAAGTGTTTGGGACAAGTAATTTATGTCTGTAGATTACTTTGAAATGCATAAAAACAGACTGATGTGATGAATAAAGTGATGGAAAGATGGATATATATATATATATATATATATATATATATATATATTAATTTTTAATGTTTATGTACCTATTTATTTATTTATTTATTTATTTTTTGAGAGAGAGAGACAAAGACAGAGTGTGAGCAGGGGAGGGGCAGAGAGAGAGGGAGACACAGAATCCAAAGCAGGCTCCAAGGTCCAAGCTGTCAGCACAGAGCCTGACGCGGGGCTCCAACTCCTGGACCATGAGATCATGACCTGATCCAATGTTGGAAGCTTAACCAACTGAGCCATCCAGGCACCCCAGATGTCAAACTTTAATATGGGTAAATATCACTGGTGCTTGATAAAAAACACAAATACTTGGACTCTCTCCTTTCAGTTGAAGGTGAAGCCCAAGCAGAAATCTGCATTTTTAACAAGCACCCAGCTGTTCTGATACCCACATTCAACAGGAAACACTTTGTAAACTGGACCAATTATACTTTAAAATATATATTGATGTTGAAAGAAAGCACCCTATGAGGACAATTTTTATCTTTACTCTAAGTTCACACTACCATGAACATACATGTATACATGGAGAGAGAGAGGGAGAGGTTGTAACAAATGAGACTATATATAAAACTTTTAGTCCAGGGGCTGGAATGTACAGAATACTTATGTGCCGGTATGGTAAGGGCTTTACATACATTCTCATTTAATTTTCACAATAATCTTAAGTGGATTGTATCATTGTCTTCATTTTACAAATAATATTGCAGGATTAGAGAAGGCAAGTTATTTACCCAAGGGCATATAGTTAAAGAATTGATATGTCCAGAATTCAATATTCAATCTCAAGATTTCTAACTTTAAATCATATATACATATGATATTTAAGTTTTATTAAAAGTTATATATATTACATATAACATATTTATGTTTGTATATGTAGTTTTTCAATGGATATGTGTGTGTGTGTGTATATATATATATATCCTATATATAAGCTACCATATATATATATATACATATATATATGTATGTATATATATATATATATAATGTAAGGCACCATTAGTAGAACATACGTTTCAAGTTATTTTCCTAGTTTGTAAATGAATTTAGGTCACACTTCTACTGGGTTCTTTTTGTTCATTGACATATATATTTACATTTATATATTTATGTATTTATATACATGTGCTTTATGTATGATATATACACAGATATATAGCCTACTATGTTTTATATATCTATGAATTTATATATGTATATGTTCATACATATATAAAACATATATGCTTGTGCATATATATCACACACAACGTTCACCTTTAATGAACAAAAGAAGTATGACCTAAATTCATTTGTAAACTAGGAAAATAATTCAAAACATATGTTCTACTTATGGTTGATCAGTAGCTTCAATTTTACAGAAGATGCCAATTCATGAGTTGTGCACAATCTCTTGGTTGTAAGGCAGAAATTTTTTATTTGGTTTTTGGTCTTCAAAGAATAGGAGGAAAGATACAACAGCTTTAAGAGATAGTTTGGGTTCACAGCAGAGATAATCCATCATTGTGCTAATCCCTGTTTAGAACTGGGCAAAATCCAGACGCATCAGAGTTCCCTCCAGACATTCCTTCAGTATTATCTTTGGAAAATCAAGTTGCTCTATATTAACCACACAAATGAAAATCTTAATGCTTTAGCCAAATGAATGGCTTTGTTAGACCTTACTTATTTAACCTGCTTCTTCTTTCTGTTCATTTCAAAATATTTTCTTCTTTAATTGTGCTTTATGTGTTTGCTTGTTATCTATCTTGATTATTAGCCAGATTACTTTTTAAAGCCAGCTGGAATCTGTTTTCAATTTTTGTTTTAGAATCGTCAACCACAGTGTTCCCAGCATTTGGCCTGAAGTTTTCAATTAGGTTGCAATGACTTTTAACTTGAAAATATTGTTGTTCTTTCTGGCTGCATACGTAACAAGGAAGGAAAAAACAACTTTCTCCTTACTTTGATAGTCTTCCACCAAATAATAAAAACCTGACTCAAAACACTAAAGTAGATAATTTCATTGAATCTGATGGGAAGTAAGATGATGAAAATGGAGTGGCACTAAAAATTTTGGCGATAAATTAACTTTGCCCGCTTTTTAAAGGAAATCTAACACGATCAAAACAAACCCTGAGTTGAATTTAAAAATAGTGGGTTTTTTTCTATCTTTACAGTTTGATTACTATAAAGATATTTTTGACTTTGACTTTTGTAGTGTTTTCATTATAAAGAACTCCAATTTCAGTCTAGTTTTCAATTCTATTTCAGGAGGGTTTAACAAAGGCATGAGAAGAGTTGAATGCAAGGTTTAACTATAGGTAGAAAGTATTCATCTAAATCCTAAATGCAACAGTTTTGTGTATTTCTCTCCTGAGGGACATAGACAGCCTGTGGCAGAGGGATTGTCATTTTACCTGTGGTTTACTTGTCACTTAATAAAAGACATTTTTGCCATTGATTTCCAGAGCTACCATTGCCAGTGGGCTATGATGCTGAGACAGGAAGCTGCTCCACAGCACCATGATGCCAGGGTCGACAAATTGGCCTCTGCCCCATAGCTAAAAGATTGTGCACCATGTTTCATGAGAAGATAACCATTTTCTATGGGGTAAATCTTAAGAAGGGAAGACAGATTCTTGACTTAACTACCTATTTCTAGTGCTGAAGCTATGGAGTTCTATTCTCCCTGATTTTCCACATCCTATCGTTTGAATCTGGGAGGTAGTGAAATAGATTTGTTGGGTAAGATTTGATCAAAGAATACTCAAGCATTATCACTATGACCAAAAGTTCTTCAATGAAGCCTTGACATATTTATTGAATACTTAGGGTTTTACTCAGACTCCAATTGAAAACTAACATTTCATTAAGGAAAATATATTTGCCAACATACTTAAAATGCCAGTAGTATTCAGTGAAAAAAATAAAAGTATAAGATAAAAATATTAATGCATATGTTGTAGGTATTCAACTGCCAGTAACTATAAACAAACATCACATTCCAACCATTTCCCCATATTGGCACTTTTTTTTCCTCATGATTTTCTAGTGACGAGGCTACCAGTCATTGATTTAATGACTAAATCAATAGTCATTGATTTAGAGAGACAAAATACCAATTATTTTGTTGCATCTCATGTGTTATTATATATCACAAATGCATGACATATTCTAATAAATCTTTAATAAATACAATAACAACAATCATTCATTGCTAACTAGATGCCAAGTGTCCTACTCAATGCTTTATGTGCATATTTTTCCATTTAATCCTCATAACAACCTTGAGAAATAAGCATTGTGTTTACCTCCCTCGGATAGAGAAAGAATTTACAATTAAGTGAGCTTAAGTAACTTGTCTAATGTCATCCTGTCAAGCGTCTATTGATTCTTATGTAATTCATGCTGTTGCTTCTAATTCAATATGCTGAGCAGCCATGTCTCTCACTAGAGCAGAAACAACAGAGATGCATTTCTTTCAGCTTTATTACTGTGTATTGAAGAATGACCATATTTGCAGACATTTGTTCCATGGAAGAAAAACCAAATAATGAACAATTGGAGTCGAACCAATAGAGTAACCTACCAGTTACACATAGAGATTGTACTAAGGAGGGGCGCTTGGGTGGCTCAGTCGGTAAAGCATCCAACTTCGGCTCAGGTCATGATCTTGTGGTCTGTGAGTTCGAGCCCCACATCAGGCTCTGTGCTGACAGCTCACAGCCTGGAGTCTGCTTTGGATTCTATGTCGCACCCCCCCACCCCGCCCCCGCCTCTCTGCCCTTCTCCCACTCTGGCTCTCAAAAATAAATAAGTGTTAAAAAAAATGAAAAAGATAAAGAAATTGTACTAAGGTGATTAAAAATGTAATTATGAATTTGGACAAGTAATTACATTTTACACTACAATCAATTTTGCCATCCAAAATATACCAACTGTGTTATTAGAATCATTAGCTAGCATGAAAGATCTGAAGCAAATTGTCCAGCTACTAAAAAATATATAAAAACTAACATGCATTATTGTTGAACAACCAAAAGGATTTATTAACTGAGAGCAAAAGAATGTGAACATCATGTTTGCGAAGCAGATATACTATCAACAGCTACCTTGTCCCTTCCCTATATAAAGACTTTGTGATCAACACCTCTTCTAAGAGCATTACAAGTCGTTCTGGAAAATGTTGTCTCTTTTTCTGAGTAAGTTCCCTGGCCTCACTTCAGCAGAGAATCTTGTAAAAAGTGGAGCCAAAAGTCAATGGCTCTGGTATGTCGTACCCTGAAGATGATTCTCAGCAGTAAAAATCATTCTTCCTTAAATATAGGCAAGATTGTTCATTGCCAGCAATTTACTAGTATGCTTCTTTTTTTCCCCTCATTCTCATTTTCCATCAACCATGACCCTTCCACAATGCTTTTTAGTGGTACAGTAAAAATAACAATATGTTCATTTCTCCAAAGCTCATAGGCTTACCTCTAAAAGGCATCCCTGGGACTCACAACTCTGAGTCTTTGTGAAAAGAATAAACTAGAAATATATATCAAAATAAAAAGTGAGAACTGAGACTACCCGTAGCAACATGACTCAGTTGTACAATAAGACTTTGCCCAGGAAAGATGAGACTATAAGCTAGTAAATATTATTTTCTTCAAGATAGTTGCACAGATTAGCTTATCTGAGACAATAGTTTGATTACTTGGGCAAAGAGCTGTCTTGTCAAATAATAGTTTATCCATCAAATCTTCCCTTAAGACATTCACCTTACTCTGTTCGCCAATCCTAAACTATCTTGTCACAAATTTTGCCCGATCTCCGTCATCTTTCACCTTGAAACACTTTCCCAGACTCCAAACCCCTATAAACATCCTATCAGACTTCCCTCTTGTGAGATACTGGTTCAGATATATCAAGGTGGTGTTCTATCTCACTGCAGTGACTTCCATTCTATTCAGTTTTGCTTCATTAAATGATTGTTTTGTAATATTTTAGAGAATTCAATAAAAGAATGTTAGTATGGTACAGAGATCTGAAATCTTCCAAGTCTAATCATCAGGAAAAGCTGTTTTCAGTTTAATCCGTTTTACAAGCATCTTTGTTATTCAAGACTTCAGGGAACAGAATAAAATGGTCCACCACAACCAACGGATATGAAAATTTCATGGAGATAATATCAAGATTATTTAACATAGTCTCATAGATTGTGAGTGTAGATCAAAAATGCTGTTTAGTGGTGGGTTTCAAAGTGTCAGCAGTTTTTTAAAGTGCAAAGGGAGTGCAGAAGACAGAATTTCACTTTTTTCAATTTGTGTGTGCGTTTCTCACAAATTAAATCCAGACTTTGTTTCCTAGAGCAACATTTGGAAGATATTTTTTAAATAGACCAATGACTAATTATTTGCCTACTTAACAAATAAGTAGGTTAGGGAAGATAATTCTTTTATCTT
The DNA here is from genome assembly GCF_028018385.1 of Neofelis nebulosa. Lineage (NCBI taxonomy): Eukaryota > Metazoa > Chordata > Mammalia > Carnivora > Felidae > Neofelis > Neofelis nebulosa. The sequence goes on along the minus strand of NC_080782.1, from coordinate 32,281,717 downwards.
GTTATTTTAAAAATCAATCACAAAACTTTTAAAAGGGAGAAACAATTGACTTAAATTCATAAAAATAAAAAAGCTTAAGCTAATTCAACTATAGGGCTCTAAATAAACATTTGTCCAAAGCTTCTATTTCAGTTATTTCTGTTTTCATGAAGTATTGTCAACTGGATTATTTAAGAAGAAATCTTTAAGACAGCTGTAAAATGTAACAGTTGTGTTAATAATTGTCTGTTTGATTATATGGTATAAATACCTTTTCACTGCAAAGACATTAATATCTTATGATAACTATACATATCACCTATGTGAACTGACTCGGTACTAACATTAATTGATTAAACACCTTTTCATATTGTCCCCTTTTTCATTCTTAGTAGAAAGTGTTAATGCAGGGGATCTAACTTTGGTTCATGGACAAATTATTTAGCCTTTCAAAAAGTGAAAAGACTATGGACATGAAGACATTTCTACCTCATTTTGGCAAAATCCCCAAGATAAAACACTATAAAACCTACTTCATTAGACAAGATGGGAGATGGGACCAAAACAAAACAAAACAAAACAAAAAAACAAAGAAAAATAAAATGCACAAATTAAGGTCTCAATGACTTAGCCTGTCACAGAACCATCCTGTGGAATGCTGAAAGATATAAGAGAACTTCTCTCCAGCCATTCACTTTTTAGACAGGAGAGGAAACACGAAGCCTAATTAAAAAAAAACAAAAAACAAAAAACAAAAAAACAAAAAAAACCTTAATAAATGCAAGGAAATTGCATTAAAACCTTAAAAGAAAGGTTTTGTGCCAGCAAAACACTTGCTTTATCATCAGGCTATCAAACTATCCAATGAAGAATATTGATATGCTAATTATAAAGAATAAGCAAGGATGTTTTCAGCAGAGGTATGAAGTAACTTGTAACCATGCTGTGGAGGCTACTTTTTAAAAATAGTGATTTTGGGGCGCCTGGGTGGCGCAGTCGGTTAAGCGGCCGACTTCAGCCAGGTCACGATCTCGCGGTCCGTGAGTTCGAGCCCCGCGTCGGGCTCTGTGCTGACGGCTCGGAGCCTGGAGCCTGTTTCCGATTCTGTGTCTCCCTCTCTCTCTGCCCCTCCCCCGTTCATGCTCTGTCTCTCTCTGTCCCAAAAATAAATAAAAAACGTTGAAAAAAATTTAAAAAAAATAAAAATAAAATAAAAATAAAAATAGTGATTTCAGGGGTGCCTGAATGACTCAGTCTATTAAGCATCCAACTTGGGCCCAGGTTATGATCTCCAGTTCATGGGTTCGAGCTCAGCATCAGGCTCTGTGCTGACAGCTCAGAGCCTGGAGCCTGCTTGGGATTCTGTGTCTCCCTCTCTCTTTGCCCCTCCCTTGTTCACGCTCTCTCTCTCTCTCTCAAAAATAAATAAGCACTAAAAAAAATAGTGATTTCGAAGTTTCTATTTATTTTTCATTGTTTAGACATATGGGGAAGAATAACAATGTAGATCATTCAAAGTTACAATTAACTTACTAACTTACATTAATTTATATTTGGTTTAGTGAAATCCTTTAGAAGTTATATTTTGATATGTAACTTCTGGGGTGATGTCTACCATTGCCAAGCAGTCATAGAGCATTAATGAGAGGTGAGAGACTAGGAAGCATGTCAGTCTGAGATCAAGGCTCTGTGTCTTAGACTCTGAGCTCAGCTCGGCATCTGACACTTAGTAGGTACTCACTTCTCATGTGTGAAGGGATGTCCTTAAGGACCTGAGTTAAAGGACCTGAGCATCTCAATTCTACGTGTCAATCCTAACAACTGTTTTACATAATACCTTCTCTTAAGAGAGTGGCTGCGAACAGAGTCTACATCCATTCTTCCAGCAGCAGGACTGGACTGGTTAGAGGCTCCGGTGGCCTGAGTTCAAATTCCATCTCCAGTGCTCATTTGCTGTGTGACTCCTGACAGGATCTTTACCTTCCTTGGAGCGGCGTCCCTTGCCGGGAAATGGAGAGAAGAGGGGCAGCTGCCAGAGAGGATTTGAAGGGTGAGGACTAATGAGGTAACCCGTGCAGAGTGGTGAGTGTGGGTTGACAGGTCCAGGGACAGCATCAATAAATATCAGTTATCACTATTACTCACATGCTAAAATGATTTCATAAAATCTTTTGAACGCTGACTGTATTTATATCCTGTGGCTGCTCTAGCAAAGTACCACAAATTAAGTGGCTTACAACAACAGAAATTCGGTCTCTCAGGGTTCTGGAGGCCAGAAGTCCCAAATCAGTATCACTGGGCAGAAATCAGGATCATTGTCGGCAGGGCCACACGGTCCCTCAGAGGCTCCCGTAAAGAAGCTCGTCTGTTCCTTGCCCTTTCCAGCTTCTGGAGGCTGCTGGTGTTCCTCGGCTATGGTGCATTTGTCCTATGTCCTGCCTCTGTCCTCCCCCTGTCTCCTGTTCTGTGTGTTTCTGGTAATCTCTCTCTGCCTCCCTCTTGTAAGGATGCACATAATTGGACTGAGGGCCCATTCTGATAATCTCTTCATTGTCAAGATTTTACACATAATCCTATCTCAAGTCCTTTTTTACCATACAAGGTAACCTTCACAGGGCCTGGAGACCAAGACCTGGGTACCTTTTGGGGAACCATTACAACGCCTACCAAATGAACATTTAGTGCTTTAAAATTAAAGAATTTGCTTGCCCAGCTACATACTATGGGTGTAATTCCTGTTTTATCTCTCTCTTTCTCTTATTCCCCCTCCCTCCCTCACCATCTCCCTCCCTCTCTCTCTCTTCTTTTCTCCTTTTCCTCCAAACCTTGTCCCATATGCCTCACTATATGTAAGTCAAGTGTCTTGACCAAATAGAGCTGTTTTTGTTTTCGTCTTCTTACCTACATGGAAGACTGGTAAAGGCAGTTGCCAGCTCTTGCTTAGGGTCTTCCTCAAGTCAGGATCTGCATCTTTGAGAGGTCCTGCCTGCGATCCTTCTGAATTTTCTAGCGTGATTATTCCTCATGGCCACAAAATGGCTGAGCCAGACCCAGGCATGCGAGGTAGGAAGAAAAGAGAACGTTTCCACCAGCTTCTGCCTATCGAACCAAAACTTTCCTTGAAAACTCTCAGGAGACATCCCTTTATATTTGGCTGGAAGTATATCCTCCATCACAAGATACAGGGAGGCTGGGAAAAGAAAAATACAGCTTTTCTAGAGGGGAGAGTAGAAGGCATCCAGATTGGAGATCAAGGATGACTGTTGTGTACCAACGAGACTCCTTACCTGAGGGGATGTTGGAGGGAGGGCAGAGGCGGGAAGAGAAGGCAGAGGGAGAGAAGCAGAGGGGTGGAATCCTAACTGAGCAGCCACTACGAGGCAGGCAGTACACCCGATAAATCCACACAGTTTCTCATTTCATCTTCACCACAGTTTTTTGAAATTAATCTTAATGCTCCCATCTTGCAGAGAAGAAGATTGAGGTTCAGACAATTTTAAAAGCACATGCTAGTACAGAGCTAATAGGTGGGGAGGGCAGAAATGAAACTTAAGTGTGTCTAGATCCAGATACCATGCTCTTTCTAGTACTTTTGAATGAATTATCATCCCCATTAGATCATCTGTGGCTGACATTTTCCCCTCATAGCCGCTCTTCTTCAGATGCTGTTATTATCTTAACGGTGTTGACCAAAACTCAGAGCACTTCACCAAAACCGTAAATCACTCCGGGGCTGCAGGTATGGGGGCTGCTGCAACGCTCGCTCCTGTTGTAACACAAACGTGCTGGGAGAGACAGGGCCCGGTCAGCACATTGCAGGGCACAGTCAAGATGCAAATGGGGTGCCATGAGCCTGGGACCTTGGCCTCACCACCCTGAGCGTGGGCTTCCCGGGCTTCCTGGGGCACGTGGGATACTTCCGCCCAGAATGACTGGGGAAGTGGAATTTGTTGGTGGCAAGCACTAACAGGAATGCAGCTCAAGTACTGGTGTTGACATTCGGAGTTAAGTCAGCCTTGTGTCTCCAGATCTGCCCTTACAGACACGGGTTTCCCAGTATGTTGCGGAGAGATTCTTACACAGAAGAAATTCCACTGGTGGAGAAACTGGCTTATTCTTGAAAGAGGGCAACTCTTTTGTTAAAAGTGTCTACAAGCACAGGAAAGTTTAGTCAAGAGGAAAAAATAGATTTCCAAAATCTGTCCCAGAACTGAATCAACCATTTTGAATGATCAGAATCGCATCCTCTCCTACCTCATCTCCTTCCCCTTCGGCTAATCTTTCCGTGCTTTCTGTTCCTGTTGGGTGTATATGATTCAAACTCAACCCTTTATGTATGTTTTACAAACCCAAAAAAGAAAAAAAAAATGTCAGCCTACCTAAGACAACACACTGTACAACCCAAAACTAGTTTAAATTTATATTTTGCTCTGATAAAGTGGTAACAATTGTAGCGACACAAATAAGCTTGTATCAAGAGGGTCTCAGATTCTAAAACTGAATTCCCTCCCTTACGGTTAAAGAATGTTCAGAACGGTGAAGACCTAAAAAATAGGATTTCATAATTTGCACATTCTTGGGACAGATAGGGATCGCGGGCTTTCTTCATCCACAAAAGGAAGCACTGGCCCATCTACCTATGGCTCTGGAGGAACGGGGAAGCCTGATGGAACAGGAGTGAGGATACCAACCCCTGGCAGAGATCCAACCCCCTCAAAGTGAGGAAATCCAAAGGAAAAAAAGAAGATCTCTTCTCAGTTTCTTTGGAACACAGATTGGGTTCGGATCAAGTTTCTGCATCATCCAGTGAGCCTTGCTCACCAGACACCTGTGCCCACACTTGACAACTTGTGCTGATTCCTGGCCAGTAAGAGTGACTCCAGAGACTGCCAATGCCAGCAGGATCACCACCAGAGACCCCATGTATGACAGTAACCTACGCTAGCCTTGCTGGGTTTGTGGAGGCTCTGGCTCCCCCTACAGCTGCCCAGAGAAGCCAGGTAATACAAACAGGAGGTGCAAGGGAGTTATTCCCATAGTGGGTGAACTCGGACCAATGTAACACAGGAGTTGAGGAAAAGCCAGAGATACATTACTCACCCCTCTTCTTCCTCTGCGGCAGTTAGTATACACAGTAGGTCTATACAACTTTTCTAAAGACGTTCTGCAAGGTGAGTGACCAGTTGTGTTTTTTTTTTTTCTTTTGCAAAGCTAGAGACAGCTCAGTAATGCACCTACTGCCCTTGTCTCTAGTTTTCCTGGGACTGAACCCCCAATAAAGCATTAGCTTGTGTTTGCTTTGGACTTCATTTTCCGAGGCACCCATGTTAAGAGGGTATGATAACAGTCATATCTGCCCCCAGAAGTAGTTTATTAAGCAGGGGTGACAGGGATTTAGTATGAGGCATTTGTAGTTTCAAATGTATGGAACTGAGTGTGATAGGATCTGGGGATGGCCACGGGTCTAGGTCATAGCCAGTATGAATGCGAGAAACTAACCCCTCCTGTGAAAATGTAAGTGGAAATAGGAATCACATGTTTCCGTGCCCAACTAAGATGGGAGATCAGAGAGAGAAAGGGCATAGCTCTGGGAGGCTGTGCTCCACCTAACCTCTCAAATCACATGGTTCTCTGGATGGGGGGGGTTCTCTGGATGGGGGCAGACAGTAATGGTACAGGGTTCCAAAGAATTAAAAGCAGGGAGAATGGTGTTCTCCATTCCTAAAAAGTGTTTCCTAAAAGTGTTTAGGAATGGAAAGTAAATTGTTTAACTGTGATGTAAAGGACAGATAAGAGTTCCTGGACAATTTCCCCTCCATCTTCTTCCTGTCTTTATTCCACTTTCCACTGCCTCTGTGTTTGCAAATTCTGTCTTGCTATTAGTTTTTAATGAAACCAGTATGTTTATCATAGTCAATGGCAGACACGGTCATTTGCACCTCAAGGTTATATTATTTTTTTCCTCAGACGGATTCAGCTGGCAGCTTCTGTAGATTCCTTCGCACAAAAAGTGACAACAAAGTTCTAATGGCAAGAAGCAAACTCTATACCTCAGCAATTCTGCAAGCAAGATCAAGTATTGCCAACTGATCTTTTCTTTTCCTCAGGGGGAAAAAAAACCCAACAACAACGGGCTAGAATAAAAAATGTGGACAAGAAAACATGCTCACATATTGTAACAGTATGATGGGCTTTGGAGTTTTCTAGAATTCTAAATGTGTGGTTGATGCTGCAGCAGCCCCTGCAAAGCCATCACTTACCACGATGTCAGAAGATCTTGGACACTAAGAACAGACTTGATTAGTATGACTAACTTTCATAATCTCAAAGCTTCAGACATCAGCAACAGAGAGGAGCCGAGCAGACACTGGATAAATAATAAAGAATGAGAAACATGTTGCGACATTCACTTTCAAATTATATTTTCAATTTTTTTCTTACATCCACAAATTTCTAGTAAAATGAAATTATGCAGTTTCATTAAATTATCTAGATGTCATTTAAGAAAAAAAAAAGGAAAACAACTTTGGTATAATTTCAAATGTCTCCTTCATGTCAGACACAACCATGCTAAAGTGTTTCTTGTATAAAAATTTCCACCTGTTCCCACTGTCCAGTCAACCTACGGAACCATATCTTTCCTGCCCTTTGTGGTCAGACTTCTCAAATGAGACTTTCCACTTTTTCATACTATGTCCACTCCTTTCTCACAATAATTTTTTTGCCCCTATCAGTTTTATTTAACTTCTTCTCAAAGTCCACTGGCCTTTTCTCAATCTCCTCAAACGTTTTGAAATACGTTACTCTGGTTTCAATCGTCCTTGTTGACAGGTCCCTACAACATCACGTGCACCTGAAAATCCCACTAACTTTCATCACATCATCAGTGTCTCCTAAAAGCAAGCATTCTCCAGAAGGTTCCTAGGACCTCAGACTTTTTCTCTCTCAGACTGACTCATCTCCTCCCGTGACGACAAATACCCACCACTCCTGTGTCTATCTCTTCAACAACAACAACAACAAAATTAATGTTTATTTATTTTTGAGAGATAGAGACAGAGAATGAGTGGGGGAGGGCAGAGAGAGAGGGAGACACAGAATCCCAAGCAGGCTCCAGGCTCTGAGCTGTCAGCACAGAGCCCGACACGGGGCTCGAACTCACCGACCGTGGGATCATGACCTGAGCCAAAGTCCGATGCTTAACAAACTGAGCCACCCAGGCACCCCTCTATCTCTTCAATTTCACTCTCATTGAAACAGTAGACCCGCTTGTCAACTGCTAAGTTAAATCAGCATCATAGAACTTCTACAAACTCCCTTTTGTTCAAACCTGATCCTTCTCTTTCTAGCTAGCTTCCCCCCAACCAGGAATAAAATACGAGAGTTATCTTTGACTCTTTCTTTTGAACTTCTAACATTCAATCACTTGCTCAGCTCTCTCACCTCTACATCTGCAGTTGTTTCCTCATCTCAACTTGGTCTTTACTACCACGCTCACAGCCAAGTTCCCATTACCGCTGTTCTATACCACTCGAACAGACATTCACCCTGCCTTTCCACATCCTTTGGCTCTTCCTTTGCCTGTCAGTTCTTCTCTTAATGCACAATTGTGACCTTGGCACTCCTGACTCAAAAGTCATCTACTCTTCCTCCTTTTTCTACACAATAAAGATCAATGTCTAGTTTAGTATCTACAGTCCCTCATAATTATGGTGTTAGCAGGCTTTATACCTTAAAAATTCTTGTGTAGAATGTATTGTTTGGGCAACCTAAAGGGACTCAAAACAAAGAAGGGAAAAAAGGCAAAAACAAAATAAAAGAGAAATTTTATTTGTCTTCTATTTTCCATTGGATGGTGAAACACTTTTTTTTTTTTTTAAACAATGATTGTATTGCCATCTGCTGGAATTATTAGAGCACATTTGAAGCAATGTTTTTCGCAGGCTGAAAGTCTTGACTTCAGTTTTCAAACATTATCTCTAAATACAACTTTTAATGCTTAATATAACTGCAGATGTTAGTTTCATATGAGAATTGTTTTGATTCCAAGCACACAAAATTACAATTAACAAATTAGCGTGACCTTTGCTTGTAATACACTAGGAGCATTCACCTTTATTACTGAGAATATCCTAGTGAGCCCAAGAATGAGATGATTGCCTTTATGGAGAAATCAGGTATCTTTTTTAATATCAGGTTACTTCCAAAAAACCATTTTTTTGATGGTACTCAAGAATTCAAATTTTTCTCAATATTTAAGACTCAGAACTAGAATTACCTTTTCCAATGAAGGATTCCCAAGCCACCTTATCCTCTTTGATTTTATATAACTTACTATGGGCATTTCACTTTTAGGGAGGCTAAACATAATTGCATTGTATTGACATGAAACATTGCCTGTGTTTGTCCCTCCATAATCAGTAGTGGTTAAAAATCTGGTCTCTAAAATCAAGCTGCATGCTTCAAAATGTGAATTTGCCATTTACTAATTAATATTTTTGTAACTCGCTTCCTCCTCTGTGAAATGGAGATAACAATATTTCCTTCACAGGGTTGTTAGGAAGATTACAATAGCAAGAACTTTATTTATTTATTTTTTTTATTTATTTATTTATTTTTTAATATATGAAATTTACTGTCAAATTGGTTTCCATACAACACCCAGTGCTCATCCCAAAAGGTGCCCTCCTCAATACCCATCACCCACCCTGCCCTCCCTCCCACCCCCCATCAACCCTCAGTTTGTTCTCAGTTTTTAACAGTCTCTTATGCTTTGGCTCTCTCCCACTCTAACCTCTTTTTTTTTTTTTTTTTTCCCTTCCCCTCCCCCATGGGTTTCTGTTACGTTTCTCAGGATCCACATAAGAGTGAAACCATATGGTATCTGTCTTTCTCTGTATGGCTTATTTCACTTAGCATCACACTCTCCAGTTCCATCCACGTTGCTACAAAAGGCCATATTTCATTCTTTCTCATTGCCACGTAGTATTCCATTGTGTATATAAACCACAATTTCTTTATCCATTCATCAGTTGATGGACATTTAGGCTCTTTCCATAATTTGGCGATTGTTGAGAGTGCTGCTATAAACATTGGGGTACAAGTGCCCCTATGCATCAGTACTCCTGTATCCCTTGGATAAATTCCTAGCAGTGCTATTGCTGGGTCATAGGGTAGGTCTATTTTTAATTTTTTGAGGAACCTCCACACTGCTTTCCAGAGCGGCTGCACCAATTTGCATTCCCACCAACAGTGCAAGAGGGTTCCCGTCTCTCCACATCCTCTCCAGCATCTATAGTCTCCTGATTTCTTCATTTTGGCCACTCTGACTGGCGTGAGGTGGTATCTGAGTGTGGTTTTGATTTGTATTTCCCTGATGAGGAGCGACGTTGAACATCTTTTCATGTGCCTGTTGGCCATCCGGATGTCTTCTTTAGAGAAGTGTCTATTCATGTTTTCTGCCCATTTCTTCACTGGGTTATTTGTTTTTCGGGTGTGGAGTTTGATGAGCTCTTTATAGATTTTGGATACTAGCCCTTTGTCCGATGTGTCATTTGCAAATATCTTTTCCCATTCCGTTGGTTGCCTTTTAGTTTTGTTGGTTGTTTCCTTTGCTGTGCAGAAGCTTTTTATCTTCATAAGGTCCCAGTAATTCACTTTTGCTTTTAATTCCCTTGCCTTTGGGGATGTGCCGAGTAAGAGATTGCTACGGCTGAGGTCAGAGAGGTCTTTTCCTGCTTTCTCCTCTAAGGTTTTGATGGTTTCCTGTCTCACATTCAGGTCCTTTATCCATTTTGAGTTTATTTTTGTGAATGGTGTGAGAAAGTGGTCTAGTTTCAACTTTCTGCATGTTGCTGTCCAGTTCTCCCAGCACCATTTGTTAAAGAGACTGTCTTTTTTCCATTGGATGTTCTTTCCTGCTTTGTCAAAAATGAGTTGGCCATACGTTTGTGGGTCTAGTTCTGGGGTTTCTATTCGATTCCATTGGTCTATGTGTCTGTTTTTATGCCAATACCATGCTGTCTTGATGATGACAGCTTTGTAGTAGAGGCTAAAGTCTGGGATTGTGATGCCTCCTGCTTTGGTCTTCTTCTTCAAAATTACTTTGGCTATTCGGGGCCTTTTGTGGTTCCATATGAATTTTAGGATTGCTTGTTCTAGTTTCGAGAAGAATGCTGGTGCAATTTTGATTGGGATTGCATTGAATGTGTAGATAGCTTTGGGTAGTATTGACATTTTCACAATATTTATTCTTCCAATCCATGAGCAGGGAATGTCTTTCCATTTCTTTATATCTTCTTCAATTACCTGCATAAGCTTTCTATAGTTTTCAGCATACAGATCTTTTACATCTTTGGTTAGATTTATTCCTAGGTATTTTATGCTTCTTGGTGCAATTGTGAATGGGATCAGTTTCTTTATTTGTCTTTCTGTTGCTTCATTGTTAGTGTATAAGAATGCAACTGATTTCTGTACATTGATTTTGTATCCGGCAACTTTGCTGAATTCATGTATCAGTTCTAGCAGACTTTTGGTGGAGTCTATCGGATTTTCCATGTATAATATCATGTCATCTGCAAAAAGCGAAAGCTTGACTTCATCTTTGCCAATTTGGATGCCTTTGATTTCCTTTTGTTGTCTGATTGCTGATGCTAGAACTTCCAGCACTATATTAAACAGCAGCGGTGAGAGTGGGCATCCCTGTCGTGTTCCTGATCTCAGGGAAAAAGCTCTCAGTTTTTCCCCATTGAGGATGATGTTAGCTGTGGGCTTTTCATAAATGGCTTTTATGATCTTTAAGTATGTTCCTTCTATCCCGACTTTCTCAAGGGTTTTTATTAAGAAAGGGTGCTGGATTTTGTCAAAGGCCTTTTCTGCATCGATTGACAGGATCATATGGTTCTTCTCTTTTTTTTTGTTAATGTGATGTATCACGTTGATCGATTTGCAAATGTTGAACCAGCCCCGCATCCCAGGAATGAATCCCACTTGATCATGGTGAATAATTCTTTTTATATGCTGTTGAATTCGATTTGCTAGTATCTTATTGAGAATTTTTGCATCCATATTCATCAGGGATATTGGCCTGTAGTTCTCTTTTTTTACTGGGTCTCTGTCTGGTTTAGGAATCAAAGTAATACTGGCTTCATAGAATGAGTCTGGAAGTTTTCCTTCCCTTTCTATTTCTTGGAATAGCTTGAGAAGGATAGGTATTATCTCTGCTTTAAACGTCTGGTAGAACTCCCCTGGGAAGCCATCTGGTCCTGGACTCTTATTTGTTGGGAGATTTTTGATAACTGATTCAATTTCTTCGCTGGTTATGGGTCTGTTCAAGCTTTCTATTTCCTCCTGATTGAGTTTTGGAAGAGTGTGGGTGTTTAGGAATTTGTCCATTTCTTCCAGGTTGTCCAATTTGTTGGCATATAATTTTTCATAGTATTCCCTGATAATTGTTTGTATCTCTGAGGGATTGGTTGTAATCATTCCATTTTCATTCATGATTTTATCTATTTGGGTCATCTCCCTTTTCTTTTTGAGAAGCCTGGCTAGAGGTTTGTCAATTTTGTTTATTTTTTCAAAAAACCAACTCTTGGTTTCGTTGATCTGCTCTACAGTTTTTTTAGATTCTATATTGTTTATTTCTGCTCTGATCTTTATGATTTCTCTTCTTCTGCTGGGTTTAGGCTGCCTTTGCTGTTCTGCCTCTATTTCCTTTAGGTGTGCTGTTAGATTTTGTATTTGGGATTTTTCTTGTTTCTTGAGATAGGCCTGGATTGCAATGTATTTTCCTCTCAGGACTGCCTTCGCTGCGTCCCAAAGCGTTTGGATTGTTGTATTTTCATTTTCGTTTGTTTCCATATATTTTTTAATTTCTTCTCTAATTGCCTGGTTGACCCACTCATTCGTTAGTAGGGTGTTCTTTAACCTCCATGCTTTTGGAGGTTTTCCAGACTTTTTCCTGTGGTTGATTTCAAGCTTCATAGCATTGTGGTCTGAAAGTATGCATGGTATAATTTCAATTCTTGTAAACTTATGAAGGGCTGTTTTGTGACCCAGTATATGATCTATCTTGGAGAATGTTCCATGTGCACTCGAGAAGAAAGTATATTCTGTTGCTTTGGGATGCAGAGTTCTAAATATATCTGTCAAGTCCATCTGATCCAATGTATCATTCAGGGCCCTTGTTTCTTTATTGACTGTGTGTCTAGATGATCTATCCATTTCTGTAAGTGGAGTGTTAAAGTCCCCTGCAATGACCACATTCTTATCAATAAGGTTGCTTATGTTTATGAGTAACTGTTTTATATATCTGGGGGCTCCGGTATTTGGCGCATAGACATTTATAATTGTTAGCTCTTCCTGATGGATAGACCCTGTAATTATTATATAATGCCCTTCTTCATCTCTTGTTACAGCCTTTAATTTAAAGTCTAGTTTGTCTGATATAAGTATGGCTACTCCAGCTTTCTTTTGGCTTCCAGTAGCATGATAAATAGTTCTCCATCCCCTCACTCTCAATCTAAAGGTGTCCTCAGATCTAAAATGAGTCTCTTGTAGACAGCAAATAGATGGGTCTTGTTTTTTTATCCATTCTGATACCCTATTTCTTTTGGTTGGCGCATTTAATCCATTTACATTCAGTGTTATTATAGAAAGATACGGGTTTAGAGTCATTGTGATGTCTGTATGTTTTATGCTTGTAGTGATGTCTCTGGTACTTTGTCTCACAGGATCCCCCTTAGGATCTCTTGTAGGGCTGGTTTCGTGGTGACAAATTCCTTCAGTTTTTGTTTGTTTGGGAAGACCTTTATCTCTCCTTCTATTCTAAATGACAGACTTGCTGGATAAAGGATTCTCGGCTGCATATTTTTTCTGTTTAGCACACTGAAGATATCGTGCCAAGCCTTTCTGGCCTGCCAAGTTTCAAAGGAGAGATCAGTCACGAGTCTTATAGGTCTCCCTTTATATGTGAGGGCATGTTTATCCCTTGCTGCTTTCAGAATTTTCTCTTTATCCTTGTATTTTGCCAGTTTCACTATGATATGTCGTGCAGAAGATCGATTCAAGTTACGTCTGAAGGGAGTTCTCTGTGCCTCTTGGATTTCAATGCCTTTTTCCTTCCCCAGTTCAGGGAAGTTCTCAGCTATAATTTCTTCAAGTACCCCTTCAGCACCTTTCCCTCTCTCTTCCTCCTCTGGAATACCAATTATGCGTATATTATTTCTTTTTAGTGTATCACTTAGTTCTCTAATTTTCCCCTCATACTCCTGGATTTTTTTATCTCTCTTTCTTTCAGCTTCCTCTTTCTCCATAACTTTATCTTCTAGTTCACCTATTCTCTCCTCTGCCTCTTCAATCCGAGCCGTCGTGGTTTCCATTTTGTTTTGCATTTCATTTAAAGCGTTTTTCAGCTCCTCGTGACTGTTCCTTAGTCCCTTGATCTCTGTGGCAAGAGATTCTCTGCTGTCCTGTATACTGTTTTCAAGCCCAGCGATTAATTTTATGACAATTATTCTAAATTCACTTTCTGTTATATTATTTAAATCCTTTTTGATCAGTTCATTAGCTGTTGTTATTTCCTGGAGATTCTTCTGAGGGGAATTCTTCCGTTTGGTCATTTTGGACAGTCCCTGGAGTGGTGAGGACCCGCAGGGCACTTCCCCCGTGCTGTGGTGTATAACTGGAGTTGGTGGGCGGGGCCGCAGTCCGACCTGATGTCTGCCCCCAGCCCACCGCTGGGGCCACAGTCAGACTGGTGTGTGCCTTCTCTTCCCCTCTCCTAGGGGCGGGATTCACTGTGGGGTGGTGTGGCCCGTCTGGTCTACTTGCACACTGCCAGGCTTGTGGTGCTGGGGAGCTGGCGTATTAGCTGGGGTGGGTAGGCAAGGTGCACGGGGGCGGGAGGGGCAGGCTTAGCTCGCTTCTCCTTAGGTGATCCACTTCAGGAGGGGCCCTGTGGCAGCAGGAGGGAGTCAGATCCGCTGCCGGAGGTTTGGCTCCGCAGAAGCACAGAGTTGGGTGTTTGCGCGGAGCGAGCAAGTTCCCTGGCAGGAACTGGTTCTCTTTGGGATTTTGGCTGGGGGATGGGCGGGGGAGATGGCGCTGGCGAGCGCCTTTGTTCCCCGCCAAGCTGAGCTCTGCCGTCCGGGGGCTCAGCAGCTCTCCCTCCCTTTGTCCTCCAGCCTTCCCGCTTTCTGAGCAGAGCTGTTAACTTCTGACCTCCCAGACGCTAAGTCGCGCTTGCTGTCGGAACACAGTCCATCCGGCCCCTCCGCTTTTGCCAGCCCGACTCGGGGGCTCTGCTTGGCCGACGAGCCGCCCCTCCGCCCCGGCTCCCTCCCGCCAGTCCGTGGAGCGCGCACCGCCTCGCCGCCCTTCCTACCCTCTTCCGTGGGCCTCTCGTCTGCGCTTGGCTCCGGAGACTCCGTTCTGCTAATCCTCTGGCGGTTTTCTGGGTTCTTTAGGCAGGTGTAGGTGGAATCTAAGTGATCAGCAGGACGCGCGGTGAGCCCAGCGTCCTCCTACGCCGCCATCTTCCGGAACTCTCAAGAACTTTAAAATCACTCAAAGCATCACTTGCCATGTAGTAAGCACCTAAAAGTATTAGCTTTTATCAATCAGATTGTTACGGATATGATTATTATCACCCAATAACCCAAACAGGTAGCAGTGAGTCCCACATAGAGCAGGTTTAAAATGAGTATTATTAAATGACAGATTTTTATTAGCTATTTAAAAATGATGTAGATTTCTTAAAAGTTAGATTCTTTGAGGCATAATATACATACAGTAAAATTCATCAATTTTGACGGTACAATTTAATGACAACTGTTTAAGGTTAACTCAGCTTCTTAAATCTGTATTTATATTTTTATTATAGTGGAGAAGTTTTCAGTCATTATTTTTCAAGTTTTTTTCAGCATGATACTCTTTTATCCTTCTGTTCTGTGACTCCAATAATATGAACATTAGAACTTTGTGTGGTGAGATTGTTCCCTGAGTCTCTTTTTTCACTTTTTTAAAACTTTTTTCTCTCTGTTGTTGAGGTTGAATAATTTCTATTTCTCCATATTCAAGTTTACTGGATCTTCTGTCATCTCTTTTCTACTGTTGAGGCTACTCGGTGAGTTTCCCTTTTTAATTTTGGATACTCTATCGTACTTCTAAATTTTCTCTTTAGCTCTTCTTCATGTTTTCTATTTATTTCTTGATATTTTTTATTTTAATATTTGTTTCAAGAATGTTCACAATTGCTCATTTAAGCATTTTCTATAATAGATACTTTAAAGTCTTTGTCGGACAGCAACATGCAGAAAAATGAACCTGGACCACTTTCTGACACCATACACAAAAATAAACTCAAAATGGATGAAAGACCTCAATGTAAGACAGGAAGCCATCAATATCCTCAAGGAGAAAGCAGGTAAAAACCTCTTTGATCTTGGCCGCAGCAAATTCTCTCCATTTGATCTTGGCCGTAGCAACACCTCTCCAGAGGCAAGGGAAACAAAAGCAAAAATGAACTACTGGGACCGCATCAAAATAAAAGCTTCTGCACAGCGAAGGAAATAATCAGCAAAACTAAAAGGCAACTGACGGAATGGGAGAAGATATTTGCAAATGACATATCAGATAAAGGGTTAGTATCCAAAATCTATAAAGAACTTATCAAACTCAACACCCAAACAACAAATAATCCAGTGAAGAAATGGGCAAAACACATGAATAGACACTTCTCCAAAGAAGACATCCAGATGGCCAACCGACACATGAAAAAATGCTCAACATCACTCGTCATCGGGGAAATACAAATCAAAACCACAGTGAGATACCACCTCATACCTGTCAGAATGGCTAACATTAACAACTCAGGCAACAACAGATGTTGGCAAGGATGCGGAGAAAGAGGATCTCTTTTGCACTTCTGGTGGGAATGCAAACTGGTACAGCCACTCTGGAAAACAGTAGGGAGGTTCCTCAAAAAATTAAAACTACAACTGTCCTATGACCCAGCAATTGCACTACTAAGGGATACAGGTGTGCTCTTTTGAAGGGGCACATGCACCCCAATGTTTATAGCAGCACTATCAACCATAGCTAAAGTAAGGAAGAGCCCAAATTTCCATCGATGGATGAATGGATAAAGAAGATGTGGTATATATATACAATGGAGTATTACTCAGCAATCAAAAAGAATGAAATATTGCCAATTGCAACTACATGGATGGAACTAGAGGGTATTATGCTAAGCGAAATCAGTCAGTCAGAGAAAGACAAATATCATATGACTTCACTCATATGAGGACTTTAAGACACAGAACAGATGAACACAAGGGAAGGGAAGCAAAAATAAGATAAAAACAGGGAGGGGGACAAAACATAAGAGACTGTTAAATGTGGAGAACAAAGGATTACTGGAGGGGTTGTGGGAGAGGAGATGGGCTAAATGGATAAGGGACATTAAGGAATCTACTCCTGAAATCATTGTTGCACTATATACTAAATAACTTGGATGTAAATTAAAAAAAAAAAAAAGTCTTTGTCAGATAATTTTAAGCAGGGGAAGGAAAGAAGCTTTAACTCAGAATGCAATTCAGAAGTTTGACTTTTACACGGGATTGGTATTTTAATTACTGCATGAAACTATTCTGGTTAAAAAAAAAAAAGTGACTAGAGAATATTATTATCTGAGAATGACGAGCATGAAACCTGTCCTAGATTTTATTTAGAGGTAGGAAGTTTTCTTAGGCACTTAGATTTCTGATAATTTTGCATATCAATTAACTATACGTGATTCATTAGTTAGCTCTCTCTGTGGCGTATGTTATCCTTCCTCAACTTAAAATCAATACTCTGGGGGCACCTAGGTGGCTCAGTTGGTTGGGCGTCCAACTTCGGCTCAGGTCATGATCTCACGATTCATGGGTTCAAGCCCTGCATCAGGCTCAGTGCTGACAGCTCAGAGCCTAGAGCCTGCTTCAGATTCTGTGTTCCCTCTCTCTCTGCCCCTCCTCTGCTCACACTCTGTCTCTCTCTTTCTCAAAAATAAATAAACATTAAAACAAAATTTAAAATCAATACTCTGATTCAATTTTTGTTGAAATTTTTATAGAAATATTTCCAATGAGGATATAGGGACAGTTGACTTGTTAGGTTCTTGTATGTCCAAAAATGCCACACACCTCACCCCCACCTCAATTCATAAACAGTATCTTGAGAACAAACATCTTTGGTCACAGAACTTTTCACTCCCAAGTCCATAATGTTGCCTCATCATTTTACTGAGTTACAAATAAGACCAACAGTGTTATCAGTCTTCACTTCGTAACCCTGTTTCTCTGTTTGGAAGCTTAATAAGGAGTGCTCCTAATCCCACAGGTTTATTAATTGCCCTAAAACGTGGCCAGGATGGTTTCCTTTTTTAATAAATTCTTCCAGCACTCAGATGGTCTTTATCATCTAAAAACTTAAGTCTCCATCCAACCCATGGGGATTTCTTCCATTAATTCTTTGGGTTTTGTTATTCTTCTTTTTCTTTCTCTCTTTTGGAAAGTTTTATTATTTTGAATAATTTATTTCTCAGTTTATCCTACATGTCTCTTTTTGTTTCTATTTTCCATTTCTTTTCTTTTTCTGTATTCTGATATGCTTCTTTAAGCTAGCATTGCCAATTCAATAACCAGCAGTGTCTATGCTGGTTTTTGCAATCTTTTTTTTCAAACTATGCATATTGTTTAATTTTTTAATTTTTTTAAAGTTGTCCCCATTTATGCCACTGAATCCAGAATCCAGCTTAATGGAGCTCACCTATTCTAATTTTTTAGAGGGACGGCTCTCTTTCAGTCTACCAGCACTTATTAAAAGTACAGTATTCCACCAGCACTGACAAAAGATGAAATAAACTATGTAAACGCTTAGAATCAGAAGAAAATGAGTATTTTACTGAAGTGTAGTCAAAGGAAGAAACAATTGAAGAAGAAAAAGAAAAGATAGAATGAGGGGGAAACCGGATTACTGAAAGAAAAGAAAGAAAAATGGAGACAGAATTTTGTGGTTGAAAAGCTGGACAGCAATCTGAGGAGCCCTGGAAAGAGCTCCACGTGGTCTGCTGTGTGTCCCTTACAAGGGGTGAAGGGCACAAAGCACAGGCCGAGTTTAGTGAGGAGCTGAAGAGGCAGAGATTGTGCAGAAAAGGATGCTCTCAGAACTCTTAGAGGAAGATTGATGGGCCAAGGAGAAGCGAGAAGCTCAAGAAGCAAGGAGACAGAAATTACTGGAAAAGAACATAGCCCTGGGGTCACTGAGGTGACAGGCTTGGGCAGCTGGCTGAGCTTCTCCAGCACCTGGGTTTTGCCCCAGACTCCTGCAGATCTTCTCAGAGCTGAAAAATCTGAGGACCTAGGGTTTATCTTTATCTTTTCATTCTCTCTTATCTGCACTCTCTTTATTTTGGTGGTCAGTTTAAATTTGAAACGTGGTAAATATCTTCTGCTCCCAGAATTCACATTAGACCACCTGTGTGGACAATTCCAAGTCATACCACTAGATGGGGAGCGTGACATATCTTTCCCGCCTGAGAAAAGTAAGGAAGGATTCTATCAGGTGACTCTGAGATTTTCTTATCTGAATTTTGATTGTCTTTCAAGTTTGGGAAGGATCTACCTCTTTTGAAAGAAGTGGGCAAAAATAATCTCACTTAAACCTTAAGAAAGTGTTTCTATAAGTGAGGGAAAGAATGAGTAATTTCCCAGCCCTACACCTCACAGCATTAGCAACGTGAAATGTTTCTTTCAGAAAGTGCAAAGAACAGATGCGTGTCGGGGGGCAGGGGCGGTGCATGATAGGTGGAGGGGGGGGAGGAGGAAGTGTGCTTAAAAAAAAGAGAGAGTTCTTCTGCCAAGAGTTTCTTGTCTGGGATTTGGATTAAAAATTCCACTCAGATACTAGTTGTTAAGTGCCATTTAAAAAAATGTCACCCCCAAATCTGCCTCCAGGATGGGCTGGAAAACTTACTTGCTTCATTGACCTTGGCTGTTCATCTTGTTCCACTGAAATGAGCAGTTTATTTTTTCTAAAAGTAAATGCCTGAAACTGTATTATAGATACTAATAGATAAGATGAATCTGCTTTCTGTGACCACTATTCAAGGGCTGAAGGTCAAAGTTCACATTCACTCATTTATTAAAGTAAAATCTGTTGCCTTACTCAATTCAGCATGATGGTAGTTCATCTTTAATATTGCCCTTTAAGGGAGGTAGAAGAATGAATCTAATATTATGAATTTCATATTCACAGGTGAGCCATACCTGACTGACAGAGTTGTCATAAGGCTTAAATGACATGACATATAATGTGCCTAACACAGCCTGACCCAAAGCAGGAACTTGCTCAATTTTTCAAAAAAAAAAAAAAAATTGCCTTCATTCCACATGGAAGAGAAACACAGAGAGCTTAAACGTATCTTTCATTTTGAAGGAAAAAGATATAATGACTCAGATCAACAAAAGTTTGCTTTGAGTTGTGCAACCAAAAAATTAACATTCTATTTTGTTAAAGAAGCAACTTATGAGATGTTATGAGATGCACATTGACCTATAGTCAGGAATGATTCTCCCCCCCCCCCCCCCCCCCGCCCCGGTGTACATCTGATTAACCGGGCTTCACCAGCACAGAGGTTGGCCATAGACCTTTCCACAGTGGTCTGCATCCTGGACTTAACACGGAACATGGAACTGGTGATGACACTAGTTAGGAAGCCACAACAGCATGGCTACTTCAAGTGAGCATTTTCATCTGGCAGGGCTAGGAAGAGCCACTGATGCTCCCAGAACTCCCAATGTGTGCTTGTCTAATGATGGACCTTAGGAAGCAGAGGTAGCTATCTGAGATCTTTAGATCATGGTAAGGAGGCTAGCACCTGCCAGAACTGTATTTCACTCATTTATCCCAAAGAAGATACTTCAAACAGGGTCAGAAGGAACTACTTAACTCAGAGTTAAAAAGGCAAAAAAATTTAAGGTTCAGCCAACAAAATATGATATGGAACTTGGGAGAAGCTGAATTTGTGACTGTCTACGTCCCCAAGTCACCAGTACCATACACTGACAACTTGATTGGAACCTCTGGAGGAGTCTGGGAACAGTAAGACAAAGGTCTTCTTGAGCGATCAGCCGGGATGGTGTTCTTTCCCCGAGGCAGTTTTGTGGATGGTCGATGTGTAAGCAAGAGTGGAATAAAGACCCAGATGCCAAGCAGGGTCCTGACAATGGCCTGATTATGCTCCAGGCATAACTTTGGCCAATCCCTGATCATAAACATCCTTCTTCCCTAAGTCACTAGATGAAATAATACACTATGTGCTGAGAACATACCTAGAACAGTCACTCAACACAGATTATCTCAACCTTCACAGTGATCCTATGGAGTCTTAATATTACTATCTCCATTTTACAGATGAGAGAACTGAGTCGAGGGAAGATAAATTTTCTCACAAGTAATAAGAGGTAAAACTAAGATTCAAACCGAAGTACTTTGACCCAAAGCTTCTGGTTGTAGCCACTAAAATTGACTATTTCTCAAAGTAGAATCCCCTGTTTGTGTTGATAGGTACCTGATGGAAGTGTTATCCTTACTATCTCAGACAGAAAAATAATTGACATGTTATGGAAGTAAAGATGTGAGTAGCATAGGGAGCAAGGTGATTAACTCTGGGTTTAGGCACCATATCAAGGCAAGAGATTAAGAAAATGAATTAGGGGGCGCCTGGGTGGCGCAGTCGGTTAAGCGTCCGACTTCAGCCAGGTCACGATCTCGCGGTCCGTGAGTTCGAGCCCCGCGTCAGGCTCTGGGCTGATGGCTCGGAGCCTGGAGCCTGTTTCGGATTCTGTGTCTCCCTCTCTCTCTGCCCCTCCCCCGTTCATGCTCTGTCTCTCTCTGTCCCAAAAAAAAAAAAAAAAAAAAAAAATTAAAAAAAAAAAAAGTTGGAAGAAAATGAATTAGACGTTTGTCAGGCAAATAGGATTGGGAAGGGGAAGGAGTCCAGGCAGAAGAACGTGACATGTTTGTGTAACTGGAAGCAGATCGATTTAGCTGGAGTGTGAGTCACAGGTGACTAAATGAAGCCGGCCAGCTAGACAAGAATCGGATCTGATCGAGGAGGGCTTGGGGCTAGACAAGAATCAGATCTGATGAAGAATGCTTTCTCCAAGCTTTAGAGGTTTGGATGGTTTATCCTATGGACGATATTGAGTCACTAAAAGATTCTAGGTATTCAATTCAATCTAGAAAAGATTCTAGGATGTTGGTAACATAATTAGGTTGTCATAGCAACGGTAACAAACTGGAAATGGTTTCTACTATATTATATTCCACAGCAGATTCACTGCACTTAATTTTGTCATTAAACAGTTATGGCCATCTCAGAGGAATCCACGCAGCCAGGGAGCATTGAATGGAACGAAGAACTTATGGCTAAAAACCTCACACACCCCCTCCAAGGCAGTGAACATAGACATGGATGCTTTGTTCCGACCCCCCCAGTGCCACGTAGCTTCCTCCATCTGATCTCCAGGAATTTAGAATACTTCACTTGTCCCTTTTTTTCAGACTGCTTGCCCGTGGTGCAATCAAACTGTACTTCTCAGTATTTATGTATGCAGTTCAAGGTTTCATTTAAGAGTTGACTTTCCTGACACAAGTGAGTTGATAATCTTGGAAACCCTTGCACTGATCTAATAAAATTTTTTCATGTTTATTTATTTATTTTGAGAGAGAGGGAGAGAACACACGAACAAAGAAGGGGCAGAGAGGGAGGGGGAGAGAGAGAATCCCAAGCAGGCTCCACACTGTCAGTGCAGAGCCCAATGCGGGGCTCGATCCGCGAGACCATGACCTGTGCTGAAATCAGGAGTCAGATGCTTAACTGACTGAGCCAGGCAGGTGCCCCTGCACTGGTTCTAAATAGGGAGTTGAAGTCTCTCTACTACTAAGGGATCAATCTTGTTTGTTTCACACTAACAAATATAGATGTACATATGTACATATATATGTGCACAGAGAGATGTATGCATACCTATATATACATACGTAGACATATACCAATTTAGATCCATTTTATTTTTAAATTTGATTCTTACAAGTTAAAGGAAAATATTCTTCTAATATTATGAATTTCGTATTCACAGGTGAGCCATACCTGACTGAGTTGTCATAAGGCTTAAATGACATGACATGTGTGCCTAACACAGTCTGACCCAAAGCAGGAACTTGCTCCTAGTCCCACCTTCCTCACTTCTAGCAGATGAGAAGTGGATGTAAGGAATTCCATACTGTACTTCTCCGGATAGAGTCAGACAAAGGATAGAAATCTACCTCAAACTATATTAAATAAAAAGGATTTTTTTTTCTTTTGTAATAAGTAGTTTCAGAAAAGAGTAGATCCGGGGCCTCAATTGGATCCGGTCTGTTAGAGCTCCCTTCTCCTTCTCCTTTCTCCACCCCCTTCCTCTCTGCCTTCTTTCTTCTTTCCTGTTCCTTGCTTGATGTTGGCTTCTCAAGAGACTTTTCTCCAGAAGTGACAAGAACAGTTGCCAACATCGCTAGACTTAAACTTTACCAGCTGAGCAGTCTCAAAAAGGAAGAACACTTCTTTCCAGTACCTTCACCAAGAATGCCCCAAAGGGCTAGCATGACCAAAAAGCCATGCAAGTCCTGAGAATCATTAGAAAATTATCAGCACAAAATCTTTGTGTCAAACTGGTGCATTGTACTTAGGATACTGCATGGAATTCCGGTTAATTCAAATAAGGAAAAAGAAAAAAAGCTGGCAAATATTCAATCAAAGGCAACCACTTTGACAAAGGTGTGAAGAAGAGGCCATATTGGGTCATAAAGCAAAGGTTAGATTCTGGCCTAGAAAAATGAAGGCTTTAAGCTTACACATAATAAATTCGAATACATTAGGAGCCTAACATAGACCAACGACTAGTGTTCTTACAGTGAGAGACACACACGTAGAGAAGAAACTCATGTGAAAATGAAGGCAGAGATTGGAGGGAGGCAGCTATAAGCCAAGGAACTCCAGGAACTGTTGGCAACTCCCAGAAGCTAGGAGAGAGGGTGGGACAGACCTCCTTCCAAGCCTCCACAACCGTGAGAGGAGAAAGTTCCGTTGTTGAAGCAGTCCGGTTTGTGTTACTGCGACCCTGGGAAACAAATAGAGATGGCAATCGGTGCAGTGGAATGAAAATTAAAGTTCTAAGTGAGAGACTTTGGTTCAGTCTACCCTTTTACAACCTACACCAAAAGCCAGTTTATCCTGCTGAGAGTTTTATTGGTCTTACCTGTAAAATGGAAAAACAGTATTTCTGCTGCCAACTCAGAGGATTACATGAAAATGGAATCAAAATTTTTAAAACTATACTGAGTATTTCAAACTGTGTCCAGTGGAACCTGAGGGTCCATAAAGATGAGTTCTATGGTGAAGCAAGTTGAGAAAATCCTGTATATATGGCTTTTCTCGAGAAGACTCACAGCACAGGCAATTATGTAAAAGGCAAAGAAGGAAGACTTGTAACTTAGAGTCTGTTTAGTCTTATTGAACTCAGTCTGCCCCAAATTTACTTGACCATGAAATATTGCTTTTGATGAACTCCAGTTAATATCTTGCTGATGCTTGTCCTCCTTTGGAACACAGTTTGGGAAGCACTGCACTAGGTGACCGTACGATACTCCATCTTTTGGGGGTAGGCACTTAGGAATTGTTGACCTAGGGTGAAGTGGACAGCGCTTGGGAACTCTGCAGAAATCATCCATTTGAGCTTGGGGGAACGTTGCTGCTTTTGCTTATCACCCACGTGGCTAATTTGATTTGATTTGGGAGAGCTGTGTAAACGGAGTGACGGGTCTCATAAAATGCATACCGCACCCCGGCGTCCAGGAGCAACAGAAGTTCCTCTGCTTCCAGAAAGATGGCAGGAAGGAAACAAACCTTTGTTAAGACTCCTCCACTTTCTGGACCCCCATGACAGGCAGCAAAAAATGTTCTGCAGCAGATTCACAAGTGTTATTTCACTTCACATAGTCCTTGTGATCGTAACGTTTGCATCTTATAACCTTCATGTGGAAAAGATACTTAGGTATGAATGTATATTTCCTTTAAAGGAAAAAAAAAGAACTTAAAATTACATTATTTTTTAGCACTTTTGTGGGCAATAGGACATAAAATAAAGCATGTACTGAACAGTCTAGTCCAGAATTCCACGTCTATTTTTATATTAAAAAAGACCCTTCCAGGACTTTCATCTCGTCTGACCATCAACAGTTAACTGTCCTAACAACTCCTGAGCCACAAGTGAATTCCTTCATTGTCCTGGCTGTGAGAATAAAGCAGTGAATGTGACATCATCGCTGGCCTCCTGGAGCTTGTATTTAGAGGAAGGAGGGCAAACACAAGGAAAGGAACAAACATAAATATATGTAAGGTGATGATAACACCGTGGAGAGAAATTAGGCTGAGAGGCAGAATTGCGAGGTAAGCATGTAGTTTCATATGCTGGGTCAGGGAGGGCCTCTCTGGGCAAGGGGCTTTGAGCAGAACCTGGTAGAAATGTAGAACTAGGCAGGACACCTGAGGAGGGAGAAGGGAGAGCCAGGTTGAGGAGGAACCAAATGCAAGCTTCCGCCCTGCTCTGGCACATTCATTGAACCGCAAGAAAGCCCAGTGTGGCTGGAGCAGAGTAATTAAGGGGCAAAGAAGTAAGAGATGAGGTCAGAGTGTGACGAGTGGGAGCAAGGACATGGGTCACGTAGGGATTCATAGGACATGGTAAGACTGCTTTTATATGGAGTGAGTGGAGAAGTAATTTAGAATTTTAAGGATATGACATATATTTACAAAAGTCCTCTATGTGGAGGATGTAACTACGGTGTGGGGAAGGAAGAAGCTTGAAGTTGAAGAAGTTGAAGTAGGAAGACCAGTCAGAGGCTGTTGATCCAAATTACACGAACTGAGGGATGACAGTGCCTCAGACCAGGGCTATAGCCGTAGGGATGGTGGGGAGTGTGGATGTGTTTTAAAGACAAAGCTGACAGGATTGTCTGACAGAGAGCATGTGAGATAGAAAGAAGCAGAGAAGTCAAGGATAAATGTGCAGTTTAGACCTAAGCATCCAAAGGGATGAAGGTCCATTAGATGAGATGGAGTGACTGGGCAGGAACAGGATTTTTTCTGCTCTCTCTCTTCCTCTGTGTCCCTGTCTCTGTCTGTCTGTCTCCCTCTGTTTTGGTGAGAGAGAGTGGGCGGATGGAGAAGGGAGAATCAAGAGTGTGGTTAGGGATAAATTCAGTCTGAGATTCCTTTTAACATCCAAACAGAGATGGTACGTTGGCAGTTAGATATAGTAATGTGGCGTTCAGGTCGGACTCCGGGCCCGGTGATGTCATCTGCTTATTAATGACACTTAAATTCATGAAACTAGACAAGACCACTCAGGCATTGAGTGCAGACAAGGAAAAATAAAGGGCAGAAGACTGAGTCTTGGGGTTTATCAATGTTTAAAGGATCATTTTTATACAGCCAAAGGATAGTGCCGTGGTTCAGGCGACATGGCTGGAGAGCGAGCAAATCAGCGTCCTTTACCACAGCCTATGGAGTTCTTCATCATTTAGCATGTTTATATTCTTATCATGAGAGAGACAGTTCAGCAACGTATCTGAAAATGTTGCTGGTGCCTTCTGATGATGGGGTACCTATGAAAGGACTCTAACAAACCTGGCGAATTAGCAAGAACCAGCCTTCTAATCACATTGGTTCCACTAGGCATATAAAGCCAGACACTCTTGATTTCTTGGGGTACAAATAAAAAGTTATAGTTTCAAGATCATAAACACTGTGTATCACATTCTGTCTAATATATGCAATCATTTATTGAGTGCTACTGTGTCAGGCATTGGCTTATCATTTCTATGCTGGATACTTCCCAGGCCTCTCCATACCCACTTTCCACCATGCCCCCCACTGTACCCCAGAGATACTGATCAGTATGGACCATATCAAGTGGCTCCTTTATCTTCAGTTCCACACAACTCTCCTTCTGCATTCCAGCCCTTACCCTCTCCATCACCTCTTCTGGTCGTAGACCTGTGGGTTGGGGGAGGGGTGCAGTCCTCTGCATGACTAGTCCTATTCATGGCTAGCCAAAGAATAGAATACTAGCCATTATGCCACTTTCCCTATGGCCTACCCACAACTTTATAAATTGTCCCTTCCTTAATTGTCCCATTTGAGCGTCTCATCTCTTTCCTTTGAGAACCCTGAGTAATACAGCTTTAGAATGTTGTCTTATTAGGCCACCCCCCTGCACCATGTCAGATGATGCAGTTTTAATCCTCATTTTACAAATCAAAAAGAGAGGTCGTTTGCCTGAATGCACACCAAAAGGGGCAGTCAGGATTTAAACCTAGGTTTGTCTAACTCCAAAGCCCGTACTCTCAACCATTTTACTATATTGCAATGAAAAAAGTAATTCTAATCAATAGCAATCACAAAATCACAAGAAACTATGAGGTTACAAATAAATCAATTCACAATGTATTTAAAATAATTTTAGAAATAACTGCTTATTACATGACAGCATTTCATAAGCATTAGCTCATTTGATGCTTACTCTAACCCCATTATTATCATCATTTTAGAGATTAAAAAAAAAAAATTATCCTCTAACAAGTATCCCCTCCATAAAAGAACTTTCACGGTAAAGTCTCAGTGAGAAATTTGTCTTTTATAAAAGATACAAGGGTGACACACTGGGAAACAGATGCTGACATATCCCGTAGCAAACAAATTCATAACTTCCTAGTAATTTTTGTCTTCGAGGTTGGCTCCTGATTCACTCTACCTGTGAGAGCTCAGCTCTCCTCCTCTGCCAATGCTGTTCTCCGCACTGATCATCCAGCTCTCCCTTCTCCCAGGTCCCCTTCCTTCCCCAACACTTCTATGCCTCTCCCATTTTGACAAATATCAATGTTCTATTCCAAGTATATACCCCAGACTATGTACCTAAATCCATCCTGATTTGGACTGTGGGTGAGTCTTCCCTTTAGAATAATCTAACTTCTTAAGAGAGTAGTTAAAAATATCTACCCATTGATCTGTCATTTATCATGTATTGTTCTCTGTCTGGTTATATATGTGTGTATATTTATGGATGTGTTTTGAATTACATCAGTGGTTAGTCTCTAGAATGGTATAGAGGGTGTGATTTAACCTCCAAGCTAACTAGTTATCCTGAAAGAATTTTATGGTTGCTGTCAGAGGATAAGAGAAAAGAAATAAAGAACTAAGAAAGAGACACTCAGAATTCAAATAATTTTTCAATGTCACAACCAATAAATGGCAGAACTGTGAGGTGAATGCTGCAAAATCCGTGTTAACTTTTATGTTATTTTGCAGTGGGACTGCTGTAGGCTCACAAATGTTTGGTATTATTTTTTCTCATTGACAAGGAAAGAAAAATTAGTCATATTTAACCTACAAGTTAGGTTGAAGCATTTTGAACAGATTATACTTCTTTGCCAGAAATGCAGTGAAACTGACATCTTGCCAAATGTCTGCGTGCAGTGCACTCTGAATTGCTCCTGTGGTCAATATTGCCAATAAGTAGAAGCAGGCCAAGTTTTAACCATCAGGCTCCTCTGTGCATTTGACAATCACTGTGACTTGCTAACCACTCATTGACAAACCAAGGTTTTCTGAGAACCTGTCTTGTGCCTGATGCTGAGTGAGAAAACTCTGTGTGGGGTTTTAAAATTTTAACAGGTTTTCATTCGATCCAAACGGAGGTATAAAACAGTCTTTCACCATGTAAGATAATACAGATTTCTGTGTCAAATTACATGCTTGAACTACAGATATCAAAGAAGAGAAAAGGGTCAGAGTGGTCCAGAGGTGTTCACGGATGATGCAAGCTGATACCCTTCTAGGTAGAATTTTGATTACTCCCTCTCTGGCTTCAGGATACTAATTGGTAGATGCTCACTATTAGATACCCGTCGTTTAGTTCAACATGCTTCTGAAATGAGTTTTAAAGCAAAAATGGCAACAATTACTACTAAAGGTAATAATTGTTTTCAACATTTTCAGTTAGTACAGAGGGTTCTTGCCACTTCTGATGTTAATAGGAGTAGGTCCTGAGAGCATTTTCCACAGCTGGTGTGGAGCATGCATTGTTCCTGCTGTTGAGCTCCTAGAATCTCAGCTCTCTGTAGACTCTCTACAGTCAAGGACACCAGGCGGTAAGGAGAGCACACCAGCTGCCCCCAGAAGCCTCCTCCTTCGACCCCTGCTCAGTGCAGGCAATGAAAAATAATCAGTCCAAAATTTCTGTGGGTCCATGACTTTCAGACTCTAATCGTGCTTTGTGTGGGACTTGTCAGGATCACGCTAGCATGTTTTATTCACTCTAGAGGGGTCCTTGGGGTCCTATATCACAAACACAAGCTTTTACAGGGTCACCAATGAGGAAATTTTGTGGGGAGAAAAGAGATTATGTTCTTTTCTAGTGCTACTTCTGAATCCTTTTCGTTCTACTCTTCATAAAACTTTCTGCTCACCCAAAAAGAAGTAGAACCATCCTGCCAATTCCTCCCTACATAGCCATCACTTGATTCACTCCACATGCCTGGCCAGGATATCTGAATATGTAATAAGAATCTTTAAACACCCCCCAGGCTGGGGAGCGGGACAGTTAAAAAGTAGCGGCCATTCTTCTGTACTGGCCGGATGATGTCAATATCACAAAGTGTTAGTACATTTACAGAAAAAAACCAACGTGGGAAGGGTAAAGGGAAATTTTGGCTCTCCTGAAAACCCAAAGCAATAATAGTGGCTGGCAATCAAAGTTCAAAAGGCCTGAAGCATAATTAGTCTGGTAAAGTCTCAGTGGTTCATATGGTTTAGGGATTTAAGGAATGGCATTAAAATGCCAATAAACATCATAATCCACAGAATAAAGTTTTTAGAGCTATTGGTTTTTGTTTTCTGGGTTTTTTTGTTTTTTTGTTTTTTTTTAAAGAAAAGAGGCCTTTTGCCTTTATGAGTTTCTTCATGGGGATTTCATTTCAGGAGCTTGGGTTTTAGAGAAATAAATAAACCAAATTCCAAGGAGCATTGAAGCCTCACCAAGAGGTGACATTTTAGAAGCTGATCATGTCAGAAATAAACAAGGAATTGGGGCTGGGGCCATTAGAATCACTAGTTTTCATATAGAGGTGGCTTCTGAAGGGCTTTGGGGTACATATCCCTTCTTAGAATCAACCATGCTTTGCTCCCATTTTAAAAATCATTTCTCATTTGAAAGTAGAGATTTTTTCCAAGTGTGTTTCTGAAATCCTTTGGGGCTGTGGAGGAAGCCAGATGGGCAGTCTCTGGGCCCCCACTCTAGCTCTAGCTTTATTCCCATTTATTCATTTTGAATTTATGTGAAACATTTACCAATAAACGGATGGAAATATTTAGTTTGTAAAAGGGTTTTACTAAAAAACAAAAAAAAAACTAAACTGCTACTACTAAATTAAATGGTTTTTGCCAAAAAAAAGTTAAGAACAACAAATCATCCACAAATTTAAAAACTGCCGAGTCAAGGTGTCACTTGCAGTTAGCAGTATATTAAAATGTCCCCATGCAGTGTGGAACAAGAGTGCAATAGCAATGCATTCACAACTTGCTTGGCAAAACCAGGGTCTAAGGATGGAGGCCCAAAGTCTCAAATATGATAGGGCCAGGGGATTGGGAAAACTGGGACCTGTTAGATGTCCAAAAGGATGAGGAGGAAGAAGGAAGGCTAAAGCCCCAGGGAGGTGACACATTTCAGGTAAGTGGTAGAGTGTGCAGTATAAGAATGTGGAAATTTTCATAGAAGATACGAAAAGGGCAGAGACATTGAAAGGAGTTGATACAGGAAGTGAGGGTGGTCTGGCTGTTACATCTGTCACCTTGTTGATCACCAGGGTTGACTTGGCTGATCTGACGGTCTAGGTGGGTACCCCCTTTCTCCCTCACTGCTTCATGTGTGTCCCTCTTGAAGCTGTGCACTCTGTCAAAGAGGATGACCTTCCCTGATAGAGGAGGACTGTTCTTTGGTCAAGGGTATATGAATAGCTGTGCTCCCCTACTAGAACCTCCAAACAAGCTCTCAAGCTCTATTTGTAAAAGTAGGTGAGTCAAGCTTCCAAGCCTCCAGACATCCAAATGGGGCGCTGCATGTGGTAGTCTGCCTTTTGAAAGAAAGAAAGAAAGAAAGAAAGAAAGAAAGAAAGAAAGAAAGAAAGAAAGAAAAGGAAGAAAGAAGAAAAGAAAGAGGAAGGAGGAAAGACAAAGAAAGAAAGAGAAAGAAAGAAAAAAGAGGAAGAAAGAAGGAAAGAAAGAAAGAAAGAAAGAAAGAGAAAGAGAGAGAAAGGAAGGAAAGAAGGAAGGAAGGGAGAAAAAGAAAGAAAGAAAGAAAGAAAGAAAGAAAGAAAGAAAGAAAGAAAGAAAAGAAAGAAAAAGAAAAGAAAGAGAGTTGATAGATAATAGTAAATGGAAGAGTCAACTGAAATGCCATATAAGCAATGGCACATCAAGTGCAGAGGCCTTCAATCAAATGCAAGTTTCAAAGGAAATGGCTCAGAACCAGTTACAGGATTTTGGGCCTGTCACCCACTTCAAGGGCATAGAGATTCCCCAGATGGGAGATTAAAAGGAAGATGGAAGAGAACAGCTTGAGACAGAGAATTGTACTGTGAGTTCCACCCTCCACCCCAGGAGGAGGCAGGGTTGAGACCCACCTCCTCACTAGCAAGAAGGATTTCAAAGGAGACGACATGGAGAATCTGCTTTTGTTGTCTGAGTTTGGGAAGTTTCTCTGACACACACCAGAGCAAGAGACCCTCTGGAGTCCCATGGGGTAGAAAGCTCTGCAGCTAGGACATAATTTTATTCCCTCCAACTGCAAGCCAAGATGCCTAGGGCCAGACGGAAGAATGCCAGCCTGGGGACTTTTTAGACAGGATCCTAAGGACAGGTCTAAAAGAATTTCTGCCCAAGGAGAAGGGGATCCCTACTGAGAAAATCTGTAATAAAATGAAGCACCAGAAATTTGAAGGCTGGAGGGGTGAACCAGAGGCCAAAGGTGAAAAGAACTGTTATCTGATCCTATCCGAGGGCCCTGGCAGGTTGGGAGTTCTGGAAGAATAAGTGTGAGGCTCTGACAGCAAGAAGCCATGGACAGGCATGACATTTAAGTAGGTTTTTTCCTGTCCCTTGATCTGCATTCTCTCTCCCTCCTTCAGCCGTAGAGTCAGATGGAAGAGCTATTGAGTGGCAGGAAAGGTTGGCAAGAAAGCAAGCCCATGACACCCCTTTCACTAGACAGACTTGTCCAGAACCAGCTCTGGCAAATGGATGACAAGTCTTATTTTTGAATGCAGACTGCGGTGTTAATTAATGTAGGATGACTGAAGATCCTACTTTCTGAAATAAGACTGTGTTTTGTAACTTTAGAAGTTTGGGACCTCTTTTTAAAAAATAAGAAGGACTGGAAATATCATGGTGCCTGATTGTTGCCTTCCAAAGGCAGAAAAACAAAATAAAACAAACAAAGAAACAAACAAAAAATATTCCTCAATGAATTAATCCTGATAACTCAGCTTGTTTATTACACCAGTTAAAGGTCCTTGTAAGCTAGTTGATAACCATTCCCACTGTGCTGTCCAGGGTAGGTCTTAACCCTGAGCTTAAAGTGAAATCCCCACACACTATCGTCAGGGGAATAATAATAAGCGGAAAAAAACCTTGGAGGATTTGGGAGGTTGATTGTCTGGTTGCTCATTTGGTGTCTTTGAGTTTTATCTTGCAAAAGATTCTTGCAGGTACATTCAGTCTACAAAGTGTTTTGATCTCACTACATGCCAGCATTCTCTATAACCCCACACACTGCAGTAGAAAGAATATCTCATGCACACACACACACGCACACACACACACGTGTGTGTGTGTGTGCATGTGTGTATAGTGTATATATATATATATATGTATATATATATCATATAGAGATATATTCATATATCTAGATAGATAGATGATAGATAGATAGATAGATAGATGATAGATAGATAGATAGATAGATGTTTGGGGGGTTTTATTTTTACTTTTTTAAAGTGGACCCATGAGAAAAGTAAGGGAAAGCTCTTAGTTTATAGGGAAATAGGATGCAATGGCTTACTTACTCTAACCCTAAAAGTTTTCCTGTTTTCCTTTCTTTCTTTGTTTTTTGGGGATGCGGGAAAGTAGTTTAAGTCTCCTCTCAAAATATAAACTGAGTCTGTCTTTGTTTGCTTCTCTCAGCAAGATCATTCACAACTTCTCACTAAAGGGAAACATCGTCACAGAACAAGAAAGAAAATGATTTCTTAGGAGAAAATGAAGTTTGCATTCCTGAGACCAAGAAAACAGGCATGATGTAACAGACCGTAAGATTAATAACACGTTGCCTGTTAGACTTGGCAGGAAATAGAACTAGAATGATGGCTCAAGAATTATAGGAAAAAGAGCCTTGTTTCTTTGGGGTTTCAGGAAGCATTTCTAATGAGCTGTTTTATTCATAAAGTATTTCTGAATATTTTATCAGAACAGTAAAGAGTAGTCCCCTGAAAAAACATCCAGTTCTGAAGCTTGTGTATCATGATAGCTGGAAGATTGGACTTGTGGGTCCAATAAAAAGAGAGTGGCATTGATTACTGTCATATCAAATTTTCACCTTATCACAGGTGATGCCAAGGTGCATTTACTGATCCACACACTTAATACATGCCTAGAATTAAAGTCACTTGATAGTTTAGAAGACAAAGTCAGGCTCCAACCTGTTGCTAGCTGAGTGATGGTAACAAGGTCACTTAAACTCCCTAGGCCTCAGTTTTCTTACTTTAAAACAGGAATAATAACAGTCATGACGTCATAGGATTTTTGTAAAGATTAAGTGGACTAATGATGACATGATGGCCATGAGAAAGAAGTGCTCAGATTTCATGCTGTGGGAATGTAATTGATGAACAACCCCAGCTACTGTCCTTTTGGCTTGACTGCCATATTCCCACAGGGCTGCTCCTAGTCAATGACCAAGCATGGCGTGGGTACCAATGCAGGTCATTTCTATGAGATAGGAGACTCTTGAAAAGATGACTTCAGCTTGAAGACTCCTCTTGGCTTGACAGAACATTTCTTGGAATTACACTGCAGCATGAGACCAATCCTCCTTCCCCTTCTCTCCTTCCACAACGTCAGACCATCATTGTGGTATGAAGGCTCCTGCCACTTTCTGCTACCGCTTCCTCCCCTTTTTATCTTTCACAGGCTTTTCACCCACAATTAACCTTTCATGTCATCCCATCTTAATGTATCCAAACTAACACTGGTTAGTTAAAAAAAACAGTATCTAGTATATAGTATGAGCTCAATAAACACCACTTTTTTTATTATTATTATTAGCAAAGAGAGTGATGGGTAGCATAAACATGGAATGCTTGCTGCTATTCAAAGGAAGGAAAAATCACTTCAAACCAAAACATTCAAAAAATTCCACATATGAGATAGATTTTGAGCTAGCTGGAAGAATCTTTAAAGTGAGGTTTGTTAAAGACTGGGGACAGTTTGAGCTAGGAGAATCATAAAAGCAGAAACACAGAGACTGATAAGTGGAAATGCTTCTAAATTGGCTGGAATGCAGCATGCATGTGCGGTGGTGGTGCCATGGGTCCATAAAAGCAGGTTGGGGCTAAACTGTGGGAGAGATTTATATTAGTTTTGCCGTTGTAACAAGCAAGCCCCAAATTTCAGTGGCTTACAACAACAGAGGTTTGTTTCTCATTTGTGTTACGTGTTGGTGGCTGTGGGTCAGCTGCTATGGCTCTATTTCATGCCATGTCTTCTTGTCTTCTTCGGAGACCCTAGCTGAAGGAGCAGACCCTACCGGGGGAACGTGGTTTCTCAAGGAAAAGGATTGACAGGAGCGATCAATGGTTTTTGAAGCTTCTGCCAGAGGCAAGGTATGTGTAATGTCTACTCACGTTCCATTGGCCAAAACAAGTCATATGGCCGAGCCTAACGTCAGTAGGGCAAAGAACACCCCTCCAACACAGGAGGCACTAAAAGTCACATGGTGATAGATGCCAGAGTATAATCTTCTCACAGCAAGGAGGACTAAGTATTTGGTACCAATACATCAATCTACCACAGGACAAAATTATGCAGTTGACCAAATTTAAACACTTAATATTTTTTTAATTGGCCAGTGATACCATCAAGGTTGTCTTTGTGTGTGGAGGTGAAGGTGGAATGGAGGAGTGGAAAGAAGATTAAAATTACACTGATCCAGGCGAGACACGATGACAGGCAGGCTGGAATTGACCATGCCCTCTACTCCAAGACCCAGCTCCCTAGTCTTTATTCTGACACCTGTGCAAGCAGATGAAGAAGAAAAATTAAATGAGGAACAATCAAATCACTTTATACACATCTGTATAGTGGAGAAGGCGGAGCCAATTCTCAGGTGAAGCCTCGGAAAACTATGAAAGAGAAGTTGAATTTTGCTTCAGAGCCCACTCTCCTCCCTCTACCTCCATGCTCCTGGGATTCCACAATTTCCTTCCCTATGAACCAAGCCCCAGACCAAAGTAGTCTCATTTTGTCCTCAAGATGGCCAGGTCTTTCCACCTGTGACTCAGAAAAGGCCCTCCCAAACACTCCTGGGTAACTCATCCTGGGTATTACCCAGGAGAGTTTGGGCCTCTCTGGCCTGTAGAATGTGTTTCAACCCACTTTCCTCAAGAACCACACTTGCCATCATGACCGTAACCTGCCTCTTCATGGTTATCCTAATTGGCTAGCTGTTCCCATTAAAAAATGCATTCACTACTTTACTCTCCTATCATGAAATACTTAGATTTTAAATGTATTTCTAAAAGAGAGAATAACTTAACCTCCCCAAAACAGTCTATTATATAAGCCAGTGGAAGGAAATAATCTTAAACAAGGAAACCATTTAGGAGCAGATCTTAAACCAGATCAATAGGCAAGTGCCTGGTGTGTTTGTGGCCCAGCTGGGCCACTCCCCAGGAGGGTTTGTGGACTGTGTCACAGGTTATTTCCTGGTCCGCACAGGGTGCAGATTGACCGTAGGATACCAACATGGTATTTTATAATCCTATAAGTGCATTTTAACATGAGTGGTGGATTCGGAGCCAGAAACCAATGTCTAAACATCCAAGGCCCGATAATGACCATTCTATACACTACAGAAATTCTCAGTGATGTCAGTTCACTTGTTCTAATTCTTCCACAGCCATGGACGAACTGTCTCCAAGTCACTGATTTCCACAGGAACCAGAAAGAAGGTCATGTCAGGAAAAGGGGTGACCCAAACCACACTGATTCGGCGAGTGGGTCCGGACTCATCCTGAGCTGCAAGACATCTTTCACCACCAGAGCCCTCAGTACTCCAGTGCAGGCAGTTATATATATTTTTTCCTTCTAACTTAATTCTAACGCCTGACCCTTGGGTGAATAAATAACCTCCCACCTTCTTACCAGTGCATCAGGTCACATAATAATCATCACACCATCTACCTCAGGCACAGAGAGGCAAAGGCCTCCAACCCCAGCTTCCTGATTTTCTTTTCTCAAGAAGTAGTGCATCTGGTTAGACCTGAAAATACATTGCTTGAGGTCAACTGCCCCTGAGCCACTTCTGAAATCCTGCCACGCTATCAAGTAAGGCCGAAGGAGGAAGTCACCCGGAGGTCTGGTTACTCTGACTTGGAAGTCCCACCACCACATTGGTGCCACAGTGCCTGGGACTCTATGGGAATTAGGCACCAAGATCCCTTCCACGAGAGAGAGAGAGAGAGAGAGAGAGAGAGAGAGAGAGAGAGAGCCATTTCTCCTGCTGCAGGTAAGTTAAGAGGCATCCGTGTATGAATCAATTTTGCAAAGTTTGTCTGGAGTAAGCAACAGAACAGGGTAAGACAGAGAAACCTGAGCTGTGAGCCGCTGGGACACTTGGACTGACTTGGCAGATGACAGGTTTTGTTACAGATTTTTAAAATAATGTTGCTTTAAGAACAGAGAGAAAACCAAGCCAAGAAACATCAACAGTAAGTTTTCCTCCTTTTTCCCCCTAAGATATGCTGAAGCCAGGTTTAATTTTATGTCTAGAAAGAATTCCCTCCTGAGACTTTCCTGGCCACGGTTCAGTTGAGGATAATGTTTTCCAGCCATGTTTCCAGAGTCCCTCAAAAGTTGAAAGGAAAATGGCAAACAATCGTGAAGCCTTCGTATTGAACCGGCAGGGGGAGCTGTTACGATAAAGAAGTGGGTGGCTCCTCTTCTACCAAGTGATTTCTGACTCCCAGTTGCCATTCTCTACCTGTAGGGATACCTACAGGATGAAATATTTACAGATGCCAGCAGCTTTTATACTTCTGATTTTAACGCAGAGCCTTACATGTGATATTTTCAATCAAAAGCAAAAAAGAGTCTTAGATGTTTGTACAACTTGCCAGCAGCTGGCGAAGCATAACAGCATTCCACAATGACTTTCATCAGCGCGTAATGAAGCGTATCTCAGACAGTATACTGCAACCCCAAAGTCTCTAGTGAAAGTAGATGTTTGAAATAGAACTTCCAGGGTATTAAAAAAGAGCCATTATAACAACGTCACCAAAATGTACCTTCTCTTACTGTAAAAGGTATTTTGATGCTGCCCAGATCAGTGATTCTGATTTTCAAATTACTTGAGTCCATTTAAAAATTGAGGAGGAGGAAGGTAAGGGAAGCCAACCCCACTGCTTATCTTTAGAAACAGTCTCTGTTCTTTGTCTTGGGTTGTTTGAAGTCCTACATTAAAACACACAATGTTAAGAATTAAATGACCATTAATATTTTAGGCAATCCTCATGCTCACCTACCTCTGATTACTAGGTTCCTTCTAGCATTGGCAAAACCCTTATGTTCAGAACGTGCTGGAGCTAAATTCGACTATTATTGGTGTCTTTAACATACATTACTGTGACTATAGCTTATACGTGATTGTCGAGGATGCCCCCAAGAGTAGTAAATGTAGGCTTCCAGGGACAGCCAGATAAAAGGAGTGCTGAAGTTCAGGAAGCCAGACTCCAGGAGAAGAGAGAGGTAATGGGGGAATTGGCTGGAACATAGGAAATTCAAGACAAGAGGAATCTTTCCAGGAGGAAATTGAAAATCAAAGGTCTCTCTGACCAAGTGTATGGGCAATATAATCACTTTAAAGGCTGATATTATGTGGTCCAAGGGATTCCATTATAGTGGAGTGCCTCAAGTTTTCAGACGGATTATGGGAAAATGATCTGAGAAAGCAAGACATTGTTCAGAAAATAGACTGAAATTAGTGCAAGGCTTACAGGAACAGGATTGACAAATAAGCGACATAGTATGGAAAATATAGGTATGCAGCAGAAGCAGAAGAATTCAGAGTACAGAGAGAGAATCAGACACAAGTTGTTCAAGAATGGCCTAGATTTCTTTCTGAATAGTTTTGGGAGAAATTACTGTTAATATCCTATAATATAATAAAATACTGTGCATTTTTGCTTTCTAAAGATGAATAAACATGCCAGCTATTTCCAAACATGGCTGACTTACAGTAATATGCCTTCTGATATACTGATCAACAGAATCCTCAGTGGTTCCAGAAAGTTCCCAGTCATTCAGCAACTGGTTAGGTACTCATTCTAAACTTTGATCTGAGCAGGAGCTTCCATCTATCTTTGATTTATCCTTACACTATGAGTCAGAACCATGCTTTGGATCGGTACAAGGTAGTACATTCTTACATGTCTTTCATGGGGACCTCTGACCATGTTTTCATCTCCAGAGGGCTTACCAACAACAGACCAATGGTGTTACCTGTTGAAATCAAGGATAAGTCAGTAACAGAAAATGTGCTTGGATAGTGGTTTGGGATTGAAATTTGTTCGTTTCCTGAAGAATTTCTATGCATTTCAATGGGTTTATATAAGTACCTCGTTTACTAAGCACTGTTAACTCAAAAGAAATATGAAGTTTTTACATTTCTCAATCATTCTTCCTAAGTATACTATTCTAAGTATTAATGCCCTTCAGGGCATCCAAGAACGCCCCATCATTTTCCAGTTGTTTTCAGTTATTAAGCCTCAGCCCAGCCAGCCATCAGGCATGAATTTATCCTCACCTCTGCCCTCCTCCACTTTACCCAGTACAAGTATAAACTGCTTGGAGGTCTATCTCAAGGACACCACCACCTTGTATTCCCATTCTAGGATTACTTCCAGGGTTTAGAGCTGAGAGGTGGGGCAGGGAAAGGGAAGAGGGTCACGCTAACAGGTGCTGCCATAACCTCTCTCTAAAGGCAATAAAAACAGAGAGAAAATGTGCACCTGGAGAAGTCAGGTAGATTCTAAAGAAGAGATGGTATTTGAGTCAGTTGTTGAAATATGAATAGCATCAATCAGGCAGGGGGAAAAATTGGAGAATGCATTTTAGGCAAAGAAAATAATGGCATGTGCAAGGACAAAAGATATAAATGTTGTGGTGACTAGTGCACCTGCCTTTGAGGCGGGTGGTCAGAGTGTGGGGAAAGATGGCCCCGGCAGAGCCATTGAGGCTAACCTGCAAATGCCATTGTAGTATCTCTTAAGGCATTTGGGATTTTTCTGTATTTGAAATGGGGACTTATCGATGGTGTTAAAGAAAGAGGATGATATACAGAATGTCTGACTTCAGCAGGGGAGAGATAAGAAACCGGGGCGTTTGGAGATCACGGCTGCGATCATCTGGAGGATAACTGTGAGTACATGAACTAAGTGTATGTCAATGGGG
The DNA here is from genome assembly GCF_028018385.1 of Neofelis nebulosa. NCBI lineage: Eukaryota > Metazoa > Chordata > Mammalia > Carnivora > Felidae > Neofelis > Neofelis nebulosa. The sequence goes on along the minus strand of NC_080782.1, from coordinate 32,242,815 downwards.
AAGGAAGAGAAGGAGCAGAGACGAGGACTCTTTGATAGGATCAAATGGAGAAGGAGTCAGTGGTTTTAAGCTTAGTGCGGGACGTATAAAAATACTCTCCCTGAGATGGGAACAGAGGAGGAGCTGGGTGAGAAGATAATGGGCACGGTTTGGGACATGTTAAATTTGAGGTGACCATGCAACATCTAGGAGGAGCTGCTCAGGGGGCATTTGGGCTGCAGTTTAGGAGAGAAGCCTAGGCTAAACATGGGGGAAATCAGTGAATGGATGAGGCTTGAAGCTAGGTGAGTGGATGTGAGAATGTCTAGTTAGGATATGTACAAAGAAAGCAGGATGCTAAGGATAGAGCATTTAAAGGAGAGAACCAGGGGGGAGAAAAGCTAGTGAAGAGGGGTGAGAAAAGTTGTCAAGAGAAGAAATCAAGATGGACCGGTCAGTGTCTCAAAAGCAAAGCGGAGTAATGTCAACCAGACAGTGGTCCTGGGGTAAATGTTACAGAAAAGTTATATGGGATAAAAACCAGAAAAAAAAAAAGTTTATACGATAAAGAAATCGGGAAGTACTGGGTGATGCTGGCTTTAACAAGACCATATTGCTTTTGGGTTTTAGGTATTTGAAATGAATGTCTTAAAATAGCCGTTTCCGAGAACTTTTGGCTGTTTATTGGATCCGAAATCTCTGCAAATGCTGATTTTTTTTTTTTCTCACGGTACATGAAATGTGCTTATATCCTTACATTTTTCTTTAGGATAAACAATTTTTGAGCAAATAAGCAAAAAGGAAGAGACATTCATCTTTTTTTTTTTTTTTAGCATATACTATACATGAAAAAGGCCATTACTGAGGGGGTTGGAAGTGATAACAGCAATTTTTCTCTGTAGGAAAGGAAATAACTTAGATTCAGGAAAAGTAGCTTGCTGACAAGGCAGTCAGTCACATGGCTCCCCAAAGGAAGTTAAAAGATTGGTTTTTTAAGGTCATAGTTCTATGGAAAGTGAAGTTGACGTTCACTTGAATAAAGCTTTCTGAGTAGACTGTCAAAATAACCAGCAGAAGCACAGAAAGATGGGGTGGTAATGTCTCCCTCTGTGCTCCAAGCTTCTAAATGCCAAGTTAGATTATTTGCTGCAAGAGCAAACATATTGAAATGTGATGAGAAAATGCATATAGCGTATTTCCTTATTCAACATCCTTGTCCCATTCTCTGCAAGTAAATACATATTTTCTTGAACTTAACATCAAGAATAAATGGTTTGCAAAAATATGGTACTCTCTGGGGCGCCTGGGTGGCTCGGTCGGTTAAGCGTCCGACTTCGGCTCAGGTCACGATCTCGCGGTCCGTGAGTTCGAGCCCCGCGTCGGGCTCTGTGCTGATAGCTCAGAGCCTGGAGCCTGTTTCAGATTCTGTGTCTCCCTCTCTCTCTGCCCCTCCCCTGTTCATGCTCTGTCTCTCTCTGTCTCAAAAATAAATAAACGTTAAAAAAAATTAAAAAAAAAATATGGTACTCTCCTTTTGTACAAATTGGATAAACAGCTTCTCCATATAAATATGCAGAATTTTTTTGTATATTCATAAATGACACATTATCAAATAAAAATGCTTCTTTTATTTGTTATTTATACTTAAGAAGTAACAGAACTCAGAAATAACAGAATTTAAGAAAGCCTCATAATATATGTGGACTCATAGAGCATGAGGGAGAAGGAAGATAAAATTAATTAAGCACCTAGATACTTCAGGTACATACTGAGAACCATGGTAATATTAATGTCATTAATTGAGAGTTGTGTCCAACGCTCAAAAACGAAGTGTCCTCAACATTTGGAGAGGTCTCCCACACTCCCCAAGCCCACTCAATGGTTATCTCATCATAACATGGTTACCAGTGAACTTGGACTTGTTCTTATTCTAGATCAAGGATAATTTGGATCTAAGAATAAGTGGGGATGAGCAAAGTGAAAGATTATTTTGCGCACCTCACTATGGATGGCTTTTCTTTTTCTGGGTTCTATTTCATGGCTCTCTTTTGGAAAGCAAGCTTGCCAAACTATAATAAAAGCATAGGATGCTACCTAGATAACTTGCATCTTCCTAGAATTGTATCTTCTTTTATAACCTTGGCAATTTATCATTCCTCCTACAAAGTGAGATATCCAAGTCAAATATCTAAACTTGATCACCACACAAACTCGAGTGTCAATACCAACACTGCAATTTACAAGCTGTATACTGAGGCAAGTTGCCTCACCATGTCAAGTAAAATGGGAGTGATTAAAATGCCTTCATTGTAGGGTGCCTGGGTGGCTCAGTCGGTTAAGCATCCGACTTCGACTCAGGTCATAATCTTGCAGTTGGTGAGTCTGAGCCCCGCATCAGGCTCTGCGCTGACAGCTCAGAGCCTGGAGCCTGTTTCGGATTCTATGTCTCCCTCTCTCTCTCTCTCTCTCTCTCTCTCTCTCTGCCCCTCCCCGCTCACACCCTGTCTGTCTCTCTCAAAAATAAGCATTAAAAAAATAAAAAATAAATAAAATGCCTTCACTGTGGGACTATTAAAAAGACTAAATGTGATGCTCTAAGTTACACATTTGGTATAGTGCTCAGAGCTTAAATGGTAGCTGGGAGAAAAAAATGACATGGATATTTTCCGCTATCTGGAACTCATTATTTTAAATAATAGTCTTTCCAATTCTTTTTTTTTTTTAATTTTTTTTAACGTTTATTTATTTTTGAGACAGAGAGAGACAGAGCATGAACAGGGGAGGGGCAGAGAGAGAGGGAGACACAGAATCCGAAACAGGCTCCAAGCTCCGAGCTGTCAGCACAGAGCCGGACGCGGGGCTCGAACTCACGGACCGCGAGATCGTGACCTGAGTCGAAGTCGGCTGCTTAACCGACTGAGCCACCCAGGCGCCCCTAGTCTTTCCAATTCTTAAGGCCTCAAAAGTACATATGTATTTCCTTTCATTAAGCCGAAAATCTATCTTATTCTTAATTTTGTCCACTAATAATTATTCTGTTCTCTGGAATACCACACACACACAAAAACAGTTTTTCAAGTATTTCCATTCCATTCAATAGTGAAACGTGCACTGCTGAGAAATAAAAATGAGCAAGACATAATTTCTGGCTGAAATCATCTCAGGTGATAGAGGAGAGGAGATACGTGTGCAGATTTGTCACATATTTAAAGTGTCTAGTGGTCCAGTGGTATATGTTGTGCATTCAGTGATGAGTTTATGAGCAGCCTAAAAGTACAAGGACAATTACTGGAACGCAAGGAAGAAGAGAAGCGTGTGATTGGAAAGAATCTGTGGAGGAGGAGTTGCATCATGCCCTGAGGGATGTATGAGACAAAATCTCGGACGAAATAGCATGTCCGAAGGCACCCGGCATATTCAGAAATCAGGGGGTTGTGCAGTTTTGCCAAAGCAGGTTTTCCAAACCGTGGGCTGTCAGCGTGAATCTTTGGGGTTTCGAGGCAAACGTTAGTCTATAGATGCACCAAACATAGAGCAGCAACAGCGATAAAACAAAAAAGTCTCATATAACTGTACTTTTTCTTCAATACAACTTTGCTGTTGTTATAATTAATCTAGTTATAATTAATTCTATGTTTCCTTCGTCTGTGAGTACCCAAAGTACAACTGCTAACATAGAAAGTCCTTGAAAATTGTTAACGTTAAAAAGAGGGCCATACATGAAAAGTTTGGGAACTACCAGGTCACGGTACAAGGTACTGAGCAGACAGAGACCATTCTTTCCACTTGACAAAGCCCCCTTTCCCTCTGGCCTATTCAAGGACATCACTCTGGCCATTCACCTCTGTTTTAACTTTTTTCTTACTATTACAGCTCTCATCATACAAATATGCTGAGATTTCTCTCGGTCTGGAAGACAATTCATCTTAACTCTGCTTCTACCTCCAACCAACTACTTTACACAGAAAAAAAAAAAAATACTAGGAAAAAAAGTTTTGTGCATGCAGTTTCCGATTCCTATTCTGGTATTCTCTCTGCGGGCTTCACCTTCAAAATGTATCTGTTATGTGACATGTGGCACCACCACCCTGGCCCAAGCCACTAGCATCTTGCTCTTGGATCCCAGGAGCCTCTGCGCTGGTCTTGCTGCTTTGTCCCTCCACACGCTTTATTCCCAACATAGCATCCAGAAGTATCGTGTGGAGGCAGAAGTCAGATCCTATCACTCTTCTGCTCCAAACCCCCCAATGTTTTCCCATCTCATTCTCAGTGGGATCTGAGTCCCTCCGATGTTCCCTCAGGACCCATGCCCTCCACCTTGAGTTCCCTCCCCAACTCCATCCCCAACCTGCTACTTCCTTATCCTTCCTCCAGCTTACTGGCAGATGTGACCCATCTCAAATGATTAGGTGCCATATGCCTAATTGGCTACAAGCAAGTTTTCTCTTTTCTGTATGATTTCTATTGCTTGTAATAGGTTGCTCTACAGTGAAAAATTAGCTTTGTCTGTGATGTGAATACATCTTTTAGAAACTGCATTAATGAAACACATTTATTTTTCTTTGTAATGTGTCCCAGTGATCTGCTATATATTCTTGGCTTTCATCCTCTTAAGGTGTCTTTATTATTGCATGCAATTGGCAGTTCCCTGATCTTGAAAGTCTCTCCTGCTTTGTCTTCAGAGACACTGGTCCCGAGGCATATCTGCCGCCTCCATGTTCGCTCCCCGGGATCCTTCACAGGTTCTTCTGGAGCCCCAACAGCCTTTTGGCGATTTACAGAACTCTCTTGGGCCCTGGCTCTTCCTACATACTCAACCTAGGAAATCTTATCCACTCCCTGTTTCAAATCCCCATCTGTACTCTGTGTACAGATTTAGCCCAGATTTCACTCCTAAGCTCTGTTCTCAATTGCCTACTAGTCGATACGTTGCAGTGTCACTTCCAGTGGAACGTGTCCCAAATTGGAATCATTACATTCTTTTGCAGTCAAAGAATTGCTGTTTTAAGCAAATCATATCCTCTGTGAAAGCACCATCATCCATGGACACTCCACCCTAGAAATCTCCACGTCCTTGCCTGTCTGCCACATTGATATCCTTGCAGAGATCTTTAGGAGAAAACATCTTTCCCCAGACCACAGTCTGCATCTTTGAATACAAGGATTTGTGCAGCTTAACGTGAATATATCCTTAAAATTGGAAACCATATCCTGCCTCCAGCAGAGCAATCTTTGGGCACCCTAAGACGATAGATGTGGATTGGTTTATGTTCTGGCTCTGCCTTTTGCAATCGCAGGTTAGTGGACTTTTGTGAATCTCAGTTTTCTCATCTACCAAATGGGGATAGCAATTATTACCTCATACTTTCTCTGAAAAGAAGAAGCAAAATAAATTGTGTGATGGTTCCTAGTGGGATACTGATACTTTCCAGAGACACTCAAAACATTTCATTTCCCTCATTCTTTCCTATCACATAAGGAGATCATACTTACTTAAAAATTCCTCTGCTCAAGTATGTTTGAAATGTGTCCCCTCCCCTTAAGAACAGGTTACAAAGTAATTTACCTGCAATTTCATATCGATAAAGCCAAGGGAGATAGCTGGAGGGCGGGACTCAACTGACTTACGCGCCTCCTGACTTATCTGGAATGCACAAGTGAGTTCTCAGTGAAATCTTATTACAAGATGGTGGATGACCTTGTCTTGTTCTGAGGAGTGATGGGAGCTAGTCCCTGACACTCTTGTACTCAGCTCATTGGAACTTTGCTCCAGAACTAGTTAACAGAATTCAAGTTGCGGATTGATGGCAATTCAAACCCGGGCTCCGAGTGTGACTGCTAGAATTCAAATCCCTTCACTCACGGTGTGGCCCAGGGTCAATTGCTGGATTTCTCTGTGCCTCAGTGATAATGGAGGGCTGCTGTGGGGATTGAATAACATACTCAATGTAAAGGACGTAAGAAGAAGCATTTATTTAACCATCACGCCAGAGCCACTGAGCAAATTTTCTCGGGGAATGAGCATCATCTGGAGGTTTCTAGCCAGAAGAGGAGAGGAGGATGACCCAGTTTAAAGAGAATATCAAAATTATATTAAGCAGGAATTATGACAATTGAAAGACATCTAAGAGTTTTTAAATATTGGTTTTAAATAGTGTTCTATATATCTCATTCTTTAGTTTCTGGGATAAAGTCATGTTTCTTGCTTAGTGCATAGCTTAGAGCACTAAATACGGGGGGGTCGGGGGGGGGGGTTAGAGCAAGGCTCTTTTAATAAAAGCCCAAGCGCTATTCTTATATATTCCTGTTCCTCCACATTGTTCACACACAGGGGTGATTTGTCCTTGGACTTACGCTTCCATTAACAGACACCACTCCCCACTTCAGACAGCTGTTATTGAAATGCATATGACCCTAAAGAGAAATATGTAACTCATATAGGACTTGAATTTCCAAAGTTTGCATTGTCAAACATACGAAATTATGGCATATACGACAAGTGAGTAGTAAGACTTTTTGTGTGTTTCAAGAATGATTTCAAGTGGATAATGACAACCAACCATACTGGCTTCCATGTGACCCTTTAACCACAGACTTAATTCAAAGCCCTTCATTATTCCTTCTCCTAAACTTCCTTCCCAGGACACACTTTCCTCCTGACTCCCTAAATACCTTACCACTAGATTCCCTGGTAGATACTGCATATTCACTGAAGTCAAAGAATTCTGTGTCACCGTATACCTGCACATTATCTACATTAAAGCTCTGATATTCTTTAAAATATTATTTAATATTTATTTATTTTTGAGAGACAGAGCATGAGCAGGGGAGGGGAAGAGAGAGAGGGAGATACAGAATCTGAAGCAGTCTCCAGGCTCTGAGCTGTCAGCACAGAGCCTGACGCAGGGTTCGAACCCACAAACCATCAGATCATAACCTGAGCCAAAGTCGGTCGCTTAACCGACTGAAACACCCAGGTGCCCCAAACCTCTGATATTCTTGGATAGAGTTGGGGCATGGAATTTTGGCATTGAATAAATATCCTATTTCCTGACCTCACCAAGCATTTTGGGGACTCCAGAAATCATATTTACTATCTAGCCAAGCAATCCTCGCCACCATATAGAGGTATTCTTATCTTTTTTATCCCTATAATTTTATTATGAAGTAGTGACCAAAATAAGTGGGAATGGTCCAATTTTTTTCCCCCTGGCTACCCCAGGGGGATCTGGGCTACCTGGAGCAAACCACTTATTAGTTTTCTTCCTCAGCTTCCTCATCTGAAAACAGATATTGTAACAATGCTACCTACCTCATAAGATTATTGTGAAGATGAATCAAGGTAGTTTATATCAAATGGATGGAACCGTACCTGGCATGCATTAAGTGCTTAATAAATATAAGCTATTATTAGCGCTGTTATTATTTTCATTTTAGTCAATTCCTGAAGAGACAACACTCTAAGACAAGGTACCATACGGAATGTCACAACGTATGGACACCTCTCATGCTTCAAATAATAGTCCAAGGCTACTCAGCTAAGAAGGCCAGACTCCCTGCAGGCGGCAGTCATATACATTCACAGCCTAAGTGGAGTGAATACTGGGCAGGAAAGGCAAAAAAATAAATTAATTAAACTAGAAGCACAGTTTCAAGCCATGTGTTAAAAAACAAAGCTAGCATTTTCACGTTGGGTTTTTTGTTTTGTTTTGTTTTGTTTTTTTTCCAGCCTGGGAATCTTTCAGGATTTGACTTTCTGGTCTCAGTCAGGCATGGAGAAGAACTAACTAAGTACCGACATGAAAAATATTCACCTAAATTCTATGCATTTCATTTCCAACCTACTCTCTCGAGACAAATAGAGTTCACATTTGAGCAACTGTCCTGAGCTTACCCCTCCTTATTAGAATGCTGAGGAATAGAGTCCATGAGTTTAGCCCTGTTATGACAAGAACTCATTTTAATCAGAAGGAAGGCAATTACCACTTCATCTGAGAGAGTTGATATGATTACATGGCTAAGAAAGGCATTCATTTATTTTAAAAAATGACAACAGCCCTCATTCTCTATATGCATATGACAATACTGTTTACGGCCTATCATGTGAAGAAGTTACTTCAACATTCTCCTACAGATATAAGAGACTTAAATGGCAGAATTGTAAAGGCAAAAACAAGATAGTATGTAATTAGCAGGTGATGTAGTAGGTAATATAGAATATCTGCAAGCCTGAGTACCCTAAGGTAATTTGTTACAAAACCTTATCTTCAATTTCACATAAACCATCAGACAATATTAGACACATACACAAAATTGTAACTGACTGGATTGAACAAGAAGAATAAGAACCTGAATGTAAACTGTGTTTTAAATAGAAATGTCAACGCCTTTAGCAGTGAATTATTTAGGGTAAGAAAAAAATGAAAAGGAAAGAAAGAAAGGCAAAGTCTCTCTTGACCCATCAAGAAAATAGGAATGTATAAAAATGAAGTTTGAGGAATGAAGAAAGAAAGAAAGAAAGAAAGAAAGAAAGAAAGAAAGAAGAAAGAAAGAAAAGAAAGAAAGAAAGAAAGAAAGAAAGAAAGAAAGAAAGAAAGAAAGAAAGAAAGAAGTTGAGTATTATAATTGAAAAGAGAAAGTTTAGACAATGAAATTAACATTTTCTTAAGATGACTTGGGGGAGAAAAAGAGTCTTAGATGACTAAGGACATATGTTAAGGGTGATGAAAGACTGAAGGAGAAAACAGATTCTGGAAGGAAATAGAAAAATATGATTCACTATAAGAAAGGGGGAAATAAGCTTTAAAATTGAGACAGAGACAAGAGACAGGGAAAGATGGAGAAACATGCCTTACATTTTATTACACAGTACACTTTCTAGAGCCTTTGGCAAAAGCTGTCTTTCTTCATTCTTACTTCCAAAACTAGGCTTTTAAATTAGCCTGTGTTCTTCCCTCAGTGGAAAATGCCTTGAATCTAGATACAGATGATCTCAAAGATCCCACTGACCTCAGGCCAGGCATCCAGGCCCTGTGGAGAGGGTTGCTGAGAAACAGGGCGGGAAAGCATCATAAGGAGAGTTCTCTCACATTAGAGGCAAATAACACAGATGCAAAATCTGGGACATGCAAATGCAGAAAGTATAAAGGAGCAAGTGATAAGCAATGCAACATCTATAATGATCCATTGCCTAGCAGTGTTCCCAAGAGGGGGAGCTCAGTCTTGACCTTGAGAGAAGGACAAACTCAAGGACAATCTGGGTATTCCCAAATGAGGAAAGAACATAAACAAACGCAGAGGTGGAAACACTCCTGTGCATTTATAGGACAACGAATGGGGAAAATACACTCAATAGGACTGGCTGGATCCTACAAAGGTTCCCAACTATCCACCACAGGAGATAAGACTTTTCACCTTCATAACATGTGAACCCACTGGAGGATTTTGAATGCAGGAGAAGCATTATAAAAGAAACACCTTATGGGTTGCTCAGTCAGGTAAGGGTCCAACGTCTCCTCAGGTCATGATCTCGAGGTTCGTGAGTTCGAGCCCCATGTCAGGCTCTGTGCAGTTCAGGGCCTGGAGCCTGCTTTGGATTCTGTGTCTCCCTCTTTCTCTGTCCTTCCCCCACTCTCCCTCTGTCTCTCTCTCTCTCTCAAAAATAAATAAACATTTTTAAAAAAATCTTTTAAAAATGAAAAAAAAGAAGTATCTTAGAGAATTTGCTTTGATGGCAGTGTGCAGAACAGAAGGAAGAACCAGAAAGCAGGACCGAACCTATTTCAATAGCCCACGTATCAGATGATGCAATAAGGCGGCAGTCTAAATTGTTGCATTAAGTGTGGAAGCGTGGATCAAGAGACGGTATAAAGAAAAATGACTTGCTATTGGGGTGGGAGGAGAATAATGAGGCTCTGCATCATCCTACTTGATGGCTAATCCCTCTTTTATTATTATCTGTTTATTTGAAAGATCTTTTGGCACTTAATCATAGTTGCTGAATGATACTTTAATTCATAGGCATGCTTATCTTATCTTGCCTGACTTAATGATCTGATCTCTCATACCTACCACCAATCTTATCAAAAAACACAGATGTTTAGCCATTTCTAGGCAAATTTTCAATTTCGCATATGAGTCTCTTCTATGATACAGTTCAGTGGAAAAAAAATATCTGCAACATAGATTTCATTGAATTCCCTAAGATGGTTAGTGAACAATCACACCTCCAGAGAACATCTTGATTATGAAAAGAGGCTTCTGAGGTCATCCTCAGTACTAACAAAGAATGAGGAATATAAATACCACCAGTAAAACACCACAGATAATCTGAAAAACAGTATTTTTATAGCTCTGATTTGAATCCACACAGGTAATAAGGCTTCTATCTGAATTCCTTCTAAAAACAAAGTCTTGAAGAGTCACCATTACACAGTTTTCTGCTAACAAAATGAGGGCAAAATATGTGAGCTTCGAATTCTCACCCCATCCCTGAGACAAAGGGAGAGATAGAAGGGAGACAGATCAAGGGCACAGGTGAACACCAAAACATACCATCTACCTATCCCTAGGGGACACGTCATGAGCTCTCCGGCCATTGTTCTATTGTAACTGATATCACTTGCATGACTATAGTCATCCCAACGAGCCTCACCTGTCCAAAAGGCCCTCATGTTCATAATCAGTCTCTCCACCACCCCAAACATGGAGCGCCTCCAAGGTTGCCTCTCACACTGCAGCCAGTCACAGGAGCTAGATTCTTAAGGGTTATTCTTGAAATCCTCCTCATCCTAACTCCCCATGGCAAATCAGTGCAACTCAAATCAAGTCTCCAACTCCTATTAAACCTACTGTATAATATGCTTTGAATCCAACTACTACCTCCCTTCTCTTGCAAAACACCGTGACCTTTCATCAAGTCTGAGACAATGGAGTCCTTATTTTCTCCACATCCAATTTTCCCTTCTGTGGTGCATTCCCCACACAGAGTCCAGAGGACTCCTTTTTCTGTAATGTATTTTCTATTGTTATATCGCCATCCTCACTGAATGGTTCAGCGGGCTCCCATCACACTTCCCTCTGCCCTCTACACGCAAAGACCCGTAAGACCTTGCCCTTACCAAACTCCTCTCCCCTGTTTACCTTGCTCCAGTGATTCCTGCCTTCTCTCCATTCCTCAAGCATACTCTTCATGTACTGTTCTCTTCGTGTTTACCTGCAATTTGCCCATCTTCAGAGACACCATTCCAGAACTCATCAAACTACATTAGCTCCCCTGATTGTTTTCTCCCTTGTAGGATTAATCCTGCTGCATAGTACCAACGATCACCTAGTCTGTAACTTTCTATATATATTTGTATATTTATTTCCTTAATATCTGCTTCCTCCACAGGCGGTAAATACCATGAAAACAGAAATCCTTCTCACTATATCCCTGAGGAATAGGACTGGTCTAATATCCAGCATGAGCCTAATAAACACTTGATAAATAAGTGAATGTAAAATGTAACAGCCAGTAGGGCAGGAACCAAACTGGTTTCCTGTTATATTCCTACCACCTTGGGATCTCTGTGCTAGGATCTGTGGTAGATGCCTCTAAAATATTAGTTCAATAAATAAACAGAGGGGGAGGGCTCACTGTTTTTCCCACTAAGAGCTAATTCCATTGAAAGATTGGCTTACTTATAGAAAATGTCTCAAAGTGAGTTGGATTCTCTCAGTTTATCACTTCTATAGTTCCACCCTTTGATTGAGGCCAGACTAGACAGGATAAGATTAGTGTCTCTTCAGCGTGAAGCTGGGACATACCATGTCCCTCCTATGTCTTCCCTCAAACAGCCTTCAAGTGAATGAGATGACTTCCAGACGCTTCCTCATTCTGCTTGTTGTTCCCTGCTTATACGATAGTTTTGTAACTTTTCCTGTTGAAATGCATTGTCCCAAACTGTATCTGTGACACATACTAAGATATTATTATTTCCACATTTCTGTACTGGGTATTTTTATTAACATTGCCTAATTATATACCTTGGCAGTCAGACTCTAGAATTAATTTATGTTGAACTTTCAGCCTACTACTAAATCCCAGGAATGTGATTAAACCAGGTCATCTACCTCCAGTACTAAAGCATTTAATTTTCTAAACCTAAGTCAGGATCTTACCTTTATCCCTAGTTAACAATGAGATTTAACTCTGATTTCCATACCTGAGATCTTTTTAAGTCCTGGTTCTGTCATACAGTGCACTAACTTGTCTGAGTTTTATGTCATCCAAGACCCCTGAATGTTGACTGTACCTTCATTCTTAAAACTCTGTTTTCTCATCTTCTAAGAAATCACTCTCTCCTAGTTCTCGGTCCACTTTCTAATTGCTCCTTCTCAGTCACCTGTGAGGCTCCTCTGTGCAAGGGACTGGGCTAGTGTCTGGACTGAAAATACAAAGGTGAATAAGTCACAGCCTTTGCCCTCAAGCCCATTTCCCAAAATGCCCATGACACTTTCACTTATTACCAGGCAATTTTTCCCATAAGCATTGTTAAAAATGTGTACTCTGCTAAATCCTAAACCAATGTATCCAGTCTGATAAGTTCTCTTGAACTGTAGATGTTTATTTGAATGGTTTACTGGTCTTCACTTAATAATCCCATAAGAAATTTCAAATTCAACATGGTCCAAACTTAACTCATTGTTTAGCCCTACTCCTAACCACTTTCAGAACACTTCCTCTATTCCAGATCCTGATTGATGGTACCAGTATTTGCCCAGTCATCTAAACTAGCAAACCTGAAGTTACCCCAGATTTCCTATTATTTATCTTTCACATAAAATGGCTCACCAGGTTCTGTCAACTCATCCTCATAAATATCTCAAATACCTCTCTTCCTCCATGTTCCTACTGCTACAATTTTAGTTGTCGTCTATCAAATGGATTACTTTTATATTCTTCTAACTGATTTCCATACTTCTAATACCATTCTTCACAAATTCATCCTCCACACTGCTGTCAGGACACCGGAAAGAAGCGGGGAGGTTTACAAAACATGTATTCTGTATAGAAACAAGATATCAGTGAGCAAGAGAAGTAATAAATCATGAGGAAGAGAAAAAATTATCTAGGAAAATAAGATGGAGCCATCTAAAAATTTAACATCTAAATTTTAACATCTAAAAATTCTTGTTTCTTACTGGAACCCTGATGCTACATGTGTTATCTCACTTGATCACAAACACCCTATGAAGACTGATAAGGAAATTGAAAGGTGAACATGTCCAAGGTCATTTGGTTAGCAAACTAGTAGATCTGAACCCAAATTGTCTGTCTCTAGAGGTCATGTTTTTAATCACTCACTATACTGCCTCCTAAGAATGAAATGGAAGTACAAACGTCATGCCACAAAATTTTATATACTTGCTAGAGGCAGCCAACAGATTTAACTGTCTAACAGCCCACACAAAAAGGAAAGGAAACAGTTGTAAGATTCACAGTGTTGGAAAATAAAAGCAAACTAGTTGCCCATGGAAAACACTGCACGGCTTACTGCTAAGACTGATTAAAAAAAAAAAAAAAATGAGTGCAAACTGACATAAGTCAATTCAGCTGCTCAAAACTGTCAAGTTCTTTACAGCCTCTGACGGTCAGAGGTGCATAAGAGCTGTGAGCTCCTTCCACAACAGACACACCATGCCACATTTATGCTGCGATGAGAGTAGTCTTTAGTCTAAAGTCGGATGTTCTTTTCAACATTTAGTAACCACCAGACACAAAACACGGTCACATGGTCTTACAGATTTGGTGAGGTCTCAGCTTCTGCCTCAAGCACTCAGGCAAGGACCTTGCAAGAATGGTTTACTCAACCTGAAATTAACATAATGCATGTCAACTAAACTTGAATAAGGAAAAAAAAAAAAAAAGAATGGTTTCCTCAAGGCAGACTTGGTCATATTCTAGCAGCCAAATCAACCAGCCCTCCAGCCTTACCAGGTTACGGAATCCAATGTTGAGGGGCAGGACACCTTCATCCCATTCATGTGAGGACAATGGGACCTTTACAATATTTCCGATGAATCTACCAACCTTGAATGCCAGTCCAACACCTGTTCTATCGTCCTTTTCCAGTTCTTAAATTCTTTGTGCCATAGACCCATTTGGCAGTCTGACTAGCCTGTGGACTACTTCTTGGATTAATGTTTTTAAATGCATTACAACCATGATACTTCAAAGAGAGCCAATTATATTGGAATGCAGTTATCAAAAATAGTGTACTAAAACTTCATGCTTCTCTTTTGAATCATGAAACAATAAGGCCTAAAAACCACTGTAGTAACAGTAATGATTAATGAGTCTAAACTTTGCATTGAGAGTCTGCAGTAACTATAATGCTATGTGAAAATTGATCAGATTGTTGGTGAACCCGAAATCAAGTTAAAGGATGCTTTTTAAATGATGCCAATAGTTCATGGAATCAGATGATAATGGCTTAACGTATCCATCTCAAATTCGCATATTCCTAACAGGGACCAGAAAGAGAACAAGTCCACAGACCTGGGCAAGTGTTTCAAGGCCAGAAAGTAAGAACAGCAAGCAACGTTGTTGTTGTAGCTCAAATGACAGTATTAGCATAAGATAATCTAGCAGCTGATGGGTAGACGAAATCTATGGGAAACAGAAGGAAAGGTAGCAAAAGCCAACCTTGCTTGTCTGGCATCCAGGGAAGGGGTACAGAATCTTGATTTTAGAAAAAGTTTACTGGTAAAAGTGCTTTTGACTATGGCATAGGTATACCTGTTCTTACCTATTGTGTATTGACTTTCAGTTCAACTCTCAAAATACAATCAGGAGGCATGGGAGCTCCACTTGCTGGTAGCCTTATGCTACAGGGAACTTCCACACCAGAGGCACCTAACTGGAGCCTTGGACTGCTAGGACTTCTGTGGATGGTCATCAAGGAGTCTCTGATCCTCCTGAACATGGGTAGAAACTTTACTGTAAGCAGATAATCCACAGCTTGCAATTCTCAAAAGGGACCTTGCTCTGCCAAAAGATACGAAGCATTTTTTTATACTGTTTTTTGTTTTTTGTTTTTTGTTTTCCTTCCATGACTCATGTTGGTCTCCATGGTAAGAGTTTTGCCTTAGTCATCTGGGCATATTTCCTTTTCCTCACAAACGTTAATTTAAAACTTTATTGATCTGGTCAAGAAATCTCCTGCTCAACCTCTCATATACTTGTGAAAGGCACTAAGTGTCTCTCCAGAAAAGTCCTTCTAGTGTGTGAGCACCAGTTTTGTGAAGTCCCCCTCCCTGGCCCCACCACATAACAGATTTTAAGGTGAAGCCTAAGGGGTTTGAAGTCAACACAGGAAATGTATAAAAAGAAAGAAAACCTTCCCCATCCCAGGTTTTCCTCCTTCTCCACTGAGCTTCATGCTTGGGATCTCAAGACTCTGGGCAGAGAAAGAAAGGCAACTGCCACATTGTTTTAAAACAGCTAGCCAGAAGCGTGTAAAACACGGTGAAGAAGACCACGTAGCTAGAAGCAAACTGCAAACGCTTAAGAGTGGATTTGTCACTCATGCACAAATTGGGGATCAGTCTCTATTGTCCTGGTAGCTCCAAGCAGGGAACTGCCTGTCTCCCTGTTGACATAGGGCGGTCCTAGAACAAAGAAAGTTGATGACATAAACATATCCTTTTTCCCAACACTTGAGTGTGTGTGATTTAACCTTTAACTCCTGCTTGTTGATGTAGGTGAGATGTCAAATATTTTCTACTGAACTGTTTGGCAACTGTTTAAAGCGTTTTCATCACTCACCCACTAAGGTGTAGCCGGGCTCAGTCTAACGGGCACCGTAAGAGAGTCGCCTCCCCCACCCTGTCTCCTCCTCTGGGCCACTTCCCCCCCCCGCCCCCCCCCAGACCGAAACAGGAAAGCCAGTGACAAAGAGCAGGGATCAGCCTGGTAGTCACTGTAAATCTGCAATTACTTAGTGTTGCTTCCTGTTTTTTTGAAAGAATACTCTCCTAGCACGGAATAGAGACTGAGGTCTTGTGATCAACTGTGAACAAATGATTTAAATTGTGACACAAACAATAAGGAATCTAGTATCAGATACTGTAATCCCATTTTCATTCTCCTTTAATTCTTTAGACTCAGACAAAAAGCCTGTTACTTCCTCTAGATCAAACCTCCATCCTGAAAAAACAAAACAGTGCCTGCTGCCCACTTCGTGCTTGGAGGAAACCCATTCCAACTTTTCCTGAGGCTGAACTCATCTGTCTACTCATTCAGGATAAAGATTTTTAAATGGATACGTTTCTGTTTAATGTTTAAGCCAAAGGCACGAACTCGTTGCTAGTTTTGCCTTTGCAGGACAAAAGTCCTTCCACCACCAAAAGGAAAAAGAAAGTGTAAAAACTCTCAGCAGTGTAATTTCATATCTATTTTTTTTCTTAGTGGTCATTCTTGCTCCCTTAGATGTAGACAATTCTGCCGGGGATTAAAAAAGAAAAAGGACTCTTAAGCTACTGGCAAAATAACAGCACACCTGGAGAAATCAGTTTGGGTAAACTAAACACCACCCATTAGCATTTTCATCTTTTCAGTCTGGAGCTTGCACTTATTTCTTGGAAAGGAAATCTCTGTCTCATGAAAGAAAGCTGGTTATGCCTGGTGCTCAAAAGCAACAGGGGAGGTGGCAGGGCGGGGGTGGGGTGGAGGAAGGTCACTGCATGACTCAGAGAAGTTTGGCTTCTATAATTAATATTTTTAGGCCATCTTACTTCATATTTAAAATAGAATTATACTGTCAGAGGGAAAAAAACCAACACATAGCTAAAGCAGGATTTCTAAATTATACGCATACACACAGAGACTATTACACAACTAAACCAAGTGTGCCAAAGCTACATATATGCGTGTGAATCTACACGCACACACACACACACACACATACATAAAATCACACATAGCTAAGGTAGAGTGTGTCTTTTATGTCTATTGGATCTAGATTTTTAAATCATCCATGCCCCATTGTATAAGATTTCCTCAGCCAAACTGTCTAGTGGGCAATGCATGAAAATCTTTCTACAGGCAGCACCTGGGTGGCTCGGTCGATTAAGCGTCCAACTTCAGCTCAGGTCATGATCTCACAGTTTGTGGGTTTGAGCCCTGCATCAGGTTCTGTACTGACAGCTCAGAGCCTGGAACCTGCTTCAGATTCTGTGTCTCCCCCTCTCTCCCTGCCCCCCCCCATGCTCTGTCTCTCTCTGTCTCAAAAATAAATAAACACTAAAACAACAACAACAACAACAACAACAACAATCTGTCAACAAGAATGTTTGAAGTAGCCATGGGCTCAGTTCCTATCTCACCAGTCATTTAGAGCAGCCATAACGATTACTGCACCTTGAGAGGAAGAGGTGAGAAATCCATCACCATGAGAGGAAGAAGTGAGAAATCCTACACTTTTGGAGCCATGAAACCTATCTCAAACACCATCTATGCGTCACTCCATGTACAAACAATTCAGTGGCCCAAGGGCTTTAAAAAGTTTGCATATGAGTCAGAAATGGCCTGAGGATGGCCACTGAAAGGTATCCTTTGACATAAAATGTTTTATCTGTAGAAAACAGGTCTTGGGGAATTGATAAAAGTATGGTTCACACTTGCTAAACATCAGCTTCAAATTCCTATCTAGGGCATATCAAATTTCTAAATCACCGGTTAGAGAATATGAAAGTTGATACGGTTCAGTCGGACACAGCCGTGACTCTTCAGGGAGCTAAGTTTTGTGGGGCTCATATTTTAATTCGCAGATAGACAGGGAAAGGGCAAGAGCAAAAGACAGAGGTAAATAAAGCTGTGCATCATTCCAGAGCAACTCGTTTCAGAGACACAATTTCGTCAAAAGCCGCTATTACTTGACTGAACTTAACGGGTTTTTAAGGATGAAGTTTCATCAGATTATGTCTAATATGCAAGCAAAGCCTGCAACTCCTCTGTGTTTTGTTTTTTGAAAGTATTTGATTAAAGTTCTGTGGCAAAACGTATCTTTTGTGGAAATTATGAGCATCAGGGTGTTAAAATGGCGGCACCATGTTTAAAAGAAAAGAAAGGGAACAAGAATAGGGCCATGGGTAAAGTACCTCCTGGAGAAGACCACCATTATGAATTTGAATGTCAAAGAAGAAGCAAATGGAAAAAGATCTGTTGGGTCGTAGAGAATTTAAATCTGCCGTCTATCAAAATGTTCACTGCTGCAGAGTCTTGCTGGGCGTGTGGCCTGACCCCACCCTCTGCTTTTCCACTCCTGTCCAACTATTCCCGGATCCTCCTCCCCCATTTGTCTCTCTTGCATGTCTCCTTTTTGTTCTTTTTTTCCCTTCTAGGCTCCATGCTGTTGCCAAAACCTATAATTCATTAGAAAATTAGCAATGATGTTGTATTATTGAAATCATATGCCCACAAATCCAAATGCATACATATAGCACACACACACACGTGCAATTTGCTCACTATTGTAAGTCAAATAAATAAAGAACTTGGGGGCTATTTGTAAGAGCATACTTATCAGGAGAGTAAATTAATGATGACAACACTACATCCTTACCTAGCATGTCACCCCCTTACCTAGCCTGTCACTTGGTGCATTATAAAATAGGGAACACACCAGACCTGATTTCTTAGGAGACATTTTGGGAGATAGGGGAGAAGTCTGAGGGTGGTATGCTCCCTTTCCCTGTAGCCTGTGTGGCCCTTAGAGGGGCTCCTGTGCACTTGTCCAGACTCCTCACCTTCTGAGTTTCCCCTTTCAGCCTGCTAGCCATCATTCAGTTGCTGGAACACTTCCTCTTGCCATGTATTTTCACCTTAGTTTACATTTGTCTATACCATATCGACTGTTATGCTCTCCCGGTTACTAAGTCCCACTGATAATGCTCACAATTCCATGATCACTCAGGCACGTGCTAAGTCTCATTCGGGGATGAAACGTCCCTGAGACAAAGTACACGGTAGTTGTGTCTGTGATGTAATACGTCAATTCGGCTGGAGTAAAGAATCCGTTTACTCTAGTGGAGTGAAAGAATGCCACTGATCGTTTTGGCCTCCTGCCCCCTAAACAAGTAGTTGACTGACTACCTTTTTCTTCCCTTCACCTCCAACAATATAGTTCGTTTTCAAGAAAGTTTGTTTTCAAGGAAGTTCATTTCAGGAAACCTAGGGTTTCTTCAGGGTCTCTTTCTCTAGGCTTGAATCAGGGCATATTAAAAAGTGAAAAAGCAATCAAGAACACACTGATTTTAAAGTTAACAAAAAAAGCTTTCATCTTTAAAGAAGAGGAAACAAGGTCCAAGCAACACACACACACACACACACACACACACACACACACAGGAATACAAAGTCAACTATAAAATTAGCTTTAATGTACTAAATTTGCTACTTAACTGATATGGAATGTAGGTAATGGTGCTGTGAAATGGCATTCTTACTGAGAGATTACACATTGGCACATCCCTTTTGGAAAACAGCACTGGTGTGTAGGAGAATTTTAAACATAAGTTGGCAAATTATTTAAAATTTTCAGGCATTTGGCCAGTGATTCTACTATTATAAATGTAGGCTATAAATGAAAATCTACAATGAACACCAAGATTTATGCAGAAGGCTATTATTCCTTACATCAGAGTTATAAACAGCAAAAGGTTGGTAGTAACCTAAATCCTGATGATACGTGTATATTTAAATTATAGTCCACCTATAGAATTTAATACTAGGTAGACATCGAAAATCAAATTTACAAAGACTACTATCTGACATATAAAAAGTATGTACTGTTGGGGCTCCTGGGTAGCTCAATCGATTAAGTGTCCGACTTCAGCCCAGGTCACTATCTCGCAGTTTGTGAGTTCGAACCCCTTGTCAGGCTCTGTGCTGACAGCTCAGAGCCTGGAGTCTGCTTCGGATTCTGTGTCTCCCTCTCTCTCTGTCCCTCTCCTGCTCGTGCTCTGTCTCTGTCTCTCTCTCAAAAAATAAATAAACATTTAAAAAAATTTTTTTTAAAGTATGTAGTATTCAAGAAGAAAATTCAGGATATTAAATTGTATCTGCAGCAGTTATCAATGTATAAATATATGTAAATAAATACATCTGCATAAAGTAAAAACATAGAAATTTGGAATGAAATATACTAAAATAGTGGCTATATTTGGATAGTAGGATTATAGGTGATTTTGATATTATTTTTCTATTTTTCTCTGTTCTCCAAATTTTCATAATCCACATGTAGTAAAACTTTTGTTAATCCAAGCAACATTTTTTCCCTCTACCTCTGCAATCGTCACCAACTTTATTAAATTCTTTTAAGTAACTTGACTAGCACTGATGCCTCCTTCTTTCTTATGTTCTCACCTTAATATTTTTTTCCTTAGATACCGCTGCTGACTCACAGTTCCCCAACTGTCACTTTTGCCTTGCTGTGTATACGCTGATGGGGGCCCTCCTCGCCCCCTCCTCGTGCTTCAAAAGCCTGCATATTCACTCTTTGTAACTTCGATATTCGGATGTCATAGTCCATAATCGGTGCGTCTTGGGTAGGAGGCCCTGAAAACAGAGCCTAAGAAAAGGCTTCAGATATATGCGCTTTGAGGGAGAAGTCTTTAGGAAAAACCAGGAAGGAAATAGATTAACCTAGACAGTGAAGGGGAAAGAACCAAGGAAGGATGTGGACTCAGGTAAAGAGTAGCCTTGACTGGTGCCCAGGAGACTGGAGCATAAATCACACCTCAGAGGTGTCTCACCTTGTGGCTATGTGGCCAGGCTTTTGTATCCCTCAACCTCGGCAGTCATTGGCCACTCAGGAGGATGGGGGAAAGGTGACACTTTCACCTCCCCAGCAGGTGGCTCTCATCAGCTAAAGGCAACTCTCCAGAAAGAGTGCAGAAAACACCTGAGGAGGGGGGTGCACCAGCTGGCAAAGGAAATCTGGGTGGGGCACCAAAAGAATCCACGGCTTATGGTAAGTTTGGAAAAGAGGAGAAGGAAATGGGGGCAGGCGCGGTGGAGGTGGGGAGGCAGTTTTAAATGAATCAGGAGGGTCAAAAGGACACACTTTAAAATCTTTTCTTCATGTTTATTTTTGAGAGAGAGACAGACAGACAGAGAGACAGAGAGACAGAGAGACAGAGCATGAGTGGGGAAGGGGCAGAGAGAGAAGGAGACACAGAATCTGGAAGCAGACTCCAGGCTCTGACCTGTCAGCACAGAGCCTGACAAGGGGTTCAAACTCACAAACTGTGAGATCGTGACCTGAGCTGAAGTCAGACGCTTACCAGACTGAGCCACCCAGGTGCCGCAAAAGGATACACTTTTAAAGTGATGCTCCCATCCCAACTTGGAAGAATGAAGAGGCAAGGCATTATTATAGTAGACCGCAAGCAGATTGGATCATAGGAAGGCACTTAAAAATCCCAAAAGAGTTTTAACAGAGGAAACTAAAGAGATTCCCGCTTAAGTGAGCCCCTCTATTTACTCCGAGATCCTGAGACAGTTTGGACAGCAGGTATATTTAATTTCCTCTAACACTAATACTTTTTCCATACAACCATGAGCCTTAAAAACAGGTGCTAGATTTCCCCTAGAGATGGCTTAATTTTGGAATCTGATGAAAGGGCTCCTTGGTCCAGTGGTGCAAATTACTGAGACACTGGGATAAGAGGATCTATAAACTCTGCTATAAAAACCTCCACCATTCTTAGCTTTGATGTCCTGGTGTTACCAACAAATACGATATACTTTCCAAATGTTCCTCTTCATTCATTCATGCTCTGTGGACTGAGCTGTGGGGATAGCTGAGGAATCCCTTTGTAGCAGAACAATTTAGGTCATGGGAGAATAACTTCAGATCTTTTCAAGGCTAGGTCTACAGGTTCGGAATCTGCTGTTACCTGAATGAAGAAGCCAGTCTGATCTATTACTGGATGTTAGATCCAAAAACTCCTTCCTTTTCAACACATTACAATCTTACTGTGTAGACGCCCCTCCCCCCCCCCAAAAAGAGCGTATATTTCTAACTTCCTCACAATTCAAACAAAAGAAGCTCCAAAGTGAATAACGAAAATATTGACAAGTATTAACACAGAACGTACAGAATAGGGAAAAGAGATTGTTAGAAATGCTAGAAAAGAACGTGAGAAGTGGAAAGGAAAAGAGACATTTGAAAACATCTTTCTCTTTACTAAGCAATTTGTTTCCTAACGTTTTTGTGGCTCCAGTGATAGTCTTCAGGAAACTTGGTGATGTCATTTCCTTTCCATCGGCCAGTTACATAAAGGTTGGGAAAGAGCCAAGTAAAACAGCTCTCAAACAGATGGCCATGTGTGTAAATGCCAGAAAGTGAGAACAGCCATTTGCAGTATTTTTTTTTTTTTTTACCCCACACATGGTATAATGTTTATTTTACAACCTCTCTTATAGACTTATGTGGATCATTCTTGTCATTTTTCTAGGGGAGAAAATCCCGAAGGAAGCACTCATAAAATACAAAAGACAAATCATGAAATAGTGAAAAATAAGGTAACGCGCAAGTGCGCATTGCATCGAGAGAGCATAAACCATCAAAGAGTGGTCCACCTAATGCTCTCCGGGGGATCAAACATGCTAGAAAAAAAAAAATCTCTGTCAGGAAATTTCAAGTGAGGGAGATTCAACCGCGAGGCAAGGAATTTGTCTTATGGTCTTCAAGGAATTAGCAATGAAATGCCTGCGTGGTTTACGAAAAGGCACACTTTCTAGATTTGCTTTTATCCCTTCAGAACAAATCGAAATGTAGCAGCAGAGTTCCTTCACAATGAGTGGTCCACGTATCTCCCTGTTCCAAGCACATATTGATGTAATCAAGAGGAGTTTACACTTTTGTAACTGTGAAGAATTTCAGTTATGCATAATAAAACACAGCAAGGAGTTGGAGGCTTTTCAGCTTCAAAAACTAAATACTGTGCTTGTTGTCTGCAATGACTGATAATGGCGTTTTCTGTCCTTGCTGCTAATGAAAATGAAACATGGCTGTTCTTTTAATACCCAGTACAGCACATGTTATGCAGGTTCAAAGAAAAGTAAGTTAATCCTTCATAACTTCTATCAATTAGCTTCCTTTGATAGTTCAATATTTCAATTAAATAAGGACATGTAAATTTTTTAAAAATCTAACCCTCTTAAATCCAAGTGACATAGATATCAGTAAGAGTAGGCTAATCATGGTCCTTCTTTTGATCGCTTTCTTCTTTGTTAAAATGTCTCTTTTATTTCCATGGAGATTAAAGAATTTGCTTTCTCTTTCATCCATCCAATTTCCACAAGTATGTAATTATGCATTCTGGTCTCTACTTGAATATATAGCTGTAAAATGTCAGATTTATTTGTTCATGATATTTAGTAAACAACAATTATGGGCCAGTGACTGAGTCAGAAATGAGTAATAAATAAAGAGATACCAACTGAGAGATCTCTATTGAAACGGGTCAAAGTATTTTCAGATTTTTATTTAATTATTACGTTTTTTGCTCTCTTTTCAGAGCTTCTCCCTAATTTTGTGCTATTCTAACACTTGGATCCCAGGAAAATCTTTGGAATTCTGTTATTTCTTGTGACTTCTATACCTCTTAGGTCGGGGAAGGACAGTTTTAGAGACCCTATTACCTTAAGGTAGGATTGTGTCCTCAAAAGGGTTTTCTGCTTATTTTGGACCCTGCTGCCTGAGCTCCACCAAGCAGAGTAATAAGTTCCATATGCCCATTTTTTTGAAGAACACATTTTCAAAGCAGCAAATGTTTTGACGGATTGGCTTTTGGAGAACCTGAATACTGTTATACACATCGTTTAGCATTTCACAAGACCCCTACTGTTAAATTCTGGGAACGGGGCCAGGGTAACCTACCTACTGGTGTTCTAAGTAATGCGAAAATATTGAGAATTCTTAGCCATCATGCCTCACTAAGACATATCTGGAATGTGAGGATTTCATTACTGCCATGGAACTCTGTGTGTGTGTGTGTGTGTGTGTGTGCACGTGGGCTTGTACATGCACATGTGTGCTCAGGTACATTATAAGTAAAAGAAAGGAACAGCCTCTTAGAGTCAAGAAATGAACAGCAACAACAACAAAAACCTGATAATGGGAGTTTTAAATGTTTGAACTTCTAAATCTTTCATCTAAGGTGGTTATAAATTCTGGCCTTAAATATAGGAGAAACAATGGAAAGATACAAAAAATACAATAGTGGGCATACAGTAGGTGTTAATCTTGTTTCCTCCAGGTAAAGAATTTCATAAAGGCTTCTTGCTTGCCTTATATCATCATCTCTGTGCATCCTGTATTACTCATATGAATAAGCATTCTTTGAATGCCTTCCCAGATTTGCTTAAATTTAATATTCTGCTGGGACAGGTCTTCCTTCCTCCCCCCACTCCAACCCTGGGATTCTGAATTAGTAGATCTGCAGTTGGGCGCTGGAATTTCTATTTTTAAGAATCACCTCAAGTCTTTCTCAGGACCCAGTGGAAACCTTTAGGAAATCTTAGGTGACACTTCCAAAGCCAAAAATCAAGACTTTATCTATACACTCACCAAATCTGCTATTCCCAATTAGTTTTCTTTTAATTGATTGACTTCTGAATCACTGACGTGTAATCTATCCTTTTGTTGGCATCGTATTATTACTTCTGCATTTGATCTTTCACTTTGTTCCAATATCTGTCTTGTCTTAGCCCATGCAACAGAAATACCACAGGTGGGTGGCCTATAAACAACAGAAATTTATTTCTCACAGCTGGAGACTGAGAAGTCCAAGATCAAGGCACCAGCAGTTTCTGGGCTACTCTCTCTGGTTCATAGCCAGTGCCTTGTAATTGTAACCTCACATGGCAAAAGGGACAAGGGGCATCTCTGGGTGTTCTTTTATAAAGGCACTAGTGCCATTCATGAGGGCTTCAACCTCATAACTTACTCACCTCCAAAGCCCCCACCTAATATTACATCACATTGAGGGAATAGGTTTCCACATATGAATTTTGGAGGGATGCAAATATTTTGTCCAGAGCATATCTCTTTGAAGAAAGTATTATATACAGGTGATCTGAGTGTCCACAATGAGAAAATTTTAAACTACTATTTATGGTAAGAAATGATACACCATGGTAACATATTTCCTTACAGAAATGTGGTTCATTAGGAAAGGGGGTACAAGGAACCTGAAGAGAAAATGTTAAGAATTATTGCTCACTAACAGTAACGCAATCCAATAGTTTCTGATCATGTAAGGCAGTGGATGCGTTTTACTTGATTTTTTAAATATGGGAAGCATAAGGAAGCAGTATAGCAAGGAATGCAGTCAGATGTCTAAATTAAAATCTCAGAGTCTTTGGAACATTAAGGTCTTGAGCCTGTTAACTTCTCTAACCTCTTGGAAGCCTCGTTTTCTTCATCTCTTAAAAGGGAGGTCTGCTTCTTAAAGCTGATTGGAGATTTAGAGAGAGAATCTATATAGACTTTGACATGTGACAGGTGCCCATAAATTTTTACCTTTATCATTGTTATTAATATCATTATTATTGAAATATTAATTGATGGCCTGCTATTAGCTAGTCATGTACAACATGGCTCAAGACCCCTGTTCTGTGGGGAGTCTAGTGGAATGGACAGAAAGTAAACAAATATTGGATATAAATCAAACAGAATTTCAGATCTCACTAAATGCTAGGAAATTTGAACCACACTGAGAAATTTTAATACAATCACTGCCATTCACTCATTTATCCAGCAAACATTTATTGAGCACCAACTATGTGTTAGATATTACATGCAATATAATTTAAAGGTTATTGGTACCTCTTAAGGTATTTATCCAATCTGTGAGATGAAACTTAGAAAAATAACCACATTAGAAACTTAGAAAAATAACCACATTACAGTGCAGAATGTTTTAACAGCCATGAGAGACGTACATGAAAAGTACTCAGAAATTCAAAAGCCCAAGGGATTTCTTTTTACTGGTCAGATCAGGGAAGAATATTAGGAAGAAAAATCATATTTTGAAGTGCTTCATGTGAGATTTACACGAGGAAACCACATACAAAAAGTGCTGGGCAGGAAAGAATAGAGCACGCCGGGGGAAGAAAACATGTCTGACCTGGCTGGAGTGTATGAAAAGGAGTGATAAACTTTTAAAGGGATTTCCAAACTGATCATGTGGTTTGGGATACACTCATGTAAAGAACAGGAAGTCACTTAAGGGTTCTGAGCAAAGAACTGTCATAGTCTGGCAAAGCTGCGTTCACCCAGCAGGAACATATGGGAAGGACCGGGCAGGAGGCAAGCTGGCTGTGCAGAACTGATTCGGAGGCATGGAAATAGACTCAGGAGAAGTAATAAAAATTGCATTAGCGTTCCTTCTCCTGCACTTAGCCATCGACCCCTCTCTTCCTCGAATACATCTACTTACGATTCATCCTTCTTGCTCTCAGTATCTTTGAAGGAATATTTTTGATCTTTGCTTCTTTTTCACCAAAATGTCTTCAAATGATTCTTAGTTACGAAATACACAGGAGGGTAGATTTAACAGAATACATAGAGAGTATTGTTTTCAACAAAAAATAATGATCACTGTCATTTATTAAGGATATGTCATGTCACATACAGCATTTAATTCTCAAAGAGCCTCATGAGAATGGTACTATTATTTCCATTTTAAAGGTAGAGAAACTGTGGCTTGGTGAGGCTCATTCCATACATTATCTAAGGATATCGGGTTAATGTTGTTTTTCACAGGAAGAATCCAGAATTCTCTCATTCTGGAAGAATTGATAATCTTGCTCTATTCTTAATTCTAGCTTTCAGTCAGAACAAAATAATAATCAGTGTTCATTAAATCTGAGGGAACGCAGCCAGAGAGCCCCTGAAGGAGTGAATAATGAGGAGGCAGGCAGGCAATGGTTGGCAGTCCTAGGACACAAGATTCCAGGCGACACTGGGTGGAAATGAGGCAAAAAAATTAGGATGGCGATGACATTGTTAATTCTTAACATAAATAAGTCCTTATAATATCATTGTAGATGTTGCAGGGACACCAGGGAAATTGAATCTGAGGCCTTTTAAGGAAGTATTCTCAGTTGATTAAAACTCATTCAGGGGACGCCTGGGTGGCTTAATCAGTCAAGTGTCCGACTTTGGCTCAGGTCATGATCTCAGGGTTCATGGGTTCGATCCCTGTGTTGAGCTCTGCGTTGACAGTGTGGAGCCTGCTTGGGGTTCTCTCTCTCTCTCTCTCTCTCTCTCTCTCTCTAAAAAAAAAAAAAAAAAAAAACCATTCATACTAAATGGACAAAATTAGGGTAAAGTTTACTATTCTCAGTATAGACAAATAATCTTTGGGCTTCTGTTGTCACCTGTTTCTGCCATCAGGTACCCCTCAGAATGGCCACCACAGTGAGTCTAATACCCAGAAGCCTTCCCTCCTAACTGCATATAAAATTGAGGAAACATATTTCATCTTTTTAAATGGACTAAACCATGGAGTGTCTGGTGAAATCAGATCAGGTTGAATAATAAAAGCATGAACTTGCTTCCCATTTTTCACTGGGAAGATGAGAATATTTGATAGAAACCAGGCAAGGACAGGGATCTATGAACCCATTATTTATCAAAATGTCCCCTTGGCCACAATTCTCATGGGAAAAAATGTAGATGCTTCTAAATATTCCCATTTTATCCTCAGAAATAAAGGAAGGCTCACGTGCCGTCCGGCCACAAAGCTCAATGACCAGCTGAGACGGCGAGGTAGGCCAACCCGTTTTCCCTTTTACTCCTGGCCCCACACTTTTCCTGGGGTCTTTCTCCTTCTGTAGTCTCTCCTCAGACTCATGGTAACTGGTTGTGTCTGAAAATGACACCATGTTTCTAAAAGTCACAGTTTTTAGAGGGGGTCTCATTGCATAATACGGTGCAATAAGCTATCACATTCATCACGGTTTTCCACTTCACAAAGCTGGAAGCCGAACGTCAGGGGAAAGGCCTCCCCAGCTTTTCAGGAGGTGGGAAATTCTGAATGTGGAGAAAATTAAACCAAAAATAATTTATTCAGGGTCCGTCCATCCATCTACTTCACAAACAGCTACTCTCTACGTGGCACGCTGCTACGCGTCTTGGGGGCGGGGGGGGGGATCTTTTGCGAAGTAATTACGTACAACTGCAAATTATACTTATGCGACACATTCAGGTAGAGGTGCACAATACTTCTGGAGATTAACACGGAAATGATGTAAAGTGTGAGAGCATGGCACCATACTGGGTGTAATGAAATATGTGCTCACAGGATGAGGCTGAGAGCCGTGGCAGCGCGTTTTCAGGGCACTTCACCTGTGGGCCGTGGCCGTCATCTCCATAGGTTAGATGTCGAACACACGGTCTGTTTTCCATTTAAGACACGGTGTCTCGGTTATCGTTATTTTTATATCTTTTAAGCGTGTAAACACTGGTACAGCACCTATTATATTGTTACAATAATATATTGTACATATTATATAAAAACACATTTAATTTTTATACACGTATGTGTGATCCGTAGATAGAAAGAAAAGAAAAAGGAGGAAGAGGAAAGGAAGAAAAGGAAGAGAGTGTGAGAAGAAAGCCTGTGCCTTTCCAGATTCTTCCACCCCTCCCTCCTCTATAAAGTGAATGAAACTTTCCACAAATTAAAGCACAAATGTCGCATTACATTTTTTTCTTAAAAATCTAATTTCAGTGCTTCACTCAGCAAGGTGGATGAGAAGTTTGATATCAGTTTTTCTTGGGGTCTGAAGGCTCATAGATGTCCAGAAAAGAGGTCTTTCCATCCCTATCCTTCTGTCTTCAGTTGGGGGGTGAACAGAGAGAGGGAGACACAGAATCCGAAGCAGGCTTCAAGCTCTGAGCTGTCAGCACAGAGCCTGAGGCAGGGCTCCAACTCACAAACTGTGAGATCATGACCCGAGCCGAAACCAAGAGTCGGACGCTTAACCAACTGAGCCACCCAGGCACCCCTCGATATTACAGATTATTTCTTAATGGATCCTTTGCCATGCTGTGTTGTCAGAAAATCACCTTGAAACACTTGTTGTCTGTTGTTAACCACACCACTCCCTTGGAAATATTGCAAAATCAAAAGAAATACAGGGCTGAAAAGAATCTCAGAGTTTACCTATTTGGTATTTCCTAAATTTTGAATATTCCAACCCCACATTTACAATTTTGTTACACTCACATGCCATGGGCTATTATTTTCTTGCTATGTTTCTTGAAATCAACTCACTTATTTTTCTAAAATACACTATTTTAAACATAAATCTTACTAACATAAGAGGACAAAAACTTGCAGAAAAATTTGCCTGAAAATAAACAAGATGAAAACAAAATGTTGTTCAGTCCTAACTGCTATGATAGCAAAGACTTAAAGGTTGAGACTGCTCCTTGGCCCATCTTTTTTTGTGACCAAAAAGAGAATTTGAAAGGAAATAACTCTCTCATCATGTAATTTTTTTTTCTTATTTAATTCTGAGTTCTGGACATCACCTAAAAATATTGTGTACACACTGATGGAGCTCATTTCCTTCACTTTGCTCAGGAACTGAGCCCCAGAGAAAATAGGTTTATACCTTGCTCCTGGCAAAGCTGAGATTAGTCTTTGGGTTTCTTGACCTTGAGCTCTGTGCATTTACCCATATCACCCACCTGCCCTGCCTATAAGTTGCTACAGAGCCCTTCATTTCTGTGCCCTGAGCCTCTGACCGGATGGCAAGCTCATTTGCTTGAGGTCTGGCGCTATGATGGTGTTCTTTGTACACTGCCCTGCATGTGGTGTCTTTCACTCGATTCACTTGATTCAGAAATAGGGACACCGGGGTGGCTCAGTCGGTTGAGCATCCGACTTGGCTCAGGTCACGATATCACGGTTTGTGAATGTGAGCAGCCTGGTGCCTGCTTTGGATTCTGTGTCTCCCTCTCTCTCTCTGCTCCTCCCCTGTTCACTCTCTGCCTCTGTCTCTCTCTCTCAAAAATAAACATTAAAAAAAAATTAAAAAAAAAAAAAGAAATAAAATTTGATCGGATGCGAAGTGCCTGTGTTGTCTCCATAAAATATTTGTGAGGAAACCAAAGTTGTGCCTCTGTCACCTCCAGATTAGCATAAATGGCCATCCTTGCCAGGCATTGTGCAAGAGGCTTGGGTGACTGAGACACAGCCTCTGCCACCAGGAAATGCAGGTGGTGGCAGGGAGGCTGAGAGAAGAGCAAGGAGAGAAGTTGCACAGAGACAACTCTCCTAAAGGCAAGACGTGTAATAACAGAGCTGGTTATGAAGAAACTTAAGGAGCACAGGGAAAAGAACCACTATTAGAGTGAAAACAGATGAGGAATTAAAATGGCAAGTGAGGGAAAGTGAAAGAGGAAAAAGATGAAGAATAAGAGAAAGAGGAAGACATATTGGTTCAGAAGACTAGAACTCTTTACGAAGCTGAGGGAGGACCCGCTCAGCTCAAACGAAAATACTAGAGAAATCTCAGCTGTAGAGTTTGAGTCAAGAGTAGAGTACAATACCCAAAACTACCCAGAGCAAGGTCATTCAATCAGAGTGACTTCCAAAATCGATTTCTAGCCTATGGAACTGGGTGGCGGCTCACAGTCTTTGTCTCCAGCCCCCTTAACGTGGCTGTGCTGAGATCAGTTTGGTGGCCTAATGATCTGCTTCAGGGCAATCTCTGTAGTGCCAGATGGGCAGCTTGTAGCCATAGACCACCCAAGCCTCAGGTAATGGAGCGAATGTTGAGGAGCAGTCCACCCAGGCAGCTGAGGTGGGTCCAGCTGTATGGCCTGACTTAACAGAAAATTGCCTGGTGTTCCATATAGGAACTTTTCTCTTTTCCTTGTTTCTTAACTTGCCTAAAGGCCAATTTATCTGCATGAATTCGGGCTTCCAAGAAAATTTTTCCTTGGGTAGTATCCATCCACAATTTCCCTTCATTGCCATCTTACCGTAAACAGGAGAAAGCTCAGGGCAGCTGTGTTGGCAGAATCTGTTACTACTGTGTTTTTATGAAAATCTAGCAGCTTCTCAACCCCTCTTTTTTTTAGCACACACCCCCGGCACAGCTTCCCCCTCTCACACCCTTGCCATCCATATCCCCACCGCGCCTGCTCCTTCTCTAGACTCTTGTTATTTTTCTTGGAGATGTTCTTTTACATGTCAACCAACCATAGGAATTGGCTGGGTGCTAGAGCCTTATGAGGTCTCTGGAGAGGGTTTACAATTATGTCAGAAGACAACATTTATCCAAGTTCACTGCAAAAGAACTAATTAACCTCTAATAACAAACTATCTCCAGAGAATGTGATGGTCTTCATGTTTAAACAAAAGTCACAGGCCAACCCCCCAACTGTAATGGTCATTTTGTGCCCACATATAAGAAATCAATCCTTTCACATTCTTTTTATGAACTTGACTAGTTCAGTCATTTCTATCATCTAGTCAAATTCTTTGTCTCTTGAATAATCTCATGAAAGGGCAATGGGGGATGACCTCCACACTGAAAACCAGCTCCTATTCATGTCTATATTCCCCAAATATAGCATAGTAGTTAATTCAGACTAATGCTCAAAACAGGAAGTTTGCCAAATGAATGACTGATGAAAATTTAGGGATAATCAAGTGAGTTAAATGTAAAGATAAAGTAGATGCACAGATACCTGGTAACTTTCTGATAATTCAACCCATCATTAAAGTCATATTACCTATAGATTTCTTGTAGATACTCAGAGTTCAAGTACCAATATCCCATATGTGACTTGTTGCTAATATTCTTGGTAGTACTTTGTGAATTCTAAACCACAGAAGTGTTGCTTTAATCTATATGATTTATTAGTTTAATTAATAATGCATATAGCTTATAAGAAGCTATTGCTTGCCAGGTCAGCTAGGATCCTTCCAAGATATTGCCTTCACAGAGCTGTCTGTAGGAGTACAGGAATAAGTAAAAAAGATGTTAAGGAATAGAGGAAGGTGGAGAGTGCTAGCCTGTTTATAGCATGGGCCTCAAAACAGGGGAGGGGAAACAGGTCAAAGCACAGATTCCAAGTTTCCAGGCCCACTGGCTCTTTTCCTGGGAAAGTCCTACTATCCAAGAGAGTTTGATCTGAAAGACAGAGTATGGCATTAGGATCCTAGGCTGCGGTGCTTTGTGAAGTCAGGTGACTACCAACCAGTATCATGATTCCAAGTGGTCTATCTGGTTTAAAACTAAACTCCTGTCAATAGCGAGGGATGTAGGTAGGGATTTGCAGGTATAAGAAAAATAGGTTGGAAAAAACTAGAGACACCCTATTAGAGGTTGTATTGTGCCCCTCCCCCATTCATATTTTGAAGTCCTAGCCCCAGTATCTGAGAATATGTTGTTATTTGGGAATAGAGTCATTGAGGAATTAATTAGTTGAAATGAGGACATACTTGGCCCCTAATCAATTGGGATGGTCCCTCAATCCAGTATGACTGGTGTCCTTATGAAAAGGGGAAATTTGGACACACACACACACACACACACACACACGGAGAATGCTATGTCAAGATTAAAGGCAGAGATTGAAGTAATATAACAGAAGCCAAGAAACACCAAATATTGCCAGTAAACCACTTGAAGCTAGGAAAAAGGCATAGAACAGATTTCTCGCTCTCAGCCTTCAGAAGGAACCATCTCTATTGAACCTTGATCTCACGCTTCCAGCCTCCAGACTGTAAGGCAATAAATTTCTGTTGTTGAAGCCACTTGTTTTGTGATACATTGTTAGGGCAGCCCTAGGGGAACTAATACAAAATTCCCTCAAGTCAACTGGCAAAGGTCCAAGAAACTGGGGCAAAAAATTGGGACATCAGGGCCAAAAGGCAGTCATGGAGACTAGGTGGATGGGGCAGACATAAGTGGGGGACAGCTGCAACTTGTCCAAGCTTTCTGAGTCCCCATCCCACAAAAGAAACATTGAAGGATTTTTTGCCACAATACCCGGATTCGTTGTCTCCCCACTTTGAAGAATGAAGAGGGGGACACAAAATGAGCAACAAGCAAAAGTTTATTACAATATAAGATTCTAAAGGAAGAATCGTAGGAAAGCTCTCTCTACAGAGAGGGGACATTGGAAAGTAAAGCCTGAGAACTCTAGGTGAGGGTCCTTGTTTTATGAGGTTCTGGTCAGCCCGCCCTCTTCCCTTCCCCTTTGTTCCTTCTCAGGTTGTACCTTTATTGGCTGGATAGTTCTAGGAGCTGGGTTGTCCGTTTCTGATTGGCTCGTTTCCATTGTATGAGGGGTCATCTAAGGTCATACTTAGGTCTTTTGTCAAATTCCAGAGGGAAAACCTGAGAGGGAGTAGGTTCTTAAGAGAAACCTTATGCCTGAGGGGGCTTGCTGTGGTCAGACACTCCCAGCATTGTTCCAAATTAGGTGTTTCTCCCCACCCAGGGACCTCAGGTCTTAATCTTTCCCTCTCTGCCTACTGAATCCTATCTTCTATCACATTGATACTGGAAACAGAGTAAGCCTGATCTCACAGGCTATCCATTGGTGGGCCCAAACGTCCTATTACATTGAAGGCTTTGGCCGGACTCAGGCCAGAAGCCTGAGGCGGCTGAGAATATAGGCTGAAACCCCCTTTGAATATAAGGTAAGGTAGCAAGCACTGTTGGTCTGTTATAAAGAAGGAGGAACCAGAGGTCATTGCCAGCCAACTATGAGTCTGCAGTTTTCTCCTAACACTCTCCTGCAACCACCCCCCAAATTTTGTTTATGATACCTATCATCCCTTTGGTTCTTAAACAGGTTTCACTTTTGAAATTTAGATCTGAATATACCTGCCAGTAGCCTAGTTCCCCCAAACATCCCTTTTGCAAACGTCACCCTCAATATTTGTTTATAATACTTGAGTTTCCTTTGGTTCTTAAATGGATTTTGCTTTTTGGATTTAGATGCATACTCACCACTCGCAGGTAGCCTAGACTACCTAAGTGCTTGCCCAGTGTTCACCATTACTCCGTGTGCCATTTGGGCTTCCTCCTGAGCTCCACCCTCCCATCTCCGGTTAGTGTGTGTCCTTCTCTTTGACCTCTTGTAAGTGATGAGCCACACCCCCAGACACTATTTCTGCTAAGTCTGTCTGATGGGACAGGACACCTCCCAAGCAGGCGGCCAACAGACAGATTGGGAAATCATCTGAGCCAAAACAGCTGCTGTGGGATCATTCGATAATCCAACATGGTACAAGTACAGAAAACACTAACTATCTAGAAACACAGAATTTTAGAGTACAAAGGAATTTCAGAAACGTATCTCATACAACGTATATATAACGTATATAATGTATATATAACGTATATATACGTATATATAACGTATCTCATTATATAGATAGGGAAACAGGCAGCAATGTCATCATAAGCACAGAGCTGGCCATCTGTAGAGGCCGCACATGGGGGCTGAGGGAAATTCCGCCAGGTCTCAGGAGAGCTAGGATGGGTAGCTAAGCTGACCATGCTGGCAGACCAGCTTGTGGCAGAGAGTAGAGTGATAGGAGAAAGAGCTTTAAAAGTGCGAGAGTCTTCTTGTACTCAGTGGAGACCACATCAAAGAATTAATGTATCAGTTGTTCTCAGGGCGCCTGGGTGGCTCAGGAGGTTGAGCGTCCAACTTTGGCTCAGGTCATGATATCAGGTCATGATCGTGCAGTCCATGAGTCAAGCCCCACCTCAGGCTCTGCGCTGACAGCTCAGAGCCTGGAGCCTGCTTCGGGTTCTGTGTCTCCCTCTCTCTCTGCCCCTCCCCCACTTGCACTCTGTCCCTCTTTCTCTCTCAAACATAAATAAACATCAAAAAAAATTTTTTTTAATTAAAAAAATATCGGTTGTTCTCAAATTTTGGTGTAGAAGATACAGATACCCACTTCTAAAGATCCTGATTTAGGGTCCTTAGAATAGTGACAGAGTCTATGTTTTTCACAACACCCTCCTCATCTATGATTCTGATGCACACCCATATGTGAGGCTCATTACTGATGTGAATATAATAAAGATCTGGTTTCTATTCCAGCCTTTTGTAGCCTGTGTGTGAGTAGGTGTTGTGCTGGAGTCAGTATATGGGGGGGGGGGGGGGGGGGCGGGGCAAGGGATATATGATTTTCATAATATGGCCTTAAGATGTGTAAAAGTTAAAGGAAAAAGGAAGTCAAGGGATTATTATTTATCATTTACAGTAACAGCATTAAGTATTGGCTAAAACATCAGCAGGAAGAATTACTATTGAACCAGAATTTGAAGAAGGGGTTTGGATGGCCGGTGACAGGAAGACAAAGAAAGAGGCACGTGATTTACATTCATTTCCTTTTGGGTACAGTGTGTGGCATGAGAGCCGCTCTGCGATTTTGCTGGACTTCCTGTGACCCTAGATACTGACCGTGCCCAGCTTGTCAGCTCCTGAGCCCTTTACACAGCATCATCGGTAGAGCTTCCAGGCAGAATAAAAAGACAAATTGTCCGGGGCTGCCTAGAACTGAAACCAGACCTATGCAGACCAAGGCCAAGAGCAAACCTGGCCAAGACTGCCGCGTGCACACACGCACACCCGTGCACACACACAGACATAAAAAAGCAATGCACGTTGTTGTTATTTTAACCATCACAGTGTAGAAGTCCCGTGGTTAATACCTTTGCAAAACAGCTAGCACTTAGTCATTTTTCACAGCTGATGGATCATGTTTCCTTTAGCCTTTTGGAATACATTAAAAAAATTTAAAAAAAGCAACCACAAGGTCTGTGCGGAAATCACCAGGGACAATGAGCTGGAATTATCCACGCTCCCCTCTAGTCTTCTTGTGCCCTGTGTGTAGAAATGCATATATTTTTGAAAAGCAGGAAGAATTTGAGACCTTGTGAAAATTTCATAAAGTATTCCTCTGAATCACCCTGGAGTCATCCAAAAGGAGGCCTCTCCATCCCATTCCAGTAAATGTTATTCCAGTTCATGACTGTGCTTACTGGCTGCTGCGAGCTCCCTGGGAACGACTTGGACCTGGCAAGATGGCCCTCGGGGTAATGGCCTCCCCTGCCTGCTGGAAAGAATCATTTTTCAGCTCAAGAACAAGTATCGTCTTTTGCATTTTGGTTGTTGGTTTTTATTAACCAACTGTGTCTTCTGAAGACTCTGCAACCTAAATCCTAACGTGTTCGTTTGGCTCTGAGTCTAGGTCTTAGTACTCAACGTTCTCACAGATTGAATCTCTACCGTGTGCTCTGGGCCACATAACCGTTACCTGAAAATAAGCATTCTGTAGGAAATATGAGACCCATACCCAGCCAGCAGTCTTCGCTTCATGTGAGATTAGGTATGCGATTGTCAAAGTTAGGTAAGACATTCAAATTCCAAACAATTTTCTCTTTTTCCTAGTGTGTTTGGGCACATGAGGTGCCACTTAGAAATCACCAAAGTAGGGATGTGAAGTCCAGCTGTAAAGCCAAGCTTTGGTCTGCATGCCCAGGACTTCAGGTGATACTGTATTCTGTGTAGGGACCCCAGGCAATAGGTTTAACGTAAGTCTTACTGTCCCCACTTTTTTTAGTGCACAGTGGATGAATCAAATTTTAAACTTTAAGTTTCACTGAAATCTAAAATGGTGGGGGTGCTATAAACGCATTTGTTGCTTCCTAATGGATATTCAGACCAATGGTTTTCTTATTTCGTACATTCTGGGTGACCTTGTGATAGCAGTAGTGGAGAGAGGGTGTTTCTAAGAACAGGTTACCACTAAGTACATCTGAGTGAGATAATAATTTTGATACAATAAAAATGTATTTACTTATTTATTGAAAAAAACACAACAAATTGCAGGGTTAGATTTACACAGGTTAAAATTTAAACTGTTCAGAGAGTAAACCTTTCCATGTCTCTTTGTGACTCAGCTACTACATATATACTTCTGTGTTATTTCAGGATTGCTTCAAAGTAGACACCAAGGCAGCATTTGATTTGCAAGAGAGTTACTGGAGGAGGGACAAGAAAAGGCAAGGAGATCCTTAAGATGGAAATGCAGGTCTGCCATTAGTGGAAGGCAAAGGGAGAGAAGGAGGATTGGCTTGGAGAGCTGCAGAGGGCAATGCAATTCTAAGAAAGATTTAGCCAGGCTGATGGGAACTCAGGGCTGGTGGAAAGTCCTGAGCCTCACAGCAATTGGCCTGCAGGAGTTTCCCCCAGCTCCTCCCACACCCTAAGCTCAGCCATTGGCTAAGAGCAGCTCTTGAACAGCATGATTCAGCACAGACAGTGATGAAGCCAGAGGGACAGCACCTGAGACGGTCAGTTATGCTCCCTACAACAGCCATAGGGGCGACACATCTCAATGTTCACCACTCTGTAGCAACATAAGCATCGTCATAACCAAAGTTATGTGGAATGTGTTTGTTCATTCACTTATTGAACAAATCTTTATTAACCCTTCACTATGTGTCGGGCATCCTGCCTCGTATTATAGACTCTACAGAAAACAATCACGATCTCTGCCCTCATAGACTGGATGGTATAGCATATTAAGTCCCTGGAAAATACCGCCTGAGCTTGAGGGTCT
Source organism: Neofelis nebulosa (assembly GCF_028018385.1). Taxonomy (NCBI): domain Eukaryota; kingdom Metazoa; phylum Chordata; class Mammalia; order Carnivora; family Felidae; genus Neofelis; species Neofelis nebulosa. Next base: position 32,205,159 of record NC_080782.1, on the reverse strand, counting down.
CCTAGGCTAAAGACACGTTGCCTGTTTCTCGTGGTTAAGAAAATGACAATTTTTGGATCTTAATTCATGGTGTCTATTTGGAGTTAAGTGTGTTGTCATTTACTTATTAGAATCTGCACAGAAATTCATCACAAGCATATAAAATGATCCTGCCTGTGCTCTATCCTAATCTTTTGATTTTAATATACTGGGTTGAGTAATTATGCAAGCCCGTGTTTCTCAAATGTGTTTGCTTGCATGACTATTCCGAACCCTGTGTCTTTTTGAGTTTTTCCTCCAATAATTGAGTGTGACATCTAGAATAGGGGATGACAGAGCCATAGAAAGAAAGGGGAATATAGCAGAGATGAGAAGAAACCATCCTAGTTCCCCCCCACAAAGTCATTTCCTTTTCCTACTTCAGCTTAAGCTCATTCCCATGCACTACAAAGCCTGAAATTCCATCATTAAAAATCAACCCCTTTGAGATAAGGATTAGCCTCCCCAGGCCTTTTTTGTTTTTTTTTCAAATTGTAAATATTTTGAGAGAAATAATATACACATCACTCACACCTTTGTGTGGATGCGGCTATCAGCCCACTTTTCCTGTTCATAGGATGAGGGGAAAGAGTGTCATGTTGGGTTCACTGGATGCCTGGAAGTGAGAGGGATCAGAACTGATAAGCCTGTCTGTGGTTAAGGCAGAGAAAGTGAAAAACACGAAGTTGCAACATCCTCAGTGAGATGGAGGGTGATCGTAAACTTGGTCTGCAAGAACCCAACGAGAAGATTATTTCTGAACATATTCTGGCATTATTCTTGTGTTATCACTGCAAAGGCATGCAAAGCAACACACACTTCAAACCAAACCTGATTATGTAGAACAGTGAAAAACTAGATAATACCAACCTAACAAGTTGAATAACTATGGCAGTTTCTGTTTATATTCACCACCTTCAGAGTTACCCTTAAGCAAAATCGTTTAGTAGATGAAAATGGGTTTGGATGGCCCCTGGCTTGCTTTTGACACCCACCGATGGCGTTTTGTTCATCCAACTGAAGATCCTATATCCTGACCTCTACCCAGGTCTCCCTACCACTGTATCATGTTCAGGATCATTTCCAGCTTCCTGCATCATCATCATCATCATCATCATCATCATCCAGCAGTACCCACCAAGTGCTTCATCTATGCCCAGCATTTTACATGTGTTATCACATCTAACACCCACATCCCCATTAGATACCTCGGTTCTGTTATTATCCCATTTCATGGATGAGTACATTGAGGCTCAGGAAGGTTCAGTAACTTGCACAGAAGAGCTGAGATTTAAATACAGACTTGTCTGGCAGTGAAGCCAATGAACTTACCTCATGCTTGGTCAATTTTGGCTACCAGTTTGGGGTGGTGGGCACTGGGCACATTCCAAAATCTATCCAAGGGAGTGGTTCCTCCTCACATACAACTCTGAATATTCCGGATGCTTCTTTGTGGTAATACAATACATGCACTTGTGCATAAGCTGAAGACATGACTTGCCCTTACTGGACTGGGCTTGAGAAAATTTGACACAGAATCCATTTCATATTAATTAATCCCGGGCCAGAATTGGGAATCTATTTGAATTTTCTGTAATAAATCAGAATTGCTTCCTCCCACGGTTTTGTACTTCCATCTTCAACATAGTTTCTAGGTAAAAACTGGAATTTAATATTCTTTTTCTTTGGGAGAGACTATCACAAATGGAGAATTCTTTCTTTTTTTTTTTATTTTTTAATGTTTATGTATTTTTGAGAGACAGAGAGAGACAGAGCAAGAGCAGGGGAGGAGTAGAGAGAGACGGGGGGAGATACAGAATCTGAAGCAGGCTCCAGGCTCTGAGCCGTCAGCACAGAGCCCAACGTGGGGCTCAAACCCACAAGCCATGAGATCATGACCTGAGCTGGAGTCGGATGCTCAGCTGACTGAGCCACCCAGGTGCCCCAAGAACTATTTCTATCATGACCTCCTGGTATGATTTCCAAGCAGATGTGATGAGACCATAGGAATGGCCTGGTGTGCATTTTTAAACCTAAATCAAGCCACGTGACTGATTAAATAATAAGTAGCCACTATTTGTGGTACATTAATTCATTCAATACACATTTAATGAATGTCTTCTCTGTGTCGGGCACTGTACTAAATTTTGGGAATACAATGGGGAAGAGAGATATTTCCTGGCCTCACAAAACCTAGAGTTTACAATCCCAATACCCAATATGCATTGGTAACAACCACATTCTTTGAGTACTCATGTGCTTGATGCTTCACATAAATGAATTCTAATCCTTACTACAATCGTGTGAAGTAAGGAGTAGACAATAGCTCCATTTTACAGATAATGAAACCGAGACTCAGAGAGGTTAAATAATTAGTTCAATGACATGTGGCTAGTAAGGACAAGAGTGGGAATCCAAACCAGCTGTGTTTGACAAGAAAGTCCATTCTTTCCATCATGTTATTACCTATAAAGTAAGAGTGAAGCAATTTCATTGTGGTCCCAGCCTTCACATTCTCTCTCTCTCTCTCTCTCTCTCTCACACACACACACACACACACACACACACACACACGCACACAAAGTAGCTGTTCTGGGGCCTAAAGAAATCCCTTTACCACTTTATGTTTCATCTATCCGTGAAATGGAAATGATAGCTGCACTTTTACAGGAAGGTTTAAATGAGCAAAAAGCTATTAAAATGCTATGAAAACATTTATAAATATTAAATATCAGTATTAATTTAATAATGTGTTCCATTTGTATAATTCTCCAAAATTCCCAGTTAAGATGAATAAGTATTCCTCTTGTAACTTAGGTGTGTATGGAGAGCCTTCTCTCCATCTAAGTGATGTTTTAAGCAAAAATTAGAGTTGCCTTTGGCTTCTCATTGGCAAACCTCAGTTCTCTGGGAAACTGTGCCAATGAGTATGATTCAGTTGAAAATCAATTTGACTAAATTGGTGATAAAATAAAAGTTCTGCCCATTTCAATAAAACACAGTAAAAAGAAAACATTTAAGTATATATAAAACAATTAGCACAGCATCTGGCACATTGATTTTGCTGACTAAATTGGATATTTATATGGTTCCAGTTTTCCTGGCTTAGCTCCAGTTTATGTTGTAATAGTAATAGCTTTCACTTTTAATTAATAATAGGATTATTAATTAACTAGCGGAGTTGCCAAACCAGAAGAACCCCGTCTGGAATACGCTAATTTTGCTGAATTATAAGTCAGAACTCGAAAGATATTGCTCAAAGACTAAAAAGCTATCTATATGATCAGAAGCCTAATGAAGTGCTTTAGAATCATCTGCCTCCACTCACACTCTCCCTGGGGGCCATGGACAATTCCAGTAAGGATTGGCACAGAGTGAGGGGCCACTAATTTTGGAAGGTTAGAATCATGAAATCTTAAAGCACCGTGCCTACATTTGACTCCAGAGTCTCCACTCTTCCCAGTTGATTCCATGGTGTCAAATAAAGGTTAGAGAAGGTGTTACACTGAAATAATCAGCACCCCTGTTAAAGACAATCTGCCTCCCAGCACTGATGAATCCCTTTCCACCAGCACCCAGATGAATTCCTTTAGAAAAGCAGCAGCCATATATCATTGTTTTCTCTTAAAATAATCATATTCAGAAACCATGCCCCTAATATTTGGGTTCCTTAATATCTGAGAGCCAGGAAGATACCTTTCAGTGAGCTAAAGCATCTAGTTATTAATTGGAGTCCTAGTAGTTAGAGTTAAAATGGTGGTTCTCAAAGTGTGGTACCCAGAACTGCAGCAACATCACCTAAAAACCTGCTAGAAATGCAAATTCTCAGGTCCCCCCCCACCCTTGCCAGACTCACTACATCAGCAGCTTTGTGGTTGGGCCCAGCAATCTGCATTTTTTAACAGACCTTCTAAGCAACTTTGATGCAAGCCAAACTTTGAGAACCACCAAGCTAATGCAAGTCCCCATCAGTTCTGATTTATTCTCAGGATGTAAAAACGATTGCAGCTTTAGCTTACATGTCATGAAGTAGAAAATTCAGCAACTAAAAGACAAAGTTGGGTCTGATAGGAGATCAACTTCCTTGATGGAATCTCTGTATGAAGTTTCAAAATATGGAAAATTGAGCTCTGAAATGTTATGATGTTGGTATTGGCAACCAGTACTGCTGAATTGCAGAGAAATACAGGATCCTCCTGCTGCTTCCTTTTCGTTGAATTCCTTTCTAGCCTCTTGGAAAGGTTCCCTTGAGGCATTTCTGAAAATATAAACCTCGCCATGTAAATGAGTTGTTTACCCTCCGATCATTTGTTAGAAAGCATTGAATTTTGCTGAATCAGGAGTAATTGCTTTTGACAAGCATACACATAAAACAGTAAGTGATACTGAAAATACTTGGTGCAAGTCTCAAAGCTTGGAACACTCTAGACTCTTAATAATGGGTCATGCCATTTGGCACATCTTTTCATGTAATCTTAAACGAAGTCAGGCCAACCAGCAGAATACTGAAAAGTGAGTCCTGAAACTTGAACACAAATGAGATGTTATCCTGGTAGAAAGAGTGAATACAAGGCACATGAGAGACTTCAAGATGAGGGGCTTGTAAATATAAGGAGTTTAACCCAGTCTGTCTCAATACTACTTAATTAGGAAGGAAGAAATCTACAGAGGGAAAATATAGCTTCAAGGAAGTGGTCAATTTTTGAGTGCTCCAGGACTAGGAAAAAAAAAAAAATAGAGAGAGAGAGAGAGAGAGAGAGAGAGAGAAACATTTTTTTTTTAAAGAGCAAAACTAAGCTACTTTCAAAAATAAATGTGTCATATTCTGAACATAGTTGCATTTTTATCCTTCAGTTTTTTTATTTATCCAATTTACCTCATTTTCTTTATTTTTAATTATGAAAGTATTAAATGCCAGTATTAAATTCAAATATAGAGAGTACAAGGTAAAATATTTTATTCTTTTCTACCCTTATTCTAAAAGGTAGCCACTGAAAATTGTTTGGAATGCATATTTCCAGGTGATTATATATACATATGTATACATTTGAATCATATTTCTCCTTATTATTCTGTCATATCACATAAAATTGGCTGGATGAATATTCACCAAATTTGGAGTACGTATAGTACATATTTGAAGATACCTTAGAACAAACAAAGAGTAGCTTCAAATATATGCCTCAAATCAAACATTAAAAGGGGAAATATTTAAATTCCATCTATTTTTATTTGGGATTGAGCTTCTTTTTTTAAATTTTTTTAAAATGTTTTTTGTTTATTTTTGAGACCGAGAGAGACAGAGCATGAGTAGGGAAGGGGCATAGAGAGAGAGGGAGACACAGAATCTGAAGCAGGCTCCAGGCTCTGAGCTGTCAGCACAGAGCCCAACACAGGGCTCAAACTCATGGAGTGTGAGATCATGACCTGAGCTAAAGCCAGATGCTCAGCCGACTGAGCCACCCAGACACCCCATGGATTGAGCTTCTTATATGGGCACTGATCTGCAGTCTGCAGCAAGATAAGTTAAGCAGGTGGTTTTTTTTTTAATTAATAATATTTAGATGTCTCCTGAGAAATAATGGACAAAATAGCCTTGTTTTATATTTACTGTAAATAAGGCACTGTACATATTATCACATAGCATGTATTCTTTTCACATATCTCTGTCTGTTGTGAACAACTTTGCATGTTAGTTTACACAGATTTACTTCACTCCTGTGGAAATAGAAAAACAGCCATCATACAAACATATCATGTACCATGATTTATTAAATCTTTCCTCTATTGATAGGCTTTGGATTGTTTCCTTTTATTTGCTGTTGTAAATTATCCTTCAATAGCCATCCCTGTACATTAATCTCTGTGTATTTTGGTGAGCATTTTAGTAGAATGGATTCATAGAGGTAGGCTTTCTGGGTAAAAAGGAAGGGACATTTAGAGTAATAGGCAAAGCATACTGTTAAGAGACAGTAGAGAATGAGAGCTTCTACATCCCCACATGGTCACCAAATCTGAATTGTAGCACTGTTAAAATGCTAGTTGGAAAAGAACAAAAGCTGGAAATACTTTTGTTCTAGTTCTGTTTTGAAATGAATTTCTTTGTTAGAGGATTTGAAAATAATTCTGTAGTTTGCCTTTTCACTTTCTCAGTGGTGAAGTACATTAAACACAAAGTTTTTTATTTTGAAGAAATATAACTTATCTTTTATCTAAGAAACCATTGCCTACTCCAAGGTCAAAAAGATATACTCCTATGTTTTCTTGTAAAAATTGTATAGCTTCAGCTCTTCCATTAAGGCCTTTGATCCATTTTATAATTTTATATATGGTGTGAGGTAGGAATCCAGTTTCTTTCTTCTGCAAGTGGATACAAATTGTCCCAGCTCCATCTGTTGAAAAGACTATTATTTTCACTATCAAATGGGAGGAAAACTGGGAAATAGGAGTCTGTTAACTCTGTTTCTTTTCACAATTATTTGTTATCCAGCTCCCTTGTATTTTGATATGAATTTTATGACAACTTTGTCAATTTCTGCAAAAGCCATCTGGGATTTTGATAGGGATTGCATTGGATATGTAGACCAATTTGGTGTGTATTACAATCTTAATAATACTAATCTTAATATTATCCTCTGATCCATAAACATGGAATGTCTTACTATTTATTTAGATCTTTTAAAATTATTTTTTCAACAAAGTTTTATAGGTTTTAGAGTGTGAGTTTTGCATTTATTTTGTAAATTTATACGTAAGTACTTTTGATGCTATTGTAAAGGAAATTTTTTTCTTAATATCCTTTTTGGACTGCTCATTGCAGGTATATAGAAGGACAATTTATCTTTGTGTACTGTATTCTAGAGGTATCTTCCAACCTTGTTGGATTTGATATCAATTCTAAGAGATTTTTAATGGGTCCCTTAGTATTTTCTAAATATAAGAACAAGTCATTTACAGACAGTTTTATTTCTTCCTTTCCTCTCTGGATGCCTTTTATTTCCATTTACTTGTCTAACTGACCTGGCTAGGACCTCCAGAACAATGTTAAATATATAAAGTACAAGCAAACTTCCTTGTATTGCTACTGATCTTAGCAGAAAATACTCAGTCTTTCATCATTAAGTAGGGTGTTAGCTGTGGGTTTTTCAGAGATGCTCTTTATCAGACTAAAGGTGTTCCCTTCTGTTCTTAGTTTGCTGAGTATTTTTATCATGAAGGACTGTTAGATTTTTGTCAAATTCTTGTTCTGCATCTATGGAGATAATCAGGATGGCTCTGTCCATTATTCTATCGATAGCTCAAGTGCCACAGACTCACTGTTTTTACTGAGATTTAGTAAATTTTCTTGAAAAAAAGTTTTCATTTGCTGGATGCCCTTAAGACAATTTCCAGGGATTTTTAAATGTTTTTTTCTTTTACAATTTTTACCCACTCTGCCTGTTTCAGTGGGGAGCAGGTCAACAGAGCTTCTCTTACAACCATGGGACATGTATTTAATTTATTCTTATTTTTTATAATTTTTATCATCTCAATAGGATATAAGATGAAGGGAAAGGCGAAATTCAAGCTCAAACCACTGTCTCCAGAAGCTGAAGTGAGAGGAAAGGAAGTATAATAGGTGAACACGGCTGGGGAGCCAGACTGAGTCCAAATCCCAGCACCACTGAGAAAATTACATTCCGTGCCTCTGTTTCTTTATCTGTAGAATGGGAACAATAATGGTATTCACCTCATTAGATGATTGTGAAGAGTAAGTGCCTTAAAATATGCAAATCAATAAGAACAGTATTTGACACATAGTAAGCCATAAGTAACAGTCGTTATGATTATTATTTTATTTATAATGTTTCTAATACCAGGTCAGCTATCCTAAACCAGTGAATCACAAACATAGCTGTATATCAGACATTTGGTTATCCTTTTGAAAACGTAGAATCATGACTGTTCCTACAACTATCCCCATATCAGAGTCATCAGGAAGGCTGTGGCAAAGGTCACAGCTCCCAACCTAGCATCAGTGTATAAAGAATCATCAGGGAGCCACATACCCAAATTTTTGAAAAGTCTATTTACCTAATGACATGTTGACCAACGTGGATTTATGAAATTTTATGGTTTTAATCATTCATTGATCCATTCATTCATTCATTCATTCATTTAATACACTTTTAGCAAACACTCACTTATGTTGAAGACACTACGCAAGGATTTCAGGATGAACTGGATGCAGTAATTCCCTCTAGAAATTCACATACATGAATTTGTATAGTCGATATATTCACAAGTAATTGGAATATAAGGCAGTATAAAAGTGCCACATGAAATGTCCATCAACTGTGGCAAGGAAAGCTTCTTCGAAGAGAAGGGTCCCAGGCTAACCCTTAAAAATGTTCCAGACATACATTGGGGAAGGGAAGACATCAGCCCTTGCTTGCCTACAATGACAAATTCTTTCTCCCAACCAACTTCAGAGGGGTGTTCAGTTCTCACGGATCTATCTCACCATGTTGAAAAGAAAAGAAGGAATGACAAAACGAGCCTCAGTGACTGGATGCGGAGTCCAGGGTGCTGGAGGCAGTCAGCGGGGGCAAAGCCACCAGACTTCCTTCTGGCTAAAGGCCCAGCTTCAAGTTACAAATCCCACCACTCATCCTTCACCTGCTGAAAAAGTGATTTTCATATCACCATGTCTCTTGTCACTGAGCTTGATCCTAAACGTTTTTGGTCTGGGCAGATATTTGGAGTAGAGGTTAACTGACAAACACATAGATGCCTTCCAGTACCAAGATATGAACTAAAGGTGAACCTGGACGAAAGAATAAACTGCCCACCCAGAAAGCCATATAACCCATGCTCGAATTTAACAGGAGAAGAAAAATAAACCACTGCCATTTACTTTGAGCAGGGCACTAGAAAGAATGTGGAAGACTGTTGAATCATCTGCTCACTTCTCAGCTTGAAATGCATTTTTTTTCCTTCTAATCCTGTTCCTCTCAACCTCCCTCCACTTTACAGAGGGAAGGAGATTTAATGCCCAGAGCAACCATAGCTGTTTCAGGTTGGGAGTGGGTGGGAGCATGGCTTCTCCCTGTGACTTGGCAGCTGACCTGTTGGGCTATGGCCTCATGGCATGCGTACATCATCCAAATGGCCTGCGGCACAGCCAGCAATCACACAGGAGGGCAGGGGCGCCGCCCCCAGAAGAGCTCACTGTACCCTCTTGAGAGGAACACTGCTCCACCCACTCTCACTGGCCAACGTCTAGGGATCAGGGATTGGGGGAAAAAAAAAAAATGTGGCTAAAAGCAGTTCTTCTTTTAGAACAAGCGTTTATCCTCTAGGGTTAACATCCTCTTAAAGATCCACCTCAGTCCCTCAGACAGGAGCTCGCGTTGCTGGTTGCAAATAAGTCCGTATAAATTGCTTTGAAGGCAGAGGAAGCTAGGTGCGCCCTTCACCTCCTCCTAAATTCTGGGCCTTGAGAGAAATAGGTTGGCAATGGGGCAGTGGCTCTGTCTAGCCAAGGGAAAAAAAAAATTCCTGCAGAGTCCATGCCAATAATCAATCTGGAACCCCCTTCCCTTCACTGTCACTCAATCAGAAGTGTTTCCCCTGACTTCTTGAGCACACACTCCTCCGTCTGTCCTCTTCCCAGCTTTATGCCCCCTTCAAGACAGACTTCGTGTTCATTGCCATCCGATTTCAGCTCCATAAAAGACGTTCTCATCCGGTCTTTATGTGAAAATTTGATGCAGCGATTCCCTTCAGAGTTTGTTCATCGTGGGAGTTTTTGCATTAATTTTTGTATTTTTAAATGTCGCCTTCAAATATCGTCTCCTTGTTGACTGAGTTTCTTGATGCACATAAATTTGCTCCTGAGGCTGGTGATTCCCTAGCCTCACCCTAGTTGTAGCCCTGATCAGCAAAGTTACTTTTTTTTTTAATTAAGTTTTAATTTTAATTCCAGTCTAATTAACATACAGTGTTATCCTTTTAAAGATTGGACTAACCACTGTCCTCCATCGGTCATGGCCCCAAGAGTCAAAGCTCTTTGAAAGTATTAATATATCTGTGAAGACGTGGGATTCCAATAACAGACTCCTTTGTACATGAGTCAGTGGTACTGGAACCTAGACAGAAGAGTATGCCTACCTCTCCTCCTACAGCTATGTTTCTATGGAATTCTTCAAGGAATGTTCTAGAAAACATTTGAGTCTTGCCTAAAGACACATTCTCTGTAACATCATTTCTTTGCTCTTGTGTGAGGTTTTACCATGAAGTGCTCCTATAATAAATATAAAATTGTAGAGTACAATGAAGAGAATGTCTTGAGGGAAATATTATTTATTCTGAGATAATAGTCTCCTGCTGGTATGTGAATACTGATCAAGCACATTGGAAACATTATGGAAAATAAATGATGAAGCAAAGCTGACGAGTTTATTTTCAAAGAGGGAGGCATGGATCCCATAATCACTTTCTGCTATTGGGGCTGTTTCTGATATTCCATATGATTGATGCACGTTTAATGACTTTTAGCTGATGTGTCCAGGAACTGCGCAAACGCAATGGTGCAAGTTAGTGCATGCTTCTCTCTTAATAAGTAAAGATTGCTTATCTACAAAGCAAAGATCTTGCTTTGAAACTTAGGCTACTCTTGGAAAATCAGCTGGCGTGGCTGCTTCCACTTGAGGGATTCGGTCCAGTCACCCGGTTTGACGTAATGGTCCCTGTGCTCCTAATAACATCTACATTTGTGGGAAACTTCTGTGCGTGTGGTTTTATCCATATGCTTACAACACAATTCTGGGGTAGGTTAGACAGTTATTAGTTGTTTTCCAGTTTCACAGGGGAGGACGTTGAGGCAAAGAGTGGATAAATAAAAATGTGTGGTTGTGTGTTTAGTCAGTGCCGGGCTCAGGACTATATGCTCCAGTCTTCTGAGTGTATAGGCTGTGCTCTTCCTATCTCTAAATGAAAAATTGTGATTAATTTTTGTGCTTAGATTATCAATACATCCACATCCACAGGGTTCCATCTATTTTATAGCCCTAATATAAACCCCTGATTTTATCTTCCTTTAGTTTCCTGGAGAGCATAGGCCATGTCTGAGTGCTCACTTCCATTTTGGCTTTTTTTTTCCTTCTATTTTTCTATTGTTATCTGGTTTCTACTCCTTAACTCTACTGAGACATCCTTCCAGTTTCAGAATTCAAGGAGGAGAATGGGCAGCAGAAATAAGAGAAACCTTTCCAAGTGTTGGTGTCTGAACTGATTTTACCAGAAACAGGGTAAGACAATCAACCTACAGGGTCAGATTTTTCTTCGGCACATTTTTTTCTTTTCTTATATTTGTCACTGCTCTTTCTCATTTATTCTGATCTCTTCCTCTGGAACATACATCATTCGTAGTTTGAGATGCCTTCTATGTCTTTTGTATCTTATCTCTTCTGAAATCATTTTTGTCTCTTTGCCCCTTCTAATTCTGGAACACATTTTCTTTTTTTTTTTTTAATTTTAATTTTTATTTTTTTTCAACGTTTTTAATTTATTTTTGGGACAGAGAGAGACAGAGCATGAACGGGGGAGGGGCAGAGAGAGAGGGAGACACAGAATCGGAAACAGGCTCCAGGCTCCGAGCCATCAGCCCAGAGCCCGACGCGGGGCTCGAACTCACGGACCGCGAGATCGTGACCTGGCTGAAGTCGGACGCTTAACCGACTGCGCCACCCAGGCGCCCCTGGAACACATTTTCAAGTGAGTCTTCCAATTGACTCCATTTATTTCCTACAGTTTCCACTGTGATACTTCTTCTAAGGTAAATGTCATCATATGACCCTAGTTTAGTTTTCTCTTACTCTTTCCCTATCACGTTCACAGTTCCCTATTTATTTCTACCTGCCTCCCAGCCACAAAAGTTTTGTTTTGTATTTAAACCCCAGTCTGCTCTCATACCATCTCACATTTAATCTCTTAGTTCACAGAACCCAAATGTTCTTGATTTTCATGAAGAATCAGAGCAGGTACTTGTAAGATTAATCCTCATTTCTGCAAACGCTTGCAGTTTCCATAGCACCTCTATGTAAAAGTTCTGCTTCCATGTTACGAAAGCTTTTAATGGCCCTTCATGCTGTTTTGTTTGGTTATACATGTATGAATGAGAAAATAAACATTGGGGAATCCCTGTAAATAGGGTGAGTAGATGTTTCAAGGTCCCTAGGTTGCTCTTTTTTGTTTTTTAATGGTTATTTATTTATTTTGAGAGGAGGGAGAGAGAGAGAGAGAGAGAGAGCACCAGCAGGGAAAGAGCAGAGAAAGAGCGAGACAGAATCCCAAGCAGGCTCCACACTGTCAGCACAGAGCCCAGTGCAGGGCTCAATCTCACGAACCAGGAGATCATGACCTGAGCTGAAATCAAGAGTTGAATGCCTAACCAACTGAGCCACCCAGGTACCCCCTCCTAGGTTGCTCTTAGAAATCCTTTCTCAGGTTTTAGGCTGGAGGGCTGACAGATGTGGATTACCAGCCATCTAATAAGTGGTGGGGAGAAGCACAAAGAATGCCCGAGCCCTGTGAAATATCTGCACCTACAGCAGTCTTTCTTGGTGAAAGACTTGGTGTCTGACTGGAGGCCTTGCTGCCTCATAGACCGTTGCACCAGGGTCAGCCCTTGCCTACCTGAGATGGCTTCTACCTGGATTCTGCGTACATTTCTGCTGTTGCTAGTCACTGCCTCTTGAGCTTGTGACATGAATCTAAGACTTCCCAGAAGTACAAAAATGCTCTGAACCAGGCAGTTAAATGAAGTGTAGCATTGTGCTCCCTCCTCCACCCCAAGTAAGACATTTTTATGCAACCATATCAGGGTGACATTTTGATGTAAGCTATCGGACACATAGTTCTGTGGCCAAATGGACCTGTGAGCATGTAAAATCAATTGTTCTCTATTACCAACTAAAGTCGACACAAAACTTCTATATAAACCACCGTCACTGCGATGAATCCAGTGATGATTATGGTAGACTTGTGTATTTACTTTTGGTGTTCTTTTAAAATTCCTATATTGCTAATTTTTCTTCCAAATATAAAACCCTCAGGGAATCAAGTCAGTAGAAAGTCTCAGCTGCACGAAGGGGAGGCTCTGGAGTCAGACCTTTGAGATTAAATCCCAACTCCATAACTCATTAATCGTGTGACCCTAAGAAAGGTCCATGTGCCTCAGTTTCCTTAGCTACAAAGTGGGGGGGGGGGGGGGAGGGGGAATAGCACCAAACTTCGTAATTTTTAGAATTAGAATGAACGAGTTAGTGTATGTAAACTTTATATTTTTAAATTTTTTTTTAAGTTTATTTATTTTTGACAGAGACAGAGTATGAGCATGAGCTGGGGAGGAGCAGAGACAGGGAGGGAGACACAGAATCCGAAGCAGGCTCCAGGCTCCAAGCTGTCAGCACAGAGCCTGACGCGGGCTCGAACTCAAAAACTTTGAGATCATGACCTGGGCCGAAGTCAGACGCTTAACCAACTGAGCCAACCAGATGCCCCAATGTATATAAACTTCAGAATGGTAGTTGACCCTGACTAAACAGTTCATTTTGGATAGCATGTTATTTTTAAACGATGTTTACAATAAACAAATGCATGCTTTCTGAAAAAAAAATGTGAAATACTCAGAAGATTATAAAATAAAAGAATTTAAGTCCCATTCCTAATTCTTCTAGAACTCATTCCCTTCTGGTATAAATTGGGATGAGGCAGTAAGTGGTTGGGGACCACAAATCCTTTTCTAAGACTACCTGGTGCAATCCCTCGCACATACTGTGCATGTAATAAATGTGAACTTATACTTGCCAGGTTTATCTATGGGATTCCTAAGGCTCCTTCTATATTTCTGGCCCACAGATCATTTCCATGTGGCACAGGACATCACAGACCACATATCCTGACCAGAATTATTGAGACATGTTGTTTTTAAAGAGACATTAATGAGGGCTATAAACGGATTTATTCTAGACTACAAAGAAAGCATAAATGTGGTTTATTTAAATGCTGAAATTATGAGAGACCGGTGCAAAGGCCACCTGGAGGATCCTTTAGGCCCACCAATGGTCACGGACCACACTTAGAGAAGTGCCAATTTATGCCTATTTATACGTCCCAATAGCGAGCTTGCTTTTTAAAATGACATTGTTATATTATTTTGTCATGGTCAGTTTGGACTTCACTTACACATTACCAGATCCTTTTCCTGCTCTAGGGAGATATAGCCAGCTTTAAATAAATTGTGTTACTCTATTTCATTTTCAATGTCATATAAAATACAGTTTATAAAGCCTCAAGCATAACAACAAATGCTTCTCTCAGTGCCATCATGAAAACAGAGTAACTCCTGAAAGAATAACATGAGAACGAAAATTGAAAATTGCAGTTTCTCTGAGCTTGCTCCCTCCCTGCCAAGTTCTATTCCTTTTTCCTCTTGCTGTCCTTTGGGGCCCAGCTTGGAAATTGGCACTGAGCAGTCAGAGTGGCCATTAACGATTCCATTTGACTAAATGTGCCGAGCAAACATAAATGCCAAAGCCCTGAGTAAACATACTGCCGGGAGCCCTGGGAGTCAGGCAGGGAAGATGCTTGGATAGGTCAGGGCCACTGGGCCTCCCAGCAACCGAAGACCACAGATGGACTCTGGATCTGAACGACAATGCAGATTTCTGGAATTAAGATCCCAACCCTCCAGGCAGGAAGCCTGATCCGGAAAGCTTGAAAAACCACCATTCTGTAGGAAATAAATAAGGGACATTTTCTCCCCAAATATTTCCTCTTTTAAAGAAGAAGTAACAGAACAACTAAATTTGTTGCCATCTCCTCGCACCTCTGATTTTTTTCTAAATACATTAAAAACAGTTTCTATGGAGTAAGTCTCAAAAAGGAGACTTAAGCTAACTGGAATTACAGGAGGAAGATTTCTTCCTAATAGGTGGCTCTTAAGAGCACTGGAGGAGGAGTCAAGACCTATGTTTTACTTCTCAGGTCCTCGGGCAGAGCCACATTTTCAAATCAGCAACATGAATTTTTTAGTGGGATATATTTACCTTTAGGGTCCCTTCTAGGCTTAGAATCTTCTTTTTGTTCTTCTATACTGTTCTGCTAATGATTTTACATACTCTGAATTTGTCAGTACAAGAGTAAATAAGAAGGCCGTGCATTATTAACATTGAGACAGTGAAGCTCCTAATATTCTTTTGTCTTCTAAATCTATACCAATAATTACATTAGTGCAGACCCCACCTTCCTACTCTTAAGCCTCTCTGAAGAAAAGATTATTATATTTATTGATTTTTTAATTATATATTTATTATATAATATTTGCTGTATTTATTAATAAATATATAAAATTGTGTATTTATTACATATCCTCTGTCTCCAATTAAATATATACTCTGTAATTTATATATAATTACATGTTGAGGTGCCTGAGTGGCTCTGTCAGTTGAGCATCAGACTCTTTTTAAAAATTAAAAAAAAATTTTTTTAATGTTTATTTTTGAAGGAGAGAGAGACAGAGCGTGAGTGGGGGAGGGACAGAGAGAGACACCCACACACACACAGAATCCAAAGCAGGCTCCAGGCTCTGAGCTGTCAGCACAGAGCCCGATGCAGAGATCGAACTCACAAACCACGAGATCATGACCTGAGCCGAAGTCGAATGTTCAACCGACTGAGCCACCGCAGGCACCCTTCTTTTTAAAAATTTTTTTGATGTTTATTTATTTTTGAGAAAGAGAGAGAGTGTAAGCGGGGGAGGGGCAGAGAGGGGGACAGAGGATCCGATGCAGGCTCTGTGCTGACAACAGAGAGTCCAATGTGGGGCTCAAACTCACAAACCACGAGATCATGACCTGAGGACCCAAAGTCAGACCCTAACAGACTGAGCCAACCAGGTGCCCCTGAGCATCAGACTCTTAATTTCAGCTCGGGTCGTGATCTCACGGTCATGGGATTGAGCCCTGTGTCAAGCCCCCCACACTCAGTGTGGAGCCTGCCTGGGATTTTCTCTCTCCCTCTTCCTCTGCCCCTCTCCCACGTGCACGTATGTGCACACGCGCTCTATCTCTGTTTATCTCTCTCTCTCTCTCTCTGTCTCTAAAGCAAAAATAAATAAATAAATACCTACATACATATGTATAGTAGGTAGATATGGAATATATACCTATTTATGTATATCCAATAAAACACTTGATTTCAAAATAGGTGAAGAACTCCTACAAATTAATAAGGGAAAAAAAGGCAATCTTATAGAAAAATAGCCAAAAGACTTGAAGAAGCGTATCACAAAAAATGGGCAACTAAATGGCCAATAAACATGTGAAAATAGGCTCGACATCTTTGGTAATCAGGAAATGCAAATTAAAACCATGATGAAGTAATACACGGATGACAAAAGCCAAAAAGTATCACGATGTCAAGGGATGGTGAAGATGTGGAGCAGGAGAAACAGTCGCACAATAGAGGTAGGAATGTAAATTTGTACAACTCTAGAAAATAGTTTAACATCATATAGTCAAGTTGAGGCCTATGATGTAGTACTGTGACTCAGGACTTGCGCTCCAAGGGATATACCTTAAAGAAATGCATGGCATGTTCCGGGGCACATGGACAAGAATGCTCATAGCATGCTCATAATAGCCCCAATCTGAAAATAACACAAATAGTAACCGACGGTAGCATGGGTTGTCTTTACACACTGGAATACTGTAGAGCAAGGAGAATAAAAGAACTACAGGAATGAGTGGCAATGTTGAGCAAGAGAAGCCAGACACAAAGGAATATTTGTAGTATGGTTCCCTTGATATAAAGTTCAAAAATAGAGTAAATAAAGCTATATTATTTTGAGGATGCATACAGTGGTTGGAAAACTATAAAGAAAAGCAAGGAGGGGCACCTGGGTGGCTCAGTCAATTGAATGTCCAACTCGTGATTTTGGTTCAGGTCATGATTCCAGGGTCATGGGATCGAGCCCTGCGTTGGGCTCTGTGCTCCACTCAGAGACTGCTTAGGATTCTCTCTCCCTCTTTTCCAGTCCCTCCTCCATGCACTTACGCATGTGCTTTCTCTCTCTCTCTCTCTCTCTCTCTCTGAGAAGAGAAGAGAAGGGAACAGAAGGGAAGGGAAAGAAGGAAAGAGAAGAAAAGAGAGAAGAAATGAATATTATACAGGTCCTGATGGTAGGGGAGAGAGGATGTTGAGATGAGACAAGAGCAGAGGAAGGCGGTTTCTGGGTGAGTTGTGTTTTGCATTTCTGATCTGGGTGATAGTGGCATGAACGTTCTCTTCAAACTACTTTGCCAAAAGCTAGTTTGATATTTTTCTGTTCTTTTTTGAATGGACATTATGTTTCACAGTTTAAAATTTTTTTTAATTTAAAAGAATGAAAAATGTTTAAAAAGACTAGTAGGTTGATGTATGAAAATTAGAATCTATACTGAGGAATCAAACCTTTGGTGATTGAATGGGAATGAAAGACCTTTGGGAGTCAAAGATCTGAGAGACGAAAATTCCAAAATTAGGAACATCACTACTAAGATTAGAAGCATATTTATTTCCCAGAATGAGGCAAACCATGAGCCAAAAATGTTCCTTTTATTTTGCTTTACTTTTACTTTCTTTGGGAAGGAATTCAGAGATCCAAACTGGCTCTACAAGTAAGACTATATTGAGATTAACAAGTCACCTTGGTTAAAATAGTTAAACATGTTATAAATATTAACATAATAAGTAACTTCTCTGAAAATGTCTGTAAAGCTGGTAAGGAAGCCAGAAAATCAGTTGAATGGGTCTTTGGGAAGGAAAGGAAGGACTCACTGTCTTTAATTCCTACATACAATGAGCACATCTGAATATTTAAGTACAACCTCAGTTCATTACTTCTTTTTTTTCTTATGTTCTCTGCAATCTATTGCATAGTTCTGCATAGTTTACCTAATTCCTCTGTGTTTCAATTTAATCTGACCTATCGCCGTACACGATAGAAGTGGATGAGACTTAGACACATGTAAAACTTTAGATCTTTCAGTAACAACACAACACCCTCAGCCTCAGCTACGTGAGCTTAAACGGCTCCAGTTTGGGGCAGCTTCTCTGTAAATCTCAGCAGTCGTAGGGCTTCTTGTATTTCTCCAATTTTTTTTTTTGTTCATTTCCTGTCAGTCTTTATAATATCTACAAACATAGGGCAGATGTTTTATTTTCTCCTTAGAAGGATTGCCTATTCAATTTAAAAATATGAACTCCTCAAAAAAATAAGTCAATCCAAAGGTCATTCATTATCAAAAATCCTGATGTGAGAATGTTTTCGTCTTTTAGTGCAGACCTACTGGTCACCCAACATATGAAGGTGATGACCCTGTCATGTGGTATACTGGAAAGTAATACCACATGGAGACAAACACAGCTTTTTTAGTAAGAATATTGATTGGGGGGGCTGCTGAGAAGAGGGAGCAAACAACTAAAACTTTGCTTCAGATGTTCACAATTTAAAATGTTTGTTTCCCAATAATCCATCCCAAAGTTATAAGGGTACTTTTTTTCTAATCCTAACCCTAGATTTATATCTACATGTTTTTCATTATCTCTTTCAGATACTGTTATTTCATTTTCTCAGTTGCATCCCAAACTTCAACTTTGGCCCTTTTGCTCAAGCTTGATATGTGACATTCTCATTCTCATGAATATTTTCCATACCTGAGGACAGACTATCTGAAAATTTTATTTTGCTTTGGACTCACAAAGAGAAGGAAATGCACAAGGATCATCTCCTAAACATGAAATTCACCCTGAGATCCGGAACCACCTGGCACTGAAGTGACAAGGCTTCCAAGCTTCCACCTGCTCCTGAAGTTGGATGAGAGCATCCATGCCAAGTAGGCAAGATGTTGGGGAAGAGAGGTGGGGCTGAGGTCAGCTCTGTTCCTTTTCCCACTCTGCATTTTGTAAATTCAGAGGGGGAATCTGTTACTATACCTGCCAGATAGACTAGAACACACAGAGTCAGCCCCTTTCTTCTAGGAACCAACAAAGCCATTCCTTATCTGACCTGTTCCCTACACATAGCATACCTGAGTGTCTGTTTCTATTTCATCCAATTATTTACTCCTTTAAAATATGGATGAAGAAAGACCAAAGTGTCTTTGCTAATGCTCCTGCCAGTTTTCTGTTCATCCAGATCCTGACCTAGCTTGGTTGAATCATTACAGTGCAAAGTTATTCTTTCACTATGGCAGTGACAGAAAGGTAAATCGTTAACAAAGACTCAGTAAGTCCATAATTATTGCTGACCCTCCATGATGTGATTTGGAGCCACTGTGTAATCAAGAGCCTGGTGTGATGGTTACAAACAGGCCTGGAATGCCACCAGTCCATCCAATCTTCCCCTCCAATCTTGGGTTACATCACTGAAGTTTCTTCTAGGCTCCTATCACTCCTACCAATCTCCGACAGAGCATTTTCTCTCTAAACACAAGTTAAAGTTGGTGATGGCAACCATAGCTTACTATGCACATTTCAGTTACATTTTATGTGAAGGATTGCACATGTTAGTCTCAGGAGTTAAATTTCTTCAGTAAAGTCTCTCTTATAGTCCACTAAAACTCAGAAAGAAATCCCCAGTGCAGTAATAGGAAAGTTCATACAGGCAGCATTTCATGATTAGCTCATTTGTGTTGGACAGGACGAAAGGAAAATTTCTTCTCGCATGTGCAGAAAGGAGTTGTTCTCTACCAGCCAGTTTCTGCACTGATGAATTGTGATGTGCTAAAACTAAAGGAATCATAAGAAATACATTCTAGAAGGTAGAATGAAAGCAAAGCAAGGATCAAAAAGTCAAGAAGAAAAAGCTAGAGAAACGATGTCAGTGTGTCAGAAGACAGAACGTCAATAAAAGTCTAATCTTACGGGGACCTGCATGGCTCAGTCAGTTAAGGGTCTGACTTTGGCTGATGTCACGATCTTAGGGTTCGTGAGTTCGGGCCCCACATCTGGCTCTGTGCTGACAGCTCAGAAGTTGGAGCCTACTTTGGATTCTGTGTCTCTCTCTCTCTCTCTGCCCCTCCCCCCCCCCAATAAATAAACATCAAAAAAAATTTTTTTTAAGTCTGATCCATAAACCTTGCCAAGGAGGGGCATAATATGGATTTGGCCAATGGTGATGCACTTCTTCAGAAGGGTGCAAATCCTGGCTTCTGAAGTGATGCTCTAAATTCATGGCATTTCACAAGACCATTGAAAATGCTTAGTAATTGTTTGCAGCTGCTGTTCAGCCATTTCCTTTACATTCCATGGCCCTGGAGACAGAAGGAAAAAATTCTTTATGCCAGTTTTTGTAGATCATAGTGTTAGCTATAAATCCACTGTAGTCTATAAAATACGGCTCTTTCATTGTTTCCACTTCATACCAAATCATAATTTTTTTAAAAAACAAAACAAAATGAAAAAGAACAACAAACACAACAAAAAGGCTTTTTTAACTTTGAGGAAATCGCCCTTCATAATACAGTAAAATCTCAGTAATTCAGATCTGTCCAGGTTAGTAAAAAGTCGAGATTGTGAGCTATGGAGTTCCAGTGTTCAAGTTTTTATCCTATACAGAAGTATGTGTGCTTGTCTGTATGGGGACATTTATTCTCTAGGGTATTACAGATGACCTACTGTGTGGAGTGTTCTGGAAGCAACACTGGGAGCACCGACTGTCTGTGGGGCCTTGGGCTAAGTGCCCTGAGATGAGAGGTTGGGACCAGAACGAGATGGCAGGTACATGGTATGTGCAAAGTCACTTTCTCTCCTGCCTCCAGGGCCAATTTTGCTAACCTGTAAACTTTCTGTTAAGCAAAGAAACAGGCTGAATGTTTCTTCACGGAGTTCCAGTAAACACTGGTCAGTCTGTCAGCCTCAGCACACTCTACTAAGTCTGTTTATGGGTCTAGATGACTTCAAAACTTCTTGGAGCATGCTAATTCCAATATGCTGATAGAGATCCTGCAAGAACCCACTCTGAGGAATGCAAAAATGTAACCAGTCCTTGGTTTATAATACACAAACCATTTCCAAATTGCTTTACATGCACCTAAAACATCAGCTATCTTTACAAAATACAGCAGTTCTCATCACACCCGGTGGAAGGGGCTGGCAATGAGAAAGTTCAGGCCTGGGGTTGAGAAACTGTGCATTGGAATCAATCTAGGGAGATTTTTTAAATACCCGAACCTGGGACCCACCCTGCCCATTAATTCTGCTTAAGTTCGCAATGGAGCCAGGAGAATATGTTTGTTTAAAAATCCGTTTAGTAAGTTTTGATACATCTTTCTACCCAAAGATCCTTTTCCATAGTCTTGTTTATATGATTTGTTTTTTTAGACCATCTATTGTCTCCAGACAAAGCAATGGTAGGTGTCATCTCAGCCTCTGCTCAAATTAAATTTGCACTTTCCAAATGAGTACAGTGCACATGGGATGATTTTACTATTGATTGAATTTGCAGCTTTATTTCTGGAACCAAGCATTGCATTTTTCAGATAACCACATGATGCTGTCCACTCAACCCTTCCAGTTTCTCAGGCCAAAAAGCCTGGAGTTGTTCTCAATTTTCTCTCTCTCACAAACCTCATCCAGTTATGTTCAGCCAATTCTTGGCACTTGCTTCAGCAACGACCACTTCTTACCACCTCCTCCGCTGGAGCCTGCACCAACCATTCCAATAGCTTCCCAGATGGTTTCCTGTTTCAATCCTTGATCCTTGTCTATTCTCCACACAGCACAGAGTGACCCCAATAAAACTGAAGTTGGATCGTGCCATTCCTCTGTATGGAAACCTCTACGAACACTTACAACTCAGTCCCAGCCAAAGCCAAAGTCATCAGAATGGCCTGCAAGACCTTACACTTTCTGACACCCCTCCTCCCCTGCCTCCATTGCTTCCTCCTTTGTCCACTCACCCCAGGCCTCCTTGTTTCTCAATTTGCGTGTATCCCACACATGCTGTTCCTTCTACCTGGAGTGCACATCCCCCAGATGCCCACATGGCTCTTTCCCTTCCCTCCTCCAAGTCTTGACTCAGATGTCACCTTTTCAGTGTGCACCTTGCTAATCCCCACTCATTAAAATTCTAACCTTTCTCCCATCCTCTTTTCCTGATTTAATTTGCTCTGTAGTATGTATCACCATATAGCATCATATATAGTTTAATTATTAATTTTGCCATCTCCACGTGGGCAGGGATTTTGTTCTCTTTTGCTCATTTGTTTATTCCCAACATCTAGAACAGGGACTATCACGTGGCAGATACTCAAATAGATATTTGCTCAATAGAAATAAATTAATGACTCAGCTGATAGACTGTGTGATTCAGTGATTGGAGGAAGCAGCATTAGTAAGCAATGAACAATTGGGCCAAGATTTTCTGGGAATGTCCTCCCCATATTACCACATTCAGTTCCCCCCCTCCCCGCCCCGTGACATTGGCTAATCATTCTTCCCTTTCACCAGGCCACAAGATTGCAATTAGAACAAATAGGTATTTATTTTAACACTTTGGAAGAAATGTTCTGTCCTATCTAAAGATTCAGGAAACAATTAGGCAATTTGCTGTTTATGTTATGTGCCTCTCCTTTTCTTTCCCTATACTATTTCCCTTAGCAATTTCATAAAACACCAATAGCCGAAGAAAGAATAAAAGTGAATTTCAAATAAGTCCTTTCTGTTATTTATTCATTTCTTTGTGACTGAGAAAGAAGTTCAAAATATTAACCTAAAACACACATGGAGATATCTGTTTAATATATTCTCCATTCTCTTTAGATGGAGCTATTATATTTCACAAAGAAAATACATTGGATTTCAAAAATAATTTGGAGGAAGTTTCTGGATATGAAAAGCAGTCTAGAATAAGTGGTATAATACAAAAAAAAATAAATTAATAATTAATCACCATGGCTAATTTTATGCCTTTTCTAGATAGGCACCACTAAGTTAAAGCTTTGCATGCATAATCTTATTTTTTATCATCATTTAAACCCCAAGAAGAAGGAACACGTTTAAAAAAAAAATTGAGGCCTCAAAGTGTCAAACAAGCGTCTTCTCCATCAGCCTAGTGGCCAGCAGAGCTGTGATTCAAATTTTAGTCCATCCAAATCCAAAGATAGCATTTGCACAGCTTCACTTTTCTACGACAGTGTTTTATAGGGATGGTAAGATGAACTATTTTAAATCCATGGTTCTAGAAAAATTGAGTCATAAGTTTAGAGTGTTTCATGTTATCCTGAATTTCAGAGTGTTGACTATAAAAACAAAAGTTATTATCATAACAAGTCAGAAGGAGAAAAACTGCTGATAGCACCACAGAGTGCCTTTCCCTCAGGAACCACAAAGTACTTTCACAATGATACCAACAAAAAAGGCATTCACAGCATAATATAAAATGGGCATTAGGCGTTTGTCCAGTTAATTGGATCAATGAAAGATACACACTGGATAGCTCAGTGATTTTTTTGTTTTGAATTATTCAACTTATCTGTCTTCAGAGATCAATGAACTGAGGCTGGGACCACAGTGTCACCTCCTGACTTCCTTTCTGGACCATCTGGACCATCACTTATTTCCAAGTGGAAGCATTCTGTCAAATTAGCACATCGAGAGAGGTCTTACATAAGTCTGTCATTTGAAATTAAATGCCTATTCCTTCGCTTATTTTGGAAAGGGAAGGAGGTGGTAGCCCTTGCTGAAGAGAAAGGAGAAGACAGTTGAGGCATACATATGTGGTGAGGTGTAGTGTGTGTGTGTGTGTGTGTGTATGTGTGTGTGTGTGTGTGTGTGTGTGTGTGTGTGTGTATACGATTCCCCCGGTAACTGGATATGTGTAATAGGAGTATATGGAGGTGGTATTTTAAGGATTCTACCTCCTCCCATCCTACTATTTCCCAACAAGGTCTCAGGAAATCCTTATAGTCTTCAAAAATGTTCTCTACCAAAACAAACATCACAACAGCAATCGTTGTTACCTTCATTAAGTCTAAAGTCTTCATTTTCTTTCTCCTTATAGATGGTTTATGTGACCATTTTCTGGATATTGTGAAATGATTTGTTGCCTTAAGATGTTGGAAAAGACTTTCTGTTTGGTGTATTTTTCTTCTTGGAACCTTTTCATCATTCATTTACATCCCAATAGATCTCTCAAGTCAAAAGATAAGGAACAGAGAATGAATCAGTAGAATTTCATGAATGGAAGATGAGGAATCTTGTGAATCTAAGAGAAAGTCCCCGAAAAATCGGGGTGTCAGGAAAGAAAAGTGGCAATGACAAATGGTTCATGTGTCACTTGATACTGGATTATGTGCCATCTTTGGATTATGAAATGAACAACAAGACTTCTGCCACAAATGGAACTAACTGTACTGTGTACCAAAGGCTTTGACCTTGACTTAAAACTGTTACCTCTTTTAATGTGTAAATGATTATGCCAAACATTAGCCAAGAAAAATCAAGTACACAGAAAGACCTCATATTTATAAAACACTTGACACTAGAGAAACAAATAATCTTCGAATTAACTAGGAGGAGAACATAGGGTATCTTTATAATAAAGAAAATATAGCCTTCATTTGGGGAAAGGCAGATGTTCTAACACTATTTTAAAAACACCACCTTAGACAGCAATTTACTTTATCAAAAGGAATTGTCTTTATAACTCTGGCTAAAAGTAGGCAGTGGACAGGTCTTTACTTTCAAGCATCCTTTCTAAGGAGTTCTGTTTGAGAGTGAAATAAACCAGGTAGAAGCATTATCATGGAGGGCTAAGCCAAAGCAAAGGTCAGAGATTTGTGCACTAATGGTGGGTTTGAAGACACATCAAGAAATTCCATAGTGATTACAAACACAGCCTCTGGTGCCAGACGGCCCATGTTCAAAACCAAGTTCTACCACTTAGTAGCTGTGTTGTCCTCAGAGAAATTATCTAATTATTTAAAGTCTAAACTATACCTCAGTTTTCTTTTCTAGAAAATGGAGATAAAAATGAAGACTTCTTCATGTGATTCTCAGCATAAAAAATATATATAAAGCACTTGGAACACTGCATTGCACGAGGTAAATACCAAAAAGCTGTTGTTATTTTTTATTATTAGAGGCAAACAGAGAAGCAAAATGGAAGCTGGAGACCTCACTATTGTATATGAGTCTCTCCTATGACATGAGGTGACATAAGCCAAGGTGATAAATCAGAGTGGTGCATGGCATGAGGTAATAATTAATAAACATATGCTGAAAGAGTATATTAGTAAGTGAGAATCATAATTGCAGACTAAGAAGATCTGAAGCAAATCTGCATCTGTATACGACTTGCAAAGAAGGTTGAAGTAAGCTAATATGGCCAAGACTTGGTTTTATTACCAGCTATGCACCCCTGGAGGGAACCAGGTAGCTTAAAGGAACAGTGCTGGACTTGTTGCCAAATGAAAAAAAAAAAAAAAAAGAGAGAGAGAGAGAGAGAGAGAGAGAGAGAAAAGCAAAGCAAATACGAATTAATAACCCTACTCACTCACTGTTATCTCATGTTGTGAAGACTTGTGCTTTGATTTAAGTGATTTTTTTCTTCTACTCCAGTCTCAGTAATTTGATGCATTTAAGAAGTCTCAATAGCAATGCAAAATGACTTTGCAATTCACAGGATAATTTTGGTACAATAACAAATAAGGAAATGTGACTAATCTGCCTTCGTCTTATCTTTTTCCTGTAGTAATAACCCAGCTATTTTTGGGATGGTAGAATATCGCCTTCCCTTCCCATACCCTCCCTTTCCTAAAACACTTGCAACAGTTTTGTTTGTCAAAAGAAATCTATTCTAACTACTTCATTCACAACATGCGTTCTGCAAGCTTCTGACAACAAGGAATTCCTCTTGTACTCTAAAATAGTTATGTCCTAGAACTCTTACTAAAAAGGCTAACCAAACTATTTATCATTTTCAAGTTCCCATCATTACTTGCGTCCAGACAAGACAAATAGAAGGCATATACAGAGAATGGCATAACCATCTAGGGACAGTATAGGATGTCCATTTTAATATGTTGGGTCTTGATCCATTGGCTAAAGGTATAGGCAGGGTTTACACTCTTCAAGCTATCAACATGTACTCTGATGAGTTAAATAGAATGATGAGGGACTGGGCCGTCATGATGTTGGCAGAAGTCAGGATCTCAAGGACTCAGATATAATACAGAAGATGCAAATGCTTTAATTGCAGAATAAAATTGCAAATTAAATTTAAATCCAGATTTAATTGGAATTATGGTGTCTGGATAGTCTGCAGGGTAACATAGTAGATTTCAGTCAAATAAGTCAAAAAGCAGAGCCTGTCGGGGAATGACAGAATAACTTCAGACAAAAATTGTGCTGCAACTTCCAGAAGTTTTCTATTGACTTTCCTCTTAGGACAACTGAGAATCTTTGCTCAGTCTTCTTACTCTTGGATTGCCTTTTGGGTTTAGAAGATCTTCCATGTATTCTAAGAGTTCTATTCACTGTCTTTATCTTTTGGCAGGTGCGCTCTTTGAAAAATATATATATAGGACATTTGCAAAAGAAATTCAAACATTTGGAGCAATAGAGCTTGTGTGTCAGACTCTCCCACTCCTGCTGCTACTGCAGCCAAGCAATACCCTAAGGAAAGTCAACAGTCAGCATCTCTGGGAGAGGAACTCCCCACCCCAAACACTGGTTTTTTTAAAGCTCCCCAAGTGATTCAATATGCAGTCAGAATGGAAAACCAATGGCAGAAATTATCCTAATTTGTTGGTTTCCTTGCCCAGAGGTTCCCAAACATGAGTGTTTAAATATTTGTTGGAAACGAGATTCCTAAGCACTGAGGGACTGAATCAGAATCTCTAGGGATGGGAGTAGGTGAAAGATGGGATTGTTGTTGGTAGTGATGTGGTGATAAAGAGCAGAAATCTGTATTGTAAGAGAAATCACTTCATTTGACCATCCAGACTCCTAGGAACAGCTCTGGTGTCATGTTTTGGCTTGTTAAAATGAGTCATCTACTGGGTCATACCAGTTAGTTCAGATTGTTTTCCTTCTTACTGAGAATATTACCTTGATTTTGCTTGATGCAAAACAATCCAAGTTTGTTTTCCGTATGGCTTTTCTCTGTCAAATTCACAAGATAATGAAACTGCTTTGATCAAACTGTTAGGATTTTGGAATTCCTTACCGGATATGCCCTGCAAATGCTCAGGCCATGTATTATCGTGAACCTGGAAGAATATAAAATTATCAAGTTTTTAAAAACTGAGCTCCATTACAGATGGAATTCTAGAACCCTACCATAGTGTATCACCCCACCTTTCTAGTCTAGCCCCATGAACTAACTCTTCTGAAGATTCTCATTAGTAAGCATTAAAGACTACCCTCCTCTCCCAAGGGACCTCCAATGCTGGGGTGCCAATCACTGATACCACTTCTGGAGCAGGTCAACTTCCTGATTTCCAAATGTGTCTATTTCCATTGGCCAGCAATATTTTACCCTTTGTGGTTTTGTAGCACTCTTCCTCTATGACGGAAAAAGTAGAAAGGCACCCTCTGCATGTTTCACCAGTCCTCTGAGACCAAGAACATTTCCTTTTCAGTGAAGAGCCTTATCCACTGTCAGAGAAGTCTACTTCTCACCCACCACTGACTTCCTCTGCCTGGAGTAGATAGATTTTAAACTCCATAATTTGGGTGCTGACCTATACTGCTTCATTTTGTTCTGAGGCTGTCTCAGAATGGAATGACAGCTATGAGCCAACCTATCACTGTTGAAAGTAGAAAATCTGCATGAGTTGGGCAGAGTAGGTGTTGTATAAACACACTTCAATAAAGAACTTTGACTTGACCTAAGTCTTATCAAACAGCAACAACAGATGTTGGTGGCAGACAACTCTTAGTCCATAAACTCAAGAAAGAATTGTTTCTTAGCCCTGTAGAATAGAAATTATTTATCCCAGAAAACTTTTCTAGTTTGGAATATCCAAACTTTCTTTAGGAGATTGGCCCTAAATTAAGGATGAAGATTGCCTACACTGACCTAAAACACTTGAAAACAGCTCAACTTTGTACTTGAATACATAGAGAAAAAGTGTTGGTAAATGGAACTTTTCAAGAAAAAATAAAGATTAGAGTGAGTAACATCAAAGGGAAGAAGAGACTGAATATTGACAATTTTCTAGGAACTCAGTTCATAGTCATAGAGAGCAGATATACAGAAATGAGGAAGCAATTGAGGGAAGAATTGCATCTTAAAAGCACTCATTTTATAATGCAGCCACCACAGGGCCACACAAAACAAAACAAAACATAAAAGGAATACAGAGGAACTTTAAAAATTGTTTTCTCATTTTCTTAAAAATACTACGGTCTTTAAGAGAAAATAAGACAGACATCATGAAAGGTAAAATAAATATATAGTATAGTGCTTGATTAGATTCTAAGAAATTGGAGAAGATAGCAAATACTATAATGGTTCAGAGACTCTTTTGGTAAGGCATTGTCTTGAACCAAATGGGACATAGCTGGGCCTTTAATAAAATTATAGGTAAGACTTCAAAATAAAGAACTCGATGTACCATGAAAAATAAAAAAAAATCAATGTTTATATCTATCATCATAATCCCACAGTCATTTGAAATAAAGAATAATAAAGAAGTTTTATATTTATATGTAGCCATTTTGAATTACTTTATCTTTATACAGCACATACTGGTTGGATGTAGAAGCTCCATCAAATTCCATACAGATGTGAACAAGTCTTAGATTTCACTGACACCACTTTTAATCCAAAGGACCAAGCTTAACTCTAAGTAAGAGCTTCTGAGTTTCTATAGAAAGTCACTCAAGGAAACTGGTCTCATTACATGATGTTGACCATTATCATATAGCCTGATCCTGACTTATTCACCAAATTAGATTCCAAACAATGGGAAAAACTAAATCTACTCTCAAAGAAAAATATTTTACCAGTAATGATGTTATTAAAAAAACATACTGCAAAGGTACAGCATAGGGAATACAGTGAATAATATTATAAAAATGCTGTATGGTGATAGGTGATAACTATATTTACTATGGTGAGCTTTGTGTAATGTATAGAATTGCTTAATCACTATGTTGTGCACCTTAAATTACTATAACAGTGTATATCAACTACACTTCAATAGTAAAAATATTTATGTAAAAGTTTTACAAATAAAAAACAAAACAAAACATGCTGCAGGACACAAAATTAGTCACATAAAAAGGAATTCCAAAAGGTTTCAGGCTGTGGCCACCACTAAAATAAATCCATCCTCTTACAATGAGTATGTGAAGGGAATACCCCTCACTTTGGAACAATGACATTTGACATATATATTTTTTTTAATTCAAGCCCATTGTTCTTCAGTCATACGTGATGTAAATGATGTGATTTCAAGGTTTTCTTGGGCTCCTCAATTTTCTATCTGATTTAGGTTTGAAGAAAATTAGACCAAATCACTTCTTTTTTGCTTGTCTTGATGATCCACAGTATTGAGACAAGGAATAGCACAGTGGACAGGACATAAACCCTGGAGTCAAACTATATGAACCCAGGATCTGCTACCTGTGAACTGGTGACTTTGTGTGAGTTGCTTAATGAATGTGAGCCTCAGACATGCTATCTGAAAATAGAGACAATATATAGTACACAACGAGTATATTACAAAGGCCATATCATCTGGCAGATTCTCAATATACAAGAGTTACTCTTTTGGCATCATCATTGATATTTACTTGTATTATTATTTCTGACATGATTCTGGACAAACCATTAACTCTGTTCAGGCTTCAACTACCCTAGTTGTGCATGAGTGGGACCTTATGACAATCTCTTCACTTCCTTCCGGTTCTAAGATTTTATGCAGGAAATCACATCTGTCAATATAAACCACAAACACAAGTTATACATTTCTGCTGAGAAGTAGTTCTACTTCTGTATTAACGGAAATTTCACAATTGACTTAAGACCAAGTGGTGGAGGCAGAGGATTTGTCAGCTACACATTTCTCTAGAAACATACTCTCCAAGCTGGGTTCTGGGTGAAAACCCAGTGTAGTTCTGAGGGTTTCCGTAGGACTTCAGTCATTTATTTATACAATATTCACATTATTTTTAATGAGTTTCTCCAAAAGAGTGTATGTAAGTAGGGCCAGGGAAAGGGAAACAGGTTTTGGAAGTGAAGGGCCCTGATTGGATTTCCAGATCTCTCATCGTTCACTGTGTGACCCTGAATATCCCTTGTCTTATCTTCAGGAATAATCATTCCACATTTAGAGGCACTTTGCATTGGCATTTGCGGTAGACCTGCCACATAATAAGGACTCGGTCCCAACTGTCTTGTCTTCTCCACCCCATAGGAGCAGAGATGTTGCTGTAGTTTTCTTGGTCAAGAGCGCGGCCAGCACTAGAGAGTCAGATAACAGATGTTCAATAATCATTTGAGCCACTTGAAGTTGAATTGGACACATGTATTTTCAGGAGTCAGTTGACTTCCAGAGAAAAATAAAACAGTTCATTTTAAAATAATAACAGTGAACCATTGACATTTTATTCCACATCTGGAATTAGGGAGGTTGTTTTTTTTTTTTTTTTTAAGTTTATTTATTTTGAGAGAGAGAGAGACAGCACGCATGGGTGTGTAAGAGCATGAGCGGGGGAGGGGCAGAGAGAGAGAGGAAGAGAGAAAATCCCAAGCAGGCTTGTGCTGTCAGCTGAGCCACCCAGGCACCCCTTAGAATCAGGGAGACTTAAAAGAGGTATTTCCCACAGTGCTCGGACAAATGGTCTTGGAGAAAGGAGTCCCCCTATCAAGTGTGTTTGAAAAAGCTGGTCTTCTGAGTATGTAATATACCCCAGTGCCCTTCAACAAACACACACTTGGAGATCCAGTGTGAACTATTAGGTTAAGGGCTCTGAAAATGCTGCAGCAAGAAACTTGTTTTGCTGGGTTTAAGCCATTATTTCCCAGTAGTATTTGAGCAGGGAACCCTTTGAACACAAGTGGAGAAATGTTATTTTTTCAAGAAAGGGAAAGGGAGTAATAAGTGTGTGTAATATGTTTAGATTTTTGAGAGCCATTATAGACTCTGTTTTAGAACTTGAGTCACTGTGGGGTTGGGCACAGTGTTTAGATGTGAATCAGAAGCTGAATAAGGCTTAAAAATAGAAAGCTCAATGTGGTTAATAAATGGGCACTACTATGCCTTCCCTGAACAGAGACAAACTGTATCTCCATCTCAGCATAGTGTTTTTCTCCTCTTAGCGTTGTTCATGTTCAAGAAGCCCATAAGGAACTGGAAAATGACCATACTAATGTGACGGAAATTTGTTGAGAATTAGAACAAATCTCCTGAAGGTTTACATAAAATAATGAAAGCTGAGGAAAGAAAAGGTAAAGTCTGAAGAACAACCAAAGATATATTTATAAATTAGTCTGGGGCCCCCTGAAGCCTGGAGAGAGAAGTTTACAACACATAAGAGAAGAAGATAGAGACGAGCAGAGATGGGATGAAGAATGGAGGCATTATCTCCAGGTATATTAGAGCAGGGCCTCTCAAAGTTTTTTATTTTTAATTCCAGTGTACTTACATACAGTGTTATACTAGGTTCAGGTGTACAATATAATGATTTAACAATCCTATATACTACTCAGTGCTCATCACAATAAGTGTGCGCTTAATCCCTTTCACCTAATTTACCCATCCTCCCTAGACAAAGAGGCAAGAATAGGCAATGGGAAAAAGACCGTCTCT
The DNA here is from genome assembly GCF_028018385.1 of Neofelis nebulosa. Taxonomy (NCBI): domain Eukaryota; kingdom Metazoa; phylum Chordata; class Mammalia; order Carnivora; family Felidae; genus Neofelis; species Neofelis nebulosa. The sequence continues at coordinate 32,173,291 of NC_080782.1, read as the reverse complement.
TCAACATATGGTGTTGGGAAAACTGGACAATTACCTCAAAAAGAATGAAACTGGACCACTGTCTTACACCATACACAAAAATAAACTCAAAGTGGATGAAGGGCCTAACTGTGAGGCCTAAAACCATAAAAACTCTAGAAGAGAGCACAGACAGTCATTTCTCTGACATTGGGCATAGCAACATTTTTTCTAGCTATGTCTCCTGAGGCAAGGGAAACAAAAGAAAAAATAAACTATTGGGACTACATCCATATAAAAAGCTTCTGCACAGCCAATAAAACTATCAACAAAATGAAAAGACAGCCTACTGAATGGGAGAAGATCCTTACCAATGACATATTCAGTAAAGAGTTAGTATCCAAAATATATAAAGAGCTTACACAACTCAACACCAAAAAAACCTCCTAAATAATCCAATTAAAGAGGGGCAGAAAACATGAACAGACATCTCTCAAAACTTTAATGTGCATTGGTATCGGTTGGGAAATTGTTAAAATCCCAATCATAGTTCAGTAGGTCTGGATGGAGCCTAAAATTGCACCTCTCTACCAAGCTCCCAGGTGATGCTGGTACTGAGTACGGCAAGGGTTTAGACTAGCAGATCTTAAAGGGTCAGAAGAACACTGAGTCTGGGTTCCACCGTGTATTTTCTTTTAATTTTATTTTTATTTTTGAGAGAGAGAGAGAGAGCACGCAAGCAGGGAAATTGCCGGGGACAGGGGGCGGTGCAGGGACAGAGGATCCAAAGCAGGCTCTGCGCTGACAGCAGCGAGCCAAGGTGGGCTCGAACTCAGGAATGGTGGGATCATGACATAAGGTAGAGTCCGATGCTCCACTGACTGAGCCAGCCAACCTTGTGTGGCTGGTTCCACCGCTTATTAACCGTGTGCCCTTAGTGAAGCAACTTGGCCTCACTAAGCCTCAATTTCCTCATCTCTAGTGGAGAGTAATAATAGTACATTCTTCATAGGGTTATTGTGAGGATTAATTGAAATAACTGTGGGCCTATAACAAGTATTTCCTGCATGTTAACGGTTAGTATTATTAGTATTATTAAAGTCATAATTCCGGGAGGTAGTTAAGACTGAAAGCACAAAGTAGTTGAAGAAGGTTTTAGGTAACTTAAAACCAGCTGGTGGATCTACAAAATGGATTAAAATGGATTAAAATGTTTGAAACTGAGGCATATCACTATGGCATATGATTACTGAGCTTAACTTATCAGATCCATTTTATATTTTAGGTTCATTATTTCTCATTAGTCCATCCAACGACTGCCTGTCCTAATACCAACGCCAATAAAACAGAATTATACCAATCTCTGGACATAGAGGACTTAAGCTGACAAAGGCATCCATGGGAGAAAAGTCAACTTCAGAGCTATCATAAGAATATGTTTGTGCTCAAATAATTTCATGCTTCTATAATAATAGAAATTTCCCCTCCATTTGTCTTCCAATGCAATGCTTTTATGTCCAACATTAGTGATGCATAAATTACCCAGATTAGAAAGGACATAGAGAGAAGAGGACATAATTTATCTCCTTGAACATACAATGGATTTAAAGGGAGCTCTGACTCTTTCTAGTATAGTGTGTGCCCCACAGGTCCTCCTGGAATCCAGGGGGAGATAAAAGTCCTTCAAAAATAATTTACTTATTGACGTCAGTAAATCTGAAGTAAAACAATTAAGTGCTTTCAATTCATTTTATCACAAACCAGTATGCATTGAGAACCAGCTATATGCCTGCCAATGTCCTAGGAGTTGTGCAAGGGCAAGAAATTTAAGTCAGTTCCTAGGCCCAAGAAATACATGATTGGTTTTTCAGACAGGTCGTATGCACACAAAACACAACAATGTACAGGGCACCATGTGACTGATTACCAAAGTGGCATTCATAAGAGGTACTAAGGGAGAATAAAGATGAGAATGATCAGAGTTAGTAGAAAATATCATCTGAGGAAATAGCACCTGATTTGTGCCTTGAAGAGTAACTGAATTTGTATAAAGCTAGAAGTTGGAAATTCATTATTGGCTGACGCAGCAAGAACAAGTTTGGGGGAGGAGTGGTGAAGCGATATGGCATGATTTTGTGTCTGCAGAAAACAATGGAAAATTAAAATGCAATACGCATTCAGTATGGTGGGGCAGTATCATAAGAAGATTTTGACAGTCAGTTGACGAGGTTGGAATGGGAGAGGGCAATGCATTACAGGAATGCACATGAATGTGTGTATAGTAATATATGTGTGCATATATGTGTATTTACTTAATAGCTAGAAAAATTATTGAAACTGCATTTTCAATGTAACACCAACTGGTAACGCGGACATATATACCCTGTATCCATAGCGTGGAGCACCTAAATTTTGTCAACGCTCTACTCTCCTACCTAGGAGCTCATATTTGGCAATCTATATAAATATAGATAAAAGGATTCTTTGGTCTGGGAACCTTTTTTTTTTTTTTTTTAGTTTAGTTTTATTTATTTTGAGAGAAAGAGAGAGCATCATATAGAAATTGTATGCCCTTCAATTCCCTAATTATAAACAATGATCTGTAGAAGACCACCGATGTATACTACTGAGCAGCTAGTCACAAGACTTCATCTGCTATGGAAACAGATCTGATCTTGTCTGATCTTCTGTGTGTACTCAGTGATCCGGACAACATGATTCTTGTTTGGCCTGAAATGTCCATTTCTTGCTTCAGAGTCCTTATTTCTAAGTCTAGGTCACTACTCATGTTACCTCTAAACATCATCTTCACTCATTTTTATTGATCAAGTTCTTCATAAAGTTCTGCTTCCCTGCAGTAGGTTCCTTAAATTCTGACCGTGGCTTTGCTGCACTAGATTCTATGTCTACGTGTGCCTTCCCTCTGGCAGCTGTGTTTCCTCTGGGAGAAGAGTGGTCTTCTGTCTGCTGTGGCAAGCAACAGTCACTTCTTCTTGTAGTGAGAACTGAAACCAGAACCACCATATGCCATTTCCTGGACACTTCCTATTAAAGTTCCCTTCCCCTCACCCACAGAAGCTGTAGTTCAGTGGTTACGGGCAACAGGTTCTTGGATTTGAACGTCAGCATTGCAACTTACCAACTGCACATTCTTGGACATGTAGCATTTCTACACATCAGCTTTCCTTTTTTTAGAACAGGATAATAATAGTGCCAACCCGTGGAGTTATTGTGAGGATTAACTAAGTGAATCAATATAAAGGGATTTAGAAAGTTATTTGGTACATAACAGGTACTCACTAAAGGTTTCTTGTGATTCTTATCTTGTTATTAAATCTCTTTTGCCCCAGTATCATGTAGATTACATAGCATAGCACTCATTCACTCATTAAGTTTCTCCAAGTAAAATAGGTTCTAAAATTACAATCTTTATCATTATCATTTAACTAGGTGTTTGACTATTTCTATGCATATTTTTTCTGTGTTGGTATGAGTGACAATACCAAGTGTGAGAGAGTACTACGTTACTGTTCAGTGGTAACCTAACTATTTGGGAAAAATTCTTACTGAGGATTGAGAAATGATTAGCACTTGATGTAATTGACAAAACCGCCATGTCAAAGTGAATGAAATCTGACATTCCTAAATGCTTTCGTGGCTATAAAACTTCTAAATTTAGATAAGGCCCATCAACTAGTCCATCAGCTAGTTGACACATCCCTGAACCCGGACTCCAGGGTTAACTGAAACAATGTAAAGCAATGTAATTCTTATTGATGTTCTTGTCACAGAGATGAGATTTTTGTGTCTGAAAAAATCAAAAAGCAATACAAAATTGAGGGTATTATGGAAGGTCAGGAAGGAGTGAAAGGGATATAGAATAAATATCAGGAAACATTTATGAACAGTAAATGCTATTAGAATGGGGTCATTACAATCTCCTTCCCCAAGGGCCCTTAACGAATGTGGATTTAGATGTAATCCTGTTTTAGCTCAATAATTCAATGCATACCTTGGCAGCAAAGGGAGTGGATTTGATTATCTTGTTAAGGTTCTTTTGGTCCTCCGATGCTATAATTCTGAGAGAAACTTCTGGTATTCCTGAATCTCATGTTTCTCAATTAAAAATAGAAGAATGGTAATGCTAAACTGTGTCACATTGCTCTGAGGTCTTAGTGCTAAAGGTATTATAAACAGCATGGATACAATGTATTTATTACTAACTGGATAAATTGGTGATTTGAAGAAAAAGGAGGCACTCTGTAATTTTTAAATGTTAAGTCTTTCTTAGCGTTTTCTAATTTTAGAAGTGTTTACCTGTAAACAAAAACATCCTATAATATTTTAGAAACATGTTATAGCTATTTCAGTAAAGTTTTCCTTAAAGAAGAATGTTGGCTAAGGGAACAAAAACTAAACTCTTAAGACTGAACCAACAGGTATTTATTTTAAAAAGTGCATAATCATCTCTCAGGTATTTATTTTTAAAAGTGCATAATCATCTCTCAGTAAAACGTAACAGTGGAGACGCTACCCTCCCCGCCAAGGTAGAGAATCCACAAGAAATGTGCTAGTGACTTAATGAATAATCCAGCTTTGATTTCAAGTGACACTGTGCATAAACTTAGAAAATTATTAAAGTGATCTTTTATCTTTTCTACTATGACCTTATAGAGAAAATTGTTTGCCCCTTATATTCACTGGAAAATCATTTACTGAGCATGTGATATATGCCCAAAGCTGTGTTGGATATGACCTAAAGAGAGATAATAAAAAATAAACAAATCAGAAACTGTGGGATAATATGTGTTGTGGTGAAAACAGAATGATTGCATAGGACCCCTGGGCAAGGGGTCCACTTTAAGTTGAGAAATAGGACTGTCCTCCATCTGATTCCATTCCGATTAATTTCTCCTCAGTGTCCTGCTCTGCTCTACACCACCGTGGGGCTGACCTTGGCAGGTCACAATCCACAGGCTTTTATGTTAGTTAAGTTATGGCTGGGCAGCTTAATCAACGAAATCACTGACCTGAGACTGGAACACTGGAAGAGGGGAGACATCAGAGCGTTTCTCCCTTCTTTCCCTGCACTGGGTGATGTCTTCAGTGGAAGTTCCATCTCTTCCCTGGCTCTTACCAGTCATTCCCGATGTGGTTCTAGCTTATGCTGTGGTCCCAGACTTCAGTGAACCTACCTTCTCTTTTTGTCCCTCCAGCCTAAGGCTGGTTGTGGCTTTCTGCAGTTGCGAATCTCTGGGTTATTTTGCTGTCTCTTTTTTGGCTTCTCAACAATTCCCCCACATAGGTAGCCAGTACTATATGCTAAATTTCTTGTTTTAAATACTTAGGAGTGGTTTCATTTTCCTGGGTGAACTCCGGCTGTGCTAAGGTATCAGATAAGGCTAAACTGAAGAAGTTAGATTTAAAATAGGAACTGAAGGGGCATCTGGGTGGCTCAACTGGTTAAGCATCTGACTCTTGGTTTTGGTTCAGGTCGTGATCTCACAGCTCATGAGTTCAAGCCCTGCATCTGGCCCTGTGCTAGCATCACGGAGCCTGCTTGGGATTCTCTCTCCCCGCCGCCCCACCCCCCACCCCTCTCCTGCTTGCACTGTCTCTGTCTCTCTCAAAATAAATAAATAGGCTTAAGTTTTAAAATAATAATAATAATAATAATAATAATGATAATAATAATAAGATAGTAACTGGAGAACTAAAAAGATTCCAGTCATCTGATGCTCTAGAAGGAGGTCCAGTTGATAAACATGAAAGTCCAGAAAGCACAAAAAACCTTGGCCTCTTCAAGGAGGATAAAGTAAGCCAGTGTGGCTGTACCATCATGTGAGAATTTAGCGATCAGCTAAAGTCAGAGAAGTAAATAGATACAAGATCACATATTTTGCTATTCTAAGTGTGAGAAAGATGGACAGACATGCTTTGATTTGACTTTTTCAAAGATTACTCTGATTACCTTGTGGATAACGCATTCAGTGTTGGAAGGGAAGATAGTCCAGAATAGAAGCCAAGAGGATGAAGAAAAGAAGGCAGGTTTACAGAGTTTTATAGACAGAGTTGACCCAGCTCACTAGCGGTATCAACATCAAGGACAAGAGAAAGTTAACTAAGGATGACTTGGTTAAATTTTGATCTGAACAACCAAGTGGATGCTGGCATTCTCAGCTGAGAGAAAGAATGAGGAAGGAATAGGTTGAGAGAAGGGAAAGATAGAGAATGAAGAGTTCTGTTTTGGTCCTGTTAGATTGAACTGCCTCTTAGACCTTCAAGTAGAGATGTGTAAGAGGCAGTAGGTCTATGAGTCTTGAGTTAAGGGGAGAGATTAGAGCTGGAGATATAAGTTTAAGAATTGCTGGCGGGGCGCCTGGGTGGCGCAGTCGGTTAAGCGTCCGACTTCAGCCAGGTCACGATCTCGCGGTCCGTGAGTTCGAGCCCCGCGTCAGGCTCTAGGCTGATGGCTCGGAGCCTGGAGCCTGTTTCCGATTCTGTGTCTCCCTCTCTCTCTGCCCCTCCCCCGTTCATGCTCTGTCTCTCTCTGTCCCAAAATAAATAAAAAACGTTGAAAAAAAAAATTTAAAAAAAAAAAAAAAAAAAAGAATTGCTGGCATATGAAATGGTTTTAAAACCACAGATCTGGATAACATTGCCTAAGACAAGAGTGAAATTGGAAACAATTTATCACAACCCTTCAGTGATTGTTCTAAACACAGGACTTTGAAGGAAAAAGTCATTAGACATAACTATTTAAAAAATAGAATTACTAAAAAGCAAGTAGAAATGTTTTGTATGTGTGTTAAAAAAGAATCCGAGAATCTGAAGCCCAGCTCTGCACAATTAATTTGATTAATGTAGACAGCTTTTCAAATAATGTGGGACACATAACAGATGCCTGAGTAGTCTTTGCCATTTACATGGTCTAAGTGAAACAGAGGCTAATTAGGAACTTCTTCTTTCAAAGACATAAAATTTCCCAGGAAATCAATCGTAGTTGATGCATTGTCTGAAATGGGTACACAAATATCAACTGACCCTGAATATTACAAAGCTTTACCAATTTATCTTTCATTTCTGCCATCCCTACCAGGGCAAGTAACGCATCTTTCAGACACTCTTGAGTATATATGCTGAGAAATCTTCAGCTTATCTGGACCACCTTCCTCCTTCTGAGCAGCCCTTCCCAACCCCTTCAAATGTGTCCTGACTGCCATTCCCCAAGTAGCAGCTTGTCCTATTACCTGGAAATCCTACAATGGCTTCTTACTCCTTCCTCATTACATCTATGGCTCTAGTCCTCCACGGGAGCATCCACATGGCCTTACCTGAAATCCCAACCTCTCCAGCATCTTCTAAACATTACTAGCTGCTTATGTCAATAGGATACTAGATGGCTTCATATAAAATAGGAGTGCTGCACTTTGTTCAAAATGTATTTTTAAACATTCACGGAATAAAATATGTAGCCCCTGAATAAAGACTAAAGTTTAGTTTAAAGATTTAGAATTATTAGAGAGGGTGCATGGCGCATTGAGTACTGAGTATAGAGAAAGGGAAAGTAAACTGTATGAGTCAGTCATGTGTTCACTTGCTGTGTTTTTCCTCATTGAAAAAAAGGCATCTCAGAGTTGGAGGATGGCTTTAGCAATATAGAGAGTGGGATTTTTTCCCCCTACTTTTGTAATCATGAGAAGAAAAAGGGAAAAAACAAAGGCATTCTAAGTGTGGATGGAGAAGCCATAAATATAAGCTTTCCCAAAGATCATAGGAAAACTATTTCCAAAAGAGAAATACAAATGTTGAGAATGGAGAAGCAGGGGAAAACCATCAAGAGGTCTCAAAATAAACACCAGATAAAAGCAAGGAAATGTTTATACCTCATACACCGCAGCTGGGTACACACAGGTGAGAAGAAAAGAGAGTCCTGGACAGGACAGTTAAGTGTAGCACGATAAACAAAAAACAAAACAATTTTATTATTTTCATATTAATTATTCAATTTATATGCACACCCATCATTTTAATTATTACTCTTACATATACATATATAACTTTAATTGTGGGCAGCAGAATTTCTCTTAAAGAGAGGAGCTATCTTTGTCTAGGAAAATACCTTGAAATGTTTCTTTGGGTGGAAAAATGAGCCTCCTGCAAAAACATGATGTATAAAATGGCAGGTTGGTTTTTTTTAAACATATTAGATAAGCTGTTCTTCACAAACAGCTAACAGTTATTCAATGATTGGGGTAAGAAAGAAAAGTAAAGAGGGAAGGAAGTTTAGAAGAAAAAAGAAGGGTTAAAACCCACAGCAAGCTGCAGGCCTATAGAAGCAGGGCTCCATGACACAGCCCAGGGAATACGGTCAATGGTATTATTTTCTTTTTATTGTTTATTTATTTTTGAGAGAGAGAGAGGGAGAGAGAGAGAGAGAGAGAGAGAGAGAGAGCGCGGGGGAGGGGCAGGGAGCGAGGGAGACACAGAACCCGAGGCAGGCTGCAGACTCTGAGCTGTCAGCACAAGCCTGATGCAGGGCTTCAACTCTGGAACCATGAGATCATGACCTGAGTGGAAGTCAGATACTTAACCGACTGAGCCACCCAGGCGCCCCTAGTCGATAGTATTATAACAGTGTTGTATAGTGACAGATGGCAGCTAGCTGGTGGTAAGCACAGCATAACTAGAGTTGTGGAGTCACGGTGTTGTACACCTAAAACTAATGTAACATGTGTGTCAACTACACTTCAATTAAAAAAAAAAAAAAAGAAAGAAAGAAACAGCAGGGGATCTATGAGAGAGCCCGGGGTGGGGATGTTGGGGCTCATTTATGAACAGAAGTTTCAATACTCAATTTAAAGTCATCTGTAATGCTGCAATAGAAATGCCCTGCATGGGGCGCCTGGGTGGCCCAGCAGGTTGAGTGACCCACTCTTGATGATGGCTCAGGTCAGGATCCCATGGCTGGAGGTTTCGAAAGGGCCTCGCCCAGCTCTGCGCTGACATTGCAGAGCCTGCTTGGAATTCTCTCTCTCCCTCCCTCTCTCTCTCTCTCTCTGCCCATCCTCCCAATAAACAAATAAACGTTTAAAAACTGCCCTGCATTACCCAAAACCTTCAGTAAATTCGGCGGAGGGTTTTAGAAAATAACAAAGTAACAGGCTTCATTCAAGTTTAGAAAGGCCTGGAGCAGACACAAAAGAGCTTCAGTTGACGGCGGTTGCGGGGGAGGGGTAAAAGCCTCTTCCCCACCACACCACCAATATTGGGAGGAACAATAAGAATAAGGAATGAGAAAAAAAAAACGCTTTTTATTTAAATCTTAAAGAGATGACCCCCTTGATCTTTGGATTGCATAAGCAGTGATTAACAATACTTAAATTCATTGGGAGAAATTATTTAATTTCCAATGCAGCTATTTTCATGTCTGGTATTATACCTGCATATTTATAGCTTACAAAAACAGTAATTCATATCTCTGTTTCTTAAATAAATATCTTAATTAAAGAGTTGCCATCTCTGTAGGAAAAAGAATAAAGCATTGACAGGATTGTGGATGAAATGTTGGGGGAACTTAGCACCTACATCTTAGGAATTACTTCTTGCTGGCACATTCTTCACCAGGCAGGAATTTTAACCATAAACAATTACTGATGCCTGTTTCTAGCTGCATAGACTTTTAAGAATCTTTTTTAAACTGTGACTCTTCTAGCCAGATGAAAGATATTCACTGAAATGCAGAAATCTGTATAAAATCTCAGGGCGTTATTTACTCCCCTATACCTGAAAGTACCATATTGTGTGCTATATTGTGTGAGATTTTAAAAACGTGGCAAATGTTGGACCCTGGCCTCTCTGCCTTAAACCCTGCTAGTGATCCCTGATGCTCTTATCAGTTAACTACTGAGGATTTCAGTATGCTTTCAGTATAAAATGCTCTCAGTAGTTAACTGAAAACTCCCGGTGCTTTTTATTTTTTTTTATTTTTATGTATTTATGTATTTATTTATTTTTATTTATTTATTTTTTCCCCGGTGCTTTTTTTTTTTTTTAAATCCTTTGCCATTGGTTTCTAGATTTCCATTCAAGCATCTCTGTTTGGCATTAATGAAAGTCAGTACCTGAATTCTGATGTATTGTTCAGAAAACTGGAATTTATCTTCATTGGCCCGAGAACGGTGTAACAATGGATAGGTTATTTTTACTTTGGTCATGGATTCTTGGGTCCTACAGCTCAGAGCTCTGCTGCCATAAGCGGAACCTGGAGCCCCTTTGCCTTTTCCTTATTTGTGCAGTGAGGGAAGTCAACAATTAACTTTAAGATTTCTTGGGGCACCTGGTTGAGTGTCTGACTTCGGCTAAGGTCATGATCTCGTTTGTTGTGGGTTTGAGCCCCACATCAGGGTCTCTGCTGTCAGATCCTCTGTCCCTTTCTCTCTCTCTCTCTCTCTGGCCCTCCCCACTCACTCTCTCTCTCTCTCTCTCTCTCAGACACAAATATATAAAATATTAAAAAAAAAGAGTAGATAAATATGCCTCCTTCTGATTACAACTTTCTGAAGGCAAAATCTGTGCCTCTTCCCTCAGTGGTCTTTATTTTTGATGTACAGTAAAACAGACTCTAGTGACGATAGTCCCAAAACGTTACTCATGAGAAAGGATGTTCAAGTTTACTCCTTTCCAAATGCTGTACATTCTTTCATCACAAATATCACATCTTGGAAAAGTGGAGCAGATGAATGTACAGGTGGTGGTGCAATGAATTATCAGGATGAGTGTTTCCACGAAAACACATTCCCTACCTTCTCTGTATTATGGCAGCTGCTGTTGAGGTTGTTCTCCAGCAAGCCAAGTATCATGATGTGAGGACTCAGGGGATTCGGTGCTGAGCTTGCCAGAAACTAAAGCTTTAGAGCTAATAAATATGTGAAGCAGGATCTTGAGTGCCTTTTAATGGATGATATAACCTGTCCTCTATTAATGGGCGTTTAGACTGATTCCAATCTTGATAGTATAGATAATGCCACCATGGATACTTCCGGATAGATGTCTTTGTGAATACATTTGAATATGTGTATAGGATATGCATGTGACCTTCATTTCGTAGCCATATTATCAAGGTGTATGAAGACTTTTACACAAGTGATTAGCCAAAAGTAGTTGGGCTACATATGAGTTGCAACCAATGCCCCGCACCATTCTTTTTGTCGGTAGAATGTCCTTGAAAGTTGTAACTGAATAGTAAGAGAAAGCCAGGTTGATTTGAATATTTTAATATCTACAAGAGTTATTTTTGGAAGCATCTTTAAAGAATGCAGCTTTCTATCAACTTATACTGCCCATGGAGTTAGATTATACATACATATATACAGCTTCTGTCTTAAAATTCAAAAAAGGAAAAAAAAAAAAAGGCCAAATCTCTCAGATAATCAATTAGATAGGCGATATGAGGTCCTTATAACAGACTGTGGACCTCCATGACACAAAGCAAGAGGACTAAAATACCAGCTTTCAAATTATGAAGTCCCTGTTGTAAACTATCAGAATGTTCTATCAGGATTTAGTGACTCTCTTGACTTAAATTTCTGCTGTTATGTAACTTAAAGCAAGCTAATTAGAAATGCAACTCCAAAAATGATATTAGATGACATAATTCCTTTAGGAGATTGCATTTGTCAACCCTAGAAAACTTTAAAATTAAGTATAGAAGTGTTTAAGAGAATCAAAACAATCTTACTAATGCTTTTGGCTAGGTGATATATCTGTGTTTGGTAATTATAAAATACTACTAATGTTTAAGGGAACTTGAGATATTAAAATGAGAGAGCAGGTAATTCCAATTTAAAATGCATAATGAAATAGTTGATACAGACTTGCAATCTGTAACTCACACACAATGTTTATGAAAACTTTGAATATGAAACAGGATTAAACATCAGTATGTTTCTGTGGTTTTTTTTTAAGATTTTAAAGAATCTTACATGGGAAATTTTTCAGACAGATAATTGACGTACTTAAAAAGGAAGCTGAGCAGATTAAATTAACAAAATTAGCTCAAAATATATGCAGAAATTTAGTCAACTAAGTCTATAAATGTGATCATACACATTTCAAAATTCCCCTAGGGGTGCCGGGGGCTCAGTCAGTTAAGTGTCCCACTCTTGGTTTCAGCTCAGGTCATGATCTCACAGTTCATGAGTTCCAGCCTAGAGTCGGGCTCTGCACTGGCAGTGTAGAACCTGCTTAGGATTCTCTCTCCCCTCTCTCTCTGCTCCTCACCCATTCTCTCTCTCAAAAATAAATAAATAAACATTATTTTTAAAATTCCCCTAAAAATGGTTACTAAAATTATCTAGCTTTAAAAATAGAAAAAAAAAATTGGAAACTGAATTTAAAAAAACTTAAGTAAGAAGTACAGATTTGGATTTTTAACTTTAACAAATTGAATGCTAAATTCTTAAGCAAAAGCAAACCTCTGATTAGTCTCTTCCATATACAAAATCCACTTTAGGACAAAAGCATTCACATTTATTTTATTTTTTTTTTTTAGTTTGTTTTATTTATTTTTTTTTGAGAGAGAGAGAGCACAAGCAAGGGAGGGGCAGAGAGAGGAAGAGAGAGAGAATCCTAAGTAGGCTTCACAGCCAGCAAAGAGCCCAACTCGGGGCTCGATCCCACCACCTGTGAGATCATGACCTGAGCCAAAATCAAGAATCAGACACTTAACTAACTGATCCACCCAGGCACTAAGAAATAAAAATTTTAAAAGGACACATAAATAAGAACAACCCATTAGGAAAAATGGCTAATTTCTAAGGAAATGAATACAAACAACAACAACAACAACAACAACAAAAAAAGAGCTCTGAGATACAGGAATTCCCAGTGAAAAGGTAAACTAGACCTACTGTTTTGGAAGACAAGTTGTCGAAAGTATCATGTTTTAAAATGCATATATCCTTGGACTTGATATTCCACTACCAGGAATTTATCCTGTATACATATTTATGTGTTCACAAAGGCATTCATCCAAGAATGTCCACTGCAGTATTGTTCATATTTTAAAAAATTGGAATGGCCATCAGTAGAGGACAGGTTAAATATGTTATAAAATCCATGCAGTGGCTTAGCATACATCCATTCAAAACAACAAAGTAGTTCTTTGTGTATTGATATATAAAAAATTTCAGTTATGTTAATTAAAAAATAAATAATATAAACCAAGTACAGAGCAGCTGTATGATATACTCCCAATATCTACTGGAAAGAAAAAGAATACGTGTATGTGTATATATATATGTATATATGTGTGTGTGTGTGTGTGCGTTAATGCATATGCAAAGAAAATTTCTGAAAGAATATAAGCCCACTCTTTTTATTTATTTATTTGTTTTGAGAGAGAGAGAGAGAGCAAGTGGGGGAGAAGGGTAGAGTGGGAAAGAGAGAGAGAGAGAATCTTAAGCAGACATCACATTCAGCACAAAGCCTAGCATGGGGCTCAATCCCACAACACTGGGATCATGACCTGAACTGAAATCAAGAGTCAGATGCTCAACAGAAGGAGCCAGCCCAATAAGGATGCTCTTAAAGGTGATTGACTATAAGGAAGATGTATTAGTTTCCTGGGGTGGCTATAGCAAAGTACCATAAACTGAGGGGCTTACAATAACAGAAACTTATTCTCTCACCGTTCTGGAGTTGAGAAATCAGAAATCAAAGTGTTGGCCAAGCTTATTCCTCCTGAGGGCTGTGAAGGAGAATTGGTTCCATGCCTTTCTCCCAAATTCCAATGAGGGCTGGCATTCCTTGGTGTTCCTTGGTTGTAGATGCAGCTCTTCCATCCCTGTCTCTATCTTCACATGACCTGTCTCTAGATTTTCACATGGCCTTCTTCTTATGAAGACAATAGTCGTATTGGGGTATGGCCCATGCAACTCCAGTAAGACCTCATCTTAATTAATTACATCTACAACAACCTTATTTCCAAATAAGGTCACATTCTGAAGTTTTGGGGTTATGACTTTAACATAGCCTTTAGGGGAGACAAATCAACTCATAACAGAAGGATATGGCCATCTGAACTTAGAGAAAAAGCTAAAAACTAGTTAATAAGACTACTAGTTAAGGGGTGCCTGGGTGGCTCAGTCAGTTAAGCATCCAACCCTTGATTTTGGCTCAGGTCATGAGCTCACAGTTCATGAGATGGAACCCCACATTGGGCTCTGCGCTGAGTCTGCTTGGGATTCTCTCCTCTCTCTCTCTCTGCCCCTCCCCCACTTGCATGGGTGCTCCCTCTCGCTCTCTCTCTCCCTCAAAGTAAATGAACTTAAAAAAAAATAAGACTACTAGTTAAGTGATAAAGGCATGATTAAGTGCTAGTATGGTTCTGATCCCTTCTAAGACAAACATTTGGACAACAAATACCAGGCTTTGTAAACAGATTGTCCAAATCTCAACATGCAGCTTTCAGTTAAATTTAATGATGTTTCCCTCCCCTACTCAGAAGACTTCCTTTCTGTTGAAAACAACATGAAGTCAAAACTCAATTTCCCTCAAGCGATATTTTTATTTCATGGAGTCTCAGAGACAAAAAGGGCCTTTAGGGACCTTTCTGTATACACCTGCAATGCTTCACAGTATCTTCAGCAAGAGGCCAGTCTCTGCCTGAACATCTCTAGGAAGGAAAAACCCAGTGCTCCCTGGAGCAGTCCTCTCTGTGGCAGCCTTTTCTGGTGGTTAGATTCTGAGCCAAATTCTGCCTCCTTAAAATTTTCACCATACTGTCTTTGGTCAACCATCTGAGCTTTGCAAAATTGCATACATATTTTATATTTTAAATTATATATACATAGGTAAATATGTGTAAGTGTGTATTTTACAAAATGTCCTAAAAAATATTTTTAAATATATGAAAAATATATTTACATTCACTTAAGTTTCTAAAACCTCTGGGGACATCTTTGGGCTCCGTTCCATGTCTTACCTGAGTGAAAATTATAACCCAATGCCATAGAGGCAAGTAGCAAAAATTAAAATTATAGAATTAATAATTAGGTACAGGAGAAGTTGTGCCACAAGCGGAAGCATTGAGAAATAGCAATCAGCTATCTAAAAAACGATTCACTGATAATCAATTCTTGCAAATACCTCTGCTGCCAGAAAATGCTCATCGATGTAATTGGACTAACATTTTTATAAGAAAATACCCAATATAAGTATAATAATTTTCTTTGAAACTTCAACTCATATTTCCTGGGTGTTCCTAAAGAGATATATTCTCCTGGGGAGAATGGGAAAAACAAAAAAAGCAACTTCAGGTGCACAAAGACGAGCTGAAAGCTTTGAAAATAATAAGGGGGATTTTGTGGGAATTTTGCCCAAGACATCTCTGAGAAAACTTACACACTTCAGGCAGCTTGGACAAGGCATGAATTCTGCATATGAAAGGGTTCCATGAAATGGTGACAAATTGTTCCATTCACAGTTATGCTGCCAGGTTTTGTTACACAGAACGAGAGACATTAATAAATATATGTCAGCTTGTCATTCTCTCACGAAATACTCCCTTCACCCAAATAAATCGGCTCCTTTGAGGCTACAATGGCCATCTTTGTCTAAGAAATACTCGCTCAATTTGTAGACCCACGCTGTTTGCTTGGGGGTACCAATCCACACAAACACGATGATGACGCTTCTTTGGAAATAGGAAATATCTCCATAGTGCCCAGAGGTGCTGCAGGAAAGTGTAATCATGAGTCACTTGGACGGTCAGTGACTGTCAGAAAATCAAAGCTAGCGTATGACTAAGATGAAGTTCTAATAAAACAAACGGAGCTCAATATGACAGTAACTTGGCCACCCAATTGCTCAGTGAGGTAGCTCAGAAAAGTGAGCGTCCATTTGCCCTCTTCCTTTCATTAATTGTAAAGGATGGCATTTCTTCATTACTTCTATCATTTATTTTTTTTTCTTCATGCCTGTATGTATGTATGTATGTATGCGTTTATTTATTTATTTATTTTTATACTCTTTTTTTTTCCAATATATGAAATTTATTGTCAAATTGGTTTCCATACAACACCCAGTGCTCATCCCAAAATGTGCCCTCCTCAATACCCAACATCCACCCTCCCTGCCCTCCCACCCCCCATCAACCCTCACTTTGTTCTCAGTTTTTAAGAGTCTCTTATGCTTTGGCTCTCTCCTTCTCTAGCCTCTTTTTTTTTTTTCTTCCCCTCCCCCATAGACTTCTGTTAAGTTTCTCAGGATCCGCACTTCCATCATTTAAACAAACGTCCCGTGATAATTAAGGCCTAGACGTGGTAACCTCATGTTAAAAAAAAAAAAAAAAAATTACTTAAAATATAAAAATTCTACCTTTACAATAATATTTATGACTGACTTGTGGTAAAAACTAAAGGTTAGGCAATCCGTGAGCACATTAATGATACAGCTGTCTGGATAAGCGACACGCAGTCCTGGGCTGCTTCTGCTGCACTCCAATAGGATTTTCTTACCGAGAAACAGTTGATTGGGTTCCTGGGCGGTGAGCAGTTTACTGCCAAAGATTTACCTAGTGTTAAAAAAGAGGGATTATTATTTTGCTCTTTCTAGAATTCACATTTCAAAAGTGGTTTGTTGCTTGCGTCCTTGTTTTTCCTTTAGCAATGATTTTTTTTTCTTTTTTTAACAATTTATCGTCAAGTTAGCTAACATACATTGTATACAGTGCACTCTTGGCCTCGGGAGTAGATTCCCGTGATTCATCACATACCTAAAACACCCGGTGCTCATCCTAACTACTGCCTTCCTCAATGCCCATCACCCATTTTCCCCGCCCTACCCCCATCAACCCTCAGTTTCTTCTCTGTATGTAAAAGTCTCTTATGGTTTCCCTCCTCTCTGTTGGTAACCATATATTTTTTTCTTTCCCTTCCCCCAGGGTCTTCTGTTAATTTTCTCAGCTTCCACATATGAGCAATGATTTTTATAGACTTACTCACAGCTGTACACGTAGAACTAAATAAAATCCAGAAAAAAATGTAAAAGATTTGGATTCCTCAATAAAGTCATAACGAAAGAAGGGAGTAAATGTGTCAGGATAGCCATTAAACTCTGCTTAGAGTCCCACACAGTAGACTTCAGCAGGTAACTGACGGAAGGGCTGCTTCTCTGGAGGTACATACTCAGCTTTCCCACAAATTGCCAAAAGAAATCTTTCTTAGCATGTCTCAGTCATGTCTCCAATACTATCGTAGCCTGCCCTCACTAATTTTCACCACCGGCTCAAGGAGAGGTTTTTTTCCTCTTGGACTGAACATTCTACTGTTCTTCTAAAAAATACTTTCCAAATATAGTCCCTCACCTGATTGTACCCAGCCAGAGTTGGTTTGAGACTGGGTTTTGCAAAATCAGGGGTTTTACCCAACAGTGGCTAATTTGGGTTTTGGTTTTGGGGTCGTGGCCTTTAAGAACATGGAGGGCTTCCACTTTCCAAGTTTTCTTAACTGACTGGTGACTCGTCCGGAAACAAGTATCGCTGTTTTTCTTTTCAGTGATTTCCCCCCCACTTCTGGCAGGGCAGTTCATGAGACCTAATTAAAACATGTTATTTCCACACCACCAAACGAGAAGTCAAACTAACCTTTTGCCTTTACAACTTATGTTGTCAGAGGCCTGGGCGAGGGATTGGGGTAAGGAGCTTTATCAGCTTGCAGCCTATCTTATTTGGAAAACAAAAAACCAAAAACAAGCCCATAACTTTCCTGCACTACTCTGGTTCGTCTTCCATGGCTCTGCTCCCTCTTTTCTCTCGGTGCCAAGAAACACTGATAGCTCGAAGCTCTTACAGTCCTTGGCCCTCATGCTCTGTCAGTCCACCTCAGAACTTCAATCCATTACATTCCTTCCCAG
This sequence comes from Neofelis nebulosa, assembly GCF_028018385.1. NCBI lineage: Eukaryota > Metazoa > Chordata > Mammalia > Carnivora > Felidae > Neofelis > Neofelis nebulosa. Next base: position 32,155,417 of record NC_080782.1, on the reverse strand, counting down.
ACCTGGTGGACGTGTCGTATATGTATTTAACTTACATGAACCATAATTCACCAACTCTATGACTTCTTTGACTGCAAGATGCACCATTATTTTAACTACCACTAAAAACAGTGAAAATGCTGCCACTTAAAAAGTGTATGCGTGCCATCAAATGCATGACACATTCTAACTTCAGAAACATTAAACTGTGCAAAAAACATTTATCTTTGAATTGACGAACTATGGTAATTTAAGGCAAGAAGAAAAGAGAATAGCTTTAAATATCCTTATAAGAGTATGAATAGAACCACCGGCTTTCTCCCATTTTGGTTTCCTCATTGCCTCTAGTACTGCCTTATCTCTCCCTTCCCTTGATTTCTTTATCACCAAAACAAATTTTTTTTTGTCTACTATGTGCAGGTCCTGTGGTAGGTGCTGGGGGTCACTAAGTAAACAAGAGACTGTCTTTGTATTCAAGACTCAGTTTCATTGGAGGTGTGGATACGCAAAGCCGCTGAAGAATTACAATAGAGTGACTATCGCTCTACTAGACAGAAGCACAGAACTCTGTAGGAGCAGGGAAAGATAACCTAACCCAGTCCAGCAGAGGTTAGGAGAACACTCCAGAAAGAAGGCATCTGAGCCATGATCTCAAAAATAAATAAGAACATTTAGCCATTCAAAGGGAGAAGGCAGATGAGAAAAGAGAGATACTCAGATGAAGAAAACACTCGGCAGTGAGAGAAATGTTAGTATTGTGTTCTGGCAAATGCCAAAGGTTCCAGAAGACTGTAGGACAAAAAGAAGTGAGGTGAGCTAGAAGCAGCTCCTGAACGGCCCGGTCTGCTGTGTGCAGGAGATGAAAATTGATTCTGAGGAAATTGGCAAATCAGTGAAGAGCCTGAGCATAAAGTGACAACATCAGGTAAATCCTTTATTTTCATTTGTCTTACTTTCTCTTTGTGAGAATAAGATTAATTATGAATAATGATTTGGATCTTCCCTCTGCCTTGGCTTCTGAAGTTGTACCATCATTGTACTGGATAACCACTTTTGTTTTTTCCTTCTGGAGATGGCTATCTATCCATTTTGATATATTTTCTTTAGTACATTATATATTTTTTCCCTCTAGTATCTCTTTCTGAAAGTTCCACCAGTCAGATTTTTGGCTTCTGAGATTGATCTTTGATTTTTATCTTCTTCAAAATTTCCGTCTCCCCATCTTATGGTTCTACGTCTGGGAACACTCCTAGAATTTATCTCCCAATGCTACTACTCCTATTTTTATGGGAGAAATAGCACTACTGTATTTTTAATTCCTGAGAACTCTATTGGGTTTCTTTCTTTCTTTCTTTCTTTCTTTCTTTCTTTCTTTAATTTTCTTTAATGTTTATTTTTGAGAAAGAGAGACAGACTGGGCATGAGCTTGGAGGGGCAGAGAGAAAGGGAGACACAGAATCTGAAACAGGCTCCAGGCTCTGAGCTGTCAGCACAGAGCTTGACACGGGGCTCGAACTCATGAACCATGAGATCTTGACCTGAGCTGAAGTTGGACGCTTAACCGACTGAGCCTCCCAGGTGCCCTGGGTTTTTTTTTTTTTTTTTTTTTTCTTTACAGCAATCTGTTATTGTTTATGGACTTAATAGCTTCCCAAGAATATTCTTCTCAAAGAATATTAATAAACATTTTTAGCATCTGCATGATCCCTGCATTATCTCCATTTTCTTTTTTTCCCCCTGATTTCTCCTTGTTTACTTTGGTTCCTCTCTTCATGATGAGGACTTACCTTAACTTTCTGGTGATCCAAGGTTGTTCCTAGTTAAGAGTGGGACTTTAAAATCTGAGTGGAAGCCACGTGCACACACACACAGGGTTAGTTGACTTCCCTGCAGGGGGGTTGTACAGACACCTGGCCATTTTGTCAGGGTTTCCAAACCACTAGTCTTTCCTCTAATCTTTTACCTCTGACAGCATCCTGGTTGTGGTGTTATGTGCATGTGAAGGGAAAGGGGACTGGAGGATTAAACTATTCTAGAGGCTTCTAATAAGAGCAGACTTTTATTAGTTCCCTTGTGTTGCGTCATGACTCTAGCCTTCACTCATCTGTCACCATGTCTGGTGTCTTTGAATCACCACCCACTCCCATCCGGTTTCTCTAGTTAATAAATGATGTTCATGGTAATGATGGGCAAGGTGGGAAGTGTTGTAAGCATGAATGTTCTGTTCATGGCGGGCGCTGGGGAATTAGAAGGACCTTTTAGGGTTCCATTCCTTGGACAGGACCAACTTATATAATCGTCCCATCTACTCCTGGGTCCAGCCCCATGCCTCAACCCTCCATCTACCACACTGGCTGCTGCTGGGAGCTAAGCCTCTCCAGGGTTCTGAAGTGTGAACTGCTTTCACCACAGTTACTGTGCTACCTGTGTGGACATGAGGTCTGGATTCCCCTGCCCTAAGAAGTCAACGTCTACAATTTCATCCATGTCTGTCACTCAGCAATTTGTTCAAATAGCTTGCCTGCTAAAGCCCTCTTCTGTTCTTTTTGTCGTATTAGGTTTGATAGCCTTTTATTTATTTGAGTTTAGTGGAGGCTTGGGAGACAGAGGGGGTAAACATGTGAGTTCAATATGTCTTCTTAAACTCGGTGCCATATTTGCAATTTAGATTTGCAAAGTTGTAGCTCAAGTAATTCCTGAGGCTCATGTATGGAATAAATATATTTTCTGAGCCATAAATCAATAAGCGTGATCTGAACATTATGAGAGACAGAAAGACATTGGAAGTTCGAGCTCTCCTGAAAAATTAAAGTTGCACAGTCGTAGTTCCTAGCTAACACCTACTCTCTGCTTTCTTCTATTTTCATACTATTTTTGGCCTTAGTTAAATTTTCGAAAATCATAAGCCAAGCTGGAATAATAAGATGTCTGGAACACTTGAAGCCAGGCAGCCTTCGCTCAGGATGCCAACTTTCGCACTCTGATCCCCCAGATGCTGTCACTGGTACTTCATGGAATTTATACGCACAATTTCAGGCTTTGGCTGGTTTTTTTTTTAAATGTTTATTTATTTATTTTGATAGAGAGAGAGAGAAAGAGAGAGAACCTACAGGAGAAGGGCAGAGACAGAGGGAGACAGAGGATCCGAAGCAGGCTCCAGGCTCTGTGCTGACAGCAAAGAGCCCGATATGGGGGCTCGAACTCACAAACAGTGAGATCATGACCTGAGTCTAAGTCAGATGCTCAACTGACTGAGCCACCCAGGTGCCCCGGGGCAGATTTTTAATCTAGATAAGGGTCAACTTTTCTACTTGTGGCTCAGAAGGACTTTTTTTTTTTTTTTTGTTACTTTTGTATGTTTGACACAGCACAACTGAGCCAACAACTCAGATTTTTAAAAATCGCCCTCAGCAGCAGGTCCAGTTGGTTAATCCAGTACTTACTATTCTTTGACTGATTGTTCGGTTTCCTCCCTTTTCCTTATAACCTTCTCAACAAACGCATTCCCCCCAGGCAAGGCCTGGAAAGAGTCTCCAACGCTGGTATCCTCCCCAAGGAAGGAAGCAGTTTTATTTAAAATGTCACAATAAACCTTTGGTGTGGGTGGTAAGAAGCTGAGGGCATGAGGAGGCTGGCACTGAAAGAAATAAAGATAATTCAGCACGTCACCAGCAAGAATTTAGAAGCTTGCGAAGACAAGAGGGAGCAAACAAAAAGCATTTCGAAACCACTCTGCACAGGAAAAAATAGGAATTTGAGGATAAGAAAAAGTATGGCTCTGCAAAGGAGCAAAGAGTAAGACTTTTAATCATTGGGATGTCAAATATTCAAATACACGTGTGTGTGGTATACATGTCACAACAAATAAATATGTATTTTTCGTATTTGTTAACACAATACAATATATATTTAACTCATATACAGGTCAATATATGTATGTCAAAATAAATCCCGTTCGTTTCCACACACCTTCGGAAAAGACACCCAAAGTCTTGATTTAGGTGGATTTCCTAAGGGAGTTAGAGAGCACTGATCGAGGAAGGATGTTGAGTTTGACAGGGTACAAAAAGAAGTGGCAGATGAGGAACAGCAGAGTAAAAACCATGAACTGGAAAAAAAAAAAAAAAAAAAGCAGAAACAACAGCTTCAAGCCAGCAGTGGCCAGGACAACTGTAAATCATCTCCCCTGAAAATCCACGGAGAGACAGGAAGGAACTCGAGGTTCCCATTCTAAATTCATAATACATCAGCTGACATCTGGGTTAGTTTTATGCAATGTCTCGGAGCCTAAAAGAAAGGTAAGCGAAACTTGCCGAAGGAAGCAGTATCTTATACTCTGTCTGCGTTTGATGAGGAGCAAACAGAAAAAAGTATTTAGCCTAAGTAAGGACACGATAGAATGGCTCAGGAGATCCCCTTTGCAGAAAGTGGCCCAGGGTAAGTTGGGGCAGGGAGAAGTGGTGCTGGGGAAGGAATGTAAGTAGAGAGTGGGAGACGGGGCTGGATGGCCCCCAAGGTCCTTTAAGATCCTGAGAGTCCATGGTTCCAAGAGCTGTGCGGACTCCAACCTCTCTACTTTTCCCCAAACGTAACTAACAACTAACGTCAGACTGATGTTGTGTGTATGCCTCAAAGCTCTCTTAGTGAAGTTCAACAGCACCACATGGTAGTCCTGATTCTTGTTCAAGCCAGTGGTGGGGAAATAGAGGTCTTGCAAAAACTATGCTATTATTTCCTGTTGGATAAACTCTGTCATTCTCTGAAAACACCAGAAGGAGAAAGGAACAAGGGTCCAAAGTGGAAAAGCTTCCAAAACCAGGAAGAAGTGGGCCAGCTTGGAAGGGCAGGAATAGCCTCTTACACAGAGGCCTCCTCCTGGTCCGGACCGGGTTTTTGTTTCTGTGAAAAGGGTCAGCGTGCTAAACTATTATTTGTATATGTGATGCTTTCTCGTAAGCACGCTCTAAGGACTTGCATTTTAATTCAAGATGCTGTCTTTATTTTAGGGAGAAATCAGTTAAAAGGGTCGGCACTAACCTGTCATTTTCCTCTTCTATTTTAAAGCTCTCTGTATGGGAGTTAACTTCTCCCAAAACAAGCATTTGGAAAATTCCTGGTTAGGCCGCTTGCTTGTTTTGTGAATGATGTTTGTGGTCAGCTATAACATATATAGCATGCCTTCTTCGTATTGCTGTCTTTTTCATGCATGTTTTTCTTATTTTGGCATTTTTATGGAAGTGATTAAATATTATTTGGTCTCAAGCTGGTGTAGAAATTGTGGAGATGTAGAAAATACTCTCTAGCTGAAATCCAACATACACATACCCACACAATCATAAACACACACACATATGCACGCAGCATTTCTACAGTATGTCCAGAGAGCTTTTGTTCAATTCTTTACTTCTTCTCTTCTTCCTTCCTTCCTTCCTTCCTTCCTTCCTTCCTTCCTTCCTTCCTTTCATGTGGAGGGAAGGAAATGAAAGCAAATACGATTTCCATTTCATTTTCAGCTTGCTTTCTGATAGACACAGCATTGTTTGGATGTCCAGGCCTCCAGCTTTTACCCAGAGGTAAATGTTGGAGAAATGTTGTTTCCAGTCTTACTCAGAATGACTGAAATATTTTTGCAAGGCGTCACTTTCCAAGCTTTCATTAATGTTCACAAGTTTCAATAACAAGTTAGAATGTTTCAGTAACTTTTAAAGGGATATTTTTTCCCCACCCCACCCCACCTTTCAAAAATAAATATAAAATTAAGCTGAAGAGAAAGTAAATCCTGGTATCTAGATAAAAAAATTCATGACACACTGATTAGTATTTAATAAGTTCCAAAAAGTATCCCCAAGAAGTAGAATGTTTCTTATTCTATTAAATCAGTCGTATACAGTGTTATGTGACGAAATCTAACAATTTTAGGAGAAACTGTGTTTTGTTCTTAGAAAATTCAACTTCTATTGACACTGAGCAAAGAGGAGTATGGAAGAGTAAAATTGGGACGTAAGCCAGAATAAATTTTCTGTGAGAAATTCTACCAGATGACTTAAAAAGTCTATTCAATATTCGATATCACCTGTAGACAAAATGAGAGAAAAAAATCTATTCCATTTAATTACTTCTTAGAAGGTTTAAGTGGGATACTGGCTTGCTTGCTCTATATTTCAGGAGTTGGGTCTGCATGATATTTATGTTATAACTAAGAGATTATTATATATTTGGAGATACTTTTTCAAATACTCTCTATACGTAATTATAATAATAATTGAAGACATATTAAAAAAATTTCTTTACTTATCCATATTATTTAGTTGCTAGGAGACAAATATAAAGCATCTAATATTATTAAACAGGTTATAATCCACTTTTAATTTCACAATGAGAATTGCTTTGGGGTATGTATTTATTCAGACTCTGTAGATATATTGTGTACTCAGTGCAAATAATACCTATCTTTCTCTGCATGGTGTTTGCAATTTGGAGAAGGGTTAATAAACATATCTTACTGACTAAGCATGTTGAAGCTCCCCTAAAAAAGTAAGATGATCACTAGCTCAGAGCATTGTCAAATTATTTGCAATTTAAGATATATTACGACTTACATAAATCAATTGAAAGCAAAATGTTTAATCCTCTTCTTTGTGTTCAAAATATGTAATGATATGATTTTATACAACATTTCTGGCATGATAAATTTTATCTTTTATCATCGTATGCAAGGCAAGTATTTTTCAAACTGAAGAATGCTGCACACACAGAGTAGTTATTTGCCATAAGACACAAAGTAGTGGCTGTGCCATTATGAGCCACAAGGTCAACTTATACCCCAGGCCAGCGTACCCTCTATTGGAGAGGAAAAAAGACCTTCTCTACTGAGGAACTCGAACTTGAACCTTCTTTGCCATGAATAAATTATCTTACGATCTTTGTGTCCTCATTAACATTTGTGTTCTTTAACATATCATCTTCCATTATATTTTAAGAAGATCCATTCAGATAAATATGTTTACTTCCTTCTTTAACTAACAAAATACTGTTATGGCTTTAAAAAATGTTTTTATTGTGTCCAGACCTATATGGCTGTTCAGTTTGGAGACTGTTCGATGATAATGAATAGTACAAATTCTTCAAAAAGATTATTTCAGCCCCAAATGTTTCCCAATCCAAAGAGTAAGTTTTTATCGCTTCTCGGCCTTTTGGCTAAGATCAAGTGCAAAAAGTAAGTTTTTCACCTGATTCATCTCAGGTTTTGGTGTGTGTGTGTGTGTGTGTGTGTGTGTGTGTCTGGTACTTTGTTGCCAACTCTATTTCTATTCTATCTTTATTCCCTCACATTGTTTTCCTTGCTTGGATCCAAGTCTCTATCTCTTCCTATGACTTTTACTCAGGACTGCCATAACCGGTGAGCATTCCTCAGCTAAGAAGAACCAGATGGCCATGAAGAGATGTTAATGTTTCCCTCACATGTCCTCTGGGCAATCTTTCTTCACAAGGGACAAGTGTGCTAACTTACCACTGCTCTGAGACTTATACTAATCCAAATAACAAAGGACAGTTGTCCTATCTTGATGGCAGACATGAGGCAGAAGAATCCTACCTTTATGCAGCAAAAAGTCGACTGGTTTGGAGAACAAATTGTTTGGAGAAAGCCCTAAGTTGTACTATATCTTATATATACAGTGCCATTTATTATATATACAGTAGTACCAAAATAATTTTCTGATTCAATTACAGTGTTTTAGGCAAAATAGAAACATAAGGCATTATGATTTTACATTATAATGCTCAAAGATACTTGGAGATTAAAAAGAGTATGCATCTAGCAAAATAAAAAAAAATAGGAAAATTAATAGCATCTGTGCTAAGAGAGACATTAGGGATAATTCAAAACTCTAATGTATATATCCTCTTCCTTCTCCTTCATCAAATGTTTAGGAGGTCATTCCGAGTAGTTTAAAGTTGACTTGGCAGGGTAATAAGAGTTAGAAGAATTTATTTGAATCTTGGCACCTTCACGAGGAATCTACATGCACTTGAAGGAGTATCCCTGATTCTCTGAGACCCATTTTTATCACCTTCAAAATGAGGACGATTATACTTCTCTAACTTGCAACAAGGATATAAGGATCCAATGAGAACATTTTTGAAAGTTTATTAAACTATAAAGTTATATGCAAAAATGCATAATCAGCATCATCTTTGTGAAGGTCAAAGTTCTATCCCATTCCTTTTCTGCTCCCTAGTTAGAGGTGCCACTCATGCTGGAGCGACAGAAGGATAAGGAAGAGAAGTGATGCCCTCCCCACCCTCAAGACATCAGCAGTACCTTCAAAATGTAGAATTGCCTTTTGCAGCTCTATCCTGACTACCAAAGACACTCCCAAAAGAAAATCTACTTAAAGCTTTGTAGATTAATTCCTTAACTTTATCAAGCCAGGAAAAAGAAAAAAACAAACCCTGTAACATCTCATCAGACAAGCACATGACAGCAATACAGGCCTCTTTCTAGGGCTCAGGAGCCAGACTTTGTACCTATTTGTTCTCCTCGCCCCCGTGGTGTGAAGCAGACAGGAAAGGCAGGTCATTTTGCAAATCATCTGACTCCAGCCTGAAATCAGTAACCCAGAAAAAAAGCACTTGGGAACATAGGGCCATCAAAGAGGGGCCCAGGCCTGGGCCTTCTGATAAGGCCTAATGTTGAGTGGACAGTGGTTATTAGGACTCCATGGATCCGTGATCCTGGAAGGCGCCCCTCCGGCACGCATGTCTGGGTCTGCTCTGGAGGGGAGCTAGGGAAACAAAGCCATTCTTTCAGTTAGGGGGGTGCCATGATATCCAGAATCTGAATTTGGGGCTTCTAAAGGCTGAAAGAATAATGGTTTTTAAAATAGCTCCATGTGGGAAGCTCTCTGAGCTAAGCATGGAATCCTAGGGAGTGGAGCCACGACTTCTTTACAGACAGCACCCAAGTGGTAAACCAGCAGTAACAGGCTTATGGAAAATGTTGCATGAGGGGCACCTGAGTGGCTCAGTCAGTTAAGCATCTGACTCTTAGTTTTGGCTCAGGTCATGATCTCAGGGTCGTGGGATCGAGCCACACGTTGGGCTCCACGTTGAGTCTCTCTCTCTGTCTCTGTCTGCTTCTCCCTCTCCCTCTCCCTCCCCCTCTTTCCCCTGCTTGCACGCTCTCTCTCTCTAAAATAATTAAAACAAATGTTGGATAAATGAATGAGTGAATGAATTATGAACAAATGAACTATATAAAACACCTAATGGTGCCAGTGATCTTTAATTCTTTGTATTGCAGAAATTTTCAAATATAAACAAGAATGTAGAGAATTGTACATTGAACCCCTACATACCCATCACTCTGCTTCAACAATCTTGTTTTGTCTATTCCCCCTCAATTTGGGGGATGGAGTAAGTTATTTTATTTTTTTAATGTTTATTTATTTTTGAGAGAGAGAGAGAGAGAGAGAGAGAGAGAGAGAAAGCGCAAGTGTGGGAGGGGCAGAGAGAGAGGAAGACACAGAATCTGAAGCAGGCTCCAGACTCTGAGCTGTCAGCACAGAGCCCCAACATAGGGCTTGAACTCATGAACCGCAAGATCACGACCTGAGCCAAAGTCAGGCGCTTAACCTACTGAGCCACCCAAGAGCCCCTGATGCTTTTTAAAAGATCACTTCTGTGATATGCTGTAGAAAATACACAGCTAACTGTGAAGTCTATTTGAAGTATACTGAAGCCTGTCAATATATCTACCAGGTTAGGGGAAATATAGATAGAAGATCAAATTAAATGACACCACCAGCCATGTCAACAAATCCATAATGTGGTACATTAAACTGGATAAATGGACAGTTTTCTCCAACAAGTCAATGGTGTTAACAAAATAGAGTGGTGTAGGGTGGGAAAAACTGCTATAGATTTATGGACAATTTAAAAGACAAACTATTCAATTTTCTGTTTGATTTTTGAATCTTGCTTAGGTTATGAGTCTAGCAAATAATATATTAAGAGATATTTTTGAGACAGAGGAATCAGGATTTTACAAGACATTAAGAATTACTGTTAATTTTGTCAAGTGTGTGAATGCATTGTCTAGCCTGTTTAGATGCCAAGTATAGAATATAACACGTTCCTATTCTGGACCTACTAGAAATCAGATCCTCAAATTAAACGATATATGTCCTCTCTTTTTGGCTTTACTTGTTTTAATGGATCTGTATCAGTGTAGTAACTAACTACATGCAGCTATTTTTTTAAGTTTATTTATTTTCAGAGAGAGAGAGAGAAAATGAGCAGGGGAGGGGCAGAGAGAGAGAGAGAGGGAGAATACCAAGCAGGTTCTACACTGTCAGTGGGGAGCTTGGTGCAAGTTTCCATTTCACGAACCATGAGATCGTGACCTGAGCCAAAACCAAGAGTCAGATGCTTAACTGACTGAGACACCCAGATGCCCCATGCAGCTATTTTGTTGAACCTGGAACAAGAGGAACCTTAGAAGTCAGACAAGTTTAGTGGGTGTTCCCCTCGCTAAAGTAGGAATATCACAGAGGCAAAGATAAAGATTTCTGGTTGGCAAGAATAGGTGAGAAGGGAAAGCTAAATCACGTTTGAAGATTACAATGATTTGCTGGTAGTTACAGTCAATGAAACATGTTGCTTATGGGAAGTTAGAAGTCATCAGGCTCTGTCAGGATAGGTGCTACGGGGAAAGCATAAATCAGAGAGGAGGGAATAAGGATAAGGTAGTAGGGCAGCAACTGAAAATTGATTGGTTTCGTTAGCTTTCTCGAGCTGCTGTAACAAACTATTAAAATCTAGGTGGTTTAAAACAAGAGAGATTTATTCTCTCACAAATCAAGGAGGTGTCAGGGCCCTGCTTCTTCCAAAGCCTCCAAGGAAGAATCTGTTCGATGCTTCTCTCCTAGCTCCTGTTAACAGCCTCCGTCCTGGATGTACCCAGGCTGGCCAGCTGCATTGGCCCAACCTCTGCCTCCATCTTTACATCATCTTCTTTCCTGTGTGTCTGTGTCCAATTTCCCTTTTATCATAAGGACACCAGTTGTCGGATTTAGGGCCGATCCAAATCCCATATGACCTTAACTAGATTACATCTGCAAAAACCCTATTTCCAAATAAGGTCACTTTCACAAGTTCCAGGTGGACATGAACTTTAGGAGGACCCTACTCAACCCGAAACCATGGTCAAAAATACTCTCCATGAGAAGGTGACGTTTGAACAACTACCAAAACTACTTAGAAAGCTTAGAAGTCATGAATCCAGAGGAAGACAGCCCAGGCAAAGAGCAGCAAGTGTGAAAGTCTGAGATATGAATGGGCCTGGGGTGTGAAGTGAGTGAAGGGAAGATTAGCAGTTACAAAGTAATGGAAGGGAGGGCAGTTCAATACAGCCTTGGAAGCCATTTCTAAGGACTTTGGCTTTGACTCTGACGGAGATGGGAATTATTGAAGGGTTCTAAACAAAAGTGTGAAATTACTGGACATTTTTCATGAGACCACTAGCTGCTATATGGACTAGACTGTGGGAGGGATAAGAGCAGAAGCAGTGAGAGGTTATTTCAATAGTCCACGTGAGAAATGATGATGGTTTGGACCATAGTGGTAGCAGTGGCAGAACTTGGAAGCTATTGGGTGATAAGAGTAACACACAAAAATGTCCCAAAAATTGTTTCCCATTAATACTTATCTCTGTTATTATCAGGTGTCTTGTCACCTCTTAGTATTCATTCCAGAGGATGGAGGCAAGCACCAAAATTTAAGAATTGCTTTTATGAGAAAATCTTAAAATGAGAAATGACCATTTCCTTTGTCCTGCAGTTAACATAGACAGCTATCATAGGGCCTGGTACTTACCAAGAATTTGTTATTTTACATGCATCCCTATATCATTTAGCCCTCGAAATAAGCCTGTACCACAAGCATTGTTTTCCATTTCGCACAGTAGAAACGTAAAGTTTAGAGACTTTAAGCAGTTTATCCAATCATACAAATAGTTAATGCCAGAACCAGGATTCTAATGTAGGTATTCTGAATCTCCATCCCAAGTGATTTTCATTATATTGCAGTGAGACAGGAAAACAAAGTCATTATTCTATTTAAGTAGCTAATCACTGTGGTCCCGATCTTTAAACACCGAGTTCCAGAGATACTTTACTTGATGTTCTTCATTTATAGATGGTTGATTAATTAATTTGACTGATTATACTTATTGACCAGGAAAATTGTGAAAAGAGACCCTTCAGTAGTCAACGTATTAGGAGAGAAAACAGCTAGTCTACACCTTATAACAGGGTGTGCCAGAGGCGCAGAGGAGCTGAATTGCAGCGCAGATCTCTTTCCATCTCTATATTCAGTGGCATCACATGACACCTTGAAATAAGCTACAGCGGGGGTAGTTACTCCTTGCAAATCAGCAAGCACAGTGAACCTGAGCTGTTTTTATTCATAGACCAGATTTAAAAACAAACTGTTGTCTATAATTCGAATTCAATAACAACAAAATATAAAGGTGTGTGAGAGAGAGAGAGAGAAAGAGAGAGAGAGGGAGGGAGGAAGGGAGAGAGGAAGGAAGAGAGGAGGGAAAAAGAGAGATGAGACAGTGTGATCAAATTACTGGGTGTAGTTAATGTCTAACATGAGTTTAAAAACTGCCTCAATATAAACCAAAATAACAGAATGTGTCCACTTGACAGATAAACACATTTAAAGTTTATGATTACACATCTCCTGGTCGGCCTCGGCAAAATGACTTTAGGACTTGAGCATTTTCAGCAACAACTGCGGAGTTCTGGACTGGGTTTTCCTCCCTCCAAACCCACACCCAGCCTAACTTTCCCAGGTGGTGTTTCTTCCACAAACACACTTTCGGTGAGCTCAGTTCTTCCACGGAAGGCTGGAGCAACAGCAATCCGGGTAGAGGCCCACTGATGGGTTTCAGGAGCTTGGGCGTCTCTCCCAACAGAGGCAAGCGATGAGGTTTCTTTCCCTGTGCTGGCCTGGAAGAATGTTCTTTTACCAAAGATGGGAGAAGCATCAGTCTCAATATTAACCAGAACAAGTATGCTTTCCCTGGCATGGGGGGAAAGTCAGGGTAGCTCCATTTAGAGGGAGTGCTGATGTCTGAGAGCCAGGTAGAAATTGTCTGGAGTGTTATTGGTGGTTTGTATTGTCCCCACAGCTTGTATCTTTCACCAGAATTTCTTCTGAGAAATAGCAGCTTATCTAATAAACACACACACACACACACACACACACACACACGTCTGCTACCACCTCTACTTGTACCTTCTCATTCTTAACACCTTCCTTGGAGAAACACTCCTTTTCAGTGGCCCTTCACTGTTGTGCTCGGTGTATAACTTCCCATTGTCTCTCTCTCGGGTCCAGACCCAGGCTTAGGGTCAGCACAGAACTTTCTCCTTATGGTCAAAGTCTAGACACCAGGGACAGACGTCCTGGAAAGTGTGCCGAGGTCATGATCAAAGCCAGAAACATGAGTCCAAATGAATCCATTGATCCAGGGAGGAAAGAAAAAAAAAAAAAAACGGGCTGAGGTACAAAGCCAAAGGGGGACAGAGAAGGACAAGGCGCCTGGAGGTGGAAGAGTCCCAGGAGCAAGGGAGCGGAACGTGATCTGGGTGCACTCCAAAGTTGCGTTGGGCAGTTAATGTCACCTGCAGCCTTCTCGTTTCTTTATAAAATTCTAATGAGCATGGGCATTGCATGGGGGTTAAGCCACAAACCCTGGGACCTGAATACCTGGGTGTGAAGCCTGGCTCTGCCATTAAGTAATTTTGTGACTTTAATCAGCTTCCGCAGTTTCCTTCTCTGTAAAATGGTGCTAACAATAGGTTTTAACTTACAGCAGTGTTACGAGGTTAAGTAGATTAATATCTATAAAGTGCTTAGATGAGCATCTGTGTAAAGAGATGAAAAGTAAAACAATATTCACCCATGTACCTGACATCAAGCCTTAGGAAAAAGAAAAAAATACCAGTATAATTAGACCTCCTTTTAATTCATCCTTCTTTCTTCTTTCCAAGGAAACCACCATCTTGAATTTGTGATTTATCACTCTTGGGCATATATATATTCATTTATATGAATAGTTGTATCTCTAAGTAATGAGTAATTTTATTTTTCATATTTTAAGCCATATATAAGTGGCATCATGCTTTATGTATTCATCTGTAACTTGTTCTTCTTACTCAGTTCATCTGTGTTGATATAAGCAGTTCTGGGTCATAGATTCATGTCATTCCTATTATTGTTAGAGTATTCCCAATGAATACATGCACCGCGATTTATTTGTCTGTTCTGTTGATGGACACTTAAGTTGCTCTACGTTTTGTTATTCTAAGCATTCTTAGACATATTTCTTGGCAAATGAATTGGAGTTCCTCTAAGCTGACTTAGAAGTGCAATCTCTGAGGTTTAGGGTAAGCTCATTTTCAAATTTACTTAACATTTGAAAAATTATTCTTTAAAGACACTCAGACAAAAATGCACATTATCATGTGCTAATTGCTACTTGAAGTCCTTTAGACAGATTAACTTACTCAACCCTCAGAACAACGCTGTGAAGGAAGTTCGATTATTTCTCTCGCTTTATAGAAGAGAAGTTCAGCCATTTTCCTCAGAGCCACACCTGGAGACACAGTGGGTCCCAAGTTGTGCCAAATGCAAAATAGGATATAATAAAAAGCCAAGGTATTCTGGCCAAGAGGTATCATAAGGCAAACAAAAAGGTAAGATCTCACATAATACAGTATTTCTTCATCTTAACTAATTGTATGTGCATTTCCAAAGGGACTATTCTGAGGTTCCATGTCGACATGAATCTTAGGGGTGGGAGGGACACTCTTCAACCCGGTACAGGATCCCCTTTTACCATCTGTGGCCAAAGAAAGGAGTTGAATCTCCTTTCCACGTGACAAGCTTTTGGATATTTGGAAAGAGCTCTACTATTCACAGATCTCCCTCCCTAACCCACCTGATGTGCCCAAGGAGTCTCTTTCCCTGGATATGCGTGCCCAATTCAGCCAGGCCACACTCGCAAAGCCCGTAGTTCTCAGTTCCCAAGATATTCCCTCACTGTCCAAGCGGCCTTGCTCTGATTTGCCAGTGTCTTTTGCATCTGAAGGGGCATCCTCAACAGATACTTTTTTCCAGGTGTGGACAGACCAAGACAGAATACAGTGAACCCTCAGAGGTGCCAATAACCCTTATAATATTGTTTGGGCCATGACTGCCTGAAGCCATACATTCTAGATCATTCAGAAGAGCTGAGTAACAGTTCTAGCTCTGTCCCTAACTCTGTAAACAGAAAAAAATCAAAGTTTCTGCACTTATATTTCTTAACCTTTAGAAACAGTAATACTTGCCCTAACCTGTTTGACAATAATGTTGTGAGGAAAAAAAAATATCAGATTGGTACAAAAGACTCAGATAAAATCTTCAGATAAAAATGGGTAGAAAGAATGTGGCTATACACCCAGAGCACAATGGAATGTAACCTTGTCTTATGTCATGGGGTCTTCTGATAATCCAGTGAAACCTAGGGTGCACTGCTTCAGAAACTGCACATAAGCATGGGCGCACACACATATATAAGCTTCAGAAGAATCGGGGAGTAGGGTTACTCTGGAGTCCAGACATGGGTTCTCCCTGTTCTCTAGTTAAGATGTGAATTTGAGCCTGAGTATTAAATGACTTACAGAAGATAGCATTCCTTCTTGATGCACAGATGGCTGTTCTGGTTTACAACTGAGGCTGTTAGGCCAGCCCAGCCCAGCATGTGGCCAAAGTTGAAGGAGAGTAGAAAGATTTTTGGATTGAATTCAGTGTCTGTGGATAGTGAGGCACCTTCTCAGTAGGAGCAATAGAACTCCGAAGGGCAAGAGGTTGGTCTTCAGTCCCCTTTTTCTCATTTTCTGTCTTTTCTCCCGTTTTAATATCCCCATCTCAGCAGAAATTTACTCATCTTTCTTTGAAAGGATGAAATTGATCCGTTAAAGTGATCCTCACTAACATGTTAGAAAATCAGGGTCCAGGACTATCCCACGGGAGAAGTCAACCTTAAGAAAGTTCCCCACAGCCAGAGGACCATAGCTACCTAACACATGATTTACTAGGCAGAATTTCCATTGGGAGTAGAAATAATTTGGGACAAGAACAGCTTTCTAGTACTACTGTATTTTTTGCATAATTTTAACATCATTTACAGTTATCATATTGTCTCAAATTCTCCAAACTCTTCTCATTGAACATGATTTCCTTTGACTTCCACCAAAAACCAAAACACGAGCGGGAGACAGGGAAGGCCCGTTTTGTAGATAAGGAAATTGAGCCTTTGAGGAGTTAGGCCGGTTGCCCTAAGTCTTGCAGTCAGTAAAAGACACACCCAGAACTTTAAGCCAGATCTGATCCTAAATCCCACTTTCCTTCGCTGTATCACAGAGGTAAGCATTTACATGACATCCCGTCTCAGTTTTCCAGTGGTCCCTTTGAAGCCAAGATGTAGTATGACTTCAGGGGTAGTAGAGGGTCATCCTAGGAGTTGGAAGTCATCTAATTCTTCTCTCTTTCCGGTAACCTTAAGCTGGGTACAGAGTGGAGTTGACAATTGCCTCACCTGATCAAAACAGGAAAAAAAAATCTGTCCCTGTTCTTCCTGATGACTAAGATCTCTTTAACAATGAGCGGTGCCTTTCATGCCACAGTAAGACACGGGATTGGAAATGCAGTGCAAATGTCTGGGTATAGGTCAGTGTACACGGCTGATATCAGATCTTTCTCTGAAAACAAGCTTTGACAGGGGAGGAGCAGGGAGAGAGTCACCACCAAAGCCAGGACACTGTCTGAAGCTGTTGAGAGCCAATGGGAGAGAGAAAAGCCAATGTCTAAAGACCAATGGCACCTACCTCCTCTCATCCTAGCAGTTCTGCCCAATCCACTTAACTCTCATCACTCAGAGAAGGACAGAGTGAGTATGCTCTTGGTTGTGGGAGAGCTCAGTGTTTCTTAAAGTGTGGTACCCAGGACTATAGCATCTGAATGACCCAGACGTGTGGGTAAGCACTCAGATTCCCAGGCACTTCGTGCCCCCTGCTGACCCACTCACATGCCTTTCCAGTCCAGGTCTCTGGGGCTGGGGCCAGGAATTAGCCCTTGTCGCAAGCTCCCAGAGTGTCTGCTGGGAACATCAATGTTGGAGAACTATTGTTCTCAAGGCCAGCTGAGATCATGAGAACGCATGATGAATACTCAACTCACTTTTGAAAGATCTTGAGGAAGACACCTCAGTGAAAGCTATTTTTTTAATGTTTATTTGTTTTTGAGAGAGAGAGAGAGCAGGGGAATGGCAGAGAGAGAGAATGGGGCAGAAGAGCCGAAGCGAGCTCCTCACTGATGGCAGAGAGCCCAATGTGGGGCTCACGAACTCACGAACCACAAGATTGCTACTTGAGCAGAAGTCAGACTTTTAAATGACTGAGTGACCCAGGCACCCTGAAAGCTATTTTATGGATTTCTTTTATAACTCTTCTCCTTCTTTATCTTAAAATCATTTGGTGTATTTAAAAAAAAATTTAGGCAAACCTGTGTATATACCATTTCACGTAGATGCACAAATGTAATCTCTATAGATCTGCATATAGGCTATTTTAATTTTTTCCCTTTTTGCACAACTTGTACCTCCTTCCTTCCCCTGTCTATTCTCATCTCCGTCAGGTCCCCAGTGATCTATAATGCAATCCAGTCTCTAGTCTCCCTTATAATCATACACACACACACACACACACACACACACACACATAGAGATAGGTGTTGCTTTTTGTATTACTAAAACAGAAACATATTTTACATTTTTCTTTGTCTTGTTTTTCTCACTCAACAATACCTAATAGAAATTCTTCCATATTACAAGGTTTAACTCCACAATTTATTCTTTTAAATGATTGCATATGATTTCACAGTGCAGATGAATCAGAACTGACTCAATCATTCCCCTATTGACAGACAAAATTTGTTCCCAGGTTCTTACTATGGACAATGCAGTGATTAACATCTCTGCTTTATTTCTAGGGATAGATTCTTATTCACAGGATGGAGAACTATTTAAGTGTTGGCTACAATAATAATTAATACAGGCATTTTGTAGGATTTTATGCATTTTTATCTTTAACAACTCTTTTCAAATTGCTTTCCAAAGAAGATGTCGTAACTGGTAGTTCATACGCGTATTCTTTTTCCCCTTTATAACTTCTCATTATAAAAGTTTATACTGCTAGCAAAATGTAATTAGTTATATGAATTTATCATATTGAATTTTTAAAGTCCTTCACTTTAAACATCCCAACTTATCAAGTGCCATTTGAATTTTACTAGTCCTACACATCACAAGCAAATACCAAGCATTGTGTTCTGAGGTGCTATACATGTATAACCAAGAAAATAAACCAAAGCAACCAACCAAACCAAACAAAAACAGGTTGCCTTCAGTAAGACTGCCCTCCAGATATTTTAGATTTTAGTTAGATCAATGGATAGATAGATAGGTAGATAATAGGAAAGCCTCTAATATTTGTCATGCCTTGCCAACAGCCAAATCTGATAGGGTCAATTTTTCTGTATCTGTAAACATGCAGGATAAGTCAAGGTCAAAGAACATTTTCTGGGAACAATAGCCATTTTCTTCATTTTTTTATGACACTGAGGAGGAAAAAGAAAAGACGTGACCTCACTAGATCCATAAACTTTAACCAGTCCTTGTTCAATTAGAACATCTGGAAGTGTCCAACAAGGCACCAAGGTGCTCAGACAGTTCACCTATGACCAAATCCAAAGTGCCATTTCAGTTCATGAGAAATGGAAGGATTCAGAATGGGATGTTTAAGGGAGACAAGAGGAGTAGGGAGGCGGATAGAAGAAGGGAGAGAGAAAGCATTAGGTCTGCGAGCTAAAGGGGGAAAAACCAGCTTAATTATGGAAGAAAAGACACACACATAGGATAGCTTGCACAAGCAGAGTTGCTGTGGAAGCACATTCCAGGAAAATCTTAAGAGATTACTTTAATAATAAACCATGCATTCTTCAGCAAGCCATCACGGGATTAACTACCCCTTTCCTAGGCTGGGAACACAGTCGTCAGGTTTTTTTGGGGTTTTTTTTTTTTTTCTTTTTTTTCTCCTTCTCCCTCGAAGACGGGATTTGTGCAAGGGAAAGTCATGCAAGGACCGTACTTTTTCAAACATTGCATTAAATTTTCCTTACCTTAATTTTCTAAACATTAAATTTCAGTGGTGATAAGAAAAGACCATTGAAGCAGGGTTAACATCTGGGTGGTCTTGGGTGTGATTCTCCAGCTGGAAGGGAGTTCATTTTAGACCTACTGAAAAGTGAACAGCTTTGATGGGGCAGGAGACTGTGTTCCATCAGAGATTAAAAGGGTTAAATTTATTTTCATCCTTCTTTTTTTTTCTTCTTACTGTGAGCAAGACACTGAATTACTGCCAGAAGCAGTATCAGCACCCTAGAGATATAAAAGTACTCTTCAAATCAGAGTTCTCCACTGTGGACTCAAGATTTCTGTGTAAAATGACAGGGCCGTCTATTTTAAGCTGGATGTGTGAGCCCGCAGTTCATAAATGGACCGTTTTCATCAAAGTCTTCTCTTGAAATTCCAGCTCATTGCAGACGAAATCATTTTCTTCCTCTGGCTCCTTAGACATATCCCTTCCATTTGGTAGAGCAAACATAAGTTAATATTGCTTGATAAGAGTCTTGATTTAAAAAAAATAGGTTTGGGGCACCTGGGTGGCTCAGTGGGTTAAGCGTCCGACTTGGGCTCAGGTCACGATCTCACGGTTTGTGAGTTTGAGCCCTGCATCGGGCTCTATGCTTACAGCTCAGAGCCTGGAGCCTGCTTGGGATTCCGTGTCTCCCTCTCTCTCCCTGCCTCTCCCCTGCTCATGGTCTGTGTCTCTCTCTCTCTCTCTCAAAAATAAACATTAAAAAAAATTTAAAAAAATAGGTTTGGGTGGTCACTTCTGAGTTGAGAAAGTATTACCTATTGAGTTAAAAGGGAAACCCTTTTTTTCCCCCCTGAATTGCTAATGCCTCTGTTTGCCTGAAATCAGCCTCATTTTTTCAGCTACTTAGGCCTTGGAGGTGAAACTATCCTTCTGGGCTTCTGGGTCTTAGAAATAAAGCACTATATCCTAAAATGTACCAGAATTTAAGTTCTCTGAATAAATGTTGTAAATACTATCCTAAGATTAAAGCCTACATACTTATCATTCACAGGAAGTCCTTTTTTTTTTTAATAATAGCAAATCATCTCAGCAACATTGAAAACTGTCAGCACCACCTTCCCCACCCCCGCACCCTCAGGTGTGAGGGGATGAGACAGGTGGCAGAAATAGCAGAGGCCAGGAGAGGTGGTGTTCTCCTTGTGGCAGGGTGGTGCCACTCAGTGCCCCTGGCTCCCTGGCGGTCCCAAGCCTGACCTACTTGAGAGCAGGAAGTGCCCATCACACTGCGGCTTTACAGCTGGGCTAGGCTTGGACCACAAAATACATCCTTGGTGTCCCATGAGCCCGATTTGAACCCTCAGTTTCCAGAGGTAAGATGCAAATCCACTGTGTGTTGCTTACTCGATGAAATCAATAACCCCTTCTCGTCCAACTCATAATTTGGCACTTTCACATTTAGTACACACCGTTTCCAACTTAAAAACAAAAACAAAACAGGAACACAGACGTGCTTTTCACCAGAATAATTTCATATTTCTTAAAAAGTGACAGAGTTTCTGGGGATATTGTACAATTGCTCATGATTTTAAAATATGGAGAAAATGAATTCCCAGCTTGGTAAGTTTCACCAAGATGAGCATGCCTTGTGCTGAGCACCTCATTTTCAAATATGTTTCTTATGTTTCATATTTTTCATAGAGGTATAGGGACCACCGTGGAAATCAGTGCAGGAGAGTGTTCATCTTACGTGTCTGCACACAGATGCACACGCTAATGGAAATATATAATTTTTGTTGGTATCAGATGTTCAGCTTACTTAGGTTATATAGAGGTGAACGTTTTTGTTTATATCAATTTCATAGAGTATTGTTTTTATAGCTGTATATCGGGATGTCATGTCATACCTAAATACAGTACGTTCTACATGTACACACACAGATTCCCCACCAATTTAAGTGCCCCCACAGAGACCACGCCTGTAAAGGGGCTAATCACCCATTTCGCTGTAAACAGCAGATCCGCGCTGGGACCCACTGCCTCTCGCCAGGAAAGTCAGGAGAAAAGGCAGCCCTTTGTTCCAAGGTCCCCAACGGGTTAGGATGACTTCGGGTGCCACATCACTGGAAGTGGCAATCCGGCCAAGGAATTTGTGAAACGAAGGTCCGGTGGATCCCACCCCTTTCCTGCGGAGTTTCCCTTTCCTGTCCTTATTTGCCCCCTCCCCTGTCCCGCGGCCCCAGCTGGGGAGGCCGGGGCTCCGGCTGCACCCTCCCTCCTCTTTGCGGCGCGGGGCTTGGGGAGGGGGGGCGCGATCGCCCCCCGCTGGCGGGGCTCGCGCGCGAGGGGAGCCGGGCGCCGTGCGTGGCCGCGGCTCGAGTTAATAAACAGTTAAGTTTGGAAGACTCAGCAGACACGTTGAGGGGGAGTTACCAAGCCCAGGCAGCAAAAACATCCCGGCGCATTCCTGGGGAGTCCTCGGCTGCCAGCATCTGATTAGAACCATATCTCGCCGGGAGTGGCCGCGCGGCTCCGAGGCTCCCGGGCCGGCGGCTATTTAAGCGCGGCCCGCCGTGTCGGCTGCGCGGCAGCCTGGAGGCTCGACACCCGGGAGTCATGCTCGCTTCGCGGAGGCGCTAGCTGGCCGTGAGTAGCTTGCCCGGCCTTCTTCCCCGTGGCTCCATTTTTGGCGACCTCCTTCCCCTCCTTTGCTTTTCCCCCTAGGGGTGCAGATCCGGGACAGTGTGTGTGTGTGTGTTGGGGGGGGGGGGATGGAGTGGGGGGGGGAAGGATGGAGTGGAGGTGGGGGGGGGATTTTTGAAATGAGACTGTACTTGGGGAAACGGCGGTTTTGTGGCCTGACAACCGAGGAATGCTTCCACCGAATGCATTTACCTTTGGGGTCGGGCTCCAGATGTCCAGCTTGTGACATTTAACAAGCACCTCCTTTTGTGTGTGCGTGTGTGTGCTTGTTTAAAAGCTCTGTGGGCAACCCTGGTAGGACGCTGGTGTGGCTGCTGACTACCTAATTAGCTCCTCCAGGGGGGTTTATTTTTGCCCTGTGACAAAGGCTGGGGACCTGGTTTGTGCCCCCGAGAAGCTTTTTCCTGGTGACTGACAACGTTTGGCATGAAAATGTGAACTTTGTCTTACACCCGCGTTCTTAAGAAAGTATCTGCCCAAGAGACTGAACAAACTTGTTTTAAATCCCTGGAGCGTTTAAAAGGTGTTGGCCTGCTTGCTGTAAACTGGCTGGAAAGATTAAGTAAGAATTCTAGAAAAGGGGGGAAAATGAATGGGTTAAAACCATGGAGCCCCAGTCAGCATAGCGGTTTTCATAGCATAGAGCTGACTCTGTTATTTGTTTCTGCTTCCTTTCCTCTTGACTCAATTCCTAGCCTGGAATTCAGGTCCACAGTCAGTTTCAGCAGGGAGCTGTTTGAGTCCAAAGGGAAATTTAACTGGATTAAAAGCACTTAAAGAATCTGGATGTTATCTCCACCGCATTCCCCCACCCCACCCCCACCCCACCTTTTCCTCTTTCTTTTTGGTTTGTGTTTGGAAGGAAGAGAGGCACACTTGTAAAGTGAGAAGAGCAGAAATAAGCTTCCAGACACATGGAAAGACTTAAAAATTATGGAGGGGAGACTTCATGAATAGTAAATGTTGTTATTACACTATAAAGTGACCTAATGAAAAAATTTCTGGCTCTAATCAGGCAAAGCAGAGGAGTGGGGGAGAAGGAGGTAAGACAAAAACTAACTCAAACAGAAGTAATGGCTGAAGGAAGAAGGCAGCTACAAAAATGCCTTCAAGATGTCTGATAAGGCTCTTGGAATGGCTTTGATGGGATATATAATTGATCTTCTTTGCGGGCTGGAGGTCGGCACAGGAGCATCTACTGGCTGGTGGGGAGGGAGGAACTAGCTGGGAATGGGGGAGCATCCTAGCTACCAAATGGCTCCTCTCCACGCTCCATGACATCTCCATGCTTGCTGCAGGCACTGGCAGTCAGGCCACGATTAGGCCACTTTTCTCTGGGCCTACTGCCCCGCCCACCCCAGGTTCTGTCCCCCACTGAAGGGAGACAGGCCTCGATGACATTGTAGGAAAGTTTATGGCCTTGAGAATTCAGAAGTGCTTGGGATTGAGCTCTCCTTAATCTTTGGGGAAGGACCTTTTTTTGTTGAAGCGCTGCACGTGTGGAAATAAACAGTACCACACTTAATACAACAAGGAGTGTGCCATGTAGACAGTGTCCTAGAAAAAGCGGGAAGGAGACCTAGTGGCCTTTTCCAATGTGTATTTCTGGGACTGATTACTTCTAAATTCCTAATCAGTTTCCCCCTGAGGCAGACGGGATTCTTTTTCCCATTGGTGAATAAGCTACCTTCCCCTTCCCCTTCCCACTGTCATCTCTATCCCTTCTTATCCAAATGACTGCTCTAGAAACCAGGTCTTCTTAAGCTATACCCTCCCACATTTTAATGGGCGGCTGGGACAAAGTGGTGGTAGTGGAATGTCCTCCAACTTTGAGCCAGGACACAAACGTCATTGCCATTCTCACCATCTTGGACACAATCCGATCTTCCTCTGAGGATGTGAGAGAGGGCAGGGAGCCATGTGTGGCCCTTGTTAAAAGCCTTGTCCAACTTGCTGAGGAAGAGTCCACATTTCCCCTCGAGACTTTTTACAGATTTTAGATTCAACTAAAAGTCCAAATTCCTGTGGATTAGGTTTATTTGGTGCCTTGTTCCACGAGGCTGAGTGGATCTTTGTCTCCTTGTTTGAGGTGAAGAGAATTGCTCTTAAGACCCTTGTTGGCATGAGGTGGTACAGGGACCTCTGGAAGCTTCTGGCCAGGTGGGCGGGGGGCGATATTTATTGGCCTGCTTGGTCATGCCTCAATTATCTGAAGATTAAGAGAGTAGGAAGATATAGGCCAGCAGGAGGCTTTGTGGACACGTGGGCTCTTGGTGGCACAGCAAACATATCTTGCTTCGTTTCTGATTCTACCCTAAGCCTAAGCTTGCTGCCACTGATATTTTTTTACCTGAGTGGTTTTGAAGGCTCCATGTGTTTCTCTCCTTCAATGTCTCCTGCCCGGAGGATGTAACTAATGTCAAGGACAAGCGGAGGTGCTGAAATACTGGAGAAGCCTACTGAAGACTGAGCTCTCCAGCGTGCTCAGTTGCCCTAATGGTTATCAGAGCACACCTCCCTAGGTGGAAAAGCTTGAAAGCTCACTGGTTGGGGAGTTTCGGCTCACAGATCCAACGTATCAGGTTTTCTGTCCTCCAAACGGAATCAGAACGAGAACTACCCTGGCGATCTGAGACACCTGAGTCACAGGATGTGCTCTTTTAAAATTCTCTCTGGTGCTGTGTGTGATTCTCGACTTGAAGCCGTGCCACTGAGTGGCACGGAGGTAGGCCAGAGTCACCTTGTGGTGAACTAGCTGTACCGTTGGTTAGGTGTGGTTGGTGGGAACCTAACTCACGGGAACGGAGCCTGACGGGATTGCATGAATCAGGAGGCAAGCGGGCAGTCAAGTTTCCTCCTCTACAAGAAGCTGCTACTTTCTGATGAGGGCAAGGCAGGCCGAGTATGGACACCAAGGACTAGCAGTCATGCCAGTTTCTGCCTCCCACCCAGGACAGTCAGGTAGTGGGTTGAGAGCGTGGGTTCTGGGATCCTGCTGCCTTGGTTCAGATCCCAGCCACACCACTGTTGCTTAAGTGACCTTGGGCAAATTGCATAACCTCTCTGTACTTAAGCTTTCTTATCTGGAGAGAATAAGAGTACCTACCCCAAGCTTGTTGGGAGGAGCGTGAGTCTAATATGCTCAGAATACTTTTTTTAAATATTTATTTATTTTTAAGAGAGAGAGAGAGAGAGAGAGAGAGAGAGAGAGCACGAGCAGGGAAGGGACAGAAGGAGAGGGAGACGGAGAATCCCAAGCAGGCTCCATGCTGTCAGCACAGTGCCTGATTCGGGGCTTGAACTCATGAGCCATGAGATCATGACCTAAGCCGAAATCAAGAGTCAGAGGCTTAACCCACAGAGCCACCCAGATGCCCCTATGCATAGAATACTTTATTCTGTTTGACTTAGAAATGTGTTGCTTTATTTATTTATTTATTTAGCCCACTGAACCACTGAATTAAGTGTCTTTGTGAAAACTGAAGGCAGAGGGGAGAAATGTCTCCATCAAAATAGGGCGCTGCTCATCAACCTGGAAAACGTGAATCATTCAAGCACTTCATATTAACAAAGCCGTGTGTTTGCTGTGCTCATGGAGGCTGGAACAGACAGGGAGTTACTCTCTGCTCTTTGCCTGGAAGCCTGCAGTTTGGTTTGGTCAAGCTGACCTCCTCTGGTCTCGCTGAAGTCTCCACCCCCTCTCAGCCTCCCTGCGGAGAAAGAGCAGTTCTTCCCCAAGTCAGCATGAAACTAGAAGGAAGTGGGAAAGGAGGGACCACCCATACTACACTGAGTGACTAGGCTAGAAATAAAGTCTTCCAAGTGCGTGCGGCCCCATCCTATCCTTGCCCACATAGCTGGGCAGGTTGCCATGGTTACTCCCCTTCCTGCATCCTTCTCCTACCCTGGAAGGAAGCCTGCCACACTCTAGGGCAAGCAAAATCTGAACAAATTGCTTCCTGGTCTAAAAATGGAAGTTGCTTTTTTATTGGTAGCCTCCTGTCTACCTACCTCACCCTTTTCCTCTTCTAAACTTACTTTAATCTTACCACTTAATTGTCTAAGTCTTACTAATTCTTACGTCATCAAGGTGGCCAAACCTTAAGCGTTACGAAATTTCAGGAACATGGGAGCTGTTGGCTCAGTATTGAAGAAGCCTGGCAATTTTTCTCTGCTACCATAATTTATACAAGCTAGCTGAGGCAAGTGACCTTTAACTGCCTTACGCTAGCGAGAATTCTGAATGACCTGAGCAAGCAGAGTGGTCGGCTATAAGGAAATTACCAGAAGGCAGAATGAGGAAGCGTGAGGGCTGTCACTTAGATTTTTAGGTAACCACAAAGTAAGGGAGCAGGTGGCATAGGAACTAAGAATCCTGGCAGAGTGAGATTTAAAACACTATTCAACCTGGAAGACTTTTGGGTGAGGGATATGTGCTTTAACAGTTTCTCTGAGTAAACAGCTGTCCTATCTCTCTCTAGCAATGTGATGCAAAGAGTCTGTTACTCTGAAATAGACTTCGGTCTCTGTGTGATAGAGGAAATGCATAAGCTCTCGTTTAAAAAATAAAATGCATTCTGTCTTCCAAGATTGGACACTTAGTTGCCTTGGTGTGTATTTCACAGCTAGAGAGAATTCATCTAAGATAGTAGTTCTCAGAGTGTGGTCCCCAGACTGCAACATTGGCATCATCTGGGAACTTGTTAGACATGCAAATTCTTGGTCTCCATCCCAAATCCACTGAGCCAAATTCTAGCAGTAGGTTTCATCCAGTGGTATTTCAACCAGCCCTCTGTGTGATCTAAGAGTAACTTTCACAATTCATTTGTTTTATAATCCAGTTGTTCAGTGGAAAGCATAACAAAGTATTTGGATTCCTACAGTCATGGAAATAATAAGCAAAGCACTTAAACATAGCTCAGTTTAACCGCATCTTAGGATGCAAAAAGATGAAAAAGGACAGACCTTGACATTTTTCCTACTATCTCAATTATTGCTGTCTTGATCCTAGGAAAACCGGTATACTCCTTAGTTTTATATATCACCTCACTTCCAAATCCTTTCTCCACTTTTGGGTTTTTTTTAAGGTCATAATTAATCTCCATTTATTAGGAGACTGTCCCAGTTACTTCTTTTAAAAAAGATTCTAGTAAACTAGATCATTACCCTTGAACCAGATGGTTTTCTCTAACCTATAAAACTTTTTATTTTGTTTTTTATGCAATGCCGAGAGTGCAGATGAAGGCCTCTCCAAATTGGTAAATGAATCTACTGCACTTAGTTTTTATAGAGCTTTATGGTCTATAAAGTACCATTCCATTCTCCCATTTAACTTTCACTTCAAATAACTTCCCATAGAAAAAATGTCTCCATTTCTTAGCTCAGATCTGATCAGTGCAGATCAACTTGTCCTAGGTCCTACCATTAAAGGGGAAAGCCAGGATTCAAGCATGATTTGAATCTTGGTGTTTCTTTAGTAAGTACCTATTATGTTAATTATGTTGCTAGCCTGACAATGAAAGAACTCCTAGGGAGTGGAAATCTAGAAGAAAGTCTGTACCTCCTGAGGCAAAGGCCGTGGACTCTGGATCTGCATTGCGGTGGCAGCTGCACCATTTCTTAGGCACGCTGCTCACGTCTCTGACCCTTGGGTGTTGCCTCACCCACCCTGCAAAACAGTCCTAAGAATGCCTGATGTTAATCAGAGAGTGATGTTGAGCAGAGATCACACCTTAGACTGAAAAATACAAGGGTGTGATCTAAAATTAGAGAATTGGAACTCTGGTTTCGAGAAGGTGGCACATGATTAGTGGGTAAGAGCTCGGATTATGAACGGCAAATGACTGGGACCACCGGTCGCTTTGCCATTGAAGACAAGAGATACCATGTCTGAGCTTTGTTTTCTCCATCAGTAGAATAGGTGGCCCCAAAGTTAAAGGTGAACCCATTAAAAAAAAAAAAAAACAAACTTTCTCAGAGTCGTTGCATCCGCAGTACCCCTACTCTAGAACCAAAATTCTCAGTACAACAACTAAGCTGATATTTGGAAAATGTTCTTGCTTTCATCGTTTGTGAGCTTTAAGCAAGCTGAAATCTAGAGACGAATTTCCACTGAAAATTAGGAGACCTTCCTTCTTGCACACCTTGAAACTGTAAAATGTGAGGGTTAAGCAGGAGAATGTGGCAATGCTTCATAAACCAGTACAGGCACGCAAATATTAACTCTTAAGGTACCACTTAAATCTCATCCGGGCAGGACAATTCAGTCCTCCTAAGGTCTAGAGTTCATCCATACTCAGAGACTTGGACAGTGATGAACAGCTTCACTAAATGTGTCCATATTGGATATAGCTGCCCTCCTTGTTCTAAACATTTCACACAAATGACCCCACTGATTTTTCATATTTTATGTGTCCTATTAGGGGCCCAAGGCCTGTTTTAATCTTCTAGAATATGTCACACAGATGCTAAAGTGCTTTTCATTATCATTTCTTTATTTATCATATGCTTGAGCATTTGTCAGTGGTCTAGGATAGTTGTAGGAAGAATGCTGAGTTATATGAAGAATTGGGCTTCGGGGCGCAATGTTAATCCAGATGGGAAATATATAATTGACCTCTAGATCAGCGGGTCAGAGTGGGAATGGTACACATAGTAGTTGCTCAAATGTCTGTTCTTTAAAAGAAAGTCTCAGATCTGCTTTAATTACATTAACACTGGGCGGTGGTAGTGGTATTTTTGGTTGTGTGTGTGTGTGTGTGTGTGTGTGTGTGTGTGTTTTAACCTTTGCTTCTAAAGTTAAACATCTTAATTGCAATCCTATTTTTTAAGTAGAAGACAAATATGTAACTGATAGAATAGGCTCTTCTATCCGCATCTGGTTGATAATGAGATTTCATATCAATTTCTGCTTGGACCAAGGTTCAGCTATAACTGAAGATTTTGGAAAAACTCATAGACTTGAATTGAAAAGGTCATTTTATTCGGTGTCCAGGCTGCCTTCTGAAGGGTATCCTGATGCATGGATGCTTGCTTAACTGCCTGCCAACTTGTTCTTTGGGATTTCTGATTTATTTATCCTGCTCGTCTCAAGTTCTCAGTGACTAAAAGTTGGCTGTAATTGAAAGTTGGATGATAATATTTACCCAACACCTGCTAGCAGACAGATAAGTGCCAACAATTGCTGCCTGTAAGAAATTTAGAAAAAAAAAAAAAAAGTGGCATCTACTCAACTAACCCGTGGTTTTATTATAATTAAGTGACACAGGTAGGGTCCAGAGAAAGAAAAGGCCACCAGTGTGGTAATGGACTTGGCTTTTAAAGGAATGGTGGAAGTCAGAAGAAAAACACATCTTTGGCAGAAGCACATAGGCAAATTGTGCAGGTGTATGTCCAAAGATACAGACTGGCCAGTGTGACCAAGAGAAAGTACAGATGGCAGAAAGAGAAGCGATGGGTTTGGAAAGGAGAGATGGATTGTGCTGAGACTTGGATGTAAGGACAAGAACTTAAATCTGTATTTGTTATGCAGTAGATGTCTTTATTAAATCAGGAAAAGAAAATGCTGACTCAGATAAATTAACCTAGCTATATTGGTCGAATGAATTTGAGCAGAGATGGTTTAGCGGTTAAAGAAAAACCTGTATTTCATGAAAAATCAGCAAAGTAGAGAAAACGTCCAGCAAATGGAATATTAAGGAGCAAACGGAAGTTATGTATTACCCCTAATGTTTTAAGTGCCCTGCTCTTTACCACGCTGTGTGGGGCCTCAAAAAGTAGGAGCTGACCTCAAAATTTCATTGAGTTGGAGAAAGAGTTCTACATGAATCAGAGGGCAACAATAGGTCATGGCAAGTGTATAAAAGCGGTCCACTGGTGAGAGGTCAGGGAAGACTCCCCTAAGGCAACACACCTTGAGTGGACTTTGAATGACAGGCAGAAATTCATGCAAGTGAAGGCAGTAAGTATTACAGATGAGGAAGGCAACACAGGAAGGCACAGTGTGTGTGTGTGTGTGTGTGTGTGTGTGTGTGTGTGTGTGTGTCTGTCCAGGGCAAATGGAAAAGATTAGCCTCTCTAGGGAACAGGTCTCTGTCTCTGTCTCTCTAAAGATACATTGATTGATAGATAGATAGATAGATAGATAGACGTGATTAGTACAAAAGCAGGAAGGCCATGAGGTCCGATAAAGTATTACCACAAGAATTCAGCCATATAAGTAGGTCAGTTACAACTAGTGCCTTACAACTTAGATTTTCATGGGACCCTTTTGAGAAGGTGAAGGAAAAATTCATCCCACAAAGAGTTTCTTTACTTTATGTATTCTAAATATGTTAAAAAGTACCTATGTTATGTGTACAGAAAATAGCAAAATAACACCGTAATATGAGTTGGCTAATTGTGAGGGACAAGATACGTGATATAAGGAAGTATAGCTCTTTTGGAAACAGGAACTTGGGGGTGGCAATGAGGCAAGATTAGGGAGGAATACTGAAAATAATTTTTTGAAATTTTTTGATGGGGAGGGAGGGGGGTATGGACATAAAGGGTAGTTATAGAAAATAGAGGGCCAAAAGTTTGCCTGATTTGGTAGACATGTGAACAGTCCAAGATAAATCTTAGCTTTGTTCTAAACTACAGACCGTACTGCGAATAGATCTTGTAGGTAAATCCAAGTACCAGATAAATTCTGTAGCTCTGTTTCCAGAGAGTGTATAGAGATACAAATATTCAACTTTCTTTATGAAAACCCTTTAAGAGAAACAATGGAGGAAACTGTGTTCTGTTTTAGGATTTGGACCCTTATACTTTATGCAGCCAACACATGTTTAAGGGCATACTATTTGCAGTGGTTATAAAGTCCAAATTTTTAAAGACTGACATTGACCAGGGGTTATCAGATACTCCCTTTGTAGTGCTCTTGTAACCAGACTACGCCGCTTAAATAACCAAAGCTATTTTGGGGGGTGGCCCTGGTTATATTTTCATAATACTGCTTCATTAAAATCTGTAAGTCAGTAGTGTTGCCTGATCTGAAAGTGACACCATTGAACTCAGAAAATCTGATAATTAGGAGTTTGCTTCTAGAATACAGAGGCTCATGTCATCTCTGAATCGCTTGCTTTTCAGAATGACAAAGCTGAATGCCAAGTGAGCATAGCATTTCTTTCTGGTGTTTATGAAAATAATGTTGATTCAGAAATTTGGATAACTTTTTAGGAAACATCGCTGACATTCTTTTTTTTAAGTTTACTTATTTATTGAGAGAGAGAGGCTGCATGCACAAGTGGGGGAGGGGCAGAGAGAGAAGGAGAGAGAACCCCAAACAGAATCTGCGCTGTCAACCCATGACTCAGGGCTTGAACCCATGAACCGTGAGATCATGACCTAAGCTGAAATCAAGAGTCAAATACTTAACAGACTGAGCCACCCAGGTGCCCCCTGACATTCTTTAATAACCTAGTGTATCACAAGATTCTTTCCTCCCACTGTTTCTGTCACACAGATGCTCTTCCAGATTGTAATATGGTTATAGGAGACTCTCAAACATTGAATGTAAATATCCTCTATCTAATTAGTGGTTTAAGTAAATGTCATAATTTGAAAACCATGTGTCGAAGATGATAATTAAGCCCTTAAGATGAAATTTGCATCCTTCCATGGTTGATATGAAGAAAGCAGTTTATGTGGGATTTCTTGAAGTAGTATTAATTTTGCTCTTACAAAACACTATTAATGGCAATGAGACTTTCTACCTTCATCAGAAGCATTTCCTCTAAAAAACTTACCACGAGCTAGAGAGCAAACTGAGGATTGATGGGCAGAAGTGGGGATGAGGGTGACCTAAATGGGTGATGGATATTAAGGAGGGCACTTGTCCTGTTGAGCACTCGGTGTTATATGTAAGTGATGGATCACTGAATTCTACTCCGGAAACCAATATTACACTATATGTTCAATAACTAGAATTTAAAGAAAAAATCGAAGAACAAAAATAAATAAATAAATAAACAAATAAATAAAACAAATAAAACAAATAAAATAAAAAATAAAAAACTTGGCACCAGTTGTTTACTAACACTTGCTTGTTCTCTGTATCGTAAGGCCCTTGAGAACAGAGACCACGTCTGTTTCATCAGAGTCTGTATAGCACAGCACAGCGCTTGGCACCCAGTAGGTGTTCAATAACCAATAACCAGATGGCCAAGTGAATGAATGGCAAGTTACTCTCACTTGCATTATTGATTGTAAATTATTATAGAGTGAGCAAAATGAGAAATTTCAGCTCGCCTTACCATCTACTGGTATACGTAAAACAGTTCTGAGTCTTTTTTTTTTTTTTTTTTAACTTTAAGGTTATTTATAATGAGCAACATCCATGTGTTCCTCTAGTTTATATCTGCTCAGGGCCTGAGAAAGGCAGACAAGCTGTTACTGAAATTCTCCAGATGGTATGGTCTTTTCAAGTCCTTGGGTTAACTTCTACCAATGGAGTATTCATCATGGCTCATACATGGATCTTACTCGATAGGTATTATCACCTGGCCAATAATTATCGTAGTGGTGAATAGTTTTCAACCTGATAACTCCTCCCAAGGATGACTTCGTATTCTCCTTCTGTTTCTTCTTTTTAAAGTGGCTAGGAAACTGTTTCCTAAAAAAAACTAATAAAACTTGAGGAAATAGATGAAACCTTTGGCTCAGCGCTGGATAATTAACGTTATCCCTTTGACTTACACAATTTATGCCAAAATCAAAAGAAGCCTGGTTTTTTAGTTGGCATATGCTGCTGTAATGTAGGTAAAGATGTGATATCCATTAGGCTCTTTAAACTGCTTAAATTGGGTTGCCAATTAATTACTGTTGCACAGACCCCACTGGGTCCAAGGAAAACCAGTCAAAAAACCAATAGACCATATACTGATCAAGTTTTAAAAATCCCATCATAAAGCCCTAGTGACTATTTGATTGAAACCTTACTGTTCATTTTTTAATACATCAGGAGTGTTTCTCGATAACTTTATATAACCAAGTATCAAGGAATGACATCTAAGTCAATAATGGCAGGCAGGATTCTATGTTTCAGATGTGCGCATGTTCACTTTGTAGTTTCTCTTAGCTTTTGAGTTTAATTTCACATGACTTCTAGCAAGCGCTCACGATTCTGTCTCTAGCCCAAGGTAAACTATAGATTTATCTGCATTATAAATATTGCTCTCTGACAAACTAGCCCACCTCTAAGGAATTTAATTTTAAAAATGCAGTAAGGCACTGTCACCCTGATATCACTATTCTAAATGCATAAGAAGCAATCTGTCTCTCATTCTACTTGCCCCTTCTTCACCAGCATTTCCTTAGTATTGACCTTTCTAGTCTTCTCAAGTTATGTGGAACGCATAGATAAAATGGGAAAGTGCTGTATATTCTGCTTCATACGAGGAGCTATAATGATGTGACTGTTAGTCAGTAGCTGCCTTTTCTAAAGGATGTTCCTTTAGGTGCTCACATTTCAAAGTACCAATTCACTTACATAAGCTTCTAGCAAACTGGCATTATGGGAACTCTATTTTTAGGATAAAATGGATCTTAGAATGAAGGTTATAAGACAAAATGGCCTTTGATTCTTTTTTTAAAGCCACCTTTGGGACACTTGGTTCATATGAAGTTGAGGGTCACCGTGCATGATAGCTTGGCAAGATGGGATAACCTTGGATCTGACATTTGAGATTGTTAGACCTTAACCTTTCAATTAAAAGGCTTTGTTTCCAAAAGATTAGCCAAGTATTTAAATGAAAAAAAAAAAAATGGCAGCGTTAAATCACTCAAAATCACTCAAAATGATTTGAGTTAAATCACTCAAAAAGTGAAATGATAGTTCACGCAACTATCATACTACAAAGCTGTGTGACCCTTTGAAGCCATGGCTCCATATTCAGACTCATCACCTCCCCAACCTCCACACCATTGCTCAAAACCTCAAAGTCTTTCCAGTACTGTCTAGACAAAATATACTCCTGAAAATTCTAATCCAGTTTGACCCACCTTTTAACCTTTTTTTCCTCCTATCACCCAGCACGGGTCTTGTATTCTAACGAAGCTGACATAAATATCCTTTGCTCACTGCTATCAATTTCTCTTTTCTCCGAAAAGTGTTTTCTGGATCGTTCACATTCCTCCAATCTGAAGAACTAGCTTAATTCCTTTTCTTGTATACTTCTAAAACAAAAGAAGTTGAGAGCATACGTATTAGACCTGTGTGGTTTTTAGTAGGTTCATGGACTTTTTTTAAGATTTTGTTTTAAATGTCTATTTATTTTTGAGAGAGAAAGAAAGAGAGCGTG
The DNA here is from genome assembly GCF_028018385.1 of Neofelis nebulosa. NCBI lineage: Eukaryota > Metazoa > Chordata > Mammalia > Carnivora > Felidae > Neofelis > Neofelis nebulosa. The sequence continues at coordinate 32,121,120 of NC_080782.1, read as the reverse complement.
CTAGTGGGGACAGGGCAGAGAGGGGCAGATGGAGGGACCCAGAGCAGGCTCTGCATGCTGACAGCAGAGAGCCCCATGCTGGGCTCCAACTCCAGGACCGGTGAGACCATGACCTGAGGTACCCAGGTGCCCTGTTGACTTTTGCACTTCACCTTCTCTTCTGTCAAGTAGGGATGTGATGATCCTTCCCCCATAGCACTCAACGACAGAGTCTTAGCATCACAGCTGGCATATAATAAACATCCAATAAACTTAACTTAAAAATATGGCATTATACCTTCTGTGTCTCTAAGAAACCTGTTTAAGCCATCACTGATCCTGCACTTTCTATCCACTCTGCTCTCTCTTTTCCGGGACATTTATCACCTTCTGAAAGACTGTAATCCATTTATGTGTTTCCCTGCTAGAAGGTAAACCCTATAAAGGAATAGATTCTTATTTTGCTCACTGACATATCCCAAGCTGCAGAAGAGTACCTGGCACATAGTAGGGGCATAGATTTATTACATTAATTAGCTTCATCCAGGGGTAAACTTTGTTTTCAGTCTCTAAACTGCAGTGGTTTTGAGCAGAGATTAGTCGCCAAACCCCATATGCTTTGAAAAAAAAAAAGAAGAATTAAAATTTTTAAAGTTGTCAGTATGTGCAAGCTTTTTTATTCCTTTTAAGGTAATTTTTTAATCCTTTTAAGGGCATTTCTTAAATGGAGGTGCAAACGTAGAATGAAACTTTGGGTAGGAAATCTCGACACTGGAGAGATCAACCCTCAGAAAGAAATTTTAATCACATCTGCTTCTGATAATTAGCCCTAAGAGTAGAACTTTGCTTATTTTAGTGGGACTAAGAAAACTTAATCCCTTAATGTTGTTTCTCTTACTATATTCTTTGGCAAAACTCATTATCTATGTGCTTCTATAGTTCGTTAAGGAGTACATCCTAGTTTTAAAAAAAACACACATTACAGCTATAAACATTCCTAATTTCAGCTTTTGCCGCACTAGAAGCCACCTATGGGGTATAGAAGGGCTTGATCATTAGTTTTTTGAGGATTTGTTTTAACCTCCTTGTCTACAATATTGAGTCTTTTTAATAAAGATTGGATTAGGAACTTAATAGTGGCTTTCAAAGAAGACTTGTCTTTGCATAGGGCTATAGAGTTCAGCTAAGGAAACGAATGATCTAATTACATTCTGTGATGCTAAAAATGCCTACATTATAAGACTAGAAATTAGCAGATTCCACCGTGCATCTGTCTAAACTTCAAGGACCAGATCAAGTTACATTTATTTAATGACCGTAATAGGGACAATAAAGAGAGGGTACACAGGGAACACCTATCTAATCACCTATATCTATCCCATGTTTTCCGTAAGTATTCAAGTATCAGTTACTTAGCAAGCACAGAATTTTCCAGTAGGTCATTACTAGTTCAGGGACTAGACAAGATTGCTCTAAAAGCTATGAAACATGTTGCTTAAGTGGTACATTTTTTATGAACCAGGAACACTTCCTTTATAGTGAGTCATTGATGCTGACGTTCCTGTGTAGGCTAACCAGAAGCCTTTTTGTAGTTCAACAAAAATATGAATGTATCATAATGGGCCAGGAGGTCTCAGTGGAAGCTCAGCAAAGTGGCACGTGATAAGCAACAATTGCTACTAGTACATCTTACGCTAAACTATAGACCCACACGGCACCATCATGTTTTATCATCTTCCAAAAACCCAATGGGGATGGTGTGCATTTAAGAGGCCCGGGAGAAGAAAGAACTCTCATTCCATCCGCTTATTCTGGGAAAGGCTCCTGTGGTAAGTCAGATTTTGTTTTGTTTTTGTTTTTTTTACCAACTTCTTGTTTTAAAGCAAAGGCTTGCCATTAAAGGATACGTGTGTCCCTGAGTGCTAGGCAGGTTTACAAGTGATAACCTAATGCAAAGGAAGAATACATGACACAATTTCGAGCCAAAGCTCTGATAAGTAGAAAACAGAATATACTTCAAAAAATTGTAGCGCAACTGTTAGACAATTGTAATCTCACTATTAACTTAAGTCGTATTTATTTAACATGAAATGAGTAAACAGTTACCCAGCATTAGATTCATACGAAAGCTGTCTGCAGCTGGAGATGATTTTGAATAACAGATTTTAAAGGGCACAGACATAGATCCAGTAAGTGAGACTTTATAGTCTAGAAAACCAGAGATGTATAAATTTATCATTTTAAGTTAAGGTGGAGGTGTATAAATTTATCGTTTTAAGTTAAGCCCTTTTAGGGAAGCAACAGTTCCTTTGGAACCATATGACTTGATGATTTGTTTAGTTAATTCATTTATTTCCTTTTAAAATGTACAAACTGAGTTGCTTCTCAGACTAGCAGTATAGGTTTATAAGAAGCAGCATATTACATTCACTGTTACTTCACAAAAATATACAGTTAAGGCACCAATTATTTCTTCAGTCTTATAGAATAATAACTAGATCAAAAGTAAAACAAACAAACAAAATTATATTGTGCTTGGGGAAAAAATAGCATTTTTCTAGGCTCCTCAAAGTCCATGGTTGATGCCACCTCAGGAGCTTATCTTAAAAAGAGAAAAAAAAAAAAAAGTAAATGAAATATTTAAGACTTAAACCTTTGAAAGTGTTGTCTAATGACACGACCAGGATAATTTTCTTAAGTATCTTGCTTTTATGCAGCTGGTACAAATTTGATTTTTTTGTCCTCTCTCCCAGCCCTGGAATGATTTTAATGTCAGAAGAGATGATATAAGAAAACAACCCACTAGAATATGTATGTTAGAAGACCTTCGAAGTCACTTTTGAAATCCTAGTAAACTTTTTAAAATCTATACAGATTAAGGTGATACTTAAGCTCTTTCCTTGTGTTCTTTGATTATTTTAATCAGGAAAGATCAGGAGGCTGTATGTTCCTTTCGTAAGAATGCTTAGTTCTCTGAAACCCTACCATCCATTTCAATCTTATTGGTAGAGGTCAATTAAATGACTTACCGAAGGTGGTATGGAAATTGACTCTAAAAGCTTCTTTAGATTAGGAACCGTGTTTAGTGCTTGGAATCCCGTAGGAGTGGCTTTTTCCTGAAGGCTCTAGTAGATACAAGATTCTTTGAATTACTTTTCCAAGCTTGCTGACTGTATTTCATGATTCCTAAGGTAGATGTCTAGATGTGTTTTATGGAAGGGGGACCAGTGAAGAATGGTGGTGACTCATGATTCCAACAGGCGTAATTATGGTTACATTTACTTGGATTTATATATATAATTCATGAAACAAAACCTTCCTCACCTGCTTAGACTTTATAAGCAAGAGTCTGATATTAAGTGGTAGGGTTTTTTTTTTATTGCGATTGGAACTTCTGTGCTCATCCATCTGTGCAGTGAATGGACCGCATACAGATACTTCAAAACATTAGAATCATTTATTGTTTGATGTATTTGTTTCAGTTGTGCAGCAATTAAAATCCCAAATCTGTTTCATTTAGCATGGCTTAATATGCTACCTAGAATATTTCCATCCTTCAGTTTAATTTTAAAATGCATTTATTTATTGTCACATACTTTTCTTCTTTCACTGAAGTTTTTCATTTCTTTTCATTTTCTTTTTTTTTTAATATAATTTATTGTGAAAGTAGCTAACATACAGTGTATACTGTGTGCTCTTGGCTTCGGGAGTAGATCCCCATGATTCATCGCTTACATACAACACCCAGTGGTCATCCCAACAAGTGCCCTCCTGAATGCTTATTCGGTCTAGTATCATTTCCCGAAAGATGAGAGAGCAAGGAGAGTGTGAACTTTGGCTCAAGGACACTTGTGAATTTTTGTCATCTTTACTCACTCTGCAGCAGCTTCTTAGAGTTTTTGTATATAAACACACAGTTTCGAAGTCTAACTATTTCAGAACCTTTTTTTGGATCCTGCCTCCTAAATTTTCAGCACTTGAGTAGTACTCGTATATCACCTCAAGAAGCAAGAAAAACAGTTGGTAGATTCACCCTTCTCCCTGTACACCAGAACCTGAAATAACCTAGGCAATTCTTATCTGTTAACCTATCTGACTTGGTCAGCAACCAAACAGTAGGAGAGTTCCCCTGGCTTTTTAGGTAGCCTTCTGGAACTTTGTAACCTTTGGTGTGTAGAGCAATGGTATCAGGAGGGGAGAGGGCTAGTTATCAGGTTGCTAGTTCTATGTAAACCTGAAATTTGACAAATAAATAGAAAATCTCTTCATTTTTTAAGCGATTCTTTCTTCCTTCCTATTTAAAAACAAACCAAGTCTTTTTTCTAAGAGAAATCAGCTAAGTTGTGAAGAACCATCCATAAAGTGATAATTGATATATCAAGCACATGGATAACAATAAACAAAAAGTGGTTTCAAAATATATATACATATATGTATATATATGTATATACATGTATATACATATATATATTATATATGTATGTACATATACATGTACACACATATATATACATATATATGTGTGTATATGTATATATGTATATGAATATATATGTATATGTATGTATGTGTATATGTATATATATTATATATGTATATGTGTATATATATATGTGTATATGTATATATGTATGTATATATATACATACATATATATATATATATATATATATATACACATACATATATACATATATATATATATATATATATATATATATATATACATACATATATATATATATTCATTCTAGGGACGCCTGGGTGACTCAGTTAAGTGTCCAACTTCCGCTCAAGGTCACGATCTCACTGTTTGTAGGTTCGAGCCCCACAACGGGCTCTGCGCTGACAGCTCAGAGCCTGGAGCCTGCTTCAGATTCTGCGTCTCTCTCTCTCTCTCTCTCTCTCTCTCTCTCTCTCTCCTACTCCCCAGCTTGTGCTTTGCCTCTCTCTCTCTCTCAAAAAAAAAATAACTATGGGGCGCCTGGGTGGCTCAGTCGGTTAAGCGTCCGACTTCGGCTCAGGTCACGATCTCGCGGTCCGGGAGTTCGAGCCCCGCGTCGGGCTCTGGGCTGATGGCTCGGAGCCTGGAGCCTGTTTCCGATTCTGTGTCTCCCTCTCTCTCTGCCCCTCCCCCATTCATGCTCTGTCTCTCTCTGTCTCAAAAATAAATAAACGTTAAAAAAAAAAAAAAACTAAACATTAAAAAAAATTCAAAATATAAAAATATATATTCTTAACCATGAGGGTTAGCAGGGCCACCATCATTCTTAGAAATGAAGCTCAGCTGCCCTGTTGACTGTGGATATCTTGCCCAACTGGAGGAGATCATATCAGATGTGGAAATGTGAGCCATTCGCAAGTGTCTCATGGAAGGTTAATGCCAACTCTACGGGGAGACTGGACACTAAAACAAAGGACACATTCTACTGAAAAGACCACCTAGAACCCAGAGATAACATATTAGGTTAAGATAACTTAAACTGATCTCGTGTTGTGTCTACATAACTAGAAGGACTTTTTGCATGGTTTTGGTCTCTGTGTAGACACAGAGAAAGAAGTGCTGCCTGTCCATATTCAATTCCTACACACACGGCCGTTTTACTCTTCTGTGCTGATGTTATAAGGCAGCTGGAGTCTCTCTCTTTTAAACTCTTCAAAACACAGCTTGTCTCTGAAACATGAGTTGCAGAAAGGTACAGAAACACTCAAGCAATGGCTTTGAGGATTATATAAATGTGGGCCTCTGCCTGGAAAGGAAAACCACATTGGGATTTAATATAATTCAGCCAGGCTATTAAAGAAGAAACCAAATATCAGGCAATGTTTCTTGCACTGGTTTTTGGAAGAGGAAAAGTTTAAGATTACCTGCTTGCTTTTAAAGTGCTCTGCTGTCGTATAGCATAAAATAATTCTACTAGTGTATGTGGCTTTTCGTTCGTACTTGTGTTGAAAATGCAGATGGCTCTAAATAACATGCTTTCTTTAACTCTTCTAACAGCCACGTAGACTTTCAAGATGACTATTGCAATGGACCGGAGTAGAAAGTGGACTGTCTGTCACAATTAAGATTTATATGTACAAGTATCATAGGGGAAGGGCCCAAATGAATACACTATTGTGTCCTAAAGTCCACATGCTAGATATATTGCACACCAACTTTGACTTAATTCAGGATTATTTCATATGGGAACAAGAAAGTACTACTTGATATTGTGTGTTCAAAGACGCAAACTAAGATTCTTTTATATGATTTAGTTTAAAACGAGTGTGGAGCTAGAAAGAGGAGTTCGTTTGGGGAGCTACCCTAGCCTGGGAAGAATAGGCATGAAAAGAGTGAAATATTTGCTGGTCAGTTTGGGAGAGTATATATATCTGAGGAGAGGCTGTTGGAAAAAGTATGAATAGTGTCAGTGTATTGGCTTAGGAATCAAATGTGCAATGACAGTCCTTTTCCCTCGCCCTGATTCATTAGCTTTTTGACTACCTTTTCCTGCAAGGGTCAAGCGTAATATCCGTTATACATTTAAATGCCAAATTCAAAGTAAAATCCATAGGTTTGCTGTGCTTTTGTACCGGTTCCATAATGCTTCTCCTCAAATCACCAGCCCAAAGGCCCTGCGGTAGAAACTTTCTAGAGGCTTCCATGTTAGTAGTGCTATTTTTTTTTTTAATTTAAAACCTTAAAATTGTTCATGTAAATTGCTCATTCTTTAGAACACTCTCTTACCTTGGATTTAGGATGAGAGGAAAACAGAATGAAATACTGTATCCTACTTTACTATTTAATAGTACACAGTAGAATTCTCCTAAATTCAAATTTTAAAACTGACTTACTCTATTCGCCCATTCCAGTCATCTATCAACACTTCAGCTTTTAAAAACCTTATTCCTTCCACATGCTTTTTTTTGGCATACTTTCTGGTTACCATCACTTCTTAACTAGAAAAGGCAAGCTGTGCAAAGGCCCTTTCTGTCACTGTCACTGTCACTGCAGCATGGCGCCCCCTACCTTACGACAGCCCCTTGGTGCAGGCTCCTGTGCCACCACTAAAATATGCTGGGTTTTCTCCACTAAGGCAAGCGCTTGGGGACTGAAGCAGGTGCTGCCATCGCTGGCCCTGCAGTAGTGTCTCAGCACGAGTGGGTGGGGGGAGTGCTCACGAGAATCCCATCACGTCCCACACAGCTCTTTCTGCATTCCCACCAGCCACTGTACCAGTGAGGCTGCCCAAAGTACGAAAGTATCTTCTTGACTGGGTTAGATGGGAACCCGTACATTTCAGCCCAGGTCTTTAGTGTAGACTTCTTACTGAATGCCCATTTCTCGACCATAAGGAATTTCCCCTTAATTCCTACCCCCTACCCTCCCCACACATACACATCTGCCCCGTGTTGACTACTTCAGTCCGTTGGCCATTTCCCAGAAATGTCTTGGCTTGCCATACAAATTTACCCACCAGATTGCCAGTTACCTTCAAGCCTAAAGCACAGGTGTATGGCCCTCCCACCCCACAAAGAGCCATATTGTTCTCTCTCCCAAAACAATGAATTCCTAATAGCCTTTCCTCAGAATTATTGGGAATCGCTCATAGCTTATTCCATAGTGACTTGCTATCTTTCTAATGGAGCAGCAGCTAATAAGGCAGTCCATGACGGTACTTAGTATTATAAACTGACTCAAGGATGCAGTCATCACCTTGCCAGTCTCTCTTCCCCACGTGGCTCTTGAGGTATAAATACAAATGGAACAATAGAAGATAAGAAAACAAAAAGGGGGATCAGGTCCTAGTAACCTCCATATGCAGAGCTCTGATAAATCTGGGTTGAAGTACACTGTTCACTAGACTAGAAACCCCCCATTCTCTTTTCCACGTCGAGGTGCATCTGCTGCATTGCACTGCCCAGCTCACCCGAGATATACAGAGCACACGTACCATGGCTGGTTGAGCCACATCCAGATAGTCACTGGTGTCAGGGGTACCATGGCAGAGCATACCCTAAATGATCCAATGCCACCAATGTAAACTAATTACAGAAATATGATCTTCAAACCTCCAAAGTTTCAATGTCACTTCGTCCCTTTGTAGAAGTGAATTAAAGGATAAAATCGGATTCCCGTTTCTCTTCTCTGTTCGGTCTAAGCTAGAGGAGGTCATGTTCAAGAACTAGTGTGGAATGATCAGCTGGGATGTTAAAGTTGAGATGGGTATGCACTCTAATGTCAATTAATCCATCTCCAAGCTTCATTTGTCCAAGGGCACAAGAATTCCGCATGGTCAAAAGGCCGCAAGGGTATTCAACACCACATTCTTTCTTAGAGTCTGAACAAATGTAAAGAGAAGTTCTAGACTCAGTGCTCTGTGCGTGTCTTTGTTCATGCAAACATACTAACTTATAACCAGCTTTTCCAAAGGCAAGAGTATCTTGATTATGAATTTACATTTTCTTCTTTTTCTAACTCTAGATCGTTAAGCATTCAAACTGAATAGCCATTATGCTGAAATAACTGAGTAATATGATTGTAAAGTTGAGCATAAACTTAATACTTCAGTTCAACCTGTGAACAATTTCAGACATTCCTAGTGAACTGTTTGCATTGCCCAGTCTAGAGAATGGGCCCTCATCTGGATAGCATTAAGCTGTGTCTTAAGCTTAAACTCTCCTAAACACTATTATAATGACTATTTTTTAGGCTCTAGTAGAAGATATTCTTAATAAAAACTTACTTTAAAAACAAAAAAGGGTGTGGTGGGTACAAAACTTAGGAGAGGTTATAATGAGTCAAAAGTCTTGAAAGTTGCCAACTTGAGAAGTCAAACTTCCTATCATGCTTAAAAAAAAGAAAAACATGAAAAGGCCACACACTGAATAGTAGACAATGTACTGAAATAAATCTGAATCCTTTGATCTGTGAGTTGCATCTCAAACGTAGCCAAATACTTTCTTCTAAGCAGCCAAATCAACATTAATAAGCCAGTTTGACCAATTAGGACTCCAGCTACCTAGGTTAAAAAAAAAAAAAAAAAGAATCCAGTGATAATGTATGGTTAGATCACATAGAATCCTTTTTTGGTTTTGGTTCAGAAAATGTATGTGAAAACTTATGTTCAAACTATTCTGCTAAGCTATCTTCCTGTTCTTTGCTTGATATATCTAAGTGGAAGGTACTCTTGGTTCAATCTGTATGTAATGGGCTTTGCACAGTCTTCAAAAACAGTTAAAAAAAAACAAAAAACAAAAAAACCTGACACGTATAATCTCTAGGAATAGGACAGTAGAGCCTCATATTAGGATCTAGATTTCTCCTGGTACCAGCTCTACCCCAACCAGCTGCTTAACAATAGACAAGTTATACATTCTTTCTTGACCTCAGTTCCCTAATTTTTAATAATGAAAGGGTATGACCAAATTATTCCCTAGGTTTCTTCCAGCTGAAAATCTAACCACCTGGTGTTTCTTTAAGGAGACATAGGATCCTGGAAGTAGATGATGGGACCTCAAGCTTGTCAGTACATGAGAATTATCTGGAAACCTTTAAAATATATGGGTGCCTGTGTCTCCTTCCCCAGAGATTTGGATTTAATCAATCCGGGAACAGCATGGACGTCTTTTTAAGAGGCCCCCAGTAAACGTTCCCCAGGTGATGTGAGGTAGACCTTCTAAACTCCTAATGGTAATGATGTAGGCTTGGATTTGACTCAGCACCTCTGGTGATATGGAATAGATTCAAAAGCCAGAGTTGAACGGGGGTGGCCCTCCCACTGACAAACTCTCTCACCTTTTCACCTAAGCCTTGCTAGTGAAAGTACTGCATCCCTCCATGGGTGTCCTTGCTAGCTGTTTACTTGTCGATCCTAGTTGTTCCAAAATTGTTTAAACACTTGCTGTGGAAAACCAATGCTGGATACAACCGAAGACTCTGCAGGACATAGTATGTAAGATGTAGCTTTGATTTAAGCATGGCTACCCTTTGCTGAGTGTGCTTTCTATATGGTAGGCACTGAGGTTTCTACATCAGTTCTTACTGATTTCTTGTAACAACTCTGCAAACAATATTCCCATCATACCTAAGTGAGTATTATTAGATAAGTTGCCTCAAGCCACAGAGCTAGAAATGGTGAAAGTGTATATAAAACCCCCAAGCTGAAAGCAGCTATGCCATCACACCTCCGCCCAAAATTAACTGTATGGGGAACTCTTGGCCTGACTTGGTTCCAAAGAGAGGGAAAAGCTTCTCGTTTCAGTATCCTTAAGTCCTACAGCGTCCTTTCCAACGGTTAAAAGCAATGAAAAAATGGTCCCGGTAAATGCACACCTCATGTATACTTCCTCGTGTTTGGTTACTGAGGCCTCTACAGCAGTGTCAGCACTTACAAGAAAATCTAAGGACTCCTTTTCACTGTGCATCAACATACTCTCATTTCCCCAATTACACAAGCTGCAAAAACCTTAGCGTCTATTATACTGGGCCTTTGCAGAGCAGTGTAAGCCTTCCTGAAAGCATAGGAATCCAAGCGGTTAAAGGAGAAAGGCTTTACATCAAGTATCAGAAACAGCCTGACTTTGCTGTATGTTTCTAGCAACATACTTTATTCTCAAAAGGCTACTTTGCTGCCCTCGTGGACCCGGAGATCTGCCTTAGAGGTTAATATTTCACATGTGCTGATTCAGTACCTCAGCTGAGACAGGCATAAAGTTCCAAAGGACACAGGAGCATATTTTCTGACAAGTACAAAGTCCTGGACACTCTAGCAAAGATGTTTATGTTTTTTTGTTCTTGACTCTTCTCAACTCTCTTTCCTGTGTCTATTTTATGTTACTGTTTCTGAAAAATTAACTGGCATGTGAAAGTCAGTGGGATTATGACTTTAAAAGCAGCTTATGAAATACACATTAAAATCAGTATGATTTGTTTAAAAAAAAAAAAAGAGCAACCAGCATCTATAGTAGAAAAGGGAACATAGATCATGGTTCATTTTGAGCCTAGGAACTTATTAGGGATTGATTTTGTTTTAATGAGTCCATTAACTTACCCATAAAGTAGACACATTTTATTTCACAGAGCTGTCAGGCTAAATGTTTCAAGTGCTTGGTAGGTTAAATGTTTGTCCCATCCTTCTTATCACTAAAAACAGATTCTCAAACATTTGTGGAATGGGGCCATCATGAAGTAAGTCCTTAAATTACTCCTTTTACTAGCGTTTTGAGACTGACCCAAGCAAATTTCTCCCTGCCCTATATAATTAGGATAAGGTCACCCGGTGGGGGGGGGGGGAGGGGAGGAGGGGAGGAGGGGGGGAGGGGAGGAGGCGGGGGAGGGGAGGAGGCGGGGGGGGGGGGGGGGGGGCGGGGAGAGACACACTTGTGTCAGGATATTTGTGCGAACCCTGGAATCATTAAGTAGTGTCGTTGCTGATACCCATGCAACCCTGCTGATGGAAAGGGTAAACAAGAATAAGGAGGCACCAGCCAGACTCCTCCCTACACAAATGTATCCCTGTACCGGGCATCCCAGGGTTCTAAATACTTGCCGCCTTGCATGAATCACTTGAAAGGCTAAACAAACTAGCAGATTTTTTCTTGTGCAAGGGATACACTTGCCGTAAGATGACTCAGGCAGTCTTCTGGTATACATTTCTCAGAGCCTTCTCAGAAACTGAAAAAGATGTTGCAAGCTCCAAAAATCTCTCCTAGTCATGTGATTCTTGTGCCGTGGAAAGGGGAAGTTCTGGCATTCTCTCAGGGGGGTTTGTTTGTGTTAAGTCCAGAATCCAAGTTATGTATCTTTGCTCAAATGGAAGCTAGCAAAGTTTCTTTTAGGACTTTCTGTTGTATTTTAGGCCTTAACAAGGACTGAAGAATACATAATAGCTTTAGATCCTCCTCTCTTCCCAGCTGTATCTTTATTCCTCTCCTCCAGCTCCTAATAAAGGAAGCAGCCCCTCCCTAAGAATGAGAACCAGCTAGGTTTAGATGGAGAGCTGTTCATGTGGCTTTTTGTATATGTTTTTGAGCTTTAATTTTTAATCCCTGCTTTATGATAACACCCCTTGTGTGTGTTTCCTGATTAGTTTTGTGCTTTTTGGTCAGAAGACTTTCTGGGACTAAACCCAATGAATCAGAAGACTATGGGCTTTCTCGGTGTCCTGTATCTGCTTGTTCCCCTTTATGGAAACCTTTTACTTTGCTAGAGCTCAAAACAGAACACACAGATTAATGCAATCTAGACAATTCTGTTTTAAACAATACCCTAGCTTGGGAAAGTAATCAAAGAAAATACTAGGGCACCTTTTGGCCCTCAGATCCCTTTTCCAGCTCCAATCCTTGTCCAAAACCAATTCATTATAAAACCTGCTGGAGGTTTTATGAGAACAATGGGCAATTCTGTAACAACGTTAGAAGGATTATTATGCATTTGAGTTGAAAATGTTTAAGTTGCTTATTCTCTCCAGGGGGACCTGAGTCTAGAAGCAAGACTTCTTCCATCTACTGCTTGTCGAATGGTAGATTGGACATTCAGAAAGCCTGTAATGGGGGGGTTTGCTCTTTAGACCTTGGGAGAAAGGTAAATGCTTATCACTCTGGTATATGTGATACTGGATGGATGCTTTTATGAAAATATTTTCAAAAACCTCTCACATTTCTTCATGAAGGAGTTTATCTGTGAATCTTGGGGCATTGGAGCAGAGTCTACTCGCTGATCATTTCAGGGAACATGGATACATTTTATTAATTTTTTTAAGTCTCTTTATTTATTTTGAGGAAGAGGGAGAACAAGCACACGTGAGTGGCCGAGAGGCAGAGAGAGAGAGAGGAACAGAGAGAATCCTGAGAAGACTCCGTGCTGACACGGGCTCGATCTCACAAACCATGAAGTCATGACCTGAGCTGGTATAAAGAGTCCAATGTTTAACCTATGGAGCCACCCAGGCACCCAAACATGGATACATTTTAATTTTTTTATGTTTCTTTTTGAGAGAAAGAGAGAGACAGCGTGTGAATGGGGGAGGGGCAGGAAGGGAGGGAGACACAGAATCCGAAGCAGGCCCCAGCCTCCTGGAGCCGTCAGCACAGAGCCCCACATGGGGTTCAAACCCACAAACCTAGAGATCATGACCTGAGGGGAAGTCAGATGCTTACCCGACTGAGCCACCCAGGCGCCCCCAAAGATGGATACATTTTAAATGGCATGGCTTGCAATGCAAACCTATGTTTGCATTGTTATTGTAACATTATATACCTTTTCTTAAGGAAATTTATGCTAAAAAATTTTTTCCTCCCTATTATGTTTTTCTAACTTGCCCCTTGCTCATTCCTAAACAGTGGAAGGATATAATTAAAAGATACCAACTGCCTTTAAAACAATTCCAATGCTGTGAGAAGTTGTACTTAAATGTCTGAAAAGAGAAGTTTTTGCTGTAAAACCAGGGTAGTACCATTCACGTTAGAACCCTTCCAGGGTTATCCGGGTGGCTCAGTCGGTTAAGCATCTGACTTTGGCTCAGGACATGATCTCGGTTTGTGGGTTCGAGCTCAGGCTCTGTGCAGACAGCTCAAAGCCTGGAGCCTGCTTCAGATTCTGTGTCTCCCTCTCTCTCTGCCCCTCCCCTGCTCACCCCTTGTCTATCCCTCTCTCTCAAAATTAAATAAATATTAAAAAAAAAATTTTAGAACCCTTCCATTTTGGCCCCGTCTGCCAACACTAGATTTGAGACCTGTTCTTGAGCTGTGAGGTTGTGGCACAATCACCTTTGCGACTAAACTGCACACCACCATTCCCTCTCCCAAGCCCCTCAAAGTGTTTTGTCGCACTTCTCAAATTCCTTTAAAATATTCTCACTTTAGGGGCGCCTGGGTGGCTCAGTTGGTTGGGCGTCCGGCTTCGGCTCAGGTCATGATCTCGCAGCTTGTGAGTTCAAGCCCCGCGTCGGGCTCTGTGCTGGCAGCTAAGAGCCTGGAGCTTGTTTCAGAGGCTGTGTCTCCCTCTCTCTGCCCTTCCCAGCTCTCTCTCTCTTTCTCTCTCCAAAATAAATAAACATTAAAAATTTAAATATTCTCACTTTAGAATAAAATTTGCCAAATTTAATAACCTAAATATTTTATTATCAGAAATTATATCTTACAGAAAAGTACAATATTGGGCTCCAAAGATGGCCAAGGAACTCTTTTACCCAGATTATTTTAAGCTGAACTGGAGGGAAAGTGGGGAGGCTTCAGGAAGAGGTCTTACCTACTGTCTTCAGGGACAAATAGGTAACTTGGATGGGCTGGATGTAGGGGAGAGGGGCATTTGGCATATTTGAAAAGGTAAGGGATCCAAAAGCAAATAATACTCTAAAAGAAATGAGACATATGGGCTTGCTCTACAAAAATGAAAACAAAGGAGATTGAAGATAAGAAGGGGCAAAATATTTAAGAATCTCACAAACAAAACAAAAGCATCTAAGTCTTTGTGCTAAATGCAAGGGGAGCCCCAAGACCAAGCAGGAAAGCTTCCAATGTTATTCTAAAATTTAGAACTTCATTACTTAAAAAAACAAACAAATCCAGACAAATCCAGATCACCCCAATAGCCATGGGGTGGAGCACCCCATGGTGCTAGCCATGGACTGGAGCCATGGACTAGCCAAACACTAGCCATGGACTGGAGCACCAAGGTTGTCATGGGAGCGAAAAGAAGGGAAAGAAAAGGCTCAGAAAAAGGTAGAGGTATCTGATATATGCAATCAGATACCCCCAAAGGCCGAACAGCAAAGTGATTGGATTTGGTCAGGAGACCCATCAGCAGCTGAAGTTGAGTTTCTGAGAGTAGAGTTGAGATGAACAGTCCTTTGAGAGAAAGGGAAGAAAAAGAAGAGGGTAGGAGACTATTAAGTTGAAATGTTTAATCATGAAAGGATCACGAGATGATGACTGGAGGACTTACAGGGTCCTTATTTCTAAGATAAGATCTGAGCAACTTATAAAGGAAAGGGCCTGTCCCTGTATCTCCTTAGGTCAGAGTGTAGTCTCACCTCCTGATGTAAATATGGGCAAATATCCTCTTGAATTGGAATAAATTCTCTGAAGTTAAGGAAATAACTATCAGTTTCCTGGAATTGGAAGAGTGTGTATATGACTAGGAGATTTATCGTGTCACCAGGAGACAAATCTTGGGAACCACTGAAACCAGTCAAGGCACACAAAATAGAGGTGTATTCGTTTCCTAGGGCTGCCATAACAAAACACCAAAAATGAGGTGGCTTCAAACCACGGAAACCCATTTCCTTACAGTCCTGAGACCAGAAGCCCCAAATCAAGGTGTCAGCAGGGTTTGCTTCTTCCGGAAGATCTGAGGGAGAACGCGTTCCATGTTTCTCTCCCGGCTTCTGGTGGACATTGGCAATCCTTGGCATTCCTGCTTTGTAGATGTGTCAATCCACTCTTTACCTCCATACTCACATTACCTTCTCTTTTGTGTGTCTCTTTGTTTCAAATATCCCTTTGCCTTTCTCTTATAAGGACATCTGTTACGGGGTTTAGGGCCCTCCCTAAGTCCAGGATGATCCCAAGTCAAGATCTTTACTTACAACTGCAAATACCTTTTCCCCAAATAAGGACAAACTCAAAGGTTCGAGGGTTAGAATTTGGAAATGTCTTTTTTAGGGGTCACTACATCTATGTAACAGCTCATCTCAGTAGCTAGTAGGAGGCTTCTCAGAGGAGATCCATTAGCGTAACATGAGAGGAACTTGGGGCCAGACATCCTGGGTTAGACCCAGGTTCTACCTCTTAGCAGCTCTATAGTTGTTTTTTTTTTTTTTAATGTTTTTATTTATTTTTGAGAGAGAGAGAGAGAGAGAGTGTGAGTGGGGGAGGAGCAGAGAGAGAGAGAGAAGGAGACCCAGAATCTGAAACAGGCTCCAGGCTCCAAGCTGTCAGCACAGAGCCCGACGTAGGGCTAGAACTTGGGACCAGCGGGATCACGACGTAGGCCGAAGTCAGACGTCCAGTTGACTGAGCCACCCAGGCGCCCCAGCAGCTGTATAGTTTAAAAACCCCGTGCCTTGGCTTTTCCTAGCAAAATACTCATAGGGTTACTCTGAGTAACCTACTAATACCTGGCCCCCGACTAAGTCTTGAGTAAACAGGGCTTTGGGTCCTCTGCTATGTAAGACTTTAACCTGTAAAGAGATTGTCTCCCTGACTGCTTAACAGTCAGGTACCTTTGAGCAAAATTAACAATGAAATCTCCAGTTTAAATCATTCAGGTAACAGTCATACATAGATTTCTGTATATATATGTTTTTAAAGACTATTAAGACTATAAAGACCATTTAAAGACTCATGGAGGGAGAGATGAAGAACTGACCTTGGGGAAAACATGTTGACATTTATGAAGTAAGCAAAGTGCAATTTAGGCTGATGGAGCCTCAAAAATTTTATCCTTTAGTTATCTATAAAGTAGCATGTATTTCTTTGGGTGGACTTGGTCCTTGAATTTAAAAAGTTCAAATAAATGGATGCTTTAACAACAGAATTAAGCTTTTTTGGGGTGGGAGGAATGTACCAGTCAGCGAATGGTCTTTTTTTTTTTTTCTTTTTTTTTTCTTTTATTTGTTGTTGAGAAAGAGCGTACAAGCAGGGAAGGGGCAGAGAGGGAGGGGGACAGAACATCTGAAGAAGGCTCTGGGGCTAAAACTCACAAATCTCGAGATCATGACCTGAGTCGAAATTGGATGCTCAACCAACTGAGCCACCCAGGCATCACAGTCCATGGGTGGTCTTAACACGATTACAAAACTATGAATGGCTCGGCTGTGCCTCTGGTCTTCAGTCCATGTAGAAGGTTAAACTTTCTCTAGCTCTCTCAGAAGCTGTGTAGAAACTTTGACTCCTGGGACGTGAAAAAACCTTTAGAAACATTAGTTCACTTCCATGTATTTACAGTGACTCTGAGTTTTTCTGTTTTACCTACCATGATACATAGAGAAGTTTTATAAGAGCACATACCACAACTTCCTTGAGGATAATAAGGCTAAATAGTAGCATAAAAGTATTTACGCTCAATGAATTGCACAATAGACATCCCGTAAATTCATTCATCCCCTGATACGTTTAAGTGTTAATGTCACAAATGCTTGTCTTTTAAAGTATAGCGGTTAGATAGCCCTGGAAGCCATCTCCAGAATCTTAATACATAAAAAATCTATATTTATCAATGGGAATAAGATAAAGTTTATAACGCTATTCCTGACACTGCCTTTGCAACTAAATGGGTTTTTGAAGAACCAGGATTCATTACTGTCCAATTTCAAATGCCAAAATATTTCTGTTTTGCTATGAAACCCTATTTCTGTATGTGTGACACATTTTGATCCCTACCTTTAATACTAGATTTTTATGCCAAAATTCCAACGCAAACTACTTAGGTAGGTAATCATTAAATGTTACTAGATTGCTTTAAAAAAAAAAATCTAGGGGACGCCTGGGTGGCTCAGTCGGTTAAGCGTCTGACTTCAGCTCAGGTCATGATCTCGCAGTCCATGAGTTCGGGCCCCACGTCGGGCTCTGTGCTGCCCGTTCAGAGCCTGGACCCTGCTTCAGATTCTGTGTCTCCCTCTCTCTCTGCCCCTCCCCTGCTCATGCTCTGTCTCTCTCTGTCTCAAAAAAATAAATAAATAAATAAATAAATAAATAAATAAAAGCATTAAAGAAAAAAAATTTTTTAAAAATCTAGTAAACACCCTCTTTCCATTTTGGAAACTACAAAGGAAACAGTCCTACCCGCTCCTCTTCAGAATTCAGTCTGTTTGTTTATTCAGAAAGAACAAAATGAGTGTGAAGAAATACACTCCTAAATCACTGGTTATAAGCCTTTTAACATTTTTTATTTATTTTTGGGACAGAGAGAGACAGAGCATGAACGGGGGAGGGGCAGAGAGAGAGGGAGACACAGAATCGGAAACAGGCTCCAGGCTCCGAGCCATCAGCCCAGAGCCTGACGCGGGGCTCGAACTCACAGACCGCGAGATCGTGACCTGGCTGAAGTCGGACGCTTAACCGACTGCGCCACCCAGGCGCCCCTATAAGCCTTTTAGCACAAAGTCTGGATTTGCTGTCTTACGATCTCATTATGCCTCTAAACTCTGCCTACAGGTATCTGTAGCAGGTTATGTTCGTTTGAGACTGCGGGGATCGCCTGGTGTCACTAGCCTCTGCTGGTGCTGGAGTTGGCTGTCTGCCTTCTTGCCATGTCTAACGAAGTAGAAACGAGCACAACTAATGGTCAGCCTGACCAACAGGCTGCACCAAAAGCACCGTCGAAGAAGGAAAAAAAGAAAGGTATGGAGCAATCCTCTTGAGGCCGCTGAGGGGAGCACGGGTTGGCTACCTCTGAAGAAATGTGAGGCTCGGGGTAAATGAAGCAAGAGCTGGCCCTTGCCTCACTTCAACCTCCGCCTCATGTCAGGTTCTCCTCAGCAGGAAGGTTGGACTTTGGCAGAGATTAGTTTGCTCCACTTCGAATAAGACCTGTGTCTGGATGGGGTGATTGCTCCAACTTGGATCTTGCTGGGGAGCGTTCATAGCAGCTTGTTTGGTTGATAAACACAACTATCAATTATTCTTTGATTATCTTTCAGGAACCTGTTCACCACTTTGCTTTACTGAAGTAGCCGTTTTTCAAAAACCAAGATCTTTATTTTATTAGACCCTGTTCTCTTGACCTGAAGTACCACCAGAAAGTGCCAGAATCCTTAATCATTCGTAGTTTGAGAATGTGCCCTGGTTTGTTTGCCTTTTGCTAGTATACGTTAGCTATGGGAATGAGACTAAACAGTCTTTTCAAGAAAAGCAAAAGAAGTTATAAAGATGAGATAATAATCTTAATAATTTTCAAAGGAATTTACTCACAATTTTCTTCTGCTTTATTGACAGTTCAAAATGTTAACAAATAGAGAAATGGCTTATTTTTCTTTATTTAAAAAAAAGGCATTATCCTCCTTACTTCCTTTTAAAGATATTTTTTTTAATTATGATGAAGGATATCCCCAAATCCCACCCCATATATTTCCATAAATTTCCCATAATTCAGTCCATTTTGTACCTTTAAGAGTTTATTTTTTCTCCACCCCAACACCATATACAGTATCACAGAACATGCTTTTACTCAAAGGAAGTAGGAAGAAAGAGAGAACATTGCATAGTTGATCAACTGTAATATGACCAGTATTTATACTACTCAGATTTGGAGATTCTGGAACATACTTGGTCATACCCTGGGGATGATATTTAAAGACATTCATAAATTTTATCCTAGATAAATTTTATCCTTTTTTCCCCCCCTCCTCAGGCTCTGAAAAGACAGATGAGTATCTTTTGGCCAGATTCAAAGGTGATGGTGTAAAATATAAGGCCAAGCTGATTGGCATTGATGATGTGCCCGATGCAAGAGGGGATAAAATGAGCCAAGATTCTATGATGAAACTAAAGGTAAAAGGGGAAAGCATGCTTTGTCTCCATCTTACGCAAATATCCAACAGCGGGAAGTATATCAGAATTTTGTGTTTACCTATATCTCAATTATTTGAAAGAAAAACATTTCTAATCACATAATTGATCCTGTGGTACCTCATTTTATGAGGAAACATGACTTTGTTCACATATTTTGTCTGCTGTTCTAAAGACCTGGCTTAATCAAGTATTGCGGGACTCTAGATGCCTTTTCCTTTGGGCAAATCAAGTTTTAGGTCCTGGAAGTATTCGGATAAAATTCAGGTCTCTAGGGGCACCTGGGTGGCTCAGTCACTTAAGCGTCCTACTTCAGCTCAGGTCATGATCTCGCAGTTTGTGAGTTTGAGCCCCACATCGGGCTCTGTGCTGACAGCTCAGAGCCCGGAGCCTGCTTCAGATTCTGTGTCTCCCTCTCTCGCTGCCCCTCCCCTGCTCACACTCTGCCTCTCTCTCTCTCAAAAATAAATAAAGATTTAAACAATTTTTAAATATTCTAAAAATAAATAAAATTCAGGTCTCTATTTGGAAACTATGGCTCTTCAGTATTAGCCTTTTGGTTTTTTTAATTTTTAAATTCTAGTACTGTCACTATGTGAACCTAATAAATAATTGTTAAGTAAGACAAGACCTAGAAGGAACATCTTTGAAGGTCTAATTCAGTCTTGTGTTTACCAGTGACTATTCTGAAGCCGAGAGAATCGGAAGGACTTATCCAAGTTCACGCAGCTAACTCACGATGTCCTGGCTCAGTGTCTTCTATTTCATTCTGCATCTATTCTGAAAGGTGCCTAATCCTTTCATAGATGGCAAACCAGGCTGAAAATAAAACTATCTTTTAAATGATTTAGTATCCAAAGCATCATAGGGTAGTTTTAACTAGATTTTTCTTGTTTTCCCACTCTCATCAGGGAATGGCGGCAGCTGGTCGGTCTCAGGGACAACACAAACAAAGGATCTGGGTCAACATTTCCCTTTCTGGGATAAAAATAATTGATGAGAAAACTGGGGTAAGAATCCGCTTTCACTGACACCTTTCTGACCACCTGAGTCTCACAAACGATGTGACTTAACTCTCAGTTCTCTGTTTCCCTTTTCAAAATTCTGTGGGGGAAAAAAATAATAATACATGTTACTTTTCTAGAGAAAACAGGCAGAAAATAGGGTAGGAACTGAGGAGTCAAGACACTTTATTTTGAAATTTATTCTCTGTAATGGATGTGAGCCTCCATAAACACAGATATAGCATAAACACAGATATGCTATAAATATCACTTCGGCATTTTTTAGACCTCAAGTACACAGAACTAGATTAACCCTACTTCCTGGTTTGTGAAGCTGTCATAGGTCTATGCCTGGGTCTCATTTTAATATATTGATTACCTGCAAACTTACTGGCTAACCCGAAGCTAGAATATTATCTGTAACACATCTACCTTTTCTTTCTTCTCTCTTTTCCCTTCTTCCTCACCTGCAGTTATAATCTCTCATCCTGTAGGTATAAACTTGTTCATTTACTTGTGGTTGCTGTTGTTTGACCGCATATGAAAGGTATTACTTATTTTGTTTGTTTTTCTGCCACCGTATCAAAAAACTGTCATACTACAGGTTCTCTGGGACTTTTTTCTCTGCTCAACATAACATCATGAGATGTATTTACTTAAAATGTTATTTGTAGCTCATTTGCGTTTCTGTAAATCAAGGTACTCTGTTGTATTAACGTACTATTGGGATACCTCCAATTATCAACCATCCCTTCGTAGAGATGTCTGTTATCTATCATGCAAAATCCACTGGTCCAATACAAAGCCTTGGAACCCTGGCAGCCGCTCACTTACCCTGCTCGTCCTTGTGCACTGCTGTTTCTCTTGTCCCTCATCTCTCAAGTGTTATCTTCCCAAGCCCATCAGAGAGTGGTGGCAGGTTTCCCTCAAGCATTCCCTTGCTCCCCAAACCTTCTAAGATATCCAGTGTATACTCTCCAGTGGCCTTAGGCATCTAGACAAAAACTAAGGTATGTTATGACCACCTACAGATATCCTTGAAGGGTTGAGCCCTGCTGTGTGCTTGAAAGGATCAAGACAAAGGGGAGTGGAGGGAATAGATGGGAAGGCACCACTAAACCAATAACCCCCTGCCCCAGGCAACTCGTGGATAGTGAGGTGGACATGGGAAAAACCTGATACGAGCATTTGGCAACTTGCAGAATGTTCTGGGGATGATTGTTCTAACAATACTTCAGATGATTTCCTGGCCACTCAGAGCCATTGTCGAAAGATCCCATAACGAACTTAGTTATGCTGTTCACCTAAGTTTGACTTTGAGTTGGGAAAGTCGACCCACATAGATGGTTTAGCAATGAAATGTGCCATCTTTGCTTTAGAAATTCGTGGTCTCCTAATACAGTCCTCAATCCTTTCTTGCTATGTGGCATCATATCTTTGGGATGGAGACAATCAAGTATCAATATTCTAGGAAGTGTTTTTCCCACTTCTGTTTTCTCCTCTTTGTTCCTTTTGGAGCCCTTACTAACAAGAATAAATGTAGCTCTAACCTTCAACCAGAGGCAAAAATTTCTTTCTTCAAGTGTTTTGGCTTTTTTATATACGCCCAAATATCTGATGCTTCATCGTGCTGCCATATAAATAGATTCTAGTTTGAGCAATAAAACATTTTTTATGTTTATTTTTCAGGTAATAGAGCATGAACACCCAGTAAATAAAATTTCTTTCATTGCCCGTGATGTGACAGACAACCGGGCATTTGGTTATGTGTGTGGAGGAGAAGGCCAGCATCAGTTTTTTGCCATAAAAACAGGACAACAGGTAAGCTCCAAGCCTTGAGATACACCTGGAGGGAGACTTGTCCTCAGTTCATCGTAGAGTGTCTGTCACTCAACTAGAGAGCTTGCTAGAGACAGTTAGATGTAGGAGAACTAAACAGTGACTCGGAAGATGACTATCTTTATTGGTCTTAGGAATCATTTTTCATGCTTATTTATTTATTCTGAGAGAGAAAGACAGAGAGAGGCAAAGATAGAGAGAGACAGAGACAGAGACAGAGAATCCCAAGCAGGTTCCGTGCTGCCAGTGCAGAGCCCAACGTGGGGCTCAAACCCACAAACTGTGAGATCATGACCTGAGCTGAAATCAAGAGTCTGTTGCTGAACCGACCGAGCCACCCAGGTGCCCCAGGAATCATTTTTAAATGTCATTGGCACCCATATTGTGTATGGACAAGGATTGTTAGAATGGACTTTCTCCTAAGGTGAATGTTGATTTTAGAACAATAGTGAATGATTCCCAAAAATCCTGAAGCAGTTGGAACACTATCATGATCCTTCTTGTTTTGTTTAAATACTTATTAACTCTGCCGGCCTGTATGTATCTGGCAGTGGGGATTGAGGTAGTGGTGATTCCCTCTAAACCGGGGGAGGATAGTAAGGAACTTTAAGAGAAAGGAAGAAACAGTACTAATCAGAACTAATGGGGACAAAGAGAAGAAAATAGTAAGGTTAAAATACTCATAAAGATGCTTTTTCTTGCTTTAGGCTGAGCCATTAGTTGTTGATCTTAAAGACCTCTTTCAAGTTATCTATAATGTAAAGAAAAAGGAAGAAGAAAAGAAAAAGGCAAGTATTACCCAATATTGGCTCTGTTACACTTAAGACTATATTCAGGACCATGTTTGAACATTATGTAAATAAATATATGGCATGTCTGCAGAGTTGACTTCTTTGTGGCTCTTCAAAGTATAGAAAGTATAGAAATGTATCGTCTATTTTTCCAATACAGCAATTGATGGATGTTATAGTTAGGTACCTGATTTTCTGTTCCTGACTTTTGTTATCTGTCCCCACAAGCTTCACATTGGTTCTAAGGACTATACAGGTCGACCAAATTTAAGCTCAGAAACTGTATTCAAATCTAGTATTGATATGAAAAGGGCAGGCCAGGAAATGTAGGGCAGAAATAATATGCAAGACTCTCTCTTGCCTTGTGCCAGTGAACCCATACGTGTGTGTGTGTGTGTGTGTGTGTGTGTGTGTGTATAACTGTATATATATATATATATATATATATATATATATATATATATACTAATTTAACTCCCTTTAACTGTAATTACTAAGATCACTGAATTTGTGTCTTTCTTTTTAGATGGAAGAAGCCAACAAGGCAGTAGAGGTAAAACTGCGTCTTTATGTCTTATGAATTGCACATGTGATGTGTATAAGTCCTTGTTTGCTACCTGTCCAAGCATGCTCCCCCACCAGCTTATGACCATGTGTTCATGATTCCCCTAGCCATAGAAGATGTACAGTTGAATGGCCAGTGCCAAAATCATAACTGCTTAGCAAACCAATACACTAAGAAATTAAATTCTATAAGAAAAGTCACCCTTAAACATTTGCCATCTTTTCAGAACGGGAGTGAGACCCTCCTGACCCTTGATGACCAAGCTAACAAACTAAAATTGGTATGTATGTTATTTTTTATGATTCTTATTTGCCTGAACATAGGTTTACTTCCTATAGATGTTGCTTATGCCAAATCTGCATTGAATACGTATGGACGTCCTATTATGACAACTATTTCCCTAAACATTAGTACAACATTTATGTCAAGATACAAAGTAATCTTTTTAGTAGACACATTTGAATCTAATCCAAAGACTTTTTTAAGAGTGTGGATCAGATGGATTTGTTTGGGAACATGTCTACACTTCCAGACCTAAATAGCCTAATATCAAATCTGTATTAGTTAAATAAAAATAAAATTGTGACAATGGTTTTCCTAAGTCTTAGTTTAGGAAACAATTACAACAATATACAAAGTACTATTTTTTAGTAGACACATCTGAATCTAATCCAAATACTTTTTCAAGGGTGTTGACCAGATGGATTTGTTTGGGGACATGTCTACACCTCCTGACCTAAATAGTCCAACAGTAAGTGTCTGTTTTTAAATTTGCAATGTAATGGAAATGGCATCTGTAACTCAAATTGGCAATTAACCAGAAATCTCGAGCATCTCGAAACTTGGAAGATGACTGCTGATCTTTCTGCATAATGTATAAATGGCTCCTAGAACCAATTTGCATCTTAAGTTATCATGGGAACATATCAACACTAACTCAGATATATTAATTTTGCTTGGAGATTAGATTTGAGCAATAAGATAGGCAATGCGATCCTTTCTGGTATTATTTAGGATCAGAAGAAGAGCTGAAAAGTAATTCTTGGCAAAAGTCTACCTGAAGGAAGTATTTGCTAGATGATTAATTATAAAGCCACTTGGCTTCTTCAATATTTTTCTATTCTTTCTATTGTGATTTAGCGGCATAAGCTTGGTGTGAAGTAAGACTTAAAACAAATAAGATGTTCAGTTACGTTTAACCAAGGCCTGTTTTTGTTTAAAAACGTTGTTCATTCTGTGCAGGACGCTATAGTGTATCAAATCTTCTTAATATCGCCCTATCCGTGACAACTACGTGAGAATGGAGCACTATTTTCCTTTAGAGATAAGGAAAGGGTGATGCAGGTTAACTCACTTGGCCAAGAAAGAGGTCCAGATTCAAGGCCTAAACACAAACCTCACATCTTTCAAAACAGTCCTCAAGTTAAACTACCCATGTAATTTTGGATTACTTCTTACAACTATTATTTTGTTTTGACAGTTTCTTGAGTACCTGAGATTTGCAGGGCACAGAAATGAGTGAGATGTACAATGTCAATGAGATCATGGAGTTTACTGTCAAGTGGGGAGCCCAACATTAAAACTAATCACAATGCCTATTAGTTGATGTTAATCAGAGGGTATTTATCTAGTTTAGAGGTTCATATAATGCCTCAGAGTAAATGAGTTTCTGGACTTGAATGTAAAAGATGATGAGGCAGTAACCAGACAAAAAGAACATCGGTCTAGAATAATGAGAAGAATGTCTGTCTAGGAGTCTGTTACATCAGGGAATTACCAAGCAAGTCTACATGACCAAAAAGGTCATAGGAATTAAAGCAGCAGCAGATCAAGGACTGGGTAAGTCTCACTTGCCAGAATATCTCTGGGAATGCCAGCCCCGAACTTTCACATAAAATGGCCAGGCCCACTGAGATGAAAGCAGCCGGGGCTGCATGGTCTCTCTTCTGTCCCCAGCCCTGTGACATTCACAGTGCAAACCAGCATTTTAATGAAGACGTACAAAGCCTCCAATAGAGAAGAATCCTGTTTAATGTTCTTTTCAGCAGTGAGTTCTAATTCACTTGTCTGTGGAGACTTTACTCTTCACAAACTTTTTGAAATACAGGATTAGATGATCCTGAAATGTCCATCATAGCTCTGAGGTCCTTTTGATTCCTACACAACTTCGCCCCCTCCTCTATTGTAGCCCCTTCCCAAAGTAAATTGATATCTGAATGATCTACTTTCCAAGTGTAATGGACATTCAAACAAGTACATTGACAGAGATCTAAGCACTCAGGCTATGAAGTAGAATTCCAGTGGGATAGGCAAGGAAGCAATGACTATTTAATCTGCTTCAGTAGACTTCTAGAAAGTTCTGAAAAAGGAAATGAAAAACAACATGATTAATCCTGAGTTTTATTTACATTAGACTTAATGCCTTCAAAGAGTTTTTGGTTTAAAGAAATAACATGGAAGATTTAGATAAACTAACAATAAATTAAAGTGATAAATATCATGAAAGCAGATGATATCTGATTAAGAAAGAGAATGCTAACAGAACTAATTATGTGCCGATTGGATTTTGCCAACATGGTCTTACATATTGACTCCATATTCCTAGGTCACAAAATCGATTTATCTCTATTTGATAAAACCAGAATGTTTAAAAATGTTCATAATCTTACAACAGTTTCTCTGGAAGAGATGAAGAGGAGAAATCTAAATTACTTGGACTTTATTAGTGGTTCCCTGACCCATTTGCTCCACCCCCAACATTTTATACAGGATAGTTTTATGCATTGCAAATGAGACTCATGTTGCAAACTAAGTGGGATCCCTTAGAACATATTTTTATTGGCAATTAACTGAACGATATTCTTCCATACTGTCACTTAAAAGAAAAAGAAGAAAAAACAAAATGACATGCTCTCAAACTTTAAAAATAACCATTCAAAACCATTATTATGAGAAGAGCATAAGATAGGACCCACCCTGAAGGAGGTTAAGTTTGGTAGAGGGATGGAATCAGGGCACAAAGCACAGTGTCTTGCATACATAAGATGCCATGGGTGGGCACAGGTGATGATGAAATAGATCAATGAAAAAAGGTTTTGTAAAGAATCTGAACTTGAATTGGGTCTTTGAAGTGTGTAGGAAAATAGAGAGTAGTTAAGCTAAAAGTAAACTGGGTCCTATTGTAGGTCATTTTGAAAGGCTAGCTAATGAAGTTATTTTAACATAGGGGATAGAAAGAAGCCACTGAAAGCTTTGGGCAGAGGGTCCAGGATTAGGCAGACTGGAATGGTTGGGAGAGATTAGCTACTTGGAGAAAGCTAGGCTGTGGAACTCAGTATAGAAGACGTTGCCTTTGTACAGAGACCTTTTTGATTTCCTGCGTTCTCCTCTTACTGAAGCCCCATCAGAGCAGGGATTGATTGCATTTCACGTTCATGTTACCAGTGCTTGTTTCTCAGGTGCTCAGATGATGACCCAGTGGTTGCAATGTTGACAATGCAACAAAGAACTAATGAGGTTCTGACCTAGGAGGTGGATGAGGAGTCTTACATCATTCCACTGTGGCCTATGAACTAGACTCTTAATCCTGGGTTAACAACAAACCCAACCTGAGGAGAGCCTTATACATTTTACTTATAGGGTGACTATTCAGAAGTCTAACATTGTGGCTCCTGTTTGGTGTCCTAAGAACTTCTTCAGAAGTATTTGAAAAGGAGAACCCTACCAGCTGTGAACACCCAACTGTTCTAACCCAGAGGTGGCTCATCATAAATGAATAAATATTGAAATCACAAACTTTTGCAATATGTTTTGTCCTCTCTTGATTGTTACGGATCCCTACATTAAGAGATCTTCCAATCCATTTCTTTGATTTAAAAATTTTTTTTTTAATTACAAGCTCTTTCTTCTGACAAATTCTTATGGTTATGGAGAAAAACTGGCTTTGAAAAATAGTGTTTTTATACTTAACAGTAAAGGAAGCCAAAAAATAGATTACCAATTAGGTCTGACTGAGGACCTAGACTTTCTAAAAATATGTTCTTTTAAAGCCAGGGAGGCCTATTTTTATTTACTAATTTGAGAATTTCATATTCCCTTTAAGTTGTTTTTGTCCCAGTGATCAAAAATATCCAGCATCAGGGTGATGCTGGACCTCTAACTTCCATCTCAGCTAGGCATTGTTTATTGTTTATATTCTTCCGCAGCTAGCATAGATGAGTAGTTAATGGATCAAAGTTGGTCAGAAGAAGGTGTGTCAGTTTGACAGTCCTATCCCAGGGTGAACCTTAATTAGTTATGTCACTGACCTGAATAAAGACATGTCAGATTTTTCAAACTCGCTGATTTTATGTTAAAAAGCATATCTTATCTAACAGTTGGGAACACGAGTAACTAATATACCAGAAAAACGATAGAGAGGGAATATAATTTGTAGAGTTAGGTATTTGGTATGTTTTTCAAATTAACTCTAAGCCCAAATTCCATCCTATACATGAAGTAAAGATTAGATTGTACATAAATTAAAGATTAGTTGAATTTATTCACCAAATAGATGAGATTACTGTCACAACCTGGGCAACTCTAGGCTGTATTATAAAAAAAAAATGCACAAATGCGAGAGGTTAATGTGATATGTTGTTATATATCAGTAGTTGAGTAACACTTTCTTCTTTCTAGAAGGACACAGACAAAAGGATGTGTCCAGAGATTAGGATGATGAGAATGAGAGATCCAGCTTGACTAGCACCTTCAAAAGGATCCTTACATATTTAAAGAGGCATACCTGCCATACCGTGTGATGTGATGGGAAAATCTGTTTTTGCCCCCTAGAGGAAAGACCAATTATAGGGAAATATATTTGACCTTAAATTTTATTACAACCGAAACTATAAAATATTAGGCAATGAATTTGGTCATTTAGAGAGAGACTGTTACATGACTCTAAGGGTAGACACATGGGACGGGATGGGACCGTGCATCAGGTGGGGAAGCAGAGTTAGGTGTCAGAGGTCTTGTCTTACTTTCAAGCTCAATGTACTCAGATAATTGCTTAGAGTGACTTGCAATCAGTTTCCTTTAAGACTTGCAAAGGCAGGAATTGGAACAATGCTGATCATGAACTCAGCCAGTCTGTAAGGGTAAGAGACACATGACTAGAGCAAACAACAATATCATTTCACTTAATGAAGGGCCAGCAAAATTGAGACCTAAATAAAAAGTCAAGGGGCAGGGAGGGCCAGGGAGGACCTTTTCACCACTAGTAAAGAATGCACTCAGGGAGGTGATGGGAGGAGAAAATGGTCAATCTGTCTGTCAAGACAAAACTTTAATGGGAATTTTGATAGTCCTGATCATCTTAGGTAGCTTTCTCATTTGAAGTCACGACATGGACTAACACTTTCTTTTCTCTTTTTTTTTTTCTTCCCAAATGTGATAGGAAAGCAAAGATATCCTGTTAGTGGATCTAAACTCTGAAATCGACACCAATCAGAATTCTTTAAGAGAAAATCCATTCTTAACAAATGGCATTACCTCCTGCTCTCTTCCTCGACCAAAGCCTCAGGCAGCTTTCTTGCCTGAAAATGCCTTTTCTGCCAATCTCAACTTCTTTCCCACCCCTAATCCTGATCCTTTCCGTGACGATCCTTTCGCACAGCCAGACCAATCGACACCCTCTTCGTTCGATTCTCTCAAATCTTCAGATCAGAAGAAAGAGAATTTGAGTAGTTTGTCTCCTCCACTGAGTAACGGGCCCCTGAATGGGGATGTTGATTACTTTGGTCAGCAGTTTGACCAAATCTCTAACCGGACTGGCAAACAGGAAGCTCAGGCAGGCCCGTGGCCCTTTTCAAGTACGCAAACACAGCCAGCAGTGAGAACTCAAAATGGGGTATCTGAAAGAGAACAGAACGGCTTCCATGTCAAATCCTCCCCGAACCCTTTTGTGGGAAGCCCTCCCAAAGGACTGTCCGTACCGAATGGCGTAAAGCAGGACTTGGAAAGCTCTGTCCAGTCCTCACCACATGACTCCATAGCCATTATCCCACCTCCACAAAGTACCAAACCAGGACGAGGCAGAAGGACTGCTAAGGTGAATTGTCTTCTCCACATATCCATTGGCAGAATGCATGTTCGGTACCAAAGGGTGGTGTGATGCAATCTCTCTTTCCTGCTGCTATTGTAGTTTCCTGTGTGGCTGTAAAATAGACGGTGGGATAAGGCACATCTTTCTCCAGGAATACCTTCCTCCAGTCGCCACCCTTTCTGAGCTCGCTCACCAGTGTTTTCACGCCCTGCTTGCTGTTTGCATGTCTTGTCACTTATTATTAACTAAACACAAGTTTTTCCATTTTTAATGCTGCTATGCTTCTGTACCTCTGGTAAGTTTGATCGTCACGTTCTGGAAGGGGAGGGCAAGGGTTCTTGTGATTCCTTGTGTACCTTACCCACACTAACACCCCCCCCCACCCCTCATGTTGCATTAATATCCAAGGTGGTGGTGGAAAATTCTGGAGTTTGCCTCCTCTATTCAATGCTGACTGAATAATCCATTGTTTTAAGAGAGATTTATATATTTACTATGATCACTTCATTCAAAAGCAATTTAAAATGTGGTTTCTGTAAGGATCTTTTTAAAAATCTCACTAGAATGTGCAGGCTGGCCTCATAGTTGGACTGCAGTATCATCTTTATGCAGACTTATTTAAATCCAGTAGAATAATCAAAAAAATGTGGGTTACTTATTTATTTATAGTTGTCCTTTCCTTCCCAGCTTTAAGCTTTTAGCTGACAAGGAGACCAGACAGATACGAATGTGTAAATGAGTAAAATAGATTTCACCTTGACAGTCCTCTTTACATCAGTTACCAAGACCCAATATTCTGTCCACTGCAGGGATCTGTCTTTTTTGGGGGGGCTGGGGGAGCGGGGAGGAGGAGGGGGGGAAGGGTTGGCTTTTTGTAGTTTATCAGTAAGAGGAAAAGCTTTTCTTTGTGTGGTTCCCAAATTTGAGGTAACAGAATAAGAGACGGAATAAAGCTGCCTTTCAACTGTTACTGAGTAACTCTCGTATCTCCCTCTCGCCCTATCAGTCTCCAGCAAAAGACTTGCTTGCATCAGACATCTTTACCCCTCCTGTCTCCGAACCTCCCGGCCAGACATCACCTACAGGACAGTCTGCAACCCTACAGACCAACCCTCTGGATCTCTTCAAAACAAATGCTTCTACCCCAGTGGGACCCCTTGCAGGTCTAGGTAGGTGCCAAAGATCGAGTTAGATTTGCTGTTGCTTTCACTCATAAGATTATAAGGCAAAGGAGGAAGGTACTTCAGATCCATTGAGGTGCCAGGGACATCAGAGCTGAGCATCCTGGGGAGACTTTCTCCCACTTTTACTTCTGTACACCCCGCCCTCATTTGGTACTCTTGACTTGTAACTGAAGTTTGGCTCCTGGAGTTGGCATGTGAGAAGAAATCCATGATCAATATCGCACTTACCTGAGCCAAGTGGCAATGGATTACAGAAGACAACTGTAAGGGATTCTGGAGCTCAGACCAGCTTCATTGGAGAAACGGGGTGGAGTTGGGAGAGTCTTATCTGTGATCTGCATTGGAAAAACTGGTGATTAGTTTACTAGATCAAAGCCCTATCTCCTATTAAGTTGATATGCTTCTTGGATAGGATATCGTATCCTATCCTTCCCCTGAGAGGGATAGAAGTTAAGTCCAATGCAAGTGTAAGTCATAGAATGAAAGTCTTAGATTCTCAGCCCAGCTCTGTTCTGGACATACAGTGTGTATGAGACAGGCATATATTCTGAGCAGTCTCTGAATACTTCAGCCTTAGCTGTTCCTTGTCCATATTTTGGCCCACTGAGTGTCTTAGTAGAGTTGGAAGACAAGTGCCAGAAACCTGAAGTTGAGGAGAACACAGAGATAAAGGAAGAGATGGGATGTTATCAGATACCCAGGATGTGCTGGGGCTCATTCATAAATGTGTCTTCAGCTCACGTGAGCCACTGAGCCACTCTGAAGCAAGACACTGGGGAAGGCCACTTGGCTGAGGACTGGCACTGCTGTTCTTTGCCCACAGCCTCCAGTTCTTTTCTGCCTCCGCGGTACAGTCTTCAGAAACCCTGACAATAGTCCTTGCTGTCCTGCTGGGAATTCTCTTTGATTTTCTGCTTCTTGGCACCTCCATAAGCTCCAAACAGACTCTCTGTCTTGGGAGGGGTTTGGGGAACTATGGATGAAGAGGGACTCTCTTCCCCATTTTGTAATATTTGACCAGGGCTCTTGGTTTTCTCTGCCTCCTACAGAGTCAGTTATCAGGACCCTTTGTTTATTTGTTTGTTTGCTTGTTTCCCCTGCTGCTTTCCTGCAAAGGAAAATATGTCCATTTTGTCATATTAAATCTGTTCAATCATATCTGGAGTATGGTGACAAGAGTGGGGTGTTACCCAACTGCTGAGTGGCTGAAATCAATGTGAGTGTGAGAAACCAACTTATTTCAGGTCTCTGATTGCATTTACACCATCAAGACTCTCTCTAAAAACTTCATGTGTCTTGGGAGCTTCCCCTTTTTTGCGTCGCTCCTTTCCCTGTCCCCCAGGTGGAGCTGGAAGGTGCTTTTCCTTGTAGAAACGTTGAGAGCTTGCGCTCACTGCCTGCGACTAGATCACATCACAGAGCTCTGCAGTCTAATATCAGTGCCCTGAAGAATTTTTACAGCCAATATTTAACAAGTCAGCTCGAAAATACAGCTGGACCCTATAACTGTTAATTTATTCAGACGAAGTGAAGCTTTTTGGCTAGGTGCCCCTGTTGAGGCCTTGGGGTATACAACTGCAGAATACTGATGATTCTTCCAAGTTTGGACATGGGACTCAAACTGAGCTCTACAGTATAGCCCCTGTCCACTAGCAGGGATCCTCAGCCAAACCATGGAAGGTTGTAGGTCTGGCTTCCGCTAGACCCAGCTGGGGGACTGTCTCTTCTGGAGAACTGGGGGGTGGGGAGAGGGTAATGTAGAAAGCTGAGCCTTCAGATTTGGCTAGCTACCCTGTGTTTTAATCTAGCACCAGAGGTAATAAAATTAACTTCTTATACTCACACTCTTTTTCCTTACCTCTTGCCCCTACTTTCTCCAGCAGAGCCCTGAGTGTCTTGGAAACACAGTGCATGGGATCTCCTAGATGGGAATGAAGGCTGACATTTGCATATACTGGGAAAGCCTTTAATTCCTGGCAAATACAATATTTGTCTCTTTAACCACCACCACTCCTACTAACAGCATCTATGACTAAAGCCATACATTTTACTAAAGGCAAAAGTCATCCAGACATGAAAGATGATAAAATTCTACCCACTTTGCACATTCAGTTGACGTAAATTATTAATGAGCGACTCTGGCTTTGGTTAATAAAATTTAAATAAATTTGCCTTAAAATGCTAGCCATAACTTCACTCAAACCCAACCCACTTTTAGAACCCCATATTATGGAATGCAAAAGGACTTTTCCCTTGATTAGTTGTGAAAAAAAAATACATATGTTCTTTAGTGTACATGAAGTCTGATTTCTGTAACCACAAAATGAGTATTTGAATTAATTTCCACTAAAAAAAGTAGTCCTGTCCCTCGATGCCAAGGAGGCAGAACAGGAAAATAGGGTGATGGATTTGGAGCTGGTATTCCTGGGTTACCAGGATATTGTTACAGACTGTGAGCTTCCCAATTTTAATAATGAATATTCTTGTACCCAGTTCCCTAACCTCAAAAAATAAACATGTTAATTTAGCTAGATGGCCTTTTCTGAAACCTACCACTGTCTATGAGCACATCACACAGTGTCATGGCCAGATGACTAGCACTCATGATGATACAGTTGAGTCAAATAACGTTAATCTCCAATACTAAGAAAATTCAAGATAGAATATCTTGCTTGCTACATCAGCCCCTGAACATCATTTTTAAAATATTTCTCACTCTGGAAACAAAAACATTCCTAACCCAAGTTAGGAGTTTGGAGGCCCTTTCTTAGTTTAGTCAGAAAACTTTCATAACTAAAGAACACTCTACTCCAAAGCTCAAAGCAAGTAGATTTTGAGAGCAGTGCATCATTCGTAGAATGGTATGAGGCTGAATTTAGATTTTTTGTTTGTGGTGGCAGTTTGTTTCTCAAGTAGAGGGAGAAGATATTGGAGAGACCTGTATTTTAACAATTTCACCAGTTCTTAATCCGCATGGCAAAGACACTAGAGAAGGAGTCATTCCCCCCCACAAAGATTAGATGCCTGGACACAGGCAATTAGTTACCTCAGAAGGTATAGTTTTTTTGTCTTGGGGGGGGATATTTTTGTTTGTTTTTGTTTTGTTTGGTTTGGTTTTGCTTCGCTTCATGTTGTCTTCTCTCCCTCCCTCATTCTTTGAAGTATTCTGTTCTGACTTCTGGCAAGGTTTAGTGAGTGACACATGGCAGGAAGCACTTTTATTTGAAACAGCTCTCCCAGGATAACCAGCCTTTCCTCCACATTTATATATATAAAAGTCTTAAACTATCTTGGCATCAGCCAGATTTTATCATCCTTTTATATGGCTGTGTCAACCTTGGCAGCATTTAAAAGCAAGGAAACTGAAATGGTTTCTTCAGGATGCAAGCATGTTGAGGCCTAATATACACGCATGATAGCTGGTTTCCATAAGACTCCAGACGTGAGCCAACTGCCAAATGAAAAGATCAAGTCAGTGACTCAGAGTACCCAATGGATTATCTTAATTAACTAGTTCATAATCAGCATGGTTTGTTTATATAAATGTATTCACTCAACAAATACATTCATGCTATTGACAGGCTGTGTCCTAGCTGTTTGAAATGTATCAGTATGATAAGCACTCATTTTTTCATGACTAGGTCCTTATGGATTGTATTCCTCTTATAATGAGAAAAGTTTAAAAAGCTGTGGTAGAAAGAAAGGGCTTCAAAATGCAACCAACATTTGAATGCCAGCTATCTTGCATTAGCTACTTAATCTTTAGAGTAATCTAATCTCTTGGGGCCTTTATTTCCATGTCAGCTTTAAGGCTTAAGGAAGGTGTTTACCATGTAGATGCCCTGTAAATGCCCCCCAGAGAGTTGTGCTTTCTGAAACTCAAGAATTGTCTTCAAGCTTGTGTCCTAATAAGTCCTTTCTCTTGCTTTCTTCAGGTGGTATACCAGTTAGTCCCCCTCAGGCAGGACCATGGAACCCAACATCTTTAGTCTTCAATCAGTCGGCGTCAGTGGTCCCGGGAGCCATGATGAGTGGTCAGCCTTCAGGATTCAGTCAGCCAGTTGTTTTTACCACAAGCCCAGGTGTTCCAAGTTGGAATCAGCCGTCATCCTTTGCAGCTTCAACTTCCCCTCCAGGCCCTGTTGTTTGGGGCCCGTCAGCCTCTGTGGCACCCAATACTTGGTCATCAACAAGCTCTTTGGGGAACCCTTTCCAGAGCAACATTTTTCCAACTTCTGCTATGTCTTCCCAGCCCCCTCCTATGCTCTCCTCTCTCCTGGTCACTCCTCCTCAACCACCTCCCAGAACTGGCCCTCCAAAGGACATCTCCAGTGATGCCTTCACTGCCTTGGACCCACTTGGGGATAAAGAAGTGAAAGAAGTGAAAGAAATGTTCAAGGACTTTCAACTTCGGCAACCACCTGCTGTGCCTGCAAGGAAGGGAGAGCAGACTTCCTCTGGGACTTCAAGTGCCTTCTCCAGTTATTTCAACAGCAAAGTTGGCATTCCTCAGGAGAATGCAGACCATGATGACTTTGATGCTAATCAACTGTTGAAAAAGATCAATGGTAAGCTACCCACTGCTCTGCCTACTGTACCAACAAGTATTTCCACTGTCATATGGGTCCGCAGAGTCCCTTAGAAGAAACTTCCTCCACCCACCAAGAGCCTTAGGCTCGCTTTCTTTGGTAATCAGTGGTTATGGAGACAACTTGACCAGTTAGTTACTTATGGAACGAACTGTTTACCTTGGCTCTTTCTAAGGGCTGGCCCAATGCTGCCCTCTTGTGACAATCCCTAAAAGGGCTGCCAAGAACTATTGAAATTCAGTGGGTTGTGGTACCTGGAAGGCTGTAAAACAGAGCCTAAGCCATACTACACGGCCTTAAGTGAGGGAATTCTGAATCTCTTCCACTTCAGGTAAATACGCACAGCCTCCCCTCGTGATGAATTTGCCTGTAATAATCACTGGGAGTCCTAGTATTTGGTGGTGATTTTTGTTCCATGATGTAAATTTCAAAAGTATGGAACTTTAATTTCTGAGATAAGCCTGACTGGGGGACTTTTGCCTATATTTGGGGAGAGATTTTCTACTGACTACTTGGCATTTTTTCCCTTCTAGAACCACCAAAGCCGGTTCCCAGACAGGGTTCCCTGCCAGTTACCAAATCTGACAATGCATTTGAGAACCCTTTCTCTAAAGATTCTTTCAGTTCATCACAAGCCTCTGTAAGTATCTACTAGAAGCTGTTGCTCCAAAGTACATGCCACCTAGAGCTACTGTGTTGTGAATTAACCTTGTTTGAATGATAACTCTTTGATGGTAAAGGATATTTAAATAAGCTTTGCCACTGAGAACCATCACAGTGAAAACATCGACTCAAACTGGAGAGAGATTATGTTTCCAGGGGCTACTATCCTGAGCTTGAGAAATGAGTATCATATAGAAAATGTCTTTTGTATCTCACTTAGCCTGGCTCATAAAAGCACTGTGGGAGAAAATTGAGCAAAATAATACTATCTTTAAAAATCTTTCAAAGATTTAAGTTCCTGATTTCCCACCCACAATCTTTATCTCATAACAACAGTACCTTTCATTTGGGAGAGGCAGACAAAATTCATCTGAACTTTAATACCGGTATAAAGAATAAATATGCATCACCAGTTACGATCAGGCAGACACAAATCATTGTAGACCAATATAATATCTCATTTTTCTGGGACCCAAGTGGTTTTTAAAGGAATTTGAGAAATCTTAATTGCAGGGTTTTTTTTTTTTTTCCTTCATAACTGTAATTAAACCCTATTGACTGAATGGTTTTATCTTCATAGATGGCTTCTCAACCCACATCTCCTGATGTATATAGGGATCCTTTTGGAAATCCTTTTGCCTAACTTCTGTAAGTAGAAGATCTTATTAAGCTTAAGTTTGGTAAGAAAGCATGGCACAGGGGATGAGGGTGAAATTTTAATTTTAGAATTGGTACCAGCTTAAATCTCTGCAACTTAGAAGGAATAGACATGTAAATCTGTGCTTAACTAATTCAATAATGAATAAGCTGGGCACTTAAGAAAAGAATTCTTACACACATTAAAAAACAATAGTAAGGGAGTGCCTGGGTGACTCAGTCGGTTGAGCGTCCAACTTCAGCTCAGGTCATGATCTCACAGTCCATGAGTTCGATCCCTGTGTTGGGCTCTGTGCTGACAGCTCTGTGCCCAGACCCTGCTTCGGATTCTGCATATAACACATAATAACTTTCTAGTTGTTTTTTGTTTGGTTTGGTTTTGGTTTTTTTAACCTTCACACTGAAGTGATTGCAAAGGCATTACTTTATTTCCTATAGAAGGTTCGAAATCTGAAGACCTTTTAAGCTGCAGAACAGGTCAGCTAAACAGATGCTGATCACATTTTCTGCCTTCCAAATCAATTTATTATTTTGCGAGAGGTCTCAAAGTTAGTCCAAAATAGTCTGAGGGTATCAAGTTCAAAGGTGGTGACAGCTGCCTGTATCTCCTTTAAAAGCAGCATGGGCGCAGATGAGTCTGCTGGTTGATTGTTCTCACTAGCGGACGTCATAGGTAAGTTATTAGGTGTAACTACCTTAACTGCCTTGCTGGCTCAGCATGGCCCTTTCTTTATCAACAAGGAATGGAAGCAACTTTGTCTCATCTTAGAAGATCAAAGTTAGTGGAGGAAAGAAGGCTTGTCTGCATTTTCGAGGAGGGAGGGCATAGCTGGTAGGGGATAAATAAAAATAAATAAATAAATAAATAAATAAGAATGAAAGGAACCCAAACCCATTTTTTCTAGTCTTGCCCCATCCAGGTGGGACTCCTCAATTCTGTCTTGACCCATCTAGAATTTAATTATTTTAAGTAGATAAATATCTTAAATCTGACACAGACAGTAAGATTGGCTTTATTTGCAATTTGGATTGTTGCCCCTCACTCACCTTCTATAATTACAGTGTTTCTTAAAGTGCTTTTCTATAAAATCTGCTTCAGAGAACGGGCTGAGATTATTGAAAAGGCAAGTTCTTGGGCCCCACTGCAGCCCAAGGAGTCTGGTGCTAAGGAAAGGTCCATTTTAACAAGCAGCCTGGTGATTTCTAATGCCAATAGAGCAGTGCAAGATACTGAAGGGCTAGAAGTCTTAACAGAAGTTCATTCTCACCCTCCTCTCCATAGGAGGCAAACCTGGACAAACAGAAAGGAATAAACTGTATCTGGAGTCTAGGAGGATCGTTTGCACTAAACTGAATTGACTAGAGGTCTCCCTGAAGGCCCTTTCTTCCTTAGGTCATGAAAGAAGGATTATTTTGGTCAACTTGCTAAACTTACAGATTCGGTTTTGGGGTGGGTGAGCAGTTATGGGAGAAAAAAGTTAATATTAGTGAACACTTGCATTAATCACTTTATTACAGGTTCCACACTTACTATCTTATTTAAGCCTCTCACATCAGCCCTAGGAGATCCTATTACTGATGTTTTATTTTTTTATTTTTTATTTTTTCTATTACTGATGTTTTAAATGATGACTTCATATTTAATACATTGATATTAACCACAGGTTTTTTCTTCTCTACACTTCTCTAGGAACTTGATATGCTGACTATCCAGAGGAACAAAAAGGTTGGCCTTAGTCAAGGACAAAGCTAATATCCAGACGCCTTGACCTCTGTTCTTGTTCCAGCTTTGACATATTAGCTGTTGCCTTATTTCTTGTTGCCTCTTCCACTTGTAAAATGTCTTTCACTTTCTGTTTAGATTAAAGCTAAACTGAATCTATGGCTTTAAATAAATTAAGACTTTAAATTCTCTAGCTTAATGTAAATGAAGTAGTTTCCCTATTTGAACAGTTGCCTAGTGTGTTTCTAGAACTTTCTAGAACACTCTACCATGGGCCCTCTGGTTGGGAGATGCAGCCATCACAGCTCCTCAAATGACACTGTTTTGAATACATTTTAAAATCCTTACGGTTCCAAGTTGTTTGGGGGTTCTATTTTACTGCAAAGAACCTAAAGGTTATAGCATAACAAGGCACCTTCTTAAGTCTTGCTTCATATCAACATTTAGAGAGAATTTTTAAAGTAAATTTGAAGCAAGTCCAACCTCTAGACACTTGGGAATCTGACACATTTAAGAACCTTTTTAAAAATATAGTTTCTCTTTCTGAAGATTATTTTCTCTCAAGGGTAAGACTGCTCTTGTTTTCCAATCTCTTGCTAGATACTGCAAATGAGGGAAAAGCATTATTTGTCTCTCCTCTCCTCTTCCCTGTGATTCTTTTTTCAGTCAGTTTTGCTCCTGGGTTCATATGGCATTACTTCCCTTTCACAAGCAACAGAGTTTTATGGGGTAAAAATACCTAATGATTCATGGATCTGAAATGTCTCTGCCTTCTCAGTAATTGCTAAGCCCAGTAACTGGAACTGCAAATGGACACAACCTTTATCCTTTCTATGGAATAGGAGGCCATCCTCTTGAGCTGAAGTTCCAGAAGAGCAGTTAATGTTGAAGAAAAACTGAACTCAACTCAGCAATGAAGGACTGTATTCTGAAGAGTAACACATCACAAAGTTCAATGTGATTGTGCCAAACATGTTAGGTGCTTATTTGGGGTCATGCTAGACCTTTATCAAGTAACTGGAAAACTTTCTTGAAGCCACAGTCTCATAGTTAGTAGGAAGATAAATGGTGGGGAAGGGGGAGAGAAGCTGTAAAACAAGTATTTGGTGTTATCATTGAAAATCTAATGTCTGCAGTATTTTTCTCCTCATAACCTTGGAAACTCTCCCAGTTCATTTCCAGTCATATTGTTAGCAAATTTCTGAAGGATTTGTTCTTGCCAAAATGAGTTTCACTTTGTTATGTTTATGTTGGTTTTTTAAATGTTGTCTCTTGACCCCTAATGCTCAGGTTCTTGTGGGCGTTAATCAACCATACAATGTTACCTTTGAGTAGAAGAGGAGGATGACTGCTCAGGATCTAAACAAATGGTGGCCTCATGGACCTTTATTGATCAGCCCCAAGTAGTCCAAGCTAAAGCCCTGTGGTTTTATTTTTAATGGTAATAGCTGATTATGTATGGCATAATTTTCCATCTGGCTCCCTACTCAGTCATTATGAACACAGACCTGAAATAGTATTTTATGTGTCCAAATACCTGAATGTGCTAAACTGGAGGCAATTATTTCTAGGTAGTTGAATTTTTGAAAGTAGAAAAATTTTGAAAGTGATGATCAGCCACACAACTGTTTTGTACATACTTATTTTCTTGTGCACTTTTTTCTGTATGCAAATAAAGCTATAAATTTACTCATTTCAATAAACTGGAATGGCAGAATCTCATGTGTTACCATCAGTTTATTCTTCTATTTGACCCCTGCTTTGAGTTGATGTATTAGAGTCAAGGTATAAAATGTATCGGTCTACAGTGAGCACATGTTAGTATATTCTGGATTGTCAGGTGAAGAGAAAGTGGAAATCTGTGAAACAAGAGCATGAGTAAATTATTGTCTGCTAGCTTTCAATGCCTTATTCTCCTCTTTTAGGCCTACACATATTCTTTTCCTGGGAGTTTAATGGGAGTCTAGTGGATAAGACCTGTATCAGAACAACTTCTACTGACATCCAATATAAAAATCGTTTATTAATGAACCCTTGATTCACACCTACCCTTTGCCTCTCCTTGTTCTTTATTCAGCCATGTTTGACCTCACCAAGACACAACTGTGTGGACTGGTCCAGGCTGGTGTAGACCACTTGGGGAAACTTCTGTGTGTGTTGGGAAGATCCGTGATTAGACATTGTTTTGCCCTAGGACACTTTTAAACACTCTCCCCTAGTATAAAAGTTCAAGGCTCTAATTTTTTTCAAATGACCTAGATCTACTGGGAAGATGACCCCAAGGCAGGCCTTGCTCCAGTACAGAGTCTTGATCTTAAACTTTTCTAAGGATTAAGACAAACTTGGTAGCCGATGGGTGTCATTGACTGGTTTTTGATTATAGGTTGTTTGATATCACTGCCTTACCTTTCCCTTTAATTGAAACATTTGTTGGCTTTCTGCCAATAACGAGTGGAATATCAAAAAACAGACTCCACGAAAAGCAGCTTCCAGTAAGCCACAGATGGGCCAGAGAAGGCTGCTGATAAGAACATGTTGCACAAATTATCTGGCTTATCCAGATGCTCTGCAGTATGTCTAACCCACTGAGCCTTGTGTGCTGTTTCCATGTGGCTTAATCTGTAAGATCTTGCCAGCGGTTAACCCTTGGTCA
This sequence comes from Neofelis nebulosa, assembly GCF_028018385.1. Taxonomy (NCBI): domain Eukaryota; kingdom Metazoa; phylum Chordata; class Mammalia; order Carnivora; family Felidae; genus Neofelis; species Neofelis nebulosa. The sequence goes on along the minus strand of NC_080782.1, from coordinate 32,079,894 downwards.
TGTATACAAGGGGAGGACATTCATCTCAATGCAGTAGGAACTACTGTCAGCCAAGCAGGGAGAGGTGCTCACCGAAGTGTCTTTGCAAAGTGGAAACAGACCTCTTCTTTGTACGTCTGTTTCGTAACAGTAGTATTCACACCTGTATGTCAGAAGTTCAGCTTTTACGGTGACCCTATTATACCTGGAAGAGTGTTTCTTTTAGGCGTCTAATAGATCTAAGCTAACAGCTGAACTGTAACAGCCAGCATGACCCCAAATTCCTCACATAAATGTAGGCAATACAAAGGGAGACGGTATTGGTTTTCTCAAGATAATCTTGCATCTATGAAGGGCTTTACCATTTACACAACATAATTTCATTCGTTTGATATCATGATCCTGGCAGGGGGGAGGGGTCTGTCACTGTTCCATCTCATCTGAGGATGGCATCCATGCTTTAAAAGGGTTGCAATCTGGGGCGCCTGGGTGGCTCAGTCGGTTAAGTGTCCGACTTTGGCTCAGGTCACGATCTCACGGTCCGTGAGTTCGAGCCCCACGTCGGGCTCTGTGCTGACAGCTCAGAGCCTGGAGCCTGCTTCGGATTCTGTGTCTCCCTCTCTCTCTGACCTTCCCCCCTTCATGCTCTGTCTCTCTCTGTCTCAAAAATAAATAAACATTAAAAAAAAGAAAATAAAAGGGTTGCAATCTGTTCCAACTCTTGAGTGGTTTCTATGCTATTTTATTATAAAACTGTGCATGGCGGTAAGGATATCTTTTCAGTCTGTGACTTCAAACTCCTCCATCAAAATCTTCACGATGGTGTCTAAAGAGAGCCAAACACAGCACAGTTCTGTGTCTTCCCTGTGCTGAAAGCAGGGAGGGGGAAAGAACGGGCTAACTCAGGAGTTTGGTTGACCCTGCAATACGCTGATGAGTGAGGACTCTGACCCATGTTCCCGGAATAGGTTCAATATAAAGTCTTCTAGTAAAAGACGGGCGCTCCCTAAAAGTCCCTGGTAAATATTTAAGCTATTACCATTGGGAAAAAATTGCTAAATAATAAAACATCTAATTCTTGCTGGGAAATGTTGTTTTAACTAACTTTCTTCTGTTAAAATAGAAGACAGACTCAGTTCTAAACTGATAATGCCAAACTTAGGCACACCCCAGGCTGTAGGACAGCAGCAGCCCTGTTAACATGTCCTAATTACAGCCAGGCTGATGGCCAAGGGCCAGCCATGTGTCATCTCACCTAATGAGGGAACGAGCCCCTCCTTTGCCCTTGCTTTTCTGGAATTAGGTACTTAATTACTAAACCTCCACTGTGTGCTGAAATCACATGAGTGCCAGTCTCCAAGGAGATGACAGCGGAGGCTGCTCACTGGCAAAGAGACTGGGTTTCCGCCGTGACCGAAGATGAGGCGGTTATAAAAGAAGAAAGCGACCTGACTGAACGTCTCCGTGACTAAGTTTTCTTCTGATGTTACTTATGGAGTGTTCTGTCCATTCTCTTTTCGCTTGGTTAGCTTCAGTCGCTGTTATTTTACCTTAACTGTGAAATCATCGCCATTGTGAAGGTTACCTGGTGAGCTGACTGGGCTGGGGCTGAGCCGCACATGTTTTAGGGTGTGTCTGAGGCTGCCTCTACCAGGTACCTACTTCCACTGATTGATCGTCACAGAGCTTTTGCTTGGGGGCCGCTAAGAGGAGTTTGGGAACCCAGGAGCTAATGGAGAGGGAGGGAGAGGAGAGTGGACGGAGACGGAGGGGGAGAAGAACGGAAAGTTGATATGACAATTGCCTCCCCACCTCCCTCACTAGCCTAAGAGATTTGTCTAGGGCCTCGATGATGGAAATGATAGAGCTGGAGGCAGGAGGAGTTGGCCTTTTTTTTTTTTTTTTTTTAATGTTTATTTATTTCGAGAGAGAGAGAGGGAAGGTCAGAGAGGGAGGAAGAGAGAGAATCCCAAGCAGGCTCTGCTCTGACAGCACAGAGCCGGATGCAGGGCTCGAGCTCACAGACCGTGAGATCATGACCTGAGGCAAAACCAAGAGTTGGACGCTTAACCTACTGGGCCACCCAGGCACCCCAGGAGTTGTCTTTTTTTTTTTGATGAAAAACCCTGGGAACCTGTTTAGCCGACATGTCCATTGGTAATGAATTGGTAATCAACGGGCTACCTCAACGGAAAGGTTCACAGTGGTTAAAATCAGTAGGGGTTATTTTTCTCGTGTAAAAATTCTAGATCGATGGCTGCTGATATTGACTGAGCAGCTCAACACGGCCCTCAAGGACACGGACTCTTTTTTAGCTTTTCACTCCAACTTTTGTAGCCTTTTGGCTTTCTGTTCTTATGTTTATTGCCTAATGGTCACAAAATGGCTGCACAGCTCCAAATATGGTGCTAGTGTTCCAGGAGGGCAGAAAAGGAAAGGGCAGTACAATTGAAGTCTGCTCCTTGTATCAGGCATTTAAGTTCTCCCTGAGGCTTCCCAATTACTTCACTATATTTCATTGGCCAGAATGTGGTTACATGGCCACTGCCAGGTGCAAAGGAAGCTGGGAAATCAAACTGTTAGCTTTGCCAACTTCTATAGTGAAAGTAGTTAAGGAGAGATATGGTTGGCTAGTTAATTTATGGGGCCCAGGGCATAATAAAAATAGAGGATCCATTGTTCACAAACCAGGGGGGAAAAGTGTTATTAAAGACATTCATGCATATACATATCCTTTCTTCTGCAATCTCTGTTATTATGGCATGTTTTGTTTACTATTTAATGTTGTTTTAAGTAAAAATATAAGTAAAATTTTAAAGTCTTAGTGTGAATTTTATTGCTCATCTTTTGCTGGTAAGTGGGATCACTAAAATTATACAACTTGTATTTCGTAACTCATACATGCATAGATATTTAACATATGTATTTCATTCCTACCAGAACAGTAGAAATACTGCCCAAAACTAACTTGACTGTTTTCAATTCACTCCTTGACACATGCACATTCTACCAGTACACTCTACCTTTAGTTCACTAAAGAGTAAAGAAAAATGGGGAACAAAGAAATACGGGTGGTCTTATCTTTTTCTTTCCTTTGTTATTATTTTCAGCATAAACAGATGGATAATGCAGGGAAGTGACACTAGGAAGAAAGATACAATAGTGTTTCCTGGTCATTTGTGTCTCTTTTCATGTTGGAAGTTCTGGTTCAAATGGACATTGTGACCTCTCAGGGCTGTCACTTATGCAGTGATAGGCATAACATACCTACCTTATACTCACTTTTGCTCTGAGCCTCTGAACTCCCACACAACATGGGTCCACCTGAATTCCACGTTCATGGGCAGCATAAACATTATGCACAAATGGGGTGGCATGGAAGAAGGGACACAAGGCATACTTCCTCTGCTCCTGTGCATGTTCCATTTTCCAATCAAAGTTGCTTTCAAAACAAAAGTCCAAACACAAAATTAAGAATTTCAAGGTAGCAATGATGGAGCATTAAACCCAAACCACGGGACCTTTCCCAGTGCCTGAACACTGTCCTACTGCACAGGTCACATGCCCTTGAAACCTGCCTTGGCAACAGGGCCTTGGAAATGGGTGATGAATTAGCCAATGTGTCTCCCACATGCCTGGGTGAGAGTTTAACCCAAAGTTGGCCCACCTCCAAATGCAGATCACAGCAGTCTTTGACTACATTGCACCCTCAGGGCAGAAGAGAAGCACACGCATGGAAAGCATAGTCAGCAAAGCCATTGTCAAGGTACCTTGACTAGAAGGTGTAAGCTCAAGAATGCAGAGGACTGGTTTATGTGTGTTAGTACCATGAGGATTACCAGAGACAAGACAGTTAGAAGGGGGGTGGGGAACTAAAAGCCACCATACAGGAGGCCTTACTGTCGGCACAACCTAATTGGAACTGCAAGGGATGTGCCATTTCAGCCGGAAAGATATCAGGGGGAGGACCATGGAACTCCTGAGCTCCTACCTGCAAAAGTGCTTCACGATTCTTCATTCCTCTTCATGGCAAGACCAACGGCCAAATTTGGAAAGCAGTTGTGGGTTTGGGTCCACAGGAGCCCTTGAACAACAACAGCAAACACCTACCCAGCATGTACCACCCACAGACACTATTCGGAGTGTGTTACAATAAGCAATTTAATTTTCATAACAGTTCGACCACCACCATCATTTTATGGACGACGACACTGAGGCACAAAGTTAAGGGACTGCCCAAAGTCACCCAGCTAGTAAGTGGCTGAGGTGTCCCATGTCCTGGAAGTTAACCTCAAATTTACCGCATCACCACCCTATTGCCCCCGGAAACTGGTCCCATCGCCTTTAGGTGGGCTTAGTTTACATTCACCAAGATTGTATCCACTTCATGGTACTTCTCTCCTCTTATGCTTCCTGTAACCAACGTGCCTATCACGAATTGCTTATGCTTATTTTTAATTAGGCAAGTTGATCCCCCCTCTTTGGGCTTTTCAAGGCACATTTTCAGGAGTTAAGTATCGCTTAAAAGTGTGAATTACCTAGTTGTTGTAAATGCAACACATCAATTGAACTTCACACAGTGCCTTCTGATTCAGGTATTTCCCATCAGCTTAATGTAAGCTGCAGGCTGCTCACAGTGGAAGATGGGCTGAGTACTGTTCTCCCAATTTCTTCAACACTATAAATAACAAACCATCCTGCATCAGCTCAAAGGCAGGCTAGTCGGGCATTCCACAATGAGGAACCTGCTTTCATAACAGCAATACCATTGTATATATGTTTCACAAAATCTGACGTCCAACAGTTTCATGCTTTTAATGAACTGGATCAAAATTATGCATTCATGACACAGTTTATTTTACACAGTATTTTTTCATTCTCTTCTTGTCAGTCATTCAGGGTTTAAAAAGCCCATCAGTGGTGATGACTTTCTTCATCTTCTAATTTGACAAACACAAACCCTTGCGCTGCAGAGACTGGAAACTGAATATGTAAACACAGCAGAGAGATGCTTTGCAGCCCATCAACAACACACACAAAACCCCCCTGACAGGGAAAAGCACAGATCGGTAAAGAGGAAAAAATGAAGGAGATGATGCCAGACCAGAAACAAGATTAAGTTCTTGAGTTAAGTCATCTGTAATTACCCACTGGCCCTTTCTCTAGAGAAGAAGGATTAGCAAAACATGTCTGGAGAAGAAATTTGTTCTTAAGCTAGGTCAAAAATTTGCTTACACTACACTCGGGAAGAAAGGGAAAAATATATCCACATTCTGTTTTCTTTCTTTCTTTTTTCTTTTTGTCCTTTTTTCTTTCTTCCTCCATTCCTTTCTTCCCTCTCTCCTTCCTTCCCTCCCTCCCTCCTCCTTTCTTTCTTTCTTTCTTTCCTTCTTTTTTCTTTCTTTCTTTCTTTCTTTCTTTCTTTCTTTCTTTCTTTCTTTCTTTCTTTCTTTTCTCCAATCTGATCTTCCTCACAAGTCTCCACTCTGCTGGGTGTGAATGGCAACATTTAGTTGGATCCTTCGACCCCTCTAAAGTACTCTATCTTGATTATGTGCCCTGTGTCTCACATTTTTTCCCTTTTTCCTGCTCTTCTCCTTGATAATGGTTAGCTTCATGAAGGAATGAGAATGTTGAGAGGGGCCTTGATCCTCAGACAGGTCCTTGTACTGTCTTCTGGTCCTTCCAGTCTCTACAGCATATGTCTCATCTACTTGGGCACGACCTTGTGGGATCTGTAGCTAATGCTCTTGGCTGAAGAATGAGGAGTCTGTTCCTCTCCATGCAGCTGATGGGCCTACAGAGGCCTGGTGGTTCCCCCCACGGCCTGGGCCCCCACCTTGGCCCTCCTCCCCAACACTGGACTCCAGAGATCTGCCCCCGAGTGCCTTTGCTTCTGTGCCTGACTCAGATCTAGGGTTACACTGTCCTTGATAGAGCAAACCTGCCAGCTACCCTCCTATCCCTCCTCAGAGCCAAAGGGATCTCGGTATCTTCTGTGGCCCACAGCATCCAAAGAAACCTAGGAAGCCAAATAACTGTCCTTCCTCTGCCCAACCACACACCACAGCCACTTTTGTTCTGGTTTGGCTTCCCCCATACTGGGAAAGTCTGGAAGTTGCTCTCCCGGAGTTACAGATGGCAGGGAAAGAAACATCTGTCTCTGACCTCAACCCACTTACCATGCTGGCCCCATTCCGAAGTGTGGCCTGAAAGACTACTGAGGACACTCATCTCTAGGCCGGCCTCTCCAGCCTCTTGTTCTCTCCCTCTCACAACTGCTTGGCTCCAGCTGGAGAGGCAGACTTCTCACATTACCTGCACCACGAGCCATGCTGTCCTCACTGCTTTGAGATCCACAGGTGACCAATTACTTATTTTCCCACCATCTCCTTCCCCAGGCAATAAGTCTCATGGCTCAGCCTTGAGGTTGCAGGACCAAGAAAACATAACTTTAAAAGAGAAAATTAAAAAGAATTTAAGATTTGCAAAGCATCATCCCCTATTATATTTACTTGGGTTTACATGTCGTTAATTGATAAACTTGTATATAGTTTTGTCCTCAAATACTAGTTTCTTTTTGCCGAGGTTCCAAGTTTCAGAAACCAAACATGCCCGAGCCAAGTGAAATCAACCAGTCATCCAGTAATTATGACATAACCATGGAATAACTATGAAGCAACCATTATGAACCTGCTTAGCAGTATGCACACTGTCAAAATACTAATGCAATAAAAAACAAAGATGACTTCCAGATATAGAAACCAGAAAGACAGTTAATGTTGACTTATTAGCTAAACTGAGGAATATAAGAAGAGCTTCCTTGACAGGGACAGGGCAAGAATTACTTGTGTGATTTTATACACAGCAAGTTCATATTACCATGGGCAAATCAAAGTCTACCCTGAGATTTCTTAGAAGTACTTGAAGATTGTTAAGCTTTAAAGTAACACCATTAAGTTCTGCATTTTTTGACAAGTATCACTTTTTTATAGATATTTATACTTCTAAAACAAGAACCCAGAAGATTCTGGTAAAGGAACTTCAACAGACCACTCTTTTGAAACTTCTAGTTTTAAACAGTAGGTTTAATCTTAAGAGTGGGTAAGGAAAGAAGAGATAGGCTGAGAAGTAGAGAGAGTAGAGTACAGACTCCTGAGGATTACCAATGTTTGTATCATGGGCAAGGGAGAGGGGCTAGCAAAAAAGAAGCAGAAGATCAGGAAATGTTACATCACAAAAATTAAGGGAACAGAGAGTTTGAAAGCATAAGAATGGCCAGTCAGGTCAGATGCCTCTACGGGAGGCATCTTGCCAAAGATCAGGGCAAGAAGTGTCGCTCAAATTTAGCAATAAGAAGTCTTCAATGGATTAATAAAGGCCAAAGGCAAGTGCAATAGGTTGAGCATCACCATGTAGTAAGGGAAGAAGTTGGTACAGACTGAAAAGGAAATGTGGTTAACAAAGGTAACAGCAATGAGAGACAACCAAAATGAAGAAATCAAGGGGCTGGATGTCTCAATAAAGCAAAGAAAGAGGATATTGAGAGCATGCGAGTGAAGAAATCATGGTCAGACAGTAGGATACCGGCATTTTCAAAGATGAAGCCATTACAGGCATCAGAATGATGCTAGGACTGTGGGTTAGATGGAATTAAGATAAATATTCATAGAGATGATGGAATCAAGGAAGAGTGAGGCAGGGTGGTACTTCAGAGAACACTGAAATAACTTAAAGTAAATAAAGGCTGGAGTTTGAGCGGGGAGAGAGATAGAAGGCAGTGTCAAAAGTCCTGGGTGAATGTTGACAGTTAAGAGTGTTGGTAAATAAAAGAGTAGAAGGCGACCCAGCTAGACCTTGTCAACTTCTAAAGAAGAAAGGATTGTACTGAGTCTTTCCTTAAATGAAGTGCTGTAACGTAATCTAGTGGGCCCTAAGTAGTTCCATGTGACTGTAAACAGATCTGAGCCACAGGAATTCTCATTACTGTAAAGGGATCGCCAGACTTACATCACTCCCATTGACCTTCACAAAGAACCCCAGAACCGCTCGATCGAAAAATCGTTCTCTCTTTCGTTACAAAAGAGCTCATTTGAAAGTGCTGTAAAAACGGCACAGAACCAGCAGCGAAGAGAGCTGGAATCTGATGCTGCCTCTACCCCTGACTGTGTGACCTTGGTAGTGTCACTTCCCATCCCGGACGTTATCTTCCTCCTCTGTATTTATGTATTTGTCGATTGATGCATGAATTCCCAGTATCTGTTGAAGCCTAATGGGTGTAAGCACAATCCTAGATGTTGGGGACATAGCAGCAAGCAAGGCACACCCGAAACCAAGAGGCCCTGCCATGTGAGGGTTCTCATTTCCTCCAGCAAGTGTGTGTGTTCTAAGTGAAAGCACCACAATTTCATTTGTAGCGGTCTAAGACCTGTGGATCTTTCAGGATTTAGTCAGAAACAGATATGGAATCAGATGGCAGCTCCAACTTGAGATCCCTGGACACTGAGGGAGTCCATAAAATGGCTAATAATAAACTTGCAGAACACTGTTTCCATCACTTTAAGAGAGCCAAATGGAAATTATGCTCAACACATTCACACCACTTTAGGCAAACTTAAGTGTTTCTGCCTGATGGTCACACATTCTAATGCACACATGTGTGTGTCTCTGCCTTAAAAAGTATTATTATTGTGCAATAAATATAATTTAATGCCACAAAGTTTCCAAGCAAATCGAAACCAAAGGGAAATTAAAAAAAAAAAAAAATTTTTTTTTTAATGCTCCTGAGTAGAGAAAACCTTGTGAGCCCTCGGCAGAGTGGAAAACTCTGACATTCGAGCTTGAAGGCATGCTTGTTCAAATCCCACCTCTCCTGCTTCATACGTGAAGCCTTGGCTATATTTCCCTGAGGCTCATCTGTAAAGCTAAACCAGAAGCCTACCTTTTATGCAGTTGAGAGGCTTTAGTGAGAAATTTTCTAGTTGCATGGTGTTTAACATGACATAATTAAAGTAATAGCAACAGAACATAAGTGTGGTGGGAGGAGCCTGAGAAGTGGAGTTGGACACACCAAGTTCAAATTCTAGTTTCTCACCAACCAGAGATGGGCGAGGCCAGACAAGTGATGTAATCTCAGTGCTTTTTGGTTTCCTCAACTGTAAAATGGATTATTTTGAGGATTAAATGAAGCTGTATATATATATATATATATATATATATATATATAAAAGCTTGACACATTATAGAAGTTTGATAAACACTTGTCCTTTCTTTTCTTTGAAAGCCATTACGTATTAAATAATATTATTCTTTTCACATCTCTAGTCTAGCATGCTTCATTTCTCCTAGATAAACACTGAAGTATAAATGTCACTTAACGACATGTCAGAGGGGTACGTGGTGGTGCAATCGGTTAAGTGCCCGACTCTTGGTTTCGGCTCAAGTCCTGGTCTCAGTCTGTGAGACCGAGCCCCACATCGGGGGCTGATGCTGTGAAGCTTCCTTGGGATTCTCTCTCTCCCCCCCCTCTCTCTCTATCCCTTCCCTGCTCTCTCTCACTACCTCTCAGAATAAATAAATATTTAAAAAAATAAAATAGAGGGGCGCCTGGGTGGCTTAGTCAGTTGGGCGTCCGACTTCGTCAGCTCAGGTCATGATCTCACGATTTGGTCCATGGGTTTGAGCCCCATGATGGGCTCTGTGCTACAGCTCAGAGCCTGGGGGCTGCTTCAGATTCTGTGTCTCCCTCTCTCTCTCTGCTCCACCCCAACTCACGCTCTGTCTCTCTCTGTCTCTAAAAAATGAATAAAAGTTAAAAAAAATTTTTTTAATAAAATAGAATAAAAATATAAAAATATGTCAGATACATAGATGTCAAGGGCAGAGAAGACGTAAATACAAAAAAATGTAATGTATATCGTATTTTATATATTCCTAATATATAATATATAATTAATGTGTTGTTGTTATATTTTAATTCATTTGCTACGTTACATTTAGCCCAAACCACGGGAATAAAATAAATAGAACTTCTACAGAGCAATTCAGCATTCAACCAGCCAGGTAAGAAATTTCCCTTGTCCCCTCCTCCCTGCCTCTGGGGGGGGGGGGGGGGGGGTCAGTCAGTCTCCAGGGACAGAGGTGGTTTTCAATCTCCGTTCACACTGAATTATCAAGTCAAGTAACACAAAGTCTAACCCATTAGCATTAGGTCTAATTAGCATTAAACATCATCTTATTTTGCCTGCTCCCAAGTTCCTCTTTCGGGAGGTATCCTGGCAGGGTCCAGAGCCAATTCCTACTGTATCTGGCCCCCTCGTCGTTAGCTAAGACTTACAAGAAGCATCCTTGGGCATAGATTTAATCATTGCTATAGTGACAATGTTGCTGCACACATTCGAATCACCGCATTACTTGGCAGTTCTGCAACGTCTGCAAGTTAACAGCAAGCTCAGGAACCAATGAAATTAGCCCCCTTAGACACCTAGAACTCTCCACACAACAAGGAGAGGGAGGCAAGAAAGCCCGTGGGGGGTAAATAACTTCCACTCTAAGTAGGACCATTAGAAGAAACGTAAGACTGTGCTAGAAAAACTAGCTGTCTGTTAACCCTCCACCCCACCCTCTGTTTCATCAGTTTGTGTATGTGCTCATGTTTGAAAACTGCCTATTTGTAATTAATGAGTATTGATGAAGGCCCCTTAAGTCCTGTGTCAGCAAATATTTGTCCAAAAACTTAATGACATAGTGTTTCTCAGGCTGGTCATTCAAACTCTCGACCCTGGCCACACATTTGAATGACCCAGCAAGCTTTAAAAAAAAACACCGATGCAGGGTCCCATCCCAGATCAATGAAATTAGAATCAGGTAGGGGGTGGGCAGGCATCAGTGGCTTTTCACAGGTCCCGCCCGGGGACCATTCTATTCTATCGTACAACTAGTGTTTTAAGAATGGTTGTGGTATCCACATTCCCTGGCACTTCAAAAACATCTTACCCTTTGCACAAGTCCCGGAGAAAGTGAAAATACGAAGGGGAAGGCATCCTTTATGATGGATTGGAGCAAATTGTTCCATTTCAGAATCTGTCTTGCTGACCGGTGTGTTTCTGAGATAAGGAGAATGTGTCCTCTTGTGGGACAGTGTAAAGCCCTAGGGAGTTTACCTAGATTCTTCACAATGATCCCCCAAGCATATACAGAAAGCCTACTTTATAACCGCATTTCACCCTTTGCTGCACCCATGTGGAAATAACCCCCACAGCTCGTTCTCAAATTGTGTCGTGTATGTCCGTGCCTCCTTTTCTAGTCAGGACAGTTCTTTTACTGATTTTGAGTTTATGCCTCTATGAGAATCATCCACAGACCTTTTTCCCCCAAATTACACACTCTGATCCCTTCCTCCCAGAGTCTCCCGAGACGGGAAACACTGGAGTTTTGTTTTTTGGTTTTGTTTTCAACACTCCGGCTCACGTTAGCCAATTTAGCACTCACCGTCCCGTTGGCCGAATATGCTCATCAATATGAGAGGACAGTAGGTCACGAATTACAAAATGACTCTCCTATGATTGGACTTTGGCTCCCAGGAAGTCCTGTTTGACAAAAATCCTGACAGAAAACAGGCAATAATTGTCCCACAGTTCTCTGGCCCTTTGCAAATAAACGCCTTACAGGACCTGTCTGGCCATTCCTCACGGAGCTGCCTCAAGAGAGCAGATGTCTGCCGGCCAGAGGTTTGCCTTTGCAATATGCATTTTACAAATAAGTGTCCTGAGTGCTGGGCCCACTCCTAGGTGAGTCTCTTTTTCTGTTTGTCTCTGGAATTTCACTGCTTTGATATTTATCTCAAGGCCTACTTCTTAGCAGGAAAGCAGATAAAATTTCAACCCACATTGAGGTAGATAGCCCCAAAGTTTTAACTTTGGAAAGGGGTGAGAAAAGTGCAGGGGTGTGTCTTGGAGAGTTTTGTAAGGAAACCTGCTGCTGTTTCCAGAAAGTTCTTTCAAACAAGCCATTCACATGTTAAGACCGAGATAATCTTTAAATACTTGGAATTATGAAGCAAAGCTGGTTTTCACCAGAGTATGTTTGATAAACCTGAGCTTATCAGTATCTAACATATGAGAAAGTTAAAAAAAAAAAAAATTAATCTTTCCCTCATTCTGCCTCAATGTCTAGCACTCTTAACTTTTGGATATATCACCTTCTTGCTCCCATGTCAGGCAAAGGTTAAACATTTGGCCTTTCCTCCTTGACATTCAAAGTTATGTCCAGAGGCACACATTTTGACCTTAGGCCTAGGGTTAATTTCCTCCTTTTTTTTTTTTTTTTTTTAATATGAAATTTATTGTCAAGTTGGTTTCCATACAACACCCAGTGCTCATCCCAAAAGGTGCCCTCCTCAATACCCATCACCCACCCTCCCCTCCCTCCCACCCCCATCAACCTTCAATTTCCTCCTTTCGAGAAGAATCACCATAGCACAGACCTGTCAGCCCTGCTTCTGGCAAAGACTTACTTTCTCTCCTTTTGTTCTGATCCTATTTGGGAACTTGTAGCTCATTCCAGGCCAAGCCAGGATGTGCTTACCAAACAACTACGCCGTATCCAAAATTGCTGGAGAACATGTAGATCTTGCTATCCGGCATGATCTGATTTGGGGACAGTATTGAAATATTTCTGGCTTTGACAGTATAGTCAGGGGATACTATCTGCCCAAACACTGTCTCCTCTGCTCAGACACTAACTGCAACGTGCTTCCATTTCCACTTTGGTCGTTTGACTCTTGGTTTAACCAAATTCTATTCTGGGATCTGATGTCCATCTCGAGCACAGCTTTGCCTCCCTGTCGGCTCCAGTGGGGACCGCCATGCCTCCTGGGCCCCACTCGGCCTGTGGTTTGCTCACAGGGCTACAGCTTCCAGCAGAAGGGGACACAGAGGTGCTGCACAGACCAGCACGGGTCTGGGTGAAGCTTCACCAGGCTTCCCTTTGCACCCTCACTTCCTCTTCCGCGTTAGCTAAAAAGCATTTTTCCATTCGGAAGATATTTGCACTTACCGGGCATTGGGTGCAAAGGGGATTTGGGAAGGCGGTCACTATAAGTTGCTTTAGCCTTCCACCCTGACGCTTTCTTAAGTTAAAAAAATAATTCAAACAACCCACATTCCTGGATTGAGACTCCTGCTGATCAAAAATGAGAGGCTGTGAGGAAGGCTACATCCGCTTTGAAGTTTGTGCCCTTGGGTCCTGGCCTCACTCAGCTGTCTCAGGGGGAACCAGAAAGCCCCCCGCCCCCGGCGGGCCCCCCAGCTCCCAGCAGCTGCACCGCTGAGCTGGATTTGGCTTCAAGCACTCTCACCGCCAGGCTCTCAAGAGTTTGTTAGGGTTGCCCGGGCTGGAACACTCCGTGCTCTGCCCTTTGACAGAGGGTTGAGGTCAAAACACAGTGTTCGGATCAGTCGTGAAGTGAGACACATAGTTCAGCCAGAGGACTGGAGTTTGCAAATGACTTTTTAAAAAAATTTATTTAATGTTTATTTTATTTTTGAGAGAGAGGGAGAGAGAGACAGAGGACAAGGGGGGAGGGGCTGAGAGAGAGGGAGACGCAGAAGCAGGCTCCAGGCTCTGAGCTGTCAACACAGAGCCCGGCCTGGGGCTCAAACCCACAAACCCTGAGATCATGACCTGAACCAAAATTGGACGTTTAACCGACTGAACCACCCACGTGCCCCACAAATGATTTTTTTAAAACACACATTTGATCAGAATGGAGCACTCCTCTGGAGCAAGGCTTCCCCAATTCAAGGCGCCATTACTAACTAACAAACCATGTAAGTTTGGGCAGATTACTCAATGTTTCTGCACCTCGGTTCCCTCAAGGGTTGTATTCGTTTCCTAGTACCATGAACTGGGCGGCTTTGAACACCAGAAACCTATTGTTTCACATCCTGGAGGCTAGAAGTCTGAAATCAAGGTGTTGGCAAAGCAGTGCTCCCTCAGAATCTGAACGGGGTTCTTCCCCAGTTTTGGCGGTGGCTGGTGATCCCTGGCATCCCCTTGGCTCATGGCTACATCCTTCTAGTCTCTGCCTTTGTCACCACAGGGCTAGCTTCACCTCACCTTTCCTCTGTGCACGTCTGTCATGTTCTAAATTTTCTCTTCTTAGAAGGACACCAATCATATTGGATTAGGACCTACCTTAATGGCTTCATTTTAACTTGATTTTTTTTTTTTCTGTAAAGACCCTCTTTCCAAATAAGATCACATTCGGAGGTACAGGGGTTAGAACTTCAACTTGTGTTTGGGGGGTGGGACACAATTTACCCCATAACAGTGACAATAATAGCACTTACCTAATAAGGGTTTGTGTGGAAGTTTAATTATATTCCATATATTGTACTTACAACGTCTGTGCCTGGCACATGGTAAAAACTCAGTACATGTGAAATATTCTTTAGAATTATAACTTGCTATTACTTTGATATGCTTTCTGGTTAGTAAAGGGAGGGATAAAGTTCCAGCCAGCCTTCAGGGGATATCATATGGCTGCAGATACTTCATCTGAAGCCACAGCGACCGTGAGTTATTGCTACTGGTGAACTGTTGGGGATATTAATAATCGTTTGTTTGCAAACGTAAGAGTGCCCATGAGAATAGGTCCTGAGCAGGGCATCATCTCTTCTGTTTCTCAAGGTAGGATAGAAATGTTAAAACCAATGTGTGAGTAGAGTCGTAGCTCATAATACTGGTCTTGGAGCCAGAGGGCTCGAGTTTGATTCCAGGGTCCATAGTTTATTAGGTCTGTGACCCTGGCAAAGTTCTTAATGTCTCTAAATCTGTTCCTCACCTGCAAAATGGGAATGCAAACATGACTTGCTGGGTGAAATTCCTGAGATAATAAAGGCAATATCCCCCGCACAGTGATGGGGTGGCTTTGAGTGCTCCGTGAGTGCAGCTCTCATTATTTTTTTCTTTTTGATTTGTAAATAACAACATGTTTACATGGTTCAAAGACCAACAAATATAATAATATATACATTGAAATGTCTTGAGAGAGATTTGTGTTATTGCATATAAAGTACTTAGAATACTACCCCTCTCCCAGTATACCCTGTTCCCACAGGTAAACATCTTTGTTAGCTTTCTGTGTATCCTTCCAGAATTTCTTAGTGTAGATTAAAACATAGTGACATATATAATCTTATTCCTCCCCTTTCCTTTACATACTCTCTTACACTTTGCTTTTTCCTTTTTCCTTTACAATATATCCTAGAAACCTCTCTGTATCAATTGTCCACACAACTGATCACTTTTCCATTGTGTGGCTATACGCCTCAGATAATCTATCTTTTATTGATTAACACTTAGGTTGTTCGCAATCTCTTGTACTATTAACAGTGTTGCGATGAATACTTTTATTCCTATATCATTTTGCAAGTGGATAGTTGTACCTGAGGATTAACTCCCAGAAGTGATGTAAAGGAGTCAAAAGGAAATTACCTTTGTGACTTTGCTAAAATTGCCCTACGGCCCTGGGAGGTGGGTATTACTTTGCACTTTCCCCAGCAGAGTATGACAGTGTTTATTTCCCCACAGCCTTGCCAGTGTTTTGATATTTGCCAGTCTCATAGGTGAAAAAATGGTATCTTCAAATAGTTTTAATTTCCCTCTCTCTTTTCTTGTTATTATTTCTTAGTTGAAGTGTAATTGATATACAGTATCCTATTAGATTCAGGTGTACATCATGATGATTTGATGTTTTTATACATTGCAAAAAAATTCCCACAATAAGATTGCACATCCTTTCATATGTTTGAAGGCCATATGTATGTTTTTCTTTGTGACTGTCCATATCCTTTGCTCATTTTTTCATTGAGCCTCTTGTCTTTCTCTTATGAATTTCTATGGCCACTTAAAAAACCAGTCCTTTGTCTCTGGTAAGAATTAAAAACACTTCCCCAATTTGTCATTCGTATTTTGACCATATACATGGTGTGTTTTTAGTGTGATTATAATTTTCATATTTATATTACTCTTTATTTTCAAATAATTAAGAAAGAGCACTAGACTGGGAGTTAGAAATCCTGAGAGGGATTTGGTAGGTGGCCCTTGGAGAGGAACTGCCTGAATTTGAATCCTAACCCGGCTATCAAGTACCCTCTGCTGTGTAACTTGAGGAAAATTACTCACCATCTCTGAGGCTCAGTTCATTATCTCTAATGTGTGATAATACTGGTAACATATCTTACAAGGCTGATGTAAAAATTAAGTGAAATAATAAGAATAAAGACTTAGAGGAATTCTGACATAAACTAAGCATTCACAAATGTTAGCAATGATTATTTTTTATGTTTCTTTACCTTTAAGAGAGACAGGGAGACAGACTGTGAGTGAGGGAGGGGGAGAGAGAGAGGGAGACACAGAATCCGAAGCAGGCTCCAGGCTCCTCATTATCAGCACAGAGCCCAACGCGGGGCTCGAACTCATGGACGATGAGATCATGACCTGAGCCGAAGTCGGACATTCAACCGACTGAGTCACCCAGGCGCCCCAAATGTTAGCAATTATTATTCAATTTATTTGAATTAAATTTATCTCAGTAATCTGGACAAATACCCACACCTCTGTTAATGGGAAAGCCAGGCTTAACTCTTAAACTGAAGATATCCAAAATGTCAGTCTTTGTTTGTAATGTTTTTGATATTCATATTCAATACGAGCTAACAGATATTTATTTACCAACTACTATCGGACAAGGACGGTCATTTGTTTATTCATCCATGTAATACAGCAAATATTTACTGGGTTTGTGACATGGGCCAGACATTGGATCAGGAGCTACAGGGTAGTACTAAACATGTCATGGGGGTCTCTGCCCTCACTGGGCTGACAGTCTAGTAAGGAATATAAATAAATAAACAGCAATTGAAGCTCAGCCCAGTTCTCTGAGTGAAGCCCATGGCATTAAGAGAGGTGGACTCCTTTGAGCCTCACCATTCCACTCTGCACTGGCTTCATCTGTCCTGGCCTCCGCAGGGACTTTGCTCCTCTAACTCTCCCTCTCTCTCCTGCATCATCAACATCTCCCTGTGTACCGAATCATTCCCATCAGCATACAGACATGTTGTAACATTTCCTTTAAATGTTGGCTCAGTCCTCCAGCTTACCCCAGACCTACACACTCACATCCAGCCTCATGGTGGGAAATGGCACTTAGATTCAGACAACGCTCACATTTATTTGCACGGTGCACATTGCTTCCCTTAGCGCAATGCCTGGTTACTTAAGTCAGCATCTCTTGAACATCTAACGGCCCAAACTCAACGTGTCCAAAACATACCCACTGATTTGTCTCCCCATCTTCACCCCACCTGCACCACTACTCACTGAGTTACTCAGGCGGTAACTCAGGACTCACCCTTGACTCCTCTGTTCGTATCCTTCCCACGTGCAATCTAACAGCACATCTGTTGATATTGTCTTGAAAATATATCCCAAATCTGCCCACTGCTTGCTATCTCCACTGTGACTATTCTCGCCCAAATCAGTATCATTTCTGGCTTGTATCCACCCTTGCCCACACTCTACCAGTCAGCTCTCCATCTGGCAACCAGAGACATCTCTAAATCTTTTGAAAACATAACTCTGGGTGTTACTCCTGGTCTCATACTCCTGTAAGAATTCCCATCAAGCTCAGAATCCAATCCAAACTCCTCACCACAGCTTACAAGGCAGGAGCTGCACCCTACCTGCTTCTCCAGGCACCTCTGCTACCTTGCCTTTTGCTCACTCGGCTCTGTCGCCCTACTTCTGTGCTTCTGACATACCGCCCTCAGGGCCTTTGCATTTATTTGCCCCTAGCTTCGAACACTCTTTTTCCAGACACTCACACAGCTTCTCTCTGAATTCATCCAAGTAGCTAATCAAATATCACCTTCTGTTCTGGTCATTTTTGCTGTGTAACAAACCATCCCGAGGCGGTTGTTAAAACTATACCAATTATTTTATTGGTTCATGAGTCCAAGGGTTGACTGGGCCCGGTAAAGTGGTTTTCATGAGTATCCCATGCAGATGTAGTCAGATGGTGGCTGGGCCTGGGATTATTATGATGATCTCTTCACTCATGTGTCTGTCATTTGGGCTGGGAAGACCCAAACAGCTAGGGGCTGGAACAGTTGATTCTCCTTGAGAATCTCTCTCTCTTGCTCTCTCTTTCTCTCTGCTCTCCATGTGGTAGACTCAGGGTAGTCAGTTTTATACATAGTGGGAAAAGGCTCCCAGAGCAAATGTTTTTAAATAAGCCAGCAGAACTTGCATGGCTTTTTCTAACCTAGTCTTAAAAGGCAGGCAGGCTCATTTCAACAGTGTTCCACTCATCAAGGCATTAAGAAAAACACTACCAGCTTCAAAAGGAGAGTACACAGACCCCATCTTTGATGGGAAGAATGACCAAAAAAAAAAAAAAAATCGTGAACACGTTTTTAAATCACTACACCTCCTCTGAGAGGGCCCTTTGACTACCCCATATAAGAAACCTCCCTCCCCTACTCCAGCCCCATGGCACTCTATCCACTTACCCTGCTTTATTTTCCTTTACAGTTCATACGTCTTAACTGACACTGCATGTCATATTTGCTGGATCCTCGGTTATTGTTCTCATCCACTAGAATGTAGGCTCCATGATGGCAAGAACATTGTCTTGTAGCCCCAATCACTTAGAACAATTCCTGACACAGAGCAGGCCCTCCATAAAGGTCCTTGAATATAGGCTCACTGGGAGCACACAAAACAAGCTCTTAAATAAGTCTTGGTAAATCAGGAAAGGTCCTGAAAAAATTAGCATTGGGCACTGCTGTTATATTGTCTTCTCGTCTTGATGAATCTCATGAACTAAGAAAACTGGCAGATCCGTGGGTTAAGAATGCAGTCTTAATTAGTTTATATTTCTCCACTCAGAGGAGCTGCATTGTCTTATTTATTGACAAAAAGATTCCTTCCCACAGCAGGTGTTTTCTCGCCTGGAGTGTGAGCTGCTCCTGGAGGTTTCCTTCTACTAAAGCTGGAAATATTTTATGGCTGGGAGATGGAACCAGGCGTACATCAATGGCCCTTCATTTAATGCACTTCTGGCCCAGAGTTAGACCTCCTGTCATGCTGATATACATCACTTTGATCTGGGAAATGACTTTCAAGCTGAGATTGAAACACTTGGAGATAGGTTTTACTTGATAAACACATTTCATCTAGGAATCCAGACAGTGCTTTACAAATACTTCTCCACTCAGTCTAATAACTCAGCAGGGTGAAAGGTAGGTGGTAGGCATTGTACATATACAGCCCTTGAACTACAAGAGATTATCTGCCTAGTGAGTCAGAGGAGCTTGGGAGGGAGTGTTAGGCTCAGAAGTCCCTATCCAAGAACACTCACCTCCTATCTTAACATTTGCATACTGCATTCATTTCAATAGCCCATTCCTTTGGCACAATCTACTATTTCCTCCTAATAATTCCCCACAGTCCTGCCATATTTTGCCTCCAAGTATCCAGGTACCTGGTGCATGAAGGGAAAACAGCCAGAAGTTCCCACACTTTTTAACTTATTTTTGCCTAATTTCATATCATTTAGGTTTAAACTTAAAATAGATCCAGGAAAGAAACAAGTTGTCCAATTAATGTGCTTTACCTGGAACTGCTATACTAGGAAGGAAGGAAGGAGGGAGGGAAGGAAAGAAGTTTTTGTTAACTTTCTGTATCTCAAAATGTCTAAAAATCATTAAACTATTACATCCAAAAATTATTGACTAAGCTATGACCTTTTAAGTCATTTCAAAGAGGCTTTGATTAGTGATGTAAGGGGAGGTAGCATGGGGGACAAGGAAAAATTGCAGTGAACTAGGAGCAGCGAGAGGTAAATTCTCCATCTGGTTTTGCCACTAATGCCCGACTTTGGATAAGTACTGTAATTCTGGTTTTAGTTTCTCATCTGTAAAAGACAACTAATAACACCTACCAAATTTACCCCTCGGTGGTAGAATAAAAGATTAATAAGAAAATGAGATTTGAAAATTGACTAGTAAAAGTGGTAGACATATAGAAGAAACTGCTAAATAGAAAAAAAAAAAACACATTTATTGAATATTGTGGGCTGAACTGTGCCCACCCCCAATTCATATGTCAAAGCCCTAACCTCCAATACCTCAGAAAATGACTGTTTGGGGAGACAGGGTCTTTAAAGAGGTAATCAAGTTAAAATGTGTTCATGGGGCAGGGGGGGGGAGACTCTGATCCAATGTGACTTATAAAAAGAGTCCTTATGAGAGGAACAAAGTTGAACACAGGCCGTAGAGAGGAAAGACCATGTGAAGACACAGGGACAAGATGGCCATTTAGAAGCCAAGGCGAGGCCTCAGAAGAAATCAACCCTGCAGATACCTTGATCTCAGACTTCTAGACTTCAGAAGTGTAAGAAAATAAATTTCTATTGTTTAAGCCACACAGTCTGTAGTATCTGGTTATGACAGAACCAGTAAACCAACAAATACCCTGTGCCTGATATCTAGAGGGCTGTAAGTCTCCTCCCAAGGCAAGGATGTCATCAGGAGACGTTCCTATGGGGTCATTCATGGGTCATTCATGAGATAAATCCAAATCACGGTCTAGGCGGGGCAATAAAAGATCAAAGGCAGAGCTCCGTACTGAGTCCAGAGTGTGAGTTAAATCTACAAAAAAGAAAAGAAGTTCTCGAGTTAGAAGCTAAAAAGGAAGGGAATCGGTGTGATGTGGTGCTGATTTTCAAGCGAAGGATGGTAGAGAACAGTCTATAGGCAATGCCAGTATTTTTGGAGCAGGGTCTTGCTACCTATGTGTGAAATAGATGAACCACCTTTCTCCTCAGCCCCCATCACTGGCTGGGTCCTAGGCTTGCTCAACAAAGGACTCTAACTCATTCTGGAGTATTTGCAGTGGATTTTACCTCCCCATACATGATCCTTCAGTCTGTACTGTACCCTCTGGACTAGTTATTCACTGAAGCTGATCTCATCGGCAGATGAGAAAGATAAAAGTATCATACCCCTGGTCTATCAGTGCAGTTTCTACAACCAAGAGATAATCTCTTTGGGGGAGCTGTTAAGACAAACTTCTAATGTGATCATCTGAGTAAGTGATAAATATAAAAAAAAGATAAACAGGAGGAGATAACCTAGTTGAAGGCAACAGGACTAATACTAGAGAAAGAAAGTTATTGGAAAGATCCATGCAGACATTAGTAGATAGAACCTAGAGGAGTTCCTGAAATTAATGATAAACTACCTCAGTGACATTTTCAGGCTCGTGGTGGCTTCAAGTTTGGGTTCTATTGATATAATGGGTACCCCCAACTAACTTGAATTCTACCCCTTCAGATTCGTGAATATCCTCTAGACGTAGCCAAGCATCATTTCCCAACATTGCATGAATATGAGAATCAACTATGGTCCTTTTTTTTTCTTCCAAGATTTTATTTAAATTCAAATTACTTAAAGTATAGTGTAATATTGGTTTTAAGAGTAGAATTTCATGAGTCATCACTTACATATATTACATGTGCCCTCCTTAATGTCTTTCACCTGTTTAGCCCATCCCTGCACCCACCTCACATCTAGAAACTCTGTGTGTTCTCTGTAGTTAAGAATCTGTTATGGTTTGTCTCTCTGTTTTTATCTTATTTTATCTTCTCTTCCCTTCTTCTATGTTCATTTGTTTTGTTTCTTAAATTCCACATATGGGTGAAATCATATGGTATTTCTGTTTCTCTGACTTATTTCCCTTAGCATAATACACTCTAGCTCCATTCCCATTGCAAATGGCAAGATTTCACTCTTTTTGATGGCCAAGTAATATTCCATTGTGCACACATATACCACATCTTCTTTATCCATTCATCAGTTGATGGACATTTGGACTCTTTCCATAATTTGGCTATTATTGATAGCACTGCTGTAAACATTAGGTGCATTGAATGAATATTTTTGTAACATTTGAATGAGTAGTGCAATTGCTGGGTCATAGGTAGCTTTATCTTCAACCTTCTGAAGAACCGCCACACTGTTTTCCAGAACGGTTGCACCAGTTAGCATTCCTATTCCAATAACAAGCTGAACAGGATTGAAAGTTTCCTAGCTCACTGATATTGTTATTTAGAATAAAATCTCTTTTAGATCAGGGATCATAGTTTTTCTTTTATTTTGTTTTGTTCTTTTGCACACCATTATACCCCTCATGCCTAGCAAATAGAGACAGTTAATAAATATTTGATGAATGGATAAATGAAAGGATGCATGAAGGAATGAGCTAATTAAATGAAATGTATCATTGCAAAAGTGCTTATGACATAATAGAGAACAAGATTATATACAAATAGGTGCAAAGAAAAATAAATTACACGAGGAGTTTAGGGAATGCTCATGGGGAAAAAACACATTATGCCCAAGATGAGATCATGTAATAAGTAGGAAATAGAAGGTCGAAAGGCCTGAAGACATGAGAAAAAGTAGCTTATCTTGGGAACTTCAAGTTCAATGTGGCTAAAGTTTTGATGGAGAAAGTGAGGATGAAGAATGAGGAAGGAGATAGGCTGTACAGAGCTCTCTAGACCATGTGTCCTAGTTTCCCACTACAGCTGTGACAAATTACCACAAATTGGTGGCTTAAAGTGATACAAATGTATTATGTTACAGTTCTAAAGGTCAGAAGTCTCAAGTGGGTCTCACTGGACCAAAATCAGAGTGCTAGCAGGGTTACATTCCTTTCTGGAGGCTCTAGGGAAGAATCCATTTTCTTGGTTTTTCCAGCTTCTGGAAGATGCCTACATTCCTTGGTTCATGGTTTCCTTCCTTCTTCACAGCCAGCAATAGCCAGTGGAGTCCCTTTTCATGTTTTGAATTTCTCCTACCTCTTCTTCTGTCTTCACACCTCCCTGATCTGCTCTTCTGCTTTTTAGGAACCCACATGTTTAGAATGAGTTCACCCAGATGATACAGAATAATCTTCTCTTAGTCACACCTGCAAAGTCCCGTCTGCCATGTGAGGTGAACATTCATCGATTCTAGGGATCAGGATGTGGACATCTTTGGGCATCATTATTCGGCCTGCCACACCATGTTAGAAAATTTGGGGAAGGGGAATGATATGATCAAATCCTGCATTTTTAAAAGATCCTTGTGTATGATTTATGGAAACTGGATTAGGGACAAAAGTATTGTCATCTGGGAGAGATGTAATGTTAGTGTAGAGCAGAAAAGTGTCTGGCAGAGATGAAGGGCAAATGGACTTGAGAGTTAGTTATGAGACTAAATAACAGGTTTTCGTTGTTGATTAGATACGGAAGATGAGAGGGAGGGTTGCAGGCTAAGAGAGACAATATCCAAGTCTCTGGCCAGGGCGACTGCATAAATGGAAGTACCATTTACCAGGACAATACAGGGCAAGCAGCAGCTTTGAAAGGAGGCGAAAATAATGAATTTGTTTGGAGAATATGGTGAGTTCAATGGGGCATAATGAAATCCAAGTGCAGACCTCCAATTGGGAGTTATATCCAAGAGCTTAAAATCCAAGAGAGGTGTCTGGACGGCAGACTTATCTCTCAATGTCATTAGTATGTGCATGGAAACCAAAGCCCCGAGAAAGTGTAGACATTTTTTAAAAGATAGGTTCAAGACAGGGCCTTGAGGAAAAACAGCCTTTCAGAGGCTAAGGAAGAGGAGCCTACATAGTCTAGGAGAACTGGGCAGCAGAGAAAGAAGAAATGAAAGGAGTTCAGTATCATTCAGTCCGAGGGAAGAGGCTGTTTTTAAACAGCCAGAATGGCCAACTGCATCGACAGCTGTGAGGAAGTCAATAAGACAGGCACTGAAAGGACCAAGTGTGCCACATAGCTGTCTGTCATCATTGACTCTGGCAAGAGCAGTGTCCTTGGGGCAGGAGGGCTGAACAGTGATTGGGAGGTTAGGAGCAGGAGATAGGGTGCAAACTACTCTTTGAAGATAGATAAAAGGAGGAGAGAATTTCAGAGGTAGCTAACGGGACACATAGTGGTGAAAGAGAGGAAACTTTTTTTTTTTTTTTGATGAAAGAGAAACATAAATATGTTTATAACAATTCCTTTAAGAAGCGACATTGTGGAGGGGCGCCTGGGTGACTCAGTTGGTTAAGCGTCCGACTTCGGCTCAGGTCATGATCTCACAGTTCGTGAGTTCAAGCCCCGCATCAGGCTCTGTGCTGACAGCTCAGAGCCTGAAGCCTGCTTCAGATTCTGTGTCTCCCTCTCTCTCTGCCCCACCCCCCCACCGCTCATGCTATCTCAAAAATAAACAGTAAAAAAAATTTTTTTTTTAAATAAGAAGTGACATTGTGAAGGACAGGAGGGAAATGGGGGTGCCTGGAAGGGACTCAGAGAGAGTGTTTTATTTGCTTATTCATTTGCTTGTTTCTCTTAATAGCAAAGACTTGAACACAATATATAACAAATTGAAAAACAGTTGGTAGCAAGGAAGAGTTTTAACGGAGGACAAATACAATTGGTCAAAGTCTCAGAGAAGTGCTGGAATCTGGAGACTCTGTGGAGGGATTGGCCTTACATAGCCACCCTTCTGGAGTAAGAGACTGTGCTCTAGAAAGAGTAGGTACCAGTTCAGGGAAGTGGGGGCAGGACATTTACATTTATAGGATTCTTGTTCAGTGGCTTTTGCTTTTGTTTCCTTTTCTTTTCTTGTCTTTCTTTTTCTTTCTTTCTTTCTTTCTTTCTTTCTTTCTTTCTTTCTGTCTTTCTTCTTTCTTTCTTCTTTCTTTCTTTCTTTCTTTCTCTCTTCCTTTCCTTCTTTCTTTCTTTCTCTCTTTCTTTCTTTCTTTCTTTCTTTCTTTCTTTCTTTCTTTCTTTCTTTCTTTCTTTCATTGAATGATATAGTAATCCAAGGAGGTGTTGCAACCAGAAGAGATACAAATAGTGAACAGAAGAAGAAAGAATTGTTCAAAGCCAGAAAAACGCTGCTGAGCTTTGGGTCTAGAGGGAGGAGGGGAAGGCTACAAGTGCCAAAATATATGCCTTAAAATCCATTACGGTAAGGGGTAAGTCCTGAAGCGGAGAGTGAAGTGGTCGGGCTTGCAGTTTAGGACACGCACGGTGCAGCGGGAGGAGGTCTTCGTCTACCAGGTGCAAGCTCCCAGAGTGCCTGGGCCCCCTGGCTGGAATTTTCAAGAGAACCAGGTCACCAGAGGCTTTCTCAGACTCTGGGGGATGCAAAGTGAAACAAGGTGCTTCACTGAGTTCATAAGTTGTTTGGAAATAAGTGACTAATCAGTGTAAAACAGGTAGCGGGAAGACCTGCTGGTTTTCCTCATCACCATTGTTTTCAATACAGTTTATTGTCAAATTGGTTTCCATCCAGCACCCGGTGCTCATCCCAACAGGTGCCCTCCTCAGTGCCCGTCACCCACTTTCTCCTCATCACCATGATTCCAGGCATCGTTAGATTCAAAGTTAAATTACAAAGCTGTACGAGAATTCAACAACAAAACCAGTTGAAAATACAAAGCAGCATGTGATCAAATGTCAAATGAGAGATATGGTAAATGGATACGTCCTTTGATTTTACAAGGCAGAAAAGTAGTAAAGAAATTAGACTGGCTTGTGAAGGCTTCTTGGAAACAGGCACATGTCATGCCACGAAGTTGACGCATTCTGTTGTCTTAGTTTTACCCCAGAGACCGGACAAGAGAATGAGACACCACTTCCGATAGACTGCAGAATGAGTTCCTGGAGCGAATGGTCAGTATGTGACCCTTGCCTCAAACAAATGGTAAGTATTCATTGTCATTCCCTCGGCTGATGTCCCCAAATGGAAACTGGGTTGCCGGTATCTCCAGGAAAAGGACTGGAGGGAGGGAGCCCCCCAACTGAATTCCAAACTGAGATGAAAAGATGGATATCTAAAGGGAAGAGTCTCATCCTGCTCGGAAATCTGAATGTGGTGGATAGTACTAAATGAGCGTCACGAGGAACCAGATTCTGCAGGAGAGACTGCCGACCCTAGAATGCCAGATGTCACTGTCACAAGCATTAGTGACTGCTTTTAGGGCTTCCATCGTAAAACCATTGACTCACCTGGGAGTAGAAGGCTACAGTGCTGTGGATGCAGTTTTAGACGTTATTCCTTTTTGGCGTTAGAAATTCTAATGTTTCCAGCTGGTTTTGTGCAGTTTCGTTCAAGGAACATTGAGGCCTTTGGACAATTTAAGGGGCAAAAGTGCGTGGATGCTGTGGGAGACAGACGACTGTGTGAGCCTACTGAGCCCTGCATAGACATGGAGGAAGACTGTGGGAATGAGTTTAAATGTGGCACAGGTAATCCTTGCATCCTCCCTGCTCATTGTGGGCTTCTGTGTGCACTCATGAGCAGAAAAAAAACACGTCTGCTTTGACACGCTTATGGTTGCAAGTGTGAAAGGTACCAGTAAAAGGGCCACCTATAAATGTTGTACAAAGAATTCAAATGTATGCACATTCCGTCCCCTCTGTCATTAAAGTACACTTGATAACTTCAGGAAGAGAGGAAATTTGGCATTAGACACACAGTATCTTTTTTTTTTCTTTTTTAAATATAATTTATGGTCAAGTTAGGTAACATACAGTTTATACAGTGTGATCTTGGCTTCGGGAGTAGATTCCCATGACTCATTGCCTACATACAACACCCGGTGCTCATCCTGACAAGTGCCCTCCTGAGTGCCCATTACCCATTTTCCCCTCCCTCCCCCCTTCAACCCTCAGTTTGTTCTCTGGATTTAAGAGTCTCTTATGGTTTGCCTCCCTCTCTGTTTGAAACTATTTTCCTCTTCCCCTCCCCCATCATCCTCTGTTAAGTTTCCACATATGAGTGAAAACGTATGATATCTGTCTTTCTCTGGCTGACTTATTTCACTTAGCATAATACCTTCCATTTCCATCCACGTTGTTGCAAATGGCAAGATTTAGCACTATCAACAATAGCCAAATTATAGAAAGAGCCCAAATGTCCACTGACTGATGAATGGATAAAGAAGATGTGGTTTATATATACAATGGAATACTACTTGGCAATGAGAAAGAATGAAATCTTGCCACAGTGTCTTTCTTGATTTTGATTGCAGGCAGATGCATAAAGAGGCGACTTCTGTGTAATGGTGACAATGACTGCGGGGACTTTTCAGATGAGGATGATTGTGAAAGTGATCCCCGTCCTCCCTGCCGTGACAGAGTAGTGGAAGAATCCGAACTGGCCCGGACAGCAGGCTATGGGTCTGTACTTGGCTTAAATGTTTCTCCTTGAGGATGAAAGTGACCTCTATCTCCCCTGCTGTGCTGGGGTGACGGAGGGTCTGAGCTAGAGAGTAGCTCATGGGTCCGCTTTCTGTTTGAATTATGCTTGAGCTTGAAAGAAGGTAAAGTGCTGAATCAGTATCTCCAGATAATTTGGACACGCTGTCCAGCCTTAGTAGGGGGTCCATAGAATCAGGATGATAGGTGATTATTTGAGTCCAACAGGAGATGAGGCACCTCATTTATGAACCTCTGGAAGGCCATAGCAATGTTAAAGTGATATGTTAACACTTGAAATTGAAATCGCCTGTGGTTGGTCTGGCAATTCAGTTCAAATATTTGAATTGTCAGCAAGGCTGCCTTCCACTGGAACTTGTCCCGGATCTACACCTGGTTGTAAGTTCTCAGGAGTTTCCTGCCTTGTAGAGTTGACCCAGGAGGAATAGGGCAGAATAATCAGTTCTGATGCCTGATGGCAATGGTGTTGAGACTCTGGTTCTCATTACAAGATCAAGTTCCATCCATGTTCTATACATAGGAGCTCTGGGCAGCTAAGCTCAGGTGAGAAGTCTTGGACAGTTTAGAACTCAGAGTTCTGCAGAATAAGGACCATTACCCAGAGATCTGTGCCCTAGGAATTAGAAAAATGACATAAGCCCCAGGTGCTATCCTGTTCCAAATAGAGGACGCCCCAGGAATGTCTACAGCATACTTTCCAATTGTGGTTCTGAGCTTTCTTCAGTGAAGGTACTTGCGGTGGATTTGTTGGCAAATTGTACTCAACAGAGACAGCTGTTCCCACATCCAGCGGTGTATTGACAGAGATGGCACATGGCTCTGTTTCGTTGCCCTGTAGTGCAATGTGTCTTATCAACCTCGTAATCCCAGTGCCTGGTTCATCATAGGCACTCATTAAATACTGGTGGGTAGATATATAGAGGAATTAATTAATTGATTGATTAATGAAAATAAGTGCTTCTAAAATACTGTCAATTGGCATCAGGTAAGATTGAGACTGGGTACCTGGAAACTCAGGTTCAGGACTCAAGTCCTGGAAATGGGGATAGGGAGAGGAAAGAAGAAGATGTGGGTGATGGTAAAAGCAAGAGGAGGAACTAAGGTATTGGTTCTCAACCAGAGGTGATTTTTTTTCCCAGAGGACATTTAGCAATGTCTGGAAACTATTTTGCTGGTCACAACAGTGGGGTATGGGATGGAGGACCCAGGGGGTGAGGGAGCACTGCTGATATTCAGTGGGTAGAGGCCTTGGATGATGCTAACCATCCTGCAGTGCACAGGACCCACAATGTCATTGGTGCTCAGACTGAGACCTTATACCAAGGCAGGGGGCAGTTCCTAAGGTAAGACCCCTGCATCGGTTTGGCTACAAGCGGAAATGTTTTCTCTCTCTAAACCAGATGGAACTTGTGCTTGTTGAATCACAGTAAGGAAAAAAGTCCAGGAGACCAAAAGTCAGGCGCCAGATAAAACATTTCACACATCCTCTATTCACTTTATGAAATCTTGTCCTAGCAACATTCAAGTATTGCCCACTAATACTAAGTGTCTTTGGCCTTTAGCCTAAAGGTAGGAGTCTTGAATCCAATAGTTTTTGTCTCCAGACTCAGGAGGTTATTTTAACAATTGTTAGTAATTGGTATGGGGGTTGTCTGCAACCTTATAACCAGATTACTGTATGCTCCAGTGAGTTCTGACTCTTCTTGCTGTTTTCTTCAAGGAGATACTGTGAGCCCCTGGTGAAAGTCCATTATCACTTCGTTTTGTTTTGTTGTAGATCCAGGAAACAGTTTTCTCTCTAATCTAAACAGATGGGCTTGAAGGTGGGCATTGCATATGTTATGTATTTTCACACAAGGCAAATTTATACCCTGTCTTATAAAAGGATACAGAAATTGTAGCCCACTTAGCTGAAAAACAATCATTCATAATCTATTGGTTTTCTTTGCTCAGAGAAAAGAAAAATTTCATATAAAGCATTTGTAGGAAGTTATATGATGAGGCATTCCAGAGAGCTGGCTAGGACTCCCGAAATACATCACCACCGTATGCTTTACCACCGTAAGGGCTGATGGAAGGGAACGTCAGAGGGGTGACTGTTCGAGACCAAGAAAGAGGGTGGGGCCCCAGCTACAGGAGAAGGTTGGCTGCAGAGGTGGAAAATGAGGTTGGTCCCCATAGAATAAGTCCACCAGCATTTTTTAATTAAATTCCCTACTACCATGAACAATTACCTATAACTAATTTAGGCTTCATAAAGCCTATTACTCTCCAACAGCTTTCATTTGCATAATACTTTGAACTTCTCAGCACCTTTTTCCACGTTGTTTCTCTATAGCTTTCCATAATAATCCTGTGAGGCTGTCAGAGGAGTTATTATATTCATTTTACAGATAAAAACTGAGTGCAGCAAATAAAACCAGTTTAGTCTCTTTAGATTCCAGCAGAACTCTTTAGTCTCTAGTGGAACTGAAACCCACATTTCTCTGACTTTTATAAAACTAGATTTGTTTCACCATCACCTTGGCCTTCTGTTCACATGCTCATCACCACCCACTTCACCATCACTGCAAAGCCCATGAATCAACCCTTTATCTTCAAAGTAAAACTAACCTTAGAAAATGAAACTCCGTAGGTTGCTATTTATTACCCACATTTTTGAATTAAGAATATTGAAGAATAGTA
The DNA here is from genome assembly GCF_028018385.1 of Neofelis nebulosa. Lineage (NCBI taxonomy): Eukaryota > Metazoa > Chordata > Mammalia > Carnivora > Felidae > Neofelis > Neofelis nebulosa. Next base: position 32,049,881 of record NC_080782.1, on the reverse strand, counting down.
TAAATCAGTAATTAATATTTAGGAAGAGTTTCCAAAATGACATGCTTTATTAGATTTGAGATATTCTTCAATCCCATTAATGTTACATATATATTTATGATGCATCTCCATTATTCTTCTAAGGGCCTAATGGGATATATCGAATAGAGGTAATAGGAGTAAACACCCTAGTCAGAGCAACATGCTTGTAAACCTCTTCTACACAGTCCACTCTGGAAACTCTCACTGAGACTTATCAGCAGTCATACACAGCCAGATTCTTTTACACATGAAAGTCACAAGTCATTACCTACAGTCCTTAACTTATATGTGTTTTTCATTTGAAGGACTCCCACTTAAATTCTTAATGCCAAGAGAATTCCCTTGTATCACAAATGTTTCCGCCTCTTGCCTTGTAGGCATCTGAGATTCTCCAGAAGTGTTTAGGGAAATCCCAAGCTCATCTTGCATTCATTGAAAAAATATAAATCCAAACCATCTGTAAATGATGTACAGCATGCAATGAATTACTTTTTTTTTTTTTTTTTAATGTGCTCTAAGCATAACACCACTTCTGTGGAAGGATCTTTGTTTTCTGTTTACCTGGTAAATTGGAACTGCCTATGGTTCTAGATGCTGGCGTGAAAACAGGCACCTCTAGGTGCTGACAAAATATACATGCTTTTTTTAATTTCCCAGGCGATGACATTCCATCCATGAGAAGTTTTCATGTTTCTTGGCTGAAAAAAAAGTTGGCTCATTCTAGACTAGACTGGCCGTCTCTGTAGTAGTGGAACCAAGTCAAGTTTTGAAACATTTCCTCCTTAGTTGTGCTTTAGACTGTGGATCAGCTTCATTGTAACTTTCCAGATGGATGCAGCCAACTAGTCAATTTGCTGTTCTGTAAAACAAAACCTACAAAGTGGGGTATGCGTACCATGGGGTGCAAAAAAGACTTTCTAAGGGGCAGGTAAGTTTTAACATAGTAGTTTCCTCCACTATTAGTGGCTTAACTACTCTATTGGACTGACAGGAAATCTTCGATTCCATACATATATATTGTTCATAAACTTGATAAGCTTAACAACTCTGTGGCACTCAGGTTATCAAACCCATTCTCCCCTTTCATCTCCCCTTTTAAAATCACTGAGCTTTCACTTTCCAAAAGGAGAATACACCCCTTACCCATCTAAATTTTACCATGGGGAAGAACCGAGAAATATCTCCAAATATTGTTGCTCAGTTGGGCTCCAGCGCCTTGTTAGTCAACTGGTCTCTCACTCTTTTTATCAACAACACTGAAAGATATTCTAATCAATTTTCAGAAAATGGGCTATGAAAATAATTTTTAATGAAAAACTAGTCTGTGACCTTTTTTTGGCGTACATCTCAGAAGATCAAAGAATCAAGTGACATTGCCATGGCAAAATTCCTTCTATTCTTATCTACTTATGTACATGAGTAAAGTTTCTCAGCATTCACATCTATAAAAAGAGAAAGTAGGAATACAGTTGATCATGAATCTTGTCTTTTTCTAGCAATAAGTAAGATTCACCCACAAGGGCAGGAACTCATCAATTAATTTAAAAAGAAGTCCCATTCATTTCACTGAGACACCATTCCCCCCCCCCCGCCAAATTACTTATGTTTATTTATTACTTTAAAATTTTTAATACTTATATATACTGATAATAATAATAACAACTCAATCCAGAGGAACTTTTAATTACTTAGACCCTATGGTCAAAAGGTATCTTGAAATTTTAGAAATTTCACTTAATATCTTTTTAGTACAGAAAAGTATAAAAAAGTAATCAATTAAAATTTCCAAGATATCTGCACTGCAAAGGAAACAATCAACAAGACTAAAAGGCAACTGATGGAATGGGAAAAGGTATTTGCAAATGACATATCAGACAAAGGGCTAGTATCCAAAATCTATAAAGAACTCACCAAACTCCACACCCGAAAAACAAATAATCCAGTGAAGAAATGGGCAGAACACATGAATGGACACTTTTCTAAAGAAGACATCCAGATGGCCAACAGGCACATGAGAAGATGCTCAATGTCACTCCTCATCAGGGAAATACAAATCAAAACCACACTGAGATACCACCTCACGCCAGTCAGAGTGGCCAAAATGAACACATCAGGAGACTATAGATGCTGGCGAGGATGTGGAGAAACGGGAACCCTCTTGCACTGTTGGTGGGAATGCAAACTGGTGCAGCCGCTCTGGAAAGCAGTGTGGAGGTTCCTCAAAAAATTAAAAATAGATCTACCCTATGACCCAGCAATAGCACTGCTAGGAATTTACCCAAGGGATACAAGAGTGCTGATGCATAGAGGCACTTGTACCCCAATATTTATAACAGCACTTTCAACAATAGCCAAATTATGGAAAGAGCCTAAATGTTCATCAACTGACGAAGGATAAAGAAGATATGGTTTATATATACAATGGAATACTACTTGGCAATGAGAAAGAATGAAATCTGGCCATTTGTAGCAATGTGGACGGAACTGGAGAGTGTTGTGCTAAGTGAAATAAGTCATACAGAGAAAGACAGATACCATATGTTTTCACTCATATGTGGATCCTGAGAAACTTAACAGAAGACCATGGGGGAGGGGAAGGGGAAAAAAAAGTTACAGAGAGGGAAGGAGGCAAACCATAAGAGACTCTTAAATACTGAGAATAAACTGAGGGTTGATGGGTGGGGGGAGGGGAAAGTGGGTGATGGGCATTGAGGAGGGCACCTTTTGGGATGAGCACCGGGTGTTGTATGGAAACCAATTTGACAATAAATTATATAAATTTTTTAAAAATTCCAAGCTAAAATAACCTCACATTAGATGAAAATTCTGTGGAATTGGAATAGAAATATGGATTCAAGAATAAAAAGGGGTAAGTGCATATGAACAATCTTTGTATCTTTCACTCATTTTGTAGTGAACCTAAAACTTCTCTGAAAAATAAATTGTCTTTTAAAAAAAAAGGAATAAAAAAGAATACCATACACTGTCTAGTTGCTAAAGATATATAAACATTGCAGTGATTTGATACCCACCCAATACTATGGCATTTCATTGGATTTATTTTAAAAAGAGGCAAAATAATTGTATTTTAAGGTGTAAATAAATATTTGTAGCCTGCTGAGAAATTATACCCTTTGCAACTACTTAAATTTAAGATGAAAAACTTTTTAAGTTTTTTTTTTATGTTTTGCTTATTTTTGAGAGAGAGAGAGAGAGAGAGAGAGAGAGAGAGACAGAGAGAAAGACAGAGCATGAGCAGGGGAGGGCAGAGAGAGAGAAGGAGACAGAATCTGAAGCAGGCTCCAGGCTCTGAGCGGTCAGCACAGAGCCCGACGCAGGGCTCGAACTCACCAGCCATGAGATCGTGACCTGAGCCGAAGTTGGATGTTCAACCGACTGAGCCACCTGGGCACCCCAAGATGAAAAATTGTATATGTCAAACTAAAATTGTGCAGGCAGGCTGAGTTGGACATCATCTCTTATAGAGTAAACAAGCAGAAAATCTGGACACTTCTACGTGAAGTCATGCCATGCACATTTCTACCTCCATGCTTTTATGCACACCATGCCTCCTGCCCTTGCATCCCCATCCTTCAAAACCCAAGTCAAATCCTACTTCTTCCAAAACTCCATTTATGACCCTGAAATGGGGTTTCTTCCTGTCGGGAACCTGTGTAGCACTTACCTGTGCTGCTCATTTGGCACATGTGTATTTGTCTTTGGATTATTTTGTTTTAAAGTTTATCTACTTATTTTGAGAAATCACACACAAGCGGGGTAGGGGCAGAGAGCGAGAGAGATCGACTCCCAAAAGTTTGGGTCGTGGTCTAGAAAATGGAAGAATTTCTGCTTTTGTGTCAAACTCAGTTACAACTGTGCAGATCAAACCTCCGTCTTGCAAAGCAGGAAAGAACATCCAATGGAAAAAAGACAGTCTCTTTAACAAATGGTGCTGGGAGAACTGGACAGCAACATGCAGAAGGTTGAAACTAGACCACTTTCTCACACCATTCACAAAAATAAACTCAAAATGGATAAAGGACCTGAATGTGAGACAGGAAACCATCAAAACCCTAGAGGAGAAAGCAGGAAAAGACCTCTCTGACCTCAGCCGTAGCAATCTCTTACTCGACACATCCCCAAAGGCAAGGGAATTAAAAGCAAAAGTGAATTACTGGGACCTTATGAAGATAAAAAGCTTCTGCACAGCAAAGGAAACAACCAACAAAACTAAAAGGCAACCAACGGAATGGGAAAAGATATTTGCAAATGACACATCGGACAAAGGGCTAGTATCCAAAATCTATAAAGAGCTCATCAAACTCCACACCCAAAAAACAAATAACCCAGTGAAGAAATGGGCAGAAGACATGAATAGACACTTCTCTAAAGAAGACATCCGGATGACCAACAGGCACATGAAAAGATGTTCAACGTCGCTCCTTATCAGGGAAATACAAATCAAAACCACACTCAGATACCACCTCACGCCAGTCAGAGTGGCCAAAATGAACAAATCAGGAGACTATAGATGCTGGAGAGGATGTGGAGAAACGGGAACCCTCTTGCACTGTTGGTGGGAATGCAAATTGGTGCAGCTGCTCTGGAAAGCAGTGTGGAGGTTCCTCAGAAAATTAAAAATAGACCTACCCTATGACCCAGCAATAGCACTGCTAGGAATTTATCCAAGGGATACAGGAGTACTGATGCATAGGGGCACTTGTACCCCAATGTTTACAGCAGCACTCTCAACAATAGCCAGATTATGGAAAGAGCCTAAATGTCCATCAACTGATGAATGGATAAAGAAATTGTGGTTTATATACACAATGGAATACTACGTGGCAATGAGAAAAAATGAAATATGGCCTTTTGTAGCAACGTGGATGGAACTGGAGAGTGTGATGCTAAGTGAAATAAGCCAAACAGAGAAAGACAGATACCATATGGTTTCACTCTTACGTGGATCCTGAGAAACGTAACAGAAACCCATGGGGGAGGGGAAGGAAAAAAAAAAAAAAAAAGAGGTTAGAGTGGGAGAGAGCCAAAGCACAAGAGACTGTTAAAAACTGAGAACAAACTGAGGGTTGATGGGGGGTGGGAGGGAGGGCAGGGTGCGTGTTGGGTATTGAGGAGGGCACCTTTTGGGATGAGCACTGGGTGTTGTATGGAAACCAATTTGACAGTAAATTTCATATATTAAAAACAAAACAAAACAAAACAAAACAAACCTCCGTCTTGGCCTCCTTGGTCTAGAACCCCATATTCCAGAGGCAGTCTAGATAGCAATGACTGTTCCTCCAATAAACAGAAGTGTTCTTCTCAGAGAATGCTTCTTGTTCATACGTTGCTTTGAGCCCTACAACTCAAACTTAACTTCTTTTAAGTTAAATAAGGTTTCTATTTCTGAATTGAACCTTTCCAAATAAAAATATTTTGCTGGGAGGAAAAAGTAGAACTTTTGAGAATGCCTTGTCAGGATGCTGAAATTTTTGTGTTTCCCTTTGGAAAATATAATACAGATGATATAAGCCTGGAGGGAATGAGGTTCTTGACAAGCAGTGAGGCAGATGGAGGAAAAAGCTTAAGTTTAAAGAGCATGGGGAGAGAAAGAGCCCCAATGTTGATTCGTAGATTAAAAATTACATGCATATGTTATACCGCCCCCCTGAGATGCTCTGTTCTCAAATAATTTAAATAGGTGGTATTACAGAGTTGGCTCTTAGTTCACTAAGGGAAGTTAGCTGAGAGTTACAACACTGGGGTTAAGACTCTAGGAGCCAGATGGTCCCTTGCTCCCTACTTACTGCATATCTTTCATTGTAGTCTCTGCAGTGCCGAGGTTGCCTGGAAGTTTATAAGGTCTTCCTAAGGTGTGCCTCCTGCCAGAGATGCAAAGCAGAAGTGAGCAGGCTCTTGCTTCTGTTCCTGATTATATCACGCATGTGTTGGGGGCGGGGGGCTGAGCCAAAGCTCTCTCTTTCCCCAGCTACAGAGGACTGCCTTGCATTAGCTCCTGGTATCGCCATCCCTAATGCTACTCTGTTCATTCTCAGCATCAACATCTTAGGGATGGATCCCCTAAACACACCTTTTGACAATGAGTTCTACAATGGATTCTGTGACCGGGTTCGGGATGGAAATACCTTGGTCTACTACCGCAGGCCCTGGAACGTGGCTTCTCTGGCCTATGAAGTAAGTCTCAGAAGCGACCACATTGCCCAACTTTTAGCTGAAAAGCCACTTCAATAAGTTTAACACTAAATAATTTGAAAAGTCCAGTGGAATATGAATTTGATGTGAATATAAGACTGACTTAAAGAAAAAGGGGTGTGGCTTCAATCTCTTTTGAAAACACACGGTGGTCTACAGCCAGTCCTCAGTAATGTGCACATAGCAGTAGAGTTTTGGCAAATACCTAGACCCCATAAAGAGAATCATCTAAGATCCTGATAAAACTAAAAATTAAATTAATGCTGATTTAAGTACTGGGTACACTGCTTGCATGCTATTCAAGACCACTTTTTGCTAGCATACCAGTGAAAACCCATCTTTATATTCCCCTTGGTAAAGCCTGCTTGACTAATGTGAATGGCTCTTTTCACTAACCTCACACCTCTCTAGCGCCTGTAAAGCTATTTCTTAAAATGACTTTTACTCTACACAATGCCACCCCAAACGTAATCATCTTCCTAAAAGTCACCTAAATTCTCTAGAACCATCACAAACTGGACCTGTCCATTTAAAAGATTAGTATTTATCTGGGGCACCTGGATGGCTCAGTCGGTTGAGCATCCAACTTCGGCGCAGGTCATGATCTCGCAGTCTGTGAGTTCGAGCCCGGCGTCGGGCTCTGTGCTGACAGCTCAGAGCCTGGAGCCTGCTTCTGGATTCTGTGTCTCCCTCTCTCTCTGCCCCTCCCCCGCCCATGCTCTGTCTTTCTCTCTCTCTCTCTCTCTCTCTCTGTCTCTGTCAAAAATAAATAAACATTAAAATTTTTTTTAAATAAAGATTAGTATTTATCACCTTTAGAGAGACTTGATCTAAGCAAGATATAATAAAGAACAATAATTGGCTTATTCTGAACCAGAAGCGATAACAATTTGTTTTCTTAAATGGTCTCATGGGTGACCCATAAAGTTTGCTTTATTCAGTTTTCACAGAGTCCTTTATTACTATTGTTACTCACAATGGTTTCAAAAACACATACACTTTTAAATGAATACAGTTGGTATTTCTATTATTTTTGACAATGTTGTAAAACAATACCTACCCATTGTAACCTGAAGTGATCGTGCTTTCCCATAAATACTAAAGAGTTTAAAGTCTGAACTATTTGGAGGGCATTTTTTTTCATATGCAGCCACATCACCCTATATTTTTGTACCTGTAAGTCCAGAATGGAATTGATTTTCCCCTAAATTTCAGGGAACATGTTGGATTATTGATCTTTCCCCGTCGATGCCAGATTTACCCTCTTTAAGCACATTTTTTGAGGGGAAGACGATCTTTCTAAAGAGTATTACAAATGTTCCACTTTCTTAAAAAAAAGAACATACCAAAGATAAGGTGACCTTTGTCATTGCTGATGGAAGAAGGGCTTGTTGTCTTACTTAATTTTGTTTCTTATCTGCATCACAGTTTTCCTGTCGTCACTGTGACCAGCCTCTTGGCTCCTCTATAGGTAGGAATGGCTGCAAGTGACACAAGATGGTGAGGGCTGGGGCATTGCATGGGACTGACCCTGAAGCTACATTCGGAGAGCAAATACAGTGTTTTCTCTTATTTGCAACCCTGGAAACAGAGGGGCTTCTGCACTCAGAGTAGTTTGGATTTTACAGAGGAGATGTGTTGCTTACCCTATAGATTACTTACACCCCCAGGGGAGCTGGGAGTAGCGTCCCATAACCAAACGCATTGGATGTGGACCTGGATTTTTAGTTGGTGTCAACTGATAGGAATGCTGATGAAGTTGGCTGGGAGTTTGCTAACGTCCCCAAATCACCTTCTTGGCGCTACAACTGCTGGTGCTCCCCCCACTCTAATCTGTTGTAGGCTTGGGAAATAGCCAAATTTGTTTCTGCCATACAGAAAAGAACCTAAGTGGAAATCTCTATTTTGACTTCTTAGAATTTCTTTTTGCACTTTCTAATATTCAATGTAATATTTTACCTCTTTTTTCATGCATATTATTACAGTAACTGAAGGCAAAGAATGCATTTTTATTTTATTTTGTTTTGGTTCATTTTATTTTATTTAAATTCAAGTTAGTTAACATATAGTATAATAATGGTTTCAGAGAATAATTTAGTGATTCACCACTTGCATATAACACTCAGTGCTCATCCCAACAAGTGCCTTCCTTAATGCCCATCACCCAATTAGCCATCCCCCCACTCAACATCCATCTAGCAGCCCTTAGTTTGTTCTCAGTATTGAAGAGTCTCTTGTGGTTTGCCTCCCTCTCTGTTTTTATTTTATTTTTGCCTCTTTTCCCCTATGTTTATCTGTTTTGTGTCTTAAATTCCACATATGAGTGAAATCATATATTTGTCTTTCTCTGAATGGCTTATTTCACTTAGCATAATACATTCTAATTCTATCACATTGTTGCAAATGGCAAGATTCATTCTTTTTGATTGCCGAGTAATATTCCATTGTGTATATATGTGTGTGTGTGTGTATATATGTGTGTGTGTGTGTGTATATATATATGTGTGTGTGTGTGTGTGTGTGGTGTATATATGTGTATATATATATATATATCTCCCATCTGAAGGCAAAGAATTCATTTTATACTTCTTTATATCCTATTATACTAATACCCAACTCAATATATGTATATGGAATATGCTCAACAAATTTTTATTGGATGAATTCATTTGTTTAAATCCTATTTTATTATTCACTGACAATAACTTACTGTCTTTTATTTGTTTTGAAAGAACTTTACTGGCCTATCATGAGATGAAGAATATTTCTTAATAAAGTCATCTTTCCCTGATACCTTCACACTCTCTCGGTGCCTCTTATCTCAAATGTGGCTCTGGTTCTAGAACACACTGCATAGGTTGGAATCCCAATTCTGCCCCTAAGCAGTGGTGAGATCTCAGGCATATTATTTATCCTCATCATGCCTCAGTTTACTCATCTTTAGAATAGAAATAATGATACCTACCTTGTAAAGATAAATGAATCTAAAACACTCAGGAAATTAGTGGCACATAGCAAACACTCAAATAATATTTGTATTATTCTTTCTTAAGAATATAGTTAGTAAAAGGCTTAGCTACAATTAAGTGTGTAATTAACAGTCACATTACATGTCAAGGTTTATTGGCTACTTTGTAAGTCAGAAGTAATGGCTAAGAACCACTGAAGCCTGCAGTTGTGGGGAAAAAGCAGTGATGGTTACATGCACGAATCAGTTCCTTTTCACTTGTTTTCCTCTGGTCCTCTCCACTTTTGTTGTTGAAAGTCATGATTTGTAAATCAGGTTTCAGGTTTTCATTACAATTTTCTTTAAACTGGATCACCATAAGTATGTAAGATTTATGAGATCAACAAAGAATTGTAAAATGCACTTGGATTATAATCATCTTTTCCTGCCCAAATCCTGCCAAAACCCTGGGTGACTTATATCCTGTGGCTGCCAATAACTTCTTGTTGCCTCTTAACATCCTGTATCTATTCTACGACAGCTACTCACATCTGGAGCCACATCCTTAACCTGTGTTCACCAAAACAGTGCTGTCTCTGAAAAATCTGAACATCAGGAAATCAAACATTTAACTCTTTGCCTCACTGCAACTGACCAGTCTCTCTGCTCTCACACTTGTTTAGACCACAGACCTACTCTTGGGCCCCATGGAGACCCAGTTCTTTGGCATCTATTTTCCTCCCAGATGATCTTACATAACAAATAAACTCACCATGGGTGTAAGGTATGGAGACAGACAGACAAAAGTGACACCCCCCCCCCCTCCACTGGATGATGATAGGCCACCAAAAAAGATGTGGGAAGTCAGGGAAGGGGGAGTCTGACAAAGAAAGAGTCAAAGTCAATTCCAAGAACAAGATAATGATTTGAGTGTTGATAATTTTGAGTGTGAGGTTCTGTGTGACGTCTAGGTGAAGTTGTCTTGCAAAGAGTAGATTATACAAACATGAGCAGAGACAGAACAATCTGAATTGGAGGCAGAAACTTAGGAATCATCAGCATACAGATGATCATTAAAAGCTTGAGAGTGCTTGAGATCCTCCAGGAAGCATACAATGAGAGAACAAAGAACATAGGAATGAGGTCCTAGAGCACAGCTAACATTTAAGACACAGGCAGGGAAAATGATCTCTCGAAGACACTGGCTAAATTTCAAATTACCCCCAAATTTAGTAGCTAAACAATTAGGCTGAGGGCGGCTCCTGAGATTGCAGTCAGTCTCTTCTTTCTAGGTCCTTCTCTCAATTAGTGAGAGATGGCATTAGTAATAATAATAGATAATGGATGTTTTTATTATCTATCTGCACAAAGTCTCAGTGGCCTCTTTAACAGTTTTATCTCTTTACCTTCTATTTCCAGTCACTCTCCCACCTCTCCCTTTCAATTTGAACTCTGAAATATTTATTGGTTGTATTCTATCTCTTCCACTCCCAGTGCCAGAAGTAATGTTTCTTTCTTTTCAAGAAGTATCAGCTGGATAAACCTTTATATAGGAGAGCTTTAACTGACCTTTATAATGTGCATGGCCTTCTGGAACACCCTTTGCCCCTCTTTGTAATTTCAGCTTCTCCACATCTGTTTATTTTGGTTTTCATAAAGAAACTTGCGGGGCACCTGGGTGGCTCAGTCAGTTAAGTGTCCAACTCTTGATTTCAGCTCGGGTCATGAACTCCTAGTTTGTGAGAACAAGCCCCGCCCTGGGCTCTGTGCTGACAGCACAGAGTCTGCTTGGGATTCTCTCTCTCTGCTGCCTCTCCCCCACTTGCATGCATGTTCTCGCTCTCAAAAGAAATAAATAAACATTAAATAAGAAAGAAAGAACCTTTATTCTATCCTTGCATCATCCTGCTTTCTATAATCTTGCCTCTTGGCCTCTCTTTAAAGATTTTTGCTCTTTCTTCATGATGAGTCCCACTATTGGTCCATCTCTGAATGCCTGGCATTGAGCTCAGACTTCTTTTTGGATGAATGGATATTTTCTTTGCCTTTTTCAACCCAACTTTTGTCTCTGTGCTTTCTAGAGTGACCTCACCTTCACTGTTTCAGACTCACTACTATCATCCTGGCATAGTGAGACAGGATTGCTCAATAGCTCCCTAACACCCTAAGGCTAATATTCTCTTACACCTACAAGCAATCCTCCACACTGCTAAGCTGATCTCTGCCAGTGCCACTTTCTTTCTAGCCATGTCAGGAATAGGTGCGGGTGCCTACAGATTACACCACTCCTATCTTGCAGCCAATTAGAACACAGTAGCTAAGAAGAGCTCAGTCTTCCAGGAGAGTTAGGGAGTAGTTTCCTGGTGCCATTTTGCTCGGCTTTGCCACTTCCCAGCATTGAAGACTGAGTAGAATTGTCTTCAGTTGCTTCTGTTAGAATAGATTGTCAAGTTTTAACAGGATAAAGATCAACAACAAGGAAGCCATGGCCTACTATCAGGAAGGTCAGAGGCCTATCCTGGCAGTACTCCAGATGGAGCTGGATAAAACCAGACAGGCCTAAAATGGCAGGTACCATGACAGGAAACCCCTGACCAAATTAGGGAGAAAAAGCACAAGGCCCTGCTTCTGGCCATATTCTGCCCCTTAGTTAATAACCATCAATAAAAGATAGAAACCCAACCCCCAGGGTGCATCTCTCTCTCTCTGTCTCTCTCTGTCTCTCTCTGTCTCTCTCTCTCTCTCTCTCTCTCTCTCACCTAATCACCTATATAAAGAATTTTACTTTAATAAACTTTTCCATTTATGTTGCTCATCCACTGTGTTGGGTGTCTGTCCTCAAATTCTTTCTCAGGTCAAGACCAACAAGTCACCTTCCCTGACTCCCTCCAGATGAGCTGGGTCAAGGCCTGAGGGCCCGGGGTCTCCCCAGCTCACCCAACAATACTTCCACTAGCCTTAGATCTCAAGGCAACAAAAATCCTATTCATGTTTCAAAGGCTAAGTTCAAGGCAACCTTTTCTGTGAGTCTTTTCTTTATTTTACTAGTCAGAATTTGTCAAGCCCTCTTTGGCAGTGTAGCATAAGAATTAACAGCTTGGCCCTGGAATCAGACTTTCTGGGTTTCAATGCTAGATGGACCACTTCCTAGCTGTGTGCCCTTGGACAAATTTCTTTCTTTTTTTTAATGTTTTTATTTATTTTTGAGACAGAGAGAGACAGAGGATGAGCAGGGGAGGGGCAGAGAGAGAGCGAGACACAGAATCTGAAGCAGGCTCCAGGCTCTGAGCTGTCAGCACAGAGCCTGACGCGGGGCTCAAACTCACAGGCTATGAGATCGTGACCTGAGCTAAAGTCAGATGCTTAACCGACTGAGCCACCCAGGCGCCCCTGGACAAATTTAACCTGCGTTTTCTTATTGGTAAAATGGGGAAGATTACAGAAATTATCTTAAAGATAAGAAATTAAATGTCTAATCCTACATAAACCACTTTTAACAGCCTCTGGCACAGAGTAAGCACTCAATAAATATTCACTATTATGGTTAGCAACATTGGACCTGCATATTAAATTTAATACATTTTTGTTAGTATCTACTACGTGACAGACACTTTACCAAGTCACGAGGCGATAGTGGTGTGTGGATAAGATAGACATGTTTCCAGACTTTTTGGAACTTACCATCTGAAAGTCTATTAAATAAGCAATCATAAAAGAAAAGGTCTTTCATTTTGTTTTACTTTAAAAGACATGACAGCTTATAGAAAATGGATTTGCTAGTCTGTAAGATTAGGAAAGACCCCTCCCCACTGAAGAAGTGATGTTTAAGCTAAGATTTGAAATAGGAGTGGGAATTAACCAGGTCAAGCTGTATAGCGTGTGTATGTGAGAGAACGTGTATGTGTTTGGTTTATGGGAGGATGGGGGAGGGGGAAAAGATGTCAGAGAACATTCTAGAAAGTAAAAGCAGCATAAATGGGCCCTTTGGTAGCAGGAAGCATAGGCTATGGAAATAGAAAAGTGTCTAAAGGGCTGGAGTACCCTCAGGGAGAGATTAACTTGGAGTAAGTCTAGTTTAGACTACCTCTTAAAGGCAGTGGGAAGACTGAAAATTTTTAAGCAGGGAAGTGACATGGTTAAGTTACTTTCCCCCTTTATATTGAGCACTTTCCCCAGGATCCCTTGATTTAATGAAAACTGTACACATTTTAGTCATTTCCATTAGATGGTAACTTTAGTTTCCCCGTCTGAGTCCATTCACGTCGGTATGACAAAATACGACAAACAGAGTAGCTTAGAAAAAGCAGAAATTTATTTCTTACAGTTCTGGAGATGAGAATATCAGAAGTTCTGGAAGTCCAAGATCAGAGTGCTAATCTGGTTGAGTTAAGGTCCTCTATTAGGCTACAAACTTTTCACATCCTCACATCCTGGAAGGAGCTGGGGAGCTCTTTGGGCTCAGGGGTATGAAAGCAGTAATCTCATTTGTGAAAGCCCCTCCCAAAGGCCACACCTCCTACCATCACATCGGGCACTGGGATTTTAACATATGCTATGAAACATAAAGTTTCAGACGATAGCATTCCCTGTGCGGAACAGTCCCCCAGTATATGCTAGGGAATCTGGTCCCAGCCACTGACTGAAGACATGGGCGTCTCTTTCTCACACTGGAGCGACAGCCTATCGCAGAGGACCTCTGGAAAGAGAGGTTAATCACTGAGACTAGCAACCCTCCCACTCATATCTGACAATTGCCAAGTTGGCTAAGAATTTTTTAATTGAAAGTTTTAATTTTTAACTAGGTTGTTCAGTTCAGGGTATTTTTTTTCCATGCAAAAAAAAATGAATATGGTATAAAAAAAAATGTGAAAAAGTCTGAACATCACAAAAGATTATTCAAGGAAATATAAGCCTGCTACCACTCAAGATTTCCAGATTTCCATTCCACAATTCCCCTTCTCAAGAGCAAACACTCTCTGCTTTGTCTATTTTTCCAGTAATTTCCTATGCACGTAAAAGCCTTTTTTTGCTTGCTTGTTTTCCCTTATTTATTTATTTATTTATTTACTTACTTACTTTTTAACAGACAGTAGAAGTGTAAAGGTTAAGAGACAATGCAGAACTTAACCTTCCTGCTTAAATTAATCAACATGCAGAAACTATTCAAAACCGAGCTGGCCCAGAAGCCTTCGTGGTCAGGATTAGCTTTATCATTTCTTTCTTCTTTTCTTTTTTTTACACAAATGAAAGTATATTGCACATCTGTTACACAAATTGTTCTGTAATTATTAACATATTTAACATCTGAAAGTTTCGCTGTGTTCTCAGCCCTTCCTATGCGGTGTCTCATTGTATTATCTCATAACACCCTTTGGGCTCCCTCTGGTGAGTCTCTCTATTTCGCGGAAGAAATCTGACACACAAGAGAAGTTACTGTGTCCTGTTCTCAAGAGTCATGGAGCCCGTACTGGAGTCCAGCCATGTCGCTTCAGTGCTTCACTCTTAACTCCTTTGCTCAAATACCTTTCAAATCATTGCTTGATTTTTATTTTATTCCATGCTTATTTAGGGTGGTTTTCTGTATGTTGTTTTTAACATCTCGTGATTCTCTTTTAGACCAAAGCCGATAAAAACTTCAGAACTGAATATTATGAAGAACAGATGCAAGCATTCAAACAAATTGTCCAAGAGAGGACATCGAATTTTAACGCAGATATAAATTTAAAATTCACACCTACGGAAGCAATTGAACAGTCCAAAAGTAAACTTCAAGAAACTTCTGACAATAAAGCACCCCTAGGTATTACAAATGCTGAGGCTAAATTTCGATTTGGGTATTCCAAAAATGAAACTTACCAACTGTTTTTGACACATTCTTCAAAGAAGGTAAGTTCAAACACTTAAACAGAGAATATGATGGGATATTTTTCAAAATAACCAAACCCCTTCTTCATGTTTTTTAATTTTTTTTTAATGTTTATTTATTCTTGAGAGTGAGAGAGACAGAGCATGAGTGGAGGACGGACAGAGAGAGAGGGAGACAAAGAATCTGTAGCAGGTTCCAGCCTCAGAGCTGTCAGCATAGACCCCGATGCAGGGCTCGAACTCAGGAACCGCAAGATCACCACCTGAGCCGAAGTCGGATGCCCAGCCAACTGAGCCACCCAGGCATTCCCCTCTTTTATTTATTTATTTATTTATTTTTTAAGATATGGGTTTAAAATTTTTTTTTCTTTATTTGTAAAGTTTATTTTTATTTTGAGAGAGAGAGAGAGAGAGGAGGGAAAGGACAGAGAGAGAGAGAGAGAGAGAGAATCCCAGGCAGGCTCCACGCTGACACTGATGTAGGGCTCGAACTCACAAACCATGAGATCATGACTTGAATCCAAACCAAGAGTCAGTGCTTAACAGATGAAGCCATGCAGGCACTCCCCCAAAACTGTTTCTTTTAAGTGTTTGGAGCACATAGAGCTCATTGGAAAGAGAGAAAAAAAAGAGAGAGAGGTAGTAATAGTCAACAAATCCTCAAATATGTAGCTAGAAGGTCAGGAAGAAGAATGCAGACTGGAGAAGAACTTGACAGGATCTGTAGTAGTATACGGGGGTGAGATGTTTGGTGGTGACGAACAGAGAACAAGCGTATTTAGAATTCAGAGCATACCTTTGGACTGAGATTGTGGTAATAGACTGTTCAATTTATGCTATCTTCAGAATTACAATGAAGAATCATACTGAGGAATTTTGGTAATTTACTGCAATGCCCTACACTGATGGCTATGTACTTACTATGAAGTGTCTCTAAAGTAATGATGCCATGAAATTATACACGTAGCATATGAAACTTGTCTGCTTCCTCTGTAATCACACCTTTAGTTTGAAGCTTTGCAAATGTGTTTGTTTTTTAATATTTAATCCCAATTTAGAATTTTGTTTCATCCCCTTTGAAATAAATATAGAATGTACTTTCTGTAATCAGTATGATGCTGGTAAAATGTTCCTTCTTCATTTTCTGATAACACAGTCACTTATTTAGATACCCGCTCCTCCTTTAAAAAATAATAATAATTCACTCTTAGTACTTTGCTCAATCATTATAATTGTTTTGTATGGGTCTGTACATTGTCTCTATATTAACATGCATACCCATCCAAAGTATGTAGTTGGAAAATCCTTTAAGTCATGCAGAAAATATTTAATGTGGATTTCCTATGTGGCCAGGCACTGTTCCAGGTACTTAGGATACATTTGTGAACCAAACTGGAGAAGATTCCGGTCCTCATGGAACTGAAAGTTCATCACAGAGAGATAGATAAAACAAACATAAGCACAAAATAGCAAACCACATAGTATTTAGAAAGTGTTAAGTGCTATGGAATAAAGTGAAAAGTAGAGTAACAGAAGGGAAATCAGGAGTGCTGGGAAAATGGCAGTATTAAAAAGAAAGCTCAAGGAAATCTGAGTGAAGATCTGAAGGAGAGGAAATAACCAAATAGTCATATTTGGGATGATGCACCTGGCAAAAGGAACTGTTAGAGACAAGCCTGTCAGGTGGGAGCATAACTGTCCATTGGCCCAGAGTGAACCAGAAGGAGAATAAGTTAGAAAGGTTACCCTGAACCAGGTCATGAAATTTAGCTTTTTCTCTGAGTGGTATGGGAGGTCACTAGAATTATTTTTTAATAGAAGATTGACATACTCTAATATAATTTAAATGATAAGAAATATGAGAGTTAAGAGCAAAAGCAAGATTTGTTGAAAGCTATTGTAAGAATCCAGGTGAGTGATGATGGACACAAGTGTAGAGTCAAGCATGACTCTAAGGTTTTTCACCTGAGCAACTGGAAAGATGAAGTTGCTACCAAACGAGATAGATGGGGCACCTGGGTGGCTCAGTCAGTTAAGTGTCCCATTCTTGATTTGGCTCTGGTCATGATCTTATGGTTTGTGAGCTCAAGCTCCATGTTGGGCTCTGTGCTGACAGCATGGAGCCTGCTTGGAATTTTCTCTCTCTCTCAAAATAAATGACTACACATTTTGTAAAAAAGAGAGAGAGAGAGAGAGAGAGAAGATCCAACACTAAACTCAAGGAACATCAATAGAAAGAGGAAGAAGCAGCAGAGGACAGCAAGATGTGGCAGGTATAATGCCCTAGAACCTCACTACTCAAAGTGTGGTCCATGGGTCAACAACATCAGCACCGCTGGGAAGCTGGAACCTCAGCCTCTAAGCCAGACCTGCTGAATCAGAATTGCATTTTAACAAGATTCTACAGGTGATGTGTTCGCACTTTACAGCTTGAGAAGAACTGCCCTAGGAGATAAGAAAAGAAACTATCAAAGAGAAAGGAGTAATGAGCTGTGCCAAATGTGCTGATATGTCAAAGAAGAGGGACTAAGAAGTAATTGCTACCGGCTTTATCACTGTGAAGGTCACTGGTGACCTTGACAAGAGAAGTTTTGTTGAAGTAGTGAGGAGAGCTGAATGACTGGATTAGATTTAAGAGAAAATGGGGAGAGAGGAATTGAAAACAGCCAGTACAGAGAGTTTTTTAAATGAATTTCGCTTTTAATAAGGACAAAGAAATGGGCAGCAAATCATTAGACAAGTGAGGTCAAGAGATTTTGACACAGAAGGAACAACTTTATGTTTGGATGGAAATGATCTAATATCTACCTCTAAAATAAGTGGGGCCAAAGAACATAACGTCTTTCTGACAAATTATACTCCTAATTTAGCAACAACGAAAAGGAATCCAAATATGTTTTGTGCATCCTTGAGACTCCGCTGAGAATTATGATGGAGGTCATCAGGAGAACTCATATGATTTATTGTATATGGAGTAAGTTTCTTTAAGATTTTTGTTGAAGACTGAATCACCGACCATCACATGGAGTGAAGTTATACACTGTGAACAACTGTGCTTCCAGAACACAGAAAGTTTGGTGTGATGTTCATATATACCAAGCTATACTTTTAAAAGCTAATAATATGCTTTAAAGCTCTATGCAATCAACATGTGTCAACCACTACTCTAGAAGAACCTTAAACGAACCATCTACAAAACCATAGGTGTCAATTATAGTTTAGTTTTGGCTGGGACAGTCTATGGTTTTCTCTTGGAAATTTAAGCCATCATCTCTGGGAATGATTAACTGTTCACCTATTTAGGTCTTAAAATATTGTCCACCTTATTATTACCAAAAATTCAGTGGAGTGTCTGGGTGACTCAGTAAGTTAAGTGTCTGACTCTTGATTTCTGTCCAGGTCATGGTAGCATCGTTCATGATATCAAGCCCTGTGTTGGGCTCTATGTTGACAGCGTGGAGCCTACTTGAGATTCTCTCCCTCTCTGTCTCTGTCTCTGTCTCTGTCTCTCTCTCAGAATAAATAAATAAACTTAAAAAAAAATTGAAAGTACATAGTAGAAGGAGCAGGGAGACCTGAAGCCTACATTTATAGGACCAATCACTGCACAGTCTATTTTTGTGATTTGGGGCAAATAACTTGATACCTTTGGATCAGACTTTCTTGGTCTGCAAAATGAGATTGGGTTGCATACATAATGTCTACTTTTTCTTTCATTGCCAACATTCTAAAATCAACTTAATGAGGTATAATTTATAAGCAAAAACACACAAATATTTTAAGCCTATAGCTCCATGAGTTTTGACTATTGTAGGTATCCATCCATGTAACCACCTCCTCATACAAGGTATAGAACATTTCCACCACCTCAAGAAAATTCCGTCATGCCCTTTTTCAGCCACTCCCTTACTGCCTGAGAGGCAAGCTCTCCAGATTTCTCTGACTGTAGCTTAATTTCACCTGTTCTAGAACTTCATATGAGTGAAATCACATAGTACATACTCTTTTGTGCTTGACTTTTTTCATTCAGAGTACTATTTTTAAGATTTGTTTATATTATTGCATGTATCAGTAGTTTGTTCCCTTTTTGTTGCTAACTGGTATTCCTTTGTGTGAACATACCACAATTTGTTTATCAATCTTCTGTTGGTGGACATTTGAGTTGTTTCCAGTTTTAAGCTATTCTGACTAAAGCTGCTATGAAAGTCTTGTATGGATCTTTTTGTGGGCTATTTTCTCATTGACCGTAGGTCAATATGTAGAAGTGAAATTGCTGGCCATAGGGTAAATGTGTGTTTACTTTTATAAGAAACTGCTAGGCAGTTCTCCAGGGGGATTAGACCATTCTACATTCCCACCGGCAGTGTTTGAGAGCCCCCGTGCTGCACACTTTCATCAACAGTTGGGACTAACGGCATTCTGAGTTTGCCACCCTACTGGGTTAAAGTATCTATGGTCACCAAAACAAAACAAACAAACACAAATTATTGCCTGGGGAAATCCTAAATTTTGTGATTTTTAACTTTGAAATAATGGCTACTAAACTCATATTCATTTTCTTCTGCTCTACAACAAAGGAAAAAGTGTTCCTGCATGTGAAGGGAGTAATTCATCTGGGAAGATTTACGATGAGAAGTCGGGATGTCATGCTGACAACAACTTTCTTGGAGGACATAAAAGCTCTGCCACCTACCTACGCAAAGGGGGAATATTTTGCATTTTTGGAAACCTACGGAACCCACTACAGTAGCTCTGGGTCTCTAGGAGGACTCTATGAACTAATATATGTTTTGGATAAAGCAGCCATGGAAGAGAAAGGTACACCTAGAAACAGAGCTCTTACCTCTAAAGCTGTTTTAACCAATCATTATTCCTGTTGCTAACCTCTTTCAATGATTAATGGCTTTCAAATAAATTCCTATACACTGCTTCTTTGAGAGAACTCTCTCTCTCTGCCCTTTGGCATCAAAATCCTGTTAAAACAGCAAATAGCGAATTGACTTCTAGACCTCAAACACGATGACTTGATCATGAACTTGATCACGATGGCTTGATCATGACTTGATCAGCAGCACTATTACAAAATGCACAAAATTATACTGCAGTTTAAGATCAGTTGGCGACGATGCTTTGAGTGGAATACTACTTAAAAAGTAGAAAAAGTACAAGAGACATAATTCACATCATCTATTTCTTAATCAATAAATGGGTTCCATTACATGTTTGTCAATACTTTTGCAAAGGACTCTTGAGCATTGGAAGGGAAATAGTGTTCTAAATTTTCTCTGAGGGAGGAGGGAGAAAGTAATATTAAGATGTAAATCTAATGTCTTAAAGCAAAGGTGGAAAATTAGTTTTACCTCATAGAATGACAAGCTTAATCATATGGTGGTAGTTGAATTGACTCCACGTTGAGCAGATGTCTGATCACACTTGAAGTTATGGGAAAGAAGGCCATGGTTGATCATCAATGTCTGCCATGGGTTCAGGAAAGGCCTATGTACTACATAATTACCATACTGGCCTAAAGGTTTCATCTAAGCCTTTTAAGAATAAAGTGCATGCAAAGTGACTGTGTTAATAAGTTTTAATTACTCATTTCGTGAGAAATTGTGGCTAGTTGTAATATTCCTTGCAGAGGAGATAGATGCCAGCATATCTCCTTTCTCTGCCCTCAAATGTTTTCAGCGTGTCTCTTAGGGAGGGAAGTGTTGCCAAAAAACGTTTCCGTGGCTCTTTCTCTTAGCCTCTGTCTGTTTCAAGTGAAGAATTGGATATGGCTATGAGCTTACAGCCGGACACTGTCCTCACGGTTTGTAAACATTTTAGAGATGAAACAACTATGAATAGCCAGAACTAACTGCTCTTGATGCCTCAGTCTAGTCTTGAGCGGGTAGAGGCACTGCCAGGAGAAATGGAATATGAAGTTGTTTGACTTGTACTGCCTCACAGGGCTATATCCTGTGAGACAGCGTAATGAAGCCTCCTGAGTCCTGCCCGGCAGGCTATTTTGATAAATATCACATGGGCAAGGGGCACAAGAGGACTGTGTCTTGAGTGACCTGAAAATCAGAAGAGAAAGGCTCAGCAACGGTGATCAAAACACAAGGAACACTTCAGGCTAAGAGTTGGCTTGGTGAAAAAGCTCCATGAGCTAAAATCTTTAATCTTGGGTAACTCAGACCTACCCACTTAAATTTACTTATCGTCTGACCTTAGTAGACAAGGATCATTAGGTCAATCCTTTGAAAAGGAAGTCATCCTTCTTGCTTCTTCATTGGCAATACCTGAGGACCAAACCACGTCCTACACCTAGATTTGGGATGTCCAGACCCTGTCTGGACAAGAAAAGACCCACAGCTGAGGCAGAAAATCTAAGCTCATTGGGATCACTTAGATATTTTCATACCCATCTTCGGAATCAAAGTCTTTATGCTTCCTAGGTTAAAGTTGGAAATCTAGTATTCTGGATTCCTTGCATGGCCTTCCATTTTTATCCTCCGTCTTCCTTTCATAGGGAAATCCACCTGATATTTTTCAAGTTCTCACTGGTTGTGGGTACACAAAAAATATTTGCTGAATAAATGAATGCTTAAATGTCCCCAGATCCCTACTTCTATATTTTACTATGAAACCCAGGGACTAACTTCACTTCTCCCTTTCCTTTTTCACAAAGCATTTGTGTGTGTGTGTGTGTGTGTGTGTGTGTGTGTGTTCTGAAATGATAAATAAGACTGAAAACTGACATGGTCAATGAACTGAGGCAGTTTACCCTTGTAATAAAATAATCATTTTCTCTGCTAAATAGATAATAAAGTATATACTTGAATTAAATATTAGGATTTTTCTTCCTAGTAACTGTAGTATCCACACACCAGTGAGTCAGCTTCCAAAACTGATGTCTACTAAGTAGCATTCATAGGACCAAAGCAAAGTTGTCGCATGTATAAGCCATCTGCTCAAAGCAATGAACTCACTACCTTAATGAACAGAGTCTTCCAAAGAGGAATCAGAGATGTTGATGCATCCCATGACCAAATTATGAAGTCAATACAGAGAAGTGCTTAACAGCCAGACAACTCTGGTTCATATGGTAACTTGGCTAATTGCTGAATCCCACTGGCAGGTAACTTATCTGCTCTGTCGTTCCATATCCTCATCTGTAAAATGAGGATAATAGAACTTACCTTGAAAGGTTAATGTGAGGATTAAATTAATTGATGCTTGGAAAGATTTGGGGTATATGATGAGTATTCAATATATGTTAGACATCAAAGTCTGTCTCCCATGATGTTAGAAGTAAAGGACTTTACTGTAACTGCCCTATTCTGAGTGATGTCTCTTTTAAACAAGAAGTAAATTTATATGTCCTTTGTTAGTAAGTTGACGAGCAAATTCAAAAGGAGGCCACTAGATTCTAATATTATCCATTCATCAGTTGATGGACTTTTAGGCTCTTTCCATAATTTGGCTATTGTTGGAAGTGCTGTTATAAACATTGGGGTACGAGTGCCCTATGCATCAAAGCAGAGCAAATATGACCTTGCATTTGAGTTCAGTAATAATGTCCAGGAATCCGAGTATGTTTCTTACAAAATAGTACAATTGAAATGTATTTATTGAAGTAATTTAGACATTATTTAATGATTTTCAACTAAATACATTAAACAGGTGTTGAAATAAGGGATGTACAGAGATGCCTCGGGTTTAGTTTGGATGCTTCTCTGAATGCTGGAGCTAAACTCACAGGAAAGATCAATAAAAACGATTGTTTAAAGAGGGGTGAAGGTGGAACTGGTAAGTATGGCTTACCTCACTAGTTTAAAAAAAAGGAGGAGGTGTTGTCAATGAACACTGCCCCATCACTATGAACTCTCTTTATTGTCCATCCTCTTTACTAAACAAACAAACAAACAAAATCTTTGAGTGATTTAAAACTTTTATTTTTACAGTGATATGAACACAAGTACCCATGGACATGTATTCATTGGAAACATCATTGCTCAGGCCACACAGTGTGCTGCTCTCGGAAAGGCACTTACACTGTAGTCTTTGTAGATTTGCACATTTATCCTGGCAATGGTAGAAGGCCAATGGTAGAAAACGTCTTCAGCAAAAATCTCCTTTCCCCCCCTAATTTTAGCAAAGTTTCTGAATAGGCTAGTGGCATACTGTATGTGACCATAAACAGAGGAGAAGACTGAAACCATTTCCCTAATTCAGCCTTCCTCCTGGCTCAAAACCCCTAATCCGCCTTCGTCCAATGAGTCAAAAGGTATAAACTTCCAGTTATAAGATAAATAAGTGCTGGAGATGTAATGTACAACCTGATGACTGTAGCTAACAGTGCCATGTGATATACTGGAAAGTTGCTAAGAGAGCAGAAACTAAAAGTTTTCAGCCCAGGAAAAGATAAATTTTTTGTAGCTGTACGAGGTGATGCAGGTGGTAATCATTTTGTGATATATGTGTATGGCAAAGCATTCTTTCTAAGTAGACCTTAAGCTTTTACAGTGTGTCAATTATATCTCAATAAAACTGGGGGTGGGGGGGAAGTAATCCCAACCCATCCTTAACATTCAACTAGTGCATAACTTTTTTAAAAACATAAATATCTTTAGTATAAATGTTGCTTGTGTTGTTAATACTTAGCAGATTTACAAGCATGAGATAGTGCTGGAGTGCTCAATTTTTACTCCAATCAGAAATCCCTGAGAATATTTTTGGACATACAAATGCTTGAGACTTCCCTTTAGAGAAGCAGCTGATAGTGGGGAGGCAGAGAGAGGAAAGCCTAGTATTTTTAAAAGCATACCCACCACTAACATGTGGTCATGATAAGAAACCACTGATGAGTGCAAAAAAAAAAATTGAACTTGCCATCGAAAGTCCTAATTTCAATATTTGATCCTCAGGCTAGTCTTGGGCTAGTCACTCCACCTCTCTGAGTCTCAGTTTTCTCATCTATAAAAATGAAAAAAGATAAACAAAAATCTTCTTGAAATTCCTTCCAGCTCAAAAAATTTACAACGCTATAAGATTCACAAAAGTGTGTTAAAAGTCTGGAGAGAGAAACGGAAGGAGAGATGAGTAGGAATTTAGGATGGAAAAAAATTTTGTTTTTCACCTGATTCTTTTTTACACTCTCTGATTTTTTTTGTAACATTAAATTAGTTTGAAGCAAAGTTATATAAAATGTAATTATGAAGTAAGTCTGAAAACAAAAAATTTCTAGTACATCCCAAAAGTCACGTTTAGTTCCCACGTAGGCATGGGCATAAGTGATGAATTTGGAATCATCAATGTATCTAAATCATCATTTTTTTTAAGGCAACTGGAGTCTACAATTGGCTACTAATAAAACCTGCTCTTGGAGATTTTGGGTGAAAAAATTATATAAGTAAAATTCAATAAATATATTAGACTATACTTTTTGAAAAGGTTCAATAAATGTTGATCAAATGTCACAGAACTATAAATGTTTCACTTATATCCTCTTTCTCTTCTCAGTAAACATCACTAGTGATAACCTTATAGATGATGTTATTTCACTCATAAGAGGAGGAACCCAAAAATATGCATATGAACTGAAAGAGAAGCTTCTCAAAGGAGCCAAAACGGTTGATATGACTGACTTTGTAAATTGGGCCACTTCCTTAAATGATTCTCCAGTGCTCATAAGTCAAAAAGTAAGGGATGTTTGTTTTCTTTTTTTTTTTTTCCTATTCTATAAGGTCCAATGAAAATTTTTATTTATTTATTTTTAAAGGTAATAATTTATTTTTATTTACATGCATATAATCATAAGCTTTTTATTTTTTTTATTTTTTTAATATGAAATTTATTGTCAGATTGGTTTCCATACAACACCCAGTGCTCATTCTAATAGGTGCCCTCCTCAATGCCCATGACCCACTTTCCCTTCTCCCCCAGCCCCATCAACCCTCAGTTTATTCTCAGTATTTAAGAGTCTCTTATGGTTTGCCTCCTTCCCTCTCTGTAACTTTTTTTCCCCCCTTCTCCTCCCCGCCCTGGTCTTCTGTTGAGTTTCTCAGGATCCACATATGAGTGAAAACATATGGTATGTCTTTCTCTGTATGACTTATTTCACTTATTTCACTTAGCACAACACTTTCCAGTTCCATCCACATTGCTACAAAAGGCCAGATTTCATTCTTTCTCATTGCCAAGTAGTATTCCATTGTATATATAAACCACATCTTCTTTATCCATTCATCAGTTGATGGACTTTTAGGCTCTTTCCATAATTTGGCTATTGTTGAAAGTGCTGTTATAAACATTGGGGTACAAGTGCCCCTATGCATCAGTACTCCTGTATCCCTTGGATAAATTCCTAGCAGTGCTATTGCTGGGTCATAGGGTAGATCTATTTTTAATTTTCTGAGGAACCTCCACACTGCTTTCCAGAGCGGCTGCACCAGTTTGCATTCCCACCAACAGTGCAAGAGGGTTCCCGTTTCTCCACATCCTCGCCAGCATCTATAGTCTCCTGATTTGTTCATTTTGGCCACTCTGACTGGCGTGAGGTGGTATCTCAGTGTTGTTTTGATTTGTATTTCCGTGATGAGGAGTGACGTTGAGCATCTTTTCATGTGCCTGTTGGCCATCTGGATGTCTTCTTTAGAAAAGTGTCCATTCATGTGTTCTGCCCATTTCTTCACTGGGTTATTTGTTTTTCAGGTGTGGAGTTTGGTGAGTTCTTTATAGATTTTGGATACTAGCCCTTTGTCCAATACGTCATTTGCAAGAATTGTTTCCCATTCCATCGATTGCCTTTTAGTCTTGTTGGTTGTTTCCTTTGCAGTGCAGAAGCTTTTTATCTTCGTGAGGTCCTTCATTTTTGCTTTTAATTCCCTTGCCTTTGCAGATGTGTCAAGTAAGAAATTGCTGCAGCGGAGGTCAGAGAGGTGTTTTCCTGCTTTCTCCTCTAGAGTTTTGATGGTTTCCTGTCTCACATTCAGGTCCTTCATCCATTTTCAGTTTATTTTCGTGAATGGTGTAAGAAAGTGGTCTAGTTTCAGGAATGTTTATTTTCAAATAGAAGACTTTAAAATTTTCTTATTAAATGTAACTGTTGGTTCAGATGAACGGTTAACTTCTTCTGAAAGAGATGTGAGCATTCAAATGCACTCCTATGTCATCCCTGGAAAGAAGTGTGACATAGAGGAAAGGCATGACGTGTGGCATCACACCAGCCCAGGATGAGTTCAGCTCTCTGTCCTTCTCTAAATGTGTAAAGTTTTCTGACCTCTGCAATGTTAAATTCTCCAGGGCTTCATGTTTATTTTGAGGATTTAATAAGATTGCTTGTGTAGAGCCTGTAGCACAGACTGGCACCAAATAGGTGCCCAAGAATTGTTAGTTCCCTTCCATCTGCCCCTGGTTGTCCCTTGCCATCAGGTGGCATCATACCACCACTTCCAACACAGGAGAATCTTTAAGGGCCTTCATGAAAGGGAAGTGCATGAGGTCTCAGAAAATAAGACCAAGGGTGAGCGGTTCTTATGGTCCAGAAATTCTTTCTTTTTTGTATCTTGATTATAGTCTTGAGTTTATAAACCCATTAGTACTTATTTCTAGGGGAAACACATTGCATTGTAATCATAAAGATATAAATGCCAGTTTCATTTAGCCCCATCATTCTTCTCCCCAAACTAACTAAAAAGAGTAAGTGTTTTCCTTTATTCCATATTTGTTTTCCTACTTCCCTTTATAGCTTTCCATTTTCCCTGTGTGTTATAAAATTTTCCCTCAGGTCAAGTTATCTTTTACCTCAATTTCAGTTTGATTAGCCTGAGTTACAGTCATGTTGGCATTTTGATAGGACTAGTTATTAGAGATTTTTGTCACTTCATCCCATTTTATTGTCTTTAAAGAATGAGGGAAGCTACCAAAACCATCTCATTTATGAGAGGGAAGAAGTCGGAAACTGGAAAATTGTAGTCTTTTCCTTTTAGATTGCAGAAATCTAGCCATTCATAAATGTGCTGACATATCTATGAAACTTCAAATATTTTGCCCCACAGGTAGGACAAAAAGGGAGAAAAAGTTGGCCAAATTTGTATGTCTATATGTGAAATTAAAGCCAGAAGAGATCCTTTTTGTTTTATTATGTTTAAATAATATTTATTTGAAATAATAATTATTTGAAACTCAATAAAAATAGATCGGTTAGAAAATCTTAAATAAGAATTAATTTGGGAGATGTTTACATCCAGATGGACACAAATTGTCTTGTTTTCTCATCTCTAAATTCAGCTGTCCTTGTATGGATCCAAACTTGTTCCCTGATCTTTATCGTAGTCCAGTGTATTCTAGAGCCAATTTAAAGAATCTCAAGTAAATAAAGCATCTGCTGAAGATTTACTACTAGATTTACCAGAACTATTCAAAGACCTTCATTAACTCTATGGGACAGTCCTGCTGGCTGGATGCAAAGTATAGTTTATCCTATTTTCAAGGGCAACTATTGACTCCAGATATTTATTTATTTATTTATTTATTTATTTATTTATTTATTTATTTATAGCAAGTGGGGGGGGAGTGCAGAGGGAGAGAGAGAATCTCAAGCAGGTTCCACACCCAGCATAGAGCCCAACCCAGGGCTCAATCTCATGACCATGAGGTCATAACCTGAGCTGAAATCAAGACTCAGACACAACCAACTGAGCCACCCATGTGCCCTGACCTCCAGATTTTTAGATTAGTAGGCATTCCATCTAAAATACCTGTATAACCTTCTTTATTCATACATGGGAACCCTGGACTTTTCAGATCAATATTCTACCTAAGAAAATGGCAACTATAGTGAGTCACCCAGCAACCACTTTTTAAAATTTATCTTCTTGTAGTTAAAGTTCAGAAAACAGTTAAAATATTGTGTTCTTTATCGACTTTGCATGACTTTTAAATCCCTAAAGAGATATGAGATATAGTGTGGTTTGACCTTGAAATAGATTCCAAGTTATTTTGATTTTATAAATGCAGTAGAAGTGGGTTTTGTTTTGTTTTGTTTGTTTTTTTTTTTTTTTTTGGTTAGTTAGAAGCTATTCCATGAGGTAATTAAGCAATCTATAATCACTAATTAATTCTTTGGTAAGTTGAAGCATTCTATTGTCTATGGATGACACCTTCAAACATCAGGGATAGTCTTAAGAATTGATCCTTCTATTTAACTATTTAAAGAATTGGTGAAACCTCTTCCCACCCACACTCCCCACCACACTAAACTATTAACTGGCTTATGTTTAATCCTCTGAGCAAATGAAATCCATTATCTAGATATTTATGTTGCAAACAGTTTATCTTGGAGAAAACACTGGGAGGTTATATTACTCTGAAGAATTTCACAGAGATTTTCTAAGTAAAGCAGTTATATATAACACAACACAACATAACAGCATAATTTATTTTTCCACACTAAACTAAGAAAAAATAAAATAAAAAATAAAGTAACTATGGCCATGCTCTATGAAGTAGAACCTCATGGCTCTGATTCTCCATTTGTCTGTGTGCTTCAGCAGACCCCAAACCTCTGTTTGAGGAATGTGTTGACCCAGCCCAAAAATTTTTTCTCAGCCCTTCTTCAGGCAGAGGAGAAAGAGCCTCACTTTCAGTATTCGCTTTTGTCAGAGTCTTCAACTTTCATGAAAGTATATTATTTCTATTTCCAGCTGCCCTGAATGTTAACACAACATTTCTACATTTTATCTCAACAAAATAGCTGAACTTTGGTTTCTTCTTAAGCTTACCACTACAAACTAGTTATAAAAATGTCAGTTGAGGAAATTACATTTATTAATGATTGCCTGAGAGATATAAAGTTTATTATTTCCTCTAAAGCAATAGCAGCAGAGATCAGTATAGCTAGCATGTAGCAAATTGGCTTCCTGTAAAGTTTTGTTTTTGCCAAGTTATATAACTCACTGCTTTATTTACTAAAAGGATGTTACATAATACAGTGTCTCCTTTATGAGAACTCATGGGAGATATTACTCTTTAAACTCAGTTTCATGGATCATTTTGTTTCTCTTGTGAACGACGTAAATATTTCTTAAATGCATGTGACCATTAAATTCAGTTGTCTTACTTAGTGCACTAGAAAATATCCCCAAATTTGTGACCCACCTCATGCCAATGGGTCAGTCCTCCTAGCATGAATTTTGTGTTGCCTTTGCCTTCATCTTGCCTTTTATCCTCCATCCTCCCTCTCTTGTTTCCCTTAACCAATCTTATGCACCGACATGTCAAGCTATATAGAGCACTTTCTGGAACAACCTATGTAATAATGAATCATTTACCTGCCATTTTTGTTGTGCAACTCTTCGCAGTGAGGCATCGGATGTTAAAGAGCATAAGTATTTCAAGGACCTGTAGTCACGGTGCTCTGTGTTGTCCTCATTACAGTTATAAAGATGTAGTGAAAGTCAGTCCTAACTCACTTGTATAGGGATAAAAATAACACTCATATGGGGCGCCTGGGTGGCTCAGTCAGTGAAGCCTCCAACTCTTGATTTCAGCTCAGGTCATGATCTCATGGTTTGCGGGCTTGAGATCCACATAGTGCTCTGCGCTGACAATGCAGGAGTCTGCTTGGGATTCTCTCTCTGTATATATAAGAAACTTCAATTTACTTCATTTTATTTATTATTTTTTAATGTACTTCATTTTTAAACTATATTTCAATTTATTTGTATGTTAGCATGTGTCATGACTACAAATAGTAGAAAGATACAATTAGCTAGTGTAGGAGACAAAGGAGAACTGTTCTCTTAACTAATGGAAAGCCAAAGTTTATCAGAAAAAGACACTTCACCAAGTACATTTTCATTGTTCTTTGTCTTCTTGAGGGAGTTTTGCCTCCAGGGTTTGAGCCTTCTCTGAAATTATGGTCATTACATGACTTTCCTCTTTATCTCTTTGAACACTTTGTTTATGCATTTCTTCCACATTGTCGTTTCCCCATGACCCTCTCTTCCTGTATCTCAGATTATCTGGCCTTGACTTTCCTTTAAAAGGTAAAACAAGATGAATGTCTTTTCCCAAAAATCAAAATAACTCTGCCACATGCTTATGTTGTTCATGCCAATGTGGCAATGTCTGTAAGAGGCTACTTTCTTCCAAATAAATATAACATAGTTAAAATCTAAATCCTATATACTAATTTATAAAAGAGTGTGCTGGTGAACATTTGCATTGACTGTGGAAGTTCTTGGTATATTCTGGATATAAGCCTAGTCTCACTTAAAGGTATTATAAAAGGTTTTTTTTTCATTTGAGGACCTTCACCTTTCAATGATATTTTTTGTAACAGATGTTCTCCTTTTTACTTTTTATTTTGAAATAATTTTAGACTTACTGTAAAATGGCATAAATAGTACAGACAGTAAACCTGCAAAAATACCACAGAGTTCACATGCACCCTATAACCGACAGCCCCTGATGTTAACAACTTACACAACCATCGTGCAGTTAATCAAAATAAGAAAATTAGCATTGTCTAACCTACAGAGCTTATTTAAAATTCACCAGTTTTTCCCCTAATATCTTTTATCTGTTCCAAGGTCCAATCAAGATCCCACACTGCAACTAGTTGTAACAGCCCCTTAGTCTCCTCGATTCTGGGACAGTTTCTCAGATTTTTCTCATCTTTCAGGACCTTGACATTTTTTGATGAGTCAGCTGTTATGTCAAACGTCCCTCAATTTAGGCTTAGCGAAGATTGAGGTTATCCATTTGGAAAGATACCAGAGAAGTGACGTTGTGTCCTTCTCAGTACATCATATCAGGAATTATAATGTTGTTGTTTTTTTTTTATTTTGACATAGTCAAATATATATATATATTTCCTTTCATTATAGTTAGTCCCATTGTGTCCTGTTTCAAATCTTTCCCTACTTCAAGGTCTTGAAGATGCTGTCCTATATATTTTCTTGCAGAAGCTTTATTGTTTTGCTTTTACTTTTTGATCTACAATAAAACCAGATTTGTTTTTCTGTGAGTGACATAACCTTTGAAGTGACCTTTTAAGAAATCTCCTATGAATATCTCATTGTCCAAGAACAATTTCTATCATTGATTATATCTATTAAAATCAAATATCAGTCTACTTTCAAAGTGCTATGACTTTTTACTTAGATGATTTTAAGATCTACTCCATTATCTTTGTTTTTTTAGTAGTTTTACCCTGATATGGCTATGTGTGAAAAGAAAAAATTATAGCCTTGCTCTTCATTAATGGGGTACCTCTGTATCTTCCACTGGCTTGTTTTACTCTCAGCCATTAACTCTTCAAATATTGCTTCTTAAATATTCTCTCCTTCTGGGACTCAAATTATATGGATCTTTTCTCTTCTCCCCCTATCCATTTTTACTATTATTACTTTAGAGAGAGAGTGGGAGAGACATAGAGCTCCAGCATGGAGCCCAATGTGAGGCTTGATCCCACAATTCTGGGATCATGACCTGAGTCAGAATCAAGAGTCAGATGCTTAACTGACTGAGCCACCCAGTCACCCTGTCTTTTATGTTTCCTACCTTCTTTCTGTATTTCCCAATCTTTTATCACTTTATGCTTCATTGTCAGTATTTTCTCCTTACCTATATTCTAATTCATTAATTTTGCTTCTGTTGTATCACAGCTTCTATTTAACCAGTCCATAAACTGGCATATTAATGCCAACTTTTTTTTTTTAACATTTATTCATTTTTGAGAGACAGAGAGAGACAGAGCGTGAGTGTGGAGGGGCAGAGAGAGAGGGAGACACAGGATCTGAAGCAGGCTCCAGGCTCTGAGCTGTCAGCACAGAGCACGGTGGGGGGCTTGAACTCACAAACCGTGAGATCATGACCTGAGCAGAAGTCAGAAGCTTAACCGACTGAGCCACCCAGGCACCCCCAAAATGTTTATTTATTTATTTTGAGACAGAGAATGAGCAAGGGTGGGGGAGACAAGAGAGAGAGGGAGACACAGAATCCAAAGCAGGCTCCAGGCTCTGAGCTGTCAGCACAGAGCCCGATGTAGGGCTCGAACCCACGAACCTCAAAATGGTGACCTGAGCTGAAGTCAGACGCTTAACTGACTGAGCCACCCAGGTACCCCTAATATCAACTTATAATATCTCTATTTGTTTATTTTTCCCAAGTCCTCTGTTTTAAAAAGTAACTTCTGGTTTTCTGCCACAATTGCTGATCTTCTCCCTTATGGCCCGACTCATGTAAACATAGCGCTTCAAAAGTCTGTCTGGTAGATCAAATCTTGTCATCCTCACAGCTCTGCTTTAGCTTCTAGGGTTTCTACTGGTTCTTGTTCATGTCACCTTGTTTCCTTGTGTACCTAGTTATTTTTATTGGGGGCTGAATATTATACTTTAGAAATTCTTCTAGGAGTAGCGTGAGGCCTTAGAATGATTTTCTTTTCTTCCAAAGAAAATATATGTTTACATCTGGAAAGCTTCTGGGGTTACAATGATTCAAGATTTTTTTTAATGCGAACCAGACTGCAGTCTCTGCAAGGCCACCCACTTCTGGCTCCCTCTCACTTCCAGGACTGTAGGGCTTTGGGTCCCAACCCAAAGCATGGCTTCTTTTCCTTTGCTGTCCCTGAATACCAACCTTTCCCCCCACCCCCACCAGCCCAGTGATGTGCTCCTTTACCTCAGTCCCTCTGCAGCCTGTTCCCAAATTAGGCAAATGTGTCAAAAGGGGACTGTGGCCCAAAAATACTAGGCTCACCTCCCTGAATTTCCACCTCCTCCCAGAACGTAGCCGAATATGTATTACCTCATTAACTCTCCAGGGCCTTCAAGCAGATTTTTAATTTTGGTTTTATTTGTCATTGTCCTCAGAGAAAAAAAGTTCAGTTGACATTATTCAATCCATCATTACCCACGTGTAGTATTTTTGTTTTAATCTCTTTCTTGAGTCTTTGGATTCCAGTTCCTTTTAAATTTGTAGCCTCCTGTTTCAAAGTGCTATGCCACACAAGGACCTCAGTTTCTAATGATTTATTTACTCAAAGAAGTCTTTGAGTCACACAACTGAATTTGCTGATATAGACACCTTCTACATATGTTATGCTTTTCCACCATAAGAATTTTGTTGTTGTTGTTGTTGTTGTTGTTGTTGTTGTTGTTGTTGTTTTAGAGAGAGAGCTAGCGAGTGGGGGAGAGGGGCAGAGGTAGAGAAAGAGAGAATCACAAGCAGGTTCCAGGCTCAGCGCAGAGCCTGATACAGGTCTCAATCCCAGGACCCTGGGATGCTCAACTGAGTGAGCCACCCAGGCACCCCTCCACCATAGCGACATTTCAAATTCTGTATGACTGGAATGCTCCTCTTTCTGTCCCAGCACCTCAAATCTCAGCGGAAGGGTCATTTTTCTCAGGAAAGCCCTTCCAAGCTTCCTCGATTCAGTTGTAGCAACTATGTATTTGACCCCAGGAATTTATGCAGAAGAAACCATATTACTTCATTTTCTTTAATTCTAATTAAATTTCGTATTGAGATTCCATCCCTTCCTGCTGCTGGAAAATTCATCCTTTAATCATTTGTTGGATGGGGTTCAGGGAGGTCTTATTGCCCAGATCAATACAAGAACCCTGATGCTTCAGTTGGGGAACTGGGAATATATGTATATATTTAATCCACGGTGATCACCCTAATAACCTCATTGTTCAAACTCACACGTTCCCTTGAAGTCAAGTGGTTCCAAGCCTTCTACGCCAAGATTGTACATGGGAGTCCCTGGCAAAACTGGATCCCTAGTCCTTGATATGGACCTACCTTCTCTAGGGACTCTCTGCTTTTCCTCAAATAGCTGCCAGAGACCCAGTTTATGGTTTCTTGTCCCCTGAGGGACGTACTAAGTCAGGAGGAATCTCCTGCCTCAGTGGCATTCTTCTCACACCCTTTCTCCCAGTAAAAATTCCTCAGTGAGTTCAGGCTTTTATGGGTGGGGGAAAGCCAACAAAGAATTTGCCTTCAGGGGCTTTCTGATCTTGGCCTTGCACACAAAGCCCCAGTTTGACAAGAGACACTGGCTACCTGTTGGAAGAGAGGAGGAGGGGAAAAGGCAGCATAAACAATTCACAAAATAATGTCAGTATGTTATCCTGAGAAAAGTTTAAGTCCATGATTGTCCGTTTTTAAAACACATATACCCATCCCATATAATACCTATCATGGTTTCCATTTTATCTGTGTGATTATTTTAATATCAGTTTTCTTGCTTGCATAATGTGACCTCTTACCTCCATAATGATCACAGAGATCATGCCTAGCTTCGATCACTCCTATAGTCTATCAGCAAACATCATACCTGCCAATAATAATCATTCAATAAGCCTTTGTTGAGGGGCACCTGGGTGGCTCAGTCGGTTAAGCGTCTGACTTCGGCTTAGGTCAGGATCTCACGGTCTGTGAGTTCGAGCCCCGCGTTAGGCTCTGTGCTGACAGCTCTCAGCCTGGAACCTGCTTCGGATTCTGTGTCTCCCTCTCTCTGACCCTCCCCCATTCATGCTCTGTCTCTCTCTGTCTCAAAAATAAATAAACGTTAAAAAAAAAAAAAAAACCTTTGTTGAATTAATGAATGGACAAATAATTCAGTGAATGGTACTGCACAAGCTCCATCAGTAGAAAAAGTTCTAAAATTAAATATTTTGCTTTCTTGTAGCTGTCTCCTATATATAATTTGGTTCCAGTGAAAATAAAAGACGCACACCTAAAGAAACAGAATTTAGAAAGAGCCCTTGAAGATTATATCACTGAATTCAATGTGAGGAAATGCAACCCATGCCAACATGGAGGTACTGTGATCCTGCTGGATGGAGAATGTCTGTGTACCTGCCCAATGGCATTTACAGGAATTGCCTGTGAAACCAGAAAAAAGTCAAAAACTTCTCAAGGTGAGAGCAACTTATTTTATATCACTAGGGACAAAACTACGCATTTTGAGAGATTACTTAATTTGAAAATTAGGTCTTAAATTAACGTGTATTAAACGTCTAGGCTATCCATGTAAACAGAGGATAAATAGTGAACACGTAAAATGGACAAAGCAGACTTTATAGGTCTTTTAGCATGCAATTTTACATCTTCTGCCTCTACATTTAAACAGAACCATTATTTTTTTAACTGTAATGATTGGCCCTTGAACAACATGAGTTTGAACTGAATGAGCCCACTTATATGTGGATATTTTACAGTATAGTACTCTACATATATTTTTCTCTTCCTTACAACTTTCTTAATAAAATTTTCTTTTCCCTAGCTTACTTTATTGTAATAATACACTATATAACACATATAACATACAAAGTGTGTATTAATCAACTCTTTATGTTATTGATAAAGCTTCTGGTCAACAGTAAGCTCTTAGTAGTTAAGGTTTGGGGGAGTCAAAAGTTATACACAGATTTTCAACTGTGTGGGGCATCAGTACCCCTAACCTTTGTTAGCATTGTTCAAGGGTCAACTGTCATTTTTTTAAGCAAGTAAGCAAAATTCCTAATCTCTCTAAAAGTCTTTTAATATTTTTCAATGAAGGTTTCTTCACATGTTCTTATAAATACCCTTGCATAAGATGCACTTCAAAGTTGAATACCCAAGACCTATGTCTTTTAAGTTTGCTTTTTCGGATTGCAAGAAACAGATACAGACAATACAATTGCCTCCACAATTACAGTTCGTGTTTATGAAGATCTGAAATATAATTTATCACTTTTAAAGATACAAAACCCTCTCAAGATATTCAAAAAATTGTTGTAGCAACCTAATTATCTTGTTGTTAATACTGTAATAACACTGCCGTTTTCATGACTCGGTTTATCTCTCTCTTTATCACCTCTGCTTCTACTGCTTCTGACTACCTTTTCTCAGTGCCTTCTGCATTCAAAATTTCCTAAGACTCTATGGAGGATGTCATGGTACACAGCCCGGGTCTGCCTTCAGGATCAAGCACCCATCCCCCACCTCCTATGAGTGTTAACCTGCTGACATTTCACAGCTGAGTCTCTCTTCAGGAATTGCCCTGTAACAAGGGAGTGGTGCCCAAGATTATGCTCCCAATCTGAAAGAAGCCCATATCTGATAACTGGTCAATGTGGTTGGTATCTGATGGGCCGTCCCTCTTGCGTCAATCGGGACAGCTCTGGAGCACTATTCAGCTTTGGAGCTTCTTGTCTGATTTGCTGAAGCCTCTGTTGCAAGAGCATTACAATTGAACTTCCCCTTATTCCCAATTGTGCTCCCCATACTCCTAACATATTTTCCCCCAAAACACATGCTAATAAATCTATTGCATACAAACTCAGATGCTCGGAGTCTCTTTCCAAGGAAATGCTATCTGCTACAAAATCTGGTTGGGTCAATTGACTATTATTCCATTATCCAAAACATAGTGTTCCGAATAGGAGGAATTTCTAATGATAGCATAAGCTCGTGGCCTTCCTTATGTCTGTTCTATATATAGCAGACTTTTGCCAAGGCACTGACTTTTGTTTCAAACATATATGGACACAGTAGCAGGGTCAATTATCTAAAACAAGGTTTTTATATGTTTGATTTAATTAAAAGCAAAAACTAGACTGTGGGCACAGAAGGTGCTTGGGACTCATGGACTCACAGTAAGATACACTTGTAAAAGACTAACCAAAGACTTGAATTTGGGGAAGGTGTTCAGGAACTATTTGGTATTATTATTATTGATGCTCATCTCTACATCTTTTTCTTAATATGCAAGCAAATAAGAAACACACACACACACCTTCCTTCTCGATTTGTGTTCTTAACCCAATGGTAGTGAAGTATATACACTGATCCATGTCTGGTTTCATCACTTACAACATATCTTAGAGATGTTTCCTTATTGTTTATTATTATTATTATTATTATTATTATTATTACTTATTCATTTTTATTTAAGCTAAAAAAAACAGATCACCAATTTCTCCCATTCTACCCCCACCTCCACCTCTCACAACCACCAATCTGTTCTCTGTATCTATGAGTTTGGTGTTTTGTTTTTCTGCTTCTTTAGATTCCACATATAAGAGATTATATAGCACTTCTCTTTCTCTGTATGACTTATTTCATTTGCCATGATGCCCTCAAGGTGCATAAATGTTATTCTTTTTTATGGCTGAATAATATTCCATTGCATATATATACCACAGTTTCTTTATCCCTTTATCCATTGATGGACACTTAAGTTGCTCCCATGTCTTGGCTATTATAAATAGGGCTGCAATAAACATAGGGGTGCATATATCTTTTTGAGTTAGTGTTTTCATTTTCTTCAGATAAATAACCAGAAGATAAATAACCAGAAGATCCACCAGAATTGGTGGATCATATAGTTCTATTTTTAATTTTTTTAGGAAACTCCATAACATTTTCCATAGTGGCTGCACCAATTTACATTCCCACCAGTAGTGTGCGTGGGTTTACTAACACTTGTTATCTCTTGTCACATCTTCACTAACACTTATTGGTTTTTTATCTTTTTGATAATAGCCATTCAAACAGGTGCGAGGTGATATCTCCCTGTGGTGGCGATTTGCATTGATATTAAGCATCCTTCATGTTCCTATTGGCCATCTGTATGTCTTTTTTGGAGAAATGTCTATTCAGATCTTCTTCTGCCCATTCCTTAAGCAAGCTATTATTATTATTATTTGCTATTGAGTAGCATGAGCTCTTTATGAATTTTGGATATTAGCCCCTTATCAGATATATGGTTTGCAAATATTTTCTCCCATTCAGTAGGTTGCCTTTCCATTTTGTTGATGTCCTTTGCTGTGCAGAAGCTTTTTAGTTTGCTGTAGTCCCACTTGTTTTTTGCGTTTTGTGTTTTGTTTTTGTTTTTCTGTTTGTTTTTTGTTTTTGTTTTTTTGCTTTTGATGCTTTTGCTTTTTGTGTCAGATTCAAACAGTCACTGCCAAGACCCATGTCAAGGAGTTTCCTATGTTTTCTTCTAAGAGCTTTATGGTTACAGATCTCACCTTCAAGACCTTAATCCATTTTGAATTAATTAATCCTACCCTATTGGATTATTTTCATACTTTTATCTCTTTGAAGATGTTAAACATGTTCATTTGGGAGTCTTTCTCTAGTTGCTCGAGAATATATAATTTCTGCACTGCAATTTTTTGCCTATTGAGTGTACTAATTCATTCTCATGGCATTTTTTTCTGACTTGTGTACTTAGTAATTTTTTTATTACAGGCTTAATCCTCAGTGGAAATTGTTTCCTGTGGGAATCCTGTTACTCTGGGTAGTCTTAAGGTTCACTTGTTTTTTATGAAGTCCTGTTGTTTTCATTTATTTTGTACCAGTTTTTTATGTAAGTTTCTTCATTCAGTTTCCATATTTTGTGTTTAACGGATAATGAAGATCAAGTTCCCTTCCCCTATATACATGATAGTTCTAAGGACACTAGTGTCTTCTGGTTGACTTTTCATACCTGACCCAGGATGGTCCACCAGTTCCCAGATGAGACACTAGATTATGGTGCAATCTTTCTTGCTTAATCTTTCTCTCAAAGGAAGCTCTTCCAGACAACCCATTTCCTACAAAATGTTCAGTTCCAGCATCCCATTTAAATTGGGATTGAAAACCTTAATCACCTTTTTTTTAAATTTAATTTTTTTTATTTTTTTAAATTTACATCCAGGGGCGCCTGGGTGGCGCAGTCGGTTAAGCGTCCGACTTCAGCCAGGTCACGATCTCGCGGTCCGTGAGTTCGAGCCCTGCGTCAGGCTCTGGGCTGATGGCTCGGAGCCTGGAGCCTGTTTCCGATTCTGTGTCTCCCTCTCTCTCTGCCCCTCCCCCATTCATGCTCTGTCTCTCTCTGTCCCAAAAATAAATTAAAAAAAAAAAAAACGTTGAAAAAAAATAAATTTACATCCAAATTAGTTAGCATATAAGGCAACAATGATTTCAGGAGTAGATTCCTTAATGCCCCTTACCCATTTAGCCCATCCCCCCTCCCACAACCCTTCCAGTAACCCTCTGTTCTTCTGTCGGTTGCCTTTTAGTTTTGCTGATTGTTTCCTTTGCTGTGCAGAAGGTTTTTATTTTGATGAGGTCCCAGTAGTTCATTTTTGCTTTTGTTTCCCTTGCCTCCAGAGATGTGTTGGGTAAGAAGTTGCTGCAGGCAAGGTCAAAGAGGTTTTTGCCTGCTTTCTCCTCGAGGATTTTGATGGCTTCCTGTCTTACATTGTTCCTGTCTTTCATCCATTTTGAGTTTATTTTTCTGTTTGGTGTAAGAAAGTGGTCCAGGTTCATTCTTCTGCATGTCGCTATCCAGTTTTCCCAGCACCACGTGCTGAAGAGACTGTCTTTATTCCATTGCATATTCTTTCCTGTTTTGTCAAAGATGAGTTGGCCATACGTTTGTGGGTCCATTTCTGGGTTTTCTATTCTGTTCCATTGATCTGAGTGTCTATTCTTGTGCCAGTACCATACTGTCTTGATGGTTACAGCTTTGTAGTATAGCTTGAAGTCTGGGATTGTGATGCCTCCTGCTTTGGTTTTCTTTTTCAAGATTGCTTTGCTATTCAGGGTCTTTTCTGGTTCCATACAAATTTTAGGATTATTTGTTCTAGCTCTGTGAAGAATGCTGGTGTTATTTTGTTAGGGATTGCATTGAATATGTAGATTGCTTTGGGTAGTATCAACATTTTTAACAATGTTTGTTCTTCCTATCCAGGAGCATGGAATCTTTTTCCATTTTTTTGTGTCTTCTTCAATTTCTTTCATAAGCTTTCTGTAATTTTCAGTGTATAGATTTTTCACCTCTTTGGTCAGATTTATTCCTGGTATTTTATGGGTCTTTTTGTGCAACTGTAAATGGGATTGATTCCTTGATTTCTCTTTGTCAATTCATTGTTGGTATATAAGAATGCAACCGATTTCTGTGCGTTGATCTTACATCCTGCAACTTTGCTGAATTCATGAATCAATTCTAGCAGTTTTTTGGCGGAATCTTTTGGGTTTTCCATATAGAGTATCATGTCATCTGCAAAGAGTGAAAGTTTGACCTCCTCCGGGCCGATTTGGATGCTTTTTATTTCTTTGTGTTGTCTGATTGCAGAGGCTAAGACTTCCAATACTATGTTGAATAACAGTGGCAAGAGTGGACATCCCTGTCTTGTTCCTTACCTTAGGGGAAAATCTCTCAATTTTTCCCCATTGAGGATGATATTAGTGTTGGGCCATTCATATATGGCTTTTATGATCTCGAGGTATGCTCCTTCTATCCCTACTTTCTTGAGGATTTTTATCAAGAAAGGATGCTGTATTTTGTCAAATGTTTTCTCTGCATCTATTGAGAGGATCATATGGTTCTTGTCCTTTCTTTTATTGGTGTGATGAATCACGTTAATTGTTTTGTGGATATTGAACCAGCCCTGCATCCCAGGTATAAATCCCACTTGGTCATGGTGAATAATTTTTTTAATGTATTGTTGGAGCCGGTTGGCTAATATCTTGTTGAGAAGTTTTGCATCCATGTTCATCAGGGAAATTGGTCTATAGTTCTTTTTAGTGGTGTCTCTGTCTGGTTTTGGAATCAAGGTAATGCTGGCTTCATAGAAAGAGTTTGGAAGTTTTCCTTCCATTTATATTTTTTGGAACAGCTTCAAGAGAATAGGTGTTAACTCTTCCTTAAATGTTTGGTAGAATTCCCCTGGAAAGCCATCTGGCCCTGAACTCTTGTTTTTTGGCAGATTTTTGATTAATAATTCGATTTCCTTCCTGGTTCTGGGTCTGTTCAAATTTTCTATTTCTTCCTGTTTCAGTTTTGGTAGTGTATATGTTTCTAGGAATTTGTCCATTTCTTCCAGATTGCCCATTTTATTGGCATATAATTGCTCATAATATTCTCTTATTATAGTTTTTATTTCTGCTGTGTTGGTTGTGATCTCTCCTCTTTCATTCTTGATTTTATTTATTTGGGCCCTTTCCTTTTTGTTTTTGATCAAACTGGCTAGTGGTTTATCAATTTTGTTAATTCTTTCAAAGAACCAGCTTCTGGTTTCATTGATCTGTTCTACTGGGTTTTTTTGGTTTTGATAGCATTAATTTCTGCTCTAGTTTTGTTATTTCCTGTCTTCTGCTGGGTTTGAGTTTTATTTGCTATTCTTTTTCCAGCTCCTTAAGGCATAAGGTTAGGTTGTGTATCTGAGGTCTTTCTTCCTTCTTTAGGAAGGCCTGGATTGCTATATACTTTCCTCTTGTAACTGCCTTTGTTGTGTCCCAGAGGTTTGGGTTGTGGTATTATCATTTTCATTGACTTCCATATACTTTTTAATTTCCTCTTTAACTTCTTGGTTAGCCCATTCATTCTTTAGTAGGATGTTCTTCAGTCTGCAAGTATTTGTTACCTTTCCAAATTTTTTATTGTGGTTGATTTCGAGTTTCATAACGTTGTGGTCTGAAAATATGCACAGTATGATCTCGATCGTTTTGTACTTACTTAGGGCTGATTTGTGTCTCAGTATATGGTCTATTCTGGAGAACGTTCCATGTGCACTGGAGAATGTATATTCTGCTGCTTTAGGATGCAATGTTCTGAATTTATCTGTTAAGGCCATCTGGTCCAGTGTGCCATTTAAAGCCATTGTTTCCTTGTTGATTTTTTTCATTAGATGATCTGTCCATTGCTGTGAGTGGGGTGTTGAAGTCTCCTACTATTATGGTTTTACTATTGATGAGTTTCTTTATGTTTGTAATTAATTGATTTATATGTTTGGGTGCTCTCACATTTAGCACATAAATGTTTAGAATTGTTAGGTCTTCTTGGTGGAAAGACCCCTTGATTATGATATAATGCTCTTCTGCATCTCTTGATACAGCCTTTATTTTAAAGTCTAGATTGTCTGATATAAGTATGGCTACTCCAGCTTTCTTTTGTTGGCCATTAGCATGATACCTGGTTCTCCATCCCCTTATTTGCAATCTGAAGGTGTCTTTAGGTCTAAAGTGGGTCTCTTGTAAACAGCATATTGATGGATCTTGTTTTCTTATCCATTCTGTTACCCTACGTCTTTTGATTGGAGCATTGAGTCCATTGACATTTAGAGTGAGTACTGAAAGATATGAATTTATTGCCATTATGATGCTTGTAGAGTTGGAGTTTCTGGTGGTGTTCTCTGGTCCTTTCTAATCTTTGTTGCTTTTGGAATATATATATACACACACATACATATGTATATATATACGTACATACGTACATATATATGTGTATATATGTATATATATATATGTATGTGTATATATATGTGTGTGTGTATATATATATATATATATATATATATATATATATTCATCTTTTCTCCCCTCAGAGAGTCCCCCTTAAAATTTCTTGCAGGGCTGGTTTAGTGGTCACAAACTCCTTTAATTTTTGTTTGTCTGGGAAACTTTTTATCTCTCCTTCTATTTTGAATGACAGTCTTGTTGGATTAAGAATTCTTGGCTGCATATTTTTCTGATTCAGCACACTGAATATACCCTGCCACTCCTTTCTGGTCTAGCCTGCCAAGTTTCTGTGGATAGGTCTGCCTTTTGACGTTCAGTTTTTGTTGAATCTAATGCGGGTCCTTTGTGCTCCTGGATTTTGAAGTTTGTGTTAGGTTAGGAAAGTTTTCTGCTATGATTTGCTCACATAACCTTTCTACCCCTATTTCTCTCTCTTTCTCTTCTGGGACCCTATGATTCTGATGTTCCTTTTTAATGAGTCGCTGATTTCTCTAATTGTTAAATCGTGCTCTTTTGCTTTAATCTCCCTCTTTTTTTCTGCTTCATTATTCTCTATAAGTTTGTCCTCTATATCGCTGATTCTCTGTTCTGCCTCATCCACCTTTGCCGCCGCTGCATCTACCTGTGATTACAGCTAAGTTATAGCATTTTTTATTTCATGCTGCCTATTTTTTACTTCTTTTATCTCTGCAGAAAGGAATTCTAATCTATTTTCGACTCCAGATAGTATTCTTACTATCATGATTCTAAATTCTGGTTCAGACATCTTGCTTGTATCTGTGTTGGTTAAATCCCCGGCTGTCGTTTCTTCGTGCTCTTTCTTTTGGGGTGAATTTCTTCGTTTTGTCATTGTGAAGGGAAAAAAGGAATTAATGAGGTAGGAAAATTAAGATTTAAAAAAATTAAAATTAAAAAGAATTAAAATTAAAAAATTAAAAACACACACATACACACAAAAATCAAATAAATGATGCTAGATTCTAGGTGTGTTTTGTCTGGGTGTTGAAAGTGGTTTTAGAGATTAGAAAAAAAGGGGGGGGAAGAAAAAGTAATAAAATTTTTAAAAATTTCAAAAAGGAAATCATTTGAGAAATTGAAAAATGAATACACTGAAGTAGACTAAAATGAGATGATGGGAATAAAATCTGAAAAAATATACACAAAAGTAAAGAATAAAGTAG
Organism: Neofelis nebulosa; assembly: GCF_028018385.1. Taxonomy (NCBI): domain Eukaryota; kingdom Metazoa; phylum Chordata; class Mammalia; order Carnivora; family Felidae; genus Neofelis; species Neofelis nebulosa. Next base: position 32,006,378 of record NC_080782.1, on the reverse strand, counting down.
CAAAAAATTAAAGAAAATTAATAAAAATTAAAAATAAATATGAATCTTTTTCTGTATTCAAGAAAAAGATAAGAAATGAAAAAGAGAAAAAAGATTTTAAAAAAGAAAAAAAGGAAATCCTTTGAAAATTTGAAAAAGTGAATACACTGTAGTAGACTAAAATAAAATGGTGGAAGTAAATAGAACTTGAAAAAAATTACATAAAAGCAAAAAATATAGTAAAAATTTAAAGAAAAATATTTTTAATATAAATTGAAAGTAAAAATGCAGTTTTTCTCTTTCTGCATTCAAGAAAAAGAAACAGAAAAGAAAAAAAAAGAAAGAAAGAAAAGGAAATCGTTTGAAAATTTGAAAAGTTGAATACACTGAAGTAAACTAAAACAAAATAATGGAAGTAAAATAGAATTTGAACAAATTTATATAAAAGTAAAAAATATAGTAATAAAAATTAAAGAAAAATATTTTTAATAAAAATTGAAAATAAAAATGAGTTTTTTCTCTTTCTGTATTCAAGAAAAAGAAGTGAAAAGAGAAAAAGAAAGAAAGAAAATTGAATAGATGGACCTGCTAACAGATTGAAGTAGGACTGAAATTATTTCATTTTCCCCTAGAAGTCAGTCTATGTAGTGCTTTATAGTCCATAAACTAAGCCGGTGGTAAGACTGTGTTCCTGAGAGCGAAGTCGGCCCAGTTGGGCCGAGCTCAGTGTACGGCTCCGTTCTCCACTAGATGGCGCTGCTAGCCTACTGGGGTGGATTTTTGTGGGTCTCATCGGTGCGCATGCGCATGCGCGGGAGCGGTGAAAAATGGCACCACCCAGCCACCCAGTCTGTTCTTCTGGGTCAGCAATCGCGCACTAGTCCTCCGTCTTCAGCTCTCTTCCACTCTCCGCTTTTCCACTCTCCGTGACCAGGCCCCAGGCAGTACCTCTCTCCCAGGTTTTGTCTCAGATGCGGCTGTTTTCCCCGGCCCCTTACTTGTGAAGGACTGCGGCTTTGACCCGTTCCGCCCCTCTGCAGGAGGGTCTCACTGAGCAATGGCGGAATATTGGCTGCACCCAGGAACGCTTGCTGGACCCTGCTGCTGCTGGTGCCCCGAGACTACAGCCACATGGCAGCCCGCCCCAGAAAATGTTTGCGAGACAGTGTAGCAGCAGCATCTCGGAGATTATGGAAAATCACAACACACATCTGGTACCAGGCTTCACTCTTAATGACCTTGTTCCAGCACCAGCGAATGTGGCCATTTTCTAGGGTCTGCTGGGACCAGGTGGCTTCAACAGTCTCTACCAAATGTCCTTACAGCAGTGGAACCGCTTTTCCCCGTGTGGCTTGAGAACCTCCCGGACCCCACTCTGTTCCTGGGGATTCGCCCTTCCCACCAGAGCACTACCAGGTATGGAGCTGCGGAGTTGCAGCCTTTGTGCTCCCCTTGTTTACAGTCTTAATGGAATTTAAACCCTCTCCTTTCTCCCTTTTTAGTTCAGTCCCTGCGGCTGTTTTGAATTTTCCACTTTCTCTCCAGCTGCTTTTGGGGAGGGGTGCTTTTCCTGTATTCTACCCCCAAGTCTCCGTCCTCTCTCCACTCACAAAAGCACCTCCCTTCCTGCACCTTCTCACTCCCCAAGTTCACTTCTCCGTGCTGCGTATCTGTTGAATTCTGTGGTTCACGTTGTGTAGATTGCTGTGTTAATCCTCCAGTCAGTTTTCTAGGTGTGTAGGATGGTTTAGTGTTGGTCTAGTTGTATTTCATGGACGTGAGACATGCTGGGGCGCCTGGGTGGCTCGGTCGGTTAAGCATCCGACTTCGGCTCAGGTCATGATCTCACGGTCTGTGAGTTCGAGCCCCACGTCTGGCTCTGTGCTGACCACTCAGAGCCTGGAGACTGTTTCAGATTCTGTGTCTCCCTCTCTCTCTGCCCCTCCCCTGCTCATGCTCTGTCTCTCTCTGTCTCAAAAATAAATAAATGTTAAAAAACAAACAAACAAAAAACTTCCATGCTGTTCCACCAACTTGGCTCCTCCCAAACATCACCTTTTTTAAACATACTATATACTTAAAATAGAATGCTCTCCAACTTTCTTCTCCCTTAACCAATCCACCCCCTTCCCCCACCTCCTTCATTCACCTTGTGTGTTTCTACTCCTTCCGGACCAGTGGTTCTCAACCTAATCCTCACTAGATTTACCTGGTTAGCTTAGGCCAAAACCAAAAACAAAACAGATGTCCATTTAAGACAATTAAACCAGGACCTTTGTAGTGGATCCTTCCTGGAGCATGATTCTTTTTTCTTTCCTTCTCTCTCACCTTCTCCTCCTCTTCTTCCTCTTCATTCTTCTTTCCTCCCCATCCCTCCTTCCCCTCCCTATTCTCCCCTTCCTCCTCCTCCTCTTCTTCTTCCCCTTCTCCTTCTATCCTCTGGTTGCTCTAGTCTATAGCCGAGGTCATAAACCTTTATTCTGGACCCAGAACAATTAACATCTGTCCAGTGAAATCTCCAATTTCCCAAGGAATCAGTTCTCTATCTATGCTCCCTGAGCACTTTCCCTTTGCTTTTCCAGCAATAGTGACATTTAATCTTCCTACACAGGATGAATATCCCTTTAGTTTGGAAATGTGTCTTATACTTTAAACCCCATTCTATTTCTAGCACCTAGACGGTATCTGGCACATAATGGTAACAACAGATAATGGGATAAATAAATGGATGGATGGATAGATGGATGGACCCAAAGTTGAAGTCTTATTAATCATTAAGATTTGATAATTCTTTGCTTTCTCTAGGCTTGCCAGCCAAAAGACAAATAAATAAAGCTATTGGCTTCCCTGGGATCATAGGAAAGTAAAACCACCAGGACTTTCCAATTAAGGATCCTGCCCCTGGAGATAGTTCTTACTGCCAAATGAAAAGCAACATGAACATATTATTGGCCTCTGAAATCTCCTCTCAGATCCACAATGCTTCTTTTCCTCCTTAAACTCCTATGATGTTTCCATTTTTCATTCCTGGATGAGGAGTCAGCAGTGAACTATGCCTGAACTGCTTTCTCCCACAGGCAATGCCAATCTCTTGCTAACAAAACAAAATTAAATTAAAAAGAGAGTGTTGGTTTTTAAAGTAATTGCCAAAGGGCTTTGTATGATTAATACGTTCCACCAGTTCCATTACCCTAAGTTCGTAACATGCAATTTCACTCTGGTGTACGTAGTTGCTTCTTGTTGGGTCATTGATTGGTATCTACATGCATTCACTCAGCAAATAACTTACTGAGTAATTCCTGCAGGCATAGCACTCTGCTACTGTTAGTTTTAGCTCTCCAGTTTAGGTTTCTGAGGGAAGAAGTGTATTGTTTTTGTTACCAAAAACAATTAAGCGACATCATGTGAAATTGCCTCTTGTTCAGCCATTTTACTTTATTTTACCAAAACAAAACCCACAAAAAAAAACACCCAGCAATTTCATATGGCCCAACTTAATACCTAACCTTATGAATTGTATAAGGTAAGGCTGCCCACGTAAGAAAGTGATTAAGGGAACTGACTTTACGATTTTATCCATTATATAGTGTGGTCCTTAAGGCCTCAGAGCTTTTGAAAAAGTCTGACATACTCCCTCTCCTAAAAAAATAAAATAAAAAAATACTCAAAATACAAAGTAAAAAGTAAAATCAAAGTTTATAAATATTTAATAAACATAAATAATATGATCATGTCAACTCCATTGTTATTGTTCATAAACATTTCCAGCATTTATAAATAAATTTGTTAGTTTTTTCTCGCTTTGCACAAATTCAGAATGCACATACTTACTGAAAGATCATGGTAAATAAATTATTTATTTGCAAATAATTTCAAAACCAAAACTTTTAAAAATGATTTTTGAAAAAAATTTTTAAACCACTAAGAAAAAAGGTTATTGGGATATGGGACGCATTTTAATATGCTGGTGTGATATGGAGATAGAGCTCTAAAAATAGAAGTTCCAGGCCCATGAGAATATGAAAATAGGGTGCCTGGGTGTCTCAGTCAGTTAAGCATCAGACTGTTGATTTTGGCTCAGGTCAAGATCTCACAGCATGCGGATTTGAGCCCTACATAGGGCTCCACACTGACAGCGCAGAGCCGGCTTCGGATTCTCTGTCTCTTCCTCTCTCAGTGTCCCTCCTCTGCTTGTGCTCTCTCTTTCTCTCTCGATAAATAAATAAACTTTTTAAAAAATTAAATTAAAAAAAATTTTTTTAAAGAATATGAAAATAGCCATGGGAGCTCAAAAGAATTCCTGTTCCCTATCCCCAGAATCTAGGTGAATCAGAAAGAATTAGGGTTTGTAAAACGCATGCAAATACTGAACTCAGCTGTTAGATAATTCACTGTTGAGAGGATTTCTGCTGCAGAGAATCTGGATTAAGTGGAATTATCATAGTAACTACTGAGAATTCCTTGCACTCTTGTGAATTATAAATGTCAAACAACAAATGAGCTGAGCCCCAACCAGACTCCCTAGGGTCAGCTTAATGATTTGTCAGAGCCCCTTCTATTGGAAATGGTTGGGGGCGGGGGAGAGCAGGTTCCCTGTAGATCCTGAGATCCTCCAGCTTCCCTTCAAAAGTGACTTATCTGGTAAAGCATTTCCAGCAGGGTGCACCATTGAGACACCAGAAACTACCCAATAGGCATCAACTCCTAGAAGAAAGTCTCTAGACTTAACTGGGGAAGAATCACCAGAAACTGGGAGAGATAGGGACCTCAGGCAGCCAGGCAGGCCTTACTTGGCTCAGCCTGGATTGTGATTGTGAGAAAGCGGACTCCTGAGAAGGAAAGGCAGAGCTTGGTCCAGGCACCAAGGTGATGGGGCATAGTATCACCTGATTCAGGCAGACGGAGCATGGTATATCCCCACCCCCACATGTTTACTGAGGGAGCACACCACAAATTCAAGGAAAGGAACACAGGGGGGAAACAGCCCTCTGAAGCTCAGGCTATACATTCTGATTATTACCTTGAACTCCAGCCATTATCAAGAGGACTGGATGGGCACTCATATTCCCTTGGGCCCAATGGGAAAAGAAGCTTCAGAGAATCACTACGTTTTTACGTAGTGATTTTTTATACTTTATACTTTTTATACTTTTATACTTTATACTTTTTATACTTTATATTTTTTATACTTTTTATACTCAAAATTCAGGTAACTTATTCATTCTACTGATCACCTGGTAGGCAGCAACATATACCTGCCAACTAATAAGTGTTTGAGGTGTGGGTCAACATCCTTACCCTGGCCTTACACCACTGTCTCCCCAGGGCCCTTTGAATGGCTCCCCTTAGGTTTATTTTAAAGGAAATGAAAGTATTCTCTCTTAGTCACACACAGGCACACATATATAATGAATTCACAAACATCTATCTCTCCGCTCATCCCCAGCCCCCCAACCTCTCCATCCACACCTCATGCTCATTACCCACTGCCATGCTAAGAGCAGGGAAATGGTTCAAGAGAAGGGAGTGGTGTGGCTTTTTAACAAGAGACAAGTTACTAAACCTCCAAACCCAAGATATGCCCAGGGGTGATAATATTCCCTTCATAGGATTTTTGGGTTAATTTATTGAGGTAATGCATATAATGACCTTTGCCCGTTATAGACAAACAATAAACAGTAGCTGTTGCTATTGTTATCATGCAAGGCTATTGATACAAATCCTTCTGACTGTGACTCTAACTTATGATATTTAAAAAGCCAAGATTAAATCTGAAAACTAAGAATAAGGTTTTATGGCAGAATGGCTTAGTTCTTGCCTCTAAATAATTAGTGGGCTCGGTGATTTTTTTTTTTTAGAGGAGTTATTTTTTTTTATTGTGACATAATACACAACATAAAAGTTATCATTTTAACCATTTTTAAATGTACAGTTCAGTGGTGTTAAGTATATTTACATTGTTGTGCAAACACCACCACTATCCACCTGCAGAATTTTTCATCATACCACACTGAAATTCTGCACCTAGTAAACAGTAATTCTCCATTCCCTTCCTTCTCTGCCCTGATAACCACTGTTATCCTTTGTCTCTGAATTTGACTATTTCAGGCTCCTTATAGAGGTGGAATCAGAACATTTGTTCTTTTGCATCTATTTCACTTAGTGAATATCTTCCAGCATATTGTTCCTTATTGTTCTAGGACCCTATGGTTTTATGTTTATTATTCTTCTAGGACCTTATGGTTTTATGTTTAGGTCTTTGATCCATTTTGAGTTAACTTTTTATATGGTATAAGGTAAGGTTCCAGCTTCATTCTTTTGCTTTCTGGATAGTTTTCCCAGTATTTATTGATCAGTGATATTTTTTAACCTAGCCTAATAGAGTCCATCAGCCTACAAGGGATTAAAAAAGAAAAAGAAGAAGGTGGTCAGGATGACATTGAATCATTTCACAAATTATGTTCTAATAAATTTGTTTCATAGCTACATTATAGATACTCTTAAGTCCTCCTTATAACATTACTAAACAGTAGTATTAATTTCCAAATGATACTATAGAATTTAAAACTGAAGCATTTATATTCCTCTGATCAAAAGAAAAATTGTCACTAGGTTACACCCAGGTCTGACTAATTTTATATTAGGACAGATAATTTTGTATTTAGGTAGTCTTCTTGCCTGGCAAATACTAATTTGTTAAATAAGGTATTTAAAAAAAGAAAAAAAAGAATGTAAAGCTTCACCAATATTTATTCTATACCAAAATGGAAATATTCCTATTTTAAAATTAAACAGACAACAAACTAAGAAAATGAGTGCATATATTCATACCTGCAATCACCTGACAGTGGGAAATAATACAAACTCAAGGAATAGCAAAGAGATTTATTTTCCCCTTTGTCATCTTTTCTGAGTCTGTGAAATCCCAAGGCACATCTGTTCATTTTCCAACTTTTCTGGCCTATCCTAATAATGGGGAAGGAAACTGGAATGAATGAATGAATGAAAGAATGAGAAAGGACAAAAGGAGAAATAGATCAATTTTTTCATGTATGACCTTTGTTTCATTCATTAAAGTTCAAATTATTACTAACAAATGGTCAAGCCCAATGATCGACCCAACGAGAGTGTGCAATTTGATGATGTCAGTTGAATTTCTTTGTCTTGGAGACCTAGTGAGATAATAGGATTACAACTTAGATTCCACCCCGAGAAGACTATATAAGGACTGAAGAGGTGAGAAGCCATGAAAAGAGAATAGGAAGAGCCATGAATAGAAAACAACAAGACTCAACAGACCCTGAAGAGCCTTATGAGCCCCCAGAGCCCAAGAAAGTGTAAGATAAAAATTATAGCCAAAATAGCAAAAGGAAATCATAAGTAAATTAATATATAACATAGAATTCTATAAACTTTATTCTTTGTCTCTTTGCTTTCCAAGTTAGTTGGTTTGATAAAACACCCCTTAAATAAAGCTTAGATTATTTCTCCATTGTCCTGTTTCAGTAGTTGTCTTAGAGATCAGTAAACGTTTGTCTGGGGTTGGGTTTAAGTTGTAAAGAAAATTCTTTCCTGCTCTTCTTGAATTTAAATACAATTTACTCATCCTGTTGAAATATAGTGGGAACTCCTTTTCTGTTGAAGAATAAGTTCATTTTTTTACTAAAGCTGATTAGTTACTTCTTCCAGAGCATTAATGTTCTGAATGGGTTAAAGCCTGTTTTCATCAAAAATATAAAGTACAAGAGTGAAAATGCATTTTGTTCTCAAAACAAAAAGTGAAAGAGAAATAAGCCAAATCAAGGAACTGCCCATTTCCTCCTGCACACCCTTTTTAAACATGCCTGTTCTTATCCCACTTTCTTCCTGCTATTTTCCACTTGGCTGTTCCATATCTAGCCAAACAGGGGGACTAGAATTTCCTTGAATTTCTATGAATCTATTTTGTGAGTTTGAGTTGTTCTTTGCTGGCAAGCTCAAATGCATGCTGTTCGAAAGAGACAAGTTTACAAAGTAATGAAGTTTTTTAGCTGACCAGTTTCCCAGTTTGGAAACTCGATGGGTCACTTAGCTTTTCTGTGCTTTAATTTCATCATCACAGAGCACTCATGTAGCGACCATCTCCTAGTGTCTGATGATATTTTGGCCCTGAGTTTTCCTACAGCTTCTCTTAGGCAATGGGTTTCAGGGGAGGCTGTACGCATGCAGAATTAGTGTGCATACTGTATACTGCTTTTATCGGATTCTGAAAGGAACCCATGAACCCAAAAAACAGGTTTAGAAAAATCAAGTTGCCTTAGGATCTCAGGATGACGGAAGGAAGTATGCAAATCAATTCGCACTGGAGGAGTTTGAAATTTAATTAGGGAGCCAAACTTAATGCAGCCGATACAATGGGAGAACCATAAAAGGCAAACATATCCATTTTGAGCTTCATTTTGTGGTGCAGTCTGCGGGAGGCCAGAAAAAGAGGGAGAAGAGTGAGTATGCAGAAGAGAAGGCTTCCTGGAAGAGGTGAGATTCAACATCCCTCTGTTCTCCTATCTCAGGCTCTTGTCCTGGCATGTTCGTGTTGAGCACATAAAGTAAGTAATCATTTGTTTCTTCTCTAAAATGTTAGCCATTCAGGTTATAAAGCTGAAATTGTGTAAGAGTGTAAGCAATTGTAACCCTCTCCGCTAACCATTTTGACCATGCTCCTTTTAGAAACTGATAGAGACAACACTGACAATGCTTTTAAATAATAATCAGTAAGTAGTGTTAGCTAAATTTGTGAGTGCTATTTCCCTCCATCATCTTGTAAATTGACTTTGAAAACTGAAGCCGGTGGGGCGCCTGGGTGGCTCAGTCGGTTAAGCCTCCGACTTCGGCTCAGGTCATGATCTCACGGTCCGTGAGTTCAAGCCCCTCGTCGGGCTCTGTGCTGACAGTTCAGAGCCTGGAGCCTGTTTCCGATTCTGTGTCTCCCTCTCTCTCTGTCCCTCCCCCGCTCATGCTCTGTCTCTCTCTGTCTCAAAAATAAATAAACGTTAAAAAAAAAAAATTTGAAAAAAAAAAGAAAACTGAAGCTGGTTTCTGTGACCCACCCCACATTGTTGGGCCTCACTGTCTCCCCCTAGCCATCACCTTCAATGAATACCAAAATGGCAGACTCATTTTACCATTGCCTGAACAAAAACTGTCCTGTAGAATGCAAATTTATGAAAAGAGAATGCATGCTTAAGTATTTAGAGAATTCCAACGACTTGCATCCTCTGAGCTACTTCTGCCCTTCACTAGCAGAAATAATTGCAGTGCCCATACCAGGAAAATAGAACTTTATCTTCTTTAGATGGTATCTCTATATTGTCCGTCATCTTCATTGCATTTCCTGTTTCACCTTCCTGCTCAGGGCCTTCGGTCCTTAATTCACTTCACAGGAAATATACTCACATATGTGATACTTGAAATATATTTTAAGTAAAAAAATTAAAACTCCTTGGTGGACTATGAGTTATGGTTGGGAGCTTCAGCCCTTACCTTTTATTTTCTTAGTCAAATTATGTCTCTTAAACATATGTTTTTGACAGACTGCTGAATTTATGTCAATAACAACTAAAATTTACCTTAATTATCGTTTGGAAATAAGTACAAATTGAAATGGAATTCAAATGAATGAATTGAAATTCAAAGTCCTCTTAATCAGAGACTTGTCCGGTCTGCTACATCGTTAAGGGAAATTTCTAGATTTCTGTTCATGATACAATTTTTGTCCAACTCACTGGTACAGAGAGGAAAATCATGGAATGACCAAGAATACGTAATTATTATGTACTGCATGGTGAAAATATGTTGTTCAACTTAGTAGTAAACCATGTCAGAACATCAAGATCATTTCTATCTGCAAGGCTTGCCTGGTGAGGTGTTCACCATCTTGCTGGCATGAGTCATCTGTTCGTCCTTTTGGAGATCAGGCTTGCCTACACCATGGAATTTCCCGGAAACTAAAAAATACTGATGACTGTGTCTCAAACTTAGAGATTTTGATTTGATGGTCTGGGGTGAAGCCAGAAAACTGGGATTTTTTAAAGCATTCCGGGTGATTTTAATGGGCAACCAGGTTGAAAACCACTGCTTTAGACCCTACACTGTACCTGCACTGAAAAAAAAAACAACTCTGTTTCAGCACATAGTAGATAAAAGGCTTTCTGGTTAAGCTAAAGAATGTCTCCGTTTCAAGGCCTTCTGCCAACAAATGTTTTATATCTAAAAGCATGCCTCATTCCTATACCTGTCTTACCTTGATCCTCCTTTTATTCATTGAGCATTTATTGTGTGCCACTGACTGCAATTTCAGATCCCTGCCTACCCACATAGGTTCTGATCACTCCCTCTTTAAAATACCTGCAGGTTTCAAGGCAGTATCAGGTTCTTTTCCACCCCTGGAACTTGCCCCCTGCTCTGTCTTCATGCTTTGTCCTGGCAATGATTCTATCCATATTTCTAAGCATATCTTGAGTGTGAAAAGGCATTTCCCATTTTAGAGAATAAATACTAGGGAACATCTTTTTAAATAAAGGATTTGTGTTCTCATGGTGGTAATCAGTATTAGCATCAAGTGAAAAAAATGTGCCTCTCTACTAGGTAAATGCTGTACTTACAAAAAGGTAGGGTACTTACAAAAAGATCTAGAAATTGGCAACCCAAAATTAAGGAATAAGTTGCTTTCCCTTTTCAAGAAGCAACAAAGATGATCTTCTGCCCTTGAAATTGTTTTAGAGTCAGGCTGCATATTCAAAATAAAGGTGATAAATGTGTGTAGCAGAATGTGTTCAGATAGGTATTACAGATAATCGATGGGATTCAGCATCAAACACCATGCCTTAAAAGTATCTAATTTACCAGCATGAGGGATTAAGCCATCTGATGCTAATAAAAATTGCTAAAAAACCTAACAATGAAGCTAGGTTGGCATATGGCTATATTTTTAATGAATGCCATCCGAGAAGCTGGTAGATAGCTCTACCATTTAAATATTGGTAAGATAGAATTAAATACATTTGGGATTGTTGATTAAAATTATCATGTTCCTTTTGTTCCTCTTAAGATTATAGCTATGTTTTCAACAAGTACTATATACTCAAAATAGAAAAGTCAAAAATTCATCAAAGTACAAAAGAATTATTTGTAATAAAACTGACCTAAGTCAACCACTGTTAACATTTTAGATTGTGTCCTTTTTTGATAGATAGATGATAGATGATAGATGATAGATAGATAGATAGATAGATAGATAGAGATAGATAGATAGATAGATTCACAAATACAGATTCTATATTAAACAGGTTAATAGTGTACACAAAAGTTAATATCCAGGCACTTCTTTAAAAATTCCATGTCATCTTTTGGACTTCAGAACTTCACCAATACCTGTTCTCATATTACTAAAGTATAATAACTTGATAAACCTGGCCAGTTATACAAATATTCTGAGGGCTGAGATAACATGCAAATAAACCTTACATATCAATGTGTGAAGGCTGGACAGACCACACAGTTCAAAATAGGAAGTGCACTCTGCAAAGCTAACTTGCACATTCACTGTCCGAGTTACAGCATCTTCAGGGGCGCCGTGTGTCAGGCATATCAACTCTTTTCAATAAAATGGTAAGTAATAGATTTTATGACTCTCCCTGGTCTCCTGGCAGACATCTCATCTTCTCTACTTAGGGCAGAAACGGGTAGGGATGATTCTTAGCCAGGTCCTCCAAGCCTTTGGGATTTTTGCTTGACCCATTGTTCCATTTGCAAATAAAACTGCTGAGTGTTATACCAGTTGAGTGTCTGTGGCTTCAGGATTTCCCCTTTCTGACTCTACCCTTCAGACTAGAGGAAAGGCTATGACTTACGGAAAGAAAAGCTGCATTCTTTGTCTTTGCCACTTTAAGAAAGTTAGGTGCCAGAATCAGTAATGTAGGCAAGTTTCCTATTATAAGCATTTTGGATCCCAGAAGAGAACCCCAATGATAAATGTTGGGCAATATTGCTGACGATGAGTGCCATTTTGACCACACTGTGGATTTTATAAAGGAGCTCTTTAGTTTAAAAATGCATTTTGTTATTTTAATTAAGAGAAGCAAACAAAACCCAAATAGTCCAAACCTTAGGGACAGGTTGTGTTCCCAAAGTTAATTGAAGCTCATTATTTGGAGCACATTTAAAATAGTGACTGGGTTCCCAGCTGTACTATAAAAACTAGCTTAACCCGTGATGTAGCTGAACTGCAGTGTTGGTATTGTGCTACGCAGTTTCCTATTTTTTCTCTGTAAAAATGGCCTGTGTTCTCATACATGTAGTGTTCTTATGCTCCCAGAGTCTAGAGGAGAGCTAACTTTCTATCCCATACGCCCCTTCCACCACTCCCCAGTTCCCAGAAGATTAGAGACGGAGTTATCCCTTCTCTCATAAGGGAGAGGGTTGCTTCCTTTGCCAACCCCTGGTGAAAAGACGGGGATTGAGACAATGACTCCTGCAGCTACTCAGTTGGGGAAGGGAATGCCCTGCAGGCATTGAGATAGAGAGGGCGAAGTGTTCATGGGATGTGTTTATAAGTCTGGAAACTCTCAAGCCAGAATGGGGAACTACAGAGGTGAGAGATAGTAACTTTGCCATGGAGGAGAAGAGACTGGGTCAGAGTTATGGACTCATAGCAGGGACGAATGAGCAGCCATGGAGGAAATGGTGGCACACGGATCCTACCTGCAGCCACACTCTTAGAGGAAAGTAGTCACCTGTCAAGATGGCACTTACAACTTCTTGTAGTGTTCCCAACTGGGCCTTTAGGTTTCAGATTCTTAGAAGAATGCTTGACCTTAATTACTGATAGTCTTTCCCAAAATAAGTGATATTTACCGAGGTATTTAGATTTTTTTCAGGGGAAACAAGATGAATAACACCAAAAAAAAAAAAAAAAAAAAAAAGTTTAACTGGATAGTGTGTATTTGGTGCAATATATAAGCAATGTTTTCTTAGGGGTTTACTGTCTTCCTATTACAGAAGTAACACATAGTGTTAAAGAAAATTTCTTAGAAATATAGATCTGCAGAAATGAAACAATATATGTTTTCTGTGGTTTCAACACCTGGGGGTGATCATTGTGAAGTAAATACAGATCCCTTAGAATTTCATCATTTTAAAATATATTTTATAAATACGATTTTCTATAAGTGCTATCATACTTTATAAGCCATTTCCTTGCCTGCTTTTTTATTTAAAATATCTTGAATAATATCTGAGTTATGCTATCATTTTTAATAATGAATCATTTTTCCATGATTTAATCATTTCCATATAGTTAGACATTTAGATTGTTTCTTATTTTTCTTTCTTCATGGTAATATAGGCAATATATTCATTTATACACATCACTACTCAAGAAAGGCATAGAGTTGGCCCATGTTCTTTAGTACGTGATTCCACATTTTAGAAGTGGAAGGACATGGCAACAGAATTCTAATTCTCAACAGCTGCCCCTGTGGAAATTGACTTGATAACTTAGACAAATTATCTCACCTCATGGTGAAAATGAAAAAAATAGGGTAAACTCATCTTTATGACAAGTAATTTTAGGTACATTTCAATTTGCTTAATTTTCTGGATGAAAAAGGTGGAACAGATATCTAATGCAGAAATTTTTGTATGTTGATGGTGGGTGAGGAAAAAAATCTTTTATGAATACATTTGGAAGTTTAAGAAATGGAGTAATAATCGGTTTTGCAGTTTCTGTTTGTGTGTTTGCTTGTTTTGCTCCTTTCATTCAACTTTCAGTTGACATGTGAGCTACTGACAAAAGAAATGTGCTATCACCCACACAACCTTTCAACAAAGATTTGTTGAGCCTCTACTCCAGGCTGGGGTTTGGCTGGATCAGAATGCGGGGTGAACAACACAAGTGGGGTCCCAGCTTCCTAGAGCTTCCACTCAGGGCAGTGGATCTCAAATTTTAGCACGCATCTGAATCACCCGGACGGTAAGGGACAGGGCCTAACATTTTGCATTTCTAATAAGTTTTCAGATACTGCTGCTGACCCAGGCACTTGGAGAACCAGTTTGGTAGAAGAGATAGATCAAAGTTAATCAAAGTAAACACATGAAATACCTGGTAGTGACTTCTGAAGGAGGTAAATAGGAGCTGAGATAGAAGATAGAAAGGAGACATCTTCTTTAGGGCTCTGATCCCTGATAAAGCGAGATTTAAACCAAAGCGCTGGGTCTCAAATCTGGCTGCACATTAGAATCACTTGAGCAGTTACAAGTCATACCCATTCCCAAGGTGCCAAACAAGACCAGTTAAATCAAAACCTTGAGGCGGGAGGTGGGGCCCAGTGAGGGTTGAGAACTGCTGCACCAAACAGTAAGAATGAGCAGGACACAGGAAACGAGGCAGTCAGAACCACTTCAAGCAGTAGAAATGGCAGGTGCAGAAGATGTGAGACAGGGGACAGCTTGGATTGGCAAAAATGCCAGAATGGCTAGAGGATAATCAAGAGAAGAGTGGCAAGAGATGGTTTTAAGGAAGAGGCATCAGCCCGGGGATTCGATCTTAGGTTGTTCACCCCAGCAGTCATTGGTGACCCCTAAGCAAAGGAGTGAGTGCCATTATCTGGTTTACATTTTGAGAAGAGGGCTACTTCTGAAGTGACATTCGTACTCTGCAGGCAGCCTTGACTATGCTTGGGCTTAAATATTGACTTTCTCCCTCATCCTTTAAAATTGGCTCTAATTTGAATGCAGCCAAGTTGGAGAATAAATAGTGTAGGGTTTCTGAAGGAAACAGGTTTAGGGGCCTTCAGATAATTTGGATGGCTTTAGTGAAAGCCCAGTTGAGAGCTGGTGTCCCAGGGAAATCAGAGAACATGAAAAGTGAGCTAGAAGGATCCCTTTAAGAGGTAGGGTTCCAACCCTCACCTTTCAAGGACAATGTGATTCTTTTTCTTATTGCATAAGCCGGAGGGGCCTGAATAATATGCTGATACCCCCCCCAAATGGAAATCCATTCACCTCTACATGCTTTTCCCCAACTCCACTACCTGGCTTGTATCCTCTTCTTCTGCAACAGGAGCCACACCAGCAAAATCTAGCTTGATGTGTTAAAACAAAAAACAAAAAACAAACAAACAAAAAAAAAAAATCCTGTGCTATGATAAGCAAGTTTTAAGTCAAGGATGGAGTTCAAATCCTAAAGGATCTTTCTCATCCACACGTCAAGACCCGTAGAAGGAAATGAGAGTCACTTCTTGGAGCACATTTTAGCATACATTAAATGTGTTGCAGCCTTGTTCTTAAGGCAAGCGGGTGTGGGACTCCAGCTCTTGATTTGGTAACTTCAGTATCACTTCCCCAATTCTCCAAGTTGCATCCCATCTGCCCTCTCTGTCCTCTCATGTCATTCATTTTTAAAATATTATGGCACGAACAACGTAAAATAAAATATTATGGTATGTTATGAAACAAATCATATAACAAATTCTCACATACCACCCAGATCTCGTGCATATTACCATTCTGCCATAATATTGCCATTTTGCCATCTTTTCAAAAAAAATGAAAAAGACAAAGTGGAATCTCTCTTTTTCTCCTTCCCAGTTCCATGTCCCTCCCTCCAACAGTAGAGGGACACTGCTCTGAAAGCAGCATCTCACCTGCTGCCATGTTTTTATGTTTTTATTTCATCTGCCTATATCTATAAAATAATATATATAACTGTTTTGCTTGGTTTCATTTGCTTATGATTTCTGCGTATGCTTTTTTCTCACTGGTATGTCTTCAGGATGTATCCATTTGGTCACATGCAGGTCTGGTTCAAATTATTTACTTGTTATGTAGTTATATTGCAATTTATTCATGTAGACTCTCAACATTTAATTTGTTGTCATTATTTTCAATTTCAAATGATACTAGAATGAGTATGTTTCTACATAAAGGGAATGGGCACCTTCAGGGTTATTGAATGTCATAGCAAATGGTTCTCCAAAGTCATTGTAACAATTTACATCTCACCCTGGGGTGCCTGGGTGACTCAGTTGGGTAAGCACCTGACTCTTGATCTCAGCCCAAGTCATGATCTCAGGATCTTGAGTTTGAGCCCCTCATTGGGCTCCATGCTGGGCGTGGAGCCTACTTTAAGGATTGATGGATTTAATAAATCCATACCATCCCCAATATCAGTTTGTCAGGCTTACTGATAGAGCTCTGAGAATTTGTTATATGTAAAACCCCATTTCATTGTTGATTTAATTTTCCTGATTATTACTAAGATGAAACATGTTTTCCTAAGTTTATTGACTATTCACATGGTTTGTCCTCTTCACATGGTTTGTCCATTTTCTCATAGATCGTCTTTTCATGTTGATTTATCAAAAATCTTTACCCATTTCTAGGCGCTAACCATGGGTCAATTGTGTGCATTGTGAATTTTATGTCCCATGGCTTCTTTTTTCTTTATTTTTTGTTGTCTCTTTTTTATAGAGAAGTTTTACATCTTAATGCTAACAAATTTAAAAATAAGTCATTTATCATTTCTGGTTTCAATGTCCTTTTAAAGAAGTTATTCCCCACTCCCAAATAGTAAAGCTATTTCCTAACCTCTCCCTTTTCGCTTTAATCATCAAGATTTTATTTATACTTGTGATGTGAAGTAGTCATCTAATATATTCCCTTGTGGGTAACCGATTTAGTACTATTTATTTTAGTCTGTTCTTTTCTCCTACCACTTTCTAATGCCTCCTTGGCCATATGTCCATTTGCCGTGTGTAGTGACTCCACTTCTAGGCTCCCGATTCTGTCATACTGGTCAATATGTCTCATAAAGTTCCAAGTTTGTGTCTTACGTCTTACTCATCTGCTGTGGATTCATATACCCTTTTACCCAAATATATACACTCTTGCCTACTATCTAACAATTTCTACAGTTATTGAGGATTTCCATTATTATTCTCCCCAACACAACAGGAACCTAAAAATAGTGTGATTACTCATTGAACACAATCCTCCAGTCCTATTCCTACTTCTTAAAACTTCTTCTTGGAAGAGATGTGTGTCATTTTCACTCACACTTAATTGACCAAAATAAGTCACACATATCTCAGATGAAAGGACAGATATGTAGGGATGTATAATCATCATGCATTCAGGGTAATAATAGAGATGGGGACCCACTTGGAAGAAGAATATTATATACTACAATGTATATTGCTCTTTGTGTGACTGAAAACATCTTCATTTTTACTTCATTCTTAAGTGATAGATTACCTGTGTATAAATATTCTAAATTGATAGTTACTTTCCCTCAGAACTTTATTTTTTTAAGTGTGTATTTATTTTTGAAACAGAGAGAGAGAGAGAGAGAGAGAGTGAGGGAAAGTGGGAGCATGAGAGAGAGAGTAGGGGAGGGGCAGAGAAAGAGGGAGAAAGAAAGAATCCCAAGCAGGCTCTGCACTGACAGCAGATGGAGGGCTTCGTCTCACAAACCTGATCATGACCTGAGCTGAAATCACACTTAACCAACTGAGCCACACAGGCACCCCCCTGTCAGCAGTTTAAAGACTTATTCCATTGGCTTCCGACTTTTGTTATTGTTGGTATAATCGTGCTGTAAAATCTGTCATTCTCTGTAGGTGAGATTCTGTCATTCCCTTTAAGATGTTTATCTTTATGTTCTGCAGCTTTACTACACTTCATAGAGATGTGAATTTATTTTTATTTATCCTGCTTGGTACTCAGCATATTGATTTAATGAGGAGCCTACAATATTTTTATATAAAGAACCAAATAGTAAATAGTTTAGGCTTTGCAGCCTTACAGTCTCTCTCACAACTATTCAGCTCTACCACTGTAGTCTGAAAGCATCCACAGACAATACATAAACAAATGGGCATGACTGTGTTCCAATAAAACTTTATTTATAAAAACAGGTGGCAGGCTAAATTTGGCCCACAGGCTGTAGTTGCCTGAATTAAAGCCTAATAACTTTTTTCAATTCTGCAAAATTCTTGGCTATTATTTCCTCAAAACAATTACTCTATCATTTTGTCCTTCCTAGTTTTTGTTTGTTGGTTGGTTGGGTTTTTTGGGTGTTTTTGTTTTTGCTTTTGTTTTTGTTTAGAATCTCTATTAGATAAAAGTCCCATGCTATCCTCCACATTTTTTATCTCTGTGTCTCTGTGTGATGAATTCTAAGTCAGTTTATCAACTTCATCTTTCAATCCACTAAGTTTTTCTTCACCTGTGTCCAGGATGACCAATTTTCTCAGCTTGCTCAGTGCTTTCCCAGTTTTAGCACTAAAGTCTTATGCCCCAGAAATTTCTAAGGCTCAGACAAGCCAGGGTAGTTTTTCACCCTATTTATGCCCAATTCATGTTTTATCCCATATACTGAATTTTTGTTTCCATGATTAAGTTTTCATTTCCAACTTTGAATTAATTGTTTTTACCTAATATCTACCTAATTTGTTTCAAATATTCTTATATTCTCCTATGGATGTTATTCATATATTTGTTTCCTAATTATTTGTGAATTTGCAAAGTCATTTTCAGATTGCTCTACTATTTTAATTGAATAGATTAAATCTTCATATTTAATTGTTGCTTTTGTTAGGGTTTTATTTCTTATTAATATTTTTCTTCCCATATTTTGGAATTTTGTGTTGTAGACCCATTTTGAAAAGATTTTCTCAGTTGGTTAGTTTTTTTCATCCGAACTGCCTTCCCTAGTGTTGTGCTTCTCTCCACTACTTCTTCTTGAGGACTCCAGCCCAGAGCCAGGTCTATATCGACTGGCGTGTGATCAGGTTCACAGTAATATTGGGAATATTCATTACTAAGTCACCTGGCATCTTGGCCCAGTTCCTGTTCTGGGACTGCGTCTACCCCAGGGTTTCTCAAATCAGCACTTTTGTGAATTGTGGCATATTTAATAGCATCTCTGCCCTCTTCCCACTGGATGTCAGTAGTACCCTTGCCCCCCTCATTGTGGCAATATACAAAGCATTTCCAGGTATTACAAAATGCCCCCACCATGATTTATTACTCTATTAAAATCACCCCCAGTTGAAAACTGCTGCTCTATCCTAAGGCAATTCTTAGTGGCAGGTCATCTGGTCTCCTTATATAAAGCTTGAATAACTAAAAAAAAAAAAAAAAAAAAAAAAAAAAAAAAAAAAAAAAAAGCATATCTGTCCTTGCCCTTGGTTTCAAAGAGTGACCCTAGCTCTGGCTTTCAGGTTACCCTATAGGGCTGAAGTAACAAATGTCTTCATAACCTGAACTGACAGCCCAATTTACCTGCCCACTAGTCTCACTCACAGCCTTATGTTTCTGATATAGAAATGTTTATCTTTAAATTTTCTCATTTTATGTTCTACCTATCACTGACATGAGGTTAGGTCAGTGAGAGAGCCACAAAACTTTAATTTATTGACCAGAACTTAATTCTTCTTCTCTTTCTCTTTTCCCTCACTTCCCTTTAGCTTCATATCTTTCTTTCTTCCTCTCTCCCTTCATCCTTGATCAGTGACATTGGGTAAATCAACAAAGTGGAAGAAATATGTCATCACCAGGGTTGATGAGCTAGTGGGAGAATTAGTTCAGTGTCTTCAGGGCTCCACTTCTCCCTTTTACTCCTATCCCAACCTATTAAGACAGCAGCTCTCAAAGTATGCTCCCTAAACCAGCAACATCAACATCGCCTGGGAACATAATAGGAATTCTTGGGCTCTACCCAAGACTGACTAAGTAAGTTCTAGGAGTGGGACCCAGCCACTTGTGTGTTCCAAGCCCTCCAGGTGATTCTGATGCATAAAAAAGTTTGAGATCTCCTGCACTAAGACTTAGCTAAAGAGGTTTGAACCAGTGATTCTCAGCCTGACTGCACATTGCAGTTGCCTGTTAAACTTCATACAATTGCATGAGCCATTCGCCAAAAGATTCTGATTCAGCTCGGGCAGGGCTCAGGTTCTTTTATCTTTTAAATTCCCCCAAATGATGGGGTACCTGAGTGCTTCAGTTGTTTGAGCATCTGTCTCTTGATTTTGGCTCAGGTCCTGATCTCACAGTGGTGGGATTGAGCCCAGAGTGGGGCTCTGTGCTGACAGTGAGAAGGCTGCTTGGGATTCTCTCTTCCCTCTCTCTCTGCCCCTCCCCTGCTCACACACGTGCTCTCTCTCTCAAAATACATAAATTAAGATTTCAAATAAATAAATAAATTCCCGCAAATGATTCAAATATCTAGTTCAATTTTGCATTATTCGTGTCCCACTCACCCATTTTAATGATCACTGATGCCAAGTCTTACCCAGTATTTCAGGAATTCTACATGGAAGTGGGTAAACTTCTAGTGAAAAAGTTGAAAATCAATCTCATCTGGAAGTGGACTTTCCTGGGTTTGAATCTCAGTGTTGCCCATTTTCAGCTATGTGACTTTGAACAATTTACCCTCTGTATGCCTCAGTTTCTCCCTCTGTAAAAAACGGGATGAATAACTATACCTATTACTAGGGTTGTAAGGATTACATAGGCTGATGTAGGAATATCTTCAGAATAATGCCTGTCACACAACAAAAGCCACGCAAAATTTCTCTGAATTATTTATTTTGTAAGTAAAACATGCAAAGCACCTTCAAAATAAACTTGTCAAAATAAGTGTTTTGAGAAGGAACATTTTTTTAAAAAGCAGTTATAGAATGTTTCTTTTTTTTTTTCATATTGGAAACTTTGCTTTAGAAGGCCCACTTTCTCCCAAAAATGTTATATCCTCTTTAAAAATATTGATTCAATAAAAATTAACTTCTTTCATTAAAATGTTTTAGAATTTTACCATATGGTTTTTAACATCAGCTAGTGGAATTATAAAACCGGAGCTCAGAATCATTTTTCTATAGTCAAATTTGAGCTTCATAAACTGATAAGCCAACAATAAATTCAACCCTTATGTAAATCCTGGCAGAGGTCAAAAGAAGTGGAACTGAAATAAACATCTGCTGAATTTGATCTATGACAGATATTTAGCTGAAAGAATTTGTGTGAAATATGGTGAAAACATTTTAATAAGGTAGATACGTGGGAGGTTTAACTTGAGTAAATACATTTTGAGGTGTGAATGTATAAACATCATCCAAAGAACCACCAGCAATTTTATCACTACAACTTTGAAAGACAAGTAGTTAAGTTGAGTTTATCACCAGAGGACATTCACCAGAAAGAAACTAATTTTATCACTTGTACCCACAACTGCATGAGACAGCATTTCAGGGCTGGGTGGAGTTTTTTTAATAGCAGAACACAGCCACTCCAACACAATAGGGCTTAGATACATACTGTTTAAATTAGTTACCTAGGGTGTGGATGAGCAGGGGAATTTCCAAATTATCTGTTGTTAATTATCAGGCAAACAAAGAGAAGATTGTAACTTGAGATTTCTAAGCAAAGTCCACCTGTGGCTACTGAGTATGCAGAGCTTAGATGGTTTCAATTCTCAATAGATGTAAAAATTAACCAACTTAAGCAAACATTGATTGAATTTGATAAGAGGGGCATGGAGGGAGGAAATTCTAGAAAGTAGCCAGAATAACCATGTCTTCATGATTAATTAGACAAGAAAACTCAGATATAACTTCTATATGTCTTGACTCTTCTACATCCCTATTTTCTCACTGTTCTTCCCTTCCATGTGGTAAATCCTCCTATTTAATTTGTAAGCCACAGACATGGAAAAGAAAGAAAGAAAGAAGAAAGAAAGAAAGAAAGAAAGAAAGAAAGAAAGAAAGAAAGAAAGAAAGAAAGAAAGAAAGAAAGAAAGAAAGAGAAAGAAAAGGAAGAAAGGAAGAAAGAAAAAAGAAAGAGAGGGAGGGAGGAAGGAAGGAAGGAAGGAAGGAAAAATCTGTCAGAACATTCTTAAGAAGTGATGCTACAACTACTCTTTCTTTGATCAGTGAAAACACTGGTTTTTCTCTTCTTTAAGGGTTCATTACAGACAGGCAGTCAATCCAGAGGTGAGAGAATATTGTTTTCTTGGGCAAGTAATTTGCAAGAATTAGAAACATAGCACATCTTTGCATTTGTAATATCTACATTACTGGTTCGATTGTTAAGGTCTGTATTGAACTGAACAGCTATGGATACTGCATTTATAAATACTTTTAGAGAAGGATTCTATTTAACAGTATACTACTTTAATTATTCTAGTAAATTTGTATGTTTAAGTGTTCTGCCCTCATGAAAAATTGATAAAGGGCTCTTGGAACCAGTAGGCTGAGGCTGGAAGCCTTGCCCCAACTGAAAATTCTGTTTTCACATGCACTCTGGGTAGCTTTGTTTCTCCTTGCTGCCTTCCCACACTGAGGCTTGGTCAGTCTCCATTATGAGATCCACTTGATTTTTTACATGAGTTACCCACTTTTTATGTTACCTGCTTGGTTCCTGGAAACACTGCCAGTGGCAACTCCAGATTAGATGGTTTCCCTTTCTGGCTTTAATATTCTATGAGTGGAATAAATTACATAGTTTTAGATATAGAAAGAGTCATGGTAAGGTTTGGTAAACCTTGCCTTCTGGGTAGGCAGCTGATTTTGGACATGTTTGGATTGGAAACAGTGTCCAGGTTTAAGAAAAAGATCCGATTTAAATGCGTAACAGCCTACCAGGGGTTTCTGAACCAGTCGTGAGTTGTATGTGGGTATAGGGGTGGGGGAGATTGTTAAAAATTTGGTATCAAATAGGGTATTGAATTCTGCAACTTACTCTAAAATGCATCAAAAACCAAAGATGAATGGATGTGACAAAGCGAAGAATAGCAAAATAATAACAATTAAAGCATCTAGGTTAAGTATATTGATGTTCACTTTCAAGTTCAACTTTTGGATATGCTTATAATTTTTCATAATAAAAAGTAAGGTGGAAAGTTTAAGTGTCAGACAGACTGAACAAACAGAGCTGGAAATTTTAACATAATACTCCACTCTACATACTTTTTGGCCAGTGCACTTTTGCATCCTCCACGTATCACTCTATATCAACACAAAACCCTTTTCCTTCTAGATGTAACTATCTTCATCATTTTCCTCTCTTGTAAATATGAGATGCATGATGATGAGAATTAAAAAAATATATATAGGAGAATGTAGAGAAAGTAAAAATCCTACCATGTGATGAGAACCACTGTTACCATTTTAGGAAATATTTTTCTAGACATATAACTAGACAGAGTATGAGACATCTCATATCTGTACTTGAGAGAAAGCTCTCACTTTTCACTCCCTCCCCACTCTTCATCACCCTTGATTTGCCAGTGTTTTGCCTTCAGCATTTTTCTTGTCCGTGCCTTGAAATTCTCATCAAGCACCTTTGATATTCAAGTGTATCTTCTCTCCAATTAATTTGCATTCCATCATGCTGTCTTGCATACCTGAAGCCTCATATTTGCTACTGGATTCATAATTTCTTGAGTCTAATCTGATTAAGGCAAAACCATCCATCTCACTTAATAAGTAATTACACAGTTTAAAACCAAATTCTCACTCTTGATAGAAATGAGAATATCCAGGCCAATCTATATCTGTTTAGTTATGGAAAACACAGAGATTGTAACTGTAACACACAGAATTCTTAGTTTAGAAAACATAAGCCAACTTCAGCTCATGCAGTTTTCACTTGGATTTTGTCACTGCTATCTCCCATGGGTTCACAATGAGTTATTGGCAGTCTCTGAAGAGTAGGGAAGGTTCCAGGCTCTCCAGGCGGGCTTTGGCAATGTTCATGAACATTTTTATTTCATGGAAATAAAACTAGATTTCGGTTCTTTAAAAAGTAAAAAGAAGTATCCGTACTAATATTTGAGAGGTATCTTTAAAACATCTACTTCATGGAGTTTCCATGAGTTCACTTTCTTGCACTGCAAATTTTATAAGCAGTTTCCTAATTTTATAGAAATACCTTACTTGGTCCCATTACAAACTCTTTTCATGGAATCTCAAAGAATATATTAGTAGACTAGATTATTTGGGTTATAAAAAGTCTTTAGGAATAGAAAAATGGATTGTTTCTATCTTTTATTATAGCACAGTCCTGAGCTACATCTAGGTTCAAATCACTTTTCATACTTTGCATTTGAGGAATAAGGAATATAATAACAATAGTTGACATTTAACTAGATGCTTCCTATATTCCAGACATTGTTGTTTTTAAAAATATCAATTTACTAAATTCTTAAAATTGTGAGAGATATATTGCTTTTACTCCATCTTATGAATCTGGAAACCAAAAGAGAGAGAGAGAGGTTAAAGAATTAGCAACAGCATGGGGCGCCTGGGTGGCGCAGTCGGTTAAGCGTCGGACTTCAGCCAGGTCACGATCTCGCGGTCCGTGAGTTCGAGCCCCGCGTCAGGCTCTGGGCCGATGGCTCGGAGCCTGGAGCCTGTTTCCGATTCTGTGTCTCCCTCTCTCTGCCCCTCCCCCGTTCATGCTCTGTCTCTCTCTGTCCCAAAAAAAAAAAAAAAAAAAAAGTTGAAAAAAAAAAAAAAGAATTAGCAACAGCAAATTAAGTGGTAAAACTAAGATAGCTCTAGAGCCTATGCCTAAACTATTCCATTTACCTGACTCTCTAGGGTCCAAAAAGAAAAAAGGCACTACACTGGTCTAGAGGTAGGGTGCAGTAGGAACCTACTGTTTCATAAATTTAGTGTGAGTCTTGGGGCGCCTGGGTGGCGCAGTCGGTTAAGCGTCCGACTTCAGCCAGGTCACGATCTCGCGGTCCGTGAGTTCGAGCCCCGCGTCGGGCTCTGGGCTGATGGCTCGGAGCCTGGAGCCTGTTTCTGATTCTGTGTCTCCCTCTCTCTCTGCCCCTCCCCCATTCATGCTCTGTCTCTCTCTGTCCCAAAAATAAATAAAAAAAATAAAAAAAAAAAAAATTTAGTGTGAGTCTACCTGTAACTCTCTATGTGACTCTTACTAAGTCAGTACCAGATTATTATTTAAGTGTGCTAAATTGATTCTATGTGCTTTTACCTTAAGAGATATCTTTGACCTTTAAAAAAAATCAGGGTGAATTGATACTGCTTGATTTCTGCTTCCTTACCAATTTTTTTGTGCACAACGAACTTTTTTTCTTTTTGCATGTGTCATTCCAAATATATTAAAGGAAATTTGAAGGGGTGCCTGGGTGGCTCAGTTAAGCATCTGATTTTGGCTCAGGTCATTGTCTTGTGGTTTGTGGGTTTGAGCCCTGAATCAAGCTCCCTGCTGACAGCTCAGAGCCTGGAACCTGCTTCAGATTCTGTGTCTCCCTCTCTCTCTGCCTCTCTCCTGCACACACACACACACTCTCTCTCTCAAAATAAACCATTAAAAACTTGTTCTTAGAATAAATAAATACATAAAGGAAATTTGAAAAGAGAAACAATCCACAGTCACAGTGATTTCTCTTACATGACCATTAAGTCTTTATCTATAAGTATGATTTGTCCTTAACTATCATAGCATTTTTTTAACTCACAGTTTATTCATGAGCATTCTTCCACATTACCAAATGCTGTTCATTATCCTTTTAATGATTGTAACACATTCCATGCAGTTAAGGTATCATAATCTACTTAAATATTTTGGTTGCTGCCAGGATTTTTCCAATTAGAGAAATTGCAACAAATATTTTCATACATCTAACTGATAGTTGTTCTCTTACTTTGAATGATTTCCTTAAAGCCCTAAAGGTGATCAAGGAAATTAAGCTTTTTCTTTTCTTTTTTTTTTTTTTCTTTGCTTTAGAGAGAGAGCATGAGTAGGGAAAAGGAGAGAGCGTGAGCAGGGAAGAGGGACAGAGAAAGAGGGAGAGAAAATCTTAATCAGGCTCTGCGTTCAGCACAGGGCCCCACACAGGGCTCAATTCCACGACCCTGGGATCATGACCTGAGCCAGAATCAAGAGTTGGGCACTCAACTAACTGAGCCATCCAAGTACTCCAAGTTTTTTTCCTTTTCTTACTTTATGGATATATATGCTGACAGAATGGGATTTTTAATTTTCTCAGATTGATTATTTAATAAATAAAGCAATTTTAAGGAACCATTTTAAATAAATTTCCTTTATTGTTGAACACTTTCAGTTACATTAGGTTACTACTTGAATTTCCTCTCACATAGGATTTGTGGGGGCAGGGGGTCTTATCAATTGATACCAATTGATGTGCTATTCATACATGTAGATTCTTAGTTTAGAATATGTTAAATTTGGATCCCATTTATATAAATATTTTACACATTTTGTTTTCCATTGTATTTTGCTGTTTGTAGTTGCATGGCAGGCTTCCCACCTTTATATAAATTGGTTTTCTCTGTTATAATTTCTTTAAAAACCAACACCATTTTGGATAAATACTATAGTCTATCCTCTGCTGATTTTCCTTCTTAACTCTATGGTCCATTGGAAACTTACTCTGACTCATGGAAGAAAGTAAAGGTGAAGTTAAAATAATATCTATTTAATATTTTCTTTCCCTATTTTTTTTATTTTTAGATTATCATGCATTATGGGTCTCTTTTGAGCCATCTATATTTCATTTTTCTATTATCATACATTCACAATTATTATTTCACAATATATTCTAATATCAAATAGGGTTAATCTCCCCATTCCTTCCATCCTGGGTCCTCTTTTTCACAATGTTTATTGATGTCCTTACTCAAATAATTTTCCTAAGTAAAGTTTACAAATTTATTAAGTTCTTTAAAAATTCCAGTTATGATTCGAATTGCCATTCTTTCAGTATCAAAAAATAAAAACAGAAAGGACTAGTGTATAGTATCCAGCTTTCCTTTTTAGCATTTCTCTGTATAGAGTTCAGTCTATACAGTTCAGTCTACTGTCCCACTGTAGAGATTTCCCTGCCTCCTCAAGTAACCTACATGTTCCCAGGATGGCTCTTCAGGTCAGGGCATAGTCTGGCCAAGGTGAAGAGAGCAGCTCATACAGAGAAAGAAGTCATCTCACAGTAAAACTGTCTAACCTGGTGAGCCAATTGGTCACTGAGGATGAAAGCATTCCTTACTTTATTTTTGTTATTGCTGTGTTACTGTCATGTAATTTAATTTTTCCCTTAAAGTGGTTATAGAAGTAAAATGAACATGCCCAGAAACATGTGTTTTTCAGACCTCCATGCTTTGATTAAGCAATTCCTTTAGGAACAAATTCTAATTCTCTCAAGAATTACTCTTGAAAACGATGAGCAAATTTTTGTGAGTTTTTCCATGTGTTAGGACAAAATTTTAAACAGTGGATCATTCAAAGTTTGAGCAAGATATATTCATCTACTAGGCATGTAAAATATTTCCTAATATAAACTTCTTCAAAGATGGCTATAAATCGTCATTTGAAACTCCTCCATCGAAAGGATGACTAATCCTTTTGACCATTAAGTTGTGAAATGGAACACTTCCAAATCACATGATTCTATCTTAAAGCTGTTACTACTTAGTTTCCTTATTAAGGTGGCTTCAGGATAAAATATTTTTATGTATCAAGAGTGGTCATTATGCATTTACTCTAGGTCCCTTGTCTTATGTCCACCATTTTTGTTCATTTTTGTTTGCAAGTACCCTAAAATCAGAACTCCATGTCATTTTATAAGGTTTGTCTAGCAACTTTCCAACCCCCACAGCATGAAATTCACCCAAGAGGTTTGCACAGAGATTACCTCAGTGGTGACCAGACAATATCTCACCTGCCCTTTCACCCCAGATAGAGTGATTGGTGGACCATGTCATTTCCGAGGTGAGATCCAAGGACCCAAATCATCTGCTTGCTTTTAATTTTAACACTTAACACCGAAAGAAAACCCAAGAACATGAAAAGTCATAGCTATCGCCTCACATTCCACAAAAGGAAGCTTCAGACACTTTGGTGGTGATTATTTGTTCTGTTTTGTTTTAGAAAATCTATTCTGAGTAACATCCCAAAAATGCCTCCTAATTGCCAAACTCCATGGAATGTTTTTACTCTTCTCAATAACACTTGCAAGTCTTCCCTTGATTCTTGCCTGGCTCTCCTCCCTATGCCTGTAACAATTCCTTCTCAGTTCCCTTGGAACTCCGGCCTTTTGGTTGGAAATAAGTAAGGTACCATGTCTGCCTTCCTCTCACTCTGCCTGTCCCCCCTCTCAAGGCTTCAGCTGCTGTACCTCTGCTGGTGACTCACACGTCTGGCAGCTCAAATGCCACCTGACCCAAACTGAAGTCATCATCCTTCTCCAGAGCTGTCTTCATATTCTCTAACCCAATAAGTGCCACCACCATCTCCCCAGTCACCCAATCCTTATACTTCTATGTCATTTTATATTTCTCCACTGCCACCCACTCCCTGCCACCCAACTTAAAAGAACATATACATTTCCTTCTCTTTAACCATATTTAACAGGCTACAGTTAGAATTCAGGCCTTTATCCTCTAAGACTGGACTATTACACTCTTGCAATTCACATTCCTTAAATTCATCATTACTCTGCTACTAGAATGATTTTTCTACAGCAGATATCTAATTATGCAACTTTCTTGCTTCAAACCCTTCAGATGGCTCCTAGTGGCCTAGCATAGGGGTTAGCAAACCATGGTCTGCAGGCCAAATCCAGCCCATTGGCAGTTTATACAAATAAAATGTCATTGTAACACAGCCATGCTTATTCACTCATATGTGTTGTCTAATGGTTGATGTCATGCTACAACAGCAAGTTGCGTAGTTTCGACAAAGACTATGTGATCCCAAAAGTCAAAAATATCTGTGATGTGGCCCTCTACAGAAAACATTTGCTGATGCTTGGCCTAAAGGATATACAGTCTGAGCAATGTGGTGTGATGTGTAAGCCCTCCATTCTTTGAGTGCAGCCTCTACGTCCAGGCTTAGCCCTTGCCACACTCACACCCTTAAACCTCATATTCAAGTGGTTCTTGTCCGCTAGCAGTTTTCCAGCACGATCTAACAGAAATTTCAGTGATGATGGATCTGTTGTCTGACTGTGCTGTCTAGTGCAGTAGCCACTAGCCCCATGTGGCTACTGAGTGATGAAAATGTGGCTAGTCCAACTGCAAAACTGAATTTTGAATTGTATTTAATTTTAATTAACATAAATTTAAACTTAAATAGCCACAAGTGAGCTACATCATTAGACAGTACAGTGCTAGACTATGTCACCAATGGTGTCTTTGTTTATTCTAGGGGAGTATTTTATTTTATTTGTTTTAAGTTTATTTATTTATTTTGAGAGAGAAGAGTGTGTGTGTGAGGAAGGGCCAGAGAGAAAGGGAGAGAGAAAATCCCAAGGAGGCTCTATCTACACTGTCATCACAGAGCCCAATGCAGGGCTTGATCTCAAGAATCAGATCATGATCTGAGACGAAATCAAGAGTCAAAGGCTTAACTGACTGAGCCACTCAGACGCTCCACTAAGGGAGTATTTTATTTGTTTTTTTTTTCAATATATGAAATTTATTGTCAAATTGGTTTCCATACAACACCCAGTGCTCATCCCAAAATGTGCCCTCCTGAATACCCATCACCCAGCCTCCCCTCCCTCCCACCCCCATCAACCCTCAGTTTGTTCTCAGTTTTTAAGAGTCTCTTATGCTTTGGCTCTCTCCCACTCTAACCTCTTTTCTTTTTTTTTTTCTTCCCCTCCCCCATGGGTTTCTGTTACGTTTCTCAGGATCCACATAAGAGTGAAACCATATGGTATCTGTCTTTCTCTGTATGGCTTATTTCACTTAGCATCACACTCTCCAGTTCCATCCACGTTGTTACAAAGGGCCGTATTTCATCCTTTCTCATTGCCACGTAGTACTCCATTGTGTATATAAACCACAATTTCTTTATCCATTCATCAGCTGATGGACATTTAGGCTCTTTCCATAATTTGGCTATTGTTGAAAGCGCTGCTATAAACATTGGGGTACAAGTGCCCCCATGCATCAGCACTCCTGTATCCCTTGGGTAAATTCCTAGCAGTGCTATTGCTGGGTCATAGGGTAGGTCTATTTTTAATTTTCTGAGGAACCACTAAGGGAGTATTTTAAATATTTAGAATACTGTGTCCATCTGGGAAACACTCTCATTTAACTTAAGGGTCACCCTTTCTAAGGAGGCTTTGCAAATTCCCATGTCCATGTCTCCCCCCTTCCCCCTGCAAAGAAGTGGATATTCTTCTTTCTGTGCTTTCACTGTGCCATCATATTACCAGGAAACTTCTGTTTTACCCCAACCAGGATACAGTTCCTGAAGGCAGATCTCTGTTCAATTTGTTTCTGCTTTAAAAGTCCTAATCCAGTGCCTGGTTTATGCCAGAAGCTTAATTAATATTGGTCAAATAGATTGATCAATGTCACATTCAGAGTTTTTTCAACATGTAAATCACTTTCCTTCATCTATAGTTCTTTGACAAATGAAGAACGACCACTCACACAAGTGCTAAGAAAGCCCAGTAGCCTGTCTTCCTCACCCTCCCTCCACTAGGTGTTGACATCTGTCTGGAAAAAATAACTGACTACAATCCCCTTGGCAACATGATTCTGTTCACACATTTTTAAAATTCACTTTAATAATAGCATTTTTGATACTTAGGGTCAAAAATGCCACATTCTTCTAAAAGCTATAATGAGGCATCCATGACCGTTCTGCCAAACCTACACGTTTGACCTCTGTGAAATTTGTTAATTCTGCTTTTTTGGAGAACACACTGCCTATTTGTGGCTTATGTAAAACCCTCAGCTACCGCAGCTAACTTTTTTTTTATTTAGCTGGAGCAACGTTTAATATTATGTATGCTAAAAACAATACAAAACTCTACAGTTTGAGTTTTCTACAGATATGAACCCAGTTGGTTAAATAGTGCATTTGGCACAAATAACAATCAAAAGTCTTTAAAAGGAGGAGCCAAAAAATATTGATGTCAGCTCTGAGAAAGTCTGAGCAATCTAGCCCAGTCAGGTGGGATTTCAAAGTCAGCAAGAATCTAAAACTACACATGTTTATAAGGTTCAGAGTATCAAAGCAAAGCTTCCATACACTTCCTTTTTGAAGTTCCAACTTAAATAATGATAATTTTTAATAGCTTTTATTTTGCCTGTGTAGAATTAAGAGCTCTAAGATAAATTACTGCAAAATGCTTTACACTTTCTCAAAACTGACATATTTCAAATAGTTGAGGTTTAAAATCAGATGATTTTGATCCACTTCAAGTAGGTTTTGTATTGCTCTAGTATCTTATTTATACTCTAATACCTTACCCCTGTAGGATCAGAGAACACAGGGAAAGAAGGTAAGATAATGAATGATGAGGGCTCTATTATGTATCTGATTGTCTCTCTTTCATCTTCCTACCAAGCAGGTAGTGTTGGCCATACACAGTCCTGGGATCACCTGTCTGACAGATTTGCACAATGGCTGTGAACAGTCTGCAGAGCTAGTAATTTGTGTGTGAGTCCAAGTCCTACCTTTTGCTCCCTGCCTCGTCCTAGGCAGGCTGCTTAACTCTCAGTGGCCTGATTTCTCCCTTTATAAAATGGCGGGCAATGATAGCCTCTACCTTGTAGATGCTGAGGCATGTCAAATGAGCCAGTATTGCAGGAAAGCATTTCCACAGGA
Organism: Neofelis nebulosa; assembly: GCF_028018385.1. Lineage (NCBI taxonomy): Eukaryota > Metazoa > Chordata > Mammalia > Carnivora > Felidae > Neofelis > Neofelis nebulosa. The sequence continues at coordinate 31,974,749 of NC_080782.1, read as the reverse complement.
GATGTGTTCATGGAATGTTCACTGTTATTTGTGTTCTTTACAATGTTTCAAACCTCAGTGAAAATGCTTTTAAACCTTAGTTTAAAATCGAAAGGATTTGAATTCCTTCAAAATGGCTTTGAGGGGCTCAAAAATCTTATTTAAAAATAAGCAACAGCCTACTCTCTAACTATGCTTAGAAACATCTGGATTTCTCTGGGGATACGGGAAATGGAAAGAACCAAATATCATCCGTGAATGTGAATCAGACCGAGGCTGGGAAAATGATTGCTTCTATGCAATGCTTCCACCTGACTCCTGACCCACCAGAGGGTGGTCAGAGTAGGGACCCCCTTAAATAGGAATAGTTTCCCTTTTGCTACATCTCAGCAACCCAAGAAGATTGCTTTGACTCCTTCTATTCTGTTGGACCAAGTTTCCAAAACCTTAGGAAAAAAAAAAAAAAACTACAGGAAGAAAAATACAGGAAAGCTCTCTGAAAAAATACAGGAAAGCACACCCAGAGCTTACAAAAGGAAATATTGCCAGAACATCAAACTTTCAAGTGTTTATAAGTACCAACTTTTCTAAAAGCACAGTATGGTGCTGGCATATACTAGATGCTCAGCAAATGTTTGGGAAATGAAGTTTGCCAAAACTAACCGTGCATATATTTACTTCCCCATCTGCTATACTGAAAAATAGGGAAATATTACTGTTGACATATAAATAAAAAGGTCTGTACACATACTTCTGGGGTAAGAAATATCCAATATAAATGGTATTTCATACAAGTTATATTTCTAGTCCTCTATTTGGAGAGATTTTTTTTTAATTTCTTTTAATGTTTATTTATTTTTGAGAGAGAGAGACAGCATGAGCAGGAGAGGGGCAGAGAGAGAGGGAGACACAGAATCTGAAGTAGGATCCAGGCTCTGAACTGTCAGCACAGAGTCCCATGCCAGGCTTGAACTCACCACGAGATCATGACCTGGCCTGAAGTCAGATGTTTAACCAACTGAACCACCCAGGCACCCCTGGAGAGTTTGGTTTGTTTGTTTGTTTGTTTGTTTGTTTGTTTGTTTGTTTTAATCATAGTCCTTACCACTTGGGCTGCTAATCTGGAGACAAGAATCCAGTTTATTGAAGTGTACCAAAACTATGATTTTTATCCTTTTTATATCTAACAATCTTGGAAGAACTTTAAGGCAAATGGAATGCTGGTGTCTGTAAATACAAACTAAAGATTTTATCATGCGTCAAAAGATTTATCATTTTATCATGTGGAGATAAATTCTTCATACACATACCATATAATGATGGAAAATATCATCAGTTGTGCAGAGCCAAATAAAGATATATGAACTGGAAAATCTTTTAAACATTTCAAAAACTAGCATCTGGGACTATAATCCATTAGGTAAGAAAGTGACCCATTTTTGAAAGTCATCCTTTTGGGGAGTATTTAAATTTTAAGACTTACTTTGTGTGTGTGACATTGTCCTATATTAACACAATTCTATGAGGTAGGTCCTATCACCATCATTATTCCTACTTACAGATGAGAAAATTGAGGCACAGAGAAGTCACTTGCCCAAACTTTCACAGTTAACATTCAAACCCAGGCTATCTGGCTCCCGGAGCCAAGCTCTAAACCTCTCTGTTATTTGTTGTGAATGGGATGCTGCATTTTCCATTCTGTTCCTGGCCATGCCTTTGTCACAGGACTGGTAACATGAACATCTCTCCTTTCAGTTAATATAGACGTAGGAGCATCTTTTTCATAAGTGAATGGCATTTCCTTTGTCTAGATACACGACGTGTTGTCTTGCCTGTACCCTACCTGTGGACTTTGAACTTTTACTTTTCCACTATGAACGTCACTTTCTACTCTCATAACTGTTACTTGTGTGACATAAGAGAGGAGCCATGTGAAAGAGTGTGTGGACTGCATAATTTGGATCTCTCGTGGAAGGAAAGGACATTTTCATTTCCCCCACAAATGAGTTGTGTGATAGGAACTCAGAGAGCTTAAGATATTGTTATGGAAAAATCAGCTGATCTTGCCAAACTGTTATGAATTGACAGGCAATAGCCCCAAGCTAAATTATAATCACATAATTCTCTTTATTAGATAATATACATCCACCACATTTGCTGGCTATCACACAAGGGAAAAAATAGCTCTTTTACTCGGGCTTAAAAAATATGCAATTTCACAGTTTAGTAGACAGAGTGATGAGCTCGAGCTCTGAGGTCACAGCCTCTCTTCATCACAGGAGTGGCTTTCCATCTGCCTCTAAACTTCACCCTTATTTTGGAGTTTTCTCATTTTTATTCCCTGATCACTCACCCACCACAAACAGAGGCACATTGCTTTACTTTTTCTGTCTGTATTAGACATGGACAAAACAGAACAGAAGGAGAAAAAAAAAAAAAAACCTCATTCTTTCTTTCTGTGGCACAGTAGAGTTGTTGTGAAATTTCTTTTTTTTTTTAATGTTTTATTAATTTATTCTGAGAGAGAGGGAGAGAGAGAATCCCAAGCACACCCTGTGCCATCAGTGCAGAGCCTGATGATGCAGGGCTCAAACCCACAAACCGTGAGATCATGACCTGAGCTGAAATCAAGAGTTGGATGCTGAACCAATGGAGCCACCCAGGCACCCCTGCTGTGAAATTGCTAAAACAAAACAAACAAAAATCCACCATAGAACTAAACAAAGCACCCATCTCCAAGTCTTACAACATAGTCTTCTTTGGAGAAGGACCACTAGTAGCTCATAAGTCTGCTTGCCAAGCTGTGCAAAAGCCTATTTGTCCTCATCCCGCCTGCACATCCTGATCCAAAAGCCTCTTCTCTCACCTGTCCCTCGGAGAAACTCCCTTCCCTGCCCTCCTGCGCCAAGGGCCTGTAGGGATGCGCCAGACAGCAGAGAATTCTCCCCTAGAACCCATTCCGAATAATCAATGTAACCAACCATCATCTTATTCTTGCTTCTCTCTCAGAGAACCCTGACAACTTATGTTCTCCATCCCCTCTACCTCAGTCCCCCAAAAATGCACTTGTCCACAAAAACATGGATTAATATTTATTAACTACCTGATTAATTCAGAGATTTATGGGGGTTGCGACCATATATTTCATTTTGAGTTGGGAAAATATCACCATACAGCTTAGAAAAGCCTCCCCATTCATGCGTACACGTACACTTTTTTTTTAAATTGTGGTAGAACAGCACATGACTTATAATTAATTGTGGAGTCTAGCATTTGACAACTTTAAGAGAATTGTTGAAATAGATTGAAAAAAAAACTGGGAGGCAACCTAAGAGAGTTGGGATTATTTCAACTGAAGAAAAAGATAAAGTAAGTTTATCGTTTCTGGAATATGAAACAATGTATAAGGAGTTCTGAAGGTTCTCAGAAGTATACCCTCAGGATGACAGAGCAACTTGTGGGGAATATGACCAAGAGGGAACCTAATGAAAATCCCTGATCTGAGAAAACTTCCTTTTGGGCTTTACTATCTGTTTATAAGAGAGCTGCACTTTAAATAACAAATTCCCTGACCAAATGGTTGTAAGCAGGTACCCTCCGGCAAAAAAGGAGAGCTTAAACTGAAGCAGGATGAATTCAGATGAGCCAAAATAAATGAGGCTCCTTTCCATTGCACCTGCTTATCCAATAAGGTAGATTTCTCACAGGGAAGTGGTCTGTATCATATGCCACATTGTAAATGGCATCCCCTCTGGTTGTGCAGCAGGGCACAATCAACTTAGCTAGACTTGTTCCTTTGCCTACACAGAGCCACCTTAGAAATGAGGAGAGGGGCATCTGGGTGGCTCAGTCAGTTGAGCACCTGACGCTTGATTCGGCTCAGGTCATGATCTCACAGTTCATGGGTTTGAGCCCCGCGTTGGACTCTGTGCTAATAGCACAGAGCCTGCTTGGGATTCTCTCTCCATGTCTATTTCTCTCCCTCTCTCCATTCATGCACTCTCTGTCTCTCTTTAAAAAAAAAAAATGAGAAAAAAGGAAATAGCATGGAATGCCACCCCAACTTCCAACCTTGACCTCATTTCCCTCTGTTTTTACTACCTCTCCAACGCTTTAGTTTTTTGTTTGTTTGTTTTTTAATTTACATCCAAGTTAGTTAGCATGTGGTGCAACAATGATTTCAGGAGTAGATTCCTTAGTGCCCCTTACCCATGTAGCCCATCCCCCCTCCCACAACCCTTCCCGTGACCCTCAGTTTGTTCTCCATATTTAAGAGTCTCTTCTGTTTTGTCCTCCTCCCTGTTTCTTTGTTATTGTTGCTCCCCTTCCCTTATGTTCATCTGTTTTGTCTCTTAAAAGTCCTCATATGAGTGAATCATATGATACTTGTCTTTCTCTGACTAATTTCACTTAGCATAATACCCTCCAGTTCCATCCACATAGTTGCAAATGGCAAGAGTTTGTCCTTTTTGATTGCTGAGTAATACTCCACTGTGTATATATACCACATCTTCTTTATCCATTTGTCCAGCGATGGCCATTTGGGCTCTTTCCATACTTTGGCTGTTGTTGCTGGTGCTCCACCACTTTAGTTTTTGAGAAGCAAGTAAAAGGGGAAGCAGAAGAGAAGGAGACGGGAATAATCAGGAAGGTGAGGGAATAAGCTGACCTGAGGATAACTCCCAATCCAGGGAGGGGAACAGGAGCTTATGTCCCTTTCTACCTTGCCCATCTCCCAGACCCCAAAGTCCAGGAGGCCCCTGAGGTGGTGACACTTTCTTTTGAGCGATCCGCTTATACCCCGGACTGCATAAGCACCCGGGGCTGATGGAACAGGCGCTAGGGCGCTCTCACACACGGCAGAAATATTCAGCAACCTCACACACAGCACAGTGGTTTTCAGGTGTTAGAAGGGGAAGTGGTTTGAAAGCTCAGCTGTTGGAGGCCAGAGGTAAATAAAACAAAGCCCCACCCTGACACACTCGGCTTTTCGATGGGTTTATTAAGCCTACGTGATGTTACTCACTTTTTGTTTGTTATTTTGCATCAGCCCTAGACACGATTTCTGCTGAGTTGTTGGGGCTATTGTAAAAATTACATACCAATACTTAGAGGGCTAGCTTGAGGCTTCCTTTTTCTCTCTCCTGGTAGTTCCATTTTTGACTACAGAGGCTTCGTTGTTCTCCTTGAGCTTTCTCCTCACACAATGGCTGCTCTTTATTGTCCCTTCTGCAGTAGACAGGTGGTTTGGCCACCACAAGTATTGCAAACAAATCGGTCCTAGCTTAATTAGATATTTGGAACTTTGCCAAGTTACAAGCAAATTCTTCAGAAGGGACCTGAAGAAAGAATGAAAAATTCACCTAACAAAGGGTAAAGCATTCCCTTATTTCTTCTCAGGCTTCCTTGAAACATATTCCCACAGTACTCTTACCTATAACGTATGGTCCAGTGGCACCAAGTACCTTTGCATCACTAGGTACACTTGTTGATTTTTATCTTCTTGGTTTAGAGTAAACAACTCATTCTGAATCTTTTTTTCTTAAGTTTATTTATTTATTTTGAGAGAGGAGGGGGAGAGAGAGAGAGAGAGCAAGTATGCAAGAGCTGGAGAGGGGCAGAGAGAGGGGGAGAGAGAGAATCCCAAGCAGGCTCCATGCTGTCAGCGTAGAACCTGATGTGGGGTTCGAACTCACCTCATGAACCACAAGATAATAACCTGAGCTGAAATCAAGAATTGGATGTTTAACTGACTGAGCCACCCAGGCACCCCTAACTTGATTATATCAGCCAAGGTATTAGCCTTTTCTCCGATGTTTGTATGATTTGTAAATATCACAATGCTTCTCTATCTCTAAGATGAAGATGAAATGAAAATAGCTAATAGAATAGACCTAGAGACAAAGGAAATATAGACAAGGTGATGGCAAAGCATTAGTCCACAGCCTGTGGGTGTTGTTTTAGCCCGAGGCACTTGACTGTATCCCATTATAAATGCACGCAATACCATCTCTAAGAAACCTCTCATCTTTGTTCTCATCCTATCTTTCCAAGCACCTGTTTACATGAATATTCCATATCACAAGAGTGGGAATATCCACAATTCCGATGGTATCCACAATACCATTTCTATCAGAACCACCCACGTTGTCTTGAAGAATAAAAGTATTATAGTCATTTGAACTCTTGATTCACTTCTTTCCTTATATCTACTCTGGTACTGAGCACTTGAGTTCAGTGATTATCAGAATTTTTCATGTCACATCCCGCACAGGCAAGGATAATATTAGATGCATTGAGTAAACCAAAAAAAAAAAAAAGTTGCTTGTGTCTGGAAGTAATTGCCCAGTGAGGCGTAGGGTGATCCCCACTGTCCCCAAGTCGTTCATGATCAGTATCTCAACTCACTTATAACATCTGGGCACACAGTCTGGGAAGCTCAAGTGTAATGCGTTCTTTCTTTAAAATGTCTCTTATATTTGTCCTTTTATTTCCATTTCCACGCCTACCATTTCACTCAAGTTCACTATCTCATACTTGAATTATTATAATATCCTCCTAACTGTTTTCCTTGCCTTTCTTCAAATTATCTTTGGTGGTGCCACTTACTCAGTACTTTTGGCATGAGCCTACAATTGTTTCTTTTTTTTTTTTTTTTTTTTTTTAATGTTTATTTATTTTTGAGACAGAGAGAGACAGAGCATGAACGGGGGAGGGCCAGAGAGAGGGAGACACAGAATCTGAAACAGGCTCCAGGCTCTGAGCTGTCAGCACAGAGCCCGATGCAGGGCTTGAACTCACGGACCTTGAGATCATGACCTGAGCCAAAGTTGGCCGCTCAACCGACTGAGCCACCCAGGCGCCCCTACAATTGTTTCTCATTACCAATGACAGTCAAACCCAAATTCTTTTGTCAGGATTTCAAAGAAAAGAAATTCTGTGGGCCGATCCTACCCGTTAAACTTATTCCCAACTATTTTCCCCAACAACCTCTATTCAAGTTAAATTAACTTACTCATTGACTATCACCAACATAGTCACACTTCTTATATTTGCTCTGCTTCCAGAAGATCCTGGTGGTCGTAATTAATAGTTGTAACCACTTGAGTAGCCTTGTAGTCTTTAGTATGTGACTATGTGTTAGGTACTGCACCAGCCTTCATAGCAACCTTATTCCAATTTTATAGATAAGAAAGTTGAAACTCACGTTAAGTAATTTGGCCAAGGAGAAAAATTGATTAAGTGGTAGAGAGCTAAAACTTTAAATCTCAGTCTGACTTCCAATGTGAGTTTGGCTTCCTCTGAACTCACATGTCTTTACAAACCTCTAATTTGACAATTAATAATTTGTTATCATATGATAATCCTCTGATTATTCTTTTTTGTTCTCTGATTCTTGCATTGATACATAGCTGTCTGCATTTTTATCTTTATTTGTCCAACTGGGCTGAGAATCTTTGACTATAAAACTTGTATCCCCCATAATTCTCAGGTATTGCTTGTCTCTATGGACATGACATTTCAATTTCTCAATTTCTGAATTTTTGCCAAAGCATTATAGTTCCTCCTCAAGAGATTGGGTTGACACTAATGACCTTTACTTTCTGTATTTGCTTTCATTCTTTTGCCAAAGTTATTTAATACCTTAATTTTTCAATTTCTAGATTGTTATAATATCAAAAAACCCCAGGGTCTTCTTTAGTCTATGAAAGTCCAGAATGTCCAGTAGATTTTCAAGACATATTTTGTCTTTAAATTAGATATTTAATCGCATATTCTAATGTTTGTTTTTAAATCCATTCTTAACCTCAGAGCTAAGTAAGTAGTGTAATTGTCTCATTAACCCAGATTTGAGCCTTAGTAGCAATATGAATAGTATTATTTAATATAAAAGTATCATTTAAAATCCTGCATGCTTAGAATTTATGTGTCTGAGAGGTTTAGAAACAAAGCTTTATTGATTGGTCTGATCCTCTGAAACTGTGCTATCCAATACCGTGCCTACTAGCCTCGTGTGACTATTTAAATTTTAATTAATTAAAATTAAATACAATTTAAAATTCAGTTTTTCAGTTGCATTAACCACATTTCAAGTGCCCAATAACAGAAGATGGTTAGTGACTACCGTAATTAAACAACACAGATAAAGAATATTTCTACATCACAAAAAATCCTATTGGACAGTACTTCTCTAGAAACTTATCAACAGTTCTGTTGAGAAATATATAGCAGCTGATAATACATTAGCTATAGGTTAATTGATAGCAGCTGATAATACATTAGCTATAGGTTTCTGCAATAAGTAGCTGTCATACATTAGGGGTTCATCCATCTTTTTTCTTTATAATGTTTATTCATTTTTGAGAGATGGAGAGAGACAGAGCATGACTCAGGGAAGGTCAGAGAGAGAGGGAGACACAGAATCCGAAGCAGGCTCCAGGCTCTGAGCTGTCAGCACAGAGCCCGATGCGGGGCTTGAAGCCACGGACCATGAGATCACTACCTGAGCCAAAGTTGGACACTCAACCGACTGAGCCACCAAGGCACCCCAGTGTTCATCCATCTTTTAAGCACTCAGCGTAACACCTAGTGCCTAATAAGTGCTCAAAAATGTTTAGCATGTGTTTGTAGACTAAAGATGGCTCTTTACTCAGTTACCTGGTATCATAATATATATTTGTTTTAAAAGTAAAGATTTAAGCAGCAGAAAGAAACAAACTATTCTATAAGGAAGTAGTCTACATTTCATGAATTCTGCCAAAATGCTCAATGTAAATCTGTGGCAAATCGTTGACAGCCCTCTGCCCTGCTTGGACAGCTGTGGATGACATCTGCATCAAATCAGCCAAGAGTTATTTATTTTCGAAATGTGCACTGACCTGCTTCTAAGCCCAAAGGGTAAAAATGTCACCTTTGTTCATTTCTCAAGAAAAATATTTTTAAGATCTGTGCTGACTGTGAAAGGAAAAGCTGCTCCTTGGGGTGTTATCCATTATTCCCTCCTCATTTCAGACTTTCTGGCAGTCATCATTTCTGCCCCATTCGTAGCTGTGATATGAACAGAAAGCAATTCCATTGCCACACAAGCCACATTGGTCTCTCTTCTTCCAAGGAATTTAAATTGATTGTTGAGTTTTTGTTTATGTACTGTGTGATTTTGTAATTATCTTAGTATTTCAAGGACTGTGAGCTTCTTGACACAATAGAACTGTTTGATTCAGTCTTACAGTTCTATTACCTAGGACATGGCCCCATAAAAGACAATCAATAAATCCTTTTACATATATAAATTAATGAAGATTAACAAATGTGTAACCTTGACTGGAATTGAGTGGTTTTTGTTTTTCGGTTTTGTTTTGTTTCATTATTTTTTGTTTTGTTTCGTTTTTTGTTTTTTGTGGTTTTTTTGGGAGACAGAGAGAGACAGAGAGCATGCACGTAAAAGAGGCAGAGAGAGAGGGAGGGAGAGAGAGAGAATCTTAGGCAAGCTCCACGCCCAGCACAGAACCCAACTCCGGGCTTGCTGGATCTTATGACTGTGAGATCATGACCTGAGCCAAAATCAAGAGTCAGACACTTAACCGACCAAGTCACCAGGCGCTTCCAGAATTGTCTTTTAAGTATCAATAATATTTTACTAATTACAATTAAAAACAAAACAATTTTAATGAGTGACCTTTTCTCAGATTCCTCATAAGTCCATGTAAAATAAGACTGATATATATATGTAATGATGGAGTAATTATTATGGAACTAGGTAGAAAATTCTGTTAGGGTACCTAGAAAGAAGACTGGATATCATCAAACATTTGGAGTCCACAGTTAGTTTATTTGAAGAATCATCACAAATAACAGGAAAGCCCAAGTTCCCTGGAAACAAATCTGACACATATAATCTAGAGAAGGGCTAGAGCAGCGGTTCTCATTGTGGTCTGAGAAGCCTCAGGGATCACCAAATCCTTTCCAGGGCATCCACAAGGTCAAAACTATCTACATAATAATACTAACATGTTATTTGCCCTTTTCATTCTCATTCTTTCATGATCATTCGGTGGAATTTTCCAGAGGCTACCTAATTATGTGGAAAAGCTTTTAAAATATTCTTCCCTTTTCCAACTACATATCTGTGTGAGACCATATCTTCATATAATTCAACCAAAACAATATGTCACAACAGACTGAATGGAGACCAAACATGAGCATACAGCTGTTTTCTATTACACCATACATTAAAGACATTTGCAAAAATGTAAAACAGTGCTGTGCCTCTCCCTAAACTTTTTGTTTTGGAAACCAAACTTTTCATAAAAGTGTTATTCACGTTAATATGTAACGACTTATTACTGTTATTTTAAATGAGTCACTCAATAAACAAACATTGTCTCAGTTATTACCCACAATAACAGAAGCTCCTTGAGGTCGTCCGATAATTTTTAAGCATGCAAAGCGGTCTTGAAACCAAAGAGTTTGAGAACTACTGCTCTAGACTATGGTGAGTACACATAGAAGATAAATGGGCTCCCAGACAATGATTAACTCAAGAAGAGAAAGATCAAATAGAACACTCTTTCTAAGTTGGCCAGACTCTTACTAAAGATGCTGACCATGGTTCTTCATCCAATCAACTAAATTGCCCACAGCTTTTTGGAGGCTACATCTAAGTCTTCCTTTACTCTCTTCTCATAAACCAAACCATTCATTTGCCCAGCCAAGTATTAGCTAGCTCTTACCAGTTGCATACAAATTGTTTTCTCTCATACAATATGTACTCTAAAATGCCGCATTTACGATGGTTTCAAACGAGGACTCAATTTTACGTTACAGAGATGGTTGGGGCTGCCAGCAGCTGGGGCTGAGGTTGGATATGTGGTAGTGGCACACAGATACCATTTCTGAGACCTGATGCACATCATCCATGGGCTATTGCAAAGAGAATGGGTAGACCAGTGTCCAAAACAGTCCCGACTCATTTTCCCAGTAGCTTATTAGTTTGTTTAGTGTCATATGATTTATATTTTTAGATAACATGGGCTAATACCAGGAAAGTTTATATTAAATTGGTCCCTTTTGTAAAATACTTCAATGTCCAATTTTTAAAAATCTGACTTAACTGAAGAGCATTGGCATGCCTGTGTGTGTGTGTGTGTGTGTGTATGTGTGTGCATGCATGTATGTATGATCTCAAGTATCTTTCAATCTCCTTCTTTCAATGACTCTTATCTTTGGCTCAGAGGAAGGTCATCATTTCTGACTGATGTACACTGATCCATTCACCAGGAGCTCAGAGCAAGGCCAGTTTGAGAACATACTTCTCTGTGTCTCAGTAGCTTCTATCTTGCATCCTGCTTAAAATCACTTTTCAAGTCCTATCACCTATGTAACAATCTATTATTGCTTGGGTGACCCAATCTTACCTAGAGGCCATCTCAAAGGCATCCCACACCAGGCTGATGGCAATGTGGTCTAGTGACTGAACCCAGCTGGACGGAGTACAGCTGGGAATTGCTGATTCTGTGAGAACTTAGACTTCCCTGTCTCAGTTCCTGGCTCTGTGAAAGAGAAATATTTGGCTGTACCTCTGTTTACCTCCCAGCCATGTAAGAAGAATTTTGAGAATTATGTAGCCTTTGAGAAACTCCGGATTAGCACTTCATCCAATCCAAACAATCCTTCTCCCAGTATTTACACTGTTTTCTACCCATGCCTCAAGTGGCATTTCTGAATCATTCTAATGCATGGTTATTTCTCACATCTGCCCTGCTTATTTTGCATTTGAAATATACTGCCCTATAATAGTATTGTTCTATGAATTTTCCAGAAATACATCATCTGTCTTCTGAACAGCCTTGAGTTTCTTGAGGGCAGAGGTTCTGTCTTATTCATCTTTGACCACAGCACCAGACAGAATGCTTCGTAGCCTGAAAGGTACTCAGATACAAAAGACTGACCCAACATTTATTCCACACCTGCCATGTGCCAGGCACTGTGCCAGGTGGTTTTGCATATATTGTGTAATTTAATCCTTGAATTGGATGAAAGGACCTGTCCAAGGTAACACGGCAATCTGAGAGCGACGATGGTTGGGGCTGGCAGCTGAAGCTTTTGGCTCTGAGCTGAGCAATATTTTTTCTGTTTCATCACACTGCCTCCCCCAGTACATAAGTCTTAATTAATAGCTCTTCTCGTCTTTTCTTTCTTCCTCCTCTTCTTAATCAATATCAATCAATATCAGAATATAAAACTTGAATATATTTTCCTTTTAAGACGGAAAGATATTTGTACAAGATTATGCTCTATTCTTATTATGGCTTGCCTGAGGCCATCAGTCATTCTACTCTCTCACTAATACTATAGCCTAATAATTTTTAAATGGTGGGATGCTGGAGCACTTGAGTGGCTCAGTTGGTTAAGCATCTAACTCTTAATTTTGACTCAGGTCATGATCTTGCTGTCGTGGGATCAAACCTCATGTTGGGCTCTGCACTGGCTGTGAAGCCTACTAGGCCTCTCTCTCTCTCTCTCTCTGCCCCTTTCCCTCTCACTCTAAATAAATAAATAAATAAATAAATAAATAAATAAGTCAGTCAGCAAGCACGCAAGCAAGGCAATTCCAAGTATATACATCAGAGGGTTGTGTAGGGGAAAGAAGAGGTTCTCACATACCCATCCCCACCTCTACTAGAGTGGTTTTAACTTATATCTATTTTAACACAAATTTCATTTGGAAGAAAGTCTTCTACAACTTTTAAAAATCTTGAAATCTTCTAAAACCCAATCTCAGGCCTTGGGTGCTGTGTTGCTATAGGCACCACTCTCAGCAAAGAGGTAAGATCCGGCCTAACCATTACTAGATATCCTATGCTATACAGGTCAGAATTTGGAGAAGACCAAACATTCATCTGGCAGGACTATCCCAGCCATGCAACTATGGAGGGCAAACTCACTTCACCAACTTTATGCCTTAAGGAATGCTACCAAATTGTACATGCACTAAAACATTTCCTCTATTGGTCTGCTATAACAATATCTGAATCCCTACCCACAAGGCCTGAGATTCTAGTAATTATAAACTCTAGAGGAAACACTGTACAGAAAAAAACAAAAACAAAAAACAGTGTATTTACGGATGCAAAGACTGGGAATCAAATCCTGCCTTAGCTGTTAATTTCTCTGTCTGTCCATCAGTGAAATGGAGATGACAATCCATGCTTCACATATTTAGTATGTTTTCAGCAAATTTTCTCTGGATAGATAGATAGACAGACATTTGAATGGATAGGCAGACAGGTGGATGGACAATTGGATAGCCACTGAGCATATGTAAAATTTTCTGACATATAACTATATCACTTACAGTATAATCAAAAGGCCAGATTTCATATCTTAAAGCAACATAAATCTATTCTCTTATAGTTTCATAGGTCAGAAGTCTAAAACGGATCTCACTGAGTCAAAATCAAGGTTCAAGCTGTGTGTGTTCCTTCTGGAAGTCTCACGGAGAATTCATTTCCTTGCTTCTTCCAGCTTCTAGAGGCTGCCTGCATTCCTTGGCTTATGGCTTCCTTCTATCATCAAAGAAAATAATGGTTGGTGTAGCCTTTCTCAAGCTGCATCACTCTGGTATTGACATTCCTGCCTCCCTCTTCTCTGCATAAGACTCTTATAGTACGTTGGGCCAACCAAGATAATCCAAAATAGTCTCCTTATCTCAAGATCCGTGACTTAATTGTTTTCCTGCAAATTCCCCTTTGCCATATAAGGTAGCATATTAATCATCTAGGGTTAAGAGGTGGACATCTTTGGGGGACCATTATTTTGCCTACCACACTATGAGATGGTTTAGGTTATATTGGGAGTAGTGTAAGGTGACTCAGAGATTCTTGTTCTTGATTGACCATTAGAATCATTTAGGAACTTTAAAGAAAACAAATGCCCAGGCGCTCACCCAAATACTGTGATTTAACTGGACCACATAGACCTGGCCATCAGCATTTCCTAAAAGTACCCCAGATTACTCTATTGTGAAGCCATGTTTGAAAACCACTGGGTGGGGGCGCTTGGGTGGCTCAGTCGGTTAAGGGCTCCACTTCAGTTCAGGTCATGATCTTGCTACTCATGGGTTCAAGCCCTGCCTGGGGCTCTATGCTGACAGCTCAGAGCCTGGAGCCTGATTTGGATTCTGTGTCTTCCTATGTCTCTGCCCCTCCCCTGCTCACGCACTGGTTCTCTATCTCTCTCTCCCTCTCTCTCTCTCTCTCTCTCTCTCAAAATAAACATTTAAAAAATTTAAAAAAAGGAAAAAAAGAAAGCCACTGGGTGTATTTAAGAAAGTGGATGTGGACCATCACGCAAACTTAAGTTTAAGAGCCTCTTCAGCCCCTTAGGTTACTCACTTTACCTTTCCAAACCAGAGTACCCTTATCTATAAAATGGGCATAATAATTATATAAGGACTAAATTAGGTAATATATATAAAATTCTGGGTGCTTGCCTGGCATATGTTAATCACCCAATAAAAGGTAGCTGTAATTATGAATTTTATAGTGTGGGTCAAATTATATCCCTAAGTTATGGCAAAAGTAAATATCAAAAGTGAATCTCCAGGGATATACCCCAAACTCACCCCTCTTGATCAGACTCAAAGGAGCTTAGAGCTCTAACTCATTCTGCTTAGATCATCTGCAAACTCACACAGCTCAGGAGAGTTGTTAGTTGTTCATTTGGTTCTGGCAAAGGCTGATTTCTCCTCGGATTTTTCTCCTTTCATAGCTACTCCCTTCGCACAACACAGACTAGGTCTGTGTGATAAGTCAGATTAGCATCATGTGCAGACAACCAGTTGTCTCCATTTGTCAACTTAAGGAATGATATATGCCCTGAGTCCCAACCCAGGACAGTCCTTAGTCCTACTGGTGCATTATGTCTTTCCTTTAGTAAGAGAGTATCAGCCCCTGTCCTCTAAAAGACCCAGTTCACATTCCTAGAATCCCCAGCCCAGCCCCAGCCCAGCCCATGACGTGGGACATTCGATCAGAACTGACCCCAGTCCATGTGCAGCAGCCATACCCTGTCCCATGGAGAAATGAGATGCTTTGCATGATGCCACCACAAAGGAAAGCCCCTACACTATCCCATTTTATTTTCATGCATTGCTGAGATTAGAATGCACAAAAAGAACCATTCTAATTTTATAGTGAGAAAAGGCTATATTTAACTAAATCCCAGAGAAGTCATCAATTGTAGTACTGAGTGTTTTTAAATTTTATTAGCTTCCAAAAAAAAAAAAAAAAAAGAGATTACATCATAAGTGAGGGATCTTGCTTTATTAACTTCTGGAGTCAAAAAAAAGAGAAAAAGAGAAGGGAAATTATATCATATATAAGAAAGACCTCATACATTTTTTGTCTTGTATTTTCCTTTGCTAGCCTCTGTTTTTTAGCTTCTGGGGAATTAAGGGGAAATACCACATCAAAAAATATTGACTCTGGTGATTTAAAATTAAAATTTGTGGTTCTTAGTATTAAGGAAAACCGAAGCCTCATGATTCTATTTCCTCTTCCTTCAGTTCTTGAAAGAGGCTGGCAGCACATTGCTGTAAGTGACAGTATTTCCAAAGTTGGCCTGTCAGTGGTGTAGAGCACTTTTGGAAATCTTTCTATCCCTCGTGAGGCAGAAGCCACGTTTTGCTTTGTCATTTGGAGAATTTTTTTAAATACAAAAAAATAATAGTAAGCAGCACAAAGAAATGTATAACACCAATGGGTCCATCAACCAAGAAGTCTCATCTTTGTTTGAAGTCCTTTCTAATCTGAAATGAATAAACAGTAGGATTATGTTGAAGTCAGTCATCATTCCCCCCCAAGTTCCGTTTCCCACCGTTGCTTCCCCAAGACAGTCTCTATTGTGGTCTCACTGTGACTCTTTTGAGGTTACTTTTTTGTCTACTAGCAAAGGTCAGTTCTGCTCGTCCTGACTTGTGTGACCAGGACCCCAAGCCCCAGAAGCTGGAGACAATGACCGCTCCAGTTAAGAGTCACCCCCGGCTGTTGACTGGATCTTTCACTTCATACAGATCTGGTTACTGACGCCGGAAGAGATGCCCTAGGTTTTGTGTGTGTGCCAAGGACAGACATAGCCTACACAACCAGCTCAAGCCTTCTGTTTTCTGGTTCCCATGTGGGCTTCTCAAGGTGAAAGGCCTTCCCCAGCAAAAGGCACTTTAGGTCAGTCTTACTGAATTCAAGAGAAACAACCCAATGAAGAGAATCCAGCAGAATTTCAAGGGCTCTTGGGTTGCAAGTCAAATGCTTCCTGGGGCCAGACAGGTGATTTCAATGAGCCAAATAGTTACAGCAAAACATGGAGGCCCGGTGAAGTTCCAGTGAATTGTTGCACTGAGAAACCAGACTTTTCAAGGAAAGTCACAAATCTGAATGTTTACATGAAATCACTCTAGTTTTTACATTCCCCATTTTTTTAATATATTTAAAGCCTTAAATCTACAAGAAAGCTTAAGCAATAGTACAGCAAACAACCATATTCCCTTCAGCTAGATTCACCCAAAGGTTAACACTTTGCCACATTATACGTATATGTAGAATGATTTTCTGAACCATTTGAAAGTAAACTGTGCAAATTATGACAATCGTTCCTGAAAATTTAAGCATGCATCACCTTAATAACAAGGGCAGTCTCCATTTTAACGATAATACCATTATCACACCTAAGAAAAGTAAAAATTTCTTTATCATTTAATTGCCCACTTTAAAATTTCTCCAGTTGTCCCAACATTATTCTGTAATTTTGTTTTGTTCAAACCAGGATCCAATCAAGCTGTACATACTGCATTTTATTATATCCCTTTGGCATCTTTTAATCTAGAAGAGTTCCCCTACCTTTTTATGTTTTTCAAAACTATTTTTAATTGTTGCTAATGAATATGATTTATATGAATTTGTGTATGTGTGTGTACGCATCCTGGTACACACAGGCCACAAAAGCAGATCCACACTCCAGATTCATGCTGGGAGGCCTATCTCTGCACCCAGGTATGGTCCATCCAAAGTCCCACTTCCAAAAGCTATATATATATATATATATATATATAGTCTTTATTAGTGCATTTACCTATTAGGCATGGAAAGATGGGAAAGAGAATTCTTTCTTTCATTGCCATTTGTTGAAGGCTTTAGCACTGACTAGTGTTAAGAATGAATTAGATGAGAATCACTTGGGAGAGGAAGTGGCTACAAATGAGATTGTGGGGCTCTACCCTAAACCTACCAAATCTGAAATCACTCTTTTCTTTTAATGTTTATTTTATTTATTTTTGAGAGAGAGAGAGAGAGAGAGAGAGAGAGAGAGAGAGAATCCGAAGCAGGCTCCGGACTCTGAGCTGTCAGCACAGAACCCAATGCAGGCTTGAACCCACAGACTGTGAAATCATGAGCTGAGTGAAGTCGGACACTTAACTGACTGAACCACTTCAGCACCCCACACTTTTGTTTAAGTTTATTTATTTATTGAGAGAGAGTGAGAGAGAGAGAGAGAGAGAGAGAGAGAGAGAGAGAGAGAGAGAGACCACAAGCGGGGAAAGGGCAGAGAGAGAAGGAGAGACAGAATCCCAAGCAGGCTCCACACCGCCAGCACAGAGCCTGATGCGAGGCTCGAACGCATGAACTCAGATCATGACCTGAGCCGAAACCAAAAGTAGGATGCTTAGCCAACTGAGCTACCCAGGCGCCCCAGGAATCACACTTTTAAAAGTACCTTCACTTATTCTTCAGAACACTAAACTTTGAGGACTACTATTCTAAAGACACAGAGATAAATTAAGAATTGGGCCCTCCCGCCAGCAAGTTCGAGTGGACCAAGACATAAAACGTCATGTGATGCCATGAGTACTCTGAATGGCTGAGGAAGTGTCAGAGAAGGCTTTGGTGGGGGAGGTAATCTCTGAGTGCGGTTTGAAGAAGACTGGGTTACCCCAGGTGAAGAGGAAGGGGAAGAAGGTATGGAAATAGAATGAGAAGCTCAGCCGCATGCAGCTGGAGATGTGACATGGCACGAGCTGATGAAGGAAATCCTCATAGTCCATGTTAAGGAGTTTAGATTTGTTTTTTTTGTTTTTTTTTCTGAAGGGTTGGAGAGCCACTGAAGGGTTTTGGAGACACGATCCAGTTCATCATAGGAAGATCACACTGGGAAGCCTTGGGAAGAAAGGATTAGAGGCAGAACAATTTCATAAGAAGCCACTGCAGCTAAAGAGACAGTGATGCAGGCAGCACACTGGGGAGGGAGGGCAAGTGGGGTTCAAAAGACACTTCACAGAAGCCACAGGACACGCTGCTGAGACATGCATGCACGCAGGAGTCAGAGAAGCAAGTCCAAGGCTGATCCTCGGCTCACTGTTCGGTCTCATGTAAATAGGTGCCCGCGATGCCTGTTGGACATTCAGGTGAAGATGTCCCTTAGGTTAGATGGTCACCTGGCCAGGAGAGTAAGCGAGTACCTCAGAACTGAACACATGCACCGTGAGATGATGCACCTGGGGCAGGATGGTGAGGGGAGACAGACTCTAGATCAGACAGAAGGCTGGGTCGCACATGTGTGCTCAAGAAGGACCTTGTAAGCCCACTTGAATGGGTACGACCAACCAGTATGAAACCCCATGGTTTTGTTGACACCCCTGTGCCCTTTGCCTACTTCTAGTGCATTGATTTTCTCTCTCCACTCTTCTCAATAGCGGTCTCCGAAATGGAGTGAACACAACAGAAGGAGGGCTCAAGACAGTTTGTTGGACAAGGAGGGAAATTGTTAGCGGGATTATATTTTTAAAATCTCACCTTTGCTTTTCTACTTTTGCTTACACTTTATCATGGGTAAAGTATATTTGCAAAGTAATACACTTGTGTGTGTGTGGACGGTTAGCTAGATAGATAAGGCTCACTAAAAGATATCCACCTACTGGGGGCACATGCTCAAATATATCTTACTACTAGCTACACATAATCAAAAATCTTGAGTGGCCACTCTTCTGCATGACAAAAACTCAAGAAAGGAGAGCCTCCAGGAGAAGGGGAGAAATGGGCCCAGGTCTCACATGCCGACTTCTCAGAGACTGCTGGCATCTTTCAAAAAGTCTTGCCGGTTAGCAAAACCTCACACAGCAGAACCCCTGGAAGTTATTCAAGTCCTTGTACCTTTTCTTATTTTGAATGCATATGTAGAATCTAAGAAGCTGAGTGTTGGAAAAACTTTTGATATTGATCAGCTAGTTTTCTGCTTCCCTGAGAAGCAAAAAGAAAGGGCAGGTTGGAGGAAGGAGGGTGGGGTCAGAGGGATCCAGGGTGGAGGAAAGTAGAGAAAAACCATCTTTTTTTTCACACACTAACCTGGAGCCGGTCCTGCCCCTTGCAGGTTGTAATGTTTGTCTGGTTTTTTGTGTGGGAATACTGAGGGGTGGAAGGGGAGGGAACTGTTACAGTTACAGAAACTAAGCGGACCTGTTTCTTGGCTTCTGTCCTATGTGATGCATTCTCATACCAGTTACCAGTGTGTCTGGACACACTGGGGAGTTTTGACAGCAGATAGTGAACTCACTCTGGGAATTTACACTTTACATAACCTGTGATCAGAACGTGATTGGCTTCAAGACAAAGCTCCTGACAAGGGGAAGTCCATCAGCTGGGCGGGGCCGGTTTGGGGAGGGTGTGGCCTCATTTGTGCTTCACCTGCGGCTACTTAGTCCGGTGAGTCTGGTGAGGCTGGGGCTCTCCTGACAAATGCACTCCCTTGCTGAGCAAGCCAGGTCGAAGCCCGCCCAATCTGCCTTCGCACCATCTCCAGATCCTCACGGGAAGGGAAGCCATCAGGATTGTGTTAAAGCCTAACTTGAGACCAAATCATTTTCACTCCCAAACACATTCATGATTTGTTTTCCGAGTAAGTCCCTGGAGACCGTCAAAGGCACAGCACAGCCGGCATAGCCACCAGAACCAGATCACCTCTCCTTGAAAGGTGGCTCCACTGGCCATTGGCTTCGTGTCTCTTCCTGAAGAACTAGAATGTTAACTGTCACTTTTTTTAATTGAGAGGAAATAAATGTTATAATTGCTCAGTTCAGGAACACTAAGTACAGCATTTAATTTAGAGAACAGAAAAGCAGGCACGTTGACAGGCCACACGTATAAACAGTCCCATGCTGCAGACAGAAATAGGGTAAGGTTTCTCAACCTGGGGTACAGGTGAAGATGACGGTCAGATAGGAATAGTAGAAGAATTTACCTGGGTTGTAAAGACAGAAATTCTGGCATCCTAGATAGGTATTGTTACAGGTAGCATCGAGCTGAGTAAGCTGACTTCCTCCAGCCTCCTAACATAACCCCTGACTCACTACTTTTCCCCCTATGGTATTTTATTTCCTTGTGTTGCACAATAGAGCTGCACATAATGGAGAAGAATGAGCCTGGTTTTCAAGTCCACAAAGAAAGGGCTATTCATTTGAGACCTTCATCATTTGCTTAGAATTGCTCTTGCTGGAGGAGGGGAGAGTCCTAAACATTTAATAAAAGAGCCAGAAGCATTGAGGTGTTAGCTATAATTCTGCAGCAGATGTAATGTAAGATCTAGTATTTGAGTTAAGAAACCTTCTGGGGCGCCTGGGTGGCGCAGTCGGTTAAGCGTCCGACTTCAGCCAGGTCACGATCTCGCGGTCCATGAGTTCGAGCCCCGCGTCAGGCTCTGGGCTGATGGCTCGGAGCCTGGAGCCTGTTTCCGATTCTGTGTCTCCCTCTCTCTCTGCCCCTCCCCCGTTCATGCTCTGTCTCTCTCTGTCCCAAAAATTAAAAAAAAAAAAAAAAAAAGTTGAAAAAAAAAGAAACCTTCGAATGATTTTATTTTAGGAAATTGCTCAGGTTTCCTTGTAATTTGTTAAAAGCTTTAGTGAGTAGCTACAAAAATAATGAAAAGTAGGTGTTTGAATAATAACGCAATATTACACTATTATTTTCCTTTAAAAATACAATGCAAGTAGTTCTTTCCGACTCCATCCTCTGGTAGCACCATCTCAAGAAGGATTATATGTGAAGAAAAATATACCTCTCATATTTTGTATTCTTTCCTTTAAATGAAGGGGAAAAATACTGCTGCTGTACAGTGACTTAAAAATCTTACATTAATTTGCTGCTTCACAAAAATCGCTGCATGTATCCAGAGCACCCAGTAAAACAGGCTTAGGCCAGCAAAAATGCTTTTACTTTTGCATGTTCCAGTTATAAGCCACATAACATCGAGGGGCATGGGGAGAGCCAAATGGAATTTGTATCATCATTATCATGGTTTTATCAAATAATAAACTGCATATTTCTTCCTTTGTGAAGAATTATAAAAATAGAGAAAAATTGTTTATTATTATGTAATAATAAGATCAACTCAATATAAGATAGATTCAGGTAAGTATCTACACTTTTCATTTATTTCAGGAACATTTCATTATGTTACCAAACTCACCTCATAGTGTTTTACTTATTTTTATTAAATCTCCAAACCTTTCAGACACTATCAATGAGCATAACTACCATTCAATTTAAATACTTAAATTTTTAAATATAATCTTTGTAAATGTGTACATTTCTTCTCCCCTATTTTAGAGCAAAATTTATTTCTATCTCACAGAGGTGAAAATTGCTGGGTTCACTTTTCCTGGGATACATGCATTAAAAAAAAGTAACTACCCCACAAACTAGGAAGCCTCCCTTGGCCCGTAATAAATTAATTCACTCAACAATGTTTATAAAGTGCCTCTGTGTGCCAGGCACTGTACTAGGAACTATGGATCAAAGACCAGCCACAGCCCCCACCCTTAAAAAGCTCAAGGTCTAGTGAGAGAGACAGACTTGTCTCCAAAAACTGAAAGATACCTCAGAAGCCAGAGCAAGGACATCCTGCCAAGTCTTAAGGGACTGAGTTCAAATGGAGATGACATCTACACTGGGCTTTGGGGCTCGCACAGGAGTTTTCCAGGTAAATGTGAAGAGAGGAGATGCATTTCACGAAGGCAGGGCATGTTCTGGGTTTGGGGAGATATTGTTTTGTTGATATCTTTGGCATCAGAGGGAGGTTGGTGGGCAAGAAAAAAATATTAAGACTGACTTTGAAACCTTAATACTTCTTCTCTTTCTGTCTTTCCCTCTCTCACCCGGCAAAATCCCAGGACAGTAGAGTTGCCCCCTGATGTCAGGACCCAGGCCCCCTTCTGGCTCTGCCACCCCTAGAGCATTGCTCTCCTTCCTCTTCAGTGAGCGGCAGCGGCTCAGGCCCCCACAGCATTGCAGCCAGCAGGAAGGGGAAAGCGTGCTAGGTTAAGGGTACTATCCAGGAGCTACATAAATCTCTTCTACTTTGATCCCATTGGCCAAATCTTAGTCATATGACCACAACTAGTGGCAAGAGGGGCTAGAAAATGTTTTCTTCTGTGTAGTCATATGCCTGGATAAAAATGCAAGAATTCTCTTGCCATAAAATAGGCGTTGGCAAATTTTTTTCTGGAAAGGGCCAGATAGTAAATATTTTAGGCTACATACAGCCTTTGTCATGTGTTGTTGTTCTTCTTTTTAGATTCTGGGTTGTTGTTGTTATTTTAAATTCTTTATAAATGTAAAAATCCATTCTTAGCTTAGCTTATACAAAACAAGCCATAGGCCAGAGCTGGCACATGGGCCATGGTTTACAATCCCCTGCTGTGGAAGGGGAGGAAACCAGACAGGGAGGGAAGTGACCATCTCTGATGCGACTGCTACAAGATTATAAACACTAAGAAGAATCTTGTCTTGTTCACTTTTCTAGTCTCAGTATAGTGCTTGGCCCATACAGTAGGTGCTTAATGTTTACAACTGATGGATGGATGGGTGGATGGATGGATGGATGGATGGATGGAAAGAAGGTGAGGAGGTTAATTTAACAACCGCAATTTGTTAAAACCCCACTTAGTCCCAATGGTAGTCTCTCAACAGAGATTGTAACTTGAATACTCCAGTCTTTCCAGAGTTTGAAGGAAAGCTTAACCAACAGCAGAAAAGAGTGAAACCACTGGGCTTTCCGCCACATGCACCCCCATCGGCTCATAGAGCCAAGCACTCATTTCATCTCCCAGTTGCAGATGCAGTTAAGTCCCAAATCTTCATGGCTCAGAGTGGACCCCCCTAATCGACAGTCCTCTCTCTGACCCCTCCTGCAGGAGGGCAGCCCCAGGTGTGTAACAGGTTCCAGAACCACAGCCTTCTGGCTCCTCCCCTTGCATGCCAGAGTGGCGGGCCGGAGAACCTCGTTCCGAATTTGTCCTTAAAACTGTCATATGCTTGGTGGGAATGTCAGCAGAAGCGTCCAGGCTGAACACACAGTTTTTAGTTCCCCTTATTCTTCCCCTTCTTACTCAATATCCTGAGGACATAAAAGAACTTTTCTTGACTCGGTCAGCCTAGTGGGGGGAGGGAGGAGTGGCTCACTCAAGCATTCCCCTGGACATCACCCTGCCAGGCATCAGAAAGTTCCACAGTCCTCAGACTCTGCATGCTGAGCAGACACAACAGCCCAAAGTGAGGGGGCCCAGCCCCTGGCCCCAGGAAGACGAGCCACATGAGGCCATCCCCCCCACCTCATTCTGCAGGAGTCAGGTAACTGCTTCTTTCAAATAAACGTGTGAGTTTTTACAGCAGGATTTGGTGCCGTCTCCAAATTTTGGCAGTATCGACTGTGATAGCTGAAATAACTAAGAGAAAGACACATTCTGCTGGAAAATAGCCAAAGAGGTGTTCATCAGACACTAAAACACAGCCTCGTTGTGGCCAGAGGGTGCTAAGCAGATAAAAATGTGTCTGTCACTTGCTGTTTCGTAACTGAATAGGGCCTCTCACATGTTCCTGTTCCAGCCTCTGGTTCAGCTGCTCTTAAACGAAGTCTTACAACAGAACAAGAAACCTGGTCCTATTGGGCACAGACGATTTAGTTCACCCTGACTCCTAACAAGTGTGTGCTCATTCTTTTGATGAGGAGGAGCAAATTTCAATTTCCCCTCAACCTTAAGATCTGGCAGGGGGTGGGGACTCGTGTGAAATTTCTACACAGACCAGGGAAAGGAAGCTAGGCCGCCATCAACCCTGCCATCTCAGAAGGAGTCCTGGCAAACAGGGACAAAGGATGACAAAGGACTACAAATGATCTGAGGAAATCTTTCAAAGCGACAGTAACTAAAAACAAAATTCAGTTGGAGCCTTTGGCCCTCTCATATGAATTTCTGCCTCTTCTGAAGAATTCATAAGGCCTTTTCCCATCCTTTTCATGAGAGTTATGATGAGGTAGTTCACAGAAGAGCATGGGCCTCTTACTCTGCCTCCTACCAGCTATGTGACTTTGGGTGAGCCACTTAACCACTCTGTGCCTCAGTTTCCTCTAAAAAATGAAGACAAAAGTAGTACTTACCTCAGAGAGCTGTTGTAAGTATAAAATTATATGAAGTTATTGTTTACTAATATGTAATAGTAGATTGTTAATATTTGCCACTTAAAGCAGTTTGGCATTAGGTAGAGATTATTCCATGTGGAAAAATAGATAGGTTTATGAACACAAGTCAAAGTCATGGCTGTGCTTTTCTGTCCATGCTGCAAGACCTGTCAGGAGAGGTTTTATGTAGACCAAAACATGTGCATATACAAGGCAAGGAATAAACTTCAAATATGATAATAACCAAGAAATTAATGTTACAGGTGAGGGGCAAAAGGAAGACATCATTCTTTCGAGTAAAACCACATCTTTAAAAATCCTCCACTAAAAGTTATCACGAATATCAAAGGCATTGCAGTGTATTCGAGAAACATCCTGGGAGAAGTCAGCCTTCTGTTTTAGAAACAAAAGTCTGGGAAGGATTCCATTTCTCTAGGGGAATTATTTACAAGACTCAAATTCATGCTGCCTGCTTGTCACTTCCATCCACTTAACTACCAGGAGCTTCAAATGCTCCACAGCTCCTGCCCACATCCCATAGGCCCCTTCTTTGGACTTTGGAGCTCAATAAAGTTGAGTTTCTAGGGGAAATTCACTCTTGAACGTTATGGCGGTCCCATCGAGCAGTCACACTGACACCTAGTGGTCTAAAAGTTAAGTGCAAGCACTTAGCCCATTTTAATCTCTCTTTTTGTGAAAGCCCAGAGGCAATATGTCCCAGGCATGTATTTCTACAGTTGCTGAGTGAAGAGAAGTGGATGTTGGAATCGTCTCTGTATCAGCCACTAGGAATAAACCAAATATGTATGTGTTTGAGAAGAGATGAAAATCCCATGAGAAATTTTAGAAGCTGAAATTACCTGATCAGAAGCTAGTAGAGGGTTTCTCTCATAGATATGGAGAGTTCAGGGCTTGTCCTGTTCTTCTACTTCTGCTAACTGGCCTCCTTACTCGAATAAGAAACAAGTAAAACCATTCAGTATATAAATTCAATGTATGATTTATTAATAATATTGCTGAGTCCGCCCTGGATGTTGGTCAGATCTGGCTTCCAAGAGTAGGTTAAATGACACAAAAGCTCACGTGCAACATGTAACTGATTCCCCACTCTGTCTTTCCAAGTCAGGGACAACCCCAGCAGGAATGCCTACTCTAGGGTGATAACGTATGGTGGCCCAGACAAGGTTATCATGCAAAAAGACTTTCTGGCCTTCATCCTGAACTTCATCCATTTAGGCACTTGGATATTCATAGAAAAACAGCACAAAGCGTATTGGACTTTTGTGAAGGTGAGCATATCAGTTTCCTGTGGCTCCTGCAACAAATTATCACAGACTAGATGGCTTACAACAACAGAAATGTATTCTCTCACAGTTCTGGAAGCCAGAATTCTGAAATCAAGCTGTAAACCAGGCCATGCTCCCTCCAAAGGCCCTGGGGGTGTATCTATTCCTGGCCTCTTCCAGCTTCTGGTGGGTTCAGGCATTATCTGGCTTGTGGCTATATCACTCCAATCTGTCTTTGTCTTCACATGGCCTCCTCCTCCTCCTCTTATCTTTCTCCCTTCCGTATTTTATAAGAACACTTGTTCCTGGATTCAGTGCCACCTGGATAATATAGGATGATCTCATCAGATGATCCTTAATTAGGGGTGCCTGGGTGGCTAAGTCAGTTCAACTATAATTGTTGAACTATATAGTAGTTCTATTTTTAATTTTTTGAGGAACCTCCATACTATTTTCCATAATGGCTGCACCAGTTTGCATTCCCACCAAGACTGGACAAAGGTTCCCTTTTCTCCACCTCCATGCCAGTATTTGTTATCTCTTGTTTTCTTTTTTGTAATAGACATTCTGACAGGTGTGAGCTGATATCTCATCATGCTTTTGATTTGCATTTCCCTGATGAGTGATGCTGAGCATCTTTTCATGTGTCTGTTGGCCATCTGTATATCTTCTTTGGTAAAATGTCTATTCATGTCTTCTGCACATTTTTAAAATTGGTTGGCTTGTTTGCTTGTAGGAGTTTTATGGTTTCAGGTGTTACATTCAAGTCTTTAATCCGTTTTGAGTTAATTTTCATGTATGGTGTAAGATAGTGGTCTAGTGTCATTCTTTCGCATGTGACTGTCCAATTTTCCCAGCACTATTTATGGAAAAGACTATCTTTTCCCTGTTGTATATTCTTGATACCTTGGTCATAAATTCATTGACGATACATGCATGGGTTTATTTCTGTGCTCTCTATTCTGTTCCATTGATCTGTGTGTCTGTTTTTATGCCAATACCTACTGTTTTCATTATTATAGCTTTGTAATACAGTTTGAAGTCAGGTAGCATGATGCCTCCGGTTTTGTCCTTTCTCAAAATAGCTTTGGTTATTTTTTTTCTTATGGTTCCATACAAATTTTCGGATTGTTTGTTCTATTTCTGTGAAAAATGCCATTGGAATTTTTATAGGGATTTTATTGAATCTGTATATTGCTGTGAGTAGTATGGACACTTTAATGATAATAATTCTTCCAATTCATGAACACAGAATACCTTTCCATTTATTTGTGTTCTTCCGTCTCTTTCATTACTGTCTTTTATTTTTATTTTTATTTTTTTTAATTTTTTTTTTTTCAACATTTTTTATTTTATTTTTGGGACAGAGAGAGACAGAGCATGAACGGGGGAGGGGCAGAGAGAGAGGGAGACACAGAATCGGAAACAGGCTCCAGGCTCGGAGCCATCAGCCCAGAGCCTGACGCGGGGCTCGAACTCACGGACCGCGAGATCGTGACCCGGCTGAAGTCGGACGCTTAACCGACTGCGCCACCTAGGCGCCCCTCATTACTGTCTTTTAGTTTCTAATATAAAGAACTTTCACCTCCTTGATTAAACTTATTCCTAGATATTTTATTGCAGATGGGTTTGTTTTCTTAATTTCTCTTTCTGATAGTTCATTATTAGTGTTTATAATCACTTTGGTATCCCAACATGCCACATGCTCCCATTTGTCCTCATGGTTGGCAGGGCTGGTGATTGTCTTATGCATAAAGAAACCCTTAGATGAGCACAGCAGGATAGGATGGGTCATATACCATGAGCTGCTTGAAAAAAATCTCCAAGGTGATTGTACCATACCCTGTGCTTCTAACTTTCCCTGTCCCATGTCAGAGGAAACCATCCAAAACACCTTTGTTTATTTAACACATCAGTTACAAAAATAACTTTAGTCAGTGAGGTGTGCTTATACCATTCAAGTAATTTTTTATTGTTTTTATTTACATTAGAGATCTGACATTGGTCCTTTGTGACATTTTTGCCACATTTATATGTACGTCATTTAAAACGTCTTAAAAGTTTTGAAAAAATATTCTCAATCAAACAAAATTTCATCCGGACAGTAGAATGTCTTCAAAAAGCTTGATCTTGTTGAAAGATCATTTTCTCCTCCATTTCGAGTCACGTTCATTTTCCTCTTCCAATTACTAAAACTAGGGTAAAAAGAAAGAAAATATCCCACTGTGGAAAAATATCAAAACAATTGTATCATTTACAAAGAGTTTTCATTTAATTTAATAATCTTTCAGATACTACTCAACTATTTACACCACTTTTTTGTGGTAAAATATACAGAACATAAAATTTGCCATTTTAACCATTTTTAAGTGTGTACAATTCCATGGTCATAAGTACTTTCACACTATACTATGGCCATTAACACCATCCATCTCCAGAATGTTTTCCTTTTCCCCAACTAAATTTTATGCCCATTAAACACTAATTCCCCATCACCTCCTACCCTCAGCCCCCGATCATCACTATCCTACTTACTCTCTTTATGAATTTGACTACTCTACGTACCTCAGATAAGTAGAGTCTTACAATATTTTTCTTTTTATGATTAGCTTATTTCACTTAACGTAATGTCCTCAAGGCTCATCCATGTTGTAGCACTAAAGAGTTTCTTCCTTTTTCAGACTGAATAACATTCCATTGTGTGCATATAACACTCTTTCTTCATCCATTCCTCCACCGTTGACACCTGGATGGCTTCCCCCTTTTGACTTCTGTGAACAACGCTGCTATGAACATGGGTGTACAAATATCTGTGCAAGTCCCCATTTTCACTTATTTGAGTGGAATTGCTGGATTGAAGAATCAGCATGGTGTTTTCCACAGTGGCTTCACCATTTTATATTGTCACCAGCAATGCACAAGAGCTCAATTTCTCCACATTTCTTGCCAACATTTGTTATTTTCTGGTGGTTTTTTTTTTTTATATAATAGCCATCCTAATGGGTGTGAAGTAATAGCTCATGTGGTTAAATATTTTAATTAAAGGATATCTTTATTTTAAAATAATAGGTGACTTTCTCTGTCGTATTTTCATTCTTTAGGAAAACCACAGAATTTTAAAAATCATAAAAACAAGAAGGGATTTTGGTGTGTTTAATTTTTTATTTCTGTTCTTTGAATGAACCATCGATGTTAACAGTATGTATGTGTGTTTATATATAGAGAGATAGATAGTTATATAGATATATAGATATATATAGACACACACACATTGCTTTTTATCCAGACAAAAGGAGTTATTTTATATGAATTCATTGCTATCAATCTGATTTTTGCCTTGGGCCTTCCCAAATCATAGCCTCCTTCCCTAGCTAGATCAGTTCACACCCTTCAACTTCCTTCTGCAGCCAGATGAATAACAAACACCATCCCAGGGGGACAATGGATGAACCGAATGGTGCCCCAGGCCCCTGAACTGCCGATTGGATTATTCATGTCACTGACTCTAGGGGGCAGTTGTTTGGGGAGGAAAGAGACCTAATAGGTCATCCAAGTAAACATCCCACCCTGATGTGACACTCACCGAGACCAAACATCAAAAATAAAGCCAGCGGCATTGTTTGTTTTGTCTTCTCTCACCCTTTTCAGATGGCCTGTGATGTTGCAAAGTCCAGCAGGATGTCTTGGCCTCAGGCCCCATATCCTCTGTCTTGCTTTGTCTCCTTGCTCATCTCAGATCTGCTATGGTCGAGACCATGGGTAGAACAAGTACTAACACACCACCTGCCATAATGAAAGGTTCTTGGGCAGAAGGTAAATCATTAAGGTTAGGTGGAAGACATTTTGGGTCAGAATGAGAAATTTGTCTTCTATGTGAGCTGAGGATTCAAACTCAAACTTGTAACCATACAAGATGGAAAGAAAGTCATGATTCCTCTGATGTATTTAGGCAAACATGGGATTTAGAGTCAGAAAACCTAGGTTTAGTTCTCTTTTCTACCATGTGCTGGAGCTTGGGTTTTCCTTCTCTGACAATAGGGATAAATCAAGCTTTGAGAGGATCAAATAAGATATTGTATGCAAAATTTTGTTTTAAAATGTGATTATTAGGTCTAATAATAGAATTAGAACAGATATAAAACTCCAAACTCTAGAAATTTTTGCTAACCATACAAGTGTACATAGTTTGGTGGGGGGGGGGGGGGGGGGGGAGGGGGGTGTTGAGGGCATTTGGACCCTGAAATGAGTAATCTTAATAAGCACAAATTTTAAACTAGATGGTGGCTATGTGCTACATCCAACAACTATTGGCACATTAGCAAGGAGTCATCAGTTCTCTCAGAAGAAAATGAAGGAATGTATGAAGGAATGGATATGTGAAAGCCCAGAGCAGTGGAAGCCATGAAGCACCTTGGAAAGATGAGGGACCAGGGGAAAGAGGGTAGCTGGTGTTAAGAGCAAGATATACACCATGAAAAGTCTGAAATTGAGAACAGCACGATTTTAATAAGAAAGGGCGCAACCTGCTCTAACAAGTCCCGTGGTGACAAAGGTGAGAGAAGTTGCTCATCTCATGACACAGTCTTATTACTGTGACTTATGGGAGAGGAGAAGCGAGGCAAGAGGTGTGAGGTGAACGCACTGTTAAATCCTGATTACTAAATACTGAATGAATTATTTTCAAAGTTCAAAAGGAGAGACAGAGCAGGAATGCAAAGGGGGACACGAAGGGAGGGCTTCATACAGCCATGTTCTGTAGAGTGAGGTTTCAAATTTTCCCTGTTTGTGGAATCTTTCATAATCCTTCACTTCTAATGGCTAGGTTCACTCTCCTCCATTCACACTCCGGATCCTTTACTGTAACCGGTCTTGATTAGCTTGTCAACACCTTCCTCTTCTGAGCCGATTTCTTCTCACAGAACTTTCACATGCTGGGAAGGAAGTCTCTAGAAAACCCCATAGATGGCCTCATCTCCCTACCCCAGCCCACTCCATGTAGACCATACACTTTCGGTTTCTAACTTCCTGTCAAGTGCAGAGAGAGAACTCACGGCCCGGGCTCCCGTGTCTATGTGTGTCTGTGTGTTTGTGTCTGTGCTGCAGGGAACATGGAGACTGAGAAAAAAGGAAGCAGAACATTTCTGTGTTATTTTTTCCCAGGTCAAACAGCATCTTTCTCAGCCATCAAGAGTTTTTATTTTAGATCTCGTATGTTTTTAGCAAAGTAAGTTTTATTTTGCTGGTGTGTACTACATATATATAAAAATAGAATAACCACTAGAAATAGTAAATGAAATTAAGATCTCTTTGAGATGATAGAGTTGGAGGCACAGGAAAAATGAAAGAACTTCTGTCACATAATGGAGTGTACTTAAATATTGTCTTAAGATCCAAATAAGCCGCTAGTAAGACATCTATGAAAACACTTCAATTACCTACAAGTTTGTTAGCCAAACTGTAAATTCCTCAGAGACTATCTTCTAATTGATATATTTAGTTAACTCAGGCTGAGTGAATTATACAGTAAACAAATGTAAGTTAAATTTTCTATATAAGCTATACAAAATGGGCTAACAAAAATAAATGGTTTGGGGGCTGTTTGTCGTTCCCTACCACCATCTGACTTCGTATTCTCTACATCCTGTCACCATTCCATTAGCATCAAGGAGTCAACAACTTATAGCAGAACAAACTTCAGAAACATATAAGAAGTCACAGTGAAGTTCCTGATCCATTTTGCTTAAGGCATCAGAAGCCATGACAAAGTCAGAACCGTGTTGGTGCAGGAGCTATTTGGTAGGATAACCAGAAAGGTTGGAAGGCTCTACTTTGTAGAAAGATGGTGATTTTCAAGCCCGATTTTAAATACAGAAGGTACATAAAAGCCTAAAGCATCAATATACCTTGAGAGTCCAAGGTGACACAACATTTGGAAAGTGGGCCATCGCTGGCTGAGCTTCACTTGCTGCTGAACTATCTTGTTTCCTCTACTCCCATTCCCTCTAGAAGAGAGAACACAGTAGGAACAAGGAAAGGATCCAGAACAGGTGCCTGAGGTAATACAAGGGGGAATAATGATGCAGAGGTTTTCTGCTAATGTACTTAGGCCAGCCTCCTGAAGCAAAATGGCCAAGTTCACCTGTGTTGAGGGGATCCAAGCAACACAGCTCCCAGAGAGACCCCACTCATGCCAGGCGTTTTCTTCTTCCTCCTTTACACCTCACAGCAGGAGGCTGGCTGCTGGGCTCGTCTGCAGCTCCATCGTCACCTTTACAAGCCACCGACAGTCCTGTGAGGGCTCCCCCACCGCTTCCGCCATCAGCTCCTCCTACCTGTGCCCTTGCCCATTCTGCAGAGCCTGAGCTTGCCCCGAGAACTCAATTTGTGGTGAGGAGCATGTTCCCACATCCTGTTGAAGAGGGGCCTGGTGCTCCTCCAACCTCGGAGGCTCGGCCAACTGGAATCCATCATGGCCCATTCGCAGTGAGGTAGAGACTCTGTGAGAGAGAGAGCTCTTAAAAACAGATTCATGAGAGGGGTTCAACACCCTTCAAGAAGCTAAGGAAATCATGTCCCCAGCTATCATGCGTGGGCTCAATCATGGTGAAATTCAAATAAACTCAGCCCATCAGCCAGTATGTGTGATAGATATTATGGAAAGAAATGTGCCAGGCATTAGGGAGGTCTTGTTTGGGTGAGTGGTGGCAGAGGGGTGCTGTTTTCGAGGAAGAAAAATAAAAACAGTTCCCTGCTTTTACAACTCACTGGGGAAGAAGAGTAGACACAGTGTGTACTTAAGTTAGAATCCATTAGGTACCTCAATATTTAGAAAGTGTTAATGGGGATGAAAAAAGCGTATTGCAGTTTCACTGTCTCTAGTGCCCAACCTGCCATCTGTCATCTTATGAGAAGTTGTAACAAGTACTGTATTCTCAAACCAACTTCTATTAACTCTGTCTTTACAACTAATAGCAAGTAGAGTGGTTTTATTAAGTAATCTCTGACAATAAATAGTTTTAAGAAAGTTTGTTTTCAGATTAAAGCAATTCCCTTTTCCAAGTTCACTGAGTATAGAAGATTAAGTCTCTTTAAAAAGAAAAGAGGAGTGCCTGGGTGGCTCAGTCGGTTGCTAAGCGTCCGACTCTGGCTCAGGTCATGGTCTCGTGGTTCCTGAGTTCAAGCCCCGCATCGGGCTCTGTGCTGACAGCTCAGAGCCTGGAGCCTGCTTTGGATTCTGTGTTCTCTCTCTGCTCCTCCCCCACTTACGCTCAGTCTCTCTCCTTCAAAAATAAATAAACACTAAAAAAAATTTCAAAAATGACACAAACACATCTTGAGGTAAAATCAGGCTTCAATTATTTTAAATTCATTAGTTCCCCATGATTCATGGCTGTTTTATCTTTTGTGTGCTTTGTAAATGAAACTTTACAAAGATGACACTTTCAAAGACATGGAACTTTGAAAACAATCTCTAGCAACAGCTTTTTTGTATTATTTAGTTTTCAAACAGGTATTTATAGGCCTTAGATTATATTCTATTACAAAAATCAAAAGCAGACTTTCTGGTAAAGTGTTTTCAATAATCCAGGAGCGATAGATTAACTCAGGGCTTCTCAGCCGCAGCACTATTTGGACCGATAATTCTTTGTTGAGGGGCTGTCCTGTGCATTGTAGGATGTTCAGCAGTATCTCTGGCTTCTACTTACTGGAAGCCAAGAATACTCCCTTGGTCAGTCATCTCAGTCAAAGATTTTGCCAGACATTGCCAAAAATGCTTCTCATTGAGAACCACTGGATTCACCTAATATCCAAGATACGTTTAAAAGTATGAGTACTATAAAAATAAATCCCCAACTAAGCAAAACCCTGTTATCATCAACAGTGATAAAGTGTTTTTAATTTTTGATATGAAAATACGTAGACGAACTAGCTACAAAGGGGAACATTTTCTTAATGTGTTCAGTTTCTTGATGCTTGTCCTAAATGTCATCTCAGCCTTTAAGTATGTACTTGATCCATTACCTTCACATAAGTTGCTAAAAGCAAAGAAAGATTTTCTGGAATCTGGAGTTGTTAACTAGCAGTGCAGCGGATATAGCAAATGCATTTTCACTCACAACCTCCTCCCTGGGGGTTGTGGCAAGCGTGGTAAGTTTATGCCAGTGAAGATACACAATTCTGAGGAAGGGAAAAATATATGGGGGCTAAAGGAAATTCATTTCTATCAAGAGCATTTCTACAGTTACATCTGTGTGATTATAGAGCAAGAGATGGGAGTTGTTTGTACTAAACATTATATAAGTAGATGGAAATGTAGGTACAGAGGGGAATCATAATGAATTGCTTCAAATGACTTTGGAAAAGAAATTTGAGTAATTTGAGATGAAATGTTTGATTTACTTAAAATATCCTGAACTCAAAAGGTCTTCCAGATTTTAAATACCTCTTCTTAGGAATAAGTAGGGCCCAATCTTTAAATCATTAAAAGTTAAAAAGGTTCTGCAAACTAATGTAAAGTGTTAATAAGGGAAACCAGACGCAACTCCCTGTACCATCTTCTCAGTGCTTTTGTAAATCTAAAACCTTTCTAAAAATAAAATAAAATAAAAATCTATTTTAAAAAATTGTGCAAATAATATGCACTGATGTGGATCAACTGTAAAGGAAGATGACAGAGATAATATTGAAAATATTTAACCACTGGAATTGTACAGGTACCAAGCAATCAGAATGGTTGCTTGTGATATATCCAGCTGGGCTCAAATGTAGCAACTATCAGTTCTGGAAAAGAGCAAACTGCAAAGCAAGGGTTTCCACTTGTGCAAAAAGTGGGGACAGGAAGAATATATGTGTGTGTGTGTGTGTGTGTGTGTGTGTGTGTGTGTGTGTGTGTTTATATATAATTGCATATGCACAGCTTAGAAATATACATAAGACCCTGAGAACAGTGGTTACCTCTGGTGAGGCAATGAAATCAGGATGAAAGAATGTCAAAAAAATTTTTTATCATTTTTACCTTTCTATCCTCACCATTATGCAAGACATCTAGCTATTATTGTTAAGATTAAGGGCAAATCTGGATGTTGAAAATCTTCTCTAATAAACTTAAAACAATGATAATGATCAAACAACTCCTAAAGCTAAGCAGTCAGAATAAGTGATTAAATAGTTGTAGAGTTTGAGCTATTGATTTGCCAGATTTATTAGCAGTTCCTGTTTCTTCAAAGTGTCCATCCTATGTAAGAACTTACTACTATTTCTTTCTCTATCTTTCAACATTCAGTGAAAAGTTTCAGAGTGTGGGTAAACCAAACTCCAACACAATAACTCCATTATGTTATCCAGCAGTATGTGTGTTTCAGTCACATTGATTTAAAATTACAACATAATATAACATATGGGGCTCCTGGGTGGCTCAGTCTGTTGAGCAATCGACTCTTGATTATGTCTCTGGTATTATCTCACAGTCATGGGATTGAGCCCCACATCAGGCTCTGAGCTGACGGTGGAGCCTGCTTGGGGTTCTCTCTCCCTCTCTCTCTGCCCCTCCCCCTTTCACACACATGCACACACATGCACTTTCTCTCTCTCTAAAAAAATAAATAAAAATAACATTAAAAAAAGAACATAATATAGCATAATGTATAAACTTGTCAAAGCACCATGTTGTTCACCAGAAACTAATGTAATATGTGTCAACTACGCTCACATTTTAAAATTCAAAACAAATAAAATAAATATAATTAAATTAAATTAAAACATAACATTAACTGCAGTGCCTGGGTGGCTCAGTCGGTTAAGCGTCCAACTTCAGCTCAGGTCATGATCTTGCAGTTCGTGAGTTTAAGCCCCGCGTCGGGCTCTGTGCTGACAACTCAGAGCCTGGAGCCTGCTTCAGATTGTGTCTCTCCCTCGCTCTCTGCTCCTTCCCCACTCGTGCTTGCTCACTCTGTCTACCTCTCTTTCTCTCTCAGAAATAAACATTAAAGGGGCGCCTGGGTGGCGCAGTCGGTTAAGCGTCCGACTTCAGCCAGGTCACGATCTCGCGGTCCGTGAGTTCGAGCCCCGCGTCAGGCTCTGGGCTGATGGCTCGGAGCCTGGAGCCTGTTTCCGATTCTGTGTCTCCCTCTCTCTCTGCCCCTGCCCCGTTCATGCTTTGTCTCCCTCTGTCCCAAAAATAAATAAAAAACGTTGAAAAAAAAAAAAAAATTTAAAAAAAAAAAAAAAAAAAAGAAATAAACATTAAAAAGAATCTTTTTTAAAAAACCATAATGTGCACTATTATAACTTCAGAATTTGATCACCTGGAGAAAATGATATTATATGACTAGTGAATTATAAAAAATAAGGTTGGCAAACAATCATTGGCTGTGCAGTACAGGTAATTCTTGATCTAAGAATGTTACATGCATTCATCCATTTAATCTTGATTTAAAAACAGAATCCTGTGAAAAACGGAGAGTTATTATTATCATTTTACAGATGAAGAAAACTGAGTCTCAGAGAGGTTAAGTAACTTGTTAGGTCACATGGCCAGTAAATGACAAAATCAAGATTTGAACCCAAGTCAATAATCCTAGAGCCTGGGTTATTAACCATGATGTTGCACAGCCTCCTGGGTCTGGGCTGGCAACTAAGAGACTTAAGTTCCAGTTCTGAATCAACCACTTCCATATTTTCTACTGTAAAACCAGGACGTGGAGTTTGACAATGGGTTTGTTTGTTTCATGGGTTTTCCCCCATGAAACCCAAG
Source organism: Neofelis nebulosa (assembly GCF_028018385.1). Lineage (NCBI taxonomy): Eukaryota > Metazoa > Chordata > Mammalia > Carnivora > Felidae > Neofelis > Neofelis nebulosa. Next base: position 31,938,233 of record NC_080782.1, on the reverse strand, counting down.
ATATGCAGTTGCGATCACTAAGTACGATATTGCTGTAATCTTTTATTTGCTCTTTCCTCTCCAGTGCAGTGAGAGAGGAGGACTAGATGATTCCTAAGGCTTCCCTTGCGGTATAAAACTAGGAGACCCTCTGATGTTACAAGCATGCTTACAGTTATTAGCTTAATCGACTTAATAGCCCCATGAAGCTGCATTGTTATTCCTATGATAGAACAGAGCAAACTAAGGCCCAGAGACCTTATGTCCCCAGCCCTAAGTTAAACAGCTGGTAAGATTCAAACCCAGGCAGTCTGGCTCCCCACTCTGTGCTATTAACCACTCTGCAATGTAGCTTCTTGTTATAAATCTAGAATAAATTATAGATCTAGAATATACATTGCAAAATATAAAATGAGTCCAGGATAAAGGAGTTCTTCCCTGGAGACCAACTTTCTTACAGATGGGGAGCACGTTTTTGTGTTAATACTTCTGTATGCATCTTGTGTTAGGGTTTGGAGTCTCTGCAGCCGTGATCTCCTTGGGAGGACACAGGGAAGGACCCATCTTCTCCCATTCTATCCCCCAGCACCCCAACTCTCCCTAGTCCTGCTGTCTTCCTGCCTAAGGCCTTCAGGGATTGTTTGAGGATTGGAAGATATCATGGGGACAAAAAGAGTGGTCAAGGTAGGCAACGTAAAAAACAAGATGTTCTCAGCAGCTTGAAGATAGGGTAGTAAGTTAAAGGAGCAAATTCAAACTGGAAAATGGTGTTCTCATCTGCTTTTCTCCTCCTAGCACCTAGGTTCCCTTCCCCCATCCTGCAACCACACATGCATTGTGGTTTGGAACAAAGAAAAACTCCAGCTAAGGGCACCACTTCTTTTAAATTGCAAGTCACAGTATTCATTCAGCTCATTGTCAACCCTTATTTCCCCGAATATGCATTAGAAGCCTGAAGGTGTCAGACCCCAGCCCACGTGTTGTGGGGATACAAGAAGGAATGAGACCATTTGTGGACTTCAGATCCCTAGATACACCTGAGTTTGCATTCCTGTGCTCACAGTTCCTGGCTGTGAGCCCTTGAATAGGCTACTTAATATTTCTTTTTTTTTTTTAATTTTGTTTTTAACGTTTATTTATTTTTGAGACTGAGAGAGAGAGAGAGAGAGCATGAACAGGGGAGGGTCAGAGAAAGAGGGAGACACAGAATCTGAAACAGGCTACAGGCTCTGAGCTGTCAGCACAGAGCCCGACGCAGGGCTCAAACCCATGGACCACGAGATCATGACCTGAGCCGAAGTCAGACACTTAACGGACTGAGCCACCCAGGCGCCCCAATATTTCTAATAATAGTTTCCATATATTGAGCCTATGATCTGGTTTTGTGGTACGGAGTAGGGCATCGAAAAGTGAGATGTATTTGGACATGTGGCCAGATAGGTGTTAGTGGAGAGAAATAAAACATCTTCTAGGTGAATATTAAAGCACAAAAATGGAAACTGTCACGGCCACAGGTGTATCTTCAGTGATTTTTTTTTGATGCTTCAGATTTTCAAATATTTCTAGAAGAACTAAAAAATGTCAAATCCTTGCTTTGGAAGGAAAGAGCAAACACACCATGAATTTTTCCAGACTACATGGGATTATATTCAGAGAAGGGTAACTATTTGTTGTCTTTACTGAGTAATATCCTAATTCTAGACAAGGACAGAAACTGTGCAGCAGGCCTTCTAAGAGGGAGTGTTAAATGTCCTTCTAGAAGAGAGGAGACTGGAGAAACAACAAGGCTGGATGTGAGACTTCCCAGCCAGTCTCTACTGCTTCCTGGTCACCTTCCCCGTGGGTTCCCAAGAGAGGACCAGTTTGGGAGGTGATCACATTCTGCCTGCTAGTCTGGTTCCAATTGAATCAGCAGCACTCCATATTTACAAATAAGTAGAAAATCTCACTGACTATTTACTTATCCAAATGAATGAGCTTTTCTGCCACATCTCAGTTCTCAAGCAGATAACACCTTAAACGTGGATGGGAACAGAAGTCCTCTTGCAAACCACAGAGATGTTAAACATGGCCGTGCTGTAGAAAGCGTGCCAGCTGGATTTATAGAAGAACTTATTTTCATTTTTTCAAGTGCAGTTTCTGTTTAAGAGGCCCGACTGTAAAATATGGAAGAAGTCCCTTATTAGTCACTTCCATATTTTGTCAAGTAAAACAAAGGAGAAACACACCAAGTTTTAGAAGAAATCCAACAGGAGAGCTGGAGAAAGACAAAAGGTAGGTTGTAACTTAAACAGAAATAGACGTGTCAGTCTAAGACAAGCAAAACAAAACAAAACAAAACACTCTATGCACAGTAACAGCCCTCCCCTTCAAGAACTCTCACAGAATATTTTGCCATAGAGGAAGATGAGTGTTACAATGTCTTCCTAACCAATCAGGGACGCTGCAAGCCTCAAACCAGGAAGCCCTTTAGAGTGTAGTATTTTAAATTGTGCAAGTGAGACTTCTGGCTCTCAGTTTTTGTTCCCTGTGCTTGTAGGACACAAAAGCAGATGTGAAGTCCCTCATGGCGAAGTTTAACACGGGGGGCAACCCCACGGAGGAGGTCTCTGTCAACAGCCGCCCCTTCAAAGTCGCGGGGCAAAGCTCACCTTCAGGAGTACAAGCTAAAAAGAACCTATTCAACAACCAAGGAAGTGCCAGCCCTCCTGCGGGACCTAGCAACGTACCTAGGTTTGGGTCCCCAAAGCCACCTTTGGCAGTGAAACCTTCATCTGAGGAGAAGCCTGACAAGGAGCCCAAGCCCCCGTTTCTAAAGCCTACAGGAGTGGGCCAAAGATTTGGACCACCGGCAAACTCAGCCACCAGAGACCCTGAGGTAAAAGTGGGATTTCCAAAACCTGTAGGCTCCAAGCCCATCAATGTGCCCAAGGAAGATTCCAAACCTGTGTTTCCCCGGCCCCATGGGAATAAGCCTTTGCTTCACAATGTAAACGAAGACCACGACCTAAAGCCACCAGGCCCCAAGCCGGGCTCTAATCCCCCAGCCCAGGAAACTGAGCAGAAGCAAGTGTTCCCCAAGTTGGCTGGGGTTAAAAGCAAGTTTGGGTCAGCCTCCCAAGACCACGACCCCAAGCCCCTCTTAACCAAGCCCGTCTTTGGCCAGAAGCCATCCCTGAGTAGCGATGACAGCCATGAAGACGAGAACGCCAAGAACGCGTCTCTACAGAAAGGCCTCCCGACCCCCCTTGGAGCCAAGTCCAAAATGACCCCTTTAAAACCAACAAGGCATGACGAAGAAAATAAAGACCAGGGAGGAGAGACGTCAAGTTCACCTTTCCCTGGCGTGGTTCTGAAACCTGCCGTGAACAGAGGAAGCCCAGGCCTCTCCAAAAATGCTGAGGAGAAAAAAGAAGATAGGAAGATAGATGCTGCTAAGAACGTCTTCCTGAGCAAAATGAATCAGGAAGACCCAGCCTCTGGGGCTCCTCCTGCCAAGTTCCCTAAGACGCCTTCTAAGCTGACAGGGGCAGGGCCATGGGGCCAAATTCAGGAGAAGGAAAAGGAAGATAAGAATTCAGCCACCCCCAGGCAGAAGCCCCTGCCTCCCCTGTTCACCCTGGGCCCACCGCCACCAAAGCCCAGCAGACCCCCAAATGTTGACCTGACGAGATTCCGCAAAGCCGCTTCTGGAAACAGTGAGTTCTTTTCTCGTTCGCTATTTAACAAGTTTTGTTCTACAGCAGAGGGTGTTTTACCTTCTGGGGAAAAAAATTATAACAAGGAATGATTCCATCACCGGGACTCCTGGCATGTGGTGACCTTTCTTTGGCATTTTTTTTTTTGCTTCAGTATGGGAGGTGTGAGAGGCAAAAATCCTTAGTTCTGTGAGCAAGTGCCTTGGTGGGCCGCTTTTGGGGTGGGAAGGGAAATATATCCACTTGATCGATAAGTGGTTTTGCTTTCATTTACTTCCTTAGCTGGGTTTCATTTCTGTTGGATGAGGCTAAGGTGTGTTCCCCTTACTACCACAAAAGAGTTAGACAAAAAGAAGAGCAAACTTTTCAGTTGATGGTTTTCAGACTGGGTCAATTCTGATGCCCAGGAACATTTGGCAATGTCTTGAGGCAGTTGTGATTGTCACTACCGGAGGTTGCTACTGGCAGGTAGCAGATAGAGGCCGGAGTGGCTGCAAAACATCTCAGACCACGTAGGGCATCCTGCCCCAGCAAAACAGCCAGCCCAGTGTCAATAGTACAGAGCTTGAGAAAACCGCTTCCAAGTGATCTTAAATGTCCAAAATGTCATCATGCATTTCCTAAACCCAATATTCAAATAAGAGAGGAAACAGGGCTCAGGAAATGCCACTTTCTGTTTTGTAGTTCAGCTGTTTTCTACTTCTTGACATAAATCTTTCTGAACTTTGCTGATTCCTAAAGTAGTACCTAACTAGGATAAGCCAAAGGGACACCTTAGTCTCCTTTGGGGTAAATAGCTTAATTTTCTTCCGGAGATGTTACAATCCTATGGCACATGCTAAAACTTGATGCTGAATGGCCTGACTTCCCACGTCATTGTAACCCTGCAGAGTGACAATGGAAGCTCACTTATACCTGAAATGATTAATATTTTAGGCCAACAATGTGCAACTATTGTTTATTATTGGGGAAGGTGGAGAAAGGATGCTTGTGGAATAGTGACCACTCCACTATCAGACATATTTTCTTCCTTACAAAAATATGGCCTAATTAAAGCAGTTCTAAGTATAAGTATGTTTTTCTTTTTCAGTTCTGCAGAAGCATCTTGCAGTCTATCATCTTCCTCAGATCAATATCTTGCTGTTGATCAACAGATTAGTGATCAAATCCCCCATTAATCTATCCTGTAGAAAGCACATTTGAAATGACGCCATGATTATCCATCTTCTAGAAGGATTCAGCCTTGTCACATTTGTGTCCTCCTCATCTGTCACCTTCTCATTTTAATACTGGTCCATAACTCAGAAACATTATTTTTGTGACAATTTCTAAAAGATCCCCTCTGACTTCCCTTAGTTCTTCTGTGCCTCAGATAAAATTAAAAAAAAAAATTAGCTATCATAACCTCCATCTAACCTCTAACATCAAACCAGGGAGACTTAGTGATGTTAAGTAGAAATCCTTGGGCGTTTTATTCCATGTTCTCCATCTTTATTTCCACTCAACTCCCAGGTTTGGGTGGTGGTAACCAGTTGTCTGGTGTCATGCTGTTGAAATGCTAATGGAGTCCACTGCTCTACAGTCCCGGCAAGGGACTGTCACTATTGGTCAGTATTGAGCTGACCACCAGTGCGATAAAGTTCCAAGGGACCGAGGCCAAATTGCCCAGTAGGCAGAGTGGGTCCTTGCCTTCTTTACTCCCTTTCCCCCACGCTGAGCTGCCTCCCTACTGCTCAAGTGCCCACGACACAATTTAGACTCTAACTCCTCCTATAATGTATCCCACCTCTAACTCAGATCCCTTGGAATATATTATCCTCCAAAAGTGAGGCAGTTCCCTCCTCGTCCACCTTTTTCACAAATCAAAACTCAGTCCTTCTTGATTTGAACTGACCCCAGGTTAGTGTCAGGATAAAGCAAGCAGATTCCTAACTGTAAATTGTGGGTAACACCCCTTTAAAGCATTCACATTTTTTTTTAATGTTTAAATTTTTTAACTGATTTTTTTTTAAATAGAAATTACATCTGGCTGAAAAAAAAAAACAAGTATAAAATGATATACAGTCCTTGTCTGTCATTTTCTGGGTCTTCTCAGCCTCTGCCCCACAGAAACCACTTTTCTTAATTTCTATGTCCATCCAGTTTCCTTATGTCTATGTACACAAATGTAAACATAGATATTAATCCCCTTGGCTTTATACTCAAGAAGTAGGACATTATATGCAATGCTTTGATCCTTGCTTTTTAAAAAAAATAATTAAAAAATCTTGTATATCTTTTCATATTTTAATAAGAGGTAACTGAATATTCTTTAGAGTTGCATAATCTTCTGGTAAATGAATGACTTACCTAATCGATTGAAGAACTTGTACTGTTTCCAAACCTTTTCTCTTCAAAACAATGCTGCAAAAAATAAGCTTGTATAGGTGACTTATATGTTATTTTCTGAACACTGAGAATTTCCTAACAGGCAGGTCTGCTGACTCCTGATCCTACCACTGCTATTTTTCCCAAACTACACGAAGGAATTTAGCATTCCACTTAAGAAGGTTAAAAATATACCAGATTTAGAAACTATATAGTGTTCGAATTAACCAATGCTTCATCTAATTACTCTGCAGGTTTTCAAAGCTCTAAAACTATTTTTTCTTAGCCTTCTACCTGATTCCTTCCTTTCCAGGTTCATATCCAACCCCTTAAACCTCTTCCCCAGACCTACTCTCCATCTTTTATCATCTTTGTCCAGTATATTGCCCATCAAAAATATGTATTATTTATTGAGGACTTGTTACATACCAGATACACACTACCCTGTTCACTCCTCCCAAGAACCCAATGAAATAAGAATTCTATGAGGAAACTAAAGTTCAGAGACGTTGGGTAATTTGCCCAAGGCTGTACCATGACTAAGCAGGGGCAGAGCTGATCCTTGGGTGTCTCTGATTCCAGGGCTAGGGTCCCCCTCACCACACTCCCTGCTAGGCTCCTTCTCTTGAAACATAGGATATCTTGAGATAATAATTGGGGCATAAGGGATATTCAAAGAATTCTCATTCTTCTCTCTCTCTCTCTCTCTCTCTCTCTCTCTCTCTCTTCTTTGGCTGAAACTTTTTTTTTTTTTTTAACTACAAATACCACCGTAAGCTACATGAAGACAGACACCAGTCTGCTTAACATTATTTATTTGGAGCATAGAAATAATACCTTCTTGTTCATTGCTCGGGTCTGTCATCCCACCAAAGTCTATTTAATCAGATTTTAGTATTAATATTCTCTATAGCTTAGCAATTACTTTAACGAATTAGATAACCCCTGTCAATAGGCTTACATTCCATTGAATAGAGGTTCCATGTGAAATGAATATTACACATGGGGTCTATATTATAGATCTATTTGACTTACTTACTAGTAAACCATAAGCTCGAATATATCATACTGTTTTTCTGAACATGAAGCTAATAACTTTTTTCCCCCAGAACCATTTGGGATTACAAAAGCCTAAACTTCAAAAGATAAAAAATCCAAAATATCAAAATGTTTTCTAAACTAACCTTGTCTCTGGTTCCTTTTGTTTCCTGGGCCAGCGGTGAGAAGAGTTCATCCTAAGCATCAGTGTGTGCCCAACCAGCAAAGTTTTGGTTGTTAAGATCCCCTGGCTTGACTGTTGGTTTGCATGTGGGAGTTAGTAATAAATCTGCTTGGAAATATTCCATCCAACCCTTTTTCTGGTCTTGTTCTTAATACTGGAGAGAAACTAAGCTCATCTTTCTATATGTTAGCTTTAAGAATGATCAGTTAAGCATCCTGACAATTGAAGAGGTAAGGCCAGGGTCCCAGTGGGTGTTAGCAAAGGGCTAATGGTGTGACTGACCCTCCATACCTGCTTATGCATCGCTTCAACTAATCCAGCCAGCAGTAGTTTGGAACCTAAAGGTGCCCGGGCTATTTTCAGCAGCAAGGATAGGAGGAGGCACGATTCTCCTTCATATACCCTAAACTATCTCTCTCTAAAATTGGATATTTATACATCACGTTATATCAATGTGTGCTGTTCCGAACCATTACAAGGGAAAGGGATTCTATGCTCAAACACATTTTAAAAATTGGGGGGGTGGTAAGTAGACTTTTTTACAGCAGAGTTTCTACAGGCATTTGATATAATACTGTACACTTGGAATCTAAGAACAAGGAACCTAAAAAACAGATTCCAGGCACGTTTTCTGGGTTTTTTTTTTCTTTTTTAATTTAATTTAATTTTTTAAATTTACATCCAAGTTAGTTAGCATATAGTGCAACAATGATTTCAGGAGTAGATTCCTTAATGCCCCTTACCCATTTAGCCCATCCCCCCCGCACAACCCCTCTAGTAACCCTCTGTTTGTTCTACATATTTAAGTCTCTTCTGTTTTGTCCCTCTCCCTGTTTTTATGTTATTTTTGCTTCCCTTCCCTTATGTTCATCTGTTAAGTGTCTTAAAGTCCTCATATGAATGAAGTCATATGATATTTGTCTTTCTCTAATTTCACTTAGCATAATACCCTCTAGTTCCACCCACGTAGTTGCAAATGGCAAGATTTCATTCTTTCTGACTGCCGAGTAACACTCCATTGTATATGTATACCACATCTTCTTTATCCATTCATCCATCGATGGACATTTGGGCTCTCTCCATACTTTGGCCGTGGTTGACAGTGCTGCTATAAACATGGGGGGTGCATGTGTCCCTTCAAAACAGCACACCTGTATCCCTTGGATAATACCTAGTAGTGTAATTGCTGGGTCTTAGGGTAGTTCTAATTTTAGTTTTTTGAGGAACCTCCAGACTGTTTTCCAGAGTGGCTGCACCAGTTTGCATTCCCACCAGCAGTGCAAAACAGATCCTCTTTCTCTGCATCCTTGCCAACATCTGTTGTTGCCTGAATTGTTAATGTTAGCCATTCTGACGGGTGTGAGGTGGTATCTCATTGTGGTTTGATTTTTATTTCCCTGATGATGAGTGATGTTGAGCATTTTTTCATGTGTTGGTTGGCCATCTGGATGTTTTCTTTGGAGAAGTGTCTATTCATATCTTTTGCCCATTTCTTCACTGGATTTTTTTTTTTTTTTTTTTTGGAGGTGTTGAGTTTGATAAGTTCTTTTTAGGTTTGGATACTAACCCTTTATCTTATATGTCGTTTGCAAATATCTTTTCCCATTCTGTCAGATGCCTTTTAGTTTTGCTGATGGTTTCCTCCACTGTGCAGAAGCTTTTTATTTTGATGAGGTCCCAATAGTTCATTTTTGGTTTTGTTTCCCTTGCCTCTGGAGCCATGTTGAGTAAGAAGTTGCTGTGGCCAAGGTCAAAGAGGTTTTTGCCTGCTTTCTCCTCAAGGATTTTGATGGCTTCCTGTCTTACATTGTCTTTCATCCATTTTGAGTTTATTTTTGTGTTTGGTGTAAGAAAGTGGTCCAGTTTTGCTTTTCTGCATGTCACTGCCCAGTTTTCCCAGCACCACGTGCTGAAAAGACTGTATTTCATTGCATATTCTTTCCTGTTTTGTCAAAGATGAGTTGGCCATATGTTTGTGGGTCCATTTCTGGATTCTGTATTCTGTTCCATTGATCTCAGTGTCTGGTTTTGCGCCAGTACCCAGGCACAGTTTCTGAAACATCTCACAGATTGGGCCAGTTCAGAACACTGAAAATTTAAAGACAAAGCTCTATGGTACACAGACTGAAAGTGAAGCATGGGTTGGCTTCAGGTGGCCACGTTGTTCTGCTAGATCGCTGTCCACGTGTCTGATGTGCATTTTGTGGCTGTTGTCACTCTTACTTTCGGCTCCATCCTGAGCCCACTCTACTTCATTTGCCTTCCTTGGTCTTTGGGAAAGCAGTTTGCCATAAGACCTCTGGATCTTCTGTTCCAGGTTGAAACTTCTGGGGAACCATTGACTGTTAATTGGGCAGCTTACCTGGGTTTAACTCTAAAACAGAAATTCCTGGGGTGCCGGGGTGGCTCAGTCAGTTAAACATCCAACTCTTGATCTCTGCTCAGGTCATGATCTTACCATTTGTGGGATTTAGCCCTATGTCAGGCTCTGTGCTGACCATGTGAAACCTGTTTAGGATTCTCTCTCTCTCTCTCTCTCTCTCTGCCCTCTGCCACTTGCACTCTCTCCCTCAAAATAAATAAATAAATATTTCAAAAAGATAAATAAAATAAAGCAGAAATGCCTCTGAAAGAGCATTCCCTTTCTTAACCACAAAAGCCCACAAGCCACTGTTCAAAACTTAAGAGCTTCCCATTCTTCATCTTTCTCTCTAAGTTCTCAACTTCTGCTCTTCTAAGATAAACCAGCTCTTCAGTCTAAACCCTGTTCTCACAAACAACCTGCCTTATCCCAACAGTAACCTTTGGGCATTTTTTAATCTAATGTTTTCATCATTTTTATAAACAATCTACATGGTCTTTATTTTTACATTCTGGCATTTAAATTTACTGTGGAGAAGTCTGGGACCACCCTGAATTTCCCCCCCTTTGAACGTGATTATCTTTTCTATCTGGATTCCCAAAGAAATCTCTGTCTTTAAGGTTTAAAAACCTAGCCAAAGTATGTTAGTGTCAGTCACTCCATCATCAGTATTTTCTGAGAGATGTTCCTCTTTGCTTTGGGGATTTTCTGTTCCATATGAATAGAGGTCACACCAATTTCTTTAGATCTGGCTGATGGGTGAAAAATGCATGTGTTCTAATCCAGTATGATCAATTCACCAGCTCTGAGTGTTGCTTCTAATCCACTCTTCTGTGGAGCAAAAGATAGCTGTGCTGATCTTGAGGGCTGGATGCTGTTCCATTTTCTGAGATTTCATTTTGTTTCCTATACCAGGGCAAGGCCAATCATGGTAGCTCATCCCCCTTCTGCCTCTGATATGATTCTGTCATGGTATTTAGGGCTTTCACGCTATAGGTTTCTCCTTGACCTTCCCCAGAGTGTTCACTCACCCCCGAGCCCACTTCTCCAACCTGGAGTGTACTAAGGAGAACTCACAGGTTTTCTAAAATCAGTGCCTTCTGGAGGCACCTGGGTGGTTCAGTCCAGTAAACATCTGACTCTTGATTTTGGCAGAGGTCATGATCTCACAGTTCTTGAGTTCAAGCCCCATGTTGGGCTCTGGGCTGACAGTGAGGAAACTTCTTGGGATTCTCTCTCTCCCTCTCTTTCTGCTCCTTCCTGGCATGTTCTCTCTCTCTCTCTCTCTCTCTCTCTCTCTCTCTCCCTCAATAAACAAACTTTAAAAATTTTAAATTAATCAAGTCAAATCACTGTTTTCCCCTAGTATTGCTCCTCATTCTAGGGAACAGGTGGAAAGCTTTATTTGCCTCCTATGGCACCTTCTGTTTCTTCCCCTAGGCCAACAGTTGTTGATGTTTATCCAACTATGTTATTTTTATGGGTGATGGCCACTAAAGTGAGTTTGGGATATTATTTATCTTGCCCTATTTTAGTTTTACTATTTTATTTTGGAATTGGAAGAGGGAGATTCTGCAAGTCTCCCTCGTTACTTAATATTAAATAAGTATTTCAGTTATGATCTAGGTATCAGCAACACTTCCAAAGGAACCATCAATGCACTCCTTCACAAGGCAGAAAGGAGACTGATGTGAAGTGCATGGTCACTGCTTGTTTCGTATCCTCTGGACTATGCTGGCTGGCCAAAGACACTCCTATGACCACTCCAGGAATCTGTCCTGAAGAGTTTTTCAGGTCACAATCAAGGTGAAGGGCAAGGGAGAGTTCCAGCTACCTGATGGGAGTTTACCTCTGGAGTGTGGGTAGTATCTGACCTCTAAAAACCTGAAAACTCCCTGAGAGTAGTTATATTTTAAGCTTTTAACAGCCAATTACTTTATACTGAGACTAGTAGAAGAATGGAGTACTGAAGAGGAAAATGAGCCAGAAGAAGGAGAGGACACTGGGGCTGACCTCTGAGGAAGGCAGTTTCCTCTCTTCAGGGTCTAAGTCATTTTTGTCATAGAAAAGCCCCCTCCACATATTTTGCTTCCTGGTTCCTTGCTCCGTGCTTTCTTTGGCTTTAAATTTCTTCCTTAACTGTTCAGGTGCCAGCTCGTCTTTTAATATTAGTTTTAGCACAACAGTGGTCCATACTTGTCATCTAATCTGCAGGGGAAATTTTCTTTATAGTGATAGTCAACCATATCTGTATGAGGGACTATGGCTTTTCTTAGTTAGGGAAGAGAAATTTCTGTAAAACCCAGTTTGGAGCAACATGCCATGATTTATCCTATTGTAATAACTTCTTGTGATCAAGCAGCAAGTTGGTATATTTTTAAGCTGCTTACAAAATAAAATACGGAAATACTGCCTAATCTAGTGGCATTATGTCAACATAGGATCTGTGCTAGATCAAAGAAGATACAGCAACTTACAACATAAATATTTTCTTTTATAGTGACTGACTTACCCATAAATAAAGTATAAAATGCATATGAGATGTTTAGTATATACCAAATTTGATTAAAATTATTTAAGTCTTAAAATAGTCATGTAACCCATAGAGGGAAAAGCATTAAAATGAAATGCCAAATACTTAAGAAAGGAAAATTAGAAAGTCAAATCTAAAAATCAAATACAAATACATATTGAGTCTAATAATCAAATACACACTCTTCCTGATTTACTTTCAATTGCGTTTGCACACATTAAAATATTTTAAAAACTAAAAAAGAAATTTAAAGACTAGATAGAAAGATTGGGCAAATGTTATAATTCAGTCTGCTCACTGGGCAGGAGATACCTTGCTTCATATAATCTGCTAAAACTATTTCCAAGCCAGTACCCTTTTTTTAAAGGATTGGATTTCCACCATATGCATTTGCCACTAAAGGCTCCTTCTTGGCCGTGACGAAAATTATTTCTGAATATTATGGGTTCATATGCTAATGACACCTCTTTGTGCATATGTTTTTTATTTTCAAGCCAAAGTGAAATTAACTTACATGACACATGAATAACTCCAATTATTGAAAGAACAAATTATGCCTCAGGAGGAGAAATCCAGCTGCTTGTTTTTACAAATATATCTGGAAATGTCCATTTCTTTTAGAGGAAACACCATCATGATAGTTATGGCAAGGCTCTAAAGCCCCGAGAACCACCTAGAGCACTAGATTGTTTGTTTTTCCAGCATCTGAGAAACAGGGAAGAAAGATTCTAGAAGTCGGAGACTTTAACTGCCATATTCACCACTAGCAAACACACACACACACAAAAACATGTTTCTCTTCCGTTTAAATTGCCACTAAAGAAAAACGATTGTACTTTATTCTGTCTGGCATAGCAAAGGTAGAAAAAACACGTACAACAGCCAATAGCAATAGATACTATCAGGAAAAAGTAACTGAAGGTGAGACATCTGGCTGTAGAAAAAAATCTGAACAGAAAACCATATGAGGTTTTTCTTTCCCCAAAGTGAGAACGGGTGTTGTAGAAGCACTATCTGTATTTATTATAGCAGTCGGCCTCTCTCTGCAGCTGCACGTCTGCAGACAACGGCTTCTTCAGCCAGCGGCACGCTCCTGGCAACCGAGAGTGTGTTTTTCCAGGGCTGGCAGTGGATCTGTTGAGGCACAGGAAAAGGTTCTTGCCACATAACACCACTATTCTCTTGATCTGCCTGTAATTCTCAGAACCATCACGTAGTGCATCTGGCGTTCAAGAGCATCATGTGTAGTGATACCACGAGTACAACCAGGCGGCTGAAAATCTTTCCAAAGTAAGCGCAAGGCGGATAAATACCACAGGTATCCAGATTGTGTTCGAGTGTTCGTTCCCCCTATTCAGGAATAACAGTTGCTCAACTCCATTAAGGGGAGAAAGGATCCTGGATGAGTACTAAAAGTGCCCCCTCATAGTGGTTTGTTTTTAACTCGTACAGTATTTTCTATTTTTGTTCCAAATTGTCACCTTAAAGAAGCTGATGTACTCACATCCTCTGTTACTGAGGATCTGGACTGCAGCTTCTTCAGGACCCCCTTCTCCCTGTTTCCAGAACTTCAGCTTCACACACACACACACACACACACACACACACACACACATGCACGCATGCATGCATGCACATGACTTTCTCCTCAGCCGCTTCTTCAAAAGCAGTCTCATGTGGCAGGAGGATAAGTCAAGTTTACAAAATACATTTGTCATTCATGTTACTCTAAAATAAAGAAGATTTTCTAGACCTGATAGAGCAGTTTAACAGTCAGGAAACCTCACTATATTGTAGAAAGAAGCCGTCTTTGATTTCTCTGAAGCCTTGAGTCCTTAGTCCTCACGGGGAGAAATTAATCATGTCTGGCTGAGTGGCATGAAAGCAGATGAGGTTTGTAGATCTTCTGCCAGATCTCTATCTGCCGGTTGGGAACTCTTGCTTTCTTCGCTAACTCTGAGTGATTATCTAAATGGACCTACTGGTTGGGTGGACTGTTACAAGGTGAGGCAGTGTGTTAGCTCAAACTGCTAGTTACAAAAATACTCGTGGCTTAGAAGCAACAGAAATTTCTGTCTCACGGTTCTGGAGGTTGGGAAATCCAAGATCAAGGTGTTGGCAGATTTGGTGAGAACCCACTTCCTGCTTGTCTTCTCACAGTGTGGGTATGGCAGAGGGATGAGGGAGCTCTCTGGTCTCTCTTCTGTAAGGGCATTAATCCCATTCATGGGGGCTCCAGCCTCAGGACCCCATCACCTCCTAAAGGCCGCCCTCCTAGCACCATCACATTAGGGATTAAATTTCAACACCTGAATTTGAGGGACACATTCAGTGTATAGAAGATGGCCTGTGACATTCAACCTAGCAAATGGTACTCCGCCACAACGCACCCAACTGCCTCCCTCCTATTCTCTTGCTTTCTTCTTCATTCTTGTCTTCTAAGCTCTGATTATGTTTTCAATCGTATTCTTTTCCATTCCTCCGTACCATCACTGCAAATCTCCTTTCTTTTGGGTCAATGAAACCTGTTAGTAGAACCTACAGAAAATGCTGAGCTTTATGGAGGCATGACAACCAAAGAGGCTGCTGAGTTCTGAACTACTAAGAAACCATGGTTAATTACATGGGCCAACATGATTTTGAAATGGAAAACCTAAGGCAGAAAATAGAAAAGCTGCTGGTGTGCTCCTTAAAGTCTGGATAAAGTCGGGCACCTGGGTGGCTCAGTGGGATAAGCATCCAACTTCAGCTCAGGTCATGATCTCATGAGCCCCACATTGAGCCCCACGTTGGGCTCTGTGCTGACAGCAGAGAGCCCACTTTGGATCCTCTGCCCTCCTCTCTCTCTGCCCCTGCCCTGCTCTCTCTCTCTCACTCTCTCTCTCAAAAATAAGTAAAAACATTTTTTTTAATCTAGATAAAGTTAATTTCAAATGCCAGCCTGTGTTTCGTGGAAAAATTGAATCCGATCAATGAAGGACAAAGCCACTTGAATTTTCAAGGTCACTTCAGGTTTCTGGCTCTTGCCTCTTCTAACTTGTCACAGTTTAGGAACCGCCTCTCTGGCCCTGCGCTGTACTGCAGTCACCCAGACAAGACTTATAGTCTTTCCTCAGTTTTCACCACAAACCACTCACCGAAGACGTTTTTGTGCGTGACAGACTTCAGTGAAGGTGTCAGACACTGGAGTCATTTACATTGCATCAAAGCCAGAAATTTAAAACAGAATATTGGCAGCTAGGGATTTTATACCTCAGGTTCCCCTCACATCCTCTGCTGTTCACCTTCTCCTTTCCTTCCTTATTTCTTTGACCTTTCTTTCCTAAGGGCAAAGAAGAATCAGAACATTCTTTCTTCTTTTTTTTTTTTTTTAAGTTAATTTACTTATTTGAAAGAGACAGATGCGGGGGCACAGAGAGAGAGGGAGAGAGAGAATCTGATGCAGGGCTCAAACTCACAAACCATGAGACCATGACCTGGGCTGAAATCAAAAGTCAGACGCTTAAACGATTGAGCCACCCAGGTGCCCAGAGAACATTCTGTTTTCTTTTTCAGGATAGTTTGGCTGTCTGCGATCCAAACCCTTACACTAAACTATTACCTTCCTTTGTATATCAACAGAAGTTCTTTATTCAAAAGTCTCCATGCCATTTCCTTTGAAAGTGGAAGACATTGGTGGGACGGATGGCCAGTGGGGAGGAAGTGGTTTTATTTTGTATTGCTATTAATGGCCATTATATTACCAGAAACAAGCTGCTAATAAATAGAATACACCCAGGGGAGTTAGGGTGATGCTACTAGAAGTGTGAGAACGAAATCGTTCCAATTGTTGTGATTGTTTGATCCTCCCATCCATTTTCTTTTATTTTTTTATTTAAAAAAATTTTTTAATGTTTATTTTTTAGAGAGAGAGAGAAAAACAGAGCACAAGCAGGGGAGGGGCAGAGAGAGAGAGACACAAAGAATCCAAAGCAGGCTTCAGGCTCTGAGCTGTCAGCACAGAGCCCGACACGGGGCTTGAACTCACAAGCCATGAGATCGTGACCTGAGCTGAAGTCAGACGCTTAGCTGGCTGAGCCACCCAGGTGCCCCCTCCCATCAATTTCCAGTGACTGATGACCAAAGATCCTTAAAAAATAGGTTCTATTTTTAGATAGAAGTGCTAGAGATGGCTTTCTTCTATCACACATGGGATTTGAAAGTTTTCAGATTCTTTCCTGAATTAAAATATTACAAGGACACCCTTGCAAATCAATTGTTCCTTACACATTTTCCTCACCATTCTGACACTAAATGGGTCTCTAAGGAGAAAGATGGCCAAAATGGGTAGATGGTCTAATCAACAGTGTATGTGTCATATACTCAGAAGGAACAAGAGAACATCAAAATTGGGTCTTACTCTTTCAAAGATTCTCAAACTTTAAGTTGCATAAGAAAACCCCAAAGTTTGTAGTTCAAGAAGCTGGATGGGACCCAGGAATTAGGATAGTTATCAACGTCACTAAGTGGTTCTAATGCAGGTTGTCCTGAGACCACCTTAAGAAATACTGCAGGCTGGGAGAGCTGTTACAGTGGGGGAGGGGAAGGAGAATGGTGGGGAGAGGAAGGGCTTCTTCCTAAGCCATAGGTATTTTTTTAAAAACAAAAGAAATGCTATACCACTGAGGCAGGACACTGAGAGTCAGTGATTATATCCAAACATGGAAATGAGTGAGTGATCTGTTTAAGCAAACAGGTAGTATCCTATGGTTGATCTTAAAAATTTGCCTAGTTAAGGAAAGTGCAAAGGTGATAGATATTCAAATATCTAACATCTGGATGGCTGGCACCAAAATCCTGAAAATTCTTTACTGTGTCAGGCATTGACCTGTTAGTTGCTGGATCACAAAGAGGTCCAGGGGTCACTACACTTAGTGGAACCCTTGGAGGACTTTAGCTAGTTCATTCTTTTAACAGCTGGTGGTTAAATTGTATACATCAGCTGACTGGTGCCCACCAGCTGGCCCTGACTGTCAGCCTGGAGTAGTGTAGTGCTCCCCGGCCCCCCCAGAACACCTGTAAGCAAGGACTCTGCCACTCTCTCCCCCTCTTTCCTTTCTTCCTTTTTTCTGTTCTCTATTCCCTTTTGTTTTCATCTCTTTTCTCCCCTTCTGCCATCCAGTGGCCTTCAGGTTAGCTCAGCACAGTGTTTTTCACCTGGCACATATAATTAGTATTCATCAAATTAAACAACCATATTTAGCACTACAGGTAGTATTGAAAGGCAAAGAAGAACAACACAAGTGCTCCCTAAGATGAACAGACTCAGAAAGCCTGAATGGGGGCACCTGGGTGGCTCAGTTGGTTAAGTGTCCGACTCTCAGTTTCGGCTCAGGTCATGAGATCAGAGTTCATGGGTTTGAGCCCAGTGTCGGGCTCTGCGCTGACAGTGCGGATGGTGCCTGCTTGGGATCCTCTCTCTCTCCCTCTCTCTGCTCCTCCCCCACTCATGCTCATTCTCTCTCTCTCTCAAAAATGAATAAATAGAAAGAAAGAAAGAAAGAAAGAAAGAAAGAAAGAAAGAAAGAAAGAAAGAAAGAAAGAAAGAAAGCCTGAATAATTGTGTGCCATTGTAAAAACTGCCACTTGGTTGACAGAGGCCAGGATGACCCTGGAGCCCACAGTTCTGCCCAAGGTGACTTCACTTGTTCCCTCTGGATGTCCCCATGCTTGCTGAGGGCCCTCACTCTCCCCTCCACCCAAACTGACCAGGAGCTCTAAGGAAAGAGAAGAATCAGAAGCTCTGGATGTTTCTATGCTCTCAATCTGGTCACCACTCAAGTGCAACTGTACTGGCCTAGTTTCTCCACCATGGAGATAACATCACTTGGTAACAACGTTCATCTTTTTCTTCAACAATGTTTAGGGTATTACGAATCTAATCTTTAAAATAGTACTATGTTAATATAGTACTTCAAAAAAATTAAGCCAATGAGAAAGAAAGCTAGGTGGTTGTCCAAAAATAAAGGGTGCATTTCCTCTCTACCGCTTTTTGGTTGATCTTCAAAGGAATGCAAGTTTGAAGAAAAGTGCTCTCAAGTTTTGATGCTGGGGACAAATTCCTGCTTCTGTGAGTCTAACGAGAAAAGGAGTGGGTGAATGTGGCATAGATAAAAACAGGTATTTTTTTAGGGCTTGTCACTATTTTTGTGAGCTGGAAACTTGTTTTTAATCTTGCTGCAAAGTTGATTGGAGAGCCTTCAGGAAGCCCTATGAGCACTGAGTGATCTAGGAGAAGTGGGGTGTATTTTAACACAGGAACACTCTTTGGTTTTGAAAAGCACAGTTTACACGAGTATTTTTGATCAGGGAGCATTCAGAGCAGAGGCTTTGTTAAGAGAGCCTCGGGATCCAGTAAAAGCTTCAACAGTTACCGTGGGACCCCAAGGAAGGTCCTCAGCCCCCCTCCCCCTCAGTTTTCTCATCTGTTCATAGAGATAAGTCTACTCTGCTGTTGGCTTTTTGTGAGGATTAAACAGAAACGCATGACAAATATTTAGTATGGTTCCTGATATAGCCTAAAGACTCAAGTCATTGGCATCAATTTAATTACATTTGCCAAAGGGGGAAAGGAGAAATGCTCAAATAAAGACCCCATTGATAAATACAGGAGTAGTAGATGGTGGCCATCAAGAGTTGCCTCAGGTATCAGCCAGTACCAACCACAATGTCGCCCACTTGTCGCAAATATTAAATCCCACTGTGATTTATTTAAACACACGTAAAAGATTTTCATTATCACTATATCAGCTTGATCCTTTGAGATGTTGTATCTCCTTGCATCTCTCTTGCCACATTACTCTTTCTTTCCATGTGAGATCTACTATTTGTTGACTCAAGTTTTCCTTTGTTGGTACGGGCTTTTCTTAAATGCAGAGGTTCTTCATTTGTGTGCGTGGGGTACTGGAGATTCAGTTAGATTGTTTGGTGTTTCTGTTTGTGCAGCCAGATTGGGTGAAGATCCCAAGTTCAGTGGAGCAAGAGGGTGGCTGAGTGTGCTGTAGGGAGGGCACTTTATTGGCTAGTCTTTGCCAAGGACGACCCCTCCCTCCTGGACATTACAGCGCCTGCAGCTCTGTTCAGATTCCTCGCTATTCTCTCAATTCCTGTTGTGCAGAAATCCAACCACCTTACTACACATGCTTTGTTCCCCCAAGTACTCACTCTGAGCCCCTCCCTATCCCCAGCATTCTCCATCTCTGGGTATAGAGCACTCTGGGTGGGCTCTCACTCTTTTTCACCCTCTCTCTTGTCTTCCTTTTGGACTTCTGTTTTCTCTTTGAGCTGATCTCTCTTTAAATCTGTCTTTTAGGGATTTCTCATGGCTTCTAGTTCACTGTGGATTTACTTTCTTGTTTTCCAGTATATTTATGGTTTGCTTATGTGTTTGTTATCACTTTTTCCAATATTTCTACAGATTTGAGGTAAGAGAGCTTACTACAGCATGTAGTCAGCCTGTCATCTTGACTGGGAACTTTTAATCATGTATCTAAGAGGAAAAACATTAATAGGACCTTTAACCATTATAAAGTATCAATATCAGAAAAAATACCCAACAGGTCATCTTAAAGGAATCACCTAATGTTTGGGTTTACACAATGCAAAAAAAAAAAAAAAAAAAAAAACTGAAAAATACAACCATCCACAAGTATTGGTAGCATGTATATGTCAGTGTAGAGTTTGCATCTAGTAATAAAAAATAAGATAAATGTCCTAAAGAAGCAAATTGTATAGGTTTTTCACTTTTTGAACTATGTTGCAAGAAAACAATGTTTACATTAATGAGTATTTCTTTCCTATCCCTAAGAATTTATTAGATCTAAAGATAGAGCTTCTAGAAAAGTGCTGAGTGCTTTAAATGACATGTAATTTATTATTGGGAATTTAAAAAGTTTTATATTCTTCAGAGAAAGGTTTTTCTTAGATTCCAGACTTATGGTATAAATGCTAGCAGAGTATAAGCTGGAATCAAAGTCAACTAAAGCTGGGTCAATACTGCTTTTACTTAAAGTGTTTTCCATTTAGTGGGAAAAAAAAATGAATGTAAATTGGTATTGAAAGATGTCCATGGGATAGAGATTAATCAACTTCTGATAAATGAGCTAGAGGTGATTTCTATAAATTTTTATAACTATGTCAGAACAGGTTGTGTATCATCTCTCACTTTTGAGAGAAAGCACTGGCTCAGAAGCTATATTCAGCAAGTATCTCTCTATAACACCATTAAAATAAATTTGAGGGCAAAGGGTGAACCATCAAGAAATGTATACATTTACTGAAGAGATTTTTTTTCCACACCAGTAAATTGATGTAAGTTACTTCAGCATCTTGATTCAACAAAGAATATTAAAGGAAAATCCCAGTTTTCAATAATGGTAGCACATTTAATAGCACACTCTGCAAGTACAAAATTAGTCTTTCCTTCAAATGGACTAATCATTCAATGTGAAAATTCCTTGGAAATTTTCTTGAAAAAGCAAGAAAATTAACATTTTTGTAGTCTGTGAGTGAACAGAAAAAAGAGACATTTGTATCAATTATACATATTACCCAATAGTTTAGGATTTTCATGTTGAAATGTCTCAAAATAACCCATTTAACTTTTATTCTCAAATTTTCATATTTTAGTAACTTAATTTAGTCAACAACATTGATTTTATTAAGATAGGTATACCTCTTTGTAGAAGAAAATCACCAAACTTTCTTTTGGTTAAAATAATTGAATTGGCTAGTCTTTGCCAAGGACGGCCCCTCCCTCCTGGACATTGCAGCGCCTGCAGCTCTGTTCAGATTCCTCGTTATTCTCTCAATTCCTGTTGTGCAGAAATCCAACCACAAGTGTTTATTATTGTAACTTTTTGTTATTCTATTCAAGTACAGCACTGCAAAATGTTTCAGATTTCACTGATCAATTCATTGAATTACAATTCACCTCAAAATTTTGGAAACTATCTGCTTTAGATAGTTTTATGAAAAATATAATCAGATTTTCTGATATAGCCACAAAATCAGCCTAGAAAATTCATTTTTATACAGTTTTTTACGTTTATTTATTTATTTTGTGAGAGAGAGAGAAAGCACTCATGCATGTCCAGGGGTAGGGTAGAGAGGGAGAGAGAAAAATCCCAAGCAGGCTCCCCATTGTCAGTCCAGAGCCTGATATGGGGCTCAATTCCACAAACTGTGAGATCATGAAGCTGAAATCAAAAGTCAGATGCGTAACTGACTGAGCCACCCAGGCGCCTTGAAAATGAGTTTTTACTACATTACTATGTTCTTTGCAATCACTGAATATTGGGTTTTCTTTTAAGTTGCTAAATAAAACTAAGTTTGACATTAGATGAAGTAAATTTTCAGCACTTCAAAATATCTCACCTGACACCTATTATAAAATTTTCTTTTTACCCATAGTTTCTCAAGGCATTGTTTCTCCCAGGGTGGCCTGTGAACCGTCTACACCAGAACAGGCTCAGACGCTTCAAAAAACTTAAGACTGCTGCTTCCCACTCCCAATTCCGTCACCACCATAGCCCTCTTGCTGAATCAGAACTGCTGGCTTTGGGGCCTATGTATCTCCATTTTTAATAACTCGCCCAGGAGATTCTTATGAACCTGACAATAGAAAAAAAACGAACTCAAATCAGTCTTTCTTTAAATGGCAACTACCATTTTAGATTTTACAAAGTCAAGAACAGATTGTTTCAAGTGGTGTTAGGAACTCATTTTCCTTAGGAAAGCCCGGGATGGAGTAGGGATCGGAGGGGGGAGATATCAAGGAAAACCAGACAGCTGGTCGCAACCATGCCAGATTATCTTGTCAGGACGCTGGGTTGTCCTGGCGTGCTGCTCGAGCTGGCATTTGGCAGTGGACTTGTGTAGCATCGCAGACGACTCCTGGACAGCACTGACTCTCCCATCACACTGGGGAGCCCAGCTGGTCCTCCTGTAAGAGGCAGGTACCCTTAAGATAGGTCCTAGCAGACCAAATGCTCACATGACATTGGTTTTCAGCTGTAACTAACAACACCTTGAATACGACCACTTTCCTTCCTGGACCAGAGTTTGGAAATACCCACAGAGGGAAACATATCAAGAGGAGGCATAGGGTCTTGGAAGACAGACTCTGTCAGTTTAGTTTGGCTTAGAGCTAGGGCTGCCTACAGTGTGTTTCCTTTTTTCCTGGGAAGACAATTCTGCCTCAGTGACACTTGAGGTTAATGAAATTTTCCTGAAACACCTAGAAAAACTAATAACAACAAATAGAAAAAGAAACAACACCACAAAAGTGTGCGAGACCCAGATACCAACTGCTGTAAAAGAAAGTAGTGGCATAAAGAAAGCCTTCTCTTATCCATTTCTCTACCTCCAGCTGGACACTGTATTCTACCAAATGTTTGACATCACCCACATACCAAGGACCCTGACCTTTGAAGGGCTTTAGCTATGGCTCATTATCTTCTCTCTGATTTGGATCTGTGATGACCTAGATAGCAAGGGACACGATAGTGCTGAAATAAACTCTGTTTTCCCATGTTGTACTTGCATAGGCCACACTAACCCAGGTAAAATGATGTCCATGAGTCTCTTTAAAAGCCTTCTAGTTAATCAAAGCTTATATTAAACAAAGACAGAACTTAGGCCCAAGCAAAAGCATCTATTTTTATTGCTCAGAGGCACCTGCACAGTGCCTCTGGAAGCTTCCTCAAATTTTGGTGAAACCACATGATAGCGGTATATAATATTTGGTCACACCACACACATATGCACACACACATGCATGTTAATCGCATCTGTACATGCCACCTGCTCTCCATTCACACCCCCATGGTTTAATGAACAATAAGAAGGTAAATGAGGTTGCAATGGAGATAAAGGAAAAAAAGCAGGAAAAGGTGGGACTGGGAGGTAAGCAGGGACCAACTGTTATAGGCCATAATCAGGACTTGGAGCTTTTACTAAGTGTGAGGGTGATCTGGTCAGATTTGGTATTTGGGAAGGATTGTTCTAGAAACAATATAAAGTAGTCGGAGACCATTGTAGTAATCCAGGCAGGGGCTTGTACTAGACAGGTGGCAGTAGAAATCAGGAAAGAGAATAGATAGATTAGAAAATGAGGCATTAGCTCTGTGGGAGGACCATGATTTTTATTTTGAATGTATTCAATTAGAAAAGGCTTTGGTGTTTCAAATACACAGGTAGTTATAAGGGTCTGGAGCTCATAAGAACTTGAGTTCTCTCTCTACATTGTTGACATATCAGCCTGCTTCTTGCGACCCAGTGCTTTTCTGAGTTTTTACATTTCATCTGATAGACTACTATCTAGATCTGTACTGTCCACTACAGCAGCCACTAGCTACAGGGGGCTGCTAAAATTGAAATTAATTAAAATTTAAAATTCAGTTCCTAAGTTGCACCGACCACATTTTATATACTCCATAGCCAAAAGCGTCTAATGATTATAGTACATGACAGCCCAGATACTAAACATGTCAGATACTAATCATTCCAGAACATTCTACTAAACAGTGCTAATCTAATGAACTGCTGGTCTCTCAGCTACATCTATGAAACTGAATTAACATTTCCTGCAATATCATACCAGTTACATTCTATATGGTTTTAGTTATTTCTGTGCCTGAACCCTTGTGTGTTGTGAGTTCCATAAAAGCAAGGACCATGCCCTACTCATTCTCAAGCCCCTCACAATGTGCTTAGCAAGTACTTTGTACTATATGCTTAGCTAGCACTGGTTGAATAAATGAGTGAGTAACTGAGTAAGCCAATATCTAAAATTCTGTTTCAAAAACATATAGAAAAAAAAAACAAAGAAAAATAATCACTTTGGTATGTTTTACTTAGATTTTATGCTGATGATACAGCTACTAAAAATTGAAAATCAGAGTAATATAACCTGGCTTATAAGAGAGCTTCATATGAGAGTTTATCACACATAATTATAACATGATCAGAGGAGAGGAAGGAGAGATAGAAAGTAGGTGTTCTCCCAAGCTGCCTTCTGCCCCTACTGCAGTCAGTTTGAACCAGACCAGCATTCAGTGTGTAACATCTACCACCCATTGCCACTTCGTGGAGACAACAGCAGCAATAGTGTCTGTTGCTATAACATCTCTGCTTCTCTCTGTCATGAGTTCTGCCTCTAATGGGTCAAAATTGCTGGCCGGACAGCCATAGTTGTGGTGAGAGTTCTACCCACATAGTCTTCCTGGTACTGGTCAGTGTCACAATAGGGACTTCCCTAAGAGTCTTAGTCAACATCCAACCTCCATATGCTTCTGCAAAGGATGTCCTCATCACACCTAAGGATGGGAGGACTGGAATAGGAATTAAGTGTTGATGGAAGGCTTGGGAGGAAGAAGAGGCACAGGAAAATAGAATAGGCAAAGCTTGAGGAGAAACACACCCCTTCTTCTTTCTTCCAGCCATATGACAGGGTCTGAAATAACTGTCCTCTTTATGCACTAGGAAGAGGAAACTGCAGGTGAGAATCAGTATTTTGGACATGGTAAACCACTGGGAAATGGTACGCTTGTGGATAGTAACAATCATCATGAAGCACCAAGCACGTGCTAGGTGCCACACTAGACCCTAGAGATCCAACAGAGGTGAGCCGAATGCATCTCTGCTTCCCTGCTTGTCGTGTAAGAGGAGCAAGTCAGTGGGCACCTATACTGCCCACCGATAAGCCGTAAGGTAGGAAGAACACAGGTTCTGGGTGCTGGGAGACTTAGGTACTCCTGGAGGGTCTAAGGAGAAGGCTTCCTATTGGAGCTGATGCCTAAGCTAAGCCCCAAGAGTAGGTGTCGCCCAGGCCAGTGAAGAAAGAGGAGAGAGGCCCAGGAGAGGGGCTTGAGGGAGAACGGATGAGCAGGTCAGACGTCCGGACAGAAGTGAGAGCTTGGCAGTGCCAAAGTGCAGTTTTCTGTAACTTAGAGTATCGGCCAGAGAAGTGTGGGAAGTGAAAAGGTTGCTGGAAAGATAAAGTCTACATACTGTTCCCTGTCCCCTAGAACTAGAAAAGATCTCATCTTTTTTTTTTTTTTTTTTTTTTTTCCTTTTTCTTATTCTACCCTATGTTTCTTGCTCCTCCACAGGAATCCAAACCAATCCTGCTGCCGGGCTACAACACTGGGGCTGGTGCAGGGTGGGCTGCTGCACGTGGTCTGGAGCCAGGCAGGCTGCCTTTCATTCATTCCCAACTCTGTCCCTCAGTAGCTGCCAGCCTCGGGGCAATTTAATAATTTGCTTGTTTCCTCACCTACAAATGAGAACAATGATGCTACCTACTTTCTACAGTTTTGGAGGAATTACGTGAATACTTCCATAAGTAGAGTTTTTAGTGCCAGGCACCTAGTAAGCACTCTACAAAAGGTTATCCGTTGTTATTATTTTGAACTAAAAAGGCTCTTGTTCGCTAATGAGGAAATCAACATTTAGCGTACATTTCCATGGGAAGCAATTTACAAACTTTTCTGTGCCCCAACCCGCTGAGAATCAGGGCTAGGAAGAAGGTTTTAAAACTCACTAAGTTTTCTGTGTTACAGAAGGTGACATTTTTCTTAAAATAAGGGATTTCCTAAGATTATGAAAAAAGTTTCAGGTATCTATCAGAAAACTATTGCAATATGTTAAAAGATTTGGAGAAAAAACCCAAAGATAAGTTTCTTTAAAGATTTAAAAAAAAAAATTAGCCTCAGTTATCAAAAACATAATGACAGGACTTCTGTGTTTTCTTTTTTAATCCTGGTGCAGTTAAAAAAAAAATCTAAGTATCACTATTCTTCAACTTGGATATTGTATCAGTACTTCCTTTCTTCTCTCCCCACATTATATCAATATATTCTTATTCTCCCCATTTTGCAACGAAGACACTGAGGCTCAGAGATTATTAGGTAATTTGGCCAAAATTATGCAACTAGTAAGAGATGTAACCAAAATAGAACCCTGAGCCTTTTGACTACAGTCTGAATTTGTACTCTGATATTTGAGCCTTAGCAAAATTTCATTCCCATAAAGTGCTTAGAACCCTGTAAAGCATGCAGAACACAGTCAATAAAGGCTAGATGATATCTCGAAATTGCCCATTGACATTGAGTTCTGTAGGATATTAATAAATGTTCTAGGGAAAAAGTAATTCAAGTATGTTTGGGAAATCCTGGGTTAAACAAAGTTAAATTCGTTGTTAACTGTAAGGTCTCTAATACACTACTGGGCATTATGAATATCAAAAATGATAATAGGGGTGCCTGGGTGGCTCAGTAAGCATCTGGCTTCAGCTCAGGTCATGATCTCATGGTTCATGAGTTTGAGCCCTGCGTAGGGCTCTGTGCTGACAGCTCAGAGCCTGGAGCCTGCTTCAGATTCTGTGTCTCCCTCTCTCTCTGCTCCTCCCCTGCTAATGCTCTGTCTCTCTCCCTCCCTAAAAAATAAATAAACATTAAAAATTTTTTTTAATGAGAGTATAGCTTAAGGCAATTTCCAAATCGTATTTGGCCATAGACCTTTTTTTTCTCTCTCTCAAAGTAGTTCAGTAGGACCAATATTACCAGGAACTAATGATGGAAGACGTTCTGTATGAGGTAAATGCAGAGTGGCAGATAATACTTATAATTCAAATTCACTGGTGACAAATATTTTGCGTGTGTGAAAAAAGTTGTTTTACTGTACAGAACAGAAACAGCATAAAAAGGAACTTGAAGTCAGTGTTCTAAATCTTAATTTGCTTGATATGGGGAAGCTGAGAACAGCTTTGCAAAAATATGTCACCAGTCAAGTAGGAAGTGGGCATTCTTGCAGCTTCTAACAGCTTCAGCCACTTTGTTGTTCAGAGCCAGAGATGCAAGACATCCTACCTCGGAAAGCACACATACACACACCTACAACCCCAAGAACATGAGCAAGATGATGAAGAGTGTTGGGGATTTTGGTGGCACCCTTTGTGATATACAGATTGAGGTTCAAAAATTTGAAGTAAAGCAATTTCAAAGTTTGAAAAAGTTGCTGGGGCGGGGGGGAGAAATGGTTTTGTATTCCGAATGATTCCCTAATTCTATGACAACGGGTAGTTTGAGTGTTCTGAGTGGTAGCGAACCTCATCAGCCCACAGATACTGAATGGGACAATGTAGTTGTGTTTAATGTTGAGAGATTCCATTTGGGGCCCAACTCTATCAACTTTGGGTGACTTTGGCAAGTAATTTCTTTGACTACCTTCTCATTTGCAAAACAGGAAGAGAATGTGAATTAGACCACCTCTAAGGCACCTTCCAGCTCTACAGATCTGTGAAATTGAAAGAAGTAGGTTACATACCTCTTCTTTATGTTAATTCCCAGGAAATAGAAACTTCTCTGGATAGCAGGGGCCTTGTAAGAAGGCCGCAAGAAAATGATAAAAACCAATAAATGCTGGAGGTTAGCCACAGCCCCCAGGAAACCAGAAAAGTGTCTAGGCCCTAGCCTGCAGGCTGCTGTGTAATGTTATGAAATTCAGGGTGATGGTTCTGAAACAGTAATTGTGGGCCATGAAGGCCTGGAAATAATGACAGCTGTCAAAAACCTCTATTCCAGGGTTGCCAGGGCAAAATTCCTGAGACAGAGTCCACATTTTTCAATGTCAGAAATGCAATATATATGAGAATGAGAACTGCCTTCCTCTATGGGTGTATAATGCCTAATTGAAATTGTAACCACTCAGTCTCTGGAAATTAGGCTAGCCTTTTACCTTTCTGGTTTAAGCCCCACCTTTCAAGATGAAACTTCGTGAGACATTTACCAGTGCCCCTTTTTTCACTGCCTACACCATCTCAGTTAGAGTGGGCTTGGGAAACCAAACCAAATGACTAGCACATGAGATGACTTGAATCAGAAAATCAAGAAGTTGTGTTGCTATTTTTAGTTTACTTTGAACAAAAAACCACATTTCTGAAAAACTCCGATGTTTGCATCTTTGTCTTTGCACGATTTATGATTGTCTTGAGAGATAAACAACATTTATCTTTTGAAAGATTGGCACATTCAAAGGAAAGCCGCTCATGATCATCGGTGCCAGAAGAAGACTAATCATAAGATCATTCACAGCGGCAAGTTATTAAATGTTCAGTTGTTTGAAAGTATGGATTTGTTTTTGTTGATGATGTCGAGTATAGTCAAAGTACCTTGCCTTTCCAATCATGTTGTTAGGTGGATGTAAAAATGTCTTGGGCTTCTCTGCATACAAGATGGTAGCTATGAGAAGGCCTTGGTGGGGCAGCAGAATGAGCTCTGGTAGAAGGGACACTGCATTGCTGTATTTAGAGAGAGCTGATCCAGGCTCCGTACCTGCCTCTGGAGCACATAACCCCTGGATCTCATAAATAAAATGAGCTGTTCGGTTCTCCTAAATGCCACTGGCCATTGAGGACACACTATTCCTCACTGAACACAACTGTCTTGCTTATCTTGCCTCCTTGACTTCTAGCCACTGGAAAGCTGGTGGCACTCACGAGCCATCGCAGCAACCGAAAACCAGTCCCTCCTCCACTCCCACCCCTAATTCCAAATGCTTCCTTGGAAGCTGGTACTGCCCCACCCCCACTTGGAACCATGAGCAGACATATCCTGAGATTCCTTTTTGCCCAGCATCCTATAACGACTGGCCAGGAGAAACAGTGAGCAGTCATAAGACTACAGTTTTACACCTCATAGAAACATCCTACATAGCAAGAAAGCTGCACAAAAAGGTGCCCTAACAGTTGAACTCATTATGAAATTACAAAGCAGCAATTCCACATACTTTCACAGCAAACTTTTGTCCTTCTTTTCTTGTGATGTCCAGAGAAAGGCAGGGCTTTTTACCCCACTGAGGTCAAAAGAAGCCCCCACTAGTGACAACAATCAGGCACTCCCGCACTCCAGCCCATGTCAGCCACTCTCATCTCCAAACAGTTTTTATTCAATCCGCCCAGCTATGGCTGGATTGTATCAACTGGAGTCTTCTCCAAACCCTATCAAATAGATGTCTAACCCACACGCTATTGACGTACTCCCCACTCCACCAAATGGGTCACTTCTTTAATGTTATCTTGGATTCTCCATAAAGGTTGAACAGTCAATAGAGAGTCTGCCTGGGAAATGTCCTCCCTATTCTCTCTTCCCACCTCAGGTCCCCTTTTCTTTCCCCTAGCTCAGAGATTTGACTATCAACAATTTCCCTCCTTTCTGGGAAGTTAGCGATCAATCTTGCTTACCCCTAGAGTCATCTCAGCACACACAGGCACACATGCAAACACATGGATGGGCAAGCAAACATACAGCCATGACTTCTGAGAAATTTTAAGGTACTCCTTTTCATAGAAACAAAACAAAACAAAACACTTGGAGAAATTGTTTCCGTATGGGGGGAAGAGTTCTACCTGCATGTTTGCTTAGTTTATCAGTTGTTGATTTTCTGTTTTTGCCAAGTCCCTCCTTAGTTTCTTTCGTTTTAGAGAGTAGCATGTATTTTTTCAGTTATTTCACCAATGAGATGCTGAAAAAACTCTCAAAAGGAAGATGTTTAGCTTTTACCTTTTTAGAGCTTTCAAACAAATGAGATGGGGAGACACAAAGAGAAACAGGGCACAGTTTTTGGTTTCATGGAATGGTAGAAAGAATATAAGACTTGAATAAGGAAAACAGGATGCTTGTCCCTGAATCTCCTGATTTTAAGCTCTGTGAATCACTAAACTTATCTAGACCTCAGATTTCTTATCTTTGATCAGAATGGAGGACATTTTTAAGAGGACATCACATAAGATATCATCCTAAGACTAAGTGATTCCCTTCTTCTGTGTTTCTAAGTCCTATGTAGAAGCAAGAAGATGGCCTCATAAAGGTCTATTTATGTCAAACTCGATGAACTACCCTGGAATAGTAGATTCACAAGAATGTTCAGTTCCACAGTTTTATGGTTCCGTCCTTAGGATCAGAGATTCTTATTCCTTGGTCATTTGCCCCATAAGTGGTATAGGGTAGGTGGTCAAAGGCATCTTGCCTTCTTGATGAATCCACTTTGCCTGGTTCCATTCCCTTTCTGGATAGAAAACTGGCCGTCAGCATTCTATAAAAAGTATATTAAAGATTGTTCCTCATCACTTTGTCTTCCTTTCCCCAATCTTTTCAATCTGCCACATCTCCTAATGTCATCTTCTGGTTTTCCCGATTGCCTTCATCACCCTGCACTTCTATTTGTCACTTCCCCATCCATCCAATTACCAATGGGGTAGTGCCCCGGGCATCTTCAATGAGTCTTTTCCCAATTCATAATCACCAAGTTCTCTTACTTCAACTTTGGTGGGATCATATAAGGTTTGGTCCTTGTGGAAAGGGCAAATCATAACCAGAAGGAACTCTCAGATAATGAAGTACTAACTAGAACTGTCAGCTAGTAGCTGATACAATATTATTGAAGGTCAAAAATAAACAACCTGCATTTTAAGGCTGAAAAAGGAGGTTGTGATAATATTACATTGCAGGCAACAAGTTGCACACCTTAGTAGTGCAATGACTACTTAAAGTTACCATTCTCTTCACAGTCTTCTACATTTGTATATTGACCTTTGAATAGGACAAGGTATAGCACCATTTATTCTACTCCAGTGATTCTCAAGCTTTAGTGTATGTCAGAATGACCTAGAAGACTTATTAAAACACAGATTGCTGAGTCCCAGCCCCAAAGTTTCTAATTCAGTAGATCTGGGATGGGGCCTGAGAAGTTGAATTTCTAGTAAGTTCTCAGGTGATGCTGATGCTATTGGTACTGGGCCCAGATTTGAAAAACTACTGTTTTTAAAATGGACAAATGCTATCCTCAGGTTATTTTTTTTTTAATTTGTTTTAAATGTTTATTTTTGACAAAGAGTGTGTGTGTGAGAGAGAGAGAGAGAGAGAGAGAAAGCAGGGGAGAGACAGTGAGAGAAGGAGACAGAAAATCTGAAGCGGGCTCTGCACTGACAGCAGACAGCCCGATGCGAGGCTCAAGCTCACCAATGGTGAGATCACAACCTGAGCCAAAGTCAGCGCTTAACCAACTGAGACACCTAGATGCCTCTGTCTTCAGGTTATTTAATTTTTTTTTTTTTTTAAACAATCAACTTAGGGGCTCCTGGGTGGCTCAGTTGGTTAAGTGTCCGACTTTTGATATTGGCTCAGGTCATGATCTCATGATGCATGAGATCGAGCCCCACATTGGACTCCACGATGACAGTGCAGAGCCTGCTTGGGATTCTCTCCTTCTCTCTCTGCCCCTCCTGTGCTCTCTCTCTCTCAAAATAAATCAATAAAGTTAAAAAATAAATAAGTAATAAAACAATCTACTTAAAACATCTTTTTATGTCTTAATCTAAACCTTTTACCAGCTCAGTAATGCCAGCATTAGCTGACTTGACTTTCACTATTTATTTCATTTAAAGGAGAAGAAAAAAAAATCGGTGTTACTCAAAGTGTGGTCTGTAGACCACATGCATCAGAACTCCCCAAGATTCTAAGCAAGAAACAAACCTCTGAGCCCTTTCCAAAAGCACCCGAATCAGAATGTCTAAGGAATGAGTTTTTAGAACCTATTTTTATATAAGCACCCAAGTGATCTTTATGCACCCTAAATTGTGAAAACTACTGCTATAGATCTAAGTTCAATAATCAGGCTAATAACCAAGGCCTGAACAGTTGAATTCTGAAAATCGAATAAGAACCTAAAATAGGATTCTTTCCAGAAACTAGGAGTCATATTTCAGTTGAAGTATCTAAAATAACAAATACCATTTTTGCTTTTATTTTTTTTTAATTTTTTTAACGTTTATTTATTTTTGAGAGAGAGACACCCACAGCATGAGTGGGGGAGGGGCGGAGAGAGAGGGAGACACAGAATCCATAGCAGGCTCCAGGCTCTGAGCTGTCAGCACAGAGTCCCACACAGGGGCTTAACTCACAAACCATGAGACCGTGACCTGAGCTGAAGTTGGACGCTTAACTGACTGAGCCATGCAGGCACCCCAGCCATTTTACCTTTTAAAAGAACTATGCTATGTAATTTACTGATGTTTCACATGTAAGGGTACACACCTATAAAGGTACACATATTGCTGTACATAGTTGATTTTTCCCCAGCATGTACTCGTTTCTTTATCACTGAGTAATTAACTTGTACTTTTTTCTGTTTAATGTCATCCTAGTTAGACCTCTCTAAGTTACCAGGGAATCTTTCAACATAGTTTTTATTTTCTAAAGCAACTGTAGCCCCTACAACGAGGTGTTATCACCAATCTGAGTTACATGTGCCCCTTTGATGTAGTCCTGCAAAAAACTGCATTGGAGGTTTGGTGAAAATGAGCACTGTGACACAATTTGTAGGTGTCAAAGTTTACCAAGTATAAGTAATACAGTTTTAGCAAAGCATACCAGAAGAAACCAGGCTGGGGGATTTTAGGTGGGTTGGTATCCATCATACGTTGATTGTTTGAGTGAAGTCCTGGAACATACGGAAAGCCCAAAGTGGGGGGTTACCAACGCTCTTATCCTTCCTCCCACTTTCGTAACACTGAAACTCCAACATCACTACCTTTCATGGTTATGAAAGATGCATTTAGCAAGCCACATTGTCTGGATCTAATATGGGTACTTCATGTCCAATTTCTCACTAGGTTACCAGCACTGTCTTGCTTTATTGACCACAAACTATGTAATAATGATTAACTACCAGCTCTGTACAGGCACACAACAATCAAGTAACGAGGATCAGTCAATGGATGAGGGCAGAAGTTCTCTACAAGTTAAAAGGGATGTGACTCCAAGTCCAAAGTACATGGTCTTGACAGATACTCACGTCCGACTAGTTTGGATTCTTGTCTCCTCCCTGGCTGACATTTCTGGCTGACCTTTGACTAGTCCAGTTCTTATGTATTCACGATCCTTGGTCTTGGTCTTGTACTCCCAAATGGTCCTGCTCTCTTATTGCCAAAGATTTGCTATCTCTTGGCCAAGTCACTGATTTTAAGTTCAATAAATTTTAGACCTAGTGAATTTCTCAATTGGGTAGCATTTTATTCCAATTCCAAGACTGATATTAAAAGTTATTATTTCTACTAATTACAACTTCTGCTTACATCTGACTATAATTCTTTCTATTCAGTGCCCTGTAACATTCAATTCCACTACTGTGTACTAAAACTAGTATTATGGTGTCCAACCATACAGTGATATAGGATAGGGATGTCTGGGCAGAGACCAGCTAGGGCAAATTCCTTAGGCAAGAACCAGCTTAATGTGGTTAAAAAAAATAGAAACACATAGAGTGGTCTGGAATATGATAGGTGAAGGGGGAATAGGCCAGAATAACAGGCACTGACCAAATCCCACAGGTCCTAAGAAGTCATACTTTGGAATTTGTGAAAGGAAGCCATGAAAATTGGAGTCATTATGAACAAGAATGTTACAATCTGCTTTACATTTTAGGACTTCTTTTGCTATGAGGAGAATAAAATGTAGGCAAATAAAAATGAAACTGAAAGGGATGCCTGAGTGGCTCAGTCGGTCAAGGGTCCAACTCTTGATTTCAGCTCAAGTCATGATCTCACAGTTGTAAGATCAAGCCCCACATCAGGCTCAGTGCTGGGTGTGGAGCCCTCTTGAGATTCTCTCTCTCCTTTTCCTCTGGCCCTTCCCTGAGCACACAACTCTGTCTAAAATAATAATAATAATAATGTGGCACCTAGGTGGCTCATTCATTTGAGCATCTGACTTCACCTCAGGTCATGATCTCATGGTTTGTGAGTTCCAGCCCCACATCGGGTTCTGTGTTGACATCTCAGAACCTGGAGCCTGCTTCAGATTCTGTGTTTCCCTCTCTCTCTACCCCACCCTGCTCATGCTGTCTCTCTCTTTCTCTCTCAAAAATAAATACACATTTAAAATTTTTAAATAATAATAATAATAATAATGATAATAATTAAGCTGAAAGACTGGCTAGAAGGCTTTAAGGTTAGAAACAATGTGGTTTGGACCAGAATGGCACAGTGGAAGAGAGAGAAGGAGATAAATTTGGAATGTTTCAGACGTAGCATTGATAGGAATTGCTCACGTATTGGGTGTAATGAGTCAGAAAAACAAAAGAGGAATATTTATTTATTTTGATAGAAAAAGAGAGAGAAAGAGAGAGAGAGAGGGAGAGAGAGAGAATCCTAAGCAGGCTGTTCATTGCCAGCGCAGAGCCCATTCAGGGCAGGACTCAGTCTCACCACTGTGAGATCATGACCTGAGCTGAAATGGAGAGTCACATGCTTAACTGACTGAGCCACCCAGGTGCCCCTGGAGTTTATCAATTCGATTTAGGGACTATAAAACTTGGTACATATTGTTTGCTTAGAATAATTAAGCAAAGCATACAGAGAAGATCAATGAGGTAGAGAAATGTGTACATCCAACTGGTAAGCCTGACTGAGCTGTGGACAGTCAAGACAGTGTATTTCAATCTGAGGTCTTTGGACATTCTTAGAGGTCCTTAAATTTAGAGATCTTAAATTTTCTATACAAAATTTTTAATTGGGTTTTTGGTCAAGTGAAAAACTAAAAAAATTAATAATAATATAAGCCTGGATTTACATTAATTTTCACTAAAGTACACTCTTATTTGCCTCAGACTAATGATAAAAGAACAAATGAAGGCCAAACAGTGTCACCATGAACTATAAAAACAAAGATTTCACAGTAATTAGAAAAAGAAATATAGTGGGAAAGATTGAGTTATAACACAAGACATAAAACTATAGCGACACTAAACTCGAAAGAATATTCCTAATTAGATCATTTTAATAAAAAATAGGATATCCTATTTTTAGGATTAATGTAAATGCAAATAGGATATGACAGGGCACCTAGGGGGCTCAGTCGGTTAAGCATCTGACTCTTGATATCAGCCCAGATTGTGAGATCTCTCATCGTGAGATTGAGCCCCTTGTCAGACTCTCCGCCGAGCATGGATTCTCTCTCTCCCTCTCTCTCTGCTCCTCCCTTCAAATAAATAAACATTAAAAAATATTATATGAAGAAAATAGAATATGAATATGAACTAAAAAGTGGGTTTACTCAATGGTTAAACACCTGCTAATAATTGCAAAGATTTATTAGCACCATAAAAAAGTTATACAAATACACCTAATTTAACTAAATTTTCCCTCACAGATCCATAATAAGGAAGGTGAATGAACATTAAACGAAGTACCTACTGTGAGCTAGGTACTTGGGTAGGCACTTTTGTTAACTAACATAATTATCATAAATTATTGTGAAGTGGGATTTTTATCATTTTACAGATTAAACAGAGGCTCAGAAAGATGAAGTCATTGAAAAATGGCTAAAAACGTCCAGTGGTAGACAGGTTATGAAGAGACAAGACTTCAGCTAGTCTATAGTGACAGCCACTGGGGGACAATTTGACAGGACTTTTGTGAATATAAAATGTGCAAGTCCCTCTATCTCAGCAACTCTACTTTTAGACATCTCTTCTAGAAAACCACGGTCACATATACACAGAAGAATGTTTGTGGATGCTCACTGCCCCTTGTTAGTAGGCAAAGCGGAAAAGACTAAACAAACCATGGATTGTCCTGATCACACAACACACTGCCAGAGTTACAAAGAATGACATAGGCCCAGTATATGTAATATGGTATTCAGAGTACAGTAATATTTGAGGTTTTAACTCAATATTGCTATGCATACATTCATAGGTGAGTAAATGCATAGAAAAAGTTCTGCAAAGGTAAACAATAATTGCCTCTGGGAAGAAGAGCAGAATAGAGGGTGAGAGGTCATGTGAAATGTTACTTTATCTGTGCCGTAAAACTTTTTCCAGAAATGTTTAATATATTATTTGGGTAAATAAAAATACTTATTTTTTTTTTAAGAAAAGAAGGAAGAGAGAAAGTTGCATAAGATCATACCTCTAATAGGAGCTTCTCTATGACTTTTCTGTGTCTTCTATGTCTTTCTCTTCTCTAGGTCTTTTTTTTTTTAATGTTTATTTATTTTGAGAGAGAGAGAGAGACAAAGAGAGAGATTGCAAGCAGGGGAGGGGCAGAGAGGGTGAGAGAGAGACTCACAAGCAGACTCTGTCCTGACATGGGGCTCAAACTCAGGAACCATGCAATCATGACCTGAGCCAAAATCAAGGGTCAGATGCTCAACCGACTGAGCCACCCAGGTGCCCCCTTCTCTAGGTATGATTTATCATCTGATGCTTTTGTGCTCTTGACTCAGAATCCCACCTTTCTTGTCCCTAGGTGATCTTCCAAAAACAGCAATGACAATAATAGTCATTGTCATGGAAGAGGTAGGCATTCACTGAACCGAGTACCTTCTATTTACACCCACCTTCTACATAGTCGTGCTTTTTGCAGTTACACGGGGTTATAGTCACGTTTGTTTTTCCAATGCTTCTTCCTTTGGAGTCTCACCAGAACACCTGTTCTGTCCAGGAACTACAGGGAAGCTTTTCCTTCTTTGTTGGCAGTTCTGTCCTCTTTCCTGAACTCCTATGCGTCTCTACCTGGTCTGACAATCCAATTTACCCCTTTCCAAATGCCATAGTTTTAGCAGGGAAAAAAAGGCTTCCTGGATGAACCTGTGATCAATTTCCCTTAATAAAACTTTTCTTTATGGCACTTCCTGTTTCTTAACTTACAAAGGTGATTTGTCACAAATTAATATAGCCTATAATTGTGCTTTGTTTGGTGTGCAGAATTTTTCAGATTTTTATTTGTTTTATTTATTTATTTTGTTTTGTTTACCTAGTTGCCAACATTCAGAAATTGGTAAACAGGAGACTTGTGCCCTGTCTCAATGGGGTGGCTACTGCGAGGCTCTAGCTCGTTGTAAATACGTGATGAATGAATCTAGATTTTTCTAGAAAAAATGAAAATGAAATGGAAGTGTGACTTTGGAAGAAATGAAATCTTCCAAAGTCACATTTCCACCTCAGTGTGCACAAGCATGTTCCTACCTGGCTTCCAATGACAGTTGACCTTGAAACCCTGCTTTAATTATTCCTCTATTTGCTCATATTCTAAAGCTGTGATAGTGTCTCTGCAGCATCAAAATTTACTCCTTTTCTGCTCATAGATGTTATGTATCTGGGTTATATTGATTTTATTTTCAAAGTATTAATTTCTCCAGAACATTCACTATCCCTTCAACATATAAAGTAGTTCACATGCAAATGTTTCTAAAACTTGAATTCTAGTACTTTCTTTGCTCCCATGTAAGTTGTTGGTATACTTTTAAAACACCTTTTAGTATTTGAAGAAAAGAAATACAGTTCTTGTCTTCTGCTCAAATATGCTCTATCTCAGAGCAAGAAAGAGGCACTTGGTAAATTATGAGCATTTGACCAAAAAACCCCATAAATCTTTCCTATATACTGACTTTTTAAATTATAACTTATAGTCTTTACAAAAAGGAAAGATTCAAAAGTCAGTAGTCTTCTGTCAAATTACCACCTAATAACTTGAATTTCATCTTATGAATAGAAAATAAAATCATTTATAAAAACAATTTACATTTGATATTTAATATATT
This sequence comes from Neofelis nebulosa, assembly GCF_028018385.1. NCBI lineage: Eukaryota > Metazoa > Chordata > Mammalia > Carnivora > Felidae > Neofelis > Neofelis nebulosa. Next base: position 31,900,432 of record NC_080782.1, on the reverse strand, counting down.
ACACTTGATATATGGTGACATATAACTATACGAATAATTATATAGACAACAAATGAATAGTCAACAAAGTTATTGGGGTAGTGAAGTTTTAAGAGTGAAAAAATATTCAGAGACCTTGAATGTTAGTTAGGTCTGACATAGAGAAGTTTTAAGATAATGAAGACTTTCTTTACTTATTTTTCTCTAATTGATGATCATATTGTTTTGATCTCTACTTCTTCACCTTCATCCAAATTTCTGCTTTGATTAACAATGTAAACACACATGTTTCAGTATTACTTTTCTTTCCATTTTGACGGACTATTCTAAGCCGGCCATGATTTTCTTGGCGGCTTGCTTTCAAAGTAAAGTGTTTCTTACTAATATAGTTACAGTGCTTTGTTTTCAACTACATTGGTTTTCAAAATTTCCCATCCACTATGGGTTTACAAATCCTTTGAAGATAAGAACAGATGACTTTGAATTAGGGCAAGGAGAAATTTGGTAAAATGAGGTGTTCTAAGCCTGTGACCCAGAAGTTTCAAGTCCTACCTTTGAAGGCTGCTGGGGATCTTGTCAAAAATTTTAAGATAATTTAACATAAATGGCAATATCTACTTATATGTCTGTATTGTAAATGATATTCTATATTAGAGCAAATGCCAATCATAAAAGAGATAATGTTCTTTCTCAACAATTTAGCTAAATAGAATGCTATGTATACCTCTAACATACCTAAAGGAGACACAAAGATACACACACACACACACACACACACACACACACAAATAGGATGTCATATAAGCATTTGAAAAGATCCTTAGCCTCACTCAAAAACATAGAATGCAAGTTAAAATTTTACACCATTTTTTTTTACTCCCCAGAAATTGTTAAAGACTAAAAAAGCATGATAATGCACAGTGTTAGTGAGGTTATGGTAAAATCAGTATTCTCCTCTTGAGCTAGAAGACAAATGAATTGTAAAATCTCACTAAATAGCATTATTTACCAAATTATTTTAATGTTTGTTTTTTTTGACCCACCAATTCCACTTTCTAAGAATTGATGTTACAGATGTATTTATGCTTGTGGGCAAAGACACAGGTACAAGAATAATTTTATAATAGTAATTATCTAATAATCCAAAAATATGGAAGAATAAGAAACAACCTAGAGTGCCTCCAATGGTCAGACAACTCTACTCTGGGCATATATCCAAGAGAAATGAAAACGTATGTCTACAAAAGATGTGTACAAGAAGGTTCGTACCAGCATGATTTATAGTAGCTACAAAGTGGAAAAAGCTCAAATGTCCACCACTGACGAATAGATAAATAGATGTGGCACCCATGCAGTAGGTTTTTATTCAGCTATAAAAAAGAATAAAGTATCGGTATCTGCTACAACACGACTGAACTCCAAAAACAACTTAGTGAAAGAAACCAGTCACAAGAGACCACATATTGTATGATTCTATTAATTTGAAATGGCCAGAGTAGACAAATCTAAAGAGACCAAAAGTAAATTATTGGTTGCCTACAGCAGGAGTAGGAGAGCAGGGACAGGGATCAGCTGCTAATAGGTTACAGGGTTTATTTTTGTGGTGATTCGTATGTTCTAAAATTAGTTTACGGTGACGGTTGTACAACTATAATATACAAATACCATTGAATTGTAGACTTTAAACTAGTATGTTTATTGAATTATACCTCAATAAAGTTATTTTTTTTAATAACCCAAATTTCCGTCAATAAGAAGACTGGTCAAATAAATGATGGTAAACCTATGCAAGGAAGAGCTCCATAGCTATGGGGGGAAATTTGGTTTCCTTATATATAGAATAATCTCTTTTTTAAATGAAGAAAACAAAATATAGAATAACATGTACCATGGTCCCATTTGTGTAAGAAAAAAAGTGGAGTATTTCTTGAAAAATGTACATTTCTTTTTTTTTTTTTTTAATTTTTTTTAACGTTTTTTTTAATTTATTTTTGGGACAGAGAGAGACAGAGCATGAACGGGGGAGGGGCAGAGAGAGAGGGAGACACAGAATCGGAAACAGGCTCCAGGCTCCGAGCCATCAGCCCAGAGCCTGACGCGGGGCCCGAACTCACGGAGCGCGAGATCGTGACCTGGCTGAAGTCGGACGCTTAACCGACTGCGCCACCCAGGCGCCCCGAAAAATGTACATTTCTTAAAAGACTGGTAACAGTTGTCTTTAGGGTGGAGACTGGGAGACAGGATCTAGAATGTGAGATTTCTTTTCAACAGTCCTTCTTCTATTTTCTTAAATGATTTGCCATGTATATATCTATTTTACAATAAACTATTTTAAATCAGTTTTTTTCTTTTTTTAAAATTTTTAATGTTTATTTATTTTTGAGAGAGAGAGAGAGAGAGAGAGAGAGAGAGAGAGAGAGAGAGAGAAACAGAGCGTGAGTGGGGGAGGAGCAGAGAGACAGAGACACAGAATCCGAAGCAGGCTCCAGGCTCTGAGCTGTCAGCACAGAGCCCAATGCAGGGCTCAAACCCACAAACCACAAGATCATGATCTGAACCAAAGTCAGATGCCTAACAGACTAAGCCACCCAGGTGCCCCAAATTATTATTTGTTTTTTCTAAAGGGAAAAGAGTAAAGGAAAAAGAATGTCCAAATCAGTAGAACATTAAATGCCCTGCCAAGTACAATAGGCACAGAGTGTTGGGTACACACAGATGTTGACAGTGGAGACCCACCCTCAGAAGTTCACTGTGGAACCAGGAAAAAAACAAATAGATACAGGGATACATAGATACATAGATAGATACACAGATGATAAACTTTGGGAATTTTAAAGAAAATAAAATTGATGTAAGAAACCACCTGTGCGTGCTCTGTGTACAAATGGAGAGCTCTCTGAGCGACATTAGGTTGCATCAGTGTTAACACTATAGAAGGGCAGTGCAACCACACTACATTTAAAAGGGCAGGTAGCCTTTCAAAAGCTTTCTTTCCACAAAATGGTCAGATGTATGGCAATTAGCATGTGGTTTCAGGCAAAAATGGTAGTTTAGAAAACTTTTTTCTTAAGTAGGCTTCACTCCCGGTGTGAAACCCAGTGCAGGGCTTGACTCATGACCCTGAGATCAAGAGTCAGATGCTTAACTGACTGAGCCACCCAGGCACCCCTAGAAAACTTTTTTTTTAAGTTGTTAGAGTATGATTATCCTATTCTGTCTACACAGATGGAAACAAATGTGCCCTCAAACGTGTAAGAAGAGCCTGTCCCATATAGAACAAATACAACAGTTGCAGGTTCTAGGATAATTCATAAGTAGAACACCTGTTATTTTCTGGACAGGTACACCTTTATATTATTCCTCATTCTCATAGCCATCCTGCAAGTTAGGAATCTGTAGTCTCAATACAACAGGCAAGGAATAGAAAACCCAAAGAAGAAAAATAAGTCATCCAGTATAACACAACTAGTGCTGATTGGGATTGGTAGTCAAACCCAAGTTTGAATGACCCCAGCACAACTATTCCCTCTACCAAACCATTCCTCTTCCCATGTTGAAAATTGCTTCTGGTGTGTTTAGGAATCAAGACAGTGAGGGGCACCTAGGTGGCTCAATCGGTTGGGCCTCTGACTTCAGCTCAGGTCATGATCTCTCACTCCGTGAGTTGGAGCCCTGCCTCGACTGGAGGTTACACCTCAGAGGCTGGAACCTGCTTCTGATTCTGTGTCTCCCTCTCTCTCTCTCTGCTCCTCCCCCTCTTGTACTCAGTCTCTCCCTCTCTCTTTCTCTCAAAAATAAATAAATATTTTTTAAAAAAATTTTTTAAAGGAACCAGGAAAGTGAAAGTAATGTTTGTTTGTTTGTTTGTTTGTTTGTTTGGGTACCTAATTCGATGGTTCTAAGGATTTAAAGTTAAACTTCCTGATGTTTCATTCATTCTAAGATATCCTAACAGAACCAGGACTGGCATGATCGGTTTGGGGAAAGGGTGTTTTGTTTTGTTTACAGCTGAGGTGGCTAGACTGCAGTGTACCAATGAGGTAGCCATCTCAAGTAAGAGCTAAAAAGAGTAGGAACATTCATTGAGCGTTACAGTGTGGTCAGGTGCTTTTGCAAGGTGGGTGTGTATGACTCCTTCACTGATGAGAAAATAAAGACTTGGAGAAATCAAGCAACTTACTCAAGGCCTCAGATTGAGTAATAAGCAATTGAAGGTTTTCATAAGTGTGGTGAATCTGAACTCAAACCCACACCTCCCCAAACCTGTTCATTCTTTGTCCTGTCATGAAGCCACCCAAGCAAAATAAAGATAGAGAAGTGGCCGATGGAGACTTTTTTTCCAGGGAGTTTGGCTATAAAGGGAAGAAGGAAAAGCAGCTGGTAGTAGAATGGAGGACAAGGATAAGAGAGGCTATTGTTGTGTTTCTTTGGAGTAGACCAGATTGACCATGTTTAAGATGAAAAGTCCTCCTGGGGTGCCTGGGTGGCTCAGTGGTTGAGCGTCCAACTTCGGCTCGGGTCATGATCTCACACTCCGTGAGTTCGAGCCCCATGTCGGGCTCTGTGCTGACCGCTCAGAGCCTGGAGCCTGTTTCGGATTCTGTGTCTCCCTCTCTCTGCTCCTCCCCTGTTCATGCTCTGTCTCTCTCTGTCTCAAAAATAAATAAACGTTAAAAAAAAAAAAATTAAAAAAAAAAAAGAAAAGTCCTCCTTAAAGGTTGAAACACACAGTCCAGAGCACATAGTAGGTGCTTACTAAATGGTTGTACTCAGTGCCAGTGAAGGAGTGAATAATCAACAGAACAGGGTCTAGAAGGACGCGGGCAGTGATAAGAGCCAAGAATGCCAGTTAATATTAGTAAGAAAGATTGACATTTTTCCAGAGAACCAGGGGCAAAAAAAAAAAAAAAAAAAAAGAGTGAGCAGAATATAAGGAGGTTTTAAAAAGTTAAAATGAAGGATGAGTAGGGAGGGCCAGTTGGAGTGCTCTGCCTATTCTTAGTAAAATAAAAAGTAAAGTTATCTGTGGTGAAAGAGGAAGGCATGGGTGAGGTCCAGGAATGTGGGGAGCATTGAAACAGCCATTATGGTAAATGTGATAAGATCTCAGTGATATTTGGTCCTGAGAAAGTTCCTGTTCAGTTAGGTATAAATGAATGTGCATCGGCATGCAGCTGCTAGGGGTTCCATTAAGTGTGCACCTAGTATTGTACAAATTATCTAGTGTAGGGTTCGCCAGTTCAGACTCTGGAAATACCAAAGAGCTGCTAGCGCTCTTCTTCCCTCTTGGGTGGGCAGTAGCTATGTGCCTGCCCAGGCCCAAAGAAAATAAAAGTCTAGATTCTGAGTTGCCAGTCCAATGGCTAAATCCTGGGGCAGGCATGTCATAATTCCCAAATAAATAAATGATGAACTTTATAAAGGATTTCAAAGTATGCTAAGTCAAGGTAACTTGGTAATGGTTTTATTTACAGGACCCCTCATCCTTGTGGGACCATCTTTTACGTTTATACAATACTTTGGGCTTTTCAAGATGCTTTCATGCCTATCAGCTCATTAACCCTTAAACCCTTGTGAAGTAGTTGAGATCCTATTACTGCCACCCAACAGATGGAAAAACTAATTCAACGCAGAGGTTCATTAACTGATTTGCCAAAGACAAAGAGCTCTTTGGTGATGGAGCTGGTGGTAAAATCAAAGTTTTTTAATACCTGGCCCAATTCAAGACATCCCAAGAAAACCAAAGTTAAAAATACCTGGTCTAGGGTCAGGGTTTGGGTGCAATTGCAGGCCCCCAAGTATGATACAGTGTCCTTGGTTTTGTAAAGGAATCCATAGATTAAAAAGGGAATCAAGAACCACAATGCTACATGCTCCTCAGACCCCATGGGACATGAAGGCAATAGGTACCTTCTTAGTCAAAAGTCATAAATGTCAGAATCTCTGGGGTAGATTTCCTGAGACCTCATACATCTTCGTATTATAAGAGTATTGTGACAATATCTAGAAGCAGTATTTCGTTCGCAAAAAAACTGCAAAGTGTAAAGTTTGTATACTTTTGTTTGTTCCATTCTCCATAATAGGAGGACACTGCCACCCTCACTATGTCTTTTGTTAATTACCCCCTCACCTTCTCCCTATGCCATTTTTCTTCCCCCTCAGTTCTCTTTTTGTTTGCTACTTTTGAGAGTTTTAGATCCTGACAAAATGTCACCCCTTTGGGCAGCCTGTGTTTCAGTGAATCTGGAGCATTCAGGGCAGAACCAGAGAATCCTGTGCACCACTGACTCACGGAGGGCCTAATCATTTCTTCCTGGTAAATGGTGCTGGCGTTCCAACCATTAGGCACACACTCAGGCCTGCCTGAGCAGGGGCGTTTGACTTGTGCAAGGCTTCTTCTGAGGTTCCAAAATTAAACAAGATGAGAATTTGAATCAAAGGTTGATAACCTCCCAGATTCTTGAGAGTTGTTTTCGTGTTTTTACATCCCTCTCCTTCATTCCCAACCCTTCCCATTTTTTTTTTTTTTGTAACCAGTATGAACTGTCCTCTTTTACAAAAATAGTCAGTTCTCTCTTATTTTGCCATTAGTCACATTTTTTTATTACGGTTAAGAATTTTATTATTAAGGGGTGCCTGGGTGGCTCAGTCGGTTAAGCATCCGACTTCAGCTCAGGTCATGATCTTGCAGTTCATGAGTTCGAGCCCTGCGTTGGGCTCGGTGCTGATGGTTTGAAGCCTGGAGCCTGCTTCAGATTTGTTGTGTTCCTCTCTCTCTGTTCCTCCCCCGCTTGCACTCTGTCTCTCTCTCAAAAATAAATAGATTAAAAAAATTTTTTTAATTAAAAAAAGAATTTCATTATTAAAATTATTACATCTCTGGTGAAAGTTCAAAGGTTACAGCAAGATGCCAGTCAAGCTCCCACTTGACATTTTAGCAAAATGCCCCATATCTCCTTCTTGAAGCCTTGAGCTACTCCCAAAATGTCCAGGAACACAGTTCTGGGGATTCTGAGTTGGGATGAGAGTGGGCAGTAGGTTGCAAATTCACCTGATTAGTTTAATTTCCACTGAGTCATTCTGAACTGTCCAGGAGAGCAGCTCTGCCCAGTCCTAGGAGGCCCATATCCCTGCACGATCCTATCATTCTTTGAGGAATTCCAAATGATCTTGTCAGATCTAGTATTTTAAAACCACAGATCACCCAGGCAACAAACACCTCCTGAGCCTTCGGGGATAAGACCCATATTAGATCATTTTGGGGTGTTATCTCTCAGCTTACATCCTTAATTCTTTTTTTTTTTTTTTTTTTTTTGAGAGAGAGAGTGGGCATGAGCAGGGGAGGGGGGGAGAGAGAGAGAGAGAGAGAGAGAGAGAGGAGAGAGAGAGAATTCCAAGCAGGCTCCACATTGTCAGCACAGAGCTTGGTGCAAGGCTCAGTCTCATGAACCGTGAGATCATGACCTGAGCCAAAATCGAAAGTCAAAGGCTTAACCAACTGGGACACCCAGGCACCCAGTATCCTTAATTCTTAATGCACACTAAACTCTAAACTGGTCTTTTCCTTTATTTTATTTATTTCATATCTTCTAAGTCCTTTTATGACTTTATTTTGAATTCCTCAATTCCATTTCTTGAGACTTTTTCCTTGCTAGTCTGTGTCAGTCATCCATCTTTGGGGGCCCATCTTCCACTAGCTCTTGAATGTCCACTTTCCTGCTATCTGGTTTCCAAAATCAAATTCTGGTATAAATTATAAACTTAGCATCTAAAGCACCCAAATATGTGAGTATATGCTCCAGAATTACTTTACATTTTCCAGAGTTAGTTCTGCCCTACACGAAACTGAAAATAGTTGTACAAAATCACACTATGAGGAAAGGTATCAGTCAGAAAAGCTAGACTTACACTCAGATCTTTGGAAAGTATGTGAATACGTGCATTGGAACTTACCAGTAATGTCTACTTCCTTTCCTTGAGGAGCCACTGAACATAGCAGAAAGGGTGTAGACAAGATAGAAATTGACTAAAGTTCAAATTCTGGCTGCATTTAAACCCTACTTCTGTTGCTTCCAAACTCTCTGAACATGCGTAGTTTTCTTAACTTTTGAATGGAAACTAGAGAAGAACCCCATTGATTTATTGTAAAGATTGAATAAGATTAAATATGTAAAATGTCTAGAATGTGCTGGGTCAAAAAAAAAAGTGATTACTTAGTGTTGTTGTTATCAGTCTCAGAAATGTCCTATAGATTTCTTTTTTCTGTTTCCTCTTTATTTTATTATAATTCAATACCCACCCTCTGCTTTCTGTAACAACAGACTAGATTTTTGCTTTTGAGAATTCCAATATCATTAATTACATCTTAGCATACTTTAAAAGTCCAGAAAGAGATTTCAAAGCCAACCATACATTAAGGTAAGCCTCCTGTTGTTGTTTTTTTTTCCCCAGAAAAACAAAGATGCTTTTCCTTAGAATTATTTTGTATACATGCAAATATATCCCTTGTAGGATTTGAAAGTGACCGCAGATTTTGCAAAGCAAAATGTTTCACTGCTAAATACTAGTGTAATATAGGAAGACTTTAGTTTAGGTTCCCCCAAGTTTGATGAGGAGCAGAACACTTGAATAATTAATTTAGTGCCTCATTAAGCCTTTCAAATTATCTCTGGCAATTTTCCAAAGGTAATTTTTAAAAAATCCAACCAGTCCCTCTCTGTCTCTCAGGGGCACTTTGCCCCAGTTCCACCACATCCTCAGTCAAACCCTTCCCTGGCGGTGGTTAGAGGGCAATGCCAGGGGCCCTCCCTGAAGGTCCAAGTCCAGGGGGAAGCCAGCACACCCCTTTCTGGGTAGCTCAAGTTATTATCACTAAGGAAAGGAGAATAGATGCCAAGCAAGCAGAAGGTCAGGGGCCTGTCACAGACGCCCCACCAGAAAGTCTCTGAAGCCTGTGCAAAAATGAAAAAGTAGTACATGGGTTTTGAGATAAGTCACGTTTTAGTGTTTCCAGTGCATTGTTTCCCCAACCATGTCTATAACTTCTTACCTCCAAGCCTTAGATCACTTTCAGATGGTAATGCCCCCAGGTCGTCAAAATCTTTTCCATGAAAAGATAAGTCACAAATGGATGAAAAACATTTTTCTTCTTTTTAGACAACAACTTGTTAATTTCCACCTATAGTGGCTTATTCTCCGTGCTAACAGCTTTCAAATCACTTATGAATCAATCAAACCATATTATTTATAAATTGAAATGTCATTTTCGTCTGTGAAATTCACTAGAATTTTAAAAAAATTTTTTAATGTTTATTTACTTTTGAGAGAGAGTGAGAGACAGAGTACAAGTGGGGAGGGGCAGAGAGAAGGAGACACAGAATCTGAAGTAGGCTCCAGGCTCTGAGTGGTCAGCACAGAGCCCGACGCAGGGGCTCAAACTCATGAACCGTGAGATCATGACGGGAGCTGAAGTTAGTTGCTTAACCGACTAAGTCACCCAGGCGCCCCAAATTCACTAGAATTTTTAATGTTTATTCTATGATAAAAGAGTCATTTCAAGTCAGTAATAGCCCATTAAATAAATGGTGATGAGACATTTGGTAAATGATTTAAGAGCAACAGCAGTAGCAACAAAACCCATAAAACTAGATCCCAACCTCACACCTAACTCCTAACCCCAAAATAAATTTTTCATAGTTTCAAAGAGTTGAATGTTAAAAAATGAGTCCAAAGAGAAGTAGAAAACAATGTAAGGTTAATAATTATGTGTTCTTGTGGCGTCTGACTGGCTCAGTCGGTGGAGCATGCAACTCTTGATCTCTGGGTTGTAAGTTCGAGCCCCACATTGGGCATAGAGATTGCTTAAAAATAAAATCCTTAAAAATAAACTAAAAAATAATTATGTATTCTCAGGGCAGGGATGGCATTCTTAAACATAACTCTAGTGATAGAAGTTATATATAAAAGAATTTATTCATTGAATTAGAGAAAAGGCAGTAAGTCTTATATATCAAAAAAGTTTAACTTTACTGATTACAAAAATGGGATGGAAAAATATTTCTAACATAAATAGAATCAGTTGGAAAATTTTATTTATCAGATTCGCAGGGGAACTAATTCTCTCTACCAGCCAAAGAAGCTTTTTATATGTCATTTAAAACCCTGCCATTAGCCCTTTAAGGTAATTTACAGTGAAGTACTATATTTCCTTCAAAGGTTTTGGAGACATTTGGTTTTATTGGTTGAGGCATAGTTTGGTTTATGTTTTGTGGTTTGTTTGGTTGTTTGTTTTCCTTTTTTTGTTGGGAGTTTTTTGGTATGAATAGGCAGAAGCAGGAGCCATAGCAGCCTGATTCTTATATTGTTTGTCCATATAAGTGGCAAAAAGATTAATACCCTGAATAAAGAGGTTCTACTAGCCACTAAGAAAAAGCAAATACTATTCTGAAAATAGGCAAAGTGGGGCGCCTGGGTGGCTCAGTCGGTTAAGCTTCTATCTTTGGCTCAGGTCATGATTTCACAGTTCATGGGTTCGACCTCCCCATCAGGCTCTCTGCTGTCAGCACAGAGCCTGCTTAAGATCCTCTGTTCCCTTCTCTCCCTCCTCCTCCCTCGCTCCTACTCTCTGTCTCTCTCAAAAAATAAACATTAAAAAAATTTTAATAAAATAAAAACAGCCAAAGGATTTGAGTAGATAATACAATTAAAATGAAAAATGGTTATAAAAATGAAAAGATGGACCTCAAAGACATGTAACATTAAAGGAAAACATTTTTCAAGAATGCGTCCCCTTTTCCTCTCAAAAAAATTGCCCCAAAATTAGGAGGACAAGAAAAACAAACCGCATATTTCGGGAAAGTAGGCCACATACATAATTCCAATGCATAATGTATAAAATCAGAAAGGGTCAATGCAAATTGGGGAGATACAGAGACATTCTATTCATGATATAGCCACAAGAACCTACGAATTATAAGCATGATATGCTGGTAAATTTTTAACTAGTTCTCTAAGAAAGGGTGTGTGTATGTGTGTAATGTTTATATACATACATGTATTAAATTTTTTGGTATTAAAGATGCATGGCACATGATATATAAATAAGAATAAGTTATACAATATTCTTTATTGAGAATTCCATATGGCCAATTGTTGATTTTTGCCAGTCTCTTGTACCTGTAGCCAACCTACGGTTGACATTAAGCAATGAGTGTCTTCCAACCTGAATGTTGATTATTATTTTCATTTATGTTAACAAGATGAATGAGAAACAAAGATATATGTCAGAAGTTCACTCATTTGTCAATGATGTGAGTGAATATTTTGCTGAGTTTGTATAATAGCTTTCAAATACTGGAAAATATTTCTTGAATGTTTTATGCTATTTACCATGTAATAGGTATAGAAACAACACGCTTTTAAGTTTAATCTGCATGATAAGCATTTCCTCCATCACTTTCTTATACCTAATAATCAACAAAACAATAATGAAAGTTATAGTTCTCGTTTATTTCCACGACCTAGCTACTCCCATTATGCCCAAGTTCAATCTACCATAGTGAGGTCACTGAATGCAGAATAGGGAAGAGATCCCAACAGTATACCATTAGATGGTCTTTCCACCATTTATTAGCACTTCTCATAATTTTATATGTATTTACTTCTTATCTATCTCCTCAAATCCGTAAGAGCAGAAATGTGCGGCTGCTTTTTCCTCCATTGTATCCTAGTGCCTAGAACAGAGTTTGACACACAGTAAACATTCAATAAATACTTGTTAAATAAAAAAAAAAAATGTTCAACTTACTATATGCCAGGTACTGTCCTAAGTGCTTTATGTGTATTAAGTCTAACATCCTCACCGCAACCCTATGAGGGGGCACTATTATGATCTTCATTTTACAGATGAAACCAGAAGTGACTTACCCAAGTCACCCAGCAGGTAAGTGGTGGAGCCCGAACTTAAACCTGAGCACTTTGGCTCCAGATCTTGGACCCTTTTGAGAGATGCATTCTCTCAATGCATCAGAGCCATGACGCTGGCAAAGAGACATCTCCGAATGTCAGATATGTGGCAGACTTTACAAGCAACCACAGCACATTAGAGCAAGCGGACAGGGATGATAGTTATGCTGGAACCGATTCATTATCTGACAGGTTCGGTTTTGTAGGAAATCTTTACAGACATTTTACAGCACTGTTGGAAATTGTGGGAAGTAAGAAAAATCTTTGTAAATGACAAAGTAAGACAGCTGTTAACTCCAGGAAAACAGTAAGTTGAATGAATAAGTAAATGCAATTAGAGTACCCTACTTGATTCAGAGAAGCACAATATTTACCTAGTCATGATAATGAAAACCATGAACATGGAATTAATCAAAAAAAAAAAAAAAGTTATTCTTTTGCTACGCTGGAAAAGGAAAGGGAGGAGGGAAAATACCTACATCTAGCAAATCGAAAATCAATAATTTTTTCAAGCAGTAGCTATGTGTATCTGTGTGTGTGTGTCTGTATATGAAGGCAAATGCAAAAGAAACATCTAAAATGTTGGAAGTTTTGGTATTTGATATTGATATTTTGATAAAGTGAAATTAAAGCAAAAGGTAGAAGTTTTCCATACTATTGTCAAGTTCAAAACATATGATGCCAATGTTGGCAAAAACATGTGAAAATCAGCACTTTCCTATACTAAGTGATGGAGCCAGCAGTTGGTATCACTCCAGAAAATAATCTGTATTTTGTATCAAAGTCTTAAAAAAAGTTTTTTGACCCAGCATTTCCACTTAATGGAATCCATTCTAAGAAAAAACTTTAGGGGCGCCTGGGTGGCTCAGTCGGTTGAGCGGCCGACTTCGGCTCAGGTCATGAGCTCGCGGTCCGTGGGTTCGAGCCCCGCGTCGGGCTCTGTGCTGACAGCTCAGAGCCTGGAGCCTGTTTCAGATTCTGTGTCTCCCTCTCTCTGACCCTCCCCCGTTCATGCTCTGTCTCTCTCTGTCTCAAAAATAAATAAATGTTAAAAAAAGAAAAAAAGAAAAAAAAAAGAAAAAACTTTAAATATGTGCAAAGACTAAGCCATTTTTTATTATAGCAAAAAAGAAAGGAATTAATGCCAATATCCAATATTAGAGCCTTAGTGTGTTTTTTTTAAATCATGGTAGAGTTGCATAAAGAAAAATTGTCTAGTTACTAAAAATCATATTGTAATTATATTAACCTGGAATTGTATTTATGAACAATGAGAAAAATTTTAAACTGATAACAAAATACCAAAATGGTCCCATTTTGCTCCTCTGCCATAAAAGTATGTGTTTACACTAAAATGTTTTAAAATACATGGAACTCAGTAGCTATTGCTGGGTGATGATTTTATGGGTGATTTATATTTGTTTGATTTTGCTTGTCTTTATATTATAACCTCTACTATATGTATGATTTACTTGTGAGATTGTTTAATAAACTTCAATATTGAGAAATCACACATGAAACAAAATACATCTTGTCATTAATGATTCAAGGAAATCTTTGAAAACAAGTAAGAATGTGTTACCAGTATCAGACACAAAAACTAAACGTCTTTCGTCTAAAATAATGAGTCTGATGAAAAACCATCTACATGTTTTAAATCATAAAGAATGTCATATTAAAGTTGATGTAGGCTTCTTCATAAAGTCCAGAATATTAAAACTAAAAGTTACAAAAGTTTCAAAAAAGTAAGATTCTTTTTTTGTTTTGTTTTGTTTCACTTTTCATTATGAAATTTGTCACCCATATACTCAATACCTAGATTTAACAATTGTTAAGCTTTTCCTAAGCGAAGTAGAGAAAGTCCTTTTAATAATGGGAATTAAAGAAGTTATCTATCTCAAAAAAAAAAAAAAAGAAATATTTATCAGCATCACTAGTCAATATGGAAATGCAAATCAAAAGCACAATGAGATATCACCTCACACATGTTAGGATATCTATTATCAAAAAGACAAGATATAACAAATGCCAGGAAGTGGAGCAAAGGGAACACTTGTCTACACGGTCGGGAATATAAACTGGCACAGCCACTATGGAAACCAGTATCGACTTTCCTCAGTGAATTAAAAGTAGAACTGCGTATGATCCAGCAATCCCACTTCCGGGTATACATCTAAAAGCCACAAAATAATTATCTTGAAGACATATCTGTATTCTCATATTTATAGCAATATGATTCACAACAGCCAAGGAATGGATACGACCTAAGTGTCCATCAATGGATGAGTGGATAAGGAAAATGTGGTAGATATATAAAGTGGAATATTATTCCACTTAAAAAAAGAAGGAAATCATGTCATTTGTGACAACATGGATGAATCTGAAGGGCACTATGGTAGTGAAATAAGCCAGAAAGCCAGACAAGGACAAAGCTCACATGGTATCACTGATACGTGTAATCTAAACAAAACAAAACAAAACAAAAAGTCAAACTCATAGAAACAGAGAGTAGAAAAGTGGTTTTCAGGGGGTAGGGTGGGGAAACTAGGAAGAGGTTGCTCAAAGGGTACAAACTTTCAGTTATAAGATGTGTAAGTTCTGAAGATCTAAAGTAAAGCATGGTGACTATAGTTAACACTGTATTGTATAACTGAAATTTGTGAAGAGAGTAGAACTTAAGTGTTCTCACCCTCTGCCCCCCAAGAAGATAAACACGTTAGATGATGGATGTGTTCATTAACTCAATGGGGAAAACCCTTCAAAATAGATACATATATCAAATCATCCTCTTATATACATTACATATCTGATCATTTTACTTGTGAATTATACCTCAATAAATCTGAAAAAAATAGAAAATTTAAATGCCACGTTCTGTGGTACTTAGAATATTAGATTCTTTAAAGCACTAATTCAACCTAGGATGCATTTCTTACGTTTTTATATTTAAGATCTTCATTTCTGCATACTCAGAATAGCCGGCTCTTGTGTTTTGAAGATTTATCTTAATTCATGGTATTTTTTTCCTCTGCTTCTTAGGTACCAACAAAGGCCAAATGTGTTACTCAACTACTTCCCTCCCACCACCTCCACCGTCCCATCCAGCCAGCCAACCACCATTGCCAGCATCTCACCCAACACAACCGCCAGTCCCAAGTCTACCTCCCAGAAACATTAAGCCTCCCTTAGATCTAAAGTAAGCAAAGATTATTTTGCTATTTCTTTGTGGGTCTCTTGCCATAGATTTTCAAACTATGCTTGGCTGAACGCTGAGAGTTCCGTGGTAAACTGCGCGGGCCACACATGTGAGCAGATGCAAGGAGAAGGAAGGGCTGAGCAGGCTGCTCTCATACCCCCACTTCCTTGAGCAACTCTTGTTTTATGTTTTTACCGTGGTTTTTTTTTTCCTTAGGAGTTCATTCGAAAAAAAATTCCAGCGCCTTTTTAAAAGTTTTGAAACATTCCTCAGGTTAGCACTACAACTATCTCTTCCACCATCACCATCACTGCCCCCACCATCACCACCACCACCACCACCATCATCATCATCACCAGCACCACCACCACCATCCTTAAAGTCACCACCATTATCATCACCACCATCAAATCACCGCCAGCATTACCATTATCATCATTACTACCGCCATCATCACCACTATGGCCATTATCACCACCATCACCACCACCAGCATTATCGACACCGTCACCACTATTATCACGAGCACCAGCACCACAATTTACTGACTACTTATGACTTGTTAGGAACTTTATATATATACGTGAAAAATGTTTTCCTCACTTCACAGATGAAGAAATGGGAACTTACAGAGGTTGAGTAACTTCTCCAAGATCACACGGGAACGTAGAGTAGAAATTTGAGGCAAGGTCAGTCTAAGTCCAAAGTAAACATGTGCTTTTAACCACTCTGCTAAATAACCTCTTTAAGCAAAAAGCACAGCTTTTCTCTCAGGCTTCAGATTTTTGGCAGTGTGTTTAAAAACTAAGAAACTTTTATTCAAGCCCACTCCTGCTTTTCTTAGATGGTGCTTTCTAGAAATGTCAAGACTGTATGGGTTGCTATGCACAAGTTTCTTATCCATGATTGACCAGAATAGCTGGTTGAGGAAAAAGCAAACAGAAAGTTGGACTAGAATGAATGCCGTTTTAAAAGGAAATAATTGGATAACGGCAAGTATAAATCCTTATGGCAAGTTAGACTGTATCTTCCTTTTCATCTTCTAGAAAATTGCTTTACTTCGTTCTCCTTGAACACAAATAAGCAATATCCCAAAATATTTGGCAACAGTTTATTTTTCCTCCACTTCAATTCTTTACCAGACTGATGTTCTTTACATTTAATGTACTTAATATTTGTAATCCATATAATAGAATCTCTTAATAATGTCTTTATATTGAAAGTACTTCATATCCATAATCTATATAATAGAATCTGTCAATATCGATGCCTGATTGCCAGCTTTCCTTTATTGATAATGATCATAGTTTAGAGCAGGGGTTGAAAATAGGTAGCCACCACTATGTTTCACTTTATTGTGTTTGTTTGGAGTATAAATGCAGAAACTAGAGAGTGTTAGAGCAGCATAGTGGCTATTATCTTATTTGTGGCCCGCAATATGCATTTATATTGACTTCGTGGCCTTCGTGGCCTTCCAGGCATTTGATTTTAAGAATTCTAGTTGAAAGACTCTAATACCCATGATATCTTGCTACTAAATAAGAGTTTAAGCCATCTGCCTACTAACATGTAAATGCTAAATAAATATTTGATTAGTTAAAACAACTAATTAACATGTGCTCTTACATACACTTGACTTCTATAATTATTTTGCTTTCACATGTATTAAATTCCATTTCTTGGAGTGCCTGAATGGCTCATCAGTTTAGCATCTGACTCTTAATTTTGGCTCAGGTCATGATCTCACACTTGAGAGATAGAACCCTGTGTTGGGCTCTGTGCTGAGCATGCAGCCTGCTTAGGATTCTTTCTCTCTCTCTCTCTCTCTCTCTCTCTCTCTCACTCACCCTCACTCCCTCTCTCAAAAAATAAGTAAATAAATAAAATTCTGTTTCTTTTCCCTAATTTTTTTCCTAGTCTGATAAATGTAATCCATTAGATCATGATCTTAGTACATTTGAATATTATTATGTGACCTATCCCAGTTACTGGCTTCAGTTGTATCCAATTCTAGTGAGAAATTTTAATAAATACCCTAAGCATGAATCCTTGAAAATATATAAGACATGAAGACGGATAATTATGTGATTGAAGAAACTGTGGAGAAGAGGAGTATTCAGCACTATTCTTGCTATATGAGGAGTTACCAAGGCCACCATATATTTGATGATTCGTTTAAAGGATGCAGAGGACCAGCAAATAGTAGTACTCATGGCTAAGATTTATCACAGTGACACTGTCCTTCTGTGCCTGGGAGGGACATGCTGAGATTTCTCCTTTCTCCAGCTTTGCAAATGTGTAATGCTGCTTCCCAGGCAGCCCATTAGAGACAAATTTTTATTGAGAGTTGGTCACATAGACACCTTTTGCCTATTCACTACCAAAATACCAGACTTCTAGAAGGAGAGGAGGTTTTCACCCTAAGTCACATTGTCTATACAGTCTAGGCACAACAAATCACTCTTATCAATCAGGCAATTTTTCATATCAGTGTAGAGAATTTTTTAGAAGCTGAATTCCCAGATGCAAGCGAAGGGCCAATCATGGTGTCAGATTCTTCTAGAATGAGTAGCTTCAGGCTTGCGATATTAATTCTTTTTGGCATACCTACTCCAGAATCCATACATACTCCAGAATCCATTTTGATATGGTGGGAAATAAAAAGTTGTTTACAGAAGAAAGGATTTCAAGAATAGTCCTATAGCCTGTACTGCAAATTTATAAGAATGCTCATCAATTTCTCAGGTTTTTCAGGAAATTCTTGAAAAAGTTGAAAGGGGTCTTCCAACCAACAAGACTCAAATTTTTTTCTTGTAATACTGTTTGCATCAGAAATTAGCAAAATCCACCAATTGTAATAAGCTTTACCTCATCCCTATTAAGAACTCCTAATTAGAAAGTTGGATTCATCTAAGAGTTCCTGACTCCACAAAATGCATACACTCAGGAGAAAGATGAAGAGAAACAAGAGTCTTCTTGAATGTTATACTGCCTCGACAAACAATTATTGGGGAATCTGAAAGTCAATTGTCAGATGGAGAGATTAGAGTGAATGAAAGCTAAGGGACATTTACAATTTTTTTTTTTTTTAAGTAAAAATGTGGTGTGTAGTGAAAGACTTTCAGACTCCCATCAGAGAGCTTAAGTAAATCCCAAAATGAAGAAATATCTGGGTCAGAAACTTTCCCCCAAGTAGGGGAAGTTAGATGAGATACAAAGAAGAAATAAGAGCAAAATGAGTCTTGATATCCAGGCTCAAAAACTCATATTTCATGTGAGAGGGAAATTTACAGGATAAATCTTTAAGTAAAATTGTGAGATATGGGTGTTCCTGTGCTTTTCCCCCTGCTGCCACGCTTTAAAACACATGCATGGGTGTTTTCCAGAAGCTCTCTCTACCAGCTTGCAAATGCCATTCCTCTCCTCACTGGTCAAAGGCCACTCTCAGGTCAAACTCTAATAGATTTTTTTTTTTTTTTTAATTTTTTTTTCAACATTTTTTTTTTTTTTAATTTATTTTGGGACAGAGAGAGACAGAGCATGAACGGGGGAGGGGCAGAGAGAGAGGGAGACACAGAATCGGAAACAGGCTCCAGGCTCCGAGCCATCAGCCCAGAGCCTGACGCGGGGCTCGAACTCACGGACCGCGAGATCGTGACCTGGCTGAAGTCGGACGCTTAACCGACTGCACCACCCAGGCGCCCCAGATTTTTTTTTTTTTTTTTTTTTTAACTTCACTCAAGAATTGTTCTTTTGAGCCACTACTTTGTGCTTTTGTAATAGTAGTTCAGGAAATATCAGTGAACAAAGTAAAGGTTCCTGCCCACATAGAACAGGGTGCAACAGACGAAAAGAATAAAAATAATAAACAGGCCAAGGAGATAGTATGTTTGGAAATACTAGGTAGGAGAAAAGAGAGCAGGGTTAGGTGGTGTAGTGAGAGGGTGGGGTTAGGGACAGCATGTGGCAACTTTAAGAAAGGTGAGGGTAGCTCCCGTTATAGGCAGTTATACTTGAGCAAAGACTCAAGGAAACGAGGGGGGTAGGCTTGCGGATAGCTTAAGCAAGATCATTCCAGGCAGAGAGAACAGACAGAATAAACGCCTAGAATGTTCAAGGACTAGGAAGGAGGTAACTGGAACTGGAGTAGAGTGAGCAAGGAAAGGAATAGTAGGAAAAGATTTAGCTTGTGTAGGGCCTTGCCGGTCATGGCTGCCATTGTGGTTCTTCTAAGTGGAATGATAACCACTGAAAAAGGTCGAGCAGAGCAGTGATGTTTTAAATTATGTTTTATCGAGATCACCTTAACAGCTGTATGAAAAGAAACAGTAGGCAAATGAAACAGAGACACTAGTCAGGCAGATATTGCCGAAAGACAGACACAATATCGTGGTAGCTGTAATCAAAATGGTGGCAGTGGAAATGCAGAGAGG
Organism: Neofelis nebulosa; assembly: GCF_028018385.1. Classification (NCBI taxonomy): domain Eukaryota; kingdom Metazoa; phylum Chordata; class Mammalia; order Carnivora; family Felidae; genus Neofelis; species Neofelis nebulosa. Next base: position 31,880,860 of record NC_080782.1, on the reverse strand, counting down.
TGTCCAGATTCTGAATATATTTTGAAGGTAGTGCCAACAGAATTTGGATCTGGGGTCTGAAGGGAAAGGAGAATCAAAGAGGGCTGTGGGGTTTTTTGCCTCGAGCAACTATAAGGATGATGTTTCCTTCACCTGAAATGAGAGAGGCTAAAGATGAGCAGGGTTGGGAGTGGGGAAGATCAAGAAGGCATGGCTACTTTAAGCTTGAGGATCTTTTAAACATCCAAGTGGAGATATTGAGGCGGTAATTGGGTATAAGAAGTGAAGAGTTTAGGAGAAAGTTCTCGTTTAAAAACATAATAAATCAGGGAGTCATAGGCATATATTCCCCACTTGGAATCATGAGACTTCGAATCACCAAGGAAATGAGGCAGCTGGGTGTCTCAGTCGGTTAAGTGTCCGACTCCCGATTTCGGCTCAGGTCATGATCACACTGTTTGTGGGTTGCGCTGACAGTGCGGAGCTTGCTTGGGATCCTCTCTCCCTCTCTGTCTGCCCCCCTACTTTTTTCTCTCTCTCTCTCAAAATAAATAAACTTAAAAAAAATCACCAAGGAAGTGAGTATAACTAGAGAGAAGAACCGAGGCCTGGGGCACTCCAACTCTACTAGCCTGGGAGAAGAAAAAATGAGCAAAGGGGGATAAAAAGGAACAACGAATAAGATAGGAAGAAAACAAGAGTGTGGTGTCCTGGAAGCCAAGTAAAGGGAGTCTTCCCAAGGAGAAGGCAGTGATAACTGTGTCAGCTGCTGCAGAAGGTCAAATAAGTGAGGACTGTGAAGGTCAGTGTGGGTGAAGTCTCCTGGAATTGAGCTTGACTGAAATAGCTTTAGAAGACCAAGAAAGGACAGGAATTGGAAAGAGCAACGGTAAACAACTCTTTGAAGAGTTGTTCTCTTTCTCAAGGAGAAAAGGGAAGCAAAGGAATGGAGCGGTAACTGCTGGGAAAAAAGGAATTGAGTTTGTTTTTTTTTTAAGATGGAAGAAATAGCAGCGTGTCTGCATGCAGTGAGAAAGATCTAGTAAAGAGAGGAAAATGATAATGGTGGCCAGGGGAGAATTCTCGAAACAAGACTAGAGCAACTGGGAAGTAGTGTTCAGGTGAGGGAGTGGCTTCCCAAAGGAATAAAGAACTGAAAGGTTTACAGTCTTCTCTAGGGTGGAGTCTGTGTTGCTTAAGGCAAAAAAGTGAATTTTTAATTGGTATCAGGGAAGGAATTTCAGGAGATAGGGTGGCCTTTTTCACCTACCTCCCGGGAAGACACTTGTAATGACATCATTCCGATCAGGATGCCTTAAGAATGTAGAAGATTGGAGGCAGATGAGAATCAGAAATAATAATCATCTTTAACAATAAAGTGGTTGCGACCAAAGTTCTATTTTATTTTAAATTGTACTGTTTCCCCACCTAGTGGTGAGAAGTCAGCTAGCTACATTTTCTGCTGTTACTCAGACATCTGAAGAGAAACTGAAACCCGTCGAAAGAGCTCGTGTATCATTATTAGTGTTCAGGTCAACATCTTTTTTTTTTTTTTTTTTTTTTTTAATTTTTTTTTCAACATTTTTTATTTATTTTTGGGACAGAGAGAGACAGAGCATGAACGGGGGAGGGGCAGAGAGAGAGGGAGACACAGAATCAGAAACAGGCTCCAGGCTCCGAGCCATCAGCCCAGAGCCCGACGCGGGGCTCGAACTCACGGACCGCGAGATCGTGACCTGGCTGAAGTCGGACGCCTAACCGACTGCGCCACCCAGGCGCCCCCAGGTCAACATCTTTTTGTGTAACACGTTTCTTGGCACCATCGTTAAAGATTAACTGTAATTTTTTTTTTTTAATTTTTTTTAATGTTTATTTATTTTTGAGACAGAGAGAGACAGAGCATGAAAGGGGGAGGGGCAGAGAGAGAGGGAGACACAGAATCGGAAAGCAGGCTCCAGGCTCTGAGCTGTCAGCCCAGAGCCCGACGCGGGACTCGAACCCACGGACTGTGAGATCGTGACCTGAGCTGAAGTCGGACGCTTAACCCACTGAGCCACCCAGGCGCCCCAGATTAACTATAATTTTAACAGCATAACTAATTCTTCATGTGAAGACAGAACCAACAGTTGAATATTTTGGTATACAAAACAAATTCCATGATTATTAATAGCAACGAGACAGGAAAAGTGAAGTAATAAGAAATAATAAATAATGGGAAGTGACTAAGGTTTGAAGAGGGAGAAGTTCAACAGTTCTTACAGTGAGATCACTCGTAGCCAGATTCAGAGTTTATTGGCTCTAAAATCAGACGAAAAGTCAGAACTTACACCATTATAACATTTTATTAGTTATAAATTCTTAACATTCTCTGGAATTTGAGACTTGCCCTATCAGACGGGCACTCCCGGGTGGGCTTACCTAGCTCCATTTAGAAAGCACTGGCTGAAGCGAGTCGTACTTTTTATAAGTCCTCCTGCGTTCAATACAGGAAGACATGTTCCAGAGAAAAGTTCACAGAGATTTTATTCTCAGCAACAGCAGGTATAGAACAAAGTGTTGTGTGACTTTCTTCTTTAAAAAACACAAACGGGCGCCTGGGTGGCGCAGTCGGTTGAGCGTCCGACTTCAGCCAGGTCACGATCTCGCGGTCCGTGAGTTCGAGCCCCGCGTCGGGCTCTGGGCTGATGGCTGGGAGCCTGGAGCCTGTTTCCGATTCTGTGTCTCCCTCTCTGTCTGCCCCTCCCCCGTTCATGCTCTGTCTCTCTCTGTCCCAAAAATAAATAAAAAACGTTGAAAAAAAAAATTTTTAAAAATAAATAAATAAAAAACACAAACAAAACCAACAATTAAAAGCTAAAGTCATGAATAGAAAATAAGATATAAAGGTCAACAGCTTTACATCTTTAAGTCAGGAAATAGAGCACATTAGAGCTTTCTAAAAATGATGGACCTGATACTGAGTTAACTTTGCCTTTCCTATGTAATTCTGCACGCCACAGTGTGAAACTAAAGAACTCGTGAGAGGTCCTCGTGAACAGACACAGGGTTATAACAACCGATAAACTTCCTTTTCTTCTCCTTTACCTGCTCCCTCTGTTTACAGTCTGTGCCACTGTGGGTTGTGACTGGTTTCATTGTTTGCCTCCAGAGGCAGAGTTTCTCAAAGTCTGCAGCACTATTTTTTTGTTTTTTAAATAATTGGTGACTATTTTTTTTAAGTTTTTACTTATTTATTAGAAAGAGAGAGAAAGAGAATGAGCCGGGGAGGGGTAGAGACAGAGGGGGACAGAGGATCTGAAGTGCGCTCCGTGCTGACAGCGAGGGGCCCAATGCAGGGCTTGAACTCACAAACCTTGAGACTATGACCTGACCCAAAGTCGAGGCTTAACTGACTGAGCCACCCTTTCGACCCGGCAACAGTTTAATCTCGGTTTATTCATGACATTCACCTACCTCGTGTTTTCCCTTTTATTCTTCACTCTCATTCTTATACGATTTCATATCTATTGAACATTTGCATGTTATATATGGTGAATTCAGACTTATATAAACTAACATCTACACGCTATAGTGTTAGGTCTATGAACCAATGTGTGCATGCAAACATTATCTGTAAGTGATTAATGGTTTGTATAAACATGCAGCCACATATGTATGAAAGTGCTATGCAGATACTCTCCATTCTGCACATATTTGTTACTCATCCACCCAAGTGTTTTAGGAAGTAAGCTGCAAGTCCAGTAGTCCTTTTGACTTAATTTTTTTTTTCAAAAATGATAATAAACAGGGGCGCCTGGGTGGCTCAGTCGTTTATGTGTCCGACTTTGGCTCAGGTCATGATCTCGCGGTTCGTGAGTTCGAGCCCCACATTGGGCTCTGTGCTGACAGCTCAGAGCCTGGAGCCTGCTTCCAATCCTGTGTCTCCCTCTCTCTCTGTCCCTCCCCCACTCACACTCTGTCTCTCTCTCACTCTCAAAAATAAATAAACATTAAAAAAAAATTTTTAATGATAATAAACAATTCACTTTCATAACAAAAGTTAATGGGGACAAAATTAATTCATCACAAAAAATCAAAGTCTTATTCATGACTGGAATTATTCTAATAGCTTTCTAAAAATGATAGTCAGTCATAATAATAATAATATAATAATAATAAACTAATAATAAACTAGCAAAGTGGCAATCTCTTTCATCAAGGAGATTATAGTCTTATAGTAGGAAGAGACACTTGCAAGCAATTGCTTTATAATTATAGTAACACAGAATAATCAGTATAATGAAGCAATGTATGACACATAGAAGCAGCAACCACGTGGGCTTAAGGCATCAGAGATAACTTCACAGAGGAGGGAATGTTTAAACAGAGCCTTAAAGATGAAGGAGGGCCATAAGCAGATGATGAGAAGAAAGATTATCCTAGAAAAGGAAAAGAAAGCGAGCTAAGCACAGAGCAACAAGAAACCAGAGAGTGTTCAGAGAGTGAGTCGGTATTAATACATGAAAAGAAGATGAGAGAAGAAGAAATAGCCGCTGGGGTGGCTCAGTTGGTTAAGCGTCTGACTTAGCTCAAGTCATGATCTCATGATTCATGAGTTCAAGCCCCACGTCGGGTTCTGTGCTGACAGTTCAGAGCCTGGAGCCTGCTTCGGATTCTGTGTCTCCCTCTCTCTCTGCCCCTCCCCCACTCACCCTCTGTCTCTGTTTCTGTTTCAAAAATAAACATTAAAAACTATTTTTAAAAAAAAGAAGAAACAGGAAAAACAAAACTGTAAAAGAATAGGGCTGGGCATAAGAACTTTGTATACCATGAAAGGGCTGTAAATTTTATTCTGTAGAATGTCAATATATTTTGACGTCTAAGGTATTTATGTCTTGTGCTTTTAATTAATACTTAATTCATTAAATTTAATGAGGCAAAAGTCTAATTTATTTTAGGTACTTAAGTTCACATAATATAACTTGCTATCTTATTTATACATCTAGTAATTTTTATTTAATAAGAACAATTACTTTCAGGGGGATCATTGATTAATGATTAGACAACTCAGGTTAAATTCTTTCAAATGGATACTTACGTTAAAAAATTTAGTTTTAATTACCCCCTTACATGTTTTACGTTGCATGGATAAATCTATATATTGAATTTTTTTAAGCATTTCAAAAACCTGACTGAACAAATTTAATAACTGCAAATCCTCTCAAGAACTGAAGTGACTCTTACAAATCTGTTAAAGCACATCCAGTTCTCTTAAATGTTCACTTGTATTTTCTATGGGATTTTTCTTATATTTTTTAAGAAGCATATTTAGTTTGAAAAAACTTATAAAAGGTGAATATGTAAAAGGCAGAGAGAAGAGTAAACTGAACCTCCATGTCCCCTACACCAACTTCAACAATTATAAGTTTATCACTAGTCTTGTTTCATCAATACCCCTACCCACTTCCCTCTTTCATATTATTTTGAAGCTAATACCAAATATTCATAAATATTTTAGTAGGTATCCCTAAAAATTAGACTTTATATAGTAATATAAAAATCAAGTCCATGTTCAAATTTCCAGTTGTCTCTTAAATTGAGTGTGTGTATGGTTTTTTAAATTTGTTTGAAGAAGAATCCATATAAAGTCTGCACATTTTCATTGGCTTATACGTTGGTAATTCTCTTTGAAGCTACAAGTCTACCCTCTATAACTATATTTATCTATTTATTGCAATTTATTTGTTGAAGAAATCAAGCTCTTTGAGGGGACTATAATTATCCATAGTCTAGATCTTGCTGAATGCTTTCCTATAGTTTAGCTTGTATGTTCCTCTATTTCCTATAAATTGGTAGTTGGAGGTAAAGGTAGCTTGACCAAATTTAGTTCTAGTTTCTTTGGTCAGATTACTTCCTAGGTGATGGTATATTCTTTTATCAGGAGGCTGTAAAGTCTGGTTGACTCTCCTTTTTTGTTATGAGAAGACATTGACACTCAATACCGACACGAATCCATACTTTTCAACTACACTAAAAAGTCTAAATAACAAATTTTAGTTTGACACATCTAATTAAATATTTGCTAGTGTAACAAATATCTTAAATATTACAAATATTTAAAATATTGAACACTGGGGCACCTGGGTGGCTCAGTCAGTTGGCAATCTGATGTCAGCTCAGGTCATGATCTCACGGTTTGTGAGTTTGAGCCCCATGTTGGGCTCTGCAGTGACAGCTCGGAGCCTGGAGCCTGCTTAGGATTCTGTGTCTTTCTCTCTCTGCCCCTCCCCTGCTTGTGTTCTCTCTCTCTCTCACTCTCTCTTTCTCTCTCAAAAATAAGTAAACATTTGTAAGTAAATAAATAAGTAAATAAATAAATAATATTGAACATAGGTTCATTGTCCCCATGACTGTAAAACTTGTTTCACAAATTTTTGTACCACGGGTTTGACTTACTTCATCATTTCCGTATTTTATTCTGAATTTTTCAAGGACTAAAAAAAAAAATCACTAAGGGAAACAAGCGTCTTGTCATCATCAAGTTAATGAATTGATTAATTGGGCCTTTACACTTAACCTAAATTAAAAGCTAAGCATATATAAGTTAAATTTTTAAATTTCAATTTGTTTAAAAAGTAAGTTTATTGGATCAACAATTGATGACCACATATGTTTACCATCCCGGGTGGAGACTGAGACACGTATCTATGGCAATTCTTCCTGAGCCTCAAGTGTGCCCACCGAGCTTGTTTGATGATCTAAGGGATAACGAGTCATTTCCAGCCCAGATTCTTCAATGGGGTTGGCTTTGTAACCAGCATCTCTTGGGTTCTTTAAGTGGCTTGAGTAGTGAACATGAGAGTGATATGATCACATCTGCATTAGAAAATGTTGGCAGTGGTGTGGAGGAGGGACTGTAAGGATGGAGAAGATGGAGAGCAATGCTCATCACTGGAAGCCAAGGCAGATGGCTACTGCAAGAGTCCACACTAGAGATAATAGAACTCTGTTCCCCTGTCCACCAGGAAAGAGGAGAGAGATGGAGAGTGGGGCCGTGAATTAGAGGAGACATTAAATACGTGGAACTGACAGAACATGATTAATTTGGTAAGGGACTGAAGAAGAGTGAGCAATGAGGATGCCTTTAAGGCTTAGGTGGATATGTGGAATCGTGGTGCCATTCACTAAGATAAGAAACCTAGTAGGAAAAACAGGTTTGTGCTGGGACAGAAGAGGAAAGCCTCTGTTTCTGCGATGTTAATGTAGCACTGGCTGTGGAATATCCAAGATGTGTGTATGTGAGTCTGAAACTCGGAAGAGAGGCCGGCCCTGGAGATGTCAATACGGAAGTCACCAACACTAAGAGAACAAGTGCAGCTGTGGGCATATATGAGGCCATTCAGGGACAGGGGTAGAGTGGAAAAAGAAAGGAAACCAAGACCAGAACACAAAGGAATGTCATCACTTAAAGGGGGAAGTCAGAGGCAAGTAAACCCACAAAGGAAATTGTGGGATGGTGGTTAGAAACACAAGTGAGCCGGGAGAGATCTCTTACGGAAACAAAAGAGACTCCAGGAAAGCAAAATGGCCAATACTGTTAAGGGCCACAAAGTAATCATGTAAGATTATCATGGAGAGGCATCCAGTGGATTTGGTAAGTAAGTTCTTTAAGAGTGGTTTCAGTGAAGGATTGGCAAAAGAAGCCAGAGGGTAGTCATGAAGAAATGAGCAAGAGAAAAAGAAGTCAAGCCTGTGAGCCCATACAGCCTTCTCCATGTTGGCTGGGAAAGAAAGGACTATCTGTATCTGTGGTAATGTGGAGAATTGAGAAAGGTAAAGAGAAGATTTTGGACTTTATGAATGAGAGTAACTGGGGCTGAGAGAGAAAGCAAAGTATGAGATATTTAGGAATGGGAAATGAAAGTAGAGGAATAATAATAATAATATAAAAGAGACAATGACACACAGAAGAAAGAAATGGGGCAAGACACTGATAATTTAGATAGAATTCAGAACACAGGTGGAAGGAACTTTGGTAGATAGCAGGTAAGCATAAGTTTGGGTGAAAGGAATATATTTTCTTAAGAATATATTTTCTAAAGAGAATATATTTTCTTGCTCTATTATCTGTGAAATAAGAAACAAGATCATCTGGTTATAGGGGAGATGAGAGGGACAGGAGATTTAAGGAAAGTAGTGACGGTTTTGAATAGCCTTTGAGAAGGATGATGGGAAAGAAGGTTCATTAGGAAAAGGTATATGAAATTACAGAAGAGTGTTGAGGATAAAGTTGAGATCGAATGTCAATTATTTGTAATATCCAGAATCAGTGAAATGACAATTCTCTCCAGCTATGCTAATCAACCTGAGAATAAAAAATAGAAAATATAGATGGTTCCATCAATCATTAGGGATTTGTGGGGCCCAGGTACTGATAACTGTGAAGAGCAATTGGAGTGCAGTGGCACTTAGAGTCCAAGACACAAATGATGGAAGTAAAGCCAGAAGGAGAACCTCTGGAAAGAAGGAGTCAAGGATTAGAACTGGTTCTCTTTGGCATCTATACTATAAAAACAGTCAAATGCCTTCAGAATCCCAGAATTGAATTATTTATATACTTCCATTTTAACAGAAGACATATTACTACCCTGAGGCAATGGATTGGTTATATGTGTCCACTGTGAATGGACAGAACTGTCCTCAAGCTCCCCTATTCTCTTTTTTTTTTTTTTTTTGCCTCAGTAGCAGCATAAATATGAGGCTAAAGCCCATTCTAATAACTTCTGAAGTTTTAAATCAGAGCTGAAGTTAAAGACAAAAGAATAATTTAAAATATGATCCTTTTAGTCTTTTTCCTTTTTCATTGTACGGCGAGCATCTATTTGCTCCATTTTTACTTTTTCTTCTTTCTTGTTTTCAGAAGCGCTGTAAATGAAGAAAATCAAGATAGTGTCATGCACTCTGATGGTAAGAGGCACAAAGATATTTTATTTATTTATTTGTTACCTCAGATACAGAAGTGTGAGTTAATCATTTGGATAGGATCATTATTGGGCCATTGTCATCACTGGTCCCTGCAAAACCACTCTCTTGTTTTACTTATGTGTGTATTCCCTTTTATCTCCATGATCCCTTCCCTTTCCTCTGCTTCCCTTACCAGAGACAAATATTTTAATACACTTAATGTGTGTGTGTCTGTTTGTACATATTCTTTGCATACCGTTGTATGTGTGTATATATTTGAATTTACATAAACAGTATGTTAGAACTCACTCTGCTCTTTTTTTTTTACACTCAGCATAATATGTTTTACGGGTCCCACCCATGTTGCTATATGTATATTTAATTTGTTAACTACTGTACAGTACTCCATGGTATGTATCCTATGCATTTGCATTTTACTTCCAGTTCACTGGTACTTACAAATAATAATTCAGTGTACATTCTGGTCCGTATTTCCATGTGGACCTCCAAGAGGCTTCCTTTAAAGTATATATATCTAGTAGTGGAATGGCTGTTTGTAAGCTATGGAATATTCATGGAATATTCTAGTACTATGGAATTAGGACTAGAGTGCTCTCCAGAAAAGCTGCATCTGTGTGTACTCACATCAGCAGGGCATGAAGATTCCAAGATGCCTACCTTTCACCAGTGCCTGGTATTATTTAGCTTTCCAATTGTTTTGAGTCTTATATGTATAAAATAATATCTCACTTCATTTTCATATCTCTGCTTGCAGTCGAGTCTGGGTACCTCAGTTGTGTATCAGCCTTTGTGTTTTCCTCTTCTGTAACTTGCCACTTCATATCCTTTGACCACTTTTTTCTTAGAGTTGGTATCCTTTCCCGGCTGACTTTCAGGAGCTCCTCTGTATTTCAGATATTAATCTCATGTCGGTTGCAGAAATTGCAACTATCTTCTCTCATCCTATCCATTGTCAATTAACCCAAGCTTCCCATCACCGAACATAAATAAATTTTGATATAATCAAATTAATTAAACTCTGCATTGTAATTTGTTTTAAAGTTTTACTTAAGGAGTCCTATCCCTAAAAAATAAAACTATTATCTTCCTCTTTATTCTATGAACTTTATCCCCTATATTTGAGTCTTTTCTCCTTATATTTGCAGTCCACCTTTGAGGAATTAGTAGAAATCCAGATTTATTGCCTCGCCTAGGGAACCATTTTTCCCATTACCATATTTCGAAATCCATCATTTTCTCAATAATTTCTAATGCCATCTTTATATTCCATTAACTCTACAGGTGTGTATGTCTATGCACGTATGTGTGTGTATTTGTGTGGGCAATACATGTGTATGAAAGAGTATACGTAAATTTATGCATCCGTCTCTGAGTTTTCTGCTGTATTTCATTGGTCTATGTGTTTCTGTACCAACCCCACACTGTTTTTATTATTGTTGCTCTAGATTATGTCTTAATATCTAATAATTAGGTGATACTACTAAACACTTGGATAGTAAAGGATCTTTTTTAAAAAAATTAACTTTCGGGCACCTAAATGGCTCAGTGGGTTAAGCGTCCATCCTACTTCGGCTCAGGTCATGATCTCATGGTGGGTTTGAGCCCTGCATTGGGCTCTGTGCTGACAGCTCAGAGCCTGGAGCCTGAAGCCTGCTTCAGATTCTGTGTCTCCCTCTCTCTCTCTGCCCCTCCCCTGCTTGTGCTCGGTCTCTTTCTCTCTCTCTCAAAAATAAGTAAACATTAAAAAACAAAAAAGAAGAAGAAGAAGAAGCTATCAGTTTAAAAAAAAAACTTAATTAACTTTATTTGCTTGATACATGGAAACAAATCCTTGGGAACAAATAAGTCAAAAAGAACAAACCAGTTGTGATTTTCTGGTAATACCTTTGTTCCACATTAGCCCACAAAACCAAATGTGCATGCCTTTCACAAAGAGGTTAAAATGTCTTCATTATTTTTTGGCTTTCGTGTTATTTTATGAAAGCCAATGAAATGGTTTTACAATTAAATTACAAGTATCAAAGAGGCCATAGTAAAGATCTAAACCACATATTCTATTTTGTACTTCTATGTGTTTTATGGAGCATAAGTTCTGTTAGATTATGAACAGTTTTGGATAGATTATGTCTAATAATTCTGTAGTAAACTGCTTTTTAATTAAAGTATATTGAATTTTATTCTTTTTTTAAAAACATTTTAGGTACTGGAAACCTAGATGAGGTCAGTTTTTTTTCCCCCTTCTTATATTATATTGCTTAACTAAAATATTTAACCATTCCTGTGATTTATGTTCTATTGATATAAACCAGCAAATCAAAATTGTTATGGGTAATAATGATATTTTTCAATTTATAATATTACTTCATCTAAAATTCTTGGGACATTAAACATCAAACATTACATTGACTCACAGTAATTTTGTAGCACTGAATGTAAACTTAAGTCTGGCTGGACATCTGAATTATAAAGCAGAATATAAAATAAGATCTTTTTGTGCTTACTTTTCCAGTGTATCTCTTTAAGGGAAAAAATATTTTAAGCAAGACAAATTTACATACACTTACATTTATGATTGTTTTACTAGGTATTTGATCAATGTAATATGTGTATGTTCCCTTTTTTAGGAATTAAAATTAATCATTATTAATGTTTTTCTTGGCAGGAACAAGAGAGTGAAGGAGAAACCTATGAAGACATGTATGGGTTACATTTTTTACCGTGATTTCTCTGCCTAAAATGAATATTATGATTTGTATGAGGGAGAATAGATGGATATTCAACACTAAGGGGAAAAAGCTTTATTGTTCAAATGACTGGCATATAATGACAACCTTTATTTCAATACAAAGGACTAAAGATTCTTTATTTGCCTAAGAATTTCATGGAAGACTCTTAAAAATGTTGTTCTGTGAGAGGCCAGAGACTTGCAGCTACTGGATAGACCACAGGCAGGGAATCACGGAGCTAGGAATCTGTATTTCTTGGTCTCAGTGTGTCCTTGGGCAAATGAATTCATTTGTATGTTACAACTCCCCCATCGAGGCAGTGCTCCACCTCACCAGGGTGCTCTGAGAAATAATTTACCACAGCATCAGATGACAAAGTGTCAACCTGCTACAGCAGAAAGATGTTTAAAAGAATAGCTCCAAAACAGGCTTCCCCATAGCCCAGGACTAAGAAATTTCTTGGAAAGTGAGTGAAAGGAGAAAGAAATATGTTACTTTCTCTCTTGTTGATTCAAAGATCTTAATTTGCTCTACCTAGTTCTTAAGCAATGAATTCTGACTAAAGTTTCTGAGCTAAGATTTGCGTGTATGTACATGCGCATGCCCTGTACCTGGGAGTGCATGCACGTGAAGGGGGGGGGGGGGGTTGGAGATCAATTCTATTCATGCCCATATGCAGAAAGAACAGGGTCTTTATATATACGCCGTGTCTTCCGCTTGCTGGCACAGGGTGTAAGTGGAAACAGAGCCTTTGGCAGGTATCCCCACTTGTATGCCTCCTACTGGTTTTAAGAACAATCTCACACGCTCAGTAATTTTGACAACTCCTGGCTTTTCACCTTCGTCTGTACTTGAGATACTGTCTCCTGGATATGGGAGCCATAACACATCAATGCTCGCAAGTGCCAAAACAACTTAACAATTTTTATCCACAGAGAAGCAACCAAAGAAAGAGAGAAAAAAAGGGAAAAGGAGGAAAAGAAGAGATTAGAACTGGAGAAAAAGGAACAGAAAGAGCGAGAAAAGAAAGAACAAGAAATAAAGAAGAAATTTAAAGTAAGATCTTGCTTGCCGATGGGTAAAAAAAGAGTGATCTCTCTTTATGATTTTCACGCAAAAGGGGCACCACACCATTCTTGAAAACTTACATGGTGGGAGAATTACTTAGTTATTGTTTCCTTAAAAAGTAACTACTTGGGGCGCCTGGGTGGCTCGGTTGGTTAAGCGTCCGACTTCAGCTCAGGTCACGATCTCGCGGTCCATGAGTTCGAGCCCCACGTCGGGCTCTGGGCTAATGGCTCAGAGCCTGGAGCCTACTTTGGATTCTGTGTCTCCCTCTCTCTCTGCCCCTCCCCCGTTCATGCTCTGTCTCTCTCTGTCTCAAAAATAAATAAATAAAACATTAAAAAAAATTTTTTAAAGTAACTATCTTCATAACAGTAATTATCTTACCCAATATGCCTCCTTATCCCTGCACTAAAAATGTAATATGATAAAATATGGTGGCTTATAATTAGTGGGCACCCAGGAAATTTTCTGTTGATTGAGTGAGTGAATACTCATTGCTCAAACGCTTCTTGGCTCTCAAGATTTCATATTTGTTATTAACCTACTTATACTATGAGCTTGGACCACACACGTAAGTATCCTTGAGGCAGGTATCACAATGGTATAAGGGACGTAAATGTCTCTGGATGAATCAGACCTGTCTCAGAATAAAGTTTCTATGAACTACTCCCACTGCTGGTATCTAGACCTGACTTAGCATTTTTGCCTTTATTTCTAGCTTATGTACTTGTTGACTTCTGATACCCGCTATTTCCCATCCCTCTTTTCCCACCTAGATTTCTGACCTCTCTCTTTTCGGACCCCTGATTTCAAATTTCTACCACCATCACTAAGCTTGTAGGCTATCCTCTTTTGTCTACACCGTCTTTGATGATATGGCCCGTCTGGCATGGGTCTGGTGTGTCAGCTATATATAAGGTGACTGTATTACCGAACTATTCTTCACTATGAAAAAGACTCATGTCAAGGTTCTTTTAAACATTTAATTCCCCTGGAACATTTAATATATGGTTTCAGCTATAAAAATTTTGATTTCTATATAACTCCCCAGTATATTTGTTTTATTAAAAGAAAGGTTCGGGGCGCCTGGGTGGGTCAGTCGGTTGAGCGTCTGACTTCAGCTCAGGTCATGATCTCGCAGTCCGTGAGTTCGAGCCCCGCGTCAGGCTCTGTGCTGACCGCTCAGAGCCTGGAGCCTGTTTCAGATTCTGTGTCTCCCTCTCTCTCTGACCCTCCCCCGTTCATGCTTTGTCTCTCTCTGTCTCAAAAATAAATAAACGTTAAAAAAAATTAAAAAAAAAAAAAGAAAGGTTCAACAGCATGGTGCAAGAAAAACATAAAGCAGCTTAGAGTCAAATGGACAGATGTGGATTCAAATTCCAGTTGTACATGTGAATTATGTGATTGTGGGCATATTATTAAACTTGTTTGAATCTCAGATTCTTATTCTTAGAATAAATGGTATCTCTCCTGAAAGTTTGTTGTGGAATTAAATAAAATAATGTACATAAGGCACTATATCTACCAAAGTTCTCATTAAATTTTGAAAAAGCCTACTATATATAAGTAAAATTAGGTATGAATAAATATGAATGTTAAGACATTTAACTCATACAGACGTATGGGTACCATTGTTCATATTTTCCAAGTGGCAAATATGAAAAATTAATTTCTTAAAAAAAAGTCTTCGTAACAGGGGCACCTGCATGGCTCAGTCAGTTAAGTGTCTGACTCTTGCTTTCAGGTCAGGTCATGATCTCACAGTTTGTGAGTTACAGCCCCACATTGGACTCTGTGCTGACAGTGCAGAGCCTGCTTGGGATTCTCTCTGTCCTTCTCTCTCTGCCGCTCCCCCCCCCCGTCAAAATAAATAAATAAACTTAAAAAATTTTTCAAAACACATTTTTAGGAAGGTACTTTGTAATTTTGAAAGAGTTACGTGAAGTTTTTTCTTGCATTTCCTTTGGAGAAATCAATTTTGCATTGTTTCACTCATTCACTCAAATAAAATTTCTTAGTAAGAAAAAATACAGTATGGAAATCATACCACTAAAATATGAATTCAAGGTTTGTAAAGACTAGGACTTCACAAGCTATATTCCTTCCACAAAAATGTTAATACATGCTAAAATTAAAGAAATTAAATGTGAGAACTGTTACACAGCACCATATTTCATTAATTCTAAAGTATAAAATATTTCACATTTTAAAATTCTGAAATAATGCATCTTAACATCATTGGTGTAACATAATTTAAATTAAGCTGTTTCTCAGTGATACGAAATTGATGATATGTCTCACAATTCATAGCATCATGAGTTCAATAAAATGAGGCAGAACTTCAAAAATCACAATGCATATTTGCATATCGAAAGATCTAAGAAATTATGTTGGAAAGATACACATTTAGGATTAGGAGTTTAGGATTCATGTTCTAAACTAGATTATAGTAGTTCATCTTATCCAAGGGGATACATTTCCAGACCCCCAGTGGATGCCTGAAAACATGGATAGTACTGAACTCTACATATACTATGTTTTTTCCTACACACATATACCTATGATAAAGCTCAATTTATAAGTTAGGCACAGGAAGAAAGGAACAATACCTAACAATAAAATAGAACAATTGTAACACTCTCCTGTAGTGAAAGTTATTGAATGTGGTCCATCTGCTTCTCTCAAAATATCTTACTGTCCTCCACTCACCCTTCTTATGATGATGTGAGACAATAAAATTCCCACTTGATGAGATGAAGTGAGGTGAATGACTTAGGCGTTATGACATAGCATTAGGCCACTACTGATCTTCTGACAATAGGCCAGAAGGGCAATCATCTGTTTCTAGACCATGGTGCACCATGGGTGGCTGAAACCCCAGAAAATGTAACCACAGACAAGGGAGGAGTACTGCATTCTGCTGTCAAGAAACCACTATACTATCCAGGATATTAAGTTGAAAAACCTCACATAACAGGGGCGTCTGGGTGGCTCAGTCAGTTAAGTGTCCGACTCTTGATTTTTGGTCAGGTCACGATCTCACAAGTTCGTGGGATTGAACCCTGCTCTGAGCTCTGTGCTAACATTGTGGAGCCTGCTTGGGATTTTCTCTGTCTGCCCTGCTCATGCTTGTACTCTCTCTCTCTCTCCCTCCCTCCCTCTCAAAAATAAATAGATAAACATTTTAAAAAGTAAAATAAATAAAAAGTTAAAACTTCACATAACACTTGTTTGCTATTTTTTATTTACAAAGCTATTTCTAGAATGTTATCTTGTTTATAGCAGGTAATGTCTACTCTAAGTTTATAGACAGACAACACCGCAAGGTGAAAGAAAGAAAGAAAGAAAGAAAGAAAGAAAGAAAGAAAGAAAGAAAGAAAGAAAGAAAGAAAGAAAGAAAGAAAAAAAAAAAAGAAAAAAAAAAGAAAATGCTTTTCCCATAAGTGTAGCCCACAACCACTCACCATCTTCCCTTCCCCTTGCTGTTTGAAGCCTGAAAATAACCATCAGGATAACTACACAATGCAAACATGGAAAAACCTCCATCTACCAAGCAGACCACCATCATATCCCATAAAAACCATGGCATCCAGTGTGTATTGTCTTACATAAATCGTATTCCGTTATTAGTGGCTTCCTCTGCAAGCCTTTCACAGATTTCTAAGGTCAACAGATGACTGCTACTCTCTCCTGGACCCCAAGCACATGCTTACCTGTTCTTTGCTGGTTCTGCCTCACCACTGTGATTTTCCCCTACCACGTCTTATAAGAACATTCGTTAGATGATATTCACCTTCAGTGTCTAATTCAAACCATAAATGTTGTAAATAGGCTGGTCGGCAAGTTGCTTTCAAAACTCCATTCCTAAAAGATTTTCCAAGAGTAAGGAAGCCTATTGTGATGTCCCCCCTTCTTTGCAGCTAACAGGCCCTATTCAAGTCATCCATCAAGCAAAAGCTTGCTGTGATGTCAAAGGAGGAAAGAATGAACTGAGCTTCAAGCAAGGAGAGCAAATTGAAATAATCCGCATCACAGACAACCCTGAAGGAAAATGGCTGGGCAGAACTGCCAGGGGGTCATGTGAGTACAAATTTTCCTATGAAATCTCCAAATGTTGTTGTTGTTGTTTTCTTTTTTTAAGACATTCTGTTAAGTTAGGAGTATTTTACAGGGTGGACAAAAATAGGAAGATTGAAAATGACATTGACATATCTTCATTTCATCTGCATTGTCTTTTTACTGGGGAACAGTGTAAATATTTGTTTTATTCCAGGGAGAAACAAAGGGCATTGGTTTCCTCACTGATGTTAAAAGGTGAAAAAATGAGTCCTGTGAGTCACTGTGGAATCTTTAAAATAGACTCTAGGCTTATCCCAAACCACAACAGCGTAAGACTTTAACGAAGTCCAGTCAAATGTGTCTGCGTCGGAAGTCTATAAATCAGGAGTGCAAGCAAAGAAATGAAGGGAAAGATGTGCAGATGTGCAATTGATATTCTGTCTACAACTCTGAGATATTGAAACTACAGTTGCCTGACAATAAATCCTGCTTCCTCTCGGTAGATGGCTATATTAAAACAACTGCCGTGGAGATTGACTACGACTCCCTGAGGCTGAAGAAGAGTTCTCTCGGTGCTCTTTCATCAAGACCGATTGGAGATGACCAGGAGGTATATGACGATGTCGCAGAGCAGGATGATATTAGCAGGTATGGACAAATACAAATTGTAAAACACATCAGATTGCTGGCTCGTCAGAGATGATGTATTTTAAGATCCTAAAATTTTACCTTCCGTGTCTCTTACTGCTTGCTATCCCTGAATACCGTTTTATAGCTACAGGTATTCCAATAGGGGTGAAAGGTCATTTAAAACTCTGTAGTCTTGGGGCGCCTGGGTGGCTCAGTCGGTTGAGCGACCGACTTTGGCTCAGGTCATGATCTCATGGTTTGTGAGTTCGAGCCCCGCGTTGGGCTCTGTGCTGACAGCTCAGAGTCTGGAGCCTTCTTCTGGTTCTGTGTCTCCCTCTCTCTCTGTCCCTCCCCTGCTCATGCTCTGTCTCTGTCTCAGAAATAAATAAATATTTTAAAAAATTTAAAACTCTGTAGTCTTTTACTTTACTCTTTGGTTATATGTATCAAATACTACTTAAAAAAGAATAGTCCATTTGCCAGGTCTTGCCAAATGTGTTAGCATTCCAAAAGGCTGTTTAATAATAATCATTCTGATTTGATCTTAGGGCTATGCCTAAAGTAAATATGATTTCATAAAAACATGAAGCATGAGATATAAAATTCAGCTCTAAAAATATAAAAATTTTTGCTCTGAAATCTCTGAGTCTAAATGTATTTGTTGTTCTTATTTGAAAACATAACAGAAAAAAGAATGAATTTTAATACAGCTCTACTTTGCTCTTTATTTTTAAAAAATCGTTTTTTGCATTTATTTATTTTTGAGAGACAGAGAGAGACAGCATGAGCAGGGGAGGGGCAGAGAGAGAGAGAGGGAGACACAGAATCAGAAGCAGGCTCCAGGTCCGAGCTGTCAGCACAGAGCCCCACTGCGGGGCACAAACCCACGAACCCTAAGATCGTGACCTGAGCCGAAGTCGGACGCTTAACCAACGAAGCCACCCGGGCACCCCCCTACTTTGCTCTTTAAACGTAAAAACGTAAGGGGTGCCCGGGTGGCTTAGTCGGTTGAGCGGCCAACTTCAACTCAGGTCATAATCTCGTGGTTCCTGATTTTGAGCCCCACGACGGGCTCTGTGCTGACAGCTCAGAGCCTGGAGCCTGCTTCGGATTCTGTGTCTCCCCCTCTCTCTGCCCGTCCCCTGCTTATGCTCTCTCTCTCTCTCTCTCTCTTTCAAAAAAATATAAATACATAAACATTTAAAAAGGAAATTTTAAACATAAAAAGCAAAAGCTCAATTCTCTGTGATCCCTGTGAATCAGCAAAGGGTCCAATTTATTTTTCCTGGACCATTCATTCCAGTAGATTGGAATGGCCTTCCCTGTAGGAATTATGGGAACGTCTTCCTGGGGCAGAGGAACACAAGACATCCTTACTGGAGGAGGCAGGAGGGGAGATTGGCTATCTCCCATGCACTTTTTCTTCCCGTCTTTTCCCTTCTCAGTTCCTCAACTGCCTTTCTCCATCCCTCCTTCTCTGGCTCCTTTTCCCAGCTCTGGTCTTCCCTGTCCCTTCTTCTTCTTCTTGCTTTTCCATTTTCCTTCTTTCATTCCTTCCTCCCTCCAATATCTCCCTTTTCTTGGTAAATCCATAACCCCTTCAAGCTGAAGGTAAAGGAAGATGAAAATCTCTAGCCCACTTAAGAATCCTTGTTTTCTGTGCCCATTTTGTAGAATTGGGAAACATCCACTGTGATCTCAAAACACACAATCTGGGCTAGCTCTTCACTCGGGTAAAAATGGGTCTGCATTCTTCATAACTCAAAGTTCAAAAAAAAATGCTTCAATTATCAAACATTTTTAAAATGTGAAATGATCAAAATAGTAATATACTTATAAAATGTAGGAAGAATTCCATTTCCTTCCTGTAGTGTTCACTTCATGTCATCAGTTAAATTTGTCATGTTGCTTTCTGGCAGTTTTGTCTTTCTAAATAGACCTGCAATGTCTTCTCAACGTGTTTTGATATATGTTGCACAATTTGTGGTACATTTAATAAATACTCCATAAATTATGCAACACATATCAAAACATGCCACGTGTGCCCTGGAGTTTACAGATCATAAATTGGCTCTAGTAATCAGAAACACTCTGACCTAGTATAGGGGTTTGTAAATGCCAGTTTTGAGGTCAAAGTTTTAAAAGGCCATATTCTGAGACGTACAAAATTTCCTGTACATGCGTATGTCATTCTGTGTCTGTTATCAGTGTATATACTTTAGCTTTATTTATTTAAAAAAATTCTCATATTTTGAGAGTAAAGAACCCCAGCAATATTAATAAATACATATTTATGATATACAAACTCAAGAAAAAATAATAAATCCGTGAAAAGGGGTGATGTTCTTAAAATGAAATATTATTTAACCATAAGTGGCAACTATTTCCCCTAATTAATACTATTACTTTTTCCATTGTATCGAGTCCATACAGACAACAACTCTTAAACATGCTCTGATTAGTAAGCATACAGCAGAAAAAGAATCTTCCATTTAATGAAATGGAGCTGGAGGAGGTGCATGGTTTTAATGTTCAATATCTTAAACAAATATAGCCCCAGAGTATATACTAGTATCTTGCAGCCGGTATGCATATTTTTTTAATTTTTTTAACGTTTATTCATTTTTGAGAGACAGAGAGAGACAGGGCATGAGCGGGGAAGGGGCAGAGAGAGGGAGACACAGAATCTGAAACAGGCTCCAAGCTCTGAGCTCTCAGCACAGAGCCTGATGCGGGGCTTGAACTCACGGATGGTGAGATCACGACCTGAGCCGAAGTTGGATGCTTAACTGACTGAGCCACCCAGGAGCCCCCCCCCCCGCCCCGTATGCATATTTAATAAGAAAACGAAAGAAGAGAAGATGAAAACACAAGTGTTTTTTTTCTTTTTTTGAAGCTACAGCTGTTGCCTGTGAGATCTCACAACAGAACAGGCTTTGTCCTCAGTAGAACAAGGAAAGATGCTGAGGACAGCCGGGAGCTGCCCCAGCTAGAGTTGGAGAAAGCACCATCCCCTCTTTCCCCTTCTCCAGAAGCCACCTTTGTCCCCGCACCCTGCTCTCCCCTATTCCTCCAGAGAAGGGGGAACTGACTTCGAACTTCAGACTCTGTGAGCAGACAAGAGGCTTAGAAACACAGGTCCCGACCGCTGTCTTTCTCCTTTTTTTCTCAACTAAAGCAATTTCTGTAATAACTAACGAGGCCTTGAAGAAAAGAAAATTACACACACACATACTTCCCCATCACGTGACAAGCTTGCTTCTCTGCCTGCTCCCCAACCTTTTTCCTTGCATTTCTCCTTCCCTTGTTTTCTTCCCTTCTTTCTCACCCTCTCCTCTCCTTACCTCCACTTCAGCTGGTAAGTGCTTTGAATTCCAAACAGACAAGTCTAGGAAATTGAAGAATTGCTCTAAAAAGAAAATGATGTGCGGCAGCTTTGCTCCTGATTATTAAAACCCTGTTCTTTGGGGATTGGTATGAGATTGGTATTCATTGTCCAGGATGAATTCTATTTGCCAGGAGTGGCAGCCAACCAAAACTGCAAGTTTTCGCATAATCCTGACTGCTTGCTTCATGCTCAAAGGGAAGTGTCAGACAAAGTGAATGCGAAAACAGTATGCAAGCAAGTGGAGAATATACTTAAACTTCATCAAAAATCAACTCCTTATTTATATATTAGGACATTTATAGCATGCTTTGCTACAGAGTTCCATTAGTAAGGGCAGGTTTTATTTCTAAATTAACCCATAGATCTGTGTCAGGCCAATTTCCTTTACTCTGACCTCAAGATTGAAGAATCAGATATGAGTGTATAATTAATAATGTATGGTTGTAATATCAGACTGATACCTGTTGGAGGCAGATTATCCAAAGGTCGAAAATGGTGCTTACAGGGAGTGCAGTGAGGTATAGACAAAACAACACTATACAGGAAGGCAGGGCACCAAGGTTCCTATCTCAGCTCTTCAGTTAATTAGAAGTGAGTTTGGTCAAGTCATTCCATTTCTCATTTCCTTTCTGCAAAACAAGGGGATTAAACCAGGCTTCTGAGATTTTTCCAGTTCTCACAATCTACTCTTCCTTTGCTGTAGCACAGCTCACATTTTAGTGGGAGACTGAGGCAAGAAAATAGATGATTATAAAATAGGCAAAATATAGGCGTGCCTGGGTTATTCCATTGGTTTATTGTCCAACTCCGGCTCAGGTCATGATCTCACAGTTTGTGAGTTTGAGCCCCACGTTGGGCTCTGTGCTGACAGCTCAGAGCTTGGAGCCTGTTTTGGATTCTGTGTCTCCCTCTCTCTCTGCTCCTCCCCCCCCCCCCCCATTCTGTTTCTCTCCCTCACTCAAAAATAAATAAACATCAAAAAAATTTTAATGGGGAAAATATACAATGTTCTAGAAATAAACAAAAAGTACAGGCAATCTGAATTTAGAAAATCAGGGTCACATTATATGTAATAATAAGAATAATATTTCATGAGTAAGATTTCCATTTTTTTAGAAATTCTCCCTTTAAAAAAGAATATAATGCTACTGGGCTAAGAGTTAAATGCTCTGGCGATAACATATTAAAAGAAAATTGAATTGAATGCAATAATGGTTCCTGGCGCCTGAGTGGCTCAGTCGGTTAAGTATCTGATTCTTGATTTCGGCTCAGGTCATGATCTCACAGTTTGTGAGGGGAGTTTGAACCCCACATCCGGCTCTGCACTGATAGCATGAAGCCTGCTTGGGATTCTCTCTCCCTCTCTCTGTCCCTCCTCCATGCTGTTTCTCTCTTTTTCAAATTAAGTAAAATATAAAAAGCATTAAAAAACTAATGGCTTTGTATGATTCCTGGAATAATACTGTTGGTTGGTTGGTTGTTTTTCATAAATCTATCCATGTACAGAATGGTGTAATAATGTATAAGCTAAAAACTACCTCATGGGAAATGTTAGAAGCAAACATTAACATTGTTTTGAAAACTTTATGTAGTACTCATCTGATCCTTATTAGGTTTGTTTTGTCTTGTTTTTGCCTTGTTACTACTCATCTATTGTGATAAGGAACAATGTCTCTTCCTCTTCACATAAAACATTCTGGTAACTTTTAACTGCAATGTTATTTCTCTTTTTTATAACTGTTCAATACATGTACTTCTCTTCCCAATAGCTACATAATTCATATGCTAATTTAATTTATTTTTTTTTCCTAGCCACAGTCAGAGTGGAAGTGGAGGTAAGCCACAAACTTTTATCAGCAGTTTCTTCGAGTCATCACTACAAGATGCTTTTGTCTGCAAATAATGAAGATCTTTAAGTGGTAGAGAGACCACTGGACTGGAAGCCAATGACCTGGATTCCAGTCCTGGTCACTGAGTGACCCTAACCAAGTCACTTCTCTCTTCCAAGTTTGTTATGGGTCATGGGGTGACTCCATTTCCAGCGTGCCCAGGGCAATCTTAATTTATGCCAGTTGTCTGAGCACAGTTATTAATAGCATCCCCCTTCACTTTCAGAAGTATCCTTATTTGGATGATAACGTATAAAGACTCCTCATTTGCTCATCACCAAAATAAAGGTATTTTACTAATACCTTTAGCACTAATTTACAGTGCTAAAATACTCATCCTAAAAGTCAGATTTCAAGTTCTTTGTACATATTTCTGCATTGAGGAGGTATTCAATAAACACTTGTTAAATAAATATTTGTCAAACAGCAAGGTTCCTAAGGGTTTACAACAAAGGGTTTAGCCCTTAAAATATCACTCTGATTAAATGAACCAGAGCTACTACCAATATTCACAAATTCACCTTTCATTCTATTTGTTTTCCCTCACTTATATCTTGATCAGTATATTTTCCTGAATGTCTCCTCACTATTAATTAAAATTTTCTTATCGCCTCCTCCCTCCTCTTTTCCACAGTATTTAACTCTACACTCTATTCAATTTAATTTTTTTCTCATGTTTATTCTTCCCCATCCCTTTTATCTCCAAAGCTCGGCACTCTTTCTACATTTACTAAATTTCATCTCTAAGAATTCCTTTAAAAATATTCAACAAAAAAATTCATTTACCTACTATCTATGTGAGAATAGGAACATAAAGTTATTTTTTAGTTACATGGTTATTAAGAAACGTTTTCTGCAGTTAAATAAGGCGGATTTACTATCAAATTTGAGTGACTATTACCTGACAAAATTATAAAAGTAACAGAAGATTCTCTCCCCTTGGCCAATCCACATGAAGGGATGTTCCCACCTCCCCCAGATGATGATATTTACGATGGGATCGAAGAGGAAGATACTGATGATGGGTAAGAATAATCAGTGAATTGCTTCCTTGTAAATTTTTGGATACACTGAAATTTAATGTTGATTTCTGGTTAGAATAAAAAGCAAAATATAGTGTTCCTTATTATAACACCAAAAATTATTTGAATGTTTAATTAATAGCAGTCCTAAGTCAGAAAGTATAATTGTACAACACTTCAGATGAAGTGGTATATTGTTTGAAAGAACCCCAACAAAAAAAGAGAAATGAAAAAGGAATAAAGAATTACCAATGCTGTAGATTCTTTTTGAAACTTTTCCCAATCATTTATTTATCAATCAGTAATCTCTGGAGAGCTTATCTGATGCATGGCTATCCTCCATATAATGATCATAGTTACAGGCAATCCAAATGCACTGAGACCATCTGCTATCTGTGGCAAAACCAGTATAAGACTTAATTCTGTACTTGCTTAAACTTTTATAATGGCATATTTTAAATTTTAAGATCTGTTAATTACTTAATTTTAAACATAGCATAAAGCAAAATTGATGTCTAAAACTTAATTTTGACTTAGCTTTCTATTTTAAAACTAAAAGAAATTTCACTAAATAGAAAAAAAGTAACTTACCTACTACTTAACCTAGCAGCAGCAGTATTCAAAGACTGAGGCCTATAAACCTGAAAGCATCATCTTGTTGATTACAATGAGTAACTTACTGCCCGCATGATCAATGCAGTATAGTTATAAAAAATCTGAATGTCCACCCAATGTCTTCGTGTTCCGCTGATTATTCCATTCTGATCAATGCCTGCATGCTCCTAAGCTCCACACTACAGGTTGAAGAGAAGAGTAATTCGTGGTCCTGGGGGATTTTGAAGATGTTAAAGGGAAAAGATGACAAAAAGAAAAGTATACGAGAGAAACCTAAAGTCTCTGAGTCAGACAATAATGAAGGTTCATCGTAAGAGTCAACCAACCAAATCCAGTGCACAATAACTACACTAATATTAATTTAATCAAATGCTACTAATATTTTATAACCAATAACCAAATTCTGACAGGCTTAAGTGATTTCAGTGTTATTTTCCATTAGTCATCTGAGCCTTATTTACTGTGTCACCCTTACACTCAGACATTTACAGAAGAGCACAAAGTCTTCAAAAATTGTCATATGGTTCAAAGATATATTTTGCTTTCCCTACAAACATGCACAGATAAGACACACAAATGAACACACACACACCACAGACACACACACACACACACACTCATACACATACACTCCATTGAGTAGGACTTTTTTTTAACTGCAGCGTCATATCTAAAAGCTCACAATTCCAATGCCACGTTATATAATATAGTGACTACTCTTCAAAATATACATTCTCTTTTAAAAATTAGTTTTCTGGAAATAAGGATGCAATTTGGAATTTCTTTTCTCTAAATACAGTATTTAAAGTGTTTGTAGTTAAATTTAGAGTCTCCATATTTCATTACAGTCCTTCTAAAATGTTAATTCCACATAGAATTCCTCATTATAAACTCTTTTGTGAAACCTAAAACAACAGTTAGTGAACAGGACACTCAAAATTATAAGTAAACATAACAAATCCTCTTTTTTTTAATAAATCCTCTCGATGCAGAATTATTCAAATGCAGACATTACTTAGAAATAAAAGCAGAGATTATTTTTCCTGCTCCACCTGCACATTCCTAATTTTGATTTTAAATCATCTGAACTAATGACCTCTCACACTTCAATGTAACTGTGCACCATTCTGCCAATAATGTGTGTTTATGTGTGTGTTTAAAGTTCAAAAAGTAATAAAAGCAAAGGTCTTTTTCTTTTGCAACTAAATGCCACCCAGTCCTAATTTCTATTAGGATCACTTCTATTAATAAGCTCCCCCTCTGTAGTTTTGGTGGATATTCCTCTCTTATTCACCATTCTCCTGTTTGGGTACATATATTGGGAAAACGTGGTCATGCAGAGTCCTATGACCTTTGTTGATTTCAGCTCTCTATTTCTACTCCTTTAGTCAAGTAAAAGCTTTTGGCCTGAGCTATGCCACGATGACTCCAAAACACTGAGTCCATTTATTTTACTCTGATGTGATAATATGCCCAAACCTCATAGGACAAATCTGAAAATACTGGTCCAATGGCCATGGGCAAAATAAACCACTGAATGTCTTGACTGTTGACTTTTTTGGCCACCATTGGAGTTTAAAAACAAAAAGTCTCATGAAATTCCAAATTGATGGACAGAAACTGAAACTCTGTGGAAAAATGGAGGATGAGAAAGGAATGATAGTCAATGGATTAATTGGCCTTTATAAGCCTCCAGGCTATTACTTGTTCAGGCCTATCCCTAGATAAAGGACTCAATTTCTGTGTTTAGATTGGTCTGATTATAATTGTGTTCTCATTTTCTTTCCAGTTTTCCTGCTCCTCCTAAACAATTGGGTAAGTAACAAAAATTAAGTATATATTTTATATCTTTTTTTTTTTTTTTTTTGCAGATAGGGTGGTGGGAAGGCACTGGATATAGTCATGGTGTCTGGATTAAAGTTCTGACTCTGGAAAAAATAACTTGTGTAAAGCTGTCAAGTAACTGTTCCACAGTTCTTCAACAGTGAAAGAGTGGGAAGAGGAGAATTTTTCATCTTCATGGTTTTTAAACAGTTCACCCAGTCATAGGAGTCACGAAGGAGAAATAAACAAGTGGGCAGGGATGGACATCGATATTTCCCATCTCTTATCCACCCCAATTCAGTAGAGCTTGATATATTGGGCCTCTACGCAATGATTTCTAAAAATATACCAGATTATATGCACCAAGGCCCTTCTAAATCTAAATTTCTTTGATTTTTTTTAAATGTATCATTTATATTGTATTTGGAAATTCTTCCACTGCTAAATATAAAACAGTTTCTTCTTTGTACAGTTTCCATCAGCTTATTTTTTTAATTTAAAGATCTGAGACAGAACTTTAAAAGATTTTTCTTAAATTCACTTTGAACAAAATAAAATGTCTCATAAGAATATTCAGGGGCTTGGGGCGCCTGGGTGGCTCAGTCGGTTGAGCGTCCAACTTCAGCTCAGGTCATGATCTTGCGGTCCGTGAGTTCAAGTCCCGCGTCAGGCTCTGGGCTGATGGCTCAGAGCCTGGAGCCTGCTTCTGATTCTGTGTCTCCCTCTCTCTCTGCCCCTCCCCCATTCATGCTCTGTCTCTCTCTGTCTCAAAAATAAATAAATGTTAAAAAAAAAATTAAAAAAAAAAATATTCAGGGGCTTTCAAAAAGTTTATTTGAATTTATAAATAAATTGAAAGAGAAAACTAAACACACAGATAATCTCTTTTTCCAAACTGGTTATCTGACCTCGTGTTCAGTTGTCAATATGAAAGTATGCAAGGCACTAATAAAAGTTGATCAATAGCTAATAATGAGCTTATATCTTAATGTATAATTTTCAAAAAGCATTCAAGTGGGGCACCTGGGTGGCTTGGTCGGTTAAGCGTCTGACTTTGGCTCAGGTCATGATCTCACGTCGGGGCTCTGTGCTGACAGCTCAGAGCCTGGAATCTGTTTCAGATTCTGTGTCTCCCTCTCTCTCTGCTCCTCCCCTGTTCATGCTCTGTCTCTGTCTCAAAAATAAATAAAAATAAATGTTAAAAAAAATTTTTTTTAAAAAGTATTCAAGAATCTTAGCTCCACAAAGGATAGGTATAAAATGAAACAAATGTGATCAGTTAAGTAAAAACTATGTTTTTTTTTTTTTTCATTTTCTTTTGTTGTCAAGTGTGTTTTAAGTGCGTGTGCATGGAACAGTAATATTTCCCATTCTGGAAACCAATGATATGTCATATTTTTATATATTAATTATGGATTCTTCACATAGCTGTGAAATTAATTACCTGAGTGGGGGGGGGGGGGGGAGGAATACACACACAGACACATGTGTGTGTAGTATATGTATATACCATATATGTATATACTCTCTACATTACAGATAGAGGAGGAATTCTTAAAGGAATTTAGATCCTTGCCACTAGCAGAGAGCATTTAAACTTTCTATGATAATCATTCCTTAAAACATTTTACTCTCTTCAACTCATCTCTTCAGCTTAATTTGCTGTGGAGCAACTCAATAGGTACAAAGAGGAAGCAATCCTCCTGACTTTATTAACAAGAGCTCTAGAAGGAAGAAAAGTATCTATGGATTGGAAAAGCCATTGTACTCGTTAAGGTCATTGCCACTTTTCCACCAATACTGGTTCTCAATACCTGCTGGTACCAGCTCTGTCTTATTAACAGAAATATTCTTTCTATTTTAAGGTGATACCACACCTAATATTGCTATAAATTAAAAGTTAATAAGGAGCAAGCAGATCAGTGAATAAAAAAGAATGATACATGGATGGATAGATAAATAGATAGATAGATGGACAGATAGACAGGCATAGACAAAGACACATATAAATAAAATAATATATATTATCTTAGCATCCTAAATCCCCTAGGAATCTTGATTTCAATCTCTATTGCCTACTGCCAATGGGCTGTAATATTGATTTGTTTGTCAGCAATCTACTTATCTTCCATTCATCACAAGTGTGGATCTTCAAATAATCTCAGTCACTGTTTTGGGGGGACTTATCCTGGTGATGCTAGTTACAACCATGGTCACTGGCTTTCTTGAGGGAAATTTAACAGAAGCATCTAGGGAGAGAAAAACCTCTCCCTTTGAAGGAATAGACATTACCTCCAGGAGAAATGTACAGAGACCCCAGGGAAACTTATTTTGTTGTCTTTGAAAGAAAAATCTTTAAATTAAAAACATGACTGAATGTTCATATCAGAATTCAAACTGGGGTCCCTGGCTGGATCAGTCAGTAGAGCATGTGACGCTTGATCTCGGGGTCATGTTGGACGTAGCACCTACTTAATTAAAAAATAATAATAAATAATAATAATAATAATAATAGTAATTTTAAAACTTCAAACCTAAAGTGTTTCAACATTTGGTATTTTGTCTTTTGTTAGACATGGGAGATGAAGTTTATGATGATGTGGATGCGTCTGATTTCCCTGCTCCACCAGCAGAGCTGAGGTAATTAAAATGTCCTCATTTTGAGACAGAAATCAGACTGCTCCAGAAAATTCAACTAGAATAAAACCCCAGTGGGTTATGGATCTCCTGTGTTCGCTCCTGTTTGCTCTGTCCTCTCTCTGACCCAAGCTCTAAGGGTTCTGCTCCATTTGTGGGTGGAGAGCCCTGATCCCCCTTCTCCTTTCTCCTCCCTTGCTTTTCCCTCTTCCCCTCCCCCTCTCCCAGTAGTTCTGCTGCTGGTCCCCTGATTATCCTCTGCCCTGTGACTCACTGATGTCTGCACTCATTTATTCATTCAAATATTCATTCACTGGGGAAATATTTGAGAGCCTGATCATGACTGATCTCACCACTTCATCTCCTCCCTTTATTTTTACCCTTTTCCTAAAAGCTTTTTGTCTTGAATGCACTTCCTAGTTTATGTCTCAACCCTCACCTAACTTCTTCAAATCTCTTCTGTCCGCCACAAGATTTTTTTTCCTTTTATGAAAAAAAATGATTTGTGTTTTAAAAGGACTTTGTTATGTCTCTTTTTCACAAAAGCATCAGATTCTCAAAGGTTCCATTCAAATTAAAAAAAAAAAAACTGTTCAAGGTGAATAGTGACATTCTTCAGCTCACCTAAGGTTTCAATTTCATTTTAGGCTAAAACTGTATGAAAATCTGTTAAGATCAGTTAGTACAAAAGGAGTCTCTTTTGAAACTTCTTTTGAGGGGCGCCTTGGTGGCTCAGTCGGTAAAGCGTCCGACTTCAGCTCAGGTCATGATCTTGCGGTCCGTGAGTTTGAGCCCTGCATCGGGCTCTGTGCGGACAGCTCAGAGCCTGGAGCCTGCTTTGGATTCTGTGTTTCCCTCTCTCTCTGCCCCTCCCCACTTGCATTCTGTTTCTGTCTCTCAAAAATGAATAAACGTTAAAAAAATTGTTTAAAAAAATTAAAAAAAGAAACTTCTTTTGAAATAGGAAATAACATGGTAAGATTTTTCTATATTCCAATAAACACAAGCGATGAGCTGATACATGCTGTGTATGAAAGCAAGAACACGTCTGTAGCTTTCTCAGGAGAAAAGGATGAATAAAAAGATCTTGGCCTTGATTAGTTAAAGGCTGAAAGTGACATAAACCGGTGACAATACATAGCGTCTTCTAAGCTATGCTGCAAGAGTGCATGAGCATGTATTCATTTAGCATTTATTTTTTACCAACACCGTTAAGCTAATTTTACTGAATGAAAGTTTCAAGATCAAAGAAACTGAAGGGAGAATATGTTATAATTTCTATGTAAAGATCAAGTTCCAGGGGCGCCTGGGTGGCGCAGTCGGTTAAGCGTCCGACTTCAGCCAGGTCACGATCTCGCGGTCCGTGAGTTCGAGCCCCGCGTCAGGCTCTGGGCTGATGGCTCGGAGCCTGGAGCCTGTTTCCGATTCTGTGTCTCCCTCTCTCTCTGCCCCTCCCCGTTCATGCTCTGTCTCTCTCTGTCCCAAAAATAAATAAAAAAATGTTGAAAAAAAAAAAAAAAATTTAAAAAAAAAAAAAAAAAAAAAAAAAAAAAAAAGATCAAGCTCCACAGGCAAAACAAACATGCAAGATGAAAAGAGAATTGTTCTCCTTTTTTCTGGAAGGAAAATCTAATCTTCTTCAGTGATATGTTCGGTTTGAAAATTCCTCACCATTGGGAAGTCACTTCTATCCCTGACATTTTTAAATGCATTTTTCTGTTTTATATTCCTGTAAAAATGCCACCACATTCCATTAAACAGCTCTCTAGGTACCTGGTTATGCACTGGACCTTTTCTTCAAGTAGAATAAACCCCAGCTGGTTAAACTTGATGTGATAAAAAGGTACCGTTTTCCTTACTGCTGCTTATTTTCAGACTTTAAGACTATTTTATGTTCTCTAACAGAATATTCTATTTTTAGCTAAATCTAAATTTCAGTAAGGTATTTTCAAAGAGAGCTCATGGGGCATTTTGAACACTCGTGTATGTCCTGATGGCTCCAAAGTGCTGATTTGGGACAGCAATTCCACTACTGCCTAGAGGACCATAAGGCAGGAGAAACTGAGGAAGGATACAGAACCCAAGGAAGGATAATGTGCTAATCCATTTCACAGTAGATGAACTAAATCCCAAGACTCGACAGTTAAAGAATCAAACATTTTCAATAAATCAGTTGCAAACAAAACTTTATTTTAGGTAAGCCAGATAATAATTAATATCAGTGTTTAGAGTTTTTCATCATACACAAAAATTCTGATTTTAACATTCCCTCCTTCAGAGATTCCCAACCTTTCCCTAACATAGACATTCAGCCCTAGCAAATGTCCCTCAACCTTGGATGCAAATTACTATTATCTGGGGAGCTATAAAGTATGTATGTCAGTATCTAGACCTCACTCCGTTCTACTTAATTAGAATGTATTTAATTTAATTAGAATTTCTAAGAATTAGACATAGGTAGTGGTACTTTTTTAAAACTTCCAGGTGATCCTATATGTGTCCAGGCTGGAGAATCACTCTCTTTGGCTTCTTCACCCTTCTAATGACAATCAGCTGGAGTCCATTTGGTGTCTATGAGATGCCAGCCTGGCTCCATTTTAAGTAGATATGAAAAACTGCTCAAGAAAATTCAACTAGAATTTTAAACTTTTTTATTTTTAAATAGATAAACTTTTCAAGACATAAAAATCAATTTTTTAAAAAACATTATTTTTCAAAAAGCCTCTTCTATGACATTGGCCAGGCCACGTGATTACGTAGGAAGGGCTGAAAATATATAGGGAGTTTGACAATAGACAGGTTGAATTATATGGAACCTCTGATGTGTAAGCATGTTTACACTATACCTCAGTCATTTCAGTGGTTCAACATAAGTAATCACTACTTCCACTTTAACTATATTCTTGTGAAGAATCTCTTCCGTGTATGAAATATTATCATTTACTACAATGAATGTACTAGACTTCTAAGAAAGGGAACTAACTAAAAACAAAATTTAACAGAATTGTTAAGTGATGGATGAAGTCTCTGTTGTACACTATTCTTTCCAAACTAAACTAAGTGTTGTTTTATGTGTGTTCTGCCATCTTAGTCAAGGAGCCAAGGCTAAGACAGAAGAAAAAGACCCCAAGAAGCTAAAAAAGCAGGAAAAAGAAGAGAAAGACTTCAGGAAAAAGTTTAAAGTATGTCATATTTAAATATTAGACAAAGTACAAAATGCTAATGAAAAAAACAATGACTTTTAAGTACCACAATGCACTTATTAAAAGTGTAATTATAGGGGCACCTGGGCGGCCCAGTCAGTCGGGCATCTGACTCTTGGTTTTGGCTCAAGTCATGATCTCACGGTTCATGGGTTCAAGCCCTGCGTCAGGCTCCATGCTCTTAGCTAAGAGCATGGAGCCTGCTTGGGATTGTCTCTCTCCCTCTCTCTCTGCTGCTCCCCCATTCATGCGAGCATTCTCTCTCTCTCTCTCAAAATAAATAAACTAAAAAAAAGTTTTTAAGTGTAATTATCAATATGAGTTATCCATCCTAACTCCTTTATTTACTACAAAATTTACTTTAGATTTGAATTTATTTTATAACAAATTAAGCGAAGTCTCATACATGCACTATATATGCTGCAATAATCATTTACATTTAGTTGTTCTTTGAACTTTAGTAAGAGGATAATCTAAAACTAGAATGGATAAAACAAAGATATGATGTATATGTAATGGAATATTAATTATGAAAAAGAAGGAAATCCTGCCACTGTGACAACCCTAAGGGCCTTATGCTAAGTGAGGTAAGTCAGACAGAGAAAGACAATACTCTGTAATATCACTTATATGTGGACTCTTCAAAGGCCAAACTCACAAAAACAAGGTACAGTGATAATTACCAGAGGCTGGGGTGGGCGGATGGAGGAGATATTGGTCAAAGGGGTACATACTTTCAGTTATGAGATGAACGAACTTTAGGGGTCTCAGGTATAGCCTGGTGATTATAGTTAGCAATACTGTCTTATATACTTGGAAGTTGTAAAGAGAGTAAATCTTAAGTGTTCTCACCACAAAAAGTGGTAACCA
The DNA here is from genome assembly GCF_028018385.1 of Neofelis nebulosa. NCBI lineage: Eukaryota > Metazoa > Chordata > Mammalia > Carnivora > Felidae > Neofelis > Neofelis nebulosa. The sequence goes on along the minus strand of NC_080782.1, from coordinate 31,847,986 downwards.
TGTGAAACGATAGAGGTGTTAGGTAAAGCTACACTGCTAATCATTTTTCAACGTATGAGTGTATCAAATCAACACACGTGTACACATAAATTTTTTTTAATTTTAAAAATAATGATTATATTAGTTTCGTGAGATTATGAGTAGCTTTTCTCTCGAAAATTTTTCTGTAATGCTTTTACGTTATTTTTTGCTTGTTTGGCAAAGACTTTTTTTGTTGTTTTTTTTTGTTTTTTTTTGAGAGGGAGAGAGAGAGAGACAAGCAGGGCTAACCCGAGGCCGGGCTCCAGCTCACCCGATGCACGATCAAACTCACGAACCATGCGTGAGATCATGACCTGAGACAAAGTCAGATGCTTAAACAACTGAGCCACCCAGGCACCCTAGCAAAGACTTTCTTAATAAATCTGTCAGTAAATGGATTACTTTAATAATACACATCAGTCAATAATATAAATGTTTGTATTTTTCCAGTATGATGGTGAAATTAGAGTTTTATATTCAACCAAAGTTGCACCCTCCTTAACTTCTAAAAGGTGGGGGACCAGAGATCTACAGGTGAAGCCCGGTGAATCTCTCGAAGTTATACAAAGCACTGATGATACGAAAGTTCTCTGCAGGAATGAAGAAGGGAAATGTAAGTCACTGCTTACTCTTTGTCAATATGGCATTCCAGGATTTAATAATCAGACACGTTTTCCTGATCACCCCTGTTTTATTAACTTTGTTTTTTCTATGCTTTATGAATTGTGGAAAACATTAAGAAACTAGAGATTTGCGGTGCTGAAATCAGCGTATCTTATTTTCATCCTTTATCGTTTCTCACCTGCTATATTCGGCACTGTGGTGCCAAAGTAATGCCAAATTAGTACTTCCCAAAATGCAGTCCCACAGACCACCAGCATCGGAAAACCCTTTGTGTATTAAAATCACAGTTGCCTGGCCCCACTCTTGACCTGCTAAGTCATGAGCTCTGGGGGGTGGCAGATGGAACCTGTGATTATAAGATCCCTAGCTTATTCTTAAGTATACTGAAGCAAGAACCACTGTGCTAAGCAGTGAGTGGCTCTTGCTGTCATCTGGTTTTGAAATTATACAGCACATGTCACATGCAGAATTTCCAGTTTTCCTACCTTGCAAATTTACTTGTTTTCATTTCCTATTTGGACACACTTAATAAAACATACTCTTCCAAATGAACACAAGAGAGTCCCTGTCTTCTTTGACTTTATCAGCTATTAAAACTGACAGATGGAAATGTTTTTGTCAAACTTTAAAAAGAAGCTTATTTCACTTAAAGTCCGGGGAAGAGTAATTCAAAATTATGTGTCCTGTATTTAAAATTGAATGGTCAGCATGGCTGCCCCATATCAGCTTGGCCAGTCTGTGTGGAAACATGAACTCTGAGTCGAATTTTAATGACAGGAAGGTGACTCAGGGACAGGAACTGAAATGGGAGTTTTAAGAATAAAACCAGTGACTCAAGGTTGGGGAAATGGATCTAAAGTTATCATGGAGGAGGGGTGGTTGGCTTTCAAAAGGAGAAAATGGAATGTGGATACAAAGGATAAAAGGCATGAGTAGTGTAGTATTAACACTCAAAGGTCACTGGAGATAATGTGTAGACAGTGCTCCAGGAGACAAAGAAAACCCACATCCACACTAGCATTTGTGAGGATGCAACGCAAGGAATAGCTTTAAATGCAGAAAAACTCTATGCATTAAAGGGTCAGAAAAAATATTTAAAAGTTTAAAAATTTTGGAGGGCACCTGTTGGGATGAGCACGGGGTGTTGTATGGAAACCAATTTGACAATAAATTTCATATTAAAATAAATAAATAAATAAATAAATAAATAAAATAAATGTTTAAAAATTTTAAAAAGTATGAAGTAAGTTATGATTAATATATCAGCCTGAATATTTACATGATGACTATGATATTAATGTGCGGAAATTCTCATGACACAATAGAAAGAGAAGGAAGAAGCCTGCTTCATGTGGGATAGGACTTATACCCATATCAAAAAATTATGTAAATAAAAGAAATTATCTAAACAGCCAATAGCGGCTGATTGAGGTGATGAGCCTAAGTGAACCTGTTTTCTTTTCTCTGCTTTTTCATAAGAGAAAATTATCCTAGTACTTGTCATGTGGCCCTTTCCCCAGGGCACAAGCCTCAGACCAACCTTGCCACGCTGTCCTGAGATTCTTGTCTTTAGCAACTAATCCCATCTAAGGCAATGGTCTTCAGTTTGAACGTACATACACATCACATAAGAATCTTGTCAAAAACGCAGATTGTAATTCAGTAGGTCTGAGATGAGGTGTAACATTCTGCATTTTACCAAGTTGCCAGGTAATTGATGCTGAGGTTCACGGAACAAACTCTTGAGTAACAAAGGTGTAAATGACCTCATCAACAACTTGTATAGATGTAGATGAGCAAGAAGATATGGCACCAGAAACAGAAATTTGAAAGAGACCCTTAACTTCCTAGAAGCCAGTGGACCTTAAGAACGAAGAAAATAGGGACACCTGGGTGGCTCAGTCAGTTAAGCGTCAGACTTGGGCTCAGGTCATGATCTTGTGATTTGTGAGTTCAAGCCCCACGTCGGGCTCTGTGCTGATAACGGGGAGCCTGCTTCTGATTCTGTGTCTCCCTCTCTCTCTGCCCCTCCCCTGCTCTCACTCTGTCTGTCTCTGTCTCAAAAATAAATAAACATTCAAAAAAAAAGAATGAAGAAAATAGTAACTACTCAGGGATGATTTTGTAATCTGCTATCCCTTCCTATTTGGATACATTAATTCTGAATACTGCTATGAATACGGGAGGGCTACTACCCTCTTAGAATTTATCATCAGTTAAAAACGAGAAGTGGAAAGATTACATGAAGTGCCGATAGACAACAATCAAGGGTTCCATGTAACTTTTATCATTTGTTTCTGGTACAATACCAAGTGCACTTTACAATTCCTAAGCTCACTGATAACTAATTCAAGTCTTAGGTGATTTGGGGTCCATCCCAAACAGAATGGAAACCTGATGATTAAACCAGTAGCGCTTGTGTACCTGTTGCTTTTTATTTAGATACTTTCTTTGGCTGGGCTTTGTCTTAGCTTGGCTTCCCCATTTAGGAGGTGATTCTGGGAAAAAATCATGCGCAAGTAGAAAAGTGGACAGGAAGAGAAAGGCAGTCAACAAAGCCTTGTTATGGAAAAGGTTGCCACTTGAATAACTGGAGCTTATTCCAGTTAGGAACTCAGAGTGGCAGTGTTATCCCACCCAGTGGGAAATAAATTGCGATGCTTATACATCAACTCCTGTCCATGTGAAGTTGAAGCCTAACTCCTGGGCAGGTGGTGAGCCACTCAGGATACTGGGCAAGCTGACGAAGAGCTTTGAAGCCAAAGAAAAGAAATCTGTTTAAAAAAAAAAAAAAAATGCAAGTGCTGTCAGTTGAAAGTTGAGTGAACCAAAGTCACTGGTGTGGTGAGGGTGAAGGTCTATGGGCAAGGCCACCTGGAGCATATATTGTTGCCTTTCATGTTAAGCATTATTCCAAATTTTAATTATCATATCTGCTTAATTTCACTTTTATTTTGCCAAATCTCCTGCTTTTCTTAATTTCTCTAAACCTCCTGCTTATTTCTTCCTTGAACTGGATCCTTGATGTTCTTAATTTCCCTAATTTCTGATCCATTCTTCATGTACGTCTATAGGATTTGGGATAATTGTGTAGATTTAACCCTTCTTCATCTAGATTATTGCAATAGCCTTTCAAATGATATCTCTACCTTACTGTTACTCTCATCCAATCCACCTGCCACACTGTTGTTCAAATATTATTTTTAAAAACACAAAGTCCTTAGGCTAATACATAAAACTCTTTAGATCTGTCTTCAGGCTCATCAACTATTCTCCATCTGCAACTGACACTCCAAAAATATATATCACTTCCTTGTCATTCCCTGAATATGCCATGCTATTTTATCTTTCCGTGCTATTTCATTCTACTTCGAATGCCCATAACTGTCTATTTTTTTATTTTGAAAGAGAAACTATTTATTTTGAACTATTAATAACTATTAATAACTATTTTGAACTATTAATAACTATAAATAAAACTATTTATTTTGAAAGAGAAAGAGATCATGCAAGTGGGAGAGGGGCAGAGTGAGAGGGAGAGAGAATCCCAAGCAGGCCCCACACTCAGCGCGCAGCCAGACACGGGGCTCGATCTCCCATAGCGTGAGATCGCGATCTGAGCTGAAATCAAGAGTCAGATGCCACTGACTCAGGTGCTCTGAGCCACCCAGGTGCCTCCCTACTTGTCTATTAACAACAATCCATTTGTCATCTAAAATTGGGAGCACATCCACTCCCTGCTCCCCAGTCACCAATCACAGTTCATCTCTCCTCTGTCCCACCATGCTATGGCTTTTGTCCCTGTAATTGTCCTTACCGTTTTACCAATCTATTATTCTTATTAGCCTCTGAGCTTGAGAGTAGCTTCACTGAAATGTTCTCAACATTGTATTGCCAGTACATCTCCTGGTGCCTGGCACCTTGCTCAGGGCTGGCTTACTAAACTGAATGTAACAATTTGGAGATTGCAGTTGGAAAACCAGATGAAAGTCTGACATATAGACACACACAGGAAGAAGTCTATGGAATAGTTTCACTTGTTAGAAGACAGAAGTTCTCCATCTTAGCTTTAGTGATGTGGTTTGCTTGTTATGTATCATTTAGGGGATTTTAAATCTTTCAGTTCCTTTTTTCTACATCTGACCGCCATAAAGGCATTTGCAATCCAACACCATGGTAACCCTAACATTTTCCTTACTTTCCATTCTTCAATCCATCAGAGAAAAGAAAGCATAGTTTACTTCAACTTATTTTGTAATGGTAGAAATTAGAGGCGAAAGCATGAACAATAATCTCTTCCCATTGTGGAGTAGAGTACAAGCCACTTTCACAAGCATTATCACATTTGATCAGTTCACCCACTGACTTATGGAAACACATATCGCAGAGGTGTTGAGATCTTAAATATGTATTTCTGGCACATTCCCCAATGTTTAGAATTTCTCACTAATATTTGCACATATTCCACAACTCAATGTCTCATAAGCTGTGGGTTTTTCCACCTCCTGTCACCAGAGAAAAAATTTTCTATAAAAAGTGTGGAAGGAGACATGAACTGAATTATTTGTGGTTAAAATGTTCTCCATTTCCTTTGGGCATCTAAGAAAGGGGAATTTCTTTTTTTTTTTTTTTTTTTTTTTTTTTTCCACGTTTTTTATTTATTTTTGGGACAGAGAGAGACAGAGCATGAACGGGGGAGGGACAGAGAGAGAGGGAGACACAGAATCGGAAACAGGCTCCAGGCTCTGAGCCATCAGCACAGAGCCTGACGCGGGGCTCGAACTCATGGACCGTGAGATCGTGACCTGGCTGAAGTCGGACGCTTAACCGACTGCGCCACCCAGGCGCCCCAGAAAGGGGAATTTCAAAGAGAGTTTGGATTTTCTCAAATCCAGTTGATCATTTCTTTCCTTAAGTTATTTTGTTTTCAGTTTAATATAAAACATGCTCACTGAAGAAAATTTTTTTAATTCAGAAATTTTAAAAGTCTACTGATTTGAAGCCCTAGAAATAAATAGAGAGAGACAGAGAGAAAGAAGAGAGGGAGAGAGAACGTTTCTATAACACAAGGCTAATAATTTATATCTAGTCTTATACACAGTGTTTTATTTTTTTCTGTCTGTTATATTATGACCATGTTTCCTTGAAGTCAGATATTATTCCATTTGCTGAGGTAACTCTATGCAACATGACTTTATTGTTTTTAAACTGTGTGAAGCCAAGTTGAGTAAATTTAACTTTATATCTGGACTTGTTAGAACAAATGAAATAATCAAAAAATATATTACTTTTTTGGTTGCTTATTACTAAGTAAAAAATTTGGAAACATTAGAAAGAAGATATTTTCTACTTTTCCAAAGATGATTTTGTATTTCCTTCATAATTTTATTCACAACAACCTTCTGGAAGGTGAGTCAATCCTGAGAACTGGCACATGTAAGGCAGGGGTATTACTTCCTCAGTTAGCTCTAACCCACCGCATAATTCAGAACATTTGTTTCAAGCCACTGTTCTGCTTTATGAATGTGAAGTTTCCAAATAATAAATTCATATTTTGTGTGAGAATCCGTGGTACGCCAGCACCCAGAGTAAACATGGCGACCATTCTACGTGGTATGGAGCCATGATGACTTTTTTGTTCATTTCCTTCATATTTTTCATTAATTTTCCTTATAATGGATGTACATGGAACAGTTAAGCAAGGAGATCATTTTTCTACCGCAAAAAAAAAAATTATTCCTAGGGACTATAATGGGGAGATTATATAAAATATAAAAATTCATGGTAAGTCACTTGTTTTTACACTGTCATGAATCATGCTTTTAAGAGAATGAAGTTTTAGAGAGTTTTAAAGGTACTAGACATCAAAACCTATGCTCTATTAAAAGTCATTAACCCTGTAACGATGCTATACAATAGTAATTTTACAGCTAATGAGCCCCAAATTATCACATCACTTCAGAAAGCTAAAATAGAGGAATACAGTACATCCCACACTGCATCTCCTTGATACATGTTTCTGAGATAATGTTCACAATCAGTCATATTTATTTATCTCACACACACAAGCAACAGCAACAGCAGAGCATTCAACAAAAGAGAAAGCCATTCCTTAGAGCTCTCACACAGGCAAGATATAGGAGGAAATGTAATAGGGGCTTTAGAATCTAGAAGAATATGTATTTTATAATTAATTTTGTGAAGACAGGCTATTAAGCCGTATATCATGAGTTACTAACTTTGGTCATGTGAAGGACTGTTTATTGCTTACTTACAAATTTTAGCATAAATGAGTTTTTGAAAGTAGATTATCTAAAAGCACAGGAAAGTAGAAAACTTTAAGATCCAAAAATGGTGATTATATTCTCTTTGTTTTGTTCTTTATTTCCTTTAATATTATAAAGACTAAAAAAAAAAAACAAAAACAGAAATATATTCAATGCTGGAGTAAGTCCAACCTCTGGCAGCCGTTTATAATCTCTTAAACATTTTCCTAATTTTGTATCTTCTAATTTTAGTTCAGAGACTTTGCAAAGCCTGAACAGCTCACAATGAGATTACCTCCACTGTAAAAGCTTCAGCTCATACGTGTCATTTTTTTAATTATTAATTTAAACATGAATATATCATGAGAACACTTATTATTGTATTCTTTTATTTCCCAATTTTTAAAAAAAAATTAGTGTTTATTTACTTATTTTGGGGAGAGACAGAGAGTGTGAGCAGGGGAGGGGCAGAGAGAGAGGGAGAGGGAGAACCCCAAACAGGCTTTGTGCTGTCAGCACAGAGCCCGATGGGGGGTGGCTCAGAGTCATGAAACTATGAGATCATCACCTGAGACAAAACCAAGAGTTGGATGTTTAATCAACCGAGCCACCCAGGCGCCCCTATTTCCCGCTCTATTCTAAGGAAAAAAATTCAAACATAAGCAGAACCACCAATTTTAACTAGTGGGGAGTTTGTGACCATTACTGTCTATAGAGCACTCTTCACATTTTATTTTAGTCCCAAACATCAGTACAGGTAAAGACAGATTTCAGCTATTGGGACCTTGACACAAAATCCACAATTTCTTCTAAAAACTTGTTATCTGCACAGATTTTCTCTTTTGAGAGACACATGTAGATTGAATTTGTGAGAGACAAGCTTATTCCCCTTTAAAAATGGTGTTAAATTATGATATATACCTTCATTTGTTTTAGAAGTCTGTTAACATGAAATCGATAAAAGAACTGTGATATAAAAGAAACCAAGGATGTTAATTTTAGATGTTCTTACATTAATAATTTTTGCTACTTTTGCTTTAACTGAAATAAAAAAGGAAGTATAACAAGGTCTGACTTTTCGTACTCTGAGGAAAATATTACATTATTGCTCTTTTATCATTTTGACGTATGCTACATTATTTCCATACTACAGGAATTCAAAGAGAACTTTGATTTTTCCTTTTCCAAATAGGATTTTAATAAAGTTTTCATTATGGGGCGCCTGGGTGGCGCAGTCGGTTAAGCGTCCGACTTCAGCCAGGTCACGATCTCGCGGTCCGTGAGTTCGAGCCCCGCGTCAGGCTCTGGGCTGATGGCTCGGAGCCTGGAGCCTGTTTCCGATTCTGTGTCTCCCTCTCTCTCTGCCCCTCCCCCGTTCATGCTCTGTCTCTCTCTGTCCCAAAAATAAATAAATAAATAAAAAAAAAAAAAACGTTAAAAAAAAAAAAAAAAAAAAAAAAAAAAGTGGTGAATTTCTTGGGGCGCCCAGGTGGCTCAGTGGATTGAGCGTCCAACTTCAGCTCAGGTGATGATCTCGTGGTTCGTGGGTTCAAGCCCCATGTCAGGCTCTGTGCTGACAGCTCAGAGCTTGCTTTGGATTCTCTACCCTCCTCTCTCTCTGCCCCTCCCCTGCTCATGTGCACGTGCCCTCCCTCTTTCTCTCTCTCTCATAAAAATAAATAAGCATTAAAAAAATATTGCTTAAAAAAGTGGTGAATTTCTTGATAAAACATTTTGATGGAGTTCTTTTTACCCTGGAATATTTCAAGGAAAAATTCATTTTCTTAAGTTTTAATCTAGAGTTTCACTTGTATGATCCCAGCTTTTTTAAAAAATGTTTTTGCATGTTAAGTCAATGGTGATATGACATCAGTGTGTCTAACTAAGTTTATTATCATTTGTATTAATCTTTGTCTATGAGTTTCCTGGTTTATAATTTTTTACACATTTACTCTAATAAAACTTATATCTAAAGTGGACCAAGCCCAATAGATTGATTCAGTGAAAGAATTTAGAGGCTATATTGACAAGGCAGTAAATGGTACTAATCTCAAGCATACAGTAGTGTTTAGGTGCCAGTCCAAAACTACAAATTCCAAATGTTAGCAATACTAATTAAATGTCAGCAGACATTTTTTTCTTTCAGGAAAAATCGTTTATATTTTTTCTTAGGATTATTTTGCACAATAGAGGCGCAGATAGGTACTCAAAAAAAATCTTTGCTTTCTTGCACAAAATGGGTCTATTTTCTATTTAACAGGGAATCACTAGACTGCCTGGTATGTGTTCTTCTAATAATGATTTGTTTCAAAAACAAAATTAAATTTAAGAAAGGGAGGTGTGCCTGAGTGGCTCAGTCAGTTGAGTTTCTGACTCTTGATTTCGGCTCAGGTCCTGATCTCAGATCATGGGATCAAGCCCTGTGTCAGGCTCTGCAAAGGGTGTAGAGACTTTTTAAGATTCTCTCTCTTTCTACCACTCTGGCTCGCTCACTGACTCTCTATAAAAAATCAGTTTAATTTAGAAACTAATGATTTGATTCACGAAAGATGAAAAGGCATGGTCAAATGGCAAAAGCAGTGGTGGAAGATCTTCCACACTGGGCATACAAACCATTCCATCCTCCCCCAAGTAATCACCAGATTGCCGAGCTGAGAAGGGAGTTGAACACGGTTTTGACTCTGTTCAACCTAATCACATTTTATAAGTTAAGGTTCTGATCGGTGGTATTTGGAATACCTATTTATGAACTACTTTTGTATTTGGAGAAACTGCATATTCTTCACAAGACTGGGGCACATGGATAACACCTCGAAGAAATAGGGTAAAAAGGTGGAAATGTGGAAGAGGCTTGTGTGCCAACTTGCAGTAACTTAAGATAGTTTGTTTCTCTTTAAGGGGAAAGAGTGTAAGTGGAGGAAAAGAGAGGTGTAGGAGAGAGAGAGAAAAGTTAGAAAAGGAGAAGAAAGGAAGGAGAGAAAAGTGGACACAAGTAAGAAAAATAGGTCATATTTGGAGATAGATCTAATTATTCAGTATATCAGATCACATTACATCATATCAGTTATTCCATTCTTTTCCACTTTCTTAAAAGAAACAGTAAAGATTTTTCAATGCTGTACTATTAATAAAATTTGCTTTTCTTTTTTTTCATAGATGGTTATGTTCTTCGGAGTTACTTGGTGGATAAGTAAGCTCATTTCCTTCTACTACTATACTTATAAAAAGAATGCTGTGCTCTTCTTTAAGAAAGATTCCTAATATCATTTAAATAATACAACCTACTAAACTATCATAAATAAATTTTAATGTTTTTTTTTTTTTATTTATTTTTGGGACAGAGAGAGACAGAGCATGAACGGGGGAGGGGCAGAGAGAGAGGGAGACACAGAATCGGAAACAGGCTCCAGGCTCCGAGCCATCAGCCCAGAGCCTGACGCGGGGCTCGAACTCACGGACCGCGAGATCGTGACCTGGCTGAAGTCGGACGCTTAACTGACTGCGCCACCCAGGCGCCCCTATCATAAATAAATTTTAAAACAATATGCTATACTAATGTCAATATCGTAATACCTAATAAAGTTAAGGTTTTCATAAAGTGTTACTCTTCTAAATAGACAAGAATCCTTCTCATTCATGAGTATACAGTTCACATTCATTGGAGACAGACAAGGCAAACATTGGAGACAGGTCAAAACCACTAACACTTTCATAAGTATTTTGCCTTTCACTTATTGATTAATGCAGTTGGTTGAATTGAATTAATCAGGGACCAATTAGTATCTACACAATAGGTGCTAATGTCACCTGTTAGTAATTTGGCCCCCAATTGAGGGCTTTTCTTTACTCACACTAGGCATAGTAGAGTATTAAGTTGTCTTTTTGGAAGCATGCCCAAAAAAAGATAGTCGTCAATGTTTCTTCTATTCTTATGAATAAGATGTTGTCACAGCCTGTTACCAGTGTGCTGTTAGAGTTCCCCCTCAAACGTTATAAGATACTGTTCCAAGCATGTCAGTGCAAGAAATGACCTCCATTATCAGGTCATATGCCAACATAAAGATTTACAGAATTCTGCATTATAATAAAGTCAAGGAAGGTTCACAAAGTATATCCATAAACAACCGACACTAATCAGAAAGAGACAAATCAATGCCAAATGCTTTGTCAGAAAACTAGTAAAGAGTCAAAAGAAACATAATCATAATATATTTATTTTTCTCAGAACCTTAATCATGATGGTAGGCAAGGGACTTTTCTATTTTATGAAAGATACAGATTTCAAGAAAGAATATGTGGCAAACCATAGGACCACATCTTCATCAGTGATTATTACAGGATGATTAAGAGAGAATTTAGAAAGTATACTCTAAGTAATTATTGGTTCACCATCTATTGAAGTGAATTGATACTTAATGTTTATTGAATGAATGATAGGAAAATCTGTCCTCTTTGCATTTATATCAGATTTCCAAGAGCCAAACTCTCCCTCAGTCTCAGAGGATCCAAACAGAAGACATAGGCAACTCATAGCATCTGCCATAGTAGCCCCAACTTGGAGGGCCTGCTGCTGCTTCCATGATAAAAGCACAGAGGCAGTACAGGAACCCAAAGCGGGTCTGGTCTGACAGTCACCTTGGGTTTCTGAACTTTGAAACTGTATCCTACACTTCAAGGCTATATTAGCATTTATAATACTTTCTATTTTAATTACTTATATATCATTATTTCCTCCATTAGACTGTAAGCTTCTTGAAATCAAAGGTTGTATCTCATATTTATTTTATTTTTATTTTTATTTTTTAAGCTTATTTTTATTTTTGAGAGAGAGGGAGCAAGCAAGGAGGGGAGGGGCAGAGAGGGGGGACAGAGGATCTGAAGCAGGCTCTGTGCTGACAGCAGCGAGCCCAGTGTGGGGCTTGAACTCACGAACTGTGAGATCATGGCCTGAACTGAAATCAAGAGTCGGACACTTAACCAACTGAGCCACCCAGGCACCCCTATCTCACTCATATTTATATCTCTTGGTACATAGGAGGGATTCAGTAGGTATGTAAAATAGAATATTTCACAAAGATTCAGGACCAAGTAAAACCAAAATATGTAAAAGTCGCTAGAACTGGGGCGCCTGGGTGGCGCAGTCGGTTAAGCGGCCGACTTCAGCCAGGTCACGATCTCGCGTCTGTGAGTTCGAGCCCCGCATCGGGCTCTGTGCTGACAGCTCGGAGCCTGGAGCCTGTTTCCAATTCTGTGTCTCCCTCTCTCTCTGCCCCTCCCCCGTTCATGCTCTGTGTCTCTCTGTCCCAAAAATAAATAAAAAACATTGAAAAAAAAAATTAAAAAAAAAAAAAAAAGTCGCTAGAACTATTATTATGCATGTAACCTATAACTATAAATATTTTTAGAATTATATGACATAAGAATCATCATAATAATCACATCTTGGCTACTCATTTTGTCACTAATATTTACATATCTTATAATTAATATTTACAAATTATAATTAGAAACATGCAAAAATGGTGCACCTACTTCCTATGCCAAATGTATTCTATTTCATTCAACATTTGAAGTTCAAGTAAAAGTATAAATCTGATATTAACAAATATAAAGAATCCACGGGGCACCTGGTTGGCTCAGTCAGAGGAGCACATGACTTGATCTCAAGGTTGTGAGTTCAAGCCCCATGTGGGGTGTAGGGATTACTTAAATAAATACATTTTTTAAAGAAATCCATTAGGGCCCCCAGTGGAGTATCATGCCATGATTTTTCAGCTTATTCAGTTCAACAAACTTAATAAGCTTTTCTTACCAGATATAGCTGTGTGCTAGGCACATGGTTGGATCCAAAGATGATAAAGCATGGTGTATGCTCTTGAGGCATGTTTCCATTATTTTGTGTGTCTATGATATGGAATAAGTTGTGAGTTTTTTTGGTTATTTTTAGAATAGAACAGAAGATTAGGCTAAGCCAATGAAAGACAATGTAAATGAATATGAAGTTTTTTCCCACTTATAAAAGCATAACATGTAACTTCTCAGCCTTAAATGCTTTATTGTGTCATATAAAATCATATGATTAACTTTTTAATCTAAATATTGCCTTAATGTTAAGACGATACCTTCTTTAAGATAAAAATTATTTTCTGCATTCACAGTGATGGAGAGATCTATGATGATATTGCTGATGGTAAGTTTCACATGGCACCCACCACAGAGAACAGTAACAGTGAATTCATTCTTACAAATACTAAAAATAGCTTGCTGGATAAATTAGAGCTTTCTAATCTGATCAGAATTTGAATCACTTGAAAACGTTAGGAAAGGTAAATGCTGTGGTATAATTTTAAAAAATTATCTTTGCACATGACTGAAAATCAAGCAAGAATCTTATTTATTTTCTTTGAAAACAGAAGTATGAAAATAATTGGTGAGTATTCATTATTCCATTAATCTTACTATGAATTACTTTCATACACAAAAATACGCATACTTGACCAATTAGTAGGTACTTATTTTATAACCTATAATGCTCATTAATATTCTCTTAGCATCACATATTTATAAATTAAGATCTAAAAAATTAATCTCAACTGAAATGATACATGGAGTTAATCATGTGGTCTTTTAGTTTCCTTTTAAACATGATTCTTGCTGGATTTTAACATCTTTAATCTCAATTAGAATGACTACCAAAGAGTACATTTAAATGCCAGATAAAACACTCCTGAATCTAATTTTGATAAAGAGTAAATCTATCCAGAAACTCTGTTAGGATTGCACACCGAGCAATGAACATATAGGGTCTTCCATTTAACTACTTTTTCATAAAGTGAGCCAGTTCTACATTTTTTAAATCCTAAATCAGAGGAGTGTGAATCACCCACATTTCTAACCTTGGAACACTTAGAAGATATGTGTTCTATATAACTACATTGAAATTCGTTTTTGTTTTGTTTTTTTTTTTCAGGTTGCATCTATGACAATGACTAGGTCTCAGCTATGTTCATTCTGCCGTGTTCATTTGACGCCAGTATGAAATCTGAGCTTTAGCTGACCTATTATTGGATATCACAGAAAATGAACTCAGGAACGACTTATTACCATTTGTTTTAAAATTCTGATTATCTTTACAAAATTTTGAAACTTTGGACTTAGAAAATGATCTTAACATCTTGGAAGACTGCGTCAATGAGATGTAGAATTATTAAATATTCCATTTCTGCCTCAGCAACAATTATGAAGGCGCTTCTCTGAGACCATCAGTAGACCTCCCCTTCCTAAAAAAAAAAAAAAAAAAAGAAGAAGAAGAAGAAGAAATGACTGTGTTGTCTAAAGAAACATGAGGACAAAGAATAAAGAAATATAAGGAAGGAAATTTTAAGGCATTCCACAAGAAGGAAAACCATTGTTTGAACCGCTAATTATGATTGTATCTTATATTCTTCATTCAAAGTATCTATCTTTAAAAAAGGTAGAACTTGCTGGGGGGATAAATGTTTTCAAAAATTATAGCTGTAGCAGAATTTTTGTATAAAGATCGCCCCTGATTGTTAATTGTGAATATATGTTAATTATTTGATAAGAATGTATGCATTTAGTATGCACATTTAAGATTAAAACTGTAGAAGAGTCAAAAATAAGTTTTCTTTTTGCAGATTCATCCACTAACAGTTTAATTATGTGCTCTGTTTAAAGTACTGTTTTAACTAGAGTAGATATAAATGAGGGCTACCCTAAAATTATGAAGAATGGAAGAACGGACTTTGAAATTAATTAGTCTTTTATGGTACCTCTTTACTACAAAGCCTCATTTGAAGGTTTTTGTTTTTCAATTACCTCTGTGGAACTGTTTTTTTTTTTAACCACTTTACAGAAAATTTGGCCTACTGTTTGGAGTAGGGTGTTCCCTACTCGCATATTCATTCCCAAAGCATCTCCAAAACAAAACATGGGGCATTTGGGTTCCAAATGCTAAGAACACTAAACACCATGATACAAAATGCAAAACCCTAACACACAGGAAAATCCCATGTTAAGTAATTTTTTCACAACTTCCAAAATATGCAAATCATAATGCTGGCTTTACTAGTAATGAATGGTGATGTGAGATTGGGTAATTTATTTATCTCCCCCTGCCCCATTTGCTCATCTGGAAATTATAGAATTAGATTAAATCAGTTTTTCCAAACTTTTTCAACACCAGTTACCTCAAACTTTTATAATCCATTCCCCAGCCCCAACCTCATATTTCAGAAGCTTTTGTTTATTTTTAAAACTCATTGATTAAATAATGATTAATGCATTTTCCATATCGTAATATTGCAAAGGCCCATTGGAGCTTCTGAAGAGTGGCCCTACTGAATTGACATCATTTCAAATAACTGTAGCCTCAGGGGCACCTGGGTGGTAGCTCAGTTGGTTAAGCATCTGACTCTTGATTTTGGCTCAGGTCATGCATGGGATCAAGCCCTGCGTCAGGCTTGAGCTGACAGCGCAAAGCCTACTTGGGATTCTGTTTCTCCCTCTGTCTCTGCCCCTCCCCCACTCACACTCTGTATCTCAAAATAATAAATACATAAACTTTAAAAGAAATAATTGTACCTCAGCCTTCATATAGGTGAAGTGGGATTTCCATTTGGTGTGTTGAGATTTGAAAATAGATCATAAACCTTTACTACTCAATTTATAGATTTCTGGAGGTCTGAGACTCCCCACATTAGAAACCAATGATGTCAAAGTCCCCTCCCAATTATGAAATACTTTGATGTCTACTTTTTGATGGAGTAAGCCAGTATATGCTCATATGATAAAATTATTTTAATACTAAATTACATAGCTCAAAAGTGGTTTCGTTTTGTTAAATTTGGTAGTAAATATACATAATACACTGACAGTGTATTTCCGGTAATTTTTTTCTGATTGAGAATAACATAAATTCAATACAATGTCACTTTTTAAAATTCCAGATTAAATCAAGAGAATATTTGAGTTTTGGGTTATACACCAAGAAACAGACACACACATTGCTACAAAAGATTAATGTAATAGGTAATAATCTTAATATAAAAGATATTTGACATATTAATTTTAATATACCAAATATTATTTCTTTTATAGTTTTGTGTATAGAATTTTGTCACATGAGAAGAGCTACAAATAAATAAAACCTTCCATGGATAACTTTGCCTCCTACTTCATCAAGAAATTGAGGTCATCAGCCTTTCTCTCCCGTATTTTCATCCCACACCTGCAAGTCTTTCTCTAAGCCCAATCTTACCTTTTTGCTTTAACCTCAGAGGATGTTGTTCCTCCTGTTCAAGACTAAACCTTCCACCATTGCCCCTGATACTTTGCTTCCTATTTGGAATGAAATTGAAATAATCAAACACAATTCCCTTCAACTTCCAACAATGTCCAACCTTAATCATATTCAGACACTGTCCCAGGGAATAAGATGCCACTCCTCAAAGCTACAACTTGTGTCCAATTTCTTCCTCTTTCTCTGGAGTTTTCTTCCTTCACAATTCATTCTCATTCTCCCCTGCTCCCCCAAAAAAACACACACACATATACACACACAAAGTCCCCACCCATCTTTTGCCCTTTCCCTTCTTCCCTTCCTCTTCTTTAACTTCTCGCAATTTGCAGGTTCCCTCCTCTAGGCTTACAAGCATACTGAAGTCTTTCCCATTCAAAAAAACAAAGAAACCTTGCCTTGAATCTAAATATCTCTCTAACTACAGCCCATTTCTATCTTTCTTTTCTCATCCCATCGTCTTAAAATGGTAGGAAACATTTGACAACCAGAAAGATGTGCTTCAAAGACCTGCAACTATGGGGAGCTTAATTCACCATAGATCCTGCCTTCTACACTCTGAAACCCATCACCACACTTGTGCTGACACCAGGCTTCCCATACACTGCTCCTAGCCGATGGCTGAGCATAGCAGTCCCGTTCCTAAAAGATACAGAAGACCTCAGGTAGTGGGGCTGTGGCTTGAAGACTCCCCAACAGCCTTGCTAAAACTTCCCTACACTGCATAGTACTCTGAGATGCTTCCTCCTGACATTCTTCCCTCCCCTCTTCATTAAGGTCAGACTTGCATTGCTCTCTGATGGCTCCTCCAACCTTCCCTGCTTCCCTTCCCCTGTTTCCTCTCACACATACATTTTTCCATTTTTCTGCAACATCAGCCATTTATGATGTGAAATAAGATGAAGCACAGGCCACACTATAGCTCTCCAACCTGCCAATAATAAGGAGCCTTTTTGTGGGAGTGAGTGATGGACAAACCTTATTTAGTGTCTAGGACAGCCAGATTACATTTCTGTTAGAAGCACGGAATGCCATTGAGAGGTCTAACAGGAATATAATCATAAAAAAAACTAATGCTGCTTGCATACTAACTTCTTAGCATCTGATATGTTGCAAATGCCATGGCCTGAAACAGAAATTTAAAGTCAAATTGTGGTTTGGGACATGCCCAACTGAGAATAATAATGGCTTATACAGACCATTAGTGGCCGGGTTCTTATTAACGAAGAACAAAGAAATACCTTCTACGACCACCTTCTCATTTCAGTTCTTAGAAACAGATCTTTGAGATATTATAGTATTTTTCAAAACCTTTAATAAAGTTAATGAAGAATCTTATTCAGGCATGTAAACTATCTCTTCCCTTTCAAACTCATGATCTTACCCTCACCATCAGATATGGCAGCTTGAGTCTCCATCATACTTCTAGGAGTAATATTGAGAGTAAAACTCTTTAAGTTAGGATGAAATTTTAGGTTTTGTTCTTTTTTTTAAATTTTTCTTAACATTTATTGACTTTTGGGAGAAAGAGAGAGAAAGAGAGACAGAGCGTGAGTGGGGGAGGAGCAGAGACCTAAGCAGGCTCCAGGCTCTGAGTTGTCAGCATAGAGCCCAACGTGGGGCTTGAACTCACTGACCACGAGGTCATGACCTGAGACTTTCATGACCTGAGCCAAAGTGGGATGCTCAATCAACCGAGTCACCCAGGCACCCCTAAATTTAGGTTGTTGTTCTTTAGCTAACATGATATGCTTGTCAGAGCTTCACCCTATATGGTAGCAGCTGTGTTAAGAAAAGCACTGAGAAAGAAAGAAAGAAAGAAAGAAAGAAAGAAAGAAAGAAAGAAAGAAAGAAAGAAAGAAAGAAAGAAAGAAAGAAAAGAAAGAAAGAAATAGAAGAAAGAAAGAAAGAAAGAAAGAAAGAAAGAAAGAAAGAAAGAAAGAAAGAAAGAAAGAAATAGAAGAAAAAAAGGAAGAAAGAAAAAAAGAAAGAGAAAGAAAGAAATAGAAGAAAGAAAGAGAAATAGAAGAAAGAAGAAAGAAAAGAAAAAGAAAGAAAGAGAAAGAAAGAAAGAAAGAGAAAGAAGAAAGAAAGAAAGAAAGAAAGAAAGAAAGAAAGAAAGAAAGAAAGAAAAAGAAAGAAAGAAAGAAAGAAAAAACCACTGAAATGCTCTTGCCACCCACATTGCTTCAGGGGACCAGAGGTTTGTTTTTGTTGTTATCTTGTTTTGTTTTTTGGTTTCTGGTCTTTACTATGTGTAGATCTAAAAGAGTTGCACTAAACTACAATGGTTACTAACCTCCGAGATCTAAATAAATACACAGGATACAGGACTAGAAAACCAAAACCACAAAGTACTAAAGGTTTTTATGCATTTGTCTAGAAGAGAAACAACAGAAAATTCTCTCCTATTCCTAATATAGCTGTAGAAGCAGACATACTCGGAAGGTATCTTAGGCTTGGTTGTCCAGAAGCAGAGCTTCAGACTGGAATTCTTGTGTGAGGGATTTGTTGAGGGGGCTCTGCAGGAAAAAGAATCTGTAAGAATGAGGAAGCAGGACGGCGCAGGGGAAGGAGTTGCATAAAGACATGGGTCTCACAGCAGTCCGGGTTCAGCCTGGTTCCAAAAGAAAATGCCAGAGCAGAAATGGCTCCGTTGAGTCAGCCACCCTGAGACAAGGGAGCTGGGCTTCTATCTCCCCATCAGCAGTCGCTGGCTACCGCAGGCTTCTTCCCCCCAACCTCAATCTCCTACGTGACTGTGGGTAACACTGCCTCTTTGGGCTGAAAAAGTTGCAGCTGTGAGTTTCAGTAGTCAATTCTTACACAGTTGAGGGATGGGTGCACCCACCGGGAAAAGTTACCAGGGATAGATCAGAAGTAAATTTTCTGCAGAGGGTCGCCTGGGGTGTGGGGGCAGTTAATTGGGTAAACGTCCAACTCTCGGTTTCGGCTTAGGTCATGATCTCACAGTTTGTGAGTCCGAGCCCCCCATGGGGCTCTGTGCCATACCAGAGCCTGCTTGGGATTCTCTCTCTCTTCCTCTCTCTCTCTCTCTGCCCTTCCCCCACTTTTGTGTGCACTCACGCTCTCTCTCTCTCTTTCACACACACACACACACACACACACACACACACACACACACACAAATAAATAAACTTTAAAGAAAATTCTGTAGAAATAGTGGGTTTTCTCATCAAATAGGAGGAGACATAAAAGTGTATATATTATGGACCGAACACTAAAGCTGGCCTTTCTTACATCATTAAGGGGTTGTCCCAGCTTGTCAAGGTCCTGTGAGCATCCTGAATCATTTCAGTGGCAACGTCACCTAAGCCACCAGATTTTACACTGGGTAAGTATGTTGAGAGCCATTTGAAAGACGAATGTTCATTACGAGTCTATTTATCACTATTCTATGTATCTTACTCATTTATTCAAAAGGTAAAATCATTTGAGCCAATTCCATATATGGGCTGCATTGTCACTGTCGTCCTCACCATCTATTGGCATTTTTTGTGTGCTTACTATATGCTAGACACTTTGCCGAGTGTTCTGAGCCTTGTCCTACTTAAACCTTATGTCAACCTTATCAAGTCAGGCTCAGAAGAAATGCAACTTAGATGTGATATGTGCTTTGCCCAAGTTTCAAGATCTTATTATTGTGATATCCTGCTTTCTGTGTGTATGATACACACTTCTCCCGATTCCTGAATAATAATAATGAAAAGCTTGAAAATTGTTTTCTTTTTTAATTTTTAATGTTTACGTTTGAGAAAGAGAGACAGAGAGACAGAGAGACAGAGCTCGAGCAGGAGATGGGCAGAGAGAGAAGGAGACATAGGATCCAAAGCAGACTCTAGGCTCTGAGCTGTCAACACAGAGCCAGACTGGGGGCTCAAAGTCACAAACTGCGAGATCATGACCTGAGCCAAAGTCAGACACTTAACTGACTGAGCCACCCGGGTGCCTCAGAAAATCATGAAAATTGTTAGTGAGAATCAAAGAAGCCAGAAATTAGGAAAATAGCTGGTTCTTTTTCATTTTGATGCAGGTGGCAAACAGAAATGTTCATGTCAAATAAGGTACAGAACCCAGTTTCAAGAGAGAGACTCATAAGTCTAACATACATATTTAGTTAATGTTGAATTTAGAGAACATGAGCTATAAAATCTATAATGACTTCAGAAAAAAAATGGTAAGAACTTGGTATGATTGACCCTTTAAAAACTAAAATACCAGAATTTACATATTCCAAGTAGAATTGTTCCTTCAAACTAGTCCATTATAGTGCTCTACACTTATTTCAGTGGTTTGCATAAGATTTATTATTGTGCCAGAAAGGGAGGAATGTCACTTTCAAATTTGCCTTTGCAACTTATGAAAAATTTATTTATAATACCTTTGCTATCAAAAGATAGCAAATGTTTAGCCTTTGAAGACGGATTCAATTTTTACCAACAGGCTAAAACCTCATCTGGTGTATAAGGCAGGCGAGGGGTGCCCAGGTGGCTCAGTCGGTTGAGTGACCAACTTCAGCTCAGGTCATGATCTCGTGGTTCACGAGTTCAAGCCCCATGTCAGGCTCTGTGTGCTACAGCTCAGAGCCTGGAGCCTGATTCTGAATCTGTGTCTCCCTCTCTCTCTGCCCCTCTCCTGCTCACACTCTGTCTCTCTCTCTCTTTCTCAAAAATAAATAAAATATTTTTAAAAATTAAGATGGGTGAACAAACAGGCAATATTCTTATGAAATTAAGCCATGACCATAAGTTAATGACAGTTTCTTGTCCATCATAAATGCCCCTTAACCTTTCTTACCATCTAAAGATAGATTTTTTTGCTGAATATTTAATTTTTCAGTTTATAATAATAGTATAAAGGTTTTGAATTTCTCTCAGTCACCTTTCAAACATTGTTTTCTCATTAAATAAAATACTATGAGTACATTAAAAGATCCGTAGGTACTTCATCCCAATTACATTTTACTCCTTCCTTCCCTCCTTCTCAGAGAAAACCAGTACCTGATTTTGGTGTTTCCCATTCCCTCGCATTTCTTTATACTTTCCTTACGTATGCATGTATCCTTTAAAATGTTTGAAGTATTGGGGCGCCTGGATGTCTCAGTTGGTTGAGCGTTCGACTCTTGATTTCAGCTCAGGTCATGATTCCAGACTTGTGGGATCTAGCCCTGTGTCAGGCTCTGCACTGAACCTAAAGCCTGTTTAACATCCTCTCTCTTTCTTTGTCTCTCTCTCTCTCTCTCTCTGCCCCCTGCCCCCGCCCCTCTCCCTGCCTCATCCTGTCTCTAAAATAAAAATAAATAAAACTTAGATGTTTCAAGTATTTTTTTATATCTTAATTTGGTATGACTAAGTATCATACTGTATGTATTTTTCTGCAACCTGCTTTTGTTACTTCTCATCATGTTGGGAAAGGAATAACATTCTATTAAGTGAAAAAAACCACAGATATTTCTGTCTTTCTACTAGTCATGCTAGATTGTATCCAACTCTTGCTATCATAAACAATGTTACTATGGACATTCATGTTGGAGTTTCTCCAGGTGTGTGAGGGTTTCTCTATGGCATACATCCAGGATAGAAAATGCTAGAGTGGAATATACACATGCCCCACTTGAATAGAGATTGCCCAATGCTTTTTGTGTTTTATTTAAGAAAATCTTAACTTTACCAGCTCATGGAGATATTCTATATTTTCTTCTAAAAGTTTTACAGTTTTGCTTTCCACTTTAAATTCTTTGAACCCATCTGGAAATATCAATCATTTTTCTCCCCAGAGAAGCAGTTTCTCCAAACCATTTACTGACCGTGCTAACCCTCTCCACTAATATGCAAGACCGACTCAGTATCGTATGCCAAGGTTCCATCCGTGCCTGGATCTGCTGTGAGACGCATTCCTAGGACCACACTACTGTGTTTATTTCCACTACATTCATGCTGAGCATTGCTTGCTATTTGGCCAGATAATTTCAAGTCTTTGAGCACTTTTTACAGTAAGTTTAAAGAATTTAATAGCATCGATATAATACGAAAAGGGAATTCAGGAAAAATTTTAAGGTCCCACAATTATGGCAGGAATTTTTAAATTAATTACTAGAAGAAGAAGTTAGTAAAAGTAAAAACGTAAATTAGTTCAGAAAAGGTCACGCAGAATATTAGACATGATTGTGAAAATGTAAATTAGCAAAATATTCTTCCCCCCCAAAAAATAAATAAATAATTTATCTGATTCCTTGTTGACCAAGTACCTTCTGATTACCAACTCAGTTTCCTAAGTATATCTGTGAAGAGGGTACTACAGTAGAATGGAAACAGATGCTTTGGTCACTGAAAAAATTATTCCACTTACAAACTACTTTCTTAAAAAATTCTTATATCAGGGGCGCCTGGGTGGCGCAGTCGGTTAAGCGTCTGACTTCAGCCAGGTCACGATCTCGCACTCCGTGAGTTCGAGCCCCGCGTCAGGCTCTGGGCTGATGGCTCGGAGCCTGGAGCCTGTTTCCGATTCTGTGTCTCCCTCTCTCTCTGCCCCTCCCCCGTTCATGCTCTGTCTCTCTCTGTCCCAAAAATAAATAAAAAACGTTGAAAAAAAAATTTTTTTAAAAATTCTTATATCATAGTGGGACCTTCAGGAAAATTCTAAAATAGGATATGAAAATCACTGGCACCAACCATATAATGATTTTTCCTTCTTTTGAAAACATGGAATCTTATAGATTATGAACTTTGTTAGTTTGTTTGTTTTAAGTTTATTTCTTTAGTTTGAGAGTGCAAGCAGGGGAAGGGCAGAGAGAGAGGGAGAGAGAGAGAATCCCAAGCAGCCTCTGCATAGTCAGCACACAGTCTAATGATGGGCTGGAACTCACGAACCGTGAGATCATGACCCGAGCCAAAAGGACACTCAACGGACTGAGCCACCCAGGTGTCCCGTGACCTTTTTTTTTTTTTTAATTTGGCTGAGCCATGATCCCTGGGCTTCTCTCTTAATTGACAGATGTATCTCTACACTGAAGGTGCATAAAAACACAAGCAAACCACTTTTTTGAAACTCTTTTCTAGGGAATCCTGATTACTTCCTTTTCTGTGCTAGCTCCTTCCAATAATTATCTCTTTGTAAGAAAATCAAGCTTGAACAGTTTTCATCAGAAGAGTCTGCCTAAACTAACAATAATTAAGGAAGTGTGTTGGAATCTCTCACTATGATGGCCAGCTAGTTGATTTCTCTATTTCTATCACTTATTGAGACTATTTTATTAAATACATATGAATTTGTAATTTTAAATCTTCTTTATAGTTAAGCCTCTTCTCATTATGTTGGAACACTTTCAATTACTAGTTATGTTTTTTGATTTAGTCTATTTTCTCTGATATTAATACAGCTACCCAACTGTCTTTCATCTTGTATACAATTTTCATCTTTTAATTTTTAACTTTTTTTAATTTCAGTGTACCTCTAGTCAACACCACATAGTCAGATTTTTAAAATTAATCTAACAAAAAAGAAAATTAATCTAAGAGTTTTTGCCTTTTAACTGAGAAATTCACAATTAAGTATTCCATCCATGTACACATATTTAGAACTGTTTCCTATCTTTTTTAAAAAAATTTTGTAATGTTTTTATTTACTTTCTAGAGAGAGAGAAACAGACTGAGCGCCGGCAGGGGTGGGGGTGGGGCAGAGAGAGAGGGAGACACAGAATCCAAAGCAGGCTTCAGGCTCTGAGCTGTCTGCACAGAGCCCGATGCGGTGCCCAACTCAGGAACCTCACGAACCTCACGAACCTCATGAACCTCCGGAACCTCCCGAACTGTGAGATCATGACCTGAGCTGAGGTTTGATGCTTCACCAACTGAGCCACCCAGGCGCCCCAGAACTGTTTCCTATCTTACATTGTCCTTTCTATTTGTTAGATTTCTTTCTATATGTCTTTGTTCTCCTTTTTGTCGTTTTTGGAGACTGATTTATTTCTTCTGTTTTGGTTTTTTTTTGTTCATTCTCCCCACCCCACTTCGCTCATGTGCAAATTCTATACTGTATGTCCTACTGATGTTCTCCTAGTGGTTATCTTTATATTTTTTCCTGCATAGTTCACAAAGTCTAGTGTTGATCAATTACTTAACCCCTCCCTCAAACAATCTGAGAGCTTTAGAATTGTTCAACTAAGGTCACCCGCTCCTAAACAGCAAGCTATTTTCTTTCTTTCCCTTTTAACCCCCAATATTAAAATAGTATTATTAAATGCAGTCTGTGTTTGCTTAGATTTGTCTACATGATTTACCAATTTCTTACTCATCACTGTTTCTTATATCTTGGACTGTCTTTCCAGGCTCATTTTCTTGTTCTTGAAATGCATGTAATGAAAGCTTCAATAGTCATGCCTGTTGGAAATAAACACTGCCATTTTTTGGTTATCTAAAAATGTCTTTATTTTTCCATATTATTTAAAGATAGATTTTTTTTTAGGTACAGAAATATTGATTTTTATATTTGTTTATCACTTTGAGATAATTTTTCTGTGTTCTGGCATCTATTATGTCTATTGAGGAGACTCCAATTATTCTAATTGTAGTTCATGTAGATTGTCTTTCTTCTGCAACTGCTTTTAAGATCTCTTCGTCTTTGTCTTCACTATTTAGTGTCTAGGAGTGGATTTCGTTTTATTTATCCTAATTTACCTACATTCTCTCTCCCATATTTACTAATTTTGTCTTTCATAAATCCTAGAAAATGTAAGCCATAATCTTTTTAAATATTGCACCTTTTTGTTCTCTCAATTATTTCCTTCTGGTAATCCTATTCAAACATGTTAGATCTTAGTCTACACTCCATATATTTTCTACCCCTTGGAATAATGGTCTTTGTTATTTTCATTTTTTTATTGAGGTATAAATTATGTACACGTAAATTTGACTCTTTAAATACAGTGTTGCAGAACCACCACTATAAAAAAATAGAACCATTTCATCACTTCTAAAAATTTCCCTGTGCCATGTTGTCCTCAATCAAAAGCAAAGGCAACAAAAGCAAAATAAACAATTAGGACTACATCAAAATCAAAAGCTTACGCACAGCAAAGGAAACCATCAACAAAACGAAAAGGCAACCTATGAAATGCGAGAAAAAATTTAGAAACGACATAAATTCTAAAAATTTTTAGAAACTTCCAATAAGAAGTTAATATCGAAAATGTACAAGGAGCTCATACTAGTTACTAGCAAAAACAAACAACAACAACAACAAAAAAAACCAAACAACAAAAAATAAAAAATAAATAACCCAATTTAAAAATGAGCAAATGACCTAAATAGACCTTTTTCCTAAGAAGACATATAAATGGCCAACAAGTACGTGAAAAGATGTTCAATATTACTAATCACTGGGAAAATGCAAATGAAAACCACAATGAGATATCACCTCACACCTGTTACAATGTTTATTATCAAAAGAACAAGAGATAACAAATACTGGCTAGAATAGGAAGAAAAAAAGGAAATTTGCATATAGTTGATGCGAATGTAAACTGGTACAGCCAATATGGGAAACAATATGGAAGTTCCTCAAGAAATTAAAAACAAAACTACCATATGATCCAGCAATTCCACTCCTGGGAATATATCCAAAGGAAGCAAATCATTATCTTAGAGAGATAACCTGCACTCTCATGTTCGTTGCAGCATTATTCACAATAGCCAAGACATAAAAACAATTTCAGTGTCCATCAGTGGATGAACGGATATATTTACTGGAATATTATTTGGCCTTAAAAAGAAGAAAATCCTGCCATTTGCAACAATGTGGACAAAATTGGAGGGCATTATGATAAGTGAAATAAGCCAGACAGGGAAAGACAAATACTGCATGATCCCACCTATACATGGCATCTGAAAACCAAGCCCATAGAAACAGAGAGTAGTTTGCTGGTTGACAGGAACTGGAGGTTGAGGGGAAATAGAGGCCGATAAAAGGCTACAAACTTCCACTTACAAGAGGAATAAAGTCTAGGGTGCCCGGATGGCTCAGTCAGTGGATCATGCACCTCTTTTTTTTTTTTTTTCGATTTTTAAAAATTTATTTTGAGAGAGACAGAGAGACAAAGAGATAGTGAGAGTGGGGCAAGGGCAGAAAGAGAGGGAGAGAGAATCCCAAGCAGGCTGTACACTGCCAGGGCAGAGCCTGACTCGAGGCTCAATCCCATGAAACTGTGAGATCACGACCCGAGCCAAAACCAAGAGTTGGACGCTTAATGGACTGAGCCACCCAGGTGCCCCTGTGTATGCAACTCCTGATCTTGGGGTTGTGAGTTCGAGCCCCATGTTAGGTGTAGAGATTACTCAAAATAAATGAATTAAAGTGAAAAAAAAAGGAATAAGGTCTAAGAATCTAGTGTATAATATGATGACTATAGGTGATAATATTGTATTGTGTAATTGAAATTCACTAAGACAATAGAACTTAAGTGTTCTCAACAGCAATAACAACAACTACAATGGCAAATATGTGAGATAAGGGATGTGTTAATTTGATGATAGAAATCCTTTTATTTGTCAATTATACCTCAATTAAAAAAAAACATTTTTGGGGCGCCTGGGTGGCTCAGTCAGTTCAGCGTCCGACTTTGGCTCAGGTCATGATCTCACAGTTTGTGGGTTCGAGCCCCGCATCGGGCTCTGTGCTGACAGCTCAGAGCCCGGAGCCTGTTTCAGATTCTGTGTCTCCCTCTGTCTATGCCCCTCCCCAACTCATGTTCTGTCTCCCTCTGTCTCAAAAATAAATAAACATTAAAAAAAAATTTAGAGGGGCACCTGGGTGGCTCAGTCGGTTGAGCGTCCGACTTCAGCTCAGGTCATGATCTCGCGGTCCGTGAGTTCGAGCCCCGCGTCGGGCTCTGGGCTGATGGCTCAGAGCCTGGAGCCTGCTTCTGATTCTGTGTCTCCCTCTCTCTCTGCCCCTCCCCCATTCATGCTCTGTCTCTCTCTGTCTCAAAAATAAATAAATGTTAAAAAAAAATTTAGAAAAAAAAAAACATTTTTCAGTCTGTACTTTGTCTTTTTATTCTCTTAAAACTGCCTTAACAAGAACAAAGTTCTTCTGTTGATAAAATCCAGTCTATCAATTTTTTTTTTCATATTGACCATGCTTCTGGTGTCATATCTAAGAAATCTTTGCCTCACCCAAGATCAGAAAGGTTTTCTTCTGTTTTCTTCTAGAACTGTTGTAGTTTTAGGTTTTATATTAAGTTCTACAATCCATTTTGAGTTAATTTTTATACAGGGCATAAAGTGTAGATCAAGGTTCATTATTTTGTATGTGACTTTACAAGTGATCCAATACCATTTATTGAAAGACTATTTTTTCTACATTGAATTGCCTTTGTACCTTTGTCAAAAATTGAAGACATGGATATAGATAGACACAGAAAGAGAGATAGAGATGATGTAGATAGAGAGATCTGAGCTCTTTATTTCTGTTCAATTAATTTATCTCTAAAATTACCCTGCCTTCATTGTAGCTTTATAGTAAATCTTAAAAATAAATAATGTGGGTCCTCCAACTTTGTTCTTCCTCAGTATTGTGTTGGCTATTCTACATTTTTTAACTTTCCATATCTTTAGAATCATTTCATTAATACCTATAAAACAACTTCTTGAATAAGCTTTGGTATTTTGTATCTTTCAAAAAATTGGTCCATTTACTCTTTTAAATTCTGTAGGTTCTATAGTAACATCCTACCTTTCTCTTTTGATATTTATAATTTGTAGCTTCTTTCCTCTTTATCAGTCTGGCTAGAGATTTATCAATTGGTTATTTCAAAGAAACAGCTTTTGATTTCATTGATCTTCGCTGTTTTCTTATTAGTTTCTGCACTTATTTTTTTTATTGACTTTCCTTTACTTGCTTAGGATTTAATTGGCCATTCTTTTCCTAGTTTCCATTTCTTTTTTTTTAATTTTTTTTATTTTAGAGAGAAGCACATGCAAGCAGGGAAGAGGGGCAAAGGGAGAGACAGAGAGAAAGGAAGAAAGAGAGAGAGAGAGAATCTTAAGCAGGCTTCATGCTCAGTGCAGAGCCTGACCCAGAGCTCAATCTCAGGAGCCTGGGATCACAGCCTGAACCAAAATCAAGAGTCGGCAGCTTAACCCACTGAGCTACTGGGGTTCCCCTTCCTGTTTTCTTAAGGTAGAAACTTAAACCATTGACTTGAGAACTTCCGTTTTTAACATAAACATTTAATGCTTTATTCCTCTGATTTAACTCCATTCCAAAAATTTTGGAATGTTATATTGTCATTTCTATATAATTTGAAATACATTTTCCTTTACCTTTCAATTTCTGCTTTATCCAATGGGTTATTTAGGAGTGTGCCCTTTGCTGTTTAATTTCTAAATATTTGGGAATATTCTAGATATTTTTGTGTTGTTGAGTTTTAGTTTAGTTTTGTTATGGTCCAAGAATATGCTTTATATGATTTCAATTTTTCATATTTGTTAACATTTGTTTTATGGTCTAGGCTGCGGTTTATCTTGGTGAATATTACATTTGTACTCAAAAAGAATGGGTATCTGCTGATGTTGACTGATTTTTCTATAAATGTCAATAAGGTAAAGTGGTTGATAGCATTTTTCAGGTCTATCTATCTATCTATCTACTTTTTGTTTTTGTCTATCCTTATGCCACTACTAGACTATCTTGATTACTACAGTTTGTAGTAAGTTTTGAAATCAGGAAGTATATAATTTACTTACTTTTAATATGATCATGATACAGGAATTTCCTAGAAATTTCCTAAGTAGCTATTTTTTATCTTCCTAACTAATTATTGCATACCTCGAACTAATATTGCACTATTTCATATATAATATTAGAAATTTGTAATAGTCCAATTTTGTCATACATTTTACTTCTATAATTTAAACACACAATACACTGTATTGCCTTTACTTTAAATGAGAAATTATCTAATAATTTATTTACCTATATATAAACTATTTTCTGCATTTTTTTGTCCATTCGTGTAGATCTGTATTTCCATCTGGTATTATTTCCCTTTAGTCTGCAGAACTTCCTTCAACATTTCTTTTAAAACACAATTTCTTTATTTTACTTTCATTTTTTAAATTAATTTTACCAGATATAGAATTCTAGATTGTAGATATTTCTTTCCTTTTTCACTTTAAAAATGTCATCTGATTGCATTCTGGGTTTCTGACTGGAAGTCAACAGTAATTTTTATTATTGTTATCTATAGTTTATTTGCCTTTTGTTCTCTTCTCTGATCACTTTAAAGATGTATCTCTTTATCTTTGGTATTTGGCAGTTGGACTATTATATGCCTGGGAATGGTGTCCTTTGTGTTTATTTGTTTGTGATTCATTCGGCCTTTTTGGATCTGGGTCTTGATAGTTTTTATCAAATTTGGAACATTTCAGCCATGGTTACTTCAAATATTTTTTTTCTGCTATAATGTCTCCCTCCACTTCTCTTGGGACTCCAGTTCCACATATTTCAGACTGTTGGATTTTTTAAAACTATGGTTCTCTTTTTTTTTTTTTTCCAGGCTTTTTCTTCTTCATTCTTTCTATTGATCTGTCTTCAGTCCCTTTTTTTGTGTGTCCAGTATGTGACCATCTAGTGGATTTTTACGTTTTTGATATTGTATTTTTTGTTTATTTCTAGAACTTTCATGTGGTTCTTTTTTTATGATATGCATTTCTCTAGTAAGAGCCCCTGTTCGATCACTACTTATGTCCCACTTTTCTCTTGAATCTTTAACCATATTTATAAAATTCTGCTAATTTCTATGTCTGTGTTATTTCTGGGTCTATTTTTAAAGATTATTTTTCTCATGATGATGAATCACATTTTTCTCATTTTTCACATCTAATAAAATTCTTATGATATTTTTTACACTGTAAGTGCTATGTGTTTGAGAGTCTGTATATTGTTGTTTTCTTTTTATTGGGTTTTCTCCTATTCATAATTTATTGGAAGATCAGCTTGATCATGTTGAGTCTTGATTTTAGGTTTTGCTTGAATATGTTTATAGTATTATAGTATTATTTCAGGCTAGTTTAGCTTTCCCCTAAGTTATGACCTTTTTGGTATCCCCATGCAAACCTTTCTTCTCTAAATTATTACCTTCTGGGGGTCTTAACTGAATGCTCATGGTGTTTACCAAAGTCCCCTTACTTGCTGAATAGAATTCTATTGTTTTTCATAATCTGCAACCTGTGGAATCTTCATTTAGTTCAGAGCCCCTAGGACCTGTTCCTGACAGGCCTCCCAGAATCTCACTCTCTTACTTACGCAGCTTAAAATTCAGCCAACTAATCAAGAGGATTTACATACAGATTTCTGGAGGTCCTACTCTGTACAGGTTCTTCCTTTCTGGTATTCTGCTCCTCCAGTTTCAATTGCCTCCTTATCTCTGAACTTAAATCTTTCTTTCTTTTATCCTATGAAATGGCTGTTCTTTATTTGGTTTCCATAGTTTTGTGTAGTGTTTTGAAAGGTATCCCCAGGCAAAAAGCCAGAAAGAATGTGGAGGTCACCTTGTTTGTTTCTTTTGTCTCAAGGTCTCAGTGCCACACTACTATGCCTAGAAACAATTGTTCACATATTTTGTCTAAACTTATAATTGTTTATTATGGGAAAATGAATTTAATACCCATTCTCCATCATGGATGAAATCAAATTCCTCATTAAAAATAATTCAGTTCCTTTATATTGTTTCTGATCATCAATATCTGAAGTCTGTGAGTTATAATTTTTGTTTCTACTGATTTTTCCTTATGGTGACTTTTTCCTTTCTGTTTGATGATCTTTGAAAATGAACTTTTACTTGTTTGATCTTAATTTGTGAAGAGCCTGGGAGCTGATAATCATGCGTACTTTTCTCTGGAAAAGATTTTGTAATTGCTGCTTCTGGAAGCCAGGGGGCACTACTAACCTGAGTCCACTTTGGTCCACTTCTAGGATCCTGGGCTTAAGGCACCAGTCTCATATTTTGCTTTTCTACCTCTGGTAGTGGCTTAGTTTTCAGATCTTGGGTATACAAGTGGCAGTGCCCTCTAGATAGTTCTGCTTTTCCAGTTTTGTATTTTGACACTGTTTCTCTAATTCTAGTATACTGTTTTGTTTTTATGTTTTTTGGTGGAGGAATTTTGGAGATTTTCTGTAGCGAAAGAAAGAAAGAAACGAATGATTGATATATATTATGTAGATTTAACAACTGAGCTATCATTTGGTCAATGAGTAAAATTAGCACAAGTTCTATAAGGTATCCTGAGGGAAGACTGGGAGTTCTGCCACTCTGCGGAGTTACAACATTTTGCTGACAATTTTTGCCACTTGGGTAAATGGCCATGGATTATATCCAGGTAAGTGGATTTAAGGGGCATATTTTAAACTATACTTTATCGAATGGAAACGTGGCTTAAAAAGAATATTGCAAAGAAATTGTGTGTATGCAATGTAAGTAATAAAAGCACACAGTTTTAAAATGTGTAAGATCAGGTTCGTCTACTCCTGATAGTAGCACTTTATCAACATCATTAGAAGGAAAAAGCAGTGGCAATGGAATCAGATGTCACCCCAAATTTTTTCAAATGTAGATTAAGATTATGGATTATGAATTTATGTAGATTATCTTTACTATTAGTTGGGTCTCAGTGTATATTGCTCCTTGAGATGGTAGTTAATGGTAGTATAGAGCTATCTGATTAGCAAAATATTTAAAAATAAATATTCAGAATATGAAGGTAATTTTCTGTATTTCCTCAATGATGTTAGATGTCATGTATTATTGAACCCCATCCTTTGCAAAAAGAGAAACATTCTTAGCAACAGACAAAAACATACCTATCAGTGGGGAATATAGTGGCATTTCCTGCTATGGTAAAAAATGACTGAGAAAAAACACAAAGAAAAAAATTTGCTGACAAACTAAAGTGCAATCCTATTGGCCAACCAAGACAGAATAAGTTAAAAAAAAAAAAAAACTCTGAAAAGTTAAAGAAAAAGGTACTTGAACAAAACGCATTATGGAAGCTTTGCTATGCAATTGGATAGAAGCATGGACACTTGTACACTTGGCTTAGCTTATGGTATTCGTTGAATTCTGTTCAATAATGAAAATACACAGATCGCTACTCTTTTTCTGCACCACCAAAGATGTATCAAAGAAAGCATGTCCTTATCAATAAACAACATCCTTAATAAAAGCAGCGTTTTGTGAAAAATAGATGAGGTCATTTCTGTAAATGCAAATTTAAAAGGTATTCACAGAAGAGTAGAGAGAGTACCACATATGATACTTTTATGTAATAAAGACCTTTAACACATAGCTTAATTTTCAGACACCTTGAGAAGAGAAAGTGACTGTGACAATCTTGTGTACCGTGCAGATATTTGACATGTATTTAGTGGTAAACTGGTTTTCATGATGATTGGTGGCTTGTTCTCTATCCATTAGTACCATGTTATCTAACGGATGTTCTAAAAATATTAAATTTAGTCTTTCTCTTCAAGGTATATGTGTTAACAATAATTAAGAATCTTACTACTTTTCAAAACAAATTCGTGCTAGGAAGGGAGCACTTAGAAAGTAAATATTTGGAAGCATTTCTAGAGGGTTTTTTTTTTTTCCTGAACTCATTTAAAAATATGAATGTGTCAACTTACATATGTTTTTATAACTACTCACTTAAAGATCATGGAAACAGAGTTTTCTAACCTGTTGAAAATCTTTCTGATGAAGAGCTTTGAAACCATTTTGAAATCATTTGCTAAAAAGTTCTAAATGTCATGCCTTCCAGCTTGCTACAAAAAGGGATTGACATTAGGAAAGACGGAAATTTATTGGCCACATTACATAAAAAACCCTTGATTGTGGAATTGAAAAACAACTGTTATGGGTTAGAAACTTTAGCCAGTAGACTAGTTCTTCCATTTTTAAAAAACTGTTTCTTGTGAGCCACTAAAACCAAACATCCCAAAAAACTCTTCTTAGGACTGGACTTTTGAATTTCTATATCATAAAGTATTTAACAAGAAATGTAAAAAGTAGTAAAGTATATTCAACCCCATTGTTTTTATTAGTGTCATTAGTAAAGTAACATTAAAATTAACTTTAACCATTTTTATTTCATCTTTTATGTTTTATGTCTTAATAAAAAAGTAGGGGTGCCTGGCTGACTTAGTTGGTGGAGCATGTGACACTTGATCTCAGGGTTGGAAGTTCAAGCTCCATGTTGGGTGTAGAGATTACTTAAAAATAACATCATTAAAAAAAAAAAAAAGTAAATACATGTGTATTGGAGTGTGGGCAAAAATGTTCTTTTTAAAATGATGAGATGCACAAGTAATTTGGTAGTTCCATTGCTTAAGAAAGTATTATCATGAAATATTAATTTCATTGTGATTTAGAATAGCCAGGAAATTTTCTGTAAAATAATTTTTCTTAAAAAAATTGTACAATTAAAATTTGTTCGGAACAGTTAAAGTGAAAAAGATAAAAAAAACACTCAAAATTCTACCAACCAGAGATAATCACTGTTGAAATTTTAGTGCATACCGTTCCACATTTTCTGTACATATGTTATCTCTTCTTTCACAAACATAGGCTCATACTCTATTTAAAACTGCTTTTATAGAGTGCCTTTATACCTTACAGAATTTTTTGTTAATGAAATTTACAAGAGATTTTGGGACACAAATTAAAATTTAAAGGAACAATACTAAAAAACTACTTCCTGCTATTTTGAGACAGAGATTAAAATTTAAAGGAACAATGCTTAGAGGTAAACAACACCAGGGCTGAATCATCATAGGCAACACTATGCAGGATTCCAGCATGTTTGATTTAGTCCATAGCCTGTCATTTTAATGTTCTTTATCTAGATTTTAAATGTGTGATTTAACTCTGAAGAGAAATTACCAAAAAAACCAGACTGACTAAATGCTGTGGTTTTCGACTTGCTTTATCTTCGTATGGCCTATGTACTAAGGCAAATAGATAAAGGGAACTAAGATTTTGGCAAGGTTTTTTTCTGTTCAACATTATCTCTGTATCTGAAACTGGTAATATTTGGTTTATAAACCAGAATTATTACCTTTGTGTAATAGGATAGAAAATAGAACCCAGATAATGATTATCAATGGAGTCACTGTATCTTCAGAATCAGTTATCTCTCAGAGGTGTGGTCCTGGACCCAATCTCATATAACATTTTTTATCAGTGACTAATACTATGAGAAAAGGACATTCATTCACACAGCAAATGAAACCTAGTTGGGAAATGAAAACTAAGAAGCAGAAGTTAAATTCTCAATGACTAGATTAGAATCAAAATGACCCGGAAAATTGGAGAAGTAGTAAGAAGTAAACAAAATGAGTAAAACATAGAGGTGGGCTAAAATAAATAAGGAAGAAAAACAAGTTTCAAAAAGAGGAATGGCTAGCTATTGGCAAGTATAGAAGATAACTTGGAGATTTTAACAAACAGCACACTGACTAGAATCAATAATGCATTGTTTAAAAAGCAAACACACCATTGTGAAATGTATTCTTTACTGAAATTTACCTAAACTCCTGCTTCCCAGTTGAGTGTCATTTGCAAACACTAAGAATGTTTTTTTTTACCAGAAAGACTATTATTCACCTTAAAAACAAAGGGGAGGAACACAGCTACTTACATGACTGAGATAGTAATAGAAGAAAAAGTAGTTTCAATGTAAGACTGGAGAAAAATGATCTTTTTTCCTACTGGAAGAGACGGAATAAGTGAATAATGATCTTTAAATAGGAATGTATAGTTATAAAGATGAAAGGCTGTTAGATTCAGGCTTTCACTTACTGTAAGTAATTTAAAAGTGGATCAGTTTTACTCAACTTTCATGAAAGAGAAAATGAAGTTAAATTGTATTAGGAAGGAACTAATTTAGAATAAATAGGGACACAATAAAAAGGGTTGGTTGAAAATTGAAACAATTCTAAGAACCTGGTAGAATTTACATTGATAGATTTCTACTTCTCTAAAATGGTGAAATGTAATACATGGAGGGATGAAATGCAAATGTTAATGTCCTCACCAGACCTTAAAATTTTGTGATTTTTGCCTAAAGCTGTAACTAGAATAAATAATTTTGCACCACGACCTGAAAGCTACAAAAGCAAGAGCGAGTATGTTGTTATCAAAATTACTACTGGTTGAGTCAGGAGACATTTTTAAAAAGTACTTTAATTGTGTTGCATCCTTGAATACAAGGGCAATATCGGGAACAGATATCTGATTGCAGACCTAATAAGGGGGGGGGGGGCGGGGAAGGCAGGAAAATACAGACAGAATAGTATCCCAAGGAAGTAGTGTTTCTCTTTTTTTTTCTTGATGATGTTACTCTATGCTGCTTTTATTTTTCTTTTTATAACTCTTACTTATTTTACACTAGATATATATTAACTATAGGACGTTTAAAGAGTATAGACAGCAAACAAGAACAGAAACCATATGTGTAATTCCACAACTGAAAGGAAAAAAAACATTTTGATGTATATCTTCTCAGACTCTTTTCTATGTACACATATATGTAAAATAATTTATAATGTATAATTTTGATATGTATTTTAAACGTTTATAAAAAGGGAACTTTGTAATCTCTTGCTTGATTTAAAATCATGAACATTATTTTCTATAAATATACCAGACCTATATCATTTGATGGTTGTAATGATTTGCATAATCTCTACCTGTGGTCAATTGTGTTTCCAATTGATCACTATTACTGACAACGCCAATTATATCTCCAATATTGCTTTTTTTTCACATTAAAGAGGGCATTGGAACAATGCCGATTATTTATTTAACGCTTATTTATCCTGGCCACTGCATTAAGTGTCAGAAGAGATGTGGTTAAAGCAAGATCTCCACTGTTTAACTTCTAGTCTCACGTAGAAAGACAAATAGAGGAACAGGAGGGGACAACACTCACCCTCTCTTTAGTCTACTAAAGAGTTTAAAGTTGCTGGGTCAGGGGCTGGGTGTATATATACTAGCTGGGAAAAGTTTCTAGAACTGAAATCTCTACAGCTAATAATTATTAGGTCTATGTATAAAAAATGTTAATCCACAACATCTACATTAGTCAGTGTTCAGAAGCTACACAGACAGAAAACCCGACACAGCCCTCAGCTACGTCTGCTTGGTTCCAGGCAGAGGAAACCCTCTCCCCGGGCCTCCCGGCGCCCGCGCGTGCGCGGGAACCATCCCACCCACCGCCCCAGACGACCACCCTGCACTCTTTGGCTTCTTAATCCCCTTCTCCTGGTCTGCGCCAGGCGGTCAAAAACAAAACGTCCACCAGACCACTTCCTCTCAGAGGAGTTCTCCTGGCTGAGTGTGGTTTTGAAGATCAAGTGCAAGGCTGCTTAGCACGGTGGTCAGAGCTAGGGTGGAAAACAAACTTTGTTACATGTGAACTTGGTTGGAGCAAAGCGACTTCTAGGAAGGGATTTGAGTTACGTTAAAACTGCGCGCAGCGTTGTTGTTGTTTTCTTTCTTTCTTTTAAGTAAACATCGTTTTAACTGATGAATAAGGAAGGGGGCTTGAAAGCAAGCAAGAGAATCAGGCAGGATGGTTCCCGCAGGTGGCCGGCCGGCCGCATCCCGGCCTCCTCCCAGCTCGCCCCGGCTCTGATTACAGTTTCCGCGGCACTGGAGGAGAAGCATCCTCCACGCTGCAAACTCTCATCAATGGGATTCCCCTCGTGGGAAATGCCATCTCCCAGCAGACATGCTCTCGGAGGGCCACGCGCGTCGCCGCGACCTCGCGCACTCCGGTGGACGGACGTGCGCGCGCGCCGCGAGCTGCACAAGAGACCCCAGCTTGGCCCCGCGCTCCCTCCACGCCCGGGGCTCAGTTGGCACCACCCGCCGCCTGCCGCCGCGGAGGGGCGGGGGAGATGCCGCGGGGGGCGGGCGCGGCGCGCGGGGAGGGGGAAGGGGTTCTCGCGCGATTGGGCGAGGTTTCCGGTGTTGTGACTGAAACCCGTCAATATGGCGGCGATCGGCCGCGGCCGCTCGCTAAAGAACCTCCGAATACGAGGTAAGCCCGCTGCAACCCTCACCCCCCGCCGCCTGGGGCCCGCGACCCCTGGCCCTTGCCTCCCCCTGGCCCTGGGCAGGCGGAGCGATTAGGGGCGCTGGCCGGAGCCAGGGCTGCCGCCGCTGGCCTGCGAACGAATCCTAATTGGAGCTGTGTGTCTGTTTCGTGCAGGGCGGAATGACAGCGGCGAGGAGAACGTCCCGCTGGATCTGACCCGAGGTAACGTGGGGCGCCGCGGGCGCCGGCGAGGGCGCGCTGCTGGGGAGGAGCTGGGGCCCGGGGGCAGGGGGCATGGGCGGGCCCCGCACGGGACCAGCGGGGGTGCGGGAGGCAGAGCCCGAGCCCCGCCTGCTGGCCCGCAGGAGCGGAGCCCGGGGCCGCCTCCCGGGACCCATCCCCCTTCCCGATGCCCGCTTTCCTCGCCCCGCGCCCTTCTCCGGGCCTCTGGGTGCGGCGGGTGCCGGGGAACGCCGAGCGGGACTCGGCGGAGCCGGTGACCCTCTGGGTTGCCTGGACCCCCGAGGGAGCGTTTAACTCCCATCCCGGAGCTCGTGCAGCCATTCGCCCGGAGGCGGCCGGCGGGAGGTAGAGGCTGTTATTTAGGTTGCCGGAGGATGTCTGAGGGAAGAGCGACCACATCCTGCCCTACCCGTCCCCCAGAGCAGAAGCCGGACCTGCTGGGTTCTGCTGCCTGCGTGACTGCTTTTCTCTTTGCCCACCGCTCTGGGGGACCCGGAGCGTTGATAACTCGGTAGTGAAACCTAGAGTCAGTGACTGTGGCTAAGTGTCTGCTTTACGCTGTAGTTCATTCCCGTTTCCCTTTCCCGGGCGGCTGGGACTGTAGTTGGCAAAGACCGCCCCCTCACCCTCGCTGTAGGTTCATTGTTTACCTTCTGCAGTGGCGATGGGTTTGTTTACACCTTCGGAACTGGGCGAACCCCGGTTGTATTTTTAAGGACCTAATCTTGCTGCTGGCCAGTGTATCTTCTGTTAGGCACCTACTGGACTTTATTCGACAATAGCTGGCTGAAGATTTAGTAGTTATATACACGGTTTTTCTTTTTTCTTCCACGGTAAACAGGATCTGGTCTGCTGATTCCGAAGAAGTCATATTTCACACCGGCTGTAGCATAGAGTGTAAAGTGGTTCAGCTGTACAGAGTCAGTTTCCTTTTTTGAGATCCGAAAAACACTTTAGGATGTTAAAAAGAAAAGTCATAAACATTCTATAAAAAATAAAAAAATTAACCTACGTCAGTAGTGACTTATCTAAAGTATTTGTCAGGCGCGGGGCTCATTGTTGAGGCTCATCTCTGGTATTTAAGGCATTGTCTAATTTGTTTTATTTTGTATGTCAAAGTGTAAGATAACTTATTAACTAAACGTCTACTTTTCATTTAGCTACAAGAGTGCATTTTTGTAAGAATATTTTATTCTGAAAGTTCAGGGACTTTGTTTTGGGTGAACTAGGCACTCGTGTGAACAGGCAGAAAGATTTCTACTAATGCACTAAATTGGAACATTTTTTCCCTAGCGAATTGGGTTTGAGTGTTAGTGTAGAAAGATGTAAAGCTTTTGACTTTTGTGTAACAGTTTGGAAACTTGACTGTATATATAACAAACACACTTGGAAAATCTGATAAAATATATGTGGGAAAAGATTTTCCAGTAAATTAACAACAACATTCCTACAGGGCTTAACATTAGCATTTGAGTTCTGTAACAGGTATACTTTATTGATTTAATTTCTACATGAGCATATGTGTTTAGATGGAGGTGAAAAGAGCATTTATTAGATAGATCTTCTGTCTTAATGTCTCATTAAAAACTTGTTTGGATGTGGTACTAGAAATAAATTGTATTTGTGCTTTAAATTGAGTTTGCAGAACTTCTGTATATAGTGATTTCTGTGGCTGGTATCAGAAGTTTAGTTTGTATAAGAGCTTATGTGCAAATTTGATACCTTTGATTTACTTCAGTCTTACTTAGGTACACAGATAACTCTGTATGTTTGCCATTTAAAATGTTATGCTCCCTGGGCAATTAGTGAACACCTATGTCAATAGGTATTTTCAAGATAATGCAAAAAGTAGAAAATGCTATTTCTGCTTGCCTTGACAAAATATACTTCAGTTTGAAATATACACAGCCAGTTGAACCTGATTGCAAAAGGCGTATGCAAGTAAGAGAGGTTATATGAGATTTATTCCTAAATCCTAAGGAAGTTTAGAATAAAAAAGTAATCTCAGATTCATTATATAGGGAAGCTATTGTTCAAGAAACTGCTATTCTGACAGTCATGTCATTGTTAAAAGAAGATTTGTGGATCTAAAGACGTCTCGTGGATCTAATGTGAAGAAAGTTCAGGAGGAATTATACTTTAGTAATAATTTGAGAACTATAGGCAGTCTGAGTTGCAGCTGAAGGGCGGCTGTTTGTGGATTGGATTACTGTATGTTTTAGGTAAAGTTTGGGTAACCAGAACTACTTGTTTTTAATGTGAAGGCAGTGTTTGCTCTCTTTTTAATTGTTTTTATGTAACCTTTGAGAAATTCTTTGTGTAGCTGTCTCACACAGTTCATTGTTATTCCAAAAGGAACCATCAGTATGTAGTGAAAAGAGATGAGACTGTAAAGTCAAATAGTTCTGGATTATAATCTTAGCTGGAATGTCTAATAGGTGATTTGAAGGCAAGTTATTTGACCTTGCTTGATTCTTGGTTTCTTCATATCCAAGAGAGATAACTTCAAAAGCTTATTAAGAATATGAGAACTAGTGCTTAAAATACTCAGCACAGGAGCTGATACTTTTGTGAGTGATGTTAACTAAATGTTAGTTGTCTTCCTACACTATGGAATCAAAATTATATCACATTTAAAATATTTCAGAATTGTTTTGAACATCATAGACTTGTTAATAAGGAATTATGGTATTGAGACTTTCATTTTTTTTTGAGATTTACTATTAATTGGGTATAGTCTGTCTGAAGTAGAGTTTTTGAATATAGTTACTGTAAAGAAATAGTCTGTGAGATTACCAGTAAATTAGGTCTAAGCAAAGAGTAATCTATTATGTGCAGTTAAGGTAAAATGTAGTATTTTATTTTATAGAACCTTAGAATTATTTCTCTGACTTCAGAAAATTTCTTAGTAGTAATATTTTAACTAGTCTTGCAAGCTTTTTGAGGCTCAGGAGAGTTATATGGCACTTTGGTTTTGGTATTGGTTATTAGTGCTGTAGTTCCTTCATACATAGTATGTGTCAACTAAAAATTGTTGATGGGTTAATTTTGATCTAGTTTAGGAACTTCATTGCAGTAGATCTCACAGTAAACTTATTGGTAATTGTTGCTTTCAGTTTTGTTCAAACAACTGCTCTACTTAATTTGTGAAAGTCCCTGATATTTGCTATTGATACCATTTAAATACTCTCTCTGTTTTGCATGCCAATATCTATTTTGAAACCAAAATGCTTCCCTTAGTCACTTCCACTGCAAGGATAGCCTGTTTTTTGTGTGTGTGTGTGTGTGTGTTTTTTTTTTTTTATCAGTCCAGTAGTGTTATCTCTTATGCTACTGAATAATTTGAAAAGACACAGAGTATTCTTCCTGTGTACGTCCTTCTTACTATACAGTAATTTAATCATTATGTTCAGAGTGAATTTAAGGACATGGACAAACCTGTATTCTAATGTAACTATTAGAATATAATTTATTTAAAAGTATTGAGTTTTATATTTTTTGATTATCCAACGCTTTTACTTTTCCATTAGTAAGAAGAAAAAAATGGTCTTAGTTGCTGTTTAATACTTAGAAAAGTAGGAAGGTTATCTGAATGATGCAGATTTGAACAGTACTTTTTGTTTCCTGATTTTTTCTAGACAGCAGATTACTTATGTTGTTTAATTGCTGACTTCAGTTAGACAAAACAAACATTGAATGAATGGCCATTATATCCTAAATGCTGAA
Source organism: Neofelis nebulosa (assembly GCF_028018385.1). NCBI lineage: Eukaryota > Metazoa > Chordata > Mammalia > Carnivora > Felidae > Neofelis > Neofelis nebulosa. Next base: position 31,806,671 of record NC_080782.1, on the reverse strand, counting down.
TTAAGTGCTGAAGGAATGAAGATAAGGAAGATGTTATTCTTTTTAGGAGTTTACTGGAATAGACATAATAAAGTGCCTGCAATATGGAACGATGAGTTAAGTAATCAGACTGCACAAGGACTAGAAGTAGCCTTGAGAAGAAAATGATGAACTCTTTGATGGTTAGAGGATTAGAGAAGCTTCACAGAGTGGTTGACTTATAAGAATAGTGAGGAACATAGTGAAAGGAAATGTGGGCTCTCAAGAGAATATACCACACCTTGGGGAGGGTAAAGTCTGCGTGAAGAGGAGCTGCCTAGGAAGCTGCTGATGTAATCTAAGAAATGGTGGGAGACTAGACGAGGGTGTTGGAGAGAAATGAAGGTGAATATATTTTGAAGTGCAGTTACCAACTAATTTGTTTTCTTCAGAGTTCAGACTGACTTTGGAGTTCTCTTACTTTGTGCAGAGTACTTATATTTCTTTATTAAGAAGGTAGAAGCTGTCTAATGTTAATTCCGTTTTCTTCTCTCCTTTATTTATTTTTTAAGGTAATCTTTGTGCCTAACCTGGGGCTCAAATTCATGACCCCCAGATCAAGAGTTGCATGCTCTACTTACTGAGCCAACTTTTTATATTTCATACATACTTCAGTTTCCCTGAGTCAGGGAATAAAGCATCTCTGTTCCTTTCTAAGGCTAACCTGGAAAGGCATTTTATGCTCCTGATACTGTTTCTCTAAGATTCTTTGTAGAACTAAGATCCTTTGCTTTTTCATTTCTTTCTTGCTATTGGCTAATTTTTGTCATGTTCAGTAATCATTTCTTGTATCCTTCATATGGGTCAGGTACTAAACCAGGCATGGGATGGTGGTGGGAGGTGTGGAAAGATAAAGACAAAGATTACAAAACAGCTGTTTTTCGATAGGTTCTATAGAAAGAACGGTTTATCATCACTCTGTAGCTTTCTTCCTTAACACTATAGTCTTCTAAGCACAGCTTTCCCCCTGTACTGAAAATAGGTTTTTGAAGGATGCTGGTAATCTCATGCAAAATTCATTGGCATTTTTAAGTTCCCCATTCTATTTTAGTGCTACTACTGTATTAATAGTTTTGTTCCAGGCACTAAAATATGTTATCTCACTTAATCCTTAATAACTGTTTGAAGTGTTCTTTTTATCCCTATAGTGGAGGATATAGCCTTTAAAATTCTGAAGGTCTGAAATTTAGGTAAGTAACTCAGTCAGGATCTTAGGGGCTAGTGAGTGACTAACTGCAGATCATGCACTTGTAGCCACCACACTGTTGCTATTCTTGCAACTATTTCTTCACTTGACTTTTGTGAAATATTCTCCTACTTCTTTTCCTACCTCTCATGCTGCTCCTTCTCTGTTCACTGACTGGTTTTGCAGCTCCGTAAGCAAGTGAACCCTAAGGTTCTGTCCTTGATCTTCTTGTCTCCTATAGGGCTGAGTCCCTGAACAGTCTTTTCACTGATGGCTTCAAAAATCCATGAGTTGAAAAAAAAGTCCCAAGAGTTGAGATGGTTATGTTAACTATATTTTTATTCAGACCCTTTCTCTTAAGCTTGCAAAACATATTAGCATTTTTTGTCTAGTACTCCTCTAAAAGGCCCAATGTGTAAGACTTTGCACATTCCCTTTTCCCTTTCTATTTACCACCAGCATCCTTCCTAATAACCATGCTAGAGACCTACTGCTTATTGTTCAGTTGCCATGGTCCTCCAGTTTGCTTCTGAAATATCTAATGAATCTAGTCTCTTCATATTCCATTGTCATTGGTTTAGTTCACATCTTTATTATCTCATTTGGATGATGTAAAATCTTCTCGAACCTTTTTTCACTTTCTCTACTATATGATTGCCAAGATTATTTTTCTGAAATATAGATCTGATCTTATCATCATTCCCTTAAGTAAAAAACAAAAACAAACAAACAAAAAACCACTTACACTTCACTGCCTCATTTTTGCTCACAGAATCAAGTCCAGATTTCTTAGCTTGGCATTGAAGGCCTTTTATGATTTATTTCAGAATTGTTATCTTCTGTACTGTCTTAATCGTATTATTCTGTCAACCTCTGTGCATAGTTTATCTGTTGTAACACACTCTCTTCCTTCTTTACACACAGTGCTTCTCAAAGAGGATAAGGAGATTTTGCTACTCTAAAGCACCTTCCTCCCCATTCTTGTTCTTTCCCTGTGCAGATAGTGTTATACCCCTGGTTGAGAATCTGCTTTAGTCAAAAATAATTTATTCCTTGTACTTGGCATACATTTCTATTGACTTGAACTTGGGTAGGTTGTTTCCTCTGCCTAGAATTTCATTTTCGGCACTCTTTATTGAAATCCTAATTTTTTAAGGTCTGGGTCACGTGCTACTGCTAAAAATCATTCCAGTGGGAATTCATTGCTTCCTCTTCTACTTTTCCACATCTGTGTTTATTCCTTTCTAAATATCTCTTCCCATTGCCTTAAGTTCTTTGTCCACTTGTTGTTCCCTCACCAGATCTTAAGCTTTCCCAGCATCTGTCATATAATAATAACTGAAGTATTTATTGAATGGCAGAATGGAGAGAGAGATGGGAAATGGAGTAGTATTGTATTAAGGAGAGTAGAAGTAAAAACATTTTAAGTTTGTAGTCCTGAGGAACAGTGAGATTGAGGGTGCCATGAAATGAAGAAACTCACTTTGGAAGGATGATAATGAGTTCAGCTTTACACTTGAATATCAGGTGATTAAGTCTATGAAAGATGTATAAAAGGTAGCTGTGAGTACCAGAATGGTTCTGAAGTTGTGATCTGATTGGTTCCTGCATAGGTCATTGAGAGAAGAAGAATGTAAATGTAGTTAGAGTTAAAGACTTGAGTATTAGAGGATGCGCTGATGAGAGTGTCTGTCATAGTGTAGGAGTCAATGACAAAAAGGTGGCCAACAGAAGAGAACAAAACTAGCAAGACTATGATCTCTGAAGCCAAGAGGAGAGTCTTGGTTGAAGAGGCGGTGAAACTGTGGCATTGAAGTTGACGTCTGGAATACTCAGTTTTACTTCATCTGAGGATATTGGCTTGCTATTTAACCTCTCTGGGCTTCAGTTTCCTGAATTTCTAAAACGCATACTAAGTTACATGTGTAATAGTGTCACTTCCGTCTTTGTGATTCTCAGCTATCACATTTCTGGGATATTGAAAGGTTAAAAGAAAGCATTACAGCCTTGTTAAATCACTGTGAGAAGTATTCCCATGAACGGCAATGAATACATGTAGGAGTGATGGTATTTCATAGCACTTTAAATGTAAATTATAGTCAACTCTCAATTTCCTTTTAAGTGATCATCTGCAGTGACTTGCCTCCTCCCCCTCCCAGGTCTCAGGCTACTGAAAATAGGGCTGTGAAAAGCACAGTGGGGTGAGTGAATGGTTTGCATGCCTGTGTATCTGTACCTCTGACTATCACCAAGCTAAATACAGTCCACTCTCATTTACCTGCACTTAATAAAAAGGTGAATAATGATGGAAGAGTGCTAAATTACATAATCTAAATAGCATTATTTATATGTGGTTTGGGAAGATTTTGTATGCTTTCCTCCCCTGCAGTAGATTGATGTGTCTTTTATGTGAATGATTAGCATCAATTTTTATTTCCTGAGCAAATACTATTAGAATAGCAAACATAAATAGGCTAAAATACATATTAGGTAATCCACATATGAATAATTGAGAGTTGACTGTTAATGCTTTTTGGATCATCCATTGTTTTGTATTATCTGTGCTTTTTTGTTAGTGTGGCCAGGTTAAAACTGATGAGCTACTTTTATTTTATCTCTACAATGAATATACTTTAAATATTATGCAGATGCCAAACTAAGTTGAAAATAATCGTGTAAAACTAGCTAAATATATGTTCAGAGTCACAGGATTGAAAGAGAACCTAAACCCAAGTACATTCTTAAAATTCATTCTTTTATTAAGTCTGGTCCAGGGGCGCCTGGGTGGCTCAGTCGGTTGGGCGCCCGACTTCGGCTCAGGTCACGATCTCGCAGTCCGTGAGTTCGAGCCCCGCGTCGGGCTCTGGGCTGATGGCTCAGAACCTGGAGCCTGCTTCCGATTCTGTGTCTCCCTCTCTCTCTGCCCCTTCCCCGTTCATGCTCTGTCTCTCTCTGTCTCAAAAATAAATAAAACGTTAAAAAAAAAAAAAAATTTTAAGTCTGGTCCAGACAGATTGCATAAACTGAGCAGAGCACCTGGTAATGATGAAATTTCTATAAAGTACAATGAAATTGAGGATATGCTGAGACTTCAAAATATCTTATTTATGGATTCAGTTGAGTTTATTAAGAAATACAAAAATAGTTTTTTAATTACCTGGATTTTTAAAAATTTGGCTCTTTTAATTACTTGGCCATTTTTTACCCCACTTTGTTGAAGATTTAGATTTATAGTGGTTTGTTAATGTCAGCCAGCATATTTTTGATCAGTATATTATATAATTGTGTTAGTAAGTGTTACCGTGAATCAGGAAGGACAATTCTTGGCTTCAAGTTTATATTACGGTTGGGATATACCTATATCAGGGCATAATATAAGATAATAATATTTGAAGAGCCTGTCAGTTGTCCTTATAAAGGAATCAGAATCTGGAGGAATTCAGAAAAAAATGGGAGACAGGTAAGGAATAGCTTAGAGGAAAGACCTCACAATAGTCTTGACACGTATAAGACCTTTGCTTAAAAGGGTAGCATTTGAATAGGTAGAACTTTGGATCAGTGTTTTAAAAATTGTAACTTAATTTTGTGAACTAACACATTCCTGGAATATTATTCAGTATTTGAAGGTAATGTTGAGAAAAAGTTGGTGATGAGTTCTGTATGTAAATGTCTTAATTATTCAAGATTGATTACATTTCAAAGTAGGGCTCTTTTGAATTTGAAGGTAGTTTGGGACTGGACTGAGAGCTTATAGGCATATTGTGAAATAATTGTGTGCTTGTGACTATGAGTATATAAATGCTTGGCTGTTATTCTAAATCCAAATATAAATGATTTTTTTTCTTCCATTGTTTTGTAGTATATGTGTTTCCTCTCCCCATCGTTAATTAATACTGCATGTTCAAAGGGCTCTGTAAATTTGTTACCAAACTTCTAGATGTATGCAGTATGGAGATAGAGATTATAAATGAGATGGGTATTATTTTTGTTATTTTCCACACTAAAATGACCATATTTTTTGATCTCAGAATTAAACATTTGGCCTTACAGTAAGATAGAATATTTGAAATTAAAATCATTCTGAAAAGCGTGGAATGTTTCATTGCTAAATCCAGGCACCCTACCCAGGCCTCTAGTTATTTGGGTAAAGGGTGTACTGGGGAAATTATGCTTTTACTAAAGCAGCAAAATGAGAGTTGAATTGCCACTTGCAGGGGTTTTAGTAGTTCAGAATCTAGTGTAATTTCATGTGTTTCTTGTAATGAATAAAGAGTGAAGAGACATAGAGCTGTAAACAAAGAATACTACCAAGTAATTTACTTTCAGTTACTTAGAAGGAACAACTTACCAGATAAAAGTGTATTTAACTGCTCTTAGGTGTTTTTATACGTATATATGTATATGTATATATATGTGTATGTATATATGTATACATATGGATATATATACACACACATATGTAGTTTCATACTTTGAGAAATCACATCTTAAGATAGTATACTAATTATTTCCATGCTTAATGTTCATCCCTCATATACTAAAACTTTTAATTGCCCTGCTTTTTCTCCACTCATAATTCTGTGTAATACACTCCCTAAACTTCGCCACACCACTATCGTCACCACCAGCCCCCTCCCCCAAGGAAAAAAAAAAAGAGAGAGAGAGAGAAAGGAAAAAGAAAAAACTGAGGGGAATAGAGTTGCAGAAAGAGAGAAGACTCCAGTGGTTGGAGGTAGGTGAGCTGTGAACTCTTAACATTTAGCTGTATGGCAGTTTCTGTGTGTGTGACCAGGTGGCTGGTAGAATATTGTGGAACATTTTATTTACATGTGTTGTGGATAAGTTTTTAATCATATCTGTCACATGATTAGTATAAAATCATGATAATGGACTATTTGAATACAAATAGCTGTTTTCTACTTTGTTTAATTTGAATGACTTGTGGTTTTATTTTATTGCTGTAGCTTGTATTTCCAATGTTATTTTTGAATGGCATACATAACTTGGTCCAAACAGGTCAGATTAATTCTTCTGTAAGATTTCGTGAGTCATATGAGGATAATTTTCAACATCAGTTTTTACAACTTTTTAGTGAGTTAAATTTTAGATTAGCATAGCCTTAAAAATGTTTAAATCACTTTATTTTATTAAAAATTTTTTTTTAATTTTTTATTTATTTTTGAGACAGGGAGAGACAGAGCATGAACGGGGGAGGGTCAGAGAGAGGGAGACACAGAATCTGAAACAGGCTCCAGGCTCCGAGCTGTCAGCACAGAGCCCGACGCGGGGCTCGAACTCACGGACCGTGAGATAGTGACCTGAGCCAAAGTCGGGCGCCCAACCGACTGAGCCACCCAGGCGCCCCTAAATCACTTTATGTATTTTAATAAGAACCTTAAAATAGCCTTTTTCTCCTTTGTCATGGGAGAATTCAGTGTTATATGTTCATGTTTCAGCATTGTTTTGAATATAGAAATATACATTATTGTTTTACCTATCAAAATGGAAGAAATTTAAAAGGGTGCTGATTATGCTTCAAAAGAAAATAATAAAGGAGAAGAGTAAGGGATTTGGATAAACTGTAGCAGTTGTCTTTTCTTCTTGTTATTATTCTTCTAATAGTTGTTTTATTTTAAAAGTTTAGACTTATATTTGAGTTCTAGGAAAAAAATTTCATTTATATCAGTAATTGTTTCTATATTGTAAAGGTACGGTAGAGAAACAGTGTAATTATTTTTAAAATAAGTAATGAGAGTAAATGTTCACTTGGGGTACTGGAGTATGAGTGGATTTGGGGGAGGTGTGTGTATATACACATTATGTTTATTTTAACTATATTGGAAGCTACTTTAGAAATTATTTTATTAGCTCTCATTCAAAATAGGAATCTTCTCTCTGGTATCTGACAAATGTCATCCATCATTATTCAAACTTTTTATTTATAGGTATCTTATTCAGTGTTGTTTATTTCTTTGCTGAGCAGCCATGTTTGTTAATGAAATTCTTATGAAATTAGCCAAAATTTAATAGAGGAATCGTTTTTCAGTGATCGATTCTAGTTCCTTCATTTTTTATTTTCTAAGTATTTACAAATAAAAGTAGTAGGTGTACTCAGGTTGGATGCTGCCATGCGCTGTTAGACTCTTAACTCTTTTCTGTGATACAGGTCAATCACCAACTACTAATGAGTACTACTTGTGTGTCCAGCATTGTTCTGGTTGCTAGATTTTTAAGACATGGTCTTTGATTACAAAAAAAAAATAGCCACCACCATATTTGGAACTTTACTATATGCTAGAAACTGTTAAAAACATTACTTAAATTATCTAATGTAGTCTTCCTACAGTTTTTTTTTTTGTTTTTTGTTTTTTTAATTTTATAATGTTTATTTCTTTTTGAGAGAGATAGACAGACAGACTGGAGCGTGGGAGGAGCAGAGAGAGAGGGGGACACAGAATCCGAAGCAGGATCCAGGCTCTGAGCTGTCAGCATGGAGCCCAATGCGGGGCTCGAACACAGGGACTGGGAGATTATGACCTGAGCCAAAGTTGGACGCTCAACCGACTAAGCTACCTAGGCGCCCCTAGTCTTCCTACATTTCTCAAAAATATCTCTTAATATCCTTATATCACTGATGAAGAAAGTGGGGCCCAGAGGATGCCTAACTAGCCCCAGGTCATAACTGCCAGTAAAAGAGAGAGGTAGGATTCAGATCCCATTCACTATTTTTGATTCTAAAACCTATGCACTTAACCCTTTATAATCTTTTTAAAAACAAGGACAATAGAAGATAAATGATATTGCTGGAATAACTAGTGACTAAATAAGTATGCTATATATTGTAGTAATGTCAATTTGGAGCCCTCAAGCAGGCTATTGGCTGAGCTCTAAAATGTACATTTTAACCATTTTGGATAAAATTATTTCTGTAACTATTATGTACTTCTCCCCTTTCTTAAGAAGGATATATCAACTATATTTTAACTTTTTATCTTTAGCTGGGGTCATCATAATGAATGTCAATTATTGTGTGGGAGGTGGGGGGGAGCAATTTATTAATACCTTGTATGACATTGGACTGCTCTTTTTGATCTTATGTGCTGTGTCCTTGTACTCAGCTGTCACTTTACATTGCAACTATCATTCTTACATTTAGCAGTCCTTTATTTTTTTACTTTTACACTGTTGTAAAATAGAAACTAACTGGAGTTATTATATGGAAAACAAATATAAATATGTTGTGATTATGAAGAATTAAGGAGCCCTACTGACAATAATATATGTTACCTGTAATGACTAAACCTGTTGAAGATACATACTTTGAGTGTTTATTGCCATTTTTTGGAGTGCTTACTTTTACATCCTGGTTGTTTTCCAGATAGCATTGCCTCATAGCATGGTTTAAAGCAGGTAAGGTATGACTTGATAGAGTTAGAATATACGTATACAATATGGATGGTACGATTATATAAAGATAAACATTAAGGTACAAAATATGACTAATATGAACAAAATAACATTAAATAATGTGCTAGTTGCATAATATAGAGACAGTCTAGCTCTGTAGCTAAGAACATGGCCTTTAGAGTCAGACAGATCTGGATTTGAATCTTGATCCTGCCTCTTAGAAGTTTTTTTGAGTTTGGACAAGTTGCCTTCTCTGAGCATGTTTTCTCATCTCTGCTGGAATAACACTTATTTGAGAAATGAATGAAATGTTTATAAAATATTTACTATAATTTTGGCACATAGATATAAATAAATAGATATTGGGTGTTCTTTAGTGGTAATCTAAAGCAGGGGAGATGAGAGAAGGGAGAGAGAGGTATGAGCTGGGAAAAAAATAAAGTGGGACACTGTTACAGCTTTGAATGAGCAGGATGTGGTTAAATCAAGAGGAATGGAGTGTGAATAAAGACATTAAAAATTTTACTGAGAGATGAATCAGGATATAGAATTTTCGTATTCATACTGGATTTGTAAAGTAGGGGTAAGTTATTGAGGGCCTTGAAAACTACGTGGAGATGTTAGACCCTCTTTTTACATGTTAAAATGCCTAATCTATTGAGAGCAGTAAATATTACTAAATTTTTTAGTTTATTTTTTGAAAAATTTTTAGGGTTTTTTTTTTTTTTTTGAGAGAGAGAGAAAGAGAGAAAGACAAAGTATGAGCAGGGGGAGGGGCAGAAAGAGAGGGAGACAGACCATCAGAAGCAGGCTGCAGGCTCTGAGCTGCCAGCACAGAGCCCAACGCGCAGCTCAAACTCATAAACCATGAGATCATGACTTGGGCTGAAGTCAAGTACTTAACTGACTGAGCCACCCAGGCGCCCCTGTTTTTTATTTAAAGAAAACATGGATCCAAAAAATGTTTGTCATGATTGTATAGTCCAGTACATTTTGACAAATTGAACACATGGATGATCAGAGCCCCAATCAAGAATCAGAATATTGTAATACCTCAGAAGCTCTCATTGTGTCTCTTTCCAGGCACTACTTCCCCCCATGAAGGATACCACTGTTTTGACTTCTAACACCATAGACTAGTTTTGCCTGTTTCTGAACTTTCTGTAATACATCCATACAGTATGTACTCTTGTATCTGATTTCATATGCCCAGTGATCAATGGGCATATGATGGTGTTACATCACCATGTTGTATATAAAGTGTATATCAGGTATGTCATGATGTGGATGGCTTCTTTCCTTTTGAATGGGGAGTGGATTTATGTGAGTGGACAGGGTTTGGAATAATGAGATTAATTCCAACTTTCCTTAAAAAATTAAAATCATTTTCTGAATATCTCAGTCTTTTGCCTCTTTAGACTGACTTTTTGCTTCAATAGTTTGTAGCCAGTTAACACATAGGTGAATTTTTTGTGTTTTGTTTTTTCTTAAGGATTATCCTAAGAAAAAGTATGATCAGATCAAAATAAGCTGCTCAAAGCTACAGGTTAGAAAAAAATTTGGAAAAATTAGAATTTCAACTCAATAAAAGTTTTGCATTGACCTAATAAAATTGGTGGGATGATTACTGAAATTGGTTTGGTATTTCTACAGGGAAAAAGAGAGGATAATAAACACTTTTTGGTCCTCACTTCAGTAATATTCTTATATGGAAATATCAGTGTGTTAATGTGTTAGATTTACAACATGCAGTTTCAGGTATTCATCAAAGTTGACAAGTTGTTAGAGTATGCAATAGAGAGATGCTTCTTGAAAGAGCATAAGTGTTTAAATGTCTTTTCTGATTCTCTTTAAGAGCTCAAAAGAGACTCTTAGAACTCTGTCTGATTCTTCAGGTTTCCCACATGAAGGAGCAATAATGTGATTGAATTTTTTAGTAGATTTATTAGAACTTGATGAGACTAAGTGAGAGTGTCTAGGACCTACCTCACTGACAGTTATAAAGTGTCTTTATGTGATTGTTTTTCTGTCTTTCCCTTAGTATTTTTCAGTTTCTCTCACTGGTGTCTGTTTCTTTTTCTATTTCTAGTCTTTCTTCTGGTGACTCTTTATTGTAATAGTAATGTACTTTATTGCCATAGTAATGGACTTTTTTTTTTTTTTTTTTGCTGTATCTGATAGTGTTTTATGTTCTTTGTTTTAAAATAAATTTTAATTGTTAAAGAATTTTTTGTTTTTGTTTTTACTTAATCCTTCATTAGATTTTGGGGATTATTTTCCCCTGAGAGTTGGTGATGCTTTGATAGAAAAAAATTTCACTGCTCATCTCTTGATGCTTGTCTCCAAGAAATTAGAACTGAGTATTGCATAGGAAATTGATTAAACACTTGAAAGCAACTTAGCAATATGTGCTAAGCATAGATTAGTAGAATAGAGAACATTTTACTTATTTCAGTATGCAAGAACAAGAGTAAATGTGAAAGTGAAACAAGTATTCACTATACTGGAGGTGGAGAAGTTTCTGATAAAATATTAGTATTCACTTTCTTTTAAATATTCAAAATGTTTTAAATTTTCATGTATCTACTCTGGAAGCATGGAAAACAATGAGTTTGGAATTCCCTGAAGGCAGCAACACTTAATAGCCTTGGAAGATCCTTGCTGATTCTGAATCTAGACTGTTTAGTTCACTGAGTGTGGATTATTTGCTATCAGAAGAATACTTGATTTTAATGGTCAATTGTGAGTGATTGCTTGTTTGAGTCTATCAATTAAGAATGACAAAATGCAGTAAATCTATATTTTTAGCCATGTTTTTCAGGATTATGTTACTTACTGCTCTTGTACATACGGTACATCATTTTTTTTCCCAACTGTTTTAAATGATTTTTCCTAGAATAGAACTGAAGTAATACAGTAAACTGTTGGCTGTCCAGCACGATCAGAGCTTGGTCTAAAATGATTATTAAAACATTACAAAATGTGAAGTTATCAAATCATTTGTTGGTTTAGCAGATAATCTAAAAATCATATACTTTGAAGTAGATGTTTCCTTTAAGCAGTCCCCTTGGAAGAATATATACTTGTTCTAGTGATGATGTCACTGTTCAAAACATTTTAAGAATTCTGCTTCTGAAGATTGCTAAAACTTATAATATAGTCCTTTAAATTGCTATTTGATTTATCCTTTGGGGATGAATTGGAGGTTGGGAACTGATCAACTATAAATTGGGCTCAAACAAAATGGGGATTCATTAATACATTGATTTGTTTTTTTCACTAATTTGGAAAGAAGTCACTGAGCACCTGCTATATTCTCAGCACTGTATTAAATACTGGAATGTGTATGACAAGAAAATTTTTCTAAAAAATATGCTACCACTCTGTGTGATGACTCCCATTGTAATCTGGTCTCTGGCTACCTCTGCATACATTCTCATTTCCTAATACTTTTAGTCTATTTGGCAAAACAGTCTCCTTGCCATCCACTCCTACTCATACTCTCTTTTTAGAGCCAGAATCTTTGTACCTCTGTTACATTCTGTCTGAATTGTTCTTCCCCCAATATTTGTAGGCTTGCTCCCTTACTTCACCTAATTCTCTGCTCAAATATCAGTTTATCGGTGAGGCCTGCTCTGATCATTCTATTGCAGGTAGCCCCCATCTCTGCCACTTTCGATTCTTTTATATTGTTTCCTCTTCCATAGCCTTTGTCACTACTGCTATTACAGTATTGTTTGTTTTTCTTTTAGAATATAAGTTTTGTGAGGACACTTTTGTCATTCACCATGGTATCCTCAGTGCCTAGAACAACCCCAGCACATTGTATGTACTTGATTAAATATTTATTAGCTGAATAAATGATGTCAAGTTTATATTTTAGTGTGAAGGCTCCATATTGCTCACTCAGTATCTCGGCCATGTCACTTCTATCACTATATTTCAAACTTAATAATTATCTTATTATAAAAATCTTTCTATATTTCTCATCTGGGTTAAGAGCAGTACTTTAATGGGGCCAAAGCAGACACCCAGGAGACATCCTAGCCTCATTCCTTGTCCTTATTTTACACATCAAATCTGCGACCAGATGATAATGATTTTGTTTCTGAAATACCTGTCAAATCTGTTATTTTTATTTCTGCTGCCATACGTTTATTCAGGCCCCCATTTACTTTCCTGGAGGAATGCATTGGCTTCATAACTAGTCTCTCTATTCTAGTTCTGTCCTTATCTAACCTACTGTCTTTACAGTAGCTAGCAACAAGTTTTCTACAGAGTTAATTTTAATTTCCAAAGCAGGGTTCAGTATCTTCCTTCTTTGGGCTTTTTTTTAAAAAAAAATTTTTTTTTTAATGTTTATTTATTTTTGAGACAGAGAGAGACAGAGCATGAACGGGGGAGGGTCACAGAGAGAAGGAGACACAGAATCTGAAACAGGCTCCAGGCTCTGAGCTGTCAGCACAGAGCCCGACGCGGGGCTCGAACCCACGAACCGTGAGATCATGACCTGAGCCGAAGTCGGACGCTTAACCGACTGAGCCACCCAGGCGCCCCATGGGCTTTTATAGTATATAGAACTTTCTGTGTTACCTTGTTTATAATATTGTGCCTTCCTCAGTCACAGTTGACAAGTATTTATTGACCTTTACTATGTTCAGGGTACCATTCCTTTCCTGGTGATTCAGTGATAACAGAGATTGCGTCTCTGCCCTTGAGGAGATTATATTCCAGTGGGGAGAATGCAGACACACACGTGAACATAGAATGTTAATTACTAATAAATGTTCTGAATAATGTACAGTTGGATATTTGAAAGAGAGTTGAGTGGTGGTTGGGAGGATTGTCAGAAAAAGCTTCTCTGAAGCAATGATACTTAGTTGATTTAGGACTAACAAGGAAGCACCAAGTGAAGATCTATGGGGGAATGTCTGCTTCTTACAAGTCGAAGAACATACGGTACAAAGGCCCAGAAATAAGGAAAGAACAAATAATGGCTAGTGCTGAATGAATGAGAGGAAGAGTGGGGAGTAGGAGAGTAGAGAGGCAGGCAAGTAATAACTTGGGAGATTGTGGTATGCTTGTAAAGGGAAGCTATTAGAAGGTTTTAAGCAGGGGAGTGATGTTACCTGATTTAGAAGGATCACTCTGGCTGTTTTCTGGATAATGGACTGAGGTCCCTGGAGAAGGCTATGCATGACACATGCCACTAAATCAATGTTAATTGAATGAATAAGTGAGTGAATTAATCCTTTCACTTTATATCCAGTTTGAATCACGTGAGACTTCAGTATTCAAGAGAAAGCCACCAAAGCTACATTGCAGAAATGATGATTGCACTAAAATAGGTCACTTTTTTGTGACCTATTTCAATAGGCTGTTGGACACATGTCCAACCCTAATCACTTTAGTATTTTGAGGTAGCAAATAATGTCTGAGTTGTCATTAATAATGACAGTTCTTTGTGACTGTGAATAGAAATGTATTCATTTATTCAGGTAATTATTGACTGTATATCATAGGCAGAGTACTTTATTCTGATAAGTTTTCTGAAGTTTCAAGATGGAGATTACAAGATAAATCAGATCTTGCTCTTAAAGTTAGTTGCTCGTCATTCAAAAAAATGTAGACTGGTTGGATAGTTAAGCTTGATTGACAAATTAGGAGATTGAGAAGGGAGTTATTAGGCTTGCATAAGCTCTGTAAAATATGATTCTGTTCATTTCACTTTCCTGGTGCTGCTGCTAGATGTTTTCTTTAGGTGTTGAATCTATGATTGGAAGTATAATAAGTAAGGAAAATAGAGGAATGGGAGAAGTTAATTTTATTTTTGAGAGAAGTTAATTTTACCTTTATTCTCTTTAATGTGTTTTAAATTTTTATTCTGAATATGGGCTCTGATAAATAAGCAGGATAGCAGGTAAATTTTGGGGGGAAATCTTGTCTTACATCATAACTTTTATTTATGTATTTTTAAAATTGTCCTTTTTTTTTTTTTTTTAAGTAACTTTGGTCCCTGCAATAAGCTATCTTTTAGCATCTAGATTTTCAGCTGTTTTAGCTGGTTGTTCAAGCTAAAAATCCTTACTTTTTACCCAATTTTGGTTTTTTTGTTTTTTTTTTTTTTTTTTTAGTTTATTTATTTTGAGAGAGAGAGAACCGGCAGGGATCTGAAGCAGGCTCCATACTGACAGTAGAGGCCAGTGCAGGGCTTGAAGTCATGAACCGTGAGATCAAGACCTAAGCCAAAGTCACAAGCTTATGTGACTGAGTCACCCAGGGGACCCTAATTTTGCTTTTTAATTCTGTGCATGAGCAGTTATTATTGTTATTTTTTAGTAATCTCTACATGCAACGTGGGGCTCAAACTCATGACGCCAAGGTCAAGAGTCACGAGTCACGTGCTGTTATGAATGAGCCAGCCAGGCGCCCCTGTGCAGGAACATTTATTTATTTAATAAATATTTTTTTATTTGCCAGGTAGAGTTCTGAGTCCTGATTTTTTTTTTTTTTTTTTTTTTGAGAGAGAGTGAGAGAAAAGGGGGGCGGGGGGAGGGAGAGAGAGAGAGAAAGAGAGAGAGAGAGAGAGAGAGAGAGAGAGAGGCAGATCTCACTGAGATCATGATCTGAGCCAAAATCATAAGTTGGATGCTTAGCCGACAGAGCCACCCAGGCGCCCCCTGAATATTTTTAAAAGAAATTATGGAATAACTACATTTGTGCCTTTGGCAAAGTAAAACCCTACTTTAAGGTTGGCAAATGAATGTGTGTGCTATGGCAGAAGTTGCTCAGGGATCATGCCATTCTTTCCCGTGAGGACTACTGAGACTGCACAATCCTCAGTGTAGTATTCCTGGCAACCCTAGGGTTGACACTAGACTTGAAACGTGTTTTGCCATAACAAATATGATTATATAATGTCTGGGTTTTGGTTTGTTGATTGAGGGACGTTTTTCATTTTTAGCAAATAGAGAAGGAGGACTTAACTGTTATTAAGTTGTATTATTGTTTTTTACTGTTAGCATTTCCCAGAGAAAGTATTGGAGCAAGCCATGGTCATAGCCTAAAATAAATTAAGAGAAATATTATGAAAAATTTTGATGAGTGATCTGCCTTTAAAAAATAATTGAGTGTTTATTTGAGTATTTGAGTGTAATCCTAATTAACACTCAATTGAACACTTTTACATGCTATGTCAGTTTAATTGCTAGAAGTACCATGCATGTGATTCTTAACTGATACTGTGATTTCTTCATTTGTTATTTATCCCTTGATCCTGAACTGAGCATTTTTAGTAAGCCAAACTTTACACTAAAGAAAGACATCATGGGTTAGAAACTAGTGTAGTTGAAGCTTAAAACTGAAGCTGAATAAGCTGAACTCTAAACCTAGAGTTTAAAGTTGGTGGAAACTTTAGAGATGACTTAATGTAGTGAGATTTTTAAAAAAGAAGAGGGCTTTCTCTATATAAAGGTAGATCAGCTGTTACTGTACTTTGAGGAGACTTATGCCAGTATTAAGTTGTTTGAGATAAACTGGTCAGAAATACCCCCCACAATTGTTTTTATTGTATGCTTACACACATGCACACACATAAAATAAGAATTGTAAATTATGTGAAATAACATTATTCCCAACCTTATTGGTAATTTGTACAGATCTGAACTAACTACTGTTTACTTTTGTGTTACTGTATTGTTTTCTAATATCAGTTTAAGCTGTTTTGCTTAGAAGATTAACATTGTTTCTTTTTTTTGAAAATATATATTCCTAATTATTACTGTGAAATGAAAATTGTGTTTGTAGTAGGGAAGACGTGGATTCAAATTCTTGCTCCATAATATGCAGGGAAATCTTTGACATGCTATTTAATTTTCTGAGCCTAAATTTTCTTATACATGGGAAGGGATATGATATTGTGCATCTTGCAAGATTATTGTATTAAATGAGAAAATGTGTTCAAAGACTTTAGCTTCGTGTCTATCAAGTGCTTAGATAAAAATCCAGAGGGTGAGTGTTATTAAATTAATAATAGTTATTTATCCATTCTTTTGATCATGGACATTTGGGTTGTTTGTAGTTCCTTGCTATTATGAACAATTATAGACAATGATTTTATACATAGTCTTTAAAAAAAATTTTTTTTAATGTTTATTTTTGAGAGAGAGACAGAGTGTGAGTGGGGGAGGAGCAGAGAGAGGGAGGGAGACACAGAATCCAAAGCAGGCTCCAGGCTCTGAGCTGTCAGCACAGAGCCTGACACGAGGCTCGAACTCACAAACCATGAGACCATGACCTGAGCTGAAGTCAGACGCTTACCGGCTGAGCCACCCAGGCGCCCCTGATTTTATACATAGTCTTATACGTGAATTGTGGTACTCAATACTTAAATTTCTCTGAGTTAATAGAACTTGATGTAGTAGAATCACTGCTTATATATCTCTGTATATCTCTATTATCTCCTGTATCTATATCCTCAGAGTAGCAATATGTAAGAATTGCTCCTGAGTCTACTTTTGTCAGCACTTGGGATTATTAGATTTTTATTAAAAATATGATGTTATGAAAATTATTAAGTATAGACATAAGTAGAGACAAAAGTATAGGAACCCTCATGAATTGCTCACTCCATTTCAACCATTGTAAACATACAGGCCAATCTTATTTCAGCTGTATATCCTCCTCCTTCCCTAGTGGATAATTTTAAAGGTTTTTTTTTTTTTTCTCTTTTAATGTTTATTTAGTTTTGAGACAGGGAGAGACAGAGCATGAATGGGGGAGGGCCAGAGAGAGAGGGAGACACAGAATCTGAAGCAGGCTCCAGGCTCTGAGCTGTCAGCACAGAGCCCGACGTGGGGCTTGAACTCATGGACCGTGAGATCATGACCTGAGCCGAAGTCGGTTGCTTAACCGACTGAGCCACCCAGGCGCCCTGCTAGTGGATAATTTTAAAACAAATCCCAGGCATATAATATTTAATTTGTAAATATGTCAGTATGTATCTCTAAGGAATAGGGACTTTAAAATCTGTAACTATAGTACCATTAATACAACTAAGTAAATTAACAGTAATTTCTGTATCTCATCTAATATTCAGTTAATGTTCAAATTTCCTGATTATTGTACAGGTAAATTATTGTACAGGTAACATTTTAAGTTAGGTTTCATACAAGGTTCATACATTTTTGATTAGTTTTTTTAATATGTAAAAAAAGTACACTTTCATCAAGTTGCTTTTATTTCTTGATAATTTGTCTTTTTTCAGTATTAGCAGTTTTTTGCTTTGACTTGAAATACTTTTAATGAAATATGTTTACGTGGCTATTTGCATCCTACTTTAAGATTTATTGGGCATCCTGATTCTAAGAATTTCATGTCTTTGAACAATTCTGAAAAATTCTCAATATTTGACTTTTTGCATCTCCTGCATTTTTCTCTTATTTCCTTTAGGAACTCTTATTAAATGCATGTTAGGCATTCTCATTATCTTGTTTTTTTAAGCTTTTTCATGTATTTCCTCTCCTTTTCTCTTAGGGGCCACATTCGGTATCATGTCTTAAGATGTGTCTTTCAGTTAATTAATTCTCCCCTCAGTTGTGTTTATTGTTTATTCTCCCCATTGAATTTTTATTTTAATCATGATAATTATGTCAAGAAATTCTGCTTGGATGTTTGTAATTATTTTTAATAAGTGCTCTCTTGAATCTTGTATTTTCAGTCCTTCCTTTTTTTTAAATTTGAGGTTTGTAAGTTATGGCTTACAAATCTTGCAAATATGGTTTGCAAATGCTGCATGATATAGTCATGCTCTATGGCTGCTTTGATACTACAACTGCTGAATTAAGTAGTTGTGACAGAGATCGAGTGGCCTTCAAAGCTTAAAATATTTGCAGTTGACCCTTTATGGAACAAGTTTGCCAGCACCCCCTGCCCTGTGCTTTAGATATATAAAATATTATTATTTCATTGTTAGTATGTACATGATAATTCTAACATTTTAAGTCTTTTTAGATTGTTTTGCTGTTTGTTTCTGTTTATAATAGCTTATTTTCAGGTTTCCTTCTGTGTTTGTGATTTTTGCTTGTGCACTTAAATTTGTTAGGTTACCCAGGCAGATGGTGATTACCTGGTTGGGTGGTTGGGTTATGGGGCTGGTTGATGGTTGGGTTTGCTTTGGCTGTTGCCTGGGAATACAGGAGACCAAGGACTAGTTTATTTCATTCAAATTTTTAAAATTTTTATTTTTTTCATGATGTTACGTAAGTGTACTCTGTGACCCTCCTCCTCTCTGGTAACTATCAGTTTGTTTTCCATAGGTAAGAATCTTTTCCTTGGTTTCTCTCTCTCTCTCTATTTTCCTTTGCTCCTTTGTTTTGTTTCCTTTTTTATGTTTTTTATGTTTATTTATGGGGGGATGGGTAGAAAGAGGGAGACAGAATCCCAAGCAGACTCTACGCAGCTCAAACTCAGCAACTGTGAGCTCATGACTTGAACAAAATCAAGAATTGGATTCTTAACTGATGAAGCCGCCCAGGCGCCCCTCAATTGTTTTGTTTCTTAAATTCCACATGAGTGAGAACATATGGTAATTTTCTCTGACTGACTTATTTCACTTTAGCATTATATTCTCTAGCTCTATCCGTGTTGTTGCAAATGACAAGATTTCATTTTTAATGGCTGAATAATATTCCATTACATATACACACATATGTATTCCATTATATCAATACACATACATATATATATCTTCTGTCTTCTTTATCCATTTACCTATCAGTGGACTCTTGGGCTGTTTCCATAGTATGGCTATTATAAATAATTCTGCAATAAGCATAAGGGTGTATATTTTCCTTTGAATTAGTGTTTTTGCATTTTCTGAGTAAATACCCAGTAGTATGATTACTAAATCATAGGGTGGTTCTATTTTTAATTTTTTGAGGAACCTCCCTGCTGTTTTCCACAGTGGATGTACCAGTTTGCATTCCTACCAATAGTGCAAGAGGGTTTCTTTTTCTCCACATCCTCGCCAACACTTTTTTTCCTGTGTTTTTTATTTTAGCCATTCTGACAAGTGTGAGGTGATCTCATTGTAGTTTTGATTTGCATTCCCTGGTAGTGAATGATTTTGAGCATCTTTTCATGTGTCTGTTGGCCGTCTGTGTGTCTTCTTTGGAGAAATGTCTGTTCATGTCTTCTGCCCATTTTTTAATTGGAATTATTTGGTTTTTTGGTGTTAAGTTGTATCAGTTCTTTATATATTTTGCATACTAACCCTTTATTGGATATGCCCTTTGCAAATATCTTCTCCCATCCACTAGGTTGTCTTTAGTTTTCTTGATTTGCTGTGCAGAAACATTTTATTTTGATGTAGTCCAAATAGTCTCTTTTGCTTTTATTTTCCTTGCCTCAGGAGACATATCTAGAAAAATATTGCTATGGCCATTGTCAGAGATATTATTGCATGTGTTCTTTTCAAGGATTTTTATGGTTTCAGGCCTCACATTTAGGTCTTTAATCCATTTTGAGTTTATTTTTGTGTATGGTGAAAGAAAGTGGTTCAGTTTCATTCTTTCATAGGTAGCTGTCCAGTTTTCCCAACACCATTTGTTGAAGAGACTGTTTTTTTCCCATTGTATATTCAACAAGGGGCTACTTTAAATTAAAACTCTCATGTTGGGATTTTTTTGGACAGTACAGAAGTACATATATCTAAGTTCCAGAGCTTTGTACAGCAGCTTCAAAATCTCAAGAGAAATCTTTGTTTTCAAAACATATGCTATGTTTACCCAGAGGTGGGGTTTTTTGCCATCTACCTCTGTTGGTTGCGTGTTCTTCCAATTCACACTTTTTCCTAGGGAAGTAGTCTTTTTTTTTTTTTTAATGTTTATTTATTTTGAGAGACAGAGAGAGGGAGGGGCAGGGAGAGAGGGAGAGAGAATCCCAAGCAGGCTCTGTGCTGTCAGCACGGAGCCTGATGTGGGGCTTGAACTCACGAACTGTGAGATCATGACCTGAGCCAAAATCAAGAGTTAGACGATTAACTGACTGGGCCATCCAGGCACCCCCGTAGGAGAGTAGTCTTTTCTAAGATCTGATTTTGTACAAGATGGATTTCTTATCTTTCACTGGCCCAAGGGTAAGTCATCGTCCTCAAGTCCTGCACTTAAGCTCTAGAGCAGTGTTTCTCAAACTTTAATGTTGTGTTGGAGGTCCTCAAGATCACTCACAGGTTTCATAATTTGCTAGAGCTCATTATGGCAAAAGGATCCAAAGCAAAATCAGCAAATGGAAAAACTACATTGGGTAAAGTTAGGAGAAACCAGGTACAAGCTTCTAGTATCTTCTGGTGAAGTCGTCCTTGCAAATTATGAGAGCAAGTGAAATATTGTCCACCAGGGAGTTTGTTAGATACCCAGGGTTTTTTGAGGACTTGTTAAGTAGGCACCTTCTGCCTGGCAGGCAACTACATTGCAGACCCACAGAAGGAAAGCAGGTATTCAGCATAAACCGTATTGCTTGTGTAAACAGTTTAGGCCCAGTGAGCCACTCTTATCAGGTAGGGTGGTGGGAACCTTCCCCACATTTGTTTCCAGATGCCAGCCAAGGGCCAACTTTGGAAGGTCAGCAATCCTTTTAAAGGAAAAGCAGTCAGGCCTGCTAGGTTCACTTTTTTCTGTGTAAATATACAAATGAAGCACCTAAGGATTTTGTTTCAATGAAGAGTCAGATTCAGTAGGTATAGGAGGGCCCAACATTCTGCATTTCTAACAGCATTCAGGTAGTACACGTGTCGGTAGTTCACAGATACACTTCAATAGCCAGGTAGTTGCTCTGAAGGCTAGAAGTCCTTCTTTTCATTTGTATTTTTATCCTAAACAACAAGTTTTTATTTTTATCAAACGAGTAAAGAGAAAATTTATACATCAGTATTACCACAAATTTCTGTCGTTGGGAAGATGGAAAAAGTGATAGTTGCAATAACTTGTAGAAAAGAGTGCAGGGTCTGGAATGTTGGTGGTATTAATTGTACAGTGTGCTACAGTCTCTTAGCCACAACTTTGAAAAACCAAAAATTCTCAAAGTGAAAACTATTTTCATTTTCATGAATAACTTGACCTGAGGAAACCTAACCTGACCTAAACTCATTTGACAACAAAACCTGACCAGAATTTGTATTATCTCAGCGTGTCTGCTCACATCTTTCACCTAAAAAATACTACCGTGGGGGAGTAGGCAGTGTTGCCTCTGACCTTTCGGGGGATAGTACATCTCTGGTAAATACTACATTTTAAAATAAAAATACTTGAATTCCTGACTTTATCTGACCCCAGGTTTTCAAGTGAAACATTGTGGTCCTTTAGTGGAAATATGGAAAACAGATGTCTCAAAAGCATTATCAGAATGCATAAATAAATATAAAAAGAATTAGCAGTTAGTAGATCATATTCAAACCTCCTGTTCATGCAAGATGTAACCAAAGAGATACAGTATAGTGGTTTCATTTATAGTAGGTCAAAGCTTTGAAAGGTTAATTCAAAGAGACTTTGTAAATTTGCTTTTAGATTTTGATTATTGGTATTATGCAGTTTTTTATGAATGTTCAAGTGCAATGTAGGGAAGAATAACAAGTAGAAACTTGTAATTGGAGGACTTGTTTACACTTATACACATTAATTATGTATTTTATTTTTGCCTGATTAAAATGATCAGTTTTTCAACTTTTTTTTTTTTTTAGTTTACGTATTTATTTTGAGAGAGAGAGAGTGTATGTGGGCAGAGAGAGAATCCAAAGCAGGCTCCTCACGGTCACCGCAGAACCTGATGTGGGACTTGAACTCATGAACCGTGAGATCATGACCTGAGCCGAAATCAGGAGTCTGACACTTTTTTTTTTTAATGTTTTTATTAATTTATTTTTGAGGCAGAGACAAAGCATGAGCAGGGGAGGGACAGAGAGAGAGGGAGACACAGAATCCGAAGCAGGCTCCAGACTCTGAGCTAACAGCACAGAGCCCGACGTGGGGCTTGAACCCACAAGTGGTGAGATCATGACCTGAGCTGAAGTCAGACGCTCAACTGACTGAGCCACCCAGGCACCCCAGGAGTCTGACACTTAACCAACTGAGCCACCAAGGCCCCCTAAAATGATCATTCATCAATGTTGATGAAAAGGTTAATTTTTCATGTGTTTCTTTTCATGCATGGGACTCCAGATTAGCCAGTATGGTTTTGTTTTCATAATTTTAGGTGAGTTGTGTCTTGTTTGGTGTATAGAAATGATTTTACTTAACCATAAAAACATAATGCTAAATATGGCAACATCTGCAAATCACTGATTCAGAACTTAGTAGTATATGAAAACAGGAGTCTGTTGGGAGATAGTCTATATAAGAGATGCTTAAGATACATACACTTAAGATATTTGGTAACTACCTGGGTATAACTTCCTAGTTAAGACTATTACTGTGTCCTGAAAAAGGAAATTTTGGGAAGTTTTTTGTTTTTTCTTTTTTGATGTTTAAATTAATTTGATTATTGGACATAATGAATTTGAGGTAGACAGACCACCAGAGACTGAGCTATGGTGCTCTATTTGAAGATGAAATCTAGAATTGAAAATTTGGGGCATTGTTTACTTAAAAAATGAAAACTGAGCACTGGGTGTTGTATGGAAACCAATTTGACAATAAATTTCATATTAAGTAAAAAAAAAAAAAAAAAATGAAACTGAGTTTGTTATAGTTAGGGAGACGATGAAAAGAGAAACCAGAGGGCAAAGGATACAACTTTAGGTCATGTTAAAGGATATGAAGCAGGAGGAAGAATACAGACAAAGGGACACACAAGGAACAGTGAGAAATAGTTATGAAGGAGGGCCAAGATAGTATAATTATAGAAACCAAGGGACAGAGGTAGATTTGGCTATCATATTGGCTAGTACTGTAATGGAAAAGTCAAGGAGTTTGAAGAGCTGAGAAAAAGCCCTTGCATTAGGGCAAGTAGTAAACTTGAGAACAACTTTTAGTGGAACACTGACCTAGATTGATGATGTTTAGGAGATGATGAGGTAAGAATAAATTAACTTGAAGTTCAGAGATATGTTAAAAGAAGTTATGTTACTTCAAAAATGGAAGAGTGGCAGAAACATGTTTTGTTTTGTTTTGTTTGAAGATAGGTTAAAAGAGTTAGTGAAAGAGATGAATGAGAAATAGTAACTAATGGTAGAAATACTAGAATGAGATAAAATGGAGAATCAGGAATACAAATGGAAATGTTAGGTAATAACACTGCAATAGATTTCTAACCCACACTGAAATGTCCTGCAGCCAAAGTGAATTTTTACCCTTTTGCTCCTTTATCAGTTTCTGAGAGTGAAGAAGCCCTTCATTACATTCAGAGAAGCCACCTGTCAGACAATTGCTCTGAACTATAAATAGTCATGTTTTGTAGAGAAAAATAGAAACATGAAAGTAGCCGTACAAGCAAAATGTACAACTAACTTCTAAATAATTCTAACAGGCTGGGTGTATATCACAATTAATTGTCTACGCCTTAGGCTCAGCTGTTCTATTCTTTTACAGGCTTATTTATATAGTGAATTGTTTCAAAGACAAACAGGATCTTTCTCATATAATAAAAGATTTCCTCATTAGGGTACTGTGGAAATCTAATAACTTTACAAATATCTTTGTAAATATAATAAAGACATAGAAATTACAGTACAACATCCAGTGATTGTATTTTTAATATAGTTACTGCTTTTAGTTTTACTATCTTAGAAAATGCTCTATTGCAGACAGTATTTTTCATATTTTTCTGACAAAAAAATGACATTAAAATAAATGTCAGGACAGAAATCTTTGAATGACAGCCACTTCTGTAGACTGGTGAATGTCTTCTGTGCATGGTATATACTTGTGTATACTTTGTACTTGTGCACAAAGTAAAGTGCTTTGGGAATATGGTTACAGTTCTCTTCCACACATACCTCATTACTGTGTTATAAACCCAAGTATTCCACTGATGTGGGATTTTATTGTGAGGAAGGGAAAGAGATGAACTCTAAGAAAGCACATCATACTTTTTTTTTTTTTCTTTTCCCTGTCAAGCAGCCTTTCTCCTTTTTCTTCTTTTTCTTCTTTTTTTTTTTTTTACCTCAAACACCTGAATCATCTTTACGGGAAAATCTTTATAAATTCACAAATCATTTACCATGTAAAAATAGATAATGATGGAATGATTAGAGGACTATTAGGGAAGGTAAATAGTTAGGCTTTAGATGTTTATCCAACTATCGCATCCCAGAGCGTGATTTCTAACACTGCCATGAATATAAAAATACAGTGTTTGGAAGTGTGGGGAGAAGAGCAGAGGAGAACCAGGAAGGTGATTTTTCTGAAGGGAGAGAACAGGCTTGAATATCTACCTTCTTTGTTTTTGTATTCCTAGGCACTGTCATTTAAAACATTTGTATTTGACAAATTTGAATGGGCAAAAGAGATAGTTACCTTGTCAATTGTATTAAATAGATTCTTACAGATTCCTCTTCAGAGCAATAGCAAGATATTTTGGTTACGTTAAAGGGAATAACTTCCTTTTTTTTTTTTTTTTGGTCCTCAGAGTTGTAAAATAGCTATGTTTTAAAGCAACATGATCTTCTTTATTTGTTCCTCTTTTACAAGCATATGTACTATAGCTGTTGCTACAGTTAATCATAAGATAGTATTACCTTGTAAATTCTTGCATTTTAATATTCACAGTTCTGACATGAGGACTTCTTTTGTTATAAATGGCAGATTGTGAAAAATCAAGGTAACAAATTCCTGTTTACTGTTAATGGAGAATAAATGTAGTCTGTGATATCTGATAATATAACAAATCTGTTTTTGTTTTTATTTTTATTTTTATTTTTTAACTTTGTTAAATTATACTGAGAGAGAATAGATACATTACGTGTGTATTGCTCAGTGAATTTTCACAGATTGACACACTTGTGAAACTAGTACATAGATCAAGAAACAGAGCTTGGTATATTTTAAAGTTTTTATGAATTTTTTTCTGAACAGTATATTCAGTAATTTTTTCAAAGTGGTTACTAGTGTGTCAACCATTGTTCTAGGTATTCGGATGACACAGTGGTGAACTAAAGCAGACTTAAGAGTGTGGGGAGATAAGTATCAGTCAGATAAATAAATGTGTAATTACAAACTGCTACGTATACTGAACAGACATTATCCTATAAAAGGCAGTATAATGACTGTAGAGTGATTGTATGTATACTGTGGAATAAGGGTAGACATTAGATTGCTTAGGTTCAAATTCTTTTTTTTTTTTTTTTTTAAACATTTTTATTTTGAGACAGAAACAGAGCATGAACAGGGGAGGGTCAGAGAGAGAGGGAGACACAGAATCGGAAGCAGGCTCCAGGCTCTGAGCTGTCAGCACAGAGCCCGACGCGGGGCTCGAACTCACGAACCGCGAGATCATGACCTGAGCCAAAGTCGGACGCTTAACTGACTGAGCCACCCAGGCGCCCCAGGTTCAAATTCTATTGTCAGTTCTGGTATTTATGTAACTTGAGGCAACTACTGTCTCTTTAAGACTCATTTCTTACCGTGAAGATGTTATAATAGTAACCTACCTTATCTGATTGGAGTGGACATTAAAAGAGATTATTCATGTAAAAATATTAGTATGATATTGCATGTTCTCTATATGTATTAGTAATTTGTTTTGTCTGGGGGGGGTGTTGTTTGTTTCATATTGTAACATTCTTATTTGAAAATGATACAGAAGCATATTTCATAAAGTAGCTTTTTATCTCTTAGAGTTCAGATCAAATAATCCAAAAGTATCAGAATCGAGTCACATAACATTCTGGCAGTCTTTCTAGCATGTTGTAGTGTGTATAAGGATCATTGGGATACCTCTTGTAAATGCACATTACTGTGGGTCCCTTTCTAGGCATACTTGGCTCTGGAATCAGTGTTTCCTATAATAACTCATGTATTTCTTAGAACACAAGTTTGAAAACCATTGGCCTGTAA
Source organism: Neofelis nebulosa (assembly GCF_028018385.1). NCBI lineage: Eukaryota > Metazoa > Chordata > Mammalia > Carnivora > Felidae > Neofelis > Neofelis nebulosa. The sequence continues at coordinate 31,780,013 of NC_080782.1, read as the reverse complement.
GTCTCTTTTGTATGCAGGCCAAATAGCCAGTTATTTTGCTTCATCATTTTAACATACAACATTATGAGGTATTTTTTGTTGTTGTTGCTTGTTTTTGGTGCATACACTTATTACTACAAATGGTAAAAAAAATTATTCCCTAAATCTGCACTTGCTCTAGGATTTTCTAGGTTACCCACTTGAGAAACCTGGATTTATTCTTAGCTCCTTCCTCTACCTTTCCTCCTGTCTCTAATCCTCTACCTTTCTGACCATCTGATTCATTACTGATGAAGTTTCTTGCATGGAAGAATTTGTAACCTCTGTTTATACTTGCCTTTCTCCTTCCTACAGTCTGTTTCCCAAAGTTGTCTTTTTAAAACACAGAGCTGATATGCCATCTACTTGCATAAGTGTTTTTCTTAGTAAATACCCTTTGTCCAAAGGTATCTAAGTTTCTTAGTATATTTCAACAGGCCATTGTAATGCATCTTCACTTTCCCTTATTCTTCCCGATCATCTTGTTTTCTGGGAGTATAGAATTTCTTGTTGTTCCTTGAGGAAAATAGCACTTCTTCATGTTTCCATGTTGTTACATACTACTTTAAAAAATTTTTTTTAATGTTTTTATTTATTTTTGAGACAGAGCATGAGCAGGGGAGGGGCAGAGAGAGAGGGAGACACAAAATCTGAAGCAGGCTCCAGGCTCTGAGCTGTCAGCACAGAGCCTGACACGGGGCTCGAACTCACGGACTGTGGGATCATGACCTGAGCTGAAGTCAGATGCCCAACTGACTGAGCCACCCAGGCACCCCTCACATACTACTTTTTGCCATCCGTCTGCCTTTTTCAGTCTTTCTTTCAACCAGTGTTTATTGAAAACCCACCATGTGTCTGGGATTGTGTCAGAGGCCAGGGTTGCATGTGTGAAAAAGATAGGTTTCCTGTCCTCACTTGTCTCACCGTCTAGTGAAGTCTGTCAGGCACCCTTCTTTTGTTCCCATAATATTTATTACCAACCTCTGTGTTATATTACTTTACCAACCTCTGTGTTATATTACTTTATTTTCTCATTTAATTTTGGTCTCTAGGGCTGAGACCATATCTTATGTTTATTAATATTCCTCACCCAGCAGTTGGCACAGTATATGGCATATAGTTATCACTGAAATGTACAATTGAATGAAACTTAGAAATCTACATACAGAACTACTTCCAGGATAGGCCAAAGCTATGCTTTATGGAATACATTTATATTTTTAATTATGTAAGTAATAAAATGGCTAAATGTAATCTAAAGGAGAAGCCTGTGCTCCTGCTATATTATTCCCATTATATAATCTTACTATTAGAATTTTTTTTCTTTGGGAACTTTTGGAAGAATAGTCTATTATTTAAAGTTTAACTTAAAAATAATTTAAGCGATTTATATTAATTTTATTTATAATTTATTCAAAGTGATTTGAAATAAAGCCTGTAGAATATATAATTCTAATTATTAAGATTATATATTCATATATCTCTTAATAGAAGTTCTGTTCAAATGAATCATTTGACACTTTCTAGCCGACTTTTTCATGTTCTATACCTTAATCAATCCTGGCCTATATCTTACAGTTATAACATGCTTGTAATAAATCAATTAAACATGTAAGAAACCAACAAAAACATGGCTTTTGTTCCTAAAATTATAAACCAATCACATCAGTGAACTGGTAGATGTCACATATTTATTTTTTTTTTTTTAATTTTTTTCAACATTTTTTATTTATTTTTGGGACAGAGAGAGACAGAGCATGAACGGGGGAGGGGCAGAGAGAGAGGGAGACACAGAATCGGAAACAGGCTCCAGGCTCCGAGCCATCAGCCCAGAGCCTGACGCGGGGCTCGAACTCACGGACCGCGAGATCGTGACCTGGCTGAAGTCGGACGCTTAACCGACTGCGCCACCCAGGCGCCCCTAGATGTCACATATTTAATTTATCAAGTCAATGGTAGAAATGATAACCTTCAACAAGAACCTCCCTTCTCCTTCAATAATATATAAATATTTTCCCCTTGAAATCATTCAAAATGAGCAATTCTTTTTGGAATTACAGAAAGGAAGATGTATTTTTGAATAAATAGGAAGAGAAAAGTGTGAGGTGAGGTAACTTGACAATCCAGAATTGAAGTGGAGGGAAAGAGATCTGAATCCCTGGGCCATTGGGAAGACCATCTCAGAATGTTACAGCAGAAGCCACCTTTGCTTTTCCTGCCATCATGATACAAGTAGGACACCGGAACAAGAACCCAGCAAAACTATTCTACTCTCTTGGAAAGAGAAATAGAGGACAGATCTAGTTGTAAGGAAATCCTATTAACAATAGTTGAAGTTTACAATTACAGTAATCATATCATTTATGATATAACATAGGATCCTTTACAGAGTGAAAGGAGGTGGTATTGATAATTATAGTAGAACTAATAGGTGTAAATTGGAAGCCAGACAGATCAGATATAGATAGGCTGCCATAACTGCTGCGATAGTGGTATGAAGAATGTGTCATGGGAACATAAAGAAGGGGGCTTTAGGTTAGGGAAAACCTTTATACATCTGAGCCAGGCTTTGAGAGGGAGAAGGATTTTTCCCCAAGTTGGGTAGACAAAGGTCAGGCCAGGCTAAAGAAACCTAGTGTCATCTTGCTGACCACTGTAGCCCTGCCTCTGTCCAGATCATTCCCTTTCAAGAGGTGCTTCGTGTCTGTCATACTTCTAAGATAGCCCTAAGTGAAAACTTTCAGTTTTTAGTATGATAAACTTGACAGTTAAGATTATAATTAAACTGACTTATTGGCAGTAGTAATTGATAGATTTTCCTTGCACATCTCTACTACAGTTTTTATATTCAAAATATGTCAGTGATTAAAAGATTATTATCTGCTACAGAGAGGAAATATGATTGTTTTCAGTATGTGAAAGACAGTAGTACTTGTTTTGCATTCCATACGGTTATACCAGAACAAATGATGAAAGTTCAGAAGGGGCATATTTTGTCATTGGTATAAGAAAAGGTATCCAAAGGTTAAACAGGCTCTTTTGGGAAGTTCTGAGTTCCTCTGCAGTACAGGTAAAAGGAAGGTCCTTTTCCCAGGATGCTGTTAGCAGAATATATCCTTTCCCTACTAAATTCTATCTCTTTGATATTAATAATTGTTAGAGTTACAGGAAATGTTAGAGAACTTGAAGCAGTTCTTCCTCAACTTTTGGACCTGTGGGTAGGGGTGAGAAGATATACTCCCAGTGTCTTGCCTAGTGGAGGGGGACAGACTTACTTGCCCTTGGCTTTTGCAAAGGTAATACCAACTATACTAATTCCCATCATTTTTAATCATTATGTCTGCTTTCAATAATCATAGATAATAATAAAGATATTAAGTACATAAAAGATTCATATAGTCATGTTTAATTTTGTTATATTAAATTCTTATGCACCTAACTTTTCTAGCTAGTTGCTTATTAGCATTTTTCATGTGTATTCACAAATAAATCACAGAGAGTATTGTTTTACTCTGCTCCCACTTCTAATTCCTGTTTGATATTTTCTTTTTTATAATTTTTTTTAATGTTTATTTATTTCTGAGACAGAGAGAGATAGAGCATGAGTGGGGGAGGGACAGAGAGAGAGAGGGAGACACAGAATCAAAAGCAGGCTCCAGGCTCTGAGCTGTCAGCACAGAGCCCGATGTGGGGCTCGAACTCACAAACCGTGAGATCATGACCTGAGCTGATGTCGGTTGCTCAAGCGATTGAGCCACCCAGGCGCCCCGTTTGATATTTTCAAGAAGGCAAATAAAATAAGTTTCCACTTTAAAAATGAGCAAATCTTGGATCATAAAATTAATGCTCTAAAACATAAAACAAAAGTTCGTTAATTTAGACACGCTAATGTGCAAGTTAAACATTTGCTTGGGCTAACTGCATAATTTTCGTATGACCCATAAAAATTGTTTTTACTGAAAAAATAGTAACTTTCAGTTATAGTTGCTGTTTCTTAAGTGTTTGTTGTGGGCTAGACACTGCTAAGCACCTCACTTCTTGTAACAATGCTTTCAAGGTACGTAATTAGTATTTTCACTATACATAGGAAAAAATGGATGCCCATGAGATTAAGTAATTTAGCCTACATGGTTTGTAGGTGAATAAACTGGCGTTGAATATAGTTCTTTTTTATTCCATAGTTGTTCTTTACAATACTCCCAAATAGCTGGATGCCAGTAGTTTTTGGTCATTAATTTACTGTGCATTTGAACCTAAATTTATTTAAAATTTTTAAATTTAATTTTATTTATTTATTTTTAAGTTTATTTGTTTTTGAGAGAGAGAGAGAGTGTGAGCTGAAGAGGGGTAGAGAGAGAGGGAGACACAGAATCTGAAGCAGGCTCTAGGCTCTGAGCTGTCAGCACAGAGCCCGACGCGGGGCTTGAACCCACGGACCGTGAGATCATGACCTGAGCCAAAGTTGGACGCTTAACCAACTGAGCCACGCAGGCGCCCCTATTTAAATTTTTTTAGTGTTTATTTTTTTGAGAGGGAGAGAGAGTGTGAGCGGGGGGGTGGGGGGGTGGGGGGGGTGGAGGGGCAGAGAGAGAGAGGGAGACACAGAATCCCAGGCAGGCTCCAGGCTCTCAGCTGTCAGCGCAGAGCCCCACGTGGGGCTGAAACCCACCAACCACAAGATCGTGATCTGAGCAAGTCAACACTTAACCAGCTGAGCCACCCAGGTGCCCCAAACCTAAATTAAAAATCAGTTTTATGTTGTGTATTTACTGACAGGTAAAGATATATGTATATAAAGTTTATTGCAGCATGTTTCAAAGTAAATATTGAAAACATTTAAAAATAAATGCATGTTTATTCACACATAAATACATATACATTTGTGCACGTACACACATGTGTACCTGTATGGAGAATTGAACTGGAAGGGAATGATTGTGTATATACATGTCGGTAGATATATAGATATAGGTAAAAGATTTGATTATTGTTTTTCTGTATATATGTATCTCTATGCATATGGGTTTATATAATACCAAATTGCTGGATACTTAGAGTTGAATGCAGTCATTTCATTACCTCCAGAGAGATTTGTCAGGAACACTCATAAGACTTACCAGTTACACAATAAGAGGAAAAGAACCACTGTAATTCTACGAATTTTTTTTTTTTTTTTTTTTTTTTTTTTTTTTAATGTTTTGCTTCCTTGCTTTTGAATGGTTTGTCATCATAGTCAGCTAGCCACATTTTTTTCCCCCTTACGCTGCTGTGGGTTTCCTAAACATCAAGGCTTCTGGGAATATACTAGTAAATTATCTCATTTGTTCTTTATACTTCTCACATAGCACTGTTATCAGTAGGTAGTTTTGGAGAAGTTAAATTGGAAACATTAAGTGGGAGTAGGAATAAATAAAAAGAGGTAAACTCCTTAAATTTCTTTTTGCTTCTTCTCCATCTTCCCCAATCCCCAGTAAAGCAACACATTGATCTCAGCTTGCTCATTATTCTTTCTAGTGTTAAGTTCTGACTATCTAGCACAGGAGTTGCCAAATTACGGCACCAAATTATGTGAGCCAAGTTCGCTTTATTGAAATAAACATTCATTCATTCATGTATTTTCTACAATTGCTTTCTTGGTACAACAGCAGAGTTGAGTAGTTGCAACAGAGACTTTATGGCCTGCAAAGTTTAAAATACTGTCTGGATCTTTACAGAAAAAGTTTGCAGATTCCTGATCTGGCAGGTAAGGAAGAAACCAGGGATTTCTCATTTAATTTCCGGGGGGAACTTTAACTTGATATTTTTCCTTCCCGTTCCCCTTCTCTGTCCTCCCCTTCCTCCTCCTCCTTCTAATTTTAGAGAGAGAGATGCAGTGAGCTGGGGAGAGGGGCGGAGGGGGAAAGAGACAGAGAGAGAATATGTTAGAAAGAGAGAGAGAGAGAGAGAGAGAGAGAGAGAGAGAGAGAGAGAGAGAGAGAGAATATTTTAAGCAAGCTCCACGCTCAGCCTGACAGGGGGCTTGATCCCAAATCCCTGGGATCACGACCTGAGCGAAAATCAAGAGTTGGACAGACCTTCAACCACCTGGGCCACCCAGGTGCCCCTAACCTGATCTTTCTATGAGAACGTTCTAGCACATGACATTACATGGTATTTCATCTGAAATGCCCCAAAACTATTTTGAATTGGTTTGGGAAGTAGCATAGTATCTGGGAGGAAACAGCTTCTGTTTTTCAGCAAATATGTTATGAAGAAACTTTGAAAGTTGTCTGCAGTTGGGGTTCCTGGGAATTAATTATGTAAAAGAAAGCAGTGAGGAAGGAGAAAGGTTAGTTCATTTTGATCTGTAATATCTATATTATTAGTGTGTTAGGTTCATTTTATATCATTATTTATATCATTATTCATTTGGTAAACATTTGATCCAGTGTTGACTTCTCACCACCTGTCAATTTTTACATTGCATGCATGGAGATTTTTTTTTGTTGCTGTTGTCAGTTTTCATTAAAAAGGGATCGCTCTTCCTCACTGATGTATTTTCACTACCTAAAATAGTACTTGACTGTAATAGATGTTTAAATAATATTTGTTGAATGAATGAACTCAGATAAGAGATTCTATTTTTGTAGCAAGATTGTGGTTTTTGAAAAATGTCTCCGGTTTGTACCTAGAAAATAGGTAATAATTAGAAATCCACAAGCTTTTGTGAAGAACATATCTTTCCAGATTGATGGTCTTAACTGTGGGTCCTGTCAGCTCATTACATAGTAGTAACTGTATAGTCACTTCAGTGAAGCTTTGTTTGGTGCCTGAAAACCTAATTATAAATTGATGTGAACTGGTTAGATTATATGTTTCCATTAGGTGAATTTCACACTGGCTTTAATGATCTTAACTCTGATTTTGCAAACTGCTGTAGGTTCTAAATTACCTTGAGGGTTGTTATTATATTTGTATAAAGTTCTCAAATGTAGTTAAATCATTTTCATACAATTGGCTTACAATTTTTTCCTAAACTCTCCAGGTACCATTTATAATAATGAAAAGATACTACTAAATACTAACCATTGACTTATTCACAGTCGCCTGCAATTCTTTTTAGTAGATCTGATTCTACCCAGTGGGGAGCTGTTTTCATTCCACTTTTAAGATAACCTCAAAGAATCACTAATTATAAAGACGTAAACTAAACTAGTTAAAATTAGATTGAATTATATTGGAATTTTAAAAAAAAGTATCATCCAGAATTTGTAGGAGATGCTCTAAAATCAAATGAATGATCTCCGTATGTAGCAATTTTAAAGTGCTTGGAAATAGCTGGGATTTGTAGTGTGCTTAGTGGTTTGGCACTAACCAATTTGTGGTTGTCATGGCTAACACCCAGTATAACAGAATGGAGGAAAGTAGGCAGATGCAAGCTAAATGTAAAATAAGACAATGCAGTTTCATTTGCTGAGGAAAACAGTAATTCAAAACAAATAGTTCTTTGGTTTTGTGTTAACAGATAAAAATCTCAAAGGCAGTCATAATGGCTCTTAAAAATCAGCGACGTGATGCTCTTTTTTTTCTTCTGTAGATTGTGCTTTTGTTTAAACAAATGGGATGGTGAATATATTCATAGAAAAATAGCTTGTAGCAAGCAACCTGAGGAAATTGACACTCTATTCCAGTTGGTTGGTGGACTACCAACCATGGGGCCATATTTGGCCGTTGCCTGTTTTTGTAAAGCAAGTGAGCTAAAATTTTTTTTACATATTTAAAGCATTTCCCCCCCCAGTATTTTGAAGATGTTACTCTACTGTCTTCTCATTTGCCTTGTTTCCCATGAGAAGTCTTTTTTGCTCCTCTCCATGTAACTTGTCTTTTTTAATCTAGTTCCTTTTAAGAGTTTCTCTGCTAGTGGTTTTGAGCAATGATTATGATGTGCTGTGGTCTAGTTTTCTTCCTGTTTTGTGCTTGAGATTGGTTGAACTTCTTGAGTTTATTGGCTTATTTTCATCAAATTTGGAAAGTTTTCACCCATTATTTCTTCAAATAACTTTTCTATCCCCCATTTCTTTCCTTGAGGACTCCAGTTATATATTTTGTAATTGTGTTACTTGAAGTCCTTCAGTTCACTGATGTTCTTTCATTTGTTTCTCTTTTCTCTGTATTACATTTTGGATAATTTCAAGTTAGCAGTTCTTGCCATCTATAAGTTATGTATTTATTCTCATCCAGCATATTTTCATTTAGACTTACTTTTCATCTTCAGAAATTCAATTTGAGTGATTTTTACACCTTTCATGCTTCTCCTTAAGTTTTTGCACATATAGACTATAGTTATAAAAATTGTTTTAATGTTCTTTTCTGCTAATTCTAACATCTCTGTCAGTTCTGGGTCATTTTGTGTTGATTAATTTTTCTGCCTATGATAGGTCATATTTTCCTGCTTCTTTGAGTGTCTGATCAATTTTGACTGACTGTTAAACCTTGTAAATTTTGCCTTGTTAGGTGCTTCATATTTTTTCTAATTCTTATAAATCTTGAGTTTTGGTTTGAGACAGTTTAATTATTTGGAAATAGTTTAATTCTTTCAAGTCTAGCTTTGAAGATTTGTTATGTGGGATAAAAGAAGTGTTTAGTCTGTTATCTGATTGTTCCCTACTACATAGCCAAGACTTTTCTAACCACTGCACATGAACCATACAGATTCTCAGTCTGGCTGTTAGGAACAGGCACTGCTCCCTGTCCTGTGTGCATGCAAGGTCCTTTCCCTTTAATTCTTTTGAGTAGTAATTTCTTCACACACATGCACCAGTCACTGCTATACCTACTACCTCAGGGGTTCCTTTGCCGATCTTCAGAGTTTCTCTCTGTGTCAGGCCCTGTTTTCTAATTCTTTTTGGTTTCCTTGGATTCTGAGCTCTGTCTTTAAAGCTTAGAATACTTGCCTGGATTTCTCCTCTCAGCAGCAAGGCCTGGAAACTTTTTTTAAATGTTTATTTTGAGAGAGAGAAAGAGTGAGCAAGCGAGCACGAGCAGTGGAGAGGCAGAGAGAGAGGGAGAGAGGGAATCCCAAACAGGCTCCACACCATCAGCGCAGAGCCCAGCATGGGGCTCAACTTCATGAACAGCAGGATCTTGACCAGAGCTGAAATCAAGACCGGATGCTTAACCCACTGAGCCACCCATGCACCCCGGCCTGGAAGCTTTCTTAAGACAGTAAGATGGGGCAATTGTAGGGCACACTTGTGTGTTTCTCATCTCTCAGGGATCACTGTTCTTTACTTCCTGATGTCCCATGTTTTGAGAACTGTAGTTTCATATATCTTGTTCAGTTTTTTGGTTGATTCGAATAGGACAGTATTTTTTTGGTGTCTGTTGTATGTTGTAGCCAAAAGTGATTGTTGGGATGCTGAAATTTAAGATTTAGTAGTTATGAATAATTCCAGGTGAAGATACACAGAGTTGGACCGTAGGTATGAATGGAGTAGAGGCATGAAGGTCATTTAATGAGTCATCCACATGGACTTTGAAGTCATCTAAGTAGATGGATTTGAGATAGAGAGTAAGACTTTAAGCCAAGAGCCAAAGTTGCGGAATTTTTATACTGCATGTTTTATGTGTTTGGTTGGGAAAATACTCTTTTAAAATTATGTTAAATTCTCTTATCTTTTCTTCTAGAACCTTCTGACAACTTAAGGGAGATTCTCCAAAATGTGGCCAAATTGCAAGGAGTATCAAATATGAGAAAACTAGGCCATCTGAATAACTTTACTAAGGTAAGCAACTTGAGTCTTTATTAATATGATCATCTAAAATTCTGGTCATTATACTTACTTCCGATGCTTTTTAACTACCATTAACAAATTCTTGGGGAATCACCCAATATTAGTGCTTTCCTCTGCTGCTGCTCATGGATTTTGTTATGTGTTATTAATTACAGTGTATTTGAATAATGGAAGTATTATGTGCTGCTTGTAGAAAATTTGGTAGGTTCAGAAAAGAATAACGAAAACAGTCACTAAGAAGTCCATCTTCCAGTCTTCAGGATTTTTCACATGTGTTTCTTTTGCCTTTTTAATAATAACTCATTTTTATGTGATAATATATGATAAATGTTTATAGTTAATAAGTATGTGTGTGTGTGTGTGCGTGTGTGTGTGTGTGTGTGTGTGTGTGTGCGCACACCATAATTTCTAGAGAAATAATAAAACTTCCTCTCTCTTTTCCCTGATATTCTATGTCCATTTTCTGGATCTCAATTAGAGCCTAGGATAAACATAGGGGCCCTCATCCCAAATAAATACTGACTTGATCTTTGTTAGAATCCAAGAATTCTTGACTTTGATAGACGGTAGGTTTTTGAAGCAATTCTGGACAACCAACTCTTGGAAACACTAAAATGCCTGTTATTTGAGGTGATGCCATAAATAGGAAACAGAATGGTTCCTTTGGGAAAAATTACTATTTTTTTTAGTTTACTAAATATACATTGTTCTGCTACATTTTAAATTTGGGAATAATTATATATTTTAGCCCCGTACTACTCAAAGTGTGACCCACAGACCAGCAGCACTGGCATCACCTTGAAGCTTGTTTGAAACGTACTGCTTAGTTCCACCCTAGACCTAATGAACCAGAATCTCCATTTTAAGAAAGATTCTCAAATAAATTGTGTGTACATTAAAGTTTGAGTGGCACTGTTTTAATCTTTCCAAAATGTTTAATTAATAATTGGATATGGCTTGGACTTTATTTCACAGGTATAAATGGATAAAATATAGTCACTGTGTACCAAAATTGTTTTTTCAGTATGGTGATGTGAAATAATGCTCTATATAGAGCGGATTTTTTTTCATAGTTAGAGAAGTAAGTACATACATGTTAATTTTTCTTTTGTGAAGTTTGGAATATTCTGGCATGTATTTTTTTTTTATTATTTTTTTGTAACATTCATTTTTGAGAGACAGAGACAGCGTGAGTAGAGGAGGGGCAGAGAGAGAGGGAGACACAGAATCCGAAGTGGGCTCTAGGCTCCGAGCTGTCAGCATGGAGCCCGATGCGGGGCTTGAACTCATGAACCACGAGATCGGGACCTGAGCCAAAGTTGGATGCTTAACCAACTGAGCCTCCCAGGTGCCCCTGTTTATTTATTTTTGAGAGAGAGACAGAGAGAATATCCCAAGCAGGCTCCGCAATGTCTGCACGGAGCCCGATGCAGCATGTGAACTCACGAACCGTGATCATGACCTGGGCTGAAAATCAAGAGTCGGATGCTTCACTGACTGAGCCACTCAGGCACCCCAGAAAGTAATATTTTTAAAGCAACTTCCAAAAGCATTGAATAAGTGCTTGAGAAAGAGTTTTCCAAAATATCCGTAGGTATGTTTTCATTTTTTAATGAATGTAATGAAAATATTCAAATGCATTCTTCAGTGTGCTCATCAGCTAATGTCAAGTCTTTTAGACCCAAAGTTCTTTCAAGATTGTAATGGTATCTCCTGGTTTCACTCCCTTCTATTAAATTTCCCAGTTTTATCTCACATTCTTCACTCATCTTGAATAAATCTTAACCATTTGCCTAGATTTAACCATTTAAAACAAATTTAATATGGATTTATGTCCTGTTTGAACTCATGGTTCCTGTCATAATCAGGTTGACATCTTGATACGTAGTTCCACATCTTTTGCCAGCTGGGATTCTGAAAGTTGGGAATGGATGTAAGGATGGCAGTGATTTCTTTTTTTTTCACTCTGGCACTAGTATGGATCTTAAGGCAATATTAAAAATCTAGAGCACATCATCCAGTAGAAGTATAATGCGAACCACAAATATAATTTAAAATTTTCTAGTACCACACTAAAAAAGGAAAAAGAAGCATGCGAAATTATTTTTAACAATACATTTTCTTTAATCCAGTACATCCAGATTATTGCATTTGATATAATTAGTATAAAACATTAATGATGAAATGTTTATTAATATTTTTATACTAAATATTTGAAATCAAATATGTATATTATTCATGTAGTACATCTTAATTCAGACTAGCCACATTTACAGTGCTCATAGCAACCTGTGGCTAGTAAATACCAACCATAATGGACAGTACATATATAGGCTTTTTGGAATAGTAGTTTAAGCATTAATTTTAGGAATCTGTTGGACACCTTTTTCCTTTCTCTGTTTTCCATTTATTTCTGTCTCAATCTCAGGTTCTCTGGGTTAAGGTCACTTGCCCTCTCCCTTCTTCCCTTTTCCATTTCACTGCTTCTGTATCTTTGAATTTTACCCACAGTATTTCACTAAGTTGTTTTCTTTACTTGGTCTTTCCTTGATATGTGTTCTCCCATTCTCTTTTCCCCCGTCTTCCCTTCACTCTCTCCTTCTCTGTTCTCTTTCTTTCCTTCTTCCCTTCTTCCCCTTTGTCACCTCTCTTCACCTTTCTCTACCCCCTTCCCTCTGTCTCTTTCCCTCATTTCTCTCTTCTTTCCCTGTCTCTTCCCCCATTGTACCACTGTAGATAACAGAATGATTTATCTCCTTAATAAAGGCCCTAGGCTTGGGGGCTTCTTGTATTCTTGTTTTTTGTTTTGCTATATCCTCTCTTTGTAATTTTCACATTTCCGTCTGGCCCTTGTGCTAGCTTATAGCAACCTTCTATTTGCTATTATAGATTATTTATGGATTTAAAACCAGAAAACCAGACTTACTAGAATTTGTCTACAATATGAGGCACTAAACCTTGAGTTGGGGTCTGAGGGACTCTCCCATTAGTAAAGTCCATGAACACTGGACTTGATAAAATCAGTTTTCTGCCCTATGATAACAATGGGAAAAACATGAGCTTTAGATCAAATAGATAGAGACTTACAGCCTAGCTCTGACCCTAACTAGCAAGGCAGTCTCAGGCAGATTTCTTTACTCAGGTAAAGAGGCAAGGTCTCAGTACAATGCCTGGCACACAATATGTACTTCGTAACAGGTAGTGCCTTTGTTTTTGTTTGCTTTTGTATTTTTTGCCATTTTTATAGTTGTTTTTTTGTTTTTTGTTTTTGTTTTTCTTGGCTGACTCTAAGGACATGAGTCTGCTTAAGAGTTCACAAATTGCAGATTGGTAAGCTGTTACTGTAACAGGGTTTTTTTGACCTCAGTAATTCCGACATATTGGGCCAGATAATTATTTGTTTTGGGAGGCTGTCTTCTTCATTGTAGTATGTTTAACAGCATCCCTGCTTCTATCCCCTGGATGCCAGTAGCACACCTCCACCAGTTGTGACAAACAAAAATGTCTCCCTCCAGACACTGCCAAATATTTCCTTGGGAACAGAATTGCCCCTGGTTAAGAACCACCACTGTAAATAAATGGCTGTAGATTTTATTATAAAATTTCTTCAAGCACCCTGTGCAAAATAAATGCTTACTGTAAATTTAATCATAATATAATATGCCTTTGAATTCCATTTTGTTGGAGAGCTAAGTTTGTAAACATTTACATAGCTGGTATTTCTGTAAAATCTGTAAGTTCATTTCCTTGTATGGTTAGAAATTCTGAGAAATCTGTATGAATATCTTTATAGAATAAGTAAATAAGAAAAATAATTATGATGCCACTTAGACTAGTTAGGAGTTGGTTGGTCCCCCTTCTCTGTGTTCCCATAACAGATTATGTGTGTCTACTAAATTTTATCTATTCTCTTGTTATTATTTGTTGTGGGTTACTGTCTTATTAAACTGAGTTTCTTAAGCACAAATCACATGTAGTATTTATTTTTCTACTCTTCATTTTTACTCCAAAGCCTGGTATGTAACAAGTGTTTAATTAAAGGTTTTATATTACATTGAGAAGATTTTGCATTTTAAATATGAGTTTTTGTCGTACTACTAGTTGTTTTGTTATGAAGTAGAAGCTTGCTGTTAGGATTAACTTAATTTAGTAGATCATTGGGGCTAAAATCTTTTAGAGAGTAGACCTCATCTGCAGAAATAAACTTCCTTTTAAGGCATGAAGAGAGGGTGCTAGTGATGTGATCCTGTAACCATGTGAATGTCACACACCCATGCTTGCCTTCTGACATCATTGCACTAGATAAAGTAGTGTGTATAACAGACTGCTGATGAATATAATCTCAGTATCCTATTTTTAAAACTGACAACATGCTTATAATCTAAAGACCTGTTTAAAGATGAAACTATTTCAGGTCTTTACATTCTAAAAGTTCTCTTTTCCTATATTTCATCTCCTATTCATATTGAAAGTTCCAAAGGAGTCTTTATTTGGTACTGTTTTTTAAAAAAACTTCAAAAATAGTATAAGCTAAATATAAAAAATTAAAACAGCACAGAACAATATATGGTAAAAAGTGAAAGTCTTCTCTCAGATACCCTTCCCATCTTCCTCACCACTGTGACAAAAATGCCATTCTCTAGAGGTAACCACTAGGAAGTATTTACCCTTCTCTGATATGATTTTGTGTGTGTGTGTGTGTGTGTGTGTGTGTGTATGTGTGTGTGTATGTATTTCATTGAGTTGTGAGAATTAAATGAGTGAAACAAAAAGTTGTGTTTAATATAGTGCTCAGTTTAGTTACCACTTATTATATATGTATGCACAAAGGTTTTTTTTTTAAATAAGATCATGATATATGTTGATTTATAGTTTGCTTTTTTCTACTTTCCAATATATCATAGAATCCTTTCCTTTTTATAAATATAGATCTACTACGTTTTTATAACTGCATGTATGTGTGTAGATATATATGTGTAGATATAGTCACAAAATATATGTATATGTATACAAATATGTATATTCATACACATACATACATACATATACCATAATTTAATCATTCCATCATTAAAAAATATTTTCCCTTTTTGCTATTTTAAATTTTTTTTTTTTTTCAACGTTTTTTATTTATTTTGGGGACAGAGAGAGACAGAGCATGAACGGGGGAGGGGCAGAGAGAGAGGGAGACACAGAATCGGAAACAGGCTCCAGGCTCCGAGCCATCAGCCCAGAGCCCGACGCGGGGCTCGAACTCACGGACCGCGAGATCGTGACCTGGCTGAAGCCGGACGCTTAACCGACTGCGCCACCCAGGCGCCCCTCTTTTTGCTATTTTAAATCATGTATAGTAACACTTGTGTACTTCCTTGTGCTGAATAGAATTTTTGAAGTGTGATTACTTAGCCAAAGCCTTTGTATTTCTTATTTTAAAACCTGCTTTTACAGTGCGTTCTGTGGGTGTCTGGGTGGCTCAGTCACTTGAGTGTCTGACTAATTTTGACTTGGGTCTCGATCCCAGGGTCATGAGATTGAGCCCTGCATTGGGCTCCACGCTGAGCATGGACCCTGCTTAAGATTATCTCTTTGTCTCTCCCCCTAACTCCTCTCCCTTGCTCATGCATGCACTCTCTCTCTAAGAAAAAAAAAAAAAAAAAAAAAAAAGGCACTCAGAAAAGACCATGGTGTGGAAATCTTATCTGTGATGATATATACATATATATTTTTTAAAGTTTGGATTACTCAATCTGTTGCTTATTTGGGAGAACTATTCATTTAACCTTCAGAGCAATATGAGTAAAATGGGAATAACATAGCATTTAACTGCCCTGTTTTAATTGATCATTATCTTTTTTAAAAATTGTACTTTTAATAAGCATCTCAGATATTTTAATTACCTAGAGGTAGTTTAGACTTCTATTTTACCTTTGTCAGAATATAATATTGTTGATTGCTCCTTTTGGATATCTCAGTTTTTATAAGAAAGCCTTATAAGAAACAAATTCAACAAACTTAATTCAACAGAGCTAGAGTTAAAAAAAAGTTATTTGCTCTCACGATGAGGAAAACCAAATGTTGTGTCCTAATTTCAAACAAAACAATTCAAGGGCTGAAAAAATGTTAATTGCATTCTGTCTTTCCCATTTCACAGCTCTCTTTTTTTTTTAAAGTTAGCTTCATTCTGAAACACCTTCCATTTGGCTAAGGTACATCATCTTTACAGCTCTCCTAAAAGGAGAGGGTAGCCCTCTCTTATTGTCTTCTATACGTTCTCTCGTTTTGGTCACATTCAGCTAGGCATTGTAACCGATAGTCATAAAAACACATGGGATGGGAGCAACAGAAACCCAGTGAAAAGTGTGATGTCTAATAATTTTGCATTTTGCATCAGTATCTGTTAGGATACGGATTCTTATATTTTGAAAGGTCTTCAGTGATTTCTAAGCATAATTCATGATTTTATTCTTAACACACTTACGTGATAGAGAAGGCAGTGTTACATTTTAATAACTTATACAGGAGACAAGAAATTACCAGAAATGGCTAAGATAGTAGTGGACAAACTACTACTTAATGACAGAAGATTAATTAGTAATTCAATCAGTTGTTGAAGCAGGATAAGATTCTCATTGTTTAAACGCACCAGTTTAGGGTTCTTCTTGCTGGTTTTGGCCTATTCCTAGAGTAAGACTTAAGGGGTTTAATTTGTACTTTAGGGTTTGGTTATTTAAATTAGGAGATTATTAGTAAAGTAGTGAGTCAGTCACTATAAGAATTTTATACTAGAATAGTTTATTCCTAATATTTTGAAACTTCTAATAGGTGAACTCTTGGTGATGGGAAGTGAAACTATTTTTTTTTTTGGTAATTAAAAATTCAGAAATCTTACCAGTGTCTTCTGTGATTTCTTATTCTTATGTGAATTATTTACATATAGAAAGCTTAGTCTTTACTTGGGATAATTCTAATTCAAAAAGGATATTTTCATTTAAGACTAATTAAGAAGATCCTCTTCTATAATTCTGGAAACAAAAACATGAATTAACCACATTGAAAGCATCACCCTAACATTTATTACTATCTTTGGGAATTAGGCACTGAAAATGACAAATATGCTGTTTTGTTATAAATTGTTCTTTTTAGTTTTTACTTGTGATATTCCAGTTTCCAACTGAGTGGACATTTTTCTCAGAAGTATGTCTTGCAGTTAAAAAAAGAAAAGAAAAGAAAAAGAAATGTTTCTTGCAGTTGAAATTTTTATCTTGCAGTGATAGTAGATAGCAGAAAATGATAGTCCTTTCAAAATACTTTTCAAATTGTGGTTTTTGGAGATCATAATAATAACTTTGAGAGGTTTTTTTTTTTAAATTTTTCATCAAAACTGTTAACTCTAACAGATGTTAAATGATGGACAGTCATATATTTTGTGTCTAAAAGGTGAGTAATTTGGGAATTGCGTTTCTCTGAATCTATAGTTTTCTACAAGGATACCTGGCAAGTGTGAAAAAGATAGTACAAAAAATGAGAACCAAGTACATACTTAAGCTACTTAAGTACTCTACCAACCCTTGACAAGACTTTGTTTACTTTATTTCTAGGATTTCAAAGTATTTTGTATTGTTAACATCCATTGCTACTGTAGCAGAAAAAAAATGGAATTACTGCCTTTTTAGGAATTGAGATAAACAAATCAGTTTAAGAAAGTATAACATTTTTCCCATTTTAAAAACAATATTTTATATATGTTGATATAAACAACTTGTAAGCTTCATTTTTCTATTGTTTGAGTTGGAATATGTCCAAGGTTTAAGTGAGCATAATACTATGATAAGCAGTTGTTGGTTTTTTTTTTTTTTTAAATAATGTATGGTACCATACAGTGACAATGCTAGTAATCTCAAATACCTGGAAATCTCAAATACTAACTTATGTTTAATAGTGTTAAGTGTAGTTTTTATGTGTGTTTCAATCCTTTGAAATGGGCAGGTTTTTTTTTTTTCAATATATGAAATTTATTGTCAGATTGGTTTCCATACAACACCCAGTGCTTATCCCAAAAGGTGCCCTCCTCAATACCCATCCCCCACCCTCCCCTCCCTCCCACCCCCCATCAACCCTCAGTTTGTTCTCAGTTTTTTTTTTTTTTTTTTTTTTAAATTTTTTTTTTCAACGTTTTTTATTTATTTTTGGGACAGAGAGAGACAAAGCATGAACGGGGGAGGGGCAGAGAGAGACGGAGACACAGAATCCGAAACAGGCTCCAGGCTCCGAGCCATCAGCCCAGAGCCCGACGCGGGGCTCGAACTCACGGACCGCGAGATCGTGACCTGGCTGAAGTCGGACGCTTAACCGACTGCGCCACCCAGGCGCCCCTGTTCTCAGTTTTTAGGAGTCTCTTATGCTTTGGCTCTCTTCCACTCTAACCCCCACCCCTTTTTTTTTCCTTCCCCTCCCCCATGGGTTTCTGTTAAGTTTCTCAGGATCCACATAAGAGTGAAACCATATGGTATCTGTCTTTCTCTGCATGGCTTATTTTACTTAGCATCACACTCTCCAGTTCCATCCACGTTGCTACAAAAGGCCATATTTCATTCTTTCTCATCGCCACGTAGTATTCCATTGTGTATATAAACCACAATTTCTTTATCCGTTCATCAGTTGATGGACATTTAGGCTCTTCCCATAATTTGGCTATTGTTGAGAGTGCTGCTATAAACATTGGGGTACAAGTGCCCCTATGCATCAGTACTCCTGTATCCCTTGGGTAAATTCCTAGCAGTGCTACTGCTGGGTCATAGGGTAGGTCTATTTTTAATTTTCTGAGGAACCTCCACACTGTTTTCCAGAGTGGCTGCACCAATTTGCATTCCCACCAACAGTGCAAGAGGGTTCCCGTTTCTCCACATCCTCTCCAGCATCTATAGTCTCCTGATTTGTTCATTTTGGCCACTCTGACTGGCGTGAGGTGATATCTGAGTGTGGTTTTGATTTGTATTTCTCTGATAAGGAGCGACGTTGAACCTCTTTTCATGTGCCTGTTGGCCATCCGGATGTCTTCTTTAGAGAAGTGTCTATTCATGTTTTTTGCTGAAATGGGCAGTTTTTATGTGTGTTTTTAGTTAGCTGTTTTGGAAAAAATAATAGTTAATTTCACTTGTTTTATGCGTTTATGACCAGAGTACAGTTCTCCAGACTTTAGAGTCATACTATTTTTTGAGGCTGGAGATATGAAATAAAGATGGTAATATTCAGTTATTTCTTTATTTTTTATATCCAATCTCCCCTCCTCCTTTGTCCCTGTGTAACTAATTTTAATACAAAATTGTAGTAACATTTTTCACAGTGGACTCTGGACCCCGACTGGCTTGGTCAGATTTCTGGCTTTACCACTTAATAGTTTTTTGGCCTTGGGAAGTCATATTACCTACTATCTTCAAGCCTCATTTGTCTTCATTTACAAAAATATTATTTTCTAGGGTTAACAAGATTAATAGTCAATAAATGTTATTTCTGTTCCTATTCATGAATTCTTTATATAGTTAACCATCCCTAGGTTATATACTACATATTCAATATATATTAACATTTCTAAAATACAGAAAAGCAGAGAGGAAAATAAATTACCTATGATTGCATTTTCATTTTTGGTGTTAAAATATTGATGGTATAGACTTTTTAAATATGTATCTTAAAAAAAATACATCTTTTAGAATTTTTTCCATCTTAACAGGGTACATTATGCATGTTTTTCCTTATGTTTAAATATTATATAATATTAATAGGTTGTGTAAGTTTCCTCCTTTATGAACATTTTGTTTCTAGTTCTTTACCACTGTAAATAATGTCATGAGCCTCTTATGCTTGAACCACTTTACATTTTAGATTAGTTTGTTCATATAAATCATCAAAAGGAGATCCTGACCATAGTACATTTTTCCAATTTTTAAAAAAATGTTCACTTATTTGTTTATTTTTTGAGAGAGTGAGCATGCACGAGAGAGCATGCAGGAGCAGGGGAGGGTCAGAGAGAGAGGGAGAAAGAGAATCCCAAACAGGCCATTAGGGCAGAGCCTGACATGAGCCCACAAACCTTGAGATCATGATCTGAGTGGAATTTGAGTCGTATTCTCAACCAACTGAGCCACCCAAGTGCCCTGCATTTTTCCAATTTATTTTACAAAATGTTTTCGGTTTATAATTTCAGTTTATAATGCCGACAGTGTATTATCTTATTTGGAATAACCATGTTAAAAAGGAATTTCTTGCTAGTTTGGTAAACTTTGTTTCAAATGGCACTTTTCAGTGTATTTGGTTCGGAATTTAGGAAACAGGAAATACGTCATGTTATTAAATTCTTTTTACTTTTTCTTGGCCTCTTCTCAGTGATCTTTCCCCAACTTGTTTAGGCCTTTCACATTATAAGAGCCTGCTTATATTACTTTGCTATGTGAGGATAGAATGTTAAGGGCGGAATTATGTATTCCCAAAATTCATTCGTTGAAACCTTCACCCTCAGTACCTCAAAATGTTTATGCATTTGGAGATACGGCCCTTAAAGAGGCAGTTGAGGTAAAATTAGGTAATATGGGTGATCCACAGTGCAATATGACCAGTGTCCTGATAAAACAAGGAGATTAGTACAAAGATATACACAGAGGAACAACCATATGAAGACAGAGAGAACCAAGGAGATAGGACCTCAAAACAAAGAATCTGTCAAGATACATTGATGTTCTTGCCTCCAGAATCATGAGTAAGTAAGTTTCTGTGTTTGAGCCACCTGGTCTGTGGTATTTGTTATAGCTAACCTAGCAAACCAATACAAGCCCTTAACCTTTTGCTTATCATAGTTTTACAAATATTTTTGACGAATATGTCATTTAACTTTTAGGTATACAGTTGGCTTTTTAGAGATATATAAATTTTCCTCTCTTTTGTCTCAAAGCTTAGGAAATCTTACATTGTATTTTAAATCTATATCTATGTATAATAAAGATGTCCTCATCCTCCCATTTTTTAGTACTTTTAACATTGCAACAAAATGCAATAAAAATAACAAAATTTCATGCCGTTTGAAAGTCTGTAGCTTCTTTGTTCATCATATTTCAGAATTTTGAGGATTTTATAACATAAACATTTTGGATAAAGACCTGTGAACAAAAACTTTTCAGCTTGTTTTGCCTATTTGCTTATTTACACAGCATTTCCTTACCACACAAAGTGATCATTTGTGTAGTGTCCTTCCCTGCTATGAAAATATTGCGTTATCTTATAGCTACTCTATTCCTATTCTCTTCCTTCTTCTATTTGGAACATTTCTTTTTTGCCTTTTTTTTTTTTCCTTCTAAAGAAGAAACTGGATAGGAAATTTTATAAGGAGCCTACCAATAAGATAGGATTAGCTTTTTATTTCTACAGTTTTGTGCCTTTTAAAATACGTTCTTGGGTCCATTCCTTTCACAGAGACCGATGTGATGGCCACCACTTTGGTTGGTTTATTCTGTATGGTTAAGATGTTCATAACTTCATACTGAGGAAGAATAATAGCACTTGGAATCCCTTCTGTTTCTTCAGTGTTAATTAAATGATCAATCTCGAATTCATTTCAGTTAGGCCCTCCAAATAACTTGAGAAACTTCTATGTAACTTTTAGGTAAAAGTCAGTTTTCAAAACTCAGACTAAAGTGGTATATACCATCCAGGTGGGAGGGAAGTAGTTAGTATTAGATCAGTGTTCTTAATGAAAACAAGGAAAGCCTGTTTGAAGAAGGTATAGCAGGAAACTGCTCAGTCAGAAAGAAATATAGGAGCCAAAGCTTTGGAGAAGGGAGAAGCTTGTGGAGGTGAGTTTACTTCTCCAACAACTTTTGCCAGGAGATACTGGCTACTTTAGAGTGTGGGCAGAGAGCTAGGGACGCAGACCTTAGGCCCAGGAGTACTCAGCAGAAAAAACAGCACAGACTTTTGGTGGAGACCTAGGGGCAATCTACTAGAAGGAGATTCTTGTCTCAGTACATTTGTTGAATCCTGGGACTATCTGAGATGGGAAACCTAAAAATCTAAAGCAAAAGAATATTTGAAAATAAGGATGGAGCTTGGAGTGTTTTTGTAAGACAGAAATAGGTATGTCATCCTCTTGGGACTAATTCCCTCAACAATAAATAAGTTTCAGTTGAAACTTAGGTTTCAGTTGAAAATAGGTTTCAGTTAAGACCTGGGGAGTGGGGAGGAAAAGGGAAAACCAGAGGTAGATTGAAACTTACCAGAGCAGCAACTTTTCTGTACTTAGTATTGTCCAGTGACCTAACAAAGAG
The DNA here is from genome assembly GCF_028018385.1 of Neofelis nebulosa. Lineage (NCBI taxonomy): Eukaryota > Metazoa > Chordata > Mammalia > Carnivora > Felidae > Neofelis > Neofelis nebulosa. The sequence continues at coordinate 31,757,908 of NC_080782.1, read as the reverse complement.
GATAAACCCTCTGTGGACAAAGATATTATCAGGAGTCTGTACAAGTTTTTATATACAAAGATTACAGGGTATATCAAGAGACAGGACTGCATGACTACAATGAAAGGAAGAACATAGTAGAAACGGATCTACAGGCAATCTACATCATTCACATACATTTATATAATAAGCACTTCAAATATTTAAATTATTATTTACATGTCAAGGAAATAGAGGAAATATGGAGAGAATAGGTGAAAATGAAGATTTTTTTTTTTTATTATTATTGATATGTGTAAAGTTAGATGAAGATTCAAGAATGGTAAAACAGTGTCTAAAAATTAAGAACTCAATAGACGGGTGTGGTAGAAGATCAGATAGGCCGGATCAGAAGATAGATAAATAGAAAATATCTAGCCAAAGCACTGAGATAAGAGAATGGAGAAAATAGAAAACAGGTTTTAGAGATTTGCAGTATAAACCAAAGGATCTGACATTTGAATTACCAGAAAGAGAAGAGAGGGAATTGGGCAATAAGTAATTTTGAAGAGATCATGTACAAAATTTTCTAAAACTAATTAAAATATATCAAACCAGAGATTTGGGAATTTCTGTTTTCCTAAGCAGGGTAGATACAGAGAAAACCACACCTGAACACTAAGATTGCTGAAAAACAAAGAGAAAAAAAATCTTCAAAAGAGCCAATAGTAAGACTGATAACAGACTTTTCAATAGGGATAATAGAAACCATCTTGAAGCTTTTAAGAAAATAGCAGCTAACCCATAAATCTATAAATCCAGGAAGATAATCCTCCAAAAAATAAAGTGAAAAAAAAATTTCCATGTAAACAAATTTTAAAGAATCTGTTACCAGCAACCTTGGCTAAAAATTAAGTAAATAAAAACACCCAATAAAACAAGTCAACAACAAACTGAGGATTCTTTAGACAGAAGGAAGAATATCCTGTTAAGATAACACTGAGATGAAGCATAATGGAAAAGGTGAAATTGTTGGCAAATATAAATTGATATTGACTAAATATTAACTGAAAGTAAAAATAACCGTAATGTGTTATGGGGCTTGAAACATCGGTAGAAAAACAACAGTAAAGTGAAAGGTGAGGGTAGTAAATGAAATTCAAGTGTTTTAAGAGTCTAGCATTGTTGAGGACATGGTAAAGTAATAATATCTGTTAGACTGTTACTAGTTAACAGTGCACATTGTAATCTCAATGGTAACCATTAAAAGATAGTTTTAAAACTGTAAACTTATTGAGGGGGGATAAAGAATAATAAAGCATAATTGGTTGATTCAAATGAAAACAAAAAGGAGGGTTAAAGAAACCTAAAACTGGCAGGTCAAATAAAAACACAGTAATGCAGTAGAAATAAATATGCATACTTGAACAGTAATAAAATCATATATTTTCTGATATTTGTTGGAGATAAATACTATATTTTTCAGTCTAAAGGGAATGTATACATAAATAGACAAAAATACATAACACATTCACATACTTTTGTTTTCTGACAGCTTCTTTGTGATATTGGCCATAGTGAAGAAAAATTGGGTTTTAACTATGAGGATATCATAATTTGGTAAGTATAGTTTAGTTCTCTCCTTTACCTCTCTGGATTTTAGTAATTTCAAATTTACTAATTCTAAACCAAAAAGATAGTATGACACCCTATATTTAATTTTGTGGAAACAGTTGTTTGAATATTAGAAAAATTTATGATCTCCAGTACTTAAAAAAAAAATTTTTTTTAACGTTTATTCATTTTTGAGGGACAGAAAGAGACAGAGCATGAGCGGGAAAGGGGCAGAGAGAGGGAGACACAGAATCTGAAACAGGCTCCAGGCTCTGGGCTGTCAGCGCAGAGCCCAGTGCGGGGCTCGAACTCACAAACTGAGATCATGACCTGAGCCGAAGTCGGAGGCTCAACCGACTGAGCCACCCAGGTGCCCCGGATCTCCAGTACTTTTTAATTGTTATCCTGTTGTTCTTACTGATACTTTTTAATTATCAAATGTAATTAATCAAAGCTAATGATGGAAAATACATGGATTTCTACTATTGAAGCTCCTAAATTAAATCTGAAATTCATAGAACAAGAGCTCTTAATTATTCCTAAGAACAAGAAGAACCTGTACAGTAATCTCTAGACCTCCCTTAAGATAGAGTGTGCTGATGGTAGACTTTATTTTCTCAAGCCCACCGACAGAGGCATAATGTTATAATCTCAAGAGCCATCTTTTTGGTGTGCTTAGGAATTAAAACATATATATAGTCTGTGCCTACGGCCATAAAGTATTTCTTGGTTTAAACCAGTGATTCTTTTTTTTTTAAGTTTATTTATTTACTTCGAGAGAGAAAGACAGTGAGTGCACACATGCATGAGCGGGGGAGGGGCAGAGAGGAGGAGAAACAGAATCCCAGGTAGGCTCAGCACCATGAGTACAGAGCCAGTGTGCTGCATGAGCTCACAGACTGTGAGATCGTGACCTGAGCCAAGATCAAGAGTCAGATGCGTAACCAACTCTGCCACCCAGGTACCCCTAAGCCAATGATTCGTTGAGAGGGGTGGAACCAGGTAGGCAGAGAGGAATAGATTGTAGAGGTGTATGTGATATACCTTGAAAAAAGCATATTTAATTTAATTTCCCATTGCTTATATAAAACTACAGAAAGTAGGGCAAAATAACATTTTCTTGATTTTTAAGAATATACGAAGCAGCACAGATTACTGAAGTTCCATATTACAGTGAATGATTTTTATATATGTAAAATGACTAGTAGTTTTGCTTATTTCAAATTAAGGAAGAATTTGGTACCATAGTTTTATGTGTATTTGACACTCATGCAGCAAAACTTTTTTGTTTTCCTGCAGTTTGCGGTTAGCTTTATTGAATGAAGCAAAAGAAGTACGGGCAGCAGGGCTGCGAGCTCTTCGATATCTCATCCAAGACTCCAGTATTCTGCAGAAGGTGCTAAAATTGAAAGTGGACTATTTAATAGCAAGGTAATTTTACAAGAGCTGTGTTTTTTTTTTTTTAATTATGTATTAAGTTTTAACATGCATATCATGAAGTGTACAAATTTTTAGTGTAAAACCTGATAATTTTTATAAGTATATACAAACTAATACCCCATTATCCTAAATAAGAGAATATTTTCAGCATCCCAGTCAACTTCCCTTTTGTCTGCAACCAATACTAAACATTATTCTGCTTTTTCTCATTGTAAACCAGTTTTCCCTGTTCTTGAGCATCATATATTGGAAAATTACATAGTTACTCTTTTCTTTCCTTAGTGTTACTTGTGAGATTTATCCAGGTTGGTTTTTATTTTAAAGGCTGTGTAATATTTCATGTTATGAATAGACTGTAGTTCATTTTTTCCATTCTATTGGTGATTTTCTGGGTTGTTATCAGTATTTGGCTATTTTGGGTAAAGCTGCCCTGAACATTCTTTTTCTTCTTTTTTGTTTGTTTTGTTTTTGAGAGAGAGAGAAAGCACATGCTTGCACGGGGGAGAGGCAGAGAGAGGGAGAGAGATAATCCCAAACAGGTTCCGCAGGCTGCATGCTGTCAGCCCAGAGCCCCATGCAGGGCTTGATCTCAGGAACCGTGAGATCGGGACCTGAGGTGAAATCAAGAGTTGGGCGCTTAACCTATTGAGCGCCTGAACATTCTTATAGGTGGACATATGCGCTACTTTCTCTTAGGTATGTGTAGGAACTGCTGGATCATAGGTTTATGTCTAGTTAGCTTTCCTAAATACTTCCATTTTCCCATAGTGATTGTACTGATTTACATTCCTACCAATGATGTTGGAAACTTCCAGTCTCTCAACATTTTCATCAGCACTTGCTTTCAGTTTTTACTTCTAGACTTTCTGCTGTAGAGTTCATTTTGAGTTTCCTTGTGGGTTTTTTGTTTGTTTGTTTTTTTAGTTTATTTAGTTTTTTAGAGAGAAAGGCTCTGTCAGTGCAGAGCCTGATACAGAGCTCAAACTCATGAACCATGAGATCATGACCTGAGCCGAAATCAAGAGTCAGACGCTTAACTAACTGAGCCACCCAGGCACCCCGAGTTTCCTTGTGGTTTTAGTTGGCATTTCCCTAATGAGGAATGATGTTAAGCACCTTTCATTTGTTTGTTGGCTATTTGGACATCCTTGTCTTTTGCTCATTTGTATATTGAATTGTCTGTCTGTCTCATTATATAGGAGTTCTTGATGTTCTGGATATGATTCCTTATATGTATTGACAGTATCTTCTCCAAGTCCGTCTGTTTAGCCTTTTGTCTCTTCCTAAATAATAGAATCTGATTTTATAGTTCATGTTCCTGTACTCTTAGAAGATACTATGCTATGTTTTCCCCGAAAGGTTTTATTCCTTTGTATGTTTAATTAGGCGTCAGGTCATGATTCATTTTTATGGGTATGCAGTACATTTTAGCAGCATTTATTAAAGAGATTTTCTTCTCTTGTCTAGAGTAGTGACACTTCTGTTGTAAACCAGATAACTGATAGTTACGGATCTGTTTTTACATTCCCTAGTCTCTTTAGTTAGTCTGTCTGTCTGTTCTTGCCCCTGTTTCTCACTGTTTTAATGACTGCAGCTTGATATGTGTTAATATCTGTTGGTGTAAGTCCTCCAACTTTTCTTCAAGACTGTGTTGGCTATTTTATGTCCTGTATTTTCATATAAATTTTAGAACCAACTTGTCCATTTCCTTAAAACATTCTAGGATTTTAGTGGTAATTGCACTGAAGTTTTAGATTAATTTGGGGTGAATTGATATCTTAATATTGCATACTCTAAACTTTTATTTACTTGGAACTGTAATGTCTCTCAACAGTATTTTGTAGTTTTCTGTGCAGAGGTCTTGCACATATTTGTTATGTTTATTCTAAGGTACTTTTTAATGATAGTGTTAATGTAAGTTAAATTTTTTCTTTCTCATATTTTTTGCTGCTAATATATGAAAAATAATTGTGAGTTTTTGGGTTTTGGTTTGGATAGTCAACTTTATTTAGTGATCTTGCTAGATTCAATTTTTCAATTCTAATTGTTGTCAAAATTATCTTACAGTTTCTATGTACGTAATTGTTAATTGCAAATGGTGACTGTTTTATTTCTCCCTTTCTAAGTTTAGTATCTTTCTTGTTTGCATTCCTGAAGTAAACACCACGTGTTCGTTGTGTGTTTTGTCCTTTTTATTTATTATTATTATTTTTTTTAATTTTTTTTTTAACGTTTATTTATTTTTGAGACAGAGACAGAGCATGAACGGGGAGGGTCAGAGAGAGAGGGAGACACAGAATCTGAAACAGGCTTCAGGCTCTGAGCAGTCAGCACAGAGCCCAACGTGGGGCTCGAACCCACGGACCGCGAGATCGTGACCTGGCTGAAGTCGGACGCTTAACCGACTGAGCCACCCAGGCGCCCGTTTTGTCCTTTTTAAATATTATCTGAATTTGGTTTGATAATATTTTGTGGAAGATTTTTGTAGCTAAGTTCATGAATGGTATTGGCTTATATTTTTCCATTCTTCTAATGTCCTGGTTTAGTTTTGGAACCAAGAAGTTGTTTTTTGTTTTTTGTTTTTTGCTTTGTAAAACAACTAGGGAAGTGTTGCCCTATTTTTATGTTCCCTGGAAGACTTTATGTAAGATGGATACTGTTATTGTTGTTGGTTTTTTCCCCCCAGAATTTACCAGTGAATCTAGGCAGAGGGTTTTCTTTAAGTAGTTTTAAGATTATGGATTCAATTTCTTTAACACTTATAGTACTATTCAGATTTTCTCCTCCTTTTGCCAATCATTTATATATTTTGAACCATTCATATATAGAATTGTTAAACCTTCACATTGGGCTAATACTTTTATAGTTATGAAATGTCCCTCTTTATTCCTAGGAGTACATCTTTTATGAGGGTTCATGTTACCTCATAGTAATATGGCTATCCTCACTTTGATTTAGGGTTTGCAAGATATATCCTTTACCATGCTTTTACTTTCTGTTATTTTTGTCTTTACATTTAAATTTTCTCACCTGTAAACACCATATAGGTTTTTTGTTTGTTTTTAAATCTAGTTTGATTATCTTATCTTTGTCTTCTAATTGGAACATCTAGACTGTCTAGTGTATTTTAATATGCATGGTCTGTGGACTTTATGCAATGTAATTATATAAATATATATATATATTTATTTATGAGTTCTTCTTGGTGTTAATTTTCTCATACATTTGAGTTTGTTTGCTATGTTGAGTTTGTCACACTGGTTCTTTGTTTTTGTGTTCCTCCTTTTTGTTTCTTTTGCAATAGTGCACAATATCTTTTCCTCTTCTATTAATATCTTGGTTATAAAGTCTTCGCTTAGCAGTTGCCCTAGAGATTACAACTCATATCCTTGATATTCAGGTTTAGCGTTTTATTACAACCAGAACAATGCAGGAAACCTCTAATGGTTTATATCATCTCCCTTCTGCTCTTTGTATTACTGTTATAGTTTTTATTTCTACATATATTTGTAACCCTACAAAACCCTACTGTTTTAAATTGGAACTGTTGACATTTACCTACATTATTTACTCATTCTGATGTCATTTTTTCTTGTATTTGCACATTTTCATTCATCTTGCATCACTTTCTGTTTGATGAATTTCCTTTACTGTTTCTTGTAATGCAGGTCTTCTTGAGATGAATTCTCTCTCATCTTTTATTTGTCTGTAAATGTTTCTCTTTTTGCCTTCATATTTGAAGGCTATTTTTGTGACTGGTTCCTCTTTTCAATACTTTAAATAAGTTACTGTCTTCTGGATTTTTTTTTTAACTTGAACAGTAAGTAGTCTCTTGTTGATATTTTGTAAGTGATACATCTTTTTCTCTGGCTATTTAAAAGGTTTTTTTCTCTTCTGTTTTTTCTTCTCCCATGTCTGGGAGAAGTGTTGGATCTGTTCACTGTGCCACAGGTCTCTGATGTCCTTACTGTATTTTCAACTTCTGTTGTAAATCTCTGTGCTTTAGTGTGGTTACTTTCTACTCACCTGTTTTGTTTGTTTGTTTGTTTGTTTGTTTTTTGTTTGTTTTTTAACTCCGTCCTGCTAGTAAATCAGTCTCTTGAATTTTTAATTTCTGTTACTGTATTTCTATGATTTGTTTTACTCTTATTTAAAGATTCTAGGTCGCTGCTTTATTTCTCCATGTTTCCTTCTATTTACTTTGACCGTATTTATCATAGGCATCTATAGCCTTCTTATGACAACAACAATATGTGAATCACCAGTGTTCTATTTTGGTTGTAATTTTCTTTTCTTGGATTTTGGTGACTTGGCCTTTTGTTTTGTTTTAAAGCATACTTCATATTATTATATGATTGAATGTAAAAATTATGTATTCAGAATATCTGCCATTGGATCATGCTGTTTTCCTCTTAAGACACTTGAGCTTTATTCTAGAATGTTGGCTTATCACACTGATTTCGTTAAAGTTTACTTTTAGCTTTGCCTTTGCTCTATGGAGTGGCTATATTTGGGATCTCAAGTAATAGTTGTAGATGTTTGGCAGAACCTCTTCACCTTGACCAGCCTTGAGTCCTACTATCTATTGTAGAGTGTTATACACCTGCCGAAATTTCTGCTTAATTCCTTAGCTTTGCAGGAGTAGCTTTTTGTTTGGTTTCTTGGATAGGTGCTTCCACACAACATAGGAATTGATAGGTGCCTTGGAGAGGAGGTTGCATGAAGATTTGCATTCACTTTCCTATGTTTTCTTTCCTCTGGGATTTTTCTCCTTAAGTCACAGCCACATTGGCTGCACCAAAGTTCAACCTGTCACTCCAGTGTTGCAAGACTTTTGTTTTCTGCTAGGACTCTATTTCCCTAAAAGTGGGGATTGACACGTGCCTCTCGGGACAAAGCCTGGTTGGATGTGGAGCTTGTCCATCTCTTTTCAGAGATTATCATCCATTGCCCTTTTAACAGTTTAAAAGTATTTTAACATACTTTTTTAAGGAAGTATTTTACTTAATCTTTATAGTTGTTTTTGGCTGGAGGGTTGGTCTGATCCAGCTACTTTGTTGTGGCCAGAAATGAGATTCTGTGTTTATTTACTTTTTAATAAAATTGTCTTAGATTTAATTGTATTCAGATAGAAGAAATGCTTTTTCAGTAGCAAACTATCTATATGTATTGATTAGAATAGTGAACTACCTAAACGTAAATAAAAATGAGTTATTCTGCTACATAAACCAATGACTCTTAAGAAATTGAGTAATTTAATAAATTTTACAGAGAAATGTTAGATACGTGATATCTGATTGAGCATTAAGTTTTGAAGTGCACTTAGATATTAAATTATATTTGGAAAAATAGAATTCCTGTGGCTAGTATATGACTTTTAACTTAGTCATAATATATAAAATGTAGGCTCTGGTTAAAAGTCACATTTAAACTAAAACATAAGCTGGAAAACTTTTTCCTTCACAGTTTTTATAAAATTGTGAATTTTATCAAAGATAGATGAATAATCTTTTCAGTAGATTTCTGATACTTAGCTTTTTTATAAGTTCATTATTTCTCTATCGATGTACATAATTCTGTAAATTATTTACTATATTCTTTTCTGGAGTTTTAAATGAAGTAGTTTTGAAATGCTCTATTATAACATATCGCTAGAGAGATGTAAGTTAACTAAATATCTGCTGGTATTGAAAAATCACATGTGTTAAAATTTAAAATACCATATAACATTATGAAGATGGGTCTGATCTGGTGGTATTATACAAAAAACTGTTTACTAAGATTTTTTATCAATAATTAAATATTTTGTGTATTATTTAGGTGCATTGACATACAGCAGAGCAACGAGGTAGAGAGGACACAAGCACTTCGATTAGTCAGAAAGGTATGCTCTATGTCTGAGAGAAAAGGCAGAGTTTTGGTTTTCATGCTAAATATTTTACATTTTTAGATTTAGACTGTTTTATGAAATCTTTCTAGAAAAAAGGCTAAATTCCCATTAAACATTTTTGCTTGGTTAAAATTATATGAGGTAAATAGGTCTATTAAACCTAGAGGTAAGCATAAATATTCTGTGTGATGTGATCGGGTACAGCTAGCACAATATTTTTTGATAAAATGTTCATTGTAAAGAATACATCAGTCCGCCCTTATTTGCAGTTTTGATTACCCAAGGTCAAGCTTGGTTTGCCTTCTGCCATATGGTCAGGAGGTCTGTGGTAGCCTAATGTTATGTCACAGTACCTAGAGCATCACCTCCCACACGTCCTCACATAGGCATTTTATCATCTTACATCACCACAAGAAGGGGGAGTACAGTCCAATAAGATATTTTGAGAGAGAGACCACAGTCATAAATTTTATTACAATATATTGTTATAATTGTTCTATTTTATTGCTAGTTATTGTTGCTAATCTCTTGTGCCTAATTTATGATTTAAACTTCATCATAGGTATGTAGGTACAGTAAAAAACAGTATACTTGACCCTTGAACAACACGGGTTTAAGCTTCGTGGGTTCTCACACACACACACACACACACACACACACACACACAGACAATATATGTATACATATGGGTTTTTTCGATAAATACAGTACAGAACAGTAAATGCATTATCTCTTCCTTATGATTTTCTTAACAGTGTCTTTGCTCTAGCTTATGTTATTGTAAGAACACAGTATATAATACATAGAACATACAAAATATGTGTTGATTGACTATGTAAGACTTCCAGTCAAAAGTAGGCTTTTAGTATAGTTTACTTATAAAATTCAGTACCATCTGTGGTTTCAGTCATCCCCTGGGGGTCTTGGAACATATCCCCCATGGATAAGGGGGTAGGGAGGAACTGCTGTATTTCTTCCTGTAATAGACATGTAAATGAAATTACTGCTTTGATATGTTATTGGAGAAAGAGGATTACTTGTTCCCCACTCTGATTTTTGTTACTTGTATGCTTAGAATTAATACCATTTAAATGCATGTCACAACTAGTTATAAGCTGGTTGTTTTGAAGATGAATTTGGATACAATCCATAGGCAGTTACAATAAGCAGTTCAGACCATGTTACAGGATAAAAGGTCAAAATCTAAATTCTGCAATAGTGTTAAGGATAATCTGTAACACTTCTAATAAGAGGTTTTCAAGGAATTTTTATTGTTATTTAATGTGATACCCTAATGGCAGAAGAACACCGTGAACTAAGCGTTAACTTGGTTAGAAATCAGCTTATGTAAGAATTTTTCGTGTTTCATCCTAGGTATTATGTTTCATCCTAAACATTTATGAGACTCATGCAGTATATAGTTGTTTTAATGTAAAAACATCTAAAATTATTTCAGTTATTTTTAAAACATTAAAAATTTTAACCCTTCTCCTCTTTACCCACCTTTGAATTCAGTGCATACTCCAGGATGGTAGTATGTTGAATTTGCACATTAACTAGATCTCATCTTTCTCCTTTTTCTTCCAATTGTCCAGCTTGTGGTTAGTAATGGTACCCACAGGTGAGCATAGTAAGGAAGAAGTAAATGAATGAGTGTCTTAAAAAAAATTCACAATTCTAGTAAGAGTGATATTGAAGATAGATTACAATATTTTTGTTACAGGTGAACTATTGCATTGGGACTGTGATTTGACTCTTCAAATTTAAATTTAGAAATTAGATGTATGGTTTTTACTTACTCATACAGTCTCTCCTTCTGCCATGATTTTGAGAATTCAAGAAAACCAAATTTGTTTCTGAAGAACAAAAATAACTTTGGTTATTTGAGTTGATATATGTCAATATTTGTCATACTAGCAATTATGCATGAGCAATTAAAATATATATTAGCATATTAAAAATAAGAAGCCCATCAAAAATAAACATTTTTATAAAAATAACCATATTTTCCAAAAAGAAACTTAGTGAACACAATGGCATTACTTGAGATCTTTGAAAATCTCTTAAATGTTTGTCTTGCTAGAAGGTAGTAGCTGGATTGTCATATTTGCCTCTGCACTCAATCTGTTGTGATTTCACATTCTATGGAGCCTCTGGAAGCTTCAGTATATACTTGTGAGAGATGGAGAGTAAAAAAGACAAATAAGGTCTTTGTATTATTATGAAAATAGTTTTAACTTCACAGAATCTCTGAAGATATCCTAGAGACCTAGTTTTCTGGACCATTCTTTGGGAATTGCTGCTCTAAAAATTGCATTCAGAAGAAAAGACAATTCCAGGTAGATTCAAACAGTTAAATTCAGCTTCTCTGAATTATTCAGTAAATATTTTATTTCAGTTTTGTAAAAGGTTTTGGCACGTTACAATTTAGTTTATAAAACATCCCAGTAAAAGTAAACATACCCTTTACAATTTAGTAAGGCTATAAGAAAAATACTATTTTCTTCTGTTCTGAAATAACAGAGTTATTTAAGGCAGATATCATTGGTGAATCCAAGAGCCGGAAAATTGCTTATACCTGGTGGTAGGATACAGGCTCAGAGGAAGAATGATGGCTCAGGGGTCCTCCTTGGTTTAGCTAAAATCAGATAGAGTTAAAAGGAAAATATACTTGCTGAGTGAATAGTGGCCAGTATTGGTTAGAGGAACTGTAATTTCCTTGGTAATTTTAACAACCAAAGTACGTATTTCTTTTTTTTCAGCAACATCTTGGCAACTGACTTAGTAGAAATTAATATTAATATTACAGTGGCTAGGTCACTGTCGTTTTTTGTATGCATTTTAAAAGTTTAAAAATTTTCTATATAAGTATTAATCTTCTTTATTTTTAAAGAAAAGCAAGAAACATTTGTTGTTTTAGGATACCTTGTTCCATGAATAATTAAGGAATATTCATGTTATTTTTCCTTCTCTTTCACCTGTCTCATTCATTTGGAAGATTTTTTTGTTTGCTAGTTCATTTTCAATGTCTTTTGATTCCCCCCCCGCCCCCCCCCCCCCTCCAATCCAGGAAATCTTTTCTGGTTTTTGTCTCACTCATTTTCTATATAATTTTCCTGCTTTTCAGCTGTTCCTATTCTTTATCCAATTGAAATTCTACTCATTGCCTTATTGAAGCCGCAATGAAGCCATCAATTTTTTTCATGTATTATTTCTTTATTCATGTAATAAGAGATTAACGTATCACAGATTTTTTACAATTGAAAGGGATTCATTTAGGCAAATCACTTGGCCCTTGATACACAGGATTATAAATCCAGTAACATCTAGTACAGATTAATTATTCCCACTCCAGGGACCTGTTATTTTGAAATAGTTCATCTACCAAATAGTCTTTATTTATTAAACAGTAATTAACTACATAATTTATTTTCTTTCTGATTTCCAAACTGAAAATATGTCATCTATTTTCAGTATTCCAAATTTGGAATAGATTCCAAATCTATTTTCAGTATTCCAATTAAACTTTTCATTTAAAGTATGATTCATCCAAAAAGTTTTGTCACCAGATACATACTCTTTGCATCATAATTCTTGAAATATTAAAGATCGATTATGGATTACTAACTTTGCCGTTTGCGTAGCAACAAGTGATGGGTAGAGACAAGGAGATTATTAGGCATCTTTGGCAGTAAAGTGAAAAAGAATGAGGGTCCAAATTAGAGTTTGGTGGGAGAAAGAGTATGCATAATGAGGTAAATTGGTGGAACATACCTTGGTGGTGATTATTTGAGGAGAAGAGTCAGGAATGCTATAGTACAGCAGTGTGTTGACAACTGTTTACCACTGATTTCCTTCGTCTGGGTTCTGAAATGTTGTGTAAAATACAGTGCCTACTCCACAGGAGCTTAGAATCTCAGAAACATTACATCCTGTCAGTTAACTGATTCATATTCTGAACTATTAGGGAAAAAAAGCCAACATTTTTCCATAGTAATGATTATTAATATCTGTTGCATTAATTATTAGATCTAGTAATCCTTTGAAATGTACCCATGAAGAAGAAGATTAAAATTGATGCTTGGATCTTATAAATATTCTATGGTTGTGAACACCTCAATCTGAACAAAATAGGTTTTAAACATGTATTATGAAATAAATAACTTCTTTTTCTGATTCCTCCCTGTTCCAGATGATTACTGTGAATGCTTCCTTGTTTCCTAGCTCTGTGGCCAACTCATTAATAGCAGTTGGAAATGACGGACTTCAAGAAAGAGACAGAATGGTCCGAGCATGCATTGCCATTATCTGTGAACTAGGTCAGAATTGTCTTCAAGTAATACAAATGAGGCATTTTAGAAAGTATATATATAAGAATGTAACATTTTTAAATGTGAACTGGGTCAGAATTTTCTTCAAGTAATACAAATGTAGTGTTTTATTATTTAAAAAAAAAAATTTTTTTTAACGTTTATTTATTTTTGAGACAGAGAGAGACAGAGCATGAACGGGGGAGGGTCAGAGAGAGGGAGACACAGAATCCGAAACAGGCTCCAGGCCCTGAGCTGTCAGCACAGAGCCCGACGCGGGGCTCAAACTCACGGACCGCGAGATCATGACCTGAGCCGAAGTCGGCCGCTTAACTGACTGAGCCACCCAGGCGCCCCAACAAATGTAGTGTTTTAAAAAGAATATAAGAATATGATATTCTTCAAATGCCTTTCATACATAAAATCTTAGTTATTGATACAAAGATATGAAAAATTTAGCTTATCGGATTTTAGGAATTGTCCAAATTCCAGTAATTAGAATAAAATCCTTTAAAGTCTGGGTCTCAGACATTAGTTAACCACACTGTATCTTGATGTGAGTTAAAACAACAAACTCCATCATACATTAAAGAAGGAAGAAGAATCTAAATGCAGAAGCATTAAAGAGTTAAATGGGGGGAAAATGGGGTAAAAAATGGATGAATTTTATCTGATCATTGTAAGGAAGAGGAGTCTTGAATTATCAAAAAAAAATCAGATTTAAGCAGCTATAGATTTGATTTTAAGGAGACAAGAAAACATGCAGTACTAGAACAAAGAAAGAAAGAAATGTTACAGACATGATTGGCAAAGAACTTACTCATATACAGATCAGTAGGAAAAATAAATAATTCTCAAAGAAATACATGGCTAATCAACATATTTAAAAAGTTCACCCTCTGCTAGGAATTTACCCAAGGGATACAGGAGTACTGATGCATAGGGGCACTTGTACCCCAATGTTTATAGCAGCACTCTCAACAATAGCCAAATTATGGAAAGAGCCTAAATGTCCATCAACTGATGAATGGATAAAGAAATTGTGGTTTATATACACAATGGAGTACTACGTGGCAATGAGAAAGAATGAAATATGGCCTTTTGTAGCAACGTGGATGGAACTGGAGAGTGTGATGCTAAGTGAAATAAGCCATACAGAGAAAGACAGATACCATATGGATTCACTCTTATGTGGATCCTGAGAAACTTAACAGAAACCCATGGGGGAGGGGAAGGAAAAAAAAAAAAAAGAGGTTGGAGTGGGAGAGAGCCAAAGCATAAGAGACTGTTAACAACTGAGAACAAACTGAGGGTTGATGGGGGGTGGGAGGGAGGGGAGGGTGGGGGATGGGTATTGAGGAGGGCACCTTTTGGGATGAGCACTGGGTGTTGTATGGAAACCAATTTGACAATAAATTTCATATATTGAAAAAAAAAAAAGTTCAGCCTCACTTCAAACCAAAAAATACAGTTTTAAATGGTAAGATAATTTTTTTCCCCACCAAAATTAGAGCTGGTATAGGTTAACATTCACTCTTGGTGTAATAAATTAATGACAGAATTTAAACTAAATAAGAGAATCAGACCCTATTATTGAAGATTTAGAAATACGTTCACAATACCTGTGAATTTAAAGACAAAGTCAGGGTGCCCCTGGGTGGCTCAGTCAGTTAAGCGTTGGACTCTTGATTTCGGTTCAGGTCATCTCACGGTTGTGCGGTTGAGCCGAGCCTCGGGGGTGCTCAACAGTGGGCATGGAGCTTGCTTAAGATTCTCTTTCTTCCTCTGCGCCTCCCCCACTTGCACACACACTCTTTCAAAAAAACATAAAAGTAAGAAAAATAAGACAGTCAGAAATTTAATTAAGGACTTTTTTTAAATTAAGGACTTTTTTTTAAAAGGTCTATTTTAATTTTAAGAGAGAGTGTGTAACTGGGGGAGGGGCAGAGAGAGAGAGAGAATCCCAGGCAACTGCCAGCTCGGAGCTCAGTGCAGCATTGATCCCATGAACCATGAGATCATGACCTGAGCTTAAATCGAGAGTCTGATGCTCAACTGCCTGAGCCACCCAGGCACTCCCTTATTAATGACATTTTTTAAAATAATAAAAATTGGACATGTCAGTGTATGGGATGCTTGGAAAGCTATACTTAGAGTTAACTTACTGTAAGATGCTTTTATAGTTAAGCAAAAAGCATTGAAAATGAGTACGTGAGCCCAAGAAATAGAAAAAGAAGGAAAGAAAATCAATTTTAAGGTAAGCAGGAGAAAAGCAACAATGAAGAGTCTTAATTAAAGAAAAAAATTATTTAAACAATCTATGTCAGGGGCATCTGAGTGGGTCAGTCAATTAAGTGTCGGACTCTTGATTTTGGCTCAGGTCATGATCTCATGGATGGTGATATCTGAGCCCTGCCCCCAGCTCTGCACTGACAGTGCGGAGCCTGCTTGGGATTCTCTATCTCTGCCCCTTCCCTGCTTGCGTGCACGTGCTCTTGCTCGCTCTCGCGCTCTCTCTCTCTCTCTCTCTCTCTCTCTCTCTCTCAAAGTAAATAAACATTAAAAAAATCTGTTAATTGGAAGAGAAACATACACAGGTACACAAACATATACACACTATTGTTTGAAAAACATAGAAACAAAAGATTAATATACAAATGAAGAAGAAAATAAGAGCTTTTTAGTTATGAGATAATTTTTATGTATATTTGAAATGAATGGATTTCAATCAACTAAAATAGAAAATAGTAGATCAAAAACCATAAAAGTACTTGATGAAATAATTGCCTCCAAAAAAGACTCATTCAGGTAGTTTTGTCTTTAAAAAATTGTTTCAAGGAAAAAAAAAAAAAAAAAATTGTTTCAAGGAACAGAGAGAGTTCTTACATAGTATAATATAAATGAAAGTATTAAAATATGGAAACCTACCAATTTTTAAATGAAACTATCATTTTATATACATAATACACATAGATACATGTATACACACACATACCTATACACATACATAAAGTAAAATAATTAGAAGCCTCCTTTGTTTACATTCTAAAATATTTATCTCAGATCAACATTCTATATTCTTTAAAAAAATTTTTTTAAATATTTATTGTAAGAGAGCAAGCGCACGCATGAGCAGGGGAAAGGTAGAAAGAGGAGACACAGAATCTGAAGCAGGATCCAGGCTCTGAGCTGTCCGCACAGAGACCGAGGCAGGGCTTGAACACACAAGCTGTGAGATCATGACCTAAGCGAAGTCTGACGCTTAACCAACTGAGCCACCCAGGCACCCCAACATTCTGTATTATTTTTAATGGTGGATCTCTATAAATACTACAAACTTTAAATCCTAATTTGTATTGCTAAAAACTTTCAGCCAAGTTAGTAAGTTTAAATAATAAATGAAGTTTATGTGTTGGAAAGAAGATACTCTTTGTAGATGATATATCTGGAAAACTCAATCAGTTGAAAAACAGAACTTTAGTAATTCAATACAATGGCGACATGTGACAGTATAGATTTGATAGATTTATTTTGTGTTTCTGCAATAATCAGTAAGTATAATAGAAAAAGATACTGTTTCCAAAGTAGAAAAGAAAACTGTCTATAACAAATAAACTTAGTAAGAAATATGTAAGACTTGTGTGTGTGTGGGGTTACTTTTGACTTTTGAATTTGTCCAATTGATTCTCAATAATATACAACTAACCTATATGGGTCGAAATGAGAACATTGGTTGTCTGTGTAGTGGAAGGGGTGGTGTTAGGGAACTTTCTAGGATGATGAAATTTGTGTATCTTGATTGGATGTTGGTAATGAGAATAAAAATTATTCAAAATTTGTTGAACTATAGCATTAAGATCTGTGGATTTTACTATATGTAATTATGCCTCAATTTAGAAAAAAATAAAAGAAACCTAATTCTAAAATTAAGCTAGAATAAACCGGAGAGATCCGACCATGTAAACATTTTTGAGAGACAATAAATGGAAGAGAATGGAAAGGTTTTTATTTTTAATTTATTTTTTAAAAAGCTATTAAGCTAAATTATTAAGAGAGAAAAAAGGAAAAAGAAGTTAGTTGCAGACTCTGGTAAATAGAAAATTTTAGTATATCAGAAGGATAAAAATCAGGTTGGGAAACATGCTGGGATAATTGATTAAACATTTGAAAAAAATTGAGCTATCAATGCAAAACTCAATTTCCTGACAGACTGAAAACTGAAATGGTGGTCAATGAACTCATTTAAAACACACATATGTACGCACATGATCAGAAAATGCCTGATCTTTTAAGGGAGCTGTTTCTGAGCTTAAAATCTGAAGTTAAATTGCAAAACAGATAAAACGTTTGAAATTGGTTGAATAATTTCTTGCAATTGATATGGAAGAAGAACTATTCCAGTAAAATATGGACAAAGGACACAAAAAAAGCAATTCAGAGACGTTAAAAAAATTCAGGTTTTGGGGAGGTATATTCAGTGACTCTTATTAGATATATATTATTCATGTTTTAAATGTCTTTGACTAGAAAGTTTTTCAAGTAAGAAAGGAAATTAAGTTTCAAAATAAAATCCCCGATTTATTACTTTTTATTATTTATCTCCTATGTAAATTTATTAAGTTTTTCTTTTTTATTTTAGCACTTCAGAATCCAGAGGTGGTGGCCCTTCGAGGTGGACTAAACACCATCTTGAAAAATGTGATCGATTGCCAATTAAGTCGAATAAATGAGGCCCTCATTACTACAATTTTGCACCTCCTTAATCATCCAAAGACCCGACAATATGTGCGAGCTGATGTAGAATTAGAGGTAGGAACTTTAATATCCTTTTCTAGTTTTAAGACATGACTTTAAGTACATACTTTGAAATTTTTAAGTTAACAGATGCAGCACAGCATTAATAACCAAACCTAAATTAATGAAGACTGGCTTATCCCCAGCAGTATTTTATAACTCATTCAGTTTGGACTGAATTGAAAATAGTCTTCTCAAGAATATTTCATCAACATGTAAAGTGAAGTTGTTTTTTTTTTTATTATCTGTGAAAACTTTATTAATCAAATTAGAGCACAAGTCAGGTTACATACACATTTGTTTAAGAGAACCATTTCTTTTTAAGAACTTTAGTACGTTGTGTGAATAGCTCCTGCTAATTATATACTACTTACTTATTAACCCATGCTAAAATTCTCTGAACTTGGAAGTACTTGTTAGCAACTCAAAGAAATAGAGTACGAATCTTTGTTTTTAAAATACTTTACAATTTAATATTTGGGTATGAAATTATGCAAGGTATAAAAGATGTATTGTTCTGTGATGTATCTGTCTAAATTATTTTATGAAAGTTGTCTTAAATCTTGTAGTCTGGTTTTATTAGGGCTAGTAGAAATATTTGAGATTATGAAAGTGACAGCCTTTATAATTAACTAACATATTTAAGTACAATATTCTCCTTAGTTAAGTGATTTCAAATATGTTCATTATTAATGGGAGTCCAATGGGAATAAACTAGCACTTTTGATATGTTTAGCCTGTTTTTTTTTTAATCAAGTAGAAAAACTATAATTTTAGCATTGGTGAGACAATTATAGTAAAGGAAGGTAATATAATAGGCCTGTTTATTATTCCTATGTAATTGTAAAGCAGATTAGCAAAGACTTAAGTGAAAAAAAAAAAACCCTCAAAAGAATATGGCAGACATTTAAGTACACTAGTGTCTTTGCTTGTATATACTTATTTAAAACCACAAATGTTAGTTCTTTTTTCCTTTAACAAGATTTCCCCAGAATAGCATAGTAATTTGGAGCATAGACTTTGTACTATACAGATCTGGTTTTGATTTTTTTGCTCAGTGACCTATTAGATTTATGACTTTGGCTAAGTTATAAGCCTTTCTTGGGCCCATTTTTGCTTAGGTAAAATGAAGGTCATGGTTTTCAACTCAAAAGATTTATTGTAAACAGTAAATACTATAATAATAATAGTAGTGGTAATAACACCAGCCGACACTCATGTAATGCTTATAATGAGTTACACAGTATTTCTGGGTACTTTATGTATGTTGATTCTAATGTACATAAAATGTTTTATTTAATACCTAGCACATAGTAAATATTCAACGAATATTGATTACCTTGGATATTATTCATCATCCTTATATAGTGTGCCAAGAGAATATTGTCCTCATTTTTATTAATTATATGTTACAAAATGTGATTCTAATTTGATACTTTGATTTCCATTTACTGCATACAGAAGAACTGTTTTCATTGCTACCGTCTCTATTGTTAGCCCCAAATCTTCCTCCTCTTAAAAATCCCTTTTTAAATTTACCCTGGCATTTATTTCTACTATCTGGGATACGTTTTAGCCTCAGACAGAAAAATGTATGGATTTAATATAATATAGTGTTATCAGAATAGACAGTCTATCAGGGTGGTAAATTGTAATTTTTTTATAGTAAATTTTAAAAAATGTATTTTTTAAACTCCTACTTCAGAGTAGAATGGGATAGCTCATAGCATCTGTTATGGAAACTAGAAAAGCTGAATAATTAGGAAAGTCATATATTTAAAGCAGTATAGAGCTGTGTAAGCAGTAAAATTCTAGACAAGGAAGATTCTTTGAGAGTTGCCCTGAGCACCTAGAGGTGCCTTTGGGGCATTTGCAGATTTGGGGCCTAGGCTAATGGCTAAGAACATGACGTGGGCCTGGTAGAAGACCAGACTTACTTGGCAGTCATGCAGGTATGGAGTGACAAGCCTAGAAACAGGAAAATTCCTCAGACCACGTCTGATTTACCCCTTTAGACATTTGCTGAAACGAGACTGTGCAGGGCAAAGGCTGTGATGTCCAGTCCTGAGGAAAGCATGGTGGAATATGCTGCAGCCCCCAGTGCATGCAATTGCAGATGGCCTGTAGGAGGGGCCATGGGCAAAAGTTGGAAGGCCTAAAAGTTGTGAATTTACACTGGTTATACGCAACTACTTTTTTTCTTGGGGCCACTTATTGATTAATATATAATTAGAACCTCAAAATCCAGGTAGGCCTTTGCTGGGATCAGAAAACCAAAAGAGCTTTTGGCATTTGTGTGGTACTAAGGTGACAGAATTGGATCTTTCATAGCTGATTTCCTGTTCTTGACACTTCCCAAATTCTGAAGCCATTCTGGGTGGATAGCTAAAGATCTAAGTTCAAAACTTAGGAAATATGTAGGAAAGATCCCTAGTCTCTTATTGCTGAGGAGAGAAATAGTGGCTAAGCTCTGTTGAAAGCACCGGAAGATCATACTTCAGGAACATAGGAAAACCAAAGGTATACTTAGTCTCAGAATTACAAGGTAGTCTCAATTTAACTCGGTTGGTGATAAGATGATCACCACCAGCCCCCATTAATCTACCTAACAGAGGAAAGGATAAACCACCTCTGGTTGAGATAACATCACTTAGACCTTTTATAATATTCACAATGCCTGACATTCACTTATTAATTTGAGTGTCATGCAAAAAGATACAACCATATGACTAAAAACCCAAAAGAGAAACATGCCCACAGGTGATCCAGATAGTGCAGGTAGAGGGAAAAGATTTTAAAACAACCATGAGTAATTTGTTCAGGAAAATGAAGGAAGAAAATAGATGAAATAATGGGTAATTTCACCAGATAATTGGAATATACAAATGAATTCAATGGAAGTTCTCGTACTGAAAAATAGAATACCTGAAATTCTGAACTCAATGAAAAATTCATTTTGGACAAGAAGATATTATTAGTAAATTGGAGGAAAAGTCAATAAAAATATCCAGGGTAAAGCACAGAGCGGGGACAAGAAGGAAATGAACAGAACACAACAAAAGTGATAAAACAGAACTTTGTCTATAGAGAAGAAAGAGAAAATGAGCAGAAGCAAATATCTAAAGAGACAGTGGCCAGAACTTTTGTTTCTAAAAGTGATAAAGCTTCATGTTCACAAAGCTTAGAAAACTCCAAATAAGGAAATACGAAGAAAACAATGTGTATGCACATCATGGTAAGATTGTTGAAAACCAAGATAAATAAAAATCTTGAAAGCAGCTCCAGGGGGAAAAGAAAAAACAAAAAGACATCACTTTCAAAGGAACGTAATAGCTGATAGCTGATTCCCAACAGAAATCATGGAAACTAGGAGATGGTAAAATGGTATCTTTAGAATACCCAAAGAAAGAAACGCCAGCCTAACCCAAAGAAAATGTCTTTCAAAAACAAAGGGAAAATACAGATGTTTGAGGCTAAGAAAAATGAGGAAAAGACCAAAGAGAATGTAAAGAAACAGTACACTTTCTTGGATTATTTGCCCTTATGTCTGGAAGACACTATAACAGCCCAAGGGGAGAGGTACATGTGGGAGGAGCTGAGCTCTGTTGCCAACTAACTAGCACATTGTGAATGAACCATCTTGAAACAGTCTTCAGGTGACTCTAGTTTTGACAGTATTTTGACTGCAGTCTTGTGAGGGACCCTAAACCATAACTGCATACCTAAGCCTCTAGTAGATTCCTGACTCACAGAAACCATATGAGATCATAAATATTTATTGTTTAAAAAATGAGACACACAAAGAATGAAAGAGTAAGGGGAGTCCTCAGAAGGAAAATGATCTAAGACAAATAAGGAAATGTAGGAAGGAATGATGCATGATAGAAAAGGCACAGGTGACGAAATATAAAAGAATACCGATTGGAAAAAGTCATTTTAATAATGTCTTATGTATTTTAAATTCTGTTTAATACTACAAATTAGACCACAGTAATGCAGGAGGCACAACGGGAGGGATGGTAAACCTGATACAGTGGTTAAAAGTTTAAAATGAGTGAGTTTAGCAAGATTGCTGAATACAAGAGCAATATACCAAAATAACTGGGATTTTTTTATACTAGCGTGAAAAGAAGAATGAATTTATAAAATAAAACCACTTAATAATGTTCAAAAAGAAGCAAAACTAAGTCATAGTTTTAAAAGTCAGGATAATAATCTGGGAGTAGGTAGTGACTGAGTAGAAAGAAGGAATAAGGAGACTTTAAGGATGCTAATGTTTTCTTCCTCTGGTGCCAGTTATAGGAATGTGCTTAGTTTGAGAAAACACACCAAACCTTACATTTATGGTTCATGCACTGTTTTATATATATGTTACACCTCAATTTAAAAGTTAAAAAAATTCGATTGGTACATGAAAAAAATCAAGTATATTCCTTGATGATGAATTTGGAGAAGTAAGTCTCTCAACTAGTATACCCAGTCAAAGATATAGATAAGTGAAATTAACTTTAACTTATTACAGGAAGAATGCATTTTATAATAAGGACCATTTTTCTTCTTCTTTTTCTCCTTTATTTTTATTAGCGAATTTTAGCACCCTATACCGATTTTCACTACAGACATAGTCCAGATACAGCTGAAGGACAACTCAAGTAAGTACCACTGGTTCCTAATAACTTACAAGGAAGTGTGTTGCTGTTAAAGCTTTTAGATATGCCTGATTGTTTGTAGAGCCAGAACATGTAAATTTAAATAAATTTCCTGTTTCATGGAGTTATGTTACAGTTCTCATAATATAATTAACTGTGGTTTAAAAAATTAAAAATAAACTATGAGAAGTTTAAAGACTTGGAATTAAGCTCTTAATGAAAAAAATATAAGATGGGCTGTGGTAGAAACCTAGATCTTTGTTTTTCTCTTGTATGTATTTTTAGCATAATTGCATTGAGAGACTAAAAGAATGAAAAACGAAAGGGAATAGAATGAAGAGCTACCCTAACAAACTGAGTAAGCAGAAAGATATACTCTGTAGAATTTTGAAAGTAAAGTTAGTAAGGAAATAAAAGGAGAGAGAGAAAAGGTTGTTTTCTAGAAATAGGGTAATTTTCAGAGTTTTTTTTGGAGAGAAAAGCACATGTTCACTAGGTATTCTGAGATAACTGTAAATTGATTCAGGGAATCAGTGTATTATCAATGTATTAATGTATTATCTGTGAAGATTTTGCAGATGGCATAATTACAATAAATATATTATGAAGTGTTTTTCTAGTAGAATTGTTGGATTGCAGACATAAATAAGCACTTATTTGATAGTGTACAACTTAAAATTCTTAAGTTTTAGAATATTACGAAACGGAGATTTTTTTTTTTTTCATTTTTATGAAATAGTGGTTTTAGATCTTTAATCACTTCTATCCCTGTGGACTCATCACACCCTAACATTTCATGACCTGAGCTAAGAAATCAAAAAAGATGTTCTCTAAGACTTCTCAAACCTTATTCCTTATGGATTGGGATTCTTTTAGCCCCTTTCTTGGCTTTTCCTTATGATACATTGTCCTTCTTGATGGGAGAAATACACTTTCTATTGCTACATGACAAATTACTATGAATGTAACAGCTTAAAATAACATCAGTTTATTAACTCATAGCTCAGTAGGTCATAAGTCTGCACAACTCTTATCTGGGGATTCTGATGAAAAATCCATTTCCAAGCTCATTCAGGTTGTTGCCAGAATTTACTTCCTTGCTATTGTAAAACTGAGTTCTCGGTTTCCTTGCTGTCAGCTGGGCCTACTCTCAGCTTCTGGAAGCCACTCTCTTTCTTTGGCACATGGCTCCCTCTGTCTTCAAACAGAAAAAAATTCCTGGAACCCTTTACTTTGAATCTCTCTGACTTTCTCTTCTACCAGCAGCTGGTGAAAGCTCTCCAATTAGATCAAGCCTACCAGATGATCTGCCAGGCTGTATAACATAAATTAGTCACAACGTGGCAGTGATACCATATTCACAGTGTCGAGGGATTAAGGCATAGAATCTTCAGGGGTTGGAGGACGTTTTTAGAGTTCTGTCTACCAGGATGAATGAGAGATGAGCCTGGGTATTTTTTAGAGTTGGAGAGGGAAAAGTACATTCCACCAAAATCCTTCCTTACCTGTTTGGTTCTACATATTCATTAAGTTCCTAGAGTATGGGTATTTCCTAGAGTATAGGTACATTATGGCCAGGAAACAAGGAAATGAGTGATTTAAAAAAAAAATACTACAAACTTATTGAATATGTTAGAGAATGGATTACCAGGCAGTCACTATAGGTGTGTCACTCACATTTTTTTAAATGTTTGTTTGTTTGTTTGTTTGTTGAGAGAGAATGCATGAGCAGGGCCCCTCTCTCGCTCGCTCTCCCTCTTGCTCTCCCTCTCTCTCTCTCTTCCTCTCGAGAGACAGAGATCCCAAGACAGATCCCCTAGAGAGACAGAGGATCCCAAGCAGGGTCTGCACTGTTAGCTAAGCCTGACACTGAGCTCAAACTCAGGAACCCTGAGATCATGACCTAAGCTGAAACCAAGAGTCAGACACTTAACCAACAAAGCCATCCAGGCTCCCTTGTCACTAACATTTTTAAGAGAAGGAGCACCAGAAGCTTTATCCCATAGTTGTCCAGTTCTCATTTCTTTCACCACCTCATCTCCTCATTTCAGTTTCTGTTGCATTCTCATTTATTTGATGCTGCCAAGCTTAGGGTGGCTTGTTTGTGTTTATTGTTAAGTGTTTCATTCCTCTTTTGTAGACTCTGATTACTCACCATTCTTTTAACTTGATTTTCTGTCTTTTTTTTAATCCCCTCTGTTTTTGCTTTCTAAGTTCTCAATTTCTGTATTCTCAGACCTGTTTAAGGATTTTATTAGGAAAGAAAAAAGATAGCACAGAAAAAAACAGACACAGAATAGAGGTGGGGTTGAGGTGGCATAAATAGTGTAGGATTGCTATTAAGTATTGAAACTGGCCATAAGCCATACATGGAAAATATACAATGAATGTAAATAGTTATATTGCCTAATTAGTGGTCATGAACTATTGTATGGGAAAGAACAAGTGAGACAGTTTGGATACACAATTGTAAGAGAAGAAAGCAGCTGTTGATATTAATATCTAGTTTTTTAATAATATCAGTGCATATATGGGTTGTTGGGCTTGCTTGTTAGAAATGTTCAAATAAATTTGGGCAAGAAGTTTCAAGTAAAGAGAATACACGTTGGGGCACCTGGCTGGCTCCATCGGAAGATCATGTGATTCTTAATCTTGGGGTCTTGAGTTCAAGCCCCACGTTAGGAGTAGAGGTTAAATAAATAAATACTTAAAGGATTACATGTGGCAAAAGTAAAAGGTAATTTTCTTTGCTAAGCCTTGTGACAGAGATGCTTATTAAATAGGGTGTTGCTGCTTTTAGTGCTCAAATTTTTTTTTTTTAACGTTTATTATTGAGAGAAAGAGACAGAGTGTGAGCAGGGGAGGGGCAGAGGGAGAGGAAGACACAGAATCTGAAACAGGCTCCAGGCTCTGACCTGTCAGCACAGAGCCCGACGTGGGCTTGAACTCACGAACCACAAGATCATGACCTGAGCCAAAGTCGGACGCTTAACCGACTGAGCCACCCAGGCACCCCTCTAGTGCTCAATTAAAGGTGTTAATGAGGTATCTAAGAATAGTTTTCAGAAAGAGTAGAAAAAGTCGAACTAAATTAAAAAGTGGAATTTATAACTTATTTTAAACCAATATGTTGGGAATTTTAAATTGGGGCGGGAGTCAGTATATAATTGGGTAATTTTCTTTGAGGTAGATCTTTTTTTTTTTTTTAATGTGTTATTTCCTGTGTGAACATTTAAGTGTTAATGATAGGTTTTTTTCTGATACAGTAGAAAAGAATCACACTTTTTTATTTTAACATTTAATTTCTTGGGTCTCTGCTCCACTTTCAAACAGAGAAGACAGAGAAGCGAGGTTTCTAGCCAGTAAAATGGGAATCATAGCAACATTCCGGTCATGGGCAGGTAAGTTACTCTGCTGCTTTAACATCCAGTAAGAAAAACTTGATTATTTTTTCATATGTTAAATTACTATTGCATCATCTGATTTAGATGTTAACCCGGTCTTAACTTTATACATTATTATTAGAGTCAGAGGGATTTGTACAAAATTATTAAAATGGTCTATTTGTAAGTCAGTGTGCTAATGATTACCAGAGCAATTAAAAAGTCTTTCTGTGGACATGAGCTTTCATTTGTTCTGGGTAAATACCCAAACAGAATTGCTGGGTCACAATGTGGATGCATGTTTAGTTTTTTTTGTAAGAAACTGACAGACTTTTTCTCAGCATACTTGCACCATTTTGTACCCCCATCGTCAGTGTATGAGAGTTCCAGTTGCTCTGCATCCTTGCCAGCATTTCGTGTTGTCTTTAATTTTAGCCGTTCTGATGGGTGTATAGTGGTATCTCATTGGGAATGTTATTTGGATTTCCCCAATGACTGAATATTGAATATTTTGTCCGTGTTTATTGGCTCTTCACATAACTTCCTTTGTGACATAATAATGTGCTTAAAATTGTTTGATTCAGTTATTTCACTTAAAATTTTGATCTATAAAGATTAATTGAAGTCTGTCAGGTACAGCCTTTTGTGCATTCAATAAATTTTAGAATTAAACTTTTAAAAGACAAAAGCCAAGCAAGTTTTTCACTCCACTTTAGGTTAAGAAGGTATTATATAAGAAAGACAGAACATTGTCTTACTCTCTCTCGTATTACTTTCTGAAAACCAGTCATCAGTAAACAGGAGTAGTAGACAGATTCATGAACATTTTGGGGTATGAAACAAATAGAAGAAGGAATTTAAATGATAAAGTTACTAATAATCTGTAGTCAACAGGGAAATGTTACTTCTGATAACCAAATAATTGCACAGTTTTGGAAATTATTTGGAAAGATACTGTAGATTTTATATTATGAATACTATAGATTTTTTTTTTGAAATTCAGATCAGTAATTTCCCTTTTTATCCTTTGTAGGTATTATTAATTTATGCAAACCTGGAAACTCTGGGATCCAGTCTCTAATTGGAGTACTTTGTATACCAAATATGGAAATAAGGGTAGGTAAAAGTTACTGTAATTGTTTCATTCCTAGACTTTTAACAGAGGAGATTATTTGTTCAAAAAAAAAAAAAAAAAAAGCTATTTCAGGTGTTGCCTTTTCCTTATTCTATATCATAGATCATTTAAAAAAACACATGAATTGGGGTCCCTGGGTGGCTCAGTTAAACGTCCAACTTCAGCTCAGGTCATGATCTCATGGTTCTTGAGTTCTAACCCGTGTTGGGCTTTGTGCTGACAGCTCGGAGCCTGGAGCCTGCTTCAGATTCTATGTCTCCATCTGTGTGTCTGCCCCTCCCCTGTTAATGCTCTGTCTCTCTCTCCAAAAATGAATAAACATTAAAAAAATTTTTTTAAACAAATACATGAATAAATGTATACTGCTTAGTTGAACCCTAAGGATAATGTGAAAAATTTGAAATACTGATGTTGTTAGGAACTGTGGCTGTATTAAAAACTGGATTAAAATATGAAATCAATTGTACTTTATTCATTAAAAAATGCAAACAATATGGAAGGGCATTCTCATAAAAGGTTCAAGCAGTACAGAAATATATTTAGTAAAAACTAAATACAGTATTTATGTATCTTATGCCTTCTAACTTATGTTTTTATAATATGTTATGAGTGGTGGTTTTGATTAAAATTAGTTTAATATTTATATGCTTATTTATTAGATATATTCCTAAATTATTAATGCATAGCAATTTATATTAAACAGCTAAAACAAATTGAAATTGGAGGAAAAAAATTCTTTGGTGGTTCTTCCTTCTCCACTTAAATGTTTTTGTTTTAATTGCGTTCAAAAGAATAAATTTGCCCTTTTCTTGTTTTTCTTTACTTGAACCAAACCTGGAGTTTAAAAATATTAGAAAATATTAGCCAATGGTGCCTTGCTTAATGTGAAGTGAAAAGCATTTAGAACGGAAATGGAAGGATGTGATTGTAGATGGAAAGACCTATAAGCAGGGAGCTAAAGGTTAGGGCAATTCACTTGACTGCTTACTTAGCAGATGGTGAAAGAACATGGTTTTGGGAGTCTGGCCAACTCAGATTTGACTCCTGATTTTAGTATTGATAGCTCCATGACCTTGGGCAAATTACTTTTAACCTGTAAATCTATTTCTCCATATCTACTACAATGGGGATAATAAAAGATTTATTGGAAAGATTAAATCGTGTATATAGTAAGCATGCTGTAGTTATCTCTTGTGTAATATAGGCCTGATATGGTAATTTTCTAACATACAGTAGTTTTGTCTTTATCAGTATTTTATTCTCTGAATAGGACATTTAAAAAAATCTTTTTTCAATTTTTTAGTTTCTTAATTTAAATGATTCATTCCATAAAAATAAATGGACTGTATTTATTTGCACTTGTAGCGAGGTCTGCTTGAAGTACTCTATGATATATTTCGTCTTCCTCTACCTGTTGTGACTGAAGAATTCATAGAAGCACTGCTTAGTGTAGGTAAGTATCGAAGTACATTTGTATCTGTTCCTGTATTGTAATTTTTTAAATGGTTTATCTGATAGAGGCAGAGTCCTTTAAAAGCAAAATAGTGAACTAAATATTAAATATCATCTTCTTATTGCATCATCATGGAATTGATATGAAAATAAAATGTCAAATAAATTTCTAAAAATAAGAAATTAAAAATTTTTTCCCATGACCCTAGCTGTTGCATATGAACAGTGAAATTAATAGAAAGATGGACAAATTTGAAAGGAAGAGAGGAGATAAGAAACTGATGTAATTCTCACATTAGATTATCTCATTCTCATTTCGTTTTAGCCAAATGACTCCTAAGTCCCAAAATGAAAGAAGTTTAGATCTGTGTACATCAAGAAATCAGTTTTTTCTGTATGCCTTTCCAGTCTATTTATTTAACTAACATTTTAAAACATTATTTACAGCCTGACTAGCTGATGGTTAACTGATATGTTTTGGTGATTTTTTTCATTTTTTTCTAACCACCTGGTTTTAACTATTTAGATCCAGGCAGATTCCAAGACAGTTGGAGGCTTTCAGATGGCTTTGTAGCAGCCGAGGCAAAAACTATTCTTCCTCATCGTGCCAGATCCAGGTAGAATTTTGAGAAATAGTTCAAATTTATTAGTTACTGTTTTTATGTTCAATTATGTAATATATTGAACAGTATTTAAACTGTTTCTGTGCTGTGTTTATTTCTAGGCCAGACCTCATGGATAATTACTTGGCGCTGATACTCTCTGCATTTATTCGTAATGGACTTCTAGAGGCAAGACTTAATAAGCCTTAACTTTATTTTATTTTTTAAAATTTTCTCTGACAGAGTTCTTTCAGAGCAACAGGCATATATGATGCATACATTTCTTCCTAGATACTGTTTTGCAACTATAATATTTTCTTCCTTATTTTCAAAGGGCTTGGTTGAAGTGATAACAAACAGTGATGACCATATCTCAGTTAGAGCTACCATCCTCTTAGGAGAGCTTCTGCATATGGTAAGTTCCCAACTCCTGATTACGTTTCATACCATTTACTGTTTTAATTTGTAAAAAGGTTATTTTAATAATGTTACTTTGTAGTACCTCAAAAAGTAAAGTTCATTTATTTGTCTTTGCATTGCAAAGAGCCTTGATGCCTTGTATTTATCTATACGTGTGTGTGTGTGTGTGTGTGTGTGTGTGTGTGTGTGTGTGTGTATTTATTTATGTATAGGCTAGTTTTATAAATGGAACAAATGTAAAAATTAAAAAGTACTGAATATTGGGACGCCTGGGTGGCTCAGTCTGTTGAGCGTCCGACTTCGGCTCAGGTCATGATCTCGCGGTCTGTGACTTCGAGCCCCGCATCGTGCTCTGTGCTGACAGCTTGGAGCCTGGAGCCTGTTTCAGATTATGTGTCTCCCTCTCTTTCTGCCCCTCCCCTGCTCATGTTCTGTCTCTCTCTGTCTCAAAAATAAATAAAAAACATTAAAAATAAAAAAAATTTTAATAAGTACTGAATATTGATTTTTATACTCACTTTTGATGCTGACATTTTGAGTCCTATAAATCTTAATGTATCTCAGAAAGATATTCTGCCTAATAAGCAAGAAATTACAAAAGTAGATATTTTAATCAGGTAGCAGTAGAAATAATATGGCAATCAGTGCCTGAATTTTATTCATTATATTTTTAAAATATTTCTTGTGTCGAGTTAGCTAACATGCAGCATATACAGTGTGCTCTTAGCTTTGGGAGTAGATTCCCATGATTCATCACTTACGTTCGACACCCGTGCTCATCCTAACAAGTACCCTCCTCCATGGCCATTACCCATTTTCCCCACACTCCCCTCTCGCCCCATCAACCCTCAGTTCTCTGTATTTAAGAGTCTCTTAGGATTTGCCTCCCTCTCTGTTTATAACAATTTTTTTCCCTTCCCTTCTCTCATGGTCTTCCGTCAAGTTTCTCAGATTCCACATATGAGTGAAAACATATGATATCTTTCTTTCTCTGACTTATTTCACTTAGCATAATACTCTCCAGTTCCATCCACATTGTTGCAAATAGTGCCTCAATTTTAGAAAACTTTGTGAAAATTTTCTAAATAGAACTCCCTTGTTTGAACACATTTTTCTCTGCACACTTGTGGGTTGAGGTGTAGAGGGTAAGAATCTTTTTTTTTTTTTTTTTTTTTTGCCTTGATTTTTGTGACATCAGTAACTTCTGGAAAAAAGGAGCTAATAAAGTGATCTGACCATTCTCTAGTCCCAGCAAATCAAGGAATGGGAGAACTGATTGTTTGCAAGATAGAAATTCCTGTTTCTAGGTCACCTATTTGTTAATAGAATGCTAAATAAAAGGAACCACTTTCAACTCATTAAGGAAGAAGTAACCCTGTGGCAGATCTTTTAAAATTGTTATGGTTTTCTCTTATTGGCAGAATACTTTTTATTTCTGTTGTTTCAGTCCTCCCCCACGCCTAGTGTTTTGTATTTTTTCCCCCACATAGCAGCTGGGCTCTGTGAGTGAGATAAAGAGAATTGAACAGAGTTTAAGAACTGTCTTGTTGGGGCGCCTGGGTGGCTCAGTCGGTTAAGCAGCTGACTTCGGCTCAGGTCATGATCTCACAGTCTGTGAGTTCGAGCCCCGCATCGGGCTCTGTGCTGACGGCGCAGAACCTGGAGCCTGTTTCAGATTCTGTGTCTCCCTCTCTCTGACCTTCCCCTGTTCATGCTCTGTCTCTCCCTGTCTCAAAAAATAAATAAAACGTTAAAAAATAAAAATAAAAAAAAAAAGAAAAAGAAAAAAAGAACTGTCTTGTTTATCAGGGAGTTGTTCAGCCGTGTGCTGCATTCTCATTCAGCCTATCCATGGAGGAATTAAGTAATATTACAGGTTTCTCAGGTCAGATTTTTATTTTAATTCTTAGTATATCATTTTCTATAAGGTTATCAATATCTAGAATTAGTTGCTTTTAAATGAAGGATTTTTTAAAAATAAATTTCATCTGTTCCTTTCCTCCCTGACCAGAGTTCTAGGATTCCCTTGAAATATAAAAGCTGGTCATTTTAAGTATATTGGTGTTAGTTCATTGTTTATTATCTATCTTCATTGATAGAAAGCAAATTGAGTGGTGGGTTTTGTTTAGAAAGCAGGATTAATTATAGCACTGGATCTAAGTTTTGATATGTAATCCTTTTAAATCATTTAAGAATTGAGTTTAATTGATTACTGCTTAAAAATTATAAAGTTATAATATAGGATCTATAAAATTTGGAGTTTTATTAATGTGAGTCTGTATCTTTATTCTGTCTCATCCTTGTTGAAAGTAGATAAGATAAAAAATTATAAATAAGTTTGTACTGGAAAGTCATTAAGTTAATTTCATGAGTAAAGCCTTTAGTGTTTTATCTATGGATATTCTAGAATAAAATACTTCTAGTTATCAACTTGTAAAAAATGTTATGTTTCATTTTAGGCAAATACAATTCTTCCTCATTCACATAGCCATCATTTGCACTGCCTGCCAACCCTAATGAATATGGCCGCATCTTTTGATATCCCCAAGGAAAAGAGACTGTAAGTATCAGAGCTCTGTAGCAAAGATTGTGTCTGATATTAATACCCACTTAGATGACCTTCTCTTCTTTTTAAAATTTTTCAGGTTTTTTTTAATTGTTTTTTTAGGGAAGCCTCATAGGTAAAGGAAAATTAATAGTATTATTTAATAATTTGTATTTTAGGCTACCAAGTATTATAGCTTAGTAAAATCAGGTTTTTCTAGCATATTTCTGGACAAGGACATCCATCTACTTCATCATTAAAATTGTTGGTTGAGAATTTTTTTGACTGTTTTATGTTTTCAGCAGCAATTCAGGCTCTTTTTTTAATGTCTAAAATATTTCAAGTTAACAAAGCACAAATATTAACAATGTATTCTTTTATGTGTGTAATTAAAAATGTTGGAATTTAGTAACTCATACTGTAGGCATTGAAGTAAACTAAACTCTTAATACTAAAGTAGATACTACAAACAGAATTTTTAACCAAGAGTATGGTAATACAGCTGTAGCTCTGGTGGAATTTCAGTGCTAATAATAACATATAATTTAGAAGGTAAAGATGAAGAAGCTTGATTGGAAAGTGCTAGTAGGAATCTTTTCATTTAGTTAAGATTATGTCTAAGCAGGGGTGTTTTTTCCTTTTTTTTTTTTTTATTCTGCCTATTATCAGAGAAATCTATATATTTGGACTTTTTTTGGTAACGTTAGTAAAATGCAGTTCATTAGCTATTCAGAACTGTGAATTTTTATTAACAGTTACACATTTCTTCAAAGTTAGCTTTTGGGTGCCTGGGTGGCTCAGTTGTTAGGCATCTGACTTTGGCTCAGGTCATGATCTCATAGTTGGTGAGTTTGAGCCCCACATCAGGTGAGCTCGAGCCCTGCATTGGGTAACACATGAGCCCCACTTTGGGTGAGCACAAACCCCGCTTCGGGGTCAGCTCGTGCCCTGCTTTGGGTAAAACACAAGCCCTGGGTGAGCCCCGCTTCTCTTCTCTTCTCTTCTCTCTCTCTCTCTCTCTCTCTCTCTCTCTCTCTCTCTCTCTCCCCCTTGCTCATTTGTACCCTCTCTGTCTCTCAAAACAAAAAAAAAATTTTTAATTCAAAAGTACATATATGGGCCTCACTATAAATAAATAATGTATTTACTTATTAATTTTAATTTTACCTATGAATATACTATTACTTAGTAGACTGAAGATCCCTAAAAGCCATAGGGATCATCTGTCTCAGTTCTAACTCTAGGCTTCCATTAGTACTGATAGCTTTCAACTTTTTTCTTTGTTAAATGTGTTAATGTAAACAATCTCTACATCCAGTGTGGGGTTTGAACTCATGTCCCTGAGATCAAGAGCTGTATGCTATACTGACTAAGCCAGCCAGGGCTCCCCTTTCAGTTTTTATTTTAGTAGTTAACATGATGGAAAAATGTATTTCCCAGAGCCTGGTAGACCTAAACTCTCTGGGTTAGATTATGGCCATGAATTTTAGGGTTTATGAAGAATTCAAATTTACCTTCAAAATTTCAGTAATAACAGTCTTATAATGATTTTGTTTTTGTTTTTCTTAGCTCAGCAAGCTCTCTTTACTTCTAAATACTTGCTAATCTGAACACATCTCAAGGTTTTTAAATTTTAAATCTGATTTGTATTTACCAGAACTTCTATAGTTGAGACTTGATTGCCACCAGATTCTCGAGAATTGTGCTTTTATGTACCACAAACAAGGAATTAAAAACAATATGTGAAAGGATACCATTTACAGTTGTAGATCAATGGGGGAAGTAGAGACTGTACAGGTTGATACTGAAATCATCGATTATCCACAGGGAGTGGAAATGAAATATTCCAGTGTCATACCATAAATAAAAATCAGTTTCAGATGTATTAAGGATTTAAATGTGAAAAGCGAGGTTTTTAAACTTTTATAAGAAAATAGAGAACACTAGATTTCAGACTTTGTAGTTCTTAAAACCAATATATAAAAAGTGCCCACCGCCACAGGAAAAATGATTAGTAAATACATATTTAGTTGGCTCTAAATAATTTGTGTTTCTTCATACAAATCAGCAGTGTTTTTGATACTTTTTTTCTTTGTGGTTCCAAATTTGATTAAATGATTTACTTTTTAGTAACAATCTCTGGCCTTGAATTTATATATTTTACTAGAGTAATTTACCAGATTGATCTCTTTAAAATTATGCTAGCTTTGGGGCACCTGGGTGGCTTAGTCAGTTGAGCATCTGACTCTTGATTTTAGCTCAGGTCATGATCCCAGGGCTGTGGGATTGAACCCTGCAACGGGCTCTGCGCTGGGCATGGAGCCTGCTTAAGAACCCCTCTCTCTTCTCTCTCTCTCTCTCTCTCTCTCTCTCTCTCTCTCTCTCTCTCAGTAGATAGATAGCATAATGCTAACTTTGCTACAGAATTAATTCAGTTTTTTTTCATTAGGCGAGCCAGTGCAGCCTTGAACTGTTTAAAACGCTTCCATGAAATGAAGAAACGAGGACCTAAGCCTTACAGCCTCCATTTAGATCACATTATTCAGAAAGCAATTGCAACACACCAGAAACGGGATCAGTATCTCCGAGTCCAGAAAGATATATTTGTTCTTAAGGTACTGACATAAAATACCGCAGGTTTTAACTTAGTTTCCTAATTTTTTAGCCGATGGATTTTAATGTGCATATACTTGCTTGAGTTTGCAGTTTTATTCATGCTTATGGATCTTCAAATGGCATTTCAGTTTTATAATGACCAGGTAGTTTAGAGCTGTGTTTTTATAACTTTTTAAAGTTAAAAAGCCTTCACAATTCATCCTTAAATGAAAAATCTTTCTTTATATTTTTAAAATTTGAACTTAGTCTTCTCAATGTGAAGATAATTTGCTTTAATTTTCCTTATTACTTTCTGATGGTCTTAGGATACAGAAGAAGCTCTTTTAATGAACCTTAGAGATAGCCAAGTCCTTCAACATAAAGAGAATCTTGAATGGAATTGGAATCTTATAGGGACCATTCTTAAGGTATGGCAGGATACTTCTTGGTCATGGCTTGATTGGCTTCATTTTATTATTCATTGTAATTCATCACAATTAAATGTTTGGGAATTGATAAATACATATATGATATAACATATTATGTTTTTCTAGTGGCCAAATGTAAATCTAAGAAACTATAAAGATGAACAGTTGCACAGGTATGTAACAACTGTTTTGCATTTAAATCGAGAGAACTTAGATTTGAATTATATTATGCCTAATACCCATGAAAAGTAATAATTGGTATTTTAAAGATACATACATACATTTTAGTGGTTGGTATTAGTAGGTACATGTATACATTTTTGAGTTTTAGTCTTGTAACCCAAAAGCATCAGCTATTTCTTTTTCTAGTTATTTATATTCTGGTTTTAGTTTTAGAACACTTGATGTACTTCAGATAAAAGTTTCTCAGATTGGGGTAATATCAACCATCTGGTAATCTTAACCCTAACGTGTGAGGATGACATAATAAGGACATAGTGTTTCCCTCTCAAAATGATGGCCATTTTTACTGTTCTGCTGCTACGTGCATTTGCATCTGGCTTTGGAGGGTTATTCATTTGTCCTCCTTTTTACATTCCCCTTAACCAAGTTGATGCTCTCTACACTTTTTATAAAACAAGCTAATGTTCGTGGCATATGCAGTACTTAAGCTTTGTGCTGCTCTCTAGTACCCTGTGCATTTGTGTTATCCTGAGTTTAGAGTAATCAACCACCAGTACTGATCTCATTTAATAAAATGGCCTTCATGTTTTTGAAAAGTTCATGTCCTTAATTATTATTTGGTTGTATTCATCTACTCATAATGCTTAACTTAATATCTATATGTGGAATATATATGAAACATATAAATTTACACTGGAATAAAGAAGCATAGCACTAACTTCTCATACTGCTTGAGAACAAAGATGAAGTCTCATTCAACTTTGTTTCTCCAAATCCTGAGTTTGGCACCTTTATTGGACTGAATTGTAGTGCATGAAATTATATTGAACTAAGTTAAATGGAAGCTTAGACCATAATGTTGAAAGTTATAAAGCTGAAAGATCACTAATTGTATTCATTGCTTTATAAATTAAGTTGCCTGAATTTTACCTGCAACTTTTATGCTTGACCTTTTGCCTAATTGTGAAAAACTGACAGAATTGTAGTATGATACATTTTGCTTACAATTATCTAGTGTAAGATTATTTTATAGAGTCATGGAACAGTGATCGTCACAAAATACAGAAGAAAGCTTATGTTCAGGTGGCTTCTTTATATATATCTAGTCTTATCTTCTAGCTAGTTATGTTATATCTGCATTTTTCTGGCTAGCATCTTTGCTCTCTACTATATATCTTTCAGGCATCTCACCATAAAATTATTTCACAAACTGTTCTTGATAACTAAGGTGTTTTTTTGGTTGGTTTTGTTTTTTTATTGGTGTGTGTGTGTGTGTGTGTGTGTGTGTGTGCGCGCACGCGTGTGTGTAATGTACCAAATATGTTTGTTCCTTGCCATTTACTATAGTGGTTTAAACACAAAACGTATTCAAAATCTTGTATGATAAGCTATGACTAAGTAATTGTTTGGCTTCTTACTTTGTTGCTAATTTTATTTTGGTTTTAGGTTTGTGCGAAGACTACTTTACTTCTACAAGCCCAGCAGTAAATTATATGCCAACCTGGATCTGGATTTTGCCAAGTCTAAGCAGCTCACAGTTGTGGGTTGTCAGTTTACAGAATTTCTTCTTGAGTCCGAAGAGGTAATGAGCATTTTGAATATTATCCGGGGCAAATGTTTTTCATTGAATTAACCCTCTTCCTTTTATTTCTGAGTATGCATGAGTTGTGTTTAGTAGCATACAGAATGAGCCCAGACCTAGATTTGAATCCTGACTTTGCCACTAGCTAGTTATGGGACTTTGGACGAGTTACGTGCCTTCTAGAAAACCTGTTTTTTTCCTTGTTGAGTGGAAGATAATATCATCTTCATCTTCATACAGCATTGTGAAATGAACAAGTACTCAGTGATTGGTATCTGTTGTTAGTAACTTCATCATTATCTCTAAATTTTTTTGGACTTGATTACAGTTAATTTTTCTAATTAAAAGCAAAAGTGCTTTTCTAATAGTAACACAATGTATTTTCTTTTAGGATGGGCAAGGATACTTAGAAGATCTAGTAAAGGATATTGTTCAGTGGCTCAATGCCTCGTCTGGAATGAAACCTGAACGAAGTCTTCAGAATAATGGTTTATTGACTACCCTTAGTCAACACTACTTTTTATTTATTGGAACACTTTCTTGCCACCCTCATGGAGTCAAAATGCTGGAAAAATGCAGCGTATTTCAGTGGTGAATATCCCTAGTTCTGTTTCAAAATATACCTGAACTTTATTTTTAATGTAGTCAGAAATGGTATGCTTTTTATTCTGTGTACATGTATTTAGTAAGTTTTATTAAAATACAAAAAAAAAATAGAGTTATCTTGCTGCTTTGTTATTCTTTTTATGTGATATTTGTCATTAAATGCTTTTTTGTAGAAATGCTTATTTATATTTTCATCTTTTTTTTTTTTTAGTCTCCTTAACCTCTGTTCCTTGAAAAATCAAGATCACTTGCTGAAACTGACTGTTTCTAGCTTGGATTATAGCAGAGATGGATTGGCGAGAGTCATCCTTTCCAAAATCCTTACTGCAGCTACTGATGTGAGTGTAACACAGGCAATAAAACTATATTTTTATAATCAATTAATTCAATAACTCATAAATTTTAGCCAAGCAGAATTAATTATTAATTCTAAGAATATGGGATGGAATTTGAGTTTACTTTAAAATAATAGTTCCTTCAAGGAACTATGTGTAGTACCCATTTTTTTTCTATAAAGGGGAAGAAGCAGCTAGATTGAGACAAAAGTATTTCATTTACTAGTCTAAAAAAATATATCAAGGACTAGACCATCAATTCCAATTTTCCTGCCATTTTCAAGTAGCAAAACTGCCCCAAAACAGAGCCCAAATTGACGATCCATGGTTTGTTTTTTTTAATTTATTTTTTTATTTTCATTTATCTTTGTAGGCCTGTAGGCTGTATGCAACAAAACATTTAAGAGTATTATTGAGAGCTAATGTTGAATTCTTCAATAACTGGGGAATTGAATTACTAGTGACCCAGCTACACGATAAAAACAAAACAATTTCTTCTGAAGCTCTTGATATTCTGGATGAAGCATGTGAAGACAAGGTGAAGGTTTATTATTTTATAATAGAATACTTAGACATGAATTTTTATTCAATTATTTTAAATTAATTTTAATTATTAAAATAT
This sequence comes from Neofelis nebulosa, assembly GCF_028018385.1. Lineage (NCBI taxonomy): Eukaryota > Metazoa > Chordata > Mammalia > Carnivora > Felidae > Neofelis > Neofelis nebulosa. The sequence continues at coordinate 31,719,365 of NC_080782.1, read as the reverse complement.
TCCATTTTAGTAGAAAATTATGTAAATTATAATGTACTTAACACGGGCGTTTTGGAAATGGAGAATTTACCGTCTTTTGCAATTGTTAATTTGCCTAATACTTCTTTTAGGCCAATCTTCACGCTCTTATTCAGATGAAGCCAGCTTTATCTCACCTTGGGGACAAGGGTTTGCTTCTCCTCCTGAGGTAAATATTAAGTAAATTTTTCTTATAGTTGTGTTTTTGTTGTATTCTCTCTAGCGGTATATTTTAAAGCTCAGTTCAAATCCAAACAGGAAGCACTCTAAAGAGTTTAGTATTAACTACTGACAGAGGTCTATTTTAGAATCTTAGACATCCTTTAATACTGAAACTCTGTCTTTTCATTGTTTTCCTTAATGTTTCTTTTACATTTCTGTGTCTTCTCATGATTTTCATGACATTTTCTTTACTGTGATTGGATTCATATGTTTTTCCAAGATTATGAAAATTTATTTTTATTTGAAATTATAGTAATAGTTGACCTTTTACTTTCAGGAAGGAGCTATTCCTAAAGTCTTTTAGCTTCTTAAATATAGTATTGTTTAAGATATCTTAGCTCCTTTAAACACTTGTAGTAAGACTTTGTGTTAAACTATTGCTTGTTTTAATTTACAGATTTCTTTCCATTCCAAAAGGATTTTCCTATCTGAATGAAAGGGGTTATGTAGCAAAACAGTTGGAAAAATGGCACAAGGTAACTCTCTGTTGAATAAGCTTTAATTGGTATGTTTTTATACTAGGAAATAGATTTATGAATTTAGAGGATTTTTCATATCAGTGTTTTGAAACGAAAGAGGTCAAATATTTAAACATTCATATGAAGTCAGGTCTTAAATTCTGTATAATTACTTGTATTTATATTTATCCATTTTTTTAAAGCTAGAGAGCAGTCATTTTATAGTGAACTATTGATTTTGTGTACATTCTATTGAAATTTTGTTTTTGGTTTAATTGATACAATCTACTGATATAATTCTTTTATTCTTATTCTTGGGTCCCTTAGATAGCCCTTTGAAGCTACGACTAAAACAGTTTTCCTAAATGAAGGAAGAAAACAGTTCTACCAAGCAGATATAATAATCTAAGTTAACTTCGTTTTAGGGTGCTACTTTTACATAATCTGAGAACAGACTTACTGCTGTTTTAGATAATGGGGAAACCTAGGAAGGAGGGAATAATTTGAAGTGATTAGAGAACTTACTAGCTTTTCTTTAGTTGGTTGTCACTGTGGTTATTTTGTTTGAAGCATTATAAATTGTCAAAGCATCTTAGAATCCCATGGGTAATCAATCCAAATGTAAATAATTTTTAGATTTTTCATCATGTCAATCATTTACATTGTCTATATTGAACCATATTTCACAAGAAGCTCTCATTTAAAAAACTCTATAATTATAAAACATATTTTAGGCATGAAGTCGTTAGTAATTGATGAATTGGAGAATTGAGGTAAGATATGATAGTTTTAGTTCATAAATAGAAGTTATTTAAACAAATTACCATAGTAAAATCGGTCACCTTGTTATACAAATTACAGTATTAGAAAATTGCTTAGCATATCTGGTACGGTACTTTCAAATAGTAGGTATAAAATATAAATGCAATCACAAAGGCATGTGCAGTGTATAAGGAAACACAAATGATTCTGCCTTAGGGATTAGAATTAGTGAAAGCAATGTTGGGTGGGCTCAGGAAAGCATATGATATTTGGAATGGTCTTGAGGAGGAGGTAGGTAGATGAGGAGGAAGAAGGGTATTCTAGGCTGAGGGAGCAGAATAGATCTATATAGATTATAGACACTTCAGATTTATGAAGAAAGCTATCTGTATTCCAGTGTAATTGGGGCTAGGATAAGTGTGGACTGGCAAGATGAGGCTGGAATGGTAAATTAGAACTAGATTATAGGCCTTACGAACCACATTATGTCATATTAAGGTATTTCAGTTTTATTGGAAGTGGGGGGATTATTATAGGTGTTTAAAGACTAATCATAATCAGACCTGTGCTTTAGAAACATGACAGGTCACAGGGTAGAGGCAGAAGTTTGATCATCAAAGGTAAAGCCTAGAAATATTGAGACCAGTTTAGAAGCAAGAATTGGTAAGAATGTGAACTCCAGTAGTGCTGAGATTGGATAGGCAGGGTATATTTTCTGAGCATTTTTGAAATAAGATGGGTAGGATTTGTTGACTGATTGTATATAATGAATAAAGAGTCCATCTGACTCTTAAAAGTTTCTGATTTCAATGACTGAGCATGCAGTGGATCACCATTAAGAGATTGTGATTAAGAAGTGGCTTGCAGGGTGAGGATAATGAATTTTGAATATGTTGAATTGGTATTGCTCTGTGGGATGACCAAGTTATGGTATCCAGAAAATGTTTGGAATTGGGGATCAAGAACTCAGATATGTGCTGAGGATGACAATTTGGGAGTCTTCTGAAATCTGAAATGAGTGAGATCACCAGGGAAAATGTAAAGAATAAAAAAAGAAAGAAAAGTGGAAATTGCTCCCTAGCGAACACTCTGTTTTAATGAGGGGAATAGAAGGACAAAGACACTGAGAAAATTGTCATAGAGAATGTTGTCACTAACGGATGCTCCAGGAAGGAGAGGCCGGTGATACATATTTGTTAAAGAGGTTGCATAAGATGAATAGTAGAAAATAGGCTGTTGAATTTGACAGTTAGGTCATTGGTGAATTTCGCTAGAACATTTTCATTAGAAAATTACAAACACATCCTGAATTGCAATTACAGTTCATTAGGCAGTAAATGGGTGATGTAAAAATAAAGACAACATAGTCCTCTCAAATTAATTAGAGAAAGAGAAAGAGAAGAAAACCAACTTACTGATTGCCTACCATTGAGCTTAGTGCTTTTCAGGTATTACCTCCTTTAATCCTTGCTTTAATCACAGCAACCCTGTGAAATATATTTTATTATTTCTGTTTTGTGAATGAAAATTTCGAGGCTAAGAAGAGTAAATTTTATCCCAGAGGAGTAGTTTATCCCAGGTCACAGAGCATGAAAATAGCAGAGCAGTGATACTTTTTGATTCCAAACCCATACTCTTTTCCACTATTTTTGGTTTCCTCCCAGTAGCTTATGGCATGCCAACATGAACTAAGTCTGTCTCTTTTTCAAAGTCATCAAACATCCAGGACAGTATAATATTAAAAATTCATTCAGTTTAATTTTTTTTAATGTTTATTTTTGAGAGAGAGAGAGAGAGAGAGAGGGAGGGAGGGAGAGAGAGCACAGGTCCACCCCTCAATTGGGGTTTTCTTGCCCTCCAAGATAGGTCCTTTTGGACAGAATCCTCAAGATGACCCACATCAGAAATTCAGTGCGTTTCACAGCTATAAACCGTACCCCTGACCTTTGCTAGTGTTTTCCAAGTGAGTGCCCTGGTCAAAGGATTAACCACATGAATATAACTACTCCTGCATAAAGCTCAGAATAGCTGCCTTAAGTAGACTTTTTTGCACTGAGATTTTCATATATACAGGGGAGCATGATAATAGTATAGTGGTAATAGTAGCAGTAATAATAATGATGGTGTTCTCTAATGGTATGGTCTAATCAAAACCTTGTATTACTGTTACAAAATAAATATGGAACCTAGGGAAAAACATAAAAACAAAGTTTTTAGAGGCTCTAAGTAGAGAGAGAAGGTAGTAACTCACCAAATTCAAGTTGTCTAAAATGGTTTTGAATGAAAAATATCTCCCTGTGCCCTTATTCTGTCATTTCTGAAGGTAATATCTGTCAACAGTTTGTGTGCATTCAGAGGTGTTCTGTACATTTATAAGTACATATTCTTTATTGAAAAAATACAAATGAATGGTGCCTGGGTGATTCAGCTGGTTAAGTTTCTGACTCTTGGTTTCAGTTTAGGTCACGATCTCACAGTTTTGTGGGTTTGAGCCCTATGTCAGGCTTTGCACTGACAGTGCGGAGCCTGCTTGGGCTTCTTCCTACCTACCTACCTACCTTCCTTTCTCTCTCTCTCTCTCTCTCTCTCTCTCTCTCTCTCTCTCTGCCATTCCCCTACTTGCACTGTCTCTGTCTCAAAATAAATAAATAAACCTTAAAATTGTTAAATTAAAAATACAAATGAATGCTATTTACAAGTATAGATAAAGCTATTTAAGTTTTCCCTTAGCAGTATATCTGCCATCTTTTCAGAGCTACACGTGTAAATCGAGCTCATTTTTTTTTTTTTTAATGTTTATTTATATTTGAGAGAGAGAGAGAAAGAGGGAGACAGAATCTGAAGCAGGCTCCAGGCTTCGAGCCATCAGCACAGAGCTCAACCCAGGGCTTGAACTCACGAGCCATGAGATCATGACCTGAGCTGAAGTTAGACACTTAACCACCTGAGCCATCCAGGCGCCCCTAGCTCATTCTTTTTAATGGCTCCATAGTGCTTTCTGTGAATGCACCTTGATAACCACTCCTGTATTGACATCGTTTCCAATGTTTTTTGTTTTGTAAACAGTGTTTGTTGGATATTTTTGCATATATCTTTGCATACTTGTACAAGTATTATCTATAGGATACACTTTTTTTTATTAATTTATTTTGAGTGAGAGTACACGTGCATGGGGGGGGGAGGACGAAGAGGGGTGGAGAGAGAGAATCCCAAGTAGTCTCCACGGTATCAGCACAGAGCCCTACACAGGGTTCAGTCTCATGAACCGTGAGATCATGATGTGAGCCACCGAGGTGCCCCTTTAAGATACATTTCTGAAAGTAGAGTTGTTGAGTCAAAAGTATGTGAATTAAAATTTGTGATACATACTGCCAAATTGCCTTCCAGAGAGGTCCTACCCATTCCTTCTAACCAGTTTAAAGTGATCTCTTGAAATAAAGATGCAAGTGACTGACTCTCAGTTTAAAGAAGTTAACTAGAAGTTTTCCAAGTTTTAGTTGGAAAAATTTATACATTTGACTTGATTTAAATCAGTGGGGAAAGGGATATGTTTTACCAAAAGGCCCTAAATTAATGGTTTAATTTCCCTTTTTAAATTTCTAGTGAATACCTTCAGGGTTTAATATTAAGAGGCTAGTTTTTTGTTTATTCATATTTAATGGGGAAAGTAATTTAAATAAGATAAAAAACAAAATTATTAACTTATATGGACTTTAAAATATTCATTGCAGATGGGGATAAAAGTATAAGCAGAGGGCACCTGGGTGGCTCAGTCAGTTAAGCATCCAACTCTTGATTTCAGCTCAGGTCATGATCTCAGCATCGTGAGATTGAGCCCCATTTGGGCTCTGAGCTGCCAGTATGGAGGCTGGTTGGGATCCTCTCGCTCCATCTCTCTCCCTTCCCCTGCTTACTCACTCACTCACTCTCTCTCTCTCTCAGAATAAATAGACTGAAAAAAAAAAAAGTATAAGCAGAAAGCTTTGGGGTATGGTAGAACATTTGCATTCGTAATACTTGGTTTTACCCTTTTTAAAATTTCTTAAATTTCCTGAACAGGTGTTCATTTTTCTCATATTTATGCTTCCAAGATTTGCTAGGTACCTAACATATTATGAATGTAGTGAATGTTGTTATGATACTATATACAACTAAAACAATATCTTCTAGGAATATAATTCAAAATATGTTGACTTGATTGAAGAACAACTTAATGAAGCACTTACTACTTACCGAAAGCCAGTTGATGGTGATAACTATGTTCGTCGAAGTAACCAAAGGTACAGACTACTTCATGGAATAATTTATTGCTGGTCCTCAAAAAAAAAAAAAAAAAAAATATTAAAGCCAATTTGTAATAACTCTCTATTGTTTAAAGTGTTCTGAGTACTTGGAAATTTTACTTCCTGCACTGACATAAAAAAATCTTACAGCATGGCATTGATGGCTGAAAAATTCCAGTGTCACTCTTAATATGCTGAATACCTTACTGATCTAATTCGTATACCCTTCATGCTCTTACCCTAGTCTGTTAGTTTGAGGCCAGCTAAACTTAATTTTCTAGAGAAATCCTCATGCTCCTCCACCTTCATGTTTTTTTGTATGCTGAGAAATTATATCTTTATCTAGTGCTTTAGTAGTAGTACTAATAAAGTATTAGTACTTTAAAGTAGTGCTTGGTTAAAGTATCTAGTACTTTATTAGTAGTTCTTGTTTTAATTAGCATATTGTAAGTGAGCCGATAGGCATATCAATATTCTTTGTTATACTAGATTACAGCGTCCTCATGTCTACCTGCCTGTACACCTGTATGGACAACTGGTACACCACAAAACAGGCTGTCATTTGTTGGAAGTACAGGTAAAAACATAATTTAATCATTTGAAATAGCTACAGTGGTAGGAAAAAACCTTAATATTGCTGAAGTAGTGTCTTTGCAAACACTTTTCAAAAGCCTTAAAGTTAGTGGCGTAATTGCTTTAAAAGCCATCTGTCTTATAACTGATGTAGGCATTCTGTGTTTGTAATCCTTAGACATATTACTGCCTTGCATGCCTTTCCTTTCCCGGAGGTAGGTGTTACCTTTTGCATAGCTAATTGGTTACATAGAGTAAGTAACCCACTGAAAGTCTGAGTTTCGTCCTTTACAGTTGGGGAAGTTTCTCTCTTCAGCAAAAACATACTGAAAAAGTGAATTTTGTCATTCTTGTTGGGAAGTTAAACTGAGCCTGATACAGATTTAGTTATCTTTGGTGAGCAGCAGACTGGAAGTATCAGTTCCTGTCTGTACTTCCCTGTTCCCCTGTACTTCATGAAATGTAACCGGATTAGTCAAGCAGTTATTCTTTCATGCTTAGCGCACCAAATTTATGGCTGTGAATATGTCTTGCTACTAGGTGTTTTCAATAAATGTAACCTTTTACTTATTTTAGAAATAGATATATAAGTATTTGCCTGTGTGTCTTCTGAACAATAGTAATCTAGCAGTTTATGTTCATTTTTGTATTTGTGTTCATCTCAGGAGCAAAAGTTTTGCATAAATATACTCTGTAGTGTCCTATTTTTATATTAAGTCTATGAAGACTTCTGGGGCACATATCTTTATATTAGTGTTTTTAATTTAGAATATGAACTCAGAGCCCCTGTACTAATGCTGCTTAAGAAATTTTGCATAAAATTATTTTAGAATTTTAAATACACAAAAGTTACTAAATACAAACCTTAAATGATAGGTTTTAAGATGCAGTAAGAAAATACATTAAAAACATATTGTTACTCCTATGTTTTTCTCTTTCTTTCTCCAGAATATTATTACTGAACTCTGTCATAATGTTCGTACGCCAGATTTGGATAAGTGGGAAGAAATTAAAAAACTGAAAGCATCTCTTTGGGCCTTGGTTTGTAATAAACACTTCTATAAGATCTTCATCATTTTAAGATATTTCTAATTTTCCCATTAATAATAATAAAAAAAATCATTTGATTTGGAACTTGTTCTCAGATTAATGTTCTAAAACCCAGATTGTTTCTGCCCATTTTAAATATTTTTAGGCTGGAAGATAGATGATTAAACTATTAGTTTTTTTGCTGAGATAAATGGAACACTGATTTCTGAAGTTCCTTATTTGAGGTTTTTTTTCACATTTTTTCTCCAAGATGGGGTTAATTTTTGTTTTTAGTAGCTTTCCAAATTTCTTGAAAGAGTTACTCTTCTAAATCAATTTGATATAAGTGACTTCTTTTCTTTCAGGGAAATATTGGCTCGTCAAATTGGGGTCTCAATTTGCTACAGGAAGAAAATGTGATTCCAGATATACTAAAACTTGCAAAGCAGTGTGAGGTTCTTTCAGTCAGAGGGTATGTTATTTCACTCATAAATCTTTCTATTGTATATATATGTTATTGTTAACAAATGGCTGTGAGGGAAGACTATTTTATGATTTAGCCCATTAGAACTGTTAATTTACTGAAAGTCTTAATGATATAAGATAAAAACAAAAAAAGTGTGGGGGAGGCACCTGGCTGGCTCAGTCAGTAGAGCATGTGACTTTTGGTCTCAGGGTGATGAGTTTGAGCCCCACATCGGGAGTAGAGTTTACTTTAAAACAAAAAAAAGGGGCGCCTGGGTGGCTCAGTTGGTTAAGCGGCCGACTTCGGCTCAGGTCATAATCTCGCGGTCCATGAGTTCGAGCCCCGCGTCAGGCTCTGTGCTGACAGCTCAGAGCCTGGAGCCCGTTTCAGATTCTGTGTCTCCCTCTCTCTGACCCTCCCCCATTCATGCTCTGTCTCTCTCTGTCTCAAAAATAAATGTTAAAATAAATAAATAAATAAACAAACAAACAAACAAACAAACAAAAAAAAGATTTTGGGGTGCCTGGGCGGCTCAGTTAAGCGTCTGACTTTGGCTCAGGTCATGATCTCGTGGTTCATGAGTTTGAGCCCCACATCAGGCTCACTCCACACCCCACCCCCCCCACCTCTTCCCTACGTGCACTCTCTTTCAAAATAAATAAATAAGCTTAAAAAAATTTTTTAAACAAAAAAAGATTTTTAAATGCACTAACTTAAACATCTTAAGGAGCTCCTCCTTGCTTAATGTTATAATTCCGTTTTTATTATTATAATGTTGAAGTTTAGTAACTGGCAAATAAACAGTGACAGTGTAGCATATGTTCAAATATTGCAGTAGTTCAATAGCCCAAATGTTCTAGATTGATCCCAGAAAAGCTAGAATATGTCATTTTTTCCTAAGATTACATTACATTCTTTCAAATTACTTCACTGAAATTACGATCTATATTAGAAAGGTTTTAGGGGGCTCCTGGGTGGCTCAGTTGGTTGAGCGTCTGACTTCGGTTCAGGTCATGATCTCACGGTTGGTGGGTTCTAGCTCCATGTCAGGCTCTGTGCTGACAGTTCAGAGCCTGGAGGCTGCTTATGATCGTGTGTCTCCCTCTCTCTCTGTTCCTCCCCCGCTCATGCTCACACTCTCTCTGTCTCTCTCTCAAAAATAAATAAACATTAAAAAAAAAAGAAAGGTTTTCATGTCATTTACTGCTTCTAAGTTACTCCTAACTCATCTAAATACATTTTTTCCACAATTTTTAATGACTTAAAAAAAAATTCAAATGTACATATAGCAAACTAATATTTTTTGGTTGCTTTAAGAAATCTCAGTTTGGAAATATAAACAGTTCATTACTACATCTTTTACATACAGGACCTGTGTATATGTGCTTGGCCTCATAGCCAAAACCAAACAAGGCTGTGATATTCTGAAATGTCACAACTGGGATTCTGTAAGGCACAGTCGCAAACATCTGTGGCCAGTGGTTCCAGATGATGTAGAACAACTCTGTAATGAACTCTCATCTATCCCGAGCACTCTGAGTTTGAACTCTGAGTCAACCAGCTCTAGACATAATAGTGAAAGCGAATCTGCACCATCAAGTGAGTATTGTTGACAAGCTTACATGAAGGTAGCTAAAATTAACATTTGCATCTGTAATGTCACAATTTAAATGTATTTGTTATATTCCCGATTTACTTTTTTCTAAGATAATTTGGCACTAATGGGGTCTTGGAGAATATATTCTCTTCTCACAACAGAGAGGATAGCCACCAGCCTACATTGTTCTCTCTCTTTGCCTTCTAAATAGCTTTTGGAAAATCCTACTTACAGAGTTAAAGAAATAAGCTGTGTGCCAGAAGAACCATTCTCGTTTTTGCTTATTCTAAAATCTAACAAGTAAATTATTTATTCACTTACCTTCTTTGTTTACATGCTTTGTTCACTCATTTTTCAGATCTAGAGATTATTGAACCAGCATGTATCTGTTAAGAGATATTATATTCACATGTTCATTTTTGAGAGAGGAGATATATTTTAAACTAAATAGTGAAATTATTAAAAGATAGAGTGTCAAAATCAAAGAAAAAACAGTATGTGGTTTTAATCCCTGTGCTAAATGCTGTTAGGCATACAAAATTTAAGACGTTCTTTTTAAGAAAATAATGCAACATTTGTCAAACCACGGTTCACCAGGTCTTAAGATTCTATGAATTATAAGACGCACCAGTATTTTAGTATACCACTAAAAAAAAAAGAAAAAAAAATGCTGCCTTTTAAGCTAGGACATACCACTGATTGCAAGATGCAGTCTGATTTTAGAGGTATTAAGTGTGAAAAATGTGCATCTTAGAATCAACAAAATATGGAAATATAATATGCAAATTTATTTAGGGTTTCTTTTTGCTTTCTTTCAAATTATATTTGAAGTAGTTTATAATTACTCAACAAAAAGTTAAAAATAAAAATAGGATAAAATGTCATAGATGTCATTAGACACCCAGATTGAGTCTTTTACTAGAATTAGACACTGAATTTAGATGAGTCCCTTAGTGCCTAAAAGAAAACAGTAAACCTAATTGGTTTAAACATGAATTTAAAATGCTGTGACTTAGGGGTGCCTGGGTGGCTCAGTCAGATTAAGTGTCCCGATTTCAGCTAAGGTCATGCGTGATCTCACAGTTTGTGGGTTTAAGCCCCGCGTCAGGCTCTGTGCTGACAGCTCAGAGCCTGGAGCCTGCTCCGGATTCTGTGTCTCCCTCTCTCTCTGCCCTTCCCCTGCTCATGCTCTGTCTCTGTCTCTCAAAAATAAACAAACATTAAAAAAAAATTTTTTTTTCAAGTACTGTGACTTAAATAAAAAAATAAAATGCTGTGACTTGGTTCCTTGGAAGTATATTTTAAGACTAGGAATTCATTTCTATTGTAATTTGAAGAATAAACTAACAGGAATCTATACCAACTGAGTGAACGTCCACGGTCAAATCTTCTTTTTTATTTTTTAATGTTTATTTATTTTGAGAGAGAGAGAGAGAGAGAGTGCGTGCGCGCAAGCAGGGAAGGGCAGAGAGAGAGGAAGAGAGAGAATCCCAAGTAGGCTCTGTGCTGTCAGTGCAGAGCCCGACATGGGGCTCCATCCCACAAACTGTGAGATCATGACCTGAGCCAAACTCAAACGCTTAACCGACTGAGCCACCCAGGGGCCCCTCCTTCTTTTCTCTTAATTTTATCCTGAATATTTGGAGATTTTAGAAATTCACTGCCATTAAAACAAACAATCGGCAGTAACTGGGTGGCTCAGTAGGTTAAATGTCTGACTCTTTAGGCTCAGGTCATGATCTCATAGGTTCATGAGATTGAGCCCTGTGTTGGGCTCTGCACAGTCAGCTCAGCCTGCTTGGGGTTGTCTCTCTCCCTGTCTCTCTGCCCCTCCAGTGCTTGTGTGTGCATGCATGTGCACACTGTCTCTCTCTTTTTCCCCCTCTCCCCCTCTCTGTCTCTCAAATAAATAAACATTAAAAAAATAAACAGCCAAACAAGAACACACTTCATGTAAACTGTGCCATAATGAATCCTGTAATTTTTCTTTGGAAATAACCGAAGATCCTCATAATGACATAATTTCACATCTCACTCAAGTTCAGACACTTGGTCTCAAGAAGTTCTTATGTGGCTTCTCAGCAGTTTAACCCTTTATTTTTGACATCTTTTCCCCAGATGACTGTTAAACAAAAAATTCTGGAAATACATCACTAACAGCTGCTATGATCTTGTTTGTTGTTTTTTCTGTGCTTTTATTGACAATCCTTTGATCATAGGTATGTTCATAATGGAGGACGACCGGTTTGGCAGCAGCTCTACTAGTACATTTTTTCTTGACATCAGTGAAGACACAGAGCCAGCATTTTATGATCGGCCTGGACCTATAAAGGATAAAAATTCCTTCCCTTTCTTTGCTTCTAGTAAACTTGTGAAGAATCGTATCTTAAATTCGCTTACTTTGCCTAATAAAAAACATCGTAGTAGCAGTGATCCAAAAGGAGGGAAACTGTCATCTGAAAATAAGACAAACAACAGGCGGATCAGAACACTTACGGAGCCCAGTGTCGACTTTAACCATAGTGATGATTTCACACCCATGTCCACAGTACAGAAAACATTGCAATTAGAAACTTCATTCGTTGGGAATAAGCACATTGAAGACGCTGGTAGTACTCCAAGCATTGGAGAGAATGACTTAAAGTTCACCAAGAGTCTTGGTACAGAGAATCACAGAGAAAACACAAGCCGAGAGAGATTAGTTGTAGAAAGTTCAACAAGCTCACATATGAAGATACGTAGCCAAAGCTTTAATACAGACACTACAACAAGTGGAATAAGTTCAATGAGCTCCAGTCCTTCACGAGAGACCGTAGGTGTGGATGCTACGACTGTGGACACAGACTGTGGAAGTATGAGTACTGTGGTAAGTACTAAAACTGTTAAGACAAGCCACTATCTGACGCCACAGTCTAACCATCTATCTCTCTCCAAATCAAACTCAGTGTCCCTGGTGCCTCCAGGTTCTTCTCATACGCTTCCTAGAAGAGCACAGTCCCTTAAAGCACCCTCTATTGCTACAATTAAAAGTCTAGCAGATTGTAACTTTAGTTACACAAGTTCTAGAGACGCCTTTGGCTACGCTACACTGAAAAGATTACAGCAGCAAAGAATGCATCCATCCTTATCTCACTCTGAAGCTTTGGCATCTCCAGCAAAAGATGTGCTATTTACTGATACCATCACCATGAAGGCCAACAGCTTTGAATCCAGGTTAACACCAAGCAGGTGAGCAGATATGCACTTAAAAATGAACAATAACGGTTGCATTTTAACAGGCTTAAATGGAAAGCATTAGCCAGGTTTTACATCTACATCAGCCTCAGAACCGACCTATTAGAATTGTTTACTATGGTAGGCTGTAAGCTCCTAGTTACCCGATATGATTTGAAATGGATTCTTGCAGCTGCGAGGGGGGAAAAGAAATTCTATTAGGCCCTGAAAATAAACATACATGCTTTTCAAGGACACACAAGTCACAAGCTTTTTTTTATTTCTCGCTTCTGCAAGGATCGATTTTAAAAAGAAGCATGTCGGGGGAATCAGGAGCTTAAGACCTACAATAACAAACAACCTTTTCAGGTAGGTCAATTTAAGGCTCCAGAAGTTGACCTTACTATTATTTTTTTAAGTAACGACAGATTTCAGTGAAATTCTTTTCATTTTGTCTTAAGTAGCTGTGATTATTTGGTAGGAACCTAATGAACATTAAATGAATTCCTTGGCTCTGAGGATTCAGCAGTAGTAGTTTGCCTACACTCAAGAACATGTAGGGAGTTTCTGTGTCATATCTAAAGATTAGATCAAGTTGATCAAAATAAACAACTTTGATTTTACCTTTAAAAGATAGGCAATGTTAAATTTGACTGTTGGCAAAGATTTTTGTACCCATTCTTTGTTGTTGTTGGGCCAGTTACTTCGAAAAACTTTCTTAGTTTTTGGTTATTAATTTACATTCATTTAAATGGATTAGTATTTGTCAAGTGCTGAGAATAGTGCCTGACCCCTGTCATCATCATCATCATCATCATGGGTAGTTACTTCCTTACGTAACCCATTTGGCTCTTATACAGCCAAATTCTTCAGAACATTAAGATATTATTAAGCAGTTTTGTTTCAGTGATGCCAATGCGTTTAGTAGAAGGGGTTCCTTTGCAGCAGTAATAAATTGTATTTCATTTGATAGAATTTTATAAATTATGCAGTAATGTCTCATCTACCAGGAACTCACCTGGCTTTAGCAACCTCATCAAACAGAACAAACACAGGAAAATCTCTTAATAGCTTACTAGTCTAAATCTATGCAGTGAGGTTCATGAATTTTATTCAAAAGAGGTAAGGTACCTCTGACCCAAATTCAGAGTGTGTTGATACTTATTCTAACAAGCAGGGATATCAGGTTTTCAGGCCTATGGAAGCAAAAATGAAAAGCTTCTGACTGGTAGAACACTCTTAACAGGAAAGGACAATTGATAAAATTGATAGCAAAGGAGGAAACTTTTATATTACAATAAAGTATTTGAAAACTCAAAGACCAGCACAGCAAGCAGGGGCAGTAAACATAGCACAACAAAGTAAGCAGTAAGAGTTGCACCATCTCACAGCTCAGTGCAGTAACCGAAGCACCATTAACTCTGAAGCATCCTGTTCATTATGTGTCATTGAAGCAGGCATTTCTATCCGAATTGTTGAAAGCACAGATTAGAAAGTTGAACTGCTTAAATATTCATAAGAATAGACCAGAAAAAGACAGCTACCCCAGATCATTTATTTCCTAACCAGTCTGGATTCTTAGAATCTTAGTTCCTGTATTCTCTATTAGACCAGGAGAAGGTGGTTTGGGAATTTTACTCCTGGAGTAAAATGTGAAGTTTTTGGTGTTATAAAGGATGATTAGGTGTTTTAATTTCTTGGGAGGGAAATAAGTAAAAACAAGAAAAAAACAGGAGAGCCAGGAACAGCTTGTACGAAGCCATGACAGCATAACGAAACTTCACGTTCATCAAATCTTTCATTTGTTCTTCAAATTGTATTGAGTACTTGCTATGTACCAGGTTCCGTGGGGGTAAAATTGTGTTCCTACCCCTTTCCTTTATTGAGTTCGTTCAGAGAAAATGAAAATGATGGAAGATAACTACAAGTTTACTTTAAAATAACAGTTTGGAAGCCAGGCTGAGAAGGATTATTATTCTTTGTTTTTTGTTTTTTGTTTTTTTTCTCATAAAATTAAAAAAGCAGGCTTGTAGATACCTGTGATATAATGGATGGCACGAATCCAACAGTCTTAAAAAATCATATCTCACTGAGATGTCTCCTTGGGACATGATACAACAAACACTCGATTAGGAATCCTTAATCCTAAATTCTAATCCTGGCACTGAGTGAATGAGCTTGAACAAGGAACAAGGTTTCATAAATTATGCTATAATGTCTCATCTGCCTAGAATTCAGCAGCTTTGCAAACTTCCTCAATCCAGAACGAAACCAGGCAGACTTCAGTTGCTCACTGTTGTGAATCTATGTAGTAAAGTTCATGAATTTTGGAATATCTAGGCTTCAGTTGCCTTATCTAATGGAATTTGGACTAGATCAGTGGCTTTAAGCTTTTCAAATGTTGCGTTTTAGGTAGAGAAACTCTTTCTTCACAAAAGCATTTCTATGGAAACCCAATATGGATAATAGATTAAAATGGATCTACTTAGTTGAGATAGGGATTGGGAGGGCAAGTGATCCAATAATTTCTTCCTTTATCTGCAGTACTCCTTTAAGAGTTTTATGGAGTACGAGAGGTTTAACAGAATACAATTTAAAAACCGCTGACCTATGTTATGAAATTTGTCAGTTTCAACTATGAGTGGTTTTTAAGCGGACATTAGAAATTAGTGGTTTTTATTATGATAATCTTAATAGCTACTATTTATGAAGGATTTATTTTGTATGCATTATAAAATAATTTTTCTAAATATCAGGTTACATTATTAAATTTTAAATGACTTGGGTTTCCGAATGCCAGTGTACATTAACTCTGGAGCCTTGTGTAGTGCCTTGTATAAACAAAGCAGGCCCCTACTAAATATTTTAGCATGGATGTTGCATGAATAAGAAATCTGTATGAGAAAGATGCATGATATTAGGGAAATATCAGCATACCATATTTATTATGGCATCACTAGTAAGGCGTGCTTTGAGGAAGTATCAGTGCTTCAAATAAGACTATCTTGTAATGTTTACAAATGATAACATTATTGCTGTTTTGTGTCTTGTCTTCTGTGTTACATAAATCTTGTTGCCACACAATAAGTGTTTATTCTTATTATTCATAAAAATAATGTTAAATGGAGTTAATAGACATGCCCTTAGTTAACTTATAGCAAAGTTTGTAGTTTGAAAGGATTGTGAAGATAACCCTTGGATCATACCTGTGACTTCTAAGATTTGTTTTGTTTTGTTTTGTTTTGCTTCTAGATATTGAAAGTTCTAATTGCCCACCTTGACACTTTTACCTGGGAGGCCATAGCAGTTGTTTTTCCTAACGGTCTCATTACTGATGATCTTTTGTATGTCATTTTGTAACAGCTAAATAATTTCAAGTGTTTGTATGCTCTTAATAAACGATGGCGCTGTTTAGTACTTGACTAGCTACTTATCTTTTATGAAGTTACAAAAATAAATTATAATTTCATATAAATTGTATCTGATTAATATTACAAATCAAGAAACTAATGCAAGTGGATTTTTGTTTTACGGTTTTGTAGGTTCATGAAAGCTTTAAGTTATGCGTCATTAGATAAAGAAGACTTACTGAGTCCTATTAATCAAAATACCCTGCAGCGATCCTCGTCAGTGAGATCCATGGTGTCCAGTGCAACATACGGTAGTTCAGATGACTATATTGGTCTTGCTCTTCCAGTAGACATCAATGACATATTCCAGGTATCATAAGTCCACTTGTTTTCTTACTAGTTGGTTTCCTATTATTTCATACCCTGTGACTCCTTACTAGAAATTGTATCTTCGAGCAAATACTGTTTTAGGGGAAGATCATTTTTTAAGGCAGTTTTGTTTAAAGACGTTTCATGATGGAAACTGTTTCACCTTTCTCTACTATTCTGTACTTTTTAATTCAGTATTTTCAAGTCCCGGAACATGATCGATCCTTCTCTTCCCAAACCAAATCAGCATCTTGTTTTATTTCTTTATCGGTATATTCTCTATAGAAGTTTAGTGAAACTTTAACTGCTTTTTAGTCACATTTGACTTACCCTTGTGTGTTTTTTCACATGTAACATTGTGGACGTTTCACAGTACATTCCTTGGTTTTTTTAAACCTGTGTATCCTGTATAAGACGGCCACATGTGCCCAGTATATAAGGTGGCCCTGATCCCAGCAGATACTCACAAATATCTCCATGGTAGATGGTACTGAAGAAGACGCATTTGCTCAGGAGTCTAAAGACATTTTAGATAAATTCTAAAATAATCATTCAATATTTATTGAAATTACCAAGAATAAGGACTTTAAGAATTTTATTTTGTCAGATGTTGGTAATTTAAGCTTCTTTAGTGAACTTTTTGTGGTAGGTTCATGTGCTATAGTAATTCTATTGAAGATTGCATTTAATTTAATTTTGCTAATATTCATAAAGTGAACTTCTTCATAATTTGTCTATTTTAGGTAAAGGATATTCCCTATTTTCAGACAAAAAACATACCTCCACATGATGATCGAGGTGCCAGGGTGTTTGCCCATGATGCAGGAGGTAATGCATGGTTTAAGTTCTTTTGAGACTCCTCTTTATATTAAAAAGAAAATTGTTTTTAAAACAAAATTGATATAAAGAAAAATATTTTTAGTAGGATGACATTAAAAATTCAGATATACTTACTTTTGGGTCAGCTTAAAAATTATACCAAAATAATTGCGTTAATTTAAAATTAAACCACAGTATGTTTTTATTTTTATGAGGGGCTTAAAGTGTTCTTCCAACTAAGCCTCTCAAGAAGACAAAAATTGGATCAGTTGATTTAAAAATTATGCGTGAAAAACTTGCAACACTAATTCTTTCAAAAGGTCTAAGAAACAGGTTTGGGGAAAAGAGATGAAAATATATTTTACGTGATCTCTGTTTTGAACTGTAAGATTTTAATGAATGTATGCATATCAGCCACAGATTAAAGCGTCATAATCTTGATCCTTTTTAAACAATTACCTCTTTAGACTTAGAATTATTACATTTCTTTATGGAAATACTGAGAATAATTGAAATGATGCCTTAATTGTATAATTTTAATTTTCCATCTTCTATTTAGAATTTCATATGAAACTAATATATAAGCATATCTTCTAATTTTAATTTCCTCATTTAAAGCAAATTAGATTTTGAGTCATGGAAAGACTTCTGATTTTCTTCCCTAGTTTTTCTTCTTCAAAAATTCACAGAGTTTGAGGTACCTTGAAAGAGATGTCATTGATTTTATCAGATTCTGTTTCATGTTTACTTATGCACAGGTCTTCCATCTGGAACTGGAGGTCTTGTAAAAAACTCTTTTCACTTGCTACGACAACAGATGAGTCTTACAGAAATAATGAATTCGATCCATTCAGATGCTTCTCTGTTTTTAGAAAGTACAGAAGACACTGGATTACAGGAACATACAGATGATAACTGCCTTTATTGTGTCTGTATCGAAATTCTGGGTTTCCAGCCCAGTAACCAACTAAGTGCAATATGTAGTCATTCAGGTGAGTGATTATGAGCTTTTCCACGTCATCTGAGTCTGCTCCAGTCACAAGTCATGTCCCAGCTCTGATGACCATCCCTCTTACTCCATTCTTACTACCCTAGCCTTAGTTCAGTCACTCATCATTTCCTATTGGAGTGTTAGTGTCTCTGTCTCCAGTTTTGGCCCCTTCCAATTCATCTTTCATACTGTTTTCTGGGATTAGTCTGTTGACAGTTCTTTAACTGGCTATTCATGCCCAACACATAAGACTCTTTGTGTGATCTGTCTGTTGTCTTTTATTGTTTTTTTTTTTTAATGTTTATTTATTTTGGAAAGAGAGAGCCAAGTGGGGGAGAGGCAGAGAGAGAGGAAGACAGAATCCCAAATGGGCTTCACGCTGTCAGCACAGAGCCTGACATGGGGCTCGAACCCAAGAACCGCAAGGTCATGACCTGAGCCGAAAACAAGAGTCTGAGGCTTAACCATCTGAGCCTCCCACACACCCCCTTTTTTTCTCTAATGTTAGTAAAATACAGTGTTCTATTAGTTTCAAGTGTACAATATAATTATTCAACAATTCTGGTCTTCTTTCAATATTTTTAAATTCCAGTATGGTTAATGTACAGTGTTATGTTAGTTTCAGGTGTACAATACAGTGATTCAGCAATTCTGTACATTACTCAGTGTTCATCGTGATAGGTATGCTCTTGATCCTCTGCATCTCTTTCACCCCTGGCCCCACCATCTCTCCTCTGGCAATCACTGTTTTGTTTTCTGTGTTTTAACTGTTTTTTTGTCTTTGTTTTTGTTGTTTTTTGAGAGAGAGCTTGTTGCGTAGGGGCAGCGGGAGAGGGAGAGAGAGAATCCCAAGCGGGATCCACGCCCAGTGCAGAGCCTGACATAGGGCTCAATCCCACGACCACGAGATCACGACCTGAGCCTAAATCAAGAGTTGGGCGTTCAACATGCTGAGCCACCCAGGCACCCCTAGTGTAACATGATCAGAGCACTTACGTTAGACTACAGCTGGGCAGAATCATCAACACAAAGTCTGTTGTATCGTAAGGTGTTGAGTACGTCATGTAATTGAGTAAATACTCTGCTGAACGTGAAACAGAATGGCTTTGTGGGAACAGGACGGTTGTAGTGTATTAGCTGTTTACTCTCATGATCACATGGCTGACCGAGAGCTGTGGCTCGCTGTCACTGTCCAGCATCACGAGAGAGGATCATACTGCAGATCGCTAGCCCAGGGAAAGATCTAAATTCCAAATTTGAAGCAGTTTCTACTGAATGTGTATCATTTTTGCACCATCATAAAGTCGACCTGTCATCAGTTGAGGACCATCTGTATTAGCAACTTCAAATTAATATGTGTGTATATGAGCATTTAAAGTGTTTCCATAGATATCCTTTCTTGGTGAATATCATTTAGCCACAATCAAGAAAAACCTGGTCATAACTAAAGTTCTCTGAGTTACTCTTCTAAATTTCTCCTTGATAGTCTGATTCAGAGCTTTCCAACTGATGGGTTGCGGCATGCTGATGCACCATAAATAAGATATGGGTATGCTAAGTTAATTAATTCCCTTAATGTTTCCATGCCCCCTAGGGCCTGGGTTTGGACAAACCCTTGGCCTAGGCACTTTCCACTGTGAACAGCCCTGTCCAGGGCCCCAGTGTGCTGTAATTATTCTCATTTCCTGTGAGTGAGAGGTTTGGGCAATATTGTTCTGATGTATTATACACGGTAGAAAATAGTGTGGTTTTAAATCATTTGGCTCTACATCGTTTATGATATTTTAGTTTCTGCAAGCTCTGCTTCATTTATATACTTATTCATCAAACACTTATGAAACAGTTACGATGGATTTTACTATACTGTTTTCTACTTAATTTTATCAAACAAGAAATAGGGAAACCAGCCCTCCAATTACCTAGTCAGAAGACAGTCATAGCTAATTTAATCCATTTGTGACCTGTAGCTGGGAGAGTGATCGGCAGAGAGCATCATGGGGTTTGGGACTTGTGAAACACTTGCTGGAAGCAGAAAGGTGCTCACCTTGGCATAGCTGTCAGAGCCTCTCAGCTGGTGCGCCAGTGACGTGAAGTGTTTCTAAGGAACAGCAGGGGAAAAATCTGAACTGGGAAATGATTGCAGTTTGTTACTGATACCCATCTCAGAAGCATGAAGGGAGGAAGGCCAAATGGTTAAAAAGTCACCGAACTTTTATTCATTCATGCCCTCAACATAATATTTATTATGCCACTACCGTGGGCCAGACATTAAACTAGATGCCAGGAAAACTTTTGTGAGGGAAGGAAAACAAAAAATAACACACTGTTCTTACACTCTCTGAGCTTCAGTTCAGTGGGGGAAAGAAATGGATGAATGGATTGACTGATCAGTCACTTGATCAATTGATTATGTAAATATAACACTGCATTTGTAGTAAGTGTCATCAAGGGTAGGTACATGGTATTAGCAAAGGATTACAACCAAATAGGCAAGTCAAAGAGGAGACTTCTGAAGAAGTCATTATTGAGCTGTGGTCTAAAAACTGAATAGAAGCTAACAAAGTAAAGACTGGCATATAGAGAATTTGAAGAGAGAGTGAACAGTCTGAGCAAAGGTCTTCTCTTATGAGAGTGTACGTGGGAAGTAGGAGGGACTGAAAAGACACCTGTGTGAATAGAGCTCAGAAAGCAAGACGGAAGAGGATGTACGATCTAGAGAGATAGGCAGAGACCTGGCCCTGCAGATGTCTTGCTGCCCAGAGTATGGTCAGAGGACCAGCAGCATCAGCATCACCTACGAGTTTGTCAGAAATGCAGAATCTCACACTCCACACATAGAATCAGAATCTGCACTTTCGCGAGATTCCCAGGTTGTTCATGTGCACAGTACAGTTTCAGAAGCATTCCTGTAGGCCACCTGGAAGATTTTGTATATCAGAAAGAAGACATCCGTATTGTCCATGGCAGAGAACTAAAAACTAATCCCTGTACTATTTAATGACCATTTTAAAGGAACATCAAGACTAGAGCTTATTTCCTTCTTTAGAACATCTGGTCTGGCAGTTGTTCAAACATGTAAAGCTCAAAGGAAAGGCTGTTGGAAGAGGGTATTTGCTAACATCCTGTTCTGCTTCTGCCACCTTCACAGATGTTCGTGCAATTATACAGTTCTAGTGTACCTAGAAGAATGAGTTGTTGTTGTTTTTAAATGAGAACGGATGACATGTTCAGAGATAGGATGTGATTCTAACAGGTTAGACATGTTAGGAGTTATCGCTGGCTAAAGGGAAGGCTGAAATACATAAAAGTTTAGAACTTTTCAGAAACATGTCGGTTGAATATAGTTTAAATTTCTTACTGTTCTTGTGCTGGAATATTTTGTCATCATAGTCCCTGGGGAGTTCATCAACTGAGTCTAAAATAACACGTTTGTCTCTTACCTGGTTATTCAGCACTACTGCTTTTTTTATTTTTTTATTTTTTTAATTTACATCCAAATTAGTTAGCATATAGTGCAACAATAATTTCAGGAGTAGATTCCTTAATGCCCCGTGCCCATTTAGCCCATCCCCCCTCCCACAACCCCTCCAGTAACCCTCTGTTCTTCTGTCAGTTGGCTTTTAGTTTTGCTGATTGTTTCCTTTGCTGTGCAGAAGCTTTTTATTTTGGTGAGGTCCCAATAGTTCATTTTTGCCTTTGTTTCCCTTGCCTCTGGAGATGTGTTGCATAAGAAGTTACTGTGGGCAGGACCAAAGAGGTTTTTGCCTGCTTTCTCCTCGAGGATTTTGATGGCTTCCTGTCTTACATTGAGGTCTTTCATCCATTTTGAGTTTATTTTTGTGTCTGGTGTCAGAAAGTGGTCCAGGTTCATTCTTCTGCATGTTGCTGTCCAGTTTTCCCAGCACCACTTGCTGAAGAGACTGTCTTTATTCCAGTGCATATTCTTTCCTGCTTTGTCAAAGGTGAGTTGGCCATACGTTTATGGGTCCGTTTCTAGGTTCTCTGTTCTGTTCCACTGATCTGAGTGTCTGTTCTTGTGCCAGTACCATACTGCCTTGATGATTATAGCTTTGTAGTATAGCTTGAAGTCTGGGATTGTGATGCCTCCTGCTTTGGTTTTCTTTTTCAAAATCGCTTTGGCTGTCCAGGGTCTTTTCTAGTTCTGTACAAATTTTAGGATTATTTGTTTTAGCTCTGTGAAGAATGCTGGCGTTATTTTGATAGGGATTGCATTGAATATGTAGATTGCTTTGGGTAGTATCGACATTTTAACAATATTTGTTCTTCCTATCCAGGAGCATGGAATCTTTTTCCATTTTTTTGTGTCTTCTTCAATTTCTTTCATAAGCTTTCTATAGTTTTCAGTGTATAGATTTGTCACCTCTTTGGTTAGATTTATTCCTAGGTATTTTATGGTTTTGGGTGCAATTATAAATGGGATCGATTCCTTGATTTCTCTTTCTGTTGCTTCATTCTTGGTGAATAGGAATGCAACCGATTTCTGTGCATTGATTTTATATCCTGCAACTTTGCTGAATTCATGAATCAGTTCTAGCAGTTTTTTGGTGGAATCTTTTGGGTTTTCCACATAGAGCATCATGTCATCTGCGAAGAGTGAAGTTTGACCTCCTCCTGACCGATTTGGATGCCTTTGGCACTGCTGCTTTTTAAGTACATCTTTAGTTCTCAAATCTTTTGGCAATAGTTTTACTTTTTAAATCCATGAATGATGAAGTAGCATGTGTTATTTTAAGTGGCTGAAAGACACATGATTTCCTTAATAACCAGAATTTTAAAACTATGCCAATTTATAACTTTTCTTTTCCAAGGAACCAAAGCATTTTCTGCTTAGTATTATGTAAATAGTAATCTTACGAAGTGCTTAGAGGTGAGGGGAGGGGGTGATATCTGTTTTGTGGAAAAAAAAACATAGGGGGAGATTGACATTGGTTTGGTTTCCTGGGCTTTAAAAATAGGGCTTTTTTTCTGTACTGTGACAACGTGCTATAGTAGAAAGACTACTGGACCATCTGTCAAGAGCTCTTACCTTCTGGCTAAGTGTGTGTCTCCTTTCTCTGAATTTCTTTTCTTTCATGAGATGAGAGCCTTAATTAATTTCCAGTATGTCTTATAGTACGAAGGTTGTATGGTTTTATAGGTTGACCCGTGTTACTCCCTAAAAGGATAGCCAAAGACTTCCTGATTTCCATTTGCCCTAATCACTTTAAGTGCTCAGGAAAATTTTAAATAAAAAAATTAATGTCATCTTAGAAACACTGAGATGTTTGGTTGACTTCAAAATCCCATCTAGGAGTACCTTAGCAGTGCATGGGAAGGGTAGTAAGTTTAATTCTAAGGAATGAACTGATGATAAGCCCAGGGAAGTATGATTCTTATATTGGTAATTATTAAATGGGGAGAAAAGCAAGTCATAGAATAATAGTATAGTATAATCTTACTTAACACACCCAAAGAATAAGAAAAAGAAATTTAAGATAGCAAAAGATCTTAAAGATACATATATGTCAAACTTTTTAACCATATTCCCCTTTAGGGAGGCATTTAGTTTGGGGGTGGGAGTCATGGGTGAGGGAGTAGATAAGGTACCTTCATGTTTTATTCTATATATGTCTTTATTTGAATTCTTTAATCACTAGTTTTACGTTATTTTTGTAATTTAGGAAAATTTATGTATAAAATCTTTAGAATTTAACAAATTTCACTATCTGAACAGTCTGAATTTATTTCCAAGATCATTATGGAAAATGTTGAAAATTGGAAAGAAATTAAAAGGAATCATCTCCTCTCTGGTATATAATGCAAGCATAGGAATTAAGCCATTATAATGATACTTTAATTGCAATAATTAATTTTTTCTTCAGACCTTCAAGACATTCCATATTCTGATTGGTGTGAGCAGACTATCCATAATCCCTTAGAAGTGGTTCCTTCTAAGTTTTCAGGGATTTCTGGATGCAGTGATGGAGTGTCTCAAGAAGGCTCAGCCAGCAGC
The DNA here is from genome assembly GCF_028018385.1 of Neofelis nebulosa. Taxonomy (NCBI): domain Eukaryota; kingdom Metazoa; phylum Chordata; class Mammalia; order Carnivora; family Felidae; genus Neofelis; species Neofelis nebulosa. The sequence continues at coordinate 31,695,202 of NC_080782.1, read as the reverse complement.
ACCAAAAGCACAGAATTGTTGTTAGGTAAGTTTCAGATTCAAATCCAAACATTGTTAGTAAAACTATACTTCGTTTTGTGGTTGTTGTTGATAAATAATGGTAATTCATGTTATCTCAAAACTGTGGCAAGCCTGTTTTAGTCAGGTGTACTTATCAGTACCTGTATTTAGTCACCTGTATCAGCTGCTGAGGTGTGTCCTTTTAGTTGGCTTCTTGCATTAGAATTTTATTTCCAGAACGATCAGTAGATTATGCGCAGTTTATCTCTGTCTTAGATCTTTAGTTTAAGAACAAATTTCATGAGTTGTAATCATTTTCTATTGTGATAAAGATAAAATATTTTAATCGCCTTTTCAGGTGTTAAAACAATTCCAGATGATACACCAATGTGCCGCATACTCCTTCGTAAAGAAGTTCTGAGATTAGTCATTAATTTGAGTAGTTCAGTTTCAACTAAATGTCATGAAACTGGGCTTTTAACGTAAGTAAACCATGAGTATTCTCTGTTCTGCTCTTTAGGGTAAAAAAGATCCTTGAAACACGTCAAAAGTTAGACTAATTAGCTTACATCCATAGTTCTGCGTGGTATGTCTGTGTGAGGCTAGATTTCCTTCGTGTACTTCAAACAAAATAATGTATTACAGTAACAAATGGAATGCAGAAGTAGGTATGCGAATCTATCTTCTGTTAAGCCGGACTTGAAGAGATCTGTAAAAATGTAAAACAATACCACTCTTCCTACTTTTTAGTTTTGGAAAATACTTTTTATTAAATATATGTGTTTATGTTAACAAGTAATGGGCTTATTTTTTAAAAGAATTAATGTATATTTTGAAATCTTCTCAATTTTAATTTCTAATATGGTAATTAACAGTGACTGTAACCCACACAAAAATAAGCTTTTTGGGGTCTTGAATAATTTTTAAGAAAGGGTGGGAATTGTGAGACTGAACAATTTAAGATAAGTGGACCTATACAAAAACAAGTGATATTTTCTTGGTTTAATTTTTCCCCCCTATTTTTCCTCTTTCTCGTAGTACAAGTTGCAGAATTTTTATTGTTTTTCTAAAGCAGAGCAGCATGATAAAAGAAAATTTACATTGAACCATTACCATCTTCGATCTGCACTGTTAAAAAGCAGTGGTCCTCACAAGAAACACAGTGCAGAGTCTCCTGTGGGCCTTTAAAAAAACAGGAACACAGAGGCGCCGGGGTGGCTCAGTCGGTTGAGCGTCCGACTTCGGCTCAGGTCATGATCTCACGGTCCGTGAGTTCGAGCCCCACGTCGGGCTCTGTGCTGACAGCTCCGAGCCTGGAGCCTGCTTCCCATCCTGTGTCTCCCTCTCTCTCTCTGCCCCTCCCCCACTCTCACTTTGTCTCACTCTCTCAAAAATTAAAAAAAAAACAAAAAAAACCAGTAACACAGAGGTCCTACTGCAGACTTTCCGGCCACACACACTCTAGCAGTAGCGGGTCTTTAGCCTGTGTATTACCCCGCATACCCCACCCCTGATCCTGAGTTAAAAGCCACTGTTAGAAGGTGGAAGATAGAAAGAGATAGCCCAGTTAAGGATATTAATAACTTCAAACTAACTTTTAAAACTTCTTTCTATTTTTCGTTTTATTTTTTTTTAAGTTGGACGTGGAGCCCAACATAGGCCTTGAACTCACGACCCTGAGGTCAAGCCCTGAGCTGAGATCAGGAGTCGGACACTTAACCAAAAACTTACTTCTATTTAAAAATTTAATTTTGAAAATAGTTACGTCATCCTAGGTGGATAGATAAATTTTGCAATTTCTCATGCTAGTGAAAAAGAGTATTTCTGGTAACCCCAAACTTAAAATGTCTAGTTTAAGTGTGAGCTAGGGATACTTAATATTTTATATTCTTAGGCCAATATGCCATCGAATCAATGTCTAGAGGAAAAACATTTAAAAAGTGATATTTTGGTGGAAAAATAGGTAAGTTGTTTTTACAGTTTTTATCCCACCATCATCTTTTCTTCGGTTTTAGAATTAAGGAGAAGTATCCTCAAACATTTGATGACATCTGCCTTTATTCTGAGGTTTCTCATTTGCTCTCACACTGCACATTTAGACTTCCGTGTCGGAGGTTCATACAAGAATTATTTCAAGATGTACAGTTCTTACAAGTAAGTAGCACTCGTACTTAGGAAGTTTACCTTTCGAGAATAATTCTTTGTTTGGATAAGTTAAAGGACAGATTGTATCTGTTGATACGCCAGCAAGTCACCACTTCTCTCCTAGATGCATGAAGAAGCAGAGGCTGTGCTGGCAGCACCACCAAAGCCACCTGCAGTGGACACAGCTGCTGAGTCCTGACCTCGGTGCTTATCGCGTGCATAGATGGACGCCATATATACTCAGACTTGCAGAGTTCCTAACAAAAAGCCTCAGAAAATGCTGACCGGGCGGCAAAGACAGGAGTAGCTTCTGTTCCAGCGATCACTGGTACACGCACAGTTGGAACTGCGGACTTCCCCAACCGGAACAACTTCCTCTTGTCCCTGTTGAGCCCTCTGGGGGTTCGCTGTTCATTACCACACTTTTAAGAATTTTAGTTACCATTATATGCAAGAGCCAAGCACTGAATACCTACGTAGGTTTTCTACTTTTTCCTTTTAAGAGCGTAACCACAGTGGAACAATAATAGGATATGCAGAAGCACCCTTCACACAGTTATTTCTGAATTCTTTTTTTAGGGTAAATCTAAAGATGCCTTGTTTGTTAACTAATTCGTGGAAACCAGGAATCGGTGTCTCTGAGGCTGCACCCCATTACCACAGTGGGGTGTGCGAGAACTGCTGGTATTAGAGCGGGAACTTTGGCCCTTCCGCATCTTTCCTAATGTTTGTAACACTACTTCAGAGGTTTGCAACCTCAAAGCAAAAGAAGAGCCTCAACAACCCAGAACTTGTATAAGTTATTTTGATGTTACTAGACTTGCATCACAGTTTGTTTGTTTTCTGTCTCTTCACTTTTGTTGCAGTGTGTTGTTATAGGCTATCCGAACCAATTAAGGTTTTTCACTACAGTTCTTGATTCGTATCGGAACATCATTTTATAATTCAGTATTTCCCATTTGTAGAATGCACATGTTTTCAGTGGACTTGTCATTTTCATCAACTTCCCATATCACCATTTGAAACAGGAACCAGAGCGAGCACTATTAAATGAGACCTAAAGCAAAAGAAAGCAGTAAGTTGACACTTGGGATTTCCTGAGGAAGAGATAAGTTTGCCTCTGATTTACACATTCCGTGGGAAAAGAAGAGCCATAGTTCCTTAAAAAAAAAAATCATTAATGCAAACTTTAATTATGATTAAAAATTGTAGTGAAAAGCCTTAAGTACCAAATTTTAAAGCAGCAGTAATTTAATTTTTATATCAGTGTTCTTGTTTTGCACAAACTAAATGCGGTGATAGGTGAGTTTATCAACACAACAATTGCCTTTATCACATTTGTGAAGCTGTTAAGTTGATGAGGGCAAGGTTTTGTTTATTTGTGTGTTTAATTTGTATATGTTTAAAGATATTTGGAAATCTTTACAGGAATTAAACATATATGCAAATTTGTATATAAAAATAGCATGGCCATCACCATTAGAATGCTTGTAAATGAAAGGATTATCTTTTTTGAGGTCTATATATAATAGAAAAAAAAAATCCAGCTGGACTGATTAGGACCCTTTTTTAATTCATTTGTTTATACCATTTTTACAGTTACACATCAGCTTTGCCACACAGTACCTTGATGAATATTTTCCCATATTACAGATTGTTTTTATAACGGGCTTGTTCTTTGAGATCTCTGTAAAGAACCCTGTGAACTAGGAAACGTAACTCACAGAGATACTGTGTTTTTTGTTTCGTTTTGTTTTGTTTGTTTTTTTAATTTACTGGCACTGAAAGTTCCATCCGGGATGAAGCACTTCATCTCACTTCATAACGCCTCTTGACCGCGCTTCGTCCGGTGCGTTCTCGAGTGCACCGTGCAGCAGCGTCACCGTCACAGCAGAGAAGGGCTGCAGGCTGCTGCTCGTGTTCAGAAGTGGTTCTTCGGATTTGCTCTCGTAAAACCAAGTGACAATAAAATATTGTTTTTCACTTTAATTTATCACTGAACCCAAGTGTTTATTTAAATGTTAACAGTACTTTTAAGAACGTTGGTTGCCTGTCACCTTGGTCTTTGGTCTTGGACGATTGAACTGCCTTCCAGAAACCAAATGTCAGAGATATTAGACCAAATAGTGGTTAAAAACTCCAAAGGAGGTAATTTAGTAATCTTATTCATTCATGATGGGGTTGACATATTTTAGACATTCATTTTAAACACTACCTCAGTTAATATAGAGTATAAAATCTGTGGTTTAATCCCTCAAAAGTTAATAGTAATTCTTTCTTAACATACACACACACACACACACACACACACACACACACACATACACACACACACACCTGTCCCCATCCTGGACCTCATTTCACTCATCCATCCTGGAATGAAGTCTTTGTTACTATTAGCCTAACAGTTTTTTGTTGTTGTTGTTGTTGTTTGACTTTTACTTTGAAAGACATGTATGTATGCATTATAGTAATTGCCTATAGCACTTAGTTTGGGGAGACAGAGTTTTGTGGTTATCAGTAATCTAAGGAAAAAAAAAAAGTCTGTACTTAAATGTATAGTGCTATTTGGTTTATCCATGTTTCACTGATGGGTCTAATATGTTTTCAAGTACTCATTTGTATAAAAGACTTTTATGATGCAAAATGCTCACATGCAGTGCCAAGTGATTAACTTAGTATTTAAAAATTTTAAATTATAGCAGAAAAGATTAGGAATGGTGTCAGTGGTAATAGAAATAATTGAGAAAATCATCTATAAATAATAGGTAACTACCAGACTATAAAGTACCAAAATAATGTCAATACTGTAGTTTTTTTGAGATTTTAGAATTAATCTTAGTCCATATAAATTTGTACTATTGGTAATTATTGAATAATTGGGAGGAATTTGGGCAGTTGTGCTTGTTGTAAGCTGTGAATATCTAATTATAAAGTGAATTGTTATTTCTAATTGAAATTTTTTTTCAAGAACAGATTTCAGCTTCACATACTAAATACTGATAAATAAGGAAATTAGAAATTAGTATTGATAATTAAATATGGTCTAAGATTTCTTATACTTTTATTTCCTATTTATGCCTAGGTAGATTTGAAGGGGGGAAATGTCTCCCTAATAAAAAAATTTTCTAATAAAGATTAGTAGCATAAGTACATTCTGTAAGACAGTGACATTAAAGTAGAGGCTCTCTGGAGGTATCGATATACATCATTATGCCAGTTACTCTAACATCATGTGTACAAGTTCTTTTGATATAGTAGCTTTAATAGTCTTCAGCTCTTTTATCCAGGGCTTGAGGTAATTAAAGCTGAGTTCTTCAGGGCACATCACGGTGGTAAAGTTCGACAGTGAGGCGTCAGTGCTTATTCTGATTTGTCTACTGCTCTTTATATAAGTTGTTTTTTCATTCCATTCAGAAGATGCCTTTTATCCCCACATTAAAGCACAGATCATTGAGCAATAAAAAACCCATCAAATTGTCCAGATTACAACCACAGTCCTTTCTGCATGGTAAGAGTGAGGTGCTAATTTTGTGTGAGATTAGCTTTGTAAACCACGTTGGGAAAAGTCCTTTGGAAGGAAGGTTTTCCCCCTTTTGTTTTATGCTTCCAGTGTTGTCTCAGATCAACAGTCCAATACACATGGGAAAAAAGAGAAGGTAGAACTAACTAAGAGAGTTTTAGGAGAAGAACTGATGGGATGAAAGAACATTTCAGGTTTTCCAAAATGTAAGTTGGGGAAGGTCTCCCTTGTCTCCCCGTTCAGGAAATCCATTATTACCAGCTTCATTTCCAGAGTATCACTACAGTGAGAGTTTCCTTATAAAAGCGTACTAGCGAAATGGATAGCAGTGTCTATCAGACAACGTTGAGATCTGTGAGAATCTTTCTAGGAACATTCTTTCTTTCTTTTAGTTCCAGGTTTCCAGAGTAGATTTCATTCATAGTAGGTTTATATGACTCACACAGAATGTGGATTCCCCACCCCCCTTTGGAGTATTTTTGTAATGTAGGTGGATAGCTATGCCACAACACGCATTAATTGCACATCTTATTTGATTCTTTTTATAAAATATTTAATTTGAAGAATATAATTTATGCCAAAAAGTATACCTTATAATTTTGTCACTAAGTTGGTTGATTTAGCACAAATATACAAAGCATTGGGGCAGAGGCGGGGAGATAAAAATTTTTCGTAGAGAGTAGTTGAAAAATGTTCCATTACTGGCCTGGCAGAAACCCTGAAGCTGCGTTGTAAAACAAATGGTGTAGATTAGTTTTGAAAAGTGGTAAGTGGTAAGGGATTGTGAATAAAATCTCGGACTTAGTGCTCCCTAACCACACGATATTCTTTTTTTATTTAGTAATAAGCTGCTACATATTTGGAGGTTCTGGTGTTTGTAGGTCACTGAACAGACATTGAAATCTGATTTATATTGTACAACTGTAACATAGAAAGAAAAAGTATTTATATATTTTCCGTAAGAATATTTCATTGAGTTGTGTATAATTTAAAGAAGGTTTGTCCCCAAATGGTTTTGCTCACCTTGATTGTGTGTGTGTGTGTGTGTGTGTGTGTGTGTGCGCGCGCGCGTGTGTGTGGTTTTCTTGTTTTTGTATAATGTGTACAGTTTATGTCAAGGGCATTAAAAGCCTCCTGAAGCATAATCTTATCAAAGGGATACATTGTTAATAAAATGTACTTAAAATTCTTAAAACCTGTGTTGTTCTATTTGAAATTTTAAAACAATCAGTGGATTGAATTGCGTTGATTTGAATTAGTGCCGCTATGGCTGATACGTGTGACGCCCGGTAAAAATGACTTTTAGGTACTACAGATAAGAGTCTAGTTCCACTAACACATCAGTGGCCTACTCCAAATGTTTTAAAATATCTAGACTTAGAAAACATTCTTCATAATCTAAGCAAATACTTTATAGTTTTTTTTTTTTTTTTTACTTCATTGTAAAGGGTTTGAAAAACTGGATCTGTCTTTAAAACAGTTCTAACTTTTTCGAGGAAATATACAAGATAAGTGATGATGGTATGTATGATGATGACTTTTTGTGGGAAGGTATTTCATTTCTCCTGCAGAAACTTGTCCTCATCGGATAGGGTATCATATAGCCACCTAGTGGCGAAAGAAAATACCACAAGGGAAATTACCAAGGCTGGAGAGTAAAATTCAATGACGAAGCCAGGTCAAAGCTAGGTTATAGTTGACTATGTGTGGTACGATAGTCTCGCTTACAGAAACAGATTGTTCGGATAACTTGGTTCTTGGGCATATTTCTGTGTATCGTTTTCCCATTGCCTTCTGTATGTGCATGTTTTGGGCCCCAAAAAATAAACTTTAAAAAAGCATACTTAATAATCATCATACAGCTGATCTTTGTAGACCTAAACTTTAGAAAGTTTATTTCATTTAAAAAGAAGACTCTTTGGTATATAAAAATACTCTAAAATACCGTCTTAGTCCATTTGGGCGACTATAATAATACGCCACAGATTGGGTAGCTTACAAACAACAGAAGTCTATTTCTCCGGTTCTGGAGGCTGGACGGCTGAGGCCAGAGTGCTAGCATGGTCAAGGGAGGGCTGTCTCCTAGGCCCCAGAATTCTCGTTGTGGCCCGACGTGGCACAAGGAATAGGGAGCCCTCCCGGGTCTCATAAGCACACTCATCCTGAGTACGTGAGGGCTCCAGGCTTGTGACCTAATCACCTTCCAAAGGCCCCATCTCCTAATACCGTTATCTTCGGGGGTTAGGATTTCAACATAGGAATTTTGAGGAGGACAATCATTCAGACCATAGCAACTACTTCTGCATTGATTAGAAAAAAAGAAATACTAAAGCTTGTTTCTTTAATGCTTATCTTAGAGGATCAAGTCAACTGCCTTTGCTTGGTGCTTTAAATTGAATATATTTAGTTACTGTGTATCTTTTAACTGCTCATTCTGAAGGCATTTTCTCTTCTGTTGTATCTCTTCAAGGGTTTTTAAAGGGTCTTTATGCAAAATGTTTAATATGTTTTGTAAATTCTTTGCGATGAAAGCCAGTTTTCTTTCCATGGAGCTCTTACAAGAAATACTAGATGTTGTCTAATCCAACTTGATCTTCTCAGTAAATACACATTCTAGTGGGGGATCAGTTTCGTTAGAATCAGCGCGTGTCAGGTGTTAGACCGGGAGCAAGCACCTTTGGTGGCGAGTCCGTGGTTTGGTGTGGCGGCGTCCCTGCACCCAGCCTGAACCATCACGGTCCCCTGCAGGCAGCTGAGGACTGCTCTCCAGTTTGATGTGGTATTTATAGATCATTAACACCAGTGCTTCCCACCATCAAAATACCCTGATATTTCTAAGGAAGTGTTACTAATGCGGCTTTAGGTACAGTTCTTTTTAAAGGTATTCACGGTTATGTTAGGAAAAGTAGAGCTTATCTAGAGGAACACACATATTTGCAGATGAAATCATATGATTCACTTCCAAATATCAGGAGGGAGGGCGGATAAGGGTACGGATGGACTGAAACAGCCGTGGGTTAGTGGCTGTGGGCCTGATGATGTACATAAGGGTTTGTTAAACTTACTATACTTTTCTGTCATTTGAAATTCTCCAGGAGTATTTTTTTCATCCTAATAATTCTGACACATGAATACAAATTTCAAAGTTTCTGAAGAACATTGCTTAAAAGCAATGCTGTTAAGACGCCACGTAGTATTGACAAACGCTTTAAATATGACCGCGTTTGGTGTTCCGGACATGGGAGAATGTTTATAGCCAAAACTGCAGTCATAGTGATATTGTAAGCATTAAGTTATGTAGCCCCACATTTCCTGTTGGTATTTTGCTTTATGATTCTCAAGGTTGAGTGTGCATCCAAATGCTTGGAAGGGAGCTGATGACACACATATTTCAGGTCTCAAGCCATGGAGATTCTGATGAGGTTTGGAGTGTTATCCCCAAATTTACATTTTTAGTGAGCTCATGAGGTGACTTACTGGCTATACTTACTGTTAGATTTTCATTTCATTGAGGTAGAGAACACACAAAATGCAGCTGCGAAATATTTTAATTAAGGCTTTTTTGCAACAAAAATGACTTCAAGGTTTTGTGGGTTATTTTTAAAAGAAAATCCATATGAAAGACACTAGTTACAAATCTGTCTTCACTGCCATTGCCATTTCTTTTATAGTTGCATGAGAAAGGAGCAAGGGGTCTAAGTGATGACAATACTGGCCCCCAAAGTCTTCTCAAAGCTGTTAGATTACTCAAGATACTCATTTTTACAGTGTTAGGAATACATGCCCAGTTCTCCAGCAAAAGGTTCAGTTCTGTGTAAGGAAAAGGTTGAAAAGCCTGAACAGAAGCCCTGCTTGTGCTGGTATATTTCGGCCAGTTGGCAGTCACCTTACTTGGAGGTGTGCGTCTTTTGCTCTCAGTCTTGGCTGTGTGGTGCCGATGACACAGTGCAGGGCGTTCGGTACCAGAGGCGGAGGCGCTGTCGCTTCTGGCACAGCAAACGAGGAGTTCCTAAATATGCTTGCTTAAAACATGGTAAATAAACGTAAAGCGCCGATGGGCAGAAGGCAGAGAAAGGACCGGGCACGTGTGGAATGCCCGCTATGCCCCCGGTGCCTTGTACATACTGGTTCAAGGAGACAAAGCCGCTGCTGAGCGAATACAGAATTCCCCACCCTGTATAGAGCTTTTTACAATTACGTCTAAACCATGCCCAACGATGGGGGTGCACTTTATTCATTATGTTAGCATAACAGGAATATAAACGAAGACAGTGAGGGTATTTTCTTGACCCAGACCATTGCAAAGACCAAAGGGTGCCAAATGAGAACAGGTCATTTCTGTATAGTAGTTCTTGAAAAAAAGAGGAACCAGAAAATGTGAATGGAATTAATAACATTTTCTCGTTTCTATTCGGAGGTAGTCGTCAAAACTCACGGTCAAAGACTGATGTCTACCAAGTAGGAGTGCTGTTATCCTGACAGTAAGTCAAGAGTCCCTGCCAGTCCCGCTCTTGCCTCGCATGCAATAAGCTCAGTGGAAAGGCAGTTGGGACCTTCCTGATCATTCACGTGTCTACCTTTCTAAGGTCTGTGCCCCCAGAAGAGTTCATTTCACTGCATCGGTGAACTACAGATTATCATCACTTCAAGGCAAGTCTAAAATCTGTTTTACCCTCAAACGTCTGTGATTTTTTTCATTAAACACACCCGGAATAACACTGACACTTCATGCTCTAGTAGCGAATCTTCTGTGGCCTTTATTAAAACCTTAAATCTAGTTCCTTTACCCTAAAGATACTGGACGTGGGGGTAAAGCTTAATGGAAAATTTCCTCACTAAAAACTGAACTTGTGGGACCACAGCCCCCCTGGCCAGTACTGAGGGTCTGGGGTCTATCCCTACGTGAGGTCCCAGGCCTGCTGTTCGAAAGGTGGGCCTGGAGCACACCAGCAAGGGGAGCCTGTCCCCAGGAGCCTGCCATGTCTACGGCAAGCCTGCTCCAAGGAGGCGTGCTAAGTTCCGTAGCTCCTGACCTCTCAAACTGAGCCGGACCGTAGTGGTCTCACACTCCCCCCCGCCGTGACCGCTCGGTGGGTTTACGTACCGAGGCATCTGGTGACAGAATGGTGCCGCCGAGCCTCCTGTTCGTGTCTGTGTAGCAGAAAGGCATGCGACGGGTACATACTGATTAGTGGTCGTGCTCACCTTCATCTAAGAGGGTAATCGAGGGAGGAGAGGCCAGACCCATGGGAATGGCCATTTGCGTTTTGTACTCTGAACACAGCGCTGGCTCTGGTGGATTTGTGGGGAGACTGGACTTGTCTCCACACATGGGTGAGGCCAACTGGGACACATAATTCAAATTAGTTTCTCCAGCTGGTATTTCTCCCAGGGAGTTGACGTAGTTTTTTCCTAGTGCCTTCGGTCCATTTTCAGATGATGTCAACAGTCCCAGCTGGGGCTGGGCTTTAGGGGTTACTGGGACGTGGCCACAAGAAGCGGAGTCAGAAGCCGCCTGATTATAGGTAAAGTTCTCAAAACAGATGCAGGGGCCAGGCCCGGAGTGGCTCTTCTCTGTTGGGAGGAGGTAAAGGTAGGTGGGCTTGGTGGGTTCAGTTTCTGTCAGTGACTTCCTAGTGCCTTCCTGCTTGTTTATGACTTCAATAGCATCTGGAATACAGTCCTTGACATTCATTATTGTTAGGCGGGGGTTCTCCTGGAACAAACAAAAGAAATGCAAATTGTGTGTGTGTGTGTGTGTGTGTGTGTGTGTGTGTATAAAGTATATGCAAAACGCACTCAGGGCTTCAGGTTTTGTGTGTGTGTTGTCCTAGTCACAAGTTAACTGCAGGTGCTGTTGCTAACCAAAGGATTTCCCCCGATGGAAGAAATCTCAAGGCTCCATTCACCCATTTCACAGCCCTGGGAGACGAGGTGGCCGTCGCTGTTATATATTCTAAGGGAGTCTAGAAAAGTACTATCACACCCCTAACCTTCAATTAGTCTTTAACAGATACATGGTATACGTACAATCTCCCAGCATTTACCTTGGATTTTATTAATGACAGAACGCTGCTCTTGTAAGGATCTGGAATGTCAGGGTAACACTTCTCCTTCATCCTAGAAAACAGTGAAAATTAGACTGAATTTTGCAATATAGTGAATAGTTAAGAGAAGTCTGCAGTCAGCTTCCTGGGTTCTCACCCTCGCTCTATCACTGACTGTGGGACCTTGGCCAGGCTATTTAACTCCGCTATGTTTACATCTTCTCGTCCATTCAACGGAGATAAGGCTCTTACTTACAAGTGGCGTGGAGAGGATTAAATGAGCCGGAGGCAAAGTACTCAGAATCACTTAGGATACTGCCAAGCACACACTACGTGAAATACCATAATATTAACTAGCGTTACTGAACAGGCTTTGCAATCTTTTCAAACGGCTATTGTTTTCCTTATGTCTCGACCTGAAAAGCAAAAATGTTAGCAGAATTTTCACATTTTCATTGAAGTCTCTGTCCTTCGCCTTTGTAGCACCTTCTCTCATTTTATTCCGTGTGATTTCTATCTTATTAAACTCTTTTCTAGATATTTCTCTTTCTTCTTAGATAAAATCTTCCCCACGCACTTACCATTGACTTTTCAAGTAGCATAAGATCATGATGAGCAAAATGGAGAAAATCATGGGGAGTATGATACGTATCAGTATATGGGCTGGAGAAGAAAACAGAGAAAATTTTCCTGAGTACTTTTCCCTCCTCAAAGGAACAAAGGTAAGTTTGAGAGTAATTTTACATAGTTATTAATCCTCAAAGGTCTAGTTATGCAAGATTCGATCTGAATTCTGGCTGATGGGGTGGGGGGGTTCCACCTCCCAACCAACACAGGGACCGTTCGCCGTCAACACCTAGACTTGGACTTGGTCCCTCCTCTATGAGACCGGATCACTACTCCCAATTCTTCACCCCCCCGCCCCCATATCAGAATTATTACCCCCCCCCCCCACCCTGGCCAAAGCTTCACAGTGAGCGTACTTCCCTGTGTCCTGACTTGGGGCTCAGCCACGTGACTAGGTTTGGCCAATGGGCTGGTAGTAGCTGTAACAAAAGCAGCTGCTTTAAGTGCACATGCACTGCCTGCCTTACCCTCTAGGCCCCTGTGATCCACCAGGAGAAGGATGTGTCTCTCACAACCGCTGCCCTTCTAGCCTGAGCCCCAGAGTGAAGCCATGGAACCAACCCAAACCTGACGGAAGCCTGGAGTCCAGCCTGGCACAGCCCTGCTGAGATCAGTTAAGCCAAGAGCATGAACAGAAATATTCGTTTCTGTATGCCACGGAGATTTTGAGGGTTTCTGTTACACTTCAGAAATGAACTAGTGCACCCCCCACTTTTAGTCTCAGACAAAATGACCTGAATGTGCCTTAACCTGGAATAATTATCCATTTTGATTCCTCAGATAGGTCATTTTCTTAAATACCCATCTTTTCTGTTCCCACTGCTTGCAAGCCCAACAAATAATAATTCCACTGGGCCAGTAAATACTATCTTTTGCAGATGCAAATTGCACAGGGAGGGGGGTTGGTGGGCTAACGGTCATTCACACGTACACATGTACGTATATTTCTGTTCAATATATCTGCTTCCCTGCCCCCCCCCCCCCCCCGACCTGGTCACCAGCCCTGACACCTGGCTGTCCTGGAAGGAATGAGGTTTGATTTGGGGCTGGGGATATGGTGGGAAATGTTGGCATTTTGTAAGGGAGGACAGGCCTGGGTAGATGTTCAGCCCAGTGTTATGAGGCAGCACAGGGTTCTGAAGAAAAGGACACACGGAGAGGTAAGACGATGCCGTAGCTAACACCTCACCAACTGGCCTGAAGTTAAACCTGATGGCAGAAAGGGGGAAGAAACTCTCTTCCTGACTCCACTAAAGAATACTTTGCTCTCAACTCAGTACTTTGGACTACTATAACTGGTTTTAAGATTCGGTTAAGTTATAGACTTCTAACTTACTTAAGAAGCCCGGGGACCTAGCCATGGTAGTTTCCAAGTTTCAGACTGGTTTTGCTAAACTTTTTTAGCAAAATGCATGATGAAATGCATTATATGCATTCAGAAAAATGCTCATAAGAGCACAGCTCAATGCATTTTCACAAGTGCCAACACACGTGGCCAGTACCTAGAGCACGAAAAGGAACATCAGCTCCCCAGAAAGCCCCCCTGGTGTCCCCATCCAATCATCGTCCCCTCCCAAGGTAACCACATCTTGTCTTCTAATAACGCATTTGCCTCTTTCTGTAGCGGACTCTTACAGCACGGGTCAGGGCTGGCTTCTGTCACTCGGCATGGCAGTTGTGACATTCGCCCGTATTATTTTTGTAACTGCAGAATGTCATTCTCATTGCTCTAATTACGCACTTTATTTTCCTTTTTAATAATAGTCAATAAGCCAATAAAGAGTCACAGCCAAGGCTAAGGAGGTTTATCATGAATAAGGGAGATAAATGAAATCTAGAAAATATACTTGAGGTAAAGATAGTTATTTGTATTATGATGTATGTGTACACACACACACACACACACACACACCCTCTACCAGCTAAATAAATACCAAGACTGGAATAACAACAGCCTGAATATAAATTAAAATTTTTTGAATTTACCCTAAAACAGTTAAGAGTGCTCAAATAATATAAATCCTTGACTGACATCTGAGAGTTCTGACCTTCAACTTGGAAACCTTGGGCCACGTTGCAGCTGACAAGTGAGCAGCCCTGAGTGCCCCGATCTGCCGGCATAGACACAGATGTCCTCACCCCTGGTCAGCAGCTCTACCTGCTGTGGCCATCATGTCCCTACGGCTCCGCCACCAGCAAAGGGACCCTGCACCGAGGACCTAGGATCGCTGGTAACTTGGGGCAGACTTTTCAGCCTGTTTCCCAGAGAGGAGTGTCTGCAAAGGTCCCTTCCAGTGGGGACCTTCCATGATACACAATTTGATACTTGCTTTTCCTCTTCCTCTCCATCAGTATCTTCCTCCCCCTGCACCCCCACCCCCACCTTCCTGTTTATCGGAGGTCAGTGTTTACCACCAGAATCTGATTTACCATTAACTGGTTCCTGCTGCCCTTCTCCCTGCCCTCTTCTTTCTCCTTCTTTCAAGCCAAATGCGTTTTGAAAAGTGGATCTCTTTGTCTCATTTTTTCCCCACCAATCGGCAAATAGCAGGTTCATGAAGGAACCTGCCTGATCCCAGCAGACCCCGCCCCATCTCTCTCAACTGCCCCCAGAAAGGCAAAGTCAGGAAGCGGCTGGTTTGCCACTGAGGGAAACCAGCCAGGGAGCCGGCTGGGCTGCCGAGGGCAGCTCTGCTGAGAAAACCACCCGCCCTCCTCTAGACAGTGGGTCTGGGGCCCCGGGGGCCCTTCTGAAGTTGACAGGAAACTGCCATCTGTGATTTTCAAGCCATTGTGGGCCCGAGTGGCTCAGGGACCACAGCGACAGACAGGCCAGAGGAAGGTTCCAGGTCATAAGTCAGTCAGACTCTTGTCTGTTTAACGTAATTGGATTCTGTGTGACATTTTTTGTGTGTGTGTGACACAGAATCCCATCTAGAGAAAGAGAAAGAGAGACAGAGAAGAAAGGTTTAAAAATTCCTGATCTCGACAACTCACAGTATTCATCTGGAGTTGTGACCTTTGTGAAAGCGCCCTGGGGGCCCTCGCCGACACTGGTGTACGGAGTGAGGAAAAACTCATAGAAAGATGCGGGCTGCAGGTTTTCCACGACAAATGTCTTCTGTTTGGGGTTGTCAATTTTGTATTTGCAACATATTGAATCATCTGTAATTTAAAAGAAAAAAAAATTTTTTTTCAAGGAAAAAAAAAAGCGTGAGAGAGATCTTATGACAGGGTTGGGCACCAATAATCGTCTTGTTGACTCAGCACCGTCAACATCCTACACCAATCAAATATTAAATCATCATTTCATCACTCTGGGTCATGGGTGAAATCTTGAAAACATGGCAAGAAAAGCTGGTGATCCAGAGAGAGCACAGAGAGCAAGTGTGGGAGAGACAGTAAGAGCTGGGGAGAGACTTAAAAATACATTGTAATAACCTTTAACAAAGTCAAAGGGAAAAAAAGAAAACCTTCGTAACCGGCAGGTTTTCCGAAGCCGCTGATGGTATTTCAAATGCTTCCCAAAATACCGGGCACTCTGTTTTAAGTAAGTCAAAACACTGACCCCCTGCCGTCTGGCCCACTAGTTTGCTGAAGAACACTCTGGATCAAAAAGCATGCGAGAACAGGATTCGGTGTGGCCGGGCTCAGACATGGCCGCCTCGCTGGCGGTTTTGAAGAGTGAAGTCTTGAAAGAGTAAACCAGCCAACAAACACACGCGTCACCTGAGAGGACTGCCTTTTCAGATCCCGGGAGGCACCGCGCAGCCTTGGACTTCAGATAGAGGGAGTACCCTCGTACAAAACCGGGCTGGGACTCGGCGGCATAGTCCTTCCAGCTCAGAGTAAAGGAGTAGGAGGTCAGGTTACTCATGAGCACTTGAGGGTTGTCTGAAGGCACTGGGAAAGGAAGTTGGGGTAAGAAGAGTCATCACTCGCAAATCTTCTCAGAGGGCTCACGTGAACTAAAAGTAGGGCCACAGCCAACCCCAGAGCCTGTAGGCACTTACATGCCTCGTTCGGGAGTTTTCTCCACTTCTCGGGGGGATTTATGCCCTGACACAGTTTGTGAGGCCTGGGAAGGAGGTGACCCATCTTCCTGTCCAAGTCTTGCCTTTCACAGATGAAGACAAGGACGGCCAGAGAGACTCAACAGCTTGCGCGAGGTCACGCAGCAAAAAGGAGAATGAAGGCCTTCTTAGACTTCATTCTGCTCTTGGATTCTTAACAGTGCTTGACGGAAGACCCTGCCAGAGGACGGACTGAAGGGGGTTTTGGCGGGACTCTAGCTCCCGGGTTGTGACAGCACCAAGCTATGCAAGCGTCACTGAAGCAACCCAGGAGTGTTTGTTCTGGAGGTTTCCTGAGCCTGTTTCACACGCACGTGCGCGCACACCCTGCCGGTCTCAGCCCCCTCCCACCCATGAAGGGGTGGGAAGAGGTGACCTGATCGGTGCAAGGGAGGAGAGGTCCCAAAGGGCCCAGATTTCAGCGGGATCGAAATTGCCTTCCGTGGCTGGTGGAACCACAGGAAAATTTCCAGAGGATGATTTCACGGCATGTGTCAAAAGTCTTAAAAATTGTAAAAGAAATGAGAAACTATGTAAATTCAAGCCTTGACTCAAGTATTCTAAGACCTCATCTAAAAACCATTATTGTGGATATGGACAAAGATTTCACTAGAATGATGGTGACTCGGGGCATAAGAGGTTGGGCTAAGGATAAAAGAGACTGAGCACTGCAGACAGAAGTCACTTAAGATGCGTTTCATAGTTTATAGTTGAAAAACGTGTAATCCTCAATGTCCGACGACAGGCGATTTGACATATGCAAACAATTATTTGCAATGATATAGTTAAATAATACTTAGTGACATGCGTCAAAAAAGCACTTTATAAACTGGAGAAAGTCCCCTTTTTACTTAAAAATGTTTATCTGTACAGGGAGAGAAATCCCTGGAAATACATCAAATATGAACTCTGGATATTTGTTTTCTGGGGTGGCAAAATTAGAATGAGTTTGTCTTCTTTTGCCATACACTGTCTTTAATGAAAATGGTTTAGAGTTTATGAGTAAAAATATTTTTTAAATCCAATTACCAGAACAAATGGGACCCTGAAAATCAGGAAGAGTGTTGAAATATTCCTGAACCCACAGCTCGGATCTCTGGATTGTTCTGAACAAGTCTGCCCACGGACACGTTAAGCGCTGTAGACTTACCCAGTTCCTGGGAGTATCCCGTTTTTTTCTCTAATAAATAAGGAATCCTTTCTGTAGAAATTCCATAAATTCTGAAGTTGTATCGAACCCCTGGTCTAAAAGCATCTACGGAAGAAAGGTCAACAGGTTTTCAATAACACAAAGTGACATTCTCTTTATTTCTGCAAAGGAACAAATGAAAAATGAATTGGCGTCTCCTAAATGCCTTCCTCCTCGGGATTTCTGCACTTCATCTCCACCGTCTTCCCTGCTTCCGCTGGCCTTAGAGTCCACTGACTCCAACTAAGCCTGCGGAAGCTGTCCTCTACGCCGTCCTCTCCAACAAGGGCTCTCCAACACCATTTTGTCCACGTGCAGGAAAGTGGGTGCAGAATTCAGTCACGCACAGAAAACCATTTTATTTTATTTTACTTTTTAATGTTTATTTAGTTTTTGAGAGAGAGAGACTGACAGAGTGTGAGCAGGGGAGGGAGCAGAGAGAGAGAGAGAGAGAGGGGAAGACACAGAATCCGAAGCAGGCTCCAGGCTCGGAGCTGTCAGCACAGAGCCCGACACGGGGCTCGAACCCACGAGCCGTGAGATCATGACCTGAGCCGAAGTCGGAAGCTCGACCGACTGAGCCACCCAGGCGTCCCCAGAAAACCATTTTAAAGTCTCTTCTGACTCCAAGTCCCCCGCAGCGACTTGTCTTCTCTCGCCACCCCCCACCCCACCAAGCTGAGCACTGGAAGGCTTTGCTTGCACTTCCTCATTTTCCCCTCACACCCGCACCTCTGCAATCCACCTTCGGCACCGCCATGCCACTGACACCGCCCCGGCCCACTGAATGCCCTCCCTGGCCTCCGTCACCCTCTGCAGGTCGACGATTCCCCACATCTTTACCTCGAGCCCAGCAGATGGCGCTACTGACACCTCTACTCCAGCGGCAAACCTAGGCTTCTGGGACTCGGCTAAATTGCCAATCCTGAAATTACAACTCCAACGTGGGAGGTAAGAGATCAAATTCTACATTTGCCACCGAAAGTGAAGGAGCTGATGATTGACTCCGACCACGCGATGTCCTAAATGTGTCCCAAATCCATACACCTCTCTAGACGGGGAGGGTTATAATGTCCCTTTGCCGTTCATTTGAGACAACTGATTTCAAGGCACAAATTTATGAAATCGTGAAAACCTATCCCAGCCTCAGGTCCAGAGCGTGTCTGTGAAAGTAGGTTTCAGACCAAATCTTAGACCACATCATTGCAAAATGTGAACTCCTCGCCCCCGGGCCTGATTTCATCATTTCAAAATGATTAGTTTAGCACCAAGTATCCATGAGATGGTCCAGAGGTCCTGGTTGAACTTGCTGCAAGGTGCAGGGAACAAGATGGTAACACGGAGGACTCTCCTTACCTGAGCTAACAACTGTGCTTGTGGTATTGGGACCTAGGTTTTTCCACTGGAGATCACAGAGCGGGTCCCCGGGACGTTCACACCACTCCACGACGTAGCCCGTGACGTCTCCGGGTTGGGGTTTCCAAGACAGACAGAATCCGTCCTCTGTGCCCTTGACTCTTTCTTCTTCAACCTCTTCTGCACATTACAAATACAGCCATGCTTCAGATGGAATTCATTGTACATTTTCAAAAAAGCGTTTGAAGAAGAAAATAGACTTGAACACGTACTGTCTCTGACAGTTAAGGGCCCCATCACTTGAGTGGCTACAGAAGCTCGGGGATGGGGTAATGTTTTCACAGGTGATTTCCTGCCTCTCACCCCCCAGCAAATATTTACATCTGCCCTTAGGATACCTCTGTTCTAATCTTCTGAGACCCAACGAGACTTCAGCCCCAAGACAAGCGTCAGTGAACAACTTGCCATCAGGCCAAATCCAGCCTCCAAAGCTTGTTTTATGACCCTTGAGCTAAGAAGGGGTTTAAGATTTTTAAAGAGCTGCCAAAAACAAAGAATACAGAATATCGAACAGAGGCCGATCATACGATCGTACGATCGTACGATATCGAACTGAGGCAGATCTGTGAAGCCTGAAATATTTCCTATCTTCCCCTTTACTCGAAAAACTGGCTGACCCCATGTTTGGCATTTGATCCACCTTTTTTTTTTTTTCTTTAAACTTTAGTTATTTATTTATTTTGAGAGAGAGAGGGAAGCAGAGCACACAAGGGGGGGGGGGGTGGGCAGGGAGAGAGGGAGAGAGAGAGAGAATCCCAAGCAGGCTCTGTGCTGTTGGTGCAGAGCCTGACGTGGGGCTCGAACTCATGAACCGTGAGACTATGACCTGAGCCGAAGCCAAGAGTCAGACACTTAATCGACATGGCCACCCAGGCACCCCTTGGTACTCGATCTACTTTTAAAAAGTATCTGTTGGACAGATAAATAATGCGCCTTAATCCCCCCACATGATGCTGGCTGCTCCTGAACTATTACGTCTGTGATGTTAGGGGGAGAAACCGAGTGAGAACAACAAAGGAAAGAGTTCAGATACGTACCAAGTTGGACTATGCAGGGACGTGCACACTGCTCATGACCAATCTCAACACACTTTATCAGCCACGATAGGTTTAAATTGGAAAAAAGCGATATGATCTCAACGGACGACAGTTCTAGTGATTTCAAGCAGACTCACCCTGCGCCTTCAGGGATGAGAATTTCTCCTAGTTCCCGAGGCTGACCTCACAGCCCGCCACTGTTGACAGGGCAGTGGTCCCAGCCAGTCAAGTGAGACAGACCCAGACCAGGACTGGGCCTGCAGACAGCTGCTCAGAAAAGCAGTATTTGCTCAGAAAGGAGCAAACATGGCTTGGTATAGACTTCTACTAAAACTTGACTCGTTGTTCATCTGCAATTTGAATTTAACTGGGCATCCTGTATTTTATTGGGCAATCCTAATTACACCTGAACATTGGTGTGAAAGCACAGTGCTATTAATTTTTGTAGTTATTATCCAGTGGGGGACACCCAAAGGGATGTGTAGCTCTAGGTATAAGATAAAGGGTTCCCCATGAAGGCCTTTGTATACCCCACCTATGTGGCTTCCCTGTCTTCTTCCGTTAAAGAAATAAATCTCGTTTGCATCAAAGTTGACATTTTTCACTCTTACTCACACTGGCTAAAATTTCATCCCAAACTTAGAACTGTAACTCTTATCAAGCTGCTGTTTGAAAGCTGCAAATATGTTTTAAGAAGTGGAGACAGAGGGAAGGAGAAAGGACATGTTTTTTCAGTCATTCACACTCTAGTATGAATTGGCTTAACCTTAACTGTCGGCCTCATAGCACATTGGTGATTTTATCCACTGAAGTGATTTAAGAATGTGGGCCACTGGGGGGCACCTGGGTGGCTCAGTCGGTTGAGCGTCTGACTTCGGCTCAGGTCATGATCCCACAGCTCGTGGGTTTGAGCCCCGTGTTGGGCTCTGTGTTGACAGCTCAGAGCCTGGAGCCTGCCCCTCCCCCACTCACACGTTCACTCTCCCTCTCTCTCCCTCAAATATAAATAAATATTAAGAAAAAAAAAAAAAAGAATGTGGGCCACTTAAGGAAGACTGGATACCCTCACGGGGGAAGGCATGGAGGTCTGAGAGCAGGGCATAGGGAAGGAAGGTTCGGTAGGAACCCACAGATAGAGAAGACCCCCAAACAGGTTACAGTGCTTAGTGTTGTTTGGAACCGGGCCTCATTCAAGGCCATCTTCTTTTATCTATCAGCTCCCCCAGGGTGAATGAAATGCCCACTCTTCCTGCTTTGTCCTAATGAAGACAGAATACAGCTTTTCACTTCCTTCTCTAATGCAGTTCTTGATAAGCAAAGGTCACGTTAAGTAACTCCTTAGTTTTTCTTCTGTGCCCAAGCTTAATTTCTTTTTCTTACTTGACACACCGGATTGTTCTTTAAAAATAAATAAAATAAAACCAAGCAACACTTCTCTCTCATCGAGCCTACTTAACCTAAATTGAAGCCTAGCCTGAGTAACAGGTATAACACAACGTGCTGTAGCCCCATGAGCAGGACCTGAAAGTGTCACAGCAGAGCCTGAAGAAGAGCATGATCGACAGGTGCACAAATGAGTACACGACGTCGACTACTTTGTGCCCAAGCGTGCGTTGTCTCCTACGCGTTCCTGTGCGTGCGTGTGTTGGCGGGGGGGTAGTATACCCAACCTCTTTTTACAGCTCTCCCAAGAAGGTAATTCATATGGCTACTGACTGTCCACGTAAGGTCATCTCTACCTTGTCTGGTCTCTCACAGGCTGAGGGATTAGCCAGTTGCCATCTTTCATTCTACTTCAGCAAAGCCTTCCAGAAAGATGATGCCAGTCAGTTCTCCTTCTCACCTCTGGCAATGCTAATGGGCTCTTTCTGGGTGGCAAGGACTGACAAATATTTTACAGTACGATAAATGCGACCCGCAATTTCATAAGCTACAAAGCACGTTTACACCAACCCCAGCTCTCAGCGAAGACTGCTTATTGGTGTTGCATTTACTTGAGCAAATGTGAGATCATTCTCTGAATTTCTTGGAGAATCTCAGGGCAGCAATGTCCTGAGCTGTGGCTGAACTCTCACACCGAGGAGGGCTGTCCCGGGAAACACACAGCTATGCCTGGACCAAAAGAAAAAGACTAATGGCGTTCAGGAGCTAGCTCTTTTGTCCCGCCAGGTTACTGCCTTTCCAATGTGTCCGTTGCTACTTAATAACATCACCTGGGCCACAGAATAAAAACAAAACGAAACTCACTGTTTCCAGGGTCTCCGGACACGGCGATGACCGAAGCGGGGGACGTGCCCACACTGTTGTTAGCTGTGACGCGGATTTGGTAAGAACACTGGTCGAGGGTTAGTTCTGTGCCATTGGCCGGAGCAGGAATGGAGAGGAGCTTCAAGGTGGACGGTCTGTCTAGATTTTCTAGAACTACATTATAGAAGAGAATCTTCCCATTGGCCTGCAATTTTGATAGTGGCTGAGAGAAAATACGGACAATCATTTCAAAATGGGTTTTCGGGGCACCTGGGTGGCTCAGGCAGTTAAGCGGCCGACTCTTGATTTCGGCTCAGGCAATGATCTTACAGCTTGTTGAGTTCAAGCCCCACATTGGGGTCTACACTCATAGCGGGGGCCTGCTTGGGATCCTGTCTTCCGCTCTCTGCCCCTCCCCCACTCTCTCAAAAATAAATGTTAAAAAATTCAAAATGGGTTTTTCTTTGAAAGGAGTTTGCATCATTACTTTTTCATCTTTCCTGGCCCCCAACTGCTTTACACACACACACACACACACACACACACACACACCAGCAAATTAAAAAACAGTTTAATAGAGAAAATAACCGTCTAAAGCAAGCTTGAAATCAGGCATTCCGTGGTAACTGAAGTGGAGTACAGAACAGGACTACTTGAGCTCCTCAAGAGCATGTTGGATCTAGAGAAGCATGACCAAGTCAGGAGAGGAAGGGGCTCCTTCAGCCTGGGCAAGAAGGGACTCAGAGGGCACCGAGGGGAGAAGACACGAGCAGACCCGGGCAGGAGGGGCCTGGCCCCTGGCCTTCCTTCCCCCTCCAGCCATCTTTCCCTGTGCAGTTGTGCCCTGAGCCATTCACGGAGCACGCGGTTCCCTCTAGACCATCCTCCAGGTCGAAGAGAATTCCCTGCCCACAAGGTCCCAAGCCTGGTGCCAGGGACCGTCCCCCCCAGCCTGCCCTCTCAAGAACAGCCGGTGCCCCTGGTGTGAGCACCCTCAGGTCTGAGAATGGGTGCAGAGAGCGGCTGTCTGCGGGGCTGTGCCCATGTGTGAGTGCCTGGGCTCCCTGCGGAGACAGCCAGTGTGGAGGTGGGAAGGACAGCCAGGTGGGCGGTGGCTGGGGGCCAAGCCATCCGGTACGGTCATGTTTGATACAAAAACACGAGCTGAGGAATCCGGGAGTTTCAAGCACAAGCCTGGACTTCCAGGTTGCCATGGAGGCCTTAATAGACAAGGCACAATGACAAAATAGATTTTAGTTTACTTTTTTCAAAATACATGTAAAGTATTTTTTAGCTTGACCCCTAACTCCTACATGTAAGTACTGTACGTAAATAGTCGTATCTTTCAAATATGGTATGTGCTTTTCCACTTACACCGGTGCCCCGGGCCTTGCAAAACTTAGAGCAAGGCTGGACAGAAGTTACAGAGCTACAGCTTCCAACAGTCAGAACCCGCCATCCGCGCCACCGGCTGTCCAGGAGGGAACAGTCTGAGCATCAAGGAGACGGGTGGGGGCGGGGATTCCCCCACTGGGTAAGACGTTCTGCTCGACTCATGTTAAGATCCCTGCCAGCTGGAGCCCTGCACCGGCAGCCAGCGTCCCACTGAGGGACAGTGCCAAGCCAACGTGTCTGGTGGAATCTGTGCATCTTACCTTCCAGAATAAAGTCACGACACAATGTCCCTGCACTGACTTCACATTCCTCCAGACATCAGGAGCCTCTGAGGGAGCTGAAATCAACCAAAGAAAAGATCGTGGGTTGCGATATGTATGGAGAACGGTACGTTCACCCTTTTTCTACTCTGGTCAAAGGTGGCGAAGATGACCTGTCCTACCTGAGGCTTGTTTCTCATTTTCTCACTCTCTGTGACTTCCACCCACGTGACCACGGCCGCATTGTTCACTCCTCACCCGGTGCACATGGTAGGTGCCGTACAAAAGGTCTGCTGCATCAAACTGAAAAGCTCTTATCAAGCCTGAGCTTTTGGAAGTCACCGGAACATTTTGGAACCATCCATCAGCTAGACCAACTCTAGGAGGTCAGTTAGGTAAATTTCCCATTTGTTGAATTTCTAGGAGCAGCAGACCATTACTACAGCCTTGCTCCCTTCGCAAAGGTTGTAACGGAAGCGTGCTAATGGACAGCCCAGGGGCTGGTTGTACCCTTCCACACCTTCACAATTCACATTGGCTGGTCTTCTCACCGGGTCCTAGCCTGGGTGCCTCTCCTCGATCCCCCTCCACTGGGAAGGCCACATCCCCCGCCTCCCCACGCTGCTCTCTCCCCCAGCTCCTGGCCTGCCTGGGTCAGCTGCCCGCCCCACAGACACTCAGAGCACCTGTTCACTGCCCTTGCTACATTGTTCTGGAAAAGTGTGCATCCTTGTCTTTACCTCCAATCAACTGTAGGACAAGTGATCTGATTCCAAACATCCCCATGGAGGAAGAATTACTTTGGAACATAACACATAAAGATTTAGCTGTTTTATAAAAATATAGTTTACTGCCCCTGATAACTGAAATTTAAGTCCTTTTTTAGTTGCGGACACTTTCTCCTCAATTTAAAGATGACCGTGTATTTTCTTAAAAAATGTATTGAAGCAGATTTCAATTTGCTAAATAGCCCACTGGAGAAGCCAATATTAAATCAAAAACGTATTGAGGGGCGCCTGGGTGGCGCAGTCGGTTAAGCGTCCGACTTCAGCCAGGTCACCATCTCGCGGTCCGTGAGTTCGAGCCCCGCGTCAGGCTCTGGGCTGATGGCTCGGAGCCTGGAGCCTGTTTCCGATTCTGTGTCTCCCTCTCTCTCTGCTCCTCCCCCGTTCATGCTCTGTCTCTCTCTGTCCCAAAAATAAATAAAAAACGTTGAAAAAAAAAATTAAAAAACAAAAACAAAAACGTATTGAAACAACATGGGACTCTAAGCTCAATGCAAAATCTTCAGCTGGTTTATAAATTAGTCCTTGTCAGAACAGTGCCCCACAGCACAGTTGACAGTGCTCCATATTTGTGTCACATAGTCTCTACCCTGGTGCCATTTAAGTCTGCTCACTACAATTCTACTTAAGTATGGTTATAATACACATAGGCATCGACTTTTCCAGCATCAAGCAAAGTGTTATCAGAGGCAAAAAAAAAAAAAAAAAAATCTATAGATTCATCACTAGCAAATTCATCTCATTTTCTTGTTCTCTTCAAAAGCAACATTAATTATTCTATGGTTTACGGTACTACAACCTAAAAGTATATACAATTTACTAAACACTCTATCCGTTTGCCACTTTCCTTTTGCACTTAACTTTAGTTATAGTGTTGGAATAAACTTCCAAAAAAAAAACAAAAACAAAAAAACAAACCCAAAGCCAAGCAGTAACAAAGTAAAAATTCTTTAAGAAGACAAAACTGGGGAGTGACATTACTGTCAGGAACAGGGCTCTCTGCGGCAGACTCTTGAGGGGTCTATGCTCCCAGTGAGGGGAGGGGTGGGTACATCAGACAAGGAGAGGGAGCCTGCCACGTACAACTGGTGACCAACCCTTGTGTAGGACCCGATCAGCTGTCCCTGTCACCCCTCAGCTCGAGTCACTGCTTTAACGGTCCTCAAGGGGGAGCGCCTGGGTGGCTCAGTCGGTTAAGCTTCTGACTCTTGGTTTTTGGCTCAGATTATGGTCTCAAGGTTCGTGAGATCGAGAGCCCATACAGGGCTCTGCACTGACAATGTGGAGCCTGCTTGGGATTCTCTCTCTCTCTCTCTCTCTCTCTCCCTCTCTCTCTGTCCCTCTCCCACATGTGCAAGCATGTGCATTTGCTCTCTCTCTTTCAAAATAAATAAATAATCTTAAAAATAAAATAAAATAAAATGGTCCTCATGGAGAGACACAGAAAGAGCCCTGCCAGCCTATACACATAAATATAAGCAAGAATAAAATATATACATGTAATCCTTCCTTTGGAAGCCAAAGAACAAGACCTGAATCAACAAGATCTCAAGGCTGTAATAACAACATCAAGAGACAGAAAACATAGAATCCAGCTCTGGTTAAGGAGGGTGCTCTGGAGTCAGGTGGCCTGGGTGTGGGTCACAGTCGACAGGCTGACGGGCTAAGCCAATTAAGTCACTTAGCTTCTCTGTGCCTCCTGTCCTCATCTAGGACGTGAGGATAATTACTCATAGTGTCTCCTGCGTGCTGTGAGGAGGAAAAGGGAAAAACACAGCAAGCGCCTCAAGCTGTCTGGAGCTCAATGTTAGCTGCTATTACAATTATTAATACTGTTATGTCTCTGCCATTCATTAACTTTGCAAACTAGGTGAGTCTCTCCAATCTATGGGCCCAAACTGCCTCATCTGTAAACTGGTCAACAACAGTAACTTATTATTTTGAATTGGGAGGAGAGGAAAGCAGGGCTGGGCCATCCAGTCTCCTGAGGCCTATGTGAACTGAAAGATAATGGTTATTTGTCAGAAAAGCCCACCCACTGTTCCATCAGTGGTGAGGAACCTCCCACCGCAACAGTGATGGAGAAGGCTCACAGTTTGCTGTTGTTGAACAAATGATGTATCAATAATTGTTAAGTTTCCAAACACCATTACATTTCCAAACATAGCCTGAAGTTGTTTGGTATGAGATCAATGCCTTCCTCGGCAGCAACACTACTGTTTGTCCCCAGTCCTTAATTTAAAAGTCCATCCTAATTTACGGAGCCCCAGATCCGATGGGAATCCAGCAACGCCAGGAGCTTATAAGCCGTTCTGGCAAAACCAAAGACGAGAGAGAAAACATACAAAAGAAATAATGCTGAATGACCTAGGTCATTGAGGTGGATGACCATTGAGGTGGATGAGGTGGATCCCATTGAGGTGGATGTCTTCCCGTTCACATCTCACTAAGCATTTAATTCAGCTCTTTTTTTAAAAGATGGTATTCAGGGGCGCCTGGGTGGTTCAGTCCATTAAGCGTCCGACTCCCAATTTCGGCTCGGGTCACAATCCCAGGCTGTGGGATCAAGTCCCAAGGTGGTCTCCTCACTGGGTGTGGAGCCTGCTTAAGGTTGTCTCTTTCCTCTCCCTCTGCCCGCCCCCCCTCCAACCCGCCCCAGCTCATGTTCGCAAGTGCTCTCTCTGAAAAACAATAAATGAACAAAACAAAACAACCACAAAACGATGATATTCAGCCTCTGTTGTAATAGTTTTTCCTTAGTTTTTGGTACAACTGAACGCTCTCGGGGAAACCAACCCATCTCTCGTGAGTCAGTTTAGATCCTTGGGTTAAAGAGAGGGGAACTGAACATACCAGCTTCAGCCGTGGTAAAGTTGCGACGAGTCCATTCACTCCATTTCCAGAAGTGGTTGGCATTAGCACAGCGCACTTGGGCCGCGTACTCTGTGGAAGGCTCCAGTTTCTTCATGAGGTGCTTACCATTCACCTTGACAGAAACATTTTGCTTCTTCGAAGAAAGGAAGGAAGGGAGGAAGGAAAAGAAGAAGATCAATGAGATGAACTGAAAAAAGGAGACAGGAAGAAAGAAGAAAGAAGACAGGAGGACCAACGAGCATACTTCATGGCAAAGTCCAATCACAGCCTGGTCCATTCTGAGGTGGGGTACGACTACTACTTCTTTGTGAAAAAATCTCGAAGGCCCTCTGCCCAATGCTAAAGCTTGTGATTAATGTCAGGACTGTTTTTAAACAGATGACCCATATCATCTGAACCCACACAGAAATAAGATTTTAAAGAGGTTTTATTCATTAGTCTCTCTGTTCAGGACATAAAGAGATTTTTGAAAATAGAAAGCGAAGCAGTATTCTTACTTGTATCACTTTTCCTTCACCATAGAGTTCAATCTGACACAATAGTGTGGAATAATTCCCAATGGAGTGGACCTTCCAGGTCATGGTGGCATTGGTGGCACTTACATTTTTGACAAATACGTTAAAGGGAGCCATTGGGTGAACTGCCAAAAAAAAAAAAAGGAAACAAAATTTAAAAAAAAATTCAAGCATACATCCAAAGACTTTGGTAAATAGGCAGTTCATTTCTTATTTATTTTTGTTTAGTTTTGAAAAAATGGCAACAAAACCAGACTTAGAGCACAGATGGAGTAAGCCAACTATAGCCTTTCTCTCTCACCAATTATATTAGAAACTCTGAACAAAACATAAAAAGAAACTACTGAGGACTTTTAAAATTAAACAAAAGCAGGCAGATTATGAAGGAGAATCAAAACTTGGAGAAGGGGCTCATGGGGAGAACATAACAGAACCCAAAATCTAAATAAAATAACGTCAGTAATATCAAAGGTACAATCTAGAATTATTCTACCTACAAAACTCCAGAACATGTCACTAGTTTCCAAGAGAAAAGACAGTCAAAGGATGCCAACCTCACGGTGACCCGTCCATAAGAATGCAATTCGTACGGACTTTAAGACAGATCCGTGACATAAAAGTAAGCACATTTGAAATGAATAGAAGAAAAACACTTCTCGGCAGAGAAATAGAAACTATTAAAAAAAAAAAAAGAATCAAATGGAAATTTTGGAGCCAAAAAATATAATATCTGAAATGAAAAACTGACTGGATGAGGTTCAGGTCTTGAAAAAATAAAGAAAGCCCCTCCCATCCTGTCTATCCCCCTGAATCCAATTAAATATATCACATGGAGCATTCTTGAATATTCTATTTGAGAACTCTGATAGTGGCAGGCAGAGAAGACCAGAAATTCAAGTATTGCTGCATTGGTAGTGAGAGGGTAAAGGAAGGCTTCTATGTTTTACCTAAAGTGAAAAATACTAACTCTTGTGAAAGATTAATAACATATTGTAATCTCCGGGGGGGGGGGGGGAAGGAATACAAATATATGTAGGCAAAAGCCAGTAGATAAATTGAAGTGGAATACTAAAAAAGTATTGAAATAGTCCAAAGGTGGCAGGCTGGGAAGAGATACTCAATTTTAGGGAGGTGTAGACCAAAAACAGAGGGAACAAATAGAAAACAACTAATAAAATGGTAGGCTTGCGTCCAACCCTATTAATAATTATGTTACATATAAATGGTCCAAACATACCAATAAAAACAGAAATTGTCAGATGGGAGAGAAAACAAAAGCTGGCACGGCCCTCGCTTTCAAAGGGCAACAGAGGAGCAAGCACGAATCGACAACTACTAAATAAATGTAACATTGCAAGTGGGGTCATGACAGTGAAAGTGTAAAAGGAGTTTCTGGCCAAAAAGATGGAGTTCTAGAAGTCCCTATCCTGAGCCTTCCTTTTTTATCTCTTTTTCGGTCACTACCCACAGGCTGATGACTCACTCACAAGTCTAACTCTCCATCCCAGACTTGTTCGATGCGCTCCAAACTCTATATCCAACTGTCTCAACATCTCCCCTGAGATATCTGAAAGACATCTCAATCTTGACTTGGTAAACACGGAACTCTGTGCTCCTGCCCGGAGCTGCTCTTCCCCAGTACCTCCCCATTTCAGGGGATAGTTCCAATACTGGCCCAATTGCTTAGGCCAAAACCCTTGCAATCATCCTAAGGAACCATCTTAAATTCCTCCTCCCCTTACCATGCACATGCCTTCCCTAAGTAAGTGCTACCAAGTCTATCCCAAAGTGAATTCACAATATGACCGCTTCCCCACCAACTTCATCACCCCATCTGGTCCAAAGTCTCTGCCTGACAACCGCAGCGGCCTCCTAACCAGCTCTCCATCTCCACCCCTGCCCCGGATGGTCCAGCCTGAGTGATCTTTTCCCACAGTGTGAGTCACATCATTTATCTGTCCTGATGAACACCTGTCAACACAACTAGGTAAGACCATCCAGTTCCACAGTTGTCACATGACCAGGACACTGCCTGCCACCCAAATCTCCTTTATCTCTGGTATGGGCATGAGGACACTCTTTCTGTCTCTCCAACAACCCAGAGTTTGGTCTTATCCCACGACCTTTTCAAATCCTATTCTTTTTGCTTCAAATGCTCTTCCCCTAGACGTCTTCTACTTCTTTCTTTCTTCAACTCCCTCATCCTGATACAGGCATTATCTCCCCTAAACCTGAATTTTACCTTCTCCATGGCACGTATCAGTACTTGAAGTACGCTATGTTTACTGCATGCCTCTACTCCCCGCTCTCAACCCCTCCTCCTACACACACTAGCAGACAAGCTCACAAGGGGCAGCTATCCAGTTTTGTTCACTGCCAGGTCCCCAGTGCCTGCCACACTGGAGGCACTCTGTAATTACCCAGCTGACTGAGTGGTGATGAATCTAAAAGATGTGTAGGAATTAAGAAGGTGAAAGGGGAAGGAAGAACATTCCAGAAAAAGTGAACAACATGTGTAAAGATTCTGCATTTCATAAAAGAGAAAACAGGTGGTCAAACACTGTAGATCGAAACTACCATAAAATACCACGGTGTAGCCATTAAACTGACAAAAATGAAAAGGGTGACCGACCATACCACCTTGGAAACACTACATGAATTCAAGGGCAAGGGTATAATTGGTACAGCCACTTTGGAAAGCCATGTGGCACTGTCTCCTACGTGGCACATTCAAATTCTCTATGTCCTCACCAATCCCGCTCTTAGGTATACACTCAAGGAAAACAACTGGAGATGAGTCCTGCATACATAATGCTCATATTAACACCACACCCAAGAGCAAAACCTTGATACAACCTGAAAAACCAACAAATGAGATGCCTGGACAAAATACTGTATACTTACACAATGAAATACTTGATAACAGTGAGAATCAGTAGACTATAACAACACTCAATAATATGGGTCAATATTAGCAATTCAATATTATCTACATAGTAATTACTAAATTACTACATATAGCTTGATGTCTTTTACATACATTAAAACCAAACAAAATAAAAATACAGTCTTTTTAGAGTTGCATTAGAAGTGAGAATACGTACTCCCACACAGGCACACACACGTGCACGATTTAAATGATCTCAGTGGAGGAGCAGGGTGTGGGGGGCTGTGGGGCAGGAGATGAAGTGAGTTACTGTTAGAATTCTAGTCTAAAGGTGAGTAGTAAGCATACAGGTGCTTACTGCATCTTCAAAACAAATCATAGGGGACCAGGGGCCATGCATGCGTCCGTGAAGTGTGGCGTCGACAAGAGATATAGATTAAAACGTCCACGTAGGATGTGACTTAGGCTAACACCTACAGCACATTTCCTTGATCACACAGTGTGTGACACAACAACGAGTCAGGAACCACAGCAAGCTCCGACACTGGTCTCACCTCGATGAGTCAGGTTGAAAAGAAGATGAACACTTCTCTTTCTTAAGTAGTTTTCAGCTGTGAGTGTGAAGTTGTACATTTCTTGGGAGTCTGGAGGTACTTGCCAGTTACACCAGCTTTTGTGTTTACAAAGTGTCTTTTTCCCAGAAAACCTTAAAAGAAAAACACACCCAAAACAATAATTTCAGGGTTTCCACTTCTGTCAACGCAGATCTGCAACCCTGTACCCTTGGGGCACACTTGGTGGCTTTCAAACTGGGTTGCACACAATGGCACTGATCCACTTGCATCAACAAATACCACCAAGGAAGATGTTGTTTCAACAACTTCCATTTATGTGGTTAAAGGTTTATTCGGTTTATGTAGCGATGAATTGCTGACTGCCCACCCCCAACATGGGTGGTGAGAATACTCCTCAATTTATTTTGAATATTCTTAAACAGTTAGAGATTAGATATACCCAGATCACCAGATGGAACAATTTACACCTCAAGATTCACCATTAACTGTTTTTATCAATTTTATGCTACGTTTTCCTTTCACGGAACTCAGGTGAAAAGCATTATACAGTTGTGACCGCTTAAAGACTTCTTTCTGACTCTGGTAGGGTGGTTGTAAACTATTTCTTCACATTGTCTGTAACATCTAAATGTGACCCTTATTGTTGGCACGAGAAGGGACCTGTCAAGAACGTAATCAGAGCCAACTTACGATTCAAACAAAGTGTAGCTTTGGGAAAGCTGTGTGAGCAAGCCAGCGTCGCTCCCGGGAGCCCAAGTACAGTTCAAAGTCTTCAAGTCCCGGGTTTCACAAGAAAAATCCTTGGGCTCTTCAAATACTTCTGGCCACACAAAGAAAACAGATGAAAGATCTAGTCAAATCCCTTTATTGAAAAACAAGGAAAATCGGAAAAGCTCCCTTTGGGTCTGAGGCCACAGGGCTGAATGACAGAAGGATCACACTGGCAGCTCCAGAAGGTCACGTGTCAGGTGCCCCATCTTGGCCCCTTCTCTTCCTTTCCTTGTTCTTTTCTGAGGCATCACCGGGACGGGGACCGGTGGTAGTTCTGCGGTGAGCTGCGCTGTGTCCATGTGATGGAAGTTGGACCCCCAGTGCCTGCTAGTAGGCGCTCAACAAGTCGCCAAGTGTCAGCCAGAGTGAGTGAGCGAAAGAAAGAAAGAATGAATGAATGGAGTCAGTGTTGCCTGCTGCCTCACTGTGGAAGCTGGGGCTTGCAGAGAGCCTCAGGGCTATTATGCTTGGGATGCCGGGAAGTCAGATTTGGGGAGCCATTAAACTCAGCAGCAGGGAGTGGGAGTTCTAAGGACCCGGGCAGCCCCCGGAGCCACTGAGGCTCTCAGAGGCTGTTCCAAGGGGAACAGCTGCATCAGGTGTCTGGGAGCCTGGAGTCTGCCCCTGGCAGCAGAAGCAGGGACCCGGCAGTCGCAGATACTGGCCTACCTAGCGGGCAGGGGAAGGGAGGCCTCCACACAAAACACAGGAGGCCAGCGGGCATGTATGTTCACACAGACCTACATAAACAATAAAACGTTCCCTCTCCACTGGCTGCCACCGACGGAGGCACCTGACACTTTCTGCACCCACCTCAGAACAGGGATGGCCTCCATTTGCCGAATTCCTACTATGTGCAGCTACAGTGTCGGGGCCAGGCCCCGTCCGTGTTCATTCACCCTCAAACAACCATTACTGGGCCCATTCACAGAGGGGGAAACTGGCTCAGAGAAGCTAGGAAACTTAGCCAACGTGACACGCCCAGGGGTGGGAAGATTTAAAGCCAGGTCTCCTGGGCACAGCACTGGCTGCCTCTCCGGAGTCGTCTGACCTGCCATCTCTCTCCCCACTGTCCGACTGCAGCACGGCTAAGGCGAGGCAGGGCCCTTCCCAGTGGCCCAGGCCAGGACCTGAACTTTCCCCCCTTTAATACTCTTGGTTTCTAGGAAGAAAATGTTCATAAGGGCCAGAAAACAACAGGAAATCCTGCAAGTACTGCTTCAGAGGATCTTTGCCAGAGTCGCTCCTAAAAGATTCGGGAGACAAAAGAACATCCAGGCCACGAGTGGAAATGTTTACTTGTCTTCTGGTAAAGGACATTCTAGCTACTCCATAGAAATGGGAAGAGAGAGCAGAGAGAACGTACATACTTACTGGATACAAAGAGAACGATGCCTTTTATAACGTCTCCTCGGTCTGCCTTACAATAGATATTTGTCCCAGTCTCTCTAATGAAAGGAACGTTCTTCAAGCGGAACACACAGACGTTTGGATCAAGTTGTTCTCCATGCATCCGTACGCCTTCCAAATAACAGGATATGTTGTTTTGATGGCTCCTAGAAACGTAACAAATGGTGACATTGGAGCCTTCTTCCACCAGCTTATCCTTAGGGAAAACGAACAATGGATCGTGTCCAAGAGAACTCTGTACTACAAGACAAAAAAAAAAGACAGCTCAGTTAGAACATCACTCAAGTCAAACCAGCCCCTCTGTTCTCCCTTCTCAACAGATAAATTTACCTCCTCTACCTCCCGGAGAAATAGGAGCCTAGATTTCTAGGCAAACCATTAAACTTGGGAGCCTGCAGAAACGATCCTTCCCAAGATGGCTCCTGTGGTCACACGAAAGCTGCTGCTGGACAAAGACAGCACGTCCTGTCACACTGGGATTACCGGGTCACGGCTAGAATCTGGCTAAGACAGCGGTAGCTGCCCTCTACGGACCGCAGCCACGAGGGAGGATCTGCATTCAGTGGGCTGCACATGATCTCATGCCATCCTTCCCCCCTCTCATCACCGCCACAGCTAGGTCTGAGCCCCAGCTCAGCAAATGTGGCCAAGCCACATTCACACCTGCCAGGTCTGCCCATCCCCACGGCCATGTGTCCCTCTTCATTTCTTCTCACCTTCTCAGAAATGCCAGTCACTCAAATATCTCCTGTTCCACTGTGTCCCCTTCTGTATGACCACCAGTGTATAAAACTCCTCAGGTGTCCCGCATTGTAAGCCAACTCGCCATCCTCCCCATGCTTCCCTCCAGCCCACTCTGGACCTGCTCCTCCACGGTCAGCCTCCCTGAAGGAGCTGCCCCTTTCTAAGCGCTTGGCCCCATTGCTCCTGCTCACTCGGCCCACTGCTATCACTGAAACTGCCACCAGCAACGTCACCCACACCGTGTAGCCTGGGCATAGGAGCGCTCTTAAAGGTCCTCAGGTGATTCTAATGTGTAACCATGGTTGAGAACCAGCGTTTGGGGGTTAGGAACCATCAGTTAGGCTTTCCATTTGCTCCTGAGTAGTTTGGAGGTTATAGTTTTGAGAAATCTAGTCTATCTTACCAAAGTTGTTAACTACTGTTGTTCTCTCTCTCTCTCTCTCTCACTATCTTTTTATTCTAATCTCTGTTTTTCTTGTGTGTGTTCTCGTTCAACAGTTGGATGTGATGTGAAGAGGGCGGTCCCTGGAGCCACGCTGTCAGGTTGGAATTCTGGCTCTATCGCTAACTGGCTTGATGACCTTGCGTGGGTTCTTTAAACTAAATGTGCCTCAGGTTCCTCATCTGTGAAGCGGGAATAAGACTAATACACATTTCAAAGGACTGAGCCGAGGGCTAAATGAATATGTAGACTACTTAGAATATGACTAAAATGCAGATTTAATTCTATTACCAGTATTAAACTAATCACTAGGCTACTCATGGGTTAATGTGTTATCAGTTTGACTTAATAAATTTGCATGAACACTTAACATTCCTGTTCTATTGGCAGGAATTTCAGATACTCTGGCAGGGTATATAGGTGGAGAGAGAGCCAAATGCCTTTGCTTTAGAACCTGCCTATAGTTCAAATGAAGCATAAGAAACTGGAGAAATCTACTCTAAATCTTAATTATAAAAAAATTAATTTATCAAAATTAAGAGATAATGAAGACATATTTATCCATAATCTCATTACTCAAATGAAGACCCGATTTTACTTTTCCATATTTCACCCCCTTCTCTCTACATCAGGCATCTTCGGACTATAGCCCTGGGCCAACTCCAGCCTGCCATTTGTTTTTGTAAATAAAGTTTTATTAGAACACAACCATTCTCATTTGTCTACATATTGCTTAGGGCTGCTTTCATGTTAAAATAGCACAGCTGGATAGTCCTAAGACCACCAAGGGCTGTAAAGCCTAAAATATTTCCTATTTTGCCCTTTACAGAAAAGCTTCCCAACCTCTGTTCTAGATGCATACACATTTTGTCCTATTCTAATAACAACATGTGCAATTTATGTCCTGCCGTGTTTTCTTAGCATTGCCTGTGTCACATGTTTGGAAAATGAATATAAAGGTGTCTGAACTTGCCTAATTACCTCAATGAGCAAATTTTGAGGCAAAACCATAGATGTCTATCTCCTGGTGGCAAGTTTCACACCCACAGTTTTTAGTTCCAAGGGAAGACAAAGAAAAACAATGTCCTTTTTCTACCCAGTCTCCTCAAAAGAGACTTCCACTATTTGACTATTGATCCCCAAATAATATTAAATATGAAACACTTTAATTCTTTTATCACCTCACTCCTTACCATCTACCTCCTCCCACGAAGTCCAATTGCTCCAGAACCTCAGCTCGGGGACCTGGGCGTCATCCACAGCACCCCTCATTCTCACAGAGTGTTTTGCACATTCCAAAGGCAGCTTGGATTCCCAGCTCCAATGCAGAACTTGGTTCCGCTTCACAGTGGTGCTATAGTTCTCCTAGAAATAAAGAGAAAAACTTGGAAACATGGAGCGATGCTGCCCTGGAAAATGGCTTGACCAGTTACCCCTGGAAAATGGCTTGACCAGTTACACCTGAGAGCCCCCCCGAAGCTCCCAACACGTGCAAGCGTAGTTCATTCCCAATCAGCCAGTCACCCCTGCTCCAATGTCTCAGCAGCACCTGCCGCAGCCTCCTGTCCTTTGAGAACTCAGCTCCCGTGCCCTATGGCTCATGTGGAGGAAGTGAGAGAAAACTGAAGCTACTTACGTCTTAGGGGAAGAGAGCAGAGTCAGAAGGTAGGCACCGTGCTTGTCACACAGGCCTGCTGAGAAAAATTTTTGCAAACTAGAGAACTGAGTCATTCTTTAAAAATAAGGAAGACCAGGGGCGTCCGGGTGGCTCAGTCAGTTAAGCTTCCGACTTCGGCTCAGGTCATGTCATAGCTTGTAACTTCGAGACTCCCCCCCCCCCCCCCACCACCCCCCTGCCGTCAGGCTCTGTGCTGACAGCTCAGAGCCTGGAGCCTGTTTCGGATTCTGTGTCTCCTCTCTCTCTGCTCCTCCCCCACTCACACACTCTCTCTCTGTCTCAAAAATAAAATAAACAATACAAAATTAAAAAGTATAAGCAAGACTAATGAGTATTTTTTTAACATTCACTTTTAGCCAGGGTCGGATCATGTTGGCCAAATCTCAGTAGAGAGGGCAGCCCTTCATGGCACCCAGGAGTTCCACTGTCAGAAGCCGGTAGATGGATCTCCATGAGGCCCGTGGGCTTTGTTTGTCTGTTTTCTGTTTTGTTTGGTTTTGTTTGTCTGTTTTCTGTTTGGTTTCGTTTGGTCCCTTATCTCTGTAGACCTGGTGGCCACAGGGACTGGATCCTCTTCTTTGAGCTCCATCTGTCAGAATGTCAACCACACAGGAATGTCTTCCGCTGTGGGAAGCTTGCCCACATGGAACGACAACTGGTCTTCCCCCACAGCCTTTAATCTTGACCTTTCTAAATTACTGGTATTTTCATTCTCTAATTCCATAGGCTTCTATGGCTCCTGTAAACCATCTACAGCCATGTATATTCTGACCCCAACCTACCTCTCCCTTGCAGGAATCTCTCTGGACACAGTGCTCTACCTCGCACTTCGGGAATAGCTTTACGCTTTTCCACCTCAGCGTTTCCTCACACAGGGCCCCTGGCTCGGGTCCCCACTCTCCCTGCACACTGTGCAGGCACAGGACACACCCAACCCCACCTCTCCTGAAGCCCTCCTGTACACTGTGTGTAGCTGCTGGTACTTCATCTGTCCTTGTGTCCCTGGCTCGAGCGTGGCCCCAAGACCGCAGGGACTGGGCTTTATTCTTGTTCACGTCCCACACGGCTCCGGGCACGCATGCTCCTCGGTGGGCCCCTCCAGGACACCGGCTCTCGGCCCCCACAGCTGGGTGACGGGACAACAAACACCTGCGCTTCCTGTGGAAAACTGAGTCTGAACCCGCATGTCTAAGGGCCAAGTGCAAGCCCTACAATCAAGAGGATGGGGCAACATGCATGTCACACACAACCTGGAGCTGGCAGACCTTGAGGCCTGCCCTCCACTGATGCCTTCTTCTCTTCCCAGGCTGCCAACCTTAACCATCACCCTGGGCAGAAGCCAACCCAGCCCTGGGGTGAGAGTACCTCAGTCCACCTGGGCGGCACCCAAGGGTGACCGTGCTCATCCTCTATGCAGGACTGGTGAGTTACGGAATGTTTCTATCTCGGTTTATTGGATTGTTTTATCTCTAAACTACAAAATATACTTTTTATTTTTATTTTTTGTGATTTATTTATTTTTCAGAGACAGAGACAGAGTGTGAAAGGGAAGGGGCAGAGAGAGAGGGAGACACAGAATCTGAAGCAGGTTCCAGGCTCTGAGCCGTCAGCACAGAGCCCAACATGGGGCTTGAACTCACAAACCGTGAGATCATGACCCGAGCTGAAGTTGGACGCTTAACTGACTGAGCCACCCAGACACCCCTATTTTTCATTTTTTTCTAAAGTTTATTTATATATTTGGCGGGGGGGGGGGGGGCAGATAGAGAGAGGGAAAGAGAGAATCCCAAGCAGTCTCTGCTCTGTCAGCACAGAGCCGGACACAGGCCTCAAACTCACGAACCACAAGATCATGACCTTAACTGACTGAACCATCCAGGAGGCCCTAAAAAAATATTTTTTAAATGTAACTTTTCAGGTCCTGATCTATGCAACTTCTACTATTTAATATGAGCAGTCTTGAGTATATTTTGATTAAATATTGTTTAAGAGCAAATACCAAAAACAACAAGATTGTAGCCACAATGGAGACCCTGCTGTCGACAGGCCACAGTCTGGATTTTACCTCCTTCTCTTTCAGATTTAGCCTCTTTTGTCGTCTCCACTGTCCCCAGCCACTCCACGCACCTCTCTGCTGGACCCACCCCACAGCCCGCTTCATACGGGTCACACTCCATCTCTTCCAGCTTCCCCACCCGCAGCCAGAGTAGACTTTTCAAACACGTCCAACCAGACCCTGTTATTCCTCTCCTTATGGCTGTCAGGATAAAACAGGAGAAGTGACCATGACCCCCAGTGTCCGGTGAGGCTCACCCCTGGGTCACGCCTGCCCCCAAGTGCTCAGTGTTTTCAGGCCTGGGAGCTCACAGCCCTTCCCTCTGGGCCTTGGCTCAGACCTGTGGGCTCTTCCCAGAACATTCTTCTCCACCCTCCCTTCTACACTAGCTTCTAATCCTGTCTCTTATTTTGGCTCAAACCGTCCTTTTTCAAGTTGCTGGAGAAGGTCCGGCCTAATCCCAACCCCTCAGAGACCTTGTCAGCTGCCAGCATGGCGCTTCCCACATTTAGGACACACTTGTTCCTGCGTTTACCTCCTCATTCCCGCTCAGCGCTCACAGACCTGTGCCTTGAATTAATGGCTGGACCCAGGCTCCCGGTCTCCAACGACGCGCTGAATGATCTCATCCCTTCATTAACATGCTGTGGGCTCTATTTCTTTCAGACGCTACTTGTGTGGGTTCTGTCTAACCACAATTTGTGCTGTGTGCTGTTTAAAGACTCGCAATGCAGGAGATAAAATTTTCCTTGAATGCATCAATTCAGTGATTACCAAAAAAAAAAAAAAAGTGATGAACTGTGTTTGGGCTGTTTTCACCAATTGAAGCGGCAAGTTTCATTCGGCCCCGGCAGACACCGGTAGGTCACAAGAAACTGGCACACGCATTGATATGGAAGTCCAACTGAGGCCACCGACTGGCTCCTGAGGTGCTCGTGGAGCCCCGGCCGACGGCTCCGGGCCTCCTTCTGGGCTGGAGCCACCCGACTCTGCCTTTTGCCACTGCCGGGACCATAAAGCAAGTGGCTGGACGGGCTGAGAGCAGAGCCCGGCCCAGGGGAGACCGTGTAGAGCCCGTGGCCGCCAGCAAGGCTCCGAGTGGTCCGCACCCTCTGGGAGGTGGCTCAGGGGCCCTGGCCCAGCTGTAAGCACTTGGGGCAGGGGGCTCTTGCTAGGCCTGTTTAGGAACAGGACCATCTGAGGCACGAGTCCTAAAAGCTGCTCCTTCTGCGCATGAATGAAAGCGTCCCGTCAGGCTTGCATTACAGGGAACGGCCTTTCGAAAGGGAGATGGCGCTCGAGACAGAAGCAGACCCCCTTTGCTGGCTTTCTTCCCCTGCACTGGAGGGGGAACCTCATGTCTTTCCTTGACTTTAGGCCTGCGAGGTTCAGACAAGGACTTCTCACGGCATTGTTGTGGGACACAACGGCCACTGACGTCCTGGGGACTGCGTGTGGCCATCATCGCTGACCGGGCACGTGGGTGAAGGAGGGCACTGCGTTGACTCTGTCACCTTGAGTAGCACAACAGACCTCTCTAGGCCTTGGTTTTCTCCTTCCCCCCCACCGTCAGGCTGACCTGGGTGATATGGGGACAATACCTTGGACAAAGATCTTGAGTCTTAGTAGTTACAGAAGTAGGTTTCACAAGGTGCTTTACCCCGAGAAAAGAACTCTTACACGAATCAAAGGTGAAAACAGATATGAACAACTGCCTGTTAGGATAATAGAAAATGGAACCCAGTCCGTCCATGGTCAGGGTCACTTCTGCTAGTAGTGTGAGGTACTAGTTTTCCATAGATTCTTCCAGCATTTCTCCCGAATTTCTTTTTCTTAGACAATTAGTCTCAATATGACCTTTGCGTAATATTTTACTGGGTCCAACTCAACAACGAGTGAGTGTATCCATCAAAGATATACAAATACAAAAATGATTAGCATGAGGTACAACAGTGGGAAGATGTACCGACGGTGGGCGGTGAGCAGCTGTCCATGAGCATTACTGTTGTTTAAAATCAGAACACCAACGAGCTTTCATTCTTGGTAGTTTCCCATGGACGTGTGGAATTGCAGACCTCGTATCAATCCTAAATTCACAGAGTCAGAGTTCTATTTAATTTAGGCCTCTCACTCAGATCTCAAATGCAATCACGAATATGGAAAGTAACTGGAGGCTTCAAAATTAGTGGCATTTATGGGGCACCTGGGTGGCTCAGTCAGTTAAGTGTCCAACTTCGGCTCAGGTCATGATCTTGCGGTCTGTGGGTTCGAGCCCCGCGTCGGGCTCTGTGCTGACAGCTCAGAGCCTGGAGCCTGCTTCCGATTCTGTGTCTCCCTCTCTCTCTGCCCCTCCCCCTGCTCGGGCTCTGTCTCTGTCTCTCAAAAAAATAAGTGTAAAAAAAAATTTTTTTTAAATAACATAAAATTAGTGGAATTTATACTTTACTAAAGGAACTAACCATTCTGTACCCTGTACCCATGCCTCCACTGCCTGAGAGAAGATTGTCCTTCCACTGAGCAAATGGAGGTCCCCAGCAGTGACACATCCCTGTGTTTCCCTTCAATTCAGGCAAATTCTCTGTTCCCCTTCAATGAGACAACATTCCATTGTA
Organism: Neofelis nebulosa; assembly: GCF_028018385.1. Taxonomy (NCBI): domain Eukaryota; kingdom Metazoa; phylum Chordata; class Mammalia; order Carnivora; family Felidae; genus Neofelis; species Neofelis nebulosa. The sequence goes on along the minus strand of NC_080782.1, from coordinate 31,653,894 downwards.
TTGTCTTTCAACATCCCATGATAATGAACGAACATGATGTATGTGTAGATTAGTTAAGATTCCCTGGACCATAAATGGAAATTGAAAGAAACCACCAAAGTGTCACAGTGCACTAGATGGAGAAGCATCAGCTAAATGGACACAACCATGATTTGAACCAAGGCAAGTGAAAAATCTATTCCAAAGAATTCAAAGGCAAAGAGATTGTGAAAATAAGGATTCTCACAATTTAATCTGTTGTAGAAAAAGCCCCAAGTGAGGCAACAAAGAACAGCCTGCGCTACTTTCCAACATGGCAGATCCATGAAGAACCTCTTTCTTTACTGGATAGAAATGTATTTCAGCATGGTATGAGCAAAGAAACTGACAAGAAGAATGTTGCCAAAAAATTATACCTTATTTAGGAAAATCTCTGGTGGACAGGGAAGAGGAAAGAGGTTGACCTTCATGGGTTTTTGGAATCTAGTACTCATAAGGACAGCCCCAAGAGCCTTCTTAGGGGACAGGGCAGAAATGAAGAAATAATCTATTTTCTTAACACATCTCATCCAACCTACTGAACCAAAGATGTCATGTTACTTTGTCCTCTATCCTCTTAACTAAAAACACAGAAAGGTAATTGTTTAGGAAAACCATTTTGTGTTGCTAAGTGTTTCCATATTGGGATTTTTGCAAATGTTATAAAAGACAAATCACGGTGTCAGAAAAGGAGTTTTAAAATGTTGAGCCAGAAAGACCAAAAAATACTTACCACCCAGATGACATTAGATGTTTTAATTCTACTGATTTCTATCTGAAAAACCATTTTTAATTCCTGATGATAAGCAAGGTTGTGGACACTCCATTGTAAATGCAAACACTGACGTGCAGAATCGATGGAAACTTCCAGTGATTCAGGGGCCAATGACAAGGGTTCAGACAAGACTGAAAGACCAAAACCAAGACATTTAATACAAACAATGAAATTTAATAGGAGCACAACTGAACAGTCACAGATAATAAACTGGTCAATATCACCATTGTTTAGTTTTGGAAAATACCGCTCACATGTGCACCTTAGAATCAGACATCTTAAAAATCTGTAAGGGAATTTAGAAGTCAGTTGGTAGATGAAGAAATTAAGATCTAGATAAATGAAATGGTTTGCTCAAGAAGACACAGCGAGTTACTAAACTGATAAACAGTAAAACAAAAGGATATTTTATTGGGCAATTCAACTGGTTTAGAAACTTCTAGCAAGGCCAAATAAAGCAAGAGAACTCTTGGCTATAAATGTCGTATTTCTGGAAATCGAAAAGAATTATCTCTCTGAAAGTCAATATTTTATAGTTTATTAAAAGACTATGAAGTGGGAGCACATCCTATCTCTAGACATGATTACTTATGTGTCAATGCACTAAACTTAAAACACCTCTGGCAAGAATTTACTAAACTCTTTGGATGAGACCAGCAAGGCAGTTAGTGTGACGTAAAATAATTGTGACAACATTCTTAGCTCAAGGAGGGAACACAGCTGGAGAGGCACAAGGGGCTCGGAATAAGTAAATCCATGGAGAGATAAAGCAGATTGGCGACTGCTGGGGCTGAGGAAGGGAGGAATGCGAAATAACTGCTTAATGATTATAAGGCTTCCTTAGGAGGTGATAAAAATGTTCTCAAATTACAGAGGTGATGGTTGCATATTTTGAATATATTAAATATCACTGATTTGTTCACTTTAACCATAAAATAATTAATTTTATCTTACGTGAATTTCACTTCAATAAATTTTTTTTAATATATGTGATCATGATGATGTTCGAATAATACAGAAATTGAGTCCCCACCATCCTACCAGGTCCATGCTACCAAATCCCTTCTCTCTCCATTGCCAAGTTTGAATCCTATGTTTTTCTTGACCTTTTTCATACACTTTTTAAAAATACACTGGGGGCGCCTGGGTGGCTGAGTCGGTTAAGCGTCCGACTTCGGCTCAGGTCATGATCTCACGGTCTGTGAGTTCAAGCCCCGCGTCAGGCTCTGTGCTGACCGCTCAGAGCCTGGAGACTGTTTCAAATTCTGTGTCTTCCTCTCTCTCTGACCCTCCCCCATTCATGCTCTGTCTCTTTCTGTCTCAAAAATAAATAAACGTTAAAAAAATCTTAAAAAAAAAAATACACTGAACTATACATTCCATTTTGTACTTTTCAAAGTACTTATGTTATTTTTTAAAAAGCTATAGAGGGGGGTGCCTGGGTAGCTCAGTCAGTTGAGCGTCCAACTCTGATTTTGACTCAGGTCATGATCCCAGGGTCGTGGGATCAAGCTCTGTGTCGGGCTCCGTGCTGACAGCACAGAGCCTGCTTGGGATTCTCTTTCTCCTCTCTCTCTCTGCCCCTCTCCTCTGCCCACCCACCCACACACACACACACACTCTCTCTCTCTCTCTAATAAAAAATAAAATAAATAAATAAATAATTTTTAAAGAAAGCTATAAAGGGAGGTAAAACTACTCTATTTCTGGACAGAGAGGTTGAGTGATTTTAACTTGCTTTTTTATACTTTTCTGTATTTTGTAAATGTTCTTCAGAAATATGCATTACTTTCAGAGCCATATGTTAGGTTTTAAAAGAAATATTTCTCTAAGATAACGGGTTCACTTCACTATGATGACACTTTCAGAATGCATAATTTAGCCCTGTAAGTCACTTTGCACCAAAAGGCTGGGCACCAGTCACTTTTCCAGTTTTATTTCCCACTGAAAATTAATAAATTGGTATTCTGATTCTTCTTTTTTAATGTTTATTTATTTTTTTTTTATTTTTATTTTTTTAACATTTATTTTTGAGACAGAGAGAGACAGAGCATGAACGGGGAAGGATCAGAGAGAGAGGGAGACACAGAATCTGAAACGGGCTCCAGGCTCTGAGCAGTCAGCACAGAGCCCGACGCGGGGCTCGAACTCACGGACCGCGAGATCGTGACCTGAGCCGAAGTCGGACGCTTAACCGACTGAGCCACCCAGGCGCCCCAGAATGTTTATTTATTTTTGAGAGAGAGAGAGAGAGAGAGAGAGAGAGAGAGAGAGAGAGAGACAGATAGACAGAGTGTGAATGGGGGAGGGGCAGAGAGAGAGAGAGAGGAAGACACGGAATCCGAAGCAGGCTCTAGGCTCTGAGCCATCAGCGCAGAGCCTGAGCCTGACGTGGGACTCACAAACCATGAGATCATGACCTAAGCCAAAGTTGGAGGCTTAACCGAGTGAGCCACCCAGGTGCCCCAGGAAGGAGTATTTTTCATAACTGTGGCACCAGGAGCCCCGGGGAATGCCGGTGCCTGCTAAATCATCCCGTCTTTCCCAGCCCTCATTGCATCCTGTCTGCATAGTGGTTTGTTGCCGTCGGTCTCACACTCTAGATTCAAACTTCCTGGGGGGGAGAGGCTGAGGCGTAGGCATCTCTGGATGGACTCTTGTCCCCAGCACTTGGCACAGCATCTTCTCCACAGGAGACGCTGACCTCAAATTAGAGAGACCCAGGATCTCCACAAGGGCTCAGGAGCGTGACAAGCACTGGCTCACTAACACCTCTACCCGGCCTTGGCGTTCTCTTCTCCTCAGGGCTGCTTTTCTAAGCCCTTGTTTGAGCACTGATCGCAGCGTGCGGAAATAGCCTCTCCTGTGTCCCCGCCAAGGACTGGGAGCTAAAGAAGGGTGTAACTGAGACTTACTCAGCTCACTGAAACCAAGACCAATAACGCACCTGTCACAGTGTAGACACCATGACCGCCTGCTGAATGAATGAGTCAACCACCAGCATCAACTCTTTTTCTGGAAGCTCTAGGAAGCTATCGCATGATGCTTTAGGCAAAAGAGGAACACTATATGGATGTATGCTATCAGTGAGTGTCGAGTGACTCAGGTAGTTGAGAGACATCAGTCAGAAATAATTTGGTCAGAAGCAATTGAGGACTTCCTTGGGAAAGAGTGGGAAATGTCAAGGTAAAGTCAGAGAGATTAAGGGACCTCAGAGATTCTTAAGTCCAACCCCATTATTTTTCAGGTGAGGAAACTGAGGTTAAAAAAAGGGAAGGGACTTTCCCAAGGTCACACAACTAGACCAGAACTCAGAGTTCTTGGCCCTTGGCCCAGCTCTCTTTCTATAATGTGCACTGGAATGGGGCCGAGAAGGGCAGACTTAGCGATCAGACAGGCCCGGGTTTCATCACAGACTCTCCTCCCACTTTCCCCACCCAGCTTCTCTGTCTGGCCCCAACACTACTTAAGAAAATAAACCATCATCCATTTACAAGTTGGGACATCACACAGCCATTAAATATAATGCTATTTCAGAAGAATATTTACCCTCAAAGGTAAAAACCCTCATCATAATGTTGTATTGTTCGAATAAGTATATAATAAAGTATGTATTACTAAAGTATACATACTTCACCCATACATACTTTCATACTTTTCCTATATTTAAGAAATTATAGAGCCTTCCAGCATACATACTTACACTATACACAATATACATACTTTATACATAGTTTAATAAGTATCTATATAGTATAAATACTCCCAGTATATATAGTACCAGTTTACTTCCATAAAAAAATCTACGTATTTGCATCTCCATGTTGGTCTGTATATACTTGCACGAGAGAAAAGAAGGAAATACAACCAAATGCTAGAGTCGTGATCTCTGACTGAAGCAGACATAACTCAGGGCTAACTGGAAGTGAGTCTGGGCTCTGTCTCATTGTTCGGGAGAAGCTAGGTCGTCTGAACCGGAGTCTCAGACCCGAGCCTGGCTGGGTTATCGGGTGGGAGATTTAGCAGATACTTGGCAGATGCAGCAAAAACCGAGACAAGAAATCCAAGCAGTGTAGGTGGGGACAGGAGCAGGAAGCTGGCAGAGCAGGCGAGCTGAGCTGAGAAAGCTGGGAACACAAATAAAAGACTGGTGGAGAGAGAAAGAGGTACATGCACGTCTGATCTAAATAAAAGAGGCCGGCAGTGTGTTTTCTTCACCAGAGTCTCCTCTGAGAACAGAGTGTGTTGTAAATGGAAGGCACATGGTCTGTTGTCGTTGGATCAGATAATGAGACCACGAGGGAAGTGAGCTGTGCCAAAAGCCTGGAATTAAATGCCTAGGATTTCCTGGAGAGCCTGGAGTGGGGGTGTGGTTCTGTCTGGGAATCAGGGGCTCTAGCTGGGCCTGAACCTTCCTATGGTGTGGACCACCCACTCAGTCCAGTGGTGTCACGTTTAGCAAGTAAGATAGGGTGAGGGGGACACAGACTACAAATGAGAAGTCCTAATTCCCGTCTTTCAGCTCCAGATTATGGGGGATTATCAACAAACTATGAATTTTAATAAGTCAGAAAAGTAGCATCTTCTCATGTAGCGTGAACCTAAAAGAAACAGACCCAGACCCAAAGAATATCAGAGAACTGAGCTATTATCAGAACAAAATCTCCTTTTTATTTCTAAATATCTTTTCACGGAGTTTTAAAGGAAATAGAAAAATTCTATGGGTATTTCTTGAAAACATCATTTTCATGAATCGATGGAAAGGAACTGTGTGAATAATCACTCAGAGCATATGCCGGTGCTTTGTGTTACGAAGGGAGTATAGCAAATAAACCCAGAATGAGGAAAATGTAAAGCTTTGTAAAATACAGGTGAAAGCAACACAATTTTTTTTAATGTTTATTTATTTTTGAGAGAGGGAGACAGAGAGAGAGAGAGAGAGACAGAGACAGAGACAGAGAGAGAGACAGAGCACGAGCAGGGAAGGGACAGAGAGAGGAAACACAGAATCCAAACCAGGCTCCAGGCTCTGAGCTGTCAGCACAGAGCCCAACACGGCTCAAGAAGTCGGTCGGATGCTTAACAGACTGAACCCCTCAGGCACCCCAACAAATGTTATAAACCAATAGACTCGCTCACGCTTGACTGTCAAGCTAGTTCAAAGTAATATACAAAGTATAAACATTCTGCAAGTGTTGAATTCTTATTGATGAGATTTACAAAGTTGGTATTTTGAAAAACCCCTTCATTGGGAGATGAGCTAAATAACAAATACCATTTCTTCATCCATAAACAGAATTTCTTTACTTAGCATACTGTCTTGCAGCAAAGAGTTGCTCCGTGAATGCAGCTGAAGGACATCACAACTTGTTCTAAGCTAGTGGCCAACACTGGGCTAGTCTGCCCCATCTCCACATGGCAAGACGCAGAAGGAATTTCTCTGGCAATGGACACGTAGAGTGTCTATACCACGAAGTTCTGCCAGATTAGATCCACTCACAAGTGCCTTGACGACCAGTGCACTGACCAGGAAATCAGGGTCACGGTGTGGCCGATTACAATGAGCAATGAAGACCAGGATAGTCAAGACTAAGGAAACCATTACTCCTCACCAATTCCAAGTGATGGAGTGAACGCCTCACCAATTCCAGGTAATTGTCAAAGAAAAGAAGATTTGTTCCACTTTTCTCCAAAGCACCAATTACCTTGGTTTTTTTATCTGTTTTTTTTTTTTTCTTTACCATTCTTTCCACTTCTTACCTTCACTCTGGTAAGTTTTCAAGGACAGCAATGCCAAGAGGAATGTTGTCTGAAAGGCTGAAAAGAGAGCCATAGGTTCTGGGTTTCTGAAAAAAGATAAATTATACACAAGGAAAATTTTATTCAATTTTAGCTCTGAGCAGGTTTCTTTGACCCAATTGTGGTAGATGATGGTATTAAGGGCTCCCACTCTCCTCTCCTCCCTACGTCCATGGCCCTTGTCAGGTGAGTCTGGAGTTCCCCCTGCCCCGCAAAATAAGAGTGTAGTTCCCTGCTCCGTGTGACTTGCCCTGACCCATAATACAACAGAAGCAGTGGGGTGCCAGCTTGGAGCCTAGACCTCAAAATGCCTTGTGTAATTTTGCTTGCTCTTCTGTGTTTCTTTGGCACGAAAAGAGCATGTCTGGGCTCCCCTCCTGGACCCAGGAGGAGAAGGAGCAACACGGGAGGCAGAACTGAGTCACCCTGGCTGCTCCCCCAGGGGCCAGCCGAGCTCAGCCAGCAGCCGGCCAACAGCAGCCGATCCCTGGGGCAGGAGCAATGACTGTTCACAGTGAGCGTGCCACTGAGGCTGTGTGCCAATAGACAAGTGACCTACCAATTTCTTCAGGCCAGCGAAGGTTGGTAAAGAAGGGTCAAGCAAAGAAACAAAGTTAAATCTTAAAAAAAAAAAAAAAAAAAAAAAAAAAAGGACCATGGTCAGAGAAGAGCTGTATTTGAATTGATTACTTACAGAGGAGTCATCTCCCTCATTAAAATTTCACTGAGGAAAAACAAGCACATTCCACCTAGAGAGATAGGCAGTGTCTCATTGTTCAAAATAACTTCCGGCTTTCCTTGCTTTAGAGGAGGCCTGTAAATGGCAGGTCAAAGAACTGCACTGATTCATCGGGTCCTTTGACCACAGGCCAATCTGAGGGCACAAAGAATGAACCTTGGTGACCTCAAGAAGGCTAACATGTTCTTAATTTATAATAAGAATGTTAGTCCACGGAAGACTTGAGTTTCACTTTTTTACTTCAAAGTCTGACTCATCCCAGAGAGAGGCAATTAAACAGTTCAGAGCCCATTTTGCCTCTGTCTAGCCACCTGGACTTCATCAAAAGCCAGAAAATCAGTGAACCACATCACCCGTTTTCACTACCTCCAACTAAATGGGAACAGCAGTGAAGACAGAAGAAGAATACACCAAACCATTCCATTCTTCTAGGGTAGTCAAATCTGCTTACACATGAGCCCGCCTGCAAACACAAGCGAAAGTCTGCAAACGACGGCTTTTAGTCATAGTCCTTCTACTTTTGGCAGACGGGTCATTCGTCCCCCTCTAACATCCCTACTTACAACTTCAAACAGGTTCCTGTTTCCATTAAATATCAAAGCCAGGGAGAAAACCAAATTCAAGAGAAAATGGTTTCTGCTCAGAGCCAAAGGCAAGGCAAAGGAAAATGCTGGCACGAAGCCTCTGGCGCTCAGTGTGCAACTGAAGCATCCTTCCAGTCCTAGGCTACGGGTACAGGATCTTCCCGTCCTAACACCGACATCACCTGAGGAACGCAGGGTGCCATGCTGTGAGGAAATCTCATCCCATAAATCGAAGACCAGATGATTCAGGGAGTGAGGTAGGCTGCCTGATGTTCTCTGTATGAAAGGGCTCTTTGAAGTGTTTTTAAAATTTTGGAGTTCTGGTAAGTCAAACAGTTCACATGTTCCCAAATGTCAACAAATTATAGAGACAGAGAAACTTAAAACTAAAAGTTAGAAGCCACCTACCCATTGAAGGTAACCAGAAATTAAAGAATGAAGTTTTCATGTAACAAAGTCCAAAATATGAGCATTTACAAAGGACTTGCTTCTATGGTCTGATGATCACAGGAAAGTCTTTGAGAAGCACCAGGACGGTCCCATCTGGAAGTCCCGCCCTCCCCCACCGTCTCACACATAGCAGGTTGTGAATCCAAGGAGGCTGGCTTCAGCAGCCATTCAGATCTACGGTTTTTCCTTTCATCCGTTCTGACGTGCACCGTTTTAGACGTGCTGGACAGGTGGCAACTGGGACACAGCGGTCACTGCCTGCACCTGGGCGAAGTGCTTATTTCCCCTGGTGTGACTGGACAGCCCCCATCCCAACACTTCAGGCCCCAGACCATGCCAGGACCACTTGCAGAGGGATTATGGGTCCTGGCTGTCGTCTGAATACTCTGGCAAAATCAGTAAAGTTCACCAAAACTTGCAGAGTGAGAGTCAGCAGCTGGAAAAACATCCCAGAGACACCGGTGTCAGCCTTTGGGAAACGCCACACGAACAGTTTTCCCGACGCCTGATGCCGTGCGAAGGACACAGACACCCAGGGCTCTGAGTCAGCTGCTCCCAGGCCCCAGGTGACCCTGAACAGCCCATGTGGCCCCCACCCCTCCTCCTCTGTAAACCTGCCTCCAAAGACCCTGTGCCTACTCCAAGGGCACCAGCTCTTGGCTGGTGAGCTCCCCCACAACCACAGGGAAGAACCTGGAGGTGAGGGGGTGAGTGGCACCCAGATGCTGAGGTGGGAGAGTGCTGGGCTCACTCAAGGAACAGCAGGAGCTCCTGCTGCAGTGAGAGGTGAGAAGCAGGAGGGGAAAACAGAGGGTCCACAGAGGGAGAGCAGACAGGGAAGCATTTTCCCAACTGTGGCTTCTACCCTGAGCCAGGTGAGAGCCACTGGGGAGTTTCGGGACAGGAATAGCCTATCTCACTCACCAGAACAGGAAGAGACTGGTGGGGACAGGAGGGGGCAGGAGCGGTGGGAGGGACAGCAGTTAGGAGGGTCTGCAGTAGTCCAGGGACAATGGCACTGGCTCAGGCCACGGTCACAGCAGTGGAGGTGGGAACAGCGGTGGAACTCAGGAGAGATCTGACAGAGCTGGCAGGATGTGACAGGGGCTGACAAAGTCAGACATCACGGGTGGCCCCCAAAATGGCCTGAGCTCTTGGCAGAAGGGAGGCTGCTATCAACAGAGAAGAGACGAACAGATGTAGTGGGCTCTATCGAGGGCTCGGTTTGCAGCTTGCTACATTGGAGACGCTTATGTGACAGCCACGTGAGCTGGCTGGACACACAAAGTGGGGTCCAGTGGAGGGGTCCGGGCAGGGGTAGAAATCATCCTCGGTGCATGCATGTGGTACTTAAGCCACAGGACTGGATGATCGCCTGCAGACTCCATACAGAGAAGAGAGGTCAGCACACGAGCTCTGGGGCACCCCGTGCCCTAGACTGGACCCCTGATGCAGATCAACGACACTGCAGGATTAGGCCAGGCCTTCCTACGGCACCTGGAGGATAAGGGCTGAGTGTGAGTTGGGCCGGCGAGCCCCTTCCGTGGCAGTCAGTGCTCCGCCTGTTCTCCTAGGGACTGCTGTTCCGGAAAAGCCCGTCGTGCCCTCTGGTTCTTCCATCAGGCTTTCTCTTGCCATGTCCGTGGGGCGTATTGCCACTTACAGTGTCAAGTAAGAAAAGGAAGTCAGGAAGAATTCGGAAAGGCAAAACCACTTTCCTGCCTCACCCACACTACTTAGTTCTTTGCCCAAATCTGTTCTTTATTTCTATTTTTCAGATCTCCATCATTCCCAGCCAGACTATGTGCTGCCTGAGGACAGGCCTGGACCTGAGTCACCACTGTCTATCAGAGTCCCAGGACGTGGTTGTTACCCAGTAAATATCCAGTAAATGAATAAACGTTTGTACTAATTTTCTCACATTCTTTCTTCTTTGCTTTCAATTTTATTTTATTAAGGAGATTCTTTTTCAGGCCCTTCTACTTCTCCTGTTGCCAAATTCATAGTCTAATTCATAGTCATAATTCATTGCCTAATTCATAGTCTTTCATTGACATTTCTTCTCTGGGGAGACAAAGGGAGAAAAGAAAAGAAAAATTACCCACTCATTTTGTAGAACTTCTCATTCAAATCTTGTCTCTGTGCAAAACGAAGATGCCTTTGAACGTCCCTCAGTACAAACACTACAGGCACAGCTTTTGCAAAGGGTGTGAGTCTGCCCTTCTTCTCTAGGACTTCTTGTACCGTCATTACTAAAATATTTATTCCTGGGAAGTTTCCTCACCATAAATAATCCCCATGAGAAGCAACATGACCAGTCATTTGCTTCCCAAGAACGGGGGTGTGTTGCCAAACTCTTCAGAACTGGCTGGGTGCCCAGTGATGTCATATGCAAATTCTATTTTAAAGAAAGAAGCTGTTCATCCAGGAAGTGTGCTTGGGTGTGTGCTCCCTGTGAAAGAGTTCTGTGCGGCAGCACCAAGAGTTGCATGGCATGTTCCCCACATTTCCCAAGTTCATCTACTTTGTTCTTTTCTAAGAGCACTGCATGTTTTTGGGAGCCCTTTTGAAAGGGCCTCCGCCATTATAGCACAGGATGCATTACTTGTAAGGTTTCACTGCAATTCCACCCCCCTTTCCTCCTAAAGTATCCACCACCCAGGGGCACCTGGGTGGCTCAGTCGGTTAAGCGTTGGACTTTTGGCTCAGGTCATGATCTCACAGTTCATGGGCTCGAGCCCCGCGTTGGACTCTGTGCTGACAGCTCGGAGCCTGGAGCCTGATTCGGATTCTGTGTCTCCCTCTCTCTGCCCCTCCCATGCTCGCACTCTGTCTCTTTCAAAAATAAATAAACATTAAAAAAATTAATTAAATAAAATAAAGTATCCACCACCTGGAGGTGGTGCCCAAAGAAAGGTTTAAGCACTCCTTGTCCTCTCTTTAAACCTGCCTGGTTAAGTGTTTCTACTAGTTTTGTAAGATCATCCCTTATTTATGAGACTGAATTGGCTTATGCACAATCACTTTTCTTTTTTTTTTTTTTCTTTTCAAAATCTTTCCCATGTTTATTTATTTTTGAGAGAGAGAGAGAGAGAGAGGCAGAGCATGAGCAGGGGAGGGGCAGAGAGAGAGAAAGGGAGACACAGAATCAGAAGCAGGCTCCAGGCTCCGAGCTGTCAGTACAGAGCCCAGTGTGGGGCTTGAACTCACAAACTGCAAGATCATGACCTGAGCCAAAGTCAGACGCTTAACCGACTGAGCCACCCAGGTGCCCCTTGCTTTTCTTTTTTAAATCAACATTCAGTTAAAGATTCTTGGAACTTGTGATTGATTAAAGCTGGATCTTTGAGTGGTAAGTGAAGACAAAGAAAGGAATAGAAAACCTAGATCCAAGGAGTATTCTGGACCTAAAGAAGATGTAGGAATTTAGTACATGCTAATGATATATTTTAAATCACTGGAGACAAGACAGATTACTCCCCAGAATCATACTGGAACAATAACCTAGACCTTTGTGGGAAAAGGAAGCTGTAATAGTCAAGTGCATGGGCTCTGACATAAGACTGCTGAGGGTCCAATCATTGCTCTGGCACTTAATAACTATATCACTGTGGACATGTTACTTAAATTAAACCCATTAAGTAACTGGGTGGCTCAGTCAGTTAAGCATCCGACTTCAGCTCAGGTCATGATCTCATGGTTCATGAGTTCGAACCCCGTGTCCAACTCTGCACTCACAGCCTGGAGTCTAGAGCCTGCTTTGATTTTGTCTCCCTTTCTCAATGCCCCTCCCTTGCTTGTGTGCTCTCTCTCAAAAATAAATATTAAAAAAAAGAAACCAATCAAAAACAGATAAGCTACCCTGTAAAAAAACTGATAGATGATATAAATATGTAATTCACGAAAAAATGAAATACCAATAGCCAAAAGAGAACAAAGAAAAACAGGACAATATCATTATTAATTAAATACATGCAAATTAAAAAAGTAATTGTATATGTCTGTATGTGGGTCTGCGTGGTATCCAACTGGCAAACCCTAAAAAGGTCTTAATACCTAGCATTGATAAGAGTTTGAAGAAGCAGGCTTGTTACTCACTGATGGTCAAACAGCACAACTTTGCCAAGGTCATTTTGAAAATACCTATTAAAATTCCAGGGTGCATTCCCTTTGATCCAGAAATTCTATTTCTGGAATTTTGTCCTCTAAATAGTATGCTTGTATATGTGTGTCTGTATACAAAACTGATGTATTTTAAAGAGGGTTCATTGTGGTATTGTTAATATTTAGGAAAAATGAAAACGTGAAATGTTTTCCGTGAAGTGTCCAAATGTCCGTGAAAAAGCATCAGAAAATTCCATCGTGGTGCATTTCCATAAAGGAGTACTATGAAACTGTGAAAAGGATAAGATAGATCTATGTGCTGCCATGGAAGAATATCCAAAAAATACTGAGTGAAAAAGCCCATTTCAGAATAGCGTGTGTGCACAAACACCTCTGGAAGACGGGTGTGCGAGCGTGCAACCGTGCCACTCTGTGCTCCCTTTATTTTTTTTATTTAAAAAAAATTTTTTTTTGACGTTTATTTATTTTTGAGACAGAGAGAGACAGAGCATGAAGGGGGGAGGGGCAGAGAGAGAAGGAGACACAGAATCGGAAGCAGGCTCCAGGCTCTGAGCCATCAGCCCAGAGCCTGACACGGGGCTCGAACTCACGGACCGCGAGATCATGACCTGAGCTGAAGTCGGACGCTTAACCAACTGCGCCACCCAGGCGCCCCTCTGTGCTCCCTTTAGAAGGCTCTGCCTCAGGACCGTAGCTGACTGACAGCCTCCACTGCTGCCCCTTTCCATCCACTGCACATTCAAACCCCAGCCCACAGTCCCCACAGGCTGCTCCCAGCAGATGATCGGGCCAAACTTTTTCTGCTCAACAGGGGACTCCTCCAATAGGCAACATTTGATCTACGTCTCCCCACTGGCCTGGGCAAAACATTCTCAGAACTGCATTGTAGGTGTAAGCCCTTCCCTCTCAATCTTCCTTCTTCCCTGTCACCTTGCATGGGATTTGCAGGCTTTCTCTGCCTCTTCCCGCTCCCTTGTCCCTTTATCCCTCACCAGGGCATTTCCTCCAAATCTCTTGCACATCCATTTCTGCCTTGCTGTCTTCTACTTCAAGGATCCAAACTGGCCCCCGAAGACACACCCAACTAGTAACACTTACAGATTTAGAGCTGGGATGGAGTAAAGGAGGTGAGCAGGATGGAAATTATGGTCAAATCTCTCAAGTTATGTAATTCTGCAACATAAAGCATTCTTTACAACATGTGCGCGTTTTACACATATTTACATATGCAAGTAGTGGCAATTCCATTACTTTCAGATTTGAACCATATATCCTAACAGGGTTAAACCAGTTGACAATAGTTTTTGATTCAAATCCAAACCATACTTGTCAAATAGACCTAAAAAAAGGTGGTGGCTGTTGTTGTTGTTTTTAAGTTTATTTATCTTGAGAGAGAGACAAGGAGAGAAAGAGAGTACGAGCAGGGGTGGGGCAGAGAGAGATGGAGAAAGAGAATCCCAAGCAGGTTCTGTGCTGTTAGCGCAGAGCCCAACAAGGGGCTTAATCCCAAGAACTGTGAGATCATGACCCAAGCCAACAGTCATATGCTTAACTGACTGAGCCACCCAGGGGCCCCAAAAAAGATTGGTATTTTTTAAGTACTGGATCAGCCTACAAGCGTGTCGTGTGTTTCTGTACAAAAACGTGATCTCTCAGGTCCTGAGAGAATATAGGGGCTTTAAAAATGCATTTTCAATTACAGAAAGTAATCAATGTCCTGGGTAGAAAAACATACTGCCATTCCCTTCTGACAGACCAGCATACTAAGGAATGTGAAGTGACCTTGCTCAAAGCCCCCCATTGGACAGATGGAGAACAGAAAGAGGTGACCAAGAGATCACATGACATATGAAAAGTTTACTCACATGACAGCATAGCTTCTGTTGACGTACAACATCTACTGTTCTCACACAGTAGGAGCTAATTCCATGTTTTCCAAGGGTTCTTTTTATCTTACATTTTTCCAAGTGTTACTTACATCTTACATTTTTCTATTTGGTAAGACACTTGAAATTATGGCTTTTTAGTTGACTTTAGATTTCATACTCAGACTGGATGTATTTTATGTGGCTATCTTCATCTTAAGACAACGGTTTTAAATGATCCAGAGAGTTGATTGCCTCAGTGGTTTCAGATCTAAGACTAGAACTTCGTATTATATTTAGTGCCCTATTAACCCTCCGTCCTTAAAAAAAAGAAGAAGAAAGGAAGGAAGGGAGGGAGGGAGGGAAGAAACACACAACAGTAATTTAGTTCAAGTTCTCTTACGTGCAAGTTCTCTAGCATATAATATTAAAAGAAAGCAATTTACAAGTCCTGTCAACCACATTTAATCCAAGAGGAAATACTATCACCAGCAGTATGATTTTAAATACCAGTGAAAGATTATATACTCAAAGCGTGGATGAAGACCCGTAGCACTGACATCACTGAAGAGACTAGCAATGTAAAATCAGCCTAATCTAATAACACATTAGAGCTATCAAATAAAAATTTGTATTTAAAAAAGAACCCCTAGCGGATGTCACATGCACACCCAAGTTGGAGAAATACTACCATATTCAATAGCTGTTACATATTTTTGTCTCCCAGGATACGGAAACATTTACTGGTTCCTTCTACGATGAGGTGCACTGCAGAGGCCATACTAGGATATGAAAGTAAATGTGAAAATGATCCTAGCCAGCATGAAGTGGACCCCAGCTCCCTGCCAGGTGCTGTGCTATGTGATCTGCATGAGTTTATTAACTGAATCTTCACAAGAGTCTTATGAAAGAAATTCAGTTATCATCCACTTACACAGGTGAGGAAACAAAAGCTCAGAAGGTTAAAAGTTAACTTTGACACAGGGCGACATTGTTCTTCCAGAACTTGGAAGTCCAGGTGAGTCAGTCCCCAGATCACAGTGCTTTTCCAAACACACTGCTTCCTCCAGAGTTGGAGCTCAGACCAGAATGGACATTAAGGCATAAAGAATTACTAACAATTATAAACCCTTAGAAACCCAAGAAAATCCAAAGAGAAATTCCAACAGGATCTTTTTTTTTTAGCTTGGCAAGCTATTTGTAAAGTTTACACAAAAGAGAAAATGACATGGGGTCCCTGGGTGGCTCAGTTGGTTAAGCGTCCGACTTCGGCTCAGGTCATGATCTCACAGCTTGTGGGTTCGAGCCCTGCATCGAGCCCCGTGTTGGGCTCTGTGCTGACAGCTCAGAGCCTGGAACCTGCTTCAGATTCTGTGTCTCCCTCTCTCTCTGCCCCTCCCCTGCTCATGCTCTGACATTCTCCCTCAAAAATAAATAAACATTAAAAAAAATTTTTTTTAAGAGAAAATGACAAGAATCATTTTTAGAAGAATTTTTTTTTCGAAAAAAAGACTAATACTAACAACTAGATATAAAAATATAAAAAGCTGGAGCATTTAGCACAGGGTGGTGGTGCTGGCATAAGAAGAAACAAAAAAGATCAATAAAACAGAATAGAGTCCTGGAAGAGACTCTTTTTTTTTTTTTTTTTTTTTTTTTTTTTTTTAATTTTTTTTTTTTTTTTTAACGTTTATTTATTTTTTTGGGACAGAGAGAGACAGAGCATGAATGGGGGAGGGGCAGAGAGAGAGGGAGACACAGAATCGGAAGCAAGCTCCAGGCTCTGAGCCATCAGCCCAGAGCCCGATGCGGGGCTCGAACTCACGGACCGCGAGATCGTGACCGGAGCTGAAGTCGGACGCTTAACCGACGGAGCCACCCAGGCGCCCCTGGAAGAGACTCTTAAATGAATAGGAATTTATTTTACTATAAAGACAGAATTTCACATGAGTTGGAAACAGATACTTAAATAAATGGTGTAAGGTGAATTGCCTAAAACATTAGAAAGTAATTAAGCTCCATCCTTACCTTTCAATTCATGCAAAAATCTGATATTTTAGGGGTGCCTGGGTGGCTCGGTCGGTTAAGCGTCCGACTTCAGCTCAGGTCATGATCTCACAGTTCGTGGGTTCGGGCCCCGCGTCAGGCTCTGTGCTGACAGCTTGGAGCCTGTTTCGGATTCTGTGTCTCCCTCTCTCTCTGCCCCTCCCCTGTTCATGCTCTGTCTCTCTCTGTCTCAAAAATAAATAAATGTTAAAAATTTTTTTTTTAATCTGATATTTTAAAGAGCTAAATGTGAATGTCAAAATAATGGGAACGTTAAAAGAAAATAAGATAATTTGAAAAATAATTTTTAGGTGAAAAAGATCTTCTGAAGCCAGCTGAAGCACAAAAATCACAAATCAGCTGCACCAATATTTAAAACTTCTGTGTAGGGGCACCCGGGTGGCTCAGTCAGTTAAGCGACCGGCTTCGGCTCAGGGTCATGATCTCACGGTTCGTGAGTTCGAGCCCCACATCGGGCTCTGTGCTGACAGCTCAGAGCCTGGAGCCTGCTTCCAATTCTGTGTCTCCCCCTCTCTCTGCACCTCCCCTGCTCATGCTGTGTCTCTGTCTCTCAAAAAATAAATAAATGTTAAGAAAAAAAATTTAAAAAAACTTCTGTGTAGCAAAAGATAGTTAAAAACGAAAGCATTATGAATGGATAAATAAAAGCAGTGTATGCATACAACGGAATATTATCTATTCTTAAAAAGGAAAAAAAAAATCTGTTACTTGCTACAACATGGATGTCTTGGGGACATTTTGCTAAGTGAATTAAGTCAGTCACGAAAAGGCAAATGCTATACGATTCCTCCAATCCCTGTGAGGTACCTGGAGTAGTCGAATTCATAGGGACAGAAAGTAGAATGCTGCTTACAGGGGGCTGGGGTCGGGAGAAGTGGGAGTTACTGTTTAATGGGCATAGAGTGTCAGTTTTGCAAGGTGGAAAGAATTCCAAAGATGAACAGTGCCAATGGGTGCACAACAATAAGGGTGTACTTAGTAACACTGACCTGTACACTTAAAAATGATTAAAATGGTAAATTTTATATTATGTATTTTACGACCAAAAAATTGGGGGGTGGGGAGAGAATCACACTAGAAGAAATATTGAAATAATTTACAACAGACAAAGGGTTAAGATCCTGAATAGGTATAGAGCTTCTGAGATTCATAGGAATAGGAAAAAGCAACTCAATAGAAAAATGAGAGGGGTGCCTGGGTGGCTCAGTCAGTTAAGCATCTGAGTTTGGCTCAGGTCATGATCTCACGGTTTGTGAGTTTGAGCCCCATGTCGGGTTCTGTGCTGACAGCCCAGAGCCTAGAGCCTGCTTCGGATTCTGTGTCTCCCTTTCTCTCTGCCTCTCCCATGCTCATGCTCTGTCTCTCTCTCTCAAAAAAATAAACATTTAAAAAAATAGAAGAAAAATGAGCAAAGGACATGAACAGAAGACACACATGACCATAAATATTAAGAGAAATTAAATTGCAGTAATAATAAGCAAAATACAAATTAAAATGCCACATTCATTCATTTACCAGATTCGCAAATTTAAATGGAAAAAAAAAGATAATGGCTGATGTTAGGAAGGATGAGGGAAGCAGATTCTCATGCACTGAATTTAAATCAGTACCTGGGGTGGGAGGCAGTGCTATGACTTAAAGAATTGTATCAAGTGAAAAAATGGACAAACCCTTGGATCCTAGAACTCTATTTCACAGAAATATTCAGGTTTACACACAAAGATGAGTGCAGTCTTTCCTAAAGTACTGCTGCTAATGTTGAATAATTTGAAATCATCCAAATATCCATCAAGAAGGGAAAAAATGGATAAATTATGTTTCTAATTTAGAATAACATGTAGTCTTTAACAAAAGGTTTGTACTGACATGGAAAGATCCCTACGACCTGGATAATGAAAAAGTAAGCTACACAATATATAGTAAGATCTCATTTACATACATTAAGACGTATGTATGTGTACATATTATGCAAATGTACAGAAAAAAAAACAAAATCATGGAATGGTATTTACCAAATGTCACCATCCCTCTTCTGAGAGTAAGAGTGATCATGGTAGTTCCACATTTCATTCCATATACTTCTCTATTTTTTTTTAATTTTAACTTTTAATGTTTTTTTTTAAATTTTTTTTAACGTTTTTATTTATTTTTGAGACAGAGAGAGACAGAGCATGAAGGGGGGAGGGGCAGAGAGAGAAGGAGACACAGAATCGGAAGCAGGCTCCAGGCTCCGAGCCATCAGCCCAGAGCCCGACGCGGGGCTCGAACTCGCGGACCGCGAGATTGTGACCTGAGCTGAAGTCGGACGCTTAACCGACTGCGCCATCCAGGCGCCCCTATTTATTTTTGAGAGGAAGAGAGACCGAGCATGAGTGGAGGAGGGGCAGAGAGAGAGGGAGACACAGAATCCGAAGCAGGCTCCAGGCTCCCAGCTGTCAGCACAGAGCTGGACACGGGGCTCGAACCCAAGAACCACAAGATCATGACCTGAGCTGAAGTCAGATGCTTAACCGACTGAGCCACCCAGGCGCCCCTACACTTCTCTATTTTTTTGAATAAGAACATAGTCAGTTATTACTTGAATTGCTTTTAAAACATAAAAATGAAATTCGGACAACCTGGAATATATAAATGTTGAAAAGCCAGTACAGTTGATGCTTGAACAATGCCAGTTTAAACTGCATGGGTCCACATACACACAGATTTTTTTTCAATAAATACAGTACAGAACTGTAAATGTAGTTTCACTTCCTTATGATATTCTTAAGAACATCTCCCTTTCTCTAACCTACTTCATTGTAAAAACATAGTATATATAACGTGCACAATGTGTTAATCAACTGTTTGTGTTATCTGGTCAACAGTAGGCTATCGGCAGTTAAGTTTTGGGGGACACAAAAGTTCTATGTGGATTTTTAGGCACCCCTACTGCCCGCGCTGTTCAAGGGCCAACTGCAGAACTAAAGTGAGAAGGGAAGGAAGGCTGTGAATCCAATAACACAGCTGTTGGGAAAGAAACTCACTTTATGCAGCTACAAAGAAGCCTGCTTGGAGGGAAGGATATTTCTCACAATACTCTATTTGTTTGATTTTTTCCCCATTTTACTTTTTTTTTAAATCAAGGAGGACTTCCTTTTCCAGGGAAAAGAGGGCCAAGTCTCCCTGTTCCTGTAATTGAGCAAGATGACACTCAGGAAGATTTCCTTCTACCCGAGCCAACAGTGCCCAGCCCAGTTCCCACAGGAAAACATACTCCTTCCTCTTGTGGAAGGATATTACCACTGATTTCTCTTTCAAAGCCATAGTTTTCCTGACTCGGTTCCTTTTCTAAGACAAAAGCGCTGTAAGAATCATCAGAGACTCTGGCACACCTACATGTGCATCTCTGTAGGTGTTCCTGGCCCTTCAGGTTAAAGAAAGGGGTAGACGGAGAGACCAGTGCGTAAATACTTTCCCCAATGTGGCCTGAGTGGGACACTGTCAAGGTGACCTTTGATACAAAAGGCTCAGACATATTTGCTGGGACAACATGAGGCAGAAGCAGGACCAAGATGTAAGTCACAAGGAGGCAAGTTACAGCTGAGAATTAACTTTGTCTGGCAACGAAATATTAGGTGGTGAGCTCCCCGGCATTATTAGCTTCTAACAGTACTGAATGCTACCAGGGCAGATACGAATTGAGCACAACCTGAAGATTCTAAACAGGCAGCTGAAGTTGGAGTCCAGTGCTTTTAATAAGCTCCAAGGATTGGGGCCCTTCAGCCTCCAGGGTGCATTTTAAAGCAGCCCAGGAGGGAGACAAAGTAGGACAGTAATGAAGCACCACCCCCAGAACCACTCCAATAAGAGTCCTAGAGTTTGAGGCACAGCATAGTGGTTATAAGGAGACTCCAAGCCAATTCCTGACTCTCACCTGTTAGCTGTGTGACCACAGACAAGTTACAGAACTTCTCTGGGCCTTGGTTTCCTCACTGATAAAACGAGAATGACAGAGCTATTCCCTCCCTCACTGGCAAAGCTTAAATGAGCTGGCATATGTAAAGTACTCAGAACAGTGCCTGGTCCATCGTATGAACCATTATTATTTTGCAGAGGAGGAAACTGAGGCTGAGGCGATGATTAACTTCACCCCAGTCCCAATGTCAGCTTTAGACTTGGGCATAACACCCAAAGCTTCTTTCCTTCCTGTTCAAATCAAATATTCCATCTTTATTTCTATGGGATCCTCTACATGGACCCCCGCTTTTACTCCTCTGGAGTTGGAGCATAAGCTCGGTCACAAAGAGTCTTGGAGCCTGTCGGTTACCAAGTGGCCTTTCTCAGTGGCACCTCAGTGGCACTCAGTGGCGCGCCTCTCACCACAGGCAGGCAGGCAGGATGCATGCGTGCATGGCTGGGCTGATGAAAGACAGGCCAAGGACCATCAAGAAAGGACTCATGGTGTCAGGGCCAAAGCCCTGGGCTACGGGATTTCGGAGTCACCGCAACCAGTTTTTCGGTCTTGGACAAGTTACTGAACCCCTCCATGCGGGGTGGGGAGGGGGGGGACGTTTGCGTTTGCAAGTTTCCCGCCGCTCAACCGGCCAGCTCCGCGCCCCCTCCATTCGAGTGGAGGAGGATAGGTGTCTGTCCCGCGCTCCCGCACCCCCGGGATGTCCTCGCTGCACACCGGGGTGAGCGCCGCCCACTTCCAGGTGTAAACAGAGGCCAGCAGGAGGGACACCACCGACAACTCCGAGTGGAGGGAACTTTGGCGGGGGGGGGGGGGGGTGTTGGGGAATACAATTAACTTCCGTGGTGATGTGTTGGGAGAGAAGCACAGGTGGATTAAGTGGGAATTTTAATTCAACACACATTCCCGACTACTGAGAAAGAAGCGACGGGACTGTGAACTTCCAAGCAGGGAAGGAAACGCCGCGACGGACCCAGCATTGTGCGCTCTGGAAAGAATTACTCTTTACAAGTTACGCACCAGACAGGCGGGCCAGAGGCGGGGAGCCCTCAAAGCACCGGCTCGGAGCGGGTCGAACGGTGAGCCAAAGCAAACGCCGGGCGGAGGCGGCGCGGGGCGGGTCAGGCAGGCGGCCGTGCGCCGGGCCGCGTCCAGGCGGGCAGACCCCGGGAAGGGGCTTGCAAAGCCGTCCGATCCTTCCGGACGCCACGCCGGGTCCGCTCGCGGGCAGGGCTGGCGGGGCGCGGGGAAGGCTGCCGCGGGGCGCGGAGGAGAGCGAGCGGGCGGCGGGGTGGCAGGGCGGCGGGGGTACTCACCCCGCGGGCGGGCGGACGGCTCCAGGCCGGGTCCTGGGCGGCGCGGGGCCGCGGGTGCGGACGCCGGTGTGGACGTGCAGGGGCGGCCCCGCGCCGGGGCTATGAATCAGCTGCGGGGCGAGAGCCGAGGGGCGGGAGTTACGGGAAAGCCGCGGGGGAGGGCAGAGGGCTGAGGACTTTTGCAATTTCCCGTCCTGCTGCGCACTCTTGGCACTCCTGGGACCCACAGGAATTCTCCCCCTTTTGGTCCCGGGGGGGGGGGGGGCGGGGGAAGCGGCCGGGACCCTGCGGGAGGCGGCCGGGACCCCGCGGAGGTGCGGCCCCGGGCCTCGGCGGGCGGGGAGCGGTGGGAAAGGAAGTGGGAGAGGCCTGGAAGGAACAGGGGAACCCACGGCTCCGCGGGAGGCGTCGCGCGCCCGCCACTCCTGCCCTGGCCGGCGGGCCCCGCAGCGGCGGGACGCCGAGGCCTGCCGAGGGCCCCAGGACCTGGTGTGACCGCGCGAGGCCACTTGTTATCCCAAGCGAGGGGGCGGAACCCTGGGCTCCCCGGCAGAAAATCTTTGGGCAGAAGACGAGTGCTTCAGCCAAACTTCGGGCTATGTTTCCGTTAGGCGGTCAGAGCGACGAAAAGGTGTTTGGACAGTTAGTTCTAGGACCCTGGCTCTGGTCCGGGTCTTGAAACGCGCCGAGTTTCATTTGTAGCAACAGTCCTGAAGCTTTTGTGTCACAGAAAGCTGTGTCTGCTACAACTTGCTTTTCCTCTTAAAAATGCCATCGAGTCTTTGAAATTCACATTTCAAATACTGGGCCTTTGAAATACCTATGGGGCCTCTCTTTATGATGGACTGTGGAGAGCCCCTATGGTCTTGAGAGCCCCTATGGTCTTTGGAGCTGTTGCGAAGATCATCCTAACACTGCCCTGTTGGGGAGGGAAGAGACAGGACCTCCAGTTGACCCTTGAGCTGCGCTTGGGCAATCTGTGCTTCTCGTCCCTTCCCCTGTCCTTGGAAAGTGGGTTCTGCTTGCCTTTTGGGCTCTTAGGGGATGCTCCATGGACATAACCTTGAGATAGTGACATAGTGTTGAGAACACCTGCAGGGTACACGTGACTAAACCTAGTTAAGATCTCTGCATAAACTTTTAAGGTTTGGCAGAGGGGTGCAGGGATCCGCTCATCTTGTTACCACTCAAGTCTCCTATATAAATTCCCTTTGCTTGTTAGAACTGTACCTAACTACAGGGTCGCTTTGGTGGCTCAGTCAAGCATCTGACTCTTCAGCTCAGCTCAGGTCTTGATCTCAGGGTTGTGAGTTCAAGCCCCACCAGTTGGGATCCACACTGGACCCTACTTAAAAAAAAAAAAAAAAAAAAAAAAAAAAGATAGCATCTACCAACTTGAGTGGCCAGTGTCTCTCATAGGTCTCTCCCTGCCCTCCAAGTACTGGCCGGTTTCAGATTTCACCTGGGAAGCTCCCAAGAGGGTCTGGGATCCACATGCTGCTTCTGTGACCAGCTAGGACCCAGAGAAGAGAGCAGTGAGGCTCTGGGGTCTGGAGGACTCACCTGGATGACTGACAGTTTGCAGGATTATTCGTGGGGCCTTGCTAGGCCCGTTCTGGTCGGTTTTAGGGACCCTGGGAAGTGTCATGATTGCCAAGGACTGTAGGAGGGGAAGAAACCCAAGAATGATTAAGAAGGATTGCGCATGAATCATATCTTATCTTAGAATCACTTCTTGATTGGGTGGCTCAAAATATTGTCGGAATCAGCCTAAATGTTACTTCTGTGTTTGTGCTCAGTTTTTACTCCTCCCCAGTGGCACCCCAGGGAAAGAATTTTGTTTTAGGCCCAAATACATTTACTGCCTAATAGGGCCACAAAGACCATGGTACATAGTAAATATTTGATGATAATGAAGAGAAGGTACTTTTGTCTAAATAAACATACGGTCCTTTGCCACACCTCAGTACTTCTGAGTCCATTAGTTTTGCCATCTGCATGGCTCTGGAAACTACCAATCCAGATCCCAAAGGGCTGGAAAAGCTTTCTGATTCTATATTTAAGTGTGTGAGGAAAAAAAAAAAAAAGTTAATTTCTTCTTTATAGAAACTATTCACAATCTCTTAGGAGCAGATGAGATGCCAACTTAAAAAAATACTGTGTGAACATTTCTGCAAAGTGAGCCTTATCTTACTTTGAGCTCCTATTACAAAGGAAGGAAACCAAGTTGCAAAAAATTCCAGGCTGTTGGTTCCATGCTTGGGAGTGCCTGTGAATTTCAAAGCAGGGCCCCATTAGGGGAGGGCAAGGAAAGACCAAAGAAAGAGGAAGACTATTCCAGGTTGGTAGGTAGCAGATTTTATAAGCAAAGGGGCTCACGCACTAGGCTTGTCTTGGGCGGCTACAAGACGAGTAGGTCTCCACACCCGTCAGCCAGAATCTTAAGAGTTAGAAGCCTTGCCTGGGTTCAGTCAGTGTAGAGGCCAGATGATCTCAGTAACACATTGCTCTCTTAAGGCAGTGTCCTTGAAGTGGCCTCACTGTGGGCAGAACATACATTTCAAGGACAGAGAAGGGGATAGGAGCCTCTGCTTCCCTAGGTCCAGTTCATGGGTCAACCGGACGTCACGTCTTCTCTTTGACTTCCTCTTACAGGTGCCCACATATAATTCATTTATTTTGAGTACCATTCTGATATCTTAAATTTATCCCTTTCTAGAGTCTCGTTGCTATAGCACCTGTAAATTTGTGATCGTACCCTTAGGATGATGTATTAGGTTGAATAGTGTCCTCCAAAAATTCATGTCGAGCCAGAACCTCAGAATATGACCCTATGTGGAAATATTTTTGTAGATTAAATCAAGTTAAGATGAGGTCCTATTAATCCAATGACTGCTGTTCTTATGGGAAGAGGGAAATTTGGACACAGACAGCCAGAAAGAACACCATGTGAGTACTGACACAGAGACTGGAGTTATCTTGCCACAGGCCAAAGAGTGCCAAGACTTGCTGGCCACGGCAGAAGATAGGACAAAGGTACACAACACATTCTCGCTCTGAGCCCCTAAGAGGGAACTCACCCTGCCAGCACCTTGATTTCAGACGTCTGGGCTCTAGAACTGGGAGAGAACGAGTTGTTCTAAGCCACTAAATTTGTGGTCATTTGTTATAGCTGCCCTAGAAACTGATACATAAGTATGCATGACATACATATCCCAAAGGTTAGTTTGGAAAGTTGGCCTAAACACAGCTGAAATGAGAAAAGATTAAAAAAATACCAAGGGCATATTGAGCCAAGGGCTGAAATACCCTTCCCTGTTGAGTGTTGACAAGATTTGGTTGGGAAAATACGTATTTATTGGGCTCCATTTGACTCTGCTGTTCCCTCTTCCTTCTGATTTCAGTAGCACAATACACTCCACCCCCCTCCTTTCCCAGACTTTCTTCCCCGTCACTTTCTCGGGCTTCTTGTGTCCGGGGCTCCATCCTTGACATCCCAAATGAACGCATCTGTGCTCCTGAATTCAGTGATCACTTGTGCATCGAGGACCCTGGATCTTTCTTCCTGTTGCAGTAATTTCATCTGAATTCCAGGCCATCTTATTCGTATGTCAAAATCAATTTGTCCAAGTTAAACTCTTGATTTTTCCCCATGTGATTCTCTTATACTGAGGGAACAGCCCAACCTTTAATTTAGATACTACATTGAAAGACCTGTGAATGACCTTTGATCTGTCCTCCCTCATCATCCTTCCTCCACCAGAAGGTCTCACCTGTGTAACCATCATTGGAGAGGCACAAGTGGGATGTATCCCTACTCTATCCAACTTCTCAAAGGAAAAATAGTCCCATAACTGTCAGGAACACTATATAGACACCAATATGGGTATAGATATATGAAATCAGCTATGTCAGTTGTGAAATATAATCATGATGCTGTTGTTCAACTGCTATAAATATCTAAAATTACATGCTTGGCAGTGTTTGGTAGCCAAACTAATGGAGTTGGAAAGAGCTGGGAATTTTCTGAAGAAAGTAGCTTCATCCGGTAAGCAGTAGATGCCAATTTGTAATTGCCCTCACGGACAAGAATTCTCTATTTGGGGGGCAATATGTCACATTTGATATTTTAAAGATACACTTAAAATTTTTTTAATGTTTATTTATTTTGAGAAAGAACGTAAGCATGAGCAGGGAAGGATTAGAGAGTGAGAGAAGGGGAGCATAAGCAGGCTTCACGCTGTCAGCACAGAGCCCATTGCGGGCCTCCAACGCACAAACCGTGAGATCATGACCTGAGCAGAAATCAAGTCTGATGCCTAACTGACTGAGCCACCTAGGCACCCCAAAAGATTCACTTTTAGGTCTGAAAGTATGCTGCTGTCTTGATGCTGCTTAAGACATGATTGTGGATGATGCCAAAATCACTTCTAAGGAAACCCAGTGGAAATTAAAGTGTTCTTTTGTAAATGTATTCCCGTGAAAAACCGAATAGGCCTCCAGAAAAAAATTTTTAATCTACAATATGTCATAAAGTTTGATTAGTTAAGGGACAGCTATCACTTCCAACTTTATATACATAAAATAGAGCCAGCAATGATGAAGCAAGGTGTTGAGTGTTCAAGAACCACATGCAACTTTCACAGTTTATAATTCAGGGGATTATAAAGGGATTCCTTATAATGAATTCCTAATTATGAATTGCTTTCCTTTCAATATCTGCTAAGTGAATTTCAGTGAGGGATAACGTTATCCTTAAGAGTTCTAAAGGAGTTTTTTTGTTTGAACTACATATTACTTGAAGATTGATGGATGGATTAATTGACCAATTTCACACAATCTACCCTCTCCTGGATATTATAACGTGTTCACACTGTGTTCTAGAAATCATCAGCAGTCAGACAATGGGAGAACTTTTCTTTTTTTCCCATGGGCTTTAGGGAGAATGTTGAATATGTGTTTGTTTCGATATCTGCTTTTATTCTCTTAGCTTGTGTTTATGAGAAATATGAGAGCAGCCATTAAGGATAGAACACTAATATGATGGCAGGAGTGCTTAGAGAGAATTTGATGGGGATTTTTAGGACTTTCGAAAACTGTTTGCCAACCTTAATCCAAAATAAGTCTATAGTCACATTTATATTTTGAACCGCATCTCTTACAGACAGTGTGTAGTTGGGACTTTTGAAAAAAAATTCATTCTGGTAGTCTCTATGTTTCAATTTGATAGAGAGTGTTTAGCATATTTACATTTAAGGCATTTATTGATATGATTGGGTTTAGCCTGCCATTTTACTGTATGTTTTCAACTTTGTTCCCTCTGGTTTTTATCCTCGTATTTGTCATTTTCTGCCTTATTTTACGTTAGTCGAATATTTTTTAGTTCTATTTTATTTGCCTTTGTTTTTTTGTTCTTCCTCTTTGCGTGATTTTTTTCATGTTTTCTCTGTGAATCACAATGTATATACCCTTAACTCTCAGTGTCTACTTGAGATAATATTGTACTACTTCCCTTCATTTAACCACACCACCTGCCCTTTACGTTGTAGTCATAAATTGTATTATATCTTTGACAGAATGAAGCCTGCAACATGATATATATGTTAAAGAAATCAAGAGGACAAATAGTCTTGTGTGTTTACCCACGTGTTTACCTTTCCCAATATTCTTCAGTCCTTATCCCAAAGATTTAAGTTTCCCTCTGATCTCATTTTCTTAATCCTGAAGAACTTCCTTTAGCATTTTTGTTTTAGCTCAGGTCCATTGGAGTCCATTCTCTTAAGTTTTCTTTTATTTTGAAATGTCTTCACCTCATTCCATCCTTGAGGGATATTTTTGCTGGATATAGGATTTGGAGTTGACGACTTCTTTATTCCAACAATTTAAAGATGTTGTTCTATGGTTTTCTGGCCTTCACTGTTTCTGATGCATCATCAATTATTCAAATCATTGGGTATATAATGTATCGGTTTCCATTATTCATCCTGCCTGGCATTTGTTGAGTGTCTCAAATTTGAAAACTTGTCTTTTACTAAATTTGAGCAATTTTCAGTATTTCTTCAAATGTTTTTTTCTGCTTCATTTTCTTTCTCATCTCCTGAGACTCCAGTTATGAATATGTGAGGCTTCTTCATATGATCCCAAATGCCCGTGTGGCTCTATTAATTTTTTTAAAGAAGGCTCCACGCCCAACGTGGGCTCCGACTCACAACCCTGAGATCAAGTGTCAGTCACATGCTCGACCAGCTGAGCCAGCCATGTGCCCCTCTTTTAATTGTTTTAAATATTTTTCGTCTGAATTTTTCAGACTAGATCATTTCTGTTGAGCTATTTTTAAGTTTGCTGACTCCTTTCCTTCCATCCTCATTCCACTATTAAATCTATGCAGTAAATTTTGTTGAAAAGATGTATATTTCAGGGTGCCTGGGTGGCTCAGTTGGTTGAGTGTCTGACTCTTGATTTCATCTCGGGTCATGATCCCAGGGTGGTGGGATCGAGACCTGTGTTGGGCTCTGCGCTGGCTGTGAAGCCTACTTGGGATTCTTGCTCTCTCTCTCTCTCTCTCTCTCTCTCTGTCTCCCTCTGCCCCTTCCCTGCTCTCTTTCTCTCTGTCTCTGAAAAAAAAAATGCATATTTCAGGGGCACCTGGCTGGCTCAGTCAGTTGAGCATTAGACTCTTGATTCAGCTCAGGTCATGATCTCACGGTTTGTGGTTTCGGACCCCACATTGGGCTCTGCACTGGTGGTGTGGAGCCTGCTTGGGATTCTCTCTCTCTCCCTCTCTCTCTCTCTCTGCCTCTCCCCTGCTGGCACTTGCATGCTCTCTCTTTCTCAAAATAAATAAACTTAAAAAAAAAATGTACATTTCAGTGCTAGAATTTTTGTTTATTCTTTTTAAAAAATATTTTGTTTCCTTACTGATACTTCCTATTTTTTAGTTCATTACAGGCATAATTTTCTTTACCTCATTGAGCATAGATATAATTACTGCTTTTTTAAAGCATTGCTTGATTATTCTAATATATAGATAATAGTGGAATCAATCTGCGTTGATTGTTTCTCTTATGAGGACAGATCATATTTTCCTGGTTTGTTTGTATGTTTGTTTATTTATTGGTTGTCAAATAATTTTGGATTATAACCTGGACATTGTAAATATTATGTGATGAAGACTGGATTCTGTTATATTCCACCAATGGCATTCTTTTTAGAATGTTCCATTCTTTTTAAATGGACAAATCACATGGTTAGACTCAAGCTGCAAACTTGATGCTACTTACCATGAGTAGTAGCTCTAGTCTGAGTTCAGTTTTTGGGGGCTGAGCTGGGCTGTTTTGAGTGTGCCTTGCATAAGCACGGCTCAGACAGTATGCATGATGTAGGCTTTAAACACAGCTTCTTCCTGTCTAGCTCTCTCTTTTCTGTGATTTCCCTCCTTTCCAAAAGGTATGGTTGCCCCAAACTCTGACCTCTGGTTCTTCTAGCCAGAAATATTATGTATTTTCTAACAGTGAGGGGTCAATTGCACAGACTTGGGCCAGTCTGAGACTAAGGGTTATAAAACCGGGGAAACTGCGTCTTTCCCCTCCTCCCAAGTGTTGCTGCCCTCCTCCCCACCCTGAATATTTCTGCTGTAGATTATTCTCCACTGCATTTATGAAGTTTATTTATTTATTTTGAGAGAGAGAATGCGCGAGCAGGGCGAGGCGCAGAGAGAGAGAGAGAGAGAGAGAGAGAGAGAGAGAGAGAATCCCAGCCCAGAGTCCAGCCTGATGAATGGCTCGATCCCAGGAACCATTAGATCATGGCCTGGGCTGAAATCAAGAGTCAGACACTTAACCGACTAAGCCACCCAGGCGCTTCAATGTCCTCTGCACTTAAATGTGTTTTTTAAAAATATATTTTCTTTCAAAAAAATTTTTGAGGGGTTTATTTATTTTTGAGAGAGAGAGACAGACAGAGTGCAAGTGGGGGAGGGGCAGAGAGAGAGGGAGACACAGAATCTGAAGCAGGCTCCAGGCTCCGAGCTGTCAGCACAGAGCCCGATGCGGGGTTCGAACTCACGAGCCACAAGATCATGACCTGAGCTAAAGTTGGATGCTTAACAGACTGAGCCACCCAGGAGCCCCTAAAAATATATTTTCTAGAGCTTTATACTGTTATGTGCAGGAGGATCAGTTTAACAGGAGTTAATCAGCTATGACAGAAAGTGGCACTCCCACAGTTGTATTTTCACCTGCTATTTCACCTGTATTCCTTCCTTTTGAACTTTGTTCAAATGCCAAAAACAAATTTATGTGAGGGAGCTACAGTAAGCCATATCTTTATCTTCGTGACTCCATTGTGCTTAAACTCATTTCATTCAGATGGAAACGAAAGCTCCCCAAAGGCGCTCACTTCTGTATTCAGTCTTGTCAGTTTCTCAGATGTCATCATCTTCATCCAATTGTAACACAGCGGCAATTATTTTGTGCATTTCCAAACAGCAGCGGATGCTTAGTCACTTTGGAATAATGCTCAGATAATTTCCACACACCCGAGGCATTTTAGGAGAAAGATTCACTGAAATTCACCGCAAAATAACCGAGCTGAACTAGAATAGGCCGAAACACCCAAGAGGGAGGGAAATGTTATTCAATGTTATTAAATCTTGTAGTAAAAATAATAAGAATTTGTCTTCCTCAAAATTTTTGGAAGATGCTGCTTACGATGAAGGTGCAAACATTCTGAACAAGAATGATAATAGACAATTTCTTTTGAAACTCTCCTGTTCTTAGGAAGAAAGAATAGTCGTCTACGTGACAGAAAATTTAGGCTTACAAATGTTCGTAGTTGCAAAATTGTAATACACACACCCCCCAACACTCGTTAGAAAGACATTGTGTGAATAATGGGGACAAGGGAAAACAGGGACGTTGTTTGTAATAGCAGCAAACTCGGAACAGCCTGAAGATCTTCCGGTAGAAGACTGAAAACTTCACGATTTATCCTTTCAAAAGAAAGAAGATTATCCGTATGTACGGCTATGGACATACAGCCAAGACACATAATTATGTGAAAAAAGCGAGAGTCAGAAATGTGTATTTGGTATGTCCATATGTCTATTTAATTTGCTAATGTTTCTGGGATAGATACATAAGAATGTTTTGAGTGCATTACGAGAAATTGGTAACTGTGGTTGTTCCTGGGAGAGAAGGTCTAAGAATGAGGGGTGGTGTGTAATGTAAAGCCAGTATAGACTGGCTTTTTGTCATGAATGTTTTCACTTTTAAAAAGCAATAATTTCAGGGGCGCCTGGGTGGCTTGGTTGGTTAAGCGTCCGACTTCGGCTCAGGTCATGATCTCACGGTCCGTGAGTTCAAGCCCTGCGTCGGGCTCTGTGCTGACCGCTCAGAGCCGGGAGCCTGTTTCAGATTCTGTGTCTCCCTCTCTCTCCGCCCCATCCCCACTCATGCTCTGTCTCTCTCTGTCTCAAAAATAAAACGTTAAAAAAATTAAAAAAAAAAATAAAAAGCAATAATTTCAAAAATCAAAAGATGCCTTCCTTGATCGAGAAGGAACGTCATTTGTTACTTACTTTGGTTGTTGCACACAAGTTATAATCACTTATAACCTCTCTGTGGACACAGAAGAAACCAAATCAATTGCCTCTGGGGAAGAAAACAGGGTGACTGAGGAGCAGAGGGGAGAGTTTTAACTCTACCCTTTTCTATCTTTTGAATTTTTATATACAATAAATATATTCTTTAGTAAGAAGCATTAAAATGAAAAATGCTATGATGGCACCCCCCATAAAATGGAACACGCTGATCTGAAGGTTGTGCGCCTAGGGGCCAAGCGTGACAACTACGGGCTTTACCCATCATGAAGACCTGAGGTTCCAGGCGGTCTGTGTTGAGATGCAGGCTGGGTAGCGGCGGCCTGAGAATGCCACTCCTGGAACCTGGCAGCTAGATGTTGGCCTCGTAGAGTTGGGGGAAGAAGCCCCACAGGGGCCTGGGTCTTGGCACAGAGCTTCCCATGGGAAAGAGGGAGCCCTTGTTCCAGGCAATCCGTCACGGGACAACCTCAACCTCAAGGTTCACCTTCCAGACAATTCTGCTTGTAGTTGTCTGGAAGATAAACCTTGAGGTTGAGGTTGTCCTGAGACGGACTGCCTGGAACCAAACAGAAGACTATGGGGGAAGGGAAGGGAGGGAAAAAAAAAAAGTTACAGAGAGGGAGAGAGGCAAACCATAAGAGACTTAAATACAGAGAACAATCTGAGGGTTGATGGGGGAGTGGGAGGGCGGGAAAATGGGTGACGGGCATTGAGGGCACTTGGCTGGGATGAGCACCGACTGTTGTATGTAAACGATGAACCACAGAATCTACCCAAAACCCAAGAGCACACTTCACACACTGTATGTTAGCCAATTTGACAATAAATTATATTAAAAAATAGTCTTTTGTAGAAAACTGTAAAGTTATATAAACATATAAAGAAGGAAATAGTAACTGTTTATTTAAAAGGGAGGAAAAAATATGGCTTTTTGTAGCAACGTGGATGGAACTGGAGAGTGTGATGCTAAGTGAAATAAGCCATACAGAGAAAGACAGATACCATATGGTTTCACTCTTATGTGGATCCTGAGAAACGTAACAGAAACCCATGGGGGAGGGGAAGGAAAAAAAAAAAAAAAAGAGGTTAGAGTGGGAGAGAGCCAAAGCATAAGAGACTCTTAAAAACTGAGAACAAACTGAGGGTTGATGGGGGGTGGGAGGGAGGGCAGGGTGGGTGATGGGTATTGAGGAGGGCACCTTTTGGGATGAGCACTGGGTGTTGTATGGAAACCAATTTGACAGTAAATTTCATATATTAAAAAATTAAAAAAAAAAAAGGGAGGAAATCCTAACACTTCTTACTTATTATAGCAGCATAATTGGCAAGGAGCAAAATGTTGCCACTTATGACAATGGAAAGTTGGAAAGAACTCGCGGGTCTGACATTATCTTTACCTCAGGCATCACTAGGCTGTGTGCAGGCACACACCCAGGCTTGTTTTCCACTGGGTCCTATCTGATGCCAGTCCGATGCTCTTCCCTCTTCCAAGTGGTGCCTGTAGGATAGAGGCTGCTTCCGTGTTATAACCATGTGCCATCTGAACACATGGCTGCCAGAGTGGCTGCGGTAGCAGAAGAGAGGGCGGGAGGATGGCATGGGTTGGCTTTAAGGTCAGGGCCGCTCTCACCCATATTCCCTTGGCTGGCTCTCAGTCACTGCGTCCCCACCAGCTGCAAGGGAGGCTGGGAAATGGAAGCATCCTGTGTGCCCAAGAAGAGAAAGCAGTAGCGGGAAGCCATGAAGACATTGTCTGGGCACAGAAGGAGCTTGGTTAATAAATTAATGATATGCCTTTGGAAGGAAATATTCAGCCATTAAAAATCAGGTTTCAAAGAGTATTTAATGGCAGGAAATGTCAATGTTCAATGGAAAGAGCAAGATACAGAATCTTATTTTACTAATTTGGGAAACATAACATTTATATGTATGTATGTATGCTTATACAGACAAGAAGGAAGTACAAGATATGTTATATGTAGTTGTCTTTAAAATGATAGGGTTATAAGTCTTTGTTTAATACTTTTTAAAATGTTTATTTGGAGAGAGGGAGAAAGCAGGTGCATGGGGGGAGGGGCAGAGAGACAGAGGGAGAGAGAGAATCCCAAGCAGGCTCTACACTGTCAGTGCAGAGCCCGACACAGGGCTACATCTCATAAACTGCAGGATCATGACTTGAGCCGAGATCAAGAGTCAGAGCTTAACTGACTGAGGTTAAGCCGCCCAGGTGCCCCCAATTTTTTATACTTTTGAAGAAATTGCTGATTTTCTTCAGTAATCATATATTTCTTTGAAAAAAAATATCTATAATCTTAAAAACAGGGCTTTTTTTTTTAAGTGGAGAAGAAATCCTCAGAACATCTGAAACCAGAGCTGACACTTCAAATTCCTTTATAAATTGCTACAGACCATGAATTTGAAGTTATGCTACTAAGCTTTTTTTTTTCTTTTCATCAGCAGAGGGCAGCTCTCTGCTTATTGCTTCTTTTTCCTCCCAGCATAGATCCTAGCCAAATCCCCAGTTTTACATATTAACTGTGGTCAGAATCAGGTATTAGAAGCCAAGTCTGAAACCTATCCTTGCCAAGTGCAACACTTATGGCATACTATACATGTTGCTGAACAGAGCGAAGAAGTAAACGGGGTCTGCCCTTTAGGTGGTTTTAATCTAAAGCAGACAGTGCTAGGGGCGCCTGGGTGGCTTGTCAGTTAAGCCTCTGACTTGGGCTCAGGTTATGATCTCATGGTGAGTTTGAGCCCTGCCTCTAGCTCTTTGCTGACAGCTGGGAGCCTGGAACCTTCTCCAGATTCTGTGTCTTCCTCGCTCCCTGCCCCTCCCCAATTCGTGCCCCTTCTCTCTCTCTCTCTCTCTCTCTCCCAAAAATAAATAAACATTAAAAAAATTTTTTTAATAAATAAATAGACAGTGCTCACATATTGACAGGCTCAGTCACAAAACTATCACAGTAGAGCAGTCCCACAGTGAACATTGTCCTTGTAAGCAGACAGTCACAGTGTGTTTGCGAGAGAATGAGGGCTAGGCCAAAGTGGCTGGATACTCTAGTAGGGAAGGCCTACATGGAAGTCATATTTCCTTTGCACAGGGAGATTTTGTGAATTAAAAAATATATATCATTTTTTATTATCCATATTGGGCAAAGACTTTTGAGAGGGTAGAAATAAGACAAAGGGACACCTGAGTGTCCCAGTCAGTTAAGCGTCTGACTCTTGATTTCGGCCCAGGTCATGTTCTCATGGATTCTTGAGTTTGAGCCCTGAGTTGGGCTCTGCGCTGGCCCGTATGGGATTCTCTGTCTCCCTCCCTCTCTCTCTCTCTTTCTCTCTGCCCCTCCCCAGCTCATGCTCTCTCTGTATCTCTCAAAATCAATCAATAAACTTAAGAAAAAAAAGACAAAAGACAAAATACAGATGCTCATTAACAAGAACATTTATGTGTATTTTTAATCCATTGTGTTGGAAAATTTTATGAGATTGATCATGTCCAATGTTAATGAGAGTATGGGTCAACAGTTAATTCTTACATGCTGTTTGTAGGAGTTTAAGTTACTCAGCCTTTATATTATCAAAAATTTATTTTAAACATTTGTTTTCTTTTTTTAAATATTTATATTTGAGAGAGAAGGGAGAGACAGAGCTTGAGCAGAGGAGGGGCAGAGAGATGGAGACAGAATCCAAAGCAGGCTCCAGGCTCTGAGCTGCATGCTATCAGCAGAGATCCTGACGTGGGGCTTGAACCCATGAGCTGTGAGATCATGACCTGAGCTAAAGTCGGACGCTCGACCGACTAAGCCACCCAGGAGCCCCTATATTTCAAAGATTTTTGTTGGTTAAGCATCTAACTTCAGCTCAGATCATGATCTCACGGTTCGTGAGTTCAAGCCACATATCAGGCTCTGTGCTGACAGCTCAGAGCTTGGAGCCTGCTTCAGATTCTGTGTCTCCTTCCTTCTCTGCCCCTCCCCTGCTCACACTCTGTCTCTCTCTCTCTCTCTCTCTCTCTCTCTCCAAAATAAATAAACATTAAAAAAAATGTTAATGCATGTTTACTTTGGAGAAATTGGGCTTCTAAGAAGGCCCCTTTGCCTCAGGGTAACTCCCTCAGCAGAAATAAAGTGGATGGGTGAGCAAGGGTTCTGTCTTCCTGCTGTCCACCTTCGTAACCTACCCTGTAAAATACAAGTATCCTTCTCGATCCCTTAGCAGGCCTGGTAAGGTCCAAAGCGACTCAATAAATCTCTCAGCTCCTAGCAGGACAAGCCTCAGAGGAGAGAGACAGACGCAGAGACAGAGACAGAGAAAACCTAAAGAGCCCTCTAGTGGCCACCAGGTTTTTAGAGAACAGGCTCCTTAAGGAATTAATGTTGAGTCTTCCTTCCCACCTTGGCACTGAAAGACAAGTCTGACATCACAGGGTGTCGATGCTTAGCCACCCACTCCCCACCCCCAGGCTCTGATACTGGCCAGGAACAGCCCTCTGGCTCAGCTTTACCATAAATGAAGTCTGGCTGTTCCCCAGGTGGTGCAGAATTTCTTCCTACCAGTGTGCCCATGCAGACAGCCCGGGAAACTGGCAAAATCCCCCAAAGTGCGGTCTTATGTAGCCCCTTCCTTAAAGCACAGGACACACTGATAAAGCAATTCCCTGGAGCAACTTTCCAATTGCTTCCTTGAAAATGTGCAAATTTTAAACGGCCGTGAAGTATACAAGATGGCGCAAGTACGGAAAAGGTTCCTCTGGTAGGAAAGAATAGGGGGCCCAGAAGAGCACCTCCCATACCGCAGAGTGCCTCTTAAGTGCCAGTGATCAGGATCGCCACGTGAGCGGGTGGGATGTGCTGGGCCACCCGCAACTCTAAGGCATCTCTGTGCTCATCAGCAAAAAGTGGGTGCAGGACCTGGCAGACAGACAGAGCCTTTGTGCGAAGCCAGAAATGCCCTCTCCTCAGGCACATGTACCTGCATGCTGAGAGACACCAGTTGGTGAGAGAAGGGGACTTGAGTTTAATTTCCACGCACTCCACGCAGTTGGCTGGACCCCTTGGTGCAACGCACCAGCCTCACAACGTGTCAGCAGCCTTCGGTTTTCGCAATGCCGAAGGCACCGAGCCAAGGGGAAGAGTGAGGGCTGAAATCGAGCCTTGTTCTGCTGACCAAGCCAAACAGTCCTGGTGGGGGTGGGGGGGGGGGTGTCACTCTTCTGTAATAAGCACAAATGTGCCTTATGTGTTGGTGGCCCTGGGTCTGTGTTGTATCATCCTCTAATGACCCTGTAAGGTAGGCAGAGGGGGGTTCACCGTGAAGCTGATGGCACAGACTTTTCCAAGATCCAGGGAGAGATTTAAGCACTGGTTCAAATGGTCCTATTTTGTCCTAAAGTATGCAAAAGTAGGATAATTTGACTATATTCCCTTAAAACTATTATCATAGCCACTTTGGGAGATAGGTACAATCATAATCCCTATATTGTAAGAGACGCAAATATTACATCGTACATTGTAAGAGACGCAAGCATTACTATTAAGCAATTGTTACAAGCTGAATGGTACCAATGCAAGAAGATCATGGGGAATATGTATATTGTTTCCAAGGGGATGAAGCTTCCAGAAGAATCCTACCAAGTACTCTTCATTCTTGCCCCCAAATCTCCAAATGTCATAACAGATGAGACACATCTTTAAGATTATGTTTTAGTCAGAGGAGACTGATAAGAGGCAGAGAACAAATCGTGGAGGTCAGACTGGAAGACACAGTGGGCACTGTGAAGTCAGTCCTGCACATCATGTGGCAGCTGGACCACACAGCCATTGTCACCAAGGAGAGCGATGTGTCTCAGAGCCATTGTATTATGTCAGGTACAGTCTAAAACAAATTGCTGTGGTTTACTTAAAACCGAAATTTATCTCCTTCTCATCCAACAGCCTAGAGGTGAGTGGCCTGGGTAGGTGGGGAAGCTCAGACATGCTAAATACACGGCTTCCAGGAACATTCCAGCCAACACCTTTCTCCACCAGAAGGAAGGGGGAGCGAGACTCCCTTTGGTTCAGACATAATCGCCTTTCTGGTAGCTCCGTGAGAAGCCAAGAAATTAATGTCTTTTTAGGCTCAGGCAGAATGTGGAGTGTTTTTGTTTGTTTGCTTTTTTTTTTTTTCTAAAGGGAGGATGGGAAGATGGGTATCGGGAGGTCATTGGTTGTGTGTACAAATGCTATGAGGCAATGGTTTGACTTGGAAGACTGAGGCCTGAGATCTGTGGCACAATGTGGGAATTAATGTGAATTTTAGGACAAAGAAAGCGAGCAAGAGAGAAGGACC
This sequence comes from Neofelis nebulosa, assembly GCF_028018385.1. Taxonomy (NCBI): domain Eukaryota; kingdom Metazoa; phylum Chordata; class Mammalia; order Carnivora; family Felidae; genus Neofelis; species Neofelis nebulosa. Next base: position 31,616,270 of record NC_080782.1, on the reverse strand, counting down.
CTGCCAGGAAGTAATGAGATGCAGGCTGTGGAGGGCAGAGAGCGAGTGGAGCACAGGTCTAGCACTGACAGCAGTTTCAGGGTCCTTTCCCACAGCTGTGGGCTGTGATAATTTGACAATGAGAAAACGCACAGGGAATTGGAGAGTCACATCTCTTGACTCACAAGAAGACTTGGGAGACCCAAGAAGATCCCTGATTCAGGGAACAGGGAGAGGACAAGTTCTTTTTTTTTTTTTTTTAATGGCAAAGAAAGATAAATTAAGACTCCTTCTAGTTAGTTCAGGGCAGACCAAGGTTACTAATCCCTTAGTGAGGAATGATTCACTGTTACACAAGAACACATGGATGGTAACCACATCCTTCCCCTCCCCTTCCCAACCGAAGTTCTGGAAAGAGGACTATTTTAGGACTCATTGTTTCTACCTTATCTTTTCCAGTGTCTCTAAGGACACTGTCGTTGCCCAATTCAGTAGATTCTTTACATTTCTACATGGTTTTCTGTATCATTTAATCTAAGTGATCAACTATTCGCTTCTTCATATACTGTCTTGCCACAATTTCTCTGACACCAGGCTCTCCCAATTCTCTCTAGCTTCATCTTTTCATTCTCCTCCCTAAACACCCCCTCCTCTCGGTGGTATATTAGAGTACTGTGACTCACCCAAGTCCCACTGAAGCCTCTAGGTCATAAAGGCTGGAAAAGCTAAAAAGTTACATATCCCAAACTTCCTTGCAGCTAGGGTTCCAGACATGGTTTAGGTGCTGTCAATCGGATGGACTCACGTGAAAACACGGGGAGGGACAGAGGGAATTGAGAAGCTTGGAGAAGAACCTAATCGAGGTATTGATTGGATTCTTAAGACAGTCTGTAACTCTAAAGTTGGTGAAGAGTCACTGCTACATACAGTCTGTCTAGAAAACACATCTCCTCCCGTGGTTCCGTTTCCTTGCATATTTAGATGATTTCTGTGTTAGCCAGCTACTGATGCAATAATGCTGCATTAAAAAAAAAAAAACAAAACACCAAAAGATTAGTGGCTTGCAACAATTAGCTTTTATATTTTTTTGCTCACAGGTCTGTGTATCATTCAGGGTAGCTCTGCTCCAGGCTGCTGGTCCCCTGGGCTTGGCTTCAGGCTTCAGTGGGGTTCAGGCGTGCTCTGTGTGACCTCACAGTCTCCTCGATCAGCAGCTACCCAGGGCCTGTTCTTCCTACAACAGACCTTGGAAGCCCGAGAGAGAAGCCAAATACACAAGTACATTTAAAGCTGCTCTCAATCATGTCTTGCTTACATTTTGTTGGCCCGAACAAGATCCGTGGTCAATCCCAAAGCCAGTGGGGGTAGGGAAGTATACTTGATTTCTAGGGGGAGGAGAAAGAGGGGGATTAATATTTTCTAAAAATTAATCAAACGTATTCCACCTTCCATTGGAAGTCTCGAGGCTGGACTAGTTCTCTTGGGCTCCGGATGCTGGTTGCCAGGCATCGCCCGTGCTGGTGCTGCTTCCAAGGCTGCCTGCAAAGATGCCCGTGGATGGCCTGCGTATTGTGTAATACCTGCCAGTTCTCAGACTAAAGTAGGACAGGGTAAGAGACGGATTTGACTTCTGCAGAGAAAGGGCGTTCTGGAGAGACACTGGGCTCCCGTGTGTGTGACTGAAGATTCCTTTAAATATCGACAGAAATGTAACAGTGAAAGGCTTCCTGCTGTAGCCTCTATCTAATTGTTCAGGTTTTCTCTCTCTCTCTCTCTCTCTCTCTCTCTCTCTCTCTTTAAGGTTTATTTATTTTTGAGAGAGTGCAAGCAGGGGAGGGGGAGAGTGAGGGGGACAGAGGATCCGAAGCAGGCTCCACGCTGACGGGCTGAGGGCAGCAAGCCTGATGCGAGGCTCGAACTCACGAACCACGAGATCGTGACCTGAACCTAAGTCGGTAGCTCAACTGACTGAGCCACCCGGCACCCCTTGGGTTGTTTTTTTTTTTTTTTTCCTTCTCACATTTCCCTCTCTTGAACCTTCTACTCAAACTACAACAAATGAAAACAAACCCCATTAGCAAGAAGGAAAGGTCTTGGGTGAATCCTCATGTACTGTTGGAAAGACAAATTCATTATCTTTTGCCGTTAAAAAAGATGTAAAGCCAACAAACAGCCTGAAGTTACTTTTATTGTATTACTAAGTTTTCAAATAAGTTAAATTGAATTTTTAAATGTTAAACTATCATTTAAGTCAAATGTTAATCAACATCTTGATGAAATTTTCATCTGGAAATGCATCTGATTTTGAGCACTTTTTTTCCCCCCGCAAAGAGGAGATTTAGGAGGTTCAAAAGCCTCCCACCAACCTTGACCAGGGCTTCTGCTAAAATATATAATTGCTTCAAGACAAAACCATGAAACCTTTAGACAAAGCTTTTTTTTTTTTTTGAATAATCTGTTAAAAAATAGATGTATTCCCTTTTACACAATGACTTCTTCCAAATCAGTCTTGCCACTTAAACGGAGTCAAGAAAACATGTGCCTCAGAGGTGAAAACAGTCCACGCCTAAGAAAGCTGATCGTGGAAGATCCACATGCCTGGACTTACTGGGAGCCACGGGTACATATACGTAGGTTAAAGACCCCTTAATATGAACCCACGTTTTGTTTCTTTACCTTTTCAAGGGTTTGATGTATCATCCACCAGAAGGATGAATTTAATTCAATCCTCTGGAAACTATGACCATCAAAACCACCACACTCCCTACCCTCTCACCCTAGAGGGTTTAATCTTTTTTTCTTTTTTAATTTGTATTATGAAAAATTTCAAACCTATACAGAAGTAAGAAAAGGTAGCATAAGGAGTCCCACGTAATCATCACTCAGCTTCAGCAATGATCTATTCCTGGCCAGTGTTACACCATGTGTATGATTATCTGCTTTCTTTCATTCAATGGGACAATTTTGAAGCAAATTGGAAACATCCCATCACTTCATCTGTAAAGATCTCATCTCTAAAAGATAGGGATAGTTAAAAAAAAAAATCCAGTATCATTATCAGGACCAATATTACATATTAAATGAATGTAATGTAAAAATTTCTATTAAAGAGAAAATTCAGTCGTGTTTTTGGTAAGACACTGTTTACAACTGTTTCAATTAACTACAATAAATAGTCCTCTCTGTGTGTCAGAATGTGTAAACCACAGAGGCATTAATCTGTAAAACCTGTCACTGAACCTGTCACTTTAGCTACTCACTTTAATTGGAACAGTTTGGTTCTGTATATTTTAAATAAATTAAAAACAAGAGATTTTCACATTCTGTTCAGCTGCCAGTTTGTTAAATGCTGCCAGTTACTGCTCTTGAATACTTTCCTGGAGAATTAACCGTCTTTACAAAATTATGTTTTTCTTAGCGTCTTAGTTAAAATTCCCTTTGAACCTCATATTTTCCTGCAAATCAACTTCCTTTTTTCACTTGTAGAGTAAGAAACATTTGCAAAGTGGTTTCACTAGCTGGCATCGGTTGCTGTAGTAGTCTGTCATTGCCTCTCTGACAAGTGTCCAATGTTTAATATCTAAGACATTTAATATCGTACCCAAGTGGCTTATTGAAAATAAAAGGCTGGTGTTTGTGTGAGTGTATATAGTTGGAGAGGTTCAGGGTGATGAATAGCACTTCCATTTCAGCCAAAAGCATTGGTGGCTTGCTCACTAGTTCAATGAACCACCAACACCGCAAATTTTCACTGCCATATGATACTTCTTTCTTGCTTTTCCTTACAGTTATTTGACCCTTTTTGCAATATCCTCTCAGAAACTAAGAAGTAGATATGTGCCTGCTCAATGAAGAAATATGTCTTTCTGAATCATTTCCATCTTGCCTGGCTACTCTAAATGCCTTTTGCTCTATTTAATTCTTTTTTGTGGTCCCTTCAGGCTGTTATGACAGAATACCATAGACTGTGTTAAACAACAGAAATTTATTTCTCACATTTCTGGAGCCTGGGAAGTTCAGGATCGAAGTGCTGGTAGTTTCAGTGTCTAGTAGGAGTTGGTTCCCGGTTCATAGATGGCTGTATCCTCACCAAAACCTCACATGACAGAAGGGACAAGGGGGCTCTCTGGGGGCATCTTTTATAAGGGCACTAATCTCACTGACAAGTCTCTACTCTCATGACTCAATCACCTCCCAAAGGTCCCACCTCCTAGTATCATCACATTGGGAATTAGGTTTCAAAGTCTGAGGATTCGATGGTAATAATGTATCAAGGTTAGTGTCTGGACTTTGATGGTTGTATCTGTTTACATGGGAAAATGCCCTTGTTTATAGGAAACACACTAAAGAATTCTGTGGTCTGGGGGCTTTAGGTTGGCCATTTACTTTCAAATGGCTCAGGAAGAAAATGTTCTTTTTTCTGTGCATACAAATTTTCTGTTAAGTTTGTCATTGTTTGAAAGTTTTTTCAAATTATGAACATTAATCCCTGTCTCACCTTAAACTGTATTGTGCACAGTAGGTGATTTGTAAACAGCCCTTTGGTGAACACTGGCCTGGATGGGCTCAGAGGAAGCCATGGGAAGATCGTCTTTGAATTTTGTCTCTTTGCAGATCTAGTGAACGCGTTCACTAGAAGAACTAGTTCTTCTAGTGAACGCGTTCACTAGAAGAACTAGTTCCTCATTCTCTGGATTCCAGTTGGGCTCAGCCAATGGGAGACCCTGGCTGGAGATGGGATCAGGGATCTTTAATCTGGTCCTGGGTTGAAGTGGCTGTGAGCTTCCATCAAGGGCCATTGCTCATGCTGGATAGCCCTCACTAACAGCTATCTCTAGATTCTAGTTATTTCTCTCCATCCTTTTGCCCTTCCCAATTTACTGGTGCTGTTGTTAGTCCCTAGATGCTTTATCATTCCATGTCATTTCCTTTTACCTTGTCCATGCCTTTTTGTTTTTTGTTTTTTGTTTTTTGTTTTTTTTTTTTGGGACAGAGAGAGACAGAGCATGAACGGGGGAGGGACAGAGAGAGAGGGAGACACAGAATCGGAAACAGGCTCCAGGCTCTGAGCCATCAGCCCAGAGCCTGACGCGGGGCTCGAACTCACGGACCGTGAGATCGTGACCTGGCTGAAGTCGGACGCTTAACCGACTGCGCCACCCAGGCGCCCCTAGTCCATGCCTTTTTGAATAATTTATTCATGACACTCCTTTCAAGTTACCAATGTATTTTCTAATGTTCAAGTACATTAAGTATCTTTGAGAGGATACACACAAAACAAATTATGGTTGCTATGGACTAGGAAACTGGGTGGGAAAAAATCTTTAATTGTATACTCTTAGAACTCTGACTTTGAATGATGTAGACACATTAGCTACATTTATATAGTTGACCTTTGAACAACCCCCCAACATAGACATATATGACCCCTGTATATAACTTTTGACTAACTCAGAATTTAATTACTAAGAGCCTACTGTTGACCAGAAGCCTTATTAACAGCAGTCAATTGTATGTTATATGTATTATATACTGTATTCTTACAATAAAGTAAGCTAGAGAAGAAAATGTTAGTAAGAAAATTATAGGGGTGCCTGGGTGGCTCAGTTGGTTGAGCAACCGACCTCGGCTCAGGTTGTGATCTCACGGTCCGTGAGTTCAAGCCCCGCGTCATGCTCTGTGCTGACAGCTCAGAGCCTGGAGCCTGCTTCGGGTTTTGTGTCTCCCTCTGTCTCTGCCCCTCCCCTGCTCGTGCTCTGTCTCTCTCCCTCTCTCAAAAAATAAATAAACATTGGGGCGCCTGAGTGGCACAGTCGGTTGAGCGTCCGACTTCAGCCAGGTCACGATCTCGCGGTCCGTGAGTTCGAGCCCCGCGTCAGGCTCTGGGGCTGATGGCTTGGAGCCTGGAGCGTGTTTCCGATTTTGTGTCTCCCTCTCTCTCTGCCCCTCCCCCGTTCATGCTCTGTCTCTCTCTGTCCCAAAAATAAAAAAACAAAAACAAAAACAAAAACGTTGAAAAAAAAATAAACATTAAAAAGAATTTAAAAAAAGAAAATTATGTATTGTACTATATTTATCAAAAAATCTGACATAAGTGGGCCTGCACCATTCAAAGTCATGCTCCTCAAGGCGCTATACATATATATGCGTGTGTATAACATGCATATAACATATACAAATATATATACACAAACCATAAAATACTAAATGTCTCATACCACTATATGTCTGTGTATTTATCCTAATATGAAACCTGGTACTTTGGCTCTTCTTTAGCCTTTCATGCTTTTCATAGGATCACCAAGACCTATATTTCAGGAGGGAATTTAAAATTTTTCGTTAATATCAATGATAATGAAATAGAGACTTCCTTGAGGGATGAAAATGTTTGAAATTAGACAGCTAAGCTTAAACCTTTAAATAAGAGTGAACTTGACTTTAAAAAATAATTGGTGCCTCACACAACCTAAACTGATATTTGGCTATGGCATTGAAATCAATTTCTTATCCTGAGGACACGTTTAACTTATAAGTTGAGGTCTCTGTTCAAGACTGCTTCAGCATGGATGCCTAAGCAGATAGAGAACCATGAAAGGGAGAAGAGATTTTGCCAAAGACAAAGGCTTGGAAAAGGAGGAGGCATTATTAGGTGCACTGCCTTCCCGAATCAGCCTAGGACAAAGGTAAAATAAGCCGTTGCTCAGGCAAGCACGCTGTCAAAACCTTGACCTCCCTGCACTGTCGCTAAGGAAACTACTGAAGGGTGTGACCCACCAAAACAAGGAAGTAAACCAGTGAAGAGATCCAATGAAAGACAGATGTGAAGGAAACCATGGGAGAGGAGACTCCAAGAAAACAGAAGACAGCACTAGAAGTCAATCCATTCAGGTAACTACAGTCCAGAGGCTCTAGAAAAGACATCTTCAAGAAGATGAAATTGATGGAATGTTAATTTCTTTGAATTTATCAAGAGGAGATATATCAAGAAGGGAAGCATTTGGAAATAAATGAATAATATATAACAGAAAATTGAGCAAATGGAAAAGCAAGACATACTAACTTTAAGGAAATAAAGTGTGAGTGGAAAAAGCAATCATGTTCTGTTACAGTGCTAAGCTTTATTTTTCCTTTATGTATAATCATAGTAATATGTTTACTGAGTATTGATTCTAACTTTACTGAGGCCATAGGTGGATGAGAAGTGTGCTCTGTGTGTGTGTGTGTGTGTGTGTGCGCGCACGCGTGTGCGTGTGTGAAAGAGAGCAATATTCTCAGTCTCCATGGAGGAAAGTTGATTGGTAATGCCTAAAACAGAAATATTCAAAAATAGTAACATAATAAGCATTTTTTTCCAGAGATATGCAAAGAGTATATCAAAGGAGTTGGAACTACTTACCTCTGGAAAACTAGAAATGAAAAGGGAGGGGGGCTGTTCCTTCTCATAATATCTATAGAACTGTTTGACTCTTGTCCGAGGTTGGGTTCTCTGGAACGCATTTACTGGGAAGTGCTCCTGGGATCAACACTTGTGGATGAGACCTGAGTGAAGGGCAAGGGAGCCATTGTCATCCGTCAGCTGCCATGGGGATATGGCGAGGTGGAGGGTAGGTCTGGACACAGGAGCAGACTCAACACATGTAGCAGGTTTGTGTTCGTTCTGCAGGAGTTGGAGAATAGTATCGTCAGGTCTTTTAACTTTGCTTCTTAAAAAATGATACATTATTGTCATATATATGCTTTAATTTGGTGCTGGTTCTACATTCAAGTAGCTGGTAGAAACTCTGCCTTTCTACCCCCCAAAAAAGTCTGTGGGTCACAAAAAGATCTGACCATTCTTGCACGGGGTGGGTATTAACTTTGTTAAATCCAGTGTTTCCCAGACTTGCTTGTCCACAACCCCTTTCTCAAGTCACATGATAATATCCTAAGGCATACAGTTTAATAAGCTTATTTAATTGTGATTGGGCTTTCTACAGGAATGCAACCTCCAATTATGGCATTGTTCTTAGAAGGAAATATGATTCTCTTTATGAGAAAGATTCCAAGAACCGACTGTGGCAAAAACAGGGTCTGCCTATACATGCCTGGTTGAGCACTATAAATTGGAAGCAAAACAAAACAAAACACACCTCAACTAGAAAGGGGGGGGGGGGAAGGGAGGAGGTGGAGGCTGTTTTGTTTGAACCAGGTTTGAAAGATGCAGTAAGCATCATGGGAATTACAGGAGCCCAAATGGGATAGAGTTTGTTTTTACATAAAAAGGCGTAGAGCAGAGGAAGGCTTTCTTTATCCCCAGGAGGCTGATTGGAGGAAAAGGAGGCACATTACCAGAAGAGGTGGGGCAGATTCCAGGAGAGGCAGGCAGCTAGGCTGGGGTTCAAATGAATTGAAATATCTGGCTTCAACCTAAACCGGCTGCGCCTGGAGTAGCCCGCCACCAGGAGCCTGGGACCCGCCAGGGACTGTGCTTAAGCAGGAGCCAGTCAGCCTGCGGGGACAGGGATGAAAACCGAAAGTATGACTTAGGTGCTGAGCTGTCACAGTCCAGTCCGATGACTCAAAGTGCATCTGTACTTTCTCCATCTGTGTCTCATTTGTTTGGTGAGCCTTCCCTCTGATGGGTTAACCTCACCCTCTGAAACGGAAACTGTCATAAGCTGCTACCCGGTTGCAGTGGCCTGAGATCAAGGGGGAGGGGCAAGTTAGGGAAGACAGAGTGGTCTTCTGATTCTGACATGACCCTCTAAAGAGAAAAAAGTGTTCTTACCACTACCCGTGGCCTCTTAGGGGGTGAGGAAGGTGAGTTGTGGGGAACACGAAGTACCAGGCAATTCAGCAAACCTGGGAAAATTTCACCACGTAGGCTAATGAGGACAGATGGTGGGGACCTCCTTTCTACCTGCTAAGCATTCCTCCTTTTGGAGGTTGAGTTTTTAAAAAGTATTAAATAGATACAAAAGAACATTAAAAAAAATAAATAGAGTAACAAAATTACAGTAATAAAAACAGACAAACGGTTGCTAGGGTTTAGGGTTGGGGAGAAGGTGTGACTATAAGGTTTATTTGTGGTGATGGGAAGTTCTGTATCTTTTTTTTTTTTGAAGTTTATTTATTTTTGGGAGAGACAGAGAGAGTTCGAGCGGGGAAGGGGCAGAGAGAGGGAGAATCTCAAATAGGCCCACACGGTCAGCGCAGAGCAGAGCCCGACGTGGGCTCGAACTCGTGAACCCTGAGATCGTGACCTGAGCTGAAACCAAGAGTCAGACGCTTAACCAACTGAGCCACCCAGGCGCCCCGAGAAATTCTGTATCTTGAGAGTGGTGGTGGTTACACAAAAATATGCATGTGATAAAACTTCATAGAGGTACACACACATGCACACGCACACTCACACTCACACTCAGGAATAGTCCATGTGAAAAACAGTGAAATCTGAATAAGATCTGCAGTTTAGTTCATAGTGTGTGGCACCAAGGTCAACTTTCTGGTTTTGATCGTTGAAATATACTAACGCCTGGGGTAAGCTAGATGAAGGATACATGGGAACTCACTGTGCTCTTTTAGAAGTTCTATGTGAATATAAAACTATTTCAAAATAGGGACACCTGGGTGGCTCAGTCAGTTGGGTGTCCTACTCTTGATTTTACCTCAGGTCATGATCTCAAGTTGGTGGGATCGCGCCCCACATCAGGCTTTGCGCTGAGCGTGAAGCCTGCTTGAGATTCCCTCTCTCTGTCTCCCTCTGCCCCTCTCTCCAACTCACACGTGCTTTCTCTCTCTAAAAAAAAAAAAAAGAAAAAGAAAAAAAAATTCAGAATAAAAATGTTACAAAAATGTGGGAAGTTTAAATAATAATAACACAACAGGGGCACCTGGGTGACTCAGTCGGTTAAGAGGCCGACTTCGGCTCAGGTCATGATCTCGCGGTCCATGATTTCAAGCCCTGCATCGGGCTCTGTGCTGACAGCTCAGAGCCTGGAGCCTGTTTCAGATTCTGTGTCTCCCTCTTTCTGGCCCTCCCCCGTTCATGCTCTGTCTCTCTCTGTCTCAAAAAAATAAATAAACGTTAAAAAAATTAAAAAAAAAATAATAACACAACAGAAATCTATTACCAACCACCCAGTTTAAGAAAGACCATTGCCATTTTTTGGAAGCCTTCCTGACTCCCCATCAGAGATAACTGCTACCTGCATTTTTGTATTCATCATCCCTTTGCTTTTCTTTATAGTTTTGTCTTATATATTGACATCCCCAAAGAACGTATTGTTTAGTTTTGCATGTTCTTCGATGTTATGTAAATGAAGTCATTTTGCATGTACAGTAAAACCTTGGTTTGCGAGAGGAATCCAAACCCCTGGCGTATCAAAGCAACTTTCAAGCAATCAAATTAACATTTATTAGAAATGTTTGCCCATCTTGGAGGACACTCGCAGAGCAAGTTACTCACACTCCAAGGTTTTACTGTATTCTACTTGCTTTTTACACTCAGCGTTTTCTTCCTGAATTCCATCTACAATGAGTGTGGCTTTTGGATTTGCTCGTTGATGTATTAATTGTGAATATGCCACGATTTATTTATCCATTCTTTTGTTTACTAACATTCCATCTGTTTTCAGGGTTCTTTCCTTAATTACAAACAGGGCTGCTATGAAACATTCTTCTACATGTCTCCCAGTATGCAGTGCGCAAGTTTCTCTAGGGACTCTACCTTGGGGTGGAATATTACTGAGTCAGAGAGTTTGTCTACTTTTCTAACTTACTAGATGGTGCCAAATTATCTTCCACAGTGTAACTATTGCTGTACATTCTCAGTAACATTGGTTATTAGTAGTATTCTTACTGCTTGTGTATATGGTAACTGATCATTATGGTTTTAATTTGTATTTTTTTCTAATTTCTAATAAAATTGCTCATTTTCTGTGGTTTTTGTCTATTTCTTTCTCTTCTGAGAAATACACGCTTAAGATTTTTGCCCATGTATCAGTTGTCTTGTTCTTATTGATTTATTGATTTATGGGGAATCACTGACCCAAAATCAAGAGTCAGATGCTTGGGGCCCCTGGCTGGCTCAGTCAGTTAAGCACCTGACTTCGGCTCAGGTCATGATCTCACGGTTTGTGAGTTCGAGCCCCGTGTCGGGCTCTGTGCTGACAGCTCAGAGCCTGGAGCCTGCTTTGGATTCTGTGTCTCCTTCTCTCTGCCCCTCCCCAGCTTGCACACACACACACTCTCTCTCTCTCTCTCTCTTTCTCAAAAATAAATAAAACATTAAAAAATAAAAGGGTCAGATGCTTAACCGATTGAGTCACCCAGGCGCAATCTAGTTGATCTCATTTTAAGAATCATTTATGATATCTATTTTTCAAAGAAATCCTTATAAACAAGAAAATCATAAAACTATACCCCTATATTCATTTTTGATAAATGTTATAATTCTACTTTTACAGAAGTTGTAGTGTGAAGGGTTCAAAAGTTTTTTTAAATACATGGGTAACAGGGCACCTGGGTGGTTCAGTCCGCTAAGCGTCTGACTCTTGATTTCCGCTCAGGTCATGGTCTCACAGTCATGAGATGGGGCCCCCCGTTGGGCTCTGTGCTGGGAGCGGAGCCTGCTTAGAATTCTCTGTCTCTCCCTCTTCCCATTGCCCCTCCCCGACTTGCACTCTCAAAACAAAACAAAAAATATATGGTAATTTGTTTCCCTCACACCCATATATTGAAAAAATTACTATTTTCCTCATGTATCTGCAATGTCAGCTCTAGAAAAAACCAGTCACGTGTCTATGCAAATGTAGACATGTTTTTGTGCTCTGTATTCTGCTGCACTGGTCCATCTATACTTTTGCCCACCAAAATCATGCTATCTTGATTGCTTTAGCCCTAGAATAATTTTAATATCTGGAAGTCAAGTTCTTCCATATGGTTCTTCTTCTGGAGTGTCTTGTCTAGGTCCTTTGCTCTTGCATATTTATTTTGGAATCAGCTTGCCAAGTTTCCCCAAAGGCCCAGGGGAATTTTGTTTGGAATTATATTGAATTCGTGAAGTCACGTGTCTTCAAGTGTATGTGCATATGTACTTGACCATAGTTTGCAGCCAAAGAGATCATTTGTACAGAACTATACTGCATTAGACCATTGTGGCATATAAGAGGCAGGGAGTTGGTTTGGTATGAAGGTACATGAAACCAGAGGGTCTTTCCTGGCTCCAGTATATCACTATATGATAATGATAAGGAAGGAGATCTTATGCTCCAATTACTGTGAACAGAGTTTTCACTTATAAAGAGCTGTGCCCTAAGTCAGAAGATCTCAGGGATTGTAACTGCTATTATATAAGTACATCAATATAAACAGGTGAAGAATGTACTTCCGGGCATGCCTTGCATGAACACTGCAGCTAGACTCAGAAGCGAATGCTAAATAATACAGCAGTCAAAAAAGCCTTTTATGTCTATCCATGACTCCCCACCTATAAAGAAGTTGCAAGAATTTTTCATCGAGGACTATTGATTCAGTTCAGATGAGAGTGTGGGATTATGCAATACAGCTGCAGGATGAGCCCCCCAAAATCACAACAGTGTAGACTACACTACACTTAGATCATATTAATATTCATAATCTTTGTTTCGCAGCTCAATTAGAACTAAATTAGAAAGCCACATGAGACCTAAGATATGAGACATGTGACACTTGTCGAGTCATTTTCCCCACCACTGATGCCTGAGCACAACCTCATTGATCCCGCTCAGTGAAGCTCAAGGCAGCCCTGTGCTCCGGCTTCGGCCTTAGAAGTCCCGTATGTTCATGTGTATCCCATGACTTCTAAAGATAAAGTGCTGTTTCACTGGCATTACTCACTGTGTCAGAGTCTTTCTGGTAAATTCTTCAGAACCTCACCTTGCGGGAAAAGACATCAGTTTGCCACTTCCTAAGAAATGTGCTGTTCATAATGTTGTGTTGTAATTTGATTCTGGTGAGGCACTGATTGAAGATGATAATGGACCAGGTCCAATGACAATCCACAGAGGCTGACCCTTAAGAGATGCTCCAGAAGTTGAGACTTGTTTTCATTTGGCCCTAGTTTCCATGCAGTTGACCAGTAATCTCTGACTCCAAATCACCTCTTTTCAAGTTGTCTAGGTGTTTACTCCAAAAGTACAAAACCGTTTTTAGTTTCTACTTGCTTGGGGGCATGGAGTGGCCAGGCGAGATCCTTGCTCTTAAGAAACTTCAAATCTAATAGGTGAAACGTGAAAGGAAGCCTGATTTCCATAGGAGTGTTCAGGAAAGTTCACTGACTCAACCAGAGATAGTGCTGGGGGTTGAAGAACGATCACAGTGAAAAGAAACAACACTGATGGTTGTTATTTGAGCATCCGTTTGAGATGGACCAGTGGTCTTCAAACTTTTTTGCGTGCTTCCTCCTAAAAGAATTTTTTAAGGCTATGTATTTCCTCCTGTTTCTATGGCCAGTGTGGGAATATCCAAAGAACTTGCCACTGAGGTTGGCTACCCAAGCACAGTTTGCAGTGCTAATTAACGAAACCTTCAGATGGGAGAGAAAACCACAATTGGCTTGTGAGAGCACTAGGAAATTCAGCTTTGTTTATTTAAACCTCTGAGGTAATTAAATACTAGTTAATAGTTATGAAGTGCCCGCCATGTGGCAGGCCTCATCATAAGCATTTTATATAGTTTATCTCACTTAGTCTTCACCCTATGAAACCTCAGGTAGTAGAATTATCTTTTTTGTGTGTAGGGAACTGAGGTGAGGCTTACGTAGAAAGAAGCAAACATGGAACTTAGAGCAAACATTTGTTTCCAGAGTGCATGTTCACACCCCCTCTGCTCTCCTCATACTGTCAAAGGCAAAGACTTGTCTCTTCCCAATGTGACCATCAAGACATCTTTTGGCTGGAAGCTTAGACGCTTCCTTGAGTCTCTGTTTTCCTCAGAGCTTACGTACCTCAGGTGGGCAGGCTGTCCAGCTTTCTGGGTGGGGCCATGTCCACTTGTGGTTAGGGTGTACCTGGATCCCTCGATAAGCCGTGGTTATGCAAGCATGGCAGGTGTTTCCTTATGGGGCCAGGTTGGTGGGAAGGGGGGAAGCCTCATCTCAGCTCCCGGAACCCCAATGGGCATAGTGACGTTGTAAAATTGTCAGAATGTCCCCTTGACTGAACTGTTCCTAAACTCGCCTGTAGAATCTGTCCTTGGTTAGCTTCTGTTCCCTTCGGGACTTCAGGCATCATGCAGAGGTAAATCTGACCTGGAAGAGAAAAGGAAAAAAAAAAAAAAAAGAAGGGAAAGAAAAGAAAATAGGAGAAATGATGGCTCTGTCAGTTTTCAAAATGAATACGCTAAGGCAGAATCAAATTCTTCCTGAAGCAAAATCTGCATAGTCACAGCTGCCACTGGGGGAAAAAAATGCAAGTTTAGAGAACTGAACTCTTCTTATCCTTATGTTTTGATTACAATTGCTTTTGGCCCACATTCTCTGATGAGATGCTAATAAATGTTTTCCATCATGTGCAAGAAAGGTTTTATACAAATTCCATTTCCCAGAACTCTGAATGAAATGGAAACCCCCTTTTTCTGGTTGTGGAAAAAAACCAAACCAAAACAAACACCAAAAACATCCCAGCTCAGTGTTTCTCGAGTACCTTCTGGTTTTGCTAGGTGGCGCCGTAGGCCCACGGATGGCCTTCCCCAGCTGGCCTGGTGACCAGCTTCGGTGGGATGATAGGAATGAGGAGGAAGAAGCCTTCGGCTTTTGCACTTCTTGGGAATTAGGCAGGATCATCAGATCAGCTGACTAGAGGTGAGATTTGTTTGCAAAGGCTCTGGCCTCTGTCATTTTAGGAACTGTTTATTTTCCCCCTTCCCCTCCCTGGTTGGTCACAGCTGGCAGTGAGGGGGCATCTAGACCTTAGGTTTTGGCTATTTCTTGAGGAAAATTCTGGGCCATCTTAAACTTTATCCCAAATACTGTGTTTCTCTCTGGGCCTCCCAAAAGTTGTTGTAGATTTGGGGGAAGAAGAAGCAAGCTCATGTGAGGAATGAAAAGAAGGGACAGTAATTTAGAGATTGGCACCAGCTCCCTCCCTATCCTAAGCAAGGTCAGCATATGAGGAAACCCCCACCCTTGTCCTCTGCTGAGAGCCCCAGTGTTTCCCAACTTCCACAGGACTGGCATGACCTTTCCCTCTCCTGTCCCTGCAGCTCTCAGAGCCAGGCCATTGCAGAGGATTAGAAGGTCCTGCGTTGGGCGGTGGGGGGACGTGGTGGAGCATAGGCCCGAGAAGCCCTGTATGGGCTGGAGGACGCCCAAGTACCTTTTGGCTGCAAAGAGAATCCCGTCTCTCATCCTACCAGAGACCCCAAACTCCCAGCTTACTGACTCCTTTGCCTGAAGGCCTAGAGACTCTTCTTAAAACCCCAATGTGAGGGAAAGGTTTTAATTGGAAAAATTGGAGGAGGAATCTACTACAAAATGGCACGACTCACAGAGAGCCCTCCAGGGAGGAGCCAGTCGTGAGTGGGGTGGGGTGGCTGGGCTGCACGTAGACAAGAGGAGAGAACTGGAATGGAGACAAACTTGACTTTCTTGGAGTCTTGCTGGGGCCACCGCTTCCTCTCCACCTGCGCTGTCTGGAACACGGGAGTCAGATACAGATCTGTGATTGCCCAGGCTGTGTGCGCCAAGGTTTCCAGGACAACCCAGGTTTCAAATACCGTCCCAGTATCTATCATAAGCACACACATGCTGGTCTGCTCCTGTGTCCTGATTTGGGTTCAGACATTCCTGCTCCACACTCCCTGCCCTGAAATCTGCTTCATGCTTAGGGTCATCCAACAGTGGTCACAGGTCCTTTTTGGGGACACAAGGCTGAAGAGGGGCCTCAGCCAGGTGAAAGATTATCTGCATACGTTCCGAGAAAGAAGCCTCATCGACCGTCAAATGTGCACAAGGACCTGGGACGCAGTAGGGGCGCTGCTAACAGCAAACCTCTTTCAGAAAACAGAAGGGAGAAAATACTTTATAAAAGCAATAACATACAAAGTAAAAATAGAAACAGAAAAATAAGGTGTGAAAAAAATTATATATATATTAAAACTATATATATGTATATATATGTATACAAATAAATAAATACATACATATATATATGACAGTACGGCGCCTGTTTGGGATTCTCTTTCCCTCTCTCTCTGCCCCTCCGCTGCTCACTTTCTCTCTCTCAGAATAGATAAACTTAAAAAAAAAAAAAAGGAACATCTATGGGTTTATATGACTACAGTGTACATTTTCCTTGTTCTAAAACTGACCTGAAGACACTGATTCGAGCAATTATAGGAAGTCTTAGGATGCCGTGTCTGTCTTGATACCTTTCTCTATTTTGACCTTGAAGAATCTATCAGCCCTTGTACATTTCTCGGTCAGAGCAGTGACTGCTCTTTTGGCCGTACACATCGGTAGACAGGCGCTCATAAGTGCCATGAGTCATATTTTCAGTTTTTAATTAAATCACGGTCTAGCTAGGGTTTGATTTATTTAGACCTGAATTAATTTATACCCTTGTCCATATAAATTTGCATAGTTTATTTAACAAGCTTATGATTGTATAGATTGTAAAACCCTTTAGATAATAACAATAGAGGTTGTAAAAATCAGTCTCTTATCAAGCAATGAGTGGTGGAATATAGTGTCTAAGGGTGGTGTTAACTTTATTCCTGAAACTAGCATTATAAAGGAAATCTGTCGTATTGCTAAATAAAGACATTTATGAGACCGTTTAAAGATATTTCATCCCATATGTTTTCACTCAGTTTTAGTGATACGGCAAAGCCTCATTAACAACTAGTGCTGCTGATTTTTTTTTCCTTTCCCAGAATGGTTACAGACGGTCGTAAATCCATACAGTAAGCATCTAGCAAAACGCTCATCTGCCTCAATCAAATATAATAAACATTTTTTTAAACTGCAGGAGTGTGAGTCATACAGATGTCACTTTCCTAGAATTCTGGGGAAAAAAAAAAAAAACACGCAACTGATTAATGTTCCCAAGAAAGGGTCACAGCTCACAGGAAATGAATGGGAAGGTGACCGGAAGAAAGGTTGGGAGGCCAGCGAGCACGATCTAGGGACTGTTGGTGAGATCCCCATTCCCACAGCCAGAAGCTGGCAGTGGCCTTCCCAAGGAGGGGCAGTGGTGCGGGTGCAAGATGCGGGGTGGGGAGGGAGAGGGGCTGACAAGGAAGGGTCTGGGTGGGGCTCAGGGAAGGTGGCTGAGGGAACCGGGGTGAGACCCTCCCCCCCCCCCCCCCCCCCCCCCACCAAGCCTGATCCAGTCTGAGCCCTGCCATCAAGTTCCTTTGTGTGGGTTCGGGCTTTTGTAGAACTTCTGGGCATTAAACATGATGGAGTGGGCACAACTGGCAATTCGGCCCTCATGACTCAGTTGAAGATGTGGCCTGTGACAGGTCCTCATGTACATAACCCTCAGAAGGGAAAATTAGTCACATCCATCATCTACCAAAGGCAGGATGAAATTTGCTTTGTGGGAGGAGAGCAGCGTGCTCCCGAACGGGCCAGGCTGGGGTGGAGCTGTGTGCCTTCCTGCGGTCAGTGACCCAGGGGCTGGGAGAGGGGTGGGAGGAACCCCAGACCACACCTGCGTGGAGGTGCGCAGGCTGCTTTCTCCTGTTCTAGTTCTTTCTTTACACAGGGTTATAGCCCCCACAAGGTCCAACACGGGGTAATTTTTCCTAATGCATGGTTTGATGGGCGGGGGGGTGAAGCGCTTGCAAAGGTCTAAAAATCAAATTGAATTTCATTACATGCTTAAATGAACTTATTTGTCAGAAACGAATCGGCATTCTTCCGGGAACTCTAGAAAGGGTGGGTGTCACACTTCTAGCAATTCCTGAAAATCCTCATGTATTATTAATATTCCTGGAGGGAGGGGCTGTGAGGGCCTTTGTTTGTTTGCAACACGGGAAGCTTGCTGTGTTTGTCTCCAGGAAGTATGCTAATCAATCTATCTTTCTTCTTCTTTCTTTCTTTCTTTCTTTCTTTCTTTCTTTCTTTCTTTCTTGTCATTTTGATGTGCCTGATTGCACTTTTGATGGGGGTTGAGGTGGGGAGGAGATGACTGTTATATAATCCGATAAAATGCCAGCTATTGCAAATCCCTAAAGATTGGAGTAATTTGGGCTCACCCCAAGGAATTGGGAAGCATTAGCAGAATCCTCTCCCTGCTCTGTGCCTGGCAAGGGTACGGATGACCCTGTTGCGGATGCAATGAGAAGAAAAGTCAGATTTCAGTGAGAGTCTAAGTACCATCTGCCAATCCATCAGCAAACACTGGAAAGTACCATTTGCATGTGATATTGTTTTTGTGAAGATGATGGGCTTATTGAATGGAAACAGGAAGACAAGAAACCTGAGTACCATTTACAACATATCGTGGGAGTTAAGGCTTGTGTTATAAACCCAGGTCTACCACTAAGGAGCTGTTTGACTATGAACCAATCGTGTTATTCCTCAGTCTCAGTTCCCAGGAGGGCTTTTTAATCAGCACGAGCTTCCCTGTTCTGATCTTCTGAGCCTTGTAAGTTTCTTTCATTGTATCTTGAATGTATCCTAACAAGGAAAAGGAAGACAAGTAATTGCTTTTTTCTGAATTCCCCACTATCATTTATAAGGTATATACAAATCTTTTTGGACAGGAAAGTTATGGTAACACACCATACCCCTTCTGTTATAATCTGCATTTCTAATGATAAGAACTTGGTCTTGACTTTTTTGAGTGCACGCGAGAAATAAAGCCATCCTTGGCCCTTGCAAGTACATATTAAAGAGCTTACATCATCATTGTAGTGGGTTTCCAGTAATCTAACAGAAAAGACCAAAAAAAAAAAAAAATGACTCTAATACACACTTAACTTAGATCTAAGAGAAGCTGTAAGAGGACAAATAAGGGTAAAGATGATAAAGCATGGACGGAGTTAGGCAGGGAAACCTGACAGGTGCCAGGCCAGCCCTGAGCCATGAGGATGTGCTGGGCATCGGCTCAGACCTCTCCTGCTGAATCTCCGCGATGGCCTTTTCTGTTCTCACCTGGGTATGGAAGGCAAGAAGGAATGACCTTTCCTGGCTTGGTTATTGTTTGTGCACACATGCTCCTTGGCAGATCCAGCTGCCGACATCTCTGCACTGGTTGGAGGGAGACACCCTCTGTTTTGTCCTTTTGGATCTCAACCTGTCTCACCTTTCCTGAAGTTAATAAGCAATACCTGGAATGATTCTTCACCCAGCGATTCTATAAAGTCTCACAACCTTTCAGGGCATCAGAGGCCATGATAAAATCAGGAATCTTGCTCTCTTGAACCACCCTAGGTACAAATGTCCACCACCTAGGCCTGTGTACATGTATGTGTGTATGTGTGCATGCCTGTGTATATTGGGAGATGAAGGGAGATCCGTGAAGGTTCCAGAAGGGAGCTTCCTGGGTCTCGAGAGGGTGTCTCTGAGGGTTATCTTATGCGTCAGTTTGCAGGGTGTTTTTGGATGAGATGAGCATTTAAATTTGTGAACTTTGAGTAAGCAGATTGCTCTGCATAAGGTGGGTGGGCCTCATCTAATCAGTGGAAGGCCTAAATAGAACAACAACAATGACAGCAACAACAACAAAAACAGCTTCCTGAGTGAGAGGAAATTCTCCAGCAGTCTGCCTTTGGCCTTCCCTGCATCACTGGCTGTCCTGGGTCTTGAGCCTGTTGGCCCGCACTTTAGATTTGACATTTACCAGTCTCTGAAACTGTGTGAACCCATTCCTTATAATAAATCTCTTTATATTTATACAAGCACACACACACACACACACACACACATACACATACACACACACACACCCTGTAAGTTCTGTTTTTCTGGAGAACCCTGACTAATTGTGTCCTTTGTATGTTTCCCTATTTCCTAACTCTTTCTCTTCTCTCTTTACTTCCTGTGGTCCTTTCTCTTTAAATCCTCTTCCCCCCTGTTTTTGCAGGTGGGGCTCCCTGGGAACCAGAGCCTGGGGTGAAGGATGTTTATGAAGTAGTACTTTGGTCTCAACAGCTGTGAGAAGGAGGAAACGGGAGCAGGACTGAGACGAAGGAGAGGGTAGAACCTCAAAGTCCCGAATAGCCACCTCAGCCAACCCCACAGGGGCGCTGGGGCTGAGGTGGTCTGTCAGAGGAGTCCCACGCTCGGCTGAAAGGCTGACTCCCGAGCCCCCATCTCAGCCACTGAACGTGGACAAGTCCCTGGGGGAACCCCCCCCCCCCCCCCGCGGCCGGGCCAAGCTGCAGGGGCTTGAGCCGGAGGCTGTCCGCTGCTTGCAGGGGGTAGGCGGGGGTGCGTCTTCACACACCTGGGCAACAGGATGCTTGTTGTCCACCAGTTGGTATTTACCTCCTTTTAAGTGAATGATTTTTATCTGGACTCTTAGCTGACCGGAATAAAGGTTCCATTTCCCAGCCTCTCCTGTGGCCAGGTGTGGCCGTACCGTTTACTTTTGGCCGGTAGGATGTTAGCAGAAGCCTGTGTGTGTAGCTTCCACACTGTGTCCTTAAATGGACTCGAAGATGCCTTTCTTCTCTCTTTTTCCCTTCCTACTGACTGGAAGACAGGTGCGATGACGGGGCTTTGGCAATCACTTTGAGCATGAAGTCACCTTGGGAATGGAGATTGCACGTGGTGGCATAACATAGAGGAGTCTGCTTCTCTGCCCCCCCATGGATTATTTAGCACCCTTATCTCCGGACTTCATGAACATGAGAGAGAGACAATTTTTGGTTTTGTTTAAGTCGCTCTTATTTGGGAATTTTGTAGTTTTGACAGCTGATACTTATTCTGGTTTACACTCTCCTATACCGTTTGTGAAGGTAAAACTCTCCACTCCCTAGAGAAATAATCAAGGTCTACACCATTTGGTACTTCCATGCTTTTGCATCCTGTGCAATGGCCTCTCTTCTCAGCCCAACTTCTGCTGGTTCAACAGCAAAAAGGGTGAATTCTGATCTCTGAGACAACTGGCTTAGAGAAGGGCAATGTATATGTAGGGGTGAGTTTTGGCCAGTGGGAAAGAGTGGAAGGGCTTCTGTTTTGCCTTATGGTTTACTCTCTCTTTAGATGTCCAAGGTCAAAGTCACGTCATCATAACAAGGATTAATTTCCTTCCAACTGTAGCCATTTGATTATTGTGAAAAGCTCATATTCCTCTCATGTACATACATTTGACACTATTTTATGTAAACTTGTGCTGAGGCCCTTTTATGTTGTGGGGTGGGGGGGATACCCTTTTTTTCCTGGGTCACACTGCCAAGCCTTATTACCTTAACTGACAATGAAGGACTTCTGCCCAAATGCCTTTCCTGTCCTTAGGGTAAGGGTTGGGGATAGAAGAAATTTTACTTCCATTGCCCTCCAAATTTGGGGCATGCTGGGCAAAGACTGGGAGGCAGGACGTGGAAGTGGGGAAAGAAGAGGGAAAAATCAGAAGGAGTAGCAGGGGTGGGAGGTGCCCACGCCCCACTGTAGAAGACAAGGTCTAAGGGGGCTTGTCTTCGTGATCTTTGCCCCCTGGTATTCATGCCCTTATCCCTTCCCTTGAGTGTAGACAGACCCAGTGGCTTGCCTCTAACCCATAGGACACAGCAAAGGTAATTAGACCAAGATGACATGTAGGTGATCACAGTATATACAACTGTAATTCCCACTTTGCAGGGAGACCCCTTCCTTTGCTGCCTTTGAAGAAGAGAATTGCCGTTGTCGTGAGCTGTCTGTGGAGGATGTGTTATGGCAGGAAGCTGAGTCAACAGGAAACCAAAGTGCTCTGGTCAATAACCAACAGGAAACCAAAGTGCTCAGTCCTTCTACTGCAAGACATTAAATGCTGCAGCAACCTGAATGAACTCAGGAGTGGATCCTTCACTAGTCGAGCCCCATATGAGACTGCAGCCCAATCCACACTTTGATCAGAGCCTGGGAGACACTGGACAAGGGACCCAACTAAGTTGTTCCTGGACTCTTAACATATCAAAACTGTGAGATAATGAATGTGTGCTGTCTTAAGCTAGTAATTTTGCAGTAATAACTGCTATAGAACAATAGGTAATTGATACATCTATAATAAGGAATTTGGCTTTAGAAAGGAAAAGAAAATGCAAACTCTTTTGATGAAGGCTTTTCAGACCACGATAATTATACTCTGGAAGACTGGAGATAGAAACACAGCAGATGAGGACAAAGATTAGCCTTACGCTGTCCTGAATATTTTTAAGTAGGAAGGAATAGGCTGAATGGCCACAAAGAGTGCTGGAAGTTCAGCAGTCCAGATACAAAAGTAACTAGAAATGGAAAGGAAACTAACAGTGGGAATTAGCAAGGAACATGCTGTATAAAGATTTGTGACAGAGGGGTGTCTGGGTGGCTCAGCTGGTTAAGTGTCCGACTTCGGCTCAGGTCATGATCTCACGGTTTGTGGGTTCAAGCTCAGTGTCAGGCTCTGTGCTGATAGCTCAGAGCCTGGAGCCTTCCTTGGATTCTGTGTGTCCCTCTCTTTCTGCCCCTCCCCTGCTCACACTCTGTCTCTCTCTGTCTCCCAAAAATGAATAAACGTTAAAAAAAATTTTTTTAAAGATTTGTGACACAGAGAGGGAACAGTTGGTCTCTCTTAGGATAGAGGGATTGAAGCAAATGCAGAAAGAACACTATATTTTACAAAAGTGACCAACATTGGGGTTTGGGTCACAGTGCTGGAGAAAGTGGAGGTGGTGGGGACAAGCTGAGGAGTGTCTGCCCTCAGATTGTGGGTGGCAGGGCAGAGAAGCATTTCTGAGAAAGGATTGCTTAAGGGGGCAGAGCAGTTAGAGGGACTCATGGTCTGCCCCCATGGGCTCTGGGTTGGAAAGCCTGTGTCTGAGTCCCAGATCCGTGAACATAATCTATGTCACTTTGGCCAAATGACTTCATCTCTCCAAGCCTTGGTTTCCACATCTGTAAAGCAGCACTCATTATAGGATTGGTCTCACTGGATTATTATGCCCCGTCAGTGAGGTAAGGCACCAGAAGGGTCCATCGTGGCACATGATAAAGTCCTAATCAGTGATAGCTTTAAAAAAAATAGGGACTGTTTTTTTCCTTTCTTTATTTCTTGTTTTTCTTAAATTCCACATAGGAGTATGTTAATTATACTTGAATTACAAAAATAAATAAGTACATAATTTTTAAAAATGACTGGATGAGGAGTTCTAAGATTCGGGCAAGTTCAGGCTTTCCAAAGTACTTGTAGTGATTGGAAGCAAATGGTATCCCCTTTTTGAACTAAGGTGGCCCATGAGGGGGTCGTGATTACTCCAACCAGTGAGTTTTCTTCCTTGGCTACGTATTGAAATTACGTGGGAGACTTACAACATATTGATGCTAAGGACCCCACCTCTAGAGATTCTGATTTAATTGGTCCGGGGAATGGTCTGAGCATGAGGATGTTGAAAACTCTCCCAGATGATGCTAATGTGTAGCCAAGCTTGAGAATCACTGCTTTATTCTTACAGTCATTCCTTAATGGCTGCCTCTGATGGTCTTAGGAGTTCTGGTTTCGTTTGCCCAGCGAGATGGCAAGATTCTGTGAATTCACCTATGTGTTATGTTTTATTACCTGGCAGAGTAAGAGGCACAGGGGACAGGAGGTCAAAAGGCTTGGATTCTCAATCTGTTTTTTCCTAACTGGTCTTGGGATCCTAGGTCATAATAAGATTAAACTTGTACCATGCCCAGACACTATTCCCAGTGCATTTTCATGTACTCGTTCATTTATCCTATCAGCCTGATGAGATGGGTTCTATTATTAGCCTCAGAGCTAATAATAACACAGAGAAGTTAGTTCAAGACCACACTGCTGTGTATCTGCCTGTGAACCCAAGGCCTAAGTGCCCACACGAACCACTCCACACTCTTGGGCTGATACCAAGGTGCTCGTGATTTTATTCACCCCTAAGTGGAGGAGCTGGACTGCCCCTGAGTCCCTCCCAGCTCTGATGTTCTGCTGCCCCCACCAGCACCTAGCAGAGATATCGCACAGCGGGTGGTCCGGTGCTACTCGGTCATGGACTGATGGCTAAATCAAGGAATTGAGATCAGACCAGAATGGGTGCAACAGAACAAGGCGGGCAGACCCGTGCAAGTCGTGACCTAGGAGAATGTCTCCGCTCAGAAAAGTGATCAGGCTAAAAGGAAAATGTTATATGAACCACTGTGCATTCCTTTATGTGTTTGGCCCTCTGTTTTGCCAAGCAAACGAGTGTGGGGAGATGTGTTAAAGTCAGCAGAGGCTAGCTTAGCCTAAGATGTTGAAAGGTGAATTTCCTTGCATCGAAAATGGTCGGGAATTTGGGGGAATAGAGTCTAACAACAGCAAAGAAGCAAGGACAAAGTCTCTTGAGCGGGTGTGGCCAAAAGAGTACAAAATACTAATGGGTGACTGGAATTTTCCATGGCTGCTGGATCTTGGGATGATAAAGTCTGCTGTTCAATTTTAAGTTGATGCCTATGCCATTCCGTGTGGTCATGCCCTTTGTTAGCACTAAACTATCCATAAAGCCTGTCACACACACAGTCTTTTGTGAGTGGTGCTTTGAGGGAATGAAGGAATAGGGACGGTGTGGACCATGGAGAAAAATGGGGAAGATGGATGATGGCGGCAGGAGATAACACAGAGGGTAGAAAGAAGAAGTCCAGGGAAAGCAAGAAGAGGTGTCAGTGGAAATTCAGGTCCTTAGGAATCCTCAGATATATTGGGTGAACACTTAAAGAAATGTAGTTGACCATATCAAAGGACAGGAAGACCCTAGAGTCTGAGGGACTAGGACCCCCAAGGGGCTGACATGTAGGTTATTCAAGGTAAAATGAGGTTGAGATAGAAGAAGGTAACCTGCAGAGTGTGATTTCCCCCCGTGAAGCCCAGTAATAAAATGGAGGCTCCTTAATCTACACAGATTTTGAGAAAAAGAAGAAAGGTGAGGTAGCGTCTCCCAGAGGCTACAGCCAGGCAGGAGTTAGAAGATGCGCTCCACGTCAGACAATCCTAGGGTCCTGCATATGTCCCGAAAGGGGTCCTCGATTCTGAGGAAAGCTGGAATTAGGAGGATTTTCAAAGACGGCTGTCTGGGCCCACTGCCGAGAGAAAGGCTGGTGTAGCTGGTCCCAGAGGTGACCTGGGTGGGGTACTTTAAAAGCTCCTCAGGGGATTTGATGTGATAGCCAAGAGTGGAAACCACTGTCCTGTCCAGAGAGCAATGTGGGAAGCACGCACCTGGGGCCAGGAGGTGGCTGGCAGTTCCACCGAGAGCTGAAAGCTTGTGTGTTCCTACATTTCTTAGTGTTAAACTTATTTTGTGGTGATCACACTGTATTAGGTGGCATTAGGAAGTTAGCATTAGGAACTTCAGGTGTGAATAAATACCCAGAATAATAAATATGGCTTTCCTTGCATAAAATCCTGGCAGGAACTTCCCCAGACAGAAAATCTGCAGACAACGGATCTCGGTGGCTGGAAGGTGCCTTTGGATCTCTCGGCATTTAGATGAAAGAGGCTGAACACCATGTGATCAGCTCAGAGACCTGGGGACGCTCCAGCTCTCCTCAAATATCAACCCCTCCCCCCCACACTATTAGAAGTGATCTAGTTTAACCTCTAATGTTCTAGAATTTAAAACAAAAACAAAAAACAAAAAAAAAAACTAAGAAGTGAAGTAAGTGTCTGGGCCAGGAAACCCAGCCAAAGGGGGTTTGGAATCTTTGAACAACCATCCCAATGCTTTTTCCCTTAAACCTCTCTGCCCTTCAAATGCAAGGGATTATGTGTAGGCGCCCTTAGGACAAGTAATCTGACATAAATTCATACTCAAGTGTACATACCTAACATAAAATATTTTGGGGGGTGCCTGGGTGGCTCAGTCGGTTGAGCGGCCAACTTCGGCTCAGGTCATGATCTCGGAGTTCGAGCCCCGCGTCGGGCTCTGTGCTGATAGCGCGGAGCCTGGAACCCACTTTGAGTTCTGGGTCTCCCTCTCTCTGTGCCCCTCCCCTGTTCACTCTGTCTGTCTGTCTGTCTGTCTCTCTCTCAAATATAAATAAACATTTTTTTTAATTAAAAAATAAAAGTACTTTCTTTCTGCAGGTTGTAATAACCAGGTGGATACATAAAAATGAGGAGCCTGAACATGGAGAGTAAGTGTCAAGACTGATGGGAAAGGTCAAAGAAAGGGGGGTGAGCAGGGGGAGGACAGAGCCGACTTCACAACCTAGCCTAGTGGTGGGCCTCCAGAACCAAACACCAGGACCTGGACCCGCCCAGGACACTGCAAAAGGGAGAAGGATGACTTATGTTAATGAGTGACACATTTTAAATGCCAAAAACCTCCCACTCACCTGGAGCTTAGAGGAAGCCCCTGGAGGCTACCCCAAGTGACTCAATCCCATTACTAAGAATCACTTGCAGTAGGGCTATTTCTGATGTATCCAAGAAGTTTTCAGTTACCTTCAGAGTCAACAGGAAATTAATCAGCAAGTAGAATATTGAAAGAAGATCTGCATCTCAGAGTCATTAAAATAAAAGCAGATTTGGTCAAATGGCAAGGTGCTTTTTTTTTTTTTTTTTTTTTTTTTTAATCTCCTCCCCTCTTTTTTTAATAAGTTGAAGATTCCGAAACTTAAATCCTGACCACCAGAGTCTCCTTGGGGGACAGGTACACACTGTCCTAGGACCTACATCCCCACAAAACACGCCAGCCCCGTCACCATCCAAATAGCTCTCCCCTTGCTCTCTCGAAAAGCCCCTGGAAACCTGACCACGCTGCCACACAATCTATTTAAAACTTCCTGAACACATCTCGGGCCACATCCCTGTCCTGTATTGTTTGATTTGCGTCTCCCCTCTAAGCTCTTGGGGGAAAGAGGCTTTTTTTCCCCTTGTTTTGGAATGATTTTTATTTATTATTATAAGCCTGGGTGGAGAATGTACTTCCTTGCTTATCACACAGTTTAGTAGAAATATTAAATAATAATAATAGCTGAATGCCGCAGAGAACACGAAACTCTGCCTATCACGTAACCTTTGCTCTGCCATCCGGAGTATCTGAGGAAGCAGCTTCTCTGTCTTCCTTATTACGGAAAGTAGAGAACCAGAGACCCTAAATTCGAAAAGTGATATATGGAAAGATGGCAAGAAAAGTTTTCTCGTTCTCCTCCACTAGCTTCTGACTTACTGATCTTAAAAAGTTCCCCTCTCCACCTGCCCCAAGGTGCTGGTCAAGTGGACAGACAGGAAGTCGAATGCGTTTCCTATGGGATCCTAGTTAAGACCCTCGGGGTTGCAAATAACAGAAACCAACTCCAGTCGGCATAAGCAAATAGGAAGTTTATTAGAGAAACGTTTGGGGTTTCTCACAGAACCCACAGGCAGTTCTCAGGGGCCTGTCAGGAAGTTCAGGCCTTGTTCTTTTGCTCTCTCGCTCTCTCTCTCTCTGCCTCTTATCTTTGCTTCCTGGCCTCATACTAAATGTGAGATTTATGAAAGCAGGGATTTTATCTGGTTTGTTTCCTGCAGGCTCACCCACGCCTAGAACAGTGCCTGACATATGGTATTTGCTCAGTCAGCATTAATCTGTGTACTTCTCAGCAAAGCAGCTTCCTGTGTCCCTCTGTGGGCATGTTGAAGGCCGTCGGTGCACTATACCCAAACTCCCAAATTTGAAATTCAGGCTTGTGAATTCAAGTGTCCACCCCTGGTCCGTCTAGTCTGGCCAGAGGATGGTGTTTTCTGCAAATAGGATCGGAGCTGAAATGCTGTTTGCATGAAAAGGGTCTTGGAGTTGGGCAGATAGCATCACACGTGTTTTCAACACTTAGGCAGGTACCTGTCATCAGTGCAGATAGTTTGTGGGAAGTGGGTACACTCTGCTTCCCGAACAGATCTATCTTTTGCTGAATAGCCAAGCAGAGGGAGCTCTGTAGCATGAAACTTCCTTGCAACTTTGCTGATATTTTGTCAGCTAGTTTCTCTGTAGACATCTCCAGGGATTAAAAAAAAAAAAAAAAAAAGGCACTATTTCTTAAGAGTTGTTTATTCCATTTTAAAGCAAATCTAGGGGCGCCTGGGTGGCGCAGTCGGTTAAGCGTCCGACTTCAGCCAGGTCACGATCTCGCGGTCCGTGAGTTCGAGCCCCGCATCAGGCTCTGGGCTGATGGCTCGGAGCCTGGAGCCTGTTTCCGATTCTGTGTCTCCCTCTCTCTCTGCCCCTCCCCCATTCGTGCTCTGTCTCTCTCTGTCCCAAAAATAAATAAAAAACGTTGAAAAAAAAAAAAATTTAAAGCAAATCTAATTTTTTTTTTTTAATTTTTTTTTTCAACGTTTTTTATTTATTTTTGGGACAGAGAGAGACAGAGCACGAACGGGGGAGGGGCAGAGAGAGAGGGAGACACAGAATCGGAAACAGGCTCCAGGCTCCGAGCCGTCAGCCCAGAGCCTGACGCGGGGCTCGAACTCACGGACCGCGAGATCGTGACCTGGCTGAAGTCGGACGCTTAACCGACTGCGCCACCCAGGCGCCCCAAAGCAAATCTAATTTTTTAGGAGATCTGCCCGTGCATGTATCTGTCTGACTTCAACTTCCTTTGGTCCTAGCTGTGTTTTTCAGGATCACAGAGGGTTTTTCTTCTGTGACAATCCTTAAACAACTCTTTGAAGAAAATTATCATGTTATTCTGGAGCCCTTTCCTTGGGGTAACCTGTCTGTCTGCATGCTGCCTGCACGTTCGCTGTAGTGTGTCTATGATTGCTTTTCTCTGATTCCTTAAAGCAATAGAAACAGCGGCTCAGTTGTGGTTGGAAGCCGGGCCTCTCAGACATTGCACTGCGTGATCTTGGTAACCTCCCCCCTGACCCCCCAAAAAAGACAGATTTCATGGGATCTTTTCAGGTACCCTTTGCAGATACAACAGTCTTCATCGGTGGTGACCTCTGCTTTGAGGAACACAGTGTTGCCTGCTGGGTGGACGGCTAAAGGAGTTAACGTGTATCAGCTGGTTACTCTGGACCGTTGAAGATCTAATTGGTACCCCGTAGCTATCCCCAAGCTAATGGTGTATTTATTAAATTTGTATAATTAGTATCTTTTATATCTTCTCTTTTTGAGACAAAATACACTCTCTTCTGTTTTTTGTCTTTTTTGTACAAAACACACATAAAGTGGGTTTTGTTTTTGTTTTGTTTTGTTACACTTCATCGTACCCTGGAACAAACACTTTGAGAGCATTGAATATGTGTAAGGAAATATACTCGTTGTGGAGATAACAGATGAAAGACCAGATTTCTACCTTCAAAGAATTCCTAATGAAACAAGGGTGGAAAGCTGCATACACAGAGGACTGTAGCCTAGGACGAGTGCTGTGACGGAGGCACGGATAAGAACCATGAGCATATAGCAGGAGACGCACTCAACAGGAGTTGGGCAGAAGCTTGGAGAAGGGAGCCCCGGGGAACGCTGCCTGACAAAGGCTGTGCCTGAGATGAGCCTCCAAGGATGAGGAGGAATCAGCCAGGGGAAGGATGGGGGAGGGAGGAGCTGGGTAAACCAGGCAGAAGTTTTGCATTTGTAAAGCTGTGGAGCAGACGGGTATGGTCTGTTAGGAGCATAGCGGAAGCAAAGGATATGAGCTCCAGAGAGCAAGACGGATCAGCAGGACAGCTCCGTGTGGCCCATAACCACCAGCTAGTGCTGTGGAGCAAACCAACCCCAAAGCCAGTGACTTCAGACAATAAGCTGTTGGTACTATTCAAGCGCCAGCAGATCAGCTGGGATGTTCTGCCCAACAGAGCCAGGCCTGTCCGATCTCCACTGGGCTTGTTCACGTGTCAGTGGTCAGGTGGCCGATTGGAGGCTGGCTGGTCTTGGGTGGCCTCAGTCACCTGCCCGCAGTGTGTTGGCCATCGGCTGGGTGTTGAGGTGGTGTGATGTGTTTCTTATCACACAGCAGGCCAGCCTGGGCTTGTCACACAGTGGTGGCCCAGAGGAAGTGGAAACATACTCGGCTGCCTAAGACCTAGGCTTGGATCCGTCATACCATCACTTCTGCTCCGTGTTATTAGCCAGAGCTAGTCACTAGACACTGCCCCCACCCTCCGCCCCATTCAAGGAACAGGGACATCTCTTGATGGAAGATGCTGCGAGGTCTTGGTGCAAAGACTGTATGTAGAGGAAGAGGTGAGTAAGTATAGCCATTTTTTGCAGTCAATTCAGCACAAAGAGCTTAGATCATGGCAATTTCCCTTGACAAAGATGGGGAAACATCAGGAGGATATTTTATTATGAAAATTTTTATTAAAGTCATTCTTTTAATTAAATTTTATATAAAATTCTATTAAAACATTGTATTATTAAAATACTGAAAATTTTAAGGCTTCATTTCGATTTACATGCAACATTAAAGCACATTCTCCTTTAAAAAAAGAAAAAGGATAGGGGTGCCTGGGTGGCTCAGTAGGTTAAACGTCCGACTCTTGGTTGTGGCTCAGGTCATGATCTCATGGTTCATGAGATCAAGCTCCACACTG
The DNA here is from genome assembly GCF_028018385.1 of Neofelis nebulosa. Classification (NCBI taxonomy): domain Eukaryota; kingdom Metazoa; phylum Chordata; class Mammalia; order Carnivora; family Felidae; genus Neofelis; species Neofelis nebulosa. The sequence goes on along the minus strand of NC_080782.1, from coordinate 31,585,632 downwards.
AACTCTGTGCTGACAGCATGGAGCCTGCTTGGGATTCTGTCTCTCCCTCTCTCTTTTTCCCCCTCCTCCATTTGTTCTCTCTCTTTCTTTCTCTCTCTCTCAAAATAAAAAAAAAAGGAAGGAAGGAAAAGGAAGAGAAAAGGAAAGGAAAAGGAGAAAGAAAGAGAAAGGAAGAAAAAGAAAGAAAGAGAAAGAAGGAAAGAAAGAAAGGATGTCAGATAAGGCTGAGGTCTTCTGCCAACCATGTCCTTGTTGTGTAGATAATGTGGATGATGTTCCTCAAGCAGCACGGGTCGGTCCCCTCCTCAGCATCCTTCACCTCTGGTGGCCCGACTAATTAGGAAGCCACATGAATGTCTATGCCCCCAGATCACATTCTCTACTTCCCCTTAAGGATTATCATAAGCAACTTTGTCAACTGCCTCATAACACCTGGACCCACTGTGTCTACAGCATTCCTTGTGGATTCTAGGTCTAGTGAACTGATCAGAAAAGAGGAGGCAGGTCAAGTTCGGGCTCTCTCAATCTCCTTACCCACTTACTCACATCCCGTTTACTGGCCCACTCTAGAAGGTGCTCAGGTTCCACACTGACGTGATTGGTCTACTGTTCGGGCGTCCACATCGATGCACCAGCTGAGATTCAGGGCACAGTTCTCCTCCTGTTGCCAAAGTCCCTTAAAAACAGGGAGGAGCATTTCCATCCTGTCTCCTCCGAGGCCCCCCAGTTCTTGGTGATAAGTCACGGAGGTCCACGGCTGACCTCAGCCAGCTCTGCCAGGCACATGGCAAGCTCCTCTCCCTGCTGGATCTGCAGATCTCTCAGCCCCGGGAGCTCCAGTCTTCCTACTGGGCATGGAGGAAAGAAAAGGAAGTACAGGAAGAGATGGGGAGAAGTGAGGAAGGAGGAGAAGCGGGGAGGGGTGGAGGGAGGAAGGGGAGGAGAACCCGGTGGGTGTGCTCTTTTGCTTCCTTGTCCACTTCTGTTGCACCACACACCATATGTGACCAATTTCTTCATTGTTATTTGCCTCTTATTTAGCATTTAATTCAAAAATAAAACTTGTTTTGGAATGTTTTTCCAGAAGTAATCATAAGAAACTGTTAGCGATGATTACGTTTGGAGAGGACAGCTGGGCAGGTCTGCTGGGGGCAGGGAGTTTCGCTTATTTCTTGGTGTTTTTTTCTCTCCTGATTGAAATCTCAAAGCCTGCTGAAGGGACTCATCTAGAAAACAGAATTGTGGCAAGTGTTTCTGATTTTCTTCCTAATTCCTCTCTTTTTATTAAAAAGTATTTAAGAGGTGAAAATTATATATATATATATATATATATATATATTTTTTTTTTTTTTTTTTTTTTTTTTTTTTTTTTTTTTTTTTTTTTTTTTTTTTTGTTACATACAGTTTAACAATGAGGAGATGCAGGCACAGAGCAGTTGTCAACTGGTCTAAGGTCACACAGCTGCTAAGAGTCAGTGACAGGATTTATCCCCCATTCTATCTGACTCCATAGTCAAGGTTTTATCCACTATGGGATGATAACTCTTTTAATAGATAGTCTTAGAATTTAGGGTCATCAGAGAGTACCTTGGGAAGCCACAAAACTTCTTATGGCCACCCCACCCAGCCCTAGGTCATCCATATCAGATGAAACTATAGTCAGAATGGCTTCATGGAGTCTCTAACCTTTTATCTTTTTTTTTTTTTTTTAAGTAATCTCTACACCCAATGTGGGGCTTGAACTGATGACCCCAAGATCAAGAGTCGTAAGCTCTTCCGCCTGAGCCAGCCAGGCGCCCCTCTAGCCTTTTATCTTTTCTCTGAACTGCGAGGATCCACCCTCCTGATGTTGAAAACCCACGTCTGACTGTGCTGATGCTATCCGTTTCTGCTTTCCCAAAGCTTAAGCTGCTACTTTCTGCATAACTATTCTTCCTTTTACCTAGTTTGTCCCAACTGACAAAATTCTGAGCAGAATAATTTTTTCCCTTATCGCTTTTTCCACCCCCTGGGAGGTGAAGTGGTCCTTAGCCACATGAAGAATTTATTGCGTATGTTGTTCTTAGCTGACCTTACCCCCTTGTCTTGCCACATAATAAAATGCTCTGAGTCCTGCATTCTGCTAGTCGCTTTGGGTTTTGTTTGTTTGTTCATTGTTAACCGCAACTGAACTTTAAGTCTGGGAATAGTTTCCAAGTTTCTGGAAATAGTCTGTAAGTGGCTCCCCATCTTTCTGTTGTTGCTGTAGATCAATTTTGAGAAGAGATTCAACCTCAAAACCTCTTTGATTTCTCCCTGTCACTTGCCCCTCCCCCCACCCATGTTCAATGAGTGACTGTTCTCTCTTTATTTATTTATTTTTTGACTGTTCTCTCTTTAAAATATCTCTTAGATCCTACTTTCATAACTATTTTACCCACAGTAAATAAAACAAGTTCAGACTTTTGAAGTTTCTTAATCTATATTGTGACCATAACTCCCAAACTGGACTAGCCACCACGCAGATTTTCTTGCTGGCATCCCTCCCATCCTGAATGGTTAACCTAAATCAGTCACACTTTCCAGTGGCTGGTTTAGGACTGGGCATGTGGCCAAATTCTGATCAAAGAAGTGTGAGGAGATGTCCACTGGGGACCTTTTAGGAAAGGTTTCTTTGCTCCTAAAATACCAAAGAGTCTGTTTCTTCACCCCTTTGGGGTATGCAGCATCTGGATATAGCAGATGCTGGATATAGCATGATAGCAGAATCTTCAACAACTATGCCTTGTATGCGGCACACGGAGGCTGCCCTTCCCGTGTATTTCTTGTTATGTGAAATCTCAGCTGTTCATTTTTGTTTTTTAATTTTTTTAAATGTTTATTCATTTTTGAGAGAGTGTGAGCTGAGAAGAGTCAGAGAAAGGGGGAGGGGAGCAGAGGACCCAAGCGGGCTCTGAGCAGACAGCAGTGAGCCATTTGTGGGGCTTGAACTCATGAACTGTGAGAACATGACCTGAGCCAAAGTTGGGCGCTCAACTGACCCAGCCACCCAGGTGCCCCTCAGCTGTTCATTTTTTAAATATAGAGCATCTGGGGGCAGCTGGATGGCTCAGTCGGTTAAGTGTCTGACTTCGGCTTAGGTCATGATCTCACAGTTTGTGGGTTTGAGCCCCACATTGGGCTGTGTCCTGACAGTTCAGAGCCTGGAGCCTGCTTTGGATTCTGTGTCTCATTCTCTCTCAGCCCCTCCCCCACTTGTGCTCTGTCTCTCTCTGTCTCTCAAAAGTAAATAAATAAATGTAAAAAAATTTTTTTCAATACAGAGCAATCCGAACAGATAATATCAGCCTTTCTGCCTATCAGCTTCCCATTTTCTTTCTTACTCATGCTAGATCAACCACCAAAAAACACAAAACACATTTTTTTTAAACATTTATTTATTATAGAGACAGAGAGAGACAGAGCATGTGCATGTGAGGGGCAGAGAGGGAGGGAGACACAGATTCCGAAGCAAGCTCCAGGCTCTGAGCTGTCAGCACAGAACCTGATGCGGGGCTCGAACTCACAAACCACGAGATCATGACCTGAACCAAAGTCGGATGCTTCACCGACTGAGCCATCCAGGTGCCCCGAAACACAAAACACCTTTACAATTCATTCCTTTCTGCAAGTTACCTTCTGTGAAGGGAATTGAGAATTAGAGGCCAGAGTCCAAGATTATAAGAAATTGTACATTTCTGCAGCTTTGTTAGCTCCCCGTGTTTGTTATTGTCTTATACTATCCATGCTTGGTCGTTTTCATTCATTCAGTAAACATTGGTTGAGTGTATGTTTTCAGATGCTATGCTATACCCTGTAGGTAAAATAATAATAATAATAATGATGATGATGATGATGAGTTAAGAATCAGTTTCTGCCATCAGAGAATTTACAGCAGAGTGAAGGAATATGGCAGCCACTAATGCTGCCCCTTCAGTAGACACCCACCCTGTTCTTCCTTCTTAACAGAACCCCAGTTTTGTTCAGACAGTAATGTGTCTGGCCAGAGAGGATGATTTGTAATCTGTCTAGGAGTGCGCATGTGAATGAAACTTTAGGGGAAATCTACCAGAGACTTAGGGAAAAATTCTTCTTCTGGTAAAAGGCCTGAACTACCTACTTCCTTCCTTCTTGTTATACAAGACCATGATGTGTAAAGCAGTGGTGGCCATCTTGAAATTGACGGAAAAGCCAATTGAATCAGAGAGATGCGGACAAAATCCCATAAAATCATTAAACTCTTGATCCAGCTTTGGAACTATGTGCATCCAGATTTAATTCTCTATGAGGTAATCAAGTGCTTTCCTTATTGAAGCCATTATTAGTTGGATTGTCTTACTAAAACACAGGAGAAAACCAGGCAAAGTAATATGTGAAATATAGTATAATAAATGTGATTATTGAGTTATGCATAAGAAGGCAATATACTTAGAAGTATAGAGAGATAAATAACTTTGTCCCTGACTCCAGGAACCAAGATCCAGGAGGAAGCAGACCCATCAATGCATATTTGCAGTACGTGTGATAAATGCATGATAGAAATCTTTGCAGAGAAATAGGAACATACCAAAGAGGAAAATCTGACTTCTGTGTCTGTAATGTTTGTTCATTATGAGAGTAAGTTTATGTATTTTTGGCAGGAGCACCACAGAGGTCACACTGCATCCTTCTGAGTGCATCACATCAGTAGGTATATCAGTAGGTACGTGATCAATTTGTCCCATTACTGGCAATATTAAATTGGATTACAAGGTTCAGAAGGTGTTTGCCAGGTTCGCTTCTTTAGATTTGCCATTTCCCCTTGTCATTAATAAGTATTTTGTGAAAAGATATTTGAGACAACATAGATATGCCATGTTTTAAAAAATGTTTATTTACTTAGAGAGAGAGAGTGAAAGCAGGGGAGGGACAGAGAGAGAGAGACAGGGAGAGAGAGAATCCCAACTGGGCTCCCCACTGTCAACACTGAGCCCAACATGGGGCTCGATCCCACAAACTGTGAGATCATGACCTGAGCTGAAATCAAGAGTTGGACACTCAACTGACTGAACCACCCACGTGCCCCTAGATTTACCATTTCTTATTAAACTTTCAGCCACTAGTTTTAGCATCTAATGATGATGCTTGCTGAATAGATTATTACAAGGATGTTTGTGAAATGATTTTTAAAACTCCTTTATTTCTTCTATGTTTATTTTGTGGCAGTATATTACAGAGAATAGTTTTTCCTACTCCCTCATTTACTCATCATTCATTCATTTGTTCGTATCAGTATGAACTTACCAATTCCTATTTCATTCAGTAGGTAATCTGTAAATATAATTTATTTTGATGCTCAGATTATCCCAGATTTGGCAGTGGGAACCGCTTCAAACTTTCTTCTGCGCCATTATTCTTCAAGAATGCCCTTAATTTGCTGTACAAGAAGATATTCGTGATTCATCTTGAACTTTTCCTGCACTAGTTGTAAAATCAGCCATATCTCCAAGCGACCCAGTTTTCTTTTCATGGAGGACAGGTTGAAATTCAGAAACTAAGATCTGGGCATAGGAGTGAGTGTTCACTGCTGCTGAGGTGTCATTGCTTCTAGACCTTCTCAGTGGACATAGGAAACGGATATATGTGTATACACATCTATACGTTCATCCATATCTACACAGATGTGGATATAACATCTATGTCTATATCCCTACAAAGATATAGAAGTTAATATATATCTATAATGTATAGATCTAAAATAAACCATGAGGCCATGTTGATACTTCCAATTCTAATCCAACACAACCTTCTCTGACAATGAGAAATCTGACCCCATTATCCTCCATGTATTAACTTGTTTCATCCTGTAATACACTGAAAGCAGTTTTATAGCCACCGACCCCTGCACTGTGACAAACTATGGCAAATTCAACTGACTTGGTTCATAGTTGTTTACAGTTCTTGTCCTAGTCTGAGGGTATATGATACTATGTGCAAAAATTACTTGGGTTGGCTCTTCCCCTCCTATGTTAGATGATGTCTTGACTTGAAATATGGTTAAGTTTGTTTTTGTTTGCATGCCATTTTATTTATTTTATTTTAGGTTTTGTTTTCCCTATTTATAAAAATTTTATTATTGCATAATTGTTTTGAGTGTATAAACACAATTCCAAAAGTCAAAACTGTACAGAAATACTCAGTGTCACTCCCCCACCTCTTGTTTCTTCTACCGTATTCACCTCTACCTCTTGTATCTCTGAGTATCCGTTGTTTTTTAAGGAGATATATGCGTATTTTCTTACTTATCCACTTTTGTAGAAAAGGTGGCACCATATAGATATCTTTTTGTAATTTGCTCTTTTTACTTAAAAATGTGGTTCATAAACATCACCCTCAATTATTTATGGCTGTGTACAACTCCATTATGTGGATACAACATAGTTTATTTAATGACTTTCCTACATTTACAGTATTCACAATCACAAACAACACTGCATTGAGTAACCTCTCGCATATATATTTCTATGTTTCTGGAGGTGTATCTTCAGAGAAAGTTCCTAAATATGAGATTGCTAAGTCAGGTAAACACATATGTAGTTTTGTTAAATACTGTAACATTCTTCTCTTCAAAGATTGTACTAATTTTCATTCCCATCAGCAGGGTATTAAGGATTCCTGTTTCCCCACAACCTCACCCACAAAGTGTGGTGTCAGACTTTAACATTTTAACCAGTCACGTAGGTGAGAAATGATACCTCAGAGTAGTCTAAATTTTGATTTCTCTTCACATGTTCAAGTGATGTTCAACTATGTGTATGCGTCTATTCTGTTCATGTCTTTTGCTTGTTTCTTTTGTTTTGTTTTATTTATTTATAGAATGTTTAGGGGCACCTGGGTGGTTCAGTTGGTTGAGCGTCCGACTTCAGCCCAGGTCATGATCTTGTGGATCATGGATTCGATCCCCATCTCAGGCCCTGTGCTGACGTCTTAACGCCTAGAGCCTGCTATGGATTCTGAGTCTCCCTTTCTCTCTGCCCCTTTCCCACTCTCTCTCTCTCTCCCTCTCTCTCTCTCGCTCTCTCAAAACAAACATTTAAAAAAAGTTTTTTAATGTTTATTTTTTTGAGAGAGCGAGAGAGAGTAGTGGGTGGGGCAGAGAGAGAGAGGGAGAGAGAGAATCCCAAATAGGCTCCATTCGGTCAGCACACTGTTGGACACAGGGTTCAGTCTCATGAGCCATGCATGAGATCATAACCTGAACTGAAATCAAGAGTTGGATGCTCAACCGACTGAGCCACCCAGGTGCCCCTATTTTTTTGTTGTTTTGTTTTTTATTTTTTAATTTAAATTTTAGATATTTAACATACAGTACAGTATTGGTTTCAGGAGTAGAATTCGGTGATTCATCACTTACATACAACACCCAGTGCTCATTACAAGTGTCTTCCTTAGTACCCATCACCCAACCCCCCCCCCCCAGCTGCCTCTGTCAACTCTGAGTTTGTTCTCTATCTTTAAGAGTCTCTTGTGGTTTGCTTCCCTTTCTTCTTGTTTTCCTCCCCCTTTCCAATCGTTCATCTGTTTTGTTTCTTAAATTTCATATGTGAGTGAAATCATATGGTATTTGTCTTTCTCTGATTGACTTATTTCACTTAGCATAATGCATTCTAGCTTTATCCACATCATTGCAAATGGCAAGATTTCATTCTTTTTGATGGCTGAGTAATATTCATATATATATATATATATATATATATATATATATATATATGCCCCACATCTTCTTTATCCACTCACCAGCTGATGGACATTTGGGCTCTCCCCGTACTTTGGCTATTGTTGATAATGCTGCTATAAACATTGGCATGCACGTGCCTCTTCAAATTTTTGTTTTTGTATCCTTTGGGTAAATACCTAAAGGACTACCAGGTCTCTTTCTGTGATCTTTAAATGAATTCTTTATGTATTATGGATATCAGCTCTTTATCTATAATATATGTTGCAAATAGCTTCCAGTTTGTCTTTGTCAACTTTGTTTATAGTGTTTATAGTGCTGTTGTTGTTGTTGTTGTTTTTGTTGTTGTTGGGTTTTTTGTTTGTTTTTTGCCATGCAACATTTTTTTTTTTGTAAGTTTTTACATCTTTTATTGCCTCTGGGTTTTAAGTCATAGTCAGAGGTCTTTCTTTATACCAAAGTTATAGAGAATTCACCCACATATTCTTCTCCCATCTGTGTGGTTTCACATTTTATATTTTTATCTCTGATTCATTGAAGTTTATTCTTAGTTCTGGCATGAGGTATGAATCTAGTTTTATCCTTTTCCAAATCACTATCTAGTTTGTCTCAGCAGCTTTGTTAAAACATTCATCTTTGTTTCAGGGATTTAAAATACTACCATTTTCACACACAGGTTTTCCCTGGGTACTTGGGTCTAGTTTTTTGTTTGTTTGTTTGTTTGTTTTTGCTTTATTTTCTATTCTATTTTGTCTCTGTTCACGTAGCGGTACCATACTGTTTTAATTATGGAGGCTTTATAATATGTCTTAATATCCTTAATCCTCTTGTACGTTTTCTCATTTTACTTTTCTAATTTTACTATCAACTTATGTAGCTCCATTGTGAAAAAACGTTTTGGTATTTGTACTGAGAACGCATGAAATTTATAAGTTAACTTGGGGAGACTGACCTCTTTTTGGTGCTGAATTGTTCTATCCAAGAACAAGAGATGGAAAGTAATTCTCGATTTGCCTCTTAAAAGTTGGACAGGTAATAAATGCGTGAAAAGGATGGAAAATCACCCAGACAAGAAACAGCACGGTACCTGCATGACAAGTCAGAAGTTAGCACTTATTTTTTAATTTCATTTTTAATTTTAATTTTTTGTTAAAAATTTTTTAATGTTTATTCATTTTTGAGAGAGAGAGACAGAGACAGAGAGCAAGAGAGGGAGGGGCAGAGAGCGAGAAAGGGAGACACAGAATCTGAAGCAGGCTCCAGGCTCTGAGCTGTCGGCACAGAGCCTGATGCGGGGCTCAAACTTCCAAACCACAAGGTCATGACCAGAGCCGAAGTCGGAGGCCTAACCAACTGAGCCACCCAGGTGACCCAGAAGTTAGTACTTATAAGTTGAAGGAAGAGATGTAGAGACTGTGAACTCATTCACAGACCCTACCCGTAAAACTTGCTCATCAGTGGCTAAAAAAGAGCTAGGTAAATGTTGTTACCCCGTTCAGTCAGTCACAGGGGAAACCAAATCTCAAATGGTGAGCTGATGGTGAAAGCCAACAGGGAGCAGCAGCTGAGGCTCTGGGGCCATGGCCAGAGTAAAGACGATTCTCGGGCATACCAGGCTCAAGACCACTGGCCCGTCCCAGCTACTGTCCCATATTCCTCACGGTGCCCTGATTGTCAGCCACATAGAACTCTTCACAAGGCCTTCTCTTCATGCCTTTGCACAAGTTTCCTAGAATTCTCTGACCCCGTGTTCGATGAATTTCAATGTATCCCCCAAAACCTGACATACCATTATCTTTTCTGGGAAGCTTTCCTGATGGGCCCATCTCTTCTCCCTCCCATGACACTGGTTGCTCCTTTTCTGTAGGTACAAATAGCAGTCCTGAAAATTATCATTTTGATGATCGTAAACATTTGTCAAGTGCTCCAATGTGCTCAGAATTGTGTTAAATGCTTTGTGTCCACTGCTGTACTTAAGCCTCATGACCACCCTATGGAATACCTACCATTATTCGCCTCATTCTGCAGATGATAAGTGTAAGCAATTTGTCCAGGTCCAACAGCTGGTGTGTGGCAGGCGTGAAGTTTAAACCCAGCTCTGTCTGATATCAAAGCTGCTGTATGTATTTGCTATGCTGGTCCACTACTTTTTGCCAGTTAGCTCTTGGCAGAATGTTTTCCTATGGTAATGTACGTGCTTTGAAGGCAGGGACAAATTCTGGTTTTTTTTAAATTTCCAAAGCCTACCAGAGGACCTGGCATATATTAGGTTCTCCAGCAATGGTTGTTGAGTGAGTGAATAAATGAAGGACTGAAACACTCAAATATTCCCATTGCCTACAGAATGAAGTCTATCATTCAAGGTTTCTTACTAATCTTATATCCTGCATGCCTTTAAATGGATCCTCGTGCAGACAGAACATATCTTGCCTTATCAGCCTTCTGACATGTTGTATTTTGTATTTTGGGTATGTGCACCCATATTATGTATTTTATTTCAGATGGTCATGTTGCCTATCGTCTTTGAATCCTTTGCGGTACCTATGGCAGTGTTGTGCGTGTTTGCTAAATGAATGAAGAATGACAGTCAGTTGTCAATCATGTGAGTGCGGGGTTCTTGGGAAGTCCTCTGTCATCCCAACCTCTCTACTCAGGTAAATTAGGCTCAAAATACTATAATTTGGGCGTTTATTCTTTTGAATTCCTCCGAATTTATCTTCTTATTCTTATTCTTAATTCTTTGCATTCCCATTGATCTCATTCAACCCAGGATGATGTCTGTGTTTCCCTCCTGATTCTTCGGAAGTTAATGGTAGAACCAAGTACCCATCCTACGGAGGATACCGAGGGCTTCAAACGTTGAGGTAGGCCCTGAAAGTCACGTCTAGAATCACCAGGCAGAGGACAGACTTCACCTGGCTACTCTGACTGTGTTTTCAGCTAATCCATGGCAGAGGATAAATGCTCCACTCTCAGTGGCTTCCTGTGGATTTGTGACATTAGTAAAGCAAGGTGCCATGTGTGTTTTGTTACTTCTGCTTCCCTCCTAATGGCCATTTATCCCAAACCATTCTCCTTTCACCTGCTTAAGACTAGACTAGGTAAATAGTTGCCTGAAACACAAACCTATTATTATCAGCTGTGGGAGTAAAAGAGTCAATTCAGGCACAGTTTATCAGTTTCCCAGGCACCTTGGAAACTCCCTTGTGCCTTAGGGTAAAGTGCACATTACCAGTCTAGATTTTTGTAGGTTTCATCAGAAGTCACACCTTCAAAGGCCGAAGCTGCATGACCGAAATGTTATTGATTCCAGGCCCCGGATCTGAAGTCACCATCCTGGGGTACGTTTAACGTCTTTCAGAAACCCAAAGGCAGTACCAAACGTCCATTTCCTATGAGATGAACATTCCCTTCCTTGGATTGTTTTCTCTCTTAACTCATTAATTTTCAATCAGTTACTTTTCCATCGGAGTGCGGGTCTTTTAGACCAACTTGCTCCCCTTTGGAGATCCAAGGAAGGGCCTGCTCCTCATTTCCCTCCAGCTCATCCCTGCCTCAGCATAGCTGACCTGACCGTACATCTCTGCAGACTCTGCAGCTGTCTGGGGCAAGGAACACACAGAGCACCTGCCCCGCTAAGCACTGTCACCATGTGCCAGTGAGCTGGGGGTCTACAACCTGCCGAGTTCTAATTAAGAACCATTTTATAGGGAAATGTGACTATTGACCAAGGCCAGAGGGGAAACAGCGTACAAATGCTCATCCCCTGATGGTGCAGAGAGGTTTCCGTCTCCTCTCTAGGATATTCTCACCAGCCTGAACTCTCGCTGTATCTTCTGACACTTACCTTTACCAGTCACAGCCCATGGGCTGTCACTCAGCCAGGAAGGCCCAGCAGTCCCAAACCATCCCCTGTGGTCAAGCGGAACAGCTGCACCAAAAAGGATTCGCAGTCCAGTCTCCCATCTCACCAAATTTTCCAGCTGGATGGACAACAAGCCCTATGGGGTTAAGAGATGTAACCCTAGGTCACAGAGTGAGTCAGTTATTCAGCTATGTTATAAAATGTGGGCCCATTCATGCTTCCAGGACTTCTGTCTACCCAGCAGCCCACATACCCCCTCTTCTGCAGTAAGATTGGCCTGCCTGCAGAGAAATGGAATTATGCTATTAGCAAGTGGTTTCTGACTCTTGCAGAAACACCAGCAAGAATAGCCACTTCTACATGTTTTAAGAGAGCTGTTTGTTTTGGCAATACTTCACTCTATTGTACATTCCTGTCACTTAATTGTCCCTGCAAAGATAAACAAAGACCTTCTGAAACGGAGCTGGAAGCTGTGTAACAGCCAACCAAATGTTGGCTAAATCGAGGAGGAAAAGGGGGTTAGCTCTGTGTGCTCAGCTGTGCTCTGAAATGACACCATCTTCTCTCCACCCTTATCCAGTTCCCGAACCTCTGTACTTCTATCTTACTAATAGCCTTCAATTCTGAAAGAAAATTTAAAAGTACGCCCTAATTCTTGGGGCGCCTGGGTGGCTCAGTCAGTTATGCGTCTGACTTCGGCTCAGGTCATGATCTCACAGCTCGTGGGTTCGAGTCCCGCGTCGGGCTCTGTGCTGACAGCTCGGAGCCTGGAGCCTGTTTCGGGTTCTGTGTCTCCCTCTCTGTCTGCACCCCCGCCCCCTGCTCAAGCTCCGTCTCTCTCCCTCTCTCAAAAATGAATAAACAGTAAAAATAATTTTTTAAAGTACACCCTAATTCTTTATCTCATTATGATGAAACTGCTTCCTCTGACCTTCAGAGTTGTTTGATGAGTTCAAAGCTCACACATGACAGTGTCCAGTTTCTTTCTTGCTCTTTAAGTATATCGCATCATTATAATGACGTTGATGAGAAGAGTGAACAAACACCTTCAAATATCTTAGCAGACATTGATAGATGACCCTCGTGAGCTATGAGCTGTGCAGAACATGGACCTAAACAGGGTCTCCCCCAGTGAAGGCAAGGAAAAAGGAAAACACAGCTGTTTATGCACATTTTTCTTCACCTTCAATATGCAGTTTCTGGCTGGAGAGCCAGGGCAGATATCAGCACAGTGGGGGGTCAGTTCCTGCCCACTGTGAGTTAATGATCCACAGGATGGTGAGGGCATGCCAATGTCCGTGGAGATGGCTAAGACCTTTTATTTTTCAACGTTTTTTATTTATTTTTGGGACAGAGAGAGACAGAGCATGAACGGGGGAGGGGCAGAGAGAGGGAGACACAGAATCGGAAACAGGCTCCAGGCTCCGAGCCATCAGCCCAGAGCCTGACGCGGGGCTCGAACTCACGGACCGCGAGATCGTGACCTGAGCTGAAGTCGGACGCTTAACCGACTGCGCCACCCAGGCGCCCCGGCTAAGACCTTTTAAATGGAGGCAGAAGAATCCTCCAGTGGCTTTCCTGAGTCTTTGGGAATATTGAAAATTAAAAGTCAATTTCTGAAGGTCATATTTAGAAGTCGAATGAGAGTAAGAGTGGTGTCCATTTTGGTCACACAATGTATTTCTGGAAACATGTTCATGTTTGTTATGGCCCATGTGTTCTATCAAGAAACTTGTGAACTATGGAAATGCACATGTGAGAAATGGAAATGGGAACCAGGACTCCCATCTCCAATCCTCAGCTGCTGATTCTTCTACGAAGAATGTTGTCAGAAGGGAAAAAAAGGAAACTGGTAATGTTAAAATTATGATTTATCTTTTCAATTATTAGAGAACTACCGAGCATCTGGTACAGAAGAAATGACTTTTTGTGGGTCTTATCAGTTAATTGAAGGAAATAAGGGTGTCTTAAGATGCCAAGGACCCGAGAGAGGAGTTAATTGCTGCCTTTGCACATGCTGTTCCTTCTGCCTGGAACACCACTCTGCCTGGTTCATACTTCCCTCCTGTCACCTCCATGAAGAAGCCAGACTTAGTCTTCTCAAGCTCATACCCATCCTGTGTGATCTCCTAGCTTTCTCACTTTCATAATATATACTTTATTATATTTTGTTTGCAATTACTTTGCCCAGCACTGTCTGCCCTTGACCCGAGCTCTTTCAGAATAAAGACACTTTCTGCTTTACATGTTCATTCCTCAAGCCCAGCACACAGTAGGCCTATATCCAATATTTGTTAAAATGAAAGAATAAAATTATTTTTCCCCATGAAAGAAGGCAACTAATGAAAGATTTTAACGGTGTAGCTGAGGGAAAGAGTGTATAAGTTTTCTGCAGCTGCTGTAACAAAGTACCACAAACTAAGAAGCTCAAAACAATAGAAATTTATTCTCCCACGGTTTTGGAGGCCAGAAGTCTGAAGTCAGCCACCCTAGGTAGAAGTCAAGTGGCAACAGGGCTGTGCTTCTTTCGTAAGCTATAGGGGAGAATCGGTTGCTTGGTTTTCCCAGGTTCTGGTGACGACCACATTCCTTGGCTCATGGATACATCACTCCACTCCCAGTCCCTCTCTGCTCTGCCTACATACTTCTTTCTTCTCCCTGGGGGTGTCAAATCCGCCTCCACTTCTCTCTTAAGGATAAGTGTGATTACATTTAGGGCCCACCCAGATAACCCAAGATGATCTCATCTGAAGATTCTCAAATTGATCATATCTGCCAAAACTTTGCCATATGAAATAACATTTACAGGCTGTAGGGATTAAGGAATGGATATGTTTGAAGGGGTGTTTTTCAGTCTACCACAGGAGGCTTAGAAAGAAAATTGTTTTCATGATGATAAAGGAGCTAGCTAAAAGTAATTTGAGGAAGAGTAACATAACTGATAGAATGACTCAAATCTTTGAAAATGAAGAAGTTGTTAAAGAGGAAATGAAAGAGAGGTTATCATTACAAAGGAGTCAATATATTTAATTGGCAGTCTAGGAAAACAAATTCTATAGCTCAACAGTTAAGAGCACAGATACTGGGACTCAACTGCCTGGTTAGGATCTGGCTCTGCCGTTTACTGGCTGTATGGTCTGGTCTAAGTTATTCGACATCTCTGTGCCTTCATGTCCTCATTATAAAATAGGAATAAAATGGCACTTCTTATGGTTGTTGTAAATAATTAAAAGACTGAATATACTTAGAGCATTTGGATGTGTTTGCTATTATCTTTTTAAGGAAATGAGAAATCTATAAGAAGAAGAATAAATTTAGGACAAAACAGAAAGGAGGAATGTGTGAAAGATAGCATCAATAAGAAAAGAAAACTTTAAAACGATTGACCAAGAAGAAAAAAAAATGCTGCCTGAATGATGTAAGATGAAGGACATTTTTAAAAAGCAAACTAAAAACACTTGCAACCACAAATTTGAGGGAGAAATAGGGTAAATATGTTGCATATCTGAAGAAAGGCCAAGACTATAATTGAGGACATCAGAAAAAGTGCGGATAGCAGAAAAAAATGTTCCAAGGCAAACAATTCTCCCTTCCTTTATATATTTAGGTGGTGGGTAGTGTTTTTCTTAGATCGTCTGTGTCTTTGCTGATTTTCTTTTTTTTTTTTTTTGCCTTGTTATTTGTTCTATTAGTTGCTGATGGAAAGGTGCTAAGATTTCTGATTGTGGAATTGTCTATTTTTGTGTTTAATGCTATTTTTACCTCATGTATTTTGAAACACTTTCATTAGTTGTATGCACATTTTTATTGTTAGGCCTTCCTCTATGAACTGACCCTTTTATTATAATGAAATATTCCCCTTTATCTCTGATAACACTTTTTGTCTCATGTATTAGTTTCTAAGGATTGCCGTAAAAAAGGCACCACAAACTTGGTGGTTTATTATTTGAAAAAAATTTTTTTTGATATTTATTTATTTATTTATTTATTTATTTATTTATTGAGAAAGAGAAAGGGAGAGAGAGAGAGAGCACAAGTGGCAGAGGGGCAGAGAGAGGGAGAAAGAGAATCCAAAACGGGCTCTAGGCCACGAACTGTCAGCACAGAGCCCGACGTGTAGTTCGAACCCATGAACCGTGAGCGCATGACCTGAGGTGAAGTTGGATGCTTAACCGACTGAGCCACCCAGGCGCCCATTGGTGGCTTAAAACAATAGAAATGTATTCTCTCTTAGTTCTGGGGGCTAGAAGTTCCAACCCCAGGTATTGGCAGGGCCATTCTTCCTCTGAAGGCTCCAGGCCTTTCTTTGTCTCTTCCGGCTTCTGTTGGGTGTTCCTTAGCTGGTGGATGTATCAATCTGAAGTCTGCCTCTGCCCTCACATAGCCGCCTTCTCTCCATGTGTCTCTGTGTTCAAGTTTCTCTCTTTTTATAAGGACATTGGTTGTTGGATTAGACTCCAGCCCAATCCACCATAACCTCATCTCAACTTGATTACATCAGCAAAGACCCTATTTCCAAATAAGGTCACATTCACAGGTACAAGGGGTTAGGGCTTCAACATCTTCCTGGAAAACACAACTCAACCTACAACATCTTGAAATCTATTTTGTCTCATATTCATATGGCCACTGCAGCCTTCATATGCTTTCTGTTTGTGTAGTATAGATGTATTTTTCCATTCATTTACTTTGAGCCTATTTGTGTCTTCAGATTTAAAGTGTCTCACTGGTAAACAGTAGTTTTTAAAATCCATTCTGATCATCTCTGTTGACTGAATTGTTTAATCCATTAATATTTGATGTGATTGTTTGTTTGGATATGTCTGTCTATCATTTTATTTTTTGGGTTTTTTTTTTTTTTAGCCGTATCCTCTATTTTTTAGCCTACATTTTTCATTCATTGCCTTTAAAACTATTTGAATGTTTTAAATTCTATTTAAATTTTCTTACTGGCCCTTTGTTATTCTTCTCTGCATATTTTTCTTAGTGGTTGGCTAGTAATATACAATATATATCCTTAACTTTTCACAGTTAACACGGTAGCAATTTGTGTAATAGGTGGAAAGCTTGCAAATGCATAGAACCATATCCTCCTCTGCTCCGTCCTTTGTGTTGTAGTTGTTATGTGTATTACATACATCTATATTATAATCCCACAAGACAATGCCATACTCTTTGTTCTAAACAGATTTTTTTAATTAAGAGAAATATTTTCAATTTCTTAGGGGTGTGTGTGTGTGTGTGTGTGTGTGTGTGTGCTGTAATCATTTCTAACGCTCTTCATTCTTTAGTGAGGATCCAAATTTCCATCTAGAATCTTTTCCCTTTAGCCTAAGGAATTTCCCTTAGCATTTCTTATAGGGCAGATCTGTGGGCCATAGTCTCTTAGTTCTCTTTTATCTAAAATTGCTTTTATTCTGCTTTTATCTTTGAAGGATAGTTTTGCTGGATGAGATATTCTGGATTGATAGTTTTTCACCCCCCCAGCACTTTAAAGATAATACTTAACTCTCTTCTGGCCTCCACAGTTTCTGATGAGAATTCATTTTTTTAATTGGATTTTGTTTGTAAGGTATATATATGCAATGTGTCTTTTTTCCCCCTGCTTTCAAGCTTTGTTATTTATCTTTGCTCAACAGTGTAATTATCATGTATTTCAACATTAGTCTTTATATCTATTCTAACTGGTGTTGAGCATCTGGAGTCTCCACATTTCTGGTTTTCAACAAATTTGGAAAACTTTTGAATATTATTCCTTCAAATATTTTCTGCCCTGTGCTTTCTTTCTTCTTCTTCTTCTGAGATTACCTGTATGTGAAACCATCTGATGTTACCTGAGAGGTCCCTTGTCCATTTTTTTAAAATCTTTTTTCTTTTTGTTCATCTTCTTAGATCATTTCATTGACTTTATTTTCTAGTTTACTCCTCTTTTACATCTCCATTTAGTTATTGAGTGCATCTGGGAATTTGAAAATTTCAGATATTTTATTTTTTAGTCCTAGAATTTCCACTTTTTTTTGGTTTAAATATTCCTGCTGAGCTTCCCTGTGTTTTCATTCACTGAGAGCATATTCTACTTCATCAAGAAGGAAGGTACCTGTTAGTTTCAACATCTGGTTCACTCGGGGTCAGATGTGGTTCATTTTCTTTTCTCCTGAGAATGTGCTACATTTTCTTGATTTTTCCTATGTCAAGTTATTTTGCAATGTATCATGTACATTATGAATGTGAAGTTGTGAAGATTCGGGTGTGCTATTTTTCTCTAATGTGTGTTGTTTGCTTTGCTTTAGCAGGCAAGTGTCTTGGCTAGGCTTGAACTGTAGAACTCTTTCTCTTTAGGCAGCAGCTCTGCTCCTGGTTTAAGTCCTTTGCTTCAGCTGGGCTGCTTTGTTTGCTCCGCACAGGTGTGGTTCAGAGGTCAGCCTGAGACGTGGGTAGACTTAGTTTAGGGATCCTTTGTCTGTCTCCTTTCTCTTCCCTTCCATTCACTCGAGTAACCGTTCCCCAGCGTCACTTTCCTGATCCTACTAACTGGAAGGATTGTGGGTTTTCCCATCAGTGCCCTCACCACCAGGCTGCCAAATGCCAAGTGGACCACATTAATCCCAGACTGAAAACAAGCAGAACTGGGGAACCTATCTCACAGCACTCCTTTCCTCCAAGCATTTATTCCCCACAAGGGTCTTTCTGTTTCTGTTCACTCTCCAGTGACTTCAGGTATTTGCCTTTGAATTTTCTTTTTTTTTCCTGTTTATTTATTTACTTTGAGAGAGAGAGAGAGAGAGCACACAAGCAGGGGAAGGGCAGAGGGAGAGAGGGGGGTAGAGAGAATCCCAAGCAGCCTCTGTTCAGTGCAGAGCCTGACATGGGGCTCAATCCCCACAGCCCTGGGGTCATGACCTGAGCTGAAATCCGGTCAGAGGCTCAATCGACTGAGCCACCCAGGCACCTCTTGCCTTTGAATTTTATGTAGGCTTTACCATTGTTTCCAGAGGGAAAGAGCATCCTCTGGTAAGGACTTAACTCGGTCATTAACAGAAGCTGGAAACCCATTTGGCCTGCAGTATTGTCTCTAACAGTAAAGAGCTGGAAACAACTTGAATGTCCACCAGCAAAAGACAGTGGTACATCATCTTCTAGAATACTATGTAGCTGTTAAAAAAGAATAAGATCAATCTAACTACTAAAAAGGACACATCTCCAGGACATGCTCCTACTTTTTAATGTAGGAACCATGTTTCAAGGTTCGGAACCATACGTATAGTCTGTGAGGTGCCTCCCTGATCCCCTTTCAGGATCAGTGCATGTGTTTCTCCAGCTGCTGAGGGATCACAGTGCAGTCCCTTCCTAGGAATTACCATTTATATTCTTCCAGCTGCCACCCAACCCACTGTATGACTATTTCCATGTTGGTTCTAAGAGGCCACCTGTAGCCTAGAAAGAAGAATGAAACATCCCATCTTGGCATGGGAGACACGGAGAGCACCATTTGAGCTAACTGGTCATTTCCAGTAACAACCATTCTTTGAGATTCCCCTGAGCCTTGTAGATTACACCGTGTCCATGGACTAATTGGAGGGAGTTTAAGAAGAGAGTAGAAGTAGGGAGCATGGGTCGCTCAGTTCATTGAGCGTCCAACTTTGGCTCAGGTCATGATCTGATGGTCCCCGAGTTTGAGTCCTGCACTGGGCTCTCTGCTGTCAGCACAGAGCCTCCCTCAGATCCTCTGTCCTCCTCTCTCTCTCTCTCTCTCTCTCTCTGCCCCTCCCCCACTTGTGCTTTCTCTCTCTCTCTCTCTCAAAAATAAGATAAGCTTTTTTTTTGCTTTTTTTTTTTTTTTTTTAGAACAGAGTAGTAATGATGAAAGGAATGGAAGAAAGATGCATGGAGTAAAGGTAAGGAGACACGCACTTGTATGTGTCATTCAGCAGCCTGACAATGAGCTAGGTCATATCCTTAAATGGAGGTGGAGGCTAAGAACTCTGTCTAAAGTAAAGAAGAGGCTACAGTGAGGGGCGGGAGGGTTACAGTGAATTGCATGGGTCAGTTCCCCCCAAGGTTTGAGATTCTTTTTTTCTTTTAAATTTTTTTTTAACGTTTATTTATTTATTTATTTATTTTTTTAATTTTTTTCAACGTTTTTTTATTTATTTTTGGGACAGAGAGAGACAGAGCATGAACAGGGGAGGGGCAGACAGAGAGGGAGACACAGAATCGGAAACAGGCTCCAGGCTCCGAGCCATCAGCCCAGAGCCTGACGCGGGGCTCGAACTCACGGACCGTGAGATCGTGACCTGGCTGAAGTCGGACGCTTAACCGACTGCGCCACCCAGGCGCCCCTAACGTTTATTTATTTTTGAGACAGAGAGAGACAGAGCATGAATGGGGGAGGGTCAGAGAGAGAGGGAGACACAGAATCTGAAACAGGCTCCAGGCTCTGAGCTGTCAGCACAGAGCATGACGCAGGGCTTGAACTCACGGACCATGAGATCATGACCTGAACTGAAGTCGGACGCTTAACTGACTGAGCCACCCAGGTGCCCCTCAGATTAAATTTTAGCATATCATCTTTTTTTTTTTTTAATTTTTTTTTTTTTAACGTTTATTTATTTTTGAGACAGAGAGAGACAGAGCATGAATGGGGGAGGGTCAGAGAGAGAGGGAGACACAGAATCTGAAACAGGCTCCAGGCTCTGAGCGGTCAGCACAGAGCCCGACGCGGGGCTTGAACTCACGGTCTGTGAGATCATGACCTGAGCCGAAGTCAGACGCTCAACCGACTGAGCCACCCAGGCACCCCTGAGATTTTTAATAAAGGAAATCTTTAAAATGCTGTTAAATATTTTTAAAAAACAAATTTGTTTTTTTGTAAATAGCAGTATTGTAGATAGATCCTTAATTTTTTTTTTTAATTTCCATTATAATTTTTTAATGTTTATTTTGAGAGAGCACATGAAAGCAGGGGAGAAGCAGTGAGAGGGGGAGAGAGAGAATCCCAAGCAGGCTCCGTGCTCTCAGGGCAGAGCCTGATGTGGGGCTTGATCCTTCGAACCATGAGATCATGACCTGAGCCAAAATCAAAGGTCAAATGCCTAACAGACTGAGCCACCCAGGTGCTGCTGATTTCCATTAAAATCATTTTTTTTTAATTTTTGATATATTAATAATAATAATAACAGCAAAATTGAAAAGAAGATTTCTTTTTCAAGTGAGCCCCTTTTTATCCTAACTTGATGTTACAGAAAAGTTTCGAACATATGCAGAGGTAGGATAGCAGGTCAGTCCGCACGTGTGCATCACCCAGTTTCAACCATTAGCCTTTATTTGCCAATCTTGCGTTGTGATCCCTCTCATACTGGTTGTGGAGCTGTTATCTCACCTCCAAACCCACCCCTGCATGCTCTCTTTGAGATGCTGGGGGCTGGGGCTCTTCAAACCTCATTCCAGTTTTGTGCACGGTCTGCTGGACTCTGCCCATGGCAGGTGCTACAGGGAGACGGAGTGTGGAGGAGGAAGAGGGGACCTGCCTCTTCCTGTTTGCGTCCTGCTAATACCACCCTGCAGTGCCACTTTCCCCTAGTGGCAGTCCCTTCCCAGGGTGACAGTAGTATCTAGCTGTCATTTTTCTGACACTCACACAATAAGCTTCACCATTCTTCCCAAAGGGACCAGCCCCAGGAGGTCAGAGAACTCAGGTCCCCAGCCCTTCCTGGAGCTCAGACTCTGTGGTCTTCTCAGAGTTCTGTGTCCAGCTGAGTGGGGAGCTTCCTCCAAGCCTCCAGGTCTTGATAATTCCAACCCCTTCCCTTGTTTCCCAACCCAAGGGCAGTAACTGCTTCCTGAAGTGGCTACTTCCATGATCCCTTTGATTCTCTTCGCTTGTCAGTGACCTGGTTAATAATCCCTTATGTTAAATTTCCTGTTACAATAAATGGTGCGATTTCTGTCTCCATCATGACTGCTTTTTTCCGAAGTATTTAAAGAGCAAATTCAGGGGCGCCTGGGTGGCGCAGTCGGTTAAGCGTCCGACTTCAGCCAGGTCACGATCTCGCGGTCCGTGAGTTCGAGCCCCGCGTCAGGCTCTGGGCTGATGGCTCAGAGCCTGGAGCCTGTTTCCGATTCTGTGTCTCCCTCTCTCTCTGCCCCTCCCCCGTTCATGCTCTGTCTCTCTCTGTCCCAAAAATAAATAAAAAACGTTGAAAAAAAAATTAAAAAAAAAAATAAAGAGCAAATTCAGGCATTATGCCAATTCATCTGTGATGTTTCAGGATGTATCCCCAGCTTAGGAACATTTTTAAAAGTTTACATAACCACCATGGAATTAACAAACTTAACAAAATTATTACAAAAATCTCATGATGCTATCTGAAAATTAGTTTGCATACACATTTCTTTGATCTTCCTAGTGACTTCTGTGATCTTCATAAGCTTCACTCGCAGATGCCCGTGGGATGTAGGGAGGGGACAGAAACAAGGGACATGGGAGGATGGTTACTGCGCCAGATGTAAATTCTGGAAGAACTAGAAAACTCCTTTAGTTGTTGCTTATATTAGGGCTCTACTTGGGGTAGAAGAGAGTCCTGGGAGAAGACAGGCACTTTAAGGGCAGAACAGGGGGCAGCGGGAGGCCCTGGGAATCAAATAGCAGGATACAGGTGTGTTGGCCAAAGCCAAAGTCGCCTTTGGTCACTGCCTCGTCACCACAAGCCTGTCTGAAGAACCTGAGTGAAAGAAGTCTCTTCAGTTCACAACTTCGCCGAGAAACAAAGCTGGAAAGGGAGTCCAAGGATAGGGAGAACAGTGACACGCATAAACAGAGTTGAACTGGATGCTTCGTTCAGTTCATTCCGTGATAGGAATGCTACTCTGGGCAGGGTGCACTCAGCTGGCTGGACCCTTTCTCCAGACACAAATCTTCATTGCTTTCCCAGGAGAAACATCGCCATGGCCAAATGGCAGTTTGCATAATGAGAGTTTCAGTGATTTATTTATCTTCCCAAGATTGTCCAAACATAAGACACTTAATTGGACTTGTCTAAACACTGTCAGTCACCCGTAGCCTTGAAGACCTCCTTAGTCTGTGTTCAGAACATAACTAAAATTAACGACATGAGAAAGATGGCAAAACTCTGATCTCTGGTAGAGGCAAAAGGGAAAGTTGTGAAAAATGACGGCATGTATCTCGTAGCTGTGCTGCATTACATTTTCGTTGTTGTTGTTTATTTATTTTTGAGAGAGAGACAGAGGATGAGCAGGGGAGGGGCAGAGAGAGAGGGAGACACAGAATCCGAAGCAGGCTCCAGGCTCTGAGCTGTAAGCACAGAGCCTGATGCAGGGCCCGAACCTACGAACCAGGAGATGGTGACCTGAGCCAAAGTTGGATGCTTAATAGACTGAGTCACCCAGGTGCCCCAGTGCTGCGTTATATTTCAGTTGCAAGGGAGGAGGTGAGAGTGGACCCACAGAGCAGAAAGACATAAGAAGATTGGTCATTTTCTTATGAATACTTATGGCCCTCTTGAGCCTCCAGGCATCCTCACAGCAGACTGGGCAAACTTGGGAGTGTAAAGAAATGGAGGCAGTTTTAAACATTCCGTGCCAATCAACACGAAACCATTAACTACAGTACTCTATTTTCATATTATCATTTTCTCGTATCAACATAGCTATTACTTACGTAGCTTGGTTAGAATAGTGCAGAATATGTCTCGATTTTGAAGTCCCAGGCTACCCCAGAATGTATTTATTGGTGACTTTTCATGAATTTTACAGGTTCAGTAACTGTGCAAGCCCCTACTTTTGCAAATCAAGGTGGACTGTCTTTAATCCACCTACAGCGTTCACCAAAAGACCAGGAAAGGTGAAACTGACATTCTACTGCTCTGCTGCTTTTAGTGATAGGAACTAGTTAAGTCAAACTCCCTAGGATCTCAGTTTCTTCATCCATGAAATGGAAACAAATATGAACACTTGCCTTATTTTCCTTATAGGGACGTGACAGGAATGAATTGAAGTAGGGTTCTTTAAAAACAGGGAACAACTATGTATTTGGGACGTCTCCTCAAAAGTCTTAGGATTGCTTCTGCTTATTGACCTTAGGAAGTTCTTCAACCTTGCCTTGCCAAAATTTAGCCCAAGGAGTAATGAGATGGATTCCTTTTCCCATTTCTCTCAGAAGAAAGCTGTGAAAGAAAGGTACTAAATGGGAAAAGCTTTGTACGTCCTAGGTTCCTTCTAAAATTGTCACCAATCGTAGCAGCTGAAAAGTCTTCTGATCTTATCAGAACATGTGCACCATTCAGGTAAACATAATCCTTCAGCTCCAGGCGGCAACCACTGTCGGCTGAACTTGGTACCTTCTCAGCTGTGCGAGTTTTTCAACATACAGGAGAAGCCAGCCTGAGTCCCTTTGCTGTTCTCGTGTAAGTCTGTCTGTTGCTTTCGCATCTCCATAGCCCCAAAGCCCTGTTGGGGCTGGGTTGGAGCTGGGTTTCTGCATGCCTACCCTTCAAACATTCCTTCTCCCTATCTTAATTTCCCATATTCAGCTCTCCTTGCAGCCAAAGTGGGTTAATGCAAACTAACCTGTTTTATGATGTAACTGGGTCGTGTTCTTTGACTTTAAGGCAGATGGCACTCCAGAGTCTTCTGTGTGCCGTGTCCAGATCTGAAAGCCTGATGGAATGGAATCTGTGGACTTTCAGTTTCATAGTATTTGTTGATACATTACACCCACTGTGTCCTTTTTTTTTTTTTTTTTTAATTTTTATTATTTTTAGAGAGAAAGCAAAAAAGAGTGAGCAGGGGCAGGGCAGAGGGAGAGAGAATCCCCAGCAGGCTTCACACCCAGTGCAGAGCCCGACGTGGGGCTTGATCCCACAACCTTGGGATCATGACCTGAGCTGAAATCAGACATCAGATGCTCAACCGACTGAGCCACCCAGGCACCCCTGGACGTGGCTTTTGATGGTCTTTGTAGTCACTACGTTATTAGCTAGTGGTGTTCTCTGGAAGCAGCACTGGGTTTCAGTTTTCATAAATGTATCACCAAAGGGCATGGAAACAGCCAAAAGCTCCAGAAAAATTTCTCCGTTTCACTTTCCAAATCTCAAGCAAACGCACCTAATTATTGAAACCTCATTCAGATCTAAAACCCCAGCTGCCAGAGGTTGTGGAAAACAGAGACTTCAGCTTTTCGATCTTGCCACACAGCCCTGTCCTCCCTGTCAGCTCTCTTGACCTTTCAGCAGCATTTGACATGGCTGACTGCACCTTCTTTCACGAAGTCCTTTTGCTTTGCTTCTGCGATCCAGGATTCTCCTCCATTTCCACCACCTTTCTGGGCCTTCTGTTCTCAATCTCTTACAGTTTTCTTCCTCTGCCCTTTCCTTAAAGGATGGTATTCCTCATATTTATGAATCAGGCCCACTTTCTTTTCTGATCCTCTATGCTTTTTATTTTTAAAGATAATCTCACCTGTATCTTACTAACTATCCGTGTTTCCAGGTACCATCTATTTGCTGTTAACTCTCAAATTTACATTTCCAATGCATATGTCTCTTTTGAGTTTCAAACCTGTATAGCCAAGTCCCTACTGAAATTGTGAGTCCCAAAGGTAAAGCAAATCCAACGTGTCCTATTTTCTCTCAGAATGGACCATTTCTCTGTGTACGCATCATCCAAGGAGTAATCCAACCAGAACCTTCATGTTTCAGAGGATTCTGCTTTTTTTTTTTTTTTTTTTTTTTTTACCTGGTGACTGGCTTCCAAGAGACAGGAAGCGGAAACCGCCAGGTCAGTTAAGGGTGACATCTTACAAGATGTCTTACTGGTGCATCGTAACTTCTGCTAATTATATTGCTCAGAATTCACCTAGATTCAATACAGTGGGAAAACTGACTACCTCATGACAGGGGAGTGGCAAGTTCATATCTGCCACAGTGAGATCAGAAATCAAATCCAGGCTCAAGTCACTGCAAACCCACAGCACTTAACCGTGAAGCTGTTGCACTTCATGTGTTCAGAAAACCACTCCGTTCACTTCTGGAAAATAACGGAAATAAGGGAATATCGGTTCTTCTCCGTCATTGGCTAATTGCTCATTCACTTATTCATTCACTGGTCTTTGCAGCAAGCCCGAGCGTTGTTTGAGTGCACGCGATCACGAAGAGAGCAGACGAGTCGCCGGTCTGCTGGAGCTGGAGTCCACTCTTTCACCATTCGCACAAATAGTTTCATTTTCAATCGGTGGCATCAGAATCGGTTGTTTGTAAGGGCAAGGCGTGATCAATTTTTGATCCTAAGGGATGCTGACATGAAGCTCTGCAGGGAAGTAACTGAAGCATGACCCAGTCGAAGTTTATAGCATCACAAAATATTTAGATCTCTTGGTGTGGCATGTATACAGGGGGAAGATAGTACATTTTAAATATTTACAGCTGATAAATATTTTTTCATGCTATGACAGTACTTGACACACAGCAGCTTGTAGGAAAAAATGCTTGAATGCAGCACGCGAGTGAATTAATTTCACATTCTGTCCTGGGGTTAAACTGTGGCACCGGCTAAATGGCCAACAGTCGGCAGGCCAATTGCCAAAACAATCAGTTGGATCACTGTGCAATCCAGTTGCCTCGTTAAGACAATCGAAACAATAACAACCAAATCAGATTGACTCTATGGAAATCTAATCAGTTGCCCGACGATCAGATATAATAGCTCTCCAATCAAATTAATTTTATTTTATTTGGTTTATTTAAGCGACATCGGCACAACTTTCATGGGTTTCTGTTCTTTCCTCATACACAACATGACATAATCTTAGCATTTGGAGGGATTCTTAGAGACATCGGTTCTATACTTCTATGGGAGGAAAGGGTAGGCAGTACAGCCACTGGGTAAATGTGGTCTCATTCTGGAGTGTTCAGTGTTATCTTCAGATTTGGAGGGTAATACATGTACATATTTAAACAGGTACAAATGTATCGTGGAATACGTATTAGTCGGGATAGATTAGATTATGCTCCAGTATCAAAAAAACTTCCTATCTCAGTGATTGAAGACAACAAAGCTTATTTCTCATTCCTGCAACAGGTCCCCGAGGGGCACCCCCACGAGGGGCAGCTGGGGCCTGTGTTCCACATTGTCCTCATCCCAGGATCCAGACCCATGGAACGGACTCTCTGTAGAGCTTTGTGTATTGTCTTAGTGGAGGAAAAGACAACGCATAAATCATGAACTAGATCTTGACATGCTCACCTGTCATTTCCTTTCATATACTTCATCGGCCAAAGAGTGTCATATGGAGCCATCCATCTTCAGAGAGGGTCAGGGAGATGCAATTCTGCGGTGTGCCCAGAAGCATTAGAAATATTTGGTGAACAATATTCATGTCTACCACAGAATTGGGTGCAAAGTTCTTACAAATTTTAGGATGAAACATAAGACTTTGAAGAAGTTTCTTGAAACCTATGTGCACACACTAA
This sequence comes from Neofelis nebulosa, assembly GCF_028018385.1. Taxonomy (NCBI): domain Eukaryota; kingdom Metazoa; phylum Chordata; class Mammalia; order Carnivora; family Felidae; genus Neofelis; species Neofelis nebulosa. The sequence goes on along the minus strand of NC_080782.1, from coordinate 31,558,550 downwards.
AACGATTAAATACGAGAATCCTAGAAAATGATGCATGGTTGCCTGAAATGTCTTATTTTTTCTTAAAATATACGACACATAAATACATACATTTTATGAATATTATAGAATATATACATCACATATAAAATATGTAAGTATATATTTGTGCCCTTACCTTGTGATGTTGGTCTAAGGGGATTTCTATGAGAATGGTTTCCTTTACTGGATTTTCTTATTGTCTGATATCCCTGTGTGCCTGGTCTTTGTGAGAATCTAAAGCCACCAGCAAAGCAATCTAAGTGAAAAATCTGTCAAGATGTTTTACAATTCTTCTACTGTTGTCTCTTCCACGTGTTATTTGGAAGCAATTTGCAAATGCAAGTGACTTGCATTTCTTAAATGTTTCAAAAGTTTTTACTTAGCTTTCCAGCATTCACTGTCTATTTTTAAATTTTTTTAAATGCTTATTTATTTTTGAGAAAGAGCACGAGAGGGGGAGGGGCAGAGAGAGGGAGACAGAATCCGAAGCAGGTTCCCAGCTCTGAGCTGTCAGCACAGAACCTGATATGGGGCTCAAACCCACAGACCCCGAGATCATGACCTGAGCCAAAGTCAGATGCTCAACCGAACCACCCAGGCGCCCCTCACTGTCTATGTTTATTTTTTTATTTTATTATTTTATTTTTATTTTTTATTTTTGGGACAGAGAGAGACAGAGCATGAACGGGGGAGGGGCAGAGAGAGAGGGAGACACAGAATCGGAAACAGGCTCCAGGCTCCGAGCCATCAGCCCAGAGCCCGACTCGGGGCTCGAACTCAGGGACCGCGAGATCGTGACCTGGCTGAAGTCGGACGCTTAACCGACTGCGCCACCCAGGCGCCCCTCACTGTCTATGTTTAAATATTTCAAACATACAGATAAAAATCCATCCTTGCATATTTACCGCCTAATCGGTGTAGCTTTCATAGAAACAACAGCTCCATTTCCTTCTGTAGTCATAATCTATGCATTTAAAGAATATTTAATTAAATCATATAATTATAATAAGACAAGGCACACACAGATTTGAGGATGGTACAACTCAAGTGTCAGTAACAGAAATAAAGGACATGCTGGAGAGGACACAGGCCACTGGCCTTAACCATTCCTGCACATCAGATAGTGCATTTTAAATAACAGATTAACAAATGGAGAGTACCTGCTGATGATTAGGAAAGTGATTAGTTAAATGAACTTGTACTAAACTTCAGTGGAAAAGTTTAGGAGTGCTATCCAGGATCTTCATATTGTAATTAATGATCCTAAAACCCACAGGCTGTGAACTACTTAGATTCATTCATTCATTCATTCATTCATTCATTCATTAGTTTATTCATTGGTCCATTCAGAGGCAGTATGGTATAATATAAGAGCATGGATGCTGGCATCAGATTTTATGGGTTTGAATTCCAGTTGTGCTATGTGAGTTATGGCCAATTTCTTTGCTTCTCTTTTTCTCAGTTTCCCCAACTGTAAAATGGAGGAGAACAGGACTTACCTCATAGGGTTGTTGTGACGATTGAATGAAATAATGGGTGTAAGTTATGTAAATGTTAAATTTTTTTTAAGTTTATTAATTTTGAGAGAGAGAGAGCGCAGGGGGGAAGAGCAGAGAGAGGGAGAATCCCAGGCAGGCTCTGCACTGACATGGGGCTTGAACTCATGAACCACGAGATCATGATCTGAGCGGAAATCAAGAGTCAGAGGCTTAACTGACTGAGCCACCCAGGCGCCCTTGGAAATGTTAAGATAAACGCACTCCTTTGACGAGTAGTTGCTGAGCACATACCACCTGGCCTGTATTGCCTTAGCTGTTGGAGAAAGGAAGGTGAACAATCGATAACACAGTTAGCTCTCTTGAGTAGTTGATACTTCTAATGTGAGAAGACCAGTATCACACAGTAGGCTTTGAAACAATTAGATACAACTTGCTTACTTTCTGTGAGGAAGTACAGGGTGGTAGGAATGGGCCTTTCTATATTCTCAGGGATTGGTAGAGTCTGACACATGCTAGGTGCTCAAGAAATTATTTCTGGAATTAATGAATAAATAATGACTTACCCGAAGAATAATTCCCATTTAGTGGATGACAAAGTACTAAAACTAAAGTCATCTAATTTCTAATGTTTCTGAAATAATTTTTTAAGTTTATTTGTTTTGAGAGAGATGGAGTGCAAGCTTGGGAGGGGAAGAAAGAGAGAGAGAGAGAGAGAGAGAGAGAGAGAATCCCAGGCAGGCTCTAGCAGAATCAACACAGAACCTGATGTGGGGCTCGAACTCACAAAGCCGTGGGATCATGACCTGAGATGAAATCAAGAGTCGGTTGCTTAACCGACTGAGCCACCCAGGTACCCACCCCCCCCCCCCCCCCCCACCGCCCAGTGTTTCTAGTTCACTCAGATGCCTTCTGTGAACAGGTTTCCTAAGATGTGAACATAGATGGCTAGGTTCAGAATTCTAACTTCTGTGTCATGATTACCAGCACTTCTATGTTTATCAAGTTAGGAAAAATGCCAATAGAATATCATACATTTGAGCCACTATTTTTATATTCTTCAAGAGGAGTTTCTTTATTGGTAGAGGTTTAGTCTTTTGAAATTTGGTATCTTTTGACTAGCAAGGGATGTGACTGAATTGGTAAATCAGTGCTAAAAAGTAAAATGTTTTATCGCTCCCAAACCTAACCGAACAGACCCACCACTTAGCGCACCTCCGAGGCCGTCTCTAACTTTGATGACAAACACCTGTAGGAACACGTGGGCTCTGCAGCCCTCCCGGGGGCGGGGGACAGGGGTTGGGATGCACCATTCTGGGAGACTCAGGTTCAGCTGAGGGGTTACCACCTGTAAACACCGAACAAAAAGTTTTAAACAGACAGATAGAACTTTTCTCCAGGTATAGTTCGTGTTCCCCTGACTTCTTAGTCTGAAAGGCACTGTGTCCGGTTTAGCATGGTTGATGACAGCTCAAGAAATCTCCCCCGTGGAAATTGTAGAGCATGGGCAGCCCCAAACTGTTTCCGTCTGCTTTTACTGCTCTCACCTGTGAGAGCTTCTCAGCTGTGTAAGTTGGACTTGACCGACAAGGGCCAAACCTGTTTCCGCAGCTATGTTTATAAGAACCCCCTTATCTGCTAAGGGTAAGTGCACTTTCGGACACCGAGGGGCAGTGCTTCGTGTCTAGTTTTCTGTGGGCACCCATGGAGGTAGGTGATTGGCACTATTCAGCTGTTCCGGCTGTTGACAATTCACATGGATAATTAAGCCTTCAAAACTCCATTTCGCTTGTCTCACAGAGTCCCGTGTTGTCCTCTCAAAGTCTGAACCACATCTCTCCTTCCTCGACTTATTCTCTGTATCCTTCTTCCTCAATCCCTCTCTCTTCCCTTCTCACTGCCTCCCTCGCTCCTTCTCCCTCTCAGTGCTTTTCTATTTCTTCTCTTTCTCTCCTTCTGCTCTTCATTCGCCTTTTTCTCTTCCTCCCTCCTTCTGCAACCTTCGCCCGCCTTTGCAAGATCATGCTTCTCTTTCCCCGTCGGCAGAAACCTACATATGTAGCGTCTCATCTTCGTCCGCTGCTGCCCCACAGGTGAAGTCACGGAGTTTCTCTGAGGTGTGCCTCCTACACCTGTCTGCTCTTTAGGACCTCAGATCTGGAGATACAGTGATGCCTGTTTAAGGAATAACTGGCAAGAACTCAACAGCTTGCCGAAGAGCTCTCTTGAAGAGAATGCAGTTGATGGTGTGCAGAAGCCCGCGAGGTTGTAGAATTCCCAACTAGCATCCCAAACTGTTGGGCCGACACAAGGACAATCAGAGAAGCCTGATTTAAAGTCAGCAAAGTAAAAACACAGTATTGGATCTGGGAAGAGTTGATGATAGCTCAACTAAGCATTACAAAGTGGGTTTGAAACTTCCTGTGGGAGCCCTGGGTTGGCCTGTCTTCCCACTCCGTGGACTGTGTGCCAGCAAATACATCTCCTTTTCATTTGTCAGCATCCTGCTTCTTGTTAGAGACTGGGATTCCCAGCAGTGGGAGAGACCAGCGCTATGCACATCCTGTGCTCCCGCACCGTCTCTGCACACGTGCTTCGGAGATGCCGCTTGTTGTCCCAGCTACCTGGGCGGTGGCTGGGTCCGTTGCAGGGGCAGGTGGTGCCCGAGGACAAGTCCCTGTCTTTCCCTGAGGCAGCTCCCCCATGATGTCTCCCTCCCCTCCCCCCCCCCCCCCCATATTCTTTGTTTTGGACCATTTCCTTTCTCCCTGAGCTTGCCTGGGCGACCACCCCTTTCATAGAACCAAATAGTTAAGCTTTAGGGGGTTCTGTTCCTCTTGCAGGGGAGTGGTACTGGGGGAGCCAGCTGGGAGGGACATGAAGGAATGCTGGAAATGATCTCTATTTTGGTCTGAGTGGTAGTTAAGTGAGGGTGTGCATATGTAAATAGTCATTGAGCTATACATTTAAGATTGTACACTTCAATGCGTGTAGGTTATGCCATAAAACAAAAAGTAGAGGAAATCTAGAACTGGCAGATCTGGGTTTGAATCCCCTTAGGGTTGTGTGACCTCTGACTCTTGCCAAGCCTACATTTACCCCTGTAAACAAACATAGATACGGTACCTGTCACATTGGTAGCTGAGCACATGATGGGAAATAAAACACACTCAGCAGCATGTAAAGTGCTTGGTACAGGATTAGTGCTCAATAATGGATTGCAAGTATCATCATGGTTGGAGAAAATTATTCTCCGAACATGATAACACATGCAAACGTTTTGGGTTAACACCTCTCCCCACATGTTGGAGCATCTGAACACCATCTTTCAAGGCCTTAACTCAAAGGTGAGACTACAAGTGGGAATTTTAGGCACCGAGGCAGGCTAACAGAAGAAAATTCTTGGGCAAGGAGCCCAAACGTGCTCTTTAAACCACACCAGCAGGGCAGCCCCAGTCACCTGGCCGGACCGCACAGGCCTTACCTGTGTATCACACCCATTACAGCCACATGTCTTGAGTCCTGGAGGCAAATTCTGATGAATTCATTTCTGGCAAATAAACTCCACTCATATGCAAAATGTAAACGTCTGATCTATGCACCCTGACACCAATGCTGAGAAACGCAGCTATGACTGATAGCGTTATTTCCGCTCAGCCCTGGAAAATCGGAGCCTTCCTGATTCTTTTTCTGCCATTATTAAAATCTGTTTTACTATGACCAGGAAATGGAGGAGACCCCTGATATTTATTGCTGACCTCTACTTTGCTTGAAACTACTTAGACATCCATAGAACTACAGAGTTCTAGAGCCCTGGGAAGTCTTTAGCGTTAGCTTCATCGCTTTACAGATGAAGCAGGAGGAGAAGCAACTTGCACGAAGTTCATTCATCTTCAATAAGGATTTATTCAGTGACCGTGTGCCAGGATTTGCGGTAGAGACCGGATTACATAAGCTGGCATGGAAAATTTCTTCTAGCTGCCTTCCAGAGCTCTCCCAAGCCAGACTGTAACTCAGATCAGTGCTGCCTGAGATGCATTGGTGCTTCGGTAGAACAGTAATCTAGACTCCAGGCTAAGTTAAATCATCAAGGGAGAAGCGGGGTCACTGCCAGCTGGCATTGCAGACCACACAGGCTTTTTTGTACACAGGTAAGTGTCTATGGCCTGAGCGGGGTAGGGGGACGCCCTCTTCACGGTTGCTTCCCTGCCTCCCTCTCATCACAGAGCTCTTTGGGGCATCGCCTTTGTTTCTTGACTTCCTGAGGTTTAGGTTACTCTGTATAGTCATTCCATTTGGAGGTCACCCACCTAAATGTGCCAGAAAGAGAAACGGAACACACAAGGGGACCAGCCCTAGTCTCCAAACTCCCTGCACCATGGCCCTGAAGCATTGACTGTGGGGCATTAAACCTCATGCCTTTAGACAAGTAACCTAAGCTAGTGAAGGGCAGGTACACGGCACCAGCATGTCAAGGGCTGTGGCAAACCGGAGAGAATGCATGCTGCCTAGAGGGACAGTCTGTCACCACTCGCTCAGAAGGCTTTTCCATGGAAATTACAGACTCAGCATTGTCACATCTTCAGATTTTTCAAGATAAGTCAGGAATTTTGATGTTTCCCAGGTTTTTGAAATCATCCTGTGGATCAAACAAAAACCAGTAGTTGGCTTCTGGGACAGGCAGGAGGCAAAAGAAGAGGACCCTGGAAAACCTAATATGGAGTTCAGACTTGATCCTACAATGCAGGGATGCAAAATGGTACAGCCCATTTGGAACACAGCTTGGTAGTTACTTATAAAGTCAAATACCCGTTTGTCACATAGCCCAGAAATGCCACTCCCAGGTATTTAAAAATATATTCTCTTGGGGCACCTGGGTGGCCCAGTTTGTTAAGCATTTGACTCTTGTTTTGGGCTCAGGTCATGATCTTGTGGTTCATGGGTTTGAGCCCTGTGTTGGGCTCTGCCCTGGAGGTGTGGAGCCTGCTTGGGATTCTCTCTCTTTCACTCCCTCTCTGCCTTTCCCTGTTCGTTCTCTCCTTCTCTCTCTCTCTCTCTATCTCAAAATAAATAAACTTTAAAAAATATTCTCTTGATATTTCTGTCTCCCCAGGGATGTAAATAGGAATTACATAGTCTGAGAATTCAACTGATTTCAAGTTTCTTCTGCAGCCAAGCACTAGTGAAAGAGGGGAACACTGTTTTCAAAAGTTTATATTATGATGCCCATTTTGTTAAGACTTCTTTATTGTTATATGATTGGTGGATCTAAGAGTCTTTGAATTGCTTTTCTGTATTATACCTGGTTTATTATTCCATATCCCTAAAAGAAAAACAAGCATTTCCCACACTTTGCAAGTAATTTTAGGAATTGTCCTATGGTTAGAAAAGACAAACAAAGCTTAAGCTTCTGAATATTAAAACTGAATGTTGGAAAACAGCTTGAGGTAATTTGATTGCTTAAATTTAATCGATGACTTACTTTAATTACAGTGTTCTCCTTTTAAAAATCAGTGTGACTGAGAAGGACTGCATTTAAGGCAGCCCAGAGAGGTGGCCAGCTCTCTTACTTCTGTAGCACGATATGAATGACGATGGTCCTATCGACTCAGGCTCCAAAGCTGAGGGCAGAGGGTGCTAGAGTATCAGTAAGACTTGCTAAGAACTTGGAACGAGTTTTGCCACCTATAGCATATCACCCACCCTCACCTACACACAAAAAAGGCAATAGCAATGCTGTGAGCTTAGTGAGAGAGGATTCCCCTGAGCAGAATATTTCCGCCCCTCTTCCTACTCAAATCGAGTGTGTGATAGGAGCTGGGAAAGGGTTGAAGATATGAGATGTTGACTACTCACCTCCAAACTAGTAGCTTACATAACTACAGAAACCCAAGATGGCCGTGGATTCAGAGGGAACTCTCAGGGAAGTTTGACAAGTATTGTCTAGAGTTGGCAGGGCACAGAGCCTGCAAAGTCTGAAGGGGAAATATTGATAGACTTGTCCCCAGTGTAGGGTGAAGAGAGAGGCCAAAGGGACAGCAAATAACACTTCCATCTGTTGCAGGCAGGGGTGGGTGTCACCCTGTCCTCTGTGGGTCAGGGAGGACACCTCAGATGAAAGCCAGGCTCTGGTTGCCTTGAAAGGACCCCACCCAAAGGGTCTGCCCATGGGGACCAGACAAACCGGCAGAGACTGATGGGTCAGCTGTCCTATAGGAGCTAAGGGGATCGTGAGTGGTCAGCCAGGGGATATTACTCTCTTCAGGGAGATGTCTCCAGCAAGGAGGTCTCCAAAAATCAACAAAAGTGATGTAAGAAAGAAAAGGCCGTGGTTTGTCAAGTAGTGGACGCCATGACCATATTGCTCCAATGCTGGTCAAATACAGCTTTTTGCCTCTCTGCCCCTCCTCCCTCTCCTTGCCCTAGTTCTGGAGTAGTTAGAAGCAGCAGAGTAAGTTGAGGCGAGGGTGTTTTAGGGTAAGTGAGGAACTGGTCCATACCCACCTCCCTTCCTTAATTCAAGTATTTGAGTTCAGGTCAGGCCTGAACGGGGGAGGAGGTGCGCTTTGAAAATATATGGGAGATTGCAGTTTTGTGTTAGATGAACTGGACTTTTTAATATTTGAAAATGAGAAATCCTTGATATCTGACCGACTGAAAAAGATAAGGGGTCTGTCTGAGGTACCACCAAGCTATGAGGAAGAGAGATCCAGCAGAGGCAGTGGGTGGGATAAAACCGAGTTTGTTCCATTACGCTCTAGCCCCTCAATAGTTCACTTATCTGAGCAAGGATTCCAGAGAAAGGTGTCTTTGCGCACTGCATGCGGTCTTGGTACTCGGCGTGTAAAAATAGTCACTTTATTTCTGTAACACACCTGAACTGACCTCTATCTTTGATAACCCGATCTAGCCTATCTCTGGAGTTGAAGAGCTCCTGTCTTCTGCTCACTCTGCAGAGATTTTGATGGGAAGAGCTGTGTAGATAGTCAGCTTAAGAATATAGAATCCAGAGGGGCATGCTTGAATGTAGGATATGCATTTTCTAGTCAGCGAGCAAATCACTTAACCTTTTTAAGCCTCAGTTCCTAACTCTGTAAAATAATAGTGATGCTTGACCATGAATCTCACAGAATTGCTATGAGGAGTGAATCAGAGAGTGGACAGGTTAGATTTATGTGGACTGGACTCTGGAATGAGTTCCTAAAATGACCCCAGTTTCAGGAGCTGCAGAAGCTTTGACGCTAAGTGACTGACGTATCCCAGAGGGCACCCCATGGTTGATGAACTATTTTTCTTCCCTTTATTGAATATCGCAAGGTAAAGTCTGTGGTAGAATAGGTCAAAATATCGGTTATGACTTAATTAGCTTAAATATGTGTCTATATGACATTTAGGTTAGTATGATGATTATCCCTATGGGCTTATTTGTTTTTATAGCTATGCACACTTTTCATTCTTGAGAACCCCAAGGAACAAAATGTTATTGGCATCCTCTCCAGCAACAAAGAACAGCTGCATCTGTTTGGGACATTTCCCAGGCCGCTCCTTCCTCCATGTGTGAAGGATACCGTTGATCTGTCGACCCAGCCCTGAAGAGGGAGCTTGGATTCTCACCAGCCTCCTTTGCCAGCACTCATGCAGCTGCTGGGTATGCCAGGTGGGTACTCTACTGGGTTTTACAACCCACGGCGGTGGCCCTAGGTGAAGGGAGCTCCACCTGCCCTGGGCCTTTCCTCTAAAGGACACAGGGGTGACACGGAGCCACAGTGGAGGGAAGTCCTGGAATATCCCTGCTTCTACAAGCACTGATCTCATTCTGACAACCGCCGCCATATATAAAAGGATCAGACTGTTAAAGCTGGAAGAGTCTTCAGAGAGTTGAGTGGGTCTCCACTCTGGCTGCCTGCTAGAATCTCCTGAGGAGATTTTGAAAAAACTTGATGCCCTACTCAGCCTCGATTCTGATACTCTGATTTAATTGAATTGGAACAGGGTTCTGGCAGTTGGTGCTTTATAGACTCTCTCCAGGGTTGAGAACCATTAACGTCAGGACTAGAACCACTGTCTCAATTCTTCATTCAGATAATTGAAGATAACATGGCTTTGGACTTAGACATCTTTGAATTTTGAATTCTGCCTCGTTTACTCATTAATGAAGGCCTTGAACAAACTCTTGAAATTCTCAATTTCCTTGCTCATAAAGGGGAAAAATAACACTCAGAACGTTTTGGGAGAAATTAAGTGTGAAGGCTTATGTCTGTTTTCTGCACTCATTGTAAGCAACTTGAAGATAGAGACCATCTGATAATAAAAATAACATTTAATTGAGCAACTCCTATTTGTCAGACATGGCAAGTACAACATTTAAATTATCTCACTTAAGACTCACAAAACAACTGTATATAAGTTAAAGAACAATTTCATGCAATGAAGCAAATAAGACAAAGATAAGTTAACTGTGTATGCCCAGGATCTCACAGGCTACAGCAAAGCCAGGGTTTGAACTCAGATCTTTCTGACTCCAGAGTTTGTTGTCTTAATCAATGCACTATAATCTGTAATATCTCCCTAGCCTGCACTAAGTGTTGTTTCCCTTTCCTGTAGCACAGTGCCTGCCACATGGAAGGTATTCAATAAATATGCAATAAATGGATAAAAATTAAAATATGTAAATGAGTAAGTACCTAGCTCATGGTAGATAATCAGTTAATGTTATTACTCTGTTGATCAGTCTTCTCTGCTAACACTATCAGATAAAAAGGTTTTACCTTCGACAGAAGCTATAAGCAATAAGAAAAATTATAATGTGCCTTCTGTTATTGCCATGACAAAATGAGAAAGGAGACTAGCAACAGATCAATCCCATTCTTTCATATACTGTTAGGCAGGATATGATTTTAACTTGGAGCATGTTGATAGCTCAGATCAGAAAAGCAAACATCAATTCACGTGAGTTTTAGAGTCCCATTAATCCTCCAAATTGTTATTTGGACACTAGCTGTCAGCGTATTTTATGTAGTTCCTACATGTATTCTGAACACAGCTGTGCTAAAACTCTGAGGGCTTATTTTAACACATGAAAGCAGCTTGGAATAGTCGGAAATGCATGATATGTGGAGTCAGCAAGCCTGAGTTCAGGTTTTGGCCATCCACTTACCAGCTGTGAAGCTTTAAGCAAGCATCTCAAATGAAATATTCATGCCCTAGAGGTTTGGGACATTATGCTGGAAGGTCTCAGAGATTCAGGATAAACACAATGCATTCATTCATTTATTAAGCAAATATTTATTGAATGCCAGGCATTGTATTTCAAGTGAAATGAACAGGACAGATAAGGTCCCCGTTCTCACGAAGCCTTAGATTCTTCAGAAAGACATCATTTCAGAAACAGATTAATTTTATTAAAAAAAAAAAAAAAGATAACGTGAAGTTATTTTTTAAAGGCCTGGGAACAAATTTATTTTGAAAGGCTTGGAAATGGATTATTATTAGTTGCCTACCCAGAATCCACTTTCCCCTTCCTAATGGCCTACTGTTTTCAATTAGGTTTCTACTGTTGTCATGCACCATCCATGAGATGGGCACTGGTTGGCTTAGCCAAATATACTAAACTCCTATTGGTTTGGAGGTAGCCATGGAATCTCAACAGTCCAATCAGTGCTGATCTTGGGGCTCTGGCATGCAATCATGGTACCAAAGTTGTTTTAATTGCTTTTCCTCTCAGAACCAGAGGATAAAGATGGAAAGACAAGAACTGCTGGGGCCATTTTGCTGCTAGGATGGAAAGAGCTCAAGGAGGAAGCCAATGCGAAGAGAAGTGTGCAGCTAAGTGGATCCCAGTCTGAGGTGAGCTATCTCTGAGGTTTGCCTCATCACCGAATTTCAATTTATAAAAGCTAATAGATCCCTTCATTGCTTATGGTGATTTGAGCAAACTCTTCTGTTTCTTGCACCAGAGAATTCATAACTGATACAGAAATTTCATTCCAGGAGTGGGGTACAGTAAAATACAAACCCTAAAATGTGGATTTGGCTGAGCAGAGGTGATGAGGTAAGCAGCAGTGACCTGTTGAGAGTCAGGCCTGAACCTACAAGGCACATAAGGGGAAATAGTAGGAAATATCCAGGGTTTTTGATTACAGAAAGGTCCTACAATACAGAAAAATCTGACGTGTCACCTGAGTGGCTCAGTTGGGTGAGAGTCTGACTCTTGATTTTGGCTCAGGTCATGATCCCAGGGTCGTGGGATTGAACCCAGCATTGGGCTCTGTGCTGTGTGTCGAGCCTACTTAAGATTCTCTCTCCCTCTCTCTCTTTCTCTCTCTCTCCCTCTACCCCTCTCCCCTGCTTGCATGCTCACTCACTCTCTCTCTCCCCCTCTAAAAATAAATAAATAAATAACATAATAAAAAATAAAGAAATGACCTTAAGATGAAGTGACCCATCTGAAGGCAGAGAAGGAAGGGTATATGATTTTGCTTAGAAATTCCCTTTTTGGGTATGGACTGAAATCAAGATGACTAAAATCTAGCAGCGTTGCAAAGACCAAATACTCTACTCCAAGTGAAGTAAAGATAGGAGGTAAGACTAGGGCAAAAGACAAGCCTGACTCTTTAGACCACTCCCCAAAGCTTCCTACAAAACAGTATTCACCTGACAAGGCAAATAAGAGCAGCTATGATGGAACAAATCATTCCACCGCAAGTTATGGTCAGAAACTGTCCAGAAGCAGAAGCCAACCCAAAAGTAGCAGCCATTACACTAAGGCTTTAGGGGATGGTCATACAACAAAGGCTAATTGTTAGACAGTCTAAAGTCCTAGACTTAAATACAATGACTAGAGGCAGGCTGTCTGTTTATGGTTCTTAGCCTATGTCAAAATCTCTTGACGATAACTGAATTTGTAAAGGAGTTATATTGCCAAAGAAATCCCAATCCTGGACAACCACAGTCCATGACTGTTCAACTCCTAAGACACTCTCAGGCTCTTTGAAGTTACACACAGAAAAGGGGATGCTAAAATTATGTAGCTCCTAGAAAGGGAAACATCTCTAGCTATTTCAGTGAACAAAAAGCCTCCAGGAGAAGAAAACCAGAGGCTGCCAAATTGATTAATCTATTCCTCTACTGTCAGTGCATTTTCAGACGATGAGGCTGAGAAGAAAAAAGCAAACCCTTTGTACAGCATTTCTAAGCCAGAGTTCTGAGATTCACCCTGATTAGACAATTTAAGTCATGTTCACCTTCAAGTCACATAGTCACCCCAGGAGAATTATGTCTTATGTGTATTGTTGTTCAGGATGTGTCTGTGTTCATGTGTGTGTATGTTTTCCCAATTCTCCTCTTTTATAATAGAGATTTCTTCCACTGTGGTCATCCCTGGTCTTTCTCTGCTGTTATGTACTGGATTTGTTGGTGATTGATAAATCTGTCTTATGCATGCTTTAACCAACCATGAAGAGCGACATCCAGACTGAAAGAAGTCCTGGACTTGGAACTGGATGCAGTAATGAATGATACTTGGATTGTCTATTTTGGGGGATGGAATGATTGTACTTTACGTAGATGTGGATGGACGCTTTTAAAAATGCATGTATGGGAAGATAGATGTATATAGGTGTTGTGTAGTAAAAAGGGTAGACTGTCTAAAACCACCTAACATGTAAACTAGGATTGAGCAAATAATTTAAAATGGTATGGAAAATGAGAGCCAAGCTTCTCACGGTCAGGGAAAGGAGTTATAAATAAGGAAAAGGGGAAGGCTAGAATGAACTTGGTCACGTTGGAATCAAATTGGAGGTCATCACCATGAACTTGTAATTTTTAATATGTAGATGCATATGACAATAGACCGAGATATCTATCTGCAGAGAAAGCCTAGAAGCCATGACACTCAGTACCAATGGGCACACTAATTGCCCAGATCTTGGTTTCTGGTTACCATTCTCTAACGGAAATTACTAGGGTTCCTTGGAGAAATGGCTGGTTCTAGGTCTGAGGCAGAGAAAATGCAGCATGGGCATGCAGTGTCTTGTGCTGCCAGAAGTAAGGAAGTACGAAAACAGAAACGATGGGGATATGTCAAAAGGATATAGGAGCCTACTTGAAGGGGTACCTAATGATCAAATCTGGGACAACTTGAACAACAAAATAAATAATGCTAAGAATAGATTATAACCCATAGAATAAAATGAGAATCCACAAACTATACTTACATATACAAACAAATGAGAGAGAAGAAAAGTAAATAGAATTCCACTAATAAACATAGAAAGAGTAATGAAATTAGAAAATCACCATTTGGGGGCGCCTGGGTGGCTCAGTCGGTTAAGCGTCCGACTTCAGCTCAGGTCATGATCTCACGGTCCGTGAGTTCAAGCCCCACGTTCGGGCTCTGTGCTGACAGCTCAGGGTCCAGAGCCTGTTTCAGATTCTGTGTTTCCCTCTCTCTCTGCCCCTCCCCCATTCATGCTCTGTCTTTCTCTGTCTCAAAAATAAATAAACGTTAAAAAAAAAAGAAAAAAAAAAAAGAAAATCACCATTTGGCAAACACCACAGTAGTAATTGTTTCAGACATAAGTCATTAATAAATGCTAACATTAGTAAACAGAAGTATGAGGAATAGGATATTTACATAATGTCAAAGTATCTTTCCAAAAGCTTATGATTAATTCCAATGGGAAAAATAGTAAGCTTATAATAGAGAAACATGACAAGCCCCAGCTTCATTTAGTGATTTAATTTTCCTTACTGTAATGGTCCAAGTCACTATCATATGTCTCTGGTTAGAACACACTCAGATAGATGCAGCATCACTCTGTGTTATTTGTTCAAAAAATATATAAACTGAATTTAAATAATGAGCAACCATCAGGTGAATCCAAACTGAGGGCCATTCTATAAAATAATTGACCAGCACTCTTTAAAAATGTCAGGGTCATGAAAGGCAATGAAAGACAAAGAGAAACTATGCCAGATTAAAGGAAACCAAGGAGACACAATAACCAAATGCAAAGTGTGATCCTGGATTAGGTCTTGAACCTGAAGAGAGAGAGAGAGAGAGAGAGAGAGAGAGAGAGAGAGAGAGAGAGAGAGAAAGGAAGGAAGGAAGGAAGGAAGGAAGGAAGGAAGGAAGGAAGGAAGGAAGGAAGGAAGGAAGGAATAAAAGAAAGGAAAGAATGAAAAGAAAGGAGAAAGAAAGAAAGAAAGAAAGAAAGAAAGAAAGAAAGAAAGAAAGACAGACAGACATTAGTGGAACAGTCGGTGATATTCAAATAAGGTCTGTAGATTAATAACAGTATTGTAGTAAACTTCCTGATATTGATCTTTGTACAGAAGTTATGTTGGATGTTAACATCTGGAGAACCTGGGTAAAGAACATACAGGAAGTCTTTGTACTAAACTTATAACATACTTGCACATGAAATCACTTCAAAATGAAAAGTTTAACACTCTTTAAATTACATTTTAAAACTTGAAAAAATCCTCAGCCTTTAAAATGTTTCCACGGTCCCCACTTCTTTAAAATCTTTCCTGATCCCTAAACTATCATAGTTTCATACTTATGTTCTTGTCTATATCCTAATAGTTTCTGTTATGACTCAGAGGCCCGTAGACCAGCAGCCTGTCAGCTAAATTGGGCTCCAATCCTTTTAGGTTTGGCCAGCACAAAAATCTTCTCATCCCTGAAAATTTGATTTGTCACAGCTCCCAACTACTCTTTATTGTCTCAGACATCAGGCTAGCTCTATTCATTTATTCATTTAGATTCCGTTTTTTCTTTTTTCTTTTTTTTTTTTAGTAGTAGTAGTTTAAACATTTCTACCAAAATCTTGAAGTTTTGTGTAACAGATTAAGCAAAAATATATTTTCATAGATAACTTGACTTCAGGCTGTTTGAATAATCACGTTTGCTGATTCACTGGGTCTGAGTTAATGTTCGCCTGACTTTTATTACATGATGAAAATAAATGCTATTTCATTTTTGACTCAGAAATAGCCATTAGTCACCAAATTCTGAACACTGCTGTTTGAGTTTAATGGCAGTTTAAATCAATCGCCAAATACATGAAAATGAGGAGGTTCAGAGAGATTTTGCATTTATTACTCATTTCTCAGAAACCTGATGGATTCTTGGTTTAGAGATTACATCATCTCTTCCAGAGTCTTCCTCCACCCCATAATCCAATCACCTGGGACGTTTTTAAAGTAGTGATGTTTAGATGCTACTCTCAGAGATTCAGATTGAATTCTTGTGCAGTAGGACATAGAGTTTCTTTTTCTTTCTTTCTTTTTCTGGGTTTCCCAGGTGATTCTAATGTCTTGAGAACCACTTGTTCTCAACGACTGATCTTGTTTTGAGAACTACTGATCTTCCATGGTTGTGTTTGAGGGGAGCGAGGACCTGTTGTCCTAGGGAAAGGGTATTCTAGAACTTTGGTAACTTGACAGAGTTTACCCCTTTCAATACTCCTTCATATGTAGGGCAGCTCACTGAGAAGAAAGTATACATTAACATGTCCTGGGGAGCTTGTTAAGCATGCAGATTCCAGGGTCACACCTCACATATTCTGATTCAGTGTTTACTGCACACCACACGAATTAGCTGTTAGCTGCTCCATTGAAAGAAGACCTAGAACTCTCTGGGTTCAAAGCTTTATTTCTGAATTAACTTGTTCTGACCCATTCATTTCTCCCACTACTTTGCTTCTTCTTAATCCCACCAACTTCCAAAAGTACCGCTCATCCTCCAGTTTTCATCTTCACTTTTCCCATTATTAGACTTAACTTCTGGCATTTTCTTCTTCTTGGCCCCTCATTAACCATCGTTATGGCCTCCCCCTGTGAATCTGCATTAGTTTGTCTTGGGAAACTGCCCACACACGTAGGCCTGTTCTTCCCAGAGATTTCTCTGCTTCAGAGTCACCTCTCCCACCTTCCATAAGCTAGATTTGCCCCTATTTGAGTTTCACTGTATTTGCTGGTTAAAAAGCCACCTTAAAACTTGATGGCTTAACACCACTACCATAATTCTATAGGATAGCTGGATGTTTCTTCTAGTCTGGACCAGCTGGGCCAGAGTGGGACTCGTTCTCATCTTTGAGACCTCACCTGGAATGGGTGGGACAGCTTGAGGCCTGTCTCCACGTGATCTCTCATTCTCCACTAGGTCTCTGGGCTTCTCTGTATGGTAGTGGAAGGCCTCCATGGAAAGAGCAAGAAAGGGCAAGCCCCACTAAGCAAGTGTTTCTTCAAGCCTCTGCTTGCATTACCTCTGTTTGTGTCCCACAGACCAAAGTAAGTCACACGGCCAAGCCCAGAGTCAATATGGGAAGTGGCTACCTAAAGGCATGAATCACTGGTGCCCACTACTCCAAAAGTAGACCACAACCTTTTTCCTAATTCCAATTATTCACTCTCCTGTCATGTGCAAAATATACTCCCTCCCTCTGAGCACCCCTACAAATCTCATTTACCTGTAGCCTTAGGCTCCAAGGCCCGAGTCCTGTGATTTCTATCAAGTCCAAATGAGGGTGAATTCCTTGGCTGTGGTTCCTTTGGATTCAGACACCTGTAAGTGGAAGAGACAAATTACATGCTCTGCGAACACTCAACAAACAATGAAAGATAGGGCCAGGACAATTGCAGTAAATACTTCCCTTCAAAACGGGAATTAAGGGAAGATACACAGCAGGCACAGAATTCATAAGAATTCTGGAATCCCGCCAGGCACGTGTTGCCAGGTCTTTCTGTTCTGAGAGCAGGACCCAGTCCTGTCCCTGGGAGTCCCTTCCTGATCCATTATTCCCCATCGTTTTTGGTGTCTCCCTCCTGGTTCTTGGCTTTGCCTTCCTCTTTTGCTTAAGAAATAGTCTGTGTTGGCTTCTGAGTAGCTTTCTGAGACAACTTCTTACTAAACAAAACAAAAACAAAAACAAAAACAAAAAAGATTGGGGGCCCCCAAAGATCATTTTCCAGTTTGTGAAATTTTAGCTCTTTTACTCCAAGCTGGCTATATATTTTGTTGTTGTAGTTTGTTTGCTTTTAATTAAGAGTTTTGGGTTTTTTTTAGAATTGTTTTGGGTTCACAGCAAAATTGAGGGGAAAGTACAGAAATTTCTCATCAACCCTCTTCCTCTACACATGCACAGCCCTTCTGTTGTCAACATCCTCCACCAGAGTAGTACATGTGTTACTACTGATGAACCTGCATTGACACATCATCATCGTCCAAGGTCCATAGTTTACGTTACGGTTCAGTCTCAATGTTGTACATTCTCTGGTTTGGGGCAAATGTATAACGATACATACCATCATTATAGGCTCAGACAGAGTATTTTCAGCTCCCTGAAGAATCTCTGTGTTTTGCCTATTCATCCCCACCAAACCCTGGCAACCACCGATCTGTTTATTGTCGTCTTAGATTTTCCAGAATGTATCGTCTCTTTTTTCAGTACAACTCTCTTTAAAATGCCATACGTGTTCTATTATTGTCACTTCAGTTGACTACATACTCCAAAACCACATCCATAAATTCTTTTTGAGACTGGCGTCTCTCTTCTTTGGGCATGTCTGGCTGCTGTGAAGCAATCCCACTAAGATTGTTAGAAGTTCTTTTGTCTACCTGAGATGTTCCCCTGGAAACCATCTTGTAAAACCCGAAACTCAAAATTCAAGAACAAATAAGTTTCAAAACAAAACAAAAGAATAGGAAGGGATTGTTTCTGCAAGGGTAGCAACATAGAAAAAGACCAGGAATTTGCAAGGAACGGATCTGGGACATACAGTTCTCACTGGACACTGTAGAGAGAGATAAGTTGAACCTGTTTAAAGGCACAGGACTGGGAAAACGGCCACAATTTGGCAGCTGTTGTCCTAATGTTTATTCGGTTTCCTGAAGTATTTTTTTACGTAAGATATTGTATGTTTTCAAGTTATTGCATGGTATTTGTCATATATTATTTTAAATGGCTGGATGGTTCTCCATCAAATTAGTATGTCATCCTTTACCATTTACCTGTAGCATCTTATTTGGGCAGTTTGGGTTTTCTGCTATTAAAATAGCTCTGCCGTCATCATTTTTATACATTTTTACCTTTTAAAAACAGTTTTTAAGTTTATTTATTTATTTTGAGGAGGAGAGAACATGAGCAGGGTAGAGGCAAAGAGAGAGGGGAGAGAGAGAACCCCAAGCGGGCTCCACACTGTCAACACAGAGCCCAATTTGGGGCTCGAACTCATGAACTGTGAGATTGTGACCTGTGCCAAAATCAAGTCAGAGGCTTAACCAACTGAGCCACCCAGGTGCCCCTATACATTTTTTACTTTTGAGTTAATTGATTGTGATGCATTTTCCAACCTTTTAGGAATTGGACCACTGGGTAGTGGTATAAAAACATATCTGAAGTGGCCATTGTTTTCTAGAAGAATTGTACCAGTTTATTACACTGTCATTAGCTTACTTGTTTCCCTGAAGACTTATTATCATTTTTATCGGTTTTCTTTTTTTTTTAGAATTTAGCAGACAAAATGGCATCTCATGTCTTTAATTTCTATTTCTTTAACTTCTAAGTAGACAACCGTCTTTCCTTTTGTTCAATTACTCGAACTAATCTGTGTGTGTGTGTGTGTGTGTGTGTGTGTGTGTGTGTGTGTGTGTGTGTTGTGTCCTCCAATTATAGAGTGTAAAATTAACGTTAAGTTTGGCTGAAGACAAAAACAAAAAAAATTTTGAACAATCGAAAATTTAACAGTGGCTTTTTTCTTACCCACATGACAGAAGTCCGGGGGCAGACCAGTGCTGTCTGGCGCTCCAAGCTGTCAGGGACCGGGGCTCAGTAGATCTTACTGCTCTGCATTCCTCAGGATGAGCTCTTACCACATGATTTGCATTCCCGTTGGCAGGAAGGAGATGGGGGTGGGGTGGGATAAGCCACTTCCCTTGAAGGACATTTTCTAGAAGGTGCACACCACTCCTGTGTATATCGCATTGGTCAGCACTTAGTTTTATTTCTAAGGAAGACAGAGGGACAAGAGCTATCGTGTTGACCAGCAGCCTCTGCCACACACGGCAAATGTCCACCTCCACCATCTGGGCTGAGTGAGTTACAGCTCTGGGGGGCAGAGATGGTGTAGTTCAGCAGGAGGAGGAAACGTGGAAAGAGTCCCAGGACTCAGGCTGGCCCAGAGATGGCTGTGTGGGGGTGCGAAGATGCCACACGTGGGAAGTCGGGTTCTGTGTGGTCCCGGCCCCTTCCCAGGCTGAAGTCTTAGCCTTCTCTAATGGACCTTTCAAATGGACCCCAGATTCTCATCATTTTTCAGGGTCCTGCTCACATCTCAACTCCTCCAGCAGCTTTCCCTAACCAGCCCAAGAACTTAGTACTCATTTGAACTGAGACACCAAGACGGGTCTTGTTATCATCTCTGTATGTGTAGTTGACTCAAAGGGATTACAAATTTATGAAGAGTAGGCATAGCACCTTATGTCTTTCAGTGGCCAGCACCCTCTACCTATCTACCCTTCCACATTTTCCTTATCTCAGTTTAGGAATCCCTCCTCTCAAATATCCTGTTTTTAGGGAATCAAGGTTCCTAAATTTGGTGAACACAGTTTGCTCAAAAATTTATCCGGTGTCTATTTACACAGTTGGCTTTCATGTTCTTCTAGTTGGTAAACAAACTATACAGCACTAGGATAAGAACATTTGGAACTTCATCATATGATGTTTTGTTTGGTTGTGTTGTGTTGATTCCACAGATCTGCTTGAGAGATAGAGCAGAGTTATCAAAGAATATATTCCTGAAAATCGCTGCATGTGGCTTGAAGCTGTATATCAGGGAAATGTTAAGTGTGTGACAAATTGGAGGATGGTGTGTGGTAATCAAGGTGTAACCGTCTGTTTCATAAAAGGGGCATATGCACTCTTTTAGTCACAAATCTGTAATATGTATCGAGCGCCTGCTACCTACAAGGCACTATGTCACGTAACGTGGGGTCAGATCTATGGGAAACTCAGGATGAATCAGACCAGGATTCTGCCCTCAAGAAGTTTTTCACTTTGTAGGTGAAACACACACATGTAAGTGTAACTTTGTGCTTTGGCTTTTTTTGTTTTGTTTTTTTTGAGTGAGAAAGGAAGAAAGAAAGAAAGAAAGAAAGAGAGAGAGAGAGAGAGAGAGAGAGAGAGAGAGAAAGAAAGAAAGAAAGAAAGAAAGAAAGAAAGAAAGAAAGAAAGAAAGAAAGAAAGAAAGAAAGAACGAGCGTGGGAGGGGCAGAGGGAGAGGGAGAAAGAATCTTAAGCAGGCTCTACGCAGCATGGAGCCCAATGTGGGACTCAATCTCGTGACCATGAGATCATGGCCTGAGGGGAAATCAAGAGTCAGACACTTAACCCACTGATCCACCCAGGCGCCCCTACATGTAACCTTTTAATTATCCCTTGACCTGTTGAAGTGTGGAAGCGACCCCATGTACAGACAGAAAACCTGTATCAAGCACAAACAGGCAAGAGTAGAGTGGCTCAAAGTAGCCCTTGACTCTGCCCTGGGGATACCTGTCAGTCTGTGATCAGTTACCTCAGATGGGGCCCAAGAATACTCCTGCCCTCTTTCTGGGTTCCTCTTCCAGAGTCTTTTTTTTTTTTTTTTTGCTTTTTCCCCCTCTGCCCTTCCTCTGGGCCCTTCTACTTTGGTTTCTGCTTGTACTGAGGCAGAGGCATGGAAAAGCATCTTTCCTGGTCTAGCTTCAGAGTGTATCATTCATTCATTCAACAACCATCTGACCGAATATTTTCTTAAAAATCTTTAACTTCCTCTTGCCAATATGGACAAATAGCATTACCCCAGTGTGTTACTGTGCTAATAGAGATTCTGCTTTTCTTACCAAGAATCATCTACATTATCTGCTTTAAAAAAAAAGTTTTTTAATGTTTATTTTTGAGAGAGAGAGAGAGAGGCAGACTGCAGGCAGGGGAGGGACAGAGAGAGAGGGAGAGACAGAATCAGAAGCAGGCTCCAAACTGTCAGCACAGAGCCTGACACAGGGCTTGAACCCATGAACTGTGAGTTCATGACCTGAACCGAAGTCAGATGCTTAACCGGCTGAGCCACCCGGGTGCCCCTACATTATCTGCTTTTAGATCCTACCTTGATATGAAACAGAGCTCTAAGGAGACAAAGTTTGGTTGGGGAGAACCCTTTCCTCCCATGGGGAAGCAATGGGGTCATAAGGAGGAGCAGAAAGTAAGATAGGGATAGATGTCAAGATCAAGAGGACAGTATAAACCCAGGTAGGGTGGCAGGCATCCTTGGGGTGGGGGCGGAATTTGCATGGGTGTATAGGGCTGAAATTCAGGAGGTGTTGATAATGTCTCTTGTTAGGTGCTACTCGTCACGTTAATTATTTTGTGTTTTGGCTCTTACCATTTGAGAAGGGGTAGAAGTAAAAGGTATGAAAGGTGGGAGAGGCTTGTTGAGGGCCTAGGCTAGGAAGCTGAAAGGCAGTGTGGAGCCAAGAACAAGTGTGGCCTTGGAATCAGGTAAAAGGAGCACCCGCGTTCACATTTCCTCTCTATCAGGTATTGACTGTGTGGGTTTGGGAAAACTAGTGATTTCTCATGTGTAAAATGAGGATAATAGTAGTAACATCATACCTAATACACAGGAATGTCTTGCTTCTCCCCAGAAGTCACTAAACATTTGAAGCAGACCGTGCTGTAATACGTACGGCTAATGGCCTTCTGACTCAGGCTACACACTGCAACTGGACAAAACTCTAAATGAATGAATTCTTATTTTATAGCTACACAAGTATTCAATAGATCACTCATCTGGATTCAGTGATCCATTTCTAGAAAGTTCTTGACGGCTCTTGGGTTGTCCGGCTGAGGCTGGAAGAAGGAGGAACCCCTGGATTTCTGAGTCCAGGAAACCGCAGGGGATGCAGGTGCTTGGGCATTCCTCTTCAGCGGTTACCACCGAGAGAGGCCCCTCAGCCTAAAAATACCTGCCAGGGAGCCAGGTGGGGAAGGGAAGAAACCGTGTGGAAGGCGCTATTGGAGGGGTTTCAGAAAAAAGACGACAGGATGCGCAGGAAATCCTGTTTTGCTTAGAGACGTGGCCTAAGGCCAGTTCCTTTCCCTCTCCCTTCATCCAGGAAGATAGAACTCGAAATTAGGAGGCACCACCTTCCTCCTGCCCCCGTTCTCAGTCCTGTTCTTCTGCTCTGCCGTGGCACTCCTCCAGTGACAGGAACGGTGCAGGGAGAGGAGGGGCAATGGGGACACCAGCAGGGTTCTTAGGTTCTCTTGTTCAGCCGCTCACTCACTGAGGTATCTAGCACCCTCCGATTCTGCTCTTATATCACAACCACGTTTGAGAAACCCCATCCCACCCTCCTATGTCACTCCCTCCAGAAACTGGGCTTCTGGGAGCCTTCTGAGCTAGGGGCCCACGGTTGAGTCTGTCCAGCAAATTGAGGTTATATTTGCATTTCTGGTGGGTGTCTTAGGCATTTGCAGCTTACTGTGTCTAGAAACGCCGAGATACTGCAGAGTGTCCAGGAGGTGAGGAAGGAGGAGGGAAAAACACAGGACATAGGAAGATAGGCACATCCTCACTTACGTCACCCACCAGAGGCAAGGCCTTTAGAAATCATCTCCCTATGGATTGCAGGTTAGTATGTCAGCTCATCAGCAGGTACCTCTTACTGTGCAACAGTCAGAAACCACGACCCCAAGTCCCTGGGAGTGGCCACTGTGTCCGGAAGGTTGAGGGAAGGGAGGGGAGAAGAAATGAGCAACGGGAACTTGCAGGAGACCATCTTGCTGGCTTGCCGATGGGGGCTTTAGAGCTCTGGCTTGAACGAAATGGATATCGGGGTGGGTGCAGGCAGGGGAAGACGATGGACAGAGCACCCCAGAACAACCGCCATTGGGAGCACTCAAAGCTCCATCGAGGAGTATGTGGATGTGGGTAATTTCAGTAGAATCGATTTCCAGATCCTGGTTTCCATATGTGCTTTTCCCTAAAACTGATGTCCTTGGGGGTACATTCGAGGTGTCAGGCTGATTCTCTCCCTGCAGCTCCCCTTTTGCAGAAGCCCCCAGGGGACCTCTTTCTCGCATGCTGCATCTTGCTAGGTGGAGACCCTCCAGTGCACCAAATAAAGGATCAACTTGAAATATTGGTGTCCGAGTCTCTAGTACATACTGGGGATTGATTTCAAGTAGGAGGAGGCGAAAGACTAAGATTATAGCTTCAAGTTAAAGTAAATTATATGAGCTAGTTTCTTAATCATTTGCTCCAATGCATGGGAAAACAATCTTCTTTAGTTTTTACCCAGAAGATTATTGTATATTGTGAACTAATATGCATTTTTAATTTGGGTACAAGTCTCCTGCTTGCTTCAGCTTTTCTGTATATTTAGTGGCCCTATTAATAGCTTCTCTTCTTTTCGCTGGTAATTTCCACGAAATATTGTCTTACTCTAGCAATAAGCAATATTCATCCAAAATACAAAAACTAATCTTTAAAAAAAGACTAGTTCCCTTTTTTATGCTTGATGATTATTTAAAAACTGTATATGATAGTTATTTTATTTTACCCAATTATTTACTAATATAAATTGCAATGACAAATCGATCTATAGTATTGAGTAACATGTAGATTCTTATGGTGACAGGAAATTTTAACTTTTTCAATTTTGAATTACTAATAAATATAACAAATAATCTAGGAAATTTTAATATGTAAAATTTTAACTTATGTACATATTTTATAACCAAGGATTATGGTATGGTGACCAATATAAGATTTTCAGGCTTAAAAGCTTATCCTACTAAGATAAAGTTGTGTGGGTCACATAGTTGGAAATACGAGTGCAAGGAGGCATCATAAATGATGGAAAATTTATGGCTGTTAAAAAGAGCTTGTTCACGTGTCTTTTCAATAGATGAAGGTGGGTATTCAATACATTAAACGAGTGATTTAACAATTTGAAAAGTCAATGTGCCAGAAGCTAACATATTTCTTAATAACTTAAACTTGCGATACAAATTTTATATGTGATTTTTATTTTTTTTTATTTTTTTTTTTGACAGTAAATTTCATATATTAAAAAATAAATAAAAAAAAATATATGTGATTTTTAAAATGTCTGAGGAGGATAGGGGCGCCTGGGTGGCTCAGTCGGTTAAGTGTGCTACTTTGGCTGAGGTCATGATCTCCCCGGTTCCTGAGTTTGAGACCCACATCGGGCTCTGTGCTGACACCTCAGAGCCTGGAGCCTGCTTCAGATTGTCTGTCTGTCTCTCTCTCTCTCTCTCTCTCTCTCTCTCTCTCTGCCCTCCCCTGCTCCTGCTCTGTCTCTCTCTCCCTTTCAGAAATAAACATAAAATTTTTTTTTTTTAAATAATAAATAATGTCTGAGAAGGATACATAGTTTTTCCCAAAATGTTAGGAGGTCCCAGAACAAAGCACTTTATAGCTCTCCGCCCTTGGTGGTGGGAGATGAGCGCAGAAACGGAAGGTGTGGAGAGGGGCAGCCGGCCCCCTTCACGATTTTGTCTGCAGGTGGGGCTGTGGCCCTCATCACTGGTGGGTCTCCTCTGCTGAGTTGTTGGTGACCGGCCCCTAAGGGAGTGTGAAGCTAACGGACCCTGAGCTGGAACACGACCCTCCAGCACGCTTGCTCAGATGTGCGCAGATGTGCGCAGGTGCTACCGGGGACCGAACTTGTGTACCCAACCGGGGTGTGCCGGGCCGTTCATTCTGCACTGGCCACGGCTCGACAACAGAAACCAGTGGGCAGGGGGATGCTGGCGGCAGGAGGCAGCTGATCAGACCCCTGGATCTGCCCGAGGGACCGGGTGGGAGTCCTTGACTATGCTCTTAGCCTGAGACTCGGAGAACCGGGGCTTCTCCACCCCGGGGGGCCCACCCTGTTGGTGGGGACCACTCGCCCCTCTCCCTGACCTCACCCACCATCCTAATGCTGCCTGCTCGGTCCCCTTCATCCTCTTCTCCTGTCGTCCCCCAGACTCTTGCGTCTTGCTTAGGGTGTCTGCCTGCAAAGGCAGTTTGGGCAGAAAGTTCACCGGGTTCCCTGGGTCTAAGGAAGCACCAGTCCCTTTACAAGTCAGTTTTCCAGCAGCTCCAGAAGTTGTTCTACACGGTGCGCCAGTTCTCACAGGGGCGTCTGCGTCGTGGCGCCTTGACTTGGGCTGGCCTGGCAGGAACGGGACAGGAGGGAGGGACGATCTGAGATGCTCCACTGGCAACAACAGGCAGGACGTGTGAAACGAAAGGAGTTCTCAGGAGGCCATGGTGGTGTGGTCCCAAGCAGTGAAGGCCAATGGGAGGGCATGAAGATGTCAAGTGGCATCTTCAGTTTGAAGTTAATAACTTCCAGTCTGTTCCTTTTTTTTTTTAAGTTTATTTATTTATTTTGAGAGAGAGAGAGAGCATGTGAACTTGAGCAGGGGAGGGGCAGAGAGAGAGAATCCCAAGCAGGCTCCACGCTGTCAGCACAGAGCCCGCCTTGGGGCTCGATTTCACAAACTGCTGGTTCATGACCCTCCACTCAACCTACTGAGCCACCCAGATGCCCCTCAGTCTGCTCTTTTCTCTTCTTTTTTTTAAAATTTTTTTAAAGTTTGTTTATTTCTGAGACAGAGAGAGACAGAGCATGAGTGGGGGAGGGGCAGAGAGAGAGTGGGAGACACAGACTCGGAAGCAGGCTCCAGGCTCTGAGCCATCAGCCCAGAGCCCGACGTGGGGCTCGAACTCACGGACCTCGAGATCGTGACCTGAGTCGAAGTTGGCCGCTCAACCGACTGAGCCATCCAGGCACCCCTGTTCTTTTCTTAATGAAAGCTAATGTCACCATTCTGATGAGAGGGCATCAAAGTGGGGTGTAGTCCTCAAGGTGAGATGTGTGGTCCTGGAGGTCAAAACTACTTCCATAATGACATTAAGATTTTTTAAAATGTTTATTCTCTCCTAAGTGTATAGGGGAGGACCATAAGGTCTCTGGGTGGATCCGAAAATCAAACTGACAAAGACAGATGAACAGGAGAAAAGTGCACACGTTGTACTGAATTGTTCCACGTACACGGGAGCCTTTGTAAGAGAATGAAGACCCCACGAACCGGCCAACGCAGGCAGCTTTTATAGTCTTTAGACAAAGAAACAATACATTTGTGAAGATCTGTCAAAACAAAGAAGCTTGGGCTAGGGCTGGGAATGGTGAGGGAGTAACTGCAAAGGGAAGAGTGAGTTTAACAAGGTTTGTTTGCGGATTCCTCTGATGCCGTCTCAGGGCTGACGGGAGTCTGTCTTCAGCGAAGGAGAACATATGTCCTGCCTTCAGGCAGAGAAGGGAGAGCTTTTTCTGCCTTTACTGCTCCTAATTGTCTTCGGCTCAAAACAATTTTTATGTCAAAGAGGCACATCCTGGGGTGATATATTCTGGTTTCCTTCAAGGGTATCACGGAATTCTTTTAGGGAGATGACATCCTCACTCTGATGACAAGTAGAATGCGTGCTTCTGAATTCTTATGTTTTAAAGGTTTCCCAGTTTCAGTTTCTACTACAGTAAATATCAGTAAATATAATCCAATAGATACAACAAAAGCTTTTGGGGGGTTCGGTACTTTTTAAGAGTGCTGAAGAGTTCCTGAGACCAAAAAGTTTGGGAATTGCTGCCTTAGATCTTCTGTTTCTGCCCTTGTTCTGTAGGTCTGGAGAAGGAGGTCCTGAAGAGAGGAGGAGATTCATTGCTTGAGGTCACACAGAGCTCGAGGCAGAGTTGGGAAGAAAACTCTGTACCCACCATGTCACCCAGGTCCCTTTGCCGATTAACCACTGGCCACGGCACTGAAGCTCCCACGTTCCCTCACTTCCCTCCAGGTATGTGGGGCAGGGGTTTATCGGTCTCCGTTCCCTCCCGCCTCCTTGTCCACTAACCCTGGGGCAGAGGGGGTCTCTTAGTGTGAGAATGCAGGAAAACAACGCTACAGGAGGCCACTCATATAAGCCAGGTTGGCAAAGCAGGGCTTGCTGTGCTCTCCTCTGAAGGGTGTTAGCTTTCTCAGACGGTGCCAGGAGGAGATCATTCTGGGACAGGAAGATTGAAACAGCAGAGCAAGGCAGACTGGTCTGCAGCAGACTCCATTTTGGTTGAAAGGTGACCAGACAGGAATAGTCAAGATCTACTTTGCCTCATTCCAACTGTGACCCTAATCTGCTGTGACTGAGGTTACTGTCTTTCTGTTGATGGACTGCTCCTGTGGCTCGTTGAGACATTGTGAGACATAACAGTTGGGGTCCATGTAAAAGGAGCCTTAGAACTATCTAGTGCATTTGCTCATTCATGCGGTGGTGTTTGTTGAGTACCTGCCGTGTGCCTCATACAGGTCTGGGCTCTGGGGATACAATGTGATGAGACAGACATAGGTCCTTCTCTCATGGAGACCACCTCTTAGCAGGATGTCCACTCCCTCTTTTTCAGATGCCTGAGGCTCAGAGTGACTTGTCCAAAGTCAAACAGTCAGGTGAGAAAAGAATTTGCTGAGTATGTACCACTGGTCCCCTGGAGGATAGAGCAGAAATAGACAACCCAGCCGGTGCCACAAACAAACTTGTTAGAGAGATGAGACTTATGCCCAAGATAGTATAAGGATTTAGGCAGCACAGGCTAGGTGAGTAGACAGTAATTATTTAATTGCTTTAGTTACTTAAGGGCAGTTTTTGTGCCAAAACAAATTAGTCAGGGGGGTTATTTTTGTCTTTGTTGTTTGTTTCTTTAAAGTTCAATTTATTAAGGTACACATTTGAAACTCAAGTTCTTGATTTTAAATTCTGCTTATAAATAGATTAAGATTTGTACATCTAGAAAATCTGAAAAATCATTTTTGAAGGCCTTAGATTAATATGTTGTATCACTTCCAAATGCAGTTAAACTACTTTAAATATTTTAGACTGTGTGTACAAATTTAATACATTTGATTTCCTTTTTAAGTAACTCAATTGCCTGATTTAACAAAACATCCTGAGTACTTGAATCAGCTCTTAAAGAATTAACAGGTCACAATCTTAAAAGTGTGGTGGTTAAAAGAAAAGCTTAAGTTTTCTTAGATGTTTCAATGCTATATAAACTTAGTGAGGTTTCTACTTGAAGTCAAAAGTCTAAATTAGGGGCGCCTGGGTGGCACAGTCGGTTGAGCGTTCGACTTCAGCCAGGTCACGATCTCGCGGTCCGTGAGTTCGAGCCCCGCGTCAGGCTCTGGGCTGATGGCTCGGAGCCTGGAGCCTGTTTCCGATTCTGTGTCTCCCTCTCTCTCTCTGCCCCTCCCCCGTTCACGCTCTGTCTCTCTCTGTCTCAAAAATAAAAAAAAAAAATAAAAATAAAAAAAAGTCTAAATTAGTTATCCACCTGACATTCAGGATGAAATTTCAGCATTGATCTGTTTACAACTGAAATAGGCCAAATTATCCTGAGTTTTTCACATACCTAAAATACCAAACATGCACAGATTCCTAAGGCAAAATATTAATGCTATAGTTTTGATACTCTTAAACATTTCTATACTTGGTTTTACCTCTTTCTCAAATAAAAGGTATCAGGGGACAATTCAGATCATCCTGCTGTATTCTCGGAGTTTGGGGGGTTGCTTTCTCAGCTTGCTGGAGATTACACAGCAAGCAGAGATTTTGGTCTAGATACTGACTCTACCCTCACCTGTTGCCCTCATTGTCAAGAACGCTCCTTGCGGTGTCCCCAGGCATGGCTTTCCCTTTCATGTTGGACAATGAGTGATCCTGCTGTTCAAAGAAACTTTCAGCTTGCCTTCAATTTGATTGGTCATTTGATTGAATTTTACTTTTCTTTGGATCTTAAGATATGTAAAAGTATTTTATGTCAAACACAGAACAGCCTTGAACTGGGAGATTCCTGCATTGTCTGATCACCCCTATTTTTAGAACCTCACAACTCCTAGGAGTATTAAGATGTCAATGTGTGTTCTACTGTGGGTAGTGAGTCACTTCCATCTGTGACATATGGACAGGCCTACCTCTACCTCACGGTCACATTTTAAGGGGCACCTGGGTGGTTTGGTTGGTTAAGTGTCCAACTTCAGGTCAGTCATGATCTCAGGGTTTGTGACTTCAAGCCCCGCGTCGGGCTCTGTGCTGACAGCTCAGAGCCTGGAGCCTGCTTCAGATTCTGTGTCTCCCTCTCTCTGTTTCTCCCTCTCTCTGTCTCTGTCTCTGTCTCTCTCTCTCTCTCTCTGTCTCTCTCTCAAAAATAAACATTTAAAAAAATTTTTAAGTCACATTTTAAGATGAGGCCCTGGCCTTCGAGGAATGTACGATTTGGCATTCTTTTCTCTTTCCAGAGCTCCTTAAAGAGGTACATTTCCTCAGATATACCTCTTGAAATCTCTCCTGCACCTGCCACAGGATGGCCAGTGTACCTGCAAGGGGTGTCACAGATATTGGAGGAATTGAATAGGAAATTAGGGGAAACTGTGGACTTGAGTGGAAAGTTGAGGTAGAGTTGATTCAGTAGAGACACAGACTGAAGGTTAATCTTTGAAGAAGTCGAGCAGCACAGAGGGTGTAAACTGACAGAAAGGTAAGATCTAAGGAGGCATCCTGTAGGTTGATGAGAATGAGAGAGTTCAGAGAAACATGATAATAAGAAATAAACGGAGCGAGGGGCGCCTGGGTGGCGCAGTCGGTTAAGCGTCCGACTTCATCCAGGTCACGATCTCGCGGTCCGTGAGTTCGAGCCCCGCGTCAGGCTCTGGGCTGATGGCTCGGAGCCTGGAGCCTGTTTCCGATTCTGTGTCTCCCTCTCTCTCTGCCCCTCCCCCGTTCATGCTCTGTCTCTCTCTGTCCCAAAAATAAATAAAAAACGTTGAAAAAAAAAATTAAAAAAAAAAAAAAAAAGAAATAAACGGAGCGAGCGCTGACCACAGCCAGCCTCTCTCTTACATGTTGTGGATGTGTTGACTAATTCACTTCCTTCTCCCGGCATCCCTAGAGGGCAGATGCCATCATTATTGCCATTTTTCCAGAATGAGGAAAGAGCTGTACCAAAGAGCTTAAGTCGCGTATTCTCGGACTGTGTGTGGGATGATTGAAGATCTTTCAGCATACGCTTCGGTGTGACCTGTGAAGAAGCAGCGGTGTCCCCCGAGCCCCCCTTCCCAGTCTTGCTGGCCGGGCCTGCCATCAGAGTTCGGTTCTGTCTGCCTGGAAGCTATCCTCTCATGCGAGGTGCTCGTCGGAGTGCTTGAGGATGGAGCAGGGCCAGGCCAAGCTTGTGAAACAGATTTAAGGCGAGGGTTTTGTGCCTGCTTGGCGATAGTGCTGCTTGTTTAGCAGAATTTGATCTCAGACTTGCTGCCATGGTAACGGGCACCTGTCAGTGAGCTTGTGCAGGGCTGCTTTACCTCTGATCGCCAGAGATTGCTATTGTCTCCCAGAAGCCCTGACAATTGCCTAACTACCCCACAGCCGAGGGCAGCTTGAAACTGCCCCAGGTCACATGGCTGCTAGGTGGCAGTGCTCACATAAAAGATGTCAGCAAGGCACTGATCTTTCATTTTTTATTT
Source organism: Neofelis nebulosa (assembly GCF_028018385.1). Lineage (NCBI taxonomy): Eukaryota > Metazoa > Chordata > Mammalia > Carnivora > Felidae > Neofelis > Neofelis nebulosa. Next base: position 31,527,409 of record NC_080782.1, on the reverse strand, counting down.
CCTTATTAAATAAAAGGTATTAGCTCGGCACACTGCCACTCTGTCAGAGGAGGTGCACACAGGCCAGCAGGGTCCTGGCGAGGGGGCAGGGCTTTTGGGCAAAGGGCAGAACTAGAGACAGTAGTTGTTTTAAGAGGAGAGATTCCTTCGAGTCAGGAAAGGGGGTGATGGCGTGAAGACCTAGAATTAGGCGCCTCTAATTCTAGAGGTGGAGGGAGGAGAAGCTTCTGCCTGGTGGCTCACGTTTCCTTGGTGAAGCGGAGATCCGGGACTCGGGTTGAAGTAAAGGGGGTGGGATTGGTAGAGGGCTTAAGTTCAGCGGCGACTGGACAAAGTGCCTTTTGTTTGCCCCGTTCACAGTCGTCTGGGAAGCAGGGCTATCCAGGACCAGGAGGGTAGAGCTTCTCTGAAGAGAAGCCTAGGAGGCTGAGCATAGATGGCCCTAGGGTCTAGGTAGAGTGTTTGTCCCGGCCCCTGGCACCTATTAAGATGTCCAGGTCATTCAATAGGAGGCCAAGGATCCCTGCCCGTCCTTCTCATGATCAGTGAGAAGAAGGACAAAGCACAGGCTGAGGGACCAAGTGGCCAGAGACACTTGCTCAGCAGTGCTCAGCGAGTCTGGAAGGGGAAGATGACGGGGCATTTTCCTGTCTCTTCCGAAAGTGCATGGGAGTTTTGGATGCGTGTCTTGAATTTTAAGACTCCCTGAGGTCAAAGAGGAGGACAGTCAGTTCTGGAGGAGATGAAATGGCTTTGCCTTTTGTTTCTCTGCAAGAGCTGATGAATAATTCAAGGCAATGGTGAGGAAGTGGGCTCTGTAGGACAGGCCAGCTTGGAGCAGGTTCATCCTGGTGGGTTGCCGTGGGACTGAGCTCTGTCTCCATCTTGTATGCTCCTCAGCCTCCCTGGCCCTGAGCCCACATGGCTCCCGTGGAGCCGTGCTCCTTTTCAGCCAAGGGGATGAATGTCTGCTACAGAAAGGCCCTGGAAGAACTTCAACTCAGGCAGAGACAAGCAGGCGTGAAGAGGCCAGCTGCCTTCCTCTCAGGCATTTGCTTTGTACTGCGAGGACCAATGAGGGGCACTGCTAAGGGACGGGGAGAGGTGAGAAAGTGGGTTGGCCGGCTGGGGAATCCCACAGGCCTGCTGGACCTTGCTCCTGCCTGCCCATGTGTGGCCACGGGCTTCTTTCTCTACTCAGCTGGAGACAGTCTGTCCGGGACAGACAATATGCACCTTTTAAGTAGCCCTTCCCCCCAGGACTCACCTTTGATCTCAATTTGCTGGTTCCCGTTTAAAGGAGTAGATGTCAAGAGCCCTCCAATGCAGCAGATGCCCACCTCCAGCTGGAACTGAATTTACACACCAGTAAATCAGAGAGTTAATAATCAAACTGTCTGGATTTTGCCTTCAAATTCGGCCATCAGTGTATTCTTATTGTATCCTGCAACACCTAAAAATACCTTTGAGGCACTTTAAGTACACAAAACACCACACTGCTTGTCTTGGTAAGAGTGGCCGTGCAAAGGTCCTGGCACCAACGCCTGATTACCCAACGCAAGAGCCGGCTGCCGCCTTCCTCACCGCGTGGAAGACTTGAAGACTTGCCTAGGCAGCCACACGTGAAGGAAGAGAAAAGGGTGTCCATGCAAAATGATGGCATTTCTGGGTATCATGTTTTCTTTATGTAGGTATTCAGCTCTATGAAAGTGTGTTTAGCGACTCAGTCATAAACGAATTTGAGAACTTTTGGCAGTCAAACCAAGGTCTTGTATGGGACAAGGGAATGGATGTTGATCTCAGGAAACCCCTCATCAGTCTTGAGCAATGTTCCCCAAAATACAGAGGAAGGGAACCCCTGTGTGGGTGCAAATTCTCCTCCAGGACTCAACCTCCTGACTTAGAGGCACTCCCTGCAGTCAGTGTGGTCTGACCCCTTTTTGGTCTCCCAGGAAAAATTAGACATCTTCATTCGAACAGAAGTCCTCACTGTTTTGTAAAGTAGTGCTCCCCTCTCCAAATAAAAACATGGACCTGAGAGTAAAGGAATGGTGTCATGGTACTCGGAGTGTGTGTGTATACTGGGACGTGGGGGAGGGGCCCTGGGGGAGTCACTATAAACACAGAGCCATGAGAATCTGCTCATTCATTTAGCAAGCACAGATCGAGTGCCCACAGAATAGCTTGATGTAGGAATTAGATGAATTGAGACAATAGTAACAATGCTAATAGAACACTTTCTATGACTAAACTCTATTCCAAGTGGCTATGATCTGAATATTTGTGCCTCCCCCATCAAATTCATGTATTGAAATCAAACCCCTAAGGTGCTGGTATTAAGAAGTGGGGCCATCGGGAAATGATTCGGTTGCTAGAGCAGAGCCCTTATAAATGGGATTAATGCCTATAAAAGACGCCAGAGAGTTCCCTTGTCCCTTCTGCCATGTAAGGGCACAGTGAGAAGACAGCCATCAGTGGGAAAGCTGACTCTCAGCAGACACAGAATCTGCCAGTGCCATAATCTTGGGCTTCCCAGCAGCCAGAACTGTGAGAAACCCATTTCTGTTGTCTTTAAGCCTCCCGGTTTGTGATATTTTTTATTATAGCAGGTGAAGAAAGTAAAGCACAAACCCTCCTATGTTTTGGGAAATGTGTAATTTGGTGAAGAGGAACACTGTATACCCAGTTACCAGAAAACACAGGAAGATATAATCAATATTATAAGGCCGGGGGGTGGGGGGGTGGGGGGAGAAACAAAGAAACTATGGAATTGCCCGGGAAGGAGATATAATTTCTGAACTTGGAGGCAGGAGGTGGGAAAGGCTTCCTGGAGAAGAGCATTCCTTCTCCTTTCTTGGTCCCATTTGTGAGCCAAAAGACAAGCTGTATTAAGTCTAATAAACCTAAGAATAGTTCTAGAGATTTAACTGCCCTGGTGTTTGGAATGAAATTAGATTAAACAAAGAACCGATGTTGGCATCTTCTGACTTGCCAGAAGTTCACGTCTACGGAGTCTTGTAAGGAGCCCACAGATGCTCCGCTGCCTGCTGCTTCTGAGGCCACCTGCTCTTCTTTGAGTTTCAGCCTCCTTCGAGGTATAGAATCTCTCCGAAATAATCTCTTACTTGGGATTACTCATCTTATGTTTCATTTGAGTAGGAGTGTAGGAAAAAAAAGAGCTTTCTTATTTCTTTTCTCTGCAATAAACAATTTTCAACAATACTATTGGTTAAATAGTCATCTGTGATGTTACCTTTAGGATATAATCATCATTTATTATATTCCTTATTCCTTCTGTGGAAAAACCAACTTGTTTGTGATGAAAAGGAGCAAAAGGAATATTATTGTATAAATATAGAAGTTATTTCAAAAAAAATTGTTAACTATCTTTTTTTTGAGACATTGTTGGGGCAGAGAAGGCAAAGATGAGTTCTGGTCCTGAACATCGATCAGTTCAAAATATAAAAGGAGCAAAGCAAACACACACACACACACACACACAAACACACACACACACACACAATGAGGCAGCTGCTAAAGAGAAGCTGCAGAGAAGGAAATGCCCCTGGGTGGGGGTGGTGGGGGTGGTGGAAACTTCACTGTTTCATTTCACTGCACACCTTCCTGTGCTGGTGCCCTGAACCCCTGGTAATCTGCATAAAAGAGACAGGGCAGTCATTTTTAGTTGTTTCTGTCCTATCCAGAGAATCTAACCAGGTTAGGTAAAGTGACAGGCTAGGGCCAGGATTTTAGAACTTGTAAATATTCGGCTGCCTGTCTGTGAGCTGACCATGGTGACAGTTAGCCATAGGCCTTTGCAGATGAATTTCCCAAGGATTTTCAGATTAATGAGTCCAGAGAGCCTCCCGCAGGGGCAAGGAAGTCACATTATCAGATTACCAGAAATCAGGGGAATCTAAGGGTTTAAATGAATGATGGGACACCAGGAGTGACTGTCAGACTGGTTTCTCATAAACACTTCTGTTTCCAGGATGTGCAGGGAAATGGGGTGGCTTCAAGCATGTGTGACTTCAGGGAAGAGGGAGGTGGTTTTCCAAGTGTATCTTTGATCCCTTGCCCCTGTGTTTGCACATACACCCATGAACCCTTTTCGAGCCTGCAAAAGCCACCCCTCTGCAGTGGACATCCATCATGACATCTAACTGCTCAGCACTTCCCCAAGACCCCGTGTGGGTTTGAAATTTTCCTGATTTCTGATTCCAGTTCCCCAGGAAGGAGCGAGAAATCGTTCCCCAAATTCCTTTGCAGCTGGATAGAAGCATAGGCCTGGCCTCCTTAGATGCACGCATGCAAGACTTTGATTAGAAGGAGAGTTTGCAGAGTCCAGAGTGCTGAGTAGAAGACTTTCAGTTAGGGTGACAGAGAGACACGGCGTCTACGGAGGCAGAGGTGACGATGGTCCCAGGTACAGTTCCCAAGACTGTAACAGCAGTGTCTCCCGGAACAATTAGCCCGTGCAATAGCCAGTGTAGTCCAGTGACCACAGTTCGGGTACCCACAGTGAATTCTGTCTGCAACCAAGCATCTGTCTAACTCTCTTTGTACATATAGTGCGTACCAAGAACTCAGCAGAAAAGTGAATATTTTCATGTAATATTTTAGTCAACATTAAGATATTCCAGCCTTGCCAAAAATGTATGCATGTGTTTTATCCTTACTTCAAAGTCAAAGAAACAGAAAAGTCTAATGATCCACTCAAGTGATATAGCACACCCAGATTCAAGCTAGAACCCGGCTTTCTGACTCCTAGTGCTTTCCTTTCTCCACAAAGTCTTGCCTCAGCATGTAAAGAGACTTGGATCTCATTCCTGATTGAAATTCAACTAGAAATTCTCAAAAACACAACAACCCTTCCAAGGAGCTGTTGGCTTAGGGTGCTCACATGACAGCGAGCAGGGTTGGGACCAAGGTGAAGAAGTACAAAATTTAATGGGCACCAAAAAAGGCAGTGATCCAGGCAATATTTTCATGCAATATTTTAAAAATCGAACTGAATGAAAAAAGCCATGGTGAGCCAAGATCAACATTTTAGATACAAACAGGATCAGGCTGCATGATTATTCACTTTGTCCCAAGTTCCGATAGAGTTCTGATCCTGTCTTTTGGGAACTTACACATGTTATTTTAAAATAAGTTAACGACCCAGATTAAGCCACCTAATTGCCTTCTCAGATGTTCCAAGTTTGAATCTTTCCCTTCCAGTGTGTGAACTTTCTCCAGCAGAATACATAGCAGCATCTCTCTGTGAGCATTCCTGAGCCCATACATTTGGATTAGATCAGAATATCTGCGTCCAGGCCTGTCTGGATCTTGCAGAAATATTAGCTCTGGCTGAATCTCCAAAATAACAGAGTAAAGGAGACAGAACGAAACCAAAGGAGACATAAGAGTAAATTGTAATGAATATCTGGGCTGTTGGCTGTCCAGCACCTATACGTAGATGCCTGGATAAGTCGTAACGATGATAATGGCGATTAACATATTTATTTGCCACTGTTCCAGAAACTGTGTAAGACACTTTAAACAGCTGATGGTTCTTGTCACAATCTGTGTAAGGTAGGAGGAGCTCATGGGGAAAGTGAGGTTGAAATCCCTAGTTGACAAATTCCAGAGCCACAATTCAAGCCCAGGTCTCACAAACTCTCAGGTTCAAGGCTTCCTGCTACAATCTGTTTCCTTTCAAGAAAGTGGACTTGTTACCTTCAAGAAATCAAGGAGGCTGAGGACTATGGAGCACCCAGACAGGACTTGCCCAGCAAGCCAATGGATGTCATTCTACTGATGGCCTCGGGAAAGCCTCACCTTCTCTTTGATGAGTGGGTTGCACTCTCTGTCCAGTGACCAGGCACCACTGAACTATCCCTGCCATGCTGCAAAATCTTTCTTGTCCCAAAGGATAGCCTTACAGATGTATATGCTCATTACATTATGCTGGAAGTTCTAATACAACAAGAACATCTTCAGAAGGCATCCTGACACAGATGGGGAAACTGAGGCTCGGGTAAGTAAAGCGATTGCAATACTGAAAACTGGGGCTAGAATCCAGTTCTCCTGACCCCCGGGTAGGTAGTAGTCCTTCACTGCACCATATAGCCACTCAGAGTAAGTCTGCACCCTATGTGTCCAAAAGACGATGCTTCATCACTGAGGCTTGAGACTCTCCTTCAGAGTTTGTAGGCCAGAGTTCAAACACTGGCATCTTATGGACCAAATCTAGTTTGCAGGTGTGCTTTTTTTCTTAGTTTGAAAAATGTTTTTTTAAACATTTGGACTAGCTGATACCCTTTTAAAAATCAAGGGTTTTCAGATACAAATCCAGATTTCTGGCTTCTTTTGAAAAATTCCAAGATCGGGACACATTGGAACCATTTTCAAAGATGACAACTATTGGCCAGGACTGGTGGCATGTTGGAGCCCACTCAGACTGACTCATAAGAACCAAATACAAAGTGTTCAGGAATGTTGAAAGCCAATTGTTAAACACTTGATAGCCTGAAACCAGCCATAGTGGGATGATTTACTCAACAGATATTGGCCAAACTACAAATTAGAGCTTTTATTTCCCCTGTCTTGACCTGCCTTCCTCCTGCCCTCCCTCTCTTCCTTCCTTCCTTTCTTTTTTCTTTCCTTCCTTCATTCTCCCCTCCTCCCTCCATCTTTCCTTCTTTCTGTCTCTGGCTCTCTCTTCCTCTCCTCTCGCTCACTTGCTCACTTGCTTACTTACTGTTTTTCTCCTTTTCTTGGAGTCCCAGTTTATCACCATAACGCTGGCTGGAACTTAAAGGGGATTCACGTTGTTTAGAAAAGCACAGTCCTGCTGGGCCATCTTCACTTGCTTATGTTATCCCCTGGCTAGGGAAGGCACTGGAATTTTCATCTCCTGTAATAGACTATGGATATAAGTGGTGATCTTCCTAAAGCAAGCTTGTGCATTGTTGAGTCAGGGAAAAGAAGTCGGTCACCACAATCTGGACTTTAAGCTCTTTTAAAACATTTCTTATTCAAGTATAACACAGATGGGCAAAACCTAAAAGCCCAGCTCAAGGAACTATCATAAAGTGAGGTTCATTCAACAACATTCAATTCAAGAAAGAAAATATTGACAGTATAAGCAGAACTTCCTCCTTTTCCCCCTTACTGTTCCCTTCCTCCTTCCCAAAGGCAACCATTCTCCTGACTGCTGACACTATAATTTAGTTTTTCCTACTTTTGAACTTGATGTAAATGGGATCTAGAGTGTATATATAGTCTTTACCTCTGGCTTCTTTGATTCAACCTTCTATTTGTGAGTTCCAGTCATTTTTTGGAATGGATGAATGCCACGGTTCTTTCTATGAATATTCCACAATTCATTCATTCATTTTACTACTGGGTGGTTTCCAAATTGAGCTATCTTAGCCCAGGTTCCCCCAAAAGGAGAGCCTGAGACAAAGGTTTACCTGTGAAAACTTCATTTGAGAATGGTTTTCCTGAGAATTGGTATGCAGGCCAGGTAGAGTGAAATGGAAGAAGGGAGGCCCCTCTGGATGTGTTTCTAGGTTAACCACTACCATGGTCGGCTCGTGCTCAATCCTGTCAGGGTCTTCTGAGGGACTGTATGCAACGCATTTCAGAACCGCTCACCAGGGAGAACAGCAGTGGGAACATTCGTCCATTGCCCATTGGCTCCTGCCCCCCGTTGGTCAAGGATGATCCCATCAGTATAACTTCTCTTCTTCCAGGTTATGCATGCGTGAGAGTTTCGAGGGAATCCCAAGGCAGAGAGGCTGTGTTGCAGGAAGTCAAATGTATGTGGTGCAGGTCCTAGACACGGCATTACTGATTTCACCCACAAGAAGCCAAAGTCTGCGTGAAACCACCTGTGACAGCAAAGGTAAGCTCAAGTGGATTTTGAAGTTGTGCAAAAGAGATGCTCGTGTATTGGCTTTTTTGAATCTGTGAGCATTTTTACACGTGTCTTGGTGCACATGCGTGCATATTTCTGTTCGTCTATTCGTAGGAGTGGAATTGTTGGAACAGAAGATATTTACATATTTAAGCTTAGGAGATATTGCCAAACAGTCTTCTAAAGTGCTCATATTTATTTCCATTCCCACCAGCCACGTATGAGAGTTGAAGTTGCTCCAACATTTTGTGTTGTCGTATCTCTTTTTAAAATATCATTTAAATGTATATGTGTGTATATATCTCACTTTCTAATGGCTAAAGATTATTGCCAGAATGTGTCTCCTTCTCTGCTTGGTTCACTTAGCACCACATTTCACTCTGGTCACTTGAGTGCTGTTGTATCCTGGGCTGCAGATGTGCTCATGTATTCTGGGCTATTGTGGTGAGATCAACAACTTTGCACTTGACCTCAGTGGCAATCCAAAGAAAACAAAGGGAAAGGAACAAGACATTTAACATCCCCAAAAGAAGTCACCATAATTGATTATATTTCATTTATCAGGAAACCATTCCAAGTCTTTGACTAATTTGAGACTCCCCGTTGTGATAGAGAATCTCTTCCTTTATGAGATGGTATAATCCTTGCCAGCAATATCAGGGGCCTACTTTTCTCTGCTCAGAGTCTAGGCTGTCTGTAACATGTACTCTTTAACAGAGAAACAGGAAGGAAGGAGAGACCACCTTTCAAGGTCTGGCCCCAGACTCCCTTTCTCCTTAGTTCCCACCCACGGTGGACCACCCCTGACTCCTCTGTAATGCAACGAAACAGTCAATGCTCTCATTCTGAAGTGCTCCCTTCACTTCCACTGACCATAATAAAATTTTGGCCTAAGCTTCAGAGGAACACCTCCTAGGAGATGCACCAAGTCTTGGAAAACCATGCTTAAGTATCTCTAGCTTCTAAACAAGACTTCCAAAGATAGGGAATTGGGTTACCTGAATTATAAGTGGGAAGCGTTTCTACTTAAGAAGCCTCCAGAAGCTCCCCGAGTTCTTTCTCCTCTGTGGCCTGCTGTGGCCATTCCACTTCCTGACCACTAAGAGCATGGGCTCTTCAGTCCTGCCTCCACCCTTTGTGCTGGCCCAGCCCACCCAGCCTCTGACATGGGCCATTCCTGGGCACACTGCTGACCCACCCTGCTATGCCAGGCCATGGAGATGTGTCTACAGGGGGGTGACCTGGGGATCCTGGTGGGTCCTCTTCCCTAGAAAGATGCTTCATCCACTCAGGGCAAAGGGCTCTTTCTTTACCGTGGCAAAGGGAGGTCAAACTGAGCCCAACTTTTGCACCGATAAGCATCCGGGAGGTATCCTCAGGTATCTCAACACTCTGTCATCTGAGGAAGAAGGCACAAGCTTATGGCAATTTTCTTTTGTACCTCTTCTCTCTGGAGCAGGGCGAAGCTGCCTTGCTCTTGAGTACTTCTACATTTCATGACTCTAAACATGCTGACTCCCCATACCTGTCAGAAGCGGGTAGTGATAAGGGTGAATGGGGAACGAGGCTTAAGAGCTTTATCCTAAAACCGCCCTGTGGTAAGAACAGCCATATCCATTGTTGGACTCACTGTGTGTGCTTACCGGGCACGTTCCATACCTGTATCTCATTTAATTCTTGCAGCTCTTTGAGGCAGCTCCTAGAATGAACCCAACTTAAAGCTTGGGGAACTGCCTTTGCATAGCCATTTAGGAAGGGGTCACAGTGGGATTCAAACCCCGGTAGTGGCCTCCACAGTCCACACCCTCAGTGACTATGTTGTACTTTTTCTTGCTCAGCCACCCAAACAGGGACTCTCAACTCCTGGCTACTTGCCTTCATCACCTTTCTTTATGGTCCCTGCTCCCAGGATTGTCCTGAAAATGACTCCAGGGACTTTGTTTGGGACATATCCCCACCCCTTGTCTTCTCCCCAAGGCCCCCCAAACCTCCTGAGATTGGAGTCGTGTTTTGAGCTGTCCATTGGTGGAGACCATGGTCTACATGGGTAGACCTAGACTCTCAGCTTCAAGCCCAGTTCTGCCACTTAGCAGAAGTGAAAACTTAGCATGTCATTAGACTCCCCAAGGCTTGTCTTCTGCGTTTGTACCACAGGATAATAGCAGTGACTGCCTAATAGTGCTTTTCATAGGATTAGAGAGGCTGATGCATGTCAACACTTAGCACAGTACTGGGTGTCCTGAAGGGTGCAGGGAATACCCACTTTTCTACTAACAGAATTCCTGTTCAGTTTTTGAAAGCTTGAGGTTAGAAAGTGCAAAAACAGATTCCCTTTTGATTCCTAATTTCTCCAAGTTTTGTTTCGCTTATCCACATTTTAACACCACTGCTCCCTGAAGCCACTTCACGTGGTTTTTGAGCACTCCCTGCTTTTCTATCATGCTTCTCTTGACACACAAGGACTCAGCTCTTCTGTCTGTTTGGAGAGGAGACAGCACTTCCCAGCGGCCCTTGGTCAAAGCCTGTGCCATTGGTATAGGCCTAGGGGATTCACAGTGCCTCCACTTAAATTCAGCAACTCAGAGGCTCGGTTCACATGCAGGGTGTGGAACCTTTGTGAAGTCCTGAGTAACAGCAGATTATAACCTTACATCAGAGTTTTGGTTGTCCCCCCGCCCCCCCCCCCCTTCTAGACTTCAGAACTGGGTTTGACTAACAGCCTGAACCAGTGCACCTATCAGAAGTATAATGAGAGCCCCAAGGTCAAGCCTCATATATATAGCATTAACTTTTCTAGTGGTCACCCATTTGAACAGGGAAAAAAGAAAGAGGTGAATTAATTTTAACAATATATTTTATTAAGCCCAATATCCAAAATATTATCAGATTAACATATATTTAATATAAAAAAAATTATTCACTAGGGGCGCCTGGGTGGCTTGGTCAGTTAAGTGTCCAACTCTTGGTTTAGGCTCAGCTCATGACTTCGTGGTTTTGTGGGTTCGAGCCCTCTGTCAGGCTCTATGCTGGCAGCACAGAGCCTGCGTGGGATTGATTCTGTCTCCCTCTCTCTCTGCCCCTTCCCACTTGCACTGTCTCTGTCCCTTCAAAAATAAAATAAGCTTTATTAAAAAAATTATTCATGCGATAACATGTTTTTTTAATTTGTACTAAATTTTAAAATCTCTGGGGCGCCCGGGTGGCTCAGTTGGTTGGGCGTCTGACTTTTACTCAGGTCACGATCTCACGGTTTGTGAGTTTGAGACCCTGTCGGACTCTGTGCTGACAGCACAGAGCCTGGAGCCTGCTTTGGAATCTGTGACTCCCTGTCTCTCTCTTTTCCCCTTGCCCACTCACTGTCTGTCTCTCAAAAAATAAACAAATGTTAAAAAAATTTGAAAAAATAATAACATTTAATACGTAGTTTACTCTTACAACACATCTTAATTTGCACTGGCCCATTTCGAGTGCTCAGCAGCTATACGTGCCACTGGCTGCCATTAGTGCAGCTCTGAGCCATCAGTCCCCATGGTCCCAGCCTCCTTAGACATTTCCTGTGGGAGGTCTACCCATGAGGGTTGGCTTCTTATCCCAGAAGTGCTGTACAGCTCATGTCCAAGGTTCACTTTCTTGTCTCTGATAAGTACATACGATGGTGCTTGAAGTAAATCTCACACTTACGCTAGTGCAGTGGTTCTTAATCAGGAAGCATATCAGAATTGCACATCTGAGATTCCTCAAAGTGCTTTTCTGCTCCAGGAGTCTAGCATAAATTAAAAGCACCGAACCAGAGGCGTGTATATTTTGATTCTGACACTGTCTCCGCAGCCAGACCCTGCCACCGCCTTCCCAATTAAGAATCGCCATCTTGGTGGCTTTTCAGACAGATGGCACCGAGATGAGTAGTTCTGAAATGAAAGTTTCGAAGATCAAAATAATCGAACTTCTAGCAGGGCCCATTCTATCTGCTCCTTGATTCCCTGGTCTTTCAAAACACATAAAGGCTCTGACTTGACTTTCTTTTCCTCAGTGGTCATCACGATCTTCCCCAACATCTGTCCCTTTGCCTCCTGTATTTCAGGCATATGAGACATAGCAATAGCTGAGTGCATATAGCACATCAAAGGTTGGAGTCCAGATTGAATCGAGGTCTTCCATATCTTATCAATTTACTCAATAACATTGTCTTTCTCTGTAGAGGTTACTCTTTTATGCACATAAATGAGAATTAGAACATCTCTGTCCTGTTCCTCTCGTGGTATAGCTGTGCGATGATGCATGCTGCCGTCCATTTCCCTGGAACATTTGCCATAAATTTGCTTTTAAAAGACATTCTCTTACAATACTGTCGGTGGCCCTTGCATTAAAAATGAGAAAAATATGGAAACATGCATTAAAATATTCGGAAATAAATGGCTTCTTTATTACATAAAAGCTCTCATGTGTCTCAAAGGTACTGAGAATAGAATAATTTATCGTAAATGAGATTATTATTGCCGGGAAAAGGTCTATTTTAATGCCAGTTTTCTTGGGGATTAAACCAAACCCTAACGGTCCACCGGGGGTGTTCATAAATGTGTAAGTCAAATGCTTAAAAGCCTTAAGTGGAAAATACATGCTGATGTAGCATCTTTGGGAAGACAGAACACATTCTGTTTGTTCTTATCTCTGGGGGAGGGGGTTCAGCTCCAGTGTCCAGAAACAAAATGAAGATAATGCCTCCTCTGAAACCCAGATGAAAATCCGCTGCGCTTTGGGGTCTGAATTGCAACGTCAGAGCCTCAGACTCTCAGCCCAAGGGTCTCCAGAAGCCGGGTGGTATCCAGTATCAGGGACACACTCTGCAAAAACAAACATTGTCTTGAGAAAATGTTATCCTGTCGTCCTCTCGGGCACATGTTTCGTAAGAAGATAAATGGGGACTCAAAAGGAAAACTGCAAATCTGGAGTTTAAGAAAGAGTGAATTATATTTTCTGATATAGCCAGAAAATAGGGTGTTCTGGTTAACATGCGTGATGAATATGTGGTCGACTTTTGGAGACTCAGAACGTGAGCGAATGCATTTCTCCTGAAAACCGTATTGAATTAATACTATGTATATTAACTTATATTATTTATATTGATTAATATTAATTTGATCTTTATGTGTTAAATCAGGGTCATCTTTGTAAATATTAATTATCATTGTACAGTAACCGAGCAGAGAACTAGTGATTAGAATGCCACTTAAATCACCTTCTATGGGACCGTTTTAATGGTCTTGGAGGGGAGAAAAACAACCTTATGCACTAAGCCAGGGTGTCTGATGACTTATGCAAGGGAAGAGAAGAGTAACGGGCATTCATTTTGCTGCCATTCTAACTTCCATGGAGACTGGCATGCTGGTGATTGTATTTTATACTCCCTATACCATAAAAGCTTTATTACATAACCCAGCATTGTAATAACAGATGAAAGGAACCCCGTAGGTCACTCTCCTAACTTTCTCATTGTCATTTGCTAAAAGCACCCTTTATCCCATGTCCTTTTGCTTCTAGTTTCTGACTTCGTTTCTAGTCAGTACGTTGCCTCCCCTCTGGAAAGATCCCGTGGAGCTGGGCACCAACATTGTCATGACTGTCTTGTTTGGAGGGATGAGAGGGAGGGTGTGGGCAGCCAGGGTCCTGGACCGGAAGAGAGGAGTTGGCAAGAAGGAAGTTTGGCTTAAGGACAGGCCCCCCAGGACTGATGCCTTGGCAGTCTATTTAAGTCCTTGGATGTCTGCACTGGGGATGTAACAAGAGCCAATATTTATTAAGCATTTTGTGTGTGCCAGGACCTGAGTATTATCTCCTTTAATCCTAACGCAACTCTGTGAAGTAGGCACTATGTCTCTGTTTTAAAGATGAGGATTAAGGCTCAAGAACATTAGGTAAATCCTAAGTCCACTCATCAACTTCGTGGCCGATCCATGTCGTGCGTCCTCTCAGAGCTTGAGCCCAGGCCTCTCTGCCCCCTGCCCACTCTTACACATGGCTTCCTTCTTTATCTTGATCTTTTCTGTCTCTCTCCTTTGTAAGGTAATGAAGACTTCAGGGAATGTGTTAATATTATCTCTATTCTTTTCAGACTTAAAGAGCAACATGGCAGTTTTTGGACTAAGATTCACGGGGCCCAAATTCACGCCTTTGTATAGCCATCAACTCACCGTGTCATAGTGACACGAGACCATTGGGCCTCGGTTCGCCCGTCTGTAAAATGAGGGAGTTGGACTAGATGGTACCCGGATGATTTGGTCTCTGACATTAGGTGACTCCCCAGGGTCTAAGAGGGGCTGTTGGGCATGACTGACGTGGGCGATCCTCACTTGAGCTCTAAGTGCCAGGAGGACAGCCCTGTGATTGCAGCAACTAGACCTCCCAGCCGCAGATCCAAATACCCGTCACCCAAATCATTGGGTGACGATAAGTTGCAATAGCAATATGAAACCTGTAGCAGAAATTCAACGATATGGAAAATATGGTGGGTAAACCCACGCCTACCTGTTTGTGGAGGGTGAGGCACATCAGGAACTTCTTTATTTCCAACCTTGCTTCAACACGCAGACCCTGAACCACTGACCTGCCCCAAGCTCCTGCAGCAAAATAAAGCTGAGAGCAGAGTTTCTGTTCTAAGAACATGCCCGGGACCCTGGCCTGGAGAACTGACTTGCATATTTTCCACATGCATTTGCTTATTGCCTTTTGTTAAGTGGTTCCAAGTCCAGTTTGCAAAATGAGAGACCGCATCAAACCGGTGCGGAGAGGGTAACTGCATTCCCATCCAGAGCAAAGGCGGTCGGTCACTCATAGGAAGCGTGTTTTTAAACCAGTGCATGCAAACCCTTCCCAATTTAGGAGAGAGAAAGCATAATTAGGCCAATTTGCCATGGTGAGAAGCTTGCCTTTCCTTGCCTTCAATGGGGGCAGCATACTTTGGAGATGAGAAGTGCCAAATGGTATGTAATTTTTAAAATCTTGTCCGTGTTCAACAGTTAATGCTAGTTTTCCTTCCATTTTTCCCCACACCCTCAATATCTTCCCCACTCAAGTATGAATCTTTGACATCCTCTCAGGAATTAGGATATCTTCAGCTGTTTACACAACTGGAGATTAAGTCTAGTTAAGAAGACATTTGGGGGAAAAAAAATTACCTAAGAAAACAGAAATGTTGTTTGCCTTAGGGTTACATTTCGAGGCTCCATGGTATTCTCAGAAGGTCTTTGGTAAAAGCTTTTTGGTGGACGGCATGGATGGGGTGGAGAGGGTTGACAATTATTTGCAAAGTAGGAATAAGTGAAAGCATGTGGTAAATGACACATGGCCTCCTGGCCTCCTTGTGCTGGAAGGCATCTGCTATGCTTGTGAGATAAGATAAAACTCTAATGCAAATACTAATTTAGTTTCTCCTCTTTTGTGCTGGCCTGCCTTGTTGTGTTATCTCATTTTTGTAGGCTGGACCCTGGTACCCTTTGAGATTTTCTAGGCGGGTAATTGTTGTATTTTTGTGCATGGTGGATCTTGTGCATGGAATGGAGATCACCTGACCCTCTCTCTGCCTCTCCTCTTCCCTTCTCTATGCCCTACCTGCCTGACTTGGAGGCAAAATAAGCCGTCACTTCAAGAAAGCCATTATTCAAAGTGGATCGAAGGACCAGCCACCACAGAGAGAGCTGGCATCAGCCTTGTATTGCTAATCATTGCTAATCATGAAAAAGCAGATGGGGACTGTGCAGGGGAGGGAGGGTTTACAGCAACACAGATTTGGAGCACTTCCTGGGTGAAGGGGGAGGTGAAGGGGGGCTGGGGAGCGACAGCTGCTGCAGTGGGCCCTCTGGGTCAGTGGTTCTTCACTTCCTCAGGGCGCAAAAGAGTCACCTGTGCTGTTTGTGAAAAAAGGCAGATTTCTGGGTCCTGGCTTCAGAACTTCGGATTCCGTCCATAGGGGAGGAAGAGAGAATGTCCACAGTGATTATTCTGATGCAGGCAGCCCAGGATCAGGGCAATGGAGGAAGGGTCCAGGAGGATGAAAAAGAGCAGAAAGGAGGAAGTAAACAGGTACCTGAAGGCAGCAGAAAATAAGATCTTTGGGGTCAAACTTAGGTTCTAATCTCAGTAATGTTCCCGCTTCATCATCACGAGCATTCTTCTTTCCTGTGTGAAACAAGGGGCAGTAACAATGGTGAGAGTTGGTAATGTGCAAGGCATCCTTACTTAACCCAGGGCTATCTATGTGTTTGAGTGGACTGCCTGCTTTAAACCTCACGACACTGTAAGGAGGGCATATTGTTACCTTCGTGTCACATGTGAGAAGACTGAGACACAGACTGAGCGAGTATATGACTGGCCTACAAGGCCATGCTGCTAGTAAGTGTTGGAGCTGGGATTTGGACCCAGGGAGTCTGAGTCGGGGGAACTCGGAGAAAATGTGGAATATCCAGCCCCTGCCTGACCCACAGGGGCTCAGGGTTTGTTTCCTTCCCTCCCGTGTTGCTGAGGATGGCAGTGAGCTGATCTGATTTGTCAGTGTTTGTCAGCTGCCTGTTCTACATAATTGCTGGAGGGCTGGGGGGTGGGGGGCAGGTAAAGACCTTCTCTGAGCTGCCGTTTTCTCATCCCTAAAACAAGGGCAGCAATCCTCTTGAGTCATGGGGTGCCACCATCAACTGAGACAATGCCTGTGAAAACAATTTGGTCAACTCTAACATTCTGTACAAATATCCAGTGCTTTTAAGAAGACATATACAGTCTTCGCAGTCATTACACAGAGTAGCCAAAGCAATCTTTTTCAGATGTCACTCTCCTGCCTTCTAGTAGCTCCTAGGTAAGATAAAAATGTGTGTTAATGTGTTTTCAGAGAGTGGTTTAGTCTTCCTTTCCTAATGCAGCCTTGTTCTCTCGTGGTTGGAGGAGAGAGAATAGGTGAAAGTGTCGAGGCTGCTCCATAGGGACAGAAGGAAGACTTTAATCCCAAGGATGCCGGGAGGATGGCCAGTATGCAGGGCATTTCATGACATTCCAAACATCCCATGTATCCGGTAAGGGGTGGGGGTAGTCCCTCCACAGGCAAAGACTTGAACTCTCCAAGGAGAGACCACCCCCTTATACCTGGCTCTTGCCATGCTAAACAGTCTAACCTGCAAAGCTGAGGAAGCCTTGTGTTAATACATCTTTGACTCAGGCATATTTAGTGTCTTGTACCTGCTGTTGGAGGTTTTGCTGAGCTAGGTTTGTAACGAGGTGCTGTTTGAGTGAGAACCTCCTGCTGGGGAGAGCCCCCAAACCCACAGACAGGACTGTGGCAAGAGCCACAGTTTTTAGACTAGACAATAAAAGCAAACCAAAAAAATGATTACTTTGAGTTACTGTCTGCTTTTTCTAGGAGTCTCCCCACCATGACTCTTAGAAAAACTTCAGAGCCACCAAAGAGAAATAATGATAATTTTGCCCATAATGAGAGCTTGCAAACAAAATCTTGTGACAAATCAACACCATCCTCCCACATAGACCTATACACTTCCTCCTAGAAGAAAGAGGACCGTTTTTTCCTGGGAAAAGTAGACAGCAGATCTGAAAAGAGACCACTTAAAAAAAAAATAGAAAAAAATCTTTCCCACTTGTCGCCAATAGGTAGAACTCACTGTTTTCTTTAAATCTGTGTCTCCTCAGATAAAAACCTCTTAGTTCAGTCTTCTCTTTTAAGGCGAACCAGTTTGGAGAGGGAAGAAGTAGAATTCATTTTTACAAAATTCAACTTGATTCCTTTTCATTTTATTCTCTTTTCATTTTATTCTCTTCCTTTCAGTACAATTTGATAAGCATTAAGGACCTGCCATAGGCCAGGGAACTGTGTGGGTCCTGGGAGACAGAAATGCAAGAAATTGGCTTGTCTTTCTGTTCTTCTGGATCCAGAATGCAGATGGGCATCACTGGGCCAAGGGGCGCTCCTTTTGGTGTCAGGATGGGATCAGAGAAGACAAAAGGGCCATAGAGAACCAGGGTCAAAAATTGGATTATACTTTGGAGGTGAGGCTGAAGGAACTATCAGCTAAGGGAGCCTGAAGACTTACCTCTAAGCAGACCATCCGGATGCAACTCCATACATGTCGTATCACAGACACAACAGGATCCGGGAGTTAAGAATCCCTTTCATTTCCTTCCCTTCAGCTTTAACATCCACCAAGTTACTGCCTTGATTTTTCAGATGAAAACACTAAGCCTCAGTCATGACTCACCCACGGTTCTGAAATTGCAGTATGGCCAAGATGGGACCTTGAACCCCTACCTCCTGTCTCCCAATCTATCATTCTTCCTGCCCCATCCCCCTCTATGGACACCTCGCATTCACAGAACATTTTGCTCCACTAAAAGTATTGTGTTACATTGTCCTATGTGCACTTCATTTATACTTTACTGAAATTCCCACCGGGGGCAAAGTAGTCTTTGAGAACTGTGGCTTCTATTGTTGTTTTGTTACTATTTAGGTGTCTCAGAGAAAGCCTTAGTTTTCTCAGCTGTAAAAGTTGGGTCCGGACAAGGAGAAAGGTCTAAGATTGCTTTAGTTTCAGCATTTTGTGAGGCTGAAATCTGTTACCCTATTAGTTCACACTCCATTTCTTTTGGGGTTTTTTTGTTTGTTTTTTGTTGTAGGGGTTTTTTTTTTTAGCCGTCACAAAAGTCACATATTGAGAAATGGAGTCCATTGTTCATGCCAGATTCATTACAGTTTGAAAACTCTGGAGGCAGAAAATGAACTTTGATATTTTTGCAAATGTAAAAATTCTTTCAGCCATGCCAAATTAACTCAAAACATCTGAATAGTTTGCCTCCAGGTATCATAAAATTTTCTCTTTTAGACTTGGAATTCTATTTCAGAAAAGTTCTATTTTCATCGATGTTGTAGTAAAAGAGTGAAAAATTGCTGAGAACCCGGTAGGATGATATTTGCCGTGTGGGCTGACAGCCAACTATTGTTCTTACTGACTCTCAGTAGAGAAGGGAGAAGTATTTTCTAACTATCCCTGGAATCTCTCAGTCAGCTTGGAATTTAAGGGATTTTCCTGATGTGTTTTGTGGAGGTCATTTAATGCAGAGGGGCCCAGGTGAAAATTCTTAACCCTATAGTGGAAGATAGAAGACTGGTTTGGGATGGGAATCCCACTTCGTTGTAATCAATCAGCTGGTGGCTCTGTGGGCAGTCACCTTGCCCAGCCTCAGCTCTCTCTGGCACCATGGATGACACAAAAGCAGTTGAAGCCCCGGTCTGCCCTGAGTTAGCTTGAGAGTGACTGACTCCGAGCTAGGTTCCCAGGCTCAACTCCAGCCATCGATCTCCTAAAATCTCTGCAGGTGGCAGACAGAATCTATGTTTCGCTGAGTGTCCAAGTGATACTTACACATGCTTCTGAAGGACACAAAATTTATACACACACAGAAAACCGTCATCACCACAAAATCCCATACCTCATGAGATGAATTATAAGCAGCAACAGGGTGACCAGTTCCTGTGGAGTCCATGGGTTGCTGGAGAGGTGGAGAAAAGACCCCCGAGGACCCTTTCCCCAGTGAGAAGCTGTAAGAAAGGTGGGACAAAAGGTAAAGTGCAGGCTGACCACAGCCTGAAATATGGACGTGCTGGTTGGATGGAGGCAGGGCCACACATGGGCGCCGCAGGACCCAAGCTCGGCCTTGAGAGCGACAGAGAATGTGGCCAGCTCACATTTGATTGAGCAGGTATTCAACTTTTTAAAAGCTGTGCTATCTTATAGGCGGTGGCAGATATATGAAAGCCGTGCTTTTCAGTAGCTGCCTCACGGACCTCACACACCAGTGGACAGGGAAGGAGGGCAATGCTTTAGGAAAGCAATCTTTTTCCCCCAGTGAGAGGAGAATAACAAAGGAGACGACTACAGGTGCCAAGCAGTGATCTGTAAGGCCCAAGGAAGAGCCCTGTCCCTCAGAGTTTCAGGTTTGGAGGCCAGTGAGAACATGAGGGGCTCACATGGGGGAAGGTGAGGGGGACCGGAGCCGAAACTTGGGGGTTAGGAGGACAGTACGGAAAATAAACAGGAAGGAGAGAGGAGTAAGAGGGCTCCCTCCTGGGGACCAAAGGCTAGGAGAGAAGGCAAGGGTCCAGAACGGGCATGAGGTTCTCTTCCCACAGTTGGGCTGTGGGTTAGAACTCTGAGTCCCGCCATCTTCCACACAGAACACCGTCTTCCAAGAACTGCAGCCCTTGCTTTGGGCGGGGCGGGCAGAGAGATGCTGTGTTCTGTGGAGAGAGCCAAACCCTGCAGCTTGGGAGGCAAACCGGCCCCAGCCTCAGTTTGCACAGAGCCCGCTTTGGGGGCGGGTGGCTGTGACACCGAGCAGCCGGCTGGCTGCTCACAAGCTTTCCTTCACCAGTTCCAATGACGGATTCATGTATCGTTTATCTCTGGCTCTTAGTATGCAAAAGGGAGCCAAAATGTTAATTAACACAAGAGGTTAAGCAGTTGTTTGACCTCCTAGCTCTGCAGAAGGGGGAAGAGGAGATGGAAGGCAATGTGATCTCTGCTGGCCTTTGTTTATAGGAAGTGCCTTCCACTCGCTGAGCTCCAGCCTTAACTGTAAAAGACACGAAGGGTGTGACTATAGGCTGGCGGTAAATGGGAACACATTGTGGCTTTGTCTGGGCCTGTGGGGAGTTTTGGGTAATTTTTTTTTCCCCTTTCAACCACCCCCCCACCCCTATAAAAATATCTGGGGATTCAGTGATGCTGACTCTACATTTCTCACCTCGAGCCCACACTTTCTCTTCCTTGAATGTATGTGTGGTCATGTTTCTTCCCTCATCAGCCACAGGCAGTTTCTCAGTAGCCTTTGTTACCCGAGTGGTCCCATCCCTGCTCACTGGACACAGACCAGATGGTGTCTAAACAAGTCACCGCTATTGCACGCAGGCTGTGCTTCGCTCTCGAAAATGAATGAGAGTCGGGGAATGTTGGTTCCTGGATGCCCACAGGGATTCCTCAAGCCAGCAGGACCTGTTTATTTTGTTATTTAAAAAAATTTATTTTTCACTGAAAAGGGGACACTGCTTATACTCAGAGGCTCAGTAATTCTTTCAAGGCAATAGAGCTAAGCCGTGCTAGAACGGAGAGGCTTAGCAAAACCCGGGCCCTCGCCCGGTGCCTGGCAATGGCAGGAGCGCTTACCATTATCACCAGTAGGGGCCACCTGGTGGTGTTACCTGCAGATCGGGGTGGCATTACAGGCTACTGATTTCAAGCTTCCATTTGTAGGGACTTTAAAAAGTAAGTATTTTAAGTCTCTTCTTTAGGTTTAGCTAAAACTTGGGGCGCCTGGGTGGCTCAGTCGGTTGAGCGTCTGACTTCGGCTCAGGTCATGATCTCGCAGTTCGTGGGTTCAAGCCCCGCGTCGGGCTCTGTGCTGACAGCTCAGAGCCTGGAGCCTGCTTCGGATTCTGTGTCTCCCTGTCTCTCTGCCCCTCCCCCGCTCATGCTCTGTCTCTCTCTCTCTGTCAAAAATAAATAAACATTGAAAATTTAAAAAAAAAAATTTAGATTTACCTAAAACTGGCTATGGTTAGCATCAGTTTGGGTCCTTGTCACCAAGCTCACAGGACAGCTTGGAGGAATTGCTGCCCTCAGTAGACACAGACGTCCCTCCTAACCACACCCACCAGCTTCCTCCACCACTCATCCCCAGAGCCCAGGCCTGTGGTTCGGCCCAACCCGTCACCTGGCTCTATTGGATACACGCACGAGGGTTCCAGAGCACCCAGCTTGCGAGCTTCTTGGAGGAAAATGTGCTTGTTTAGAGCAGATCATTTTAAAGGTACACGGGGCTTAGGGAAATAATGGTTTCAGTTTCCCTATTGCAAACCTAGCTAGGGCAACCACTGCCTACTAGATGCCTTCATGCGTCAGTATCCTCTCCTAATTTTTGTGTTGCTTCTTGTCTGTGATCAAGTCAACAAATGTGTAATTAAGTGACCATGACATGTAAGGGTCACAATTATCCCTTCATTTCTATTTCACTTCTTATTGTTTTTAAGATACTTCACCATTTGTGGTCTCACTTGATTTTCTCTCTGTTGCTGAGCAGGTACGAGTAGCCTTATTTTAAAATGAACTGGGAGAGGCAGGTGATGGGAAGTCACAGAACCAGTAAAAGGTAGAGTGGGGATGGGACCCACGTGTTTTGACTATAAGAATGACAGTCTTCCACTGTACCACAGCTGCTTATAGGTTGAAGTCTGGAGGTCTGCTGAGAGATTCATCGTGATTGGCCCTTAGAAACCGAAGACAGTAAAGTTGGGAAGAAATACAGACCAAGAGCCAGAGCTGAGTGTCCAGCAATCCTTATGGCTCCCTCTCATATGCCTGGAGCTGACAGCAGCAGCTTAATGCAGGGTTAAAAGCTAGATTGGCTACTTACTGGCTCTATGACTTGGGTCACTTAGCCTCTCTGTGCCTCAGCTTCCCATTTGTCTAGTGGGAACAATAAAAATCCTCAATTCATACAGTTACGAACAGTAAATGAGTTGATATTTGCATAATGTTAGAATGGCGCTTGGTATACTGTAAGTGCCACATAAGTGCTGGCTCAATAAGTAAAAAGCTTGGCTCCTAAGCCGGGCTCAGCCAGCTGCTGGGGATGAAGGTTTGGGTAGCATCACAGCCTTCCAGTGGGCCCTGACCCGGAGAGCCACAACTGAACCCATCAAGCAAATCGGCCACCATTATTGTCAATGAACAGGAGCCACTCTCAAATTGGCAGTATTTGCTGCCGTAAAAATTGTGCATATGCTTTGAGAATTAGAGAAACCATTGCTATACTGGAAAATCCAGGATAGGTATGGATGCCTTTGAGGATGGGCACGTGACTGGCCTGGCTGATGAAGACCTGCTTTATAGAAAGAATCACAAACTGGTCATGATGGGACAGATCTTAGTAATCCATTGACACAGCCTCCTCATCAGTATCCAGCCCTCTCCTTCTAGATCAGGAAACCAAGGTCCAGAGAGAGCAACTAATTTGCCTAGAGTCACACAGCTAATATGGCAGGTCACCCAACCTTCTGAGTTGTTTTTTGTTTGTTTGTTCGTTTTTCCTGTCCGAATTGAAGATCTAGCATCCTGGCCCTTGGAAAATGGGCCGAGGCTGCTTGTTGCCCTGGTTTTGTGCTTATTTTGGACCCAGTTATGAAAGCTTTAATGGATAATGGGATTCCCCTGGACGTTAGAGCTCTTGTTTATTCCTGAAGGACTGATGATACCTGACAGAGGGAGAAGAGTTCTGGATCTTTCCACCCCACCTCAAATCCTGCTGCTCATGGGTGTGAAGGTGGCCCACTCTGCTCTCAGGGGGACCTTAGCAAACCAAACACAAATTCCAAAGGCATCCTTCAGCCTTGGTGGCTCCAAAGCCTAAGGATAGGCCCAGAGACCTCTCAGACCCCCTAGTCCTAGGGTCAAGTGCTTCAAGATAGAGATGAATTTACAAACTGCTATTTTTTCTTTGCCACAGACACTCCACTGACAGACAGACAGACACACACACACACACACATACACACACGTTTTAAAAATAGTGATAGTGATGGTGGGGGAGGAACATAAGAACCTACGCAGCATGCAAATGCTGCAAGAAAGACTCATGTTCTCTAATCTAGTTGGAGCCAAAGAGCCCCTGATAACGACTGCTTAATGTTCATTATGAACTAAGTAGTCCTATTATCCCTGCTCCATGAGGAAATCAGGGCTCAGAGATGTTAAACAACTTGTCCATGATTACACAACTAGAAAGTGGCAGGGCAGAGCATCCAAGTGGAAGCGGATGCCCCAGACAGGACATGTGAACCCCATGCTGTACTCTCTCTGCAGACATATGGCAGTAAGTGGACTACATGAAATCTCAGCGAACGTGCAGAGAAGACACTGGAGACAATTCCCATCAGTTCAGACTGAGATGTGTAAGGCAGAAGCATTTGAAAGAAAACAAAAGGGAAAAGAAGGTCCCAATTAGAATCCAAATGGATAGGAAGCACAAGGCAGAAGCAGAGTGGGAAAAGCCCAGACAACAGAGAGTCACTTAGCAAGGTGAGAGGACAAGAAAAGTAGAGGAGAAATGCCCTCTGCAACCCAAACCCACTACATCAAATGGCCTGGGAACCAGTTTTTAATCTTCATTAGTTAGAGCTGGCTGCAGCCTACTGTTTGCACAGTGTGTGGATTGAAATATTTTATGGATATTTATTGCTTTATGGCTGCAATAAAATAAATGTGATTAAGGGCGCAATGACACTTGAGTTCTGGTGAAGGAGGCTGGAATATTGGAGCCAGGGCTCTATCTGCACAAGGCTTTTTTAATGTTTCCCATTCTTCCATTGAGAAGACAACATAAAAATGGATGGAAGGAGCGCCTGGGTGGCTCAGTCGGTTAAACATCCAACTCTTGATTTCAGCTCAGGTCATGATCCCTGGGTCTTAGGATAGACCCCACCCCCCGCCCCCCACCATGGACTC
Organism: Neofelis nebulosa; assembly: GCF_028018385.1. Lineage (NCBI taxonomy): Eukaryota > Metazoa > Chordata > Mammalia > Carnivora > Felidae > Neofelis > Neofelis nebulosa. The sequence continues at coordinate 31,502,953 of NC_080782.1, read as the reverse complement.
GGTGCTGAACATGGAACCTGCTCTCTCTCTCTGCCCTTCCCCCACTGGTGGGCATGTGCTCTCTCTCTTGCTCTCTCTCGTTCAAAAAAAAAAAAAAAAAAGAAAAAGAATGGATGGATGGATGGGGTTAAGCAGTTTTAAAAAGTCAAGATCTAAAAAAAGAAATGATGGTGTTCCAGAGTGGGTGGGAGGCAGAAATGAAGAGGCATTAATGGCTCAAAATACAAAAGCAGGCTATGCTGGGTATGCTTGGCCTCTTAAAGGAAACAGATGTGGCATCTGAAGCATAGAGGAGAATGAGATGGAAGAAATCTTGAGCATGCTAAGATATTATATTTCCAAAAAAGATTAGGGTAGAATGTTTCTTTCCCAGCAAAGGAAAGTTCTGGCGGAAGGAAATGTGAAGAATGTGGTTCTTACCTTGTGTTTCAAGGTAAGATGAGGCCAAGGGTCCACTGTGAATAGAAAAGGAGAAGTAAGAGATTCGGGGAATTAGCATTCACCCATGGCGGGAGTGGTGGTTTCCAGTAACTGTGGGCTATAGGAGAAGAACCACTTTTACTGAGAAAAATGCAAATTGGATTATGCAAATATTGACCATCAACAACTGTTCTGGGTGGTGGGGCTGGAGGAGGGAGCGGGAAGGGATAATGCTACAAAAATGAATAAGATAAATGCCTTATATCTTCATTAAGGATTTTATGCACCAGTGTCGGAGGGAGAGTGCTATCAACCCCTCACTGTGTGACATGATACAGAGTGGCACAAATTTAAAACGCACTCACTAAAACAGGAGTCTGGACCTTAAGTAAAGGAGTGATGGGAGTCAAAACATGCCGGGGGTGGGGGGTGGGGGGTGGGAATGCACAGAGAGAGTCAGGGAGGACTTCACAGAAGTGGCATTTCAGATGGATCCTGAAGAATGAAGATTGTGTGAAGGAAAGAATTCCAGACTTCATCACATGCCTTCTTAGCAAAGACTTGAATGCCGGAGACCCCAGGCATTTTGGTTCAGGTGAAAAGACGAAAGTCTGGATGGCTGTGTGTTTCTCAACCAGTTTTCTGCCTCCATCCCATTTATATCCATGGTGTCACAATCCCAAATGTCAACGGGCACCTGCCCTACTGAAGGGTCATATTGGAATTGTAGGATTGTGGACTCTTAAGGAGGGAAATGGTAGGATCAGGGCTAGGAGATGAATTAATCAGGATGGAGACTGAAATCACGAAAATCAGCTTCGAAGTAATTATGGCTATCCAGGTAGAGACAGTGAGGGCCTAAACTCACCATGTGTGTATAGAGGTAGAAATGATCAGGCTGCATTTATTTTTGCCTTCCTTGAACACCCACAACAGGCCAGACACTGTGTCTATTATTGGGGAATACAAATATTAAACCCCAAGACCTACCACACGTTGCTTACAATCTGTGGGGCCAGTAACCCAGCACTAAACTGTGTAGGGACCATGACAGAAGTAACGGAGGGACATTTAGAAGCACAGAGAAGAGGTGTTTAGTTGCATATGCTTTCAACAAAAGGCTTCTTGAGGTAAGTAGGCTTGAGCTAAGGCTTCAAAGATAAGTAAGAGCTCTCTAGGTGGAGGAGGAGGAGGCCAGGCAGGGGTGCGGAAAATGAGAGAGCATGTATAAAGATGTGACAGCACGAAACGGCATGTGACATAAGAGGAGGAGCAAATATCTTGTGCAAAAATTGAAAATAGTTGCTGTATATTGAACCAGGCACTATTTAGGAAACTAACATGTGTTACTGCATTTGATCATTGGGGTGTGCTTAGTGGGGGGTAGAAAGACAGTGGCCAAAGCCTGAATGAAGACTGTCCCATCAAGGAGTTTGGACTTTAAATGGGAAAGTGCTGTAACTCAGATTTGTGTTTCAGAAAGATTATTTTGGTAGCAAAGTGAAAGATGGATAGAAGGGGCACAAATCAGGAAGGAGGCCAGCAAACTAGGCAAGAAAAAGAGCAGTCAGCATAAGCAGTCATGGGTCAGACCTGACTGAAGAAGGCACTTAGGAGGGGCCCAGATTTCTGATCTGATGATTGTGGTTGATAGCGGTGCAATTCACAGGGTTGGCGAGTGAGGTAAGACCGGTTTGGGGCCCAGGAGTATGGCCAGCTGGAAAGGGAAGATAATGGGTTCTGCTCTGTACCTACTGAGGAATTATCTGGGAGTGATTTCTAGGTAACAGGTGGATATGCAATCCTAGAGCTAAGTAGAGACAGAAGCCTCGGCTGACGTTCTGGAATTGGGAGTCATCCTCCTGTGTTGGTGGTTGAAGCCATGGGGGTGGATCAGCATCATGTGAAGGGAGAGGGCCAAAGACAAAACCCTGGGCAGCGCTCACATTTCAAGCATGGGTGGAAGAAGAGGTGACATAGACGGAGGTTAAGGAGGAGTAATATGAGAGGCTGGGGTAAACCAGGAGAAAGAGGTGCCTGGGAGAGAAATGGTGTTCCAAACAAGGGAGTGCTCAGTGTCTCCTGGATTAGGTAAGAACCTGGAGACAAAAGAGAAGGCTGAGTGAGGACCTCCAATCCGTGAGACTTTAGCTAGCAGCTGCAAGGAAATGAAATATATTCATGTACAGCCAATACCATGTACCCGCAAAAGTAAGAATGAGAAAGAAGAGGAAGAGAGGTTAATGGCCCAGGAGATAAGGCACTATGGGATAGGCAGAAGAAAATGCTGTTAGAACAAGACGATACTCTAAAAGAATTGCTATAAAATACCAAATGCACCATCAAGGTATTCCTATCCCCCGCCTGGAGGAAGTGGGGCTGGACAGGAGGTGGAGGAAGGAAGAATCAGACCAAGAGTAACCACCACATTGCAGAATAAATGGCTCAGTAGTGAGATTCATGGGAATTTTGGAAGCTGATGCTTGAATGTAGTATCACTAATGGAAATGAAAATGGGCTAAGACCACAATAAAACTTGGAGGTGTGTTTCATAAATATTTGAAAGTGGGTATACCATCACCCCAGAAAAAAAAAATTGGGATACATTTACTTTTCAAGAATAAATGATGGCGGCTAAAATGACCAAAAGAGAAACGATGATGATGTACTTCCTGAGGAGAGCACACAACACGATCAATAAAGTGTCTACAATAAAAAAAATAAATAAATAAAAAAAAAATGGAACCTCAATCAGCTCCCACCTCTAAATTCAGCCTTCAGTTTACAGAAAAGAGGGGGCAGAGGAACATCTTATACAATAGCATGGAAATAAAATTAGCAAAACCCAGACAGTGGGAAACTCGACAGGATAAATAACCTGGTGTCTTCAACAAATAAATTGCAAAAAGAAAAGAAAAGAGGGAGGGGGCTGTGGATTATGAGCCTGGAAATGTGTCAACCAAATGCAAGGGGTGGAATTTTTAGACCCTGGTTTCAAAAAAGCAGCTATGAAAACAGTGTTATAAACATTTCAGGAAATTTTGAACCCCAATGGGATATTTTATGGCATTTAAGGAATTATTTCAACTGTTTTTAGTTGTAATTTTTTAGAAATCTTATCATTTAGAGATATAGCCTGAAATATTTATGGGTGAAATGATAATAGCATCTGGGATTTGCTTCAAAATAATCCAGTGAGGGTAGGACAGAAATATGTGTGTGTTATAAATGAGGCAAGATTGACCCTGAGTTGATCATTGTTGAAACTGAATGTTGGGCTCATAAGGATTCAGTATACTACCCTCTGTATTTTGTGTATGCTTGAGAATTATCATAATGAAAGGTTTAAAAAAAATCAAAGAATAAATGTGAACATACCCATGGCCTTTCAGAACTGTGAAAGGGCTCCAACTTGAAGTGTTATTATTTCAAAATTGTCATTATTTCCTTTTGATGTTGAATCTCTACTGGTTTTTAATGTTCCTAATTAAAGAGCTTCCACCAATTCTTAAAAGTTAAAGATCGCTGCTGGCCACTGTCACACAATGAAACATGCAAGGGGCGGGGGGTGGCGGTAGGGATGTAGGGGGGATGGGAAGGGGGGGTGGGTGGAGTAGTGACATGCGCAGGCATTTTAATGTGGTTGTTTTAGACACTACTTTTCTCCAGTTTGTCAGCACCCCAGGCTTCTGGGTGACAGCTAAAAGGGACAGCTAAGAGAAGCCAGAGAGGTCAGACTGACTCATTCAAGAAAGGTCGATTTTGGCTGTCTGCATTTCAGCAGGGTCTCAATCAAGAAGGCAGTTGCTGTAGAGAGGGGTCTGCCATTGGCTGCAGAGGGCAGAGATGAACTCAGAATCGGAGAGTTTCTTAAGTTACGGACAGGAAGCAATTTTTATGTAGAGAGATTGGAGTCTCCAGCTAGATGCTCAGAGAATGCTGAAAGTAATAGGACTTCAGAAAGGAAGGTCAAGAGGATAAACCCACATTACAACAGAGAAGAATAGCCCCAAGATGAGGGAGCAAGTCTCCACAAGTGACACAACAAGTTTGTCACCAACAGTTCAAGAACAGAGAGCTGGCAATTGCCCTCAGTCCTACCTCGTGCTGGATAAGGCCCCCAGGTATGACAGGTGGCCAGGAAGAGGACCAGTTTGCCTGCCAAAGGAAGCTGATAGTCATGGCAGAAGGCTGGGCATGCTTTACATAACGCCTTTCACCTTATATATAAAATATACCAATTAGTGGCTTTTACTTTGGGTTATAATATTATTTCCATCAGAGTTGAAGAGTCCTGGGGTAAAGTGAGAAATTAATCCACAAACCCATTTTAGAAACCACTGTGGCCTACAGTATGCTTCTGAGTGTTCCATTTGCTGGCGAATCGTATTGATCCCTGGGAGAAAGAGTAATGGAGTAATAAGGACTTGAAGATAAGCAGGAAGGGCTGGATGCTTATACTGACAGCTGGACACAATGGGGCATGTAGGGAATGGACATACTGTTCTCTTGGCCAGCTCCCAAACAGGAACGACAACTTATCCTGTAGCAGAAGAGAGGAAAGGCGCCAAGGCCTCAAGCCGATTGTGGGGAGGAAAGCTTAGGAGTGTGACATGATGTAGAAAGTCCCAAATGTCTAGCAGAACTTATTCCAAATCCCCCAAGAAGATAGCGGTTTGTGAAAGAGTGGACAGCCTAGTGGTCCGTTACAGGCACAGTAAGAAATCAGGAGAGTAAACCCACCATTTGAAGAGCCTAGGGGGAGTTGTAACACTGATGCATAAAACCTGACGCCTTCTTACTCTTCCCTCCTCTCCCTTCCCTCCTCATTTCTCCATTTCAGTGAGGCAGTAGCAGGTACGGCAAAGAGGGCGCCATACCAAGCCACTCTGCGAGAGCAGGTGGAAAAGGACCACACAGAAATGGGTACAGGTCTCACTCCTGCATCACACACAAGTGGCAGCAGCTGCAGTAACCAAGTTAAGCCATCAGGAAATGGAGTGGGGATAAGCAAAGGTGGTTTAGCGAAGAGGAGGTCAAACCCGACCAAAGAGAATTCGAGAATCATCTTGGTGTTCTAAAGGAAGGAGAAGACTTAGGGAAGCTGGTTCCTAGAATCCTTCATGGGAGAGCAAACAAGAACAGCTACTGATATTGACTGGTACCTTTTCTCCTTCAATATCCTCTCATGGAATGGGTGGTCACGGAGTCTTGGGGGTACATTTGAGTGACTAATTCTTTGGAACAGGATTGTGATGTTGAATCGTAGCTTATAGCAGAAATTGGAAGGTGGAGGTTCATAGTTTCTTCTAAGTACTTTGCAGTTAGGTGAACAGTGGTGTTTCGGACACCTCTGAGTTAGAACCACTAGACTTCTCATGGGAACAACTTCTCATGGGAACAGTGAGCCGTTTGTTGTTGTTGTTGTTGTTTTTTACTCAATAAAAAAAAATAGAAAAAGGAAGTTTAAAAAAAATAGCTAAATAACCATTAAGGGACACTCTGAAGTGATGTGCAATTGCAAGAGAATTTAAGAAACAATGAAACTAATTACAAGGTTTTCTAAGGAGACGTTGTCTGAAAAGACACAGGCAGACTCATATACCTCCTTCCATATATACCCTCTTCATCCCCTTCTCCATCTGGAAATCTCCAGCTCTGTACATTGAACTGTTCTGTGATACTCCCTCCTTGTCATATGAAGCCACCAGACTTTTGTGTGTCCTGGCAGTCTTAACTTTTCTTCTACCTCCTCCACAAGTAGTCAACTGGACCTTCCTGCCCTGGTCCTTCAAAATGTGGGAGTTGCCCCCTCGTGAGAGCTTTCTCTTTAGTTTTTCTTGAGGATAGAGAAATGGGCTGGAATTCAGTAGGGATTTTGTTTAGACTTTTGTCAAGACTTCTTGAACTAAGGTATGTGAACTGGGATGTATAACCAAAGACATTTTTTCCTTTCTTTTTTTTTTTTGTTTGAGTGGTTAAAAATATACAGATTTATAATCTTTCCATATGCCTTCTTACAGGTGAGAGACAGGAGATGTATAAGGAAAAAATATTTCCCTTGCTCCCTAGACCGTCTATTCTCTGACATCTATAGTCCATCAGAATCCAGTGCTAAATGGCATGGGAGAGCCGGGAGCTGCGTGTGATAGGAGAAGCTATCATTCAATAGAGTAACAGCCAGAGGACAGCATTTTGCTCTTCTCTTTGTCATCCTTTCTTGAACCCAGATGCAAGATCATTCCAAGGCACTATGAAAAATATGGGCCATGGGGCACCTGGGTGGCTCAGTCGGTTAAGCGTCCGACTTCAGCTCGGGTCGTGATCTCACAGTCCATGAGTTCGAGCCCCGCGTCAGGCTCTGTGCTGACAGCTCGGAGCCTGGAGCCTGTTTCAGATTCTGTGTCTCCCTCTCTCTCTGCCCCTTCTGTGCTCATGCTCTGTCTCTCTCTGTCTCAAAAATAAATTAAAAAACATTAAAAAAAATAAAAAAATAAAAATAAAAATATGGGCCAAGATTATGGCAGCCTGGGAAGGCCTTATTTTGGACTTCAGCCATTTGACCTTGGATCACTCTGTTAATCCAGACTAGTCCTAAAGATTTTGTCAGCACTTTTGGCAACTTCAGGACGTTATTGCGCAGTTCAGCATGTATCCCTTGGTCCACTCAAGGTTGGGTGGGGTAAAAACAGCTCCTGTAGTTGCTGCATAGTCCTCCAAAGGTTTAGGCCAGATCTCAAGGTGAAAGTGCACCACGATGCCATGACCATATCTCACAGCTGCCCATCTCCACGGGCCTGCAGGCCACGTAAGCTTTTACCTACCAGTATCCAGAGTTATTCGGTGTCATTATCTGACCAAAGTGTGGTTATACGCTGAAGGTTAATGTGAGTCCTTTGTAATCGCTGAGCTAAGAACACAGAGCCATGGAAAGGGAAAGGAAAGAATTTGCACTCTGGGAAACAGAGAGACTATGTTCAAAGGCTAATTCTGCTTTCTTTCAAGCGTGTGAAGGTCACTCTGCACAGGAAGCCTACCTGCCCTGAGGAATACATGAGACAATGCATGTAACACACTGGCCCAGTCGGCATGAGTCGGTATGCCCATCTACCTTAATTGTTGTTAAAATCATTGTGTGAAACAGGCCAGTTGGTTATAGTACATGCAAACAAGCTTCCAGGGAGTGTTTCTTGGCAGCTAATTTCTATTTTTTCCCCCTTCACATTCCAGCTCTCTACCCTTTTCCATCCTGTGCTCATTATTACCAATTAGAGTTTTCACCAACAATTTTCAAGCATGTGCTTCCTCCCTTAGATCGCAACTACAAATGAAGGCCTACCTAAGGTGACCTCTCTGTGTCTGCAATCATCCCCTCATGATTGCTTCTAAACAGCTATAAACTAGACCCTCCGTACAAGCAGCCTCCCTGAAAAGGAGCAAATGGCAGCTGAGCTGCGGATTTCCCCAGGAATGCTGGGGGAGGGGTAAAATAGAAGGCATTGAACTGGCAATGAGGAGACTTGGTCATCGTCCAAAATCTACCACTTGGGGGTTGTGTGACCCCGAATCCATTCACCTCAGTTTATTCATTGGTAAATTAGAGCTAACAGTGCCCACTTTGCTTAGCTCACGGGGTCTCTCCCACAGGGCTATTCCAAGGAACCAGGATAATAGTGTTGTTGCCAATGTGGCCGGCCTAGCAACTTGTGCCATGTGAGAGTGATTTCTGATGGTGCGTGGCTAAAGCCTTTATTACTTCTTTTAATTTAAAGCTTTGTCCTTATTTTTATGCGTATCAGAAAAATTACATAACTAGCACACCAAACTCATGCTTTCAACAGATATAATTTCTCAGGAAGAGTCTTAAGTGAAGAACAAGAGACAATACAAGTGTATATGTGCAACTGTGTGTGGGGGGGTAGGGTGGGTGGGTGCGTATAATGTGTAATTATGACAGAAAAGGAAGGTAGTGTCCTCATAAAATATCGGAGTCTGCAAAAACAGAATAAATAGAACAGCTGTCTGAAGATTTCAGGGAGCTTAACAAACGTGTCATTATTACTCCTCTGGAGGCCCCTGAGTTTCCTGGTCTACACAAGTCAACGAATGGTTGTCGACGCCTTCCATGTACCAGGCACTTCTCTGGTTTCTGAGGATATAACAATATACAAGGTAGGCAAAATTCCTCCCTCTTAGAGCCTGCATTCAGGTGGAGAAGCGCGTCTAAACGCACAAAATGGTTGTGCGGATCTGACCCGATGACGTAGAAAGAAAGCATTTGACCACTGCAAACACTCTATCAATGTCTGGTATTGTTGTAGTGAGATGCCAGAGGTAGGAATGAGGAATTGATTTGAGAATATCTAAAAAATGTCTGGCAGAACCCAGAGAAATGCTCTACTGTGGACAAATGTAAATTGTTTTTGTTTCTGTTGGGTTTTCCTCTGGGTTAAATTCCTGGAAAAAGTTTCCTAAAACTTTTGCACAGTGAAAGGGCTTATCTTAAATGCCTGCATTTGGCAATATGCGCTCTCTAGAGGTAACGGGAAATGTGAGTCTAATGAGTATCATACTAGAATGATGTATTTTAGTCTGCAAATAGTCAACCCAGCTTGAATTAATCTATCTGTAAAATTACTTTTCTGAATCAAATGCTCTTCTAAAATCCAAATATGTGAAAGTCTAATTTGTTTTCCTTCATTCCCTAATTTTAGAATTCTGTCCAAGAGAATTAGCCAATTTCCCTGGACTCGTTTTCTCTTTTTAAATCCCCAGAGTAACTTATTTCTTAACTGGGATTGGTTGCATTAAGTCTGCATTTATTGAATCTTCCTATCAATTCTCAAGTTGGCTACTTGACAACCTTGAAGGGGTCAGCTGCTCTTACGTGGGAAATTACTGCCTCCGTGAACTTACTAAGTAATATCCTAGTAGCTTGAAAGAGTTAAAGTAAGTTTCTAAAGCCGCATACTTTCCCAACAAGGAATAGCTTATGTGCTGAGAGACTGTGTTGAAAAATGAATAGTAATGAATTCATGACCAAATAACCACGCAGCAAAGACTAAAACCGGAGTATGATATATGGAGAGGCTGCAGCATACGAAGGCCAGAATGTAAGAGGAAAGATGTATTAGCCAGGCCTGCAAACAAGACAAGTCCATATAACTGTGGCTTTCAGGACCTCCGCAAAGGAGTAACTGAAGATGAGGAATCGTGACTCCTACGTTGTTGGGGTTTTTTTTTTTAATTAATTTTTTTTCTCTTCTTTTTTGTAAATATAATTTATTGTCAAGTTGGCTAACATACACTGCTATCACATGCTTGCCTCTACAGGTCTGCCTCTAGTGTTGTTACTTGGGGTGACGGTCCCGCTGTTCTGCTAAACAAGCTAGCGGGCAAAGCAGGTCAATTGTGCTCGTGTTTATGGTCTTAGTTTTAAAAGAAGAGAAGAAAAAGGAGCTTCAGGCTTTCTGTTTCGATTAAGTAGTCAGCAGATGAAACTATTTGCTAAACCTGGCTACCTGGTGTGAAATGCAAGGCTTATCAATTTGAAACGTGACGTAGGAATAGAAAAATGATTCTTAACACTAGATCTCCCAGAACTCAGAACCCAAAGGAATGTTGTCTCTTTTCAGCACATTCTCGTTGGGAGGTCATATACTTACTCTAATTGTGTTGTTTTCGTCTAAACATTTGGAACTCCTCTCGTGGAATTGTCTTCAGAGCCTGCAGAGCATTTTTCTGACAGTTCCACTCTGTGCCAAGTCTTCATCCTTTGGGGTGGGGTGGGGGATGGGAGCCAGGGCAAGGGAGTGGATTTAATGATTTCTGGAAAGAGCAGAAAGTCATCCAGAGGCCAATCTGGTAAATGGCGTGAGTATAACCATTTGGGGTTAAAAAAAAAAGTGCTGTCTATAAAGTGCAGAGCCTAGCTCCATCGTTTGGCCTGTGAGCTGACTCCGGAGGCAGTCCTCAAAGAGACCTTTCCAAGCAGCTTTGGTCAGTGACTGGCATTCTTTGAAGAAATGTATAGGGTCTCCTAAAATGGCTCCTTTGCAATAGCACCTCACCCACTTTCTTCTAGAAAACGAAGAGTGTGTGTTTCACAAATTGGCATGGTCATGGGTAGGGAAGAGCCATCATTTACTAAGGATCTAGAATCAAGATAAAGACTCGGGTAAACATTTGTCAGTAACACGGGGGAAAGAAAAGAATTTGCTGTGAATGTGTTGGCTGTTCTTTTCTCTTGGACCTCAGTTAGGATTCGGCCCTACTCTGTGTGTTTACCATGTGTGTCCTAACATAAGCCAGTGTCAAATATGAGACCCTTTGCCATTTTCCAAGTCAGTCCGCCCCCTCCCTCCACCGAAAGTTTGAGAGGTATAGCAAAAAACACCAACCCTCTACTTATAATTACTTAATTTATCGATTTAGTCATGTATACTTTTAAAATCATTTTATGGACTTACAAAATTGATACAGGAATAGCATTTTCTATATATTTTATATTTCACATAAAGAAATATTACTATAGTCCTATTTTTGTCACTTTCACATTTCAGTTTATCCCAAGTAACAGCATCTAGCATTGGGATAGTTGTTTTCTCCTTCCTGCCGTTGCATATTCTCAACATCCACTATGTGGCCACTTACTGTAATACTGTAAAAAGTGATATTTAAAAGCCTTGTTCACATTAACACCCACTCTCACAAATGTGAGGCCATTCACCTAAGTGAAAGAATAATTAAATATGTATTAAAGTTCACCGATTCCACTTCTAAACATCTGAATCTTGCATTGATCGAGGGTGTTTGGAGATAATGTATCTTCCCTGAAAAGAACTGTGTTATTCAAAATAAAATAATGATACGAACACCCTATCGTAGGAGACTCTGAATATAAAATGGTTCCCTCTTCTCACAAGGAGTGATTTTGGGGGGAAACCTTGCCTGGCATTTGAGTATACATACACACGGAGTTAATGATTTGTTTTCTGTTACCCACAGACATGACCATCTCTCTGAGTTGTCATTTCTATTGAAAGGGTTAAAACAGATTACAGGCAGAATTCAGAGTTCCCAAGAAGAAATGTGATAGAATGACATACACAAATGTGATAGAATAACAGACAGCGAACAGAAGATGTTTGATTTTCTTTTGGCATATAGGAGAGGGGAAATACAGTGCAAGTGTTTGCCCCTAGAGATGGGAACATATGTACTGGATTACAAAGCAAATACCAAAAAGCTCTACATTTTTGCATTTGAAGAAATAATAGAAAGTAGCTGAAGGAGAGAGGAAGGGGAAAAGTCAACAAGAAGGGCAAGAGTCTGTTTAGTTAAATAATAATGCTGTTTATACCAAGGCATCATCGAGATTCTGGCTTTGCACTCTCAAGATTTGGGTTCTTGTAAACCATCCTGTTTTGATGCCAACTCCCGTGTAAACTCTCACTATATTTGACGTTATGGCCGAAACTGATGTTCTAATCCTGGCCGTGCCTTGCAAGGTCGCCGTTCTCATGTGTTCATAATGGTCCATGGTATTGACGCCTCTGCGGGGACAGCAGCGGTCCATCAAAACGAAAGTCTTCCCGCTGTTGGCTGCAGCTTGCTAGCGTTCACATGTGATTTGGGAGACCAAGAAATTAAGGCATTCTTCTGGAGGATGGGTGGAGAGCCCTGGTTTTAAATGTCTCTTCCTTTTCTACATTGCAGGGTCTCAGAATGATGGCCTTCGAGGTACAAGGCACAGCTTGCTGGCTTACTACACCCTGATCCGTAATAATCTGCTTTGTAACTTCCTCTTACTGATCCCATAGGTGCTTTTCCTCCTAGTTTGGGACAATCACTGGCCTGATTTGGAAATTGCATTAAGTCCTTTAAAAAAGCTGATGTGATAGTCTTTTCTGTTTTCTGTATTTGCTGTTCCTTCTACAATGTCCCACTGCCCAGAAATATTGACAACCATATGGATTTAATCATAAATTCCTCTTGGACCCAGAAAAATGAGTTTATATATATCTTCTCGAGGAAGCCGGGAGAGGCAACAGAGGTAGTGGACAAAACTGGATGCAGCGTGAGTTGACCTGGCGTCTCATTTCTGTTCTCCCCCTTCTCTCTGGACTACGGGGAAATCACATCCCTCTGGTCACCTGGTCCCATAGTTATGAAACAAGCGTTGACTCAGTCACCTTTCAGATTTGGTCAAGGTCTAATAATCCGTATCTCCAAATAACAGTGGTTGCCAGGTATGGGGCACTTGCTTGAAAGCAGACACCCTGCAGAGATGTGCATGGTTCAGCTGTTTCAATCTACTGCTTTGACCTCGCAGATAGGGACTGTTACTTACAGGTAAAGAAACTGAGGCTTAAAAAGTCAAGTGACTGTCCTGGGGAAGACACCTTCTCTTTGACTGGATCCTAGCTAATGGGTTAATTCTTTTCTGAAGAAGCCAGACAGACAGTTCAGAACACCAAGTAACAGATCAGCCAGACGGACTTTTCAACCCACCTTTTGGTTCTTTTTCTTTCTTTGCTTTGCCTTTCGTAGGCCTCCGGTGGGCAGAATTGAGTTATTAAAACTCTTCTCTTCATGACCCATTACCAACATCAGTCCAGGTGAGGCTGCTCTTACTATTTTCATATTTTCCCCCTCCATCTGAAGTATCCCTTGCTTCCTTCTATGTGCACTCGCTGTACTGTGTCTCTATTTTTGCAGTCCCCCTTCCCTGTGTTTATCTAGACATGTATATCCTTGAAAACGAATGTTATTATGCATCAGTGTTTTTGATTTTCATAATTGCCATCAAGATTCAATTCTCATCTTTTTTCATTCTTTCTTTACTCAACAGTTTGAGATTCGTCAATGTTGTTAGGTGAAAATCTTGTTCACTGTGTCTAATGGTTACATAGGATTCCAGCATATTATACCACACATTTTCTTTATAGATTTCCCTTATTAACGGGTATTTAGGTTGGCTCCAACTCCTTGCTACCACAAACAATCTGGCATGAGCGCCCTCTAATATATCTTTGTCCACACTTAAAATGAGATTTTTTTTGAATTATATATGCAGGAATAGGATTTATGGGTCATCGTGTGTACGCATCTCACTTTCACGAAGCATTGCTGGTTGCTTTCTAGAAAGGCTGCATTGCTTTGTACTTCCTCCAGTGCTGTACGAGGATTACTGTTTTTCCACATGCTTACCAGCGCTAGTTATCTTCTGGCTTTCTAATTTTTGCCAATCTCTGTGTATTAAGTGGCATATCACTTTCACATTAATTTACATCAATTGGATTGCTAGTGAGGTAGTACATTCTTCATATAATTTTTAGCCACTTGGGGTTCCCTCCTGTGATTTGACTATTTATATCTTTGCCCATGTTGTTTTGTTTTGTTTTGTTTTTCCTTACTGTGGTTCCTAACTTTGCTGGTGTTTATGGTTAGGACTCTTTAATTTGTCTTATTTTCTCTTAGTGTGGGTTATTCTCTCCATTTTCTCTGCTTTGAACTTCATTTTTTAAAATTTTTTAGATGTTTATTTATTTTTGAGAGAGAGGGGAGAGCTAGTGGGGGAGGGACAGAGAGAGAGAGAGGGAGACACAGAATCCAAAGTAGCTCCAGGCTCTGAGTGGTCAGCACAGAGGCTGACACGGGGCTTGAACCCATGAACCGCAAGATCATGACCTGAGTCAAAGTCAGTTGCCTAACTGACCGAGCCGCCCAGGCGCCCCTAATTTCATTGTCAATATTGACTTAACTGAATTACAAGAGTTTCTTTCCACATCTTGACATTTAATTATGTGTGGGTTTTAGCTGTTGTCATTCTCCAAGTCTGTCACTTCTGTTAGCTTTATCAACAAAGGTTTTCTTCATTTCCTTCAATATGTCCTAATACCTGATTTATCTTCTTTTTGGTTTTACCTTAACCCTTTGAAAGTTCTTATTTCTCCACGTAAATTTTAGAATCCATTTTTTTATTTTAAAATTTTTTTCTGGGATTTTTATTGTAGTTGCATTGAATTTAGAGATTGATCAAGGGAGAATTAACTCTATGTGATGTTACAGCAAGCTGTTAATATACATGATATTTAATGTTCCATTTATTTAGGTTTTCTGGTATATATGTGCTTTAATAGTTTAAATTTTACTCTCTATAAAGCTCTGTGTTTTCTTTGGTTGATGTCTATATGCTTTATAGTTTTTTGTTGCTACTATGAGTGGGATTTTATATTCTATTATATTTTCTGTGGATTATTGCTTGTTTATAGGAACACTGTTAATTTTGTGTGTGTGTGTGTGTATTGTGTGTGTGTGTGTATGTATATGTATATATATATATATATATATATATATGTATATATATATATATGAAATAAACTTGCTGAACTCCCTTTTAATTATAATTGTTTACTTTTCTTAGGTTTTCTAAGCATTTGATCATGGTATTACAATTGCAAATAGTAACAATTTGGTCTCCTTCCTTCCTGGTCTTACTTAATGCATTGACCAGGACTTCCTGAACTCTGTTAAAGAGTAGCGGTAACACCAAGGCATTCATGTCTTGTTCCTAACTTAAAAGGAAATTGCATCTAAAATTTTTTAATTAAATTTGATAATTGCAATAGATCATTAGTAGAAAGCCTTTATCAAGTTAAAGAAGTTCCCCTCTATTCCTCGTTTTCTAAGAGTTTATTTTAAAAACTTAGATGTTGAATTTTATCCAGTGTTTTTACTTTTTTTCTTTTTAGATTTTATTTTATTTTTAATAATCTCTATACCGAACGTGGGGCTGAACTCACAACCCCAAGATCAAGAGTCACATGCTCTGGGAATGCAAACTAGTGCAGCTACTGTGGAAAAGAGTATGGAAGTTTCTCAAAAAATTAAAAATACAACTACCCTATGACCCAGCAATTACACTACTAGGTGTTTATCCAAAGGATAAGAAAATGCTGATTCGAAGGGGCACATGAACCCCAATGTTTATAACAGCACTATTGACAATAGCCAAAGTATGGAA
Source organism: Neofelis nebulosa (assembly GCF_028018385.1). Lineage (NCBI taxonomy): Eukaryota > Metazoa > Chordata > Mammalia > Carnivora > Felidae > Neofelis > Neofelis nebulosa. The sequence continues at coordinate 31,487,505 of NC_080782.1, read as the reverse complement.
AGAGCCCAAATGTCCATTGACTAATGAATGGATAAAGAAGATGTAGTGTGTGTGTGTGTGTGTGTGTGTGTGTGTGTATGTAATGGAATATTACTCAGTGATCAAAAAGAATGAAATCTTGCCATTTGCAACAATGTGGTTGAAACTAGAATGCATTATGCTAAACAAATCAAGTCAGTCAGAGAAATACAAATATCATATGATTTCACCCGTATGTGGAATTTAAGAAACAAAACAAATGAACATAGGAGAAGGGAAGGAAAAATAAGATAAAAACAGAGAGGGAGACAAACCATAAAACACTCTTAAATACAGAGAACAAGCTGAGGTTGCTGGAGAGGAAGTGGGTTGGGGGGATGCGCTAAATGGGTGATGGGCGTTAAAAAGAGCACTTGCTGGGATGAGCACTGGATGTTATATGTAAGTGATGAATCACTAAATTCTACTCCTGAAATCATTATTACGCTATATGTTAACTAACTTGGATTTAAATTAAAACATAAATTAATTTAAAAAAAAGAGTCATGTTCTCTACTGACTGAGCCAGCAAAGCACCCCAATCCAATGCTTTTTCTGTATTTGTTGAGCTAATCACATGATTTTTCTCCTTTACTCATTCAACGTGATGAATTATTTTAATAGTTTTACATTTTCTCTTCCTGAACCATTTTTCTTTAATGGGACCTATTTGACCATACTTTATGTTTTAAATAAATTATTGAATTCTGATAGCTGGTATTTTAATTAGGATTTTTGTGTTCATGTTCATGAGTGAAACTGATCTATACTTTGTCTTCTTGAACTGGACTTGGTGTCAAGACTAGACGAGCCTCACAAAATGAGTTTGACCCTTTCCCTTTGAGTCTTATTTGTGCAATAGCTTGCTGAAGACAGGGAGATTCACCGCGAAACAGCCCTTCTCCCGGTTTCCCCATAGGAATAAAGGGCAACCCATTATCAGAACAAAAGCACTGACTCTGATGTCTCTCTTTCTTTCACATTCATTCACTTTCTGAATAAATCATACTGCTTGCACCTTTACAGTCCATCTCCAATCCAGCCATCTCTCCCCTCTACCACTTCCACTCTCGTCTACGTGAAATAACGATCACGTCTGGATGGTGCGCAACCTTGTGTTTGGGACTCCTGTGTTTGCTTTCACCTCTTTATAGTTCATCTCATAGTAGCCAGCATCTATTTACAGCATCAATCAGATCATGTGACCCTGTTAACATCATCGCCTATCCATCCCATTGGTGAAGGAGGAGTTCCCACCTTGGGCCCCTGGTGTGGCTAATGGCTCCAACACAGGACACCCAACACTGGACAGATGAGACTGACAACAGTTTATTAGTCACTGCACACTCACAGTCTGGGGAAGCACGCTGCCTGGCATGCATGGCCTGCCTGGTGGTTGCACCAGAAACAGAGTGAACAACCAGGGGTGGTGGGAGGCAGGCTTTGTAGTATCAAGGCTGTGATGCCCCTGATTCCCACAGGAGGATGTGATTGGTTGAATAATTTATGGATAAGCAAGAACTGCACCTTGTCCATGATGAGCCAGTTGTTTGGCTAGGGCATCTATTCTGCAGAAGCAGGACGGGGAGGGGCACTCATGGATGGCCATTTCAGGCCTCCCTAGTATCCCCCAGCTGTCAATGGAAGACATAACATTGGACTTTATTTTTAGGCGTGAGACCACAAGCTTCCTTGTCAAAACTTTACAATGGCACCTACAAGGCCCTCCGTGGTCTGACATCTGGCTACCTCTCTGGCCTTATTTCCTACCCTTTCCCTTCCTTTGTGTGCTCTATTCAAGACACACTGACTTGCCTGTTTTTACTCAAACCCATCAAACGTGTTTTCACCTCAGGCCTTAGTCCCTTGCTTTTCGTCCACTTGAACATTCTTCCCCCAAATGTCTTCATGACTTTTTTTTTTCCATTTTCTTTGGATCTCTACTCACTTTCTCAGTGTAGAATAAAAAGCATTATTTTGCATGCTTCCACGCTTTATATAAATGCTACTATATTTTGCTTTTCTTCTTCATTCTTAAAATTCATTCTTGAAATTCATCCAGGTTGCTACATTTATCTATGTATCATTCATTTTATCTACTGTATGTATTCCATTTGGCAAGGCCAGCAGCATTGATTCATCTCATCTCCTATGGATGGATGTTTAAGTTGCTCCCAGGTTTTTCTCTATCACAGACGATGCTTCAGTGACTAGCCTTGTCAGGTCTCCTTGTGAACCCGGATGAGATTTTTCTTTAGGGTATGTATGAAAATACAGAATTGTTGATCAAAGGGTACCAGGAACTTGTTGGGAGTTGGTCTCAGAAGTGGAGCTGGGAGAGTCATATGCAGTCTTCCTCTGGTTAAAAGTGTAGAAACTACTAGAAGAGCTGAAAGCCCTGAGACCTAGAAAAGACACTGACTTAACTAAGTGTTGACAGTTGTCCCCCGGTTCACAGAGGAGTTTCTACTGTCTGTGAGATGAGTCATTGCTCTTGGATACTGTCACTAAGGGCCACCCTCTGTGAAGCATCTGTTACCGCTGACTGAACTGTGGCAAGCTGCTCCCATTGGCAGGAGTGACTACTATGGCAAATTGTTAGGCTGGGGGTTCTTAACTCTTAGAGATGTTGGACTTTCTCCCTCAGCCTTAGTGAGTCACTCTTTACCTACAGGGAAGAATAGAGAGAATTGGTCTTTGTCAATAATCGTTACCAAATTGAGAGAATAACAGTTTCCTATGGGAATCCTTGGTAAGCATCAGATGCCTAGAAACTATGGAAAGAAACTCAAAACATCTTCAGAGCTCTTGAATTAGAGCCCGACTTTCAGATTTCTGATGGAGGGTGTGGCCCAGGAAAAAATGGCTTTATTGGCATGTGCATCTATTTACTTTCTCTCTCCTCTAGTCCTTATTATTATTTTTTTTTATTCTCTCCCTTCCTCTCCCCCTTACCCTTTCTCTATCTCATTTTCTTGGTCTCTTGTATATGTGTAAGATTTGTTAGTAGTATTTTAAGACCCTACTTGGCCTCTGTGGTGTTCATGTTTTGACACCCGAGAACGGAGGAAATGTTTAATACAATGAGTAACAGTAAAGGGTTCAGAAGAAAACTGTGAATACTGAGGAGCCCCACCCTGGAACTTGTTCTTTGGCCTGACCATATGAGCCAGTCCTTGGTGTGACTCTCTTGGGTGCATTATAGGAGTCATGCTTCCCCTCCAAGATGTCATCTTGAAGACCCCTGGGTCCCAAGAACCTCACAGAGGACTGGGAAGATGGCTATGATGGCCTATTTTTTTCAAGTTTACTTACTTATTTTTGAGAGAGAGCAAGTGAGTGAGAGAGAGAATCCTAAGCCGGCTCTGAACTGCCAGCACAGAGCCCAATGTGGGACTCAAACCCATGAACCACGAGATCATGACCCCAGCAGAAATCAAGAGATGGACACCAGCCAGGACTGGACTGAGCCAGCCAGGCGCCCCTATAATGGCCTACTTTTGATCCCAGAAACAGAGATGAGTTGATTTTTTTTTATATGGAACACCATGATGCATGGGTACCCAGTTCCCTCAGAAACAAGAGCCAAAGGCAAGACAGAGTGAAGGCTAAAACATTCGATTGAAAGTCAGGAGATTTGAGTCCTAATTCTGACTCTGCCGCTATCTAGTTGGTGACCTTTGGCCAATTACCTAACCCTCTGGGCTTAGTTACCTTATTTAAAACATGAGGGTTTGGAGGTAGATGATGTGTGATTTTTATCAAAATTTCCTAAGCACTCAAATTTTTTAAGCACCTGTTCAGAGGATACAATCTACTTCTAAGCAACTACCACATACAATCTAAAGTGTGTTTTAGCTCTAAAATGTCTTGAAATTGGAAAGGATTTCTTTTTTCTATGTCCAGGTTCACTTGAGTTGTGATCATTTGAGATCCTGAGTGGTTTTACAGATGCCATGTTCCTAAGGGGGTCACATGATTTCTCAACCCAAATTCACGCCTGGGCAGATTGGAGGATCTCTACTGTTTTCTCATTATGCAATTACCTTCTGGGGGACACAGTCTTCTTGAAGTTATATCAGTTCTGTCTTACCATGATCACTCTATTTCTCAGTCCTTTTATCTATGACTCAGGGGGAGTAGGTCCCAGACCCACCATATTGCACCTATTTGGGAACATATAATCTACTTCCAAGCTTAACAGTGGGAAGCATTGTTTCAATTAAATATTTCCCAACAGTAAGGACTTAAGTCTACTTCTATGGCTTCCCAAGGGGCATTTTCCATGAAACTGAAAGGAACATTCTTTTAAAGAGATTGGCAAAGGCGGGCATCTCTTATTAACCATTGTGAGAACAACTTGCTTCTTGAATATGGCTGCCATATTTTTGCCCAAAGCACCAAATTCTCTTATTACTTTCCTACCCAAAAATTGTCATCAGCCCTATTGCCTATAGAATTCAAGCTTGTTTACTTACTTTTTTTTATGTTTATTTACTTATTTATTTTGAGAGAGACAAAGCACAAGCAGGGGAGGGGCAGAGAGAAGAAGAGAGAGAATCCCAAGCAGGCTTTGCACTGTCAGTGCAGAGCCTGACGCAGGGCTTGAACTCATGAACCTCAAGACGAACCTCAAGATCATGACCTGAGCCACAACCAAGAGTCTGAGGCTCAACTAACTGAGCCACCCGGGCACCCCAACTTACTTTTTTTTTAAGGAAAACTTCTGTTCTGTGGCCCCATATTACCTCTCTGTCATTATTTCCCATTGTTTCAGCCTGCCCTACACACCTCCTCTAGTCTCAAGCTTATTTGCACCCCCAGGGAATGAGGAGAGGGAAAAACTTAATTGACTAGCTACTATGTGCTAATAACTGTCATGGGTATTTTCCCATTTGTTGTTTGATTTCATCGCTGAAGAAATTAAGGCTCAAAGAGTTTGTATACATTGCCCAACTCAAAAATAGAAAAGCTGGAGTTGTTCCCAAGGGCTATTTGACTTTGAGTCCATAGTTATTTTGCCTAACACCTGCCTCTCATCCAGGGGTCCCACATCCCAACCTGCTAATCAGGAGAGTTGTTGTGGGAATTGTTCCTGCCAGACCTCCCCAGTATCTGCTCCTCTGGCCCTTCTAGTCACTTGTGTAAATACCTAAATCCCTGAATTACTTTCTTTTGGCCTATGTAACTAGAGAGACCAAATCCTGACTAATACAACCTATTATCAGGGAATATTTTTTTATATAAATATTAGTATCAAATTATTTTAGAGCTTAAACTTATTTTATTTATTGTTATTTTTTTAAGTAGGCTTCATGCCCAGCACAGAACCGAATGCAGGGCTTGAACTCATGACCCGGAGATCAAGACCTCAGCCAAAATCAAGAATTGGATGCTTAACTGACTGAGCCACCTGGGTGCCCCTTTAAAAAAATTTTTAAAGTAATCAAACCCAATGCTGGGCTTGAACCTATAACCCCAAGATCAAGAATCTCACACTCTACCCACTGAGTCAGCCAGGCACCCTAAGAGCTTAAACTTCTTTTAACTTTGCCTCTTTGTTTTACTGATGAGGAAACTGAAGCCCAGAGAGGTAAAGAGAATTATCCAAAATCATATAGTTAGTGACAAAGTTAAAACGGTGTCTTTGCCCCAAAACAAGGGACCTAATGGCAGACTGACAGAAGTATTTTAGAATTTTAGAGGTTTTTAACCTGAATCCCAATCTTGAACAACACTCACTAACTCTATCTCTGTAGAGAAATCACTTCATTGCTTTGTTTCTCAGTTTGTAGAACGGGAATGATCATAACCTTTTGCCCCATTATGGTGGATATTGGAGATTTCACATGTAAAATGCCTAGTACAGTATCTGTCTCATTATGTATGCTCAATAAATGGTTAAGTGCGTTATTCTCTATTGTCCAGAATCAGCAAGGCCAAACTTCTGCACATTGAGGACGAACTGGAAAATGTCCAACAAAGACAAGCACCTTTCACTGTTCCTCCCACCTAAACTCCAGAATATTCAACAAACACTCTGAAAGCAAATGGACCAAGACTAATGAACTCCAAATCTGATCGCAACAATTCATTTAGTATTGCACACGGCAAAGAGTAAAAGAGTTTCTAATTAAATAAAGAGTCATGAGTTTTGCTCCATAGCACATCTAGTGCAAAGTTCAGGAGGGCATAAAAACATTACATTTTTCTTTCTTTTTTTTTTTAATTAAAAAAAAATTTTTTTTTAATTTATTTTTGAGAGAGAGCGAGAAAGTGCACAAGCAGGGAAGGGGCAAGAGAGAGGGAAACACAGAACCCAAAGCTGGCTCCAGGCTCTGAGCTGTCAGCACAGAGCCCAGTGCAGGACGTGGCTCAAACTTGCGAAGCGCGAGATCATGACCTGAGCTGAAGCTGGCTGCCCAACTAACTGAGCCACCCAGGTGCCCCACATTTTTCTTATTCTTCCTGAAGAAAAGTTCAGCTTACTGTTATACTTTGAAGCCATGTCATTTTTTCCTCAATTCCTTTTTTTGTAGGAGGGAGGGTGGGGTAATAAAAGTCTGTTTTTCAAATACACATGGGATAGTGATAACAGTATTATTTGTATTTTCAGTGGATATTGAGAGGCATGCAAAAGGCGCTGTGAAATTTATAATCACATCACATTTTTTCATCTCTAAATGTCAGGGAGGTTGAAGAGTTCTAGAATGGCAAAGGTTCTAAGTCATGCAGAGCTCACACGCTTTAGGATGCAGACACTCACCTGCTGCTATGCTCTCCCTGCGCATTGATTGACTTCGCTTATAGACAGTATCTGTGCAGGGAGATATGCATGTGAGCGGCAGGGCATCCAAAAGAGGCATCTCTCTTGAAGGTGACTGGTTGATGTGCATGTCAGGGAATGGGTGAACACGGCTGGAAATCTCGGCTGAAAGTCTGATGTCTTTTGCCCCAGTGTTTATAATGTTGTATAGTACTTGGGTCTCAACAGAAAACAGAGTACATGAAGGGCAATATTTGAAGAGCGTGAAAAAGGGAACTACTTGTAGAGGTGTGGACAGGGGGTCAGAAGGGGCAGTGAGGCACCAAGGGGCTGAAACAGTGAGTGGCATCGCCACCCCTAGGCTTGAAGGGGCAAGACAGAGGGCAGAGTTACTGGGACCTAGTAAGAGCTATAAGGTGGGAGAGGAAACGTTTGATAGGAGGAATTTGACCGTCAGTGGTTTGACCCTTAATGTACTCTGTTTTCTGTTGAGACCCCAAGTACTATACTATCAGGAGTTAGGGAAGTCAAAAATGCCCTGACCTCACTCTCTCCCACCCTCTGATCTCCTACCAGTGCCCTCCAATGACTAAACCCAAGAGAAGAAGCCCACTGATGCAAACCTTACAGGCCAACCTCCGTGGGATGTAGGGGAGTGGAGATGGCTAGAAATGGGTTTGGAGGTGCCAGTGGAAGAGAATGCTGCGCGGCCAGTCTGTGAGTGCAGAGAAAAACACAAAAACATTTTTTCTTTCGTTTTTTTTCTGCACTGCAATGGCTCTATGAGTAATTCACCCTTACTGATGAAAAAAAGTATCTACTATATCCCTTTCCCAGATCGTATTCGATATGGCAGTTGGAAGGTTAAACTCAATGCTCTGAAAGAGCCAAATGCTCTCAAATGGGAGGATGTTTCACTTTTAAGCCAAAGTAAGATCCCTAAGGCTTGATATATTCGATAGTCTGAATATGTCAGAAATTTAAGGGGCCCATTAAGTCGCACTCCTGTTCCTTGCTCAACATAGACATAGCAATGGGGCGGATCAAGATTTTTAAGTCACCTTTAGTATTGATAAGGCCTATATTAGAAGACAAACTTTGGTAGCAAGGCCAAATGGGTTCCCAAAGAGTGCTGCAGAATATAATTCCCCCACCCAGTCATAGGCAAGGCAGGAAAACTTCAGGTCTTGCCCACAGAGGCAAAGTCTTTACTGCTGAACTCTTGAGCAGGTGAAAATACGTGCTTCATGCATATGGACAGATCCCAGATGAGGAGACATGAGGGCTGAGGTGCCTTCTTTAGCTGCTTCTCCCCGGTTCAGAGGATAAATCTGTCCTCATCCCAGGCTGGGAAGAGTTCCAACAACACTTAAAACATATACAAACAGACAAACCAAAACAACAACAACAACAACAGACAAACCAGACTGAGCCCTGGTGCATCCACCCATTATCCCCTTTTGGATGGCAGGACCCATGGTGGGAGCCATCTATGGGAAAAGGGGATCCAGTTGTCTCTCAAGGAATGCATTGGTGCCCAAACACACCTTCTGGGACTGGGAGCCCTCATTGGAGCTCTTGACACTGATCTGCACAGCTTCTTGCGGGAGACCAGGTCCGCGTCTCCCTGCTCCCCCCAGAGCCTCTGTACCCCTACGCTGTGGGGAGAACGCAGGAGGCCCGGGCTCCATCCCCGCTCTGTCCTCCAGGTGGCAGAAGCACTATCCGGACTGTCTGGTGCCTGGGGCAGCCTCAGGCCAAGCCAAAGATAACATTGTGTCCGTGCACAGGAACACACTGTGCTTTTTTAGGTTCCCAGGAAACCAAATCGCGGTGAAGGTCAGCAGTGTTCTTAGACCACGGATAGTTCACATTTCGGGTTAAGAAGAACAAATACGAGGCCCCAGGACTTCCTGCCATCAAGGGCTCAAGAGCCCCCTCTTAGGCCCCCTCTGATCCTCTGCTAACCAGGTACTTTCAAGCCCTGTTTACTCAGCGCAGACCTTCTTGAGCACCATAACTGAAGCACTCAGTGTAGAAAGCTGCTCCGGTGGATCTGGAGAGAGAATTAAGGAGTTGCAAAGAGCTTCCTGCCCTGACCCCATTGGCTCTCTTCCTTGGGGTATCCTCCCTCCCCACCAGGCCCATCCTAGGATAGTGGGACAGAATGCAACATGGGCTACCCTCTCACCCCACGGTCAGCAACTGGAGCCATGTAAGCCATTGCCTCCCTGATATTTCTTCCCCGGTGTCTCACAGGCACACATCCCACCTGCATCCCAAGCCTCTTCCCCGTCTATGTGAAGGCGGACCCGCCCAGCCAGTGTGCAAGCCGGAAACCTAGGAGTCACTCCTGCTAGCTCAGCCGACATCTGAGTCATTGCCAGCTCCTTTCCATGTTGCCCCCTAATTATCTCTTGAGCCCCCGCTACCATCCTGCTTAGCGCCACCACCATCTCTTGTCCTATGCTTGTGCCTGCGTTCCCTCCCACCCTGTCTCCGGGTCAGATCTGCACTGCGGTTAGAATGGTTTCTTTTCTTCAGAATGCAAAACTTGTCATGTCACTTCTCCCCTTTAAAGTCTTCTGATAGCCTCCTCTTGCTCCTGGGACAGAAATCAAGACTCTAAAGGGGCTCCCCAGACCTTAATCTTGCCCTTGCTGCATCTCTGGCCGCTTGTCCGGCTCTGGTCGGCTTGGCCTCCTTCTGTATTCCAGTCTCCCAGACGCCATTTCCCCTGCCCCCAAAGGGCTTCTCCAGCGTCTCCTGTGGAAGTCCTGTTCTTCCCCTCGGCTATGTGTCTCGCAGGCAGGGTGATGCCACTAGGGTGGGCTTTGGTGCCCAAAGGACTTACCTCTGGAATTGCTCCGCGAAGACCCCGCTGACTTTCCCAGAGACATTTCATGGACTTCACTACTTTAACTACTTTAGGAAGTCTCCTCCCCCAAACTGCCAAGGCCACCTCCCTTTGGGGGAATTTGATGGAGCTAAGGAGGGTTCTCCTGGTTCTTACTCTACTTGGGGAAGAGTGCAGACTGAGGTTCATAATGTGAACCAGAAACTCTTGGCTTTCTCTCACTCTGTCTCTGCCTTTCTCTCTTATTCTCCCTCTCTTTTCTTTTCTTTCTTTCCTTGTTTTTTTTTTTTTTTAAACTCTTCAACCAACCCCACTGCTAAGGCATTTTTTCCTGCCAGGGGAAATGCAAACCAAACCCCCTGCTTAGGAGCTGGCTGTGAAAAACCAGGTCGGCATGACCGAGTGGTCCCTGGGCCAGCACGCCAAGCCCACAGAACTGAGGGGACTTGGTCTGATGCACACTATTTTGTAGAAAGGTATCTGTTTGTGCCTTTCGGAGTACATAGGTCTCCCATAGTGTGTGTGTATCTATAGCATGTGTTTGCGTATGTAATGTGTGTATGCACATGCACACATGTGTACGTGTGTGTATGTGTGTGTGTGTGTGTTGGGGATCTGGGTAGGGACTCTCCCTGTCTTCCACAGACAGCCTTTCTCCCTTCTCCAGCTGCCGAGGTCTCTGTAAGAGATCCTGGGTAGTTAGTGACCATCTTTCCTGGGGTGGCCATGGGAACACACCTTGTAGACCTCCAAGTACGGGGAGCAAAATTGACCCTCACTGCCGTGACCTGACGTCCGGCTCCTGTTTGCCCTGAGGTCGTTCTTCAGGTTAGTCCTAGCCAACAACTGTAGACAGCAGGGAAACCAAGGCAGGCAGGCCTGTGCCTGGGTGACACAGGACTCCTCTGATAGCTGATTTTCACTCAAGGCCCCCCTGCGCACCTGGCTGAACCTTCGAAGACTGCAGGGCAATCTAGGAGTGTCCATCCAAGCCGCTTGCCCCCTTTGCTCTATTTGGGTCAAACTTGCATTGTCACTCTCAGCCATGCCAACGCCCTATACACGGTCTCTCACAGTCATCTCCCTTTTTGCATCCTGGCATGTTTTATCCCACTTTAGCATCTGCTTCTTGGATAATCCAGAGTAACACATGCTTTTACCCATCTCCTCTGGAAGAGCAGCCCATTGAGTTACAGCAAATTCTTCTGCTGTGTTTCTGTAGGCTGTCTAGACCTTGAGACAAGAAAGGCTGAAAAACGCTAAAAACGACTTATAAAGAGTGCACAGACATTTAGGTGGGCCACATATGCTGCATTTTTTATGTAAACTAGACAATGGCATGTTTCTAAACATGCTCTTGGAAAGGAGTGAAACAGCTCAGTGTGCTGGGGTCCACGGGCAGTCCTTAGTCCCCCTGACTTTCTTGACTTTGAGAAGCCTTTATATAGTGACAAATCCGTCAGTGACTGCAGCAAGGTCAAAGTTTGGGGCATGGAGAGCAGGGCCACCTTAGCATTTAATTCCAGGCTCTGAATACTCTTGGCCTTGTGGATAGAGACAGAAGCCAAAAGGGAAGGCTGCATATTCCAAACGGAAGGGAGGAAACTAGGGAGGGACCAAACAAAGCATCTCTTCCGAAGTGGGGTTGCCAAGGCTGTGGGAGAGGAGGATAAAGTCAATGACTCCACCAACCACTGACAGGACGGTATCATAGACATGTGTCTGATGTTCCTTGTCATTTTGTGTTCCTGCATGTTCGTATAAATGAAGTGCCTTTAACCTGGGAAGTGACTGATCTGTGATTCTAACCAGAGAGTGTTTATTATTAAAAGTAACCACAGCATTTAGTGAATACTTATACATTGCCGCACATTATGTCAAGCACTTCACACACAGTCATTGAACTTTCAATTCATAGAAGAGGAAATGAGTGGTGGGGTAGATTACACTAAGGATGCAAGTGTGTCCCCTCAGATTTTTTTCAAAATAGATTTATTTTCAACGATCGAATCGACAATTGGATCAACTAATCAAGGGTTCTGAGAAGCGAACCACCCGGGACACTTCTGCAGCAGGTAGAGTTTAAAAAGCTGCCCTGAGAGGATGTGGAGAAACGGGAACCCTCTTGCACTGTTGGTGGGAATGCAAACTGGTGCAGCCGCTCTGGAAAGCAGTGTGGAGGTTCCTCAGAAAATTAAAAATAGACCTACCCTATGACCCAGCAGTAGCACTGCTAGGAATTTACCCAAGGGATACAGGAGTGCTGATGCATAGGGGCACTTGTACCCCAATGTTTATAGCAGCACTCTCCACAATAGCCAGATTATGGAAAGAGCCTAAATGGCCATCAACTGATGAATGGATAAAGAAATTGTGGTTTATACACACAATGGAATACTACGTGGCGATGAGAAAGAATGAAATATGGCCGTTTGTAGCAACGTGGATGGAACTGGAGAGAGTGATGCTAAGTGAAATAAGCCATACAGAGAAAGACAGATACCATATGGTTTCACTCTTATGTGGCTCCTGAGAAACTTAACAGAAACCCATGGGGGAGGGGAAGGAAAAAAAAAAAAAAAAAAAGAGGTTGGAGCGGGAGAGAGCCAAAGCATAAGAGACTGTTAACAACTGAGAACAAACTGAGGGTTGATGGGGGGTGGGAGGGAGGGGAGGGTGGGGGATGGGTATTGAGGAGGGCACCTTTTGGGATGAGCACTGGGTGTTGTGTGGAAACCAATTTGACAATAAATTTCATATATTAAAAAAATAAAAAAATAAAAAGCTGCCCTGCGTTACACAGCTAGTAATGACAGAAGCAAGATTCACATGCAAAATCGTTAAACTCCGAAGATTTCTGTCCCTTGGAACAATAACGGTGAGCACGTAATGCTAGAGTTTAATGCTTGAGAAACTAATGACAACAGACTACATGGTTAAAGAATAATTCTATATGAGAAATTACTGTGGATTTGAACCCGAGTTCTAGTTCAGTGGTCCAACGACCTTGACAAACAGCTTTCTCTGGGGAGAAAAAAACCTATCTTCTTAAAAGTACAAAAGGACAATGATATTGAAAAAGCACCGCCTTCTGTCAAAAGCAATAGGAGGACTAACAAAGAAAATGAGGTGACTCTTATCAATACGGCATACAATGTCATTGTCTCAATCAGGCGGATACCCCTCCAGCATTCCCATGGGTGTAGGAAACATATCATCATGGCTGGGTTTGTTCTCCTTGCTTCCTTATGGCCATAGAAATTCCAAGTTGCAGACTGAACTAACTTGAACAAAAAAAATCCTTACTTCTTTGAAAATTATTCACTCTTTTCCGCCTGTTTTCTCCCTGAGAAATATTTTTGAACAGTGTTTGCTCCCCCCTATTTATAGCTTTCCAGTTTTGGCAGGTATGGGAGAGTTTATAAGTGCTTTGTTTTCTTTGCTGTATCCAGTGTTGATTCAAGTCGCTTTAGCCCCTGGAACAATTGGAAGCACTTTCAAGGAAGGTTGAAATCTGTTGATGACTGATAACATTGTGAAATCTAGATCATCTCAATCAAGATTTCTTTGGGGGGTTCAGGTCAGCTAGAAAATCTTAGGAGTGCCATGATTTGAATAATTATCTTTACTTCTTTGTCAGTGATTGTTTTGGAGGAAGTTTTCCCCTTGACATAGGTAGGAGGAGTGTCTCCTGAACAGTTTCGCAGTTGTTGGTAACTCTGGGTTGGACTCACTCTCAGTTTGAGGGCTAGATAAGAATGCGTGTGGCAGGCGCTCCATATCTGAGCTCTGGCCTGTGAGGGACCTTCCTTAGGAACCTATGTCTAACATTTGGGTTTTAACCAAGTTTCACATGCTGACCAGAAGCAAACATTAGTGGTTCTTTTGTTTAGGAGAGATGCCTGGAATTTCTGGGTTTTGTTTCATAAATGATTGAACTAAATAAATACATTTGAAAGCCAGTAGAATTATAGGCATCTTCCCCTCCCATCTCGCATGTTTTTATGGGTGGTATGGTTGTATTCTGGGTTTTTGGTTTTTTTTTTCTGGATTTTTCCACCCTTTGCCTCCCTATAATTTGTGGGCCTTAAGAAAAGTCATGGTTGGCCCTGTAAATGTACAGGGAGAGCTTATTTGGGGTCATCTCACTCATTCTTGTCGCCTGGTCCTTGTCTGCGGTGCTATAGGGAGGGGGGCACAAGTAATAAAGAACCTCAGCACAGAGAGATGGATTTCTAACTCCAAAAACACCAGAAAAAAACTGCAGTGTTTCTGAGATTCAGTCACTCTGGGAAAGTCAGCCTCACTGGGGACAGGAGCACAATGACGCGGTTGCCTGCTTGTCATCTGATCCAGGAGAAGTTTGGATAGGGTAGAAACATCATAGCTTACAAAGACTCTTCTGAGAATACGAGGCCCTTGAATAGCTCTTCCCTATCCAGTTGGGGCTGCAGAAAAGGCAACATCCTCACCTACACCTGTCAGGCCAGGAACTTTCCCCAGTTTTACTTGAGTAAGGGACTTTCTCCAAGATCACTCAGTGAGGCTCAGTCAATTCTAGAAAGAGATCTGAGGCAGCTCCATACCCACCACCCACCCCTACCTCCCCCCCCCCCCGCCAATCCCCTCACCCCATCCTCTAACTGGCAGATCAGTTATTTCTTTGATCATCACTGTGATTTACAGCCCCTCCTCTTTTTAAAATGTGCTAAGTACTTGAACAAAGTCTTTTAACAGGTCTCATTATGAGAAATTCAGATATATACAAAAGTAAAAAGAATAATATACTGAACTCCACATGCCATCACTCAGACTGAGCAGTTATCAAGAGTTTTACCATAAGAGTTGCTCCCTTACTTTCCTTCTTTTAGAGGGAATCCCAGACTTCAGTGATATCTCCTCTTATACTTCTTACACAGCTCCAGGCCCTGTAGATATTTCCATGAGTAGCCATGCCATTTTCCCACTCATGAAATTCCTTCTGTCATGTCCCACACACTTAGATCAACTGCCCAGTTGTCCCAAAGGAGTCTATTTACAGTTGATTTGATTGAACAAGGATCCTACCAGTGGTGTCTTATTGCCTTACATATGTTCCCTCTGTCTTTATCTTCTACTTCCCTGCCACAAACTTTTTGGAGGAACCAAGTCAATTGTCTAGGTGGTCATTATTTTCCCACAATTACATGTATTATTTGAGAACTGAGAGTTAGAAAACCTCTCCCACCAAAACTCTCATGGCAACCAATAAAGACCATTAAGTTTCTGGATTGCAAACATTGTCGATGTATAAACCATAGGTAGGTAATGATGATAGACCTCCTCTCCCAAATAAGAATTTCCTTAGATGTCAAAATAGCTTAGTAATAAGGGTTATCATATAAGCCACTTAATGTGATTTAGGTATAATTCTTTTCTTAGAGATACAAAGTAAAGTAGCAGGACAAGAACTTATTTTTGAGGTACTAGGTTGATACTAGATGGGAGTAAACACCAATAAAAGTGTCTGGGCTATGCTAGGAGACACAGTCCATAGTTGCCTCGTGTTCATTCCTGGACAAATCCCTTATCCCCTATTTTTCTATCACTGAGTTTTAAAATCAGCTTTATTGAGGTAACCTACAATAAATAATGAAGTGCCTATATTTAAAGTCTACAGTTTGATACTTTTTGAAGTATGAATATACCCATGAAACCATCATCACAATTAACATAATGATCTTATAACTCAACTCTAAATTTCCTTGTGCCCCATCGTAATTCCTCCCTCCTGCCCCCGTTCACACCTCTTGCCTACCCCAGACAACCACGGATCTGCTTTCTGTCACTGTAGATTAGTTTGCATTTTCCAGAAAGTTGTATAAATGGAATCAGACAGCATGTACTCTTGTCTGGCTTCTTTCATTGAGCATAATTATTTTGTGATTCATCATTGTTGTCTGGAGTATCAGTAGCTCATTCTGTTTTATTGCTGACTAGTAATCCACTGTGTTTATTCCTGATTAACCACGGTTAAGAATTTAGGAGTCCCCTTAACTGGATCACTCCTAAGTCTTTGGTGACTTCAGTACTTCCGATGACACACTGGCCTTTCAAGCCTGGCAAATAACACTTCCTCTATAAACCCACTCCTGAGAGAATAAACCCTTGAATTATCATTTCATTCTTGAACCTCTGTGATCCCGGTTCAGACCTGAAGTGTCACTTGTCCTCTTCCAATTCTATAATTATACGATCATATACCGGGGGTGGGGGTGAGGGGGGGAAGAGTGGCGTCAATTTAATAAATCATAATGACACCACTTTTCACTTAAAGGTAACACTGAAATCCCTTTACCCACTAATCTTCTGAATGCTGTCTTGAGCTGTGAAATATTTGAAGGCTCCTATCTCTTTAGTCACTGTACGATAAATCCTTTCACCTTTTTAAGGACTAAATAGTGACTGAAGTGAGAATGGTTTTCTTTAAATCTTACGCAGAGGATGTTGTTGCTGTTTATGACTCATTATTATCTAAGATGTATTTAGCATCTTCCAAGGTGGTTTGTAAGCACAGGCTCAGAATGTTGATCTGATAACCACACGACATATCCACAGAGAAGAGTTCCAGAAAGGAAGGTGACCAAAATCACGGTGAGAAGAATGAGAAGAGACCCTGTTTCCCATCTTGCTCCTAATCCAGATTATAGAATGCAAAAGATTTCCCCGCGCTATCTCCCATCCCCCATCCTATGGTGATTCAGCAAGGACAGGATGTCTTTTTACTAGAAAAGCTTATCTTTCCCAAGAAAGCAGTTCTGATTTGCTTGGCACATACTGGTGTGAGCATTCAGCCTTCTTCCTTAAAGAGTCAAAGGAGAGTGTGAGGAGGGTGTGGCAGGGGATCCAGGGTCACAATTGCCATTTTATTTCTTCCTAGAATAACATATTCTTTGCTGGTTGCCAACATGCTTATTTTTATGTAGATTTGACCTTGGCTGTAACCTTGAATGACTAAAATAGAATAAAATAACTATAAGCTACTTCAAAAAGCTTGACCTTAAAAGTATATAAAAATATAAGACAAAGGCAGGAAGACAAAGCAGGCCCCAGCTTTGAGCAAAGAACCACTGAGCTTCTTGGGTCTAGTTAAAATATCAGCTTTGTGCATATTAGATTCCATCCTGTGTTTGATTATTTCTGCATTGAGGGCTGCCTTTATCGATTGGTAGAGTGGAATGTTCAAGAGCATTATATTACAATCTGTCTCCAAATGGCTTTTCAGAAAGAAATTTCCTGTAACTCAGAGGCAGAAATTATGCAGGGAACACAGGGGAGAGACTAGACGGCTGAATCTCACCCGGACTTGTGCATGTGAGAGTGATGGGGTGCACCCAGAGAGAACTCGTTTTGGGTGGGCCAGTCTCAGCTCTACCGTCACGTCCCCACAAACTACGGGGGATTCTATAGAAAGCTGAACTGGTGGGGGTTGTTTGTGGCTTTGAGACTCACAACACTTTAAAGATGCCGTGGAGTCCGGGCCTCTTGGCTCATATTATTTACCTCACTTATTTCTCCTCTCTCATCCGTCTTATATATTCTTGCCTAAATGTCACCTCCTCCATGAAGCTTTCCATCCTCTTTCACTGATCACTTCTCTGAAAGGACGACGTTTTGTATCACTGAATGCCATCTGTGTGTTCTTTTCTAAGTTACATATGCATTTTACTTATTTGTTTGTTTGTTTTTTTAATTTTTTTTAACATTTATTTATTTTTGAGACAGAGAGAGACAGAGCATGAACGGGGGAGGGGCAGAGAGAGAGGGAGACACAGAATCGGAAGCAGGCTCCAGGCTCTGAGCCATCAGCCCAGAGCCCGACGCGGGGCCCGAACTCATATACCGCGAGATCGTGACCTGAGCCGAAGTCGGACGCTTAACCGACTGAGCCACCCAGGCGCCCCTGATTTTATAATTATTTTATTTTATAATTATAATTTGATATATTAATTAATAAAAAATTATATAATTTTATATATAATATATATTATATATAATTATTGTTTTATTTTGTAATTATTTTATAATTAGACTTCCAACCTAAAGTTATGTCCTACATGTTGTGTATCTTCCAAAGAAAGTTATAATGCATTGTGCAAAGATCAAGTGTTCTTTCTATGTGTGTGGGGGTGTGTGTGTGTGTATGCACGTGCATGTGTGTGTGTGTGCTTGTGTATTTCACCCTATACCCCTTGGTTCCTTTAGTCAAAAATGTCACTTATCAAAATAGTAATGGGGCACCTGAGTGGCTCAGTTGGTTGAGCATCTGACTCTTGATTTCAGCTCAGGTCGTGATCTCACGGTTATGAGATTGAACACAGCACCGGGATCCACTCTGGGCCTGGAGTCTCCTTAAGATTCTCTCTCTCCCTCTGCCCCCCTCCCCCACTAGTGCTCTTTTGCTCTCTCTCAAAAAAAAGTAACATTTGGATTATGTATACCAGAAACTTCAGCTCAATGCAGCTTAAATAATGAAAAGAATTTATTGGCTCAATATAACTAAAAAATCTAGTTGTAGATCCGTTTCAAGTGAGGTTCAATCAGGTCGCTCAAGGATGCAAAAATGGACCTGATTTTGTGTCTCTCTGCTTTCTATTTCATGTGATTGGCTTTATCCTATGATTATTTTGATTTAAGGACAGCTGCTGGAACAATATGTACATCTTGCCCGCATCCAGAAGAGAGCATCTAGCTTAACTCATATGTTTACTCCCAGTACCCATAGAAGTGAGTATCAATATATAGATTAGCTTAGCCCAACTGCTGTGAGACAATGTGGATCCCCAAACCAAAACTGGGAAGGTCAGATTGGGATATAGGAGGTTGGGAGGCAACTGACAATTGCTATAAAACATCAACCGATTGTATCAACTTCCCACAATTTGCTAAAATTGCATCTAACATAAAAGGGGTCTGTTCTTTGCCTTTGAGGTATTTTTCTTTGAGAAAAAAAGAAAAGGAACCAATCAATAACTTTGGCATTATCTGGCCTCCACAGAGTTTGACAAATTCTTGGGTTGCTACGTCACTAATAAGGTTTTCTAGGGATTGTAGTGCCCTTTTAGTCACTGCCCATCACCGTACTTTGATCTTCAAAAAAGTGTTAAGAGGGAAAAGAAGAAAGAAGGGAAGAAGAGAGAGAAAGAAGGAAGGAAGGAAGGAAGGAGGGAAGGAAGGAAGGAAGGAAGGAAGGAAGGGAAAGAAGGGAGGTAGCGAAGGGAAGAAATGCACTTTATAGGCAAACACAGAAACTGTCCTTGGGCTTTGGTTCACTCAAGCTGGAGGACCCCTGCACCAGGTCGGTCACACTAGAGTGAAAGAACGTAAGATCATTTACTGGACTTACTTGCAATTGCTCCTTTAGCCAGATGAATACCAGATAATTTTGAGTGGGAGACTGGGTTCCTACAGGTGACACTCCTCTCAAGTACGAAACCTGTTCCTTCTTGGCCCCCATTTAAAAACTGTACAGTGGGGCGCCTGGGTGGCGCAGTCGGTTAAGCGTCCGACTTCAGCCAGGTCACCATCTCGCGGTCCGTGAGTTCGAGCCCCGCGTCAGGCTCTGGGCTGATGGCTCGGAGCCTGGAGCCTGTTTCCGATTCTGTGTCTCCCTCTCTCTCTGCCCCTCCCCCGTTCATGCTCTGTCTCTCTCTGTCCCAAAAATAAATAAAAAACGTTGAAAAAAAATTTTTAAAAAATAAAAATAAATAAATAAATAAAATAAAATAAAAACTGTACAGAGAATGGCCACATGATTTCCATGTCTGTGTTTCTAATTTTCTGACAAGACCTGGAGTGATTCCTCTTCAGGAAGAAGCCACTGGTTGATGACAGGACTAAAGTGTACTTTTACTCTGTGGGTCAATTAAGCAAAACCTGCTTTTCAGACATCTGCCCACAGAAGCTAAGAGCAGGAGGGAAGACACACAATGAAAATTATTATTACTGCACTGATTTGGAATAATCATCTTGTCATCTGAAAAAGTCTGTCTTTGACTTGAGTCAGTGTGTAAGGGGGTGGCAGGCAGAAAAGGAGATAAATCTCTTCAGGAGGGTCTCTGTAGACGAAAGAAATGCCACCACATCCTTTGGCATAATACCAATGACGTTTGAGTATAAACTCCAGACTTTGAAACAGTACAAATAGTCTTCACTTTGACTGACCTCAATACCTGATAATGTAATTTGCAACACATCAAAGAAAGAAAGGAAATGGGATGGAGTAAGAAATCTTTTCTTTTATGAAAAGATTTCTGCAGGGATCATTTAAATAGCAAACACCCTGGGTCTTATAAGATAGTTCAAATTTCCCTAAACTTTTGTGGACCCATCTACTTTGTAAATGGAGGTAGAGGTGAAATTCAACGTTCAGGTGCTTGTCGAAGCTTGAATAAAAATGTGGAGTGCTTGCTTCATCTGCCTAGAAGTCTTCAGTTTGAAGAGATCTTAAAGACAGTTTTCTTTAGTGCCTTGTGCAAATTACCTTGTTGAAAGAGATCCGGAAGATAGGAAGAGTTCCTGCTTTCTGGGAAGAATCATATTAGATGAAAGAGGCACAGACTTTACTAAACCCAAAAATGATGTTTGGCGACACATTGTTCCACCTTCTCCAAGACCTGTCTTGACAGGAAGTGGCCCCTGTCTAGTACCGTCGTTCATCAAGTGAGGGGTTCTATTTGCTGGTCTCAAGAGGCTCTTCAAGCCCTGTCGGTCTGTGTGCCCGGGACGGCCAAGCAAAAATCAAGGATGACACAACACTTGCGTTCGGCTGGTGTGTCCTTGCCAAGTGTGCCTCCCGAACACTGACTTGTCCCTGCACAGGCCATATCCCACACTCTGAACATTGTTCATGGCATTGGAGTGCCTGCTACCTACTTTCCCTACCTCAAAACATCCGTGAAAGGAGCACTCTACAATCACAAAATTAGAAAAGTCATTTATGTCTAATGTTTACGCTAGATACACTGGAGATCTTTGTGGTAGTTCATTTCTAAAAGATTAAGACCATAACCAGTAAAGAAATTGAGTAAGTAATCAAAAAAATCTCCCAACAAACAAGAGTCTAGGGCCAGATGGCTTCCCAAGGGAATTCTACCATTTATTTTTTTTGTTTGCTTTGTTTGTTTTGTTTTTTAATTTTTTTTGTTGTTTATTTTTGAGAGAGAGAGAGCACAAGCCTGGGAGGGGTGGAGAGAGAAGGGGAGACACAGAATTCAAAGCAGGCTCTGCCAGCTCAGAGCCTGAGGCTGGGCTCGAACTCACGGACCATGAGATCATGACCTGAGCCGAAGTCAGATGCCCAGCCACCGAGGTGGCCCTCTACCAAACATTTAAAGAACAGTTAATACCTGTCATTTTGAAGCTGTTCCAAAAAATAGAAATGAAAGGAAAACTTCCAAACTCCTTCTATGAGGCCAGCATTAACTTGATTCCCAAACCAAAGACCCTGCTAAAAAGGAGAATTACAGACCAATTTCCCTGATGAACATGAACACAAAAATTCTCAACAAGATACTAGCAAATCAAATCCAACAATACATTAAAAAAATTATTCACCATGATCAAGTGGGATTTTTTCTCCTGGTCTGCAGGGGTGGTTCAATATCCACAAATCAATCAATATGATACCTCACATTAATAAAAGAAAGGATAAGAACCACATGATCCTCTCAATAGATAAAGAAAAAGCATTTGACAAAATACATCATCCTTTCTTGATAAAAACCCTCAAGAAAGTATAAGGATATAAGGAACATACCTCAACATTTTAAAGGCCATATACAAAATCAGCAAGTGGTGCTGGGAAAACTGGACAGCGACATGCAGAAGAATGAGCCTGGACCACTTTCTGACACCAGACACAAAAATAAACTCATAATGGATGAACGACCTACATGTAAGACAGGAAACCATCAAAATCCTAGAGGAAAAAACAGGCAACAACCTCTTTGACCTCGACCACAGCAACTTTTTATTAGACATGGCTCTGGAGGCAAGGGAAACAAAAGCAAACATGAACTGTTGGGACCTCATCAAGATAAAAACAGTGAAGGAAACAATCTGCACAGTGAAGGAAACAATTTACAAAACTAAAAAGCAACCCACAGAATGGGAGAAGATATTTGCAAATAACATCAGATAAAGGGTTAGTATCCAAAATCTATAAAGAACTTACCCAACTCAATATCAAAAAACAAATAATCCAGTGAAGTAATGGGCAAAAGACATGAATAGACACTTTTGCAAGGAAGACATCCAGATGACTAACAGATACATGGAAAAACGTTCAACACCACTCATCATCAGGGAAATACACAAAACCACAATGAGATACCACCTCACGCTGGTCAGAATGGCTAAAATGAACAACTCAGGAAACAACAGATGTTGGTGAGGATGCAGAGAAATGGGAACCCTTTTGCACTCGTGGTGGGAATGCAAACTGGTACCGTCACTCTGGAGAACAATATGTAGGTGCCTCAAAAAATTAAAAATAGAGCTACCCTATGACCCAGCAATAACACTACTAGGTATTTATCCAAAGGATACAAAAATGCTGATCCGAAGGGGCACATGCACTCCAGTGTTTAGAGCAGCGCTATCAACAATAGTCAAAGTATGGAAAGGGCCCAAATGTCCATTGACTGATGAATGGATAAAGATGTCATATATGTACATACATACATACATACATACATACATATATGTATACAAAGGACTATTACTTGGCAATCAAAAAGATGAAATCTTGCCATTTGCAACAATGTGGATGAAACTACCATGTATTATGCTAAGCAAAATAAGTCATTCAGAGAAAGATAAATATCAGATGATTTCACTCATATATGCAATTTAAAACATGAACATGGGGGAAAGGAAGGAAAAATAAGATTAAAAACAGAGAGGGAGGCAAACCATGTGGGACTCTTAAATACAGAGAACAGAAGGTTGCTGGAGGGATGTTGGGTCGGGGGATGGGCTAAATGGGGGAATGGGCATTAAGGAGGGCACATATTGGGATGAGCACTGAGTCTTATATGTAAGTGATGAATCACTAAATTCTACTCCTGAAACCATTATTACACTATATGTTAACTAACTTGGATTTAAATAAAATAAATAAAATAAAATGAATAAATAAGTAAATGATTAAGAGCAAGCTGTTGTTGTCTGGAAAATTGCGGCATGATAGAGGCTTAATAGGTGGCCCTGAGGTGTTTTAAATTCTTAAAGGAATGTTCATGGATAGACCTGTAATAGAGACTGGAATCAAGGGTAGCATTCTCTTTGCAAGATAGTTTTTGCAGCTATAATACAGTACAAATAATGTCAGCCTGCTCCTTCCTGCGGTACTAGGCTTGATTCTAAGGATCAAATGTTAGTGAGACCCACAGAACTTTGGAAAAGAGGTTCTAACAGGAACTTCTTGTTGGAGACCAACAAATCTGATTAAAGATTGGAAAACAAGATAAGAAAGAAGCTGATATAAAGGACTTGGATTTATTTAGCTCTGGGAAAAACAAAGGTTGTTCTGAATTGATGGTAGCTGGTATTTCTTTTTTTTAACAAAAAACTTTTTTAATTTTTTTTAAAGTCCGTTTATTTATTGTGAGAGAGAGAGAGCCTGAGCAGAGGAGGGTAGAGAGAGATGGAGAGAATCCAGAGCAGGCTCCACACTGACAGTGCATAGCCTAATGCGGGGCTTGAGCCCACGAACTGTGAGATCATGACCTGAGCCGAGATCAAGAGTCAGACGCTTAACTGACTGAGTCACCCGGGCGCCCCAACAAAAAAAGTATTTTTAATATTTGTTTATTTTTGAGAGAGCCTCATTTGGAACCGATGAGAGTCATAACAAAGCCCACACTTTCAGCTATGAGTCTTAAGGGAGGGAAGACCTCACTCCACCAACAAGCTGGGAACTTCACAGTTTTCCGACGCTCAGCACTCAAGGCCCTCACTCATCCTCATATCCTTCCCACCTCTGGGAATGTATGATTACGGAAAGGGAATCAACGTAAGTCTCTATATTGAATGTCCATTTCATTAATTCGGCTGATACTTATGGAGCACCTACTTGTGCGAGGCACTGTTCTAGGTACCGGAGAAACTGGGGAGAGCAAGAGAGACCTAAATCCCATCTCCTTGGTAATTAGCTTCATAGGGAGGCAGACAGCAAACCCAGCAAGTGAATAGATGAATGATATGCAGTATAGCTGCTAATGTATTGCGAAAACTTTCGAGAGAAGGTGAGTGTTGAGTAAGGTCCCCAGAAAGAGGTGAGCAGAAGAGCCCATTCTCTAATCCTGCCCTTAGACTGAAGGGATGACCACGGCTGCCCTACAGGGTTGCAAGGTGCATGCTTCTTCCCTTACATGTAAATCAAACGAGTGCATGTTGGTTGCACAAACCAAAGGATTGTCACTGCTTCCCGTCGTGTCAGGGAGTCCGGCTCCCCAAATGCAAGAGTAATAGCTGTGGTGGCTTCTTGAGCTGTCAGTAGGAATGGCCCATGCATCACATTATCAAAGGAAAGGCCATTCCTGCCCAGGGATTCTGTGTTTCCCCAAATAAAAGCAAGGCCAAAGAGACACGAGTTTTGTTTCTGAGAAATAATTGGTTTGGGGATTTGAGTTTATCATCGTCTCTGTTCTCATGCCCTGATTTCATCTTCAAGCCTTTCCACCCGCAACCCCCCCCCCACTCTGATTTCGGTCCTTGGGGGGTCAGAGTGAGCAGTGTTAGCTAGAGGAGGGCTTGGGATTTGCTTTTGATTTTGTTTTGTTTTGTTTTGAGATCATGGAAGAATTTTGGAAGGAAGAATGATCAAAAATAAACTTTTAAGAATTATACCATGACTGTGGTCATAACATTTTCCACAAATGAGCTAGAAAATGGTCTAGAGTTGTTATTTGTGCCCCAAACAAAACTGCAACATTTTGTGTAGATTTTGTAAAAATAGTTGTAGGTGCACAGATAGTTCTTCATAAATGCTTATGAATTGAATGGAACTGTCTACAGTGCTCTGCAAACAAGTATTATAGATTGAGCACTTCGCTCTGGATGCATTCCAAGAGTTGTTGTCACTGAAGGTTTAACTATGTAAAGATCATACGATAGCCTCTACTTTCATGGAAGTGGACTGCACTCTAATTAATACACCAGAAGCTGACTCACTTTGTTTTCTCAGGCACAGGGAGAGGAAGTGCCATGTCTCCTCAGTTATGACACTGCCAGCTGATGTCTAGTTGCTTCTTTTTATAAAAGGAGTAAGAAAAGAAACAGAATTGAGAGCTAAAGCTGCAGAAACCTCAGAGAGAATTCACACAAGGAAGAAGCAACCCAGGGAAGTGACCCGCATCGCCCAACCTCACAAAATCTAGCAGCATCTGACTTTCTCTTTTCTTCCCACAGCAGAGGACAGGAGCCCCCATCATAACACAGGAACCCTTCCAAATTTGCGTGGACAGCCTCTCTCCCAGGCTTCCCACTGCCTATTTCAGACCTTCCTAGCCTGTCTCTGTATCTTCATCCCTGACACCTTCCCCTCTGTACCCAGCAGAGACTCTAGCCTGTACCTCACAGACAGTGGAGAAAGCAGCAGAGGGAAAGCCTTCCCTTCAACACCATCCCCCCATCTTTCCCCTGGGCTCTCCTTAGACCACGGAAGAGGTGTCTTCCCTCCAGGCTCTGGCAAAGCCCTCCAACCCATGTTCTCGATCCCATGCCTTTCCACATCCTCTTTTAATTTTAATTTGCTCTTTTAATGACCCATACATTTTCCTCTACTTTCTGCTCAGATAGGAATGTGCTCCAATCTCTCATCTTAAAAGAAAAGGAAAGAAAAGAAAAGAAAAGAAAAGAAAAGAAAAGAAAAGAAGGAAAAGAAAAGAAAAGAAAAGAAAGAAAAGAAAAGAAGGAAAGGAAAGGAAAGGAAAGGAAAAGAAAAGAAAAGAAAAGAAGGAAAGGAAAAGAAAAGAAAAGAAAAGAAAGAAAAGGAAAGGAAAGGAAAGGAAAGGAAAGGAAAGGAAAGGAAAGGAAAGGAAAGGAAAGGAAAGGAAAAGAAAAGAAAAGAAAAGAAAAGAGAAAAGAAAATCCCTTGACTGCATGATTCCTCTAGTGAGGGACCTTCATGCCAGCAGAGCCAGGGTTGTGGAGAAGGTGGCACTCACTGTCTCCCCTTCCAGACTCCCCTTTCCTTTTTACCTGTAGTCTACCTCCCCCACTCCACAGCCTTTCCTTCTCACTAAGGGCTCCAGTTCCTTCCTGGTCACTAATCTAATGGGTGTGTTTCAGTTCTTGCCTTCCTTGACCTCTCTGTGGCATTGGGTACCCTTGTCTTCCCCCCAAACACTCTCCCAGTCCACAAAACCACTCTCTTGGATTTCCTCTTAATTCTTTGGCCACTCCCCAGTCTTCTTGGTTCTGTTTTCTCTCGTAAATGTGGGAGCTCCCTGGGGAATCCATCCTGATCCGGTCTTATCCTTTTTCTTTGCTGTTCCCAGAGTGGTTTTTTTAGGGAAATCTAATCATTTCACTCCCCTTACGGTCCTTCCAAAGGTTTTAATAACCTTCTTCTGGGCAGGGCTTGCCAAATATCCCCTGACCAGAATCGTGCCAGCCTCATCTCTGACCCCTTTCCGATAACCCCTTTCCAATGTTTCCTTTGTTTAGAGCACACTCTCTTCCCCCATCTTCACCTAACAAATTCTAAGGTTTTCTCCCAAATCTAGGTACACATTTCTACCAGAGGGGTTCTCAATTTCTGTTGTATTTATCTGTTTTTCCCAGTAGGGTTTGAGTTTCTTAAGACGAGGACTCTATTTTATTTATTTATTCTTTTAAGTTCCACATTCTCCTTGTCCAAAACACAATACCTTCGTGAGGAATAAATGCGTTGGATGAGTGAGTAAATGAAAGCTCATTCCTCTTGGCTCCAAGTCTAGCGTGTAAATTAAGTTCAGGTCACACAGACTTTTCCTATCAGATCTGAGTACAATGCTTCTAAACCAACTGCACATATCTCCACAAAATAAAGGATATTGATTTTCTATCTACAAAATAAATGTAGCTCCTGTTGGGAGAAACGTGTTTGTTCTGGCCTTTCTGGTAGTAATGGAAATGAATTACAACCTTGGGCAAAAGGGCATCTCTCAGTCAAGGGGATGTGGTCTGATCTGGTGGGTAGAGAGGGCATGTTGGAGGCAACATTCTATTTATAGCTGGGGTTGACTCCTCCGGGCCACTGAGGTGTTGGGCAGGAAGGACTGACCTCTGCTCTCCTCTTTTCCAGTCCATCCCTGACATGAAGCTAGAAGAAGAAGGGGTTTGTTCTTCTATTTTCAAGCCAGACTTGCTTCCAAGTTAAAAAAGCATTTGCTGAGAGATGGAGGCCAGAGAGATCTTCGCTAAGATGGTATTCCCATGGATGTTTCCGGTTTGGTTGCTGCATCTCGGAAGTTCTTATGTGCTCATTATGGGTTTGTGCTGTTTCCCTCACAAGATACCAATGTCTTTAAGAGTAGAAACCATGTGTTTTTCTTTCTTTGTATTGTCCCAAGCCAAGTTTAGCTGTCTACCTTTGGAGTGTTGGCTCACAGACCTTAATAATTGTTTATGAGTATAATTGCCACTCATAAAGTAAATACCTTGTTTTGAAAAGAAGTGCAAAATAATCATAAAACCACCGTGGAGCATTTAAATTTCTGTGATGATGACATATAAGCTTCTCTTTGGAACCCTGGAAAATATGAGAAGACTTGAATCAGAAGCAATACAATCTCATGCTATAAGCTTTTAGAGCACAATGACATGACTTTTCAATCTATTTCTAGGGCAATAACTGATATGTTTTTAAATTGTGGTATAATCTGCAGTGGACTAATATGGCAGTGATGGATTGCTTTCTGGAAACAGTTCTATGTACTTCATCAAACAATGTAGCAGGGAGAGAAGTGATGGTTCCCAAGGAGGATGAATTCTAGCCAGCTTCGAGTTCTGGGGATTGATAGAACCCCCCTCAGACACCGAGTTAAATATTGAAATGATAGGAGCATTTGATAGAAAAATTTTTGGCTCAAGATTTCTATATCTGTGAAATCTCTTCATGGTAGCCAGTCTCCAAGATCACCCTGATGATCTTGCCTTCTGGTATTCACACCCTCGTGTAGCATCTTGCCACAATGAATAGGGCCCCCATGCATAACCAACAGGATGTATAGAACCAACAGTGAGTAATTTCTGAGGTTGAGTTATTAAAACATTGCAGCTTCCGTCTGGCTCTCTCTTGGATCACCTGCTCAGGGATCAATCAGCTGCTCTGTTCAGAGGATTCTTACAACAGCCCAGTGGAAATCCTCATGTGGCCAGGAATTGAGGTTTCTTGCCAACAGCCACCACCAACTTGCTAGCAGTATGAGTGAGCCATCTTGAAAGTGGATTCTCTAGCCCCAGTCAAGCTCCCAGATGATGGCAGGCTCAGTCAACATCTTCACTACAACAGGCCAACCAATTAAACCGCTCCCAAATTCCTTATCCACAGAAACTAAGTTTGGGGGAATTTCTTACACACCAGTAAATAAAACTTGAATCTGAGTTAGGATAAACTGATGGTCTGACACCGTAGTGGACACTGTGGCACACTCCCTATTGCTTCTGTAGGACTGACATAACCACATCCCAGCTCCTAGAAATCTTGACAACACAGAGTTACTATCCCTCACTGCCTTCATCTGCAAGTGTGTCTCATCCAAGATCATGATCCCGTCTGGGAGAGTTTGTGGCCAATGACTAACAGATGTGGGGATTAAAAGGTCTAGCTCCCTTGCTTCAATCCGTCTTTCTCCCTACTCTTTATTTCTTCAGTTCTTTAAAGATGTGTCTCCTGAGTACCTTCAAGAATAAATCTTCTGCGTGCAACTCTGTATCTCCGAGTCTGGTTTCCAGGGCACCGAACCTGAAATAGTTGGCACCTGGGATAGTCCTTGGAGGCAGAACATGTGGCAGGGGGCCTGGTTGGTTTGCCAGGGCCTGGGAAGAGAACAGTTAAAAGACTGGGGACAAGCGTATCTGGGGAAGAGGCACCTGGATGGGCATATGTGGTGGGCACGACCAGACAGCATACACTGCAGAAGAGTTACTAACCAACCAAGTGACTCAGCTAGTAGGTATCAGCCAGCCTCTGTCCTCAACTCCAGTGCCTGTACAGTGGATTAATGAATAGAGCGACCATGACGGTAGAGACGAAGCCTTACGCATTGGCCAACAGCATGCTCACAAAGGCTGATTTAGCTAATGATGCTGCTGAGTATCCATCCAACCTGCCAGTGACAAAGAGTAATGCTGGGTCTCCAATATGGCACCCTTACCAGTCGTTTGGTAGCAAATCAGTTCTGTGGAATTTTTTCGATCCTAGAAGAAGGAGCAACTGATCTTAACTAAGATTGATACATGTTCCACGTATATGGGTTTGCCGTCCCTGCCTGCAGGTCTTTAGCTGGACATCTTTTGGTGCTCCTATGCCTAGACTTAGTGGTTTATACTCAGGCACAGCAGCCACAGCCCGGGAAGGACTTGGTAATTCAGGAAAGAGAGCCTAGGTCACCCCACCATGATCAATATATCACCTAGATCAATATATCCGTTGGCTGAGGGTGAGAGGCACCCAGGTTGAGTAGTGGAGGATAAGGACCTCCTTATCCTGAGCTTCAATTAGGAATGTGAGGTCAAGTGCAGCAGTAGGGCTATAGCTCATCTCGCTAGTACTTCTAAGTTTGCACAAGAAACAAGACTAGCCAGAACCCTGGAGGAAATGTTTCCAGATAGGGCAACATTACCTTTAGATGCAAGTGGATGTAAGTACCCTTGGAGTGGGTGCTGTAGAGCTCCTTGGAGGTCCCCCCTTCAGGAACTATGTACCCATGCCTCAGCTGCTGGGAATGTCATCTGATGGCAGATCTTAGCTACATGGCTCCCTGGAATCATCCTTGGCTCCTGAGAACTGCTTCACCTAAGGTTACGCTTCCAGGGACAGCCACTGACTGGCTGGTGTGAGGATGCAAGTTGTTGTCCCATTTGCCTCGCTTGGGGCTTCTCAGCTCCAGAGCCACCCCCATCCCCCGCCCCCGCCCGGGGAACGGCTGAAGCCTCTGCTGCAGCTGTGTATCCAGAGTTTACATTGGCCAAGATCAGTGCAATACTATTGTGTATTTCCGATTTTTCTCCCCAAACTTCTTGTCTCCTGTTTGCCTAATGCTCTTTCCCCTTCTCCATCCTGCTGTCCGCCCCAGGAGGGAAGGGGGAGCAGTAGGGATTACCACAGGGGTCTCACGCCCTC
This sequence comes from Neofelis nebulosa, assembly GCF_028018385.1. Taxonomy (NCBI): domain Eukaryota; kingdom Metazoa; phylum Chordata; class Mammalia; order Carnivora; family Felidae; genus Neofelis; species Neofelis nebulosa. Next base: position 31,457,490 of record NC_080782.1, on the reverse strand, counting down.
CACTGGGTGGATCCAGCCAGTGGGGAACACAGCATGGGCAGGAGACACAAGGGAGGGAGGAGGGTGAGGCTGGGGTAGTTAATCATCTCCATCTCTCCTTGTGCGTTGGCCACAGGCTGGATGCATCCCTGAGCAGAAGCGCACAGCTCCTGTCGCACAATTCCCCTGCCAGGTTCTATGAATCCGTGTTCTAGGAACAGCCCCTCACCTGGACCCTTTGGGCTTAGGGGTGCTAGCCACCCCCCATTGTTACTCGCTTCGGATTTCCGCATTATCCCTTCTGGTTTCCCTACACCCTGCTCACATCTTTGCCAATGGTCGTCTCCTCGAGCCCTTACATCCTCTTCAAGCCCTTACATCCCACGGCTTACCGCCTGGCCCCTGGTAGAATGGTCCTTCTCTTCTTTTCTGGTTAGGAGACTAAACCCAGATCTGGTTCTCACAGAGACAGGCTAAGCACCCGTGTGCAAACTGCTTCATCAGTCTAGGCTAGGAAATCCCTGGGAGCTAGCTAGAGTTCAAAGATTTAAAACATAACTCTAAGTTGGATGGGGAAACTCCCACCTTATTTCAGCATAATGGAGTTGTTTTCTTAAGGAAAGGGGCAAGACTGGAGACGGGAGCAGAGAAGGATTAAAAATGCTTAGCTGCCATGAAGAGAGGGTGGTGAACACGAAGCCTTGGCATAGAAATGGCCACAGGTAGTAGCAGGCCCAGGCTGGTGGGAGACTGAAACCAGAGGCTTCAGCAGAGCAATGCCAGGTAAAGCAGTTCTGCGTAAACGCGGGCTCTCGGGAAGCCCAACAGACAGGCCGGCGAACGGCCATTTCCTATCATTCTCTACCATGTCTGTGTCCGGCATTCCAGGGTCAGCCTCGTGGACTACACATGTCCCCTGTCCCAGGCATGGTGCTTTACGTGCACGGGCTCATTTCGACTTCACAGGGTGGACAAAGCTGGTCTGGGAAACCAGGCTGAGAGAGTTGCCTAAGGACCCAGGCCTTGTAAGTGACAGGGCCGGGACTCCAACCCTCGAGTTGAAACCACCCATTCGGTCACCCTCTTCTAGGACAGACTGGGCCTGGCTTTAAAGATGCATGTCAGGCCAGCGTGGACACTGGGAAGGTTCAGCACTGCCTCCTCTTGCCTCTTGGAGGTCATTGAATTAGGCCCAAATTTGCGGTTAATCTGGTACCAACCCGCTGTGTGGGAGCCAAAACTTGTGTAGAACCAGAAGAGGCCCCCACAAGGACGATCAGTTTGGGATCAGGGAGCCTGTTTCCTTCACTGCCACCCCTGCCTTCTGCCTTGCCCTTCCTGCCCAGGTGTGGCTCCACAGGGCCAGGTCCTAGCTCGGGGAAGCAGGGACATGGCACGGAGAAAGGTATTTGTGTTCACGGAGCGTCCTCTGTGTGTGGGATTGCACTGGGGGAGAAGGGGGGAGGGAAGGCATTCCTCATGCAGTAAACAATCCAGACCAATTTGCACCCCAGCCACTGAGCTGTAATCTTTTCATTATGCTTTGCATATTTATAACCGGGAGTTCTATTGCTCTGGTACAAACACGATTGCACTCAGCCTGCCAAAGGATTTGCTTTAAACATCAGTTTTTATGGAAGAAAAATTGGTCAGCCACATTGAATACCCCTTTAAAAAGCAATCCCCCCCCCCCCCCCGCCCCGCCCCAACCCCTGTCTCTCTCTAGCTGGAAGACAGTGTGCAAGCTTGGTCCTAAAATAAAGGGGACTTGCTTTCTTTATTTAAAAAAAAAAAAAAATTTTTTAACGTTTATTTATTTTTGAGACAGAGAGAGACAGAGCATGAACGGCGGGGGGGGGGGGGGGGGGGGGAGGGGTCAGAAAGAGGCAGACACAGAATCCAAAACAGGCTCCAGGCTCTGAGCTGTCAGCACAGAGCCCGACGCGGGGTTCGAACTCATGAACCCTGAGATCATGACCTGAGCCGAAGTCGGCCGCTTAACCGACTGAGCCACCCAGGCACCCCTAGCTTTCTTTAAACTACAGTGGTTCCTCCCTTCATCTGCAGGGATACACGTTCCAAGACCCACCAGCGGACGCCTAAAATTGCAGATAGTACCGAACCCTATATGTTTTTTCCTACACATGCGTACTTACGATAAAGTTTATAAACTAGGCACACTACACGGTTAACAATAACTCACAATAAAAATAGAACAACCATAGCAATACGCTGTAACAAAAGTCGGGTGAAGGTGGTCTTTCTCTTAAAATATCTTATGGTACCGTCCTCTCCCTTCTTGTGATGCTGTGAGATGAAGAAATGCCTACGTGAGGAGGCGAAGTGAGGCGACAGAGGTGTGAAGAGGGAGCGTTAGGTTCCTACTGAGCAGACTGTGGGTCAGGAGGAGGATCATCCACTCCCACACCGCAGTTGAATGCGTGTAACTGGAAACTGCAGGAAGCCACGCTGTGGCTAAGAGAGGCCGACTCTTCCCTCCCAGGTGTTCTTCAGTTGGGATAGAGCAGTCTCAACTCGTTCTAGATGCTGTGCCTAGTGGGTGCCAGCCTGCTTGAGCTACTCCCAAAGATGCTAATTTTAGCTGCCGTATTTTATTTTCATGTCCCGAGGGCCTCCTGTGCTTTGCCTGATTCTCTTCAGTGAATACAAGTAACTAAGCAGTGTGGATCCCATGACCCTGTTCCAGTCTGCATTCTTTTGCCACAAATGCAGACCTTTTGCCCATATCCAGGCCCATTTGTGTTAGGGACAAAAATGGAACAGAAAGGGGGGTACCTCCTATTTATGTTTCCTCAATTTGGGGGGCCTACATAAGGTGGTGACTTAGGAGGGAAGAGGGTCAGTTCTGCAGAGGCCAGACGCACATACCATGACGGAGGCATGCCCCACTTCTGTTCCACCGCGAGAGGAGCAATTGAAAGAAAAAAAACAACCACCACTGTGGGTAGAGTCTTTACTCATCGCCGTGGTGCAGATCCTAGGGTCTCACCAGCACAAGCAATGCCACTGAAATAATAGGAACAGTGTTGCCACATTGTCTTCAATGGAAGAGGCACCTGGGATTTTGAACTGGATTGGAAAATCCTGGGCTCTGCAGGGTCTTACTCAAGGTCCAAAGAATGCTGCTCTGACATGGGAGGCCCCTTGGGGATCCCTGCGTTATCCTCAGAAAGACCCCAAGGGAGGCTCCTGCTGGGCCCGCACTGGCCCTCTGGAGGGCTAAGGCTGTGCTAAGCCCAGCATGAACATTGAGATCTTTTCTGTGGTTCTTTTAGGGCCTGTTTTGGGGGGAAGCGGAGTCAAAGAGTGCATTTCTGTCGCTATTCTTGCTCCTTTACCCAGCTAACCCTGAGTCGCCAGCATTTCTCAAACCATAGTTTAGCTGTGAATACCCGAGATTTTCTTCCTGTGCTGACCACAGTCGCCCTGGTGGTCATGCCACTTTCTGGCATAGCCAGGCAGAGGGCCAGCCGCCTCAGAGCCTCTGAGAGGAGGGGAGAGGAAGGATGCTTTCTTTTCATGGCCCAAAGGGACTGTGGGTCCCAACCGCCTGGACGCTCAGGGTAGAATCAAGCTGAACAAATTACAGGGAGTAATTTAGGGGTGGGGTGGGGAGGGAGGGGGCATGTGCCTTCATCCAGACCAATGTTTTCAAAGGCCTCTATTTCGTGAAGGTGTTGTAACCAAACTTTGATTTTCTCTTTGTGAATGAACCTATTTGTGAAAAATTCTGAAAAAGAAGAAGGAGGGGAGGAGGGAAGAGGAGGGGGGGGGGAAGGGAGAGAAAGAGGAGGACAGGGAGGAAGAAAGAAAGAAAGAAAGAGAAAGAAAGGCAGACAAAATGAGTCTTTTCAATGCTAGCTATTAAAGGTAAACTGCAATTTCAGAACTTTAATCTTCCCTAAGTATTCTTTTGCAATTTCAAGCAACATTTTGGGTTCCCCACATCTTTTCTTCAAAATGCCAAGATGGCGGTCATGAAGCCCTTTGGTCCTCTCAAAGACTTGCAGTGGAGGGAAAGAAATTCAAGTTCACCCACTGCGTAATAGTTACTGAGCATTCGTTCAGCCTGGTGCTGGGAACCCATGGGGACCTTCTGCTTTTATTTGGAAGCTAAGACTTCCATATTTAAAACATTAGCCATAACTTGAAGTCCACATATTAGTAAGGTTAGTGGATATAAGATAAGAAAAGAGAGAATTTAAAGTTAACAAAAGACAACTGTAAGGTGAGGCTTCAGAGAGGAGAGAAGTCAGGCAGAGGATTGAGAGAAATATAGTGTGAGGTTGAAGATTTTGAGTGAATAACATGGACTTATCAGCACCTCCTTGCCTTTGAATCTCCCTCCCCGCTGCCCCACAGATACACACACACACACACACACACACACACACACTTTTCCAACATTCTTCCTCCATTCCCTCTTTTACCGAAATATTACTCATCCTTCATACCCTAGCTTAATTTCTGTCTTCTTTACATAGACCTTTTCAGCATCACCAGCCACCGTGAGATTCCCTTTCTGGAAACTTGTCTTCCACTTAGTGGCTAATATACCTGCTAAGTTATTCAGTTTCTATTTATTTCAAGTATGTGTTTTGTCAGTCTTGATAACTGGAAAGGTCCTTAAGGACCAGGGTCCCATCTTCCATGGGATCAGACAAGGAAGATACGGTGGAACCATTTTGCAAACAATGGTTTGATGGATGAAAGGTTCAGGACCTTGTTTCTCTGGGAACATTATTGTGCAAGTGTCCCCGTCTGGATAAACTTTCTATTTCTTGGCCATTTCATCGGCACCACACACAGCCTGCCTCATACTTCTTAATAGCTCTTCAGTGTTCTCTTTTCAGCCCAGGGGTGGGAGCACGCTGGTTCCCTGCAAACGTTCGAGAAGAAGAGCTGCATTGTTCTTAAAAGACAGAAAAGAGCAGTTGCCTGCTTTTTGTACTTTATACATAAATATTTGTTTAAGCTGTGATAAAAAGCCAAACTTAGGAAAGGAGGATAGGTTGGTTGGTGATCTTTTCAGCCAATACACTAGTGTCAGTTGCCATCTCAAGAATAGCCAGCCTTAAGTTAATCAGTGTGTGGGTAATCCAAGACCTTTGCTCTGGCTCAGACCCTCCTGGCCTCCGTTTAGAATTTTGAGTTTCTAAGATTTCTTCCCCAGGGGGCATGGAGGATAAGGAAGAAGGACAAGGAAAAGAAGACAATTAACAAAGGCAATGTTGTTAGTGATCACACGAGCCCTGCTTGGAGACTTGGTGGAGAGAGGGCTGAAGGCTGATCCAAAGTTTGGGATTTAGGATCAGCCCAAGACTTAGGAGATCTATGCCAGCTGTGTCCCTATTGCCTTGGAAATACACAAAATGGTAGACTCAGGGCAAGGTGAGCCATGTGCGGCGTTTGGAAAGTGCCACAGTAGTTTTGCCCTCTGTTTGAATTTTACTCCAAGATGTAATCATTAATGCTATCATTGAATGAGTATTGAATGAAGTGCCAGACACTTCATGTGCAAGATGATCTCATCTATAAAACAACTCTTCACAGTGAAAATAATCACCTCCTTTGTACAGATCAGGAAACTGAGGCTCAAAGGAGTTGAGTAAACTGCATCTGCTCAGCAAATATTGATTGTGAGTCTTCCGTGTGCCAGGGCAGAGAAACTCAGAGAGGCAGAACCAAGACCCAGGAGTGAGTGTATCTGAATTCCACGCCTGTGTTTCTCCGTGGAGCTATGTTGCTTCCCTTAGGGAGGAATGTCTCCAAAGGGCCTTCTCTTTCACTCTCATTTTGAAAATATTCCCTTTGCGTTCTGGAAGCTCTTTGAGTACGAAGTGAAGACTAGTAACTATGTTCACCAAATGGTAGTGATGACATTGGAATGTGTCTGCTTTATTTGTTGTTGTTTTTAAAAAGAGAGGTGGACAGAGACCATTTTGGGACTTAATTTTTTTGCTTCTTAATTTAGGAGCAGCTTAGGGGAAGAATGTGACAGCCAGGAGCTCCTGAAAGCAACATTTTGCCTGTGGAAGGCTCTGTAATCTGATGAGCTAAGTGGAAGGAATCAGGGACGGTTTTATTAAAGGAACTTAGTCTTGACGCTTAAATCACATTTCACTCTTAGTCCGCTAGGCTCGAGCTCAGAGATTCTATCTAGTTCTCCAAGCCACATACCTACAGTTAACTTGGCCTCCCCTTACCCAGTCTTACTGAGGGAGTCTACCTCTTTGATATGTCTATTTCCTGCATGCAGGAAATTCACATCCTGCGCGCTGCCACTCACATCCAGATTATAACATTCTCCTCCCTACATTTCTTCAGCTAACTGATCTCCAAAGCTCTGGTTTTCTCTCCCTCAAATCCATTCCCACACAACTGCCAGGGTAAATTTTCTGATATGTAAGTGTGTAATATGTAAATTAGATCCTGTTTCTTCCCATTGCTCTCAGAATGAAGTCCACACATCTCTGCAGGGCAAATAAGCACCCCCCCCCCACCATAATCTAGCCCAGCAGTGTTCATTGTGATGTGAGCGACGTATAAAATTTAAAATGTTCTAGTATCCATATTTAAAGAGTAGGAAGAAATAAGAAAAAACAATTTTAATATATTTAATTTCATTTAATATATGCAAAATATTATCATTTTGATATGCAGTCAATATATTTAGAATATCAATGAGATATTTTGCAGTCTCTTTTTCATATGTTTTATCTGCAAAATCTGAACACGAAATTTTTATTAGAAATACTTATTTGTATTCAGATTTCATAAAAATGTGTCCTTTATTTTTAAACATAAATTTTTTTAACGTTTCTTTATTTTTGAGAGAAAGTGAGAGAAAAAGCATGAGCAGGGGGGTGCAGAGAGAGAGGGAGACACAGAATCCAAAGCGGGCTACAGGCTCTGAGCTGTCAGCACAGAGCCCGACACAGGGCTCAAACTCACGAACTGCAAGATCATGACCTGAGCCGAAGGTGAAAGTTTAACCGACTGAGCCCCCCAGGCACTCCTCATAAAATTTATCCTTCAAAGAGTAAATTCACCTATCCATTTGTTCCAAACATACTTAAAATTATTCCAATAACTAAATCAAATGTTAGTTTAAATTAAAATTAAACAAATTTAAAATTTAAATGTAAAACCGCATCATTCTGTCACATTGAGCTTACTTGAAACACTTAATAGCTGCATGTGCCTAGTGGCTACCATTTTGAACAGCACGGATCTAACCCCTGGCTAAATATCTCAGTAAGACCTTGAGGACATTATGCTAAGTGGATAAGTCAGACAGAGAAAGACCAATGCTGTATGATCTCACTTACATGTGGAATCTAAAGTCAAACTTGCTAAAACAGAGAGCAAGATGGCAGCCGCCAGAGCCTGGGGATTGGGGGAATAAGAGAAATGTTGTTTAAGGGCACAAAGCTGTGAGTAGCAGACAAATAAGTCCTGGAGATCTAAGTCACATGATAGTGATCATAGGCACCATTCTGTAGTATAATCATCAAACTTGCTAAGAGATTACATCGTAATCATCCCATCACAAAAAATAAATAATTATGCAACACGATGGGATCGCTACAATGGGAGCCATAGTATAATACAAAAAATGTATCATATCAACACGTTGTACACCTTAAATTTACACAATGTGATGTGTCAAATATATTTCAATTAATAAAGAAAGAATAATAGTAGCCAACACTGGTATATGTCAGGCACTGGTCCAAGAGTTTTCATTTTTAACTTATTTTAATTGGGTTGTCAGGAGACAATAATCCTGTGAAGGAGATACTATTATGTCTCCATCTTACAGAAAACAAAATTGAAGCACAGAGAAGTTGAGTAATTTGCCCAAGCTCACACAGCTAGAAAGTAACGGAACTGAAGTTTGAATTCAGGGAGTCATACCCTAGAACTTGTGCTCTTAACCACAACAATCTTGACTGGTCACATTCCAGGAGCTCCAAGAAGCTTCCTCTCACTTCAAGGCTGTCACGTCTGTTTTTGCCTCATGCTTTAGTGATTCTGCAGTCGAGACTAGGGGACGCACACTGGCTCCCTCGGACTGGGAGGGTACCATTTCCCACTCTGCAGCATTATTTTTCTGGTCTTATCTATGTGGATTGTGGCAGTCCGTGTACTATTAAGACAAAGGTCAGCATTCATAACATATTCCCAAATGGAAAAATATTTAATCAGATGTGCTTATCAAGGTTCTTTCCCCCTCTTCAGAAATGTTTGAACTGCTTTTAAGCTGATACTGTCCCCCTGCCCTGACCAAAGCATTAGATGAACCCTCTGGATCACATAACTTGGTGTGAACTCTCTGCCTCTGGCCACAGGAGACGATGGTTCCTAGAGCACTGACATGAGCATTTCCTGTCCTTCCCGGCTAATGAAGAAAAGCCTTTCCAGGAAACCGTGCTTTGGGAAGCCTGACATTAAGAGTGCACTAAGTCAGCCTGAGAATGGGGTGCAGTTAAGTATGATTAAAAGTAGAAGATTAAAAATATTACAACAGGAAATAGAAAAGAATGAGAATTATGAACAAGGCAGCTTTTACTGCATTTTGGCCTCAAGAAGTCACCTAGTTATATGAAAAGGTAAAGGGATGCTGTTACCATAAATCACTACTAAAATTCACATTAACAAAATGGCATTTAAGAAATTAGACAAGAAAGGGGAAAGTGAGTTGGATTCTGGTTTAGTCAAATGAATCAGTACTCTTTTCACAGGGCATTATCACCTTTTATACAGAGGTACCATAGACATATTAATGACCATTGGTGAATTGCACCAAAAAGTTTGGTCTGATTGTGAGATATGAATCAGCTCCCCAATTTAACTTCAAAGACATGAACCAAGGAAGAATATCTTCTAAGATACTTGTAGCTAGAGTCTGGCCTTCATTTAGTGCCAGATGCTAAATGAAAGACATGAACATCTGTGGGTCGCGAAACCATGGTTGGATAGCCTATAACAGAAATCCAATGACAGCATGTGAGATAGAGGAGGTTTAGAAGAATAATATGTGGGTGGTGTTGTGAGAAGCAGTTTCTTAAGGTGGAGGGGAAAAAAATGGATTCTTTCCTTCTCCCCTAACCTGTCTCCAGACACACTAGGTTTTCTCCTTTTTCCCTATCCTCTATAAAGAAAGAATAAACACTAGCATGTTACTTCAGCAAGGTTGATGATGTCCACTCAGAATGTGTTACCTGGAGACCTGACTTTTGCTTCCAGCCAAGATGGAGTAACAAGGACCAGAATTACCCTCCCTCTTGAAACAACTAGGAACCTAAAAAGCATATGAAACAGTGGTGTTCAAGACACTGAGTATCAAGCAAAAAAGGATAGTGATCTATCTGGAGGCCAGAAGAAGAACTACCCAAAAGGATATGAGGTGACAATGTTCAGCTCCCATTATAGGGCCAGAAATAATGCCTAGTTTTACATTATAGACTGAACACTGTCATGATTCATGGAGAATTGGGTAGGACACATAGACGGTTCTTGCCTCAGCACTGGGGAAGAATTAGCCCTAATTATTCAACACGGAACTTTTTTTTTTTTTTCCACTTCCACTTAACAAATCTTAAAGCATAAAAGGGTCAAATTCTTTCCAAGTAACTTACGTCTGTTCCAAAACAGCAGATGTGGCTGCTGTGAATATAAAAATATCCATCAGCCAACAAGGTAAAACTCACAGTATATAACATCCAATAAAAAAGTACCAAAAAGTGGGAAAATGTGAGGAGAAAAAAGAACTGACCCAGAATTAACACATACATTAGAATCAGCAGCAAAGAACATTAAAACAGTTATAACCTATTCCATATGCTTAAAAAGTTAAGTAGAGATTTGGAAGATATAATAAAGACCCAAATGGAACTTCTGAAGATGAAAAGTACATCTGAGATGAAAAATGTAACTGGGTTGGATTAACAGCTGATGAGACATTTTAAGAAATTAATAAACTTGAAGACCTCACAAGAAAAATGATCTCAAATGAAGTATAGAGAGCCAACGGAATTTAAACAACCACAACCACAACAGCAAAAACCAGAGCGTCGCTGAGCTGTGACAACTTTAAGCAGCCTAATAAATGTGTAACTGTGGTTCCCCAAAGAGGGGTGGGAGTAACAGGCAGCCTCTAAGATGGCCCTCATGGTCCTTGTCTGCTGGAATTCATGATCTTCTTTAATCCCTGCCTCTTGAGTGTAGGATTAATTTATTGACTCATTTCTACTGAAGGAAATATGGCAGAAGTGACGAAATAGAACTTCCAAAATTATATTACAAAAAGATTCTGGTTTCTATCGTGGGTGTGTTCTCTCTCACTGTCTTTTGTATCTCTTCTCTCTGGAGAAGAGTTGCCATGTCATGATGCAATCCTGTAGAGAGGTCTATCTGGCAAGGAACCAAGGCTGCCAAGGAGCACGTGAATGAGCTTGGAACTGGGTCTTCTGAGATCTGCCAGTGGCTACTGGCCAATACCTACACTGCAAACTCATGAGAGCTTCAGAGCTAGAGGCCCTTAGCGAAGCTGTGCTTAGATTTCTGACCCAAAGAAAGTGTGAGATAATAAGTACATAGTGTCTGCGGCTGCTAAACTTTGGAGAAATTTGTTACACAGCAATAAATAACTAATTCAGAAAAAATAGTTGTAAAATTAATGGCCAGAAAGTTTTCAACTTTGATGAAAACCATAAACCCATAAGACACTCCATGAGCTCCAAGCACAAGAACAATGATGGAAATCACAGACACGTTATAATCAAGTCACTATAAACCATTAATGGATGAGAATATCTTTTTTTTTTTATTGATTACTATTATTTTCAATTTGAATCCAAGTTAGTTAACATACAGTGTAATAATGATTTCAGGAATAGAATTTAGTGATTCATCACTTACATATGACACCCAGTGCTCATCCCAACAAGTGTCCTTCATGCCCCTTGTCCATTTAGCCCATCCCCCCACCCAACACCTCAGTTTGTTCTCTGTATTGAAGGGTCTCTTATGGTTTGTCTCCCTCTCTGTTTTTATCTTATTTTTGCTTCCCTTCCTCTGTGTTCATCTGTTTTGCTTCTTAAATTCCACATGTGAGTGAAATCATCTGATATTTGTCTTTCTCTGACTTGTTTCACTTAATAAAACACTCTAGTTCCCTCTGCGTTGTTGCCAATGGCAAGATATCATTCTTTTTGATCACAGAGTAATATTCCATTATATATATATATATATATATATATATATATATGTGTGTGTGTGTGTGTGTGTGTATACACACACACACACACACACACACACACCACCTCTTCTTTATCCATTCACCAATCAATGGACATTTGGGCTCCTTCCATACTTTGGCTAGACAATGAGAAAATCTTAAAAGCAGTCACTAAAACAAAAGATACACTAACAAAGCTAAGGATGAGAACAAATTTCTTCTTGGAAAAAATGTAAGCTAAAAAAACAGTGGAATAATACCTTAAAGTTTGGAAGAATAAAAGCTGTCAACAGCAAAATTATCTTTCCAAAACAAAGGTGAAATAAAGACTTTTTCAAGCATAAAAAAATTGCAAGACGACATCCCCAGCAGAGTAGACTTTCCCTACAAGTAGTGTTAACACAAGCCCTTCAGGCAGAAGAAAATGCTACCAGGTGGAAATATGCATCTACACAAAGGAATAAAGAGAACTGGAAATGGTAACTTAAAAGAGAACTTTTTAAGATTTTAAAAAATATTTCAATCATTTAAAAACAAAAAGACTAACAATGTAGTGTGGGGTTTATAACATACGTAAAGGTATATAATGTATGACCACAGTGGCACCAAGGGTGGTAGGGAAGAAAAGGATGAGTTAATATTAATATAAAAGGATTAGTTAATACAAGAAAAGGATTAATTAATATATGGACTAATATAAAGATTCTTATACTATTCACAAAGTAGCATCATATCTTTAAGGTAGATTGTGATAAGTTAAAGATGCATACTATAAACCCTGAAGCTACCACTAAAGTTACAAAACAAAGAGTTTTAGTTAATCAGCCAACAAAGGAGATAAAATGTAATTATAAAAAATAATCCAAAAGAAGGCAGAATGGGAGTGAGGGGAGCAAAGAACAGATAGGACAGAATATAAGAGAAATAATATGGTTAATGATTTAAGCCCAGTTATCTCAGTAATCATATAAAATATAAATGGTCTAGGTGCTCCAGTTAAAAGGCAGAGATTGTGGAGCGGCTGGGTGGCTCAGTCAGTTAAGTGTCTGACTTTGGCTCAGGTCATTATCTCAGAGTGTGAGTCTGAGTCCCACATTGGGTTCCCTGATGACGGTGCAGAGCCTACTCAGGATTCTCTCTCTCTTTCTCTCTCTCTCTCTCTCTCTCTCTCTGCCCTTACCCCACTCACTCTTTCTGGTTCTCTCAAAATAAATAAATAAACTTAAAAAAATAAAAATAAAAAAATAAAAGTCAGAGATTGTATAAAAAAGTAAGATTCATCTTTATGTTGCCTACAAGAAACCCACTTTATTTTTTTAAATATTTTTTAAAAGTTTATTGATTTTGAGAGAGAGAGAGAGAGAGAGAGAGAGCAAGAGTGAGTGTGAGCTGGGAGGGACAGACAGAGAAGGAGAGAGAGAGAGAATCCCAAGCAGGCTCCACACTGCCAACACAGAACCCGATGCAGGCCTCGATCTCCCACACTTGACCTGAGCCAAAATCAAGAGTCAGGTGCTTAACCAAATGAGTCACCCGGGTGCCCCAAGAAACCCACTTTAAATAGAAAGATACAAACTGGTTAAAAGTAAAAGAATGGGAAAAGATATACCATGCTAACACTAATCAAAAGAAGGCTGGGGTAACTTATTAATATCAGACAAAGTAGATTTAGAGCAAAGACTATCTCATAGGACAAGAAAAGTCATTTCATAAACATCAAGAGGTCAACTCACCAACTTTTATGCATCTAATAAGAGAGCCTCAAAATATATGAAGCAAAAACTGATTGAGGCCCAATAAGACATGCTAGCCAGATATTTCTGTTTCTGAGAGAGTATCCCTCTCTCAATGATCAATAGAACAAGTAGACTGGAGACTTCAAGAAGATAGGAATAACACTATCAACCAACTTGACCTAACTGGTATTTGAAGAACACTCCCCCTACAATGGAGGATACATTTTTTTTCAAGTGTATATTTCTTTCAAGATTAATTTTTTTTCAAAGATACATTTTTTTCAGGTCATTTACCCAAGATAGATTATATTTGGGGTCATAAAGCAAGTATCAGCAAGTCATATATTCTATAACCATAATGGAATAAAATTAGATTAAATTCATTTAAATTTTAGTTCGGTAGTAACAGAACACCTTTGGAAAATCCTCCCAAGTATTTGGAAATTATATAACACACTTGTATAAGTAACACATGGGATAAGAAAAATCAAAAGCATTAGAAAGTATTTTTTGAAATGAGTAAAAATGTAAAAACAGCATATCGAAATGTGTGGGATATATCCAAAGCAGTACTTAGGGAAATTTTTATAGCACAAAAATACCTGTATTAGAAATGAAGAAGGGTGTCAAATCAAGTGATCCCTGCTTCTACCTTGAGTAACTAAAAAACAAGAGAACAAATTAAAATTAAATCCGAAACCAAATTGACTCTGAAAACAAAGTTGGAGAATTATCATCTGGTTTCAAGACTCTTCTAAAGCTACAGTAATTAAGACAATTTGGAAGTTTCTTTCTTCTTTCTTTCTTTCTTTCTTTGAAACGTGTGTTTTTCAACTTCTTGAGATAGAATTGACATACAGCATTGTGTAAGTTTAAGGCACTGATTTGATACACTTAGCATGTTGATTTGATATGCTTATATATTGCAACATGATTACTACCATAGTGTTAGCTAACACATAATTACCATTTCCTTTTTGTGGTTAGAACATTTAAGATCTACTCTTTTCACAACTTCCAAGTACATAATGTAGTATCGTTAACTATAATCACCGTGCTATCCATTCGATTCCCTGAATGTATTCATGTTACAACTGGAAGGTGTCACCTTTGACTAATATCTCCCCCATTTTCCTCACCCCTCAGCCCTGGTAACTATCATTCTACTCTCTGTATCTGTGAGTCTGGCTTTTTTAGATTCCACCCATAAATGATACCATACAGTATTTAGCCTTCTCTATCACTTTGCATAATGCCTTCTAGGTCCATCCATGTTGTCATACATGTTTCCTTCTTTCTCATGGTTGAATAATATTCCATTCCATATTCTTCGGCTTCTTTATCCATTCATGCATCAATGGACACTTAGGTTGTTTCCATATCTTGGCTAGTGTGACTAATGCTGCGGTAAACAAGGAGTGCAGATATCTCTTTGAGACTTATTTTAATTTCCTTTCGATATACACCTAGAAGAGGAATTGCCAGATCATACTGTAGTTCTATTTTTAAAAATTATTTTAATTTTTAAAAATTTTTTTTACATTTACATGTTTTTGAGAACAGAGTGAGACAAAGCGTGAGTGGGGGAGGGGCAGAGGGAGAAGGAGACACAGAATCAGAAGCAGGCTCCAGGCTCTGAGCCGTCAGCACAGAGCCCAACACGGGGCTCAAACCCACAAACCGTGAGATCATGACCTGAGCCGAAGTCGGACGCTCAGCCAACTGAGCCACCCAGGTGCTCCATATTTAAAAAATTTTTTAATGTTTATTCATTTTTGAGAGTGAGAGAGAGAAGAGCGTGAGTGGGTGAGAGGCAGAGAGAGAGAGGGAGACACAGAATCTGAAGCAGGCTCCAGGCTCCGTGCTGTCAGCACAGAGTCCAATGCAGGGCTTGAACTCACAAACCGTGAGACTATGACCTGAGCTGAAGTCGTACGCCTAACCGACTGAGCCGCCCAGGTGCCCTGCTTTTGTTCTATTTTTAATTTTTGAAGGAGCCTCCGTGCTGTTTTCTGTAGTGGCTGTACCAGTTTACATTTGTTTACATACAAAAGTATTTGCCCAAGAGAAATGAAAGCATATGCCCATACAAAAACTTGCGTACAAATGTTCGTAGCAGCTCTATCGATAATAGGCAAAAGCTATAAACAATTCAAATGTCTATTAACAGTTGAATGGATAAAAAACTATGGTACATCCATACGATGGAATACTACTCAGCAATAAAAACAAATGGATTGTTTACACTGGCAAAGGATGAATGAACTTCAAGATAGTTTTGCTGAGTGACAGAACCCAGATCAAAAAAAAAAAAAAAAATGAGTCCACTTAATGGAGTCCACTTAAATGGAGTATGTGACTCCCTTTATTTAAACTTATAGAAAATGCAAACTAATCTATAGTGATAGAAAGTAGACCCATGGGGTGGGAATTGGGGGAAGGGTTACAAAGGGGACAAGAAAACTTTTGGCTGTGATGGTTATATGTCCACTATCTTGATTGCAGTGATGGTTCCTGGATGTACACATACGCCACAACTTATCCAACTGCACACCTTAAACTCATACAGTCCATTGTATGTCGCTTCCGTAAAGCTTATACCTCAGTGAAGCTGTTAACAAATTTCATAAAATTATACTTCAATGAAGCTGTTAATAAAAGAAAAGGAGATCAAACCCAGATGTAGAAAAACCGGTTTCCGTCTATAAAGAGGCGAAATAGTGTGGTGACTAACTGACATTGTTCTATCTGAAGAGCAATATAGGTTTACTGCACAGTTGTAATTGCTTCTTTTGTCATCTTGAAACTGTGGAGAAAGCCAGAAGGCCAAGGCCATATACCATGTTCCTCACACGTGTTGCATGTGGGGGTCTTTGAGGCGTGGGTCTCAGTACTGCTAGTGTTTGAAGGATCTCTCTAGGCTGTAGAATCTCTCCGGTTCACTTCCTTTCTTGACTCTTTGGGTGTGGAAGTTATTAGGGGGAACATTAGTCATTAAATTCAAGGTTTAGGCCAATCCCTGGGCCATGACCCCGTGCTAGGTTCCACATCTGCTTCTTTTGTTTCGTCAGCATTCCCTGTAAGGTGCAATTTAAAGAAAATAGACAAGAATTTTAAGGAGATTCAAAATCCCACTGGGTTCACCAGTCTTGGAATGAGGTCGCCTGGGGCACCATTGCTGGAGGCAGTAAGGGGGAGAGATGCGTGATGGGGGCTCTGCAGCTGCTATGGTTTCCCTGGAGTCACGAGAAGAGAAATGCCACCAGCACCGGGGTCAGCTGGTTCACACCAGTCAGGTGGGAGAAGGCACCCACCTCAGCAGGGAAGTATTCCTCTGTGCTGGGCCTCTGCTGATAGTTCCTATAGGTAATTTAGCAGGCATCACTTTTCCTGAATTCTCTGTGCCAGGCTCTGGACTAACTGCGTCTCATATTCTTCCTGCCAACCTTGCCAGGTAGTAGCTGCATTTGGCTGCATTTGGCTCCATTCAGCTTAGCGTCACAGGCTACTGCTTCCTCTCCTCATCTGTTCTCCTATCACAAGGAATCCAGGGATGGACAGTGGGGATATGTGCGACCGTTCAAGGGGCAATGCTTCTTTTTTTGTTTGTTAAGATTTTTTTTTTGAAATAATCTCTACACCTAATGTGGGAGTCGAACTTACAACAACCCCCAGATCAAGAGCCCCACGCTCTACCAACTGGGCCAGCCAGGTGCCCCAAGGAGCAATGCTTCTTAATCCTACTTGTTCCCTCACTCTGGTATGTGGTTCATTCTGCAGTGGCTGCTTCCTCTCGGGGATCTCTAGCACATTCTTGGCGGGAAGAGGGGAGTGCAAAGAGCAAAAGCACGTGCTCTTGGGATCTCTGTCCATCGGGACAGCCCTACCCGACCACATCTGCTTATCATTCATTTACCAGAACCAGGTCACGTGGCCACCCCAACGCTACCAATGTCTGGGAAATGAGTGTTTCTAACTGGAAATATCACGAAACTGAAGAGAGTCATGGTTGTGTGAAAAGGAACATACACACTGAATAGGAAACTGGCAAGCAGCTTCCAGGGATAGTATTAATAACCCTATCTTGGGGCGCCTGGGTGGCTCAGTGGGTTGAGCGTCCGACTTCGGCTCAGGTCATGATCTCACCGTCTGTGAGTTCAAGTACCGCATCAGGCTCTGTGCTGACAGCTCAGAGCCTGGAGCCGGCTTCGGATTCTGCATCTCCTTCTCTCTCTGCCCCTTCCCCACTTGTCCTCTGTCTCTCTCTGTCTCTCAAAACTAAATGTAAAACACAAAATTAAAAAAAAATAACAACCCTATCTTACAGATGAGGAAACTGGTGCTGACGAGTTAGCAAAACTAGAAACTAATAGATTAGATGAGATTGGAGCCAGCTGCCTGGCTCCAGCCCCTGGGCACTTTATTGCTACAGGAGAAGACACCTGCTCTGGGAGTTGTGCCTCTGCATAACATCATTGCTGGTGACATATTCCACAGGCACAGATATGAGAAGGATATTCTGGCCTTCTTTTTTGCAAGATCAATAAAGCTTTCTTCCAATGATTTCCTTCCTGTAGGCAAGTCAGCAAACTGATCTTCATGCTATATATATACTCTAAGAAATTGATTCAACATTTACTGGAATAAGTAGCGAGCTTTGTTTACATGTGGTACTATTTGCTTAAGAAATGCAGGGTTTTCCCCACCTCCGAAATTAGGAACAAAATCTCAGTTGTGTCTTTACTCACGGGCTGTGAGAAAAGCCTAAATTCCTTGTGTAAGACCAGGCCTTTGTGTTCCCCAAACGTGTCATGCCTGCTGTTTCTGTCCTGATGGCAGATAGTTTGTTTACATCGAGTGATCGAATTTGTAAGCTTGCCTGCTACTGTTACACTGGGTGATGGGCGAAAGAGAAGATGCCAATTTCCATCTCCTCCCTTCTCAGAAAAGGTACCAGAACCATGATCCCATAGACTCTTGTGTCAGTGGAAGCCCTGAGTTTCATGTGTGTACATCAAAGTAAGTAGCAAACCCGTTTCACCAGTTTCAAGGGCCACGGAGTTGGCATAAGCAGGTTACAGGCTCAACTCCATTTCCTTGTGTTGATTCAGCTCCGTATCTCCTTGGTGATAATCATGCCAGATCCATGTGTACTTTAGAAGTCATACATCTGTTATCTCTGGGACTCAGGAGTATGCAGGTCTCGCTGCGACTGTCCCTACTTACACATCACAAAGGCCAAGAACCCCTATAGGTTGGAAACTCATGTATAAGCTCGTGTGTGTATTTTTGTACTCAAGTAAAGTAATTTGCTTTTTAAGAAACTGATTCTTAACCTTGCATTATCAAAATGTGTAAATAGACAAGCATGAATGATGATAAGACAGTGTTCACGGGACTCGACTGTTGGCAAAACACCAGAAAATTCCTATGCCTTACTAGATTTTTTTTTTCCCCTCAGTTTGTAATGTGGGAATCCACAGTGCTCAAATTAGTCAGATAAGTAGCAAATCTCCCTTCATTTGGTGTCTACTAAGAAAAACACTAAGTTAATGTTCGACTGAGTCTGGTCTTCAATTTCAGGACTTCCTTTCCCCTATTGAAGATGCCATGTGGATGAACTGTACCCTTTAAGCTGAGGAGATATTTCTTGTCTCTGGTTTGGTTTGTTTGGATATTTTTGGCAGTGAACAGTTGCGTTTGTTTGCATGTTTATAAAGAGTCCTTTATTTCACCCTGTGTGAACTTGACATTTGACTTTTAATATAAATAAATTGCAAATAAAGCAGTAGTCATTTAACCCTGTGCCAACCAGAGTAGCTAAATACAAAAACCGAAAGCCTAGAAGCTTCCAAATGTGTCTGCTTTTGTTGGAATGACAACCTCCCTGCAGCCGCACAAAGCTAAATAGTTCAAGGAAATGGTAAGGGACAAAAGTGTATTACGTTTCCTATCCACTCTCTCATCTGTGGTTCACACACAGCAACAGTAATCAAGCCATTTTGACATTTTTTTTGGCTTGGTTAAATGAGCTTAATGATGGAGACCCAAAATGCCCCTGCCTCTGACCAATACTTGGGCAATAACCTCTGGTCTCTTTTCTTCCTTCCCTGAGCACACACAAACATACTACCTGTGTGTCTTTGTGCAAACAAACTAACCCTTTGGAGATTTTTTTCACACCTGTGAAATGTTGGTAATACCATTTCTCTCACAGAGTTGTTATGAAAAAAAAAAATGAATTGTGAATATAGCTTGCCCTGATTCTGGAATATAGTACATGCCTAATAGACGTGAGAACGCTGGCCCTAGGTTTTCTTCTATCCCCAGGTCTGACTTCATGGGTGTGTGACCAGAGGAGCCAGACAGAGCCCCATGCTTGCAAGAGCCCCCACTCATGCTTTGCTCTCACCATCTTGAAATTGTTAATACTTTTTGAATGAAGGACCCATCCACACTTCCAATTTGCACGGGCCCCACATATTATGTAGCCAATGTGCCTCGCCATTTTTACTCTTTCGCCCCTTCTCTGAACTTCTTGGGTTTGAAGAGCAAGACATTCTCTTGGTTACCCAGGTAGTTCCCTGCCATCGGTTGCCCACAGGTGTTCTGGTGGCCAGAGCGACAGGTGTTCTGGTGGCCAGAGTGATGCCCATGGCTGAACTCCAGTGTCTCAGTCTTGACCTAGGCCTTACCCTTCTCCCGCACGGTGTTGCCACCATGCTTCTGGTTAAGGGGTATGTGAATAGATCAGGAAACAACTGTGAATGATAAAGCTTTCCTTAAAAGCGTATGTTGGCCCACAACTTGTAGTCGGCCCAGCACAGAAGCTATACAAAGAGGCCCCATCAGCAGCGTTAGGTCACTGGGGGTTTTCGATTTCATGGTCTGCTCCTTGATGTTCCCCACCAGGGGCAGACTCAGATTTTGTGAGGCCTGAGCTTATGTAATTTGTCAATTCTCTGTTTTAGAAAGAGAAGTACAAAATTAGAAACACATAATTACACTCGGGGTCTCGTAAGGGGCCCTTGCTAGTGAAGGAGCCTGAAACCTGTGCTTTCTTAATTTCCCAGGAAGCCTATCACTTCCTCCTCTGAATTCTACTCCTCCGCTTGTGAAAACAGAAAACAATCACTCCAGTACCCCGGCCCACTCTTTCATACCCCGTTGCTTTTTACACACGGGTGGTAAGAAACTGAGTAAGGGACCTTGAGCTTAACATTGTTTACGTCCTGTGAATGTTGGACTTACTCAGGCCAGGGGCCCCTCTCTGTTTAATTCTCTGGGTGCTTTAAACAGTTCCTATCCTTTGACACCATGAAGTTGCCAGAGGCTTGTTTATTTCTGTCCCCCCTCTGAGGTCTTCCCTGAGCTTCAGGCTTGTGTGTGTGGTTGCCACGGTAGCTGCCTTGACCTTCCCGTGGGTCTTCTCTTTCCCTCACTCTCCCCCATCTGTCACAGGCCTGTTGCTTCTTTCTCCAAAATAAACCTCAACTCCAGCCCCTCCCCCCCACTTTTTTGCACCTCCACTGCCACCAGCCTGCTTCAGGTCACGTCCACTTCCTATATGGTCTCCCCATAAACACAAACATTCTACTCCAATACAGTTTCTGTTTAGCACCTGGAATAATGCGCTGACACCTAAATCAGATAAACAGAAAAACAACCTGTAACCTGGATCATCGCCATCCCCAACATGATATCCCCTAATGGCTTCTCACTGGGTTTTAAATAAAATTCCTTATTGTGGTTCCCACAGTCCTGCATGATCTGTCTCCAGCCTTAGCTCCACCACTCTCCTTGCAAGGCCTCTGATTCATTCCTGGCTCCAGGCTCATTGCTGTGTCCTCTGACATGGGGGCCCTCATCTCTGCTCTTTGCAGGGTGGGCGCTTCTGTTCTTCTTCTCTCTACCAAGACATCCGAGAAAGCTTTTCAGTCCCCGGCAAGAGCGTCGGCCCACCCTCCCCATTATCACTGCCCACTATTTGCTCCTTTACAGTAAGAGCCTAGTGTTTTTGGAAATTGTATAGTTTTTTTTTGTTGTTGTTTGCTCACTTGTTCAATGTCTTTTCTTCCATTAAGCTGCAAGCTCACAAGAAGGGTAAGGACCTTGTCTGGTTTTCCCCCAACATATGTTACATGCCTTGGATAGTGACCAGAGAAATTGGCACTAAGCACATCTCTGTTCAGTGAATGAATGAATGAATGAATGAGCTACCTCCAAATGTGGAACAGACATGATTATATTTGTCACAATACATTTAATTATTTCCATGTATTTTTCCTGGCTTGACAATGAACTCTGTAGGCAGGTTGTAAATAACATTTACTCTCTGTATGTATTGCCAACATTTAACACAGTGCTCAAGATGCACATATCCTACTAAGTACTCAATTAATGCATATTTAATTAAATTAGCTACCAAATTATTGATGACCACCAGCTCTCCACTTAGCAACATTCAAAGGAGCACAAGAGAGATCATCTCAGCTGGAGGAGCAGATCCTAGGGAGAGAATTTTTAGAAGTACCCAGGAATAGGATAAACACAAGTTAATTCCACAGCAGTCAGTTTGAGAGATACGTGAGATAGTAGATAACACCATGTCACTAACTGAAGTATTAATGTAGTATTACGGTAGTTTGTGCAAAGGAAGAAAAGTCACAACTCTTCCCTGAGCATATCAGCACGATTTTCTGTGATAGCCATTACGTTAAAATCTAACTCATCCAAGAGGTGTCCAATAAACATTCATGTATTTCAATGAAATACCAATCGTCACTTTTTAAATTTTTATTTATTTTTATTTATTTTATTTATTTATTTTATTTTTTATTTTATCATTATTTTTATCTTTTATTTTTATTTATTTCCAATTTTTATTTACCAGTTGTCACTTTCGAATGTCCTGATCTGATGGAACTGTTTATCTCTCCAACTAAATTATAATCTTACTGAAAGTAGAACCTTGGACGTGTAATTACTATTTCTTTGAATCTTCCCTAACAGTGCCCCATATTTTTTGCAGAGGGAATGCTGCAGTGTTGACTGATATTTACCTTATTTCCACCCTATATGCCAATGCACAAAACCAGACGCTTCATTGCTATTTAGGGGTGTCAGAGCGTTCATCTGCCTTCCTGTTAATTCCCAACCCTGGAAGGGATCTTACATATCGCCTGGCGACACCTTCTCTTTACTGACAAGGAAATGGCCTAGAGAAGGTGTCTTGCTACAGTGGTACCAGGGCAAGAACTAGGCTCCAGGCTTCCCAGCTTGGGATCCCATATTTATTCTCCTGTAGGAATGCTGAGGGTGTGGCTGCAGAAGGATAAGGAAAGAAATAGAAATTAGATATGATTTGCTTACGTTACAGATTATTTAATGTGATTCTTGAGCATCGAGAAGTATTTTTATTTTATCAGGTTCATCAGTGAAAGCACAGTAACAATTCCCAGGTTAATGCTAAATTAATTTGCCTAGTAAAGACTCTATTGTACTCAAACAGGGAGGAAATGTACAGAATTAGACTGGTCATATTTCATAGAGACAATGTTTGTTTGTGATTTATGATACTGTCCTATTATTTTTCATAAGACATAATTCATCCCAAAGCTTTAATTTATGATTATGTTATCTATCTACAAAAGGAAAAAGGCATTTTTTTCCCCCAGACAAATAAATAGCTAGCGGAAAGTGCTTAATTATGAAGGTAGCTTTTAACCTTTGATTTACTCTTTTTTTCATGATTTTGATAAATATTAAAAATCAGTGTAAGCCTCTGATCGAGATATAAGACTGAACAAGGACCCTCAACAATTTGAATTTTCCCAGATGACCCAGACTGACCACACAGTTGAAAGAAGACTTCTCTCCTACTGGAAAGCTGCATGTCTTATAGGGTTAAAGGGTCCCCCAAAAGTAAT
The DNA here is from genome assembly GCF_028018385.1 of Neofelis nebulosa. NCBI lineage: Eukaryota > Metazoa > Chordata > Mammalia > Carnivora > Felidae > Neofelis > Neofelis nebulosa. The sequence continues at coordinate 31,434,580 of NC_080782.1, read as the reverse complement.
TCCCTACAGCTCTTTGGGGAGATCTGTTCTCCCCCACTGAGTAGGCTACCAGTCCAGGGAGTTATTACCTCTTGCTGCACATTGGTATTATCTGCGGGGGTGGGGGGTGGGGGGAACGAGTTTGGGAGGCTTAAAAATATCACTTAGTTCTCATCCCAGACCAATTCACTTTGAATCCTGAGTGTCTGTACTCTAAGTAGTCTAAATGTTTAAAATATTTGAAATGATGTAAACCTGATGTACAGCCAGGGTTGAAAACCACTGGTCTGGATGGGTTCTTCTGCCCAGCTGGAACTGCTGTGTCCCAGCCCCTGCCCGGGTGGGAGAAGGAACCACATGGGGAATGGAAAGGCTGGTTCTACAAGATCCCATTGTGTTTTCCAATCCTGAGCTGAGGAGTAGGGAAGAGAATGGCAGTTCCAGGTGTGTGCCTGGAGGACAGATTTTGTTTTGTTTCTTTTCGTTTTAGTCTTTCTGCCAAAGGTGGAGAAAAAAAGAGAAACAAAGGGCCTCCACTATCTCCTAGAGAAGTTTTTCAACCTCGGCTGTATTCACGTTTGGGGCTGGATACTTCTTTGTTGTGAAGGGCTGTCCTGTGCATTGCAGGATGTTGAGCAGCACCCCTGGCTTCTACCCAGTAGATGTCAATAGCACTCCCCTCCCTGAGTTGTGACGACTAAAAAGTATCTCCAAATGACCTCAGGAGCCATGAATTGCCCCTGGTTGATGGAGCCTCGACATAGCAGCCCAAGCTCTGATGGAGAATTTGGTGGTGACTGGGAGGGCATGGCTTTTGTTAACTATTGGCAGAGGAAGACAAGGAGGGCTTGTTGGTGAAGACATTGGTGGAGATGGGGATTTTGACCAAGGCAGCAAGCAAAACCCTAAAGGTGGGCATAGTGCCTGTGACTGTAGGCCAGCTGTGGGTGGTGGAAAAGACTTCCAAAACCTGGTCACACTATGCTTTGGACAAGGGGAGCAGTTGCGGACTCTTCAAAAAGAAGTAAGGTGTTGGTTGACCTTTGGGGCCGGTGGAAGGAAACATGAAAGGGGTGTCGAAGTGTTGGCAGGGAACTTGAATGCCACTTTTGAAGGATTAAAATATCACATTTGGGTTGGACTCTTGAAATAGCCAGTGAAAAGCAGCTATCCTTGATAAGGCAAGACTCCCAGATGCTAAGTCAATGGAATGATTTACTTAACACTATAATTAATATTTCATTAGTCATAGGTATTAAAGTAGGACCTGAAAAGTTAGACCACATTTCCATCCACTCTCATAAATGCAGTCATATTTACGTACTTGCTCTCTCTTCTCTGATACAAGAGGAAGGGGAAGTTGGAGAGGACAGAAAGGAGTAACTTCCAAAGCCTGTGATTAGTCCTGGATTTAGGGATCATATGACTTTCATTTTATAGAGAATCGTAAACTTTAAAGCAGCAAGTGATGTTAGAGGTTATGGCCCATCAACTATCAATCTCAATAAAAACTATGGACTATGAGAATGTTGTATGAACCGATTCTAACTTTGAAAATGCATTTGGCTAAAAGCTAGGAATGTTCAGTAGTACCCAAGCTTCAAAGTAAAAAAAAAAAAAAAAAAAAAAAAAAAAAAATATATATATATATATATATATATATATATATATATATATATATATCTCAGCCATTTCCCCTTCAGACTTAGAATTGCCATTTTGCCACCACTTACTCAACAGTTTAGGAAATGTACTGTTAATTCAGCATCTTCAAGTGTTTCAGTGGAAATAAACCACTTGCCACTTGGAAAAATCGTTCAAATGTGTTTGGAGAACACTACACCGAGGTTTAGCTGGTCACGGTCCAGGTCCCATATCACATTGCAAACAGGCTGCTTTTAGACCAGCTCAGCTTGTGCTTACTCTTTTTTTTTTTTTTTTTTTTAAGGTCATAGAAGCTGAAGGTTGAAAAGCAAACAGAAACACACACACACACACACACACACACACACACACACACACACATTTTCTTCAGCTTAGAGATAAGCAGGAAACCCAGAGAACATGTTCTTAACAATAAGACCTCAGTAATAATACTGAATAGAAAGTCAACTAAGTGGGTCTGACAGAAGTCCAGGCAGACGTCCAGGAGATTCTTGTGGTGAGCTGCTGAGTCACTCCCAGAGCCTCTCTTCCTCATCTGTACATTGGGGATATAAGCAAGGAAGCTTGTATCACTACAAAAGCATGATCTTGTTGGTATATTTTGAAAAAAAAAATGTTTATGAATGCATAGATCATTTCTAAGAGACACATCCTCTCCAGAGACAGAGGTAGAGTTAATGCACAATCCCATGTTCTGAACGATGGGTTGAAAAGTGTTGTTGGTATCATCATGATCGCCTCTAAATTAATTCCAACTCCGTGACAGTTATTATGTATGCAGCTGCCTATAACCCCATGCACCTGACTTCACCCATCTTCAGACACTCCTGGCTCTGCCTCCAGCTTGCGGTGGGATTTAGGGGAAGTTACTTACCCTCTCTGAGCATTGCTTTCCTTGTCTGTCAAGTGGAGAGGGAGAAGTAAGTCAATCTCTGGGGCTTCCAGCTCTTTCCCATTCAATAGTCAAGATGAGCCAGCTGCAGTGTGTGGACGCCCTGCTCCACTTACTCTCCTATAAAGGTCTCTATCCTGCTGGAAGTAAGAACTTACAGGAGTTTTCCATACAGTTAGGAGGAAGGAGAGGCTCTGAGCTAGTGTGTGTGCGTTTGGCTGATAGAGAAGAGGGGTAAGGGGACTTGGGAAAGCCATGTTTTGAATGCTGAAACTCTGGTGCTCCGGAGAAAGGCTTGATAGGTGAGCGCCACGGGACACCGTCCCGACACAGGCTCCTGCTCCGATCTGCAGAGGTGGGGGGGGGGGAGGGAGGGCACACAAAGAACATCGGAGGGGCTCTTCTTACATGCGATGCGAGGCCCAGGGAGATGTGGCCTCTCTAACGCCGGCTGGGACCCCGAGCTCTAAGTGCTGTCAGTGGGTTTGCAGCAAAATCATCCCAACAAGTGCAGAAAGATCCTACAAATAAGAGTATTTGGATTTCAAATGTTAAGTAACCAAGGGAAGACACCTGTGTAGGAGGTGTGACCTCATTTCTCCATATTCTAAGGAAGATGTTTACAAAAGCATAGGTTGTTCCCCGAGAGCTTAGGCGATGGGACCGGTGGGCAGAGAGAAGGTGCAGGTGGAAGGAGGCTTGCTTTTTATTGTAGTGTGTTAAAAGAAAAGAAAGTATCACATGCAACTTTAACCTTGTCTAATAAAAGTTCTAATTAGTGCTAAACGTAGAAGTGAGATCTGATATGAATTGTGTGATTTAAGAGGTTTGTGAACCACTTGCCAACCAGCAGTTCACGGGAAGTAATGGGTTGCCTCGAACCCAGACATCCCCTGGGGAGACCATGTCACTTGATGAGAAGGTTTGGGCTTCAGACTAAGACAGACATGAACTTGAAGCCTGGCTCCATCACCAAATGCGGAGCTATACAGTCCAGAGGGTGGTAACCTCTGAGCCTGTTTTCTCTATAAAACGTGAAAAGAACACCCACTTTGTAGATTATGGGGTGGAATCAGACAACAGAAGTACAAGTTTTTATTCCTATTTTTAAACAGTAGGTGCTGGCGCTATAGATAATTTATACCATCTGACCATTATTCATTGTCTCATCCTGGGTCTGCCCGACACAGAATCGAATACAGATGGACTGATTTTACAGACACTTCAATAGTACTTGCTACATGCCAGGCATCCTTCTAAATGCCACATAAATTGTAACTCATTTAGTCCTCATAGGAATCCCAAGACGTAGGTACTGCGATTATCATCCCCATTTTACAGGTGAACGAACTGAGGCACGGGGAGAGGTCAAGTAATTTGGCCAGAGGCGCAAAGGCAGCCAGTGGTGATGCCAGGATCCAGGCCATACGCTAAGCAGAGTGCTCTCCCTAACCCCGATGTGGTGCCGCCCCACGCAAAACTGGAACTATAGCCCGACGTCTTTAACACACTTGGCCTTCCCTGGAGGAATGTGTTAGAGATCCAAGTTAGAGGTGCCACTCTGCCCCTTCTTCCCATCCTCAGGTCTGGGAGTTAAATAGTAACTAGTAGACTCACTCTTTTCCCGGTAGAAGTCGAAGAAAAATGCTCTGCTCCCCTCGGCCTCAGCAGTTACAGAAAATGCCTCCCAGGCCTCCCTGTACCCAAGCTCGAGCTCTCCATAATACCTTTGTGTCCCTGCTGCCTGCATGCAAACACGCAACACTGAACTATGCCGTGTGTACAGCATTCAATAAATATTTGTTGGGTGCCCACTAGGTGCGCGGGGCTTTCAGAGTCTACGGAAAAACTATCCAAGTGACCAGCACCTGCCCTCAGGAGACCTAAGGACTGTGACTGGAGAGCACTAGGAAATACACAGGAGAATATAGCCAGCAACGGGACAACAGATGGGAGGTGTTAAGTGAATTGAGTTTAGGGATGTGATTCAGCCTGGGTCAGGCCAGTTCAAAGTGGAGTCTGACCACAGGAATGAATATGGGCAGAGGACATCCTGGAAGACTGGACTTTCTTTGCATAATAAAACATGTCTGACATCCCCATCCAGTCCTGAAGTTCAGTCTCTGGGAGTAGGAGGATACCAGAGAGTTTCCCTCCTGGAGGTTAAATTGGTGGCCATCCTACTGTGAGTGATGGAGATCTTCTTCCAGGAAGGCTCCCAGAGCCCCTTGAGCCTGAGTTAGCCCCTTCTCTGTCCTCCCGGGTCACCCTGGGCATGTCCCCAGCTTTGCCCCTTGACACATGCCGTAAGGATCTGCTTCAACCAGTTCGGACTGGTTTCTGCTGAAGACTTCCTTGAGCCTGTGTATTGTCAATATGCAGCCTTCCTCAAACACATTTGGCCATAGATTCTCACTTGAGGAATACCCATAAACTAGAACTCTGAACAGCACCATGTAGAAGTGCTGTGCCAGCTGCGGAGGAGACAGAAATCCCAGGACAAGGCCCCACCCTCGAGGACTCAGATTTTAGCGCGGAAGATAAAAGCCTGCATGAGGAGGCTCCTAAGTGCCAGACTGCAGGGGGGTACAGGGATGTGGTAGCCAATGGGGGGAAAGGCTGAGAGAAGGCTTCAAAGAGAAGCTGATGCAGAACGGAGTTTTCAAGGGTGACTTGGCATCCACCGAGATAAAGGGAAAGGGCATTCTAGGTACCGGGCACTTGAGCATGAAGACATGGAATTAGGAGACAGCACGATGATCCAGGAAGTGGCCACTATTCGTAGGTGAAGCACGAGGTGCTACCAGGAAAATGGTTGTTAATAAACCTAGAAAAAAGAGGGCAAATCAGGAAGGAGGTTGCACGCTGGGCATTGTGTTTGAATTTTAATGAGCAGTCACTGAACCGTGGGTAAGATCCTCAGCTTCCCGCAGTGTAAGGGACAATGACAGAGTCACATGGAGGCCTGACTGGGAGGTTGTAAACCTGGACACAGATGACTGGTGGAAACTGCTGAAATGTCCAGGTGAGAGATGCTAAGAGATAAGCAAGAAATTGACAATGCGGAAGGAAGAGTATGAACAAATGAACAGCCGATTAAGAGGCAAAATTGACTTATGGATGGAGAAAGATCGATGAGTCAAAGATGACTCCCCAGTTTCTGGCTTGGATGACCATGTATCACTGTCAGGACAGAGAACCAGGCAGGGGAACAGAGTCCCGTGTGGAGGGGGAGAGAACAGCTTCAGTTGGGGGGATGCTGATTTTTAGGTTTTTATGGACTGTTCAGGTAGAATTCCAGGTCTGCAGTTAAGGCTGGAAATATGTATTTGGGAGTCGTCAACTTAAAAATAGTATCTCGAGGCACTGGAGTGGGTGTAATCACCTCGCAAAATGAAAAGAAGCTAGCCATAATGCAGAATCTTGGAGAACAAATGCCAAGTGGGCATGGAGGAAGGAACCAGGAGGTCCCAGTGGAGTGACGTGGCAAAAACTCATGGAAATAGGGTCTGGAAATCGGGACCTGTGTGTTGTTTCTGCTACTACAGGGCGTGCATAAGCCCATGTCAGAGCCATGCTGTGGTTGGAACTTGAGGTCCGTGAGAGAAATGATGAACTGACACCAGACCACCTACCTGCACCTTGCATCTCTCCCTCGTCCGGTCTCTGCTCCAGTCCTTCAAGTTTGTGTGCTGGTTGACTGGCCCCTCTAAGGTCAAACTTCCTGCTGTGTTCCCTGCTCTACCTCTGTCCTTGTCCACCCTGCCACACCAGTGTTGGCTTCCAGCATCAACCCAGAACTGCTGGCCTCTGTTAAATGGTGCCTACACTCACTCCTTCCCCCAATTCCAGAGGACCAGGACCAAAATGATCAGGAAAGACATCAGGGTTTGAGGCTTAGATCTAGAAGTCATCTTCATACAAAAAGCCATAACTGAGACCATGGCTGAGATTAGCAAGGTAGAATTTGAAAAAGGGGAGGAAAGGGACAAAAGGAAATGTGAGCACTAATCTGCTTTCAGGGGAACAAGGGAGGCTATAAAGTAATATTCCAGAAGACTGAAAAAGAAGCCAGAGAACACAGTGATATGGAAACCATGGTTGCTGACTGGTAACGGAAGGAGCGGCGCTCGGGGTGCTGAATGCTGCAGAGATTACAGAAGGTGGATCAGAACAGGCCAGTGGGTTTGGCAATGCAGAAGTCAGACAGCCTGCTACAGAGACATTTCGGTCATGTGCTGATGGCAGAAAACGGACAGGTAAAAGTAAAGGAAGTGAAGGGAAAGGGAAAGTTCTTTCCAGACGTTTAATGGTGGAGGCAACGAGTTTAATCAGTCAATGTAATTCATTTAATTCTTGAGCGTCTACTCTGTCCAAGGCACTAAGATGATCAAACTTTAAAATCTGAAAGTGTCTAAGGCTGCCGGAACGGAGTGTAATTAAGAAGATAAGCTACACACAAAATGTCCGCTGAAAATACAGGACACTGCGGAATCGTTTGCACATTTTCAATACTAAGTCCTGTTCTCACGCGACACTTCTGTCCCTCTCTAATTTCATCCAGTTCTGCAGCTGCAAAGACCACCTGTGACATATGCCCTCTGTGCTAATGAGACCCCGAGATGTGCCTCAGGTCCCGACCTGCCCCCCAGTCTCCAGATCTGTGGCTCTGCCCTCTGACTATTCCTGTTTTACCCCGTGGGTTCTGCAGCTGGGCTCATGACCCTTCCAGTATTGGGGCCAGAACACCTGAAGTCAAATTTGGGAGCCCTTCACCAAACATGCTTTAGGAGTCTAATGCAGGGGCGTTCAAACTCTCTTTCCTGGAGACCTAGACACGGCCCCTGGTTTAGCTTTAGAGAAGAGCAGGGAAAGGCCTTGTATACATGAACCCCATATCCCTGATTCACTTTCTGTTTCTACTCTTTGTTTTTCTGTGACCCGTTTCTGAGTTATGGTTTTGCTGGAAGGCTCCTGGGGGACGCCTGCTCGTGCTGTCTTTCCTGGCCATAGGTCTGGGGGAAGGTGGATGGCCCAGAAAGGCGTACTGGGGGGGGGGGGCGGTTTCCCATGCACGGTAGGATTTTGAGGAGCATCCCTGGCCTTTACCCCTAGATGCCAATAGCACCTTCCTCTCCAGATGTGACAAGCAAACATGTCTCCAGACTTCACCGATGTCCCTCGGCTGAGAAACACCACTGCTGGCTCTCTGCTCCTGCAAAGCAATATTTGCAATTACAATGACTAACTTTTCAGCCCAGGAGGGATGGCGTCCCTGGGTCCGCGGGAGCCCCCGAGGGGAAAGCCCTTGCCCCTTGCTTTGTAATCCTCTCGCCTACAAGCCACTTCTGTGTCTTTTCTTTATGCAACACCAACTCTCCAGCTCAGACTTCCAGGTCCCGCCTGAGTTGATAATCTCATTACAACTAATCCTGTTTACGGCCACTCTCTTGGCAAAACAATCTTGTCAGGACCTTTCCTTGCCACCCACTGTTCTTGCTGCTCCATTGTTACTGGGGGCCGAGGCCTGGCAGTGTATAAGCTTTCATTGATAGGGCTTATCCTGTTTACGGGGAGTCCGCAGCAGGGCCTCATCAAATACTTCCATCCCTTCCTTCAATAAATGGCTCCCTTTGATCTGCGTAAGGCAAATGGTGTTTATCAGAAGCTGGGCTTCCTCTAGCTGCTGATGGGGACATCCTGTCCCAGAAAGCACCCCAAAATAACACTTTCTGAATTTCAGAATATTTCCAGGTTTCTCTTCTTTTGTAAGCATTTTCCCCCCACCCGGGGTGTCTCTTTATGGAAAGCAAAGAAAGGGTTTGATTTTACTGGTTCTTTTTTAATGTTTATATATTTTTGAGAGAAAGAGAGAGACAGAGCACAAGCAGGGTGGGGCTGGGGGAGGGGCAGAGAGAGAGGGAGACCTGGAATCTGAAGCAGGCTCCAGGTTCTGAGATGTCAGTACAGAGCCCGAGGCGGGGCTCCAACCCGGGCACCGAACTGTGAGATCATGACCCGAGCCAAAGTTGGACGCTTAACCAACTGAGCCACCCAGGCGCCCCTGGCTGGTTTGAGTTTTCGAAGCCCAAGGTAACACACAGCTGAATGGTTTTCTGCATGCAGATCACCAAACAGGAGAAAAAGACAGGGCTGACGACAGTACAAGCTTTCGAAACTAGGAACACGTTCAAGACTAGGGCTGGCCAGGTGAAATACCTTTTTGTATTGTTAATTTAAAATTTAAGTTATCTAACAAGGTGAAAAAGAGGTCGTGGGTGTTCGTCATCTGACCGACAGGGTGGTAGAAGCTAGTTCAATTATGCAGATGAAGAATAAGTGGAGTTTTTTACACTTTCTGAGCTTTTAAGAGCTGGCCAGGTGAAGACCACTTCTCTGTCTACAGCAATCCTTCTCAAAGTGTGGTCCCTAGATCCACCAACATCACCTAGGAACTTGTTAGAAATGTAAATTCTCAGGCCTCGCCCCTGATGCTGACCTGGCAGCTCTGGGGGTGGGGCCTCCAACGTGTGTGCTCAGGAGTCCTGGGGTAATTCTGAAGCGTGCTGGAGTTTCACAACTACCCGTCTGCATTAATTACCTTCAAATGCGGAGTCCATAAGGATGACTCAGGAAGCTGACTGAAATGCAGAGTCCCAGACCCCATCCCTGAAGATACAGATCTCCTTGGTCTGGGGTGGGCCCTGGAAGTCCGTCTTGTTCATAAGCATCCCAGCATGATTTGGAGACAGGGGTCCAAGCCCCGAGCTTAGGGAAGCACCGACCTATATATGCAGGAGCAGTAGAAATTTTCCACCGTGCTCCAGCCCTGTTCGGAAGGGACTCCCTTCAGGGCTAAGAATGAGCAGGTATCACAATTCAGCGTCCCTCCGCAGTCGTTGGGTGAAGCTGGCTGCTAGGATTACCTATTGTGGCAGGTGGTTCTTTTCAGGATTACTCCAATACTAGAAGGTAGACCGGCCCCATCAGTTCCTTTCACGCTGACATCTGAAGCACGTTGCTAACTCCTAACCTGGGTGGGGCTTACAGGGCTGGCCTGGAAGCGAAAGCTTTTTATCCTGTTACTAGTTCCTTGAACCACAATCCAAGACACGGCTAGGTTTTCCCAGGAGTTTCGTTTTGCACAGCTGATGCATTCCAGTCATCGTTGGGATGCATTTCCTTCTCCTCTTTCCCTCCAGCCCCTGGACCATGCCTTATGTGCATATATAGGCTCCTGGGATCAACCTCCTCAAATCCTAACCCTCTCTCCTGGAAGCTGCCTCTCCTACCAGTGCCCGGCCCTTCTCTCTGCAGAACTGTGTTTGCCAAGACTTCTCTCAACTGAATCCCAGCTCAGAGAGGCAGCTGCTGGGTCTCAGACATCAGCTTCTAGGTACAGTATTGCTGTGGTTTGCCTCCTGCCTTCCCGGCTTTGTCTCCCACGTCCCTTTTAATTTCTTACCACCCCACTTTTCTGCGGCTTCTCAGGGTCCCTCAGCACTCTGTTCTTGGCTCTCCACTAATGAAAAACAATATTGCTCGTATGTCTTACTGTGATTTATTCTCAACAGATTCTTTCTCCAGTCCATCTCTGGCATCTACAGAGATGGTCATCCTTTGTCCCTAGTCACTACAACCACACCAGCCTCTGTTTGGAGCACCATGTAGTAATGGGTAGGGTTCCAACAGAGACACTGTGTACAGTTGTGCAGTTTGTGCACTGCACAAAGACACCTGAGAAAGGGGGCAAGTGTAGACTGAAATCCAGCTTGCACTCTGTTTACCCAGATGAGTGCCTGACTCTGTGCTGGGGACACCTGGAGGACAGTGCACTGTTTGGTTTTATTAATGACCAAATATTTACATAAGTACATAATTACATAAGATTATCAGCTGAGACTAAATTAATCTGTTTTGTTGTCCTTTCATTGTTTATATGAAAATGAAGACTTTTAGAGTGTTTGAAAATATTTTACGGGAGGGGCGCCCAGGTGATTGAGTCAGTTAAGCCTTTGACCCTTGATTTCACCTCAGGTCGTAATCTTGCGATTCGTGAGTTCCAGTCCCACATCAGGCTCTGTGCTGACAGTGCAGAGCCTGCTTGGGATTCTCCCTCCCTCTCCCTCTCTCTATGCCCCTCCCCCACTCACGCTGTCTCTCTCTCTCTCTCTCTCTCTCTCCCCCTCACAATCAATAAATAAACTTAAAGAAGAAAAAGAAAATATTTTGTGGGAAATAGTTAATTCATACATTTTGTTTCTTAGAGCAGTTTCAGGTTTATAGAAAAAAACTGAGCAAAAAGTCTACAGAGTTCCATGTCCCCCTCCCACTCCCTCCCACCAGTTTCCCCTATTATAAACATCTGGCAAGAGTGTGGTACGTGTGTCACAACTGATGGACCGATACACTATTATGAACTGAAGTCCAGAGTTTACGTTAGGGTTCATTCTGTGTTACATATTCTACCGGTCTTGATAAGTGTAAAATAAAATGTATTCACCAATTTTGTATCCTTCAGAATAGTGTCGCTAAAACTCCCCCATACAACCCTCCCTTCCCCAGGCCTGGGAAGCCACTGAGCCTTTTACCGTTTCATAGTTTTGCCGAAGGTACGCTTTTTGCTTTGTACAAAGGAATATCTACCAGCCGCAACCGCAGGGATGCTTCTGCCTAGAGGTGCATCATTTTTAGAACTTAGCCGGTGCCGGGACTCAGTCGATTAAGCGTCTGACTCCTGACTTTGGCTCATGACCCAGGTCCTGATGTCAGGGTTCGTGAGTTTGAACCCCCCAACTGGGCTCTGCATGAACAGCTTGCTTGGGATCCTGTCTCCCGTTCTCTCTCTGCCCCTGCCCCGCTTGCTCTCTACCTCTTCTCTCAAAAATCAATAGAAAATAAACTTTTAAAAAGAGTAAAAGTTACTTTCTAAAAGAAACGAGAAAACTCAGCCAATGCCTGGCACCTAAGATCAAGCCCATTTCACGATCTTCCCCTGGGTCGGTTCAGTGAACCCATCTCCTCGTGTCTCCTGTTCTAGTTCATCCTTTCTCTGGTCAGCATTACCTTATGCTCCCCTTTCCCCCATTTATCCGTCCCTCCCCTTCTCTGATGAATCTTCTGTGTCATCATAGAACTTTCTGTAGTGATGGAAAGTTCTACATCTGTGCGGGTCGATACAGTAACTATGAGATTCATGTGGCTTTGAGCACTTGAAAGGAGGCTTGTGTGAGGGAGGAACTGAATTTGAGAATTCTATTTCATGTAATAATTTCAACTGAACTAGCCCGTGCGGCTGGTGGCTAGTGTATCGGACAGCACAGGTGTAAGTTTTTGCCTCTGCCAGATCACCCTTTGTGGTAGCGTTCACAAACTTTCCCCTGACCTTACACTTGAAATCCTCCCCTCCCCCGGGAATCTTCCCTAGTTAGTAAAGACACAGGATCCTGCCTGACCCCTTGTTGGAATACATAGCTCCCAGATCTGTCAGGTCCATCGCCATAAAATATGCACCTATTCTTCTCTTGACACATAATATTAATAAGCTTATAAAATTTCGTTATTTTAGGAGGCATTTCCATGTTCCTTAACCGTGTATTTTTATGTCTCCCTCTGTTAAATGTTCTCTGTTCAAAACTCTGTACTCCTAGGAAACAGAGTAGAATTACATAACTAATGTTTTAGTTGGCAGTAACTATAAGCCATTGTTAGTGGGTTGACACATGTCATTTTAGATGATTGTAGTACGATATTTCAGGTATGAAAGAAGGAGAAGGGAAGAAACAATAACATCAAAAGAAACCAAGAATTTCAGTTCCGGAGTCAGCATGAGGTGAGCAAGGAGCCCTGGGCTGTGGGCTCTCAGGACATCTGAGACAGCTGACAGCCTCTCAGGAGGCTGGAGGTCTAAGGACATCTGTGCCACCAGCAACCCATGACATTAGTCATATCACTTCATCTCTCAGGGTCTCCGCTTTCTTGCATGCAGGGTTTTGACCAGATGCTCCAATTTAAGGTCTCTCCCAGACTGAAGTGCCCCTTGGGTCAAAGGTAGTTTGGGAATAACTAGGAAAGTTGGAACCAACTTTTGTGACACGGAACATTCCACACAACATTTCACGCCCACCACCGTCCCCTTCCCCAACCAGCAGAGTTTACGACGAACACATCAACCTTGCTAAGGAAAAGACCAAAACAGTATTTCGAGAGCTGACAAAACCCAGGTCAGAGTGCATCATTGGTCCAGACTCTAGCTGCTACACTGACCACAAAAGCTTGTGAATAGTCTATATGGTGTCCTTAAAACATCTGCACAAACCCTTTATTTCCGGTACTTTGAACAGAAATAAACACAGTCTTTAATCCGATTTCTGCCCTCTCCAGATGAAAAGTTAAAGTATAAGCATGGGCCCCCTGGCAGTGTCTCTTACCTACATGCCCATATGAGCGGTCAGTTAAATGCCTGGTCTGTGTTGTATAAGCAGCAGGAAATATTTGCATATAAAAACAGGGTGAGTTACACTGAAGTGAAGTCTGTGTTCTGGAACTCTTAATGTGCGCATAATTACCACTTAGGCTTCCAAGCGAAATGATTTGCTAATGGCAACTGAAATGTGACATGTCCCAGAGTGAAATAATTGACTCATAACTTGAGAGGACCTGAGTAGATTGTCCTCAGCCAAGTGCCTAACTAGTTTTCCTTTCTGTCCCTAGACCTTGCTTCTGCTGCCTCACATGTAAAACAGGAACAGTGTGGTGGCGACTGAGTGAAACCAATGCTTAGTACCACAAACCTTTCGTTCAGAATCCTCGCCACCATTGCAATTAGACATTTGTTTATATCCTCACTCATCTACTGTCTCTCTTTGCTAGACTGTAAGTTCCAGGAAGGCAGGGATTGTGTTGGCTTTTGCTCAGGGCTGTAGTAGGGAGTCAAGAAACATCCCAACAAAACACGGAAGCTATTTTCAGTCACTGGAGTCAAATGCCTGGACTTGGATCCTCCTGTGCTCTCGGGTAAGCAGCTTTCCTGCCTATGGCTTAGTTTCCTCCTTTGTAAAGGAGGATAATAATGATATTGACTTGATGGAGTAATTGTGGGAATTAAATGAGACAGTACACATGAAGAGCTCAGAACAGTGTCTGGTCCATAGTGAGGACTCCGTAAATGTTCACGATTTTTAATGAGACGGCAACAGTGCTAGTTGATGTGTAACGAGCGCCGCATGAGGGATAGTTCTTCTTCTTCTTATGGCCGTTGTTGTGGAAAGAGTAGTTGCCCTTGGAAGTATCCATTATTTGGAGGTCCCCAGTCACATGCACTAGAGCAGGACGGCTACTTCCCTTCGTACATTCTGCCAGGCGCAGGGGCGGAGACAGGGTGTCAAAGGAGATACCAAAAAGATGTTCACAAGAGTACATGGGTGTCTAAGGCTCAAGGGAAGTTACAGAATGCTTTACCACCTCCCTAAATTCACCCCTCCCTTCCCACCTCGAACTCTGCACCCCAAGAGAGGCGAGTATTTAGCTAGTCCTCCCTGAAAGCTCCCAGCTTACAAATCAGCCTCCCCTATAGGATCTCTCTTCCCATCACAGTTGAAAGATGCTCTTCAGCAACCCATTCTCTTGCAGAAATAATTTATTGCCAGAAGGTAAATGATAGAAGCCTATATTCCTATATTCGGGACGGGAAGGGAAAACAAGAGAAAAGACTTGAGGCTAATTCTCGACCCCACCTTTACTAACGGAGTCATCTCTGTAAGTTGCTAGATTAACTGTGTCTCAGAATAATATCAGGTGGGAATGATCGATATGTGATCTACCTCCTGGGTTTATGAAAATTAAATGAATATGTAAAGGACCTAGTTCCAATTAAGGCAAGAGGGTTTCTAAATTATGAAACAGAAATTTTGCCCCCTGCCCTCCCAACTCTAGCCATTCTGAGTTTCCAAACTGATCTGGGAGATTTAGTTAAGGGCTTTTTCCTTTCTCCTGGGACTCCCTTTTTAAAGGCTGAGGCTACTTTCTGTTGGAGGACAAAGAACAAGGGGGAAGAACACATACACACACACACACACACATACACACAAATACATGCACACTTTCTTTTCTTCTTTGCCTTCTGACTCCTTCTCTAACTTCTTTTTTTTTTTTTTTAATGTTTATTAATTTTTGAGAGAGAGTGAGTGAGTGTGAGTGATGGAGGGGCAGAGACGGGGACAGAAAATCCAAAGCAGGCTCTATGCTGACAACAGCCCTATGCGGGGCTCAAACTCACGAACCGCAAGATCAGGACCTGAGCATGGGGTGCCTGGGTGGCTCAGTTGGTTAAGTGACCAACTTCGGCTCAGGTCATGATCTCGCAGTTTGTGAGTTCAAGCCCCGTGTTGGGCTCTGTGCTGACAGCTCAGAGCCTGGAGCCTGCCTTGGATTCTCTGTCTCCCTCTCTCGCTGCCCCTCCCCTGCTCATGCTCTGTGTCTGTCTCTCAATAGTAAATGTTAAAAAAAAAAAAAAAAAAAAAAATTAAAAAAAAAAAAAGATCAGGACCTGAGCCAAAGTTGGACATTTAACCACTGAGCCACCCAGGCACCCCTCCTTCTCTAATTTCTAAATAAAACTTGAATGATGCTATAATCTCATTTCAATATTTTCCATATACTGTTCTTTAATGGAATAAGGTCATCAAATTTTATCCTTAACTGCTCCCCAAATTTCTGGACTGAGTGACACCAGATTTGAATTTTATGGCATTTTCAGGAGCAAGTTTTTGCCCATGTAATTTGGGATTCAATTTCATTTATTTGAGAACTGTTATTAAAATCAGATTATTTTTAATAAGCAAATCCACTTTGATATTTTATTCTTTTTTTTTACAATTAAGGAGCACGTACTTTAATATTCATAGTTCTTTGAACTATGCATTACTATTTCTTGTTTGAACATGATCTGGCAAGATCAATAGTTAACCTGTAAAAAATATAAATGGGGGAATGGGTTAGCATGACACTTAAAGAAGGCAGTATCTCACAGAACATAATTGTAAAAAATGAGAACAGTACCCTAGATCTCTCAGTGTGAAAGTAAACTGAATATAAGAAATATGTGCATGATCTGATCCATTTTATTCTGATAGGTAGAATATGTAAAACCTTTGCCAACCTGTAGATTCATGGTTTAGACCAACGATTGGGTAGGTGATCTGGAAAATAAAAGAAAAAGCTCAGAGCATTTCATGAATCTTACTAGAGCAAACTGACCTCTAAAGAAAAATTTTCAAGTTCAAGTTCCCAAGTTCAAGTCTTAATGTAGCTTTTAGCCTATTACAAGCCTTTCCGGAGTATTGAAAGGACATAACTTGATTAATTCATGGGGATTTAAGGCCTTTTTTAAAAAGATACTCAAAGACCTAAGCAAGTATCTGAATTTTATAAATGTTTTATTTTTTACTTGTCTGAGCCAAATCAGGTGTCCTGCTAATAACTCTAACCACATACAACTTTTAACCTAAAGAAAAAAAAGGGGGTGGGGTGGGGGTAGGGAGGAAAGAAAAAAATATGCTTTGGGATTTAGTTAGAATTGGATTCATTTCTTTCTAAGTAGCAATGACTTGTGTAGGACTTTTCAACAATGAGGCTGGTTAAAAATAGCTCAAGCCATGGGGAACGATTGGACAATCTCATGCCATGTCACACACAGTGCTCTTAGTGTCCAAATTATTTCCCCCGAGCCCCTTCCTCTTCCCTGCTCCTCCCTCTCCTCCTTGCCAGGAGTGACTTTCTGCTCAGAGAGAAACTGCCTGGCTGTGTGGCCCCAAGAGTTTGGTTCCCGGGACAGATGCTGGTCTCCTGGTTCTGGGGCTTTCCACCTGTGCGACCTTCAGCTAGTAGCTTAACCTTCAGAACCTCAGTTGACCCATCTGCAACAGAGCACTCGCTTTGCAAGGTTATTGTTAGAACCAAATCAGACTGTGGAGACATTGCTGACGGCACAGTGTTTCCCCAGAGCCCCCAGTTGCAGTGAACTTTCACTTTGGCATAATGTTGCCATAGGTCAAAATCAAGTGGCTTTGGGGTATGTATAAATGGATGGGGTCAGAATCCAAATTCTAGCCTCCAAGAAGGAACAGAATACAGGTTATACCTCCTGGACAGTGCCTTTGAATCCCTACAACTAAGGTGGGCCCTGGTACCCAGTAAACGTTAGACACACGTGTTTTGAATCTTTTTCTTGGTGGATTTGATAGAGGTAAGATTCCCTGACTACAATGGAGACGGTAAAACTAGGAGACAGTAGAGAATGATGACCTAAGAGCAAAGGATAGGAGTCAAGCACATTGGGTTCAAATTCCAGCTTCGGAGTGACTTTGGACCAAGATGCTTAATTTTTATGAATCTGGGTTTAAATCTGATCCTTCTTTTTTTCTATTCCACCCCCCCCCCCCAACCACACACACACACACACACACACACACACACGCACGCACCAATGACAACAATACCACACCGAATGGCTTCATGCTGTGTCCGGGACAAAGCATGGCCCACCAGGTTCTCCTGCCTTTCTATCCCCTGGTTGTCTCAGCTCCAGCAATAGTGGTCCAGTGCTATCACTGTCTCGTCCATCTGGTATGATTTTTTGCCCCCAACACCAGCACCTTTCCTCCCATTACCTGAATAACCCGAATGGCCTTAAACATCGTTTTCCCAGTGGGACTTTTCTTCCCATCCAAGTCGAGTTTAGGACTCCTGAATATGCTCCTTAGTTTCCCCCTTTCTTCATACTCATTGCACTATGATGTCTCTTTCCCCCCATCAGACTCCATGAGATATGAAGGAAGAGGCTGGGGTGGGGTGGGAGCGTCAGACTTACCTTTTCACTGCTACACTCCCAGGGTCTAGCCCGGAGCCTGCTCATAATACTCACTGACCGGATGCATGAAGGACTTATGTGTCAGGACACTAATATCTACTCGTAGGCTTGTGAGCACTAAAGGAGAGGATGTATGCATAGAGTTCAGCACAACTCTCGGTCCATGGTACATGTCTCAGTCCATGGTGGCTATCATCACTAATAAGAATGTGTAAGTGATGAATTTGTTTCATGTATACATTCTTCGGTGGGCACTTCTCCAATGGGAGAGTTAAAGGAAGGTAGCAAGGTGCCCTTTGGTACCCATTCTTCTGATTACTATTTGAGACTTTTAGAGCAGAATGAGGTAGAATAACATGCCAAACCTAAAATTGGATCCAGGATAGAAATGGCTTTGATGTGATGGATCTAGCGTGATTATATGTTTGCATGGGCTTCGGGTCTGGCTACGTTCCAGGCACAAACGTCTATAATCCAGTCTGTCAACCAGATGTTACCAGTTTTGGGAGATTTTTTTTTTTTTTTTTTTTTTTTTTACCAGAAATACGATCAATGCTTATAGAAACCTACATGTTAGCACTTGCAAAATGACTGCAGTGAATATTGTAAAAATACAATTTGCAGCAGATAATTATGGCATCCGCATGACAATCTTATACTTGAGTAATAAAGTGTGACTACTGTACGTACAGCTGGAATTTTAAGGTAGGGTTTTCATGATGAGAGCAAGACAAGATTATGTGAAACTTGGTGTGCTAAAGTTGCATCTTTTCTTTTAATGTGTATTTATTTATTTCGAGAGAGATGGAGAGGCAGAGAGAGAATCCCAAGCAGGCCCTGCACTGTTAGTGCAGAGCCCAACACGTGGCTCGAACTCACAGACCAAGAAGTTATGACCCGAGCTGAAACCAAGACTCAGATGCTTAACTGACCGATCCACCCAGGCACCGCTGCACGTTCTTTTATTAAAAGATTACAACTAAGTGTGAGGCCTTTTATTTCAACTGACCAGGTCTCATAATTAAGGTACATAATTTGCTGGAAATCTAACATGGGCAGGATAGATGTTGATGATTCTTAGTGTTGGAAGAAACTTTGCTATTCCAAGGAATGAAGTCATAATGTTGGTATGGTATGTATCAGGACTGATGTTTTAAAATGAGAACTTTTAATTCCACCTTCTAAGACTGGTGCAAAGTTTCATGGAGGGGGAGGGAGGCAGGGAGCAAAGGGATATTTGGGAAAAAAGGGAGGAAAGCCTGACTAGCTCCTACCTCTTGTAATTTTGAATCCCTCTACTACTGGCATCCTGAGACGTTTTCCCTGAGCATTCCTGATTGAGCTTCTGTTAATAGACTTGGTGTATCAGTTAGGGATGTATTTGGCTGCAAGTAACAGAAAACCCAAACAACAGTGGCTTCCACAAATAGGAGATTACTTTTCACACGTAAAGAAATCCAGAAGCAGGTGGTGGCTGGCCTTATTTGTAGCTCGTGAGGGACCCAGTCATTCTGCCTGTTTGCTCATCCCCACTGCTCATGTTCCAAGATGGGCCAAGACGTTTGCTGTAGTTCAGATATCACATCGCTTTGAAAGCAGGAGGAGAGAGGTCTGTCTGTCTCTTCTTAGTGGGATATCAAAGGCTTTACCAGAACTCCCAGGCGAATATCTAGTTGTGTCTCACTGCGTGGGAAAGTGACTATTTAGCTGGACAAGTGTTTGGTGATGAAAAAGAGGGAAATGGGTCTTAGATAAGCAACTCCACTGATGCTACACTTGATTTGGTCTTCGTGCCATCCTGGTTGTCGATGGGAAGTGGGGAAGTGGATAGACTCATGTACGTGATCGGTCATGCTCCCTTGGTGGGAGTGGATGAGTAAGTGAAGATTTGACAGACCATTTCCGGTGGTTTCCAACTCCATAATAGCTCAGTTAGCAAGGGAATTCATTAATAATATTTTGTTGTTAACTTATACTTTAAAAACTATGATGTTATTTAGAATAAAGTATATAGCCATTCTGGGGTGCGTGGGTGGCTCAGTCGGTTGAGTGTCCAACTCTTGGTTTCGGCTCAGGTCATTATCTCACGATTCGTAGGATCAGGCCCTGAATTGGTTCACAGCCTGTTTGGGATTCTCTATCTCTCCCTCTCTGCCCCTCCCCTGCTTATGCTCTCTCTCTCTCTCCTTCAAAATAAATAAATAAACAAACTTAAAAACAAAAAAAGGCGTATAGCCATTCTGAGCAGAATTAGATGCTGTCCTACACAGGATGAGTGACTAAGTAACCATTTGCAATGGTTCGTAGGTGACTCTGTATGACTATGTGCCCTCTAGAAATAACTGGGCCTTCTTGATGTCCAGACTGGCACACAGCCTTCTTGCCAAGTCGGAAAGAGATCTGAAAATTCCCATTCCATTCCATTTGCAGAAGCCACCACAGCATTTCTTCTTCTGCCCCTAATGGGAAGCACATGGAGATCATTGAACGTCGGGAGCCCTCCTATGCTCAAATTATGTTTTTCAAGCCCGGGCTATGATAAAGTAACCTCCAAACATGACCCTGGCAAAAGTCAGTAGCCTTGCTTATTCTGGCCACGTTCCTGGTGCAATCCAGGGTTCTGGGAAGATTTACTCTAATTACAACCTTTTTTGCCCTCTTTCTCTCCCGCTTACACTCATGATTTCTTACATAACATGTGTTAGAGTTAGCAAAACCGAAAATTTCATTCTTGAGCTAATTAAATGGATGTAATGTGTGCTTGGCTTCTTTTCTTTTAGAAGATCTGGCCAAATTAGCATGTTGTACTGTGTTTCTGAGGCATATGTAACTTCAATCCTCTTTAATTCTTTAGTTTTTATGTCTCAGTGAAACTTCCATTTTTGTTTTCCATGGCAAAGATAATAAAGAGACTTACTGTATTCTTAAAAATTTTCCCTAGCCAAACAATACCCTATGGAGAATATTGCCTCTAAAGACTTTTTCTTGGTATTCTAAACAGTGCTCATGAGAATTGGCTCATTTCCAAAAAGTTTTGCATGGAGCTTATATATGAAAGTTAAAATTCACATTAATTAACTTGGAATATATTGGCTAATACTAACAGCACCACATTCTCCATGAATCATGGAAGTATTAGCATGCATTAAAATACCAGATTTTGGAAGTATTTTCAATTGTACCACATTGCTTACCACAAAACATGTAAGTCGTAATTTTTGCCTTCTGTTCGACAGCAGCTCAGTGGGACAAACATTAATTGAGCACCTTATGTATGTGCAAAGGCCATCTGCTCTAAGAGAGAAACTGGACAGCACAATACCTGCTCTCACAGGACACTTATTCCTTTGAGAAGAAACAGACATGTAAACCAACAATTGCAATGGTTTGTGAAAACACAATGATGAAAAGATACCCAGGCACAGAATTTAACTCTGTTGGAGTATAGTGAGGAGAAGGTGTTGGAAGGAGTTCAAAGGGAAAGTGACACCTGATGAAAAGCTTTCCTTGATGTGGGGTGGGGGGAGCTGCGGGAGTGGTGGGAGAACATTCTGGGCAGAGAGGAAGCAAGTGGGGTGTGAAGGAAGAGCCCAGGTAAGGAGTGATGCGGCCCAAACTAAGACAGTGCCAGTGAGGAGACTGGGGACGAATCTGCAATCCTTAGGGGGTAACACTGAGCACTTCAGCAGTTGGCTTCATTTAGTGTCTTTGGTAAAATGCTACCAAAGGTGGGACTTTTTGATGGTTCAAGATGATTTTGCTGGTACTGTCTTTTGAATAGACAACCCGATTTAAAGCAAAGCTTTGACAAACATTATGTGGGCATAATCTGTTTTCATTTGAATATTACACGTACATAAATGCCCAAGACTTTTTAATACATGCAAAAATAGCGTCTTTTAAAGGCATTTATTCTTGGT
Organism: Neofelis nebulosa; assembly: GCF_028018385.1. Taxonomy (NCBI): domain Eukaryota; kingdom Metazoa; phylum Chordata; class Mammalia; order Carnivora; family Felidae; genus Neofelis; species Neofelis nebulosa. Next base: position 31,413,255 of record NC_080782.1, on the reverse strand, counting down.
ATGTAGCAATGAACTAAGAGCAAAATAAGAAAATGACATAATATTTGGTGAGCACGGAGAAAACCCCAAACTGGCTTTCTCACCGGTCTCCTTTCTGCCTGCATGAAGGAGTTACTTGGTCACCTACCACTGCCTATTAGCAGAAACGTTTTCCCAGCCTTGCCTATAAATGGCCAGGCAATAAACTGCCTCATTCATCCATTCTGTTGACACGTTCCGGCTACTAGGATGCTTGGAACCTGGAAGAGAGAAATCAAGAAGTTGTGGTTATTGCCTCTGAGAGAAAGGGGGGCATAAACAGATATTCTCAGCACAGTGTTACAAACACTCTATTAGAAGTGGAGCCAGAGTCCTGAGAGGATGAAGAGAAGTGTACCAACTGCTAGGTGCCAACAGAAAAACTTCACAAAGGAGGTGATAATAAAGCTTGGAAAGTTTTGAAGGATGGAGAAAAGGAGGGGCGTGTGATGGCATTTCAAATGTAAGGAACCGTGGAAGACCATATTATTGTCTCTAAGTATTTGCTCCATCCTGCTGTGAGAGGTTTTTATTTCTCTGCCCCTTAACTGGGGCAGGGAAAACCTCAGAGACCTGGGCATGGTTGTTACAGTTGCATGACTAACACAGAAGCATTGTGTGCAAAGGCACAGAACTAGGAGTGAGTATGGAGTCTCTGAGGAATGGGAGGCTTAGCACAGCCCAGAGCGTAGACTCCGTGTGTAGAGCCTCCGTGGCCAATATGGAACCCAGAAAGGCAATTGAGAACAGATTTTTAAATGGTTTTAAATGTCCTTCTGAACAAGCTGAGCTGCATTCTTTACACAGTAGGAAGCCAGTAAAGCTAAGGATTGACATGATGAGATTTGTTTCTTAGGAAGACGATTCCAATGGGGTGGAAAGAGACTAGTACCAGAGGAATCAGCTAAAAAGTTGTTGTGATACTAATAACAAACGTTTATTGTGCATTTACTATGTGCCAGGCATTTTGTAGACATTTACCGAAGTAATCCTCACAATAACCCTATTGGGTAGATATTATAATGATTCTTTAATATATATAAATGAGGAAACTGAGGCACAGAGACATTATAGAACTTGGGTTGATCACTCTGCAAGAAGCGGTAGAATCAGAATTCCATCCTAAGCTGCCTGGGGGGCCAGAACCCACACTCTTTGCCAGCACACCACACTCCCAGAATCCAGGCAAATGATACTCAGCATCTGAAGTAAGGCAGTGCATGGAAATAGAGAGGAAGGTATCAAGTCTCCTATTTCTGAGATTGTACAGAATGTGGGCATGAGTTGGAACTTAAGAGTGAGAGAAATGGAGGGGCCAGAGAGAACGCCCCCATTTCTTATTTAGGAGACGAAGTAGGTGGTGAAACAGTGAGCAGAAACAGAATATAAGAACAAGTCTGGGGGGGCGCCTGGGTGGCTCGGTCGGTTAAGCGGCCGACTTCGGCTCAGGTTATGATTTCGCCGTCAGTGAGTTCGAGCCCCGCGTCGGGCTCTGGGCTGACCGCTCAGAGCCTGGAGCCTGTTTCGGATTCTGTGTCTCCCTCTCTCTGACCCTCCCCTCTTCATGCTCTGTCTCTCTCTGTCTCAAAAATAAATAAACGTTAAAAAAAAAATTAGAAAAAAAAAAGAACAAGTTTGGGAGGAAAATGAAGAGGTTTGTTTGGGAAACATTAATTTTGAGGCAGGATATGCGGCACCAGGCAGAGATGAGCTGTCATCATTAAATATGGTACCGAAGCTCAGGAGAGTGTGGGGCAGAGACAAAGCCAGGCTGCGCAGAAGGCCAGAGGGTAGATGCAGACAGTGAGGTGAGAACAGGAGCAAGGACAGAATAAGAAGAACCCCATCCTTCAAGGACGAGATCTAGCAGGAGGAGCCAGAGAAAGACTGAGAGGCAGTGATAATGGAGAGAAAGGTGTCAGAGAACAGAGGCTTAGAATGAGTTAGAACTGGAAAAATTGGGAGACGACTATGGCCACTTCTGCTGTGGCACCTCCAGCCGCATAACGACTTTGAGAAACCAGAACCTCCGCTTATATAGAGGCATAAACATCGTGTATCACCAGCATCGCCGTGGGGGTACAAGGATACATTGGGTGGAGGCAGAGAAGTGGAAATGAACTTCCCCAGTCATGACTCTCATAGAGTTGACCACATTTATACTGATTTATAACTACAGAACTGCTAATGAACTTGTGAAATACCAGGTTCCCATAAATGGAAAGAAACAGTACATTGCTTCGATTTACAGGAATTACTTAATTCCAAACATGGTAATGAGAAAGATTTAAAAGTAAAATCTTCTCTGGAATACTCTCATACCTGGAAGAATGGCTTGTTAGTTTCACTTCTTCTGCGATCCACAGTAACACCATTACATTTCAACTGCCTGTAACTAGTTAGAATAATAGTAAAAATAATTGCGTAGAATTCCCCAGGTCTTTGGATAACTTAGTACAATAGCATAATTTTTTTAACATGTGAATAGCTTGAAGCTACACAGAATTTATTAGGAAATAGTGTACTAGGAATAACCCACATGCATGCTCTACAGTAGGGGAAGAAGAAAATACTATTGCATCTACAACACAATTTCAGGGTACCTGAAATTGTTAAGGTATGTTGGGACGGTGTTTGAAAAGGGCTCTATGGAAACAAAGCTTGGAAACGTGGGATTAAATAATCTTAATTTTTTTTTCTCATTGCAGGGCTTCTGGGAGCCTTGAATGTGTTGGTTTACACTTATAGCTCTGGATAGATGTAGTATACAGCAGTCCCCAAACTTATCTGACCATAGATCCCCATGGTTTTTCAAGAACACATGACCTACTTTATTAAATGTCCTATTGGTAGATTGTATTTCTGTTCAGAATGTTTGCTGCTCCTACTTTATAGGATCCATTTTCTTAAATCTTTTTTTAAAAAATTGTAATGTTTATTTATTTTTGAGGGAGAGAGACATGAGCAGGGGAAGGGGAGAGAGAGAGGGAGACACCGAATCCGAAGCAGGCTCCAGGCTCTGAGCTGTAGGCACAGAGCCTGACACAGGGCTCGAACCCATGAACTATGAGATCATGACCTGAGCAGAAGTTGGAGCTTAATCGACTGAGCCACCCAGGCGCCCCTGTATCCTTTTTCTATGGGACTATCTTGCCCTACTCCACTGAACATAGGAGCCCTTATGGGACCTACTTTGGCCAACGTAATGTGGCTACAAGTCACGTGTGTCACTTTTGAGCAGACGCTTCAAGAACTAGCCTGTAGTCCACTGCTAACAAGACCAGCTATGCCAGATAAAGACTGTTCCAATAGCGCAGAGGTCTGGAGTGTCCTGTGATGAAATGCAAAGACATAAGGAATAAACCGTTGACATTGTAAACCATTAATGTTTTAGGTCATTTGTACCACAGCTAACTTAGCCTAAGCTGACTCCATCCTACCTCTAAGCATTTCTAAATTACATGGGCCCGACTGCTTTTATAGGTGTACTCATTCAGTTTCAATTTTATAAATGATGAGATATTCTTAGAATTCCTCTTTAGGTTCAGAAGGTGAAATATATAGATTTAGATAATACATATTTCGGAAGGTGACATATACATATTTATATAAATATATAGATGACAGGACTTAAATGGTGCTCAAACTCTTATATGCCTACAAAATTACCTGGAATTTTGTCGAAAATAGACATTTCCAGGCCCAATTCCCAGAAGTTCTGATTCAGTGGGCCTGGAATGGATCCAGGAAATCTGAATTTGATAACAGCTTCCCAAGATATTACCAGTACAATGGTCTACCAGCCACACTTTGGGGAGTGTATTGCTCTCTAAAGCCACTCATCTGATTACCAGGTATAGGTACCAATAAATGCCATTTCAAATTTTTTTTTTTTTTTTTTTTTTGCCATTTCAATTTAAGGAGGCACCATGGAGACTCCTCTTTGAATGACATGTATGAAGTTAGTCACATCACATTTTAGTTTATATTCATTATACTTTGTTATAGTTTACTGGAAAATATTTTATGCACAAAATGGCACTCATGTGTGAATGCCTGTCTTATTCAGAAAGCCTGACTCTAGGTGACCCTTGGCTCTTTCAAAAAAAAAAAAAAATCAATCTGCTCTACAAAGATGAGGTTCTATTATCAATGAAGATCAAGAGCTATTTCTGTTGCAAGTGACTGAAACCTAATTCAAACCATCTTAAGCCAAACAAATGTACTGGTTACAGAATTAAATGTCCATGGTTTTGAGAGAACGAAGTTTGTTGCCGGTTAAGCAGGCAGCATGTGTTAGAACCGGAGACCACACCTGCCTATGGGAGGGTCCCATAATGGCTCCTGTGCCTTAGGAGGGGGAGACGTTAATAAGAGGGCCAAATAAAGATGGTTTGCAGGTTCTGAGGGAGGAAGACCCAGTAAGCAAGGCACTACCTGGAGAGTCTGGGGACAGGTGAAGGGCAGGTGATTTGCACTGGGGAAGGTTGGCATGTGCGACTAAGTGGAAGTCTTGGAAGTAGGGAGGTAGACAGAGTAAAGGGTGTCAATCAGTTGGAATCAAGGCTTTACTTACAGTTGGATAAAGATGCTCAAAAGATGGCTTTAGTTTCTATTTTTTTCCACCTCTCAGTTCTGCTTTCCTCCATGTTACTTCACTCTCAGGCAGAATTTCCCATGAGGAGCAAGACGGTGACCATCAATTTAGTAATCCCCAAGCTGGGTCTCATTGGTATGGCTTGGGTCAAGGCCAATCTTTGGCTCAATCACTGTGGCCAGAGATGCCCTGTTTGGCCAGGACTGGGCTGTGTGCCCATCTCTGCAGACAGGGATGAGGTTACAGTTATCTAAATCACAAAGGTTTCCCAAAGGGAAATTGGGACTCTAGTCCCAGCAGCAAGGGAGCAATGAAGACCGTGCAGGCAAAATTCAATCTGTCCACTGTAGACTTAATGATACTCTTCTTACTCTGGATTAGCAATCTGACAGGAAAGGGAGCTCACACACTGGATTTTTTTTCCCCCAAAGGACAACAAATGAATAAAGAAAACAATTTCAAAGCAAGCCAGCAAGCGAAATGTTTAAAGTAAACAAACCATATCTATCCCTTTCTGGGAAAATATCAGAGAAGAACTCAGTGTTTTAGACTGCAGTTAGGTCTCATGGCAGTCACAAGAACCTGTGGTTTCTTCTTCAAGATTGCCTGTTAATAAAATTTTTCCCATAGATATGTTGAACCTGCATACTTTTTAACCTTGCTTTAAATTCAATATTGTGTAGTTTACACAGAAGCCAGATTTTCTACAGATGCATAAAGTTGAAGGGGGAAAATGCTGGCAACCTCTTGTCTATTTAAGTTAATTACTACGGGCTAGAATCAGAGCCATTTCCTGCAGATTTCTAAAAGTACCATGGAGAGAAGCAGTTCAGTCCTCATTATGACTTCTATTGACTCATGATTTTTAACCAAGATGATCTGCATGAGATCTCTTTACAGACAAAGGTTTTGGACTCAGATTCGCCTTTCCCCTTATGGCTCCCACTGTCACTTGTGCGGTATTATGGAACAATTTAGGGGAAGGAAGCTTATAAGTGAAGTTATTTCTCCATTGACCTATTCTTTTATCTTTTTTACCTTTTTCCTCTGCTTGTTCCCCCTAGTATGAGTAGACTCCCATTCTTATATTTTTGTTTGTATAACGGTTAGTGTGATGCCTTGTATACAACGAGTGTTCAATAAATGTCACTAATTAATGACTCAGCCCGATATCAACATGTTTTGCATTATGCCACCATTCACTGAACTGCAGAGTCATTTCTGAGACAAGTCAGAACTCTGCCAAGATCTATTGGACGTTTTACCAGAGACTTGGAAAATTCCAAAAATGAGATTATTTTTTAAGTGTGGCTTCTTTTTTAAAAAGCCAAAACATAACAGCCACTTTTATTTGTTAATGCTCAAAATATAAAGTGGAGAACAATTAAGAAAGTGAGGTTTATATGGGAAGACTGTTAAATTCCATCTAGTTGTTGACAGCTTTGGCACTCAAGATTTCAACATCTGACTGCAGAGAAATATCTCTGATGCATATAATCTATATATAACTTGTGTAATCGTGCAGATCAGGAAATTTCTGCCCTTTCTCCCTTCACCTTTCCTCCTCTGCAGAGCTGACACGGCAACAAGTATATTTATCATTTTCGGGCCATTGTAGAAAACATAGAATCAGCCAGGAAACCAGATTCCTGTCCTGCCCCTGCAGCCTATAGGCCATTGTGAAGGTGATAAATAGCTGTCATCCTGCCTAGTATTCGGGAACTGAAAAGTTCAAGGGCATGGAGGGCTCATCTGAGTCTGCCCCTTCCTTTGGTAGCTTGTAGGAAAGCTGTTAGGAGTCAGAGTGGGAAGAGAGAGGAGGGAGGAGAGTGAGTTGGCTGCTTATCATGGCTAGATGTCCAGAAACCAAATCGTAACAGGCTTTTTGACTGGTGTCCTTGAATTCCTTGAGCGATTCACGAAATTCTTATAACCTCAAATATCTGTGTGTCATCAGTGTCAGTTCAAATCCTGGACGCCATGGACAGCTTGATAGGCGACCTTCCGTTTTATCACAGACAAGTGCACTATCGGTCCATTAATTAGTTTGCTTAGGTGAGCACTTTGGGATTATATCTGTAGATCTGTTTCCAGTTAAAAATTTCATTTTCAGAGTGTTGCTTTACCAGTTGTCACAAATTTATGCCTCGGTTGTGTCTGGGTTTTGCCCCAAGTGCCTCTCCACAACAGGCGTCCAAGCACAGCTGAGGTTACTTGATTCTCTCTTATCACAGGCAACTGACTACTGTACCCAGAGAAGTCCCTGCTGACATGATTGTGACGCCTGCCAAAGACTCTGTCTCATGTCATGTTGACGCAGTAAAAATGATGACCGACCTGACTCCAAGTCGTCCTTCACTAGAGGCTCTAACGGCGTGTTGACTCTTGGCATTTACAGTTGTTTGCTTATTGAAAAGGTGTCAGGTTTCTACGGCTCGCATTACAGTCAAGTGGAAGCAAGAAAATTCAGGCAAGCCTTTCATGGAAAGAGAGGCCTGCCACAATTTCAGGTTTCATGGTAAATGAACAGAGAGAAGGGAGATGCAATCTCTCTTGACTTTTCCAAGATTTTGACAGAAGGAAGTTGTGGAGTTGAGGATGCGGGTAGGTCACGTTACTGCTGGAGACCAGACCTGCCTTCAGCTCTGAGACGGTTGTGGGTGAGCGTGTTGCTGGTAGGGTAGGAGCAGAGGGAGGGATGAGGACAGTGTGCGGGTCCAGTGTGAAGGCAGGACCCTGTGTCCAGGGTCACAGCACCTAGAGAATCCAGGGACAGAAAGGTGGCAATCCAGGGAAGTAGTCTGTGCTAGGAAGGTTAGGTAAGGTAGGAGCAGGTGAATGTCCTGGCAGGTGGGCTAAGCAGGACTAGAAGTAGTGGGAATGAGGTAGTCGGGATCAAGAGCACTATTCGTCCAAAGTTGTGGCACCATCTGGGATTAAAGGATAGATTCTAATCTTGAGAGGGGTGCTGGAGTCTACAAGGAGAGCAGTAAGACAGGAAAAGCACCGTGATTAAATCCTGAAAAATCCAGTTATAACAGTGGCTTGGTCACAGAAGAATGAGGAAAGGGGAACTAATATCCATTGATTGCATAGCAGACATTGAACTGGGCTATAGATTTTAGTCATTCATTTACTCAACAAGTTTTAATTGAGCACTGACTATGTGCCAAACACTGTTCTAGGCACAGAGGATAGAAGAAGCAGTGAAGAAAACAAAACCCTTGCTTCCTTGGATCTTACATATTTATAGGGGAGACAGAAAACAAACAAAATAAACTTCTTTACTAGGTTAGAGGGTAATGCGTTCTCTGAAGGAAAATAATGCAAGGTAGAGATAAGAAGTATGGAGGATTAAGAATTTTAATTTTTTTAATGTTTATTTTTATTTTTGACAGGGAGAGAGAGACAGAGCATGAGCGGGGGAGGGGCAGCAAGAGAGGGAGACACAGAATCCGAAGCAGGCTCCAGGTTCTGAGCTGTCAGCACAGAGCCCGACGGGGGGCTCGAACTCACGGACCGTGAGATCATGACCTGAGCCGAAGTCGGACGCTCAACTGACTGAGCCACCCAGGAGCCCCATGGATTAACATTTTTAATAAGGAGGCCAGGGAAAGCCTCACTGAGAAGGTGACCTTTGGGAAAATCCTTCCAGGAGTGGGTGCGAGCCATACAGATACCTGGAGGAAGAATATTACAGGCAGAGGAAAGAGCAGGTGCAGAACTGAGGTGCCTGGCGCACTCAGAGAACAGCAGGGAGGCCAGCCAGGTGGATTTGTGCAAAGGAGAGGCAGGACAGAAGATGAGGGAGGAAGCAGCTGACAATGGAGGTCAGGAAAACATCCAAGCCCTTTTAGGACAGACAGTATTTCTCAACTGGGATCAACTTGTTTCCAAGGGGACACTTGGCAGTGTCTGGAGACATTTTTGGTTGTAACAACTGGAGGCTGCTTGCCCTGAGCAAGACTTTAAACAGTCCAAAGTGGCATCTTTACATGCATAGGAAGCTCACATCAGGCCAAATAGTGGGTGGCCAGTACATTGGATGGTGGATTCGATTTCAAAACAGTCTCTGTAAACTGAAGTTGTCTGAAACAGATAGGAAGTTGTTTTGTAAAACCTATTACTGAAGTATAATACACATAAAGAACAGTGTACATATCACAAATGTACATGTTGATGGATTTTTACAAGCAAACACCAATGCATAACAAGCATCCACATCAAGAAACAAAACATGATCAGTGCCCTGAAAATCCCTCCACTCCCCACCCCCTCCAATCACTACTCTTCCAAGAGCAGCCACTCTTCTGTCTTTGATTATTTTTTATTTATTTTTTTTAATTTTAATGTTTATTTGCTTTGGAGAGAGACAGAGACAGAGCACAAGTGTGTGTGTTTGGGGGGGGGGGTGGGTTGGGGCGCGGGGCAGATAGAGAAAGAGGCACAGAACCCAAAGCAGGTTCCAGGCTCTGAGCTGTGCGCGGGGCTTCAACTCACAAACTGTGAGATCATGACCTGAGCCAAAGTCAGATGCTCGACCAACTGAGCCACCCAGGCGCCCCTACTCTTCTGACTTTTAATACCATAAATTCTCTTGCTAGTTTTGGAGCTTTTATAAATGGAATCATGTAGCATATACTTGACTTCTTCCCCTTAACATTGTGTTTGGGAGATTCATCCATATTGTCGTGTAGACCATTCCCATTCATTCTCATTGTTATACAATATGCCATTGTGTGAAAGAAAATAGTTGATCTATTCTACTTGGATGGGCATTTGGATAGTTTCCAGTTTGGAGTTATTACGAGTACTGCTGCTATGAAAATTCTAGTACATGCCTTTTGGTAAACATGTACACATTTCTATTGGGTAAACATGTAGGAATGGAATTTTAGGGTTACAGGAGAGAAAAGAAGTCCTTGATGAAATGAAATGTAGCATATTGTAGCCAGGGCAGTAAAAATAGAGATAGATAGAGATAGAGATAGAGATAGAGATAGAGATAGAGATAGAGATAGATACAGATAGAGATAAAAATAGAGATAGAGTTAAAAATAGAGATAGAGATATAGAGATACATATACATATGCATATGCATATGCATATACATATGATAGAGGAGGTATGGGTAGGTTCAAGAATGGAAGAAGAAGTTCAGAGCTCAGGAAAGAAAAGGCAATGATGTGAAATAGAGTGTGGTTTAAGCTAAGGAGGACGATGGTGTGTGGAGGTCAGTCGGCACGTAGCTTATGGAAATCAACTAACAGCTATGTGGGGCAGCAAAGGGCTTGGGTAGGTGTCAAACAGGCCTAAGTTTGAAGCTTGCCCTGCCAAATGTCACTGTGTATCACCTGATAGCTCGAAGCTTTGACTTTCCATTGCAGGAAATAGAGGTTGTTGAAAGATGAAATCCATTTACTCCACAACTATTGATCGAATATCTACCTGTGTGCAGCATACTGGGGATTCGGTGGTGACCCAAAAATAAGAGTCCTTGACCTTGTTGATTTTACTGGTAAGGAATAAACAATGATTATTTCATTACAATTATGGTAAATACAATGAAGGAATCTAACTTAAACTGGTGGTGGTCAGGGAGGAGTATCTGGGGCCAAGTAGGCATGAGTCCGGCCAAGAGTTGGGGATGAGAAATTCCAGGCGGATGTAACAGTATGAAGGAAATCTAAGGAGGCATGCTCTAAGGAGCATGGCATGTGTGAGGAAAAGAGTGAATAAGAATGCAAAGGGAAGAACGGGCCAGATTTGATGGGAAGGGCAGGAAGAGCCTTTAAGTGATGAGCTTTACTTTAATCATAAAGCACTCTAAACTGGAAGTAAGGAGAGGGCTGGTGGAAGAAGCAGGACTGGTGGCAGAATCACATAAGTGCAAAAATGTAGGTTGATTCATGAATTTGCAGTTCAATATTCACCCATGAATTCAAATATCTTTACGGGATGAGGAACCACCAAGTGAATCCGGTCATGTCTGAAATTATCTGGGTATCATTAACTAATGAATGGATGAATATATAAATAGTAGTTTATGAAGTTAACATAATCGACAAAAATTGTGTTTAAGATTATTCAATCCTCTGGGGCACCTGGGTGGCTCAGTCGGTTAAGCGTCCGACCTCGGCTCAGGTCATGGTCTCGAGGTTCATGAGTTCAAGCCCCGCACCAGGCTCCGTGCTCACAGCGTGGAGCCTGGAGCCTGCTTTGGTTTCTGTGTCTCCCTCTCTCTCTGCTCCTCCCCTGCTTGAACTCTGTCTCTCTTTCAAAAAATAAATAAACATTAAAAAAAAAAAAACTTAAAAAAAGATTATTCCAATCCCCTTTGCTCTGATATTGACTTAGTTCTGTAAGTAGATTTCCATTCTGAGCATAGTAGCTCGTATTTATTGTGTTGCTATGCACCAACTTCCATTCTCAGCAGTGCCTAACATGTGTATTCTCTCATTTAATACTCATCACAACAACTCAGGAGGTCCGTTTTATTATTATTTTTGTTTTACTGATGGGGAAGTAGATGCCGAAAAATGCACTGATCCACTTGCCCCAGATCACCCAGTTAGTAAGCCTGGCCTCAGGAATCTCCCAGGCAGTCAGATTTCAGCCCACAAACTCTCAATGACTACTCTTTATAGCCTCCAGAAAGAGGTCACCAACAAGCCAACACCAACATCTGGTTGGTTTGATTGCTCCATTTCTCATTTTGAATTAACATGTTAGCAGTGTGCATTGGACATTCATCTCTTGTGAGCTGATTAGTAGGATTCATTTCCCAAGGGCCTCATCCCCTAATAGTGGACTAAGAAGGCTGAGCTTCTGAACCAGCAGACCTAGTGGTGGATCAATCACTGGACCTCAGGAGAGTCATGTGAGTAGAGATTGGGGAGGTAGGCAGGATCCGAATCCTACAGGCCTTGTGGACCATGGAAGTGTCTCAGACTGTTCTCTTAGTGCAGAGGAACGGGGTATGATTGGTTAGGAGGTGATCGCAACAGTCCGGGTGAGGGATGCTGGCCACTTAGACCAGTGTGATAGCAGCTAATGGAGATGAAATGAGAGATTCTGAGTAAAAGGCCTTGCATAATGCTTGGCACATAGTAGGCACACGGTAAGGGGCAGCTATAGTTAACAACTAAGGCATATTCATTTCAGTCTGGCAGGGCAAATTTCATGGCTTGGAAACTGCTGCCTAAAGCATGGCGTTGAGAAAGATACCAGATGTCTTTCAGACCTGCATGAAAGGAGGGCTGCAGTGGAATAGCGGTGGCTGCCGTGAGCTCTGGATAAGCAGCTGGTCGCACACACACGGAGGATTGCTTTAATAATGATTTGCAGGTAAGGGTGCTTGGGTAGCTCAGTCAGTTGACCATCCGACTTTGGCTCAGGTCATGATCTTACGGGTCATGAGTTTGAGCACCGCATCGGGCTCTGTAATGACGGCTCAGAGCCTGGAGCCTGCTTCGGATCCTGTGTCTCCCTCTCTCTCTCTGCCCCTCCCCTCCTTGCTCTCTGTTTCTCTCTCTCTCTCTCTCAAAAATAAATGAACATTAAAAAAATGATTAGCAGGTAAAGACAAGATTCTTATACAGATGATTTTGAGTCATTTTTCTCAGTATAATAATATTAAAATATGAAATCTTGTATGATACAGAAACTTTCATAAAAGGATTTTTATTAGATAAAAGCAATACATGGTGAATGGTAGATTATAGAAACTTACTGAGTTGACCTTGGGTTTGGAAATATTCACAGACAATGCACGGCAAACAAAGGTTTGTGCAGACAAGTTAGTTTGACTTGGGTCAAATAATTTGTAGAGATCCATGATGCACATCAACATGTTAAAGGTTCAGAAAAGGAACTATAATAAAAGAAATCTCTTTTCTGTTATTGCACCCAGAATTTTTCAAACTGATTTGACTGTGGAACTTATTTTCCACCTGCCACTTCCTAACATCTCATAGAAACATGACAATATCTGCATTGATATTATGTTACGATAACATGATGCTATACTACAAAGCTTGTAATGGCATCTCTTTTGGTCCTGGCTTTTGTAGAGCTTGGTTAGTGAGAGAACATACAGTATTTGTTTTTAGACAACCATTCTCATTTAAAGGTAGTTGGTTTTATAGATGGCAACTTTGCTCTGAACCCAATCACTGACTTTGTGACTGACAATAGTTAACCTTTGTCCAATGAAGGTCAGTTCCTAGCCAGAACCCACGTTCTGAAGCTGCTTCAATTTGGACGACCCAGCAGAACACAGATTGCCTAGAAGTGGGCCAGTCCCAGAACACTAGGGCTCATTCATTTTAAAAAGTTTCCAACTTTTAGCTCAGCGCTTGGTGCATAAAAGACACGCCACAAATATCTTTTGAGTAAATGAATGACCACATAACTGAATGAATAATCACGGTCACTATTTGTCCTCATAAGAAAAGGTAATTATGAGACCAGTAGGTATTGTGCCAAATCTAGGAGAAATCTTAAATAACACAATCAGCCTGAGAAATAAACAAGATTTCTTTTTTTTGTTCTGCGGGGATTTAGCAAGTTAGATCTACCTTTGTTGAATTATACATATTGAAGGAAATAATGTCTTTGGGCAAAAACTGGATAATGTTATTGAATAAGTTTGTCCTTTAGTAACTTGGATACATTGGTGTGAATTAGACAAGTCACATAATTTCTTTGTTTTTTGTCTTCTGGACTAGGTGATCTCTAAGGTCCCTTTCAGTTCAAAAGTGTCTGTGAATCTATTCACTCATAAATGCTATGCTTTGTGCTTGTTTTTTTTTTTTTCTTGCAACATTGGAAAAGTGCATGATCTTCATTATAAAACCAGGTCTGAGTCCAGACTGAAAGAGCCCCAGGAAAGCACAGAATTCCAGAATGTTTTGCAAGAATATCCTCACTCATTAAAGAAATGCTACTAAGAGGAAAACAAGAGCTCTATTAACAGCTTTCCCTACAGAAGAGCTGTACGAAGTCCCCTTCATTGGGAGTATGAATCTCAGCAAGGAGTAGTTTCCTCTGGAACAGTCTTGATGAGCACAAGTGAGCACGGGTCAACATGGGGACTGGTGACACAGGCAGGTACCCAGTAGCCTCTAGGCATGATTATGAACCAACACTTATATGTGCTCACTGAACAGTGGCTCAGTGACAGCCACTGTTCTAAATGCTCTACTTAGACTAATTCATTTAATCCTGACAATGACGTTATGAAGTAGGTATTATCATATTCGTTTTAGAGATGGGCAAACCAAAGCATAAAACATTAAATTTGCCCAGCACTGTGGACCTAGTAAGTGGTGGGGCCAAATTTGGACCTCAACAGTACGGATCCAGGAGCCCTGCTCTTAGCCATTCTGCATACGGCCGTCTTAGGATACAGTCTAGCCATTGAGGAAAGCTGACATAGACCAAGCCACCCAACATTATTGGTAGCCCACAATGCTAAATGCTGTTAAGGACTGAGAGGGGGTGGTGAAATGATGAGGACCTCATTCCTGCTCCTACTCAGCTAACAAGTAAGCAACTCACTCCAGGCAGAATGAGAGGTTCTGGGGAAAGAGAAAGGTAGAATTCAGCTAGCCTTGACAGATAAAATAAAGAACATTTCTGATTCAAGCAACAGCATGGGTTTTGGGGTGTGCCAGATAGACTTGTCTTCACAGATTGTGGGACATATGGTAGGGAGATGATGTTTGGCTCTTAGAAGTTTCTGTACCATGCTAAGGAGTCTCAATGTAAGTCTATAGGCAGTAGGAGCAATTTATCCTTTACTTGGAATGTAATTCTGGAGATAGCATAGTGGGCTATAGTCTAAGCAGAAGGAATGGGGAATTAAATCAGGGTAGTTTGAGTGACAAATGTCAAGAGGGATGTTGTGTGTGGTAAGTATTGTGAAATGGTTCCCAGACCACTTTAAAGAATAAAGGTCTTATTATCCAAGTCACTGAGAATGCTGCCAACAGAGAGACCTCAGCCGTCAAGCCTCTTTATCCACAGTCATACCCTCTTCCTGAGATAGTTGGTGTCCAAGGACTGATTACCACAGGGGTATAAGGGCACCACCTCTCACCACAGCTCTGAATGGTCATCCTAGCCTCAGAAGCCCCTGCACTGCAGTTGAACTTGTTTCTCTGCCTGGTCCGGCTTCCTTCCCTTCTCTTCAACAGGCTGGTGTCCTAAGAATACTCCCTAATAAACCTCCTCGATGGCAATAATCTCTTAGAGTCTGAAGCCTGGGAAACAACCGGCTTCCAATGGCTGCAGAGTGCATTGTAGAAACAGTTGGGCATCTATGCAGGGAAGAAAAGGGGAAGTCAAAGAAGATGACCAAACCAAAGTAGCTAGAAGGATGGTGGTCTAAGACAGTATGATCTGTCCCCTGACAACTCTGAAAGGCCCCTTGACAACATCCCTTTTCTCTTCTTGATCCCTAAAATCTGCTCTTCACCTATAAGCTAGAGGGATCACATACAGAAGAAAATCAAAGTCCTGATCATACTCTTCTGGTCTCTCCATTCTCTATGCTCCAGCCACGCTGGCCTCCTTACAGTTCTGGAACATGTCAGCCATCCACCTGTTGGTTTCTAGATATTAGCGAGTCTCCATCTCTCATCTCATTTGTATCTCTCTGCTCAAAACTCCTTCTCAGGCAGGCCTCCCCAGCTGCCCGCATGTAGAATAGCAACCTCTGTAATTTTCTACCATTAAACCCACTTTATCTTTTCCAAAGTATGTATTTCAAGTTGACACTGAAGTGATATTATTACTTATTTGCTGATGTGTTCATTGTCTCTTTTTCTTTCTGGAATTAGGGCAAGAACTTCATGGTCTCCACTGTTATATCCCTGGTCAGGAACGTAATTAGTGTGTAAGTTCATGAAAATTAGGGACTTTTGGCAGAAAATATGAATTTCATTTGGAATATGTGGAGTCTGGACAGACTCTAGAATTTTAGAAGACAGTTACCCAGAGAAGAGGAAGTTCCTTCAGAGTGTCCAGTACCCTGTGAAGTGAATGGGGAGAATGAGCTACAACACCAGTTCCCAAGTTGCTCCAGAGAACATGTAGAGCATGCCTTTAGGCTGGGAAGGGCTTTGCATGGTGCTCCAGCAAAACCCAACTTGGTCAAAGCATCACCTACAGTGGCAACAAGCTGGAGGTGAGATCCCAGTGAAGTTCCTAAAACTAGAAGTGGCAAAGGTTTACTGGGCAGCACTCATAGTGGAACAGAGTCCAGGAATTAGAGTGTGGATTTTAGAGCCAGTCTGTGGTGGTTTGAACTGCACTGTTGTCGATACCTGGCCTCCTTTGTAATTGGGGATGCAAACTCACAGGGTTGCAGAGGGTGCATGAGTCAGTACATAGCACCTGGCACACTGCAAGTGCTCGATAAATGTTTATTGCTATTATCTGCCAACTAAATATTCTAAACCCTGCTCTTAGCCCATGTCTTCAAAATCATTATAACAACTTTGAAATTAGACTGGTATTTTCAAATCTTTGTTGTTGTACTTAAAAAAAATGTTTTTAATGTTTATTTATTTTTGAGATGGCGAGAGAGAGTGTGGATGGGGAAGGGGCAGAGAGAGAGGGAGACACAGAATCGGAAGCAGGCTCCAGGCTCCGAGCTGAGCTGCCAGCACAGAGCCCGACGCGGGGCTCGAACTCATGAACCATGAGATCATCAGATGAAGTCAGACGCTTAACTGACTGAGCCACCCAGGCGCCTCTATTTTACTTCTTTGGTCTTTGGTTTGTTCATCTGTAAAGTGGGACTAATCCCTATAACGCAAAGAAAGTGCCCAGCGCTGGGACTGTTGGTAGTTATTAATTGGTTAGTTACCAATTAATATTAATCTCCCAGTCTGAGGGTCACACGTACAACTGTCTCTCTTTCCTAGAGTTAAGGAAAAAATCTAGCAAACTTAGATTCATTGGCGTAGTCCAGGTTAGGCCTACGTAGGTGGGTAGGATGAGATTCCATGAGCTCTTGACTTTGAACTGCATCTAGGGAGTGGTAAAGTTTCTGTCTGCTCTTTGAGCGTAAGACTGTGCTGAAACAGAATAGTCAGAAACCCGAGATTTCTTGGGTTTGTCATGGAAAAGGTTCTCAGAGCTGCTACCTTTTCATTTGAGAGTCCTCAGTTACCTCAAGTTCCGGCAAGCAAATCATCAACAGAAATGTCCCTGTTGACCAGAGCTACCGTAGTGATGGCCACTTTTGTTTCCAATAGGAGACCCAGGCGGTGTACCAGATTAGGAATCTGAAGGAAACCCCAGGGACATTGCCGTTATTGAAATTAATTATTTAACGGACTCATTATTTTTCAATGTGTTAGAGACCTTGAATTAAGTCTGTTGGCAAACGTGTGTAGCCATTGAAAATTCTTCACAGTCAGAAACTGGAAACGAAAACTTTCTTTTGGTTTTAGATTTTTGGTCTTGTGCAGACCATTGAAGTCTGTGGATTAAGTGCATTAGTTAGAATAATATATTCAAGGATTTAAGGAATTTGGGTCCAATTTCGAACCACTCCACTACCTCTGGCTTGACCTCAGCTCAATTCCTTAATCTTTTGGCTTCGTGCTCCATCTGTGCGAGAGGCCTCTGGCAACCCACTGAGTGCAGTAGCTGTAGGAATAAATTAAATAATGGGCTTAATATCACCACTGAGAATGGAGTAAATTGCTCTTTTGTGGCATCCATTAGCTCAACTGAGAATATCAGCACAGGATTCTGGGACTATGATGGACTATACGGGATAAGGTAGCATCAGTGTTAATGTCTTGTTTTGCCTCGAATGACTCTAGACAACAGATACAGAATACAGAGAAGAAAGAGAGAAACAGGGACAGAGGAGAGGGTTTGGAGAGGAAGAAGGAAGAGAGAAAAGGTGAAGGGATGGAGGGCCATAAGGTAGGATGTGAGGCATGAGTGTAGAGGTTATGCAGGAAAAGAGAAGACCAGAGAGGCAGGGAGGGGAAAAAGCTTACTGAGAGGACACGCTTTACCCAGTAAGGATAGCAAGGTTTTATAACCACCTCACAACCACACTTAGTCCCAAAGCAGGCTCTTACATCTGCTTTGATAGATTTAGGAGGGATAGCAGAAATTGTAATAATGAGAATATTCCCAGCTAACATTTATCACTTACCCTGTGCCAGGCACATACATAATGCATTCTTCCAAAAGGGACTTGAGGCTGTTTGCAATACAAGACAAACTACAAGAAGGGAGGGAAAACTGTATGTGCACACCTTGGCTGAGGGAAATTTTAGCAAAAGTAACACAGCAGTGAGTGGTTTTATAGGAATTAACTCATTTATTCTCTCCACCACCCAACGAGGTAGGTACGTTTAATAACCCCTTGTTATAAAGAAGGAAACTGGGAAAACCAAGATTTTGATATTACATCCTTGGCTTGCCTTCAAAGGACAGTCTAAAAAAAATAACCCTGTGGGCGTCTTGCTACTTACTTTCAACAATAGCAATTTCAAAGCTATTCACCAGGAAAAAAAAAAAATATTAGCTCTGCTTGCCACCAAAAGATGGCCAAAAATTATGTTGTGTAGTGTCCTTCTTAACTTAGGTCTTTTTAAAAGTTTATTTATTTATTTTGAGAGAGACAGAGACATTGTGAGTGGGGGAGGGGCAGAGAGAGGGGGAGGGAGAGAGAATCTCAAGCAGGCTCCACGTTGCCAGCACAGATCCTGATGCCCAACGTGGGGCTGGAACTCATGAACTGTGAGATCGTGACCTGACCCGAAATCAAGAGTCGCACATGTAACTGACTGAGCCACCCAGGCACCTCTCTTAACTTTCGAGTATCCCTTATATAAAGACTCTTATATTCCTCTCAGAACTTGGGCCAGGAAAGACTTTCTCCTAAATAAACTGTGTGATTCCTTCTACTTGACAATGGGAGTTATGAAAAATCTTCATTTCCCCTATTTCACTTGGCTATGAGGAAGCTTGGAGCTAAGTTTTGTGCTCAAATGCTATTTGTCTCAGCCAGAGTTTTTTTGACTTGTCTTTTTTAATATTTGTCTTTCACTGTAAACCACCTTAAGTCTCTTTGGAAGAAGGCACAGTATAAATAAACAAAAGACAAACAAAATGTAATCCTGTTGGGGTTATGCTAGGGATATAATAATTTACCGAAATAGTTTCCATAACACCCCTGAAATCTTTTTATCTGAGAGGGAATATTCTACACGGTATCCTGGGCAGATACTATCTTTCATGGTGTTTATCGCATTTTTCATGCCCCTCAAATAGCATTCCAGACCACTTTGGGTAAGGAACATGACATCTAGAGAAAATTAGCTGATTGCTCTCATATGTCTTCTTGTTACAGGGATCTAATTAAAGTTTTGAATCTTGTCCAAAACTGTGCTCTAAAATAACCCAATTTAAATCTACATTTATCAGTCAGGCTTAAAACAAAGAACAGTTTCGCTCACTCCACCTATTCACTGGTTAATCACTACACTTAATTTGTAGATTTTTATTCAGTTCCAAAATTTCTTTCAGAAACAAAGCCAGTTCTCATCCCTCCCGACTGATAAACACTATGCATGTTAGATCACACATCCCAAGAGGCCAGCTTAAGGGCCAAGATGGAAGTAATTTAATAACAAAACCTTATCTTCTCAAGGTTGCTTCTTCTGTGGGTGATCGACCCTTTCAGAGAACAAAGCCTTTCATTTCCAGAACTTACATTAGAGGTATGATTACGATTTTTGTTTCACTTAGAGATTATTTTATATTTTAAGCATTTCAAATGAAATCTTGTTTATAAAAAAAAAAGAAAGAAAGAAGAAAGAAACAGAAAACAGAAAAGCAGGGAGAACGGCCAAGAATTGGAAAGAAGAATGCAAATCTTGGGCACAAAATAACTAAGCAGCTAAATTCTGCTGTCCAGCAAGAAGTTAGAGTTTAACAATTCGCTGCTTCATTCCCATCTTATTTTAGCTTATAATGTAACCTACCCTTTTACTTCCAATTACGTGATCGTTTCTATTTCATTCTTGCTGTTTAATGAGCATTTAATGGGAACTATGTGTCAGGCTCTTCATATTATAAGACCTAAGCATCAAAAGAAACAAATTCTTGTTCTGATATTTCTTTTGCAACAGCTCATGAAATTGTAAAAAAAAGTAAATACTCGATAAAGCAGTATTTACAAATTGACTAGCCTGTGACACTTGAGTGAAATCCATGGCCCTTGAAATTAAGCTGAGATTCCTAGAAGAATCCACAGTGGTTAGTACACTTTTTACACAATAGTTAAGAAAAATGTACTCCTATCAGCACAGATGACAGGACCATATCAAGTGCTGCAAACTGAATTATGGCCTCGTCATAATCGGGATATTACCAACGTATTTTTAAAGCCACTTCTTTGTATGGAAATATAAAATCCGTGATTTCTTGGGAGAAGTGTGAACACCCCCCCTCTTCAAACCAGACCTGGGTATGGGGTGAGCACGATGGTGGCCTTTAGGAGCTACCGCAAGTTCCTAAGTTTCCTGACCTATGAATTGGGTAGAGGGTATACATCAGAGGCAGTTTTCTGTGGAGCTAACTAAAACTAAGCTTCAAGGCATCTTTTCCAGGACCCCCTTCACGGCCCTGGAAAGAGTCCTAGCAATAAGACATTCACGCGGTTGTGTGTTTTTGTACAGTTGGCAAAAGTAAGCTCTTTTAACCACAATCAGCTGGGATTGAGGTCCTTTTGCACGTGGATTTTCCCTCTGTCACTTTCCCTTGTGTTGGGTGTTGCTAGAGCAGTATGAGTAGGCTGCATTTGGTTTTTACTTTAAGAGGACTATCCCGATTGCATAAAGTTCAGGCCTCACAAAAAAACTGCATCAATGCCTAGGTACAATAACAATACCTATATTACAGGTGTATCATGACGCTTAAATGAGTAATGGACAGATCCGGGTACATGGTATATACCCAATGGATGCTAGGCTAGGCATTATCCCCCCAAATGTTTTCTTCTCTCTCTCTCTCCCTGTATCTTTCTTTGTTCCTTTCTATCTGGAAAACAAAGTTCCAGAAGTTAGCATTGTATATGCTTAAAACTGCAAATATTTTTCATGAAAAGGAACTTTTCAATCCTAGGTAACAGGACCACATGATTTTGGGGGCCCTAGGCACTTGTGCCTCTGTTGAATCCCCTCTTCCATTAAAAAATAATAAATAAAAATTAAAAAATATATTTTAACATTGTATTAGTGTAATGACAAATATTTTAATGTATATTAAAACACTCTCTTAGACCTTAATGTTAACTTTTTTCCTTCTGATTTGAAATGAGACGACTGACGTGGGCCCCTAAAGCTATTATGGGCCCTAGGCACTGTGCCTAATGGAAAAGCCAGTTATAGGCTTCTCCAATATAAATAATAACTTTCTCTAACCATCATGGACTCAAGAATGGGGGTAAGCAAAAGGCAATGTTGTATATCTTAAACCGAGCTTCAGGTACACAGAGTAGAACCATGTTTTCCAAACAAGATCTTAAGGACAATAGGAAGCATTTAGCTTTGGTGTTCCAAATATGCACATGGAAAAAAAATAAAATACTCACATGGATGGAGTTGGCTCTTAGGAACTAGCAGGGACCATGTCTTACTGTGAAACACATTTTTTGTCTCTGAAGCTTACTTTTCAATTAATATTCTTGCAGGTGTTTGGTTGCCTGTTTTAGTCACATTATCAATAGTGAAACGTTCTTTCAGAAAATAAGCTTCATTTTGCCAGTTTAGAATTTCACCCAAAGGTCTCTAGAAAACACATTGGTTTTGGTGCTGGTGCATCAAATAAATCACAAATGAAACAAACAAGCTGGCTTCCTATCAAAGGTGTGTCTGCAGAGCCCTGTGACTCTGCGTGCCAGGGGCTCTATCTGGCACATTTCTTAACTTTGCAAAATTAATCGTGCCAAAGAGAACATCATCAAACGCGTCCGGCATAGAGTGTAAACATCTTCAAACCATGATTCTGCGCCATCAAGCGCTCTCCAGCTAATTTCATTTGGTGCATTACTCTGGAAGAAAATCGAGGCCAAGTGAAACTGCGGAAATGGGAACAATGCAAGGAGGAAAAAATCTCACCCCATTAAGGGATCCGTTTCTTCTTTGCACAAATAAGCCCACCACGCCTTGGAGGCAAGACTAGATGGCTCCAGGATATTATCAGAATGCCCCGCGGGCCCCCTTGGACTGAGGGAGCCCTGCACTACAGAGGAGGAAGGTGGCTGGAGCCGCAGGGCCCCAGCCCTGGGCGCCTTTTAGGTAACTCCTATAATCTAAGCAATCGCTCCTCCTCCCCTCCCCCCCCCCCCCCCCCGCCACCCTCGCGGAGGCACAGAAGCCGGTTTTCGTGTGTTTTCACACGGGAGGCTAAAGCACGGCCCCACATTTTCCAGTCCTCAACGCAACGTTAGCAAGGCGCACTGACAGCGTTTCGGGAGCCACTCTCCTTCCCGCAGGGCCGCCGCACGCTCGGCCGGCCTTCTGTGGGGATTTGCACGGCCCCGTCCGCTTCGCTCTCCCTGGCTCCTCCATGACCTTCCGAGATTGGCCCCGGGACAGGACTCTCCGCGGAAGCACCACCCTCGGCGCTCCGACCCCGCGCGCGGCCGCGCTCCTGCGACTCCCAGAGGCGGCCCCTCGGGCGAGGGCTGGACGCGCGCGGCCGGGCCAGGGGGCGGGGACGGCGGGGGCGCGCGGGCGGTTTCCGGCGGGGGCGCGCGGGGCGCGGGCGGCGGGGCGGGGCGGGACTGGGGGCGGGGCCGGGACAGCAGCGCCCCCCGCCGAGCGGCGTGCAGGCACCGCCCCCGCGCGCCGCAGTCCGGGCTGAAGCGTCTCGGCCGTGGCCGTGGCCGTTAGCGTTGCCTCCTGGAGGCTCTGGCGGCGGCGGCGACTCCCAGGGCTCGCGGAGGGCAGCCGGCCGCCCCCAGCTCGTGGCCGCCTCGAGCAGCCCGGCGCTGGGACTGGGGAGGCGAGGCGGCGGCGGCGGGTTGTGCCCGGCCCCCCTCCTCCTCGCCTCCGGTCCCCGGGCGACTGCGGACTCCGGGCAGTCCCCGGGCGGCGGCCGAGCGGACGGCGGGGGATGGCGAGATAGCGGCGCGGGAGCGGCCCGTGAGTGCCGGAGGCGGGTGGGCGCGGCGCGGGGCGTGGGGAAGCGCGAGCCACGGAGCCCGGTGCCCGGTGCCGTGGGCGCGTCGCCGCGAGCGCCTGGCGGCTCGGGCGGGGTGGGGGGCAGCGCTCCGGCCGGCTCCGGTCTGGGGACGTCCGCGAGGACTGACACCGGGGTGGGGGGAATGCTCCGGGTCGTGCCGCTCTCCGCGCCCCCTCGGGCCACCCCGCGTCCGGGAGGGCGCCCACTCCCTGGCCGCGAAATTCTGCCCCACGTAGGGCAGTAAGTTCTGAGACCAGAGGCTACCTGGGGGATGGGAAGGAGCTTTAATTTTTATTTTCCTTTGGAGATGTAACCAGCCTGGGGTGATTGCGTGACCCCGTGCCTCGACTCTTCATTAAACAGTTCTTTCTCTCTTCCTCCCTTATTTATGAGTGTATTTAATTTACCTGTACTTTTTATGTGCTTCTGGCCGAAGGCGCTAACCTCGATAAAGCCAAAGTTGAAGTGTTAGCGATCAAAGTGAGGCTTCTTGCACGCTGCCACTTTTGATGTGTTGTCTGAAAGGAAGGACCTGGAGTCTTGAGTTCTGACCCCTACAGAAAACTCTGCACGTCAGGTGGTTGTGCATTAACTTCAGGGCTTGAATAATGGGATTTTGGTGCCCACCTTCGGCTACCAAAAAACAAACCCAGCAGCAGCACATGAGGTCTTTACTCTCCGTTGGGTATCTTTGTGTTCCTTTTTGTATGAGTGTGTTTAATCCAGTCAAATATTGATAGAACGGGTGTGCATTTTTTTGAGTGACATTTGTGTGAAAATGAATTCTTTGCATTTGTTTTTATGTGTCCTTTTAACTTACATTTTTCAACAAAAAGGTTTCAGTTTAAGGTTTGCCTTCCGACTGTTCGTTTTCAGTTTCAGATTTCTCTTTAATTAAAAAAAGTTTTGGTTGGAGTAAAAGTCATGTGACCTAGTAGTATCATTTAGTCAGGGGTCCACAAATGAATCCTAAATCAAAGCCCATTCCCATCTGCTGCAAATGAAAAATTAAAGCGTTTGTATACTGAAAATGATGGTTGCCCCTCCCCCTAAAATTATTTTGCTGCAGATCTGAAATCATATTTCACCAAAATCGGAGGGTTCCTTGTCTAAACAAGCCTGGCAGAGGAAAGGAAACCTAAGTGTAGTAGTGTGTTCTCAAAAACTGGGGACTCTCCCCTCGTTTTTGACATTGACGTCCTGTTTTATTGCCAGGTGGAAACTGTGTTAATTTGGAGACTTCATTAGGTAGTTACAAGCTCAATTTAAATACGAGGTATGTTTTCAAGGTGAACCTAGCAGCTCTTTCCCTTCCAAGAATTGAACTGAGGCTTATTTGCTTTGTAATAGGTGAGATCACAAGTGAGCCTCTCTTAATTAGTGGAGACTTGGATTCTCTTCTGGGAATTAAGGATCAGGAACTCTGCTGTCGAATGGAACAACTTTTGTGATTTTTGAAAGCCTGTACTCTTAATGGGTCTTCTTGAATAATATGTTGGTAACAGTATACACTATTTTGATATTGAAATGTATTGTATTAATTTGTGGGACGGGCAGTTTGTGCACACTGGAGGAGATCAAATAGATATGAAGAGCTCTGGAGTGGAAAGTCCATCTTTCTCCCTTCTCTGCAGCAAGTACCCTGTTCTCCCCAGGAATCAGGGTTCCTAGTTCCTTACATATATCTTTCCAGATATACCTTATGCTAGTATAAACGTTTTGTATGTTTCTTTTTATTTGTCTTTCCGCAAACGAGGTCACTTTGTATATGCTGTTCTGCACCAGCTCCCCGCCCTTCCCTTAGAGTACTAAATCTTGGCAGTCTATCAGTACTTAAGAGAGCTGGCTCATTCTCTGGGAGCCACTGAGAGTACTCCAATAGGGATGAACCATAATTTATTTAACCTCTTTTTTTTTTAATTGAGGTATGTGTAGGTCGTTTCTAACACTTTGTTATAAAATTATTGTAAAACTTGTGTTTTTAAAGTTTTTGAGTGGGTTTCACTTATTCCCAAAGGTAGTAGTAACATACGTCTCTGTAGCACATTCCAGGAAATAAATGCCCCTTCTCTCCAATATACACTTTTTGCTTTTGTATAATTTCACAGTGACCCGTAAAGATCTTTGGTGTCTTTGTGATGAAGCCTGAGCCATGATGGCCGGTAAACTAAGGTCATATACCTTGATTAACAGCTTACCTCTTTGTTTCAAGAAAAGAAAGAAAAGAACAGATACAAATTTTTAAGAATAATCTGTAAGAGAAACTCAAAAGAGATTAAATATTTTTGAACATGGAGAAAAGGCTTGTACCTTTGATTAAGTTGAAGATGAAGGCAGTTTTTGTTTCATGAGACTTGTTTACCATTAGGCACTGAAATACCTGCCTTCTGTAGATTATCACCAGTATCTCATATTTTCATGCTGTTACAATATGGTTATAATTTGTACAGTTTGGGAGGTTAGAAGTAACTCTTAAGGGGAGGTATGCTTTTGGAAAATATTTGGCTCTTAAAAATTGACATCTCAGTGCTTTTAAAACGAATCGTAGAAACAGTACTAATCCTAGAAATTGAGCCTAATACATCATAAAATTTGAGTATTAGCCAATGTTGAGTTTTACATGTTTATCACATTTATTTTTGGAGAGTGTTTTTAAGATGAGGGTAAGCTATACTTTTTTTTTAACCTATCAAACAACTTTCTTAGTGTTTAAGATGTTTTCTTTTTCCTTATTATTTGGCACCTGCCATTGTAGTACAAAACTGCTAATATTGTCTATATTTGCTCTTCTTAAATAAGCATGCATTGAGCATCTGTTACATTCCAGGCACCCTTATAGGGACTGCGAATATAGCACTGCACAGGGCAGGCAGACCCCACTTTTAATGAGTTCACAAATTACTGGGGGAGATGGATAAAAAGCAGAGAAGCAGTAAAGGAAATGATACCAAATAGTGATAAGTACTGGGAAAGTAATGAGTCACTGTGGTAAAGACAGGATGGGGGCTGCTGTTTTAGATTGAGTGTTCCTGGAACTTTCTCTCAGGTAAAGAGATTTGAGCAGAATGAGGCAAGGAGTCTGTGTGTTTGGAGGTCTGGAGGAAGAGTGGCTCAGGCAGAGGGAACCACAGGTGCAAAGGCCCTCCAGTGAGGCTGGGCCTGCCTTACCAGAGGAGCAGAGGGCTGCCTCTGTGGCTGGGGTCCGTAATGGAGAGCAGATGGGGAGAGTGCTGGGCCGGGGAGAACAGGCACTGTACCTGGTGCCCGAGTGTTTGCACGTGTGAAGGAGTATTGTAGACGTGGAATAGAGGCCTTGGATGGGTTGTTCCTCCACCTGCTGAAAGCTCCAGGAGGGCAGGCAGGGGTCTGGCTGTTCCCCACCCTCTCCCACCAGCAGGAACAGCTGGCTGTGAATATTTGTTGAAGTAATGAATAATTGGGGAGTTTCAAAAAAAATAATCCTGCCTGATTTTGGCCAAAATACTTAGATTCGGGAGTCTTGAGCTTTCCATCATGGCTGTGGCCCTTGACGTTACCAAATCTGTGATGTACATCCTCTCAAAGTATTGCTTTGTGTTGGTTGCATTTGATTGCTTTTCCATGAAATTGAAGTGTGAAGGCTTAAAAACATACCTAATTTTCCAGGACATTGTAATGACTTCTGAGTAATTTAGTCAGAAGTTTCACCTGTGATATCAGTAGATTTGCTATCTGCTTGAGCATAACGTTTTCAAGGATGCCTTTTTTTGGGTTTTGTTTACTGAATGGGTGAATTGCTTTAAGCAGATGGCAGACTAATGAGCAAATAAAATATATGTACTTTATGCAGGTACTTCTATTCTCACAGGAAGAATGTGTGCATGTTCTATTTTAGGGAATATCAGGAACTGGGGTATTTCCTCTTCCCAACTTCTAATCTGTTTGTCATTCTAAATACATGTTCCCTTACATTAATTGAAAGCGTGGGAAATGAGTTTTGTGCCAAGTAATTGTTATAGATGTTTAATAAGAATCTGTTATCTTTCTCTTGACTGTGACTTTTTGGCTTCTGTGTGACATTAGGAATTTGGTCATCTCACAGAGTGAGGGTTTTAAATTTTTTAATTTGCTATTCGAACTGGTTGATACCAGAACCGAGTAAGTTGTTTCTAGGTTTCTCTTCCAACTTTTTCTCATGAGTTCTGCACAGACACTGTAAAGGATGGATTCTGTGACTCCTAAAACTTAAGTCAGCTTTGTCCTTGTCACTGTCACTGAAGCGAAAGCTCTTTAGCGGTATAGCAGAAGCACGTGAGCATCTGTTTTATACGTAACTCATTGTGGTCACTTAGCAGCTTAGATGTTTGAGCTGAAGTACTTTTCCTGCCTCCTTTGTATTTCCTCTGTGAACCACAGAGATGCAGAATTCCAAATCAGACTTCGGTTGTCTGAAATCAGAGCAGATACTTTCTCGCCCATCACTGCTGTTCATGTTGCTCACATAAGCAAAGGTTGTGTTTATCAGATGCGGTTTTATGGGTTTTATGTTGGAAGTTGGAGAAGAACGTCTGGTGGGTGAGCTTTTCATGGAATTTTGCACAGAGGTGAGAAAAATCTTGGCATTTAGCCAATTCTTCTTTTGTGTGTCAGGTACAGAAGACGACTCGGCATCCTGATAGGTGCCTGGAGTTGAGACTCTATCTGTGTCATTGAGTGGCAGCATTCTGCACTTAGACCACAAAGAAGTGATGTCACTTCCTGAAAGTGTGTGTGTGGCCTTTCCCTCGAAGGGGGCTTGGGTTACTGAGGCCCCCTGCTGCGCCTTCCTCTCACTGCTCTCAGAAGCAGCCTTCAAGGAGACTCTGGATCTGAGGACAGTGGAAATGGTGGCGGCAGGAACATCTGGTGGAAAATCACAAGTGGCAGAAGTAGTGTTTCCCATTTCTAATATTAGAAATGCTAATGGGGCAGTGAGTGGTAGACGTTCTGTGGGCAGAATTGTGTGTCTGGTGAGCTGGGGAGAAATGAGAATCCGCTACCCGGCCCTGAGTGCCGCAGCCCTTGAAAGTGCCGCCGTGCCGCCTGAAAGCTGGGGTGCCGGCCGTTCCTGGCCACAAGCTTGGAGACCCACTGCCGTACCAGTGAGGTCCTGTTTCACCTTTCATGCCTCAGTATTCATAGTGCAGTACGAAAGTGAAGGAGGCAAGAAGGTTTTAGAAACCTCTTCAAAGAAACTGTTAAAGTTGGGAGCATAAATCTTCATCTAATTGGAAACCTCTCCTGTGTTTATTCCTCGAAGGTACCTGGCTCACCAGAGTTTTACCATGAATGTAAAATTATCTTTTTTGGAGATCCAGGTTCAGGTTTTGTGGAACTATATAGAGCTTAAAATGCAAAGCACGTATCAGTAGTAAGAACTTACACATTCAGACAAAACCGAAGAAAGTATAGAATTTGAGAGCCACAAGAGGTCGCAGGTCATCTGGTCCACTTCTTAAGTTTACTTGCGAAGAACCCAAGAGACCAAGACCAGAGCTGTTGTAATTTGCCCAAGAATCCAGTGGCTCCAGACTGGGACTGTGGAACCACGATGTGCTGATTCTTCGCTACAGGGCCCTGAGCTCCCCACTTAGAACAGCAGCTCCTTGAAGGCAGGGACTCTGTGGGGTTCGCCACTGTGTCCTCAACAGAGAACATTGCCCAGCCCATAGGCATTCAGATACTTGTTGCTAAATGAGTATCTACAGGATTTTAACAACTTCATAGTGCCCCATTAGCTATAATATAGTACAGTATTTATAAAACTTGAAAGAATATGCAATTTCATGAGTTTCTTGTTAAAAAAAATATATCACATTACTCTTAAAGCCCCCAATATTAAGCCTCATATTAGCCAGATGGGAAAGTGAAGGTGTGGCGTTTTACTTACTAGCTTGGCACTTAGTTCTGAGTCTGGCTTCACTGCATTTTCTAATTGTCATTCTGTAAGCTCTGTCAGCTGGGATCTGATGTCATTAACGTTTTATATTTTGTTTTTGAAGACATGTATTTTAAAATACAGCATTTGGGCACCTGGGTGGCTCCGTCAGTTCAGAGTCTGACTCTTGATTTCGGCTCAGGTCATGATCTCATGGTTAGGGAGTTTGAGCCCTGCATTGTTTCCATGCTAATAGCATGGAACCTGCTTGGGAGTCTCCCCCCCCCCCCCCCCCCCGCCCCTCCCCTGCTTGCCCTCTCTCGCTCTCCCTCAAAATAAATTAATTAAATAAGTTTAAAATACATCATTTGTTGTCTGAATTGTTTGCTGTTTCTCTACATGTTTTACCAGTCATTTCACTATTTTTAAAACCGAAGGCCATATAGGGATTTGATTGTTTAAAAACAAATCTAGCCAAAGGGATGGGGGAATTGTCACTTTCAAATCCTGCTGGTGGGTGTTTGAATTGTTACAACTTTCCAGGAGGGCAATTTGGTATTACTCATCGAAAGCCTCAAAAATGTGCCATGTCTCTTAGTCAGGCATTTCCATCACAAGGAATTTAAACTAAGGAAAAAAAAACAACATGTGTACAGAGACCAATCTGTAGCAATGGTTCTTACCTCCACGCTGCGTGTGGAGACCATATTCCTCAGTAGCTGTCTTTCCCACACTGGTTCTTAACTTGGTGGGAAGTCTGCTTAGTGTGGAGTGTCTCAAAATTGCACAGAGTGCTCCCTGAAGTTTGGGAAAAACACATTTCCAGAATCTGGTGACGTCCCCACAAAGTACAGACAAAAAAACAAACAACCTCTAATTTGCAAAATGATTTTTGTAGCTTTGTTTATAGTTCTAAGCTAGAAACAGTTTAAATGCTCAATAATAGGGATTGGTTAAATAAATTGTGGTATGTACATGTAATGGAAAACCCTTTATTCATGAACAGTGAGGTAGGTAAGGGAGTAATTTATTGATGTGAAAGATATTCAGAATTTGCAAACTGAAAAAGCAGATTGTAAAATGGCATGTGTAAAAAAAAATTTTTTTTTAATGTTTGTTTATCTTGAGAGAGAGAGCGCGAGCAAGCAGGGGAGGGGCGGAGTGAGATGAGAGGGAGAGAGAGAGAATCCCAAGCAGGCTTGGCACAGCACAGAACCAGACATGGGGCTCGACCTCATGAACCTCGAGATCATGACCAGAGCCAAAATCAAGAGTTAGCCGCTTAACTGACTGAGCCACCCTGGCACTGCATGCATGTGTAAATTGATCTAAGTTTTTTGGTGATTTTATTTTGGAGGGCGAATGTGACAGAGCATCTAGAATACAGAATGTGTATACAGTTTTCTACCTATTATATGGGAAAATGTCAGGGAAATTATACACCAAATATTAGGTAGGATTATCTTTGTGTGTTGAAATTACAAGTGACTATTAGTTATTTTTTTTATCACTGTTTTCCTGATTTCCACTATATAAAGCATGTTATATAATTAAGACAATGGGATCAGATGCTATTTCCCATTTACTGGTTGTGTGAACCTGGGCAGGTTCTGTCTCTCTTTCCTTATCTGTAAAATGGGAATAATAATGTCTAGCTCAAGGTGCCTGAAGTAGTGTTTGATAAGTGTTACCTTGACTTCACCTATCTGATATGATTAAGACCAATATTATGTTTCTATTAATATAGAATTTCTAAGCAGAATAGTTTGTTTTACAAGTCCCATTGTTGTGAAAAGCATTTCAGGACATTCTGACAAAATATTTCATTGCTTTTGGTCACTGATTTTGTTGAATTTTTATTTAGTTTAAACTTTTTTTTTTTAAAGTTTATTTATTTTGAGAGAGAGAGAGGGAGAACACGAATGGGAGGGACAGAGAGAGAGAATCCCAAACAGGCTCCCCACTGTCAGCGTGGAGCCCTATGTGGGGCTCAAACTCATGAACCATGAGATCATGACCTGGGCTGAAATCAAGGGTTGGACGCTTAACTGACTGAGCCACCCAGGCACCCTGCATTTTTATTTACTTTAAAACTGAAATGCTTTCCATTGCCAAGAAATTTTATTTTGAATTGAAGGCTTTTTTCCCCCTTCTGTTTTTGTCTTTAACAGTAGTAAGTTCTTGAAGGTCAAGGTCTCGTCATCTTTCCTTTTGTAGAGTCAGAATGAAATGTGATTCACTCCTTCAGTAACTGTCAAGGGCCTTTTTTCCCTGGGCGGTGGGTAGGCATCAGGTACACAGCAGCGCCCA
Organism: Neofelis nebulosa; assembly: GCF_028018385.1. NCBI lineage: Eukaryota > Metazoa > Chordata > Mammalia > Carnivora > Felidae > Neofelis > Neofelis nebulosa. Next base: position 31,382,206 of record NC_080782.1, on the reverse strand, counting down.
GGACAGACATGCCCCATCATTTGCATGACATGGGAGGTGACCAGGACGGTTCAGGGCCAGGAGGCACACTCACACTCAATAAAAGGTCTTCCGCAGCTGACAGCCACGTAGACCTCATTTCCTCCCCTGCAATTTTAAAAGAAACTTCGTTGTGATGTTACTTTTCAGTGAAACAAACTGTGCCTCCTGCTTATTCCACAAAGCACCTGAGGAGCAGACTGGGTTATTGTCGCCTTTACTGACAGTTTACATTATACCTGCTTGAGAATACCCGAGGCTAAAAGTCTCTAAATTGCTGCTGTGTGTCTTCTGTGAAGGACGGGCCTTTCTGAGCTCACCTTTTATAAAATTACTGTGATGGGTTCCTACTAGTAAATTTAGGACCGAATGGAATACATGGATCCCATTTGAGAAATTCTAGCACATACTCTTACTGAGGGTGAGGACAATAAAGCATGCACTTTAGAGTAATGTTTCTACTTGACAGTGTATAAAACGACATTAATTTTGTAATTTCCTAATGTAAGGGCAGTTTTTAAGTTGGCAACAGTTGAAATATTCTGATGTAAAGCAGACCCAACAGTCACGGAGGAAGCCTTGGAATTTCACAGGTAGTGACCTTGCGTATCATTCCCCTCAGACAGCCTGATGAAAGAACGTGGTCCCCACAAACCTTTTTTCTTGTGTCTACAAAATGCATGGAAGGTTAAGTCATGCCACAGGTCAGAGGCACCAGCAGAGCCAACATTTTATTCTTCATTTATCTCACGTTTTTCCTGTCTACACCATTGCTTTGCATGGTCCATTTTACCCCCTCCACCCTGCCCCCCCAGCAGTTAGCTTCCCTTTTTTGGTTGAGGAAAGACCACTTTGCAGAAAGAAACACGCTTTATCTCTCTCAGTGAGATGTACTGAGTATGCATTGGCGAGTAGGAAGCAGCCAAGCCGTGTTGACATGCTGACGGTAGGCTGTCGGCTGGACATCGAATTTAGCGCACTCGCCCTTTCTCAAACACCAGCTTCAATAAAATTACAGACGTCTCTGTTTTGGAACTTTTCAGCTCTCTTCCAGATAATCAAAGCTGTGATTGCTGTACTCACACATCCCATGGGCTGTATTTATTGCTGGAACCAAAAGCTCAAACACTTGCAGGTGCAGTGAAGGTCACGTACCTTGCTGAGTGCGTCCGATCTGCCTTTTGTCTCCATGCTTTTGGTAGACACAGTGAGCGATACTTCACTTTCTTTTTACTACACGGTAGACAGCAGTGATGATCTAGATGGTAAATGGCAACTGGAAGTTGTCTCAGTTCTGGGGACAAGTAAGGAGAGACACCAGGGGAGGTTGCTGTGCAACGTGAGCTTCGTTTCGAAGGATGGGCTGGTGTTTGTTCAACAGACGAAGAGTGGGACGGACATGCCGGGCAGAGGGTGCAGCGTGTGCAGTGACCCAGAGGACCACCGAGTCTGGCATGTCTGGGGCAACTTGAGTGCGGGGGCAATGTGTGCAGAGGTGGGATCGGGAAGTTAAGAAAGCCTCGTGTCCTGCTAAAGTTGGCGCCTTTTCCAGTAGGTCAGTGAGACTGGTGGGAAACTTCAGGCCTGTGAGACCAGCATTTCAGTAACGTGACCTGGTTGTGCCGTGGAGGGTTTGGGGAGCCGGAGACCAGTGAGGAGCACTGCAGCAATGCAGGCCGAGGGGAAGGGGCCCCCGCCAGGCCCAGCCCCTGAAGTTCGTCTGTGTTGTCCTAACAGTGTCCAGGCGGTGGCACACAAGCTCCTCTTGCGCCCGGCCCTCCGTGCCCTTTTTTCAAGCTTCTGATTGAACTCCGCGCAGAAGCATTCCATGCGTTTAAAGCTCCCAAACACTGGTCTACTGATGGCTTCTCCTTAAGTTGCTAAATGTTCAAGGAGTTCCCAAGTGTGCGTGGTAGGTGGAGCCTGGAGCGATGACGTAGCTGCTTGGGTTAAAGATGTTGGTCAAAGTGTAGGAGCTTTCAGTTCTAAGGTGAGTAGGTTCTGGGGATCTAATGGACAGCAGGGCGAGTACAGTTAATTTTGTATTGTATGCTTAGAAATTGCTGTGAGAACAGATCTTAAGCATGTCCACTCTGCACACACAAAAAAGTGTGAAGCGATGGACGTGTTAAGTTGATTGTGGTGGTCGTTTCACGGGGTACATGCATATCAACACATCAAGTTGTACACTTGAAAAGTATACAGTTTTGTCAGTTCTACCTCAGTAAAGCTGAGAAAAAAACAGGGAGTAGGTACACCTGTGGCGAGATGGGATAAGAAAGTGTGGTGTGAGATTTATATTGAAGCAAGAACTTCTTTTTTATTCTTTAATAATTTTTTTATGTTTTAATTTTTTTGAGAGAGAGAGAGAGACCACGAGCTGGGGAGGGGCAGAGAGAGGAGGGTGGGGGACAGAGGATCCGAAGCGGGCTCTGCGCTGACAGCAGAGAGCCCGATGGGGAACTAGAACTCATGTACCGTAAGATCATGACCTGAGCCCAAGTCGAATGCTCGACCGACTGAGCCACCCAGGTGCCCTTGAAGCAAGAACTTCTCATAGTTTGAGCAATAATAAAGACAATAATAGTCTCTGTTTCATATTAATGATACCTTGATATTTGATTACCTACCTGTTAATTTTTCAGACTAAAAGTGAATCCTCCAGTTTTAATGCCACTGGAGGAGAGGATTTTATGCATTGTGGTAAATGAGAGGCAAAAGAGTTATCCTTATTGTTACTATTTTGGCAGTTACGTTACATTGTTGGCCCATTTCACTGATCAGTCTTTGGTGTTTTTCCCACATGTGGCTGCTAAATTAGGTCTCTTCCAACCTGTGTGTGTTCATTTTCTACATGTGTTGTCATTGTCAGCATCAGCGTCATTTTGGACCTGAAATTATGAATGCTGAATTTATCTTATTGGATTAGTTTGTTGGATTAGTTTATTAGAATCCTCATTATTACATGCAGTATATTTGCTGTTTTGCCCATTTTTTTCATCCACAGATTTGACGAATGTGATTCCTGTGTCATCATCTAGTTCCTTAATGAAAATGTCAAGAGAAATAGTGTGTCACACCTGTCAGTGAACTTTGTCCAGGGTGACGTCATCCACTAAGAGGCCCCCCTTGAGTAAGCCTGGGGAACATGGTGAAAGAACCCCCTTCACTCTTTTGCGTACAACCTGTGTCTCTTCATCTCGTTCATAAATACCTTTCAGTAAATATGTTCTGTTTCTGACGCTTGCTTTCCCAGTTCAGTAGCCTCATCAGGTAAGGGGGTGAGGGGTGGGGGCTGAGTACACTGGCCTAGGGTCCCTTTCCTGACATGTCCTGCAGTCTGACCCAGGATCATTGTAAAGCTTCCATGTCTCTGGTCTATAGACCCTACTTTCTTGACGGAACGTCTCACAGAACATCCCTTTCCAAAACGGTTTTGCCGGAAACCAGTTATTTCTGTTGTATTTTTCATTCTCCGTTCCACTCTGTTCAGAAGTTTCAACATTTTCTTTTTTTTTTTTTTTATTTATTTTTGGGACAGAGAGAGACAGAGCATGAACGGGGGAGGGGCAGAGAGAGAGGGAGACACAGAATCGGAAACAGGCTCCAGGCTCCGAGCCATCGGCCCAGAGCCCGACGCGGGGCTCGAACTCACGGACCGCGAGATCGTGACCTGGCTGAAGTCGGACGCTTAACCGACTGCGCCACCCAGGCGCCCCTGTTCAGAAGTTTCAAGTGAATGTAAGGTGCAGTGCTCTGCCCCCACATCTGTACAAGATGTAGTAGACTGTGGTCTGAAGCTAAAGGTTTTGTTTTAATTCTTTTTCTTTTCCTTTTTTTCTTTTGAGAAGCATTCGTATTCTAAAATAATGCTTCAGATTTTGAGATCTGTAATTAAAGAATACCATAAAGGAAAGAAAAGGACCCAGTGAATTCTTTTGGAGAGGAGAGCTTTGAGATTCCAACCCCAAACAATGTTAAGAAACATTCAGGCCCCTTTTGGTCGATATCTGTGCACTGAAATATAAATCTTCAGACCGTTTATATTTTAAGGTCATTTCAACAACAAGTCAAGAATTTTTTAATGCCAATACATTTTGAAAACAGGTTGTTAACTGGTGCCCTAAGAACTGTACTTGGCCTTCAGATATGTTTTCTTTGGCCCGCATAGTGTTTTGTAAAGAATTAGTTGCCAGCGTTAAAAATAAGGAGATTTCACGTTACAAAACCAAACCAAACCTGCCTTCCTGTCCCTTTTTTCAAAAAGGGTCAGAAAGGTCTGTGACTTCAGGGGCCCCGTGTTCCCACGTGGCGGTTATGTGGGAGTCCAGCACGAGCTCCAGGCTGCCCGCCACCGCTGTCCGCTCCGCACTTGTTCCCTGCAGCCGGCTCCACTCACCTCGTCCGGCTGGTCCTCGGAGTAGGTTTGAGCTTGCACCTGCTGGGTTAGGAGCTAACCAGTTCTGAGTATACTTGGGAGAACAGCAAGGTGGTAGCAGTCTGCAGTTTTGTTCCTGAACACAGGTTGTCTGACCTCTGTCTTGAGGTGACAGCCGCAAGTGCCTGGTAAAGCAGGTGGAATTTCCCCAGGAACAGCACGCAGCTGGGCAGCTGGGCAGGGTGGAGGAGGCCAGCACTCTTCATGCATTCTAGCTCCGTTGGTTCCCGGTGACAAAGCAGCGTGCCCCAGGAATGAAACAACTGTGCGTTTCTTAGGACATGGAAAGTAGAGGGAGGTGGGCCTGGGCAGTAGTTGTCTGATTCTAGAGACGTCAGGGAATTTGTCTGAGGTCACATACCTGCCACCTGGTCAGTGGCGGAGTAGGGACTGGAGCCCAGGACTTGTTGCCCTGGTTCAGTGAGTTTTCCACTGCACATTTTTCATTTATGGGTAATTGTCTAGAGATGGGGGAATCAGGCCTGGATTCAAATCCACGTTCTGTTCCTGACAACATGTGTGACCTCAGGCAAGTGTCAAAACCTGTCTGTGCATCATTTTCCTTATTATAAAGAAGGGGAGAATAATGATACTGACCTCATAGGGTGCTTACGGGGATTAAATATGATACTGCATTTAAAGAACTTAAAGCAGTGCTTGCTTGTGATAAATAATGTATTAATAATGCATGATACCTGAAAATAACATTTGTACATTCTATATTATCATAGTAGACTTAGCTGAAACCAGCATTGCAACCATACAAAACTATTACATAATCATTTTTTTCCTCTTAGAATTTAGAAAGGGCTTTTAGGATGGCTTTACTCCATGTTTTTTTTTTTTTTGAAGCCAACAATTTGAGCCAATTTTATCTTTTTATTCATAATTTTTTTCTGTCGCAGACAGGCGCATTCAAAAACATACCATACAGCTTCCTCTTCAGAATGTAAAGAAATAATTGAGTGTCATGAAAATATTTTCAGTTCCTCACCAAAAATGCCATTTGGGTGGATTCGTTCAATTCACTGAATAGATCTTGAATATATTGTGCATTTAAACCCCTTTCAGATGCAGGAGTGTTATAAAGATAAATCTCTGTTCCTTAGGGAGCTCATCATTAATGGGAAGAGAGGGTTGGAGGAAGGGAAAGCGTAACCTCCGTTAATACCTGGTATGATACAATAAATGCCCGAGGTGGAACTTGTGCAGAGTGCACTGGGAACATTAAGTGATGCCAGCGTCTGGGCGTGATGGCCTGCGAGAGATCCAGGAGGCAAGGACGCCCAAGGACAGGGAGTTGAGAAGGAGGATCAGCTTGTGGGGCCGAAGTTTGAGTTTGAGTTTGGACGTACAGCCTGAGCAGTTGGTTGGGCCGCCTCCTGACTGTTGGCCTGAAGCTTGAAGGGACAGTGAGGGCTAGAGATGCAGAAGCTGATGGAAGCCAGGTGAGTCATCGCCGAAGCCAGAGGCCACGAGATGGATTAAGCTGTGATTAAAGTACATGTGGCGGCGATGCTGCTGAGGGCCCGCCAGAGCAGTGGCCTTGGAGAGAGGGGGAAAGGGTTGGGGGGGAGAGGTGGAGCCACGTGTAGGAGGTAAAACTCGTGAGTAGGTGGACGAGGTGGGGAAGAAGGTGGGGTTAAGGGTGACTCTCGCTTGGGTGACCCAGGAGAGACTGGTGCCACGAACAAGACCTGGGACGCAAGAGAGTAGGTTGGGAAGGGAAACTGAGTTTAATTTTATACCTGTGGAGTTTTTGAGGGATCTGTGAAATCTCTAAGTGGATATGTAGCGTCAAAATATTTGTCATTCCTGAAGGACCTCGTTTGAGTGGATTTGTGTAGATAAACAAGAAGTTGCCTAGTGGACAGATGGTTCATCTGTAGCTGGGAAGAGACCAGTCCTAGAAATACGGATTTGGACATCATTAGTTGTGAACGATGATTAAAGCCACCGAATAGATGATGCTGTTCAGTGAAGATGCACAGGGTGAAAGAACAGTGGGCTAAGGGAGTCCCTTCCCAGCAAGGAAGTTGAGAAGGAATGCTCTCTTATGGGCGTCTCTAGTAAACGGGGGAAGGAATGGATTCTTTAATTAGTGGTGTTAGGGTCAGCGTAACCTTTGGGGGCCAGGGGAACCTGCGTCCCGACTCCTCTTGTACACCGAAATTAATTTCAAAAGGACCAAAGTTTCAGATGTTAAAAGCCTTAAATGTACTGGAAGATTAGATGGGTGACCATTTTTACAACTCGGCATGAGAAAGTGTTCACGGTCAGAAACCAGAAAGTACAAAATTGGGAAACCTGACTTAATGAAAGTCCAACAAAACCTCACTAGAAAGTAAGAAAACAAGCTGGAAATATGTGCAGTGCATGTAGCAGTCCATCTGTATACTGGGCTGTGATGTTAGGCTGTTTCTTATCAAGCAGTGAGAAAAAGATTAGTGTCTAATTAGAAAAATGGGCAAAAGACAGAATGAGCATTTTATTCATAAAGCATCTCAGATTACCAATAGACACGTGAAAGGTAGTTTTGACTACATATTCAGGAAATGCCATTTATGGCCTAATAGATGGAAGAGATCAAAATTTAAAAAAAAAAAATCCTTGATCTTGGCGAGAGTGTGGGGAAGCAGGTACTGGGGAACGAGCTGTTCCTGATTGTTTTTGGAAGGTAAGCTTTTATCGTGCTTTTCCCCAGCACGTTGAAGATCCCTTGGCTGATTTTGGACCAAGAAGGAGTGTTCTTCAGGTTGTTTCTGTACTATAATAATAGAGCGTTTAACTCTTGTGATAGAAGGCAAAAACAAGTTCGCGGGTGTGATAGACATTGTTAACATTTATCAAAGGCTGTTGCATGTCAGCGACTCTGACCGCCCAGCGGAGGTGAGAGGCGAATGTACAGACCTCAGTCGGCAGCGCCGTGGAGTGTCTGGTGGATCCCGAAGCACAGGAGGAGTTGGGGGTGTGGAGCATCCCAAGAGGCAGTGGTTGGAGGGGGGTCCTGAGGCCTGTGGGAATGTGTGGAGCTGAAGGGTGGGGGGTGAAGGGGATGGCTCTGAAGGGTTTTGTCTACCAGGCTGGCCAGGAACTTGACAGCTGGAACCATGGGGAGTCTTCAGAGGAGTCTTAGACACCAGAGGGGTGTACTCAAAATTGTTTCTTTTTTTTTTTTTTTTTTGAACGTTTATTTATTTTTGAGACAGAGACAGAGCATGAATGGGGGAGGGGCAGAGAGAGAGTGGGAGACACAGAATTGGAAGCAGGCTCCAGGCTCTGAGCCATTAGCCCAGAGCCCGACGCAGGGCTCGAACTCACAGACCGCGAGATTGTGACCTGAGCTGAAGTCGGACGCCTAACTGACTGAGCCACGCACACGCCCCTCAAAATTGTTTTGACATGCTGAAGTTGATAGTGAACAGCCCCTTGAATTAACAGGGAAGCCCTCACTGGAGTGAAGATCGTCAAAACTGAAGGAGAGGAACGTAAAGATCCTGAAAAACAAAAAGTCAGACCGAGGAACACTTTTGGGGAAACGCTATCCTGCAGAATTCACGAAGACATATTCTTATAGCGCAAGTCACATTTCATTATCATTCTCCTGCACGCAGATTCAGATTAGAGCAGGATAATGGAATCCGGAGGCTGTGGAGATGTCTCTCAGATTCCCAAATATTTCTTGGCTCACAGGGCTCTTGATGTTTCATTGTTTTCATGGTGCCGCTAGGTCCAAAGAAATGCCTAACAGCTCTTTTTGTGAAGTACTTAGTTCCAGACAACTTAGTATTTATGACCTGACACTTTAGTAGCGGTTTGGAAAAATAACGTGTATCAATTTTTAAAACAAAGATAATATTTTGATGTTATTCTTCAAAAGCCACATGTGTGAAAGATAATATTTTGATGTTATTCTTCAAAAGCCACTTGTGTGAACCTGTTGGTGGGTACTGCATACCTTCTCAAACCTTGGAAACAGGTCGGGACACTGCCACCCTTGTTTCCATTTGTACGTTGATATCTGGATGGGTGGTGCTTGTATTTTATCACAGCACCCAATGACCCTGTCTTTGCAGGATAAGTGACGTCATTGAGAGGAATGTAGCATCGCCTAGTGTTGAAAGTGACCTACCTTGGGGTGCCTGGGTGGAGCAGTCTGTTAAGCGAAGCATCCGACTTCGGCTCAGGTCATGATCTCACAGTTCGTGGGTTCAAGCCCCGCATCGGGCTCTGTGCTGACAGCTCAGAGCCTGGAGCCTGCTTCGGATTCTGTCTCCCTCTCTCTCTGCCCCTCCCCCACGTGTGTGTGTGTGTGTGTGTGTGTGTGTGTGTGTGTTGCATGTGCGTGCGCTCTCTCTCTCTCTCTAAAAAAAAGAAAGAAACAGAAACTGACTTACCTTCCTAACTTGAGCTAAAGGTTCTGACAGTGTTGGACAGTGATGTCACTTTGTTTCCTTTGAAAATTTAAAATACACTGTAATATCCCAGATGGCTTGCTTTTGTGCCTTGGGGCACCTCAGTGCGTCGATTGGGAACTGCAGCTCCGACTCTGTGTTCTGGGCTGGGCAGTCCTTGGGTCGGCCATCAGCCAGCTTAAACTTGTGAGTGTCGGTGCCGTGCCGGACAGTGAGGGCTTACGGTGAACAGAGAGGCAGCATCCTCTCAAGGAACTTGGAGTCTGTGGGAGGAATTACAAAACTGGGAAGTGATGCCTGGGAGCCAGGGTCAGCAAGCTTTCCCTAGGAGGCCAGGTAGTAAATAAATCTTCTAGGCTTTGCTGGCCATGCAGTCTCTGTGGACACTGCCCAGTCCTAACACTATAATGTGAAAGCAGCCACGGGCAGCATGTAACAAATGAGCATGGCCGTGAGCTAGTAAAACTTCATTCACAAAAGCAGACATGGCCCATGGCTCATTGTTTGTGCAAGCCCTGAACTAGAGATGTGATTAAAGCGTGGAAGCAGAAGAAGGAGCCACTGACCTGCCGGGGAATCCCAGAAGGGATCTCAGAGGCCGCCCTGGGCTCTTCCTACCTCCTGCCAGGAGTTTCCCAAGTGAATGGAAGAGAGGAGGCGACAGAAAGCCATACAGAAAGGAATTCCAGGCCCAAGGGAAATACTTGCAGATACAGGGAGTTGTGAAGGGGTGTGGCAGCTTGGAAATGGTAACTGTTAGAGGGGAGGGCACAGGGCTACAGTTCCATGGATCATTTCTCTCATGTTTTGTTTCCTCCCTCGTTTTTTGGTGAATCGCATCCTCTAGTAGCCTCTGGAGAATAGGTGCGTGGAGGTGTAGCTTTTGAGTTCTGGCATAGCTTTATAAAACAGATTTTATCATCTCTCGTAATTAGTAGTTTGAGAATAGAATTCAAGTGTGAAAATAATTTTTGCACAGATTCTGTAGATGTTCTCTTTAGCTTTCAATGCCAAGAAGTCTGATACTCCCCCCCACTCCCCCACTGTGTCTGTGGACCACACACCCAGTGTCTCCTCTGCAGCCCGCTCTGAAGATAGTGCTGTCACTGTCCCCGTGTGCTGGCGGAGGGCTGGTCGGGTTCATGCAGCAAGTCCTAGCATCCTGGTTTTAGAGAACTGTTCCCATAGTGTCTCATTCCCGAAACCTTGTATGGATGGCCTTCCCCTCCCTGGAAGCTTTTGAAATTTTCTTTTACACGGTTATTCTCAGTGATGTACTTTGTTGTAACTGTAAATTCACTGTGCTGAATACTTGCCCGGCTCTTTGAGAACTAGACTTTTTTGCAGTGAATATATATATATCAACAATTCTTTGTCCTTGTTATTGCAGTTCTCTCTTAATTAATCTTCCCAAAACACCACTTCCTTCAAGCTTCTCTCTTCCTGAAAAACCTTTACTGTTTTCCTACACAGTCTAGTCTCCGTCTGCCTTTCCAAACCAGCCAGGTTTGTGTTTTTCATAGGTATGTCTCCCTCAACTCAAATCCCCACACTTGATTTAACAGCACAGTGGCGTCTCCCTAACTGCAAAGAAGTTTATGTTCCTGCCAAGCCTTCTTCAAAGGCAGTGCCCTGGAGCTGAAGATCTCGTGTATAGGGGAGGTGGAGGCGGGGGAATGCAGTTAGGAAACTAGTTGCTGGTCACAGTTTTTCAACGTTTTTTTGTTTTTGTTTTTTTTGTTTTTGTTTTTGTTTTTGTTTTTTTTTTGGCCTCTAATAGAAAAGAATAAAGAAGGGACACTAAAAGAGTATGAATCAGCAGTATGGATACTGTTTACTTTCCATTCAGTCTCCCTTGCTTGGGGGTAAACATTCCAGCATCTCTCCTGTAGGTTTGGTGATCTTGCCTTGTAGTTAAGTGGCTTTTCTCCTCCAGTGTGCAGTTCCTTTTCTGAATCGGTGACAGGAGGTATCTCATGGTGATGACAAAAAGCTACATTCTCGGGATGAAGGATGCTCTGGGTCATCTTCAGTCATGTCTCCCTGACTGAACAGGTGTTTCTCAAGCCCCTTCCCGCTGGCTGTAGTGCCACCCGGGCACTGTAGGGAGAGTCCTGCCGGCAGGATACACTAGCTCTCTGCCACATTTCCCCTTCCCTCCTCACCCCCCTGCCCCTCCTCCCTCCACCCCGCCAGAAGAAAAATCAGATCAAGCAAAATCTGTCTGGACCGCAGTTTCTGGTCCTTCTCTGCCTTTAGCTTTACTTCCCTCTTTTCAACCCTCTTTTCTAATTGTCCTCAGCAGAAAGGACCAAAACCTCATGTAGATTGGAACCAGGATTCTCAAAGCTGAGGAGGAAGCAAACCGAGTGCATACGTGGAGGTTCCATTTCCCCAGGAGGGGTGGAAAGCACTGCACGCGGGCTGGCCTGCGCTTCTCCGCAGCCTACGCGAAGTCAGGACGCAACGTAAAGAAACTAAACCAGCGAAAAATAGATTTTTTCCTTTCGATTCCAGCAATTTTATAAATTGATTCTGCTTGATCTGTTTTCTTAAAAAGAAGATTTGTTGACGTTTTTTAATCCTTTAACATAATTGTATTGCATAAGAGACAGACTGGTGGCCCACCGGTGGGGTACCTTCTGAAGGCATATTTTGTTTGGCCTTTAGAATGTCTAAAAAATACAAGTTAGTTCCTTACATTTTACAAAGTTGAGCTTTTCGTATACACCCCTTGGCTTGAAAAATAAAATCTGGCAGCATGAGGCCCGCTGCTGCCACCTCTAGGCTGGGCGGGGAGCTCCGGTTTGTGCCTGCCCCTGTGGCCTGTCACTTCTTTTGTCCTCCAGGAATGTGCTGCTGCACTGGGCTGCCGCAGCAAGCCACAGTGAGCCTCATTTTGAAAATCAGCTCCTAAAGCTCTCTAAAAACGTGTTCTCCTCTAGGAATAAGGCATCCGGTGGGGAAAAAAGTAAATTTCTGGCAATGTTTCTATCAGAAGGGAGCAAAGACCAGTTTCACGTGTCCTTTTTCCATTAAAGTTCATTAGAAGGCTCTGTTCATGTATTATGGTCTCAAGTGAGTCCCTTTGAAACTCTGCTTAGTAGTGAAGTCAGATCTATCACAAGCACCGTATCATATGGTGCAAGTGACTTCCTTCGAATTTGCTACATAAGTGTTAAGGACAGAAGAAAGTTTTCTTTATCATCTTGCGTGTGTTCACTTAAGCAGGTGTTGGTGGCATTGCCATTGATTGTCCTGTTCCTGAGCACACCCAGCACCCCAGCCTGATGCTCGCTGACCTCGTCAGTGGTGTCCTTGATCACTGCCTGCTGTCAGCGCTGACCTTGTGCTGGTGTATCTGCTTGCTTGTTGCCTGCCAACAGGAGTGGAATATCACACCTTGACTTTGGGAAGTTTCTCGCTTGAGCCCCGAGTAGAGGCGGCTTCTGTGCTGCAGTCCCAGAGGCTGAGGCCAGGAGGGATCAAGTGATTTGCCTCAGTCATGCTGCTGATTAGCCTTGGAGCCAGGAGGAGAGTCTGCGTCCACAGGGTCTGGTCCAGAGCTCGCCTGCCTACATACCCCTCTTGCCACTTCACAGGACACATGTCTCCTTTCTAGAACAACTGTAAACTTGCAGTGAGGGACTGTTTCACCTCAAGCTAATGTTTAGCCAGTCAGTGAATGCGGTGTGTGATTATTTTAGTTACGGTTTGGTCGCTTCCGGGGCTCCTTGATTCAGTTATTCCTGCATAGGCTATGTAATAATTCTGTAACTTTAGCAACTGGCATTTTAGACATTCCATGAATACATTTTCATTCTAATATGTGAGCGAGTTGACACCAGAAGTGACTAGGAAGTTATTCAGCCAGAAAATGGCTGAACACCTTTGAAATGTGTGCCTGTGCCTCTTGTTGTGTTTTGGTTATAATTATTTAAGCTCCTCGAGATTTCTGTTCTGAGTTTTTGACAGTATTCAGCAGTAGCTGAGAAGAAGTCTTGCCATCTGTGTGTGCTAAGAAAAGTGTTTTCTGAATCCTCTTTTTGGGCTCCAGTTAGTTAGATGTTGGATCCTTTTTCCTCTCTCAAGTCCCTGCTCTTAACATCTCTTCTCACCTGTTCTGTTCTTGTCTTGGGTTTTTTCCTGAAAGATTGCTCTCAATGTTGTATCCGTTTTTAAAAAACTTTTAGTATCAGCCAATACATTTAACTTATAAGAGCTATTTTTATTCCTGATTATTCCTTTTTCATTGCATCTCTTCTTGTTTTTATGGCCGAGTCCTGTTCATTCTGAGAATACGATTTAGAGGTGGGTTTTCTCTTTGTGTTTTAGTTTTCCTCTTTTCTACGTTATCCCTTTTCTCTGGGAGTAATTTTTATTTTTGCCCTGGTGACCCTGTTTATTTGGAATTTCTTTTCATTGTTTTGGGCTCTGCTTGTATGTTTTATGACCCTTGGTTGTCTGTTCCAGTATAAAAACGAGGCACTGTTAGGTCTGACAAGGAGTTTTCAGTGCCTTGGAAGGACTCGTGTGTGGTGGGCTTCATCCCAGCAGCAGCAAATGGGAACGTCATTCCTCTGAGGAACCCCTGTGTGTCAGATGCGGAAGCCTTTCCTCTTGGATATCTGTGTCTTTGGTAGCTACTCTGATTTCCTGGACAGTTCTTTTACATTCTGCAGGGAATGTGTCTTTGGGGAGTAGGAGCACATCAAAGTTGAGGTCTTTAAACAAATCTCTGTTACAAACAGACTGTCTGTAAACAGCCCCGTAAATCGCTGCCTCCCTCTTTATGGACCCAGAGAGGATTTAAATGGCACCACCATCCTTCCATTGTTGTGTTCCCACCAAATCTGATAGCCATCTTTGCTTCCTGTCTTTTCCCTCTATCTCACACAACACACTGAGTACGCTCAATACCACTTACCACATGTGTGGTACTCTGCTAAGTGCTTTACGTTTATTTACTCCTTTAATCTTTACAAAAAACTTAAGAGGAAAATATTGTTATCACCCCCACTTTACAGATGAAGAAATTGAGGCACAGAGAGGTTCAGGCCACACAATGAGTAGCACGGCTGGGCTTCAGCCCCAATCTGTGTTTTTTTCACCACACTGTCCTGCCTGCAGTGCATTGGGAAGACCTTCCATCTCTAGAACAGAGCCTGCATGTGACTGCCTCTTCCACGTCTGCTCTTAGAATCCTAGCCTTCACCACTGGTGGTGATGCCACCTGCACTATGGTTTCCCTGCCTCTTCTCTCCTCCCCTGGAGCCCACCCTCCAAGTAGCAGCTAGAGAAATCTCCCCAAAGTGCACGTCAGATCATGGATCTCCCCTGATTAAAACACAGCAGTGGATTCTTTTCTCAGAACTCCATATCCTTTCCATGGCCCAGAGGCCCTCTGTGGCCTGACCAGCCCACCTCCTCTTGGCCCCAGCCCCGGCCCCTCCTCCTGACGTTTGAACCTAGTAAGCTTGTCCTTTCTTAGGGCTTTGTATCTGCTGTTGCCTTTCTTTACCCTGCTCTTATCATGGCCATCTTCTAGTTATAGTCAGGCCTCAGCTTAGCTAACATCTTCACTTACTCACACACTCTCACACACATTGACTTATTCTAGTTTTTTGGGTTTTTTTAAGTTTATTTATTTAGAGAGAGAGAGAGAGAGCCATGGAGGGGCAGGGGCGGGGGAGAGAATTCCAAGCAGGCTTTCCTGTCAGTGCCGAGCCTGACGAGGGGCTCGAACTCACGAACTGTGAGATCATGACCTGAGCCAAGAATCAAGAGTCGGAAGCTTAACTGCCTGAGCCACCCAGGCGCCTCAGACTTCTAGTTTTTAAAGCACCTTTCAAGATCTGAAATTTCTTATTTGTTTGTATATGTGTATCTCCCAACTAGAGTCCAGGCTCCTCGAGGGCCAGGACTTGGTATGGCTCAGTGTGTATCTCCAGTGCCTGGATGGGGACCCAGTGCTTGGTACCCTGTCTCTAGGCATTTGCTGCTGACAAGTGTCTCTGGGAGCTCTCAGGCTGAACAGCGCCTGCCTGCATTGCAGCCACTCCCCATGGCACACCAGGTTCAATCTCTGCCCATCTTCTTGTTTACCAGCAGCCCCTTTCCTCCCATTGCGGTGTTTGGTACACTTTCATCATTTCTGTGTTGTCAATACTTTGGTCACATCTGCAAACCCGCTATACTACTATTTATCCTAATTCTTTCTGTAAACTATTTAAGTTTATATGAAACATAAACATATCACGGTATAAACGAAAAAGAAATAATGACTTGTCACAAATGACTATGTTAATTAAAATTTAAAATGTCATTCCGTACATCGTTTAAAATTGTCAAAACTTCAATTTCATGTTCTGCTTTTCTATACTGAATAGTATTGGAGTGGAGAGTTATAAATATGTGCTTGGTTATAATCTTGAACTTGAAGCCCATCATTTGTTTGTTTAATTTTTTTTCATGTTTATTTTTGAGAGAGAGAGAAAGTGGGCAAGCGCACGTGAGCGTGCACAGTGGGGGAGGGACACAGAGAGAGAGGGAGACACAGAATCTGAAACAGGCTCCAGGCTCCGAGCCCATGCGGGGCTTGAACCCAAGAACCGTGAGGTCATGACCTGAGTTGAAGTTGAATGCTTACCCGACTGAGCCACCCCGGCGCCCCGAGCGGCTGTCATTGAAAGTTGAGCCTGTGACGGATCCCGGAAGCAACCGCTGTGTCTGAATGTTCACATCTCCTGAAGCCCGGGCAGCTTGAGTCTCGTGTGCACAAAGTTGTTCATGTAGAGTATGTTCCAGTATTCGCACGGCTCTGTTTTCTGTGCCGGTGGGCACAGTACGAGGGGTCTTTGGAGCACTTTGGGCACCGTTTGAAACTCTTCTCCTCGCCTAGGATTGACTGCTTTGCACGGATGATGAACATTTCCTTACGTTTGAGAAGACCATCCCGGATGGTGGATGGTAAAAGGATAAGGATGACTTCAAGTTTCCAGTGGCTCTTACTAACATTTATTCTTCTGTATTTAATGAATCAAGTAAATAGCCAGGAAAGGGGTAAGTACATCTGAGTCTTGGAGAATAAACTGATTGCAATGCCATTGCTATTTTTTGCCATTACTGTTTTGATTATGAGGTGATCCTGTGTCTTTATTGAACCCCTCAGGTTTTCTGTGGTTAAAATCCATTTCTTTGCAATCTTTTTTTTTTTTTCTGTGTACTTTTTGTTCTCTTTTATAAAGGCCCATAAAGGTAGATGTAAATATTCTTGCCCCATTTAAAAAAATTAAGGTATTATTTACATAAAATAAAATTCACCCTTTTAGGATAAAATTGTGTGAGTTTTGACAAATGTACACAGTCATGTAAACACTGGCACAATCAAGAAGTAGGACATTCCTCATTCTAGAAAATTCTCCATGCTCCTCTGTATTTAGCCCCTCTCTCCCCACCTCCAGCCAACACTGACCTATGTTCTGTCTATAATTTTGCTTTTCTGAATGTCACATAAATGAAATCTAAATATCTTTCTTTAATAAAATGCTGTGTTCATCTTTTTTAAATATATTGAAAATGTTTGTGTAGTTTTACTACCTCACTTATTTTTATGAAGAACATTATCCTTTTGCCCCTGAACTTATTTTTAATATTATTTCCATAATTAAACATCACTTTTCCCCCAGGATCACTGTTGAATAATTTTATTATGATTACTGATAATTTCTAATGTATTTCTAACGTTTTTCTTTTCTGTCATGTAAATAGCTTTATAATTTATTGCTTTCCTAAATGCCATGCCAATCGTGTGTAAAAACTAAAAAAATCTTTTTCAGAGACATTTATATAGAGTCTGAGAGGGAATAACCTTCTTTTTTACACTATAATTGCTTTATCCACTCCCTCCTTCCCTCTCTTCCTTCCTTTTGCCTTTTGTCCTCCCTCTCGTACCCTCCTTTTTTTTCATTTTCTTTTCAGCATGATAATTTTTCATTGTATAGTGCTTCTGTATTCCATGACCTGATATTATTTTATAGGTATGAATAAGCACTATTAGGATTATAATCTTCTGAGTCATTTGTTACTTTTCAGTTGTTTAGGCCTACACAAAAGACATATTTTTCAGACTCGTGTCAGTTCATTACTGTGTAAATGTCATATGCTTCATAAAAATCTAAAGATTGGTTATGGGGTTTCCATGCAGGTAGCAGCCTGGTAACAGGCAAAGAGACAGCAATGGCTGCAAGTGCTCAGAAGCTGTGTTTGTGGGCATGGGGAACACGTAATTTTTACTAGTAGTTATTTGTTTTGGGGGAAGGAGTGGGGCCAGTGGGGCTATTTAAAAAATCTTCTAGGCCCTCTCTGGGTCTCATCCTTGACTCTACCGTCCCTCCCTGCATTTATCTTAGTGGCTGGAGGTGGGACTTTGATGGAGGCCCAGTCCCTAAGTGGTCTAGTGGTTGGCCCACGTCCATCGGTTTCCTCTCATTTTTTAATCCACAGCTACAAAGAGAAATCTAAAACCAGTCCCTCCTGTGACTCTGCAGTCAGTCCTGCAGAAAGAACCTGGCTCCTGTGCAGACACATGGGCTCATACTCATGACTAAAGATGATTTGATGTATTGACCTTTTTACAGTGCAGTTAAATTATTAAGTATGTTGTGTGTGTGTGTGTGTGTGTGTGTGTTTCTCTCCTTCTCCAGGGGCTCCTCGTGATTTGAAGTGTATAACTAACAATTTGCAAGTGTGGGACTGTTCTTGGAAAGCACCCTCTGGAGCAGGCCATGGTACTATTTATGAAGTTTGCATTGAAAGCAGGTAATAGAGATACTTTGATTATTAGCTGTAACCTAAAGGTCTTCAATTGTAGAACATAGAGATTTTGTTCTAGAAATTTTTTAATGAAATTTTAAATCTTAGCTATTTCCTAAAAAATCTGAATCTTACATCAATCAAAGTGGAAAAAAACCCTTCTCCTGGTTAAAACTTTGATTCTTTTGTTATATGAATATTAAGTATGGAACACACCTTGAATATGTTGTGGATTCTGATCTGTAGAGAAGTTTAACTGGTCTGTCCCACACCATCTGTCTAGATCAGTTAGGTTGAGGTTTTGACTCTGCCAAACGGGAAAGGTCAGGTCTGGAGTAGGCAGTTCAAGGCTGACATGGTTGTTGATGAGAGACCCAGGTTCCTCTTTGTCATGCTGCCGTGCCACCTTTGGCAGAGGGTCTATGGTCCCAGGATGCTTGAGGAGTGGCCGTCATGTCTGCCTTTCCAGAAAGCAGTGAGGAAAAGAAGGGTGTAAGAAGTCCCACACAACACGTCTTGTACCTGCTTGCATCTTTTTGGCAGAAGTCAGTCAAATGAGGAAGCCTCTTTGCATAAGAGGTGGGGTAGTGTGCCTGGATAAACCTGGGGTTAATGTAGGGACAGGGAGAGTGGACATCAGCAGGCCAGTCGCAGGTCCCACCACCTTCCCCCTCTGGGGCGATCTTGGAGAAGGCCACAAGCTCCGAAGCCTGGAGGTGAGGCCTTTGGGCTCTCTGCAAACCAGAACATTCTCTTCACTGTCCCTGACTCCATGGGCCCAGGCAAAGTGGTTCAGCGACACCAGAGTTGTTCAGCACGACGGCTCTGAGGCCAGTTGGCTGATGGACGGTCCTAATGCGAATTGACATAAGTCTGCATTTAAGTATACTCAGGTTTTCCCCGTTTGGTGTACATTTATTGAGCATTAGTCTAAGCTTTGTGGGAATTTGTCGACCAGGAGGAGCTTGGTTGTGTTGCAGAAACAGCTCTAACATCTTATTTGCTGTGAAAATAAAGGCTTATTACCTGCTTTCGGCCTGTGGCCCTCTGGGGCCAGCTGGCATCTCTACCCCGAGTCTCTCCGCAGGGCCCCCGGCCTAGGGCTCCCTCACCCTCCAGTGCATGAAGTGCTGGCTTTCACAGCTTCCTTCCTGAAGTGACAGATGTGACTTTCACTCCCATTTCTCCACAAATAAAGTCGCATCGCTACGCCTTGCCTCAGAGGAGTGGGAAGTGCAGTCCTGCTGTGAGTCCAGCAGGTCTGGGAGAACCTGACAAACCTGGTAAATAACATGACTGGCTCACCTCAGGCCACAGGGAGAGGGAGTTGTTCTGGCTCTCTGTTCACAGGAGACAAATCGTAGCAGTGCTGTGGGTCAGGTGCTGCCGGAAATGCGGAAATTCTATGTGAAGGGCCGACGGAGCATTGACTGAGGAGCGTGGGGTGCCGGAGAGGCTGTTGGAGGGGTGATTGCGGAGTACGAATTCCCGGTCTTCTCAGCAGCAAAAGGACAGAAGGACATTCCAGCCTGAAAGGATAGGGGCTCAGTGGCGTAATGGAACTTATGGAATAGCACGATTTAGCGAATTCAGGTGGTTCTGTGTTACTGACACCTAACGAAGCCTCCCGCTGTGAGGCTGAGAACAGGTGAGCCGACCTGTTCCGTGGTGGTCCCTCCTAGCAAGTGACGTGGAGAGGCCCGCGCGAGGTGCCGGGCAGGGACGCCGGGACGCCGGGACACCGCAGAGTCCCTTTGCTTGAGTTCAGATTTGCATGGGACGTTAGAAATATACATGAATAACGGTAAAAATAATATAAATGCGCTCTTGAAAGGTTCAGAGGGCCATGAAACCACAGAGGAGAGGAATGACTTTTGTCCAAGGGATAATGGGTGGGGAACTGGAAGAGCTTTGGAAACAGAGCAGATGAGAAAGTGTTGTTCAGACCAAACCGTGAGCCAAAACAGGAGCAGTGGCCAAGTCGAGGGTGCGTTTGAAGGGCCACAGACAGCCAGTTTCATTCTTGTCCTCTATCTGTGGAGCAGCATCTGCACGTGAGACTCTGTGATGGTCTTCTGTAGAGGGGTGGGGGGTTAGGGGAGCAGGCGTGTGCGGCTCGAGGGAAGGCTGCAGAGGGAAGGCTGGTAGGAGTGTGAAGGGCATCCTGAAATCCTGAGTTTCTTGAAATGACCATCTCTGCTTATCACTCGACTTTCTGGCCCAATCTGGTTATTCATCCTCCATGTGGATGCACTTCCCATTAACCTCTCTTTTCTCAGTCTTAAAACGCAGTGTAACCTATCGTGTTTCTGTATGAAAGAACAGAAAGTATTTTCTGGTGCATTTTGTGTTAATCAGGCTTTTATGAAAATTGCACTGTTAGTTTTATCCACTAATTAAAATGTGATTTTTTGTATTGCAGGTCCCGTTCTTGTTATCAGTCAGAGAAAACAAATGCTAAAATCCCAGCTCTTTTACCTGGCGATCATGAAATAACCATAAATCGTCTATATGACTTTGGAAATCCTATAAGTAAATTCACACTAAATGAAAAAAATGTTTGTAAGTATTTGAAAAGAAAATTGATTTGAAAATAAGGCAGCAACAGTGCTTTGTAATTGGCAGAAATTTACTCTTCTTTTGAATTACACTTGTTAGACTAATAGTTGCATTTCCCCAGCAAACCATACTGTGGATTCCAGAGCATAGCCCGGATCAGGAAGGAAGGAGTCAGAGTAAATGTCACAGAGCTGACGATCCTTTCCACATGCGGGTACTTTTCTTGGCATCACTTCGCTTCGTTGATTCCTGCATACCTTTCAGAATTCCTCAGGTGTCGCATGCTCTAGGAAGTGGTCTTTGACTATCCCCTCCCAGAGGAGATCCGATTCCTTTCTTAACATTCCCTTAGGCAGTGTGTTTTTCTCCTTCGTGGCATTTCTCACAGTTGCATTAATAATGTGTTATGTAATAAGGCACTGCATTTGTTGCTTCTGCAAGAAATAGGCTCAGTAGGGCAGGGAGTGTGCCTTCTACACCTGGCACCTCGCCCACTGCCTTGCACGTGGCAAGCATCTTCTACACGTGTGTTGATTGAATGCCTACGACCTATGTTACCCTCGTGACATAGCCCAGACTGATGGAGATGGAGATTTTGCTACACACTGAGACCTTAAAAACCCCAGTACTCTTGACTCTTAATGGTGGGAGAAGCAGGTTTCTTTCTCTCCTGACAACTGTGAGGGCGTGGCATTGTAATGACATTATGATGAGTCTTATAAGGATGACTTACTTTGCAACAAGGAGAAAAATATAATTAACTTGGTGACTTGTTCAATTTTATAGATAAGATGCATGTTTGGAGCGGTCTGTGTCTGAGATAGAACAGATTTTGAAAGGATAATAACAAAGCGTGCTTTCCAGGAACTTAGCATCTGTCTCACTGCCTTTTAAGTTAAAGAGAGAAGAGCCATGTTTGTTCTTTTCTTTCTGTAGCTGTATGTGAGATCCATGTGAGAATGTTTTGAACAGATCAGCCATGATCTCAATACCCACAGAGAAATACTGTTAACACTTAAATATATTTTCTGTGCATATACATATAAACAGTGAGGTTCATATTATTACTTTGTAACCTGCTTAACAGAAAACAGAGTTTTCGGTTTGATATCTAAATAAATCTGTATTATTTGTATAGGCTGCAGAGTATTCCACTGAGTGGAGGTACCGTAATTACTTAAGTGACTGATTATTAACATTGAGATTTTTATTTCTGGTCTTTCAGTGTAATAACCAATGCTTTAATGAACATGTTTCGCACATATGTGTTCTGATTTGTGTGATGATGTCCTTAGGCTAAATTCCTAGAATTGGGAAAGCTGCATTAAAAACAGTCCCTTGTTAGGACTTTGATGTCCATTGCCAGTTGCTCTTCAAAACTTTTGAGTCTCTTTGCATTTGAGTCTCTTTGCAAACGTCACACTAGAGGGGACTTGTTCTTCACTTCCTTGCCAGGACTGGGTTTTGTCAATTTCTCTTAGTTCTGCCATTTCAATCTGGTGGCCCCCAGTTAGAGCACTTTGACTTTGCATTTCTGTGATTACTTTTTTGGAAAAAAATGATCAGTCATTCTCATTCTTTTCTGAACTGTCTGTATCCTCTCTCATTTTTCTCTTGTGTTGAAACTCAGCTTTTCTTCCATCAGTTCACAAGAGCTCTCAATATTGTTATTAATTCTGCCATATTTCCTACAAATAATTGCCCAAATTTAAAATTTAAACTTCATGGTTTTCATTTTTATATAAATATACTCTCTTGCTATTTTTCTCTGAGATTTTGGTTTTATTATCATGCTTGATTTAAATCTTTTACACATCTGGAATTATTTTGTAGTAAAGTATGAGGAATCTAACTTAATTTCATTCCAGATTTTTAAAAAATTCCCCAGGATTCTGTCAGAGAGCCAGTTTGTATTGTCTGATTTTTCAGTAGGTATTGAGAAGATTCTGTCTGGGAGCTGCTTGAAGATGTCAGTATTGGATAAAAAGAAGTAGAAAGGGGTGGGGGGGCGCCTGTGTGGCTCAGTTGGTTGAGCGTCCGACTTCAACTCAGGTCATGATCTCACTGTCCGTGGGTTTGAGCCCCGCATCAGGCTCTGTGCTGATGGCTCAGAGCCCGGAGCCTGCTTCAGATTCTGTGTCTCTCTCTCTGCCTGACCCTCCCCCACTCATGCTCTATCTCTGTCTCTCAAAAATGAATAAACATTAAAAAAAAAAAAATTAAAGAACTAGAAAGGCAAATCAATGTGTTATGTAATAAGGCACTTAGTGAGATTCTGGATGACTTACTAGAATGATATAGTTCATTGTTTTTACATATCATGTAGTTTGTTGATAGCATTTTTAATAATATTGGGTCTGATTGTGATTAGAATATTAGATTAATAGTATCCCAATACTAAGCTGCTACTACTATGATAATACTGCTAAGAAAATTGAAAAGTAAACTAGATGAATATAAGAGAGGGAGGTGGCTGCATCAGCAAATCTTTGAGTACCGGCTGTGTTTAGGAGAAGCTGTGGAATGTTGGTGCAGTTGTGCGTTAGAGGATCTGGAGTTTGGGGCATTGGGCTACTTAAAAAAGTATGAGAAATTCAGTTTTCTTCAGATGCTTTCAACAGTATACATATAAAGAAAACTAATATATATATATATATGTGTGTGTGTGTGTGTGTGTACAGTTTTTTTTTAATAAGCTTCTAATTGGCCAGGGCTAGCACAAAAATAAGTCTTTGTAAGACTTTTAGTGTCTTAAGTTTCTTAAAATAACCTGAAAGTATGGATCTGTCTGAGGCAGAATAAAATCATGTAGATCCCATAAATGAACTAGGGAAGCCCCCATCTTCTGATGTCCTGAGGAAGAAGAACATGGAGGTTATAGGTATAGATGTACTTGCTTTAAAAAATAAACACAAATGATTACATTTCTTTCCCAGCTGAAAAGTTCCTGTTTTTTAGAAAGCAAATTAATATTGTCCTCAAGTGTCTGTTTTAGCTGGAAAGAAATGCAGATAATAGATAGTTCATGGGAGCTTAGGGAAACTTCCCTTTTACTCTGAGGATGTATACTATGAAGTAGTGAGAAAAGTGTGTGTGTGTATTTAATCTTTTCATTTGTATAATTGTGATTATTACCTTCCTTAGCTTAAAATACTGTATATGACTTGTGTTTTGAAGAGTAGCCCACTTCTATTTAGATAACATGTAAATTACGTGTACTTTTCAGGGAGGGAGCATCTTAATAAACAAATACTGCCTTTGTGTAAATGCTCCCATAATCTTTAAGTTACTGGATCATGACATCCTGAAACACTTGAAAGAACCATGTTCTTAGAAGCCTCTGCTCTGGGTGATCACACTGGCACCTTGAATTTCTTGCTCCTTGTTTGCTCCTTCTGTTTTATTGTTATTATTATTAGTAGTAGTAGTAGTAGTATGTTTTTATTTTAATTCCAGTTAACATATTAGTTTCAGGTATATGATATAGTGGCTCCTTCTGTTTTATTTTATTTTTTTAAGTTTATTTATTGTATTTTGAGAGGGGGGAGGGGCAGAGAGAGAGAGGGAGAGAGAGAATCCCAAGTAGGCTGCATGCTGTCAGTGTTGGAGCCCAGTGCCGGGCTTGAACTCATGAACCGTGAGATCGTGACCTGAGCGGAAACCGAGTCGGACACTTAATCACCTGAGCCACCCAGATGCCCCAGTGGCTCCTTCTGTTTTAAAAGCAGTTCCTACTTAAAATTTGCCCTGTAAAGCATCCTCCACTGTCCTCATGTAGCTGTGAAACTGTTGACTTTGCTACATAGTGGTTAGGTTTTGAATCCACATGTACTATTTCCTGTACAGCCATAAATATTTTACACAGATCCAGTGTAGAGCAGTGTGGTCAGCAAATTTCAGCTAAATTTATTACGAACTTATTCGTAAATCCCAAGACTAATTTGTATTGATTTGCTCTGCTACTTTTGTTATAGGCTGTATAGTACAAATATAGGTTATATAGTGCTATGTTCTTAGCACATTTGGCTACCCTACCTCTGGAAAGTCCTGCAGTTTGTGCTTGCCGTGACTTATTTCACTGGCCCCTGTGCTTTTTGGGGAAGTGCTAGGAGAGGGGTGAGCCCCCAAGAACATGTGTCTCTGGGTTTCTTTCAACTTACCTTCACGTTGTTATTTGAAGAGAGAACATGCAGGAAAGAATCCCAACATTGTCTGCCCTTCATACCAGAAGCCTATGTTTCATAGAACAGAACAGGTTCGTATCTTATGTGTTTTTCATTGAGCCAAACTATTTTAGTAATTTACTCATCCCTTGTAGGTAGGGAGACTTGAAGATTTTGAAAAGTAAGAAATTTACCATTTTCTCCCTATGAGATACTATATCCTTGAGCATGTTTTTTTTTTTTTTCTTTTGTAAGGCAGCTTCAGAGCCCATTGCCCTCCCAAACTTCTCTCTCAAATATTAACAGTATCCTCACCAATGTCGGTGGTCTTTGCTCAGTTTTCCTCTATGAACTGCCTTTATTTGGCCCAGATGACAACCCATTTCTTTTGGTCTCAGCAATGCTCTATCTTCTCTGGTTTCCTTGTGCCTCTCAGGATTCTTGCTGGGGTTCTCTGGCTCCTTGAGGCTGTGACTGTCTATTGGTAGCTCTCAAACAAGCTTTGGCCATTTTGAGTCTGTGTTCAAGTTCATTTCTTCAGCTACACTCAGAGAGTTCCTCTTGAGTCTGTGTCCATGGTGCTGATGGTCCCCGTTCTCACTTGCTATCTGCAGACCTCTCCACTGGTAGGCTCTACCTCCCCAGACACTTGGTCATCCAGAGCCTATCCTCCCGTTTCTTCCCAATGTCAGTGATTCCTTTTGCCTGCTTTCTGGGCTAGAAACTTGAAGAAATCTTAGATGTTTCCCTTTCTCATTATGCTAATCCCTCATTTCTTCGATCTGGTCATTTCTTTGAAGTGCCTATCAGGGTTTTTCCTTTTCCATATCCCTCATGCACATGATGAGGTATCACGATCCATATCCTTGCTACCCTGGTCAGCCTTTCTCCAGTGGTCTCCCACTTAATCACATTATGTCTCCCAGCCCTCTGCACTGCATTGCACGCCACAGCTCAACTAGCTTTTCTGAAGGACTTCTTACCCTGCTGAGTACTTCACAGATCTGCATGGTACCCTGTTGGCATCCTCACTTAATGCCTTGGTCATTCCTATGGTCTTGCTGCTGTTTACAGATACCCACACCAGTAATAGCTCGTAGCATCCCCAGGTGGGTGACTTCCACCAGCATCGGGGGTTCTGACACTGGGAGATGAGTGGGAAGGGTGCAGAGGAAACAGATGGAAAGGTCTACCAAAGAAAGCTTTCCATATTCCGTCATTTTCTTAGGCTTGACCTACAGTTATCCAAAGGAAGCTCCTTTACTTCTCTCTGATGTTGCCTATTTGTAGATTCCAGACTGATGACACTACAGTATTATGGGAACCCGGTAGCTGTTTGTATAAGGAAACATACTAAGATTTGATAATAATTTACTCAAATTTGACTGATGAATCATTGGGAGCTGCTTATACAAATAAATACATATGTTCTCTTTTGTCAGTAATCACTTTGAGAGTTTGCTTTTAATTCTTGATTCTTTTTTGATCAAGAAGGAATAGAGTTTAAAATAGTTGATTAATGGAATTACAATATGAAGAAAACGTTACTTATTTTACTAAGTTTGTCTTTTGTTTTTTTTCCCAAGCCTTAATTCCAGATACTCCAGAGATCTTGAATTTGTCTGCTGATTTCTCAACTTCTACATTACACCTGAAGTGGAATGACAGGGGTTCTATTTTTCCCCGTCACTTAAATGTCATCTGGGAAGTTAAAATTCTGCGTAAAGAAAATACGGAAATCATAAAATTAGTAAGTTTGAATCAAAATAGATTTTTTTTTTCTTGTGACATTAAAGAAACCAAATAATTTTTAAAAGATTTTTAAGGTGGTATCAGTGAACTTTTCTTTACAGTGTTAAGGGAGTAGATCAACTATCCTTTCAGGGTTCATTAAAAACTATATGCTATGACTCAAAAATCACTTAATTATTAAAATGATGTATAACCATTACAGTAAGTTTAGGAAATTAAGGGAGGAATAATGCATGATTCCACCACACAAACACAGTAAACATTTTTCTTTTTCTTTCCAGCTTTGTTCATGTGCGTGTTTTTACATAAACAAACGTATCCATATAATTTGCTATTTTTTTTTGTCTAATACTATAAACATAAAAATAAATGTTTTGAAACCTATTTAGTCATAGTAATTGTTGAGAAATTTTGTATAAGCCTGTAAATTTGAATTTATCTGAACCTGAAATAACATTATTACATTTAGTAGTACATGTTTTTTTCTCTGTTTTTTAAAATTTTGTTTATGGTTTCCTTATGATCTGCTTTTAGTTTGCTCTTAATCACAAGGATGATGAGGAATAGCAGTGAACAGTTTTGACAGCTGGTACTTGGTAATCCCCCCTTTCGTTCCTTGAACTCTCTTCCTCCTCAAGTGGATTTGAAATGTGCTTAGTTATAGATTTAAGAATTAGAAGACTATCTCATGATTTTACAATTATTTGCCTGAGTGCATAGATAACATAGACAGTAAAGGTAAAAAAAAATAGAATGACTCTATGCTTTATAGTTACTGTCTTGTTTTTCCTTTCTGACACTCTGTGTATGACATTCCTAAAATGAGAGCCGCCATAACTGTAGGCAACATGTCTCCAGTGCTTCCGGCAGTGCTGACGCCTGTAAAACCTCTGTAGGTGTTAATTCCTTGCGTTCCTGACCCTGCGGTAAAAGCTCTGTGTATGTTCTTTGCATCCTCACAGCAGGCCCATGAGGAAGGCACTATGAACATCATCCCCATTTTATAGATGAAGATACAGAGACACAGGAAGACATTAAGTAGTGGAGCCAGGACACGATCACAGGCAGTTTAGTTCCAGTCTGTGCTCTTTCTTACCCACCACAATTTCTGCTACAAAGTAGATATATTTATTTTTGTGTAGGAGCCTTCCCTTTCCTTTTCACCAGTGCAGACTGAATGTACATTCAAGACCTAAGTCAAATCCTGCCCCTTATTTTAAAGCCCATCCTAATTATCTCGGCCTAAAATGCTCTCTCTTTTCTTGAATTTCAATGTCAATTCTTGTCTGTCAGTCTAATTTGCAAGTAGCTTTGATATAGCTGTACCATTGTTGTCTTATAACTATTGCTTATCTGAAATTGTATCTTGTGGCTTTTTATCATGGCCTGACACTTTGTGCTTTGGGTTACCACTTACTGGCTTAGGGTAACTTCCCCCGACCTCCTTTTTGTCATTTGTGAAGTGGTGCCGGTCTTTGCTTTAGTAAATGATTAGTGTTATCTGTAAAGCTGCTAAACAACTATCCGTTGTCATTACTTCCTTTGGGGGCTCCCTGAGGGCTGCTAGAGTTAGAAGGCTGATCTTTGCAGCATAAGTGAAATCAAGCATACATGAACAGAGATGCTATTTTTAAGATCATCTAGCTCATTGCCACAAGATACGAAAGAAGATGGCACTGACAAAGTAGCAATTCCCTACTTTTGGGGATGTGATCTTTGAAGAAAAATCTTTGTATCGAGCAGTAGAGAAAGAGGCAAGAAAAACAGAGATAGAACAAATTCATTTTTAAAAAGTGAAATGTAAGAGGGCAGGTGATCCAGATCTATAGTAAAATGTGACATTTTTGTTTATAATTATATGTTATTAATACCAGCATTTAAAGCATAATTGCTTATAACCTGTCATTTTGTGACAGGTTATATGCTATTATTTTGTGATAGTTTAAGAATCAAGAATACTATACGTTAGTGTTTATTTGGAACTTTACCATTTATGCCCATGGCCTCATACGCAGGCAAGGAAGCATGTGCTGCACAGACCAGGATGCCAGTGACTCCTGGGAGCTACGCAGCACCCTCCCCCCCCCCCCCCCCCCATATTTCTCTCCCTATAAACAACAATTTTCAATTCTTTTACCTGATTCTTTTATTATGTATTTCCATTTTCCAAATAGCATGCTTATGTTTCTCTTTCTTAATTTTTCTTTTCAGTTTTGAGCAATGTTTTATTTTAACAGTGGGTAATGAGAATTTAGTCCCCTCGCCTTCCCTGGGCACACACACTTGCATGCTTCCGTGCTTGCTGTCTCTTACATTTCCCATCTTTTTCCAATATCGTTCTCTCATTCTGCTCTAATTTTTGGTAGACTGGCATTCATTGTTTGTATTATGGTTATATAAACACTATCCACAACTGAACCAAGTAGTGTATTATCATTTTCCTTTTTTGGGGGTACAACTTCTTGTCTTGTATTTTTAGTTTTATTTTCATGCTCCATGAATTCATTCCTGAATCCTCTCCAAGTTTTATGAATCTCCTGTTGAAATGTCCACACACACTAGTATCTTACCAGCTATACATTTGTGAATAGCTCTGAGACCTTCTGACTTACTTCTCAACACTTCTTACAGAGGGTTCGCGTTAGATAATGTTTGTACAGCAGGAGTGTGGTAAGTAGCTGAGGACTCTCACGGCCAGAGGTTTCTCAGGAGCTCCAGCAGCCTCCACTCCTACCAGCAGCCCTTGATTAGAAGAGATTAATACCCAGGTATACACGTAACCCATCCAGGGCAAACCTCTGTGTTTCTTTTTGGCACATTTGTTATGAAGCTGTGGTCCAAGAGGTCTCCTGTCATCATTCAGGAGATTCCTTTTACCTTTTTCTTACAATGGATCCTCTTTTTCCTGAATTCTTCCTCTTATTTTCTCATTTTGGTAGAAGTGTATATTCTCATAGTTGTTAGCTATTTATAATTTGTAGATACTCTCTGTTATCTACAATGATAGCTTCCAGAGATAGATAGATATATATAGATAGATATAGATATATATAGATAAGATAGATATTTTTTTAATTAGTTGCTAACAAAATTTAAAAGACTGTCAGTTCCAAATATTGAGGAGAGGTAGAACAGTTGGAACTTTCATACACTTCTGGTGGGAGTATAAAATGCTACTTGATAAATTCATTAAGACACATTTCTAAAAATGTCTATTTTGCACTCATTCATGATTACTATTTTAGCTGGGTATACAATTGTAAGTTGGGGGATTTTCCTCAAGATTTGAAGACATTGTTCCATTTGTTTCTCATTGTGGATCTGTCTTCCTTTGTTGTGCTAGACAGTCATAGGCTCCTTTCAGTCTCAAACCACATGTCTGTCAATTTGGGGAATTTTCTTATTTTATGTCTTTGATTTCTTCCTCTCTGTTTTCTCTGTTCTTCAGAAATCAGACCTTCTAGATTGGGAAGTAATTTTCTTACTGTTCTTACTTTCTACCTGTTTTTTTTCCTCAATTTTCTGAGCAGTTTTTTCTTAAACTTTATCTTACAGTCTGATTATTGAATTTCTATTAATATATATTTTTTAATGTACAAGATATCCCTTTTCTCTGTTCTTTTTGTTTGTTTAATGGATGCAATATCTCTTCTTACCTCTGAGGACATCAGTTACCTAATATTTTTTCTTTCTGTTCTGTTTCTTCAAGTTGCTTTTTTCTTTATTTTGATCTTTGACCCTCAGAACTTTTTCTTCAATTTCTGGTCATCCTGGTTGCTGCTCATATTTTAAGTGGCTCTTAAAAAATCTTTTTTTATTTTTAAATCTAATAGGAACTTCTGTTTGCCATCCAGGGTCTTGTTGACTGAGATGTTATTGTAGGTGATTAGGATGGGCCATCTAGTTGGCAGAATCTTAATAGTATTATTTTAGGTGTTCATCTTGACCTGTTCCTATGCTCCAGAAAATTCATTTTGGTTCCTACCAGGTAAGTAGGAACTCTGCCCTCAGCCTCCTAATGGCTGAGGAGAAGGCAGGAGCACACCAGCCTTCACAGTGCATAGGTTAGCAGTCTTCCTGGTTGTGGTACCATATTCCCCATTCTCCATTCTTTCTGAGGTTCTTCATTCCAGAGATACTTGGTTTTACTTTCCCAGAGCATGAGTCTCCCATCTGCCAAGATGAAGAGGAGTAGTCTTTTGGTAGCACAGAATGTGGGAGGGGATCTGGGTGTCTAACATTATCTTCAGACAACTTTCAAGCAGCTTTCTGTTCTGTGCTTCACCTTCACCTGCATTTCCATAGGAGCCTGGTGCATACAGCCCTTTCCTGAGCCCTTTGGCATTTCCATGGTAGAAGTCAGGTTCTTTCTGCCTTTTCCACTGAAGGCTTCAGGTTCAGCTTTCTCAGGTCTTCTGAGTCCGTTCCCCTTGTCCATCAGCCCTCCGCCATCCAGAATTTCACTGGTGGTGTTTCTTCTCCTGTGTTTGCCCTTGTGCATCTATACCTTTTTAAAAAACCCGTGCACTTTTGTATTGGAGACGTTTTGGAAGGTAATAGAGAGGGAAATACAATTATTTAAGCTGTTGTCATTGGCTGGAGGTCCCAAGGTCTCTTTTAGTAGATCCTCAATATTTGATTGAAATCCTTCCCATTTTTCACAATTGAAATTAATAATTTATATTATTTTATATTACTTATAAGTTGCATATTTAAAAATAAAACTTGAGACATATAACACATAGATACAAATCCAACCTGAAACAATTTTTTGTTGAAACGCTGCTCCTCTCTTTGCCTTTAACTCTTTTTAAGTTATTTATTTTGAGAGAGAGAGGGGCACAAGCATAAGAGGAGCAGAGAGAGGGAGAGAGAGAATCCCAAGCAGGCTCCATACTGTCAGTGCAAGGAGCCTGATGTGGGGCTTGACCCCACGAACTGTGAAATCATGATCTGTGCCAAAATCAAGAATCAGACCGAGCCACCCAGGCACTCCTGCCTTTAACTCTTGGAAGTACAGACCCATTAGTTTTCCTCAGTGAAAAATGGAGATCATTTTAGGCAATGGTACATTTGTCTGTGAAATGCATTGAATGTTTTGGAAAAAGGAACATCATGTGTAATAACGCAGCGGAGCCTAAAGTTGAAGAAGTAAACAAGTGCACTTATTGTGATGAGCACCAGGTGTTGTATGGAAGTGTTGAATCACCAAATCGTACACCTGAAACTAATTTAACACTGTATGGTGACTATACTGGAATGAAAACAAAAGAAGGAAACCTAAATGAATCACGATTATTGATTCTGTAAGTTATTAAGCCTTTTCAAAAACTGAGAGGGTTGTACAAAAGGACAAACCTTTATTTAACTTAGTGGTGATTGTGTACAGTCTGTTGTGTCTTTTAATCTGAAAAGAAAGCAGAACCTGTCACTTAGAAATCTCACTTTGTGTTTGTGTTGGTTTTTTAGGTGACCCACAACACAACTGTGAATGGCAAAGATACAGTTCATCACTGGAGTTGGGCCTCAGACATGCCCCTAGAGTGCACCACCCATTCTGTGGCAATTAGATGCTATGTTGACGATCCTCATTTCTCTGGTCGCAAAGAGTGGAGTGACTGGAGCCCACTGAAGAACATTTCTTGTAAGCTTATATGTGAAAAGCTTTCGTTTCAAATGAATTAGATTAATCTTGCTTAAGGTTTAGGTTAAGCTTTAAGTTCTCCGAACGCCACTTAGCGTTATGAGGGTCACCTGAGGATCTTCCAAGTCTCTCTCCCAGAACATTTTGATTCAGAAACTCTGGGGTAGGAGTCAGGAATCTGTATTTTTAGAGACCTTCCTGAGTCATTGGGTAAACATCTAGATTTGAAAGTCACTGTGGTAGGCGTTGAAGGACATTTAAAAATTTTAGGTAGATGTTATTGACGTCAGGTTTATATTTAAAAAAAAAAAAAAAAAAAAGGCTCCTAGTTTCTTGCCCACAGAGCAGATCCATATGAGCTGCAGAGTTATTGCAGAGAACATGGGGATCTGTAAGTGTACTGAACTCATCTGCTCCCTGAATGGAACTCATGCAGGTAGAACGTTGGCAGTGGGAGAGAAGGCCTGGAAAATTGTTGTCAACACCTAGGCTGACGTTTATTGTAGATCCACTCTAGCGACAGCGTGGAGAAGTAGACCCGAGGAAGGAAGGACTGGAAGCAGGTAGATGAGTAAGGAGGGTCTTTTGCAGTTCAGCAAAAGACAGTGAAGGTGTAAATAGGGCACTTGGGTTTGGAAATGAAAAGGGAGAAAAGTTGTGAACACTGAAGACACAGGATTAAAATTGGTGACTGTGTGTTTGGTAGCCAAGAAATAGAACCAAATGTGAGCATTAGTTTGGGCAGCTGAGCAGCTGGTGATGTCTTCCACTGAGGCAGAAAATATGTGAATGAATTCAGTGGGAAAGATAAATTCATTCTTAATATGTTAAGCTTGAGGTACTTATGAAGTGTCTGGGTAGCAGTGTCTCATAGGCAGTGATTAGTAGGAGCTGAAGCTCTCTATTTGAGAATCATCAACATACATGCGATTCATATTGTTTACGTCTGGAGGTTAACATGCTCAGGGAAAGAGAAATGGGGACCAGGGATACACATCTTACAAGCTTGAATGTCTAAGGGTAGGATGAAAGAAAAAGAGGCCAGCAAAGCAGACAGTAGCCAGAGGGTTAAGAGTAGCCCGGTGGGGTAGAGTGGTGTAGAACCCAAGAGAGAAGGGAGTTTTGAGAAGTTAGCGCTTAGGCAACACACCCGATGCTGTGGATGTCAAAGGGAAGGGGAGACTGAGAAGTGGCTGTTGGACTGAGCAATTTAGGCCAGCAAGACACCTTAGTGGAATGGTCAAGGTAGGACCCACATTGTGGTAGATTAAAGAGTAAGTAGGAAACTAGAGATAATTAAAAAGATTGGACATTTAGGAAAATAAAAACAAAGGTGTGGCTTTAACCAGCAGGGAATTAGGATTAAAGAAAAAGTTCTGTTTAAGATGTAGAATACTTAAACATATATTCAGGCTGATGGAAAGTAAGAAGTCGGCCCTAAATACACAGAATCATTTCAGAGGAATAGAATTATAAAATGAGTGACTTTTTCTTGGTGTGGATTTTTTATGTGTGGATATAAACGCATTTAATTTGAACCTTTACACTTCTTAAGACCTTAACCTGTGACCTTAGCTATTGGCCTATAGTCCCCTGCATTCCCCCACCATCACCCATCATAAGTAGATAAGACATACCTACTTTTATTTTATTTCTTGTGTAGGTCTTGCTCCTTTGAAACCTGGGGGGTCATACCTTGCCTTTGGGCCACCATTATTACAAAACACTTTATAGTATGTTTTGTATACACTGGGCTATTTTATGGTAAAATGCTTCTAAAGTATTTGTGATTCCTTTTGCTCTTTCTAGGGTCTCCTGATTCTCAGACTAAGGTTTTTCCTCAAGACAAAGTGATACTTGTAGGCTCAGATATAACATTTTGTTGTGTGACTCAAGAAAAAGTGTTATCAGCACAGATTGGCCAAACAAATTGTCCCCTTATTCATCTTGATGGGGAAAATGTTGCAATCAAGATCCATAATATTTCAGTTTCTGCAAACAGTGGAACAAATGTGGTTTTCACAACAGAAGATAACATATTTGGGACAGTTATTTTCGCAGGATGTAAGTATGTAATACTGAAGAAAGAGTTCCTAGTAGTCTGTTTTGGTCCTCTTTGAAAGCTTTAATGCTGTTTCCAAGTGATGGGGGATGGTGCTATTTCTTTCTCTCTTTTTTTAATTCTTTAATAAATTATAGATGAAGGCATCCAAATTTTTGCTTGTTTTAAGATGAGTTCTAATCTTGTATTTATATAACTTGAAGCTTTTGTAAGAAGATTTGCAATATCCAGCCGGTAATTTTTAAATTCTTAGTTAACAGCTGTGTTGAGTCAAGGGTAATTAGTATATAATACTTCTTAATCCTACATTGTTCAGGAATTATCTCATATAACAGTTGACCCTTGAACAAAAAAATAAGTTCGAACTGCATGGGTCTCTTTATACATGAATTTTTTTCAGTAAAAACAGTACAGTACTGTAAATGCATTTTCTCTTATGGTTTTCTTAACATGTTAAATAGCTTACTTTATTGTGAGAATATGATACACAGCATATGTGTTATGTTAATCAATTGTCTGTTATTGGCGAGGCTTCCAGTCAACAGTAAACTAGTAGTTAAGTTTTGGGGGAGTCAAAAGCTATATATAGATTTTTTTTTTAAGTTTATTTTTTTAGTAAAAAAATACACCCAACAATGGGGCTTGAATTCATGACCCCCAAGATCAAGAGTCGCGTGCTCTTCTCATTGAGCCAGCTGGGTGCTCTTGCATGTAGATTTTTGGGAGGTTCCATGAGAACTTCATGGGAGGTTGGTTCCCCAAACCCTGTGTTTTCAAGGGCCACTCTGTGTCAGTTTCCCACCAAAAACATACCTTTTAAAATTAAAAAGGTAAAACGTCCCACCTAATTAAAACATATCTTTTTAAAATTTAACTTTAGAACATACCTTTTGGAGCACCTGGGTGGCTCAGTCACTTGGTTGAGCGTCCGACTCTTGATGTCAACTCAGGTCATGATCTCAAGGTTGTGGGATCAAGCTCCACATCAGGCCTCATGCTCAGCACAGAGCCTGCTTAGGAATCTCTGTCTCTCTCTGTCCCTCTCCCCTTCTTGCTGTCTGTCTGTCTCTGTCTACAGTAAGTAAATTTTAAAAAATTTAAAACCTACCTTTTAAAACTTACCCCAATTAAAGAAATTGTAATGATTTTACACAAAAATCTTTCAATAGTGTATTGCAGGCTTCTGTGACTTTTAAAGTAATATATTTGAGGAGGAGGAGTAACTGGAGGACACGCATGAGAAGGGCCCCCTCTCCCTGTTTGTGTGTGTAACATATGCTCCGTTCTACAGGGGCATCGTTATTAATGTGGTCACTCCTACAGTTCTAAAAGTACAGCATGTTTCCAGAAGTTATTGTGGAAGACTGCCCTATTTATATAGCTTGTGTTGAGTGTCCACAGAGACTTTGCGTTTCGAGCTTTTCTGTCCCCTCTCCCGTGGCAACTGTCCTGTGGCGCACTGATGGCTTTGCCTCCAGCAGTCCTTGCTTCCCTTCCTCCCCCGCAATTCTGAATTCGAGGCGGAGTTTGGGCTAAAGGGTCTCATGAATAAAGTGTGTGGAACGTAGTGAGTGGGTTTTGTGATTTTCTTTTGCTTGTGTGGTGATTTTTCTTAAACTTGTTTTGATTCTCAGCTGTGCTCTAGACCAGCAGCTCTCCACCTTTCTATTCCTTCTGTTGAAACTTAGGAGGAATTATGTCGATTCGCTGATACACTCCCAAGGGGAATAACCAGGCTTAGGTGTACTTCTCAGTGATGGCTGGAACCGTGTTCCCTTTTTGTCTTCCCAGAAATGCATTTTGCAGTTCAAGTGAAAGTGAGATTATGTTCAGATTTAAACTTTAGAAATTTCTTTCCTAATGGAATTTTAGGAAATGACTTGCAACATTCCTCATAAATGATCATGGAGCATATAAACTGAGAACCAGTGGTGTATGTAGTGAGGCTACCTGATAAGTGATAACCAAAAAATGAGACAGCCACTTAAAAGTACAAAAGACAAAAATTAAAACTCAGAAGATGAGAATATCCATCAAGTTTTTATTATTTCTAACAGTGTTCTCACCTTCTGTCACATAGTAGGACAAACCTATTTAATTCATATATTAACCTTCATTTGTAGCATTTGGTGGTTGAAATACTATTTATTAACTCCGGAGCAGTGGTAGAATTTCCCTGCAGAGGGATTTCTTTAGGGACTTAACAGCAAGGGCAGTTTATGGTGTGAGTTAGGGATCAAGAGTCATTATTTTCTTTCCCTCATGGATATCCTGTTAACCGGCCATGTGTTCAAAAGACACATTAAAAACCTACCAGGATTTTTGTTTGAGTTACATTAGATCTATTAATTGAGGAGACCAGTTTAGGAGAATTTTCATTCTTTCTATACTGAGTTATCCAAGCCAGGAACATGGTCTATCTTTCCATATAGTTAGGTCTTCTTTGATTTATATTGGTGATAGAAAGTCTTATGTATCTTCTAATAAATTTATTCCTATGAATTTGGTGTTTGGTGCTAGTAGTAACAGTGGCTTTTTTTCCTCTTAAGTTTATTATTGTAATTGCAAATAAATTTATTATCCAGCAAACAGAGGAATACTTATTTACCAATACTTGTCAGTGTTTGTTCATGAGCTAATTTAGTCTTCTAAGCAAAATAGATCTTATTTTATAAACACTATTTCTTTAGTA
The DNA here is from genome assembly GCF_028018385.1 of Neofelis nebulosa. NCBI lineage: Eukaryota > Metazoa > Chordata > Mammalia > Carnivora > Felidae > Neofelis > Neofelis nebulosa. The sequence goes on along the minus strand of NC_080782.1, from coordinate 31,345,649 downwards.
ATCACTCAGAGTTATTTTCTTTTTTTATTTTTTAATGTTTATTTATATTTGAGAGAGAAAGAGAGCACGAGCAGGGGAGGGACAAAGAGACGGAGACAGAATCTGAGATGGGCTCCAGGCTCCAAGCTGTGAGCTGTCAGCACAGAGCCTGACATGGGGCTCGAACCCAGGAGCATTGAGATCATGACCTGATCCAAAGTCGGATGCTTAACTGACTGAGCCATCCAGGCGCCCCTGGAGTTATTTTCATAGATAGTGCCACTTCAGCATTGAACATTGACCTAAATACTAATCTTTCATCATACTTAAAGCATTTTAACATAATACACTGTGACATAGAATTAAAGTGTTTAAATATTTATGTCAATGTCAGATTTCATACTTGCTCATTTGAAAACATTCTCGTAAAAAATGGCTTTGTTTTTTAAATTACATTTTCTATTTGCTGGTAATACAGTTGATTTATACCTAGTTTTTACCTAGTGTCAGGTGATTCCTTTATAGGTTAATTTATTTGAGAAGACAGTACCTTACCTTTCAGATCCTCCCCTCTCATATTTTTTCTACCTCCCATCTTCCCTTCTCCTTCTTTCTGTTTGCTCCTGTTATTTGGATTTTAACTATTTCAACTTAACATATCTGCCAAATACTAAAATAATCAGCATTTTTAGTGTACTCAAAAATTTGTCATGTCATTCTAATAAAATGACTTAAAGTTTGGCCTTAGATTTAAAACAGTTTTCAAAACAAATATGTCAGTTTTAGTCTCACTATGCCATTGTTAGACTTCAATATAAATACTCATGACTCCTCTTAATATTACCTAAAATATCATTTATGGACATTATTCTATCTCAGGAAGGTATGGGAAATTTGCTAAGTCCTTTTCAGTTACTCACACAGTCTAAGAACTGTTTTTAAAGTTTAGTTTTTAAAAAATAAAATTATTGGGACACCTGGGCGGCTCAGTTGGTTAAGTATGCAGCTCTTGGTTTTGGCTCGGGTAATAATCTCACCATTTGTGGGTTCGAACCCCACGTTGGGCTCTGTGCTGACAACTCAGAGCTTGGAGCCTGCTTCAGATTTTGTGTCTCCCTCTCGCTCTCTGCCCCTCCCCCACTTGTGCACTTGTTCTCTCTCAAAATAAACATTAAAAAATATTTTACAGATTTTTTCAATAAGTAATTGTTTTTAAAAAATTTAGTGAAATATAGTTTGGATAAATATGACAGAGAACACTAGTTTCTATGTATGCTTGGTTAAGCATGATTACAGAAATACCAATTTCAGGGGCACTTGGGTGGCTCAGTTGGTTGGGCGACTGACTTCGGCTCAGGTCATGATCTCACAGTTTGTGAGTTTGAGCCCCGCATCGGGCTCTGTGCTGACAAGCTCGGAGCCTGAAGCCTGCTTCAGATTCTGTGTCTCCCTCTCTCTGCCCTCCCCTGCTCATGCTCATGCTCTGTCTCTGTCTCTCAATAATAAATAAACGTTAAAAAAATTAACAAAAAGAAATACCAATTTCTTTTTTCTTTTTTCTTTTCTTTCTTTCTTTTTTTTTTTTTTTTTTTTTGAGAGAGAGAGAAAAAGAGGAACAGAGGGAGAGAGAGAGAATCTAAACAGACACAGGGATTGATCCCATGACCCTGGGATCGTGACCTGAGCTGAAATCAAGAGTTGGACGCTCAACCAACCGAGCCACCCAGGTGACCCTGGAAATAACCAATTTGTATAATTAGTGTCCAACGCAGAATTTCCCATTATTACTTTAAAGGTCTCACACACACACACACACACACACACACACACACACACACACACATTCTTTTTTTTTTTCTGGTTTTGTCCCTGCAAAATGAGAGGGAATCATTTCAATAAAGAACAAAAACCAAAGAGCAGTAGTCACTTCTGAATTATAGGAAGATGCAGCATTTCACCAAGAGATACTTTATAAGTAATAGTCCTTGCAACTTCTTTAAGAACTTTGAAACTTGTAACACGACCCCACCCGTGTTGACTTTTAATTTGAATTGGAATTTCTTTTCAAATCACAGTTATAAATGATAGATATTGATACTTTTAACCTGTAAATTTTTCTGACTTATTGGATCCAGGTTCCTCTGAGAGATTTGGTAGATTTTGAGGCGGGTGGCGGGGGGGGGGGGGGTCGTTGTTGGGGAGCTTCCAAATGAGCTAGTAGTCATTCATCAGCATATTTTAATCCATCATTTCTAATGTAAAATCAACTCCAAAACATGCTACAGAAATTCCTGCATTGTTCCAAAGGTAAAGTGTAAACACAAAGTTATTTTCATTTTTAAAAGAAATTGTACAAAACATAATTAACATTTGTGAAACATGTTTTCAGGGAAATTGTATATCACCTGTAACTACATTTTTCTTCCCATTAGATCCACCTGATATTCCTCAAAAACTGAATTGTGAGACATACGATTTAAAAGAGATTATATGTACTTGGAATCCCGGAAGACCGACAGCACTGGTGGGCCCACGCAATACAAGTTACACTTTATTTGAAAGGTAAAGATCACTAGTGAGGGAAAAATGTCAGACAGTGAGGATTACGTTGGAGGAGTATTAAGTGACATAGGGAATGCTCTCATTTATGTTATGAGCAAGATGGAAAATCCAGTATGCTGTATGAAATTGGATATGCATATTACATGCACACAGACTATATTTGCATGCTCTTTTAAATATCCTGGAAGGACCCTCAAATACGAACAGAGGCTGTTTCTGGGTAGTAGGCTTCTGGCCGATTATTTTCATCTATTTTCTGTATCCTCTATGTTTTCTTCCCAGAGTCTGTAGTAACATCTATAATTAGAGATATAAACTTTTTAAAAAGATTAATTATTAGAAATGTTACTCACTTATTTTTTCCTGCAGTATTTATCTCTCTTGCCATTTTGAAATTATTTTAATCTTGTTGCTCTCTTAATTCATAGTTTCTCAGGAAAATATGTTAAATTTAAAAGAGTTGAAGCACCAACCAATGAAAGCTACCAGTTATTCTTTCAAATGCGTCCAAATCAAGAAATATATAATTTTACTTTGAATGCTCGCAATCCTCTGGGTCGGTCAGAATCAACTATTTTAGTTAACATAACTGAGAAAGGTAAGCTGCTTCATAAACCAGTGTCTTAAAAATAATTGTAGAAGTTCTGGAGTGTCTTGAGATTAATGAGGAGTGCTTCCAGGGACTACTTTTTACTATTTTCTTTCTAGTTTTATAAATTGTTATAAATTAGTTTTATAAATTTTATAGATTTTGAGAATCCTTAAAATGTATAATTACGTTTCACCATTTTATTGAATTCAGACAAAAATTTGAATTAGTCATTTTCACAGAAACTTTAAGTGGTTTTATCTAATAGGTTTTGATTCCTGAAAAATGTTTTGCCCCAGTTTTAAAAGCTTTTTATTTTAATTACAGACTCACAGGTGGTTGCAAAGATATAAATTACAGCCCCGTGACCTCTTCACCCAGCTTTCGCCATTTTTGATGTCTTAGTAACTATACAGTATCATTTCCAAATGAGGCAGGTGACACTGGCACACTACTGTAAACCAGGCCAGTGAACTGGACCGCTGACTTTGCCCAGTTTTCGCAAATTTCTACGTGCACTTAGAGGTGTGTGTGTGTGTGTGTGTGTGTGTGTGTGCGCGCGCGCGCGCGCGCACTTCTGTGCAGTTGGATCCATGTATAGGTTCACAGAACCACCAACACAATCAATATAGAACTGTTCTATCTCCACAAAGGAACTTCTTGTTGCCCCGTTGGCAAACCCCCTCCCCCACCCCCATCCCTCCCCCACCCCCACCCCCACCCTTCCACCCACCCCTCCACACCTGCTCTTGCATCCCGCTCCCTAGGCAATATCCAATCTGTTATTCCTCTCAGTGCTTTGTTATGTTGAAAATGTTATATAAATGGAATCATACAGTGTATAACCTTTGGAGATTGGCATTTTTTACTAAGGGCAGTATCCTTGAGATCCATCCAGGTTGCTGTATGTATCAGTAAGTAGTTTGTTCCTTTTTATTGCCGATGATTGTGGAATTTTTAGCAGCCCTGTTAATACATAGCTCCAAATAGAACTTAAATATGGTCCATCTTCTTAGCATTCATTCCTGTGGGCATTCTGCTGCATCGGGTCCATACCAGCCTCTGCAGCACAGAACGGTGACATAGAGGCCTTCTCTTAGAGACTCGGTCACTGAGAAAGGCTTAAACCAAATGCCGTTAAAAAACAGACTGGCAAGTGATTAGTAGATGACCCTGTTGCCTTGTTTGTAAACATAAGTACACTTCATCAGCTATTCCTTCTCATCATTTTTGTTATTTACTGGGTTTTCGTAAGGTCCAAACAGCTACATTTTATACTTGAGTGGTGGTGTTTGTGTGTATTTCCCTGCCCTCTGCCTTTCAACTTTATTGTCCCATGTTGCTTTCCTTCCACTCACATGGCACGCGCACTGTCATCAGCATCACTGCACCTTTGTTCTTGCTCAGAGCCCAACCTGAAATGCTTTTCTGCATCCGTTCTGCCATTTTGCTCAGATTCTCCCTTCAAAGCTCCTCTTAAGACCCATCTTCACTCTAAGACTTTCCCTACCACACTGACGTCTAAACTCCGGTAGCTGTTAATATCTCTGCCACACATTTCAAACTCAGCATATGGACTCTTGTTACTTTTCTTTTTGTTTGTCAGTCCCCCAGTAAGTTAGAAGTTCCTTAAAGGTAGAGATTATGCTCCTACGACCTTGTAGTATTCCTGATGGCAGTATAGGAACCTTGAGTGTGGTTGGTCCATGAAAACTGTGGGCATGATATCAGCAGTAAAAGTGAGCTTTTGTGTTCCATGGATACTGAGTGGAATATTGTTGATCAGTACTAATGATACCTCTTTCGTTTTTCGGGGTTTTTTGATTGTCATTTGCCATGTTAGAAAAGAGCTTTTAGGATGATCTCTACAAATTGTATTTACAGTTTATCCTCGTATTCCTACTTCAATCAAAGTGAAGGATGTTAATTCAACAGCTGTTATACTTTCCTGGCATTTACCGGGCAACTTTGCAAAGATTAAACTTCTATGTCAAATTGAAATTAACAAAACGAACTCAGTACAAGAATTGGTGAGTAAGATTCTTCCGTAGACTTGCTTTGAGGTTACTTTAGATAAAATACTTAGTTTTCAAAAAGAATTGAGTAAATTGAGGGGCGCCTGGGTGGCTGTGTCAGGCGTCCACTTTTGATCTCAGGTCAGGTCATGATCTCACGCTTCATGGGATCAAGCTCTGCATTGGGCTCTGCACTGACAGCATGGGGCCTGCTTGAGATTCTCTCTCCCCCCCCGCCCGTCTGCCCCTCTCTTTCTCTCTTTATCTTTGAGAGAGTCTCAAAATAAATAAATAAACTTCAAGAATTGTGTAAATTGATATGCATAGGCTCTCAGGTTATTTATTATAGAGATTTACTAAGAACTAAGGCACCATACATCAATGTAATAACGGCTTTTATTTAGTACTTGAACACAGTTATAATACTGGATATTATTAGAACATGAGTTGCACTTTTATTAGGTTGTTTCCAGGTCTCGTATAGCATCTTGCACATAGCTAGTGCCCAGTAAATTTGTGAATGAATGAGTAGTTTTTTGCCATAGCCGCCAGCATGAATTAATGGACTAATAGTAAGCACCAGAGAGAAGGTTTCAGACTGCCAAGTGCAGCAGTAGGAACAAGTGAGTGAGAGCATGACTTTTTAATACCATTTAGATACTTAAGGTTGACTTTTATACTGTACCGTCTTGTAATTTGTGCTAAGTCCCAAATAAAAGAGACTGTAATGAAAATATTCATTGGAAGCTTATTGATGGTTGCTACAAAACTCAGATGCCAAAATATAACCCCAAAAGCTTTGTAATTGGGAGTTCAGAGGACTTCCTGAGGCATGCACATCCCCAAATTTGTTTAAACTGTTTCATTTTTTTATGTAATTTAAATAAGAATTTGTTGAATATTCCGCATGTTTAACACCAAACTAGAGGTTCTAAGTGCTGTATTAAAAAATGCACAAGATGATGCCTGCCTCGAAGCTTCCAGATATACCTGACTAATGTACTTAAATCCTCAAGGTCATCTCAGATTAGTAAATCTGAGGCTTACCATGTATTAAGGCTTATTGTAGTACCATTAGCCATTGACCGATGATCAAAATTTATATCATCTTCTCTGCATAATTGAGTTGATCATTATTACTTAGATCCAGTATTTGGGTTAAAATGACACCGAAGTTGTTTGGTTGTTGTTGCAGAGCATAATTTTACCGATTTGGTAGTTACGTAAAAATTAAAATGTTTTGGTGGCTGAACTAACTTTAGTGCTCTAAAGGCAAACTCAGGTGGACATTTAGTCAATTTATGTTACAAATTTGGGCAGCTTTCTTATCAAAAAAAAGTATGTGTGTATAAATGTGTGTTTTTAAACACATGACATTACTTATACATACATTTGCATATTTATTTGCTCTCTAATAGCGGAATGTCACGATCAGAGGAGTAGAAAATTCAAGTTATCTTGTAGCTGTGGACCAGTTAAACCCATATACTGTATATACTTTCCGGATTCGCTGTTCTGCTGAAACTTTCTGGAAATGGAGCAAATGGAGCAATGAAAAAAAATATTTAACCACAGAAGCCAGTAAGTTAACTAAATGATTTATGGCTAAATATCACTAGGAATCCTGAAATTTTACAACTTTTTTTTTTTTTTTTTAATGTCACCAAATGAGTAAAAGGAGAACACTTGAATTGTGTAATTGTATAGTATCTGCTCGTAAAATGTCATCCAGACATTTTAAATGGTGGCTCTAAGGTTTGGGATAGTGTGGACAGTTACTTGGCCCGTGTTATGTGGGAAACTCTAGGTCTGTCTGCCGGATGATTGCAGGTGTCCTAAAATGATGCAGAGGAAACAGACTGGAAACTGTGCTAAGATTACGGGGTGATTTTGCTCACAGTCTTTTTCCTCCTTTTCCTAGAATTTTAATTCTGTTTTCTGTTCAGTTCTGTTTGCTGAAGACAATTCTTGATAAAGAGAATTTGTTGGAATTTTTATTTGCGACCTAGGCCTGAGAAATGGATGGGGCCACGGGTCTTGAACTACTCTTTCTGCAGTACACCAAATAGGTCAGAATAGGTGCAAAATTAGTTGACTGGTTTTCTGAGTATGATAATTTCCAAAGACAGAATGAGATTCTATCCTTGACTAATCACATGTCAGCTTCGAAAATCAAAAACAAAAAACTTAAAAATAGGTATAATGTTCAGGAGTCATTCAGTAAAAGATAGCAAAAGCTTTATTTAAACTAGATAACTTGGGGGGGGGGTGTAAAACTTCTTCCAAAAAATTAATGAACAGTAAAACACAAACTGATAGGTATTGATCCAGACTTTGCCTCTCCACAGGAAGGAAGGTTAGAAAGATGAGAGGGGCTTTGCAATATTGTGTCCGGGTGGTTTGGATCATCAAAATGGAATCCCATGCATGAATCCAGAGACGGAGAGTGTTAGTTATTCATTGCTGCCTGACCAATTACTCTAAAATTCAGGGGCTTAAAACAGTAAACATTTATTCTCTCACGATGAGTTTAGGTCAGAAACTCAGAAGCAGCTTAGTTGAGTATCTCTGGCTTCGAGTCTCTTGTGAGGCCACAGTGTGGACGTGGGTGAGGACTGCAGGCTTGCCTAGGACTAGAGAATCTGCTTGAAAGATGGCTCGCTCAGTGGCTGGTCCTCACCACACAGACCTCTCCGTAGTGCTGCTGAGTGGCCTCATAACATGGCAGCTAGCTCCCCCCAGACTTAGTGAGGAGAGAGACCATGGCACCTCCACGATGCCTTTTATGACCTCGGCTCAGAAGGGAGGAGCCATCATGTCTGTTGCACTCTGTGTCACACAGGCTGATGCTGATACAGTGCAGGAGTGGACCACACAGGCAGGCATATCAGGAGGCGTGACCAATGTCATTGGTTATTTGTAGACTGGCTACCACAGGAGCCTTTGCCTTCGGTTGACGAGCTGCTGTTGCCAAGAGGAAACACTTGATTCACACCTCATTAAGACGACAGCATTAATTTGCTTAACAAATACTTATTGAGTACCCGCCATGTGTCAGGGACTGTTCTAGTCACCAGGGATATAGCAGTGGATGAAACAGTCTCTGCCCATGGAGTTTATAGGCTAGAGGATTAGAAATAAAATTTTAAAAATAGTATATTGGGAGAAAAATAAAGCCGAGAAAGGGGACTAGGGAAAGAAAGTGACGGGGGAAGAGGGGTTGCAGTTTTAAATAGGGTAGCTGGAAAAGACCTCACTATTAAGGTAACATTGGAGCTGAGATCTAGAGCAGGCGAGGTAGCAAGCTACACGGGGAACCAGGGCAGGAGAGCTTCTGCGCACAGGAAGAGAGGTCACAGAGAGCTCAGGAAGCCTGAGGCAGGTGTCCTCAACACGTTGGAGGAGCGGGGCACCAGGAAGCCCGTGCTCAGCCAGAGCCTACCTGAGCCGGAGGAGGTGGGAAGATGTGAGCCAGAGCAGCACGAGCCTCAGGTAGGGCCTGAAGGGTGATTTTAATCCACTCGAAGGGGCCTTATGTCTTGCAGACGTTGAGAGCTCGGCTGTTTCATCCCTTCACTTCTAAGTGGAAGCCACTGAACTGCTTCACATTTTTATGGAGAATTCCAAAAACCTAGAAAAGAATCTCAAGCGCCACTGTCTCAATTATCGGTAGTCTCAACTGACATGCCGTACATGTCTTCGAATGCTAACTTTTAAATCTCTTTCCTAGTTCCTTCAAAGGGACCAGATACTTGGAGAGAGTGGAGTTCTGATGGAAAAAACTTAATAATCTATTGGAAGGTAAATGTCCAATTTTTTTTTCCCTTAGATATTGAAATGATTATATTATGCTAAACTTGCGTGTGGTACTTGGGTTCTCCAGGAGACTGGATTTCCCAGACTGGCTCTTTGCAGCACTGCTGAGAATCTAACCTGGTACTAAACCCCCCCAGACCCCTCATCACTACTGAATCACCACGGCCAGTGTGGTGAGGGTCTTCTCTGTCGGATTGGAGCGTTCTTTACTTTGATTTCATGAGGACTGGAAAGGACCTGAGGATTTCGTGAATTCCATCCACGTCTGTCACTTCAGCCAGAAACACCTCAAGAAGCCACAAGTTAGAATCTCAGTTGTGTTGGTGTTACATTTTTTATCTTGAACACATAGGAAACTTTTTACATATTTCGTGTGTACTTTGTTTCCCTTAAGTAAATTGCATTATTATATGCCACTTAAAATTTTTGCATTTGGGTGGAAAATTAAGTTGTAAAGTTTTGTAAAAATTTTAGATACAGTGTAAATTGCATTATGTTTCCACAGTTTTTCTCTACTAGAGCAACCGTTTTTGTTGCTATACTCTTTATCTGATTTGCAGACATCAAAAACCATTGTTTTCCACATCAGATATTATAAGAACAGTCATAATTGGATTTCTTTAAATAGGGAATTCTGTTGTTGAAAGTAAAACTATTTTTGCAAAAATTTGATGTCAGTACAACTTTGAGTGAAGTAAGTCTTTGTGCAAGTTCACTCTAAGTTCTGTTGCTTTGTGATGGGCTGTATATGACCCCTCTTACTCATTTTTTTTTTTTAATGTTTATTTATTTTTGAGAGAGAGAAGGGGAAGGGAGAGAGAGGATCCCAAACAGGCTCCCCACTGTCAGTGCAGAGCAAGACACAGGGCTTGATCTCATGAACTGTGAGATCATGACCTGAGCCAAAATCAAGAGTTGGATGCCCAACCACTGAGCCACCCAGGTGCCCCCCCCCCAACTCTTGATTAGAAAATCCACTGGCTACCCAACAACTGTCTGTCACATTTCATGATAATATAGTAACGATGATACAGTCACTTCAGTATATCACTTCTCAGCCTTTTGGCTAAGATCAAGTGTAGTCTCTGTTCTTAACAGTTTAGTATCTGATATGTCCTCTGTCTGAGAACAATATAACACATGGATTTTTGGAATCAGAAGACAGAATAGGAGCTTGCTCTGTCCATTTCACACATCAGCCTGGTACTGCAGAACCGTTACTTCAGGTATAGAGAAAATCTGTAATGTTGTTCAAACTAGACAAATGCTTAACCGAAGCTTAAAAATACTGAAGTGATTGTAACTTTGGTGACTAGGTTGATGGTTCTGCCATTTGTCAAGGACGAGCATATTTGGGTGGAAAATTAAGTTGTTTGGGGTTGAATTTTTTAAATCTGTTTTTAAAAATCTGTGCCAGTGGGATATCCAAGTAGAGTCTAATAGGTGGTGGTTTGATGTAAGGCTCTGGAGTTCGGGGCAGAAGTCGGAGCTAAGACACAGCTTTGAGTAGCATGTAACTGGGATCACTCAGGGAGAGCATGCAGGGTGCAGAGAGGCCAAGGATGGACCCCTACGTAAAAACAGCATAAAAGGACCAGCAAAGGAAGAGGATCCAGCAGAGGAGAGTGGGAAGGGTAGATGGGCAGGAAGACCAGATGAAAATCATATAGCAGAAGCCGAGGGAGGGGGTTCTGTGAAAGAGTGAGCAGTCAGCATCATCTGATGAAGCCCACAAATCTTGGGATGATAATGGGTACGGTAGAACAGGTCATCGGAGAGTCACTGGGGACCTGTTGTGGAGCAGTGTTTTCAGCAGAGTTGTTTCTGTTTTTAATGAGAGAGAGAGAGAGAGAGACATAGTCTAAGTGGGGGTGAGGGCACAGAGAGAGGAGAGCGAGAATCCCAGGCAGGTTCCGTGCTGTCAGCACAGAGCTTGACGTTGGGCTTGAACTCACGAAAGCACGAGATCATGACCTGAGCCAAGATCAAGGGTTGGACGCTTAACTGACTGAGCCACCCAGGCGCCCCTTCAGCAGAACATTGATACCAAGGTCTGTCTGGATTAGAGGCTTCCATGCGTCATCATATAAATTGGAGCAGTGGTTTTGAAAAGCAGTTTAGCTCCATAAATAAAGAAGTTTGAATGTTTCCTCATGCCCAGTAAGTCTACTTTAGAAATCCACACTAAAGAATTAATCCTAACTATGAAAATGAAAAGTGGCACTGAAAGGTGCACCAAGTATTATCTTAGTATTGTGAAAAATTGGAAACTACTTAAATTTCATTTATTTAAGGAATATTCAGGTCAGCTAGTAAAAATACTACATAAAATATAAAGCCGTTAAAGTGTGTATATTATAGACAAGTATATTATAGAAAGGCAAAAAAAGATAAATTGTATAGAATGATTAAAACAATGTTAAAAAATATACATCTTAGAAAAACAACTTAAAGAAAGTATCAAAATGCAAAAGTATTTAAGAGATAGACATGGGAACATTTTATAGTTTTTTTGTGTTTTTTTTTTTTTACTTTTGTATAATTTCCAAATTTTCTGGTGATGAGCATGTACTGGTTTGATAAAACAGTAAATATTTTTTAAAAACTGTGATGCCACAGGGGCACCTGGGTGGCTCAGTCGGTTAAGCGTCCAACTTCAGTTCAGGTCATGATCTCACGGTTTGTGAGTTTGAGCCCCGCGTCAGGCTCTGTGCTGACAGCTTGGAGCCTGGAGCCTGCTTCAGATGCTGTGTCTCCCTCTCTCTACCCCTCCCCAGCTTTCACTCTCTCTCTCAAAAATAAACATTAAATTTTTTTTTTTTTTTAACATAAAACTATGATGTAGTAATTTTTTTAGGTTTTGTTTATTTATCTCTACACGCACAACCCTGAGGTCAGGAGTCACATGCTCCACTGAGTGAGCCAGCCAGGGGTCCCTCATGCCATAATTTTTTACGTTTTGCTGGGTAGAGCAGTCATTCTTACTACTTTTTTTGTTTGTGTCTGAAAAATGAGGCTAAATGCTGTTTTGTATTTACTTAATTTTTAAATTTCTGTGTGTTCTTACTGCTTACGGTAAGTATAGTTTTTCTTCAGTATCACTTTCCTGATTTATCCTGGTCTCGTGCCTTTTAAATCTGTGTTTTATACTGTTAACAGCTTCATCTATTCCACTGTTACCTTGTTGTGATTAATGCAGTACCTGGTTTAGACTTGATGGATGGGCCTGCCTCATCACATAGCCATTTTTTGCAGGTTTCTTGACAGAATTTATTTTTCTGTTTTTCATAGCCTTTGCCCATTAACGAAGCTAATGGGAAAATCCTTTCCTATAATGTGTCATGTTCACTAGATGAGGAGACACAGTCCCTTTCTGAGATCCCTGATCCTCAACATAAGGCAGAACTACAACTTGATAAAAACGACTACATCATCAGCGTGGTGGCAAAAAATTCTGTTGGTTCATCGCCACCTTCTAAAATAGCTAGTATGGAAATTCCAAACGGTGAGTACTTAAGATAACATAGTACATAAGAACAGGGAATTAGAGTGAAGCATCCTAAAGGTGTTTGCTCTCATAATGTCAGCTTTCTTCTCCTGTCCCCTGTTGCTGCTGATGCAAAAGGAGGAACAAGCAGATCAATGTCCCGAATTCATTGAGAGACAGCAGTCATCAGTCATTAGTGTTGACTCCAAACATCTACTGATGGATAAAATAATTACTCTACCCAGTTACTTTAGTGCATAATGTTGGAGAGTTATGGTGGTAGATTACTCTTCATAGGAAATGTTTCAACTACTTACTCAAGTACCGTTTTCATTTCTCTCTCCAAGACCATGAGAGCTGATGCTGTATTAGCTAGGCTATTTTGCACACTGCCAGGACAAAATTTTTATTTTAAGTGGCCATTTTGTTGGTAATATCTTACCAACAAATGTCTTTATTATAATATTATAATATATATTATCAATATAAGCTTGAAAAAGTAACTGGGGCAGTTTTGAAATTAACTTAGTGCCTTTTTTTTTTTTTTAAGTTTATTTATTTATTTATTTATTTATTTATTTATTTATTTATTTAATGTTTATTTATTTTGAGACCGGGAGAGACAGAGCATGAACGGGGGAGGGTCAGAGAGAGAGTAAGACACAGAATCTGAAACAGGCTCCAGGCTCTGAGCTGTGAGCACAGAGCCCGACGCGGGGCTCAAACTCACGGACCGTGAGATCATGACCTGAGCCGAAGTTGGACGCTTAACCGACTGAGCCACCCAGGCGCCTCTAAAGTTTATTTTTTGAGAGCAAGAAAGAGAGGGCAGAGGGGCAGAGAGAGGGGAAGAGGGAGAGTCCCAAGTGGGCTCCACATTGTTAGTGCAGAGTCTGACTTGGGGCTCGATCTTGCAAACCATGAGGTTGTGACCTGAGCCAAAATCAAGAGGATGCTTAACGGACTGAGCCACCCAGACTCCCCTGCCTTTCTTTAAATACTATGGATTCCCAATGATGTGTCCATTCTTTCTTGGCCGCCTTGATAGCTCTAGACTTGGGAATTTTAAATAGCCACTTCTGCCTCTTTTCCCGGTTGATTCCTCTTTGAGGTCATTCCCTGCTCCCCCACTTTGCTGTCCTGCCTCAATATGGGGTCTCCTATCTGTGCCCACCCACTCCTAAAGGAAGAAAAGTTGGTCCGGTTGGGGTCCTCTATCTTTTCAACTCTTGATTGAGGCAGTTTCTTACTGCCTGTAACTTAGCTGGTTCTTTGCTTTGTTTCAGTCGACAATTCAGGGGAATTAGGAAGGACTAGGGGAGGCGCCATACATTTCAGAGACACGCAACACAGAGCCCAGGAAGCAGCACACGCCAGAAAGAGAGGTCTCCAGGTAGCAGTGTGAGCACAAAAAGGAAAGGAAAGAGAGACACACAGAAGAGAACACCAACACTTCTGATGTAGAGTCTGTATTTCATTGCCTTATCATGATAAGCAATAGCTGTGTTGTCTTTTAATTTAAGAACTGTATTCCTGCCTTTTCCCTGTGTCCTTCGGAAGGTGGCAGTTTATGGAACTAACAGTGGTCTAGCATCAACACCTAGAGAGTTAAGAAGAAATCAGTGTGCCTTGAGGATTTCCCAAGATGGCGGCCTTGGGCCTCAGAGCAAGTTTACACTGTGGGGTTTTAATCACATTGGGCCCAAACATGTTAAATCCAAAGTCTTCTGAATTCTAAACCAAATTGCTATCTTTTGTTAGGTAGTAATTGCCTTATGAGCACAATTTTTTTTTTTTTCCCAGAAAGCCTTTCTTTGACTTTTTTACTAAACCCTTGAATATAAATCAGTTACAGAAATTATGTCTTTTCTCCCATTACTGTGGGAAATTTCGGCCTAACCTACCCAATCCTCACCCCCAACCTTGGGCCTTCCTTATCCCTGGGCCGGAATCTGGCAGGATGGGGAAATAGAACCTCAGCACGGCCCCCTTCCCACCAACCTCTGCATCTCACCCCTCCCTTTGCCCACACTGGTACGTCCCACAGGTCTTGATCCCACTGCATTTTAGCAGATTCCCCATTCTTCACACCTTCTCCAGAAACCCCTGCAGCCCCCCGGTGCCCTGACTCCCACCATGGGCCTGAAAGGAAGAGCAGGTCTGCTCCATCCACTCATTCACTGCGTGTCACTGTGCTCCTGCTCTGTGTGCCCCGGGCTGGGGTTGCAGGCACACGCCTCCGCCTGCTGGCATGGGGCTCATGTCCGTAGTGGACGAGGAGAGGAGAGGTTAGGACTGTCCACTCGTGCTCTGCACCTGCCTCCGGCATGCCTGCCTCCTGCCTTGCTGCACCCGTCTAGTGCCCTCACACCCTCAGTCCCATCCCTCCTGATGCTGACCTTCACATCCCAGCCCTGCTGTGTCACTGTCTATCCTGGGTGCTCTTTATTACTTTCTCCAGCTTCTGAGTTTATCTGTATATACCGGTAATTACTGTTCTACAACAGAAATAACAGAGCGACATTTCTAAACTTTGCTAGAAATTTATCTAGCTTGAGCACTATTTTAAAATTTCTCTACAGTGAAGTAATTTTTCTAACTCCTGCCCGTTTTCATGAGATATACCGTATGTTATTGTTTTTAATACAAGTAAAACATACTTCTTTCTTGTTGAAGATGATCTCAAAGTAGAGCAGGCTGTCGGGATGGGAAATGGAATTCTCCTCACGTGGAATTACGATCCCAGCATGACTTGTGACTATGTTATTAAGTGGTGTAACTCCTCTCGGGCCGAGCCCTGCCTCATGGACTGGAAAAAAGTCCCTTCCAACAGCACTGAAGCTGTAATAGAATCTGGTAAGATGAACTCATGCCTCTTAATGAAAGTTCTTAAAATATATTTTTAAACGGCAATATATGGTGTGACTGGGTATAATGAGTGACCACCCCCCCCCCCCCCCCACCACCACCACTGTGAATTGGTGTGACTTTTCTGGAAAGTGCTTTGTAGCCATATGTGTGTGAAATGGTTCATATCTTTTGATCTAGTAGTTACTTGTCTGAGAATTTATTCCAGGAAATAATCAGAGTGACATCGGATAACATGTAAGAATGTTCACCACAGTGGTATTTATAAACATAAAAATTGAAAACCCAAACAGCAAATAGGAGAATGAGTAAATTACAGTACATCTAGAAAGTGGAATGTTAACGCCAAAGATTGTGTCAAATATGTAACACCATGGATGAATGCTCCTGAAGAAAAAAGACTGGAACCCTAAGTAGTATGGTCTCACTCATCGTGTGCTCAGGGCGCAGGCTGCAGGGTTAGGCAGAGCCGAGAACAAAGGGCTCGCAGCCATCACTGCTGGTGTAGGGCATGGGGGCATCCGTGTGGCAAGGGGCGTGGTGCGTGCATGTTTTGGGGGGCCGTTCCCAGTGACTGTTGACGAGCCGTGAGTCCTACCAGGTGAGCTGCTTTAGATATGAGCAGTCTCAAGTTCAGCCATGAGGGGTGTGTGGTAACCTGCAGGCTAAGCCAGCCCTATCCTTGGTAATTACAGCCCCCTTCCCACTATCATTGTTCCTTCTGAGTGGCTGATGAGTGTTTTGTGCCTCTGCCCTCGGGAATTGTGGAACCTGTAGCTCAGTGGTCATGGTGCTTCTTGAGGTCATTCCGTTGCCGTAGTTTTCCCTCACATGGGCACAAGGCTCAGGAGAGCAAGCAGCTGCTGATTCTTATCTCGCAGAGAACCAGGGCTACCTGCCTGCCCTTTTCACTGTCAAATGGTGAAGATGAGTCCCGCCCACTAGATTACTCCAAATCGGTTGAGATTATTTGCCACTTCTTGAAATAATGCAGTGGTTCCTTTCATCCATTCTTAGAGCATACCTCCCTCATCAGAGTGCCCAGCTCACACCAGCTCCTCTCCTGGGTCCCCTCCTCCCCCCACGGAGCTGCCTCAGCCTCCCACAGTCCTGGCGCACCCCACCGGAGCTCTCGTCTCTCTTCCAGCCTTCTAGCTTGGGCTTTGAGAATGACCGGGTGGGCTGGGGCAGGCTCGGTGGTGTGGAAAGGGGTCTCCTTGGATAGTGTGTGACCTGTAGGGTGAGAGGGCCAGCTTCCCGTGCCAAGGCAGGTGAGCAAAGGCCCTGCAGTGTGGTTGACAGAACAAAGGCTCCGAGAAGTAGGTGGCTTGGCCCAACGTCACAAAACTGGTGTGGGATAGCACCAAGATTCACATTCAGAGCTGTTCCGAGCCTCAGGAGGCCAGGAGTTGTCTCCATTATATATGGTTGCTGGGAGGCACTTCTCTTGTCCCTTTTATATACTCACTCCACTATCCTTTCTATCTTATGACCTCAAAACATGGAACCCCACTCGGGCTCTTTTTCTTCTTAAGGCAGTGGAACCCTATAGAATACTGATACACATAATTGTAACATAACGCTAGGTGCATGCAGATTACAATAACCTCAGGTACACCTGTCTCGAAAGAAAAAAGTTGCAGAATGATTGTAGAGGTTGATCCATCTCTCCTTTGAGCTTGTAGACCCACTGGTCTTCCTTGGGCATGTAGCTGGAGATCTGGTGCTCTCACCACACCAGAATTTCCCCCCAAGCAGTATCGTCTCCCTAGACCACCACTGGTGAGCTCCTGATTGCCCTTTAAGGCCCTGTTCACATGTCACTTCTTGGTGGATTTTCGTGATATTCTTAAATTCATTTGGTTATTGAAGGTGCCACAGCCTATGATAGACCCCTGTGGTCTAGCACATTGTGTCATGGTTACCCCATTCGTCTGTCCCCCCACCATGCTGCCAGCCTCTCTAGGCCATGGGCCATACTGTGTCCGCCCATTCCCAACATTTCTCATGTTGCATGGTAGTGAGGAGGTATTTTAAAAGGGATTTTTTAACTGAAGTTAAGAAGCTTCTCTTGCATGTCTTGTGAAGTTAATAACTCAAGGGCACTGAATGGTAATGCTACAAAGAGAGGCTGACTCTATGGCCAGGTCCTTCCACCCTGCAGCGTCAAGGGAGGGTGGAAATGTCAGTGTCTGCTTTTGGGAGCAAGGAGGGAAAGAGAATACTGGCCAGGGAAGGGCTTCCAGGGGCTCGATGGGGACCTGCGACTTGCTAGTAAACTGACCCTGGACCAGATCCTGGGGAGAAGTCTTCATTGCTTGATTTTAAGAAACAAAATGCAAGTTTTGATCACTGTTCTTTCCCTTCAAGGTCATGTCATATTATAATACTGTTCATTACAACAGAAGTGAATTTGTTTAATTTTTCTTCGGTCACTTTTCACTTTGTCAATTTTGAAAATACAGATGTATTGTTTTAGAAGAAGAAAACATCTGTTTAAAATTAGCTTTGGAAATTTCAGAATAAATTAGCATAAATTGGATATTTCTAAAATAGATGTCCATAGTAATATGTACTTATTAAAGTTAATTGTGTTCACCCTGTAGATCAGTTTCGACCGGGTGTAAGATACAATTTTTTTCTGTATGGGTGCAGAAATCAAGGATATCAGTTACTGCGTTCTATAATCGGATATATAGAAGAATTGGGTAAGTTACGTGGGTAAGATTTCTTAGAGTTCAAGGTAATGTGAAAAAATGGAAATCAATTGCAAGAGTGAATTCTATAAATAGATTAAATGGAGATACTTAGCTCAAGGAAGGAAAAACAATTCATTTGATGAATTTAAAATCGTGATTACTCCATCTTCATTTCTCTAATGTTTATATTTCACAATTTCACCATTGAGAAAACCAGATCTTCATTTCGATGTCAAAGATACTTAATTTGCACTCAAACGCGTTCATGTAGTGAACACCGTTAGCTTCGAGACCGTCTGTTGGAGTGACCGCTTACAGACTTGGCCCAGGACGCTTCCCTGGGTGTGTGTGTCCTGGGTTCCACCTGTGTGTCTAGTTATTAGCGTACAAGCTTCACAGGAAAAACACTTGTGATAGAATTTCTGAAATTTTACGACTCAGTAGAGAATAAAGTTCTAAGTCCAAATGCAGTTATTTTTGAGGATAGAAATTTCATGAAATGTTGATGTCTTGCTCCGTATCAGTAAATCCTCCCTTAACTGTCCACTTTTCCCCTTTTACAGCTCCAATTGTTGCCCCAAATTTTACTGTCGAGGACACATCTGCAGATTCAATATTAGTAAGATGGGAAGATATTCCTGTGGAAGAGCTTAGAGGCTTTTTAAGAGGATATTTATTTTACTTTGAAAAAGGAGAGAGAGACACATCTAAGATCAGGGGTTTGGAATCAGGTAAGTAAATTACCTGATTGTGAGTATAGCAAGAACAGTACTTCCTATAAGTTCTCATTAACCACAGAAAAAAAAAAAAAAAAGAAAAGAAAAAGAAATTCTGCTGAGCAACTTAATACTTGTTTCCAAAACTGTCTGAAAAATAGGTAAATGAAAATGTATGAATATGAGAATTTTAGGATTTTAGTGTGTGATAAAAGGCACGTACCACCGTTCATTTAAATTATTCTGCAGCCCTTGGTAATAAGCCCCATAGGACAGGGAGACCATCTCTTTCTAGTCTTGTATGATGCATAACATAGCATCTTACATAGCATCTGTAATTATAATGAGGAGAAAAGCTCAGGAACCCAAAGAATGGCTCTGGGGCGTCTGCTGTTCTGTGACAAAGAGCCACCCGTGCAGTTCACCGGGGCCTTAATGAGCTGGCCAGCTTAACTGACTTGACTGGGGACATGTGTATCCATTAGATCCTAAAAAGTACAGTCAGTCCTCGACAGTTGGTAAGCGTGTGTCCAAAGACCTTAGAGAATTTTCAAATTTACAAATACAGAGATGTTTGCGCAGACCTCTGGCTTCTCCCTAAATTATATTTCTGTTGGGAGTCAGATGATTCCTATTCATAGCCACATAACACAAGCATATCATCTTTTCAGTTTGAGAGCTTTCATTTCCCTTAATGACCCCTCCTCAGAAAGAAACCATTTTAATTATTTAATGCCTGTCCAGCAAGTAGAGAACAACAGTGCTGGATGGAGACGCTGACCAGGCATTAGCTAGGTTACTTCCCAGAGCAGCTGCATTCCATGGGTACCTCCCCCACATCACTGAGGTCTGCGTTTTCTGAACCTTCCACTGCCTGTGAACGAGAAAAATCCTAAACACAAAGTTCTACAAACATCCAGAGTCTAGTGAAACTTTTCTTAAATGCTCAGAAATTTTACACTTGGATCAGCTAAAATTCTAGCATATGGACTTCCATTTAGAGGTGGTGGATTCGTCACTGAAAGAAGAAAACAAAGGCAACTGGACAGGCGAGAGTACACCAGATGTGGATGTTTGGGAGCTGATGGGCGTGGGGCACATGACCTAGAGAAGCGGAGCTCCATGAAATCCAGGTGGACGTTCAGGCTTCAGTGAGAAATAATTTCACTCATTGTAGGGGCCAGGGTTGGAGACAGATGGCTAGGATGGATATGGGCTGAGCAGTGAGGGTGATTGAAAGTCTGCAAGAAGCAGTTAGAACCCCCAAGTCCTGCACCGACTTCATGTAGTGAACATGAGTGCTCTCTCCTCTGCCTGAAGACAAGGGGTTTATTCTTTGGAGAAACTGAGCCAGAGAGGGGAACATGACAGGAAGCAGTGTCTGAAGCACCCTGCCTTCTCCTTCCTCTAATAGGAAGCTAATGGGACATCTTCAGCTAGGCCTGTTTCCTTGGACGAGATTAGAGGATCTTTCTTTGGAGAAAGTACATGGTTCCTGAGGAATGACACAAAAGGCGCTGATATTGGGGGGCTGTCCCAGTGAAAGGCTGGAAATTGACCTGGTCATTTCCCACCAGTGATGAGCGATGCCCCCCAACCAGTAAGCGCCACCAATTCACAGTGACCTTCCAGAGGCTCACTCTTAACCATGACTAGCAGCCAGGGGTAACCAGATGGTTGAGAAAGATTCTAACATGAGGACAGAAACCGGGAGAAATGAGAGGAAACAGGTTCAGTGTAGGGAAACAAATTTAAAACTATCCTTGTGTGGTTGAGATGCGCTGTATTTATTGAAAGGGCATGATGTTCTAAAAAGGAACAATCAGAAGATAGGTAAGGGTTCATCAAAATTAAAAATGTGATCTAAGAAAATTTTAAAGAATTAAATAGAAGATAGAGGAAAATTGAAAATAGAGAAATTCTTCCCCAAATTAGATGAATGCAGAGGAGAAAACTTTGGAGTAAAACGATTAGGAAGTTGGAGCATCAGAGACATTCACTGTCATGCGAGAGAGAAGAGGGAATAGAAGGAAATTACCAAAGAAGGAGCATAAGACCATTTTCCAGAAGTGAAAGATCAGGCTATATAGAGTAAAAGTACACAGATAAATAGAAAAAAAAAAAAAAAACCTACACCAAGGTAGATCGTCATGAATTTCCAGAGCACCTGATAGATAAAGAACAAGTCCTAGAAACAGAGAAAAGTGGCTTGTGTGTGAGGCATCAGGAATGAGAGCGGCCTCGGACTTCTCAACAGTATACCAGATGCCAGAAGATAGCACAGCTATGTGATACTGACTGAAAATTCAAGATACTGACTGAAAATTCAAGATACTGACTGAAAATTTTTCAACCTAGAAGTCTATACTCTGTCAATCTTCCAGCCCGTGTGAGAGCAGAGCGAAGGCATTCTCAGACCTGGAGAGCTGCACATCTTTCCTCCCCCATCTTTCCTCAGGGGGCTCTAGAAGAGCCCGTCATCCTGAGGAAGCAAGGGGGGCAGGCCCGTCCAGGAGGGTGGGAGCTAGGAAAGCCTCGTGTCTGGAGCAGACACCCTGGGGAGGGGACCCCGGGGGACATAGGGGTTTGGGGGGAGCTGGTCGTGGCCCTGGGATTTTGTTGTGGGGCCACGTGAAAAATTGTGTTGAATATTCACAGGAGGATACGGGAAGAATTAGGAATAGGTACACTAAGCAAATGAGGGCAAAAACACGCAGTTACAACAACAGTAAAACAAGAAAGGAAACATGAGCAGACCAAGCAATTTGTCTTAACAGGAATTCATGTTTCTATGATCCTAGTGATGTACACGCTGGATTTCCCAGACATTTCGATGTGTTTGTGTGAATGACACGGGATGAGAGGGAGAAGGGGTGTGGAGAACACCAAAGCGTCACCTTCTTTGTAGGACGTGCATACGGAAGGTCAACATCAAATTTATAAATCAAAATCAAATCAGATTTGTAAACCAAAGCACTGCCAGTCTGAGGGTTTTTTTTCAAAATACGGAAGTAAATCCGCAAAGAGTCAGATTGTGTGGTGATTGTCGGTGGCAGGGGAAGGTGCTGGCAGGGAGGTGCTACTTTTTGGCCGTTAGCCATTTAGCACAGTTCGTTTTTGCAAACTGTTGTCTTCCGGTATTTTGATTCAAACATGAAAATAATGGTTTAGACAGTTCTTCATACTTCTTTTGAAATGATTCAAGGCTTCCTCGCCAGTGACTCGTCCGGCAACCCTGGTGCGCTGCCTCTACCCCGGGTGGTTTGGAGCAAGTGCTCTAGCGAGGCGGGCTCTCCTCCCTCGAGCCTCTCTCTCAGCTCAGGCAGGACCAGCCCCAGGCACCGCGTCCCCCTCCCCAGCAAGTTGCGGTTGTGGTGTGTTCTCATGTCCTTAGGAAGAGAAGAGACTTCTCGTGTTTGTCGGCTATACGCTGGGATTGTCCTAGGGAATGTATGGCAACTTCACTTCCACGGGCAGAGAAACTCAAGCTCAGAGTGGTTTACCTAACAGGTCCAGATTCCACGACTACTAACTGGCAGAACTTAGCTGATTCCACAGGTCTGGCCACAAGTCTGGCCTTGGTCCTCCCGGTGACCAGCAACCAGTCACTTGAAAGGGATGTGGGTAGAACAAGAGACGAATGACCGGGTGTTTAAAATGGTGTAGAGATCAGGAATAATAATCTTCGCTTTAAAAATAGGTCGTTCTGACATAAAGGTTAAGAATATTACCGACCTCTCCCAGAAGACACTGAGAATTGCCGATCTTCAGGGTAAAACGAGTTACCATCTGGTCCTGCGAGCCTATACAGATGGTGGAATGGGCCCAGAGAAGAGCATGTTTGTGGTGACAAAGGAAAATTGTAAGTTAATTGCTGCTGTTGAGATGCTTTCCACACTTGAGTGCATAACGTTTCTAGCAAGTTTTGTCGCTGTAGGAACCCTCTTCTAAAAAATTTCACGTGTTGCGTGTTTCAAGTGGGTGGCCAGCAGTGTTAAGAGGCCATGGGGATGGCTTCATATTTATTCTTGTCAGTTATCTGGAGCTGTTTCCTCGTGAGTACCTAAGAAATTAAGGAATGAAGGATACCTCTGAAGTCTGGAGTTCTGAATGCATGTTGAATTCAGATAATGGTGACCCACTTTATCCTTTTTTTCCCTAACTATTCTAAATGTGATTTTTAACATATCTAGAGAAGGGTGAAAGAAATATCCTTAAAAAAAAAGGAAAGCCCAGCATTCACAAATTTGAGATGGGGACTGGGGAAGATAGTTTTGACTGTCCGCGGCAAAGAACTTGAGTCGGGGCACGGCGTGTCCTGTAGCCCCGAGGTGGGCTTCACACACTGACTAAAGCACCATGAGGATACAGTTCTCAGCCAGGGGTGATTTTGCCTCCTGGGGGATACTTGGCGATGTCTGGTGACATTTTCGGATCCCAGAACTGTCGGGTGCTCCTGGGATCACATGGGTGAAGCCCAGGGATTCTGTGGAACTTCCTAGAGCGTGCACGACGGCCTCCTTGCCCGCCCCACACACAGGGAAGAAGAATCGAATGGTCAGTAGCGCTCAGCTGTGCTCCAAAGAATTTTAAGTATTAGTGTAAACATTATCAAAATGCCTAAAGGTCATATTTGAGTAGTTCTTCAATGTCCCTGGAGCCGTGGAATTTTTTTCCCTTTAAATAATCTATCAACTTAAATGTCTTCTGATAGGAACTTATTCTATACTTCATGCTAAAAATAGTGATGTGAATATATCGAATATTCTCTTTTTAGCTGTGGGATTAATTATTGCCATCCTCATCCCAGTGGCGGTGGCAGTCATTGTGGGAGTGGTAACGAGCATTCTTTGCTATCGGAAACGAGAATGGTAATGGTACCTGCATTTACTCTTGCTGTTGTGTTCTTAAGAGCATGATTGTTTCGTTTGTGTGTTCACGGAGAAGTACTTGGCTGCAACTAGTCAGTAAATGTGGATTTAGTCAGAATCAATGTTGGATTTAATAGTAAGCAAGAACATGGCATGTTATTTAAAGGTTTTTAGTCAAGTGAAAGGTAAATTTTTTCCTGCTGTATTTACTAATAATTTTAAGTAAGAGCAGATATGCTAAAAAATATTTACAGGCATAAATAGGGCAGTACCTCTATGCAAGATCAATGATTAGGATCCCATTTGTCCTGATGACCTGTTTAGAAACTACCATCATTTATTCATTATTCAACAAATATGAATGACATCTCCCATGTGAAGAGTGAGACAGAGGTGAACTAAATAAGCGTGACCCTTATAGACTTCTATCGTAGTAGGGAAAGGTGGACATTAAACACATAATCATCCAGTAAACGCACGCTTACAAAGTGTGAGTGGGTACTAGGAAAGTCACTGGGCATCAGGAGGGGAATAACAGGAACCACGTCACTAGAGATGCCAACCAAGGCTTCCCTATGGGAGTTGCGTTTGAGTGGAGTCCCAAAGTGTAAGGAGAGGAGAGAGTTTTCCAGGGAGAGAGAAGAGCTCCTGTGCGGGCCCAGACGTTGGAAAGAGCTTGGTCATCTGGACAAGGTGAGAGGAACTGTGTGTCTGGGTGAAGCTTGAGAGGCAGGAGGTGAGGCGAGGTGGTAAGCTGGGACTCCGTGTGAGAGAGTACATCATGGTCAACTGGCAGGCACTGTCCTGGGCTGGGCTTGGGACAGATGGCTGTGTTCAGGCATAGACAGCCCTCACTGGCATTAAAAATGCCATCATTCATGACAGAGAAGAGAATGTATTCTAATAATCTCGGTTTATAAATTAGCATAGTAATAGTTTAGAACTATAGAATACCCTGTTTTGGTAACCATATTTTCATTACCAAAAATCACATTTTAAAAATGACTTTAATACAAAAGATAACATGAGAGAGTTTATTTTTTTTTTTATTTTTTTTAACGTTTATTTATTTTTGAGACAGAGAGACAGAGCATGAACGGGGGAGGGGCAGAGAGAGAGGGAGACCCAGAATCCGAAGCAGGCTCCAGGCTCTGAGCGGTCAGCACAGAGCCCGACGTGGGGCTCGAACTCACGGACCGTGAGATCATAACCTGAGCCGAAGTCGGACGCTTAACCGACTGAGCCACCCAGGCGCCCCAACATGAGAGAGTTTAAAAGCTAGAACATTTCATACTTAACATTTAACAAAGTTGTTTTGTTTTTTCCTGCGGGAATTTCAAATACTAAACTTCCTTTTAACAGCTATAAATGTAATATGGCACTGAGAAAATACCCTTTATGTTTGCATTTAGTTTTTGCTCAACATTAATAGCCTTTTCCCCTAATAGTCCAGAACCTGTTATGAGCAGTGGAGAACTGCCTGATGCAAATATGTTCCCACAGTAATGGGCCCTATTTAATCTAGTTTGCACTGTGGACGTTTGAGTAGATGAGCAGGTCCTCTGTTTCACTTATGATTTGGGAGTACAGTCCCCATTTCAATTCATTGCTTTCTATTTTCAGAAGATACCGTCGTTCTAAAATAGAAGTACCGCTTGTCTGTTTCAAATAGGAACCTCTCAGTGCATTGTACAGAAAGGTTCATAAATGATCACACGAAAAAGGATCTTGCATTTTTATCTCAGAAGTTCATTAAAGCATCATTTAAAATGTCCAAGTAAACCTAGTGATTTACTAACTTATTTGTTGTCTAATTGATCATCTCAATTATTAAATGTACTTAATCATCTTTATTTAAAGGATTAAAGAAACCTTCTACCCTGACATTCCAAATCCAGAAAATTGTAAAGCTTTACAGTTTCAGAAGAGTGTCTGTGAGGTAACCCTTTATTTTCTTACGTTTCTCTTTGAAGTCCTGGCCTCCTCTTTTCAGTCTTTTGTGAAAAGCTTTTAATGTGCAAATATCATCCAACGTCAAATGTATCAAGCGAAAGAGCAGTGCTTTAACATCTGCTGAACTTCTGAAATTATTAATTTTAACTTGTTTTTACCATGCTCTTTTTTCCATTGCTATTAATAGCAGGGAACATATTGATATGTAAAAAAAGTAACTTTGTTCTAGCAGGTACTACAGAATAGTAGAGACAAATTTGTATAAACAGCTGTGAAAAAAATCCCTCCAGTAACGCCCCTTTTTGTAGGAAGGGCATTGTGGCAGCTTTTAGTGCTATTCTTAATCATTGTTTCATGATCTATTTCTAGGGAAACAGCGCTCTCAAAACATTAGAAATGAATCCTTGTACCCCAAATAATGTTGAAGTTCTGGAAACTCGATCAGCAGTTCCTAAAATAGAAGATACAGAAATAATTTCTCCCATAGCCGAGCGCCCAGAAGAGAGCTCTGATGCAGAACCCGAGAACCACGTGGTTGTGTCCTATTGTCCGCCAGTCATCGAGGAGGAAATACCGAACCCGGGAGTGGATGAAGCCGGAGGGACCTCACAAGTCATTTACATCGATGTCCAGTCCATGTATCAGCCTCAGGCAAAACCAGAAGAGGAACAAGAGAGCGACCCCGTCGGGGGGGCAGGCTATAAGCCACAAATGCACCTCCCCATCACTTCTACCATAGAAGACCTGGCTGCAGACGCTGACTTAGATAAAACTGCAGGTTACAGACCTCAGGCCAATGTAAATGCTTGGAACTTAGTATCTCCAGACTCTCCCAGATCCACAGACAGCAACAGTGAAATTGTCTCTTTTGGAAGTCCCTGCTCCATTAACTCCCGACAATTTTTGATTCCTCCTAAAGATGAAGACTCTCCTAAATCGAATGGAGGAGGGTGGTCCTTTACAAACTTCTTCCAGAACAAACCGAATGACTAACAGTGTCACTCTGTCACTTCAGTCTGCCATCTCAGTAAGCTCTCACTGCTGGTGCTGCCGTGCCAGCACGGGGCATCTTGGAGGGATCCTGTGAAGTGTTGTTAGCAAGGTGGACCTCACTGCGCAAGTTACACTCCAAGTGTTAATGTGCTCTTAACGTAGTCTCATGGCCCAAGTAGGGTAACTCAGAAATCCAGACCATGCAACTCAAGTTTCGGAGCTATCTGTGATTAGAGCCAAAGAATCTCTCGTGCTCCACCTTTGGGGAGCACTTCACGGCTAATCCTGTCCGGTCCCACACATGCAAAACAACTCCCACAGCAGCGCGTTCTGTTCTGTCAGTGGTTTTCTCATACGGATACTTTATGGAATTGCAAGCAGATTTACAGGCACAGGAGAAAAATGTCAAAGTAACAGATGATGTTTATTTGCCTGACACTTGCTCCATTTAGATGAAAACCAAGCACAGATTTCAAAATTGTTAACATCATTCTCCTCTATCCACAGCATTTACGAAAAATTAATATGATTTTTAACGTAGCAACAGCTACTTAGTGTTTTGTTTGATAAAGTATACTGATTTCCGTGCCTACTGTATAATGGTTATCAAACAGTTTTCTCAGGGGTACAAACGTTGAAAATGAGCGTGACACTGACCAGCCCAAATGAGAATCGTGTTCTCTTGCTTTGGGAGGGTTTACAAACCTGTCCCTTATTTTGTAGCTTGCATGCTGACTTCCCCTGTTGCAGTTGGTTGCCCTAATACTTAAAATTGAAATTTCTGAGACTGCAGATCTAAGTTTTTCTAAACATCTGTTTTTTTGCGTGTGACACGGTGCCCGTTTTGTAAGCATGAGCAAATTCAGTATTACTGATAAACACAGGATTCCAGGGGTTTCCTGTTTGAGGTGACTACTGGGCAGTCTCGCTGTGTCAGCTATTCTCGTGCAGCCCTGATCGGTGTCACTTTCTCCTGAGAAGGCTGTGCCACGGAGCCCCACGCACCCAGGCGGTGATGACCCAGGACACCTCGTAGCAAACGTTCCTCCTGATCGGGCGTTTAGGCAGGTTCTGCCTCTGAAATGATCGTGAGTCCAGACTGTTTGATCCAGTCCTCAAAGTTTTAAATCTAAAACTAAAAAGATAATGCTTCCTGTAGGAACAGTTACTCAAGGGCTATTTTGTATGAACTGTCACAAAGTCAGTTTGAATCCGTGGGCACACCTGCATTAAGGGCACAGCATTTTCTTTGTGAGCTGCCCGTGATTGTGTGTCTTCTCAGCATCCTCTGCCCCCTTTGGTCTTCATAAGTGATGTCTAGGACGAATGTGGTCAGAATGAAAAACTCAAAAGTGTATCTTCTGTTTCCCTCACGCCCACGTTGTCTTGTGTGTTTTGTCTTTTGACAGTTAAGGCAAAGTACCTGAAAAATGGAAATCTCTGAATACATCAAAATGTGCCTGGTTTTTTCTTTTTTATCATCCGAGGTTCTGTGATGCATTTGCATATAATGGATCAGTTGTCTTTTTTCCTAGCTCCTAATGTTTCTTTTATAAAAACCATGTCATGGAAAAAAGCCACAGGGTGACAAGGAGCAAAATCCATTTGGGTACTCTATGAATCCTAGCTCTAATTGCCAGAGTTCAGCTAAATTCTTGAGCTTCATGTTATATGGACACGTGGGATGAACTAGAACTAATTATACACACACACAGTATATTAAAACCATGTCATAGCTCCTTGGGATTTTCAACAGTGAAAAATCTATCAAGCCAGAGCCATCCCTAACAGTTTTCTCTTCTTCTTTATCTTCTTGGGCTCCTTTCCTCAGCTTACACCCCAGACACTCAGACCTGGGGCTGCCTTCGTTTCCCGCCGTGGCTGGTCATTACCGCACCCCTGCTGCCCGCAACTCATGCCTCGTTCCCCCCTGAAACCAAATGGATCCTGCACTTCATCTCCTTAGGATAGCATACGTGTTGGCTAAGGTAGACATTTTTTTGGTGTGAACTACACCACACTGAGAATGGGAAAAGGCAGGCCAGCAGAAATTGATCTGTGTCATCAGTATATATGCATTATGCATTGCAGCCGTGGCCATGTGGATCCGATGCCCTTTCCAGCCTATACACCGACTCATTTGTTCAGCTGACGGGGAATATCACTGGGCTCTTGAGTCCTTTCACCTTGTCCGAGACTTCAGTACTTTTCCTGCATGAAAAAGGTTCAGAGAGCTGCTCGGCTCTGCTCTCCCCTGCCTCTGGGGTTCCATACACAGTGATCACTAGGTTAATGGGAAGCAGAGTAACACTGTTAGTGTGGGTAGGCTCCTGACAAGTTGCCGTGTGCTTCGGAGTATGTGGTGTAGGTGTCAGGCCAAAGGTTCCTTGCCTTTTCCCACGGAATTGAAGACAGCCAGGCCCACTGTGTAAATCCTAAGTTATTACCTCCCACCCACTCCCAACCCCCCAACCTGGGCATATGGGGGTGGCCTCAACACGGGGAGAGAGAGGGGAGGGGTGGAGAGAGAAGATGCCCTTTGTCACATATCCAGTTGTTTGTGGCACTGGAGACCCTGGTAAATGTGCACTGTCCGTCAATGCTGGGACCATGCTCCAGTGTGAAAAGCAGTTTCGTAGGGGTCCTGCTCTGTCCAGTCATGGTGGCGCCTCTGCCTGGGGCAGGGGAGACTAGAATTGTTCTCTCCAGCCCTTCCTGACTGGGAGAGTAATTGGGAAATCCCTCTTTCCTCAACTAAGGCCTAGTCATTGCTTAGAACATTCTACATACCTGAACTACAGTTACGCCCCACCACGTCTGTTTAATAGTACTGTGTATTAGGACGCATTTTCATCTCTCTTACAAGCCAGTTCACTTAGTAGCCAATTTCAGATCAAGTTTCCCTTGTGAGAAATGGAGATTCTCGTGGTCATTATGGCTGCCTTTCTCTTGTGAGTGGCCCTCCTAGATAAACAACATTTAGCATAAAAATATTCTTAGAAGACGTAGCTAGCATTTTGACATTAGCTAGAGCTTGTACATTATGGACTGTGTGGATTAATCTCCACATAGAGTTGCAGTCATCAGTGTGTTGAACTGTAGAAGCCTGGATTTGAGATTGTGGCCCTGGGTATCTGGACAGTTGTGTGTTTATGTGCTTAGGTGACAGAGGTGCTCTGTTCTGCAGCTGAGACTCAGAAGCAGCCGTTCGTGGAACAAGTTAAGGGCGGAAGTGTCAGCCTCGTCTTCCATACCAGCATAACCTTCATGGCCCGTGGGTCTGAAGAATTTAGACACCCAGTACTGTCGCACTCTCAGAAACTGGTGAAAGTCACACTGTTAAAACTTGATGCAACTTGGATTCTTGCTGGAAGTTATTAGTCCTGTAATTCTTAGTGGTTTTCATGTTGTCCACGTTTAGGAACATTACAGCAGCCCTTTCTGTGTTTGAATAACTAGATTTAGGTTAGTGCAAAAAGAATTTGAAATCAATTTTACGGTCTTTTGAAATTGAAGTACTCCCTAACATTCGACATGCAGAAAATGTTATCTCAAAGCTTTCTACTGCTCAGGCACATAATCTGATAAGACTTTTTTTTTTTTTTTCTATTTACGCTAAAGTAATTTTTACTGTTATCTGTTTCGAACCATTTAAAAATTTGCATATCTTTTATAAAATGTCCTTTTTTTTCTTATTCCTTATCTAAAATCAAGCATCTCAGAAGTCAAATGTGAGATCATTAACTATTTACAAAGTCTAGGTACATAGTGGGAGTTCAATGAGTAATTGTTTATCGAGGCCCCTTCCAGAACGTGCAGAATAAGCAGTTTTCCTGAAGGGTGGTATGTATCAGGATCTAGCTTGTGTGGATCTAAGCCTATCGGCTGAAAGATTCAGATCTACTCGCGAAGTAGCTCCAGTTTCAACGAAAACTTGGGAAAGACTCCTGCAAAAGCATCACTGTCTTATTCCTTACATCTTATTCCCTCCCTCATGAGTATTCGTAGTGTCTTTTTATTTGATGGCTACAAAACTTGGGACCTGTTTGTGCCAACCAGCATGTGTTCTAGCGAACCAACACTACACTGATGTGTGAGCTTAACCGATTAATATAAGCACTCACTCATTCTCTGGATAAACTCTTTCTTCAAAGCGTTTATTTTAAACTGGCACTTCCCGCCAAAACAAAATTCCATGGTACCGTGCCCATCCATCTTACTTTTTATATCCAGAAGAAAATTTTTCACAGAAGGAAAAGATTTTCTAAACTTACTGTAAATGCATCTTTTAGATATGACCTTAGAATATCATTGGAAAGCACTTGGTTTAAATTTGCTCCATTTATGTCTTCATGGATTATGTACCAGGGCTATTAATATTTAAACTTATTTCAGTACGGTCGTGAGATTTTTATTTCTTTTCAGTTTGAGCTTTTGTCTAGTACATGATCATATTCATGCCAGTTATAATACAAATGAGCTATTTTTAATGCCCATATGGAGGATCAAGAACATTAAGTTCATGTGTCAGGCTTTATCGTGTGTGGTAAAATTCCAGGGGATGTGATTTGATCTGGAATATATCCAAATTCTTACAATTATGATACTGAGTTCTGAAAGGTTTTTCTGTTGCTTTTAATCCTGGGAAGTGCTTATTTCTCCCTCTATTAAGAATGTTCAGGGGCGCCTGGGTGGCGCAGTCGGTTAAGCGTCCGACGTCAGCCAGGTCACGATCTCGCGGTCCGTGAGTTCGAGCCCCGCGTCAGGCTCTGGGCTGATGGCTCGGAGCCTGGAGCCTGTTTCTGATTCTGTGTCTCCCTCTCTCTCTGCCCCTCCCCCGTTCATGTTCTGTCTCTCTCTGTCCCAAAAATAAATAAAAAAAACGTTGAAAAAAAAAAATTAAAAAAAAAAAAAAAAAAAAAGAATGTTCATATTTTGGATTATAAGTGTCTAAGTTATAGACAGAATTCACCTATGTAAGACATAACTGCAACATTTTAATGAAAATTAAAAGTGTTTTAAGAGGGAAAACTTCTGAATGTTTTTATGTACAAGTGCCTAGCTGAAGAACCATAGAAACAGGAAGTTCAAAATCTCTTAAATATGGAAACTATACTGATTGAATATTAACCAAATACAAAACAGTAATAACATAAGTACTTTTTGATGGCTATAAGTTAAAAGATGTGGGTGGGGGAAATGAATATTTAATTGATAAGAAAATTAATTTGTGTTACATAAATCTTCTGAGATTGCCTTTGCAGTCAGTAGCCAGTCATAATTTTAAAAAGCCCAAATAACTAACACCATAGACCTTATGCTGTCCTTAAGCCAAAAATACTTTGTATACCTGGTTGTATGGCTTATTTAAATGTATTGAAGTTCCTTATACATTTAAAATGTACTTCCCTTCATAATTATTCCATTTTAAAAAGGGGTAACTTTCAATTTCTGAACTTACTATTTCTCCTAAGCATTCCATTATAAGAGCTCAGAAAGATTTCTAGGTGGTATATAAAATTTTCATTGAAACATGGACAAGCTAAACTGTTAGGTTTAACATTAGTATTTTTGTAATTGAGCATAGAAAAAACAATAGTAATTAATGATTTTCATAAGACATTTTTCAAATATTCTGCCCCCAATTTGATTCCAAAACTTTTTGGATGTTTATGATATACTCATCTATTTAATTTTTTCCTTCCAACATAATGCTTTGGGAAAGTGTGAATATGTTATGAATAGTTGAAGACAACACACAAGAAAAAACCCTGTTCGGTTTGTTGTTGTGGAAGGGTGGGTATTCTAAGATACCATGGGCTTTGTTTCTCCTGTTATTTTCTCAGAAAGGAGCGTGGCTTTTTCTTACATACATTTCAATTCAGAGTTGCTTGAAAAAGATTGGCCTGGATAGAAAGACATCCGAAATTTGAGATAGAACCGCCTTAAAAACAGGTCCAAAGGTAAAAGTCACTTAGAAACTTAACTATCCTAAAGGAATGTGTTGCCTTTTCTTCTCTTTCATTAGTTGGCCAGAAGTCAGAGGTCCTCTTCATAACATTAGGAAATTGCCATTTTTTTACTTTCAAAATTGCATTGTAGTGAATTACTGTTTACAAAATACACATACTGTGAACAGATATAACTTTTTGTTTTTTATAAGGTTGTTTGTAGAGTGAGTGTTTTTTTTTTTTTAAGGGTTCTGTGTTAAATATTTTCAGTTTTTAAAATAAATACTAGTAACTGTTTACTAATTTTTGTTTGGTCAGGTGTGTGCAGATGTAGCGGAAAGATAGAAATCCAATCCAACGCTGTTCCTGTATTCATTTCTTAAAATGTCACCACTACAGACTTAAAAACAACAACAAAAAACCCGAGCTATAATTTGTGATAATCTGTACCTAAAATCATACTTAATCATATAAGGAAACATCTAAATACTCATGTAGAGGAAGCAAGCTACAGATTGCAGTATATTTGTGTGATTCAGTCTGATTCACAGAATTCCGAGTTCAAAATGGAATAAAACAACTCCACTTAACAGAGATGACTAACTGAAGTATTTTCTGCCTTGTGAAAATGTGGAGATTATGTTGCTGTTAGAATGGGAAATTTGAACATTTTATATCCTCGTATAATTTCAGAATTTAGTTTCCATATCTTTTGGAGAACATGGTTATATCAAGAACATAGAATATAAGTAACCTATTACTAAGACACCTTAAATGTAAAACTAGTATGCTTGGCTGTTAACTCTAAAGATGTTACTTATGTTTGTTTTTAAAACGTGCATGTATTTAACAATTTTATCATAGTATTGTCATGGAAAAAAATAAATATATTTTCTTACAACTTACGCAGACGAATTTGGGCATTACTGTTTGTTTTTCTTTCCCCCTCCTGTCTTAAGCACTTAGGAAAAATACCTTCTGCTTTAATACTTCTGTTACTTCTGATAAGAATTACACTCGTTTATGAAGCAATAACATAGGGCTATCCATACATTTTTAATATTTTAATACATTGCTATGCCATTGAGATAATCATCTGTATCTTCCACTAAATCTATAATCTGTGTACCAGAAATGTTAGCATAAAAATATCCAAAAAGTGGGACTCCAACATTATAAAACAACACTGGTCCTTAAAAGTATGTTTCTAATTTCTTCCCTTTGAAGACCAACATTTCTGGAGCTTCTAGGAATATATCAAAATTAGTTTTATCTCAAGTTACCAAATTTGGAAATCCAGTCGTTGCTTCAGCAAAACCTCAGTAATTTTCAAGTATGAAGTGATCTTAAGTAGAATTTCATAAGGGGGAGAAATTAAGTCTTTGGTCCTGTGTAGCCTGTGCTTTACCCAGAGTAACAACTGAAATATGAATGGGCCACAATTTAACCTGAAGAAACTGTGAACTAATTTTGAATTAGTTGTGAAACACGTGTTAGTGTTTAAGCCCTAGGAGAGCGTGTACATGTGGTCTGTCCTCCAGGGAGATGTCCATGCATAACTTGGTTCCCAGATGGGTGAATTCTTGAGCCAAAATATATAGCCCCATCAACCGTAGGGACTTTGAAAAGGTCAAAAAGAGAGGAACGACGTATTAGGGAAAGAAAAGTAGAGATGTATGAACTTGTTTTTAATGTATTCAACATCACTAAAAATGTTAGTTTACAAACCCCAGTTCTTTACAAAAGAGCTGTGTAAAAGTTAGTTTTGAATGGCCTATGAAGTTGATCCAGTGCCCTTCCCCTGGAGCGACTGACAGAAAAATTGAATTCAAAGTATTTATTTGGTCTCTAAGAACCAGCGAAGTTGATGTAACTAGAGATGTCTTGAACTAATTTGGGATTAAATTGGAGATGATTTTATCCCAGAGTGATTAGTTTCAGATTAAAGAGACAAAAGCTTTTGAGGAGGATTTTGGTAAAAACTGGGAAGCAGAAATCGGGTCAAAATGAGTGCAACTGAAGTGTCCTGGCTGCTCAAGATTCTCTCTGGACCTTTGAAAGGTGAGAATGAGTCTGAGGTCCCAGCTCAGATGCAAATCTGCTTCCCGGGTGACCCCAGCCAGCTTTATCACTGCTGTGGAAGCAGGCCCTCGCGTCTCCCGCCGCAGACAGCCTTCCAAGGCCAGAGCCCCCCGCCGCCGTCTGTCTTCCTATCCCTGCAGGTGCTTGCACACCCCCCCCCCCGCCCCCCACTCACCTGGTCCTCAGGGCGGATTCTGATTCGAGAGGCAGGAGGCCCTGAAGAAGCAGAGTGCAAGACACGTGCACCCTCCTAATCCCAGATTGCCCAATTACCAACAGCCAACGGCACACACCCTTCACAAATGAACCTCGAGTCTAATTTTCTGCCGTTGGTGGCTCCTTTCCTCTCCTGTGGCGGTGGACGGGGTTTCCCGTGAGACTAGGCGACGGCTGGCTTGCCTGAGCCGCACACATCTGGCTCCCAGCTGGTTTCACCACCTGCTACCTGGGCCACCCTGGGGGAATTACCAACCTCTCGATCTCCTCCGCTCTGAACGGTGGGTCTTGATAACCTCTTCTCGCAAAGCTGTTGTGAGGATTCCCATAGTGTATGTGATGCTCCCAACAGAATAGGTGTGAGATTCTTACATGTGACTCTATCCCTCCAGAAGCCTCAGGAACGGCTCTTTGTGACCGGCACCTCGAAGGTGTAAATGCCTTAGACACGGATAAGATGCACCTTAGGCTACGGCCCACAGTTACCCAGAGGGCTGTTTGTTACACGGCAAGAGGCCTGCCAAGATGAACCACGGGGCCTGTTCCCACCTGCTCAGATGCTGGACTCCACCTTTCTTCACCTGGGTGACTGTCTCCGTCCTCACGTCTCAAAGCATTGCTGGCTCAGGGAGTTCTCTTCCAGTGTCCCAGGACTTCCACCTCTCCACGCACCCCACCTGTCCCTGCACCCCACCTCTGCACGGCACCCCCACCTCTCCCTGCACCCCACCTCTGTGTGGCACCCCCACCCCTCCAGGCAGCCCACCTCTGCACAGCACCCCCACCTCTCCCTGCACCCCCACCCCCTCCGCTCACCAAGCACGGTTCTCACGCTTTCTTCGACACAGAAATTGAGCGTCTCAGCGCTGCATCCACAGAGCACAGCACAGTATCAGACGCACCCCAAGAGCCTGATAAATAGTCCTGAAATAACCGTACCTTGAAAAGCCAATACGTGGCCTACCATGTTTCCAGGATATAAGAACTACGTTATTTTACAGAGAGGTGATCCGCCTGTGGCATAGTCTCCAACCATGGAAAGACAGGGGGTCCTCATGGAATTGCTGTGCCTCAGACAAGGTGGTGGCCCAAGGCGCTCCTTCTCCGGTGAGCCAGGGAGGGTTTGTTCACCGGAGGTCCTCAAGTATTTGTTGAACGTGGTGACCCTGTGTTCCTCCTCAAGGAAATTTGCTCTTATCCTCATATCTCTTTGACAGCAGTGGATAAAGGATAAATAGCCTTGACTGAAGTGACAACAGGTTCGAGCCCTCCTGCCCACCATCCACCACCACCGCACCTCCTCCCTGTCTGGAAATCGATTTCCTTCTCTCTGGGTTAGGCTCTCTGTATTCTTCCAAGTGACAATTTGCATAACCAGGCGATCCATTTCTGTCCCCACCTCTCCTCCCCGAATTGCGCATCTGCTTCTCCAGAAGACAACCCTTATGGCATCTCTCATTTACCTGATGGGTAGGTGAGTCCCGGTAAGTTGCGCAGGCCACACGGGACTGTAGACCCTCACTTTACCTGGGGCTAACACGTCTCTTCTCTACATCCAGAACTTTCTTCTCTCAGGTCAGATGACCCCAGAGAGCTGGGCCCGTAGGGTCAGGCTCCTCCAAGCTTACAGGCAACTGCCTTTTCCAGTGGCCTCCCAGCATGATGGGCGAGGACTCTGGTGGGCCTGGCCTGTGTCACGTGTCCGTCCATGGGCTGGTCATGTGGCTGGACAGAAGTTCTGTTCAGAGGCCACTTTTACAAAAACCACACAGAGTCCCCCCAAAAGAAGAGAGGTAGAATTTCGAGTGGCCAAAACAATAAATATTTACTACTGGCTCACTGAAGAAAAACTAGAAAGTAAATGAAAGGAAATGGGAAAAAAATCACTATCTTCTTATACAGCATTAGCTATTTTTAACACTTTGCCTGTTATCCTCTCGGACATTTTTCCTATGTGGATGTGTATATGTAAATATTTACACATTTTCATATACGTGTATATGCGTGCATATATAAAAGGGTTATATTGTGTATTCTGTTTTCAAACCTGACTCTTTTA
The DNA here is from genome assembly GCF_028018385.1 of Neofelis nebulosa. Taxonomy (NCBI): domain Eukaryota; kingdom Metazoa; phylum Chordata; class Mammalia; order Carnivora; family Felidae; genus Neofelis; species Neofelis nebulosa. The sequence goes on along the minus strand of NC_080782.1, from coordinate 31,308,793 downwards.
TTTAACATATTTTGAAAATCTTTTTTCATATCAATAGAATATTCATGTGCATTGTTCTTTCATGGATATGTAACACTAGCGCATGGAAATATTATTTAAATTTCTTATTCCTTAGTCCTTATTGAACTCCTTTAGTCCGTAATTTATTCATACTATTCATATTTTCATTAAACAATGGATGACTTCGAAAGCCAGGCAAAGACGTCTGGCATTGATTTGGCTGGGACTAAAAAACAACACTCAGATTTCACACTAGGAACCATTGGCACATTATACTCAAGCGCTCCCCAACTTTTCTATGCCATAAAATGTAGTCTTTTATACCAACTAATGAAGATTCCGACCGAACGCAGAGTTCTGCTTACACGGTTCTTCCTCGAAGGTGACAGGGCTGCCAGCGGGAGCTCGGGAGTGGGGGCTGCTCAGGGCTCATGCAGGGTGGCCGTCGGAAAAGGCAGCTGCCTGGCTCAATTTAGCCAGTCCTCGGGGCACCCACACCAGCAGCTGAACCCCATCCTGGGCCCTCGTTATTCGTAAGAGTCCCTGGACCCACGGGAAACAGGACTTTCAGGAACTATAAACAGGGATTTTGAAATCTTTTGATACCCTCCGGGAATAGAAGTCCCTTTATCCTAGGAGCCTTTGACTCATTGTCTAGGGACGCGGCAGGCTGTGGCGCATTCTTTACTGAGAGAGCACATGACATGAACGTGTCTTAGGAAAACAAATCTGGTTTCCGGTGAAGCGCTGTGTGGGAGGTAGCACCGCCCGGTAGTCAGGGCTGATGGGGTCTAGCCAGCAGAATTCTAAGATGGCCCCCAAGATGCTCGCCCCTGGTGCACGGGCTGCTACAATCCCACTCCCTGGAGTGTGAATGTGACAGGATGGCACTCCCACGATTAGGTTACCCATCAGTTGACTTGTGTTCATAAAAAGGAAGATTATCCACGATGGGCAGCCGAATCAGGAGCACTCACAGGAGGGACCGGGCCTTGAAGAAAGTCCCCTGACCGCTTCGAAGGAGCAGGTGGCCGGTGAGTGTGCCAGACGAGACCACAGCCCTGGGGGACACTTGGATCTGAGGAGCTGGGTCTTCTCTGTCCTTCGTAGGCTCACCCGTGTCTCATCCAGGGGTCGGTTCCCACCGAGGGAATCCTTAGCAAATGCTCATGAAGCAAACGTGTGTTGGCACGTTCTGCGAAGGTGAGCGCTAAAGCAATGCATGTGAGGCCCCAAGAGATCATTTGGCCTCCCTCCAGCCTAACAGCCCCCAAGCCTCTGAACAAACCCCAAGGGCTTCGGGCTGCCAGGCCAGAGGCAGTCCTGTCACCGTAAAGAAGACTCCCAACCCTTGGCAAATCATTTTACCTCCCCAGTCCTGAGGGGCTGGACCAGTCTGTCCCCCAGCTTCCTTCATTCGTGAGGCTGGAGAAATGTGACTCGGACAAACAGCGGGTACATTTTCTGCTCTGACAGTGCCCCCATATCACGCCCACACTCCGCCAGGTGCCCTTTGGAGCTGACGCTAGTGACAACACAGGACGCCCGCAGCCGGGGCAGCCTTGAACTCATACCGCTCTCCTCCACACTCTCTTGGTCTGCTAGTCTCTTCACCTGGTCTCTGCTTTCCTGCAGCCTAGCAGGATTTTCTGCAGCTGATCCTCTGGCCCGGTGCCTGTTACTTTTGTGGCTAAATGAGGATATCTGAGCAAATTTCTTGAGCTTCCCTGGCCTTCCTTCTCAGAGACATTCCAATCCAAGTCCTCTTTCAGCCAAGTCGGAGCTGCAGCCCCATAACTGGGCTGTCCAAGGAGGCCATAGCCCCAAGCGGGGCTCTTGCTTGGAGGTGGGCAGCTGGGACACTGGGGGAGGTCGCAGCATGTGTTTAGAGATTTCCGTGCCTCTGTAAGCCACTTGGAGCGTGAGCAGGTCAGCAAGATAAAGATAGACAAATAGAAAGCTGCGACCTCATCCCAAATACTGAGACATAGTGTTCCTCTCACATCCTTCCAGGAAAAGACAAGTGCTCCCAGGAGCCTTTCTAGGACCAAAGACGTCTCTGCAAAGGCAGACACGAAGAGGAGGAGAGACAGCGAGCTTTCTCCGCTGCCTGCCCTGTGCTTTCAGTTCTTGGCCGGGGCCCCGGGGAGCACGCTGCTGCTTGGAAATAGTTTGCAACAACTCCCCCGGGTTCTGGAGGTTATTTGTGGAGGAGGAGGCGGAGGTGAGAAGGGAAAAAAAACTTCAAACCCAGACCTCATTGCATCCTGGGGGTCCCTGAATCCCACCCTGATGGAATAGCTCTGGTTTCTGCTTTCACATTTATTCAAACCGGAGTCCTTGAGAGAAGAGAACTTTGGAAGAAGGCAGACTCGGGGCTCGGATGGGAAAGCGGCAGGCGGACACGGGCACTGGCCCCTCACCCCCGGGACTGTGCTGCCTGTGACAACTAACCTGAGGACAGAGCAGAATGCCGCGGAAGAATCCCGGAGCCGCTGAGCTGGTCCTGACTGCAGGTCAGGGTAAGGGGTAGGAAAGTTCCACAACGAAGCATCATGCTTGTGTGGAAGCTCATGGAAGGACCACGGGCAAGGTGCCAGGCTTTCTGGCCAGCTTGTCTTGCCAAGCCAAACAGGCCATGCGCATCCGCTCTGGCCGCCATCAAAGGAGGACCGTCATTAAGATGGAACACGTGAACATGAGACTGGAGTGCAGTTCCCCACGGGGGCTATCCCAGAAGCCAGTCCGTGTCATTGCCCGAACATAGCCACCTGCTGGAACTTCCGGAGTGACAACCTGTCACTTCCACTAAGACCTTTGAGAAACTGATCGCACACGCTTATCAGTTAAGGGTCTGGGCTGGCGCAGGGCACCCCCACACCCCTACCCCCGTCCTCAACGGCAGCTACCGGATGCTGCCAGCCCAGGCCAGAGCTAGAAGAGGCCATGAAGGGAGTGTGGAGAGGCTAATGCTTTGTCCAGTCCTCTCTCCTAAAAGATTAATCGTCTTTCTACTCGGAGCTGGAATTCTCTGCCTTTATTTTCCCCAGCAGCTGGGCCTCTGCAGGCTGCTGCGGGCGCTCCCCATCCGAGGAGGCACGGCCTTCTGGGGCAGGGGGGTGGCTGTCAGAGCCGAGAGGGCTTGGGAGCCTCTCCCACTCTCTATTCTTCTTCCTTTGGGAACTCACAGTGCTAAAAACAAGCATTCTGAGAACCATATTTTTCTGGGTTAAAGGTGAAAAATGCAGCATTTCCTCCAAGTGGAAAGCACTGGGGCTGCCAGCTCCGGGCACATTTCCGAGATCCTTCCTCCCACTCAGGGAGGAGGCCGGGCCTGCTCGCCAGGGGGAGAAGGGATGAGGTGGGTGGCGAGGGGAAGGCGAGGAGGGAAGTCGGAAGGAAAGCACCGGTTCCTCTGGAACCAGGGCAGTGTATGGAAACCCGAGGCCTGTTTGTGTTGGCGCGGGCCTGGAGGCTGGGACAGCACCGGCTCCGGAAATGAGCTAATAAGAGGGTGGGCGAGCGGGTGGCCATTCAGAGTGGTGCCCGCCAGGCCAGGGTCATCAGGCTGCAACTCGCGGGCTTCTGGGACACTGCAGGGACCAAGAACCCCCCCACCCCCCCCACACCAAGGCCTTCCAGAAAGAAATCCCACAACGGGGTTTAGAGGAAACTAAGCCAGTTTTAATAGGAAAGGCAAGAACATCCCCTGTCCTCACCCCATCCTCAGCCATCCTTGCTTAGAACACATGGAAGTCTGGGGAATTTTCTCAGGTCCTGATTGTGGGATGAAAGATCTTCAGGAATCCACGCTTCACGATATCCTTCCCGGGCAGGACAGGCATTGCGTTCACCTCCCGGCTCCCTGGCTCCTCATACCTCTCTCTGGAGCCACGGGCCCAGGAAGCTTCTTCAACATCCTCTCAACAGAGCCGCTACCCAAGGGCTATGGCACAAATCCTGTCCCACTGCTAGTTCCCCTTCCTTAGAATAACAGCATAGCTGCCGAGTACCAGGCAACAGGTGGAAGGAGGAGGGAGAACAGGGCCCAGCAGGTGAGGCTGGAGGAGGGGCAGAGATGGCCCCTGGGCCGGCCACCGACATCTTCACAGACCTCGTCCCCACCGCCCCACCGCGGGGACAACCAAGGCCAGGGGCCGCCTCACCCCGGCTGCGCGTCTCACCCTCTGCTGGGTGACTCAGCAGCTGTCTCCCTCCTACAGAGGTGTGGTCTCTTTCTTCATCTCTTGCATCTATGGGCTTGGGCTAATAAGACGTGGCAGAAGGGACCCGTGGCAGTTCCAAACCTAGGCTGTCAAAGGACTTCCACCTTTACTCCAGTTTACTCCTCGCCCTCTCCTCCAGTACGAAGGGCATGTCCGCCTACCCACTGGTCCCACGGGGGGATGAGAGCCACACGGAGCAGACCCAAGTCACCTCATCGTCCCCCCCGAGGCCATCCTAAATCAGCCAGCCAGCCGCCACCCGAGTGAACAGGTCCAGCTGAGACCAGAAGAACCACCTGGCCAAGCCTGGCCGAGATCAGCAGAGTTGCCTGGCTGACTGCTCAATACACGAGAGCAATTAGTCCTTACTGGGGTATGACCCTGGGGCTTTGTGGCCACCGGGCGTGCAGGTTTTTGTAGCAGTAGACAACAGAGGGAGGGGAAACTGGGGCACCCACAGACCCAGCTTGAGATGGTCTCAGCCACCGACCCCAAGTCCGAGTCCTCAGCTTCAGAACAAAGTTTTCATCCCCACCACCGCCTCCACCCATCCAGTATCTCCTGGGTTTTGTTCACTGAAAGGGTGAAAGAGCCTTGCTCTTGGCTTAGGGTATACTGTCTCCTACCCTGTTCTCTGATCCTGAGCCCTTAGGTGATTAGTTCCTTTTGGGCCACCCTATTCTGGTGCCCTCTTGCCAGCAGGATCCCTGTTGCCCCAGCCCACCATGGTGTCGGTGTCGCCCTTTCTCATCCCTTCTGGACCCGCCCAGGGTGGGGGCTGGGGGGCAAAGGGAGCTCACAATTCTTATCAGCTTCCACACTGGCTCCCAGGATCTCACCCCTGAGTCATGGCATTTTTCTCTGGAGAACACCTGCAGGGAACAGATCATCTACAACACAACTCTTGTGGCTTCAGCTCAGCTGGATATTTTGCTAAAATAACAATGGTTTTTGTTTGTTTGTTTTGTTTTGTTTTGGCTGGAGGCCATCTGTGCTATGAAAGCAGCCCCATAGTATCTTGGGAAACACTGGTCCTAGCAGTCTCCAAGGAAACGGTGTTGAGGTGAAGGTGGTTGGGAGGTGGTAAACGCCACTTTCCAAGACATCTTCTGATCGATTCCCTGAAGGGGACAGAGAATACCGAGATGTTGGCTTAAGGAATGTAGAATTCTGGGCTGAGAAAATGGCACAAAATATTGTGCAAAGACATGAAAATCCAGAGTTCAAAAAAGCGTGTAGGATACAGACTGAAGGATATAAGAATGTAACACTATGATAATTCTGTATTTTCGAAGCTGATCGCTAGCAGGAAGATTTTGCAATTAACTAAAATAGGGCACAAAACAAACAAGACCACACTTTCTACCACTTGGCTTTCCTGCAAACTGTACTCCCAAGGTGACCTCCATAGGAGAGAAGGAATTGCCATGACTGTCGCTGTTATGACCCTTGTCATTATTACCTCTATTGCTGTTATTCCTCCAGGAGGAAGGGTCCTGGTCATCAAAGGTCCCAAAGGCAGGAAGCAGAAGGCTGAAGCACAAAGTGAACGTCTCTAGTTTATTCAATTTTCAGAATAATTTTTTCTTATTTTAGAGAGAGAGAGAGAGAGAGAGCAGGGGAGGGGGCAGGAGAGAGGAGGAGAGAGAGAATCTCTTCTCACAGGCTCCACGCTCAGTGCAGAGCCCAACTTGGGGCTCGATCCCACAACCCTGGGATCACTACCTGAGTCAAATCAAGAGTCGGACGCTCAATCGCCTGAGCCACCCCGGCGCCCCATTTTTCAGAATTCGTAAAGTGCCCACACTGGGCTTGGCCCAAATCTCGGAGTCTTTGCTGCACAAATGGTGCACACGTAAGAGGAGATTCATGACGGACTAATTATAGGCTCTTACGCGAGTTGGGTCATATTTCCCTTCTCTTTGGGGACAGTGTTCATCTCACCTTTCCCTTAGCAAGTCCCATCCTGGAGATGTGCCAGTGAGCCAGCTGCCTGCAGGGTCACAAGCGTGAACAGCGCCGGGGCATGGCCGACGGCTCAGAGGAAGGTGTCTCTGGTTCTTGCCCAGACACTCGGACCATGCTGAGGGCACCCCCTGGCCCGGAACAGCCTTAGAACAGCGCTGTAAGACTTGCAGGGATCATTTCTATGGTTCGTTACTAATTGTGTTAGTGTTCCTTTGTGGACATCGCCTCTGTCAGGATCCGTAACACCGCCCCCAAATGAATACCAGACCGAATGAAAGAGTTCTAGCCTTCTCATCTCTTTTATTCAAGTTCCCTACAGACATCCCCCCTCGCTTGAAACAAAAATGACAGTGACCAACCTCAGTAATAACACAAGTAAGTGCCTTTTAATCTGCTTATTTTGGAAGCTTCATATTCATCTCCTTGAGCCAACGTTTACCAAAAGAGAATGGTCAGCTCCCCAACGTGCTCACCCCAAGCTACCTATCCCACTCCAAATGATGCCAAAAGGGCCCAAACAAGCCTCTTTGGGGAGAAAAATTTTGGGAAGTGTGCAAAGAATTCAGGGTTGTCCACGCCAACTGGCAAAAGTATACTGTGTGGACAATCTGCAGCTATAAAAATATACACATACAAAAAGACAGCTACAAAATCATGGTGCTCATTTTCTTAGATTCCCATTATAAAAAGTAGGGGTTTTCCATTAAAGGTAAACTTGGGGGGGGCAGCATTATAACTGTGATTCCATGTCTAGTCTCCCCTCATCCTTATTTTCATGGAATAGAGTACACTGAACTAGCCACTGAGGAGTGGAAGGGGTTAATCCTAACAATTCTCGGACCAAGGTGAGAAATTCGAGGTTCACGGTCAAATGGTCATTCTGCTGTCAGTAAGAGTGTCATGAGTCAGGGAAGGAGGGAAGTATTTTAATCCTGCCCTTTGGCCCTTTGGGTCTCTATTTTTTTTTTTTTCTTTCTTTTTTTATGCACTATGAATCACAACACAGTCATTGAGCTACAGCAGACAGGCTCTGGAATTTGCATTGATGTGTGATCTCTGGCAGCCCCTACACATTCAATGGAGAAAATTCGATGCTTCCCACACAGAGTATTCCACTGGGTTTGGCCCACAGAGTGTCAGCAGGAAAGGCCACACAGGGACTCCTGTCTTGGGTCTCGTTTCTCATCAGGGCGTACTTTCTCCTTGATGAGAGGAAACACACCTGGTCCCCGTGCCTCTGCGTATGGCATCGGGCAGGGGCTCGGGGCCCCCTGGGATTCTCAGGATAGAAGGCTGTGTCCCTTGGGCAAGGCCAGCTGGTGTTACTTGGCTCCACAAGTGTTGATGTTTTTCCCATCCACGGCGTCTTCCACGAGGGAAATGTGGTAATCGGTGGACAGGGTAAAATGAGAAATACAGCCCACAAGGCCTCGCATGTATTGCCTGTTAGTGTGCAGAGCAATTTCCTTCATTCCACCTGCCAGGAAGCAAGAGGGAGAGGAGGTGAGCCAAAGGGGAGGATGTCTCTTTAGGACACCTGTCTACTGACCAAGGCGTCCCTTGGCTGACACGATGAGTGAGGGCTATGAGCCCCTTGAAGTGTTCGGTGCACAGCATTTGTCCAATTAATGATTACCCCTGAAGGAACAGGTTGACTGATATCAATCTGACACACAACCAGAGGCTATTTACACCCTCCTTGCATGTGATTTCTGACCCAACTGACCACTTACAGCCAAATAGTATCCAATAAAATTTGAAATGTTATATAACGTCAACAAAATGTAACATGTAAATGTGATGCCATCTTAAACAGAAAGAAATACACTGATATTGAATGCTTTCAATCAAGTGCACTTTTAGGAACTATCACATGGATAGAGATGTATTTTCAGGTTTCTGTATCTGCAGTAGCAGGTTCTAAACTATTTACAGAAACACCACTCATTCTAATTCTGAGAGGGCCAAAGAAAGATCCTCCTTCCTCAGAGGGAACTTTCGGAGCTATATTAAGCAGGTTCCTGTTCTATAAACAAGAAAAGCATGGTTTTCCTGGTGGCTCAGCCCAAAAGCACAAAAGCATCTAAGTGCTTCCTGCCCCCTCGGCGATGAGTCAGAAGTTCAGAAAATGGAAGAAGAGAATATCTGGCAGGCTTCCCAATTTCTAAGTATATGATCCAGTGAAGTACACCGCTTTGGGGAGCCCCACCATGAGAAATGGAAGATTAATGAGAAAACACTGGCATAATTTAGACTTGGTCAAAGGTCACTTACCCACATACAGAGCTCCATTGATGTTGAGCTGCCTCATCATGCCAGGTGATTTGCCTGTTCTGGCCCCATAGTCATCCACAGTTATCTTTCCAGATTGGCCATCCCTGTAGAAACCGTGATTTTTGGAGCTTCATTTAATTACCCTCCATTTTAATAAAACTGTATTCAAGTACCTACTCTGTGCCAGGCACCATGCTAAATGATAGAGGTGCAAAAATGAACAAAAAATTCCTGGCCTACAGGAGTATATGGTCTACCGAGGCAAACAAAAAATCAAATTGTAAATGACCACATCGTGCCCCCACTCTGCAGTAGAGGAATGCCAGGATGCTGTGCAATTACACAGGAGAAGAGAGGGTCAGGGAAAGCTTCAGAGGAGATTCTGAGTTTCAAAGGCTGGGTAGGTCAGGTGAAGGAGGAGGGTAATGCAAGCAGGAAGTGGCGATGCCAACGGGAAAAAAAACAGGGGACTGGTACAGATTAAGCATAGAGAATTCCAGAAGTGGGAGTAGAGCAGCCAGAAGCAGATGATGAAGGGCATCTCTGCTGATGGGAACCAGAGAAGAACGTGTAAGGGGAGAAGTGGTCGTGACATGATGGCACATGATGTGTTTGAATGCTATTCTAAGCAAAATGGGAAGCCAATGAAGCAGGTGTTGTAGAGGGAGGATTACTCTAGGGGAGGACAAAGAACAACTTAGAAGTTTCTAAAGGATTTAGAGAGTCACCCAGAAGGGGCTCTGGGCACAGTGGAGTGGAGGTATTCATCTGTGGCAAGGGCTTTAACCACTTTCTAAGCTGATTTCCAAAACTACCCAGTCCCATGACCTTCAAAAAACTGCCTCTGTTTGTACAGCTTTTGGAGGGGGTGTACCAACACAGGTTGCACTTTTTTTTTTTTTTAAAGGAGTTCATTATTGATCTTCTAATGTTCCTTTTTTATAGCAAACTGTTCTTGTTTCTTGGGTTAATAGCCTTTCTTCCCTCTCTGACAATTGTAATATGTTTTATCATTTTTTTTCATTCAAGTCTGTTTCCTTCAAATTGCTTTGTTATGTTAATTTGTTGTGATACCCATCTTTTACACTGGAGACTTTTCTTAAATGCCCAGTGATTTCTGACTGCCACTTCCTAGTCAAGTGAAGAAAAAAAGCACTAAAAAGCAGATTGGAAGCTCTGTGTGCAGGATGGGCTCTGTTGACTGTGTGATGGGCTTCATTGTGCTGTGATCTGGCTCAATCATTTTCCTGGGGGACACGTGAATTTTCTACTTCCTTTACTGTGGAGTATAGGCATGGCTGCCAGCGCTCTGTAATCTCACTGGAGGAAGAATTACAGCGTTCTTAATATTCAATATATGAGCTTGAACACGTCCCCAGCCCAGTATACGGTCCAGTATTTAGTTATGCCTAGTACCTCTCATTCCAGACCCTTATTTCACTCTTCCAAAGAACTGCCTTTCATTATTTTCCCATGGTTGGGCAAAGGGAAGTGTGCCAAATATGGGAAGTAGAAAAGAAGTTTGGGGTCTAACTCTTCAAGTAAATTCAAGTACATTTTTTAAAACCGATCTTCCTGCTTTTAGCCCCTCCTTCACCTTCCAGAGGTTCCTGGCTCTACCTCCTTTTTGGGGGTACACTAATATAAATCTGTCGCCTGGGCCTCACATCTTGGTAGCAACTCTTCTAGTAACTAGCTTTAGAGGTAATTCTGTTCTGTCCTCACCCTCGATACCACATACTGCCTCCCCGTTTTGGATATGCTTTTTTTGGATCTCACACCTGAATGCCATGATGGGCAAGGCCCACAGTAGTTTGCTTTGCCTGATCTGCCATTTTCCCCCCTCCATTACTCTAAAAAATTCCATTTTTCCTATTTCATTTCATCGGTTCTAAGAATTTTTCATTTTGTTATATCTCTGAAATGAAGATACTTCTTACAATCACTGGCATCTTAGATTTGAAAAAACATGGTATCGACTTCTAATATGGTAAGTAATATACTTCGCTATTAGATCCATTACTTATTGTCTCCTGCCTCTCGTTAGAACGCAAGACCATCAAGGCAAGGGTGATGGTATTATTCGATGATGTGTCTCATGTGTCTGAAATAGCACTGCAGTAGATGAATGAACAAGTGAATGTGTGAAGCTTCAACATCCTCATCTGAATTGGGAGTAACTATGCCTATCCTACGAGGCTACTGATGAGAGATTATACATGCAAAGCACGGAGCATGGTACCTGATATGTAATTGCTGTACAAAGAGTGGTAGAGGAAGATGCTGCTATTGTTTACCAATACCATCATCATTCTCATCTGTAAAACGAAGATCACCAAACCCAAGTTGCTGTGAAAATTGACCAGGATAAAGTATGTAAGGCACCTGGCATCTTGAAGAACCTTAACAAATGAAGGTTTGCTTTCTCTTTTCTGCTAGGATTAATTCCTACAAGACCAGGATTACTCAGAGCAAGACAATGTAGGAAGCCGAGCTCCCCTTGGAGATCTCTTCTTCATTAATTCTATTTCTGACTCTGAAGCCTGCTTCAGAGAATTAAGGTATTCATCCAACCCTTCTAGGTCTAGTTGAAACCCATGGCCGTAACCCAGTTCCTGCTTGGATCTGTTGTACTACCCCTTCTAGGCCTATCTGCTCCTCTGGGGCACAATTTATAACATCTGCTTGAATCCTCCAATCTCTCCAGTTCCTGGTTAGTTCCTTCTGTTCAGTCCTCACTGCAATCTAAGACCCACAGGCAGAGATATCACTGATGAAAATAATAACAGTCAGGTCTACTAAATCATTTTTGTGGTGCCAAGCTCAGTGCTTTGACATTCAAAGTCCTTCTGTTGGAACATGCCCTGTCTTACCCTCTAAAACATCTGAAATCCTAGCTGGGGTGGGCTGCCACTCCACGGGGTGGGATGGAAAGAGCTTTGATCTAAGATTCTAATTTTGGTTCTGCTCACAGAGAGTTGTATAGTCTTGGGAATGTCACTTGACCTCTGTTCCCTGAGATGTCTAGGAAGTGCCTAGAATCCCCACCAGTGTGTATCTTGATGAGCATAATCAAACCACAACAATTTGGAGGATTTAATAATCATTCCACAATGTCTGACTATTCCACCAACCTTCTTGATTCAAGGAAATTAACAACAGGTGTTCTCTGATGTTCCCAGGATGGGAGTTAAAGGGATCAAGTGTGGTATTTCATATTCCTTTGGATGATTCTGAGTGAGCCCTTTTACAGATGAGTAAAGAGAGAAATATGAAGAACTTAGAAGCTACATTGTAGTATCTTGAAGTTGAACTACGAGCATTTAAATTTATATCCTAGAATATATTTGAGATCAACATTATAAATACTCACTATGGGAAAGACATTTCCTTTTTTCAACCAGTCGGAGCTAGGGCTTCATAAAAATCACTGTCTCTTTTCAAGGGCTTTCTGAACCCCCCGGGCAGTTGGCACGGCTCTGCCTCTTTATCCTTACACATCCTTTCAGGCTCAGAGGTAGGCAAAATGGGCAGGACACTGGGGTCCATCGAGGCTACTCCCACCACAGCCTACATGTGAGCTGAGCCGGAAATTGATCATGGTAGCCCCATGTTTCCCAAGCCTTACTCATGACCTCACCCACCAACCTCCTCACGGAGGGCTACGGTAAATGCTCAAGGAACCTGACCCAAAGACTCTGTTCAGTTCATCTCCTAGAACCTTCATCTAACATGGCAAGAGTGAATTTTTTTTTTGCATTTTTAAAAATTAATTAATTAACTCATTTTTTCATTTACATCCAAGTTAGTCAGCATATAGTGCAACAATGATTTCAGAAGTAGGTTCCTTAATGCCCCTTACCCATTTAGCCCATCCCTCTTCCCACAACCCTCCAGCAACCCTCTGTTTGTTGTCTATATTTAAGAGTAAGAGTGCCACTTTTTTATAGAGCTAAGTTTAAGCCTGGTGCTATTTGGTTTCTCAGAATATACTGTTAAGAGTATGGACACAGGTAGTAAAACTCATTTTAAAGGAATGATTCACCCAAAGTTAATCAGAAGTCAAGGTAGTGACCTCTGTGAGAGGGGAAATATGTAACTGGGGCAGGTTACACACAGATTCTAAGGCTCTGTAATGTCAAAAAAAAAAAAAAAAAAAAAAAGGAAAAGTAGGCAATTGCCTACACAATGAGAGTTGAAGCATTTCTTAAAGTCCACATGCCCAGAAATCTTATCCCACTAGAGATATAGCTCTCACTAGATAGCAAGGCCCCCTTCCACTTTAGCCATCAAAGAGTTCTTTCTCCAGAAAGTCACTGTCGAGTGAAGATTTGGGAGTTCAGCCTCCCTAGTCTGCCAGTGTTTGGGAAAAGTAAGGTGGAAGTCAGTAACAAAATGCCCCGAAAGACCCAGGTCAGAAGTAGTAGGATGCCAGGCAAGGTTGGGGAACAGGACACTGGGGCTAAAGGGACTGGGATAGCACATCGACCTCTGTCTCACCTTTTGGTGGGTACTCACCTAACAGCCTTGACTCGGTGCCACCGACCATCATTGAAGGAGCCATTAACCATGATGGATGCCACACCACTGCCCAGGTTATAGCTGACAGCGTGGGGGAAGAACAAGACAGACAGAATGAAGTACTATACTACAGGCAGCCAAGCATGCACAAACGATTCTCATCTCGAACATTCTTTGGGACTCAGAATGCAGTTTTCTTAACACGAAACAAAACAATGTTATAAAAAGCATTAGGTTTCCAGGCTAGGCCATGAATGATTAAAAAAAAAAAGTTTTCTTTAAATCTTAGTTGTAGTAAAATACACATAACATAAAACTTACCATTTTAACCATTTTTAAGGGTAGAGTTTAGTAGTGTTAAGTATGTTCACATTGTTGTGCAAGCAATGACCAAAGCTCTTTTTATCTTGCAAAACTGCAACTCTGCGCCCCATAAGCTACAACACGCGATCCACCCTTTCCCCAGCCCCTGGCAAAAACACCACTCTACTTTCTGTGTCTGTGACTTTGACTATTCTTGGTACCTCATATAAGTAGAATCATACAGTGGTTATCACTTTGTGAATGGCTTATTTCACTTAGCATAACGTCCTCAAGGTGTTTGTTTGTTTGGGCCCCATGTACAGAAGCGTCAGTACCATAGTATCGGGAACAAGAAGGGTTTTATCATTTGTAATGTGTGCTACTAGGTTAAATGATGTCTCCTGAAAATTAAGGTTCACCCAGAACCTCAGAATGTGACCCTACTTGGACATAGGGTCTTTGCAGATGTAATCTAAGTTTATGATGAAGTCATACTGGAATAGGCAGCTCTAAATCCAATATGTCCTTATAAAAAGGGAATTTTTGGGGCGCCTGGGTGGCGCAGTCGGTTAAGCGTCCGACTTCAGCCAGGTCACAATCTCGCGGTCCGTGAGTTCGAGCCCCGCGTCAGGCTCTGGGCTGATGGCTCAGAGCCTGGAGCCTGTTTCCGATTCTGTGTCTCCCTCTCTCTCTGCCCCTCCCCCGTTCATGCTCTGTCTCTCTCTGTCCCAAAAATAAATTAAAAAAAAGGGAATTTTTGGACAAAGAGAGACATGCATGGGAAAATGCCCCACGAATATGTTGGCAGAGACTGAAATGATGCATCTATAAACCAAGAAACACCAAGAATTGCCAGCAACCACTGCTACGTGGGAGAAAGGAATAGAACATTCTCCCTCAGGGGCTCTAGAAGGAACCGACCCTACCAACACCTGTGTGTTGGACTTCTATCTTCCAGAATGGAGAGAGAATTAATTTCTATTGTTTTACGTCACCCAATTTGTGGTAACAGTCATGGCAGCTCTCAGAAACTAACACACGTGTTTTTGCCTTTTGAAAAACAAAACAAAACAGGACATTGCGGAGTAGGCTGAGCCCCAAAGAGATCAGGGGAACTTACCTGAAAATCCCCAAACTAACGTATAGGACTTAAAACTTGGTATCTTATCTGCTCCTCCCTCCCCATTTTATTCTGACATCAGGTCTACTCAGTAGCTTTGTATTTTCTAGTGCAGTTTCCAGATACCCTCCTACCCCGGGGGTATCAGAAGACGTGCACATGTTGTTTACAGGAGAGAAATATCCCTCTTAGTCCAGTGTTCATTCAATAATTCTAATTTAATTCGATTCAACAAATATTTGGTGAGTGACCACTCCAGGCTGGGCACTGGGCCAACTGCATAGACCTCCCCTTGATAATGTAATAAAGCCTATGTAATCATGCTCTTCGAAGAAAATGTGTTCCACCAGGACACCTCTCTCTTCATCTTAGAAGAGGACATATCTCTCCATTACTTGACTGGCCAAGAATTAGGAATGTTGAAAGGAAACCTGGATTAGTTACTAAGCTCCTGCATGCACTCGCTCTGAGAAGACAGCAAGAACAGAAAGCACTTGACTTTCCCAGGGAAAGCACTATCGGTCCTTTCTGTAATAATGGCGGCTCAACGGAGTCACACAGCCCATAGACACTGAACCAAGCACAGAACCTGGGCGACTTGACAAACCAGGAGACACAGTTGTCACTCTGATCCTGAAAAGTTTACTGCTTTCTAATGAATTTTCCCACATCCTGTGTCCCCTTGTATGAAGCAGCCTGCGGGTGGAATTGTCAGATTTCATTATTTAGTGGCCAAATACTTTTTGAAGAAACGAACAAATACGAAGCAGGACCAAGAGCTGCTTGGCAGCAACTGAGCTGAATTACTAGTGTGGCTTTTAGGAAAGGTAGCACAGGGTAACAGAAAGAGCATCAGCTCTTGGATCGGACTAGCCGGCCTTGATTCCCAGCGTTGCCAATGACTAGCTCTGGGACGTTGGCCATTTGCCTGATCTCTCTAAGCCTGTTTCCTCATCTGTGAAATGGGAGTAATATCTTCCCTGAAGGACTGCAGGGAATATTATATACAAAGAGCACAGCACACAGTAAGATCCAAATAACCCCATTACCCCAAATATATGAGGTCTTTAGTGCAGCTCATATTCAGGGTTGACAATACATCTGCGGGAACCAGTAATAAGGAGAAAGTTGCCACCAAGAGTTAAACTCATCAGGCCTCTCCTGGAAGAGTAGTCATGTGTGACAGTAAACCCACAGTCTGTCAATATGTAACTAAAAAGGCCAGGAACACCAAGTTTCTGAATCAGGGTGACTTGGGTAAAATCTCAGGGACGCTAGACTGGAACGAGATTGTGATCCAGTGAGTGGAAACCTTCAGTTGATAAGGCTCCTGTTCATGCAAAGAGCCCAAAAGTGCTCAAGGGAGTCAACACTGAACCTGGCAGACAGGAATCCAGCCCTCATTGTGGGGTGGAGGTTGGAGGGGCCGCTCGGTTGGCATCTCCACGACCTGACTCTCCAATACCCACCACCACTCTATCTCACCCTCCAAATAACCTCTTGCCTCTCCAGACACCCTGTCACTCTGGAATATCTGCTTTTTGCAATGATAAAGACCAAGAACAGTGGTTACCTGTATTGGGAGAGGGCATGAGGGAACTTCCCTGGGTGAGGGAAATGTTCTCTATCTTGTTCTGGGGGTGGTTACACAGGCATCTACATGTTTAAAAATTTACCAAAATAGGGGCACCTGGGTGGTTCACCCGGTTTTAAGCGTCAGACTTCAGCTCAGGTCATGATCTCCCAGCAGTTCTTGGGTTTGAGCCCCACGTCGGGCTTTGTGCTGACAGCTCGGAGCCTGGAGCCTGCTTCGGATTCTGTGTCTCCGTCTCTCTCTGCCCCTCCCCGCCCCCTCAAAAATAAATACACATTAAAAAAAATTTTTTTAAATGTACCAAATTCATCAAGCTGTATACCTAACATTTGTGTACTTTATGTAAATTATACCTCAGGTGTTGTTTTGTTTTTTTTTTAAAGGTGGAAATATAGAATGAATGAACAAATGAATGTATGTCTGGCTTCTCTATCAATGCCTTGTTAATCTGGTTAGCATGAATTGCTTATTTTAGTCCAAATTTACCTACTTAACTTGCTGTGCACGAGAAGCTATGGGGCTGAGCACCAAGCAGGGGGCTGGCTCGACGAGCCACCAGGTGAGGCCTTTTGGAAACCACTCGGCTGCCTCCACGTGGTGACTCCCCTGCTTAGTCACGTTCCCTTCAAACTGTAGCACAGGGCACTTTGCTAATGGCACATCTCTTCCTTTTTCTCTCTTGCCTGAAAATGTTATCAAGGTCACACGGAAACAGTGGGAAAGACGGTCAATCAAGCGATTGTCACAAACCTGTTCACTGGGTTTTATGCCCCATATCCAACCATAAAGCGTGATGAAACAAAACAGCCAGTATCCACACACTTGGATTCCCTTTCTTCTACTTAATCTTGCACACGGAAACACAGAAAACATTTGCTCAAAGATCACAATTTTAATAACCATTACCACTAACTGCTAGATATGCCAGGCCCTGCATTCTGTGAATTAACTCCTTCAATGCTCACAACTGTTTCCTTTCACAGAGGTCAGGTGACCTGCGAGAGGTCACACGGCCATGGGAATGGTGCAAACCTGACTCAGAAGCCCACGCTTTTGATCATTTCAGACGCTGTTTCTTAGGGCGTGGTTCCTGACGGCACCCACTAGGACCTGGTCCAGCAGAATCTCTGGGGGTGGTCCCAGGAGTCGACCTCCGAGAGCAGCTCCCTGCTGACTCTGTACATTGACATTTTCAACCCACTGGCCTGAACTCTAATTCCTCTCTCTGCTCAGCCTCCCGCAGCCGAACTTCCTACGCAGTAGGTGCTGGGTGAATGGATGTGGGAAGGAACTGCCCAGAGGAAGGAAAAGCAGCAGAGGCAACAAGGCTGTGGCCCCAGGCCCAGGGGCGGGCGCAGATGTGTGCCTTGGTGGGGGTGAGGTGGGCGATCCCTTACACAGGACACAGCTAGAACTCCAAGGCTTAAGTGAAAAACACTGGGCCCATTTTCAGAATCCCGAGGAAGAACTGGTAGCCTAACAAAAATGGCTGGGATGCCGTGGAGTTGTCAGAAGGGTCTCTGAGGGTGTGGGAAGTGGGGGTGGCCGGCTGTGGGAGCCAGAGGGAGAGCTGTGCCGGGAGGGCCCTGGGCAGAGCTCCCATGACTGGGCTGAGTGGATGGGTTTTAGCTGGCGGTTTAGGGGGAAGTGGGGCCTCCCACCCACGGCCCAGCTACTGTTTCAGTTCCCTTTTCTGGGCACAATCAAGCACTTGAGGCCTTGGTGAGGTTAACCACAGGAAAACCACAAGAAAATGGCTTCGCGGCAGCCAGCCTGAAAGTGGGGTGTGAAGAGCTCTGCCTTTGACCTCGGGGCCAAGCGGGGGAAGGGGGACCAGCCGGTGAGAACTGCTCCCACCGGCCAGCCTCTAGCTTCCAACCACACGCGCTCTCACTAGAACCCGGCAATCACAGGACTGCATGGCTTAGCGTGCTCTGCTGTCTGGGGGCAAGCGTGATGTTGGGCAAGTGACATTTCCTCTCAAGATGCCTTTTGTTCAAACTGAAAAAGACTTAACGGTTATTCTACTCTGGCTATCAGTAATCCCAGTGCATGATCCACAGAAGCCTCAGAATTAAATCTTCCCCTTCTCCACAGGTCAGTCATCTTTGTTTTAATTCCAACTGATGCCCTATCATGTAGTGAATTTGTGCTAGTCACCAGAGGAGGAATTAAAAAAGGGAAAGCCAGATAAATTCCTACCCCCGTGGAGCAGACAGACGATCTAGAGACACGCAGGGGTTTCAAACATTAGCAGACACAGAGTCACTTGGGGAAACCGTTAAAACAGAATGCTGGGCACCCCCCTAGAGTTTTTCTGATTCAGTAAGTCGGGGGCAGGGCTGAGAATCTGCATTTCTAACAAGTTCCCAGGTGACACGGATGCTGCTGGTCCAGAGACCACGCTTGGGGGAGAGGGGCAGAGGGAGAGAGAGAATCTTAAGCAGGTTCCATGCTTAGCAAAGAGCCTGACACGGGGCTTGATCCCCGACTCCGGGATCACGACCTGAGCTGAAATCAAGAGTCCGACACTCAACACACGGAGCCACCCAGGTGAACCTGGACAAGCTATTTCTAAGCTCGAGTGAGGATGTAGCATCAAAATCTCTACAGAAGCTTTTTCATATTACACAAGCCAGTGCCTGCCTGGAGAAACCCAGCTCCCGCCCAGTGTGGTGGGGAGCAGTGGTCTAGGAAACCCTTTTGCCACCTCACAACCATCCATTTGACAAGTTTGAGAATAGTCTAAAGTCACTCAAAAGAGGTAAGAACTTCTGGGACTGCCTTATCAGTATCACCCAAGAAGCATTTACAGAAAGCCAAATGTTGGGTCGACCTACTGACGTATGAATCTGTGCTTTGCTCTTCTTTGCCGTGGGAGATTGGAAAGCAGGCAGTCTCCTTCCAAAGGCTGCACAGCTAATAGGGAACAGAGTCATAATTTACATCCAGGTCTCGCGACCTTCGATGGCTGCATCCGTCTGAGCTAGCTTGAGCTGAACAGTCATATCCATGCTTGGCACTATCAAAGTCCTCTCTCTACGACTTCCTAATTTCCAAGTGGGGAGCATATGGCTGCAACATACTAGAACAGGGGTCAAAAAACTTTCCGTAAAGGGCCAGATAATAAATATTTTAGGCTTTGCGATACAGTCCCCACTGAAACTACTCAAGTGTGCCAGTGTAGCACGAAAGCAGTCAGATAATATATAAATGAACGAGTATGGCAGAATTCCAACAAAACTTCATTTACAAAATTGGGTGGGGGGCTACATTTGGTCCTCAGGCTATAATCTGCTGACTACTGCTCTAGAAGATGGATGAAACATAGGGGCGCCTGGGTGGCGCAGTCGGTTAAGCGTCCGACTTCAGCCAGGTCACGATCTCGCGGTCCGTGAGTTCGAGCCCCGCGTCGGGCTCTGGGCTGATGGCTCGGAGCCTGGAGCCTGTTTCCGATTCTGTGTCTCCCTCTCTCTCTGCCCCTCCCCCGTTCATGCTCTGTCTCTGTCTGTCCCAAAAATAAATAAAAAAAAAACATTAAAAAAAAAAAAAAAAAAAAAAAAAAAAAAAAGAAGATGGATGAAACATCGAAACACCAGGAGCGTCAAATAAGCCTGGTGCTTCAGGCAACAGTCAATTCCAGCAAAATGTGTGCTGGCTTACTTTGGCATGACTCTGTTTGGCATGATCAGCACTGAGAAAAATCGCAAGGTGATGCTGCAGACAGCTGGTGAGGGGGTTACCTGAACACCAGGGCTCCATCTCGAAGGCCCAAGGAAATGAAGTCACTGTTGGGTCTCATGGGGCTGTCTCCCCTCCACAACAACAGGCCATCTTTGGCAGTTGTCTTAAACCTCATGAATGCATTTGTTCTTGATCCTGATACCCTGGGGGAAAAAGACAAATAATTGCAACAAACCAACCAGTGTCCATCGACATCCATTCTGCATAATCCCAGTTTTGGCCACCAGCCCCAAGAAGCCAGGAATGAGGGTCATCTGGCCTTCCCGATACTTACTACCAGGAAATTAAAAATGGCATCACCTCCACGAGTCACAGTATGGGTCTAAAATGCCGGACTTCTCATTCTGCAGCAGTGTCCCCTCCCCACATGTGGTGAAACTCCACGAGGGAGTACTTGATGAGTCACAGAGTAGCCAGAGTCTGGCCAATGCCAGCATCAAAGATGCACCACCCCCTATACACACCTAGGTCTTTCCTCTTTCTTGTCCCACCTTCGTGGGGCCTTGGAAAAGCACTCCTTATTCCCCAACAGAGAGTGAGTTTCTTAATTGCCAAGGGGTTCAAGTCAGCAGCCCTCTGGGCTATGATCATGGCCATCGATGGCTTGCTCTGGCAGGGACTGTCCTTTAGGGCAGAACAGGAGGCAGAGTGCCAGACGGGGCAGAGTCCCAGTCAAGGAAGGTGGCTTGATTGGATAATGATCTTGAGAGCTATTGGGGCAGCAGCAGGGTGGGGAGGAAGAGGAAGCTGAGAAGAATGGAGGGATGCTCAGGCAGGTCAGCTCCCTGCCCCTACAGCCATGGCTGGGCATATAATCACATGCTTATGTGTTCTTATCAATTCTTGGGAATAGACCAGTTCAGAAATCTAGTCTCACTAAAGTGACCAGGGTTTTATCTAATAAAAGGAGAAGAGCAAGCATGAGGTCCTTACATCAAAGTGAGATAAAAGTAAACGTAATTTAGCATTGCTCCTAATATGGCACTACTGGGAAAGTCTCTTTTTCTATTTTCCTATCGCTCGTGCCATCCTTCTGTCTCACGTACCTGGTCAGGAGCTGTAGAGTATATGTTAGTGCAGATCTTCCTCAACTTACTATGGGGTTATACCCTGATACACCCATCATAAATTGAAAATGCCCTAAGTCAAAAATGCATTTAATACACCTAACCTACCAAACATCATAGCGTACCTTAAACGTGCTCAGAGCACTTACATTAGCCCACAGGAGAGCAGAATCATCCAAAACAAACCTTAACGTAAAGTGTGGAGTGTCTCATGTAACTTACTGAATACCATACTGAAAGTGAGAAACAGAATAGTTGTATGGAAACAAAATGGTTGTAAGTGCTTCTGTGGTTCACCCTCCTGACGGCGTGGCTGAATGGGAGCTGCGGCCACTGCCCTGCACTATGAGAGAGGATCGTATCACACATCGTAGCCTGGGAGAAGATAAAAACTCAAAATTCAAAGTATAGTTTCTCCTGAATGCACATTACTTTTGCACCACTGTAAAGTTGAAAAATCATTCAGTCGAACCATCTTCGCTCAGGGATTATCTGCAGCGAACAGGGGAGGGGACTTTGGTCTAGGTTTTCCAAGAGCCCGACCTACATAGAAAGAGATCAAGTTTACTGTCCCCATACAGCGCATTAGAGTGAAGCAGTGAGAAGCAGGGTCCATAATGGTGACTTTGCCACCAGGCCGGGTGCAGAGAATCCAGCCCTGACCTACTCACTAGAGATCTGCTTTTTTCCATCTTTTTTTCCAAGTTCCTTACTTCTTTTACTTGCTCTGGATACATTGATTAGTATAAGCTGATCATTAATGGCTCCATTTCTCTTGCAGTGATTGGTTTAGGGGTGGCCATGTGACCAATATTGTCCAACGAGATAGAGGAAATTTATCAGGAGGATTCTAGGAAAGATTCTTTTCCTTTTAAAAAGAGTCAGATGTTGGGGCGCCTGGGTGGCTGGTGAAGCATCCGACTTCGGCTCAGGTCATGATCTCATGGTTCGTGAGTTCGAGGCCCACGTTGGGCTCTGTGCTGACAGCTCAGAGCCTGGAGCCTGCTTCGGATTCTGTGTCTCCCTCTCTCTCTGCCCCTCCCCTACTCGAGCTCTGTCTCTCTCTCTCAATAATAAACATTAAAAAATAAAAACAAAAAAGGCACATAAAAAAAAAATGTTTACTTCCACTGGCTATTGCCCTGATTTATAGCCATCTTACGAGCATCTTATGGACAGCTGTCTTATAACCGTGAAGGGCGGGCCATTGGGGAACTTGTTGAGGATAACAGGGCAGGAAGATGGAAGAGACTTACTCTTTGATGATACAGTTGAATCGCTGACTTAACCAACCCCGGAACCACTCTAAGTCTGGACCGCTTGTTATGTGATGTGATAAATGCCCTTCATTTTTCAGACATTTTGAGCTGAGTCTTCTGTTATTTGCAGCCAAAGGCATCCGACGACTGAAACAGACCCTGATCTTGACTTCCACTTGCAGCTTCACACACATTGCATATACGTGCATGTACACGCAATTGCTTTGGTTTGGGGCCCTGTACCTCCTCCTCTCACCAAACCCCTCTACTACCCTAAACCACCCGGTGCCTCTTACTAAGCACCAGGGTGCTCAAGACCTGGGCCCTCTTCACACTGCCTTGTTTCCTGGGGACTGAATGCCCTTCCGTTTTGGGGGGAGAAAGTGCTGAAGAAGGAAGAAGCTCTCTCTCGGCTGGGAATCCATATTTCCTAAGGCCCCATGCAAAGACAACCTAGATAAATACAACCTGGAATTAAAGAAATGAAGCAATGCCTGCCTGGTGTGTGTTCTGAGTTACCAGGGACATCCAATGCCGCAAGAAAAGGTCTCGTTACTACTTCTGTCCCTTAAAAGCCCCCAGACTCCACCCTAAGAACTGGGTGCCTTTGGCTTAAAGCTTTGCCTTAGTCTGTTAAGATGCAGTCAACCTGAAGATGAAGGAAAATTCTAGAATGATGGTGTTGGTGGCAGGGTTGGGGGGGTGGCACCCTATAAACTACAAAGAACCAGAGGAGGAAAAAGGAGAGAAGGGCAAACCAAAAGCACCAAAGATGCGTCTCACAAGGGCGAAGACTTGGCCTGGGCCAGCCTTTCCCTTGTCCTGTAAACATGCTCCAAACCAGGAGAATTGGACTGCAGAGCAGTGCCGGAGCTCCTGCCGCCAGGGATTGAAAGCCACGGCTAGGACGTGGGCCGCCAGGGATTGAAAGCCACGGCTAGGACGTGGGCCGCCAGGGATTGAAAGCCACGGCTAGGACGTGGGCTTCTCCTTGTACCCACATGAGAGCTGAGAAGCCGCTCCCTGAGTGGGCCAGAGCCTGCAGAGGACAGAGGACCTTTGCTAAGGAAGATACAAAGCGGCACCTGCATTTGAAGACTGGCTGGCCGCGGGAACACTGGGGTGCTTGGGCTAATGGTTCCGGGAAGAACCGCAGACTGTGGCCACAGGACAACGTGAAGCAAACTGCCCCTCCCGGGGACTCATACTCATAACCTTCTTGCTTCTCGAAGCCTGAGTATCGCAAATCCTGGCGCTGGGTAGTTCCTCTCTCCAGGCCCTTTGACCAGAAAGGGTTTGGGCTGTTTGTAATGGGGTTGTCTGAAGGGCAGCATTTTTCAAGTTTAGTTTGTTTTTTGTTTGTTTTGTTCTGGTTTCTATGTTTATGGTGTGTGTGCCTCCCCCCCCCCCACCCCGAGGCCAGGGCAAAAAGGACTTCTTTGAGAGTTATCTTCCGGCAAGTAAGATAAGGAAAAGTCTGGGAAAGACTCAGAAATCTACCCCCACAGAGATGAGAACGGTGCCTGCTGTAACTTCTTACCTCTTGAGGACGTCTGGATTGTCATAGATCAGGTAACTGCGGCCGATAAACTGTGGAATCTCGATGGCTTCTGTGATCGCTGAGACACAACAGAAAATGGAGGTTACATGGAATATGGCTCCCTTGACCCCAGCCCTCAACCACATGGCAGGAAAATACAAAGGAAGCCAGCTCCTGGAAATGGGACATTTAACAACCTGTCAGCCCCTTCCTCTTGGCTGCACATGCACTTGGCCAGGTTCAGAACTGCCTGTCGTGGCTGGGAGTTGGTGTCTCCCTGTGGTTGCCTCCCTGGGGCTGGCTGTCACTGCTATTGGCCTCAGCACTACTGAGAAGTCCTTGCAATATGTTGAAACTTGAACTGTGCCCAATTATTCTTGGAATCCAACGAGCAGGTCCGGGGCCATGTGGGGAACAGCTGGGGATAACCCTAGATGCTCTCCAAGGGAGGCAGAGAAAACATTCTCCGAACAAAGCCCACCAGGACTGCATTGTTTGAAGCCAATCTGCCCCAGGACTCCTTCAGCCATGACCTCAAGAGATCGGTGAGGTGGGCAGGATAAGGTTTATGACTCTTTTTTTTTTTTTTTTTTTTTTTTTAACAAATCACCTCCCAGTGTTACATTTCATAGGATCTTCACTACAATCCCATGAAGTAGCAGGGAGTATGAAGGAGGGTTGGTTATTCCCATTTTACAGAAGAGGAAAATGACGCACAGAATCATCAAGGATTTGCCCAAGATCACACAGCTAAGACAGCGAAAGACCATAAGCCAACGGGTTCTCCCTAATTCTGGCCCTCAGCCCACTCAGCAAAAACTTTCCAGTATTTTAGAAGTACATTTCCTTCTTCCTAATTTCTCATCACTTTGTTTTCCTTAGGAATCACCCGTTTCCACACAGTTAGCAATATCTTTTCCTCTTTAGAAATGACAGTTTAAGGAAATTAACATGGAATGAATCTCATTTTCAAAGAAATGTGTATGAAATGAGAGACAAAAATCCAGCTTAGTTTTTTATTTAATTTTTTGCAATGTTTACTTTTGTGAGAGTGAGAGAGAGAGAGACAGAGACAGAGAATGAGCAGGGGAGGGTGGAGAGAGAGGGAGACACAGAATCCGAAGCAGGCTCCAGGCCCTGAGCTGTCAGCACAGATCCCAACGTGGGGCTCGAACGCATGAACCGTGAGATCATGACCTGAGCTGAGGTCAGATGCTCAACCAACTGACCCACCCAAGCGCCCCTAAGGCAGCTTATAAAACGAGTTCTAGTTTCACAAAAATACGCAGTTGACACAAAGGAGACACTGAGCTGACTCTACACCCAGGAGAGGAAGTGTGTAACTATCTGATACTATGAACAGTAGGAGAGTTGAAGCATAACTTCTTAAACATGAAGAGAGAGAGAGAGAGAGACAACAGCAAACGCTCAAACCCGGTGACATTGAGCCCTAATAGAAGGTCCTCTCTTGGCAAGTTCCCAAAATCTTTTCATAAAAAATACAAAAAAAAAAAAAAAAAGGAAGGAGGGAGAGAAGGAAGGAAGGGAGGAAACAAGAAAAGCAAAGGAAGAGAAGTGAAACGTTTAAGATCGTTTCTGAGGGAACTATGAAGAAATTGGTCTATTGCTCTCTGGTGCAGCACAGCCCTGGACAGGGGGCAGCCAGCTGAGAGGGCCTATTAAAACCCAGAAAGGCTCTTATGCAGTAGCCCCCACTTACTCGTGGCTTTGCCATCCACACTTTGAGTCGCTTGTGATCGGCCGCGGTGCAGAGGGACATCATCCTCCCGACAACCCTCAGGAAGTCAGTAGGAGCGTGATGCTTTCCACCTCACTCATCTCGTCACACAGGCATTTTATCATTTCATAGCATCACAGGGTGGGGACAGTCCCATAAGATATTTTGAGGGCGAGACCACAGTCACGTAACTCTTATTACGTGTGTTGTTACATGTATGTTCTATTTTATTATTAGTTATTGTTGTTAACCTCTTACTGTGCCTAATGTAGACATTAAACTTTATCATAGGTAAGTCCTTACAGGAAAAAACATAGAATATATAGGATTCTGTACTGTCCGTGGTTTCAGGCATCCACTGGGGGGTCTTGGAACGTTTCCCCCACAGATAAGCGGGGGTCTATTGTAGCTTAAAATTCTGGTCGCACCACCAGCCTCTCTCCCTTCTGGTTAAAGTGGGTAGGAGAAAGAGGGGAAGAAAAGGAGGGGAAATAGAGGAAAAAAGAGTGGGGTGCAAAACAGCACAAGTTGAGTAGAAAAACAAATGGGAAGAAGGAAAGAGAAGGGAAAGGTTCGAAAAGAACACGATAAGGAAGGAAGGGAGATGGTGTGAAAAGAAAGGAGAGCCAGGTGGACAGGCAGCCTTCAGGTGGGGAAAGAAATCAGGGCAGGAAAGCCAGGCAGAGAGAGAAGGACCCAGAAGAACAGAAGCAGAAATGAAAGGGCAACAGTGGATGAGGTAAAAGGGGGCTTGCAGCTAGGATGCGGGCCCCTACTATCAGGATACGAGTGCCCAGAAGGAAAAAGGAGAGGCTATCCAAGCCAACGAGTCCTCGTTCCCAGAGCTAAACATAGCCAAGGCTCCCCTACTGGGCTTGGCTTACCCCCAGGGAGAGAGGCACAGGCAGGGCCCATCCCTGCTGTTACTGGCCACGGACATGGGCCTGTGGCCAAGAGCCATCGTTCCCCTGGACTCCTTGAAATGGTCAGGATGTTCTTGTCACATGTCACCAGCCCTGCACACAGAGAGCCTCAAAGGGGTCCGTGTGAGCCCAGTCCGGCTGCCTGCTAAGCCCCCTGGCTCTGGGGCTCAGGCTCCTCCTGAGACAAGCTGGGAGACCAGCGCATTCTCAGGGCTGGTGGTTTTAGAGGGAGGATTCCCACTACCCTGGTAGTGTCCGAGGCCCACACCATTTCCCCGGATACCCTCTACATGTGGTCGGCCCGTGCTGTGCCCGTGGCCTGGCCAGAACTCTCCCAGGCACGAACCCAGGGTGCTTTCCCAGTGTCTCGTGGAACGTACTGTACTTACTATTGAGGCAGTAGTTCCCACACTCTGCCAGGTGCCAGCATGGAACAGAATAGGGAAAGTCAGAATTCCACAGTCAATATAAAATCCCAATTCTCTTGGTTGCAGATCCCCAAAAACCAGCCTTGTTTCCCTCATAGATCCCTGCAGAGGGCCCAGCTCACCCTCTTAGGGGAATGTGAGTAAGAATCCCAAAGGGACCACTGGGATCATTCTCAGCAGGATTACACCAAGTCACAGACTCACCTCCCTAACTAAGTCTTCACTGAACAGTGGGGGTGGGGGTGGCGGTGGGCAAAGAAGAGATGTAAGTTGTCTGACACTTCCGAGGCTCCCCTGACCTTCAACCAACAATCCCCATTTATTCTAAACCTGCAGAAGTAGTTCTTTGCTAAAGAGTCACTTACCTTGTCCATGATTATTACTTTTCTTGCCTCTAGACTACATGTGAAAGAGGAAAAGACGAAAAGAGCTGCCTCTTTTCTCTCTGTAGTGGAAAAATACCACCCCAATTCCCACCTTCACCTCCCCTTTGGAAGATCCAAGAACCCTGCTTATTTTGTGATTAACAAACGTCAGGGGGATGCTCCAGAAATGACATGACTGAGTACAAAATGGAGAAAATGTACTCACTGTAGGCAGTACATATGGATAAATATTAATTCCATACTAAAACATTAGAGCCAGAAATGACCATCTTGGCCCTTTATGGCCCTTGTGGTTTATTTAAATATTGTAAACACGACAATATTTTAACCTAATCTAATTTTTTTCTACATTGTCTTTTTTTCTGCGGCAACTACACTAGTCGACAAGTATTTTTGTCACGTCTTCCCATTTATACCCAGAAGCTTGTGCCATCTGCTGACACACAAAAAAATACCCCAATGAATAGCAGCATCCAAGCCAGGCAAAGCGAATTTTCCACTTGAGGGACCTGAAATTCCCAAAAGACTCTAAATAGTTTGACGGGAGTGCTGGCTCTCTCACAGGACCACAGCAGAGGAAGGACCTGGGGGGGGTGTGATCTGACTTTCCCAACACCATCCCGATGGTGGCAACTCCCTCGTCCACAGGGCAGCTCCATCCCTTGCTGGAAAGTTCTACTTGGTACAGAATTCTTGGTCACATGACTGTAGGCACAGAGTGAACAACAACAGAATACCTTTTTCTTTATGACCAGCTGTCAGGGATCTCAAGAGCAACATCTAGGCCGACCACTCCCACATGTTTCCATTGTTTAATGATACAGCATCCCAAGGGGAAAAACTTCCCTGTATTATGCATAATTAATGTATTTTTTAATCTGTGGTTCTATATACTGAGTTTTCATATATTAAGGCCTATATTTACTGAAGCTGTTTTTTCATACACTGGGACCAAATAAATAAATAACAAAATCATCTAAATCAGACCCAGCAATACGCTGTCCATTTGCTAAATACAATATAAAATGTTCAAAATGTTGCATTTGTGGTGTATCTGTAATGATGAGGCAAGATCCGATCTTTTAGGACTGCGCTTCCCTGACAAATATGTGACCAAACCGGTTTGGCTGTCAGTTGTGAGTGGGGTACAGCCCACGTGCTACAGAGGAACACCCCCATCTAGTGGCCTGCAGGGTCCTGCACGATCTGAGCCCAAGCTTCTCGGCAATGCAGGGAAGGGAAGGGAGGACCAGGGCTGAGTTCTTTCCCAGGTGGCCTGTGTGCCCTTGGCTGGGAGAAGCCCAGGAGGAAGAAGCTGCATCCTGTACCCTTGTCGTAGACACTCGGATCATCGCCAAGGCCCTGAGAAGTCCCGCAGAAGAGAGAGCTGTTTAATTGTGGTTGCTCAGAATTACCCAAGCTTATTTGACCACAGAACCCCACTGCCATTTTGTGTGATTGTGTGTCTGCCTGTGTGTGTGTGTGTGTGCGTGTGTGCTCAAAGCAGTCATTAATATTTCTTAGAACCTAATTTTTTACACGAGCCTTGTGAAACTCTGCTTTAACTTGCTGGTCACTTATTTAGATACAGGAACTCTGAGGGACTGCACACAAGATGGGTAAATTTGGATGAGAGTAGAGAGAACAGAAATCCCTTAGGATGGGGCATACGTTATATGAGGAGGGAGGACTTGGTGATGCCCCTCTGGTGAAATGAGAAGGGGGTCTCAGTATTGGGGTGCTATATGGCATGCCTAAGTTTGAGGTGGCAGGAGGCATCTAAGAGTGAGAGCCCCCAAATGGAAGGCGAGAGAATCACCAAAGTCAGGCCTTATGGTTTTTGTAGGCACCTGAAGTTAGAAGCAGGCTGGGGGTTAGAACTTCTGGTACATATATACAATGGAATACTACCCGGCAATGAAAAAGAATGAAATCTTGCCATTTGCAGCAACGTGGATAGAACTGGAGGGTATTATGCTAAGTGAAATAAGTCAGAGAAAGACAGATATCATGTGTTCTCACCCATATGTGGAATTTGAGAAACTTAACATAAGACCATGGGGGAAGGGAAGAAAAAAAAAAACAAACCTTACAAATGGAGAGGGAGCCAAACCATAAGAGACTCTTAAATACAGAGAAAAAACTGAGGGTTGGAGGCGGGGGTAGAGAGAGGGGAAAATGGGTGATGGGCATTGAGGAGGGCACTTGTTTGGATGAGCACTGGGTGTTGTATATGAGCGATGAATCATGGGAATCTACCTCCAAAATCAAGAGCACACTGTATACTCTGTATGTTAGCTAACTTGACAAAAATATATATATTTTAAAATTTTTAATAAAATAAAATAAAAATTATTTGGGGGGGGGGGGAAAGAACTTCTGGCTTCTCCTGTCCTGGTGGGTTCCCCACGTTGGGCTGGAGAGGCTCAGGTTTCTGTAGCTCCTGGCGCTGCAGGGAGCCTGCTGTGCCCTGGGAGCAGCGAGGAGCTCAGCGGGAGCCCGATCCCTACTTCCGTCTGGGCTCAGCCTTGCAAGAACAAAGGGGGAGGTCCCCAAACCATAGCGATGGTCTGAGTGTCTAGCACCACTCCAGGATTCGTGTGAGTTTCTGGCTCCAGTTCTCCTGTGCCACCAAGTGGTGAGGACGAGTGTCCATGTCCCAGCGAGGGCCCTCGTGGAAACCTCCTGCCTGCCACAAACTCCCTGACCGGGTTGGAGAAAACTAGACTCACGAGGATCCCCAAAACGAAATTCCTGAAGGAGGTGGTACGGATTGAATGAGGTCAGATGCTGGTGACGTCTGCAATATGTCGCTCAATGTAAAAGGACCGGTTTAACTTCTGGAGGGGATACTATGAATAGGTTTTTGCTTTTGAAACATTATCAGGGAGGGGGGAAAAATTTAAACTTTTAACTTATGAAGCTAGGGATCACCTTGCTGGATTTGACAAGACTGTCTCTTGTCTACTTGTCAGGATTCATCCTGACAACCAAGGATGGCTTCTAAGTATTCTTGGTCTCCCCGACTAAGAATCCACCCAACTTTTAGAATGTTCTTATGCATCTCTACGGAAGAGTGTAGCTGCCTCTCTCTCCCCTCTCTTTCCCATCCTTACTCAGGACTAGATGCTCACCCCAATGAGTCTGTATGGCAACTGCATACCACTGGGTGCCTGCTGGGGCCTGGAAAAAAATTGTCCTTAACAGCCCTAACCTGTGCCCAGGCGCATTAATCCTCTCAAGCCACATGATGGGAGAAGACATGATGCAGGCCATGCTCCCCATGTATAAATCTTCCTAGGGTTGGCAACAGCTGCCATTCTGCCAGGAGCATTATCTTTATTTCAAAGCATAAAAAAAAATACTGAGACAACACAAGGGGAGCTCATAGTCTGCCTGGGTTTTACTCTTGACTCTAGCCTAGCATGTTGCAGAAAAAGAGGCCTAAAGGTCCCCTCAGGTTCCCCCGGCTGCTGTCCATTCCCTTGGATCTTGCCAGGAGGCCCAGGCCCTGCATGGAGATCTGACTCCTCATTCCGGTGAGATGTGTTTCTCACTGAACCAGAACCTACAGTTATGAAGCTATAAATGTGAGCGCTTTGCACCTGTCATGGCTGATATTCTACAGCGGGAAAGGAGGGTTAACAAGATCACAAATTATCCCGTCCTTCTTCCTTTCGTTCTCAAAGCTGCATGTTCATGTAAGCCTGGACTTTATATATTGACCATTAATGTTAGCATTTAAGGCAGGAGCAAACCTGAATTGCCTGTGGTAAAATTGGAGACCCAGGAAATTCAAACACTAATGTGTAAAATCCAAACTCAATTTTCTGAATGAATGGGCTACCCTCGAACTAAATCTCTGCAAGTACCCACTATTAGCTAAACAACGATTTGCTTGTTAGAATTATAATCAGGATCTTTCAGAAATGGATCAATTACTCTTCTTTGGAGGTTCACCGTTAGGGTGAGCTATGTTAATAAATATATTTCATATAATTTGCCGGGCAGTTTTCAGAATTCATTTAAATATAATACTACTCAGGCTTCCAGCCAGCAAATTAGCATTCATATTTCCCAAGACTGTTGCAAAACAACTTCTCCTAGCATTCCATATACCGCAATATCTACCTGTAACTTAACAGTCTTCCCCTAAGCCATAATTCTGATAAAGATCGGGAACCTGGAAATAAACAGGAAAGAGAGAGAGCACATCCCTTCACTTAGGCTGCCCCCTGCCTTATTTTCTTTGGCCTGTCTACCTTTTTTTATTAGTTCCCGGACAGGTGAGGCCATACTGATGCTGGAAACAAGAAGATCCATATGGCCGAACATGATAACCATATGCTGGCAGGCCTCTTCTAGACACCAGATCCGTGGCCTCTGCCTCCCTAGGGCAGATGTGAAAATCTCAGTCCAGCAGGGACTCACCACCTGTGACTTGCTCTAGCTTTCAGACAACAGAAGATAAGGAGCTGAGTAGCTCACCGCACCTGTAGTGCATTTTATTTTTCTCCCCAGTAACAACATGGTTAGTCCTGGTTAAGTACTTACCAGGCATTGTCTCAGCAATATGCATCGTCTCATGTGGACTAAAGAGGACACTACTGTGTTAGACACTACTGCCTGGTTATTCCCGTTTTACAGATGAGAAACTGAGGCACAGAGGAAATAGCATGAAAAACAGCACTTTACAGAAGGTTATTTGTACTTGTAGTTTGAAGCAACCTATTTAGAATTTATACATTTCTGTATTTGGCGCGATTTCTCAGCCACATACAGAACACTTTTTTTTTTTAACTTTTTTTTAATGTTTATTTATTTTTGAGAGAGAGAGAGACAGAGCACGAGAGGGGGAGGAGCAGAGAGAGAGGGAGACACAGAATCGGAAGCAGGCTCCAGGCTCTGAGCTGTCAGCACGGAGCCCGACACGGGGCTCGAACTCACAAACCGTGAGATCATGACCTGAGCCGAAGCCGTAAGCTCAACCGACTGAGCCACTCAGGCGCCCCTAGAACACTTTATAGCGTTCGCAGGAAGGGGTCAAAATAGTTACCAGCCTATAAAGTCTCCACCTATGAGGACAGGCATGGCTCAGGTGCAGGGGTCCTGGGAACCCCCCTACACTATGATGTAACCTTTTGGTGGCTAGACCCTGAGGGGATTCTCAGGAAAGGAGCCATTTACCTACTGTTACAGAGGCATTTCAGCATTTCAATTCTTGTTTAATGTAACAATTAACCATCTCATATGCTATTGAATACGTTACTGAAATCAATGATAAAAACCACTGGCACGGCGGTCCCGGGGTTGCCAGATCCTTCTGGAAAAGTCGGTCCCCTCCGCTCCCCGTGCAGCGCCTGAGCCCCGCCCCGTGTACCTTTCTGGCAGTGGAGCCCCTCGAAGCCCAGGGGGCAGTCACACTCATAGCTGTCCTTCCTGGGCCGGCAGCTGCCCCCGTGCGTGCAGGGGGCCCCCACGCAGGGGTGGGCTGCGTTCTCCACGTTCACGCCCCGCGTGAAGTCGTGCTTCACGTGGATGGTTCGGTCGTTCAGGATGATCTTCGGGAGAAAATGTAAACACAGAAAACATCTTTGCAGTCTGCTAAAGCTCCCCTCAGCCTGTTAACCTCAGCTACATGTGATGGGGGAGCTTTCATAAAAGAGAAAGTGTCTGGTTCCTGTTTTTACCACCCAGTAAGTGATGCAGGCACTGAAGTGATGCTCTGTGGCCCTTGGGAGAATCTGCAGAGAGTAAAGCGTCCTCTGGTCCTGGAAGATTCCGGGAGGTCGTAAAGAAGTCTCAATAAATACAAAATTAAGGTTCTCAACCTGGCTGCCTGTTAGAATCGCCTGGGGGACTTTAAGAAATACACTAATGCCCCAGGTCTCACCCAGATCAATGGAATCAGAAGCTCTGAGGGCAGGATCCAGTCAACAGTAACTTTTAAAAGCTTCCCAGGTGATTCTAAAATGCAGCCAAGGTTGAGAGGTGCTGCTATAAAGCCAAGTAGGGAAGAATACAGAACGAAGTGTCATGCAGGCAGAAATCAAAGGGGAACTGACACCTCCTAGTGGCAATGGGGCTGGGGGAAGCTTCTCCCTGTACTGCTGTGTTCTGGCTGATGGTCTCGTGTCATCTACAGCTCCATCAGTGGGGTCTCCCAGATTGTCCCATCCCTTCCTGCTATCCTCTCTCCCTGACACTCTTGAATTCCCTTCCCCACACCCCCTTCCCCACTATTAAAAAAAAAAAAAAAAAAGTGACACTCAGATCACATTCTTGTCATTGCTGTGCAAATTCCCTGGGACAAGAGGGCTCCATTGCCTTCACTCCCTTTTCCCTGCAATGGGGGTCTAGTGAAAATGATGAATTATAGGGAGAGGTCACTGGGTTTCCCAGCTCCAAATAACGTCTGGGGGACCCAACGTTTTCAGCCCTCCACTTGGAGAGTGTGTTTACCTTGAGCTGTTGGGTGTTTTGGTGTCAGGCAGGCTTTGCAGAACCAGGAGACAGAACACCTCTCAGAAAGACCCCCACCCTGCAGGGGGTCCTAAGAGGTTAGCCATGGTCCTTCCTGCCACTAATCCATGGTTCCATAGGCCTGCCTAGTCCTTGGAGGGTGTCAGGAGAGTTAGGAGAACACTTTTTCCCAGTCTTGAATCTTACAAGCTGCAAGAGAGTAGCCAGAATCCTACAATCTTCCCCTTTTCGTGCTTCAAGGGAAAGACTGTGAAACTCAGTCATACGTCCTTGAGACAGGCCAAGAGGTTACCATCCCCTTCAGGACGTGGCACAGCCAGTGACTCAGCCACTGGGAGGGGCGGGTGGCCTTTCCGGGACGTGGGGAGGAAAGGGTTGTGTGTGCCACGTGAAGGGGGCGGGGGCAAAGCCTGACAAGGGCTGGGAGGGAGGCGGGTGAGGCCTCTTAGCATCTCAGCTTGATTTCTCAGTGAGAATTTCAAACGCATGATGAAACATGGCCAAACCCACTGACGGGGGACAATGGGCTGAGATGAGGTGTCGCTGGCATCACAGTTCAGCAACAAAGGGAAACACCTCAGAGTCAGCAAATATTGACTGGACCCCTTTTCTGTGCTCCACACTGGGATACAAGAGGAGGGGAACAGAGCCCCACGGGGCCCTTCCTAGTGCCCAGATGTGCAAATCACAGTAGGGCTTTCTTTCACTGTCCTGCCTTCATTTTAGCCTCTCTCATGTTTCACCCCAAGTCTAGAAAGGATCAATGGCCCACATTCCACCACTGGTTGCTAAAGGAAAACAGGACGAAGCTAACATCCAGCAATCGAATATGCTTTTTCTTCAAATGCTTTTTTTCCCTAATGGTTGATGGTCCTGGAAATCTGGTTTGGTGAGTCAGCCTGCACCTCTGTTACAGACAAAACATATTATCGAAACCGGAGAGGTCATGGGCAGCCCCAAGAGAAGGAATAACAGACAAATATGTGTGGGGTCAATGTCCTGTATCTTTCACTGGCTGCATGATTCCACCCCCCCGCCCCCGAACCTTCTATGGAAGGACTCCTTAATCTCTGCTCTTAAGAGGTGGTTACATGATTGATGAGCTGCAACTGCTTAATTGCAGGGGTAGGAATGGGGGTGGAAGTGGGATGAGAGTTGGCTCTTGACTTGAGCAGGAACTTCAAAGACACCTCAGAGAGAAGCACAGAGCCAAGAGTTGCTCTGAGACTCCACTGGCTTCCTTCCCTTTGGTAGAAGCCTGTCTGCAGCCACCTGATGCCCGCTGCCTCCCCCAGCAATGCCTGGATCCTTCGGTGGATGTATTGTAAAGACTCATCTTCATTGAGTTGCTTTCGTGGAATGTCTGCTGGACGGGGGCCCAGGAGCAGACGTTATAAGAAAATGGGGTTGGAAAGCTATGCTGCTAGCATTAAAAAAGAAAACCTTAAAACGTGAAAACTTCCTCCAAGCTTCTTTTTTGGACCCTGCAGATTCCACTGATCACGGTTCTTAATTCCATTGTCTGTAGTCAAGGTCACACAATAAACATGCAAAAGCGAAGCCTGTACCTTCTGGATGCTCCCACTAAAGGGCTTGAGGATGCCCGAGTTCTTCTTCACATCATCGTAATTAGGGACTCCACCAATAAAAATGTCCGTGTTGCACTTAATCTGTGTGAAGCCTCCCTGCCAACAGACGAAAACCAAAACACGGTATAGCTTCAGAAAAGGTAGTAAGGTCTGCCAAACGGTAGAGACACCTTGAGGACCCACTGCAACAGGCCGGCTGGACTTTCACGTTGTTTTGCATTGCTACCTTACTGCCTGTTTGTATGTTTGGAAATGTATTAACTTCTCTGGGACTCAGTTTCATCATCTATAAAATGGCAGCCATCATATCTACCACATAGACACGTCACGGTGAATGTGGTGGGCTGCATCACTGTCCGCCAGCATTCAGCGCTTCTCCAGAAGTGCCCCTTCTCCCTGCAGGGAGATGACCTTCAACCTGTTGATCTTGAGTGGGGCCAGGTAACCTGCTTCAGCCAATAAAGCATGAACAGAAGGGAAATGAATCACTTCCGGGCAGAAGGTTTCAGAGCCAGAAGGTGACTCACAGTGCCCTCTCCCTCTCTCCCTGTTCCTTCAGCCAGGGTGTCAGATTAGAGCTGCAACTGAACGTTGATGGACATGTAATGCAAGTAAGAAATAAGCCCTTATTGTAGCTGATCTTCTGGAGCTGTTTGTGACCCGCTTGAGCGCAGCCTAGCCTCTCTTGGAGGCAGAGAGCCCACTGATTTAGCACTTTGCCCAGAGTTGGATGATTAATCAGCATTCCAGGCTGACCAGCTATTGTTATATTAGGCAGTGGTAAAGATAAAACCTCTTCAGGCCAAGAGAAAAGGAAGGCACGGTGGGTGGGAGGCATTCCTTGCTATCAACTACAAAGGGTAGAGAAATTCTTCCCTTTTCCAAATTCTCAGAAAACTACCCAGGTCAACCCCCAAAGCCTTGCCCTGTTACTGGTCATTTCAACAGCTTAAACTCTAACGGGTGGGCTAGACAACAAGCTGTGTATAATATTTAATGTCTAAACTCTTTCACACATGAGCTGGAAGCAAATGTGAAAATGTCCTAAGACAACAAATAGAGATAAATGGAAATTTGAGACTCTAACATAAATCATTATTTCCTTTGATTTATGGTAAAAGGAAATATAAATAGTAGCAGCATTTAGTCATTAATTTAACAAATATTACTGGGCATCTACTGTGTCCCAGGCACTAAATGCTAGACAAACAACAGTAAATAAGGAAGACCTGGTTTCTGCCCTCAGAGGCAGAATCCAGACACATAAATGGGCAGGTGGGATTAGCTCAGCAAGGGCTGCTCAGGGGACTCTGGATGCACTTGAGGAGGGAGTGCACATATCCTACCCTAGACACAGATAGTCTGGGAGGTAGTAAAGGAAGAGTCAGAATTATAGAAATCGGTCAAAGTCATGGCTTGAGAGGAATATAGTAGGTATAAGGGCAGAGGCAAGGAGGGGCCAGATACTGCATGCTTAGAAACGCCCTCTACCCAAAAAGCATCAAGCTTTAAGCAGAAAAAAAATAGTTGTATCTGTGTTTTAGGCAGATTACAGGCCAGAGGGAGGAGAACGGACTTGGGGTCAGGTCAATATAGAGAAGGAGAGACAGAACAGAGAGGAAGGTACAGGATCTAGGAGAGTCTCACAGTGCCCAGGTCCCACCAGGGAACAGCATGGAGGTCTTGATTGGAACATAGACAGAACTGCCTTCCATCAGTAACCTTGGGGCAGCGTTCTTATTTAACTAGGCAGGGGTTTGGGGAGGGGGAGGGGAAGGCAGTGTTCATTAAAGAAGCAGAAGGGCTTTCAGGAATTGTAGTGGCCGGATGGAATGCTGACCCTGGAGGGAGCTGTTACCACACCG
This sequence comes from Neofelis nebulosa, assembly GCF_028018385.1. Classification (NCBI taxonomy): domain Eukaryota; kingdom Metazoa; phylum Chordata; class Mammalia; order Carnivora; family Felidae; genus Neofelis; species Neofelis nebulosa. The sequence continues at coordinate 31,271,765 of NC_080782.1, read as the reverse complement.
CCCCCGCCCCCGCCCCCCCCCCCCCCAGGCCCCAGTCACTGTCTTAGCTCTTCTAAAGTTAAAATAAGATAGTAAGTGGAAAGGAGAAAGGTTGCAGGGTCAAAGGGATGTCAGAGAAACAGGCCGTTTTGAAAAACCTTTGAGTTACAGTTGTATCCAGTGAACAGGACCTGGCCTCATGGGGTGAGAGCTGGTTCCTTTTGGTTTCTCATCAAAACCCTCCCCTGCACCCCTTCCCCCCGCCCCCCCTCCTGTTGACAAGAGACAGGGCTGCAGCTGCCACACCCACAGGGAACCGCAGGAGAAAAGCAAACAGACCCCACTGAAAGGAGGCTTCGCGTCTAGATCTGCCACTTCTGTTTAGCTGGAAGTGGTTGGAAAACCTGAGCAAAGCTGCTGGTTAGGGTTTTCTGGAACCCTCAGAGGCACATCCCATCCTTAAGTCTGGCATAGACTCAACCCTTGGCTGTTAGTATTTCTCAGCTGAGCAACCCAGAGTTTGGCTTTCACGTGGACACTGAGGGGCCTAGGCCCTGGGTTAATCCCCAGAAGAGTTCTTTCATCCCACCCATCTCTAAACTCTAAGACCACTACTCCTAATCCCATTGCTCTCTAACCGAGTCACCTATGCCTTTGAACGTGGTATGGACAGCTGGGGAGCAGAATCCCCTGCTGGGGGAAGATGTGATTAAGGCTCAACTCACTGAGATCAAGCATGGAGCCTTCCCACTCCTGTCTCAGAGCTGCCTCAAAAAACCCCAAAACAAAACAAAACACCCTCACATGCACACAGATTGGCTACACCTGTACCCACATGTGCACACTGCTTTCCAGGTGGGCCGCACTCCAGCCAGCTTGGTCCATTCAAAAAGCCAATAGGGAGGCACTGGTTCTACCATATTGGTTGAATTCTGACTCTCTGATATTGTAGCAATAGAAATTCTGTGTGGTTTTACCTTTGTGTTGTCTCTTCACTGTAGGATCCCAACAGTAAATACTGTGTCCTGAAGAGTTTCTTCTTCATAATCAAAGTCCTTAACCCTACCATCTACAAATATTCCATTCTGAACTTTTGTTCCTGTTTTACAAATGTTTGTAACTTAAGGCCTACAGAGATACAATGCTTTTTCGAATTTATATTAAGTCAACATATAGTCAAGTCTAGTCAAGTCTATAGTTGTGAGCTACTAATTCTATCTTGGACTGAAGTCAGCTGTTAGAATTTTCTGGATCATACCAGAAATTACTCCTGTTCTCCCTTTAAAATCCATTCCCCTTCATCCACCTTTCCTTCCTTTCTGCCTTTCTGCCTTCCTTCCTGCCTTTCTATTTCCCTTCCTTCCCTCTCTCTTTCCTTCCTTCCTTCCACAAATACATATATAGAACATTTTCTAGGTTTGAAGAGTGCTCACCTCGTGAAGCAGAGCCCAGTTGGGGATTCTTCTTACCCTGAGAAAGTCCTTGGTTCTGACAGGACCTCCCACCACTACCACCTCTGATACTGGCCTTGGGACATACGTGTTCTTCCTTCTGCTCTCTTCTTCAACTAAATACCTCTTTCCTCACCAAAAGTCTTTTTTTATTCCTTTTCTTTTTTCTACCAATCCACTTTCTTATCAGAATACCCACATTCACAAATGCCCTCTTTAAATCTGGTGATGCACAGAACAATGACATTGGGAATTAAAATAGTGGAAACCCTAAGTCCCCTTTAGGGGACTAAATTTTGTGTGTGTAAAGAATCCTAGTAGGTTATAATTTAAAACAAATCTCTCTTATCTTTTCTTAAAAATGTTATTTTCTTGGGGCGCCTGGGTGGCTCAGTCGGTTAAGCATCCAACTTCGGCCCAGGTCATGATCTTGCAGTTCGTGGGTTCAAGCCCCACACCGGGCTCTGTGCTGACAGCTCAGAGCCTGGAGCCTGCTTCAAGTTCTGTGTCTCCCTCTCTCTCTGCCCCTATCCCGCTCATGTTCTGTCTTTGTCTCTCTCAAAAATAAATAAACATTAAAGAAAAATTTTTTAATGTTATTTTCTTTGGATACGACCTTGGAAATAAAATCATGGGTGAAAGTTATAAATTTGAGTAGGAATTCTGTGCTCTTGAGGTCATGAGAGTACTCTATTAACCAATAGGAATAAGTAAAGCTACATAGTGTTGACCATGTACTGTTGTGTTTTACATATATAGTTATTTTAATTGGCACAACGCTACAAAGTAGGCGCTATTATGGTTGCCATTATCCCCACTTTATAGATGAGAAAACACAAACTTGCAGGTCAAGTGACCCATCTGAGTTCACACTACTGGTAACTAATGGAGCTAGATCTGGAATCCAGGAGCCTGGCATCAGAGCTGTGTTCTTGCCAGATGTGTGGCCCCCACAACACTGGCCCGACCTCCAATGTATGTCCTGACCTACTACATTATACACTGACTCAACAAAGACAGGGATTGGCGGTAGGGGTAGGGGTGGCGAGTGATTTCATAAACGATGTACTTGTATTAGTACACATAATCCTTGCAATGGCCCTGTGAGACTGCTGCTATTATGACCCCATTCGCAGCTGAGGAACAGACAGGTTAAGTAACTTGCCCAGTGGGGAGCTTGGGTTTTAAGCCAGGCAATCTGGCCCTGGAGTCCACGTACTTAGCCACTACTCTGCTGCTTTTCTCTCCAGGACAGGAAGAAAACAGTAACCCAGTTGGCACTGACACGTGTCCTTCTTACCTCTGCCATTGCCTCCACTACCTTCTGCTTATCCACTTGTAAGATACCATTCTTTGCTGTGCGAGATACATGCAGCTCATGCCAGTGGCCCAGGGCGAGGGGGTCTTCACTCCTGTTGAAGGAAGGAAGCTGAGCGTGGGATAGCATCAGTGGTGGTATGGACAGTGTTCATCAAGCTGCCCTGATGAACCGATGCAACCTTAACTACCTCATTCATTCCACCCCAAGAAAACAATCACTCCTGCTTAGTGAACACAGCGACGCTCGGTCCGTTTATTGGACCCCTTTATGGTAGGAGCATTGCAATTATCACTTTATTTTAGACATGTGATAAAGCAAATATAGCAAAATGTTAATTATAGATGACAGGTGGGAGGAATAAAGATGTTTGCAGTATAATTCTTTCAACTTTTCCACACGTTTAGAATTTCTCATAATAAAACACTGGCGGGGGGAAAGAGTCCATGTTGTCTGATATTGTGAAAAGGATTAAAACTAAAAATTCAATTAATTCAACATGAAAGTGTTTGATGTTTAAAGGATTTCGATAAGAGTTTTGCACGCTACTTTGGATAGTGAGGTATGCAAGAAGAGGATAATTATTGCATTTGTATTTCTAATGATGTCTAGTTCCTGGCCTTCACTGAACCTCCCAATTATTTTTTGGTCCTGGATCATCCTTAGAAAACTGTCAGGAATACCAATGGGCACAATTATTGAAAGGTCTCCACCCCCTCACTTGATTTTTTCGCTCTGGCAAATGCTTTTGTGATTTGTCCTTAGCAATTAGAATTTAATCACCTTGGCTAAATCAATATGCAATAAAGAAACCAGAGGCACTCTTTAAGCAGCCCCATCTCCATAATAAGTACCACCGCCTTAGTCGTGTTCTTGTCCTGCAGAGGTCATTCCCTGTCAATACCCTGCCTTCCTCGGCACAGTTACATCGATCACAGCCGTCACAAGCTCATTTCAATTGCCTCGATTTTTGAATCAAGTTCATAATGAATTTGACCACCTTATCCTTTTCTTAAAGTTAAAATGATTTGGCCAATTCCACAACTTCCTGTGGTTCAGGATTTTACTGAATTTTCTTAATCAAGCAGGAAGTCTTAGAAATGATCTTCAGAATAAACATCTTGCAACGGGGCACCTGAAACGCCCACAGTAATCCCTGTTGTCAGGTTACCCTGGGGAGGGGATGGGACAGGGGTGGTCTTTCCCTTGGACATTCTGAGCACTTGCCTTCTTTTTGTTACGCCTGATACTCTGAATTCTTTTTCCAGGCACTTTTCTGACAGGCAGGGAAACGATATCTTACATTAAAAAAAAATTAAATAACACTTCTTGTCTCAAATAGGCACAGAATGATGAAAGAGAGAAATGCTGGACACTAAGGTCCTATGTGTCTGTGACCCCAGAGCTGGAGCTGCCACCATGGAGGGGAGCAGTGGGGGGGAGGGGGGCGATCTGCCCAAGAGGAGGGCTGATGAGCCCCGACCCTCCCCCTCACTCTTTCTGGTCATTCCTTATCCAGGAGGAAGCCATTTGAAAGTACAAGGTGAGGGGCGCCTGGGTGGCGCAGTCGGTTAAGCGTCCGACTTCAGGTTAAGCGTCCGACTTCAGCCAGGTCACGATCTCGCGCTCCGTGAGTTCGAGCTCCGCGTCGGGCTCTGGGCTGATGGCTCGGAGCCTGGAGCCTGTTTCCGATTCTGTGTCTCCCTCTCTCTCTGCCCCTCCCCCGTTCATGCTCTGTCTCTCTCTGTCCCAAAAATAAATTTAAAAAAAAAATGTTGAAAAAAAAAAAAAATTAAAAAAATAAAAAAAAAAAAAAGAAAGTACAAGGTGATATTCAAGGTGTCTTCCCTTCTGAACTTGACAAACAGTTCTACGTGAATTGCTTAGACTGTTTTGCATAATCTTATGTAAATTGAATCAATTAAACACCCACCAAAGTTGTCTTGAGACATAGGATGTTTTTGTATAACCAGAGGCACAAAAATGTTTGTCCATGGCCCAGGGTGGGAGGTATCAGTGACGTGCAGGAATTCAGCCACAGGACAAAAATGAACTGTCCTTTTTAAGAATTGTTGAAACCTAATGCAGCAAGCATTTCCCATCGGCCGTGAGAAATGATCAGCAGTTAAGGGCGATGTATGGCCGTAACATCTCTCCCGCAGTCTTCCTAAAAATGACAGTCTAGCAGCATAAATGACGATTGAATGCAGCCTGCAATTTCCTTTAAAACAACCACCACCTTTGGATTTCCTGCTGCGGGGCACCATTGAAGGAAACATCATAGTGAGTTTCAAAAGAGAATTCGTCGAATATAGGAACAAGGAGCATGTCTGCATTAGATTAGCAGGCCTCTGGCTGGAGGGTAAAAACTACCGTGGAAGGAACACAGTGCGAAGAGGGAGACATAAACAAATAAGAGAAACGTCTGTATCCACCATCATCAGGCTCTGAGGGTGTTGTAAAAATCATGACGCGCTGTACGGGAACAATTGATCTTCTAAGTAAATTAATAGTACAAGCTAGATAACAGGAGGAAAGGTTTGAGGACCCAGAGCCATTTCTGCAGATACCAGCAAGTACTTTAGAAGCACCTGTTCACTGCCATGCTATTGAAACCACTCATCGCACAGCCTTCTCGAACATATCGGTCAGGGATGAGCCTCTGTGATTTGCAGATTCGCTGTCAGACTCCTTATCTGGAGAATGGTCAGAGATGTGCTAACCATCTAGTCACCATCAAAGAAACAATGCGAGAGGGTGGTAAAAAATTCAAAGTCAGGTCACCAAGGGCATGTCTGTCCATTCAACTTCTGTTAATACTTCTTTCCTAGTCATCCTCTATTTATGGAGTGCCCACAAAATGATGCTAGGAGCACGGATTGATCAACTACAATTCATCAGGTTTTTGTGATGGCCTTGTGCAAAATGAAGGCAGCCCATCCATGGGTTGAAGCAGAGAGTTGCTACCTGCCGGGGAGTTACTTGACAAAAGGAAAACTTGCCAGTAGGAGAGAATGATCCATAATGAAGTATGTCATACCACCAGGACACGTTTCGGAAAAGAGAACCACGGAGGGACGACAGGAATAGTGCAAGCTATCAGGACAAGGCCATCTTTTTCCAAAGTGACCGCTGTTGAGCTTTTTGCGGGGAAGGAGCCCCTAAAGGTCTCAGCCCTTACCTGAGAACACCAGTGCCAGAGCCACAGTCAAAGCGGAACTCCACGTGGCCCCCTGCCATGTTGATGGACACAAAGTCTTTGCTGCCCATGTCATAGCTGTAAAGGAGGACACCATCACCCGAGTCCGGCCGAAACGTGATCTCAAACTCCATGAAGGAAAGGTAATGCTGGGGCTCCAGAGGCCAGGGTGTTGCAGCATAGGATCTCAGGGACTCTCTGAATTGAGGGATGGTCAGGGTGAAAGCTGAAGAAAGAAGCATGCTGTTAGAAATCCCTCTGTGGCAGAACTAGCCATGTTCTCTTCCTCCTGGGTACGGAGCTAACCTACATTTCCCAGCTGCCCTGAGTGAATTGGGTAGTATAACCGAATTCCGGTCAGTGGATTGTGGGTGGGAGTATTACACGCATCCCAGGTCTGACCCCTAAAACTTCCTACCATCTTCCATGCACCCTCTCGTCCCTCACCTGCTAGCTGAATGCAGGAAGCGGGGGAGGATTCTAAGCGCCTGGCAGAGCCCTAGAAGGCAGGGGCCTGTGTCCCTGAATGACTGCATGGCACAGAGGCCACCCCCACCCAGACTCCTCACTGACCTGCAGTGATGTGTGACGTGAGCAAGGATCAAGCCTTATTATGTTAGGCTACAAAATATAAGATGATATGTAACAGCTTTGACTTACAGGAACTCACACGCCCTCTTCTAGGTGATCTGAGATCTGAGACTATTCAGTGCTAAAGAAAAATCCCCCCCAGGATGGTGTCTTAGGTCCAAATTTGAATCAATGGTAGAAAAGGTAAAACATGTTCAACTCAGGCCATCTGGGGGGCGCTCATTGGTTAAGCATCCGGCTCTTGATTTCGGTTCAGGTCAAGATCTCACTGTGGTGAGATCGAGCCCCACATCAGGCTCAGTGCTGGGCATGGAGCCCGCTTGGGATTCTCTCTCCCTCCGCTCCTTCCACACGTGCACGCGCTCTCTCTCTCTTCTCTCAAAAAAAAGTGTCCAACTCTGCATGTTTGCCAAAATCTTTGAAATCTTTGAAATTTCCCCTGATTCTGTGTGTTTGCATATGCACATGTGTTTACGCGTATATATACCCACGTATTGAGACAGGTATAGTGTCGAGAGGTGGACAATTCACTAGAACAGTAACAAAAAGAAGAAAGATTACTCTTGTGCCTTCCCATTGTTAACGACTCTGCGTGTGTCTTCCCCACATTTTCTCTGAACTCGTCAGACATTCTCAGAAGCATGAGCTGCAGATGCTCTGAACTCAGTCTGATACAGACCACACGCATAAAGGCTTTTCAAAGTTATGTGAGGGCCAAAAGGAGCCCACCAAAGCCTGGCCCAGAAGCATCTTAAAATGAACCTATCTTTGGTTGGCTTGACACTCTGACACTCAAAGGCACTCCAATCTGATAAAAAAACAAAACAAAACAGATTCTCCCATCTCTCCCAACAATGTATAAATTTTAATCCCATAAACATTTATGGGACTTGCTAAGAGCACGCTGATGAAAAATTACATCGACATGAATTAACAGGGCAGGCAAAGTGCAGTCAACTTGCTTCTTTCTCACCATCTTCACAGTGTCGGCCTTTAAACCCAAGGGGACACAGGCAAATGTAGGCGTCGGCTGTGACTGCTGCACAGGTGCCACCGTTGATGCACGAGGCTTCGTCACAGAGTCCACTGCTGCACTCCCCTAAATACAGAACAGGAAGGACAAAACCGATTCATCGCGTGAGCCAGTCCAAGACGCTGGAGCTGACCACACCAGCTCTGAATAAACACGCTCAGCTCCCACTCGTGTTAATTTGTACCCCTGCCCAGCTGCAAAACAGCCTTCAGCGTAGGTGGAACGTACCCTTCATTTTAGTTTGATTTTGGCCTGTTCTTTATGAAGAGCCACAAAGAATCTTTAAAACATGGCGGACACAATAAATCAAATAGTAAATTGTTTGGACAATTTTATGACCACCGACGAAGACGAATGAGTTGTTTCTGCGTTAATCCATCTGTCTCTTATTTCAACAAGAGCGTGTTTCAATCCCTTCCGTGTCAACATGGTGTTTCTGTTCCAAGCATTCTAATTTGTGTGGCCCCAGTTACCTTAAGTGCTACTGCCTTGTTGGTTCAAAGTTGAGGCAATAAGGGGAGCACGGAAGCCACATCTAACTTATTACCTGGCCTCAACCTTCCACTGCTCTGTCTGGGGCAGGAAGGGGCTGGGGCGGGGGGTGCTTCATAATACCTCAGCATATGCCTTCCAGCATCCCTATTGCCACCTCCAAAACTGAGATCTTATGGGAGACAGGAGGGTGGCCTGGAGTAAAAAGCGGTGAGAGCTTCAACACCAGATGGGTCCATACTCTTTACCAAACACATATCAGAGAGGCCCATACAGGGTATACTCTCACTGTCAAGATCATCAGATGACATGGAAACACATGGACTTCTCCTGCTCTGCTTTTCTTCTGCTTCTTTGGTCCTCCTCTTCTCCTTGTATATAAGAAATAAATTTCACAGATGGGCCACTAGCTGGCCCAGAACAACACAAGTGAGTACTAAACACTTGCTCCCGGGGTAGGGACAAAGGAGCACATCTCTGACTGAGCCGTGAGGGGCCCGGCCCTGAGCCCCGCAGGCTGTGATGCTGCACCTGCCTGAACTGCAAGCCCGCTTCTGGTGGGATGAAGAGCCTCCGTTGGCCATCTCAGCAGGGCAAGCCCCCCATCCTTTTCTCATCCGTCCTCTGCATTTGTGGAGCTGACCCCGTCTTTTCTTCCACGAAGCCTCGCTGCGAGCGTGAGCAGGGCTGGGTATAGTGTGCAGCCAGCCGAAGAGGCCGACTTCAGGAGCTGAGGACACAGTTTAATTAAAGCCCGTCCAGATGGCTCGTCGCCACAGCCGGGGTGGGCTGGCCTCAGCGAATTCCAGCCGGGGCCGCTGGAAGCTCAGGGCAGAAGTGACCGGTGGCCTCTGCAGCCACCGCCTGAGAACATGGCCAGCATCCAGTCTCCTCGGGGTGATGGACATGGAACCATGAGAGCCGGACTCTCACAGCCCCTGAGCACCCCCCCCGGGTCTGGGCGGGCTGGGATTCTTTCCCCGAGAAGGGCGGCTCCCACAGGAAGAAACGAGGTTCTTGGGTTATTTTAGCTACACATGGAAAAGATATTACTTTACAAATTTGCATTGTGACTATCCTTTAAGAGGGGGGGAGTGGGGTGGGGGCGTTGATGAAAGCAACACGGCGGCTGGCAATGGTATGCAAGATGGCCCGTGAGCGGCGGCGTGGGAAAGAGGAACGGACTCCCACGGGGAGGGAACGTGGGGCTGGCCAGGGTGGTAGCAGAGGAAATGGACAGGGAGTGAAGACACGGGGAAGGGAGACCCAGCCAGTCCCTTCTAGAGCTTGAAGGCGGAGGCAGACCCTAGCAAGGCCTCCGGGTTCCTCGCCTGGCGGTCTGAAAGGACAGTGGTGGGAGTACAATGATGAGCACGGCTGTGAGCAGGAGCTGGTTTCTGAGGCACAGAGGACCTGGCGTTGGGAAGCAGACTCCGCTTCCCATTCTCTCCCTCCCTCTCTCTCTGCCCCTTCCCCGCTCGTGCTCACGCTCTTCCTCACTCTCTCAGAAGAAATAAACATTAAACAAACAGATTGCATAGCTTTATTTCAATGTAATTGTTTCCTACCATGGATGTTATTCTCTACATTTAAAAACATCATTTGTTTCAAAACATCCGGCTGCGCGGTCAGTGGAACATGTGACCCTTCATCTCGGGGATTGTAAATTTGAGCCCCATGTTGGAGGGGGAAATTACTTAAAACTGAAATCTTTAGAAAAAAAAAAAAAAGAAAGAGAAACATCATTTTGGGAAGAGTCCACAGGCTTTACCAGACTGCCAGAGATGTTCACAGCACACAAACGGTTAAGAACCTTTGGGTTACTAAATTGATGATCCTGGCAGCAAAGTCCAGGGATATAGGGAAGGATGGGTGCAGAGTTTTAGAAAGGAGGAAAACTGTCAACTCTGAGAGTGGGAGGAAGGAAGTTAGTCGCAAGGTCATGTGCACAGAGCGCTGGCAGGACCTCATCATCAGTATATAACTTTTATTGACATTGAACCTACTAGATGCCAGCTTTACGCAAGACAATGAGGTGAGGGCAGGAGAGAAATTAGGCCTCCGAGGAGAGAACAGCAGGTGGGATGGGGCAGACTACATTAAGGACGCATGGACGGTGAGCAACCACCTGCCCCTTGCCCACCAATCCGTAACTGAAGCCAGTCTATTTCCCCGACTGAAGATCTGTCCACTCGGTCCACATCTCCACCACCACTACCAGCCTAGAGCAAACCGTCATTATCTCTGATCTGGATTGTCGTCATAGCCTCCAGCCAGTTTACATGTGCCCCCTGAACACCGCTTTCAATAAGCTTTCCACAGCCAGAAGGATCGTTTCAAAACACAGACTAGATCATGGTAACCACCTCCCCCTCATACTCCCACTGGGACAAGCCATTTCCTCTGCCTGGAATGATCTTCCCTCTCTTATCTGCTTAAAAAGAAATGCTTCAGATATCAACTTTGCGTTATATGCTCAGAACGCTCCAGCCCATAAAATCCCCTTATTATACACTATTATTATACCACCATTTCTTCTTTGTAACACGCTAAATTGTAATTTTTCATTGACTTGTGTGACTATTTGATCAGTTTGGTCTTTCCTTGTGGCAGCTACATGAAGGCTGAGGTAGGATCCTGTTTTCTTGTTCATTACTGTCTCCCCAGGACCTGGCATCATGACTAGCATTAAGCAGATCCTTAAAAAAGTATCTTGAGAGAAAGCATGAGTGAAACACTGATAAACCATGGTGAGACCCATGGCCACCTCACACGTCTTGAGTCTCAAATAACTTGAGAAGTTGGTTTCCCAACTTGTCACATTGACCCAGTGGGGTGTGGAAATCCAAGACAGGATTGGAAAAGATGAGTTCCAGTGGTTTAGGTTTAAGAATTGGCGTGGAAATAATAAAAGAAAGTCTGGGCCAGCGAATGCGAAGTTTTGCTGAGATGACTGACTATTCTAGAACGTGGGTTTAGAGAGAGTCTCATTGCTGGGAATAATCTAAAGAAGGTGATGAAGGGGGAAGGCTTCAGTAATGAAAGGCCCCTTTGAGGAGTTGAGGTAGGCTTAATGGAGGTGGGGAGGGGGACAGAGAAAAAGCTGTGGTTGAAGATAGCAGTGACAAGTTAGAGATACCAGACAAAGGAACTGTGACTCTGCTACTGTCATTACCTTCTTCTGGAAGCCTGTATCTCCACCAGAAATTCACTGCTGTTTGTATGAGCCCAGTCTTCCCCCATGGTGGCACTGCATTTAATTTAAAAGAACTTGAATTTCTGGAGGACTACCTCAAAGTAAAGCAAGTATGGAGGTTGAATAACCAGCTCTGTTCTAGCACTCCAGGGGGAAAATGGGGAAAAAAATGAAAAAAGGCAATGAGATTGATGCCTGCCATCAAAGTTCATCACAAGGCTTGTAGACATCAAATAATCCAATAGCAGCTTCGGGTGGGGGGGGGGGCCAGAGCCAGCAAGATGGGCCCATTTGGTACCACCTGCTCAATGGAGAGGATGGTTTTGCACAATGTGAGAATTTAAAATACTGCCAGAAATCGGTCCTTGCTCAACTTTGCAAGGTCTTAGCTACCTGTCAGGGGTCACCATGCAACCTCAAGACTGCAGATCTGGATTTCAGGACTGTTTCCCGTTTGTCCAATGAAGAGAGAAAAAACAACTGATACCCTGCTTAATGGGTGGAGCCAGAATATTAATAATAATATTAATAACAAATACTTACAACATGCTTGCTATATGCAAAGCACCAACTCATCTAGACAAAGGGATTTTAGGAGGAAGTTACTAAAAAAATTCATAGATTGAAGACCGAATTCCCAATGTGACTGCATTTGGAAATAGGGGCTTTGAGAAGCTAATTAAGGTTAAGTGAGGTCTTAAGGGGGGGACCTAATTCAATCTGACCAGTGTCCTTATAAGAAGAGGGAGAGACACCAGGGATATAGACACAGACACAAGGCCCGATGAGGACACAGTGAAAGAATGGCCATCTGCAAGCCAAGGAGAGAGGCCTCAGGAGAAGCTAAACCTTCCAGTGCCTTCAGCTTGCATTTCCAGCTCTCAGACTGTGAGAAAATAATGTTACTAAAACCACCCATTCTGTGGTATTGTGTTATGGCACCCCTTCCAGGCTAAAATGGTCACTGAGTTAACCGACCTTAGAATTATCTATCTGCTTTCAGTGACGGAAATAAATGTCCTTACTGCTTTAAAGACAATCCAAGTCTTTTCAGAAAAATGGTTCTGGAACAACTAGACAACCACATGCAAAAAACTGAATCTAGACACAGACCTTACACCTTTCACAAAAATTAACTCAAAGAGATCACAGCCCTCAATGTAAAATGCAAAACTATGAAACTTCTACAAGATAATGTGGACAAAAATCTAGATGACCTTGGGTAAGGCGATGGCTTTTTAGAGACAACACCAAAGGCATGACCCTTGAAAGAAATAACTATGGGGCACCTGGGTGGCGCAGTCGGTTAAGCGTCCGACTTCAGCCAGGTCACGATCTCGCGGTCCGTGAGTTCGAGCCCCGCGTCAGGCCCTGGGCTGATGGCTCGGAGCCTGGAGCCTGTTTCCGATTCTGTGTCTCCCTCTCTCTCTGCCCCTCCCCCGTTCATGCTCTGTCTCTCTCTGTCCCAAAAATAAATAAAAAATGTTGAAAAAAAAATTTTTTAAAAAAAGAAATAACTAATAAGCTGGATTTCATTAAAGTTAGAGAAGACAAGCCATGTCTAGGAGAAAATATTTCCAAAGGACACATCTGATAAAGGACTGTTGCCCAATATATATATATATATATAAATCTCTGAAAGCTCAACCGCAAGAAAATAAACAACTTGATTCAAAAATGGGCTAAATAAAACCTTAACAAAACCTCACCAAAGAAGGCATACAGATGGCAAATAAGTGTATGAAAAGATGCTCCACATCATATGTCATCAAAGAAATGCAACTTACAACAATGAGATACCACTACATATCTGTTAGCATCTGAACTCTGACAACACCAAACGCTAACAAAGATGTAGAGCTACGGGAACTCTCAAACATTCCAGATGGGAGTGCAAAATGGAACAGCTACTCTGGAAGACAATTTGGCAGTTTCTCACAAAATGAAACATGCTCTTACTATGTGATCACCACACCATCACACTTCTTGTTGGTATTTACCCAAAGAAGTTAAAAACTGATGTCCATCCAAAAAACCTGCACACTGTTTACAGCAGCTTTATTCACAATTGCCAAAAACTTGGAGGTAACCAAGATGTCCTTCAGTAGGCAAGACAAACATACCTTGCAGTACATACAGACAATGGAATATCATCCGGCATTAAAGAGAAAGGAGCCATCAAGCCATGAAAAGGCGTGATTAAAACTCAAATGCATATTACTAACTGAAAGAAACCAATCTGAGAAAGCTACATATGATTCCAACTATATGACATTCTGGAAAAGGCAAAATCATACAGAATATAAAAAGGTCAGTGGTTGCCAGAGGTGGGGGATGGGGAGAGGAATAAATGAACAGAGCACAGAGGGTTTTTAGAACAGTGAAAACACTCTATACGACACCATAATGATGGATATATGTTATACATTTGTCCAAACCCACAGGACGTACAACACCATGAGTGAGCCATAATATGAACTACGGGCTCTGGATGATACTGAAGTGGTAATTCAAGTTCATCATTTGTAACAAAGATACAAAGGTGTGTTGCTAATAGAGGAGGCTATGCATGTGTGGGGGTGGGGGATATGTGGGAAATCTGTGTACCTTCTCCTCAATTTTTTTGTGAAGCTTAAACCGCTGAAAAATAAAAATCAGTCCTAGCTCTGCCTGCTATTTTGGAGAAGTTATTTGACTTTTACAAGCCCTAGTTTCTTCATGTATAAAATAGGCATCATAACAATTTCTACTTCCTAGAGCTGGCGTGAGGAGTTAATAAGGGCATATGAGAAAGTTGGACACAGTGGTCAAGAATTAGAATGTGACCATTTCTTTTGGAAGCGGAGAGCATACGAAACCTCTTCTTACATTACTGTGTTGGCTTTTCCACTGAACTGGGTGAGTAAGGGAGGGTGAAAGCACTGAACTGCTTGCTGCTTTGTTGGATGAGACCATGCCATGCTTCGTGAAGAGAGCCAAGGGCAACAGGACACAACCAAGGGTTTGGTGCGCCATATTGTTTATCCTATCTTGGTATTCAGATCCAGGTCATCATGTCTGCAAAGCACCAAGCTTGTCCCCTGGGCCCACCTCCCTCCTAAAGTTTGACGTTAGCCAGCTGCCTAGGGTTTCAATCCATGAAGCTTCTTACTGCCCTGGCCCACACCAGAAGGGCAATCCCACAAGAGCACCCTGGCTCACTGGGCAACCACTTACCCACGTCGGCCCCACTGAGTGCTTTCCCCAGTGGCCAGGGCCTCAAGTCAATTCGCTTCCCATTGACGGTGAGCGACTGCACACAGCCTTGAAAGCCTCTGTTTGTTCCTGTTGCTCTGACCAACCAGTAAGCACTGGGAGCCCCACCAAGATAGAGGGGCGTCCGGAAGGTAATTTTACTGTACTGGCCCTGTAAGAAAGAAGAAAACCGTAACTCACTAAACAAAATCAAAAGCCAAAACACAACAGATTTTAATGAGGGACATGGTTAAGATGTAGTTTACAGCCCCACTGCTTTCTTCCATCTGTGTTTATGTTTATGACATTGCCTTACTGGAAAATTAAACCCCTGGTTACCGTAGGAAACTCAGTGAGCTCCTCAGAGGGCTGTGTTTCGAGAAGGGATGATTTTGGAAGCCTAGAAGGGAAGGGAAGGTAGGTCAGAGCCAAGAGCAACCCAACGGGCAGGGTACTGGGCCGGGCATCCAACAAAAACTTTGTCTTTCCAGTCTTGACACCAACTTACTGTGTACCTTGGATGGTTCACAGGGTTATTCTGCATCTCAAAAGATGATAATGCTAATTTTGTGTATATGTGGGCCAACGCTTACCTTTCCTATTCCCAGCCACCTTTATACTATATCCTGCAAGAAACATTGTGTGTGCGGGGGAGGATTGCCACACAGATTGTGTTGCAAAATATTTTGAAATTTGCTCATGGATACAACTTGTGTGTGTGTGTGTGTGTGTGTGTGTGTGTGTGTGTTACTACGGTGAGGTAGGGACATTTCTAATCTTAGAGAAAACCACAAACTGGATTGCAGGTTTTGAGGTTACAAAACACAGACCTGAACATTAGGTGGGACAAAATTAAGGCACCCTTGGCCATTTTTTTTTTTATTACAGAAATATTTCATTCATTTGGATTAAAGGGGAGTGGGAAAAAGCATGTTGCCAGAATTTTTAAAGTCCAGAATGTAAGCCACTGAAATGTGGCAAACGAAATGTTGCCAACAAATAGAACATCTAATCGTTACTTTATCTTTTCTAATGAATGGATAAGAATCATTTATAAATAGTGTGCTGAATGTGAGCGAGGCAGCTGTAAAGTGCTTACAGTGAATTGTAAGGACTGTTTGCCAGCCTCTGGGCACACTGCTTTTGTGGGATGAACTGAATGCCCTGTTGGCTTATTTCGTTAAGATCCTCAGAATTCACTCCTGAAACCCATCTTCACTCTGTTCCCTGATTCAGGACTGTACCAGGAGACTGACCACTTAGCGCTTTTTTCCTTTTCTGGAACAGCAACCCTGAGCCCCCCTTACAACGTCCCAGGCAATAGTCTGGTAAAAGCTGGCTTTTACCTTCCTCTGGTGAGGGTTGCTTTGGGTTTCTGGAGCCTGCTTTGCCTACGAGGCAGAGAATTCAAAGTGCCCTGGAGTTTTCATTTCCCCCGACACAGCACCTAACAGTGTTTGATGGGTGCCAAAGTGTGAAAGTCCAATTGACCAGCTTTGGGTTGGGACCGCTCTGAGGTATAACTTATACTACAGAGCTCCCCTAGGGTCAGGCTGAAGCCAGACAGACCCTGAAGAACTTTGCAAACCTTGATATAAGACAGAGTCACTATCTCCCAAGATAGTTTACTAAACATTCCACAGCTGCTGTCCTGCTTATACAGCTTGCTAGCAAGTCCCGGGAGGAGAGCGGCAAACGCTGCCCTGAGTAGCCATAAAATTGTATGCTTCTTGCAATTAATTCTTATATTCATTCAAAGGATAAGATTGGCAAAAATACAAACACTCATATAAGCCAAGCTCACATTGACTTCCAGAGTCCTTGTATTATCCCTACCAAAAGGTTTCAGTAACTTATTTTTTCAACACCCCCAAGGACAGGACAGGAAACCGTCTCCTGAGATAGTCCTTTGCACTTCTGTACACTTTTGTATGATTAAGTGGAGTTAAAATTACTCCCTTAGGCTCTCCCATTCAACATCAGCCTGGGGGGGGGGGGCACAGAGTAAGTCCTTCTCTCCCCAAATCCCCTCTCTGATTCTATGAAAAGACACCATCCACACCTTCACCTTCTTTTCTCCAAACTAAACAATGCTCCTTCAATGAATCACTCCAGGGATTTCAGGTCAGTTTCCTGTTTCAATGATTGCCTTCATGTTCCAATATGTCTGTGGTCCTCTTAGAGGACCTCTTCGAGTACAATCACAGAGCTGAATGCAATCCTCTTAGAGGATTAGAGTTACCATCAGAGCACTGGAAGCTATATACAGGGCTACTAGGATATCATACGATCATCACCTCGCTTTTTCTAGATGCTATGCCTCTATTAATACAACTTGTAATTTCTTCAGCTTGCTGTTACCACATGGCTCTGCTTATTAACCTTTACTGAACTTCCTTGCTTCAAAACATAAGACTTTTTCACATGTGTTGTTGCTTTTATTACAGCTTCTCTGCCCTATATTCACTATTACTATTTTGGATCCAAGTTCAAAGCTTCTTTATTCCTATCAAACTTAATTTTAATCATATTTAGGGCTATTGTTCTGGGATTTATGTGATTCTGTAGTTCATTTATCCTGTCTTTTTTCCTTAGAAGTACATGCATATATGCATAAGTGATCTCACTGGATTCATATTCTCTATATTTGGATTCTTATTCCTTTGGAAGCTTTGGGGTCCAAATTAATGGGAATCAGCAAAGCATGGCTCTTTATAGGATATATCTTGCCAGTAAAAAAGTCCAGGCAGGGAGGAAGCTATATACATATACACAAAGGTTTTCTTGCTACATTTTTCCTGAGAGAACACAGACACCTGCCTGATTATAATTACACACTCCGTTCCTTGGCAGGTTGCTAATCCAAACTGTTTATTCTAAACATGGTTCTGAAATTGCCCAGAGCATGACGAATATGTGAATACCTAGGTGATTTACTGAGTAGCCCCACAGTTACATTGTTTTACCGCTTCCTATAATCATGGCCCCCCAAAATGGTAGATGAAAGGATCATTCCTGCATATTGAACCAAGTGAAACTTTCCGAACTCTTTGCTACAGCCACAGAATTGCAACACCCTTGCCTTAAAAGCAAGCTTTGTGTTTGGCACTAATAATGGCTCCTATTCTTCTGATACAGGCCTTCTTCTACCCCTGGCTTTGACGTCCTTGTGGAAAAAGAACATGTCCCTGGGCACAAAGCCAACTGCATGCTTCTGCGCCCCCACAGTAATGACGCTTGCAAATCCGATTCTGCTCCTCAGTAGATGTGGGATGGATGTGTGCCCTGAAAGCCCACCGAGAGTGGTAAGAGCCACTGAGATGCAGGAGCATCTCAGAGCTGGGGTGCACGGGTTTGCCATGAAAACCAGCCCATCCAGAGCTTGCATCCCGCCAGCGTGGCCTGAGCTGGCAGCAGGGCCCTCTTGGGACACGCATGGTGGGTGCTGGGTGGGTGGGCAGATTGGAAGGCTCACACTCACCTGGGACTGGCCAGTCGCCGGGGTGCCATTGTTCAGCTGCAACAGCCCGTTCAGCCCATCTCTGTAGAGTGTAACCGTGTGCCAGCCCCCCAGTTTGATTTTGGTTTCACTTATAATGATGCCAACCCCAGTTCCACAATTAAACCTGTGGGGAAGAAAAAAAAAAAGAAAGAAAGGCTCTTTGATCAACGAGCTCGTTATGCTTTCACGCCCCACGGATACCACTTTTGGGGCAATGGCTTCTCTGAGAGTCAATCTGTTTAGTTACGTTTATGAATATCAAGGACTGTTTAAATCTCTACAGGAAAGAGCTCAACACCTGCTTTCTGGGCCGGCCTCAATCTACTTATCTTAATCTGCCCACAGACCTTTCAAATGTGGGGCCTCCTTCAACCTGATTTTCTCTGCAGCTTTGAAAACGATGGGCAACTAAGATCCTCCCCCTCCTTCTCAGTGACTGCCAGACGCTTCAAGTGGATCCCAAGAGCAGAGAATTAGAACTCGAGTCATTTTGCTTCCAGGTATTTCTCTGGGGACTTCCCCCAACTCCCAAATGACAGGCGCCAGCGATATTATTAAAATGTCAAAAAACACTCATTTTGGCCAGCTGGCTAGCACTGCCATCTGTGTTCAGCTGTGCCCAAATGCAGGTGCAGTTTCCATAGGGGGGAGGCGTGGGCGGAGGGGGAACATTCTCAGATGATTGCTTTATTCTTGTTTTTGCTTTGTTTTTTCTCCCAACTTCCCTATGGCCCAGGGTACCCACCAGTCACTATGCCTTACACCCATGATTTTGACCCTTTCCAGTCAACTTCCAGGCAGCCACCATGCCACTCCCCCAGAGATCCTGAGATGGCCAGTAGGGAAGGACACATGACCAGCATTGTCCTTCTCAGGATGTGCACTAATTACAGTCCCTTCTCCTGGCTTCCCTTTGTCTCCACGATCCTCAGTGGACTGAAATGGGGTTGGGAGGCATTGTGGAGCAGGCTCATCTAGAGGGGGATATCAGACTCCACAGCAGCTGCCCAGTTGGAGAGTGGCCAGCAGCCAATCACAGCCAATGCCACTGGAAGTCTATCAGATCCTTCAAGGGTGAGAACCACTGCCCCAGATCCTGGCCCTAACATCAAACTCCCATGAATCAAAGCATTTAGCAAAGGATAGGAGACCACTGTCTACCCCAGGTGGGATGTTTCAGTCTTCTTCAGCTTAACCCAAATAATTTTTGTGCTGAAATAATCAAAAGACAATGACGGTTAATGCTTATTGAGTGCTTGCTATGGGCCAGGCACTGCTCTAAGCACTTGTATGTATTAATTCACCTAATCCTCACAAGAGCCCTGGGAGGAAATGCAGGCTCAAAGAGGTACAGTCACTTGCTCAGAGTCAGGGAGCAGAGGAGCAGTGCCATCAGGATCTTAACCAGTACACTATGGAGAAGGACAAGGCTGATCCTCATCGGTCATTCTCAGATAGGTGCTTGTGTACCCTTGAGGGTGGCCAAAACACTCACACCTTCACAAAACTCTGCCCCCAGAAAACCACACGCAAACCAAAGATGGCTTCCAAAATATATTGGGAGAGAAATGACCAGGGCAGAGGAGGAATACCACACAGCCTGCCACAGCCAGAGGGAAAAATAGGGATGGGCTCTGAGCCTCTGGGAGCCCTCAGGAGGTTGTAGGCTCCTCTCCGCTCCCCAGGGATGTCAGTCCGACCTACCACAGGGGACAGGGAGAAGACCTCAGCCTCCTTCCCATCACATCCACTAGGGCTGTAGGAGCAAAGGGACTAGATCACTTAGGCTCACTGTTGCATTCGCAGGATCTACAACAGTCCCTGGTACACCGTGGGTGCTCAAGAAATATTTCCTGTTGAACGAATGGATGGTTACAGGGTTCTGAAACTCAAGTTCCAAGGGTGACCCTGCAGTCCCGATAAGCCACTATTTAGTAACCTTTATCTCCAGGAATCCATTCCATGTATTTTTTTTTTACTCTATAAAAATGTAAAAACATAATGTAGGATGGTATTTTAAAAATCTGTGGGATTTTAGTGAGAGTTACCTGAATTGGAGTGAGCGTCGGATGATGGCCAGAGACATGAAGTCACCCCTCCCGTGTTCATTCTCCCCGCAATAGAGCAGCAAACCATCTTCTGCCTCCGCCTATTGTACAAACAAACGCCACACAAACAATGAGCACCACCTGGAAACACTCATGAATATGAAACCTGAGCATTCTCCCTGTGGTCCTATTTACAAAGGGGCAAGCTCACGGACTCCAATTAACTCCCAGTTGCCAATTCTCAGTTCTTTTCCCTTTAAAAAACGGCAGCGATATAAACAGTGTGTGACAAATGGCAGTGAGGTTAGAGAAAGGTGACTCCGCATTTGACCTATTCTTTACTTGGCTTTGTGGGTCCACCAGCAGAGCTTCGGGCAAATGTGTGCAGAGACCACGGTCACAGAGAGGCTGTTTGCGTGTCCATCAAATTCTACTTCCAGCAAAGAGCACTCTATTTGTTTTTGTTTTTGTTTTCATTCTTTTTACTTCCCTCCCTGTGGAGAAGCATGCAAATTTGCTTCTTTCCTTCTGTCAGGAGAACAGGATGATAAAATCAGCCCCGCTGACAGACTAGTTTGGTTTTCACTCATGTTGGCTGCCCTAGCCTGAGACAGATCATCTTTTGGACGATCTCAACACTCAACACACTCAACACTGTGATCATGATCTCAAAGGAGGCTTGTTTCCAGGTCTCAAATCTTGTTGTGTTGTCTGAGATGCCCAAAAGAATAACTTGAAGCTGAAGTCGCTGACTGAATTCTGATGTGCAGTTGATTCAAATCAGAGAGCGTCCACTGGCCCCTCACTACGTGCGAGGGCTTTGTATAGCAGCTTTCCTATTTGTTCAGCTACAGCCATAGCATTGAGGGCAGACATTTCGGCTCCCTCTAAGAGGGATTGGGGAATGGGGAATGCACTATACCTCTGAAATCCTGGCCTGTGAGGAGTCACAATTATGGGCAACAGAGCTGGGACCTACACATTCTCACTGGTCGGACAGTCATTTCCACAGTTCAGTAGCATACAGGACCCACCCTCCACTCGCTGGCACCCTTGAATGTGTGAACGTGCCCAATGTTCTCACCACCCTGTGAACAGGTTTCAGGACAGGCCCTGTGTCATATTTACCTTCTCTACTTACCTCCCTGCTTCCTGCACCCCCACCCGACCCCGTCTGATGTGGCACAATGATGTGTTAAGCTGCCCATCCAATAGGCATTCATCAAACAACTAATCCTTCTTACCCTAAACTCAAGAGTAATTTGAAATGCCTGATAGGAGTTCTTCAGAGGTTCAAAGGTTACAAAGGAGTGGCCAAAGAACTGAGGATACTGTATAACAATATCTAAAAAGAGAAAAAGATAACATAAAAGAATGTTATTTCCTCACTTCTTCAAATGCAAAAATCAATATATGCCATTGCCCGGATATCATTAAGTGAGAACCCCTAATAATCTATTAAACCTAGCTCATTATCGTCTCTACTTTTTACACTTATGATTCTCATTCTTGGGGACTTAGAGCTTCTGAAATTCTTAGGGAGAAACTGGAGAGTGTTAACTTGCTACCCTAAAAAGAAATCAATGGCTTTAAGACCACTGACACCTGTTTTCCAGCTGTACGTTTGTGTAAGTGTAAGTTGGCTCAATTATTATCTTTCTTAACCTTCATGCAACATGCTTCAGCTGCATGTTTTCGGTAGAGATGTGATCAAAGTAAAGTCCACCTCCCCAAGGTGCCTTTAGGATGATTAATTGCTTCAAAAGTACTACATGCGTGGCACACATAGACACAGGGCTGCTATTCAACTAGAAGCAACAGAAGTTGCCTTACCTTTTTCCTGTGTAGCTAATTTAATCACGAGTACATGGAAAAAGGGGCTTCTCTTAGAAAAAGGGCTAGAAGAAACCATGTGTGGACCACAAAACTGCCCTCTGGCTCCCAATGGGACCAACCTCCCTACCACATTCTTCTCCCCACCAAGGGCCTACCTTCTGAGCAGCTCTCACCACCTCTGCCCAGGTTGCAGTGGCACCGCGAGCCCCCCCAGGTGTAGTCATTGACACAGAAGCTGTCAGCTGAGCAGAGCGTTTCATCACAAGACATGTCAAAGAGCCTCGGCATTACAGCCACACCATTCTTCCCTTTCCTCTCCGCTGGAGTGGGTTGGGGAGCCACTGTAGTCATTGGGAGAGACGCTAGGGTAGGGGGGACAAGCCTAGACGCGGTCTTTGGGTTTGACCTGGGTGCCATCTTGGATGCCCCCCGAAATTTCTTATGTCCTCCTTTGATAGCAGGAAGTGGTTTAACCTAGAGCCAGAGAAGAGAAAGGATTCAGGATTAACACGAACACAGTGTTTAGACAGCCTCATTTATGGTTGGTGTCTAATACTTGAAAAGTCCCTTTTGATATTTCTCAAAACTCTAGGATGTAAATGGGGCAGATAGTACTGACCCCAGTTTATGGATAAGAACTTTAGGCTCAAGGATTTTAAGTACCTTGCCCTGTGCTATACAGAAAACCAGTGGTAAAGCTGATATTACATGATTTTTATTGTTATAATATCACGAAGATGCCTCACTTTGTCAAAGAATTGTTCATTTCCTTCTAACACCTGACTGTACATTTTCACGTGGTGGGAAATCTAAATCTGTTTTTGCCAGTCCGCAGGCAGGGGCTGGCTACACAACATTAGCATGCTAGTTGCTACTAATTTATAACCACCTGGAGCCTAACAGAGAAAATAAATACGTATTAAGAGCAAATGGGCCCGCTTAAATAAGTTTTAAGCAGAATGTTCATGGTCCAACAGCTAACTTGCCTTGTTCAGCAGGAAAACCAAAACACACAGGTTTTAAGAGCAGAGATTCTTGTTACCTCCTCGAAGGAAATATCCAAATCTAAGTCGTCTTCAAATCCGTCATCATCCTCACTGACTCCCATGTCGGTTGTATAGCGGGGTCCATAGCGGCCACTTCCTGCCTCCTCAGGGCCTTCACAGAGAAAGGAGCACGCTGTTGTCAACATATGCCTTCCCTCTGCCCCTTTCTATCCTAATTCAGCCACAGACAGGACTCTGCCAAATGCATCGCGATGTCTTGGAAACACACAAAGAATTCAACACGGAAGAGGAAGCATCAACGACTAACAAATAGAAAATGTTTCATCTCATAAGTATTAAGGAAATGCTAATTAATGCCAGAAAGAGCTGCCGTTTTATACTGACAAGATTGGCAAAAAGGTAAACGCTGGGCAATAAAAGAATATTACCAAGGATGGGATCAATGGGGACTCATACACCAATGTTACATGTGTGCAACCATTTTGCAAAAATACTTGGAAATAAGTAGAAGATGGTCGTACCTTTTGACCCAGCAATCTCACCCCAATTTAGCAATCTCACCCCAACTTACAAAATCTGGAGAAACCCTCCCACATGTGTACCACAACATGTGCAAAACACATTCAGAGCATCACAATTTATAACAGTAAAAAGCATTTCAAATTTGCTATTTATAACAAGTAGCACCCCATATATCTGTCAATAGAGAATGGATAAGTGAATTACAGTACACACATATATGTATATGGAATAGAATACTACATAGCAGGAGAAATGAATGAGCATTTAATGTGTTGACATGGCTTAATCAAACATTATTCCATGCAAAATATGCAAGTTACAAAAGAACATATTCAGTTTGATGCCATTTATATAAAATTCAACAACAAGCAAAATTTAATATATTATTTAGATAAATAAATCTATATATCTAAATATATATGTGTATATATATATATATATATATATATATATATATATATATATGGTTTAACTCCCCCAAAAAGTAAGACAATGACTAAAATACCTGGGGGAAGTTAGAAAAGGGATGTGAATGAGGTGTGAGGCACCGAAGCCTTTGGGTGCTGTATAATAGTCTATTTCTTAAGACAGACGCCGGGTACCTGTGAATGTTCATACTATTTTTATATGAAATTGATGTATGAAATATTTCATCACAAATTCTTTAAAACAAGAAAGAGATATTGCACTAGAGCAAACAGTGCTATAGCCAGAAAAAAAGGGCCCCTACAAGGTTATCGTGGGTGCCACCATTTCCATCCATCTCAGCAGGACAATGGGATCTTTCAGATCTGGAAGGTGGGCTGAGAAAAACTCTTAGGAGACAAGGCATTGTCCTTTGGGAGACTGTCACAAAATCTACTGATCTGCAGCAGTCCTGACGTAGGCTCACACAGGTGGCACTCCCACAGGGTATGAGAGTCTTTCAAAGTGCTGCTCCATAGCACCCCTATTTCCTCCCAATGGGTTTTCACAGGCACAGGTACTAGCTGCCTTCTCTAATCAGGGCACACTGGGCCCCAGCCTTTACAGCATAAACAACTCTGGCAACAGAAACTGACTTTTGTAGGTTGCCAATGCCCATCAGGCGTCCAGTGTTTGGATGCCTGGTTAGGAAGGGAAGAGAAAAGAAGGGAAGGAGGGGGGAGGGGAAAGGAGGGGAAGGGAAGGGAGGGGGCAGGAGGGGAAGAAGACATGACAAACATAAACTGAACTTAAAGCCATTCTGCTTTCAGAATAAGCTAAGCCAAACACCTTTGTCACAAAAGCAAACTCACCCTCCTTTATGCAAAAAAATAGCAAGCAGATTGAAAACAGAAGGATGTGACAGAAAGGACAGAAAGAGGGCGTGGGAAGCCTTCTGGTCAGGCACACTGCTGATCAGAAATCTCTGGACCAGGAAGAGAGAAAGGTGGTGAACAGGTGATCAGGAGACAGCAGGGAAGGAGCCATTCTCAGGTGTTTGGGCACATTTTGGTGGAGGAGAGATGAGACAGGGGACGTGGTGTTCTCACTACCCTCACATCAATTCTCCACAGTTTTATTTAAAATAGCCCACGTGTCAGTGGAAAATTCAAGCGTGTTGATTCCAGATTTATACCTGGATGCAAGTTCTCTTAAGCCACCTGCATCCAGCCTGCACAGCTGTGTGCCAGATGTCTTCACACAAAAATCCAGGAATCGTGAACACCACTTTCCTCTTTCTTGTCTCTCTGTATCTGTGTATCTTTCCACCTCTCTCCTCGACTCTCTCTCTTTTTCTGGGTCCTTTTCTTACTCTCCATTTCTATGTCTATCTCTCTCATATATTCAAAATCGTCAGATTAAAGAGGAAATATTCCATTTGGCAGTAAAAGTACTATATAGCACATATGTGAAGAGAGCTGGGTCTTATTTCCAGGAAGCTGGCCTTTCTACCCCCAAGGTGTTCTCTCTGCCCTGTGCACATTCTCGCCATTCTTGTACTGTGTTCATCAAAGTCAAGGTACTCTTCACTTTGTCTTATGATGCCCTATCTGAAAAATAAAAACTTTCAAAGACTACCACCACTTACAAGATAAATCCTAGGCTCTTGGTTGAGAATTCAAGGATCTCAATGGTAACTCCTTGTTTTCCCTCTTTTTTTTTTTTTTTTTTTTTTTTTACCATTTATTTATTTTTGAGGGAGAGAGAGAGAGAGAGAGAGAGAGAGAGAGAGAGAGAGAAAGAGAGAGAATGCAAAGCAGGCTCCAGGCTCTGAGCTGTCAGCACAGAGCCTGATGTGGGGCTCAAACTCAAGGACTACGAGATCGTGACCTGAGCCAAAGTTGGATACTTAGCCAACTGAGCCACCTAGGTGCCCCCTGTTTTCCCTCCTTCTTTCCCCCATCACCATGATTTCCTGAAACCTACTGTCTCCCCCCCAAATAACAGGTATGGTTGTGTGCATAACATAATACATTTCTAAACTTTATAATAATCTTGCAAAGTAATTATAGCTCATTTCACTTTGTAGATAAGTAAGTTGAAGTCTCTCTTTTGACTGCATCATACTATTTATAATCTGATTCCAAATTGTGTTTTCAGCCTTTTTTCCCCTCTTCAAAAGTCCTAGTGGCCAAACTGGTCTACCAGTTGTCTCCTTAATATATCTTGTGTTTTCTCACCCCAAGACTGGTCATTATGTTTTCCCCCACATTACCATCTTTTCTTCCTCTCCTATATCCTACACGTAGCTTACCTATCCTCCCAACTGCACGCATTCTGTGGAGACAGAGCTGAATGTACATCATCAAAATGCTAAAATCAAGTGATATTTTAAAAAGAGAACATCAGACTCTTTCCAGAGAAAAAATGGTTATTCCACAAAACATGGAACTGCCAAGACCTCTAGGATGTTCCTCCAGCTCCTCCTGATTAGGGTTATCCACCCATGGATGTGTGCTTCTAAATATGAGCTTGGAATAAACTTCCATAGCTTGATAAAATCAGCATATATTTGAGGTGCTATTTCCACCGTCTGGACTCCAGGCCCTGGAATGCTGCCCTTGTGTTTCCCAACTCAGCTGTGAACCCCTTGACGGCAGGAGCCATAATTTTAGACTTCTTGACATCCCTTTTATTCATCCATTTAAGTAACACTTCACATACTCATCAAAGCTCCCTCTAGGTACAGAAGACTCTCCCACAATGGCTCTGTCCTGACACTCTGGCTCTGTCCTGGCCTGGCCTAGCTGGCCATGCCTATTTAAGTGAGAGAATATCTGGAGGGGAATCCTTACAGGGTGAGACTCTGCCCCTCATCCAAACATATTCCCATCAAACTACCACCATCCTTGTCCCTTTTCAATTCATCAATGTCCCTTGTCCCAACTCAGACTAAAGTTGAAAGTTCAAAGAGAGCCTAGACACCATCCAGTCCAAACTTCCCATTTCATAAGTAAGTAAACTGAGGCCACAAAGAAAAGTGACTTGAGATCAAGTTCATGCATCTCATTAGAAGATCTGGGGCCATACTTGGATCATGTGACCTCTAGTTCAATATCCATAATACCCTCTCATGCAGACTTTTTGGTGCTAAGTATCTAATAAGATACTTCAGTCAGGAGAACACAGAGAAACTGAGGATGGGTGCAGGTAGCTGAGGTCTCCTCTTGCCCATTAGCCCACCTAGGAAGTCTGTCTTGAAGGCAACTCCTTAGAGAAAAGGACCGCAGATGCATTGCAGCAGCTATGAAATGGTACCTTGATGAGAATGGAAATCATTCCAGATTCCCTGTTCTTTCTAATGAATAAAATAAGGCATATATTATTCATTGGATAAAATCCTTTGGTATTTATAAAAATTAGTCTTTCAACACAATATCACATATCTTTTTGAAGTCAGAGGCTACTTCTCAGTTTGGGGAAACAAAGGATGTGAGATAAACAAAGGGAAAGGAATATGGAATTACAAGGACTCAGAGTCAAAGAAATTTTGACTTTTAAAGAAAGACTTTAGAAATCAGCGAGCACAAGCCCATTTTACAGAAGAGTAATCTGAGGCTCACAGAGTCCATGTGACTTGCCCAGAGGGACAGAGCATTGGTGGCAGAGCTGATCTAGAATTCTGGGCTCCTGATGATGCTTTCTGCTATCCTTTACAACCTGTCAAATTCCCTATCCTCATAATAACCCGGGATAATAGTAATTTCCCACTTTTAAGGAAAAGAGTACAGCATGGCTAGAAGAAAGCTGGAATAAATCTCTCTACTCTTGTTCATGGACGGCCTCACCACCTCAGAGTTCAAATCCACAGCTTACATGAAGTTTTTACCAATGCTGTTTCTAAGTGAACACGGAATGCACAGTCCAAGATAGTGATAAGAATTCTCAGTGGCCTGGGGTTATTGTAATTAAAGTGCACAACTTACCTCTTTCTATTTGGCACATTGTTAATTAGGAAAAGAGAACATTAAAAAGGAAGCATTTATTTAGAACCAGAATAGTCAAACCACTCACTGAATGCAAAACAAGTTCAAGGGTTATTCCACTAGAGGAAAAACTAATATACAAAATACAAATTACTGTTAATAAGTTAAAGGATGACTTATTTTATAAAAACCTGTCTGTTTATTTTTATAAAAGCATCACAAGTGTTCTCCAGATAGTGAGTTTCTCTGATATATCAACATGGTGTAGTTGGAAATACCCCTGGTCACGGAATCCAGATAATTAGGAGAGGGACACAGATGACTATGTGACCTTGGACAAGACACCTAATCTCTCCGGGTCTCATGTTTTCTAATAAAGCAAGGAATGGGATTATATTTGATGACCTAAGGATCCTTTATAGCACTAACATTCTGTGACCCTTAAGTTTACGCTTTTGATTGAGACATATTGCTGGCACCTGTTATTACAAGCAGGGCTTGAAAAAGAAACAACTGGGGAATTTTATTTATTGTGGATGAAAAAGCAAAAAAGAAGTTAGTTCAGCACAAAAGTTACATGCTTTGGGGATTGTGGCTTTCTGTTCAATATTATAAGCCTCCTAGAAGATAGGATATCATTTATCAGAATTCATCTTCATTAATAAGAACCAGGTTATTGCAGTCCCTTCTCTTAATAGCTCTTGGCAACGGATGAGAGAGGAACAGTTATTCCCCACTCCTGAAGTTGTAATCATGCAAAGAGAGTTCCCCAAAATACTGTTGGATTCTTGTCCAGCCCCTTTTCCTCCCTACAGAAGTAGACAGTAGGCTGGTGTCTGGATGGAAGCATTTGGTACACATTTCTGAACTGACTGAAGCTAATCTATCAAAGAACCTGGGGCAGGGGAGGAGGACTTGGGGGCAAATTTGGTCCCTCCACCTTCTTTCTCAACCTAGAAAAGTGGAAAGCAGTGACCTGGGCAGGTGTGACTTTGCTGCAAATGCAAGCTTTCCTTCAAGCGGGCTCTTCCCTAGTCAGAAGGGAGTCCACAAACCCACTTTGTACTGTAGAGTAAGCTACGTTCTCTGCCCGGCCTTTATCAGAAATAAGGATGGCAATTTGATTCTTTATCTGCTGACTCTGCTGCCGTATTTCTGTTGGTTCAGAAAATGGACAAAGGGGAAAGTGGTGTTAACTGGGCAACCTCAAAACCCTAACACTCACCAAAACAAGAATGACTGGAGGAAAAGGGTCCCCCGTGAAGCAATGTGTCATGGACAGAAACTAGGTCATCCCTTCCAGTACAAATATTTAAGATTCGGCTGATTGGATGGAAAAATGACAGGCCAGACCTGTGGCCTTTGCGGCTTCAGAGACTTTCTTGTTACTCTAGCTAAGCCCCATCTTACAGCAATTTATTCCTTCTCATCCTGTTCCACCCAGAAAGAACATTGGTTCTTCTTTCATTTCAGAGACATATCTCCTGCCTCAGGGACTTTAGACATGTTATTCCCTATGCTTGGAAATCTCATCTCTCACTGCCCATCTTTTGCCTTTTAAATTCTTGTATTTGTTCAAAATCACTTTCTTAGAGATGTTTTCTCTGTACCCTAGATAAAATCAGGTTCCCTTCCTATATACTCTCATGGTTCTGTCCTCTCTTAGAGCATTATTAACTTACAATTACATATTTATTTATAGAATGATTTCATAAATGTGACCTCCCAATAGATTGAAAGTGCCTTGAAGAAAGCAATACTGTCCATATTGGTTTCTACTATGACACCAAAACTTCACTCACTCCCTGGCACATTGAAGAAATTCACAAAATGTGTAAGAAATAAAAAGAGTGAACTTTTGAAACAATGCAGGCAGAATAAAAATATATGACAGTAGTATTCATCTGGATTCTTAAATAGCAAAAGTCTAGGGACAAGAGGACCCCACATAAAGAGTTTAAAAGCTATCAATAATTCCGAGATCTTAAAGAAATCATTTCACAGACTTTTCCCGGAAAAGAATCCATATCCTGCACCTCTTCTGGGGTTGGTCTTTCAAGCGGCTCTTCTGCATTAAATTACCCTGGCTTCGGCTCTATGAACTTAGTCCTGCCACCCTCGCTGAAAATGATGGAACTAGGACCTATGTCTGAGCCTAAACAACCATATCCAGACTGACCACCCCTGGGGGCCTCATGTGAAAATCTACCAAAAGGAGGGCTTCATATCAGAGGGCAAGGCGGATATTTCAACCTTAATCCCTCCTCCCTTACCTCTTCTCTGTAGATACTATAGGAGCTAAATGTTGGATTTCTGAGCCTCCTTTGCATCTCGGTAGTTTGGGTCAGTAAGGTGCAAGTGGAAGTCTGTTGGAACTTCCCTTTCTACTATATTGTCTTTGGCAGTGAAGGTAGTTGTGATGCTGGAGTTTCAGTGCGTTCCTAACTGAAATGGATGGGGATCCAATGACACAGTTAGACCCTCTCCTTGGGAAATGTACCCACCGACTGTGAGCATGCTGAGGGGGTGGGGCACAAGAGCTCCCCTGTGAACCTGAAGGTCACTGGGAGAGACTTCTGGTTGTGCATAAAATTAGCCTGCTCAACGTCAGCCTCGGCAGCATAAGGACTCAGAGGGTCTGCAAGGACACTGAATGGTTTCCCTTGCTCCTTCCTTTTCCCCAAATAATCTGCCCGAATGTCTTCTTCCAATTTGAATGGATCTAACCAATCCAGGGTATGTTGCCACAGTGGTAGGAGTGGGGTGTTGGGACAGAGCTGCTCTAAGTACCAGCTGTAGGCAGAAGTGTTCACTCTTTTCTGCTCATGCTTCAAGAATGTCTCATCTGACTGGAGCTCAGGATGATACCCCAGGCATGGAGTGACCATTAGAGCCCTCACCTCAAAGCTTCTTAAACTCCTTTATCTTTATGCACACACACACAGGGGCCGCACCAACTGTGCATAACCCCTGTGGGGTGTCGCCTTTTGAAGAACATAAACCATTCAACAGAGAACAAGCCACTGTATCTTTCTCCCTCAGAGCCTCCCTTTCTATGGATAATGGGGCCGTGGAAAGTTAAGCAAACGGCCAGAAACCACCAAGGTGTTAGGCACTTACTTCTCTGCTACCCACTGAAGGAGGAGATGCACCGGCAAAGCATAATGTAAGAGGTGGCTGCAAACACAGCAGGAAAACCCAAGGCCATATTTTCATCATGCTGTACTAGAAATTTCAGACTTGGAATCTTTGTAACCTCAGAGAATGATGAATTATAATTCACTGACAACATTCCATGGCCATACCTGGGGACTCGGGGAGGAAAGGGCAGCATACCGTTTAGCCGGGCAACAAGAACATTTCTGAACAGCTGAAATGGTGGCTGGCATTAAGAATTCAGTGTTATGTATACAGCGGGCACTCAATATGTATTTGTTAGCAAAGAGAACAGGTGAATGACTGAATGTTCTCTGCAAGAGCCAAATCTTACAGTGTGCTCTGCACATGGCAAGTGCAAAATAAATGTTTTGTGAAAGACTGCAATTTTAATCTGGTCAATGCCAATGCTCTACATGTCTAGTCAGCCATTTTTACTGGGACTTTTGTAGCAATTGTCAATTATTGATGGCAGAAAACTATTGTCCACAGTGTCAGGAGGATCTGGCTTAAAAAGTGAGATCTCTCTCTTCTTCTTCTCTCTCTCTCCTTTTCTCTCTTTCTGTGGGATAATATGGCAGTATAATCAAGCATTTGCGTTATTCAATTTTGTAATTCTATTAGAGATTTATCTAGTCAGATGTATTAAAAATGTTCATTATTTTTTAAAATTATTTTCAACTTAATGGTGTGTGCTATGTTCATGGGATGACATTACGTTTGGAAAAATGGAGGTCATTGGCCCTCTTCACATGAGCAGTGGGGGTAAAGACAGGTTGGAGTTGGCCGAACAGTGAATAGAGGTCAAAAAAAGGGAGGGGGAGGTAACTGAATATAGACAACACAGTAACTCTAGCTTGAAGGAAAGCAGAGAAATGAGATGGTAGGGGAAGAATTGTGGGGTCAAGGGAGTCTTTTCTGTGAGTATGGCATACGTGTGTTGATGAAAATGACGTACGAAAAAAAAAAAATTAAAAAAAAAAAAAAAAAGGGGGCGCCTGGGTGGCGCAGTCGGTTAAGCGTCCGACTTCAGCCAGGTCACGATCTCGCGGTCCGTGAGTTCGAGCCCCGCGTCAGGCTCTGGGCTGATGGCTCGGAGTCTGGAGCCTGTTTCCGATTCTGTGTCTCCCTCTCTCTCTGCCCCTCCCCCGTTCATGCTCTGTCTCTCTCTGTCCCAAAAATAAATAAAAAACGTTGAAAAAAAAAAATTTAAAAAAAAAAAAAAAAGAAAAGAAAATGACGTAGAAAAGTTGAGAGTGAAAGATGGATCCTGTCGGAGAGACTGGGGGTAACAAACACAAAACTGATGTAAATGGTGTAATCTCCATCCGGCCAGTACAAAACAGGGCTTGGTTCATACCCTGCCTGCCCTTGGGACCCAGGAGGCTGAACAGAGAATGAGATGGGAAAGACAGAGGACATGCAGCTTGCAGTGCAGTGGGGAGGGAGACACCCTGCCCACAGCGCGGGATGACTGATGCTGTGTGTGTGGAACACCACTGTCTCCGTGGTGCCCTTTGAAGTGGCTTCACATTTGGACACCAACTGTGGTCCAGTTCTCTTTTAGAGATCACCAGATGGTTTAAACCAGGTGATAGCTTCTCATTCCTCCTCTCCAATTTGAGACACGATGCTAGGAGAAATCATTACCATCACAAAGTTTTACGGGATTAAATAGTTTTTCAACAACAACAGTGAAACAGAGACTCAA
The DNA here is from genome assembly GCF_028018385.1 of Neofelis nebulosa. NCBI lineage: Eukaryota > Metazoa > Chordata > Mammalia > Carnivora > Felidae > Neofelis > Neofelis nebulosa. The sequence continues at coordinate 31,239,099 of NC_080782.1, read as the reverse complement.
TTACAAAGTTAGAGAAAGTTCATCACCCTCTCTTAACAGATCCTCAAGAATTTACTGAAAAGTATACTTCAGGAAGAAGTATAGATGCAGGAAGAAGTAAAGAATAAGATGCAGAGTAGTGGGCAGAGAAACTGGTAAACATTTGGATAAATCTAAAGAAGTGTTACTTAAAAAAAAAAAAAAAAAAAAGCCTAACCTGTGGCTATTGGGTAGAATAAAAATACTGAAAGAGAACATGCAAGACAAGAAAGAATTCACTTAGATTGAGGCTATTAAGATTGAGGTTTATGAGGGTAATAGATACTGATTAACCTGAGACTATAAAAGTTTGGAAGTCAATAATTTATGGATGGTAAATAAAAGAATGCATAATTCATCCCAATAGAGGGGAAAGGTAGGGGGCTAAGAAGATATAGTCTATCCTTTTTTTTAATTTTAATTTTTTAATGTTTATTTTTGAGAAAGAGAGGCAGAACATGAGCAGGGGAGGGCCAGAGAGATAGGGAGACACAGAATCTGAAGCAGGCTCCAGGCTCTGAGCTCTCAGCACAGAGCCGGACACAGGGCTCAAACTCATGAACTGTGAGATCATGACCTGAGCCGAAGTTGGAAGCTTAACCAACTGAGCCACCCAGGTGTCCCCAATATAGTTAATCCTATAGAAAACAGGAAGGAAGCCAAGACAAAGATTCCCCACCCCTCATCACCAAAAAAAAAAAAAAAAAAGAAAAGAAAAACAAAGAGAGAGAGAAAAGCAGAGTAAAGAACACAAAATAAAATGGCGGAAATAAATAAAACATGTTAACAATTACAATAACTGTAAAAAAAAATTCTTGCCATCTAAAGGACAGAGCTTGTCAGATTGGATTTTTAAAAGTTAAGCTGTATATTGTTTCCAGAAAGTACCTACAACATAAGACAGAGAGATCAGAAGTAAAAAAGATGTAATAGATGTTTCAAGCACTAGCAAAAGCCACTGGATCCATATTATTACTATATTATTATTAGGCAGCATAAACTTTCAGGGAAAAAAGAAGCAGCATCATTAATGTTAAAAATGGTGGCGTGGCGCCTGGGTGGCTCAGTCGGTTAAGCGTCTGACTTCGGCTCAGGTCATGATCTCGCGGTCCGTGAGTTCAAGCCCCATGTCAGGCTCTTTGCTGACAGCTCAGAGCCTGGAGCCTGTTTCAGATTCTGTGTCTCCCTCTCTCTGACCCTCCCCCGTTCATGCTCTGTCTCTCTCTGTCTCAAAAATAAATAAACATTAAAAAAAATTAAAAAAAAAATGGTGGCTAAGTCATGATTAAAGGAACCACCAGGAATATAAGATGATCCTAACCTTGTATGTACCTAATATTACCACCTCATATATATAGAGAGAAAGAGATTGAGATACAGGGAGATATGGTGAGAAATTTTAATGTGTCTCTCTCAGTAACTGATCAGGCTGACAATATAGATGATTTGAACAATGATATTACAAAGCTTGATCAAGTGGACATATATAGAACCCTAGACACCAAAATATGAGAATACATATTCTTTTTTTTTTCAACGTTTTTTTAAATTTTTTTATTTTTGGGACAGAGAGAGACAGAGCATGAACGGGGGAGGGGCAGAGAGAGAGGGAGACACAGAATCGGAAACAGGCTCCAGGCTCCGAGCCATCAGCCCAGAGCCTGACACGGGGCTCGAACTCACAGACCGCGAGATCGTGACCTGGCTGAAGTCGGACGCTTAACCGACTGCGCCACCCAGGCGCCCCGAGAATACATATTCTTTTTGAAAGTACATGGGAGGGGTGCCTGGGTGGCTCAGTTCGTTAAGTGACCTGCTTCGGCTCAAGTCATGATCTTGCAGTCTGTGAGTTCAAGCCCCACATCTGGCTTCTGAGTCTCCCTCTCCCCCTGTACCTCCCCTGCTCATGCTCTTTCTGTTTCTCTCAACAATAAATAAAAACATTGAAAAAATAATTTTTAAAAAAGGACATGGGAAAAGTGCATGGAAAGAAAATTGTGACTAGAAAAAAACAGAGAAAGAAAGATCCACAGATTAAACTAATTTCAAACAGCTTTCCAAGTATAAGAGACTGGAGAGTAAGTGTGACAAAACTCACTTAAAGACTTTAGAAAGATGCAAATAAATGGATGAAATTGAATACACATGACTCTATATCATAAAGATGACAATCCCTCCAGAATTAATTTATAAATTCAATATAGAATTCAGCATAATTCTGACTTTAAAATCCCAACAGGGTTTTTCACGGAACTGAAAAACTGATTCTAAAATTTATATTGATTAGTGAAGGTCAAGGAAAGACAGGGCAATTTCGAAGAAGAATGAGTGCAGAATTACCTACCAGATAACATAATTTTATAAAGCTGCAGACATTAAGACAGTGTGATATCCAGGAAAGGATAGGGAAATAGACTACAGAAAACTGAGAAACAGATACACAGATGTATGGAGCTGATACATTAGAAAGATGCCATTAGAGATTAATAGGGAAAAGGATTAATGAATGACTCAACAGTTGGTGCTGGGCAACTGGTTATTGGTATGAAAAAAAAATATGAAGCTAGGCTCCTACTTCTCCATACCTAAATGTAAATTTCAGGTAGATTGAGATCTTAAATATGAAAAGCAAAATTTTCAAATTTATAGGATAAACAAAATTTTGCTTAATGACCTTGGCAAAAGGAAGTAGTTAAAAAAACATAGGAAGCAGAAATCGTAAAAGAAAAATTGAGATATTTAACTGTATTGAATAAAATAATTCTGTTTATTAACTGACATTATGAGTGAAGTGAAAAGTCACAGGCTAGCAGAAGATATCTGCAACACATATTCCTAAGGATTAGTCTTTAAATGTGTATATTAATGCTTATCAATACACACTATGTAATGATATATACATGTATACACTATGTATATACACTATGATATACACTATGTATATCATTAATGTACCTAAATACATTAATGTATATTTACATATATTATATGTAGGCATATATAGAAATAAGGAAAGGTAAAACATACAAGCAGTCAATTCATAGAATGATTAATAAATTTATAAAATTATGTTTAACTTCACTAGAAATGGGAACATGCAAATCAAAACAATAATGCCATATCACTTTACCTCCATCAGATTGACTCTATTGGTGTGATAATACCAAGCACTGGAAAGGATCTACAGCAAGAAGGGTTTTGAACACACTGCCCATGGCGTGGAGGTAACTACAAACACCCTGAGGACCAATTTTCTACCCAGTGACAGAGTTGAAGATACACATGCACAACTCAGCAATTTCATTTGGAAGCACATACTCAGGAAAAGCTCTTCTACACAGGCTCAAGGAAACATATATGAAATTGCTCATTGCAATGTTGTTTTTAATGGCAAAAAGGGAAGAATTTAAATGTCTAAAATCCAAATAACTGATAAATAAACTATAGTGTATTTATGTGGTGGAACATTATACAGCAGTGAAGTTGCATGAATTCAAGCTTTACAATTCAACTCGCATAAGAGTCAAAAACATAATGTTGTAGAGACAAGTTTACCACGAAAGGATACCTGCATGTCACTGCATTTATCACAGAAACACTCAAAACAATACCCCATAGTTTATAAATATATACATGTTAGTATATTGATTAAATGTGTAGGGAAATCATAACACAGTGCAAATGTATCTCCAGGGAGAAGACAGAAGGATGGTGTTGGGAAGGTACTGGGGACAGGGTACAGAATGTCCCTGTATCTGTGAGGTTTTATTTTTGTAACACTGAAGAAAATATGGCAACCATTAAGATTTCCCAAAGCTGGGTCACGGATATAGAGGTATTCCTGACATTTTTCACTATGCTTGAAACTGCTCATAAGAAAAAGGAAGCAACGGGGCGCCTGGGTGGCTCAGTCGGTTAAGTGGCCGACTTCAGCTCAGGTCAGGATCTCGCGGTCCGTGAGTTCGAGCCCCGCGTCAGGCTCTGGGCTGATGGCTCAGAGCCTGGAGCCTGCTTCGGATTCTGTGTCTCCCTCTCTCTCTGCCCCTCCCCCGTTCATGCTCTGTCTCTCTCTGTCTCAAAAATAAATGAAACGTTAAAAAAAAAAAATTTTTTTAAAGAAAAAGGAAGCAACGTAACAAAGGCAAAATTTTATTCAGAAAATGAAAAGCCACACCTAAGATAGCAAAGACCAAAATTAATGCTGTGGAAGCTTGAATTAGTGATGTGGGGGTGAACCTGAGAAATGTTCCCAAAATGATGAAAAAATATGACAGAAAATAATATATATGGATGTGGATATAGAGGACAAGAGCCAAACCAAGGGATTATGGGTATTTATTTAGTATTTACCAGAATAATGGAAACATAAATATGAATCAAAAACATAAAAATAAAACTTGTCTGAGCCGGGGGGAAAAAAAAAGGACACCAAAATTTGAAAGAGCTAATACTGCTGCTAAAATGAAAAGACCTGTACCTAGACACAAACTGACAAGATTTCTACAGCAGAAAGAAAAACCGTAGGAATCAGAATGGTGATTTCTGTGTAGACAAGAAGTTGGGGAAGTAAAGAAATGACTTGAGGCTGAAATACATAGTCCATAAGGTGACTTATCTTGATTGGATTCATATAGACAGGTCAGGAGGGCAAAGGAAGTTCTACACCTACAGAGAGTATGTGGACTAAAAGGAATTAAGATACTTTTGAAATATCCCTTTGAACTACAGTTTCAAGGAAAAACCTCAGTATTCGATAACAGTATGTATTCGGTGCTGGTCTCTAAAATATACATGAAGAATTTGCTGAATAATTCCGAAAGCATATTAACCATCAATGCTTCTAATTTTCTAAGGGTTTTCCTTCTGTGAAGTTTGATTATCCCCAGAGAAATGCCATAACTCAACCGCAGCCCAATTTTTAATGAGGATCAGTAAAAATCTAGCTATACAAAAAATATTTCTTCACCCATTAAATCACTATTAAGGTCAGTATTATAATGCTCAATATTATTTTTTTTAAGTTTATTTATTTTGAGAGAGAGAGAGCGAGTGAGGGAGAGAACATGAGCAAGGAAGGGGCAGAGAGGTGGGGAGAGAGAGAGAGAATCCCACGTAGGCTCCATGCTGTCAGCACAGAGCCCAATGCGGGGCTCAATCTCACAGACCGTAAGATCATGACCTGAGCCGAAATTGAGTTGGACACTTAATCGACTGAACCTCCCAGGCGCCCCTCAATATTCTTTATATAATGATTCATTTGGTAATTTCTTCCGACAGCTATATCCAGAAAAAAAATTATTTTCACTGAATTGCATTCTCGAGTCAGATATGGAGAGTTCTCTAAAACCTTGATCTTTTCTTTGTCTTTGATAATAAGTTTAGAGGTTAGTGGCACCCAGGACTTCAGTGACTATCTCACCTCATACATTTATATTTGTATTTCTGATTTGGTTTCTGATCATCGTATCACATTTGTTTTTAATTACGGTGTGTGAATGTATGTGTGTATGGGTATGCATACAAACTGCCTCAAATGATTTTTGTGTGTTGGCGAAATACGAGTGACTTAAAAATGCATTCAAATGTCTTGAGTGAACTCACATTCCCAAAGCTTGCATGGCTTTAGTAGACAGTAGTCCTTACTGACGAGCTACAGAAGAGACCACTGGTAATAACAATTAGGCTGGGAGGGTCCCATGGTCTGCTGTCATGAAGAAAACAATCCTATGTTGTGAATATCATCATAGGAGTAGAGCCAGTCTGAACTCAAGGAAGGGAGTCTGGCTTAAGTCCTTACTCTGACCCACAATCTTCTCTAACAATTGATTAAAAACCCCACAGAGAGTCTGTGACAGGAGGAAGCTAAATTCTCTCTGGGTCATGGATTAAGTTGTGCCCAAGAAACTTTTTTTTCAAAATAAATGGAAACAAGAGTAATTTGTTCTCACTTTCAAATAGATATTGGCATATTGATTAAACCAAGAACAGAGAGAGAAGCCAGGGGTTCAGTGGAGGGTTTCCAAGCCCTGAGCGTCACAAACCCTTCTCCATCGGGGAGAAAATCATGAAATGCTAATTCTGAGAATTCACTATCTGAATAACAAATGGAAGCATCACAATGCTTTCGATGGAAGAATTTCCATTTTCCATGCTTGAAACCTACACCTGGAGAAATTATCATCTGGCTGGAATTTGCTGAGCAAGAAAAAATGAGGATGTGGAAGAACACACAGACTTCCGGAGACAGTGGGTACCCCTGGTATACCACCTGCTGGGGTGGAGGGCTTGTGCTAGGATTGCCAGGAGCGATAAGGCAAGAAAAGTTAGCCAGAGCTAGACTATGAAAGATTGTGAATGTCAGGCTAAGGAGTGTGGCATTTATCCTGTGAACAGGAAGAGCAGGCGAGAGTAACATGTTAATGGGAGTGGTTTTACATTAGCCCAGTGCAGGGGTCCAGCGTGGATTTCCACATTCTGCCTTCGTGCCCTGTTATCTTTCGGCCTCATGCACACCCTCAAAGATCTCCCTCAACACCCCACCCAGAAAACCTTCTACCTGGATTCTCTTGTTCTTCATCCCCTGTCCCTTTGGAGAAATCCCACTCAGCCATCCCTAATGTCACCTTACTGGGGAACCTTCACCAATTCACCCCCCAGTTTCCTGATCCACAAAATCAATCACTGTTCCCCCTCTGAGCTGCAGAGTGCATTCTATGTGCAGAGTGCACATCACTGTACAGGTAGTTGTACGATAGTCTGTTCACTGGACTGGATCATGAATCCCAGGAAGGCAAGAACTGGTTTAATTCTCTTTGAAGAAGGTTTGGCAAAAATAGCTATTTGTGAAATTAATGGCTGATCCTTTTCGTGACTTCTGTACAGAATATACCCTTACTTCACGTCTTTCCATGCTATTATGTATTTACATGAAACTGTGTTCACTTTTCTTCCATATTTTATCCAGTATTATTCAAACTGCAGATTTCAAACACATTAGTGAACAGTAAAAAATAATTCAGTGGGGCGTGACCACGTTTTTTTATTTTTATTTTTTTATTTTTTTTAATGTTTACTTTTGACCGAGAGAGAGCATGAGTGGGGGAGGGGCAGAGAGAGAGAGAGACACAGAACTTGGAAGCAGGCTCCAGGCTCCGAGCTGTCAGCACACAGCCCGACGTGGGGCTCTAATTCACTGACTGTGAGATCATGACCTGAGCCGAAGTCGGACGCCCAACCGACTGAGCCACCCAGGCGCCCCGCGACCACATTTTTTTAAATGGAACCGAGTGGTATAAAAATATAAACCTCTGCATTTAGCATGGGTGAGTACTGTCCTGTGAGACATTTGCACACACACATGCACACACACACAAACATTTACAGATATGTTTGTGTGTGTTGGGCTGTAGTGCAAGGGCATATTCTTACTGTGGGTTGCAGTCCAAAAAAGTTTGAGAAATCCTTCATTCTAGCTGATATTTTTGAATGCTGGTTCATTTTTCCAGTCTGATAGCCATTTTATTTTGAGCAAGGGTTAGATTTTCTAATTTTATTTTTATCTTATAGTAGGGTTTCTCAACCTTAGCACTACTGATGTTTTGGGATGGATCACTGTTTGTTGTGGAGGCCTGTCCTGTGCATTGTAGGATTCTTAGTAGAATCCCTCATTTCTACCCACAAGATGCCGATAGCACCTTCCCTCATTGTAACGGATGAAAATGCCTCCAGACTTTGCCACCTGCCCCCTAGGGGGCAAAATTACCCCTCATTGAGGACTACTACTCTATGGTGCCCCCAAATAATGCTGAGCATTCAGGCCGCCTTTAAGACATGCATTAGACAGATCTGACACAAAGATCTTGCAGGACTCTACTACAATAGAACGTCTGGGGATACCGATCTCCAAAGCTTCTTAACCTCTTATTGGGTTCACAACCAGGTCCCTATGGGCCACCTTCTGACTGTACACAACATCTTCAGTCTAACCACAGGGTTTGCATGAGTACAGCTAGAATGTCCTGTGCAGCAGGACACAGCAAGGGTTCAGGGTCAGGAGGCGTTCTTGGAAGCCCCGAGGCAGGAGAAGGAATCCCAGTACTTCTGGTTGAAAGAAGTGGAGCTGTGCAACGAAAGAAGTATCTCAAGAAACTGGGACCACGGAAGCAACGGTCCCCTTGCTCTGAAAAGCAGCTACAAGTATGCAGGAGATACAGGAAATTAAGAAGCGACTCTGCTCTTACGTGGAAGGGCCTGACCATGCATGCAGATGGGGTCTTTGCAGCAGAGACATGGGTAGGAAATGAAAAGAGCATTCGCCAGAAGTCCCATGAACCTAACACTCATGGCCACTAACTGGGACCTGGAATTAGTCCCTTAATCTGGGGACTTTTCAGTTCCTTACCAAAAAATTGTGGAAGTTTGGCTAGGTCCTTAACCTACCTGCTAGTTCCCAAATGCCATGATTTGGTTTGGCTCTCTACCTTTCCTTTTCATGTATATTCTCCTTAAAGCTACAGAATTGCCTCTTTGCTGGTCTCCCTTTGTTTCTTTTGATTTCCACACCATAGCCGCAATGATCCTGTTTAAAATGTAGGCCAGATCACATCATTCTGCCACTCAAAACACTTCAAGGGCTTGGCATCTAACTTAGAATAAAACCCAGTCTTCACCAGGACCCACAATGTTTGACCCCTGGTCTCTGGCTACCTTTCTGACCTCACTTCCTATCATTCTTCTCACTCATCATGTCCCTGCCACACGAGCCTCCTTACTATCCCTGGAATATCCTGAGGCTGTCATCACTCCAGGATCTTTGCACTTACTGCTCCCTCTCCATGGAAGGACTCTGCTCAAATCTCTATTTTGATAGCTCATTCCAAATAGCAGTTCCCACTATCCTCTATGCCCTCTTACTCTTTCTCTTTTCCTCTTAACACTCATCATTAAAGACATATCACTGGGGCACCTGGGTGGCTCAGTTGGTTGAGCGTCTGACTCTTGATGTTAGCCCAGGTCATGATCTCACAATTCATGGATTTGAGCCCCACATCCAGCTCTGTGCTGACAGTGCAGAGCCTGCTTGGGATTCTCTGTCTCCCTCTCTCTCTGCCCCTGCCCTGTTCTCACACTATCTTTTTCAAAACGAAATAAACATTTTTAAAAAAGACATATTATTTATGTCATATAATAAATATTTATTTTATTATCTACTTACTTTCTGAGACTGACTCTCCTACATATAAGCTCAATGAGGGCAGGGATCGGCTAGACATCAACATCCAGAATTTGCCTGGTATATTATAGGCATTAAATGCATACTTTAAAAAATGGATTGGCAAAAGAATGTATAAATAAGTGAAATAAGCACTGTATATTCAGAAACTAAATTCTTTACTTCCTACAGCATCCTCAAAACATTTTCCAGATTCACATAGAAAATTAGCAGTAGCGATGTATGAAGCAAAAAACAAAACCACAATCAAAAAAGGCCTGACTTCAAGTTGTTTATAGCTTTTCTTATCTCTCACTTTTGTAATTTTAGCCGTTCTAATTCTGAATTTAACAGCCCTTTATTCCCTTTTGTTTTAGAAATTCATTCTATCAGTTCTTGGTACCATGAGGACTCAGCATCGATTATAAGCAGGATGTTATTAAGGACTCGGATCTCTATTCCTGCTTCAGTTTCTGCTCGCAAACTTTTCTTTTGACTGCAGATACTAAAATCTGAAATCACTTGCCCTCTCCCATTTTGATTGGGACTAGTTAACCACGGAAGAAGTCAATCACGTTGGGCAACAGAAGGGAACTTCTCTGTGTCGCCCTCACCTCAACCGCTCCGGGTGACACCAAACGGATTCTAAAGGCTTCTTCCAGCTCTGAAAGTCTGTGAACTATCGCCATCTGCTGGATGACTTGTGAACTACCACCATCTGCTGGGTGAGTCTTCCTACTACCTCCTTAGGAGTTGTTGGTCATTCCCCAGTGGTTGTGATCTTTTGGATGCGTGGCCTTTGAAATTCCTTTATGACCACATGACTAGGACCAGGGAGCAACATTCCACTGGGCCAGAACAGACATACATTTACAGTTTTAAATATGGTAGACACTACCGTTCCATGATCTCTGGCAGATCTGTAGCTCACCATTCAAGTGGAGTTAAGGAGCTGGAAACAAAAATTCCAATATGAGACCTGAGCTTTAAGGCAAACGATTCTTTTCTTTTGAAAAATAGTTTTGTCTTAAAAGTGTGTATGAACAATGCGCTTTACTATGTACATTACCTATCAAAATATTCACTATTAGTCAGAAAAAGCAGGTGAGAGTCTGAGGTTTCAAATGTCATCCATATTACCAATTGGCTGCAACATGAGTCATTCCATCAACAAATATAAGGAAGGGATAACAGTCCTGACCCACTGTGCTTTACAGCAAAGCCAAAGGGGGAAACAGAAACGTAGACAAGCTGAAAGTTAAGTAAGAGCATAATCAGGATATTGTATATTGTAGTGAAACAATGTAAGTGTCCGTCAATAAAGAATTAAATAAATGTAGTAGAGCTTTACAATGGAATACACTATGGTTATTAAACTTAATGATGTAGATCTACATTTGTTGATATTTAAAGATGTGTATAGCATTTTGTTACACAGAAAAATTTTATGTATGAAGATCTCAGTACTGGATTTAAAAAAAACCCTGGAAGATTATATACCAATATGTTAATAGTTGCTATGCCCGGATACTGAGATTAGATATAATTTTCATTTTTATTTTTTCCCATATTTAATGTTATTTCAATGTTTTTATAAAATTAAGTATGGATTACTTTTCTCTATTTAAAAACAACAAAAAGAGCTGTTACTGCTTCAGAATTATTGCAACGGTTGTCTTGACTGGTCTCGCTTCACTTACTCTGGCCCCTCTTTGGTCCTTTCACACACCGGTAAGAGTGGCTTCACTGAAACCTAACTAAAAGGGGAACTCCCAGTCTTCCCATTTCTGTCCCAGAAAAAGCAAAATCCAATGACTTCCAGTGGCCTCCAAGGTCCTAGTCAACCTTTACCATCACTTCCTACCCCTTCTTACCTCATCTCTTTCTAGGCTCCTCCTCCAAATACCCCCAACCCAGCCACACAACCTCCTTGTTCTTCCCTGAACACCCCAGGGTACTCCTGCATTGGGACTTCTGAATGTGGCTGGAGCTTTCTTCCCCCAGGTGGATGAATGGACAGATTAGATTAGATAGATAGATAGATAGATAGATAGATCGATAGATCTATTGGTCGAGGTACATATATCCAGAAAGTTCACCTCAGCCTTCTTACTCAAATGTCACCTTCTCGGGAGGCTTTCTCATACTGCCTATCCCCTTCTCTGCTCTGTATTTCACCATAGCCCTTATCCCCGCATCTGACATACTATCTACATGTTTTAACTGATCTGTTTACTGTCTGTCTGCCTTGATTAGAATGTAAGCTCTGCAAGGTCAGGGATTCCTTTGTCTGTTTTGTTTGCTGCTCAATCTCCAGCATCTGAAACAGTGCCTGGCCGCTGTGGGCACTGAATATTTGTTTGAAAGAGTAAATGGGTATATTGTAAAATAAATTGGGGGCACTGATTCTTTAGGAAAAAGAAATCCCACAAACTTTAGGAATCAAATGGAAAACAAGGTTGTCACCAAACTGCGCTCTTATCCAGGATCTGCAACCAAGTGACCTTGAGAAGACTGTTGAGTCATTCTGAGCTGCAGTTGTCTCTGGTGCAAAACGAGGACACTGTCCTTAACCACTCTGAGTTTATAAATTTGCAGTGGACAAAAGTTTGGCTGTGAGACCTGACTACCTCCTTTGTTCCAGGCAAAATGCTAAAAAGGCAAAGATGAATGAGGTAAGGTTCATGTTCTCAATCAGTAAGAGAAAGACCAAAACACAGTCCATATTTTTGGAATCCATGTAAAAGACACCAATCTCTTATTATACGAGATTATACTATGACTTCTTTCAGTGGATTCCTTCCCTCTGTCCCCCAGTCTTCCAGCATGTATCTCTGCTCCTCTCGCCTCTGCCCTGGGCCCTGGGAGGCTGACCTGTGAGGCTTCCAGCTGGGATCTGACCATCTGGAGCATCAGCAGGAAAGTGGACAGAGGGAGGAAAGGAGTCAGCATCTTTGTTCCCCAACTTCCTTTCCACTAGGTTGTCACAGGATACATGTCTGAAGGTCACAGCTCTTGCCCGATGGCTCTCCCCATCTGTCTCCAGATGCTGGTAATTGCATCCTTTTGGTTTCCTTACATCTGCCCAAACTTTTGCAAAAAAAATTCCCTCACTAAACTCATTTCACATGAAGCAACTGTATGTGCCCCCGTTTCCTTCTAGAGCCTGGTGACACCCAAGATCATTAGAGAAGTCATCTTTTCTCCCGTGGTTGTTTCTTACTTGCACGTTATTTGTTTCACGTTTGGTTGTATCATCAGAAGAGATCTGCCAGACTCAGCCAGCATGCACTGTCACCGCCCACACGTCTGTCACTGCATCAAGCTGATTTCAGGTGCCCCCTCTCTGTGCTAAACCACTACTGTGGTCCTACTCTGTCATCAAAGAACCTGAGTGATTCAGGGATTTAGATGCTAAGAGACAATCCCAGTGGAGAACTGTGTCAAAGCAAGAAGTGTTCCCAAGGACAGAATAGAAAAGATTAACTATGAAATAATGAATATACAAGAAAGAACAAAGCGAGTGATAAGGAAATAGAAGGAAACAAAAGGAAAACTAGGGAATAACACTCGCGTCGGGCTTCAATCTATTAATGTTTCGCAATTCATTGAGGCGAGAGTACCATAAACAGCATATGGTTGCTCGGGTGTGGTCACTAAATAGCAGCTGAGCCAATGAACACATGCTACAGCTGAAACCCGAGCACCATGAGGGGCGCTGGGTGGCTCAGTGGGTTAAGCATCTGACTTCCGCCCAGGTCATGATCTCACAGTATGTGGGTTTGAGCCCCGCAACGGGCTCTGTGCTGCCAGCTCAGAACCCAGAGCCTGCTTCGGATTCTGTGTCTCCCCCTCTCTGTGCCCCTCCCATGCTCATTCTCTGTCTCTCAATAATAAATAAACGTTAAAAAAAAAAAAAAAGAAAAGAAAAAAGAAAGAAACTAGAGCACCATAAGTGCCTTTTCTTGGGAAAATGATATTTTCTTATCCTTTATTTTAGTCTTTCTTCCTTAGCTAGGCAGAGGGGGTAAAATACCTGCATAGTGATTGTAAGTAAATGTATGGTAATGTAAGATGTACCAAGGCCTCAGAAGAACAATTAATAGGTAGCAGGTATTTAAACAGCAAAGTGAATCATTCCCTTTAGAACCAATAAAGCTGTGCAAATGAGCGCTACTCAGATTTACATGCATCGAGGCATTAGCAAATCAATAGAGCGATTACTGCGGAGGGCACCTGAATGTACAATCATGTCTGAAGTTATGTTTATGCACAAACCTCACACTTAAAATGCATTTTTATCTAGGCTATGGGGGAAACCAATGATTTGTTCTTTCTCCTGCTCCCTTTTCGGTCTTACATTCTAAAGATTTACAAATCCACGAAGCTCACGAATTTACAAGCCTAACCCAAGCTCAGGGAGGAATGCCCAGCAGAATAGCTTTCTCTTTCTCCCTGGAGAGCAGCACAAACCTGCCACCGAGGTTGCAGGCTTTTTTGGGGGCTCTTATTTGTTTCAGACTTTTCATGTGAACATTAAATTGCAGGGATTTGCCTCAAGGAGACAATGTCATCAGCATGCACCAAATGATTCCTTCCAAGTTTGACAAAATTGCTACAGGGAAAATTCCCCAAATTTTCAGGACAATCCCTTAAAATTTGAGGGGGAACCCCAGAAATATACCACAGAGGTCAGCTGATTATGTCCCACTGGCCAAATCTAGTCCAATTGCTTGCCATTATTTAAAAGAAATTTTTTTAATGTTTATTTATTTTTGAGAGAGAGAGAGAGATAGAGAAAGCCGGGGAGGGGCAGAGAGAGAGAGGGAGACAGAATCTGAAGCAGGCTCCAGGCTCTGAGCTGTCAGCACAGAGCCCAACGCGGGGCTTGAACTCAGGAACCTTGAGATCATAACCTGAGTGGAAGTTGAATGCTTCACCAACTGAGCCATCCAGGTGCCCCGAGCTGCCTGTTTTTATACTGAGGAAATAAATGTCTAAGCTCAAGATGGAGCCATTTTTGCCGGAATGTGGGGGGGGGGGGGGCACATCAGTAAACAGAAACCCAGGTATCTTGCATGTTCCTATAAACACTCCTCTTAAACCAGAAATGCAGTATATCCAGCCAGCCAATCCCAAATGCCAAGCCAACTCTGAGCTCTACACTTTTCTCCTTCTTGTTCATTTTCTATTTTTCTCTTCCTGCTTCTTCTCGTTCTTTCTCCTGCAAATCTTCCTGCCTTCTGCCCCATTTTGCAGTTCTCTGGACCCTTGAGAATAGAGACTGCTCACTTCTTGAAGTGTTAAAGTTTGCCTGTATCACCTAAATTATCTTCTTTAATCCTTTTTAATAGTACATGAGTTAAGTGTTTTCTACCTTCTTAAAGGGTTGAAAAAAAGCTTTAAAAATATTTTGTAACACATGAAAATGATATGAAATTCAATTTCCCATGTCCATTGATAACATTTTATTGGAACACAATCACACACATTCTTTATTGTCTATGGCTGCTTTCATGCTACAACAGCAGAAGTGAACCCAAAATTCCTAAAATATTTACCGCCTTGCCTTTTACAGAAAAATATGCTGATCCCTGTCTAAGTAATTGGTTAACTTTGGGGAGGTTAAAAACAAGCAAACAAAAATCAGAGGTACAGTATCATAACCATGAGGTCTTTCTTTTTGCCTGAATTTGGGATGTGCTTGAGTGGTGAGAGAGATGAAATTTTGTTAGCAAAGTTCAATGTTCCTTATAGTTTTAATTATTGGATGTCTTTTAAATCTGCAGCCTTTTAAAACCAATCAACCAACCCAACCCATCTTAATGATTCTACTTGACCTAACTCTGGCAGTCTCTTCTATTCTTCCACTTCGGTCAAGACAGTTTTTGTCCCTGACCCTTTGTTTCTGAATTCCGAGATTCTAATGCCCTCAGGTCCCAGGAGCAGAACTCAGGGCACAGAGTCGTAAAGGAAAATCAATTGACAGGTTAGCGATCACCTGGTCAGTTACACCATCCTTCAGATATTATGCATGGAGGAAACACATATCAACATCCCCTTTGTCTCAAAAAGTGGGCAGATGTCATAATCTCTGTTTCACAGGTGTTTCCTCAAAATAACCTTGAAAAATAAAAAATTTTACCTACCTCAGACATTATTATACCCATTTTAAAGATGAGGACACTGAGGCCCAGAGAGATGAAGTGACTTTCTGGAGTTCTCATAGCAAGGTAATAAAAGAATGGTTCTCTACTCAGACCCAGGCATGCCTGACAGTTTCTCCTCCATCTAAAGGTACAGTAGTTGGGGGCAGTGAGGAACTTCCAAAGGCTTGGTGAGGACTTTTCATAGGAACTGACCAAAACAGGCAGTGAGCTGTACATATGTCATGGAGATTTGGGGAGAAACTGCTTCCAGTCCCTTCCTGTTTCTTACCCATCCCTAGAGCATGCCACTACATTCTGTCCCGCTCGCTTTCCTAATTCAAGGCATTGCTACCAAATAGGAGCCCTTGCTAGTGACTGGGGATAAAGGAAATCTATTCTGTGTCTAGGTATGTGACAACATGTACCAAGGAACCCTAGCTTGCTAAACAGGTCTCTGGGGAGACAATCAGGCAATTAAAGACAAGGACCCAGGGCACCTGGGTGGTTCAGTCAGTTAAGCGTCTGACTTCAGCTCAGGTCGTGATTTCACAGTCCATGAGTTCGAGCCCCGTGTCTGGCTCTGTGCTGACAGCTCAGAGCCTGGAGCCTCCTTCAGATTCTCTGTCTCCCTCTCTTTCTGCCCCTCCTCTGCTGGCACTCTGTCTCCCTCTGTCAAAAATAAACATTAAAAAAAAAAAAAAAAAAAGACCAGGGCCCAAATCTCAGAGCAAAACTGAGCAAAAGCAGATTCACTCACGGACATTCACGTGATAAAGGTATAAACAGATACACAACCAACAGCAGCTGTGATGCCTGAGTAAGCAGGAAGGTAGAGAGCAGAAAAGTGGGGGTGGGGGGTGGGGGTAGAGGGAACATTATGAAATCAGGTCTACTGTAGAAATTTTGTTGATTTGGGCCAGGGTGTGTTGTCTCAGCTCAGTAGAAGAGAGTGTTTTTCCAACTGCTGAAGACAATGGACTGTGGGGGAAGAGTCTGGTGAAAACCAAAGCCAGACTGAACCTTTCACATCTTCCTATGCAATCTCTGAAGATCTAAGACCATAATTAGATTTACTAGAACCAAAGGAAAAATGTACGTGAATTTTGCATGGAAATGTTAAAGCTTATTCTAATGATCAAGGAAGAACATAGGAGTGAACACAGGCTTGCTTAGAAAATGTCTCTCCCTGGAGTGCCTGGGTGGCTCAGTCGGTTAAGCATCTGACTTCGGCTCAGGTCATGATCTCACAGTTCATGAGTTTGAGCCCCACGTCGGGCTCTGGAGCCTGGAGCCTGCTTCAGATTCTGTGTCTCCCTCTCTCTCTCTCCCCCTCCCCTACTCACACTCTGTCTCCCTCTGTCTCTCTCTCTCAAAAAAATAGACATTTAAAAAGAAAAGAAAAGAAAATGTCTCTTCCTTCCTCATCCCCTTCTTAGAAAACTGGCTCTTTGGATCACTGGAATCTCTCTCAAAGGCCTCTTTTCCATCCTTATTGCCTTGAATTTAAACTTAAACCCCCAAGTTCTGCTTTCTTTCTTCCCTCCTTCTTCCCCCCTCCCTCTTTTACTCTTTTCTTTTTTTTGTGCGTTCTGGAGTTGGACTTTTCCTGTGAACCACATGGACTGATTTCATCCCATGGGCTCTTGTCTTAAGTCACATTCAGTCATTCACGTACTCAATAAATATTTATTGAGCACCGACTTTGTACAGGGTGCTGGGAACACAGCCTTGAGCAAGAAAGCTTATTCTGGAGGAGAGATACAGATAATAAAATAGTTTCAGGCAGTGAAACACTCCGGAGAAATTAAAGCAGGAATGGGGCTGAGGTAGCTGAGTGCGAAGGTCAATGAACCCTGTCTGAGGAAGTGACATCCGAGCTACGGGAGTGCCGGCACTGGTCATGGAAAGATCTGGAAAAGAGAGTCCCAGGCAGAGGAAACAGGGGGTGCAAAAGCCCTGAGGCAGGAAAGAGCAAAATGACTTTGGTGAGGAACAAAACAGCACCTTCCGTTGGGGCTGCTGTGACTATACCAATTCTAATTCAGGGAAGAATTTATTGGTTCTTTCTCTGCTTAAATAGTGAAGAAAGACCATGAGAAATTAAATGGTTCAGGGTGGTAGGACCAAGTTCCATTCCCAGGGAAATTTCTATAACCCTAGAGTTGGTCAAACATGTGAGTTATTTTTTCATTTTATTTCATTTGTCTTTGGGAAAAAGAAAAATAAAATTGGCTTTTTTGTTCTACCACGTCTATTGTTTCCAGTTCGTGCCCTCTTTGACTCCTTCTATCCTTCTCAACCAAGCTAAGCTTGGATCCCAGCAAGTAAGTGACCACCAGATGAGGTAAACGCACGTTCACAAAGCCCACACGTATGTACCTGTGTCCTCGAGGTTCCAAAGAGCCCCCTTTTCTGACTGGCTAATTTATAAGATCAATCACAGGAGAAAAAGAATGCCGTGGAACAATAAGGCAAATTATAATGTTGGCATTTCTTTCTTGAGGAAATAAACTTTAGGGAGTGGCAGACCGTGACCTTGGTCTTTGTATTTCCTAAGGGGAACAGTATAGGCCCTGATACGTATGGAAAGTCACCAGTGAGAGGATAGAGATAAATATAGGGTAGTAACCTTGTTACTCAAGGTCACTGAAATGATTCTGTTTCTGGTCAGAGGACCTGGGTGCTGAAACACCTTAGTATTTTCTTCCCGTTGTACTTGTAACTTGGTGGAGCTGAGGTAAGATGTGGAAGCTGGGCACAGCTGGCTGGTGACACTCCAGGAAGCCATCAAACCCTCGCTCTTCCTCATGCCGGTGGAAGTCAGGGAAATACTGGGCCCTGGCTTTCATTAAGGACACACACTAGCACCTGAGATCTACCCATTGTCCCCTTAAGCAGTTAAGCTGCTAATACGGTCTGGCATTAATAGGTTCAGGGGAAGCCAATGCTTTGTCAGTAGAGCTGAGGTGTTAGCCATCCTTACGAAATGAGGTATGTGTAGGTCTCCATTAAGCAACAGAGGGGCCCAGACTGTGGTGGCGTCCAGGGTGGGATCTAAGGATCCCCACTGGGCACTCTGCACTCTGGTAGTCAGCATGAGCATTCTGTTCTGTAGTTCACCATTCGGGAAGCAAAGAAGGTAGGACACCAAGAGAACATCCATATGGGATGGACCTTGAGGTAAAGAAGAGGAGGAGGAACGAAGAGGACTGGGGAACACCCAACAGGCACAAATACAGATCTCACAGACCCCCTCAGGGCAGCGTTCAAAATGTTTAACAACTGGCTTGCCTCCCGTCTAACCCATCAGAAGGCTGCGGGCTGTAAATGCCAATGAGGACCAGTTGAATTTCAGGTCTGCGTGTATGTTTTATTCCCATTTTTGTAATGTACAGTATACCTCACAACTTTTAAAAGAAAAAAAAAATCTATAGGTTCGTTCTGTGCTGGCAAACTTTCTTAGTCCGTAGATACCAGCAGGACTATTCCTTGTTCTTTATCTAACTGCTGACGCTGACCCTGCCATTCTTGTGCTACTTTGCATTCGAAGGATAAGAACCTCCCTCCTTCTGGATCTCTCTCAGGGAAGTAATTTTGGCATCAGCTAAGCTTGAGTTCAAATCCTGCCTTTACAATTAGGATTCTTGGCAAAATCTGTCACCTTTCAAAGACTCGATTTTTGGGGCGCCTGGGTGGCGCAGTCGGTTAAGCATCCGACTTCAGCCAGGTCACGATCTCGCGGTCCGTGAGTTCGAGCCCCGCGTCGGGCTCTGGGCTGACGGCTCGGAGCCTGGAGCCTGTTTCCGATTCTGTGTCTCCCTCTCTCTCTGCCCCTCCCCCGTTCATGCTCTGTCTCTCTCTGTCCCAAAAATAAATAAAAAACGTTGAAAAAAAAAATTAAAAAAAAAAAAGACTCGATTTTTAAAAACCTATTCAAAGGGATGCCGTTCCTCTGTCCCAGGGTTTCTGTGAGAACTGGTGTGGAGTTGCCTAGGTAACATGCCTGGTGTAGGGCCTGGCACAGACATGGTTTTTGCAGCGGAAGATCTGAGATTGAGAATTTATTATAATTCAGATAAGTGCTACTTGGCGATTAGGTAATTTCATATATGGAAAAACGGGCTTGGGAAACTAATAATCTAAACTAATAGCAACATAAGAAGTGTGAATGTGGCAGAATACAGGGTTTCCTAAAAATATTTGAAGCAAACGTGAGAAAACAACTCCCAACTGAAATACCAAACACGGCACATTCTTATGTTCATGAAACCAACCATCCAATCAATTCTATTGCTATTTTCCTGAGTTGAATAACTATATATATGTAAGAAAGAGTTAAATTTTATTTTTAAGAATATTTCAAAATTGAGAGTTTTCACTGAACCAGCCTTCTCCCCTACACGCAACTACTTTACCATGATACGGTCTTACTTCACACTGGGGACCAAGTGTAACCAAATGTCACGTGTCTCTGAGGCAATTTCACACACCTTATCCCGCTTAATTCACAAACGGGGAAGTAATTATCAGAAACTGCAAGACCAGATCAGTGTTGCAGTTTAAAAAAAAAACAAAGTTTACAAGATGCCCCAACTTCTGTCCCCTCTGGTGATTCCCACGGCCAGGACCAGCACAAATGGCTACATCTTGGCCTTTATTTCCCAGTCTCTGCGGAGAAGGAGACTAGCAGGCCTGGAGGGAAAGAAGTGAGCATGGGTTGGCTCAGGAAACAGGAGCAGAGGAGCTGGGCGTTGAGGAAGTGAGTGGGGGCGGGGTACAACCACACAGCGCACCTGCTCAGTCTATAAAACAAAAAGACGAATTGTGTATTTCACAATAGTCAGATCCCGGGGCCTGCCCCAGCCACGGTTGCCCCAGTTCTTGCCATGCACCACAGAGCTTAACTAAATATTGTAGCATGGATCTCATGCAGCAAGAGTGGAAGGAGACCCTCTGTCTATTTGAAATAGAATTGTTAACATTTCTTCTAGAAAGAAGGAGGTTCATTCCTTGTCATATGACTGGGGAGTGTTAGCTTCTAAAGTCTGAAGAAGAACAATGAAACAATTGTTGAGCGATCATAGTTACTGTGTGTGTGTGTGTGTGTGTGTGTGTGTGTGTGTGCATGTGTGTATCATAGGCCTGTGTATGTATATGTGTGGGGGGGGTGTGTGTGTATGTGTGTGTATTTGGGTGTGTGGGTATATAGGGGTTATATAGGGAGGCCTCACCATAGCCCAATAGCCCCCAACAATTCAATCTGAAGGAAGGAGCCCTGAAATTCAAGGTCAGGGTAAGGGTTTTTTTCAGATAAGCCAAAATTCCTAGGACTTGTGGAATGTAGTGAATCTGGAAACAGCCATGGCCTTGGAAGTCAGCCATGTGGATGTTGTGTGAGGACAGGGAAGGTGTTTATTCAGATCGACTAACAATATAAGTAGGGCTCTGTGTTAGCCAATAGAAAGGCAACTGATGGTGTTAGGTAGGCTTCTTTCCTGAGAGCTCCTCTCCTGGGTAAAGAGGACCCAGGAGTAGCAGAGATCTTCAGACACAGAAACCTGGAGGAATTTATTGTTAAAGCTGAAAAGATGACAGAGCTTTCAAACAAAAAGTGCCAACATTTCAATTCTGAGATCTCCCCACTACACAGTGTTCTAAGTTTACATAAATGTGCCCCTCATTTCCAAAACACAAGGATTCCTAAGCCAGCTTTGGCAGGTGGTATAAGTAATCAAAGTGTGGCTCTTGCTTGAATCATGCAGGAACATCTTAAACCCTGGACCACAATCAGAATCTGACTTTTCACAAAGTCCTCAGGTGATTTGACAGACAGTGGCCCAAGCTTTCCCCGGCCTTCCAGCGAGCCACTATGACAAACAGGAACTTCCGCCATTGGCTAGAGCCCCAGCTACACGTCCACCTGACAATGACTTTAATTCTCCCTGACCATCAATCAGAGGGACTGATTTTACTTGAGTGTCCTCGGTTATGCAGGTGAACACAAATCCCGAAGAGTCTGGGAGCATTATCTTTTCTCCTCTGACCCTAAGATGAACCCATTTTCTCAAAAGATGAAAAGGGCAGAGCTGGGGGACGGCTGCGCATCATCTTGGTATGTGATTTGTTCTGTGATTGTGAAAGAAAACTGACCTCAAACTCCCCAAGGATCATATGTAAAAATAAACTTTCCGCTGACCTCCCGTACATAGGAACAGCCTGTTGTCCCTGTTGAGAGCCTCGAACTTCCAAAGTGCTGGGAAAACAGCAGGAAAAGCTAGGGATAACCTCATCCCAGGGTGTCCTCCTGCAGGGCGCTAAGAGACCCCAGTCAGATGGGTCCTCGCAAGGCAACCTCAGCAATGCAGCTATGTCTGTCCTTCAGACGGGCCCTGGTACTCACGGAAGGTCCTGATGGTGTCGCTGGCCTGGCTGCGAGGGCTGGGGCCGTGGGGATTCATGGCCCTCACGGCAAACTGATAGTTGGTATCTGGATCAAGGCCCTTGATAACCATGGAGTCCATCTGGATCCGCTCTTGGATTAAGGTCCAACTCTTGTCAAAATCTGGTCTTTATTGATTAAAAAAACAAAACAAAACAAGAAGCAGTAATTCAGGAAGAGCAAAGGGAAGGGAGGCTGGCTATGTAAACTCAGCATTCGGACTCTAGAAGCAACACTTATAAAAATGAGTTAACATTTCCTATCTAAAAGTCATCTTGATTTTAAATCATAGGTCACAATTTTTAAGTCCCTGCCAATAAAAGCAAGTAGATCATTTTTAGGGCCAGTTTTAAACCCTGTTTCAAGATCATCTGCTTTTCCTCGGCATGAGCTTGACCATGGTGAAAAGACCCCCACAGAGGAGTTCATTTTCAAGGACTGTGCCTTCCAGATGTTTCACAAACAAACCCTCCCCAAACAGCCGCCATTCCCAGAGGTCAGGAGAGCACAGATTCTGTCTATTCACAATCTGTTCACAAAGTAAACAAATGTTAAGTTTTATAGGGTGACTAACTGCATGAACGACCATGGGAAAACCCACTTAGATTGTGTTCGTGGCCATTCTTGCTCTTAACAAAATTGTACAACTGTGCCAACTCGCTGACTTCTCACAGGTTCTGCTAAGAACCCTCTAGAGAATGTGGGCCCTCACTTAGAGCTCCCACCTGGGAGGCAATACGCAGAGGGTAAGGGTACAAATCTGGGGTTGCTCATAGCTGCTCAAATCCTGCCTCTACTACTTACTAGCTGCTATTTAACTTCTCTAAGTCTCTATTTTCTCATCTGTACAATGGGTATAATAAAAGTACTTATCTAAGAGGACTATCATAAAGATTAAATGAGAGCTATATCCTCAGCATACTGCCTGGCATCACATGGTAAACACTCAGCATTTTTTGGCCATTATTTAAGGGACTTATCCACATCACAGAGCCAGTAGATAACCCTGTGTCACTGCTTACTCCTCTAAACCTGTGTGTTCTGATGCGATAGCACTAGCCCATGTGGCTAGTCAGCACTTGAAATATGGTTAATCTGAACTGAGATGTGCCGCAAGTGTAAAATGTACATTGGGTTTTAAAGGACAAAAAAAAAGAAATGTAAAATATCTCGATCATATGTTGAGATGATAATATTTTGGTTTCAGTGGATTAAAATGTATGTTATTAAAATTAATTTTATTTGTTTCTTATTGCCTTTTTAATTCCACAATTAGAAAACTTTAAATTTCTGGGGTGCCTGGGTGGTGCAGTCAGTTGAGTGTTCAACTTCAGCTCAGGTCATGATCTCGCAGTTCATGAGTTTGAGTTCTGCGTTGGGCTCTATGCTGACAGCTCAGAGCCTGGAGCCTGTTTCAGATTCTGTATCTCCCTCTCTCTCTGCCCCTCCCCAGTTGCACCCTGTCTCTCTCTCAAAATTAAATAAACATTAAAAACATTTTTTTAAGAAAAAAAAAAACTTCAAATTTCACCCAGGGTTTGCATTGTATTTTTTTTCAACGTTTTTAATTTATTTTTGGGACAGAGAGAGACAGAGCATGAACAGGGGAGGGGCAGAGAGAGAGGGAGACACAGAATCGGAAACAGGCTCCAGGCTCTGAGCCATCAGCCCAGAGGCTGACGCGGGACTCGAACTCACGGACCGTGAGATCGTGACCTGGCTGAAGTCGGACGCTTAACCGACTGCGCCACCCAGGCGCCCCTGCATTGTATTTCTACTGGACAACGCTGTTCTGTCTGGCTTCCCAGTTGGAGGGGGAAAGGAGAGCATCCCAGGTAATATGAACCACAAGATGAAACTTGGGAATGATCATGCGTGGAGGGGGATGGTGTGAAGGCCTAATTAGCTGGATGCTTTGTGTTATTAGTTAATTAATAATAATTAGTCTATCAAGTGCTTGTGAAGTACCAAGCACTGTTCATAGTATCTATGCAGGAGATATTACATTAAACACCCTTCTCCCCTCATTTTTATAGAGGAAACAGAGCCATTAAATGATTAACTTGCCCAAGTTCACAGAGCTGATAAATGGTGAGGCCAAGTTGGGTTGATGAGGAAGGGTTGGATTAAGAAGATCTTTGACACTGGACACAAACTTGGGGTGATCATGGCTGAGAGGCTGTTCTCCATCCTTTACTTCCTGACCACTTCTCAGTTGTTCGAGTGTTAAATACCTCTGCTCCCAGATATTTAGAGGATAACAGAAAGCAAAAAAGATTGATGTTTAGCCTTTATGAACAACTTATCAGGCAAGGAAACAGAGACTTATTTTGCAGAAAGAAGATGCCCGGAGGATACATGGCTGTCTTGAATGTGAGCTTGCTTAGTTTCTCATTGGCAGGAATTAAAAGCCAAACGGAGTCCTTAAGCCCAGTAGAAGATGCTTCCTCAAGCTCACCGTGCAGGCAAGTAGTCTGTGGGGCCTGTGTCTCATTAGAATTCATCTGTTTGGAGAAGCAGTGGTCACAGGGCATGCTCACTGTAGAAAATCAGGGCTCATGTCTCTTTCTTTTTCTTTTTCTTTTTTTTTAATTATCTATTTTTTAATTTACATCCAATTATGTTAGCATATAGTGCAACAATGATTTCAGGAGTAGATTCCTTAATGCCCCTTACCCATGTAGCCCATCCCCCCTCCCACAACCCCTCCAGCAACCCTGTTTGTTCTCCATATTTAAGAGTCTCTTGGGGCGCCTGGGTGGCGCAGTCGGTTAAGCGTCCAACTTCAGCCAGGTCACGATCTCGCGGTCCGTGAGTTCGAGCCCCGCGTCAGGCTCTGGGCTGATGGCTCGGAGCCTGGAGCCTGTTTCCGATTCTGTGTCTCCCTCTCTCTCTGCCCCTCCCCCGTTCATGCTCTGTCTCTCTCTGTCCCAAAAATAAATAAAAAGCGTTGAAAAAAAAAATTTAAAAAAAAAAAAAAAAAAAAGTCTCTTATGTTTTGTCCCCCTCCCTGGTTTTATATTATTTTTGCTTCCCTTCCCTTATGTTCATCTGTTCTGTGTCTTAAAGTCCTCATACGAGTGCAGTCATATGATATTTGTCTTTCTCTGTCATGTCTCTTTCTTGGTATCCTTTCCCTAAAGATGGACTTCTTGTGTAAACTAATTTTGTCACCAAAGAGAAAATCTTAGTGAGTGGACGGAAACACATTTACAAACTTAAATTAGAACAAAATCACGTCACAGGGGAAAGCCACCAGCGATACCTAAAAGTTGACAGAAAAGATATGATCTTCAGATAAAACTCTCCCGTTCTCCATTGCTAAGCCTTCCTGTGGCATTTATAGAGGAAATGCCATGTAATTGCTCTCAGAACATGCCACTGTTTACCCAGGACTGCCTGCAAATATCTAAACAATCCTCATGTGGAAATTACAGCCCCCCCCACACACGCAAAAAGGAGATTATACTGTATTTGTTCATTTAACGCAAGAAAGAAGGCTATATTTTAAGCGAATAAGAAACTGAAATCATTAACATTTAATTCCATGATATCAAGTGAGAGAGCAAAGCTCATGCGGACTGAATACCAGTTCAAAACCTTTAACATTTTGCCTCTGATTTTGTCATGGGTTTTGCATTTAAATATTTTCAGCGTCTCTTGAGGTACAAAAGTGCAAAGGTGAGGTTGAGAGAGAGATAACCGGGCAAAAGCATTGTCTTAGATCATCCTCAAACAATAGCTTTATCTTTCTCCACTGAAGAAAATTATTCTATTCTGACTACAAAGTTGCCAGTCAAATCCCCATAGCAACACTAGCCTGCCAATTTCCCCATCAGCAAAAAGGCATGAGGGGGAAGTAAGCTAGGAATACGCTGCCATCCCAGGTACAAATAGGCAGCCACCAGCGGGGTGGACACTTTCAGCACTTTTCCAAATAGTGGGATAGAGTGGGGTTGGGAATTCTGCATCTCAGGAGATTAACTGCCTTTGGAAGGTGTCTGGGCGGTGAGGGTCGGGAGGGGGAAGGTTCTGATGGGGCAGACACAGGGCAGTCAGCAGTGGCTACTCAAAACCCAATTAGCTGATTCAAGTGATTGAGACTCACTGGTTCATTTTGGTGGAAACAGTACCACTCACTGGCAATGTTAGAATCCAGCCTGGTTATCAGATATCTTACAGATCAACCAGCCCAGATATCTACAGGCTCTCAGAAATTACACGCAAGATTTTACGTGTGAGCATGATCATTTCAGTTTTCTAAGTACAGTGTCCTTAGCTTTTTATCAGATTCTCAAAGATAATTACGTCCCCCAAAGCTTTAAGAGTCACTGATCTAGTCCAGTCTCTCAACCTACCCATGGGAACACGGAAAAAAAGTAATTTATCTAAAGTCATAGAACCACTGGGTGGTCTATTTTTCTTATTCCGTTTCTTGTGGCATTTTGACCACCTTGCCTATTTTTAGCGTCAGTCTTGAGTGGAAAATCATTTTTCTTGGTACCATCAACTCCGCAGGTGGCTGCCTCGGGCTACTCAATTGGCATGTGATTGATTATCAACAGGGTATCCATCACAGAAGCTATATTCTAGGAGGCTCCACGGAGCTGTAAACACAATTCCATTCTTAGGGAGTTTATAGTCTAATGGGGAGATAATATATCTAAGGATCAGTAGGAAGCCAGTACAAAATAGCATATTTCAAGTGTTATACAGCTGATCTTTGAATAACACAGGGGTGAGGGGTGCTGATGCCCTTGTGTTGCCCAAAAGCCATGTGTAACTCTTGACTCCCCCAGAATTTAACAGCCTACTGTAGAACTTAACGACAGCATAAATGAACACAAATTAGCACAAAGTCAATTAACACAAATTTCATATGTTACCAGCATTATATACCGTATTTTTACAATAAAGAGAATAGATAACGTTATTAAGAAAATCATAAGGAAAATACATTTACAGCACTCTACTGTATTTATCAAAAAAGAATCCATGTATAAGTTTATCTATACAGTGCGAACCCATGTTGTTCAAGGTTCAGCTATATTTGAGTGGGTCGGTTGTAGTGAAATGGAATGCTGTGGTAGGTATGTGAGACCAGAAAGAACTTAAGTTAGATTTCAAATGTATTTGGGTTTTGATAGCTGAAAAGGAATAGAGCATCTTTGGGTGAAGTGGAGACAAGAGCAACATCGGCTCTCTGTATGATCTGACCGTATTACGTACTAGTTACATGCAAAATACAATGCGGAATATCCCAAGACAGTAAATATATGGCTCCCAGTAATGAATGATCAATCAATCTATACAAAAAATGGGTATGACATACAAAAACACGAGCCAAAAGTAAGTGAATGAATATACGGCACCTTTGTGGAGATCATACATAGTCAAAGCTTTCCTTATCAACCTCTACTAACCAACCTGTCAAATTAACCGTGATCTTCATTTGTTCCCACTAAGTCAGCTATTGGCTTGTCAAGAGTCAGTTGTGTTTATTCCAAAACCTATTGATGACTTTTGTGTTTGTTATTGTAATTATGTTATTTAATGTAATATATAAACTTGTGAAATAGGAGTAAAATATAGAGCAACAACTATTTTTGAATGTTTTTGAAAGACTTGATAAAGCTGAACCACTAAAACATTATTGCCTTTGATGTGGTGTGTGTGTGTGTGTGTTTATGTATATATTTAGTTATATACAATGAAGTATTATTCAGCCATGAGAAGAAAATTCTGCCATTTGCAGGAGCACAGATGAAACGAGGACATTATGTTAAATGAAATCAGGCAGAAGGAGAAAGACAAATATTGTATGATCTCACTTTTATATATGGAATCTAAAAAAGTTGAACTCAAAGAACCAGAGAGGTGAACGTTGGTTGCTAAGGTCTGGAGGTGTGGGAAACACAAGAGGTTGGTTAAAGAATACAAACTGTCAGCTTTAAGATGAAAAGGTTCTGGGAATCTTACAGAACAGTGTGGTGATTATAGTCAATAATACTGTATTGTATTCGTGAAATTTGCCGAGAGAGTAAATCTTAACTGTTCTCACCCCACACACACAAAGGTAACTATATGGAGTAACAGATGTGTTAATTAACCTGATTGTGGCCATTATTACACAAATGTATATACATATTAAATCATCACATTGTATACCTTCGCAAAATCACACGGTACAATCTAAATATATACAATTTTTATTTGCCAATCACACCTCAATAAAAGTGAGAAGAAAATCTAAAATAATCAGAAGAATTTTAGGAAATGCAAATAGTTGCCTGGGAAGTGGCCTTACAAAATAAGATGCATGACAGAATAAAATATCAAAATGATCCCCACATACAGAAACATAAGGCAAAGCCAACTCAAATGATAAATGTAAAATCTTATGTTAGGTCTTCTTAAAAAGCCAGCGGCACAGATATAAAGATAGAGAAAACCTGGGATGGCAAAAATCTATGGGGAAGGCAGAGGGCATAAAACTGGGCTTTAAAAATTGGTCACAAACTCAATATGAATTCTCTGGACAACGTGCTGTTGACCAGCTCAGCACCCATATCCTGGGGAGATGTGGTCTTCTAGGCCGATCACTCAGCAGAAGGTGCTCTAGACTCATCTCCTCCTGAGGCAGAGTTCAAAGGGCTGCTACCGCTTGGCTTGAAATAGCATAGGACAGTGTCTTTAGGTGAGAGACAGACTGTTGTCAAAGGAAGACGGTAAATTTGCCTCCATGTTGTCCATATTGGACTAGGAGAACCAGCGGTTCCTGACAGGGAGGTCAATGGCAGGACATTACAAGGAAAACCCTTAATGGCTTAGGAATGGTGGACAATGAAGCCAGATGCCTCAGAAAAATTGAACTTTGCATCAATGGCTATGTTGAAGCAGACGTTGGATGGCCATCAATCAGGGATGTAACAAGTGCCTTTCTGAACAGGAGGTTGGACTTTGTTTAGTAACTCTGACGTAGGGTCACGGTAACAAATACATTTATGCATAGTAATGCAATACACTTATACCTATATGTATGTATGCACATGAGCACAAAACTGAAGAGAAGTTTCAAGGAAAATATTTATCCTTACTCTATACACTTTGCTATTTTCTTTTCTATCTCTTATTTTCCTTTTTTTTTTTTTTTTATACTGGTAAGAATCCACTAAATCAATCTTACCACCCACTGAAGTGTGGTGACCCATAATTTGAAAAACACTGGACAAAAAGGTTTGTTTTTTTTTTTTCCTCGAATACTTTGGATGGAGCTTTCAACTCTAAAATTCTATGATTAAAGAAAGCAGATTTTGTCAGTCGTGGAAAGAAATCTATGGCTTATAGTTTAATCAAATGTCCCACAGGTGGCAAACAAAGCCTATTAAACTCCAAATAATGCTCTAGATATGTCGAGCTCTACAAAGTCTTTGAATGACCCCCAGGAAGACCTACACTGGACAGTGTGACCCTCTACATGCCACACATACGCCAAAACACAACACTGAAGCAAACATTTCATAAAATAATTCCTAGTTTTATTCTGTGTGATACCTTCTGATAGTCTCTCCTGTTCTATTTCACTTTTGAAAAACTCTTGTTCGGGACGCCTCAACTGCTCCCACTACCTTCTAATGAGTAACTACTCACAGTTTGAGAACCTTTCTCTTCTAGAAAGTTGGGGCTGGGCTGAGGAGGGCCGCTCACGTGTGCTTCAGACCTTAACTAGGAAACTGGGCTAAGAACGGTTAAATTCTGCTAGGGAAACACTTCTGAGAATGGAATTTGTTGGTGCAGAAAACAGTCCTCCAGGGGATTCAGCAGAACATCCAGAATGGCCTTGACAGTAGAGGCCACTCTACTGGTCTGAGAGGGAGCGGACCGAAAGCCTAATTATAGCAAACGAGAGACATGTGTGGCCTCCTTCCCTCAACATCAGATAATGTTTTGGGGAGAACCTTGGATTACTTGGAGGCTCCCTTCCTAAGTATTTTCCTTCATATTATTCCTTCTCAGCTTCACCTCAGAAACAGAACTCTCCTCAAGATTCTCCCATGCCTTAAATCTAGTGCTAATATTACACCAATTATACTAACTTCTTTTTTTTTTTTCATTTCTTATATGAATTTAATGATTTATTGATCTACTTATCTGTGAGAGAGAGAGTGCATGCATAAGTGGGAGACGGGCAGAGGGAGAGAAAGGGAGAGCATCTCAAGCAGACTTCATGCTTAGTGTGGACCGGATGCCGGGCTCAATCTCATGACCTGGGGATCATAATCTGAGCCAAAATCAAGAGTCTGACACTCAACTGACTAAGCCACCCAGGCACCCCATTAATGTTTTTCTTTAGTAATAGAGAAGACAGTATCATTCATACCATTAAATTTTTTTTTATCACAATTTACCCATTTCTTTTTTTTTTCTTCCGAGTTTTTATCTAAATTCAAGTTAGTTAACATATAGTGTAGTATTGGTTTCAGGAGAATTTAGTGATTCATCACTTACATATAACACCCAGTGCTCATCACAACAAGTGCCCTCTTTAATGCCCATCACACATTTAGCCCATCCCTCCCCTGCCAACCTTCCGCCTAGCAACACTCAGTTTGTTCCCTATTGTTAAGCATCTCTTATGGTATGCCTCTCTCTGTTTTTATCTTATTTTTCCTTCCCTTCCCCTACGTTCATCTGTTTTGTTTCGATTATACCACCTTCTAATGTTATTTTATATTTCTGTCTTTCCTGCCAGGCTATGTGCTCATTAAGCATGCTGATTGCCTTACTCATCTCTGTGTTCCTTGGAATGTCTTCATGATCCTTCAAAAGATCTGAAGGGACAGACTATATGTTCCTTTCCTGCTTAACACTCTCCATTGCTCCCTATTCCCTTCAGGACAAACATGAGCTCTGTTATTTTGCCTGTTTTGCTCTGACCCTTTCTTGCTCTTACCCATCTAGCCTTATCTCTTGCTTCATAAAGCTTCAGATTTTCTAAGCAATTCCAGGAACATCTTCTTGCCTCCAAGCCATCACTCAAGTAGCTTCTTCTAGCCTGACTCTTTTCATGCTGTGTCTTCCCTCCTCTTTGCCTGGTTATCACAGATGTGTCCTTCTTTGCTCCTGTAAGAAGCCTTCCCAGACTCCTTCAAAACTGAGTTAGATGTCAAGCTGGTATTCCTCTGGGCCCCTGGGCCCCACTCCTGCCTGCAACACTCACCACTTGGACTATGGTCTCGTCTGCCTTCCCCACTGGATTGTCCAAGCAGGGGCAGTTGCTGTTTGACCCCTAAATCTCTTGTGCATACTTTGCACATAGAAGATACTCAATCCATACATGTTTGGATGAACATATGCACGTAGTAAGTATCTGATATAGACTGGCTAAGCTGAATTGAAATACCTTCAAAATTTGACCGTAAGAATAACAAGATGTCCTAAATCAGGGGTTGGAAAACTTTAGCCGGCTACAAGGTATTGTAAATAAAGTTTTATTGGGGGTGTGGGAGGGCACCTGTTGGGATGAGCACTGGGTGTTGTACGGAAACCAATTTGACAATAAATTTCATATTAAAAAATAAATAAATAAAAGGCCAATTGTCCTTAACTGACAATTGGTTAGTATCAGAATAAAAAAATATACAAAAAAATGTAAAAAAATAAAGTTTTATTGGGACCCAACCATGATCATGTGTTTAGTTATTGTCCATGACTGCTTTCTTGCTCCAATGGCGAGGCCATATAGGTGGGAAAGCACAAAATATTTACTGACCCTGTGAAAAAAAAACTTTGCCAACCTCTGATCTGAGACAACAGTCTCTAACTTTGTACCACTTCAACAGTCTGAGGAAGATCTATGAACCCTTCTCAGAATATTTTTAAATGCATCAAATAAAAAATCCTTAGGATTGCAAAAAGACACCAGTTATACTGAAAACAATGATCTAAACAAAAAAAATTACGATTATGATAATATATGTACTTCTTTATTAGTACATTAAATAATGATGCCTACTGATGGATTAAATAACTATAATTATTTCAAAGTAGTGATAAGCATTACTGGTATTATGAGATATGTACAACAGTTGTAAAGGGACAAAATAACATACCTGTGATTCTATTAGTGGCAAAGCCACGGGAATTGCTAATACCACTGTAGTTTGTTGACTACATTCCTATTTGAAGGACATTAAATTTCAGTTGATAAAACTAAGAATGTAATTTTTGTCCAACCAAGATCCAGGGACCCCCTTGAATTCTATCTATCTATGGACCCCTTGGGGATCTATAGGCTACAGGTTAAGCATCCTACTCCAAGAGAAGAGACATGATCCCATAGATTATCCAGGGGTAAGAGAAAACCTCACACTCAGAAGAGCCTCTGATTCTCTGTCCATTTTACAGACTAGTTTTATGCAGGATTTGTTCTACACTAGAATGAATTGCAGAGGAAAATCCTAAACTACTAAGTAGTCATAGTTTAAAAAAAAATGTATTATTTGACCTTCAGCTTTCGGCCTCTTTATTTTTTTTTAAATTTTTTTTAACGTTTATTTATTTTTGAGACAGAGAGAGACAGAGCATGAACGGGGGAGGGTCAGAGAGAGAGGGAGATACAGAATCTGAAACAGGCTCCAGGTTCTGAGCTGTCAGCACAGAGCCCGATGCGGGGCTCGAACTCACAGACCGTGAGATCATGACCTGAGCCGAAGTCGGCCGCTTAACCGACTGAGCCACCCAGGCGCCCCAGCCTCTTTCTTTAATTATGAATTGGTTCAACTCAACCAAATGACAAACAGATAGATACAATGGGGGTAATGATAAACTCAGCTGGCAATTTGTCCCAGGCAGGGCAACTGGAGAGCATGCTTTCATTTATAGTTTACAAATATCTCCCAATGCTGTTACACCAGAATTCAATTTAGGTGAGCTCACATCAATCTGACCAGGGATTACATCAGGATAGCTCATGGTAGGAGGGATGGAATCTTTAAAGGATCAATTTGTAGAACTCTAAGTCAGACTTCTGCAAAAACATTTAGAACCACCCTTCCATTTGACCCTAAGTGGAGGAACTTTCTGGCTACCAGAATGTCTGAGATCAGGCACCAGCCTAGAAGGTGGTTCTAAGATTTTTTACTTAGAAACTAAAGGTAAGAAAAAGGAATTTTTTGTGAAGCATCACTCGTTAATATGAAATCTCAGCTGACATCAAAGCAAGCCCATTCTTGCTTCTTTCTGATTCTGGTGGTGGTGGTAAGGAAGGCTTATACTTAAACAGCACAACTTCCTAAATACTTGCTTGAAAAGAAAGGAAGAATTTTTTGTTTGTTTTTTTCCCCCATTCTTCCCCAAATTAATCAACTGTATAGGAACAATTCTTTAAATATTTTAAGCTTTATACTTTTGGGGCCAAGAAAACCAACACAAGGACTACATCACTGTTAAATATTGTAGCCATTTGCCTAATTATTGCTATAAATTCTAGTAAAATGCTACACAAAAAGTTGGCAATTCACTTCCATCTTATGAAGAGCTCCAAAACACAGGTTATCATTCAACATGAAATAAAATAACAATGGGAACTTCCAGTTAGTCTTATACATGAGGTATAAGCTTTGCCATCTACTGGTATTCCTCTTATGATGAGCAAACAAAAGCAACGAATAACTTGGGGTTGGGGGGAAAGAGGAGGCAGACGTGTGTGAAGATCCCAGGTGGGTTTTGCCTGGCTTACACTTCTGCAGTTGGTAAGGTAGATCGTTGGTTACTGGCCTCTGAGATTAGTGGTGAAGGGTTCATTGAACCCCTGTGGCTCATGTGCCAACACATTTCCATTTCCAACACAAGAAAAATCTTCTACAAGCCACTTCTCTAAGTATGGTACACACAGCTTTTCATATTCACAAGCCTCCTGAGGTAGCTGTTATTGTCATCCTTACTTTACAGTGGAGGGAAATAAGGCTCAGAGAGGTTGAGGAGCTCATACGAGGTTCCAGCTAGTTTTGGTATTCTCTAGGTTCAATCCTGTGACTGTCATGTCCAAATGTTCATCAGCACCTATTTGACACATGGTATGTTTACCCCATGCTAGGTGTTATATTCTACAAAGGGGAACACGTCAAGATGTTGCCCTCATGTCCTGGTGAGGAAGACCTTGAACAAGTAATTAACTGCAAGTGTGTTGAGTGTTGCAAGTAAATGTTACAGGTGTATCTAACCTAGTCTGGGGAGGGGGCAGGGTTTCAAGGAAGGCTTCCTGGACAAGGTGGTATTTAAGCAGGGGTCCCGAAGGCTGAACAAGAGATAGCTAGGCAAAGAGGTAGAAGAACTATCCTGGCTGAGAACAGCAAACATAAAGACTTCTAGCCAGGAAAGAACATGGCTCTGTACGAGAGCAGAAGAGATCTATCCCCAAAGTCACCATAGCAATGGTTCCTCCCATTGACTGAGCACATTTGGGAGCCAGGAGCTGTTCTGTACATTTCATGTGCATCAACTCATGTAAACAACTCCATGAGGTAACTAGATTGTTATCCTTATTCCTCTGTCTGAGACAAAGAGAAGTTAAATAATCTACCTAAGATGACACAGCTTAAAAGTGGTGGAGGGAAGGGTTGGACCAGGGAGCTAGCCCCAAAGCCTATGCATTAAACTTCCAGTCTGTACTGCCTCACCTTTGTCACGAGGACAGCAAACCAGGGTCACTGGGTTCTAGAGGGCAGATGGTCCAGCCTTATTTATACACAAGGAAGCTAAGAATTAGAATTGAGCAACTCATGCCCAGGATTAGAGAGGCCAGCTCTGGGCTATGTCTTCTGATTCTACATTTGAACAAACTCTAACTTGAAAGATGAAACCAAGTATCAGACTAGAAGTCTCAATTCTTTTTTTTGTTAAGTTTTTCTTTCAGGAGCTCCTGGGCGGCTCAGTTGGTTAAGTGACCAACTTCGGCTCAGGTCATGATCTCACAGATCATGAGTTCAAGCCCCATGTCAGGATCTGTGCTGACAGCTCAGAGCCTGGAGCCTGCTTCAGACTCTGTCTCCTTTGCTCTCTGCCCCTCCTCCGCTTACGTTCTGTCTGTCTCTCTCTCTCTCTCAAAAATGAATAAACGTTAAAATTTTTTTTAATTTTTATTTTAATTCCAGTATAGTTACCGTACAGTGTTAAATCAGCTTCAGGTGTACAATAGAGTGATTCAACACTTCTACACAACACCAGGTACTCATCACAACAAGTGCACTCCTTAATCCCTGTCACCATTTTCACCCACCTTCCCCACCCACCTCCCCTCCATTTGTTCTCTAAAGTCTCAATTCTGAATGAGAAACTTTAACCTTCATAGGCCGTGACCTTGACCGTGAGTCAAATCACATCATCCCTTAAAACTATTCAAGGAAAATCCATAATCCATTGAGCTTCTATTCTGAATCCCAGATTTCATCTTTATTTTAGTAACAGCCTTTACAAGGTAACTTCCTGCGAGCAAACTAATTAAATTCATTTGTTACTCGCAGATTAAGGAAGAGTTTTTGATAGGATGGAAAGACAGATGGCTTTGACAAAAATATCAATTTGTACAATAATCTAAAAAACCCACCCAAGTGTGTATGACCTTAAGATTCTCACGCGAAACCAATAGGTAGGCATTGCAATCGGCTTAGAAGCAGCCCTGTGTGAAGATGAATTTTGCAAGTCTTATTATGGAAGGCATCTGCAAGAGACCAGGGAAGTATTTGAGCAGAAAGGTGTGAAAGGGAAAAGAGGGCAAGCATTGCTTTTTCTCGTTTATTAGGATAACTGTCTTGGGCTGAGATTGAGATCAACAGTTCTTGACCAGCGTGCTTAATACATACACAGAAATATTTTGAACTTTCACATGTACCCCAAATAAGCCAGTGTGGACTTTTGTTTTAAATTAAAAACAGCCACTATCATTTATATGTGGAATTTAAGAAACAAAACAAACAAGCAAGGGAAGAAAAGAGAGAGAGAGAGAGAGAGGCAAACCAAGAAACTGACTCTTAACTATAGAGAACAAACTGAGGGTTACCAGAGGGGAGGTGAATGGGGGGATGGGTGAAATAGGTGATGGGGATTAAGGAGGGCACTTGTCATCGTGAGCACTAGGTGCTGTGTGGAAATGTTGAACTTCTATATGGTATACCTACACCTAATATAACACTGCATGGTAACTATACTGGAATTAAAATTAAAACTCAAAAAGTAAACAGCCACTGAAAGCTTTAATCTACCCTTTCCAGCAACTGTCAATGCAAAACTCAAGCAATTTTAGCCCATCAGGTCACACTTGTAGAAAAACTATACTTAAGTTAAATGAAAACTGTTTTTCACCTGTAACCGACCTGATAGATAGCGTATGCGGGTCATGGCACCCCAAATGGAACATCAGAGATAGGGAATATTTTTCTAGGCCTTTAGTTTTCATTGCCACCATAGTATATATTTTTTGCTTATGAGAAAGGCACTTACCCTGGGGAAATTCTTAGGCAGGAGGAAAATTGCTCAGATATTTATAGCTAAAATATTTCAAAACATAGGTAGCTATATTTATGCTTGGTTCTTATTTTAATAAACAGTAGGGACTGCTGCCTCCAAAGAAATTTTCAGTATCACTTTAGAAAAAAAAAACTTCTCCTTCACCTCAAATGCATGGCTTTTCTGTTTTAAAAAAGCAGGTAAACGTTTGAAAAACATTGCAAAATATGTTACAGCCTAGGCTTACTTAGAATCGGCCTCTTCACATTTTTTTCTACACTAAAATAAAAAATCTACTGTTAGTGAGGAAGCAAATAAATAGCCCCCAGGCCAACTCTGGGGGAGATCAGATTACTCTCAACGAAAAGCTTCATCTTGCCTGAACCAGAGACTACGACACTGAGAGCACCCCTTCAGGGTGGTCACCCTAAGGATGTCTTTCATTTTAAGGAGGTAGAAGCCGGATGAGAAACAAAATTTTGCTTGGTCCTAAGCCCATGACTCAAGACAGCATCATAAATATACAATGTCTACCTGAAATATCACCCAAACTAGCAAGTAAGCAGTCAGTACCCCCAGACTCTGGTCTAGTGTAATTCCTCAGGTTAAGCTTTTATCAGCCAGTTAAATCATTTTTAAAAAGGTTTTTAGACTACTTCTTTCTAAAAATTTTTTAATGTTTATTTATCTTTGAGAGAGAGAGAGAGAGACAGAGCATGAGCAGGGAAGGGGCAGAGAGAGAGAGGGAGACACAGGATCCAAAGCAGGCTCCAGGCTCTGAGCTGTCAGCACAGAGCCCAACATGGGGCTTGAACTCTTGAACCGCAAGATCATGACCTGAGCTGAAGTCAGACACTCAACCGACTGAGCCACCCAGGGGCCCCTAGGCTATTATTTCTTAACAAAGCCTTTAATATCATTATCCTCATCGACTAAGAAGACCAACTGATGTAGAAGTGCCTACCAAGGCAGAGAGACGGAGGAGAAGCTGTTCTTCCAGGGACAGGACTGGGAAGAGAATTTCACATTAAGGTGGTTGAAATCTTGAGGATAACCTCCGGCGGTGAACTGATTTCTACAATTTCCTAGTGTTGGCTTGCCAAAGGCCTCCCTCTTGGATATAACAAGAAACTTAAGACCTGTCACAGGTGTTTCTGTACACAGGAGGTATCTGGGCAAAAAAGAATTTAATATTAAAATGAAGCAGACCTTTCTGGGGAAAATAGAATGATGACTAAAGACTCCCAGAAGCTTCTCATGCTAATTGCAGTTTCTGATTTAGCCCTCAGAAAAGCTCTCTCTAAACGTTATCCTTGAGCACTCACGTGTAATGGGATAGACTCTGAGGCGTTTACAAGTGGATATGGGGATTTTTTCTGCAGCCAAACATTAAATACCACGAGAAGCTGTGAAAGCTTTCTTTCTAGAACAACAGCAAACAGCAGCCTACGATGAGGCTTCGTGTATCCTTACCAGCAGGGCTCTGGGTGGGCTGAGTCTATGCTTCCATTTCTTTTTTTATTTTTTAGTTTTTAATGTTTATTTTTTTGAGAGAGACAGAGACAGAATGCGAGTGGGTTAGGGGCAGAGAGAGAGGGAGACATAGAAGCAGAAGCAGGCTCCAGGCTCTGAGCTATCAGCACAGAGCCTGCCCAACGTGGGGCTCGAACTCACGAGCTGTGAGATCATGACCTGAGCCGAAGTCGGACGCTCAACCGACTGAGCCACCCAGGCGCCCCTATGCTTCCATTTCTGAAGGTGGATCACAGACATGAAAGGGATATAGGGCTTCACAAGAGTACTGAGCTGGAAGTCAGGAGACTTCCAATTTTGATTCTGTTCCCAACCAGTCATTTTACCTTGGCAAAGCAGCTTAAGCAATTGAGTCTCAACTTCTTTCTTTGTCAAAAAGAAGTAGTAGTGTGGAGGGAAGGAAACTAACAGATATTCAATATCTGCGAAACACTTTATGAAGACAGTAACCAACAATTTTCCAATGAGAATTACATCAGCTTGATATCACATACGAGGAAGTGGAGGTTCTGAGATAAAATCATTTGACCAAAGCTACATATTCGGGAAGAAAACAGAGAGGCAGAATTCCTAGTATAGGGGCTGGGAATAGGGGTCAGCTTTCCCCATTCTGCCATGTTCCATTTGAAACTCCAAGATGTCCAAGAGTTTTAAATTCAAAGTTAGCTTTTCAGAAAACATGGTAAAGTTATACTGGTCAATATAAATAGATTTTTTTTTAAAAATTAAGAGTTGTTAGAATGGTATATAATTTTTAAATGCGTGTACATAAAAATTGGGGGCCTGAGCCCTCAAACGTTAGAGACTGTTTTCAATGTTAGAATGCATTTTTGTTGGTGACGAAGTATAATTATTACATGTAGGTACATAACACCCATATATATCTTACACTTTTGTAGGTTTTAATATCTACAAAGTTCCCTCTCATATGTGATTTCAGTTGATCCTCCTGACCACCCACTGTAAGGCTGGAAGGTTTTCACCCATCTAATTGCAGATAAGGACTGGCAGTCAACGTCTGGGGCTCCAAGTCACCTCCCTTTGTCCCACTCCTGATTGCAGCAGCAGCTGGGGGTGGAAAGTTTCATGTGAGCTCAGATTTGCCTTATAGACCAGGATCCAACCTCAATCACCTGCTGTGCTCATATCACACCTTCTTCTATCCTGAGATCCTTGTCCTTAATCTACATGCTGGCAGAGCCTAGAAATATGGGAAGTTATGCCCCTGAAGGAAACCCTCAATCAAGAGAGGAGAACGGAAGCCGGTGGGTAAATGGCTCCTGTCCTTTGAGAGGGATTCTGCATACTGCAAAGAGTGCTCAGTGGGATCAAACCTCCATAGAAGCCCCTGCTACCTCTAGAAGTGACTTCAGCGACATAGTTATACATCCTCCTTCCCTGTCTCACCCTTTCCACTTTCTCATTCCTGCTTCCAAATAAAATAAACCACTTGCACTCTAGCCCTTGTACCAGGCTATCCTGCGGGGGGAGCCCAAACTACAAGAGGGACTGAAGTATCAGGGCTGCAAGTGATCAGCGCAGGGCCTCCTGGCCGGCAGGTAGTGGAGGCAGGGCTCTCTTCCGGTTCTTCTGGTTCGAACCCCAGCGAATCACTTTCATCGTCCACTTTCAGTTGTGCACACAAGTTAAGCTGCAATGTCTACCTTTTGTCAATATGCCAGACTTAAAAACAGCTTTAAAAATACATGTTTTAGCTCACAATTAAAAATAAATGGTAGCCATCATCTTTGCTGGTGGTTATACAGACAGTCTGCTGGGCTAGCGGGAAAAAAAAAATTGCATTTCCCCAAATTTCAAAGTACTACATTTTGCTTTGGGTGTGCTAGACAGAAATGCATCACGAATGAATGTGAATCAGAAATGTTAAGATTCAGCCCAAGTTTTACAAATGAGCAAGCCGAAGTTTTAGGACTTTCAGTGTTTCATGTTTACTCTTGGAATGAGTATTAGAATCTCTTCTATTCCAGGCACACCCCAGCTTTGTCTACCAAATTTGTTCAACAGCAGGTTTGCCGATTATCCTCAATGATGAGCATCAGTCTGGAACTTTGCAGTGGGCGTCGTTTCCTTCTTCTAATTTTCTCAGGATCTCTTCTTCCCTCTTACATTAATAGCACCACAGTTTTCCTTTGAGGAGCCAACCCTTCCGAACTCTCTCCATCCGTGTACTTCAGGTGCGAATGACCCACCAGTTCCAGAGCTCAGAATATGACAAATGTTTGCCCAATTAGGGTAGCCTCCTCCCTGGCCACAGTGACTGGCTCAAAGAATGGAGAGGAACCCAACCCTGGCCAACTAAGGTGAACACTGAGACTCGAGTGGGTCCACTGAGAAATGACCACTCTTTTCCTGTGGGGAGCTACGCTAGTGGGTGGCAAGTCTTCAGTGCCTGGTGGCCGTCTTGCCACATCAGAAAAGCCTTCTTGAAAATGAAGCCAATACAGGGGAAAGCATAGCACAAAGATGGACGGAGACAAATGGCTGCTCTGGAACAGATCACATCTTCCCTGAATCTGGATTTTCCACCGGACTTTAGAGTCACAGGAGACAACACAGAACTGCCTCATCTTCTTCCAGGCTTCTGCCACTTGCAAGTCAATAAGTCCTGCCTGAAACCAGCTCTGTCCTCAGGCATTAAAGGGACTCCGTGCAGAGTGCTTCTCTGAAGAAACAAGTATCTATTTTTCACTACCAAGGAATAGGCGAGGAAGTCAAGCCACAGAGCAGAGCTAATCAAATCTTGGCAGAATCATCTGTCCCAGCGTCAGAAAGCCTCA
The DNA here is from genome assembly GCF_028018385.1 of Neofelis nebulosa. Lineage (NCBI taxonomy): Eukaryota > Metazoa > Chordata > Mammalia > Carnivora > Felidae > Neofelis > Neofelis nebulosa. The sequence continues at coordinate 31,198,446 of NC_080782.1, read as the reverse complement.
GGAATGAGGTGCTGAACTAGTCCCTTTATGAATCAGGCAGCAGCAGGCTTTAGACAAATCCCGCCTTTAATGTAGAGAATACTAACTATGCAGACGTTTCCATCAGCCAGGTGCTCAGTTCACACTCCAGCTGTTACTGGAGTCAGAGAAAGGACCTTAGATTAGGAATTCTTTTTGCTTGGTGTGTGTGGGGGTGGGGGGAGCGCGTGCACATTGTTTTTGTTTGGTTTAGTTTTACTTATTTTTGCTTAAAACTACATAGCAGCATTGAGAATCCATGTTTTTACATCTGTAAGCTTTCGGAAGAATTTCTTGTCACTCTTGTACCCTCTGATACAGCTGAATAACAAGAACTGGAGAGGCAGACGAGAGAAAAAAACTGAAACTGAACCAAGAAACCGGCCCCACAGTAAATCAGGATGTGAACGAAACAATGACTTATCGATGTTTTTCCCCCCTCCCTCAAGAAAAATCACCATCAGGTATTTATTTCAGATGTAATGTTGCAAAGCCAGGGAGGCGGGTTTCAAGAGTGAAAATGCAGACAGGCTTGTTGGCAAATGATGCCTTGGGAGTTTTCAGAGCTTAAGATAGTCCTGACTGTGAAGGGGAAATGAGGCAGAGGTACGGTGAGTGCAGATGGGTTTACCAGATGACCCAGTTCCAAAGACGAGTGGGGACAGGTGCTGGCCCAAGGGCCGAGTAAAAATGCAGGTCTTCAAGCCTTTGTCATCTCTTAAATACACAGACAGCAGAGACGGCTCTCCATGTAGCATCCTATCGCGCTTGGAATACCCAAGGTCAATACATATGGCTTTTAAATGTGACACACAAACTTACCTGATGAATTCCACAGAATAGTACTGAATTGGGGAGCTTCCTTCGCTCTTTCCAGGTTTCCAAGAGAGGGCTACCTCAGAATCAGAGACCACAGTGACATGTGGCTGCTGGGGTGCTGATGGAGGCAGGCAGGAATCTAGGTGGGACAGCAAACACCTAGAGTTGACGGTGGTCTTTGCTGCTGGGGATGTTTAATATATAAAAAGCTTGTGCTTCCCACTGCCTAAAGATCTCTGTTCAGAACAGCCTCAAAATCCAAACCAAACACAAAAAATAATCACAACTGAATTCACCATGTAAGGTCTGAGATACTAAAAGTTGGTCTTCCCTTCTATCCCCAGCCCCCTGGCTGAAAAATCCAACTAAATTACGTCCGGACCCCTGGCCCCGGGACAAACAATGGAGTGTACCCTTTAAAACCCTCAACCACACTCCCACCGCCTGGTAACCTTTCATCCCTGTTTGCAGGTTGGAATTGATACCTGCAAGGAAAATTGAATGCAGAGCATTGCTGTCACTTACATTCAGTTCTTCTGTGTGTGTGTGTGTGTGTGTGTGTGTGTGTGTGTGTGTTGTGTGTGTGTTTTGCCTTGACCATCAGAATGCATCCTAAAGGTAGGACATTTGGGAAATACCCTCATGGGTAAAGATGTAAGAGTCACTCATGATCCTATCACCCCAAGGTAACTGCTATTACTCTTCATATCTAGACTTTCACATCTCTCGGCCTTTGTTTACACTATTGCTTATGCCAGAAACATTTTTTCCTGTCTTCTCTTGCTAGCAGGATCTTATGTAGTTTTCAAAGTTCGGGCCCAAAATATGGATCTTTCTAAAACCCTCCCTGATCCCTGGAGTAGGGGAGGTGCTCCCTCCTGAGTGCTCCAGAGCCCTTTGCGCAGACCTCAGATGCCCTGGATCTACTCACCTATCATTTGCCTCTCCCTCCACAATGAGCTTGTGAGCAATGATGATTGAGTAACCTTTGTCCCCCATTGTCCAGCACGGTGCCGCATCAATGAGCCTTTGTTGGGTTCCCTTTGCCTGTAAATCTCTTCTCCCACTGTCCTTCCTCCCCTTTCTGATTCCCACTTACTGGTCAGACCTTCACTTAGCAGTCACCTCCCCAGAGAATTCTTACCTCACCCCTACATGGGGTCTCCATTTGTACGTTCTTACAGCATTTACCACAATCTGTGACTACACGTTAACTAGGTAGTGTCTTCACCCACCTCACTGAGTTCTGAGAGGGCAAAGGCTGTGCCTAGTTTTGTTCACCGCCAGAGCCCAGCATGGTGCCTGGCACACAGTAAGTCCTCATTGATACATACGGAAGGAAGGAAGGAATGAATAGCACCCATCGCTTTCCTAATCTTAATGAATTGAACCCATTTTACCTTGGGGCAAAGTAGTAACGTGCCGAGGAGAGCTAAGCCGTCCTTTGCCAGTCTGGCTGTAAGCTGCTACACTCACTCGATACTCAGTGCCTGGTTTCAAGTCTCCGATCACTTCCTCCTGTCAATGACCAAACGGGAAATGTGTCAATGACCAGAAGTCCTAGTAGAGCAAACCAGACAATTTCCATGAGGGCTGCATCTCAAGGCCCCTGTGAAACCACAGGGGACAGAGACCCTTTTGCTGTCTCTAGGGTTGGCCAAGTTTTAAAATTTGCAGAAAGGAAAACACCATCACATATTTCCCACAACTAGAGAATTACCCTTTACTGGAATCTATACACTGTTCTAGAACTAAGACTCATTCTCCCTATCAGATATGACTTTTAACATTTGAGTTCTTTGATCAGAGTACTGGGCTGCTAAAATCGAGGTAACAATCTTTTTGAGGGTCGGAACCCACCAGTTCTTTCTCCCCACTTACACGACACAGATGTTCAGAGACTAGCCACGACAGCAAACTGACGTCTTGATTTGTACTAAAGTGGGGACTCCAAGTTTGGTTCTCAAATTTTATTTTTTTTTTTAATTTTTTTTTTAACGTTTTATTTATTTTTGAGACAGGGAGAGACAAAGCATGAACGGGGGAGGGTCAGAGAGAGGGAGACACAGAATCCGAAGCAGGCTCCAGGCTCTGAGCCATCAGCCCAGAGCCCGACGCGGGGCTCGAACTCACAACCATGAGATCGTGACCTGAGCTGAAGTCGGCCGCTTAACCGACTGAGCCACCCAGGCGCCCCTGGTTCTCAAATTTTAAAGGGCATCAGAATCTCTAAGAAGGCTTAAATCGTTGGGTCTGGCCCCCATCCCCACCCCCCCAGGGTTTCTGACTCAGTACCTCTGGGAAGGGGCCTGAAAATGTGCATTTCTAAGAAGTCTCCAAATGCTGCTGCTGGTCCAGGGACCCCACATTGATGAAGGGCGTATATGAACTTCACCTACACAAATGGCCCTGACCAGAAAGCCCCAGCTGAAGAACACTCACTCCACTTTAGGCTTTGACAAAAGCAGTATGTCCCTGGGACTACAGTGCTGCGCAGTAAGTGGGAGTCTGGGTCTCACTGGTCCCAGCACACTGTAGCGGAAAGGGCACCGGCTTTGGAATCAACGAGTCCTGGGCTTGAATCCTGATCCTGCCACTTATTCCTAGCCGTGGCCTTGATGTCACATCCCCTGAGCCTCAGCTTCTTCCTCTATAAAATGGAGATGATATATAACAATCCTGCAGAACTATACTACTTGGGATAATGTGTGTAAAGTGGCTGGAACCGAAGCCGTCCTCAAGAAACGGTGGTAATGGCTGCTGACTTGAGTGCGTGGGGCCCTTGCTCTTCTCTGCGTAGCTAGGCTCCAACACTTCTTTGAGACCCAAATCTTCCCCATTACTCCTGACCACCCGACCTGATCTTACCCTACCGACTGTTGTGCCACTAATCTAGTACTTTCCTCTACTACAAACCATGTGCTACTATTCCTCCTATGGGATTGTCAGCGACTTGAGAGCAGGGATCCTGCCTTGTGTTTCCTCGTAACCTCTTCTGCAGATGACCAAACCTTCTTCACTGTTGCTAAGGAGAATTCACCCAGTGATCAAAAAAACTTTTAAAGCATTCAACAAATAGTTACCGAAGACGTACTACAGTAGTTCTTAACTTTGAGAGCACGTTAGAATCGCTAAAAATTACCAGTGCCTGGACTCCACTCCAGACTACCTACATCAGAGTCCATGGAAGGCTGGGCTCTGGTGGGCAGTTTAAAACCCTCAGCTCAGGCTAATGGGCAGCCTGGTGTAGGAACCCCTGGTCCAGGGCTTGGCTCCTCCCCTGTGCTCTGAATTATATCCGTTGTCCACCTTCTGTAATTCCATCCCCTCTCTTACCTCCCTGGTCCTTCTCTATTTACTGTGTTCATCTCTCCCACCTTAAAAATGGTCAGCACGCATACACCCACCTCCTCTCTACAGGGGCAGGGGTTACCTCCACTTTCTCTCCTCCGATTCACTCCTCACCAGGCCTCTCTACACTATAAACCTATTGAGATGCTCTTACCAAAGTTACTACCTAACTCTGTAGTAAATCCAATGGAAATGACTCTCCATGCATGACTTTTTGCACCTTTCAATACTGTTGCTTATCCTTGCTTCTTAAATTCCTTGGTTCCCTTGGAAGCCTTCTTGGCTCCTTCTTGGTCTCCTTCTACTTCTCTCATTGCTCCTTCTCAATATTCTCCACCCACTCCCCACTCTCTGCTTGCCCCGTACGTGTTGGTCCTTCTCAGGGCCTCACCCCTCACCATCTTGCCCTCTCACTCTGTAGTCTTGCTTGGGGCAGCTCATCTACTACGTCCTTAGCTTCTAGCACCACCTTCACTTGACATCTTCCAAATCTGCCTCCCAGTTCTGACCTGCCTCTTGATGTCCAGACATGGGTTTGTGACTGTCTCTAGGACATCTCTACCCAACAACACCAAGCCACTCAAGTTCGACATAACCAAAGCTCAACTAATCGTTCCTCCTCCTGCTACTGAAAACCAAATAAGAAACTGCCTCCCCTCTTGTGCTCTCTCTCCTCATTACCCAAACCACAAGTTCTTGACACTTGCCCCTTTGTGTTCACCCCTCCTCTCTAACCACCATTCAGTCAGTTACCAACACAGGCACCAGGACTCTTTCACATCACCGGAATCTATTTCGATCTATCCTCATGGCCACTTAAGCGCAAGTCCTCATAATTTTGACAGGGGGTTCAATTTTCCCTGCCACCCACGCTGCCCCCATCACCAGCGTAGACTCCACCTGCTACGGTTATGTTCCTAAACGTCAAATCTGAGCCTGTCACTTCCCATTTAAAAATCCCCTTAGAATAGCCTAGTGTGTCCCCCTGTTCATCCTTCCAGCATCATCTCATGCCTCTTCCCTTCCTGGCATTCTGTATTCCAGGCATACTGCAGAACTTGGCAGGGCGCAAATTTATGCCATTCAATTCCTTGCCTCTGGGCCTTTGAACCTGCTGCTCCCTCCACATGAAATGCCCTTCTCTCCACTCTTGCCTGGCTCACCCCTGCTCATCCTTCATGACTCAGTTCAGCTGAGACATTACCTCATTTCTCTGACCCCCAGCCTCCAGTCTGGTTAGGCCCCCCTCCTCTGTGCTTCCCTGGCGTCCTTGGTGTACCTCAATCTTAGCACCACTCACCTTAGATTGTAATTGTCTGTTTATTTGTCACCTCCTCCCCACCCACTTGAGGGAAGGAGCAAGTCCTTAGTCCTCTGGCAATCTAAAGCTTAGAATAGTTTTACCAGACAGGTAGCAAATACTCAAGCAATGCTTTTTTATGAATGAATAAATGAATGAAGGAAAAGCGAATGAATGAAAGAAATCAAATCAAGGCATCCAATACAAGCAGATTACCTCATCAAGAACCAGCTTCTACTACTGAATCCTCCGTCCCAGTACCTCTGTCCCAGTCCCTGGAGTTAGCAACTCCAGCAACAAGGCTGACTTCCTCTTACCTACTTCCTTCCAGCCACCTCCACATGCCTTTCAGATCTGCTCCCTTCTTCCACTTCCTCTGAATCCTTACCTGGGCCATTTCTCCAGCCTCCCTGAAGTTTTCTGTCTCCAATCTTCCTCTCCCTTCCACTCTGACCCCCGCCAGCCTACATGCAGCTACACAAGGGGTCGTGGCTAAACGTATGGACCTTGCTCCAAAGCCCCCTTTCTGCCCTAATTCTCTGCATCTGTGCACCCTAGTTCCACTATCTGTCCCCTGGGTCCATGGCTAGTCAGAAATTAAAGGACTGGTGGTACCAAGTGGATATAAGGCTTCTCATTCTCTTATAGGCCATGGCTAGGCTGTTCCTATGACAGTAAAAAATACACTTTCAAGCCAATACCCTCACAGCCTTTTGCTTTAGGATCCTTTTCTCCCATGAAGTCTATATGCTATATGACATATGAGAGGAGTGGTGTGGTTATAGATTATTAAAGATATTAGCTATGAGCCAATACCAAATACAACTACAATTAGCATGTATTATTGTGTGTTTTCTCTGTTCCAGGAACACATAGCCTGATTTAAAATCTTCCTTCAGTCATATGTGGGAGACAGCACTCTTATTTTCATTTATAAGGGAGAAAACAGAATCTCTGAAAAGTTAATGATTTGCTCAAGGACATGAATTTATTAAGTGACAAAGTGGGGATTTGAATTCCACTTTGTTTGACTCCAAAGACAAGTTCTAACTCGGTAATACATGTACAAAAAATATTAAATATATTTAAATTTTTTTAATGTTTATTTATTTTTGAGAGAAAGAGGGAGAGAGAGTGGGGGAGGGGGCGAGAGAGAGAGAGAGAGAGAGAGAGAGAGAGAGAGAAAGATACAGAATCCAAAGCAGGCTCCAGGCTCCAAGCTGTCAGCACAGAGCCCGATGCGGTACTCAAACTCACCAACTGTGAGATCATGACCTGAGCCGAAGTCAGATGCCCAACCGACTGAGCCACCCAGTTGCCCCTTAAATATATGTAAATCAATAAAAAATACTTAGCATAAACACTGAAGACAAGATTACTGCACAGAAGTTTATGTACCAAAAATTTTTAAGTTATCATTGAAAACCAAAAGACATTAGACTTGTAGAAGTTGCTTATGTAGCTTGAAAAACAAACTGTTTTTTATATATGGAAGAGTAGTCCTACCTTTAGCCCGAGTATATGATAGATAGATAGATAGATAGATAGATAGATAGATAGAAGGTGGCCCTCCCAGAAGCCAACTTTTTCCAGTCTTTTCCTGTGTCTTTCCTGTTTTGACTAGCTGGTTAGTTGGCAGGAGGGAGTGAGGGTCAAGGGCACTGAGGAGCTGGGGCCACGGAAAGAGGAGCTGGACTCAGTGATTTAACCATCACTTCTTCCTCTGACATAAATCGTCCCAAATGAAACCTCTCACTATATTCTGACTAGTGATAATCCTTGGATTCTTTATGAAAATACCACAGAAATCCACAAATCTTTCTATGTCCATCCTTAAATGTCTTATAATGATTTGCATCAAATTAGATAAGATGCTGTATATGCACTTTCTGAAGTAGAAAAACAAAGTGTTTTGTTTTTTGCCTTGTGGAAGTTTGAGAATAAGTCAAAATGCTTATCTCCCTTGGCTTTTATTTCTATACAAGACGGTGAAAGACAGTGAGGGTAATTGCCTTCTTGGAGTAGAGTCCAGAGTGAATTCGGCAGTCCTCACTGCCCCCTTCCCACACCCTTTTTGGGGGGTGAGGAGGCAAGGCTGGATGCTTTGTTGCAAAAAACCCTGCTTTGTGTTTGTCTAGCCCTTTCTGAAATGCAAAACCCCTTCCAAAAGCTGCCTCCCTTGTCTTCTCAGCAACCCCAATGGTTGTCATGAGATCAGAGAATTCACATCTCTGACAGAAAAAAAACAAGGCTAGTTAGTTCACTGAGCCCAAGAAGAAAGCTCAATGACATATAGAACAACAATGGGTCTGGTTTCCCTCATACATACCATAATTTAATATGCTTCTAACTGCCCAACTCTCAAACATAGCATATCAAATTTTCAGGCTATTATTCTGTTTTTCAGGTGTCCAGCTGCCTTACCCACATCTGCTTTACCAGTGCCATTCCTCTATTCACAGTCTGTGACAGGGATGACTGTTTCCTCATATCCATTTTCTCCTTTCTTATAATAGAACCCCTGTATATCAGTTGGCCCATCACCACTCAAGGATTACATTTCCCAGCATCTTTTGCATCTAGCTGTGGCCACATGGCTAAAGTCTGTCCAATAGAATTTGAGTTAAAATAATGAGGGCAATTTCTGAGTTATCCCTTAATAGGAAGGGCTGTGTACCCTTTCTTCGTTTCCTCATCTAGTGGCTAGAATGTGGATGTTATCAGTGAGCCAATTTGGACCACGGGAAGGAGGGCCAAAGGGGTTGGCAGAACAATGAGATGGAAGGATTCTGGGTCTCTGATGGAGAGAAGCCACCAGAACTGGTTATATCCAGACAGGTTATATCCTGAAGGAAACATGAATGCACATCTTGTTAGAATCACTATTATCTTGGGATTTTGAACTGTTAGATTTTTATCCTAATTAGTACCTGACCCAATGTACAAAAATAATCTGGATTGCTATGTACAAGGAGCCCCTGAAAAGATGGGACTATTCTTAACTGAATACTTCTTGCTTTGCGATGACAAAACCATGCTGAATGGCTCTGAACTTAAATCTCTGACCCTGATTTCAGATTCTATCTTTACCCCCTTCCATACCATACTTTTCTCCTATGGCTGGAAACCCAGGTCATTTGTTTCCAGAAATGAAGCTCTATGTTTTTTCATTTACTGGTCCAGACAGGTAGCTACTATTCCATAAAGGAATCCAGTGAGCATTGCTGGAAGAAAGCACAAAGTGGGAGAGCACTGGACCAGGAGCCAGGAGACCCTGGTTCTGCTACCAAATAGCCTTGCAATCTTGGAGATGCCACTTAACCTCTCTGGGCCAAAGTTTCAACACTAAAATACTACGATTGCTCTAAAATGACCTTGTTGGTAGGTAGTAACCTTGGGTGCAGCTTCACAGTTGACTTTACAAGTCAAGGCTCGGCCTTGGTTGCCTTGGTAGAAGTTGAGAATATCTAGCATCATGACATGGGAGCACCAGAGAAACAGAAAAATGCTATCTTCCAAACATTCTTTTTCCAATGGCCCTGATGAAAGCTATGCAGGCCAGAGTGGAGGGAAAAATTGGGGGATTCTATTCCCTTAGAGGTCACAGAAAGCTAGAAAGTATCTTCCAGGGTTTCACAGAAAGGGCAGCATTGACTTTGGGAGTGAACACATCTTCCTTGTATGGGTCTGTCCTGTGAACCGCAGGAAAGCAGCATCCCTGAAGCTTGTCCACTAAAATGCCCACACTTAGGCCCATTTGCCCCATAAGAACTAAGAAACTCCCAGTTGGGAACCATTACTAGGCCACCCCTTCATTTTACAGTCAAAGAGAGATTAGATCCAGAGGGGTTCAGTAACCTTGCCTAAGATTACCCTTGCTCTGGTGAAGGAAGGAGCTGGGACTCCATGCAAGTCTCATGATTCCTGCCTACGTCTTCTCTCTGCATCCTGGGATAAGACCCAAGTGCAATCACTATCGTGGGTCAACCAGACCAGTGGACTCCAAAGCAGGGTGATAGTGTATCTCCCTGGGTGAATAAGACAATGTCCTGGGATGACAGAAGAAAAGCACTTTCTATTTTTGTTTTATTTCCTCCTTTAAATCCTGTGGAACTTTACAATGTACATAATTTATTAGTAGAGTAGCATGTGTATAATTTATAACCATACACACACACACACACACACACACACACACACACACTCACTCAAATATTTTTCAACCAATCGTATGCATGATCCGAAAGTGTGGAGCCCACCAGTTTAAGCATTCATTTCCACTTCTAACCCTAAAAAGGACCAGATTTCCCTGGTTTATTTTACTACTTATTTTTCCAGGTTGGAACCTGCAAGTTGTTCTTCTAAGTGTCAAATGCTAACCAAATCAGAATCCTCCATGTAGGCAGATTATCAGAGGATACGATCAGTGGCCAACCTGATCTTCTGTTTGGCATTAAATCCAGCAAGCCAAGCAGTTTTAGGTGACCTGGTCCTGACGTACTGGGAAGGTCTGGAATCACTAGAGGCAGCGAGGAAAGGAGAAGGGAAAAGATGGGTGAGGGGAAGCACCTCCACAGCGATGCTCACTAGTTTAAACACCTTCTCTCCTTTTCAGTCTTGCTCACCTAGTCTTGGAACAGAGCTTAAATTACTTCAACCTTTAAAAATGTTCCTCTTAACCTTACTCTGCCACGTGAGATGAAGCAACACATAGGAGAATAAAAGCGACTTCTTTCTAAATGATCGAACATTCGTCTAGTATGCTCTGTGGTCCCTGCTTACACTGGAGCTAAGCACTCTCCCTTGGGCCTTAATCAGTATGACCGAGATGCAGGAAAATCAACATTCTGATGAAAAGAGACCCCCTGAATCCTGGGTTGGGGCAAGGGTATAACCTTTCCAAAGCATACTTACAAAAATCACCTGACGATCGGATTGTCCCTGCAGAGGAAAAAAAACAAAACAACATGAAAGGAAAGCAAAACTTATAGGTCTAAAATGAAGCCTCTTCTACAGACAGCCAAGGGCAGCAAACACACATCTTCCCATCTGAACTCCCTTGACCGCTCACTCAGTTCTTGTTCCATGAGCGCTGTGGTACTGAGGGCTCTCCGCCCATGACCTTATTTGGCAATCACCGCATCCTTGTGCTACAGGCTGATATGATATGGTATAGAGGTTCCCAAACTTTCTATGTTCACAGCACCTTTGCTGTCTCAGTAATATTTTTACAGCACCTCTCAGGCCAAAGAAATGCCTAAGTGTTCCATTTGTTCGGTAGTTACACCCAAACAACTTGGCATTGGTAGTTCACACAGATGTCGCTCTTTCCCTTGAAAAGTTGAGACAATCCACAGTATCCCTGAGAGGTTGGTGCAGAGCCCTGGACACCCTGGCACACAGTTTGGGAACCACAGATACACTCCCTATAATACAGCTATTATGTGGATCCCCGTTTTGTCCATGAGGGAACTGAGATCCAGTAAGGTTAGCTTGTTGTAATACAGCATCGGAATACAAGTCTCTGAACCCAGAATCACTCTGCTATACCAGACCCCCTCCCCTCTTCCTGACTCACTGCCTGTACATCTAGGCATTATTTCTCTTCCCATTCTGTATATTCTGCGCCTCCCCCCACCTCCCTACCTAAACACACAAGCACACGGGCCTGTACACACACACAAACTTGTCCTCTTGGTTCAAACCGTTCCCTTTGACTTCAGTGCACCTCCCTCTCGTCTGCCTTCCAGAAACTGTCCCTGCTTCAATTCTCAACACCTACTTTGACCACTTGTTTTTATACTAAATCTTCCCTCTTCAAAACTTCAGTCTGTCTATTAAGCATGTTCATCACATCCGGTCTTATGTTGCTCTCCAACTGTGTATCAGTAAGAATGTGATTTTCCCAGAGGACCGAAAGCTGCCGAGAAAAGGGGGTCTGTGTTGTCCTATGCTGGGTGTACGGTAGCAGCTATGAAAGTTTGTTGAAATCAGCAAGGTATAATTTGATAGCACACTCTGATGCCGGGATGTAATTAACAAACAGATCATATTTAACATAAACGCAGTGATCATCACGAATGATCATTAACACGTACCTGGCTTTACATCTTAACACCAAAGGCTTTTTTTTTTTTAACACCAAAGGTTTTTATTTTTGAGAGAGAGAGAGAGAGAGAGAGAGAGAGAGAGAGAGAGAGACAGAGTGCAGGCGGGGGAGGGGCAGAGAGAGAGGGAGACACAGAATCGGAAGCAGGCTCCAGGCTCTGAGCTGTCGGCAAAGAGCCTGATGCGGGGCTTGAACTCACAGACGGTGAGATCGTGACCTGAGCTGAAGTCAGACACTTAACCGACTGAGCCACCCAGGCGTCCGCCCACCAAAGGTGTTTACGTACACCATTGTATTTGGAACTCACAACAATTATAGCCCTTCTGTGGGAGAAAGGAAAGGGTTAGTCAGATTGAGGCGACTCCGGCCGAAGTTACCCAACCTGTAAGTGCCAGAAGGATGTCTGGAAGCCCAGGGGGCCTATTTCCCTCCTGCCTCTCTCCTTCATGTATGCACTGCAGTGACCTCCCCAGAGATGCCAGTGTCCAGCCCAGCTCCATGTGATGGGTCAGGGACTGGATTCCAGAGGCACCATCCAGATACCCAGACACCTGTCACCAGCGCTGTACCCTTGCTGCCTGGACTGTGGTGTAGGCAGAGCAGTGAGCCACACTCCCCTGCAAGATAGAAGGCTGGTGGCTGGGGGCATTGCTGGCTCCTTGGTGGGGTCCAGATGCTTGTTGAAAGTTCCAGTGCTGCCGAGGTGAGATAGAACCTCTACTGGTGGCTTCCGTCATGGGCTAAGCCAATGTCCCCTTTTAAGATAAAACCATAGCAGCTGGGATGGAGGGCTTCTGGGGCAAATGAGGAAAGCTGAAGCGAAAGTCTGAGACTAAAAGCCTACCATGCAAAGGACAAGCAAGCTGCAAATGCGCACCTCTTCTTTTTGAAGAGCTTTGGTAAAAAAACAGCCAACAGCCAGAGCAGGACTCTGAAGTCAGCCTGCCCGGGGGTTACGGTTGACTCTGTTACTCGCTAATGGTATGATTTCGGGGAAATTATTTCACCTGTCTGAGTCTCAGTGTCCTTGTCAGTAAAATGAGGTCATAGATAGTTGTGAATAAGAAATGGAAAAATGAATATAAAGCATGAGGAATAGTGCCTGGCAGGTAACAGAGGCCCAATGAGTGACAGCCACTTCTTCCCGGCGACAAATAGGTTTTCCACACAGCAGCCTTGCGAACACTTACTAAGTAGGACTTACAAACAACCCCAGCACCACGGCCCCCATTACAGCAATCTTCTGGGCACTGGTGCTAACTGCTTGCAGAGCAATTCAAAAGGCTCTAGCCTGTAGGATAATTGTAGTAGAATGGGGAAGGAGGCAGAGAGTGGAGGAAAGAAAACAGAACATGCCTAAGGCAGAAAAATTCACCCAGAGAGACCTTGACAGCAGAGAGAAAAGAAATAGATGGAGAGCCAACAATTGGTTAGTGGAAGGACGGGGTGCCTGCCGAGCTTGACAAGAAAAATAAACAACTTGGACTGTTGGAATATACATTTCAAATTACATCATTTTCTTCGGCATTGTGTCTCCAGGCTGCGAGGGAAGATACAAATGTGTCATATTTATTTATAAAGCTTTACTGGGATTTTTTTAAAAAATGGAATCGAACTTTATGAAGACAAAAAGGGGGGAAACAGCTGTAAGGTGGCTGTTTTCTCACATGACGAATGGGATGGGTTGAGTCCAGGATGGAAGTGTTTATGCCAGAACTTTCTTCATACCGCTGCCTTTCTGGAGATATAGATGCGTGTGGCGAGGGAATGTGCATGAAAGACATTTGTAAATTCCAGGGGACTATACAAACGGTTATTATTATTACATATACAGCATGCGCACGCACACACACACGATTAGAAATCCTTCTGGATATCGCTGAAATGCCAACCGCAGCTGTGTCTTTGTGGGAGCTGCCATGATGGAGATACTCACAAGGGCAGGGATGTCCTGGCTGAGTGGCACACTATGGGACCGCTCCTGCAGGGATTTATCTACACCGACCTCGGAGTAGAAGACCTGGAAAAGACACAGACGTCCAGGGTGAGAGTAGGGCCAGCACTCCTCTACCAGATCAAGGTTCTGGGGTTCTAACTCCACTCACAACAGCAGTGGGTTCTGAGGGGCACCGCCTCTCCTCACAGACACCTGTTCGGAGGCAACAAACATCAGCTTGACCTGGCCGGGCTTGCAAACTCAGAAGCCAGAAGGGAGACACGTATTAGTGAAATGGGATAGAGAGGGCTGGACCCAGCTCCTACTATTTTTCCCCAAACCACGACTTTCTCAGGCAATCTTCCATCTTCCCACTTTGGATACAACATGACTTCAGAAACACATCTCTCTGCTTTAAGAAGCCGATGGGATGAGGACGTGTGTGTGTGTGTGTGTGTGTGTGTGTGTGTGTGTGTGAGAAAGGGAGGCAGTAGGGAGATGCAGGTCCTGGCGTTATTGGGGGAGCTTCCGTTTGACCTCAAGTGGGCAGCCCAGCTCCAGGGGGCTTGGAGCCCCATAGGAATGTGGTCCCCAGTGTGGCCAGCTCTCTGGATGTCCCCAGAGATTTCAGAACTCTAAACATTTATCTGAAATCTCCTAACTCCTAAAAGTTGACTCGTTTTTAAAAATCCTGTTCAAACAAAACATTTTAGTGAACGGAAATCAGTCAAACCTGTAACCTCTGGCAGGTAGGAACGCATTCTCTGTTCCCTCCCCCACTTTGCCTGTCCATCCTTTTTCTTTAAGTTAGATTTTACAGTATTTTGTATTTATTGACAACATTCCACAGTGACTCCCTATTACTTCCCATGCTTCTGCTATTTAGCCTCTGAACTTGACTGTGGGCAATTGGATAGCAAGAACCACATCTTCTTCTTAGTTTATATTTTCCCATCCCTGAGCAGAGTGAGGACTCCAAAGATCCTAACTGCCTTTCAGGCACTTATAAACACCCTTAAAAGGGAAACATTTCCTCTGGTTTCATGTAAGAAGACTGGGGGAGTTATTAATATGGGAGGGTCGATATAAGGAGACCATATATAGACAGAGCAAGGGTGGGAACAGCACAGTTACCCCAACCACACCCACTACAGAAATTCCTGTGCCCAGGTACTCACGGTATACCCAATGATGGGGCTCCCAGGATGCCTTGGCATTTTCCACTGGATGCTGAAATCTGTGCAGTTCAGTGGGTACAGCATGATATCGAGAGGAGGCCCAACCTTGCCTGCCCCAAAGCAAAAGAGATTGTGTTAGAGGCTCCACGCATCCCACCTTGAGTGTACTTACAGATGGAGAGCATACTTCAAGATGATGCCACAGGACAGAAATGCAGACATCTCTCTGGTATGCCACACCTCTATCAGCTGACTTCACCAGAATTCTGCTATCCCCTCCCAAACTGGCAATGGTAGGGAAATCAGCCCAGCTATTTCTCTCAGTCTCTTCTGTAACTATTTTGTTTTAATTTTTTTATGTTTTTTTATTTTTGAGAGAGACAGACAAGAGTGTGAGCAGAGGTGGGCAGAGACAGAGGGAGACACAATCTGAAGCAGGCTCCAGGCTCTGAGCTGTCAGCCCAGAGCCTGACTTGGGGCTCGAGCTTGTGAACTGCAAGATCATGACCTGAGTCAAAGTCGGGTGCCTCCCTTCTGTAACTTCTTTTTTTTTTTTTTTTTTTTTTTTAATTTTTTTTAATGTTTATTTATTTATTTTTGGGACAGAGAGAGACATAGCATGAACGGGGGAGGGGCAGAGAGAGAGGGAGACACAGAATCGGAAACAGGCTCCAGGCTCCGAGCCATCAGCCCAGAGCCTGACGCGGGGCTCGAACTCACGGACCGCGAGATCGTGACCTGGCTGAAGTCGGACGCTTAACCGACTGCGCCACCCAGGCGCCCCTCCCTTCTGTAACTTCTAATACCCCAGGGACCAGTAAAGGGAGAGTCAGGGTAGCACAGACCAAACACTTCCAACTTGAGTCTAGGAGCTTGGAGTGTATTAAAGGAAGATGGTGATTTTATTTAGTAGCATATATATATATGTATATATATATATATATATATATACATATATATATATACACACACACACACACACACATATATACACACATATATACACATATATATACAGATATGTATGTTATATAGCTATGTCTGTTTATATATATTCTTATTACAGAACATTTCAAAAATATGGTTAAGTGTAAAACAGGGTTAGGAAACTTCAAATGTTTTACTGTATCCTTACCTTAGATTTTATGATTACAAATAATGCATTTTATATTTATAAATATACTAGATGTGGATTGCCAAAATTGAGAAAATACAAAAAAATTACATTTAGAAATGAGTCCTGTTGAGGTGCCTGGGTGGCTCAGTCAGTTAAGCATCTGAGTCTTGGTTTCAGCTCAGGTCACGATTGCGCGGTTTGTGAGTGGGAGCCCCTCATTGGGCTCCACGCTGGCAGTGCAGAGCCTGTTTGGGATTCTGTCCCTCTCCTCTCTCTGCCCCTCCCCGGCTTGTGTGCTCTGTCTCTCTCTCTCTCTCTCAAAATAAAGAAATAAACTTAGGGGCGCCTGGGTGGCTCAGTCAGTTGAGCGTCCGACTTCAGCTCAGGTCATGATCACACGGTCTGTGAGTTCGAGCCCCACGTTGGGCTCTGTGCTGACAGCTCAGAGCCTGGAGCCTCCTTGGGATTCTGTGTTTCCCTCACTCTCTGCCCCTCCCCAACTCGTGCTCTGTCTCTCTCATTCTCAAAAATGAATAAATGCTAAAAAAATATTTAAAAAAAGAAATAAACTTTAAAAAAGTCTCTAAGGGGCGCCTGGGTGGCTCAGTCGGTTAAGCGTCCGACTTTGGCTCAGGTCACAATCTCACGTTCCGTGAGTTTGAGCCCCGCGTCGGGCTCTGGGCTGATGGCTCAGATCCTGAAGCCTGCTTCCGGTTCTGTGTCTCCCTCTCTCTCTGCCCCTCCCCTGTTCATGCTCTGTCTCTCTCTGTCTCAAAATAAATAAATGTTAAAAAAAAATTTAAAAAAAAAAAAAAAAAAAAAGTCTCTAAAAATAGAAATGAGTCCTGTCAACATTTGAATACAGTACCTCCTTTGGTTATATAAAATTTTTTTTGTATATATATATATATATATATATATACACACACACACATACACACACACAAATATATGTACATATAAATTTATATATGTATATATAATTTTGATTTTTCTTTGTTGTGTTCATTATATATAATAAATATATATACAGTCATAATTTTAAATCTTATTTTCACTTTGTATATATAGTATGTGTGTATATATGTGTGTGTGTGTATATATATATACATATGTATATATATACACATATATATACATATATATAAACTGAAAGTATAGTTGTTCCCCCTTATGAGTGCAGGATACTTTCCAAGACCCCCAGTGGATGCCCAAAACCACAGATAGTACCAAAACCTATGTATACTATGTTTTTTCCTATAAATATATACTTGTGACAGTTTACTTTAATAATTAGGCACACTAAGAGGTCATCAATAGCTAATAATAAAATAGCACAATTATAATAGTATACTGTAGTATAAGTTACGTGAGGTCTCGCTCTCAAAAGATCTTGTTGTGCTGTACTCACCCTTCTTGTGATGATGTGAGATGATAAAATACCTACATGATGAGATACAGTGAGGTGAATGATGTGGGGACTGTGACATAGTGTTAGGCTGCTATTAGCCTTTTGATGACATGTCAGAAGGAGGATCATCTGCTTCCAGACTGTGGTTGATGGTGGGTAACTGAAACCAACACCATTGAAATGACAGATAGGTGGGGGACTACTGTAATGCATATGCCACAATTTCCACTGTTTCTCATTCCACTATTGTTAGACATTTAATTTATTTCCAGTATTTTGCTATTTTAAATAAAGCTCGATGAGGGCAGGAAATGGGTATGTCCAGTTCAGAGCACAGAGACCAATAAATGGGAGAGCTTGAGTGCATGAATGTTCTTCAGTTTGATTTCCCACTTGCTAATATGTCCTGATGATCCTTCTTTTTAACAACCGTGTATAATTCTCCAGCATAACAGTTAGGATATTTTGTCTGCAATTAAGAGAGATCTAATGTGTATATTTATTAGACTGCTGCTAGGGCCTCCCACCAATGTATTTAATAACATAGCGGCTCAAGTGATAGAGGCTCAGTGCCATCACTTGGCAAGAACTACAAGTCCAGGAGGCAGCTGCCACCCCTCCCTGCCCATAGACACCTACCACTGCCACCAATGCTATCACTCAGGGATTTGGTCTTCGACTTCTCTCTAGCTCTGCCTTGGTTCAAGATCTAAAGTCCCATCCAACTGGCCAGACTTATGTAATGTGACACCTTCTTGGCTCAACCAAGGGGTCAGAAAGGAAAGATCAGTTTTTTTTCTGGTTTCCCAACTGTGAAAAGATGAAGGGAGTCTTAGGAATAGTTCTATTAATCCCATCCATAGTACAGAAGGCTACTTAGAGGAGAATCAGACCCCAAGAGCAGTGGGAGGTGGGAAGGCCTAATACTCTGCTACTCAGAGCATGCATGTACATTAACTGTTACTCTGTCGATTGACATTTAGGTTGTTTACAAAATTTCACCGTTAAAAATAATGCTGAGAAGAACATTTGTGCATGTACCTTTTTGCTCACATGTCCAAATATTTCTTTTGTTTTTCAACTTTTTTTTTTTTTTTTTAATTTATTTTTGGGACAGAGAGAGACAGAGCATGAACGGGGGAGGGGCAGAGAGAGAGGGAGACACAGAATCGGAAACAGGCTCCAGGCTCTGAGCCATCAGCCCAGAGCCTGACGCGGGGCTCGAACTCACGGACTGCGAGATCGTGACCTGGCCGAAGTCGGACGCTTAACCGACTGCGCCACCCAGGCGCCCCAGATGTCCAAATATTTCTAGATGGATGCCTATTAAAAATTATGGGTACATCTATCCTAAAACAGTGAAATGCACATTCTTTTCAAGTGCATCTCCAGAATAGATTACACGTTAGGTCACAAAACAAGTCTCAACAAATTCAAAGACTGTAGTCATACCATGCATCTTTTCCCACCACAACTCTATGGCAATAGAGATCAACCAAAAGAAAAAAAGAAAAGAAAAGAAAAGAAAAGAAAAGAAAAGAAAAGAAAAGAAAAGAAAAGAAAAGAAAAGAAAAGAAAAGAAAAGAAAAGAAAAGAAGTCAATCACAAGAAAAAAATCTGAAAGACCACAAATACATGGAGGTTAAATAATATGCTTCTAAACAATGAATGGGTCAACCGAGAAATCAAAGAGGAAATAAAAAATACATGGAGACAAATGACAATGAAAACACAATAGTCCAAAATCTTTCATATGCAGCAAAAGCACTTCTAAGAGGGAAGCTTATAGCAATACCGGCCTACCTCAAAAAGCAAGAAAAATCTCAAATAAACAACGTAACCTTACACCTAAAGGAGCTAGAAAAAGAACAAACAAAACTCAAAACCAGTATAAGGAAGGAAATAATAAAGATGAGAACAGAAATAAATGAAATAAAAACTAAAAACTAAACACACACACACACACACACACACACACACACAATAACCAGTAAAATGGACCAATGAAACCAGAAGCTGATTCTTTGTAAAGACCAACAAAACTGATAAAAACATTAGCCAGACCCATCAGAGAAAAGAAAGAGAGAGAGAGATAGAGAAGACTCAAATAAACAAAATCACAAATTAATTAAAGAGGAGAAACTGACACCACAGAAATGCAAAGGATTATAAGAGAATATTATAAAAAATTATATGCCAACAAATTGCCAACCGAGAAGAAATGGATAAATTTCTAGAAACATATAACCTCCCAAAACGAAATCAGGAAGAAATACAAAATTTGAACAGATGTATTACCAGCATTGACATTGAATCAGTAATCAAAAAATGCCCAAAAACAAAAGTCCAGGACCAGACAGCTTTCACAGGTGAATTTTGCCAAATATTTAAAGAGTTAATAATGTATTTTTCTCAACTATTCCAAAAAAATAGGAGAGGAAAGAAAGATTCCAAATTCATTCTACGAAGTCAGCATTACCTTGATCTCAAAACCAGATAAAGACACTACCAAAAAACAAAAAAGAGAGAACTATAGACATAAAAATCCTCCACAAAATATTAGTGAACCAAATCCAATAGTACATTTAAAAAAATCATTCACTACGATCAAGAGGCATTTATTCCTGAGATGCAAGGGTAGTTCAATAGTCACAAATCAATCAACATAATACATCACATCAAAAAGAGAAAGGGTAAAAACAATGTGATCATTCAATAGTCACAGAAAAAGCATTTAACAAACTACAACATCCATTCATGACAAAAACCCTCAATAAAGTGGGTTTAGAGGAATATACCTCAACATAATAAAACCCATATATGAAAAACTCATTGCAAACATCATACTCTGGTGAAAAACTGAAAGCTTTCCCCCAAAGATCAGGAACAAGACAAGGATGTTCACTATTACTACTTGTATTCAACATAGTACCGGAAGTCCTAACCACAGCAATCAGACAAGAAAAAGAAAAGGCATCCAAATTGGTTAGAAAGAAGTAAAACTTCCACTATTTACAGATGACCTGATACTATACATAGGAAACCCTAAACACTCCACCAAAAAGCTCCTAGAACTGATAACTGAATTCATAAGGTCACAGGATACAAAATCATTATACAGAATTCTATTACATTTCTATACACTAACAATGAGATAGCAGAGAAATTAAGAAAACAATCCCATTTACAATTGCACCAGAAATAACAAAATATATAGGAATAAACTTAACCAAGGAGGTGAAAGACCTGTACTCTAAAAACTATAAAACATTGATGAAGGAAATTGAAGATGACACAAATAGAAAGATATTTCATGCTCACGGATTGGAAGAACATTGTTAAAATGTCTGTACTACCCAAAGCAACTTACAAATTTAATACAATCTCTATCAAAATACCAAAGCATGTTTCACAGAACAAGCACAAATAATCCTAAAATTTGTATGGACCCCCAAAGACCCTGATAGTCAAAGTAATCTTGAAAAAGAAGAACAAACTGGAGGTATCACAATCCCAGATTTCAAGATATGCTATGAAGCTGTAGTTACCAAGACAGTACGATATTGGCACAAAACTAAATAAACAGATCAATAGAACACACTAGAGAGCCCAGAAATAAACCCATGATTATATGGTCAATTAGTCTTCAACAAAGGAGGCAAGAATATGCAATGGGAAAAAGACAGTCTCTTCAACAAATGCCATTGGTAAACTGGACAGCCCCATGCAAAAGAATGAAAGTGGACCACTTTCTTACACCACACGCAAAAATAAAGTCAAAAGGGATTAAGGACCTAAGTGTGAGACCTGAAACCATAAAAATCCTAAGAAAAGAGCACAGACAGTAATTTCTCTGACATTGGCTATAGCAACGTTTTTCTAGATATGTGTCCTGGGGCAAGGAAAACAAAAGCAAAAATAAACTATTGGGACTACATCAAAATAAAAAGCTTCTGCACAGCAAAGGAAACTATCAATATAACTAAAAAGCAACCTATGCAATGGGAGAAGATATTGCAAATGACATCTGATAAAGGGTTAGTATCCAAAATACATGCAGAACTATGAGAAAGAATGAAATCTGGCCTTTTGTAGCAACATGGATGGAACTGGAGAGTGTTATGCTAAGTGAAATAAGTCATACACAGAAGGACAGATTCCATATGTTTTCTCTCCTATGTGGATCCTGAGAAACTTAACAGAAGACCATGGGGGAGGGGAAGGGAAAAAAAATGGTTAGAGAGGGAGGGAGCCAAAACATAAGAGACTCCTAAAAACTGGGAACAAACTGAGGGTTGATAGGGGGTGGGAGGGCAGGGTGGGTGGGTGATGGGTATTGAGGAGGGCACCTGTTGGGATGAGCACTGGGTGTTGTATGGAAACCAATCTGACAATAAATTTCATAATAAAAAATAAAAATTAAAAAAAAAATTTTTTAAAACAAAATACATGAAGAACTTATATAACACAAATAATCCAAATTAAAAATGGGCAGAAGACATGAACAGACATTTTTCCAAAGAAGACATACATATAGCCAACAGACACATGAAAAAATGCTCAACCTCACTCATCATCAGGGAAATGCAAATCAAACTCAATGAAATATCACCTTACACCTGTCAGAAGGGCTAAAATACAAAACACAAGAAACAACTGGTTAAGAAATTAACCAGTTTAGAAGCAAGGAAGAAGATACACCCTTATGTTTATTGCAGAATTATTTACAGTAGCCAAATTATTTGTTTTATTTTTATTTTTTCAATATATGAAATTTATTGTCAAATTGGTTTCCATACAACACCCAGTGTTCATCCCAAAAGGTGCCCTCCGCAATACCCATCACCCACCCTCCCCTCCCTCCCACCCCCATCAACCCTCAGTTTGTTCTGTTTTTAAGAGTCTCTTATGCTTTTACAGTAGCCAAATTATTGAAGCAACCAAGTTTCCATTGATAGATGAATGGATGAAGAAGATGTGACACACACACAAACACACACAGGAGAATTACTCATCCATAAAAATAATGAAATCTTGCCAACTGCAATAACATGAAGCTAGAGAGTATAATGCTAAGTGAAATAAGTCAGTCAGAGAAAGACAAATAACCATATGATTTCACTCAAATGTGGAATTCAAGAAACACAATAAATGAACAAAGAAAAATAAGAGACAAAAAATAGAATCTTAACTATAAAGAACAAACTGTTGGTTGCCTGGGAGGAGGTGGGTGGGGGGATGAGCGAACAGGTGAAGGGGATGAAGAATCTACTAGTCCTGATGAGCACTGAGTCATGTACGGAAGTGTTGAATCACTATACTGTACAACTGAAACTAATATACACCATATGTTAAGTATACTGAAATTAAAATGTTTGAAATTATGGGTATATGCATTTTAAGTTTTAATGGACTGACTTACTGCTCTCCACAAAGGATTAAACACATTTGATTTTTTTCATTTGGGCAAATTCTTAAAGCAGAATTCTTGTATCTAAGACAGAATTTTTCAATATCCACACCATTGACCTTTTGGGCTAGAGGTTTTTTGTGGGAACTCTCCTCTGCACTGTAGGATGTTAAGTAGCATCACTGGTCTCAGCTCACTAGATGCCCCAAACATAGCTGGAAAAACCAAAAATAATCTCCAGACATTGCTAAATGTCTCCTGGGAGCAAAATTGCTTCCAGTTGAGAACTATTGATCTTAGAGAATGGATTATTTATTTATTTATTTATTTATTTATTATGTTTATTTATTTTTGAGAGAGAGAGAGCACAAGCAGGGGAGGAGAGAGAGAGAGAGAGAGAGAGAGAGAGAGAATCCAAAGCAGGCTCCAGGCTCTGAGCTGTCAGCACAGAGACTGACATGGGGCTCGAACTCATGAACCATGAGATCATGACCTGAGCTGAAGTCGGATGCCTAACCAACTGAGTCACTCAGGTGCCCCAAGAATGGATATTTTAAAGACTTTTTATAAATATTACCCAACTAACATCTGAAAAATTAACCAGTTTAGAAGCTTATGGAGGTGTATGAGGATGCCCAGTAGAAGTAACATACCTTCACCAGATCTGAGTATTACTTAAAAGTCTTTGCTAATTTGATAAGAAAATAATTGAATATTTTAATATCTTCTTTGGCTATTTTTCTTCATCTAATCATGTGTTTTGTACATTTTTTCAATTGGGTTGTTAATTTTTTTCTTATTGATGTAAAAAGAACTCTTACTAGGTTAAACATCCTAATCATTCACCTGTATTTTTTCTGCGTATTTTTATTTTGGGGTCTAGCTGTGTAATTAACCACTACTGGCCAGCTTTCCTGCCGAGTTAAGAGGTTTATGCTAACAAAATCTCAAAGGAGACTGGCAAGTGGGGGAAAACAGAGTAGAAATGACTTATCAGACCCTCACCGAACCATAGAATAACCAGTAAGCACACCTTCATCCTAAGTCCTAGGAATAGAACTTTCTCCATTTACTTTGGGGAAAACGACAACTGATCAAGGCGGGCTGCTTGAGTCAATAAGCAGGACACCAGTTCTCATGTCTTTTGTATATCTGCCATTGTTCACAGAAACAGAAAACACTCTGAGTATTTGAAGCACAAGCATGGTTACAAAATTGGTGAGAAGGCCAGTGGAATGGAATTTAGGACCCTCCGTTCACTGTATTTTATAGATAAATAAATACATAGATGAGAGAGAGAGAGGGGGGGGCTGGCTATAGTGGTGACCCAAAACTGAGAAGCCTCTGCCTTCACATTCAGTCCTGTCAATAGACTACAAGCTGCCTTCACACACCCGCTGATGTGGGGGTGAGCTTTGGAAGGATGAGTTCTCATGTTTTGCTGGCCTCGCTTAGCAGGAGAAACAGCAGGAGGAAAGTGGCCTTCATCCCACTCCTGTCTTCCACTTGTCCCAAGAATGCATCCCATTGGCGGAACCTAATTTACATCCAGAATACTGCCTGCAAGGCAGTCTGGAAAATGTCGTTTTAATTTTTCCAGCCTGTGCGTTACAGTAACGGCACCTAGAAGGAGGATGAATAGATGTTGAAGGAGCAAGCTATAGGTTCTATGACATATTCGTACCATGCAAAGCATAAATTCCGATATGCTATCCCTTTTACTTTCATATTCTGTAGGAAAATATTCTGGCTGAGCCCTGCTGGGACACAGTTAGGTACGACTTCTATTTTACTGGCATATTCACTCATTCATTAAATCTTTCACATACATAGCAAGTATGTATCAAGTTCCTGTATGTATCAAGCACTGGGTTAGTCAGTGAGGCTACATTAAAGATGAGAGAGATAGAGGACCAGGAACGAGTTAGCAGGACATTACCACTGGGTGTGATAAGCCTAAGGGGAGATGTGGGGCACTTTTGAGGCAATGGCAAGGATGCACCTGAGGAAAAGTGGGGGTGGGAAAGCGTTCCAAGTACGTACTCTTCCCCCAAAAGCAGGAGGAAGAATCACATAATGGAACCACTGAGGCGTTGTAGTTGGGTCAATGTGGGGGCGAAGGAAAGGAGTCAGGAAGGCTGCAAGGATTCTGCCTTGGGCAACACAGGGGAGGAGGGTTTAGGCCATTCAGTGTCTGGGAACACAAAGATGGCCGTTACAGTGATGAGGGAGGTGTGGTCATGGGCAGCTGGTGAGCAAGACATGGCCAGGTCAGACATTTGGACCAAACACCAAAAATATTCCAGATGAATCAAATGGTGAAAGGCTGGAAATCAAATTATAGAAGAGAATTGGATTTTAAAATCAGATTTTTGTTTTTGAGGAGAAACCTTTCTAACCTTAAAAAAGGTAAAGAGAATAAATCAAAAGAAAATGATGAATTCTGCACCATAAAACTTTCACTATGCTCTTCAAAAATTGCAAAAGAAAATCAAAACAACAGACTGAAGGATAAACGATTGCAGCAAAATGACAGGCCAAGGGCTATCTTTATTTTAAAACTCATACATATTGATTAAAAAAAGACATATTCAGACCCTAATAAATAAAATATGAGGAGACAACTCACAAAAGAGAATGTATAGCTGGTAAACATGCATGGTGAAATATTCAAATTTGCTAGTTATCAAATAAATACAATTTTTAAAAACTGAGATGTCCTTCTTACCTATTAAATTAGCCAAATGTTTAAGTGATAGTAACTAATATTGACAAGAGTACATGAATGTGCTACTCTCAAAAAATTACTTGTGACAGTGTAAATGAGCACAGGCATTTTGGAAGACAATTTGGCAATGTGCAGTGATATCCAAAGCTATAAATATGTTCCTTTCCTTGGGCTCTCAGAAGTGTGGTTACAGTCTGCCATGAGGAAAGAATCTTAAAAGAAGAGAAGACCACTCACATGAAAATGTTCTGCCTGTGATCACTTGTGATACAGAAAAAATATAAACAATCTAGATATTTAGAATCAGGGTGGTAGGTCATTAGCGGTGTATTTCACAGGTGGACTGTAATACAGACATTAAAAATGAGATTTGAGGGGCGCCTGGGTGGCTCAGTTGGTTGAGCGTCCGGCTTCGGCTCAGGTCATGATCTGGCGGTTTGTGGGTTCGAGCTCCACTTCGGCTCTGTGCTGACAGCTCGAAGCCTGGAGCCTGCTTCGGATTCTGTGTCCCCACTCTCTCTCTGCCCCTCCCCCACTCATGCTCTGTCTCTGTCTCAGAAATAAATAAACATTTTTAAAAAAATGAGATTTGACTAAACATAAAGTGGTATCTTGGATTGGATCTGGAACAGAAAAGGACATTAGTGGTAAACCCAGTGATATCCTAATAGTCTGTAGTTCAGTTGATAATATGGTACTGTGACTAGTTAGTACTATCCCTAGTTAATTTTTTTTAATTTTTTTTAATTTTTGATTTTATTTATTTATTGAGAGGGAGACACAGAATCCGAAGCAGGCTCCAGGCTCTGAGCTGTCACCAGAGAGCCCGACGCGGGGCTCGAACTCACAAACCGCGTGATCACGACCTGAGCTGAAGTCGGACGCTTAATCGACGGAGCCACCCAGGGGCCCCTATCACTAGTTAATTGTTTAGATTTGACAAATGTGCCACGGTTATGGAAGACGTTAGCACGAGGATAAACTGGGTGAAAGGAGGGCAGGAATTCTTTGATCTTTGCAACTATCTATAAATCTAAATTTCTTTCAGAATTAAAAGTTTATTTCAATTTTATTTTTTTAAGTTTATTTATTTTGAGAGAGACAGAGACAGAGCAAGTGGGTGAGGGGCAGAAAGAGAGAGAGAATCCCAAGCAGGCTCTGTACACTGCCAACACAGAGCCCAACGTGGGGCTTGAACTCACAAAACTGTGAGATCAGGACCTGAGCCGAAATCAAGAGTCAGAGGCTCAACTGACTGAGCCACCCAGGTGCTCCAAAAGTGAAGCTTGTATCACTCTTCAGCAAAAAACATGATGTGGTGTTAAATAAAAAGTATGCCCAATTGCCATGGATACTATTACTAGACTTCTAGGAAGTACTCGAAAATAATTTGAAGGCAAGAGTAAAAAGCAATTGTTATGTTAGGGTGGCTGAGATTAAAGACGATTTTTCTTCCTTCTGTTTTCTTCTATTCGGTAAGCTTTGTGGAATGTGAGTGTATATTTTTTTTATGATTTTTAAAAATGACTCTGAAAAGTATTTTTATAGTCAAAGACCAAACATTGCTGCTTTGTAGCAAAGGAGATCCACAGACAACTGCTTCATGAAGCTTGTATTAGTTGCCTTAAGGCAAGCTTTGTTGTCTCACGGATGCAATCTGTCTCTCTCCATTTAATGGGAAGGCTAAAAATAGTTGGCAATTAATGAAGCAGATCTATTAGCTCTTGACCACCAAAGGTAACGTATCTGCATAAAATATTATTCCTGTATCATAAGCCAATCGTCATGGTAAAACAAAGGCACCCAGGAAGGAGGCTATCGCTGTCCTGAGCAGTGCCACACAGCATTGTCAACTGGTAGCAACAGAAGTGCTATCGGGGTGACGTGGCATTGGAAAGAATACAGAACAGGCACTCTCGTGCTCCTCCCTACTTTGGTGGCTGGCTCTATCAGAACGGGATTTTCCAAAAGTTTTTGCTCCCTATGCCCCGGATTCTCTAGAGCAGCTCTGATTCTAAATTGTGTCTCATGGGGCACCTGGGTGGCTCAGTCGGTTAAGCGTCCGACTTCAGCTCAGGTCATGATCTCGCGGTTCGTGAGTTCAAGCCCCGCGTCAGGCTCTGTGCTGATGGCTCAGAGCCTGGATCCTGTTTCAGATTCTGTGTCTCCCTCTCTCTCTGCCCCTCCCCCGTTCATGCTCTGTCTCTCTCTGTCTCAAAAATAAATAAACGTTAAAAAAAAAATTAAAAAAAAATAATAAAATAAATAAATAAATAAATAAATAAATAAATTGTGTCTCACAACAATGGAAGTTAGAGGGGCATGGCCACGGGGTCTCCCAGGACATGGGTGGAGGATGGCCAGGGCCATGTCTCACTCACAGTGTCTCAGAGAGGAAGGACAGGTCCCTGACCTTCATGAAGATTCTAAACTAGAGCTGGTGGGGAAGCCAAGTGCTCTGAGCATGCTGCCTTTACATACACCCATTTCCATGGCCCTGCATACTGATGAGATTTTGTTTTTCCTTTCTCAAAATAACTAACATTTTATCTAATGGGAGAAATATTTGCAAACTATATATTTGATAAGGGGCTAATATCCAAAATATGTAAGGATCTCATACAATTCAATAGCAAAACAAAAACAAAGCAAAAACAAAACAAAAATAATACAATTAAAAATGGGCAGAGAACCTAAAATTTTCCAAAGAAAGACATTTTTCCAAAGAAGATACACAATTAAATAGCCAAAAGATATGTGGAAAGGTGCTCAACATCACTACCCAACAGGGAAACACAAATCAAAACCACGATGACATACAACCTCACAGGAGATACGGCACATTGGGGAGGATGTACGGAAAAGGGACTTTTCTTGTGCACTGTTGGTGGGAATGTAAATTGGCACAGCCCCAGGGTGCCTGGGTGGCTCAGTCAGTTAAGCATTGGACTCTTGATTTCAGCTCAGGTCACAATCTCACAGTTCATGAGCTTCCGCCCCATATCGGGCTCTGCACTAACAGCTACTTGGGATTCTCTCCCTGTCTCTCTCTGCTCCTCCCCTGTTTGCGTGCATGATATCTCTCTCTCTCTCTCTCTCTCTCTCTCTCTCTCTCTCTCTCTCTCTCTCAATAAATAAATAAACATGAAAAAATAAGTTTAAATTGGCACAGCCACTATGTAAATCTACATGGAGGTTCCTCAAAGAACTAAAAATAGAACTACCATGACTGGGTATCTGAAGGAAATGAAAACAGGATCTCAAAGAGATATCTGCACCCCTGTGTTCATTTCAAGCATTATTTATAATAGCCAAGGCAGGGAAACAACTCATGTCTATTGATGGATAAATGGGTAAAGATGTTGTTTTATATATACACACACACACCACCACTGATCAGCAAAGTACTACTGAGCCCTACAAAAGAAGGAAATCTTTCCATTCGTGACAACACAGATGAACCTGAAGGTCACTGTGCTAAGTGAAATAAGTCAGAGAAAAAGCGAATCCTATTTTATTTCATTTGTATGTGGGATCTAAAAAAAAAAAAGTCAAACTCCTAGAAACAGAGTAGATTGGGGGTGGGTGGGGAGGAGAATGGGTAATGGTGGCCCAAGTATATAAGCTTTCAGTTATAAGATAAGTAAGTTCTGGGGACCTAACGTACAGCATGGTGATGGCAGTTTACAATGTTGGAAAGCTGCTGGGAGAATAAATGTGAAAAGTTCTTACCGACGTAATAAATGCATCAGCTAGCCTCACTGAGGTAATCATTTCTCAACAAGTAAATCAACTGCGTATGTCAAATTATCACATTGTACACCTTAAACTTACACAACATTATATGTCACTTATATCTTAATAAAGCTAAAAAAATAAATAAATAAATGTGGGGACAAGGAATAAAATACAGCTAAATCTCCATTCTCTATTCCTTTCCTTTTCCTTCTTCTCTTCCAGAGGGAACAACCCTTTGGTGTTCTGTGTCTGTCTTATCCCCATGTAGGTTTGCATACTTTCCTTTTGTCTATACATTTCTTTATTTTTACTGGAAACAACGTAACTGTCCAGCAGTAAGCGAATGGATAGACTGTGGTTTATCCATACAATGTACCACCATCTTTCCCCCTTGAAGGTTGGTTTCTTGAAAATGAAAGAGAGATCTATCTGAGGAAAGATAAAGAGAGATACAGGAGAAAACCGCTGTAAACTTGAAAGCATTCCTCAAATAGTAGTCAGCTTCTGAATCTCCCCTCACTGCTGTCCTGGCAATGGTCACTCTTTGGTTTCTAAATCCATTGCCATTGGCCCGTGTGCATGTCAGTTTCCAAAAATGTCTCACTGCCATCTTCTGCCTATTCCCTTTTGTCCTGCTCTTTGCCCCAAATTACAATCATTTGAGTGGAATTTGGGAAGGACCAGTAGTAAATACGTTTGTCCGACCCAACATCACCAGAAAGCAAGTGATCCGCATGGCAATATGGGACACAGGAGAGAGAAATTATTCCCATTTTCCAGATGAAGAAACTGAAGTCTGAACGGGGTTGACATACAATCTTATCAATGGGGCAGGAGGCAGAGACAGTGAGTAACGAGGTAGAATTGTTCTTCCTCCTCGACTTTTTCTTGGCGATTCTGCACAACCTCTTCTTCTCGACCCCCACTAGGTGCCCTGCTCCTGGGGGCTCCCATCCCCGCCACTCACCCCTACATAGATGCTGGTGGCTCCCCAGTCTATTTCTCCAGCCCAGCCACCTCTTCCAGAAGGGCAGGTCTATGTCCCTAACTGCCAAGTGGACCCAGGTGTCACATGGGCTTCTCAAACTTCACATGTCAAAACTGAGTTCGTCACCTTTCTCTTTAACCTCAGCTGCATCAGTAATCCTTGTCCTGCTAGGTGGCATTACCATCCACCACAATTCCCACGATTCCAAGCCTGGAAGTCACCTTCAACATCAAATTAATCACAAGGTATCAATTCTCTCCTATTCGTGCAGGCCTCAGAATCCTCCTCAACTCAGTGCCTGGAAGCAACAGCACCAGCTGCTGTTCAGGGAGGTGCGTGCAGTGGAACATATTTGCCATTTGCCCAGACTCCCCTGGTGGTTTTCTGGTCTTTCCAGATCCTAGGGGATACAGTTTCCTTCTCTCTGCATTTACTCTCCTCTGAAGAGTATGTGTTCATAACTAAATGAAACTTGTTTTCTGCAAAGCAGTGGAATGCAACATTAAGGGTGTCGGAGTCAGGCTGGTGGCTCTAAACTCTGTGTGTAGGAGGCACATATGAATGGCCAGCTGCTGGAAGGAAGCACCAGAGACACATTTGCATTGTGAGCACAGCTTTTTTTTTTTTCCTTGTGTGTTTGTTTGAAGTGTCCTCCAGGGTAGGGTAGGGCGGATCTCCAGCTGGGGGCTGGCTGAAGCTGAATTTGCAGAGCAAGCACATTGTTTGAGAATGTAGATTACTGGGATATACATGGAGGGGGCAGGTTAAAAGCCCGAGAAAGCCACCTAGTAGAACCGCCTTTGCTATGGAGATAAGATTCCAGGCAGGGCAGGGTGGTTCTGGAAAGGTCGGAGAAACCATGGGGAAATCTTGACACAAGGCCTGGCATCAGCTTCAGAGATAAGGAGAGAGTGGACTATGGCCCTAACTGGGATGAGAGCCAATCAAAGTATCCTCTCTAAATCTCTTCCAGCTAAGTGAGCGAAACTAAAGAGACTTTCCTTCCATCTCTACAATCTCTGAGTCATCAGGAGAAAGTCCAATCTCTGAACGGGGCAAGCCCGAGCTACACTCTCCAAAAACACCTAATAAAGCAGAAAGTTTTGAGAAGGGTTACAACACTGAGGTTTTCTGCGATTTTATCTATTATGATTTAAAAACATACTAGCACGTCCTCATTATTAAAAAAAAAAAAATAGTAGGCCACGTACATGTGGACTAAAGACTTAAGCAGTTGCATACAAAAATCACACTCCTATTTAGCCAACAATGGTTAGAATGACGGAAAAAATACATTACACAAGAGAAAACTAGTTTTGAAGAACTGTAGCCTTGAAAACTAGGATAATGCATTTATACAATGTATCCTGAAGCTGTGTTCTTGTAAGCTAAAAGCTAAAGTTCTTAAGAGATAAATAAAAACTGTGTTACGTTGCCACAAGGGAGCTGTATTCTTGGGCTTTCTTCTTTGGAGGGCTTTCAATTCTGTATTAGGTTTTTGCATTAGAAACTTCTGAATAATTAGGTCAATTTCTCATGGTAATTCTATTTCATAAAATACTTCAACTTCCTGAGCAAAATTCATCTCTGATTCAATTAGTTTTGTGATACAATTCATAAAAACACTTCAAAACGCAAACAAAAATATCATCTGTGACAGAAATACATTGCTAGCTTTTTAGTTATTTGATTTTCATGGAATGAACCAAGTTATACTCACTGATGCAATGGAAAGTGCCCAGACTAACTAAAAATAATCAGGAAATTCTGAACAGGGGGAAAAAAAAAAAAAAAACCCTTATTTCCATCTTTTTGAAGCTTGCTCCAACTATTATTACTAAAGCAGCACGAGGAATATGTAACCACAATCTGTCACTAGAGCCTTCTCCGAGGTGATGCCTTCGAGGCAGCCGTAAAAATGTGGGTTTAAGACAGAACAGTGTTTGTTCTAGTTACCCGGGGATTCAAGAAATTCTCAGACTCTGAGGAGCAGCATGAAGTGTTTTCCAAAGGCCTGCCAGCTTTCAATGTGGGGCAGTTCTGTTCACATCACAGTCATGTTTCTCTTTGAAATCCACCATCGCCGCACAACATTCCAGAATATTAATCCACCATTCCACACAATGTAATTCCCAAATGAAATTCACCCTTCCGGGGTATAATTTCAGAACGTAATCCACAACTCCAGAGCGTCAATCCACCAGGCCAGAACCCAACTCGCCACTCCAGACCACCTTGATTTTCTCACGTGTTAACCAATGGGCTTGATCAGATTATTTCTTTTTGTTTTTTTTTTAATTTTTTAAATGTTTATTTATTTATTTGAGAGAGAGAGAGAGACTACACAAGTGGAGGAGGG
Organism: Neofelis nebulosa; assembly: GCF_028018385.1. NCBI lineage: Eukaryota > Metazoa > Chordata > Mammalia > Carnivora > Felidae > Neofelis > Neofelis nebulosa. Next base: position 31,165,984 of record NC_080782.1, on the reverse strand, counting down.
GCAGAGAGAAGAGGGATACACAGGATCTGAAGCAGGTTCCAGGATCTGAGCTGTCAGCACAGAGCCTAGCGCAGGGCTCGAACCCACGAACCGTGAGCTCATGACCTGAGCCGAAGTCGGACACTCAACTGACTGAGCCACCCAGGCGCCCCTGATTAGGTGATTTCTAATGTCTCTCATACTCTGGCATTGTATGATATGTCCCTTATACCACAGCGGGGCGTATCTGCAGAACACCAAAGCGAGAGGGGACAGGATCAAACAGTTCCTGGCTGCCCTTTCAGACCCACACAAACAGGAGTCCTCCTTTAGAAGCCCCAGTATGGGTCCTCCTTTTGCCATTCAACACTCCTTGGCTGGAGTGTGGTATTCCAGGCTACATGCCTATGAGAGTCCAGGACCCCATGTGTAGACGACTCCCCAAGCGCCTAAGCCCTGGATTCTCCACCCAGACGCCTGTTGCTGGTCCTCACTGACTTCTCTCCTGGTCTTTCCTTCTGAGGGCGGACCGAGCTGCTGATGTGCACACCCTCAGGCAACAGGGACGGCGAATGGATTGCCATTTGCCACAATAGCTGGTGGACAGGGCCAGGGTTGGCCGGGTGTCTGCCCATGTGCATGGGGGCCCCCTTCGGAGAAGGACAGAGCGAGAGGTGCACCAGACCAAGGGTTAGAGGCCAGTTCTCTCCGCATTGCCTCTTTTCAAAGTGGAAATTCAAGCAGTCTGAGGAATCTAAATTTGAATGTGGTCTTCCCGGTCACTATAAAAGTGTATCTGTCGGGATGGAAGGGGAGAAAATATTGTATCCAAGAGTTTGCTGGCTTAATTAAGTAAGTTTTTACACAAACGGTATATGAGCGTCCGTGTGAATTCTGAGCTTGGTTCACTGGTGTCAGGGGCAGGCCTGCCTCTGAGCGTCACGCTGTTTCATAAACTGGGCTCAGCTGGGTTGTGAGGGGACCTCGCAGAGGACTCTTCCTGGCCCAGCCGGTGACTTCTGACAGAAGGAGAGCTGGGCCGAGAACCTCGAGCAGCAGCTCCTGTTAAGAATCAGCAACAAGCCCAATGGGACACAGATGCCAGAGATGAGGGAACTACTGGGGAGAGTGATAACACACGGAGCTGGCACTTAGTAGAGTAGCGATTATTCGACCTATTTCTAGGCCCACCTATACCCCGAACTCCAGCTGTGTCAGGGAAGGTTAAGGCAAAACACAGCTTTTGAGTGCCCCTCAATGCGGGAGTTCGTGCATTGTGATCTTTAGTTTTCGCTGACATAGCTTACTTTTCACTGCGTCATCGAAGAAAGCAACCAGGACGGCCCTAAGTCTGCACTCACCTGCCTTCTGTTGCCCCACACACGCATGCACACATGTGCACACACATGCATACGCACACACACATCCTCCTGGCCCCAAGCAGAAATAATTTAAACTGTTTAACGATGATTCATCTTTAACGATGATTCAATGTTAAGATCATTTTACAGGGTTGGGGGTGGGGGGGGGGAGCGGACAAAGAAGCACCAGAGGCTATTAAACTTGACAAAAGCATGTGAACAAGAATGCAGTAGAGAAGCTTCTAAGCTGGAAGGGATTTTCAAATTCGTTTCATCCAGTGGTTCCCAAACTTTGGGGAGCGTCAGAATCACCTGAACGGCTGTACTAACTGATGGGCGGCCCTGCCTAGAGTCAGTAGATCAGGGATGGGGTACGAGGATTTGCACTTCTAACATGCTCTCAGGAGATGCTGGTGCTGGGGGGTTCCTAAACCACAGTGTGAGAACCACTGGTGTGGCCGAACCTCTGGTTTTAATTGTGGAGAAATTAAAACTCAGAGAAGCTAAGTGTCTTGCGTGAGGTCATAGCAGCTACTGAAGAGCTGACGCTAAGACCTTGATTTATTGAATCTCTACTCTCAAATCTCATGAAATTGCAGCAGCCTTCAATTTGACCCAGGCCCCTTCCCAGGTTGTACCAGTGACTCTCAACCCTTTTTGTTGCCTTAACATACATCGAACTCCCCTAAGAGGACATCTCTGGTTTAGGGAGACTGCCTCTACGAGATATTTCAAAATCTCTAACTATCTGGGTCAAGAACACTTTTTCACGGAGTTTGGAGAAGTTCCCCGGGTGGTCCTGATGGGCACCTGCCCTTGGCTGAGCCCCACCCTGAGTCCCACTCTTGGGAATGAGATCTCATCCATTCCCACAGTGTCCCCAGGCTTCTGCCATGTGTATCTTTTCATATCTAAGTAGGCATATCTAAGTGAACATCTCAGCCTTGATGGCTCACAAACATCCCAAACTCCAAATGTTCCAAAATGAAACCATCATCTCCAACCTCCCAATCTCTCTCATGTTCTCCATAGCTCAGAAACCTGCCGTACCTTTAACTGCTCCCCTTCTCTTATGTTCCAAATACAGCCCTGATGCTGCCCCAGGAGACCACAGGATATAAACTCTCTGAGCACAAGGACTTTTGCATTCACCCTTTATTCTTGACACCTGTGATAGTCTCTGGAACACAATAAGCATTCCACAAATATCTGCTGTCTGATTGACTAAATGTTTGCCTGAATAAATCCCTATCTTCCTGCTAGCACTCCTGCCATGACCTTAGTTCAGCCTTCTATCAAACGGGGCTAACATCCCCAAATAGCCATACACCTGGATCTGCTCTTTCAGGTGCTCAAGGTACCACAGGACAGCCAGAAAAGAAGAAACCGTGGGGGCAGGAGTGGGTCTTCTCTCCAACACTAGACCCCTGTCTTGCTCGAGGCCAGAGTCCATTTTCTCTAGGCCAGAGACCCGCTGAGGTTTAGCTTAGGCTCCAGTCTGAGGACTAAAGGGAATGTGACCCCTGGGGGTCAGGGGCTGCTGCAGAAAACTAGATCACCTTTCCAAAGAAGGGACACTGGGGAAGGGCCAAAGTAATATTTACTCCTAATATTAATTCTCCTCATCCCATGAGCCTGAGGCCGCAAGGAGATCCTTGTAAGGGCTAGGGATCATAATGTCTATAACCAGCTTCTTATAAAGTTCTCTTGGATGACCTCAAGAAAATGGCCTATTCTCACAGAAGACAGCCTTCGTAATTCTTCTGGCTCACTGCTAGATGGATGACATTTTGGGTTCTTGTGACTACAATGAGAGTCTTTATGAGGAGAAAGAGAATCACCACGAGAACACCACCATTAGCGACAGTTGCTGCCAGCGAAATCCATGAGTGAATGCAAACTTTAATGGGGAAGCTTTGATAAAGAGGACATTTGCACAGCCTCAAAGAATAGTTACTAATCACTGTGGTGGTTTTCACGTGTGTCCACAAATGCTTTGATAGTCTTCCTCCGGAAGGTGGAGCTTAACTTCCCTCCCTTGAGCGTGGGCCGGATTTAGTGGTTTACGTCTAATAAATGGAATGTGAAAGGGAGAAATGGCAGCTTTACAGTGGAGAAAGATAGCAGACACCATTTTCACCAAGTGATCCAGGTTAACATCACCAGTGAGAAGACATGTTGGTATCATTTGTCCCCTGACTTGACTGGATGTGAAGGATAATTCAACCCTCTGGTATTCCTGCCCCAAATGCACAGCCCCAGTCTAATCATCAGAAAATATTCGACAAACCCCAATCAAGATGACAGTTTCCAAAATAACTGACCAATAGTCTTCAAAAGTGTCAAGGTCATGAAAGACAATGAATCTGTCACAGATTGAATGAGACTAAGGAGATACAACAAAATGCAATGCAATGTGGTATCCTCGATTAGATTCTGGAATAGAAAAAAAGACTGGAAAAGCTGATAAAATTTGAATTAAGACTGTACTTTAGTTAATAGCATTGTGCTAATGTTAATATCCTAGTTTTGATAGGGTCCCCTGGGTGGCTCAGTTGGTTGGGTGTCCGACTTCGGCTCAGGTCATGATCTCACAGTCTGTGAGTTCGAGCCCCACGTCAGGCTTTGTGCTGACAGCTCAGAGCCTGGAACCTGCTTCAGATTCTGTGTCTCCCTCTCTCTCTCTGCCTCTCCCCCACCCAAGCTCTGTCCCTGTCTCTCTCAAAAATAAATAAGCATTTAAAAATGCTTATTTTTAAAATTTTTAAAATTTTTTATTTTTAAATTTAAATTTTTATTTTTAAATTTAAAATTTTAAATTTTTAAAATTTTTTAAAAATCCTAGTTTTGATAAATGTACCATGGCAATGTAAGATATTAACGTTGGGAAAAGCCGAGTGACAGATGTATGGAAACTCTATACTCTTGCCACAATTCTTCTAGAAATCTAAAATTAATCCAAAAACTAAAATTACTGAGGAAAAAAATGTGGATCCTTCCTTTTCATCATAATCCCAGCAGGAGACCCTTTTCTCTCAGGCAGGACCCCTTTCACTAGGCAAGGCTCTCTCCCTCCTGGAGCAAGACTGTCTCAGGTCCTGCAAATCAACAACAAAAAGCTGGTATCATCCGTCATTGCCCACTTGTGGTGACTGGGCAGCCCTGTAATTCATCGCTCTTTCTCATACTCTCAGGATCAGGTTTCTTTCCTGTCTCCTCCTGCCAGCATGGGCTCCATACCAGATGGCCGTACATCTGGTGAAGGGTGTCTAGGCTACACCGGCCTTAGGAAGAGGTTTCCTCCTTTCCCTTGTGCCGGGCTACAATCTGGCCTCTGCAATTTTCAGGATGGCAGCAAAAAGCATTTTGCCAAACCTTCACCAGGCTCCTTCCTGGTGAAGTCACTGGGTTAGCAGAACATGAAGCTTAATGAACAATGAGCTACATAAGCATGTACACGATCACAAAAGGTTTAAAATATCTTGTCCTACAGAGAACAGAGATTAACAGTCATTTAAAAATGGAAAAGGAACCAACTGTATACCTTATCCCACAATGCTGGAAACGTTAAAGACTGTAGGTTCATAGTTTGGGCATGTGAAAGACGGTAATAGCTGTAATTTAGGAACCACTGTCTCTAAGCCTGACACTCTTCAGCACTTTATAAGGAGGGTCCCTTCCACCACTGACCCAATTCCATAGGACAGTTTGGGCAAATAGGAAAAAGATTTCCTGTCTCTCGGCAGACACAGACCCCCAGGCTGGGCAAGAGGACCGGACAGAGGATGGAATTTCTGCCCCCAGGCCACTGCACCCTCAACCACTCAAGATTAACAAGGTGATCCCCAGGTGGATTCCAGAATTCTGCAACTCCTGGCAGCATATAAACGGCCCAACATTATGAAGCTTGTTTTTTTGACAGCTCTGCAAGGTAGGTGTTGTTACACCCATTTTTAAAAGGAGGAAACTGAGAACAGTCGATTACTGACACATTCAAGACCATAGAAGGAAGAATAGCCAGGATGTGACCCCAGACCTCTTTGGCTCCAAAAGGGATATTTGCAATCACTCGCAGGATCATGTGATGAAACAGCCATTGGAATGGTGATGGCAACAGATTTACCACAGGGGCAGGGGCTGCTGGCAAAAATCCTATCAATTGCATATCTTGCTTATTCTGCTTTTGCACCCAAACAGCAAGTCTTCCCTTGCCCTCTGCCCTTTCTTAGTAACATCCTAAAAGGTAACATAAGAAAATGGAAAAATTTTTATTTCCCCAGATTCAGGGTTAGGGACAAACTAACCTAGCAAGTTATTCCTCAATAGAGAAATAGTGGTTTGGAGTGCAAACTGGTGCAGCCACTCTGGAAAACAGTATGGAGGTGCCTCAAAAAAACTAAAAATAGAACTACCCTATGACCCAGCAATTGCACTATGAGGTATTTATCCAAGGGATACAGGTATGCTGTTTTGAAGGGGCACATGCACCCCAATGTTTATAGCAGCACTATCAACAATAGCCAAAGTATGGAAAGAGCCCAAATGTCCATCGATGGATGAATGCATAAAGAAGATGTGGTGTGTATATATACATACATATATATATATATATATGTATGTATATATACACAATGGAGTATTACTCTGCAATCGAAAAGAATGAAATCTTGCCATTTGCAACTACATGGAACTAGAGGGTATTATGCTAAGCGAAATTAGTCAGAGAATGACAAATATCATATGACTTCACTCATATGAGGACTTTAAGATAGAAAACAGATGAACATAAGGGAAGGGAAACAAAAATAATATAAAAACAAGGAAGGGGACAAAACATTAGAGACTCTTAAATATGGAGAACAGAGGATTACTGGAGGGGTTGTGGGAGAGGGGATGGGCTAAATGGATAAGGGGCATTAAGGAATCTACTCCTGAAATCATTGTTGCACTATACACTAACCAATTTGGATGCAAATTAAAAAATAAATAAATTATTTACAAAAAATAAAAATAGATATACCACATGATGTAGGAATCCCACTTCTGGGTATATATCCAAACGAAATGAAAACAGGATAGACATTTACACTCTTATGCTCATTGCAGCATTATTGACAATAGGCAAGATTTGGAAACAACCTCAATGTCCACCAATGTATGAGTACATAAAAAAGTATGATTAATTACACCTACACACACAATGGAATACTACTCAGCCTTTAAAAAGGGAAATCTTTTCCCTGTGACAACACAGATAAATCTGAAGGACATTAAGCTAAGTAAAATAAGCCAGATGCAGAAACAAAAATACTCACTCACTTATGTGGAATCTAAAACATCATCTCACTTATGTGGAATCTAAAACAGTCAAAATTCATATAAGTATAGAGCAGAATGGCGGTTGCCAGGCATGGGGAAAGGGAAAATGGGGAGATGCTGACCAAAGAGTACGAAGTTTCAGTTTTGCAAGAGATATAAGTTCAGGAGATCTAATGTACAGCATGGTGATTCCATAGGCCTGGAAATCTAAGGTACAGTTAACAACACTGTATTGTGGTGGCGCCTGGGTGGGTTGGTTAAGGGCTGACTCTTGATTTCAGCTCAGGTCATGATCTTATGGACAGGGGTTCAAGCCCTGCATTGGGCTTTGCGCTCAGAGTGTGGAACCTGCTTCGGATCCTCTGTCTCCCTCTTTCTGCCCCTACCCCGCTCACGCTCTCTCTCTCTCTCTCTCCCTCTTTCACTCTCTCTCTTCCTCAAAAACAAATAAATGTTAAAAAAAAAATTTTTAAAAACCCAACACTGTATTGTGTAAGTAAAATTTGCTGAGTAAATCTTAAGTGTTCTCAACACACACACACACACACACACACACACACAGAGAGAAAATAACTATAAGATATAATGGTCTTGTTAATTGGCTTAATTGTGTTAATCATTTCACAGTGTGCATTTGTATCAACATTATTGCTGTATACCTTGAATACATTTACAAGTCTTGTTCCTTTTACTTCAATATAGCTGGAAAAAAGAAAAATATACTTACGTTTACTCATTGGTAGGGTATTTCAAATTAAAGATGAGTTATTATTTTCTATGCTTTTTAAAAACTAGAATGAGAACATGCAATTGTAGTATAGATATGTATACAAAGTATAGAGAGTAACCTTTTTTCAAAAATTGTTCTAGAAATGTCAATGAAAAATATACCCTACGCCCTCTTAATCCTTCCTTCGTGAATCAATCGTAGAGAAATAAAAGTGCTTTTCTGAAAGTTAAAAAAAAAATAAAAAGAGAGAGAGAGAAAGAAATAGTGGGAGCAGCTGAGCTGGACCTCATGTCTCAAGGAGCTTCACAGGGGTAGCAAGGGGCATGTGGGAACATGGGCTTTGGAAGGCAGGAGAATGTAATGGAACTGAGCCTGCAAGGTGGAGAAGAGGTCAAATCTTTAACAAAAATTGCCAAACTTACAAAAAGGTGGAAGTGGACAATAACAATAGAGGAAGTTTTTTGATTGCTTATTATATGTCAGGCACAGTTCCAGAAGCACTGGATGTATTAATCATCAGTCCTCACAACAACCCTGCGAATTAGGCACTACTATTTTCCTATCTTAGGAGTGAGGGATCTGAGTGGTTAAGTAGTTATTCCAAGGTGAGGGAGATAGACCATGAATGGAGGACAACTCCAGAGCCTTGAGGAGAGATACATGGAGTTTTAGTGCCAAATGTAACTCACCAAACAACCAACCAACCAACCAACCGAGGAACAGGAGGGCCTCCAAAGACATCTGGGCTAAACTAATCATAAAACAAAAACAAAAACAAAAACTTCTGGTTTTTAAGGACCAGATTCTGTGCTTAAATACCTTACACATATTTTCTCATCTAATCTTCACAAAGATCCCCATTTTACAGATGGGAAAAGTGAAGCTGAGAGAGATCAAATAACTTGCCCTAACACATACTTCGTAAGTGACCGCTAGAGGTCTAAGTCAGCTGGAGTCTGGAAGCCAAGCCTTTCAATCACTAGGCTTATAGCATTCCCTCTTGTGGGGGATGGCGCTAATACCCTTCCTCTTCTCTAAAGCTCCTAGTCCCACATCACTTGTGCAGCTGTGTTCCATCAGGAGCAATAAGCTTTTATGGTCAATTAAGAAAATGTAATAGGAGCATCTCACAGATAGACTTTGGAAACATAAGATGCTGTTAGTACATATTTGCGGAATGAATGAAGAAAAGTCCAGTATGGTGCTATAACCTGTGAAGACCCTGAAGTTACATAAACATTGGCCATGCCTATCAGGACTTATGATATCAATAAGAAGAAAAGATAAACCGAACTGAAGCAATAAAATATGAAGAGTTGTCTACTGTCCAACACAGCAAATCATGCCATAGGTAATAGAGAAGAAGGGCTAGGATCACTAAAGACTATAAAATCTAAGTTAGAAAATCAATACCAGTAAATGAGATCTGAGATATGCAAAGTCACCTTTAAGAGATGGGGCAACAAGACTTAAGTGAAGTACAAGTCTAACAGTCATGCTGGATGCACCTCCATGGCGTCCTCCTGGCTGGCATCCATTTTGATTAGTCAATGTGCATATCATCCCAATTGTTAAATATTTTGACTCCTGGGCACCTTGGTGGCTCAGTCAGTTGACCATCTGATTTCGGTTCGGGTCATGATCTCACAGTTCCTGAGTTCAAGCCCCACGTCGGGCTTGCTGCGGTCAGTGCAGAGCCCGCTTGGATCCTCTGTTCACCACCTCTCTCTTTGCCCCTCCCCTGCTCGCACACTCTCTCTCTCAAAAATAAATAAAACATTAAAATGTTTTTAAATATTTTGATTCCTGCAATCAGTCAGGATAGGCTAGGTCATGCTGCTGTAATAAATGACCTCCAAAACACAGTGGCTTCCAACAGTGGGATTGCTTTACCATTCGTTCTACAAAATCACTGAAGGTTGACTGCAACTCTGCTCCATGCCATCCCCATGGTGGGGCCCAGGCTAATGGAGTAGCCTCTATGTGGAGCCTAGCGAAACATGTGCTGGCTCTTCAAACTTCTTCCTGGTAGTGACACATGTCACTCCCACTTACCTTCATTGACCAGAACTAGAGACATGGCTCCTTTAGAGTCAACAGGTCTACTATAGTCAACTAGTCAACAGACCATCTTTATGGATGAGTAACAGCATTCTACCAAGATGTGAAGAAAGATGCTGTCATTTAGTGGAGAAATGGGTATTCATGTGGAACCCAGAAGCAGGTGACAGTGGTACCCATCTAGGCTCTGTCCAGGGGCGCCAGCACCTGCGAGTCTTCCGCATCCCATCTACATCCCTGGATATCTGTCTCCCTTCAACAAATACCAATCGCTCTGTTCAAGGCCCAAAGATGGGCGAGGAGAGCAAAACTATCAGGCATGAGTAACTATCTACTGCCCATATTCTCCCATTCACATAATTGTTCTGGCTCTGCTGGGCTCTCTCTTGAAATAGTGGACTTAAAACACCCTTCAACTATAATTAAAACACCATGGTATTGGCGTAGAAATGGACAAGCAAATCAATAGAACAGAACAGATAGCCCTAGAATGTATAAAAACTTAATTTATGATAAGAAAGGCATCTTGGATCAATGGGGAATGGAAGAATTATTCAACAGATGACATTAGGACAGTTGGTTAGCAAATTAGAAGAGAAAATCAATTTCTGGCCTTAATTCATGCCACATACCGACATAACTTTAACTCCAGATGGATTAAAGAATTAGAGAAATTTACATGTGTAAAGCCATAAAACAAGAAGATTCTCCCCATTCACCCCCACTCACCCCAGCATATTTACTTATAAATTTTTGTTAATAGAAGAAATCATACACAAAATAAACAGATTATAAAACTAAAAAAAAAATTTTAAGCATTTCTTCCTGTCAAAACAACAATCAAAGTTAAAATACAGCCTAGGATAAATATTTATAGACAGAAAAAAAGATTCACATCATTTAGTATATAAAGAACTCATACAAAATACAACAGCAACATTTTATGGTTCGTAGAGAAAAACTGACAAGTTATTAAAAAAGATAAACTTTAAATACACACCCAGAACAATATTCAAAACTCATGAGTAATTAAAAGAAGGGACACCTGGGATCACTGGGTGGCTCAGTCGGTTGAGCGTCCGACTTCGGCTCAGGTCATGATCTCACAACTCGTGAGTTCGAGCCCCACGTCAGGCTCTGTACTGACAGCTCAGAGCCTGGAGCCTGCTTCTGTTTCTGTGTCTCCCTCTCTCTCTGCCCCTAACCCACTCACATTCTGTCTCTGTTTCTGTCAAAAATAAACATTAAAAAAATAAATAAATAAAAGAAGGGACACCTTATTGCAAAACGAGAGCCACTGCTTACCTATAAACTGAAACAAATTTTTTAAAATGATACCACCCGGTTTTTCAAAGGATGCCTTTGTATACATTTTGATTGTAGTTTTACTTGGTGTAACTTGTTTGGAAATTAACTGGGCAATGTATGAGAACTTTTTTTTTAATGTTTAATTTTTTTTATTTTGAGAGAGAAAGAGAGAGAGGGAGAGAAAGAGAGAGAGGGAGAGAAAGAAAGAGCATGCCAGTAGAGTTAGAACAGAGAGAGACAGAGAGAGAATCCCAAGGAGGCCCCGCACTGTCAGCACAGAGGCAGACTTGGGGCTCAATCTCACGAACCGGGGAGATCCTGACCTGAGCCAAAACCAGGAGCTGGATGCCCAACCAAATGAGCCACCCAGGCACCCCACGAACTTTTAAATATATACTAACATGCCTCGATATTTGTACTTCTCACACTCTATCCCAAGAAATAATCTCTGTGGGGCGCCTGGGTGGCGCAGTCGGTTAAGCGTCCGACTTCAGCCAGGTCACGATCTCGCGGTCTGTGAGTTCGAGCCCCGCGTCAGGCTCTGGGCTGATGGCTCGGAGCCTGGAGCCTGTTTCCGATTCTGTGTCTCCCTCTCTCTCTGCCCCTCCCCCGTTCATGCTCTGTCTCTCTCTGTCCCAAAAATAAATAAAAAACGTTGAAAAAAAAAAATTTAAAAAAAAAAAAAAAAAAAAGAAATAATCTCTGTTATGGAAAAAAAGGGTTTATGCATACACATGTTTGTATCAACATATTTATAATACTGAAAACTTAAAAACAACATTAATTCAGAATGTTTAAGTAAATTACAGTAACATATATAATATACATATATTATATATATATATATATATATATATATATATATATATATAATTGGTAGTCTATCATTAAAATGATGCTTGCAAAGTGCTTCTAATGACATGGAGAAATGCTTCTGTTATGACACTATGTAAACAAGGCAGTCTACAAAATGAATGTATACACAATACAAAATTAGGCAGAGCAAACCCTGGGAAAAAATTCAGCAGAAATTCATTGTAGTTGGCTCAAAGTAATGAATTTTTCTATTTTCCCATATATTTGAATTTTCTCTAAAGAGCATGTATTACTTTTATAAGAGGAAAATAAGCATCTTAATCATTAATAATAATAATAATAATAACAGAATGTTGACAGAGTCAGATGTCATACTGAGGCCTTACAAAATCAAGGCAGAAGCGCAACATCTAACATGTATTCAATGCTGGATATGTTCTGATTGATCCCATAGGTTATCCGGTCATTTGGTGTTACACCCCTATTTTATAGATAAGAACCTGATGCACAGAGAGGTTATACAACTCTTCCAAAATCACACAGCTGGCGAGCATGGGACGGAGCCAAGATCTGAACCAAAACAGACTGACTGCAGAACCAGTGCTCGTAACTATATAGTGATTGTTGCATTTAGTCACTGCAACAACCTTGTGGACAACATTTGATAAATGAGAAAACTGAGGTTCTGAGAACGTTAAGTGGCCACAGTTACACGCTTGGCAAGAAAGGAGCCTGAATGTGAACTGAGGCAATCTGATTCCGGACACACACACCCCGCCTGGCCTCAACCCTCACTCCTAACCCCTGCACAAACTGCCTTGTCAAATAACCAATACATATAGCTCCCACCCTTTTCTCATTTTCCCTCTGTGCTCCTTTTTCCTCAGTTAAGAAAGTATACTCTCGCCTGCTCAGTGTGTCCACTGCCCAAGACCCTCACTAGTCATCCCTTGCGTTTTTCAGCCTGTTTTGCATTCCTTTTCTTTCTCAGCACTTGCAGTTCTAAGCTTGCCAACTTTGCTCCACATATGCGATTTGATAAAGATCTCTGTAGGGAAGGGAGAGTAAGCATGTTACAATGTTTTGTATTTATTTGTATTCAATTCCATTCTTGCTTCCATTAAAACAAAATACACACCCACACCCACACACCAAGACAGGTGGCTGCTGCATACAAGTGTCATTAGTAACCAATCCATCCTCCCAAGTGGGAAAGAGAAAGAAGGTGGAGGGCGGTCAGAGACTAAGCAAGGGGAGCTGCTGATCCCACATCTGGCCCACCTCTGGAAGCAGTGTCCCCAGTGCTGGCCCCAGCACAAGGCTTTTTGGCACAAGACAGTACCGCCCTGGGCCAATCACTCTTCGGCTCACGTGAACAGATCTCTGTGAGAAGAAAAGGCTTTATTGACCACATTGTTTTAAATGGTGACACGTCAGATAAAATGCCTACAAGATCGAGATCTTAAGGAAGGTCAATGCCACTACATTTGCAACCTTGTGTTATGCTTGAAAATTACCTGCAAATTCAGGCCAGACGGTAGATGATAATGGCCCAAATATGTACCTTAAAGCATTAGAAATAAAAAGACACATTTTTTTTTTCTTTTTAGTAGCTTAAAGTATAACATTCAAAGAGATTCCTAGAGGGGCACCTGGGTGGCTCAGTCCGTTAAGCCTCCGACTTCAGCTCAGGGCATGATCTCACAGTCTGTGAGTTCGAGCCCCGCGTCGGGCTCTGTGCTGACAGCTCAGAGCATGGAGCCTGCTTTGGATTCTGTGTCTCCCTCTCTCTCTGCCTCTCCCCCGCTCATATTTTATCTCTCTCTCTTTCAAAAATAAACAAAAACATTTAAAAAAAACCCAAAGAGATTCCAGAGGAGGAAACAATATGAAGAAGACAGGAAAGAATACTGAAATTGTACAGGGGTAGCTTCATAAAAAATAAAGAATAATTATAACAGACACTTTTTGAGCCCTTGTGTGTCACACAGAGTCTGAGTGATTTAACTCAGTAAATTACTTTGTTTAATTGATTGGATCCTCATGATACTCCCATGCAACAGGTGCTATCATTCCCACTTCACAGATGACGAAACTGGCACACAGTTTAACCTTCTAAATGCAGCAGGATTTGAACCCCACCGTGTGACTCCAGAGCTCATAGCTCTTAACCACTTTCCTGATGTAAATGAAGCAACCTCAGAGCAAAATGGTGACTTAAATAAAACAGAAAGAAGGAACAATTACACTGTTTGGGGATTTGGAGAAAAAAGAGCTAGGAAAGCCTCTGCGGAAGATCACCTAAATCTGTTTAAGCACTTTAATAGACAACATCAACTTTTGTTCTGGGGATGAAGTACCATCTAGTGTCCATGCTTTGTGTGCTATCAAGCATTCGGCAGCCCTGGAGGCTCCGAGTGCTATCAGCGACTTGGCATTCCCCGTTGTGGCTTATCTGAGCCGTCTGTCACTGCCGATGCTGTGGTCTGGCGTTAGGTCCCGCGGTGGCATTTGGTGCTATTGCAGAGATTTGGGTGATTATCATTCATTATGGTAATGGGCAGGCTGGACTTTACCTGCCCCTAGAGAACTGAATTTACTGTCCTGAAGTGCACTGTGTCCGCTTTTCATTCCCCCCACCCCCGCCTCACATCATCACTTAGGTGTTTTGTCATCTCACATCATCACAGGAAGAAGGGTGAGTTCAGTACAGGAAGATATTTTGAGAGAGAGAGAGCACATTCACATAGCCTTTATTACAGTATATTGTTTTAATTGTTCTATTTTTTATTAGATATTGCTATTAATCTAATTTATAAATAAATCTTATAGGTACCTATGTATAGGAAAAACACAGTATATATAGGGGTCGGTCTATGTGCAGTTTCAGCATCCCTGGCGGGGGGGGGGGCGTCTTGAAATGTATCCCCCCGGGAATAAACGGGGGGATGACTAGAGTTCTGTTTGCTTATTTTTGCTTTTGTTGCCCTTGCCTGAGGACACAGATTCCGAAAATATCGCTAAGGCCGATGTCTATGAGCAGTTACTGCCTCTGTGTTCTTTTCTGAGCGCTACCTTTAAAAGAAAATCCCACCAGGTTATTTCTCTGCTCTGAACCCTGCCCTGGTTCCTCATTTACTCAGCATAAACCTGCCTCTTGAGACCTTGCATATCTGACCCCCTACTGCAGCTCTGCTCTCTCACCCCTTACCACTCAGCTCCAGCCACCCTGGCCTCCCAATGTTTCTGGAACATGTCAGGCACACCCCCACCTTAGGACGTTTTTGCGGATTGTACTTTATACCACTAACTCCCCCTCCTTTAACTTTCCAGCCTTCTCAATGTGACCAGCCCGAGCACCCTATTTAAAACGGCAGCCCATCTCTGGCCCTGCCTAGCACCCCATATCCTCCTTACCCTCCAGTATTTCTTATTTCCTATACCACTACTAATGTATACTTATATATTTATTTTTAGGTTATTATTTATTGTCTGCCCCCTCTAGAATATAATCTCCATGACGGCAGAGATCACTGACTGCTTTTGCTCACTGAGGCATCCTATGCACTTCAGACGGTGAACGGCATACAGCAAGTGCTCAATAAATGTGTATCAAGTGAATTCTATCTAGCACCTTATTGGAGACCAGCCATCAGCATTCAATGCCATAGCCAAGTCTCACTTGTCACAGTGTCCTGAATTCTGTTCCATCTCACTAGGCTTTAGCTTCTTTATGTAAGCCACGTAGTGCATGGATGCTTTAGAAGGAAAGAATCACAGGCGGGCATGGGCACACTGTAGAAAAAGAATCCTTTGTGTCACAGTATCGGGCACCTGAACAGGCACAGTCTGGCCTGCACTCATCTATTCTTTCGTGTTGTGCAATACAGGCAACGACCCGGGGGCAGGGGACCAAGAGCACCATCTCTGAACCCTGTCACCTGGGTTTGTCGCCTGCTGCTACCACTCACTAGCTGTACTTACTGAGGGGAATTTCTTTAACCTTTCTGTACTTCAGTTTTCTCAGTTGACAAATGGGGACAATAGTTGTACTGACATCAAGCATCGTACAAGGATTAAATCAGCTAATACAATGCTTAGATATAATAAACATTGAATAATTTTAGCTAATATTGGTAAAGTATGCATTTATAGTTTATATTTATAGTTATTTGGGTAATTTAATGGAAATCTTAATTTTATATTCATAGACACTCAAATAGTTATATAATAGTATTCAATATATAGTAGAGGACTTCATACCATCTCAAAACCCCACACATGAGCTTTTATTTTTTTTTTTTTTCCAACTTTTTATTTGAATTCCAGCTAGTTAACACACAGTGCGATATTAGTTTCAGGTGCAGAATTCAGTGACAGCACATGAGCTTTTGCAAGTGATTAATAGCCCCAGGATGGTCCAAAGATAGGGGCCTGTGACCGTGTGGGCTCATTAGGACTCAGCAAGTAAGCTATTTGTAAAGCACCTGCTAGCAGGGAGCAACAGGAAGGTGCAAGAAGCAGGGGTGTTTTACATCTCTCCTAACTGAAGAGCCCTGAAAGCGAGTGGTTGGGAAATTATCCCTAAAGACGACTCCAACATTGCTCAGATACGGCCGGAGTCACAGTCAATTAAAACTGAAGGCTTTACTAATGCCAATTGCTGTGCAGAAGGAAAAAAAAAAAAAGAAAAGAAAACATCAGTGAAAGATGTACCATCAGTAAAGGTTCTTAGAGCCCAAACTCCACAGGGCAGCATCGAAAGGAATGACATATCCAACTGACAGTTGAATGCAAAAACAAGACTGTGGTATTTGAAATTCGTTGCCAAGAGATTAGGTATTTTAAGTACTCTGGGAATATCTGTATTTGTGGATAAGTAAAAGATGATAGTAGTCTTTGTTTGGGACAATAAGATCCCTAGTCTTTATTAATTTAAACTATACCAGGGGCACCTGGGTGGCTCAGTCGGTTAGGCGTCCGACTTCGGCTCAGGTCACGATCTCGCGGTCCGTGAGTTCGAGCCCCGCGTCGGGCTCTGGGCTGATGGCTCAGAGCCTGGAGCCTGCTTCCGATTCTGTGTCTCCCGCTCTCTCTGCCCCTCCCCCGTTCATGCTCGGTCTCTCTGTGCCAAAAATAAATAAACGTTAAAAAAAAAAAAAAAATTAAAAAAAAAAAAAAGATGATATGCTAAAATTTAATCTGAGGGGCACCTGGGTGGCTCAGTCAGTTAAGCGTCCGACTTCAGTTCAGGTCATGATCTCATGGTCCGTGAGTTCAAGCCCTGCGCCAGGCTCTGTGCTGACCGCTCAGAGCCTGGAGCCTGTTTCGGATTCTGTGTCTCCCTCTCTCTCTGCCCCTCCCCCGTTCATGCTCTGTCTCTCTCTGTCTCAAAAATAAATAAACTTAAAAAAAAAAAAATGAACTATACCATTATTTTCTTTATTTTTCTAAACTCTTTATTTAATTTAAATTTACAGAAAATTTACAAAAATAGTGGAGAGTTCCTGTATACCTTTCACCAAGTTTCTCCTGATGTTAACATTTTCCCTAGCACAAGGAAATCACCATTGTCTTAATACTATTAAGTAAACTATAACTCTTATTCATATTTTGAAACTTTTCCCACTAAGTCCTTTCTGTGTTTCAGGATCCAATCAAGGATCCCTTATGGCATTAAGTTATCATGTTTCCTTAATCTACTCCAATCTGCAACAATTCCTAAATCTTTCCTTTTCTTTCATGACTTTGACCCTTTTGAAGAGTATAGGTCAGTTGTCTTGTAGACTATCCCCTCCATTTGGCTTTCCGATTTTTTTTCATGGTTACATTGAGGGTATACCTTCTGGGCAAGAATGTCACAGAGGGATGCCCTCTCAGTGCATCCTATAAAGGAGTACGGAACGAATGTGTCTTATTATTGGTGGCTGATGCTAACGTTGGTCACTTGGATGAGGTAGTGTCTACCCACTTTTTCCACTGTGAAATTACTATTTTTCTCTTTGTAATTAATAAATTTCTCTGGGATGGGGAGATACTTTGTTACTATGAATTATCCTTATTCTCTTCAAACTTTACCCACTAATTGGTGGATCTTGCCAGCATTAGTTATTACTGCAGCATTTGACTAAGTGATTTTCTATTTCTCTCCTTCCTTCAACATTATTTAAAAAAAATTTTTTTTAATGTTTATTTATTTTTGAGAGAGAGAGAGAGAGAGAGAGAGAGAGAGAGAGCACGAGCAGGGGAGGGGCAGAGAGAGAGGGAGACACCATCCGAAGCAGGCTCCAGCTCTGAGCTGTCAGCACAGAGCCCGACGTGGGGCTCGAACTCACAAACCGTGAGGTCATGACCTGAGCTGAAGTCAGACACCCGACCGACTAAGCCACCCAGGCGCCCCAATTTCCTTCGACATTTATTAATGAATGGGAAGTCTTCTGTAAAGAAGATGCCATTCCCTTCAAGTAAGAGGCAGTTGTGAGCACTGAGTCTAGATGAATAGACGTCGGAGTTAAACTGCCCTCTTTCGGAATGCAAACTTTTCAACTTAGTAGGGCAAGTGTTCAGCAAGTGGATTCTATCATTATCATCATCAAATTATCATTTGCCTCCTATAGAACAATTCCTTAGTCTGGTTTAGAATTGTTAAAACAGTACAAATCACGAGGTGTTCCTTCTATCTTTCTGCCTGGGCTTCTTCCATAAAGGGACTGCGTGGAGACCACCCTGCTTGTATCCTGACCCTATCCAGACCCCACGGGGACTACGTTCTTGCCCACGCATCGTGTCTAAAGCACTGCATGGCCAGGAGTTTTGGGTGTAGCCAGAAGTAGATTTGTTAACTCACCAAAGTGTCTGAACAGTTATTCTTGGGCTTGCTTCTGGTTGCATTTTGCAGTTTAAATAGTAGCACTAACCCTATATATAAAACAAGTGATCCTCTACATTTCAGAATTGCTACTTGTGCTGCCTACACTGTGAGACTTGCCTTTGCAATGTAGACAGTGTAGAGCTATGGTCTTGCAATCCACTGCCAACTGAAGCAGGAGGTTTCCTTAGCAATGGAAAACATTTTGCTTTCCTGGAGCAGTCTTTCCTACTAGAAATGTGTAAAGTAGCCTTTAGTAGTTGTCTGATAATCAGCACCATAATCTTATTTATCGTCTGGGAAGCAGGGAAGGCATAGCAAACTGCAAAGTTCAAATCAGTATATCCCCTCTCAGTCGCAGCCCAAAGTTTTACAAAAATCAGTCAAGGGGCACCTGGGGGTCTCAGTCGGTTAAGCGTCCAACTTCAGCTCAGGTCATGATCTCACAGTTCCTGAGTTCTAGCCCCACATTGGTCTGTGCTGACAGCTCAGAGCCTGGAGCCTCCTTGGGATTCTGTGTTTCCCTCTCTCTCTGTCCCTCCCCCGCTCACACTCTGTCTCTCTCAAAAATAAATAAAAACATTAAAAAAACAATAAAAAAAATTTTTTAAATGAGTCAAATTTCTATTTGCAATTGTATTATTTTTTAACTTTTTCTGCTTGATGAAATATTGGGGCTCTTCTAACATACACCAGAAGGAGAAAAGGAATGTCCTGTTTGGTCATCCCACGTTAGACTGCTTGTCCTTCTATGTCTTATTCATCAGCCACATGCTTTTGCAATTTTTCATATATATTATGTTAAAACACCCATACACTCAAAGATCAAAAGGTAGGTCTCTCTGTGTCTTGATTACTAATGCAAAAATGCTTTCCCTTCCAAGTAAAAACTGATAAAAAGTGAAAAAAAGCCCAAGTCACTACAACACTCCATGAACTTTGCTCTGTGGTCAGCTCTCCAAACACTGGTTAGTGGCTGATGGAATCTAGTTGCGGTTCTCAGTCATGACATGCTGCCATCGGTGTGAGCTTTATCACAAGCCATCAATTACGAATTGTACCTAAAGTACCAAAGTTTAAGAATGATTTGCTTTTGAAAAATAAGTCCAGGGAGGTAAACTTTCCTGAAAGGGAGGGGGAAAGTAGAACTATAGCTAGAACCAAGACAAACTTGTAGAACCTATAGTCTTTGTTATCTTTTTTTAACAGTGGAAATGACTCTGTATGGGAATATCGTCCTGTGAGCATCATTTTTATGTGACACTCCGGGATGGCCATTATGGAGGGACATTGGACCTCCTCTGTTTATACTGTAGACTGGCACCACACACGTCTGTCTATTTCACTTACAGGAACATAATTTATGCACTTGACAAATGGCTCCCTAAATGAGAGTCACATGTGTAGACATCAAAGCATATATTTACTATACTTAATGAATAATAGTAACAATAAAGACTCAAAGACTTGCACTTGATTAGATTACTGACCAAAAATATTTAACCTCCCTACCCCAACATAGAAGGACTATACTTCCCAGCGCCCTTCACATTGGCCTTGGCTATATGATCTACTCTGGCTTCATGGTACGTAAGATATGTATACTTCCCTATTCTTTGTCTTTAAGCTTAGTGATAGTATTTGCTTTGACCAATGAGACGTTAGCAGACACGAAGCGATAAGAGGCTTCAAATGTTCTTGTGCACTTGGGTGTGCCTCTTGTGCCCTGTCATGGCCGTGACAGTCCCTGCATCCTGCAACAGACACCTAAGGAGCAGACCTGAACCTAACCTGTAACAAGGAATCAATCCCAGAGGAACCTGCACCTTGAAACAGTACTGCCCGGCTGGGTCCAGCCGAGATCGGTCTGTCCCCAGCCAACCTGCAGAGACATGCATGAAAATAAATGATAGCTCTTCTAAGTCATTGAGTTTTGGAGTGCTTTGCTATCCAGTAATCGCTGGCAGAGTAATAAAGAAAAAAGGGGGAAAAAAGAAACATCAATATAAAGGGTGCTCAATGAATGAGCACCAGGAGCGAGTGTGAGATGAGAGTCTTAAATCTATTTTTCCTTAATAGCTCTCAATTCCCACATGCATCTCCCAGTGTGAGTATCAACCCCATGGAGTGTGATTTCAGAGTTTAAAGAGAAATGCTTTTCCTACAAATGGCTCCCTAAATGAGAGTCACATGTGTAGACATCAAAGCACACACACTATACTTAATGAATAATAATAACAATAAAAACTCAAAGAATAATGCCGACTCCTTGTGCAATTTTGACATCATGCACTGACCTTAGGAAATAACGCCACAAAACATACAGCTCCATTGTTCATATCTTGAAGAACCACATATGAAGACATTTTGCAGGCCTGGTATAGGGCAACTGCTAAGGAAAAAATCTGTTTTCTGTGTGGTTAACTGTTTACAATTAAAGCATTTCAGGCATGGAAGAAGACATTAAAGGAGAAATTCTTGGCAGCCAAGTCTCCATACAAAGCCAGTACAATTATAGCACTGTTAAAAAAAAAAAAGAACTTAAAAATTATATAATGCATATGATGGAACTTAATTCTTACTGTAAATCTGTGGGCAAAAAGTACTGCTATCCTTATTTGACTTATTTTGCAAACAGGGAAATAGATGTTCAGAGAGGTTAAAGGTCTTATCGAAAGTCACACAGCTGAGACTGGTAAAAGGGCCAGGACTCAAACCCAGGTCTTCTGATTCAAATCCCATGTTCTTCCTATAACAGGGAGGAACTTAGCATGTCTGACTCCATATTGCTTCTAAACTTCTGCGTCGCCCTACATGTAAGCATGTTAATTGTTGAAGGAATTTTGCTTACAGCTGAGATTTGCAAAAAAAAACCCTGCTTTTACCCACCACCTACCTCACTCAAGAAGATAAGGAAGTATGTACAGAAATGACTGTGCTATGTTTAAGATTTACAGGAAGGACACCACCAGATTCCTGCAGGCAAAGATCAACTCTACAAGGACAAAGACGTTACAAGCCCTTTCTCAGATGTCTACAAACGTCAGTCACCTTTTGACTCCGACTCCCTCCCACTTCCCCCCCCTTCCTAACATAGGAGAAGCTCAAATCTTATGCTGAGAGAGATGGTTCTTTGGGACAATAGTCCATCATCCCCTCCATTTGCTGGCTTTCCAAACAGAGTCACTTTGCTCACCCCCCCAATCTTGCCTCTGAACTTACTGGCCTGTCGCATGGCAAGCAGAACAAGCTTGCATTCCCACCACGCAGCATAGGAGGACAGCTGCCCTACAGCCCAGATTAGAAAGCCCAGGGTCTTCCTAGTCTGAAACACTAGACAAATTAAAAGGTTAAAAACAAAACGCCTTATTAGATTGGAAGTCCGCAGTCAACAGCAGTTCACACTCTTATGCGTGGAAATGAAAAACATATGGAGTCAGAGGCTCGAAGACAGAAGGAAAAGCTGCAACCTAAAAACGACAAAAACAGGAAAGATTTCCAATGGAGCTGCTTTTTCACAAGGACACTCTCTGTCATATGTTCCATAGTGAGAGGAATAGACAAGAGAGCAGGAATTGATTTTTTTTTAATAATTGTTAATGGGGGGCGCCTGGGTGGCGCAGTCGGTTAAGTGTCCGACTTCAGCCAGGTCACGATCTCGCGGTCCGTGAGTTCGAGCCCCGCGTCAGGCTCTGGGCTGATGGCTCGGAGCCTGGAGCCTGCTTCCGATTCTGTGTCTCCCTCTCTCTCTGACCCTCCCCCGTTCATGCTCTGTCTCTCTGTCCCAAAAATAAATAAAAAACGTTGAAAAAAAAAATTAAAAAAAAAAAAAATAATTGTTAATGGTTCTCCACAAAAATACCAACTAAATCACCAAATACAATAATTATAAATGTTTCCATGACTCTCTAGAGCATTATGTCCTTGCCTTCTAACACTGGCATAAAATTTGATTCTTCCAGAAAGTTCTCCTTGATTAAGCACCACTCACCCTCCCGGCCCTGACAACCTGCTAACACGGGTATATACAAAAGTCTCATAATATCAACATGTACCTTTGCAAAACATAGTTAAGCTGCCTACACACGTACACCTGTGTACTACCCTCTTGGTACATCTGGGATCTGTGTGTGATTTCGGTCAAGGGATCATTATTAACTCATTGACTGTGGGTACTTGGATAATGTAGAACAGTAAATGGGGGGACATGAGTGATGTGTAAGTGGGACAGATATCAGAATCTGGGGTATAAAAGCAAACTTGCAGTTGGCTTGTATTTGCAAGTACTCACAACTGAGCTGCTGATTTTTTTCAACGTTTTCCTGTAGACTTTCTTACCTAAGCAGTGGAGACAAACACATGAAACACAGCAAAGCCATCCTTAAACTCTTACTCAGCCATATGAGAATAAAAAGGCATGGGGCACATGGGCGGCTCAGTCAGTTAAGCATCCGACTTCAGCTCAGGTCATGATCTCAGGGTTCGTGAGTTCCAGCCCCATGTCAGGCTCTGTGCTAACAGCTCAAAGCCTGGACCCTGTTTTGGATTCTGTGTCTCCTTCTCTCTCTGACCACCCCCCCCCCCCCCCCCCCCCCCCGCTCACACTCTGTCACTCTCTCTCAGAAATAAACAAACATTAAAAAAAAAATAAATCATTGAAAAATAAAAATAAGGGGGCAGTTAATGAAATCGAAAGGCAACTTACTTAAAACACATTAAAAAAATGAATTTTTTTTGGTCCACTACATAATTAATTTTAGAATTTGCTGTACAAGAATTGTTAAGGCAAATTATTTGATATAGTTTTTTTAAAAAAAGGATTTGACTGAGAATGCAATCTGTTTTTGCATTCACGGGGGGAAGAAAAGATAAGGGTCATCTATCTTTGTTAAAATGAATCACCATCTGTGGCCAGAAGCTCCTCTCTGGCAAAGCATCTTGAAACGGAACGGCAATATTAATAAGGAGGGGTTGGGATTACCACGTTACAAAACCTCCTGGGTGCACAACCTAGGAAAGTGACACTGTGGATGAGGCCAGGATCATCTACTCTGCTGTTATTTCCTTTCATGAGCCCCGCTGTACAGTGGAAATCTGAAAGCCATGCTTCAGCACCACAAGAATGCCTCTCTGAAAGTGAGGGCCAGGTGGAATCCCCTTCTGCAGGTTACAGCCGTTTTCCTAACCCATCGAAAGGGCAACTCTGAATATCAGGTGAAAGCACTTCCAGAATCATCTCCCTTTACGCAGTTCTGAACCAAAGAAAGCCAAAGGTTTTTGTCACCTCCTAATCATTAGCAATCCTTAGCATATTGTGGAGTGTCACCTTTTTCAAACAATGTTTACTTATGTATTGAGAGAGAGAGAGAGAGAATGCACGTGAGCGGGGAAAGAGGGCAAGAGAGTCCCAAGCAGACTCCTAGCCGCCAGCATGGAGCCCGATGTGGGGCTCGAACCCATGAACCATGAGATTAACACCTGAGTCAAATTCAAGAGTCAGACGCTTAACCAAAGGAGCCACCCAGGCATCCCTGGTGTGGAGTGTCACTTTAAGGTGAATTACATTCTCCTCTCATGTCACCTGAATCAGGCAAACCATCTTCAATGCAATCCTATTTCTAATGGGAATAATGACAGATACACATTGCTCAGACATGATACATGGAGGGGAGCCTGCCACAAACTGCTGGAAACTGTCCTGCCCTCAGTCGTCAGCTCCTGCCCTTACTCAGGAGTGGCAACTGTAAGTGCAACACAGAGGCCAGAAGTCACGTGAGTAGAGAAGCTGACGGTGGCACAGTTAGCCTAAAAACAGAAACCTCCCAACATCCAGACTTCAACATGACCCTCAGCAAGGTCGGTCAACATGGACTGAAAGCGAAGTAAATGTGCATATGGATGTGTGTATGCATGTATACAGTCATATTTATCTGTCTGACTCCACTAAGCATTTGAAGTGACTGAATAAAACATGGTCCAGGCTCACAAGGAGCCTGGTCTAATCCAGAGAAAAACCTATAAGTGCATCCCTGCCATGTAAGACAGTACAGGGTAAGTGCTGCTGGTGCATTACTGGACTGCCTCAGGGTTAAGAGGTGAAAGGCTGCATTTCTGACGATCAAAGAAGGCTTCATGGAGAAGGCAGTGTTTGAGCTGAGCAGAGATCACGGACAGAATTTAAATAGGAGGCACAGAGCAAAGAGCGCTCCCAGTGGAAGGAATGGCACGAACAAAGAGACGGAGAAGAAAAAGGACAAGATGGTTTGAAGAGTGATCAGTGACCATTTGGGCTAAAGCACGGATCCATCTCCTGTGTTAGTAAGTAGTGAGAGGTCAGCGTGAACAGTGGGATTTGGAACAAGCGCGTTTGGGTTTAAATCTTATTCACTGTATTCCTTGGGCAAGTAACTTCACCTCTCCATAGCAGAAGCTGCCAATGCCTGTATTCCCCGGGATTACCAAGATGGCTCTAGAAAACAGCTTGCTCACCTCTGCCAAAGGGTATGTTGTGGCTGATAGCATGTGCTTGGCTTACGGACAGAGCAGGCCATAAGTTCTAGAGAGTTAACATCTCAAGAGCAACCTCCAGCAAATGACATACAGGAGGAAAACTAGCCCAGTTCCTTGGCCCATAAGGGAGAGCTGAGCTCTGTTCCCCAGTCTCTCAGAGGGTCTGCAGCTGGACTGAAAGCCCTCGCAGCCCTGCTCAGTGGTAACTCACTCACTATCACATTCTTGACACTCCTTTCTTCCTGTTACCACAACCCCCTCCCTCACTGGGCTTCCTGGTTTCTGAGTCCTTGCCACATTGTCTGAATTTGGAGAAAACTAAACTGGGATATTCTTTAATCCTCAGTTTCCTTATGTGCAATATGGGATAATAACAGCAGCCTTGAAGAGAGTTATGAGAAACAGACAAGATAATAGATTATCTTACTGACGTCATAAGTGCTTCAAAACTATTGGTTATTCAATAAATATTAGAGATTGAATATTCAATCTTCAATATTCAGTATTAGATTGAATTGTAGATCATCTGATAGAGATAGGCAGTGGGAACCACTGAAATGTTTTACTTAAAGAAGTGCTTTGACAGAATCACCAATGGCCTTCCTTGGAGGACCCGGCCTTTACTGGAGGACCCGCTCTTCAGTGTCGGATTCTGGCCTTCACTGTAGGATAGAATAGGGAAGCCTTCGAACGCTCCTCACTATCTCTCTCTCCACTTGTTAAAAGCACATGAGAGGGTTACACATTTCTGCCATGTGACTACCTGTGGCCAGCGACTGTGAGTGAAAGTTAGCACGTCATACTGAACATCTGTCAGTATAAGATCACCCAGGACCCTCTTCCTGCAATCTATGATGACCATGTAACATAAACTCCAAGTACATTTTGTTTTAAACCACTGGGATTTTCTGTTTGTTTGTTACTGCAGCATAACCTAACCTAGTCTGGTTAATACAACTGAGAAGGAAGCAGAAAGACTTTGGCAAGTCAATTCAAAGGCCACTGCAGGCCTCAAGTAAAAAGGATCTGAAATAAGACCTAAAAACTGGAATGTGAGGGAGGGAAATGAAAGAGTTATTCCCAAGAAAGAAGAATCAGCAAGTAGGGGAGGAGAGAAAAGGAATTAGAGATAACTCCAGAGAGGCAAGCTTGGAACAGTGGAAGGAACGTGGTGCCGTAGAAGAAAAAGGCAATCTAGAAAAGTGGTTTGGTATGAGACATGAGTTTAAAGGGGTTCTACTTCCTATCATAAAAAGAAAGTTTCCTATCCCCTCTAGCCACAGAGGACTCCTGGAATTGAGGGTTAATAATGAGGCAAACCACGCAGGGTTTCCCTATAACATTGTTCCTCATAACAACACATGGTGATCACAGATCCAATCATAGGACATAACAGTGGGGTGGCTCATACCTGGAACCCCTGCCTTCTAACCCAGTGCTCTTCCTACCTCTTCAAAATTGCCCCAGTATTGAAGAAATAGCACACATCTGGTCTACACAACCAGATGAGGGATTGCTCAACAATGCAGTTAATTTAATATTGTCTAGACAACTAAATTATGTAACTTTTTAGGAAAATAAAGCAAATACTTGTCACTTTTTTCCTTCTTATAGTCAGAGACTATTTTAGTACAAGAAAAATTAGCACTCAGATTGTCCTCAGCTCCACTATGTAATTAAAGAACACCACTTCTCCCCAAGAATGCACAGAAGCCCTGTATTTTCTCAACCGATGGGCCAAAGTCTCAGTAACTCAAGACCCCACTCTCAAACCTTAAATGTGGACTACTCAATCAGACTCTTTGATATTATAACATTTTATAAAATTATTTAGGTTTTTTGTTTTTGTTTTTGCTTTTTTTTTTTTTAAGTACAACTGTGAGATGAAAGCTTTCTACTTGGCCAGAAGATGACAATAATAATATGAATAATAGATAATATCAAAATGGAGGTCCTTTCGTTCCCACCAATATGTTTTTCCCATTTTCCAGTTTTAAAAATGACCATCTTTCTTTCACAATAGTTACAGCTATTTTACTAATTATATAGAAAGTGCTAGAAGATGTCAAGAAAATTGGGTAATACGATAAAACAGCCTTATCAAATACATAAGCCCTTTTATCTTTAACAGGTTTTTTTAAACTACAGACCTGTGCACTGAATTTTCATTTATGTATGTAAAAATACATTAATAAAGATCTATATTAAGAAGTTATACTGGAAAAGTAGTTCATAATGTACCTTTCAGCTTTATAATTAGTTCTGTAATCTGTAATCAGATGATTTAAATCTCATAGAGTTAAATTACAAACTAACTAATTTCTATGCCAACAGGAATCATTATATCTTTGGAATTTTGCAAAGTGTTAATGAGTTTTAGAGAAATTATTATATTTCTTATTCACTTTATTCCAGCAGTTAGCACAATACCTGACATATGGTACTTACTAAATAAACAATTGCTGAATGAATAAATTAATATGTAATCATAAGTATGTGATTACCAAAAGCACATTATTTATTTGTCATTGTCCCCATCCAGGGCATGAAAGATATTCACTTCCATGTCTCAACTCAGAGTACTGATCCATTGTCTTCTGTTTGGCTGGGTGTCCATCCTGACTAGAAGGTTCCTTTGCCTTGTGGGTTATTAAATGGAAATGTTCTTGCCTCTGGACAGTGTGTGATAAAGTGCGGTGACTGCCAATATGAGTCAGAAGATATAGGATCTGGGGGTGCCTGGGTGGCTCAGTCGGTTAAGCGGCCGACTTCGGCTCAGGTCATGATCTCGCGGTCCGTGAGTTCGAGCGCCACGTCGGGCTCTGTGCTGACAGCTCAGAGCCTGGAGCCTGTTTCCGATTCTGTGTCTCCCTCTCTCTGACCCTCCCCTGTTCATGCTCTGTCTCTCCCTGTCTCAAAAATAAATAAAACGTTAAAAAAAAAAAAAAAAAAAAAAAAGAAGATATAGGATCTGATTGTTCACATGTATAAAGGAAATTTTCATTAAACCTATGGCAAACCGGGCTCGGTGCTAGGCGCATCTAGGCATCACAGGACCTAACTTCTAAAACTCCAAAAGATAAAGGATTTAGCCCCATTTAACACATGAAAAAAACTGAGGCTCACGAAGATTAAGGAACTAGACCAAAGTCACAGATCTAGTAGGCAGGATTGTAAAATCACTCTGACTCTAAAATCTACCACCAGTAGTAACACACTAATGATATGGCAAGAGTTTTTCAAACTACAGCTCTCTGTAAGGATGAGCTATCATCATCATCATCCGTCAGTCTCCTATATCTCCATCAATGTCCTCAGAGACACCTCCTATCTGAAGGTGACAAGTATCACTCAACACATCAGTGGAGTCTTTGCTTTGCCAGACCATCCTGGTAGGCTCCGAGCAGGCCTGCTGCGTTCAGTTCCTTCTTGGTCTGTTTAGGTCGGACGTGACTGTCTGAGCGTGCTCACCCACTGGTCATCACTTTGTAGGTGCACAGTCACTGTTCAGGAGTGATGTCTGCTCACTTTTTATAATCTGTGTAAAGTGTAGCAAGATGGCGCTGGTGGCACGGTGCTCCATATTCAGATACTCAATCCGGTGACACAGCTTTCTAATGGCAATTTTATATCCATAAAAGCTGGAATTTCAGGGCACGTGGCTGAGGATTAAAGAGGCTTCTCACGCCCTGGCAAGAAAGACCTCACTCTGGGCTGGATGTCCACCATGGCCACCAAGTCAAGCGTGTCTCCCTTGAGGAATTAGGCAATCTGGAAAGTTGTACTCACCTAACATGCCCCCAGGCTGATGTCTCGTGACACATTTTGCTGAGAGCCTATCATTTGTACTTATGAGAGTGAACTTTAAAATGTAAAAGATTTGAGCATCAGAGTGGCCATTTGGGTCAAATCTCCAACCTCTCTTCTGCAAGGCAACTTCACCCCTGAGGGGGCAGAAGGGAGTGGTTGACAAGAAAAGCTTTAGCCCAATCTGGCTTGGTTCAAATCCCAGTTCAGCCACTCAACTTCTTTTGGCTGAATTAGGATTAGGGGGATTAGTCTCCTCATCTGCAAAATGGTCATGAAGTAAGACCTACCTCAAAGGGATGTTAAAAGGAGTAAAAGTACAATTGTTTCTAAGCATTTGAAATAGTACTTGGCATGTAGTAAAGCCACATGAATGTTGAAGCTATTTAAAAATTCTGAAATAGTTTACCAGTCGCTATGTTTTTTTACATTTGTGTGTCATTACACACGAATTTATTCAACAACGTTGAGTAAATTTCCCATTGCCATCTTTTAAGTGAAAATAGAATGTATCTATATTTAAATTGTCCCATTAACTAACTCTTTCAATTAACTAACCAATGCAAATTGGATTTGATAGGAGGGTTTCTATTGTAATTCTATGAAAATAGTTACTCTTGAGAACAACTGAGTTTTATTTTTTCTTTAAAACAAAGCTATTATCATTATTTTAAAATAAGAGCAGAATGAGAATTCTAGGAAGGGCTCAGATCTATAATGCTTTCTACATATGTGTGTTTTAGATATAGTTATTTATTGCCTATTATCTATGTGAAATGGAAAATTTATTGGTTGATAACTTGATTGTTTCAGGATTAGACCCCCATACCCATGTGAAGCTAACTGCCCTGGACTTGCTCTAACAGCCAATGTTCCTTCTAAGCACTATATCAATGCTATCTTTGTTGGTGTTTAGGAATTGAATGAAGCTATTTGCCAGAAAATAAACTTTCAGCAGAAAAAGACAATGTTAATGAGATTAATAATGAATAAAGACACCACAGAGGAAGCAAACAAAAGGGAGCAACAGGCCTGCTGACCTGTACCACCTAAAGGCTTTGGGCTGACCAGAACTCCAGAAAAATATGGCCCTCTGCTTGTTTTGTAAATAAAGTTTTGCTGAAACACAGTCACACACTTTTATTTACATAATGCCTATGGCGACGTTTGCTTTACAATACCAGGCCGAAGAGTTGTGATACAGACCCAATAAAGAAAAATAAACGAAATATTTACTATCTGGCCCTTTACAGAAAGTTTTCTGACCTTGGTTCTTAAGGATCAATTCTATGTAAAAAATTCTATGTAGGCAGTGCTCTACAAGGTATGACTGTAACTGTGTTTTTTAAAGACGTTCTGGAACTTTGCCATCATGGATTAATTCCTCAAGGTGACCCCCAACAATGAGAGGCAAGCCAAGTGATTAAGCCACTGATACTGTCTTATGACACAAATTTCTCCTCAATTTCCCCTTCAGGGTGTCTCCTGGAAGGATTCACTTAAGAGCATGCTATGGGGGTAATTCCACATGGGAATTCTGATCCTGTACAACATTACTCTTTTCTCTGCCCTGACACCCCTGGCTATCTACCTGTGGGTCTCAGTGTCTTAGAAGATGGTGCCTCTCACAGATTCTATAGTACAGAGCTAACCAGGAGGAGCCAAGAAGGTAGCTTGGGCCACGACTGAGCAGCAGGAGCAAGCTTTTCACAGCTCATTTGTTTCTCTGGACGTGGCACTGTTTTAGGAGCCTGAGCTGAGGGCTCTTTACCTCCAACCATGTAAGAAAAGACCACATTTGAAAGGAAAGAAGAGCTAGTCAATGAAAGCAGAAGTTGCACAGAAGAGTCTCTACCTACTCCCGGGTCACAGAGGTGGTGGGGTCTCGCAGACACAGCATTGGGCCACAGGTCAAAAGCCTTGGGTCCTCATGCTCATTCTGCCACTAACTAGATGCGTGATCTCAGGCCAGTGACTT
The DNA here is from genome assembly GCF_028018385.1 of Neofelis nebulosa. Lineage (NCBI taxonomy): Eukaryota > Metazoa > Chordata > Mammalia > Carnivora > Felidae > Neofelis > Neofelis nebulosa. The sequence goes on along the minus strand of NC_080782.1, from coordinate 31,135,247 downwards.
ACCTTCACTAGACCATACAGAGTTAAGACAGCTACCCGTCAGGTCCCTCCCTGTGCTAAAATTCAGGGTTTCTATGATGCCGGCCTTAGGAGGCTATGCTGTCACTACCAATGCCTGGTATACAGCAAGTACTACATAAATTTGGGCAATCGTCATTGTTTTGTGAAAGCAAGATGCACGCCTTTAAATGCAAATGGAGTTACCTAGAAGCAAATTCTAAACGGAGCATACTCCTAAGTAGTGAAGGCTCTAACTCCTATTGGCCTTCTCAATTACTCCTCAGGCAGGACAACTCTGAACCATGTGTTCTGAACCAGTTCCTCCAGTTTCTCCCACCAGTTGAAGCTCTATCATCTATAATGTAACCCGCTTGCCAAGAAAACCTTCAGGACTCTCCTCTCAGTAGACAGTCTCACTCCCCCACGCTCCTGTTTTCAGCTTTTGTTTTGTTCTGTTTACCTTTCAGATAAACTATTTGCATTCAACTCTTTGTCTGTTACTGGGGAATCCAAACCAAGACAAAGGATGTAGCCTAATTAATTCTTTTAAGTTTGAACGATAAGCATTTTCAGTTCAGTTCCACTCATCGGTAGAATATCAGATACAAATAGCCAAGAAACCAGAACAGAGTCTAAAAAATATCAAAAGCCTAAAAACCAGCAACAAACCTAAAAGAACTGGGAAAAAGTCCAAGCTTCCCATGGTCTTTTCCCTTGAGATCAAATTCACTGGAGTTATAAGAGGTTAGATTTGGTTCATGGTGATTTTCTCAAGAAATGAAGAATGATCCTCCCTTCATTTCCTATGTGTTCTAGAAAGCTCTGGGTTCCTAGAATTTCTACTAGGGGTCATGAATATCACTGCGATCATTTCTCAACACCACACAGCAATGTATAGGTTGGTCTCGATATGCTCTTTCTTAGACAAGCCAGCAGATTTGGGCCCAGAGAACAAGCTCATCCTCAAAAAGATCAAGGGTCCTGTTACTCTTGCCAGGAATCTACAGCAGGCATCCTTAAGCTAAATCAGACCTGATCCTCAGAGAGATCTGAATGCAAGGTACATACAAATCAAAGCATTATGGTTATGCCTAAGGAGGGAAATTGTAGAAATAGGGCATATATTACAAAGCAGTAGTACCAAAGGTATCAGTTAGGGTCCCAGCAGGAAGAAGAATTTACTTAATTAAAAAAGATTTTAATTAAAAGACTACTTACAGAGATGTGAGCTGCTTTAAGGGACAGCGAGGGATACTGATGGCAACCCAGAGCCCAGCACTCCAGAAGTGTTGCCATTACGCCATGAAAATGCGTGTGGAGAAAAAACAGGGGCGGAAAATCCAAGTGGAGGAAAACCAGGTTACTGGAGCTGGCCAGGGCCAGGACCCATGAAGGGGCAGGAGCGGTGGTTTCTGAGAAATGCAATAGCACAGCAGGGGGCATCAGGGAAGAAATACACTGGCTTCTCTCCCCTGCTCCCCCTCATCTCCTTCCAGTGCCTCCCACTGGCCGAACCCTCGGGGGAAGCAAAAGGCACTGCAATCTGAGTAATGCCTTAAGGAGCCCCTCAGGGCAAGGAGGGGGGCAGAGATGAGAGGGAGTGGATGTGGGGTGAGGGGTAGGACAAAGATGAAAAACCCCAGGGTGTGTGGGTGCACAGCACAATATGCTAGAATCTGTCTTCATGGGTAAAACTCTGTAGTCGTTTATTTAATACTCAGTTCACCCTTTCCACCCCTTGATTATGAAAATATTCAACGTACAGAAAAGTGAGTTTTCCAGTGAACATGTATTCACTCACCACATGGATTCCACCATTGACATTTTATTACTTGCTTTATTGCATATGTATCCAACAATCTACCCCTTCTCCATCCATCAGGGCATCTTATTTTTTATGTACTTCAAAGTAAATTTCATATATCAGTAAGCTTCCCCCTAAATACTTTGGCAGTATATCATTTACTTAGTTCAATTTTAATTGCTACTACAATGCAACTTATTTTCAGCTCTCCGCTCTCTCCATATATATCCAAGTCATATATATGCATATACATATATACATGTGGAAGTCAACCGGTGAATGGGTCAATCAATTAAATGGGTCAATCAATGGGTCAATCAACCAAACTCTGTAAGCTGCTTTTGGTTGGGCTGCCCAGGGGCATTCATTTTATCAGACATGTTGGTCCTTGCAAAACAAAGACTGGAAAAACCTTTGCAAACACTCCAGCTTTTGGTTGCTTTACTTTCCAGGGATTACAGAATTGATCTTCCTAAGCAAGCCAGGGCCAGCACAATAAAACTGAAGAAGAATGTTGAAGAACTTGAGTACTGTTTTCCTCCCGACCTCACAGTCAGATCTCATTACGAGAGAAGGACTGGCTTTATCCCTTCTCCCGCAACCTGACCTTTTCAATCATGCCACCAATGCCATTCCCACATAGCCTCATTTTCCTTCGGTTTTAAAGACAGGTGGGGGAAGGAGGGGAATTGAATACTGGACTGTTAACTCCTCCTCCCCCACTATCTTTTGATGTACCAGTAAATGGTATTATTGCCTTTGCTTCTTAACCTTCCAAGACATGATAAAAAACAGATCTGAGGCAGCCCTGCATGTTACTTCAAACTCTACCTGTTCTCCATGTATGGAAAATGACATATTTCACAATTTGGACTCGATCAGACACTCCTTAAGAACCCACAATTCCAATAGCCTTTGGCAGCACGTAGGTAGGATTTAAATTACATACTGCTGCAGACTGAGTGCTGAGATATTTCCTTCTCTAAACCAGACTGCAGTGCGGGTTTTCAAATGTCTGCTCAGGTTGAGCAAAACTGTTGGCACATGGAAGTGACACCTCTCCTGTATTGTGCTGGAGGAAGGAAATGAATTCGGGAGCGGGGAGCAGAATCAAATTAATCACACGATGTAAAAAGGTGTTTGCCCACAACAAGGCCATCTCTTTCCATTCCACAGCTGCCTGGGGAAGGCCAACTGCATGCAAGACACGCCACCAGGCGATGGAGGGGACCCACAGGTGAAAGATGTCATAGTGCTTTCCTCAGCAAAGTTACAAATCTAATAGAAGGCATGAGTCAGGCACACTGATAACATAATACAACGGAGAATGGGAGAAAACAGAAATGGATCCTGGCTGGGAGGGAACATGAAGACTTCACAGAACGGGGCAACTGAGCCATGCTTTGAAGGGTCATTGCATTTCCCTGAGCAGAGACGTGGGAAGGATGTTCCAAGGAGGCAGATCAGCATGTCGACAGGCTCATATTGGAAAAACGAAGAAGTAGACTATAGAATAGCAAATAATCTAGTTTGGCTGGAATACAGGTTGTGTATTCAGTGAGAAGACAGGAAAAGTAAGTTGGAGCCATATTGTGACAGACCTTGGATGTTCAGCTTTAGAGTTTGGAAGGCAGCAGGGAGCCAGAAAAGAATATTAAACACAAGAGTGACAGGATTAGAACTGCATTTTAGGAAGATTATTCTGGCAGAGAGCATGGTTGACTCAAAATGGGGAGAGAATAGATATCATAGAAATAGCATCTTTTATACTTATTCTCTTAATACCACAGTAAAGAAGGTAGCTAAGGAAACTTTTTGTTTATATTCTAACTGCAAATAGCCTCTTTCTGGGTAAGGAGCCATACAGCTGATATATGAAAATCTGTTACTACTCTAGTAGCTATATATAATTTTGATATATGATCTTGATTCTTTCGTCTCGGTTTTATACAAAGCCCAAAATGGATGTTGGCTATTTTTATTAAACTCTAAGCCACTTCCAGATCTTTCATCGATAACATGATCTTTATGACTAATCTAGATACCAAGAGTCATCATTTAACAACATAAACTCCAAGAATCTATAATATAAAATTAAGGAAATGAAACCATTTTCAATTCCATTTTCATGGGAGCCTAACTAAACTCAATTATACATCTGTGTCAATGTTGTCAATATTTGAGTCCTCTCGAGTATGAAAAAGCTACGATCTCCACCGCTGTACAAACTCTACAAATTGTAATGAATCAAATTAATATGGACTAACTCTGGAGTGTAATTATGTACCAAACGTCTAAGTGCTTTCCTAGGTGCATTTCCAGAAATCATCTCATTTATTCATCACACAGAACCTTTGTGGCAGGTACTATGAGCCTTAAGTTTCAGATGGAAATCTAAGGAATAAAGACATTAAGTTCTCTATCTGGAATCAGACAAGAATAAATTTGAAAACTAGGATTCAAACCCAGGTCTGTTTACTGGATTCTCGTTATAATTGCTCGAAGCTGAAGGGATGTGTGTTATGTGTGTAGGTTGTAACCACAGCCCATGAATTACTTTAAAACAGCTGACAGAGGAATGCTTCTTTTTTCAAACTAATGGTTTATTTAACTACACTAATTAGGAACTCTTGGAATATCACAGAGCTGTTTAAGAAACCAACAGCAAGTCTTGAGACTTGAATGATAAACCTTGAAATACACCACGTTGAAGGTCTAGCAAACATCATTTGCCACTAAAGAAAATGGCTAAACAGTACAGGAATGGAAAGCTTCAAGGCCAGGCTGAGTCCTCTGAGTGGTCCCCGAGACCCCAAAAGGGTCTTCTTGGGGAGACATCTTGGGGGACTCTGGAGCTAGCCTCTAGCTACCACAGTTGTTTCTCAATTGTAAATAGCCCCTCAGTCACCGTGTACTTGACAAAATGCACAACTAACCAGCCAGGAGTATGACTGTACCAGTACCAGATCATTCTACATGGTGTCCTGCGACATGCCCTGGAGACTTTGCAAGTGAAGAGTGGCAAGTCTTGGTAAGTTTCCTCCTGACTGCATGTCATGACTGCAGAGCTGCTCAGGCATGTTGTAGTGATCAGGTTTTTATCTGTTAGCTGCAGGAATACCTCTGGAATACTGGGAAGCAACAAGGGCTAGGGGCTGGATGACCTAGGTTCATGTCCTGGCTATGCCTACTTCCTCTTTGCTAAGTCATCTGCTCTGGACTTCCCAGTAGAAATGATCAAATGAGATCACTTCGATGAAAGTGTTTTAGGAAGTGCAGTGTTTCAATAAATGTATCAATTTATTTTTGTTGGGATCAGTCCACACCATCTTTGTTCCATCAAAGCAGGCTGTGGTGTCTAAAAACTGATTTTTATATTTTAAGATGTGTATCTCACTGAATAAATTATCCTACCATGAATAGTCCTTTTTGTTATGGGACACAAATAGAAGGAGCTTCCAGAAAACTATAGGGAAATCACTGGAGTTCTGGTCGATGTGCCTTAGAAATTTACTCTATTTAACCAACTGGATAGTTATTTTACTTTTTAAAAGGGATTAGTTTTACTTTTCGTAAAATGGACAAAAACAAGTGGCAACAAATAGCATATATTCACGCAAACATATACCCATTTTTGCATCCTTTTGCAAACCAATCTAAGTCAATTTGACTGCTTAGTGTTTAGGATCTTTTGTTAAATTATGATGATTTCCAACACATAGATAGATGGTAGCCATCTGCTTTTCAGCCAGACTGCACACTATAATGGATGCAAATTCTAGGCCAAGTTCTGCCACGTACACAAATATTCGTTGGCAAGAGGTCACCAAAATTCTCATAAACTTTACTCTTTTAACATCCCTTGTCTATGGGTTTAGAAACTCCAAAGGACTGCGTCAGAAACTATCCACCACATCGGGTCACTTTCTTCCGGTGCACGTGGCCAAACTATGCTTCCCAGCCTCCTTACAGTTAGGTGGGAGCCACAGGACCAGGTTCTGGCCTGGCAAGTAAAAATCTCCCACAGGGGCCTTCCTTTTCTTTTCCTTCCATGATAGCTTGGAAGCCCATTCTAAAGACGATGGCATTCCAAGACAGAGGACACAGGGAAAGAATGACTCAGGTCTCCAAGTCACACTTGGAGGGGAGCGGTCCAGGAGAGCTTGCCCGACAAGGAGCATCCACTTTGGACCTACAAGTAAATAAAAAATAAATCTTGTGTTAAGCCACTGAGATTTGGGGTTGTTACAGCGGCAAGCACCTTGCTGAGGCAGGTACATCAACATTCTAATGGCGGAATCAGCAAATCATCTAGGGGAGCAGGCAAATGAGTCTACTGTTAAGTGAGCAAAATCTAGGACTGAATGAAGCTTTAGCCCAACTCTAAAGCGGCTGGACTGTTGGGTTTAGTGCTTCCTATTCTTTTTCCATTCAAAAAATAGAGGGACATGTATGATCTTTCTAGCTATTCACATATTTCACCAGTGGAAACATTATTTCTAACATAATTTATGCTAGTTAACAAAACCTCTAGATTGGATTTTTGCTAATACTTATTTTCATGTATTTCCCAAGTCACTTTTGAGAGTGGACTTTAAAAGTTCAAGTGGTAACTCCCTAGCCCTGGAGTGTGGGTTTCTGCCTAGCAAGAGATCAAGTTCAAAATATTTAACCACTGGTATGGCACAGGCAGTGAGAGATTAAAATAAAATGTAAAGTCTTATGCAGGAGTGGTACCTTCTATGCCGGATTACTTCAAGTGTTAATTAAGCACCCTTAGGGTAGAGATTAAAGTAATTCACACAATGACTATTTATACAGAAGTATTTTAAAAATAAATTACAAGCAATATAACAAGCATCTAATTCACAGCCACCACCCATTTTATATATTTCTCTGCTCACTCTAAGAATTACAAGCAAAGGATCATGGGACCTATTCCTAAGTGTAAAATTAGATCAATAAAATTAGCCATCTGTCCAAGGAAGGCTCTACACTCAGGTTGTATTTAAGTATTATGTTTCCAATTGCCCAGATGTTACAGAAAAGTGCCTGCTGATACAACTCCTTTTGCACAATGTAAACCATTAACTGGCTAACAGAAACTTATTGTGCCAAGATAAATAAATAGCATTAACATTGCATTAAATCTGATTCGGGATCTTGGGTGCCCTGTCAGCAAACACAAGTGTTAAGATTTAAATTGCTCAGGATTTGCAGAGTCAGATGAAGAAAGAATCTTCAAGTGTCTTCAGGGCAGTGAGGAGGAAGAGACTGGAAACGAGACGAAAGCTTCAGAAAGTGTATCTCTGGTTGGCTAGTTGGTAAGGTAATAGTAATTACGATGATTATTGTCGAATGGTAATATCCCATCTTTATCTACTGCTTCGGCTCTTGCAAAGCACTAGTCTGTTTTATTTCCTTCGATTCTTAAAATAAGCCGGTGGGTTATCTGGGGGGATGCAGGGGCTGCATGGCCGAGGAAATGCAAGAATCATTAATAGGAAAAGAAGAGCCAATGGAGCCTGACCTCTAACATTCCATGTCATTGGTAGCGGCTCATGAATTACTCCAATCTCCCGATCAATGAGCAAACCTGAACCATTTCTTAACTCCCTAGCTTCACAGAGATTTTCTCCGCTCCCAGTTACACATCAGTCTGGCTAATTCTCGTTTAGAAACAGCTGCTCCCCCTGCTCCCCACACCCTGCAAAACCTCCCCAAGACAATTACCAGGCAAAAATCATCCACCACCCTTGGGGTTACTGTTTCTCAAAGGAATCCATTCAAGCAAGACCACAAACCTGGCAGCTACATTTTCTAAACCAAAAATCAAGGCATGTGGTTGACCAAAGAGTCCTTCTGATATGCCAATTAATTTATCTGAAAAATCTGACAACTCAGTACAAATTAAATCACATGTAATCAATCATATATTAATATGTATGGAAAAGGAACACGAAATCTTAAGTGTCTGTGTTTTCTGCTGTTCCTGGAACATATTCTTTCAGTCACACATATTCATTCCGTTTCTTTTTTTTCCTCTGTCCAGATTAAACAATCCCAGTTTCATAAATATTGCCTTCAGCCTCAGGCTTCTGTGCCTTTTAAACGCTTGAGTACATGTATCGCTAGAAGGATTGCATCCTTCTAGCAACCTTAATGTCAGGTTCCTTCCTCATCTTATTTTTACAGACAAAGAAACTGAGGTTTACCAAGCTAATATAACCTGCCTTACATCATCAAGTAACTAACAAAAAACAGTGTCAGAACTTGAACCCAAATTTGCCAAATATTAAAGTCTGTGCTCTCACCCAAGGAGGAGGCAGCTTTGGAGGCTGAAAGAACAGGTGCAGGGTGGGGGTTGGGAGGGTACAGTGGGTCTGAGGAAAATGGGGGCCGAGGGGCTAGCTACACACAGTTCCATGTGGCTTCTTGTTCATGCCACTACAGGCTTTCCCTCTGTGTAGCCACCTCTCAATGAACGGGCTGGTGGGGGGTGGGGATTTGCCTAGTAGAGATGTTGCTCAGCTATCTTCTGAAGACCACAAGCCCCAAATCTAACCTTCAGAAGACCTGTGGGGTCTAAGGTTACAATACAGACCCAGAGCAATGAGTTGTTGCTGCCAATCACATGTGGTGTGGATGAACAAAAGAAGGAGAGGCTGTCAGTGTCCTGCAGAGTATTTGGGGAGCAGGTGCAGAGGAGAAGGAGGCTGAGAGGAGACCGACCTCTCCTTTGTCACATCTCAAATGGGACCTGCAAATCACCTCAAGTCATCTGAGGTTCTTGTTAAGAAGGCAGATGCCTGTGAGGCACTCCAAGAATTCTTAACCCACATGGAAGGTCAGGAATCACTGGCCTGAGATCTGCAGAGGTCAGATCTGCTCCGAGCCAGCTCTGAAAAGTGCATCCTCTGCTGACAGCGGTTTGACTTGACTTTCCCTTGTGTCCCTTGCTGGCCCGTCCCCACCCCCGATCCCATGAGACTGGGGGGCAAGTAGTGACTAGGACGCAAATGTCTTCCAGCTCGTTTCAAGAAGCTGAAGCCACACTCTGGGGTCTTTCTTCAAAACAGGAGTGGAATCAAAGATGGGTTTGGGGGTGTCCACTACCAAGTGCCATTTAGGCTCTGAGGTACCTCTTATCCTTTTCCCTGTTTCTATCCCTGAAATAGCAGGTATACTTCCCATATCTGCAGTTTGACACCTTATGACCAAAATCAGTGGCAGGGGTCCTGACCAGCTCAAAAGACTTTCTGTTGTGATCATGACATCACATCATTCATTTAGTCGACTGAGAAAAACTAGTCCTGCTCACCGAGTGGGTGTGGCAGGAAGACTCAGGACATCCACAGGACAGCCCAGTGGAAGCTGAGGTCCCACTATGGCCTCAGACGCCCGAGTCCCCGTCTTCCCAGAATCTAGTTCTGCGTCACTGGACCCCTTTTGAGCTAGACAGATGGACAACTACTCCCAAAAGGATTCTAAGGTTATGAAAGCCCTGAGCTCAGGGTAAGAAACAAAAAGCAAAAACAAAAAACACCACTCAGTTCCTTTCTGGCCAAGTCACTCTTCCATGAGAAAGAATTCTGAGAAACAAGTACTGCCACATGTTATGTGACATTTACCCCTGACCTTGACCTCTCTGTCCCTTTACCTCACAGAGACTCAAAGGAGAGAGAGAAAGACATGCAGGGGCTTCTTAGAGGAATTAGATATGATGTAGAAACAAATAAGAGGGTAGGAGGGCTAATAAAATGAAAGAGCAGGGGAAATATTTCTGCTACATTGCCTAGACTGCATGGATGCTAGTAGTTAGATCGTGGGGACACACACACACACACAGAGCATTTATGGGGGGATATATACGTGGCCTTTATGAGCTCCGGTTTTCCCCAAGAAGCCAGACAATCTGGGTAGCATTGTAATGAGGTACTTCGGGTTGAAAAGGGACAAGGAGAGACACATAGAAAACATGAGCTCCCAAAGACATGCTTTGAGAAGGGCGCTTGCATGGGAGCCATGAGGTCATAACCAGTCTCTTGCGACTAGCAGGTTGTTCAGATTGGCATGGGGGGAAGTAGAGCTGGAAGATCCATGACCCCTAGCCATTGAACCTCACACTAGCAGCAGCAAAAACCACCTAGAGGCACGTGTATTCACCACCATCAACGAGCAAGATCACTGCCCATGAGCTAACTCCACTCTTCCAGACTTTTGTTTTTTGCTCTCTGAGTTTCTTTGGATCTTCCTTGTAGTCCGATTTTACAGGCAAGGAAATGCTGAGGAAGCAGAAAGGAAAAGATCAGAGACCCGCATCTCCCTAACGATAGTTCTGGAGCCCCAGCTCTCCTAGGGATGACCTTGAATTCTCAACTCTGACCTGACCTGATCTCACTGACCCTGGGACCTCAGGCAAACTGGAAAGACAGGAGGAAAGGCAGGGCCTTTACGCAGTCCTCCAGCCCCTGTCTCTGTGCCAGAGACTTAATTAACACCATGAGTTACCAATCTGCCTATGGAAACGTGTGTGTGGCTTGATGAGCGCTGGCTCTAGCACATGTGTCTGGATTTCCTTTTCCCATCTTCCTGCTCCACGTCAGAAACACAACCGTCTTTCCCATACTTCCTGGTGAGACTCCGGATAAGGGAGAAGTACCCACTCAAGAGGGCCTAGGTACTAGTTCCGGGTCAGCTTCTGATGTAAAGTTGGACAAGCCCCTTAATCGCCCTCAGCCCAGTCGTAAAATGAGGGCTTTTCACTTCCTTCCAGGTCTATGATTCTAATTCATTATCTGAAAAGGAATGAAGGGTATATTATGTTTCCACGCCATGAAGACCCAGAAGATGACAGTGTCCTATACCCTACCTATCTTCAGAAGCCTCTTTTTTCTACCTCCAGGTACTTGGATGGATCCTCTGGCCCTCCCGAGCACCCAGGAGTTCAACAAGAGAAAGGAAGTGGTTCAGGAGCCTGTAAGATTACATCCCCTGATTCTTGCAGATGAGCTCAGTAGACAGTGGCTTCCAGGACTCCCTCTCAGTATATCACTCACACTGTTATCTTTAAAGGCCTGGGCATGATCCCATGTACAAACGTTTAACAGCATTTAACAGGCTCCCCATGCACAGCAGCAGGGATAACGCCCTCCATCCAGCTCTGTCCATGGGAGCTCCCTGGTTCAGCCAGGAGGAAGATGCCCTCCAAGGCAGGCTGCGTACCCCTGCTAACAGGACTGCTAAGGACTCCCATTCCTGGTCCTGAATATCACAGCCTGAATCCTGTTCCATAACTTACTAGTTGTGTGACCTCGGAAGAGATATTTAATTTCTCTAAGCCACAACTTCATTTTCAGTCAAACAGAGGTAATAAGAGTACCCATCTCACAGAGCTATTGGGTTGATTAAATATCAGTATGTGCCAAGTTCTTAGAACAGTGTAGCAAGCACTTCATTAGAGTTAGTTATTATTATTTAATTTGACTTAACTTAAAAGCTGTCATTTCTTGTTAGTCTCGGCAAATGCAGAGGATTCTTTATTAATGCTCGATGACAGCCGATGAGCTATCTTGGGGTCGAGGGAAAGGCTGCCTACGTCTGACTCAAATTAAACTCATAATTAAACCTGCTACTTGTTTACTTGTTTTTTTTCCCACTAGAGGTAGGTGGGGACGGGGAATTTTCTGGTTGATTTTGAATACAAGACTTCTCCACCAAAGCTGTACTTGTCAAAAGTAGATTTAGGGGCATTAGGAAACATACAGGGTCATCTAAAGAAAACAGGACTGGGGGCACCTGGGTGGCTCAGTCAGTTGAGTGTCTGACTCTTGACTTTGGCTCAGGTCATCATCCCAGAGTTGCGGGATCCACGCCACTCAGCGTGGAGTCTGCTTAGGATTCTCTCCTCTCTCTCCTTCTGCCCTTGTTCTAGCTTGCACACTCTCTCTCTCTCTCTCTCTCTCTCTCTCTCTCTCTCTCTCTCTCTCTCTCGCCCTCTCTCTCTAAAATAAAAAAAGTAATAATAAAAACAAAAACAAAAAACCAGGACCGTTCCAGTACACCTACATGGCAGTCACACTACCTTCCAAGTACTGCTCACAAACCGATTTCTACTGAGGAAACAAGGTACGAAGAACTCCTATATGGATCCTGGCAGGACTTGCTGGTGTCTGGGGAAGATTACAAATTAGCTGGTTGCTGTTCACATTAGAGCCAAGCAGGGCACATTCAGTTTTTAATCTGGACCAATTTTCCGGATCAAAAACTAGTCTTTCCAAGGGATGTAAATGAGCCCAGGAGAAAATTTTACCCTGAAGTTTATGAAGTAGCTGTCATTTTAATCTGAGCAGCTGTCCAACCTGAAAGCCAGTGTCTGGATAAAATTATAAAGTAATGAAAAGCTCTTCTGGGCTGAACCTAGTCCAAATACCCTCTCTACCTCAAATTTGATGTATTTAATATGCCAAAAATATTTAAAAGATAGAGTTTCCACTATCAAAACCCTATCCATGCTTCAGATAAAACCAAAGAGGCCACAACGGCACATTCATGGCATGAGTATCAGAATGAGATCCTAGATGAACTAGGTAGAAAATATTTTTAGGAGACAAACTACAAAACATAAGAAAGGTATAAAAAACGTTGAAAAAAAAAATTAAAAAAAAAAAAAAAAAGGGGCGCCTGGGTGGCGCAGTCGGTTGAGCGTCCGACTTCAGCCAGGTCACGATCTCGCGGTCTGTGAGTTCGAGCCCCGCGTCAGGCTCTGGGCTGATGGCTCGGAGCCTGGAGCCTGTTTCCGATTCTGTGTCTCCCTCTCTCTCTGCCCCTCCCCCACTCATGCTCTGTCTCTCTCTGTCCCAGAAATAAATAAAAAACGTTGAAAAAAAAAAATTAAAAAAAAAAAAAAAACATAAGAAAGGAAATATGGTAAACCATAGGAGCAGTTTTATACAGGAGACAGTTATGAAATGCTTTTTTAAAAATTCTGCTTAAATGGGTTGAAATCTATCCTTAAAAGAATATTACACACAGTGCTTAAGCTTAAGAACTATAGGTGTAACTATGCGTTATTCAAAAATTGTGACTAGATGGTTTTATGTGAATAAACCCACAGAATACAATTGATCATGATCACTTTAGATGGTGGTCACTTTAGAAGGAAAGTTAGAAAGAAGCCCCTTCATTGAAATCCTTGAAGATGTGTGTACGTGTGCATGTAAGAAGTAAAACAATATAGTATTGCCTTGGACTGCTGCTATTATCTCCAAAATTAATTGAACAGAGGCTATAGAATAGCTCGTAATTTCAGTGCGTTGAAGATTAGGATAATGACTCTAAATTTCAAGGCAGGTAACAAAGCACAGGTAATAGTAGATACAGCTTGAAGAGTGAGTGCGTCTCTTGGAGCTGAAAGGCAACAAGTCATGTTTGCAAATGGAAAGATCCTTGAGCAGTGAAAATATTTAAGAAGCCATATGGGAACCGCCAAGATTATTTTCTTTGCCCTCTGATAAATTTCCCCAGGTTGGTCTCTTTCTTATAGAAACGTTATTTGTAAAGACAAACTGCACTTTCTGCAGAGTTTTGCAGACGGCATTCAAGTAAACTTACATTGTTTTCCATTGTTCCTAAAATGTAATTAATCCCATAAGACAACTTTGCTTACAAAGTAAATTAAAAAAAAAACAAAACTCAAAACCAGGAAAACACAGATTTTCCAGAATTCTAAATAAGTCTTAGCAAAGAAGAATAAAAATCGTTATTTGGGAGATAATGTTTAGAACTTTATTGTTTAGGACGTTGTATTTTGAATAATCTCACAACACATACCAAGTCAAAGTAGACAGAAATAGATGAACTTTTTACCCGCATAACTAGAGGAAATGCAAGTTACTGTTTCCAGTTCTCCACAATTCTTTGTAATATCGTACACCATACATCTGTGTTTAAATTGGCGAGCAAACAAAGGAGTTCAAAACATTGGGCACCCCTTTCTGAGAAAATGGCCCCAGAGAGGGAAGCATCCTTAAAAGCAGAGGCGACATCCCTACACACTGCAGGGTAAGGACCAGAGATGGGCATATAGGGAACTCCAGGCAAATCTTCAGACGCTTAACAGGAAATGGCCGGGCCCTGGGCAATATGAATTCAATAAAGATGTTTAGAGACACTGGAGGAGCTGTTTGACTTCTGCACAGTTGCAGTCCTCTGTAATTGAGACAGCATGATCGCTGTCCCTACTCTCAGCTCTCCGTGGTCAAATACAGAGCCCTCCATCTATATTGTGTCTGGAAAACAGATCATTCCTTTAACAAACAAACATCCCTGGAACCGCCAGAGCCGGGGAGAGGGCGAGGTTCGCACCTTTTCTCAGCTTTGGGCAGAGACGGACCCAGTTAAACCGCCGCCGGCCAGGGGAGAGAGGGGCGGTGCGTCGCCCGCTTTGCGTCCTGGCGGGGACCGAGACCCGGGCGCTCCGGGCGTGGTGTCCCCCGAGCGCACTGAGCGCGTTACCTGATTTTCGGAGAGCCGTTCTGAGCGACACTGCGCTGGGTCCGAGGCTGGCAGCCAGGAGCAAGAGCCGGAGCAAGACGCCTCGGATTAAATCCATTTCACCGCGGGCGCCTGCAAAGTTTCACCAAGTCCCGGACGCGCAGAGAAAGGGCGTCTCCTGGGGGACCTGGGGGGGAGGCGGCCCCCGTGGATCCCCTGCCCCGGGTGAGGTGGTGCAGGGTTGAGGGAGGCTGGACCAGGAACGACCGAGGAGTCCAAGGAGGCAGGACAGCAGCCGGGAGGTCGGCGTGCGGGAGTGAAGTCGGCTGCGAGCCGCAGGGCTTTTCCGGGGAGGGGGGCGGGGGCGGCGAAGGAAGCCGACGGGGAGGGACCTGCTGGCCGGGGGAGGGAGGGAGGCTCGACCCGCCGGGGGATGGAATTACAATCGAGTGGAAGTGAGAGGGGCAGGCCCTGAGACCATTTACTCTTGGCCCACCTCGGGGACCGGCAGCCCGCCCCTCGCCCTCTAGCGATCCCCCTGGCTCGGCCCTTCCCTGCTGGTGACCTAGATTGGGGCGCTAGGAGGGGCTGACTTCAACCACTAGAGTCTCGCAGGGCAGGAGTTGGGTGACTGTGAGCCCAGGACCCTCTGCTGTGGTTCAGACCCCGAAATCATGCGGCGCCTCCCCGGGCTGTACCCTACTCCTGTTGCTCCCCTCTAGGTCACTTCCACCCAGCTTGGGGACTTTCCCCAACACCTCCAAAGGTTGCTCGGGTCGGTCCAGCGCACTTGGGGGAAGGAGGACTGTCTGCGATTTGCAAGTGGGGGAGGATAAGAGAAGAGGGGGCGGGGCCGACCGAGTCTCGGGCGCTAAGAAGATAAATGGGATTTAAGGCGCGCAGATGGAGAGTGGAGGCCACGCCACTCCATTGGAAACGCGGGGTGGAGATTAGGGCCCAGCGCAGGGGATTGGGGTCCCCTCCCTGGGCAGAGGAAAGCAACTTGAGACCCTCCAGGGGAAGAGATGAAAGTCCAGGTTAAGCCTGGCGTCGGGGTGAGGGATCCTAGCTCAAGCCCCCTGGCGGACAGAGAAGACCCGAGCGGGACACCGCAGCTTCCCTCTGGGCTGGGGTTAGGGGCGGGCGCGAGGTCCGGGCCACTGACTCCACGGGATCTAGGTTCCCGGGTCGGCTCCCTTCTCTGGATTTGCTGCCCTAAGACTCAGTAAAATACGCCTTTTCCCGGGTTTCCTGGTGGCACTGCGAGAGGGGAGACCCCGGGACTCAAGTCAAGTTACACACACTGGCGTGCTGATCTTCAAGCCAACAAGAAGAGAAAGCAGATACAATAAATAAACCAAGAAAACAGTCTTCTCCAGTCCCTGGGGAAAGATCAAAGGCCTTAGGAAGTGCCCCGCAGAGGGAGACAGTGGCTGCTGGCTGGGAGGACCTTGCACCTTCTCCATCCTGCGGTCCTGCGGAGGCTCCTGGGTGTCCTGGCCCTTCATTGTTAACCTAGGTTTCGGAGAGCCAGAGGGAAGGGCATTGATAGCTGATATCTGTCAGCTGAGAGCTGAGAGCTGCTAGCTCTCCCCGCCCCCGAAGGTTTCTCCTCCTCTTTTTAGGAATGAATATCCCATGGCTAGAGGGTTTATAATGAGCCCAATCTTGTTTGTTTGCCAAGCTTGAGAATATGTTCCCTTGGCCTTCTCCCGCACCCGACTGCCCGTAATAAATTCAAGTCCACTCTGACTTATTTGGAAGTCTTAGCTGTGACACCTGAGCTTGTCCTTTTATGCAGAGCTAGAGTAGAAAAGTCAAACAGACTGTGTTCTTCACTTCCAAGGTGATAACAATGCCGTGTTTGAAAGCCAGGCAATGTGACTGCCCCCAGGACTGCTAGGCTCAAAAGTAGCAGAATCATAGACCCTTGGGATTGGGGGGGGGGGGCACCCCAGAGGTTATCCAGGCTCTGCCCCCATTCCCTGAAGAAATCTGCTCTCAGCGTCTTTGGCAGGTCATTCCCCTGGGTTTAAACTCCACCTGTGACAGAGAGACCCTACCTCACCACCGCCCCTAAAGTTGTTGGATAGTTCTCTTTATGAGAAAGTGATTTTTTATATCAGACCTAGGGTGATACCAGGAACAAAGCAAGTGTTACCAGGAAGAGAGCTTCCAGGTTGGTTCCACTCTTTCCCACTTAAAAATAATTCTCCCTGATCTAAAAATTGGAAGTAATACTAACCACTATATGGCTAACGTGTATATAATACCTACCGGGTAACACACCCTCTCTGAAGTGCTTTATAATCCCAATAACAACCACATCAGGTAAGTATTATTAGTATTACCCCTTTGACAGATAAGGAAACTAAGGCATGAAAAAGTTAAGTAACTTTCTCAAAATCATGGAGCTCCCAAGAAACAGAGCTTCAGCTGACTCTGGTCTAGTCCCAGAGTCCAGGAGTTTAAGGAGACCCAGGGGGGAGCAGACAGAAAAGCAGACCAAGAATCACAAGCTCTTGGTGTGTAATCTCAGGCTCTGCCCACAGTGTACCTTGGAAAAATGAAGGGGCTGGATGAAGTCATTGCTATCTCCCAGGTTTTGCTTCCTCTTCATCATCTGATGAACAGCACCATCTAGTCCAAGCCATTTTTTGGTCTGAATGTGCCTTTTAAAAGACATAAACAAACTGTCCGTCGTAAATTTTGCAAGCCCGAGTTTCACCCTTCTTGCATACCTTCGACCTCCATGGGATGATGGAGGTGCCCATATCACCTCCTCATCCCTGGCATGGGCTCCCTTCCATCTCTTGCAGATGGCTACAGGTGATTGGGAAGCTGGCTTGGGGTCTTCAGAGTCCCACTTGTTTCTTCCTTGTGAGATCACTTTCAATTATATTATTATATTTTACTTGCGAGTGTCCCCAAATGCTCTGGGTCCTCAGGCCTTTGGATTAGACCTTCTTGGGATCGGCTTGTTACAAATCTAGGGAACACCTTAGAGAGAAGTTATTTCCTTCCTTTGAGAGTCAAATCACATCCTCCAAGGTTCCCTCTCCTTCCAGTTGGACAACCAGTTTGTGGCATTTATAAATCTGACAAAAGATAAATAGACACTTGCCTTTCACTTCCTTCCTGCCTTCTGGGAGGAGAGGAACTAGAGAGGGCAAAGAGGCTTTGAATGTTTCATTTTTAAAAATCTGTTCAAATTCACCAGAGGTTTAAACTCAATTAATAAGGTCACCAGCAGAAGAGTGACCTGCCTGCTTTGCTCAATATCGTGGGAGAAGAGTCTGACCTTTGCTCCACGGAATGGATTCAGAGAGTGTTCAGATGAAACAAAGACAAACTTACCAATGACAGAATGTTGAGGAAGTCCTAACACAGGATTCAGGAAAAGCAGCCAATAATTAACGTTAGGTCTAATTCATTTTTTTGAAGAGGTTCTATGTACACATAAAATTTGAAATATGCAGAGTGTATGGTGAAAAATAAGTTTCCTTTCACCCAGCCTCTCCCAGAAGCAACCACTGTTATCAGTTTCTCGTGCATCCTTCCAGACATACTCTATGAACATACAAGCACACACATATACTTGACACAAACAGGAGCAATTCGTACATGCTTTTTAACCTGAAAATCCACCCAAATCAGCAGATAGAGATCTGTCTCCCTCTTACTGACTGCTGAATATTCTGTTGTGTGACGTACAATTTATTTGTGCTCTCCTTATTGTTTCCCATGGCGCTATTATGGACAATACTGCAGTGAATGACCTTGAATAACAGTTTGCACATGTTATAATAGACTGTAGGGCACACTTCTAGACTAGCCATTGCTCAGCAGAAGGGTAAATGCCTTTTCATTTTGACGATTTGGCAAAATTGCCTCCCTAGGAGAGCATACAAATTTACACCCCCACAAGTGATATGTAAGCCTGACTATTTCCACAAACTCTCATCAACACAGTATCTTATCAAACTAGAACTGTATATTACTTACATATATGTTACATGTTTTAAAATTTTTTTTTCAACGTTTTTTATTTATTTTTGGGACAGAGAGAGACAGAGCATGAACGGGGGAGGGGCAGAGAGAGAGGGAGACACAGAATCGGAAACAGGCTCCAGGCTCCGAGCCATCAGCCCAGAGCCTGACGCGGGGCTCGAACTCACGGACCGCGAGATCGTGACCTGGCTGAAGTCGGACGCTTAACCGACTGCGCCACCCAGGCGCCCCTATATGTTACATGTTTTAATCATCACTCAACATATAAAGAAAAGTAAAGCATACCAATGAATCATAGCCAGGTGAGTACACTTATATAACTACCACCCAGATCGAGAGCAAGAAAACTGCCCGCACGTCCAGTAATCCTTCCTCACACTTCCTCTCCAGATGTGTATGTTCTTCAGGAAGGATGAGAAGAGTTCAGACCTCCCATTTAAATACACAAACGAAAATTAAAGTTACACAAATAAAATACACAAATGAAAATAAATCAGTGAAAAATGTAAGCATCCCTCATCCCCAATATGAAATAAGCATTAATCGAGATTTGATCCCACTACATGCAAGGCTCTGTACAGAGAAGAGGAAGACTATAGGAAGGAAAATACAACAATGCCTTCTGCACTCGAAAAGACAGTTGAGAGAAGAGAGTTGCATAGTCAACTTCTCCACCAAGCAGAACAAAAAGGACACTAGATAAGAGTGCCAACAACATGCTGTTGGTGTGACAAGGGAGGAAAACCCTGTATTACAAACGATAACCTATGTAGCAATATACTGTAAAAGATAGCCTTCGACCTCATGAATGTATTTCCTTTTTCTTAAGTTTATTTATTTATTTTGAGAGAGACAGAGACAGCATGAGCAGGGGAGGAACAGAGACAGGGAGAGGGAGAATCCCAAGTAGGCTCCTTACTGTCAGCGCAGAGCCCCAGAACCCAACACAAGGATTGAATGTCATGAGATCATGACCTGAGCCATAACCAGGAGTCAGATGCTTAACCGATTTAGCCACCCAGGCACCCCATGTTTAAATTTATTTATTTATTTTGAGAGAGAGCGAGAGAATGGGCAGGGGCAGAGAGAGAGGATCCCAAGCAGGCTCTGTGTTGTCAGCATAAAAGCCCAGCGGGGCTTGAACCCACGAACCGTGAGATCATGACCTGAGCTGAAATCAAGCATCGGTCGCTTAATGGACTGAGTCACCCAGGTGCCCCGACCTCATGAATGTTTAAATCATGCTAATATACTTAGTAGGGTTCACCAGGGACAGGACTGGAGTTACAAGGCTAAATTACCTGGTATTCCCAAATCTGTCCTTCCTTCTGCATACATTTCTGAAAGCATAAATTAAAAATGACTGGGGAGGGGCTCCTGGGTGGCTCAGTCAGTTGAGCGGCCGACTTCGGCTCAGGTCATGATCTCGCGGTCCGCGAGTTCAAGCCCCGCGTCAGGCTCTGTGCTGACAGCTCAGAGCCTGGAGCCTGTTTCAGATTCTGTGTCTCCCTCTCTCTGGCCCTCCCCCGTTCATGCTCTGTCTCTCTCTGTCTCAAAAATGAATAAACGTTAATAAATAAATAAATAAATAAATAAATAAAATAAAAATGACTGGGGAATTATAATTAAGTTAGGCAACCTGATTCTCCAGCCTTTATTCTAAGGTAAACTTTTCAATGAAGTATAAAAATGCATAAGTCCCAACTACATGTATAATTCAGTGAGTCATTATAAAGTCAACAAACCCATGGGATAAGCCCCCAGAGAATGAAATATAACAATTCCAGACCCTAAAAGACTTTATATTTCTCCTACTAATTATAAGCTACCCCATAATGAAATAGGAAACCATTTTCTAATTTGTAACATTAGTTTTGCCTGTTTTTGAACTTTATACAAATGGAATCCAGTAATTTCCAGTGACATAGTCATTTAAGTCCAGCCCCTTTTACTCAATGTTATGTTTGAGATTTTCATCCAAGTTGTGTGGTCATTTCTTTTCATTGGTGTATGGTATTCCATTATATATACACATTACAATTTGTTTACATGCTACTGCTGATGAACATTTAGGTTGTTTTCTAGTTTGGAATTACAATAAAAAATGTTTCTGTAATTATTCTCATTCATGTCTTTGGTAAACTTCAGTATGCATTTCTGTTGTGTATACCTGTAAGTATAATTACTGGGTTATGTGGTAAGCATATGTTTAGGTTTGGAAGATATTGTCAAGTAGTTTTCCAAAGTGGCTATACCAATTTACACTTTTACTGGCAGTACGTGAGACTTCCAGTCATTCTACAATCTCACCAACACTTGGTATTGTTTGTCTTTTTCTTTTTAGTCATTTTGGTGACTGTGTAGTAATGTCACATTGCAGTTTTAATTTGTGTTTTCTTGCAAACTATTAAGTCAAGTACTGTTTCACTTGTGTATTAGCTATTAGAATCCTAGTTTGTGAAGTGCCTGTTCATGTATTTTGCCCATTTTTCTATTGGATTGTCAACCTATTTCTTATTGATTTGTAGAAGTTCTGTATATAGGCTGGATACAAGTCATAGGACTTTTTTGTTGGTGGTGGATATTTATGTTGAAAATATTTTCCCCATTCTGTCTTGTCTTTTAACTCTCTTAATGATGACTTTTAATAAACAAAAGTCCTAGTTTTAATGTACAATTCATAAATGTTTTTTATTAATATCTAGCATTTTTAATGTCCTATTTAAGAAATATTTATTTACCTCAAGATCATGAAGATATTAGTTCAAGTTTTCTTCTAAAAATGTTATTTCTTACCTTCCACATTTAGATCTGCAGTTGATTTTTGTGTATGATGTAGGATAGTCCTCAAGTCTGTTTGACTGGATGCTCCCTCTTGATTTAGATGAGGACAGGTGCATCTTCATGGGGAGATGTGGCTTCTAGAGTGTGGCTTTGGAAGGGTATCTTTTCCTCTGTAAGCATCAACCAAGTTGATATTCAAGGCTAACACTGTGACTACACTTCTCACCAGGTATATCCAAGTGGATAGCTACCTTACATTATGTCTTTTGGAGCATAAACAAAGCCCACTTGCTCCAAAATATCTCACCTACAGGTCTCTCAGTTTCCTTGAAATTTCTATCATTTTAAATGTTTCCATGAGTTCAAAGTATTACTTGTTTACGGCCCATATCCATTATATCCCACAGAGCATTACAGAAAGATGGAAGAGAGATATTTTAAGAAGTTTTATCCAGGTGGTTCTCTTAACATGGCCATATTCTTCCTGAAAAGGAGAAAGGACTCATTCATTAATACTCTGCCTGTTAACAAAGAGGTAGGGACTAATTTATTAGCTAATTTAGCTGTCACCTACAGTATCAGCTCCAGGGTCTATAGAAGGTAAAGTGTATGAATTTGAAAGTGACTTGAGAAGGGGAAATTTGTGGTGGGTGAGGTTCAGAATGTGGGATATGGCTTGTTTGCAATAGCACAACTCTGTAAGTAACAAATCCATCACTAGGGGAGAGCAGGTAAAACACATTATGGATTATAATGGAGCAGTAATCAGCTATCTAAGAAGTAATAGATTTAGAGCTTCATGTACCAAAATGGACAAAGTGGACAAAGCAAGATGTTGAACAGAGTGCAGGTGTTCACAGAGTGTGGGAAGGGGATTAGGGGATCTGAGATGAATGTGGGGCAAATGAGCAATGTTATTTTTTTATTGGTTGTGTTTTTAAATTATAAGGCTATTTTAATCTGGGCTAGGAAAAAAATGTATGAATGCATTTTATTTTATTTATTTATTTATTTATTTTAAATGTTTTTTTTTTTTTTTATTTATTTTTGAGACAGAGAGAGAGCATGAGCACAGGAGGGGCAGAAGGAGAGGGAGACACAGAATCCGAAGCAGGCTCCAGGCTCTGAGCTGTCAGCACAGAGCCCAACGCGGGGCTCGAACCCACTGACTGTGAGATCATGACCTGAGCTGAAGTCGGATGCTTAACTGACTGAGCCATCCAGGCGCCCCAGTATGAATGCATTTTGAAAGAAGACAGGTCATTCTGGGTGCTGTAACAGTAGGAATCATGGGGACTGAGAAACCGAGAGAAGAAACACAGGTCTCACTCAACTTGAGAGAGGGAGAGAATGAAGAGTTTGAGACAGGCATTCCCAAACGGGAGGAGGTCATGAAGGGCAATCATACATCATGTGATTCCGTCTGGTGCTGCCAGATCTCACGTGCAAGGAAAAAACCAAAGAGCTACTGTCTTCCTGAAATGCAGGGAGACCCTGTAGCACGTTGAAGATTGGGGCTCCACACACAACACGACAAAACACAGGAGCGCTCCACAGTGGCGGCAGGTAACTGCTCACCACACGAAAAGACATCTGTCTTGAGAACCTGCATCCCATTTCAAAATGCAGGGCTTGTTTGGGAACGACACGATGTCCGGAAAATCTCATCGGACTGGAGGTCAGGAGGCCTGCACTCTTGCTCTGGCCCTGTCACTAACTGTCAATGGGACTTTGGTGATTCAATCGACCTCTTTAGACCTTACTTTTCTCCTCTATCAACCAAGAGTGCTGGATAAGATGACATCTCAGCTTGTCCTAGGGCTCACAGTATCATCTTCCATGGAAGAGCCTCTTTACTTTTTTCAAGATAGACAGATGTCACTACTTAAAAACAAGGAGTCTTGTAAAAGGTTTGTTCTCAGAAAAACTTTGAAATTGGAAAGCAATAGTCTTTTGCCAAAAAAAGAAAAGAGAAAAAAAGAACACAAAACAAAACATTTAATACACATTCACACACACACAGAGAGAAGGCAGGACAAAGGCAATTCCTTGCCTCTGAGAAGGCTGTAGGAAGCAGACTCAAAGTTTCCAAGCAGCCCACATCCAGTCCATCCAGACAGAGGAAATGGGGAGGTGTGAGTAAGGAGGGGCAGGGAAGACCAGGGCTGGGAGGTGGGCGTAGGAAGCAGAGGAATGCTGGCTCCGTTTCTGGGTTAGTTAGTGACAGTGCAAATAAATGTAGATTTTCTGACGCCAAGACAAAACCTGTGGAAAACAGAAAAAGGCCAATCTCTTCATCTGAGTTTTATTATACTTTTATTTGTGCGTTTCTTAAGAGACGAAGTGAGGAGGAGGGGACTAGAAGATTTAAAGGTATGATCTGATCGATGTCCCCAAGCACAAGGGGTTAAGGAAGTGAAAAATAGCTGGGTGAGGGTGACACTTGGTTTGTACCCAGCCCCAGGGGAGGAGGGGGCTAACAGAAAAAGGTTTAAGCAAGAGAATAAGTTGTGTGGCTTGCCAGGATGGCAGTGCTGTGGGAGGAAGGAGGAATGGGACAGCTTCAAAGGCTGATTCAAAAAGTAGGAGGGGATGGCTGAGATTCATGTTTTTAAGTTAATTGACAATATGAAGAAAGACCAACAGTGCAGGATGAGGGAGAAGTTAGCCTGGGTTTCCTCCCCTGTGTAATGGGATGTAACACCCACCGCGAAGGCTGTGCCCATCAGATGGGATGACCCAGCACACTGCATACCATGCACTTGGAACTCTGAATGTGGGCTTTATTTCATTTTATCACTCGCATCTACCACAGAGACAAGCTAAGTGCTCTCCAGAGTTCAATTCCAGAAGCGCTAGTAGATTATTGCCAGCATGACAAAGGAGACTCAAGGCCGAAGATGAAGCTTTGATCCAGACACATTCAACATGAACTGGAAATAATGGAAAATCAAGGTTTGTGTTTTGGGACAATGAAAGACATGCCCCAAAAGATTATGACATCCTAGATAGGGATTCTCCCAAGAAGTAATAATAGCTGAGCCATCAACATGAATGAAGCCACACAAATAAAATAAGTGTAGGAGAAACCTACAACTGGTAGGATGCCAGTTGGTTCTGGATGCTCCTGGGACCATCGAGCTTATTCATAGTTTCCTTCAGCTTTAGTGCCTCTTAATTGATCCAGTATGCATGCCTTTCATGTTCCCTATTTCCTTCGTTGTTTATTACTCATTATATGTCCCTGGGTGAGTCACATTGCTTTCCTAACATTAGTTTCCTGGGCTGAACTTGGATGGAATTCAAGATCCTTCCCAGCTCGGACAATCTTGCATCCGTGTTTGAGCATGGTAGCCCCAGGCACATCCTCCTCAGTCGTGTCTAGACCCCAGCAACTTATCGTGGGAAATGCTACCATGGCTCTGCTGTCTGAGCCAAAGGAATAGACCAAAGTGGAGATGTTGACTTGCATGTAGGGTAACAGAGAGGGATGGCTTTAATCGCTCTTTGTTCCCAAGCTCTATTATAATTGTGGGTTTAATTGGAAAAAAGCAAAAACACACAGGTCAAGCACTCCACTTTCAATGGGGTGAAAAGCAGTGTATAGCGATATAATGACTTTATTTTGAATGCGTAAGCAAGTACATGTGCATATTTATGTGTGCCCCCCTATATCCTCACCATGCAGGTGTATGCCTGGGCTTTCACAAACAGTAGAGAACTATATGGAGGAAAAGGAGGACAAAGAAAAAAAACCCCGAAGTCAAGAAAACAAATGGAGAGTGGAGAAAGGAACAGAAGTGGAGGATACAGAGATAGGAAGAACATTCTCACCATATTCCAAACCGTCCACAGAACTGTAGCTCAGAAGTTTGATAGCACAATTTCAGATTTTAACTATTTAGCATTTTAATAAGTCAAATAGATAAACAAAATTGCCAGTTCAAACTGATGACTCTTTACAAATGTGTCCTTCTATAAGAAATCTAAATTTATGCAAAAGATTCATTTGGGGGATTCTTTCATGAATTTTAAGAAAACTTTTAGGTAATAGTTACTACAGGGAGATTTTTCCAAATGTTTTGAATGAGAGTAAAATAGACACTTAAGCCAAAGTACGAGCTTTAATTTAATTTATATGATTCAAATATAAAGATAAAACATTACTGAAGTGAAAATGTAAGCCAATGAAAAAAGTGGAATATATATAATTTAAATTGCTATTTCGTTAAAAATTTTAAAAATACAAATATTTCATTATTGGAAGAAAACAATTAGACTTAGGGAAAAAAATCATTCTTAAAATGTTCTCCATCTTCCTCTCCCACATTTTCTTAGGAAGCCAAACCACATGTTCCATAATAGAAAACAGAAATACTCTAGGGGTTCCTGGATGTCTCCATCGGTTGAGTGTCCAACTCTTGATTTGGGCTCAGGTCATGATCCCAGGGTTGTGGGACTCAGTTTCATGTCAGGCTCCGCACTGAGCGTGGGGCCACCTTAAGATTCTCTCTCTTTCCCTCTGTCCCTCTATCCCACTTGCATCCTCTCTCTCTCTCTCTCTCTCTCTCTCTCTCAGAAAGAAAGAAAGAAAGCGAGAAAGAAAGAAAAAAAGAAGGAAAGAAAGACACACTCTAAAACTCAGCTTACCTTGTCAAGGCACCAAAACATATCCTCTTTTCCTACAATGCTTGCTTAGTCTAAAGAGTAAACTTTAATAGCAAACTATCTCTATGATTACCTATTGGGATGTTAAAGAACTAAGAATCAACTTTATAAATCCCTAAAGCATCTAAAGCTGTCAAATGTGTCAAATCCATGATTAAACCATGCTCTAACATGTTTATCAGATTGGAAGGTGAGGCAAGCTGAAAATGAGAGGGAGAAGGTGTGATGGTATTTTATTCTCAAACATCCAAACTCATTAGACTACTTTATTTTGCAAAACAAGTAAGCATAAAAGAGAGTTTGTAAACTATTAATTTTCTAGATTGTATTTTACTATGTGAATGATACTCAGAATCTAAAATGCTAGAGCTTCCAAATTTATTATTGTTTGTGTGTTATATTTTTATTAATCATAAATTAATATGACTGTGGGTAGTTGATTTTCCTTTTAAAGTAATATTTCCTCCCTTCTCCCCAAATTTTTTACTTGATCCTGTATTTAACCTGCTCAGAATTACTGTTAACATGATTTATATATTCCCCAAACAATAATTAGTTTAATGCAACAGTATCTAAATAAAACTAGATAATTTAGGGGTACCTGGGTGACTCAGTTGGTTAAGTGTCCAACTCTTGCTTTTGGCTCAGGTCATGATCTCACAGTCTGTAGGATCAAACTCTGCTTCAGGCTCTGTGCTGACAGCATGGAGCCTGCTTGGGATTCTCTCTCTCCCTTTCTCTCTGCCCCTCCCCTGCTTATACGCTCTCTCTCTCTCAAAATAAATAAACTTCAAAAAGAAACCTAGATCATTTGAAAGCTAATTAAACGTCAACAAAATCGTTTTCTCTTCAATCTTACAAAAATAAATAAAAGTAGATTTCAGTTTCTCGAACAGTCATGTCACAAACAAAAGGGCATATTACTCAAGAGGACTACCTTGTGAGGAAAACAGCCAGCTGCTTTTAGGCCAGTAAGATTATGACGTTAGCAAAATTTCTCTTAGCACCGTCAGGCCACGACTATACTGGCGACCCCATGCACAGCTGATGGAGCTCACCAGCCTGGCAGCTGTAGAGGTTTTGACTCCCTTCTCCTCCCTCACCCTGAGGACTATGGGTGCAAAAGCAACAAAATGTGGGCAAGTTTGAAGTGGGCTGGTCAAAGGAGAGCTTCCGGTTCTTGGCCTGGCCCAGCCCCTTCCTGCCCATGGTAATTCAGCTGAGAACTGGTTCCCAGGAGGCGTGAAGTATACCCCGCAGCAGCCTATCTGCCTGTCATACACTTTTGTCTCATTCCCAATCCCTAGCTCCTCCATCACCGAGTGCTGCTACTTGTCAAGCCTACTAGCGTATGCTGTTGAAGAGTTTGCAAGAAGTGATTTAGGCTGCTATTAAAAAGAGCCCTATTCCCAAGCAAAGTGCAAATGAGAGATAACAGTTTTGCCTTTCTGAGGGGCTATTTGCATTTCCACAGAATATGCAAGCAAGGAATGAAGTAAACAGCCTAAAATGCAAACGGGTGGCTCTCGACCAGTGGCTCATAACTTAGATGCACATTAGAATCTCAAGGAGAAATATCATAAAATTGTAATGCCTGGGCTCCATCCCTACAGATTCTCATTTAGTCAGGACTGAGGCATCAGCACGGGTTTTTAGAAGCTCCCCGAGTGATTTCGGAGTGCGGTCAGGTTGGGAACTCTTGATCTAGAGTGAGAGGTGTTAACACTGAAGCTGGAAGGTGAAGGCTGATGAGCACTGGAGAAGCAGTCAGGAGGAGGACGGTGCAGATAGGACTGCTCTAGCAGATGGGAGGCTGGTCTGGAGCAGCACTTCTCCAACTCTAATATGCACACTCATCTCTTGGGGTCTTGTCAAAGTGAGGATTATGATTCAGTAGGTCTGGGTGGCTCCTGAGAGTCTGCATTTCTATCAAGCTCCCAGATGATGCCCATGCTGCTGATCCAGAGGCCATATTTGACTGGCAAGGATCTAGATGATCTTGAAGATCCCTTCTGATCCTAGGATTCTATGATTCTCTGAATTGAGACCAACAGGACCAGCAGAGAGATTTTTCCAGAGAGGGAACCTGAAGGCTTGAACCACAGGACACTGTATTTTCCTAGCCCTGAAATGATGATGAAAAAATTTGCCATGGAGCAAAATTCCCTCCTTGTACAGGTAGAGGAGTCAGGTTGCTATAGACCCAGTCAAGAAGCAGATGTGCTAAGGAAGCATTTCAGAGGTCAGAGGGACTCAAGGAGCCTACTTACATGCTCTCCTGAGTAGACCTGGAATAAGCTTGGAAATCCAGGCATCAGAGTAAGGTACAAAAAGGTAGGAACAAGACTGAGGCGCCTTGGTGGCTCAGTCTGTTAAGCGCCCGACATCAGCTCAGGTCATGATTTCGTGGTCCGTGAGTTTGAGCCCTGTGTTAGGCTCTGTGCTGACAGCTCAGAGCCTGGAGCCTGCTTCGGATTCTGTGTCTCCCTCTCTCTCTGCCCCTCCCCTGCTCACGCTCCATCTCTCAAAAATAAATAAACATTAAAAATATTTTAAAAAATGTGAAGACATATTTGGACAAAAAAACTAAAGATAAATGAAGTAAATGCACATAAAGCGTAATCATACTAGTTTTAACTGAATTGATACAACAGCAGGTGGGATGCTCTTGTTTTTTTTAATCTTTTAAAATTGTATTTTAGAGAAGGAGAGAGTGTATGAGCAGGGATGAGGGGCAGAGGGAGAGACAGAGAGAATCTCAAGCAAGCTCCACACTCAGCACGGGGCCTGATGCAGAACTCGATCCCACAACCCTGGGATCACCACCTGAGCCAAAATCAAGAATTGGACACTCAACCAACTGAGCCACCCAGGCACCCCAGGATGATCTATTCTGCAGCAATTTAAAAATCTTGCAGGGATTCAATAAAATATGTTTTTAATTTTGATGTTATTCTTTATCAAATATTCTGTCTAAAAGGAGTACTACCTTTTGGGGTTTTGGTTTTCTGAGGAAATTTTTTAACTGTGCTGAGACCATGACCATGACTCATCATAGGACAAAGACGAGGATGTAAATTGCAACTGGAAAAGAAACAAAATCTAGAGCTAGAAAGAGTATTTTCACAGAACTTCTGAAGTCAGCGATTTTACAAAACACCAAAAGCCTATCCACACAATGAACGTGACAACTTTCAAAGTCCTCCAGGATTCCCAAGAGTGATCTACTGCAGTGGTTTTTTAAAATGATATCGGGGGGGGGGGGTCCGTGGATGGGGTCTCTGAGACCTTTTCAGGGAGTCTGTCAGTTAAAACTATCCTGATAACAATAGTAAGATGTCATTTTGCCTTTTTGACTTATGTGAGTCATGAATATCTGCTGGAGATTTCCAGAGGCTGTGTGTCATGTCATGTCACAGCAGACTGAATACAGAAGCCAGTGGAGAACTCAGCTCTTTTCTACTAAACCTGACATTAAAGAGATGTGCAGAAACAGGAAATGATGTCATTCTCACTAATGTTTTTATTTTGAAAAATATATTATTTTTTATTGAAATATTTTTTATTAAAATATATTAGTTTTTTATTTTTATTAAAATAAAATAATTAAAAATTTTTATTAAATTATTTTTTATTAAAATATATTAGTTAGGGCGCCTGGGTGGCTCAGTCAGTTGAGTGTCTGACCCTTGATCTCGGCTCAGGTCATGATCTCACAGTTCGTGAGTTCGAGCCCTGCATCAGGCTCTGCATTGACAGTGCTTTGGGATTCTCTCTTTCCCTCTCTCTCTGCCCTTCCCCACTGTGCTCTCTCTTTCAAAATAAATAATAAGCATTTAAAATAAATAAGTAAATATATATATATATATATATATATATATATATACATATATGATTTACATGAACATATATAATGGGTTTAATTATTTTTAAAAATATTTTTAAAATTTCTTAGTTTTAGTTTTTACGACAGTAAATATTGACAGAGACAACCCATGTAAACAAAAACTCTTTGGTGTCCTCGATAATATTTAATAGTATAAAAGGGTCCTGAGCTAAAAAAAAAAAGCTTTGAACCGTTAGTCTAGGTCCTTGTTCTCAAAATGTGGTCCATGGACCGACAGCATTGGCCTTGTTTTCAAAATGTGGTTCACAGACCAAAATCTTGGTGCCTCCTCAGACCTACTGAATCGGAACCTGCATTTTTGCAAGGTCTCCAAGTGATTCGTGTACACAGCTAGGTAGAAAAGCATTGGACTATAGCCTTTCTCTATTCAGTCAATCCTAATCTTGATACAGCACAGTGATGAAAAATGTGGACTCTTGGAATTCCATCTTCACTACACCCTAGTTGGGTGAAGGTAGGCAAACTACATAGCATCTTCATGCCTCAGTTTCCTCATCTGTAAAATGGGGAAAATAATAATACCCAGCTCATAGAGTTGTTACGGAGATAAATGAACTAATATATGCAAATGTGTAGAATGATGCCTGGCCTAGAATAAGCATTCAGCAAATACTGAGAGCTTAGTAAATTTTCATAGTTTTAGTTGCTATTCCTACTTCAGGAAGTGTAAAGATCAGTGGGAAGACAGAGATCCAAGCAACTGCCATACAGTGAAGCTGCCAGAGGACTCTTTGTGTGTTCAAAACGGCAGAGGGAGCCTGGGGCCTGCCCGAGGAAGCCATGGATTTTATTCTGAAACTCCAAGGATAATGGGTCTTTCCAAATGGCCAAGTATGGAGAAGGCATACTCCATAGTTTCTAGAAAGAGCAAGGGAAAGGCAGAGAAACTAGGGAGAGTGTGACCCAAGTGAGGAACTACTGTTCTCCTTGCCACAAGCCTTTGAGTTCCACAGATGAGAAAACTGAGGTACAGAGAGGTTAAGTAACTGGCCCAAGGTCACCAAGCTAATAAAAGAAGCAGTCAGGATCCAAACAAAGGCAGGTGGGCTCCCAAGCCCATGTATTTTCCACTATGTGAAACAGCCTCTGTCCCTAATGCCAATACTCAGAGATTTTTGAAATTTGTTCTATGGCTAATAAGTGACGTACATATGTTTGCAAATGTTCCAGGTTCTCTATTTGGTGGGGTATTGGGTTCTATATGCCTCCATAAATCAAATCTATTTGCTGTACTGCTCAAATCTGGATGGAGTCCATTCACAAAAGGTTTGTTTGCCAGACAAAGGAATCCAGATACCATCCTGCAAATCATGACGGAGCCTTGCAGACTTGTTATGGGAGGGTGGAAATCTAATCTCAAGATTCTAAAGATCGGTCCATTGGATGTTGTGGCAGATTACATTCATGCAAAGTGATACCATGATGAAGATCTTCTAAGATGGCAAGAAAACAAAATACCTCAAAGAGCATGGAACATAAGCTAGATCCTGCTAAAAGTGCACCAATGTTCACAAGTGGAGGTCTTCGCCTACATGCACGGGTTGGGCATTGTTCTCAAAGGAGAGCCGAACCAAGGAGGGCTCTTTGTTAAACTCTACTTGGGGATTTGGGATTTAAATTAGGTCGTGAGACCTCTGACCAGGAGGTGTATATGTTTTAATCAACAGAAAAATCAGTCTAAAAACTATGTTGGATTTTGGGAAGTCATCAAAATGGGCCATCTGAGCAGGTTCCTGCCTCCTTTCCCACGGAGTTGTAAACAAACAAGTTGTAGAAAGCCCCAGCAAATACTTGTGCCTGCCGCCCCACACCCTTCACCCATCAGAGCAAATTGAAAGGGACCTTCCCTCAAATAAGTTCCATTGGTGGCCAGCCAGAGGGAGGGGGCTTCCTTTCTGCCCCTAAAGGGGCAGGTGCCCATCCACATAAGAAGGGGGCAAATCAACACACGTGGGTAATTAAAGTAAGGGGAAAAATCCATATTAAAGGCAACACTATAGGGACATTAAAAAGATTAGTGGTTGCTAGGGGCTGTGGTGGGTGGAGGAATTGTCTACAAGGGGTATGATATATTTTGTGGGGATGATAAAACTGCTTTATGTATTGACTGTGGTTACCCAAGTGTGTGTTTGTCAACTTTTCTAGAACAGTATACTATATGTAAATTATATCTCAATTAGCCTGACTTTTTAAAAATTGCATATTACTTCTCTTCTATTTTTAAGTTGTTCTCTCTGTATTTCCTTGACATTCTTTCATAGCTAATATTTCCTGAGTGCTCAGTATTTGCCTGGTACAAAGCTAAACGTTTAATATCATGTCGAACCATTTCAAATTGCAATTTCCATAGACCAAAAGATAGTCAAATATCAGCTATTTCATGTGCTTTAACTTAATATTTACCACAACCCTATAGTACTATTATTATCTTCATTTTGAGGTACAGAATGAGGCTCAGGGTGGTTAAGCAATTTTCCCCAAAACACAGTGAGGAGTGAAGCCAGTTCCAAAAAATATACATACTTAATGCAGCAAAGTGGTAAAACACTGAGATTACCAAGGAAGAAAGAAGACCCTCCCACAATACCATCAACCAAAGTGATAACATCTTGGTGTATTATCATCAAATATTTTCCTAAGCGTTCAATAAAAACTATTCTGATGCTTTTTTTTTAATAAACGAAGAAAAGAAATACAGACATTGAATAACTACAGAAGAGGTTATAAATGAAGATTTTTGTCTTACTTCAGCTTGCCAGGCATTCTGATAATTGAAAAACAGTTTAATGCTATTTTCCGCACTAACAGTTTTAATTTTTCCAATTCATCTTCTCCTCTCCTCACTTTCTACCCCTTAATGGTGGAGTCGACATCACATATTTAAGATGGCTATTGATAATTATCACGAGTTTCCAATGCAACGGTAGCACTTAGAAAGAGCCTAAGAATACAGGGGTCCATGTAACTAATTACCACACGAATTTATCTCAAGGGCCTCCTTATCTCCTCCCTCCTGTGAGTCATTGATAACTTGCCCGCTCCAGATGAATTCACTGTGTCAGAAATAGAGAAAGAGCATTGTAGAGTTCATTCCAGCTGCCAGAGAGGCTCAATAAGCCCCCAAGAAGCTTTTGAAAAATCAAAAAACTCTTAAAAAGGTCTTTAAAAGTAGTTTTTCACGTTTGGCCCAACAGAGTGATAATGCTTCTTTAAAGATAGCAGGCATATGAGCCAATCAATACACTATTAAGACACTGGCAGCACTGAGATAGGATTACACGGTGAA
The DNA here is from genome assembly GCF_028018385.1 of Neofelis nebulosa. Classification (NCBI taxonomy): domain Eukaryota; kingdom Metazoa; phylum Chordata; class Mammalia; order Carnivora; family Felidae; genus Neofelis; species Neofelis nebulosa. The sequence continues at coordinate 31,102,293 of NC_080782.1, read as the reverse complement.
GAAATTGTGAAACCTTTAACTTTTCATTTTCAGCAAGAAGAATTGAGGGAAGTGGCTTTTTAAAATTTATTTTTATCTGAATAGCCTTAGGTAATACAATTTTTCATTTTAGATCAGGAAGTTCACCCTCAGTCCACATACAACCGAAGGCTCGAGTTAACTTTATATCTTTTTTATAACATGACTTTATCCCCAGGTCTGGTCCAGCTTCCTGGTTTGGTGGGAAAACACAACTCCTTAACTCATAAAGACTTTTTCCAATGACTGCCCTTATTCCATTATTGAAACTATAGGAGCTTAACCAGATAAACTTACAAAGGAATCTGGCTGCACTTACACGTTAACTTGAGGTCTGAAACACTTTCTAAATAGAAGTCGGTGGTCTATAAGAGATTTTTTAAGGCTGGAAGGATCTGTAGAAGTCATTGTATTCCACCCCCAAATTCACAGATAACGAAATGGAGACCCAGAGGCGTTGACTTAAGACCACACAAATGGATGGATAATATTGGAGTTCAAAATCATCCTAAAACCTTGGCCCTTTCTACTCTATGTGTATCTTAGTATCACTTTAGGGAGCTTAAAAAACTCTGATGCACAAGCTACACCTCAAAATAAGTCAATTACAATCTCTTGAGTGGGACTCAGGCATCAGTGTTTTTTAAACTTTTGGGGAGACCATGATGTTTACTCTCCAAGTGCAGAGAACCACTGGGTTGAGCTTCTTGCTATGTTGAGTATTCACTTTTACAAAGGCAACTATCAACATTACTAGAAGGATTTGACATGCATGATTTTGAACATACTCCAGATCAGATCTTGTCCTTCAATTTTAATGACATGTGGAAGTCATTAGTACTATTTCAAAAATATTTTTGGCTCCTTGTCTTCCAAGTACTCAGTAGGATGACACATCCTGGCTCCTTGTGATTGAATGGGGCATGTGACCAATGCTGGCCAATGAGTTGAGAACAAACATTTCTTTGGGCCTGAATACTTAATTCCTGGTCCAAGCCCTTCCAAGGCTCTCAGTCTGTCTGTCACAATAACTAACCGTCTGTCACAATAACTAACCGTGATCCACAGAGTGGCGACTCTGTAATCCTGGTCCCAGAGTGAGGTCAACACTCACAATGGATATGTCGCATGGATGAAAAATAGATCCTGTGTTTTGTTTTTTGTTTTTTTTTAAGCCACTGAGATTTTGAGGTTCTCTGTTACCACAGGATACCCTAACCCATCTTGAAAGATTCACCATAGATTCTTAAGATTAGTATTACATGAGGGGCACCTGGGTGGCTCAGTCGGTTGAGCGTCCGACTTCGGCTCAGGTCATGATCTCGCAGTCTTTGAGTTCGAGCCCTGCATCAGGCTCTGTGCTAAAAGCTCAGAGCCTGGAGCCTGCTTCTGATTCTGTGTCTCCCTCTCTCTCTGCCCCTCCCCCACACATGCTCTGTCTCTCTCTGCCTCTCAAAAATAAAGAAAACTAATTTAAAAAATGAAAAAAAGATTACTATTATATGAAAAATTATTTTTTTTTAATTTTTTTTAACGTTTATTTATTTTTGAGACAGAGAGAGACAGAGCATGAATGGGGGAGGGTCAGAGAGAGAGGGAGACACAGAATCGGAAGCAGGCTCCAGGCTCTGAGCTGTCAGCACAGAGCCCGACGCGGGGCTCGAACTCATGGACCGTGAGATCATGACCTGAGCCGAAGTCGGACGCCCAATCGACCAAGCCACCCAGGCGCCCCTGAAAAATTATTTTTAAAAGAGAAACATGTTTTCTCCTCTAAAATCAGTATTCAAGATTTCATTGTTTTCCCCTTTCTACTAAGAATGGATCTTAAATACTTAATCTCAAACTCAAATTTTTGAAAAGACTTGTCTTTTTCCCAACATTCACAGTGTTATTTTCATGTATCATCAAAAGTCAGCTAAAATAATCACATACAAGATCCCCAGATATTCAGAAATGAGAACATTTCTTTAGGAGACTTAAGTCTTTTCAACACACACATGGAGATTTCTTCTAACATTACTGCTGTTGTAATATTTACCAGTGGACTCACACCTGAACCTATGTTTGTCTTTTTACACTCTTGAGTTGTTGTTTAAAGTTGTTTAGAATTTTTAAAGTCTCCAATGGGGTCAGTCATTTGCTGTTAAAATCCATATGGTTATATGACTTATGACCCAAGTTATTGGCTAGACCATCACTCTGGGGTCTGGAGACATGACCTCTAACTTACTTCTTGAGCTCAAATCTTAATGTTGTTATTCCTGAATATAATATCTGTCCCCTTCTTCTTCTTCCCTAGAAATTTTGGTAATAACAGAGGTCAACTGGAGCCCATGTATACGACTGCCTCAGAGGAAAGGCTACAACTCAACCTACAGGTGGAAGAGGCAAAATGCACCAGCACCAAATACGGGCTTAATCCAGCCAAGATGATATCACGGGATGGGGAGAAATAAATAATGGGTAACTGAGGGTCAGAGCCACGGGTATAAGAGGCTAGGAAAAGGCTGGGGAGACACCACACGAGGTCTAATAACCCCTAGCCAATTAATAATAAATTCACTTCGCATGCAGGCAAACACAACTGACAGGACAATCCAGCACTGTAAGGGTGAAGTGGGGTGAATTTGTTGACCTAGTAATGAGCTTGTCCTCTTCTAACATGTATAAGTCTATGACTAGCACTGGAGCCTTGTCACGCTGTAGTACCATTATAGACTTCTAAGTCAGGGTGGTCCTTCAAAGGCTTCTTGGACCGTGTAGGGTCTCATTTTATGTAGTTGACGAAACAGATCCATTTTCAACATTTACTTTCATTCCTTTGATCCCTCTGGGAAATTTCTCCACACCTCCAATAGCCAATCCTGCAACTTAGTGATGGTTCCACAACTTCAAGAATAAAAAATGTGAAGAATAGAGGTGAAGTTAGTTTGGAAAACAATCAAGAACTTTCTAAGCATGCTTTTTTTCTCTGAAAAGGGAATACATTTCTACTGACTGAAAGTTAAAATCTGCAATTTGCTCCAAAAATATGATCAGAGTAGTAGCCTCGAGTATGGTCTAGAGGAGAGACTACACATTTAGAAACGAAGGTTGCAGATTCAAGTCTCACCCTCTCTTTCACCAATTCTGCAATTGTGAGAAAATTAGATATACTTTCAGACCTTAGGCTTTTTATTCTGTAAAATGGGATAATAGTAAACTTGCTCTGTCTCAGCTATGGCATTGGGATCCATTTGTATGATATACTTTTCAAACTCTGGGCTTAATACTGTTATTGATGTAAGAGTATCTGAAGGTTTAATCATAATCATTAATGAAAATGGGTTTTGAGAAGCAATAAAAGAAAACGTTACGATGATTGCTATTTATTTTTAAAATTCCAAAACTGGCAAAGTTCTGGAAATGTACTAAATACTCTGAGGTTATTATTGCCCTGGTAGGACAAGCACATTTCAGGGGTGTCCTTTAGCAGTTAATAAGCAGTCCCTATTTCAGAGGCAGCTGCTGTAAGCACTGCAGCTATCTTTATCCCTGATCCATACCAGAGGTTTTGCTAAGTAGCAAAATATATATTAGCAATGGGTTTTCATTGTCAAAAATAGCATTGCTTAATATATGTGGATTGGCTGGTGCAGTGGTCAGAAAACCTGTTTTATAAAGGGTCATATGGTCAGTTATTTTTGGCTTTGCAGGTAAACAGCCTCTGCCACAATCACTCAACTCTGACATCATAGCCCAAAATCAGCCATAGACAATATGTAAATGAATTCTCATGACTGTGTTCCAATAAAACTTTATTCATAGGCACCGACCAGATTTGGCCTGTACACCATAGTTTGTCAACTGCCAAGCTAGAATAGTGTAGAAACACTGTCCTTGAGTGGAGAGAGTTTAAGAATAAAAATCTTTTCAGATATTAAAATGTTTCCCCAAGTTGAGTTCTACAATAGTCTTAAGGGGCGCCTGAGTGGCTCAATCAGTTGGGTGTCGGACTTTTGGTTTTGGCTCAGGTCATGACCTTGCGGTTCGTGAGTTTGAGCCCCACATTGGGCTCTGCACTGACAGTGTGGAACTTGCTTGGGATTCTCTCTTACCCCTTTCTCTCTGTCCCTACCCCACGTGCGCGCGTGCTCCCTCTCTCAAAATAAATGTAAAAAAAAATGTAAATAGTTCTGAATCCACTGCTGTCATGGAGGACTCTGGTTACCTGGTGGCAACTACAAGGTGAACTGACCCCTGCCTGTGGGATGTTACGGCGTTTGCCCCAAAGGTGCCATTTAAGTGGGGAATAACTGGAGCATTTAAAAGGGCAAAGACCTGAAGTCACTGACTGAGTTGCATGCTTTCACGCCTGCTTGTCAATAACTGTGTAGCAGCAAAATTCGTCAGAGTCTTGCTTGTGTTACTTGTAGCACGACGCCGGGCTTGGAGATCTGTAGTCCTCACCTACCTCTGACTATGGATACACATCCATCGTGGATAGCAAGAACCTGAAAACTCTATGCTGCCAAATTGGTTTCGGCCACTTCGGGGCAAAAGTAGACACCAGAAGGGAGACAGTATCACCAATTCAGGAAAAGAAGAACTGAAATTAGAGAAAAGGCAAAGGGCGAGCAAAACAGCCCCGCTCCGTGAGGTCATAACAGCACAGCCTTCTGTGTCATGGGGAACCCAGTCCTTCGGAGTCAAAGATGGCATTATCTCTGCAGGTCTTGGCGGCTGGAGAGACCACCCCCAGATTTAACAGGCCTGTCGACTCAGGGGAAGACAGTTCTTTGACTCCGGGCAGCAATTACTTTTACAAAGCTTGTTATTGTTGGCAAATTCGCTGCTTCGAATTGTGGTATGTGCTTAGAAAGATCTCCTTCTTTCCAGCGGCTGGTCACCAGGCAGAATTTCCAACAACCCTTTTATAGGGATTGTAAGGATTAAGTGTAACAAGGTATGTAAGGCCTGGCCTTTAGTAAGCACTCTATAAATGTGAGGTGTTTATTATCATCTCCCAAATGTAATTGGCTTCTGTCCCACAGAGACCTTGGACTTTTTTTTTTTTTTTAAGTCCCTGCTCTTTCCCTTGTGATTTGGTTCACAGAATTCTACAATTTTAAGACAGAAAAGGACATCCAAGACTGTCTAACCCTATTTCCTCATTTAGTTTTGAAAACCTGATCCCTGATTGGTGACAAAGTGTGAGGAATTTCCTTCTTATCTATCTTCTTCCATATGGAGACATAAACCACATTAACGCTTAAAGCAGGCTTTAGAATTATGTCGCCAACAAAAGGGAACTAGAGGGCATTAATCTATTTCAACCAGAACGTGGGTCAAAAAATAGTTAAAAACTACAGAAAAATAGAATATGGGGTAACTTTGTTAATAGTTCAAATCACTGTAATATAAATATTTCAAATTAAAATACTTCAAATTTCAAATAAATATTTCAAATAAAAAAATTGCTCTTTCCTTCCTCCTCTAGGATTGGGGAGCCCAACTATTCCATGAAATAATTTTGGAAAGCATCCTGGAAAGTTTATTCATTCCTTCAATCAAATCGACAAATTTTCATAAAACACCTACATGGTTAGGTTTCCCTTATAATGTTAGGACTAATAATTATAAAGGTAGAACTCCTAAAACTATATCTCCAGCCATAATCAGCCTCTCTCTTTGCATTGCCATTTCCTTTCCCAGTTAGGTAGAGATGACCTGAACTTTATTCATTCGATGAATGTTCTTTGGGTACCTATTCTGGGTCAGTCATAATTCTGGGCATCAGGGACACAGTAGTGGACAGGACAGACATAGCCAACTGCTCTCATGGAGTTGATGTTCTGATGAACTTTCTATAGTGAGTAGTCCTTCATGCTTACACATGTCAAAACCTAAATTCATTCAGATTCCACTAACAGTTAAGTTTATAGTGTTTACCAGGCATTTTCACATGCGTCCTCTCTTTCTCCCTTACAACAATGCTGTAAAGTAAGCTGTTCTATCCTAATTTGTCCAAAGTGACACAGCTCTAGTAAGGGCTAGAGCCAGAGCTCAAACACAGGTCTTCTAACTCCAGGCCCCATGAGGTCAGTCTCTCTCTCTCCCTCCACATTCGTACATTGATCTTCTCCAGGTAGCTGCCCTTCCCCAACTTGTGCAATTCCTGGCACCTTCAGCCAGGCTGTCCTTAATTCTAAATGTCACCAGCCTACCCCTCTCACTCTTCTCTTACCTCCTCCTCCCCCCAAGCCCCACCATCTCTGCATCTTGTAAATTTGCTATCTTCAGGTCTAGGCTTTGTATCTATTTAGCCCTTCAGCTCGGTCCAAAGAGGCCAGACAAGTTGCTGGCTCCGTGTATCATGGGAATTCTTTGGGAGAAGTTTCCCTAGTGGAGGAGTCCAACACCAGTCATTGCAAAGACATTATTATATAACCGTACTCCTTCACGATATCTCTCAGATTAAAAATGCCCCTATCATGGGGCACCTGGGTGGCACAGTCAGTTAAGCATTTGACTTTGGCTCAGGTCATGATCTCACCGTTTGTGGGTTCCAGCCCTGTGTCACGCTCTGTGCTGATGGCTCAGAGCCTGGAGCCTGCTTCAGATTCTGTGTCTCCCTCACTCTCTGCCCTTTGCCCACTTGCTCTCTCTCTCTCTCTCTCTCTCTCTGTCTCAAAAATAAATAAACATTAAAAAAAATTTTTTAATGCCCCTATCTTCTGCTCCTTGGTGTAATAGGTCAACTTATAAGATATCAGAAAGCTTATTGTATATAAGTTCAGCTTAAACTCACCTTTCATGAATAATTGAGATAAAAGGCTTATGTAGTTCCCTATTAGGGTTATCATAAATTTCTAACCGCCCTATCTCGCTTCTGTGACCTCGCCTGCTTGCTAAATAGATAACTTAGGATGCAAAACGCTCCCTCACCCCCTCTACCAAGATCTGGCCTAGACAAGACCAACATGTAAAAAGTCATGTACTCACTGCCCTACGGCATCTCAGGTATCTAACTATGATTGGTCATTTTAAACCCTCTTAGGACAAAGAACTTTAAATTGATAGGTTCCCACCAAAACTAACGTCTGTGTGTCACAATATAATTGGCTACCATGAAATGCTGTAAATTGTAATTGGTTAACCAAATAATGACGTATTTTGACTTGCTAAAATCCATATAAGCTCACTGCTACCTTTGTTCGGGGCCATTCTCTGCACTTTTCTCCTTAAGATCAGGAGATCAGGTTTGGCCCGGCCGTGAATAAAATCTTGCCTCACTTCTATTTGGCATCTGGTGGTCTTTTTGACAGCACCCTGTTTCACTTGGTATTTGGTTAACAGACACTCTCACATGCACAAATGGCATTATTGGGCAAATCTTTTTTTTTTTTTTTTTTTTTTAATTTTTTTTTTTTTTTTCAACATTTTAAATTTATTTTTGGGACAGAGAGAGACAGAGCATGAACGGGGGAGGGGCAGAGAGAGAGGGAGACACAGAATCGGAAACAGGCTCCAGGCTCCGAGCCATCAGCCCAGAGCCTGACGCGGGGCTCGAACTCACGGACCGCGAGATCGTGACCTGGCTGAAGTCGGATGCTTAACCGACTGCGCCACCCAGGCGCCCCATTATTGGGCAAATCTACTCACTGGAACATCGTAATAGCAAAAGACTGAAAACCACTTAAATGTCCATTAATAGGGACTAGTTGAGGGGCGCCTGGGTGGCGCAGTCGGTTAAGCGTCCGACTTCAGCCAGGTCACGATCTCGCGGTCCGTGAGTTCGAGCCCCGCGTCAGGCTCTGGGCTGATGGCTCGGAGCCTGGAGCCTGTTTCCGATTCTGTGTCTCCCTCTCTCTCTGCCCCTCCCCCGTTCATGCTCTGTCTCTCTCTGTCCCAAAAATAAATAAAAAACGTTGAAAAAAAAAATTTTTTTTAAAAATAGGGACTAGTTGAATAGAACACAGTGCATTGGTAAAATGAGATAACAGAGAAAATGGAGGAAGTTCCTTAAGTATTAATATAGAAAGATCTTCTATAGAGTGTTGTTAAGTTAAAAAAAAAAGTTTCGAAGAAGTATTTATAGTATAATATATTTGTGTGGAAAATGAATATATACGTTTCTTTAAATATACATAGAATACTTTTGAAATGATATATGGCTGACTCTTAAACAACTCAGGTTCATATCCACTTACACATGGATTTGTTTTTTCAATAACTACAGTACGGTAAATGTATCTTCTTTATAATTTTCTTTTTTTTCTTAATTTTTAAAAAATGTCTATTTTTGAGAGACAGAGACAGAGACAGAGCACAAGCTGGGGAGCGGCAGAGAGAGAAGGAGACACAGAATCTGAGGCAGGCTCTAGGCTCTGTGCTGTCAGTACAGAGCCTGACATGGGGCTCGAACCCACGAATGTTGAGATCATGACCTGAGCCAAAGTCAGACACTTAACCAACTGAGCCACCCAGGGGCCCCATCTTCTTTATAATTTTCTTAATAACAATTTCTTTTCTCTAGCTTACCGTATTATAAAAATACAGTATATAATACATATTTCATACAAAATATGTGTTATCTACTGTTTATGTTATCAGTAAGGCTTCTGGTCACTGTAGACTATTAGTAGTTAGGTTTTTGGAGTCACAGTTATATGTGGATTTTTGACTCCATGGCTTCTGGGGAGGTCAGCCCCTAACCCTGTTGTCATTCAAGGGACAACCTTATAGGAAAATAAGTAACAGTGGTGACTTCTAGAGAAGGAAACTAAGTTTCTGGAAAGTAAGAAAGAAAGAAAGACTTGCTATTTTTCACTAAATGATCTTTTATATTGTTTGGACATTAAATGCATTATATTATCTATTCAACAATAAATTAAATCGGGGCACCTGGGTGGCTCAGTCGGTTAAGCGTCCAACTTGGGCTCAGGTCATGATCTTGCGGTTCGTGAGTTCGATCTCCACATTGGCTCTGGGCTGACAGCTTGGAGCCTGGAGCCTGTTTCAGATTCTGTGTCTCCCTCTCTGTCTGCCCCTCCCTGTCTTGTGCTCTGTCTCTTTCTCAAAAATAAATAAATGTTAAAAAAATTTTTTTAAATAAATTAAATCATTTAAAAAATGTAAAAGCGATATGCCCCCAAGCAGATTTGTGTAGCTCAAAAACAAAGCCAATTTTAAGAGCATTAGATGCTTCCCTGAAGCTCAAGTATTGGTACCTAGAAATGCTCCTTAAGGTGTCTTGTCTGCCCAGATGCCTCCCAAAAGGCTAGAAGTCAAACAATATCAGTGCATTAGCTCCTGATAAGTAGATTGAGATTTTAAAAGAATTGCATATGTTAAAGATGTGATTTGAATTTGAATTTCCGTAACCATCAACCTCATTAGGCTTACAAACCCATTGCTCTCCAATAATGTACAACTGAATACTTAGAACATCATTAGGAGCCCATTAAAACAGAACAACAGAAAAATATTTTTCTGTTAAGCAAATCAGGAAAAGCAAAGGGGGAAAAAGGCCATTTACAGCTGAACTTATAACCAGAAGCATATGCTTGGCCACCAGGAATCAATCTCCTAAGCCGTTTAATTACAAATTCTGATGACCACATCAGAATTTCTTTTTGTTTTAAAACCAACTTAAAAAATAAATACGTATATTTTAGATGCCATGGCTTCTGCATTGAAAGAAATATCAATCTGAAAAAGAAAATGACAGAGTGTTTTGTGGCTCGCTGCTTTAAGTCTCCTGGGTAAAAGAGCTGGTTAGCAGTCTTTTCACACAAGTGTGGTGTATATGGGCAGACGCGACTCCATGTTTTTTGTATGGACAACCACCAGTTCCATTGTGCCCCTTCCCAGGCTGGACTTGGATACAGCCAGAGGAGAACTCTGTCTAAGAATGCTGGGAAACAAGGTTTAATGCGAATTGGTGGGAGAGTGGGAGAAGGAGGAGGGGAAGGGGTGGGTTCTGCTCCAAGCAATCATTCAGGACCACAGGGTCCTTCTATCTTGCGACCCCATCACCCCCAAAGCAGAGACTCAAACGTTTCTGTGTGATGGAACCCACTTGGCAATCTGGTGAAGCTTAAGGACTGTTCCCACCTAACTGCCAAGGAGCCTGGGACAGGCAGGCCCACTGTGTGCCCTGGAGGAAAAGGGCAATGATTTGGTGAAGAATTACACAACCTCTGCAGGGCTGTTTTGAAGACTGAATCTGAAGTTTTTACCTTATTTTCACAATGGGGGGAAATATGTGCTTTTTGGTCACTGACTCTTTTGCATTCTGAATGTTTAGTAATTCCCTCTATTGTGGACAGAGCATGATTCTGACCTCAGGGATATTTGTGCATACAGCAGGGCCAAGACTTAAGAATGGCCATCTGCCCTGGGCATTAGGATTTCAGTTCCCACTTAGCCCGCATTAAACGTCAGAGACTTCACGGGGTGCCTGGGTGACTCAGTCAGTTAAGCGTCGGACTCTTGGTTTCAGCTCAGGTCATGAATGATCTCGTGGTTCTGGCTCTGTGCCCACAGTGCAGAACCTGCTTGGGATTCTCTGTTTCCCTCTCTCTCTCTCTGCCCCTCTTCCCCCCTCCCCAGCTCTCTATCTCTCTCTCAAAAAAAAAAAAAAAAACCAAATTAATTAATTAAGAAAAACTCGGGACCTTCATCCTATAGCAAATACACTTGCTCTGTTTCCTATAGACAGACCCTGTGTCTTGTCCCTTCTTGGCCCCCAGCGATTTTCCCTGTTCTCCTGTGTGCTGGAAGGCAGCAAATGATCCACATGTTTGTTTTTGCTATTTTTTTTTGTTTATTTATTTATTTTGAGAGGAACAGAGAGAGCATGAGTCGGGGAGGGGCAGAGAGAGGGAGGGAGAGAGGATCCCAAGCAGGCTCCACACTGCCAGCGCAGGAGCCCAAGGCAGGGTTCGAACTCGTGAAACCTGGAGATCATGACCTGAGCTGAAACCAAAAGTTGGATGCTTAACCGACTGAGCCACCCAGGCGCCCCTGCTTTTACTATTTCCAAAGGTGGTGCCTCTTCCATAACCTGACACATCATAAATGAGAAGCATTAACAAAGGAAAGAAACTGTAGTGAAGCCCTGCAGGGGGTGAGAGCCAGCTTCCCTGGGAATCACTAGCCTTCAGCCTCACACCCGCATGGGCATCGGAGCCACTCAAGTGCCTGCTCCCAGTGTCCCCACCCCCACCTCCCCACCCCTCGCGGAGGGCTGAGTTCTCATGTCCTGTGTGATGCACACACGCCACAAGTGACAGACTGGCCTGTAGAAAAGCCACCTCATTCCATTCCCAGACCGAGAAAGGCCAAAAATTAGGAAACGTATGTGGTGGCGGCTGCCCTTATTTATTGTCAGAAAGCATTTAATTCTCCACGCTACACTCTTCTGAAACGGTATCGGCATCTGCCCTTACTAATGAGCCCCCTGACGTGGGCTTTCCACTGGAGAGTAAAAGAAATCACAGCCTTCATGGCACAAACATTGATTGACAGGATTATTTACTCCATTGCAGTAGCATCCAGAATAATACAAAGAACGGGAGAGTTTTGTTTTTTTAACTCTTCTGGGAATTCAAGTATCAGCTTATTTGGAATTCAAGAGGGCAAAACAAGTGAACTCCAGTAAAGTGTAAATAGATTTCACTTAATTATGTATTTATTTACTTTATAAACCTATTATCTGTATACTGTTGATTTCACTTAATTATCCTATTGCCTGTTGCTAAGTTCGTAGTCTAATTACCATTCCAATAACACTTTTTCAGAAAGTCTAGTGGAAGTATTTTCTTAATTCCGCATCCCATAAGTGAGGTTTGCAGACAGGTAGCCTCATTTTCCCGGCAGTCATTAGAAAGCATAGCAGACTTCTGTCTGAAACACATATGAAGCACACACAACGAGCACACACACACAGTATGCTGTACCCAGTACAGCTCAGACTGTCCTGGGCCTGGTGGAACTTAGGTTAAGGTCAAATACCCGCACCTTGAGTTTGAGGCCAGGCAAGGGACACGCACCCCTGGCTGTGTGTCCCCTGGGCTGGCCGTCTCCCTAATGAGCAGGAAGCAATATGCATAAACAGCCAATTCTCAATTACTCAGGGGCTCTTGTCGAGCTACTGGATTTTCCAATACCTCCATATTGTTTTCTTTTCCCCTCATGAGGCTTACCCCTAGAAGGTGATGGTGCAATCTGCGATTTTACCTCTTTCCCAAAGCTTTGGTGGGGCAGATATAGCACACTGCTGAGGATGGAGGAGAGAGAGAGAACTGTTAGCTATTTGTTAGGATCATTTTCACTGGAATTGGTTCATCATTATAGGAAGAAATCAAATGTTTCCCATATGTGCAAAGCAATTCCCAGTCCTCAAAGTACTTTCTTTCTCTCTCCGCCTCCTTTTCTCCCTCTCTCTTTCTTTCTCTGCTGGCCCACTTCCTTCCAAGATGGAGAGGTGCTAAAAACCAGCAATTTCAACGTCTTGTTTTCACTTACAGAGTATGTATGCTCTCTGATTTATCCTCACAAGAAGGTCCTTGTTTTTCTACTGAGGAAATTGAGCCTCAGAGAGGCTAAGGGACTTGTCCAAAGCCATACAGCTAACAAGCAGCTGAAGATGAGATTCAAAGACAGGTTTTGTGATTCAGATGCTGTCAGCTTCTGTCCACCAGAGCCATCCCACCTGAAAGAGCATATTCTTCAATGTGAGCTGCTGGCTAATGTTGAGGGGCCAGCCATAGGTTAACGTTGAGGGAGAACTTTCTGCAGCAAGGGTAGGTTGACCTATAAACTATTTTCATTACATAGCATTCACCATCCATGGAGATTCTGGCAATAATTCAGAGATGTAGAACTGAGACAAAATAGCAAATGCAGAGGGTAAGTGTGTTGCTCCCTTTGGCTTGAGTGGAGAAAGGGAAGTCGAGGCAGAAACCTACACGGGGAACACATATTCTTCGGACTTGACAAAATCCTACTGCTAAAGATCACTGCCCCTTGACCTTTGCAAGTTTTGAGGGCCACCTTATTCCTGATCTTCCAACATTTGCAAACTTACAGTTGCTTATTTATGAAATCATGGGCTTTAAAAAATATCTGCAAGATGAAATGAAAATAATTAGATGGGATAATCTCAATTACCTAACACTGGGTTGGGCACATAGTTTGGGCTCAATATGACAGCTGCTACTATGGCCATTATCGTCACCGCTGTCGTGGGTGTTAGAATAAGGCTGCTTTTCTCCTTATTATGAAATAGCCAAGCTATATTTCTTCACTTTGCCTCTCATACAACACATATAAACATTTTGTCTGAAATTGTATACCTTTTTGTTAAAGATAAGCACAGTGACTCATGGTGATAACCAAGCCAACTTTCATACCAAATCCACTTTGATCTAGAATATGTTCTAATCCCAATGCTTAGACACTCCCACCAGGGTCGCTACTAAACATATAACTGGATTATTAGAGAGGTATCACTACATAGCCAGATAGGGTCAATAAGCTATTTCAATTAACTATGCCAGATAGTATATTTCCTTTCCTCCCTCCTTCCTCTTTCCCCTTTTTGTCTCCCCCCAAGCATGATGGTTCACAGTACGTCACATTTAAATACCTTGAAAGAGAAAACAGAAAGCATCTGTGAGCAGTAATCAGATTTGCACACAGTGGTTTGGTTGGTGTCTTGTTTCTCAATCCTGTCATTGTTTGATAATTGTTTTCCCCACTGGGATTTATGGGTGGAAAGCCCCTCCCCCCAAATCTTCCCCATGCCTGAATTTCCTCCGCTGGGGATTTGTACTGGGAACTGCCTTGTCGGTTTCCAGAACTCTCTTCAAAAAAGCAAAGAGTTCTGGGAAGGGTGACCAAGCCCTTACAGCTTGGGATAGAAAAGTTTATTGGATGCTTTCTTTTTTGACCTGAGTTATCCAAGTACTTTGAGGATGTTGAACAAAGGGATGAGGAGGTGGAAGAAACAGTGAAGGATTTCTGAAGAGAAGCACTATCTTCCTCACTGCTTGCCCAGGGCCAATCTTAGCTCTGAGTTCATTAACTCTGCAATGCAAACCCCTTCCAGTAACACCAGACCGAACCTCTGATCCTCCCGAAGACCAGCTGACTTCTACAAACAGGCTTTCCATAAGGATTATCAAAGAAACAAACAAGTGGGTTTATACCAAGTGACTCAAGCCAGGCGCTTTCATCTTCCCACACTGAATCCTGCAGCCTGTAGCCTCTGTGCACGCTCGCTCTGTGTCCACTCTGGTCAGACCCAAGGTCTCCCTGTTCCTATGAGAGACCAATCTTCCACTTGTCCTCTTCTCCTCAAGGACTTTGCTTCTGCGGCAATTTCTTTCCTCCTCCACCTTCCCTTTCCTCTATTCATTTATTCCCCATTTACATAAAATCATGCTAACTTCTCCCGGCTCTCCTGTGTCAATGTCCTCTCCTTCTTAGCCTCCTTTCCCCTCCACCGGTTCTACAAACAGAGATTGCCCAGGGCTTTGCCTACTCACTTCATTTTCCTAACTGCCCCTCTCCCTGACCTCATCCAGCACCAAGGCCTTAAGCAACATCAGTATGATGCTGCTGCTCATATTTACATTTCCAGCCTAGACCTATCTCCCCAACCCCACATTTCCCCTTCTTTGGACTTGATATATCTGTGTGGGTGACTAATGGGCTCTGGTAAGAGAACTATTGATATCTGCATCCCCCCAGCCCAAAGTTACTCCTCTCACCATCTTAACCATCTCAGTAAACACTCTATCTTCCAATCAGGAAATCCAGGAAAAAAGCTAAGAGAACACTTTTTCTCCCCGTGACAAATCCAACGGGAGATTCTATCACCTCTCCCTCCAAAGTGCCTCTCAAATCCATTCAGTTACCTCTATCTCCACTATTGCTTCTTTGTCCACACCATAATCGTGTTTTTCCTAAATTCACCTCTTACAGGCTCCCAGATTCCATATTTACCTATACAGCCCATGTTTCATGATATCAGAATTATCTTTACAAAATATAAATAGTGCCATACCTTTTCTTTTCTTAAAACCCCCAAACAGTTTCCCATTGTACTTAGAATAAAAATCAAAGCTCTTTATCATGATAGCCATGGCTGCCATTAAAAAAAAAAAAATCTAAATGGACATAAATGAAAAACTCCTAAGCTCACCAGCACAGGTGTAGCTAATAAGAGATTGTCCCAATGCTGACAGAGCAAAAATTTCCTGTCCCTTAACCCGGTCATTACACCTAGGTGACACAGCTTTCTAAATCGGAGTGATCACCTCATGTTATACTTGGGCTTCCTCACAATGTGGAGGCTGGGCTCCTAGTGTTAAGGATACTGGGAGGTGGGAACACTAAGTACAAGTGCATTCTTTTTAGGACCTAGCCTTGGAAGCCACAAAGTATCATCTCTACCATACTCTGGGTCAGAGCAGTCACAAATTTCTGTCCAGATTCAATAGGAGGAAACACAGAGACCACCTCCCAGTGATGGAAGTGACAGTCACATAGGTCATGTGAAGAATATGTGGGATGTGATATGCAGATGAGTGTGGCCATTTCTGGAAAGACCATCTGCTACTCATGTGGTCATGGTTGTGATATTACATTGCTTGGTCAAGATTCAATAAAATTGTCCCTAGTTCATCTCTTGGGAGTAAGCAGATGATAAATTCTACAGTATTACACAAAGACTTGTAGGTGGTCTGCCTCCCAAATTTGAGAACTACTGGGGTCACCCAGCTGTTTCAGTTTGTAACTGATGGACCAAAGGACTAAAGAGATGATTGTGATCGCCTGCTGGGAGATTGCCTGAAGCACAGCTATTACCAATCTCATTCCTATTCTTCCTGGCTTTAGAGGCCATTCTAGAGCAGGGGGAATTGGACACCGACACAAAATGATGGAAGAGATTGGGCAAGTACTCAGGTGGCGTTGACATGTGGGATGGATTATGGGAAAGTCTGGGGTCACTTGGGTTTCCCCTTGACGGGGACCCTGAAGAGTTGTGTCTGGTGGTAGGTACTGGAGAGAGTACAGGATGAGCAGAAGGGGACAGCGCCTGGAAGGGGATAAAGCAAGGCAGTGTTTCTCAAAGTGCCCCTGGTGGACCAACTGTGTGAGAATCAGGATCACCTAGAGTGTTTGTCACAGGGCAGGCTTTTGGACCCCTCGCCTTCTCAATCAGAATCTTCGGGAGTGGGGCCCAAGGAGCCATAGTGTAACAGGCTTTCAGTGGATACTTATGCATGGTAATGTTTGAGAATTACTGAGACAGATGATGAGCCTAAGCCTGGCTTATAAAATTGAGCCTGGCTCAGAAATAAGAAACCAGCAAAAGGGCCATGAGTATCTGTGTGTCATCAAGATGAAGCTAATCAAATACAGTGGAAAGATACTCTAGCAATGAAAGAGAAATGAAGATTTCAGTGCACCTCAAAATAAGAACATAATTTAGGAGAAACGACTAAATAAATCTCAAAAGACTTCAGTTTGTACCCTTAAAACGCGATTCAGCAATGTTTTACAGCCTGTTGTCATTGTCATTTTTAATAAATGCATCTTCCCAAAAGAAAGTTTACAGTTTGACTTCAGAAACCCCCTCCATCTAGTGCTTCACAGAACTCGAGAGGGAACACATCTCTTTCTGTCACATTCAGCTGATTTGCACATGCAAGAATCAGGGGCATACATTTCCACAGAAGTCTAAGGATGAAAAGCCAGAACACTATTTGTATTGGGGGCACTTATGATATGATCCCATTCTGCTTTGCCTCACAACCCACCCGTCCATGGTTTCCATTAATATGTTCTCTGTCTCATCTCTGAAATTCTTCATCATCAATGGCTTATTGTTAAAAACTCTCTTCCTTAGCTTCGGGCTACTTTGCCAGACGGCTCCATGTTCCCCTGCCCCCCACCAAGGATTCTTTTTTTCTACTAAAAATTCCACTAAAGAATGAACTTCCTGATGATGGTGGAGACTTGGACGTGGAGACTTTCAAGGACGTGGAGACTTTCTGTCCAGGCCAATGGGATTTACCCCTTGGATCTTATTGGGCTGGTAAGACACCCTCGCCCATCTAATGAACACCCCAAAATGTCAGAGACTCCCAGAGAGCTTTGCCCTAGACAGCTAAAAATCTCCATGGCAACAGCCATCCATCTGCTTAACTTTTCCAGACAAGTTTTCTCTCCCTGGGGAGAGCTGATGGTGGAGCCTGTATTATTAGATCACACTTTGCATTCTTATCCCACGTATCGTTTAAAAAAGATGTTCTTTAACTTTGTTTCTGAAAGCTCTTTCTTTGGATGTCTCTGCCTCCTTTCCACCCTGCCTCCTCTCCCCCTGCGCTCCCCACCCCGTACACTGGCGGGCTATTAAACAACTTTAACACAGTTGCACTTTCTTTGCTCCATATCTGTGTTTTTGGCTTTCTGAGAGGAGGTATTGTGCTAGGCAGGACTATTTGATTGGAGAACTGTTTGGACTGGGGCAAGTACAATAGTTAAACAGGATTTTTTTATGGAGCTCAACTTCAAGGCAAAAGAAGGCATCGTGAATGCACAGATAAGAAAAAATGAAAACGTTGGCATAGACAGGACACTTGGGTCCTCCTAAAATAAGAGTCCACACACACAACTTCAACTCAGCTTCACTGAGTTGGAAAGTTGACTTTGAAATGGAATCCAATTGCTGAACATCTCAGTCTGCGAAGAGACAGAATCAGAAAAAATAAAAAACATACAAGCTCATGAACGCAAACCAAAACTTTCACAGCAGTACTTCTTAAAACCCAGCGTCTTCGTTTCTTCACAATTCTTCGTTTTTTCCACCGTGTGGGTTTCACCAGCAGAATGGCCTTTCTTTCTCCAATGCTTTTTATAAAACTTCTAGAGATTGGAAGACATAAGCTTTATGTCAAAATGGCCCCCAAATTCTGATGCTACAGTGAACCACAGCTTAGTGGAAGAGAAAGGTTGCATGAACTCAAACCCTCAATGGAGAGAGAACAAGGCACTGTGACCCAAGGAAACAAACACAAACACATGGCTGGGAACCAGAGACCAGGATTCTGAGCTTGACTCTTCCACTTTCTGGATGGTCTTCCATGAGCTTTTCAGCTTATCTAGGTATTGATTTTTCTCACCCATGAATAGGTTAAATGAATTCAAATTTCTTCATCGCTCCAAATTTAGAAGGTACTGCCACTTGAGAACTAATATTTCTTTTTACATTTCTGGCTCATCTTGCAGAGGAAACTAAGCATGGTTTTCTTACCGCATGAGTGCTACAGGAAATCACTTGCCAGTGTTATTAGGATGAATCAAAAACTATTTTGTTCATTTTATTTTCATTTGCTGTCAAAAAGTCTGTGCTCCTCATGCTCAGAATGCTTCATATTGAGATAGTAGAGCGGCTTGCATAGCAACTTCATTTTCTACGACATCTTTCCTATACACTGTATCTCCAAGCACTTTACGGAGGTTCCGTAAATAACACAATTATGGAATTACAGGGGAGAAAGGAGTTTGAGAAAAACACAAGGAAGAAAAGACATGAAGTGCAGATTTCCTCCCCCACGTTTTTACTGTGTGTACTGATATAAAGAAATTCTGCCCTCACTAGAGAATAATGTGGGCTAAAAAATATCACCTGTCTGGGGCTTTTTAACGTGATGGGACTTGTTCTCTGTGCTATTGCATGTGTTATGAGCTCAAACAGCTAGGACAAAATCTTATTAATTTGAAAGTCCACATTCTCAAGTGGATATGCTGGATGTTCCAAAGTTTGGAAGCTTAGAAACCTGGGGAGCATTTGGGTCTCTGAATCTCAGACCAGAACACATCAAAGTAACACTGGTGGGTCAGGGGGAAAAAAAAATTCCATAATAAAAACCTTGCCTCAAACCAGAGGTTTATTAAATATCAATACGGTGCTTTTCAGTTCAGTTAATAATTACTAACGGGTTGGGTACACCAAGCACAGATGTTGACGTGACACGACAAACTTTTGGAAACAAGAAGTTCACATGTCCTCATGGTCCAGATGTCAGAAATACTTCCTGCCCTTAGACACACATCTAGAAAGAGGTGAATTCATCCCGTGCCATGGCTGATGCTCATTTATTCCCAGCATCACCAATGATTAGTATAAATTAATTTTTTTTAATTATAATTACTGTATACCTATACATAAATTATTATCATTATTATCAATCAACGTAAATAACTAATAATACATTAATGGTGTGCATTTATGTTGCCACCTCTTTTTTCGACACACTTGAGTTAATTTTGTCAAAAAGAAATAGCTATTGCCTTCTTTGATTATAAAAGCAATATATACTCAAAGTAAAAAAAAAAAAAGGAAAGAAAAAGCAAGCAAGCATTGGAAGAAATTATATGATTTAGGCTGCAAAGCCTTCTCATCCCTCTAAATTCCTGAAATGTGTTAACCATATGTACTATTCATTTGAGTTCCCTGAAACATAGTGTTGACTTTTCAGGGTACAGGTTCCCTCCTCTCTGGCTCTGCCCAACAGGGGAGGGAGTTCCTATACTTCCCAAAGCCCCTCATCCCATTCTGGCTCTAGACCTTCTTTTGTCTCCTTTATACAACATGAGTTCAAGGTTGCACTCCATCTCTTCCCACTCCCTCAGCTCCTCGAGAGACCCCACTGCTTCCTGCCTTGACCCCAGAAGAGTTAGCCTTGAAAAGTTGATGCATGCCTTGCAAAAGTTGGTCACTCTCCATGGCATCTGGGAGGTGAGATGTTAAGAAGAGGCTAGAGAGGGAGAAGGTCACCACTTTGCACAACTCCTGACAGCGCACTCGTGCTGCGTTCCGTGGGACGAGCGTCCACGCAGCCCCTGACAGGAGTGGATGGTACCTCAGAAGCTGTGTGACGTGCTGGCTTGGTGGCCGGCATGCTCAGAGAAGGATGGTGAGCTGGCACAGAGGAGGCACTCAGTGCACGCTCTCTGTTGTTGTAGGGGAAAGGGCAATCAATGGCTCCCACCACGGAGGCTCGTCCACTGCTCACACACGAGGCCTCCTGACACGGCTGCCTCTTGGCCTTGTCTATGCTGGTCGCACAGAAGTCCACCCACACTTCAGAATGACCCGTAGCTCATCTTAAAACAGACACTAGTTGCCCTTTCCAGGACAATGCAAAAATCCTCCAACTTGCAAAACAGTTCCCCCGATGCCCAAATGTGGTGAAAGTCTGCCAGTCTGAGCCAGCAAACCTTCCACACATCAAATGCCCTGCACCATCAACCAAACGTGCAATCTGGAAGTATTCTGACTGAAAATGGGAAGGGAAAAAAGTAAATGGCTTACAGTTCACATAATTTCTGTCGCTCCCTCCCCTCCCCGACCTCTTTTTGTGCCAATTTGAATCTTTTTAAAACTGGATTGATAAAAATGATGAAATGGCCAACCTCTTTCTTTTACTTTCTTAAATTAAAAACTCATAGCACTCCTGGGTCTGACTGACATTTGAAATTGTGTCAGAATGATTAACATTTGTATCTGTCCCCTCCTCCTCCTTTCCCTTTCAGCCCTCCCTCAAGCCCAGCACCTTGAACCCTGGCTGCTTTGGGTTCTCCATTTCCAGGAAATGTCTATGTATGAGCCTTTCCCTAAATCCTTCTCAAAACGTATTTCTCTTAGGCCTCATTCATTTACCTTCCAGGTAATAAAACTTGATGCATTGGTTTTTATTTATGACTGCTAATAACTTAATGTATTAGCCTTTCTATAACTGCGCACCTGCATGCATTTGCACGTACACACATTTTAATAAGAGTCTTCAGTATTTTACCCAAAGGAATGAGCAGTGATGACATCTCGAAACGGCCACAAATGCAGATATTTGGGGGTTAAGATTGCCTAAAGCTATAATGGAAGTAACAACAGGGCAAACTGGGTTGTCACCATCTCCATTCAAAGAGCACCTTGTCCCCCTCCTGTCCTCTCTCCTACACCCTAACTAAAATACCCTAGACACAGCCAGCAGTCACCCATCACTTCTCCACATCACAGGGTAATAACTTGCCATGGCAAAGACAATGAAGATTCTACTCCTGAAGAGGAAGAGGTCCTTGGGTTCTTAAAGCTCCAGAGTTTGACCTGGAGAGAATCTTAGTGGCTGCCTTGTTGGTCAGGATAGGTTAGCTGCTACTTCAGTAACAGACAGCCCGGGATCTCAGTGGCTTAAAAACCAAAAACAAGTGTGTGAAGTGAGGATCAGCCAGGGGTTCTGCTCTGTATCATCCATACTCTGAGACTCAGCTGGCAGAGCTTCCACTTTCTGGTTCCAACATATCTGGTTGTCATGGTAGAAGGGGAAAGATGGGAGGGGGGAAGCGAGAGGGCGTGTGTGCATAAGCTATGAACATTTGATCAGAAGTTCCTCTAACAACTCCTCCAACACTTCATTCACCAAAGCGAGCCCATGGCCACACTCACTACCAAGTGGGTGTGGAAGCAAGATTCTACTGTCTGCCTGCAAGAGCAGTCAGAATATTTACGGAAATTCTAACCGATTAACTTAGAGTATCACACACTATCATATTACAGTAAAATGCTGAGAACAGAGCCTGGCATTTAGCAAGAGTTGTTGCTGCTGCTGCTGTTGCTGTTGTTGTTGTTGTTACTATCTATGGGACAACAGATCCAGCAACATGAAATGATCACCTGATGAAAATGCACATTTATTGAAATCATATAGTTTTTTTTCTCTTAGTTCATCTGAATTCCTAGAAAAGACATGATCAAACACAATAATTGGACCACCACATTCAACTAGATAACCAGCGTGGGATTTGCTTTGTTTTCATACAGGATGACTTTCTAGAAGAGGGATCAGCAATTTTTTTTCTGCAGTGGGCTAGTTGGTAAATGTTTTAGGCTTTGCAGGCCATACGGTCCCTGTCATGCTACTCAGCACTGCCATTCTAGCACAAAGCAGCCACAGACAAGACATAAACCAGTGGGCAGTCTGTGTTCCACCAGAACTTTATAAAAACAGACAATGGGCTGGATTTGGCCAGCAAGCTGTACTTTGCCCAACCCTTCTTCTGGAACATCCTTCACTGGAGAAAGACCGGTCAATGGAAAGTCAGAACAAACCCAAAGAACCCTTGGGCGAGTTACCTCACCTCTCTGTGCCTGGGGGTCCTCTTCAGTACAAAACCTACTGTACAGGGTCGTTGTGAGCAAACAGGTCTGTATGTGCACCACACTTAGAAGAGTACCTGGCACACAGCAAACCCTCAAGTCACTGCCCCTTACTCTGTGCCAGCCGCTGTCCCCAATGCTGGAGGCTGGGTGGCAAGCAAAACAAAGTCCCTGCTCTCTTGAAACCAGTATTCTCATCCAGCAAGTCAGACATAGAGACAACCAGATATGTAAGATGTCAAGGAGTGATAAAGGCTGAAAAGGAAATAAAGCGAGATGGAGGGCAAAAGGGGCAGGGGCAAGACTCCAAGCAGAAAACTTCATGGTGGGAGTAAGCAAGACATGTGGACACCTGGAGACACATGGGGCTAGCACGTTTCAACACAGGTAAGAGCAGGTGCAAAATCCTTGAGCAGGAGCCTACACCAGTGTTCCCAGAGGGGAGAGGGGGCCTACCCAGCCCGGGGAATCACTGCAGAGGGAGGGGGGGGTTCAAACTGAGTCCGGGGGAACGTGAGGAAGGCAGGTGACCGGCCCTGGTGAGGACTCCGGATGTAATTCTGCACGAACCGGGGAGTATTATCACCATCATCGGTCATAACGATTGTTATCCTGTATGGTCAGCCCTGCTTGCCAGCACTTTTTCATCGCTCTTCCTTCTCCCCACCTCTTGTCCTTCTGCCCACCCTCTCTCCCCATCTATCTCTGCCTCTTTATCTGTGCTCCTATAGGTGCTTTTTTTGCCCTTTTGTAATCTTCTTTTGGGTAACGCTTAGCTCAGTTGGTGGCACGTGAAACCAAGTTGCTCACTGCCCCCTGGGAAGGGTGGCCCAAGCCAGGGGGAGGATTTGACCTAATTCCTCAGATGCTGGGCATCAGACTGAAAAGGTTTAAGAAGAACAAGATGAGAATTAAAGCAAAGACCATCAAGAATATTTTGTTATTTTTTTTAAAAGATGTATTTTTTTTGAGACAGAGAGAGTGTGCAAGTGGGGAAGGGGCAGGGGGGGCGGGACAGAAGATCTGAAGCCCAAAGCAGGCTCTGCACAGATAGCAACGAGACTGATACACGACTCGAACTCATGAGCCTTGAGATCATGACCTGAACTGACATCAAATGCTCAACCGACTGAGCCACCCAGGTGCCCCGTCCATCCTTTTTGCCATGTGAGTTGTGAGTGCATGAGTGTTTACCCCAGAATATAACCAACTCTGGGGTGCCTGGGTGGCTCAGTCGGTTGAGCGTCCTACTTCGGCTCAGGTCATGATCTCGTGGTTTGTGAGTTTAGGCCCCGCATCGGGCTCTGTGCTGACAGCTCAGAGCCTGCAGCCTGCTTTGAATTCTGTGTCTCCCTCTCTCTCTGCCCCTCCCCTGCTCATACTCTGCCTCTCTCTGTCTCTCAAAAAAAAACAAATGTTAAAAAAAAAAAAAAAGAATATAACCAACTCTGGTTGCCAGGACTAATGGAGGTGACATAAATATTCCAACTAGCTAAAAGTCGTCGTGCTTTCCACAGATACCTTTGTAAATAAACTGTTGTGTTCTGGTTAAACAAATATTACACATAATATCTATATCATATATTATATATATATATATATATATATATATATATATATATATATGATGGTGGATCTTTGGATATATATTCCACATAGAGAGGAGTGAGAGATGGCTAGGAGAGAGAGAGAGGGAGAGGGAAGGAGGAGGGAGGGAGAGAGAGAGACAACACAGTATGACCATCAATAAATCAATATCCAGGATTGCTGTGTAATGTGCAGATTAAATCCAAGCACAAGAGCCCCTGGCCAAAAGTGCCAGCGGGTGCTGAAATCTTGTTGTGCTCACACATTTGTGGCTGCATCTGTCTGCAGGGAAGTGCTTTTTAAACTTAATTTACAGAAGACAACATGTGGGCTCCTGACTCTTGTGTGCTTCTCAAACTCAAATGTAACACGAATCACCTGGGGAATCTTATTCAAACACAGATTCTGACCCAGTGAGTCAGGAGCAGACCCCGAAATTCTGCATTTCTAACGAGCTCCCAGGTTTTGCCCTTACTGTCCTCCTTGGGCCATGCTTAATACAGTGGGATTTTTAACACAACAGTAAATTCAAAAGTTTAAGTTACATTGAGTGTCTATTTTATTGCACTAAATGGTAACATTTGTAATAACGTCTTGGCCAGCAGTGGACAGGTGTGTCATTTTTGGGTTGGGGACCGCTAAAGTTTCTAAAAGGAAATTTCCACAGTAAATTGACTTGGAAAGATGTTAACACATCTGTGGGAAAAAAATTCCAAATGTAGTTTGAATGTTGGCCTATTGGTATCCAAATGGCTGCAACCCAAGTGGATGTTTCAACTCTCTGATCAGCTGTTCCAGGTTGGACCCTCTGGCATGAGCATGGTGTGAGGCCTGTCGTGAAAGTGCCAGAGTATTTGGCAAAGTGGTGCTGGGCAGTGACACAGGGCCAAACGAGGTTGGCTTGTTAGAGCTTGTTGGCCTTGGGCGCCATCTCGTGGTGAAAGCAAGAAAAAATATTTTAAATCTGGAACCGACCAAAGCTACTGCAATTCTCACTATCTCACAACTATGCTGTTGTGTGAGGCATTCGAATGAAGAGCGGTGCATCTTAAAAATATTGGATTTCTAAAATGTATGAGTGGGAGTTTATAAATTCCTTTTATAAGTTGCTGTAAAGTTGACATTCTAACTGTAAAGTTGACATTCTCGTTAAATTCACCACGTTGAGCTGGTGTCCACTCTTATTTGCTGTGTGACCAAGGCCAGATTATTTCATATTGCAGGGTCCTGAGTTCTGAGTCTGTAAATGCGACTAATAAATCTACTTCATGACACTCTGGTGCCCAGGGAAGGTGCTTGGCCCGTTCCTGGTAAGTGCTCAACCATGAGAGAACAAAAAGTGTCAGGAATTGTTATTGTTGGTTATAGTAGACAAAATAACAACGGTGATCAGGAAAAAAAAGAAAAAACACAACGTTTTGTTATTTCCAATTTGCAAACTAGGAAAATGAGGTTCAGAGGTTGAGTGATTTATCCAAGACAACAAATCCAACGTCAGATCTAGGGTTCAAATGCGGGTCTTTTAACTCTAGATCACGGACGCTTGCAATGACAAAGCCGCTCTCATCATATGTATGACAAAGGGCAAAAAATATTAGTCAGCTTTCACTGAGTTATGCTGAAGCCACAATGGACTCCAAAGTCTCAGTAGCACATCAAACACAACGGCCTATTTCTTGCTCGTGTCACATGGGCTTCAACAGTTGACTGAGCTCTGACTGCTCCTATCAGCTGTGGGCAGAGAAAGTGAGCAGAGTTGAAGGTCCACTGGTGAAACTGGTGGGAAAGCAAGGCATCTGTATATTGATTATTTCTATATTTTCTATGAAGTTATGAAGCAAGGTCACCTAATGCCCATGAGGCAAGGAAAAAATTTTGGAAATGCAAGGAAAGTTAAGGTGGGGCTGTGTACTTATTAGGAAAATGTAGTCTTCTGTTCCATGGTAAGAGTCCATTTGAGCTATTGGTCATAAGTGTGAAGCGGGCTCAGCCAACTCTGCTGTGTGATTCCCTCCAGGAACACTGAGCTTGCTTGGGTTCTGGTGTGGACTAGGCAGAAAGTTGGGTTGAGGTCTTGCTGGGTGAATACAACATTGGGAGAGGGGGGCAAGGGAGGTAAGGATGTTTTAATATTTTTTGTCAAAAACGTAAACTTCTAAGTCTGGAGGGAACTCGGAGGTCATGTAGCACCTTCTGCCCACTCTACAGGTGAAAAATGGAGGCTCTAAGTAGACAAATGACAGCCTGAAAGTTATGAAAGGAGGCAGAGAGTATCCTGGAAAGTAATCCTTTGTGAGAAAAGAATGTTCACATGGTGTCGCATTGCTGTGGGCCACTCCTGTGCCTGCTTTCCTTCACACACCTCTGCCCCTGCCTTGAGAGGTCCCCTTATGCCACCAGAGCTTCCTGAAATGAAGATTTTATCCAAATCCTGGCTATTCATGGCTTTGAGTACAGCAGCTCCCATCCCGGGCATTGGGGATATGGTAGATTGAGTTCGGTGGGTGAGTTTTTCAGCCCTCTCCATATTCACACTGTTTATCATGTGACTTTGAAGTTCTTCCTTCCCCATCCTCTGACCTTGGGTTTGGCCATGTGGCATGCTTTGCCCAGTGGGATGTTAGAAGAGGTGATGTAACCAGAGGCTTGAATTGTGCCTGGCCAGTTGGATTTCTGTCCTCTCCATGACAAAAACATGCTCAAGAACCCCACTGATCCAAGGGTGAGGAGAGACTCTGAACAGAACTGTCACCAACCTGCAGCTTTGAGCCCAGTCTAGCCCCGCCTGGATCAGTCGCCTGCAGCTGACCTGCAGCTGTGTGAGCAGTGGTAGATAATCCCACTGAGGTTTGGGGTTATTTGTTACACAGCATTTTTGTGGCAATAGGTTACTATGTAGAAGTATCCTTTTGAAAATTGATTATGCCTACTTTCTTGTCATTCACCTTTCTCCTAAATATAGGGCACCACGGCACTTGTAGAAAATTGAGGATCTCCATTTATCAAAGCTTTGCCATAGCGTGATGCCATTTCTGACTAAAAATGTATAAGCCTTGTGGGAAGAGAAAAATGTTGACATGCATATTCCAATTCCCCGGAAAAAAGTTAGGGGAAGGGAGGAAGCCACTTTTACTCAGATTTTTGGTTTTTCATTTTCATTTGCCATCCACATATCAGCTGTAAAAGAGAGATGACAAAGAAGAATGGTGAAGTGAGAGTCTGAAGCCAGGGAAGGAACATGGGTGGGTAAGAGCAGGAGGGGAGAGAGGAAGGCTGGAAAAAAGTCTAGACAGAAAGGGAAAGGGGCAGATTTCCCACTGGAAAATACAAGGAGTTGGGGATGAGGAGAATAACAGAGAAGGTGGCCCTCCTTATTGCAGAATGTTAACAGACATATTTATTTGTTTTAACAAACAAAAGGTGTGCTATAGCATAACAACTAAATTTCTGAACTGTGTTTCATAGTGTACATAGCTGATTTCAGGTACTTCTGTATTTCATGCCATAGTACATTGGAGACAGTTACAACTCCCCCCACCCAGCCCCACCCAGCCTTTGGGACATCATGTTGGAATTTGGTAGGTTACAACATAGGCAATATGGGCCCCCACCCTCTGCTTCCCCACTGCCGACACTGTTGATATTGGGAAGTGGCATCTGGAACGAAAGGTAGTAAGAACAGGAATAGGGAAAGAGGAGAAAAGAAGAGCCAGAGTGGTCACCAAGAGATGGTCACCCATTCTGCTCCAGCAGACACTTTGCACTCCTGGTTGACAGCCCAGGCCCAGCCAAGAACCAATGGTTGGCTGGCCTCTGTTCTGCAGCCTGAGGACAGGAGTGAGGCATGGGTTTGCGGGGCTGGAAAGTGGGCAGATGACGTGACCACCATTTTCTCTACCACATCTAAATGTACTTATGGGATCTGGGTTTGTGCAGTCATGCCTCTGTCCTTTTCCTCATTCCCGTATTTCTTTCAAGAAGTCTCCCAGTTCTCAAGATGGAACCATAGGTATAACTGCACCTATGCCAGAATCATGGCAGGTCAGCTTCCCCTCGGAGATGGCCCACTGGGGCCTCCAGAACACCGATCTCCAAAGTTATTTGGCCCAAAGACATCACTTTCATTCACTTAATTTCCAGTATGCTCTCCTGAGTGGAGGAGTAAAGGGGAGGTACACAGGTCAAGGCTGGGAGTTGTGCACATACCTAAGCACACCCACGGGGAGTCATCAAGCAAGTAAATCCAATGTGAAGAAAGAAAGGTTGAGAACCATATTTTGAATGCATCTTCTGCCATAAGGCATACTATGTCCAAGCTTTCCCATATAGTATTATGTACCCCATTTTGAAAGCTTTGGGGAGAACAAGGGCCCAAACACTCCTTAATAGCACAAGCCTCTGAATCTTTCCTTTCGTGTAGACATATTCCCTCAAACATGTTTTCAGGTAGGCTCTACCTCCCAGCCCTCGCAGAAGTAAGTGACTTGTTGGAACACTCCTGCTGCCCTCTGCCTTCAGTTCCTCTGCTATTAGGGATGCTGGCTGTTGAATTTTGGTTTTGCCACTTTCTAGAATTTCTAACTTTAGGAAAGATGCTTTGCCTCTCTTCCTCCATTTCCTCACCTATAAAATGCGGCAAGTAATAGGATGTCTTTCATAGTGTGGTTGCAAAGACCAAATAGTAAAGTAAATTAAGTACCTAGAACAATACCTAAAATAGTCAGTGTTCTATAAATATTAGCCAACAATAGTCAAATTATGGAAAAAACCCAAGTGTCCATCGACTGACAGATGGATAAAGAAGATGTGATATATATATATATATACACACATACATACATACATACATGCATATATACATATAATGGAATACTACTCAGCAATGAAAAAGAACGAAATCTTGCCATTTGCAACAACATGGATTGAATTGGTGGATATTTTGCTAAGCTAAGTAACTCAGTCAAAGAAAGACAGATATAAAATTTCACTCGTATGTGGAATTTGAGAAATACAACAGATGAATATAGGGGAAGGGAAGGAAAAATGAGATAAAAACACAGAGCGAGGCAAAACCATCAGAGACTCTGAAATACAGGGAACAAACTGAGGGGTGCTGAAGGGGAGGTGGATGGGGGGTGGGTTAAATGGGTGATGGGCCTTAGGGAGGCCACTTTTCGGGATGCGCACTGGGTGTCATATGTAAGAGATAAGTCACTGGGTTCCACACCTGAAGCCATGACAACACTGTATGTTAACTAACTTGACTTTAAATAAAACATTTTAAATTTAAATTAAAAAAATAGGGGCACCTGGGTGGCTCAGTCGGTTGAGCGTCCAACTTCAGCTCAGGTCACGATCTCACAGTCCGTGAGTTCAAGCCCCACATCAGGCTCTGTGCTGACAGCTCGGAGCCTGGAGCCGGCTTCCGATTCTGTGTCTCCCTCTCTCTCTGCCCCTCCCCTGCTCATGCTCTGTCTCTGTCTCAAAAATAAATAAAAATAACATTAATTTTTTTTTAAAAATTAAAAAAATAAATATTAGCCATTTGTAGCTGATTTTGCCAACAAAACAAATCTAATAATAGTAATAATAATAACAACAGTACTAATGACCATTGTTTGAGGATTTGTCATACCTTAGGCAGTA
The DNA here is from genome assembly GCF_028018385.1 of Neofelis nebulosa. Classification (NCBI taxonomy): domain Eukaryota; kingdom Metazoa; phylum Chordata; class Mammalia; order Carnivora; family Felidae; genus Neofelis; species Neofelis nebulosa. The sequence continues at coordinate 31,072,820 of NC_080782.1, read as the reverse complement.
TTCTACATGTATTTGCCTATATCAAGTTGGTGATTAAGGTTCTAGAGCCAAACTGTATGATTAGATAAGGGGATTGGACACGATCAGATAGGCAGTATCTATGCGCTAAATTCCTCAGGAAAAGGAATTTACAAACCAGATGGAAAGGAAAAAATGACTTATTGTTGGTGGAATTTAGGCATCAGCTACAATGTAAGACAAGGGGTGTGGTGCAGAGAAATGACATTTATGCCTGGACATTTCCAGTACCCTTCAAATAACACCTCATATAGCTGGCCATGGGAAGAATCTTTTTTCAGCCAAGTGCAAGATGAGCTTACTGGGGCTATATTTTCAGGTGTTTGGGGGCCAATACAGGGATAGTATGGAATGAGCCTCCCTTTTGTACCAGGGCACACATGTTGCTCTTAGTCTCCTGGCCCAGAAAGCATATCTGCTTCTATAACATCAGCCCCTGAGACCAGAAGTGGCACCAATGAAAAACCAAATAATAAACAGGTGGAGAAAAGTAATAACTTGAGCTTTGCCTGGACTGGATTCAATTTCTGCCTGCAGCATTTCAGTTTCAACTCACTAAACCTTGGTCAGAGTCTTGGGAGAACAAGACAGTACAATTCTGAAAAGCAATCAAAAAGCGACTGCCAAGTTATTGGGAGGTTCCATGGTGCGTTCCTAAACCAGTGCTAATCTAATAAATGTACGGGCAATGAACTGCGAAATTGAGAACATGATTGTCCACGTTCCCTAAGCCAAAGGAATAAAACGGTCATTTTCCCCTTTATTTCATATGAAAAAGGAGTCGCTAATAATGTTATTTTTGCACCTTTGTATAAAACACGGAAGTCTGTATGTCTAATGGCATTTGTTAGCAGGGAGAAAACACTTAGAGAATTATGATCCTGGGTTTGCCAGACCCCACCTTCAAACAAAAGGCACGGAGGAGTACTGACTTCTGAGCCAGAAGGCCTGGATTAGGAGCCCAAACTCTGCCATTTAGCACTTCGTGAAGTGAGTATTAATTCCTATTCTACATCATTGTGTGAGCTTTAAATGAGATAATGTTTGTGGAAAGCACTGTTTGAAGTGTATGAATGAATGAGTGAGTATAAGGCAGGATATAGGGAGAGCAAATATTTTCATTTTAGTTTGGGGAATTACCGGATTTTTTTTTTCACTTTAATCGCAGTTTTAAAAAACCCCCACAAATTTTGTGGGTACAACTTATACAACATAGCAAAAGCAGTAGAACCATTGAGGACGGGCAATGACACTCTAAGATCTTAGGGTTACCTTCTGGGACATCATTTCAAATCAACCAGTGTTAGGTCAGAACATCAGCTGAGTTGTGGAACTGAGCTGGTTGCTGTAGAAAATACAACAATGACTAGGATTCAGTGACTGCTTCTGATGTGATTACGAACTAATGGGAATCAGATGGGATAAAATAAGTGAGTTTTAGGCGAGATGAAAAATTGTAAGTGCAAAAGATGTTCAAAAAGCGGTAGCTAATTGCAAATAGTTACCTCTCGCTGGGTGATCAAAGATAAGACTTCATGAAGGAGAACGCATTAGGGATATACTTTGAAGAATGGATAGTGTATCATTCTGGACCTAATCTGGAAAACAGATACCAAGCCAAACATTTCTAACATAGAGGATTTAATTCAGGAATCAGTTACAAAAATACTGAATGAGCCAAGAAAGCAAAAACGGGAAGGCCAGGCAAACCAGAGATTTATAGTTTAAGGAAGAAGTTTCCATCCCTCTGGATGTAGAAACAAAGAAGAGGGGGCCATCTTACCCACAACCAGGAGCTCATTCTCCTGCACTGCTGGGGGTGCCGCCCAGCTATCTGGGACCTGCTGTAGAGGGGCCTTTACTTGGAACTGTCCTGGAACCATAAAGGCCCAACAGCTGGCACTGGGACATCCCTGATGGGAATCACCATGCCTGCATCTTTCAAGTAGCACTAATTTAATATGAATACCTTCCTCACCAACCCAGGAATGTTGTATTACTTTAAAACAAAATTTTTGATAGGGCTTTTGGGGTCTTTTGGATCCTTCCAAACATGAAATATCTTACTCCACAGCTAAGGATTCTTTCATTAAAATACTGATTTTTAACTATATACCCAAGGACTGGTGAAATAACCAAGATGTGCTTGGGATCGCATTAAGCTGTATTTAAGGTGGATTTGGACAAAACATCACTCATCAATGCATCAGCCTCCATAAGCCCCCTATTTAGTCTCTAAGAATTTGTTCTTTTTTAAAAAAAATGTTTATTTCTTTTTGAGAGAGTGCATGTGGGGGGGGGGGAGCAGAGAGGGGGCAGAGAGAAAAGAGGACAGAGGATCTGAAGCGGGCTCTACACTGACAGCAGTGAGCCCAGTGTGGGGCTCAAACTCACCAGCCACGAGATCATGACCTGAGCCAAAGTTGGATGCGCAATTGATGGAGCCACCCAGGCACCTCCAGTCTCTAAGAGTTTGTTAGCATATAGTTGGTGTTGAAATAGTATGTTTGTACCCAGTCTGGTAGGTGGTCTTCAGGTATCTTGGAAAGCCAGGAGGAGGAGCCACCGAGTGTGCTTGAGGTGTGATTGCAGAGTCTTTCCTAATGGCGCCCAATTCCTTCTTGTGCTGCCTATGGCTCCACCTATTGTCCCCTTCTGCCATGGTGGCCTAGTTCAAGTCAGACACATGGTCACAAGATCTGGAAGTTGCTTACATAATATAATATTGGGTCAACTTCATTGCTAACTTGCAAATGAGGCATCAGAGACTGAGAGAGAAGTGTTCAACTTAGTTTATCAAAATACTTCATGTTTTTAGTCGAGTCAGGGATGTTGCCTTATCGCCAGGTTGCCAACAGGATGGACTTTTCCATGCGGTCAGTGTACTGGAATACTTGAAACAAGCATAGTATCTCGCTCACTACTCTGCCAACAGGGAGGTCATCCATTCCAAAGTACTGTTGGATTCCGCCCTTCTTCATCAATAATAAAGAGACCTGAAGACTGTGTCCTGTGCTCTCCATACATGATAATCCTTTGAGATCTGATGGGTCAAATCTGAAAGAAGTGAGATCTCCCCAGACCCAAGCCCTCTTCATGGGGAGGGGGGAGGTATTCCTTCTCACTATAACAGGTAAATCATGAATCAGCAGGGCATGCTATCACTTCAGTCTTTATAGATCTGAAGTCTCAAGTCTGTCGCTAAATTGATCGATCATTTAACACAAAAATGTGAAATCAAGAAGAAAAAAAATATATGGATTTCCCTGTGACCCAGTTAAATTGAGCTCTTCGGGTTCTCCATTTGTCACTGCTGATACTTCCCAGTAAGGTGCACATTTGGCTTTGCTGAAGTGCAGGCAGTGGTCAGGCACCGGCACCCTACATGCCTCTCTGGTGTCGATCCTCTGCCTACATCAAAGTGGCACTCCCTTCCACTGTCCTCAGGTCTGACTCCCATAGGGAGTGTTTCAGTGTTGTTCCTCCCTGGCCATGTGTTCATATTACCTAAATTCTGGCAAATCCACAGTCTCTCACCCTGAAAGTTACTTTTACTTACACCAACCAAGTAGGACCTTGATGAATTATCCATATACTCATGGAACTAAGAATCAGTTAACTTCTGCCAAAGATTCTTGTCAGTCAGCTCATTGCTATTACCAAATCCACTCTGCTGCCTGTTACAGTAAACAAACACCTTCGTCTCTGGTAAGTCTGGTAAGTGTAGGCACGCTTCTCCTATGGAGAGGCCGAAGGGCTCTCCAGCCCCACTGAAATCAGGGAACCCATTTCAATCGTAGAACCTCCCACTAGCATACTCAGTCCACATTCAATAGCCATAAAAGCACCACTCAAAGATGGCGGGTCTCCTTCCCAATGTTATTTCCAAAGGCCTTGGTGAAGAGCATGGTAACTGGACCCTCTCCGGAAACACAGAGGATAGATGCTGATCAAACACACTAAATGTATTCCAGCTTTCCCATTTTGACTTCTTTTCCTACATCATGATAAGAAACTTATCTCACCTTGATATCATTTAGTGGCTTCAGTCTATCAACCAAGCTAACAACAAGCATCGCTTCCAGATGATTGAACTGAATTCATGGGTAGGTGCACTTTTATTGATAAGTCCAGTCCTGGCTAAAATTATCCCCTTTCCTCCTTGGTCAGGAAACCCAAGAAAACACTCTTATGTTATTCCCCAGATTTTTTGCTGACAACATTAGAAAGAAGCCACATTTTTGGGCTGGGGAGATATAAGCTTTTATCTAGATTTGTCTTTATCAGTGTACCCCCAAGGGCATGGCTACTGCTGGCAAGGAAGAGACTTCAACACCTTTTGTTGGTTTTTTTAATGCCCATAACCCTGCCCATACCTCTGTTGATAGTCTCTTCATTAAGAAATCTGCAGCTAAACCCTCTGAGTGTTTCATCTGATACCACCTGAGTACTTTGAGGGATCTGTCAAAATTCAGAATTTCAAAAGTCCCTCAAAATTCAGAATTCTGAAGAGTGCTTCATGAGGGTAGGGCCTTGTGAATTGTTTAATGTTTCTTTTTCTAGAGGTTAGTCCAGCACCCGGCAGACAGTGAGTATCCAAGCAATATTTATGATTGAGAGCCAAGAAACAAGGATTAATTAGGAAGCTACTGAGTTAACTCTGCTGAGAAAAATCAGCCCTGCATGGAAGGAATCAATCTTATGATGTACATATTGTGTCCATTTTACAGAGGTTTAAATGAATTAAGTAAAAAGTCCACATTCCTACATGTAATGAACAGCAGAGTTGGGATTTGAACCCAGGTCTAACTGTGAAACTCATACTTGCCCATTATATCATGCCATGGGGTGGGAAGGGTGGTCCAGCAGTGAGGACCCAGTAAAAGAGGCAAGATACAGGAGGTATTGGCAAGTGACTAGATGCAGTGGGTGGGACTGAAAAATGAGGCAAAGTTGAGGGGTTCTGGGTTCTGGGCCGGAGTTACAAGGAGAGTGGTGATACGATTAAAAGAAATGGAGAAGCCAAGGAAAGGCACTTCCAAGGACAGGCTTCTGGAGTCTGCTTCGGACTAAGCGGGGTTAATGGAGGGACAACTGGATGGAGCTCTTCTCCGGGCAGTTGGATAGAAGTAGGCATCTCAGGACCAAGGTGGTGGGAAGGAAATAGATTTGCAAGTGACTCATATTGAGATGCTGATCTGAAGGTATGAACACCGAGGAGAAAAGTTACCCAAGTACAAGGGGTGAATGTATGTGGTCCAGGCATGACCTGTGGGTGGTGCTGAGTACATACAGATCCTAACGTATGTCCTAAAAGCAGGTCTCCTTATTAACTCTTCCTATCAGCGGTTTTCTTGTGATTTTCACATTTATTTAAGTGGGGTGTGTTGGCAGGGGATGAAAAACACATAGAGGATCTCTGACCAATGAAGGATCCACTCTTGGTGTGAGTTGGGTTCTGTCTGTGCATGACTTAGTCTTCTCAAGGAGACTTTATTTATTTATTTTTTATGTTCATGTATTTATTTTGAGAGAGAGGGAGCATGCATGCACACCAGTGAGGGGAGGGGCAGAGAGAGAGAGAGCGGGAGGGAGAGAGAATCCCAAGCAGACTATGTGATGTCAGCGTGGAGCCCAACGCGGGGTTCAATCCTACAAACCACAGGGGATTATGACCTGAGCCGAAATCAAGAGTCAAACGGTCAACCCACTGAGCCACCCAGGCGCCCTCTAGGAAACTTTCAATAGCCAAGCGAAGAAACTGCAAATGCTGGTGATTCTCTGTCTGGGGGCTGAAAACCCAACCTCCGGGAGCCATGACTCCTTGGGTCACCCACCCGTCAGCGGGGCTTTGACTGTACAATTCCCCAGGCACAGCCTCCAGGATTGGGTGTCTGCGTCCGCAGGTTGGGGATCCCCTTTCCTCTCCATCCTTCCCTCCCTGCCTTCCCTGAAGATTTACTGGGCTGCACCACTTTGTCTGATGGGTCTTGGCCAGGGCTTTCTAAGAAGCCAGATTCCCCCATGAAAAATAGTACTGAAATTCCACTTCTCAGGCCAAGTTGCCCAATTACAGCCGTGTCAGACATGGCCACCTCTGTCTTTCTATCAAATCAAAAAACGACCTCAGATTTCTATCTGAACACAGATAATCCAAAACGGCTGGGTTTTAAAAGAGTCTTTCTTCACGCAACATTTTTATAGTGGAAAAGTACCCTGATTAATTTAGGAGAGCATTTTACCCTGATTTAGTTATAAGTGACTGAAAATGTGCTTTTGCACCTGTTTAGGATGACATTTCATGGGCATCTACCCTACATAGCCTTTCCATGACAATAAACACGTAGACTTGTTATTTGCTAGTTGCATCATTGCAGTTTTCTTCTGCTTGTTCTCAGAAAGGTGGAGAGCTGTTGGTGTGCTCTTTGTTCCCCCTTCTTTTTTTTTTCCAGGGGAAAAATGTAAAACGCATCAAACCTAGGGAAAGAAACAGTCAATATGCCATTGCTGCATGTAGGCTGCTGCTGCACGCGTATTTATTTGCCAGTTCATTCTCTGAATTCTCCTCTGAAGCACTTTGCGGGCTGGTTGGGCTCAGGGCACGCTAAGTGGCAATGCATGCCAATGACCGCCAGAGGGCAGTCATGCCCTCATAAACCTCAGGAAGGCAGTCTGTCCTCCATCCGCAAAATGAGAATGGCTCTTGCAATCTGTAACTCCAACCACCTCTCTCAACCACTGAATAAATAATTGCTATGATAGAAAATCACTGCATGTGCTCTGCAGTCAGACTGCCTGACTTAAATCCCAGCTCTGCCACTTACTAGCTGTGTGACCTTGGCTGAATTACCTAACCTCTCTGGGTTTGTTTCCTTCTTGTTTGTAAAATGAGGATATTAATAATATCCATCTTGTAGGCTTGTTGTGGACATCGAATGAGTTGATATTTGTCAAGGGCTAAGAACAGAACCTGGCGCATGATAAGCTATTATATTTGTTGTTGTTACTAATAATATTAAGTGAAACCGGTTTTATTTTCTCTTTCAGGGGCCCAACTGAACTGTCTAAGGACAAGGGACATGATTGAGGAGAAAGGGGGGGAAAGCTGTGCCCGGAATCTCCGGGTGAGGGAGAAGGGGGTGTCAAACATGGCAGCTCTCGGGGAGGAGAGCAGGAAAACGGCTCTAGGAAGGTTGGAAGGGGCAAAGCCTGACAGGTTTGTCTGTTTCTTCCCAAAGCTGGAATGACAGACCCAAGCTTGGGCCGCGGGAAGGCCAGCAGGCGTCTGGGACAAAAAGGGCTTGAGGCGAGCGAAGAGCTGTTTTCCCCAGCAGCGTTCAAGCAGGGCGCAATTAGCTGCAGCCTGGGGAGGTGGCTGTGGGGTGCCTGCCGCCTGGGCACCTCCCCTCACAGGCTGGGGGAAGGACAAAGGGAGGACGCCAGCTCTGAAACTGAGGCCTTGGGGTTTTCACCACCAGCATGGCAGAGGCCGAGGAGACAGGTGGATGTTTCCAGCTGCCTTTAGCAAAAGTTTTAAGGTGGGGGTAAGGCGTGGGGGATTTGCAGCAGAAAGTGCGGTGCACGCTTCTCAAGGTTTCAGAGGCCTCTGGGAATGATGTGGAGGTAAGTTCTGGGCAAGCTTCTCGAGGGCCAGGGGCACGGCTCAGCCATACTTGTAAACCGGCAACTGCACCTGCCCTGGGGCTGTGGACAAACGCTCCGGCTCCCCCTGCTGACACACAATAGGATTGCACTTCCCTGCTGTTTCGAAGTCGGTGTTAACTTTCGCGGGCTAATGAAATAGAAGCAGCGCTAAGAGCCAGTGCAGACTTCGCTGCGTTCCTTTTCCCGTCTGACCCAGCGGTGTGACTTCAGTGAGCAGAGTGTCCCCTACGCTGGCCTGTGGCAGACGTGCCACACGAGTAAAAAAAAAAAAAAAAAAAGTCAACCTTGGTTGCTTTAGGCCATTAAATGCTGGGGCCACCACAGCATGACCCAGCCCACCTTGGCACAGCCCTCTGCCATACACACGCGCCTTTCCCCCACCCCACCACCTCACTGGATCCTCTGGAAAGCACTGTGGGGTAGAGCTGTTACCTCAGTTTTCCAGGTGAGGAAACTGGGTCCCAGAAAGGGCGAGTCTTCAGGATGTCAGAGCAAAGCGACAGAGCTGGCAATCCACCTCAAGCCCCAGGACTCCGCCACCCTCCCTAAGTATGACACCCGAGGACACACAAACATGCATTGATGTAATGGAAATGGTAACACCGGCCAGCACAGCCCAATCACTGCCATCACATGGCTTTCACGAGGACGAGTCTTTTCTGGGGCCGTGAACACAGACGTACAGCATGGCTAGTTCCGTGAAGACCAAAGGCCAGTAAGAAACAGCGCCTCAGAGAAAGGACACACATCGGAAAACATTGCCTCGGCAAGACTTACTGTTAAGCATCACCTAACACTCATTACGGTGGCTTTGAACCCAGTTTCTCTCATACCACTCCCTTCATCACCGAGTCCCTCACCACGATCACCCCAAGGCTGGCTCTCTCGTTCTTTGTACCAAACCTCCCTCCGATCACACTGACCTGTTCTAGTGCCTCAGTCACTCAGGGCCCTTTTCTCCCCCTTGGGAAACTAAGTCAGGAGAAGGCTGCGCGTGTACTCTGTGTCCCACATATCACTCCTGTGGGTTAACTTGCTCTCCCCGCGCTGGTCCAGCAGCGAGGTTTTGGACCTACTCAGCCGGCTGGTATGGGAGGTGTCTGGGCACTGGCCGGCTTTTCATTACACCTCAAATCACATCCTGTAATCGGCAGTCGATTCCACCCACCCTGAGATCGCTTTCTGCATCCATCCATCCTTCGCTGCTAACTTTGGAGGGATCAAAAGAGCCCTGTGTGTTTTCCTAATCTCCCTAATCCTCCTGACTATCCCTGTGAGGATGCAGGTATCATCGCCACCAGTTTTCAGATGAAACGAAAGGCCCAGAAAGTTTTAGCCACAGGCCCAAGGTCACCCCCGTGGGCTGGTGGCAGGGATGGGAGCAGAACTCAGGCCGGCGGATCTCCCGGGCCATCAGTCTCCATTAGACCCTGCTGTCTCGCTGAATTCCCCCCGCAGTTTTAATTGAATATCATGTTCTTCACTTCCTGCCCTAAACAGAGCAACAGCTGCCACTCACCCTCTGAGCCGGCTGGCGGTACTTCAGTGGGGGGAAGTTATCCTGGGATATAAAGTGGGTGAAGCGTTTCAGGATAAAAGGGCCCATCCAAACGGAAGATATTCACGAAGGTATAAAAGAGATGCCTCGACTTTACTGCTCTCCCTGACTTTCAAATGACATCGTGTCGGGCACCGGGCTAAGAGGGAAATCCGCGAGGGAGGGTGAGTACCGGAGTTGGAAGGAGGGATCCTGTGGAGGAAAATAAAAAAAAAATATGTGGGTGTAATTGGATGAAAACTTCTCCCCATAAGAAATAAAAAAAGCTATATCATTGGTGAGACGCCAGTGTGCGGCCTTGTGGGACCGTCCTGGGTTCATCTTCTTTTCTGGGGAATGATGCGATAGGGTTTCAGGAGGATTAAAAGGAGGAGGAGTGTAATTCGCTGCACCCTGGTCCATCCACTAGACGGGGTCTACACCAGGAGCTCTCAGACTTGGGGCGTGTTGGCCTGGACCACTGGGGAGACGCGTTGGTCTCTGGCCCCGTTCCTGGGAGGTGTGACTTGGGAGGATTTGCGGCTGACTCGAAGGGAAGGCCCGTCTGTGCCCCCGCCCCACCCCCATGCACATTGGGAGGGTCTTGTCCGGTGGAGGACAAAGGAGCAAGCCCCAAGGAGGGGCTGGTTGCAGCGTTGGGTCTGGTCAGCCTCAGGCAGCCTGCTCCGCCGGGGGCGACTGTCCGCCCGCTGAGTGAGGCCCCTGATCACACTTCAGGGCACGGAGGACCGGTGTGGACAGGGGAATCTCGCCCTTGGAAATCTGAGCGGTTTGGTTCAGGCCAGGAGGAAATTGAAAAACTTCCCAACCAAAACGTTTACTTCCCGAAGAGATAAAAAGCAGCTCAGGGCCATAAATCCGTGCCAACAGTCGGGACCCAGAGGTCAGGCTGGAGGCCCAGAAGGGAACCAACGGCCCTGAGAATGAGAAGTGTAAGGGGGGAGACCCTTGGCCATCAGGGTGCACAGCTTTTCCACAACCGCTCGGGTCACAGGAGCCGAAAGGGTGCCAGGGGACACCTCCCAGGACGCAGGGGCTTTGGGGTTCATGGCATTCACACACAGCGAGGCAGCGGGGTCCTGGGGATGTGGTCCACCCGGAACCCCGGATCCATCACAGCCTCTTTGTATTTTGCAGAGTGGCATTTTTCCCGGACCCCAGCTTAGGCAAGTTCACCGAAAAGGAAGCAAATCATCAGGGAAGATGGTGCAAACAGCTGGCAGGCTCTCTTTTCTAAACTGAGAAGCTGAGCTGAAACAGGAGGCCGGCGGACCAGGTGCCCAGCCCCAGTGCCCAGAGGGGGGCTGTTTGTCCCACTGTGCCCCATCTTGGGCAAATGGGCCCCTGAGAAGGCAGCCCTAATTACCCTCAGGAACCTACGCAGTGTTCAGGTAATCGTGAATTATGACTGCCCCAGCAAGGACTGAATGAATTATGACTCAGGATGCCTTTGACTGTTAATTTCCGCCTGCAGGGGCTGCTGCTTCTTCTTCTTCTTCTTCTTCTTCTTCTTCTTTTGTTGTTGTTGTTGTTGTTGTTGTTGTTTTGTTTATTTTGCAGGGGCTTCTTATTTCAACATGCTAACTTTCCCATTCTGGGTAGCCTTACCCACACTCCCTCTCCCCTGAAAGGTTCCCCAAGGTTAGGAAAGTCTGCAGAAGAGTGTCCTTAGAATCAAGGAAATTATTGGGGCGCCTGGGTGGCGCAGTCGGTTAAGCGTCCGACTTCAGCCAGGTCACGATCTCGCAGTCCGTGAGTTCGAGCCCCGCGTCAGGCTCTGGGCTGATGGCTCGGCTCGGAGCCTGGAGCCTGTTTCCGATTCTGTGTCTCCCTCTCTCTCTGCCCCTCCCCCGTTCATGCTCTGTCTCTCTCTGTCCCAAAAATAAAAAAAAAAAAAAAAAAAAAAAAAAGTTGGAAAAAAAAAAAAGAATCAAGGAAATTATTTATAGTTTCCTCACTGAACCCTTAAGATGTGAGGATCACACTAGTAGGGAGGAATTGTCATTTCCAAGGACAAATGGTGGTCCTGCTGATCCTAAAACTTCTTTATTTCTATATTTCAGTCATCTCCCACTGCTGGAGAGTGAGGTAGATAATCATCCTCTGATATGAGGGTGGGGGGGAGTCAATGTGAACTTAAAATAAAGCTTGTTTCCCTCAAGAATGGCATTGTAATGTTACATAAGTCCTTTAACCTTCCTGGGCCTCGTGTTTTTCTCGCCATAATACAGCTGTCATTTCATCGAGTAAGCAAATCATGACTCTTCACTGCCTCCGAAGGGCCTTGAGCTCTACATTTGGAAGGCAGAGAAGGCTGAGCAAAATATTCATGTGTGATTGCTTATAATAAAATCAGAAACTCAATTTAAGAGCCTGTAGATGTTGGATGGGCAAGCCTCACAAAGATATAAGGAAACATTTAGAGACATCACTGTTCAAAAAAGAGTTGATTGTCTTCTAGAGCAATCATCACAGAAGGCCATCTCACATCTCTGAAATGGAGTTACAAATAAAACAGAAATCAGAATAAGGAGAGGTGGTAAGGCATAGGAAAAGGCCAATGATCTGGACTTAGCCAGTCCTGATTCTGTCCCAGCACTAACTAGTTCATGATCTTGGGTAAGTCATCTGTCACTTTGGCCCTTGCTTTCATTGTGTTTATGTTTTTTTGGTTTTTTTTTTTGTTTTTTTTTGTTGTTGTTGTTTTTTTTAATGTTTATTTATTTTTGAGACAGAGAGAGACAGAGCTTGAACGGGGGAGGGGCAAAGAGAGAGGGAGACACAGAATCGGAAGCAGGCTCCAGGCTCTGAGCCATCAGCCCAGAGCCCGACGTGGGGCTCGAACTCACGGACCGCAAGATCGTGACCCGGGCTGAAATCGGACGCTTAACTGACTGAGCCACCCAGGCGCCCCTATGTTTTGTTTTGATTGTAAAAACAATATAACAAAAACTCACCCTCTTAATTGTTAAATATATTCTGGGCACTGTGGGGTACTATGGATTCTAAAACTTTTCATCTTGTGTTAATAAAATTATACCCACTGAACAACAGCTCTGTGTTTTCCCTGGCCCCCAGGCCCTGGCAACCACCATTTTACTTTATGTTCTGATCAATATGATTGCTTTAGATACCTCATGTAAGTGCAATCATGCAGTATTTGTCTTTTTGTGATTGGCTATTTAAGTTCACATGATGTCCTCAAGTTTTAGCCACATTATTGCACATGCCAGGATTTCCTTCTTCTTTAAGGCTGAATAATATCTCATTGCATGTATAATCCACATTTTCTTTATCCACTCATCCACTGATGGACATTTAGGATGCTTTCTTTTTTTTTTTTTTTTTAACGTTTTATTTATTTTTGAGACAGAGAGAGACAGAGCATGAACAGGGGAGGAGCAGAGAGAGGGAGACACAGAATCTGAAACAGGCTCCAGGCTCTGAGCGGTCAGCACAGAGCCCGACGCGGGGCTCGAACTCACGGACCACGAGATCACGACCTGAGCCGAAGTCGGCCGCTTTAACCGGCTAAGCCACCCAGGCGCCCCTAGGATGCTTTCTAATCTTGGCTATTGTGAATAATGCTGCAGTGAACGTGAGTGTGCAAATATCTCTTCGAGATCCTATTTTCAATTCTTTTTAATATATGCTCAGAAGTGAGATTGTTGGATCATAAGTAGTTATATTTTTAATTTTTTTGAGAAAACTCTATACTGTTTTTCAAAACAGCTGCATCACTTTGTAATCCTACCAACAGTTTGCAAAAGTTCCAATTTCTCCACATCCTCGCCAACACTTGTTATCTTCTGTTTTGTTCTCGATTGTTTGTTTGTTTTGTAGTGGCCATCCTAACAAGTATGAAATGATATTGATCATGGTTTTTATTTGCATTTACCTGATGATTAGTGATATTGAGCATCTTTTCATTTGCTTTTTGTCCATTTGCACATCTTTGTTGGATAAAATCTATTCAAATCCTTTGCCCATTTTTAATCAAATTAAACAATATTTGTTTGTTGTTGTTGTTGCTGTTGTTGTTGGGTTGTAGGAGTTCTTTATGTATTCCGAATATTAATCCCTCATCCAATATAAAGTTTGCAAATATTTTCTCCCATTCTGTAGGTTGCCTTTTTGCTCTATCAATTATTTCCTTTGTTGTGCAGAAGTTTTTAAGTTTAATATACTATTGCTTAACTAATTTTGCTTTTATTACCTATGCTTTTGGTGTCATATTCAAGAAATCATTGCTATTTCAATGTCATGAAGACATTCCCTATGTTTCCTTCCAAGAATTTTATAGTTTCAGGTCTTACATTTAGGTCTTGAATCCATTTTGAACTAGTTTTTGTATTTGGCATAAGCATCCATCTTCATTCTTTTGCATGTGGATATCTAGTTTTCCCAGCACCATATATTGAAGAGAATATCCTTTCCCCATTGTGTAGCCTTAGTATCACTGTCAAAGGTCATTTGATCATTTATGTGAGGATTTATTTCTTATCTCTCTATTCAGTTCCATGTATGCTTCTTTATGCCAGTACCATACTGTTTTGATTACTATTACTTTGCAATATGTTTCAAAACTAGAAAGTGTGAGGCCTCCAGTTTTGTTCTTCTGTCTCAAGATCGTTTTTGTTTTTTGGTGTCTTTTGAGATGCTATGCAATTTTTTTTTCCCTTTCTGCAAAAAATGCCATTGGGATTTTGATAGGGACTGCATTGAATATGTTTATGGCTTTGGAAAGTATGAATATCTTAACAATATTAAGTCTTCCAATCCATGAACATGGAAGGTCTTTCCACTTACTTGTATCTTTAATTTCATCAGTGTTTTGTAGTTTTTAGCGTACAAGTCTTTTACCTCCTTGTTTATGTTCATTACAAAGAATTTTATTCTTTTTGGTGCTATTTTAAATGAGATTTTTTCCTTTTTGAATCGTTCATAATTGATGCAGAGACATGCAACCGAATTTCTAGTGCTGGTTTTATATTCTACAACTCTGTTGAATTCATTTATTCTAATAGTTTCTTTTTTGTGTGGCATCTTTAGGGTTTTCTACACAGAAGATTATGTCATCTGCAAGCAGAGATAATTTTACTTCTTCTTTTCTAATTTGAATGTGTTCTATTTCTTTTTCTTGTGTAATTGCTCTGGCCAGTACTATGTTAAATAGAAGTGGTGGGCATTCTTATCTTGCTCCTGATCTCAGAGGAAAAGTTTCCAGGTTTTCACTCTTCAGTATGATGTTAGCTGTGGGATTTTCAAATAAGACCTTATTGTATTGAGGTAGTTTCCTTCTATTCCTAGTCTGTTCAATGTTTGTATCATGGAAGAATTTTTAATTATGTCAAATGCTTTTTCTGCATCAATTGAGATGATCATGTGATTCCTGACCTCCATTCTTTTAGTGTGGTGTATTACATCTATTGATTTTTGTATGTTGAACCATTCTTACATCAAGGGATACAGCCCAGTTGGCCATGGCATGTAATCCTTTTAGTGTGCTGTTGAATTCAGTTTGCTAATATTTTGTTAAGGATTTTTGCATCAACATTCATCAGGGATATTAGTCTGTAGTTTTCTTTTCTTGTAATATCATTGTCTGGCTTTGGCATCAGGGTAATGCTGGTTTTGTAAAAAGAACGTGGAAGCGTTTCTTCCTCTTCAGTTTTTTGGAAGAGTTTGAGAAGGATTGATGTTAATTCTTTTTTTAAATGTTTGGTAGAATTCTCCCATGAAGCCATCTGGTCCTGGAATTTTCTTTGTTGACAGGCTTTTGATTACTGGGTCGGTCTCCTTACTAGCTATAGGTCAGTTCAGACTTTCTATTTCTTCATAATTCAGTCTTGGTGGGTTGTATGTTTCCAAGAATGTACCTTTTCTTCTCGATTATCCAATTTGTTGGCATATAATTGTTTACAGAAGTCTCTTCTGATCCTTTGCATTTCTGTGGTACCAGTTGTAATGTTTCCTCTTTCATCTCTGATTTATTTGTCATCATGTTAAAAGGAGATTGTTGACTTAGACTATTTCTAAGGCCTTTTTATCTCTTAAATTCTTTGGCACCTCAAAGGAACATTTAAAAATGTATTATAAAATATTTAAGAGATACAAAATGATATAAAATACAATGAATACCCACCTGACTTAAGAAATAGAAGTTATCAAGGTAATAGACAACCTTCTGCGTATCCTTCCCTAAATGTGTTCTCCATCCCAGAAGAACCCACCATTCTAAATTTTGTGTTTTTCATTCTCATGCATTTCTTCATAATTTTATTGTACACATATAAATGGATCCATGAAAATTATGTGGCATTTTTGCCTGCCTTTAACTTTGCATCAGTAGTGTCATACTGTATTTATTTGTCTACAAGTGGTTTTGGTTCTCTTAACATTTTGTGACCTTCATCCATGTTGATGTGTGTAACATTTGTTCATTTTCAGCCCTGTCTAGTAATGATTATATAAAGGTGCCACCATTTATTTGTGCACTGCTGATGGACATTAGGTTGTTTCCATTTTTTTAAGCAATGCACTCATATGATACTTGCTGTAATAGTGGATTACTTGAAGCACAGGGAATGTACATTTTCACCTTGACTAAATAATGTCATTTTTTTCCCTAAAGTTATTGAATGAATGTATACTCCCACGAGCAAGGTACAGGATTTCCCATTGTTCAACATTTATACCATCACTTGGTGGTATCATGCATTTTATGCCCAATTTGATGGACATAAGGTGGTAACCTGTTGGAGTTTCACGTGCATTTTACTGGTAACCATCATGGTAGTTCATTTTGTCGTATGTGTAGCAGCCATTCATGTTTCTCCTCTGTGAATTGCTTCTTCATATATTTTGCCTACCTTTGATTTTTAACATGGATGGACTGTATTTACTCCCACTCCCAGGAAAGCCACGATTGTATGACCAGATCTCACTATTGTGCAGTGCATTCTTGGGGAATTTATAATATAGCTCCCACTTGTACCACAAGAATTTGTAGACAAGCATCGCCTTTCCTCAGTTGCATTCACTGCATCCACATTTTCTTCACACCAGCCAGTGCAGGTGGAGAATGTGAGTCTCCTGTTAGAGAACTGAAACTCGGGGTCCTCATGGCACTTGTTGCTGAGCTGATGCTGATTCTATCCAGATGGCCACCTGCATCGCCTGATCTGGAGAGGCTTAAGCATGCACTGAAAGGAGGCCGTGCACACTGATTCTCCACAGAAAGAGTCATGGAGTTATGGCTCATGCTCTAATACTTAGAATTTCCTGGGTTTTATGAAGAAATGTGTATTCCTGGTATTTTTCATGGTTGCAAAATACTAACATTTATATAAAGACGTGTCACAAGTGAAGCTGAAAGAAACGCCCAAGGTTGAATTTGGGATTTCTCTCACTGCAACTTTGGAGCAGAATATTCACCAAAGAAAGGTTGGCAATGAAGAGGCAAAAAGCCTAGTGTATGAATCTTTGTTTAACTGTTCTTATGGACAACT
The DNA here is from genome assembly GCF_028018385.1 of Neofelis nebulosa. Lineage (NCBI taxonomy): Eukaryota > Metazoa > Chordata > Mammalia > Carnivora > Felidae > Neofelis > Neofelis nebulosa. The sequence goes on along the minus strand of NC_080782.1, from coordinate 31,056,068 downwards.
AATTTTGTCCATCCGGGTTTTAAACAAGTCAGGATACAAGAGGCGGTGGGTACAAAGGATAAATTGACCTCAGTTTGTGAATCTGTCTAGTCTCTGATTAGTGTGAATTATTGCTGCTGTCACTTCAAATTGCTGCCCCAGCTGTAGTTAGGTTGGTTGATTTGTCAAGTGTAATGCTAATGTAGACTGGTATGTCCACGGTGGATACAGTCCCATTGGAGAATACTAAACGCTCACTGACAGAGTCCAAAGTAAAAAAATAGAAATTGTGGCTTTGTCATTGAGACACAGTTCATAGGACATTCAAAAAGCAGAGAGGAGTAGGTTTTATTTTCCATAGTCCCCAGTCCCCTTCAAAAATATGTACATACACACACACACACACACACACACACACGCACGAGTTCAGAAAAGCATAGCTACTCCATGCAGCCCCCATTCTGCTGAGTTTAGTTTGTCCTATTTCAACTGCTCAGTAGCAAGAAAAGCCAAAAGTCAGGGAAATGAAATAAAGAACAATAAAAACAAAAAGCAAGACAAATTCTATCAGACCTAAAATTCATAGAAGAATGAGCAAACATGTTTACCACAAAACCACAAAGCAAACCAGCATGCCACCAAAGTGCCAATCAATTAACACATGATTATGGAGTCAAGGTGTTCTGCATCTTCTGGATTGGGAGGCTCCTGTGGCTGCCCTAGCGCTTACAAGAACAGGAATTTAGGAATAGCCCTCACTTGGATGGCTGTTTCGATTTTCAATCAGCATCATATACACAGCCAGCAAAAGGAATATAGAAACAGAGAGCTAAGTAGAGAAGAAATAGATGACTATGCAAGACCTGGGCAAAGAGAATCTTTGAAATAAATGAACCTTGACTAATCGATCCATCTGCAAATATTTATCTAGGACTCAGTATGTGCAGTCAACGTCTATGCCCTATCAGCAGCATGACACTATCTTTCCCTTTTTGCTTCAGTTTTCTCAGCTGTAAATTGGGGACAATAATAGTACCCATCTCGAAGGATCATGGTGAGTGTTAAGTGAAATAACACAATTAAAGGATGTAGAGCTGTTCCTGTGCTGGTCAGGCAATCAATATTAAGGAAGGAGACAAATCCTAAGCACATAGAAACTGAACAACAATAAAGACATCAATACAAGAGATGTCACAGGCAGTGCATTATTAATTGCCAAACAAGTGCTTCTCACCCCTGAATGTCAAAACTGAGGGCACAGAGCTAAGAGAGAGCCAAAAGGAGTTTGGTTTCTCTCACTAGCCAAGCACCTGCCTTTTGCACGTGTCTGAGAAGCTGCAAACTGGGTCCCTCCAGAGACACCACGAATTGTGATGGGCTTTTGGGAAAAAACCCAGAGCTGCCCCTTGGCATGGAGGTGGTGCAGCAGAGTGCTGGAGAGCATAGCCATGGTACCAGACCGCCCAAGTTCAAAGCCCAGCACTGGTGTTTACTACTGGTAGGATCCTGGGAAAGTTACTTAACTCCTGAGTCTCTGTTTCATTATATGTAAATGAGGAAAGATAGTAGCATCAATTTCATAGGTTGGCATCAAGATTAAATGAGAGGGTTCATATTATGCTTGCAATAGAGTACCTGGCATGTACAAAACCATTTCTCATCTAAATTGAATGCTAAACCAGTTGCTTCTTCAAGATCTCCTAGGAAAGAAATTCCACAATCTGCCCCAATATTCAAAACTTCCCCCTGTGAGGAAATCCTCCCTTTTTTAAGTTCATATGATTGGAGAGGGCCATTAGAGATTTTATAAACCAACTCATTCTACAGATGAGGAAATTGAAGCCTGGGAAGTTTAAGCAACATGCCTCAAGTTACCCAGATGGTTAGTGGCAGAGCTTGGGGCTGACTCCCAGTTCTTCTGACACCCAGATCCATACTTTTCCTACAAAGGCTGCATTTATTGCTTCCCTCTGCAGGCCCTCTCCTCCTGGGATTCCAAACTCAAGGCAGAGCATTCCAAGCCCTCCATGGTCTGGCTGTCATCTGCCTGGTGGGCACCCAATGCATAGCATCCCTCTTCCCTACATGGAAAAACTGTGAAATAAAACAAGGGTGCAAATGTGGCCAAAACATCACCTTTATTATTGATAAAGGTTAAATTGGAGAATACAGCTTAGTATGAGAGCCAACGAGCCTGCCAACTATACCCGCCTCCCCTCCCCCATTAGGCAGACTCCTACAGACAGCCCCAGGCATGTGGACTGCAGCACAGAGAAGCAGATTTCCCTGTGGCAGACATTTTCAATCCCAAGAGGAAGAAGGAAGACGGGGCTGAGCAGAACATGCCCAAGCATTCTTCTGCAATGTGCCAATCAGAGAAGTCACTGCATCTCCCTAAGAATGGACAGAAGTTAGGGGCATGGGTAGGGAAAATTCCCTTTCATAGACACCAAGAGTGGGAAAAGACTTGTTTTTCTATTTCCACCTTTTTCCAACTACCCTCCCCTTGTTCCCTATTCTGGCCCTACAAATGAGTTCTAAGCCTGTGTCCCCTATTCACTATTCCTGTTTTTGTTCACATTACCTGTATTGGATAGATTGCCTGTGCCCTCTGGGTCCCTGAGTGTCAAGTGCCCTTCCATCTTTCAAGACTCAGTTCACGCATCACCTTCTGCATGGAACGCCTCCTTTTCCTTTCTCATTTCCACCCTCAGCATCTCAGAGGGAAGAATGGGCCAAACCCTTCTGTGTGATCCCATTGTGTTCGTACACTTTCCTTTCCCCTCAGCCCTTTGAGCACTTTATTCCACTTAATTTCCTGTGGCAGAGGCTACATCGTACCTATTCTGGGTTCAAAGCCTTGCATGGAATTTTGAACAAGGTAGGTTCTCAATAACTTCTGGTTGAATAAATGGTGAATACTTTTCCTAGGTATATGACACGAAGCCAAGCCCTGTCTTCTCCTATTAAAGGATCTCATTCTTTCATTTACCCTTTACGTGTCAATAGGTGAGTGGTACTGTGTTAGATACTACAAAGATATATAACTTCTAGTCTCCCCTTTCTAGAAACCTCAAGTCTATTTGGAGAGATAAGGTATGTTCACAAGACACAATTGAGTGCATGTACATATCATTGATACAAATACTTCTTTGTACCCACAGAACGCTTTACAATTTACAAAGCGACATCTGCATAATTTGCCATTTGATCTAAAGACCACCCTGTGACTCAAAGTGCACTGACCAGTCCCATCTGACAAATTAGGAGACTGCACTTGAGGAGGACCAGGTGCTTTACCCGAACACACACACGTGGCGGATGACAGAGCTGGAGCTTGAACCCACACATTGGCTCCTAACCCACATTCACATTAAGCAGCCGAACAGAAGTGATAAAATGTAGTGTGTTTGCGATACCACGAAGGGAGGGCGGTGTGTGTACACACTCCTAGTGTCCCTGTCTTTGGCCAGGTTGAATCCCAACATCCTTACCCTTTCCTCAAAATCTGGCAACAGATGAAGCCCAGGGTCTTCCTGCCAAACAGATGAAAACAGTTTTTTTTAATGTTTATTTATTTATTTTGAGAGGGGGTGAGAAGTCTAGAGAGAGACAGAGAATCCCAAGAAGGTTTCACTCTGTCAAGAGTGGGGCTGGCGTGGGGCTCAATTTCATAAACCATGACATCACGACCTGAGTCGAAATCAAGAGTCAGATGCTTAACCAACTGAGCCACCCAGGCGTCCCTCATGGGGAGTTAGAGTTTAGGGACTGAGAAAAGTATTACCTAAGTTGGGATGTTAGCTATCCAGGTCCATCGAACAAACTAGAATCTGAAAGAAATACGGATCTGCGTATGTAATATCAATGTCTTTAAAGATTCCTGCTATTCTAGCCCTGAAGATTCCAGTCCATAGGAAAATTCTTGTATCAAAAATACCTCTTGAAGACTGTGTGGGATAGTTGTGGAATGAACAAATTTGAGTGGGAACTGAGTCATTTCATGGCCAAAAGAAGGGATTACAATAAACAAGCCATGAGATGGAAATCATTCAGATCTGAGAAAGACGGTATTGTTTGTTCCTCCATCTAAACAAGTGACTGCGATTTCACATATATCTTTAGGTTTCACTTGAAGGACAATTAAATGTAAAAGGAGAACATTACAAGGAAAAGCTGTATTCTAAATTACAAGACATTTCCGGGCAACAGATATTTAAAACAGAATGGTTAAAGTAACCCATGGCTAGAAGCCAAATTCTGGAGCAGGAGGCCAAATTCTGGAGTTCAGACTCTGTGGCATAACAGGGAATTAAAGTATAGAAATAAAATTAAACGGTATTGGGTACACCACTACACTGGTCACAGTTAAAGAGAGAACTTATAAATTGGAAGGCAGTTCTGAAGAATTCACCCAGAATACCGCTCGGAAAGATAAAAGAGATAAATATGAAAGAGCTGTGAGAGACAAGGAGGAGGACTGATAGGTTCCGATGTAGTATCTTTCATTTCCGTGAAAGAAAAGGAGTGGCTGGGGGAGAAGCAATACTTGTAGAAGTAATGGCTAAGACTTTGTAAGAACTGAAGAAGGTCATGAACCCTCCTGATTAAAAGCGCATACTTAGGGGCGCCTGGGTGGCGCAGTCGGTTAAGCGTCCGACTTCAGGCAGGTCACGATCTCGCGGTCCGTGAGTTCGAGCCCCGCGTCGGGCTCTGGGCTGATGGCTCGGAGCCTGGAGCCTGTTTCCGATTCTGTATCTCCCTCTCTCTCTGCCCCTCCCCCGTTCATGCTCTGTCTCTCTCTGTCCCAAAAATAAATAAAAAACGTTGAAAAAAAAATTTAAAAAAATAAAAAATAAAAAATAAAAGCGCATACTTACACAGGGCAGCATTAAAAAAAATAAAGCAAAACCAGATGCTTCGTGGTGAAGGTGAAGAACACCAAAGGAGAAAATCTTAAGCTGGAGGGGGTGGGGGTGGGGGGGATAGGGACCTGTCTTCAGATATCTGAAAAGCTGTGTCGTGGGAGAAGAGTTAGTTAGGATACCTCTGAGCCCCTCAGGTGGTGACCTAGAACCTAGGAGTAAAAACCACATGGAAGTGGATTTTAAGCAACTTTAAGGAGAAGCTTTCTAATAACAAGGGCTTTCCAGAATGCATAGCTTGCCTTAAAATAAGGAAGTGAGTTCTGTCACTAGAAATTTTCCTTCCCAAATTAAGTTCCCCATTCTAAAGGGCCCTGGAGGAAAGCTAGGCAGACATGGGAGGTACTGGCTGGTTAGGGCCAGGGTGGTAGGACCAGGGCTATCGGAATGGCTTAAACACTGGAAAATGGTGCATGAAGGATGCAGGGAATTAGAGAGAAAAGAGCAGTATCCAAAGGGGAAGTGTGATTTTACCCCTATCATGGTTCATTTGGGTCTATCCCCTTCCTTGTCATCTTCTAAATGAATTATATACCTTTCCTCAAATTCTACTCCACAAATTGACCTCCCCTAGAGTCAAGCCTCACCTGGATCTTTCAGCAGAACTATTTGCCATCTTGAAATTCATCACTCCCATCACCTTTTCTAGAGGAGATTAGACAGCCAACATAAAACTTAACCAGCAATTTCCATTTAAGAAGGTGTCATTGAAAGATGTCTATTTCTAAGTCCTTTTCCCTTAATTCTCTGATATAGAAGACAGAGTGATGGCTCTAAAATGACAACTCAGAAAGCAGACTTTGGTTTTACAACGCTCTGTTACATATACTAACCTCATTTAATTTTTACCAAAAGAAGGTAAAGCAGTCATTATCATTACCAGGAAATCAAGGATCCAGCTGGTTGTGTAAGGTGTCCAAAACCAACACTCAGCAACAAACTGAGTGCCTGAGTCTCCAAATCAAGAGATGGCTAATCATCCCAGGTGGTTGAAGCCATCTGGTGAAGAGCAAATGAAGAAGAGATGGAGCTAATGTTCCAAATTGCTTCCAGGAAGATTTTTGTCTACCGGGCATTGTATCTTACCTGCCTCCTCCCTGAGTGGGCTCTGTATGTCCCTAACCCTCCCCAGCTGACACCCAAAAGAAATATTCCCAGAGAGCCATGGTTATGGTAGTTAAGAGAACTAGCAATATCCCCCAGCACTAGTCCCTGGTAGAGAGAAGGTGTTCAGTAAATGTGTATTGCATTGAATTAGAATTATAGCTCAGACTTGTTATGGGCTGAAGCGACCACCAGTGGGTAGGCCAGGGAAACCAATCAGTGTTTTTCTATCCCCAGTGCTCACTCTGCTATAGCTACTCTGGCCTTCTTGTTGTTCCTTGAACATACCAAGTTCATTCTTGCCTGGAGTCTGGAACGTTCCTCCCCTGCTCTCTCACTCCTTCAGGTCTCTCTCCAATAAGGTGTTCCTGAGTTATAATCCCAGCCCCTTCTGGCATGCCTCGTTTCCCCACCTTTCTTTTTTTTTTTTTCTTCAACGTTTTTTATTTATTTTTGGGACCCCACCTTTCTTTATAGGATCACCCGACGTAGCCTACATTTTACTTGTTCGTTTGTGGTTTATCTGTCTCCCCTGACCAGGGTATCCACCCCTTGAGGACAAAGGATTTTTTTATCTACTTTGTTCCCTGAAGGTTCCTCAACATTTATACTTGTCATATAGTAGTGCTCAAGATGTATTTCCTGAATGAATGAACGAATGAGTGAAAACATTCATTTACAGTACTATTTCTGTGGGCTTCCACATTCAAACAACTTATTTTCAAGCAGTTCATAAATATGGACCTTGTGGAAATTTTTTGTGTACTAATAATGAAACACAGAAATAATTTTTAATAAGCCTAGTCTCCCCTCAGGTCGAGCTGTGCACCACGCAAGCCTTGAGACAGGCACAAGGAAGAAGACTCACAGAGCCCCGTGGGTCAGCTTGAAGCTGTGTGAGGACAGAGTGGGCGCTTTGCTGAGTGGGAGGCGTAGAAATGAAAAAGAGGGAAAGACATCCAGAAGGAGAACACCGGTCCATCAGCCTGGAAACCTAGAATGTCCTTGGTGTCTTGGCCTGTGCTGGGCAGTGAGGGCCAGACAGTCTCACTTATGGTCCCAAGGAATCCACAAAGCAGGGAAGGGACAATCAAAGGGGAGGAGCCCAGGGGCACACAGAAGAATGGGGAAGGTATTGACAAGGAGAGCTCCATGGAGGAGGACAGAAGAGGCTCACTGGAGGAGGTGGTCCTGCTGCTGATGTGGAAAGGTGGGTGAGTCCAGGGCCTCAGGAGAGGAGGGGGGAAGGGAGGGCCCTTTCCGACCTGGGCCAGTACAACTGCTGCTGAAGAAATGGGGCCGAGGGTGCTGCAAACATGAAGCTCTGTGCTAGCAAATCTAAAAATACCCACCCTCCATTTTTTTCTTTCCTTCTTGGTCCCTTTTCTTCTCACCCTTCTTCCTATTTTCTGCTTTCTCTGATTATCCCTTCTGGCCGCCTTCACACATTTGCTCATCCCCTCCCCCCCCAGGGAATCTCTTCCCCTGGGGGTGGGTCAAAACCTTCCTGGACTCCCTGCTGTTCAGGTACAGGTTGGCAGCGGCTCCAAAGGCCTCCCATCCCCCTCAACTCAGCTCTTTCGCATGCCAATTAACAGGTGTCAGCAATGCTGGCCCGGACTAAGAGACCCACGTCTGCATAACAACCCAACTATTTTGGCTATCCAGGCCTAGAGCATAAATATGGTGGCGTTTGAGCCCCCGGCGGGGCCCGCGGAGTTTACAAGTATGCTGTCCAGCTCTCTTCACTGGCCTAGCGCTTGAAGTGTTGCCAGAAAGCCAGGGGACTCCTGTCCTTTTATGTGTTCCCAAGCGCAGTCCTCCCTGGCTCCGGGAGCAGCCCTCTGGGGACCTCGCGTCGGTGTGAATCTCAAACAGCAAGCTGACATTCCGGTTGGGAGAGTGACAGTGCATGCCTGGGTGATGATGCCAGGGCGGCAGGTGACACGGGTCGGCCGCAGAGGGGGAGAGGAGTCGGAGTGGCTTCTAATTACATGTCCTCAGAGTTCTGAAGGATGGCATTGGTTGGGGTCGGGGGAACAGTTATAAAACGAGGTTACAAAATCCGGATGTCCTGATCAAACTGAGACCACTGAGATGGGGCATTGGGAGCACAGACTACATCCGTGTTCCCCCCAAAAAGCCTCTGACTTGGACGGATCTAGGATTAAAACATTGCAAGCCAGACAGACCACTGTCTACCAGTGAAAACACATATGCACCGTCTCTCAGCGAGAGCAAGAGGAGGCACCCATATGATGTGCCCTAGATGCCTCCCTGAGGAATTCCTCCTTCATGGCCATGTTCCCTACCCGGCCCCCACCTCCACCCCAACCCCCACTCCCATCCCAGGCCTCATGCCGGCCACTGAGGTTCTAACTCAGGGTAAACATCTGAAAACAGAGTGGCTGCCAGGGAGGAGGAAAAAAAAGGTGAGGATGGAATGGGATGGGGTGGGGCATGGCGACAGGAAGAGCTCAAAAGATTCTCAGGTTGGGCGACTACCAAGGTTGTCTTGTCCGGGAGGGCAGTTTGGCCGAGACCCTGAGGGCATGGGGGAGGGGGGGGGGAGCAGTGTAACGCACGCTTCTGCCGGCGGGGGCAGCATTTCCTCCAACTGCTGGGGTTCAGATCTAAGTTCGTGGGACCTTTTGTAAACTTGGTTCCACTCCAACAGAACTGTATCACAGGGCCTGAACAAACTTTGCCTCATCTGCTTTGTGGTCTTTACGAAAGTGGGAAGAAGCCACAGAAGGGAAGCCTGATCCAGGGGCTACTGAGACCTCTCCCTCAGGATCAGCCTGGTTATGCTTTTGTGATCACTGTTCCAGAAACTCCAAGGAGGGAGGCTTTCGTGATTTCCCCAGCTCTCTCACCACTTGTCATAGTAGCCCAAGATATTATAGATTTTACATTCATGGGGACCAACGCCCAGAGAGACACAGATCAAGATCGTACAAGATCACATACCTCCCCTTGGTCCCTAATAATCTTTCTGCAACACTATTCCTTGTTCTGTATTGTACATATCTCATTATCGTATTGAAATGATAAAGCATGAAAAGTATAAATCCCTGGGAATGTTTCCTCTTCACTGAGATAGACGATAAACTCTTTGTGAGCAGGGTTGGCCTTTATTCCTTCACTCTCTGGTCCTAATTTAATTTATAGCCTCTGTTCAGTGCCTACTTCAGATGCTCCTGACCCCTGACGATTTGAAGTTAAAACAAAGAGTCTGCACAGCCCTGAGCCGCCCTGAGAAATGCACGGATGAACATAACAAGAGTCCCAAAGACAATGCAGAGTCCTGCCCCTCATCTGTTTGGACTAGAAAGTAGTGTCTGCCTCTAAGCAAAAGCCAGATGCCTGCAGAGGTGAAGTAGGAAGCTTTCAAGAGGATGAGGTCAGTTCTCCTGAAAAGAAATCTTAGTGGATGAAGACAGAAAACAAATAATTTCACCCAACACGAGAAAGCTATTTATTTCTCTGCTCCACGGTGGCCAGAGGCTACCGATCTGTAAAATCTGAAGGCCCTGTAGGTTTTAGAAGGTTGTCAGTGGGGTAATTTCTATTGTACAGTGAGTGCGTGCCCCAAGATGGCCAAAGGGGAGTGTCAGAGTCTCACATCTTGGCCCTTTTTGGGGAAGGCCGCTCTGGGCAGATATTTTGCTGATCATAATCACTTTTATATGTAACTGGACCTTAATTCATTTGGTAGTTTGAGCTACGGAAGGGCGGCACAGATTAGAGAGCTATGTCTGTAACTGACGAAATCTGCGCCTGGCGTGCATTTGTGGGGAAATTAAAAATAAAATGAGGCTCATCTGAAAAATGCCTGGACTGGAATTAGCCGTCTCCTGACCGGTCACGCATGGAACTTGTCGGAGATGACCAGGACAGAAAAGTGAGACCTGGGCACAGATCGGGCCGCGCTGCCCGCCAGGCTCCTGGGAGCCTGTCATAATTTATAATGGATTATCTTAGGAAATAGATGAGGACGGCTTGTGTTCAGGAGCCAGGAAGGACTACTTTGGTTTAAAAGAAAAAAAAAAAAAGCCCCGAAAACATGCGTCAGAAATGCGTGACCCATTGTTATTTATTCCACAAGACATTTAATGCCTTGACTTGGCTTGAATTAGCTCATCAAATCCTGTGCTATGAATATGACATTTTTGAAGGGAGCTAATACAGCCAGACCAGGTAAACGGCGCCTCTTTCTAGCACTGGTCTGGGGGCTCCTGCTTGCACTCTTTGCCATATGGTAGCTCTCCTAATGTATTGGAGTTTTCACTTTATGCTTTGAGTTTCAAAATCTGGGGCTTATACACACACACACACACACACACACACACACACACACATCCCAAAGGTATATTCCCTCTGTGACTTCTCTTTCTTTCCAACACTGCCTTTAATGCCCACTTCATGTGATTTCATCAAATGTTACTGCTCTGGACCAACTACATTTGGTTGCATAGAGAAGAGAAAGAGCAGTAGCATTGTTGACTTTTCTCTGGGCCGTATGATAGGGCATTGCATAAATTCTGTTTACTTTCACAAAGACCCTTGAAGGTACTATCATTCTGCTGATTTTATTGATGAGGCCACTAAAACATGGAGAGATTACCTGACTGCCGAGATCTACTATCCAGTAAGTGGCCCAGCTGGGCTTTGAACCCAGAACACAGGTATAAGCCTGGGCCTGTGCACCAGGTCAAGGTGAAGTCAGAATCCTGCTGTAACTGGGCAGGATGTGCAATGCCAGAAGTTCAATGCAGCAGCCAGCTCCATCTCAATCTTTAGCTCCTAACCTAGTCCTCAAACGCTTCTTTTTCTGGAACGATTATGAAAAAAAAATGCACTTCCAACCTGCAAGGGTAATGGCAATTAAACAACTCACATTCCATTGTCAGCCTGGTTTCTCTGCCTCCGTAGAAAGTCTGATGGGATGTTTTGTAAGGCTGACAGAGACACATGATGAACGTCAGGCTTGTGCACAAGAGCTTCCTCGAAAACTTGGTCATTGACAGCGGCATTGTTCTGTGATAACAGTTTTCTTTTTAGTGCACTGGAACAGAGGTGCACCTGTGTGCACTTGGAAGAGAGGTGATTTGCATTTCAGCCACTCTGTGCGCCGACGCAGCCGCTAGCTCTTCAGGCAGAGGAACTGCATTTCCGCCTCTGTAGAAAGAAGACCAAGAGGTTGTTTTGTCCAAAATGTATCTAATCGTGTAGCACATGAGAGATGAGGTGTGAATCTTCACATCTATATTTTGGGGGAAGCTTCTGGATTGAAAGGAGGGACTGACAAGAGGCCTGGATGCAAAGTATAGTCTCAACTTCCCTGTATGACCCATCTATGTCACCCAGCAATGGAGAGACAGAGAGAGAGAGAGAGAGAGAGAGAGAGAGAGTGTGTGTGTGTGTGTATGAGTTGGGGGGGGGCACTCACTGGGGAAAAGTTCCATGTGTTCCCCCACAATATCTTGTGTTGTTTATGGAATAAAGGAAATAGGAGGTCATCTGCTTTTGAGAGATTTCAGAAATGTGTCCCTGCCTAACTTCACTCCTGCTTAGCAGAAGCATGAATTCTGAAACTGGGTGGAAAAAAAAAAAAGGAAACAACACTGAACAGGCACCTACCATGTGCCAGGCACCATGTAAGGTTCATCCTCCAATCTCCTTAATCCTCATTAATATCTCCTCTGAAATATTAGTCTCTTTTTAGAGATGAAGAAATTGAAACTAAGACAGGTTAGGTTACTTGCCAAACATTACATAACCAGTAGGCAGCCTAGGATTCAAGTCTATGTGTGTCAGACTCCTAAGTTGAACTTTGTTCCCTGTTAAAATATGACTGTCTCTGGGAAAGGTGGCACATGGGACCCTGTCAGTTATTTACACTGTAGTCTAATGAATTGATCCTACCCTTTCCTGAGAGAAAGTTTTGCTTAAAGGGCCTAATGATCCTAGATTCCACAAAGAGGAAGAAAGAGTCCAGAAGAGAGGATGGTGACGGCACAGACGCGCATCAGTCACTTCCCAATTTTGTCCAGCCCAGCCCTAAATTCCCTGGCAGTTGTGACAAGCAGGTGGAAGGGGGAGGGAAGATGTGACCTACAGTGTCTTCCTTCGATTCGCATTTTTGACAAGATAGTGAAGAATGGAAATGCTGCTAAGTTTCCAAGAGCAATGACATTGAGAAGGGAGACGGGGCCTTATCGGTAGTTGCGTGTAGCACAACTCAAGGTACAAAAGCGACTGACACCACCTGGGCCACAGCATGGCTGCGGGGCCGTGGGGCCTCTAGACTGAGTGGGTCTAGGAATTATTCCTCCTGGTCCCTTTCCTCAAACCAGCCTGCTCAGCACCACAGTCCTGGCCCCTGGGATGCAGCGCTGCGGGTGCCCGCAGGGTACTAGAACTCGCTTTCTCCTGTCCAAGCTGTGCGGCTTCATTTTACAAATAAAGAAAATCATAGGGCCCACTTCACAGAGTCATTGTGGGAATGATGGGCATGGCACTTAGCAAACAGTAACTAAAGCTACACATAATTGCAGCCAAGAGACAATGGGGAATTGGGATGGGAAAGCTGTGGGGCCAAGTTGACTTGAGCCATTGATATCACTTTCATTACTACTCAGTGTGAACAGAGGCACAAGGGGAAGAACTGTCAGCTCCAACACCAAACTACCTTCCTGACTCAATGCCACAGTGTCTGAACCTCCACATTCAGGATACATCCCTTTGGCAACTGCCCCAAACATCTTTTCACTAATTCTTCTGATGGGTAACCCATGAAATCTACCAATTAATTAAAGCCACCAATACCAGGTACCCATAGGAATTGTCTGGGCATAATAATAATAAATGCTGATGCCTGGGCCCCTCCCCAGGCCCCCCAAATCAGAATCTCTGGGAGGGGCCAGGCACTAAAAAAATACTTGCCATGTGTTTCTAAGTTGCCAAATGTGTAGCCAAGGTTGAGAACCCCTGCATTCAACTATTTCACTTCAAAAGAATGTAAGCTCCAGAAGACCAAGGAATATAGCACAGTGTCCTCAAAGCTTACTTATTTATGCACTTGGCACAAAATCAGTTAACCTACAAGTTCATGGTGGCTCTTGTTGCTGAATAAAAGTGAAGATGTTGGTGACTCTAAATGGACTGCCGTGAGACCCAAAATCAAGGTAAGGGACAAAGGGGCTAAAAGGCAGAGAGAAGAAATAGGCTCTGGGTTATTACAGGAAAGCAAGTCACACTTCTAAGGAAATTCAGCTGCTTGTTACTCTAATGATATTTCTTTTTTTAATTTTTTTAACGTTTATTTATTTTTGAGACAGAGAGAGACAAAGCATGAACGGGGGAGGGTCAGAGAGAGAGGGAGACACAGAATCTGAAACAGGCTCCAGGCTCCAAGCTGTCAGCATTGAGCCCGACATGGGCTCAAACCCACGAACTGCGAGATCATGACCTGAGCCGAAGTCGGACGTTTAACCAACTGAGCCACCCAGGCGCCCCTCTAATGATATTTCTAAAAGCAAGATAGACCCCCTTGGAAGGAGGCGCAGATACTACACTAGGACTGGGGGGGTGGGGGGAAAGAAAGAAATGCTTCTTCAAGTTTCTAGACGTATCAGAATATGAAGAGATAATTTTTTAATTAAATATTTCCCAAAGCCCCATTGGTGGTTAGAAGAAATAGAAAACCATGTGCTCTGGAATCAAAGGGTTCTGGCTTCAAATCTCACGTTTCCCACTTCTTAATAGGATAACCTCATGGAAGGAGGTTAGGTTTTTCGTTTTTTTTTTTTTCCCCATTTTTTTTAAAGCCCTTCTGATCCTTAGTTTCTACATCTATAAAAGCATGAGTAATATTATAGATCTCCCAGGGATGATAAGGATGCTAGGTGAACTTGCCGGCACATAGTAGGTGACTGACTAATGCATGTAAATCTCCCCCTCTGCTCTCTCCATTCCATCCTAGCAAACCAGGTGATTCATGACTCTAGAGAGAACACCTTTTCAAAGATGAGAAATCAGCTCAGTGATTGCTACATTTCTGAATGCTAGTTGTGAGAATGTTCAGGAAAGGTGAGGTGAGTGCATGAATCCTCAAAAATGCAAGAAAGGAAAGAATTACACAAGGAAAGGCCAGGTCCACGAAAATTCGGCCCCATAAAATTGGCAGGCAAACTGTGAAATAACCATGTGGTAGTTATGCTGACTTGAGAAAACATGGGGGAGATGTCCTTCTTTTTCTAGGGCCTGGAATAATGTAATCATAAGGTTGGAATTGTCTCTTTTTTTATAGGAGAACTGACTTAACTGTAAAACTATTTCAGTGGAAAATTGTAATCACTTACCTAATATCCTCATAATAAACTTTCGATTCAAGGTTTTCAATTAGTCTTTGGTTATTTTGGGTACTATTTTTCTAGAATTCTATATCAATTTATGAGATTTTTAGCTATGCCTATTTGCGTTATTATAGTTTTTTACAGTTGCTCTGTGGATTAAGATGCATATTATTAATATCTCACATTCTCCTTGGAGTTAATATTCTTGTACATTGCAACTATATAGGTCAATTTCCCCCTACCCTGTATTGTATGCTATAGTTGTCATAGGTAATTCATCTGATATATGTTATACATCCACGAAATAATGTTAAAATGTTATAATTTTTGCTTTAACCAGTCACATGTCTTTTAAAGAACCTAGCAGAAAAAAATCTTTTTTTATTTTTACTTTTTACTGAAAAAAATATTTTATTTTTATCCAGATATTTACCATTTCTGATTTCCCTCATTCATTCCTAGAGATCCACATTTCCTCTGGTATCATTTCCTGTCAGTTATGAATTTCCTTTAGCTCAATACTGTAGGGCAGACCTGCTGATGACAAATTCCCTTACTTTTCTTTGGTCTGAAAAAAAACATCATTCTCAAAGGATATTTTCACTGAATATAGATCTCTGTCTTGCTGGGCTTTTGTTTGTTTGTTTTGTTTTTCTTCCAACACTCTAAAGATGTCTAGTTGTCTTCTTTTTTTTTGTTTTGTTTTGAAGAAAGCTATTTTTTTTGTTTATGTATTTATTTTGAGAGAGAGAGTCAGAAAGAGAGAGCATAGGAGAGGCAGAGAGAGGGAGAGACAGAATCCCAAGCAGGCTCCACGCTGTCAGTGAGGAGACTGACATGGGGCTCAAACTCACCAAAAGACTCATGAGATCATGACCTGAGCTGAGATCAAGAGTTGGATTCTTAACCAACTGAGCCACCCAGGTGCTCTGATGTCTGGTTGTCTGCTTAGCTCCATAGTATCTGATGAGGCAAGAAATCATTTGAAATATTATTACCCTCTATGTTGTGTGTCATTTTCCTCTGGCTATTTTCTTGTTTCTTTTTTATTTTTTTTAAATGTTTATTTGTTTTTGAGAGAGACAGAGCATGAGCAGGGGAGGGGCAGAGAGAGCAGGAGACACAGAATCCAAAGCAGGCTCCGGGCTCTGAGCCATCAGCACAGAGGCCAATGTGGGGCTTGAACTCACCAACCACAAGATCATGACCTTAGCTGAAGTTCGACACTTAACTGACTGAGCCACCCAGGCGCCTGTCCTCTGGCTATTTTCAAAATTTTTTCTTCATCTTTAGTTTTCAGAAGTTTGATGTGATTAGGCATGATTTTCTTTGTATTCATCCTACTTGGAGTTAGTGGAATTTTTTGAATTTGTATGTTCTTTACTTTTTTCAAATTTGGGAAATCTTTAGTCATTGTTAATTCAAAAAAATTTTTTCAGCCCCATTCTCTCCCTTTTAGGAGAGACTCCTCTTCCTGAGATTCCAGTTGTACACTATTAAACTTTTTGTCCCATAAATTCTAAGGCTCTGATCATTTCTTTTGGGCATTTTTTCTCTTCATTCTTCAAATGGGATCATTTTTATCCATCAAAGTTCATTGGTTCCTTCCTCTGTCATCTCCATTCTGCTTTGAATCTCATCCATTTTTAAAATTTCAGATTTTATCATTTTTTATTCTTTTTTATGAGTTCCATTTCTCTGCTAAGATGTCCTAGCTTTTCACTAATTTTGAACATATTTTCCTTCATATCATTGACCATATTTAAGTAACAGCTTTAAATCTTTGTTAGTTCCAATATCTGAGCCACCTTAGGATTCTTCTTTCCCTTAAAAAATGGGTACATCTTCCTATTTCTTTATATGTCAAGTAACTTTATTTCTTGAACATTGTAATGTTAAGTTGTAGACACTGTGCATTCAACCTTGTTTTAGCAACAACTAATTTGGTTGGATTCAAACCACAAACAATCTCTTGGGTGGCACCTCAAATCTCCGTTCCGTTCTTTTAGCCTTAGAGAGGTCTCTCAGAATCTGCTTCTTTGTAATAGTTCAGAGATTTGAGCGGAGTTTACACACAACTTGGATCTCTCCTTTCTGGTTCTAACAATCTTCTTACTTTCTTGTAGCTGTAGTGGTCCCAATTCCTCTGGCTCTGCCAGCCAATAACATCGGGAGCTTTTTTTCAGAGTTTTTGCCACTTTGTATGCTACAGGCTAAAACCTGCCCTCTGAGAAAAAGAGAAGGGAACTCACCCCATGCTGTTTGCTTCTTCTAAAGGTCAATCCAAAATCTGCCTCCAGAATCTACCTTCCCAGTGCCTTCACGTAATTGTATTCTTATGTTTGTCTACACTATATGGTTAGTCTGGTAAGAGCTTACTTGTCGGTACTATAAATAGAATCAGTCCATAGTTTTCAACTTTGTTACCACAGGGGAGTTGTCTCATAATTACTTTAATTTCATGGAAATCTATATTATGTCTCCGTTTTGATTCCTTATCTTTTGCACTTTTTCTTTCATCAGGCTTGCAAAAATTTTTTGTCTGTTTGTTTCCCTCCTTATATTTTGTAAATATTTTTGAAGAACTACCTTTGGAATTTATCCTCTTTTCTAATTTTTCCCTTTATTTCAGTTGATCTTATATGTTTGTAATTCTAGGAGAAAAGTATAAGAAATAGTTGTGTGCTAGCATTTGAGCTGGAACAAGGAGACCTGAGAGGCAATTTTTTTCATCTTATTCATCTACAACCATCCAGGTAGAGGGATGCTTAGGAATATAGACAGGCAGTAGGGGAAGAAGAACCCTCTAACCCTCTCCCAATCTCATTGGTCTTGGACTTTTTTTTTTTTTTTTGGATCTTAGAACAATTTTCCTGTTTTTATTTGTTTTGTTTGTTTGTTTGTTTGTTTGTTTTTAGGTCTGTACACATCTTGTTCTAAAAGGACTACTGAAAGACTTTTGTTGAAGCATTGATAATGCAGCCTGGATCTGACATCAAAGGGGAATAAAGAAATGAATATTATAATAAGGACTGGAAGAATGCAACTGTTTGTTTAAGATAATGTAAATGGACTGGACCTAAGGCATATCCAAATGGAACCATGTCTCAGGAACTGACAGAGGAATTACACATGGAGCAAAGATTTCTCCCTGTGATAAAGCTTTCCTCCAAGCTGATAAAATGTTGAAAAACCTGGATATGATTAAGTGATAGCAATTAAATGTCAAAAAGAAGCTTAGCCATAAGCATTGGCATTGGTCAGCTCCTGAGTACTCCCAACTCACTAGACCCAGAGAGGACAATACAGCAAGAGGAATAAGAAATCCCTGGATAGATTTAGTCTACCAACTGTTTATTCCTGATTACAGCAAACATTTGGACCCCCTACCTGTTTTGAGGCAGATATGCTCCCTCAGCTCCAGCCAAACTGACTTACTCATTGTTTCTGGGACATGATCTGTGGGTTCAGGGCACACTGTGAGCAAAGCACAGAACGAAAGGCTGCCAAGGCATGCCTCTAGGCTATAAGTAAAGCAGTTTATGTGGAGGGCACAAGAAAGTCTACTCTTCCAAGCAAATGATGGGTGAGTGTACAAACTTCAGTTATTTGTGTATGTGTTTTGCCTCTATGGTTCAAAGCTCTTTAAAAGCAAGGTTTGTGCTTTCTTCAGTTTTTATTGTCCATAGCATCTAGCATAAAGCCTGCCACACAGTAGGTTTTTGATAAATATTTCTTGATTCCAGCCCACTCAACTTTTTCTCTTTCATATTTACTTCCAGCTTCCAATTCAACACCACTATCACTCCCAGAGACAAAATAATCCTATCTTACAGCTGCAAACTTTAGGAAGAGAAGGCTTGAGATGGTGGCCAGACTGGATTCTCTAAGATCAAAGACTAAAATATGAACACCGACATTTGGAAGCCCATTGTGGTAGGCTGAATAACGGTCCCCCCAAAGGTGTTCATGTCCTAATTCCCAGAACCTGTGACTACATTGCCTTACATTTGCAGATGTAATTAAGTTAAGGATGTTGAGATGGGGAGATTATCCTGGATTGTTTGGGGTAGGTCCAATGTAATCACAAGGGTCCCTTAATCATGGAAGAAGGAAAGAGAATAGTTAGTATTACAGTGATGCAGTGTGAGAGCAACTCAGCCAACCACTGCTGACTTTAAAGATGGAAGGAGTCATGAGCCAAGATATACAGGCATCCTCTAGAAGGGAAAGGCAAGGAAAAAGATTCTTCCCTGGAGCCTCTAGAAGGAGTACAGCCTGCTAACATCTTTATTTAAGCCCACTGAAACCCATTTCAGACTTCTGACCTCCAGAAACATAAAGTAATACATCTGTGTTGTTTTAAGCCACTTAAGTTTTTGGTAATAGGAAACTAATATACCATCTGGATGTTTTTTTTTTTCTTTTTCTGAAGACTTTTCTGATTGCACTGAACTATTAACTCTAATTGAGAAGAATGTTTCATAAGCCAAAGGATCTTCTGAATATGCCACTTAGTTTTCTGAACTATATTAATTTCCTTTTTGTCTATATATTACTACCTAATAATCTATAGATATAAAATCACCAGTAGAGAGCGTATCTAACACAGGGTGTAGCAGCATAAAAGTGTTCAAGTTAGAGGTTTCACAACTTATTTTTCTCTACTTGTTTTATTCTTTACATTTTAATTCAGCATTTTGTGCAATGGTGATAGTCAAATAATTAATTAACTAGTACAAGATGGACCACCACCAATAACAGAATGGATGCTGGCCAAGATGCTCTGCCAGTGCACACCAGATGAAAATAGACCCTGATATCAAACGTCCTAAAAATTACAGATACCTCCTTTTACATATGTATTTGGATAAGGTCTAAAGAATTCATCTTTGCTGTTTTGTAATACATCCCACCTCCCAATCCTCAATTAGAATCTATCATATGTAGCATGGTCTCACATAGATCTCGGTGAGAACTTCTATTCAAATATAGTTAAAATAGCTGGGGAAGTGAATTCCAGAACTTTGGACCTGCCACCAAGAATCTTTGAAGTACAAAATAAAGATCTAAGTATTTGTGGCGGAATTGCACACGTAATCATAGCTGCCATGATGGAAAACTACCGAGAGGAATAAAAACCCCAAGGAAACTAGGTCTCGTCTGCCATATTAGGGGTTCATAAATCAAATCAAACAACATGAATAAGAATCTTCTGAGTCATTTGGAGAGAATGGAGGGGATATTTGGTCATTGGCTGGTGTCAATTCAGGGAATAGCCGGAACTGTAGACAGTGGTAGGGAGCCCATTCCCCATGGATAAGAACACCTGTCAGTGCTTGGGAGAAATCTCTACTCTGCGCCAAATGCTGAGTTTGGTCAAAGTTGCCGTTGGACCTCACTCCAACCCCTGCACCCACTCTGAACTACTGCAGCATCTTGGTGTTCTTGTATTGCCTCCTGGATGTCAAAGACATTTCAGTGGGGGACTTGTCAGAACCTGAACTTCTCTAACTATGACACTTGTCCTGAATGTTTCATCTTTTCTAGATCATTGCAATTATCAAAATGTAGAATCACTTTATGATTAGCTAGGTCTTTCAAATAATTAATGAATAAATAACTGCCTTTACCACTGCCACAGTTGATTACCATCCCCCCCCATTCAATATTCATCAATCAAAACCATAACAATTTCACTAATAAAAGCTCTAATCAAGAGGCACTTCCTTAAAAGACACAGAGAAAACAAATGCATATTACCAAGTAAAAGAAGCCAGTCTAAAAAGGCTTTTATACATATTGTGTGATTCCAGCTGTATTATATTCTGAAAAAGCAAAACTACAGAGTCAGTAAAATGATCAGTGGCTTCCAGGGCTTAGAGGAGAGGAATGAATGGGTGGAGCACAGAGGATCTTTAGGGCAGTGAAACTATTCTGTATGATACTATAATGGTGGATACATGGCCACATACATTTGTCAAAACCCATACAATGTACAACACCAAGAGTTAACTCTAATGCAAACTATGGATTTCAGGTGATAACGGTGTGTCATTGTAGGTTGTAATAAATCATACTACTCTGGTGTGAGATATTAATAGTGAGGGAGGCTGTCCATACTTGGGTGCAAGGATATATGGGAGCTTACTATACTTTCTGCTCAGTTTTGCTGTGAACCTAAACTTCCCTAAAAAATAAATTCTATTAAAAAAGTTATCTCCTTCCAATATCTTTAGTGGGTCCTCTCTATATTTGTCACAAATACCAAGCTCCTTGGTCTAGCACCAAATGCCAACCTTAGGCTACCAACATCTTTCCTCCAGAAAAAAAATCTCTTTGTTTTTCCTGCATGCTCCCTGTGCTGTCATCTCCCCGCGAAATCTTTATGTCTCAATTGTTCTTTCCTCTGTCTCAATATTAGAGTCCTTCAAGGTGCATTCAAAGACTGCCTTCACCACCAATCCTCCCTCCATCATCTACACATTCAGAACTTATATTTTCTACCAAACTCCAATAGCTGGCATCTCTATGGCATCACTTTCTACCTTGTTTTTTGGTGCACATAGCTCACTCAAACTAATAGATTGTCAGTATGGAGGACTATTTGCATCTCCCATAGCACTTAACATAGTGTCTTAAGAAAGAGTTGCAAAGCTAAACATTAAATGCGTAACTAATTTACTGTGCTATACTAGTCCAAAATTATACTGCATTTTATTAGCTGCTTTCATTCTGGATAAAGTTATTTTTTTTAGTTTATTTATTTTGAGAGAGAGAGAGAGAGAGAGAGAGATAACACATGCACAAGCAGGGGAGGGGCAGAGAGAGGGAGGGAGAGAATCCCAAGCAGGCTTCTCCCTGTCAGTGCAGAGCCCAATGCGGGGCCTGAATTCATGAACTGAGAGATCATGACCTTAGCCAAAACCAAGAGTTGGACACTTAACTGACTGAGCCACTCAGGAGCCCCTTGGATAAAATAATTTAACTGAAAGGAATAAGGTAAAACTTTTCAGGAGACTCATTAGTGATAAGGGAAGGTAAACATGTTCATCCATCATTCATACTTTAATAACCCCATATCTTCACTTATAAACCACCCTTACAAAAAGTCACATCACACTCCTCAAACACTTCTCTCCCCTTTGTAGTGGCAGGTAGAGCTGGATTCATGGAAAGGCAGCTAGAACAGACATTGCTGGTTTCTTGGTCATCACCTATTCCTCCTTTTCCTTTCCTTTTGTTCAGATCTTCACCCTTTCTTTGACTCAGGGAGCAAATCTTGATTAATCTTAACTAATTATTGTAATTTCACCTCCCTTGTCAGAGATTGGTTTAGAAAGAAGCATGGATCCAATCTTGGCCAATGTTATATAAGGACTTGGTTGGGGGATTCTGAGAAGATTTCCTTCCAGAAAAACACAGATACATGAGAAAGGCAGCCTCTTTTCTGCTGGATGTCCTATCTGAATTATCTATTCTATAAGATGTCTACTACTATAAAGTTATCAATCTCATAAATTTAGGCTTTACTAATTTCATATTTTCAATAAGACAGGCACTTAACTGAATTTTACCTTTGCTTTAAGAGAATTTTATAAAACCAATTCACAGTATAAATAACATTTTAGAAAGGTACTAGATAAAACAATGAATAAATGGATGGATAAAGGATATTATAGTTTGTTCATTCATTCCTCTAATTAAGAGTTGATAAACTGACATTAGCTGTGGTTACAAAGCCCCATCTTTGACGAATCAGGGAATCAGTACGGCCAAATTGTGTCAAAATGATCCTTTTTTTGAACAAAGTATGCCTTCTCCTGGAACAGTGGATGAAGGCACTAATAATAGCATATCCTAATTTTATCAAGGCATTTGAAATATCTTCTACAGTGACATTTATTTCAATATAAATTTTGGTACAAAATATTCTATAATTCAGTCATTAATTAACAATAATGATATTAAGACTGATGTCTCAGTAAGTCAAAATTCATGAGATACAA
This sequence comes from Neofelis nebulosa, assembly GCF_028018385.1. Lineage (NCBI taxonomy): Eukaryota > Metazoa > Chordata > Mammalia > Carnivora > Felidae > Neofelis > Neofelis nebulosa. Next base: position 31,033,691 of record NC_080782.1, on the reverse strand, counting down.
ACCTACTTTATAGTGATTTCACAATGTCCTGTTCTGTGTGACAAACTTTGAGGTCGTCAAAGAAAGCCCCTCTTTTGAGTATAAAGTGTTATTGATTACTCCTTGCTTTGACATAATTGAACTATGGGACACTGATTGATTCACATTTCTTAAGGGATTACAAGGGGACAAAGAAGATACAAGTTCAGCTGATCGGTTTCAGAAAAATCATTAGATTTGGTCCATGGGTCACAGTAGTTCCCTTTCTTTTCCCAGAAACGTTCTTGGTATTAATTTTGAACAGTTGAGCTTTAGAAAGTCTGCACATCATTAGTGTCAGGGGATGCACAATAGAGTAATCATCACATGAGGACAGCGTATTACAGATTGGCACCCCATCTGAAAAAAACCAAACAGAAGGAAAGAGAGTCATGGTAGTGGGTTCATCTCTTGAATATCCTTCCTGATGGGCAACTAGTTGGTGTTAAAAGTCTGGGCTCCATCAACTGTCATTGGCTGGTCAGCAGCAATTTCTCTCAGTGCTGTTCCCATGACGCAAGCAAACAGACCCTACTTTTGTTCTGCTTCACCCCCACGCCTGACAGGCACAAATGCCTTCTTGATAGATTGGCTCCTGGAATTGTGCAGCCCCCACAGCTGATTTCCTTTCTGGCAAGCTGCCTCCTGGTAAACACCGATGGGATGAGCAAGAGGATGTGTGGGTACAGAATAGTGATACAGGGCTTTGACTATGATTATGCTTTCGGTCATCATCATTTCCAAATTGCATATTATGAACACAGATTGTATTGGGGATGTTGAGGATGGAGAGGAAGGCTTGTGCATTTCTATTCCGGGAACAGTTATCAGAATTTACTGTCTCCAAACTTCTATTGCTTTAGAATTGAAGGAAGAAAGGCCGCACAGTAGAGTCTTCCCAAGCCTCGAAAATAATTAGAGATTCACTTCTGGTTCAGCTACATCATTACTCCCTCCCTCTTGGCTTTCTTTTACAGACCTTTCACCCACATTGGAAGATTGGCATGTTTCTTTATTTTAGGGTAACTCTCCCAGATGTGGATTCTGAAGATTTGTTCTATAAGGGGGTAGAGGAAGATGAATGGTGGACAGGGAAGGGGGAAAAGCCAAGTACAGCTGTGATTTTAGGGAAAGTTTCACAAAGGGTATTTGAACCTGATCTTTTTCAGGAGAACTCTGGAGTGTGGATTAAACCTCCAAGTCTATCCCAAATTGAGGCAGTGGGTCTGGGCTTTCACTCTCTTCTGCCAGTCAGTCATTGGCTAAGGGCTGGACAGGGAGATACAAACTCTCAGGTGCTCTGGCTTTCAGGCTGCAGGCAAACAAAGGTGCAGTCTTCTGAGAGAGTCACACGTGTGAACTTATTAACAAAACACACAGAAGCCGGAGAAGAGAACAGCAAAATGGTAAAATGGATCAGAGGGGATCTGAATAGAGCAGGGCGGGGTCCTCTACGCTCCTGGTCAGAGTTGCTGTATCCTTTGGCTAAAGTTGGTTCTGTAGCTTTCAATGCCTGTCTCAGGAAACTATCAGAATCTGGGTGTTGTGAGAGTCATAACAGGATCCAAACTCAATAGAATCAATACATACAAAGAATAAGTTTATAGTCTGTACTTGGTAACTGATCTGGCCAAAATATTTTAAGGAAATTTGAAAATCATTAGACTGACTGGTATTTGGTTTTACCCCTTTCTCTGCATCTCTGGTTTGCCAACATCAGTTCTCTCCACTTGCTTGAGCTTCACTAATCCTTTACTTTATAAACACATCTGCCTTCAGAAAGGCTTCCCTGATACAGTGAGGTGGTGGCACCACTGCCTGAACTATCATATAAAGAACATTCAGAATCTGCCCCCGGTTATTCATTTTGTGTACACACACACACACACACACACACACACACACACACACTAATTAGACAAACTGTAAGATCCTTGGCAAAGCTCAGTAACCACCTCTGCTCAAGCAGAGCCTTACATTTGTCCCATTTGCCTCAGGCAATTTTTATGAGGACATAAAGGTATCTGGGGTAAAAAAAAAAAGTGTAAAAGAACTAAATAATATAGGGTGACGTGTTTATTAACTAGTCAACAGTAATATCATTCATCCATTTGAAGTTGCTTCTTTTCTCTCTGAAGGCAAAATATGGATTGGTTAACTTTTCTGTGATTTGTTTTTCAAGTTGCTTTTTCTTTTAATATACAGATTTGTTTGTATGTATTTTGAAAAACAATCCAGTTGTTCATTAAATTGCTGTACAGTTTTATGTATTATACTTTCTCATTCCTTTGTTCCAACTCAGAAAACATAGAAATATATTTCTGTGGAATGAGGAGGGAAATACGGTCAGCTTACTTAATAAGGACTGGTTAAAAATTATCCAAAATGTTTCCTTTCCTTGGCCGCCTAGGTGGCTCAGTCATTTAAGTGTCTGACTCTTGATTTTGGCTCAGGTCGTGATCTCACAGTTTGTGAGATCCAGCCCCACGTCAGGCTCCACGCTGACAGCGCTTGGGATTCTCTCTCTCTCTCTTTGTCTCTCAAGATAAACAAATAAACTTAGAAAAAGAAAACCCACAATGTATTTCCCTTCTAGGTCAAAAAAGTATAATCCCTTGCAAATAACTGAATGTAAAAGACCCATCAGATGGCCAGTGAGTAGTTGAAGATGCTTCTTAAGTCAGTCCTCCCTCTGGAAATCAGAAAAAGAAGACTTGAAGAAGTTCAGATTTGAAAATTCTGACACTAGGAAAATCAAGTCAACAAGTAAAGTTGTTGTCAAAGAATGTAAACAAGGCCTCCTGCAATTTAGTCACACCTAATTCTCCAGCTCTTCATTCACTCACCTTCTCAACATCCATTGAGCAGCTAGCATATGCAAAATTTGGGGCTGGGTGCTGAGCAGAACATTAGGCTTTTTACTAAAAGTTTGAATCATATGTGGACTGGGCTATTACTGAAATCACAGACCAGTAAAGCACATTACATCAAGGGAACACGAAATGGAACAAAGCCACTTTTTAAAGGCCCCCTTTGAAAATCAGGTTGACCGGCTGGCTCTTCCTATTTGCCCAACTGCTAACCTTTAGAAAGATTTTTCTTATTGCTGATAAGGCCAGCTGGTGATCACCCTGTCTCCCCTCTATAGGGCATAAAGGGTGCCTTTGTTTTCCTCAGCACGAACTCAGAGGCAAACCCAGGGAACAGTGAAACACCCAGGATGGAAATGAGGTGTCTTTGTGACAGTAAATTCTTTCTTCGGCCCCCATTATCGAGATCAACATGACTGAGTCACCGGTGGATGAAACCAATGATTGTTTTACTCTGCCTACCCAGAGTCACTCACTGAGTCAGTGGGTAAACTGGGATCAGAACCCAGACTTGTCCTACCAAGGCTGAGCGGTTCTACTATATTTATCCAGGGTCTCATGATTCTTAGTGCTTTTGCTCTGCCCTCTAATTTGCACTGTGCCTGCTATAATATCTGAACGGGAAGTTGCCAGCTAAAATGGTCATTATCCGAGAAATCTATTTAAACATGTTTGTAAGGTCAAATGAAGTGGGTGGTGGATAAGCTAGACAGAAAACAACACAAGCTTTGGCTCAGCACAGCCAGTGAGGCTAAAGCAAAAAGAGAGCAATGTTTAACGTCAAGCTAGCACATGGTAGGAAAAGGCAATCTAACCAAAAGTATATCTAAATGTAGGAATGAGCAGTCAAAATATTCAACCAACCAATTGATTTCTATGCAAGAAGTGGAACAATGATTTGACTTATTTTTTAACTCAATGGATTGAGAGTTTGAGGCAGCATGCCAATAGGGTTCCAAATCCAAACTTTGTAAAGGATCTTTATAGCCATAGTTTATCCCAACAAGAGGGAAGAGTCGGAATATTGAAGAAAAATGCCCAGAATCAACCAAAAATGGTCTTTGATGGACTTAACAATAGGTACTAGTGAGTGCTATAGGGCCACAGAGAAATTAGGAAACTGGGGGAAAATCTAATGTCTCTGGGAGCCCAAACTGGACTTCCTATACATTTGAGACTTTGAAGAACAGCTTTCAGCCCCAGCAAAACCCACATCTCACAGTTTAGAGCCAACCACTGCATTACATGACCACCCAGACTCTGCTCAATTATCTCTGAACATCAAAGAGGAAGAAGGAAAAGGGTATGTCTTCATTTTCATTTTCTAAGAAATATGGGTACATGAGTTGGGAGGCTTTAGGTAGCAAAGAGAAATGTAGCATCTAAAATGCTTCCTACATGTTCTGCATGAGTGTGGATGCTAGTTCATAAAGATAGAGACTGAGCAATTAAGCAGATTCTGTGCAACTGAAAGATCCCGTACGGTTACTACCGGAAAATATGACATACATGGGCATCAAGTAATTAAGTCATAGAGGAGAGGATTTCTTTTTCACTATGAATGAAACTAATTTAATAAACACCTGTCCATACACAATTCGCTTACAAATATTATTTCTTCCTAGAGCTTGATGTGGTAAGTTTTGGGCTAGAACTGCATAGCATTCGTCCCAGATTCCTTCCACTATACCAAAACATTAAGCACTTTCTGTCCCTTTCTTTCTGATTCTGACTCTCTTCTCATTTCTAATGATTTCAAAAGTGACTTATACAGGTCATTGCTAAAAGAAAGAAAAGGAGAGAGAGAAAGGGAGGAGAATATTGGAAAAGAATTTGGGGAAAAGAGGGGGTAGGTCAAAAGAAAGGAGAACTTTCAGAATGATCAGCGAGAGAGCACAGGGACGACAGATGAAAGTGGCTTTGATATATTGCAGCAATAGATGTTCCTAGAACTGTGCTAATCAGTATAGTAGCCGTTAGCACGTGTAGCTATCGAGCACCGTAATGTAGCTGGTCTGAACTGCAATGTGTAAGTACAAGATACACATCAGATTTTGAAGACTTTTGTACAAGTAAAAAAAGAAAGATCACAAAGTATTAATAATTTTACATTGATGACATTTTGATATATAATATTTGGGATACGCAGTTGACCCTTGAACAGCACAGGTCTGAACTGTGTGGGTCACTTATATGCAGATTTTTTTTTGGTAATACAGTACAGGACTATAAATGTATTTCTCTTCCTCATGAGTCTTTTCTCTACCTCATGATTTTCTTAATACCATTTTCCTTTCTCTAGCTTCCTTAATTGTAAGAATACAGTATGTAATACACATAACGTACAAAATATGTGTGAATCAACTATTTATGTTGTTGGTAAGGCTTCCAGTCAGCAGTGGGCTATTAGCAGTTAAGTTTGGGGGAAGTCAAAAGGTACACATGGATTTTTTTACAGTGCGGGGTTGGGGCGGGAGAAGAAGGTAAGTGCTCCTAGCCCCCATGTTGCTGCTCAAGGGTCAACTGTATAGCGTTAAGTAAAATATGTTGTTAAAATTACTGCCATCTGTGCCTTTCTAATTTTTTAATGTGGCCACTAGAAAAATTAAAATTCCATATGTGGCTCACGTTATATTTCCACTACTCGGTGCTCTTCTCCATCTTCAGGAGAAGTAGTAGAATGGCATTCCACTCTCCCCACTGTCTCTGCCACAACGACCCCCAAACTCTCAGCCCAAAATTCGGGTCCTGACATATTATAAAGCCTGCGATAGCAGTGTCAATGCCTGAAGTTTCTTTTGGGAGGCAGGAGATATCTCCAGCAGCTTCTAGTTCTTGGGAGGCCGATCCATGGCCGACGTGCAGGGGCCTTCAGAAAAGGCGGTTCTCAGACCCACCCTGGGGCCTTGGCGGGCCTGCTGTAGTCCTGACTCTCCCCACTCCAACCCCAGGGGACCCTGGCTTTGTCTTCCTCAAAGCCCCCTTGTCACAGGATATTTTCTCCCCCAGCTACCTTTCCCAGGATTTACCTTTTTTCCCCAAACATAGGTACCTTCTCGTAATTTGGAGTAAACCAAAAAAAGGACAAAAACCTTTTACGACTCAGAACATAATACATCAAAGGCAACTTGGACCTGGCCTACAGTGTGTGTAGGGTGCTACAGAAACTCTGGGTGATTTTGGAGCAGAGATTAGAATAACAAGGAACGCCTGGGTGGCTCAGTCAGTTAAGCCTCTGACTTGGGCTCAGGTCATTATCTCACGGTTCGGTTCGTGGGGTCAAGCCCCGTATGGGCGTCTGGGTTGTCAGGGAAGAGCCCGTTTTGGATCCTCTATTCCCCACTCACTCTACCCCTCCCCCGCTTGCACTCTCTCTCTCTGTCTCTCTCAAAATAAATAAATAAACTTAAAAAAAAAAAAAGATTAGAATAACAAAAGTGCTCCCGGTGGAAAGAAAAAGGAGGGAGCAAGAGGAAGGAGGGAGAACTGGTAGAGCATGTGAGATGCAGACACAGCTGGAAGAAGGTGGTCAACTGCCAATCATTTAGATGCATTTGCTGTGTCTTATCTCTAAAAAGTCATTGCATGCTACAGATAGCAGGTGACTGTCTGCAGTGGCACTTCTACCCCACATCCAGTTTACCTGTTTTCAGAGCGATAGCCAAGCCCAACTTGATTTCAAATGTCAATACAAACACTGAAGTGGAAATTCTACACCCCTACGGGAGACCTAGCACAACTCAGATGCCTCACAGAGGAGGTCGCAGTAGCATCATGTCTTCCCGGATGAACTACTCATCTGGCAGGAAGCTTATCCTTTGCACCGAGTATTTCCACTCCTGGCACTTCCTCTGCCGAGGCAGTAGAGGCTTTATGTGAGAAAACCCGTGTCCTTGTCCCAAAGCACGGCCAACTCAACCAACAGCTCAGAGGATCCAACAGTTATGCTGTAGCTTAATACAACCGTTTACCAGGCATAACAAAGAATTCCATATCTGATCTGCACCTCAGCATATCTGATGGGAAAAAATACACCTTTTCACGGTCATCCCTGAAAGCCTGGGGACAATAGTAATTTCCTTTCTCCTTCCCTCTCTTCTGTCACTTTTTATCCTATCACTTAGAATTGGGTTAAGTCTGGTGATTCTCAGGCAGACATTAGAAGAAAGGCCAGAGAGATCTCTGAGCCAATTTTCACTATTCACCCCAAGTTGGAAGATACCTGTGATTTTAATAGCTGCCTGCTGGGTTGTCAGTGTCCCTTTTTTAGGTCAGTGACCTGGGAACTCATCCTTTTTGTAAGTTCCCAAAGGAAGGTTTCCTTCCTTACTTAAATTTTGCGCCCTGATGTACAGAAACAATTCAGGATTTTGGTGTAGTGTGGCCAAGATTATCTACCCATTATCACTTTCTTTCTTACCAAAGTAACCCTAATTTTATTCCAGGAAACAATGTGACCGGCTGAGAGATGATAGTCTCAGGCTCCCGTGTAATCAGGAGTGGTCTCTGAGATCCAAGTGGTATTTGTCAGGTGGGACTTCAAGGAAATCTCCTTAAAAGAGGAACAGGCAGCTGGTATATGTCCTTTAGCCCTTTCCTCCCCCCTCTCTCTTTCTTCCTGTCTAAACCCTAGAAGTGATGGCTGGAGCCTGAGCAGCCATCCTAGACCATGAAGTGACCTCAGGATATAAGGCAAGCCCTAAGGGTGATTAAGAAGAAGGATAAAAAGAATCTGGAACACTGGTGATCTTATAAGCATCCATAACAGTCTGGACTGCAGACCTACTTATTTTACAAAAGAGAAAAACTGAAACCTGTATCTTAAGCCACTGTCACTTGTGTTTTCTGTTGTAAGCTACCCAACCTAATCCTAACTGATACATGTAGAAAGAACTCTAGGTTTATTTTCCAGAAATCAATTTCTGTAATTAATTTCTATAATTAGCCAATCATCAATTTAGTAATTTGCTACATTATCCATTTGCTTAAAACCTATTTCCTTTTTTTAAATGTTTACTTATTTATTTTGAGGGAGACAGAGAGAGCACACTCATGCATGGGGGAGGGACAGAGAGAGAGAAAGAGAATGAGAATCCTAAGCAGGATACCCTGATATGGGGCTCAATCCCACAAACCATGAGATCATGACCTGAGCCAAAATCAAGAGTCAGACGTTTAACCAACTGAGCCACCCAGGCATCCCAACTTGTTTCTAATAATTACTTACAAAGTTTATGCCAATTTGCATTTTTCTGAAGCCTTTTAAAGTACACTGTATTTTGAGGTAGTCTTGTTTTTGGTAGTGTTGAACATATAATGACATGAAAGGATTTTATAAACAACAACGATCTCTTTTTTCCAAAAATTGTTCAATTTTATGTCTACAACTTTTCACAGAGAAATAAAAGTGTAGGGCCCTGCATGGGAATTGGGAAATTGTGACTAGGAATACCTTTACACATGTGTCCTCCTTGCACAAACACCCAGCAGCCCTGTATGCGCTGAAGAAAACATACCCTCATGTACACAGAGACACCCCTGGCCCACATGAAAACCTCACATTCAGATTTATACAGATTTGGTTTGCCCATTTGACAAAAGAAAGTTTCCATTTCGTCTCTAACAAACAAGCTACATTTAAGGAAAAGTCATCCCATTCATATATGAAATATTCAGCTTTGGAGAAGTGCTCAGAATTGTCTGAAATATGAAACACTCATGAAATCGACCCTCAGTAGAATGCACTGACAAATATATATATATTAAACAGAAAAGACAGTGAATTGTGTTCAAAGGATGACTTCATCAGATTCGGTATGCCATTTATGTTTCTTCATAATAGCCTTTCAGACATTTTCTTCCTACTAATTTGAAGGTTCGACATTATGAACTATCTGGTTTCTTCCTGCAAAAGGCTAAGTCAATTGTTCTGTCATTTTTTTTCTGATTTATAAAATGGGAGTGCTAACAACCTCATAGGAGCATAGCAGGGGTTAGGTGAGAGAATGCACACGAGTAGAGTATCGTCCCTGGCATATGACAAATAGATGCTCAGTAACTACTGCCCTTATTGAATGGCCATAACAATGACTGGTATTGGACGATTGCATGTTCATGAGCTCATCCATTTTCTTCTTTTGGTTAAGTTTATTTATTTATTTTGAGAGAGAGCAAGTGGGGGGGCGGCGAGAGAGAGGGAGAGAGAGGGCATCCCCAGCAGGCTCTGCACTGTCAGCACAGAGCCCGACACAGGGCTCAAACTCACCAACTGTGAGATCGTGACCTGCGCCAAAGTCAAAAATCAGACGCTCAAGTGACTGAGTCACCCAGTCATCCCTTTTCTAATTCTGTTTCCTCTGCCCTCTAGAAGCCCTGAGCAACGCATCTCTGCTCTGGATCACTCTCTGCTGCTCCATGTATGTCCTTATCCAGGCAAACTTCTTTCATCAACTTCCACCCTCAATAATTTCCACGGCCCCACCCCAGATGCCTCTCCCACTCCTTCCTCTGGCTTCACATGAACCACCCTCTAGCTCAGCACACATCACATCATCTTGCTATTGACCCGTTACCTTGCTTGTCTCCTCCCATTTACTCATTGTTGTATCTGCAGTGTCTACTGTAACCAACTCCTGACAGTCTTGAGAGATACATTCTGGGACTGTCATAAATGTCTAGATTTGTCAATACTTTCCTTCTTTTCTTTCTTTCTTTTGAACCTAATTTTTTTTAAGTTTATTTATTTTTTGAAAGAGAGAGAGAGACAGCCTGAATGGGAGAGGGACAGAGAGTGAGGGGGACAGAGGATCCGAAGCAGGGTCCATGCTGACAGCAGCAAGCCCGATGCAGGGTTTGAAGTCACGAACCGTGAGATCATGACCTGAGCTGAAGTTGGACACTTAACCAACTGAGCCACCCAGGCACTCCAAGGACCTAATATTTTTAAGTTCAATGTCCATCATTAATTTTATTCAGACAGCCTGAGTTCAAACCCTATCTCTACCACCTATAAGTGGAGACCTTGGGCAAGTCATTTCATCCCTCTGTTGCTTCAGTTTCCTCATTGGTTCCATAGGAATAACAATAGTGCCCATCTCAAAGGGTTGTTACATGAATTAAATGAATTAATACATTTTTTAAAAGTCCTTAGAACAGTGTCCATGACATATGAGGCATTATTAAGACCGACCTCCAACAAATAATCATGAGTGCCAACTTCCCAATAGGCACTGTGCCAGGCAGTGGGGGTGCAGCAGGGGAGGGAAAACAGATCATCCCTGCCCTGCTAGAGCCTGCAGCACCCTAGCAGATTTCCTCAGCCCTCCCTCAGAGATCCAGTTTCAAATGTGCCATAGGGGTCCAGGAACTTGCATTTTTAAATATTTATTTATTTTGAGAGGGAGGGAGGGGGAGAGAAAGAGAGAGAGAGTCTGAGCAGGAGAGGGCAGAAAGAGAAGGAGAGAGAGAATTCCAAGCAGGCTCCGTGCTTTCAGCACAGAGCCCAGCGTGGGGCTGGATCTCACAAACTGTGAGATCATGACCTGAGTCGAAATCAAGAGTCAGATGCTTAACTGACTGAGCCACCCAGGCACCCCTAGGAACTTGCATTGTTAATGCAGGTGGTGACTGAACCAAAATTTGAGAACTGAACACAAATCCAGTCTGGTATATGTACAAGATTTAAATTCCTACTTCAGCTCAATCACAAATGGTTGTATACACTGAGCCTTTGGGAAGAGCCAGACCTTGGAAGACCAAGCACCTCAAGGACAGAGTCTGGCACACAGTGGGGGATGGAATTTCATTTCTTTGAAAGGTTTGAACACAGGTCTGTGTGTGGAGGGACGAGGAACAGGGGAGGCAGGGGAGGCAGGGAAGTCTCTCCCAGTATTAATGGTCTCATGTTGTTCTTTAGGAAGTGAGCAAGGACCACAAAACAGTTACGTTTTGGAACTGTCTGACCACCGTGTTCTTTCTTATCTGCCCCCCCCCCCCCACCCCGGCCCCAAATATGAACTTGGAAACAAACACATTTGAGTTTGTCTGTAACATTAAGTAGATTGGTTGAAAATAGAAATAGATTCCAACAAGTTCTAGATACATTCGGGGCATACATCCATAGTGAGGTGCTAATTTCTAGGGATGTTTAGGCCACTCTCCTCATCTTTACTTTGAAGAGATAGTGAAGCAGATTTGGTGGTCAACGCTCCTGTTCCTCACAAATCTTCATTTTGTTGGGAGGTGTGAGGCACCTCCCAGACAGAGTTGTAGCCTTTGAGGCATGAGCAGGAGCCTTGTGGGTGGGGCTTAAGAGAGGACAAGCCCAGCAGGCTTGCACCTCTTACCTCTTTGCTCCTCCCAGGGCTTTCCACATACTTGGGCCTTGGTCTCTTAAAGCCACTGAGCCAACGTCACTAACCACTTACCTCCAGACTTCTTGAAAGTTGGGTAAAGTAAACGCCCCAGTTTGTGTAAGCTGTTTTTTCGGCGGTAGGCTATTTACTTACAGCCTAAGTAAGGGGGCGGGGCTGTTTCTTGTAACTGAACACATTACCTGATACAGATATCAGGAAATACACACCTTTGCTTTCCCATAAACATCTTTGCTGCCATGACTGGTGATAAATACAGACCCATGTACTTCCTTGAACTAAATGAGAATTTGACTCTGTATGTTGGGGAAAAAATAAAACAGTAAACTGTCTTTGTGGTTTTCCTTCAGGTCTTTAAAGTAGTTTATTACTCTCTCATTATTTTGACTATTATTTAAATTTTATTTAACAGAAATAACACTGCTGAAAAAAATCACACATTTTCTTCCATAAATTTAGGCATGAGAAAACCTTCAAATGGCACACAGCTTTAGAAACTATATAGCACCTATCCTTTTAAAATCACCGAATAGTAATTCTTTTATTGTCAAATTGAGGCTTAAAACAGGCAGCTACAGTTGAATATTTCAGGAAATATCTTGCCAAATTAACTTTCAGAAACTTTCTAGGCCAAAAGTCTGTGTAGCTAATGTGGTAATAACCAGAGGCCACCATTTATCCCATCAAATGACTGGTTTGTATCGAGCTGAAGGCCAGCTGAGGTTAATGAACCCCACCTGTGTCCTTAAGGACCCCTGTAAATCAACCTCAGGTGGGGGTCACTCATTAATGTAAAAGTATCCAGTAGGGATCAACTATTTCTCTCCTCCTGGGCAGTTGAGATGATGTTCACAAACAATTTTGAGGTAATTCTGGAAACAATGTCATGCAATTTGGACAACCATTAAATTTATCTCCCCAGACACTGAATAGGATTGGATTCCAGGTTGAACTCTAAAATGAAGGAAAATAATTTTTACCTTACATTTAGGTATCTACAGAGCACCTCAGTATTGGGAATGAATAAATTCTAAACTAATTCTTTCCCATGTAGAAAATTCAACTGCTGGTTCTTTCTATAAACCACATCTTCAAAGGCCCAACATCATTTTTCCTCTCCTAATTGCTATTATGAGACAATAAATTGCTTATAGGGAAATAATGCAAATATAACTGCATGGCATATGTAGGCCACGTGTTCTAGCAAATCCATACAAAATGTTTCATTTATATTTTTGATGAAAGGTACAACAATCTTCCAAGACCAGTAATCATTAATTTTGAAAACATAGGATTAATATGCGACTTATCTCAATACTGGAATAGGGCTCAGTAAATATCTGTCCAAGGAAGATATTTCTTTGTTTGTCAACAACAAATATTTAGTGAGTCCCTACTATGCTGGAATTTAAGTATCCTGTCTTCCCTGGCTTAAGTGGCATTTTATGTAATAATGTGAATGATATTCATATGACATTTTAAAAAATGTGTTACAGTTTAGGGTTTTCTAAAACAAAATACCCAAGATAAATTATTTTCAGGATCCAGAAGGACATTTTATAATAACAGAGAAAAGTGTAGACTTACAAGGAATTAGACCAGAAACCGTACAGCTATCAGACTCAAAGTCCATTTCTCCACCTCTCTGGGGTGATGTGGTCTCTCATTTCTGCCTTTGTCTGCATATCTGCAGCATTCTATTTTTCCCTTTCTGCAGACTAGCCTTTGATGCTTCTGCCTGAGACCCAATTTTGCATCAGGGTCTGGCCAGCATCATAGAATCCTAATTCTGGATTCTGGGAAAAGAAGATTTGATCGGTTCAAGCTAGGTCCCCCACTCATCCAATCAGCTTTGACAACGAAGGAGAGTTTCTACAGTAAAGATATGCCATAGGGTCTGTCCCTATGGTGGTGAGGAGAGGTTCCCAGAGATAGGAGCATGGGTTGGGCAGTCACCTCCAAATTTTTTTCCAGTTGAACTGCGTAGAAAATATCTTTAGTTGTGGGCCTTAGTATAAAGATAACCATCTAATTCTGAACCTCACTCAACTTTGCAGAGACCTACCAGAACAAATTTCTCTCTCTTAGCTGGAAGAAAACTTGCAATTCATTCTTCCTTGGTCCTCTGAGAAAAACTAGCTTCATTGAGCATCACAGAGCATCTCACTTTTTTTTCATTTTTTTTTTTTTTTAACATATTGAGAGACAGAGAGAGACAGAGCATGAGCAGGGAAGTAGGTGAGAGACGGGGAGACACAGAATGTGAAGCAGGCTCCAGGCTCTGAGCTGTCAGCACAGAGCCTGACACGGGGCTCGAACCCACAAACTGTGAGATCATGACCTGAGCCGAAGTCGGATGCTCAACTGACTGAGCCACCCAGGTGCCCCTCACTTATTTTTTTTAAAGAATGTATTAAGAGGTGTGCATTCCTGTGAAGTCTTAGCTTCATTCAAGTTTTTTCCATGTATTTTCCATGGGAGTTTCTTAGTGTTTCTTATTTATTTATTTATTTATTTATTTATTTATTTATTTATTTATTTGAGAGAAAGAGCATGAGTGGGGTAGAGGCAGAGAGAGGGGGAGAGAGAGAGAATCTCAGGCAGGCTCTGTGTCATGAGTGCAGAGCCCAACATGAGACTTGAACTCGTGAACTGCAAGATCATAACCTGAATGGAAACCAAAAGTTGGCCACTTAACCAAATGAGCCACCCATGTGCCTTTCTGATTGTGGTTCTGTAGTTCTTCATCCTGAATTGTCTCCTAAAATATATCACCCCACTTAGTTATGGGTACATTTGACACAATTTACATGATTGCACTGGCTTGGAAATCTGTCATCCCTATCATAACACAATCCTCAGAAACATTCCCACAATTCAAATTAAAACCAAGAGCATATAGGGCACTTGGGTGGCTCAGTTGGTTAAACGTCTGACTCTTGATTTTGGCCCAGGTCGTAATCTCCTGATTCGTGAGATTCAGCCCCACATTGGGCTCTGCGCTGACAGCATGGAGCCTGCTTGGGATTCTCTTCCTCCTCTCTCTGCTCCTCCCCTGCTCACTCTCTATCTCTCTCAAAATAAATAAATAAACCTAAAAAATAAAAAAACAAGAGCATACAAATTGCCCCATACTCCCATATCCAGATCAACAGTTTACGTCTATTTCAAATTCTCCAATATCATTTTCTGGAACCACCTCTTTGCCTTGTCTCAACCCCCTTCCTGTGATTGCTCCAAGATAACCCCAGTGACCTGCACGGTTTCACTCCAAGCCTTCTTCCTCTATAGGAGATCACGTCAAAACTTTTCTCTCATGGCTCCAATTTCTACAAACTAATTTCAGTGAAAAATTATAAAGCTGATGAATACCAAAAGTGGAAATGCAGTTTATTAAATACAGCTTCCCTCCCAGACATGAGAAACTGATTGAACTCTTCTATTCTCATCAGAGGATGTTTATCGGATGAGGGCAACAGGCTTCCATTCTAGTGTTGTGACCCCACCTAGGGTCTCAGACTTTCTCAGTAGAGATAAAAACCTGCCCAGAATAAAACCGAGTTTGCCTGTGTTTATTAAGAATACTATTTTATTTAGCTCTTCTAAAGTTCTTTTTCAAAACACACCACATAGATGATCTTGCTCTATCCTTACAATTCTATGAATGAAGCAAATAATAATGAAGGGAAAATATTATACATCCCATTTTATTTAAACATTTTTTAATGTTTATATATTTTTGAGAAAGAGAGTGTGAGCAGGGCAGGGGAAGAGAGAGAAGGAGACACAAATCCTAAGCAAGCTCCAGGCTCCACATTGTCAGCACAGAGCCCAACGTGGGGCTTGAACCCACGAACCATGAGATCACGACCTGAACCAAAGTCGGAGGCTTAATGGACAGAGCCACCAAGGCGCCCCTATACATCCCATTTTAAAGATGAACCAACCAACACCTGAAATAACTAGGTTTGTGGCACGGTCACAACCTTCCAAAGGAGCTTTGCCATGATCTGTAGAATGAAAGGCTAAAACCGAGGGTTCCCTAAAGTCCTGTCCAGCACTATTTGACTTTTAATTAGTATTTTCTCAACAGAATCTACAGGTTAGTGATAGGGCTGAGGCGCAGTAGGGAGATTTCATAAGATCAATCAACAACAACAACAACAAAAAGAGGATGTTACAATTCCAGAGTTTGAAGCTGCCAAATTCGAGTTTCCATTTCTAAGGTTAGGACAATACTCAGAGTGGATTACAGAAGACAGTGTAAATAATTCTGAGGGTAAAGCTCACTTTTCACTGGCAGAATCTTAGCAACAAGTGGAATATTTGAAGCAGAACAAAAAAAAAAGTTTATCTTTGAAGCTGCAAAATGGTCATGTTGAAAAATTCCATCCATTTTCCAGCCAAATGGCCCAAATAAAGTTACACATCCAGGTGCACCTGGAGTAATTTTTCAAAATGGAAAGGTTTTTTATACAAGTAACATAGTTTTCACAAAGATCCTCTTTGGATCATGGCTTATTGCCTGGGCCAGATTTAGCTCACAGGTCAGAGGCAAAACACTCTGAGCTCAGCACGGGACTGCTGAAATTCTGCTCTCCAGTGTGTGCTTGAGCTGCAGTGGATGCTTACCCTCTGCGGTGCAAAGGCCCAACCACTCGGGGACATTGAGCCTCTTGGTTCAGGAAGCCTTTCGCCAGATAACTTACTCTCTTAGACCAGCTGTGAACATGGCATTGCTTGGCAGAATCTTTAACCCTTCATTAAATAAAAACCCTGGCCCAACTACACGCCTCCACCTAGATCAGTATTTCTAATTTGGAGGGCCTGCCCTTGTGATTTTTTATTATGGGCTTATGATTAAAATTCCTATTTATATTTTCTGTCCAGAGTGTCTTAAAAAAAAAAAGATTTATTGCGATATAATTTGCACATCATAAAATTCACTAATTTAAAGTGTAATGGTCTTTAGCATGTTCAGTGTTGTGCAACCATCACCATAATCTAACGCTAGAAGATTTCCATCATTTCCAGAAGAAACTGCATATCCACAAACTGTCACTCTCCACCCCCAAGCAATCACTGGTCCACTCTATGGATCTCTGTGTCAGTACAGCTGCCTACGTAATACACGGTCTTATGTAACTGGCTTCTTTAAGTAGCACAGTGTTTTAAAGGTTCATCCATACTCTACATGTATCAGTACTTCATTCCTTTTTGTCGCTGAATAATATTCCACGGTATATCACATTTTGTCTCTCCATTCATCACCTAATGTACATTTGGGTCATTTCCACTTTGGGACTATTATAAATAATGTTACTATGAACATTCACATGCAAGGCTTTGTGCAAACGTATCTTTTTATTTATCCTGTGTAGATAACCCGGAGTGGAATTGTTGCATTATATGGTAACTCTATGATTAACATTGTGAGGACCTGCCATCTGTTTTTCCATGGCACCTTCACCATTTTACATTCCCACCAATGATATAGGAGGTGCTGATTTTTCCACATCCTTGCCAACACTCATCATTGTCCATGTTATCCATGGTGTCTTCATACCAATGGCATGACTCTCCCAGTTGGTTCTTCGTTGTAGTTGTGGTAACTCTGGAAGATAACTGTCCATCTCTTTGATAGCATCTCTTTTGGGACTCCCAGAGTGTCTATTTTGTGTAGACCAGTCAGCTCACCCCAAACATACCAGAAAAAAGATTCTGTATCCTTTTTGCATGATATGAGAACAAAAATTAAATTCATTGATGTAGTTAGGTTGTAATCATTTAATGCCTTCTTGGTCTCCTTCTTTCTAGGGTCCCATGACTCAAAGATCCAAGCACAGGGAAGAGACCAGATCATCCAGCCAAAAGAAAAGTTTCAGACTTCTCAAAAATCTTAGTTAACTCAGAAACTCACAATACAATCACTACTTATTATTTTGATATTTGATACTACTAACTGGTATTTACATTTTAAAAAGAAATAGCTCTGCACAGTGAAGGAAACAATCAACAAAACTAAAAGGCAACTGATGGAATGGGAGAAGAAATTTGCAAATGACATTTCTGACAAAGGGTTAGTATTCAAAATCTATAAAGAACTCATCAAACTCGACACCCAAAAAACAAATAATCCAGTGAAGAGATGGGCAAAAGACATGAACAGACACTCTTCCAAAGAAGACATCCAGATGGCTAACAGACACATGAAAAGATGCTCAACATCATATATCAGTGAAATACAAATCAAAACCACAATGAGATACCACCTTGCACCTGTCAGAATGGCTAAAATTAACAACTCAGGCAACAACAGATGTTGACGAGGATGCAGAGAAAGAGGATCTGTTTTGCACTGCTGGTGGGAATGCAAACTGTTGCAGCCACTCTGGAAAACAGTATGGAGGTTCCTCAAAAAATTAAAAATAGAGCTACCCTACAACCCAGCAATTGTACTACTAGATATTTATCTAAAGGATACAAAAATGCTGACTCAAAGGGGCACATGCACCCCAATGTTTATAGCAGCACTATCGACAATAGCCAAATTATGGAAAGAGCCCAAATGTCCATTGATTGACAAATGGATAAAGATTATGAAATACACACACACACACACACACACACACACACACACACATTTCCATTCATCAAAAAGAATGAAATCTTTCCATTTGCAACAACATGGATGGAACTAGAATGTATTACGCTAAGCAAAATAAGTCAATCAAAGAAAGATAAATATATGATTTCACTCATATGTGGAATTTAAGAAACACAACAGATGAACATAGGGGAAGGGAAGGAAAACTAAGAGAGGGGGAGGCAAACCATAAGAAATCGTTAAATACAGAACAAACTGAGGGTTGCTGGAAGTGTGCTGGGTTGGGGGATGGGCTAAATGGGTGATGGGTACTAAGGAGGGGACTTGTAAGGATGAGCACTGGGTGTTATATGTAAGTGATGAATCACTAAATTCTACTCCTGAAAACAAAACAAAACAAAACAAAAAGGATATAATCCAAAGACCGTAAAGCATCAGTTCTCAAAAGGATGCCTGTGAACTACCTGGGAAGAGAAATGGCTTGCTAATTATGTGATGTCCTGGCCCAGTACAAAGCTATCATATTGGAATCCCTTGAAATGGAATCAAGGAATATGCAGTTATAAGAAGAGGTGAGTCTGGTGTGCCTGAATAACTTAATAATCTCTGCAACCAACCCTGAAGTATGTGTCTGAGCCTGGCCATCCTCTAGAGAAGAGTGGAAGAGCTCAGGTCCACATGCCCCTGACGTTGTTTGCATGGATACCGCAGTAGGATAGTAGGGAGGCTGAATGGAGAAATGTAGCCCAGCAAGGAAGAAGCAATAATTCTGTAGGGCATAGGTAGCAGCTCTCTTACGAAGGAGAATCTTAGAGGCAAGACCCCTTAACTTATTTGAGGTGGGGTGGGGAATATACACTATACCAAATTGAAGGCTTGGGACTATTGTGTCCGTCTCACGGAGCTGAGCCCCTTCAAGAGGACTTGAATGCCAGTCCTCTCGGCGAAGTGGAAATGAAAGACCCACCATGTGAGACATGGGTCCTGGGTGGAGGGGCCAAGAGGACAGCTGAGATGCTGGAGTGGAGAGAATAATTAGGGTGATTCTGCCAACTCGGCTCTTCAGGTAGAGCAGTGCGGACAACCTCTGGCACAGTGGGGGAGCGGAATCTGGGTATTTCCCAGGGATTTATTTCCCAGTTACCAATAGAGAGAGGCTTTCAAGAGTGGTAGCCTCAGAATTAGCCAGAATCTCACCCAGTGGGCCACAGCTACTACTCCAAAGTATCCTTCCCCACTGATGGCAGGTGGCAACGAGGTAGCTACTCCCAGTAGAGGGAAGCCTGGGAAGGGCTGTGGTGGGGGGCAGAAAGCAGCGGGCAGCCATTACCAGGAGAACAAGGTCTCCAAAGCCCACGGCTGCCAGTGCCTGCAGCAGCAATAGGGATGATAATGGCTATTCCTCACATCGGAGAAGGAACACCTCCTTTACCTGAATCCCACCCAGCAGCTGCAGTCAAGCGTGGGTTCACAGTCCAAAGGGCTGGTCCAAGGCAGGAGGAGCCGGTGCGGTGACTCTGAGCTAAAGTCCCATAGGGGACCCTGATGAAGCCTGCAGGTCAAGTCCTCAAAGGGATGGTGTGGAATCACGGACAGACTCAGAAAGCAGATGCCATCTGGATTGAAACAAATATTGATCCCAGGTGGTAACTGGGTACTGTTAAGGAGTGGGCACCTTTATCCACTGGCAGGTGAGGGCACAGAGTCAGGGGACATACGGACAGGCTGGGAGCTTATGCTCTCTGTGCTTCCTGGGACTGGTCTACGGTAAAGGCTTGCTTTGAGGAGAGAAATCCGGACCGAGTTTTTCCGGGGCCTGACACATTTCACTCACCAAGGAGTGAGCCTGAGCCTTTCTGGTTCTCTCTGGAAGGAGCTGGAAAAATACACCTGGGGGTCAGGAAAGGAGTTCTCAAACTACTAGTATCTGGGGTTGTCAGTCCCTAGAAGCCCAGGGGTGTGCTACTGACTGTTCACCTTTTGAATTCCCCACTAGGGTTTTAAGTGTAAACCTAGTGAGTTTATTGTCTGGAAGATTCCCAAATAGTCTACACTCAGCGCATGCGCACGCACACACGCGCGCGCGCACACACACACACACACACACTCAGACATACACATAATCAAATACACATAGATTACGAATGCTGCTCTAGAGAATTTAGAAAAGAGTCGATGCCAATCTGTCTGAATCTGCCCTGAGAGAAGATTCTTTTTCAGCCAGGAGACAAAGGGACGAAGGCAGCTTTGTCCTCAGCAAGGCTGGTGTAGGCTGGGATACTACAACTCTCGGGGCTGGAAACCTCGAGAGATCAGGTTCCCTCACCAAAGTCGAAGTATTTCCTGGTCTGAGCCGGCCCTACAATGCCAGAGGTGCCCTGGAACTCCTGGCATTTTGGTATTTCCAGCAATTAGTGGTGCTGAAAATCCTTGAGGGGAAAAAGAACCCAGGCCATGATTTCACAAAGAGAAAACAAACAAACAAATCCCCAAGAGGGGGTGAGAAGGTGAACCAGACTTCTACTTTAATTTTAAGAAAAGCATAATTCTGCATTTTCCCTGCTCTGGCTGGCTCTCTGGCATGTGGGAGCAGGGCAGGTAGGCGGCCGTCCCTCAGGTCAGGCAGTGTATGCAATTTTTATCCTCTGTTAGTTCTGCCTTTTAAAGGTTTCAGACAGACTTAAAATCATCATTTAGGAATCTTAATGTGAACAGAGGCTCTCAAAGCGGCCTCCTTCTGGTGCTGCGGAGAAGGCTGAACGGACACACGCTTGAGTGGTGACCGAGTGCTGATAAGCGGGGAGGGGTGAATTTATGAAGTGAGCAGTTCGTCAAATACACAAGTCACTCAGAATTCATCGAAGCAGGTGTGAAATGACCAGGTTTCAACAGCTGAGGTGGGATGGCACTTTGTCGTAAGAGAAGCCCCACTCCTGGGCCAGGGTCGAGTGAGACCACGACTAATCAGGGCATGCTGTAACCGGGGGCCAGCGCTCCGGAGCCGGCGAACCCAAGCGGAGATGACAGGCCCAAGCAGGGGGTTCAGCCGAGGATGTGCGGCAGCCACACGGGAGGTTCCCACAGAACCCCCAGCCTCACCCAGTAGCAGAATGCAGCAAGTACAATTTGATGCACACTGCAGGCCTGTATTTTATTCAGTATAAATATTTTCAATGCAGTTTTAAATATTTTGCAAACCCAAAATAGCAGCAAGCCTGGAGGAGACTTCACTACTCGTTTTCTGCCTCGGTCTTGCAAAACGTGGAGTCGATAATGAGCCTGTTGTTTGTTTTCCATTTTAAACGTTCGGTTTCCTTAAACGTAGTTCAAAATGAAATGCAAACTTTTCTCTTTTTTTCCTTCCCTTTAAAGAGTGCTTCAACCCAACAAAGCAGGTGAGTTTTATGGATAGCATTATTTGGAATAAAATCATTCTTTAACCAGAGAGAGAGAGAGCAAGAGAGAGGGAGCATCGTCCTAGGGCACAGATCTGAAGGGCGCAGGGCCTAGAAAGTGGAGAGCAGCCTTTCCCAGAGACTGACAACACAGGTTTGCTCTGAAATCTTTGAGAGAAGAGCCACACACGTGTCACACACAGCCCCTATTAGAGTGGTGCTTGGCCAGGAAAATCCTGCCGCACAGCCACCCACACGCCATAGCAGCCACATAACTGAAAGAGGCTAAAAAAAAATTAATCCGCAAGCTGAGTGAAAGCCACCACCAGCCTCTGACACTGTTGAGGTGGTTTGCTTTGCGTTTTTAATAAACAGAAATAGTGTGCAATGCTATGCAGGAAATACAACGTTCTCGGTAAACTCAACCTGGGTGGTGTCCTTGCAGAACAGACGTAAGAGGCAGAACGCTAAGCTGTTCTTTTCCTCTTTTCGTTTTTCTTTTAAAATCTTTGACTCTGCTTTTGAGAGGTCAAAGTTTCAGGCAAGACCAGCTACAGAATCTGCAGGGTCCAGTGAAAAATGAAAATTCAGGGCTCTTGTTCAAAAATTAGTAAGACTTCCAACATGGTGTCACTAGAACATCAGCCAAGTGCGAGTCCCTTCAGAGCTCGACTCTGTTGCTTTAGAGGTCACTTATCCTTTTTGGCTTTAGGTACAAAGCCTAATGGCAGTCAGATCTCTGTTTCTTTTTTCTTTAATGTTTGTTTGTTTATCTATTTATTTATTTTTGAGAGAGACAGAGACAGAGAGAGAAAGTGCACAAGCAGGGGAGGGGTGGGGGACACAGAATCTGAAGCAGGCTCCAGGCTCTGAGCTGTCAGAATGGAGCCGTGAAGCAGGGCTCGAACCCAAAAACCGTGAGATCAAGACCTGAGCAACCGACTGAGCTACCCAGGTGCCCCTACACCTCTGTTTTGTCATCGCACAAGGCTGTGCTGCTGAGGCAACCTTACATGGGCTTCCATCTCGCCACAGGAGTCACCTTTAGCCCTGGCCATGCCTGTGGAGGGAGCACTGAGGTCTCAGCCGCAAAACCAAGAAGTCAAGGCCGTTTGCTGACCTGCGGCCAGAGGAAACACGGGAGTTTCTATTTCATTTCCTAAAAATAATGTTTGTTGTGGGATATTTCTTTCTGATTTAAAAAATAACACATGCTTATTGAAGACAATACAAAAAAACACAGAACATCTGAAGAAAACAAAATCACCAGGGCTTCAACCACCCAGATACGACCACTGGTCACATATTATTATAGACCCTAATTTTTGAATTTTTGCTGTGTGTGTTTTCCGAGTGTGTGGCGGTGGGTGTCTAATTTTCCAAAGCTAGGATCATACTTAATATTGTTTATAAACTTTTTCAACTTATTTTATTATCTCCCCTTGTCATTCATTGAATGGTCCTTAATTACCTCATTTTTATAGGTTGTACATTCATCATATATACACATATAGAGAATATTATACACTTATAGCACAATGTATTTAACATATATTATGCATATGTGTAATTGATATTTAAAATCTAACATATACACATATGTGTATACACACACCAAAAAGCACTTAAGCTGGATTATATGAATTTGGTCATTATTCACAAAAACAATACAGTCTATGTCTGGCCACCGTGGTCAGACTGAAAACAAAATTCCCTCGTCTGTTTGCTTACTTTGCAAGTGTTTCAAAAAATGAATTCATTTTTTCAATCATAAATTAAAAAGAACACCAGGGCATCCCCAGCCTCTGAAAAAAAAATTCCCTCTGCATAATTGGCACAAAAATCAACCAGTTCACTGAGTGCCGTTCTGCCGGGTCTAATAGGTAAATGGCATTTCTTGGTATTCCCGAGAGATGATTCATTTGGAATCGACGAGTGTTCACCAAGGAGATGACCGGCGATACCCCTGCTCACCAACCTGGAGCAGTCCCTCATGCAGTCACGCAGGCGGGGGCGGCAAAGAGCCTCCAGATTAGAAAGAATAATGCTAATAATACACCAAAATGTTTCTGAGCGTGAAGAGACGTTTCAGAAGTGGCTTTTCGTTTCAACATTCTTTCAGCAGTTCAGTCAACTTCTCGTAAAATTAATAGTAAATACTTTTTTAAGGGGTGTGTGTGCGCTGGTATTTTTGTGTGATTTGTTTGGTGTTGTTGAAATATGCTACCCTGGAAAATGCTCAGCTATAAATGCCATTCTTCATAAACATGAGCCGGGCTGCTGATACATGGCTTTGCAGTTCTTTTTGAACTGTGCTTTTGTTGCTTTCTGTGGCCTTCTTCCCTCAGAGCACGTGTCTGGGAACAAGAGCTGGAGACGCAAAGGTCACGACGTTGTCGTGGAAACAGAACCTCTCCTCGTGGGCAGAGCTGGCTAACAGCGACCCGCAGCCGCCCTGTGCCAGGCACTGTGCGGGTTTTGCCAGCATCTTCTCTCGTTAACCCTCCAGAAGCCCTCTTCAGTACTACCAGCCCCATTTTTAGAGTAGAAAACTGAGTGAGACCAGCCAACTCTCTTGCCTAAAGTCGTGCCACTTCGAGGTGGCAAAATGGAGACGGGAATCAAATCTTACTCTCTGAACAACACTGCTTTTCCAGTTGGTCTGCCCCCACGCCCTAGGCGGGAGGAGAACGGGGGCCCACGTGGTTCCATTTCTCTGTAGCATCCCAGGGGCTGCAAATGGTGGTGTGGTCACTTTGACAATGATTCTTCCAGTTTCCGCACTTGACAGAATTCGCTGGCGACCAGTTCCCTGTCATGTGTATTGCTTTAAAGATTGTAACAGGGGCTAGACGAACCCAGAGGAACAGGCCAACATCTTCCTGGTGATCTTAACAATAACCCAAACTTTCAGAGTTTCCCGAAGAGTTGAAAAGAGGGAAAGCGTATGCGTGTGTGTGTGTGTGTGTGTGTGTGTGTGCACGTGTGTATACAATGAACATGACTTGAAGCAATAGGGATGGGCAGGAGCTGGATGATAGAAGGAGCAAAGACCTCAAGAACTCCACTCAGAAACACGATAAACCCGAAGTTTGCACACACAGACCCCCCCTCCCCCCACCGCTAGTACCATAGACTTCACCTGACCTATTTCCATAGATTCCCATTCTACACTTGTATGCACATCCATACCACACCATCTGTTTCACATATTTGCACCTCTGCAAAAATCCCATGATTTTCTGCAGGGCTCTAGTGGATGTTTTAAGGGGTCTAAAACCTTTTCTGTGTCAGATTATTTCTGGGGATCAAACTCCACCTTCAGTTGGGCAAACACAGGCTGCCAGGTCAGGTGGGGTCAGCGTGTAGATCCTCTGAGGACAGGGACTGCGTCAGCCACTACCCTCCCCATCCCGATACATACTTCCAATACACACACATCAGATTTTCCTCCTTGCACCTGGGTACATGCTGTACTCGGCAAGAAAACTATTTGCCGCTTATTCAAGACAAGTTGGACCAAAGAATTGTTCATCTTACCTGGTGCCACTGCAGTGCTAAGTGAAAACAAGGCCTGGAAAATGCACCCAAAACACCTGTCGACAGTTGTGGGTGGTAAGGGGAAGTTGATACTCTCTTTATTGTAGGCGTTTGCCCCAAGCCCATCTAACACTGTGTAACCCACAGAAGTTCCGGGACCTGTGGGACATCTCTGGGAACTTGTGAGAAACGCAGAATCCCAAGCCCCACCCCAGACTAGAGAATCAGCACTTGAACGAATCTCAGGTGATTCACATAAAATTTAAGCTTGAAAAGCAGCTCTGCTCTAGAATCCAGAAGAGGCATCATTAACTCTGGTTTCACATTAGAATCACCTGTAGAGATTCTTAACCGGAACAAAAGATAGGCCCCACCATTAGATTTTGATTTACTTTGTCTGGGGTGCGGCCCAGGCAAAGGTGTATCTCAGAAGTTCCTCTGGAAGGTTGCCAGATTTTGCAAATAAAAATACAGAATACTCAGTTACATTTGAATTTTTGGATAAACAGGAAAAGGTTTTTTGTTTATTTTTTTCTACTGCAAGTATATCCTATGCAGTATTTGGGACATACTTACATTAAGAAATTATCTGTATTTACCTTAAACGTGAATCTTGTTGGCATCCTGTATTTCATTTGGTAAGCCAATCCCCAGGTGATGCTAATGTACATTCAGGGTTGAGAACTTCTGCTGTAAAGAAAGCCTAGTTCTGGGGCGCCTGGGTGGCTCAGTCGGTTAAGCGGCCGACTTCAGCTCAGGTCACGATCTCGCGGTCCGTGAGTCCGAGCCCCGCGTCGGTCTCTGGGCTGATGGCTCAGAGCCTGGAGCCTGCTTCCGATTCTGTGTCTCCCTCTCTCTCTGCCCCTCCCCCGTTCATGCTGTGTCTCTCTCTGTCTCAAAAATAAATAAATGTTAAAAAAAAAAAAAAAGCCTAGTTCTATGCAAATATTTGTCCTGGAATTTTCTGAATGGTCCTGATGTAAAATATTCTCTCCCATGGTGGTGATGAATCATACTTTTGGAAAAAAGGCCTTTCTCGTCATGACCCTGAGAAGCCATTAGGCCTATGAAAGTCCAGTAATGCTAGTGAATGGAGGAATCTAGTTGCCAGGTAACTTATATATACAGGATATGTCCTGTATTTAATGATTTTTGTCCTGTGTCATCTATTGGCTTCGTCAAGATCCCTTAAATGTCTTGTATTCAGCTATTTTTTTTTTACTAGATTACAAAAATTTGGCAGTCAAAGCTATTTTTCAAATTTAATTGGGTGTCCTATATTTTTATTTGTGAGGTCTGGCAACTATGTGGAGAAACTACTCTGCTAAAATCCTGGGGATTGTATCCTGAGAAATTTGTCATCCCAGATTCGGTACTTGTCTCAACCTCTGTTGAAGTGTTTTACTTCAGTCCTCTGAACTTCAGCAGGTCAAGTCTGCTGAAAAAATGTGGCTACTCTACCAGCCAAGAATTTCAGTTCATTCTTTGCCGTTCCCGTTATTTAAGTTGAATTTAATAGTTTGGCACTTACCTCACTCATATATTACACATGGGATAAATTAATATTGACAGACATTTGTTGCTAATAAAATGATCCCAAACTTCTTGGTATTTTCTTTCTTGAGTTATTTTGAAAAGACTAAAATTAAGACAAGCAGTGGCTATAAAAACAGGGAACTGGGACCCACAGATAAACTGGGATGGACATGAAGTGACTATTCATGGGCTTCTGGCTCCCATATGGATCCCAGGATTGTAGATGCTCCAGAAAAGAAGAGGAAGTTGATGGAGCTCAAGTGTGCTCAGCCAAATAACACAAACATTGTGGGAAACCCTCGGGGAGAGTCTTGGTTGGGACCCAGTTGGCTGGGGGTTGTGGGGTAGGGGAGGCGATGACGACCTTATGCTAGAGAGAACATGGGGCACAGCTGATGCACCAACCAGCCTGTAAGAGAGAGCTGTTGTTTGTGTCATTTTCTCTCCCTCCCATTCCCTGGCATTATTTCTATATCCATCCTCACTGCAGGACAGGAAGCAGCAGATACAAGGTTGCAAGCTGGAATTTCAGGTTGGAAAATTATCCCAGTAGGCATCAAGAAAGCCAAAAGAGAAGGAAAAATTAAGAGAACGATTGGAAGCTTTGAAAGGTAAACATGGAAGTGTCACATCTTTCTAATAGGAATCTCAAGGGGAAGAATGAGAGGAATCAGAGGGAAGGAAACAGCATATAAAGCAGACAACACACAAGCACATGTTCAGAGGATTTTAATAACATGATTAAGAAGTGCTGATATATATTAATAAAAGCTCTACACTATATATTCTATAATATAAGCACTAACATATATATATATATATATATATATATATATATATATATATACCTTCATTATCCACAAACAAAATTAATATCCTTCCAAGCCCATATAAAACTTCACAAAAATTGGATACATTCTTGACTGCAAAAAAAAGATTCAAGACATCTCAAGGCATCAACATCATGCAGACTAACTTCTCTGAACCAGTGCAGTGAAATTCAAGATCTATAAAATGATAGCTTTTTAAAAAATTCCATGTATCTGGAAACTAAAGAAAAATACTGACTTCTGAGGAAGATGGCGGAGTAGGAGTATCCAGAGTTCACCTCTTTCCACAGATAAACTAAACAACACCCACATCAGTGTAAATAACCCAGAAAACAACCCAAAGACTGGAAGAATATATTCTCCACAGCTAAATGTAGGGAAAGGGCCACACTAAAGACAGTAGGAAAGATGGAGATGTGGTCGAAAGCTAAAGGGACCTGCAGGACCGTTGGTGGAAGGGAGGAGTACCACCTGTGGTGAGAGGGGAGAGAAACAGACCCTCATACCAGGCACCCGCACAGGGAACCCCTATGGGGAAGATGAATCCCTATGACATTTGGCTTTGAAAACCAAAAGAGCATAATTTTGTGAATTCTTACAATCAGCAGGGCCTAACACACAGAGCTTAAAAAATCAGCAGACTGGGCTTTAGGAGAGCTGGAGGGCAACGGGCAACTGAGTCCCCACCCTTGAAGAGACAGCACAAAAAAATAGCCCATGGAGATACAACATAGAAGCAATTTGAAAAATAACTGGGTTAAATGAAAGAGAGTTTTGTTTACTAATCTCAGGGTGTATGGTAGAGGAGCAGGGTTCCTCGGGAGACTTGTCTAGCAACAAAGGAGCTGGGGTACACCAGTCCCGCCTCCCTGACACCAGCCCAGGCACACAGATGCCTGCAGGAATCAGCGTGGTACAAATACTAGCTACCTAACTTGCTAACAGCAGCCCCCTTAGTCAGGCCTTGGTTCTAGGTCTCCTCCCACAGCAGACAATTGAAAACCTTGCTACCACATGTTTCCCCCCACCACCCTACCCAAACTCAAGCTTTTACAGATCTGATCCCTCCAACCCAGCAGACCTTGGTCTCACCAGCTGCTGTGGACCTGCATGAAACTTGCTGGCACTAGGAGCCCAGTCCCCATGTTCTCCTATGAACTTGCCCCCTCTAGTACATCCTTAGCTGGAGCCCTTCCAAAGTGGTGTCACAAGTGTATAAGTTCAGTGTATAAGCAGGTCTGAGAGGGTCCAGGACCACTCCAAAGTAACTCCCACCCTGGGAAGAGGAGAAGATAGCCACACACCAGTCAGACTTTGCCCAGCAGTGAATGGGGGAAGACATCTCGTCTGACTGCAGGCTCTGCCCACCAACAAAAGTTTCTCATGGGACATCACAGGGAAAGCTCCCTGCAGTTCAGTGCTACTATATCTCTGGCAAATGCCAGGTCTGTCACAACTCAATCTCAAGGTGTCCCCATACTGGCCTACTAATAGCACAGGGACCAAACTTTGTCCATAACAGGCAAAGAGAGCCATTGCAGACTACTGAAGGAAATAGCAGCTTAGCTGCAATAGTTGGGCCCAGAAACACACATAGGAAACATCCCTGAAGGGCCAGGTTTTGGTCAACAGGGGACATTGTACTGCAAGACACTAAAGTACTTCTTCTTCATAAGGCCACTACTTTCAAGAGTAGGAGACATAAATGACTTTCCTAACAGATAGAAACAACACAGAGTTAGACAAACTGAAGAGACAGAGAAATATGTCACAAATGAAAGAACAGAACAAAATCACAGCAAGAGACCTAAATGAACCAAAGGTAAGTAATATGACTCATAGAGAATTTAAACTAATGGTCATAAAGATACTCACTGGACTTCAGAAGAGACTGGAGGACATCAGTGAGATCCTTAATGAGACAAACAAAAAAGAACCAATCAGAGATGGAGAACTCAATAACTGTAATTAAAAATACACTAGATGGAATAAATAGTAGACTAGAGGAATCAAAGGAAAGGATTAGTGACCTTGAAGACAGAGTCATGGAAAACAATCAAGATGAACATGAGAAAGAAAAAACAATGACAACAAATGAAAATAGACTTAAGCAACTCAGTGACACCATTAAGTGTAATAACATTCACATTATAGGGATCCTAGAAGGAGAAGAGAGAGAAAAGGGGGCATAAAATTTATTTGAAGAGTAAGAGCTGAAAACCTCCCAAATCTGGGGAAGGAAACAGAAATCCAGATCAGAAGTCACAGAGGGAGCGCCTGTGTCACTCAGTTGGTTAAGCATCTGGCTTCAGGTCAGGTCATGATCTCATGGTCTGTGAGTTCAAGCCCCATGACAGGCTCTGTGCTGACGGCTTCAGATTCTGTGTCTCCCTCTCTCTATGCCCCTCCCCCATTCTCTCTCTCTCTCAAAAATAAATGAAGATTTAAAATAAAATTTTTTTAATAAATAAAAAAAAGAAGTCACAGAGAGTCCCAAACAAAACCAACACAAGGAGGTCCATGCCAAGATACATAATAATTAAAATGGCAAAACATGGTGATAAAGAGAGAATTTTAAAAGCAGCAAGAGAGTGGGGTGCCTGGATGGCTCAGTTGGTTAAGCGTACAACTTCAGCTCAGGTCATGATCTTGCGGTTTGTGAGTTCGAGCCCCACATGGGGCTCTGTGCTGACAGCTCAGAGCCTGGAGCCTGCTTCAGATTCTGTGTCCTTGCTCTCTGCCCCTCCCCGACTCATGCTCTGTCTCTGTCTCTCTCTCTCTCTCTCTCTCAAAAATAAATAAACATTAAAAAAAAAAGGCAGCAAGACAGGGCCGCCTAAGTGGCTCAGTTGGTTAAGGGTCTGACTTTAGCTCAGGTCTTGATTTCACGGTTCATGAGTTCAATACAATCTCAACAACATATTAGCCAAATGAATCCAACAATATATTTAAAAAGTCATTCACCATGATCAAGTGGGATTTATTCCTGGGATGCCAGGGTAGTTCAATATTTGCAAATCAATCAAGATGATACATCACATCAACAAGAGAAAAAAATTTAAAAAATATGATCATTTCAATAGATGCACAAAATGCATCTGACAAAGTACAACATTCATTCATGATAAAAATCCTCGACAAAATAGGTTTAGAGGGAACATACCTCAACATAATAAAGGCCATATATGAAAAACCCACAGCTAACATCATACTCAATGGTGAAAAACTGAGAGCTTTCCCCCTAAGATCAGAAATAAGACAAGGATGTCCACTCTCACCACTTTTATTCAACATAGTACTGAAAGTCCTAGCCACAGCAATCAGATAAGAAAAAGAAATAAAACGCATCCAAATTTGTAAGGAAGAAGTAAAACTTTCATTATTTGCAGAGGACATGAGGATATGATACTATACATGAAAAACCCTTATAGACTCCACCAAAAAACTAGTAGAACTGATAAATGAGTTCAGTAAGGTCACATGATACAAAATCAATATACAGATATCCAATGCATTTCTGTATAGTATAATGAAGTATACTAATAATGAAGTAGCTGAAAGAGAAATTAAGAAAACAATCTCATTTACAATTACACCAAAAGTAACAAAATAACCTAGGAATAAACGTCACCAAGGAGGTGAAAGACCTGTGGTCTTAAAACTATAAAACATTGATAAAGAAACTGAAGATGACACAAACAAATGGAAAAATATTCCATGCTCACAGATTGGTAGAACAAATGCTGTTAAAATGTCCCTACTACCCAAAGCAATCTACAGATTTAATGCAATCCTTATCAAAATACCAACAGCATTCTTCACAGAACTACAACAAATAATCCTAAAATTTATATGGATCCACAAAAGACCTTGAATAGCCAAAGCAATCTTGAAAAAGAAGAACAAACTGGAGGTATCACAATCCCAGGTATAAAGAGATACTAGTGAGGTCCCTTGGTGGTGCAGTCAGTTAAGCATCCAACTCTTGATCTCGGCTCAGGTCATGATCTCACGGTTCATGAGTTTGAACCCCACATTGGGCTCTGTGCTGATGGTACAGAGCCTGCTTGGGATTCTGTCTCTCTTTCTCTCTGCCCCTCCACCACTTGTGTTCTCTCTCTCTCTTAAAATAAACTTTTAAAAAATGTAAAGAGATACTACCAAGCTATATTAATCAAAACAGTATGGTACTGGCACAAAACAAGACACATAGATCAATACAACAGAATAGAAAGCCAAGAAATAAACCCATAATTATATGGTCAATTAATCCTTGACTAAGGAGGCAAGAATATGCAATGGGAAAAAGACAGTCTCTTCAACAAACAATATTGGGAAAACTGGACTGCTATATGCAAAGAATGAAACTTGACCACTTGCTTACACTATAGACAAAAATAAACTCAAAATGGATTAAGGACCCAAATATGAGGCCTGGGACTATAAGAATCCTAGAAGGGAGTACAGGTAGTAATTCCCTGACATTGGCCATAGCAACATTTGTCTAGCTATGTCTCCTGAAGCAAGAAAACAAAAGCAAAAATAAACTTTGGGACTACATAAAATAAAGAGCTTCTGCACAACAAAGGAAACCATCAACAAAACTAAAAGACAACCAACTGAATAGGAGAAGATATCTGCAAATGACTTATCCAATAATGGGTTAGCATCCAAAATACATAAAGAACTTATACAACTCAACACCCAAAACACAAATAATCCAATTAAAATAGGCAGAAGACATGAGCAGATAGTTCTGCAAAGAAGACATACAGATGGCAAATAGACACATGAAAAGATGCTCAGCATCACTCATCATTAGGGAAATGAAAATCCGAATGACAATGTGACATCACCTTACCCACCAGAATGGCTAAAATCAATAACACAAGAAACAAGTGTTGGTGAGGATGTAGAGAAAAAGGAACCCTCATATACTGCTGGTGGGAATGTAAAGTGGTACAGCCACTGTGGAAAATAGTATGGAGGTTCTTCCAAAACTTAAAAATAGAACTGCCATGAAATTCAGTAATTCCACTATGGGATATTTACCCAAAGAATACAGAAACACTAGTTCAAAAAGATATATGCGCCCCTATGTTTATTGCAGCATTATTTATAATAACCAAATTATGAAAGCATCTCAAATGTTCATCAACAGATGAATGGATAAAGAAGTGGTATATATACACAATGGAATATTACTCAGCCACTAAAAGAAGGAAATCTTGCCATCTGTAGCAACGTGGATGGACCGAGAGGGTATAATGCTAAGTGAAAGAAGTCAGAGAATGACAAATACCATACGATTTCACTCATATGTGGAATTTAAGAAACAAAACAAACAAATGAAGAAAAAAAGAGACATCCCACAAAACAGACTCTTAACTATAGAGAACAAATAGAGAATAAACTGATGGTTACCAGAGGGGAGGTGGGTGGGGAATAGGTGAAAAAGGTAAAGGGGATTAAGAGTGCACTGACCTTGATGAGCACTGAGTCACATACAGAATTGCTGAATCACTATATTGTACCTCTGAAACTAATATAACACTGCATGTTAGCTATACTGGAATTAAAAGAAAAATAAATAAGAAAGAAGATACTACTAAGCAACATTTAAGTGTAACTGCAAATCAGATAGGAAGTTACTAAAAACATGGAATTTTATGGCACGGAAAGCACATACATTTCAACATCAGTAGGATGCAGTTAAAGCAGTGTTTAGAGCACTAGTGAAATCTTTAAATATAGGTGACAAAAAATAAAAAAGATGGAAAATGAGCTAGGTATTCAACTCAGGAAGACAATGAGTAATAGAGCATACATCAAGAAGAAGGAAAAAATAAGAAAAATAAGGGATGTAAACAGTGAGAGAGGCAAAGAAAGAGAATAATGATAGGAAAAATGAAAACCGGTTTTTTGAAAAGTTCATTAGATTGATTAAATGTGGGGAGGGAATTGCAAATAATTAAAGAGAGAATGAATATAATGATAGAAATCTCTGTTTTTTAAATTCTTAATAAAAACAACTAAAAGCCAACATACTTGAAATATATATATTAGTAGAAAACTAGCTAATAGAACGATAGACAGATGGATAGCTATTATGACAGCAGTTCTCAAAATGTGGTCCTACGATCAGTATTAGCATCACCACCTGGGAAATTCCGAAAAATGCATATTCTTGTGCCCCTTTCCAGATCTACTGAATCAGAAACTGGGCGTGGAGTCCGGAATCTGAATTTTAACATGTTTCCCCTTCTCACCCCAGGTGGTTGAGACCTGCTAGAGCTTGAGTACAGATGCTATGGGGGAAAAAGCAGGGGAATGGCATGTAGTGAAGGATATTTGTTATTTTTAAAAGAATTAAGGAAGGTTTCATCGATACGGGTGACTTTAGAGTAGAGCACCTAAAAGAGATAAGGGACAGAATAAAGCAGACATACGAGTAAAAAGTGTTCTAAGCAGACAGAATGGCAAGTGCAAAGGCCCTGCACGAGGCAGGATCATAATGTGTCCAAGGAAAAGCAAAGAGGTCAGTGTAGCTGCAGCAAGTGAGCCAGGGAGAGAGTACCAGAAATTAGAAAGGTAACATGGGAAGGGCCTGGGGGACAGATCCTATTAGACCTATACCTGATTAACTCACTAGATGAAAACGTTTCCCTTCACCCCAGCGGGACTTTGGTGGACCAGCTAATCTCATTCCACAAGGACTCCTGAAATCATCTGCCACAGAAAGAATTTTATGTGGGGAATTGATTACAAAAGGATGAAAGAATGGAGAAGCCACACATATGGGTCAAACATACACGGGGCAAACATATATGGGGCATCTCAGAACTCCCCCAAATCTCCCACCCCAGCAGCCTGATTCCTGGCCAGGCTGTCCATGGGTGTCCTTGGGGCAGTTCTTGGTTGCCACACTATCTGGATGAGCTCTTGCCCCTCACTTCTAAGGAATGGCAGGAATTTTCAACAAGGTTGCTTATTCTTCCTTCATCTAGGAGAGAAGGCAAAATTACTTCTAGAAATAGTAGCAAGCTGACCCAGAGGGCAGAATGTTCTTTAAATCCCCCCTTTCTGGGCACCGCCCCTTTCTTCTCATCTTCTCCATGACAATTTGGTTGAGGGTAACTCACATTTCTATGGCTCTCTGGGGTCACAGTCAGTTGGGTGGGAAACAGCAGCAGCCGGGCGGATTCCAGTTCTCACAGAACTGTCAGCCTTAGTTTTTCTTTGCTGAGAAGCAGCAAACCTCATGGTTAATTAAGAGCAGAGACGGGGCAGAGAGAAGGGCCCGGATGCCAATTCTGGCTTTGCAGGTTACAGGCTTGGACAAGCCAGTTAACAGAGCCTCTTTCTCTGGGTCTTTAAAACTAGTCAATCAAATTGACCTCACTGAACCTTTCAGAATTGAAAGTAGACAGCATGCATAGAGCCTAGTACTTTGCCTCACACACATATTCAGTAACTGTAGAGCTGTTGTCATCACTGAATTTATTATCTTTAATGGCACACCCCAAGTCGGACCCCAGCACTCTGACGATGGGAGGTTTTCCTTGTGCACAAATCCTGGACCCATTTATAGCCTCAGACCCATGGATAGCATTCTACAGCATTCTTGTCAGTTCTTCTCTCCATTGCTGGTGGGGCTGGAGTGAAGGTTGGAGGGAACCAGGAGAACCCCTGCAGACTGGCTTTCCTCAGTCTCTCAGGACAGAGGGGGGTGGCACCTGGGGGAAGTCAGGGCACCTCTCCCCTTCCTGTTCAGACTTGGGTGGCATTTCTTGCAGAGGCTGCATTTCCTCTGTGGCTTCGCCTCCTGCCTGACAATCCCTGGCCTCCACGGAGTGATACTGATCCATAGGCTTTGGTAACATTGCTTCTTTCCTTTGTCCATATCATTTAGGGAGTGGCCATGAGTTTTCTGCTCTTTCTTATCTTTGGGTTACTTCTACTCTTTGTTTAGTTTCCCCAATCCTCTACCCCTTTGTAACTGTTCCCTGAATTTGATTCTTTCTGTAGTAATATCTAGACTGGTTTCCATATTCCTGGCTAGACAGATATGCATGTGTTCTCATTAACATTTGCTTCCTTATTTGGGCTTGCACTGAATCTTCCATTCCTTCTTGACTACGTGGAGAAACAAGTAACAACAGCAAAACCGACCCTAGCTCCTGAGGAAAGCCCTCAGTACATTTATTTTAGGCTTTCCCTTAGCCCGGCCACAGCTAAAAATGATGAGCTTTCCCTTGTCCCCAGCTGTGACCTAAACTAGGGTTAATCCTGGAACAAGTAGAGAGACCAATAGACTGGCAGGAATATTTGTACTCAATACTAGAACAATAGGTAGAGAAAGTATGACTTATTCAAAATGGAAAAGGCTTTCTTGGCATTGAAAATGCCAGGTTCCTGATTTCAACTTACTACAAAGTTAAAATAATCAAAACAGTGGTACTGGCATAAGGATAGACATATCATGCAATGATTGAATAGGATCAATAGCCCGGAAATAAACCTTCACATTTTTGTTCAGTTGATTTTCAACGAGGGTGCCAAGAACATTCGATGGGGAGAAGACTCTCTTTTCAAACAAAGGTGCTAGGAAAACTGAATATCCAATTGCAAAAGAATGGAATTGGACTCTCCCTTCACACCATATGCAAGAGTTAGCTCAAAATGAATCCAAGACCTAAATTTAAGAGCTGAAACTGTAAAACTCCTAGAGGAGGGGCATCTGGGTCACTCAGCTGGTTAAGCATTCGACTTCAGCTCAGGTCACGATCTCCTGGTTCATAGGTCTGAGCCCCACATCGGGCTCTGTGCTGACAGCTCAGAGCCTGGAGCCTGCTTCTGATTCTGTATCTCCTTCTCTGTCTGTCCCTCCCCTGTTCACCCTCTGTTCCTCTATCCTTCAAAAATAAATAAACATTTAAAAAAAATTTTTTTAAATAATAAAAATAAAACTCTTAGAGGAAACATAGGAAAATCTTCATGACTTTGGATTGGACAATGTTTTCTTATACGCGACACCAAAGCACAGGCACCAACAAAAAAATAAATAAATTAGACTTCATTAAAATTAAAAACTTTTGTGCATCAAATGACACTGTTATAAGAGTGAAAATATGCCCCACAGAAAGAAAATATTTGCAAATCGTATATTTGATAAGGAATTAATACCCAGAAGACAGAAAGAACTCCTACAATTCAATAAAAAGACAAAAATTTAAAAACAGACAAAGGACTTGAGTGAACACTTTTCCAAGGAAGATATAAATGGCCAATAAACACAAGAAAGAAATGTTCCATATCATTAGTCATTAGGGCAAAACAAATCAAAACCATGATGGAATGGAAAATAAGTGTCGGTGAGGATGTGGAGAGATTAGAACCCTTGCACATTGCCAGTGGGAATGTAAAATGGTGTAGTCACTGTAGAAAAGCCTGGTATTTTTGCAAAAAGTTAAACATAAAACTACCATATGATCCAGCAGTTTCTCTCCTAGGTATATACCCGAAGGAACTGAAAAGAGGGGCTCCAACAGATTATTTGCTTGCCAGTGTTCATAGTAACATTATTTACAACAGCCAAAAGGCGGACACAACCCACCTCCATCAACAGATAAATGCATAAACAAAATGGGGTATTTACATGCAATGGACTATTATTCAGTGATAAAAAGAAACAAAATTCTGGGGCGCCTAGGTGGCTCAGTCAGTTAAGTGTCTTGACTCTTGATTTCGGCTCAGGTCATGATCTCATAGTTCGTGAGATCGAGTCCCACACTGGGCTCTGTGCTGACAGCATGGAGCCTCAGTGGGATTCTCTCTCTCCCTCTCCCTCTCTCTCTCTTTAAAAATAAATAAACTTAAAAAAAAATAAACAAAATTCTGACACATGCCACAATACGGATGAACCTTGAAAATATTATGCTAAGTGAAAGAAGCCAGGCATGAAAGGGACAAATAATATATGATCTACTTATATGAAATATCTAGAATAAGAAAACTCAGAGAAACAGAATGTAAATTAGAGTTTATGAAAGGCTGGAGGGAAAAGAAAATGGCAAGTTTGCTTAAGAGGCGTAGAGTTTCTATTTACAGTGATCAAAATGTTTTAGGGATAGGTAATGCTGATGGTTGCACAACATGGTGAATGTAATTAAGGCCACTGAATTGTACATTTAAAAATGGCAAATTTTATGTTATATATATTTTATCACAATAAAAAAAATGAGGTCTGTTAGGCTGATGGACTGGATGTGAACTGAGATAAAAGTGATTTATATGAATTTCATGATCGCCCATCCCTGCAATCCCTGCCGAGTCTCATAGGGTCAGCTCTGCACTCTTCTCTCCCAGGTAGGTGTCTTGAGTCAAGTCTATAATTGAGGATTTTTGTACAGAGAGGGCGTGCAGGCTTCTGGGAAAGTTGTGATGTGTATGAAGAAGGAGCGGGGGCAGTCAACAGGATAGAAGCATGCCGTTTTGGGGATAGAGAGGAAGAGGGTTTCAGCTGCTGCTGTGAGGAGAAATTTGGGGGGAAAAGGCAAGATGTCTAAAGCAGTTAGTAGGCACCCTTTAAGAAAATCTATAATAATGACGGCTCTTATTTTCCAAGGAGGGTCAGCTCAGGATTGCTATTTCTTTGAATGCAACACTGTAAGGACAGAGCTACAAGGAATGTTTGATTTTGTGCAATCTATGTGCACAACAGACAAATGGACATTTGTCCCCAGAAGGAGGCGGCCCAGTCCCACCCCAGCTGTAACATTTTTAACCAATAAACTCAGGGCTTCATATCTGTAAGTACTAGAGGCAAGACTGCTGCCAACAACAACAAAAATGTTCCTTCAGGAACATTTGTGAAGCAAAATTCGCTTGTCAGACACCATTTTGCTCTCAGAGGCACACTTTTCAGTGTTAACATTCCAAGAATTCTAGTAGGTGCTTTCCAAATTTGCTCCAAACTCAGGTTTCTTTCCTGACAGGCCCTCCCACCCACAAACACACATTCATTCTTGTTTCGGCCTTTGACCTGTCCTTTCCCCAGATCTGTGACATTCTCCCACCTGGAATATCCTCTCTACTCAGATAAATCCCACCCAGCCCTGAAACCCCCATCCCTCTTGAAACCCTCTCCAGACCCCAAGTTGCAGCTGCAGTGAGGTCTCCTTCCCCTGATCTCCTCTAGTCATCCTCTTTTCTAGGTCACATCTCAGCCCTTAGTAATGTTCTGATTCCTATTGTTCTCTCACTGGTACCAGGACAGCCTGTCATTCCCTTGCAGGTAAGGCCAACAGCAAACATTTGTAGAGCTTTTGAAACAGACTGTAGCCTAGCACTATGCCAGGCATATGAGAGGTACTCAGTGAACTTGTTTCTTTGTTTTGAGTTGGTCCACATGGTCTTGCCTTTTCTTAATCTTTACCCTCACACCACGACCACCACATACATGCTTCTTTTCTCTCCTGGTTCCTCATGTTTAATTGTATAATATGAAGTCTTGTCGCATACTGCAGGTTGCTCTGTAAAGTGATTTGCCAGGGGCAGGTGTTATTAACTATGCCAGGACAGCTCCTGGAGTTGGCTTTCTGACAGCCAGTCTTTCACCTTCCTTGTTGGCAGAGCCCCGGTCTTGTCTGGGTACCAATGTGCTCACCCCAGGAGATGAGTGTAACTGGTCTAAACCACTTATAAGGGCTTATTCCGCTTTACCTGCAAAGCTAGTAGCAGTCAGGTGACCAAATTCTAGGTCAGGTGACTCAATAAGATATAAGTCAGTTGGAGGTTTCTGGGAAAAGATTTTCTTCTTGAAAAAGCAGCCAGTCACAGAATGAAAGCTCTTTGCCTTCTTCTCTCCGTTTCTGTTTAAAAGGATGGCATGAAAAGATTCTGGAGGCCCAGCAGCCATCTTGTAACCATGAGAGAAATGTAGTTCACAAACAGAGGCTAGCAGAGAGCCATCTGGATGGAGCGTGGCAACTTACCTTGGAACCTTTTCTTTTTTAGCTTTTTGGTGTGAGAAAAATGCATACCTAAATTAATTGCAAATGCCTGTAGTGTTACCCTCACTTTTTGCTCCAGACCTTTAAGAGCAGCCCAGGTGGGCCTGGCTAATGACCACAAATCCAGTGTGCAGCTCTCCTCTCTCCTTCTGCTCCCCTTCCCTCCTCCACCCTGTAAAGCTGAAAGATAGAACCTTGGGACGTGATGGACATGAATTCAAACAGAGCCTAGCTCTGTGACATTCCTGACAAGGTCAGCTATTTACAAGCTAGACATTATTCTAAGAGCTAATGAAATCACCAGGAATGTTTTGAGACCTCAGACTCAACAAACTTGAGACTCTTTTTGGACTTATCAAACCTATTACAAAAAATGCACTTGTGATAAGCACTATGAATTGAACCATCTGGTCATGTAAACTTGCAGAATGATAAGTAAGGGTGGAAGAGAAAGTGGAACAAGGGTGTAAGAGGAGATTTTGGTCTTGTTTCCATTTGATCTTTAATGTCTTCTTTTGCTTAAATTATTAATAGTGAGGTTCTTTTGCTTTTGCTTTTCTAACAGATTTCTTCTCCTCATTAAGGTGATGATCTCAAATTTGGAGAAGCCAAGAACTGTTTAGCCTCGAACAATTTTTCTTTAGAAGCATAAAACCAAGGACCTTCTGACCTGGCACATCAAGAGTTATTTGACAATAATTAAAAACCCCATAATATCTTCCTTGACTTACCCATAAACAGCCCAGGCTGTGCACTCTGATAGCTAATCTTTGATAGGTTTATTCCTCTGCCTACATGAGGGAAGTATTTTTCTTCTCCAAGTACTAATCAACTGGCAGCTAGTGAAAGACAGTGTCCCCAACACCCACACACGCCAAAGGGATTTTTTTAGTACTTTGCAAATCAAAAGCTTTTAAATCACGTTTAATAAAGGGAAGTTTTAAGACTTTTATATGGAGCTTTTATGTTTTTTTAAACATTCTTTTGGAATAAGATTCAAATCTTTGGCACACTAAAGATGTACCTCAAGTATAAACTACAACCATTTGTATTATTTGAGGAAATGAGTACTTTTGCTGAACTATAAGGCTATTTCAGAACCTAGTGAGGAGTCTTGGTGTAAGGGAGTAGAGAGGGGTGCTTTTGAACAATTTACATAGCCAGGATCCCAATCAACAAGTGAGTAATAGAAACAAGGATTCAGTTCACAGAAGGGCAAATACAAATAACTGAACACTAAAATGTTCAGAAACCTTGCATTCTAAAAAAAAAAAAAGAAAGAAAAAAAGTAAATTAAAATGACAAAATGAGATACAATTTTTTACCTATCAAATTTTGGAAGAATTAAATGTAAATATATATATGTGTGTGTGTGTGTGTGTATATGTATATATAGGTATGTGTGTATATATATGTATATATAGGTATGTGTGTATATATATGTATATATGCATATATATCTATACATACACACACATATACATATCATATACACACACACACATATATATCAACATCAAATACAGGATTATGATAAAAAGGTATAAATTCGTACATTTCTGGCAAGATATTTGGCCATTTCCATTAAGAGTGTTTAAAATACCCATACTTTTTTTTTTTTTTTTTTTTTTTTTTACCCAGGATTAATTTCTAAGAATCTTCATGTAGTAGACAAGGATTTAGGTGATGCTCTGCTCACAATACCACCCTGGTGGCTGTGTGTGTATATGCATGTATATTTATTTGTGTGTGTCCCTTACCTATTGATTGATTTGGGTCTGACCTCGGCCGGTCAGAACTCCTCCCAGGCTCCTTCCAATAATCCCATTTTTGCATAACTAGCCAGAGTTGTGAATATACTTTAAAAATATTTATATTCCTTGATATAATGTTTCTACTTTTAGGAATCTGGTCTATGAAATTAGTCTGAAATTTGGACACGAAGAATACCAGGGTTATTTATAATATCACAAAGCAAAAAAATCTAAGTGCTCAAAGGCTGGTGAATAATTAGTAAATTATAATTCAGACATACAAATTAAAAATTATGAAGCCATTTAAAACTATGTTTCCAAAGACATTTTAATGACATGAAGAAATGCTTACGATGTCATGTCAGGTAAAAAATAAAATTGTATAAAATTATAAAGATAGCATGATGTCAACCACATGTTATATATACATGTGCTTTAAAATGAACAGAGAATATGCAATGGGAAAGAGAGTCTCTTCAATAAATCATGCTGGGAATACTGGACAGTGACATGCAAAAGAATGAAACTGGACCACTTTCTTACACCATACGTAAAACTAAACTCAAAATGGATTAAAGACTTGAATGTGAGACCTAAAACCATAAAAATCCTAGAGGAGAACACAGACAGTAACCTCTTTGATACTGGCTGTGATGACTTCTTTCTAGATAGGTCTCCTGAAGCAAAGGAAACAAAAGCAAAAATAAATTACTGGAATTACATCAAAATGAAACGCTTCTTCACAGCAAAGGAAGGAAGCAATCAACAAAACTAAAAGGCAACCTACTGAATGGGAGAAGATATTTGCAAATGACATATCTGATAAAGGGTTAGTATCCAAAATCTATAAAGAACTTATACAATTCAACACCCAAAACACAAATAATCCAATTAAAACAGGCAGAAGACATGAGCAGACAGCTCTCTAAAGAAGACATACAGATGGCCAACAGACACGTGAAAAAATGCTCAACATCACTCATCATCAGGGAAATGCAAGTCAAAACTATAATGAGATATCACCTCACACCTATCAGAATGGCTAAAATCAACAACACAAGAAACAACAGGTGTTGGCGAGGATGCAGAGAAAGGGGAACCCTCTTGCACTGTTGGTGGGAATGCAAACTGGTGCAGCAGTCAGAAAACAGTAGGGAGGTTCCTCAAAAGCTAAAAATAGAAATACCCTATGATCCAGCAATTGTGCCACTAGGTATTTACACAAAGGATACAAAAATACAGATTCGGAGGGATACATGTACCCCTGTTTATAGCAGCATTATTTACAACACCTAAATTATGGAAACAGCCCGGGTGTCCATCAATTGATGAGTGGA
The DNA here is from genome assembly GCF_028018385.1 of Neofelis nebulosa. Taxonomy (NCBI): domain Eukaryota; kingdom Metazoa; phylum Chordata; class Mammalia; order Carnivora; family Felidae; genus Neofelis; species Neofelis nebulosa. The sequence goes on along the minus strand of NC_080782.1, from coordinate 30,991,418 downwards.
TAAAGAATATGTAATGCATACACACACACACACACACACACACACACACACACACACACACACACACACAAAACACGCAATGGAATATTATTCAGCCATAAAAAAGAAATCTTGCCATTTGCAATGAAACGGATAGAGCCAGAGAGTATTATGCTAAATGAAATAAGTCGGTCAGAGAAAGACAAATACCATATGATTTCACTCACATGTGGAATTTAATAAACAAATGAGCAAAGGGAAAAAAGAGAGAGAGAGGGAAGGGGGGAGAGAGAGAGAAAGAGAGAGAGCGAGAGAGAGAGAGAGAGAGAGAGAAATTAAGAAACAGACTCCTAATTACAGAGAACAAATTGATGGTTACCAGAAGGGACATAAGTAGGGGGATAGGTTAAATAGATGATGGGGATTAAGGAGTGCACTTATGCTGAGCACCGAGTGTTGTATGGAAGTGTTGAATCACTATATTGCACACCTGAAACTAATATAACACTGTATGTTAACTAACTGGAATTAAAATAAAAACTTAAACAAAAGAGAAACTTCCCCAGGGAAAAGAGTGAACAGAGAGAAATGCAACAAAACAGTTATCCATGGTAGTAACATTGAGTGATTCTGGTGTTCTTTTATCCTTTTTCAATTTCCAAATTTTCAACAATGTACATCTATTACTTTTATAGTCAGAAAAAATAGATCTTATTTTGAGAAATTAGAATTAGGTAAAAACTTTGTTTTACTTGCATTCACCCACAGTGAATGAAATGCAGTTCAATTGGACAGCGTGGGGCAGTGGCAACCAGCTAGCTTCACAATAAAGTCACTTGGGGCACTTTTATCTATTTACCATTTTTTCTTTGACGATGACTTTATTTTCTAAAGTCGAAGATGAGCTAAGTTCACCATGTGCTCACTAAAAAGCATTAATGTTTCATCAGGTTCCTGACATCTTGCTCCCATCCCCCCTCACAGCTGGGCCACGTGCCTGCCACCTGCAGGCTCAGTCCCACTGCTGTCACGTGGGCCAATCCTGGCTTTGGAAGCAAGGGCTGAACTAGGCTCCATATGACACTGAAAGTCTAAGCATTAAGACTTACTACTGGCTACTGCAGACATTATCTGGGTCCAGTAATTTGCTTTGCCCTGACTAACCATCTGACTCTCTTTTGCTCCATACCACAGCCTTTCCAGATCTAGGGCTTGGCCTGTCTCTCCCATTTCATTTTCTCTTTCTCTACCACAAAGTTTAGGATCCACTAATAAGCTTTCCAGGTGTTTCTTACCTGTCAGATTGCACGTTAGGCCATGGGGAGCTTCAAAATTATACCCTATGCCCAAATGACTCTAATCTAATTCATTGGTGGGGAGAAGGAAGACTGGAATCAGCATTTGGAAAGCTCCCCAGGTGACTTTTATGGAAAGCCAGGGTCTAGAACCACTGATTTCTTTGGATTAAATCTGTATAGTTAAAGCCTGCTAAGTATGAAGGGTTCAAAGGAATGATTAAAACTGATGAAAATAGTCATCTGTCCATTCTGGCATGATTTCCCAGCCCTCATGTCATTCTATACCTCCTCCATGACTTTAGCTAGTTTCTCTACCCCTATAACTAGAACCATTTCTGGCTCCCAAGCTCCAGGCTATATTTCCACATTCCCACTGGCCATCCACCAGTCTGCCCCATAGATCTGTAACTCCCCATATCCCAGACTGGCTAGTTAGTCCTCTCTCCCTGGCCTCTCACCATGCTATGTCACATCAATGATGACACCACCACCCATGCTACTCCCAAGCTCAACATCTCTGATTCATCTCCAACTTATTCGTTTATCTGTAATATCAAATTCTATGGAACACGGGTCATAAATATATTAGCTTTCGAAAGTCAGTCTGGAGAAGGAAATGCAAGAGTCTGGGTGTGATACAGAAAAAAAGAGAATACACTCAAGATCAAAATGCATTCAACGCTCAATTTGTAAAACACTGCAGGTCAATGCCTCACTTTATGGATGGCGTCTCTCCCTCATCTGTATCTCTTTCCTGACTCTATCTTCTCTGCTTCCTTCTTTCTGCCACATAGACCCTTGTTGTTTCTTACCTGAGCTACTGGGACAGCCTGACTTCTGTGTGTCCTCCACAGTAATGCCCAAGTCCTCACTACCCAGACTACTAGTCTGACCTTAGGGCCTGTCTGCCCAGGTGTGACTCCCACCTCCACCAGTCCAGTGTGATCCACTGTGATCCTGGGCAAGTGACCTAACCTCTCTGTGCTTCAGTTTCCTCATCTATAAAATGGGAATAATAATTATGGTACTTACTTTGTGAAGTTGTTGTAAAAATTACATTAATCAATATATATAAACTTCTTAGACCAATTCCTGACACAAAATATATATTTATTGTTATTATTTGTATGAATACTATTCTACTATTAAATGAAGTCCAGCTCCTTTAAGAAGTGTTCTAGGCCCCCCCACACTGGACCCTTCTACCTTCTAGCCTGATCCTTCACTACCTCACTCCCACACACCAGCATTTGCCACACTGGATTATTCATTCGTAATTTCCTGCCTCCTGGCCTTTGCTTACCCTTTGTTGCCTGGGATGCCCTTATCCTCATTGCTGGCTATGGAAATTCTGTGAATTCTTCAAGTCCAGCTCATAGGCAAACTTATTCTTGACCCCTTTACTGATGCCCCATCTTGGAATTAGTTTCTCCCTCCTAGGCAATGTATTTGCCCTTCATTTTTGATATTTAACAATTGTGCCTTATGTGACAGGAGGCATTTGTGGCCTCCTTCTTTCTCCTACCTCCCCTACAAACCCCTATTGTCCATGAAATTGTAAGTTCCTAAAAGCCGGGTTCTTGTCTTATTCATGTTTTAAACACATTTAATATTTTAACTTTATATTTATGACCTTGCACCTAGCAAAATGCCTGGTGTAAAGGAAGTTTTGCTAAAGTTTTATTGAAGAGAGTTGTTAAATGTGTGTAGACATTCCCATGTCTATTCCAAGATGAAACAGACACTCAGTAATTATCTGGTGACTATAAATAGGGTGTGAAATTGGACACTCAGGACAAAATAGTCTCTTTGAGATCCAGTGGTCTGATCTGAGTGTCTACAATGATGAGACTAAAGCCACAAATCTAAGATATTCACTGCTTTGTGTGTGTCTGTTCAGACCTTTTTGGTTACCAGTAATACGAAACCTGATTCAAACCAATTTAAATAAAGAGAAAATTTAGTGCCACCTGATAATGAAGGAGAAAGGTTCAGCAAGGCTTGCTCCAGTAGCTCAACAGTGTCACCAAAGGCCCAGTTTCATCCGATCTCCCATCTGTCTTCCACATGTTGTGTTGAACCCTAAGGTTGGTTTCCCTTATGTCACAAGATGGCTACAGGAGCTACTGGGGATTATAAATTCCTCACTCGTGTCCATTGGCAGGTCCACCATGTTGTACAAATCCAGAATACACCATTCATGGAACTGAATTAAACATAATGCCAAAGGTACCTACAGAGTTCTGAGCACCAGATTCTGATGGAGGTTGGAGGCAGGCTTCCACACCATCAAGCAATTCTCAGACACCATGTGGGTGCCCTACAATTCAACTAAATTCTGACACTATCTATCTGGAGATAGCATCAGATTCCACAGGTGAAGGGCCCAGTCTCACAAACCTGCTCCTCCCCCAACTCATATGCCAATTGCAAGTCTAGGTTATCACCTGTTCTGACCAGCCAGCTGCAGATCAGAGGTTCTACAGGCCATCTCCTTCCTTGGGTTTTGGGTATTTTGTTAGAGTGGTTTACAGAACTCAGAGAAACATTTTACCTGGATTATATATATATATATATATATATATATATATATATATATATACACAAATACGCATAATGTATATTATATATATAATATATATATATATAATATAATTTAATATATTATAATAAAATATATATATTATATATGCATAATGCATAATATATATATTATATATTATGCATATATAATATATATTATATATATAATATATAATATATTAATATTATAATAATTTATATTAACAATATTAATATTAATAATATTAATAATAATTAATATTAATAAATATATATAATATTTCAGAAAACAGATGAAAGAGATGCATAGGGCAACATAGGGGGAAAGGGCACCAAGCTTCCATGCCTTCTCTGACAACAAGCACCACTCTCCCCTCATCTCCACGTGTCCACCAACTCAGCAGCTCTCCAAACCCCATCCTCCTGGGTTTTTATGGAGGATTCACTAAGAGCAGAAGGCAGGGGGTATTACTGAAAGTTCCAAGCTTCTAATCACATGGTTGGTTCTCTTGGCACCCAGCCCCAAACCTCAGGTGCTTTCCAGAAGTCACGAGTTTGGATAACAAAAGATACCTTTTATGCTCTCATCTCTTAGGAAATTTCAAGGGATTTAGGAGATCTGTGCCAGAAATGGGCATGAAGACCAAATACATATTTCTTATTATAAATCCCACTAGCACAGTGTGCCGGGATTCGTGCAAGGTAATAGCTCTGTCCACCAGAAAGAGGGAATCTCTCCAGATGGCTTCCATAGAAAAGAGAGGGAACTTCTTCAACCAGCAGCCTCCAGGAAACATCTTGTTACATTGTGGCCAGAGTCTTAGAAAGGGACTTTTGGATTGATTACATCAGGCTTTATGTTTGGAAGACCCTGGGTTACTGTCAAAAGAAAGATGACCAATGACACAGCTAGTAGACAGCAGAGAAGATAGTGTTTGCTCCGTCTAATGGAGCAATTATTATTATATATAATAATTATATAATGTACATACATATATGCATACACACATATATAAGCATGTATATAGTTAAAACATGTATACAATGAGACTGTAATTTTCATTTGCTCAACAAACCAGGTGCCTGATACAATGAACATTATCCAGTCTCTGTCCTCAAGGAGCTCACAGTCCTTTCTCCTTTCTTCCTCTCTTTTATTACGAAGTTAAAGCAGCTGAACCCTTAACCTTGATATAATCTCTTCAGAATCTGTTCCCAGAATGCACCTTTGTTTTGTTTCTAAGGTGGCTCATAGGATCATATTAAAGCCATCAACATATGTTTAGAAACTGAGGTGTTTTAAGGAAGTTTTATGCCTGTGACCTGGTGGACATCTCTCCAAGGGTGACCAAGGCCATGCCAGCCATAGAGAAGGGATTGCTCAGACTGACCAGAGACCATGTTGAACCCTCTGAACAGCCTTGGGAGACAGGCAGATTTCCAAGACTAAATGTTCCCAGAAGTATTCCAGTAATTCAACCCACATTGCAACTCACTTAGGAAGATATATTTAGCCTTTATTTTTATTTTTATTTTTATTTTTTTAGTGAATGATGTATTTATACTGGATCCCAGACATTTTGAGATAGAATTAAAACAATGATTTCTGATCTCCAACAAAGTCCAGATTTCCAGTTTTACTGGAGCTAACTCATTCAGATGAAACTGAGGAGACAAGAAGTCAGAGCTCAACTGTTTATTAGTTATTTTACTCTGAATAAGTCACTTCACCTTTTTAGGCTTCAACTTCAGTAATCAACAACCAATGCAGAAAATATTTACTGGGTGCCTCTTATGGGTCAGGTTCTGTGCTAGATGCTCAGGATAGAACCATAAAGGCAATCTCCTCACCTGCAAAGTGAAAGAGAGGCCTAAATAATGTCAACCTCCCTCCTGCTATAAAGATTGTATGCTTTGGAGATGGAGACAGCAGGTACGTGTCCCCAAGCTCTGCAGCAGTGACCCATCAGTAATGGGGTGCGATGAACGTGGAGCCCATCCCTACTTGTCACATCCATCTCTCTCCTCGTAACCATCGGTGCTGGGACAGCATGATCAGGGTGTAAACTGCCTTCTGCCAGGGCCTGCAGCACTCTGACTTTTGGTAATTCATCAGTTCATTTATAGATTAGTAGGCTATAAATATCCTATCCAAAATAAGTCATATATTCTCCTTTCCTTAAAGTAGAGTCCCAGAAGAACAGGTGTGCTTTATCTCCTTTCATATAAACATCAGAGACTGACCCTGCAAGTTCATTAAAAAAAAAAAAAAAAAAAAAAAAAAAAAAGAAAGAGGGAAAGAAAGAAAGAAAGAAAGAAAGAAAGAAAGAAAGAAAGAGAAAGAAAGAAAAAGAATCCATTGGTGGGTGGCAAAATTCCTTTTGGACTCTCTGCCTGTTCGTAGAGTTGTTTTCAGAGTGATCAGTGATCTTCTGGACAGCAAGGAGAAATTAATCACATTGAAAGTTTGCTGCTATAAACCAACTGCAGATAACGGTGCCTGCGGCTGTGAGGCACAAGGGAAGGAGCTACAGAATTGGAGCCAAAGAAGCTGGCTTTGTTTAAGTCTCAGTCAACTTCCCAGAGAAATGTTCGGTATGTCATTCTCAGACTTCTCTGAATCTCGATTTTCTTATCTTCAAAATGGGAATGCCTACTTCTCAGAGTTGTCATAAGGCTCCCGAGAGATAATGTGTATGAAAAGCTCCCAAGAGATAATGTGAATTATCATTGCATCTCAGGATGTAAAGCACTTTCTCTTAGCATAAAGATGAAAAGATCCTGCAGAGGGAACTAGTCACCAGCTGGCATCACAGATTTTTGAAATCTAGATGAGATCACGATAACCATCCAGCTCATCCACGCGATTTCACAGAAATTAAAGCCCGGAAAGGTTGAGTGAGCCGCCCAAGAGAATAGTATCAGCCGCTATTTACAAAAATACCTTAAAATGGTTTTTAAAATAGGGGTTCATCATATCACATAACAAGAAGTCCCGAGAATGGACTATTTCAGAAAGTCAACATTGTCAAGACTCAGACCTTCCTCTCATGTTGGCAAGATGGTTGCCATAGTCCTAAATATCACAACATCACATGACAATATCTAAAGAGAGGAAGACGGGTGTGTGTGTGTGTGTGTGTGTGTGTGTGCATGCTGGCACACACGTTGGGGAAGGTAGAGGGAAAAAACTCCCCTTGCATATCTTCCTTTTCCTCTAAGGGCATAAATATTTCGAGAGGCCCCCAGCACACTTTCCCTCAGGTCCCATTAACCAGAACTGACTTACATGCCCACCTTTAAGCCAATTACTGACAAAAAAAGAATGAGGATTACCACTGTATGGTTAGGTGATTCATGATTTTTGCCCTGGGACCACCTTCCCTAAGCATGTTCCTGACCCATGCCTAATAAATCTGAGTTTTTATTACTAAAAAGAAAAAATGGGCAGTAGTCATTGGGCAGACTGCCAATAGTTTCTACCATCTTGTCAAAATAGTCCTGTTTTTCCCAGAATTTGATACTCTTGGTAGTCCATTGGATAACTGGTGGCTCTTGTCACATAAACAACTCCATGATACCCATAGTCTAGTTCCTTCTATATGCAGACAATTTCTTCAAGGTTTGTGATCTTTTGCAATTTATATAAATATTTCAGTCTATCCTTCATTCTGCAAATATAGGAAATGCTCGATTAAACCCCATAAATCAACTCCTAAATAAGAATGTTAGCTACCTTATCTGTTCATTGATGCCAGACATTTTTTTAAGTTTCCTACTACATACTAGGAACTATTCTTGGTGTGATTTATACATGGCGCTGAGATAAATGTTCAACTATTTGGAAAAGCAAAGTAAATAAGTGCTTAATCTATTAAAGAATTAGATATTTTGAAAACAGCATTTACAGAAACTTGAGGTCAGTAAGAGCTACCATAAAGGAAAGGAATAAAATCATAAAGGAACATTTCAAGTTGCCAAAAAGTTTTAACACTCCAACGCATCCCCCAAACAGTATGCTAAAAGATAACTGGGAAAAACATCTGTGATAACTTTAAGAGGATTTTGTTCTTTCATACATAAAAATCTTTTATAAATCAATAAGAAAAGAGGACACCTTAAAAAATGGCCAAAGAACATGAGCGTATAAGTCATAAGGGTAAGAAATGGGAATGGTCAACAAACGACCTAAAATGTTTGACCTTCGTAGTAAAGTGCATACAGTTGCGTGTTTAAGTAATATAACACCACTTTAACTTGTTAAGTTGGCAAATCATATTAACGTGTTGGTGTGAGTGTGTGGGAAACCAGCATTCTCATATATTGCCGGCAAAGAGTATGCACTGGCTGAGATTTGGGGGAATGCAATTTGCTGATATGCAACAAAAGCGTAAGGGGTCCATCTTTTGATCCAGCAATTCTCCTTCTAATCATTTATCCCCCAAAAGAGTCAAGGGAGCGTACACAGATGTTTTGAATCAATGTGCCCACTTACTGTTACTTACAATGGCACTTGAAACTCAGGCTGTGGATTCCAAGTACAGACACCAAACTTACCTGTAAATTGAGTTTTTGCTTGGTTCTAGAGCCTGTTAGAATTTTATGAATTGCACAGCATAAAGACTTTTGAAAAAACAAAGTATTTAAATTGTTGAGGGCCTGTGTAGTTTTGCTTTAAAGTAAAAGTCTGCTTACAACGGGTTTAGTTAATATCCATCATATTATATAGATCATACAGATACACTAAAAAGGAAAAAAAAAATCTCCTGGTAATGTGGGTGATCATTTCACAGTATATGTAAATCAAACTATCATGCTGTACATCTTAAACTTATATAGTGATATATGTCAATTATTTCTCAATAAAACTGGAAAAAAAATTAAAAAACATAACAGAGTAAAAGTCTGCTTGATAATCTCCATGATCCTTTTGTGGGAAAAGAATAACCAAACATATTTTTAAAAAATTACCTTCACCTTCAAATTTTTAAAAAAGGTTCTTAAAATGATATTTTAAATGGGATAACCTAGTTAAAATTAACCTTAAAAGGTGATATTAAATTTTTTTAAAAATGAACCTACAAGTGCTACAAATTTAAGAATAAAAAAGACTTTTAAAGTAAAGCCACGAGTTTATTTTCTATTATTTTTTAAATACTTATTTATGTTTAAGAGGGAGCATGAGCGGGGGAGGCGCAGAGAGGGAGACAGAAGATCCAAAGCAGGCTCTGCACTGGCAGCACAGAGCCTGACGCAGGGCTCAAACTCACAAACCGAGAGATCACAACCTGAGCCGAAGTCAGACACTCAACCGATTGAGCCACCCAGGCGCCCCAAGGCTTTGGGTTTAAATGAGGGGAAAAGCAAGCCTAGGGCCAGACAGCTGTGTGCAACAGGTCTTTCTGCGTTGTCTTAGACTTGTAAATTCTTTTACAGTTACTACTATTTAACACTTAGATATTTAATGATTAAACTTATGACATTTTGGATTGCTCGTATTTAGAGTTGTGGTTCGTCTGCTCCTTAAGAATTAACTAATTAATGAAGGTAATTTTTAAAAATTCAGATCTTTGTTAATAGTTTGTAAGACTTCCTCAGGGTATGTGCTAAGTGCTCCAAAATAAGTAAACCTAATCGTAGCTAACGTTTAGTCAGCGCTTGCTGTGTGCCTGGCCTTGCTTTAAGCTCTTTGCATATGTTAACTCATTAAATGTTCACAGCAACCCGGTGAGGCAGCACCATTATGATCTCCATTTTACAGATGAGGAAACAGAGGCACAGGAGGGTGACTAGCCTCCTCAGGTACACACTACCAGCTCATGGCAAAGCGGGGCTTTGACTCCAGACACCCTTACTCCAGAGTCCTAGCGCTAACCATTAAGCACAGCTGCCTCAACTACCTGAACAGCATTCGGTACTTGGCTGCAGAAGATAAAGATGTCTCCACAGGGCACAAAGAGGAGATGGGCACAGTGGTTCCCAACTGATTCACCAGATGAATCATCTGGGGGAAGTTGTGAAAAATACAGATTCCAGAATCAGATTCTCCTGAGGTGAGGGCCAGGGTCGTGGAAGACCAGCGGATGCTTTCAGTGTTTGCTATGGGCCAAGCACTGAGCTAACCGCCTTGCACACCTCACCTCATTTCCTCCTCACGCAGACCCCACCTGCTGGACACTCTTTACACTCCCCCCGTTTTAGGCCTGAGGAAACAGAGGCTTTCAAGAGATTAGGTACTGTGTCCAAGGTCACAGAGCCCATGGGCAGTCAGATCAGGACTCACCGAGCCTCCAGACGTTGACCTCTTACCACTGGACATGCTGTGCAAGGGCAGGGCTCAGGGAGAAAGTGCCACTTACTGGCTGCACCAAAGGGCATTCCCAGGCAACCAGTAAATGAGGCAGGCTCTAGGGAGTGAAGCGCCCACCTCACAACATGCAGAGGCTTCCCCAGGCTGAGAGGGACCAGAGGGTGGTTTCTGGACTAGAGGACAGAGGGCACAAAGCAAGTCAAGGCCCCAGAACACAATGGACACCAGCCCACAGAGGCGGGCTGCAAACACCACGGAAGGCTGATGTGCAAGGTAGTGTGTGCATGGCCTGGACCAAGGCCCTGTCAGTGTAGAACCTGAAAATCTGGTACCTTCACAGACCTTCAGGACCTGATAAGAATACTAGATGCTTGAAAGTGCCCTGCTCCCCCAACAGTCATAAAATTCAAAATAAAAACAAAACTGAACAATAAATTAAAGGGAACTCAACAAAGCTCTACCTTTTTCTCATCACCAGGACTTTGATTTTTTTTTTTTTTTTTTCAAATATCAAATACCAATTTCTTTCAACCGCCCTAAACGCGTGCTTTGTCTGCACTGGGACACCAGCTTTTAATCACTGCTAAGGTTCCATTCTGCTACATCTTTGTCATCAATTAAAGTTGTCTTTATGGTAAATTATGGTAAACACGGTAGTGTTTATGTAGGAAGGGGGAAATTTCCTACCTCAGTTGAGACTGGGGTGTCAATATGATAAACATCAGGCTAACATGACAAATACGAGACATATTCCGCCACCATCTCTCTCTCTCTCTCTCTCTCTCTCTCTCTCTCTCTCTCTCTCTCTCACACACACACACACACACACACACACACACACACACTCAACATAACGGCTCTGAGAACCTGGAACATAAAGCAGGGATCAGAGAATGAAGAGAAGAGAAAATCTGTGGAAATCTTTGAAGAAAACTGTGCTCTGAACTCTTTTTCCCTCGACTTTCCCAAGGTGTTTGAGAAGTACACCATGAGGGGTCTTTGCTGGATCCCCTTCACTGAGCCCAACATGTCACAGAATTGGGAGGCCCTGCACTGCCAGGGACTGTAGGAGCCAACGAGGAGTCATGAGGGAAGCAGGTGGCCTCGGATTAAGGAGGCTGGAAGTGGATGGCCAGCTGCCCTGGACTGACAGAGGCAGCACAAGTCTGAGTCAGACAGAGACGGAGCCATCTCCCTTCAGGGTCCAGCGGGAGAGATCCCCTGCAGGGATCTGTGGGGATCCCAGAGAGGCTCCCATGAGGGAAAGCAACTGCTCTGCTCCTTATCTCATCTTCCCCACCCCACTCTATCCTGCCTCTCTGGCAGGGGAAAGAAAAAGTCATTCATTGGTGAGTGGGGAAGGAAGACAGCTGAGGCCAGGATAACTGTGAGGTGTTGAGGGTTGAGGGAAGATTTGCTGAGAGGTCAAGTGAAGAATGTTTATTGTTACAGTGCAGGCTTTCTGTCTTCTCAATCGAGACTATGTGACTGAAAGGAACTCAAGATGGCCACTGTGCTGTCAATGAGCATAGAAGGCACAGCCTGCCTGATTTTTCATCTGGGTTAAGGGAACATGAACACTACCACCTCTAAATAAAGTTTAAAGGTACCAAGGGAAGCAAAACTAAAGTTGTGTCTTGAATATATCAAAAGTTGTACTTGTTCAATATATTGCTCTAACATTCATCTGGCACCTACTTTTTGCCTGAGACCATGCTAGGGAAATCACTCACTATCTTACTTAAAACTCAAAAGAGTCCTTTGAGGAAGTATAAACCTCCTCATTTTTTCAGACAACTAAGGCTCAGAGAGGGTAAGTGATTGAGCTGAAATCTGAGCCCAGTTGTGTGGTCTCTACTACAAGCACCACAGTGCCCTAGGATGGGAATGCCTGCAGCATCCTGTAGAAAGATTTCCCCGTTGAAGGGTTGGGGCGGTGGGCATACTGGTGATTTGTTCTGCTCTAGAATTGCAGAGACAAGGCTTGCCATCCACGTATGTATATGCTCCCGGGAGGTCATCTGATTTGAATCGTGTTTCAGGCAGCAGCCGGGATGGACACGCATGGAACCACTCACATGCTCATAACTCATATCCTCCATATCATTCTCATATCCTCTATAACTCATCCTGGAGAGCTGGCATGAAGGCACATCGCCACCTCTAGTTAGCAGATGCCAATCTTGGCCCCATTGGCACCATGCTGGAATAGACTGGACAAGCCACAAACATCCAGAATGGCAAGATATATACCAAAGAGTGTCTAAATCAGCAGACAGACCAGCAGAAAATGGAGAGTTTGGAATTTTACAAAAAATGTGATAGGGATAGGGTCCTTCAGTGATGAGGGTCAGTGTTTGAAACAGGAAAACCTTGTTTCCATCAATCTTTAACCTAATGTGTCAGGACACTGGATAGGTGACTTTTTTTTTTTTTTAACTTTTCATAAAGTCCCAATAAATTCAGTTCAAACTAACTTGTAAATTTCCAGGCAATCCACATGTCACTCCCCACCCCCAATCCCCCAAGCCCCTACCCCCTCCACCTCCCACCTCCGGAAACCACATAAACATATCAACAGAAGCAGGTTCCTCTCAAGGACAGGCTGCTGCATTCTTCAGATTACTAAATCCTCATGAAAAGCCACCATTGTCCTGGCAAGGCATTCACGCCACCCAGATTGACCGAGTCTCCTACCGAATTGCCCATTTCAGGCCAGAGGGGGCTCCCAGACAGCCTCAGGGAGGTAACTGCACCAGTGCATGGGGGCAGGGTGGGGTAGGGGGAAGGTCACTAATTTATCTTAGTGGGGTGCTAACTTTGAAGCACACTGAAGGCTACTTAAATGTTAACATTCGAAGGGGAAAGCACAAACACCCAGCTTTCAAGCCATCAAATTTTTCTTTTAAGAGATAACCACTTCTGACTCAGAAGACAAATATTAAAAATAAAAATACCCAATCCAAACAAAATCCAGACCAGCTCTCCACCATCCATACAATCTTGGTGGTCTCCAGGTGAAAGAAAGTTGTGTGTGTGTGTGTGTGTGTGTGTGTGTGTGTGTGTGTGTGTAAGTACAGCCCAACACAGGTTTTCTTTCTTTCTTTTTTTCTAAACAGTTTCTTTTCCCCACCTTTCAAAGGTTAGCTGAGTTATACAAATTCATCTGACCAAAGTAAATCCCAATGTGTAAGTGATGAAACACAGTCTTATGAAAGATAAAGAGAAAGAGATATTTCATTACCATGAAGAAGAAAAAAAAAAAAACAACCCAAACAACAATCCTCTCACCTAACCTTGGATTCAGTAAGAGGAAAATTGTCTTAAAGAATTTAAGCAGTGAAACATAAGTCATGACACTGCTGCATGGTTTAGAAGTTGCTCGTTCCTCCTTTCTTCTCTCTGCCAAAAAAAAAAAAAAAAAAAAAAAAAAAATTGCAGGAGAAGGTTACAGAGAATGAACAAAATTAATGTTCTTTATTTACATTCAAAGCTAAAATGCAGTTGTTATAGCCAGAGCATAAGCTGAAGACAGGAGGTTCCAAGGCTCAGATTTTGACTCTTCCCTCCTGCCAAGGTCTCTTCATTAGAAGCCACTTCTATGTCTCATTAATTTGCCTCTGCTTTCAGTCGGTGACTCACCCATGGGAATGAGCTGCACCCAGCCAGCTCCTCGAGGAAAAATGCCTTTTCCACCCCTGGTGGGACTCCTTTTGTGTCAGTTGGAAAAAAATCAGCTGCACCTTTCTGGCTCTACAGGACAACGCTTAAAGAAAACAGAGTCAGACCAAACTGTCGTTCTAATTCCTCTTCCACAATAAAATCTGAGAGATAGAGATAGAGAGAGGGAGATTTAGAATGGGACAGGGCAGAGATGTTGGGGGAAAAAAGTGAGGCAGGCTTTCTCTTATAAGTGGGTTCATTAGCCTAATTAAGCATCTTCAGCTTTTTGCCTCTCTCTCACCACTAACTGAAATACTAAAAAGGTGGAGAGAGGGATGTGATACCATCTCAAAAAGGATTTGGGGGCTTAAAGGGTTCCTTATTTGTGTACACAGACATAGCACATACGCATGGCTATTAGAATATGCTGTAGTCCAACTGCAGTGAAGGCAGAACTTCAGCATTGAAGGACCGAAGCAAAACGCGAAGTCTGGGTTATTCTTTTTTTTCCTCTTAATTCTCATCCTTGTCCAGACAGCATTCTGCCTTTACTCCACGCCTTTGCATCCCAAGATCATCTGAGGAGAAAAAAAAAAAAAAAAAAAAAAAAAAAAAAAAAACCCACCAAACAAACAAAAACCAAACTACCCGGGATTTAATATAATTTTCAAATGTGGAACTCTTAAAAAAATGGTATTCACGATGGTTTAAAATCAATGTGCTTGTCTTCTCTCTCTGCATCTCCAACCTGAAGCCTCTCTTACTTGTTTTCCTTGTCCTTCTGTGCTATTTCAGCCAGAGGAATGAACTTTGTATTGGAAATTTTAGGCCAGGTGTGAGGTATTAACCTTGGCAGAGATACCAAAGATTAGTTTAAGAAAAATATAAATCGGCAGAAGGCAATGCATAGATGTTTCCCCAGGAACAGGATTAACAAAGAAAAATAAAAGAAAAAGACATTACATCCGGCATATTTCAAAGTCATGAGGAAACACATGGATTGTATAAAGAGTAAGATCCAAGTTGGCTCAATTCATAAAGAATTACGGAGGCAGCAATAAGAATATGAGACAACATGGGGGTGCCTGGGTGGCTCATTTGGTTAAGCGTCTGACTTGGACTCAGGTCATGATCTCATGGTTTGTGAGTTCAAGCCCTGCGTCGGTCTCTGTGCTGACAGCTCAGAGCCTGGAGCCTGCTTCGGATCCTGTGTCTCCCTCTCTCTCTCTCTGTCCTTCCCCAGCTCACAATGTCTCTCTCTGTCTCTCAAAAAAGGAATAAATGTTAAAAAATACTTTAAGACTATGAGACAACATGAATACAGCAACAACCTTCCCTTATTCTGCATTCCACCTACCCCCAACACACACACACACACACACACACACACACACACACACACACACTACACACACTACACAAATGCCTTCTACAAAGCTTCTTTGAATACTTTTATTGGGGTCTTCTCTTCACTCACCACTGACAGCCTCACCCCCACAATCCAGTCTTTGCACCAGCCGACATGGCCCGATTGCACAGTAGGTCTCCACATCACTCCAAACATCTTCATTACCAAGATCTCCAGCTCTGGAGTTGTCTTCACAGACTACCATCTCTCTGTCTTCTATCTCTCTCATTCCTTATTCCTATCGAGCCTAACCTTCCACATCAAGGCGTCCCTCCTATTCTTTTCCTTTAGTCCCTCTGGTTTCATTTCTATCCCTAAACTTCAAGTCACTTATTTCAACAATGCCTTGTCTAGATGATCTTATTTGAACTCCTGACTCTGGGAATTCCCCTGCCTCTCCATTCTCCATTCCCCTCCAAGAGCAATTGACACTCACTGGAAAGACCAATTCAGTACAAATGCCCATTCTTTTACTCCCACGGCCCCTTCCTTGTGCTTGAGACCCTCTTCCTGCAGCATTTTCCAAGGATATTCAAAACTCATCACCATATTCCTTCCATGTATCATGATTTTCTTGCAACTTTTATTGGTGTCTAAACCCACCTCTTTCTCTACCTATCATCAAACTGTAGTGCCATGTCTGGCTGATTTCATCTCCACAATAATTTTTAAATAATTCTCTTCCTTTCAGTTGCAGTTGGTTATTACCAAAGTCCCAGTTCATTCCCACATAATCTCTGCTTAGCAGTTTCAAAAGACCCCATCCTGCTCACCTAACCCTTAGCCTCCCCTTTCCATTCATTCAATCCTGCAATAATTTCAGTCCTCTGAAGAAGCCTTCAGTGGCCCTTGTTAACTACTAACTGAACTACACACCCCACAACCTGCACAAATCCTCTACGACAAAGCCCCAACCTGCTTTTCCAGTCTCATCCCATGCCATTCTTCCATTTTTAAGCCAAAATGGAAACACACATCGTTTTCACACCTCTACACTTTGGTCAATCCCCATCCAGCCCTATCTGGCTTTCAAACTTCTACCATTTTTCTAGGTTCTTCTCAAATGCCATCTCTTCCATAGAGGCTCACTGGTCAGTGATCTTTCTTCCCTTCAGGCTCCTCAGTAGTAGATTGTTGGGTCACCAAGAGTGAATTTATCTCACTCTGCCTTGGAGTTTCCTTCTATACTTATCTATATTGGAAGCTTCTTTAGGAGCCTTATTTTTTAACTTTGTATTTCTACAGGATTTGGAAAGTGCTTTCCATAATATAGGAACGGAATAAATACTTGTGCAAAGGAAAAAAAAAAAAAAAGAGTAACACAGCCAGCTGGATCTTGCATTTCAGTTTTCTAATCTGCTCTTAATTGGGGGAGGTGGTAGGTGGGAGGGGTGCTGTAGGTCCTTTCACCTTTCTGGGTCTTGTTCTCTTGAAAAAGGAAAGCTTTTAACTTGAAGGTCTCTACATAGTCTAGTTCAAATGCAATATAATTCTTCTGCTAGCTGAATAAATTTGGAAAAATGCTGACAAGCTGGGTTTCCACTTCCGTAAGAAAAACCTCCCCAAACAGGTAGTTCCAGGAACTTCCAATCATAGCATTGTCACCATCAGGGCTGACTATATATAATCGTATTTAATGGGGAAAGGTCTGGGGAGCAAGGTTGTGATCTCACTGCCATCTGACATCTCCTAACCCACTCACCCCCAACATTTTATGTGCAGATATTTAAATTGCATCTTGTTTCCCCAAGACTTAAAGTGAATTCCATGGAGTCCTCCTTTCAAAGTCTTATTGAGTCTGGTGAGAAATGATGACGGGATCAGGGTCTGCCATTATTTATTCTTTAATTTCATTTCCTGAGTCAGTGTCACCTCCCCCTACTCACACAGTCTGAGGGTAAATGGTGACCCCTGGTCTCACAGGGGCATTTATTTATTTATTATTTATTATTTATTAATTAATTTATTTATTTATTTTTGAGGTAGTTCCTACTGCAAAAGGCCATACAAAAGCTCTGCCATTTTGCTAATGAAAGGAAACATGTTTTTGCTTTATCCTTTTTTGTAAACCACACATCAAATGACAGAGTGAAGGGCATATTTGACTCTTGCCGATGATACTGAACATAATGAATATGCTGAGTTTGTAGGATAAATAATACATATGAAATATTGTTATTATATATATGCATACTAATGTGTCATATTAACACTACCATATTTATCTAAAAGAACAGGAAGGAACTGGAGGAAGTAAAACTCTGGGAAAGTCGCTTGAGACCAACGGCCCTTGGTAACGAAACTTTAAGGCAGCGCTATATTACTTACTGGTATTTGCAAAGTACTTTATTCTCCAACACGTTCTCATTTAATCCGGGCGATGGCCTGACCGAACAAGCAGAGCAGGTGTTATTATACCCGCTGAACACAAGAGAGGACTGACTCCCAACCTACTTGTCAAATGGCACAATGGGAAGCGTCAGAGCCACCAGCCAGGAGTCCTGGGTCCTGGTCCTGCCATCTTGCCACCATATTGTGCTGCCCATGAAGGGCACGTGGAAAACATTAATTCCAAAGCTGCCTTTTTGAAATGAGAAAAAGAAGGCACAGACTATGCCAAGGCCTCCCAGCTAGCTAGACAGAGAACGGGTGAAAGCCAGACCTTGTGACTCCCCAGCCAGCAGACTCTTTCTGCTTACCAAAATGGAATAAATTACATAAAAACTAAATGGTTCTGAGGAGGTATTTATCATGCAGGACCAAAGGCATTATTCACTTACAATAGTGCATGTAAACATTTAAACTGTGAGAAAATCTTCATGATGGCTGAGCAGGCAGGATTACTACTTGAACAATTAAGAAAATAATATTAGCCTATGAGTACGGTGCTTGTTGCTGCTTTCCAATCAAATTTACAACATTGGTCGCTTGATAAATTTAGTGATTTTATATATTATATGTAATATACCTAATGATATGTATTATATATCATCAAATTTAGTGGCCACACATATATAATTGGATAACATATAATACAGTGATATACAATCAACTAATGTAGTGGGTGTTAACTAATGTGGGCGTTATACGAAAGTGATGAATCATTAAATTCTACTCTTGAAACCATTATTACACTATATGTTAACTAATTTGGATTTAAATAAAATTTTAAAAAAAGAAGACCCTTCCCACCTTTGCCTGCCTCACTTATCCTGTGAAACTCAAGCATTCTTTCTGATAACTTTACCTAAACCAATTAGAATAAAGCCTTTATGTGTGCTTCGGTAAGTGTTCTGGGCATACCTCTATCTTATCCCTCACCATGTTTTATTCATGTTATCTGCTCACATCCTCTGTCCAATTAATCAGAATGCAGTTGGTTAAGAATTTTCACTAGTCATCAGTGACAATGAGTTACTGATTAATATGGGAGCATCTGAATACAGATGTCATTAGTGGTGGTAACTCACATAAGCAGCACCTCTCGTAGAAGACTACTTAGCTTAGCTGGTTGATGCATTTAAAAACTCTCTTCAGGAGCACCTGGGTGGCACAGTCCATTAAGCCTACAACTCTTGATTTGGGCTCAGGTCATGATCTTTCGCAGTCGTGGGATTGAGTGCCCTGTTGGGTTCTACGCTGGGCATGGAACCTGCTTTGGGATTCTCTCTCTCCCTCTGCCCCTCTCCCCTGCTCATTGTACTTTCTCTCTCTCTAAAACATAAATTAAAAAATTAAAAAATAAATAAAAAATATAAAAACTCTATTCAATAATCCTCATCTTTGTCATTTTTCCATCTTTGTAAAACCGCCATTCTGTCTTTATTTCCCCTTACATTTTCATCATAAATTATGCCACTCCTCCTTACTCCCAGTAGGGTACTCTCAGTTTCATAATCTTATCGTCTATGACAACAGTGAGACATTTTTCTTTATAACTTGAAATTGTTTGATATGTCTTTAATGGTGATTTTGTGAATAAATCTGTTTCCGCTTATGAAATCGAAAGTCAAGTATTTGATTTGTTGGGCTCAATATTTGCCTTGAAAACACTTAATAAACCATGATGCACTTAATAAAAACTACATAAATAGGTTCAGATTGTGCCTTATTTGAGAGTTAATGCTTTCAACAAGTATTTTTTTAAAGAATAAATGAAATGGAAATGGCTAAATATTTGATAAGCCTCAAAGATTAGTAATTGTCTTCTCTCCGCCTTTTGTTCTGAATACATTTTCCTAAACATACTCAACACGGGGTGTTTTTCAAATGTTATTTTTTTAACACATTCTTTATACATGTTTACACATTTTTTTCTCTTCTACTGCTCTGACCCCACTGCCGCCATGCCTGCCAAGCCCGCTAAGCTGTGTGCAGGTAATCTGCCACTGTTTCCAGTGCCCAAAGATGTGTCACCAACGTCGCACTGTTGCATACACTGTGTCCGCTGAGTTTGGCTGCCTCTGCCACCTCCCTATGCATTGCCCTATGAACCTTCTAGATCTGGCTCCCACCACAGGGCACTGCCACCACTCCCACTGGATACTTCTACCAATGCCAAGACATCAAGGTTTTGGAGGTCGCAGTTTCTCCTGTGGTGACACAAGGAACACTGTCCTCTGCACAAAATGTGGCTTTGTCCTCAGTGTCTCCCAGGGTTTTCACTTCCAGTCTCCTCTGTCCCCAGAACTTAGATATGATTTCACGGAGGAACTGGCTAAGAGCAGCCACCCCTTAAAGGACCAGGGGCACCTGGGTGGCTCAGTGGGTTAAGAGTCTGACTTTGGCTCAGGTCATGATCTCATGGCTCGTGGGTTTTAGCCCCGTGTTGGGCTCTGTGCTGACAACTCAGAGCTTGGAGCCTGCTTCAGATTCTGTGTTTCCATCTCTCTCTGCCCCTCCCCTGCTCACACCCTGTTTCTCCCTGTCTCTCAAAAATGAATAAACATTTTTAAAAAAATGTAAAGGACCAGGCGTCTTACTAGGGCATACTTGTCCTGCCTCATTTATCCTCTGTGCACACAGGCTTCTGCAAACGTGCCCTTAGAGGCACTGTTTGAGGCATATGAATCAGGAATCCAGCTTAGGCTAAGTCTAAGGCAAGACATGCTATACACATTTTTGCCCAGAATTTTGTCCAGGTGCAAAATGAATGTGAATGTTCAGTTGTAGGCATTGCACACATGGTCCTGAATTTATCACATCACAAGCCGATTCTCAGAGTACATTTTTTGGCTTTTATTAATATCCTTTCCAAAAGGACAGTTTTCTATGAAATATGATTTTTAGAAAACCTATAAAATTAGAATATTTAAAAAAAACATTTGAGCATGTGGTTGTAGGGGAAAAGCAGGAGAAGCTGGCATGGAAAATCTGAACATTCACAGGATTCGATCCAGATGATATCAATCATTAAGGGATTACTTAATGGCCATTCTCATGTACTTGTTTTGTCACTGTCTACCCAGCTTTGATGTGGATACACCAGCTTTGCTGTCTTTGATTATAAACGGAGCACTACTGGAAAATTGGGAGTTTGGAAAAGAGAAACAACGGTGATTGAATGAATGTCAACAAAGACTATGTAAGGAAACATTTAAGGAGATAAATGTCTATATTTACGTGAAATATTATTTAGCGTAAACTCACATCTGAAATGTATATATGTGCATGCATATGAAATAGCTACTGATAAACAAATATTTCACTTTTACATATGACATCTATTAAGCATTGTTCTGTGAAAGACTAGACATCGAGGGCTAGAAAGAACTGGAACAAACCATTTAATCCATTTGCCTCCGTTTAGGCAGGTCCTCTGCATCATGCATGAAATCTTAGATGACGCACTCAAGCGGTTCTCCAGCTTGGCGAATTACTGGCATAACCACACAAACTATCGACTTCCTCTATGCCTATCCTTATCCATTAGCATCTCCTTGGTGTTCTGCAGGCAGGCATAATTGCAGCTAGATATATTTCATGCTTTTCAATCAATAAACATTTATGGCTATCCTATGTGTAAATGATCAGGCTTGATGTTGCAGGGAATTTGAAGAAACTTGTAATACCTTAATTTGTATTTCATTTACCTATCTACCTATATACACACACATGCATATATATCTGTCTATATATATATAAAGCACTTTCACACATGCTATTTCATTGAATATTCACAACAATCTCTTCCAAGGATGAAAAAAGTAAAGCTCAAAAAAGGTAAGTGACTTGCCCAAGTACACACAGTGGCAAAACTGAGCTTGAGTTGAGGTTTCATGATACTTAAGTCCAAGTTTACTATATATCAACTTTCCCTAAATGTTACAACGTCTCATAACCTTGGTCCCTACCCCACAAGGAATTGACAATCCTGGGGCAAGCTAAAATACATTCACAATGATTGAAGGATGATATGATGAGGGATAAAGAATGATAGGAGCTCAGAGTAAGGAGGGATCAGTCACTTCCAAATCAGTTCATCTGGAAGAGTTCATGGAAGAGGTAGAATTTGATTTGGATTTTGAAAAACCAGTAAAATGTTCACAGATGAAAATGGGAGAAAGGACATGCCATGAAGTTTTTGAAATTGGAAACAATAGGAAACAATAGCAATTGGCCTTGATTGGAATTTAAGGCTTGTGACAGGGTACAGTGGAAAATAAGCTTCACATTAGAAACTGGGATCCGATTATGCAGGTCCTTGAATATTCAGAAAAGGGTTAGGTACTCATGGAAGATTTTAGAGCAAGACATCTCTGGAGTTCTATAAAACATTAGAGGAAGAAGAAATTAGAGGAGAGAGACCAGTTAAAGGTTTACTACAAAGTTCAAGTGAAAAAAGTACAAACTTATTCTCGGGGGATGGCAGTGGAAATAAAGAAGAGGAAAAGTCCAATTGAAAGGATTCATTAATTGGATACAGGGGCTCTAGAGAGAAAACAAAGAAGATGCCAGGCTTTTGTGCCTGAAAGCGTAAGCACAAACAAGATAGGAGGAAGCACTGATGTGGGACAAAACACAAGAGCTTGCTTTTGGGTATTTTAAGGTTGTAGTTGGAGTGCCACACAGTAAGACATACAACAGAGAGTAGAAATGAAACCAGGTCATAGATGACAGGTCAAGGCATGAAATATAAATCTGAGTGACATCTGCCTAGACATTACTAATGAAGCATGGGCATGAATTAGGAGGTTACAAAGGAACATATTAAGAGATTACATGGCAGGAGAATGGAAACAAAAGGACAGGAAAGAGGAGTACAAAATGACCTTTAAAATGTTTTAATTTAATTAATACAGGCAAAGAAGTCAGAAAGAAGACTGAGGAGCTGTAAGAAAGGGAAGTGGGGAGAAGGAAAATAACTCTTAAAGGAAGGCAAGACAGGAAAGAGAAGGCAGGAACTTCAAGGTTGCAAAAGCAGAATAAAGCCACAGCGTAAGAATCTCCCTCCCCCAGTATCTCTCGAAATCAGCAAAATGACAACATTAAAAAACAGGCCTCCAAAATTCTGCAGCAACAACCAAACCAGAGAAGGGGATAGCCTTAGGCCATAAATTTCAAAAAGTATTGGCCAATGAAAGAGACTGAAAATTCTGTAATGAAGTGACACAGTTCATCATGGCAAGGCTCCTAACACTATTTCAATCCCTTGCAGCCATATAGGCATACCAACTAAATCCATGAACACCTCATTAGTATCTCAAAATAGGGAGAGAAAGTTACTGAGAAGCTAACTCTCCAAACGGGAAGTCACAGAAAATGTTGGAACATATTGGAAATGAACAACCAATTATAACCTCTTTAATGGCATTGAAGGCTGTAAGACTAAAACATGAAATTGAGGAACAGGTTCCAAGTTTGAGGGTACACTCCCATGTGACTAGAACACTCCCTCAACTCAGTGAGGAAAGCCCTCGCACAATTAATAAACACTTAACAACTTTAGAAATGACTTCTGAGCCCTGATACTCGAACAAAATCTGCACAATATCTCACCTAGGCTCTGTCCTGCCCTGCCATGCTTATAGAAGACATGGAAACATAAAAGACCAAGCCCTAAAACGTGGTTTGTCAGGAAAATAAATAAGTGTCAAAATGAAAAGGAGACAAGAAGACACCTGTACTATATTAGGGCAAATAACAGGTCTGGACCAAGAGGACAGTTGAACAAGATGAAAATTGGCAACCTGGCAACTAGTCACATACAAATAAACTCATACACACACACACACACACACACACACACACACACACACACAAATACAAAAGATAAAGAAACCAATTTGGATACAAAACAACTAAAAATCAGAAGGAAATTGTTCACAAGTGCTCTGAAGTATAGAAAACTTAATAAGAAAAATTTAGTAAAACAAGGGCTCCTAGTCAAGATGATTAAGCAAAAAAATGAAATAAAGGGCTAAGTTACAGAAGCAAGAAAACAAATCAAAAAAGAAAACAGAATCATTTATGATTAAATTTGAGAATACAAGAAATAAACTAAATCCACCTAAAAATAAACTTCCCAGGATATAGGAAAGTGAATGCAAATTCAAAACATAAAATAAAAAAGTAGAGACAGATGTGATAAAAAAGAAGTTAACTGATATAGAGAATAAAACATTAAATATGGATGCAAAAAGTATTAAATAATATGATACAAATAAATTTTACTGGAATGAAAAAAATTCCAGCCTACAGATCACATCACCTTGGGTTAAAATAATAATAATAATAATAATAATAATAATAATAATAATAATGGAAACCACTTATAATGCTAAGATAATGAATTTCTACATAATTCTCAGATATCTAGATAGAAAAAAACCTAATCACCATGAGGGGACAATCACAAATTGACCTCAATCTTCTCCACAGCAACATTTGATGCCAGAAGCAAATGTAAAAATGTCTACAAATTTCTGAGAGAAACAACAGTGTGTCTTATAAATATCAGAGCTAGGCAAGATATGGGTAATAATAAACACATTTTCAAATATAAAATAATTATTACAATAGGGTTTTTATAAGTTTTTTTCTTATTTTGATTTTTCAATGCTAAGAGTATAAGATTGAGAATTCATTTATATAGAGTAAAACTCATACATTTTAATGTACAGCTCAATGAATTTTGACTTGGGTAACCATCATCCTGATCAAGATTTAGAATATTTCAATCACCTCGGAAAGTTTCCTGGTATCTCTTTCCAGTAAATATCCCTGTATTTTTTTTCCTTATTTCTATCACCATAGATTAATTTTGCCTGTTCTTAAAATTCATATAATACAGAAGTAATACAGAATTGCTATTTTATCTAACTCGAGCTCAAAATATTGTTTTTGTATTTCATTTATGTTGTGGTGAATGTCAGTAGTTCTTTTATCTTTCTTTTCTTTCCTTCCTTCCTTCCTTCCTTCCTTCCTTCCTTCCTTCCTTCCTTCCGTCCTTCCTTCCTTCCTTCCTTCCTTCCTTCCTTCCTTCCTTTCTTCCTGAGAGAGAAAGAGCAAACGAGGGAGGGGTGGTGGAAGGGAGAATCCCAAGCAGGACCTGACACATCAGCACAGAGCCTGACATGGGCCTCAAACCCACTAACTGTGAGATCATGACCTGAGTGGATACCAAGAGTTGGCAGCTTAATCGACTGAGACACTCAGATGCCCCGTTTCTTTTTTTATTTCTGAGTCCATATTCCAGCTTTTCAGTTCTAATGGACATTTGGGTTTTTCTAATTTGGGACTCTTATAAATAAAATTGTTATGAACATTCTTGAAAAAGTCTCTCTGTAGGATAGATGCATATATTCCTTTCCTTTGGCAATATTTTTAGGAATGGAAATATTGGGTCATAGGACAGATGTATATCTAACTTTGAGAGTAAGAAACAGTCTTCCAAAGCGGTTGTTTTATTTTATGCTCCCACAAGAAATATATGAGAATTGCAACTGCTCCATATCCATAACAGCAGTCTTCTTAGTTTTAATCATTTTGGCATCTTATCATGGTCTTAATTTGCATTTCTCTAATGACTAATGATGCTCAATACCTTTCATATGTCACTGGTTGCTCATAAATCTCTTGTGAGGTGCCTGTTCAAGTCATCTGCCATTATTTACTTAGATCATTGTCTTTTTAAAATTTGATTTGCAGCAGTTGTTTTACATTGGGTATCAGTTCTTAATCAGATATATGTTTATGAGTACTTTTTTCTAGACTGGGGCTTGGCTTTTTACTTTCCTAACCAATGTCTTTTGATGAACAGAAGCTTTTAATGTTGATAAAGTCTGATTTATCATTTTTTATTTGATAATTTGTGCTTTATGTGTCTTGAGAAATATTTCTCTACCTCAAGAAAAATATTCTCCAATCTTTCCTTTAGGAAGAATTACAATCTAAGCTTTCATATTTGAGTTAATTTTCATGCATTGTATGAGGTAAAAATCAAAGGGTTTTTTTCTTTTTCTTCTCCAAATTTTTATTTAAATTCCAGTAAAGTTTTTTTTTTTTTCCATATAGATGTCCAGTTGTTCCAGCATCATTTATTGAAAAGACTTTCCTTTCTCCATTGAACAGACTTGGCATCATTTAAAAACCTAATGGACTGTATATGTGTAGTACTATTCCAGACTCTCTTTTCTGTTTCATTAATTTATTAATTTCTTTGTCTACCTTTAGACCAACTACACTGTCTTAATTACTGAAGCTTTATAAGTCTTGACATATGATAGCACAAATCCTTCCATTTTGTTCTTTTTCAAGGTACAACGGCTATTATAAGTCCTTGCATTTCTATATAAATTTTAGAATCAGCTTGTTACTCCAAAACACCTGCTGAGATTCTGATTAGAATTGCATTCAGTCAATAGGTCACTCTGGGAAGAATTAACATCTTCACAATACTGAGTTTTCTATTCTGTAAGCATCATATATCTTTCCACTTTTTTCAGTCTTTTAAATTTTCTATCAGCCGTGTTTTGTAGTTTTCAATATACAGATAGGTCTTGCATCCATTTCACTAAATAGGTCTTTATAAATGGTATTTCCTTTAATCTTCCAATTCTTTGTTGCTAATAAATGGAAGCAAATGATTTTGATATATTGACTATGTATCCTTTGAACCAGATAAATTTGGTTTTTAGTTGCAGTGGTTTTTAATTTTTTTGTAGATTCCATTAGATTTTCTTTGTACACCAATCTATTATCTTTGAATAGTTTTACTTCTTCCTTCCTATGTTTATACTTTTTACTTTTTATTTTTGCCGTAGTGTACTGGCTATGGTCTCCAGTACAATGTTGATTTAAGTGATGAGAGGGAACATTTTTGCCTTAAAGGGAACCCCCCCCCCCCAATCAGGTTTTATGTTAGCTCTAGGTTTTTGTAAATGGTTTTATAAGATTGGGGAAGTTCTCTTCTATTCCTACTTTTCTGAGAGTTTGTTTCATGAACAGATGTTTAATTTTATCAAATGCTGTTTCTGCATCTATTAATATTATACATAGTTTTTCTCTTTATTTTTCAATGTGGTAAGTTATTGATTGATTTTTTAATGCTGTGCCAAACTTGTAAGACTCTACTTGGTCATAATGTTTCATCTTTCTTATATATTACTATTTGCTTGTATTTGTTTAGAATTTTTTCATTGACATTTATTAGGTTCATGGGATCTATAATTTTCTTTTTTGTGTTTTCTTTGTCAAGTTTTGGTATCACAGTTTTTCTGGCCTCATAAAATGAGTGGGAAAATATTCCCTCTTCTCTTATCTTCTGAAAGGGTTTTAATATTTGTATTTTTTCTTATTTAAATGTTTGGTAGTATTCACAAAGAAGCCACTTGGGTCTAGGATTTCCTTTGTGGGGACATTTATAATTATAGATTTTAATTCTTTAACAAATATAGGAATATTCACATTTTATATTTTTTACTTTTGATAATTTCATAAAGTTGTCTTTTTCAAAAAATGTCCATTGTTCTAAGTTGTCAAAAGTATCACCATAAAATTATTTATAATATTTCCCTTATCATCTTCCTAACATCTACAGGGTGTGTACAGATATCACCTAATTTATGTTTCTCTCCTTTTTCTTGATCAGTCTTCCTGTGGGTTTATTAATTTTATTAATATGTTTTAAAAAAAAACAACTTTTGGATTTTCTCTATTTTTGCCTATTTTCTATTCCATTAATTTTGCTCTTTTCTTTATTATTTCCTTCCTTCTACTGTTTTTGTTTTACAAAAATAATACACTGATTTCTTTTTAAGAAGGGATAAATGAAGGAAAGAAATACATTCAATAGTGTTAAATCTTTATAGCTATTAATAAAAAGGATGAGAGATAAAGACATTAAAATTGGCAAATAGGAGATAATTTGTGACTTTCAACATGTTTCATTGAATAAAAGAAAGGCCCAGGGTCAGACACATTTGAGCTCTGGTAATGGAATCTGTAATTGTCTTTTGACCATCCAACATATGAACCTAGTTTCCTTTATTTGAGAGTTCCCCCTGCCACCTCCCAACACACACACACACACACACACACACACACACACACACACTCACAGAATCACACAATACATGAAATGAGGCAAAACCTATTTTCCACTATACATGGAAAATTCCAGAAACTTACTTTCCCAGGAAACCTTGTTGCTAGGGACACAGGCCCATGACCTAGGTCCTGGCAGTCATACATACCTGCCTCATATAAGGGGACCACAAGAAATCCTCCCTGGTGGCAGCAGGAGTTGCAGAAATATTAAGCTCCTGGGACAGTGTTGAGAGTGGTGCCAATGAGGGCATTCAGTGTCCATTTGGCTGTGTTGGCAATATCAGCAGTAAAAGCTACAGTGATGCCAGAAGTTTACTCACCCATCCACTTCTGGTTGGATGAGAGTCACTGCCCTAAATCTATGTCTGTAGACTTGCCTGGGGTTCTGTGAACAACCTAACAAGACGAACAATTCATTTACTGTTGAAATCAGCCAGGCTTAGTTTCTGTTGCTCACATCTAGGAGTCCTGGCTGTTACAGGCTGAAGCCAAGCTCTACAGATACCAGATGGGTGACTTTGACAGGTTGTGCAAGATTCTTGAACATCTTTTTCCTCAACCATTAAATGAAAGAAATGGTACCCACCTCAGTGCAGTTATGATTATTAATCAAGATAATGTATATAAAGCATTTGATACATACTTAGTACTGAAAAAAGTTAATTCTATAAAAATTAAAATTTATCAGCCCCTATAAAACATTGATTCAATCTCATTTAAAATCATCATTGAATCATACATCATAGATCACAATGGCTAATAAGAAATTTGGGGGTGGAAATAAGCAGCAAGTCTTTACCCTCAATATGTCAAGAATAAAGAAAGGCAAGCATAAGATACTAACTCAGGGGGGAGCAGGGTTGAGATAAGAATTTTTTGTGTGTGTCTTTTTAGGAGTCTGAAGATCTGAGCTTGATTGTAAGATAACAAGTAGGAACTAATAAAGAAAGAGGAATTTGGATAGAAAAAGACTGTTGACAAAAGTTCTTTAAGGATCTCAAGGTTCTGGATTAGAAATCATCTTTGGTTGTAAAAGTAAAGAAGACAGAGAATTTTACATACCAGGTACTGTAAAACACAAAAAATAAAAGTATTATCCAGGTGGGGCTAAGTTCCTGTTTAAGTTAAATCTATACATTCTCTGTATCTTGTCATCATAAAATTGAATTGTTTATTGAAAAAGGCAAGAAGCTCTCCTGTGATTTTCTGCTTTTAACCACAAAAGTTTTATAGTTATCTCCCATGGAATGTAAACCTTGACTACAAAGCTATGAAAACTGCAAATCTTCCCTTACATAGTTGTAGTAAAAATTATATTTGGACACTTTATGTTTATTATAAAAGTGATTTTTGCTAGAATATGTTTGTTGTAGTAAACGGAATTTTACTCACCTAAATTATAATGTACACATCAGTTTTGTGTTGATGGTGACCAACTCTATGAAGTCACTAACTGCATTCTCTAATTCACTACTATCTATAGGGCAGACCCTTTTGTCTTGCTTGTCTCCTCAAAAACTTATTTCTAAAAATTAAATTCATAATTCTAATAGATTTGCTTCTAAACACAACAAGAAGCTTCTGTCCCCGTTTTCTTTCCTTTCTCCCTCCCAGAGAGCAGTTTTGGTAGATCAATGGGGATGACAGCCAGACTAAAAGGGATTAGGAGAAAGCAGTGAGGAAATGGAGTCAGGCAATTAGACTCACTTTAAACTGTTGGAGGTAACTGATAGGGCAGGGAGATAAAGATGCTAACTCAAGAGAGTAGAGAGTTAAGATAAAAACATTTTCTGAGATGGAGAAGACCTGCATTTAAAAGACAAGGAATGAGCAGGAGCCCATGAAGAAGGAGTAATTGAAAACTCAACAGAGAAAATAAGATTAATGAATCAAAGTCTGGGGAAAATGAGGAAAATACAAGATCAGGGATATATAGTGTGAGACTAGTGTTTGAAAGAGGGAAGGATATTTCTTCCTCTGAGAGAAAAAGAAAAGGAACAGATGATAAAAATTTTAGAATGGCTGAAATCTCATGTTCAGATACTTTTAATATTCCATTGAGATACAAAGGGCAGAGATGTTAGTTTGAGGACTGGAGGAAAATAAGAATATTGTTCAGAGGAGGATTCTATGGAGAAGCAATGAGTTGAATAAAATAATTATTGAGCATCAGTGAAGACACAAATGAAATGTCAGCGGTGGCAATGAGCAGGTTCCTTTAAGTTTTCTAGCCACATGTGGGTGTAGAGAATCTCTAACAGTCTTTGAAATATCAGGGACACTGGTCATCCTGTGAAGCTACACAGTATTTGAAAACACCCAAGAATAAAACAGAGCCACAAAAATCAAAATAACAGAGCTGGGAGTGACACCTAGGAGACAGTGAGGCCCACATGTTGACCTCCACGCAGAGGGATGGCTGGATGACCCACTGGCAATACTTGATGATAAGAAAGTGTCCCTTAAAACCTTGAAAATGAAGTATCCCTAGCATTTTAAATTGTGAAATCACAACACACAATAGAGCAGAACAGAAATACCCATCGCCATCTTAATGATCAGAGTGGTTGCAGGCCTGCTAGACCAGATAATGTGATCTGATTAAATATATTAACATATTTAAAGAAAGTATCAACCAGACTAAGAAACAGAGAGAACTGTCCAAGGGAAAAGGGTACCTCTGACAGTGTGCTTTTGAGTTTTCTGGTCCCATTGGCAAGATCATCCCTAAAATGGAGTGAGGAGTGGTCTTTTTTGCATTCCATTCAATGGTTCAATCATTTGATTTGGGGCCGACCAGGAGACAGTCTTAACATAATTTGGCTTCCTTCAATTGTAAGTCTTTGTACAGGGAGACAATATGCAAGTCCTGAGACTTGAGTATCCTGGTGACTGTGATAATTATTTTTTATTGTAAGCATATTAAATAGTGGCCAGTTTTACATATAAGTTATGTGAACTTAACTAACATACCTTCAAAAGCTAGGTCACTGGGTGAGCTGATCATGGGTTTCTAAATCTTTAAGGCTGAGGCTACATGGAATTCACCAATGTAAGGTCTTCAAGTTTTCATGGGTGACAACAGGCTGGCCTTCCCCTGAGAAGAAGTCATGTCTACAAAGCTTTTTCCATTTTGAAACAAAAATCAGTAGATAATGTATTGAACAAGGTGTGGTGTGTTTTTCAGCCTTACTTTCCATGTGGGTGGTCTTTTCATGCCCTCCAGATGGCCCTGGATGGTACAGTCCCTTACAGCAAAGGGAAAATGCCCTGTGGTTGGCAGGGCAATTACACCGCCAAAATTAGGTCAATAGCATTGTGTACAGTCTTTAAAGAGCTAGTAGTCAGCAGTTTTTGTGTTTCTTTCTCTCTTTTTCTTTTTCGGTAGAATTCCAGTCTGATGACTCTAGGTTGGACATCTCTATTTCCATAACAGCATAGTTAGCACTTGTAATACTGAAAAGAGGAGCCTTTCCTTCAAAAGGTCCACACAAGCTTGCTCCTTGAAAGGTCTTCCAGCCACAAGGTACAAATTTCTCTCCAGGATCTGGCAGGTCTTGTTTACTTAAGGAAAAAAAAAAAAAAAAAGTTTGCCAGGCAGGTGGAATGTCTCAAGGAAGTGGTTCCGTTTTTAATCTTGAATGCTGGTATCTTTGAAATCTTTGATATCATGGAAGCATCACAGTTTTCTCTAAGTCCTTTGCCCTGATAAAAGATAAATACAGGATGTTTTGCATTTTCTCAAAATGTGCATCCATCTGGATGTCCTCTCATTTTCTCCACCTCCAACTTTCACGCTGGAGTTTTTATGTGTATTGTTGGGTATGGAAGGGAAGGAGATGGAGGGATTATATATTTTAAGATAAAAACTATGATTGATGTATCTGACATTTTCCTCTATGTAATAAGAAAAGGAATAAATGAGTACACTCATGGAAATATTTGGGTTGTGGGTAGCCAATGACAAAGGTGGCTGGGATGAGCCAGGCAAGGAGTGGAGATTAGACAGCAGTGTATGAGGCACATCAGGAGCTATGATACATGGAAAGGTGGAGACTGAGAGACCCACTATTCTCAAGAGAGAGTCAATGGAAATTAGACTTCAGAGAAACAAGAAGAATGCCTGGACCAAAGGACATGACCACTTGAGGGGATATGGAATAGTCAGAAAGCTAGACATGTCAGGTCAGAAATGTCCCTGGGCTTAGCTTTGAAGAAATGGTAAAACCAATAAGAAACATGGAATCCAGTGCAAAGTCTGATCTGAGCTCTTCTGTGTAGAGAAAGCCTGTTTTTCTTAAGTAGATCTACATGATCAAAGATCGTGTAACCCTTTGATAAGACAAACATAGCAAAGTATGGCAAGTTCATGAATCAAGACAATAAGAAGAAATTTTAAATTAAAAAAAATTTAGAAATATTTTTGTTGTCAGTAAAGATTGGACCCAGGGACAAGAGCAGGGCAGGGGTATTGGGGTAGGGTATTGTGTAGATGATAGAGTTTATGGTTCCTGCCTCCACCCTACTGTTTCTGAATCTTTATAAAACCTTTGGGATCTTTCTGATCCCACTGGTGCTGTTATTCAGGAGAGTGAGGATCCTTGCAGGAAGCGCTCCAGTCGATGCCAGGTTAGGAGCTAAACTGTACTCCAGCATTTACCAACAAAACGTCTTGTTGATGATCACATTAGGCCTCTACAGTCCAGAGTTCTATTAATCTTATTAACACTCAATGTTCCATGGGTGCGGCATAAGGTTACAAGCTAGACTGCATATACTTGGACTCCGGTTCCTGCACTGTGTCACTTAAAATGACTAATACACAAGTAGCTTAAATAGTAAAGAAGTCAGAAAGTGAGGGAGTTCCAGGATTGTTTCTGCAACTGAATGATGTGGTTGGAAACCTGGGTTCTTTTCAGTTTTCCATCCTTTCCAACGTGTTAGATTGCTGTTCTAGGCTTGTTGCCTCATGGTCACAAGATGGCTGCTATTGCTCAAGTGTCTACTTTTAATGATATAGTGTCCAAAGCAGATAGCAGGAAAAGAAAAGGCCTCTGTCTCATTGACAGCTTCTTTCTACTCAGAAAGGAAACTGTTTCTCGAAACTGTTCCCCTCCTTACTCCCCCTCCCACAAAGTTGACCTCCCTATACATCTGCCAGAACTAATCACCCTAACTGCAAAAAATTTTTGAAAAGTGAACACACACGATTTAAACCTCTGTTGTGGGAAGCAGAGTTTTCATTTAAAGAAAAGAGAAGAAATGACAGGCAATTATATCTGTTATCTATTGCTACAACAATGCTGCATAACAAATCACCTTAAAACTCAGTGGCCCAAAACAACAATTTACTATTTTTCATTAATTTATGGGTTATCTGGTTAGTTCTGTTGATCGGAGCCAGGGTTTGCCAATCTTGGCTGGGCTTGCTCATGTGTCTGCAGTCAGTAGGTTGGTGGGTTGGCTAGGGGCTGGCCATTCTAGAATGGCCTCAGCTAGGATGACTCATCTCAGCTCCATTACCTTCTCATCCTCCAGTAGACTATCTATTCCAGGCTTGTTCCCATGGTGGAATCAGGGGCTCAACAGAGAAAGCAGAAGCACACAAGTCCTCTTGAGGCCTGGTTACCATGTGCAGCCACTTCTACCATATTTATTGGCCAAAGAGAGTCAAAAGGCCAGCCTCAATTCAAGGGGAGGAGAAATAGACTTTGCCCTTCTATGGGAAAAGCAACAGTTACGCTGCAAGGGATGTGGATAAAGGTGAGGAAGAACTGAGGCCATTTCCGCAGTCAATCTATCACAGCAATCATACTTGCTGTATGCACTTAGTAGATATATGACCATGGACAAGTTATTTAAGTTCTGAGCTTCAATTTCTGCATTTGCAAAATGTGGATAATAATCAAATCTAACTCAGAACTTTGTTATGAAGGTTATATATGCATCAGTCTATGCCAAAGAGATTACAAGAATGTCTTCATTTGGTAAGTTACCAGGTACTAACCTATCTTAGGTCTCATAATTACTGCTTAACAACTGACCATAGCAGCCCTAGTCTCAACTATCTTGTGGATAAAGTCATAACTCACTAAGAACTCTGATGCCCAGGACAAAGAGTGTGAATGTCACCCTCACATTTCCCCAAATGTACTCTGTAATTTGTGATACTGCTCACAGATTGGTCTCAGTGACAGTGTTGTTCATAGACTGTCAGCATATGAATGTCACGAATATTTAAATTACAAACTCTGTTTTGAAGTAATTATTTCACATTTTTTGTACCCTGTAAATTTGGAGGTACCCAGGGGTAAGGCCCAGTCAGTCTGGCCCAAGTTGCTACACTGCCTTCAGGGTGTGCTACATGGAGGGGGTGGGGAAAAGAGGGGGGAAGAACATTGGCTGGGAGCACAGCTATTGGGCAGGAGCCCTAACCAGAGGGCTGGGTTAACTCAGGCCAGTGTGACTATCTACTAAGCTCTCTACTCCTTTAGGACCAGATAAATGAGGAAGCAGATTAATCCAGCATCCAAGTGTGAAACAAACTCATTTGACCTTGACCAATGGTAAGAGTACATTGCCTTTGCAGTTTTACAGAACTCAATACTCACATACAAATACATATGCATACACATATACATTAGCCATACAACACACAAGTGTAGGTACATGTATGAAACGGAAACAAAAGGTTTCTGAAACCATGCTTACCTTTTGTATATGTAATGTCCTCTGGTATTTCTTCTTTGATTGCTTGCTTTTTATTTGTATTTTTATTTTTTTAAATACTGCACTTGAACAATTAAGTTGGTTGGGAAACATTATTTGAACAACTCTTTGAAAAACACTGTCTTATGTGGCATAATGTAAGAAGCACTGGGCAAAATCTCCCTTTCCCAGAAGTTTTCTCTATTTAAAGACTTACCAAGGGGGCAGTGTCAGAAGTTTCTGTAGCTGAAGCAGTATTGCACAGTGGTTAAGAGCAAGGAGTTTGTAGGGAAAATGCTCAGGTTCAAAATCTGGCTTGGCTACTCGTTAATGATATGACCCCAGCAGAGTTTTTTTTAATCCCTGGAGCTTTGGTTTCCCACCTGAAAACAACAGGGATGATATTACCCCTTCATTGCTGCTGTGAAGATAAAATGAAGTCACCTGGAATAGCACCCAACACAAAGTGAATTAGATAAGAATTAGATAAATGTTGTCTATTACTATTCTTTTAGAAGGTGTTGGTGTTGATCCTTAGCCCTCTGGTAAAGCTATTTGGTACAACTTTTTTCTAGTGAAGAACTAGCTGGCAGGGTGGTGCATGCCTTGGTACAGAAAGGTTAGCACAGCCCTGGATGGGACCAGCAGGGGAGGGACACTGGGGTCCGGTGGGGGGAGGTGGGTGGGAGAGGAAAATTTCTACCGGCCAGGAGAGGTACTGAGGGAAGAAGTGGGAAGACACTGGCAACTCCTATACAGATGGGCCTAGGTCTTTGATCTTGTGGGTGACTGAAAAAGCTTTTTGTAGGTCTCCATGAAGTAGATGTGCAAGTGAGGCTCTACGGTGTATGTGACTGAACTTTGAACAAGCACATTAGAGCCCACACCTCAGTGCTGACGTTTGTGCAAATGAGAAAGAGTGAGCTCTCTGGGAAAGGCAACCCTGCCCAGGGCACATAGCCTAATGAGCAAACTGGGTAGGTGTTAGCCTCCTCCACCAGCTGCCCTTATATACTGCACAGACGGCTCAGCATCCTCAGTGGCCCTCCTGGAACTCTACTAATTCAAAGTTATCCTTGTTCAGGATGTCTCTTCCAGGGACACCTTCAAACCCTGGAGAACATTCATTTACTATTCCCAATAGCAGCAAGTCCTCAACTGTTCAAGCAAAATTTAATTTCGGAAATGGTCAAAATTATTTTGATCCCAGAGGTGGCAGCAATGAAAATGCATCTCTCATATGTCCTGCTGCTGGGAGCATAATTGACTGATGGCCCCAGCTGCTGCCCCTTGAGATCTACCACACTGCTGCCATGCAACTTCTGGACCATGACTAAGCCTGGTGTGAAATAAAAGGTAGGCCCATTCCAGCCAGATATGGGACTCAAGGTCACCCCATCAGCCTAACCGAACGCTTCTTAGAACTTGGCTGTAGTCTGATATTCTTCCCAGCCAGGCCTTTTTCCTTCCCTCTCTCCTTCCACAGGTGTCAGACCTGCAATTCAGTCTGAAGGTTCTTCCTGTCTTTCCTGCATCCTCCTTTTCCTTGCACATCTACTACCTTCTTAGCATCTGATTCTCAGCAGGTCCAGACTATGGTACCAGGTGCTGTGAAAAAGAGGGAGGTGGCCAATCTCTTCAATACATATTTAGGGCAAATGCTAGAAGTAGCTATAAGATAAGATGAAGTTTCGTGTGTAACTGATAAAAAGAGCTCCATGAATACTGATTACACTATTGAATGAGTAAATGGTTCTGAAATAAAATAATCCCATCCTCTATAGTTTGGCCTAAATATGTACTTGTTCAGGAGAAGGTGGATCTCCAGGTTATTCTTGGGAATGCCCAAAGAGATTCCTCACATGTGCCTGTCTTGTTCACATCCTGCTCTGGCTCCCACTTCTTCACACTCGCTGCAAAGCCACTGGGAAAAGGCCCACAACTCTCACCGCCTATCCTGACAAAACCAAGACCCAACCGTGCCCTAGATGGTCCAAACCTTCTCATTCCTCTTGAACCTGAACAGGGCTGAGCCATATAAAGAGGTCAGGGGAGAAGGTAGGGAAGGTTGCCTCCCTGTCTGACTCCATGCCATGGTTTTTACTTGACTTACCTGTACACATCTCTTGTGGCTAAAGAAGGGAAGTTTCATCAGATTCTCCTACTCACTCCTTTAAGTCACAAGAAGTTTAAAATCAGCCAGCCAAAAATCTCCCATCCAAACTCCCATCCAAACTCCCTTGGCCTTCTCTAGGTAACAGACGATAAAACCAAAGATGCAATGAAAAGGAAATGATGCATTAACTTTATTTTCTTATTTTCTGTATTCTTGATGTTCTGCATCTGGCATCATAGAGGCCTTGCCTATCCTGGAGAAACTACCCCTCCCAGGGCTAGATAATTCCAAGAGATAGCAAATAACTCCCCTGAAAACATGTCTTTCACCCAGTGTGTCCAATTTTTTGTCTCTAAAATAAAGACAATTGTGATAGAATTAAGTCAATTGAGGTGTACATGAGATATTTTATAAACAAAAGAGGGCTTTTCAAATGTAACAAACAAACCAATTCAGAGTCCATACCTACCAACTAATTCCTTTACTGGGCTCTTGCAGGCTGAGCCACTCTCCCCCTGCCCTAATCACTGTAGGGCCAGCTACCTGGCAATGAAGGACAATCCCTATATCCCAGAGCCTGCTGAAATTATTCAAAGTAGCCAATCTTAAACATGCCTAGCCTGCTTGCCCAGGCTTGACCATTCCTTCACACAACAAAACACAATAAAGTCTGTCTCTTACCCATGCTTCCTCTTCATTCCTTCTGTCTTCTGAATGACCATGGTACTCTCCCATGTGGTCCCCTAAGGCATGGCATGCCCCCTCCTCTTGGAACTGTGAGTGACAAACTATCTTTTCAGTGGTCATCATCTCCTGATCTGTTGCCCTCACCATATCTGACTAATAAGAAAACCTACATTTTAAAAGAAAGGGATATGGGGAAGTTTCAGTATGAGAGCATCTATACTAGCAATCCCCAACCTCCAATTTTTTTTTTGTATTTGAATAGCCCTCTTTTGTTTACAAAATATCTCATGTACATCTTCTTTCAGTTGTCTTAATTATATCACCAATATTTCTTCATTTTAGAGATGAAATTTGGAGATATTTGACCAACGGCAACATTACTGAAAGAAATACATACTTTCTATGAGGCTGTGTCTGAAGTACAGGGACAGAATGCAGAGCACAGGCTGTGGTGTGGCTTTAAAGAAGTCTTAAAACATACACCAGTAAAAACAGTCACCACCTCTAATACTTCCTGAGCACATCCTATGTGCCAGGCACCAATGTAGGTTATCTTCATAGATTAACTCATCTAATCCTCATGTCAATGCTGAGGCTGATATACAAGGTATCTACCGTTATTGTCCCTGTTGAAAAGACAATCTGTAATTAACAGGTTGAAAATTTTATTTCACTCATACAGTGTTAAGACTGCAAAGAACTTTAGAGATCATCCCTTCCCATTTTACAGATAAAATAAATATGTTTATATATTCTACTCCACTTGGAGGTTTTGCTATTTTTTAGCACAGTCCCCAAATAAGGCATATGTACTCTAATTTTGCTAATAGTAAGTTCCGAATCCTGGGACCTCTAGCCTAGCTATGACATAAAGGGGAAGTGACACCTACTATAATAATCTCAAGCCCTATAATCCATCACACATATTCTGAAAGCACTAAAGGGAAACATGTTAAAATAACCAAACACACCGAGTATATATCACAAGGCTTGCCTAAATATTTCCCATTTATGCTATTTTGAGAATTGGCTTCTAGCCCAGTTCCGACAACAGTGTTCAAGATTAAGTGGAAGGCCATGTAAGCATGGTAATTGAAAATACAGTTTCCCCCCCAAAGGGCTATTAGTTATGAGTTTACTTTCTTGTGTGTGTGAGATCCCCTTTTGAGCATTTATGAAATATGGATTCTTCAATTGTCTTACTTACTGGAAAAAATATGTGTCCTATTAGGTTTCTGGAGGACAATGGCATGTCAACTCTAATCAGCTTTCCCTCAGAAGATTCTGCAGAAGTTGGGCCCAGGAGCCCCTCCTTAGACTACCTCCCATAGCAACTGCCTCACTCTTGGCAAAGGCACACTTTGCTCTACTCAACCGAGGTGACGTCAGTCACGTTAATAAGCTAAGGGTCCTAGACAACAACAGTCACCCCAGAACCAACCTAAAGCCAGCTTGAGGGGCAGTGGAAGCTCAGTTCCTGGACACAATCCCACCGTGTTTTTAGAATAGAGCCCTTGGCCACACAACTCCATCTTTTGGGATCCAATCCATTGGCCAATGACAATCTGATGCATTCATTTGGCTGGGAGGTCCTGAGTAAGAGAGTAATCAAATTTCAATGAGTTGGATGAGCCCTGTCTTCCTTCCCACTCCTCCATGGTTCTGTACCAGTTCTAAACTTAAAGGAAAGGAGAATATTTGGATATAATATTTTCCAACACTGAACAGCTGGCTTAGATCTATTAAATTGCAGCTTTAAATTAATATACTCTATACTTCCTCTGTAAATCAAGAAAAACAACAATGTACCAAAGAACTGGAAAGAAGGTTTCTGAGTTCTTTTAAATTGTGCCCAAAGATTTCTAATTCTAACTTTGAAAAAGGAAAGGATCTTGTTCTAAAGTCACTGGGGCTCGGAAGAAGATGGCGGCGTAGGAGGACGCTGGGCTCACCTCGCGTCCTGCTAATCACTTAGATTCCACCTACACCTGCCTAAAGAACCCAGAAAACCGCCAGAGGATTAGCAGAACGGAGTCTCCGGAGCCAAGCGCAGACGAGAGGCCCACGGAAGAGGGTAGGAAGGGCGGCGAGGCGGTGCGCGCTCCACGGACTGCCTGGAGGGAGCCGGGGCGGAGGGGCGGCTCGCCGGCCAAGCAGAGCCCCCGAGTCGGGCTGGCAAAAGTGGAGGGGCCGGACGGACTGTGTTCTGACAGCAAGCGTGACTTAGCGTCTGGGAGGTCATAAGTTAACAGCTCTGCTCAGAAAGCGGGAAGGCTGGAGGACAAAGGGAGGGAGAGCTGCTGAGCCCCCGGACGGACGGCAGAGCTCAGCTTGGCAGGGAACAAAGGCGCTCGCCAGCGCCATCTCCCCCGCCCATCCCCCAGCCAAAATCCCAAAGAGAACCAGTTCCTGCCAGGGAACTTGCTCGCTCCGCGCAAACACCCAACTCTGTGCTTCTGCGGAGCCAAACCTCCGGCAGCGGATCTGACTCCCTCCCGCTGCCACAGGGCCCCTCCTGAAGTGGATCACCTAAGGAGAAGCGAGCTAAGCCTGCCCCTCCTGCCCCCGTGCACCTTGCCTACCCACCCCAGCTAATACGCCAGATCCCCAGCACCACAAGCCTGGCAGTGTGCAAGTAGCCCAGACGGGCCACGCCACCCCACAGTGAATCCCGCCCCTAGGAGAGGGGAAGAGAAGGCACTCACCAGTCTGACTGTGGCCCCAGCGGTGGGCTGGGGGCAGACATCAGGTCGGACTGCGGCCCCGCCCACCAACTCCAGTTATACACCACAGCACAGGGGAAGTGCCCTGCAGGTCCTCACCGCTCTAGGGACTATCCAAAATGACCAAACGGAAGAATTCCCCTCAGAAGAATCTCCAGGAAATAACAACAGCTAATGAACTGATCAAAAAGGATTTAAATAATATAACAGAAAGTGAATTTAGAATAATAGTCATAAAATTAATCGCTGGGCTTGAAAACAGTATACAGGACAGCAGAGAATCTCTTGCTACAGAGATCAAGGGACTAAGGAACAGTCACGAGGAGCTGAAAAACGCTTTAAACGAAATGCAAAACAAAATGGAAACCACGACGGCTCGGATTGAAGAGGCAGAGGAGAGAATAGGTGAACTAGAAGATAAAGTTATGGAGAAAGAGGAAGCTGAAAGAAAGAGAGATAAAAAAATCCAGGAGTATGAGGGGAAAATTAGAGAACTAAGTGATACACTAAAAAGAAATAATATACGCATAATTGGTATCCCAGAGGAGGAAGAGAGAGGGAAAGGTGCTGAAGGGGTACTTGAAGAAATTATAGCTGAGAACTTCCCTGAACTGGGGAAGGAAAAAGGCATTGAAATCCAAGAGGCACAGAGAACTCCCTTCAGACGTAACTTGAATCGATCTTCTGCACGACATATCATAGTGAAACTGGCAAAATACAAGGATAAAGAGAAAATTCTGAAAGCAGCAAGGGATAAACGTGCCCTCACATATAAAGGGAGACCTATAAGACTCGTGACTGATCTCTCCTTTGAAACTTGGCAGGCCAGAAAGGCTTGGCACGATATCTTCAGTGTGCTAAACAGAAAAAATATGCAGCCGAGAATCCTTTATCCAGCAAGTCTGTCATTTAGAATAGAAGGAGAGATAAAGGTCTTCCCAAACAAACAAAAACTGAAGGAATTTGTCACCACGAAACCAGCCCTACAAGAGATCCTAAGGGGGATCCTGTGAGACAAAGTACCAGAGACATCACTACAAGCATAAAACATACAGACATCACAATGACTCTACACCCGTATCTTTCTATAATAACACTGAATGTAAATGGATTAAATGCGCCAACCAAAAGACATAGGGTATCAGAATGGATAAAAAAACAAGACCCATCTATTTGCTGTCTACAAGAGACTCATTTGAGATCTGAGGACACCTTTAGATTGAGAGTGAGGGGATGGAGAACTATTTATCATGCTACTGGAAGCCAAAAGAAAGCTGGAGTAGCCATACTTATATCAGACAAACTAGACTTTAAATTAAAGGCTGTAACAAGAGATGAAGAAGGGCATTATATAATAATTACAGGGTCTATCCATCAGGAAGAGCTAACAATTATAAATGTCTATGCGCCAAATACCGGAGCCCCCAGATATATAAAACAGTTACTCATAAACATAAGCAACCTTATTGATAAGAATGTGGTCATTGCAGGGGACTTTAACACCCCACTTACAGAAATGGATAGATCATCTAGACACACAGTCAATAAAGAAACAAGGGCCCTGAATGATACATTGGATCAGATGGACTTGACAGATATATTTAGAACTCTGCATCCCAAAGCAACAGAATATACTTTCTTCTCGAGTGCACATGGAACATTCTCCAAGATAGATCATATACTGGGTCACAAAACAGCCCTTCATAAGTTTACAAGAATTGAAATTATACCATGCATACTTTCAGACCACAATGCTATGAAGCTTGAAATCAACCACAGGAAAAAGTCTGGAAAACCTCCAAAAGCATGGAGGTTAAAGAACACCCTACTAACGAATGAGTGGGTCAACCAGGCAATTAGAGAAGAAATTAAAAAATATATGGAAACAAACGAAAACGAAAATACAACAATCCAAACTCTTTGGGACGCAGCGAAGGCAGTCCTGAGAGGAAAATACATTGCAATCCAGGCCTATCTCAAGAAACAAGAAAAATCCCAAATACAAAATCTAACAGCACACCTAAAGGAAATAGAAGCAGAACAGCAAAGGCAGCCTAAACCCAGCAGAAGAAGAGAAATCATAAAGATCAGAGCAGAAATAAACAATATAGAATCTAAAAAAACGGTAGAGCAGATCAACGAAACCAAGAGTTGGTTTTTTGAAAAAATAAACAAAATTGACAAACCTCTAGCCAGGCTTCTCAAAAAGAAAAGGGAGATGACCCAAATAGATAAAATCATGAATGAAAATGGAATTATTACAACCAATCCCTCAGAGATACAAACAATTATCAGGGAATACTATGAAAAATTATATGCCAACAAATTGGACAACCTGGAAGAAATGGACAAATTCCTAAACACCCACACTCTTCCAAAACTCAATCAGGAGGAAATAGAAAGCTTGAACAGACCCATAACCAGTGAAGAAATTGAATCGGTTATCAAAAATCTCCCAACAAATAAGAGTCCAGGACCAGATGGCTTCCCAGGGGAGTTCTACCAGACGTTTAAAGCAGAGATAATACCTATCCTTCTCAAGCTATTCCAAGAAATAGAAAGGGAAGGAAAACTTCCAGACTCATTCTATGAAGCCAGTATTACTTTGATTCCTAAACCAGACAGAGACCCAGTAAAAAAAGAGAACTACAGGCCAATATCCCTGATGAATATGGATGCAAAAATTCTCAATAAGATACTAGCAAATCGAATTCAACAGCATATAAAAAGAATTATTCACCATGATCAAGTGGGATTCATTCCTGGGATGCAGGGCTGGTTCAACATTCGCAAATCGATCAACGTGATACATCACATTAACAAAAAAAAAGAGAAGAACCATATGATCCTGTCAATCGATGCAGAAAAGGCCTTTGACAAAATCCAGCACCCTTTCTTAATAAAAACCCTGGAGAAAGTCGGGATAGAAGGAACATACTTAAAGATCATAAAAGCCATTTATGAAAAGCCCACAGCTAACATCATCCTCAATGGGGAAAAACTGAGAGCTTTTTCCCTGAGATCAGGAACACGACAGGGATGCCCACTCTCACCGCTGTTGTTTAATATAGTGCTGGAAGTTCTAGCATCAGCAATCAGACAACAAAAGGAAATCAAAGGCATCAAAATTGGCAAGGATGAAGTCAAGCTTTCGCTTTTTGCAGATGACATGATATTATACATGGAAAATCCGATAGACTCCACCAAAAGTCTGCTAGAACTGATACATGAATTCAGCAAAGTTGCAGGATACAAAATCAATGTACAGAAATCAGTTGCATTCTTATACACTAACAATGAAGCAACAGAAAGACAAATAAAGAAACTGATCCCATTCACAATTGCACCAAGAAGCATAAAATACCTAGGAATAAATCTAACCAAAGATGTAAAAGATCTGTATGCTGAAAACTATAGAAAGCTTATGCAGGTAATTGAAGAAGATATAAAGAAATGGAAAGACATTCCCTGCTCATG
Organism: Neofelis nebulosa; assembly: GCF_028018385.1. NCBI lineage: Eukaryota > Metazoa > Chordata > Mammalia > Carnivora > Felidae > Neofelis > Neofelis nebulosa. Next base: position 30,947,938 of record NC_080782.1, on the reverse strand, counting down.
GATTGGAAGAATAAATATTGTCAAAATGTCAATACTACCCAAAGCTATCTACACATTCAATGCAATCCCAATCAAAATTGCACCAGCATTCTTCTTGAAACTAGAACAAGCAATCCTAAAATTCATATGGAACCACAAAAGGCCCCGAATAGCCAAAGTAATTTTGAAGAAGAAGACCAAAGCAGGAGGCATCACAATCCCAGACTTTAGCCTCTACTACAAAGCTGTCATCATCAAGACAGCATGGTATTGGCATAAAAACAGACACATAGACCAATGGAATCGAATAGAAACCCCAGAACTAGACCCACAAACGTATGGCCAACTCATTTTTGACAAAGCAGGAAAGAACATCCAATGGAAAAAAGACAGTCTCTTTAACAAATGGTGCTGGGAGAACTGGACAGCAACATGCAGAAGGTTGAAACTAGACCACTTTCTCACACCATTCACAAAAATAAACTCAAAATGGATAAAGGACCTGAATGTGAGACAGGAAACCATCAAAACCTTAGAGGAGAAAGCAGGAAAAGACCTCTCTGACCTCAGCCGTAGCAATCTCTTACTCGACACATCCCCAAAGGCAAGGGAATTAAAAGCAAAAGTGAATTACTGGGACCTTATGAAGATAAAAAGCTTCTGCACAGCAAAGGAAACAACCAACAAAACTAAAAGGCAACCAACGGAATGGGAAAAGATATTTGCAAATGACACATCGGACAAAGGGCTAGTATCCAAAATCTATAAAGAGCTCATCAAACTCCACACCCGAAAAACAAATAACCCAGTGAAGAAATGGGCAGAAAACATGAATAGACACTTCTCTAAAGAAGACATCCGGATGGCCAACAGGCACATGAAAAGATGTTCAACGTCGCTCCTCATCAGGGAAATACAAATCAAAACCACACTCAGATACCACCTCACGCCAGTCAGAGTGGCCAAAATGAAGAAATCAGGAGACTATAGATGCTGGAGAGGATGTGGAGAGACGGGAACCCTCTTGCACTGTTGGTGGGAATGCAAATTGGTGCAGCCGCTCTGGAAAGCAGTGTGGAGGTTCCTCAGAAAATTAAAAATAGACCTACCCTATGACCCAGCAATAGCACTGCTAGGAATTTATCCAAGGGATACAGGAGTACTGATGCATAGGGGCACTTGTACCCCAATGTTTATAGCAGCACTCTCAACAATAGCCAAATTATGGAAAGAGCCTAAATGTCCATCAACTGATGAATGGATAAAGAAATTGTGGTTTATATACACAATGGAATACTACATGGCAATGAGAAAAAATGAACTATGGCCGTTTGTAGCAACGTGGATGGAACTGGAGAGTGTGATGCTAAGTGAAATAAGCCATACAGAGAAAGACAGATACCATATGGTTTCACTCTTATGTGGATCCTGAGAAACGTAACAGAAACCCATGGGGGAGGGGAAGGGAAAAAAAAAAAAAAAAAAAAAAGAGGTTAGAGTGGGAGAGAGCCAAAGCATAAGAGACTGTTAAAAACTGAGAACAAACTGAGGGTTGATGGGGGGTGGGAGGGAGGGCAGGGTGGGTGATGGGTATTGAGGAGGGCACCTTTTGGGATGAGCACTGGGTGTTGTATGGAAACCAATTTGACAGTAAATTTCATATATTAAAAAATAAATAAATAAATAAATAAATAAATAAAAAATAAATTAAAAAAAAAATTAAAAAAAAAAAATAAAGTCACTGAATGTGTATGCCAAGCAAATTCATTAGATTCTTTGGCATAATATTTGTGCTTTTGATTCTCCCAATTAGAATTATTTACTCTCCTGCATCAAGTAAAGTTATAACTTTGATTTCAATCTGTCACCATTCCATAACCCCATCAGAAGCATTATATCCTTTTTTGTCAGAATTCAATGTGCCTTCATGACTATGGGGTAAGTAACTAATCCAACTAGTTATTCTCCTAGGTGTTCACTTCATTATTTTATCCACTTATTGGTTAGGTCAGAAACATAACAATATGTCAGTGGTCAGACAGACTCTGTCTGAACTCTGATCTGAATCTATAAGTTTAGGGGCTTCAAAATGAGGAAAATTCCAGGTAGACCCAGAAAACACCATTTATTAAGTTCCTCAAAGGCTGTGTGTGTCTAAAAGAGATCATCACAAAAACTGCTTTGCAGAAAATTGAATCAAGCAGCATGCCAACAATACTTCGCTACAGCTCAACTGCATTCTCAGCACTAAGGTCCATACTAACTAGGAACAATACCGGAAAACAGGGAGTCAGTCACTCTTCATGGTGAACTTTTTTCCACTTTGTTTTGCTTTGGTTTTTAAATTATACAGACATGGCCAGAATTTGAACCTGCTCTGCTGGCTCAAACCATGAATACTAACTACCTTAATTGGGAAGATATGCCAGATCCCAGATCCACGTTCTCTATCTGCTTCTACTCCAAGAAAAGACTGTGCTTCCTTACAGTAAGTGACCCAACACAATTTGGCAATGACTTTTCCTGCACTTTCTGGCAGGGAATATGGAAAATAATATATATGGAAAATGTATGTGTGTATATAGGGTATGTATGTGTGTGTCTGTAATGGTTTGTTTTCTCAAATGACTTTTCTATCTTTGAGTTTCCAGGATAAAGGGATACTAACCATTCCAGCTCTATTGATTTGCTAGGTTCTAGGATTCCTCAACAAATTGGGGCCTTAAGGCCTATCTCCAACAAACACTTTTTTTTTTTTTTTGGTTATTCTCCCAATGAGGTTCAAAGCAATAAAACTGAATAGGAACACGTCCTTGAAAGAACAATTTGCTCTTTTACTCTTAATTCTATAATCATTGAGAAAAGGGGTGTGGTGAATGGACACTAAAGGAATGTTTTGGCCTAAAAATGAGAAAACAGAGAGAAGGAAACAGAATACTGATCTGGAAGCAGATTTAGATGAGGATTAGCAGCTACCCTGTCTCCTTTGATAAAAGGGCTTAACTAACAGCAAGAGGAATTGAGGATATATCTGAGGAAACACTTCCTGACCCTTATAAGCCCTGGCAATGCCTTACCAAAAGGGATTACTCAGTGTACCTCTGGATCTTTGTTTTGATGTGATGCATGTGATGTTGTTTTTGTAAATTTGGTGTTTTATTGTTATTCATACTAAGTTATAGAAGTTTTAAACTTCTATATTTTTTCTTCATTACTGAAGTAACTCATGTTTATTGTAGAAAAAAAGTAGGAAATATTGGTAACCATGAGAAAAAAATTACCTGTAATTCTACCACCTAGAGATAAGCACTGTTATCATTCTGGGACATATCTTTTCAGACATTTTTTTTTCAGGACATTGGTTAAGTAAATATTGGTACAGTTATCAAATGCAGCTATTAAGAATGATACACACATAATCTACCCACCTTGGACCTTGGCCTCCATGTTTATCCAAAATCTGCCATTTGGTTTCATCTCTGGCCTCAGCCTTGGCAAACAAAAGAGCTGAATGCCCACTTCATCACCATCTAGCAACCATGAACTCATGCATGTTCAGTTATTTTATGGTGGAACAGATTACCATCACATCTAGTCAGCAATAATATCAATAACTTGAATAAGACATCAGATTTCAAGTTGATAACTGAATATTCATCTAAAAATATACACAAGCATTTTCGATGTAACCTGGAAGGAAAATCTGTATATATGCTTTATATATGGAAATTCTAAGAGCTGGAGTACAAATATTCTAAGTATATTGCATTATATACATACACACACACATATACACATACACATGAGTAAAATGTTATAGTTAAAAATGTTTAATGTTATTAGTTTTATGTACTAAAATGATTATTGAAAACTTTAAAAAGTTTATATAAATAAGGGAACAGTATATAAATATTAAACTATTAATATAATATTAATATAAAATGAACTAATGCAAATATTAATAAAGAATGAATGATAATAAGATCATGATATCCTTTCTGAACCAAAGTACGTTTATAAAAATTCAAATAATAATATAAAGCAGATTAATAGTCAGCTATTTAATTTTATTTTTGGACACACTTTTTTTTAAGAAAAAGTGCTGTTTTGGAATTCTTCATCTTTTCTAAGGTAAATTAAAACTATTATGTAGAATGAGTTTGGAAGTTTTCTTTCCATTTCTATTTTTTGGAACAGTTTGAGAATAATAGGTATTAACTCTTCTTCAAATGTCTTGTAGAATTCCTCTTGGAAGTTATCTCGTCCAAACTCTTGCTTGTTGGGAAATTTTTGATTATTGATTCAATATCTTTGCTGGTTATGGGTTTGTTCAAATTCTACTTTCTCCCTGTTTCAGTTTTGGTAGTTTGCGAGTTTCTAAGAATTTTCCCATTTCTTCCAGATTGCCTAGTTTGCTGGCATATAATTTTTCACAATTCTCTTATGATTGTTTGTATTATGATCTCTCCTCTTTAATTCATGATTTTATCTAATTGGGTCCTTTCTCTTTTCTTTTTGGTAAGTCTGGCTAGGAGGTTTATCAATTTTGTTAATTCTTTCAAAGAACCAGCTCTTAGTTTCATTGATCTGTTCTACTGGTTTTTTGTTTGTTTGTTTGTTTGTTTGTTTGTTTGTTTGTTTCTATATCCTTTATTTCTGCTCTAATCTTTATTATTTCCCTTTTGCTGGCTTTAGGCTTTATTTGCTATTCCTTTTCTACCTCCTTAAGGTATAAGCTTAGGTTGTGTATTTGGACCTTTCTTGCTTCTTGAGATAGGCCTGAATTGCAATACACTACCCTCTTAGGACGGCCTTTGCTGCATCCCAAAGCATTTAGATGTCATGTTTTCATTTTCATTTGCTTCCATGTATTTTTTTTTTATTTCCTCTTTAATTTCTTGGTTAAGCCATTTATTCTTTAGTAGGATGTTCTTTAACCTCCATGTATTTGAGGGCTTTCCAAATTTTTTCTTGCGGCAGACTTCAAGTTTCATAGCATTGTGATGTGAAAATATGCATGGTATGATCTCAATCTTTTTGTACTTGTTGAGGGCTGATTTGTGACCCAGTATGTGATCTATTCTGGACAGTGTTCCATGTTAACTTGAAAAGAATTTACATTCTTCTGCATTAGGATGAAATGTTCTGAATATATCTGCTAAGTCCATCTGGTCCAGCATGTCATTCAAAGCATTGTTTTTCCTTGTTGATTTTCTGCTTAGATGATCTGTCCATTGCCAGCATTCCCTTGATTCCCAAACCAGACAAAGACCTCACTAGAAAGGAGAATTATAGGACAGTATCCCTGATGAACATGGATGCAAACACTCTCAACAAGATACTAGCAAATTGAATTCAATGGTACATTAAAAGATTTATTCACCATGATCAAGTAGTATCTATTCCTGGGCTGCAGTGCTGGTTCAGTATTCACAAATCAACGTGATACATCACATTAATAGAAGAAAGGAAAAGAACCATATGATCCTGTCAATAGATGCAGAAAAAGCATTTGACAAAACAGCATCCATTCTTTATAAAAACCCCTCAGCAAAACAGGGATAGATGAAACATACCTCAACATCATAAAGGTCATATATGAAAGACCCACAGATAGTATCATCCTCAATGGGGAAAAACTGAGAGACTTTCCCCCAGAGTCAGGAACAAGAAAAGGATGTCCACTCTCATCATTACTATTTAACATAGTACTAGAAGTCTTAGCCTCAATCAGACAACAAAAAGAAATAAAAGGCAGCCAAATGGGCAAGAAAGAAGCCAAACTTTCACTATTTGCAGACAACATGATACTCTACGTAGAAAACCTGAAAGATTCCACCAAAAAAACTGCTAGAACTAATACATGAATTCAGCAAAGTCACAGGAATAAAATCAACATGCAGAAATCTGTTGTGTTTCTATATACCAATAACGAGGCAGCAGAAAAAAGAAATCAAGGAATGAATCCCACTTACAATTGCATCAAAAACAATAAGATACCTAGGAATAAACCTAACTAAAGAGGTAAAAGATCTGTACTCTGAAAACTATAGAACACTTATGAAAGAAAATGAAGAGGACACAAAGAAATGGAAAAGCATTCCATGCTCATGGATTGGAAGAGCAAACATTGTTAAAATGTCTATACTACCCAAAGCAATCTACACATTTAGTGCAATCCCTGTCAAAATACCACCAGCATTTTTCACAGAGCTAGAACAAACAATCCTAAAATTTGTATAGAACCATAAAAGACCCCAAATAGCCAAAGCAGTCCTGAAAATGAAAAACAATACTGGAGGCATAAAGATTCCAGATTTCAAGCTATATTACAAAGCTGTAGTCATCAAGACAGTGTGATACTGGCACAAAAACAGACAGATCAGTGGAACAGAATAGAAAACCCAGAATTGGACCCACTATTATATGGCCAATTCATTTTAAACAAAGCAGGAAAGAATATCCAGTAGAAAAGAGTCTCTCCAACAAATGGTGTTGGGAAAACTGGACTGGATGGCAACATGCAGAAGAATGAAACTGGACCACTTTCTTACACCATACATAAAAATAAATTCTAACTGTGAGATAGGAAACCATAAAAATCCCAGAGGAGAGCACAGGCAGTAACTTCTTTGATCTTGGCCACAGCAACTTCTTACTAGACACATCACTGAAGGCAAGGGAAACAAAAGCAAACATAAACTATTGGGACTTCATCAAGATAAAAAGCTTCTGCATAGAGAAGGAAACAATCAACAAAACTAAAAGGCAGCCAATGGAATGGGAGAAGGTATTTGCAAATGACATATCTGATAAAGGGTTAGTATCCAAAATCTATAAAGAACTTATCAAACTCAACACCCAAAAAACAAATAATTCAGTGAAGAAATGGGCAGAAGACATGAATAGACAATTTTCCAAAGAAGATATCCAGATAACTAACAGACACATGAAAATATGCTCAACACTGCTCATTGTCAGGGAAATACACATCAAAACCACATTGAGATACTGCCTCACACCAGTCAGAGTGGCTAAAATTAACAATACAAGAAACAACAGGTGTTGGCGAAGATATGAAGAACGGGGAACCCTCCTGCACGTTGCAAGGAATGCAAACTGGTGCAGCCACTCCGGAGAACAGTATGGGAGTTCCTTAAAAAAACTAAAAATAGGGGTGCCTGGGTAGCTCAGTTGGTTAAGCGTCCAATTTCGACTCAGGTCATGATCTCACGGTCCATGAATTCGAGCCCTACATCAGGCTCTGTGCTGACAGCTCAGAGCCTGGAAACTGCTTCAGATTCTGTGTCTCCCTCCTTCTCTGCCCCTCCCCTGCTTGTGCTCTGTCTCTCTCTCTCAAAAATAAATAAACCTTAAAAAAAAAAAACACCTAAAAGTAGAATTACCCTATGAGCCAGAAATTGCACTATTAGGTATTTACCAAAATGATACAAAAATACAGATTCAAAGGGGTACATGCACCCCAATGTTTATAGAAGCATTATAAACAATAGCAAAACTATGGAGAGGGCCCAAATCTCCATCGACTGATGAGTGGAAAAAGAAAATTTAGTATACACACACACACACACACACACACACACACACTGGAATATTACTCTACCATCAAAAAGAATGAAATCTTGTCATTTGCAAAGAAGTGGATGGAGCTAAATGTATTATGCTAAGAGAATTAAATCAATTAGAGAAAGACAAATACCATATGATTTCACTCATATAAGAGTGAAACAAAACACACTCTTGTTTAAGAAAACAGATGAACACAAGAGACTCTTCTAACTATAGAGAACAAACTGAGGACTGATAAAGGGAATTGGGTGGAGGATGGGCTAGATGTGTGATGGGCATTAAGGAGGGCACTTGTCATGAGCACTGGATGTTGTATGTAAATAATGAATCACTAAATTCTACACCTGAAACCAGTATGTCAACTAACTAAAATTCAAATTAAAAAAAAAAAAAACTATTATGTTAACTCTGCCACCTTAAAATTTCACAGTGAGAAGTTCCTAAATCATGGACCATGCATCCATAATAAGCCAACAGACCATCTTTTCCAGACATAATAAGAATATAAATCATAGAAGAAGTTGTTAGAGAAAATGGGCTCATATGACACACTTTATTTTCACTAATCCAATTTTAAAATTATAAACTTTGTAAGAATTCTATAAGAAGGCAATTCTTTATAGTCTTTGAGCTTATAGAAGTTATCATTGTAAATAAACAGTTTATTGAATTATTGCTATAGCTACCAGTCCTTTAAGGCAGTCAAGGATTTTTGAGATTTGCTAAAGTTATGAATCTTGGATAAAAAGTCCTTCTAGAAAACACACCGTTGAAACCTTTTCCTGAATTATATTCTGCTGTGCACAATGGCTGGTGACATTATTAAATGTACCAATTGGAAGTGGCCCTCTCGTTAGTGCAGAAGAGCAGCTGAAAGAACTGTGTAGCAGTTGCCATCTCTGAGAAACTGCTATAATGTTCCTAGAGTATAACAAAGTTTTAGTGTTTGACTATTAACTATTAAACATAAAACTATGATAATAACTTAAACATTTGTATCCAATTTCAGGCTTCTTATAGTCCAGAAATTATCTCAATGACTGTGATATTTGACTATAGGCTCTGCCTCATCAGAATATTTTCATCCTCAGCTATTTGCTATTTAGAACTGCAATCAGTGTGTCCCAAACATGTAAGCATTATATGTTCGAGACAGATGTGTGTGTCTGTTAGGATGTTTTTAACTGCATGAAACAGACATCCCTACACAAATTAGCTTTTCAAAAGTGGGCATGGGAAGAGAAATTACTGGCTCACATGCCTGAAGAGTGTGAGGTGATGCCTAATGTTGGCTCAAGGATGAGAAGAGGGCCTGGTGTTTCTCTCACCGTTGCCATCGCTACTTCTTAGCTCCCTTAGCTCCATCTTGTTTCCCTCTTTATGATGCAAAGATGGCTGCCAACAGTCCCTGAAGCCGCTTGCTTCTACATTAGCAAACAGGTAAGAAGGAAGTCAGTCTGTCCCAACAGTGCTCAGCAAAAGTCATGAAGTACACCCTGCTAGATGTATGCTTACATGATGTGTTCACCTCTCCAACATCACTGTGGTCAGGAGGATACCACATAATTATTTGCTTATATCCCTGGAGGTGGGAAAAGGTCAAACCAAAGTGGTAATTTCCAAAGGAGTTGTGGGGTGTCATTACCAAGAATTAGGAGAAATTGATGTCGGTCACCACAACATGGAACCATACTTTCCATTGTTAAAATATGATTATAAATGATAAATAGAGCATGACCCCAATTCTGATGTACAGATTTCTACGTGAAATATCTTTTGGCTTCAGTTATTTAACAAATTCTTTCTTTTTGGTTTTATAGATGTTTGTACCATTTCACTGTTAGAATCAATACATTAGCTAGCATGATTGTATATAAATTCTTACATGTATATACAATGATCTTATAATAAATTCCTAAAAATTCAATTGTTGAGTCAAAAAACAATCACCAATTGGGATTTTGCACATGTTGCCTTCCCCAAAAGTTATACTTCCAGCAGCAGAGTACAGCAATGCCAGCTTCCAATAATATCACTCACCAAGTCAACAGGTAAAAATAACATCTCATTGTTGAAATATCTAACTTTTTGAGCACTACTAAAGATGGAATTATTCTGATATCAGTTATCCAATGATATTAACATTTAATTAGTTGTTTGCTGGTATCCTGGCTGTTCATTTCTCATTTTGCTCATCTTTACATATTAAAGATAGTAAACTTTGTCGTATGTTGTAATTTTTGTTTCATTTGTCATTTTCTTTTTCTTTTTGTTTATGGTGGAGTTTAGTTGTTTGTTGCTTTTCTATATAGAAGTTCTATATTTTGACATAATCAAAATGACAAAGTATTTCTTTTAACATTTCTGTCTTAAATGTCCTTTTGAGAAATAACCTTCCTTATCCCACTTACTTCAATTTTTTAATTATATTTTCTTCTAGCATATTCATTGTTTCATATTTTACTTTTAAGTCTTTAATTCATCTAGAATTTACTTTGTTGTGAGATATGAGATCAGGCCATAACCTTACTTTTTTCTAAGTGGCTAAATAGGATTCCTAACATTGTTGTTCCAGGTGGTGATTAAGAAGGCTGGCTCTGAAACCAGACTGGTGGGTTTGTGGCCTTCAGAAGTCAGCCCTCTTTTCTATATCCCATCTACAAAATAGAGATGAAAATAATGGTACCTACACTTCATAGGGTGGTTTCAACTGTGAAACGTGTTAAAGAACATGGAAAATTTGAAATACTGCCCAGAGCATAGCAAATGTTAGACACTGTTGTTACTACTATTTATTGAAAGATCTATCATTTGTCCTCTTGAGGTATTACCTTGGTGAAGTACTAAATATTTATCTCTATGTGGGTCTCTTTCCAGAATTTTTGTTTTCTGCTATTGGCTAGTCGGTTTAGTTTTGCCTCTCTGCTGATTTTAAAAGGATTCATAACAATATTTCTGAAATCAGCAGAATGAATTTGTGACTTCTTCAGATAGCTTGGTATCTTGTTCTTATAAGCACTAGGAGTCATTTCTTTCCTATGTATCATGTCAATCTTGCAGGAGTCAGCTCTTATCACTAAGCTCTATGGATACCCTTTAGTGCTTAATTAGCTTATTCAGACTCAACTCTTCCACTTACTAGCCATGTACCTTGGGCAAGTTACCTCAACTCTCTTTGCTTTATTCGCAAAGTGGGGGTAATAATAGTTATGATCTCCTAGAACTCCTGTGAGGATTAAATGAAGTGATGCATGTAAATCATATAGTAGTGAACATAATAATCCTTAAATAATTGTTAGTTGTTAATTTATTTTATTATTTTATTAAACCAAAGTTTCTTCTTCAATAAAGGGCCTGGCAAGTATTGAACATAAGTAGTCAGGATATAAGGGATACAGAGAAAAGAAAGCCAATGGTATTTTTTAATTAAAGTTATAATTTTTCCACTTAATATATACTTAATAGCATCCCAAATAGTACCTTGTACATAGCACAAAAAATTGCTTAAAATTAAAAAAGTGCTCAAAAAAATGTTGAACTGGCAAATATAAAGAAATCATATTGTCTTTCTATCTGTGCAATGCTGAGGATCTCATGTGAAGTAAATACTGAGAAAGAAAAACTTCACTAATAATGTTCCTTAAGAAATGTAAATTAGGGGCACCTGGGTGGCTCTGTCAATTAAGCGGTGACTTCCTCTCAGGTCATGATCTCACGTTCATGGTTTCCTGAGTTTGAGCCCCACATTGAGCTCTGTGCTGACAGCTCAGAGCCTTGAGCCTGCTTCAGATTTTGTGTCTCCCTCTCTCTCTGCCCTTCCCCCCCCCCCCCCCACCGCTTGTGCTGTCTCTCTCTCAAAAATAAACATTAAGAAAACAAAAAAAACCATAAATTAATAAAATAGTATTAAGATTCTTGTTCAAGGCTTCTGGTACTTTTCCCCATGATCATCACATATTTATACATATATACAAGAGAGAGATAGTAAAAAGAGAAAAAATGCTTAGGGATTAGTAGAGCAATAATTCCATTTTCTTCAGACCTGTGTTCTTTGCAAGCATGTCCATAGACTAATCACCCTCTTTTATAATCTATATAACATGCATTCATGTGTGTATGTGCATATACTTACACAAATAGGCATTTGTGTAATGCCAATTGCACAAATAGGCATTTCTTGACATTTTAAACCATTCCAGATTGGCTCAATTCCAGTTAATCACATTAAAATGTCAAGAAACTAAGTACTAAAGATACAATCTAGTCCCTCTTGAACTTATTTACTTGTTCTTAAAAAAAAAAAAAAAAGCTACAGCAGGAAGCAGCTGACCACTCCCTTCCTTTCAGCAGGCAGTCTATGTCTTCTTGTTTTCTCTGGGCAGGCTCTTTTACCATGTAAAAAGATGGAGAGGCAGAGAATCACAAACTCATATGAGAGAAGGTGTGGCCATGCATGCTATTTTGTCCTGAGGTTTAAAGTGCTGAGGCAAGGCCACAAAGAAAGACACTGTGAGTCTCCAACTCTGAGTCATCTTGGGGGTGCCAGTAGCATCTGAGATGTTATGCCAAAGAATTATTAGGAACCAAAACATTAAAATCACTCCAATGTGAGTGTGAAACTCAATCTTCTTGACTTTTGGAGGAGACGTGTTTCCTTTACAATTCCACCATTTTCAATGCCAGTAATTGCACACTGGATCAAAAGACTGATGAGGAGTGGAATTGGAAACCTGGAGATAATTTAAGAATAGCTTAGGTAACTAGACCCAGTCTTTGAAGAAGAACTCTATGGGGGAGGTCTTAAATGATCTGAAGGCTTGACCACAATTACTTAGACACCACCACAGAATAAGAAAACACCACTTATGTTTACATGGCATCTAAAAATTCAGCTATGTCAGCTAGAGTTGATTTTTACAGCCATTTTCACAAGTGATTTAAGTCACTAACTAATTGGCAAATGTTCAATTCCCATCCACTCTGGTTATCTAGGTCAAAAGAAATAAACCTGTCAATGCAGCCAGAATCAGAGAATTTCTTTACTGCTCTGTGAGACATGTTCCTCTGCTATACTGAATCAAATAATACACTTTTCATAGTCAACTCAGTATTTAAAGGTAGATGTACTTCCTACTTAATATGTAGCTTTATGTTTTAAATTTCATTTAAGACAAACTCCTGAAGTCCAAGGGCCTTTTTCTAAAGATTTGTTAAAAAAAAATACATAGATGATTATGATGATGATGATGATGACAGATAGTTAGATAGATAGATAGACAGATGATAGATAGATAGATAGATAGATAGAACATAGGAATCATTTAATGAATATGCCCCAGGTTAAAAAAGTAAAATATAATTTTATCCATATTCATTAATTTGTTATTCATTCATTGCACACATTTTATTAAATGCAAGTCACTGTTCAGGCATTGAAGATGAAACAGTGATCCAGAAGACAAATATTTTTCTCTGCCCTTGCTAGAGCTCCTAGTCTAATAGAGGAAATTGCAAATAATTAGATAACCTCACAAGCAAATACAGAATTCACTAGGCCAAGTGAGTACAAATGGGAGAAAAACAGATAGGAGGATCTGAAAAAGCCAAGGAGGTAACGGAGGTCTTCTCTGAGAAGTGATAGTTGAGGTGATCTCTGAAAGGAGAAAAGGATAGGCAATGACTAGGTAAAAACAGGAAGGAAAGATAGCTCAGGTAAAGGGATCACCACGTGCAAAGGCTATACAGCAGAAGAAAGCAAAGAGGGTAGAGATTAAAAAGAAAGCCATTGGAACACTAACAAATAGGGGGTAGGGTACAAGACAGAGCTGGAGAACCACGCTCAGAAGTTTTGTCTATACTTTAAGACCAATGGGAATGCATTGAAAGAATCTAAGCAGGAGTGTAACATGGTTAGAATTACATTTTAGTAATAATTAGTCTGGAAGTAATATAGAGATTGGCTTAGAGGGAGCCCAGAGGGCCTATGGGGAAACCAGCTAGAATATCAGGAATAAGCTATTGCTGTTCTGGCAATGATGGTAGCTTAGATCAAGATGGTACCAGTGGGGATGGGTCAAAGAAAACACCACCAGACTTGAATCAGACTTGAAGGAGGAGAGAGGCATATGGAATATGCTTATGTAATAAAACTAACTGCTTTTGGAGGTGGGAGGGTAGGTTAAAACAATACAATACTTCATAAGGCCAAATATTGTTCATGACACAGACAACTGGCATTCTAAATCTAAATAAGTGTAAATCCAGAACTGTGACTACTTTATGTTGCTCTGAGGTCTTACACTGGCCTCCTAGAGCCAGTCTAAGAATAAACTCCAAGATACTGGGGAGGGTCTACTTCTGGCTAAAGACATAGAAAGGCATAATGACTATCACTTTCATCATAACAAAAGATAATAACAGATAAACGATAAACTAAAAATTATATTTTTCAGGATGCCTGGGTGGCTCAGTTGGTTGAGCGTCTGACTTCTGAGTTTGGTTCAGGTCATGATCTCACAGTCATGGGTGATTCCCGCATAGGGCTCTGCACTGACAGAATGGGTCCTGCTTGGGATTCTCCTTCTCCCTCTCTCTCTGCCCCTCCCCTGATCATGCACACACACACACACACTCTCTCTCTCTAATGAAAACAATACACATAATAAATAAATAAATAAATAAATAAATAAATAAATAAATAAATAAAAATTATATTTTTCCTAAAGCCATCAAAGGCTTTAGACCACTAGACATGCATACAAGTCTAAATAAACTAATTCCAGAGAGGGACTTGCCATTCAAAGAAGAGCGCAAAGTGGTGGTTATTTTCATACTTGGGACAAATTGTCTAGCCTGAGTACAGGCAGGTAGAAAAGTAAGCCTGACATAGACAAAATAAGTTTGGTGGAATGAAAAGAAATCAAAGGAACTTTTAACAACAGTGTGGGCTAGCATGAAACACTGAAATCTGAAACACAAAAATACATCTTCCAAAACAATAATTCTACCTCATGGGAATTCTGCTGAGTCAGAAGCAGTTGGGGCAGAGCTCAGAGGTAAAGAGAAATTTCCCAGTCCCTTCTGCACTTAGGTTCCAGAACCCTTCTGGAGTTGAATCTGGAGGTGAAATCAAACTAACTAAAACTTCAACCAAATCCCCTTCTAGTTTAAATCTTAAAAATTCCAAACATATCAGCCCCCTAGATATGAAGGAAGAAGTTGGAAGTGAGGCTGAAAGGCTAAGAGAAATCTTCATAATTTCATTGGCAAAAGGCAAACCAAAATTAATTAAACTTGTATCCCAGTCCCAGTTCAGCTAAACTCATGATAGGAACTAGATAAAAATTCCCTTCCCAAACTTCAAGACAAAGGAAAGGGGAAAACCATCTCTGGGAAAAAACAAAACAAAAATATGCAATCTTCTTTTATGAAAAATGTCTGACATACAGTAAAAAATTATGAGATACACAAATAAGAAAGAAAATGTGTCCAAAATAAAAAAAAAAAAAAAGAAAGAAAATAGTCAACAGAGGAAACCCCTGATGGCCAGATATTGCAATAAGTAGATGAGGTCTCTAAAATATGTTAAAGATTATGTTAACTATATTAAAGTTAGACAAGGATAGGTGAACAAAAGAAACTAAAGAGAAACTAAAGCTCTAAAGAAGACCCAAAGCGAAATTCTAGAATAGAAAAATATGACATCTGAAACAAAGAATGTAATAAATAAGCTTAAAAGCAGATTGAAACAACAGAAAAATCAGTGAGCCCAAAGATAAGTCAACAGAAAATAGCCCAAGTGAAGTACAAAAAGAAAAAAGAATTAAAATACTAAACACAGTGTCAGAGATACATGGGTTAATACCAAAGGATAACTGGAACACTCAGAGTCACCCTCTTTCAAAATGGAATTCAATTAGAGGTTGATAATAAATTGATAATTAGAAAAACCCTCAAATATTTAGAACTTGAACTACATACTTCTAAAAACCTCCATGGGTCAAAGAAGAAATGAAATAGAATTTGTAAAATATTTTGTACTGAATGATAATAAAAACACAAACATCAAAATTTGTGAGATGCAGCTGAAGCAGTGCTTAGAGGAAAAGTGATAGCTTTAAATGCACATATGAGAAAGAAAGAAATTATTTAAAACAAAGAATAAAAGGCATAAAGATTGATGAGTAAGAAATCATATTTCACTCTTTGTTTCCGACAATATAATTATGTATGTAGAAAATCCAAAGAATCAACAAACAAACTACTTAGGGCTAAGGGGTGAATCTGCAAGGTCACAGGATACAATGGCAACATATAGAAATCAATTGTATGGGGAAATGACAGTCTCTTCAACAAATGGTTCTGGGAAAACTGGACAGCTACATGCAAAAGAATGAAACTGGACCAATTTTCTTACATAATACACAAGAATAAACTTAAAAATGGATTAAAGACCTAAATATGAGACTCGAAAATAAAACTCCTATAAGAAAATGGACAGTAATCTCTCTGACATTGGCCTTACCAACATTGTCTATACATGTCTCCTCGGGAAAGGGGAACAAAAACAAAAGTAAACTAGTGGGACTACACCAAAAATAAAAAGTTTTTACACAACGGAAGAGACATCAACAAAACAAAAAGGCAACCTACTAAATGGGAGAAGATACTTGCAAATGACATACCCAATAAGGAGTTAATATCCAAAATACAAAAAGAACTTATACAAGTTCCAACAACAACAAAAAAAGTCCTATTTAAAACTGGGAAGATGACCTGAATAGACATTTTTCTAAAGACATACAGATGGCCAACAGACAAATGAAAAGATGCTCAATATCAATAATCACAAGGCAAATGCAAATCAAAACCGCACTGAGATGCTACCTCACACTAGTCAGAATGAATAATATCAAAAAGACAGAAATAACTGTGGGAGAGGATGTGAAGAAAAGGGAACCTTCATGCACTGTTCATAGGAACGTAAACTGGTACAGCCACTGTGGAAACAGTACCTTCCTCAAAAAGTTAAAAATAGAAATATACACAATCCAGTAATTCCACTACTGGGTATTTACCCAAAGAAAATGAAAACACTAATTTGAAAAGATATATATTCACTCCTATGTTTACTGCAGCATTATTTACAATAGCCAAGATGGGGAAGCAACCCAAGTGTGCATCAATAGATGAATGGATAAAGAATATGTGATAGATACACACACACACACACACACACACACACACACACACACACTGGAATATTACTTAACCATAAAAAGAATGAGATCTTGCCATCTGCCATCCATTTGCATGGATGGACCTAGAGGATATTATGCTAAGTGAGATAAGTCAGATGGAGAAAGACAAATGCCATAGGATTTCACTTGTATGTGGAATCTAAAAAACAAAACAAATGAACAAACAGAAACAGACTCATAAAAACAGAGAACAAACTGATAGTTAACCAGAAGTGATGGGGGAAGGGGAGGATGGGCAAAATGGGTGAAGGGCAGCGAAGTACCGGGTTCCAATTATGGAATGAAGAAGTCCTGGGGGTGAAAGGTACTGCATAGGGAATACAGTCAATGGTATTTTAGTAGCGTTGCGTGGTGAAAGATGGTAGCTATACCTGGGGTGAGCACAGCAGAATGTACACAGTTGTTGAATCACTATGTTATACATCTCAACTAATGTAACATGTGTCAACTAGATTTTAATAAAAAATAAATAAAATTTAAAAAAATAAAAAGCTGAACTCAAAAGAAAAAATGAAGAAAATATAAGTTAAATATACAGGGGAATATAAAAGTAAATAAGAGACAGGAAGAAATTAAGCCACATGATTTATAAATATATTATAATAATGTAAATATTATAAATAGTATTTGAAATACGAAGATTTACTTCCAAAAGTGAAAAAATCTACTGTATTTCTGTATCCTAACAAAATTTAGAAAATTAAATTCATAAAATACCATTTGTAATAGCATTAAACACCTAAAAATCAATGTTTTAATATATACATAAGTCCTCTATACTTATAAACCACAAAACACTGCTGAGAGAAATTCTAAATAAATGGAGTGATATGCCATGCTTAAGGACTGAAGGACTCATTATTGTTAAGATATTTATCCTCAAAAAAAGAGATATCAATTCTCCCCAAATTAATTTATAGTATACAAAGTATATATAGTATATATAAAACAGTTTCAATCAAAATCTTAGAAGTTTCTTTTCAGATTTTAAGACATTATAAAATTGAATTAATTAAGATGTTGGCCTGAGGAAAATCTTCTATTCATAAAAGAAACCATTAAAGAAGTGAAAAAGGCAAGCCACTGACTATGAGAACATATTCACAATATATGTATATATAAAGATTGATTTCTAGAATACACAAAGAAGTTATACAAATCAATAATTTAAAAAAATAAGCCAATTAAAAACAAGGGAGAGAGTTAAACAGAAATCTTCCAACAAAAGGTACAGAATAGCCAATAAGCACTTGAAAAGGTGTTTGACATCATAGATTACCAGGGAAATATAAATTAAAGCCATAATGAGATATCACTATCTGGTTAAAATTGGAGTGACCATATCAAGTGTTGGTGAACATGTGAAGCAGCTAGAATTCTCATACATTGCCTGTGAGGGTGGAAAAACACCATCACTTTGGAAAATAATTTAGCAGGTTTTTATAAATTCAACATACCCTAACTTATGACGTAATTCCACTCCTAGGAATATACTTAAGAGAAATGGAAGCATATGCCTACAAAATTACTTGTACACAAAAGTTCACGGAAGTTTTATTCCTAACTGCCAAAAACTGTCAACAAACCAGATGTCCACCAAAAAGAGTAAGTCAACTGTGGTATATTCATACAATGGATTTCTAGTCAACAATGAAAAAACAAACAAGACCAAACCTAAAGATACATGCAACAATGCAGATGAATGCACTGAGTAACAGAAGCTAGAGGCAAAAGATTGCATGCCATCTGATTCCATTTATATGAAAACCAACTATAGACAAGATTCATATATGGTGACAGAAATCAGAATAGGGTTTGCCTAGAATGGACTAGAAAGTGGCACCAAACACCTTTTGGGATAATGAAAATTAATGGTTACACAGGAGTACATACATCCATCAGAACTCATTGAACTACACACTTAGATCTGGGCATTTTGCTGTGTGTAAATTATTTCCTCAATAAAGGAAAGAGGGAAAAGAAAAAAATCCTGAGAGCAAAACCACTTAACCATATGAAAGAAGACACAGATATACTCAAATGTAAGTTCCATTCTGTATGCAGAATACTGAATTTATTATAAAAACACAATTTCACAATGCAAGGGAAAAGTACAAAGAAAGGAATATGAAATTAAGCAAACTGCAAAATTTTACTTTAAAAAACAGACGCACATAGAACAGATACATTTTTACAAGCCTGAGAGATTCCTCCTTTAGTAATCTGTCTACAGTCAGGGCCAACCCCAGAAAAGTTTGTTAACATTTTTATATCGTGAAATGTAGTTTCAGTGATTAGCCTCAAAGATACTGAGCGGCAGCTGGTGGAAACAGCTGGGCTCTGGAGCCAGGTAAACCTAAATTCAAAGCCTGTCTGGGGCCAAATTGCTCTGTGACTTGGGCCAGAATCTCTACCTCTCTGCCCCTCAATTTCTTCATCGGTAAATGGAGAAAGGATTGTCCTGAACTTTATTTCTTTAGACATAAAATTTTTCTTTAATTTTTTTAAAATGTCTATTTATTTTTGAGAGACAGAGACAGAGTGTGAGCGGGGGAGGGGCAGAGAGAGAGAGAAAGACACAGAATCTGAAGAGGCTCCAGGCTCTGAGCCTTCAGCACAGAGCCTGACATGAGGCTCTGACTCACAAGCTGTGAGATCATGACC
Source organism: Neofelis nebulosa (assembly GCF_028018385.1). Taxonomy (NCBI): domain Eukaryota; kingdom Metazoa; phylum Chordata; class Mammalia; order Carnivora; family Felidae; genus Neofelis; species Neofelis nebulosa. Next base: position 30,928,445 of record NC_080782.1, on the reverse strand, counting down.
TGAGCCGAAGTCGGACGCTCAACCGACTGAGCCACCCAGGCACCCCAGATTACAATTTTTTTATTTTTAATGTTTATTTATTTTTGAGAGAGAGAGAGAGAGAGTGAGAGGGAGTGAGAGAGAGTGAGAGAGCACAGGTGGGGGAGGGGCAGAGAGAGGAAGACACAGAATCTGAAGAGGCTCCAGGCTCTGAGCCTTCAGCACAGAGCCTGACATGAGGCTCTGACTCACAAGCTGTGAGATCATGACCTGAGCCGAAGTCGGACGCTCAACCGACTGAGCCACCCAGGCACCCCAGATTACAATTTTTTTATTTTTAATGTTTATTTATTTTTGAGAGAGAGAGAGAGAGAGTGAGAGGGAGTGAGAGAGAGTGAGAGAGCACAGGTGGGGGAGGGGCAGAGAGAGGAAGACACAGAATCTGAAGCAGGCTCCAGGCTCTGAGCTGTCAGCACAGACCCCGATGCGGGGCTCGAATGCACAAGCCATGGGATCGTGACTTGAGCCGAAGTTGGATGTTCAACCAACTGAGCTGCCCAGGCACCCCAGGATTGTTCTGAACTTTAAAGAAGATAACATATGGGAAGCACTTAGTTCCTGACAGATAGGCAGCTCTCACACCTAGTGGCTGTAATTATTACTGATGGGGAGGAGAGAGCCCAAGGAAAGGTGGAGGAAGTAGGTGGGAGCCCAAGTTTTCAAAGGGGAGGTGTTCCTTTTGCTGAGCAACCAACCCCTGGGTCACCTTTGCTGAATGTCTGGACCTTAGAGGGTATTTTTTATATTAATGGAACCACTGTATCCTCCCTCATTTTACAGCCCCAGAGGTCTGATTCTGGGTTGGCCCCTCAGCACCCACAAAATGACTAAATGCACAAACTCAGAATGGCTACCTGGGTTTTCCATAACGTGGACACTGTTCAATACATAGTTTTCAAGGATAATAAAAACTGCCACCGGCTGACTTCAAATCCCATTCCTTCAGAAAAATGTAATCATAGGAATAGTAGAATGACTTTCAGATCACTTTTCTAAACATGAGTTTAGTACCTCAAGGATTTCCCCATATCAAGATCCTACCTGAAGAGTCTACGTACCCTGTCCCCGGGGAAACAGGCACGTCTGCTTCCTTATGTTTGCCTATAGAGGTTGAAGATAATCCCAGTAGAGATTATATATAATCTGGGCCCAAAATAGGATTTCTGTGGTTTCACACTGTTGTCATCGCATCACATCAGAGAATCTCAGAAGTGCGAGGGATCTCTTTAGAGATCACACCATCTCCTTCTCAGCCCCACTACTAAGAATCCGTGGTTAGTTCTATCATTTCCATTGTCTTGAACTTCATTACGCTGAAAGTCTCCATAATTCATGGATAGAGAGCTCAGATTGCAAAGTTCTTTCTTCTGATGAACTAAAAATCTCCCTGTCACATATTCCCTCAGGATTCCTTACCCACCTGTGGAACAAAACCGGGATTGATGCACTTCCCCGTCACAAGGCAGGTCTTCCCCTACTTTTGGAGTAGCCAGCAATTTCCCTGACCACACCATCCAAACCAAGATGTTCCTTATTGTTATCTACTTATGCCTGTGCTCAAAGCGCATATCACAATTTGCTATCGCTTTTTGTATGTCTTTTTTAAAGTTTATTTATTTTGAGAGAGGGAGAGAGAGAGAGAGAGAGAGAGGAAGAGTGTGTGTGTGTGGAGGGGGAGGGGCATTGAGAGAAGGAGAAAGAGAATCCCAACCTACAGAACCCGACTTGGGGCTTGATCTCATGAACCGTGATATCATGACCTGAGATGAGATCAAGAGTCAGGCGATTAACCAACTAAGCCACCCAGGCACCCCGTATGCCTCTTTTATAAGAGAAGGTTAGCTCTCAGAAGGGCCAGACTGAGCTGTCTTAGTTATGGCTGTACCGCCAACGCACGACTGAACCTGTCACATCATGGGTACTCAATAGACATTGGATACATGTGAGGACATGTCTTTAGATATTTTTAAATAGCTCATATTCTCTCCTTAGTTGTCTATGACCAGACCATATATCGTTATTCCTTCTGAGAGTTTTCAAATTGCAAAGCCCAGAGAGCAAGCAGGCAACAAATCTCTGTAAAGGGGGCCGCTACAAAGAAATGGGAAATGGTGAGGTGGTGGAACTGGCCAGAGTGTGTGCTTTGCCCGAAGGCACTCAATTTCAAGAAATTTTTAACCACTAGGATTACTGAGCATAACATGTCTGTGGCTCGATTGGGCCTGCAGGTCACCATTTTACAAGCCCTCTTTCAACACTTCTTTCTCGAACACAGTTTCCAGATCCCTCATCTCCCTCCCCTGGAAATATTCCAGCATTTCAGTATTCCTCTTAAAGTCTGCTTAATTGACTAGGAAGTCACAGCACACGGGGCGCAGGGTACATAGCACTATTACTTACCTTCTGTGGTCTGGAGAGTAAATGACTCTCTGAGCAGTCCAGAAGGCCTGAGGTCTCTCAGCAGATGTCCCACATTGTTGTTGGCTCCAATTGAGTTTGTAGTCAATTCATCTTTTTTTTACCATGAGCTGCTGACAAGCCACTTAATGATAATAATATTTATGAAACAGCCTAAACAAGGATCTCTGGCCATGGAAGAATTCAGACCATACACTTCTTGATGATGTTTTCTTTCCACACAAATCTTGATAAGAAGAACAGGATTCCCTAACTGCTCTGATCTCCCACGGACACATGAGGCCCAAGTAACCAATCTAATCACGAAGGGAATAGTCCAGTCAGTTGCTCTTCCTGACTCAGGTAATGAAACTAGACCAATAGACCTGGCTGCATCCCAGAATCACCTCTGGCATCCTCCCTGGAGATTCTAAGTCTGGAGCGCAAGGAATCTGTATTATCAACAAGTTCCCTAGATAATGTGGCACATCCAGGAGCCCAAATTTGGGGACCACTGTCTAGATTAACAGTACTTGAAATTCTCAAAATTCTGGAAGTGAGGCCCTGTAAGTGACAGATGCATCCTAAAAATTAAGAGCCACTGATCTAGATCAGGGTTGATGAACTTAAAAAAAAATTTTTTTTTAAATATTCGTTGATTTTTGAGAGAGAGAGCGTGAGAGGGGGAGGGGCAGAGAGGGAGGGAGACACGGAATCTGAAGCAGGCTCCAGGCTCCGCACAGCTCAACACAGAGCCTGACACGGGGCCCAAACTCACAAACCGGGAGATCATGACCTGAGCAGAAGTCCCACGTTTAACCGACTATGCCACCCACATGCCCCAACAAACTTTTTTTTTTTTTTTAACATTTATTTATTTTTTTTGAGACAGAGAGAGACAGAGCATGAACGGGGGAGGGTCAGGGAGAGAGGGAGACACAGAATGCGAAACAGGCTCCAGGCTCTGAGCAGTCAGCACAGAGCCCGACGCGGGGCTCGAACCCACAGACCGCAAGATCGTGACCTGAGCCGAAGTTGGACGCTTAACCGACTGAGCCACCCAGGCGCCCCCCCAACAAACTTTTTAATGAAAGAGCCAGATAGCAAATATTTTAGGCTTTTGGGGGCAAGAGGCAAAATTGAAGGTATTATATTGGTACTTATATAACTGTTTAAAATGTAGCCATTTGTTATAGGTTAAATTGTGTCCCACCCTCCCCCTCTCCAGAGAAGATATGTTGATTTCTTAATTTCTAGTACCTCAAAATGTGTCTTTGTTTGGAAAAATGGTCTTTGAGAAATAATCAACTTCAGATGATTATCATTAGGACAGGCCCTAATCCAATGTGGCTAGTGTCCTTATAAAAAGGGGAAACTTGGACATAGAGAGAAATACAGGAGAATGTCATCTACAAGCCAAGGAATGCCTGAGGCTACCATAAGCTAGGAGTGAGGCAGAGAACATGTCCTCCCTCACAGCCCTGAGGAGGAACCAACCCTGCTGGTACCTTGGCTTTGGACTTAGCCTCCACAAATGTGAGACAATAAATCTAAGCTTAAGTCACTCAGTTTGTGGTACTTTATTATGGCAGCCTGAGAAAACTAATACATTATTTAAAAGGTAAAAACAATTCTTAGCACAAGAGTCATATAAAAACAAGCAGGCAGATATGGCCCATGGACCATATCTAGACTATGCCCAACCATACTTGGCTCCAACATCGAGGCAATCAACCCATTGTTCTTAATCTCATAATCCCTAAGACCCAGTCTTAGCTCCCCAAGTCCAACTCAAATATTATCTCTTTGGAGACGTTTTCCCTAACCTCTCTGTAATGTTGACTGTGTACTTCAAGGGTCTTGCCCATCTTGCTCCCTGCTATATCCTTAGAAACTGACACATAGCAACTTTCAATAAATATTCAATGAATGAGTGAATTTAAGACAGATAATCAGAAGCTCTTTCAGCTGGCAGAGACTGTAAATTTCATTAATCACATTCCTTTATTTTTCAGAGAGGCAACTTAAACCTATGGGATATCACTGACTGCCTGAAGTGACATGGCAGAAAACCCAGGATTAAAATCTATTTGTCTAATCCAGATGGCCAACAGGCACATGAAAAGATGCTCAACGTTGCTCCTCATCAGGGAAATACAAATCAAAACCACACTCAGATATCACCTCACACCAGTCAGAGTGGCCAAAATGAACAAATCAGGAGACTATAGATGCGGGAGAGGATCTGGAGAAATGGGAACCCTCTTGCACTGTTGGTGGGAATGCAAACTGGTGCAGCCGCTCTGGAAAACAGTGTGGAGGTTCCTCAGAAAATTAAAAATAGACCTACCCTATGACCCAGCAGTAGCACTACTAGGAATTTACCCAAGGGATACAGGAGTGCTGATGCATAGGGGCACTTGTACCCCAATGTTTATAGCAGCACTCTCAACAATAGCCAAATTATGGAAAGAGCCTAAATGTCCATCAACTGATGAATGGATAAAGAAATCGTGGTTTATATACACAATGGAGTACTACGTGGCGATGAGAAAGAATGAACTATGGCCGTTTGTAGCAACGTGGATGGAACTGGAGAGTGTGATGCCAAGTGAAATAAGCCATACAGAGAAAGACAGATACCATATGTTTTCACTCTTAGGTGGATCCTGAGAAACGTAACAGAAACCCATGGGGGAGGGGAAGGAAAAAAAAAAAAAAAGAGGTTAGAGTGGGAGAGAGCCAAAGCATAAGAGACTGTTAAAAACTGAGAACAAACTGAGGGTTGATGGGGGGTGGGAGGGAGGGCAGGGTGGGTGATGGGTATTGAGGAGGGCACATTTTGGGATGAGCACTGGGTGTTGTATGGAAACCAATTTGACAATAAATTTCATATATTGAAAACAAAAATCTACTTGTCTAGACTTCCAAACCCACAGTCTTTTTATTGCACCTCACCACCTCTTAAGCATAGCTAAGCCTGTCCTGAAACACTGCACTTAAGACACAACACATTATCCACATTGTTACATGAGAGGTTCTCAACTAAGAAGGGATGTTGGGAACTTAGGTATGATTAACACCTGCCTACAAAGCAGAAGGCCACAGGCAGGTTGAGCAGGAGGTACACCAGAACATTTACTGAAGAAAACTCCGTGGTAGACATTTACCAGGGCTACCTAACTCCCATCTCCCTTTATAACCACACCTCTGTTTCATTTTGGGAAATCAGCTCTTTACCAGTGTGTAGCCATGACAGGAGGTCATTCTTAGAGGTGCCTTCTAACTACATAGAAAAAGACCAACCCATACAATACCTGCCCACAGACACAGTCAGAGGCCTATACATGGCCTAAAGTCACTCAATGGGACACTGTCTCCCAGATTTTGTAACTCCCTGGTGATACAGGACTCAGTATATCAGTTATATATATCATCGCTGTGTAGCAAATAATCAAAACTTAGCATCTTTTTAGAAATTTTCTTCATGTTTATTCATTTCTGAGAGACAGACAGAGATAGAGTGCAAACAGGGGTGGGGCAAAGAGAGAGAGAGACACAGAATCCCAAGCAGGCTCTAGGCCTCGAGCTGCCAGCACAGAGCCCGATGCAGGGCCTAAACCCACGAACCGTGAGATCATGACCTGAGCCAAAGTTGGACACTTAACTGACTGAGCCACCCAGGAGCCCCCACAAATTTAGCATCTTAAATCAACATGTGTTCATTTGTTCATAGTTCTGTAGGTCAGAATTCGGGGGTGTCGTGGTTGTGTTCTTTGCTCACAGTCTGTGATGGTTAATTTTATGTGTCAACTTGACTGGGTTAAGGGATGCTCACATAGATGGTAAAATATTATTCCTGGGTATATCTATGAGGATGTTTCTGGAAAAGATCAGCATCTGGATCGATGATGGCCCTCACCAACGCGGGAAGGCATCATCCAACTGTGGGCCTGAATAGAACAGAAAAGTGGAGGAAGGGCAAATCTGTTCTCTGCTTAAGCTGGGACATCTATCTTCTCCTGTGTACACACACACACACACACACACACACACATGTATACATCATATATGTCCTATGTATATGTGTGTCCTATATTATATATATATGTGTATATATATATATATATATATATATATATATATATATATATATATCTCCTATTGGTTGTTTCTCTGGAGAACCCTAATACAAGATCTCACAAGATGTTGGCTGGCTGTGTTCCCATCTGACACACCTCTTCCAAGCTCATTCCTGTTATTAGAATTCAGTTCCGTGCAGCTGTAGGACTGAGGTCTTTGTTTCCTTCTTAGCTGTTGGCCAGGGGTCACTTATAGCTCCTTGCAGTCATTTTGTGGTCCTGGCAAATGGACCATCTTGAAGATGGGGGACCATCTTCAAAGCCAGCAATGGCACATAACATCATTCTGATGCTTTGAATCTCTCGGACTTCCCTTTCTGCCTTCCTCTTCTCCTTTAAAGAGCTCTATGATTAGATCAGACCCATCCTGATAATCTCCACATGTTAAGGTCAACTGATTTAGACCTCAAACCCAGGAAAATCCTTCCACATCAGTACCTAGATCAGTGTTCTGCTAAATAACAAGGGAACATGAACCTTGGGACCTCTATAGAATTCTGCCTACCTAGAGGTCATCTTCATTGCACAGGCAACAGTAGTTGTAATGTCCCAGCCACTTGGTTCCTGCTAGGAGACAGAGGCAGCTGTTCTGTTTCCTACTTGCTATTTCTTGGGCCTTTGGTGTTTCCTTGGTTCTTTTCATTCCCACGCTCCCAGCCTCTCATCAAATCTGATAACTCCTAATATAAATGAATAAATCTCTATTTACCTGATATTAGCCAAAGACTTCTGTTGTGGTCAAGAAACCTGCCTCAAGCTCCAGAAGATGTCCGGCAATCCACCACAAAACAAGGATTCTTCTGGAAGGGGGAGTGTGGTAGGATAGGGAAAGATCCACGGACAGCTCTGTCAAAGCACATATCACCATCCTCATATATCTGACATGCTGCTTTAAAACATTAGAGTTGTGCTAAACCATAGGAAAGCAACCATGTTTGTTTGTTTAAATATGGAATGCTTCATGAATTTGTGTGTCATTTAGAGCAAGGATCATGCCTTATTCTGTATTATTTCATTTAAACAAAAGTAGTCAGTGGTCTATATGGTAAAAACTAAGTAACTTGGTCAAATTGAACAAAGGTGTTTTAATTTTTTTTTTGAAAGAAGGGGCTAGACAGAAGCTGAAATTAAACAATCTGACACTAGTTGGAAAGTGAAAAATCTGTCAAAAAATCTTTTGACCTCATATGGTTGGTATTACTAATTTAAATTCATGTTTTCCTAAACCAAATAAATTCTTCCCATAGACTCAGCCAGATAACACATGCCTCGAGGTTCAGGTTTTGTACCCGAACTTGTGTGCAAGGTCACCTTTCAATACAAAAGCTAACATGGGCAGGATTTCTAGGGCAGCTTCGATGGAAGCCTTCATGTATCAACACAGCCCTTTCCAGTCCAAAGTTTTTTCCCAGGGATTTCTGTGTTCTATGGGGTGAAAAGACTTGGTCAATCCATTTGAATCTGGTCACAAGAGCCCAACCTGTTACCTTTCAACCTAGATTTTTCTGATCATGGCCCAATTCAAAAAGTATAACTGCCCCAGACTAGACAGGGTGATTGGCCTAGGTAAGAGTGGCTAAGCAGTCCAGACTGCACAGAAAAGGGAAGACCAAAGCCACCCCCTCTCACCCTGAACCTTGATTTTGTTTATAGATGGCAACATTTATGTGGAAAAATGTGTTTGTGCCAGCCTCCTTGAGCAGCGCTGGGGCAGCTCTTTCCTCCTTTGTTGAACTGAGCTTGGAAAAAGCACCTCGGAGTGAGGAATGGCTGGCACTGGGCAGAACACGCTGTATATTTCCACAGTCTACTCCAACATAAACAGACCAGGCTTATTAGTTCATGAAAAGCCAGGAACTCCGCTGCTCAGGAAGACAAGGGCCACATCCAGGGAAATCAGGAAACAGATCAAGCTCACACTTTGTGCCCATCTTCCTCCATTCCCTTGCCGTACATATCCAGGGCTCTTCCTTCCCTCTGCATAGCTTTGGTACCCTACAATGTGGCGTTTAGTCATTAGCTCCAGGATGAGGTGGTCTGTGCCTTTCAGGCATCCTTGGTTTTTAGGAGCAGGCAGGGGAAGTGAAGGAGACATTTCCTACTCTGAGCTCTTGATTAGTGTATGTAAAGGGCATTTGAGCAGCACAGAGATATAGCATTCAGACTATGGAGACTGATGGCCCAGATTTGGATCCATTTACATCACTGTATTTGTCAGGGGAAGTGCTATAATTAACAACATAAACCCCAAGTCTCAAGGACCTATAAACAAAAAACCGGTTTACTACTCACTCAGGTCACTCTACAATGTGCTTTTGGCCAAGAGGCTCTGTTTTCTGCAGGGACCCAGGCTCATTGCATCCATGACATCCTCCAGGGCCCTGGAGTTAGCAAGTCAGGGAAGAGTGATCATGGTCTGGAGATGTGTCTTACTCTCACCCACTAGCCATGGACAAGCACTTAGTTACACAGTCTTACCCACCTACCTGTAAGGGAAGCTGGGAAATGTAGTGTAGCTGTGTACCCAGAGGGAAATGGAAAATGGTTTGGTGAACAACTACCCAGTCTCTGCCATAGTTGCTTACTTAAGAAAGTTTCTGTGTTATATGTTTTAGCTTCTTTCCCTGTCAATTGGGTGTATTAGAATCCTCCAGAGAAACAAAATGTGTGTGTGTGTGTGTGTGTGTGTGTGTGTGTGTGTGTATGTGAGGGTGTGGGGGGGGGAAGCAGAGGAGATGCATACAGAGACAGAGACAGAGACAGAGGGAAAACTGAAAATCTGCAAGGTAGATTTGTAGGCAAGAGTTCTCCTAGGCTTGAGTTTGAGTCTGAAGGCAGTCTGGAGGCAAAATTCTTCTTTCAACTGATTGGATAAGGCCCATCACATTATGGAGGTATTCTGTTTCACTCAAAGTCTACTGATTTAAATTTAACCTCATCCAAAAAATACCTTCAAAGCAATATCTAGACTAGTGTGTGACCAAATACATGGGCACCGTGGCTAGGCAAGTTAATATGTAAAAGTAACCATTATGATGGGTATGATAAATTAGTATTAAAAAGCACCCAGGACCATGTCTGGCACCTAGAAAGGTCTCTGTAAACATCAGTTTACGGTCACTACTGTTGCTATATTATGTCACCACTACTACCTGAGGCCTGAACACAGAACCAGAGCACTACCACCACCTTACCACTCCCCTCAACTACCCCATCAAACCAGCTAGGGAGTTATTGACCTAGAAAGGGCTTATCTTACTTAGACAAATATTTTCTTTATTTTTTTCAAAGAGCTTTCCCATCTACTATTTTACTCGGTCATTCACTCAAACTTATAAAGCAGGCAGGGCAAAATTATGCCTACTGTTCTTATTTTAGAGCTGAGGTTCAGAGAAGATGGCTGTCCTCCCACCCACCCTTCCTAATCCGTGTCTTATTCCATCCTCCATTTTGTTTCAGGAGATTCACCCCTGCCCAGTGTGAGAGGTGGCTTTCTTCCAACCTGATTGAAAATTCATTATCTAGATTTCCCACAGAAGTCATAATGTAACAAGTGTTGAGTAGGATTAATTGAAATACTCCTATTAATACTACACTTCAAGTATTCCATGAATTAAGTAGGTTTTTGTACACAGATCTTGGGGAACCCAATTCACCATGTAAAACATTTGAACTATTATTCCCAAGGAAAAACAAGCCCCACTATTCAAGAAATAAGCATATGAATGAATTTGGGGTATGACTATTTGTAAGAGGGGATTCCTGCATGAGTGCTGACACCAGTACTGGCTTTAGGCACTACTAGGAGCCAGTTAGAGGTTGTCCTTTGCTTCCCATTCCCTATGTTCTGGGGCTCACCCTTTTGCAGCCAATCTGTTTTCTTCATCATTGCTTATACTAAATAAATAGGACAGAAGCAGAAGCCAAAAGTCTAGGTATCTGACTTGGCTCTGTCCTAATCAGTTGCATGACCTCAGAAAAGTCTTTTTACTTTGGTTTCCTTGACTGTAAATCAAGGGGTGGGGGGGCGGAGTTCAGGGACTCATGGTAGGTTTCCTATCAGCTACAAAATTTCTCAGTCTGCTCTGTGTCACCCTTCCATGGGGTCTGATATCTGTCTGATAACCTAGACTCACAAAGCTCAGTTTCCTCTCATCCTGCATAGTGGTTCTAAAGTCTCAAAGAGGGATCATAATGACCCCAAAGCCTTCAACACACAAAGGAATTCATTGCTAGTGTTGGGAGTTCAGGCCCCCTAAATCCTATCGATGGGGGAACAGCACATTCTCCACCCTCTCACCAGTCAGCCTGAGGCTGGAGAGAGAATGTTCATGCAGGCTGAAATGAGCAGAGTAACTGGAGCCATAAGGAGGTCAGTTGGAGAGAGTCATTCAGGTGCAGACATTGCTCCTCAAAACCCAAATCCCTTGGAGAGCAAATTCCTTCAGCTGCCTGAGCTGGTGCACTTTTCAGTGCAGTTGGTACAGAGCCTCCTTCCCAGTGAGAAGCACGATCCCCTCTCCCCAAGGACACTGGTGACCCCCACAGAACCTTTTCTCCCTGACCTGCATGCTGGCCAATCATGCTCTTCTGAAACTAGATACTGTGAGGCCAGACCTGTGCATAGCAAAGAAGGCCGCCCAGCTCATTAATCCAATGAAAGGATAGCTTTACACAGGGCACATAGCGTTCCACTCAGCCCATAATGCCTGCATGTGTCTGGGGGTGGCATTGCTGTTAAATATCCAAGACAAATCTAAGCCTGCTGAGCAGTCCACCCACTCTTGTCAACTCTGAGCAAAATAAGTCACAAAGTGTAGTGTAACGCAGGCCTAATGGTTCTAAGACCCAGGGTTTGGTCCGGTTTCTATAACTTGCTTAATAGGTGACCTTGGATAAGTCATTTAAATTCCGCGGGACCTCTGGCTCTAGGATTCTATCAATAGAACCACATATAACAATGGAGTTATGACATTCCTTACTTTTATTTTCTCTCCAAAAGAAGGCTAAAAAATGAAAGAAAACAAATATCAGATAGCTTTGACATAGTCTTTCAATCCTCCCACTAATCCAGTGAGACAAGTATTATTATCCTTATTTTACAGATGAGGAAACAAGGGTTCAGAGAGGTTTAGTAAATGCTATGAGCTGACTTGTGTGTCCCCAAAATTCACAAGTTGAAGCTCTAACCCCCAGTGTCACTATATTTGGAGATAGAGTCTTTTAGAGGAGGTAGTTAAGGTTAAATGAGGTCATGAGGGTAGAGACCTAACTCACAAGACTGGTGGCCCTGTAAGAAGAGAAGGACAACCCTTCCCCCACCACATGTACAGAAGAGAGGCCAGGTAAGCACACAGTGAGACAGTGCCTGGCATAGGATGTGCTCAAAAAATATATTTGACTGATGACTCCATGACATTCATTTAAACCTGAAAAGTGAACTTGAACCTCCAGTCTCTGGGCTCAGGAAGTTTGAAAATACTTTGAAATTTCCTATTACTTAATGAATACTTCAATGTTAAGAATGACAGTCATAAACCATTCAACTAGAACTGGACAATTACAAATTTTTGAATGGTTTTTGTTTTCTAATTATCCATCCACTTTAAGTCTAAATTTTCTTGGTGCTAGTTCCAGGGTACCATTAACACTGGAACAATCAACAGAAAGCAGACTCTACTGGTTTATAGCTTCTCCTATCATTTCTTCTATTTGCTTTTATCACAGTCTCTTATGGTCAGGGTAGAGAATAATTCAGGTTATCATTTATGTTATAACACATAAAATTTATTTACTTAACTGTCCTGACAACCTCCAAGATTGTCAGCGGGAGGGGTACAAAACAGTGTTTATTAAAAGTTACCATCTATTTTTAAAATGGAAAAAATTACACACATGTGTAAGTATTCATGAATGTACATATGTGTGTAATTGCCTGGGCCTACACAAAATATCCTTGAAGGGATTCACCAGAAACACTGATAACACTGGTTTTCTCTGAGGAGAACTTGGAGGATCGAAAGAAGTGGGGAAGAGAGGCTTTAAAAAATATTGCATGTGTGGTTTCTTATAACTATTACTTACTATTCTATTGTAAAATGTGCAAATCTTACGTGAACAGCTCCATGAAGTTTTACACAGGTATCCACCCATATAACCACACCTTGATCAAAATACAGAACATTTCCAAAACCCTAGAACATACCCCTGCTCCTACCTAGTCAATACCCAGCCCCCAAAGACAAGCACCCCTCTGACTTAGATCACAATATAAGTGGATCCATACGGTATGTAAACTTCTGTGTCTGGCTCCATTCATTAGATATGATGTCAATGAGATTCATCCATGTTATTTTTCATGTGGCAGTTCTTTTTAATTTTCATATAATATTGCATTGTGTGAGTGAATATACCACAGTTTGTATATCTACTACTGTTGATGGACATTGAGTTGTTTTCAGTTTGGGAATATAATGAATCAAAGCTGCTGGGAGTTTTTTGGTAGCATTCTAGGAGTCTCGTGGTGGCCTTAAAGGTATTTTGGCTTTTGTAGCTATTTCCAAGCAGCTTTTCCAAGAGTTTGTTCTAATTTACACTCCCATCATCTGTGTATGAGCATTCTAGTTAGTTGCTTCACATCACTGCTAACATTCGATATTGTCAAAGGGAGATATTCAGCAAGAATCTCTATGGAGAGCAATATGTATACCCTTCTGCAGCTTTTGATTTAACCGTGCATACATATTGCCTATTTATGATTAAATAAATAAAAACATAGCATGAACACTTAACAAAAATGAAAGACACAAGCTGGAAAAAGTTATTTATCTTTATTTAATAGAGATGAATGCCTAGGAAGTCTCCGGATATTCAGTACACAAAGGGAAGCAAGGGCCCTGTGACTTGCCTTCTGTAAGGGGTGCTGGGAATCCCACTGACTTGTCAGCCTGAGAAAGAGGCAGAAACCACCTGAGACATGAAAAGTGTCAAGGACCTTAAAAGACCACTGCTCTGGCAAACCTCACTATTGAGAGTGGCCACAGGAAGCCCTGGTGAATGAGAGAAATCACAGGAAGGCTTAGGAGGTAGCATCCACAAAAGCAGTATCTAGGAGTAGTCTTTTCTGCCACCTCCAATGCTGGGACATCACCAAGAAATCCCTTCCAGGAAGCACTGGTATGAACAGTAGACTGGAGGGTCAAACCAGAGAAGCCACTGTCCCATTTCTCAGGATCTCTGACACTATCACCATCTTGGCTGAATTATCTTCAACATCCAAAGAGAGATTACATTAGAGATCACCGGTTTTGGAATGCAGACTTCCTTGTGGAAGGAGGACAGCCATTCCTCAGCAGAAATGAGGTGACACTGGAGGTTCAGAAATTCTGCATAAAGTCTCCAGACAGCAAGAGAAACCACGCAACTTCCATCAGAGAAGACAACTTGGAAAGGATGGGTTAAATCATTTGGTTCAAGTGCTTTCAGCCATGACCCACAAAAACAAAAACATTTCACACTGAAACCCAACATACACAATACCAAATCTAAGTTATCATCAATGGCGAGATACACCATAATTTTACCTCTAAGCAAGAACAAAAAAGTTGTTCATAATAAAACTCATCATGGTTTCAGAGATTTATAATGAAAAAATGTATGCCTTAGAATATATCTGGGATGGAATATAGAGAAAATCTCAAGAAAAATACCAACCTTCATTATATGCAATCAACTTTAATATTTACTTTTCTGTTCTATTTAATGTCATTTCTCCCCAAAATGCTGGTAATGGCCCATTAACTTGATTTCAAGTACATTAATGGGTTTCAACCCACAATTTGTAAAACACTGGATTAGAATTAAAGCATAGGACCTCTAAATAATTGTATTAGGAACTCCAAAGAGTTTAAATAAATCTGGTGGTAGGACAACTGAATCCAAGTGATAATTACTATGCACTAGATCAGTACGCATCTCCGAGCTGAACTGCCTAGAAACCTGAGGTGGAGCAGCGTGTAAACACTGCTATGGGAATAATTCAAGACAGTGGTGTTGTGGATGTGCATTGCTATAATTAAGCCAGAAGACATGTCAGCCAGGGCATTTCTGAGTGCTGATTCCTGCATGCCTCCTGTATGTTGTAAGGTATGTCTCCAAAATTAGAGTGGCTGAAAGCCCCTAAAAAAGTGCAATAATCCTTCTCTATAACACCCCTGCCTGGGGGTGTCAGGCTACTATTTATAAACATGGGTTAGGAGGGGAAATACCCTAACTTCTGTTTTATAGAGTCTCTACAGATCCAAGCATAATAGCCAACCAGAATGCTACTCTGGTACCACAGTTTTCCCCATGTTTTGGAGTCAAATCTTTTCCATTCATATGAGAGCTCAGGGAGAAACCAGACGAGGAGTTCTTTAGTTGTGTATTGAGTTGATCACTTAGCTATGCACTGAGCATCATCTGATGGCGTCATGCATCGAGCCACACAGATCACTGAATGAATTTCTACTGGAATTACAGACAAGTTGAACATCTTGTCAAGAGAGTGGTAGTACAGAACAGACTGCTGAGTTCTATTTTGTGCTTTACATGGAATGAGGACTGGATAAAAATTACCCACATAAACATAGAAATGGAAACTTTTGATTTTTCTAAAGGGTTTCCAGGAGTGGACTCTTCCCAGGAGCTCTATACACATGGATAAAACAAATGGAATTATTGTAACCTGGACAAAGTTTACTTATTTTTCCAACTTAGTAGGTTTTTAAAAAAAAAAGTATATTGCCTTGGGGAAGAACATCTGAACATTTTCCCCAAAAAAACTAAAGTATCAGTGAGGTCAAAAGCAAATCAAGGAAAATGTGATCTAAGAAACCAAAGCCAAAGTATTAAAACTTAGAGCTTCAGAAGCAGATAATTAGACCTTTTATTGATCTCAAAAATTTTCTTTCCTTTCTCTGGCAGATCAGGCCCATTGCTATTTTCTACTAGAGCTAAGATCTTCTGAATGTTTGGAACCACAGCAATATATAGACGGTCAGGGAAGCTATATATCATTGTACAGGTTGTTCACTGAACAATGGTACCCAGCCAAGATGACTGGAGGCTGGCATGTAGCTCAAACTCCTTTTGTCCAATGTATACCCTGGCAAGGGCTGCTTCTGCCTGGAGAGAGAGGTCTCTTTGTGAGTTTGCCACAAGGCACCATATGGATTAGTGGAGGGCCTTGAAAATAGGGAGGGAAGGGGTACAACTAGCTCTAGCACATTTCAGATATGTGGCAAATCACTAGCATTTCTTCCTAAATATCACCCAGCTCTAGGGAATAAATTGGCATTTCAATCCAGAAATCTGAGCCTTAGTCTAACTCTATGTGTACTTACCATATATCTGAAATGCAGTTGTAATGTACTCTTAGAGCTTATTTATTAGAAATTTGGCTTGAAAATCCTCATGCAATTTGAGGATGAGAGCTGGGGGGAAAACAGAAGAGATGGAGGGAGAGGGAGTATCAGAACTGAGCACCTGTAACACAATAGTTTACTCATATGTTGAAGTATACTCAAACTATAATTATGCTCATTAAAACAGACTATACTTCAGCATATCTCCCATAACCTCGTACTCTGACCTCTGATCTTAGATGAAACAAAAACATTTCTTCCATCTGGAAAACCGACTGATTTCCATCAAAAACCCAGCAGATTTATTCTTTTAATTTTAAATTAACCAGTCAGAGCATGAGCCTAAAAACCAGGTAGGAGCATTTAGGGCTTAGCATAGGCATGACATAAAAATCTGGGCCATCTACTAAGAAGCATCAAACTGGAAACTACATATTGCAACTTCTCATTCCAGCCCCAGCCCAGCTTCCAGTATCTTCTCCCCCTGCTTTTTCATACAATCTCACAAACTAGTCCAACGAACACACCTGATGCTCAACAAACCCACCGTGGACCTGGCAGGCTGCTCCTTTCTCAGCAGAACACCCAACCCCTAAGCACCTTTCAAGATTCTGCTAATAAGCCTCCTCCCCTCTCCCTAAAACATCCCCTCATTCCTACAGTTGGACCTAACTGTCAATCCTTTCAGTTCCTGGAATATATATAGCTCTATCCCACCTCAAGGCATTTCTGCACGTTCTCCAGTTTGACTCCCACTCGTACAACCCATGGCTGGCACCTTTTCTTCCTTTAAGTCCCCCATGTTTAGACTTCCCCAGAGAAGCCATTCTTTCCTTTTTTACAGCCATTTTTTTTCCTAATTCCTACTACAACTTGTAAAAATATATTATTTCTTTGTCTACTAGATTTTAATACCCAGTGAGGACAGGAACTTTATCCGTTTTACTTCCCTAGCACACTGCCTGGTGCAGAATTGGTAAACATTCAGTAAATACTTGTTGAATGAATAAATGGATGAACACAACCTACAGCATTAATTTTTACGTCCTATGTAGGGCAACCGTATAATTTTTTAAATGAGGACACTTTTGAGAGTGAAAGTGGATGCTAATTACTAATTATGTTGAGATAAAACAGGCATAAACCAGGATATATGGTCACCGTACATATACCTACTCCCATGTGTCTCATCTTTACCAACCAAACTTGTAAGACTCACATTATCTTTAGATGCCACTTGCGAAGCCACATTCCTTTTGTGAAGACCAGATTCCTTCTCTTTGGGATCAAATACTTGACTTGATATTTCCATAAAACTGTTTCAGCTGTGTCATTAACATCAGCTCCAATAAGGCTGAACATTTTTTCTTTAGCGTGGCCTTTGAGCATGTCTTCACTGATAACAACAGCCTCACTCAAGGAGTCCACAGGAAAGATTGCTTCATTTCAAGGCAGCTGATGCCACCTTGGATATCTAATTCAAGTTTATTTCACAACAGGCAGCATTAGTGCTACATTCAGGCAAGCAATACCTCTGCAATGGCTCCACTCCAGCCTTGGAGCAGGATGGGATGGAGGAGGGCAGACAGAAGGCCAATGGTGGAGAAAGAGCCTTTTGGATTCAAACACTTCTGGACTGTAACTGGCAATATCTAGAAGACTTCTAAAGAGGAGGGATGAAGAGAGAAGAGCATGAGGGTCTGAGATAAATATTTCCGGTTTTGGTTTCCAGGGTCTGCCTCTTTTCAGCTGTGTGACTTTGAAAAAGTTAGACTTTGAGTCTCACTCAGCTATCTGTAGGATAGATATAATCTTACTTAACCCTGGTACAAATGAGATGATTAGTAAAATACCTAGTATAACACCTGATACATTATAAGTACTAAATACATGTTGTTATAAAAATAATAATTGTTATTATTTAATAAATGATGTCACTTTTATTATAGAGCTAGCATCTTACCATATAACATTTTACTATAACATAGTGGTCAAGAACCCCAAGTCAAGAGCCCTGGGTTCAAATTCTACCAGTGCCATTTAATATACATGAGGCCTCGGGGAAGGTATTTAACTTCAATAGACCTCAGAACTCTTATCTGTTAATTGAAAATAATTAAGCCTACATCATAAGATTGTTCTGAAGATCAAATGAGATAATGCATATAAAATGCTTGGCACAAGGCTTAGCACATACTATTGCATAACAATGTGTTTTGGAGTAGAATTTATTAGAAGTACAGGTACTAAAACAGAAATAAATAGCAAGGACAACAATCTTTTGACAAGCTTGTTGACCTGCCACAAGGGCAGGATTTGTCACAGTCTAGTGCGGTGTCCAAGGAACACCAGGGAGAGGAAAATGAAAACAAGAAAGTTGGGATATAAATTGTCCACTGAGATCCTGAGAAACTTAACAGAAGACCAGTGGGGAGGGGAAGGGGGGAAAAAAGTTACAGAGAGGGAAGGAGGCAAACCATAAGAGACTCTTAAGTGCTGAGAACAAACTGAGGGTTGATGGGGGGTGGGGGAGAGGGGAAAGTGGGTGATGGGCATTGAGGAGGGCACCTGTTGGGATGAGCACTGGGTGTTGTATGTAAACCCATTTGACAATAAATTATATATACAAATTGTCCACTGAGGATCTCAATTGGAATAAGAGTAATCAGAATGTGCATCCTCCCTGATTGTTTCTAGGTGAAGGTGGTAAGAGACTGGAGAACAGAAATGAAATCCCAGTCTGGTAGACTTCAATGACCTCTATTTGGCCATTTGACCTTGCCATTAAAATCACATTAAAATGGCAGATTCTTTTATATATTACAACATTCATTTTGTAAACATTCACAGTTTAGTATTTCTCCTGTTTTTAAGGTCAACCATATTGTAAAATTCATACAATTTCAGTTTGGGTCCAAAAACTCCTCAAATTTTTGCCCGGTGACCTTAAAGAGCACACCTCCACCAGCCTTTGAATGCTTTCCTGACCCCACATTATTAAATTAATGTTGGATGAAAGTAGGAACATCTTTGCCTCACAAACGTTGTGATTGTTTTTAAAAGAACACTACTAATTACCTTCCCGGACATCTGACTCATTATTCCATTCCATGAAGTTTAAGACATGGAAAAATTCATTTGGAAATTTCAATTTTAATGATTCCTCAATTTACAAAGAAATTGCCTTAGGATGCAAGGCATCCTATTTCCTTGATCGTAGCATTGGACAACTGCATATGTGCAAATAGGATTTAGTAAATACATAATACATAGTGTAGAATAAAATATTAGAACTCCAAAGTTGATACATGTTGCATCATTTGATGAAATGGAACCGAAATTTCACACACAGAAATGTAGCACATATACACATACATACACAATGAGGAAGTTTAGTCTGAAAAATTTTTTAAAAAAATTCCATTTGCTTGTAAAAAAAAATGCTCTCAACTAAGTAGACTAGAGACCCTCTGTGTACTTTGAAATTAAGAAACTGATGAGAGAGCCTTTTCAAAATCAATTATCTCCAATCTTTACAGAAACTGAAAAGACCACATTTTGGTGTTAACCTGAAAGAGCTCCTTGAAATCCAAATAAACATCATTAAAAGGAGAAAAAGAAGCACTTTTATAATAACCACGGCTGCTGGTCTGGTCACTATTATGTATACCTATACGTGCCATTTAAGAACCTGTTTTGCCGGTAGAGCAGATCAACGAAACCAAGAGTTGGTTTTTTGAAAAAATAAACAAAATTGACAAACCTCTAGCCAGGCTTCTCAAAAAGAAAAGGGAGATGACCCAAATAGATAAAATCATGAATGAAAATGGAATTATTACAACCAATCCCTCAGAGATACAAACAATTATCAGGGAATACTATGAGAAATTATATGCCAACAAATTGGACAACCTGGAAGAAATGGACAAATTCCTAAACACCCACACTCTTCCAAAACTCAATCAGGAGGAAATAGAAAGCTTGAACAGACCCATAACCAGTGAAGAAATTGAATCAGTTATCAAAAATCTCCCAACAAATAAGAGTCCAGGACCAGATAGCTTCCCAGGGGAGTTCTACCAGACGTTTAAAGCAGAGATAATACCTATCTTTCTCAAGCTATTCCAAGAAATAGAAAGGGAAGGAAAACTTCCCGACTCATTCTATGAAGCCAGTATTACTTTGATTCCTAAACCAGACAGAGACCCAGTAAAAAAAGAGAACTACAGGCCAATATCCCTGATGAATATGGATGCAAAAATTCTCAATAAGATACTAGCAAATCGAATTCAACAGCATATAAAAAGAATTATTCACCATGATCAAGTGGGATTCATTCCTGGGATGCAGGGCTGGTTCAACATTCGCAAATCGATCAACGTGATACATCACATTAACAAAAAAAAAGAGAAGAACCATATGATCCTGTCAATCGATGCAGAAAAGGCCTTTGACAAAATCCAGCACCCTTTCTTAATAAAAACCCTGGAGAAAGTCGGGATAGAAGGAACATACTTAAACATCATAAAAGCCATTTATGAAAAGCCCACAGCTAACATCATCCTCAACGGGGAAAAACTGAGAGCTTTTTCCCTGAGATCAGGAACACGACAGGGATGCCCACTCTCACCGCTGTTGTTTACCATCGTGCTGGAAGTTCTAGCATCAGCAATCAGACAACAAAAGGAAATCAAAGGCATCAAAATTGGCAAAGATGAAGTCAAGCTTTCGCTTTTTGCAGATGACATGATATTATACATGGAAAATCCGATAGACTCCACCAAAAGTCTGCTAGAACTGATCCATGAATTCAGCAAAGTTGCAGGATACAAAATCAATGCACAGAAATCAGTTGCATTCTTATACACTAACAATGAAGCAACAGAAAGACAAATAAAGAAACTGATCCCATTCACAATTGCACCAAGAAGCATAAAATACCTAGGAATAAATCTAACCAAAGATGTAAAAGATCTGTATGCTGAAAACTATAGAAAGCTTATGCAGGTAATTGAAGAAGATATAAAGAAATGGAAAGACATTCCCTGCTCATGGATTGGAAGAATAAATATTGTCAAAATGTCAATACTACCCAAAGCTATCTACACATTCAATGCAATCCCAATCAAAATTGCACCAGCATTCTTCTCGAAACTAGAACAAGCAATCCTAAAATTCATATGGAACCACAAAAGGCCCCGAATAGCCAAAGTAATTTTGAAGAAGAAGACCAAAGCAGGAGGCATCACAATCCCAGACTTCAGCCTCTACTACAAAGCTGTAATCATCAAGACAGCATGGTATTGGCATAAAAACAGACACATAGACCAATGGAATAGAATAGAAACCCCAGAACTAGACCCACAAACGTATGGCCAACTCATCTTTGACAAAGCAGGAAAGAACATCCAATGGAAAAAAGACAGTCTCTTTAACAAATGGTGCTGGGAGAACTGGACAGCAACATGCAGAAGGTTGAAACTAGACCACTTTCTCACACCATTCACAAAAATAAACTCAAAATGGATAAAGGACCTGAATGTGAGACAGGAAACCATCAAAACCTTAAAGGAGAAAGCAGGAAAAGACCTCTCTGACCTCAGCCGTAGCAATCTCTTACTCGGCACATCCCCAAAGGCAAGGGAATTAAAAGCAAAAGTGAATTACTGGGACCTTATGAAGATAAAAAGCTTCTGCACAGCAAAGGAAACAACCAACAAAACTAAAAGGCAACCAATGGAATGGGAAAAGATATTTGCAAATGACATATCGGACAAAGGGCTAGTATCCAAAATCAAACTCCACACCCGAAAAACAAATAACCCAGTGAAGAAATGGGCAGAAAACATGAATAGACACTTCTCTAAAGAAGACATCTGGATGGCCAACAGGCACATGAAAAGATGTTCAACGTCGCTCCTTATCAGGGAAATACAAATCAAAACCACACTCAGATATCACCTCACACCAGTCAGAGTGGCCAAAATGAACAAATCAGGAGACTATAGATGCTGGAGAGGATGTGGAGAAACGGGAACCCTCTTGCACTGTTGGTGGGAATGCAAATTGGTGCAGCCGCTCTGGAAAGCAGTGTGGAGGTTCCTCAGAAAATTAAAAATAGACCTACCCTATGACCCAGCAATAGCACTGCTAGGAATTTATCCAAGGGATACAGGAGTGCTGATGCATAGGGGCACTTGTACCCCAATGTTTATAGCAGCACTCTCAACAATCGCCAAATTATGGAAAGAGCCTAAATGTCCATCAACTGATGAATGGATAAAGAAATTGTGGTTTATATACACAATGGAATACTACGTGGCAATGAGAAAAAATGAAATATGGCCTTTTGTAGCAACGTGGATGGAACTGGAGAGTGTGATGCTAAGTGAAATAAGCCATACAGAGAAAGACAGATACCATATGGTTTCACTCTTATGTGGATCCTGAGAAACGTAACAGAAACCCATGGGGGAGGGGAAGGAAAAAAAAAAAAAGAAAAGAGGTTAGAGTGGGAGAGAGCCAAAGCATAAGAGACTGTTAAAAACTGAGAACAAACTGAGGGTTGATGGGGGGTGGGAGGGAGGGCAGGGTGGGTGATGGGTATTGAGGAGGGCACCTTTTGGGATGAGCACTGGGTGTTGTATGGAAACCAATTTGACAGTAAATTTCATAAATTAAAAAAAAAAAAAAGAACCTGTTTTGCAAATCCTAAATGGGAAGGAAGAATTAGCCACACTTCAATTTATATTTACCATTTTTAAGAGTGACTCTGATTTCTTACAATTTTTTTCTTTCAAATAAAATCATTTAATCTCTGAAGACTGCATTCCTCATTTTATGAGTAAATAATCTGAGACCAAGAAGACATACCAAGAAGATGCAAAATTTAGCAAATAAAAACTCATATACAGGGGTGCCTGGAAGGCTCAGTTGGTTAAGTGTATAACTCGTGATTTTGGCTCAGGTCATAATCTCACAGTTCATGAGATCAAGCCCTGAGTCGGGGTCTGTACTGAACTTGGGATTCTCTTTCTCCCTCTCTCTGCCCATTCCCTGTTAGTTCTCTCTCTCTCTCAAAAAAAAAAACGAAAAAACAAAAAAACAAAAAACAAAACCCATAAATAAATAAAATAAAAATTGAAAAACAAACACATGGGAAATACGTACTAAATACTAAAAAAGTATTCATTGTTCATCTAAAATTCAAACATAACGGAGTATCCTGTATTTTATCTGACCTTTCCCCTGGGTTACCCAGTTAATGAATGGGAGAGCCAACGCTAGAATTGGATGTCCTTTCTGGTGTGAAGCCATTCACGAACAATTATTCTTTGAAAGCTAGATGTTCTGGAAAACTAAAAGCTATGTAAGGCAGTCCCTGCCCTCAAAGAACCTAAAGTCTAATGGAAAATGCCAGTACATCAGGAAGAGAGGAAGGAGTGTCAATGTAACCATCTCAGCAAGAAAATGGTTCTGAGCCCTGGCCGCACATTAAAATCACCTAGAGATCTTTAAAAAAAAAAAAAAAAAACTTTTTTTTTTTTTTTTTTAGTGCCCTGAGGTGCTGATTTAATTGGTCTGGGATGGGGTCAGGGAAATTGATCTTCCCCCTCCCTCCCAAAAAATATTCCTAGATAATTCTAGTGTGTGGCCTGGTTTGCATAATAAACCACTAAGATTTAGAAATCTCCCCTAAGAAATCTTGATTCACAGAGTGGATAGGTCTTTGCTAAAATGCATGTGTGTGCGTGTATGAGTGTGTATAGTGGGGAGGGTCCCAAAGGACCTTGCTTCCTGTATATCACACAGGTGTCCAAAATAGCCGTTTGGACTTTGTAGTAAGATTTGTTGAAAGAAGAGCATTTTGCTGGAATTCATCTTCCCTCCGTTCTGATCTTTGTTCTTAGTCATTTCTTAGCCTATATATTGTGTAGCCTGTGTCCTGAGAAATCCATCCTAAGTATACAGTTCACATATCCCTTAAAAAGAGAATAATCAAGACAATAATCTGTAGTCCCCTAGTCCTATGGACTGCTCAGGATACCCCCGTTACCTGGTGCTAGACATGGAGCCTCTGGTCAGGACAGATCCTGTGGGTTTGGCATTGTTTGCATATCTTCCCACAGAGGAATCCACTAAATGAAAGCCCTATTCAATCTTATGACTTCCCATGGAGAGATAAATAAAGTGAGTGTCTCTGAGTGTCTTCACCATTGTCATTATATTTATTGTCCTGGTTAGAAAAGGGTCAGAAAGCCACAACTACATCTTCCTCTGCTCAGTTATTATTACCAAAAGACAGAGAAGCAAACGGACAAAAGCAGGATTTCTCAATACAGTCCTCACCTTCTCATTTCTCACATCAGTGTTAGGGAGGCAAGGTTCCTACCTCAAGTTTGCTGCATCTGTTCTCCAACTAGGCCATCTTCCAACACAGTGTAACTTAACATTTTAAAATCATTTTGACCACCAAGTCATCCAAAGTCCAAAGGAAATGATATCTAAGCCCCAACTCTGAGGACACATGTAGTTGTGGGTTAAGCCCTCTTCTAGAGGATCATCATGTAGATGATGTATTTAAGCCATTGTATGTCATTGTTAACCCTCCCATCCCAGAATCCACCTGGGATCAATTCAGCCTATGACAACAAATGTTCTTTGGGATAGTTGGTCTGGTTTTCTGAGTTTAATGCTAAAAGACTCCCCCACCTGCCTCCCCCTTCAAAAGCGTTACACTAAAATATCTGGGACAAATAAAGAGCATGATAGAGCCAAACCAGGGCAAATGTATTGATCCAGGAATGATGAGAGGGCATATTTTTTCAATACATAAAAGGAATAAATGAATGTTCAACAATACTAATACCCGGAATCCTCAAGATCAAGACAAATCAAAAGTATTCCAAATGAGTCTGATTCATGTTAAATATTTCCTGTCTCAGTGACCAACAGGCCATGTTAAAACCAGTCTCAACTCCTTTTGGAAGTCTTGTTCTGTTTCCCACATGAAAGGTAATGTAAGAATTTTGATCAATGATGCAAGATTACTAATTCTCATTGGGTAATTTTCCCCATTAGTCAGAGATCAGCCTTGCCAACTCAGAGGCCTCACATGTTTTGCGGCGGGCTGCCATTAGGAACTAGCTGTCAAACTCCAGGACTAATGGAAATATATTCTAAAGGCCAAATTCTACCATTTTGCTGACATAGGGACAGTTTCTCACCAGCAAGGTAGCCTCAACTGTATCCCAAGGTCTGAGATCTCTAGTCTTCCCTCATGACCACCTATTTCCTATGTCATCATCAGCAAATCTCCATTGACTATCCCTTTTTCTTTTCCCTCGAAAAAAGCCAAAACACCCCTAAGAAAGCATTATCTTTCTTAATACTTAGTTGAACAGCAAAGGAGAGATCCAAAATTTTTAAGTTCATGGCAGAGGCATGAATTCATTCATTACACCTTTAAGGGCCAGGATATGGACTAATGAGCAAATACAGACCAATCATAAACGCGAGGTGTTCCATACCCTCCTCTGCTGTAAATCTAATTCATGGAGCCAAGAACACACACTCAGGAATAAACAGGCTGGCTCTCACTGAGGTGTTTTAAACTGACAGTTCAAGTGGTGCGATAGTGATATTCATGTAGAAAAGGATGTCAATTAGGCGTGCTAAACACCACCCAAACAGGGCCAACCCATGAAGGAGAATGCAGTTCTCCTGCTTCACATCTACAGCTACCCAACTGGAGGCCCAGTCATGGGGCCTATACAAGTGCCTACAAAATCTGCAAAACCCCTGAGAGCTATGTATATAGGTGAGCCAATTCTAATTCACATGCAACAATGCAAAACCCCTTTCTTCCTCTGCCCCATGGCAAAAAGTGAATCTGTTCCATCTGTTTACAATGATTGCTGTTACTTTCCAGCATAACCATAATCTTATTTTGTAAATCCTATTCCTGACACGCCTCAAACCATCTGTCTATTCTTTCTTGGGTTAGCTTGGGGCTGTTTGGCAAATGTATGTCATTACCTGTGAGTGGAATATTTTTTAGCAGAGCACATGCCCCTTTTAAAGGCATGTTGCCATGGCTGCTAGGTGTTCCTAAATAATCTCCGATGTTTCTTCCTCTTAACCCGATATGCCTTTAGTAATTTTTAATGTATGTGAAATAAAGGCAAAGAGACAAAAAGGCATAAATGTGACTACTTGGGCTTAAGATTCAAAGTAAGTTTGCACATATTCTCAAACACAAGGAATCATTTGAAATTTTACTAATAAAATTACACGTGTCAATTTGAGGAGAAAGGTAGCTAATGTTTCAGATTCAGACTTGCAAAGAGTTTTGGAGAAAAAAAAAAGTGATAAAATCTGAGTGGTAGAATTTCTGCCATTTCTTGTCCTCACGGAGCTGGGCCTGGGTTCCCACAAAGTCTCTACATTCTCTCTCTTCTTTATCATTCTCCCATTTTGCCCTTGTTTGTAACTACAAGGAGTTGGGAAAGAACTTAAAGCCCCAGAATGGAGGATATGTGATGAGGCAATTCAAAGAGCACAGATACAAATGGACAAACATGAGAAAAGATAGCTCACCTCATTAGTCATCAGGGGAATACAGAATAAAATAATAACAAGATCACTGCTGCCCTCTCAAAATGGCAAAGATTAAAACCAATGAAAATACTTAGTCGGCTATGAGGAAATGGGTACTCTTAGGCACTGCTGGAGAAAGAGTTCATACAGCTCTCCTGTTGGTAGTATCTAGCAGTTTTTCTGGTACATACCTTTTCATACCTTCTGCTTCCTTTCTGAACTTCTATTCTAGAGAAATACTAACATGTATACACACATGCAAAACAAATGTGTGAATACAAAAATATTTATAGCAGCATTATTTATAAGACCCCAAAATAGGAAACAGCCCATCAGTAGCGAAATGGTTAAATTATAGCTTATCTACCTGATAAGATATTTTGATGCTTCATTAAAATGAATGAGGCAGCTCAACATCATCTAGAAATGAAAAGACTGTTGGATGTATTGACAAGACAGCACTTTGGAGGACATTAATATGTTTCAATTTATGGAAAACAGTGGAATCTCTAGGTCTATAACAAGATGTTAAAATGAGAATCTTTCAGGGGTGCCTGGGTGGTGTAGTCAGTTAAGCCTCCAGCTCTTGGTTTCGGCTCAGGTCATGATCTCACAGTTAGCGGGTTCGAGCCAGCATCAGGTTCTGCACTAACAGCTCGGAGCCTGGAGCCTGCTTTGCATTCTGTGTCTCCCTTTCTCTCTGCCCCTCCCCCACTCGCACTGTCTCTCTCAAAAATAAACTTAAAAAAAAAAATGAGAATCTTTCAGCTTTGTCTGGGGCCTCAAAGATTCAGAACAAAGCAGGAGATGATTAGTGCTCTCACACTCCAAAATGACCTGCCAGACCTCCTAGACAGACAGCCCTGGGCAAAGGAGGCACCCACTGCAACCACTAGCCCATCACCCACCTCGAGGGTATTAAAGGACTGAAACTGACAAGGCTGAAAGAGTTTTTCTTTTTTTAATGTTTATGTATTTATTTTGAGAGCGAGCGAGTGAGTACAAGTGGGAGAGGGGCTGAGAGAGAGGGAGAGAGAGAATCCCAAGCAGGCTCCGCTTCCAGTGCAGATCCGGACACGAGACTCGATTCCACAACCGTGAGGTCATGACCTGGGCCAAAATCAAGAGTTGGATGCTTAACCAACTGAATTACCCAGGCACCCCTGGTTGGGGCATGGTGGTGTTTCCACCTGTACCTTAATCTAATTACCAAGAGTTTTAAGGAGATTGTTGAGAACAGACTGTTGTACCGATGGATCCGTGACCAAAGCTCATCTGTTGGCAAGAGGTGGGACCCAGAGACACGGGGAGGCCCAGGACTGAGTGCGCTGCACTGCAGTGACTGTGTTCCTCCTAAGAGCGGCAGCAAGGCTGCATCTGTGTTCCCTCTGGGCCACATGCAAAAGAGCCAACCAGGATCCTTTTAAAAGGGGCCCCACCTGTAGACATGCTTTCAGCACTCTCCACTCATATCCTTCCCATCTCTTGATCATATTCACACACCTGCTGGGGGGGTGAGCTTTCATTCTCCCGGCAGCACCTGCATCTTTTGTCAGAGGATGCCCTCAAGGTGGTGGACCCCCTGTGTGCACAGACAGCCAGAGAGCCTAGGGACTATGTTTGAGACTTGAAAGGACTGGAGAAACTGTTATATATATGAGTGTCCAAGAAAGTTAGAATGAGCCTGCATATCATCTTTACAGAGACAGCACTGGGAAACTATTCCCTACCTTTACCCTATGGAGTCCCAGTCTTTCAATAGAATGTTAACAAGTACACATACAGAACAGTGTAAAGTCTGGATGTTTACACACAAAACCAACTGCGATCTCCAGAGAGCAGAGTGTGCTAGAAGATGAGTGAAAAGAACTTGTACATTTCGTTCTATACACTTCTATACCATTTAATTTTTTTAGAAAACAAACATTTGCTCATGTTTTTGGTAAACAAAAACTTAAGATATTACAGACACCCACACACATACACATTCATCGTATAAAAATTCAGAAATTTAAGAGAGAGAAAACAAACCACGCACATAATCTCACTCTCCCAGATCCCACCTCCGTTAGTATCTGGGAGGTTTTCATTCCCTTCTTTTTGCTTTGAGTGGGTACACTTGCTTTGGGGAGGCAGGTTCTCACTGGGCTCCACCTGAATTGTTAAATTAAACAATGAAGAATTGCAAAGATTGTTTACCACCTTCACCATATCTTCTGTGGCTGTTCTGGCCATATGAAAATTGGAGTTTAGCTTAAAGAAAATTGATTTGATACTACTAGGTTTCCCTTATATAGCTTAAAATGCTCACAATCAAGGGGCAAATAAAAAATCACCAGTGACATTTCATGCACTGCCTCTAGACGGTAGCAAAGTGGAGGACTAGAACACTGGAATTGACTGCTCCTTTTAGGAAACTGGAAATGCACCTCCCTTGTCTGGCTGGAAATGCATATTCAAGTCGAACCTGCCAAGGCTCACTAAGTCTGCCCAGAAAGCCCAGCTGAGCCTCAAACACCTGAATGCAAATTCAAGAGGAGATTTTATTTCCTTTCAGAGATGCACACAAAAATCTAACCTGTTGCAAATTCAACTCCTAAAATATACAAGACACAACTTGAGACCCTGAGCAAATGAAGTGGCTGCTACACATGTGGAAATTACCTCCTTGTTTGTTTTCAGTCTTCCTGTTTCCCCTGGGAACCAGAGAGAAAATTCAATTTCTAAACCTTGAAGCAGCATGAACAATGAACAATTGTTAGCCTAGAAATAGCAGATGAAGCCTATTACTGCACAATGGAAAGTAAACGTATTGTCTTGAGGTTGTGTTTACTATACCGGCTGGGTGGGTAAAATGATACAGTAGAAGGGAGGATTGGTGTCCTACTCATTAGAAACCCCTGAGAAACCCTCTACACCGAGGGGAGTGTCCGACTCCTTTCTGTTTTTCCTCTTGTTGAGTATAGGTTTGGATAATTATATGTAATTTCTCATGTCTGACTACATGAATGAAACTTCTTACCAATTTCCACCAAAACCCTATACCAAATCAATTGAGACAGGATCAACGGAAAGCCAGTACCACACAAAAATTCAGGAAAGGTCTTCATATTTCTCACTTAAGTGGCAAACCAAAAGTCTTGACGAGGCGACAATCTCATGATCCAGCAAAACAGCAACAGAGCACACAAACATTCTCTTGGCTTGGAATATGAAACTTTTTACAAGAGTAAATTAAATTGAGCTGAAATTTTAAAACCAGGAATGGCAAAGTGTACTTCTTACCAAATTTGTTGGAATCCAGTCATACACTCGGAATAAACTCCAACTGGTGCTAAAGTCCAGTTTCCTTTTTGAAAAAGAAGAAAGAAAAATAAACTAGACTTTAAAATGCAGCTTTTGAAACAAGGTTCCAAGGGCTACTTGGATGTTGGCTGGTGCTGACAAAACAATACTAACAAGTTGAGTGTAAATGAATCAAAAGCAGACAGATTCCATTTCCCCCTCAAGAAAGCGAGTGTTGGGGGGGGGGGGGGAAGTGGGCGATAAATAAATAAAAGCTTCCCAAAAATGTATGTGAATTTTCACAAAAACCACAGTGTTCTGCATAAAAACTAGAGAGACATGTCTTCTGCCCTTCAAGCAGGGCTGGGTTTTTAAGAAGGTGACATGGAGGGATCAAAGTGTGACATCCAGGCCCGTCTGTGCCAGGTACTGACCTTCGGAAACATTGCTTTGATGTCATCCTCACAATAACCTGCACGGCAGGTGTTCATCCCCCACCTTAGTGATGAGAAAATGAAGCTCAGAAAATGAAGCTTGAGTCACCTTGTCCAGATCACTCAACATTACTCTGAAGGACATCTGTATTAGGAAACCATTCACACACACCCATGCTCCTGCTACGCGAGAGCCATTGCTTACTTAGCGAGTAGACTTAGTGACGTTTAAGAAGACAATTTTGAAGCACATTACTAGTGCAATGCTACATCTTGTCAAGGCCAACAGCTGTACTGGCTTAGAAAGCGTCTGGGGTAGAACTGGGTGGGGGTGGAGGGAGTCTCATCCTGATTTACCTTAGGGTCATTGTGAATTCATGTCTAACGCCAAGTTACTCAACTTTGTGGCAAGTCTATACTAAGTACTTTACTTGCGTTAACTCCTTTCATTCTCAAAAATGACTCTAGGAGTTTTGTAGGATTTTTATCCCTAAGCAAACTGAGGAATGAAAGGACTAAGGAAGAGGCAGAGCCATAGAGGATTCTAACCCAGCCTGTCTGACTCTTCCAGACCCAGCACATGTGCTCTTACTCCCTTTACCAAACTGAAGGGCATCATCCATGTATGACAGAACTGAGTGCAGGATGACTATAACCCCAGGAATTAAGCAGCACTGGCTTCTTGTTTTAGTCCATTCAGGCTGGGATAACAAAATATCACAGACTGGGCAGCTTAAAAACAACAGAAATTTACTTCTCATCGTTCTGGAGACTGAAAGTCTGAGATCAAGGCCACAGCATGGTTGGGTTTTGGTGAAGGCCCTTTTCCTTGTTTAGCTGGCACTTCCTCACCATGTTCTCACATGGTAGTAGGGACTGGAATCTCTCTGGAACCTCTTTTATAAGAGCACTAATCCCACTCATGAGGGTTCTACCCTCATGACTTAAGCCCCTCCCAAAGGCTTCACCTACGAATATCATCAGTTTAGGGGGTTAGGATTTCAGCATGAAATTTGAAGAAACATACACCTTTAGACCATAGCACTTCTCAAGGTATGTGACCATCAGAACTTGATAGTATCTTCCTACCCATTCATTGGTTCACCCAACAGTAGTGATTAAGTGCTTATGATATATAAACACAGGGAGTTACAAAGAGATCAAGGATGTGCCGGTCTTTGTCCTCAAGAAACGTAAACACAACAGCCCCAAGTTGTTCCCATCTCAAATTTACTTGGTTCTGGATTTTTCCCTGGCCTTCTGTTATTCTTTACCTTTTCAAGTCACTTATTATTATATAATTTCTTTCTTTTGGACCTATCCAAATTTATGGTTTAGATTAGTTTGTCCCTGAGACTAGTGAACCTCATTTAGAGTCAAACAAATGGAGAGACAACTTGAAATCAAGGAACTCTTTGCACTCATAGATTATTAGAATTTGAAATACTAGAATTAGAATTTGGAGAGATGGGCCGTGTATTGGTCAAAGTAGGCTATCTGCTATAACAAAGAACCCCAAAAGTTCTTATTGTTCTCACAAAAGCGAAAGCCCAAAAGTTCTTATTGTTCTCACAAAAGCCAATGTGTACGTTCCTCGTTAGGCCAGTTTCCTCCAAGTGGTGACATGTGGGTTCCGGGCTATTTCCATGCTGTGGATCCACCATCTCGACAAAGGGTTTCAAGACACCCCAGGCTTCATCCAGCTAGCAGACAGAGAGCCAAGAGAAACTTCAGAGAAGGTACGTTACTCCTAACTGCCTCTCCCGTTCCACTGGCAAAAGTTAGTCACGTGCCCAGCCAGACACTAAGGTTACCAAGAAAACTCTGTAGTTTAGGGAACATGTAGTAGTTAGTAGAGATGTTAGTAGTCGATCTCTAACACAGACTCCATAGCCCACCACCACCGTCACTATGCAGATGAGAAAACTGTGTCTCAGTGCAGCTAAGTGAGCCTTCCAGGATACAGGAGCAGACTCCATCTTCCAATACAGTGCATATTTACACTTTCTAAAAAGCCATTTACTACTTAAAAAAATTTTTTTAAATATTTATTTTTGAGAGAGAGAGAGAGAGAGAGAGAGAGAGAGAGAGTGAGTAGGGGAAAGGCAGAGAGGGAGACACAGAATCCGAGGCAGGCTCCAGGCTCTGAGCTGTCAACACAGCCCCATGCGGGGCTTGAACTCACAAACCGAGAGATCACGACCTGAGCCGAAGTCGGACACTTCACCAACTGAGTCAACCAGGCACCCTGCCATTTATTGTTTTTATCTCTTACCTCATGCTTACTATAGAAAATTTGGAAAATACAGAACTTAAGAAAATAAAAATTATAATCTTCCAACAATAATCACTATCTTTTGATGCCTATCTCCTAGTCTTTTCCATATATTTGTGTATGTATTTTACATACATATTAATTTTTAGTTACAAAATATTTCAAACGTACATAAAGTAGTATAAACAAACCTATATATCACCCTATATATCACTGTTTAACAAATGTTAACATTTTGCCATACTTTCTTCAGTTCTCCCTCTCTTTTTAAAAAATAAAATGGGTCCAGAGGTGCCTGAGTGGCTCAATCAGTTGAGCGTCCAACTTTGGCTCAGGTCATGATCTTGTGGGTGGTGAGTTCGAGCCCCACATCGGGCTCACTAACGTCAGTATGAAGCCCACTTTGGATTCTCTGTCCCCTCTCACTCTCTGTCCCTCCCCCACTGGCGGTCTTTCTCTCTCACAAATAAATAAATGTTCAAAAAATAAATAAATAAATAAATAAAAATAAAATGGGTCCAGCTAAAACCCAACCTCCATCTAATTCTTTCTCCTTCCTAACAGAAACCTAGGAAGTGCCATCCTGAAGCTGAAGTATATACAGATCCTGTGCATATTTTTACACTTGTATTATATATCTGTACATGGATAGTAAAATTCCATGATAGTGTATTCTTTTGTATATTTAACATTTTTGCATGAGGGGTAAAATGACACATGTATCCTTTTGTATCTTGCTTTTTCCAGTCAGCAGTATGCTTTAAAATTTAGCCATGTTGATACATGGATATCACTTTCATTCTCCTGAACTACATGTGGTATCCCATTGTATGACTAAGCCACAGTTTATTTATTCTACTGGTATACAGTTAGATGATTTCCACTTTTTCCCCTTTATAATCATTAAAAAACCAAATTGGCATCAAATTATAACATGGGACTGTTTCTTGCTTTTTCCATTTACCATCAAGTATTCGTACATATATTCTTTGAGACTATTATTTTTAACAGCTGCATAGCATTCTCTCCCAGGAACATACCAAAATTATTTAGCCATTCCCATGACCATCCTTTTAGGTGCATGGAGGCACATTAACAAACAGAAAAACTAAGAAGTGCCTGTAGAGAGGGAAAGTACTACCAGGGTTCAGCAGCCATGTTCTGGTCCCACACTCTCTAGGTTCAAATCCCACCAAGTCCACTTTCTAACTGTGGGACTTTGGGCAAAACCTTTAACTCCTCTGTGTTCTATAAAATAAGATTGATCGTAGTACTTACCATGAATCCCACAGTCATCCCATGGGTTTATATGCTTCCTGGCTTTGGTTTTATTTTGTATTCTCTTGCAGGCAAACAAGGGGTAATCCTGCATATGCACGTCAATCTTGCTGACAGAAAGCAAGTCTCATTCAGAGGACAAGAAGTCTTGTGAGAGGCAAATTACTGATTCTAGCACAGTGCCTGGGACACAGAAGCACTAAGTGTTATGCCAAAAGTGTTTTATATTTGTAGTGGCTACACATTCAAACACGTGTGTGCGCATACACTGCCACACAAATATCTACAACTCTGTCATATTTTAGGCACGTGACATGGCACTGTTCCACCCCAACTCTTCCTTATTGATAAGGCTTCCCAATCTGCTCCTTTACTGTTCAATCTAGCAAATCTTCCAGTTTTGTTTTCTTCGGCTAGGAATCCCTTTAGACTCCCCAGCAAGCCGTATCTGACATGTTATACACTCAGCAAGTATCACCAAAGCCTCTAACTGACTTTATGAAGTTCTCAGACTCTCCCTTTTGCAATTCAATTCAACAAAATGGTCTGTCCCTCCCAACATTTTCAAGTGTCACCTCCCACAGGCTCCTCCTCTCTTTTGTTTTATGACTGATGTCCCACTTCTCAACTGCCATCAGCTGGCTCAAACCTTAGTGCAGATTATCTTTTCAAGGGAATATAAAGAAACAAAGCACAAAACAAAGAAACCCACTAGGGTTTTTTTAGTCATTCCAGATAGGGCTCAATAAAACTTCATTGGCCTCAGGAGATTTCCCCTAATTCAGCTAAACAAACAGTCTTCCTTCTACTCTTAGGAATGCTCTTGGGCAGTGTAATGGCCTTTGAAAAACTGTGGAGCTCCTGACCTGGAAAGGGGGATGAAAGGAAGCTATGCATGAGCAGTGAAGCAGTCAAGCTCCAAGTCCTGCCCTCACCTCTGCAATCAGCATGCTCCAAAATCTGATGAGAACTATAAGCTCACAAGGAAGTACTTACTACACAACTGGTCACTACAATTTCCAAATGACCGAGGATGATCATGGCACCTTTAATCTTGGTAGTGCCTGGGGAATACTTAAAAAAGGCCCTCAATTGTTGAAAACCATCATGGTTAGAACTATTTCCATATTATCAAATATGGTGTGAATTAGCTTCAAAAAACAAGAAAGAAGTTTCTAAAGATGAAACACACACACACACACACACACACACACACACACACACACACACACATATCTCTATGTGATAAACCTAGTTGAAAAGAAGATTGAGTCCCACCCATCCTTTCATGGGGAAAATTAGTGCCTTTTAATCTCCAGGAATTTATTTGCTTTCCTTAGCTGTAAGCTTAGTTACAATCTTCCAACTCATTACTATTAATTCCTTTTCCTACTGAAGCCTGATCAGAACTAATTCTCTTTTGAGAAGTCTTAGCAATGAAATCCAAATGGAGTTTTGCCCTCTGACCTACATCATTTGGGATTACTCCTATGAGACCATGTCTAGACTCTTAAGAAAAGCCAGGGAAGATGGTGTCCTTGATTGCTTGATTGTGTTCTTTGAATTTAGGGATGTTAGATAACTCTGTTGCCCCTTTATATACCCTCAGGAGTCCCAGATCCAGTTTTAAAATTGTGGGGATACAAGAATAAAGTAGACACGAATCTTAGTTGGTCTATGATCGTGTCATCCAAGACCACACTTTCTTTATAAGAATTAGGAACTGAGGATTTCACAATCACAGGTAGATGCCTATTTGTGACTTTGCTGCATACCTTCTTTTTCTACGGTTATGGTGGGGTTTTTTGTTGTTGTTGTTTTTTGGGGGGGGGGGTTTGGTCTAGGGAACCAGTAAATAAAGGGATTTATTTTAAGACAATTAGCACTGATTGACTGAACCATATACATACCCTACACTTTCATCCTAACAATTCACTCTCAACTACTCCTTTATCAAAGAAAGAGAAACAGAGGAGGAGGAAGATATAATAAGTACATATGTAGGGAAGGAGGAAGAGAGAGAAGGAGTAAAAGAAAGAGAGGAAGGGAAGGAAAAAAGGAAGGAAGGAAAGAAGAAAGGAAGGAAAAGTGTTGTCTGCCATAATATCTGAAAAAAAAAATGATGAAGTAGAAAGATTTCAACTTTATGCCTAGTAAGGCCCCAACTCTCAGTACATTCTACATAGAGAGAGAGAGATTCACAAAGTCTACACCACAACTAAGCCCCTCAAATACAGCAAGACTTACAGAATATGATAATGAACAAAAAGTGTCCCACAGAGCACCTCTAAAGTATCAACATTGCTTAGCATCTTAAATTAATACAACCTTACACTGCCAGGCTCTTTTTAATATCATGAGCCTTGCTGCTACACAAAATGGGGTTCTCTCAATTGGAATCGAATCTGCCTCAATCTGGTAACTGCTGCATAGAGCACTCACTGCCTTATAGGGAGAAAGGATGGTACAGGGAGGAGCAGAGTCAAGGCCACATGGAAGTAGCCCTAGTTCTGTCTGACAACTGACTATCCATCTTGGGCAGTATATTTAACCCCCTCAGAGCCCATTTCTTTCTCTGTAAAATTTACTAGACAGTTTCTCATGGCTCTCTCTGCACTAAGAAGTCTAGCCCAAGATTGATAACTAATTCATGTCCAATGTTTCCTTCATCAGTAAAATTTAAAAAAAAAAAAAACAATACCTACTTAAATAGCATGGTATGTGGAATACCACAGAAATTTAAATCCACTGTATACATCTTAGAGAACTTTCAGTACATTCTACTTAGAGGTATAGAGTGGCAAAGTCTATGAATCATAAAGTCTCCAAGAATCGAAGGTCTATGGTTCAAGGATCCATGGTTCTCTAGCTCCAAGATCTTGCTCTGAGAAAACAAAACTCTTGAGACTCAAAGAGAGAATTTACCTGGATTAGACTCATACTGAGTATGCAGGGTAGTGACCAGCCTTGTAGATAGTCCGGGAGGGATCTGCCTTGCCACCTGTAATTCAGCCCTTGATATAAAAGGATTTGGGATGGGTGTGAATAGGGATGCAGGGGTTGGATAAAATAAGAGAAACTGAAGAGTCTCAGGACATTTCTGCTGTTAGTGTTGTTCCCACATTCTGACTTCTGGGAACTGCCATCTACTGAGCATCCTGTTATTTGGAGGAGCACAGGACAGTCAGGAGACAGAATGGGACATTTTCTTATTTTATGCCCCCATCTTACTCCCCCAACTGACTTGGAGGTAGAATAGCAGTAACAGCAAAGGCCACACACCTAGAAGTAAACTGAGTATAAAAAGAGGACACGCACAGAAATGCAGTGGGAGCCTGAGTGATGCAGACATCCCTTGCTGCAGATAAAGTACAGAAATGAGGGGGCGCCTGGGTGGCGCAGTCGGTTAAGCGTCCGACTTCAGCCAGGTCACGATCTCGCGGTCCGTGAGTTCGAGCCCCGAGTCAGGCTCTGGGCTGATGGCTCGGAGCCTGGAGCCTGTTTCCGATTCTGTGTCTCCCTCTCTCTCTGCCCCTCCCCCGTTCATGCTCTGTCTCTCTCTGTCCCAAAAATAAAATTAAAAACGTTGAAAAAAAATTTAAAAAAAAAAAGAAATGAGAAATCACTGGGTTCAGCCTTCTATGTGGTGGATGTTAATCGTGCTCCAAGCATTATATAAAGGTTGCATTAATTGTGTGCATTCTTTGGTAAGGTTGGCTCCTGCTCTCCAGGTCAAGTGAAAAAGGACCAGCAAGAATCCTGAGAGCACAAGAGGAAAGCAGCCCACATCCACAGAGACTGCGTTCCAAGCTGAAAACTGTTTTCATTGCGATGGTTCAAGACCACCAAAGAAAATGCTGAAATGGATTGAAAGGCTGTTTCTGACTGAAACAAGACTGTACATTTACAAGAACATTTACCGTAGAGAAGGTAAATACTGTAGTCAGCCAAAAGATAAGAATATCTAATCCATAGGCAAATTACAGTGTATAAAGATTGTCCTTACATTTTCTAAGATTTTTCAAATTTGCATGTTGAATCTTTTGGCAGACAGATTCAGAAGGCAACTGACACCCAAACAGGAAGAAATCCCCAGGGAGAAGGCCAAGTTTCTGAGAAGTTAAAACATCTCTTCCAGAAACTTAACAGGAACCCATGGGGGAGGGGAAGGAAAAAAAAAAAAAGGTTAGAGTGGGAGAGAGCCAAAGCATAAGAGACTCCTAAAAACTGAGAACAAACTGAGGGTTGATGGGGGGTGGGAGGGAGGGGAGGGTGGGTGATGGGTATTGAGGAGGGCACCTGTTGGGATGAGCACTGGGTGATGTATGGAAACCAATTTGACAATAAATTTCATATATTAAAAAAAAAAAAAAATCTCTTCCATTTCTTTTCTAGTTAATGCCTCGGGCTTCTCCCCAAAGAAAAAAAGCTGCAAATACTTGATTGGCCTTCATGTTGCATGTACACAAGAGCTAACAAACTAGCCAAGCCTGCAAAAAGTCTCGTCGGGACATTTTCGGGATTTAGACCAAACGGCTTAGAAGGACCTGGTGAAAGCTTCATGAATGGAGGTGTTCCCCCCTATCATGGAAGCCAGGCTCATGCAGTCAGAAAAGTCAACACTGCTTATTGGCAAATGCCTAGATAGTCAACGTGTTGGAAAGCCTGAGTAGTCTGATGGTGTCATCCCTATTTTCCAGGCTGAGAGATGAGGATAAAAGTTGAATAAGTCATCCATCCGTCAGCTGCAGCATCATGGAGTGCCAGGATCAGGGTGCAGCCTCCCTCCCAGACCACACCCCCCCCCAGCCTGCTCCCTGCCAGGGCTCCCCAAGCGTCAGCTTCCCTTGGTGCTTCTCACATCCTCTGATTTCCCCAGTCCTCTCCATGAGGAGACTCACCAGCAACAGAGAACAGCCAGGACCAAAACACTTGCAAACCCCTCAGAGCTTCAGAAATCTTCAAGGAACGAGTATAACCACCCTCCCCCAAACCCTGAAGAATTGGACAAGCAGGCAGGGAGGCTGTTTGGTGGAGAAGGGAGGAGTAACTTAGCCACTCTCTCTTCTTCTCGCCTCCCAAGAAGAAACAGTAATAGCACAATTCTTCCCCTCCTTGTCACCCGATTCATCAAGCAGGTGTGGCCAGGAACTAGAAAATTCTCAGGTGTCGAACTCATCCTTCCTCATCCCGGGTGTCCACCAACTGGCAGTAAGAGATTTACTGGGGGAAGAAAAACTGGGATTTTCTTTTTTCTGTTCTTTTTTTTAAGATTTGAGACACATTTATATGCATTTTACACTTTAATAGGAATTCTTAGAAAAGAAAAGGTGAGGATTGGGGGCCGGGATGTGCCCTTTCTGCGGGAGCCTAGACGATGGTCAACTTGGCAAATTAAAGGCACTCGTATTGGGCTCAGGAACACACAATCTCCTCAGCTTCCTTCTTTAGCCGCATGTGGTAGAGTTTTCACTTTTAACAATAATTCTTCATGGAAGAAGGATGAGAGTTGTACTTAATGAAGTTTTGGAAAAAGAATCTGATCCTTGCTCTGGCGTTCAGATGCTGCATCTCTGTAAACAGAGTGCAAGGGTCTTTATAAGATTTATAGGAAATGGCAATTGGCAGAGAAAACGTTAGCTCCTACTCTGGCCCCATAAAGCTGTACGGCTGGCTTTGTAGAGCTCTCAAAGAACGTTATTGAAAACAAAGGGGAAATCAATACCATTCAGTTCACTGCCAGCTGTGGGTCTCCAAAGCGAATCAACGTAGCTTCACCTACCTCTCTGAACAGTTAGCGTCGGCTTCAAACAGACTGCAATATATTCACAGCCCCCCCCCCCCGCCCCCAGTCCTTAGAAGATTGTCCCTGCAATGAGAGGTCTGCAAAATCTTTCATCTGCAAGGTGGTAGCGATGCAAGGAGTTTTCAGTTCAGGGCAAGTGATAGGAAAGAAATAGCCACTTTCTGCTCGTCATGCAGTGAATTTGATACCAACGCTTGTTAGATGTGAACCAGCCCTCCCAGTTGAGTCTGTCCAAGTCTACCAGTAGTGTCTCAGGTTACCAAGAACCAAGTAATTAATAGGGGTGGCCGGACTAATTATGAGTTTGGAAAGGAAAGAAATGAGAAGCAACAATCATAGTGAATGGGGTTTTATATAACATAATACAAAGTCTTTATTTCAGACTTTGTTACAGGGATGCTAACGACTATCGAATACCCTCCTCCCACCTGGAAATAAAAAATTCCAAATTATGGTCTCTCAGGCCTTCCTCTTAGAACCTCCTCCTTTTCTGCCCCAAATGAGACAGCATACAGGTTAATATGCCAATTAAACCTCCACGAAGCAAGGCCTTCTTCAACATTCTCTTCTGTTGTGCATGAGGAGCTCTGCACAGGATTTCACTGAATAAAAAATAAGCTGTGCTTCTAATGTCACAAACAGCCCCTCCCCAGCAACTCCCTTAATTTAAAGTTGATGGCCTATCTCTTCACCTTGTCAGTCTTCAAATGCTTATTCTCTAACCATGATAGGGAAATGCCAAGTTCTCCACACAGAGAGGAAAAGTTCCTCAGTTATGCATCCAAATGTACTTGTCACACAAAAGAGCCCCAGTACTGACTTGCCCGAGTCAGCTTTGAGCGACAAACTTTAGCCCTTACCACCCTGAAGACAAAAGCAGGCACACATAAACGTGGTGGCAGCTCCTGGCATGGGCCAGGTCAGGCCAAGCATTCATGCCGGGAGTGTGGAATTTCCCTGTCACATAAAACCATAGCGGGGTCAAGAGGCAGATACACTAATCAAGGAGCAGAGCGGGACCTTTCAAGGTCTTCTCTGGCTTCGATGCTGGGAGAGGTAAAGCCGTCCTTCTGGCAGGTTTAAATGTCTAAGCAAAGGAACTTTACTCCATTAGTGAATCCCTCAGCAGACTGACAAGGCAACTTATAATAAATAAAAATGTGCTGAACACCTACTCTGTGCAAAGCATTAAAAGGTAAGAACTTCTTAAGACTATAACGTAGTGGAGCAGCAGGGCGCCTGGCTGGCTCAGTCGGAAGAGCATGCGATTCTTCATCTCAGGGTTGTGAGTTCAAGCCCCATGTAGGGCTTTTATTTTTATTTAAAAATAAAATCTTTAGGGGCGCCTGGGTGGCGCAGTCGGTTAAGCGTCCGACTTCAGCCAGGTCACGATCTCGCGGTCCGTGAGTTCGAGCCCCACGTCAGGCTCTGGGCTGATGGCTCGGAGCCTGGAGCCTGTTTCCGATTCTGTGTCTCCCTCTCTCTCTGCCCCTCCCCCGTTCATGCTCTGTCTCTCTCTGTCCCAAAAATAAATAAAAAACGTTGAAAAAAAAATTTTTTTTAAATATAAAAATAAAAAAAAAATAAAATCTTTAAAAAAAGAAGTGCAGCAGAATCCAGCTCCACTGGGGGTGTAAGCCTAGCCAATTATGGTTAACCATACAGCATTCGGATGCCCCATGAGTGACAGCCATCTTTCCAATAGCCCTTACCCTTCCGTCCTTGCTGACAAAAACTTGACTTTGTTCAATTATCAGGTGACTGTGTTTTCCTGAAGGGTGATCTTCTCCACAGTCTGAAGGGGTGAACCTTGATTGGTCAAAAACTAATGATTCTAAACTCTTCCTGCACACTGGAAACACCCGGGAGTGGCTTAAAAGTTTCAATGATAGGGCACCCGGATCGCTCAGTCCATTAAGCATCCGGCTCTTGGTTTCTACTCAGATCATGATCTCATGGTTCATGGGTTAGAGCCCCGCATCAGGCTCCACACTGACAGTGTGGTGCCTGTTTGGGATTCTCCCTCCCTCTTTCTGTGCCCTCCCCCCAATAAAATTTTTTAAGAAAATAAAGTTTCTAGTGATTGGGTCCCACTCTAAGACTGATTTAATCGGTTGGACATGGATCCCAGCACCCAATAGTTTTTAAAATCCCCAGGTGATTCTAATGTCACCAGTGGTTGAGAATCACTGGTCTAAATCAACACAGTTATTTCATTCTGTCTTTAATGACTGGCTTAAGATTGGTCATGTGGTTTAATTCAGGTCAAAGATATGAGAAGCATCTTCTGGAAGGCTTCTAGGAAAGTTTTCTTCAGGTTTAAAAACACAAAAGGAAGGTAGGTGCTTTCTTCTCCTCTTCGAAACTTTGGATGGTGTTTGTTTGTTTTGTTTTTTTAAATAAGTTTATTTATTTTTGAGAGAGAGAGAGAGCAGAGGAGGGGTAGAGAGAGAAAGAGGGAGACAGAGAATCCCAAGCAGACTCCCCACTGTCAGCACAGAGCCTGATGTGGGACTCAAACTCACAAACCGTGAGATCACGACCTGAGTCAAAACCAAGAGTCAGATGCTTAATGGACTGAGCTGCCCAGGCATCCCTGGACAGTGTTTTGAGAGGAGATGAGGCCTGAATAGGGGCAAACAATGTGCACAGTAAAGGAAAAAGTCAACAAGGCCCTCAGAAGACAAAGACAGATACTTAGTCCATGATGATACTGTTGGACTGATGAAGTAACCAAAGCAGCAGCCCTCTTTCCTGTAGACCAGTGACCCTCCTGTAGATCTTGCTGCACACCGTGAACACTATTCTTAAAAACACTGATGCCAAGAAAAAGGAGGCACCTGGGTGGCTCAGTCAGTTGAGCACCCAACTCTTGATATCAGTTCAGGTCATGATCTTGCGGTCATGAGATTGATCTGTGTCGGGCTCCAGTCTCCCTCTCTCTCTACCCCTCCCTGACTCGTGCACTCTCTTTCTCTCAAAATAAATAAATAAGATAAAAAAATATATACTGACGCCTAGGTCTTGCCCCCAGAGGAATCCAATTTAACTGGTTAGTGGTGAGATATGATAATCAGGATTTTAAAAAATATGCCCAGTTGGTTATATTGTACAGCCAAATTTGAGAACCAGTGTTCTAGATTTCTTGTTGAGTGTGACAACAAATTTCCTATTGTTTAAACCAGTGGTTCTCAAAGTATGCTCCCCTAGCCAGCACTATCAGTATCACTTGGAAACTTGTTGGAAATGCACTTTTTCGAGTGTCACCCCTGACCTACTGAATCAGAAAAGAGTCTAAGATAACATACATCTGACATACACTCTTCCATTTCAGATATATTTGCCTTTCTAGTTACTTTTGGCCCAATGTTAGAGAGTTGTCAAACATACAGAAACGTTGTAGTTTCTGTCTGGTGAACACGTAACATTTTGCTGTATTTGCTTTACCATAGAT
Source organism: Neofelis nebulosa (assembly GCF_028018385.1). NCBI lineage: Eukaryota > Metazoa > Chordata > Mammalia > Carnivora > Felidae > Neofelis > Neofelis nebulosa. The sequence continues at coordinate 30,885,332 of NC_080782.1, read as the reverse complement.
CTCTACAACTACTCAGCTCAATCTACCCATCAATCCATTTCTTAGATGTGTTTTAAATTTTTTTTGTTTAACATTTATTCATTTTTGAAAGGCAGAGAGAGACAGAGCACGAATGGGGGAGGGGCAGAGAGAGAGGGAGACACAGAAACAGAAGCAGGCTCCAGGCTCCCAGCTATCAGCACAGAGCCCGACGCGGGGCTCGAACTCACGGACCCGCAAGATCATGACCTGAGCCGAAGTCGGCCACTCAACCGACTGAGCCACCCAGGCGCCCCTAGATGTGTTTTAATGTAGGCTGTAGACATCAAAAAATTTCACTCCTAGACACTTCAGTGTGCATATCTCAAGCCAGAGTTCAATACTACTTTACTATTCCTTTTTTTTTAGCTTAAATTTACATTGAATAAAATGTACAATTCTTAATTGTACTATTCCATGAGTTTCTAATTACCTTCTGCTGATGTATATATTTTAGTAAAACTAGTATTCATTAATTTGCATGGCCTAAGCATATTTATTATAGAGTCACTGTCAATAGTGTAACAAGAAGTAGATAATACAATGAGAAGTATTAATCACATCTTCTAGTTTTCACATTCATAAAATGTGGTGCTTCATCTGACTTTCATGAGATAATAAATACTGTGGTATGTTAGAAGTTATTAGTGATTAAAACTTCAATCAAAAATGTCTTCCCATTCCTTTAATCTTTTGGGTAGATTTAATGATGGGTTCCCTGAAATTACAAGATGTCCTGTCTTCTGTGAATATCCTCTGTGTGCATCAGGATTTCTCTATATTGTATAACCTAAATCAAAACCACACTCAGATATCACCTCACGCCAGTTAGAGTGGCCAAAATGAAGAAATCAGGAGACTATAGATGCTGGAGAGGATGTGGAGAAACGGGAACCCTCTTGCACTGTTGGTGGGAATACAAAGTGGTGCAGCCGCTCTGGAAAACAGTGTGGAGGTTCCTCAGAAAATTAAAAATAGACCTATCCTATGCCCCAGCAATAGCACAGCCAGGAATTTACCCAAGGGATACAGGAGTACTGATGCATAGGGGCACTTGTACCCCAATGTTTATAGCAGCACTCTCAACAATAGCCAAATTATGGGAAGAGCCTAAATGTCCATCAACTGATGAATGGATAAAGAAATTGTGGTTTATATACACAATGGAATACTACGTGGCAACGAGGAAAAATGAAATATGGCCCTTTGTAGCAACGTGGATGGAACTGGAGAGTGTGATGCTAAGTGAAATAAGCCATACAGAGAAAGACAGATACCATGTTTTCACTCTTATGTGGATCCTGAGAAACTTAACAGAAACCCATGGGGGAGGGGAAGGAAAAAAAAAAAAGAGGTTGGAGTGGGAGAGAGCCAAAGCATAAGAGACTGTTAAAAACTGAGAACAAACTGAGGGTTGATGGGGGGGTGGGAGGGAGGGGAGGGTGGGTGATGGGTATTGAGGAGGGCACCTTTTGGGATGAGCACTGGGTGTTGTATGGAAACCAATTTGACAATAAATTTCACATATTGAAAAAAAAAAAAAAGGATTTCTCTATATTGTATAACCTAAATAAAACCCAGCACTAGCTGCTACTATAACTTCTGATTTCCAAGTTTGTGTTCGTAAAGAAAGCCTCATTGCACATGCCAATTAATTATAAGTAACCATGACAAATGTGAACTTTTAAAATAAAGCCTTTAATATACTCTGGCCTACTGATGCTTTGAACAAAATTAGACTTCATGCAGGAAAAAAAGAAAAGTTCCACTGTTAAGTTTGAAATCCACTAACTCTAATCCACTCTTATCCTATTGATGAGAAAACTGAGGCATAAGGACCAGAACTCTTGCCTCTTTTGGTCCTAGTCCCTCTTCATCACTTAGTATAAAAACTAAATTAATCCATACATATTTATTGTGCATGATTACATGCTCAGCTGTGTGCTAGATCCTGTGGGTTTAGACAAGTAGAGGAGGACATGGTGATTTCCTCACACCAGACAACTAGCAGAAGAGAAGAGGAAAAACTAACATGGATAACACAACACAGGAAAAACTATACAGACTAAAGAAGGCTCCTTGAATCCAGGGAAGGGAACTGGGATAGCTGGATAAGGAAAGGGGTAGTGGGGAAAAGGCTCCTGACAAGACAGTCTAGGGTATGTTTCATAGAACACAAAGGCTAGTTCAAATGTCTGTACAATGTTCATCCTCCCATGTCTCTGGGAGTTGTGAAAGCTCACTATTCATTTCACTTACTGTAGGAAAATTCTAAGTCCTCCACTTTTCCACTTACCTGTCTCCAGACCTTTGGATTCACCTTCAAATTTGACTAATGCCAACTCCTAAATCAAATATACAAGAGGCCCATTATGCTAACCTGGAATGTATTTCTTTTTTTCTTTCTTTCTTTTTTTCTTTTCATTGGGAATGGGAGGCCAGAGGGTAGGGACAAGATAACTGGTAAACAGAGTTTTCTAGAACAAGATTAAAAATCTTACAGCAGAAAGGTAAGAAATGAAACTATCAAGATGGTGTCAAATCCGGGAAGAGGAGGGCTGCAACTGGATACAATTAGCTTTGCAGAAAAAGTCCCCCAGTAAGACTTCTGCCCTCTAAAGTGACAAGCATTACCAGTGTCACAAAGATTACTTAATTTTCTAAGACCTTGCTCTTTGGCATTGTTCAGATTTGGTCCCTTAATACTGGAAGCTCCAGGCCTCCTGGTTCACTACTCTGAAAATCTAAAACATATGACAGAGAAATTCTAGTGAACTCAACAAGAAATTCTGCTTATTCAAAATTACCAGTCAATGCAGGGGGCGCCTGGGTGGCGCAGTCGGTTAAGCGTCCGATTTCAGCCAGGTCACGATCTCGCGGTCCGTGAGTTCGAGCCCCGCGTCAGGCTCTGGGCTGATGGCTCGGAGCCTGGAGCCTGTTTCCGATTCTGTGTCTCCCTCTCTCTCTGCCCCTCCCCCATTCATGCTCTGTCTCTCTCTGTCCCAAAAATAAATAAAAAACGTTGAAAAAAAAAAAAAAAAAAAAAAAAAATTACCAGTCAATGCAAATGCCCAATATGTGTGGAGTGCCACATGTTCAAAGCTGTAAAATTTAGATGTTGTTTACCCAAGCAGCTTTCTTGGATGGCAGGCCAGGCACAAAAAATGTCAACGCTCACTCTTTCTGTAACTATACACTGCTCTCCCTCTCAACCTGGAACTGGCTATTGATATTCAATAGTGCCACAGGGCCCCGGGAAAGTTCTTAAATAACCCTGCTTGCGGTAAGCACTCAGACCTACACTCTTTGGACCACTGCTTGTAGCTGTGTAGCCTCAAGAATGCTCATCAGGTCACTCACAAAAGGCAGGTGCTCTCATATGATCTGGCTATTCCAGATGCTTTGCTTTTTTGATGGGAAAGTCAGGCCATGACCAGGTTATCATTAGTGCCTGCCCCTAAATAGAGGAATAATGCTTATACCCCAGTTCTGTGTTTAGGTTCCAAATCAAGCAATATTACCTCATTTTTTTAATTGCAACATCTTATGAACATCTCTAAAAAATACTCATATAAGTTCAATATCCTGCAGAGGCCAAATTCTAAGTAAGCATTATCTATCATGGGATAATGTATTGATTTGTGAAGAGTCAAGGGAGTTATTTTTGTTGAGAATGGGTAGATTCAAGAAGAATTTACTACCTCTTCTTCCATGATCAAGGAAGAGTTAATAAGGAATTTAGGTACACACAAAAGAAAATGTCTTTCAGTTTGATGCAAGATGACTCTTGAATTCTATATAAAAAAAGTAAACATCAGTGTCAGATGTTAGTCTTTGGTGACTCTGGTCATATAGAGACATCGCAAAGGTCTCTCAGTAAGCACAGTCCTTTAGGGCTATAGGAAGTTGACAAGGAAGATCATGCCAAGTCATAGCTTAACCAATTTTCTTCAGCACTGGGTTTATTCTTTTCTAGTTCAGAGCAGCCTCCTCATAACATCACCCACCTTTTTGGCCAATGGATACTGTTAAACAGGCCACAGAAAAGGAAGTGAGAAACTGAAGACATTGGAATTCAATATAGATCCTTATGAGTTCTAGGGATGAGCTTGGGTCCCTAGCATCTGCCTGAACCTGACAAATTGAATTAACCAGCTTCCTGGAAACAGCAGGTGACCAACTCCATTAAGCTAGCCAACCTTTTATTGTCATCTGTGACTGATGAGCTATTTATGGAATTCCTCTCCTCTCTGAGATTCCACTCACTTAAACCCCTATTACGCATCATGTATGCAGCCCACATGAAGATAACATGGCTTGATTCTCCTTGATGGAGCAGGATAATGCCCACTGGAATTGATTACATTGGTGGTCTGACTTTAAGTGAGAGTTGAGCTTAGGATATTGATTTCAGTTTGCAAAGTGTTTCTTTAATCACTTGATGAGCCATTCTTTGAGATATTTAAGCTGGCTTTCTGTTCCTAGGCCTGAACATTAGAACCAAATCCCACATCCATTTCTAAGATGATTAGGGCTCAAGGTAGTTACAGTCAGTGGTCCAAGGGCTACAGACTCAATCTTCAAAAACACATCAAGAAGCTCTGTAGTTATTGTCAGGGGAAAGTCAAAGAAACAGTGAGAAAAGGCAAAATACCGCCAGGAAGATAGCCCTCCACAACAGATGACACATTTTTCCAAAAACACTCAGGAGGTGCCCTGCCAACAGGGTGTTCAATAGCAAATAGCCACTCTATCAACAAAGAATGAGGGCAGCTTCAGGAAGAGGGAGATGCACAGACAAGGAGGCATCTGTAAGCCTGAGTTTACTGAGGTCCCCCACTGTCCACATCCAGGAAATGAATATGAGACTGATCCACACAGATAAGCAGGAGAGCAACTCCCAAAAATCACATGACTCTTGAAATCACAAACCTCCTTGTAAGTCACACCCAACTGAGAAACAGCATGCTGGCCCAGCTCCTAGTGGTATTCGTAAGTCCCTTCCACTGATAAAACCTGAACCTCTGAGTCCCTAAACATGCTTCATTTGAGCCTTCAGTACCAGGAGATTTTGCTCATCAAACATCTCCAGAATTCAGAGAAAGTTCCTGAATCTTCAAAGTTGGTGGTCTTGGTGATGATGATGGTGTGTGTGTGTGTGTGTGTGTGTGTGTGTTTTAATCTATCAGGGGCCTTAAGACAGTGTGACACTAGGAAGAGGTGGAGCTCTAGTGAGAAAAACCTGAGTTTGATTCCTGACTTCACCAATTACTAGCTGTGTGAGCTTAGACAAATTACTTCCTCTTCTGAAATACTAAGTTCCTCATCTGTAAAAGGAGAGTCCTAATAATGCTTGCCTCATGGCAAGTCTGCAAATGATGTCTGCAAAGCTACAGTATGGGGCTGGCACCTAGTGAGTACACAATGTATCATGTTATGTCTTCCTGATCCACACAGCTTCCACAGAATCTAAGATACACATGCACATATGCACACAGACACATAGGCACGCACGCATGCACGCACACACGCATGCATTCTCTTTCTTCTGTCCTCTAACCTCTAGCTCTGTTAAAAGTACAAATTCTTACCTCTAGGCAATATAGGATATTCTTTATCCTATAATCAGTGGAATATTTTAAAAAATTCAAAGAGGACTCAATATATAAAAAGCCGAACACTATGCCAAGTGCTCTAAAGATGGGCACAAAGTTCATTTTGAAAAATTGGACAACAGAGTTAGACAGAGCACTTGAGCCACAAAGACCTCTCTTTTCCTTTTATTCAAGTAGTTCCTGAAATCCTATCTTCTCTATAGAATCTTCCTTAAATAAGAAGGGGGGAGGATAATGTTGGAAGTCTTCAACAAGCCATTCCCTTAATGCAGATATCCAGATTGAGGCAGGGTGATGAGGGAGGGAATGGGTAAAAACAGAACTTGAAGTTCCCACAGAAAATGTAGGAGCATATTTGGTTATTTGTGACAACTGCATATCAACAAGGCTTAACACCCCGATGCATAATACCTACCCTAGCCTTGTGAATGGCATGCATTATCTTCCTCCTTGAAGGCACCACTATTGAGTACTGGCTTTTCCTAAGGACCTGTCATATTTAGGACTCTGTTGTAAGCCAAGGAGGCAGAAAGGAGGATCAACCTACAAACAAGGACAGAGTATTCACACCCTGCCCCTCAATCCCCAAGGCAATATATATGAATATTACACCTATGAAAACAGACATCCATATACACCACACAAATATATCATGCCCCTGCTCTTGGCAGGCACCCAACTAGCCCCAGCTGCAGCCTTAAGCAAAATCTCTTAGCAGCCACTTGTGGTGGCCATGAAATATGATCAGACAGGAGTCATATTCCTCATACCTGTTCAACTCTGAAACCAAAGTCCTGGAGAAACCAATGAATTTATCCCCAGCTTGCCTATTCAAAGAGTCAGCGGTTGCAAAGCAGCAGGATTTTCTATGTTGGCATAGATATATAAGCTGTTGTCAACCAAAGTTAAAGTGGGGACTTTCTGAGAATATGTATTTCATGGGAAGGCAATAAAGAAACTTGAACCACATGATGACCCTGCTTAGACTGGTGGAGATGTTCTGCAAAAGAAGACAAGTGGGAACATGCCAACCACCAAGACTCCTGAAACGATCAGGGAAGCATATAAAATTTATGCTTTCCGACATAATTACTCTCTGACATTGCGATTTTTCACGGATCTATAACTCCATCTGCTTATTTCTCTTCATTAAGGTACTGCAGTATTTCAATTCAATTCAATGCATATGTATTTAGTCACTAATGTGTGCCCAAGGATGTGTTTGTTTGAGGGGTCAAGAGTGGTAAGGGGAGGCCAGAAGACTCAGAAGAAGTGCAGGACATAGCTTGTGACTTCCAGAGTTTATAATCTGCTCATAGTCTCACACACACACACACACACACACACACACACACACTCACTCATTAAATAATAGTACAAGGGAGAATGTGATGAAGTTTCAAAAAATCAGGTCATACAAATTCAGAAAAGAAAGAAAATCAGAATGGATTAGACAAATCTCCATGGAGATTGGAAACTTGAACTGGGACTTAGTGTTCATTTGTTCATTCATTCATTCATTCATTCACCGAATAGTCACACCCTATGTACCACTATGTGCTGAGTAAAAGAATATGATGGTGAGTAAAACAAGATACAGTACCCACTCCCAAGGATCTTACCAGCTAAAAGTTTACCAGACTTTCATCAAATTTCTTATAGTACAAATGGTGGCAGGTTCAGTGTCCTTGCTTTTAGCCTTCCTATGTTCCAGCCAGTCAGTCATCTATTTCCATTTCTCCTGGTACTTCCCTGATGATCATTCTAAGGGCTATCATTCATTGAGGGCTTACCATGTGGTAGACACTACTAAAAACTATACTTTCATTATCTTATTGAATCTTCAAACCAACCCTAAAAAAATCAGTGTTATTTTCCTTGCTTTGAGTTTAGGGAATTGGACCCAAAGATGTTAAAATTTTACCCAAGGTCACACAGCCTGGGAGGATTGAGATCCAAGCCTCTTAGACTTCAAAGCTGCCTGTTTCTTGGGGATCCATATATAGCTTAAGGGTTTCAGAAGAAACATTATATTATCACTTCCATGAGAATTAAGAGAGAAATGTTGCAGATGGATATAAGGTTTTAAAAAGCTTTCTTTTGTGACTATCAACTAGGTAATCCAGCCAAATGACAATTATTTTGTCACAAATTTGTTCACCAAAAATCAAAACAAATGCCTTATATAATTTTTAAAATTTATACTCTGAAACATGAACCTCTTTCCTTTCTCCCTGAGAAAGCTGATCTAAAGAAAGACGTGACATTTGCTCCAAAATGCTTGTTCCCAGGTACCCTTTCTCTCCCTTTCCACAAAATGCTTAATTTCAAGGGCCACCATCAACAGGATTTGGCAGGAGATTCTCCTGAGAACCTAAGAACCCTCCTACAGAATTGCCGCTCAACCCAATCCTCCCCAAGGTGACCCAGCAAAGGAGGGGAGACCCGCCACAGCGTGCTGACATTTTCCATGGCCTCTTTTTAGGAACAGCTGGGCCATAATAGAAGGTTACTCAGGGATACCCATAGGTTTGACAGGAGCCCATATTTTAAACAGGGAGGATACTAAATCCATCCAATTCCTGGAATGTTACTACTCTCTCAGGAACCCTAGAGAAGTTTCTGATGCTGATCTATAAATCTCCCTGGACTAAAATACCCAAAATTAGTTTCTGTGCCATGGGAACATAAAAATGATATGGCTTTCTTCTTTGACATGTCAGTTAATAAAGAGTGGGAGGTGGGGCCCGGATGTTGCCTGACAGGTTTCTGAACGGTTTACTCGTTAAAAATGGGAAGCACTTTAATTACCTGTTTGGTTTTTTGTTATATGTGTGTGTTACACGTTTAAAAAAAAAACAGGTCTTATGGACACTCAGGAAATTATATCATTAATTATGCCTGTCAGAACATTATGTGGCCTAAAGCAAATGGAAATTTCTTAGGGTTTCTTTCTTCTTATTTTTAACTTTTAAAATGTTTTAAAAATATTGTTTTCATAATATTTCCACAGACTCTACTGTAAGTACTTAATTAGTGAAGACATTTTTTTGGTCATCGATAATCCAGCAAAATAACTGCAAAATCTGTGTATTTGACTTTGGAACTTGGTAACTGATGACTTACTTAACAGAAAAGTTACTTCCCCAAAGTATGTGCTACTTAACCCAATATTAATGTTACTTTGCATTCCTAACATACAGTAGCCATGGGAGAAAGGTATAGGTAAATGGTATAGGGAAAGAGGAGGTGGGTTGGCATCATGGAACCTGGAAGGCATCGCCACTAAATCTGAGAGACAGGACTGCCATTCTCCTGTGGCACAACATACCCTTGATGAAAAAACCCTCTGGCTTTTTGATACAGAAAGGACTGATGACTCAATACAATTCAGGTAGCTCTGAACTAATAGTCAAGCAGTGGGTAATCTTCCCTGGCCAACGCAGAGAAGAACACTCTCGCTTTGAGCCATATACTGCCTAGTTGTCCCAGACCTTTGCTCCCATGCAGCCCTATTGGGTTGGAAATTCTAGTGTATGGTCCCTGTGTCTCTGAAAGATAAAGTCTGCAACAGGCTTGGAAGAGGACCTTCACCCCATGTATTCAATCTGGAGCCAGTTTATGGGGGGCCCTCAAGGAAGCAGCCGTGCAGATTGTTAGAACAACTCAAAGAAAAGAAGGAATAATTAGAGCCCTGATGGCCTGGGGAGAAGAAAACTTTAGCCAATATACTCTAAAGCCAACAAGATCCTTCTAAATGCTCTGCGGGGCTCTCAACTCCTTCACAGCTCAGTGGTTAACATCCAATGGTCATAAATATCCTCACCTGTGAGTCTGTGCATGCATAAAGAGGGTGCCCTCCAACACTATTATCGCTTCAAAGAATGGATGAGACCCTAAAATACACTGCAGATGGGGGGAAATAAATTAATGTAAACTTCCTGGAAACCTACTTGGCATAATGTATAAAAATGTTCACACACTCTAAGTGAGCAATCTCCTTGCTAGACATCTACTTTAGGAAATAATCAGAGATGGAACACAAATTTATATTCAGGAATGTTTATCTCTGTATTATTATAATAAAAAATTGAAACCAAACTAAATATTAACAATAGAAGACTGGTCAAATACATTCTGAAACATCTGTACTGTGGAATTTGAAAGTCTGTTAAAAGTAATGTTTTTGAAAAATACTTAATGGCATGGAAAAATATCTATGTTAATGATGACTGAGTTATTGGATTATGGTGATTTTTACTTTCTTCTATACAGTTGTGCTTTTCAAATTGTCTACAATTAGCAAGAATTATTTACATTCAGGAAAAAATACATTATAGAACAAAAAGAAGGAAAGAATGCTGTGCCCAACCTTCAATCAAACAATGATTCAAGTTCCATATTCTTCTCTAGGACCCATGGAGGACCTGTTTGTATTTGAATGGAAGGTCATCACCCATTCACCCTGGATGGCTGACCTTAGGGCAATTTTCTAGCTCCTCTTGCATGCAGGCAGTCTCTTCCATCGGAACCCAAGAAGGCATCCTATATACACTAGAGCCAGTAAACTGTAGATGAACCAAAGTTTGTACAGAGACTGGTACCTTGGCACCCAAGCTCAGGAGAGCTGGTTTTCTTCCTGAGTTCTTTAATGGCTGCCTAGCAAAGGTCACACCGATACTGATGGTGCCCTTGGACTGAAAGGGCAGGACACTAGTCATTAAAACAGAGCCAACTGTCCCACAGCACTTGTCGCCAGTGTAATTGGTGTCTTGCTTTCCCATGCCCTTATTCCAGGAAAAAATTATTTGGTTGGGTTTGGGGTTTTTGTAAACTGCAGTGACCCTTCTAACAAAGGTCCATATCCTCCTCCCCTTTAGTAAACTCAATATGTATTCATCAGGAAGCAATTTATCCCCTGCCACCCTGTGAATATATATTAGGGCTATGTCAATCACATCACAGGGGGGTACACTGAAGAAGATAAAACTTCTGAAACATAAAAAAAGTTCCATCTCTATCCAAACTCAGGCAGACTTTGCCAAACACTTTCCCCTGAAATTGTCAAGGCCACGTGTTTGAACAGGAAATTTAATCCACATGTTTCTGATTCATATGTACACTTAATGCATCAAAATATCATCTCTTTGAAGTCCAAATGGCCTTTTTATAGACTTCTTCCTTAGGAATGGAAAGTTGTGCTTGGCCAAGAACTAACAAATTTGAACCCTCCAAAGTCCAAGTTATTTTCAAAGTTCCCAACTCAGGAGATTGAACCAGGCTCTGAAATACACCCTCCATTCCCCTAGCCATCCCAATATGACTGAAAATCTTGAGACACTTCATTCCACCATGGCTTCTCAATCTTGATCATATACTTTCATGGAGGCTTCCCATGAAAGACAGTTAAGAGCTATCTTCCAATGAATTACCACAACAATGCCGTGGGAGGAAAGGCCAGCCCTCACCCCCTTCCAGGAACCTGAGATGGGAAATCAAGTGATTAGCCAGGAGTGATAGAAGTTGGGGGCAGAGCCAACAATTCAGTCTTAAGTGCAGACCAGAGGTAGGGTCCCAGGATTTCCCTGGGAACCCTGATGGTATAACATCACAGTTGGAATATTTGGATTCAGAGCTTCCATAATTCTATTCCCAAATGTCCCACTGCAGATATTGGTCCAAACCTCATGCTGAACAGACAGGACTGTAAGCCCATGTAACCTCTTTAAATCTCTTATCTGAAGATGATTTGAAACATAAATCGATGCTATCCAAACTGGAAGTGGGGAAGAACATTGGGATAGATGGGACAGAATTAGTCATTTCATGCATGCAATGTTTCCTTCAAGCTGAGCTTTCTGCACCAGCTGTGCCTCAAGTCACCAATGGTCAGTGGGCCAGGGGAAGGTGGGGCTATCAGAGTTAGACAGAGAGCATCCATTCTGCTTCTGAACTCCTCTCCAGACAGGAGGTCCCTTGACAGCAAGTCTCTGTCTAATTAATTCAGTCATTGTCACCACAGCACTTGGTGTATGATGGTCAATAAACTTTTATTAAATAAATTGAGTGTGCATACATGAATTCTCACCTCAAGGTGTGCTTCTGGGACACCAGCCTAAAGCATATCAAGGGATTTTTCAGGATAGTATAGAGGAAATAAATGTGTTTGCAACCAGAAGGAACAGCAAGTACAGAGGCTTGAAAGTGAAAAAGGAAAGGCTTGGAGGATGGTGGACTGTGACCTGGGCATGGGCTGAGTTGGGGGATTAGTATAGGACAAAAACAGAGAGCAGAATCTAGTTGTGAAGGCCCCACATTCAGGAATTACACTAGCCCACAGGCAGTGGGAAGCCAAGGAGCTCTGCAAGCAGGAGACAGAGGTAAGGAGTGATAAGTTCAGATCTAAGTTTCAGAAAGATATCTTTGGTGTCTGTTATGGACTGAATGTTCTGAATGTTTCCCACAACACACACCCAAATTCATATGTTGAAACCCTAACACCCATTGTGACGGTATCTGGAGTTGAGAGGTAATTAGAGTTATATGAGGTCACGAAGGTAGAGCTCCCATGACGGGACACCAGAGACATAAAGAGACACCAGAGAGTGTTGTATCTCTCTCTCTGCCATTGGAATGCACAGTGTGAAGGCAGCCATCTGCAGGCCAGGAAGATGGCTCTCACAGGAACCAGACCATGCTGGCCCCCTGATCTCGGACTTCCATCCTCCCCAGCCAAGGGAAAATAAACTTCTGCTATTTAAACTCAGGGAAGAAAGGAAGGAAGGGAGGAAGGGAGGGTAGAAGGGGAAAGAAAATTGAGTGTGCATATTTAAAATAAAATTTAATGGACTCTTCTATTGTTCCTTTGAACATCCCTCTACCTCTCTTCACTCACTTGTACTTCCAAAATTTAGCTGTAAAAAAATTTATCAGCACCATCTCTCCAATGTACCCACTATTAAGCATTATTTAGTAAAAATAAATCAAATCTGTGCCTTAAGCAATTTGCCTGCCCTCTATCATTAATCTTTTCAAGTGAGTGGGTGAATGGTCATTTGTAAATGGGCATAAAGCTCAGCGAACATGGACTGCAAATTCAGTTAAGCTCGCCTTCTGAAGATAATAACTCAAAATATTTATCAACACAAAGATAATGCATCTAAAAATATCCAGTCATGTCTACATTAGAGAGTAAAAAGAAACTGTGGCTTATTATTTCCATCCTTTTTTCAGCTTTCTCATGAACTTCAACAATCAAAACCCTAATGATCTACACTTAAGTATAAAAAGCAACACTGATTTCAAATTGTGTGTAGAGAACTGCTCATCAAAGGTCTGTCAACCCTGAGGACTGACATGAAAGACATAAGGGTTCCTCATCTTTCAGCTTTCCTGGTATAATCCACACCTCTGAGTTTTTAGTAAGCCAAAAATTGGGATAAACTAACCAAGCTGCTATTTCTTCCTCAAATGGTAGATATTGCCATATCTACCGTATGCCTTAGAGAACCCAGTTATGTGCTGCTTCTGTTATCCAGATGGGAGAACTGAAACAGGTGGACCATTACATAATATGCCAACAAGCTGGATTTAGAATTTGAAGGTCAGCATCTCCTGTCTATGGCTTAAACCTCTGAGTAGTATCATATCCCAAACGCTCTTCCTTCCTCTCAGTCTCATGGGACAGTAAGAAACCTTGGGGATGATCTGATTCTATGGCTTTTCAAAAAATGCTTAACAGCCAGTCCTATCATCAAAGTCTTATGCAAACAGCCAATATGGAATGTCCATACTCTTAAAGGGATTCTGGCTGAAGACCATGCAGTGGGGTATTGGGAGCACCCTGTCTATTTGATCCTGAAAGGACTCAAAGGCCGACCGGTACTCTTCAAAGCACAGGTTGAAGACCTGTGACACCATTCATTCCTCAAAGCCCAGAAAGGTGAAATGACTAACCTAGAGTCTCTAAGCTAACAACAGAACCCAGCCTAAACCCCAAGTGTCCTAACTTTCTGTTGAATGCTATGCCCACTATCTTACACTAAATCTCCCAGCAAGGGAAGAATGATTTTCTGAATCAGCAACCCCATGATTGCTACAACCTAAACACTGGATTCAAAAATGGTTAATGTATGGAAGCGAGAATCTTCTTGGATTAAGATAAAATCATAAATAGGGGTTAGTGTAGTAGCTTAGATCAGGAACTGGCACACATTTTTCTGTAAAGGGCTAGAGAGTAAATAGTTTAGGCTTTGCCATACAGTTTCTGTCGCATGGATTCAACTTTCACTGTAGTCACAAATAATACATAAATGAATTTGTGTGGCTGTATTCCAATAAAACTTTATTTATGGACTCTAAAATATGCATTTCATATAATTTCATATGTCACAAAATACTTCTTTTGAGGCTTTCCCCCCAAAATTTAAAAACATAATAACTATTACCAGTTCACAGACTACAGAAAAAAAACAGGCAGAAGGCCAAATCTGGCCCATGGTTTGAAGTTTGCCAACCTCAGTCTAAAAGAAAACTTTGTGCCACAAAATGCTTAAGCAGGATTGAATAGGACACACAGGTTCTTTACATGCTTAGCACGTAATTCTTACAAGAGCTCAGACAATGCAGTCACTCCCTAAGCATTAGCATCTGGGTTGCCTTTTATTCAAGTCCTGAAGGCCCAGCAGAATCCCCAGGCGGAAAAAGTAATGTCTCCTTGCCTTAGACTGGGAACCAGCAGGATCAATGCCCTGTTAAGGAGCATGGTGGGAGCTGGTGAACTGACTGGCGGAGGGTCTGTGGCTCACCTGGAGGAAGAAAGGTGGAAGCCCAGACCCTGGTAGCAAGATCCCACATATCTGATCCTAGGACTAATTCAAGAAGATCGCCTGAAGACATGTCTCATTTCACTCAAGATTAAGTGTGATCCTAGGCACCTGGAAGTCACTTATTTGGCTCTTACGTCAGAATCATTAATTCACCGGCTGGCATGCTTATAACCATCATGGTATTCCCTAACATGGGCAAATAAGGGAGTGTTGACATGCAACAGTCCGTCTTCTGGGAACTGGATGAGTTTTTCCCATGGAAACAATTTTAAGAATAACTAGTAGTGTCACCATTACATTAAACAAGCATAACTCATGGAATTTAGCCATAAAATGACTTGTTCATTGGAGCTTAATTGCTGGATACCCTTGGGTGAAAATCTGAGTGGTCTCATGACTTTTCTGATAACCTTTAAGAAATATGAATATTCCAGGGGCGCCTGGGTGGCGCAGTCGGTTAAGCGTCCGACTTCAGCCAGGTCACGATCTCGCGGTCCGTGAGTTCGAGCCCCGCGTCAGGCTCTGGGCTAATGGCTCGGAGTCTGGAGCCTGTTTCCGATTCTGTGTCTCCCTCTCTCTCTGCCCCTCCCCCGTTCATGCTCTGTCTCTCTCTGTACCAAAAATAAAAATAAAAAAAAAAAAAAGAAATATGAATATTCCAATCCATTAGTTAAATAGCCAATCGCATGTAAACTTCAGTCTTGCTCTAAAGTTACAACTTTTGTCCCTTCCTGTCACCCCTACCCAAGTGAGGGCCTATTATACACAAGAAGCATAAGGTCAGGGGTGCCTGGGTGGCTCAGTCGGTTAAGTGTCAGACTACGGCTCAGCTCACAATCTCACAGTTCTTGAGTTTGAGCCCCGCATCAGACTCTGTGCTGACAGCTCAGAGCCTGGAGCCGCCTTCAGATTCTGTGTCTCCCTCTCTCTCTGTCCAACCAACCCTCCACCCACCCCCGCTGCCTCTACCAAAAATAAAGATCTAAAAATTTTTAATAAAAAATTTAACAAATTTTCTTTAAAAAAGAAGTGTGAGGTCGGGAAATGGGCTAAAGACAATTTCTTCCCTCCCCATGGCCCAATACTTTATTCCTCCTCCCTCAGCTTGCTGAATGCACTTACTGAATGGCTCTGAATGAGAAGTCCTGGACAGAAGAAAGGAACCAGGGTGGGTGCATTCTTACCTGACTGATATGATTGTGGTACTTCAGCACTGCCACTCTCAGGACCTGGCAAATGTCTAAGGATGAATCTCTTGTGGGCACTTTTCTGGGTCCTCTGGGGACGCTCTGTAACTATGGATCTGCCACCAGCACAATGCATTTCTATTCCAACTGGTGGCTTATTCCTTCCTCAGCCCTAAAAAATCCAGCTGTACCTCCAGCTTCTGTCTTCTGAAGTCTGAGTGCCCTTCCTTGAGACCCATTCAGACAGGACTTAAGGAGACCCTACACTGGCTCTCTCTTGTTACAACCCCTGTCGTCTGCTGCGACAACTCTGAAAGTGCACATCAATCCCATGCACGGCACTCTCTCCTTCACCCCTCCACTCAGAGCAATGCCGGTTAATCTGTCACCTTTTGGACTTTCCAGTGATATCAGACACATTCACTGTATGTCATAAGCTCAAAGGGACACACGACTCCAACCAGTGTCCTAGAAGCCACTTTCTCTTTAGTTGAAGAGACTGGGGAACAACTCCTTTGGGGAATCCTTTGGATTGGAACCCACTCTCCCCAAAAATGCTCTCCACAGATTCTCTTTCAAAAGGGCTCCTCTCCTCAACCCTTTTATACCCTCAATGTGGATGAAGGGTTCAAGGTTCTAAGTTCTCAGTTACTTGCTTTATAAATCCTGGTCTTAAGAGTTCAGTTTGGGATGTTTGGGATGCCTGTTCCTGGGCATCAATAAAACTTCCATTAGAACCTGTTGTAATCATTAATGTTTCAGTCATTTATGAGAACAGTTTCCTGAAGCACACCCTCAAGGTAATGTAAGGAAACCACAGTGTTAACAGCACATGCTGTAAAACCTGGCCACTAGTGACAGCACTGGCCCCATGTGAAAGTTTCCACGGCATCGATGCCCTGCTTCTCCCCACACATGTCCCACTAAAGTATCCCTGTGGCCAGAGGAACAGTCAGTCACTGCCCTGAGCAAACTATAAGCTTCATTTCTCACAGTATTTGCTCCTGCTGTCCTCTCAATCTGTAATGCCCTCTCATTTCCCATCTAAAAATCTTACTGACATTTATCCTTCAAGGCTTCACTGAAATGCCACCACTGCCATAGAGCTTCCCCTCAAAGCCCCCATTTGAATTCTCTACTCCTCTTGTGTTCCCATAACACTGTGTTTTTACCTTTTCATAGCCCCAGTGGTATTGTCTTTGGGAATTATTTTAGTCAACGGTTCTGTGGCTGCCACCCTCACAAGACGGTGAGTTCTGGAATGGCAGAGACTTTGCCTTGCTCCTCTTTGTTTACTCCATGGCTCAGCAGCAGGGCCCAAGAGCACTGTTCTGCTCATCAAGGCAGAAAAAGGGAAGAGAGAGAAGAGGATGCCAGGTCCCCTTGAGAACAGCAGGATTTACAGCTCCAGGCGCACAGTGGAGCCCTGAGGGTCTATCCTGATGGTCTTGCCAGGCAGCCATTCCTACAGCACAGGATATGCCTCCAGTGCCTTAGACAGATGGGGAAAGGATCCCCGCCCTACACCGGACCCTGCCTATGCTCTGGCCAGAACCCTCGGACCTGGCTTGCCAGTTCTGTGTGCTCCGCCTTCTCCGGGGTCTGGGAGCATTAGTGGCTAACACAGTCAGCACTGCTTGTCACACATGCAGATCACTGAAGTGCCTAGACTTTTGCATCCTCTCTTGTGAGCCCTTAGCCAATGGCTGGCTGGTGAGGGAGCCCAGCTCCCTTCCTTACTTCCAGGCAGGACAAAGCTAAGGTGCAATTTCGGCCTCGGAGCTCCCTGGGTATTGAGCTGAGTAACCCACCTGAGTGAAATGCCTAGTAAGTGCCCGAGACAGGATTCAAATCCAGGCATGCTTTACCACCACCACAGATGGCTTGTGATTTTAAGTACTACAACTACAATGTCAGGTTCTGTAGACAAAGCAGGTGATTTAGGAAAAATAAAAGGAAACCAGAATATTTCTGCATTAAACTATTATATGGAAAATGGGCAGATCAATCAATTTCCAAATTATTTGTATTGCACGGGTATTATTTTCCTAGTGAAACAAGTGAAAAATTCAGAGCTTTGAACCTGGAGAGAACCGGCTTTGAATCCCAAGTCAGCTATGGGACCCCGGATATATTATTTCATTTCTCCTGGCCTCAGGTTTTTCATATATAAGATGGATATAATAACACCTAACTAGCACTGTAACAGAAAGGACTGACTATATACAAAACCTCTACACAGTGACTAGCACATTGTCACCATTCAATAAATGGCCACTGTAGTAGTATGAGTAGTAAGAATATAGATTTGGCTTCTGTGATTTGTTTAACACGAAGGCTCACGAGTACAAATACAAAATCCCAGGGCGCACAATGCTAATCTCTAAATTTACCAGAGTATGACTGATGAAAGTTAAAACTTTGCAAACTGGAAAAAAGAGTTATCTATTTGGACCCATATACACTCTGCCTGGCACATCAGGGATGATCTATCTGCCAGCAATCTTGTCTATTGGAAAACAAGAATAATTATAAAAGTCACTGTGTGAAAACTAGCCTAATACAGGCTGCAACTACATAGTTTCAAGCTGACATTTTATTGCACCTTAAAGAAATAACTATATTTAATAAGGTAGTTGTCACTAGAGGATCAGGGTCTAGAAACCAAGCTTCTGTCATCTGATGCATAATATTTATTTGTTTGGATAAATAATTTGTTTGGAGTGAGGAAGTCAGACAGAGTTCCAAAACTACCCAAAATATATTATAACTCCAACAAAAGAATTTAGGTACTAATAGCTTAAGCTTCATTAGAGTCAAATATTGAGTTTATTCTTAGAATGGGTGTGTATAGTCATTACTTCAGTTGTGCCTTTTCTTTTTCTGGTTATAGATCAGGTTAGTTTTGTTTTGTCACATGGATTGTAGGAAAACAGCTCCAGATAGCCCTGGCCTCTAGAGGTAACAGAACGGTACATGGTAGATTTGTTCATGAAGACAACCAAATATGACCAAGAGGTTTACTCCATGTGATCACTGAGCTGTCTATGAAGACAGAAATTAGCCAAATAAAAGCTAGATCACCATTTCCTTTGGGCCCAATTACCACTCCTGTCTCTGGTTCCAGGCTAACCTGCTAGAACACACTCCTCTCCCCCTAGAAGACTGAAGAACTATTCCAAGTTTCTCAACAAATCTAGAAACACAGTCTCACAGAGGGCCTACAGCTAACTGATGTTTTCTAGCCTCTCAACCCCAAGCGAGAGAAACAAGCCATTCATCCTTCAGCTCTGAGAGGTAATTTACATAAATAACCCCCAAAAGACAGACATAGAAAGGGACTACCACACACATTGAATGGAATTTGAAGATCCTGGATTAGATGCCTGGCCTGGCTATCAGATAGATCTTGACTCTGGACATGTTTTTTTCTTCTCCTTTATCCTTATATGTGAACTAAGAGACACAGACTCACAGGATGCAGTCTAAGATTGCTTCTAGCTACATCACTCTGAATGTGGGGGAACAGCAATGTCGCACATGTAGTATAATTACACAGTATAAAACATAGTCCTGTCTGTACATACAAGCACTGTAACTGTTAACATCCCAAATGCACTATTCTCACCGCAAAACAATGAAGTTAGTAAATACAATTTCTATCAAATTGACAGCGAGTCACTGAAAATTCAATTAACTTTTAAACGAATGTGTGCTGTTGTTTTTTGTTTGCTTTACTTCATTTGTTTTTTCTAATTCATTTAGAAAACTTGAGTAAGTAATAGTCTTTTGTCAACATTATAATATATATACAGTTTCCACCAGGCAGGACCCATTAGTAATCTTTCGAAGTTTCTGCATATAAGCAATAAGACATACGTATTAAAACTGTCCTATGTGTGGATTTGTGTATCACTCTGAATAGGGCGACAGATGCTACCTGAATGCAAAGACACACCTTAACGACTAATGTTTATAGGATTATCACTTGAGAATTACAATAATTACATGCCTCTGATTTCAAATATGCAGTCATAAAAATTCCACCAAAATCAGAACCAGTTCTTTTTCTTTCAGACACATCAAATCAAGCTCTCGGAACCTTCAAATTGCTTATTGCTTTGACCTTATCACACAGTTCCCAGAGTGCGGTGAGTTCCCACGACAACACCCTGAGATGAGTGTGTAGGAAGTTTATGGGGGAGGACTGTCAAGATCAGCACCTAAGGGGGAGAACGGACTCAGAAATGGAACTCAGAAGAGGGGGAAGGCGGGCTGTGACGTCATCTCAGCAACCACTTCTGCCAACCCCACAGGGACCTCTGAAGCTGGGATGTCTCTTCAGAGCTGTCCCAAGTTGAGGTAGAGCAGCTGAGTAGTCCTTTAGTCCTAAGGGGAGGGATCTGTGAGGCTCATCACAGCATCCACTACAGTTTCTAATGGAGCCACCACCAAGTATGCCAAGAGCCCAGGGGGTCTGCTATCAGCAAACATTTGTTGACTATGCCTCATGGGCTCACTACTATAGAGATCACCGAATTTTATACATATTCTTGCTATCAGAAACTTACTTAACCGTTTGGTTGAGGAGAACAGATTTAAAAACATCACACGATACAATTTTAATCGCAAGCAAAGAAAACAACCTCAGAGAAATGAGGGTAGTCAGACAGAGATCATTTTAAAATTTAAAGGCTGGGGAGATGACTTAATTCTGTGAAGCCTGGAACAGACGAACTCGAGCTGTGTCTTTAAGGCTACTAAGATTTTGATGGGTGGAGAGCAGGAAGAAAGCCATTCTGGGTAACAAGGTAGCAACAAAAGATCAGAGGGCAAAATGGAAGTAATCTTCATAAAAAGAGCCATAACCCTTTGAAGAAGTGCATATTAGGACCCGAGGCGGAGGAAGAGAAGTGCACAGTGAGAGGTGGAAACCCCTGGGATGAGTCCAGCTTTTCTGGTAAGTGCAACGGTGGAGGAAGCATTTGGCTCTTCCAGGACTGGCAACAACAATGACAGCTTTTGATTTATCAATTTCTTATTTTAAAAATTTATTTATTTATTTTGAGAGAGAGAGAGAGAGCATGAGCAGGGGAGGGGCAGAGAGAGAAGGAGAGAGAGAAAGAGAGAGAGAGAGAGAGAGAGAGAGAGAGAGAGAGAGAGAGAATCCAAAGCAGGCTCCATGCTGTCAGCACAGAGCCTGACACAGGGCTTGAACTCATAAACCACGAGATCATGACCTGAGCCAAAATCGAGAGCTAGATACTTAACTGACTGAGCCACCAAGGTGCCCCTGATTTATCAATTTCTTTCAAAAAAATTTTTTTACATTTATTTATTTTTGAGAGACAGACAGAGCGTGAACAGGGGAGGGGCAGAGAGAGAGGGAGACACAGAATCAGAAGCAGGCTCCAGGCTCGGAGCTGTCGGCACAGAGCCCAACGCGGGGCCCAAACCCATGAACTGTGAGATCACAACCTGAGCCGAAGTTGGATGCTCAACCGACTGAGCCCCCAGGCACCCCTTATCAATTTCCGATCAGAGTAGAGGTAACCTGGTTCTGAGAGCATCTCTCTTAGCAGGCCAGTTCTGCAGTGTGGTTCTTGGAAACCCAGTCTACAGGCTATTTTTCTGCATTCCCAATAATTCTGTGAGCTAAAAATCCCTTAATAAATACCTTTCTGCTTAAATCAGTGAAAGCAAATTCTGCTGTCTGCAAACTAAGAACCCTACCTAACATACGCACATTTTCTTATTACACATTCACAACAACTGCATGAGTAAATATTACTATACTCATCTCATAGGTAAGGAAACTGAAGCTGTAAGGTTAAGCAAACTGTCCAAGGTTTTGCAGTGAGTATGTGGCAGAGCCCAGATTTGAAAGCAGAACTCTCTGGCTTCCTAATCCATGTCACCTCCACAACATCACAACTGTTTCCCAAAGACAGAGACATGAATGAGACTCAATATTTTCCATATGAGCATATCTGCTAACAGAATAGTTTCCACAGTGGGTCATAAAATATTACATTCAAACTTTGGACTGAAGTACACAGTACTAATGTGAATCATTCCAATGGGAGAGCAATACTACAAAGTGGAAAGTTGCCTGCAATCCATGCCAAAGACAGAAGTGGATGAGACCCTGGAGCCAGTGAGCCATGCTAGCTCTGCCTAACTCTACTTTCCGTGGTTGTTTGCAAATTTAGCAACCAAACTCAACAGCAATTTCTATAGCCTCGTAAATAAATTCAAGGCCACAAGGTAAAGCAAGTTTTGCATTACCCATCCCATGTTGTTCCATGTATTGAATTTAATCATCTCATGAAGGTTAAGTTTGTTCCCAAGAATGATGAAGGCAATTTAACCACCTGTCTTAGCCCTTTCAAGACAATTTCAGATATGACTGACATTCAAGATCAATTTTGTTCAGCAGACTCATTGAGCAGTGGCCAAGAGTATGCATTTCCAAGACCAACCATCCATAAAGACCAACCATCCATAATTAAAAGTAGAATCTACGTGGGCACCTGGGTGGCTCAGTCGGTTAAGTG
Organism: Neofelis nebulosa; assembly: GCF_028018385.1. Classification (NCBI taxonomy): domain Eukaryota; kingdom Metazoa; phylum Chordata; class Mammalia; order Carnivora; family Felidae; genus Neofelis; species Neofelis nebulosa. Next base: position 30,863,127 of record NC_080782.1, on the reverse strand, counting down.
TCCAACTTCGGCTCAGGTCATGATCTCACGGTTCATGGGTTCAAGCCCCATGTCAGGCTCTGTGCTGATGGCTCAGAACCTCAAGCCTACTTTGCATTCTATGTCTCCCTCTCTCTCTGCCCTTCCCGTGCTTGCACTCTGTCTGTCTCTCTCTCAAAAATAAATAAACATTTTTTTAAAAAAGTATAATCTACGAGGGTGTCTGGGTGGCTCAGTTGGTTAAGCATCCAACTCTTGATTTCAGCTCAGGTCATGATCTCACAGTTCGTGAGACTGAGCCTCACGTCGGGCTCTGAGCTGACAGATTCTCAGTCTGCTTGGGATTCTCTCTCTACCTCTCTCTGTCTCTGCCCCTCTCCTACTTGTGCACATACACTCTCCCTCAAAATAAATAAACTATTAAAAAAAAAAGGAGAACCTATGGCAAGATAAGAAAATAAATGCTACAACTACTGCTACACCTCCTACTAAGCCCAAGGAAACATGCTCACCACTGCACTCTGGCCTACGGTCTCAGGGCAGCCATTTTACACCTACCACCACTAGTTTTCTGAGATTCTGCCAGAGAACAACTTAGGCTCCACGGGAAAGGGAACTTACCCTCTGACCTCAACACTTCAAATGTGACTTCACACCATTTTAAAACACTTCATGGCGCCTTTCCATTCATACAATGTTCTTCTGGATATTCCTTTCTGTCCTCAATTCCATCTTTAGCACAGCTGACAAATGCTGCATGGACACACAGCTGTCTCCTGAGAGGAGCCCCATACTTTTTAAACAGCTTTGCTTTGTGACCTGACCTACAGGCGGGCTGCATACTTCAGTGTACTGACAGCTAAGTCATGTCTTTTGTCCCAGGCACACAGCAACAGCAGGGTAGGGAAAGTTCACATGAAATGCTCACATTTCAAAACGTAAATAAATGGCTCAGACCAGAGGCCCAGTGCACTTAAGTTTGGAAGACAAAACCTCCCAAAGAAAAGAGTGACTCGAAGGGGACCTTTCAGAAATCCCTGCAGGACCTTGTGGCTATGGTAGCTGCACCTGGGGGGCTGGAGGAAGCAGACCTACTACCAGCAGGAGCCCAGATGTCCTGCACTGGGTAGGACTTCACTTGCTGTTCTTTCCTGACCTGTTCCCTAAATATCTTTCAGATATATATATATATTTTTTCCCTCCTGAAACCCATTCCTTTCTTCTTCTTTTCTTTCCTCTGTCCCTCTTTTCTCTATTATACTTTGTGCTCCTTATTCCTCTAGTCTTTTCTCATATTTCCTGATTTTGCAGCTCTTATTTTTCTTATACTTGGAACCCTTTTATTTTCTTCCAGTTTTCCAAGGAACTTTCACACACAGCTGGTCCCATCTGTCTCTCCTAAATGATCCTCCCCCTCTTTAATCATAACTCACTTCCTCTCTAATTCCACCTGCTTTCAATAGGCTGAACCCTACAGTCTCCATACCCTAAATCCTACTAATGTTTGGGATAGCAACAGCCAGGGGCCCTGAATTCTCTCACCTTTTAAACGCCAGGCAGAGACAACAGGCTCACTGTGATACCACACTTTTTCCATTTCCTACAGTGATCTGATTTTTTTTTATTTTTTTGATATTTAACTCATTTCAAAACTTCCACAATTTTACAACACAGATAATGTATGTTCACCACAGAAAAATTAGTCATAAAAGTATAAAGACAAAAGTAAAAAGTCATCTGCAAGTCTGCCCTTTCAGAAAATACCTCTGTGCTTCATGATTGACTTAATGAGCATTATCTTAAAGATACAAAGATGAATAAATGAGAAAGACATTGCCCTTGCTCTTACAGAACCTGCATCCAGAGAGGAAGAAAACAAATACAATATAGCATATACAGAAAACAGCAAGAATCAATAGAAGCAAGGGCAAATAATTCACACTTTGGGAAAGGCTCCTAAAGAAAATGTCATTTATTTGAGGTGAGCCCTGAAAGATGAGCCAGGCACAAAAGGGGGAGAGGGAATATTCCAAGGTAAGTCATTAGAGTTTGGCACATTCAAAGAACCAAAAGGAGTTTAGTATGGCTGAAAACAAGGAGTAATGTCACTCAACAGGCCTGAAGAGGTAAGGAGGGCATGTGAAGGCAGGTGAAGAAGTTTCTATAATGGCAATGGGAATATTGAAGGATATTAAGCAAAGGAATGCCATGATCGCATTCACACTTTTAATAGAACCATAAGCCTAAAAGACAGAACCACACTATGCAAGGTTAATGTTATAACCAGAACTTTAACAGGAAGGAAGGAAGGAAGGAAGGAAGGAAGGAAGGAAGGAAGGAAGAAAAAAGGGAGGGAGGGAGGGAGGCAAAGAAGAAAGAAGGAAATGAATAAACAAATGAACAAACCATAAGTAGTAAGTAGTAGAGCCAGGATACAGTCTCAGGCAGTCAACTATACTACTCTCTTATCATGCCTGTTACATTGTTTATTGAGTCCTAACCATTTTGGGTGATCAACCAGGAAACTCAGGCAAATATGTTTTGTATGTGAACTGTACATTTGTGTATTATAATGGAATTAGCCCTTTGCCTTGGATGTAAAGAGTAGTTGATTCCCCCGTTTGAGGAACTGGGTAAGCTGGAACTGTGAGTGAGCAAAGGCTTTTCTACCCTTTCAGAGAATACCCCTGTATTTTAAAGGGACACTCCACAAGCACTCTCAGTTCCCAAAACCAGGACTGATAATGTGAAATTATCCAGGTTGCTGTTTTGAATGTCTCAAAATCACAAATGTTGCTCAACCTTATGCTTTCATTTCTATGGGCAGCTTTTATCACGGCATATTTATAAATATTATTATTGTTGAAAGTTGGTCATGATCCTAAAGATCTTATGATTTCCCTACTCTCAACAATGCCTATTCAATTACTCACTGACACCAGGGCAATTTCTGTTGCTCATCAAAGCAATGCAGTTAATAGAATTGTTTGGACTTGAGCCTTAAGATAGGCAAGTGCTTCTTAAACTTTTTAATGGAAACTCAGGAAAAAAAAGGAGGATATTTCATACTGAGATTTAGTACAAACATAAATATCTATATAATTGAATTGAAAGTTTCGAAAAACAATAAGTACCACTAATTATGTGATGCAGGCTTCCATTTTCTTTTCCATTCAATTCTACTTCTATTCTATTCAACTCTCAATTTGTACAATGACTTTATCAAACTCTTTGGTAGGATCCATTAAAGCACAATATACCATATCAAACGACTCAACAATTTCACTCTTACGTATATACTCAGGACAAAGAGTACATGTCCACCATTAGATTTGTTTAGAATATTCACAGAAGTAATGTGAACAGGGGCGCCTGGGTGGCGCAGTCGGTTAAGCGTCCGACTTCAGCCAGGTCACGATCTCGCGGTCCGTGAGTTCGAGCCCCGCGTCAGGCTCTGGGCTGATGGCTCGGAGCCTGGAGCCTGTTTCCGATTCTGTGTCTCCCTCTCTCTCTGCCCCTCCCCCGTTCATGCTCTGTCTCTCTCTGTCCCAAAAATAAATAAATAAATAAATAAATAAATAAATAAATAAATAAATAAAATTAAAAAAATAATAAAAATAAATAAATAAATAAATAAATAAATAAAAAGAAGTAATGTGAACAAAAGAAATGTTCATAAAGACAAATACCAGAAATTTTTCCAAAGGCTCATCAACAGTAGAATGGGCAAATAAATGTTGATATATCCACACAATGGAGCACTACAATTGTTTGCATATAATAATATAGATGAATTTCCCATACGTTATGTTAGACACAAAAGAGTTTGTGATTCTAGTTACATGAAGTACAAAAGCAGCCAAAACTAATCTTTGCTGTTATAAATCAGGACAGTGGGATACCTTTGGAGGGGTAATGATTTGAAAGAGTCATAGCTGGGGGAGCTTCTAGGTAGCTGGTGCTTCTTGATCTAGGGATCTAGATACTGGTTATGGGGTGGAGGTTCAACTCATAAAAATGTATTAAACCATGTGTGCATTTGTATGCAAATTATATTTAAGTAAAACAGTAAGAAAAAAATACTGATTATAAACCATTAGATTGTATTTCCCCACTCACTAATCACTTGCAACCTGAAATCTGAAATTCCCTACATTAAATACCAAGAACACCAATGGAAGACGTACTATGACGTATCAAAATATTTAAATTTTATTTACAAATAACACAATACAAAGCTCAAAAGTCTTATTTATGAGCCATTAAACACCAACCAAATAAAAGGAATCCAGAAAAAAATGAAACAGCTAAAAATAATAATATACTGTCCCTTCTTACTTGCTTTTAATAACTTTGCATCTGCTTTCAATTCATATTTTTATTGAATCTTTCATATTAATCTATACTTGCTGCCAATCACTTTGTTAAGAAACACACATTTTGGAATATGCTTACCTAGCTTTTTCCATAGTATCTAAGCCACCAGTCTCTTCTTATTGAAATAGCCAGAACAGCTCACTGGTAAGGAAAATCTCCCCCAATGCTCCCCTTTATGGTCCTTCTCATTGGAATCTATTTTTCCTCTTAGAGCATCCATCTATGACAAAATGTCCTCAGAAGCTCCAACCTGCTCCATTCCATTCTTGAGGTGAGAAGAGATGTCACCCAACCATGGCTGGTTGCAATCAATGATTACACATTCATAAACGAGTATGGTGCTTGGCATTTTAAAGAGACTCAGATATATTTCCATTCACAACCATTATCTTCCTCAAGCAACGTGCAGACTACAAGCAAAACTGCATCTGATTTTTTGTTTTTCAAACAGCAGATTATTACACATATAGGGCAGATGTCTTCCAGGACATTTCTTGGCTGACATCTTTATTCCGTGATTCCATGAGAGTTTTCTTCAAATTCTGTAAAGTAGTAAGATCTCCAAATGAAGCTAGTCCAGCTATCTTGGGAAAGTGGTTTCCGTTTTAGCTGGCCTGTAAGTGTCAATCCATCAGGGGCTGCAGATGCCATTGCTTGGCTTGAGCTACAATCCCCACCCCACCCCCACCCCCCAACGGTCTCACTGTGGAACCAATAAAGGTCTTTGGGGCTTTACAATCTCTTCTGAAACCTAGATTGCATCATTTTCCAAGAATGTCTGACTTTGGCTGTCCAAAATATCTGCCCAAGTCCCCCTTTCTCTTCACATCTGTCTAAACACAAGGGCAAGAGATATTGTGCATGATGCAAAGCCAAGAGTCAGTGCAATGCTCTTCAAACTCAGAGTCAACAGTGAAAATGACATGAAACAAAGTCAACCTGCTTTTTACAAAAACTGGATTTAAATTTTCTGTCTGCTAAAAGTACATTTGAAAAATGAAATCTTTCCATATGGCTTTATAGAAGAAAATAAAGAAAAAAGGGTTAGAGTGAATTCTGCTGTATTAAAAAAAAAAAAAAAGAGCTCTATGTACATAGTGCTGACATATACACTAAAGTCATCTGGAAAAAATACAAGCTACTATAACAAATGCCAAATGCCAAAAGTAGCCAGTCTCACTCTATTGAGACAAATAGATTGAAGGAGAAATGTGTTTAGTTGACAGAGTGAATACAGAAAATTGATCTCTGACCATCAAATATACTGTAACCAGACATGAGGGTTGGGAAGTTCTAAAACATTGTATTTTGCACACATGATAAACTTAAAGCCTTCAAATGAACGTTTTCAAAAGCTTCTTACAGCCAAGGATGAAATTATTCACACCAGACTAAGCGTTTACATTAGATATTCCTCTTTAACTCCTGACAGGGGGAAAAAAAAAAGCCATCCTTTAGTGAAAACGCGTATTTTTACACAAAGTTTTGGATCTCCAATGGAGAGAAACAGCGTATTCCATAAAAGAACATTTAGCACCTAATGTTCAAAACACCCTGCCTGTCCCCCACTTTTTATGAGCACAGTTGTATCAGAGCCGAGATATTTAAGATTACACAGCAAATTTGTAATAGAGCCACATGTTCTTTTGGAATACAACACAGCTACAAACAACAAAAAAAAGTCATATTTCCTCAAGTTATTTGCCAAATGTCCACATCTTCACACCATTAAGAAAGTCTAGTGGAATCCAGATACTATCAGGAAAAGGAGCAGGCATAAAATGAAGGTAGTCTAACCCTTCTCTTTCATTTCATAGAATCAATCCAAACACAAAGAAAACAAGATGCATTTCTAAGACCAACGGTCATATTTTAAGACATAAACGCTTCTTTGTAACTACGTCTTTCTTTTTTTTCTTTTTGGCTAAGAAGCAGATCTTATTTTTGCTGTAACACAAGAAAGCATTTCACAAAAATACCTGAATTGCACATAACTTAAAGAAAAAGCACTTGATGGGCTCACTAACATAATCCCCACAGTCTCAGATCCTTCAAATAACAGATTAATTCCATTTCCTTCTATCCTTCTACCAAATTCTGCCTCTCTCCGTTGCCACCATTTCTCCTACTTTGCTTTGTCTCTCACTTCAGTAAACTCGACACTCTGGTAATTCAATCTCCTGTTCAATGTCATGGTTGAATCAAATCGCTGTCACTCAAAATATAACCTGCGGCTTAAACTATGGCATGGTTGAGTGATCAGGGCAAATATCCCCAAATCTGAAATTTCTGGGTTTTCAGCTACTGAGCTACTAAGTGGCTTTAGACAAGATCTCTATTCCTCAAGAGAACGGGTCAAATCCTGTTTGTACTGACTGGGATTCCACATGGTGGGATACAACAGGCGAGCAGAACTCCACCCATGACTGTGCTCTCTGTGGGTTAGTGGAGGATTTGTCATAATGGAATTTAAGCAGCAAATTGGCGACGCCAGCATTGACCTCACAAGATGGACGTGGGTATTAGCAAATAATGAAAAAGCTTAGCAAAATGTCACTTTCACACCAGGGTAGAAGTCAGAAAAGACCAAAGGGGAACACTCTTTAATAGAGATCTTTATTTGTGCAGTATAAAGAATCAGGTTTCACAGAGAAAACCATTTGCATTCCTACCCCTAGCTCTACTTAAACAAGTTTGAGGCCAATATAGCATGGTGTTGGTTTGCAAGGGTTAGGAGAAAGGTAGATAACTCTTCCTTGAGTTCAGAAGCTTAAGGAGAAAATCCTAAGGATGGAAAGTGACAAACTGTACTGATACTGACTTCTTTTTAAAAATTTTTTCTAAAAAAATAAATAGATAAAAATAAATAAATTTTTTTTTCTATAATTCGAGAGAAGAAACAGGGCCAAGCATATTATACCAATGTTACTAGACAAAGAGTAGAAAATATTCTAAGCATTGTAACAGGAAAACACCTGATGAAACGGTGTTAGAAATTACAAACACAAAAATGATCGCAGCCAACTAAGCTGCTAGACATTTGCATGGGGAGAAGAGTGTTGAAAGGAACCCAGAGGATGAAACTGGTGTTGGAAAACCATCTGACAGGATCCAGAGCTAAGACACCCTGCTTAGAGACCAGAGACTTTTGCCTAGCAAACTCACTCCACAGGAGAAAGGGGGCAAGTGGATAGCTCTTTGCTGAGTCCTATCACAAATGAGGCACTCCATAAATCTTTGTAGAATTGAATTGTTGAAATAAACCAAACTCAGATAGAAGAACTGGAATTTTTCAAATTGCAACAGCTGCCTTTTTGAGCTGCACTGCTCAAAGAGAGAGTGGTTTGGGAAGGAAAGGACACCGGAACTCAATAGTCTCTTTTTGCAACTGCTAGTAAAATTAGAGGGAAAGCAAATAGCAAGAGAGCAGGCAATCAACATCAAATGGATGTGGACCACTTAAGTAATTGGGTCAAGGAATAGTAAATGCAGTTCAATTTAGGATAATGTTCAATAAATTGCTTTAAGAAATAACCTAGGGAATACAGGTTAAATGGAACAACCATGTAGGAGATTGATCTGCAAGTCACAATAAAGAAAATCATTGAAACTAACCACCAGAGCATTACCAACATTAGTAAAAAGGCCACCCTGACCCTAACAGTGAAAATGCAAATAGACTCGCTCAGACCACAGAGCAGCTGTCCTCATTCACGCGCTTCTTTCTATTCTTCCTGTGCTACGGAAAAGTTAACCACTTTCCAAGCAGCTCTCGTAGCTTAATCTATTTCGAGATTACTACGGGCTTCCTCTAGTTTATCTCCAAATTTCCTTATTTGCTTGGAAAAACTGGCAGTTATAGTCACAGACAAAATGGTCATGTTACAAATGTTACTACCCACTTGTCAAATTCTTTGGTTGACCACCAGGGGTGGCACGGAGAATCCTTGTGCCACACTTAGAGGCCTTTCCCCTAAAGAAGGTGGGTTATGGCACAAAGACAATACCAACCTCAGAGGTAAAACCAGGTAAAACTAAAAGTCAACCAAGCTCACACTTCCCCAGGAACAGAGCTGGAAATGACTGGCATTTGCCTATTTGAATTTAAATCTGCTTCCTTCAGTTCTGGACAAGAAACGTGGAGACACTGGTTAATTTCAACGGACATTTGCCGAGCAGTATGGCAGACACTGCTGGGATTCCACCGTGACTAAGCTACAGCCCCGCCCTCGGGAGACCCACAGTCAGATAATCCCAGTATAAGGCACAGGCTAAGGACAACTTCTGCTGCATTTGAGGTGATCACATATACTTTCTGTGGATCTGAACTGGATATAAATTTGGAACAAGTTTTCAAAACCCCAGAAATAAAAAAATAATAATAATGTTTTACTGGTATCTCTAAGGCCCAAATGAAAGAGAGATGAACTCCAATCATTTTGCTAAACAAAAAAGGTCTGTTCCTGCCAGCAAGACAGCAGCTTGAGCAATGATATTCCAGCCAACTTCCTTTCTCAGCTCAAATCTGTCCTGTTTTGCCCCAGCCTTGGAGGAGTTTGCTCTTGCAAACAACTGAGACTCACCTAGATTCCTGAAAGGAGCAGGGTTAACCCAACCAGACTAATTAGGTGTCTGGATTTCACTGGCCCAAGGAGAAACGTTTTAATGGAAGACAATACAAACATGGGAGTCTGAGGTAAGTTGGTTTGGATCCAGCCTCTACATCCTATCAGCTTGTTATTTTACCTCTCTCAACCTCAACCTACTCATCTTTATAATGGGAGTAATTACTCTGTATTGTTGACTCATTCTTTACACTAAACAGGGTAATATAGGTAACAGAGTGCCTAGCGCATACCGCAACTAATGTCGAGACCCGTTCCATGCCACTATTCCCACCAGATGCTGGGGAAAGATACTTTCTTATATTCCATCCTTCCATCCAGCACGTCTCTAAAGAGTAACAATGGAAATGGCGTCAGCTGGTCATAGCATTCCAGGGGATACCTGTGAGTATCTTGTGAGTAAAAACATGGAGGGTCTACAGTGAGGGAGTCATCTCTCCTTCTAGCAAATACTTTCAGAGTCATCCTTCACAGAACAGCTTTATTCCACACTTGGTTTGTCAAAGATGACTTATATCCTAGCCATAGTGATTGAACTGGATATGGTAGAATTTTGCCAAAGGGTATGAATAAAGAGTGAAGGAAAAAAATACAACAACACTATGATTATTCTCATTACAGGTAAGGAATTTTATAGAAAAGAGAAGTTGAGTAACAAGCCAAAGACACACAGCACTTCAGAAGTAAAGTTTATGAGTGGTGTGCCTCAATTTCTAGCACTGTGCTCTATCTGGGCAAGAACTAAGTCTGCCCGTTTCCCTGCCACAGCCTTAATGCCTAGCCCCTAGCAACACCCAGAACCTACGACTCCTAGCAATACCTCATGACACTTCACCATAATAGGCACTCAATAAATGCTTAAAATTCAGTAATCTTAAGAAAGGTAAAATTAAAAGTGTGCAGCTGCTCAGAGCCTGCACTGAAAGCAAAAACTAATAAAATATATATATATTGAAAAGGAGATATCCTGTTCCAGCACAGGACAAAATGAGACATTTTTTTCCAAACTAGCAAAAATGTCAGGTAAGTTCCCCCAATACTACCTAAGCGTTATCTTGCAATATCCCTCCCCCTTCTTTTTTTTCAGGACAATTTGCTATCCATTCTCAAAAACAACTCTCCAAATAAAGTAGATTTCATCATGATTCAAACTTACAACATTTTTTAATAAAGAAACACCAGATAAACACTAGGAGAGCTGATACTCTGGTCCCAAACAACCAAACAGATGTGATTCCTACCACTTCCTACCTTTCCAAAAGACGTGATTAATGGGGAATTATAGGAATATTCTAATTCTTGATGAAAAGCTTGATTGATTTATTGGTGCTTGCAGCCAAACAATAACGAGGTCCATGTTTCAAACCACTACAGATGACCCAGAATCTGGGGCTCATCACGATTCTATACTTTGCTACAAGACTGGTGCCAAGAAAATTTCCTCCTGGCTCAGTAATCCTTCTTCCTTTCTGGATAAATTCTACATTGCTTTCCCTTTGCTCCTGCCTTGGGTTAAGATTTCTTGCAGCAGCCTTGTAAATGACTTCTGTCTTTGAAGATTGATTAAAGTTACACTGTTTCTCTGATTCTCACCCTTGGAATGATTTCCACTTTCCACCCCAACAGGACCTTGCACAGAAGTCTCAGTCCAGCATCAATCACCCCTGGGAACCATCATGGGTCTTGCTGTCCCTGGACTAGGTTGGGTGCTTCTGCTCTGTGTCCATGCAGTATTTGTATATCCCCCACCACAAGCTCTTCATATGTGATTATTAATTTCTATTTAATTGCCTATCTTTCCAACCAAACTGCATGACCACAAAGAAAACATCATATCCTCAGTACCTGGTGACTGTTAAGTAAATGAATGCCTCCCAAAGTTTGATCAGTGCTTAAAAGTCCAAAGTTCATGCTTTCTCATGAGAGAAACCATCGTACTGTTACTTAAGCTAATTGTCTCCTGATATCCATTCTAATCTTTGTTCTTTGGGTAACCGGACCCCAGGAGTTTGGGCAAGGAACAAGGCCACACAGCTAGGGATGCTTCCAGTTTCCCTTGCAGATAGGCTCTGGCCAGCTGGATGTGAGCTGAAGAGATATGTACAACTTCTAGATAGTGTCATTAAGAAGAAGCTGCCTCTCCTCTACTTGCTCCTTCCCATTCCTCAAGGCTGGAAAGCAAACATAGTAGTGCTGAGACAGCTTCAGACAGGGAGATGAGGAAAACAACCTAATGACGGCAGAAGCACAGGGCAGAAGAAACTTATTCCTAGGTGAGCTCAGATAGTAGACCCATCTGTCTACCCTGGACTACTCACCTGTCCCTAGACTTAGATCAGAGAGAAGCAAACTTGTCTCTTTATGCCTCTGAATCTGGGGGTCTCTCTCTTTTAGCATCTTAAGTTGAACCTTTAATAATTCATATCATTTGTAAATTCCTATAACTTAATTTTGCCTACAGAAAGGGCTGTTTTTAAAGTTTCCTAACCAGGTAAACAAACACTGATTATTACTACCATCATGGATACAGGAAACTCATAATCATCTACTGTTCATGTAGCTACTATCCAAAAGCAATAAAGAATTCAGTAGAACATTACTGTTTACCATCCGCACTAGAGTTAATGCTTTGTTTACTTAATGATGGCTGCTGTCTTAATTTGGAGTTGTACAAAAATGTTGTGGCGAGTGATACCAAGTGGAAAAGTGACAAACTGTCCTTCTCGGTATAATTTTGCAGCACAGAAAATCCTTTTGTATGGTGTATTTAAGTAGGTCTAAAGCACTCTTCAATATCTGTTGCCTACCCATAAGATCTTATAAGACTATAACTAGAAGAAATATACAGGTGCGGCTTGAAGGAGTCAGAGGGTGCTTGTGGAGTCAGTCCTGGGCCTTCAAGCCACACCTATACATTTGGATGATTTAGAAAATCAATATTTTGCCATCAAAAATAATAAACCCCAAGAGATGTTATAACAGACTTGGTCCTTCTCTTTCTTTTTCTAGTACTTAAACCCTGAAGCCAGAGAGAATGCTCACAATGGATGGTAAGAACAGTCTCAGCTTTTAAAGACACAGTCAACTTGTCATGGGCTGAGCTGGACTCAAGATTTGCCACATCTAATTTCCTACAGACACAGCAGTTTGTAGAGTTCTCCAGGTGTCTAGAAATAAGCCAAATTCCCTTTCAACACAAAAGCTTCTAGCTATAATCCCCTCATGGAGAGCCTCCTCTACGGGCAAGGCTTTCTGGCTTTTAACCATTTACGCTTCCAGTTAGACCTAGCATGGATGCCATGTTCCCATTAGGATCTGTCTACATGAATAACTACATCACTTCCTTTGGGTTTTTATGCAAATGATATCTTACTAGTGAGGTCTTCTCTGCCCACCCTATCTGAAATTCCAGGCCTCGTCACACACCCTGTCCCTTTAGTATTAGCTAACATATGCATTACTCTTATTTTTATGTTTCCCCTATTAGAATACAAACTCCATAAGGGCAGAGAAGCATGTCTTTTTTATTTAGTGTTATATTCCCAGTGCCTAGAATAGTACCTGACACATAGAGAAAAAGGGAACTTCAGGAAATACAAGTTGAATCAAAGAATGAATGGAGGCCCTTTCTGAAAATTTATATTAAGCACCTCAGCAGTGCATATTCTAATTCCAGTGCTTACTCACATATTCTTTTTTTTAATGTTTATTTATTTCAAAAGTGTATACATGCATGCAAGCTGGGGAGAGGCAGACATAGAGTGAGAGAGAGAATCCCAAGCAGGCTCCATGCTGTCAGCGCAGAGCCTAATGTAGGGCTCAAACCCATGAACCATGAGATCATGACTTGAGCTGAAATCAAGAATAGGATGTCTAACCAACTGAGCCACCCAGGTGCCCCCCCCTTTTTTTTTTAACTTGAATTAAAAAATGGTGTAGTGTTGGTTTCAGGAGTAGAATTTAGTGATGCATCACTTACATATAACACCCAGTGTTTACCCCAACAAGTGCCCTCCTTCATGCCCATCACCCATTTGGCCCATCCCCCCACCCATCTTCCCTCCAGCAACCCTCAGTTTATTCTCTGTATTGGTCTCTTATGGTTTGCTTCCCTCTATGTTTTTATCTTATTTTTCCTTCCCCTCCCCTATGTTCATCTGTTGTGTTTCTTAAATTCCACATGAGTAAAATCATGATATTTGTCTTTCTCTGACTGACTTATTTTGCTTAGTATAATACACTCAAGTTCCATCCATGTTGTTGCAAATGGCAAGATTTCATTCTTTTTGATAGCTGAGTAATATATGATTGTACATATATACCACATGTTCTTTATGCATTTATAAGTTGATGGACATTGGGCTCTTTCCATAATTTGGCTATTGTTGATAGCACTGCTATAAACATTGGGGTGCATGTGCCCCTTTGAATCACACATTCTGATTGGGCCCAACCACATTAGGTCAGAGATAGCAAGTCCCTCACTTGCTTTGTGTTTTATCCATAGTCACAGATTTAAAAAAAAAAAAAAAAAAAAGATTAACTAAGATGTCATTGCAGGCAACAGAAAATCTCAACCTAAATGCCCTTAAACCAAAACAGACTTGTTTCCTATCAAGTTAAATAGGTTTGGCTTACGTTTTGGCTTATGTTGAATTGTGTCCCCCCCACCCCCACCCCAAAAGAGAGATATGTTGAAGTCCCAACCTCTAGCATCTCAAAATGTGATCTTATTTGGAAAAAGGATCTTTACAGAGGTAATCAAGTTAAAATGAGGCCATTAGGATGGGTCCTAATCTAACATGACTGATAATGTCCTTAAAAGAAGGGTGGAATATGGATATGACAGAGGGAAAAAGATGTGAATACACACAGGGAGAAGACAATCATGTGACTGGAGTGATACATCTACCCAAGGAATACCAAAGATTGTCAGCTAATACCACAAACTAGAAGAAGCAAGGAAAGATTCTTTCTGGGAGCAGTCAGAGAGAGCTTGGCCTTGCTACAGTGTGACTTCAGACTTCTGACCTCCAGAACTATCAGATAATAAATTTCCATTATTTCAAGCCACCTAGTTTTTGGTGCTTTGTTACAGCAGCCCCAGGCAATTGATTTAGCTTAGTATAAATCTTTAATGCAGGGCCTGATTTCTTTGACCAGGACCCTATTTCTCTCTCTCCAGTCTTGGCTACAAGTCCTCGGGCTCAGATGGTTCTTCTTCTTGCTCCCAAGATGGCTGCCAGCAATTTCCAGGGCTTCCTGCTTCTTCATATTTAATGGAGAGTCCAGCACTTACAATAGCCAGCTTAAGTTGGGACTGGAGTCACATACCTAACATAGACTGCTTGATTCAGGTGCCCAAATAGCAAATCAATGACACTGTCCAAGGGGATGGACTGTGCTGATTGCTCAGAGACAATCAAGGCCTCCACTTTGAGATGGAGGAGGAGTCCAGTCCTGCAGTCTTCACTGTTCATGGTCATAAACCTGCTCTCAACCCTCAATCTACTCAGTCAAGGCTGCTCACTGCAAACTCTGCTACTTTCTGTTTATGGGCTTTTTTCCTTTCTTTTTTCTTGACCACAAGCATATGTTCAGCCCATGCACAGAACACACTAGAAGCTCCTAATGCCCCCAAGAAGCAGCCCTCATCTACGGACTTAAGGGAATTGACAGATCAGTATCCCAGCATCCTCACTCCTCAGGTGGGAGAACTCTGAGGTGTGTCCCACAGAGTAATCCAGAGTTTCCCAGGGTACTGAGTTCCACTGTCCACGGTGGTTGGTTAACATGCCCTTTACTGACTTTACCTCCCCCACCAGTATTTTTCCTAAATAAACTACTTTTACTTAAATCCTTGTGTCATGTTTGTTTCCAGACCAGAATAAGGACCAATGAATTGCAAAGTAGGAAATTCAGAGTTCTTTTAGAAAACAGAAAAAGATTGGAAAGTACTAGAAAGTCAACCAGTGAATGCCCACTCATCATTACTATTTCCTCTCTTTCAATTAATTAACTTTTTTCTACAGCATTGCCTGGCAGACCAGGAAGCATACACACTGGGCTCCATCTTTGCTACCCCTCTCCTACGTGCTGTGTTTCTATTTGCAAGTTATTTCATCATGTTGCAAGTTCCTACTTAATGAAGACTAAGCATGACAATCCTTGTCCCTACAGAGTATGACGCCAGGAAAGCAGACATAGCATAATGTAAATCCATATTACACCTCTTCACAGAGGTGGGTCTATTGCTAAAAGTGTCAGAAGGGCATATTTAACATCGTTCCCTATCTCTTGGTTCCAGGGAACAACATTAGAGATTAGAGCAGATTACAGTAAAGATCCAAATCAGATTCATTATCTCTGGAGTATCCTCTATCATCTGGAAACCACCCACTCTTGATTTAATAAACTGATTTAAAAATACAGCTTATTTATCACTTATGTATTTTTTCAGTTCTATTGAGATATAATTGATATATACTACTGTACAAGTTTAAGGTATACAACATGTTGATTTGAAACATTTATATACTACAAAATGATTACCACCATAACATTAGTGAATACTCCACATCACTAGTCATCAGAGAAATGCAAATCAAAACCACAATGACATGTCACCTCCTACCTGTCAGAATGGCTACCTTCAAAACAACAAGAGATAACTGGTGTTGGCAAGGACATGGAGAAAAAGGAACCCTTGTGCACTGTTAGTGGAAATGCAAACTGGCACAGCTACTATGGAAAACAGGATGGAAGTTCCTCAAAAAATTAATGACAGAACTACAATATGATTCAGCAATCCCACTTCTGGGTATACATCCAAAGGAACTGAAATAAGGATCTCACAGAGAGATCTGCATTCCCGTGTTCGTTGAAGCATTATTCACAATAGCCAAGATACGGAAACAACCTAAGTGTCCATCAGCAGATAAAGGGATGGACCTTCAGGGCATTGTGCTAAGTGAGAGAAGTCAGAGAAAAACAAATACACACAAATAAGCAGGTGATCTCATTTATTGTATGTGGAATCTAAAAAACCCAAAAGGAGAGAAACAGGAGAGTAGAACAGTGATTAGCAGGGACTGGGGAACATGGGGGAGAGATAAGGAAATATAGGTCAAAGGGTACAAACTTCCAGTTATAAGGTTAATAATTTCTGGGGATCTAACACACAGTATGGTGGTTATAGCCAAGAATACTGTATTAAATACTTGAATGTTGCTGAGAGGAAATCTGAAATGTTCTTACCACAAAAAGAAATGGTAATTAAAAATACTATCTTTAACTACTCTGGAGGAGCCCAGACAGCTTTCCTTAATGAGGTCAGTTTTGCTGAGCACCCCCCCCCCCCCCCCCAGCAGCCTATGGATAATAAGCTTTCTCCAGCTTCTTCCTGAACACTGTGCTGTTGCCTTTGGATGGCAGAGAAACAATCCCTGGGAAAAGCCACCCTGCATCTCCAGCACGCAGAGGCGGTGCTTTGCAAGGGTTGCAGGACACATCCTTGCATTCTCCTTTGTTCTCTGAGTATAAGCAGATGTTAGGCATTCTTCTCATTATCTTGGGATACTGCATAATATTATTATGGTGTCAGGCTATTAAGAGGCAGCAAATGCTCTACAACAACAGCCTTAATTGAGGCTTAGAGCTGAACTGTAAGTATGTAACCTTACTTCGGGGTGTTTGCAAATGCTTTCTGGAAACAGTTTAAAAAGATGTTTTCAATTGTTCCAACAGAGGCTTGCCCTGCCAAGATCAAGTAAAAGCTCCTTAAGATACAGGCACCATAAACATATTTCTTAAGATTTCAATTTTTTTTTTTTTTTCAGCCAGAAGCACAACAAATCTGTGAGCCAGAAAGCTTCATGCATGCCACTTCCTGGACTGTTCCAGGGAAAAACTAATGAAATGCTGCAAAAGTTGCACTCAGATCCACCGTGATCTCACAGCCACAGAATTCCACTCTTCCTTTGAAGTAACTTTACTATGATAATAATTATCTGTCCATGAGTCTGGCCTTGGCACTGGCCTATCCCGAGGGATGGGGATTCAGGCAACAACTGTCCATCCTCAGCAAGGAAGCTCCTGACACAGGAGGCTGCCCTCATCTTAGCAGCCACACTTGTCTGTCACCATACACACGGAGAGACTGGTCTTGAGTTCCTGAGTTGAACTGCAGCTCTCAAACGTTTGGTTGCAGGCAGATTATGGTTCTGATGAACAGGATACAAGACTGAAAAACGTGGGTCAGTTGAAGCTGATTCCAGGCAGAAACCATTTACAATAGTCTGACTCTCCTTTAGAGTAAAGGAAAGCGGCAAGGAAAACAAACTGAACACTTTGAAAAGTAAATTCAGAAAAGAATCCGGAGTTCAGAAACACATTATCCAGGCTGTGGATTATGCAGGCTCCCAAAGAATTGACCCCAATGGAGTTGTTTTTCTTTAACAGCTTACTAACACGTGCATAAGAAAGGGACAAGCTTATTAGCATTTTGCTGCTTGTTGGAGACAGTGATCAAAAGTTGTATTGGAAAATCCAGAGGAATGAAGGATTATAAAATCTCAGTATTATAGACCCTGGAATCCGGAACTGGGGATCATTACTATTTTTGCAAGAAAATAAAAACAAAAAAAGACTGCAGCTATGTTTAAGCAACTTATTTCATTACAATTCCACACGGTTCAGCAGGGGATAGGGAAGAGGTGAGGGCTACATAGCAACAATTATTATCATTGCTCAGGAGGATCTACAAACAACAGTATTTGCCATGGAAATATTATTTACCTAAGTAAAGCTAGACTTCTGTGAAAAATAAATCTATAATTCAAATATCAGAAGTTCAGTTAGGTTCATTTCTCAGTTAGGTTTATTCCCCAACGAAATCCTCAGATCCAGCAATAAGTCTGGTTTAATAAAGTATTTTACCATACTAGATAGATAAAATCTAGCCTTGGTGGTTTTCATTTATCTTCACTTCTCAATGATCAAAACTGATGATATATATGAACAGGATTTTAATGTCAGGTTACCTTTGGTAAGTAAAAGGGGATACCCAGCACTCAGCCTACTCCACATTTTCTCTGTTACATCCTCTCCTGTCCTGTTACTACTATTTAGATTTCTGAATTTATTTTTAAAAATTCTACTTGAGGCACAAGACTGAATTTGGGATGAAAAGCCCAAAAGAGGGCTTAAATGGCTAAGATGCTACAGCATTATACTGAATGTAAACATGTCCAGACCTAGGTTCATAATCTTGGCCCTGCCACATAGTGACTGTGATACTGTGATACTGTGTTTCTTAATATCTCTAGATGTTAATATCCACAGCTACTAAACAGATGTAATGTATCTGTTTCGTAAGAGTCACTGAGGGGACAGAAAGAGATCATTTGTACATACACTTGCCACGGATCTGGCCACAAAGCATTTTTGCTTAACATGCTTATAGTGCTTCCTATATAATAATGCAGGCACTACCATAAGTCAAATGAGTTTAAAAAATTGGTATTTGAACTGTAGGTAGTCTGGTTCCAAAGCCAAGAGCCTAAATAAACCATGATGGTGAGCAGCCTCGATATGTACTCAAATTGGGGATTCATAAATAGTAATGATTATCGGGGCGCCTGGGTGGCGCAGTCGGTTAAGCGTCCGACTTCAGCCAGGTCACGATCTCGCGGTCCGTGAGTTCGAGACCCGCGTCAGGCTCTGGGCTGATGGCTCGGAGCCTGGAGCCTGTTTCCGATTCTGTGTCTCCCTCTCTCTCTGCCCCTCCCCCGTTCATGCTCTGTCTCTCTCTGTCCCAAAAATAAATTAAAAATGTTGAAAAAAAAATTTTTTTTTAAAAATAAATAAATAAATAAATAAATAGTAATGATTATTGCTGCAATTAAGGTTGTATCAGTTAGCTACCTCTATATAACAAAACATCCCAAAGAGTAGTGTCTTAAAACAATAATAATTTAACATTTTTTACTAGTCTATAGGTCAGCCGGGTAGTTCTATTGATCTGGTTCATACTTGGCTAATCTTGGCTAGTGAGCACTTGTGAGTGTGTGGACAGCTGGCAGGTTGACTAGGGGCTGACTGGTCTCAGATGGCCTCAGACGACCTAAATCTTTTATATGTGTCTTTTATAGCCTTTTAATGGGCTAGCCTGGTCATGTTCTCGTGGTTATGGCAAAGATGCGATAGCACCAAGAGACTGAGTCCAGACTGCATCCTCTGGACATGTTAACATTTGTTAACATCCCATTAGGCAAAGCAAGTCATTTGACTGACCACAGAGTCAAGAGTTGGGTCAAACTGCCCCTCCTACAGTAGGGGGAGTGAAAACTTTACAGTAGGGGGAGTGAAAACTTGGGGCTATGAATGCAATAAATCTACTGCAGAAATACTCAGAATTACGGGAGCAGCATAATTAAACCTGAAAAATGAATTCTTTCAACTAATATGTATCCAAAATTGACATGAACCCATGATGAATTAACATGCCTATTTCTCTTTAGAAGCAAATGCTTAATAAGATATAATATAAAGTTAGATTACTAACATTTGATCAGGGATCTAACATCTCTAAGTGAGACCACATGTAGTTTTACACTTAAACATCACAACACACCACAGAGACGACAGGGCAGCAAGCATTTCAGGAGCCAACTTCCCTTTAGTTATTTTTACAACATGGATTATGCTAGCGAAAACTGGCAAACTTTGTAATGCTGTACCTTATTATGTGAGAGCAAACTAGTTATAATGAGAATCAATCTTGCTGACCATAACAACAGTGGTGACAGCTTACAATTCAACTTGTAAAATATCCCATCAAAATGAAAAATTTAGATCTGGTATTCCAGGGTTAAAAATCAAATTATGATTATTTTAGAATGCTAGGTAAAATGATTTTACTGCTAACATAAGTAGAGCTCTAAAATATAGAACATTTTTATGTGGATGGCATTTGAAGACAAGAATAATTTTTATAGTATTTCTCGAATATAGCCAAAAAAGATATAATAGGTATTACTCTGAGCAAGAGGAAAATTGTTCAACAAGAAATATTTGAATGTGTGGTACAGACACCACTTACAAGCTGTGTAACCTTGAATAAATTATTTGTCCTCTCTGTACCTCAGTTCTCTCATCTGTAAAATGGGAATAAAGGTGCTTGTGCCGCTATGAGAGCCACATGGTTTAACGTATGTTGTAAAGCAGGTACCACAGCATCTTGAACACAGTAAACACTCAATAGCAGTTAAGAGTTCTTATAATCGGGGGCAACTGGGTGGCTCAGTCAGTTGAGCCTCTGACTTCAGTTCAGGTCATGATCTCACAGTTCATGAGTTCGAGCCCTGCATCAGGCTTGCTGTAGTCAGTATAGAGCCCACTTCAGATCCTCTGTTCCCCTCTCTCTCTGCACTCACCCTGCTCATGCTCCCTCTCTCTCAAAAAAATAAGTAAATAAACATTTTTTTAAAAAAAGAGTTTTTATAATCAGCATTATTAAAGCAAAAGAGTTTACAGCGAGGTTTCACTCTACCTGAACTCTTAATACATTCCCTTTGATTAAGCAAATTATATGTAGAATTCAAACTAACCAAACTGTATCCACATTTTGCAGAATCTAAAGAAGAATCTAAAGCCTTCAATTTAGGAAGTGTTCAGACGGGGGTCTTCCGTTTCTCAGACAGTGACATCTTCTATGGAGGCGCCACATCCCAGCCCACCTTTAAGGGACATGAAATAAGCAAACTGAAAGAAAAAGGAAGCAGAGTTTCAGAGAACTGAGTACGAAAACGGGGAACTTGCAGATATGGTATAAGTGCCTATGGCTACGACAGGCTAAGGATGGGAGTTATGGGTAACACAGAAAGGCAGAGAAAGGCGATGCAGTCAGCGAGAGCACAGCGGAGGCTGCAAAGCCAGGGAAGTGCACAATCCCTGCAGTGCTGTCTGCACCATTCAGGGAGGCACCCTGTCAACACACTTCCTGCCAGAAGCTTTCACCCCAATCTACTGGAGGATTTTCTCCAGATGAATAAATCTCCAGATACTTATGGAAAACAATATTTGCTTTAGAATAAACTTCGCTAGAATGCATTTGCAGAGTACAATGAAGGAGGCCTACACACTTTTCTAAGGACGTAGGTGAAGCATGAAAAAGAGTACTGTAGAAACCCTTCAGCATAGATTAGACCAGACAAAGAACAAAAATATTCTGAGAATTGGTACGGCACCTATTTGCTTTTTCAACAGAGTAGTAAACTTGTCAGCAATGAAGAAAAAGCACTAATGAAATGAAACTTGGCTCTAAGCATTTGTTATTACTTGAAAAACACTCTCAGGGTTACCTAGAACCCAGCAAAGTATATGTGTTGGAATGTTTCCATTCTCACCAAAAAGGACTGCAAAAGACACCCAGCCTTTGGCTAATGGTTGCTTAGCACAGGGAGCTTCTCAGCAATACTTCTTGTTTTTAACAGGACTAGTCCAATTTGGTGACAGTCTGAAATACAAAGCACTTTTTATTGAATTACTTTATAGGAACATATGCCAACATATAGCAAAATGTGCTTTTCCCAGCAGTTTATCTGATACCTATTTTACTTAAGTATAACTAATAATTAGCCAATTGTTTATATGCAAAGTTATTAAACTGAATGGGGCGCCTGGGTGGCTCAGTCGGTTAAGCGGCCAACTTCGGCTCAGGTCATGATCTCGCAGTCCGTGAGTTCCAGCCCCGCGTTGGGCTCTGTGCTGACAGCTCAGAGCCTGGAGCCTGCTTCAGATTCTGTGTTTCCCTCTCTCTGACCCTCCCCTGTTCATGCTCTGTCTCTCCCTGTCTCAAAAATAAATAAACGTTAAAAAAAAAATTTTTTTTTAAATAAATAAATAAACTGAAGTCACTAGGGGCACCTGGGTGGCTCAGTTGGTTTAGCGTCCCACTTTTGATTTCGGCACAGGTCACGATCCCACGGTTCATGAGATCAAGCCCTGCATCAGATTCCACACTGATAGCACAGGGCCTGCTTGCGATTCATTTTCTCTCTCTCCTTCTCTCTCTCTCTCTCTCTGCCCCTTCCCAGCTCTCTCTCTCTCTCTCTCAAAATAAATAAATAAACTTAAAAAAAAATAAAGCTGACATCCTTTAAAAGTTTGTTCTTTCAGGGGCACCTGGGTGGTTCAGTCACTTAAATGTCCAACTCTTGATTTCTGCTCAGGTCATGATCTCACAGTTCATGGGTTTGAGCCCTGCATCGGGACTCTGTGCTGACAGCTTGGAGCCTGGAGTCTGCTTCAGGTTCTGTGCCTCCCTCTCTCCGCCCCTCCCCTGCTCACACTCTGTCTCTTTCTCTCAAAATTAAATAGATACATAGAAACATAGATAGACAGGTAGATAGATAGATAGATAGATAGATAGATAGATACATAAGATAGCCAGACAGATAGACAGTTTGTTCTTTCACGTAATCTCAATGTTCCTCCCTGGGATCTATTTTTACAGACTCATTTGCATAGAGTTCTTAGTGGTGGTGGTGTTTGGTGGGTTGATTTTTTGTTGTTATGCTTTGGTAAGAAAGCAAAAACAAATGTAAGCTTAGCCCATGTCTGTTTTATTTCGAATTCCCTTCCAGTGGGAATTGATGGGATTTTATTGCCATGACAGGTCTCTGACATTGACACACACGTGTAGTTCTGAATACAGGCAGGACACAGAAAGTAGCGAGAAGAAAGGTGGGGAAACCCAGGGAAAGGCGACAGAGGACAGAAAGATAGAACAACCAACAATGAGTGTTGTTAGTGGCGCCAGCGTGGAGTTGAGTCACTGACCTCAGGGAAAGAAAACCTGAGGCCCCTAGGCTCCTAAAATACATGGGAACCATTTTGGTCATATTTACATTCAAGAAGCATTTGTGGAAAATGTAATATTCACAAAGTATGGTGCTCCACCATGGGAACAAACACAAAGAGCAGCATTCTCATGGCCCCTGTGCTCCAGGGGCCACAGTAAACAAAACCCAATAACAATACTCTTAATAGGTGAAGAGACACCAGTTGTGATTTAGTAAACCAGTGCCCCCCATCTGTTCTTAATACAACAACTGTTTATTTCTCGCTCACATAACAATGATATGATGCACACATTTTGGGTTAGTTGGCAGCACTCCACCTAAAGGTGATTCAAAGGCCTACATAAGTCCGTCTGTGGCTTCCGTATCTTCAACATTTGGTTACCAAAGTTACACTGAGAATACAGACTGCCAGTATCAGGTATGAGAGGAGTATTATTATCAGCACAGATCCATAATAAATAAACATTATGAAAAACTTTATGCCCACAAATTCTACAACTTGGATG
Source organism: Neofelis nebulosa (assembly GCF_028018385.1). NCBI lineage: Eukaryota > Metazoa > Chordata > Mammalia > Carnivora > Felidae > Neofelis > Neofelis nebulosa. The sequence continues at coordinate 30,839,775 of NC_080782.1, read as the reverse complement.
AAATGAACAAATGCTTGAAAAACACACCTTACCAATTACTGGGGCAAAATGAAGTAAAAAATCTGAATGGCCCTACAGCTATTAAGTAAATTGAACTGATGTAAAACCTTCCCACAAACAAAATTCCAGGCCCAGATGGTTCTGCTGGTGAATTCTATCAAATATTTATAGAAGAAATAATTCCAGTTTTCCACAGACTTTTAGAAAACAAAGGAGGGAATACTTCCTAACTCATTTCATGAGGCCAGCATAACCCTGATACTAAAACCAAATGAAGACATTATAAGAGAAGAAAATTACAAATTTCCCTGGGCATCATCTCCATTCCAGCCAGCTGGAAGGGGACACAAGCATAGGTGATTCCATGTGAAAAGCTGTCTTCTGGGCCAGGCCCGTATGCGGAATGCACTACATCTGTTCACATTCCTTCAGACAGGACTCGGGAGTATGGCTACACCTATTGGCGAAAGAGGTGGGGAAACTTAGTCTAAGCCACGTGTCCTCAAGAAGAAATGAAACTAATTTGGTGATGCCAGCAATGCAGTGTGACAAACACTGCAAAGAAAGGTCATATAGACGGGGCGCCTGTGTGGCTCAGTCGGTTAGCATCTGACCTGAGCTCAGGTCATGATGTCACAGCTCATGAGTTTGAGTCCCCTGTTGGGCTTTGTGCCGACAGCTCAGAGCCTGGAGCCTGCTTCAGATTCTGTGTCTCCTTCTCTCTCTGCTCCTCCCCCACTCACACTCTGTCTCTTTCTCAAAAATAAATAAACATTAAAAAGAAGAAGAAGAAGGAGGAGGAGGAGGAGGAGGAGAAGAAAGCAAGCTCATACAGAGAGCTGGTGGAGCAAAAAGGCAAAGCTGTGACTGGAGAAATGAATGAATGAGCCAGCAGTTAGCTAACAACATAAATAGCCTCCCTTAAAATTGCCCCTGCCTAGTTCCAGATGAGGTAGTAACTGTACCAATGGGAATAATGATTTACAAATCACTAATGGGCCCTGTTTCAGTGTTAACTTGTGGCTCAAACACGGGGTGTGCATTTGCTTTCTGTGGGACTTGGCGGGAAGCCTGGCCTAGAATTAAATGCCGCAGTTCTACGTCAAGCCGGTGGTATTCTTCTGCAGGCATTTAGCCTACTTGCACCCCCCCCAAATTTGCTTCCCTTTTTCTTTCTCTGAGACAGTGGGGTGCACGGGAACAGGAGGGAGCAGGGGGGTGGTAAGTCCAGAAATCCATCCTGGTTGAATTTTATGAAACGCTGTGTGGTCTCCCTGCATACATGAAAAGTCGGTAAACTCGTTTTAAAAGATAGGAAACTTGTCTCCTTTAAATGTGTGCCACAGGCCTGCCCTGCCTGTTAACTCTCTTCCGTTTTCTATAGCTCTGTTTTTCCTTATTTGCATTCCCCATCCTACTAGTTTTCTTGCTTCATTTCCTGACCTACCACAAAATACCCCCTTTCCCTCTGAAGAGCTGAAGGAAAGGTAAGCTTTCTGGAGGTTTCTGAGCATGGCTCGAATCCGACCGTCATTCTGAAAATCAAGATAACGGTTTCTTCCAAACACCAGCAGCACCATTTGGGGAGGAGGGATGTTACCACAGTAAAGAAACCTGAAAAGCCTGGGTGTTGAACTAAAATGGAATGCAATGACATTTCCAATGTCCTCACACCTCCTTTCTAATTTCTTCAGTCCCCTGAATGCATCTGCAAGCATGATGAGTGAGGATTTCCGCTAGTCTTCCCATCTACCACCACCACCACCACCACCACCACTACCACCCCCACTATCTCTCTGGGTCACACAGCTTCCCCGAGACCTGGCAACCACTCCCACTATACAGCAGAATCACAAAGCATCTTTATAAAGCACTCTGAGGAGCCCTGTATGGTGGCAGGAAAATAAATGCCCTCCAGCCACCCCTTACATTTCATTCCGGTGGTAAGTTTGCCTTCATAAGACACCCTATGTCCAAAACCAACAGCTTAGCCTTGAACTTGTATTTTCATTATTCCTAATGTATATTAGGTTCCTTTCTACAGCCAAATTTTAAGTTTCTTGGGGCAAGTCACATCTAATGCTGCTTTGGTACTTCCACAGCACCACACACAGCCTTGCACATAATAGATTCTCAATAACTATACAGTGATGTGATTTAGGTTAAACAAGGATGCAATCACTACATACAAGGTGAACATCCCTGAAAAAGGTACTACTGTAAGCCCATTGTATCATTAAACACCTGCCTTTGAATGGTGTTTCTTGTTTCAGTGTTTGGATTGGGACTGATCATGAGAAGACCCAGAGGAAAACTCAGCACTGAGAAGAAAGGGTGGGGGAAAGGGAGCCCCTCCCCAAGTGGGGGGAGTGGAAATTTGAGAGAGGTTGGGACTATTCTTTACACTGGTTGTAGGACCATCAGAGTTCAGAGAACAAACAGTTCCATAGTGGCCTGAGTGGTCAGAAAAGACTGAAGAAACAGAGCTTCCTCAAGGAACAAGATTTGATTAGGTAGAAAAATAAGAGAGAACTTTTCTGGCTAAGGGGACAGAAAAGGCAAAGGTAAGGAAGCATGATAGAGTTTGATAAGTCATGTCCTTGAAGAGGTGCTGCAGGCTCAGTCCACAAATGCTGGAGAGTTATGGGGCATATGTTGGGACAGTTATTGTGAGGTCCATCTATGGGGAACTTTGGAAGCCAGGCATGGGAGCAGGAAGCTATTATAGGTTCTTAAACTGGGAAAGGCCCTGGGGAAAGTGTTACCTGGGGATGATTCCCCACCATAGGGAACTGCTACTTAACCTCTTAATACTGCTCACTATATCTGTATAATTTCTTTGTGAGCTCAGTATAGTCTGTTCCATCAGAGTCTTGATCTTTGTAAGCTCAACTTAGGCTGAAGATCACTATTAGCTTTCCCCTCTGGGCTTCAGATTAACCTGTTCCCCCCCAGCCCAGTTCCATTTTTAGAGTCCTCTATAGATAGGCTATTATTCATTATTTGCACAGTGGTCTCTCTTTTTTTTTTCTCTCATTTTACAGTATCTGCACAAGCTGGGGAAGCCCAGGTTAGAAATTCTCATATAGCACCAGTGTTGAATATTAGTTATTCTTTTAGCCAATGCCACACTAGTGCTGTCCCCCCAAAAGTTATACTAGCCACTAGGATATATATATACGTGTATATATATATATATATATATATACACGTATATATATATATACACGTATATATGCCGCATATATATATGTATATATACACGTATATATATATACATATATATATGCGGCATATATACGTGTATATATATATATACGTGTATATATATATATATATATATATATATATATATGAAAAGGACACCCACACAAAAGAAAGACAATCACAAAGAAATGATATCTGGGATTTCAGAACCGAGAAGTTTTACAGCTTCAGCCCAAGTTTTTGGGAACATTTTCTCCCAGTCATCATGCTGTGAAGAAGACCCAGCAAAAGGGCCCCACGGAGAAGAACCAAGACCCTGGTTGACAGCCCCAGCTAAGCACCAACTTGCTCATGGGAGTGAGCCATTTTGGAAGCATGCCTTCCAGTCTCAAGCAGGCTGACCCAGCTGGCACTATGTAGGTCAGGGACAAGGTGTCCTCACTGAGCCCAGTCCAAATGATCGACTTGTGAGTAAAAATAAATGATTGTTGTTTTAAGCCACTAAGTACTGGGGGCTATTATACAGCAAATACATAACCATAATATATGTAGAAATCAACCTCGCCTCTCCTCACACAATTTACACACATACCTCTATCTTCTGCTAATATAATTAATCTGGATCTATGAGTGTGTGTGTGTGTGTGTGTGTGTGTGTGTGTGTATCAGCATTGTGCCCTGGGTTCCCATTGCATATCAGTATGACAGGCAAGCCTTCTGAAAACTGCCCCAAGGAATCCATGTGGTATGGGTTTCAGTCCCAAGTCTGTGCATGCTAATATATCAGTCAGATTATGTCATCGGTGCCTCAGTGTGTACCTAAATGTCTAGTTCCTGTTAAAAGGCTGGGCTTCTTAAAAAGTTAAGCTAATGAGAACTTCAGGCACATTAGAAATCTTTAAAGAAGATATATTTAGCCAGTTAATCTCAAATTTCAGGGCATGAACAGCTTTCTTTTGGATCCATACTTAAAACCTGACTCTATACCCTAGATTATAAGCCAAATAACCTGCTCTGCAGCTAAACATTGACATCCCTTACCTTATATGCAGGGGAAGGCTCAGATTCCCTCATGCTAAGGAGATAGGGCAGGAATACGGGGCAGTGAGAGTAACAGACATTTGTAGCTATGTCTCCCTTAAACCAATGCTTCTTGAGCAAATCACCTGAGAGTATTGTTAAAATGCATATTCTGCCTCAGTTGGTCCGAGATGGAACCTAAGCTTTCATATTTGTAACGAAGTCCTGGTCGGTGGTCAATGTCACTGTTCTGTGGACCACACCTTAAAGCTCTGACCACCATCATTAATAGTGAGCCTTCAGTGCCCCTTATGCAACTTCCTCCAAAGCCTGAGCCTGGCAAAATAGTGTCACCACCCCATCACCACCTTCCCCATCATCACCACCATTTCCACTGTCACCACCATCACCTCTCTGACCACTACTATTTCCTTCACCACCTCCACCCCTTCCAGTAACACCACCATATCCAGCACCTCTGCTGCCACCACAGTCTCCACCACCACCATCATGCACCCCACTACCATCGCTTCTACCTCAATGCTGCCCATTACAGACCAGCATAACTACTCAAACAACAGATGGTTTATTTATCCAAATAGATTCTCGCTGGGCATCCCAGAGATGATTTAACCAATAGATAAGGGCACTGAACCCAAAGACAGTCATCTCCAATCCAACAATAACAATGATAAGAACTGAAGACTGGTAGTTCATCAAGCATAGCCATTTCAGCAGGAAATACCAGCTCCGTCCGACCAAAACAGCTAAAGCACAGCAGATCCAAGAGCAAGGCAGATCCTAATGAAAATAATATGGTTGTCATGACACATCTACCAAAATAGCCACCTTCGTGTCGCCCATTTTGGACTTGCAGGAGAGTTCGTTCATTTGGAAGGGCAAAAAATGTAAGTAGGTGGACTTGGCTTACAGCTGAAATAGGTAACTCCTCTGTTACATAAAATTAAAAACAGAAAACTGGGGTCTCTTTCCTAATCATTCTTCCCTCCCTAAGAAAGTCTCCAGGATGAGCTGCCAAGTGCACTCAACGTCTGTGTCCACCAAACTCTAATCCCTGGCGAATATAATTTTCATTCTAGAAATGAAAAATCTGCCCAAGCAGTAGCAGCATGAAGTTCAAAAACATCTGTACTGCTAGGTAAAGATGATCTGTATACATGATGTGGGCAGCGGTGATTTCCTCTACTAAGCTTCCGAAACGAGAGAAGCTGGGAAGGCAGCAACTCGACTCAGCCGATGTGAACCTTCTGGGGTTTCAGAAGTGATTACAACCAAGTTCTCTAATTGCTTGTGTGTTTTATTAAGTAGATCCCATTTGAGTCTAAAATCACATGCGATGTTTAAATGTTATTTCTGTAAACTATACAAAACTATAATTTTCCAGTACAGAAAAAAAGATGCTGTCAAATAAGAAGAGATATGAAATGAGATCGTTTCCCTTATTTGCGAGACAGATGTTATTTTTGGCTCTTCTGTATAATGCATTCCATATTATAGTCTCTTTCTGACCAAACACTAGGAACAGCACATGCTTGCACACAGTGAACCAAAACCATTATCAGGAAAACTTCTTTTTATTAACTCTGACAACTTTTCAGGTCCCCGGTGCAGAAACCTCAAGCTTTCGGCTGCAAACAGGGCCCGTTATGCCAAGGCGGGATTTTTTCACCCATCTGACATATTCTTGCAACAGAAATAAAGCTGTACGCTTCCTTCAGAATCTGCCCCTGAGCGTGGGCAAATGATTTTTTTTTCTCTTATCTTTCCTGTGAAGCTCTTGTCCTCTTATGCTGACAGATCATAAGATTTTTCTTTATCGCTTTCTTTAGAAAAATGTGGAAAAGGAAGACAGTAAGGATGGCATAAACTTCCACAGGAAAAAAAAAATCCATCACACTAACTAGCTGCTCTACTTGTATTTATCTCCAAAAAGTTTGACGCTGAGCAAATATCAGCTGAAACTAATTAGCCCCAGGATAAAAATCTCAATACTGAACTGGGATGACAAGAATGCAACCAGAAATGAATAAAATGTACTGGTTGGAAGCAGACGGTAGTTTTGCCAACAACTAATGTGTGCAGAGGGAGAAACAAATGGTTATTATTAGGCTGACTTAATTTTCAGTTGGAGGTTCTTCTCTGTGATGGAGGAGCTGATGTTCATTTAAATAACTTGACGTCAGCCAACTGCTTACACTTCCTGGGTTTGCCAAGGTATTTACTTTGCAGAGTTTTTAAAGATGGTGTCTGCCCCACAACAGCCTGGGGGCACCACCAGCCAAGATAAAGAACAAACAGATAATAGTTAAAGGGACAAGAGCCTGGATGCAGGGAATGTGCAGATGCTCTCTCTAAAGTCTGATGTCCTTCACCGTTGCTGACACAGGTGTAAGGAAGGGTTAACACTTGCGGCACATGGGATTCAGAGGCGACTCAGGCTTCCTCGTTTCACAGAAACAAGAGTTTGGGAAGATTTCTGGGACTACATCTGGCTCTCTCTTCCCCATGGAGGGAAAGTGGGTGCTGGCGAGAACCCACCAGGTAGACATTCTCTTCCAAATTCACTTGGGAGCACGGTTAACAGTCAAGGGAATTAGCCAAGAGTCAAGATAATTTCCCTTCAGTTCTCCCACCCCCTTCTAGTACAAGGATGGTCACCTCAGAGCAGGTAGAGTAGGGGTGCTTACCTCCATCCAGTTCATTTCCTTCCAAAAGAACCCTGACAGGACTGGAGCCAGAATATTGGGGAGGCTCTTCCACTGTGAGGAGGCCAGTCTGCCCTGTTGTAGGGTCAGGCCACGTCCAAATGCCCTCAACCTACTCAGAGGTCATTTGCAGCTTCAGTAGACAGTTCTCGAATATACCAAAGGCTTCCTCCCTCAGGTATGTGTATCGTTCTTTACCTTCAATGTTTACGAGAGCATGCTTGGCCCTTGCAACCAATGAGACACGAAAGCTGGTGAACAGATCCCTCAGCTTTCTTGTCCCTTGGTGAGGCAGTTCTAAGTTATGTGCCACCCACCCTCTCAGGATTAGCTGCCCACAGAAGCAATGCGCCCATTAGTATCCCTTTGATTTGCTTTCCTCCATGTTTGTTTGTTTGTTTGTTTGGTGGTTTTTTGTATTTTTGTTTTTTTGTTTTTGGTCTCTGTCCCCATTACCTTACCCTCTGGATCACCTCCCAAAGAAACTAACATCCAAATCCCCGTGTCATAGTCTGCTTTGGAGGGGAATATGAACCAAGACACTTGCTCTAAGCAACTCCATGTTATATGAAGTTACTCAGGATGAGAGTCTGGTATCCAGCTCACACCCAACCACATGGTAAAATATCCCACAAATAATAGCAGCACAGTAGCCTATTAAGGTCCGAGAGAACGCCTCTAGGCATAAAGCTGATTTCCAAGGATTGGAAGCATGTATTCCTAAAACAAATATTTATTGAGGGCACTGTAAGTAGGCCTTCACCACTTTGTATGTACACCTACTGGGTTATCTTTGGTAGCTCTCAGTAGGTCATAGTTAGAGAAAAAGGAGAATGAGTTGCTCCCCCAACCTTTCTAACAGGTTTCGTGAACTAAAATCTCAAACCAAATTCAGCCACACACATAGACATTTATTTGCAAGCAGGCAGAAAAACAAACAACCTGTTCCGTAAGCTCAAAGATTTCTGTTCTTTTTAGAGCGTTGCCCACACCTTGCAATAAACAGTCACCTGGGACTAACAGGATCATATTCCGTAGCAGGTCACAGTTAACCTCTATTGGAGTGAGGCCGCCAAAAACCCAGGAACCGGTGGCTGGACACAGGACTCTACAGGAGCACACAATAAAGGTGTACTAAGACTGGCTCATTGAGGCTCTTACCTATTGACTAGTGCAAATGTGTACATCTCTTCCCAATGTCTTCTCAATGGCTTCATGTTGGTATTTGGGCCATGACGGGAATATTTATAATACAGATATCAGCAAACACTAAACATTTCCCCAAAGAGCCTGTTAAACATTTACCACTACACTGGTGGCACCATCCATGAAACCTGACAAATATCTCATAGCCTATTATACAAGAACAGGAAGTACCTCAAAAAATTTTACACCACTCACTTATCTTGAATGCCACTATCTTTACGAACATTTATTATGCAATTACTAATGCTTCTAGTACTGACAAGAGATGGCTTATCAAAGGTACTTCTGAAGTGTGACTCTTCTGATTAAATAGAAGCGGACTACTCCTGAGGTATATATTCCTGATTAGAGCAACTGATCATCTCCAGATTGTAGCTTAAAGAAACACAGAAACAATGTCATATTAATGATGCTGAAGTAGGTGAAAATAAGTTGCACACATCATAATCGGGGGCTTACTATGTATACCAGGCAGTAGGCTAGGCATATCTCTACAAGCCCTCAGACCTCACTCCTAGAAGTTTCCTGAGAAGCCATTCATCTAACAAATATGTTTTGAAGAATTACTATTAGTATCTGTAGAAAGTGCTGCAGGAAATCCAAAGGTGAGAAAACAAAGGGTCCTGTCCTGGGACTTGTAAGTCCCATAGGAATAATGACCACCCCCCCCTCCCCTCCACAAAACTCCTCTAATTCACTTGCGGGAGGCTGATGTATTAAGAACAGAGAGTGCAGAAGGAATGGGGTTCCAAAGGCAGGTCTACTCCACAGAGCTCAAGGAGCAAAGCAGATCCTGGTGAACCACATGAAGGAAATGATGGATGGGTAGAAGGAGAGAGTGAGGTAGGTAAGGAGGAACTATCACTAGATTAATGTAGATTATGAAAAGGTTTAAGAATTCTATGATCTTAAGACTAACCCCTTCAGCCAAACACAACTAACTTCCACCACTGTTTTCCCCAAATTCTTGGAATTACTACTTTCAAGTCAAGAAAAGCATCAGATGGGATGAGTAGCACTGGGGACAGGGTGAGGTCAGGGCTTCCAGATGGTTGAAGTATGCAGGCATGTTGGCCTACAGTTCCAAGTAAAGGGAACAACATGTGCAAAATGCAGAGATGTCAAATTTGGAGGACTTTGAGAACACCAGATAACAGTATGTCTTGGGTTTTGAGTTCTAACCTTAGCTTCATTACTGAATAGCTTCCATGGCCTTGGGCAAGCCACTGAAATCATATGGATCTCAGTTCTTTCTTTATCTATGAAATGGGTAGGTTGAACTTTGCCAATTCCTACTCAGATACCTATTCTTCCCATCTTCCATACCAGCAGAACTCCTCTTTAGTTCTGGGAGGCAATGTACCCAGGTGAGGAACTTCACTATCTGGTGGCTTCTCCAAGCAGCAGCCCAAGACTAACTCTCTGCCTCTGGACTTATTACTCTGGGAATTCAGCAAAGTCTTATTTGATTAAGCCATTGCATTTATGCTTCTGTCACATAGAACCAAATGCAAACCCAAATCTTGCAACCCAAATCATTTATATATATATAAGCCATTATATACATATAATTATATATTAAAATATATATATATTTATATATATTTATAATATATAAATAATATATTATATTATATATATTATATAAATTATTAAAATATAAAATATAAATTATATAAAATAATTATATTAATTATAATATATTAATTATAATTAAATATATAATGGAATATTACTCAACAATCAAAAAGAACGTAATCTTGCCATTTGCAACAAAGTGGATAGAGCTAGTGTGCATTATGCCAAGCAAAATAAGTCAGAGAAAGACAAATACCATATGATTTCACTCATGTGGAATTTAAGAAACAAAACATATGAACAGATGGCGGCAAACCATAAGAGACTCCTAACTGGAAACAACAAACTGAGGATTGATGGAGGGAAGTGGGGTAGGGAATGGGTTAAATGGTGATGGCTATCAAGGAGGGCACTTGTGATGAGCACTGGGTGTTGTATGTAAGTGATGAACCATTAAATTCTACTCCTGAAACTAATATTACCCCATATATTAACTAACCAGAAATATTATTTTTTCTTGAAAGAAAAAATAATAAAAGATTTGATTAACACAATAAACTTTACACACCATGCACACACACACAGCCAATGAACAGCATTCATTTCTTCAAAAGCACATTAAGTTGTCAAAAATATCAATCCTATATTAGAAAATGTTTACAAATTAAATAAAAATCACATGCACTTAAATTAGAAATTGAGAAAGAAAACAAAAACAAAAACCCTCTCAAACCAAAAACCAATTGTATTTCTTAAAATTAAAAGCTGTACTCCTTGAAGAAAAAAAAAAAGCCAACATCTTTGTAACATCTGAGTCAAAGAGGTAATAAAAAACTATTTAGAAATGCAATATAATAAAAGTACCATTGATAGGGCCAAGACAGTACTCAGAGAAATATTTGTTATCATAATTATATTTATTAGGAAAAGCAAGACAAAAAAGAACCAATCTTTGAAATTAAGAAGCTAGATAAAAAAAAATTTATACACGCCTGAATAAAAATGCCAAAGTTAAAAAAGAAACAACTAGATACATGTGAGAAAAATAAAGAATGTGGAGTGAAGGAATTAATAAAGATAATAGTAGAAATTATTTACACAGAAATTTAAAAATAATTAAAGAAAGTAGTAAAGTTTCCCTGTAAAACCAAAAGCTGATTTTTGTAAAGACTTGTGTATTTTGTTTCCCTATGCCAGGACCTTCTCCTGTGTCCCATTCTCCCTCCTTCCACCCCCACCAATCATAGGTTCTAACAGAGAAACCCAGTGGACATCCTGTTCCATCTCAGAGGCTCTGAATACTGAATATAACCTAATTAATATACTTGTGGCAAGTGGCATCTGTCAGTTGATTTTATTGAAGTCTACAGATGACATGTTAGGAAATTTGAATGCAGCCTGTAGAATTATACATACTAAGGACTGTGTGCAAACCCTGGCCTTCTGAACCATTGCTGAATATACTGTCAAAAAGCTGGTACTTATAAACCCATGGTTTCTTTCTTGGGGAACAAATCCTTTTTTTTTTTTTTTTTTTTTTTTTTTTTGTGAGTGTGGCCTGAGGGAGGAATTGCAATTTACTTCATAATCTATGAAGCCCTGCCCACGGGGCCATAGTGTTTAGGTGAGGTTGGCACTGCTGCTTTTCTTTTGATCCTATATACTTTGCTTCTCACCTGCACTTTATGCTCCAAAAAATGGTTGATCCTAGGAAAATTTGCAAAGGTCACCATTGCATATGTTGTCATATTTCCAGCCCTTTGCAACGCCATCGAAGTATGTTTTCTACTTTGGATCCCAGTGAGCTAGGATGATACCCTCAATTCCAACCACTTCCTCCCCCCATCCAACTTAGTAGTTCTGTGTATCATGACCTTCTATTTCTACTATATCTAAGAGACTGGTAACTAGCTAGACAAAATGATTTGCAACTAGAATTCCTGGACCTAAAGGAGTCTGAACAATGATTATATTCAGTGTCCTTAACCACTTTTATTTATTCCCTCACTCAGTAAATACATTTTAATTAAGTAAAATTAATAAAATTAATTAATTAAAATTAATCAAGTAAAATTAATTTAATTAAGTAAAATAATTAAATAAGAAGGCATGGCAGAAGAGGAAGAAACAGAACTAGGACTCCATTGGCCAGAGTTGCCACCTGCATCCATAACTGATTGACATGCATAAACTGTCTTTGCATATTCCACTTGTACAGAGTTAGCAACAGTTATGGCTAAAGATGCTAAGTGGATCTTGAAACAAATGAGAGTTTGGGAGCAGAAGCCTTATTTCCTGAAAGGCAGGTATTTGTGGGTTTGCTTCCTCTTTTTTTTTTTTTTTCAAGTTTTAATTTAAGTTCTATTTAGTTAACATATATTGGCTTCTAGTACTTCTAGCCATCACCATTTAACCCATCCCCCCACCCACCTCCCCTCCACCAACAATCAAATCTTTTATATTCTTATTTTTAGTGTATTTGATTTATGTATTTCCAAAAAAATGTTAAAGTCTGTTGTGATTGTGGATCTATTTATCCTTATATTTTCTATTTGCTTTTGCTTTATATATTTAGGAGCTATGTTGTCAGAGTCATAAAGGTTTGTTTGATAACTTTCACTACTTTTATTATTCTGAAATGTTCTTCTTTGGTCATTTTAATATCTACCTTGAATTTTTTTTTGTCTGATATCAGTAGTGTCAGATTTCCTCTATTCTGGTCAGCATTTTCCTTTTATATTTTTTTCCATTCCTTCATTTCAACCTTTGTGTGTCTTCAGCCTGCTTGTGGGAGAGAGTACAACAAGTTCTGTGCAGTGTGATTTCTAGCCTGTCTTCTGTGATCTGGAGAGGGAACAGAATGTGCTATCCCCCTCAGGGCAGGCCTTTAGTCATCTCCTGGCCTTTAGGGTTCATTATTATACCTGGGTGTCAGCCACAAAAGGCCCCACCCAGCCTCTCTTCACTGATTCTTCCCACCTAGGGGGACATATATATTGGTTGCTTTTTTGCCTGGAGAGGTAGAGGCAGAAAAGAGGGAGATGGCACCTGGTCAACAGACCTGTTTGCTTCTGCTGCAGAACCCCATAATCACCCTGTCAGTTGCCACAGGGCTTCTTGCCACACCTCTGAAAGTCACCAAGCGTTTGGCTAGAAATGTCCTTGGAGTCATACCCACCTTTGTAAGAGTTTGCTCCTGCATGAGTTTTAGGCTGTGATTTCATTCTTCAATCAGATCTCAACTATGTTCCATATTTCTGAAATTTATCAAATGTTTTTTTGGCCAACTGATGACTATTTTGTTTGGGAGCATGATTTGGGGGGCCATGATTTCTGGGGATTTTGTGTGGGAGGGAGAGGCTGCAGGGATTTCCATAATACTTGTTCTGTCTCTTCCATTATTTCTTTAATCCAGATGACCAAAAATAGGACTCTGAGGAGTGCCTGGGTGGCTCAGTCGGTTAAGCGTCCGATATTTGATTTCAGTTCAGGTCATGAGCTCACAGTCTTGAGACTAAATCCCACATCAGGCTCCATGCTGCTTAAGATTCTCTCTCTTAAAAACAAAAATAGGACTCCGAGGCAAAGCATATGAATATTTTTAGGAACCTTGATACATACCGCCAAACTGCTTTCTAGAAGGATTATAATAATTTACACCATCAACAGCAATTCCTTCAATGGAAACTTTGCTCATTATTTAGAAGAAAAAGAGAAGTTAGAAATCAAGTAGAGGGATGGTTAAAGTTTTTTTAAATAGTTTTATAAAGGTATAATTGACATACAATAAGCCACACATATTTAAAGTATATAATTTGATAAGTTTGGGTGTGTATATATATATATATATATATATATATATATATATATATATGAGGTGTGTGTGTATATATATATATATGAGATGTATATATGTACATATATATATGAGTATATATATATATGAGGTATATATATATGTGAGGTATATACATATATATATATGAGGTGTATATATATATAGAGAGAGATTTATATATCTGTGTGTATATAGATATAGATATATATATTTATGTATCTGTGAATATATAAATCACACCACAATCAAGAGAGCAAAGATCTCCAAAAATCTGGAAAATTTCCTGATATCCCTTGGCAATCCCTCTTTCCTACTCCCGCCTGCCTCACTCTCCCATCCCCAGGTAAACACTGATCTGATTTCTATCACTGTTGATTAATTTATATTTTCTAGAGTTTTATAGAAACAGAGTCATATACATATATACCTTTTTCTCTGGTTTTCACTCAGAATAATTATTTTGACATTCATCCATATTACTTCATGTGTCAACAGTTTACTCCTCTTTATTGCTGAGTAGTATTTCATATATATATCCTCTTTTTTTTTTTTTTTTTTAATTTTTTTTTTTTTCAACGTTTTTTTTTAATTTATTTTTGGGACAGAGAGAGACAGAGCATGAACGGGGGAGGGGCAGAGAGAGAGGGAGACACAGAATCGGAAACAGGCTCCAGGCTCCGAGCCATCAGCCCAGAGCCTGACGCGGGGCTCGAACTCACGGACCGCGAGATCGTGACCTGGCTGAAGTCGGACGCTTAACCGACTGCGCCACCCAGGCGCCCATATATATATCCTCTTGAAGTTACCCCACAGCTCACAGATGCTCTGGTTATTTTTAAAAAATTTTTCCCGTGTGTTTAATTTTTTACAGTTTCTATTATGTCTTCAAATTCACAATTCTTTTCTTCTGCGATGTCTAATATGCTATTAATCCCATCCAATGTATTTGTCACCTCAGACGTCATAGTTTTCACATGTAGAGGCTGATTTGGCTTTCTTTAAGATATCTTCCATGTCTCTATTTTACTTTTGTACATCTGGATTATAGTTATAATAATTGTTTTTAATGTTCTTGTCTGTTAATTCCAATGCCTATGTCAATTTTAAGTAAGTGTGATTGCTTTTTGCCTTGTTATGGGTTATATTTTCCTGCTTTTTTTTTTTTTTGGCATACTTGGTAATTTTTTATTGAATTCCAGTCACTGTGAATTTTACTTTGTTTGCTGTTAGATATTTTTATATTCCTATAAATATTTTTGAGTTTTATTCAAGGATACAATTACAAGGAAACAGTTTGGTCCTTTTTGTTCTTGCTTGCAAGACTTGTCAGGTGGACCAGAGCAGTGTTTAACTTAGGGATAATTATTTCCCACCACTGAAACAAGACATTTCTGAGTATTCTACCCACTGCTACATGAACTCCAGTCTCCTGTGTGAACACCAGAGACTATTCCTTCTAATGCTTTTGTCTGGTTCTTTCTCTGGCTTCAGTTTCCTCATATGTATGAGCTGGTATCCACTATTCTTTTATATATTACATCTTTGTTCATTTCAGGTGGAAAGGTAAATCCAATCCCTTTTAATCCATCTTGATAGAAGCAAACTAAACTTTTTTAGTGTGAAAAGGCTTTTTTCAAATAATGTCACTATATAACACAGATACAAAGCAAAGCTCCTGTGACTCAAAGTGAGGTAAAGTATTGATAGCCTGAGAAAATCTGCCCACAAAACTTCATCCTTGATGCTCTCAGAAGCTAAAGCTCTCCCCTGATCCTTAGAGATTCACAAAGCCAATTTAAAGACCACTAGATCTGGTCAAACTCTTCTTTTTTATACTTGATGCAACTGATACCTAAAATGGTGAGTCACTTGCCCAAAGTCACACTGCTAAAATCTAGGTCATAGGATGAAAGGGAATGATGACTGCACACAAGTAAAGGCCTCAAGAATGGTAGCAATTCTTACTATGTCTGCCCCTGTATTTTTTAATTTTCAAAATACTGACTAATATTGAACAGAGAAGAAAGACTGTGGTGAGTTTAAGAAAGGACCCAGTGCGGGGCTCCTGGGTGGCTCAGTCGGTTAAACATCCAACTTTGGCTCAGGTCATGATCTCACAGTTCATGAGTTCGAGCCCCACGTCGGGCTCTGTGCTGACAGCTCAGAGCCTGGAGCCTGTTTCATATTTGTGTCTGCCTCTCTCTCTGCCCCTCCCCTGTTCACGCGCTGTCTCTGTCTCAAGAATAAATAAACATTAAAAAAAAAATTTTGTTTTAAAAAGAAAGGACCCAGTGCATTTCCTAGGAAAGGTTCTCAATGAGCTTCAGCTCAGCTCACAGGTCTCTGGCAAAGGGCAGACTCCTGAAGACTAGAACCCAGATCCCTGAATCACAGGCAAGTGTTCTGTCTACTGTATCCCATCTTCTCCCTTCCATCTGTAAAATTCTAGAATTCACTGAAACCCTTTTTGCTACATACCAGATACTTAAAAAAGAGATTACTGACCAAGAACAATGTGTTTGTGATTGTTGGCAAAATTTCCTGTGAGCACAGAAATCTCAATCCCACACTAAAAAAGTACAGATTCCGTTTTGCCTTGAACATCATGCAATAGGGTATAGAGTGATGGTGTTTATAAAGCAAGCTACAAGGAAGACAGTTCATCAAATAGGAATGACAGCTCTAGGCCCCCACTGAAAACAACAAAATAGGAAAGGTATGGGTGCCAGGAGCGTCTAACTTAGACATTGACATGCTGGATGAGTCTGGATTTGCCACTCAATGAATTTCAAATTCCTTGTCTTTAAATAGTATTCATAGAACCTGCTGCAGCTTGATTCCCAGAGAATCCAGAAGCTATAAGTGGATTTAAAAACAATTTGTAAATCACTTAGCGCTCCTTAGAGATAGGAGGATATATAAATATGTGGTACTACTATAAAGTTAACCATACTTAAATATAGTTAGCCATACTTAAGTATGCTAACCATACTTAAATATTTACAATATTACCATTGAGAGGGATTATCTGCAAAACTCTTAGTGTCTTCTCCAATTAATATTCCCAATGATAGAGAAGCTAATTATCCTGGAGTCTTGCTATACTGTAATCTTACTATAGCCCAGAAATTAAGATACATTAAGAACTTTTTCTGTATCAGTGAGAACGGAAGGAATCTCAACACAATATGGCTATTCCCACACCACATCACAGACCTCAGAGCCAGCACCAGTAAGGAGCGTTCAGCATCCTTCTTGAGGATTCAGTCTTATCACTTTGCCCAACATTAGAGAAAAAAATTACCAAGTAGTTTGATCATTTTGTGATCTAGTTGTTATTTTTTGATACATATTTGTTTGCAAATTCAGCGCTCAAAAGATGGTTTATTTCACCTAAAGCTGTGCCTTCAGTTTAGGATAACAAGATATCATTAGGCAGATGGTAAACTGCAGGCTGCTGATGGCTGTACAGGTATGAATGAGCCTCTGAAACTGTCCTGTACACAACCTGCTCCATCATGCATAGCTTCCCTTATTCTACTCTAGTACTAGAAGAAAACTGTGAGTCCGAAAAGGTAATATGGGAACATGAGGAAGCCAGGCAACAGAATTCCTATAAAAGATATGCACACACAGATAATAATAGATCTGTTATGGATTTTACATTCACGGATCTATATATAAAATGTTATATTTGTTTGCATAAACACATTACATTTACCCATAAAAATGTTTAACACATACACATAAGCTGCGTACATTTACTGAGCCCCTATTACTAGGCATATAATAAGAACTTCATAATTATTCAAATAGATTAATGAACATATACTTACTGTGAAAGCTATATACTATGGCAACTAAACTAATATGAACTCCTAATTTTTATCAGGATGAAGAAAAAACCAATGTTAATTTTCATCCAGTTAGAACTGGTCTACTAGTTCCAGAACACTCCAAAAGAACACAAAACCTAGAGTTGCAAGCATAATAACCATTAAGTGTGACCTCATCAGCACAAATTAGCTGAATTCCCTATACCATGTACAGAAACTATTTAATTCTAAAAATCCTGTTCCTGAAAGTACAACTTTCACTATTGGCAGATGACATGATTCTATATTTAGAAAACCATAAAGACTCCACCAAAAAACTAGAACTGATAAATGAATTCAGTAAGGTCACAAGACACAAAATCAATATACAATATATACAGTGAAACATTACATAGTCATAAAAAAGGATGACATTATACCATTTGAGACAACATGGATGAACCCAGAAGGTCTTATCCTTAAGTGAACTAAGTCAGACTGAGAAAGATAAATACCACACGATTCCACTCATAAATCAAATACAAAAAAATGAATAAACAAACAAAAAGCAGAATCAGAACAATAAATATGGAGAACAAATTGATGGTTGCCAGAGGGGAGAGGTGGTGGGGGACTAGGCAAAATTGGGGTAGGGGAATGGGAGATACAGACCTCCAATAATGGAATAAGTCACAAGAACAAAAAGCAGAGCATAAGGAATATACTCAATGATATTCCAATAGTGATGTAATAGGACAGATGGTGAACAGAGCATAACATATAAATAAACTTGTTAAATCACTGAGTTGTACACCTGAAACTAATGTAACATTGTGTGTCAAATACTAAAATACAAAACTTTTTTTAAAAAGCCAAAAAAAATCAGTATACAGAAATCTGTTACATTTCCCTACACTAATAATGAAGTATCAAAAAGAGAAATTAAGAAAACATTCCCATTTACAATTGCACCAAAAATAAAAAATACCTAGGAAAAACTTAACTGAGGAGGTGAAACACCTGTACTCTGAAAACTATAAAACACCAATGAGAGTAATTGAAGGCAACACAAATGGTAAGATGTTCCATGCTGATGGATTAGAAGAACAAATATTGTTTTTTTTTTTTTTCGACGTTTTTTATTTAGTTTTTGGGACAGAGAGAGACAGAGCATGAACGGGGGAGGGGCAGAGAGAGAGGGAGACACAGAATCGGAAACAGGCTCCAGGCTCCGAGCCATCAGCCCAGAGCCCGACGCGGGGCTCGAACTCACAGACCGCGAGATCGTGACCTGGCTGAAGTCGGACGCTTAACCGACTGCGCCACCCAGGCGCCCCAAGAAGAACAAATATTGTTAAATGTCCATTCTACTCAAAACAACCTACAGATTTCATGCAATCCTATCAAAATACCAAAAGAATTCTTCACAGAACTAGAACAAATAATCCTACAATTTGTATGGATCCACAGAAGATACAGAATAGCCAAAGCAATCTTGAAAACGAAGAACAAAACTGGGAAGTATCACAATCCCAGATATAAAGAGATACTACCAAGCTCTAGTAATTAAAACAGTATGGTACTGGCACACACACAAAAAGACACACAGATCAATGGAACAGAGAGACGGCCCAGAAATAAACCTATGAAAAAAATATGGTCAAAGGAGGCAGGGATATGCAATGAGCAAAAGACCATCTCTTCAACAAATGGTGTTGGGAAAACTGGACAGCTACACGCAAAAGAATGAAACTGGATCACTTGCTCACACCGTACACAAAAGTAAACTCAAAATGGATTAAGGACCCAAATGTGAGGCCTGAAACCATAAAAATCTTAGAAGAGAGCACAGGCAGTCATTTCTCTGACATTGGTCATAGCAACACTTTTCTAGCTATGTCTCCTGAGGCAAGGGAAACAAAAGCAAAAATAAACTACTGGGACTACATCAAAAGAAAGACCTCTACACAGCAAAGGAAACCACCCAGAAAAGTAAAGGACAACCTACTGAATAGGAGGAGATATTTGCAAATTACTTATCTGAGAAAGGGTTAGTATCCAAAACATGTACAACACCCAAAACCCAATAATCCAATTAAAAAGGGGCAGAAGACATGAATAGACAGTCCTCCAAAGGACACATCCAGATGACCAACAGACACATGAAAAGATGCTCAACATCACTTGTCATCAGGGAAATGCAAATTAAAACAACAACGAGGTATCACCTCACACCTGTCAGAATGGCTAAAATCAAAAACACAAGAAACAACGGTGTTGGTAACGATGTGGAAAAAAAGGAACCCTCGTACACCGTTGGTGGGAATGCGGTCTGGTGGTGCAGCCACTGTGGAAAACGGTATGGAAGTTCCTCAAACAATTAAAAATAGAATTGCCATATGATCCAGGAATTCCACTAGTGGGTATTTATCCAAAGAATCCAAAAACACCAGCTCAAAAGATATATCCATCCCTATGTTTACTGCAGCATTATATACCATAGCCAAACTATGGAAGCAACCCAAATACACACACACACACACACACACACACACACACACACACACACACTGGAATACTCAACCATAAAAAGGGGGGAAATCTGCCATTTGCAACAGCATGGACAGATCTAGAGAGTATAATGCTAAATGAGAAGTCAGTCATAGAAAGACAAATGTCATGCCATTTCACTCATGAGGAATTTAAGAAACAAAGAGAAAAACAAAAAAAGACTCTTAAATCTTAAATATAAAGAACAAACTGGTGGTTGCCAGAAGAAGGTTGGGGGATGGATCAAATAGGTGAAGGGGGTTAAGAGTATACTTATAATGATGAGCACTGAATAATGTACAGAATTGTTGACTCACTATATTGTACACCTGAAACTAATGCAATACAACACTCTTTGTATAAAGTAGCCTGGATTTAAAAATAAAAATAAAAAATAAAAATTCCTGTTCCTGAAACTCAAACACTATTGTTTTGCTTTGTCCCTGTTGTCATAGGCAAATTCCACTTTCTAAGAACGGTCATCATGAAATGGGGGGGGAGGGAGGGAATAATTATCTAAGAATCAGAAGACCCGCTCTCCAGATCAGCTCTGTAACTAACAAGCTGAGGGCACTAGTTCTAGTTCCTTCTCTCCATATCTTAACTGCTTAATGAGGAAACTTCATAGTTGCATTTAACAATGTATAAGGTCCCTTCGGGCTATGCATGAACTAATTTAGTTTTTTAATTTACTTACACCCTGTCAAATCAATAAGGTTAATAAAACAGAAAATTAGAACCAAATGGTAAAAAAGGAAAATGAAAATATGCTTAACAATAAGAGTTAACATAATTGCCAATTAAGTTTTATATTTGACTCTGAGCAATTGGAGAAAAATCACAAATGCAAGCTTCACAACTTTTCATTTTTAGAAAGGGAGAAAACTTTCCTTTTTTGGAGGTATGATTTTCCATGGTTATAATGCCTGCCGTAGTTGAGAAGATAAACTGTGACCCTAGGTTCACAAGAGCATCTTCAAGCAAGAAACCTCTCCATATATTCTCCGTATTTAGGTAAAGATTAAACATTTGAATGGCACCATTTTTCATAGGTTGTGAAATGTCACTGCGAGGTGACTGGGTACCAACACAATCGAGGGCATCAGAACACAGAGACATTAAATTCTATTTCGGAGGCCACCCAGCTAGCCATGAACAGCAGAGAGATTAAACACTCAGGAGTTCCTGACCTGAGATCAGAGGCTCGTTTTAGGTGACGGCCAGCGAAGGAAGGCGGCGGGGCAGGGGGGTCCAGAGCTGGCTGTTGGTGGAAGCTGACGACACCTGCAAGGAGCACAGGAGGAAGCTGCAACGCAGATGGGGCACTGGGGTCCCCTGCCGAGCGTGCGGGTCCCTTTCACTCCATCGAAGTCCTGTGGTCTCACTCAGCTCAGTCTTGGCCCGCTGAGTAAAGTGCACCGTTCACTTCCTGTTCTGCGCAGAAGACCCTTCCGGTGACAGACCCAGGCCGCCGAAGTATCAGCAGGGCTGCAGGATGGCACCCTGTTTCTCAGAGACCCTGGTTGGAGACACCGTAGGTTAGGGGCTGAGGAAAGGTCTGCCTCGGTAGGGACAAGGATGGTCCCGAACAAACCTCAAACACATCTCGGGCCTGTCATCCTACTGCCCTGAGGAGGTGCCTCCAGGGACGAGGTCACCAAACTGGTGCCTACAAAGAACTATTAACAGTAAATTTTGAGGGCAATTTGTAGCAACAGTCCCCTCATTTCCTGGTCTCCAAAGAGTCCTGAGGGTCCTGGAAGAATCAATACTCCCTGGCCCTTCCTCTTAGCTGAGGTGGGGAGAGCCTAAAAAAGTATGCTGGAATGCAGCTTCCAGAGAAAACATGGTATACAGGCACACCACCCTGAAGAACAAATTTTTTGAAACCTCAAAATACCTTGCCTATCAGTGTTCCCCTTGCCCCACCCAAGTTTTATCTCTCATTAGCCACCAGGGACAATATTTCTAATAAGCATCAAAAAATCATCATTTACTCCTACAGTATCTGTAAAGAGTCTTAGAAATAAAAGGAACCTTAAGAAACACGTGCAGCCACTAGAATAGCAAAATAATTATTCCACAGCCAGTCAGTGGAAAATCCAGGAACACGAATTAGCTATTCCATCTCCTACACTGGGAGTTTTCTCTTTCATTAGTATTTTTTTTTAATTTTTTTTAATGTTTTTTATTTATTTTTGGGACAGAGAGAGACAGAGCATGAACGGGGGAGGGGCAGAGAGAGAGGGAGACACAGAATCGGAAACAGGCTCCAGGCTCCGAGCCATCAGCCCAGAGCCTGACGCGGGGCTCGAACTCACGGACCGCGAGATCGTGACCTGGCTGAAGTCGGACGCTCAACCGACTGCGCCACCCAGGCGCCCCTCATTAGTATTTTTTCAACAAACATCGACAGTGTGCCTACGAAGGCAAAAGGAACCACACACGACCATGCTCTGGCTCTGAGAATTTCTGTCTCAGAAGTAACACACATCTTTTCTGCCCGCATTTCATGGGCAAGTCACTGGCCATGCCAAATTTATTTCCATGGGATGGATTATCCTTCCGTGGAAAAATCATCAAGTGTTTGTGAACAGTAAAACAGTCTTCCACAAGAACTGAGGATAAGTCTTGGTTTCACCCAGCTTAGTTAAGGAGTTAGGACCCCAGAAGATAAATAGTCCAATAAAGGGGAAGCAACCACAGCACCTCATTCCTCAACCAAATCTATAGACACTCTGAAGATACACACATCAGTGAGGAACACAGGGCAGAAAAGCTCTCCGGAAACTCTCTGGGGAGAAGAATGCTTTTTCCAACCTGAGAAATTCAAGAACATATGTACATAAGTCCCTGCCACGGGATCTGAAATTTTTCATGTACATGCAAATTCAACCAGATGTAGGGCTCTGAGGATGAGACACATCACCATGATGGTGTCTGCTCTTGCTTTTCTTCAGTGTTCTAGATGCTAAAGCTAGAATGCTCTTTTAAAAACAGAAAACTGGTTGCATTTGCCCAACCCTTCTTCAACTTTCCCATGCACAACTTTCCATTGTTGAAAACCCATCAATGGCTTCCCATTGCTTTTACTCTAAAGATTACCATTCTAACTAAGAGTTCTGTATTCTCTCTGTTCCAGGCACAATGGCCTTCTTTTAGTTCTTTGGGATTATATGCTTCTTCCATCCACAGAGCCATTCTGCATGTTGTGCCCAGCATTTGGAATGCTCTTCTCTACCCTCTTCATCCAGGTAGAGGACAATCTTTTGATTGTGGCTTATTGTCATTGCCTTCAGAACGTGTTCCTTGACCTCCTTCACCAAATCAATCTCTTTAGATTATTCATACAACAAATATATTTTGAGAGCCTTCTAAGTGCCAGGCATCTGTACCATAAAGGTAAGAAAACAATGTGGCAGGGAAGCACAATAAACAATAAATATAAACCCCATCAGGTATGATAGGTGTAATGAACAAATAAACAGGGTAAAGGCCAAAAGGATGGGATATGCACCATTTCAGATAAAGTGGCCAGAGAATACCTATCTAAAGAAGAGACACTCAACAGAGCCACCAATGAAGTGGAAGAAAAAGGTTCCAGGTAGAAGGAACAACAGCGCAAAGGTCCTAAAGGTAGAGTATTGGAGGAAGAGCCACAGGTTTATGATTTATTTCCATGCAGTTTACCTTAGCACTTATCACAGTTGCAAGTTAAAACATTCATTTATATTATTAATGTAATAATATAATTAATTATATTAATTATATAATAATTAATGCTGATTAATGCTCATTGCTTTTCTAGATTATTCCTTCTATTGACGTAAAGACAGGAACCGTATCCATTTTTTGCTCATCATTGACTGTTGAATCTCCTGTGTCCTGCCTGATGCCTAGCACATAATAGATCCTTGATATGCATCTGTAGAATGAAGAAATGAAGACTACATGAATGAATGATGAAGCAGATCCCTAGATGACCACATATAGTAGGTGTTGTCTGTTGCCACCCATATACCCTTAAAACTTACCTATAAATGGCAAGAGCTATTTACCCTGAAACTTCTACCTATAGAATTTTCCTTCTGACAAAGATGGCATGCTTGGCCAATGAATTTCAGGGAGTAGTTAATGTCCCTAGAAATAGCCCTCTACCAACGTCAATGGATAGTCAGGTAATACATATATCCCAGTGCTCTTATCCCTTGAGTGGGATAACTAGTAGGAAGTGATTCTTAACCCTGGGAGATTGTATCTCCAGAGAACATTTGGCAATGTCTGCAGTCCTTTTGGGTTGTTACAACTGGTGTTGGGGGCGGGGGGGGGGGGGGGGAGGGAATGAAACTTGCACCCAGTGGGTAGAGGCCAGAGACTCCTAAACATGTAACAACATACAGGACATCCCCCTAAACAAAACAAAACAAAACAAAATGACCCGGCTCAAAATGCCAGCAGTGCTGAGGTAAGAAAGCCTCTCTAAGGTGTGTTCTACAGTTTCCCAAGGTCCCCAGCAGAACTGAGCTCTAGTTGCCCACAGTGGTAGCTGGTTTAATAACACAGCATTTACTGGCTTCCTTCCCTTCCCTGGCTCACTTCCTCATTTCCCTACTAGTGTTTCCTGAGATCGCCTCCCAAATAAACTACTTGCCTTCAAATCTTTGTTTGAGAGTCTTCTTCTGGTCAAACCCAAACCATAAAATAGCTCTCAAACTTTGTATTTCTCAACAACCAGTCTCCCCTACTGTTCAGCCATGTAATAAAGCCACGGGACTGGTCAAGGAAACCAGGATGTAAACAAGTGACACTGGCTGCTTGAAAATGGCAGCACTGGGACTGCAGCTTTTAAGAAAAGGCTGTGCCACCTGACATATCTGGTTTGGGAACAGAAGCTCTTTTCCCGCTTGTACCTCTAAAGAGTCACTCAATTTGTACAGTTACCTGGCACAAGATGATGGAAAGGAGAAAGAACACAGGGGCAGGCAATCGAAGCCCTGGCCTAAATCTTGCCTCTCTTGCTAACTAGATCCCTCCCCTACCTGAGTCCCTAAGTTGTCTTGTACTGGGTTTCCCCAAAGGACTTTATTGGGTAGGATGATCACTAAGGATTCTTGGAGCCCTAGCATTCTACAATTATAAGAAACAATCTCACTTCCCATGCCCCCTCCACCATAACCCAAGCATTTTCTGCTCTGTTTGGAAACCTCTTCCCCTCCAGTCCAAACATGGACTCCCAGAGCAGTGCTCCACGCTACAGGCCTCACATATCCACATTCTTGCAATTCAGTTCAGCTCTTCAAAATCTGCACGTCTTGGAGTGCTTGGGTGGCTCAGTCGGTTAAGCATCCGACATTTGATCTTAGCTCAGGTCTTGATCTCAGGGTCGTGAGTTCAAGCCCTGTGTTGGGCCAAGACTACTCTAAAAAAAAAAAAAAAAAATTGGCAGGTCTCCAGGCTTCATTTCCTTGAGGCAAACCAAGGCACAAAAATGTTTGTTCACTTTCTCAAGGTTGCAAAGTTGTAAAACTCAGTTTAGACACTTGAACAACTGAAAAAATATGCCTAAATGTCCACTACTTTTATACTGGGTGTGAGGTTTCAAGAGCAAATTGACGGAAACATTAAAATCCTTCCTCCCAATTAACAGAAATAAGGAATGAAGTGTTCTGATTGAGAATGACCATATGCTGTAGAATGATCAATTTTTGAATAACTAGAAAATAAAGGCCCACATACTTTAAAACTCACATTGCAGATAAGCATATATTTTCTTAAAAATTCCAATGGTCTTTCAGATTGGCAGAAATAACAAGAATGTTTGCCATTGGTTTAGCTCTGGGACATTTACAGTCCCAGTTTTCAAAAGGTCTGTATTATATCCAGAAAAGCTGGGCATGTAATTTCAGTAAAGCTTCAAGTGTCAGTCAAGGTTACAGAATATGAAAATAGGAATTATTGCCGTGTCTAATCTGATGAGAAAAATAGCATATTTTATGTTTATTTTTCACAAAAATAAAGTTATTTACTGAGTTATCACAAAGATAAATGGTTTTATAAATAAGTTCTAAATACTTTGTTGTGTTACTAAAACAACATTCATTTGAAAGTTTTAAAATTTAAAAAGTAAATAAAAAATCATGAAAATAAAATTAAAATTGACTACAATTCTATATGTAGGGACTATTAATATGTGTTTTCATGTACTTCCTACCAATTTTTCAGGCCTTTTTTTTTTTTTCATCAAAATGTTCATACCTTATTTGCTTAAATTCCAGTTTGGTTAACAGAGTGTTATATTAGTTTCAGGTGTACAATATAGTGAGCCTACAATTCTATACATTACTCAGTGCTCATCAAGATAAGTGTACTCTTAATCCCTTTCACGTATTTCATTCATCCCCCCACCCACCTCTCTTCTGGCAACCCCCAGTTTCTTTTCTATAGTTAAAAGTCTGTTTTTTGGTTTGCCTCTTTTTTTCTTTGTTCATTTGTTTTGTTTCTTAAATTCCACACAAGTTAAATGTATGGCATTTGTCTTTCTCTGATTTATTTCATTTAGCATTGTATTCTCCAGAACCATCCATGTTGTTGCAAATGGCAAGATGTGTTCCTTATGGTTGAGTATTCTCTTGTGTGTATGTCTGTGTTGATATATATACACCACATCTTCTTCATCCATTCATCTACCAATGGACACTTGGGTTGCTTCCATAGTTTGGCTATGGTATATAATGCTGCAGTAAACATAGGGATGGATATATCTTTTGAGCTGGTGTTTTTGGATTCTTTGGATAAATACCCACTAGTGGAATTCCTGGATCATATGGCAATTCTATTTTTAATTGTTTGAGGAACTTCCATACCGTTTTCCACAGTGGCTGCACCACCAGACCGCATTCCCACCAACGGTGTACGAGGGTTCCTTTTTTTCCACATCGTTACCAACACCGTTGTTTCTTGTGTTTTTGATTTTAGCCATTCTGACAGGTGTGAGGTGATACCTCGTTGTTGTTTTAATTTGCATTTCCCTGATGACAAGTGATGTTGAGCATCTTTTCATGTGTCTGTTGGTCATCTGGATGTGTCCTTTGGAGGACTGTCTATTCATGTCTTCTGCCCCTTTTTAATTGGATTATTGGGTTTTGGGTGTTGTACATGTTTTGGATACTAACCCTTTCTCAGATAAGTAATTTGCAAATATCTCCTCCTATTCAGTAGGTTGTCCTTTACTTTTCTGGGTGGTTTCCTTTGCTGTGTAGAGGTCTTTCTTTTGATGTAGTCCCAGTAGTTTATTTTTGCTTTTGTTTCCCTTGCCTCAGGAGACATAGCTAGAAAAGTGTTGCTATGACCAATGTCAGAGAAATGACTGCCTGTGCTCTCTTCTAAGATTTTTATGGTTTCAGGCCTCACATTTGGGTCCTTAATCCATTTTGAGTTTACTTTTGTGTACGGTGTGAGCAAGTGATCCAGTTTCATTCTTTTGCGTGTAGCTGTCCAGTTTTCCCAACACCATTTGTTGAAGAGATGGTCTTTTGCTCATTGCATATCCCTGCCTCCTTTGACCATATTTTTTTCATAGGTTTATTTCTGGGCCGTCTCTCTGTTCCATTGATCTGTGTGTCTTTTTGTGTGTGTGCCAGTACCATACTGTTTTGATTACTAGAGCTTGGTAGTATCTCCTTATATCTGGGATTGTGACACTTCCAGTTTTGCTATTTTTTAAATTTTTTTAATGTTTATTTATTTTTGAGAGAGAGAGAGTGAGCAGGGGAGGGACACAGAGAGAGGAAGACACAGAATCTGAAGCAGGCTCCAGGCCCTGAGCTGTCAGCACAGAGCCAGATGCAGGGCTCAAACTCATGAACCATGAGATCATGACCTGAGCTGAAGTCATATACTTAACCCACTGAGCCATCCAAAGGCCCCGTTTTGTTCTTCTTTTTCAAGATTGCTTTGGATGTTCTAAATCTTGTGTGGATCCATAAAAATTGTAGGATTATTTGTTCTAGTTCTGTGAAGAATACTATTGATATTTTGATAGTGATTGCATTAAATCTGTAGGTTTTGAGTAGTATGGACATTTTAACAATATTTGTTCTTCCAATAAACCAGCATGGAACATCTTACCATTTGCTTTGCCTTCAATTATTTTCATCAGTGTTTTACAGTTTTCAGAGTACAGGTCTTTCACCTCCTCAGTTAATTTTTTTCCTAGGTATTTTTTGTTATTTTGGTGCACTTATCAATGGGAATTTTTTCTTAATTTCTCTTTCTGCTGCTTAATTATTAGTGTATAGAAACACAACAGATTTCTGTATATTGACCTTGTAGCCTGCAACCTTACTAAGTTAATTTATCAGTTCTACTAGCCTTTGGTGTAGTCTATATATTCTATATATAGTATATATATTTGCTATAGTATATACAGCATATCTATTTATATATATATATTATATATATTCTATATATAGTATCATGTCATCTGCCAATAGTGAAAGTTTTACTTCTTCCTTACCAATTAGGATACTTATTATTTTTTTCTCTTGCCTGATTGCTGTAGCTAGGTCTTCCAGTACTATGTTGAATAAAAGTGGTGAGAGTAGACATCCTTGTCTTGTTCCTGATCTTAGGGGAAAAGCTCTCAGTTTTTCAACATGGAGTATGATCCTAGGGTTTTTCATATATAGCCTTTATTATGTTATGTTCCCTCTAAATCTACTTTAATGATTTTTATCATGATGTTGTACTTTGTCAAATGCTTTTTTGGATCTATTGAAATGATCATATGGTTTTTAACTTTTGATACGATGTATCATACTGACTGATTTGCAAATTTTAAACCAACCTCGTATCCCAGGAATAAATCCTACTTGATCATGGTCAATGATTTTTTTTAATGTATTGTTAGATTCAGTTTGCTAATATAACGTTGACAATTTTTGCATATATGTTCATCAGAGACATTAGCCTGCGGTTCCTTTTTTTTTTTTTTTTGTATTGTCTTTATCTGATTTTGGTATCAGGGTAATGCTGGCCTCATAGAATGAATTTGGAAGCTTTATATCCTCTTTCCTCTTCTATTTTTTTGGAATAGTTTGAGAGGAATAGGTATTAGCTCTTCTTTAAATGTTTGGTAGAATCACCTGTGAAGCCTAGACTTCTGGTTTTTGGGAGATTTTTGATAACTGATTCAATTTCATTGCTGGTGATCAGTATGTTCAAATTTTCTATTTCTTCCTGATTCAATTTTGAGAGGTTATGTGTTTCTAAGAATTATTGCATTTCTTCTAGGTTGTCCAATTTGTTGGCATATAATTTTTCATGATATTCTCGTATAATCCTATTTCTATGGTATCAGTATCTCTCTTCTTTCATTTCTGATTCTGAGCCCTCTTTTTTTTTTTTTTTTTTTAATGAGTCTGGCTTAAGGTTTATCAGTGTTATTGAACTTTTCAAAGAAACAGCCCCTGGTCTCATTGATCTGCTCTATATTATTTCTGCTCTAATCTTTATTCTTTTTTTCCTTCTACTGATTTGGGGTTTTGTTTGTTCTTTTTCTAGCTCTGTTAGGTGTAAGGTTAGGTTGTTTATTTGAATTTTTTCTTGCTTCTGGAGGTAGATCTGAACTGCTGTAAGCTTTCTCTTAGAACGGCTTTTGCTGCATCCCAAAGATTTGGGACCAGTATGTATTCATTTTCATTTGTCTCCCTGTATTTGTTGATTTCCTCTTTGATTTCTCGGTTGACCCTTTCACTGTTTAGAAGCATGTTATTTAACTTCCATATATTTGTATTCTTTTCAGATTTTTTTCCCTGTGGTTGATTTCAACATTCATAGCATTGTGGCTGGAAAACACTCATGGTATGAAGTCTCTTTGAATTAATACATTTTTTTCGTGGCCTAATATGTGATCTATTCTGGAGAATGTTCCATGTACACTTGGAAAGAATGTGTATTCTCCTGTTTTAGGATGGAATGATCTGAATATATCTGTTACATCCATCCAGTCCAATTTGTCATTCAAAGCCACTGTTTGTTGATTTTCTGTTTGGATAATCAATCCACTAATCTAATGCAGTGTTAAAGTCCCCTACTATTCTGTTAACAGCAACACACAGAAATGGTTAAGACTGAGGAAGTAGGGAGGTTGGGGCAGATGGGTACTTCTTACCTTATTGCTTGAATGTTTTTCACTGAAAAAGCCTTGGTTTTTTAATTAAAATAAAACTCAATTTGGATTTTTCTTAATTCAGTAAATACATATATGCATACATAAATAAAATAAAGTCCCCTACTATTATTGTATTACTATTGATTACTTCCTTTATGTTTGCTATTAGCTGCTTTATATATCTGGGTGCTCTCATGTTGGGTGTATAAATATTATACAGATATTACAACTGTTATATCTTCTTGTTGGATTGGTCCCTTTATGATTATATAGTGTCCTTGTCTCTTGTTACAGTCTTTGTTTTAAAGTCTATTTTGTCTGACATAAATATTGCTACCTTTTCTTTCACTTTCATTTGTATGATAAATGCTTTTTCATCCCTTTACTTTCAATCTGCAAGTGTTTTTAGGTCTGAAGTAAGTCTTTTATAGGCAGCATATAGATGTCTTGCTTTTTTATCCATTCCATCACACTATGTCTTTTGACTGGAGCATTTAGTCCATTAACATTCAAAGTAATTTTTTTTTTTTTAATTTTTTTTTTTCAATGTTTTTTATTTATTTTTGGGACAGAGAGAGACAGAGCATGAACGGGGGAGGGGCAGAGAGAGAGGGAGACACAGAATCGGAAACAGGCTCCAGGCTCCGAGCCATCGGCCCAGAGCCTGACGCGGGGCTCGAACTCACGGACCGCGAGATCGTGACCTGGCTGAAGTCGGACGCTCAACCGACTGCGCCACCCAGGCGCCCCACAAAGTAATTATTGATAGGTATGTACTTATTGCCATTTTGTTACTTGCTGTATGGTTATTTTTGTAGTTCTTCTCTGTTCCTTTCTTCTCTTGCTTTCTTGGTTTGCTAGCTTTCTTTAGTGAAATACTTGGATTCCTTTCTCTTTATTTTTTTGCATATCTATTACAGGTTTTTGATTTGTGGTTACCATTAGGTTTGTATATAACATCTTATACATATAGCAATCTATATTAAGTTGATGTTTACTTAAGTTTGAACCCATTCTTTACTCCTCTCTTCCTACCATGTTTTAGGTATATGGTGTCATACTTCACATCCTTTTATTTTGTGAATCCCTGGACTGGTTTTTATAGATGTACTTAATTTTATTACTTTTGTGCTTCAGACTTTTTTTTTTACTCCTACTTATGGTCTTTCCTCTCAAAGAGTCCACTTCAACATATCTTGGAGGGCTGAAATCTTTCTCTCTCCTTCTATTCTTAATGATAGCCTTGCCGGATTGAGTATTCTTGGTTGCAAGTTTTTTCTTTTAGCACTTTGAAAGAAATGCCATGTCACTTCCTTTGGCCTGCAAAATTCCTGCTGAAAAGCTGATAGGCCTTATGGAGTTTCCCTTGTATCTAACGGTTTTCTTTTCTCTTCCTGCTTTTAAAATTCTCTTTATCACTACTCATTGCCATTATAATTACTGTGTGTCCTGGTGTGGACCTCCTTGGGTTGATTTTGTGGGGATTCTCTGTGACTTCTGGATCTAGATTTTTTTTTCCTTCCTTCAATTCAGAAAGTTTCCAGCTATTATCTCTTCAAATAGATTTTCTGCCCCCTTTGCTCTCTTTTCTCCTTCTGGAATCCTTTAATGTGAATGTTATTATACTTGATGGTGTCACTGAGTTCCCTAAGTTTATTTTCATTTTTTATTTACTCTCTCTCTTGTTCAGTTTGATTGTTTTCCATTACTCTATCAGGTCACTGATCCATTCTTCTGCTACCTCTAGTCTACTATTCATTCTATCTTTTTAATTTCATTTATTGATTTCTTCATCTCTTATTGGTTCTTTTTTATGCTGTCTCTGTTAATAGTCTCACTGAGGTCCTCCACTCTTTTTTCAAGTCCAGCAAGTATCTTTATGACCATTACCTTTAAAAAAAAATTTAATGTTTATCTTTGAGAGAGAGAGAGAAATACAGAGTGAGAGTGGGGGGAGGGCAGAGAGAGAGGAAGACAGAATCTGAAGCAGGCCCCAGGCTCTGAGTTGTCAGCACAGAACCCAACATGGAGCTTGAACTCATGAACCATCAGATCATGACCTGAGCTGAAGTTGGACATTTAACTGACTAAGCCACACAGGTGCCCCACCCCCACTTTTTTTTAAGGGAGAGTGTGTGTGAGTGGGAGAGGGGGACAGAGGGAGAGAGAAAACCTTAAGCAGGGCTCAATACCATGACCCTGAGATCATGACCCAAACCAAAATCAAGAGTCCGACATTCAACTGACGGAGCCATCCTGGCACCCCATCTTTATGACTATTACTTTAAATTTTCTGTCAGGCTTATTATCTCCATTTCACTTAAGCTTTCTTGCTATTATTTTGTCCTGTTCTTTCATTTAGGACATATTCCTCTGACTTCTCATTTTGTCTAACTCTGTGAATATTTCTATGTTAAGAAAGTCAGCTAAGTCTCCTGTGTTGCAAGTAGTGGCCATGTGAAGAAGTGGCCCATAGTGCCTTACAGTGCAATGTCCCCTGTTCACTAGGACCTGGCACTTCAAGAGTGTCCCGATGTGTGTTGCATTGACCTGTTATTGTGGCTGAGCTGCTTGAATCCAGTTTGCCTGTTGTGGACAGGGTTCAGTCCTTGTGTTGTTAGTGGGCTACTCTGGGGCTGCCTTAGGCCTGAGTGGAGTCATACCAGGCATTTTCCAGAGATGCAGTAGCACCCAACTGCAGGGCACTTCCCCTGTGTTGTCCCCTGAGTTCTGTTGGTGGACAGGGCCTGCAGTCAGACCAGATGTCTATCCCCAGCCCACTGCTGGGGCTACAGTCTGACAGTGTGTGTGGTTATCTTCCCCTCTCCCTGGGTCAGAAGTCACTTTGGAGTGGTGCTGTCCCTTCAGGGCCGCTTGTACACCACTAGACTTGTGGCACTGCTTTGGACGGGCTCTGGCCAAAGGCGTATTGGAGGGGGCAGATCCGCAGGAGAATGCAGGGGCAGGGCGCATGCTATTAGCAACATTTGCATGGGTCTGCTGTGGGAGGGAACCTGAAACCAAGGCCTAGCTGGAGGGGGCATGTCTACAGAATGCAGGGACAGGGTGCACTCTTAGGAAGTTAGATGGAGTGTGTTGTGCTGTGCTGGCTCCCATAGGTGTCCATGTATCTAGGCTGGGGTGTGGGGGAAGGAAATGGCACCTGCCAGTCCTTTGTTCCTGGCTAAGTCTCCCAATAATCCTTGCCCCTTCAGCACAGCTCTGTGATCAGTAAATAAATCTTCCCCAGGCATTTTTCAAACTGCTGTTTCTATGCTGTATCTCCAAGAGGCTGTTTGTTGTGCTCTTTAAGGTCTTTAAGGGTAGAGACTCAGTTTCTTCTTGCTCTCCTAGCTCTTCCAGAGCTGAGCCCACTGATTTTTAAAGTTCCAAAGATGTTAAGTTTTCCAAACCAAATGTTATAGGGATTTGTCTTCCTCGTGCATGCTCCCTGGTATGACAGTCTGTTTCTCTCCCCTCTGTGTCCAGGGCGTCCTTCCCTCCTGTGGATAGTCTGCAGGGTCATTTAGCTTTCAACTGCATCTCTACCCTTCTTACCCTCTCTGATGTAGCCTCCTGTGTCCTTTTAGCTGCGGAGAGTCTGTTTTACCAGTCTTCAGGTCATTTTATGGGTTATTCACACTGATGTGGGTGTTATCAAGTTGTATCCATGGGATGCAGTGGGCTTAGGCTCCTCCTACTCCGCCATCTTCCCACTTTCTCAGACATTTTTAGCAAAAATTGAGATTATTGTCTAATACATGCACAATTCTTGTATCACGTCTTGCTCATTTCTCACTGTATCATGAGCACTTAAGCCAAGATTCTGATTTGTGTAATCACTGCATAATACTCCATTTTTCAGTCTATGAAAAATTGATTTACCCTCATAGCTGGATGTTTAGGCTGAATCCCATTTCTCAACTTCTACAAAAAACTCTCTGATAGATTCTAAAAAAACAAAATCATTGGGTGGATAAACACTTTTAAGGTTCAGAGAAGGTTTAAAAGAAATAAAGGCCAGGAATTATTTAATACCGTTCTCATTCATTCTTAACTTGTCAAGCACAGGATCAACCTAACCCTGGTCTGACTGACAGATCTAGCAAGAATTCCTCATCCTCACCTCAAAGCCTTATGTTGGAGTTATCTTTTTGAAACTCCCTGGGTCTTTAGGAAGAATCTAGAATCATTTTTAGAGGAAAAGGATTTCTGGGGCATAGCTAATATTCTATTTCTTGATCTGGGAAGAGGTTATATAGATGTATTCAGTTTGTAAAAATTCATTGAGTTGTACGCTTATGATCTATGTACTTTTATGTGTTATATTTCAATAAAAAGTATGCCTAGAAAAAAATGTTTCATGCTTCTTAAAGTCATCAATTTTCAATTTCCTCAAGGGAGTCATCAACAGCCATGAAATCCTTATGGTCTTGGGGAAAAAATACTGTATGTATTTGAAAATTGTTAGGTGCTTTTTGGATGTAAAGAATTATTTTCACCACCTGAGTAAAGCCATTTATGCTAACATGAATGAGGCAATACTCTCAGAGGGCATTTTAATTTTATCATCAAATTAGGTATTCCGAAATTGGTGAGCTGATAGGTGGGGAAGGAAACTTTTGAAGAGGAGGGTTTTCCCCTGTCCACACTTCTCTGGGCTCCCTTGCCCAAAGAATAAGGTATATGTCATCAAGACACTCAGGCTCTAGTTTTAGAATCTAAAGTTCTAAATACAAGATTACCTGAGACATACCCTTTGGCAAGTTCACTAGGATCTGGGGTTAATTTCTTACCTATCCAATGAGACTTCGTTCTCCCTGAGCAAGGCCAATGCATATGGTCAGGGGGGTTGTTCACTGAACAAGAACACCTGGCTCAAGTGTCCAGTGAAGGATGGCAACCAATGCTCACCAGGTTATACATCTTCACTAGGGGCTGTAGCTACTCAAAGGAAGAGGGACCTTTTTCTAATTTAATCAAAGATGCCAAAGGGGCTACCAGAGGTTCTGTTTCTGAGGACCCTCACCTTAATATTCTGTGATTCAGGCACATAAAACTGCCACCTCATATGTTCCACCTCCCCCACTTTCAGGCCAGGCCCTGTGGACTCACTAGGTTGATCCACCATGAAATACAGTTTACATCATTTAGGCTCGAGGTTACAAGCAGGGTGGGTTCCCACAACCACACAACATGGGTTTGACTTTAGTTCTAAGACAAGCCCTGTCAGCCTTCTGCTCTGGACATGATCCCCAGAGACCCATGGGTTCTAGACATCTGTGATGGCTGACTTTGTGTGTCACTGGAGCTATGATGCCCAATGGTTTAGTCAAACGCTAGTTCAGATGTTGCTGTGGAGGTGTTTTTAAGATGTAATTAGTATTTATAATCCATAGACTCTAAGTAAAGCAGATTGCCCTCTATAATGTGGGTGGACCTCATCCAATCTATTGAAGGGCTTAGACTTTACAGCAAAGACTGAGGTTCCTTGAAGAAGAAGGAATTTGGTCTCAGGACTGCAACATAAAAACCCTGCTTGAGTTTCCAGCCTGCTGGCCTGCACTACAGATTTCAGACTTACCAGCCACCATAATCTCACAAGCCAATTCCTTAATAAATTTGTCTCTCTATATATATACACACACACACACACGCACGCATCAGTAGGATATATATATCCTATTGTTTTTTTTCTCTGGAGAACATCGACTAATCTAGCACCTGAACACTGCCTTTCCAGTGGAGCAAGGCCTGCTAAGAAACCCACATGTTCTCAGGAGGGCTCTCAGTAGAAGAAGCGGCCAGGAGCACAGTGATTCACGGCAATCCAAAAAAGCAGAAACCTACATATGCAGAAACCCCATTTTAGCACTAAGTTTAGAGGACTGACTACAAATACAAGCTCAGAACAAATCATTTTAAGAAAACTGGATATCCAAACAGAAAGGGTAAGGTTTTGCAGGGTCGGGATCTTAAGATGATTTCATGACCATTTTTAATAATTCAGAAACTGTTTTACATGCTTGACTTTCCTGGATCTTGCAGTATCTCTCAGGAATATAGTCTTTTTTTTAATGTTTATTCATTTTTGAAAGACAGAGAGAGAGCACAAGCAGGGGTGGGGCAGAGAGAGAGGGGGACACAGAATCTGAAGCAGGCTCTAGGCTCTGAGCTGTCAGCACAGAGCCTGATGTGGGGCTCGAACTCACGAATCCCAGGAATATAGTCTTAAACTCAATTCTACTTAAATTCTGGTCCTTTGAGAGAAATGGAATAAAATTTCAGAAGAAACACATCGTATTCTTCCACCAGAGACCATACGATTTCATAGGAGTTTCTTTAGATCCTTGGGTAGTGTGCATTTTAAATAATCCATGTCATTCAGTTGATATTAAAAACAAAGTAAACATTTAAAAATAGTTCAAACAAGTACATCTTCCCTTGATTTTCATGAGCAGGCTCAGAGTTTGAAATGGCATGTAAAGTCTACCCAAAAAAAAAAAAAATCTATTTAGGAATTGCAATCAATCATCTTTTCTCCCCTCCCTGTCCCCCTTAATCTTTCTGGCAGATTAATCTGAAGAACTCTGCCCAACCATCTCATTTCCTGTGTGCACACACCCTGTAGACACATACAAGCAGATCATTATCATTCCGGGAGTGATCACGGACCAAGTGTTATTTTCACCTTCTCCAGCTTTGCACCGTCTCATTCTGAAGACTCTGGCTGTCAGTCTGTCCTTCACATCTTGGTGGTATTTTTAGCACCATTTCCTTTCAGGTCTGCTTTTCTCCTGTCAGAATTTCCCTGGCAAAGAGATAGTTGCCTTCAAGCTTTTTCTACTTTCAGCAATTAATGTTCAGCGGGAAAATTCGTAAGTCTTAGTAGAGTAGCCTCAGTTATCTGCTACATCTGCCAATGATGATGAAGATGAAGCGGAGGGGTATGGAGAAGGAGGAGGAAGAGAAAGTGGCAGTAAAGAAGCAAAGGTACCTGCAAGTTTCTTGCAAGTATGATCTGAGTCTTGCTCATCTTTGAATTCCTGCCTCTTAACATCATGCCCAGCACAGAGCGTGTACTTATTCAATGTTTGGAGATTTAAAAAATATAAAGAAAATGAACAAATGGAAAAGAATGAAGTCTGCAGAGAGGGAAGAAGAAAAAGAGGGAGGGAGGGGAGACGGAGGAAAGAAATATGAACTAAACCTGGAAATATAAGGAGACAGTAAATAAAATAGTTTCTAGAGTCAGAATGACTGGTTTGAATCTCATTTCTGGAATTCACTAGCTGTGTCACCTTGGACAAGTTTATTAAGCTTTCTAAGCTCCAACTTCCTCACCAGTAAAATGAGGATTATTATAGCACCTTCTTCATTGGGTTGTTCTGAGAACTAAGTGTAGTAATACATGTAAATAACATTCCACAAATGTTAATTACTATTATTTCTTTATCATCACCATCAAAGTCATTTTTACCCATTAATCTTGAACCTGGGTCTCTTCTTACAGAAGTATCTTGATTTGGCAACCACTGAAAATTTAGAAGTCCATTTTGCAGATACTTATAGCTGTCACTCAAGAGGAAATTCACCCAGTCGATTTCATATTCTGACAGTGCTTCAGGACATGGTGGAGTACATTAAGAACTGTTGCATTCTGATATTT
Source organism: Neofelis nebulosa (assembly GCF_028018385.1). Classification (NCBI taxonomy): domain Eukaryota; kingdom Metazoa; phylum Chordata; class Mammalia; order Carnivora; family Felidae; genus Neofelis; species Neofelis nebulosa. The sequence goes on along the minus strand of NC_080782.1, from coordinate 30,801,995 downwards.
TAACCAATTAATGTAACATTTCTTCTGAATGCTCAAGGCACAACCTAGGAATGTGAAGCAGATGAATCTTGTGTCACAGTTTTAGTCACATTACAGTGAATTATACTCCCTGGGTTTACAAGGGAATGTTCCCTTACATCCCAGAATATCTCCAACAGCCAAACCTGAACAAGCTTGGCAGGGACCCAGGACTCATGGGTACTTACTCACCTGACAAGCAATCACATTTCATTTGCAATAAAGAGGAATTCCCTTTCTGATGACAAATGTACTTCAGGGACACACATGCTAAGCTGGGCACTGTCTCATGACCACTCAGGGGAACTGACCCAACAAGCTTTCCCAAATAGCAGGTAAACATCAGTCCCAAGCTATTCATCCGTATCCTCAAGGAAATGAAGGCAGAGGAATCAGGGAATTTCTAGGCAAGAGCAGAGATGGGAAAAAACAAAGGGAATCATTAGGTCTACGTTTTAATCCCATGTCCATCCACCATTTTTTCCTTCCCACTCACCCACCCAAGAATAAAATATATAATTTCGGGGAGGGGGGGGCGGAGGCAGGGGGAAGACTGGTGCTGAATCACCATCTACTCATATGCTTGTTTTACAAAATTACTACCCTAAGGTTATAATGTTTTATAGGTGCTTGGCCCTCCTCTTCCCTCTCCTTTCCCATAGAGCAAGTCTAATCATATAACCTTTCACCCAGATCTGAATCATGGGTCTAATGATCAAGTTTATTTTTTTAAGTGAAAGAAAAAAAATAATGATCATTTATGTTGTGGAACACAGAGTTTACAGACTGCAGAAAACACATGGCTGTTAATGTTTGATTTTAACAAACCTTGTTCCAAATCTGAGATTCCCATCACTCCAATAGTCTCTTTCTTTGAAATTCCAGGAATAAAGCTATGAACAACAGCAGCTCATCTCAATTGCACATAATAAGTATAATGACAGCATTTGTATTTGATAAGTTAAATTCATAAGCGAGGAACTCTATCTCCATTTACAAGAGTTAAAAAAAATGCAACCCAGTAAAGAGCAGCATAACAAGAGAGAATTTTCCTTGAACATAGACAGACTGGTTAGGGGCTCCTGGGTGGCTCAGTCAGTTAAACATAGACAGACTGGAAAGGAGCTTACAGAGGAAGTCCTGGCCTCAGGAGCTTACCTAAGGCTGAGACGTGGTCAGTCAACCCGGAATTCACTAGCTGTGAGTTTCCTGAAAAATGCCCATCCTTCTGCACAATGCCAAACAAGCTCAGGTTTGGAATCACAGCCCCAGAGACTGTCTTAGTCTGTTCAGACTGCTATAATAGAAATACCATATATTGGTAGTTCACAACAAACATTTATTCCTTACAGTTCTAAAAACTAGAAGTCCAAGGTCAAGGATCCAGCATATTTGGTGTCCAGTGAAGAGTTCCTGATTCACAGATGGCTGTCTTCTTGCAGTGTCCTCACACGGTGGGAGGGGCCAGGGAGCTCTCTAGGGTGTCTTATATAAGGACACTGAGCCCATTCATGAGGGCTCCACCCTCATGACCTAATCACCTCCAAATACCACCATGCTGGGGGTTGGGTTCCTACATATGAATTTTGAGAGACATGAACATTCCATCTATTGCAGAGACTGAGTCCCCAGACTCGCAAGTGCTGGATGAACCTCAGCAGTTCACTAAAATGTGCGGTTGCCTATTCTTTCCATCTGTGAAATGGAGATACTACCCACCTCACAGCACTGTTATGGGAACAAATTATTTCATGTATGAGAGCACCTAGTAAACTAGCAAGATAACGTTTAGCTAGAGCAGTTGGGGAACACATCATGACAGAGGGAGGCTCCAAACTGAGTATTAAAAAAGGAGCAGGGTCTCAATAGGTAAGAGAACAATGTGACAGGTAATAATCATGACAGCAGCAAAGACAATACAGATACAAGGGGTAAATTAGACTAATAGTTGCAGGGAAGAGTGCTGCAGTCATGGGACATAGGCCTTTGTTTGATCCTTCTGTCTGGAGGTCCACAAGAACCTTGGGATTAACATTTCACAAAGTTGTACTTTACATAAAAGTTTGATAAAAACTTAAACCACACAAAATGCTAATTTTCCATAAGACATGCATTTTCCTGCCCAATTTTACTGACAAGCAATCTTCCTCATAACTATGCACCCTCTAATTAGTGTCTCAAGTCACTAAACCAAAGGTTCTCAAAGTGTGGTCCCCAGGCCTGCAGCATCAATCACCTGGCACGGTGTAGAAAGAATCATGGTCCCCCCAAAGATCCACATCCTAATCCTTGCAAATATTTGTTTCATGGCAAAGAGTAATAAAATTTCAGGTGAAGTTAAGGCTGCTAATCAGCTCACTTTAAAACAAAAAAATTATCCATGTGAGCCCAATGTAATCCAAGGATCATTAAATGAGGAAGAGGGAAGCAGAAGAGTTAAAAACCAGACAGAGAGCAGTGCGACTCAACCAGTCCTTGCTGGCTTTGAAGATGGAAGACAGCCACAGGTGAAGGAATGCAAGGAGCCTCTAGAAGCTGGAAAATGCAAGGGAACAGATTTTCCCTTAGGGCCTCCACACAACCCTGCCAACACCTTGATTTTAGCCCAGTGAGACTCACTTTGGACTTCTGTCCTACAGAACTGTGGAATAATAAAGTTGTGTTGTTTTAAGCAGCTATATTTCTAATAATTTGTTACAGCAGCATTAGAAAACTAATACATCTGGAAAGTTGCTAAAAAGGCAAATTTTCTGGCCACAACCCAGACCTACTGAATCAGAAAATCAGAGGGTGGAGCCCAGAAATCTGCCATTAAACAAGCCCTTGGGGTAATTCTGATGCACACTAAAGTTTGAGAGCCACTCACTAGACTAAGCAAACACATTCAGGCAGAGATCCCCAAGAAAAGTCAACACTGACAACTGATGACTTGATCAACCATGATAAAATCTACTAGTGCTATGTCCTGCCTTGACAAGCATAGAATAGGAAACCCAACCAAATCATTGGTGATTCAGATTCCTTCAGGGCCCGGGGTCCTCACTTGGAATAGCAGTGATAAATGTGCCCTAGTCCAAGACCTGTCCTGGAAGCTCTTGTTAAAATTCATTTGTGATTCCAACTAGACTTTTTTTTTTTTTTTTTTTTTTTTTTTTTTTTTTTTTTTTTTCTTAAAATCCTCTCTTTCTCTCTGCACAATAATTGAACTGTTTTCCACAGTCTATTCCTTTTTTTTTTTTATTTTTTTTTTTTTTTTTAACGTTTATTTATTTTTGAGACAGAGAGAGACACAGCATGAACAGGGGAGGGGCAGAGAGAGAGAGGGAGACACAGAATCTGAAACAGGCTCCAGGCTCTGAGCTGTCAGCACAGAGCCTGACGCGGGGCTCGAACTCACGGACCGTGAGATCATGACCTGAGCCGAAGTCAGACGCTTAACCGACCGAGCCACCCAGGCGCCCCCCAACTAGACTTTTATAAAGGGTGGAGTCATTTGCTTCTTTCTCACTAAACTTGAGTAATATTGGGGAAATGTGGGTGGGTGAACATCCAAGTAAACTGAGGATTTATGAGGGCTTGTTCCAGGAGGGAGAGGGCGACTTAAAAAACTCATAGATGTGGAGGGCTGGGGGTTCTCAACTGTCCATGAAGCTGGTTCCTCCATCTTGAGTGTAGGTCTGCTCATGCCCACCACCACAGCACTGCCAATATCTCTAATGACAAGGACCTCACTACCTCCCATGGCAAACTATTCCATTCAGAGAAGGCTCTAATTTGTGAGATCTGAATTCCTTTCATCTGGCAGCTGATTTTCTTTGGACTTCACGCTTGATTTCATATTGGCCTACACTGAATTATTTGAAGTCTCTGATGCCCACTCATATGCAAGAACAAAATATGGCTAGGTTGTAACCTCCACTGCATACATTGAGTTGTTTTCTCAGCACTATTAGCCTCTACTGACCTCAAAGGGAGGCATGTGCGTAAGCTAGGCAGGAGGTAGGCATGGACCCGGTTAAAGGCAAAGTGCTTTAAAAGCCTTTGATGAAAGGCATTAAGGCTTGAAAGGGTTGTTTCTGAAATACTACACCTCCCTTTTAAGAACTCTTAAGATCTGGAGGGTGATACTCTCTCACCCCAGAAGAATTCAAGCATGAATGTTCTTAGAGCCTCCAATTAAGAGTCCAATTCCATCTCTCCAGATGCTCATTTCCACCAAAATTACCTAGTTGATTTTTTTTTAAGAACAAACAAAAACAGGCTGAACAATATCTCAGAGTTAAATAACCACTAAATGGGTGTTGACAAATTAAGATATAAAAGCCCAATAGCTCTACTTCATACATATAACTATAAATGAAAAGAAAACCCCAAACCATTCTTGCATTACATATTGATTAATCCAACTGTTGTGTGCATCTATTATCTGCCAGCCACTAAAATAGATACATGATGATGAACTAGACAGACACAGTGCCTGCCCTCTTAAGGCTTAAAGACTCCATTTGAACATCAACTCGTCTGTATTCCTATGGTCCTGGGGCATTAACATTCAGTTGTTTCTATCATTTATAAAGTGATATAAGGAAATATGCCTATTGTATTGGAATGCACCTAGATCCTTGAATCAGATGGTTAAATGTTATATATTTTTTTAATGTTTATTTTAGAGAAAGAGACAGACAGAGCATGAGTGGGGGAGGGGCAGAGAGAGAGGGAGACACAGAATCTGGAGCAGGCTCCTGGCTCTGAGCTGTCAGCACAGAGTCTGACACGGTGCTTGAACCCACGAACCGGGAGATCATGACCTGAGATGAAGTCGGATGCTTAACCGACTGAGCCACCCAGGCGCCCCTATGTTATATATTATTTTTAGAGATGGGAGTTGAAAACCCAAGACAAAACAGTCCTTGGATTTTCTGGATGGTGCATGTTAAATACATAAGAAAATCTCATTCTTATCCACTGTTATATTGGCCTCTTTATAGAAATGATGGTTGACTTCAGCCAGGTCACGATCTCGCGGTCCGTGAGTTCGAGCCCCGCGTCAGGCTCTGGGCTGATGGCTCGGAGCCTGGAGCCTGTTTCCGATTCTGTGTCTCCCTCTCTCTCTGCCCCTCCCCCGTTCATGCTCTGTCTCTCTCTCTGTCCCAAAAATAAATAAAAAACGTTGAAAAAAAATTTTTTTTAAAAAAAAGAAATGATGGTTGTCCAAGAGGGGATTATATTAATAGGATGCTTTTTTTTTTTTTTTTAATTCTTACTCTATGTCTTAATGTTGATTCCATCTGCACAGAGTTCAAACTTGGTGGCCAATGTCACTGGATATCAGCAGTAATTATGAGCCCACAGTCTTCTCTGTGATCTCTGCCAACCTCTAGGGGCTGGCCCCCCTCATTCCATTTTTAGCAAAAAGGTATGAACTACCAATGGCTGTCATAGCACCAGCTCTTATCACTACCCCCAATGCTAGCATCATCTGTGGATTCTCCAATATAACCAATCCTGGAAGACCAGAAGATGCTTAAGACATGTGCAAATTCTTCTGTAAAGACGAAAGAGCTGCTCTTCTGGATCAGGATAATAGCTGTGACAGAGATCCCAAGAAGCATCTTATGGAAGAATACAGTATGATCTTTGATGTGGTCTCAAAAAGTCAGATCCTAACTTAAAAAAAAAAATTAAAAATCTGTTCCCTCCACAGCCAACTCTATTAACCATAAACATATAACCATTGTAAATTTGTATTTACAGAGCTTCCCTTAATTCCCGAGTAATGAGAAACAAAAGTACATTACCCCATATGAAGTAGGACTTGTTTATATTATGTTAAGTTTGCCTTTCAAAGAATATTTCTTTAGAAATTCAGAACTTGTGAACTCTTAGCCTTTACTTTTATAGGCTGAACAATACTGGCCTTCTCACCTGTTCTCATAAATACAGCCCCTGCCTCTCCCTGGCCCCTTCCATCTCTTTACCTCCCACCTTCATGCTTCAATTTTATTTATCTCCCCATCCTTCTTTTCCGGCAGCATCTTTTCTTTTCTTGTGGCACAATGCCTGTGTTCAAACACAGAACAAAGTTTGTCAGGGGGTGAATCCATCTTTCTCTCCCATAATGGTAACACAATGCTGTTCCATTTCCAACATGCCTAAATGATGACCAGAATTTGCTGGATCTTTTGCAACCAATGTCTTCGTTGACTCCTGTGCCCTTTTCTAGATTGCATCTGGTAATCCAGAAATGATTAATTCACCTGAATAGCTTATTCTCCCACATATTCAAGACCTTTATCTATTTTGAACAAGAAAATGGAAAAATGTTATGATTTTCATCATGTCACTCCTTGAGATGGCATCTAGGCCAGAAGAAACTGTGGCTGAAACCCTCACTAAAGCAAGCTGCCCTGTCATGGGGGGCACTCGGCAGTCCTGTGGCAAAGCCCATATACACACAGACCACATGGAGAGGAAGCAAAGAGTCTCACCTTGCCAGCCACGTGAGTGACCCACCATCAAAGCAGATCCTCTACCCTCTATCAAGCCTTCAGATGATTCCAGCCCCCAGTTTTGGGTCTTCTAGCTGAGACTTCAGACATCATGGAGCAGAGACAAACCACCCCTGCTGTGCCCTCACCCTCTCTGAATTCCTGGCCCACAGTAACTAGAAGATAATGATAGCTGTTATTTAAAGATACTGGCATTGTGAGGTAATTCGCTACACCAATTGGTAAATATCACAGCATATATGTATGCAAAGATAACTTTTCTTAGAAAAGCAAAAAAAAATTATAATATAAAATTCAAGGTAGTGGTTACCTCTGCATGGGAGGCAAAAAAGCAGGGTAGGATAAGATGATATGAATAATTAATAAGTAATCAGTGAATATCTACATCTTGGTTGGATGGTAATGTTCTTTAACAGGTAGATAGATGAATAACAGAGAGGATCCTGCATAGCCCAATGATGATAGTGTTTCATGAGCAAAAAATTATATTTAATCCATTTTAAGCAGATGTCCAATGATAAGGAAAGAAATAAAAGGGAAGGAGAGAGAAGGGGAAAAGGAAGAGATGAGGGAGGGAAGGTAGGAAGGAAAGAAACGTCGAGAGAAAGAAGGAAGGGAGAGAGGAAAGATGGAAGGAAGAAGTTATTAGGTTACTACTTGGTAAAATTTGAACTTATTTCCATCCGTCACCTAGCACATCTACTTCTGGGTAGAAGGAGCTTCTCCTTAGAGAAGCTCTAGCACTAGGAGACAGGTACAATATTCATATAAACATTTTAGGGGAGAAAAAAAACTAGAAATATACAAATATCCAGCAACTATAAAATGAATAAGTACATGGTGGTTATTCAGGAAGTAGAACATTATACAGTGATGAATACTAGTGACTAACATCATGGATGAATCTCCACTTGACACCATGGATAAATATCTAGAGATGTACAGTCCAACAGAACTTTCTGCAATGCTATAAATGTTCTAGAGCATGATGCTGAGCAGAAGACAAGAAATGACTCTGTATCTATGAAGCTAAAGGCAGACAAAACTAAACAGTATACTGATTAGAAATGCAAATATGGTAGTAAAACTATACTGAAAAGTGAGAAAATATGCAAAATTTACACTGGTGGTTAGGGGAAGCAGGGTGGGGATTCAAGAGGAGCAGGGAGATTTGACAGTTTAGAAATATTCTAAAGTGGAGGGGGAGATCCATAGGTATTCATATTTTTATTCTTTTTTTTAATGTTTTTATTTATTTTTGAGACAGAGAGAGACAGAGCATGAGTTGGGGGGAGGGGGGCGGGGCAGAGAGAGGGGGAGACACAAATCCGAAGAAGGCTCCAGGCTCCAAGCTGTCAGCACAGAGCCTGACGCGGGGCTCGAACTCACGGAGTGTGAGATCATGACCTGAGCCGAAGTCAGACGCTTAACCGACTGAGCCACCCAGGCACCCCACATATTTTTATTCTTAAACTATACACAGACGTTGTACACACTTTCATATGTACTATAAATTAAAGAAATAAAAGATACGAGTACAAAGCAACAAAAGAGGGAATCACCATCCCATGAATGGACTTAAGCAGAATTTCCTTCTGGTACAGCGTTACTCTTTCTCTCTCCAATGTCTCGGAGTCAAATATGCAAGAAACCTCACCATCCCAGGTTTCATCTTGCCCTCCTCTGAAGATTAAAACAAACAAACAAACAAACAAACAAACCACATGCAGCACCAAACCATTCCTTCCCACCAACAGATCTCCAACTCAGCTTTGTGGACTGTCAGTTTATTTAATGCCACATGGCGCAGTGGATGGGGAACTGGATCCTCAGAGACCAAGACTGGGGGCTGCTGAATCACTCCCAACTTCTACGACTTTGGGAAAATCATCTCACCTCTCTGCTCAGCCCCCTCAGAAGAGCCCCTGGGGTTAACCAGCACTGCTCCTTTTTAAAATGTTCTTACGTTGGACTTTTTGGTTTAGTTTCCTTTGAAGAAAAGATTACACCGCTTTAAAAAAAAAAAAAAAAAGTTCAAAAGCCTCTAGACCAAATGATCACTAACAATTCTTGCTGGAACATTTTAGAAATCTGTGTTTTGTGACAGCCACATTGGGCCTGGCACACTGTTAGATAGGTAGATGAAAAGGGACTAAAACTAGATCACAAACCTGGCATCTTACAGAAAAAGCCTAAATGTGTATTGCCTAGAATGATGGATTATTCCGAAAGTTCTCTCAGATTTTTCTTCCTTGTTTCAGAACCCACCTCCTATCCTACCACCCTTACTCCTAGGTATCTGACAGCAAATCTGGATAACCAGTTTAATCACTATTGAAGAAAAATAATGCAAGAGGGACTGTAGATCAGGGGCATTTTCTGCAAGGGGCAGAATTGCATGGGAATTTTCACAGGAGTGCCTGGTGGCCCACAGCCCTCTCCTCTGACCCTGTCCATCCTCTAATGTCTACACTGCTCAGGGGTGGGTTGCACAGGCCCCTCAGCTATTCTGTCTTTAGGTCTTCTTCCTCCACCCATTCTTGGGTTTCTCTTATACTCTGCTATGTCAATGATGTGTCAAGTGTTCCAGATCAGACATTATCACTTAAATCCCTATTTTCTGGGCATGATGAATTTCAGGTACCAGGTAGAGATGCCTGCATGGCACAATCTTCTGTCCATCTGTATACAAAGTCAACCCTGCCGGGGACCACTTGTCCCATAATACTCACCACTGCCTGACAGGACAGCATGGAAGATTTGTCCTCTGGCCAGGATCCCAACATTACTGTCTCAGTAAAAGATTAGCTATTGGGCGTCACCCTACTTTGGGCCACACTCTCTACTTTAACTCATTCTAATTTCCAAACAGTATGCGCCAGTTGTTGTTCTAAAAAATAACAGAAGAAAAAACAGTAATTTTTAGGATATATGAGCTTGTTATATAGACTAATTGATACAGTCTATAGTTCTTCGGACTGGTCAGATTAATGAGAAACTGAAGATTCAATATCACAACGATTTCTGCAAGATGCAATTCTGATATGAAATCACGACACACCCTCTGGAGAAACAAAGGCTATCATTCCTTTTTCCTCTCTTCCCTCCCTTCACTCAGGGGGAATGGAGCTGAACTCCCAGGAGAATCACACAGCCACGCTGTGTCAATTTCTAGACATTCACATTGAGTTTGAAATGAGAAGATTTTAAGTGTTGCCCGTAAAGATAAGTAATTTTCTCCCTGGGAGAAAAAAAATCAGCACAGGAAGAAATCAACCATTTCTGCCTCAGCCATCCCAGAAATTAGCAGTTTCCTCAAATCACAAAAATAAGTTCTCTGTCTGCTCCTATTGCAAAAAAGCATCTTCATTTGTTTATAGGATCACTACTAAACATACTGGCTTCCTCCACCCATGGTCTGGAAAATCATTCTCCAGGATTTTTATAAACAAGTTGAGTGGAGGAGGCTCAAAGCAATGCTCTGTCTAAAGGAAATTACACCCAGCCCCCAAACTCCAGCAAGTATGAACTCAGTGCCCAAAGAATTCAAGCTAATCCACCCCATTCTCAGTGGCTGGACCTGGTGGTCCACGTGCATATCCTCCAATCCAAAGGAAATGGGCACCGTCTCATTAGGAAGCCAGACTATACAAACTGGGATCCCTCCCATTTATCATATTACCATTATGTTCTAAAAAAGGAAACAAGTAATATTTGATGGTTCTCATTTTTTCAGAAATTTAACCCATTTTCCTTTGACCAACATTCTATACCAGCAACCCATGGATGTCCATCCCAACCTCATCTCCCACTGCTCCCTTAGCCTCTGCCAGAACCAAGCTGTTTTAATTTCTATCCCTTATGCCCCTCTCTCCCACCTTACACAGTTCCTACTTGGGATGCATCCCCTACCTCTGAAATTCTTTCCAACATTCAAATCCCAATGCCCGCCTCCTCCTTAAAACCTTCCTAAACATTCCAGCCAGAAATCTCTCTACTTCCTATGAATGTTAGATCTTCTGGCTTATACTCTTCTTAACTTGCCATTTTTACATACTAATTTGCTGGTTGAGATTTTCAGTTTACTTGGCTTGAACTTTAATATAACATCTACCTATCCTAGTTCCCCCACTAGACTGAAGGCTTCAATGTCAATGGCCAAGAGGGTTGCAAGGAAGATACCTTAAACTTTTGTGGATCACCTGTAGCATCTACCACTATCTTTACACAGAGTAGCTGACTCAATAAAAGTCTGTTGATAATGTTTGAGAAGTGAAGATTCCAGACAAAGAAACCCAAAGTATGTTTTCAAACGTAGGAACAGATTCCTCTTTAGTAAAACAAACAGCTAATCTATATATTCACATTATTCCTAAGACTCAGCCAAATCCCTAGAATTAGGTCTACATCAAGTTTGTAGACATTACCAGTATGCCAGTTAAACTCTCACATTTAGGGATAATGGGATAGAGACCCCAAAATCCCCCAGAGTGTCCCTAGGTTTGCCATTCCAACTATATCATGCTTGATCCTAAGGACCTTGGAAAATTCTTGAACTTAGGACTACCCAGAATCATTTTGTCTTTGTCAACCCAAAGTGGGTAATAGGACATCCCTCCCATCTCCCAGTGCCCTCAGAACCCAAAACCAGACCAGTCCTGACTTGCAGCTGTTCAAGGATATCCAGTTTCAGGCATTTACCCCATTGAATGGCTTCCATATTCATTGTTTCATAGGCCGAATGAATACATGAATAACCTGTATCTACTTAATAGGCAGATAATCAATGAGTGGTCCCTATGATTGTTACCTTATTTTGTCTTTGCTGTTTTAATAAGAAGTAGGGCTTATCTAAAGACTTTCTTTGGACTCTAAGTCCTCAGGACTCAAGTTCTCCAATATCCAGGAAAGATATAAGTACATATACCATATAAATAAATATCAATATATCAATATATATTATCAGTAGAAAGTTACCATCTCCTTCCTTGGAAAGAACTGTCCATTGTTCCTCATTTTTCATGTCAAAATATTTTTCTTCTTAATAAATTACTAGTCTAGGAGATAGTAGCTGTCAACTAGTTTTTAATGGTATTACTTGACAAAATAAGAAGTCTGGCTATCCTGTTTCCTCAAAATTATTCAAAAATTGGATCCACCTATAAAATCAAAGCTTGGGAACCACTGGCTGGAGAATGTAGACCTAATTAGTACTAACATGATATCTCTGCCCTTTACTCTCATTTGGACCTTACTTTAAACCATTATTTATGGAGGCACCCATTGGGTACCTAGCATTATACCAGGGGTTGGGATTACAGGCACAATATACAGATGTCATTATCAGTTTGCCTAAGGTCTAGGGAAGAGGCAAGCAGACAGTTATCCTATTTAAAAAGCCATTGTTTCCATGTTCCAACCATGGTGGGTTCCAGAAAAAGGAGCATCTGGTCCTCCAGAACTCAACCTCTCATCCTTTTGAAGGGGTCTGCCTACATGAAGGCATTTGTCCTTTTTTTTTTCTAGAAACCTAAAAATTAGAAGTGGCCTGGGCCTTTCTCAGTCTCCAAGATGCTCTCCTTTGATGCTCAGTCAATAAGTCCCAGGCTCACTTTGACCTTTAAGTTGTATCCTTCAGCTTCAGTTAACATTCAACAAACCAAAACATATCCTCCTTTGTGTTCCATGATTCCTCAGCATATGATAATTTTAATCGTACTCTGTTGCTCTTGAAATATTTCTCTTATTATAAGATATCACCTTTCCCAAAGGAGATTCCAATCAAGACCCAGAAGAAAACAATTAAGGTGTTATTCAAACAAGAAATAAATGGCAGATCATAATCATAAAATAGGGTAATCAAAAGCATCATAAAATTTAATGAGGACACAAGGGAAAAATGATAAAAGGGCTTCTTGTCTACAGAAAAGGTGAGAAGTTCCTCTACTCCAACTTTCAACTTCCACACTCCATACCCTGTGGCTACAGAGATTTTTTTTGGTGACACATCACTTGGATACCTTATAGCAAGTGAGGAGGGATAAGCACAATGACATGTTGATAAGCTGGCTCTCTGAAGGAGAAAAAAAAAATCTGATGTGCAGCAGTTACCAGTTTCCAATGGGGCAAATACTCCTGCTCTGGCCAATTTCAAACTGCTAACGGTTTAGTATAACCAGATAAGAAATTTCTTAAGTATTCAACTACTAGCTTTCATGAGCACGTGTGAATAGCTCCTACACACCATCAGAGGAGTGGCATTTGAGAAGTGACTGCTCCGATCCTCATCAGTTGGTAAGAAAGGCGGCCTTTTGGTGGGGCTAGGTAACTCCCTGACTTGGGTGAGAGCAAGCAAGCACATCAGCAAGGGTACATTAAGTCACTCTTGTTACACACCTGAAGATGAGAACCAATGGCCTTAGGACAGAAGCCAAAGAAAAGTTGATAGTTCAAAGAGGAAATTCCCATGCTCAGCCAGGTGTTGTCCAGACACTGGAGGGCAGGGAGGGACTGAATACAGGCAAGCTGAGGGCACAAAGGGCCACAGAGGGAAGCTGGGGACAGAGAGGGAGAACCTGAGGGTAAGAGATGAGATGAAGATGACAGAGGTTCCCCCCAAAAGCAGCCAAGTACAAAATAGGCTCATTTCACAACTTCACCTTCAACTGATACGTGTTTGTTGAATTGAGTTTCCCGAAAACTTTCATTTGGCTTCCAAGGAAAACAACCATAAAGATATGGTTTTCTGTCCTGTGGTCTGTCCCCCCCAGGAACGTGATTGCAGGAATGTGAACTCAAGCTGATAGCTCCTTTCTACACATATGGAACAGCTTTGGGATGGGAAAAAGATTTTTAAAAGACTGAAAAAAAATCCCTGAAGAGCAACTTGGCTTTTGTTTAATGGGTCTGATTAACAATTTGAGGGAAATGAGAACTGTGGCAAAATGGAGTTTTTGAAATTCTGAATTGCTCCTTAGAACAGGGCTTTACCATTCAGTAGCCTAACTGTGGGTCCCCTGGGCCTGCTAAGGCTCTTAATTTGATTACTTTTAATATAAAATTTTTAAATAAGACATTTTCATTTCAGTGGGATGAATGGATAGATAGATGATAAATAGAGGTGACTATTAAACACTAGGTTTCCCTCCTCTCAGCTCCTACTGGCACCTTCCTCACTCTTGCTCGAGGGAATCAACATCCTCTTATCCGGAGCATTGAGAACTACTAAGATTCTAATTGGAGGCAGATTCAGGCCCATACTGTGGCCAAGTCTGGTGAAATTTTTGCCAGTATCTCTAAGAACCTGTTTGCAAGTCTTCTCACTAAAGGTGATGATTCATGCATTCAAAGTTCAGAGACACAAAGACACACAGACAGAGACACACAGAGAGAGAGACAGAGATGAGATATCTATTTATGTAAAGATATTTATATTAAGGAATTAGTTCACACAATTTTGGGGACAGCAAGTCTGAAATTTCTAAGGCAGGCCAGCAAGTCAGAAACTCAATAGGAATTAACTCTGCAATCCTGAGGCAGAATTTCTTCTTCCCTGGAAACCCCAGATTCTGCTCTTAAGGCATTCAACTAATTAGATGTGGCCCACCCACATCATCAAGAGTAATCTCCTTTAAAGTAAACTGACTGTGGATGTTAATCCCTTCCCCACAATATCTCCACAGCAACATCTAGACCAGTGTTTGGCCAGACAACTGGTCACCATAGCTAACCTGACACATAAAATTAACCATCACAGGTAGGATCCTAGCTCACCCTCTTTGGCCCCAGGCTGGAATTTTTTCTCCACTGCCGTTCTAGTACTCTTGGACCCCATTACCACTATCTGGTTGCACAGATAGTGCCACGGTGGTTGTGTTAATGTGGCCCACATCAGGTCTATTCTCTGTGACTCCTAAATGCCTTCTACTACCCTCTGGTCCTCTTCTCTCTGATATGTTCTCTTGGGAAAGATGACTCTACCCTCCTTTGAGGCTCAGTCTCTTGAATTTTTTGTCCTAATATCTGGGTTCACAGGGGGCACATACCACTACCCAGAGGCCCTCATCAGCCCCCTATGAGGACCCATGAGCATACTCCACTTCCTCCTTCAAAGGATAGTGTCCATTATAGGTCGCTGTGGGCCCTTGTCTGTGTCAACCTTGCTCTAAGACCCACATGGGTCTGCGATTCTTTGGAATCTTGCCAGTCACTAGGGCAGAAGGAAAATGGAAAACCATGCCCTGACTCTTAAAGCTGCCATCTGAAAATGACACTCATCCCTTCCATTCACGTTTCATTGGCCAAACCGTGTCACATGGCCATATGAACCACAAGGGAGCAGAGGAAGTACCACCCCACCATGTACCTAGAAGGAGATCAGCTGGTGAATGTTTGGTGACCAGCACTGACCATTACCCCAAGTTCTCTCAGCTTACCTGCAAAGCTGACGGACACACCTCAAGTGGGCTGTCAAATCTTTTTGGGTTCAGATCGTCAGCCCCTCCTCCTCACTTCCCCAGGTGCTTGTGAGTCTCCATCCAGTGCACTCACAACCTTCCTCCTCCATCCTCTTCTGTGTCTCAGCCTTTCCTAACTGCCCAGACACAGAAACAACCTTCCTTCCAAAGTCGGTGCTAGAAATGTATCATGGAAACACACTTTGCACAACATTAATAGGCAGAGTCTATTAAAGAAAGGATTATTTCTCCAAGATTTCCTGATCCAACATCTTGACTCACTCATTGCAAACCACGCAAGACCAGTGGCTGCCTAGTACTTAAACTGTCGATGTGATTCTAACAAAATACAGTTAAAGATGAGAAAGAATTCTTAAGTTAAATATAATGTGTAAATACAAGAATGTTCTGTAACACAGAATAATCTCAATTTTGTGAAACAAAATATTCACATATGCAGCTTTTAATGGGTCAAAAAAAAGACTTCAAAATGATAGAGCGTTTTTTTCCGGAAAGTGGAAGGAGAATTGATTGATATGTTCTTAGGTTTTTAAGAGAAGAATGTATGCATATTCTTTTAACTAGCAAAGCTATTTTTTCAAGGTTTTAAAGTCCACATGGATGAGAGTTTTTCATCCTCTCATTGCCTTTTAATCAGTCTTCTAGGCAAGAATCTTCCCTTACATCTCATTAAACTCTTTTTTATAGTAGTATAAATCTGTTGCATCCTGTCTGGCTTACAAAAAAAAAGAGGGGATGGGGTTAAGAGAGGCATGGTGTCTCCTTAGATTACTGTAACAATGGCAGAAAAGTAACCAGGAAAACTACTTCAACTCCTCCTGTGGCCGCAGAGAATCCACCTACAGGAAGACTTGGGCTCCCCTCCTCCCTGCTGGACTAATGCACCTGAACATAGAGGGAATCTAGAAGCAGGGTGGGGCCAAGGATGGGCAGATGCAGCAGATTCTCTCCCACCGCCCCCCCCCCACCCCCGGCCCCGTCCCGCCCAAAGAGAAGGCACTCCTCCTGCAAGATTGGACACCATTCCAGGTCAAGTCACGCCAAGTTAAGCCAGGGCTTCTCCGGGCATTGCTTTGGACTTATCCCCTCATCTGCAAGTCCTGGGGCTGGGCAGAGTGTGTGTGGCTAGTGAAACTGTGCGGGTGGGGGGGACTTGTGTTGGTTTTAAAACATGGATGCACCACATATGCTTGAAAGGTGGTGTGAGGTCCCCATCAGAGGTTGACCAGAGTCAGGAGGCACCAGGGACAACGGCACATTCAAGCAGTTATTATAAGCTCTGGAATATTTTTTGTTTTCTAAATTTATCCAGGATCATAAGCCCTCTAGTCTTATCTACTTCCTATGGCCACAAAGAGGGGGCACAGGGAAAGACAGCTGGGGGAAAATAAGAGCACACGCTGGCTTACAATGAATGGTAATAAAAGCAAACATATTGAGCGCTTACTATGTGCTGACCTCTTTCTACATAGTATCTCAATCTTCCAGCAACCTCACATAGCAGGGATTAGGACAGCACACATTTTACGGATAAGGAAACCAAAGTTCTACAAGCTCAAGTGCAATAGTGGAGCACACTGGTTCAGACCATGGACTCAGGAGCCAGACTGTAAGGATGTGAATCCTGGTTCTGTCATTTACTAGTGTCTGACCTTGGCATGTTACAGAACCTCCCTGCGCCTCAGTTTGCCTTACTGGCAAAATGAGGACAGTATGCGTACCTTCCTCACCAGGTGATGGTAAGGACTAAAAGTTACTCTATGCAGGAGGCATAGAGAACTCACTTCAGATGTAACTTGAATTGATCTTCTGTACAACATATCATAATGAAACTGGCAAAATACAAAGATAAAGAGAGAATTCTGAAAGCAGCTAGGGATAAACGAGCCCTAACCTACAAGGGTAGACACATAAGGGTAGTAGCAGACCTATTATCTACTGAAACTTGGCAGGCCAGAAAGGAGTGGCAGAAATTTTCAATGTGATGAACGGGAAATATATGCAGCCAAGAATCCTTTATTTATGCACAAAGCTTAGAAACAGTAGATGGCCCTTGACATACACTGTAAAGCGCTAGGTCTTGTTAAGTCATTTGCCCAAGGCCACAAGGTCAGGAAGGGGCAGTGCCAAGAACTGAAGGTCAACAGTGTCACACCAAAGCCCCCACACCTAAAATCTACCCGACCCTGACAACACGACCTATCTAGCTGGCCCTTGTAACACACCCAAAGGCATTCTATTTGAATCTAAAGATATCCTCTGGGCAGTCATTTAAGCAAACATTATAAAGCAACAACAACCTTGCCTCTGTACAGCATTCTAAAACAAATAGATGCTGAAGTTTTAAGTCACCAGTGTGTCACCAACATACAGCAAGAGCTGGGGACTGTCCTCGGAGGGAAGGAAAGCAGCACAGAGACTCTCTGCTCACTCCCCCTTGGGCCAAACACCTCACAAGGGAGGCGATGCCCCATCCTAGGCCTCTCTCCACTGGGCTTGACTGGAGTGTCCAGCTATGGGCACACTTCGGTGGGTGCAGCCTGGCCACCCCCCAGCCCTGTCTGCCGCCCTTCAGGCTGCCCCAAGCAACTACAAGCATGTTAAATCTGCAGCACCCCTGGGTTTTTAGGTCTCGCCTTGGATTTTGATGTAGGTCCAAAGTGGAAGCTTAGTTTAAGGGAGAAAAAGGAAACCCTTCCAGCTGACACTAAAGTTGAATAAAGGAAGTGGAGGGATGATGAGCACTAGTCCAGACAAGAGGAACTTCCTTCCCTTTGCTTAGTGTGGGCTAAACCCACAGGCCTAATTACCACCATTTACATTCCCTGCACCATAACAACCTCAGTGGTGCCTCAAGTGGCAGATGGAACAAAAGCATCTCCCCTATGAGATGCAATAAACCCCCAGGGAATAGCAGAATGTGAGAATAAATCCCTACTCCATCAGCTGCCAGCTGTATGCCCAGGGGCAAGCCGTTTTGGTTTCTTCACCTGTGAAATGGGGATGATCATCTCCATTCATCACATTTGCTGAGAAGAGTAACTGAAGGAAGGGTCTACATGAAAGGGCTCTCCGAATTTTCTGCAGTAGTCCCTACAAAAGTAAGGTCATATTAATCATGGGTTTTGTTTTTTTTTTTTTTACTCTCTATATTTTATGATGCTTTGACATCTTGAGGACCTTGCTGGCTGGGAGAGACTGCCCCTAGGGACAGAAACAACTTGCCTGTGATGGTTTTCATCTGCACACCAACAAATCCAGAGCCAGTGTCCTGAACCACCTCCACTATCTAACTCACACACACCAAGCCAAGGTTTCCTCTGCCCTAAATCACCCCATGGCCGGGTACTAGACATCTGGAGACCAACCCCTAAAGCCCAGAGCTTGCCAAAATTATTCAAACTAGCCAATCCTAAGGCATTTACCCTTCCCTGTAAATTTCCCAAGGTAAATCTGACCAGCAAAGGATGCTTATGTTATATAGGCTGAGTCCTTAATACTCTCAAGATCAAAGATACTTCTGGGGACCAGCAGTTATTTCCCCAAAGAGGTGGCACAAACTGGAAAGCCAGCAGAGCTATAAATGTGTGAAGCCTCATGTCAGAGACTCTCATAAAGGTATAGAAGCTCTGCTCTTTGCTTTCAAAAGACATGGAAACTGCGCAAATGACAACTTGCCAAGTACATGTGTTTATTATATACATTATATACAGTAGTACACGAAAAATACCACATGAATGTTACATGCTACCAAAATTCAGAGTAGGAAGAAAGCACCAATAATACAAATAAAAGTAAACATCGAGTCTAACATAACAGCTTAAAGAAAATGAGACTGTTCTAGGTCCAACTCCAATTCTGAGGTTGATTTCCACGGTGCTCTTACACACAAGGCAAAACCCTCCACTTGGCAATTCTTGGCATTCAGTCCCTTTATCTCTCTGACTGCTATTGCTTCCTTCTTGAAAGCACTCTCTGGCCTGAGCCCAGCCCCTCAATTGTGGCTGTTCCCTCAGTGGGCCATGATCCACCCATACTTCAGTGAGGCTTTGAGCATGTGTTCATTCCGTCATCCATCCACTTCAATGCATCACCTAAAAACTGCCTGAAAATCCAGCTAATGCACTCTTTTTTTAATGTTTATTTATTTTGAGAGGGAGAAAGAAAGAGAGAGCAGGAAAGGGGCAGAGAGAGAGAAGAGAGAGAATCCCAATCAGGCTCTGCCCAATATGGGGTTAGAACCCAATGGAGGGCTCAAACTCACAAACCACAAGATCATGACCTGAGCCAAAACCAAGAGTCAGATGCTTAACCGACTGAGCCACCCAGGTGTACCCAGCTGATGCATTCTTGAGGAAACGTGTTTCTGAGAACACCGTACCAAGGCTAGAGGCTGCGCCATGTGATCATGCCTTGTCATTGGTCATCAGTACATGTTCACAGAGGCCACCGAGGAAACCGGTCCAGAAGTCAGCCCTGCCAACCAGAACTGGGCCAAGCAAGCAGTGCTCTGGGCTAGTTTTCACTCAGGACTGCGGATGGAATTTTTGATGAATGCACAGTATGTGACTGGCTTTTCCTCAAAAACTGTAAAGTTATCTAAAGAATTCCCCATTTCCCATTAGATGCTAAAAATATGTTTCCAATTTTGTTTATTTACTTACATGTGTTCGGTGCTTATTTATTTGTCCTTTACAAGGCTCATGACAGGAAAGTCTGCTTTGACAGGAACCTCCCAGCAGCCAGATCTTTCTTCATCTGTCACTCCTAGGTTTGCATGCGATGGAATCGTTGGGCTTCAGAATCAGATCCACTGAGGTTTGACTGCTGGTTCTGCCTCTCCCCAGAGGTTGGACCATTGAGGAAGTCACCTAAACCCCTCTGAGCTTCCTTTCCTTCCAGAAAAACTGTAATAGTCATTCCTATCTCACAGGATTGTTATAAAAATTCAACGAAATAACACAGGGAAAATCCTTAGCACAGTGCCAAATATGCTGCAGATGCTCAAAAATACATGAATTCCAGCCTAGCACTAGCTAACAAATGTTTTAGGTGCCCACTCCATAGTCCTTGACCTCAAAGAAATGGTCAACTGATGTTAAAAGATAAGGTAATGACTATGATAAAGATATATTAGTCAGGATAGATCAAGTTATGCTGCAGCAACAAACAACCCCAACATCTCAGTGGCTTAAAACAATAAAGGCTTATTTCTTGCTCATATTCTGTGTCCATCATGAGCAAATGGGGGGCTCTGCTTCATCCTCATTCAGACACACAGGCTAAGAGACTCCACGCTGGCTGGCAGTCTTGGTAGATGGAGGAGGAGATAGAGAATCACACTCCAGCTCTTCAATACATATCAACACAACTCCACTCATATATTGGCCAGAGAGAGTCACCCAGCCATATGTAATTTCAGAGAAACAGGGAAATTTAATGTTCCTGAATGCCCAGAAGTAGAGTGGAACCCAAGATTGATGAAAGTACTCATGTCTCCCACAGAAGGTATACAATGTATAATGAGGTCATAAAGAAAGGAAAGCCTGAGGTTTTATTGAGTGTCCAGAAGAGCCTCTGTCAGGGAGGTAATTCTTGTGATGAAACTCTAACAATTAAATTTAACTTTCCAACTAGGCAAAGGAACAGGA
The DNA here is from genome assembly GCF_028018385.1 of Neofelis nebulosa. Classification (NCBI taxonomy): domain Eukaryota; kingdom Metazoa; phylum Chordata; class Mammalia; order Carnivora; family Felidae; genus Neofelis; species Neofelis nebulosa. The sequence continues at coordinate 30,781,340 of NC_080782.1, read as the reverse complement.
GGTATCCCACACAGAGAGCAAAGAGTTAGAGACTTGAAAGAGCACAGTGCTCTCTGGGACAAGTTATTCAGTATTAACAGGAGAAAAGTGTGATTTGGAAAGAAGTGAGACCTGAGGTTAGACCTGTGCTAGATCATGCCATGATAAGAAACTCATATTTGATCATCTTGGTGATGAGGGGTAGGGTATGGCATTGAAAATCCCGAGCAAGAGAGTGACAAAATCAGATGTGCTCACCTATTCAATCAACAAATAACCAATGAGTGCCTATCAAGAGCAAGGCACTGTTCAAAGAGATGAGGATATATTGGTGAACAAAGACAAAATTTCTTGCCCTCATAGAATTCAAACACCAATGTTGGAAAAGGCAGTGTGGCAGCATTATGGGGAATGGATTAGAAGGAACTGGTTGACGTGAGAAGCAGAGAAACCAAAGACAAGGTTACTGCAATATTATAGGCCACTTATAATAGGGACCTCAACTATACATAGCAGCAAGAGTGCTAAGTTGAGGACAGATAAGAGACATTGAAAGAATCAACAGAACTTGGGAACAACGCAACATAAGAGTAAAGAAGTGGGAGAAATTAAGAATCATTCTGTTTTCCTGCATGGACAACTAGATAAATGTCAATGCCATTCACCAAGACTGAGAACTCAGAAGAACAAACAGGTTAGAAAGAAGTGATGGGTTTTGCCACAAATGTAAGGACTTTTGGGCGGAATTTTTCCCCACAGGAATTTGTGTATCTGGAACTCAAGAAATGGCTATACACTGAAAACATATATATAGCATTGGGGAATAAACAGAAGGGAACAGAAAAATGGGGGCAAATGTTGACTAATGGCAAGCATAGATGTTCTCTCACTCCCAAGACCACTCTAGCATGATATTAGGATATTTAAGAAGATATGTGGGGCACCTGGGTGGCTCAGTCAGTTGAGCATTCAACTTTAGCTCAGGTCATGATCTCACAGTTTCTAGGTTTGAGCACCACACTGGGCTCTCTGCTGTCAGCACGGAGCCCACTTCAGATCCTCTGTCCCCCTCTCTCTATGCCCCTCCCATATTTTTATTCTCTCTCTCTCTCAAAAATAAATAAACATTAAAAATATATATAAACATACAACCGCACAGGGAACAAGAAAGTGGATAACACTGAACAACAGTAAGTGGTTGGAAGAAGGCAAACCGATTTCACAAAAGAGAAGGCTCAACCAAAAGTGCTTGCAAAGGGGCTCACTTGCCTTCCAAAAACACTTTAGAAAATGCTGTTGGAAATAAAAAGTGATAACTAAAATAACTAGAAGTAAAGGAAGACAATGATGTTGAAGAAATCTAGAAAGTGTATAAAAAGAGAAATGAAAAATAAGAAAGAAAAGATTGAAGACTTAGATAATCAATCCTGGTGATCCACCTGCTGACTAACAGGAACTTTAGAAAGAGAATGGAATGCGAGGATACAGGAAATTATCATGAAATAATACCCAGAAGATGTCCCAGAATTGAAGAACAAATCCCCAGATTGAAAGGGTCCTCTAAGTACATACACAATGACCAAATACAGAGCTCCATCGACACATAGAAAGTAATGAGGAAGTTTACCAATGTTGGAGTGATATAATATTCTAAAATCTATCATGGTGATGGTTACATAGCTCTGCATATATTAAAACTCATCTAATTTTGTAGCTTAAATATGTCAATTGTATGACGTGTGAATTACATCTTAATAAACCGTTACTTCAAAAACTGGGGATCCAATTCTCTGACTAGTGGCAGAAGAGGAAATCAAAGACATGTAGCATGAGGAAGATTTGACAGATAACTGACAGACCACTGGCTAGAAGATGGCACATGAGAATGAATGTAAGCAGTCTTTAGGAGCAAAGAATGAACCCTGTCAGCCAGCAGAGAGGTGGGGACGTGAGTCCAACCACCTTAGTTTGACACAGCTGACAGTGACTATGTCGGTGAGTGAGCTTTAAAAAAGATTCTTAGAACTTCCATAAGAGCCTCACCTGACCAAGACCTTGATTTTGGACTTGATTCACTGTCTTCAGAAAATCCATTTGAGCTTGCTTTGACTAGGAATTTATACAACTGGGATTTAACAGTTGTAGGATTTATACAAGGGATTTAACAACCAAAAAAGTTCCATAAACTGGTAAAATTTGGTAATTTGTTATGCAGCCAAAGAATAACTGCTTGAAAAAAATAAATCTTGTGATTAAAAAAAAAATAGAAAGTAAAATTTCAAAACACCTAGGTTATAAACATAAAACCAAAATCTCCCAGTGATACAACCATAGCTCATACACAAAGGAATAGGAGTCATAATGGTAACAGAAGGTAGATCACAGATCTAAATGTAAAAGTAAAACAATACGGAATCCAGAAGAATCACAAGGAAAGTATCTTTGTGTCATTGAGGTGGGCAAAGATTTCTTAAACAGGACAAAAAACATGCCAACTACTTAAAAAAAATGAATAAACTGTACCTTTGTAAAAATAAATACACCACTAACAAACTAAACAAGCAAGTCATAGCCTGTAAGAAGATAGTCTGAATACACATGTCTGACAAATGACTTGTATCCAGAATATATAAAGAATTCCTTCAAATGAATAAAGACAAGCAAGCTAATTTTTTTAATGGACAAAAGAATTGAATACACATTTAAAAAAGGGGGGGTTTCTAGTTGGCCGGTAAATAAAAAATATTTAATGTATAGTTATTCATTAGGAAAATGCAAATGACAGCTTCAATGAGATATCACTACTTACCCAAAAGAATGACTGAAGTTTTAGGGGCGTCTGGGTGGCTCAGTCGGTTAAGCGACCGACTTCGGCTCAGGTCATGATCTCACAGTTTGTGAGTTTGAGCCCCTGGAGCCTGCTTCGGATTTTGTGTCTCCCTCTCTCTCTGCCCCTCCCTCGCTCACACTCTGTCTCTCTCTCTCTCTCAAAAATAAATAAACATTAAAAAAAAAAAAAAGGCTGACAATTCCATATGTTAGGGAAGATATAGAGCAAATGGAATTCTCATAATTGGGAAAAATGGTTCATCTACTTTGGAAAATCATCAAACTTTCTGATAATATCTATAACCCCAGTGTCCAGAAATTCTATTTCTAGATATTTACTCAAGAGAAGTAAAAGTGTATGTCCTCAAAAAGACATGCACAGAATGTTCTTAACAATTTTATTCATAGTAATCAAAATCTGAAAACCACCCAAAAGTCTAAGAACAGGAGAATGGATAGAAGTTGTGGAATACAACATACTATAAATATAAGCAAACAACTAATATCCACAACCACATGGATGAATCGCAGCTTTTTTATTGAGCAGAAGCAGCCAGGCACAAAAGAGTACTATATGATTCCATATATGAAGTTCAAGAACTAATAAAGCAAATTTGTGTCATAGAAGTCAGATAAGTAGTTCTCTCTAGGGTGGGGGTGAGATAGTACTCACAGGGAACAGGTACCAAGGCACCTTCTTGGGTGGTGATCTGGATAGCATTGCACAGGTAGACAGATCTGTAAAAATCTATCGAGCTATATATTTAATATTTATTTTTTATATTTTAAAAAGACATTATATTTTATAAGATTATGCCTGCTTTTTAAAAAATAAAAGGAAATAAGAAAAAGAAAAAAAGAAAGAATGGCATCAGGGCTTATCAACTGCAACACAGGAATCTAAAAGACCATGAAAGAATGTCTTCAAAATTCTGAGAGAAAATAGCTTCAAATCTAGAATTCCAGACCCATTCAAACTTTCAATCAAGTGTGAGGTTAAATTAGAAACATTTTCAGATAAGGATGAGCAAGCACTCAAAAAAAAAAAATTTAACTCCCATGCATTCTTTCTTTAGAAGCTTCAGAAGGTTTCTCCGCCAAACACGGGAGAACCCAGTGGGTCCAAAGAAAAAGGAATGCGACCGGAGTAGGAGGAGGGAGGGCCATGGTGGAAGGTATTCAGGAAAAAGAAAAGGAGAATTGAAATGTAACCAGATATAAGTGAGCATTTAGAAAAAAAAAAAAAAAAGATAGGTTTGTGCCAGATATATAATATGGCTTTCAGGAACAAAAGAAATTGCTACATTCAAAAATCTGCAAGTGCGAATTAGGAGCAGCAACTGACACTAGGAGAAATAAAAATGATATGAGAGAGCAAATATCAACAGTCCTCTACTTGGGTATAAAATGAACATTAATACAGGAATCTTGTATGCTTATCATCGGCTTAACAAAAAATATAATTATCTTTGGGTCATGAGGGAAGCAAGTGCAAGGATGTGAGGAATAAGCTTAGGAATTCCCTGAGCTTGCACTGATGGGTTAACAAGGCATAAAGAAACAGAAATCTTAGGATGTATTCATCCAAGATTAGGTAAACATGATTAGATATAACAGATTAGGTAAATAGGTCAAAGGCCCCCAGTATAGGACAAAGGTATAGAAACAGGAAATCTCAGGATATACACATCCAAAATTAGGTAAACAAGATTAGGTATTCAGGGGAGGAAGCACCCCCCAATTTAGTACAATAGCAGAAAGCTGCTTTCACAGGAAGGAAGGACCAAAATGGGTGAAAAGGTAAAGAGGGGTATAGACTGCAGCAGGGCAAAGTTGCCCAGAGGGGAGCTAATTAGCAAAAGGGAGGTGCCTTGTTGACCCTGAGGTAGCATGCTCTGTCCTTCTTGCCCCCTAGGCAAGTTTAGGTAAACTGAGGTGGTCCTCATGCCTGTTGTAAACAACCATTGATACCAGGATTTTGTTTTGTATTGACCCAAACCCCTAACACCGAGTATCTTCAAAACTCCCTTTCCCCCACACCCATGAGTTAATGTTCATGGTTTCATTGTCTCTTTGTGCATCATGCTTGTAAGCCTCCTGATCCTAATAAAAACAGAGCAAGGACCCTTGATCAGGGCTTTTGTCTCCTCCTGGACATTAGCTTCTCTTACACTTCAATCCTGCATCCCCTCTCTTGCTGCACAAGAGAAAACTCCAGACCCAGAGTCTACGACACAAGGAGATGCAAGAGAGTTAAGTCCTCGTCAACACTGTAAAAAATTTATTAATTTCAAGCATTGTCTGAAATTGACAAATGAGAGCTAGTGGTATCAAATATTATTGAACTAAGGGGACAACTATGAAAAGAAACTGCCAAAAGAATTAACAAGTATTGTCTCCACAGAGTGGAAATGGACACAGGATAAAGCTGTGTAGGAGGCTGATTTGTGCATTTTAAGCCTTTCAAAACTATTCTTAAATAGAATTTTTAAGAAACAAGAGAAAATAGAGACATGTATAAGATTATGCAGGGAGAGGAAGATGAATGAGAAGTGAAGGATCCTGGGAATTCTACGGAATATCAACGTTTAAAGGGCAAAGGAGGAGGACTACAAACCAAGACTGAGGAGGCAACATCAAAGAGGCAGAAAGACAACCCCAAAAGGGCTCACCCGCTGTGGGGTCAAGGTAGGGCGAGACTTTTACTGAGCAACTACACATGCTTGTATCCACTTATCATTCTCCCCTACACAGGCAGGCCAAGACCTAGTGAAGGTTCTGGAATTGTTAAGCACCCAGCTACAGATTTTGCTGTTGTGCCATCAGAGCAGGTGAATATGTATCTGGTCTTGGGAAAGCAGCCTGAGCCAACAAAGTCTCTCAGAAACAGCTCAACCCTTCCATGACCACCTGCCTCCCCAACTACCCACCCTCCCCTGTCCCAAAGGCTGTGAACTTGGGCCTCTGTTTCAAGGGTAGGATTCTGGGACTTTCCTTCCCCAGTTCTCTGTGGCTTCTATTCAGATATTCTAGTTTTAAAAAAAATGTTTTTGTTAATGTTTATTTATCCTTGAGAGAGAGAGAGAGAGACAGAGTGAGTAAACATAAGGGGGGGGCAGGGGAATAGAGAGAGGGAGACAGAGAATCTGAAGCAGGCCCCAGGCTCTGAGCTGTCAGCACAGAGCCCAGTGCAGGGCTTGAACCCACAAACCACAAGATCGTGACCTAAGCCAAAGTCAGATGCCCAACCTACTGAACCACATAGGCACCCCCTAATTTTTTTTAATGTTTATTTACTTGAGAGAGAATTGCACATGTGGGGTGGGTGGCAGAGAGAGAGAGAGAGAGAGGGAAACAGAGAATCCCAAGAAGGCTCCATGCTGTCAGAGCAGAGTCAGACACAGGGCTTGATCTCACGAACCATGAGATCATGACCTGAACCAAAATCAAGAGTCAGACACTTAACCGACTGAGCTACCCAGGTGCCCCCAGATAACCAATTCTTACTTACATTGAGACTCTGTCCTTTGCTTCTTGGACTGGATCTAACATTCATCAGGTGCCTGTCTATGTGTCCCCACCTGCTCCTGGGGTCCATAAGGTGTGCTGCTCCCACCTGTGGGTGCACATGACAGGAACAGTTCCTGAAGCAGAGGCAGCTTCACCTTTCCTGAGATAACACCAGCCCAACACTCACAGGGCTTGTCAATGAGCATTCTCCAGTTAACTGCTTTACAGCTAGATAATATTCCAGTGCTTACTTATAGATACATTAATTGTATAATTGGAAATAAAAAGCACTAATTCTTTAGAGTAGGAGGGAAGGTGGTGAGAGAGACAATGCCAGTGCTTCCAGGCTGATAACTGAATGAACCAGAAAGTTCTGGAGGTACATAAAGAAAGGACACTCAAGGAAAACACCATCACATAGCATTTATGAAATGAAGGACATCCCAAAGACACATGTGGAGGATCCAACCCCACAGAGGATCTGAACAGACATGTATTTATCCCAGAAAAGCAAGTGGAATGGACAGAATCACTGGTGATCAGGAGAATCTTGTTAAATGTAGGCAAGTTTGGATATTACTATAATAATGATATATATATTGTTTCCTATGTGTTGGGCTGTAAGCACCATCTATATTAGCTTACTTAATCCCTACAAAAACTCTGTGAGGTCAGGATTATTGTTATTCCCATTTCATAGATGAGAAACTGACGTAAAGGGAAGATATATAACTTCCCCTCGGTCTCATAGGTGACAGCACTAAGGTTTGAACCCAGGCATTAACTGTCCACCAGAAATGCTCTGATGAGCTTAAACTGCAGATCACATGATCTGGATGTATTTCCAGGCCGGAAGCAGTCCAGCCTCGGTGAAAAAGTAGTTATAGAGCCTATAATGGAAGAAATGGGAGCCTATTAAAGAAATGAACCGATACACAGGTTCCCAGCTCCTAGGGAGGGCGAAATCCTGATAGGAAACTCTGTAGCCAGGCATACAAGTATAGACCCATCTATGGAGTAAGACTTACGAAGGTCTAACTCTTACCACAGCTGTGAGCACAGAATGAGTCCAGCAAACTTTTCCAGATCTCAGAAGAGTCTGGGGTTTTCAATACCACCATCCTGAAAGCTTCCTTAACTATAGTCTTGAAAAGTCCAGTGGTAAAACAGTCAGGGAGAAGATTTGTAAAAATATATACCAACAAATCGAGCCTGTCATTTAGGGGACTGTGCATCCATTTTTAAGAAAAATTCTTAACATAAGTACCCAAATCTGAACGTGCAAGTCTGTAGCTAAATTTTACTCCAAGGGCAAAGAGCTTTCCCAGTGAAGCCAAAAGCATCTTTAGATAATTCAGGGAAATAATTCACATAAAAAGAACAGCAAGCTTTGTTGAAAAGGACTCCTGGTGTTTGTTCAGCATCAGCATGAGAGACCTCATTTCAAATTGTTCTCAAATCCTGATTATTTGAAAATCAATCCAAATGTCTCCCCACCAGCCCCATATTCTTCTAATAAGTTTCATTGAGCAATAAATTCACAAATATACATTCGGAAACTTCAGATGACGCTAGTCGAATTCACTATACAGTGAACACTCCAAATAAATCAACATTCCTCTTCCACGCTTTTTCATAGGGAAGGCCAGAAAGATCTCCCCAACACCCCCCACCCCACCCTGGGTATGACTTTCAGGAAGGGGACTTGGCACATATAAGAAGTGAAAGCTTGCAGAGCTGAGACTTCTGCATTTAAAAGGCTGAGGCTCCAGCCATGCTCTGAGTGTTATTAGTTCAAGACCTATAGTTATGTCCAGGCTTCACAATGGACTCCTAAAAGCACCAGCTACCAGCTTTCTTGCCAAAGGCCCAAAGTAGTAAGTTCAAGGTGCTTCCTGGCCCTGACTCAGCCTGTATGGAAGGACCCTGTGTTGACAGTGGTGCTGGAGTGGCTCTGAGCCTTCTCTAAGAGCACTCTGGAAAGCATTATCCTACCCAAAGGGGATGTAAGTCTCTTTGAAAGCTTTTCTCCGAGCCTGGTCAGAGATGAAGACAAAAACCATAACACATGGGGAGGACCAATATCCCTCAAACTGCTGCCTGATATTATTTGGGAATTCTGCTTTTGAAAATACTTTGTTTATAAAAGAAAAATGCGGGGCACCTGCGTGGCTTAGTTGGTTAAGTGTCCGACTTCAGCCCAGGTCATGGTCTCATGGTCCGTGAGTTTGAGCCCCGCGTCAGGCTCTGTGCTGTCAGTTCAGAGCCTGGAGCTTGCTTCGGATTCTGTGTTTCCCTCTCTCTCCGCCCCTCCCCCACTCACACTGGGTCTCTGTCTCTCAAAAAATGAATAAACATTAAAAAAAAATTAAAAAGAAAAAAGAAAAATGCATTCCCATCAATAACTGTCCCTTGGAACAAGTCATCTGCCCTTGTACAAGCTTGAGGACATCCTCTGTAAAATGAAGAGTTGAACTACATGACTGCTGAGGTCCCATTCCATCTAGTAACAACAGCTGTCAAAAGTAGTCCAATATTGACAATTTCCTATGCTTGGATATGCCAATTACACACACATATCCTCACCATGCCTACACCCTCACAGTTACTCATTCATTCAATAGATAAGTATTGCCGGCTAGATGCCAAACACTCTTCTAGGCACCGAGGATACAGCAGCAAACAACACAGCCAAAGCCCTGCTTGCCTGGAGATAACTTTCTAGAGCTGGCCAGAAGCAAAATAATCAACAAATACATGTCAGGTAGTAATAACTGCTATGGAAAAAATGGAGACTGTCAGTGTTGGGTAGGATGTTCTATCTGATATGTGATCGGGAAAGGACCCTTTGAATAGGATATTTGGGCAGAGCTCTGAAAGATATAAGGTAAGGGAATGAACCACTGGATATTCGTGGCAAGGAGGTTCCGGGTAGAAGCAACACCATGGGCAAAGGCCCTGAGGGGGAACCATACTGACCTATTCAATATTCAAAAACCTGCAAGGAAGTTAGCATGGCTGACAGAGGATGAGTGCAGTGGCGGAATTTCCAGTTGCTGAGCTGGAAAAGACTATGAAAGGAACACATTTTTGGTGGTAAGAGATAGAAATCTGGATGTTTCATTTGGGGCACAAGAAGTTTGAGAGGTCTGTTAGGTACCTTATGAAACTGTGATCTTAATACCACCAGCTTCTAGAATCTTCTTTGAAGAATAACTGAAAATATAATTCCCAGTGACAATACTCAATATCTTCTACTTGGGAACTGTCCAGAGAATACCTGTGACTAGTGGCATGCTGGATAAGGTTTAATAATCTGCTCTCTGGGGGGATGGAGGAGGGGGGAGGGAGAAGTCCCTAATTTGTTGCATTTGCCTATTTCCATGGTGTAAATACTCATTGTGGCCAACTTCGGGCTACCAACATGAAGCCACCGAATGTGGCGAGGGGAGGAGATGGGCACAGTTGTCTCCCACATACAGAGCGAGCAGCAGCTCTAGGACGCCACTGCAGGGACCCCTTCCCCCAAGCCCCCACTCTGTTCAGAAGATGAAGAGAGGAAGTAGGGACAATTTAGATGGCTTTAGGCAGTGTCCTCTAAACACCTTTGCAGGGCTTTTGAAAAAACAGGTCCTGAGAAATACTGAGGCATTTGCATTATAAACAGCTGCCTTATTGTAACAAACTGATCCAAGATCTGACATTAATTATCTCTAATGCAAAGCAAATTTACTGTCAAATTTCCATGGGGGGGGGGGGGCGGGAAGAGCAGACAGGGGAAGATGGAGTCCCCAGTCCCACTGATGGTCCTCCAAGTCATTGGTGGAGGGAAGGAAGCTCCATTCTCAGTATTTGTTTCAGTTTCCAAGCCCAGTATCCCTCTGTGAATCAGTCAGGGCATACCTGGCTCACTTGTAAATCTGGGATGAGAGAAAAATTTGCTCTAGGCTTTAACCTGCCCCTGGAGAGAACTATTTTCTCAGGGCAATAAAAGACATTAGGTTTGTGTTAGCAAACTATTGTCCAGTCAGCAAATTAAAGATTCTTAGGCAAAACTTGCTTGCTTTCTCCACACTAGAACAGGCGTTCTGAATTCTCTCTGCATTTTTAGAATCAGCTAAGTTGTTAGCAAACTTGTGTTGGGGGTGGGCACACTCAGAGATTCAGATCCAATTGGTTGGTGAGAGCCGGGTGTGGGTATTTTTAAATGCTCCAAGCTGATTCTAAGTGTAACCAGGGCTGAGAAGCACTGCACTGGAAGCCTGAGCAGTGATTAGTTAGCTGGAATCCACCTGATTGCTCCGTGGGTGTTGAAAGATCACTCACACACCGAACAGTGGCTAAGACGGGTGGCAAAGCCATGGGACTAGGAACTGGGGAGTCTGGGGGTCTGCCACTGGAAAAGCTGCTGCACAGTACGGGCTCCTGAGGGTTAGGACAGATGGTCTCCAAGTTCATTCCTCCCCCTGATTCTGTGTCTGCTAACGTTGGGAGCTCCGCTGTAGGAGTTACACTTTGGCAGCCACTAAGGAAGCCCCCTGGATGGTGTGAGGTCATGTTTTCAGAAGAACGGCAGCTAAGAGCTGCTAAAACATCCTGATAAAGAATGCTCAAGCAGAGTAAGTCTGGGCCAAAGATTTTCCCAAAATAAAGCATCTTGTCTGGGATGGTGAGCCAGGATGAAGCATACTCCTGCCTTTCCCAACTCCCATACCGGAGTTTAGTTTCCTGGTTTTATTGCTGCACAAGGATGTGGCATTACTAATGGGAAACCAGCACTCTTCAAAATCCTGTAATTTCACCACATGGTTCCTGACCAAACAATAAATCAATCAAAGTTCAATTAAGAAATTCATCCTAAAATCAAGTAATATTTAATTTTCCTTTCCACGAACACTGGCAATTAATCATCAGTTGCACCAAGCTCTCATTATAGTGTAAGTCGACCTGTTCGCTTTTCTGTCCTGTCTCTCCAATCCAGAACAATCCCACCCTTCCCCTGCCCCCAGGCACACACTCCCCTGCTCACACACAGACACCAAATTGGGCCCCAAAGGGACAGAGAGAACACATCAGCAAACAATGCAGAGTGGATGGAGGATGGATGGCAAGGGCTGGTGGTCCCATGGAAGGACAAAGGCCCAGAAAATGACCATTTCCAAGGAGGATGAGGAAAATCTTCAATGGAGACCAGAGCCCCAACCGAGGGAAAGCCCCTACATAATAGGGGGTCGAATGTGCCTAAAGGAACACAGCCACTAGGGAGTCAGAACTGGCTCGGCGCTGGCCACCTTGGTCTCCACTTGCTGTGCTAGCCACACTTCCGGCCCGTCTCCCACCTCCAAGTGCATCTCTTGTGGGGGGGGGCGGGTGCTGGAGAGGAGGAAACACTCAACTGCCGCGGCTACAGAGGCTTTTGATTAAGGGAAGTAAATGGTACAGAAGCTTTGTCTTTTATATCCCTCAAAACAGTTTTCAAAAAATAAAACAACATGCAGACAGAAGAGGAGCACAAATGTTCTGGAAGACCAGATGGAAGAAGAAAATTCATTGCATTCAGCAAGAGAACAGAACAACGCCGCCAAACTACACAGGGGAGGGGATTCCCTGTTTTTCTCACCTCTCTTCTCACCCAAGAACATAGTTATGAATTTCATGGAAATGGATGGCAGCATGAGTCAGTTAAATTTACCTTTTCCAAATACAATAGCCAGTCACCCTTTTCCACATACAATAGCCAGTTTGGCAAATCGGGTCTCTTGCCTGTGCTGGTCCTTCTACCTGATAATCTCCTTCTTAGCCCTTGGGACCCAGCTCAAATGTCACCCCCTCTGAGCGGCCCCCCCTAGATTCACCCAAGCAGAACCTAGAGCTTTCCTCCTTTGTTCCCAAGGCCTTCATCCACACTCTACAGACATACTGTGATGTTGTCACCTAGTTATGTGTGTGTATCCCCAAGTAAGCTTCCAGAGGTAAGAGCTAGACTTTGTTCATTTGCTCATCCCCGGTACCTAATAATTGCTTACTAAGGGAACAGACTGGCCAACAGACACAAAGATTCCAGGGGAATCCAGAGAGGCACTGCTCTGAAAAGGAATCTCCATCTACAGGAGACAGAAGAGATGCCAACCATGAGACAGACTTTTCTATAGGCAACGACTCATCTTTTCTGGAAGTTTGGAAGGACCGTCAGCAAGATCTCTGCCAGTCTCCTCTGTGTCTCTATTTATACCCTGGGGCCAGGAGACAGGAGGAGGCTGTCTGAACCCAAGGACAATGGTCTGCAAGCAATATCTCCTCTGCATTTATTCTTGGCAAGAATCTCCAGAGATTAGATTTCCTCTAGAAAGTAGCCACTAAGAGAGGGAAATTCCAGTCTTTAAGTTCTCCTGCTATTTCCAAAGAAATGGATAGAAACTTTAAATATCTTTTTGGTAGCCTTTAAGTCACCAAAATTCACCCTCAAGCAAAATGACTATAGGCATTTCAGAGGTCTTGAGCTCAAATTTCAGGTTACTTGAAAGAGAAAAGCAAAAAAAGTAAAACTAAAGGGGTCTCTAAGAGAGCAAAAAATTTGGAGGGAGGGGGGATATAAAATCACCAGCCTGTCCAAGTATTTTAACTGCATAATGGGGCAAAAAAAGAGTTCAGGAAAATATCCGGGCTTATCCTTAATGGATCTAGAAACAAATACAAACACACATACAGTAAAGCAACTATTAACCTAATTTGCCATAACCTCAACTTGCTCCCTTTTAGGAAAAGAAGCAAAAGCCACAGTAATTGAGAGCACACGGTTAGATGTCAGACCTGAATTGAACCCCACTCTCCAGCCTTCCAGCTGTGAGGCCTTGAGCAAGTTACTCAAACTCCCCAAGCTTCAGTGTCTCCAGCAGGAAAATGGGCTGTCACAAGGCTTCATGAGTGCTACACATTAAAGATCTCAGCACAGCGCCAGGCACAGAGAAAGGGCTCCCTAGGTGGTAGGTGGCAGTGATGGGAGCAGTCTTCAGGATCCTAACTGTCATCACAATAACAAGAAAACAAAAGTACGCCACGAATTTAGGAAGAAAGGGAAAAGTCCCAGTTATAGGAAGAAATCTCCTGAACTCTGGGCAACAGCCTTCCCTATTATTTATCAAATGCACTCGTCTCTCCCTAGAATCCTCAATAATGACAGAAAGATCCAATTATGGTCATGGTATTTTATAAGAAGGACATTAACACATTTAATCAAACTTTTCAGCCAAATGGTTGAGACCACAAAGGTTTCTTTCCCGAACATTCAATTACCAGGAAAACCCCACACCCTAAGAGCTTAGTTCTAAGCTTGAATTGTTTATTAGTTTCAGGAGGCCTGAGAGACTGCCTAAATACAGATTTTCTTCTAGAAGTTACATCAGAGAGTTTCCACTTGTTATGTCCCCAACAGTCTGGAGTAATTGAATACACACCCCAAGAGGAGGCCTTTTTTTGGCATTAAAAATGAAGTACCAACGTCAAGCACCAACTCCAAGTTCATGGACTTTGTAGTAACACAGTCCGTCACTGAAGACAGCACTCTGTCACCAGAAGCTTGAAAAACTCAGCAGGACAAAGCTGTTCTCCATTTTATTATAGCTTTTCAAGGGCTAAAGATCTGCCATTTAAACACAAGTGTATGGTGTGCGTGTGTGTGTGTGTGCTCACGTTCACAAACACAAGAGCAGGTGTGAGGATTATGAGTCATGGCCCACACCTGGCTCTGCCTATCATGACAAAGATGCTCCCACCTTGTACCAGTCAGTTCATCTATGCCAGAAAGAAGGGGGTAGAAGAGGAAAGAAAGACTTTATTTATTTTTTTTTAATTTTTAACATTTTTTACTTTTTTTTTTTTTTAATTTTTTTTTAACGTTTATTTATTTTTGAGACAGAGAGAGACAGAGCATGAATGGGGGAGGGTCAGAGAGAGGGAGACACAGAATCCGAAACAGGCTCCGGGCTCTGAGCTGTCAGCACAGGGGCCCGATGCGGGGCTCGAACTCACGGACCGCGAGATCGTGACCCGAGCCGAAGTCGGTGCTCAACCGACTGAGCCACCCAGGCGCCCCTAACATTTTTTACTTTTTGAGAGACAGAGTGTGAGCAGGGGAGGGACAAGAGAGTGGGAGTCACAGAATCCGAAGCAGGCTCCAGGCTCTGTCAGCACAGAGCCCAACTCGGGGCTTGAACTCACAGACCATGAGATCATGACCTGAGCTGAAGTGGGACGCTTAACCGGCTGAGCCACCCAGGCACCCTAGAAGGAAGACTTTAAAGCATCAATGAAACCCAACCCAACTTGCTAACAGAATACCATAGAGTGGATAGATTACAAACAACAGAAATCTATTTCTTACAGTTCTGGACACTGGGAAATCTAAAATCAAGGCCCTGGCAGATTCCTGTGTCATAGACAGCCATCCCCTCACTGTGTCCTCAGGAGCAAGGGAGCTCTCCCAGGGCTCTTTCATAAAGGCACTAATCCCTTTCATGATGGCTCCACGCTCATGACCTAATCACCTCCCAAATGCCCCACCTCCTAGTACCATTACATAGGAGGTCACGATTTCAACATACGAATTTTGGGCAGGGGGCATAAACAGTCTACAGCAAGTACCAATAATCAAGAAGGTGTAAATAAATTCAAATGACACATTTCTACAAACTTCATGTTTATCTAACTTCAGAATGAATAATACAAGTTGACATTTAGGTTAGGGATTTTTTTGTTCTTTTCCTTTGCAGTTAATCTTTAGCATTTGTATTAGGAGGGAGTGGCAATTACAATATAATTACATCCCATATACCCAGACCAAGTGATGGTTGCAGATTTATACTTGATAAAAGAAAGAAGCCACTCTCAGATGAAAAGTATGCTGGATAAAAGAGTGGATAATAGTAGATAACAGGGAGTTGGCGTATCATGTGTGTGTGTCTCCATATATATCTGAGTATGTATATACATATACATGTAGCAAATCAATGCAAATATTGTATATGTACATATATGTATATATCTGAGTATACATTCATGTTTACTTTTAACATGAGGTTGACATGTATATATTTCTATGTATATGGATGTGTATGTGGGGACATATGTAACATATACAAGCACTGAATGATTCACATGTGTGATATATGTGCGTGTCCTTGTGAAGCTTCAGCCTTACAAAAGAATCTGTCTCATGAGCCCTGTCTGTAGCTGGCATAAGGCCTTGTATTAGGAAACATGTTTTCCATTTACATGGTTTATTATTCCCTGGTTGTTTCCTTCCTACAGCAAGGAAATGCTGAACCTACAGCTCCTTCCCTCCTCTCCACAGATCACCTGCACTTACTGGGAAAAGCCAAGTCCCTTCCACTTTTGCAGGGCCATGACTCACACCATCCTTCTCTGTAGACAGCCCAAGGCAGCCCTATCCTGGTCCTAGGTGACTATCTCTATCAGCCTCAAATCCTTCCTTCCGAGGGCCTTTTTCTGCCTAACCAGAGTGCAGATTTTGGTGGTAAGTCTCACCCAGGCTGCCTCTATCAGACATGTAACATCTGGACCCAATAACACCTTATAATGAAGGACCTGCTGTAGCTGGGATCAAGTCACATCCCCTCTGGTCATGGTGAAAGTCATTTGTCTCCCTGTGTTACAGAGTCTCTTAAGAGGGCATGGATTTAGGCTCTATTATATAAATATGACCCTGCTGCCCTTGAGAAAATGTGGGAAATTCTCTACCTGGTAAAGGGTTTATGTCCCTATATGTGCCCACTCTCCTGGTGCCACATTCCCTGGTTCTCCATCTCTCTTTAGACCTCTCCTGAGTATAGAATGTAGATCTTCTCCACCACCCCACTTTCTCAATTGCCCAGTCTCAACCCAGGGGCAACCCCCCCCCCACCATGCCCAAGAGACCAATCATCCTGAATTCCCCTTAAACTGTCTTCATGCTCATCAAAAACATATTGATCTTCTGAGTTCCACATCTCTAGAGGTGATAGAAGATGATGTTACTTGGTTCATTTAATTATCACCTGATGCATTTGCTAGCTAATGGGTTATCTCTTATCAAACAGAAGATCAAAAGAAGGTAAAATCAGAGGTGGAGTTCTAAGAATCCAATGCAGATTAGAAAGGAGTCACTGTGGGAGGAGTAAAATTTGGATCCTCTTATGCCATCCCATGTAAATAGTCACCAACTCTATACCCAGCAAAGCCAGGAAGAGGGATAGATGGTCACCAGAAAGCACTTCTCCAAAAAGAGTAGGTTAACCATTCCTGGTCCTTAACCTCCAACCCCTGACCTCTCTTAGAACCACACATGGAGCCTTTCTCAGCTCCCACGTGGAGGGTGGGCTCCTTCACCCTGCGGTAGGGGAGTCCAGCAGACAAACAGCACTCCCGGGGCCAGGAAGCCTCCGTGTGCTTCCCCAAGGGCACCACGGAAGAGCTGGAATACACGGAACTGGGAGGCCAGGCAATCAAAAACACTTTTGGCAGGAATACAAGGGCCATCAAGAAGCTAATTTAGATTCTTGCCTGGCTGCCTTGGGTCTGGAAGGAACAGAGAGAGAACAAGAAAATTATGTAGTGAATTGTCAGAAGGCAGGAAAGACCTAAGGCCTTGGTCTTAATCATGCTCCATGTGAAGTTCTGGCATGGTGCGTGCACGAAACCTGCCAAACCTTGAGTAATGGGAAGAAACGAGGGAGGAAAGAGAGGGAGGGCTGAGAGGGACTGGTGGGGAGAGGGATGTCAGGCTGTGTCTAGGTGGTGCCGAACATCTGGGTAAACTGTAAAATGTTTAAGCCAACAGCCAGCCATTTTGTCTATAGAACAACAAACATCGAATCTGAAAATGCTTAGGTCACATCACTTTAATTTTGTTTAATTTTATTTTTCATTGTGCAGGTGTTTGAAAGTTCCATGAGGGCATAACCAAGGCTTATTTTCAGGTATCCCCACCTTCCAGTACTTAGTACATTTCTGGTACCTGGTAGCTACTCTACATATATTTTAAAAAGGGAGAGTGGGAAGGAGGAAGGGAGGAAGCCATGTACAGGACTACCCCCAAATCCTTAATAATAGGAAAACCATATCATTTTATTGCCCAAACTGGGACAACTTAGAGAGTAACAGAGGGTGCTAATATTGGCCCAAGCTAATAGCCACCCTACTCAATGGCCAGTTACATATGAAAGAATAAGGCATTAAAAAGGATCTGCCTTTGTTATTTTCCAAAAACTATTATTTAAACAGGCTTGGAGAACACAAGAAATAGCAAGAAGACCAATGTGACTGGAACAGAGAGAGCGTGGGGAAATGAGGCAGGAGCAGTCAGGAACTTGAACTTCTTTCCAGGTGTGATGAGGTGCCATTGGCATGGGGATGGGTGAGTTACCTGGGTGAGTGACAAGATCTGATTTATCTTTTAAAAGATCTATCTGGTTGCAGTGTGGAGAACGAATTGTCAGGGACAAGGGTAGCATCAGGCCACTGATGTTGTCCAAGTGAGAGGACTGTGGCTTGAGCCAGGAATGGTGGTTGCAGACAAGGTGGAAAAAAGGGGACAGTTTCAACTGGTTTAAGTTCAACTGGACAACTTTCAACTGGTTTAAGTTGAGTTGCTGGTAGGATAGACATAGGAGGTAAGTTAAGAGAGGCATCAAGGATGACTGTTATGTTCAAAGGCTGAACCACCAGCTGGGTAGCTGGTGCTGTCCTTTATATACCCAGGGACCCAGGGAGGTCATAGCCTTCACTGATGTCCCTCTAAAAAAGCCACCCCAAAATCCTCAGCAATTCCCAGTCTCTTATCCCTGTTTACCTCCCTCATGGCTCTTATCACCATCTGTAATTGTTCTACTTATGGGCTTATTTAGCTAATGACTTGTGTCTCCCACCAGATTGTTAGTCCTGTGAGGGCAGGGACTTTGCCTTATTTACCAATATGCCTAGCACAGGGCCTACCATCTAATACATGATAAATAAATATCTGCTGAAAGGAGGACCAAGATAAATTTTTAAATATACTAAACTTGAGCTTTAGGACATGTTCTGGGACCAGGGAGCTGCAGAACCCTAGACAAGCCTTTGGGCCTCTGGTTCTCGGCTCCCATCATTACAATGACAGATTTAGATGAGGTGTTCACCAAAGTCCCTTCCAGCTCAAACATTCCAGGACCGCGATTGTGTGTCCCTTGATGTTCCCAGATAAGCTAGAATCAGCAAAACCAGAAAGTGGTAACTGCAGCTCTCTGAGCCAAAAAAACACTTTGACGGAGAGCTTGGCGGGGAGGTTTTCCCTAGCCCAAGCCCTCACACCAGTAAGTGAAGATACAGCAACATCGCAGGGAAGCAGCAGGTAGAGCAGGGGTCCCGCTCCTTAGGGGTCTTTAAGGAAGAAAGTAGCATGCCAACCCCATGACCAGCACCGCCATGTATCAGATGTCCCCATTTTTCCAAGGCAATAGGATGGAGTCCTACCATTCTGGGAGTCAGTGCCCACTTTTTTTTTCATGCCTGTTCAAAGTTTGATGTGTGGTTTACATGCAATAAGTCAGATCATTTTGTACTAAAAATGATGAAGCCTGCTATCCCCCGACAGTTTATTGCATGATATTATTTTCTCCTTTCTCCTTCCTTCTTCCAGCTCCATGTCCAAGAGAGAACTTCAGAATGAGCCCTGTGAAGGCTGATACTCTGCCAACAGCTCTGTGATCTCTGATCTTCCTGATTCCACGTTTGGCATTTCCCGAGCCCAATAGCTACAATGACCTTTCCTCCCTCCCTGCCGGCAGGAAAGAGAGAGCACGGAGAAAGGCAACTGACAGATAACTTGAAACCCCATGTTAGTTATTCATTAAAACCTCCTGATCTGCTAACAAGAACCAGAACTCATCCTAAGAATGTTTCAAAACCCCTGCATTAAGCTGGGTCGGTGTAGAGTTGCAACACTCTCCATTGCATCTCCACACGACCATGCCTCATGCCAATGGTTGGTTAGCCCACGCCCAAAGGAAACCTCCTGAAAACCAGGCCAGAGGCAAGAGTCCTCAGTTCGACTAGCACAGCCCAGATGTACTACTGGTGGATCCACTATGTCTCTCCAAACCTGGTATCCCAAGCCCCATCCCATGTCCAAACACGAAGACTCCTCTGCTGCTCCACCTTTGTCACTGTACTGGACCTTTGGCCACCAGTCTCTGGCCATATTCTGCCCATGCCCCTCACCATACATGAGCCCACATCTGCTGTGGGAACACGGACACTAGTTTCCTCTGGAGTTAAAGAGCCACCGTGCAAACTTTCACAAATTTACCAGGTCCCCCTATTTTGCATTTTTCTCCACCTGCCCAATTTACAACTAGAAGCCTGTCTCAGGTGCTCTCTTGACCGTCCCTAGGCTCAGCTGAGTCTAGAGTCTCCTGTCATGGAACTCCTGTTCCAAGGTTCCATTGGAAGCATGGTGAGCAGTCACACTGGTGACTGTTTTCTGTTTCTCTGCATATTCTCTTGTTGATTCTGCTGCTTCTAAATCTTTTGTTAAAGAGAGACTTGGCCAGGCCCTCAAAATTACTCAGGTTTTGCCCAATTTGAAGAAAAATTAACATACCTATTAGCAACTTCTAATGCAACTGCTGAGTGCATAGATGCCTTCTGGGTCTGATGTGAACTACCACCAACTCACCCGTGACAGGGCCTGGTTACATCTGTCTGTAATAACAGATTACTGCCCTTTCTGCTGTACAGTTCTTCTCCATAGAAGTTTATTCAAATAGAAGTCTGATCATGTCATATATGTGCTCAAAATCCTGCAACTCTTCTCCCATTTATCTCAGGATAAAAGCCAAAGTCTTCCCAATGGTTTGGAGTTCCTTCAAAATTGGAGGTGTATCCAACAGTTTCTCAAACAACGAGGCATGCACCTGCCTCAGGATCTTTGCATTGGCTTGTCCTCTGCCTGAAAGAGTTTCTCCCAGATAACATGGTTCATTCCTTCTACTCCATCAAATCTTTGTTCAAATGGCTTATGCAGACCAATCCATTCATAATTTCAACTTTCATCCGGTCATCCAATCCCCTTTCCCTGTTTTCCTAAATCATATTCTAACATACTATCTAACCTACTTATCTAGTATGTTATTCTTTATTTCTGTCTCATCTACTAAAATTTAAGCTCCAAGAGGGCAGGAATTGTTGTCTATCCTGTTCAGCAATGAACCAACCCTCCATGCCTAGAACAGCGCCTGACATATATTATGGAATGGATGAAGTAATTAATAAGAAGTTCATCAGTGAAGAGTCTAGACCCTGGTCTTACTGCTGAGTTCAAATCTCAGATTCAACTTCTATGAGCTGTGTGACTTTGAACAAGTTTCTTAACTTTTTTATGCCTCAATTTATCCATCTGTAAAAATGGGGGGGGGGGGGAAATAACTGCAATTACTTTGCAGGACTTTTGATGAGAAAATTCATATCACACTGCACTCAGAACACAGAAAGAACCCTGTGGATGGTATCTATTATCTTCAGCCTTGGTGGGTAAACTAGACTTTTGAAAATAACCAAAAAGCCACTGGAACTAAAGCATGGTAAATAAAGTAATAGTATCTCTACTCAAAAAGTGGGAAGATAGTGCAATATGTGTGATTCTCTTTTGTGGTTCGTAAACCAGCTCCACAAAATAATTCTGGGATAAGAAAAAAAAAAGCAACACTCATGTTTTAAGCAATGGTACTTCCTATGTGACCACTTGGGAGGGCAAAACTTGGCTTCATACATTATGACATATTTGCTAATTCCATGGAGACACAATGATAGAAATAATAGAAATAGAAATCGTAGAAATAGCAGTCCTTAGAGGTCCCCTGCTATACCTCCCGCTTCACTGATTCACTTTATGTTGCTTTTCTGCCAAGGAGAGCCAACTGTGCTGAGTATGTGGGTCAAGAACCTCTGGGGAGAGAGTGCCGAAGAGGCTTTATAGAGAGGATGTCACAGAAAGTGATACCCTGAACCAGGCCGAGAAGTAACCTGAGCATCATGAAGGTCTAGAAACTCAATCTGGGGAAGAGTGAGTAGAGACGGAACAGCTCATTTGCAGAATAGACTTTCTGGGGCCCAGAGGAGAGGGGAGGAGGGGCAGACTCACCCCCAAGTGGGCTGACCACCGGCCAGGCTGTTACAGCTCTATGGCCTTCCTCCTCTCTCCCTTCTTCTGGCACCTCAGGAAAGAGGGAGTGAGGACAGAAGGAAGGCTCAGGGCGGCACACTCAACCCTGCCACCTGAGAAGAGGCAAAGCATAGGGCCTTTCCATTCCCATGGCTCCCACTGTCCTTGTCCAGGGCCAAGCATTGTCTTCAAATTGTATTAGCGACTATCCCTCCTCATTTTCCAGAGGAAGGAGCTGAGCCCCAGAGAGAAAGCAATGGGGCTGACAGACACAATTGGTGGTCCACTTAGATCCCTTCAAAGGGATCACCCCAAAGGTCACCTCCAGACAGGTCTACCTGGCCATGACTTCCCGCCTCTCCCTGCCTAAGGATGTCCTCTGGCTTCAGGAGCATGCTCAACCCACAGGCAGATGGGCCAGACATGCCAGGGAGTTATTACCCCAGAACGACCCTCAACCTACCGGGGAGACTAATTTCAGAGGCATGCCACACTGTCTTAGAGGGTGATTTTCTTATCAAGTTCAGATCCCAAGTTTTAAAATAAGGGAACATGCTTTCATATTTAAAAGAGAAGAACTAAAGGGGAGGTCTGAGCCATTTTTGTTCCCCCGGACTCCTTCAGCTATTTGGTGAAGACTGTGGACCTCTTCTCAGGATAATTATTCTTAAGGCACAGAATATATAAGGACTATAAAGGACACTAAGTATGTTGAAGACAATCATCAAAACAACTTAAAAGCAATTTTGTGACATCATAACACAGACTTATTTTAGAGTAAGACCTAAAAGAACAGCTCATAACTACCATATTTTTAAATGAGTGATGAGCATTAATAGTTTCTGTAATAACTGTTATATGGTATGAGAACAGGTATAATTTTTGTTGACAAAATCACAGTCACCACTGATACTGCTGTGGTGGGTTGCCCACCGTTGTAATAGAAGGAAAGAGTAAAATGCAGTTATAAGTTAGAGAATAAAGATGTGATTTCCCAAAGTTGACAGACTCCTGAATTTTCTACATGCACTTTCTGGGCATCTATGGACCCCAGAGAGAACCCCTGTGCTTTATGTGAGACTTGCTAATTGGTGGCTCAAAATTGGATCAGTGGCCTCTTGAGCTTGCATTCGCTTCCTGAACAATTCAGTCTGAGAGCCATTAGTTGGGGGCAAAGCAAGGTAGTAGTTCCGTGGTGGGTGTGGGGAAAGCCACAGTGGCTCAGAGTAGGGTATCAGAGTTTCAACAGAGTGGGGAGGGCGACCCTGCTAGGAAGGTACGGCAGCAGATTTGGGAGATTGGTTGGATACCAGGAAATTGATCAAATGAATAAATACATATATAACGAAAGCAAGGTTCGCCACTGTTGGAAAAGTTATAAAGAAAGGGGGAAGGCAGGCATGAGCCCTGGTGTTGGGTTACAATTGGAGACATCTGTGTGAACTCAGTTCAAAAGATGGAGATGTTATTATGTGTTACACCAACACACACACACACACACACACACACACACACACAGAGCTCTGGCCATTGAGGAGGTCTGGGAGCAACAATCCCCCAAGAACAAGGAGTATATTTAGCATTCAGACATTGGCTTCTAAATAACATTTTCTACTAAAAGAGACCAGGGTTCCTTGGAGAAATGGCTGATTCCAGGGCTGGAGCACAGGTGACCCTAGAACATCTTATTGTGCCAGAAAGCCAGGGATCACTCAAAGAATGATAGGGTTCTGTGAAAGGAATACAGAATCCAGCTTGAATGCGATCCCACTGGCCAAACCAGGGACAATCTGAGCACCAAAATAAATAAGAATTAAAATTCATTCAATATAATGGGAAACCATGAGTCTGTACAGATGTAAATAAACACATGAATCAACTGAATGTCTGATAAGGAATGAGATGTTGATACAGTTTCAAACTACCTTCCTACAAAATATGTATCAATTACACAGGGAAAGAGAGGAAGTTTACAGTGGGACCTAGAAGACACCAACTTAATTAAGTGATCAAAGGTAACAACACCAGTAAGAGCATAAAGACACATCTGTGCCACTTGATAAGAGGCAATGAGGAAACCTCAGACAAATCTAAACTGAGGGATGTGCTACAAAATAATTAGCCTACAAATTTCCAAGTGTCAAGGTGATAAAAATCAAGGTAGGTTCCAGACTGAAGAAGGCCTAAGGGATGACAACGAAATCCAGTACAGGATTCTGAACCATATCCTGTTGCCATAAGGATGTTATTTGGATAACTGGAAAACACTGAATAGGCTATGAGGTTAGATGATAGCAAAGTTATCAATGTAAATTGCCTAATTTTATTGGTTATATTGTAGCTACATAGGAAAATGTCCTTTTCTTTGTAGGAAACACCCTCTAAAAGATTCTAGGGTAGAAGTATGCAGGTTGGAAATTTACTCTCAAGGGTTTGGGGTGTGGGAAGTTCTTTACAGTGATCTTCCTGGGTTTGTTTGTTAGAGAGAGAGAGAGAGAGAGAGAACCAGAAAGGGGCAGAGGGAGAGAGAGAGAGAATCTCAAGCAGGCCCCATGCTCAGTGTGGAGCCTGACACAGGGCTTGATCCCACAACCCGAGGATCGTGACCTGAGTCAAAATCAAGAGTTGAATGTTCAATCAATTGAGCCACCCAGGCACTCCAACAGGTTGGAAATTTACTCTCAAAGGTTCGGGGTTCAGGAAGTTCTTTATAATGATCTTCCAGGGTTTTTTTTAAAGTTCAGGATTGTTTCATAATTTAATAAGAGGGGAAAAGGCTGATTCTGTGATCTATATAGTCCATCACTTACATGTAGCCAATATGAGGAAATAAAAATAAGTAAAGAAGATTGGGGAGCAAGGATTTCTTTGAAGAGGGGTGTGACCTTGTATTTAAAGAATCCTGTTCATTTCAGTTGGGTGACATGGAGAGCCATTCCCACCTCGGCTCTTAACGGGTATCTGCCTGAAAGAGAGATTAACATTTTGCCCCTCAGCATGATGCGTGTGAAGCTGCAGAAACTCAGAGCTCTTAGCACTGCAACCAAAGCAGAGTATGAAAAGGTTTGGGCACAGCCTGCCCTTCCAGAGTTGGGTGAGCAGAAAATAGAAACTATCTCCCGGAGCAGCAGACATCATGGAGGACAGCTATACTTGAGCCACCTTAAAAAAATTCAACTCCAAAGGCAAAGTGATCCCAGCAGCAAAAAGCTTAAGGGAGGGGAACCATGGTGGTCAGCAGGAAGGTGAGCCACAAGCCAGGGAACAATGCAGTGGGCAGTACCTGACACCCCTTTAAAAGGGAGAGGGGTCCTAAAATCTACAAAGCTCCCCAAGAGAAAAAGCCACCATTTGGGTATCCGATACCCAGAGGCCATCAACCCCAGAATACAACTGCACTAATATCAGACTAAAAGTACAAAGAACTAGCAGCAGAAAAAAAAAAAAAAAAGAGAGAGAGAGAGAGAGTGAGAGGGAGAGGGAGAGAGAGAGAGAGAGAGACAGAGAGAAATTAAGAACAAGAAAAAGAAATCACAGAACAAAGGTCACTCCACCCTTTCACCTTTCTAGTGCAAGTTCCCAAGAATGGATCAGGCCTAGAGTTGGAAGAAACTTGAAATTTTGATTTGCATTATAATTTTTTAATCAGAGAGCAAAACTAAAATACCTGAAAGTGACCAAACATCTATGAAATTTTCCAGGGATAGGGAAGGAAAGGCCAAAAGAAACTGTCTGAAAAGCAATGGTGGACAAGAATAATGTAACTCTCTGCTTCTTCCCACTGAGTCCAGCTCATGCAATCTGCTGGTTACACATGCGTTATCCTGTGTATTCCTCACAACAGCCCAGAAAGGTGGCCTTGACTGAAAGGGACCTGAACGTAGGCTCATCAGTACCAAGTCATGGCACCCAGTGTGCCAGCCTCCCGGGGGAACAGGGCGGTGCTTTGCACCACAATGTCATACATGGGTAATGAGTGAGCAGACCCCAACACCGAAGCAGAAACCAATGGAGGAAATGCAAAAAACAGTCGCAGGGAATTTGTTTTGCTGTGTAGTAGCTTCCTAGGAAAACCACAGCTACAGGAAATATTAGCAATCAGGGATGGGTGGTTCTTACAGCACAGAAACATTGACAGAAATGCTTTGTGAAAGCTACAAGCCCAACAAAGAAAACGTCCACATCAGGGATGTTCACGAACCAAGCTGCAATTTATTCATCATTGTAGTGATTCTTAACATTGCTTATACATTAGAATCACCTGGGAGTTTTTTTAAATCCTGATACCTGGGTCCTAACCTCAGGGATTCTAGCATTGGGATTTTTATGTTAAGGTCCCTGGATGATTCTAATGTGCAGCCCAGGTTGAAAACCATAGCAATAGATTTTGTTGCTGAAGTTTGGAAAAAAGAAAAAAAGAAAAAATGTTTTATCTCCACTACAAATATCAACTCCAGAAACGTTTCGCTGAGCATGACTCTCAACCCTGAAAAGTAATTTGTTTGAAATATAAACATCCTAATGAACATTCAGGCATACCTTCATTTGCTAGGCCTAAGTATAGACACAGAGACAGATATATATCCGTTTTCCTGGTGCTAGTGGTAAAATATGTATTTAAAAGTGTTTTTCCTAAAAAGAGGTTAGAGTGGAAGAGAGCCAAAGCATAAGAGACTCTTAAAAACTGAGAACAAACTGAGGGTTGATGGGGGGTGGGAGGGAGGGGAGGGTGGGTGATGGGTATTGAGGAGGGCACCTTTTGGGATGAGCACTGGGTGTTGTATGGAAACCAATCTGACAATAAACTTCATATATTGAAAAAAAAAAAAAGTGTTTTTCCTGTGTTTGGAGGAGATGCTCACCGGTTCATCTTATCCACATTTAACTGATTTGGTCCTTCTTACAAAGGACACATTTACACGGTAGCTGTATGACATTACGTGTGCAAAAAGTCACAGAAAAGAAGAAAGCCTTTGGGCCCACCAAGGGACTGAACTGGAGGCACAGGGAACTGGGGGGGGGGGGGGGCTCTGTTTAATGAAAATTGTTCTGGAGCCAGCTGAACCCCCACACCACTGCATGTCCATCCACCCACGGACACTAGTGTTTCAATAAAAGCACTTACGTTATTTAACTCCACTCAACTTTCATACCCTGTTCTCAGATTATTTTTAATATTTCTCCGTTACTCACATTAAAAGAAAAGATCCAGCTCCACTGATCCCCATTCCTTCACTCAGTTCCTTATTGCTTTAACTCTCGGGCAGAGCTTTGACACAGGCCAAAGCTTAAACAGAAGCCCTCAAGGGCTTGCTCGGCTGTGATTGGAGGACATCCCCGGGATAGCCCATTGGAGGAGGAGAAGCACGTGACCCGGTAACAGCCTCCTTCCCCCCTCTTCCCCCCAATAAACACACACACATCCGCTCCAGGCCAACAACCAATCAACTGTCAGTCTTTTATATGCGTGAACTTGGCTGAGACCGGAAGAATCTCGTGGCTGAGTCCATCTTAGATCACCACCCGGTGAGAGTATGCTATTAATGCGCCCAAGGAAGACCAGAACTGCCCGGACAAGCCTAGCCTGAACTGCCATCCTGCAAAAGTATAGGCTTAATCAAGACCAACTCTTTTCTTTTCGGTCACTGAGTTTTGGGTGGTTTGTTACATTACTGTGGCAAAAGAAACGATCCAAGTGCCCAAACTAAAAACTGTATAGCAGTCATTCAAGAGGGATGAGAACGAGTGGGCAAAGACGAAGACTGCAGGACCCCTGAGGGCAAGGACTTATGCAGTTCCCCGCTGACTGTATCCCCTTTGCACGAAGACAATCACCAGTCCTCAATAATACGTGCTGGATGAAAGAAACATCTGTTTGAAACAGATCCTATACTGTAATGGTTCTCAGAATGGTCATGAAATCATTAACTTCCAAACTTTTAAAAATATAACTGACCCACTACTATCATTTATTTACCTTTTTCCTTTCCAAGTAAAAATCCTCAGCCAGCACACATAAACCACAGAGCAAAAAGGGTTTCTGTAAAAGGCTTCCCCCAAGCATGCCGATGACTCTTTGCCCCATTACATAAAGCCATTTCTCTCCAGCTGCCAGGCTGCTTCTGCAAGAGCCTAGCCAGTTACAGTAGCTGGTGTAAAAGCTAATCTTAGAAAGCACACATCACTTCTCCAACCCCGTAATTAAGACCAGAAATCCGTAACTGAGACATTCATAAAACTGGGGTTTCCAAGTGCCAGCTTTGCCTTAAAGTTCTGCAGAATGGGCCAGATTGGAGGACGACTGCCCAGACCAATCTGATGGGCAGGCAAATGGGCTCCTGGATGGCCAAGAAACTATGGAAGCAAGCCCAAGCCAGTCATTTCCAAATCTTCCTCCCCTTCTAGCCAGTGGCTCACAACTTCTCTGTCCACCTTGGATTATTATTAAGTGCCAGAGCTAACCAACTATTAGCAAATCCATAATAGAATAAAAGATTACTATGGACAAAGGGAGCAATTTGGGGGTTCTTTTTTGCTTTTCTTTTTAACTTTATTTATTTTGAGAGGGGGCGGGGAGCAGAGAGAGAGAGGGAGAGGAGAGAGAGGGAGAATCCCAAGCAAGCACTGTGTTGTCAGCACAGAGCCCGATGCAGGGCTCAAACCCACAAACCACGAGATCGTGACAAGATCAAGAGTCACTTAACCAACTGAGCCACCCAGGTGCTCCAAATTTTTTGGTTTTTAGATTAATGTCTCCAGTGGCTAGTTGTCAGTGAGAAGGCTTTTAATTTCTCAGAAGGATATTTCTATTCTACCAAGTTTATCTTTCACAGAAGGGACAGGTTTCAACCAACTGTTTGTAGTCTTGATAGTTGGATTCAAGTCAGAGAGGGTTATTAAACTTAGTTATACAGTGCTTATTACTAAGTTCTGATTTATTAATGTGCTTATTTGGACATAGTCATAATAACAAGGACTGGGAACCTATAGCCTCTCCTTCCCAAAGTGCAAACATATACATATGCCTTACCTCTTGACTACAGGCCTTGCATTTGTCTGGACAAAGTGCTGTTATTGGCAGGTCATTCTTGAATACGCTTTAGGAGTCTGCCTCTTTGATACAGCCAGGAGGATAAAACCGCCCTCTCCACATATGTCTTCAATTGCTGAGATATTCTTTTCCCACCACTTCCCACTGTGGAGACTTTTTCAATCTGTTTAATACTAGGGAGGAGCCAGGTTGCTATTTTGGGTTTAACTATGAAATATTTATTGAGTTCTAACTTACCAGGAGCTATTTGAAACCCCGGGGCCTTAGGACTGTAACATTTTTATAAAAATGGGCCCAGAAATTGATCAGTTAATGAGAGAAGGGAAAAGGAAAGTCACCCTGATTTGAAGGATCAGCAGAACAGGGGGCCTGGGTTATAAGCACCCAGAGGACAGGAAGGGCAACATTTGAGTGTTTCATTCGCTTTTATAGGCACAGAATATAAAAACTGAACAGTACCTTACAGATCCTGTGTTGTAAACTTTCCATTTTATATGAGGAAACTGAGGCCCAGGGCGTTTAAGTGACAAACCCAGGTCACACACCTAATCAGGGGAAAAATCAGAATCAATTTTCTTTTTTACTCTTTTTAAAATTCCAGCAAATGACCATAAGTATCGTTTACAGACACAGGGCAGTGTTTTAGCGTTTGGTGTTGTAGTTACATACAAACCAGATTTCAGAATGTTGAAGGTTCCTGCCTCCTGGGGCCCAAATTGGACACATTCATATCAGTAACATTTCTCATTATACATGAGCTCTCAAAAGTAAAGAATCTGTGCTTTATAGCAGGGATTCTCAACTTCAGCATTACGGACATTTTTGTGCGGATAATTCTTGATAACCTTTCATGTGGACGTAAGAGGGGATGCATTATAAAATGCGTTGCAGCATCTCTGGCTTCTACCCAGGAGATGCCAGTAGCTTCTAGTTTGGTTCTCCGGACACTGCCAAATGTTCCCTGGGGAGCTAAATCACCCCAATTTAGAGCCACTGATTTCAAGCAAAATTAATATGATACCTGTTCAAAGCTCTATAAGCATCATTGAACTGCATGATATGTTTGTATTAATGGTGAGGAAGTAACACCTAGAGACATAAACAGAAAGACCTGATATTGTCACTCCAGTACCTATAACCATTCCTGGTACAAAAAACTCATATTACGTCTTCTTAGAAATTAATATAATTAATAATTGATACTTATTACTAACAAATGTTAATTTATGAGTTAATAAAAATCTTTGGAATGCTTCAAGTCTACATGAAAATAATTTTCTTTCATTTCTTACTCCTAGTGCACAGGTGGAATTCTTTGCCTAATGGTCATTGCAGTTCTTTTTAAAAACCTACATCAAACTAAAAAGTTTTGCATAGCAAAAGAAATCATCAACAAGACAAAAAGGCAACCCAGAAGACACTTACAAATGGCATATCTGATAAGGAGTCAATATCCAAAATACATAAAGAACACAACACAACTCAACACCAGAAAATCAAATAATCTAGTTAAAATGGGCAGAAGACCTGAACAGACATTTTTCCACAGAAGGCATACAGACGGCCAACAGACACATGAAAAGGTGCTCAACATCCCTAATCATCAGGGAAATGCAAATCAAAACCACAATGAGATATCATCTCAAATCTGTCAGAATGGCTAGTAGTATCAAAAAAACAAGAAATGATAAGTGTTGGCAAAGATATGGAGAAAAGGGAACCATCATGCACTGTTGGTGGGAATGCAAATTGATGCAGCCTCTATGGAAAACACCATGGATGTTACTCAAAAAACTAAAAACAGAAGCACCACACAATTCCACTGCTGGGTATTTACCCAAAGAAAACAAAAGCACTAATGCAGAAAGATAGATGTACACCATGTATATTGCAGCATTATTTACAATGGCCAATTTATGGAAGTAGCCCAAGTGTCCATTGATAGGTGAATGGATAAAGAAAATGTGGTATACATTTACAATGGAATATTATTCAACCATGCAAATCTTGCCATTTGTAACAACATGGACAGACCTAGAGGGTATTATACTAAGTAAAATAAGCCACACATAGAAAGACAAGTACTATACAATTTCACTTATATGTGGCAACTAAAACACAAAACAAACAAAAACAACAAAGACAGAAAAAGACTCATAAACACAGAGAAAAAACTGATGGTTACCAAAGGGGAGGGCAGTGAAGGGATGAGCAAAATGAGTGAAGGGAATTAAGAGATACAAACTTCCAGTTACAAAATAAATGTCATGGGGATGAAAAGTACAGCATAAGGAATGTAGTCAATAATATTATACGCTCATCGTGGTGAGCATTTTGTAATGTATATATAGAATCACTATTTTGTACACCTGAAAATAATTTCATATTACATGTCAACTATACTTGAATTCAACAGGTTTTTTATTTTAAAAATCATAACCTGAAGAGTATACAAAGTATATAAATGTGGAATAAAAACAATCCCTCCAAATAACAATTCAAAACAAAAACCACATTCACATTTGATCCTTTAGCAAATTAAAATTCATTTTGATTATTGGGCAAACACCCTCAGGTGGATTAGCTTGCGTTAGTGCAGTCAGATGGCACCTAGCTCTAGCTAATGAAGACCTAAGTGGTTATGTGGGGTGTAGAGAGGGGATAGGGTTTTGGCATTTCAGAATACCAGTTTCATTTCATTTAAACTCACAGTTTAAATGTGAGCTTAATGAGCACCTGGGTGTTTCAGTAAGTTGAGCATCTGACTCTTGATTTCAGCTCAGGTCGTGACCCCAGGGTCATGGGATTGAGTCCTGCATTGGGTTCCATGCTGAACGTGGAGCCAGCTTGACATTGTCCCTCTCTCTCTCTCTCTGCCCCTCCCCCTGTGAGCTCTCTCTCTCTAAAACAAAAATAATAAAAAATTAATAATAATAATAATAATAATAATAAATGAATTTAAAAAATAAACTCCCAGTATGATACAACTCCAAAGTCCTAGGGGATGTAGCCATTTGTAACTTGGTTAAGGTACCAATCCGAAGCTGGAAAAAAGCCCTGACAGCTGATCAGTGGCCATGGTTGGACTCAGTTCCACTGATCTCTTCTAGCTGAAGACATGTGCAAAGTAACTCTGGCAGCTGATATTTAAAAATTTGTTTCTATATGAAAAATGCTATCAAGTGAGAGATTAAACTTCAGGGAAATTTGGAAAAGTGGTTAACTACAATTAACAAGCAATGTGAGGGCAAGCACAGGAACATGTAACTCTCTGTGGAAATATGAATTAAGAGTAAATCAAGACATTATACATTTTCTTATTCTCATTTTATTCTCAAATTTACGGAGTCAGAAAGTTCTAGAGAATCATCCTCTGGATCCTTAATGCTCTATTGTAAACTCTCACTAACCCAAGAGCACATTGGATGGGAGTCCAATGAGTCAGGGTCCAGACTGAAGGGCGTTGAGCACCCTGAGATCATGGGCTTGCCGCAGGAGTGGCTAGGAGGTGGAAGCCAAATGCAGGCTCACTTGGCATTTCTGCCTTTCCAGAACTGCCTTCCCAAGTCATTCTCTTTTAACTTAAGTGTGGCTGAGGAACAGACTCCTGCCATGGTGAGTTCGTTCCAGAGTGGTAGATATGAAAGAGCAGCCTAGGGTCAAGTTTGGACGGTAGGTCTTCTGCTTCCCAGACCCCATAAAAGCCCTTTGACTATGGAAGGATACAAATGTCAGGAAGACCAGGCATGGGGAGGCCCAGGCAGTGCTATTCCAGGGGGCTAGTAGGAGAAAGAAAGATGCCTGTTCCATGGAGTCATTGGCCAGGGTAATGGTGTATGTGTTTTCAGGGCTCACAAAGCTCTTCTTCTTTTCTTCCCTGCTAGAGCCACCACTGAGGCAACCAAGAACCCAGATCATCAATGCCTTGAGCTGTGCAATCTCCTCTCTCACATCCTTTCCCTAAAACCTAGAGGAATAAACCAGCTGTAGGTCTTATTTCAAAGGGACAAAGGAATAGACTGCCTGCTTGGTTGCACTCCCAGCAGCTCCAAATCTCTGACTAACCATGGTTCCCACATAAGCCAGCAGAAACGTACTCACACTTAGTTCTACCACCATTCACCAAGCTGGAGAGAATGCCACAATTGTCCTTCTGCAGAAAGATTCACTGTCTCATGGTGTGCCAGGCACTTTATATTATTGTCTTATTTATACTTTGTAACAGCCCCCTTTATAACAACATGGCAAAGTGCATTTTCTAAATGAGCAAGTGGAAGAAAGGAGAAGTTACATAATTTGCCTGAGGTTGCACCAACATGAAGTGATCTGGCTAGGACAGAACCAAGTCTAAGGCCTGTGCTGTCTCCATGGCAGCAAGGTATATTCAAGACCCAAGAGAGGTGGAATATTTCAAACGAATCCAAATGGGAGTTGGAGCCCCTCCTGCCTGACTTGTTCCTGGGAAGACCTGGAAAATGCCACCAGAGCTGTGCCTCTCCACACCACCCGCCATATTGATACCCCAGCTATCAGTGCTACCCCGAGAGTGTCCTCGAAAGTGCCCCTGGATCCAGACTTCCCACCACACCCAATCCAGGACTTCCAGAGATTCAGTGCAGCCAGTTTCTCAAAGAAAGCCTCACATCCCAACCTAATACCTCGGGTACAGAGACTGCAGGACCTTTCTTGGAGTTGGGGACAGATGTATAGCCTTGGTCCAACTACAGGCCCAGAGCCTCATTTATTACTTTCCCATGGCTGCTACAACATATTACCACAAATTTAGGTTTGTATGTACAGTAGGAAAGGTTTAGGTTAGGTTACACAATTGGAAGAACTTGCCCAAATAATACGGATTGAGTTAGACCATTAGATTAAAAAGAATGAGGCACCAGAACAGAATTGTCTTTCCTTGGAATCTTTCACAATACAAACCCAGGAGCTAACTAATGTTCACAAATTAACATTCACAAACTGACCTGCGTCTTCTTCATTAGTGCTGTCATATCACTCATCCTTCCCACAGCCTCAGAGACCTAGAATGGGGGAGAGGGCAGAGAGGGGAGCTGCCACTACCTCCCAGAGGGAGTCAAACCCCAGAGTCAGCTCCCAACCTGTGGTTCTCAAAACTCAGTGAGCATCAGAATCACCAGGAGGGCTTATTTAAAAACAGATTGCTGGCGCCAGCCTCCAAGTCTCTAATTCGGCAGGTAGGTCATAGTGGGATCTGAGAATTTGCGTGTCTAACCAATTTCCGGGTGATGCCGATGCTGCTGGTGGGGACCTCACTCTGGGACGTGTCAGTGTACTTACTGTGTATTGTACCCCCGCCACCCTGTTCCTATATACACCTCAATTTAGAAGAGATCTGGGCTTCCTCCCACCCCTGTGGAATGTCCCGGGGTCTACAGGATGGCCAAGTGCACCTTCTCCAGTTTTTCTTAGAACAGTCTCTCGAGATCTTGCTGGAGCCTTTATCTTGCACAAAAGAGGCGCTGGCCCTCTCTCCCCGCCACAGATGAGATCAGGTCCTTTCTTTTCTCTGAAAAGACACTAATCTTGAGAGCTTGCAGAGGATGTGAGTCGCCTATTCACCAAGCCGCCACTGGCTTGGCACCGATATTTGCTTAACCTTTGCTCAGCTGCCGCCTTCTGAGGATATTCTTGCCCCGCCCTTGGCCAGGCTCATGTTTTTCAAGTTCAGTCCTGAAATCCTCTTATTTACCAGTTTGAGGAATTTGGGTTTCTTTCCTGCACGTGCCTCTTTTGGACTCCCCACCTCTGCTGTTCTCCATCCCCCAGCGGCAGAGGGCCAGAGGACAGGGACGACCTGAAAAGGCTGTCCCAGCAGGGAGAGGCATTTTATCACCCTACAGTGAACTGCTGGCACCTGATGATAGCAACAATCCGTATGCTTTATTACTGTTTTTAAATTCTCCACAGACAATGCACTCCCCTCCCCTCCCACTATGGTCTGCACCTGGGACAGATGGTTCCCACCCACCCGCACCTTGGTACACCAAGGCCACACAGGGTTGCTATTCTAGAAGCCTTTGAGTTGAGCACCATCCTTAAAAGGACTGTTGTCACAAGGTTCCCTGGGAGCAGGAGTCAGGGTCTAGATACCAGTCCCCTCCTTGTCCCAGAAGACTTCATGCGGCTTCCCCTTTCCATCACCACCACCACCAACCTCCACAAGCGATCAGCCTCAGTGCCCCAGGTTCACGCTTATTCATGTCTGCTTGCTGTTCCCTTCTCTCCTCAGCCCACCACCCATCAAAACCTGCCCAACCTCCTGCCCATGTAACCAAATGATCTGACAAACTCATCCTCCCTAAGGCCTTCATGGAGAGGCAGAACTGCTCCCAGACCTTGCTGCACCTAAAATAATAGGCGTCCTGGGGCGCCTGGGTGGCTCAGATGGTTGGGTGTTCACCTCTTGGTTTCGGCTCAGGTCATGATCTCGCGGTTCATGGGTTCAAGCCCTGAGTCGTGCTCGGTGCTGATGGCTGAGTCTGCTTAGGATTCTCTTTCCCTCTCTCTGTCCCTCCCTCCACCCTCTCTCTCTCTCTCTCAAAATAAATAAATAAACATTTTTTTTTAATAGCAAGATTCCTAGGTAGAAGGGTGTCTGTTTGCAAAAGATTATATTGGTAGTGGTGGCAATGAAGCATTTTGAGGCTTTAAGAAGGGTCAGTATGGGAAAAATAGCCTCTGAACAGGATGCTAGGATCACCTTGTGTGTGTGAATTCTGAATGTCCTATGGCACCAGCCTTCTTTTAATATCCAAACAAAATGCCCTGAGCCCACATCCCATGGGAATACAGTACTCTCCTCAGGATTTCCAAGGGAGGGCATGTTGGAGGGCGGGGGGCGGAACTTGAGGTCTCCTAGCTACCCCACACTTAAGTTCTCCCTTCCAGAGACTTCTTGGTCTGTAGTTGCCATCTTGCCTCCTGCCTCTGTGTTCTCCTCTGAACACCTGTATGTGCTCTCCTTCTAGGACATTACCCCCTCTTTCAATCCCATAGTCATACTGTTAGGGAAAGGTGGGGAAAAAAAAAACCAGAAAAGAGCTTAAAATTGAATATTAGTTATCAGTGTTCTTAAAGTTGCTGTTCTATCCCCACCACTCTTGCCCTCTCGAGCTGAATCTCTCCTTGCTCATCTTCTCCCCATATTCCAGGTTCCAAATCCCTGTTTCTCCCTCTACCCTCAAACTGCCGAGGGAAAACTGAAGTTTCTGTTACTTTATTATACAGACATGTTTAAGTATGAACTACCCCTTTCTAGGGACTTTGGGGCCTCTTCTACTCATCGGCTTAATAAGGTTTCCTTAACAAAGAACTGCCTTTCCCTGGCATGAAATCTTCTGTTCCCAGCACACAGGGAAGCTACAACGGTCATTTCTGTTTTGAAAGAGCAATTTTCCCTTCCCTGTTACATAGGCAATTTCCTCTTCTGCCTAGAGCCTCACTTTGATTCCTAAACCATAAGAAGCTTTTCTTTGTGCCAATTCACTTTTTTCAATTACTTACATATATTTTTTCATAATTTCATAAAACCATGTCATATGTTACTGAAAATAAAGAACACAATCCCATCACCCTTACAGGCATCTGTATTTTCAAAGGCTCCATTTCAGTCTCTGTCTACCCAGGCATATTTTAAGGCATCTCTGTTTTCCTTGTCTGTTTTTTGATTTTACATACTACAAACAACTTTCTATGCCTTCACTGCTATTTTTTTTAACAGTTGCAGAACATTCCATTGGGTTACTGCCCCACAGTTTAGCTACACATTCCCCATCACAAAAGCAACGACTTTTGTCTTGTTCACTGATGTATCCCAAACAGTGGGAAACAGCATTTAGCATGTAATAAGATCTCAGTAAATATTTGTTGAATTGAATGAATGAATGAATGAATGAGACAGGTTGTTTCTAATTTCTTATTGCTATAGGCAGATGCCATTAACATCTTCATCCATACTACATTTGTCTTTAGCTTACTATTTCCCTGATATAATTGTTTCCCTGATACTAGAAACTGCTTTTAACCCATTAATAAAATACAGTAGCAGCAGCAGCAGCAGTGATTATAATAGCTAACATTTACTGAGCAGTTATTACATGCCAGGCTCTGTGCTAAGAACTTTATACCCAAATTGCCATGCACTCCTTACAACATCCTTATGAGAAAAGTACAAATTACCCTCATTTTACAGATGAAAAAGCAAAAGATTGTTACTTGCCCAAGATCACATAGTTTATACAGGGCAGAGATGGGATTTGAACTAAGGTCTATCCCACTCCACATTCTGAGGTCTTAACTATAATGACTTATAAGATCAAAGGGTATAAGTGAACTATGACTCTTGGTACATGCCATGCTGCTTTCAGAAAGGACCATGGCCATACACCTTACTTTAAGGTATATCACTTACAAGGTGCATAGACTCCAGTTTTGTTTTTTATTCACTATGACAACCTGTACCTTTCAATTGTAATATTTAGTTCACTAATATTTAATGTAATAACTGGCTCATTTCTATTTAAATACCCTACCTTACTATTTGTCCAAACTGTTCTGTGTTCCTTTTCTCTTTTTTCTTGCCTTTTTTTTTTTAACGTTTATTTATTTTTGAGACAGAGAGACACAGAGCATGAACGGGGCAGGGTCAGAGAGAGAGGGAGACACAGAATCTGAAACAGGCTCCAGGCTATGAGCGGTCAGCACAGAGCCCGATGTGGGGCTCGAACTCACGGACCGTGAGATCATGACCTGAGCCGAAGTCGGATGCTCAACCGACTGAACCACCCAGGCGTTCCTCTTTTTTCTTGCCTTTATCCAGATTGGTTTTGTCTCTTTAAATTGCATCTTTCCTTTCTAGTAGCTGGGGGGGGGGGGGGGGGGGGAGGAGGGCATATATTCTTTTATTCTTTTTAGAGGTTATCGGAAAAGGGTCTTTATTATAAAATCTCCTGGCACTCAATAAATACAACTATTGGCACATTTTTTTTTGCTAGATACTCATGAATCAACCTAAATTAAATAATCTCCTAGAGCCCTCTTCTCCCTACACGACATTTTGGGTCATGCAGAATTCCCTACACATAGGTAGTGCCAACTTCTGGCTGTAAAATATTAAGCAGCTCCTGTTGTCCTCAAAGGCGTTCAATCCAATACAAACAAGCAGGTGAATCATTCAATACCCAAAATCAGATGGCCATCAGTGTAAGACACAACCTGAGCACAGGCTGATGGCAGAGATGACCTCAAACCCAGCCCATGCCATAGACAAGCCCAGCCTGCCTCATGCTGCCCTCACAAACCTCAGAAGACCCTTTCTGGGAAATAGAACCATCATCTAATGATCTGGTCCAAAATATCGTTCATCCTTGCAGAGGATATGGTAACCTTTTAATTATTCATTCGAACTGAGGATATCCAAATATCCTTTATTCTTGGCTTTGGACTATAGTGTTTGTTTTTTTAACGTTTATTTATTATTGAGAGACAGAGAGAGACAGAGCGTGAGCAGGGGAGGGGCAGAGGGAGAGGGAGACAGAATCTGAAGCAGGCTCCAGGCTCTGAGCTGTCGGCACAGAGCCCGACGTGGGGTTAGAACTCATGAACCGCGAGACCATGACCTGAGCTGAAGTCGGATGCTTAACCGACTAAGCCACCCCGGCGCCCCTAGACTATAGTTTTATATTTACATTTGAGATGTTCTCAAACTTTAACAATAAAATGAAGCCATGTTGAAAAGCACTGGAGCAAAATAGGCTTGAAAATAGCCTAAGACTTTCATCCTCCCTCCAACCTGCTGCTAATACTTTCAGGGTTTAGGGTGGGGTGCCGGTTGTCTAAGACTCCAGGGTATCTATGCATGCACTTCAGTAATAAAGTTGTCTAGGAATTCCTAAAAATGATCTCCCTATGACCACAGACACGAAAAGTGAGAATGGAAAACATCTCTAGCCGAGGAAGTGAGCTATCTCTGTTCCTTTAGAGTATGATTTTGAATCTGTTGACAAAGCTTTGCTGT
Organism: Neofelis nebulosa; assembly: GCF_028018385.1. Lineage (NCBI taxonomy): Eukaryota > Metazoa > Chordata > Mammalia > Carnivora > Felidae > Neofelis > Neofelis nebulosa. The sequence continues at coordinate 30,742,727 of NC_080782.1, read as the reverse complement.
CTTCTCTGGAGTCAGAAAGGTCAGTTTGAGGTTAAGCCCAAGTGAACGGTCCATGATGAAATAAACACAGCACAACCCAGGGCTATGTACAATGTTATTCTTTTACCTTCTTCCTGGAATTTCAGAGGTTGTGCAAATGGAATACAGAAATGGACAAAATAATGTAACAGTGCAAAATAATACCAGGGGTGAAATCTGCTTACTTGATGATTCAAAGAAATAAAACACACTTTAACTATGGATCTGTCCATCTCTGCTCCCTGCTCCCTGATAAGTGTCCCTTCCCCCAAAAAGAAAATCTTCTACTTTCTCTTATCTTTTCTTCCTTTCCTTAAGTTTTTTGTTTCTAAAACTCTTTATCCCTCTCTCTCTTTCCTAGATACATACAGAGACAGAAACTTAGGATGTTAGAACTGGGTGGGAGAGCTGAAAAATCAGCAAAGCCAGAGCTATTCAAACTTCTTTTAAACCAAAAGATATGATTATTTATTAAAACTTATTTGTAAGCTATGCTAGCTATGACTATAATAATGCTGTGTAACAAACCACTCCCCAAAACAAAATGCTTTTAACAACATTTATTCTCATGCTTACAGATTGCAGATTGAGGATAATAAACGAGTGTAGGTGGGACTCAGGCTATGGTCAGGTTTGGGTCTGCTGCACAACTCTCTCTTTCTTTCTACTGTGACTACCTATGGGCACATTCTCCTAGTAAATGAAAGAGCACAAAAGGCAAGACAAATCCTGCAAGTACATTTAAAACCTCTACCTATGTCACATCCTCTCATATTCCATTGGTCAAGGTAAATCTCATGGCCAAACCCAAAGTCAGTAGGACAGGAGAGTACAGTCTGCTGTAAGGAAGACAGGGCAGGGAGTGATTGTTAGCTGACCAATAATCCAATCTATCACAGAAACCAAATATATAAAATAGACATAGGTGATTCTTTGCTAGTTGAGTGAGGGATGAAGGGAGCCTAGACCCCATCCTGTTCCCCAACTCCAATGTCCCAATGAGTCCTCTGGCAATGCCGGGGACTTCAAAGAACATGGCATGAAATGCAAGGCAAACCCACTCACTTTAGAGACAAGAAAACTGAGGTGCAAACAATTCTAACAACTTGTCTACCATCTGAGAAGTATCAGGCATGAGACCACAAATGAGAGGACCTTTTCTAGGAGTTTTCAAATCTGATGACAACTGGTCATTTTCCAGTCTCAAGTCATAGCTACAGAGATTACAACAGTTACATAGTTTACGATTTGTGTAAATTGCTTGCAGGTGGAGAAAATGTTCACAAACAAGGTAGCATAGCAAATGAGAAAAAGAGGGAGGGGCAAATACAGTTCTGACTACCAAATCCCAAACTACTCATTTCACAGTACAAAACTCAAAACCAGCTGCTTCCATTCCTGGCTACCCATCCATGATTTCACATGGGTTAGAGCAATGATGGACACAGTAAGAGAGCACATGGCTGAGTTAAATTCTAAATGCATCTTTGGTGAAGGCAATTCTCAAATTCAAGAATAGAAACTATATGATAATTATATTGGTTGGTAAATGAAGCCTTCAGAAGCCAGAGTATTAGGAAGAGGGTAGAAGCTTTCCCAGGGCTGTAACTCCTGAGCACTTTAGAGCCACCAAGGGGATTGCCCACCATCTGAGGATTTGGCCACCAAAGAGACCTATAGGTCCAGCTAGAGGATTTAGCAGGAATAGGCGTCAGAAGTAGAGAGTAGGGTCAATACCAAGAAAAGAGCCATTCAAAGAGACACCAGGGCGAGGTCAGAGGCACACCAGAATCCCAAAGAGGGACAGGTGTCTTCAGCCTTACCCAGCCCCTGTGCAAAGTCAAGGATTAGTGAACGAGACGTGAGCCTTCAGTGCTTAGGGGGTAGAGGGGATGCCAAAGACTCCAGCTTCTGAGGATGAGATGAAATGGCCAGGCTATTCCTTGACCTGAGAGTATAAAGGGCTCTGGTGTCCAGTCTTCAGCTGCCCCTTGGCTCAGGTCTGGTTACCCTTGCCTCTCCCCACTTGAAATGTTAAAGGTGAGTGTCATGCACAGGCCATTCTGGGCAATGAAGCTTTTACTCCACCTGAGCTACGTGAGGCCCCCACCATGGTGACCGTGTCCCGTGTCACAAGAACTAAACAATGTCCCAGAGTTCTTTCCCTGTATGGCTCTGAATTCAGGCTGGCAACAAGAGAAATCTGCATGAGATTTGGAAGGCAGGGTGAAGCAGTGACCACCCCACTCGGGAGGTCTGATTAGGGCACCAGGCACAGCAGGAGCCCACGCACGCTGTCTCAGACCTGTGGCTCACCTGGGTGCTGTGGACACTGGCTGGGCCCACAGCATCTCCACTACCCACTGGGTCTCCTCCAGCTTCTCTGGTTCCTGGTCCAGGTGCATGTGTGGCTCTGCAGTGATGGGCACCTACTTGTCCTGCAGGTCACCTGTGTTATCAAGATTGGAGGCGGTGAGAGTCAGAGGCAGGTTCCAGTCTGTTCTTGCTCTCCCCCACTTCATATCCAACTTTCCATCCCACGTGCAGGTCCTGCTGACCTGTAGAAACTTTAGGCCCAACATCAGACACAGAGGCAACAGCCTTGCATAGACTTTTCCACTGGCTTCCACATTGAGGAAGTCTAATCTCTATAATAAATCCCTTATTCCATGTCACCCAGAGTAGCTCTGCTTTACTCACCAAACGCTAACTGATCCAACCAGCTATTGCCATTGCCTCAGCAAATGCAAACAAAGATACTTCTGTTTGGCTCACATGTGGTTCCTCTGAACACAACATCGATACTTCCTCCAAGCTTCTGCTTTCTTGACTGAACTTTTATCACCACCAAACCATCATCACCACCATATGGTCACCATCACCTCCACCACCCCCAAATGACCATCACTGCTATCACCATCACCATCACCACCACTCTTTGTTAGCAGAAAAAGAAAGCATGGATTCAGACAAGACCCCCAGAGCCGCGCTGGGGTGGGAGTGGGGATGCCAACCACCTGGGTGGCAGCACTGACCCAAAACCTGCCCGGGGTTCAGAGACAAAGTGGCCTTGCTTCTGTAGACCTCAAGTTCAGAGCCCCAGAGGAAAGCTTGCCCACTGAGTGAAGGTCAGAGATCAGGAGGACAGAAATCCCGTTTGGCCTTCCAAGGACAGGCCAATGAGTTAAAAGAGGTGAGGGTCAGAAATGACCAGGGGAGGGGCGCCTGGGTGGCTCAGTCGGTTTAAGCGTCCGACTTCGGCTCAGGTCGTGATCTCATGGTCCGTGAGTTCGAGCCCCGCATCGGGCTTTGTGCTGACAGCTCAGAGCCTGGAGCCTGCTTTGGATTCTGTGTCTCGCTCTCTCTCTGACCCTCCCCTGTTCATGCTCTGTCTCTCTCTGTCTCAAAATAAATACAAACATTAAAAAATTAAAAAAAAAAAAAATGACCAGGGGAAGCACCCACAATGACCACTCTTCATGCTTAAGCCAGAGTGGCTCTTAGCCCTCACTGCACATTAGAAGCATCTGGAGAGTTTTAAATGTATTAATCCCCAAGCTCCACACTCAAAACCTCTATTATCTCTTTAATGCTCCCTAGTTCATCCTGAAGTGTGAAAGGGATTGAGAAGCAATGCATTAAACCAGAACAACACTAAGCTCATGACTTCCTTCCATCTGTGCCCCGGGAGTTACCTCACACTCTGGGATGACTTAGTTGGGCTCTTGAATTAGGTGACTCTGGATGCTAGATGGTGGTAAAGCAGAGGAGAGAAAAGGATCCTCCCTAGAATGGAGAAAAAGATGAGCCTAAGTTTCGATGGAAAATTTACCTGCTTCTTATTCTGGGGTGGAAGAACTAGAGAATTAATCTATAAACTGAAGCAGTAAGAAAAGGAACATAATCCGGAGAAGACCCCTGCAGCTAGAGTAAGGTGCTTATCCTTGTAATTGTCCTTGTCCTCAGCCTCAAGGTGAACTTGACTTATTTTCTACCATGTCCAAGGCTTAATGTAACAAGAGAATTTATAAGCAACAATAGCAAGTGTTAACATTTGCCAAACACTTGTCATGTGCCCAGCACCATGCGAAGTTCTTTACGTGGAATAACTCTTTTAATGCTTGAAGCAAGTCTATGTGGTGGGTGTTAACATTTTCCCCATCATACAGGTGAACAGAAACTGAGGTAGAGAGAGGCTGAAGAAGTTGCCCAAGTTCACACAATTGTCAGAGCTGCGATGGTATCCCAGGAATATTCCTCCAGAGTTCACACTCCCAACACCACACTATACAGCATCTCAGTCCCCACGTGCCCTGGGGTAGGTAACATTCTCCCCACTTTACAGGTGGGGAGACTGAGGTTGAGTAACTTTCTCATGCTGCCACATTTCCCCACTAGCACAGCCTGGACTTGGAACCTCCAAGTAGAATATACCAGAGGGGCTTAGGACAGTTAGGCCCAGAGGCGGGAAGATATGTCTAAATGCCCATCTCTTCCCAACACCACTCCATCCTGCACACTCAGAAGCTACACATGCAATCATCTTTCAAAAGAACTGCGTTCAAAAAAATCCACCCATGACCCAAACCAGCACTGGCATGCACGTCGAGTCTGAAAATGGCACGTAAATAGAAGGAAAGGGTGAATACAGACGCACTCTAGGTTGGGCAAAACATCTCAAATTATTTGTTTCTAACATTTTACAATTGGCAAGACCCAAACCACATTTTTCCAAGCTTTCTCTTCTTCAGCCCAACCCCACCCCCACTGCCCCGCTTTACATTGTAAGCCCATGTGTATTTCCCCAAAAATGTAATCCATATGTGTCTGATCCGTTTACACTTAACTCATCAACTTGTAGTTTGCTGGGAGTTGTTTGCTGCCCATGAAGCCTTCTGAGACTGTCTGTGAGGCCTTCAAAAGGCTCCTTCAGGCTCTTTTCTTAGAAATAGGAAGCTACATTTAGCTAAGGGCAAGTAGAACGGAAAATGTCAATAGGAAGGAAGAGGTTCTAGGACCAAAAAGTTTATTCTTATTCTCCACAAGGCAGAAAAGCAAGGAGAGGCCCCCGAGGTAGTACATCAAGGTCCTAGAAACTTGCTCTGGTTGGAACACCAAGGCCAGGGTTGGGTCCAATTTTGTTTTCAGCCACATTCACAGTCCCTCTGCTGCCACAGCCCCTACAGTGGCTCTGGAATGTAATGGAGAGCCAGAAGCACGTCCCTGACCTGGGTCACCGGTGATCCTGATGGTATCAACTACTTTGGTGGAACTAAACCCCATATACTGGGTTTCTACCTTGGCAGCCAAAGATCTTGCAAGTTCTGTTTTTCTATCTGCCTTAAACACACACACACACATATAGACAACCAACCAAACACTTCTCAAAACAAACCATTACATCTGATATGCTTTAACTCATCCATGTTTTTTGGCTTTAGCAAAAGGTTCTAGTTTGGGGTTTGTTTTTTTTTTAATTGCTTAAGTTCAGCTAACTTGTGTCCTTCGGGAAAACTGATCTATGTAAATGTGATTTAACTAAAGGGGTTTGAGCCATTCACATGTGTTTTACATTTTCTAATCATCCTGAGCTCTGTACATAGTGAGCAGACTGAAAAATGATGGTGGTCTCATTTCAACATCAATTTTTAGCCAATCTATCTCCCAAGAATGCCGAAAGACGGCTGGAGAGAATCTCACTTCCTATTTCCAGACAATCAGAAGCTGATATTTATGGAAACCCTGGAAGTGTGTGAAGTTGATTGGATGGGTAGAAGACTCATCAGAAGACAGCAATTCTTTACAATGTCTACGTTCTTAAAATTGGCCAAAACTTCAGCAAAGATTCACTTGAACTATTCTATTTCCCTGATTAAATTCAACAAACATTTAAGAAATGCCTACTGTATTAGTTTTCTATTGTTGCATAACAAATTACCACAACTTTAGTGGCTTAAAACAACATACATTTACTATCTCATAGTTTCCATGGGTCAGGAGTCTGCACATGGCTAAACTGGGTCTCTGCTCAGGCTCTCATAAGGTTGCAATTAAGGTGTCAGTCAGGCTACATTCCCATCCGGAGGCTTGACTAAGGAACCATCTACTTCCAAGTTCATTTGACTTGTTGGCAGAATTCACTTCCTTGTGGCTACATAGCTGAGCTCCCCATATTCTTGATAGTTGTCGGTCATGAACTGCTCTCAACTCACAGAGGCCACTTCAGGTCCTTGTTGTGTGGGTCCTTGTTCTTAAAACATGGATGTTGACTTCTTCGAATCCAGAAGGGGAATCTTTTCCTTTGGGAAAGTCTAGGCTGGTTTAAAGGCCTTTCACCTGATTAAGACAGGCCCACCAGGATAACCTCCATTTAGGTTAACTCTAAATCGACTGATTTGGAAACTTCAGTATATCTGCAAAATCCCTTTCCTTAATCATATAATGTAACCTAGTCAGGGGAGCAACACCCTTCATATTCACAGGTCCCATTCACATTCAAGGAGGTGTGTATACCAGGAAGGTGGGAAGCTTGGGGGCCTTGGGAATCTTAGAAGACCCTTGTACATATACCTGTACAAGGGCATGGTGATATATAAGTTATGAATCCTACCTTCATGAAACTCATACCCTATTAAGGGCAGTGGATACGCGACAAATAATTACTTCATAGATATTTTCTGTAATAGAGGGATGTTCTGTGTTCAGAAAAGCACAAAAAGGGTCACAGAGAAACTGGGATTTGTGAGATAAATAGGAGTTCAGCAGGCAGGCAAGTATGGGAAAGGGACATTTACATGGGGTTGGCTTGAAACAATATGGTGTGATTAACAGTTATAAGGAATTGGATTTTGCTAACAGCTAAAGCAAATGTGCTGAGCATTTTTATTTGCTTTATTTTGACTTATCTTCTTAAAATAAAAAGAAAGGAAATGAATTGCTTTAAAGCCTGGCTGATGGACCACACGTATGCGTGTGTGAGATTTGCTGCATGACTCACCTATTTACAGCCACCATGAAAATAAAACCGAGGGGGGAATGTGTAACCAATTAACACTCCAACTGCTATGGGCTGAATGTTTGTGTACCCTCAAAATTCATATGTTGATGCCCTAGTCTTCAGCATAATGGTATTTGGAGGTGGGTTCTTTGAGAAGTAATTAAGTCATGAGGGTAGAGCCCTCGTGGGGGGATAATAAAATCCTTTCTCAATAAGAAATATGTGGGGCACTGGGTGGCTCAGTCGGTTAAGCATCTGACTTTTGACTTTGGTTTGGGTCATGACCTCACGATTCGTGGGTCCGAGCCTCAAGCCTGGGATTCTCTCTCTCCCTCTCTCTCTGCCCCTTCCCCATTCACACACCCTCCAGCATGCTCACTCTCGCTCTCACTCTCTCTCTCTCTCTCAAAAATAAATAAGCAAACATTTAAAATTTGAAAAAAATAAAAAGAAAGATGAGCGAAATGATCTCTCCACCATGTGAGGATACAGTGGGAAGGCAGCCATCTGTAAACCAGGAAGAGGGCTCTTGCTAGGACCCAACCATGCTGGCACTGTGATCTGACTCGCAGTCTCCAGAACTGTGAGAATCAAATGTGTGTTGTTGAAGCCACCCAGCCTGGGGTATCTTGTTACGGCAGCCTGAACTGACGAAGGTACCAGCCCTATGAGAAAATATGCTTCTGGGTCCCCTTTGGAACGGGTAGACCTTTTACAATCAGAAGCTTCCCTTGAATTGGTGTTTCATTCCAGAAAGGTGGATAAGCCCACCCTACAAACTTAACAACAGGAAAAGCCAAGGAATTTCTGTAACCCACAGCGCAAAGGACAGCAACTGAGGCTGGCCATGAAGTCAGGCCAATCCCAGCACCTGAGGACCTGTACCCCACATCCTGGTACTTTCACAACTTGAAACAGGATTCACTTTTGAAGCCTGAAGCCTCTGACTCCTCCACCACGTTATATAAACTCAGGCCAGAAAGAAAATGCCTCTAAAAAACACAGGAGTTTCTATGTCAACTCCAAAATACCTGCTGAGCCACTAGAAAGATGACAATACTACAGAGGAAATGCAACCATCATGCAGGTGGTTTGATCCACGTGTTTCATTTCCATTGTCAAGTGCAACCGCGGGATACTATTTCCTGGTTACTCAGCACCACTCAGGTTGGTCAGCCTCTCTGTGGCCCTCTGAAAAGCCCTATGGTAGGGACGCTTGGGTGGCTCAGTCGCTTAAGCGTCTGACTTCAGCTCAGGTCTGATCTCATGGTTCATGAGTTCGAGCCCCGTGTTGGGCTCTGTGCTGACAGCTCAGAGCCTGGAGCCTCCTTCAGATTCTGTGTCTCCCTCTCTCTCTGCCCCTCCCCCACTCACACTCTGTGTGTGTGTGTGTGTGTGTGTGTGTGTGTGTCTCAAAAATAAATAAGTATTTAAAAAAAAAAATGTGAAAAGCCCTATGGCAGAGGGAGCTACTGAGATACATTAGGAGATGTGCACTCCAGTTTCAATTCAATGTGTTCTTCCATATACCCAGGATTGGTGGAGGACAAATTTTCCACTCACAGGGATAAATGGGTTTTCCAGACAACTTAAAATCTTGCTAGCCACAGGATGCTTGCACATTATTGTTTCAATATTGGAAATTCTCTTAAGATACTAGCATATATTAAGAGCACGGGCCCTGGAGCCAGGATGCCTGGGTTTGAATCCCAGCTCCACCACATGCTCACTGTCTGACACTGGGCAAGGGGACTAACTTCTCTGCATCTCCGGGGACGGTCCCTAGTTCATAAATAGTGGTGAGGGTTAAATAAGTTAACTACACAAAGACATTCACGTACCTGGCACATAATAAACATCTCAATAAGTTGTTACTATAAGACAGAATGTACAATATAAAAGATAAGTGAGGCTCTTTCTCAGGGTCATTTTCATAAACACTAAGCAAAATACTATATATATATATATATATATACATATGTACATATTATATATATATGTCCACTCTTGCTAAATATATGTAAATACATACCCATATATAAATATGTGCACAAATATATAAAAACATGCCTTTGTGACCCACTGAAACATATTAGGAAGATGACATTTACCCTAAATGACCTCAGAAGGTGGTTTTTAATGCCTTGTGTTTGCCTTTTTAAAACATTCTTGCCTTCTCTCATTGGTCTCACTGCTAGCCACAGTCATGTCTAGCTATCTGTCTTCCTCCTCTGAGTTGTTCTGTTCTTCCATGACTGGGAAACCAGATTACAAAGTTTGCTATAACTGTGAGTAGAAAAAGAGCACAGAGATTTGAACGGCAGTCCTACAGGCTCCTTTATGAAGCAAATGTATGGGCTTGAAACTGGGCATTGTGTCATGTATTTTGACTGATCAGAGGATAGCCTCTTGCTTACTTTCTTTCAGGATCTTGAACATATCCTGAATCTGTGGTTTTCAGCCACTCCCAGAGGGCCTTCATGCTCTGTGAGCGCATCTCAGGGGCCTCCTTGGTGGGGGGAGGAAACGGGCAAAGAGATGTTTACCCAGTAAGGCTCCGAGCCCTCCACTCCCACTTCAACCAGACAAGTTCTGATATATGTTTTATGTAATGGAGCTCTGCATACAGGACCATTTGAAAAGAAGGTTCCGCTGCTAAATCCATAAATAGACAGCTACTGTTCTACAGTCATGTTTGCCAGATAAATGACATCGGGACATACACTCTTTTCTGTATGTTTGAAATATCTCAAATGTAAAAAAAAGAGGGAGAGCCACAAGTCAAACCATCCCTAGGAATTAAGCATAACAAGAATTCATACATGATATATGAGACTAGACAGCTACAGAAAGCATTTCCAAATAAGCCACCATAAGTATGATTTGTAAAAAAAAAAAAAAAAAAAAAAATTTAATGAGATTAGGCTAACCTCATGTCTCACCAGAGACTCACCAAGTTAAATGTAAATAAATGTAAAACAAGTTACAATTTTGGGAAATCTAAAATGTTAATGATAGATATATATCGATGTGAGTGAGTTGCATGGTTGGGAAAAGCAGAATGGGTCATGATTTGTCAGTGTTTCTCCAGAACTCACCAAAAGAGATTCCGATAGCTGACGCCATGTTTCTATTCAGAAAAATCCTTAAAAGTGAAGATGGACACATTAGCATGATGTAACTGACCTTTCAGCAACACCAAACTCCCTCTTGTTCAAACTCTATCCTTGCTAACTGTATCACTTAGGACTGTTTTGGCTGCAAAAAACATAAAACACAAAAGAGACTTTTTAAAAAGCTTAACCAAGATCAAAATGTATTTCTCTCTCACAGTCTGGAGGCAGTTAGCCCGGGGCTGGCACAACACTCTATGATTTCAGGGATCTAGGCTTCTTCTACCTATTGCTCTGCCCCAGGTGGCTTCCATTTTTAAGACCCCTTCTGATCCAAAATGGCTGCTAGAGCGCCAGACATTATGACTGTGTGCCAGACAGCAGGAAGGAGGGAGAAGGGAATTGCCCTTCCTTTAAGAAGACTTTTTGAAGTTTCACATACCCCTCCTGTTTACATCATATTGGTCACAACTTAGTAGTAAAACCACACTTAGATGCACAGAGGGCTGGGAAATGTAGTCTTTATCCCAGATAATTCTGTGTCAAATTAGGCATTCCATTTCTATGAAAAAAAGGGAGAACAGGTACTGGAAGACAATAAAAGTCTCTACCGTGCCAACTCACCTCCTGATTTCTATTTTGACTTCCTAAGTGGACTATTCAACTGAAATAGAGTGGTATCCCCATTATTCACTCTTCCCCCAATTATACTTTCAAAATGAATTTTCAATTCAATGTAATGCCACAAACATTTGTTAAATACCTACTATGACTTATACAATGGAATACAATTCAGCAATAAAAAGGAACAAATTATTAATATATGGAACAACATCAATGAATCTCAAAATGATTATGCTGATTGAAAACAGCCAGACAACAAAGAATAAAAATGTTATATTCCACTTATATAAAATTCTAGAAAATATTAACTAATCTACAATGGTGGAAAGCAGGACCTTGGTTGTCTGGGAACAGTGGGAGGAAGGGAAGAAGAATTGCAAAAGAAACTTTGGGAGCAATGGATATGTTCAGCATTTTGATTGTGGTGATAGTTTCATGGGTGTATACATGTATCAAAACTCATCAAATGGGGGGCGCCTGGGTGGCTCGGTCAGTTAAGTGTCCGACTTCGGCTCAGGTCATGATCTCGCGGTCTGTGAGTTCGAGCCCCGCGTCGGGCTCTGTGCTGACAGCTCAGAGCCTGGAGCCTGTTTCGGATTCTCTGTCTCCCTCTCTCTCTGCCCCTCCCCTGTTCACGCTCTGTCTCTCTCTGTCTCAAAAATAAAAAAAAGTTAAAAAAAAATTTAAAAAAAAACTCATCAAATGGATGAGTTTAAAAACTTTAAAAATGTGCAGTTGATTCTACATCACTTATACTTCAATAAAGCTATAAAACACTTAAAAAAAAAAAAAGAATCTATTACATGCCTGACACTATGCTAGGCACTGAGGATACAAAAAAAGCTATGATTTCTGTCCCCAAGTACTCACAGTACAGTACATTGTTTTGATAAATAAAATAGGCTTATGGGTGAAGATGGGGTGAGTGCCTCCCCCAACACCTGTTTTAGTCTTCAATAAATGGACAAAAGCAAGGCACTCAGTCTACAACTGAGTATAAGATCCTGTCCCATGTGTCCAATCAACCCCCAGAGCTCAGCCTGAAGCCCATGAGTTTTAACCACTTTATAGTAAGGAGCTATGTACATGTACATGCCCTCCTTTCAATCTATTTCTATATACGGCTCTGGATACATATAAGGAATTATATTAGTACTTTAAAAGCCCCAAAGTTAATTGTGTCCTTTCTACTTTTAGAAATGAAATCCAAAGGCATGCTTTCTTCACTTTTCACATCTGTGTTGCAGAGCCAGCAAGGATCACATGACAAAGACAAGTAGTTGGCACAAAGGAATCTTTAGAAGGAATAGTCTAGCAAGACAGATATTTGGAAACTGTTTCCAATGACCACGACTTCTCATGTCTTGACATCTCTTGGTGATGCTGTTGTAGTGTGGGTAACATTGCAAGAGTGCAGCGTTAAGGTCTGGAACTGTCAGCTGTTGGCTCACGGGCAAATATTATCGATCAAATTCCTTATTTTCTCCTCAATTTTGCACCCCCTAGTTCCTAGGGCTTTTGAAGGTCATTAGGACCTTTCCTTAGAACTGAAAACTATTGCTCCTACCTTTTCTACTTTGAGAAAAAAAAACTCATAAAAGAACAGTGGTTGCCAGGGTTTGGGAGGGGGAATGATAGATGAATAGGACAGGTGAAATAGAGTGGTATACCCATTATTCACTCTTCACACAGAGTACAGAGGATTTTTATGCCAACGAAGATACTCCGTATGATACCATAATGACGGTTACATGTCATTATACATTTGTCCAAATCTATAAATTTTATACTACCAAGAACAAGCTATAAACTATAGACTCTGGGTGATGATGCTGTGGCAATGTAGCTACGTTAGTTGCAACAAATACACCACTCTGGTGTGAGTGTTGGTAATGGGGAAGGCTACACATGTGTTGGGGTAGGGGGTATATGCAAAATCTCTGTACCTCCGTATCAATCTTTTTTGTGAACCTAAAACTGGTCTAAAAATATAAAGTCCGAATAAAAAAATCAACATGCAAAATGGTAATCAACCTCATTAGAGTTGTAAAAATTCTAATAAAAAATAAATAAAAGAGAGATTTCTTCCTAACATATTAACTTTTTAATTACAATAATCAAGATACTTCTATACAGTAGGTAGGGGTGTATATTGGCATGTTACTCTGGACAGTAATTTGGCAAGATATACAATGAGCCTTGTGTAAAGTTCCTGACAAGGTATGCATAAAACATTTCCAAAAGATGATACAGTAAAGTGTTAATTGGTCTTTAAAAGAGTTATCAGTTGCTGAGTAGATAGCTTCTTCATTAAAAAAATAACAAGATTAGATCAATTCACGAGCCATGTCAAATAAAGAAAATTTTCTTCCCATCGTCCATGAGGCCTTTACTGGTGGGGCAGCCCTGAGCAGGGTGTGCCCTACAGAGTCACACACATCAAATCCTGCCCACAACCCAAAACACCTCCCCCTTCTATCCTTAACCACCCCTAACACTACTGTACTAGTGACCTCTTTAGATTAAGATGCTGAAGCTGAATTGTCCCCTGGGAAAAGAAAGCAAAAATCCAACTGGCCCACACTGCCCAGAAGTCGGGAAGGACAGTGTAAGGCAACCCCATGGGGTTGGTTTGCATGATCACCATGGACCTGGTGGGAAAGCAGCAAAGGACAAGGTGAGATGACTGAGGTGATGACAATGAACTTTGGTTATGGGAAATTTTCTTGAAGGCCAGTACTTCATATTGTAAAAAAACTAATCTGGAGTGAAGCGATGAATTATTCCATACAAAATCACCAAATCTTAATTCTTTTCAAATGTTGATGTGTTCTCAAAGATCCACAATTCAAAGCACTCCTTTCATTTTTATTCAATCTCCTAATAAAAGCAGACTCCTTGTCCTCATTAAGTTCAATTTATTGGCACTTGAAATGTATTGACTTACTAGTGTATGATTGCCCTAATTTCACTGGAAGTTCCAAAGCCAAGGAACTCTGCTGATGAAAATAATCCCTCCCTAACACTTCCTTTCTCACCGGGCACTTCTGTGCATTGAAAACACATTTTCAGTGCTAACTAGGAAGGGCTTTCTTAGTTCATATCACATTAATCTTGCAGCCTTAACATTTTTACTGAAAGTCTGTTTCTTCCACAAGTCCTTTCCTTAAATCACTTTGAGAATGGCCTGAGATACTTCATCAATGAGAAGGCAGATGTGGAAGGAAGGAGAGAGAAATCAGTGACAATCTTCAACGTTTGTTCTCTAATGACAGGCAGCTCCTGAATAGAACGTTTGAATCAACTACTCCCTTCTGAAGCTGATGGGAATTTAATTCTGCCTGAAACAGAAGTCCCTCATCACGATGTGGTTTGCCTGAGCAGATATTTAGGGGCAGGGGGAGGAAGGTTTGGGACAAGGAGATGTCAAATATGGCCTCAAAACCTAACATTGTAAAGCCTACCTGTAAGACACTCATAGCTGCAAGTTGGTGTCAGTTCCAATTCCTAGCATGTCACAGAGGCTTTTACCACATCACCCTCCCAAGCACATCTACAGCTTGCTTTATGCCCTTGGACAAGCCACTGCTCACCTCTGAGTGTCCATTCTCATCCATATCAAGACAAGCCTGGACAAGGGGACAGTCCATTGTAATCTATTCTGTTTTTGAATCCAGTACATGGAATTATCTTCATCCTCCCCTAGTGGCCGTGCTTTGTCTTGGTGCCTTAATTCTTCGTGGCATCACTCTTCTTAAGACTCCTCAAGGAAGCATAGTCTGATTTTTTAAAATACCACATCCAGAAGGCAGAGAGAGAACTTCTTCAGGTGCATGTTAAGGATGGTTCATGGAGAACAGTTGGTGAAAGTCTACTATCCGCTGAACGGATCTTCTAAACACCATCCATGCAGAGTGGCCCAGAGCTGGAGATCAATTTTGCCCCTCAGGGCACATCTGGCAACCTCTGGAGACATTTTTGCCATAACTTGGGTGGGGAGGGGGATATTTTTATCATCTAGTAGGTAGAAGCCAGAGATGAAGCTAAACACCGTGCAGTGCACAAGACAGCCACCAACAACAAAGAATTATCCAGCTCAAAGTGTCAACAATACCAAGGTTGAGAACCCCTGGCGTAGTCCACAGAATCAGTACTATTTGGTGCAGCCAGCTCCCCAGAATTGATCGTATGCATCTTTTTCCAGCTCCTCATTCGTAAGATAACTTTAGCAGCTTGAAATTGACCATTGGGGGAGTACTTACACCACAGACATCAGCACACTCCACAAAGCAAGGCAATTCTATTTCTGAAAGCCAGCTGTTAGGATAACTTTTTTTTTTAATTTATTCTTTTTTTTTTTAGTAATCTCTACACCCAACATGGGGCTCAAACTCACGACCCCGAGATCAAGTCGTATGCTCTTCCGACTGAGCCAGTCAGGCGTCCCAGGCTGAGATCCAGCTGTTAAACAGCTGCCAACACACCGCTACTCAGAACCAGCACATGATATACCTGATTCAAAACTCAAAGGTGGGGTGCCTAGGTCACTCAGTCAGTCAGTGACTCTTGATTTCAGGTCAGGTCATGATCCTAGGGTCATGAGATCAAGCCGTGCATTGGGCTCTGCACTGAGCATGGAGCTTGCTTGGGATTCTCTCTCTCACTCTCGCTCTCTCTCTCTCTCTCTCTCTCTACCCCTCTCATCCTCCCCCCTACCCCCACCCACATTCACATGTGTGTGCGTGCTCTCAAAAGAAAACAAAACAAAACTCAAAAGCACTTTCAGCAAGAAGGCTGCATTGTGGAAAACTAGAGATGATTTTACATATGGGCAAAGAGTCTGACCTCATAGCACCACCATGCCAAGAACAACAAAGAAGAAAGGAACAGTACAAGGAACACTGTGAGCAGGTATTGGAAGTCTCTCATGTCTTGTTGTTTTGTTTGTTTATTCATATACACCCTGCCTTCTTTGGGGAAGCATTTGAGGGGACCACTCAGGGAATAAACAATATG
This sequence comes from Neofelis nebulosa, assembly GCF_028018385.1. NCBI lineage: Eukaryota > Metazoa > Chordata > Mammalia > Carnivora > Felidae > Neofelis > Neofelis nebulosa. The sequence goes on along the minus strand of NC_080782.1, from coordinate 30,726,959 downwards.
CTTGTTTATTAAAATCCTCAGAAGAGGGGCGCCTAGGTGGCTCAGTCAGTTAAGCATCCGACTTCAGTTCAGGTCATGATCTCGCAGTTTGTGGGTTGGAGACCCGCAGCTGGCCCTGTGTTGACAGCTCGGAGTCTGGAGCCTGCTTCAGATGCTGTGTCTCCCACTCTCTCTGCCCCTCCCCCACTCATGCTCTGTCTCTCTCACTCTCAAAAATGAATAATGTTAAAAAACATTTTTTTAATCCTCAGAAGAAATGTATGATGGAACGATAATAATTCAACACCCTTTATTTTGAAAACTTGGACGTACAAAAATAAAGATCAACACACAACAGGTGCGAAGCCTGAGAAGCAAGCAAGTCGGTTTTTCCAGACTCAGCAAACAGAGATGTAGTTTCCTGGCGGGTCCTGGAAGTCAGTAAAGCTGGACTCCACTAGATCCCCCCACGAGGGACTCTGGGGCCAACCACTGCGGTTCGTAAAGGGCTTCACCCAGACAGTGGACGCCCTACAAAAACTCAAGCCACATTGGAAGGAAACCCTTTCCCGAGTTTGCTCTTTATTGCTGTCTTGATATTTGCCTCTGGTTGCTATGACAAAATCTGGCATTGGAATTTTTCTGGGAACAAATAGGAAATAGTTGTGGGAGGAGATTCAAGACCCAACGCACATTTAGGTTTGGTTATAAACATTCATGGTAAAATACAGCAATGACTCATTAAACCCCCCAAAAAGGAAATCCCAAAATATTTTTAAGCCCCATTCAGCATGACTTTGTTCCAGAGGTGACCAGCTAGAAGCTCTTTGTTCTAGACAAGGTCACCAGCTAAATGAACTAATAGGGGAGACTACTGACCAATTGAGGTATTGGTCACCCTATGCCAAGTCACCCTCTGCTTTCAGTGTGTTTGGTTTCTGGAGCTGAAAGTGCTAACCCCACACAGTAGAAATTTTCCATTTGCTAGAGTTTAATTATTTTGTCCAGCCTCACAGAAGAGAAAACCAGGGCTGCAGCCATTTAAACTCTGGCAGCGAGGGTCTGGGAAATCTTATGAGAGTATTCAGGCCCAGGACCTGCCTTGGATCCAGATGGGCTGGGGGTCTCTTTGTCTTTGTATATGTTTATCTCAGGCTTCTGTATCTAAAATTTTTTTTCTGAATCTCCAGTTTTGACCTAAGCCCAATTAATTTCTCGGTTAACATCCACTAACTTGTCTTCTAGAGCCAGCCTTATACGTGAGAAGAGGCACCTGCCACCATACAGAGTGCTCTGAGGAGAGTGTGGAAGCTTCTAGAGCCAGCCTTATACGTGAGAAGAGGCACCTGCCACCATACAGAGTGCTCTGAGGAGAGTGTGGAAGCCCACTTCACCCCATGTGGGCTGGTAGGCACGACCAGGCGTCCATAGCATGGAAGGCTGCCATCAAACACAAAGGATGTGGGGAGATGTACTGAAGAAATACCCTACTGATCCTTCAAATGGCCATCTGGCTCCAACCTATCTTTCCCATCCTATCCCCATATGCTCCCGAATGAACATACACCACTCCAGATAGGGTCCTATCCCACCACCTCTTCCATCTGCCACAAATGCCTCAGAAATAATGATTAAAACACAGTTCCACATACGGCGATTTTTATCTCTCAGAATTTCTCTAAAGGGAAAACAGATCTATTTGGATGAAATAGTGAAGCAAGCTAGTTGGAGAGGACAGGCAAGATCTCTAGGGTTGTTCCAATAGCAAACAGTGGTCATTGGACTACTATTCATAAAATGAGGAAGGAGGGAAAAGCCGAGAGGTGACAGGAGGCTGGGCCTGTGTGGGAGGGACTAAAGAGTATTAACTGTGAGACTATCTAGTGCTTGCCTCTACCTGGCACTGTTCCGACCTCTCTATACGTATCACCCACTTAACGCTACCAACAACCCTAACAAGTAATTAGTAATATTATTCCTATTTCACAGATGGGGAAACAAAGGCCCAGAGTGGTTCAGTAAGTTGCCCAAGGTCACTTGGCTAGGGAACGGCGGAGCTAGTGAGCAACAGTCTGCAGCCTGGCTCCAGAATCTGTGCTTTGAACCCTCTATGCAACTGCCCCGGTGCGTAAACCTCTGGTCACAGTTAAGGAAGGACAACAAAGCAGGAAGCTACAAGGATTTCACCAAATATAAGAAACCCTACTATTTTATGTATTGCCATGACAATGTGCCAATTATACTATGACACACCATCACAGTAAGGCAGATTCTGACTCAGAGATAGCAAATGTTCGAATGTGAAAAAGGTGCATCTTAGATATAAAATACAGTATTGAAGGGGGATTATACACATGTTTGCTGCAGAGTATGCAGCGACATCTCCTCCATCTCTCCTTGAAATCCCCAGTGAAGCCCACCTTTCTCATTAATGCTCTTGGGGATACAGATTCTTGGGGGGAGGCAGCGGCAGGCAAAACCCGTAAAGATCCCATGTGTGTAGGTGTGTGTGCATTCACGGGCATGACGCGCAGGTGCGCCCACGCCTGCCGGCGTCGGGGAACACATGCAGGGCAAAGACGAGTTCAAAAGTATCCTGCATTGAGCGACACAAAGAAAATATAGCTTCATTATTTTCTATAATTGATCTAATCCTTGTCCCCGAGCCCTTCACCTTGCTATGTAGGGAGGGAAATTAAAACAGCAGCCAGTCCAATCATTTAAACAGTCTCCTAGATATTTCAATCTTGCGGTTTTCCTCCCCCACTTTCCCTTTTCTCTCCAAGGTGGCCCCTGGGGGAAGAGTTTACTTTACCTGGTGCTGGCATGAAAGGGGACGGAGGTCCTCGACCCACATGATTCATACGCGCAGGTCCCTGTGCCATCCTCCGGGTCCTCCCTGGAAGGCCTGCATGCTGAAGTCGGTGGCTGGTAGGGTCTGCTATGGGCCATCCTTGCAGGGCCCTGCTGCCTGAGCTCTACTCCGGTCCTCACAGAAGCCATACACCTCCTGAGGTCCAGCTACGTTTCCCATGTGATCTCCAGCCTGGGAGTCCCCACGGTGGCAACGCCTTGGTAAGTCCGTCAGTTGGGGCTCCTCATGGCACTCACATCACTCTTGTTCAATGAGCCTCAGTGTGAATGCGGAATCCTTCCCGTCGCTGCCCAATATGTCAGCATATTAAATAAGCTCTCACCATCCTGGATCTACTGGTGATTCCCTAAGAGGCACACCTGTTGGCCATTACCTGCACCCAGGAGAGAGTAATCGCCTGAAGGGGGAACACAAACATTAGACAGACATGTAATCAGTACTGGCTGAATTAATAAAGATCTTTATCACCTACTGAACATGTGAGCATGGGTCCTAGTCCTAATTCTAGTAAACATTAAACCATCTATCTTCCCTGAGGGAGAGAGGGGAATGCATGCCGCATGCACATGTGCTGGTCGGGTCAGGTCTGCTTCTGACCTCACTCCCCGCCCCCCCCTCCCCGCCAAGGATAATCTGACCCAGTGGAAGCAAGCGTGGCATATGTGGGTATGTCCGGAGTTTGCCCAGAACTTTGGGCTGCCATGGCTGAGAGGCTGAAGATCTGATACTGAAATCTCATCCATTTCATCTGGGTGAACCCACCGAGATGTCAAGACGGAGCTCCAGGCAGCACGTGGTCCCCTCTGTAGACTAGAGCTGCCGGATGTGGAGAAGCCTGTCCGGGCCAGACAGCAGCCCCAGCTCTTTCTCCACAGTCCGGCTCTTCCTCTTCCCAGAATATCTATCATCCGTCACCTCAACTGACCCTTTCCTCTGTCCAATGAGTGGAGTGTTTGAATTCCACATTTTCCTTTGGAAAAAAAAAAAAAACCCTCAGAAGGCCAAATCAAAAAAAAGAGTGTGAAAGTGAGCTCTAAAAAAGAGGACACAGAGGAGTAGTATTGCCCCCGTCTCTCAGGAAACAGGGCTCCCTGGACCCTACACCTCCAGCCCTCCACGGGTCCCAAGCCCACTTCCAGAGCCTTCCTACACCCGTTCTCTCAAGAGCAGGCCACATCTCCAGTGCAGACACCACTAAGCCCAAGAACCAAGAAGTGGCCAAAGGGTGGCTCTTTGCCACCATCCATCAAGGATGGAGCTTGGACGTGCAGGCTGGGATGTCTACACGTGTGTGCATGCCGCACCTCTCGTGAGGGGCTGCCAGGGAAGGGAGGGAGGCCACAGGCAGTGGGTACAGAGTCCACAAGCCCTGAGCCACCGCACTCCTGCATGGCACTCCCGGAGCCTCCAAATTCTTGATTCAAATCTGCCCTCTGTGCAGGTATATTTGTCAACGCAAAAAGATGGAACATAATTTTATTTGTCAGCTTGATTTATAACTTTTAAATATTTAGACATGGTATGTGAGCCTCCGTTTTTACACCTGCCAAAGCCCCACAAAAGTTAGGGGAGGACCCGGAGAAGGAAGGGATGGGCAAGTCTCTACATCAAAAAAGACCAAAATTGTTTCTCTGCTGTGTGGTGCTTAGAATAGCACATGGCATATACTCAAATATTTGCTGAAAGAGAAAAGAAGGAAGGAAAGAAGGAGGAGGCAGGGAGAGGGAAAGGAAGGGCTCGGGTTAAAACTTTCACACGTTTGGAGTTTGTTTTACGGAGTCAGGCTGGAAATCAACTCCTGTCTCTACCATCCCACCTGCTTGTCCTTGGGTAGGTTATTCAACATCTCCAGTCCTCATTTCCTCTTCTGGAAAAAGGGGAAGCCATGCCTATCACAAAGTGCAAACAAATAAATATTAACTACTTACATTATTCTCACCATCAATGTTTATTATATACTCCATCCCCTTAATCCCATTTAATTTATAAGTCCTGTTCTAAGCAACAATTTGTTTCAAAGAATCTCAGGAAGGCTACTCCTACTGATTGATGTGCCCCAGATGGATAGAGAGCTATTTCATGATCCCCATTTCAGCCCCACCAACATCTTCAAATGCCCCTCAACCACCAGAGCAGACGTTGCTGGTGCCCCATCCATATCCCTGGGCACATATGCTCTCACTACTCGGCAGCCTGACTTCCAGCTGCCAGCCCCAGCATTGCTTTGTGTAAAGGCATCCTCTTCCAGACCCTACTTGGCCACTTGAATGGCAGGACAGAAGTGCCGTAGAATTAATGTCCAAGATGCAGCCTTCAACCAACATCGGATGGGAACTTAAATGTCCCAGCTCTGTCACTCCTGCGGAAGATAACTCCAGGGTGCACAGTCTATACTGAATCCCAGCAGGGTCACAATATAGTTGCTCTTGGTGGTAACTTGCTAGATACTAATTCCTTTGGTTGCTACACAAAAACATGAGTACGCCCACGCCAGTTACTATGCCCAGTGAATGTGCCTTCTAATCGCCCAGTGCTCATGCCTTCGCACTTGTTAAACATTTTGAAAACCACACTTCACATTTAACCAATAAGCTGCCCCCACACGTGCTTCTTGAAAAACATCAACATTCTGTAAAACGAGATCCAGCAGCAATTTCACCTAAGAAACTAATAAATATTTACTCTTTCCTCCTTCCTACAATGTGGCATTAAAATGCAACAGTTAAGTGGAAGAGAACAGACAATAAAAGATCATTCAATGCTTCCACCCACATACAAAAGCCAGCAAACACCACGGATTTTGTTGTTAGTTTTGGAAATTTCCCCGTATATCTAAGTGAGGACCATGACCCCACACAGTCTATCAAATAGGGCATCTGTTCAAATGTACTTTTGTACTTGGCAGTGACCTCAGGGCTTGACAAATATGTTGTCTCTGTGTTTTTATTTATTATCCACAATCCTTTGGATGGCAACACATTCTGAGGTTAAAACAAATGTATTAAGATCCCAATTTGAATGGCACATAACAAAAAAAAATGACCTAGATCTAGATGGGTCAATGCCAATCCAAACAGTGGCTAAACTAGGCAGCTGTTTGCAGTTAGGTCCAATTAACACGTTTTAAACACGGCAGTGCTGGGAACCTCTTTGAAGTGTGTGGCTGGTAAAGGTTTTTCTTGAAAGGGGTTTCCTGGTGGGAACCAGTCAAAACCCACAGATGAACAACTCAACTTACCCTTTTGACTTCCGTGCCTTGTAGAGTTCACAGTTTTAGAGTTCATTTTCCCCAGGTATGTGTATAAATAAATACTTCAAACATGTAATGAAACGTCTGGGAAGGTGTCTTTCCTGAAAGAAAACTTTCAAGCCAGGAAGAGGAAAGCAAGGGCAGGGCTCCTGCATTCTAATTTGCAGTCTGTCGAACTGCCAATCTCTACTGGAAACATAAATTGCAAAATGTTTATGTAATAAGCATATGAGGGCATTGTCTGCCTTGAAATAAAAACTCCATGAGGGCAAGAACTTTGTCTCGTTCATCACCGTATCCGTAGCGCCTAGACTGACGCACAGCAGGCTTATGACAGACACTAGTTGAGCGAATGGACGGGTGGACGCATACTAAGCGAACAAACAAATGCATGAATGAAGTACTAAAGTGAATTAATTCTATACACATGTTTGGAAAACCATAAGCTAAAGTCCCTAACCCACATGTGTGTGACACAAAGGCACCACACACACACTCAGAGAAAGGGAGAGGACTGTCTTAAATCTCCTAATTATTTTGCTGGTGCTGCCTATTTGGGAATAATTTGGGACTTAAACCTCAGCTTCATTTTTCATATCTGACAAAAAATTGAAGAATGGCGCCTGGTTTATTTATTAAGGAAGCACTCAGTAAGTTTTCGAGGACTAGTGAGTGACAAAACTAAATGGTGTTTGGTTCCGTAGTCCCGGACCAGAAGAGGCCCCGACATCGCAGTGCTCCATTCCTTGTGTGGTTCCTGAGCCTTGTTCACTGACCTTCCCGCATGACCTTCTCATCCGCAGACACGAGGCCCAGCCACACAAGAGAGCTTTGGAAGAAGAGGTAGGGAGACATCTTCTCTCCCTCCAGTCCTGTATCTGAGACAGAAGGGTCTGTGGCTTTGTTACAAGTGAGGCAGACAGGAGATGCTCTGTAATCAGTGGGAGATCTGCTAGGAGAACGGGTTCTAAAGCTGGGCTGCCCATTAAAAATGCAGATTCCTGGGGCACCTGGGAGGCTCAGCCGAGGCCACCGACTTCAGCTCAGTTCATGATCTCGTGTTTGGTGAGTTCGAGCCCCACAACTGTGCTGACAGCTCAGAGCCTGGAGCCTGCTTTGGATTCTGTCTCCCCCTCTCTCTGCCCCTCCCCTGCTCACACTCTGTCTCCCTCTCTCTCTCAAAAATAAATAAACATTTAAAAAAAATTTTTTTTAATGCAGGTACCCAGCTCACAGCCCGCAAGGCTCAGACTCAGTGGGTCTGGGATATAACTCAGGAATCTGCATAGAAACTACAACTCTGGTCATTGTCATGCAGATGATAAATTATTAAGGACACGGGTTAGAAGGAAAGTATTCTGGAAGGAGAAAAAGTTTCATCCCTGAGCGCCTCCAGAAAAGTAATTGGTCTGGTTGGGTGATGCCATCCTGGGACATCTCTTCAAGGACATTCTGAAACATCCTCTAAAAAGATCACAACTTGCTTTAATTTAAAAGAGAAAGATGTAACACATATCCTTTCTTTCCTGTGGTGGTAGATCTCTCACACGCGCACATACACATATCATCAACCAAAGTGTTTTCGCTCCTGAAAAATCTACAAACTAAAGAAAACACCCTTGAGCGCAATCTGAGAAACCATCCACTTCTTCTAAAACTCCTTTTCCCTTCAAGGAAATTCAGATGTTCTCTATATCATAGAAACAAACAAACAAACAAAATAAAACTAGAAAATAGAAGTTGGAAATACTGATGCTCAAGAAAAGCAAGGAGGAGGAGTGCAGGTGCCAGCATCTAGAAGCAGAAAAGAGCCGAATTCACCCACAGGACAACCTCGCAGGACAGAAGGGAGGGCCGGAACAGAGCTGGACTCCAGGACAGCACTGGAGTGACAAGTTCCTGCAGCTTGATAATTTAGAGACTTAGAATGTATCTTTCCACATAACAACTAATTTCAAAGTCAATGGTGTACTCCTTGAAGACAGCCTGGAAACCTGGAAACTTCGAGACAAATGGCCTGTTAGCTTAGAGGAGCTCAGTGGTTTAAATCCTCCATTTATCATGCCTGCGTGAAAGGATTCCTCTGTAAACAGAGGAGCAAGACCACACTGCCTTGTATCAAGATCTGCTCAGCATTATTTTCCACTGGGCATGTGGTTTCTTCCCGATTTTACACACTCACTGCGCACACAGCGGAAACCTTTTTTTTGACAGGCTCCTGGGTTTAGCCTTTTTGTCCCATCTTGGGAAGCTTAAAGCCACAGACCCTGCATCTACGGGACCAACGGGTCAGACCTCCATCTCTCCCCGAGCCCACCATCAATATCTCTCCCCTTCCCACCCTGCCACCATCAGCGTCTTTGTTCTTGGACCCCTCGGCATAAACAAAGGTACTTGCTTTTTGCTTCCTTAACATAAATATGGTTTTAAAAAATTAAGTGAGGGGCGCCTGGGTGGCGCAGTCGGTTAAGCGTCCGACTTCAGCCAGGTCACGATCTCGCGGTCCGCGAGTTCGAGCCCCGCGTCGGGCTCTGGGCCGATGGCTCGGAGCCTGGAGCCTGTTTCCGATTCTGTGTCTCCCTCTCTCTCTGCCCCTCCCCCGTTCATGCTCTGTCTCTCTCTGTCCCAAAAATAAATAAAAAACGTTGGAAAAAAAAATTTTTTTAATTAAGTGGTAATTGTATTAAGCATCTTATCACAATTATATAACACGAGACTCAAATCATTTCTGTTGACTCCCAACCATTAGGCTCATGGCAAAGGCCTTGTGACTGTATGCTGGATACGGGTGACCTGTCACCAATGTCAGGAGGGAAGAGAAGATACCACATTCAGAACAGGCTAGTTTATGCTGTGGCAGCAAACACTACTCAAATCTCAAAGGCCAAGAAAAGGCCTCTTTCTCATTCCAGCACATCATCGTCACATGTAGCCACACATGTGGGAGAGGAGAGCACAATCTCGCACCAGCAATTACATGCTTGGTCTGGTGGGGACACACATCACGTCCGTTCACATCTTCCTGCCCAGAATAGGTCATGTGGCCCAACCCTAGTCACCCAAATAACAAGGGGGCCAGGAAGTAAAATCCTCCCCCATGCATGGAAGTCAAAGAGTGAGAAAGATCTGGATAATAGCACTGATGACCACCAAGAGAGGAGGAAGGCAGGGAGAAGAATCCAGCAGCTGACTGCTAATGAGGAAGACACACTGAAAAATCTCACCTATCGTCACTGACTGCACCCTGGTCCTGATTCAGCAGCAGCTCCTGCTGCCTATAAAATCCTGCCAGTTTTGTAATTTCAAAACAATAACAAAGATTTTTATCTAATTATGTAAGTTTTTTTATGTTTTCATTGGCCGTGCATGAAATAGGCATTCTCAAACATTACTTTTGGTAGCAAAATTAATCAGGTCTTTCTGGAATATTGCTGGTTATGTGTAGAAAGAATAAAAGTTTCATTACCTTTGGCCCTGTAATTCTACATCTAGAAATGAATCCTAAGGAAAGAAGCAGAAATGCAGATAAAGATACATGTAAGAGGATACTTTCTTAATCGCATTACTATTAATGTTCCAAACTGGAAGTAGCATAAATGTCCAATAAAAGAAGATTGGTCAAATAAATTCTGCGGCATCTATATGCTAGAATAGTCTATAGCTATTAGATGAAATGGCTCAGCAGGCTGGTGTGTCAATACAATGGACTATCACATTGACATTAAGAATAACAATTATAGGGGGCACCCGGGTGGTTCAGTTGTTTAAGCGTCTGACTTCAGCTCAGGTCATGACCTCACGGTTCCTGGGTTCGAGCCTGCATCAGGCTCTGTGCTGACAGGTCAGAGCCTGGAGCCTGCTTCAGATGTGTCTCCCTCTCTCTCTGTCCCTCTCCTGCCTGTGCTCGCGCTCTCTCTCAAAAGTAAATAAACGTTAAAAAAAAAAAAAGAACAATTATAGGGGCACCTGAATGGCTCAGTCAGTTCAACGTCTGACTCTTGGTTTCAGCTCAGGTCATGATCTCGTGGTTCATGAGTTTGAGCCCTGCATCAGGCCCTGCACACTGACAGCATGGAGCCTGCTTGGGATTCTCTCTCTCCCTTTCTCTCTGCCCCTCCCTACTTGTGCTCACCCTCCCTCTCTCTCTCTCTGTCTCTCAAAATAAATAAACTTAAAAAAAAGAATCACAATTATGAGCATGATCTATAAATATGAAAATAACTACATGAAGTAATGATAACAGGACAAAATAGAACTCAATAATATACACGTTAAAATTATATATGAAATAAATGAAGTCTATATTAAATTTAGAAGGGACTGGCACATATAACATGATGTTTCAGGAGTTTGAGTTTTTCTGGTGATTTCAAATTTGTTCAATGCTTGTTTAGTCGATGAAGGAGAAAAACAAGCAGGGCAAGGAGAAAAGGGAGAGCGAGAAGGAAATAAAAAGGAGAAAGAAGGACGAAAGGGAGCCGGAAGAAACAGTGGAAGTAGAAGGGGCACAGGGGGAGAGAGGATTGAGAAGGCTGGCTGCACTCAGCATCCTGTGCTCCATCCTTGGCAAAGTCCTGAGGCAGTTCCTTCTCTGGGAGCTACACAAGTACAGTGTGACGTTAGTCCATCTAAAGTATGCTTGCTATTCACTAAATACACGGAAAGTGTAAAAAAAAGACCCTCGATGCCTCTACTTCACACTCACAGTTGTCACATAGGAGAAGGAGCTTTGGCATCAAAGCAGTGTGGCCACCTCGAAGGTCCACCAACTACCCAGTGAGCTGGCTGGGTGTTTCTGGGGGTAAATGGTGCTTGATCTGGCCAATTCCCAGTTGGTGGTGTTGATGAGCAAGGCTGAGTGGCAAGTCTGGGTATGGGCTTCGTCTAATTCCTTGTGCCCCATCCTTAAAGACAAAACAGAGGACCCAGAAGTTAGTATTAGAAGTTCTCAAACAAGCAAGCAATGTTTTGCAACTCAGTGGGCTACAAACCATGAGATACCATCACACATCCAGCAGAATGGGTACGATTTAAGACTGACATTATTGGGGCACCTGGATGGCTCAGTTGTTGAGCGTCTGACTCTTGATTTTGGCTCAGGTCATGATCCCAGGGGCTTGGGATCAAGCCCCACGTGGGCTCCGCACTGAGCGTGGAATCTGCTGGAGATTCTCTGTATCCCTCCACCCCTCACCCCTGCTTGCACTCTCTCTCTCTCTCTCTCTCTCTCTCTAAAATGTAAAAAAAAAAAAAAAAAAAAAAAAAACAAAAACTGACAGTATCAAGTATTGGTAATGGGATGATGAACAGGAACGCTCAAACACTGCTGGTAGAAAATGGTACAGCTACTCTCGAAGATGGTTTGGCTGCTTTTAGTGTAATTCCACTCCTACGTTTGTACTTGAAAGAAATACATGTGGGGGCACCTGGGTGGCTCTGTTGGTTGAGCGTCAGACTTCTGCTCAGGTCATGATCTCACGGTTTGTGAGCTCAAGCCCCGCATTGGGCTCTGTGCTGACAGCTCAGAGCCTGGAGCCTGCTTCAGATTCTGTGCCAACCTCTCTCTGCCCCTCCCCCACTCGTGTGCTGTCTCTCTCTCTCTCTCTCTCTCTCTCAAAAACTAAACAAACATTAAAAAAACTTTAAAAAGGGGCACCTGGGTGGCTCAGTTGGTTAAGCGGCCGACTTTGGCTCAGGTCATGATCTCGCAGTCCGTGAGTTCGAGCCCCACGTCAGCTGTGCTGACAGCTCAGAGCCTGGAGCCTGTTTCAGATTCTGTGTCTCCCTCTCTCTCTGACCCTCCCCCGTTCATGCTCTGTCTCTCTCTGTCTCAAAAATAAATAAATGTTTAAAAAAATTAAAAAAAAAAAAAAGAAAGAAATGCGTATATCCACAGAAAGACCTGCACAAGAATGTTCACGGTGACATCATTCATAATAACTCACATTTGTTCCATCCATCTCCTTTCTCTGGGATGATGGACTGCCCAAGGCAACGGTTTTCTCATGGTAGAGCCACTCGGCACAAAAAAGCAGAGGACACTTGTCATGCCTGTTGAAGTCTCACCTAGATCTAACATAGGGCCACTTCTGTCCTTTTTCTTTGGCCACAGCAAGACCTGTGGCAAAGCATTCACGGAGCATTTACCGCAGGTCTGACTCTTCTCGTGCATTTTCATCTTTCCAACAATGCAATGAGGTGGGCACAAGTATTATCCCCCTTTATAGCTGAAGAAACCAAGACTTGGGAAATTAAACAATTTTTCCAAGTTACAAGACTAGTAAATGGCAAGGATTTGAGTGCAGAGAACTAGACCTAGAAGCTCCTCACCCTGAACCATTAGCAGATCCCAGATGCGGCTTGTTCTCGACTCGCCCAACCATCACTAAAGCCTGCGGAGTGAGCTGGGGCATACATTTTTAAGTGGCTTGAAAAAAAATCATTTAACCTGTCTGGCTTTCAATTCTTCCTCATGTAAAATGAGAATTATATTGGATCTCTAAGCTCATTCCAGGTATAAATTTAACGCCAAGATTCTGTGAGCCCGGTGGAACATTTACAACAGCTGTGAACAGATAATTTGCTAATCACTAAAAGCGGGCCTGCAAACTACCAGATTTCAGCATGAGCAACTGTATTGTGGGAGGACACAGTGAGATGGTGAAATCTCCTTATGCAGAATGGATACCAATTTAATTCCCATTTTTTTAAATATTGAATTTTGGGTTGTGGGTGATCCTAAAAGCACTAGAAAAGAGTAATTCGTTGTAAAATTAGATCAATTCCTCTGTTAATGCAGGATTTTGTCTCAGTTTCCATGGAAGTATATAGTTAGGCTTCTGGCAGTGGGTCTTATCCTCTACACCTTCTCCATGAGAGAAAAAAGCAGAGTGGGGTCGATACCCAGGAGGGGGGCCTCTGGGTGTTCATTCAGACAAATCCCATTCCAATAAGAGCAAGAATAAGTGCTTAAATTGCCTCACATCTATTGTTTCTTAAAATAACCTAACATTTTCTGAGGATTTTTCAAAACATACTTCTCCGGTTTCCCTAAATGGACTTACAGACTCAGAAAACAAAGAGAGCTTCTTCTTGTTTGCGTCTCCATGATCACTTGGTACTGTACTGTCATAAAACAGGATGGATGGATGGATGGATGGATGGACAGACAGATGGACAGATGGGTGGATGGACAGGTGAACACATACAGTATCTCTGTTAGGAATGCTCTTTCCATCCCACTCTACACCTTTCTCCTAATTAATTCCTAGTCACATGCTGGTTATCAGATCAAACATTGCTTCCTCAAAGAAACCTCCCCTGATCCCCCAGTCAAGGGGGGCAGGTTCCTTCATTTTCCTTTCACAGTGCGGTGTTCCCTTCTTCAGAGCACTGATGATCTGTGTGTAGTTATTCATTCATCATAGAATCAGATGTTTCATGTTGATCTCCTCATCAAGGCTTTAAGTTCCATGAGGGCGGGAACAATGTGTATATATACCCAAATACATACATACACACATATATGAACAAACAGATGAATGGAGAGGTGAATGTGTGGATAGCGGGCTATGAGCTTGGAACTGGATTATGAAGACATTTCTACTGTAATCCTAGAATTGCAGTATTTAGGAAAAGGAAAAATCAAGGTTAAACGCTACTCAGTTTTGAGGGACCTTTTGTTCAACCTCCCACATAATGTAGGAATCTGCATTGTAATGAGATTTGACCTCTATGAACAGAGTGCATTACTTGGGTAAGGCTTTCTTTTTGGAGGAGCTATTTTTAATTCCTTGGAAAATGTCATTTGCTCTGGTACCCCAAAACCCTGAGATGTTTAATTTAGTTTACATTAGTGTACATTTTATTCTAAAGGGTTATTTTAGTCATGCTTTTTCAATTAACCAATTAATCAATTTATAGGTCTACCTAGCTTAATCAATGCAACAGGTATATGTGTGCATGTGTGTGTGTATAGAAATACACATATATAAATTAGGTGGAAGTCATATTTTCGTCAGTGAAATCATTTGAAGTACACCAAAATATTTTCTTCCGGAGGATGAAAAATATTTTAAACTTGAAAATATTTAACCCCTAATTGTGTTTTGTGACCCCAGATTTTTTTAACATTTGTTTGTTTGTTTGTTTTGAGGGGAGAGGGGCAGAGAGAGAGGGAGACAGAGAATCCCAGGCAGGGCTTGAACCCATGAACCGTGAGATCATGACCTGAGCTGAAATCAGGAGTCAGACAATTAACCAACTGAGTCACCCGGGTGCCCCGTGGCCCAGATTTTTAATCTGAGCTTCCTGAAAATGAGATACACCTACAAAGGTGCCTCCAGTACCAGATTTTACATCAAAAAGATTCCTCAGAAACATGACTATGGAGCATTTTATCATAATATAGAATAATATACGGGCACTGAACAGGTCCTCCCTAGTATGTTCCAGAAGCCATATAGAGATGACCATCAGGTTCCTCCCCTTTCTGCAGGTTGATGTGGAGATTCTGCCCTCATGCAGTCTCAACTCATAGCCTGACCCTGCCAGCTAACTACAGTGGTCTTGGTGCCATTGTACCGGACAGCTGGCATGGCACCTGGAGGATTCATCTCAGATTGTTCTTAGGGAATTAGCTCATCAGCTATTCCCCAACCTGATGGCAGCCACACACTTGTAAGAGGAAAGGAAAATAATGTGGCAGGCTCCAGTAGTTGCTCTCTCATCTTCTTTGCTAGCAGAATCCTCACTGTTCAGGTGGCATCGTATCCAATAGCAAAAGCTGACTCGTGGTTTATACAACAGGAACATCAATCCTCTTCCCCTTTGCCAGTGATGTGGCTAGGATGGCCATGTGAACCAGTTCTGCTCAATGAGATGTGAAGAGAAGGCTGCTGAGGGAAGTGCTAGGAGAAACTTTCCCCCTTGATAAAATGAGAGAGGGCTATGAGAAAAATCCCTTGTCTCCCCATTCCTCCCTCTTGATTTTTATTTGGGACACTGCCATGTGAGGACAAGACTTTTGGGGTTGTGACATCCATCTTGCACTGTGAAAGGAGGTATCACCAATACATGGATACCAGCAGAATGTAGACAGCAAACATCAGGTCTTGAATGATATCATGGAGCCACAGCACAAATCCTGGGACCTTGTACATTCAGGTAAATGAACATTAAATTTCTTTATGGTTTAAGCCATTGTTACTTCAGTCCTCAGCTACTTGCAACCAAATGCATTCTTGATACAGATAATAATGGAGTGAATGTCTTACATCAGCATGTCACTTCACATTCTTCAAAAGCTGTCACATCCATTACCTCATTTATTCCTGCCAAGAGTCCTGAGATTGAGTTTAGGAAGTCAGACTCCAAAGCCCCTCACACTGAATGGGGGAGTCAGAAGATCCTAGATCCTTGTTCTCGATTTGAATGGCCATCACAGAAACCTGTGGAGTGAGTTGGGGAAGAGATAGGGGAACTACTATTACCTCTCATTTTAGAAATACAGAAATGAAGATTTAGAAAGAATTAGTCTTCTGCAAAGAAAGAAAGATGGAAAATAGTATGGAGGTTCCTTAAAAAATTAAAAATAGAATACCCTACGACCCAGCAATTGCACTACGAGGTATTTATCCAAGGGATACAGGTGTGCTGTTTCAAAGGGGCACACGCACCCCAATGTTTATAGCAGCACTATCTGCAATAGCCAAAGTATGGAAAGAGCCCAAATGTCCATCGATGGAGGAATGGATAAAGAAGATGTGGTATATATACAATGGAGTATTACTCGGCAATCAACAAGAGTGAAATCTTGCCATTTGCAACTACGTGGATAGAACTAGAGTGGATACTAAGCGAAATTAGTCAGAGAAAGACAAATAACATATGACTTCATTCATATGAGGACTTTAAGACACAGAACAGATGAACGCAAGGGAAGGGAAGCAAAAATAATATAAAAACAGGGAGGGGGACAAAACATAAGACTCTTAAGTATGGAGAACAAACAGAGAGTTACTGGAGGGGTTGTGGAAGGGGGGATGGGCTAAATGGGTAAGGGGCACTAAGGAATCTACCCCTGAAATCCTTGTTGCACTATATGCTAAAATTAAATTAAATTAAATTAAATTAAATTAAATTAAATTAAAAAAGAAAGAAAGGAAAAGAAAAGAAAAGAAAAGGAATGTAAAGAAAAGAAAAAGAAAACAAGAAAAAAGAAACAGGACTAAAACTGATTCTAGACTCTGCCTTAGTCCAAGGGATAGCAAACTATGGTCCATGGGACAGATATATGGCCAGCAAATAAAGAGGGTTTTTTTTTTTTTTTTTTTTTTTTTTGCATTTTTAAATGGCTGGGGGAAAAACTGGGAGAACAGCAGTAATATTTCCTGACACGGGAAAATTATGTGAAATTCACATTTTCATGTCCCCAGTAAAGTTTTATTGAAACACAGCCCATTCGTTTCCATGCTGTCTATGACTGTTTTAATGCTACAATTGCAGAGCTGCACCGTTGTGACGGGCTATATGGCCCACAAAGCCTAAAATATTTACTACCTGGCCCTTTTACAGAAAAAGTATGCCGACCTCCCATGCTAGCCCTATCAAGCCGACTCAAGAAAACTCATGTCCCAATAAAAACCACATAGGGTGGTCAGGACACCATATTTTACACACTAGCATAGTGATCTGAGGTTTTGTTTGCTGTTCGTCATTTTTTTTCATCATCTGAGTATAACCTACTGACAGCCTCATAATCCCCAGACTACCCAGATAGGAGCAGGGCAACGTCTTGACTAACTGCTAATTAATCAGTCTGGCTTAAATTCTCCCCTCAGTAAACACCAGAACACATCTGTTTGAAACAATGTTTTGATGAAACAGCCCCTCCATCATAAAGAAAAAACTAACATCCCAGGCATGCCACACTGCAGCAGTTTTTTCTCTCTGAGAGTGGCCATCACATGAATGTAAATGAATCATGCAAAATCTGGTGTAAAACATACAAAAGACTTCCTCTACAGAGAGATTATTGGCAACCATATTATGCAAACCAAGATTATAGGAGCCAGAAAAAGCAGATATAAAACAAATACATCATTTCACTTAATTTTTTTGTTTTGATCATTGTAACATAATATTTAATGAACATCCTATTTTACTGGATGAGAAAATACACATACAAACGTAGAATATGGTACCTAGTATATGTTTTGTACTTGTTAAAATTAGTTCAACCTGAAATTCTATAAATCATGGGGAAGAATACTTGGGGAGGAGAGAATATTTTTAAACCACTTAATTGTTAAGATATTTCTTAAAAGTATGCATTTTTAGCACATAAATGCTAGGAATCGGCAGTCTACTGAAATTCATCTGAAAATAAATTTTTTTTGATTTTTGCGGCTTTGGTTTAAACCACTTCATAGAACCCCCAAAACATGCCTTGAAAGACACGATGCCAGCTTTATTGCAGCCAACATGGTTATGCCAACATGGTTTTGCATTGTTCTAAAGCAGATGCAACATGCTAGTCTATAAAGATTCCTTTAAGAATTTTTGTTAAAATTATACCCATCCCACTATCATATCAAATGGAGGCATGGGTTCTCTATGACAAAAGGTTCTTTATAGGGCTTTAGAACTCCTGGCTCCCTGTCACCCAGACAGAGAACTCCATGTTTTGAGTTTATCTGCTCCCCCTGCTGCCTGGTTCCGTGGTAATTACCAGGCTCCTGGAGCTGGGCTGACATGTGACAGAAGAAGTACACAAGCTAAGAAGTAAACACAAACAGCTGCGTTAATTCCAGCAGCGTTCAAACCTTAAGGCTGAAGGAAAGTTGCTGAATTAAAAAGGAACAAACCCAGGGGGAAATAGCTCTCCCAACATTCTAGAAAAGAACCTAAGGGCTTTAACAGTAGGCCCAACCAGTCAAAAGAAAGGGGATTGTAAAATGTGCAGGCTTTTAAAATATGATGGTTGAAAATTCTTTCTTTCCTAGACAAAAGCTGTATTTTAATAATTGTGCATTGCACGTTCTCTGGAAGAACTGATATGAATTCGGTAATTGTGTTACCAGGGGAATGGATGGCTTGAAGATGGCATGTGAGAATCGCTTATCACTGAAATTACCTTCGCACCTTTTGAAAGGTATAACGTGGGCATGTATAATCTAGTCAAGTAACTGCATTAATTAATTTTTAAGATTACATATTACATACCAAACATATGTTGTAAATAGACCAAAGTTATTAAAAGCATACAATGCAAGTTATGACTTCTAATGAAATTCTCCACTTTCCATCATTTAATGTCATTTATGTGCTAGGTATTAAGGATGCAAAAACAAAAGATGTGATTCCTGCCCCTGCAGAACATTTGGTCTAAGAAAGCACGCTATGCATACAAGCAATCGCATATAGTACCAGCTGCAGTGGGAACAGAGGAAGGATGCCCGGTAAACAAACACAGACATCCCCAAATGTATCTTACCACCTCCTAGCAGTCACCTGGAGATACCATTCACTTTTTCCAGAAATGCTGTTATGGAGTTCCTCTTTTGGAATCAGTTTACAAGCTGTATCAGTCATCGATGGCCATGACAATGCTGTGTAACAACCACAAAATCCCAGTAGCATAAAACAAGAAGCATTTATGGCTCATCTATCAGGGGTGGTCAGTGAGGCGGCTCTGCTGATCTGTACTAAGCTCACTTACACATCTAGGGGTGGAGGTGTGAGCTAACTCTCAACAGATCTGAGCTGACCTTGGCTGTGATGAATGGAGCAAAACTACCTGGACCACCAGTCTCTCACCCTTCCTCAGGCTAGCCCAAGCATGTTCTCATGGTAATGGCAGAGTCTAAAAGAGTCGGTCGTTGGGGAGGGCGCCTGGGTGGCTCAGTCAGTTACGCGTCTGACTCTTGATTTCAGCTCAGGTCATGATCTCATGGTTTGTGAGTTCAAGCCCTGCATCGGGCTCTGTGCTGACAATGTGGATGGAGCCTGCTTGGGATTCTTTCTCTCTCTCTCTCTCTCTCTCTCTCTCTCTCTCTCTCTCTCACTCATCCTCTCTCTCTGCCCCTCCCCACTCTCAAGAATAAATAAAGATAAAACTTAAAAATTAAAAAAAAAATAGTAAGTGGGAACATGTCAGCCTTTGGGGTCCTAAGCTCAAAAGTAGCAAATGCTTACTACCATTGCATTTTGCCAGCCAAAACGAGTCACAATGCCAGTTCAGATTCAAGGGATGTGGAAGTGGATACCACCTTGTTACTAAGAGCATTTGCAAAGTCACATGACAAAGGGCTTGGGTACAGAAAATGAAGATGAAGAATTGAGGCCCTCCCTGCAATTTACTCCCAAGCCATACGAGAAGCAGCCTTCTCTTGGTTTTAACCCACCCCTTTCACTAGAATTTATTTCAGATGGCTTGGTCTTTGCCCAAAATTAAACCCATCTTCAAAATCCAGAAAATTACCACCACCAAATATGGGGGTGCCATCTCATGTCTTTTCACGTCCTTTGACAACTGCCAACACAAGTCCTTATGAAGCAAGGTGTCTTCACAACTATTTGTTGGATGAATGAAGAAATATATTTATGTGTCAGAAAGGTGTTTTTGAGCAACAGCTGCGTATTAGGATACATGGATAGTCTCCTCGGGTGGCCATTTTAAAACAGATGACACATTCTAATACACAAGTGCTCCTGTGTTTGTATAAAAAATTAACCCACTATATTTAGATCATATTCCTACTATTCAACATTGTAAAGCAGATATTTTATTACATTTACCTACCTTACTTTTCACCTTTTGTTTTTACTTTCTAAAATGCACTTCCCAAACTTTCACCCATTATTTTTCAAATAGTGAAGTCATTCTACAAATATGCTATTCCCTCACCTCGTGTTGGGCATATTATGGACTGATCTTTCATTGGCTAGAGAATAACTCTGGAAAGGATAACAAAGGCCTACCTTACAGGATTGTTCTGGGAAGCTGCATGATGGGTCCCGTAAAGAATGGTCTGCAAATGTGCTTTTTTGTAATATTAATTCTTTACATTTCTAGAGCTGACTTTCTCTCAAAGAACTCCAAGCGCCTCCGCCCCACATACAGCAGGCAGGCCAGATCCTCTTGGAGTGTAAATTATGCCCCAGGAGTAAGTGAATTACTTGGAGGGAGGCATTAACTCTTTCAGGTCACTTAGAGCACTGCAGGAGGGCAGTAATTTACCAAATAGCACCCCAGTGGCCAGAAAGTATACATGCAACATAAATTATTCCCAGGAAGTAATTTATGAACTCAGAATATCTGGTTTATTATCTCATCTCTTCACACACTGTCTAGTGAGAGAGGAGTAAGAAGAGAAAATTAGGCAAAGCTAAGGATGCTAGAAGTTTCCCACAGCTTGTCTGGAGCAGAGGTCCAACTTGAATTGCCTAATCATTGGCATAACTTCCTCCTTATTCCTGGCTTCAGGATTTGGGGCCCTCACCTGGACATTTCTGCTAATCAGGGGTGGGGACTAGCGTGGCACCTGCCCCGCAAAATGAAAAGGCCCAGCTGCTTTATCCTGGTCTCGGCTCTGCTACTGACTCATGAGGGATATTTGGGTGGTCGCCTGAAACGTCTAAAGACCACAAAATTCACGCTTACAGTTACTACTTGCGTCTCATAAACCCATACTGATAAGGATTCATTAGTTAGTTCATTCATTTTCTCACACTGCGAAAATATGGGAGCCAATAATGGTAGAGAAGAGAGGCTGTCATATTGCTTTGTTGCCAGAGTCGGAAGTGGTCAAACAGCTCATCTATTTTAGGTAAGAGGAAGGACTGAATTCAATCTACATTGAAGTCTGTATTATGCAATTCATACATGGCAAATATGCCCTTGGAATATTTTGGCTTGAAGGTCCAAATATGGAGTTTTTGTCCCAAAGTCAACTATCTTCTATGGCAGTATCTTTAACTATCACCCGTGTTTTTCATTCTTTAGGAGGGCAGCAGGGACTAGGTGGCTTACAAAAGAATTCGGATACAGGTATCTCGATTCCCCACTCAAATCTCTCTCTCTCTCTCTCTCTCTTACGCGCAAGCACACACAATATATCTCTGTGCCTCTGTGATGAGATCCTGGGTAGCCGCTATCTGAAAGCTAATCAGGAATAAAATGGTTTTTTAAGGAGGGGGGAAAAAACCTAGTTAGGGTTCTGCTCTGCCCGGGAGCTCTGCTATGCTCTAAAAGGCAACAATCGACCTCTTTTCAAAGTCTGTTTCTATTCAGCCTGACATCAACCTCTGCCACCAATAAAGATTCCAACTGATTTCTCCATATGTTGACTCATTTCTTGCCTCAGTGAAATATACTAAATCATAATTTGAAAGAACAGTGACACAACATACTCCCATGTGCCCTCCTGTGCTGCCACCATGCATGCCCATGACCACACACACATACCAGTGAAATAACTTTATCCCACGTTTTCTCAGAGGGTAGGGGTATGTCACTCACTCAAAGAGTGGTCTTGGATGAGTCACTGAACTACTCTCTGCCTCAATTTTCTGGTAAAATGAGGAGACTGGACTAGAAGCCTCAGGTCCCTTTTCATCTTTGGTATTTCATACCTCTAGAGCTGATATATCTTCCAAGTTACAACTTCAGCCAAAGCTGGAGCCAGCAAACTATAGCCCTCAGGTGAAATCCTGCCCACTGCCTGCTTCTGGATGATCTATGAGCTAAGAATGACTTTTACATTCTTAAATGGTTGAGGGAAAAATCAAAAGAATAGTATTTCGTGACAGGTGAAAATTATATAAAATTCAAATTTCAGTGTCTATAAAAAGTTTTATGGGAACACAGCTCTGCACGTTCATTTACATATTATCAGTGGCTGCTTTTGTAATATAAGGGTAGAGTTGAGTGATGGCAACAGAAACAGTATTTTGGCCTACAAAGCCAAAACTAGTTACTATCTTTACAGAAAATGCTTGCCCTTTACAGAAAAAGTTTGCCCATCCCAGATCTAAGCCATGAGACCCTCTGCATAGCGGCAAAGTCTGTCATAACCCTCTTACCTGAGTGAAGTTTTATTTCTGGAAAAGAGGAGTCTCGTCAAGTAATCTCAAGAACCACAAACAAAATTAGTGGATAATTAGACAATCTGATCCTTATAAAAGAAACTCTTGGAAATCATTGATAAATGTACCATGTCAATGTCAGAACTGATTTCTTATGAGAAACAATTTACCCCCCAAAATTTGTCTTTTCCTACTACTTTGCAAAGGGGTCACTGTTAGCCCATTTTCCCCCTTTTTCTTTTTTTTCTTTTCTCTTTTTATAAGTGGTCTGAAGGATAGCAAATTTATCTTTTCTGTATGAGTAATAGTATCATCGGTGAAAGTGACTGCTAAAGAGCAAGCAAGCATGAAACAAAACCCTCCCCAATAAAGTGGTGACTTTGAAAAGGAAATTGCCCTGCTCAAGTGATGGATTCTGTTTCAGCCGTCATGACCCATGTTATGAGGGAGTCCTGGGACCCGGGTCCTGGCCCTTATAGGCAAAGCAGCTGCAAAGCCCCACTGGGAGCTCCCTGAGGAGGATCTGTGAATGGCCAAAGGCTGACCCGCTGCTCCTACCGCCCCTGTGGGCTGAGTGTTAAGCGCTGAGTCTCCAGAGACCCCTTCCACCTAGCCTGGAATGCTCCCCTCACCCCCCCCCCCACACTTACTTTCCCCAAGAAAGGCCTAGTTTGAGTTCCAAATATGGTAATAGTCGTGGCCCACAGCCTCATGATATCCTATATTACTTTTTGTCATCTTATGTTTGTGCTTTCTCTTCCCTGGGGCTAGAAGATCCTCGAGCACAGAGAGCACCCATCATTTAAACATCTTCCAGTTAGAGACCTACAATAAATTCCAACGAACATGTTCAGGATGAAATGGGAAATGAGTAGCGTTTTGAACCTTTCTTCTCAAACAGAAGATGAGATGCTTGAACAAATCTTGCTTCTCTCTTTCTGATTCTTGGACAGGGTTTTCCAGATGAAATGCTGAGATCTAGGGCCAATGGAAGGATTTTTAACAGTGTGTTGTTACTTTATGAGGGAACAATCTACCTACTCAGAGCAAAAATGGGGCTGCAGATTGTTCTTTTCTGGGTTTTGTTAAGGAACAGTTTCAAATCAAACTTTTGTTGGTTCCTCAGAAAAGGAGAAGATGGAGCCATGAGCCAGGGAGGGGTCCCTACTTTCAGCATTTGGTGGCTTTGAGATTGTGACATCAGGCCATCTTCTTGTCCCTGAGACATCAAATGCTTGCTTCATGGAAGAGCTTTGTTTTTCATTGTAAAGATCGGAGTCTGAGGAGATTTTTGTCAGTACCAATTATGGTACATTTAAATATTGAGCTTAGTAAGAAGATTTTGACAATTTCAACCTTGTCCTCTTTTCTGCAGTCATCTGAATGTTGTGATCATGCAAATAAATGTTTCTTCAAAACTAGAAGTATTTACTTTAACTCTGGATTCAATTTTATATTTTCCTTTATACTACAGTTGCCAGATAGTTAGTAGTATTCCAAAAGGAATTTAATATTTTAGAAGTGTCTTAGTCCTGGAAGTTTCTAGGGCTATCAAACTAGGTAAGTCTCCCAGTTTTGTTCTGAGAAAGAATCATAAAATGATTGTAATCGTTGAAAAAAAAAAATAAAGCTAATTGATACTTCAACCCCAGCTGTGCTTAGAACAACTAGGGTACATGTTACAAATTACTGACCTCTGGGCTCCACTGCCCCCAAGAAAGTCTCATTTAATTGCCCGAGAATAGGCCCAAGGCACAGGCATGTTTTCATAATCTCCCCAGGGTTTGACTGGCAGTGAGAAGATCAGACACAAGCACCTCATACACACCTCTATTTGAGCATTTAGCACTCTATGCTGCGACTGCTTGTGTGCTGGTGTGCTTCCTCTCCTTACAGATGCTAAGCGGAAGGAGACCCAGGAGTTGTATCTTACTCATTTTGAGTCTCGTAGTAGACAGAGGTTTGTTAAATTCCAAGAGCCTACTGTTAACACAATTCCTTCTGCAGGCACAGGTCCAGTGGAAAGAAGGCAAGGAGGAACCCCAGGAAGTTTCTAAAGCAAAGGTGGCCAGGCTCAGTACCATGTGACCCCAACAACTTGGACATAGGTAACTAGCCTGGGAATAAGCACCTGACCGAGGTCTGCTGATCTACAGGGTGTCCAGCAACCCAAAGGAGGCCTGATACAAATGCTGAGTCCAACTCTAGCACGTGGTTAGTGCCCGGTGAGGCCAATTAGATTCTTTCACTAAAGGAGTTAAAACGTGAGATCAACAGAAAGCTGAGCAGTTGGTCGCAGGATCAGAAGCCAAGAGACAACTAAAGAAAAACAGAGAGAGAGAGGAACTGAATCACCTTGGCGGCTAAGCCTGCTGGTAGGGATCGCAGATGCCTGCTGCTCAGGGGGCAGCGAGATAACCCAGTCACAGAGCCGTATCCTGAATGACCTTCCAGTTCCTGAACTTCAATCCAGTTTTCGTGAGGCCTGGCTGGGTGGCCTTTCCGGAAGGCTTTTCGGAGACACGTGGCTGAGTGGTGGAGATTCCGGTCAGCCTTCCTTCCACAGCAAACTCCCATTACTTAGGGTAAACTCAGTG
The DNA here is from genome assembly GCF_028018385.1 of Neofelis nebulosa. NCBI lineage: Eukaryota > Metazoa > Chordata > Mammalia > Carnivora > Felidae > Neofelis > Neofelis nebulosa. The sequence continues at coordinate 30,702,169 of NC_080782.1, read as the reverse complement.
CTATCTGTTCTCTGTAACCCCAAAAAGCCCAGCCAGCACATTCCCAGGGTCTAGCACATAACAAATGCTAAATCATTGCAGGTGCCTGGACAGCATGATCATCCCCAGTGAAAAACCTTCTGAAAATGAAGAAATCGTTCATGGTAGGAACACTGACTAGGGTCGCCTTCAAATTCCAAAAACAATGCTAAGCTCTGACACATCTTATTAAGCTTATTCTGACCTCCCATTCCCAAGCCCATGCACATTTCTACCATAAACCTATCAAAGAAGGAAATGTCACATTCTGCAGAACTACGGTGAGCATCCAAACTTCAGCTAAGGTATGTCTGGATGACTTGATTTTCACTCCACTTCATCTTAAATCACAGTAACATTAGTAAGAACAATTTTCCTCCCACACCAGCTTCACTGACAAACCTCCAAAGCAGCTGATCTTTGACTTTTAAGAAGTTTAATAATACATGATCTTCTCCCCACATTGCCACACATTCCCCTTGTCTATTGTCTGTATTCGCTACTTGAAGAACACATACTCCCCAACAACCGGATGAGTCACACAATTAGAGATACATGGATGTAAACTGAGCCTGTTTACCCTTTCCCTGGTCCCAGCTAATAAAATAAAAGAGGTCCCACTGAATTCGGGTCCAATGGCTTCCGGAAAGCAGGCTCTGCATAGCAAAGACGTACCTTATTTAGTACATTATTTTAAAGGCAGAGCTAATTTCATGCACTGTGTGAATTTATGGGGAGAGTCATGGGCAGGGTGTGTGTAAGGACTTGCCCTCTTCATGTCCTCTACAAAAGAAGGCTCCGGCTGCTTCTGGTGGTAAGCTAACCAACAAAAGGAATGCCTCAAAGGTGTCACAGAAATCGGGAATGGGAGCTGGGTCCCTGCTCTCACTGGAAACCCAGCACCCAAGGGAGTGCTCGCTTTGGTTACCCATCTGCATTTTCGAAAATCTGGATAAAAGCAGGTTTAGCCCAACCTCCCTTGACCTGTTCCTGATAAAATGATCTTACCCCTGTGGAATTGGGATTTTGAATGTATGTGCCTACCCCACGTCTGGTATTCTATTACAACAGCATGAAAATGGAGCCTAGGACTGAGGAGCCGGCCAGTCTCAGAAGCCTTCTTCGTTGCCTGCCATGTAATACATGATATGCAAAGCCTCTGACTTCAGCCAGCAGGTATTTGGAGACCGTGTTGGCCCTAGCATGGGGACTAAACTAATGTGTGTTTAGGTCAGAAAGCGAATCAGAAAAGCCACTGGAGGGCACGTCACAGAGTGAGAGCCTTATAAATTCATCCCCACTCTCAGCGTCCCCTGGCAAACACTCTGCCTCCCTCACTGGGCCGCTCCACATCTCTCCACACTCCTTCGTAGTGCTAGGAGGACTCCAGCAAGCAGCTCCTCTCATCCCCGCTGCCTTCTGCCTCGCAGAAAAGCGAGAGGGCTAGATCCCCGGGAAGAAAGGAAAGCCTTCGACAGGCGCGAGGAAAGCCCAGTGTAGCCCTCCACCCGACGGAGCGCTCTCCCTCACAGCGCGGGGCGCGGGGGCATAGCCCGGCGCGGGCGCCGCGGTCAAGTTCAGATTGCCCCCTTCGGTTGGACTGCTCAGAGCTCCGCATTCCTCCGGATCTACCCGGCAAGGAGGAGACGCGAGCCCGGCAGCGTCTCCACGCGCTGAGCGCGCTCTCCCTGCACCCCGGGGAGGAGCGCCTCGCGTCACCCACTCGCACCCCGAGCCCTCTCCTCGGGAGCTCGGGCGCCGCCTCGCTGCTCTCCTTTCGCTCCCTCACAACCGCCTCCCCACCCCTCCCCTCCCGGGGCCCCGCGCCTCCCCTCCCCCACCCGGCCCCCCGGCCCGGGGTTCTCAAGGACCAGCCTGCGCTCCTGGCGCCCTCATGTCTTCACGGGACTCCCCGCGCCGGTTGACGTGGTGTCTCGTTCGGATTTCCAGGCCAGACCTCAGCTCCGGCGGCAGCATCAGCCCGGCCCATCTCGTGCTACCAAGCGCTGCGCCCCGAGAAGGCGCAGAGCGCTGCCGCCGCCGCTGAGCCGCCCGCCGCGCCCCGGGCCCGCGCAGCCCCGGCCAAGAGCGCGGCGCGCGCAGCCGTGTCACCCCCCCCTCCCCCCAAGGCAGCGGCGGCTGCTCGGACCTCGGTTTCTGGGGGTGCAGGGCATCGGCGGAGGAGCTGTCGGCATCCCTCGCCCTTCTCGAGGCGGCGGCGGCGGGAGCCTTGGCTGCCGCCTCCAGCGCGCCCTCGCTGCCCCAGGATTTCGAACTCGTGCCCCTGACCTGTTGGGCGGGGCTCTGCGCTCCTGCCCTTGGCCCGGATGGGGCTCCTGGCTGGGACTCGGGGCTCCTGGAGTTAATGTCCAACTGGGGGTCTGCGGGGACCGGATCCGAGGTGAGTGGGGGAGCGGGCCGGGGGTGCAAGGGGCGGGTGGCTCCTGAGTCGCCGGAGGGCGCGGCGGCCTGCAGGGCGCGGAAGACAGAGGGGGCGCGGCCGGACCCCAGAGCAGGCGGTAACATTGGAAAGAGGAAAGACTATATGGAACCGAGGCGCCGGGAGGATAGAGGAGAGAGAGAAGTTGAACAGGAGAGGGGCTGGCCTTGCAGAGATGCCGTTGGCTTTCCACGTGGGCAAAGAGCGCTGGTGCCCGATGCCTGTGGACCCCCGGAATGCCCGAGAGGGTCAGTTTCCCTCCCCGACTCGGTGGGGTGCTCTTCTGTCAAGTCCCAGGACGGTGCGGGTTTGGGGTCATCTTTGAACCCACCGCGACCACAAAGTGTCCTCTCTGGACGTGCAGCTGCAGAGATACCATAGTCTGGAGTATAACTTACTATTGAGCTTATTTGGGTCTGTTCCGAGGGAAGGCGCACACCGTGGAAGGGACTGCTGCAAAGGTGCTGAGAACGTAAAAATAGCGGGCTAGCCTCTTCCAGGGCGCTGTCTTGCAAAGCTACATTCCTCGCCCTTTTCTGAACCCGATTGCTTGCACTTTGATAATCCCCGCAACCCCAACTAACCATGCCCGTCGAGGTTAGGAGAGGGGCTGCCTGGACAGTCCAGGACTTGAGTCTCCGCCTCCAACAGTTTCTTGAAACTCTTCAATGTCTCCGCCAGGCCATCGAAGTTATTTTAGTGACCTTTTTTTCCTGTACTGTGCCACCTCCCCAATAACACCCTCCACCATTACCTTGCACCTCTGGGCTGATTGAGCCGTGGCTTGGTTTACCAGACCCACCCGGTGAAAACGAACCCTCATCGGGGAGTGGTGTGGCCTTTTACCGGAACCCCCAGCCTCCTGGCGCCTCCCTAGTTTTGGCTGTGGCAAACCCGCCCGCAGAGCCGACGCGCGCGCCCGGGTGGGGAGGGGGGTGCTGCCCAACCCATTGCTCCCAACATTTTTGCTCATTGGCGGGGACAAACACAACTCTTCCGGCCGCTGCCGCCGGTGTGCTCGAGCGTACTCCACAGTACTTTGAATGTACATTTAAAGTATTCCGAGGAAGAAATGCAGCTTCCAACTTCACGCACGCACCTCTTCCTTCCTCCACCTCAAAGTAGGAGCCGCTGGGCTTCCGCCCGGCCCGGACCAACTCTAGCGCCCTGTTTAGCCACACCTTCGGTTTGGCGGGGTTTGGGACAGGGTCGCCTTTTCAACAAGTGTCAGATGCCCAGGGAGCCCGCAGCGTCCCAGCCCACTGCCGAAAGGGTTTCGGCCGTCCCCCCTACCCCCGGAATATGGCCTCGGGCCCCTTACAGAGAGACCTCTCCCCAGACTGCACGCAGAAAACGTCCCTCCTTTTTCTTTCCCCTGGTCTTGGGCCCAACAGTTAGGGGGAAATAAGTTCTCCGTCAGGCTAGGACACGAGGCACACTTAAGAAAAGCAATACATCTTTCAGCAACTTGTGTCCCTACCCCAAAAAGAAAACTCGGAGTTACAGCACGCCCCCCACCTCCCCGCCTCCCTTTTCTCTCCCGGAGCCCTGGATCTTGAAGGCAATGCCCAAACAAACCTCCCAGCCTGCCAGACAAAGGAAGGCCCGGGGGCACGGGCGGCGGAGGCACTCGCCCCCGAGGAAGCTATCACAATGATGCGGGGAATTGGGGGAGGGGGAATTCTAAAAGGTTACTGAGACACCAGCTCAGGTGAGGTGGGAAGGGGAAAACTGGGGAGAGGATGAAGGGTCGGAGCCTGAAGAGCAGGCACACTGGTGAACACATCCGGAATTTTCGGGAGTAATTTGGTATTAGGGGGAATGAGGGAGGGAGGTGCTTGTTCACCGGTTTTATACTTAAAAAGACGACGCAGCCTCTTTCGTGTGGGCACTACAGGACTCGGACGGTTTCTGGTGCCCCCTGGTGCTGGGAACCCAGAAGCGCCCCACCGTGAGCCGCGGCTTTTGCCGGCACTGCGGCTCTCCAGGGCGCCCTTTCCGCCGCGGGCCTGGGGACCACCGGTGCGGGCGCCTGTGACGCGCCCTTTCCCTGCGGGCCGCGATGGTCCGGGGCGCAGAGGGAAGGCGTCCTGTGGGGTACAAAAATGGGTGCGGGGGCACCTGGTGGAGCCGACTTCGGGAGGAAAGCGTGGTTACCGCACGTGGCAGGCAGCGCGTTAAGCAATTCGCGCGCATAGCAAAGGCGGCTGGTTGCAGGCGGAAACACGTCCCGCAGCTGTGCTTTGAGAAAGCGGTTAGGGGACAAACAGGGAAGGGGCGGGGGGGGGGGGGGGGAGGAGGGGTGAGTTGGGGGGCCCAGATGGGCTCTGAGAAAAGCGTCCCAGTAGATCGCTGTGTGTGCTGAGGGCCCAACCCCCTCGCCTCTTCCTTCGCCCAGCAGATACCGGGAACTAAAGAGCCGCTCCGAGTAGAGCCGGCCCCGGCGATGCTCCGAGGGAAGAATGCGCCTCCCTGTCGCGGGGGAGGTGGGAGCGTGCTTTCCGGGCCTGCGCCGCACCCGGCCGCGGGCGGGAATGGGAGCCGGGAGCCTCCTCTGGCCAAGCGGGGACTTTTCCACTGTTTCCTCTTTTGCCAACTTCTCCACACTTTTAATTGAGGATCTCCACGTCCAATTTAAAAAGCTCTCCGTCGGCCAAGCAGGGAAAAAAGGAAAAACCCTCTTAATGCGGAAGGGAAATCTGGTGCCTCTGTCGCTTCCTGCTGGCGGGCACCTCGATTTGGAATGGCGCATTAACCCCGCGGCTCCCTGCTCCTCAGGGCCGCCAGCCATTTCGCACGCATCCTGGAGCTGGCACCGGGGCGAGGGGGCGGGAAGCCTCGCGTCCCCCCATTCCTCTCTGTGCGCTCATTTTGCACGGCGTGGGTGCAGTGTTGCCTGGGCCGCTGCGCCAGAACCCAGACCTTTCCCCCCGGGTTTGTAAACCAGCCAGTGCGGCATGAGATGCCCGGAGCTACAGGTTGCCTGGAGTTCCCAGCCTCTACAAACGCCCCGAGCCCCACAGTTGCTTAGCGAACAGACTCCCGAGGGATGGAAAATGCATTCGTCTCCGCAGCGGTGGGAGGTGGAGACCGAATTAAACGCTTCCCCGGGTGGCCTGCAAGGGAATCTGGGCGGGAGTTCTGGGTGGAGATGGGGGTAGGGCTGCTGGAAGGGAGGCGGGTAAGCCTGGGAACGTATAGAAAGATGTCAGGCCGAAGTTTCAGCTTTTACCTGGAAACCGTCTTGCTCTCTCCCATGGGAAAAGTTCAAGGAGATTTTCCTTAGAATCGTATTTGGAGGAGAGGGGATAATCAGTTGCATGAATCTCGTAGTTCCCACTTGAGAATTCCCTTGGAAACTGGAACCCTGGCATTGGGAAGACACTGGGTCCCCTCCACCTCCTGATTGGGTGGGGCAAGCCCCGAGTTGACAGTGCCTTTTTCTAGCCCGCCCCCAACTGCGATTGCGCAGTCCGCCTTTCTAGGGCTGTTGTGGCCTGGTAGGCCAAACGCAACCCCGGTCCCTGAGAACTGAGCCCCAACTCCGCACCCTTTCGTGGTCTAGGCCTTCGAGTGCCCGTGCGCCTCCGCAGCGTCAGAGGCGGCGTACAATTGTCTCGGAGTGACCGTGAGAGGGGCACGAGGATCTCGAGACTCCTCTGGGAGGTGAAGGGATTTGGGGCCAGAATCTCGCAAAACTGCAAAAATAAAATAGAGCGTGTTAGGGTATACCACGAAGGATTAAAATTCTCAAGACAAATGCAACCTAACAGCAATGTTGGGGCATTTATTGAGCGCTTACTTTATGCTCCTCTAGGTCTTTCATACGTTGTTTAATGTTCATAACTTAAAAGGTGGAAGAAATAATTTAAACTGAGTTGATGCTTTGGGAAATAACATAACGCAGGTATTCCCGTTCAGGCCAAAATTCTCCAAGTCCCTACTAACTTCTTGTCCAGCAACAAAATACTTCCATAAATAAGTGTGAGTAATGAAGCGCTGGGGTGGAGTGAGTGGGGCCACCAGGCCTGCCCCTGTCAGCAGGATCAGGACCCCGGGCAGAGGGACCTTGATTTTATTCCTAAAATGAAAAGCTGGCCGATTGCTTGGGTGGAAGGCTGGTTCCCTGGACCTACGGGAGCTGCCGGGAAGGTGGGGCGGTCTCTAACTGGGGCTGAGGATGCAGGGTGGCCGCTGCCTCGTCGTTCCCAGGGAATGGGGAGGTGGGGACGCCAGTACTGGTTTCGTCGTGTTGGCCAGGTATCGTGCTGTCGTCGTGTTGGTACGAGCAGGGGCGGCGGCCCCGCTGGGAAATCTGACCCCCGGATCCAGTAGCAGAAGAGAAGGGCAGTTGTAGATAGATTGGATGTGGAGAGCCAGCCGCGCCTGGGACGCAGACGGGACTTGGAAGGAGGGCGCGGGATGCCCAAGGAACCGCTGGACTGCAGCCGTCCGGGAGGAGGGCGGTGACGAGTTTGAAGGGGGGCACCAGGACCCGCCGGGATGCCGCGTCCCGGGCGTCCCGGCCTAACGCGCACTCGCCGGTCCTCTTCCCCGCCCGTGCAGGTGCCGCCGCCGGACGGGACTCTAAGATGAAGTTATGGGATGTCGTGGCTGTCTGCCTGGTGCTGCTCCACACCGCGTCCGCCTTCCCGCTGCCCGCCGGTAAGAGGCCTCCCGAGGCGCCCGCCGAAGACCGCTCCCTCGGCCGCCGCCGCGCGCCCTTCGCGCTGAGCAGTGACTGTAAGAACCGTTCCCTCCCCGCGGGGGGGCCGCCGGCGGTCCCCCACGCACCCCCACCCGCCGCCCGCACGCACCCCAAGCTGGCAGGGACTGCTGTACGGCCTCCCACGCCCGCGCGGAAGCCCCCTCCCAGGGTGTGGTTGCCGGTTGCCGCCCAAAGGCCCCGACGCCTGGTCGTTATATGACGCGTGCTGGTTCGTCCAGCACAGGGGGTATCAAATGTTTATGCTGTCCGTTTAGCGTTGCGATGAACAGATATTTTCGCTACCACTACCACCACCATAGGAAACCAACACAGCCTTCCCCTTTTCTCAGCGTCCCCATCCTGCAGACACACTCCCTTTTTTTTTCTTTTTTTCTTTTTTTTTTTTTTCTTTCTTTCTTTCTTCCAAAGCCCTTTATCTGTTTGGGTGTGCCTGGCTGTGCCGAATTCTGAAAACAATTGCATTTCCATCCTAAACTGCCCTTGCAAGGGAAGAGGCTGAGGTTTTTCCAAGGCCAAGCCAGAGTCAGAGACAACACAGAAGGGCCTCGATTTCCAGAACAAGCATCTGGGTAGTGTCAAATCTGTTCAGAAAAGTTCCGGTTCTAGAAAGACTGAACGGTGAAGAGTGCTAGCTAGGACTAGGGGGAAAAAAAGCTGTAGTTCACTGCACACGCGACAATATTAACTCTTAAGAAAAGACTAGATAGATAGATAAATAAATAAATAAATAACTGTGATTTCCCCCTCAAAAATGTTTTAGATAGCACTCTATTAGGGCATGTCAACTATGATTTGATATAATTTACCCTCTGCTCTTCAGAAGTTTATCTGTTGCTTAAAGCAAGGTATGTGCATACATTACAAGTTAGAGGTTATTGGGGAAGTATGTAGGTAACAGAGGTAGCAGTAGAAAATTTGACACAACCCCGATATAAAGCAATGGTGAGCTGTAGCCTGGATGTCACCCTGGCTACTCCCTCTAGCTATTTTGCACTTAAACTGAAGTCAAGTGCACAACGGAAGCAGCCCCCCGGGGCAAGTCAGTTGTATGCTAAAGAGTCCCCCAAACCTAGTGGCCTTGAGCTAAAAACAGTGCAGGAAACGTGATGTGCTCGTTTTATGCTTAATTACAACAATAAAAGCATCTTCTTCCAGAAGTCCCAAGGAAAGGGGGGAAAAGTGCATTTTTTAAGGCAAATTAAGACTTCAGGAGTGACTTGGGGTTAGGAAAAGAACATCGTTGATCCCTTGAAATTAAAGTAACTGTTCCAAGAGTTTCTGTCAGTTAGTTGTATAAACCTATTTTTTTTCTAAAATTTATTTATTTTTGTTTTTTTTTATTTTTTTTAACGTTTATTTATTTTTGAGACAGAGAGAGACAGAGCATGAACGGGGAAGGGTCAGAGAGAGGGAGACGCAGAATCTGAAACAGGCTCCAGGCTCTGAGCTGTCAGCACAGAGCCCGACACAGGGCTCGAACTCACGGACCGTGAGATCATGACCCGAGCCGAAGTCGGCCACTTAACCGACTGAGCCACCCAGGCGCCCCAAACTTATTTATTTTTGAAAGAGAGAGAGCACAAGTGAGGGAGAGGCAGAGAGAGGGAGAGAAAATCCGAAGCAGGCTCTGCATTGTCAGCCCAGAGCCCCACTCTGGGCTCAGTCCCACCAACTGTGAGACCATGACCTGAGCTGAAACCAAGAGTCGGATAATTAACCAACCGAACCACTCAGGCGCCCGTGTATAAACCTATTTTTAAAGGCTTCGGTTTCAACCATGAATTTCTACTTTAGTGTATATAAATGTTTCTCCAACAGAAACTTAAATTTAAAATGCCCCTGGGGCGCCTGGGTGGCGCAGTCGGTTAAGCGTCCGACTTCAGCCAGGTCACGATCTCGCGGTCCGTGAGTTCGAGCCCCGCGTCAGGCTCTGGGCTGACGGCTCGGAGCCTGGAGCCTGTTTCCGATTCTGTGTCTCCCTCTCTCTCTGCCCCTCCCCCGTTCATGCTCTGTCTCTCTCTGTCCCAAAAATAAATTAAAAAAAAAAAAAAAACGTTGGATAAAATGCCCCTTAGTGCCATTGTCTTCAGAATAGTACCCATGAGAGCTGAGTAAGCGGCTTTTCATTCACTCAAACAGCCTAGGCCAGAGGAACAGGAACACAGTGTTAGATAATAGTTCTCTAGCCAGGATGTTCAGGAGAAATATGACTGGGCCTGATTATGAAGCTGATTAATTCATGGAAATTTAATTAGCATATTAGTATCATGTCTACCTCAGCTTATTTAATGCTGGCTCTGCTTTCAACTAATTCTGACTTTGGACAAGTTACTTACTTACTTTAGACCTCAGTGAAGTTTACAACCATGCCATAAAGGGAGGCCTTTCCACTCCCAAACGCCAATGGATATGAGATTTTGTCCCCTTAGCCTTCATGTTCCTGCCCTGTCCTCTGGGTAAAGACTCAGGAGGAGAGACACCCCCCCTCCCCCCACCTCATTGGAATCCCCTGGGGATCTTTAATGGCTTACTGATGCTGGACCTCACCCTGAGAGATTCTGACTTAATTGGTTTGGGGTGTGGCTTGGGCATTTGGAGATTTAGATGTCCCCCAGGTAACTCTATTGTGCAGTCAGGGTTGAATCCCTATGATTTGATAATACTCTAAGAAAACCTGTGCCCCTGGGGCGCCTGGGTGGCGCAGTCGGTTAAGCGTTCGACTTCAGCCAGGTCACGATCTCGCGGTCCGTGAGTTCGAGCCCCGCGTCAGGCTCTGGGCTGATGGCTCAGAGCCTGGAGCCTGTTTCCGATTCTGTGTCTCCCTCTCTCTCTGCCCCTCCCCCGTTCATGCTCTGTCTCTCTCTGTCCCAAAAATAAATGAAAAACGTTGAAAAAAAAATTAAAAAAAAAAAAAGAAAACCTGTGCCCCATGTAAGATACAACCAGTAACAAAGCAAGCAAGGTAGCATAATCCCACTGATTAGGGCAGGGTGCGGTGTGCATAGGACTGGTGGGAGAAGGGACATTACTTCCCTTTTCCAAAACTGATGCTGAGTCATCACTGGACAAGATTCCTACTACTGTATTTACATTTGAACCAGCAGAACACACCCAATTCTGTTTTATCTATGGCAAGACCCAGTAGATCCTAGAGGACATTTGAAACGGAAACATTCCAAAGAGAAACTGAGCTGCATTGTAAGCCAAGTTGACTTCTTTCCAGGTATGTTCAATTCGGTAGCAAGCTGTCAGTGCAGGGAAGGCAGAATAATGACAATGTGCAGACTTCGAACACTCAACCAGAGTCAGCATGCCCCTGTCACTGTGCTGACATTTATATCTTGCACTCTACACCGTGCAACTGGTTAAGGCTTATGTAGAAAACATTAAGTCACTCATTTCATTCGAAAATCGCCCCTCTTGTTTTCAAATGCTTGTGACTCAGTGATTGAGCAAAGGCACTTTCGTACCACCTTAACAGCCACTCTGTTCAAAGGGGGCTGGACTGCATGCACTCACTCCTGAGGTTCTATGTAGGTTGGCTGTCTAGTAAACGGGCTGTGGCTACCTCCTGTAGCAACTACGAACTTGTCTAAACTCAAGGACTTGTGGTTTTCCCTTTGGGGCATCCAAGACTTTTCCCTTCAGCTATCTTTTTCTTTTGTTTTCTGTCAGTATCTTCTTCAAAGGGTGATTAGAGCAGGCTTGAGGAACCTAGGAGGTGAAAAAGAAGGTGAAATTAGCAGATGTCAGCATTGTAGGGCTGAAAGTTAACCCCTTGTGGTCCTCAGGGGAAAGCAGCGTGTCCAGAGTGCCAGAGTTCCACCACGATGGGTGGCAGTCTGCAGACACTGGGACCAGAGTTTCCCCAAACCACTGAGATGCAGAGCTTTTGGTTTTGCTACCTAGGGAGGAAGGTCTTCAACTAGTGACTAAAACCCCGTTGCACAAGGTTGTCTGAATTTATTAAAGGTTCGTTAATCGTCATGTATGCTGGATCTTGGCTGTATATGACAGCTTTGTGTTTCACAAGCAAAAGCAGAAAGTGCATGTGATTTTAAAATTTGCAATCTAGGGGCGCCTGGGTGGCTCAGTTGCTTGAGCGTCTGACTTCGGCTCAGGTCATGATCTCGCAGTTCCTGGGTTTGAGCACCATGTCGGGCTCTGTGCTGACAGCTCAGAGCCTAGAGCCTGCTTCAGATTCTCTCTCTCTCTCTCTCTCTCTCTGCCCCTCCCTGCCCCTGCTGTATCTCTCTGTCTCTCTCAAAAATAAACATTAAAAAAATAAAAAATAAAATAAAATTTGTGATCTAAAAACATTTATTTGTTCAACAAATAATGTCTGCCTACAGGTGCCAGGCACTGTCCTAGGTGCTAGGAAATCCCTGGTACATATAATAGACAAAAGTCTCTGCCTTCACGGCACATACTATCCTAGTAGATGTATAGTGTGGTACGCTTAAGCAGTATTGTAAACCAAAACTAAACATGAACTGCCTTGGGCTAGGACAGTGGACTTTTTGTGTGCCTAGAAGCCAAGTAGAAGAAACAGTGAGCATTTGTTAAATTATAATTATAGGTAGTGCACAATTTATGGTAATATGATGGGATTATATTCCACCAGTTTGGTAGCAAGTGACAAAATTTTCTATGAAAACAATCTTATAAATCAAGCCTGGGCTGGACCACACAAATGTAGGTATAAACCATAATATAGCTAAAATATAATTCACAATATTAGGCTAGAGCCTCTTCCTGGGGTGTCAGTCCCATAATCTGCAGAAAGAGGGCACAGAGCAAGAAATCAGGGAATTTCAACAGGCATAGTGGCACTTCACACAGTCAGATCAGACTAGGGTTTGGATCCCAGCCTGGGCACATAACCAGCTATTGCTTTTCTCTTAAACCTCAGTTTCCTCATCTGGAAAACGGGGACAGTATTAAAACCGTCTCAGGGGCTGCGATGGGAGTTAAACAAGATAATGCACTGTAAAACCCATGCCCCATAAGTATTGCCGTTGTTAGTCGCCATCTTCCTCCTTCCAACAGCCCAGTGAACGCCTTTTTCTGGCCTCCCCCTTCCTTTTCAGCCTCTGCCAAGACATTGCTCTGAATGGTGGAATTTCAAGTAGCACAACATAGTAAGCACAGTGAAAGAAATGCAAGCCTTACAGGCAGGCTCTTTTGGGCCCTGAAGTCATCATTTGGTCAGCACTAGTCAGGGTAGCCTTGCCTGGAATTCCACCACCACACCCGCCCCCCCCCCCCACCCCGGGTCAGGCTCCCTGGCTCCTCCTGGACTTCACACCTCCTTCTCTTCCTCATTTTCTGAGCCCATGTAGTTTCTGTGAAATTTTTCCCACCAGCTTCCCATGGGCATGTTAGGGTGACCCTCCTGCCCCACTGCAAGAAGGCAGACAGACCCTTGTGTAAATGATGGGGGCCGAGGGGGAGGGACTGTGATTTGGAGGCTACCTATATTGAGTATTTCTGTTTTAAGTGATCCCTGTTGGATATTTAATTTTTTTAAAAATTTTTTTTTCAACGTTTTTTATTTATTTTTGGGACAGAGAGAGACAGAGCATGAACGGGGGAGGGGCAGAGAGAGAGGGAGACACAGAATCGGAAACAGGCTCCAGGCTCCGAGCCATCAGCCCAGAGCCTGAACTCACGGACCGCGAGATCGTGACCTGGCTCGAACTCACGGACCGCGAGATCGTGACCTGGCTGAAGTCGGATGCTTAACCGACTGCGCCACCCAGGCGCCCCTGGATATTTAATTTAAAAATGCTTATTTTAATTTGGTTCAGAAACCCAGCAAAAAACTTTCAGTGAAATTTAGTAAATGTTCAGCCCATTGTTATCCAGCAAAGGAAGCTTCTAGAAGCTGGTTAAATGTTAAGTTTCAAATCTAATGTTATGGGATATAGAATTTGGAATAAATAAGCAGCATCTACCTATTGCTTTTTCTTGCTTTACTGGCTGTATGAATGAGCCGTACTATAATAAATTAACTTCCCAAGCTGGAAAGGGGCCCTGCCCCTTGGGATGAGGCTCCTGAAATCAATAAATTGCATGTCAGACCCTTTTAGGAAGCACAGATTCCTCACTTGAGATCTGAGACCAGTATCTCACTCTGGCCCCAGTCTGGAGACCTATATCAAACTGTTGCCATTTAGTGAAACCTATTTCAGGCTTAATTTGGGTTGGCCAATCTTAGGACCTTCAGCTGACCCAACAGCCTAAGAATTATGCTTAAAAGATTCTGCTTTCACTGATACAAAAATAAAAGGGCTTTTCTCCCCCTAACATCCCTTTCATCTTTATTTATTTAGCCCTTAATGGTCCATAGCACCTTCATTCAATTAAAACACTTATTTAATCAATCACTTGAGCTCAATCAAGAAGTAAGTCTTAAATATCTTTAATGTGCTAGGTGTTGTGTGGCTTCAAAAACACAAAATTGTGAATTTAAACAGCTCATGATCTAGTTACACACAATGGACAGGCAGATGGGTGGGTGGGCGGATTATCAGACAGATAGATATGTCTACCAAGGGCTTTACATTAGCTGAGGTCATGGTAAGAATTCCTAGCAATGAGGTCACTGGGATTTAGAGATCATAGCAGGAAAGGATTCAGGGAAGAGTGAGGATTTGAGCTCATACTTGAAAGATGGGTATTAGGAAGGGAGGGGAAAGGGAAAAAAGGCACATTCCAGACTCGGGAGAAGCATAGGCAAATTTATGACTATGATATGGGGAAGGGGCAGGTGGTGAATACAAGGAGGAGGCCAGACCAGTCGCCAAGTGCTGCGAACAGGTGGCAGGAAGTGGTGTGAAATTTAGGATATCTCCGTAGGTGATACCCGGATTATGAGATGCTGTAAAATCCTGGAGAAGAAGGGGTTTGCTTTTTTTTTTTAAGTTTATTTATTTGGCGGGGGGAGGGAGACAATACGAGTGGGGGAGGGACACAGAGAGAGGGAGAGAGAGAGAATCCCAAGCAGGCTTCACGCTGACGGTGACAGCGTGGAACCTGATGTGGGCCTCAGACCCACAAACCACGAGATCCTGACCTAAGCCTAAACCAAGAATCTTATGCTTTACCAACTGAGCCACCCAGGTGCCCCAGGGGTTCTCTGTTTTTGATGGCAGCAGGGCACCCCTGGAGCCTCTCAAGTAGGCAGGTGGCTGGGAGTGGGATTGTGCTGAACTTCTTGCTGCAGAAGTGACTCAGGTACACAGGCCGCTCACGAGTGGAGTCGGTGGCATAGGTGTAGTTTTCATTTTGCAGTATCGTGCCCTCATTTGTAAAAAGTTTCTAGGCATAGACACAGTTTACTAATCCTCCAGTAAGTGAATAACTACAACTACAAGCTGAATAATAAAGCTAGTGCCATAGTGCTTCTTAGCTATCCACGTGGTCAACTCCGTTTTTAGCGAGTAAGTTTTATAGCTTATGCTAAAATTAAGGAAGTTTGAGCTCTACTGGAAAGGAGGAGATACTTTTATCCCCATTTTACAGAATAAGAAATGAGACCCAGAGACCTGCTCAAGGTCACAAATCTAGTAAGTGATGACACCAAAATTTAGACCTCAGACTTCTGGTCTCAAAGCCAGTATTTCTTGGCTTAACACAGACTGTGTTCCCGTATTAGTAGACTGAGAAAACACAAACACTGGCTTGCTAAAAATACATTCACTAACCCTGAAACACAGATTTTTCAAGAAAATCAAAAGAGCAAGCTAACAGAAGCAGGGAATATTAAATTACCTTTATCTTTAAGCCTTTTTTTGTTTGTTTAATTTCCATTTGGGTAGCAGCCGGCCTAGGCTCATATTATTAATAGCTACTTTGAAATCCAGACCAGAAGCTTTTAAGGAGGGATACGTGAATTTCTGTACGTACTTCTATATCCCTGATGTTTGTTGCAGTGAGAGCAGGCTCCTGAACATTTGGGGACAGTGAGATCTGCTCGAATGTTTGATAGGCTGGCAGCATTCGGGAGGCCTTCTGGGAGGCACTCATTCTCAGATCACTCCCATTTTGCCCAGGGAAAGGGGACATTCACATGGGAAGCCACAGGTGACTGCACAAGCACCAGAGTGATCGCCACAGCGGGAATAAATGGATCTGCACAGGCCGAGCTTGGGTCACCACTGGGAATTGACCAGTTAGCTCAGTAGAGACAAAACCCACTTTGGCATGACCTTAATAAGGTAATGGAGGTAGAAAGGTGTTTTGTTTTGTTTTTAATGTTTATGTATTTATCTTAAGAAAGAGAAAGAGAGGCAGAGAATCCCAGGCAGGCTCCACCCTGTCAGCGTGGAGCCCGACGTGGGGCTCGAACTCCCCAACTTCGAGATCATGACCTGAGCTAAAGTCAAGAATTGGATGTTTAACTGACTGAGCCACCCAGGTGCCCCTGGAAAGGCATGGTTTTAAAAATCTTCAAACTTTTTTGTTTGTAAACCTGCAGAAAGAATGGTGAAAACTATTGTGCAGTTCTGAGATGATATCTATAATTTTTTAATCACAAGCTTAATAGTTGTACCAGATATAATTTCCAGGGGATTGGCGAAATCTTGGAGCTGCAAATTTAGTTGATTCAGTGCGTGGAAAACCATCAAACTACAGCCCAGATTAATTGACTTTTGGGTCAGAAAAGATATGACTTCATTTTCAGTTTAAAGACACATGTTAATGTATATCCCTGACAACCATTACACTTCTGGATCCTAATTAGGTGATGAATAGACAGATGGGTGGATGGACAGACAGATAAAGCCCAGAGCCTTGCTGTGAGTGCCTGGCCAGAAGGAAATATGGAACCACCCACTTCAGAATATCTTGGTTTATTCGTATGGGACTTCAGAGTACATAGTTCACAATACAATTAACACCCATGTATCCTTTACCAAGACTGACCTCTTAGCATTTTGCTTTTTTTTTTTTTTTTTTTTTGAGAAACATTTTTTTTTCCTTGAGAATTAGTTGCAAACATAACATCAAATATTCGGCACATACCTTCTAAGCACGAGGACTTGACCTTATATAACCACAGTTCAGTTATCAGTCTCAGGAAGTTTAATAATACTGCTATCCAATAGATAACCCATATTCAGATTTCCCCAGTTGTGACAATAATGTCCTTTATAGTTTGTTCTCCTTAATCAAGGATCAAAAATTGCGTTTGATTATCATATTTCTTTATTCTCCATTAGAATAGCTCTGAAGCTTTTTTTTTTTTTTAACCATGACATTGACAGTTTTGAAAAGATCTGATGTCTTGCCTGCTATTTTGCAGACTGCCCTTCAGTGTGGATTTCTGTGATTGTTTCCACGTTATGAGATCCAGGTAAACATCCTGGGACTAAGTTTGTGATGGTGTGTCCTCATGTCAGGAGCCACCCGATCCCAGTGTGCCCCAAAGAGCCACGCGTGCCTGAACTGTCCTCACATGGCACCTGCAGCTTTCATCCCCTGGACGGGGCTTCCCAGTGAAATGAGTGAGATGGGCAGGAAGTGCACCTCTCTCACTGAGGTGGAAGGCTGATCGTAGGAGGGGACGTGGGAAAAGAGAACCCGCCACAGGAGCGTTCGTAGGCTGATTTCAGGATGCAGCACCCCGGAAACTGATTCCTTTAACCTGTAGAAAGTTTTCGTGTGCCCTCAGCAGGACACCTGCCTGCTCAGTGTGAAAACATGGACCCATACCCATAGTGGACACAAAAATACCATTCGTGGGCTGTGAACTCAGTGGGTGTTTGTGTGGTTAGTTTTCGGGCATTTCTGGGGAGCACAGAAGCAGCAGCACAAACAGCACCTGCTCCCTCCGCACCCAGACCTCAGACCGCTCTGCTGGGGCTCCAGGCCCTCTGTTCTGGGGAACACACTAGACCAGACTAACAAGGGACAGTGTCTGCACCTCCTTCGGGCTAATCTGGCTTTGTGCAGACAGGCAGAGTTGATCTTCACACTGCTGCCCCCGTGTAGGTGTCACTGAAGAATTGTCACGGGCAACCATATGGACTTCAGACCCCATTGGTTAAATGCTTTCAGGCACTGAGCAGAAAACTCTGTTCCGTTGTGGTAAAGATGGGACTATCCCCATTTTAAGGGGAAATTGGGACTCCGCAGGGTTAAGCAACTCAGCCAGACTCTGGACCAAGGGCAGCCCGAGTCCAGAACTCACTCTTGTGACCACACACCCCCAGGTCCCCTCCTGCCAGCCCAAGACACTCCTATCTGACCCCTCTGGCTATGTCAGGAAGAGAAAAGTCAGGTGTTGGGATTTTGTAAATGCCAATCATTGTTGAATGATAGGTATAGCTGATTTCATGAGGAGTCTTTGAGATGCCAGTAAATTCATTCACTGGGGGGTAGAAAGTCTCTCCTCATATCTGACTACAGGAATCTGTGGAACTGGCCCAGATGATTGAGAACACTTTTCTTTCACCCCCTTTATTTTCCTTTCATCTTCTCTTTATCCCTCCTCTTCGTGCCCATGTCCCTCAGACCCTCAGCATATTCCTCTTACCCACGGCCCCTGGGGAGGGCTGAGGGAAGTAGGATGCAGAACCCTGGAACATTCTGCTGCGCTGGCTTCAGGCAGGGCTTTGTGGGAAGGAAGAAGCCAAGGGTCCTTTGCTTCCAGGTTCCTTTCGAGTTTCCCCTCAAAAAAACCACCCTGCCTCTGATAACACCATAAGGGATTATGTTTTCAATTGACTTTTTGCGCACTTGATTTTATTGGGTCACTTTCTCACCCTTCCCATAAATTTTTTATAAAGGCAATAGCCGAGCTCATGGTGTGTGCTTGTTAGCATGGGGCGTTTACTGCTGACTATGGAGTGCTTTTAGCTCACACCAGGCGTTCATGGATTAGTTAACAAATGGACACCCTATGGGGTGTGTTTGTGACTTAAAAGCAGGAGAATGGACATTTTCACCCCAGGGGAGCCATGCTGTATTACTGTAAAATTATTAACATAACTGTAATAAAAGCATGGACCACATAGGTGGAAATCAGAACAGGGCAATCAGAATCTGGATAGCAAAATGATATACTGTCCGTCTCCTCCTGAGTGAGGTTTTTTGGCTATTTGTATTCACGGAATAATTTCCATTACACTCATGACAAGTTTTCTTAGTTAAGCTGTAAGGTAAAAATTCAAGATAGTATAACTAATACTCGTGTGCAATGCTGGTCAGAGTAGGTGGAGATAGTGAATAAAATGGCATTTTGAAAAGCAAAGTGGCTTTTAAAAGTGTACCCGAGGCTCCTTTTCCTAGTCTCTGAAATGGTTTGCATTCTAGTTGGTCTTTTTCTTCTGCCTTGAGAGGATCCAGAAATGCTTTTTTGAACAACAAAACACTGGTGTTTTTATAACGCAAATACTTTTCAAATAAACCCGTGTCATGCCTTCTTGTCAACAAACCACGGGTCACGGAGAGAATGCACTGGTAGCTCAGGCAGTGGTCACAATGACTTAGTAAATTGCCACAACTGCTGATTGTTCTTTGGGAAAGAGCTGCCATAGACTCCTCTTGAAGGTAACCCAAGAGTACCCAATAGCTAGGACAGCCCGTCTCACACTGGGTGAATACTCTGCCCGGTATAGGAAAGCAAGGACGGTCATCAGCATTCTGGGGCTTAGTGACCTGTAGACTTTTTATTTTTAATTAATTCAAATAAGTGAATAAAATCAACGCTTATAAATAGCAGATGACAAAACGCTGTAGAACTCTCCAGAGAACTGGAACATTCTCGTGGACTAACACCACACATTTCAGAGGTCACTGAGGGGCAAATAAGAACAACAGGCAACAGCTTCCAAGACAAGCTGGATCTATGATGCATTTGGTAGCAGTTACCGTGGGCGATTCTAGCCTTGGAATCATCAGCCGGGTATGACCCAAACGTGCTTGAAGCAGCGAAAGCAGAAATGGATAAAAATGAGATTTTAAGAAAATGGCAAGTGTAGCGTTTGACTATCAGCTGATGGGGACAGAAGGATGACAGCATACTGGTGTGCTGTGTCCCCTCAGAAGTCATCGGCTCCATCCCTACCTTTACAGATACATACTGAGGTGTAAGGATGCCTCCCACGAGAGGAGACAGTTCACCTCTTTAGGCAAGAGGTAAACCGAAAAGGTTGAGAACGCTAGAACCTAAAATACCTCCCATGGAAGGAGAAGGCCCCACAGCTCAGGAGTCAGAGCGCTGGTCTTATAAAATACCTCCCTCGGGGTTTTGTGGGGCCCTGAGCAGAATGGTCCTGAGGCATCAGCCAGAGGCAGGCCTCTCCCTAACAGGGTTGACCCAAAATGAATTCCCCACCAAGACCTAGACTGCCTGCATGTTAGGGTTTTAGCACTTGGGGAGAGAGTGGACAGAGAAGGTCTCATTAACCTCAGAAGGGCTAAACAACTAGTCCAAGGTCACGAGTCCAAGGTCAGGGACTGACCCCAGACTGTAATTCCAGGCTCTACAGCGAGAGCCTCATCATTTGGTGCCAGAGTGAGTTTGAGAAGTTTCCGGAGATGGGGCCTCTCTGTCTGAAGCTGCCATGCCACCACCCTTGGCTGCTGGTTTTCCGGTTTTAATTGGGAAATTGCCAGATCTGCCTTAGAGTGATATGCAAGAACCAGGGCATGGGAGATGCCCCTGAAAGGCATGGCTTTTCCGTTTTCAGAGACAGTTTACTGTATCCTGTGGCTCAGGGCAGCCTAACTTTAGAATCTCCTTCATGTAACTCAGTTCGTACTGGATTTTCCAACAAAAGTCGGTATCTCACTTCTTGTTCTGAATTTGGTAAATGTGTACAGGTGAAATCAGCATAATTTTGCACTTGCTCCAGAGTAAATTGCCACATGCCTCAAGACTTGAAAAGCTGCATGGTAGTAGAATTTTTACTTAAAAACAAATAGGTGGCCTGGGACCCTAGAACAGGTTGAGCTTTAAAAACTAGGGGCGCCTGGGTGGCGCAGTCGGTTAAGCGTCCGACTTCAGCCAGGTCACGATCTCACGGTCCGTGAGTTCGAGCCCCGCGTCAGGCTCTGGGCTGATGGCTCGGAGCCTGGAGCCTGTTTCCGATTCTGTGTCTCCCTCTCTCTCTGCCCCTCCCCCGTTCATGCTCTGTCTCTCTCTGTCCCAAAAATAAATAAAAAAAAAAAAAAAAAAAAAAAAAAAAAAAAACGTTGAAAAAAAAAAAATAAAAACTAAACCAACTGAGTTCACATTTACGAGGATTGTGGGTTTTTTGTTTTTTGGTTTTTTTTTTTTTTTTTTTTTTTTTTTTTTCAACGTTTTTTTTTTTTTTATTTATTTTTGGGACAGAGAGAGACATAGCATGAATGGGGGAGGGGCAGAGAGAGAGGGAGACACAGAATCGGAAACAGGCTCCAGGCTCTGAGCCATCAGCCCAGAGCCTGACGCGGGGCTCAAACTCACGGACCGCGAGATCGTGACCTGGCTGAAGTCGGACGCCCAACCGACTGCGCCACCCAGGCGCCCCATGTTTTTTGGTTTTTTTTTTAATCTTCTCTAAGCTTCAGTTTCCTGATCTGTAAGGTTAGATAATATGCAATCTCTACTTTAGCCTTGCAGGGATGTTGTTGGCCTTAAAGTTAACATTGTGTGAAAGTAAGCATCCTTCCTACCTTTATATTGGTAATATTTTTAAGTGCATCAAGGAAGTTATTTTAAATATAGAATGATGAAATTTTGTACTGTGAGGAATTTTAAAGCTAAGACTCCACCATGTGGTTCTTATAACATTTCGGTGTTAGTGACGAAAATCATGTTTGTATCTTATTGAAAAGTAAAAACAGGGATGCCTGGGTGACTTAGCTGGTTAAGCGTCCGACTTTGGCTCAGGTCATAATCTCACAGTTCATGAGTTCGAGCCCCACATCGTGCTCTGTGCTGACAGTGCAGAGCCTGCTTGGATCCTCTGTCTTCCCTCTCTGTCTCTCTGCCCCTTCTCTGCTTGCACTCAATCTCTCTTCCTCTCTCCCTCAAAAATGAATAAATATTTTTAAAAAAATTTTTTAAAGAAAAGTAAAAAAATGCATTCTAAGGAATGACATTAGTTGGGAATTTTCTTGAGAAGTTAATCAACCAGGCTGATTCTTTTCATGTAAACACACATGTGCGCATGTGCATACATACAGATATGTATGTATATATGTGTGCGGATAGATGGAACTTCTGTTTTTCATATACATATGAAACTGCGGGGCAGTTTGTACTTTACTGGGTGCACAGGTGGGTAAAGAATATCAGATTAAATATTCCCACCCGCAGGGGTTTTTCCCCTTGTGTCCCATCTGTGGACAGCCTTTCAGGAGAGGCTCTGCATGGGAGGACAGACTGCCCAGCACTCAGCAGCCCCAGGCTTGGCCTTCCGTGGCCTCGTACGGGAACAGGGCACCACCTGGAGCAAAGCCATTCGGGCACTGGTTCCAGATGCGCCCCCCACCTGTGTGGCGCCCCCGCCTTGGCTGAAGCGGCAGCTCACCTCAGTGTATTAACCCTTGCCCTTCTAGTCCATAGAAGCTGGGTGCTTTACAGTTACGTACAGAAGCTGGTCCTCCCCAGAGCAAGAAATAGTTGGGCCTTCTTGCTGGGCCCCTGCATCCCTGAGGCTTACTTGGCCCTGAAGACAGCTCCTCTAAGAGGAGGTACTGTGGGTTCTAAGAGCCAGCCCCCTTTATTCTGGGAGCCTCAGAGACCTTCCCTCCATTCTCAGAGCCCATTGCTACTCCGGGTGAGGCGTTATCTCCTCACTGCTTCATAGATAACTTTGTGCTGCCTTCCTTTGGGGCCCATGGGTTCAAGACAGGCTGAATGAAGGCTGGCTTAGGCCCCTGGGCTGAGGACACAACTCGATAGGAATATAAAATGACCTCTTTGATTAAAATATAGTTAATAGCCTGTAGTGTTTTTAAGAGAAATCTAACGTTTAGGAGACTGCTTTGTCTATTCAATGCCTACTCAACTCAGATAATGTTTTGAATTATGTACTTTTTAGGTAGCCTATTACAAGGACTACTCTGAGGCCTTACCGTTGTTTCTATAAAAACTCAACTGCCTTTACAAAACAGGCAACATCCCAGTCCTTTGTTCCTGAGGTGACTTTACTATATTTTCCCCATAATCGAGGGAGGCAAAGTCTCACTCTGAATGGTTTATTCCCAGAATTATGCCCCAGTACAGGGTCTCATTTGTTTAAATAACACTGTTTATACAAAGGACACATCAAAGTTAAAGTATTTTAAAGAGAATAATGCCAGAATATGTGGTTGCATACTGAAGGATCACTTAAATGCATTTGAACATCTTGATTTTTTAAAAACGTTAGCTTTTAGATGGACCTGTTTTTCCCAGATACATCCTCCAACTGTGTCTGGGAAATGAGCAAGTGTTTGACCTAGTTTTTTTTTTTTTTAAATGATGCTCCTCTTTTGTGGTTTGCAAATACTTTACTATCAAAGTTAATACTAATGAAGGCTATTTGTGTAGCAGACGTTCTGCCAAGCCCTTTATAGGAGGAAGGAGAAACTGATATGCTATTAAGTTTTAATCTAGAGAACTAATCCAAATCCCAGCCCCTCTGTTTCTCCTCAGTGACATGAATTCTTGGAAGATACAGGCAGCTGTGGGTCTGCCGGGGCTGCGTTCGAGGCTCTGCAGAATTTCTAAGGACAGGCGCGGTGAGGCGTATGGCTCCTTATGCCCCCAAAATGCCTAGTGTTGATAAATTAAGGCACCTCTCTATAAGTGAACTCAGCATCAACACGCCTGGAGTTAGTAATTTAGTTGGAAGAGACAGGCCTAGTTGTTCTCTGGCTTTTTCTGGTTTCTAAAATTCATATCCATGTAAGACTTGCAAGATGAATATTTATTTTTTGCTCTATTTTTCAAGAAGGAAAAGAAAGGAAAAAGAGAAGGGGAAAATAAGAACCCTTCGACTCGATAAGAATCGCCTCCACCCTGAACCTGGGGCTTCAATAAATATTTCCACATTAACAATAAGGTATGAGGGAGATTTTCCCATCAAATGAGAAATTCTTATTAGCTATACCCTTTGGTGTAACATTGAACATTTATTGACTGCTTTCCAGGTTCCTGGAAGCCTTTTAATTCAGGATCAATGATCTGTTCACCACCTCGTCCAAAAGCATGGGTGATTGGTACATTCACACTGCTACACTCATCACCCTGAAAAAGCCAGGTCGAATATCAAATCAAGGGACTAAATGTTCTCATCACAAAGTATAAGTATGTCGCAAACATTATTTAGGACTGCTTATACTAAAAATTTATCTGCTATTAACCTGAAATTCAAATTTAACTAAGGTGTTCTGCATTTTATCTGGCGGACAAAACCAGTGGACAAAGCCATGCAGTCAAGATGTCATAAAAAGGAAGGAAAAGGTTTTGGGGGAACTTTGAAAGTATCAGGCAATAAATAAGAACATTATATATACTGATTCAAATTGTTATTATATATAACTCCAGTGGTATAAAATTATGTAATTTATTGTTACATAAATTAATAAGTCTCTAAACCAGTATAAGTTGAACTTTTGCAACTCAAATGTTTTCCCATGAGTTTAGGTTAAAATTTTAGTAATGTTTCGTCCTCATTTCTGATTAACCTTCAGTTGATTCCTAAGCGATTTTAACTTTCTGTGTCCCCAGGTTCTTAAGTTACTGATCCATTCAGGAATTCTTGAATGGAGCGCAGGATTGGGAAGGGGGACCCTCATGTGGGTCCTTTTGTAAAGCAAAGAGTCTTTGGGGGGAACACGAAGACTTTTTTTGTACTTTGATTAATCACCCCTAATATATCAATTTTAGAAGTTCGGATTCCTGTACAAGCATGGTTTTTTGAAACTGAGCACAACTAAACCTCATTTCCTCATCAAAACTTCTTCTTGAAAAAAAATCGCAAACAGTGTCAGCAGCTCCTTTTTCAAAATAAGAAACTCTGGTTTCTTTAAACCAGAGTGATTTCAAGGTTTTTGTGTTTTAAGGAGAAGAGAAAACTTCCTAAGGAAGTCAGCTAGAAAGTGGTTCAGAGGAAATGACAAACTCAGAGTACCCTTCCACGCCAGACCCTGGGAAGGTATCCGTCCCACGGAGCACGAGCCATTTCCCAGGCTCAGAATGAGGTGGATATTGAGAGACAGCACTTGAGTGCTTCAGGAAGCTGGAAAGGAAAGTCAGCTCGCAGCTGGATGTTTACCTCTCAGGTGGAAAATGATGGTGCCACTCAGGGCATCATCGCGGCTTCCTGTTTACTTTGGAGCCTGTTATTTCATAATGGTGTTGTTCTCAACTGAAGCCTAAGTGTCCCCTTGAAAAATTAAGGACTCCTTCTTCTGTGCTTTTTTCAAGTGCCCTAATTCATTCAAAAAGTACGGAGGGCCTCCAGGGGGCAGACCTATTTTAAGCACTTGGGATTCATTGGTGAGCAAGCCAAGCAAAGGTCCCTGCCTCCTGGAGTTGACTTTCTATCAGAGGAGACAGACAATGAATAAAAAAACATAAGAAATAAGTCCTACAATGTGTTGGAAGATTGTATGGTTGGGGGCGGGGAAGCAAGGGAGGAGGGTCTGAATTCGGGTTTGGGGACAGATTGCATTTTAAACAGGGAAGTCAGGGTAGGACTTGGTAGTGATGACATTTGGGCAGAGATGTGAAGGGGATGCGGGAATTAGCCTGTGTGTCTGATCTGTGGTTCTCAACTCACGATGATTTTGCCCCCGGGGACATTAAGCAATGTCTAGAGGAGGGTGGGGGGATACTACTGGCACCTCCTGGGCAGAGGCCAGGAATACGGCTCAATATCCTACAACATGGGAGGACAGCCTCCCATAGCAAAGAATGATCCTGCCCAAAATGTCAGTGGGGCTAAAGTTGAGAAACCCTGTATGTGAGGAACGGTAAGGAGGCCAGGGAGGCTAGAGAAGTGGCAGAAAGGAAAAGAGAAGTAGAAGATGAGGTCAGACGTAACAAAGGCTGGAGGAGAAGGGGTGGCCAGGTCAGGTAGGGCCTTAGGCCAGTGTGGACTTTTGTTTTTACTCCAAGAGAAATGGGGAGCCTTTGGAGGGTTTGGAACAGAGAGGGACATGACCTGCATTAACAGTTTTAGGACTATTGCTCTGGCTGCTGAATGGAAAATAGACTGAAGGCTAAGGCTGGCATGAAGGAGTTCAGGGGCTGTGGTGAGAATCCAGGCAGAGATGTTGGGGCTCAGACCAGGAAGCAGCTTCGTGATTTCCATGCAGCAAAGACATCCACAGCCAAATTTTAGATATCAGACAATGAGGTGTTCTGGGGATTCCACACAATCTCCACTCTTTTCATTACAATGCATCCTATAATATAATATATATATTCTATATAACCTAGATTGAGCAGTGTCGATCAATATAGGTCTCTCAGTTGACCAAATGATCAGTAGACATGGTTAAGTCGCCTTAGCTGGATTTTGTTCACACAATA
Source organism: Neofelis nebulosa (assembly GCF_028018385.1). Lineage (NCBI taxonomy): Eukaryota > Metazoa > Chordata > Mammalia > Carnivora > Felidae > Neofelis > Neofelis nebulosa. The sequence continues at coordinate 30,676,459 of NC_080782.1, read as the reverse complement.
GGATACTGATATTTGTTTTAACAATCAGTGCATGAAAAAACAGTGTGCCATGGGTTAGGCACAGCGTAACCCTTCTCTACTTTACCATGGTTTGGCAAAACATGTTCACTCTTGTGAACAACTATTTTGAGGTGTATTTTTCGAAGCTGCGTACAACCCTAAACATGCTCAATTACCTACAATTGGGATGGAGGGAGCATAAAAGGTCTAGGACCTAATAACCAGGGGTTTGAATAGCTTTCTTCTTTTAGAAATGTATTTAACTGAGGTGCCTGGGTGGCTCAGTCGGTTGAGCGTCCGACTTCAGCTCAGGTCATGATCTCATGGTTTGTGAGTTTGAGCCCCACGTCGGGCTCTGTGCTGTCAGCTCGGAGCCTGGAGCCTGCTTAGGATTCTGTGTCTCCTTCTCTCTCTCTGCCCCTCCCCTGCTTGTGCTCTGTCTCTCTCTGTCTCTCAAAAATAAATAAATGTAAAAAAAATTTTTTTTAATGAAAAAAAGAAATGTATTTAATTGTTCAAATAGCTCCTCTTCTCTTACTTGCTCAGCCAAAGCAAATGCTGCAACAGAGCAGAAAACACTAAGGGATTGGGAATTCACGCTCTTACCCAGAGGTCTCAGGCATCTGAGAAGCATCGCCTCCCCATTCCTCTGTGTGATCTCCGTGAAGACTACATCTCTTGTCCTGTGTCCTCCGCGGGAATCCCGGGGCTGCAGAGGCTGGGCCCCACCCCGGGGTCAAGCCGCCTCTCCCACAAACAGCACCCCATTGATTGCTGATACATTTAAAAGTCTTCTTACAGTATGACTATATATTTTTAATTTTTTAATGTTTATTTTTGAGAGAGAGAGACAGAGTGTGACCAGGGGAGGGGCAGAGAGAGAGAGGGAGACACAGAATCCGAAGCAGGCTCCAGGCTCTGAGCTGTCAGCACAGAGTCCAGCGCGGGGCTTGAACTCACCAACCGTGAGATCATGACCTGAGGCGAAGTCGGACGCTTAACCGACTGAGCCACCCAGGCTCCCCTGCTGTATTTTTTTTTTTTAAGTCATGCTGGTCCAAGGAAGCGGTAGTCTCTGGGTCAGTGAAAAGTAGGTTGTTTGCCAGGAAGTTTTTAAGGAAGTTTTAACATACAGTTGGATCCATGAGCTTTTCACTGGTTCTATCAAGATGGGTCTGGTCCCACTCAGCCGCCCAGAGGTGTCGAGTCGGGGAGGGGCTCTGGGGAAGAGTGCTCCGTATTGCAGATGCGAGTGGCAGTGGTGGAGGATCCTTCCCGATCCTCGCCCTCTAAGACAGGGCTTCTCCAAGTACGGTCTGCGGGTCACCTACATCAGAATTCACTAAAAATGGAGATTCTTTGGCCCCCTCCCCGCACCTTCCACCAAGGGCAGGGCCGGGAATCTGCATTTCAGTGAGCATCCCGCACTTTCTCATCCACACGCACATCTGAGAGCCACTCCTCTAGCTTCCATTAGCAGCCGTGAAAAATGGCCTTCAAGGATCAGCCTGCTCACAGCAACCTCAATACAGACTCGTTCAGCACGGCAGCTGTTATGCAAATGAAAGGTGCGCTTCTAAGGATTTGCTTTCTGCAAGGAAATGTGTCACCCACCACGCTAGTCTCCCCTTTTAACTGGATACGCTTCCTTCTGTGGAGACGTGGGTGCGTTCTAGCGTCTGTTGTCGGGGGAAGACTGGTTACGGAGCCTGACTGGCTGGCGGCTCCGCTGTGGGTCCCATCCTGGCTGACTGTCGGAGGCACTTTGATGTAGCAGACTGCTTGAAAGGATCGCTGTCATCTCACGTGACCTTTTCTGTTTCCTTGTTGAACAGCAAATATGCCAGAGGATTATCCTGATCAGTTTGACGACGTCATGGATTTTATTCAAGCTACCATCAGAAGACTGAAAAGGTCACCTGAGAAACAAATGGCCTTGCCGCCTAGAAGAGAGCGGAATCGGCAGGCGGCGGCCGCCAACCCGGAGAATTCCAGAGGGAAAGGTCGGCGAAGCCAGAGGGGCAGAAATCGGGGTTGTGTCTTAACTGCGATACATTTAAACGTCACCGACCTGGGTTTGGGCTACGAAACCAAGGAGGAACTGATTTTTAGGTACTGCAGCGGCTCCTGTGATGCAGCTGAGACAATGTACGACAAAATATTAAAAAACTTATCCAAAAACAGAAGGCTGGTGAGTGACAAAGTCGGGCAGGCATGCTGCAGACCCATCGCCTATGACGATGACCTGTCGTTTTTAGATGACAACCTGGTTTACCATATTCTAAGAAAGCATTCCGCTAAAAGGTGTGGATGTATCTGACTCAGGCTCCAGAGACCGCTGTGTATTGCATTCCTGCTACAGTGCAAAGAAAGGGACCAAGGTTCCCAGGAAATGTTTGCCCAGAACGGAAGATGAGGACCAAGGAGGCAGAGGAGGAGGAGGAGGAGGAGGAGGAGGAGGAGGAGGAGGAAGGCAGCCATTGGGGGAGCCTGGTAGAGGGAGATCCAGCTACAGAGAACTGGAAGGGAGAGAAAACAGCCATCCAGATTCTCCTGGCCGGCAGCCGAAGTCACCAGAAGCTCAGGGCTGGTGTCCTTGGTTGGGCGTTTCCTTTCATCTGATACAGCCCACCGTCACCGGTCATGGGCACAGTTGCGGATGCACTTGAAGCCAAACCAGTGTATCTCCTGTGGTTTATTTTCACATGTCTGGAGACACCTGGGGAAATGGTAATCCTGGTGTCATTCCTTGTCGTTACGTTTTACTGCTGAAAGCAAGAGAGGTTTCTTTTTCTGTCACTCAGCGGAGACATACCCCAGGAAAGGAGGAAGGAGAAACAACAACAGCAACGACACAAGAGATAGTTGCCTTTGAATTTGAAAGTTGAGGCCTGAGGTTTACTACAGCCAGCGTTTTTGTGAACGGTCGGTGATTGATTTTGAACATGGTGTGTGGGGTGGGAAGAAGTTGGCTAGGAACCAAAAAGGCTGTCCTCGTGACTAAAAACAAACCTGAAGGTATTTCCTTTATGTCCTTGGAAACAGGAAGCCAGTTGTGGTTTTCGGCAGCATTCTTGCAGGAGAGCAGAGTGGGGACGGCCCCCAGCTGCACCGGGGCAGGGACACCCACTGGGCCTGTCGGTTTACAGAGAGACAGATGTTACATACACCCCAGCTCCGTTTATGCATGGTCACCAGTGACCAGAGAAGCTACTCGATGCAATGCATCTGTTTCAGATACAGAAATATAGAGAAGATATTTATTAAGATTTAAGTTATTGTTATTTATTACCGTTCACTAATGAGTTTCTCTTTTTTTCCCCCCTTATTTATTAAAGTTTCTTTTCGAAGGTGCCAAAGTATATGTGCTCGCAAAATGCAAAGAAAGGTGACAAAGGAAATTTTAAATTGGGAACAAGGGTCCATGCTTTTCAAAGTATTAAAAAGTTTTCGCTAGGCAAAAATCACTTACTTTACCTTTTTCAGAAAAGCCCTCGTTAATCTCCCCGATGTCAGCATCTTCCCTGTTTTTATTTTTGAAAAAAAGGCATGTGTCAGAAGGAGTGCTTCTGACAGGCCCCCTTTCCGGGAGCAGCGTGCACAGACCGTCAGCCCTGGCTTTATTTCCTCACTGCTCCGTCACTGAGTAGATATGCCACATGCTCCCCTTTCTGTTGTATGTAAGCTCTCACTCCCTTCCACATATATCTATCTGTGATATGCATAACCATATATATGAAAGGTTAAATTCCTTTTAGTAGGTAGTCCTGGATTCAGTGTTGACCTAAAAGTAAAACAAAAATCCTGTCGGGTAACCAGGGTCCCGCCCTGACTCGTGGGGACCCTTCCTCCATCCTTCCGTTCACCCACCGTCTTCTAGAGAAACGTGCTCACACCCAGTGCGTGCCGGCCTTCCAGAAATGGGATCGATCTGCTTGCCCCAAAAGCCCCCTGGCTGTGACCTTGTGGGGCAACAGTTGCTGTCCCTGTCAGAAGAAGGTGGCTCAGAAGGCAGGACGAGGAACACGTGTCTGGCCCAGCCACATACGCACACCGAGTCTCGTGCCCACAAAATGTACTACCTGTGTGCTGAAAGCCTTCGGAGAGGCGGGGGCTGGATGGGAACCAGCACCTTGCACGAGTCCCGGAGGTGGGTTTGTCTGGCAGCTGACCCACGCACAATGCACTGGGCCTTATATTCGAGTTTGTTGCACGTTTCGCAAAAGGGATTTTTATCAAGGAAATCATCTATCACTACCTGCGTGGCTATTAGCCCCAAAGTATGACAGAGTTAGCAATCAAATGACCTACTGACCTCCCTCAAATAATCACGTTAATTTAAAAAGTAACCAAGAGACGGCATTTACCAGATACCCCTTCTCCCAAGCCCCCGAAAACCCCGGTTCTCCCTCATTCTGTCCCTCTCTGTCCTTTCTGCTCCCCTTGCACGAGTTGGAAATAAAGGGAAAGGACCTCCTAGGGTCAGAGTGGAGACTTTGCTGAAGAGCAGCCTGCTCAAAAATCGTGACAGACCCGGCCATCTGGCCATTCATGAAGCATGATTTGATGCAGCCCCAGGATCATCTGTCTGATTCAGAGAATCCTGGCAGATTGGGTGGCTGGTGTCCCCAGATGTCAGGCTCAGTTATCCGCACCCCCGGCAACCCTGATTCCCACGGAGAGCCCCTGCCCACAGGCGCCCTAGGATATGGTGGATGTTGACAACTCGTTCCCAGCATCACCTACACACCACAAGCAAGTTTTAACTGAAGCAAATCACTCCAAATCCACAAAAGGGTAAAGTTTGTGATTTTTCTATATCGTTGCGATTACCATCTGATCCAGTAAGGAGTGCACTTCTTTGGAAGTTCCAACTTCTCTGATCTGTCCCAATCGTTTGTGTTATACAACCAAAGTTCTCTACAGACTTTATTTTTGTACAATATCATTTTGTAACTTTTTACAAATAAAAACTCATTTCTATCGCTCCCTGTCCTGTACTCGCTCGTGCCTGTGGACCACAGCTAAGTCCCGCAGTCTTACCAGCCAAGCCCTGGGCTAGAGGGCTGTCCCCTTCACCACCACACAGCCCACTGGTTGGTCAGTGGCCTTGCCCATCAGCTCTCCATAACCAGTCACCACCCAAGTGAGAAAAAACTTGCCAAGTTGTTCTTCGCTTATTCAACCGATATTTATGCTTTGCCTCCACTCTGCCAGGCACTATTCAAGACACCGGCCATCCCAAAGCGGCCAAAACCGAAAATCTTTGCCCTTGTGTAGTTGATATTTTGCCCTAGTGGAGACTGACAGTATTCAAAACAGTAAAAGTAGGTGGTGATCCAGTCAATGATAAATGCTATAGAGAATACAAACAGCCTATTATAATAGAAAAAGAAATGGGACCTGCTTTAATTAGAGGTGACATTGAGGCAGGACTTAAGAAACAGGCAGTGCCTGCAAATAAGGAACGTCTTGGCAAAATCCTGAACGAGGCAAACAGGAGGGAGCCACCACGTTGCACAACTTTGGGTGACACCATCCGCCTCTGTTCTGTATGACAGTGTAGCAGACAATGATGCCGCAGCAACTCCCTGGAGTTGGTGCAAATGGTGGCCCTTAGCTTTGTGTATTCTGGTGGCAAGAAAAATGCACCAAAGAGGGGAAATGCCACTGCCCTGGGTTGGGGATGAGAGCATGCTTCCTCCTCAGATGACACACACCCCATGTTATGTCATAGGTGGCCTTGTGACTGTTGAAAGGTAGCCTTGTGTGGTGTTTTAAACCCCAAACAAAACTGACACTCTTAACACTCATGCTAAGTGTCTGCCAGCTTAAGTTTTCCAACAGACAGCATTCCGAGCAGTGCCAGGCTTTGCCCGAAATGCCCTTTCCTTCCTGACACTCACCGATCCCCTGCGCTGAGATTCCACGGTGTCTCCGGGCCCCACTGTGGGCTCCAGTGTTTAGAGTCCTTTTGCCAGGGCAGTGCTGAGGCCAGCCTCGCTTTCTGTGAGCCACATTCTGGTACGAAGTTAGTGACTTGCAAAGGGAATGCAAAGATTGTAAATTCTTGCTTGCTTCTGCTCCCTTTTCAGAGTCATTTCTCCAAAGTGCGCTCCCAGGATGGCTAATTGGATGAGATGCTCTTCAAAAAAAAAAGGAGGATGGGGCGGTTCTCTGATCAAATAAGTTTGGAAAACACTGAGATACTAACATCAAACAGTTTGTAAAGTTAAAAAGAGAAGTGTAAAACTTATCAGAGCCTTGATTACACCAACAAACACTGTGACAGTCCAGGAGGGGCATGGTGTGTGGAACTTTCCAGGTGGGTGCGGCCATGGAACTGACTGCTCCCTTGTTTGCTTTCTCATCGCACCTGCTGACCATCCCTTGAAACTACCTTGGGCTGTGTTGCCTACTTACTCCTATCAGCATCAGGACGAGCAGAGAGGGGGCTAGAAATCAGTAGAGAGACAAACTGCTGGGAAGCTCCCACAGGAAGGACACCTACACACACACACACACACACACATACATTTGGGTACTGTGGCTTCTTGCTCAACATGATTAACCAGTGGTCAGCCTTGGAAATTTCCTTTCCAAAGGGAGAATGTGAAATGAGTTTCTCTCACGTCAGAGAGAATGTGTTGAAAGCTGGGAAATTCCTAGCCATAAAAAAGAGAACTTTCACCGTGCTTACTGAAAATCCTCACCGGGCTCGAGTTGTTTTGAACCACAAGTGCTTTGGCTGCTCTGTGGTCTGGAGGGATTGCTTCCCCCTTGCAGTGGTCTTCAGAGGACATACTGCTTTTGTGGGGCTCCAGGTCCTGAATTCTTGGCGGCCAGGAACCGTGTGGGCGCACTGGATTAGGAGTCCCGTCACCAGGCTCCAAGAGTCTCGTGTTGCTTGTGCTCGTGAGATCAGCCCACACTGATTTTCTCCTGTGTGGCCAGAGCTGAGTGAAGCAAAGGTTTAAGAGAACTTTTTGAAGAGTCAATCCACTCTCAAGGTAAAGGTGGAAAATCAGAATTTCCTGAAACTATTTAGGTCTCAAAAACAGAAAGCACCCCCCCCCCCCCGCCTTCACATGGGAAGTCCTACTTGGGTGGAGGCTGATTTGCTATCTGACCCCAGAATCACAGGGAGGAGGGAGCCCAAGATGTCATACTGTCCACCTCAGAGCACAATGGCGGGGGGGGTGGGAGGGGTGTCAGCCACAGGCTCTGGGGCTTTTTTCCATCAGGTAATGAAATGTCTGAACCCGGAGTGTCTTCTTGGGACACCTCTTTCTTAACAGAACTGTTACTGCGATCCCATGCAACAGTTAACTCAACTTTAGTCTCATCACATCCTGAATGAAATTAACACCAAATACCGCCAAGTCATCCCTGAAAAAAAACAGGCAGTTGGGGAAATAAAGGGAAAGTGCCCACTGACTCATGTATGACAACCCGTGCACCTTCACATCCTGGCCCCGTGGCAGGTGAGGGTAACAGTGATAAGAACGCAGATGGGGTGGAGGATGTGTGGGGACAGGTGCACAGAGAGTGCTGGAATGTCCTGGCCAGCAGCAGGTGAGGAGAAAACCTGAAAGGAAAAGGAATCAGGGAGAGTTAGAGAATAGGGCAGCCAGGTCATTTGAATTTCTGATAAACGTGCAATTTCTCAGTATAACTCTGTCTTTATGCAAGATTTGGGACTTGCGATATTTGGGACATACTTACATGAAAATGGTTACTCGTTGTTTATCTGCAATTGAGCTGGGCACCCTCTATTTTAGCTTGCTACCCCTGGCAAGAGAAAGCGACATTTGAGCTGAGCTTTGAGGATGAGCATTAATCTGTCAGGTGGACAAGGGCAAGGGCTGGGGGTGGGATGAGGGACAGACGTCCCAGGCTGAAGGAACAGTGTGACCCAAAAGGACAGAAGGGCACCGTACATTCAAGGAGCCGTGAGCAGGGCAGTGGGCTCAGGGCTGACTTAGCCGTTAGGCACAGCAGACGCCATGGCTAGGGGCCACAAGACTTTTAGAGGGCCCTTTACTTAAATAACAATGTTAATATTTTTAAATCAGAAGAAAAATTGAATAGAACAGTATTGAATATATAATAACAAATCCGGTCTGGATTATATCCTCTTTATGAAACAATGTGGTCATATAATTTTTAATATTTTTGGTGGAGAAGGGGCCCACAAAGGCAAAAGCGCCTGGGATTCACAAAAGTACCACAGCCCTGGGTGCACTGCTAATAACGGACTTGCCGTGTCCTCTGCCTACAGTTTCTCACCCTCTCATCCACCCTGGTCGTGAACATCATAACTAGCACCTGGTAAGAACTTTTTATGTATATTATCTCATTCAGTCTTCACAACCACAAGGACAAAAACCCTCTTCCCACCCTTCGAGTTACATTGGCTTCTCAAGATATTTGCATTTGCATCCCACTCAGGGAAACAAATCTAAGGGCAGGCCAGCAACATTCCAAGAACCATTGACCCCCTTGGAGAAGACAACGTTGAGTCAGGCGACCCTGAGCATACTGGCAGCAAGGAGACAACAATGGAGGGAAGAACTGGTCAGACAGAAGGCGAGAAAGCTAGAGAGAAGATATAAGGCTCCACGAAATGAGAGAGCCAGCAGAGTTGAGCCATGACAAATAAGGATGAGGTTTTTAAACACGTGGAATAGATTACTTTAAGTAGGGAAACACTTTAAAGTGGTACATGTAAGGGATTTTAACCCACTTCTGGCTATGTGCCTGGGTTTCATTCATTCAATGAATTATTAAGCATCTATCTCCTATCAGGGGAGGATATAAAGATAAAAACATACTAAGATAAGGCCCTCAAGTGGCCCCCAGATCAGAGGGACAGAAATAGATTTTACAAATACATGATGAGGACAATGATAAGGACAACACAGTGCTATGGGAGCTTCAAGGACAGACGATAAATCCAGATGAGTTTGGCGGGTGGGGAAAGGTATCAGGGATAGTAGCTTCCTAGAGGTGGATGCCTCAATGTACTATTAAAGAATAAGTAAGAATTTTCCAGACTGGAATTGGGGGAAGAGAGGGCATTCCACACAGAAGAGACTTGAGAGCTGGTAGCAAAGCCAACAAGAATAGAAACAGCCTGGTGTACTTTTGGCTTGGAAGGTGGAGAAGGGTCAAGGCCAGAGCTTTGGAAAGCAGGACTAATGAGCCTTCCTGGGAAAGAGAGGGAAGGAAGCAGTGAGGCTAGGGGTGGTGAGGGGTGGGGGGACAGAGAGCTCTCCCTCTGTTGGGCTCCAGCTCTGCCTCCACTCTCGGGAAAGGATACTTTGACCTCCATGCCTGACTTCACCCTTTCAGACCCTCTGCCTCCCCAAACCCTGGTCTGAGCCCCATTCTCTCAAAGCCTTGTCTGTACTGCTTTCATTCTCCCATAAAAAGCCCTCCAGAGACAGCTACTTTCCACAGGGGACTCAATGGGACCAAAAAGACTTCCAGACCAACACTTCCCAAACTGGCCAGTTGAACTCTAAGAAAGTATTCATGCATATAAGGGTTTCTTGATTTTAAAAATATGAGGAAATGCTGCATATTTTGGTTCCACCTCAGAAAGAGATAGTACATATTATTAGCATATTAAACAAGGCCCTGAGAAGGCCTGCAGAGGAAAACCTGCATAATTTTGTTTAACCCAGCATTTCACAATCTTATTAGACCAAGGAGCATTTGGTGACACCTCTAATAGAAGTGTTCTGCTGGACACAACTTGGGAAATAGTCCTAGAAACAAAGGGATGATTCTTTAATGGAAGAATTGCAGATGTCAGATAGTAAGTTATTTCTGTGCAGGGGGATCTTCCCAGCCCACCATCAGTATAAGGCACTTTTGGCCTAAAGGACCTAACAAATGGCCACCACATTTTCCTACATGCATCAGTTGGACTGACTCAGTAAGCAGCCCAACTCAACCACGTTCTCCTTTCTTCCTGAGCTTGAGCTGAGGTAACCAGCATCCTCCCCTGTCCTCACTCTCCACCCACCTTCTATCCTAACCCCATCTGGCCAACCCTGCCATAGCTCACAATTGCTGGGCTCTAAGATACTCCAAGGGGTTCTAATTCATGCTACACACACCAAATAATTACAAATTCACCAAATAGTTACAAACCCCTTCCACTCCTGGTTACTTGTTAAGATTACATATTTGGGTTCCCTTGTGGTTGACTGAGGCCAGTGACTGACCAAAGAGCATGAGCAGAAGTGGCATGTGTTTCTTTTTCTGAGCCTGACATTTAAATGCTGTTATGAGAGGCACCTGGGTGGCTCAGTCGGTTAAGCATCTGACTTGGGATCAGGTCATGATCTCATAGTTCGTGAGTTTGAGCCCCGCATCAGGGTCTGTGCTGACAGTTCAGAGCCTGCAGCCTGCCTTGGATTCTGTGTCTCCTCCTCTCTCTACCTCTCCCCTACTCACATTCTGTCTCTCTCTTAAAAATAAATAAACATTAAAAATTTTTTAATTAAAAAAAAACAATAAATCCTGTTATGAGACCCTCAAGAGTCTCTTTCTTTTCCTGTAGGATGGCAACCAGAAGCATTCAAGATGGTGGTTGTTCTGTCAATGTGGGGTAAGTATGATGGACAGAGCCACTCTGCCAACCCACAACAGACATGCGTGGTAAACGAGGAATATCCCATTGTTTTTTGAGCCACTGAGATGTGGAAGTTGTTTGTTACCACAGCATATCTTAGCCTATCCTGACAGAGCAAGCTTTTATCATGATGAGGCATATTGTGGGCCATGAAGAGAAAGAGAGCAGTCAGCAGAGGCAGGAAGAGTAGCCAGTGTGAAAGCTCAAAGGGATAGGGGAGTGGTAGGAAATAAAGTTGAGGAGGTAATCAAGGGCCAGATCATGTAGAATCTTTGGGGCATTGTAGGGATTTAGGATTTTATCCTGAATCAGGCAGGAAGCCATCAGGAGGTTTTAAGAAGATGGGTGACAGACGGGATCCGGTTTGTGATGTTAAAGGATTGTTCTAGATGCTGTGTGGAGTACAGACCATGGAGGAACAAAAGTAAGACGCAGGGAGACTGGAGAGGTCACTGCAATAATGTACATGGGTGATGGTGGTGACTTGGACCAGGGTCAGCAATGGTGGTGCTGGGAGGACTTGCTTAGGGTCTGGGAGTGAGGGGCCGAGAGAACAGGATTGAAGATGTAATCAGAATGACACCGAGCCTGAAGCCAATGCAGTGGCACCTCTAAGAAGACCAAGCTGTACATGCCTCATGAGGGGGAGGGTTGGAGTGTCATTCTGGACCTTTTCTGCCAGGAAAGTCACCAAGTAAGAAGAGAGCTGCTCCCTCCTGACATCCTAACTTTGTGTAAGGCAAGAGCTAGTGCAGGGGCAGGGCTCTGAGAGAGTCTGCCAGTCCCTGAGGTCTGGAATGCCATTAAAAGTGTGTATGCCAGGCCAGTTGGCGCCTGGCCAGGATGAATCTGCCACTGCTCCCTCTGACAATGTTTAGCATAAAATAAAAAATATGGCTTTCAAATGATACCACAAGGAAGATTCTTGAGCAAATATGGCCAAAGCTGCCCTGCAGAATGTTCTCAGAGGCAGGGATTCCATCCACCTCTAGCCTTCTTTTTCCATCTGGTCCTTCCCAGCCTTGCACTGAGGTCCAGCTGGACAATTGCTTTGGCCTCCTCACCTTCCAAACCTTCCCTTTCAACTCCATTCACGGCTTCCAAATTCATCTTCTACACCTCACCCTCCTATTCAAAATTCCTCTCTACCTGCCTGCTGCCAGCCAAATCCCTCAAACTGCCAATCAGAGACCCCACAATTTCTTCCAAACAAATATTTTCTGTAGTTGTTGTCTTTATGTCCCCCAAATCTTCCTTTTTAACTTAACCTCTACCCTTCAGTCACTATGGATGACCTACAGAACCTCAACATACACACTGAGCTTCCTACACTTTCCACAGCTGGCCCCTTGCCCAGGTCTTTCTCTCTGCCGGGAATATGCCGCCTTCTCTTCAGTGCACCAGATTCTCCCCAGCTGGTGTTCATCACCCACTTCACTATGGTCCTGCGGCCAAGCTTCTCATGTGTGGATCACGCTGATGGCATGGGCCCCCTTTCTTGTGTGTATGTGTGCACTAATCTCAGGTTCTCTGCTACGTTGAGGGCTCCTTGAGTGCTTGGGCCACATCTGGATCATCTTTGAATCCTGAAGAGCCCTGAGCATATGCTCTCACATGGAACAGAAACTCAACTCAAGCTGCCTTAAACAATGAAAGGGAAGCGATTGTCTCATGCACCTGTGGAAAGTCCTGAGGTGGATCTGGTGCAGAACAAGCTAGATCCAGGCTATCAATTAACACCATGTGGAAGATCCCCCCTCAACCACTTCACTGTTTTCCATTGTGTTGGCCTCATTCTCAGACTGTCCTTCCCCCACGTGGTGGCAAAGATGTCCAGTGGAAGTTACAGGCTTAGGTCCCACTCTCTTAGATACCCAGTAGAAAGAATAGCAAGAGTGAGGTAGGGTTTTTTTGGGGGGAGGGGGCACTTGAGCAGGGGAAGGAGCAGAGGGAGAGGGAGAGAGAGAATCTTAAGCAGGCTCCACGCCCAACACAGAACCCCACTTGGGGCTTGTTCTCACAACCATGAGATCATGACCTGAGTCAAAATCAAGAGTTGGATGCTTATTGGACTGAGCCACCCAGGTGCCCCATGTAGTGAGTTTCTTATTTGATAATTCCATCAAGGATCTTGGAGGAGATTCTGACTGGCCAACTAGAGCCAGAGCCAGATGCCAATGTGTCAACTGATCACTATAGCCAGAGGGATGGATAACTCTGTCCTGGCCTAGGACATGTGTTTACGTTTGGTGCCAGCTGGTAGGCTGACTTCACTAAACTGTATGGGCTAAGAACATGGGAGGTCAGATGCTGTGAAGGAAATATAGGTGCTGTGACCTGAAGGAGGAATGAGGGATGCTGAGAAGGCAAAAACGACAGATGTCCATGACAGTCATTTTCTGTGATAGCACATTCCAGCAAACAATTTGGCACCTCTTTTTTCAGATTGATTTTGACAACCATCTGCTCAAAGAAATTAAGGTTTCCATCTTGGCTTATGTGCTTGGCCATAACAGCAAGTTCATATGACAATTCAAACAGAACAACAGGGAGTAGGGGGAATTAGTTAGGAAATAACTGGAAGAAATATGAGTATTGGTACTTCAATCTTTTTTACAAAAAAATGGAATATTGGATGGGTGTATGGATGGATGGATGCACAGAGGAAGGAAGGAAGGAAGGAAGGAAGGAAGGAAGGAAGGAAGGAAGGAAGGAAGGAAGGAAGGAAGGAAGGAAAGAAGGAAGGAACTGTTATATTTATTTGATTGTGCCATTTGTCAGATTAAAACCCTGTTATAATGGGCCCCATTAGAAAGTTCAAAGAAGGTTCAGTTAATAGAAAACCCTATCGCAATGGTTTAAATAGGGGCTTATTTATCTCACACAACTGAGTGTTTATGGATATGTACATGGTGTGTGCCACAGGAGTAATTTTTGCAGGCAGATCTACCAATGGATATTAAAATTAGTGGGCATATGGTTGAGAAAAGGATACTTATATTATCTCAAAGTATCTATTCCAAGATATTTATTAATTACAAAGGGACAAATAGTAAATTTACATTGGAGAAACTCAGCAGACCCCACCTTAACCAAGTGATCAGGGCTAAGATTACCAGTAATAAGACATACTGATATCATGCTCCCTGATATAAATGAGAAGAATACAACATCACTTCTTTTATTTTTGCCAAAAATGCAAAGCCTCAATCTAGCCTTGAGAAACCATCAAAATCAAATTGAAGAACGTTCTACAAAATAATTGACCAGAAATGTTCAAAAGTGTCACGTACAAGAGAGACAAGTAAAGACAGAAGAATTGTTCCCAGCCTGGGGGAGACTAAGGACATATGACAACTAAATTCAGGTGGGATCTTGGGTTGGATCCTGGAACAGAAAAAAAAAAACATTCATAGAAAAACTGGGGAAATCTCTCTTAATAAGACCTGTAGTTTCATTAATAGTATTGTACCAGAATTAATTCCACAGGTTTCATTATTGCACGCAGTTATGGAAGATGTTAGCATTAGGGGCAGCTGGGTGAAGGATACAAGGGAACTCTCCTCTTATTATTTTGACAACTTTTCTGTCAGTCTAGAATTATTTCAAACTTTAAAGTTAAAAAAGAAAACTGTGTGTCGGTTCTTACTAAACTTATAGACCAGTGGTCACCACAATGCAAAGATTTATAGGATTAGGGCTCAAGTTATACAGATAAGTGATCTTATAGTATGGAGGAAGGAGCACACACTATGGCCTTGATACTTGTGATGTCTCTAGGTTTAGGCAAATTGTGGCACTTGTGCTAGACCTTGAAAGCATGGGCCAAGGGGTGAGAGGACTTCCATAAGGGACCCCAACTGAGCAAAGATACAGAAGTGTGAATTAATGCACATGGCATGTTCTGAAGGCTGCCCAAACTTCTTCCCAGGCGAAGAAATGGACTTTGGGCTCTCACTTGGAATTAGCATTCTGGAATTTCAGGACATGGAATTGGCTGTGGGACACAGAAAAATTGGGGGGAAAGACAGCATCTTTGGAGAAAGTGTTTTGGAAAAATACATACTGGATATATTTCTGTGTTCAAACACACATTAAAAATAAGAATGAAGTCTGAGACTAAAAGCCAGAGTACACATGTTAGGAGAGAGCTTTTAAGGGCACCACGCTGATTTAGACCAGGATATTGCAGGGCGAATATTCCTTTAGAGGACCAATGAATGATGTGGAGTCAGCTGAGGAGTTGTACTTATCTCAGTCTCATGTCAACCAGACTTCCAAACTTCCTCCAACGTCAGTGTGCACACAGAACACCCAGGGATCTTGTTAAAATGCAGATTCTGATTCAGTAGTCTGGGGTGGAGCCTAAGATTCTGCATTTCTAACAAGCTCCCAGGTGATGCCAGTGCGGCCAGTCCTCAAACGTTGCTTTGGATAGCAACGATACCGACCACTGGAGATGTCTGAGCTGCAGAAAGACAGCGAAGACAATAGAGAGCTGAAATATGTCCAACACATCTGTGCAGGTTCTGAATACCTTCCTGGCTTTCATGTACAGATAAATAGTCATAAGCAGAGTTAACATGGAAAGCTGAACAATTTGTCTGAAAAGCCCTATCAGGCAAGTAGCATCAGTTTGAAGAGCAGGTGGTATCTGCCCTCTGGGAACACAGAATCCAGAGGTGAAGCCACGATGCATCTATAACACTGACTATTTTAACCAGTCCATTGAGCCCAGCCCTGAACTACAGACGGATGGCACAGGACCTCTCAGGGGCAGCAGAGAACCAGCCAGGTGAAGACTCCCTTACGACAACCTCACTGCCACCAATGCCTCTGGCCTGGTATGGCCTGGCTGTGCAGTACGTCCAGCAAGCTGAGCTCTTTCTCATCCCTTCTTCTGTCATCGCATATCAAGTCTCCTTACATACCCTTAACCCTTCTCAGCTCAAACATCCCATTACCCAAGAAAAGACCTTCC
This sequence comes from Neofelis nebulosa, assembly GCF_028018385.1. Lineage (NCBI taxonomy): Eukaryota > Metazoa > Chordata > Mammalia > Carnivora > Felidae > Neofelis > Neofelis nebulosa. The sequence continues at coordinate 30,660,833 of NC_080782.1, read as the reverse complement.
AGCCTTCCCACCAAAATGCACCACCATATGCAAAAATTCAGGAGTTGGGAGGTAAGGAAAATACCCTTTGACCTCTCCGAGGGACGTATACACTGCTCTTCTACAGGATAGAAGTGATTTCTACCTCCTCTACTTATCAGGCAAGTCAGGAACACCATGGGCTTCTTGCCTAAACAATCAGATTCTGTTCTACCAAATGAGCAGAGTAATGAGTGCTTCCTGCCCACATTGTGGTGACCAAAACACGACCTTTGCCCTCAAGATGTTCCTGGTCAATGGGGAAAGAAGGTCAAGATAACACTGAATCCGGTGCCAAAGGCTGCAGGAACTCAAAGGAGGAATGCCCTATGGACGGTAGGTGCTGGAAAACTGAGAGATACACCCTGAATAAGGGAATCTGGTGGCTTCCTCCTGAAGCCCCACCTTCTCCATAAAAGACACCTTAGTGTCTACGTCTCCATGTGGACTGTCAAGACCTTTGGCTCATGGAACTTCCCTGCTATTAGGTGCAGACTCTGTAGCAAATCCTGAAAACCAATTCAGTTCAGCCTCACATGGCACACCGTCTCTGCATTCCCCGTAGTTGGAGTCTTCCTTACAACTGCCTTGTTTCTCCCTAGGTCTCTAAATCATGGCCCCCAGATCTTCCTAAGCCCCTTTACTCTGAGTCTTAGTGTTCACTCACTGCCCTGGCTTCAGGGCCCCTACCCAGAGCATGAATCCTGCACCCTGTCAGCCCCAGCACTGCCCTACCCCTTCCTCACCACGCTCCCCACTTTCTGAGCAGCTAGGACAAGAATGCCCCCACCCTGTCCCCACCCACCCACCATTGTCCCCAGCATTTGTTTGATCCTCTTCTCATACTGGCTGGTTTGGGGGAACACTTTCCCCCTTCTGCACCCAGATCCTAGTATTTTAAGTCTGTGTCCACTGACATCAGCTGAGGATCAACTATTAGATGGTTGTTTTCTATAAACCCAAACTCATCCCTCGGGTATCTGATGGATAATGTTTTTGAGGTTCATCCACATTGTAGCAGATTTCAGAACTTCATCCCTTCTTATGGCTGACTGATATTCCTTTGTATGTATATGCCATAATCTGTCTATTCATCTGTTGATGGACATTTGGGTTGTTGCTGCTTTGGGCTGTTACAAATAATACCGCTGTGAACATGTGGGTACAGGTTTCTTTGTGGATGCTTTCATTTCTCTTGCGTATACATGTAGGTATGGAATTGCTGGGTCATGGAGTAAAAGTTGAACTTTGTGAGAAACCACCACCGCAGCTGCACCATTTTACTCTCCCTTCCTACCATTGTCATTATCAATATTATAGCAGCTAATATTTATTGGGTGCACAATGGACCAGACACCATGTTCTAAGACAATAGTATGAAGTTGATACTGAAGGAAACCAGAATATGTCACCCCCAAATGGCCCTCTTTGATATAAAAATTATTTTGAGCTAATGGCAATTAAGAAGAAACAAACTCAGGGGCGCCTGGGTAGCTCAGTCGGTTAAGCGTCCGACTTCGGCTCAGGTCACAATCTCGCGGTATGTGAGTTCGAGCCCCGCGTCGGGCTCTGTGCTGACTGCTCAGAGCCTGGAGCCTGTTTCAGATTCTGCGTCTCCCTCTCTCTCTGACCCTCCCCCGTGCATGCTCTGTCTCTCTCTGTCTCAAAAATAAATAAATGTTAAAAAAAAAATTTTTTTTAAAAAAAAAAAAAAAAAGAAGAAACAAACTCAGACAAAACTCCTCTTTTTCTGCCTCAAGGCAATATATAAATTCTCCTTTTACTGGGACAGGTTCTTATCAGCCCAGAGGTGGCCCCAGAGGAACCTGAAAATAAATCTTACTCCATCAGTTCCCTCCCATATACTTACCTCCCACAGGCTGCCGTGATGCCTAACACTGCCGTCCTTTGTCCTGTCATTTCTCCAAAGATTTCCAGTTCTTTGTTGAAGATGCCAGATAAGCCAAATTTCTGAGCCACTGCTTTGAGTTACTTTTTGTTCCATTTTCTCCTGCGTGGTATGTGTTGCACATGTTAATAAACTGTTTGTTTATCTCTTGTTAATCTTTTTTTTCCCCTTGTTAATCTTTTTGTTTAAGAATCACAGCTGAGGGGCTCCAAGGTAGCTCAGTCGGTTGAGCACCCAACTCTTGGTTTCAGTTCAGGTCATGATCCCGGGGTCGTGGGATGGCACCCTGAGTCAGGCTCCATGCTGAGCATGGAGTCTGGTTAAGATATTCATTCTCTCTCTCTCTCTCTCTCTCTCTCTCTCTCTCTCTCTCTCTCTCAAATATATAAATAAATAAGAATCACAGCTGAAACCTAAGATGGGTAGAAGTTAAGTTCAGCCTTCCCTATAGTATCATCATTGTCTTCATTTTATGGATGGGAAATTGTAACACAGTGACTTTCCCAAGATCACACAGGTAGGATGTGGTGCAGCCTGCCTTGGAATACTTAGAAAGCATGAATCAAGTCCAGAGTAGAGGTAGCACTTGGGGCACAGAGGTAGGGGAGTTACAGGATGGGCCCATAAAGGAAGGGACCCTAAGCTACATCTTGGAAGATGAGTGGGCATCTGCCAGTAGATGTGGGCGAAGAACGTGAGGTCTCAGGGCAGCAGAGAGAACTGAGTGAGCAAAGGCACTGTGCTTTGTGTGCATGAATGTGAGGTGCTGTATCTCCAGCACCTACCTGGTGCCTGGCACAGAGCAGGTACATGGTAACATGTGCTGAGTGAAGATGTTAGAAGGGTGAAGTAAGAGAGAAAGCTGGAGAGCTGGACAGTGTCCAGATCAAAGGGAGCTTTGCCCACCTTAGTGAAGAGTATGTACCTTATTGTGTGGGTAACGTGAAGACTTTTGAGGGCAGCATCATAATTATACGTGTGCCACAGAAAGACCACGGCAGCAACAGTGTGGAGTATGGCTCAGAGTAGATCTGTGTAGAGGCAGGGAGCCCAGTTAGGAGGCGACAGCAATAGCCCAGGAGAAGGATGCGGATGAAGGTCTGAACCAAGGCAATAATGCACAGGATGGGAAGGAGAGAAGACTAGCACGATGAATGGAAAGAAAAAAATAATCTGCCAGCTGGGTAACAGATTGGATTTCAGGGCAGAGGGGGAAGGGAGAAGGTGGGATTGTGACTCATTTCTAGGTTGATGTTTGGGTGATGGGACCGATGGAGGGCGGGCACTGGTGGGCACAGTAGATGCCAATGCCTGGTGATGCGTTCTCCACATTGGCTGTGGTGTATGCAGTCTGCATAGGAATAGGAAGGTGATTGGTAGATGGCTGAGTCCCAAGTTCAGGAGAGAAGGAAGGGGATAGAGAATTAAGGGTTGTCAGTACCCAGGTCATCACTGACACCCCTGGCTGGATGAAATGCCAGGGATATGGGCAGAAGCAGGGAAAGAGGGGCATGGAGACACAGAGCCCTGCAATTGGGCTGGACCTACCACTACCACTGTACCTTCCCCAATCCACTTAGACACTTACAGCTTGGTTCCTTTTTCTCAATAATGAACTAACCTAAGCTAGTCAGAATTCAATTTTCCAGTCCAGATCCCACCTTCCTTTCTACCCCCTGCCCTCACACATGTAGTCACATCATCACTTGCTTTCTTTTCCTTTACACATAGAAGATATTTCAAGGAGGGGTGCCTGGGTGGCACAGTCGGTTAAGCATCCACCTCTTGATTTTTGGCTCAGTTCAAGATCACACAGATCAAGCCCTACATTGGGTTCTGTGCCGATGGCTTGGAGCCTGTTTGTGACTCTGTATCTCCTTCTCTCTGCCCCTCCCCTGCTTGTGCTCTCTCTCTCTCTCAAAATAAATAAAAACTTAAAAATAAATTAAAAATAAAAGAAGATATTTCAAGGAATATGTGGGTGCAATTTCTTTGCCATCCTGGGCATCTCATTCATTAACTTGAATTCATCATTTTCAGGCATTGGGGAATATCTGACTACAAGATTCTGTGGAAGAGAGAAAGCTTTCTTTTGCTTAGAAGAAAGGATGTGCCCCTCAAAACGGAATTTGGTGGTAGTGGGAAGAGAGCAGATGCAGGTATGGGCAGCGCCCTCGCAAGGAACAGAAGCCCTGGCCTGGGGACTCAGTGCCCCTTGGGCCCTGGTGGCAGGGCTGACTCAGATTCTCTTCCCCAGACAACTAACTGTCTCTCTCTCCCCAGTCAGACATTCGATGCCTCTGACTCTGCTCGGTTCCGTCTGCCTGCTGCAAGGAGGGACCGAGCTGGCTCTGCCAGTGAGGGATTCCAAACCTTGCCATGGTGATTTCGCGCTGGAAATGAACTAATCCACCTTCTGCTTTCATCTCCGTCTTGGGAGCTTGGGGAGGGTGGGTCTGCCCCTGGACTTGCCCTTGATCTGTGGACAAAATGCAGTGACACAGCCTGTGGGCTAAGTCTCAGCCCTTGGACCTGGGAAAGGGCCTTGACTTCTGCCTGCCTGAGAAGCCGCTGGGGAGCAGACAGCCCTCCCCGGAATGACCTGGGCCCAACCCTTTTTTTTTTTTTAACTTGGTCTCTCTACTTTGATCACCTGTCACCTCTTTCTGCAAACACTCCTCCTTGCTCCTGAGTCTGCCATGAAATTTTAATTTAAATGTTAATAATGAAAAATCATTCTCACTTTATATTTCCCAGTTTAACTTTTTAAAGGATGGTGTTTTTAGACTTTGACTTTCAGCCTGGGAGAAAGGGTACTCATAAAATAACAGTGTTCACAGCTCAGTTAAGTTCCTTAAAGCACCATTTCTGGATATATTTTGTGAAGTTACAGTTTATAAAAACAAAACCTCCAAACGGCTTTAAGAACGAAACCATTTTCAGATTAGCAATCAGATTAACTTATAAACATTTTCCCCTATTTATTTAATGTTCCCCATCCAAATGGAGAATGTAGTTTGTGCAGAAATGTGTTGATGCTGCTGTGGGAAGGGGAGCTTCCGGGGCCCTGCTGGCCCTTGTTTTTCCCCCCATTTCAGCTCCCCTGACTCTTGCCATGAGCAAGCAGACACATGCACGATGGGCATGGCACATGGGGACTCACATAAAACTAGGAGGCAGCCAACAAGACTGTAGCTAAAATATAATCCACATCAGCTGCAAAAGTGATTTCCCCCTACCTTTTTTTTTTTTTTTTAAGTAGGGTTCATGTACAGCATGGAGCCCAGTGTAGGGCTTGAACTCACAAGCCTGAGATCAAGACCTGAGCTGAGATCAAGAGTTGGACACTTAACTGACTGAGCCACCCAGGTGTTCCCCAAAACTGCAACCCCTTTTAACCACAACCCCAGGGCTCATTTTGCCCTTCTGACAACTCCCTATGCCTTTTCCACCCAAAGGTTGGCCTTTTCTGACGGTGTTCTTCTCAACCTTGTTGCTCCAGCATACCTTTGCTATTAGGACAAATAGTATTAATGCAGTGCCTTCCGTTTCCTCTGTACCCTAAAGGCACTACCTCATTCAATCCTGAACAAAGTTAGGAAGAGGCCAGGAGCAACCACATTTTACAGCGAAAATCCTAAAGCTCAGATGGGCGCCTGTGTGGCTCAGTTGGTTAAGTGACTCTTGACTTCGGCTCAGGTCATGATCTCCTGGTCAGTCGTCTGACACGGCGCCACGCTAGACGTGAAGCCTGCTTAAGATTCTCTTTCCCTCTGCTCCTTTCCCGCTCCCAACCCCCTCTCTCTCAAAACAAAACACCTAAGGCTCAGGGACTTTCCTATTAACCTGGTTAGGGGCACCCAGTTGCTAAGCAGCAGAGCCAGGGTCTAGCCCACGAGAGGCTGACTCCACAGCACAAGCACACTCTTCCCATCTCGCCCTCTGACACTAGGCAGCTTCACCTGAAAGACGGAAAGGTGGGTTACAGATGTCACATCCCCCAAATGAGCAAGGAAGAGAACAAAGAAAACTTTTTCTTCGCTTACAGCCGTGGCTCTCTGGCCAATATATATCTTACCAGAAATGGAAGTGCCCAATTATTTATTTGTAAGAAGTGCAGAGTAGTACAGTAGGAAAAACATTCACCCAAGAACCAGGAGCTCTGGGACTCAGGCTTTTGCGCTCGTAAGTTGGGTTGACCTTGAGTATAGGTGTAAATCAATCACACCCTCTGTTCTTGTTTCTTCCTCTGTCAAGGGAGGGTAAACAATGCTTACCCTACCGTCTTCTCCAGGTGGCTCTGAGGATCAATGAGGTGATCAAAGCAAAAATTATAAAATGTCCTACAAATCATGTATAAATACACGTTTTTGTATGGATGTATTTACGCCTGACAAAAGAACATTTTGGGATCACTGAATGCATTTCTTAGCTCTGTTCTTGGGCACAACGTTCGATTTCTCTCGGCCTCAGTTTCCCCATCTGTAAAATACGGCCATGAGGTTCATTGAACCCTAAACTTCTTTCCAGCTCTGACCTGCAGCAGATTGATGGCTCTTGCTGATTCCTACCGTGCCTTCCAACCAGCCCTTGGTGACTAAGAGAACCCAGAGATGGAGTTCCCTTGCCCAGAACCATCTGCTCTCTCAGCCAAGAGGAGGCTGGATATTACACAGCAAAGGTGTCTCCAAGGAAGTTGAATTGCAAAAAAACAGCAGAATTAAGTTCAGAGAGGAATCATAAAGTTTGTCCCCTCCACAGTGTTTATCAATGGACATTATGCACCACATGGTATGCTGGGAATAAGACAGGGTTGAAGGAACAGTCCAGATCAGGAGACAGACTTTAAATATTTTCCCAGGCAATTATTTAATTGGAGTTGTGACATAGAATAAGACTGTTGATCAGGAGATTATATAATGGAGCAGAGGGGTCTCAGAAGGATTTCCCAAGGAAGTGGGAGGAGGGTCTCAAAGGAGGGTCTGGACTTGGGAGAGGGTTAAGAAAAGGTTAAAGGATGTTCCACACAGAAGGAACATCCGATGCAAAGGTCTTTCGAGGAGGAAAGTTCTTGATATATTTGAGTTGCTGAAAATAAGTTGATTTGGCTGTAATGCTGGTAATGGTGGGGAGAGTGGCATGGTTCCAGATACGGACAGGCACAGATCATTCAGGGTCTTAGAGCTCAAGATGAGAAATTTGGGCTTTATCCTAAGATCACAGAGATGCCACTGGAAGGTTTTAAGCTAGAGGATACTTTCCAAGCAATTGTCCAGAAGGGAAGCAGCAAGTCGACTAGAGGGGTGTAGGAGCGGGTACACCCACACCAGTCAAGAGGTTGGTGAAGTGGTCAAAGCCAAGAGTGGACAGGATGGTGGCCACAGAGGTAGAGAACTGTAGAAGGAGCTGAGAGATACTTAAGAGGTGGAATGCTTGGGATGTGATCATTGATTGAGGGTAGTGGGGGGAGATACAGGGGGGTAATTTATATATACTATACATTCTAATCCACTGGGGCTGCTGGGACCATGAATTCCAATTTCCAGATAAAGAAGGTCTCTGAGAGGCCGAGGGACTTGCCCAGATTGAAGAGCTGAAAAATTAGGTTCCCAGAACTCTCAGCTCTTACGTCATAATTATTTCAGGTATGTAAAGGCTCTTGTCCCAAGTGACTCATTCTAGGTGCTATCATTACTTCACAGAAAACTCAATGAAGGTCTGATGTCATGTGTACTGAATTCCAACCACACCACGGCAAAGCCCATATGATGAGAAGGGACCAGAGTGAGCAAGTGACATCATGGGCCAAATAGAGCCACTACTCAAACGTGCACTGCAGGCTCCCTACACAATCCCTAATTATAGTTCCTGAGGAAGTGCTGTACAATAACACACTGTACAGAAGCCAATGGATCATTGTCAGTGGGCCAGACGGTCTTTTTAATCTGGGTTGATATTTGGAAGATAATGTGCAACAAGCTCAATGAGGTTTTTGTGGTGGGCTTTTGGCTGAACAGGTCATAAATCTTAAACGTTCCAGAGAAAGGCCTGTCCAGCTTGTGAGTGAACAGGCTCTTCTAAACTTTGGAATTACAAGTATGCCTGACCTTAAAGCCTTCTCTCCTCATGTCCCAAAGAAAGGGAACACAAAGAGGTCACAAAGTTCACGTAAATATGTGTGTATCCTACACGCAACGCGACGTTCACCTACCGCTGCTCCTCCAGCTGCATTGACCCAACGTGGTCTGGCCAAGACAAACAGGGATTTCGTTCCAACTCTTCTGGGTTTAATGACGATAGTTGAGTAACTTCCCTGAAGTCCCCAAACCATAAGAGGCAGGGTCTGGAAACTGCGTGTCTCCAAGCTGAGGGTCATACTGTCTCATAACCACTCTGAGCCTCTGGTTCCTCGTGCACATTGAGATGGTCTCTGCCTTGCAGCTCAGCTGTGACTGTCAATACCTGGAAAGTGTCTCACACAGGGCATGGATCGTGGCAAAAGTTCAGCAAATGATCTCTACTAATCCCAGGACGGTGGCAAGAGAGTACATGAAACATTCAAAATGAAATTAAAATGAATGTAAATTATACAAATAGTACACTCTGATTTACCCAGAATGACGGAGACTGACATTTGAGCATCGCATGTACATCGGAGCTGTTATTTAACATAAAGTAATAACACATTTCCCGTTCAGCGGCTAAAATTTGACTGGGAATATTTGCTTCACTGTGCTCCCCCTGTGTGACTCATTCATTCATGATTCCCCAAGTCCTTTAAGGTCTTGCTACACTTGTGATCCTTGAAAGCAGCACAGTTTTGGAAAATGCGCATAATGATGCCAATGCTGTTTCCCGCCTAGGCTGGATTTTGCCTTCCGTTAGTTGATAAACATATATTACTCTTACTGGATTTATTTGCGCCAGACACAGTGCTAGATGCTGGCTCTGCAGACAAATGGAAAGTATGGTCACTGGCATCGCGTAGTTTCCGTTCTAGTGGGGCGGAAGGCCTGGGGGCCCCAGGTCAGATGTGGCGTACTAAGAGCTACAAAAGCAGTAAATTCCGCCTGTGGGAATTCATAACTGAACCCCACCAGGATTTAGTCCCACTGAGTTCCAGTTCGGAGAGACGCAGAGGAGAGGCGAAGCTGGCCTCCTTGCAGCTGACGCAGACCCGGCGAGGGCGGCCTGTTCTCCTCACCTCACCCTACTCTCCTTAGCGTATCACTTTCTATCACCCTATCCTTAGCTCCTGCCACCCAGAAATTTTTCTCCAGATGGGAGGACTGGCAATCAGCTCCCCTCCCTTGTGTAATCGAATATCTCACCCTGAAGATATGCTCAGACTCTCTGGCCTGCACTCAGCCCTCCGGTTTGCAGCATGGCACGAAGCAGCCAGCCAGCCTGCCCAGAGCCCCACCAGTTTCTAATTAAAACAGAACAAGTGTTTCTTTAGACACAGACCGATTTCTTGGAGAAGAAACAGCAGGTTCCTCTAAGGTTGGCCTTCAGGTCTCACACACACATGGGCTGTTTGTGAAGGAAAGGCAAATAGGCTGTTTTTAGAAAGTACAAATGGATGTATTATTATTATCAATTGTCATTTTAACCATACTGCCACCTGACACTGACTACAAAGAACTTAAGTATGTCTCTGGGATGGCATTCAATAGATGGCGGTGGGGGGTGGGGGTGGGGGCAGGTGTAGCATTATTTTGATAATGTGTAGGAACTGCAAAAATTAAAAAAACCATTTCCTGTCTCCCTTAGGTCACAACAATTTACCTAATCCTCTCCATATTGATCATATCCAGCACCGTGCTATGGAAATGTAAACGTTTCTGAAAATAAAACAGCTTTTATAATTAAAAGTTAAAAATAAAAACTCAACCCAAATTCCGAAGCAATTTGTGACTGACCGCATTCCCTGCTCCGGGAGGCAAGATTGCATGGCTCAGCCCCAAGGCCACAGACTTCATCGCCTGGAGGCAGGGGTATTATTCAAACTGCAGAACAGCCATCTTGGTGCAGGCAAGGACTAACTGGCAAACGGATGCGAGAGTTAGCACTGGAGCAGGGAGCCAGAGACCCCTGATGTCACATGGGACCTCTTTATAGCCAGGTAGTCGGGAAGAACGTTTGGGGGTGCTGTTGGAAAACGTCCCCCAACTCCCTCCAAGCAAGAAGGGTGTTAAGGGAGCTTAGAAAAGCTATTTACCAGTAGAATAGGAAGATTTCACCAATTTAGCAACTGGCTCCGGTGGACCCCTCAATCCTGGCTCTGCCCAAAGGGAACAGGCAAGAACGTAAATGAGGGAACAAGCTGGCTGAGGGGTGTCTGCCCTGAAGCGGCAGACATGACTTCATCCTAGCTAATTGCTGCTAGACCCTCTGACTTCTCAGAAGCTAAAAATCATGGCAATGATTTTTAAAATATAATGTTCATCATGGCGAGTAATGAACCTTAAAAAAATAAAGCCATGTGAGACAAACTAAACAGATCAGCAAGTGACCATTTTGTGACCTGTGATGGACAGTGATCTAGAGGATCAGAGCCACCTGTACCCATGACCTCCACAGAAACATGAACTCACCAAGTTGCTCCAAAAGCCAAAATCTCTCCCTACCCTGAAGCCCCTGCCCTGGTTCAGGCCACCTTGTGCCTCACCTGCATCACCACAACAGACCAAACTCGTCCTCCCACAGCACCACGGACATTCCCTTCCTCTTCTTCTTCTTTTTTTTTTTTTTTAATTTTTTTTTTTTAACGTTTATTCATTTTTGAGAGACAGAGCGAGACAGAGCATGAGTGGGGAAGGGGCAGGGAGAGAGGGAGACACAGAATTCAAAGCAGGCTACAGGCTCTGAGCCATCAGCACAGAGCCTGATGCGGGGCTTGAACCCATGAACTGCGAGATCATGACCTGAGCCGAAGTCAGACGCTCAGCCGACTGAGCCACCCAGGCGCCCCAACATTCCCTTCTTCTAAACCTACCACCTCCTCTTGTAATGACTTGTCTGCCTCACCCAGAAGTTCTGTCTTTTTGTTGCTGTGTCTTCAGGGCCTAGCATAGAGTTTGGCACCTGTTTCACAGAAACAGGAAGAAGGGAGGAAGGAAAGAAGTTTTTGTTTTGCTATTTTCAGTTCCTTTACTATTATGTCAAACAGTAACACCTAATGGTGATACATGGTACTGCAACCCAGCTTTATTTAACTTGGAAGATGCTCACCCAACAGAAAAGGAAATAAATAAGAATATGACATTTAAATACTTTATACTATAAAAGAAAGCCCCAGATTGAAAGATGCAGCAAAGGCATCTGTAATAGTCATGGTCACCATGTGAACTCTTTCTTTTAAACTCAACTACTGAAGGATTTTTTTTAAGCTTATTTATTTATTTTAAGAGAGAGAGACGGAGCATGAACAGATAGGGAGAGAGAATCCCAAGCAAGCTCCACACTTTCAGCAGGGAGACTGATGTGGGGCTCGAACTCACAACCCATGAGATCACGAGCTGAGCTGAAACGAAAAGTCAGACACTTCACTGACTGAGCCTCCCAGGCACCCCACTGAAGGATTTCCTAATCATAAAAAAATAGTGCCAATTCCTTAACATTTTTTTTAGCAAATTGAATTTAAAGTTTAGAAAGGTAGTCTATAGCCATTTCTCCTATAATATTTCATTCCTGAAATTTATGTATTTTTCAGTTCTCAGGAGCTGCTCCTAAAAAGAGATAGTCCTCACTTCCCAACAATGTGAATATACTTAACAGAACTGAACTGTACACCTAAAAATGGTCAAGGTGGCAAATTTTTATGTTCTGTATTTTTGGCAACACTAAAATAATTTTTTAAATAAATATATATAAAAAAAATAGAGATGGTCCTCAGCCCGCTCTCCTTAAGAGGTCCTTGTAATGGAGAAAGCAATTGAGATGGAGCCCATACCTTGGTCCTGGAGCTCCACAGTCTGGTCCTATAAACAGTTGTACCCAGGGGCAAATTGTTTCCCTCTAGCTGTTATGATCCCATCCTTCAGGGATGTTCATTCATTCAGTAGGCATTTATTGAGTGCCTACTACGGAGGCTCTGAGGAGATCATTAAAGTATAGCCTGTGCCCTTCACTTACTCTCTAAGCCCAGATTCCAGTGAGTGTACTGCCAGTATACTTGGAGCTGGAGACGCAGCAGGTGCCTGTGAAGGCCCAGCCTCTCTGGGTCATCCGTCCTTAGCAACAATCATGTCACAGGTCAGGTGGCCCTGGGGGAGTTCGTGCCTGCCTGTAGCTAGAGATGCCCACTACTTTCTTATTCACTTTTAGGTACGAAAGCCTAAATGTCTCCTCACTAGCTTCCTCCTTGCCATACTGCTCTGACTGCAAGAGGTTCTGAACTTCCCAGGTAGTAAAATAAAAGCTGAAGGCAAAATGAATGGTGGAGGCAATAGGCATCTGTTTAGGCCCAGTGGGCAAGAAAATGTAAACATAACCCAGTGCCATGTTTTCTCTGAGTCCTGAGCCTTCTGCTCTCTGTACCTCCTGGAAATTCACCAAACAGCAGTGATTTCTTCTCCTCAGGCCATCCCCTGAGCAAGGCACTCCACAGTATATCCTTAGCATTCCCAGTGGATATTGGTGGGAGTTAGATTGGAGGATATGAGGCCCAAAAGAGAGCTTAGAATCAAGACATCTCATTTTATAGATAAGAAACTGATACTCCAAAATTTGGTAAGTTTCCCAAGCTCATAGCAAATTATTGGCCAAATCGGAACCAGAACTCAGTTCTCCTGGCTCCCACCATCACCTATGTGAGCACTAAGAGAATGGCACTAAGAGAATGGAAATAGACTATTAAGCTATAGCTGGTCCAGGTTCAGACTCCAGTAACATAAAAGTTTTAAAAGTCCTTCCTGTTCATTTTGAATGACTTTTCGGTAAGTCTCTGGAATAAGGTAATAACGACAACACTTATATCCAATAGTCAATACCAAAAGCCACATGATACTCCACGGATTTTATACAGAAACACAGAAAAGTCTGCCAGAAAGATCCCCACGCTGGTGACTGGATCATGTTCTAGTCTTGGGTCTAGTTCCTTGGGAGCTCGAGGACCCTAAACTTAAGTTCAGTTCTCCAGTCAGTGGAATGATGGATATCACTGTCGGTTCTGGAACACGTCTCTGTGTCTCTGCATCTTCATGAGTGAAATGATTTATTGTGAAACTCTAAACTGAGGTTATTGTGAAAATCATAAGATAGTGTAAGCTGTTGTTAAATTGTGAGTTTAAGATAGAACACTTTTTGATAATGATGTATCAACGTAGGCTCATCCATTGTAACAAATATACCACTTGGGTAGAGGATGATGGTAATGGAGGAGGCTGTACATGTGTGAGGGCAGGGAATATATACGGGAAATCTCTGTACCTTCCTTTCGGTTTTGCTGTTAACCTAAAACTGCTCTAAAAAACTAAGTTGTATTAAATAATAAATTTTTTTAAAAAGAACACTTTTAATCAACATTACCTCTGTTATCATACAGTACCTTTCTTCCTAACTCAAAGTATGGGATGCTCCATTTTATGGGCAGAAAAAACAGAGAATCAAAAGGGTGTAGTGGGGCCAAGACTGAAACATTGCTTGGGGCTTCCCAGATCAGGCACCTTTCTCTCAACTCAGCCATGTCACCGTCGGGGTCTTGAGGGCACCTGAGGCACAAAGTTCCCCAGGTCTACTCAAGCTCAGAATCAGAAGGAACACGACTACTCTATATTGTCTTGAGAAGTGTTTCACGGAGCAGCGTTCATGACTTCTTGCTTCAGAGTCATTTGGGACACTTGTCACAAATGCAGAATCATGGGTCCTGCCCCAGGATCTTACTGAATCAGAACGACTGGGGAGTAGGGCGCAGGGCTCCATATTTCTAATAATCGTCCCCAGATAACTCTGATGCATCCCAATGTTTTAGAATCAGTTTCTGCTGGTATTGGAGGGCTCTTTCATGTCGAGACCATACACCAGAAGGCTGAATCCATAGCGTGTCTGAACCCGAAAAGCCTCCCTCCAGGCAACATTCCTTCAGCAACTTGTAAGGCACCACAAGCTGTCAGAAAGGGCGGTATGGACAAGGACATCACTGAGGGCATTTTAGATTTCAGAAGGGGGAAGGGTCCACCTCCCATTTCCCAAAGAATGACTGCTTCGGCAGATGGCTGAGTGAGAGGTTGGTAATGCAGCCGGAGCCCAGACAGATGCTGCCCAAGTTCATGACTTACACCCCAGTCATGGATTTGACTTTTGTGGGATCTCGGGTCTGACATTTTCTAAGCCCAGATCACTTTTCCTATATCTGAGGGTTGACAGGATATTTATGAACAGTGCCCATACAATGCCACGTGGGGGCTTCAGAAACTCTTGATCCCAGGGTCACCTCAGCCACACCTGCTACTTTAAGTCCGATTTAAGTCCCTGCGCCTCGGCTTCTTTAGAAGGAAAACAGAAATTCTCTCGCTGCCCTCCTCTAAGGGGCATTGCCAGGAGAAAGATTTGCACAGAGCTAAGCGGTGCCGAGGAGAAACCTCAGCCCACGCTCAGACGCGCCTGTGTGAATACACGCTCTGGGATTTAGGTGCCATCCTTGTCTGAAAATCAAAATGGATTCCACCTGCTGCGGCTCATACTCTGGTTCTTGCCAAGCCACACACCCAGGGAACCAGCTGCCCCTTCTAATCTCCCACAAGGCCTCCCGTGTTTCAGCCCCTGGCCTTCCACTGCTCCACTCCTTCAGCACACTTCAATTCAGCAGCCCTACCTCCCCACTTGGCGCGTGAGCCCATGGCAGTCCCCTGCCCACACTGCTGGAACCCACCTGAGGCTTCGTACAAGGCTGGTACGTCCCTCCATCCTGCCTTCCGCATTTCCCTCTCAGGTGGTCCTGAGATGTTTCTTCATTTCACATTTACTCTTTTCAAAGCAGCCTTGGAATTGTTGGTGTTTCTTTTAAAAAGAGCAAAGAGAAAGAGATCAGGGAAACTGGACTGCAGAGTGACCTGCACTCAAAATCCTCGCCGTTTAAAGTCTTTTGTGAGGCTTCTATTTGGATTCTCCAATGACTACTTTTCAAAGAACAATCTGAATTTTAAGTACAAGTCTCAGATCAATGAAAAGACTCCAATTATGACTAAAGATGGCTCAGAAAGTGAGCAAGAGAAAATGAAAAAACTGATTTCAGCTTTTGAAAGACACGGATAGAGAATTCAGATCTACCTCTGATAACCAAAGGCAGATAGAAACAAACCAAGCTGAGAAAAGTTGGCCTAGAATCGCCGGCAAATTCATTTTAGTTAGGCCAAATTTATGTCATAGTCGAGTGACATATGTGTTTTATGGTGTATCAGCCTTTGGCATAGCCATAACTGCCATTACTGTTTACTATTGTCTTAGCATTGGTTAAGTCTTCCTCTCATATTAATTATTTTATTTAATCTTGACAACAACACCGTGAGTTAAGTATTGATTTCTCAGTTCTTTAGATGGGGGCATTGAGGCTCAAAGAAGTGAAATCCCTTGCCCAAGGTCACCATACATGGCAGAGCAGGGATCGCAGCTTAGGTCTGTCTCCTTCCAGTCAGTGACCTCCAAGAACAGGGGAGTGAACGAACACCGGGCTGCTATCAAAGATCTTTGTTATGGTCCCAGCTCTACCATCAACTACTGGTGTGTCCCAGCACAAGTGGCTGACCCTCAGGACTCCAGTTTTCTCAACTGTAAAATATGGGGCTGAGGAGTAGACGGGCGTGAATGCCCTTTCCCTGCCCACCAGTCTCTAATTACAGCTTGTCTCTTGCCCATTATTCCAAAGACCCTCTGCTGCTTTCTATGGACTTTATGATACATGGTCAGTCATAAGTAAAACTTATGGGATGCTTAGTCCTTGATCTCATTGGCCTCTAAATTACAACATTGTTTTTGTACGTAAAAAAATACAACCTGTTCAACAAGTGTCTGCTTTGCCACAGCCCGCATTGCGACACAGCTCCCAAGGCACATTGAGGCAGAGGTGAAGGGATGCCTGTCAGAGAGCTCCAGAGAGAAAAGCAGTAACATTTGCTTGTGTTGTTCTGTCTTCTCATTATTTACCATCCTGTGATCTGCAGTAAAGGGGAAAAATTGAAAGTCACACATAAACTAAAAGAATGATGTAGATTGTTGTGGACTTTTTATAATGAGAAAGATCTTGGAAGATGTGAGTAAATCCAGGCACAGCTAAGTTAGGGCCACACATTTGGCTCTGAGCAGCTTCATGAATCTCACCTCCAGGCCACACATTATCAGGCAAAAGAGAAGGTCAACATGCACAGTGCTTTGGGCTTCAGCCAGCCTTGGACCCGGATGAGATAAAGAACTCGGTCATTGGGGCAGATCAACAGGGGAGAGGCTGAGGGGATGGGTCACAGTCTAATCCCCAGCTTCCAGGGGGGCCCATACATTTTGGTATTGCCATTTTGGGCACTAAACAGGTAAGGCCTGGATTTCAAGACCAGGGTTGCAAATTTCTGCAGTAAAGAAATAGACCTGCCACATGTTCTTCAGAACTGACTTGTTTCAGGTCAAATCCTCACATGCCACAGTATAGCATTTCCAAGAAATATCTCGAAACCAGAATCTCTGAAAAGCTTGTCTGCTCCTGCAAGGGCACCTCTGAGTATAGAAGCAGTAAGGAGAACATTTGTGGAGTGTTTTATTGTTGGCAAAGTGCTTCCACACTTTGATCCTCCTAATATTCCGGAGAGTCACTGAGGTTCCAAAAAGCTTATGTAACTTGCCTGACCCAGCAGCATTTGAATTCATGTCTCCTGATTCTAGAACTGTTCTCTACATCATGTATTTCTGAATAATAAGATTTTTTTCCATAAAGGAAATTAATAAGATTTTTTTCCATAAAGGAAATAAATCTTATTTTGAAAATAAAATAAGGGAAACAAAACTGACTCTGTACTTAGGAGGCAAGATTGCTGCTGGCTGTCATGGTTGACTGGCTGCTTTTTTCATAAATAAGAGGCAGGAGAATCAAAGAAAAGACCACATGGCACCCAATGAAATGAACACGGTATTTTTCAACGCTGGGGAAAAACAACGGCAAATGAGGAAAAAAAAAAAAAAAAGCAATATCAAAATAGCCTATGAGAAATGCAAAAGACAGCTTTCCCATTTTTCTAAATTTGGTCAGGTTTCAGATGCCGTCACTGCCAGCACTATGAGGGTCACTGTGTCAAACATGGCCAACAGCGAGGCTAACAGGAGGTAGATCAGGGTCCCAATTGGCTCCCTGAGAAGCTGAATCAACCAGGACCAAGCCCATCTAAGACAACTTTAGCCAAATCTTGGATAACTTTCACATTAGATGATAAAGAATCAAATTCTACCTGTGGGTAAAGTGCCCTATCTGCCACCACAATGATTCTTAATTATGGGGCTGATATGGATTTGGGCTTGTTTTCTAAGAACACACCCTTCTTGTACATTACTGAGATACTAATAATAAATAACCACAAGAGCAACCAACTACATTAACATTTTATTATTTGCTAAGCTCTTACACACACATACACACACACACACATGCACATGCACACGCACACAGATACACTCTCATTTGAACCCTAAAACATCCCTCTGGGTATAAGCTAGGTGATTGATATTGCCATTCTACTGATGAAAAACTGAGGCTCGCAGTTTATATGACTTCCCTAAACTCACAAAATCACCAACTGGCAAAGGAGAAACATAAGCCCCAAACTTCTGACTTCATATTTGATGCTTCTTCCAAGATACCAACCATACCACTGATTAAGACCCCTGATTAATGTAGTAAATATGCTTGTCTCATATGTTTACGTTTTGCCAGGGCTGATCAACATCAGAGACCTCAGAGCGGCACCAGACCACGGTCACATCAGCTCTGTCAGGCAGATCTGAGGAGAGAGTCCAGTTGTCAGCCGCCCACGCCTCAAAGTGACTTGTAAAACAAAACCATCAGCCATAGATGTCTCAGAATAAAAAAAGCTGTGAGGAAACTTACTCATAGGCTTACAGTGTCATGGCTACTTTGGACAGGAGGCTATAATGCTGGCTGTCTGGCTGTCTGTACCGAGGCTGAGGGATAAGACCAAGTGTAGAAGGGTGCCTGGGTGGCTCAGTGGGTTAAACATCCAGCTTCCACTCCGGTCATGATCTCACAGTTCGTGAATTCAAGCCCTGCATTGGGCTCTGTGTGGACAGCGTGGAGCCTGCTTCAGATCCTCTGTTTCCCTCTCTCTGCCCCTCCGCAGCTCATGCTCTCCCTCTGGCTAAAAAATATATAAACATTAAAAAAAAAAAAAAAAAAAAGATCAGTGTGGATGCCAAAGCAGTTCAGGGAACCACTTTTAGCCGAGTCAAATGAGGGGGAAACAGAAGGGGAGCGACTCTCCTGACTCAAAAAAAACTCAAGAAAAGAGTATTACAATTATTTCCTCGAGCTATAATCTCTGGGTTTGTCCCAAGTGATTCCTGACAGTCTTCCCATCCTATAGAATAAAATCTGTCCCCTCACCCCCATCCCATCAAGAAAAACCAAGTGATCTCACTGTCTTAAGACAAATTATTTTAGAGTCCACCCTCAGAAGATTGAACAGGAAGTCTCTCTGGAAACTAGTGGCTAGATACCGAAAATGAAAGATGAACTAGCTGCATTAGAAATTGTGTTAGTTGTCTATTGCTGTGTAACAAACTACTCTCAAAATTTAGTGGCTTAAAACAACAACTATAATAACTCAAGTCCATACTGATGGTTGGAGCTGGGGAGCAGGGGAGGGAGGTGAAGAATGATAGATAGGATTCTAAACTTTGATGTTGGATCCTGAAAGTCTTGTGAATTTTTTTTTTTCCTTTTCCTGAGTGCTTAGTGAACTGTGATATGCTGCCTTGAAAAGCTCACATGGATCCAAGCATTCCTCACATCTTGTTGCAAGGTGTATTTGTTCCCTAGGACTGCCTTAAATGATCACAGACCGGGTGGCTTAAAAACAACAGAAATTTGGTCTCTCACAGTTCTGGACGGATAAGTTAACTACCAAGATTACAATAATCCTATTCAGCAAATACGAGTCATTCCTTTTGACCCTCCACAATTCTATTTTCATAACCAATTCTAAGAAAAGAATCCTATGTAAAGAAGCTTTAGGCATAGAAATAAAGCAAAGCAGCAATGCTTAGGATAGGAAGTTTGAAAACAGTCTTTGTTTCTGATAATAAAAGAATGGTTAATAATAGAAAATATATCTGTATAATAACCTAAGTAGCCCCTGAAAATATGTATGAGGTTTGTAGTCACATAGAAAATTTACTTGCTTGGGGCGCCTGGGTGGTGCAGTCGGTTAAGCGTCCGACTTCAGCCAGGTCACGATCTCGCGGTCCGTGAGTTCGAGCCCCGCGTCAGGCTCTGGGCTGATGGCTCGGAGCCTGGAGCCTGTTTCCGATTCTGTGTATCCCTCTCTCTCTGCCCCTCCCCCGTTCATGTTCTGTCTCTCTCTGTCCCAAAAATAAATAAAAAACGTTGAAAAAAAAAATTAAAAAAAATAAAAAGAAAATTTACTTGCTTATTTACCAAGCAAAAAATACACCGTATTTTAAATAAATATTATAATCATGTTTTAAGAAGAGCAAATAATTCTCAAATTTGTACTTAAAACTTAAAAATTGGAAAGGGAGTCATTAAAATACAGACGGTCATTAGCACTGTCTGTATTTGAATGATTTCTTACCTTTTAGGTTGCTCCAGTTATATATTTCTGCATAACAAACAACCCTATAACTTAGTGCTTTCAATGACAATAGTCATTTATTGTTCTCATCACTCTGCAACTTGGGTGGGGCTTCTAGGGGGTTGGCTCTTCTCTGCTTCTTGCAGCAAAGGCTGATGTTACTGAGCTGAGACAGAAGGATCTGCTTCCCAAGATGGCTCGACAACATGCTGGTGCTGGCTATCAGCTGGGAGCTCAGTTGGGCTTGGCCAGGGCCTCAGTTCTTCTCCAGGTGGGCCTCTCCATGGAGCCGCTGAAGCTTCCTCAAAGCATGGCAGCCCAGTTTCAAGAACAAGTTCTGAGAGAAAGGAAGTAGAAACTGCAAGTGTTTTTATGGCGGGGCCTGGTAACTAGCACAGTGTCACTTCTGCCACGTTCTGTTGGGCAAGCCATCACAGCACCTGCTCAGATTTAAGGGGAGGGACTTTTCTTGATGAGAGGAATGTCAAAAAACTTGTGGCCATCTTTAATGGCCACTTTAAGTCAACGTTTTCTAAATTTTCTTTAAAGAGTATTGGTACAAGTGGGGGCATGTTGAGTACCTGTAAAATGCTTTTATTTAAAAACCTGAAGACTCTAGGGGCACGTAGGTGCTCAGTCGGTTGAGCGTCTGACTTCAGTTCAGGTCATGATCTCATGGCTCATAAGTTCGAGCCGCACGTTGGGCTCTGTGCAGACAGCTCAAAGCCTGGAGCCTGCTTCAGATTCTGTGACTCCCTCGCTCTCTGCCTCTCCCCCACTCATGCTCTGTCTTTCTCTCTCTCTCTCTCTCTCTCTCTCTCTCTCAAAAATAAACATTAAATTTTTTTAATTTCGAAGACCCCCAAAATAAACTTTGATAATTCAGAAAACTACTTAAATAGCAAATGTCTCTACTCTTAACCCTCAAAGCCCCTCCTCCACCTATATAGCCTAGATATACATGCATGCACACACACACACACACACACACACACACACACACACACACAAGATCTCCCATCTGTAGGCACTTTCCCTTGATCAGTTCTCTGATGAGGGTGTTGAGTAAAAATTAAGAGTCGTGGTCATGGTAGCTTGTGGTACCCTCCATTCAAGATAGATGCTTTTCAAAAGGCATTTGTTAACGGTCTTCCCCCATTTCCTGACCACCTCACACACAAGAAGACTGATAAATGAATGAAGCATATTACCTCTAAAGGGCTACCGACCCAGGCTGGATGTACATGTCTAAGCAGGCATCTGGTTACCCTCCTTTTCTCCTACCACATCTGACTTATTGGTTATTAAACACTGACAGGCTCACAGATGCCTGAAATAGTAATGTTGATTCCTAAAAACTTTTCTCAAATTGGCTCAAATCTCCTAATATTCATTCTTAGATCACATAAAGAAGTGCTCACCTTTGGCTGCCACCTTCATGGAAACATGAAGCTGATCTCTTCAGCTGTTAGCAGGACAGAAGGTTGGTCATCTTTAAAGAATAAAAATTAAGGTCTAACTACAATGCTGTAAGATCAGCTGGCTAAGATTAAATGGGAGCCAGTGTGTTAGTGGTTTTAGTTTAGGCTGTTCTGTTTTAGCTTGGTATTTTGTGTGTATGTGAATGTGTGTGACAGTTATATCCTGATTCTCAAGTCTGGATGGCCCCAATTTACATAGTCATCTTGGGAGATAAAAGAGCTGCTAGAAACACATAATGACACAGAATTTTAATTAATGCTGTGGATCCTCGCTACAGAAAAATGTACATGAGCATAAGCAATGTGTGCTGCATACTTTGGGGGGTTCACAGACAACTTGCTTAGGTTAAGCACCCCCATGCAAGAGAGAGCTCAGATCTCTGGTGATTCCAGATAGGAGGTGAGTGCCTGAGGATGTCATGGTGGCTTAGGACTTAGGCCATGCCAGGTGCAACACCGGCAACTGTTTACAATGCTGCTGCTTCTTCCTTGAGCCATCACAACAGTCATCCATGAACAGATCCCAACAGACAAAGGCAAAGCAGCCTGGATACTGCTGAAGCTCGCATACCAGTGATCCTTCTTCCCACTGGCAAGGCAGAAACACTTCTCGCGCCTCCTTCTCGTTTCATCCTTCCCTCACCCTTTCCTGTTTCTCTTTTTCCCTCTGCCAAATATTTAATGAGCACTTTTTTAACCCCTTTCTCAGGGCTAGGGCCTAGGAATACAAATGTCAATGAAATGTGGCTCCTCTCATTCATTAAACAAATTCATTGAACATTCACAGAACCCAACGCGTTTTCATTTTTACAATGTATATCCCAGGGTGGGAAACACACACACTCAGGCCCACGAGGCACACACATACACACTTACAATGAACATAAAAGAAGGCTATAGCATAGAGTTAAGAAAGCCACCATAGAGGCAGAGGAGGGAGCAATTAATTGCCTTCCAGAGTGGGTCATGGAAGGCTGCACAGGAAAGGTGAACTTGATCCCCATATTCAAAAACAAGCAGGCAGACAAGGAAGGAAGGAGGGACAGTACGTGCAAACGCACTCAGGTGCAAAGAACATGGTGCTTCCCAGGTTCAGAGTCGCTGGAACTCAGAACGATGTGCAAGAACCATCAGCAGGAGCTAAAGCAGGAAAGACAAGGGGAGGTCACACAAATGGGTTCAAACTATGAACACAGACACCCTGGAAGGCTCTACGCAGAGGGATGAAATGTAGGTTTTAGTTTTAGAAAGCTAAGTCTGATGGCAGGATAAAAGATGTATTTGAGGACCAAATAAAAAACAAGGAGATTAGTTGGGAGGGAGGCTCCTGGGAGGTCCTGGTAAGGGACAAAAGAGGGACTAAATTCTAGCAAGAGGAGAAGGGAAAGAGAAGAAGGTCAAATATAAGAGAGTCAGCAGACAGCATGGATAGAAACTGGCCAATGTTTACATGAAGTGGCAGGGGGTGAGGGAGGAGTCATTATTATGACTTCCATGTCCCTTATTTGTGTAGTTGAGGGACATAGGGAATGTAAGATTGTATGGGGTTAAGACAATGAGGCCCAAGGGCCATGAAGAGTGTGAGGGCCTATGGAATACCGACTGGAGAGGTCCACCCTGGTGATGGGACTACAGGTCCAATGAGCACCCACTATTGGTCCAGTACTGGTTCTGAGGTCTTTACTCACCAAAGTTGATACAGAAATCCTATGTGTTCTTTGCCAATCTTGTGTGGACAAAAAAAAAGTTTTTTATAAAATTCTCGAGTGAGATAGATCATCTCATGCATAAAAAGGGCCACTTGTGTTGTGGGTAACAATGAGAAGATCATCTTCGTGCTAAATCTGTCTTTCTCTCCCCTTACATCATAGGCAGGCTCCGCCAAGACCGCTATGATATAGTTTTTATTCCCCCCTCCAACCCTCCATGACAACTTTTGGCCGTGCAAGACGAATACTTCCATATGGTGCAATGTTTATGTTAAGACCGGGAAAAAATATGAAATGCTTTCAGTAAATTTCATCCAAGAAACAGTAGATTTACAAATCCTAAGCAGTTGGAACAAAATATTGGTCTGTAATTGATTTTGGATGAAGTGTATTTCAACAGGAATAGGAAACTTGAGGCAGTTTGTTAATTACTGATGCTTAGAAATCTTGAGTGTCTTTGTACAGCCCTCCCTACTATTACCTCAGACAGATTACTTGACTTCTTGAGTTTATTCTGTCTTGTCTGTAAAATGGGTTTAGCAACTTTACCTACTCATGGTATTTTTTTTTTTTTTTTTGAGGATTAAATGAGCTATTACAAGTTAAGAGCTCAGAATGGTCGTCATCAGACAGTAGGCTTGTAGCAAATGTTAGTTCTTATTACCTATAAGCTAAGTGATGAGGGAAGGGGAATAGAATGAAGATAGGGGTGGAAAGGAAAAAGGATAGAGAGCAGGTGACAAGAATGGTTTTTAGGATGTATTTATAGAGGAATGCCCATTTCTACCTCAGAACTGCAGGGGCAGGAAAGCTACATACACGTGAGTAGTTGTTACAAAAGGTTTTTGGGAGGGGGTGGGTATGTGAGGCCTGCAACTTTCCAACACACATTTTGGATCATCATTCATTTTTATTATTATTTAATTCACTAGGCTAAATGAGAGCAGGAGGGCAGAAGGCAAGAGGACTAAACACTCCTGAATTTTCTAGCAGGGACTATTTGACGTGCAAAATTACCCCAGGTCTGTGTGAAACCAGTCCACAGAATTTTACTCTATTGACTCATTATTACTTTGGACAAACTGCCAACCTTTGTTTTAGTTTTCCAGTCACAAAAGCACAAGGATCTTATAGAATGATTTTTTTCTTTTAAGTGGGCTCCACACCCAGTATGGAGCCTAACACGAGGCTTGAACTCACAACCCTGAGATCAACACCTGAGCTGAAATCGAGAGATGGACATTTGGGGTGTCTGGGTGGCTTAGTCAGCTGAGCGTCTGACTTTGGCTCAGGTCATGATCTTACGGTTC
Source organism: Neofelis nebulosa (assembly GCF_028018385.1). NCBI lineage: Eukaryota > Metazoa > Chordata > Mammalia > Carnivora > Felidae > Neofelis > Neofelis nebulosa. The sequence continues at coordinate 30,636,596 of NC_080782.1, read as the reverse complement.
ACGGGTTCAAGCCCCACATCGTGCTCTGTGCTGTCAGCCTGTCAGCTTGTCAGTGCAGAGACCACTTCAGATCCTCTGTTCCCCTCTCTTTGCTCCTCCCCTAACTTGTGCTCTCCCAAAAATAAATAAATTAAAAAAAAAAAAGAGTTGGACATTTAACAAACTGAGCCACCCAGATACCCCTAGAATGATTCTTTATTATCTTCTAATTACATAGCTCTTACATATACAAAGCATTTCTACACTTTCCTAACTTAATAGGAATAAAAATCAGGCCAAGTAGGTATCATTAGCTCTATTTTAAAATAGGAAATAATGTATTGTATGTTTACTACATGCCAGGTACTATACTAAACACTCTACAAGGAGCGTCTCATCTAATCCTGTAACAAATCTATGAGGGTGGTGCTATCATCATCTGAGACTAGAAGAGAGAAGTTTAAGAACTCCCAAGGTGACCCAGAGAGTAAAGGGCAGAGCCAAGGTTTGAGCCCACATGGGTCTGACTTCAAAGCCTGCTTCCTAAATCCTAACCACTGTAGTCTGTTGTTCAAGAATAATTAGATACATGTTCTTTCCTAGTACAGCAATGCTTTTAGCCTGAACTCAGCCTAATTACTTATAATCATGTAAACAACTGTGGTGAAATTATACAGAAATACTAAACTTTTTGATGTCTATTTCCATATTATGCTCCTAGAATTGCTCAAGACACATGTCTGTCTCTATGTACATTCCCCTCCACTAAGGTTATAAGAATCTGTACAAGACCAATAACTGTTAAATAAAGTTTCCAAATACCTAAAGCACTTGGTAATAGGCTAAGAATCTGTTTCTCATTTATATTACAGATTTCATAGTTGTAGTTAAGAATATGTAAGGACAACTGTAGTGAAGGGTAGCCACCAATCTTTTGAATGGTTCAATAATGCAAAGCACAAAAGTTGCTCATAAAAATGCATTTTTTATTTCATTAAAAAAAAAAATCCTGTCCAATATTCCTCCCCCTCATGCAAATAGCTTTCACGTGAGAGTCTTCAGATTTTACGCTTTTTCCATTCGGGCTCATTCTTTGTTTCCTCATCATCAGATTCAACTTGGGCAAACATGGTTTTGGGCTGAGTCCTAAAAGAAAGTTAATGAAAAGAGGAAAAATTTAGTTGGCAAGTGTTTATTAGATTAGACCTTTGCTACTTTCATCAAGTGGAAGCACATTTGGGGAATCAATTACATCTTAATTATTAAGTATTAATCATTAAACTTCTGGCAAAGAAAAAGATAATGGAAATTTAATTATGTTCAGCAAAAGAGTTGATTCTTTTAAAGGTTTTCTCTCTGTAGCAGACTATGTATGCTGTCCTTTTCTTAAATAAAATGAAAATGTATCAAATTCAGTACAATCTCGTACATCCATAACCACCCTCTCCTTCAAACTCAGGCTAATTGAGATTGTTTGGGAGGCCAAATTATAGTCACTGAGCAAGAATACACATGATCTAGGGCACCTGGATGGCTCAGTCAGTTAAGTGTCCGACTCTGGGTTTTGGCTCAGGTCCTGATCTCACGGTTCATGAGTTCAACCCCCTCTTTATGCTCCGTGCAGGCAGCACAGAGACTGCTTCGGATTCTCTCTCTCCTTCTCTCTCTCTGCACCCCCCACCCCGACTGTCTCTCTCTCTCTCTCTCAAAATAAATAAACTTTAAAAAAATAATAAAAAAATTCAGAGAAAAAGGAATACACATGATTTTTATTTACAGCTCTCTGGGTTGTTCCTGGACTTAAGTAGTCCAAATACACGTGATTATGGTGCACATGAACAAGAGAATTTGAGATAATAGCTTTCTTATTTAATGAGTCTAAAATAAGAGATAAGATATATAGGAACTTGAGCACTGCCAGCAAAACTAAAAAACAAAACAAATGGACATTCTCTCCACCCCATGCATTGAAATGTCAAGCGTTTTAGGATACATCACTGAGTATCATTGCTCTAATACTGGCACACAGTACCTCAAGCAATCTTTGCATTAGGACTTTCTGTGCTTTGTAAAAATACCTGGTTCAAGGACTTTCCTTTTTATACCATTCACACAGAAAATAATTTCAAGAATATGTCAAATGGTTATAATTTATGCTTCTTTTGGTCATGCTGATTTCCCTTTAAAAACAGCTCTATCACATTACAAGGAAATATTGAAACACTGTACCCGAAGATCATCTATTTTAGCTCACATCTTCATCCTGAATTCAATTCATTACATCATGGTAATTCCAGAATTTTAAAATAATGACAACAACAATTCCTTTTCTTTGACAAATAAAAACAGGGTTAAAACCCGACATTACTTGTTGTTTATTTATTATCCTGGGAAGAACTATATACCATCCACATTCAAGCTCATGTTGTTCTGATGCAAGCCATGTACTGGAATTCCTCATGCATAAGTTAGTTACAACTCCTGTCTCTCTAGTGACCCACACACCTACCTCGAGCCCAAGGTGTCCCCATACACAATCCAGTCGGTTCAACCTCTTGTCACTTCAAGACACTGTCATGACCTCTGCAAATAAGTCACAGCTCTAACATTTCCAAAAACAGCTGCAGATTTTCAGAGGTCATGAGTTGCTGAATTACTAGAAAGCAGGACCCCTGGCTTTCTAACATGCTACAATATGGCAACTGGTACTCATTACATATTTCATCTTTTGGCAAAGCTGTGGACCACTTAGGGATGGGCAAACCCATATGGGAATAAATCTGTCTGGTTTAAAAAAATCCTTTGGATTAGACGGTTAATTTCTTTCTTTTTTTTTTTTTTTAATGTTTATTTATTCTTGAGACAGAGACAGAGCGTGAACAGGGGAGGGGCAGAGAGAGAGGGAGACACAGAATCTGAAACAGGCTCCAGGCTCTGAGCTGTCAGCACAGAGCCCAAAGCACACTGGGCTTGAACCCATGAGCCGTGAGATCATGACCTGAGCCGAAGTCAGACGCTTAACCGACTGAGCAACCCAGGCACCCCTAGATGGTTAATTTCTAAAGAGAAAAAATAACAGTCTTGTAACGGTATCTGGCAGTGCTTCTGAAGACACCAGCTCAGAGTTAGCCGCAGTGAGACTTCAGTACTAAGAAATTGTAATGGTGTTTATTTTTGATATAAAGAAAAATTAAATGACAGATTACAGGAAGAATAGAGCCGAGAGCTTAAAAAGGCTATTTCATTTAAGTAGTTACTCTCATATTCTACCTGCTTCCCAAAGGTATTTTTGGCAGGTTGGTGGCTAACTTGAAGGGTGTAGAATCAATGGAACTATTTCACATGGGGCAGAAAGGGGGTAATAATTGTAAAGAGGCATGGGGAACATTTTGCGGGGATGGAAATGTTCTATAATCTTGACTGAAGTGGTGATTACATAAGTGCATACATTTGTCAAGACTTGAAATGGGTGGATTTTGCATTAGACATAAATTATACTTCAATAAAATGGACTTATAAAGAAAATCAAAACAACTGAGTAGAAGGTGAATGACAAAGGAATGAAAGGGTAAACATAATAATACAACACTCAATTTCCCAGTGGCCAAGATAAAGAAAAAGAAAAAGGAAAAATACTAGTTTTTCAGAGGAGGTATCTTTTCCCCCAGCACTAAACTCAGCAAAATTTACTGAGTAGATCTTTATACCAGTATCACTTAAGACTCCCCCTTTGAATTACCAGACCATACAGTTTCCTTTGTCCTTTCTAGGTATTTTAACTTAGGGGATATGAGTTTGTTTGGAAGGTAGAATGGTCTCTTTGCAAAACTCCATGAAATTTAGTATTTTAAATTCCATTTTTTAAAACTAATAACAGTGTTGCTGGAAAACAACCATATTCTGTATATGCAACATCAAATCATGACATTTAGCTTTCAAATAGCCAGGCTTTCCTTCCCCCAGTTGCCAAAATCAAGGTATAAACTACCCAAATTTTCCCAGCAATGCTTGTTATCACTTTGTCTTTCATTTTGTTGGCCAGGTAGGGAATACCTGAGTGTAGGAAGTAGGCCCCTTTCAACAAATGGTGCTGGCAAAATTGTACCATATGCAAGAAATAAAACTGGACCCTTGCCTTACATGATGCAAAAATTAACTTGAAATGGATCAAAGACCTAAACCTAAGAGCAAAAACTATAAAATATTATGGAAAAACTTTATGACATTAGATGTGGCAATGATTTCTTTGATAAGACACCAAAAGCCCAAGCACAAAAGACAAACAGGTAAATTGAACTATATCAAAATTAAAAATTTCTGTGCATCAGTGGACACAGCTAACAGACTGAAAAGGCAACAACCTATGAAATGGGAGAAAATATTTGCTAATCATATATTTGATAAGAAATTAATATCTAGAATAAAGAACTACAACTCAACAATAACTACAACAACAACAACAACAAAGCCAAACAATACAGTTAAAAACTGGGCAAAGGAGGGGTGCCTGGGTGGCTCAGTCAGTTAAGCGTCTGACTTTGGCTCAGGTCCTGGTCTCCTGGTTTGGGAGTTCGAGCCCCGCATCAGGCTCTGTGCTGATAGTTCTGAACCAGACATCTGCTTCAGATTCTGTGTCTCCTTCTCTCTCTCTCCGCCCCTCCCCTGATCGCACTCTGTCTCCCTCTCCCTAAAATAAATAAACATTAACAAAATTAAAAAGAAAAAACTGGGCAAAGGACTTGAATAGATATTTCTCCAAAGAAGACAAGCAAAAGACTAACAAACACATAAAAAGATGCTCAACATCGTTAATCAGTAGGGAAATGTAGATCAAAACCACAATGAGATAACACCTCACACCCATTAGGATGGCTACTATAAACAAAAGACAAATAAACAAACAAAACCCAGAAAATAACATGTATTGGCCAAGATGTGGTGAACTGGGACCCTTTACACAGTGATGGTGGGAATGCAAAATGGTGCAGCCTCTAGGGAAAAAAATATGGCAGTTCCTCAAAAATTTCAAAATAAAATTACCATCTGATCTAGCAATTCCACTTCAGGAAATATGCCCAAAAGAATTGAAAGAAAGGTCTTAAAATGATATTTTAGTAGAGATTAATAAATGTTCCGTGCATTATTCAGAACAGTCAGAAGGCAGAAGCAACCTCAGTGTCGTGGACAGATGAATGGATAAACAACATGTGGCACACACGTACAATGAGATATTATTCAGTCTTAAAAAGGAAAGAAATGCTGGCAAATGCTACATGCCTGAGCCTGGAGGACATTATGCTAACTGAAATAGGCTAGTCACAAAAAGACAAATACCGTATAATTCTGCTTATATGTGGTACTGAGGTAGTCATATTTATAAGATAGAAAGCTGGACAGCAGTTGCCAGGGACTGGGTAGAGGGGAAAGGACAAGCTGTTTAGCGAGTACAGAGTTTTAGTTTTGCAAGATGAGAAGAATTCTGGAGATTGGTTGTACAACAATGTGAATGTACTTAACACTACTGAAATGTACACGTAAAAATGATTAAGAGGTTAAATTTTATGTTTATGTGTGTTTTACCAAAATTAAAAAAACAATTTTTTTTGGATTAAAAAAAGAAGAACGAACCAGACTCCTTGGACTTGGGACTAAGGAAGAATGAACCCACTTCTAGAATAAACAGGAGGTACCCTGGAGAAGGTCTTACCCTCCAATCTGGGGTCCTGCCTAGAGCAGTGCTTCTCAAACCATCCGTGGTACAAGGCTAGTCTTTGTTTTCTAATTTCCAATCCCTTGCAGACAAATATACTACTTCTAGAAAAATAAAAAGACTGCAAAGTACTGACCCAAATTTTTGTTAGATTCCAAACATATATCAACTTGCTACACAATTTTCTAAGTGCTTGCTCTCAATTCCTGTGCTTATCTATCTCATGAGCCAGTACTGGCTGCTGCACTGCACCTTCCCTCTCAGCTTGGGAAAGAAAGTGGCAAAGCAGGGTTCTGAATCTAGGCTGGGAAGTGAGAATCTGTCTTCTTAACATCAGCTCTTAAACACAATGAGCTTCCTCCAGTGTGGGAAAGTACTTCTCACCTCTGGAGAAGCTGGCCCTGGATGATGCAACTGAAGATTGGGCGCAGGCATGGGGTTTGAGGCTGCACTCTCACAGGCCCCCCCTTGAAGTAAAGGAGCAGTCTTTACTTCTTGGGGGTTAGGCATGATGAGGTGAACGGCGATGTGGACCACAGACAGAAGTTTCCCTTGTTCCAATCCAACCTGCCCCCATACCAACATTCTTACGGCACAAATCAGAGCCCTCCATAAAAGCTATATGCTGAATAAAGACCAGGTTCTTTAAAAAAACAGTATTTGAGTTGAGTACACTGAACACCTCTGTCTAGTCTAGAGAGTGCCAGTGTTTTATAGAAGCAAAGTGAGAGAATTATAGCTTTAAATCTTGTAGCTATTCTGTCTTTTCAGCAATTTTTATCTTCAAATTTATTTCCAGCAGTTATTCTTTTGAAAATTTTTGGAAACTCATGTATGAGAAAGAGCAAAAAAAAAAAAAAAATTCAATTCAGGATTATCTAGGGCATTTAAAACTGATTTCTTCAGTCACTACTTTTTAAGACAATGAGAAACAGAGATGATTAAACAGAGTTAGGAATAGAACCAAAAGATTTCTTCCCTGGGGGATGGCCTAATTTGCCCTTGGCATAGAAAACTACTATAAAAATAAATCAACAATGTCAAGCAGGAGTAAAATGACACATTCAAAAAAAAAGTTAATGGATTTGAAAACACTTAAAAGTTGGTCCAGAAATCCCTGCTTTTAAAACCAACAGGAAACCAACAAATAAACAACAACAAAAAATACTTCAAGCCTCTATTCACATTGTCACTGGCCACAAAAATGGATTCCTTTCTGGGCTGCTTGAAGAAACGTAATTTGTGTACTGATTTTAATATAGACTCTGTTGAGTGCTTCCATAAGGAAGAGTAGAACAAATCAAACCAAATGGGCCTGAACACATGGCAGGAACTCAGGAAATACAAATATAAATAAGTAATGAGCAAGAAATATATTCCACCACCTTGAGAAAGCATTTCCATTACCGATCCATTACCTGTGTTCTATTAAATCAGTTCCTCCAGGATTCTATACCTCCTTTCTCAAGAGACAGGAAATTGTCAACTCAAACCTTCAGCCTCATGGCTGGAGATTTATGTAAGTTGCCCAAAACAAAAGCCTATAAAGAGGCTGACTTGAAGAAAAAGGAGGTAAGGGGAACATTCCATTCAGCCAAAAGTATAATCACCACAGTTGCTCAACCGGTTAGCAGGAACACGGAAAGCCTCAGTGAGCACGAGCAGAGTAATCCACCTTATTGAAATCAGCTTTATTCAGGCTACCTATTTTACTGGTTTGTGGCCCACACTTACCCATTTTCCTAAGTATTAAATGAAAACTTAAGCTTACAGAAGGCTGATGTGAAACTTGTGTTTTCCAGTTTAACTCACTTTGCGAATAGTAAACATTCTTCACTTGACTGTATATGTCAACTTGTTTATTAGACTTACCAAGAAAAGGAGAACAGATTACATATCAACATGGTTATTATTACTAATCATTAAATAAACTAATCAGAGAGGGGCTGAAAGGTTTTTTGTTTTGTTTTAGCTTCAGTAAACTCTGCATTTGCTAATAGTTAATATTTCATGAAGCAAATGTAAAATCTTAAGCAAATGTCTTTCTCAAATCTACAAATTCTGATTAGATGATACTTTGTGCTGAATAATTTTCCTCTTGGGACATTTTTTTAAACTGAATTCTCAAAGTTATTTGTACAAAGTGAGTCTTTTCCAGCAACTGTGTTCTAACAGAAAAATGTCGGAAGCCCAACAAAAACTGAATCCCACCTTTGGTGGTTCTGCCCAGAAGAATTTTGTGTAGAACAGTCAGATTCCCCCTGCAATACTCTTATGAGGGCATTTCTGCAGTGCACTGTTTGTGCGAGAGATTCAAAGTGTCCGCGAGCAGTCCTTTCTCTTCTGACTAAGCTCCAACCTGGGCCTTCTATGCTCCTTTTTTAGTGCTCAGGCCACAGAAGAATCTCAGAATGTTTTCAGCTGCAATGGCAAGTCCACAGGTCACATTCTCATTAATTACAGATATTCTTCTAATATGATTCATTCAAAGCCAGCTCCAGGGTCACAGAATGAGGATGAGGAGAAATCACTCGTAATATTTAGTCATCACTATGTGAGTGGAAACCACAAGCTTTTTTGGCTCAGGGCCCATTGTTTATTATGAAGGAAAACCTCAAAGCCAAAGTCAATTATAGCCATGACTTGACAATCTGACACACTTGTTAACCCTGTTAGAATGAATACGGTCCAGATGAACTGTGACCCAGTCATCACAATTGCAGAATTATTAAGATTAAATAAAGGGCCTGACCAAAAGATTCCACTTGAAATGGTCCCTTCTTTCTGGTGAAGAGCTAATCAAAGATAATTTTTTAATATTCGGGATGCATAAGAAGATGAGATGCAACATGATGTTACTAGAGAAAGAATGTTCTATTTTCTTCACAAACTGAACACATAATATTTTGGAAACTACATAAACATATCTCAGACTCATCAAATAGGGCACACGAACTCATAATGCTGGGTGTGTGAGTTCAAAGACGAGTGAGGGTGGAAAAAGGGACAAATGTGAAGCCTGTGGCAACTAGAAACAGAAAGAAAGTGAGAAAAGGAAAACAGAAAGAGCCTTCTAAAATCACCACCACCTGCCTTATCACTAAATAGTTAAACAAGTCAGAAGGATAAAATCTTTGAAGAGTACGCAGGCCTGGGGCCACCCAGGTGTTAGCAGTACCCTCTCCAGGCTCACTTTTATAGCCAGCGTTACTGCAGCCCTGCTCTCTTCCTTCCCAGAGGGGGAAACAGCCTCAGCGAGTGTAAGTAAAGCACAGAGGGAGCACAACACCTCAGAACTTCTGATTCTGAGTCTCGTGTTCGGCTATGCCATGCTGGCTCACACAATAGTCTTTTCACCTTCCCTATTGCTCAATTTTTTAAATAATTACTGGTTGCTTTGTGATGAGAAGCAGTACACTATAGTTGCCAAAAGCAGAAGCCTGACTCTGAAGCCAGACTTCTGCATTCAACTCCCAATTCTGCCACCTGCTACCTGTGTGGCTTTGTTCAAGTTATAAGCCTCAACTTCCTCATCTATAACATGGGAACAATGATACCACCTACTTCATAGGGATGTTGTGGAGATTAAATGAATATATACAAAGTTCTTAAACAAGGCTGGCATGGTGTAAGTATAATAAATATGTCATTATTATTACACCCTTTGCTTTGGCTATCAGGTGTTCCTCACCTCATATAAAAAGTATGTTTTCGGGGCGCCTGGGTGGCTCGGTTGGCTGAGTGTCCAACTTCGGCTCAGGTCATGATCTTGCGGTCTGTGAGTTCGAGCCCCGCGTCAGGCTCTGTGCTGACAGCTCAGAGCCTGGAGCCTGCTTTGGATTCTGTGTCTCCCTCTCTCTCTGCCCCTCCCCTGTTCACGCTCTGTCTCTCCCTCTCTCTCAAAAGTTAAACATTAAAATTAAAAAAAAAAAAAAAAAAGTATGTTTTCAAAAAGTTGTATGTAGAATATATTTGGTAAAATAATTTATATATTAAATACACCACAGCGGCTTGCTATTTAAAAAAACACTGGGGGAAATTATTTGGTTATGTAAGTAATCTGTCTTCAGTATAAACCTGTATAATTAGAATAATCTACTCTGTACATTTGAATTTTCTAAGGGTGAATCATTTGTGGTTTATTTTAAATAATTACTTTTGTATTATTACTGAACTTTAGTGTGCAAAATAATCACCTGAGAAACTTCTTAAGATGCAGATTTCCAGTCCCAAGCCCACAAAGTCTAACTGAGTTGGTCTGAGGTGCAGTCTAGAAACCTGTACCTTTAACCCCCTACCCCCACCCTTGACTCTGACACAAGGCAGTCTACAAAACCACTTTGAGAAATGCTGGCCTCTATATAGGAATATGGTGGACAGGGATGATCAGTTACCTAAATATAACTCAGGAAAAAAGTTACATTTTCTTCTGTGGGTTTATGTCTCTTCCTGACACAAATAATATATAAACCTTTACTCACTTAAGGAACAACCTCTTCAGGGGTGCCTGGGTGGCTCAGTCGGTTAAGCGTCCGACTTCGGCTCAGGTCATGATCTCGTGGTTTGTGAGTTCAAGCCCCATGTCGGGTTCTGTGCAGATAGCTCAGAGCCTGGAGCCTGCTTCAGATTCTGTGTCTCTCCATCTCTCGGCCCCTCCCCTGCTCATGCTCTGTGTCTCTCTGTCTCTCAATAATAAATAAACGTTAAAAAAAAAAAAAAGAACCTGTTTAAATATTGCCTACTGATTTAACATGACTTTAAATGGATCCTTTATGGATGGGAATGATATTTTAATATGCACACATATTCATGTATCCCATATCTGACAAGACATGCACGTTGAAGATTCAATCTACCGAACCAGCAATAATGGCAGCTTCTCTGGCAAGAAAAGTGACCATGGCTGACAGAGCTGTCAGGCTGGCAGGCTACTGGCCAGGGTCCAGGCTCCCACGCACGTCCATCCCCGTCTGATGTGTAAGCTAATAGCATTCTGGATCTATATCCTACCCACTCTCCAGCCAGCTCCTCCCCCCTCTCTCCAGCCACTTCTTTTAACAAGAAACTGTAACTGAATCTGACCATGTGTGGCTGAACAAGAGGCCTCTGTGATCCTGCTGTGTTTTAAAACTTCCATGGCTATTACATTGCTGGTGCCAGGAACGAAATGCAAATACTCAACCAACAAAGGTGAAGTGTTCAAAGACTCTTTGTGATCACCACTGGAGAACAAAGGTATGTATATGCCTTGTTCATGTGCAAGCCGGGAGATTCAGGTAATGTCTAATTGTGCTCTTCTGTGATAAAGGGAAATACAGTAAATCTTCATTTCATCACTGACAGAAGTCAATTGCAGCGAAGAAAAACAACCAGACACACATTCTCAATTACAGTGACCTTTACGAAAAGATCCTTTTAAATATTAGCTTCCCTTCGAACACTTTGCCACTTGGCAGTAAACAGTATACTCTAGCAGGTGAACACAGGAGAAATAGCACTGCAATTCTGGCTAATGAATCACATGCCACAGACAGTGCCATGAACTTAGTTAGCATGCAATAAATGGAAGGTGACAAAATTGGGTGGAAGGAAGGAGATGGGAGCAAAACACAACAGCAGAAGGGTATATATCAAGAGAGAGCACAGTCCTCTGAAAAGCTCATGAGATTAGGGATAGAGAGAGCTGAAGTGCGGCTCCAGCTACAATCACTCTTGACTGCAAGCTTCAGTCTCCTCACATGTAGTGTAAAAGACATGACCTGTTCTCCCCACTTTACAGAGCTAATATTTAAACTAGCACATTATTCAACTGTAAATATAACTAAGTCACCTACAATGCAGGAAAGTATCATTTGTTAACGGTCACCAAAAAACAAAAAGAACTTCTGCTTCAATTAATTCTATTTAAAACTAAAAATCTGGATGAATGATTTCCCAAGAAAATACTAATTACTGAGCAGACTCAGAAGAGTAGGAAAATCCCAATAGAGTATTTATGATGAGGGGATGGAAAAGAAAGCGAAAAATGAAGAAATTACTACTTAACCTCTCCTCCACAAAAGCACCAGGTTTTAACACTTTCACAGGTGAATTTTATCAACTCTTTTACAGAGTAGATAGATTTAATGGTATTCAAAACAGTCTGAGAGTATACATAGAAAAAGCATACAAAATTTTTATGAACCCAGTTTGACACGTGACAAAGAACAAACCATAACTATGTTAGGGTCATACCAAAGAAACAAGGATAATTCAATATGAGGAAATTCAGTAATATAGTTCACTGTATTTCTTGATCAAAGTATAAAAGTCATATGATCACTTCCACAGAAATATAATAAACAAATCCAATAAAATTCAGCATCTCTTTCAGATAAACATACCTCTGGTCTTTGTATGGTGTTTTCTCTGCATGGGATGCTCTTCCCTTGGATATCTACATGGCTTACTCCCTCATTTCATTTAAGTCAAAAATCACTTAGCAGAGGTTTTACCCCAATCACCATAGCTAAAATATAGCACCCTTTTTGCTACATCCTCTTATCTCTATTTTAGTTTTATTCTTTGCACTAACTACCATCTAAAATTTATGGATTTATTCAGTGTCTGTCTCTGCCTACTTGAATATAAGTTCCATAAAAACTACTGTATCCCCATAACCTAGAACAGTACCTGACATATTACAGGTGTTCAATAAATCTTTATTGAATAAATAAATGGAAGAGAAAGATATGGATTCATCCTTAATGTCTTGCATGTGTGAGTTTTCAAAAGTTATGCTTCATGGAGATGTATCGTTAAATTGAACAATATGAAATTGCCAATATTTGACTTTTTTTCACCTACAAAAAGGCCAATTAGGTATTTTAACCTAATAGAGTCACTCCTGTTAAAGTTAAAGAAAAAGATGTGTGCAACCATGATATTATTTAATATTGTTCTGGCACTATTAGTCAATACAATTAGATAACTTAAATTGGGAAACATCTATTCATAATAAAAACTCTCAACCAAGTAGGGTTAGAGAGAATATACCTCAACATTATAAAGGCCATATATGAAAACCCACAGCTAACATCACGCTCAATGATGAAAACGGAGAGCCTTCTAAGATCAGGAATAAGACAAGGATGTCTACTCTTTCCACTTTTTTTTTTTTTTTTTACGTTTTTTATTTTTGAGACAGAGAGAGACAGAGCATGAACAGGGGAGGGGCAGAGAGAGAGGGAGACACAGAATCTGAAACAGGCTCCAGGCTTTGAGCTGTCAGCACAGAGCCCGACACGGGGGCTGTGAGATCATGACCTGAGCCGAAGTCGGACGCTTAACCGACCAAGCCACCCAGGCGCCCCCACTCTTGCCACTTTTATCCAACATAATACTAAAGTCCAAGCCACAACAATCAGACGAGAAAAAGAAATGAGGCATCCATTGTGGTAAAGAAGAAGTTAAACCATCACCATTAGCAGATGACATTATACTACACATAAAAAATCCTAAAGACTCCACCAAAAACATATTAGAAGTAATAAATGAATTCAGTAAAGTTGCAGTACACAAAATTAATCCCCAGAAGTTGTTAGTGTTTCTATACACAAATAAAGAAAGTGCCAGAAAGAGAAATTAAGAAAATAACACTTACCATCGCACCAAAAAGAATAATATACCTAGAAATAAACTTAACCAAAGAGGTCAAAGAATGTACTCTGAAAACTATAAAACAATGATGAAAGAAATTGAAGATGACACAAACAAATGGAAAGATATTCCATGCTCATGGATTGGAAGAACAAACATTATTAAAATGTCCATATTACCCAAAGCAATCTACAAATACAATGTAATCCCTATCAAAATACCAACAATATTTTCTACAAATCTAGAGCAAATAATCTCAAAATTTGTATGGAACCACAAAGACCCCGAATATCCAAAGCAATCCTGAGAAAAAAGAACAAAGATAGAGGTATCAGAACACCAGATCTTAAGATATACCACAAAGCTGTAGTAATCAAAACACCATGGCACTGGCACAAAAATAGACACATAGTTCAATGGAACAGACTAGAGAGCCCAGAAATAAACCCACATTTCAATGCTCAATTAATCTATAGCAAATGAGGCAAGAATACACAGTGGGGAAAAGACAGTGTCTTCAACAAATGGTGTTGGAAAAACTGGATAGCTACAGGCAAAAAAATGAAATTGGACCACTTTCTTCACACCATACACACACACACACACACACACACACACACACACACACACACACACCCCTCAAAATGGATTAAAGCCCTAAATGTGAGACCCAAAACCACAAAAATCCTAGAAGAGAGCACTGGCAATAATTTCTGTGACATCAGTTGTAACATTTTTCTAGATATGTCTCCTAAGGCAAGAGAACAAAAGCAAAAATAAACATATGGGACTCCATCAAAATAAAATGCTTCTACACAGCAAAGGAAACCATCAACAAAACTAAATGACAACCTACCAAATAGAAGATATTTGCAAATGACCTATCCAATAAGGGGTTAATATTCAAAATATATAAAAAGGAGTCATAAATTCAGCAGAAGAAAAGATTCTTTTTACAATGGCATAAAAATGTGAAAGATTTAAAGAAAACTTAAAAATACTACTGAGAGGTAAAGAGATGTGACTAAATAGAAAGACATACCCTGCTCTTGGTTTAAAAGAACCAATATTGTAGGGGCGCCTGGGTGGCTCAGTCAGTTGACCGACTGACTTCAGCTCAGGTCATGATCTCTCAGTCTGTGAGTTCGAGTCCCGCGTCGGGCTCTGTGCTGACAGCTCAGAGCCTGGAGCCTGCTTCAGATTCTGTGTCTCCCTCTCCCTCTGCCCCTCCCCCACTCTTGCTCTGTCTCTCTGTCTCAGAAATAAACATTAAAAAAAAATTTTTTAAAAAAGAACCAATATTGTAAAACTCTATCTAAATTAATATATAACTCAATTCCAGTAAAAATATTACCAAGAATTGAGGTGGGGGGAGGTGTTTCCTAGATAACTTAGAGTAAAGTCATGGGCACCTATAAAAATAGAAAATTTTTACTAAGAAGAATAATGAGAAGAATAATGTAGGAAGGCCTACAACAATGAAAAGTTTGGTGCTGCTACTTGAACAGACCAATTAATAGAACAGAAGAGAGAGCCCATAAATTGGCTAAAATTCATATGTAAGTGCAGTGTGTGTAACGATGTGATTTCAATTCAATGAGGAAAACTAGATCATCCAACTAAAAAGTGTTACAGCAACTGGCTAACCAAGAGGAAAAAATTAAACTGGAGCTCTGCTGTTGTAGGCTGGAAAAATAGTCCCTCCCAAAATATCCACCTTAAATCCCTGGGAGCTGTGAATATTACCTTATTTGGAAAAAAAGGTCTTTGCAGATGTGATTAAGGACTTTAAGATGAGGAGATGGTCCTGGATCATCTTGGGTGGGCCCCAAATGACATCAGAGGTATCCTTGTAAGACAGAAGAGGAAACCAACACAAAGCACAAGGCATTGCCAAGATGGAGAAGAGACTGGGGCAATGTGGCTACAAGCCCAGCTAGCAGGCAGCCTCCAGAAGCTAGCAGAGGCAGGGAACAAATTTTCCCCTAGAGCCTCTGTATGGAATGCGGCTCTGGTGACACCTTGATTTCACACTTCCGGCCTGCAGAACCGTGAGAGAATTAAGTTCTGTTTTTCAGGCCACCAAGTTTGTGGTAATTTGTTACAGTGGCCACAGTATACAAATATACCTTCCTCACTCCCTTCACTAAAATAATTTCAGGTGAACAGAAATTTAACTCTAAAAAATAATTTTAAAAATGGTATGAAATAGAAAGATGGGAGAATCTGAAGAATTACCTTAGATGGGAAGCCTTCCTAACTAAAACAAAACCCAAGAAGGAAAAAATTCCTAAAGGTGACTACATTAAAATAAATTTGATAGCACACTGTTCCAAATAGGTTTGTGTGTGTTTACACACAAAGTAAATTACTGAGGTATCTCTATAAATGTTGAACTAATACTGACTGCTGATTATTGGGTTATATTAACAATGTATAATTTATAGGAGGGTGTCAACTTACTATTGAAGAGAATGAGACACTGAGAAGATACCTTTTAGAACCTACTGGATAGTAAGTCCATGCTAGAACCAAGGCCAGGGAGCTGGCCTTAGAATTTCCAGGTTATTGTTCTAACTTCTAACAGCTAATTACTTTGATGAAGGATCTAACTTTAATGTTGTATGTAATTTTCATGTCTGAGAGTTTAGGTAATACATGCATATAATGAACAAAACTTTCCAGCAGTGCTAACAGGCAGACTATGGAACTTCGAAGGCCCCTTTCACTTTCATACACACAACCCCATTCCTGTTCCTTTGTTCACTACTTAAAACATACCTACTACCTCCATTTCTTGGCTCTCCTTCCAGAGGGAGTCCAGGTATAGATGAACAGATATGTATATAGATACATCCACTGCTTAAAAACACAGGTAGACATCATGTTTTATAAGCTGGTTTCTGTTTTTGCTTGTAGGTTGGTTTTGTACTTAGGAGATTAGGCCACATCCATCCACATATATATCTAGCCCATTCTTTATAGTTTCTTGATATCTTTCATTGTATGGATAGGCTATACTTTTCTAAAACAATACCCCATTGAAGGACATTTACATTGTTTTCAGTCTTTTGCTTTCCTACACAATACTGAGCTTAATATCTTTGGACATACATATTTGCCCACTTGTGCAAAACTTCCTGAAATACAATTGCCAAGTCAAAGGGTATGTGCATTTTAAATTTGTATAGATAGTGCCAAATTTTTCTCCAAATGATGCTCACTATGTTTAGCAAATTTTAAAACATGGCTCTATTTATTCCTCTCTCCTCAGTTAATTTTTTTGTATGTTTCTAAACAAGTTTCTTTAAGTATAAAAAAAAAACCCTAATAGTAATAGAAAATAATGACCCCATTAAAAACCGAGTGTCAACAGAGGCACAATCTACAAACTTATCTGACTGCCAATGATGCGTTGACATACGTTAGCTTATACACATACAAATTCTACACAAAAGGCAGCTAAGTGTGCACTATTTAGTTGGCCAGCCTTGATATGACCCTCTTAGCTGCTGTAATATTATCCAACTAATGGTTCAGAGATGTTCCATCTGTACTGTATGGTTATTAGTACACACTGTGAACCACCACCACTGACATGCCACAGTGAAGTCTGTTCTGCTACAACATGTACAGCAGAGGATGCAGTGCTCCCCCCCCGCCACACCCCCAAAGGCCCTCAAATCTCTTTAGCATTTTTGTGTGGGGTGCTTTCACTCACAACAGCAGCACCTATCTGTCTTTGTCAGAGGGCTATCAGCAGGTTGCTAAAGCCCTGGAAAGCTGGAAGTACATGGGAATGTCTCCCCCCAACCCCACCTGCAGCCATTAGCAATAACCAATAGATACTGGGGTATAAATACTCCAGTTACCATGCCTCTGACCAGGGTCTCCAGGGTTACCCTGCAGAGCGAGCCAAAGTGACCCCTTGATACTGTGCTTGATACTCCCTTACTTGGTTTCATTACAATTCTCCACTCTCCTCCTGGTTTTCTCTATGGACGCTTCCTAATAAATCACCTTTATATGAATCTTTTTCTCAGGTCTGCTTCTAAGAAACCCAAGCTATTGCTTCTTTTGGCTAAGATCAAGTGTAGTATCTGTTCTTATCAGTTTAAGAAATCCAAGCTAAAACAATGTGTTTTTTCTTTTATGCAAAGTAGCTCATAATGATTAGCAGATAGGGAACTTCTATTGCTATAACACGTACACTGATTTGGTTTATAAGTGACTTTTTTCCAGCACAGTAATGTTTTGAAAAGTGATCAGTGTCCAGCTTTCTCATAATTTAAGAGAAAACTTTAATATTATACAAAGACACCAAGAAAAAAACCTGACTATACCTCCAGCAATACAAAAAATACATATGACCAAGTTTATTTAATGTAGCTCTGTTAGAAATTGCAAAATACTGGAACACCCTAAATACCCACTCATAGGAGATAGCTGAATAAACTATGTGCCTCCCTACACTGGAGCACTATGCAGCTGTGGAAAAATGAGAAGGAGCTCTGGGAACCGATGTAGAGTGATCTCCAGGGCATAATCCTAAGTGAAAAATAGCAGAGCCCAAAAGGGTATTTATATTATGCTACCCTTCATGTGAGAAAGGAGAGGGTATAAGAAAATACTCACAAATCTGTTCATTTGTGCAAGAGACCTACAGGAAAGATAGGGCAGAAACTAAAGAGATTAATTACCTGCAGAGGTGGGTGGGGAAGAGACTGAGTGAGGCAGGCTATGGGCAAGAAAAACAAAGATGAACTGTGGCACATCTTGTGGTATCAGAAAGTAAGGAAGTGCTCAAAAAAAAAAAAACACAGGGATCTGTCAAAAGAGGACAGGAGTTACTCTGAAGGAGATTCTTTTAGCCAAAGTTGGAACAATTTGAGCAAAAACCTAAATAATGATAGTACTGAATTTTAACCCATAAAGTATTTTGAAGTCCACATTGATATAAAAAATACTTGAAAAATAAGTAAATGTGGGAGAAGGGACAATTCTTCCTTTTAGTAGAATTCCAATTAATAAATGTGGAAGAAACAGGGAAATAGAAAATCACCATTAGGCAAACACCACAGTAATAACTACTGCAGGCAAATCTACCCACGGATAATAAAATTAGAGAGCCAAAGTTTAAAGAGGGGCAGGATTTTCAGAGCTGTAAAATATCACCCCCAAATAATTTATTAACTCAAAATAATGACAGTCACTTACAGTGGAGAAACTTGGCAGACATCACCTTAACCAGGTGACCAAGGTCAACCTCACCACCAATAAGACATACTGACATGACATTCTTAATATCATGAACCCAAAGGGATACAACATCAGCCCTGTATTATGTTTGCCTAAAATACACAGTTTCATTCCAATTGTGTGAAATATCAGACAAATCTAAACTGAGAGACAAAATATACAAAATAACAGACCAGTGTTCACCAAAAGTGTCAAGGTCATGAAAGACAAGAAAGATTGAGAAACCGTAAAGACTGGATGAGACTAGGGGCACCTGGGTGGCTCAGCTGGTTAAGCACCTGACTTTTGAAATCGGCTCGGAGTATGATCTTGCGGTTTACGAGATGGAGCCCCGCGTCAGGCTCTGGGCTGACAGTGTGGGACCTCCTCGGGATTCTCTCTGTCCCTCCCTCTCTGTCCCTCTACCCAACTCTCTCAAAACAAATAAATAAACTTTAGGAAAAAAAAAAGACTGGATGAGACTAGGGAGAAACAACTAAATGTAATATGGTGATATGGGACCCCTGACAGGATCCCTAGAGAGAGAAAGAATATCAGTGGATAAACTGGGGAAAATCAAGTAAGGTCTGTTGCTTCATCAATAATATTGTACCAATATTAATTTTTCTAGCATTGCTAAATAGTTGTACTGTGGTTATGTAAGGTGTTAACATTAGGGTAAGTTGGGTGAAGGGTGTACATGAGCTCTTTGCAATTTTTCTGTAAGTCTAAAATTAGTTTAAAATGAAAAATTAAGAACCCAAAATTCAACAATACTACCTTTCTTTTGTGTAAATTTATCTGTTTTAGTGGCTTTAAGAAACACTACAAGTTCATCCATGTTGAGCTATTTCAGGGAATCTGAGCAGGCAGGCTCTACTCTGTCTATGTACGTGTTACGTACATAGTTCTGCAAATAAAAGAAGTCCTTAATGACAGACCTACAGACTGCTCCCCTTCATTTGCTTTTAACTCTCTTCAACTAAGATAATGCATATAGTGATTTTCCTTTTTTCAGTCATAGATAGAATGGGCTTCATACAATGGGTTTCCACTGGGCTAAAACTCTGATGAAACTGACCTACTTTAAAAATTCACCATTTTAGGGGCGTCTGGGTGGCTCAGTTGGCTAAGTGTCTGACTTTGGCTCAGGTCATGATCTCACAGTTCATGGGTTCAAGCCCCATGTCAGGCTCTGTGCTGACAGCTTGGAGCCTGGAGCCTGATTCAGATACTGTGTCTTCCTCTCTTTCTGTTCCTCCCCCACTTGCACTCTGCCTCTCTCTCTCTCTCAAAAATAAATAAAGATTAAATTTTTTTTTTTACCATTTTAAGAGTCCTAAGATACAAACAAATGCCTAGGTTCAGGACTATGAGTACCTGGCTTATTTTTCATGCTCAAGAATAGAACAAGAAATGGAGAGTTAGAACCTCAAAGCAGCCATTGTTACATTCTTTCCTATTCATTAAACATAATAATTTTTATTTTAAAGGGTTGTTTTCTTACTTAGAATATGCTGGAGAAACCCAATATGGGTTGTCTTCGGCTGCTTTAGCATGCCGCAAAATGGCTTCCCGGGGATTGCTGTCGTCAGTTTTGTCCAAAGCAATGTTCTTCACAATGTATGATGACAGAGTGCCCCCATGGGTTCCAACCCGGCCACCACGACCTGTTTCAAAGGAAAAAAACCAATCAGATAATGGAATGAGCATGACAGTATATATGTATACCTTGTATACACTGTACTTATCTGAAAAGGCTGAGAATCCTTCAGTCCTGGCTTCCAAGGTGGCTGGTTACATGAGTAACAGAGTGAGGCCAGAACTTCACATTTACCCGATTTTTGGCATCCCCTATGGAATCAAGGTTTGGAGCACTCTGGGGCTTCTTCAGACCTTGGTTTGAGGTGCACAGATCTCAAGAATACTTCAGTATCATCCTTTCAGCTTTCACAACCAAAGTAGGAAATCACCAAACCTTAACTTTCCCATAACATTTTTAAATAGAAAGAGATGTTTTTTTGATGTGTTTTAGCTGTTTAACTTACATAGTGATACTAATGCAGCAGGAATTACAAATACTTTGCCATGAATATGCCTTAAAAACATTCCTCAGGCATGAACATTTGAAATTCAATTAATAAAAATAACCAATATTTGTTAGACACTATTTTTGCCTTAAACACACACATCTTAGGGCTTGCCATCTCCCAGGTACCTTGTAGGAGAGAAAACAAGTAAGTTGAATACATTGATTCACATTATTTTATGGTGCTGGAACTCCTCCAGTAGACAGAAAGCTCTGTAAGGGCAGGGATTTGTTAAGATCTGCTAGATCCTTAACAGCTAGCCTGGTGCCTGGTACGCAAAAACATATGACATTTTAGGAAAAATTAAAAAACAAAACAAAACAAAAACGCATGAAGAGCCAAACTGTGCTAAAAAATTAATTCTATAAATCAAAATAAGAGACTAAATAAGGCAGGAAAGAATTCATTGGGAAAGGATTTATGTGGCCAGTAACTATTACGGGACTTAGAGGAAGGAGAGAGCTCTTCAGGCTGAGGTGGTTGGGGAGGTCTTTGGGAAGAGATAGATCCAATTTGCGAAAGCTCAGAAGGCAGAGGTCACTTTGAGTGAGCAGAATGGCTTAAGTACAAAAGTATAGAAAGAGGACAATTCAATCAATGGGCATTTGCAGGCAGAAATGAACCAACAGTCAGTCATATCAGAAGATCAGAGTAGGAGAGAAGTGAGATGGAATGCTCAGAAGTGAGTTTGAGTACACTAAGGAGAACCTTGACTCTCTGAAAATGCAAATGGAAGTGGGAAGCTTATGAAATTTGGGGGCAGTAGCAACATGAAAGCCAGAGGAGTTGGGGCACTGGGGTGGCTCAGTCGGTTAAGCACCTGGCTTTGGTTCAGGTCATGATCTCATGGTTTCATGAGTTCAAGCCCTGCATCAGGCTCTGCGCTGACAGCTCACGCTGTCTCTGTCTCTCTCAAAATAAATAAACTTAAAAAAAATTTTTTAAAAAGAAAAAAAAGAAAGCCAGAGAAATTGTAAATAAAAGCTGTGTATAAGATGGATGGAGGCAGGGTGGGGAGCAGAGAGAGAGACTGACTTGAGATAAGATGCCTAGTTAGAAGGGCTTTTCAATAATCCATGTAAGAATACTATTTGGGAACTTTGATTAGAATGGTGGCAGGGAAAATGAAAACAAAAAAAAGTTAAGATAGAGATGTGAAATGTTTCCAAAGCTGAAGGTGCAGGCCAAACAGATGTAGGCCCACAGCTGAGGTTCAAGATGAATGAACAAGTTAAAAGCTATATATAGGCTTAGGAGCCTAAGACAAGGGAAACCACACAAGCGATAGCTAGTAAAATGGGATTCCAGTAGAGGTATGTGTTCATGATAGCCAACGCTGTCTTGCTTTCTTCTGGTACCTATTTTCGTAAAAACTCTAAGGACCTTTATTCATCTTGTAGGGGAATGGGCAGCTTCATTATATCAACAAAGAACTCAATGATTGTAACTTTTTGCCTTGTGTGAAACCTAATCCAGTCTGGATTCTAGTTAAAGTACCCAAATGTTGTATATGAAGCCAATATTGAGAGCAGTGGTTTTATCACCAGGTTCTAGGAGCCCCAAAGTACTACCAAGGTCACCTAAAAGAGCTCAAGTTAGACAGCAAGCAGAGAGGGCTCTAGGCTTCCTCTCCATTTTTATCAGTCTTATGCATCAGGATTCTGCATCAGATCTTTAAACAAAAAGTTGCTAAAAAGAAAATGTCTAAAAACCACCATGTAGTAAAATCTCTCTGAAGACAAAGCAGCATCCAGGCAGAAAGCATCTTTCCAATTCTATACCAGTGACCCCACCCGGCCCCTCACCCCCCTCTGCAGATCACAGGTTAGACCACAGTCACCTGGGCCCGCTACAGGAGGTTCAGGTTTATGAGACTTCAGGGGATCCAGTCTGTCCTTCTCCAGCTGTTTCCTTGTACTCCGTTGGCGGGGCTCACGGAACATAGGCAAGGCATGAGCTACGAGAAGTCACAATTGAAAAATTTTATTATAATAATAACCCTTCCATCCCAAAACATAGCTGAAACATGACTACCTAAAAGATGACATGGAAGTCATAATGACAGCCTTCATCTAATAATAAAAGACAGTCTTACTGTAACCAATTAGCCAATTTTGTTTGAGACCAGACTCATTGTTCACCTCTGCTGGCAACTAACGCCACTCAGGAAATACTGTCAAACACTGTCACGGAGACACCAGTGAGGCTCCCCATCTTCCAAGCCACGGGTAGCAGTTAAACTTAATTTCTGTGGTTTTGAAAAGAAACACTTAATGGGACTGCTTATTTTTTCTTGTAGGACCCAAATGTGAATAATGCCAACAGCTTGCCTGTCAGCCCTGAAGTTTCCTTAGATGCCTCATAAACACTGGAATCACTTCACACGTTTCTGAAATGTGACCACCTCTCAGGAGGAGTTGACAACACTGAGTAACCGGAAGGGAGGAGCACTTAGCCCACTAAGTGGGATAAAGGTTGCCTTGAATGCATGGAGGTGCCTGAATCTCCTGGCATGGTGACTTGATGGGGACTTTTCCCTACTTCTATATGGTGGACAAAACAAAAGAATAAGAATCCAAGTAGTATTTGTCCCATTGCTATTGGTTGCTCACTCAATGTCAGAATTAAATTTCATGATATAAAACAGTATATAAATGTAAAAGGGTAACAGTGATATTCTGCGGGACAGCAAGAGGGTCATTGGGGCAAAAGTTAAGTAATGATCTTTTTCTTGACCAAAAAATATGCCAGAATTATTTCTTTGGATCCTTACATGCTGAGTGAAACCTCTTTTAAAATAGAAAAAAATTTTTCCACGGGAGTGGGGAAGAGAAGGTAATGGGTTAATAGAGGTTCAAAGGGAATTTATAATATGAATGACAGAAATGTCTAAAATACCTAAAAAATTCTTCTAGTATCCCCCTACCCCTATCACCAGCTGGGGTCAGGACCATCTCCCTCACCAGTAAAACATGCCTGCCTTGAGTCAGGGGAGCTGAGAAACACAGCCACCAGTCACTCTGTTGGGCAACACGACACAACAGTATTTTTAGGAGGGGGAAAAATAGCTTTTCACTTCAAACGACTGGAGGAATTTAAGTAGGCCGCGTGTAATTACATGAGCTAGACTGGTTGTGACACCGACTTTAACACTTCTACTCTTGCAAAAAGTGTCATGGGATCTCCTTACTGATCGTAAGCTCCAAGGGACTTGGTCTTACAGGAGACCCACCACCAGAGAGAAAACCCAGCAGTACAGCGCCCCCTGGGCTTTAGATGGAGACCCCGGTAAAGTCCACAGAGCATCAGCTCATCACAATTGCTACTGCATCCAAGATGTCCTTCCTAGACACTAGTGGTGACAGATCTGAGGCTGTGGCTCTGGGAAAGACAAATCTGTCAGATTAACAAGGTTGTGTGACAAACCAGACAGAAGCTACTTATTCTGGTAAGATTTCTGGTGCCCACAGTAGTTCATTTTGTATTTAAATGTCTCTGGATCTATCACATGGTCACAGAGTCTCAGAGGGAGCTGACGGAGACCCTTCGCCTAGTCTCCTCACTCTCCTGATAATGTTCAGTTGTTCAACATCATACTGCAAGTCAGTAGTAGAACTGGACAAATCCAGGTCTCCTGATTCCAAGGCCAGCACTCTTTCTTGTTTATTCTTAGAACAGATTGTTATTCTTTAAAAGGCTGCTATGGAGTAATGCATTAGGCTCAAATAGGCTTTTCCCTTTTGGGTTGAAAGTTACATGAAATTACCCTGTCTCTGTGATGAGTCACAGAAGCTAAAGCAGTTAGCTGTTACATGACTCGCAGTTCTGTCCACATGATACTTTGTAATATATGCCTGGACTGTGAAAACTTTTTCTGTCTCTAAAGCCATGAGATCAACACCACATTACAGTAGAAGAGAGAGAGAAGACGATGGAGAGACCATGCTAACAACTTACGGGTGATGATGTAGTCCTGGGTTAGAGTCTCGGCTTGTTTCGCCTTCCGCTGGGTTTTAACCACACATAATTTTGCTCCCCTGGGGCGGGTAAGAGCACATTATTTTCTTTACTTGGTCTTACAAACAGAAAGTCATGTCAAAAACATTAGATACTTTCAGGAACACACTCTGTGCACACCATCTTGCCATGTCCTTGACTCTCTAAGGGATGGCAAAAGATGGGGCCTTGGTGATAGGGGATTAAATTTATGGGAAAGCAAGTCTGTCAATCAGTGGTTACCACTGAGGGAAAGGGTTGGAGAGGTAGTCAGGCAACAGAACACTAGTTTAAAAAATCTATAGAAATAACCCAAAGATGTAAGCTAAAGAGATACAAGTAAAATTAACCAGTCTTTTCACCCTGAAGGTCACACGGTTCAAATATTAGTTTATGTCTCATATGAAAGCAACCTGGGTGGTCTACACCCCAAGTGGCATTCGTCCACATCTCTAATGTAAGAGTACGAGTGTCTGGAACTGAGTTGGCTTGGCAGTGTTGTCACGGGGCTACTGCCCAAGAATGTGTGGGGTTAACCAAAAGTTTGATTAGGACATTTCACTTCTTCTTTAGCAATAATGAGCTATCCCTCTCAGGAAGCAAATACAAATAAAAAAATTTCTTAAAGATTCCACACATAGAAGCTTCCAAATGGGTGCTATCAAATGGGGCTCATCATTTTCTCAAATGAAACAGACTCTTTCTCTCATTCTAATTACATTAGCATTTTCAATTCCTTTATTAAAAAACAAACAAAATCCTGTTTGTTCTTAAACACAATAAAAACTTTATTTTACAGGGCAAGAGTTCCAATGCTAGTGCACAAAGTTCCAAGGGAAGACCGACTGTCTGCTTCTATTTCTACCCAAACAAATTACAGCAATGAATATTCATTAACAGAGGATGAGTTTCCTTTCCTCAAAAAGGATGTGGGACCCAAAATAGGTTTACGGGGGACCCCAAAGAATTTAGCATGTGAACTTTAATACTAGCTGACCAAGGTTCCCTCTAAAGAAAGAGCTAACCAAGCATCGTACCTTAACTGAGACAAACAAAACCATCCTTTTTTGGGGGGTGGTGACAAATGTCCACCTTTGTGCCCAAAGAAAATGAACACAATTGAGGAACTGGTTGAGCCTCCAGTGAAGTTTTCAGACTTTTGAAACACATTGGTATATTTAAGTCTAACATTTGGGGTGGGCACGGGATTGAAGAGGAAAGAATTTGTGCTGTCTCCTTCTGCTGGCAGAGAACAACCCCACACATCCAAACTGCTACCTGATAAAAGCCCAAACAGAAAGGGAACAAAACAGACTAGCTGTTTCCATTTCCCGTGAGGGGTGAGTTCCCTGCTTTGTTAATCCCCTACATGTATCACAGCTAATGCCATGTCCAGGGTGGTATGCAAAGTGGGCAGGACTTTTCCCCCCTTTGCACTCAACATTTCAGCTAAAGGACTGCAAATCCCCAGGAAACTTTCACTTTGAATTCTGTATGGATCAAGGGCAATATCCAAATCCTCTTTAAAGTACAATACCAGGAGTTTGAGGCTTTACTCTGTGCCAGCTGCATTTTCTAAAACGGTGGATCCCCATCAAAGGGGGCAATAAGTAAAGCAGGGTAGGAAAAGAAACCCTCCCCCCAGTTGTTGTCATCCATCTAAAACAGGCAAGACTTATGAAATACCTCTGACTCTTGTTGGGGTCATAATACACTTTAGCCAATCCATTTCCAGTTCCTACCATGATCTGGTTCAGCTTTGGATGCCACAGGCAGCGGACAACACTCTGAAAAGGAAAGGCATGGTAATCAACTAAAGAAGCCAAGTAAAAATGGGAAAAGTCCCGCTGGTGCTTTGATGGCTAGAGTCAGTTTACTAAACTGAATATCATCCTGATGGTTACCCGTAATTTTTAGGACATTTTCCTCTAAACTATAAGGCTGTGTCCCTGAGGTTCAGTTCTATTCCATCACTTGTTATCTGTGTGATACCCTTTAAAGATGAACAAGTTGTTCCTTCCGACGCCCCTCCTCTCATTTCTTGATAACCCTGCAACCACAAGGTTAGGCTTCCCCAGCTCCAGTGCCATGTGAAGCTGGCATCTCGGAATGCTGAACCCACATAACTCAGTTCTGCTTACCACTGAAGCAGATTTAGATCTCAGTGTTTCATGTTTTTATACACACAATATGTCCCTCTGGACAGCAGATTGAAGCCAGGTGGTTATTGTTTTTAGTTCACAAAGATCCAAATCTCATAAAGCTTTTTCAGGAACAACACATATTTGCAGGCATTGAATAATATCTCCCTATCTATGAGATAAACCAGCAGGACAATAGCAGAAGTAAAACAGAGACACGGCATACAAAGACTTGACATTAACCTGAATGAAAAGCTATTTGAGAGAAGGTCCACTGGAAGTTACGATCCTTTGAATTCATTACTGGTAAGGAAAATAAGTGGTGCCCCGGGGTCAAAAAGAATGAGTTCTCAGTGAGAACTACAACCTGTTTTTAATTTGTCTGTAGTAAGAGGTCCGAGGTGGGAGGTTTAGCAGGGGGGAAATGATGAAGGGGGGTGGGGGAAGATGAAGCTAAAATTGGTAGGCAGAAACACCATGTCCTAGGTTCTGTGGATCTCATTCTGATAGAACAAGTAATGAGTGGAAACATCAATTCAAGATTTATTTAGAACCATCATGAGCCAAGCAATGTGCATGGACTAAGAAAAAAGGGTACAATTCGATACTGCTATTTTAGGTTCTAATAGTAAAATGAAAATCATGGCATCCTTGTCTCCCAAATCTCTCTCGGGCTGAGTCTCTCTGGTTTCCTCTCCCTAACCATCCTGCTCCTTTGTTAAGACAGAGTATCTGTGAATCTCCTCAATCCCTTTTGATAGAAATCCTGGCTCCCCACCTGCCTGGCAAAAAGTATGCATACAGTTATTCGGCTACAAATCCTTCTCTGAGATTCCTGAGGAACTTAAGAGGAAATGTAAGAGTCTGCAGGACTTCGAATTCATGTCTGATAATACTCTTTAAGAGCGGTTCTTAAGCTCTGCACCACTGAAGACAGCTGAGATGTTCCGCTGAGAAAATAAAATCAGAGTGGCTGTTTTTTCCTGGTTGGTAGGCAGTAAAATGAAGTTGAAAGGGCAGGTTTTTACAGTTTTAGGTTTTCTTTCCACAACTTTTCTTAAATCTATGGTGCCTGCTACCCAGTGTCTACCAGCAAGTGCTAAAAGATGATAAAACATACAATAGTGAGTATTAATTAAAAAAAAAAATCGAGGGGCGCCTGGGTGGCGCAGTCGGTTAAACGTCCGACTTCAGCCAGGTCACGATCTCACGGTCCGTGAGTTCGAGCCCCGCGTCAGGCTCTGGGCTGATGGCTCGGAGCCTGGAGCCTGTTTCCGATTCTGTGTCTCCCTCTCTCTCTGCCCCTCCCCCGTTCATGCTCTGTCTCTCTCTGTCCCAAAAATAAATAAAAAATGTTGAAAAAAAAAAATTTTTTTTAAAAAAAAAATCGAAAACAGTAAGCATCTTATATATAGAATGGCTTCTGGGGGAGGGTTGTCATTTTGTACACATGTCCGTGAAACCCACTTGATAATGTATGACTGTAAAAGACACATTTTATCTAACAAAACTGTGCTTGGTTGGTAAGATGGAATTAAGTATATCAACAGTTCATGGTCTACAAAGCACAGCCTGACTTACAGGTGCTCTGCCACTGAGATTAATTTGAGAACCAGGCCTTGACCACTGCAAATTTCCAGGTCATGGCCAGGTACACGGAAACATGAGAAAAGTCACAAACATAACTTCATAAACCCTACCAAGAATAAGTTCATCCAAGTCAATACTCACCCTCATGCCACTGCTTATATGTCATCATGTGAAGACTGACCCTTTTAAAACTGTACCCCACAACTCTCCTTACTCTGCTTTTTCATGTTTCTAAAACATGTTCCACCTTTTAACATAATATATAATTTGTCGTTAATTTTGCTTATTATCTGCCTCCCCAGTGTGAACATAGTTTGCACACAGGCAGAGATCTTGGTGTGTTTCGGGTGGGAGTGTTTCCCAAATGCCCAGTTTAGTGTGTGGTGCTCAATAAATATTTGTTGCACCCAAGCCTAAATGGACTGCTTTGCTAAGTGGAGTTAGAGACAATTTTCAAGTTAAAATCATTACTACCTATGGAGAACAATTTTATTTCTCCAGATCATTATTATACTCAAATATCCTACAAACAAAGTAGGGTTCGTTTCCTCCCAGTGTGGTCCTAAATAAAGGGATGTGCATGAACCAGAGAGCGAGAGAAGATAGTAAGAGGGACTTTCAAGGGCCCGCCGAAATCCCAGCCACCTACAGATGGCCCCAGGACAGTCTTAAGGACATAGTATTAAAGGTATTTCTCTTCCTTGGTTCTCTAGAAGTCTGGCTAAGCAGTCTAAGATTACTGGTTCTCAAATATGTTTTCAAGTGAGCAGGGTGCAGAATTGGAGAAGATCCACAGTGTAGGCCTGGTAAATTCCAAGACACCCAGCCAAATAGGCAGTTTCCAGGGGCAGCAGGTTACCGTTACTCTCTCCCTCTACGCTGAGGGTGTAAATGTTAGAGAGAGGCCAACTGCCCAGGCCAACAGACCAATGTCTGATTGCTTTCTAGGGAGTCCAAAGTCAGGGCACTGCACCTCTATTCCTGTTCACGTCCTCTACCCTCTACAGCTCTTAGACGCACACATGGCTGGTCAGCATAAACACTCAGGGAGAAGCACATTTACCCTCCTTTTCACATGGAAGCAGGGAGAATGCAAATAAGACCCGCTGAACTAAACAGTCATTCCAGAGCTCCATCCATTGTGGTGATGAGTCACCAAAGCAGCCAATGAGGGCTCTGCGAGCAGTCTAACTTAGGCAAAGGATACTTAAGGCTCAATTACCCTAAGACTGGTTATTAATCAAATACTACAGGGATTCCAAAACATGGAATGAAGAAACAGAATTCAAAGTCAAAGGTGGGTGGGCCTTTTCTGTTTATTAATATTTATTGTGTGTGTTTAGCTAACCTTTGTAAACTTTGCAGCTAATGCGGCTCCACACTTTGTCCTGTCAAGGAAATGCATCTTAGAGCAGAGAGCTGGCCATCTGCCAAACCAAACAATCCCTGAGACAGCGGCAAGGCTGGGGAGCAAGCCGAGCTGCCACGCTGCTAACTTGTCAAACATACATACCGGGCTTTACTTAACAACAATGGGACACGTGCCTGCTAGAAACCCAACGAACTATCAGAAGACAGATGAGCTATAGTTACTTAAAGAGAGTGCATTCAATCAAGCAACCATCCACCCAAGACTTCCTTCATCCTCTGGCCTGGAGGAGGTGCTTCTGTGGCTGGGGGTTGACACAGTTAGACTGACAGATTTCCTGAGCAATGCAGCAAACATAGGGTACATAACATGTCTGAATGGCAGGACCAGAGAAGAATATGGCGCAAGAGCTACAAGGATCCAAGGAAAAGCCTTCACACCGTATCATGAGATTCAAATGGCGGAAGACTACTATAGTGCAAAGAACTAGATTCTGAAAATAGTCTGCATCTTTTAATATACTGATTTGCTTAATTAAATTAATAAAGCATTTTATTCTCACACTAAGCTACTTCATCCTACCAAAACAATGCGGGTCCACTAATGGCCTCCTCTAGCTACCTAAGCTGAACTCCATTTTAGCATAAAATTAGGTTCAGTCTTGTAGACCAAAGCCTACCTTCATTTTAGCATTATAATTTGGTAGTGCAGAGTAACCACAATCTGCCCCAAAGGTACTTAACTCTAGCAGCAGCCAGAAAGAGACGGTACTAGGGCTGGAGATCATAAACAAGATGACAGGAAGGAGGTACGAGACTAATGTGCTTAATACAGAGATCTTGCTTCTCCGCAGGGACCAAAGGAAAAAGAGGGCGGTGGGCTGGGGAGAAAAAGAGCACTGTGTACAAATAGCAGTATCAATATTCCAAAACAGGAATTTCGGAATTACCCCTCAGCAAAAATAAAAAGGCCACAAAAAATTCCAAATAATTTGTTTCTGTGGTTTTTCTGGTTTACTTTAAGCAAAATCATGGAAGCAAATAAAGACAGGAGAAGGAAACCAATGAGAGAAATGAATTTATATTTTAGGACATGGTGGGAAGGGAACTACTAAGTATCTGGAACTTTATATTATTTAAAGTAATTGAATCCTTGCAACAATACTACAAAATTAGTAACGTCAGTCTCATTTCACAAGAACAAGAAACGGAGGCTTGTAGGAGGGTGTGTGACTTTCCTAAGGCCACATAACTTGTAGAGAGAGGAGCTGGGATCAGTGGGGAGGTTTTCTCAACTCCAGTGCTCATTTCCTGATACTACTTAATTATGCAAAGTCCTGTTTTAGAAGATGGGGAGGAAGGGCTGTGGGAGATTTGAAATCATTCCCAAACCCACCTCAGCCAGAAGTAGAAATCTTAGCAAGTTTATATTAAAAAGCAGATGGTATAACTAAAATCATAAAGGAAAAGGCCCACTACTACCCAGGTCATAAATGTTACTATAAAAGAAATCAATGCCTGTGTAATATCTGAGGCATCTGTAATACACATATCTAAACACACCCTTATTCTACTTTACATGCTAAAAGAAGCCTAACATCCTTCATAATTTTATATCTTAAACATGATTATGATGAAACACACTTCCTGATCCTTCCCAGCTGCTGACCCACACTGTAAACCAAACTCCATCTGGTTTTTTCATGTTTGGTTTTTGTCACATAGTACACGAATGGATAACTTAACTAGCGATCCTTTGGGAGAACAAGCATTTTTCAGAATTTTCAAATAAGGAGCCTTACACCTGTCTATGAAGGAGACGGTCCAATTGTTTTGCAGACCTGTGCAGTGGCAGCCTTGTAGTCATGGACATCCTCGGGAATACCCAGTGCATTTGAGTGGCTGCTTGTGCGCTGATTCCCAAGGCTAAGATCACAGATCAAGATGAGTCCAAAATAAACAAAAAGCAGATGAAAATGGAAAAATACTGGAGAAAGAACTTTCTTCAAATTTCACTCACCCAAGGTTTATTTCACAGAAGGAAAAACTGCTTTCTAGATTAAAATACTGAACCACAGAGGTAGAAGAGTAAGATGGGAATTCTTTATACTTTTCTAGGCTGTTTATCCTGTCCTGCCAAAGCTCTGCTTTTCCCAAACTTGGATTATTCTGCAGTATGCATGGACCATGGGGCTCGGCCTCATCCCTCTGAAGTTCAGAAAGCAAACCTGGCGAATAAGCCTCAGTCTCCAATAAATACAACTCTTCAACACCCACCTGATCTCCATGGAGACATCCCTCAAATGGAAAAAATTAAAGACAGACATTTTCTCTGCTCTTCTAAGTCCACACCTATCCTTTTTTTCCTCCTCCAACTCCAAGGAAGCCCTACCATGAAGGCCAGACATGTACCAACCGTCACTCTCTGCTGGAAATCTTCTCAACATTCCCCCCTTCCCTGCCCCAAATAATTTTCTGATAACCCAGATAGCATCTCAATGGTGAAAAGAAAAAAAAGGCCACACCATTTTTATAGATGTAGGGTTTGCTGCAGAAAAACCAAACAAGGAAAATGTTGCTCTATACCTGCCATAAATATCTGATAAAGATGTACAGATTATGCCTTTTACAAACTAGCACCCAATTATCGAATTAATTCTCATCAAACCCATGAAAAATTTATTTATTAAAATCTTTTCATTTTCAGCCTATGCTCTAAAATTAAGGTAACTGTTAAAGCAACAAAAATCCGAAAACCTGGTAGTTGTCCTCGGCACTAAATGAATCACATCTGTATCTGATAATAAAAATGCCTAAAGAATGTCATCACAAGAAAAAGTTCTCAGAGAAAACGGAAGGTCTCTTGGGTAAGAAAATTAAATACAATTTTCTTCGTCTAATTCAAAACGCTAATGTTAGTTCACTCCAATCCACTTATTTGAGAAGAATTTATAAAGGCAAAGAAAGCACAAATAATGACTGAAGAAAACTGGTAATTACTCTCATTAACAACATTCTGGGAGCAGGAAAGGGAGGCTGGAAGCTGGAGTCCACAAGATGAGTGACACCTGTGGTGAAGCCCACCAGGCAACTATCCCAGAGGTCCCACACCACAGTGATCCACATAGAAGCAGCACTTACTGGAGGCACAGTCCCACAATTCTGGCAGAGCTTCCCACTGGTGGGCACAGGATAGTTCCAGGTGTGCTGAAACAGGGAGCTGCTCAGGACTGAAATGGGCCTAGGGCACTAGAGCCTTAGGCAAATCAGTTCCAGCAAAGAGGAGCCTTATCTGTTTATATCACACATTATCATTATGGGCACCAGGCTGAGAAAAAGCTTCCAAAGCACTACCTAATGCCACGTCTCTCACTCTAATCTACACAGACCCAGGACTCTTTATCCTTCTTCATTTATGAAGAGTTGGAGATGGCCAAGGGCGTACATGAAAAACCCAAAGCTAACATCATATTCAGTGGTGAAAAACTGAGAGAAAAAAGAGAAAATGGTGAAAATTCAGTGGTGAAAAATTCAGTGGTGAAAAAAAAAGAGAAAATCTTTCTCCTGAGATCAGGAACAAGATAAAAATGTCCACTCTCACCATTTTTATTGAACATAGCACTGGATGTCCTAGCTATAGCAATCAGACAAGAAAAAGAAATCAAAGGCATCCACACTGGTAAGGAAAAAGTAAAACTTTTCTATTTGCAGATCACATGACATTATATATAGAAATCTCTAAAGACCACCAAAAAACTATTAGAACTAACAAATGAATTTGGTAAGGTCACAGGAAACAAAATCAATATACAGAAATCCATCACATTCCTATACACTAATAATAAAGTGGCAGAAAGAGAAATTAAGAAAACAATCTCATTTAAATTGCACCCAAAATAACAAATTACCTAGAAATAAGCTTAACCAAAGAGGGGAAAGACCTTTATTCTGAAATAAAAAACAGTGATGAAAGAAATTAAAGATGACACAAATGGTAAGATGTTCCATGCTCATGGAGTGGAAGAAAAAACATTGTTAAAATGTCCACATTACCTAAAGCAATCTATGGATTTAATGCAATCCCTATCAAAACACCAACAGCATTCTTCACAGAACTAGAACAAAGAATTCTTAAAATGTGTATGGAACCACCAAAGACCCCAGATAGCCAAAGCAATCTTGAAAAAGAGGAACAAAACGGGAGGTATCACAATCCCAGATGTCAAGATATACTACACCAAGCTGCACTAATCAAAACAGTATAGTACTGGCACAAAAATAGACACATAAATCAAGAGACCAGAATAGAGAGCCCAGAAGTAAATCCATAATTATACGGTCAATTAATCTTCAACAAAGGAGTCGAGAATATGCAATGGGGGGAGAAAAAAACAGTTTCTTCAACAAATAGTGCTGGGAAAACTGGATAGCTACATGAAAAAGAAATGAAACTGGACCCCCTTCTCACACCATATACAGAAATAAACTCAAAGTGGATTAAGGACCTAAATGTGAGACCTGAAACCATAAAAATCTTAGAAGAGAGCACAGGGAGAAATTTCTCTGACACTGGTTATGGCAACATTTTTCTAGATATGTTTCTTAAGGCAAGGGAAACAAAAGCAAAAACAAAATATTGGGTCTACATCAAAACAAAAAGCTGCTGCACAGCAAACTATCAATAAAACTAAACAACAACCTACTGAATGGGAGAAGATATTTGCCTATGACATATCCGATAAAGAGTTAGTATCCAAAATACATAAAGAACTTATATAACTCAACACCCAAAAAACAATCTGATTAAAGAATGGGCAAAGGACTTGAACAGACATTTTTCCAAAGAAGACATGTAGATGGCCAAAAGACACATGAAAAGATGCTCGATATCACTCATCATCAGGGAAATGCAAATCAAAACCACAATGAGATATCACCTCATACCTGTCAGAATGACTAAAATCAAACACACAAGAGACAACAAATGTTGGTGATGATGTGGAAAAAAATATACCCTTACTCACTGTTGGTGGAAATGCAAACTGGTACAGTTTTGAGGAACTTGAGGTTCCTCAAAAAATTAAAAATATAATTGCCGTATCATCCAGTAATTCCACTACCTAGGATTTACCCAAAGAAAATGACAACACTAATTCAAAAAGATATACGCACCCCTATGCTTATCGCAGCATTATTTACAATAGCCTAATTATGGAAGCAACCCAAGTGCCCATCAAAGGACGAATGGATGAAGAAGATGTGGTATATATATACAATGAAATATTACTCAGCCATAAAAAAAGAATGAAGTCTTGCCATTTGCAACAACATAGAAGGATCTTCAGAGTATAATGCTAAGTGAAATAAGTCAGTTGGAGAAAGGCAAATACTATGACCCCACTCATAAGTGAAATTTAAGGAGCAAAACAAACCAGCAAAGATAAAAAGAGACAAACCAGAGTTAAGAGTCTCTTAACTATAGAGAACAGATGGTTACCAAAGGGGAGGGGGGTGGAGGATAGGTGAAAGAGATGATGGGGATTAAGAGTATACTTCTCCTGATGAGCACCGAGTAACATGAAGAATTAAGTCACCATATTGTACACCTGAAACTAATACAACACTGTGTGCTAACTACACTGGAATTAAAACTTTAAAAAAGATAGAGATGGGCATAAAGATAATAACCATACATCCTCTTCTTATATGAATAAACAAAGAACAAGTGGATAAAGCTGTTAAATCCCTAACTACAGGATAAGAAATATACATAATTAGATCTTGGAAATCATCAAGTATGTAAACCCTCTCCCCCCTCCCCCCAAGTAAAGGAAAAACTCAATGTTCAAAAATGAACTATACAGGATATGTAAAGCACTATTTATCTTAATATAGTACGGGTAAAGATGTTTTACTAATCATACTCTTTTACTTAGTCCTTTGGGGGTCTCGCAACCCCTCCTCATTCATGACATAGCATTATCTATCACTCCAAAAAAGAAAAAAACAACACTATCCTGGGATATGTGTTAATTATAGACCCCTTTCTTCCTCACACTATATATAATTGTGGGAGTTTGGCCAGAGTTCCAACAGAACAGCTGGAAAACTTGTTACCAAAGATCGTTCATCAAATTCAGGTTGGGAGAGGAAAAACTGTCACAGAATGTCCTACAAGACATGAAGTCTTTCACTGGTCTGCTATCAGTGGGAAGTAATACAGTGTTGGGGTTAGACAACAGAGCACTAGTCGTTAGTGCATTATATGTTTCCACATTGTATAAAGAATAGTGTGTCATTCTCAACACCTTTAAACATCTATAAAATCAAGTTCTCTGGCTATTCGGGGTCTTTGTGGTTCCATACAAATTTTAGGATTGCTTGTTCTAGCTTTGAGAAGAATGCTGGTGCAATTTTGACTGGGATTGCACTGAATGTGTACAGTGCTTTGGGTAGTATTGACATTTTAAAAGCATTTATTCTTCCAATCCATAAGCATGGAATGCTTTTCCATTTCTTTGTATCTTCTTCAATTTCCTTCATAAGCTTTCTATAGCTTTCAGCATACGGATCTTTTACATCTTTGGTTAGGTTTATTCCTAGGTATTTTATGATTCTTGGTGCAAGTGTGAATGGGATCAGTTTCTTTATTTCTCTTTCTGTTGCTTCATTATTGGTGTATAAAAATGCAACCGATTTCTGTACATTAATTTTGTATCCTTCGACTTTGCTGAATTCATGTATCAGTTCTAGCAGACTTTTGGTGGAGTCTGTCGGGTTTTCCATGTACAGTATCACGTCATTTGCAAAAAGTAATATTGAAGAAAACCAAAGTGGGAGGCATCACAATCCCAGACTTTAGCCTCTACTACAAAGCTGTAATCATCAAGACAGCATGGTATTGGCAAAAAAACAGACACATAGACCAATGGAATAGAATAGAGACTCCAGAATTGGACCCACAAATGTATGGCCAACTAATCTTTGGCAAAGCAGGAAAGAATATCCAATGGAAAAAAAGACACTCTCTTTAACAAATGGTGCTGGGAGAACTGGACAGCAACATGCAGAAGGTTGAAACTAGACCACTTTCTTACACCATTCATAAAAATAAACTTGAAATGGATGAAAGACCTGAATATGAGACAGGAAACCATCAAAACCCTAGAGGAGAAAGCAGGAAAAAACCTCTCTGACCTCAGCCGTAGCAACTTCTTACTTGACACATCTCCAAAGGCAAGAGAATTAAAAGCAAAAATGAACTATTGGGACCTCATGAAGACAAAAAGCTTCTGCACTGCAAAGGAAACAATCAACAAAACTAAAAGACAACCAACGGAATGGGAAAAGATATTTGCAAACGACATATCAGACAAAGGAATAGTATCCAAAATCTGTAAAGAACTCACCAAACTCCACACCTGAAAAACAAATAATCCAGTGAAGAAATGGGCAGAAGACATGAATAGACACTTCTCTAAAGAAGACATCCAGATGGCCAACAGGCACATGAAAAGACACTCAACATCGCTCCTCATCAGGGAAATACAAATCAAAACCACACTGAGATACCACCTCATGCCGGTTAGAGTGGCTAAAATGAACAAATCAGGAGACTATAGATGCTGGAGAGGATGTGGAGAAACGGGAACCCTCTTGCACTGTTGGTGGGAATGCAAACTGGTGCAGCCGCTCTGGAAAACAGTGTGGAGGTTCCTCAAAAAATTAAAAATAGATCTACCCTATGACCCAGCAATAGCACTGCTAGGAATTTACCCAAGGGATACAGGAGTGCTGATGCATGGGGGCACTTGTACCCCAATGTTTACAGCAGCACTTTCAACAATAGCCAAATTATGGGAAGAGC
This sequence comes from Neofelis nebulosa, assembly GCF_028018385.1. Lineage (NCBI taxonomy): Eukaryota > Metazoa > Chordata > Mammalia > Carnivora > Felidae > Neofelis > Neofelis nebulosa. The sequence continues at coordinate 30,598,979 of NC_080782.1, read as the reverse complement.
CGAAATGTCCATCAACTGATGAATGGAGAAAGAAATTGTGGTTTATATACACAATGGAATACTACGTGGCAATGACAAAGAATGAAATATGGCCTTTTGTAGCAACGTGGATGGAACTGGAGAGTGTGATGCTAAGTGAAATAAGTCATACAGAGAAAGACAGATACCATATGTTTTCACTCTTATGTGGATCCTGAGAAACTTAACAGAAGACCAGGGGGGAGGGGAAGGGGGAAAAAAAAGTTACAGGGAAGGAAGGAGGCAAACCATAAGAGACTCTTAAATACTGAGAACAAACTGAGGATTGATGGGGGGGGTGGGAGAGAGGGGAAAGTGGGTGATGGGCATTGAGGAGGGCACCTGTTGGGATGAGCACTGGGTGTTGAATGGAAAACATTTTGACAATAAATTATATTTAATGTAAAAAAATCAAGTTTTTCTTTTCTGATATTTTGTAAAGGAGTCAAGTATTTTTCTCCTTCAGGGTTGTACTATCAAGTGGCTAATTCTTCACTCAGTTTTGTCGTTCATGGTAATCGTATCTATACAAGGAAATATAAATAAGTTTAAATACCAATTAAATAAAATCCCAAACTCTCATGTAGAGAAGGGAAAAAATGTTTCTATTTAATCAAAAGGGTAATACTGACTTTTGCCACTGTTTTTACTTGTCCAGAAATGGAAGCAAAACAGTAAACAGAAAACATTTCTTTGAAACTGCTGACACCAATAAGTAGCAGATGCCTTTTAATATAGCATGTTACAGGGTTAAATGTCACTAGAAAATGAGTAAACTATTAAACTGAACAAGCCCTCTTTTTGGTCCTCATTCTTTCGCTTTCAATGATTTATGAAGTCTAAAGTAGCATGTGATTGCCACTTCAACTCAATATAACTCTAAAAATGAGATCATTTCACACAGATTCTCAAATAGATAATTACAGGAAAGGCATCTCACTATAGACTTTGAATGTGAATTCCTATAGCAACCATTATTTCAAAGAGCATGGCTGAAAAGAGAGTATCAGAGATAAGAGAAATGTTGAGAAAATATGAGCCACAAGGAAATGTTTAAAAAAAAAAAAAAACCAACTAAGTTTGGTTCCCTTAGACAAGACTGAACAGAAACTTTATAAGAGGAAACAGAGGATGTTGGCCAGCTGTTCTCCAACTCCATGAGGACTGGAGTAAAGGATGTGGGCTCTAAGCATACGAATGTGAGGCTAAAGTACAGAGGAAAAAGAAAAAGATCTGATGGTAAGAGATTTCAACAGGAATGAACTCTTTGGGAGGGCTGCAAAATCTTCTCTTAAGAGTAAGTCTAAATTTCATATAAAAGAGGTAAGCTGTGGTTCACAGAACAGGAGACAGATTCTGGAAGATCATATTGAGAAACTGAACAAAGTATGCTTGATGCCAGATGGCAGCTAATTAAGCAAAAGCCAGGAGCTTTGCCTGTGGCGCAGTTATGTCAAGGGAACATGCCACCAGAATAGGAGAAGGGACCTACACCAAGATCAATGACAGTATTTTACTTCCTATGATATGAATGTCCTCACAAACGTGCAGGAATCTTAGAAGCTTTCTCCTAGTCACATCTACTGCAATCTGTACTACTTCATTATGCATTTTCCATTACCATTGTCATTTTTTTAATGAAAAAAAAAAAAAAAGAAAAAAGAAAACTGGTTTGGGTGAGACAAAGGAAACATTCCACTCAGTCCGCCCTCCGAACACAGTTATATAAGACAGAAGGCATGGAACACCTACTCGAGGACTCTGAAAAGTAAATAGTATAGGTGGATTGGGGAATTAGTCCCAAATTCAAAGCATCACTGAAGCAGAAGTGAGTTTACCATTTCCCTCATTCTGGTACTTCCTCTATCCCCCACCCCAAATCTGTGATGCACAAAAATATCAAAATTTGAAAAAGACAGGTGAGTCCAACTCAGTTTTCCTTTTGCCTTAAGCTTTAATACAGCTTGGCACAGCACTGTTATTCATCCCACTTTTGTTTAAAACACTGGTATATTATTCATCCTGGATTTTTTGCATTGATTTTCATTTTTTATAATGTTGCATTAAAATGTCATTTATCTTGGGGTGCCTGCGTGGCTCAGTCAGCTAAGCGACTGACTTCGGCTCAGGTCATGATCTCATGGTTCATGGGTTCGAGCCCCGCGTCGGGCTCTGTGCTGACAGCTCAGAGCCTAGAGCCTTGCTTCACATTCTGTGTCTCCCTCTCTCTCTGTTCCTCCCCTGCTTGTTCTCTGTTTCTCTCTGTCTCTCAAAAATAAATAAACATTAAAAGAAAAAAAATTTTTAAATGTCATTTATCTTGATTACTGAGTTATTTGGCACCTCCTTAAATTTTGTGCTTGAGCCTGGCCCTAGTCCAGGCCCTGCCTCAACTTAATGCCTCCCTCCATTTCATCAAATTTAGCCCAAACTGGACCACCAGACCTAAATATAAGGCGTAAAATTTTTAGAAGAAAATCTGGGTGATCTGGGGTCAGTCAAGGAGCTCTTAGACATGACACCAAAAGTACACTCTATAAAGAAAAAACTGATAAGTTAGGTTTTATCAACATTAAAATCTTTTGCTTTGTAAAATACACAACTAAGAAAAAGAAAAAAATAAGCAAGAGACTAGGAGGAAATATTTGCAAATATCCTAAAAAGAACTTAACCTAAAAAGAACTTGGTGTCTAGAATAGATAAAGGACTCTGAAAACTTAACAAGAAGAACACAAACAACCTTGGTTTAAACCTGATTTAAAGAATTTCAAAAAATTTTGAAAAACTGGTGCTTCAACAACACAGAGTTTTGGTGGGGATATTGAGCAAGTGGCAAAGAAATACACCGATGGTAAAAATGCAACACGGTGCTGTTAATCGGAAGAACAGCTTGGCATTTTCTTTTAAAAATAATCACATACTCACTGTATGACCTAGGAAGCCTACTCTTAGGTTTTTACTCTAGAGAAATGAATGAACTGAGATATGAATGCTTATGGCAGTTCTATACATAATCTCTAAAAACTGGAAACAATCACATGTCCCGCAGTAAACTGTGCTATCCGCACACAGTGGAATACTATTAGCAATAAAATGTAACAACCAAATCAATACACACCATGACCTGGATGAATCTCAAAAGCATTCTGCCAAAAGATGTTGGTCTAAGAAGGTTATACGATATGAATCCATATAGAAGACAAGTTCTTGAAAAGGTGGTACTACAGTGGAGCACAGATCAGTGAACACTAGGGGTTAGGAGAGGGGGGCAGGGGAGGCAGCGAGTGTGTGACCCCAGAAGCAGAGCACAAAGAAGTGTTTTGGGGGTGATGGAGCTGTTCTGTACCCTGACTGTGTTGATGGTGGCTACATAAATCCATACATGTGTTAAAAATCACTGAACTGAACATTTTTTAAAAGGATAGATTTTATTGTATAATTTTCAAAAATAATAACAATGAGTCAGCACTAAATTAGTTCTTATCATTTTCCTTACTTAAAAACAGTGAATGACTTGATAAGGCAAATATTACCAAAACATCAGGGATTTCTTTACTATTTGCATGTGCCTACAGATGAGTACTCAACTGTATTCTTCAAGTCCTGAGAACTACTGTCCTGGAACATCCACAACATGATAGTTTTATCCGCAACGAGAAGTAATTTCACCAAGTCTTACTGATACCAGCACCCCCTTGGACATTGTGAAGCTAACAGCTAACTTAGCAGGGGACTCCAGCTGAGGTCCAAGTTTATGTATGTATCTATGTGTGTATGTATGTATATGTATGTATATATTTGCAGGAAGAGTGGGGGAGAGGGGCAGAAGGACAGAGAGAGTGAGAGAGTGAGAGAAAGAGAGAGACAGAGAGAGAGAGAGAGAGAGAGAGAGAGAATATTCACAGGCTCCATGCTCAGCAAGGAGCCCAATGCGGGGCTCAAGCCCACAAACTGTAAGATCATAAACTGAGCCAGATCAAGAGTTGGACACTCAACCAACTGAGCCACCCAGGCACCCCGGTCCAGTACTGTTTAAATTGAACTCTAATAAGTATGCTGCTTGCCTCAAGAAATAATTTAGTAATCCAAACCACAGAAGCAGCCAAAATGCAATATTGTTTTTCATCATAGCCCAATGGCATACCTTTTCTTCAGTGATTAAAGAAAATACTCCTACAGAAAGTAGTAGGCGCTGATCATTGTGCATCCTGACAATAAGACACTGTCCTAATGGCCATGTTGGAAATTAGCTCTTGACCCTAAAAAAGGTAGTGCTAGAGAAAGAACCATGTAACTGTTGTACTGGCAGATTTACATTAAAACTGCATTATTTTCTACTTACTCCCAAGTTCTTCATCAAGTATTCATACATCTCGGAAGACCAGGTAACGACCAGTGCTCATGTACCCTGCCTTCCTGTTCCCAAAGAGCAAATGCTCCAAAGACCTATGTTGAATATACTGTCTTATCACTTGGCTGTTGGGAAATACACATATTTTATTAAGTACAAATATGTTAATCAGTATCCATAGAGAATCTGCATTGTTTAATCCTCCCAAGAAAGTGAATTACAGCAAAATTTCATTAAGCTGATGCTGCTTTATTCAAAATAATACATAATTCAAAGCAACTGCTATTCCCTAGTCAACCAGCTGCCTGATTACTCTTTAATAAAAATCAGATAATGGAAAGCTAGTTAAACTCAAAGCCCATTTTTTCCATCCCCTGAGCTTCACATTAGGAAGGTTTCACTGTATTTTAGAAGGCAGATAAATGCCAAATATAATTTTTCTTTTGAGTTTATTTTCAGTTGGCATTCACACTGTCAATAGCTCCAGTTTCCTCTGTGTACTATTACCTGTATGATCCTGGCTGGGCAAAGACATTGCTTGATTCCTTTACTTCTCGAAAGCACTTAAAGAGGTGCAATTCTGCCTGAGCTGGAATCTTCTATCAGTGAGACAGATCATTAGTCTACTCCCAGTATGAAATGAAAGAAGAGAGGAGTTGTTCAATTCTCCAGAGACCAGCTATCACAAGCCTAGCTTCATTAATTTGTTTGAAGTGAATTTCCAGAGTGGTTATATCCATACTCAAATGTAAGAACAAAGATACTTTCCAAAGCCATTTCTGAGGACTTCTGGAATAGCCATTAATTTGAATGACCTTTCTGCTCTCTTACATATGTACAAATAATGGAGGATGATTGTAGTCGGAATGGTCAGCATGTTCCTTACACTTATAAATTAAGATAAATAGCTAGCTAGCTTTGTGATGGGTCCATTATTTTATGGCTTTGTTATAACCATTTATTCTTTCCCTTAAATCTCTTTGGATTTAAAATATCAATACACTCTGCTAATAAAAACACAAAAATTTGTTATGTGAAATGAAAGCAGTAATACTTTCATTCTATGTTATAGGTCATTCTTTAGGTTAACAAATAGAGCAATTTTCTTGGACATCAAAATTTATTAATTTAAATGTCATATGGGGAATAATCTATGTGTGACATGATTAGATATGCTATTTACTTTCTTAGTGATCTTTTCTACATTGTCAGATTTTTAGATTCAATATATACTACATTTATAGCCAGAAAATACATTAAAATACCAAAAAGTTGGGGTGCCTGGGTGGCTTAGTTGATTGAACGCCCAAGTCTTGATTTCAGGTCAGATCATGATCCCAGGGTTGTAGGATTGAGCCCCGCATCAAGCCCATTAGACTCTTAATCTTAAGCATGGAGCCTGCTTAAGATTCTCTCTCTTCCTCCCTCTGCCCTTCTCTCCCTGCGCTCGCACTCTCTCTAAGAAACAAAGAAATAAAAAAACCCAAGAGCTAATAGGATATAGTCCTCACTGATATATATGAAGATTCAGAGCTTTCAAGTTAAGGAAAAATAATGTAAATTCAAGTTCCCATCAGAACTTCACCTAATTAAATAAAGAAGGAAACATGGTTGATATGTTTATAGAAGTGTTTTTTTTTTTTTCAAAAGAAATCATTTTTTTTTTAGGGGCTCCTGGGTGGCTCAGTCGGTTAAACATCCGACTTTGGTTCAGGTCATGATTTTGTGGTCTGTGAGTTCAAGCCCCACATCAGGCTCTGTGCTGACAGCTCAGAGCCTGGAGTCTGCTTCCCATTCTGTGTCTCCCTCCCTCTCTCTGCCCCTGCCCCGCTCACGCTTGCTCTCTCTCTCCTTCTCTCTCACAAAAATAAAAAAATATTAAAAGAAAAAAGAAACCATTTTTTTAAACACAATATGGACCTCACTTTCTCCTTAGTGTATCTAATAGACTATCTCCATAATAAGATAAATAGGTCTTAAATAAAATATTTCTCCTTCCTTTGGTACATATATATGCTATAATTTAATTAATATAATTTTGACAATAATTATGTATTTTTCAATCAATACCCATGATAATAAGGGGCAGGAATACAGCCTGTAGTAAGTAAGTAAATAAATAAATCTGGCACAAAAACTTCAAGTTCTCCCTATCTTTTAGGGGAAGGCCAGAGTTAATAATAAACAGAAAAGTCATTGTTTTTATTTCACTTTCCTCCATTTGATGAAGATGCAAATAGTTGATAAAGTCCCAGGAAGACCAATCCAGAATATACACTTTCTCTAACTGTAGAGTTGGATCCATGAAGAAAATTAATAATAAGAACTCAAACTGATTATACCAATTACTTGACATTCTGAGTTTTCTTTCTTAAATAACATAAATGAGATGTGCATAATCTAGATTTCATTTCTCACAGGAAGGGGATATTCTGGAGAACAAGTAATGGTAGAAAAGAAGCAAAAACCTTGGATAATCCTTGCTCTATACGTTCTCTTTGGTGGTTAAATAATGTTCCTAAAGATAATCAGATATGTTTTAGTCACAAATGAATCTTTTTTCTTCCTTAAAATGCTATTGTATTTCTTCTGTTGGTACTCGTATTCTCAATCAACTCTGAAATATCTAAAGCAGTTTAGTTGAAAATGAATGAACAAATGAATGAATGAATGAATGAAATAAAGCAGTCTAGTTGAAAATACCAAAGCAAATTTCCCTTCCTTTTCCTTAAGTGGCCATATACCAGATCAGTTTGCTAGATGCTATAGCCAAGTTTTGTAAATAGAAGTTTGATTTTTTTTTTCCTTCTATTCCTCACTTTGTTCAGTCAATGTTCACAGAAACAGAGTTCCCTCACCAAAGCACATAAGCTAACAAATCAGAAGAATAGTCAGGATCAAGTGTGAAATTTCTGGCTTTTTGCCTTTCTACTTTTTTTCCTTAAACATTTTTTTTAGTGTTTATTTATTTATTTCTGAGAGAGAGAGACAGGAGAGAGAGTGCAGGGGAGGGGCAGAGAGAAAGGGAGAGATGGAATCCCAAGCAGGCTCCACACTGTCAGTGCAGAGCCTGATGCGGGGCTGCACACATGAACCATGAGATCATGACCTGAGCCAAAACCAAGAGTCGGATGCTTAACCAAATGAGCCACCCAGACGCTCCTTCTTTTTCACTCTTTTCCTCTTTACCCAATTTCTTTTGGGTAAATTATTTCTGAAAGCAACTGAGGTGAAGAGGCTGCCATCTTAAATAATACCAGGTCAAAAAACTTTATTCCATTATGCTTGGGTTAAAGAGTATAAATGGTAATGTTAGAATAATTGTATAAATCATGTCCTTTGATTTGTATTAGTTAAAAAGAGGGAAATTATGTTAGTCATTTTATAACAAATTATAGTTTGATGAAAAATCACTAAGTTAATAATAGACCATAACGTTATTTCAGGGCATCTCCTGAAATAACTAGAACTTTGAAAAGGTTTGAAACTGTCTATGTTTCTTCCAAACATAATTATTTAAAAAAAAATGATACATCATCTCCAAATTATATTTTGTTCATTCTTTCTCTCCTATACTTTGATCACATAAAATAGAGTAATGGTAGCCTTTTACGCAATATATACAAGGTTAGAACCCCATTTTACACAAAAACTAAAGTGAGCTTGTAAAACTCAAGATTCAAGTTATATTCTGGAATTTATCTTAGAAAGGAGGCTAAGCACACTACCCGAATCATAAAAAATTAGATGATAAATGAGAAATATGCACTTTTTTTAAGTTGAGTAAACACAATTGAACTACAGAGAAACATCTAAAAATAATTTCAGAATTGTAAAACGTGTATGAACATCATACAATAAAAATAGTAAATGTTAGAGAAACGTTTGTCAATTCCTAGTGAAGAGTGTCTCTACGTTGAATAGAGAAAAAAAATTTTCAGAGCATATGACAATGCAGAGACTAGAATTAAAACTAGTTTTTCCTTTAAGTTTGTTTCAAAAATAAATAAGGAAAATGCAATTATTATGTTTTTAAAAGCTATTTATTGTGAAAGTTATAGTATAGTTTTTAGTTATTAGGAAACTGTATAGCTGTTAACATCCCTGACTGAAGACAATATTTGGTTCCATATACGTGCCGAGCTTGGCATTCTAAAATATAATGATGTAGGGGTGTATTTTTTTATTTTGGAAGAGGATGTGGGAATACAATCACTAGTATTTTATTCAAGTAAATGGATTCATCTAGGATAGACCTGAAGCCACCGTTGTCTGTGCCTAGTCGAGCAAGCACACCACTAACTGCTGATAGGAAGGATGAGATGTTGTCTTTTATGTAAATTAAAACTCAACATAGTAAGTACCTTACCACAGCAGAGTGCGGTATTTCCAAAAGAAATGACTATTCTGGTTTTTAATGACAAAAACACAATAAAAGAAGAGATATTTTTGGTCCTTCTAGCAAAATGCCCACCCTCTTTATGCATTCCAAAGAATACACTTATTTTCTTACATTCCAAGAAGACTTAAAACTTCAGAAAATAAATCAAAGAGACATTTTAAAGTTCCTTTAACATAACATTCTACTTACTATGTAAACAAACACAGTGCTGTCTGGGACAGGGGGTGGGGATGGGGCGGCATGGGCAGCTCAGTCACGGTTAAGCGTCCAACTCTTGATTTCGGCTCAGGTCATGGTCTCAGGGTTCAGTTTGTGAGATGGAGCCGGGGTCGGGCTCTGTGCTGATAGCACACAGAGTCTGCTTGGGATTCTCTCTCTCTCCCTCTCTCTCTCTGCCCCTCCCCTGTTTGTGTGCTCTCTCTCTCAAAAACAAATAAACTTCAAAAGAACAAAACAAACAATACTGTCTAATATTAACAACAAAAATGCAAACAAATCTTAAATCAATTATGTAAAAGACCACTTTAAAGTGCCATGGCTTTGTCCCTATTTGAAGTTTTCTCTTCACCCATCTATTAATACGGATCTCAAAATCTGTTTTCTGACTTTTCTAACATAATTCAATATAAGGTACAATCCATTTACTTAATGACCATTCTCTTTTGTTTGCTTCTCTTCATTTGCTCATCCCTTAAAATTCAGGTTTCCTAGGGCTCATATTCTCCATCCTTTGTGCCTTAAACTAATCAGCAGCCACTATTTCAACTACAAAACTGCAAATATTTCTCCGAAAATTGTGTCTTCTCTTAGGCACCAAACCCATGTACCCATCTGCCTACTATCTCCACCCAGACATCCTGCTGGCATTTCAAGCTCAACATATCAACAATGCACTATATTTCTTCTGAATTCTGCTTTCTTTTCTTTTTTCTTTCTTTTTTAATCTCAGAGAATACTGACTCAGTTTCCCAAGTAATAAACCTCAGCCTTCATACACAAATGAAATCTTATAAATCTAACCTTCACACTTCAGTAAAAATTAACTGTTCTAAAGCCTAAATCTGATTGTGTCATTCCGATGTTTTAAACAAACAAACAAACAAACAAACAAAGACAAAGTCACCTTCTTATTATGGCATACAAGATCAGGTTACTTTTCCATCTCTCCTGCCTCACTCTTTAGACACACTTGCGCTCTCCAGTATGCATTACATGTACTTCTCCAGGATACCATTCACTTATTCAATAACTATTGATTAAATACAACCTGTATGTCTGTCAGTTCTAAGCACTGAGGATATCACAGCAAACACAACAAAGTTTCTGCTCTAGTGGGCTTACATCCTGGTGGAAGAACACAGATAAAGCAAATAAGCATACAATAGATGCAATGGCCATAAGGGCTATGGAGAAAAAGATCTAGCTAGAAAAGCAACTCAGAGCAACACAGCAAATGGCATGTTCTATACACTACAAAAACCTAGTGTGTCTTAAAAGTGCAATCACACATCCCTTAATTTATTTAGGTTTCAATTTTAATTATACTTTAAAACCACAACACCATGAGTAATCCTGAAATGTACAGTCATTGAGAGGCATAACAGAACATGGCTTACTTCTGGAACAACCAATTATAATAATTTTATTTTTTGAGATTAAAGTTGATAGAGTCAAGAGTGTTTGCTTTGATTCTAGTATTTTAGTTGGCTCTTGGCTGTACCCCCCAAAAATTATTATTAGTGCTGGCACATTTCAAATTATGTCATGAGATTAGAATCTATAAAACCCAAGTACTCATCTAGAATTAGTCTCATTGTTATTTCATTGTCTCTAACTATACCATGGTTTCAAATTTAGGGCCTACAAATTAAGACTCCATAGTAATACTACAGCATTAGAGACAGGAGCTTTTTACTGGTGATTTAAAAACAGTTGTTCAATTGTCTGAATCATTTAAGTACATAATATGTCCCAACTGTTTACAAAGAGCTGAAACAACTGGAGAAGCCTACATTAAGGGCACTGTTTAAGATATAGGATATTGCTAAAGGATTTGACAGTGAGCCAAAGGAAACTTACAGACATTAATTGGTCTGTTTCATATTCAGAAAATAACAATGACTTACCTTACTATCGAAATAATAATACATACTTTAAAAGACTATAAAGGAATTCAGATTTTCCTCTGGGAAACTTCACTATTACTGCATCACATACAGCTCCAGTCTCAGGACAGGAATGAATGAATGAATCAATGAATCAGTGCACGCATGCTGGAGTTTTAGTACTTATATAAATATGTAAAGAAAACTAGTGGATTTTTTTTTTTTTTTTTTTTAGATAGCAGAAGTTAAATCTGAAATGTTTTAAGCTTCCAAATAACTAAATAGAAATTGAGCTCAGCGGAAACTCAGTCTTACAGCAATGACAATTCTGGCAAGCCAAATTCTGTCAAAGATTTTGTGGTTTAGGAAACGATGACACAATTCATCACTTTCCAAGGGCATAACTTTCATTTCTGTCCACAATCCCTGAATCTTCACAAACATGCACACTGTGGGACACTTGTTTCTACAGCCTACATAATAATTAGGTTAGCTTCTGCTGTCTTCAAATTGGTTGGCAGAGGGGCAAACATCCTCAGCCCAGCTGAAATTATGACTGAAGTGTGACAGACCCATAGGAAATACTGGGTCAAAGGAAGGGAAAGGGTAGATCAGCCAATCTGCACCAGTCTAATAATTCCTGTGCCGGAGAAAAAAAGCAACTACCATTGCACTGTAAGGGCCAGGGCTTATGTTCTATTTAAAAACTAAAACCAAAACAAAAGATGACTAAGAGGCAAACTTCACTTCATTCTCAAGGCTGAGAAGAAAAGAATTTACATACCGCATCTGTGATGTCTATTTCATACACCCTTTGGAAAGTCCGGCGCTCAAAGAAAACAAGTTTGCCGCTGCCACATCCCCTTTGAACAGATGTCCCAGTGACCACGAGTTTATCATCTGGACTGAAACAGCAGTCGGTCCTACAGACAAAAACCAGTATATAAGCATAAGCTTATGACCCTACAACAGTGAGTTAAATACAATATAAACAACACCATTGTAGTAAGAAGTAACTCTTACAGAGGACTTACAGTAACTCAAGCACTTATTTTTTTGTTTAATTTTCACAATAATCCCATGAGGTAGATATTATTATTCCCATTTTACTGATGAGGAAACTGAGGCAGAGAGAGATTAAATAAACCTTGCCCAAGATCACAAAAGTAAGTGGTGCAGCTGGGATTCGAACTTAGGCGGTCTGATTCCAGAATGTGTGCTTTTAACTTCTACATGCTATATGTTTAATGTAAAGGAAGTATGGGAAAAACTCAATTATAGACACTGACAGTACTATAGACAAATAGACATTGTATGACTAATGTCTAAGCAGTGATTATTTTGTCCAGTTTTGGAACTATGTTTTTTATCACCACTATCCACCATCCCCAAATAATTTGAGGTTTGTCAAGTCAAGCACCATGAAATGAGGAGCAGGTTGGACCGCTGGAACCTGACTGATGGCTAGAATTCAACAGCTCTTGTTATTAGAGATCTGGCCACCTGATTGTGAATAGTCTAAGACATGATCCAAAGAAGTCATGCAGTTAGCATAGCTTACAGCAGGCATAATAGTTCAAAAAAAGTCTCATCAGCTATAAATTCATGTTTGTTTGTCCATCTGTTTGTCTTAACAGATAAATGCCATGGGCAATGGACCGCGCTAGAATTAGTGCTCTGCTATTACACTGTTTCCTGCACTTGGCGCCTCCATCAACTTCACGCTCTCCCTGTTGGTCATTATTTAACACAGATGTGAAATTTTATTTCCACATAAATAGAGACTTTTGCTTAGGCACCAACTGAAGGACTTAAAGTTCAAATCCCACCTCGGCTGCCTCAGAAAAATCTTTACGTGTTTCAGTTGTCAACGTAAGACAATGGAGAGAACAGTGTTCAGCTACCTCGAGCAGGATGTTCTGACCAAGTGAAGGATAGTGAATTATTGACTGGAATTGAGATAAGAAAAAATTGAGAAAACAATATATAATAATGCTTAGAAACTATGGAAAATTGCTTTGATGGAATGGGATTCAAATTTTAAAAGACAACAATACAGAGGCTTACCCTGTCATTTATACATATTAAAAAAAAAAAAACAACTCAATCCCTTAAAATATTTTTACTGCCCAAAGACCTATGTGTGTATACACATAAACACACACATACAAACACATGAACATACATCATTTCAACTTCCAAAGAATTTTATGGTCTGAAGAATGTGCAAATGAAAAGAAAAAATAAAATGCATCTTCAAGAACAGATTTCAAATACTCTTCATATTTCTTTTTAGAAGACATATGATATAAATTAACATTAAGGTGAAGAAATTTCTTGTTCACTCTCTTATGTTTATCAATTATTTAAAATACGCTACTTACATTGGGAACATGGTAGGAAGACCCGAGGCTGAAAAAAGTGGCTTATTAAACTGTCGAATGTCCCATAATTTCAATGTATCATCACCTAATAGAGGAAAGAAAAAGAAAAGACAGAAAGTGCATTGTCCAAAAAGAACTAGTTCCAAGCTTAGAGTTTGCTAACCTTAGTGTATAACTATAGGAAGGAAAGAAAGAAAAAAAAGAAAAAGAAAGAAGCACATAAGTGTTTTACTTTTTTAACTGTTTGGGGAGTTTGAAAGTAGTAGATGTGAGAACAGTAGAAAGATATATGATAATGAACTGGTCTCCTAGAAATAAATTTTCCAACTGATGTAGCATCTGTAGTCTAGAAGGAACCCTGGAGAATCTACTCTAAGGAGTGATTTTACAGCAGCTGGCAGTTCCCCTAAGGTACAGTTGAGCATAACCTGACTGCTTAAGAAGATATTAATTTAACAACCATCAGGACTGAAAATAGTTCAATTCACAACAGATTCTTTCTCCCGTTGGTGTGTAGATGAAGCTATCCATTAACATTAATGAGGGTGAGCCATGTGATTCCCTTCCCTCCAGTGTAACTCCACCTGTGGCTATCACTCTTCACTTTGCTGGGGAGTACAGCTTTTCCAAGCTCTTTAAAGTATAATGGATATTCTTCTAAGGATCACTTTTTTATATTTCTATAGGGCTACTAACTAATATTCTTGACCGGAATGAAAGCCAAAACTCATATAAGTAATGTCTTTGCTGCTCTGTTTCCCCCATGTCCACAGCTGAGACCCGCCTCAACCCCTTGGGTCCAATAAGGAATCAATATCAGGTGCAAGTGAGGTGAGTGGAGAGTTCAATAAAAGTCTCCACTCTCTCCCAAGTGACTCTTCCTCTGAAACACAACTTTTGGCAGGTGCACTAATCCACAACTGGCTGGACTGGGGTCCTGCTTATATTGGAAGAACTTTGTAAGATTCACCTTTTTGCTTTTAGTCTTGAAAAAAAAAAAAGATTACATATCCTCACAATTCTCAAACAGTAAAAAAAAAAAAAAACATTAATCTGCATTAAAGAGTTTAGCTAAACTGGCAGGTTCTGGAACTAGCAGGAACATCTTACAACACCCAGGGACTCTGGTGAATTGATTTCCATCTGTCATATTCTATACACTCAGGAAGAAAAAGGATGGAATATAGTATGCATGTTGTGTTGGCAACATGGTACCCAACAGCTATTACAGGATGGAAGGGGAAGGTAAGAATTATCACCAAAATGGCTTTGACTGAAATGAAATTAGTCCTGTACTTCTAGTACTTAACAACTGGGTTGGGGCTGGCCTGTTTTAGAATCCTCTGAGAAGAATTTTCAAACTACACTTCTCTCTTATTCCCCTCTTGTCTCCCCAGTGCACATTGGAGATTTGGGTACACCTTCTAAAGGGGCAAGAGTAAATGTGAAAATTTCTAGGTGAAACATTTATCATTTGAAAAACTTTCCCAGAAGATTCAGATACAGACTCTTGGGGTAAGAACCACTATTTGTAAGTAAAGAGTACACATAGTTTTAATTAAGAGCCATCTCAGGACTTGAACAGGTTAGAATTGATAAACCAAAATACATATTTTATAATACCCACCTTTTCCATATTTACCATAAATAGAAAATACATATACATGTGCTTTGCTTTTTTACAATTATGTAAGTAAGGGTAGTTTGGATATAATAGAGAAGGCTTCCTCAGAGGACAGAGAACCTGAATACAGTCCCCGAGGTACACAGACATGGAATGGCTGGACTGAGTGAAAGCTGTACCAAGTCTCTCCATCTCCCCCTCACTCCCACTACTCTCTACACCAGGTTGCAAATTCTTTCAGGAAAGGAACTCTGTCTATGATGTTCACATTGTATACCCAGCACCCAGCATAATGGTAACTCAGAGTAGTTACTCAACATAATATAGTAGTTGATGGAGTGAATGAATGACTGAATGTAGTGTTGCTAGATTAACATGGCCTATGGAATAAAGACTAAATCCTTTATTTGATATTTAAAGCCATCTGTAACATGGTTCCCACCAACTTACTCTGCTGTTTCTTTCCCTCCCCACAAATGGGCCTCCAGGAAGATCCTCAGTCATGTCTCATACTTCACGTAATGCTTTACTCATAAGCCGTCCTTACTATTCTCTTATCTCCTTCAGTTAACACTTAGCTTATCCATGTGAGAAGGATTCAGCAAAAAGGTACAACCCATATTCAACCATATGAGTGTGGATAAGTAAACTTATAATATGGTCACATAAAACTACATAGCTATTTAAAAAATGACACCCAGGTATACAACTTTTTTTTTTAACTGAATTGTTATAGTGTTTGAACTGGAAAAAAAAAATTAATGGTGAGCTAACAGAAGACTCTAAATTTAAAAACAGTATACAAATACTGTAGAAAATCATCTACAAAATTCCATAAAGTAGAGGCAAAGGTCATCCTTGGAGGCTTCAAACTCTGATGGAATTTGAAGCTAAAATAAAAACTCAGGCAAAAAAGTACACATTTTCTAAATTTTACTTGACAACTTCTAATAAAACAATTTTGCCAAATTGGATATGCATTTTAATGAAAAAGAAGACTGACAAAGTTACATTAACAAAAGCACAGCTACCTTTACTGTTAGGATATTAGTGTAACTTTATTAGGGTTAATTATGATCATTTTATATATAGAAATACATCCGAAAGAAAGTTTTTAACCTACCTCCACGAGAAGCAAGGACATTACCATCATAGGAAAAAGTCACGCAGGAAGTGTCTGTTCCTGGGTCATGAGCCTGTTTATAGTGGAATTTAGGATGAACCTGTTTGCAAAGACAAGCAAAGTGTTAATTAACATCTCATCTGAATTCAAACAAGAACATTTCTGTGGCAAGAGTATTTTACTCTATCATCCAGAAAAGGATATATGTAAAATATTAATTTCATTTGATTATAGCTTTCTTTACCCTGGAAAAAAATTCAAATAGTTTCCAAAAACATCCATTTGCTCTAATAATAAAAAAGAGATTAAGTAAGTCCCATCTTTCAGACTGCCTTCGCAAGCTCTGAGCAACACAAGATCAACTCAGTATTCAGTTCTTATAAAGTTATTGGGACCATTTTCTATAGTTATCTGAAAGAGTAATATAAATAAAAATTACAAGTGAACATATTATTTATTAAATCAAATGTATCATTGTAGGACTGCCTGGCTGGCTCAGTCAGTAAAGTGTGTGAATCTTGATCTCAGGGTTCTGAGTTTAAGACCCATGTTGGGTGTGTTGCCTATATATATATATATATATATATATATATATATATATACACACACACACACATACATATATATATATATATATGTATACATATATATATGTGTATATATATATATATATATATATATATATATATATATATGTATATATATACATACCACTGTATTCCTAGTATATGCCAGACACTGGGCATGTGGTTGTAGGCCTTGAACTCTCTTGTATGTGCCTGTAGGATAACGTTGTTGCGGGGGAGGAGGAGGGGGAGAGGTAACCCTGCTGCAATGCTAATCATACCCTAGGCACTCCATCCTCTATGGTCTCGTCTACTTCATTCTCACAGTCCACAAGTTAAGGTTCTACTATTATCATGTCCATGTTACATTTGAGGAAACTGAACCCCAGAGACTAAAGTTCCTTATCTAAAGCCACAGAGCTGGTAAGTGCTAGAGCTGGGTACAGGACTCAGGAGGCCTGCTCTTAAACACTATTTCTTTTCTGGTGCTGTGTGTTAGTAGTCTTTTTACTCCTAATATTGCTTCTTCACAGGTAATGACTTCTAAAAGTAACTCTACGATACTAATCCTATCACTCAGTTATGACTCAGTAACCAGCACAGGCTAAGGGACTAGGGAGTCAATTATCCCAGATCTACCAGGCTAGAAAATTCCACTGAATGGACAGGCACACTCCTAGTGACAATAGCATGTAGGTCTCTGCTAGGAGCCACAGGTATAGGAATACAAGTGACCCCATCTCCTTTGCTCTTACCTCAACCCTAACAAGAATTGGTCACAAATCAGAGCTTCCAGCAATATCCCTGATGCCCTGTCAGTGAGCTTCCACCTAAAGGCTTCCAGTAATGAGGAGCACAGTACCTTACAAAAGCAGGCTGGATTTGTTTTTGTTTTTGTTTTTAATAATTTATAAATATTGAGTTAAATTTGTCTTCTCTCTTCCTCTGACAGTCTTAGAAATTTGTATTAAACATGGCTATCATGCTCCTACGTCTCATGGGTACAAATAATTTGTTGATTCAACTTTTCTTTTTAACTGGGTGTCAACTGTACGGCAGACATAATGTTAAGCAGGGAAACACGAATGTGCAAAGATAAACATGGCTTCTTTCCTCAGAGAGCTGACAGTCAGTCCCCTCAAAGAACACAGTTAAGCATACGAAGGGACAAGTGGTACAATGGGGATGTGAAGAGTCATAAGTGAGCACTGAAGAGAGATGCCTACTCTAACCCTGAGAATGGGGCAGGGGGAGTGGAGGAAGAGGGGCAAAAACAAATCCTGTGACCCAGTGGATGAAAGTATGAGTTAGCAGATGAAGGAGCAGGATGCAGAGGCAAGAACGAGAGTACTGTGTTGTAGTAGGCAGAATTTTGACCCCCATGACCTCTTCCCTGCAGTGTCATGCCCATAAACATGTCACTCTACATGGCAAAAGGGACTCTGCAGGTAAAACTTAGGTTACTAACTGGCTATCCCTAAAATAGGGAGATTATCCTGGATTATCTAGGTGGGGCTGAAGTAGTCACATGAATCTTTGCAAGGAGAACTTCCTCTTGGCTGAGGACAGAAGAGGAAGCCACACAGACATGACAGGAGAGTACGTCAGAGAGGCTGGAAGAATAAAAAGCATTGGACATGTCACTGCTGACTCTAAAGATGTGTCAAGGAAATGGGTATCTGATTTCTGCCAATAACCAGTGTGTTTGAAAGAGGACTCTGAACCCCAGATGAGAGCCACATCCTTGGCCAATACTTTGATTTTAGCTTGGTGAGAGCCTAAGAAGAGAATCCCACCACACCATGACAGACATCTTACCTGGAGAAATTGTGAAATACCAAATTGGTGTTTTTTTAAGGCACTAAATTAGTGGTAATTTGTTAGGAAGCAACAGAAAGCTAACATGTGCATAAAGGTAAGAGAACTGGTTGGAGTCAAAGAACTAAAAGAAGCAAACCATGACTCGAGGGAAAGGTGAGGTGAAGGGCTGGTGTGAGCAGGGCCTCGATTACCAGGAGCCTTGTGGGCCATGTTCAGGACTTAGATTTTATCCTGAAGGCAAAAGAGAGCTGCTTAATGGAGTTTACTCAGAGCAGGACATGACTGGGTTTGCTTATTTTAAAAAGATCATTCTGGACACATGTGGAGATAGATTAGGAATATTTTGTTCCTCAGAAAAACAAAACTCTGCTACCAAACTCAATTAGGAAAATCTGCCAATTGGTCATATTTCATCAAGTCATCAACTACTAAACTCTAAATAAAACTTCTGAAAGAGACGGTAGGGGTAACAGTTCACCAAAAAGCCTGTGCTACGTTTGGCCTCTCAGTGAAATTAACTTAGGTTTTTTGTGGGGCTTTTTTAAATGTTTATTTATTTTTGAGAGAGAGTGAGAGCACAAAGGAGAGGCAGAGAGAGAGAGAGAGGGAGACAGAGGATCTGGAACAGGCTCTGCGCTGACAGCAGAGAGCCCAGTGTAGGGCTCAAACTCACAAACCGTGAGATCATGACCCGAGCTGGAATCGGAAGCTTAACTGACTGAGCTACCCAGGCGCCCCAACTTAGTTTTTGTGTATTTGTTTTAAATGTTTTGTTTATGTTTACTGACCCCTCATTTCAGGAGCGGTAAGGCAGTGGGGTACAGTAAAACGAGCAGTGGGCCAGGACCAGGAGATAGGAAATCTAGACTTAGTTCAGTCAAAAACTAGCAGTGCGACTAGGGACAAATTAGCCTCTCCAGATCACAAGTCAATCTTCTGTAAAATAAATGGACTGTGTGAGACGATTTCTAGGGTCTCTGATAGCTCTGTGATTCTTAAGAAAAAGACAAAAACTGGTGTATATATATATATAATATTTTCTAATTAAACTAACTGATCAGTTATGTACTTTTTTATTATTAATAGGACAAAAGAGATTTTGAATGCCAATGTTTGACCATAGAAATACATATATACATAGATGTGTATATACACGTATACCAGTAAAGTGGGATACAGAACCTTAAAAGGCACAGAATCCAAGGGAATCCTGTCATATAAGCTTCAGCATGAGCTCAGTGGCAGCAGGTTGCTCCCTGTGACAGTCTGACTCTCTTCCTTGTTGCTCAGACAGGGGTGAGATGAAGCTGCCAATGTGCTATTTCCTAAATTGGTCTTGCTTCTTTTTACTGCCCTGAGTGGGATTCTAATGTTTAAAGACATATAAGGCACCTGGTACACAAGCAAGGAAAAAGTGCAATGTTTCAAAACTTAAGGAAAGATTCTGCTGGATCTAACAGGTGACAGTACAACTACAGTACAAGGAACTGAATGGCAATAAGGTATTATGACTACAGGGGATTTTGCCTTAATCTAGTAAGAAAGGATTTTACCCAATATTCATCTGCCATACTTTTATGCTTTTAGGTCTCCTCATTCAGGTACTCCTTGGTTTGTTGTTGTTGTTGTTGTTGTTGTTGTTGTTTTGATTGTTTTTTAGACTTCATGCCCAGCGTGGAGCCCAACATGGGGCTTGAGCTCATGACCCTGAGATCAACACTTGAACTGAGATAAAGGGTTGGACTGAGGCACCCAAGTGCCCCCATTTAGGTACTACTTTAAAAAGCCACTCTATTGGAGGTTGGGTGTTTTGAAACTTCTACAATTCATTGTTTATAATGCAAAACGTGTGAATATATGCCACAAAACAAGTTCCACCTTGTCTTTGTGACTTCCAGTATTTTCTATTGCCTTATCGATATACATCTCGGTACAACACTCTTTTAGAGTGACAAATTGCTGCGTATTAATGACTAAGATTTCAAAGGAGAGACTGCACTCAAAATTTCTAAATCATTTCCTTTTTTAAAGGACCCAGTAAAGGGGCACCTGTGTGGCTCAGTCAGTTAAGTGTCTCACTCTTGGTTTTGGCTCAGGTTATGATCTCACAGTTCGTGAGTTTAAGCCCCGAGTCAGGCTCTGTGATGACAGCACGGAGCCTGCTTTGTATCCTCCTTATCCCTGTCTCTCTGTCCCTCCTCTGTTTGCTCTCTCTTTCTCTCTGAAAAAATAAATAAACTTAAAAAAAACTTTTTTTAAAGAACCCAATAAAAGAAAGAGACAAAGTGTCCTCACTTGAGATGGACAGCTCACAGATTCTATGTCAAAAGAGCTCAATTATTAACTTCACTTTAACCAGTAACAAAAGTTTCTTCTAATGATACAAAATAGATAGCCAGAGGGGATCTTAAACTTTTGTAAAATATCAACACTTGGACAGTAACAATGACATACACCCTCACACTCTGGAAACAGAGTCAGCCTGACTAAAACACTTCTGGCATAATGTGGGAAATCTAAAACTGAGACTTCTCCTTTAACCTTCTCCTTTAACTGATTTTATGATCATCCGAGGCAAAGAACATCGTTCTTTAGGGAAACGGAGATTATTAACTCCTTTATATAGGTTTCCTATCCTTGGGAGTGCCTTATGTTATGATTTGGAGAGTATCAAGTCTCCCATGTGCATAATGCTGGAAAATGCAAGCAGAAATGCTAGAGCTTTAAAGGCCCTCTCCTGAGATACAGTACAAACTCCAGTTGGTAAAAATGTCCTTATATCCTCTCTTTGCAGCTGCTCAGGAGCCTCTGGCAGTACAAAACTCCATACATTATAAGCAACAACCATCCATTTCTGGGTGGCTCTAATTAGGAACACTTTTCTTAAACTGGGTCCAAGACTCCTTCCTAGAATTCCAACACCTACTTATGGGTCCTGGTCCTGTCATCTGTGGCTATGCTAATTCTAGTTTTTCTTCTCTAATGCAGTCTGCCAGAATCTCCAAGAAAAATATGACATCTTCCACAAAGTCTTAAATATAGCATTCTTGAAATCCTAAATGTAATCCAAACATTCTGTGGTGCTACCAATGGTCAGTGAGTGTACATCCGGGGGCTGCCGAGATCTGTCTCAATCAATGCAAGAGGAACAACAGCCCTCAAAATGATCAAAACACATTTTGTAATTAATAGAGACAGTGGAATTAACTATTTTAAATGAGAGGATTTAAGTGAATTGCTGGGCTGAAAATAGAGAAAATTTTAATGGAAAGAATATTGGTCCTACAGTCAAGCTGACTCCACCTAAATTTTCAATTTGATACATTTTAGTTTGACCCTGGCCAAACTGCTTAATCTTACTGTTTCTCAGTTTCTTAATTTTTAAAATTACACATCTTCCCACCCCTAACTTCTCCTCAACTCCCAAAGACACCTTGTTATATCTGACCTACTAATTCCTGCTTATGTCAATACCACACATACATTAAGTCTCTCATAGGTGCCTCCTTTCATAAAGCTGCCGACATGCAACTATGCTAACAAAACACAAACTCCAAGAGCAAGATGAAGCAAATCCTGGGCTCTCTAACAAGCGAGGTGTACTAGCATTTGTCCTCTCACATCTAGTTCTAGGACCCCCTCAATGGATATAAAATTCCTTTCTCATTGGGAATCTATTTTCAAGCTTAGTGATAACCAAGCAATTCTGTATTTTCAATCACATGCTAGAGTTATACTGGGATTAAAAATATGCCAGGATTTTTTAAATGGCAATATGAAAAGCCAAATAAATGTACGTCTAGATGGAACATAACTTGCTCCTGTTTCTCTGATTTTGGAGACCTGTAGTAAGGAGAATGGGGAGAATACATACGAAAGAATAAGAACTGTCACGTGAACATGCTTTGCCATTCCCTACTCCCATGAAGCCTTCATTCTAGTGAGGAAAAACAGACAATAACACCTCTCCAACTGATTCTATGACATTCAGGTTAATATATTGTATGAAAATATGGCATAATGATAAAAAGCACAGACTGTGCAGCCAGACTGACAAGTTCAAATCCAGGCTTCACCACTCACCACCCACGTGATCTTGGGCTGGCTAATCTCCCTATGCCATCTATTAAATGAGAATAACAATAGCATCCACTTTAGCTGTTGGGAGAATGTAATGAGTTAATGCAAGTGGCACACTCCTTTGCAATATAACTTTGCTACTCTTTTCATCAAAATGTGCCATTTACTTCTTAAAACCTGGGGTCTGGGTATGGACACGTGACTTGTTTGGGCTTATAGGACACGTAGCCACAAAAATATGCCTCTCACACCTCCCACTGCATAAACTGCCACTTTCCCTGCTTCTGTGACTTGGCCAGGCTTTGCAAGGGCTGCTCCCAGCCAATGACTGAGCACAAGGGATAAAGGACTCCTAATTAATCTGAGTGACATTTTCCTGACATTGTGCTATTAGTCTGAGACTCTTTTTTGCACATAATGCTGGAAAATGCAAGCAGAAATGCTAGAGCTTTTTTCTTTTCCTTTAATAGAACAGCTTTCTTGAGATACAATTCACATACCATGGAATTTGCCCACTTAAAGTATGCAGGTCAATGATTTTAGCATTTTCAGAGAGTTGGGCAACCACCACCACGATCAATTTTAGAACATTTCCATCACCCCCGAAAAGAAACCGCATACACATTAGCAATCATTCCCCATTTCCCTCCTAACCCCTCAGCCCCAAGCAACCACTAATCTAGTTTGTCTTTGTATATTTGCCTATCTGAACATTTCATATAAATTAAATTATACAATATGCTACCTTTCACTTAGCATCCTGTTCCTGAGGTTCATCCATGGTGTAGATATGTATCAGTATTTCATTTCTTTTTATTGCCAAATAAGATCCCACTGTATGAATGTACCACATTTTATTTATCCATTCATCATTGGATGGACATTTAATACTCCTTCCTTTCTTGTCTTTCATAGAGGTATGGCCTGTATCTTTCCAGATTTCTCAGGCTCCCTCCCTTTTTCCCCTTACAGGCCTTTCCCCAGTAAATCTCATATGTTTAATTCTTGTCTCGGTGTCTGTTTTGGAGAATCCAGACTAACACAAGTGGTGCCATGAGTGATCCAACAACACAGTGGCTAAGATAAGAATGTGGGACTGGCTCATTCATTGCCTGGTAGGTAAAGAGGACACTGTCCTAGGTGGACTACGAGGTGCAGATACACTTTAGCACCTGGTACTGGTTCAACTGCTGCAGATTTCACTGGAGGTGACCTGGGAAAACCTCATGGGATAGGGGAATGTCCTTCTGGGCACAATGTTTTAGGCATTTAAAAAATATGGGAGGAGAAATGCCTACAAAGATGATAGTGTTGGCTGGCTACTGCTAGGTCATACTGATACCCTACAGAGGGAGAATGAGAAACTGAGGGCCATTAACAGTTGAAGACTACATGGGAGAGTCAGAGGGCCAACTGTAGTACTTTTTGAAGAGGCCCTCATCTCCTGCAGTGGAAGAACAGACACAGCCGAGCAACAAACAAAAGAGATCTGGTGGTTAGATTTATAGAGCTCCAAAGACATTTAAATGCTCAGCCAAGGCAGGTCTGCTATTCTAGGGTCAGGGCTCTAGTTGGGAAAACCTGAGACCCTGAAACATAGGATAGGATATCTGGATGGAGGCCCAGAGAATGCTGCATCTGCAGATCGCCCTCCCCCCACCCGGCCACCCTGGGAACCCTCACAGTTTAGAGAGGTGGCCAACTCTTGCCCTAGTAAGAGCTAGAAATTCCTTTGTTTTGAAAGATGCTACAACTGCCTCTTCCCCACGAGGACCTGCTCCTACCTCCTCCTCTCCGGGCTGCTAGGCCAATAACTAGGGTTGAATCCCAGGATTACTCATCTGGGGAAGTGGCTGAAAGGAGGAAAGAGATTACACACCAAAAGAGATACAAGGATTAGCTAGCAGCTACTGGCAGGAGCCTTGACGTGCCTTGAGTTTAAATTGTGAAAATGCTTAATCAAGGGAGCTTTGACATAAGGTTAGATAGGTAGGATACCTTGATTGGGGGGGAGGGGGTCAGATTTTTGGAAAAGGACCCCAGGGGATTGGGCAAACAAGCTGCTAGGATGCTGTGAGAGGCCTGGAAATGTGATGGCCAATGGTGAATGAAATCAAAACACCCTGATTGCCCTAGCAGAGGACAGAGAAAAGAATAAAAGGCTTGGGGGAGTGTGCATGCTGGAATGGATATATTGTGCCAAGCTAGAAAACACAGATTATTATTTTTCATGGGAGGGCCCAGAAGAAATATTCACCAAGGCCATGCATAGGTGAGACGGCCAGCATCACCAAGAAGTTCAGGGGCAGCTCTCCTCTGCAGCCCAAGGCTAATGTCATGGAGCTGGACCATTAACACCCACGGGATGATGAGGCCTGAAGTAATAACAGCCAGATCGCAGTACTTCATTACTAGAAATCAAAAGGCTGCAGTTACCATAATATAAAGTATAATGACTGGAAGTCAGAGAGGCAGCCAAGGGGGCTTGATGTGGAGGGAGCTGTGGAGAAGGTTGGCAGAATATGGCATTCCTAGGGGGCAGAAGAGATGGGCAGACAACAAAGGTACTGCTTAATCTCTACCATCAAAAAGAGACGAACAGAGGAGGCTGAAGGTGGTCACCCCAATAAAAAGTCATGATCCCTTGTTCTGTTCCCATAGCTGAGCCTATTTTCAGATCAGGAGCTTACTGACTACAGAGATAGCCAGATCCCCAAGGAAAAGGGCAGTGCTACTCAGTGGAGCAGTAATTCTCCCAGTCCTTCCACAAATGGACTACTGACTGCAGACTTAATCTAGTGGTCGTCCCAACTGTAGCTGCTGTGCTGAATGACAGATCATAGCTAGAGCAGATCAATAAAGGCTTGAGGTGATTCTGGCAAAAGGGATTCCCACTGGCCTGGCCAAAGCTTTCTTAGAACTGTGTTGCTATCTGAGAGGCTTTCTAGCCAACCCTAACTCCCTCCTACCTTCCCTCTTTCCTCCATAGGAGATGGACCTGTATCACCATCTGGTAAGCTCTGGCCTCCTCTGACTCCTCACTCACTTGTTCCCTTACAGGAGTTTTGGCAATAGAAAGATCTCTTACACATCTAACACTGCCTTAGCATCTGCTTCTCAGAGAAGCCTAACAGGGGACACTAGCAAACAAGACACAAGCAGAGAACTGTAAAAGGTCCATATTTGGGGACTTGCTCTCTTACTGTTTCTGGAACCCAGCCACCTTGTGAAAAATCATGGGCTAGCTTCCTGGATGACCAGAGACATGCCCAGTCATCCCTGTAGCACCAGCTGACATCTAGCCAATAGCCAGACATGTGGGTAAGGTCATCCTAGACCACCCAGGTGTTAGTTACCTGTAGATGCAATAGGGAACACAGGAGAAATCAGCCTAGCCACTTCAGACCAGAAGTATTGCCTAACTGACCTACAGTAGATGTTTGTAGTTTTAAGTTGCAAAGTTTTAGGGTAGTTTGTTAGGCAGCAAAAGTTAATTCATACAAAGGATGTGAACAGTGCCTGACAGATACTAAACATTTTATGTGTTGAGCAGTATTATAAGTCAGATGATACTACAGGAGCATAACTCTTTGAAGAAGGTTGATTCCTTTTCCCGTACCTCGGCATTCTACCAAATAATATCCATCATAAACTAGTCCTAAAATCCAATAATTAAAATTTATTCAGCGTGATCACATCTTGTACTTTACATAATCACTATGCTCCTCTCTTGCCTTTCTGCATCTCCCTGTGAGAGCAAGAATTCTCTCTAGCAACGTCTCTTAATCCTTGCCCTGGTCGCTTGGGATCACCACTGTCTCTAGGTAGTTGTAGTGTGGCTCCAGCCAGTTGCAACCATTCTTATATATATTCTTGGATACTGAATAAGACGGCTCCAGCAGACAATACCAGAGAGAAGAAAATGTTTAGAAATAGCTCATTCTTGGAGGGCATGGAAGGGAGGATTGCGTTTAAGCTGCTTTTCTTTATGTTACTAGATAAAAGCTCTTTCCCCACATTTCTGATCCTTTCTTTCAAGGTCAGCTTCAGATTCTTTCTTTCCCAGGAACATCTGAACTCCAAGAATGCCAATGAGTCTCAGGGAACAGTATATGTTATACATCACATATTATGGTGCTTACAAGAGAACAAACTTCATAAATACAGCAAATGAAACTCAGAACTTTTGAGTGTGTTTCAAGGAAATAATATATTTCATAGTAAGTTGACAGTTTTCCAAGTTTCCAGCTTTTTCGAAAGAGATAATTATGCTCCAGCCAAGATGTTTTTCCCTTCCCTCGGTCCTTCCTTCTCTCTCCTTCCCTTCCTTCCTTTGTTTAAAAGAAATAATTTAAAGCCAAAGGACAATACTATCTGTCAAAGGTTTCTGAAGAGTCTATTCATCATGCTCCATAAAATAAAACTGTGATAATGAAACTTTTAGAACCCACATTTACAGTGTGAACCACATTTACCGAGGACCTATTATACACACAACAGTGAGATACATAAATGAAGAGACCACATGGAATGTTCCCAAAATGATTTGCGAGTTGGAAAAGGGAGACACACACATAAGACCTCTTATTCTTTCATAAAACATTTTCTGCACCCACTATAAGCCAGGTTACAAGGCACCAAAATGACTAGGAATTGGCCTCTGCCTTAATGGGGAAGCTTACAAGTGAGAAAGAGCCAGAGACCGAGACAGAATGAGCAAGCGTGAACATTTATGACCGGAGTTGAACTCCCCAGCAGGGTTCTCCATTCTTAGTCCAGGTTCACTGTTGCAACCACTGTGATTTCAGAAAACAGGTATGACTTAGCATTTATTTTCCAACTGTGTTTGGCAAAGAGATAGCCAGCCTTCATTCATAACTGGACAGTGTTGCAATGACATGCCTGTTGGATCATCTCAAGGCAGGTGACTGCAGTGTGGGACTACCTAGGGCTCTATCTGATGACCAGCTGGAAGCTGCGGCTGCAGGAGAAAGCTCAGCCACTGAGACGTGTGAGTCACAGGCAGCATATGACGCCACTGCTCTGGAATCTTCTGGCTCCCCATGTGCTTGCAACTTGAAATTCAAGGTGTTTACTTTAGTCTATAAAACAAACCCCTTATGGCTAAGGCACAAGTTACTTTCACATTAATCTCCCTTCTTATAAACCCTAGCTGAATCAGTTGGTATACCAGTTAGGTGCTCTAGATTTATGCTTCAGAAAGCTGGATGCAAAAAAATGTTAGGGCCTACAGAAAACCCAAGCTTTTGGAATTTGAAGAAAGCATAAAATAAAACTGTGGACTTTGAGATTCCATTTATAATCCTGAGACATCTTATAGGATCATTTAAAGATGGGGATATTATCTGATTAGAACATTTAAATAACTGGTATATTTTACTACCCCGACTTTAAGCAAAGTATCATTCTTACTGGGGAAAAAATGAGGTAATACAGAATCTCACATGATATTCTTTAGGTTTCTAAATGAAGATATCACCTAAATCATCAAGAATGATTTAAGAAAAAAAGTCCTTCCAGAAATTGCCAAACAGCAGGGTTTCCCAGAGGATGTTTTGTGTAACATCATCCTCTCCAGGGATGAGGTGGGGGTGGGGGCCAAGGAAGCCTGGGAAAATAGAGTTTATTTGCAAACTCTTGCCCTTGTCTTGCAAATTCACAATGCACATTAGTATATCAAAAGCCAGAATCTTTTAAATAGTCATCCTGGAATAATTCAACTTCTTTAACATTTCTGATGCTTATTTGACCAAGGAACTTTTCTTTTATTCAGATAGTACCTACTAACACAGATAGAACTAACATTCTCTGGACCTCAATCTGGGAAATACAGTACGTAGAGCAAGAGTTAGTAAACTTTTCCTGGAAAAGGCCACACAGTAAATATTTTAAGCTTTGAGGACTACAGTCTCTGTTGTAACTATTCATTTCTGCTGTTGTAGTGTAAAAGCAGCCATAGACAATATATAAACAAATGGTTGAGACTGTGTTCCAATAAAACTTTATTTAGAAAAAGAGATGGCAGGCTGGATTTGATCCACAGTTTGCTGACCTCTGATCTAGAGAGAACAAAAATCTTAGGAAAAGGCAATCATTGTTACATAAACTAAAGGCTTCCTTGTGATTCGATAAAAATTTAACTTGTAATACTAACGGTGTAATACTAATGGCAATAGCAACAATAATGACAGGTACATTTATTGAATATGCTGCTACTTGGTGCAGTGAAACATACATTTTCTAATTTCATCCTTAAAACAAGCCTCCTGAGATACACACATTCTGAGATGTATGTAATTGCCTCATTTTACAAACAAGAAAACTGAGGCTTAGCGAGGTGACTTACTCAAAGACATATGACTAGTAAGCTGTCAAAGCAAAAATTCAAACCCTAATTCTTACTCTTCACTAAAACATCTCTTTTTATTTATATATTCATATATTCTTACATTTATGTATTTATATGAATATACATATATGTATGCTGCCCTGTTTTACAGGCTTCCTTTGGGTTTACGTAGATTATTACAGTTATGGTCCTAAATGAACTGCATGTCCTTGTATCCCCAGGAAAGGCAGTGTAAGGAGGGGCGGGGAGGAGCAGATAACATGAAATAACTTTTCTCCTTCAAAATACATAACACATTTTTTTTAACACTATTTGGGATTTCTGGGAGGGTGGGGATTCTATTACAAATTCCATCTAAGGCAGAAGTCAGCAGTCTTTTATCCATAAAGGGTAGTAAAATTATAAATCAGTGATTTTTCACCCTTCTCCAGTCCTAGTCAATGGATTCTGATACATGATGATAATAATAGCTAACATTTCCTGGGCATTTATTGTGGGCTAGATACTATTCTAAGTGCATGCTATGTATTAACCCCTTGAATCTTCTAACGGCCTTATGAGCTAAAAACTATTATTATTCCCACTTTCCAGAAGGACATGGCAGAACAGAAAGGTAAGGTTAGTTGCCCAACTCAAGTGGCCACTAAGTGGGAGCCAAGATTTGAACCCAAGCACCTGGCCCAGGGCCTATACTCTTATCCACCATTATGCACATGCACACAATCCCACAGATCCTCTGACTTCAGCCTCCCTCTGCTCTGACCCCCTTTTGCAACTAATGTAGGCCTGGACTTTGAGCACCTTTGCTCTTTCCTTATGAGGCCAGTCCTCGCCCCAAACACCAAAGAAATTTGAAAGTGAGAAGTGGAGAAGTACAGCAAGAGAGCGTAGGAGGGTAGGTGAGCACTACAATGGTTTCTGGAAACAAAACCATTATCCAAGACTAAACCCAATTCTAGATCACTAGTTAATTCAATCCATAAGCATAGTTCTTTACTCACAAAGATCACACCAAGAGTCCTTGAAGTAATTTAAAACTTGGTAAATAACACAAGTTACAACTGGCAATGAGGAAATCCTGCTAATTGCTGTGGATCTCCTTAGCTGCCCTTTGTATGATGTTACCTTTTCCCTCCATCTTTACTCTTAAGTATGGGGTAAGAGAGGTAAGGATCTTCAGCCGCTTATATCACATAAGAAACACAAATGTGAACACAAGTGCAGCTTTCCATTCAGCTCTTTAATTGAAGAGGAACTTGAAAGCCACTGTGCCAACACCGGAAGCACAGTGCTGTGGAATGACCTGCCTAGACAGGAGGGAAAGCCCAGCGGTCCCCCCTTTGAAGTCCAGCTGCCTGAGATTCACTGGCAGGCAACCTTCAAAGAGAGCCGATGCTTCCTTCCCTCAGCCTGGCCGCCAAGCTTCCCGGGCAGCTGGGCACATTTAGCCACTCTCTGCCCAGCTGTCTGTGAACTCTGGCAGCCAGTTCAAGTGAGGGATAGAGAGGTGGCAGAGAAGGGAGGGTGAGGAAGAGGGAGTGGCGGGGGGGAGGAGGGTGGCGGGCCCAGTGGCGCCAGGGCAAAGAGGATGCTGGGTTTCCTTGGAACCGACCTTATCAGTATCAGTCAAAAGACCAAGCTTCCAGGAGAGCACAATCCAACTCCACCACAAAGCAACCAGAGAGATATCAAGCTCCTTCAAAAGTTGAGTGACTCTCAAATGTACTCTTCTAAAGATGGTCCACTTGCTGCAGAAAACAGTCCAATCTCTCCATAAGAATGTAGGGGACAAAGCTAGGATCCAGCATCAAAAATGCACAGTCCTTTACTAATTTTGATTTTCCAGCAGCATGAGTTTATGCTTCTTGGGGACTTTTGGGGTTGTTTGCTGAGTTTGTTGTGGCAACCCTTCTGTTCCCCTGGCAGCCAATAGCCAAAGCACTTCTCTGTTTCTGCGCCTGTGCAGCAGATGCTTAGAGAAGACTGGCTCATTTAACATAAACAATACCAATGTGCTGTTATATTTATCCTCTGGAACGATACGCTTGGAATAGAGAATAGTGAGTGTTATCAGCTGCAGGTGCAAAAAGGACATAGAACAGTTCCATTAGTGACAACAGACTTTCAAAAGAAGTCCGACTAAGAACAAGATCTTAAATTTGGTAAAGTGGGAGGCTATGAAAGTGACTGAAGTAGAGAAGAATGGAAAGGAAGAACTGAGATGGAGTTCTCTGGCAGCTATGGGGACAGTGAGGGAGATTGGAAGACAGGAGAAAAATCATCATAAGATCATGAAACCTCTTCTCTAGTTTTGCACAGTCTGGTTAGGAAAAGAATGAACGGATGAGCTTGCACCATGCACCATGTTGCAGGTATGAGGAAGAGACCTAGATATTCAGACAGACTATCATATTAAGTCACTAGCTACAAACACATCCTCCTCCCTGCTCTTTAGATCTCTTTAAAACTATACAACACAGGAGCCAGCATCAAGTACAGTGATATCAAAAACATACCATCCAAAACTTATTGTCCAGCTTTAAAAGTATAACACTGAGCCTACAGAAGATGTGCCAATTAAGACTTGCTGAAATTAATCCAACTGTTTATTCATTCATTCTACAAACGCCTATGGAGTCCTTGCTGTGTGCAAGGCACTACACTAGGTGTTGCAGATGAGTCACAGATTAGTAAAATGGCTCCTTACTCTCAAGGAGATTTGTCTAGAAAGGGAAGCAAACCTAAAACAAATATTTGCAATTCACTGTGTAATAAATAACAGCAGTATCCACAAATTATATAGCGAACCCACAGAATACTAGTCAACTCTGCCATGGTAGCAAAAAAGGCTGGGAGTGGAGTGAGAAATTGGGCAAAACGTGGTGACAATGCTCGACTGTGGTCTTTGAAGGAAAAGTAGAAGATCACTAGGAGTACAAGTGAAAGTTATTCCACTAGAGGACTCAGAATATAAAAGACTCAGAACTGTGAAATAGCACACTACTTTTGGAACTAGAGGTGGGAATCAAGAACAAAACCGTAGCATGTAAGACTGGAGAGCTGGAGTCAAATTATTAGTGCCCTCAGATATCCTTCTACAGAGTTTGAATTTGTACCTTATGGGCAATGTTGAGAAGGGTTTTAAGGAGAGAGGAGTAATATTGTATCTGTATTTTATTTTATTTTTTAAAAAAATTTTTTTAACGTTTTATTTTTATTTTTGAGACAGAGAGAGACAGAGCATCAACAGGGGAGGGCAGAGAGAGAGGGAGACACAGAATCTGAAACAGGCTCCAGGCTCTGGGCTGTCAGCACAAAGCCCGACATGGGGCTCAAACTCACGGACCGTGAGATCATGACCTGAGCCGAAGTTGGACGCTTAACCGATCAAGCCACCCAGGCGCCCCTGTATCTGTATTTTAAAAGATCACTCTGGGGGTGCCTGCGTAGCTCATTTGGTTACGCGTCCGACTTCGGCTCAGGGCATGATCTCATGGTTCATGAGTTCGGGTCTTGCATCGGGCTCTCTACTATCAGTGCAGAGCCTATTTGGGATTCTCTCTCTCCCTCTCTCTCTGTCCCTCCCCTGATCACTCTTTCTCAAAAATAAATAAACATTAAAAAAAATTTTTTTAAAGCGGGGGTGGGGGGAGAAACATGATCACTCTGAAGCAGTGGGAAAGATAAACTGAAAAAGGAAAGACTGGGGGCAGGGAGATAAGTTAGGTGGTCCAGGTGAGGGCTTGAAGCGGGGGAATAGAGGAGTACAACTGAGAACAATTTCAGTTGTAGTTGGTGACTTCGGTGTAGGCAGTTTCAGTGAATCTGTGAAAGCAAATATAGCCTACTCTGGATAGATACCTGACAAAAGAGAAGGAAGAGCAGGAAAGGCTTTTGTTAAACCAAATAAATAAAAAGCAGGGGCTTGAGCATACATTCTAGGTGCAGACAGGGATGAAAAGGATGAAAATACAGGAAGGGGAGAAACTGATGGAATGAGGTCTCAGAGGAGGCAGAAAGGACCTGAGATCAAGTGCACAGGTGGAAAGATTAGTGAGGAGCTGGAAGACAGACCTCTCCCATGGAGCTGCAAGGAAGGAAGCTGGGAGACAAGTAGGTATCAACCCAGAGACATTTGCACACATCAGGGGGAAAAGTCTGACAGAGGTCCAGCCCACTGTCCTTACTTTTCCAGACAGAGAAAGGGAGATAACTGAGTAGGGGGTGGGAATTACAAGGTGGACCAGAGAAGAGCTGGGTAAGTTTGAAAATACCCATCGGGGTGAAATAACAGAGAAATCTAGATAATAAAAAGGAAGGGATTACTAAAGGCAAGGACGGCTCAGAAGAAAAGGTATATCATGAATCTGGAATGATACCAATCTGCAAAACCGTGGGATTTATTATATTAGACTTAGACAGAGCAAAGCAGCAAAGAAACCACACTACTGGGGCTGCGGCAGAGGAAACAGAAAATAAAGCACAGTTTAAATCTTGGTAAAATGTATACTGCAGAAGTCCAATGTCTTCTGCTTTTTCTCCAAGTATTGTGCCCCACAGTTAACTGGTTTAAAAATGCATTTTTAAAATGTTTTTATCTATTTTTGAGACAGAGAGAGACAGAGCACGAGCAGGGGAGGGGCAGAGAGAGAGGAAGACACAGAATCTGAAGCAGGCTCCAGGCTCTGAGCTGTCAGCACAGAGCCCGATGCAGGGCTCGAACTCACGCGTAGTGAGATCATGACCTGAGCTGAAGTCGGACATTAACTGACTGAGCCCCCCAAGTGCCCCTAAAAGTGCATTTTTGCCCCAAAGTCAAAGTTAAGGTCCATGTAATGTGACTTTTAACTTAGCTCAATTACAACAATAGAATGTTTTCTCTTCTATAAATGTAGACTTTGTTAGAAAAAAATGCCTTCACAATGAATAAAAATGATAGTATCAATATTTTTCTTACACTAAACATAGCATTATTTCAAAAAGCGAGAGTTCCAATTTCACTCACTTAAGAAATCAACCTGAAGCAAATATTTATTGGTTATTTTCTAGATCTGAGGCATCATGCCATGCCTGTAGGAAAAGATGCAAAAACACAATCCCCACCTTCATGAAGATTACACTCTAATTCACATTTCAAATCTTTTAATAACTTTTTTCCTTGTTATAAAACCTCTTAAATTTCCTTGTTCGTTATATTTGTTGATGATAGGGCTCTTTCAACTAAACCCACAAAAAAGGAAAACTAACCAAGCAGTTAACTTAAGTATCTTCATTAATTTTTTAATTTGAAAAAGAAGACAGAAGATAGAAGAAACAAATAGGAAGTTACAACACTCTATAGGCCTTCAAGAAATCAGGGATTTCTGGCTGCTATTAATAAACTAAAAGATCTCACACACCTTATTTCTGCATTGTAACAATAGGCTGATGGGGGAGAAAGAGACTGCCTTAAGGTAACCTACAAAAGAAACTGTTTTAATTTGAAGTGAAAAAAAAAAAAAAGGTAACTCATTTATTAACAGGGTATCATTAAATATAAGCACAGGGGTGCACCGAACTATGCAGGGAATTTACATTCAAGCAGTGAGAAGAGGCACATAAATCATCACAGCATGGTGACAGTATAGTATAATTCCTGGCACATAGTAGGCACTTAAACATTTGTTGAATGAATGAATAAACATAAGTAAAATGAGAGCATAAAACAGTAATTTATATTAATGTGGGGGTGGCAGGTAACAGAACCCGGAAGAGGGACCTTGAGGATTGGTTTACAGAAGTAAAAGAGCCTTGGGCGCGTGGGTGGCTCAGTCCGTTGAGCGTCCGACTTGGCTCAGGTCATGATCTCACAGTTTGTGGGTTCGAGCCCCCGTGTTGGGCTCTGTGCTGACAGCTCAAAGGATGGAGCCTGCTTCGGATTCTGTGTCTCCCTATCTCTCTCTGCCTCTCTGCCCCTCCCCCACTAATCCTCTGTTTGTCTGTCTGTCTCTCTCTCTCTCAAAAACAAATAAGCATTTTAAAAATTTATTAAAAAAATAAAAGAAGTAAAAGAGCCTTTCGGCTCATAGGGAGCAGGGTGTTTGAAGGCAAGATGGTGGAAAATAGCAAGATATACTCAGGGCACACGTGGAAATGGTAGCTGATGATGCAAGAGCCACCACGGCAGGTAGTGTCCTCCTTTGTGCAGACAAGTGCGTTTTGGGAATGAATACAAATCGGTCTTTATTAAGGATACCAAGTTGAGTTTAAAAAAGCAAAAGCAAAAACAACTCTTCTGGGTGTTTGGCATTTACCTTTATCCTGGAAAACATTTACTTATCTGTAAAACTGTGCTATCTCTACAGGCTCAGAATATTCTATTAAACTCTCTTTTTCACCTAAGTTTTAATCGAAAAATACTGAAGTTCTGCTATTTATCAATGTGTTAAGTTCTGAAAGCCTATCTATAAGTGCATTTGTTCCAAAAACCCTTCACACCATCCATAAGTGGCAGGCACAGGTATGGTGATAAACTTTGGCCCACTGCTTGGGCTGGATACTACTTTAATATAAAGCAAAAAAAAACATCTACCACTGACAGAAGGTAGGAAACTCTCTAACCTTCTGGCCCCTGCCCCATCTAGGTAAAGGTAAGATGTCAATGAAAGATGTCAGAGAAAGATGAAAAAAGGACTATGTGCTCTCACCCAAGACCCTCTACAGAAACAAAGCAGAGTTTGGTTGCCATGAAGGCAAGAAGCAGGAAACCTGCCTGGGCTCTAGACCCACACTGTCTAACATGGTACCCATTTGCCTCACGTAGTTATTGAGATCATGAAACATGGCTTCTGTGATTAAGGAACTTCCTTTAAGTTTTATTTTAACATATTTAAATTTAAATAGCCACATATATTGGACAGTAGAGGTCCAAATGCTCTAATTAAGAAGCAAAGATTGGGGGCGCCTGGGTGGCTCAGTTGGTTGAGCGTCCAACTTCAGCTCAGGTCGTGATCTCGCGGTTCATGAGTTCGAGTCCCACCTCGGGCTCTGGGCTGCCAGCTCAGAGCCTGGAGCCTGCTTCGGATTCTGTGTCTCCTTCTCTGTCTGCCCCTCCCCCATTTGTGCTCTGTCTCTCAAAAATAAATAAAGTGTAAAACAAAAAAAAAAGCAAAGGTTGTTACATGGGATAAAAAAGCAAGACTCAGCTATGTACATCTGTAAGAAATCCACTTTAGCTTAATTTAAAAGAAAAAGAATAGAAAAAGATACACTGGGCAAATGCAAATCTAAAGAAACCTGGGGTAGCTATATATATCACTATAAGATAAAATAAATGTTCTAAAGAATAAGAAATGCCACCAGAAATAGAGATAGGTTACATAATGATTAAGGTGTCAATTCAGCAAGAAAACATAATTCTAAATGTGCATGCACCTAATAAAAGACCCTTAAAATACATAAAGGAAGAAAAACAAGAATTAAAAGGAGAAACAGCCATATCCATAATTACAGTTGCAGATTTCAACATTTCTCCCCCAGCAATTGATAAAATAGATAGACATAAAATCAGTAAAGTGGCATAATCAATACTGTCAAAACTTGACTTAATTAGATTTATAGGACACTCCTTCCTAGAACAGCAGAACACACATTCTTTTCAAACTGTACATGGAACAGTTATAGAGACAGATTATATTCTGGACCAAAAAACATACCACTATAAATTTTAAAGTATTAAAATCATACATAAAAACATCAAACTTTTGGGGATGCAAATTGTCTTGGACTCAATGTTTGTATCCCCTCAAACTTCATATGTTGAAATCTTAACCCAAATGTGATGGTATTTTGAGGTGGGCTTTTGGGAAGTAATTAGGTTCAGGTGAGGTCATGAGGGGTAGGCCCCCACAATAGGATTAGTGTCCTTATAAGAAGAGGAAAAGAGATCTGCTCAATAGCCATAGCTCCCACCCCTCCTCCCTTCCCTTACACAAGAGGGCATGGCAGTGAGACGGCTGTCATCTGCAAACTAGGAATAAGGCTTTCAGTAGGAACCGAATACGCTGGCACCTTGATCCTAGACTTTCCAGTATAAAGAACAGTGAGAAATAAATGTCATTTAAGTCACCAAGTCTATGGTATTTTGTTATGGCAGCCTGAGCTGACTAAGAAACAAAGTGCTTAGAGGGGAAATTTAGAGTTTAAGTATATATTAAAAAAGAAAAGAGGTCTCATGTAAAAGTCCTAAGCTTTCACTTTAAAAAATTAGAAAGAACAGGGGCACCTGGGTGGCTCAGTCAGCTGGGCGGCCCACTTCAGCTCAGGTCATGATCTCACGGTCTGTGGGTTCAAGCTCTGCGTCAGGCTCTGTGCTGGCAGGTCAGAGCCTGGAGCCTGCATCTGATTCTGTGTCTCCCTCTCTCTCTGCCCCTCCCCTGCTTGCTCTCTGTCTCTCTGCCTCTCTCTCTCAAATAATAAACATTAAAAAAATTTTTTTAATTAGAACAAATAAAAAGAAAATACTAAAGAGCAGAAATCAATAAAACAGAAAGCAAAAATAGAGGAAAAAAAATCAATAATTAGAAATCGAAATAAGAACCATTTATAAGATGGCACAAAAACAGACACTCAGATCAATGGAACAGAATAGAGAAACCAGAAATGGACCCACAAACATATGGCCAACTAATCTTTGACAAAGCAGGAAAGAATATCCAATGGAATAAAGACAGTCTCTTCAGCAAGTGGTGCTGGGAAAACTGAACAGCGACATGCAGAAGAATGAACCTGGACCACTTTCTTACACCATACACAAAAATAAACTCAAAATGGATGAAAGACCTCAATATAAGACAGGAAGCCATCAAAATCCTTGAAGAGAAAGCAGGCAAAAACTTCCTTGACCTTGGCCACAGTAACTTCTTACTCAACACATCTCTGGAGGCAAGGGAAACAAAAGCAAAAATGAACTACTGGGACCTCATCAAAATAAAAAGCTTCTGCACAGCAAAGGAAACAATCAGCAAAACTAAAAGGCAACCGACGGAATCGGAGAAGATATTGCAAACAACATATCAGATAAAGGGTTAGTGTCCAAAATCTATAAAGAATTTATCAAACTCAACACCCAAAAAACAAATAATCCAGTGAAGAAATGGCAGAAGACATGAATAGACACTTCTCCAAAGAAGATATCCAGATGGCCAACAGACACATGAAAAAATGCGCAACATCACTCATCATCAGGGAAATACAAATCAAAACCACAATGAGATACCACCTCACACCTGTCAGGATGGTTAACATTAACAACTCAGGCAACAACAGATGTTGGTGAGGATGCGGAGAAAGAGGATCTCTTTTGCATTGCTGGTGGGAATGCAAACTGGTGCAGCCACTCTGGAAAAGAGTATGGAAGTTCCTCAAAAAACTAAAAATAGAACTACCCTACGACCCAGCAATTGCACTACGAGGTATTTATCCAAGGGATGCAGGTATGCTATTTCAAAGGGGCACATGCACCCCAATGTTTGTAGAATCACTATTAACAATAGCCAAAGTATGGAAAGAGCCCAAATGTCCATTGATGGATGAATGAATAAAGAAGATGTGGTATAAATATACAATGGAGTATTACTTGGCAATCAAAAAGAATGAACTCTTGCCATTTGCAACTACGTGGATGGAACTGGAGGGTATTATGCTAAGTGAAATTAGTCAGTCAGAGAAAGACAAATTTCATATGACTTCATCATATGAGGACTTTAAGACACAGAACAGATGAACATAAGGGAAGGGAAGCAGAAATAATATAAAAACAGGGAGGAGGGCAAAACATAAGACACTCTTAAATATGGAGAACAAACAGAGGGTTACTGGAGGGGTTGTGGGAGGGGGGATGGGCTAAATGGGTAAGAGGTGTTAAGGAATCTACTCCTGAAATCGTTGTACTATATGCCAACTAATTTGGATGTAAATTTAAAAAATAAAATCAATTTAAAAAATTAAAAAAAGAAATATATATTCAGAGATCTGTGAACAACTCTCCAAAAATAAAATTACAAAAAAAAAAAAACATTTATAAGAGTATCAAAAAACATGAAATTCAAATAGAAATCTACATCCAACTATGACTTCTATGGTTAACAAAACAGAGAGATTAATCAAAACACAAATGTCAAGGTTACTGAGTAATTGTATTAGGTCACAAACAGCTAAGAAGTATTAATAATTTGTTTTCTAACTATAGAAGCATTTACTTTAAAATCTAAATAATCTGTCTATATATATTTACCTTAAAATATATGTTACTGAGGATTTAGAACATAATTTTTCCCCTCAAGAAATTAAAATAATAATCTACTTCTAAGTCATTTTCTAAGAACTGGCTGAAGAGAAAATGAAATGAAATGTGTACAGATCATTAAGACTCCTCTTATTGACATTAAAATACGATTAGTATCAAAGAGAATCTTCTAGTATAGAGATCAGGAATCAATTAGCCCAAATGCAGAGTG
The DNA here is from genome assembly GCF_028018385.1 of Neofelis nebulosa. Taxonomy (NCBI): domain Eukaryota; kingdom Metazoa; phylum Chordata; class Mammalia; order Carnivora; family Felidae; genus Neofelis; species Neofelis nebulosa. The sequence continues at coordinate 30,559,639 of NC_080782.1, read as the reverse complement.
TCTAGTCTTCTTCTTCAGCCTCTTAAGTAAATGGTCTTCTAGCAAAAATGGAAAGACAAAAAAATGAAACTAAAACATCAAATGTTTAGGGGCGCCTGGGTGGCTCAGTTGGTTAAGCAGCCGACTTCGGCTCAAGTCATGATCTCACGGTCCGTGAGTTCAAGCCCCACATCAGGCTCTGTGCTCACAGCTCAGAGTCTGGAGCCTGCTTCTGTTTCTGTGTCTCCCTCTCTCTCTCTGTCCCTCCCCCATTCACGCTCTGCCTCTGTCTGCCTTTCAAAAATGAATGTTAAAAAAAAAATTAAAAAAATCAAATGTTTAATTTTGCCTTAAAACAAAAAAATATGACTGGCAAATGGTTGGGACAGAACAAGATGCTAGCCTGTCACTCTTGTCAAAACCCTGGATTTGGAGCTATTTGTGGATTTCTGTTTTACTCATTAACTCATTCACCAGTTCATCCAATCTCTAAACATTTACAGAGTACCTAAGCACTTGTGAAGCTGGGGCTACAGGCATGCTGCTGTTTAGGGAACTCATAGTGGAGTGTGGGAGCAGAGCTCTAAGGGGTCTCATACAGGCAGACAGAGAGGAGCAAGTAACGAATTGTGTCTAGGGGCAGGAATGCTTTGACAGAAGCAATGACGTTTACGGACAGTTCTGAACAATAACTAGGAGGTCACCAGCCAGAGAAAAAGGCAAGGTAGATAGCAGGTAGATGGAACATTATTTTCTAAGGCAAAGAGTGGGAGATGGCATGGTATGTTTAGAGATGACAAGCAATTGTAGCCTAGTATTCATGCTGTCCTTTCTTACCATCACAGAGGATTAGAGAGTTGGTTCTATTTGAATTTCCACTGCCAAGGTATCATCTGTGAATATATAGATCTTATTTAACTAGCATGTTCAATATTTTATGGGGATATAAGGACATATGTATCTAAGTATTTTCCATTTTCACTGTAAAACACAGATAGTATGGGAGTATTAATCTATAACTACATTAATAGAGACTCTTACCTATGTTTAATTAAAAACAACGCATCACCTAAACAATAAAACGTTAACAAATTTAGGCTTCCTGTCATTTCTTTACATGGTTTTAGTCCTAATTCTTCTTCGAAAAGTTATCACTTGGGTATAAACATATTAATTATATGAGAAGTCAGTGTGTGACACAGTTAAGGTGTGTGTGCCACAGTATATGTGAGAGGGAGTGTCAGAGTGAAAATGGGCAGTAATTTATAAAGAAAATAAAACAAAGTATTGTCCTTTAAATCTGGGTTTGAAGACACCATAGTTTCAATGGAAGACAAACCAGACAGTTGCTGTTCCTCCATATCCACACTCAATTGGCTCCTCAACTCATATGATCAGTTACGGAGTTTCTATTGTCCTAAGCCCCCTGGGGAGTAAGATAACTATGACAGGGTCCTGGAGCCCCCAAGGCCTCCCAATCTTGCAAGGAGACAAAAATGTATACAACTACGGATAACAAAGAATGAAACCACTTTTATGGTTTCAAGACATAATAATCACTATAAAATACCTTTAAATTTATTTTTAAAGCTTATTTATTTTGAGAGAGAGAGAGAGAGAGAGAACACAAGCAGGGGAGGGGCAGACAGAGGGAGAGAATCCCAAGCAGGTTCAGCGCAGAGCCTGACGTGGAGCTCCGTCTCAGGAACTGTGAGATCATGACCTGAGCTGGAATCAAGAGTCAGACACTTAACCAACTGAGCCACCCAGGCATCCCTAAAATACCATTTATTAAAGCACTCGCTATATGCCATTCGCAGGGTAAGCTCTTTACTTATATTATTTTATTTAATCTTCATAAAACCCCCCATTTTACAGATGAGGAAACAGGTTATATATTTAATTAGAGCCAGGATTTAAATCTACAAAGTCGGACTCTAGAGCTTGACCTCTTATCAATTCCTGATATAAAGTATTTTGGGAAAGTAAAGAAAGGGACAACTATTCCTCTCTGGCATACTGGTTAAGGTTTCACAGACAGATACATTTGAACTGGGCCTTGAAGGGAGAGTGGTTTTCCGTGGCCACAGGAAGTGGGGAGGAGATACTAAGGCTAAGGAAAGGGCCTAGTCAAGGGTATGGAGCAGGTTTAAAAGTACATGGCATGTTCCGGAAACACTGTTCAGTTAGAATACAGAAATGTAGATGGTAAGGCAGAGAAGACATACTGGGTTCAGATTATCAAGGGCCTTAAGGACAGGGTACAATTTGCACATCTTACCAGATGGCCCTGCTGCAATGGCCCAGGTTACGGGATTTAGACTCCAGTAAATATCTTATCCCCAGGACCACCAGGCTGATTCTCAGCCTTTCTCACTATTATGCCAACTATAGTGCCAGAATTGCCAAATCAGTTCAAGAAATGAAGTAGGAGAAGGATCTACCCAGAGATAAAAAGACTTTCTCTTTCCCCTTTCAAAGCTAAAGATAAATAGCCAGTTAACTTCTTTAACACTTTGCCCCTATAAAAACAAAGCACATTCTGCTGATTGATGTTCTGAAAGCCCTCAAGGAACTTGTTGAAGGAAGGGAACTTCTGTTTCAGGATAGTATAAAAAAAGAGTGGGTGGTTGACTAGTGGAGGGAGTTACAAAGGACAGTGTCTTTTGCTCCTCAAAATAAGGAGCAAAGCATAAGAGAATTATGTGAGAGAACAAATTACATGTGTGGTTTTGTCCCTACATGTCTGCTCTCCTCTCCTTAACTACTGCCCAAGAGCTCATGAATGCACCTCAGTAGCTTCAGTTACCCACCATGCAAATAATGCCCAAATTTCAATCTCACTCTGTTCTGTAACTTTCTCTCAAGCAAAGTCTTTTATGTGTAATGATACTGGATATTTCCATTTAGATGTATTATTATCTCCTCCAATCAATATTCCTAAAACTGAACTCATACACTTTTACTCCAAACCTGCTCCCAGTGTTGACTTTTTTATTTTAATCAACCTTCTATACTTTTTTCAGTCACTAAACCTCATCTTTAATCCTTACCAAGTATCCCTTGATATAATACATTTCTCACACCCAATGCCATATCTCACATCCAATGCCTCCTTTTAATTTTTTTTTAAGTTTTTTTATTCTGAGATAGAGCGAGCATGAGTGGGGGAGGGTCAGACAGAGGGAGAGAGAGAACCTGAAGCAGGTTCTGTGCACGGTCACCATGGAGCCCGATATGGGGCTTGACCTCACAAACCACAAGATCATGACGTGAGCCATAATTAACAGTGCCCTTTAACTGATTGAGCTACTCAGGTGCTCCCTTTTAGTAAATACTACAATGGCTGACACCTCCTAAGGTTCCCAATAAATAGTGACAATGATATAATATTGATAATACTGATATATTATATATATTACTAATATATACTATAATTTAATATATATTATATATTAAATTGTATCTTATTGTTGTATATTAATTTACATGATATATTATATATTATGACATATTATATAATATATAATAATATATTTTTATTATATATATAATAAAAATTTTTATTATATATATAATAAAAAATTTTATTGTATATATAATATATATAATATATTATATATATAATTATATATATTTTTATTATATATAATAAATTTTTTTATTATATATAATAAAAAATATGTTATATATAATAAAATATATATAATTATATATATAATATATATTAATATATAATAATATATTATATTATGTCATAATATATAATATATAAATATATAATAACATAATATACATAATACTGATAATATAATATCAGGCTAAGTGTTCCAATAAATAGTGACAATGATATAATATTGATAATACTGATATATATGTCATTAATATATATTATAATTTAATATAATTGTATATATTAATATAATATATATTATATAATTATAATTTTATATTATACAATCTTATATATTAATTTATAATATTATATTATAATAAATTATATAATATATATCATAAATTAATATATATAATATAATACTGATAATATAATATCAGGCTAAATGTATACTAACTTTACAGTTCACAAAGCACTTTTATTATCACATTTCTTGATCATAACAACCCAGTGAGACAATTAAGAAAGCTATTTTTATTGTATCCACTATCCAGATGTGAAAAACACACAGGATCAGAAAGGTTAATGAACCTGCTCAAGATCACAAGTCCCACCTCTCATCATGCTCTCATGCTTCATTCCAATTATTGTAACTCAAGTTAAGAAAGGATCTTTTTCTCATCCCCAAATTAATTGTTTTAATAAAACATCTTGTTCGTCATGTTACTTCCCTATGCGCAGACCTTTAGAAATTGACATTGAAAAATAAGAAAGAAGTAGGTAAATAGGTAAGAAAGTAAATACGTGAATGAATGAGTGTATGAAGGAAGGAAGGAAGGAAGGAAGGAAGGAAGGAAGGAAGGAAGGAAGGAAGGAAGGAAGGAAGGAAGGAATGTCTAAAACTAAGTATGGTTTTCCCTGATCTGGACCCAACCTAGCTTCCTGGTCTTACTTCCTACTGCCACCGATGACAAACCTTTGTTCCAGATAAACTCAAGTTGTCACTATCACTTAGCAAGACTTCCATTCTCTACTTTACATTGTTGCGTAAGCTGTTCTTTACCTAGAGAGCCTGTCTCTCTCCTCTCTGGCTACCCTGCAGTTAACCTGGATGTCTTAATCCAGGTACCATTTGCTACGTGAGCTTTTCTAATATACATGCAAGAACTCTTTTTAAAATACCTTTTTAAAAGTTTGATTTAATTTGTATAAACTTGGGTACAAGAATGTGCTTTTAGGGAGCTTATCACTGAAAATTCAGAGTCTAGTTTTATATCGTATCTAAATGACTTTTTTTTTTAATTTTTAAGCTTTTTATTTATTTAGTTTTGAGAGAGACAGCATGCACAAGTTGGGGAGGGGCAGAGAGAAAGAGGGAGACACAGAATCCGAAGCAGGCTCCAAGCTCTGAGATGTCAGCACAGAGCCCAACATGGGGTTGGAACCCACAAACCGTGAGATCATGACCCAAGCCAGAGTTGGATGCTTAACAGACTGACCCACCAGGCACCCCTCATATCTAAATGATTTCTAAAGATCATTTCAAAAATCATTTAGAGACTACTGACAATGTTAATAATGAAAACAAATCAATGTCTTAAAAATAAAATTCAATAGGATCAATGAAATTTAGAAGTGATAAAAATTAAAAATGGCAGAGAAAATTCTTGCTCCAAATTACCATTTTTATATATGAAATAAAATCTTCATATTTGAAAACTCCAATTACTTTTCCTTTCATAACGAAGACACACGCATTTTAGCTATAATTCAAAACCCATGAATAATGAACTACAAAGAAGTAGGAAGTACTCGACTCTACGGTGTTGCTTTGATCAAAGCCAAAGAAATATATCAAATATATCTTTTCCATAAACTCTAGACAACAAACAATGGGTAAAGAGTACCAAACATGTTTGTTATTTTATTTTTTAGTTTGTTTGTTTTGTAGTTACTTCTGACAGAAGAATAGCTGTCTTCCTCTAGAAAATATTTTTTTTTCCAAAAGTTATTAACTAGTTGAAATCAATATTGGCTGTGGTTTCTAAATTATGGCATCACACTCTAAAGTGGAATGGCTTCATAAATTTAGATAAAAACAGAAGGAAATTCAGCATGCCTGAGAGACATGGTCTTTTGGGAATAGAACCCAAGGGTTCTTCATACACAGCAGAAATTTTCAACACCTTAGTCAAGCAAGGAAAGGAAGAAAAGATACTGAAGAATAGTATTCATTAGGTACATCCTCTCAAAATAAATATTTTTCATTTGGTCTTTCTTATCTGTACTTTTTCTTATATATAGCTTTTTTTTTTTAATATTGGGGAAGTTTCTTGATAGGGAGAAAATTGGAACATTAATTTCTCTCAATAAAATAACTATTTTTTAAAATATGTTTGTAATTTCCCTTTTATATTCATTTCAGTCTGTCAATATTTATTGAGTGCCTCCTGTGACTAAGGCAGTCAACGCTAAAATATAATACTTCATAAGAAAACTATTGGTGTTTGGCATTTCACGTCACACGGGGAATATGTAGACATTTGGATATAATTGATGTAGGACGGTGTAAATGAGAAAAAATGTCTAGAAAAGCTCAAGAGTATCACAAGACACAGCACAGAATAAAAGACATTAGTTTTATTCCACTGATCAGCAATGTTTTTAAGTAAATTTCAGTTTTTTCTAAATTTTTTTTAACATGGGATATAGTTTAGTAAGGCTGGAAATATCAGGTAATCAAAAAGCAGTGCTATTGTTTTTCTTTTAGAAAACACAGAAGAGCAAACAGCAGCTCTGGTTTCAGACCTCATGAAAAATTTTACAAAGTTCAAGCAGGCAGCCTTTTGCTAGATGTATCTGGTAATAGTCTGCATGTTATCACGATAGTCACACATTATATAAAATTCATTGGTAAAGACCCCACCTATTTCACAATCTTTTCTGAAATTGTTCAGGAGCAACAACCACAGAAACAAAGCTCTAGTCTTTCTATAAGGAATGCTAGAAAGGAAATTATTTCTCATGTTGTCTTTTCAATTGGGTAAAGGTTAAAATATTTTAGAAAATCTAAAAATTATTTCCCAAAATGCCCAAGGAAATCATAAAAAATTGAAGCCTTACAATGTTGTTGAAAGTATAATGTTCATTTCCTGAAGAACAGTTTTACTTCTTATCTAAACCTACATTTCGTAGATGGAAGAACTATCATTACAGGTTCAAAACACTTCTGAGTTTACTAATTAATTAACAAACAAGATTTCATTCTCTCTAGGAAAACATATCACTTACTTACTACTCACCAAAAAACAAACAAAACGTTAAAAAGGCTTATGTATAATTCTAGTCAGTTTTGAATTGTTTTCATACTTTGAAATGGATCATAATCTTATGAAGATAATGGACCGAGCTATAGTACTTATGCAATAAATATTAGTTGAACTGAGGATGCTGGGTCATTTTCTCTATTTATGAACATGTGATAAAATTAGAAGCTGGCATAAGAAACTGCAGACAAAATAACAGCTACAGGATTGCTTTCTATTGATCTCTCTCTTAATGCTCTTCCTTTTCCTATGTCACTCTTTCTTTGTATTACTTAGATAAGCGGGAAATGCCTCTTCACTGTGAGTCCTTTGTGAGTCAGTATAAAATGCATTTTCACTGTGTATTCCTAGGCATTGTGCCTCCAACAAGATTCTCTTTTCTGATTCTAATTATACTTCCCCACTTCCTGGTTGTCATGAATACCTAGTACATGTGTTATCTGGACAGTTTCATGCTAGAAATTTTCTCTTTTGGATCATCTTAAATGGGACCCCTTAAATACTGATATAGGATTATAATCTATATGCTCATTTTCAACAGTCTCCAGGCTCCTATTTTAAATCATGCAACAAAGATCAAAATTATAATGTCAAATATAAATAATAATATAAGACAAAGAATAAAATTCTTATTTTCTAAATGTAAAGAATTAATAATTATTATTTTCTGTAACAAAACAAGAATGAAATGGAGGAGGAAAGAAAAGACAACTGTACTAAGAATTTGGGAGGAAAAATGAGAGTTAGTATAGAGAAGAACAGAAGAGTAGGTTGAGTAATACTGGGGGGAGGGGGTAATAATGGACCAGAAAACTAAAATAATGAAATAAATGATCACCAGTCACCTGATCTTGAAACAAATACCTCCTAACTCTACATACCTGTAGGCAGTTCATACAAATAAAGAACTCACTACTCTAAAAGTAAACAGGTACCAAACCTTTAGCAAACATGCTTTCAAAACTCTAATAGGTATATTTAAATCAAATATTATATTAAGAGTTACTAGATCTAGAACATTTAAAGTAACCTTTAATTACCCCTCCGCCCCCATCAACCTTCTCTGGCCACAGAATAGGCTTTTCTAAAATAGTTGACATCTAAACGAGTTTATGCTACTATAGAACAACAAAAATCAGTTTGCAAAAACATGTTTCAGTAATGAGCGCCTACAGAAGAGAAGTGAGCCTGATGTTTACATGTAACTGGAACTAGGCAGTACAGGGCAGGGGAGTCTGGAAGAGAAATTCTAAGTATAAGAAAGTGTGCTCTGAATCAGAGAAATAGAAGAGGAAAGGCTAAAGGTCATGTTCTTCAGTGGTTTGTGGTGGTGTAGAACTAAGGAAAAATAGTTCAAAAGACCCACAGCAATTTTGTTGTAATGAATAGAGTATTGGGAAACAAGTGAATTGTCAATTATGCTAACTCTGTGAAGCAGGCTATATTTAGGGTACAGCCTGTAAGCACTCTCTTATTCTACTGTCTTCTGGTTAATGAAAGGTAACTCTTGAGAGAATTTTAAGGATGCTACCCCTATACCTCATTTTATTCAAGTGAGCATTAACTTCTATACTTTCAAACTGCTAATATTTCTAGCCTAAATCAATGATTGAAGAAAAGTTCCAATTCTTCAAGGGGGCAGACAGAACAGAAAAGTACAAACTTGTTTCTTTAATTTTCTCCTTTAAATGACTGGCGATTTTTCAATTCATATGGTATTTCAAATTTGGAAGGACAATTTAAAATTTACTGAAGTCAAGAATAAGTGCTGCTTTAAGATCAAAAGGTAAGCTAATACAGAGAGCAAGTATCTGTTCAGAGTTTAAACCCAAAGTGTGACCTACTTTTAAGACTTTATAGCCTAGAGGAGAAAGTCTTTAGATCTAAATGTCAGCATGTTCTTTTAAAATTATTATTGTGATTATTTTTAACTCCATCATTCTCTCAATGAAAAAACCCACACAATACAGTCTATTTATCAAAGACTAGTGAATACCACATCAGAAAGGCTAAGGCACAGCTATAGAAGAATTATCATGGAACATTATATTACATGGAAATGTATCAACCCTGGCAGCTACTATCAGGAATGTTCACTCCATATTCTAAACAGCATTAACAATTAAAGTAACACATTCTTCAGTGCACACTTTCAGATATATGGAATAGGAAGACATTTTATTTTTTTTAACATTTTTTAAATTTATTTTTGAGACAGAGAGAGAGCATGAACAGGGGAGGGTCAGAGAAAGAGGGAGACACAGAATCTGAAACAGGCTCCAGGCTCTGAGCTGTCAGCACAGAGCCCCACGTGGGGCTCGAACCCACGGACCATGAGATCATGACCTGAGCCGAAGTCGGACGCTTAACCGACTGAGCCACCCAGGCGCCCCTGGAATAGGAAGACATTTTAAAAATTCTTTTCCCTGCTAAGTAAAGACAACTCAGTGAAATACTCATTTTTTTCAAGGGCATGCTATTACAATCATGATAACTGTCTGTAAGCATTCTATAAGGAATAAAAATTAATTATAGATTTCAGAGAAGTAAAAGAACCAATGACACATGCAAATGTCCATGGGGACTCAAGACAACCATGATACAGTGGCTGAAAGCAGTGCCTTTGAAGTCAGAAAGACCTGTGTCTCTTGGCTTTAATATTTCTAATTGTACACAACAGGCAAGTTATTTGCTTCTTTAAGCCTTCGTTTTCTCATCTGTAAAACGAGAAAACAGCACCAATTCTAGTGAGTTGTGCTGAGAATTAAATGCAATAATAAATATGAAGTGCTCACACACACTTTTGGTACCCAGAAAATGATCAACAAATAATGGCTATTATATCAGGTATTATATAGTAGGCAATTGGAAAGTAGATGAATATTGAGAAAGAGATGCAATATTATTAATTCTCAGAATATGCTAACCAGAAGTCAAGAGAATATTTGAAATCAAAGAAGCAAACCACTTCATCATCATGATCACCATCAAAGAGTGTGGTAGAACCCAAGCCAAAGAGTCACTACCCTCAAGGAGCTTATAATCCAAAACAGATGACACAGGCATCAACTGAAATGTAAAAGGTCAGTGCTACTGACAAAGAACTATACGACAAACCCAGACCAGAAAAAGCTTAAGAGCTAGGAAAATGGAGGAATTAAGACTAACAACATTCATGAATAAATCAGGTCCATAGATTAGTGTTCCTGGATTCACAAATGAGGCAGGAAAAGTATTTAGAGAGTAATTTTTTAACTTCTTCCTGTCTCACTAGCACTCCCAATGAGCACTCTGGCTTTCCTTTAATAGGCTGCTAGCTGACTACAATAAAACTTTGAGGGAAGTTCTGATGAGCCTTCAGAGATGGATAATGATGTCCATATTCACTGGGAAAGAATCGCAGTGATAATGATTAAAATCACTGAGTCTTAATCACATGATCAGAAAGTGTGAAGTTGTAGGGAAATTTTTTTCAGGTTTTTTCCATCATGTTGGTATGATAATTCTTTAAGGAAAACTTACTCCAATAGGCAACTAGGGAAAGAATTTCAAAGGCTCAACACAATGATGCTGTTGTTCATTATTTAAATGAATAACTCTCTGGGGCTGTTTTTATGTTCTCCATTTCTTCTGAATGTTCTAACTTACTCATCTCTTGGGCAGCCAGTGAATAGCTTAATTTTGTTGATCTGGCTTATAAAAATCCATTTAATTAAGTTAGATACATTTTTTTTCTTTTAAGCACCATGTATATAAAATTTTCTAGAAATATTTAAAGATACTCTCAAAGTAACAAATTCGTTACTTCTAAAATTGGGATGGTAGTTATCACTTTCCCTTATAAGCAAAACAGCTAAACATTCAGATGCTGTATAGATTCCAAAAACTCTCAAAAACAGAATTGATTCAGTAACCTTATCAATTCACAAAATCTGATCTTAGATCTTAGCATCAGTGTGAACTTCCTCTTGTAAGACACATACTACAGAGGTTCACAAAGAGAAAACTACTGCAGACAATACATTTAAGGACTTGACATACTAAAATCAATCAGAAAAAGAAACAAAAATAAACTTCTGAGCTGAAATGAGAATCAAAATGACAGCAGTTAGCAATAGCTAATATAATACACACACAAGCTCATTTAGCCCTCCTAATAAGGGAGGGAGGGGAGTTGGCTGTTATTATCTCCATGTTTATAAGTAGAGAAACTGTTCAGATAATGAGTGGCAGAGCCTGGATTTGAATCTAGGCAAATCTCCAAAGACTACACTGTTAACCATTACATTATAATAACTCTCAAACTCAACTTAATAGATCAATATAATACATATAAAAGCATATTAAGTCTTGAAGTGCTGAAATATACATGCCTCAGAACAACTCTTACAATATAAACTCATTATTGTGTCCTAATAGACAAGATGAGAAAGATAGAGGCAGTTTAAAGTTCCAGATAGCTCTATTAATCACAGGGAAAAGTTATTAAATCCATTAAAGTCATATGCTAAAGGGCTTTATCTGTATTTTGGCTAACATCTAAACATTAGTAGATCTGTACATTACCAGAGTTCTCAACTGTACACAAAAATGAATGTACTGAAATAAGAGAAAACACATCCTACAATTGCTGGGGAGACTACAGAACCAGGTTCAGAAGATGTGTGGGAACAAAACAGGTTTGGCACAGCCAGGATGCCAGCCACATTCAGGACTCACAGCAAATCTAGAGGACTTGCCACTTTAGAATGTTGGCTGTGACATCATCAGCATCATTGCTACCCCTGAAAATTACTGCCTCTACTCCTGCCCCCACACGGAATGAATTCTCCCCTGTTACTAGGCTCCTGAATCAAAGCCCAGAGTGGGTGAATTTAATTTATTGGAGAAACACAAACAAGGCTGAGAAAGGCAGCATTTGGCATTTTTGGCTTTTGGCACTTTTGGTGTGGGAGCTGTGATCTACTTCCCACTAAAATGTGATCCACAACGCATTCAATGGTATCAAGAGACCTGACTCCCCTCCAAAGGGCCACCCTCAAAAGGTAAGTCATTTATATGCACATACGCTTCTTGAACATATTCTTATTTTAACCTTACGAATCCTCAGGGATGTCAAAGACCCAAAAGTTACCTTTCCATTTATTAAATAAAACTTCCTGCTGTCCTAAAATTACCTCTTCCAAAATTTTTAAATCTACTAACCTTGGCACTTTGAGACTTAGTATATGAGGAAAGGAAGAGCTGCATGAGTGGACCTGACCTTGCCATGTTGACACCAAGGCTGTTCCAAAATCATTTTTAAGATTAAAATACAAGTTTTAAATTCATTATTTTAAAATAATTCTAATTTACAGAAAAATAACAAAAATATTACAAGGAGTTCCCACATACCTTTTACCCAGCTTTCCTTAATGTTAACATCTAAAATAACCATGGTACAATTATTTAAAAAGCAAGAAATTGGGGTGCCTGGGTGGCTTAGTCAGATAAGTGACTGACTTGGTTTCGGTTCAGGTCATGCTCTCACAGTTCATGAGTTCAAGCCCCACACTGGGCTCTGTGCTGACAGTGTAGAGCCTGCTTGGGATTCTCTCTCTCCTTCTCTCCCTTCCCCTCCCCAACTTGTTCTCTCTCTCTCTCTGTTAAAATAAACTTTACACAAAATTGTTTTCATAAAAAATAAAAAGCAAGAAATTAACACTGACAGAATACCATGAACTCATCTACCCACCTTATTCCCAATTTCACCGGCTTCCCACTGTATCTTTTTTCTGGTCCAGACTGAATCCAGGACCCCTCATTTCATTTAGCTGTCATGTCCCCTTAGTCTCCTCCAATCTATGACAGTTTATTTTGATTCTTGTGAAGAGTACTGAACAGTTACTTTGCAGACTATCTCTCAATTTGGATTTGTCTGATGTTTTCTCATTATCAGAATGAAGTTATAAATTTTTGGCGAGAACACAAAAGCAGTGTACCTTCTCATGCTTCATACCAGGAGTTATACATGTCAATGTCTTATTACAGGTGATGTTATGTTTAATCACTTGGTTAAGGTGGTGTCTGTCAGATTTTTCCAGTATAAGTTGCTATTTTTCTCTTTGTGGTTGTGATAAGTATCTTGCCAAAAAATACTCTAAAACTATGTAAATACCCTTAAGACTGTGTAAAAACTTTTGCCTATTAATTTTGGCATCCATCGATGATTCCTGTTTGTAGTAATTATTACTGTGATGTTTTCCTCATACTGATCTATCATTCCTTCTGCATTTATTAATTGGAATTCTATTGTAAGAAACAGATCTTATGTGTGTATAGGTATATATATATATATATATATATATATATATATATATATATATATATAAAATTATACATATATAACTAAGGGTTATAGTTCATAGACTTGCCCCAGATTTGGCCATTAGTAGCTCCTTCAGGTCCTTTTGAAATGCCTCCATCATTTTTTCAAATATATCTTAAGCAAATTATCCCAACTTTATTAATATCATTGAGAAAATATATTTTAGAATGAGTGTCATTAGGCTAATTTAATTCATTTGTCAATGTTCTTCAGAGCAGAAATAAAGTATTTTACTGGATTTATTTTTACTGAAATTTTACTGAAATTATTCTCATTGAGATTATTTTTCCATTTAACTTCTATAACAAAAGATTTAATTTATCTAGTCTTTAAAACACACTTGATTTGATACACAGTTCTATCAAATCCAATGCTAAGGAGTAAAATATTAGAGATGTAGATTTTGTGATGAATTTTTACAACTGGGGATGGAGTTTTTAAGGGTTTTTTTTTTTTAATGTTTATTTATTTTTTAAAGAGAGAGACAGAGCACGAGTGGAGGAGGGGCAGAGAGAGAGAGGGAGACACAGAATCAGAAGCAGGCTCCAGGCTCTGAACTGTCAGCACAGAGCCCGACGCAGGGCTCGAACTCACAAACTGCGAGATCATGACCTGAGCTGAAGTCAGACGTTTAACCGACTGAGCCACCCAGGACCCGTACAACTGGAGATGGAGCTTTCAAGGTCCTTAAGCCTAGGGGTGACTGGGTGGCTCAGGCCGTTAAGCATCCAACTCTTGATTTCAGCTCAGGTCATGATCTCATAGCTCATGAGATTGAGCCCCGTGTCGTGCTCTGCACTGACAGCACAGAGCCCGCTTAGGATTCTCTCTCCCTCTCTCTCTGCCTCCCCCCTCACTAACACACACCCTCACTCGTGCACACACTCTCTCTCAAAATAAATAAGTAAACATTTAAAAATAAATAAAATAAAAGTCCTCTAGCCTAACCTGTTCATTTTATAGATAAGGAGGCCAAGGCATTGGAGGGGTTGAGTGGTTTACTGTGAACAGTTTTGAAGCAAGACCCAGCACAGGAGTCTTCCTCTGCTCTACAACAGTGTGTTCTCTCCTGCCCCTATCAAAATTAGTGCACAGGGACAGCAGGGGGGCAGCGCCTGGGTGGTTCAGTCAGTTGAGCGTCCAACTTCGACTCAGGTCATGATCTCACATCATGACTTTGAGCCCCGTGTCGGGCTCTGGGCGGACAGTTCAGAGACTGGAGCCTGCTTCAGATTCTGTGTCTTTCTCTCTCTCTGCCCCTCCCCCACTCATGCTCTGTTTTTCTCTCTCAAAAATTAATAAAATATTTTTAAAAATTTTTAATTAAAAAAATTAAAACATTTAGTGCACAGGGACACTGAGAAAATTCATCTCTTGTAAGGCTCATTGGGCCATCTCTCTCAATAATACATGCGTCCAGAAGGGATTTTGATCCAAAGTTGAGTAAGATAGGGAGGGAGTTGGGAAGGATCATAGTTAAACACAAGACAGAGATCCTAAGCAAAGTGGTGGACAGGTACAGAAGGCATAGGGTCAAGGGATGGAAATTCAGCAGAAACAAGGAAATTAGGCTAGGAGATCATGGAGGAAAGAATCTGATCTCAGTGAGGTTTTGGAAATAGAAGTCCACTCCTAAGTCAAAAAGTTAGGGCACTTTTCAGTCAAAATCAGGCAAGACAGTAATGGCCATGGATACAAGCCCCAAGAATTAGTAAATTAATTCATTCATTTATTCCACTAAGCTAGATATGTAAGTGAGGATTCTGTCACTTAACACGTCTCAAACTCAACTCCTTATAGCACTCTCTTCTGCAGACAAATCTCCCTGCCTTGATGGGTGATCTGGGCCCTAGCTACTCACCCTGGTCACTAACTCATCCTTCGTTCCTCATATGCAAATATTTACCAATTTTATGTGTCTTTCCTACATCCTAAATATCTCTCTAATCCACTTCTCTGAATTGATCTCCATTCTCACCTCTCATAGGGCCTGGACTCACCTGGCACTTCTTAACTGACCTCCCTGCCTCCTGGTTTAATTTCCTCTGATTTATCTACCACATAGACAACAAAGTGATTCTTCGAAAACAAGTCTTATGGGGCGCCTGGGTGGCTCAGTTGGTTGAGCGTCCGACTTCGGCTTAGGTCATGATCTCACAGTTAATGAGTTTGAGTCCCCAAGACGCATGTCGGGCTCTGTGCTGACAGCTCAGAGCCTGGAGCCTGCTTCTGATTCTGTGTGTGTGTGTGTCTCTCTCTGCCCCTCTCCTGCTCATGCCCTCCCTCTCTCTCTCAAAAATAAATAAACATTAAAAAAAAAAATCTGATCATGCATCTCTCTTGCATACAAGCATTTACTAAAAGGGAAAAAAAAATAGGCCTCCCTTTCAACCTCACTCCATCCCAACGCCACCAGGCAGGAGGGGCATGGCAAATCACTGTTTGGGGTAAGGACAGAATTTGTTTGAAAAAGTATATTTGGGACAGCTGGGTGACTCAGTCAGTTTAGCAACTGACTCTTAATTTCAGCTCAGGTCATGATCTCATAGTCATGAGATGTAGTCCCCCCATCAGTCTCCAGGCTAAGCACAGAACCTGCTTAAGATTCTCTCTCCCTTTCCTATTGCCCCTCCCCTGCTCACACTCTTGCTCCCTCTCTCTCTAAATTAAAAAAAAAAAAAATTCATATTCATATTCAATGTACCCAACTGTTTCTGTAAAAGAGTACAGAAATTGAAGCCTAACAAAGTCTTCTTAGCTAACTAAAACAGAATATGTATTGTTTTTTTTTTTAAACATTTATTTATTTTTGAGACAGAGAGAGACAGAGCATGAACGGGGGAGGGTCAGAGAGAGAGGGAGACACAGAATCTGAAACAGGCTCCAGGCTCTGAGCTGTCAGCACACAGCCCGACGCGGGGCTCGAACTCACAGACCACGAGATCATGACCTGAGCTGAAGTCGGCCGCTTAACCGACTGAGCCATCCAGGTGCCCCTGTATTGGTTTTTAAGATCTTGAAAAATGGTCTCCTGTAAGATAAAATAGAAGTACTTGGTCCAAGTCTTTCTTTTTCAATGGGAAAGCCCCATACAAACAAGCAATCAGTACCAAATTCAAACACACTCACACAGACACAACTATATCAGTTTCAGGTTTATACAAGAGGGTCACTTTCTAAGAATGTGGATTTAGGGTCACGATATAGAATTTTTTTTTATTTTGGCTTATCATATCTATAAAAAGTACTTTTAATTTATCTATATTAAAAATAATAACTATCATGCACTTTGCTGTAACTTCTAACTAGTATTTCATTGTCTAAAATATTTGTCCCTCCTTGAGATACACATTTTATGTGTGGGAAAACATTCAAGCCCCATGCAAGTATCTTTAGCATCTCCATATGTTTTAACTCATAGCATTTGGAAAGTCTGCTCTGCTACTAAATGCTTTATAGGCAAATCTTCCTAGGTTTAAAAATAAAATGGCAAAATGTCATCTGGCTACTAGATCTAGTCAATGACAAAGAATTCCATCTAAGTTATGGCCATTTAAACTTAGCAAAATGTTCTAATTTTATGCCACTTCTATAATCTTAATTCACTATCTCAGTAATAAAATACAGAAGGCATAAATATAGTACCAAGTGAATTATTTCCTTTAATGTATGTGGACTCCACACATTATCTTTACTAAGGGAAACAGATATAAAGAAGTACTTCTAATGCAGTCAGTTTAGATGACAGCATTTGGAAATACAGCTATGAGGAAAGACTCTGGTAGTCACTCCTTGCCTCATTACTAGAGTCTAAACTGAGTTCTTTTCCTCTTTCAACTATTCCATTTTGATCCCCATTAACTGTGATAGAAGGGCCCAGGAATTCCCTTCATCCCCCCTACTCCTTCATTCTCTCCTGGATCCACTTCCCACTCACCCAGCCCTGCTGGCCCTTTCTAGGCAGACAGAAGTCGGATCTTTTCTTATGTGAACCAGATCCTCAATCAGGCAATTTTACCCTTGATAACATGCATTTCCTGGCTTTTGAACAACATATAGAGGAGAAAAGAGGCCCCTTCAGTTGGTGTAGATGAAGAGGTTCCCATTCTCAGAGACCCAAGAGATTGTGGTCAGAAGTATAGACTCTGGAGCCAGACTGCCTGGAGTCAAAGACCTTAGATAAATTGCTCAGTCTCCATTAACTCTTCCTTTAAATGGAGATACCAATATTAACCTCAGAAGCTGTATAACAAGCAAATAGATTGAAAGGATATAAAAATTCCTGGTTACACAGTAGGTGAACAATGTTAGTTCCTATTCTAATAATAATAGTTATTACTATTATTACTATCACTACCATCACCACAATTACTAGTATTGAAGTAGGTAGCAGTGAAAAGGAGGTGAATTCTCTGGTAAAATTCTATAGGTCATACCAGAACAAAGCTAATTGATTTCTTTGGGCAAATAGTCTTGATGTAATCCTGTAACATGTTAACAAGACTATGAATATGAGTGACTAAACAAAAGAATACACGCTTCTTGACCTTCAATTGAGGACCAGGTACTGTGCTTTGTACTTTCACAAAGGTTATCTCAGGGATCCACGTAAACAGATGAAGAAGAAGTTTATTAGTCAGATGAGTAAACTGAAGTTTGGGAGACAAAGTACTTTATCCTACCAGACCCACCTGTAGAGAGCTTAAAGAAGAGCACAGAAAGATAAGTTCTTTCGGATTAATCTAGAATATTCCCCAAAATAGCTAAGAGTAACACTGTTTTTACGAAAAAGTATACAAGCTCCAAACAATTGAAAGCAGTAAACTTTTAGAACATGCTCAATCCACTTGTCTACTATTATCAATTTTATTTTCTAAGTGTAAATTGTGCATAGATTTTTACAACAAAGATTTATATCATTTCAGAGTAGTATCTGTGTCGTTTCTGTCTCTTTTCTTTAAAACTCCCAAAGCTGGGGCGCCTGAGTGGCTCAGTCGGTTGAGCGTCCGACTTCAGCTCAGGTCATGATCTCGCGGTTTGTGGGTTCGAGCCCCACGTCAGGCTCTGTGCTGGCGGCTCAGGGCCTGGAGCCTGCTTCGGATTCTGTGTCTCCCCCTCTCTCTGCCCCTCCCCCACTCACACTCTGTCTCTCTCTCCTTCAAAAGTAAATAAACATTAAATTTAAAAAAAAAATTTTTTTAACTCCCAAAGCATCTAATTCACTGTTCGGTAAATACTTGATTTGATTTGATTTGATTTGATTGATTTGATTTGATTTTTTTAACATTTTTGAGACAGAGAGAGACAGAGCATGAACGGGGGAGGGTCAGAGAGAGGGAGACACAGAGAATCTGAAACAGGCTCCAGGCTCTGAGCTGTCAGCACAGAGCCCGACACGGGGCTAGAATTCATGGACCGCGAAATCATGACCTGAGCCGAAGTCAGCCGCTTAACCGACTGAGCCACCCAGGCGCCCCATATACTTGATTTTATATGAGCAAGGATAATGATGAAGACTGCAACACCATACTTGGTAGAACATATTCTGAATTCCAGGGTTTCACAGTTACAGAAAATTCTGGGAGTAATAAAGAATCCCTTTAAAAATAAAGTGAATGAGAGAACTGCAGTAAGGGGCGGACAAACTCAGCTATAGTGAGACAAATTTTACATGGTACAAGGGAATAGCATTAAATAGAAGTGAATCTCATAGTGAGAAAATTCTGTTTTTAAAATTCTCCTTCAGGGGCGCCTGGGTGGCTCAGCTGGTTAAGCGTCCAACTCTTGATTTCGACTCAGGTCATGATCTCACGGGTTTGTAGGATGCAGCCCTGTGTCAGGCTCCGTGCTAACAGAGGGGCGCCTGCTTGGGATTCTCTCTTTCCCTCTCTTTCTCTGCCCCTTCCCTGCTTGTACTTGCCCTCTCTCTCTCTCTCAAAATAAATAAACTTAAAAAAAAAAAAAAAAACTCTCCCTCAATTCCCAGCAAAAAGTCTTGATTTAGCACTAATTTGTCTTTATACCTCCATAACACTAATTATCTCTTTAATACAGAAAAAAATTCAGACATAGAGCCTTGGCTGACAATTGTATCTAGCTAGGATTTATGATTGTTCTATTTTTAATGCAATTCTAATAACTGCTATGTTCTATTAACAGCAACATTGGCTTTTTATTTATGGTGGTATTATAATATTTCCTTTAGGAAACAGGGAATGGGGAGGGATTACTTAATGAACACTGGGTGTTTTTATAGCATGATGAAAAAAGTACTTTTTCTTTTCTTTTTTTTTTAATTTTTATTTATTTATTTTTTTATTCATTTTTTTTAATATATGAAATTTGAAAAAAGTACTTTTTAAATGTTTTTATCTGTTTTTGAGAGAGAGAGAGACAGCACAAGCAGGGGAGTGGCAGAGAGAGAAGGGGACACAGAATCTGAAGCAGGCTCCAGGCTCTGAGCTGTCAGCACAGAGCCCGATGCAGGGCTCAAACCCTCAAACTGCAAGATCATGATCTGAGCTGAAGTCAGATGCAGAACTGACTGAGCCACCCGTGTGCCCCTAAATGATACATTTTTAAATGAAAAATAAAATGGTTAAGTGGATGCTATGTGCATTTTACCTCAATTTAAAAATAAATTGAGTAAATAGGGGCGCCTGGGTGGCTCAGTTGGTAGAGCTACTGATTTCGGCTTAGGTCATGATCTCATGGTTAGTGAGTTTGAGCCCCGCCTCGGGCTCTGTGCTGACAGCTCAGAGACTGGAGCCTGCTTCAGATTCTGTGTCTCCCTCTCTCTCTGCCCCTCCCCTACTCATGCTCTGTCTCTCTGTCTCAGAAATAAATAAACATTAAAAAAAAAAAAAATTTAAGGGGCGCCTGGATGGCTCAGTTGGTTGAGTGTCCAGCTTCGGCTCAGGTCATGATCTCACAGTTTGTGGGTTCGAGCCCTGCATCGGGCTCTGTGCTGACAGCTCAGAGCCTGGAGTCTGCTTCGAATTCTTTGTTTCCCTTTCTCTCTGCTCCTCCCCCGCTCATGCTCTCTCCCTCCTTCAAAAATAAATAAAAACATTAAAAAATTTTTTTAAATAAATTTAAAAATAAATTGAGTAAATAAATCAATGTTTTAAATTTTTTACTAAATCAATGTTTTAAAATTAAGTAAACAAGATGGTGTAGCTAGATGGAAAAAATTATGAGAGCAGTCTGCAAACAAAGTTTGGGAAAAAGACTTAGTGAAACTGGAATAGATTAGTACAGATGGGATTTCTGGGGGTAAACTATAGGAATCTCAAAGGTAGAGCCCTGGACAAACTAATTTTGGTAGCTTTTTAAGACACCGGCAACCTAGTACATTCTAACCTCTGGTGATTTCTGGTGGCATCCCAGATGTCTTCGAGGGTTTAGGCAAAACTCCTAAGGCAGGGAAAGCATTGATCGCATCCATCCTCCTCTTGTTCTAAATCTCGGCAGCTTCCCTTCCCCTCTCCCTCCCCATTCAAGTGACTTCTGTGTTCATGATGCCCTCTGGTCACTCAGTGCCCCAAACCATTTCTTCTTCATCAGTCAGAGCTTCTGTTTTTTAAATGCAGGTTTTAACTATGTTTTGAAAAGCTTGATATGAGCCTTGCCTACCTCACAAGGTCGTTGTAAAGATCAAGTTGTATTTGGGACACGCTTTAAAAGTGTTTTTGCAAACTCTGCATTCTAACTCATTAGTGGTTTATAAAATCAATTTAACAGATTATAACCAGTACTTTTAAAAAATGAAATAAGTGAAATGAAAGATGCTGGAGTGCACTGTACATTGCAAGATAAGGAACTGTTATGACAAACTTCTATTTCAGTTGTACGGGTGTGTGTACATACATATGGGTGTGTATCAGTCTGTGCAAAGATATATGAATAGCCAGTCACAACGAAAATGTAATTTACTGTGGGCAAAAAAAAAAGTTTTATAAGACATGTAAGTCCCTTCTGTGTTACATGATCAGATTCAGACAGCATAAGAACTGGATTTTGGAATAAAACAGGGTTATTACATGATGTACACAGCAATTGTTTCCGTAACCACCTACCCCATGAGCATCAGTGGCTTCCACCCAGAGTAAAACTTTTACAGCAAAAAGTAAAGTTCTTTATCAGACAGCTGTGAGAATCATTCTTTTTTTTTAATTTTTATTTTTAATTAATTTATTTTTTACTTTACATCCAAGTTAGTTAGCATATAGTGCAACAATGATTTCAGGAGTAGATTCCTTAGTGCCCCTTACCCATTTAGCCCATCCCCCCTCCCACAACCCCTCCCGTAACCCTCTGTTTGTTATCCATATTTAAGAGTCTCTTATGAGACTCTTAAAAACTGAGAACAAACTGAGGGTTGATGGGGGGTGGGAGGGAGGGGAGGGTGGGTGATGGGAATTGAGGAGGGCACCTTTTGGGATGAGCACTGGGTGTTGTATGGAAACCAATTTGACAATAAACTTCATATATTGAAAAAAAAAGAGTCTCTTATGTTTTGTCCTCCTCCCTGTTTTTATATTACTTTTGCTTCCCTTTCCCTATGTTCATCTGTTTTATATCTTAAAGTCCTCATATGAGTGAAGTCATATGATATTTGCCTTTGTCTGACTGACTAATTTCACTTAGCATAATACCCTCTAGTTACATCCACATAGTTGCAAATGGCAAGATTTCAGAGAATCATTCTTTATATAACTAACTATAAACAAATTGGGGCAATAACTTTAAAAATACTTCTGAATTCATATTTGATCCTTGCATTATTTTGTAGAAGACAGCTAATAAAAGACACAAAAACTCTGATAAGAAACAAAACTTATAAATACTTTAAATATTCTGAATTGTTGAGGTTTAACAGAATTTTGAAATTCTGTAATTTGAGTATCATATATAAAAATAAGTTTCTGAGTTTTATGAAATGTGGCAAATTATTAAGGCTTGTATAATTAGAAGAAGGAAATTAAAAAACAAACAAAACAAAAAACCGCACAGAACAGAGAGGTTTGCTGTAGCAGCAAGAGTTTCAGAGCTCAAATCATTGCTGGCTGCATCCCTTCTCCAGTTGCAATGAATCAAAGAGTAGGTTAAAAGAGAATGCACACAGCTCAGAGAACTCTTTCACATTTTTGGCTCAGACATTACTTTCTGTATATAAAACCCCTACTAGTGGCTCTATTGAGTGAACATTTAGCATTTACTATTTTGTTTATAATGATTAAAACAGTAATGTTTGGCCTCTTCAGCTTACAAAATAAATCAAAGCTGTCCTGAAGCTGAGAA
Source organism: Neofelis nebulosa (assembly GCF_028018385.1). Taxonomy (NCBI): domain Eukaryota; kingdom Metazoa; phylum Chordata; class Mammalia; order Carnivora; family Felidae; genus Neofelis; species Neofelis nebulosa. Next base: position 30,537,048 of record NC_080782.1, on the reverse strand, counting down.
ACACAGCTCGGGAAATCTCTCTCACAGAGGAGGCATCCCTTATATAGGCTTTCTAGAGACTCTAGTCCTCCTGCAGAGAGCCACCATTTTAAATGACATAATAGCCTACCTGGACAACTGCAAAGGACTTTACCCTTGCTATAAAAGATGCAAAAAATCCTTTTTTCTTTTTTTTTTTTTAAGAATTAGGGAGAATTTACTCCAAATTGCCAACCGATATACAACAATAACAAAGGTAAAACAAACTGTTCAAAATTAGCTAAAATAATACAAAATCAAAACAGATTTTCATGTAATCCAAATTCTCAACCCCAAGCAGCCTACTTACCATTAGAAACTCAGAAACCATGAAAATGAAGAACGACCAAATGTGTTTTATTGAGTCGTTTCTCAAATTAAATTCTCTATTATTATACCAGTTGTTAAATAACAAAAATTCAACCAAGCAAACTTTAAAGCTCTAATTGGCTTTATTAATCAATGCACGAATTGGGCAGCATCCCATCAAGCAAGTAGAGGGGAGCTTGAAAGGGCTACGGAAAAGGTTTGTAAAGGTAGAGAGGGAACAGAAAAAAAATTATTAGCAAACAATCCACTGTTTTAGGCAAGGTTGTCCTCCTAAGGGTAACAAGAGGGGTCTATCAGTAGTCTTCCTGGAGCTGACGAGAAAATTTCCTTGTTGACTGGTTTAAGGTTACATTCTCGGGGGCCTGAAACTAGAATTGGGTTAGGTATTAAGTCTGGGTTTACTGACTTGGAGCCTTAACCTAAGTGACACCGTTTTGGGCCTGTGGTTTTCTTTCTAACATAATACACAACTCTTTAAAAAGGCATAATTTAAAATATTGTGAAAAAAAATTACCTTTACATTAAATTTTACCCATTTGTCAATCTAGCTTCAAAAAAATCTCCAAAATCCAAACATTACCTCTACCTACCACTACCACCGTGGTCCAGGAAATTATCTGGACCTCTGCAACATCCAGCCTCAAACAGTCCCCTCACTTCTACCTTTCTCCCCTTATGGTTATTCTCCATGCAAAATGGCCTGAGTGATTGCCAGAGGGGAGAGGGTGGAGGAGGGATGGGTCAAACAGAAGGGTATAAAGGATATTAACAGGTACAAATTTCCAGTTATAAAATAAATAAGTCACGGAGATGAAAAGTACAGCATAGGGAATATAGTCAATAACACTGTTTGGTGACAGATGGTAACTATACCTATCGTGGTGAGCACTGAGTAATGTATAGGACTGCTGTTACGCTGAAACTAGTGTAACACTGTATATGAATTATGCTTGAATTTTTAGAAAGTAGCCAGAGTGATTCTTTTATTTTTTTTATTTAAAATTTTTTTTTCAACGTTTTTTATTTATTTTTGGGACAGAGAGAGACAGAGCATGAACGGGGGAGGGGCAGAGAGAGAGGGAGACACAGAATCGGAAACAGGCTCCAGGCTCCGAGCCATCAGCCCAGAGCCTGACGCGGGGCTCGAACTCACGGACCGCGAGATCGTGACCTGGCTGAAGTCGGACACTTAACCGACTGTGCCACCCAGGCGCCCCCAGAGTGATTCTTTTAAAAATACAACGTGGATCATGTCATTCCCAAAATCCATCTACTGGATAGTTACCGAGAGGAGTATTCAAGCACCTTTACATAGCTTGCAAGGCCCTTTTAACTTGACAGCCTCCCACCCCAAACCTCCCCCGACTCTTATTCACTCTTCCCTAGAAAGGAAGCTTGTGCATTAATCTGACCTGTGATCGTGGGAAAAATTAATTGACAATGCTTGGCTTGGCTCTTTGCTTTTCCTTCTTGGGTCCAAGCTGACCTTAAGGAGTAATTCTCCTCTGCTTTTCCATGCCCAGAGTCGTCCTGGGGCTAGCCTGGCTCACTTCAGTGTGGATGAGACTGGGTGGGCAATTCTGTCCAATTCTAGGAGTTAGTCAGCAGACACTCCAGGCTGTTATCCTCCTCCATCCTCTATAACAAAGGTGGATTCTGGGCCTTCATCTGTCATGCTCTGGTGATCAGTCTTATTTCTTAATTTGTGTAAAACTCATGTAGGGAAGAAGGGTGCTAATTATTAGGACTACTAAAAAACCCAATTCGCCATAACAAACACATGCAAGGCACACACACCTTCCATGTGAGTGCAGAAAAGAATCTAGAAATGTTCATCTCTGCGTGGAGTGGTTACAGGTAACTCATTTTCTTCATATGAGTTTCCATTGTGGGTATTTTTACAAATAACTATAGATTACTTTTATAATCAGGAAAAAAACAGCCACATTAACTTTCTTTGGGAACCATTAAATAGGGCAAAGCTTGGTACCAGGTTTTCTGAGGAAATCATGAACTGTGTGTTAGATAGACGTCTAATGAAATTGAAAAGAGTTACAAAATAACTGCCTCTAATCATGATTACCTGCCATGCAGATAAAAATGCCTTACTTTTTGACAGATATTTCATAATTATTTTCAGTTTACTATTCTGATTAAATTCAAGTCACCAGATAGTGACAAAAACTACATTATTCTCTTGAATCTGTATAGCCCATCTGGTCTATTTGTTCAGAGTAATGAAAAGGTAAGGTTATACTAACTGCTTAGTTATAATATTTATATATTTGACCCCATAACAGCAGCTCTTATTCACATATTTTAAACTAGAGGTTTCTGGTTCCTGACCAATTTCCATTTTTTTCTGTCCTAATGATCAATATATATCCACAAATATTAATATTTGTTTTTACTCCTACCACGTTTAGGAGAAAATTCTAATTCTTCTAGTTTAAATTCTAATTCTCTTAGTTTAAGTTAAAATGTCTTAAGAATATTTATAATCTTTATAAGAAAAATGCTTATGTTAATTTAACTTTAATTTTTCTTCCAGCTTCCCTGGGCAACTTTGATCAGTATATGATCATCTAAACCTAAGAATTTTTTCATACATTGTTTTCATCAGTTACATTTTCTTCTTTCTGATGGACAAAGATGTACACACATACATACAATGGAATATCACTTGGCAATCAAAAAGAATGAAATCTTGGGGTGCCTGCGTGGCTTAGTCAGTTAAGTTTCTGACTTTAGCTCAGATCATGATCTCACAGTTCATGAGTTCGTGCCCCATATTGGGCTATGTGCTGACAGCTCAGGGCCTGGAGCCTACTTTGGATTCTTTGTCTCCCTCTCTCTCTCTCTGCCCCTCCCCAACTCATGCTTTCTCTCTCTCTCTCGCTCTTGCTCTCAAAAATAAACATTTAAAAAAATTTTTTAAAAGAATGAAATCTTGCCATTTGCAACAACATGGATAGAACTAGAGTATATTATGCTAAGCAAAATAAGTCAGTTAGAGAAAGACAAATACCATATGATTTCACTTATATGTGGAATTTAAGAAACAAAACAGATGAACATAGGGGAAGGGAAGGAAAAATAAGATAAAATCAGAGAGGGAGGCAAACCATAAGAGACTATTCAATACAGAGAAAAGACTGAGGGTTGCTGGAAAGGAGGTGGGAGAGAGGATGGGCTAAATGAGTGACGGGCATTAATGAGGGCACTTGTTGGGATAAATACTGGGTGTTATATGTAAGTGATAAATCACTAAATTCTACTCCTTAAACCAACACTACACTGTGTGTTAACTAACTTGAATTAAAATTAAAAAAAAAAAAAAAAACAAAACAAATACATTTTCTTCCTTCTGTATGTTAATGTCTATTCATCAAGGCAGGGTATCAGTTTTGCCTTTTTCAGGATACTGCGCAAGATGTACATTTCAGGGGCGCCTGGGTGGCGCAGTCGGTTAAGCGTCCGACTTCAGCCAGGTCACGATCTCGCGGTCCGTGAGTTCGAGCCCCGCGTCGGGCTCTGGGCTGATGGCTCGGAGCCTGGAGCCTGTTTCCGATTCTGTGTCTCCCTCTCTCTCTGCCCCTCCCCCGTTCATGCTCTGTCTCTCTCTGTCCCAAAAATAAATAAAAAACGTTGGGAAAAAAAAAAAAAAAAAGATGTACATTTCAAAATTAGAGTGTGAAAGCAAGGATGTTTAGAATAAAATTTACATATCCAGGGTATAAGTAAATTAAACCCTTGAAATTTAATTCAGCAAATACTTATCAAATCCCTACCACTGGTACAGGTTCTTGAATCAACTGCCTGGGATGAAATCTCAGTTCTGCCACTTACTAACTGTAATCTTGGTAGGCAACTTAATCTCTTTGTGTCTTGTTTCCTCGAATCTGCAAAGTGATGATAGTAACAGTACTTATATCACAGGAATGCTATAAGGATTAAATGGAATATTACATGTAGAGGGTTTAAAATACCATCTACCCCACAGGAAGTACTCAGTAATTGCTATTAAAGTAATAATGGGGGGAGGGAGGAGAAACATAGCTCTATATGAAGATATTCCCCTTATCTCAGCTTTACCTGGAATAGTAGTCTAACAACCACCCCCCTCCAAAAGTAATTCTTTAGCATTCTGTCGGGGTGAGGGGACGAAAGGGAAGAACAGTGATCTGGTTGCACACGAGAGAGAAGGGAACCACAGGTTAAATCAGTTTGTCTTTTATAGGCTTCTCCCACCACGGCTAAGGTTTCAGCTTTCTCTTGTTGGCTAAGTCAGTTACCATTCATGAATCTGTTTCCAGCTTCCAAAAGTGTCTTGAGTTCTCTTTTCTGCTGTCATCTCCCCCCTAATTCTTTTGGTCCATGAGGGTTTATGCTTTTACAAATGCCTTTTCTGTCATTTTAGTGGGGTTTCAAGAGGGAGCAGAGCTGAATGTATTTAATTTATCCTGGTTAACTGAAAGTCTTAAATTCAATTGCTCTGTTATTCCTGACCTCAAAAAAAAAGGACAATAATCATTTCTTTTAAAAGAAAATCTTTTAACTTTTTTCAAAAGCCAGTTATTTTCTCATTTGAAAAATGTTGCTTCCAACAGTATATCACATTTTCCAAAAGCACTGTAAGTAAAACCTTTCAGCTTTCATTAAAATAATTGACAAATTAGAACTTAACTTCAGGGCCTGCAAGTAATTTTGCACAGTTTTGATGGTTATTTGTGCTTTGAGTCTTTTGAAAAGTAAACTTTGAGAAATATGTATGTTTAAAACACTACAGGACAATCTGTATGTCACATGTTTTCTCTCTAGTGTTTATTTAAAAAGGTAATCATACTTCATGTATCTACTCAGGCACGCTAACCAGTGGGTATATAACATTCTTATTAATTGATGGTGACTGTATTTTCATACGTTGAATGACTGGCTGTATCAGGGATCTCGATCTACATTCTCATCTTTTTAAGCCATACCTTCAGTCACCAAGGAATTCGTTAAAATCGTGACACCTTGACAGTCAGAGTTCAATAGCATCCTGAGATCTAACTTTACCATTCTACAAAAACGGATGACTAGGAGCTAAAGAGAAAAAGGAAGAAGAAGACCAATAGTTATTAAGAACCTGTTATGTCCAAGTCCTATTTTGGGTACTTTATATATATTACCTAATATAATTCTCAAAATAGTCTGACAAGATACGGATCATGCTTTCATTTCATGAATAAGAAAAACGAGGTACAGAATCCTTAGGAAATTCGGGACTGATAGAGAGAAAGACCCAAGTAATATATAATGTAATTCATGTCTCAGGTGTCATTTACAAAATGAGCTACAGAAGTATGCAGCAGACATTCAGTTGTCCACATCATTTTAGACTCCCAATATTAGACCTAATGAAGACATAAAACTCTGTATTTGAATTTTTAACAATGCTCTTTACGGTTTGTTTGGTTTTTTTCAGAGATACAGCATTTTTTCTCAAAGTAAGATATTAGAAACTTTTTCTAAATAATTTGCTTTTAAAAAATTGTTTAAAAATACCACTTTTCCCTCTATAATGTACTTTGCTCCCCCATATAGTCAATGTTTTGCCGCTTTAACTTGAACTGATATTTGCTAAAAGCTGTGAATCACTGTTAAATGACCAGTCTTTGTGGAAAGAAGGGAGAAGACACCTGGAGGAAGGCATGAACCTGGACTACAAGCACAGTGTTGGCCACTGCAAGTCATGTTTAACTCATGAAAGTTCTGAAGACATCACTATGAAAAAGATAAATGACACTCAAAGAGTACAGAGAAATCCAAATCTCAAAAAGCTCTCCATACATTATCCCCAAGGTTGACAGCTAAAGTGGTATATCACAAAAATTAAAAAACAAGACTAAAAACAACTGTTTTGGCTGGAAGAGTCTCAAAGGGAAATCTTTGAATGAAATGAGTTACATTTGTAAGTGATAATAAATGATAAGTAACTATGTAATGAAATGTTTTTCCAAAGCAGTCATGTGACACTAAAATCACACAAGAAATGACAATTTTGTCATAAAACAAGATTGGAAATAAGGACAAAATACTATACACTAAAAATATTTCAAAGCATTATTCTTTTTAAAATCTCCAAAATCTGCAATATCAACTCTATTTATGGAAGTCTGAGTTGTTCTAATGGTATAAATGAGAAAGATGAGGTAAACATTAAGAACTCCCCTTCATAAGCATCTGGAGGACTCAGTCGGTTAGGCCTCCAACTCTTGTTTTCAGCTCAGGTCATGATCTTGCTGTTTCACGGGTTCGAGCCCTGCATTGGGCTCTGTGCTGGCAGCACAGAGCCTGCTTGGGATTCTCTCTCTCTCCCTCTCTCTGCCCCTCCCTTCCTCACACTGTCTGTCTCAAAATAAATAAATAAACAAAAAAACCTCTTCTTCATACAATTCTTCCTTCACACCAATAGATTCTCTTAGTATACATACTTAGAGGTAATTCTGAAACTGAGAGTAACTAGTGCTTTTCTTTTCAGTGGTTATGACGGCTTCATAAGAATGTACGAAAAACAGGGAGATAAAAAAAGCCTCCTTAAAAAAATTACTACAGAATGTAGTTAACAAATAGTATGAGATTTTGGCCTGAACTAGTTTACATGAGATGTGAGAGAAGAAGGATCAAAGCCGCATTATGGAAATTAAATAGAAAATACTATCAAAAGCAAATTTTTAAATCTCAGAAATTACCTACAAATTATAAGGCGCAGCATATAGGATCCAATAGTGAGGAATGACTTCTGTGAGACTTCAAGCAACTTCGAGGTACCCAGGGACTCAAGTGCCAGCCCTCCCACAAAACACTCTGCTTATTCCGCTTTATTTTCCTTGTGGTACTTATCATTACCTGAAATTAGCTTGAAAAGATTCAAAACATTTTGAGAAATAACAATCTCAAAAGAGACTTTCAATGTGACTGCTTTGACAAAGAAGAGCCCTTGTTAGGCTGTTTAGTAAAATAACAGCATCATTACTCTGCAATCCCAACAGATCATAGTGGTTTCCTAAATTCCACACCTCCCAGAGGTCCTGACTAGGAGTACCTACCCTGACCCTCTTAGCTTTCCCTAACTCTTGCCTATTCTGGCCACTATACAAGGAAGCATCTAGTTATAAATTATCTTAAAGATTATTCTCTTCTTTACAAACTACTTATAGGTTTAAATTTCTTTTGTCTCATTCTCAGTGAGGTACTCCAAAATACCAGGTGAATATTCTCGATCTAAACAGCTAGCTAGCTAGAGATACAGAGATATGGAGAAAAGCACAAAAGGATACATGACAGATAATTTAAGAGCCTTATGGGGTAGAGATAGAAAAATGAGAGCAAAGAAGTTATTAATAAAAAAATAATAATTTTTTTTGAAAAGTATGTGTTTCATGTGTGTAAAATTATGATCCCATTTAAATAAAGAAATTAGAGCTATCTCTATTTGCTAACAAGGTTTGAATTTGCAAAAAGCAAATTAGAGCTACATCTATTCACTTACAAGGTTGTCCATGCAATGCTTACAAGTAAAAAAAGCAAATTGCAAATTCTCTATATATATAAAAACAAAATCTTTTAATGAATGTTTATACACACAAATAAAGGGAAAGATGAAACAGGATATACATCAACCTGAGCTTAACATGGGTTATCTGATGCTGATTGGAGATTTAAAGGTGTGTAGTGCACTGGAGTTAAGCCACTACTAGTGATTTGGCTTCCTGTATTCTCTTTTATACCTGTTCTTTTCCGCACTGGGAGCTTCAGTTGTCCAGAAACTTCTCTCCCAATGTCATTACTAGTTCTTGCCTTAGCCTTCTCTGATCCACACCAACCATTCAGTAGGATGGCTGGGAGTGTGGGCACCAATCAGCCACAGAGCTGGAGAAATGTCTCTGCAATATCTCTTAGGCTTGAGGCTTTCCTGATAAGGGGTTGTAGTACATGGCCATTTTCCCAAAAGGCACAGCCCTAGAATCTGGGCAGGGGTTGCAGGCCAAAGGAGAAGTAAGAGGCAATAAGGTGGAGAGTAGGTCAGGCTGCTGCTGACAGTACCCTACTGGGAAACAAAACAACTTCAAGCCTATTCCTTCCCATCACCTGTGTCTACAGAAGGCAAAAATAAATAAATATCATGGTCCCCATTTTTCTGCCAAAGGCTTAGTTTATAAATAGTGATTGCAATTAAGTAAATACAGCATGTTCTTTTAGTAAAGAGTCTAGTATATTGTAGATTCTTAATAGATATTAAAGAATAGCAATACTGCTTTGAGAAAAATATGTCCAAAGAATTTGGTATGTGTTTTTGTATGAACAGAAGAAGTCATTAAATATTCATGAGACCATACAATGCTGGAATATTTTAAAAGTCAGAAATTAAACTTGAAAAGTAATTTTTTAATTAAAAAAAAAAAGAAATTGTACTTGAAACCCATGCAGTTTTTAAATTTTTTTTTTTTTAACGTTTATTTATTTTTGAGACAGAGAGAGAGCATGAAGGGGGGAGGGGCAGAGAGAGGGAGACACAGAATCCGAAACAGGCTCCAGACTCTGAGCTGTCAGCACAGAGCCCGACGTGGGGCTCGAACTCACGGACCGCGAGATCATTACCTGAGCCAAAGTCGGACGCTTAACCGACTGAGCCACCCAGGCGCCCCAGCCATGCAGTTTTTTAAAAAGCCACCTATGTTAATACAGACTATATATTTATACATCATTAAAGATATACCAAAATTTACCTCAATATATTTCTCCCGTATCCTTTCTCTATCTCTCATTGTAGCTTCATATAAATAGAATAGCTTCTTTATGTGCTATTTTTAAATGTCTTCTTAGAAATAAATTGAAAACCTTATTTCTTACCTTTCCAGAATACATTCATTCACCCATTCATTCAACAAATCATAACTGAAGATCTACTGTATACTAGGTATTGTTCTTTGCTCTGGGAATACAGCAGGGAGCAAAGTAGACAATAATCCTTTCCTTCGTGGAGCCAATATCCTACTGGAGGCAAACAGCCAACAAACAAGCATGTAAAAGATACAGTAGAGTGTGTCAGATGGTGATCAGCATGATGGAAGAAAATAAGAGGGATAGAGAGCACCACTGGTGGGAAAAAGGCTGCAATTTTACGTAGGGTGGAGTCAAGGAAGGCCTTGCTGAGACGAGAAAATGTGAGCAAAGGACTAAAAGACGTGAAGAGGGAAAGCCACACGAACATGTAGGAGAAGCATGTTGAAGGCTGAGAGGGCTTCTGCAGACGCTGAAACCAAGTCAGGGAGCGTGCTGTTAACTGTTCAATGTCACCATGCACTATTCTGCACCTCCCTCACCTTCCTCCAACCATGTGCTGGCCTTCTTGCCACTGCTCAGATACATGCCAATGAGTGGGGGCTGAGGGACCACGGAGGCAGTGCAGACCTGTAGAAGCTCCTCTGAAAAGCCCTTCTTCCCAAACTGGCAGGCCGTTATCACACGACTGAAAGGGATGCTGGGCAAACAAACACTCTTCCTGAGCACCACTGTCCAACAGAACTTTCTGTACTGATGGGGATGTTCTTTATCTGCGCTGTTCAATGAGCACCACATGACTAGACACACATGGCTACCTGGCATTTGAGAAGTGCTATGTGACTAAGGAACTGAAATTCTAATTGTAAATTTTACCTTATTTAAATTAAAATAGTCAAATGTGGCTAGTGGCTACCATACCGGCCAACATAATTCTAGAGGTAGGTCTTGAGAACACAGGAATTGCTCACTAACAGATACTTCTAAAAGATGAAATATTTCATTTAATTTGCTAAAATTCCAGTTAGTCTAATGAGAATTCAATGAATAAATAGGGCAATTGTGATAGCTTTACTTAATTGTCCCAAAACACACACATGTATTAACCACTATTTACCATGTAATTCTCTGGCTACTGCATGGAAAAACTATTGCTAGTAGGTTTTTTTTACCTCAGCTTTAGTGTTTCCCTGTGGGTAATTTATTATTGCTTGATAATTAAGGAATTTTGTAAAATCCTGTGGTTTTTAAAATATTTACTTATTTTGGCAAGAGTGCAAGCAGGGGAGGGGGGCAGAGAGGGAAACACAAGATCCAACCAGGGCTCTGCACTGATAGTGCTGACAGCAGAGAGCCTGATGTGGGGCTTGAACTCATGAACCGTGAGATCATGATCTGAGTTGAAATCTGACACTCAACTGACTGAGACATTCAGGTGTTCCAGTAAAATTCTGTTCTTTTCTTTCTTTCTTTTTTTTTTATTTTTTAGTGTTTATTCATTTTTGAGACAGAGACAGCATGAGCAGGGGAGGGGCGGAGAAAGGGAGACACAGAATCTGAAGTAGGTTCCAGGCTCCAAGCTGTCAGCACAGAGCCTGACGTGGGGCTTGAACTCATGAACCACGAGATCATGATCTGAGTTGAAGATGGACGCTCAACCAACTGAGCCACCCAGGCACCCCTAAAATTCTGTTCTTAAATCAAGTTGTGTTTCCTGCTAGCAAGTTTTTTCTTCTCAATTTGATTTGTCTTTAGGTGAGATATATTTACATGCTAATGTAAAAATATGAATAAATATAACAAAGGGGATGTAGTATCATAAGCTATAATACCTTCATGTACTCTTTAATTGTAACAAAATAGAATCAAAGACTACAATTAAGCAAAATACCTTAAAAGATTTGGGGGGGGGTCATAAATTGACATTTAAATAGCTTTGCTTTTTACAAAAATGGAAACAAAAGATATTATTTATTTCACATGATATGCAAGGCCAATCTTTAAAAACTATCCATGGGACGCCTGGGTGGCTCAGTCGGTTAAGCATCTGACCTTGGCTCAGGGTATGATCTCACAGTCCGTGTGTTCGAGCCCTGTGTCGGGCTCTGTGCTGACAGCTCAGAGCCTGGAGCCTGCTTCAGATTCTGTGTCTCCTTCTCTCTCTGCCCCTCCCCTGCTTGCACTCTGTCCCTCTTTCTCAAAAAATAAAACAGCATTAAAAAAAATTTTTTTAAACTATCCTCAACTTTATTAAAATATATGGGTTCTAAGAGAAAGGCACACATATATGCATATGTTTAGTATGCATTACACTAAACACACCACTGTTAAAGCTACACAAAAAAAACCTTACGTCTGAGAACCTCTGTTTAATCCAACAGCACCCAGAGACGATGAAAGCCAGTTACTAAAAAATTTATTGCTTGGTTAAAACTCAGTTTACAATTCAAAGGATTTCTAAAATCTCTGTGCTGTTATGAAGCTTTATGGGGTTTACAATGGAGATGAAAACAGAAATAAAAAGATCTGACAAACAGAAAATGCCAAAGATATTTCTAGCATTATCAACATGGATTCTTTTTTCCCTATCATTACTTTTTACCTTATTCCAAGACAACTAAATTTAACTCATCTGCCTAAAAAAGACAACTATGTTTCCTAGGATCCCTTTCAAAATGTAAATGTCTGATGGGCAATTTTGTTTGAAAGAATATTATTTTTATAATTTTTAAAAGAGCTACAATATAAATTCCCCAGGGCAGGAATTTTTTTATGATCTGCTATGCCCAGTGCCTACAATAGTGCCTACCACATAGTAGATACTTAATATATACTTAATGAATTAATAATTTTATCAGAATCTTTTATTAAAACAAATATAACCAAATAGTATTATAATATTAGTGTAGATTTTCATTTTAACACTTATCAAAAAATCTTGTTTTACCATCTCTACATACAACAAAATCCTTTCTAAAGCTTACTGGTAATTCTCAGAATCAGCCAAAGACTTTCACATATTTCATAGAATTTTTTACACAGAATTCTGTGATCCCTTTCAATTCCAAAATTTATTTATTCTAATAATGATCTGAAACTGTAAAGGAATATCTGAAATCTATTTAAATAGAATGTCATGGAATCTTAAAAACAAAATATTATTTAAATTACTACAAAAATAATTGCAAATCCACTGATGGGCCATCCCAGACATTTCCTGGTTTTCTTAAATCTTTTATATAGTATTTTCTAGTTCTCTGCTCGGTCTTGTTTTATATTACTGTCAAATCCTTCACTTTTAAAATCAAGTACACTGAGACACCAAATAGTAAAACTGCACTATGCTTTTTACATTTTATACCAAAAGATCTACTTTATTTTAAAAGCAAAATCTAATACACATTGGAAAATACTGAGCTGGAATGTTTGCTGAAATGCTGTTTACTGCAAATGTCCCAATGTTTTATCAACTAACACTGAAGTTTAAATTAGGGCTAAACTCAGGAAACTGACCTTCATAATATTTTAACATGATGTTTGTCTTTATAAGGTAGTTTTCTTCTAAGAAGAGCGGACTTAAATGTCCTAGACTTACAATCAAATTTCGGTCCCAGATCTGTATGCTTCCATTCTGGCAGGCAGCTGCTATAAGGTTTCCATCTCTACTATATGTGCACGTTGTGGGAATTACTTTTTTACCCTGCACCGTCCGTGGTTTAAACACACTTCTTTGCTTCCTTGGATTTTCAACTTCCCATGTCCTCACAGTCCTAAAAACAATAAAGAGATTTTCATTTACAAAAAAGAAAGGAGTTTAAAATTCAGAAGAGCTCATAAAGACCACTTCACCTTGTAAGCATATAAATCTAATAATTATTTTAAAAGAAAAGGAACACTGTAAAACAGTCTCCATTTATAAATGAGGTTACTCACTGAAATAAAGTGAACCATCTGAATCATACTGTCTTCAAATCAAACAGCAAGTAGCAAATTCTACTTCGAAGCTATCAGAGTTATAAGTTCTAACCCTCTACAACAGTGGCCTCCAAACAACTCTAACTCTACACTCTGACCGTAAAACTGTTGAATGTACACCCCCTATATACACACATTAATTTCTCAATTACTTACATGTGTTAATGTACCGTTATATAACACATTCCAGAAAACACACTGAAAAAATAAGTCACTGAAAAAAGAATGATGTCCCTCTCTAGGGCCCAGGAAAAGATATCATGCCTCTGAGGGAGAAGCAGAAACAAAATTGTTTGCCCTGGGTTTTCAACAAGTAACGAGAAACAGCAGTCCAAGGCTGGGGGAGGTATGGAGTACCCTCCTGCTCAAAGTCCTAGGCAAAGAAGCACTGCCACTAAGGAAGACTAAAACAAAATCTTTATGACCCAGAGAGAGAGGGGGAAAAAAAATCCCATAAAATACAGAACAACAAAGATGAGTTCAGCAACTACTTGGCAGAAACTATCCAAGCCATAGCACTATGGAACACATCTCTAAATTTCTAGAAGAAAAAAAAAAAGTCAATCTAATATTCTACAGGCCGTGAAAATATATTTCACAAATAAGGTAAAATAAAGACGTTTTCATGAGTGAAAGCTAAGGCAATTCATTTCCTTCAAATATATATTACAAGAAATGTTAAAGGAAGTTCTTCAGGAAGAACAACTATGAGACAAATGGAAATGTGTGTCTATACAAAGGAAGAGTGCCACAGATGGTAAAAATGAATAAAAATGTAAAAGATATTTTTAAAAATGTTTAAACTCTTTAAAAGATAAATGACTGAGGTAAAACAATGTATTGCAAGGTTTATAGCATATTTAAGTAAAATATAGGTCAACAATAGCAGAAAGGTTGGAAAGAAGATATGGTACTATACTTGCAATGTATAGTATTATTTGAAGAGACACTTTGATACATTAAAGATATATATTACAAAGTCTAGAGCAATTGCTAACATATTTTTATAATGAATATGTAATAATAGACATAAAATGGAAATGAAACAAAAACAGGAAGAGATAATAAGAACCATGAGATAAATATAAAACAAACAGCAACATGGTAAGTTCAAATCCAATCTCACAAATAATTACATTAATTAGAAACTGCATTAATTATAAATTATCTAAAAACTCCAATTAAAAGATAAAAATGGTCAGATTGGATTAGATAAAAGCAAGACTCAGCAGATTCTATCTTTTAAAAATACACAAAAATGTTTAAATATGAAGACTTAGATAGGTTGTAGTAGTAAAAGGATGGGGAAAAATGTGCCTGGGGAACATAACCAAAAGAAAGACGGAATAACTATATTAATGTCCAATAAAGTATCAAAACAAGGAATAAAACTAGAGAGAAAGAGGAAAATTTCCCAATGATAAAGAGTCAATTGATCAAGAAAACATAACAATTCTAAATGCTTATGCCACTAATAACAGAGTTTCAAAATATGAAAGCAAACTTGACAGAAATAAAAGTAAATATAGCAAATCCATATTCATAGTTGTATACCTCAACATTCCTCTCTCAGTGACTGATAGAACCAGCAGACTCTTCCCTGCTTCCCCAAAAATCAGTAAGGATTCAGAAGACCTCAAAACCAATGCCAAACAAGTTGAGCTAACTGACATTTATATAACACTTCACCCAACAACAAACGAACGTGCATTCTTTTCAGGTGCACACTGAACACACTCTGGGCCATAAAACAAATATAAACACACTAAAAATGACCAAAATCATAAAAAAGTATGTACACCATCAAAAATAAAATTATATAAGCAATCAATAACAGAAATGTATCTGAAAATATATCTTTTCCAAAACATTTAGAAATTAAGAAATACAATTGTAAATAATCCATGGGTCAAAGAAAAAAATCACAAGGGATAGTAGAAAAACTGAATCCAATAAATATGAAAATACAATATATCAAAATTCATGGTGGGGTGCCTGGGTGGCTCAGTCGATTGAGCATCCAACTTCAGCTCAGGTCACGAACTCACGAATCGTGAGTTCGAGCCCTGCATCGGACTCTGTGTTGACAGCTCAGAGCCTGGAACCTGCTTTGGATCCTGTGTCTCCTTCTCTCTCTGTTGCTCCCTTGCTTTCTCTCTCCCTCTCTCTCTCAAAAATAAAGGTTAAAAAAAAAATTAAAAAAAAAATTCATGGTATTCAGCTAAAATATAACACAGAAGAAAAATATAGTATTAACTGTACTATACATTAAGTATTAACTGTAATATTAAATATTAAATATATAAAATAATATAACTGTAATATTAAATATATAATATAAATATATATTAACTGTAATATTAAATATAATATTAACTGTACTATACATTAACTGTTCTAAACATTAAGAAAAAAGAAAGGCCTCAAAATAATGATCTAAGATTCAACCTTCAGAAACTTGAAAAAAGAGAAAATTAAATCTAAAGCAAATAAAAGGAAGGAGATAATAAAAATGAAAGTACAAATGAATAAAACAGAAAACAGAGAAATCAAAAGCTGGTTCCTTGAGATGATCAATAAAATGAATAAACCTTAAGCTGGATTAATGAAAAAAAAAACAAAAATTGGAGACAATATCAAACATCAATATTTTGAATGAAAGAGAAGATATCACCATAAAGCTCAACAACATTAAAAGGACAATAAGGGAATTTCATGAATGAATTTATATACATACATTTGATAATTTAGATGGACAAATTTTCTTGAAAGACACTAACTACCAAAGTTCACTCAATTAAGAAATAAATAACTGGAATATTCCTCTATGATTAAAAAGCTGAATACATAGTTAAAAATCTTCCCACCAAGAAAACTCTAGATGGCTTCGCTATTGACTTCTACCAAACATTTAAGAAAGAAGTAATACCAACTCTATACAAACTCTTCCAGAACACAGAACAGGAAACACTTCCCAACACTCATTCAATAAGGCCCGCACTACACTGATGCCAAAACCAAAGTCACTACAAGAAAACTATGGTTCTGGGGTGCCTGGGGTGGCTCAGTCAGTTAAGCCTCCGACTCCAGTTCAGGTCATGATCTCACAGTTTGTGAGTTCGAGCCCCGCGTAGGGCTCTGTGCTGACGGCTCAGAGCCCGAGCCTGCTCCCTCTGCCCCTCCCCCACTTGTGCTCTCTCTCTCAAAAATAATAAATAAACATTAAAAACTATTAAAAAGAAGAAAACTATCGTTCCATATTCCAATAAACATAAGACACAAAAATCCTTAACTAAGTATCAGTAAACTCAAAGTAGCAGTGTATAAACATAATAATGTACCATGATTAAGTGGTATTTAAACCAGGAATGCAAAGAATTGAAAGGAATGAAAATTAAACAATATAATGTACCATAAAAGATATATGATCATCTCAATCCATGCAAAATAAACCATTTGACAAAAAAATCCAACATTCATTCATAATAAAAACTCTCCACATACTAGGAAGAGGATGGAACTTCTTCAGCCTGATTGAGGACATCTATGAAAAACTTACAAGTAATATACACAGTAGTGAAGAATGGCTGAATGCTTTCCTCTTATGGTTGAGAACAAAGCAATGATATCAAACTCTCACCATGTCTTTATACTGGAGTTGCCAGCTAGGGCAATAAGGTGAATAAAAGAAATTAAAGGCTTATAGACTAGAAAGAAGGAATAAGGGGCGCCTGGGTGGCGCAGTCGGTTAAGCGTCCGACTTCAGCCAGGTCACGATCTCGCGGTCCATGGGTTCGAGCCCCGTGTCAGGCTCTGGGCTGATGGCTCGGAGCCTGGAGCCTGTTTCCGATTCTGTGTCTCCCTCTCTCTCTGCCCCTCCCCCGTTCATGCTCTGTCTCTCTCTGTCCCAAAAATAAAACAAACAAACAAAAAAAAAACGTTGAAAAAAAAGAAAGAAGAAATAAAACTATCTTTATTAAGAAACCACATGATCATATACATAGAAAAACCCAAGAATCTATAAAAATGCTACTAGAACTAATAGTGAGTTTAGCAAAGTCACAGGATACTAGGTCAATAATCAATTTTATTTCCATTGAGTAGCAAAAATTAGATGTTGAGATTATGAAAA
Source organism: Neofelis nebulosa (assembly GCF_028018385.1). Classification (NCBI taxonomy): domain Eukaryota; kingdom Metazoa; phylum Chordata; class Mammalia; order Carnivora; family Felidae; genus Neofelis; species Neofelis nebulosa. The sequence goes on along the minus strand of NC_080782.1, from coordinate 30,519,764 downwards.
TAATACCATTGATAATAGTATGAATACACATAGAACCTGACAAAATATGTGTAGCTTCTGTACACTGAAAACCATAAAATGTTTCTGACAGAAATTAAAGAAGATCTACATATATGAGAAGACATATTGTATTCATGAATCAGTAGAGTCAATATTGTTGATTTCAATTCTCCCCTAGTTAATCTTTAGATTCAACACAAGTTCAAAGTTCTAGCAGAGTTTTTTTGAGATAGAAACTGGGTAGGATAATTCTAAAGCTTATATGGAAATGCAAACAACTTGGAACAGCCTGTAAAATTTTGAAAAAAGAACAAAACTAGGAAATTCACTCTACCCGGGTTTCCATATTATAACATCCCACATTATAACACGAACCATATAAGTTGTAATTACACATATTAACATCTATTCCTTCTACAAGAAGAGCTACTTGGGAGCAAGCTCGCTCTCTCTGTCTTTCGATCTTTTTAAATTTTTGTATGCCTAGGGTCTGCACCATCTCTTGAACATAATAGGATCAGAACACATATTGGGTCCTCAATAAATGTTTGTTGAAGAATAAAAGAAATTCACTGCCTATCTAGGCATTTTAGACATCAACTTTATTGAGGTATAAACAATATACAATAAATACAATTCATTTTTAAGTGTATAGATTTCAAATAGGCAGCATTTTTTGTCAAATATTTGTGATTTATGCCAAATTAGAGTCTGAGGTTTTTTAAAAATAACTTTTGTATATCCTTCCCCTAAGATTTGCTTGGGAACTTAATTGATTGCTTAACATTACCAAACCCTAGTTTACAGAGCTGTCAAACCCAGTGCCTGACCTAAGATTGAACTGACTACATTCTAGGAATTAATGACTAGCAAAATGTAAGTTCAAGTAGGAGTCTGGAAACAGTACACACAGAAACATCAGAAAGGCACCTTGGAATTCCAGGATTTAAAGCAACCTATTGGGGAGGCAGGAGACTAGAAGCCATCAACAGTGTGACAGACACTGCTAGCAGCATACTCAGATATCCATTCTCTTTTCTTCTCAGTTAAAGTCTGTATTTCCCAGCCTCTCTTGCAGCTAGATGTGATTAAATGTAGAAACAAAGCTTTGACCACTGCAGTGTAAATGGAAGGGTAGCATAGGACTTTGGGAAAGTCTCAAAAAGAAGGTTGCAGACCTTTCTTCAACTCTTCTTGTTTACTCCTTCCTCTGCCAGCAATCTGGACATGATGCTGGGCTCAAGCAGCAGCTTATCAGGGCAACAAAATAGCAGGCACCCTGGTCCTTGATGACACCAGAGCCATGAAACCAATTCTAGAGTACCTATGTCTACTATGTCTAGACTTGTGTTTCTGAGAGAGCAAGAGAGAGAAAGAAAGATAAAGTTTACTGGGGTATAATATGCTCACAATGAAATTCATCTGTTTAAACATACAGTTCTGTGAGTTTTGACAAATGCATAATTTTTTTAAATGTTTATTTTTGAGAGAGAGCCGGGGAGGGGCGAAGAGAGGGAGACAGAGGATCTGAAGCAAGCTCTGTGCTGAGAGCAGAGAGACCAATGTGGGGCTTGAACTCATGAACCCCAGGATCATGACCTGAGCCAAAGTCAGATGCTTAACCAACTAATCCACCCAGGTGCCCCAATAAATGCATAGTTCTATCACTCCAAAAACTCACCCTTGTGTTGCCTCTTTATAGACCATCCCTTCCTCTCCCAGCTTTAACCCTTGGCAACTACTGACCTGTTTTGCTTTTTCCACTATTATATAATGGGAATCACACTGCATGTAACCTCTGAGTCTGGCTTTCTTAATTTAGCATAATGTATTTGAGTTTTATATACATCTCAGTAGGGGAGCCCGGGTGGCTCAGTTGCTTAGGCATCTGACTCTTGGTTTCGGCTCAGGTAATGATGTCACGATTCATGGCATCAAGCCACATGATGGACTCTGTGCTGACGGCACGGAGCAGGCTTGGGATTCTTTCTCTCTCCATCTCTACCCCTCCCCCATTTGCATGGCCTCTGTTTTTCTCAAAATAAATAAACATATATATATATATATATATATATATATACACACACACATATATATATCATATATTTTTATATATTAAATCTATATAGTATATTCTATATATATAATGTATGTATATATATCTCAGTAGTCCATTCCTTTTTGCTAATGAATAACACTCCACTATATGGATATACCACATTTTGTTTATTCATTTACCTAATAAAGGTTATTGGGTTGTTTCCAGTTTGAGGTGATTATGAATAAAGCCTCTGTAAGTATTCATGCATCGTTTTTTATTGTTTCTTTGTTTTTGTTTTGTAAAAATAAGTTTTCATATCTCCTGGCTAAATACAATACCTAGAAATGCGATTGTTGATCATATGTAAGTATATGTTTAACTGTGTAAGAAACTGCTAAGCTGTTTTTCAAAGTGGCTGTTTCATTTTGGATTCCCACCAGCAGTATATGAGACCTCTAACTGCCCCATACAAAAATATGATCAGTTGGTTTTTATAAGACATTCCAATAGGTGGGGCTTGGTATTTTGATTTTAATTTACATTCCCTATATGATTAATGATATTGAGGATCTTTCATTGTATTATTTTGCCATCCATTTCTCTTCTTTGGTAAAGTGTCTCTAAATCTTTGGCCCATTTAAAATTTTTGTTGTTTATTTCCTTATTATTGTATTTTGAGAGCTATGTTTTCTTCTAGAAATTTTATACTTTAAAGTTTTACAACTAGGTCTATGATCTATTAAAATTACTTTTTATACCTGGTACGAAGGTTCATTTATATGTGTCTGTTTGTATATGTATGCACACACACATATATATAAATATGTATACATATACATGGATATCGAATTGTTCCAGCACCATTTATATCTGAGAATTATAAAACCTTACCCCCTACTGAAAGCATTCTGTATAGCTTGACTCTTATCTCATTTCGCTATGCTTCCCATAGTTAACATGGACAAAAAGTTGCGAAATACCTCGTGTGTCTTTTCTTTCTACCCTTGGCTTTGCAACAGTGGAGATAAACTATGATCATTTCTCTTTTTTTATAACTGAACATCTCCAAAAGTCAGATGCTACTTTAAAATCATGATATAAAAGACCCCACACAAGTATAAAATATCATTATCATTATCTGGCTTGTTTAAAAATTTTCAACTCTAAAAACTGGGATAATAATACCAACAATAAAGGGATTAAGTAAGATAAGGGATGTAAATGTGTCTAGGAGAGTACTTGGAACACAGTAGACACTCAATAAATACTAGTTCCTTTCTGCTCTTTCCTCAGACTATAAATAAAATATTAAAGCTAATAAAACCAACAACTAAGTATTTCCATTTGTTTCAGTGGTATATTAACACATTAAGCTAGTTATCAAAGTAACAATGAAAAAAAAAGCAACTAACCTAACATATAGAAGTGTGAAATACAATTAACATAGCATCTGATAATGACTAATTATACTATGGTTTCATGGCTCTGATTCCCTGAATCTATGCCTTAAAAAAATGGATGCTAATGTGGTAGGCCATTAGGTATCTGTCTAAACATTTTACGCTGAAGAACACATATTTTGAAACTTGGAGTGAGATCTGGTCTTGTAAAATTAAAACTGTGCTTCATAAAAAAGATTTAAAAATAGAAGAAGGATCTGCCTGGGCCTTTCTGGACACACAATGAAAACACCCAGAAGACAAGAAAAAGACACAGGTGGGGTCATTACATTGCCCCAGGCACAAATGCTTTCTGTCTTAAAATTTTGAATTCTTTCCAGATACAAGTTCTAAACTTTCTGGCATCGACTGCATAAATGCATCACAGCATTTGGCAGAAGTCAAGGGAAGCATTAATTTTGCATGGAAATCACTTAAAAGATCTTGGTTTAATTTTTCTCGAAAGACTACACAAGCAACTTGAGTGATGTAAAAGCCTAAAACTTGCTGGCACTCTTGGCAAAGAACAACCTTCTTTCCAAAAATGCCCAAACATGAAGGTATTGAAATTCCAGAAATGGGAAAAATGTTCTAGATTATATATACACCCACAATAATCTTTACAAACACAAATAATTCACATACACACACAGCAACTACACTAAGAATACAACTGCATTCAGAAGATACGTATTGGGTGCTAATGTTTTATACTTGCAATTATTAAAGTTAAGGCCTAATGAAATCTACAGCTAGACTAAGGGATAAATGCTACAATAAATAACCACTTACATCCTCACATTTACAGCCCACTGATTTTCAACAAAGATGCCAAAACAATTCAGGGAAAAAGAACTGTTTTGAAAAAGTCTTTTCAAAAAATACTGCTGGGCCACCTGGCTGACTCAGTTGGAAGAGCATGCAAGTCTTGATCTCAGTGTCATGAGTTTGAGCCCCACGTTGGGTGTAGAGATTACTTAAATAAATATTTTTTTAATGATGCTGAGACAACCGGATATCCATACGTTAAATGGTGAATGTGAAACTTTACCTCACATAATACAAAAATCAACTCAAATCAGATCACAGAGATAAATTTAAAACTCTTAAAACATGATCTTAGATTACAAAATGATTTCTTAGATACCACACCAAAAGCACAAACAATAAAAGGAAGGAAAAAAAAGATCAGTTGGATGGCATTAAAAATGTACGTGCTTCCATGAAAAAATCTCAACATCACTCATCATCAGGGAAATACAAATCAAAACCACAATGAGATACCACCTCACACCTGTCAGAATGGCTAACATTAACAACTCAGGAAACAACAGATGTCGGTGAGGATGCAGAGAAAGAGGATCTCTTTTGCATTGTTGGTGGGAATGCAAACTCGTGCAGCCATTCTGGAAAACAGTATGGAGGTTCCTCAAAAAATTAAAACTAGAACTACCCTACAACCCAGCAACAGCACTATGAGGTATTTATCCAAGGGATACAGGTGTGCTGTTTTGAAGGGACACATGCACCCCCATGTTTATAGCAGCTATTGACAATAGCCAAAGTATGGAAAGAGCCCAAATGTCCATCAATGGAGGAATGGATAAAGAAGATGTGGTGTGTATATATATATATATATACACACACATACATACAATGGAGTATTACTCGGCAATCAAAAAGAATGAAATCTTGCCATTTGCAACTACATGGATGGAACTGGACGGTTATTATGCCAAGCGAAATTAGTCAGAAAGACATATCATACAACTTAACTCATATGAGGACTTTAAGACACAGAACAGATGAACATTAAGGGAAGGGAAGCAAAAATAATATAAAAACAGGGAGGGGGGGCAAAAAAAGAGACTCTTAAATATGGAGAACAAACAGAGGGTTACTGGAGGGGTTGTGGGAGGGGGGATGGGCTAAATGGGTAACGGGCATTAAGGAATCGACTCCTGAAATCATTGTTGCACTATATGTTAACTAATTTGGATTAAAAAAAAAAGGTATGTGCTTCAAAAGATACTATAAACAAAGTTTAAAGACAAGCCATAGGTTTGGAAAAAGTACTTATGAACCATATATCTGACAAGGGACTAGTACCCAGGATATTTAAAGAACTTTTACAAGTCAATAAAAAAGATAAGTGACAATTTTTAAATAGGCAAAGATATGAATACATATTTACTAAAGAATATATACAAATGCCCAATAAGCCCATGAAAAGATGCTTGATATTAAGGAAATACAAATCAAAATCACAATGAGATAAAACTTCATACCCACTAGAGAGCTATAATCATAAGACAGACAAGAATAAGTGTTGGTGAGTAAGTAAAGAAACTGGACTCCTCCTATATCACTGGTAGGAATAGAAAATGGTGAGGCCAAATTAGAAAACAATTTGGCAGTTTAATAAAATATTAAACATGGATTTACCACATGACTCAGCAATTCCATTCCTAGGTATCCATGCAAGAAAACTGAAAACATACCCCCATGCAACATGGGGTTCTGTAACATAAATGTTCACAGAAGCAATATTCATAATAGCCAAAAATTGGAAACCCAATGTCCATCAACTGATGAGTGGATAAACAAAATGTGAAATACAATGGAAAACTATTTCACAATAAAAAGTAACAAAGTACTGATACACCCTGCATATGACTTTCTTGAGGCTGTCATAGCAAATTACAAACTGGGTGACTTAAAACAGCAAAAATTTATTCTTTCACAGTCTCGAAGCCAGCAGTCCACTCCTCTGGAGGTTCTGGGAGGAGAACCCTTCCTTGCCTCTTCCAGCTTCTAATGCCTATTAGCATTGCTCAGCTTCACTGACTTATAACCATACCACTCCAACCTCTCCCTCTGTCTTTACATAACCTTCCCCTCTGTGTGTCTTCTGCTTTTCTGTCTCTTAAGGATACTTGTCATTAGATTTAGTGCCCATCTAGATAATCCAGGATGATTTCATCTCAAGATCCTTAACAATTACATCTCTGAAGATCCCTTTTCCAATCAAGATAATATTCACAGGTTCTAGTAATTTGACACAGAAATATCTTTGGCAGGTGGGGGTGAGGGGTGAAGTTTACCATTCAACAAACACGTACTATAATATGGATGAACCTGAAAACACATTATGCTAAGTGAAAGAAGCTAGATACAACGGGTCATATATTACATGATCCAATTTATCTGAAAGCAGATTAGTGGTGGCCTAGGACTGGGGGTAGGAATGGGGATGAATGACCAGGACTTCTTTTTTGGGTAACAAAGTTATAAATTAGATTGTTGTTATGGTTGCACAACTCTGTAAATACATGAAAAATCATTTAATTTCCCCATCCTCTTCTCGTTTCAGCTGGAGTAAGTGCCATTAAAAGTCTCATTAATTACTAGAATGATTATCAGCAACTAAACACTCCTGAGGACCACTCTAGGAAACCTCAGATGAAAAAGGTGGTCAAATGGAATTAAAAGAGATTTGATTTAAAATATATACCAATATTTATTAGATAAAATTACTCCCTAATCTTATAAACCAAATTACTTAATGGAGGAGAAAAACTGGAGGGAAATGTCATCACATCATGAGGCAGCACTCAGAAGGCAAAGCTCAACTGGAAAGATCTGGAAAAGATTCCACAGAGGTGTGTATTTGGGGAAGACATGAGATTCTACAAGTGAAATTTAGGAGGGGTGCGGAATCCTAGATACTGATATAGAAAATGCAAAGATAAGGTGGCTTGCAGAAGCACAGCTTATTCTAGGAATAAGTACTTTGCTTTGACAAGAGTATGAGGTGTCCAGTAGGCATAAGTGGAAGATAAGACCATCACAATCACTCGCGATCACAAGATTATGAAGAGTATCCTATAAGACATACTGGGATTATAGTCTTTATGGTCTAGGAGACTCTGAAGCCAGTAAACAGAGTGACTTAAGTTATTGTACCAGTCCTGTGTTTTAGAAAACTACTTGGGTATCAGTGGGCAAGACTGCTTGGAGAAGAAAAGTCTGTCCTAGATACCCCAGGTGAGAGATGATCAGGGCCCGGCCTAAGGCAAGGGGTTATGGAAGGTGTAAAGGAAAACTCTGAGAAGGACTAGAGGAGTGTGCCACTCATTCAGCAAGGCAGAGGTGTGAAACGTGTGGTATAAAACAGAAAATAATAATATTAAAGGAGGTGAGAGAAAGCTAACGAAATACTTGTGTGACAGCCAGGTGGAGAATCTTGTACAGGGTGTGCGAAAGGCACAGAATTAGGAGACATTAGAATGGAGACAGAGACACAATTGTGAGAGAAGGCAGACCCCCGTGGAACAGAGCCTAGAGGAATAAGCAGCAAAAAGGAAAAGGAGTGAGGGGTGCCTGGGTGGCTCAGTCGGTTAAGCGGCCGACTTCAGCTCAGGTCATGATCTCACGGTCCGTGAATTCAAGCCCCGCGTCAGGCTCTGTGCTGACAGCTCAGAGCCTGGAGCCTGTTTCAGATTCTGTGTCTCCCTCTCTCTGACCCTCCCCTGTTCATGCTCTGTCTCTCCCTGTCTCAAAAATAAATAAACGTTTAAAAAAAAAAAAAAAAAAAGGAAAAGGAGTGAAATAGGAGACAAGAAAGTACACAGCAGGGGAGGATAGTGTTAGGAAAGCCGGGAAGGAAAAAGTTCAAAAGGAAGGTATGATCAAAAGTGTCAACTGCAGGGGCGCCTGGGTGGCTCAGTCGGTTGAGCGACCGAGTTCGGCTCAGGTCATGATCTCACGGTTTGTGGGTTCGAGCCCCGCGTCAGGCTCTGTGCTGACGGCTCAGAGCCTGGAGCCTGCTTCTGATTCTGTGTCTCCCTCTCTCTCTCTGCCCCTCCCGGACTCATGCTCTGTCTCTCTCTGTCTCCGAAATAAATAAACATTAAAAAAAATTTTTTTTTAAAAAGTGTCAACTGCAAAGAGATAATGAGTAAAATAAAGAGTGAAAAGCCTTCATTAACTTTAACAGGTAAAGGTCATTAGATGAGGTCTGCAAGAGCAATTTCTGTACAAGGATGGGAGCAGTCAGAATGCTATGGAACTAGAAGTGGGAACGGTAAGGGAAAGACAGCTGGTGAAGAGGGCTCCTGCATAAAATGCTATTTAAATACAGACAGGAATCAAGAAAACCCAGCTAGGATAAAAAGGTACACAACTGAGGAGACAATACAACATTTGGCTCCTAAAGAAAAGGGATTCTGAGGTAGATTTGAGGGAGGGAATTTATGGCAGAAGAAATACCATGAGCAAAGGCCTTGAAAGGAATGGTGCATAGCCTGATTACAGTTACAGTAGGTGTATGGGGGGGGGGGGGTGCACACATGTCTGCAGACAAGGATGAAAGAAAAGACTAGGACTGCAAGACCCAGTTAGGGAATGTACACAGTACACTGGAAACCTTGGGAAACAAGAGTCAACACCAGTAAGAGGTATGATCAGGAAGGGCAGGCCTGAACTCCCCTCCTGGGCAAGCCTTATACCCCAAAGTCTGCCTAGACTCATGCTCTAGTAACAGGGCTTGATCCATTAGTGCAAAGTATGGAACCAAGAAGGAATGAAGACGGTGTTGCTGACAAATGTCCTGAACAAAGGAGAATGATACTATAATTAACACAAATGGAGAATGTGAGAAGACACAAGGAAATGAAATTAATAAATATCTAGTACTTCTGATAGTATACATTTCTGACCAACTGGAAATGAACACAAAGAGGTCACTGATGACGGATATCAATTCTCCCAGAGAGGGCATTGAGAATACACAGAAGAATTCTATGTATTTCTATGTACTTGATTCAGAAGCAGAAAATTCACAATGAACCCACCCAGGGCATAAAGGAAGTCATTCAGTGCTAGTCCAGTAATTAATTACTCTTATAACGTGTATCACGATAAGATGTCACATGTGGATATAGCCTTAAAATGTGAAGAAAGATGAAATGTGTCTATAATTACAGATGACTGTTTAATTTATGTTAAGAAATAATTACTACCTCCTGACAAAAGCAAGACAGAACACAGTGGGTGGAGGTGGCAAATGGGGGATAGGGAGGAAGAGGACACAGTCTGTGGTAGCCAGCACAGGATAAAGTAGATATGACAAATCCTACAGAAATCTGCCTCCACCCACCCTTCACCCGGGTGCTGCCAGGGCTCAACAGTATTTCCTGACCAACTTCTCCCTGGACATTAGCAGGTGCAGGCAGGCTTTCCAACAGGCCACTGAGATACGGAACCATTTTCTTCATGATTACAGCCATTATTCTTTATTTTTTTTAAATACCTCTGAAATACAATACATATACAAAGTATTCACTCAACCAACCAAGTTTTAAAGCAGCAGACTCCACATCTGCAAAACAGATTCTAAAGATAAAATTTTATGTGCCAAAGAGTGATTCAGTGCAAATTTGAAAATGAGATAAATATTCTTCTTTTGAAAGAGAATGGATGGTTTTTCCTTACTGGAAAGTTAAACAGTGCTTAATCAAGTTGTAGAGTTAAGTAGTGAAGTCAATGTTACTTTAGAAGTTTACACTAAAAATAGTGAACCTTTAAAATACCTCTAATAAATAATCTATAACAGAACTCTTGTACTTGGATGATTTTTCCCAGAAATCATGAATGCCAGAGTATGTTGGATAATTTAGAACACTGAACTAATAACGTGAATAAAAGCTAAGATTTTGGACTGATAATCATGATAGCTCACTTTTACACGCTTTAAGTGAAGCAAGCACTGTTCCAAGCACTTTATCATTTAATCTTCAAAATTTTGAGCACTGGGTGTTGTATGGAAACCAATTTGACAAATTTAATATTAAAAATAAATAAACAAAAAATTTAAAAAATTTTTTATACAGAACAAAACTAAAGCACAAAAAAGATTATGTAATAATTTATGTCAATATTAAGTTAAGCAGAATAATCAACTACTGTTACCCACTGCCTACTCATGTTTCATAGTCTTGTCTACAAGAACCCATGAAAACAGGTAAGGTCACAACAATTTTGGATTAATATGCTATCGATATTGAGGGTTCAAGTAATACTTTCACTTAAAAAAGAACATTGTAAAATGTCCATATAAAACCAATGCAAAATAAAGCTGAATATTATCTATATCTTGCATCTTTTCTGAATAAACAGTGATTCTGAAAGTCTCACTATTGTGATGTTACAGATCATACTGAATTGTACCAGACACTACTAAGTAGAAAGAGTATTCCAGGGTTTTATGGCTAGATGTATCATAAAGCAACTTTGAAAAATACAATTTATAATACTGTTCGTCTAGTTTCCCAAAACACTCATCACGTCTCCCTAAAATATTAAAAGGTTTTATTTCATTGTTTGATTAATTAGTTAATTAGTGGTCAGCACAAAACTGTAATTTACTCTAGGAGAAATGAGGACCAGAATACAGTGGCAAAAATGACCCATCCTATAACCGAAAAGACCATCAAAGGTTAAATACCTAGTAAGGCAGATGCTGCTTTAGTAAATTTAAATAAACAAAAGTTGTCAGAGACTTCCCCCACCCCCAGAAGTTGTCTCAAGTACTGCAAGATCCAGGATTTGGAATCTAATGAAATAATCTCCTCTAGTGAAATATCAAAAGTTTATTGCCTTGGACTCTCTGCTACCCAACAGTAGACATATGGACAGTTCCCTGGGATGTTTTGTTTTGTTTTGTTTTGTTGGATTTTTTTGCAGGGGTTAAGGGGTATATGTGAGTTGTTTATTTGTACTTTTTGAAGAGAAAGTCTGTATATTCCCCCTAGACCACCAGAGATACAACAAAGGTTAAGAATGCAGCCCTAGGTAACCTAAAATTTACACCAGCCCAAGTAAAACCCTCAGAGAGCTGACTGTATATTTAGATTGCATTTCTTTAATCCTCTCTTAGAATGTCTTTTCCTGAATTACATTTCTTGGCATTTGACTTATATTGTTGGGTGCAACAAAAAATAGTAACATAAATACAATACAGAAAAATGACTAAGTGTGAGGACGATGAAGTCGGATGTGCCTGCTTTTAAAATCCTCTCTCCTCACTTGCGTGTGTTCTTGCACAAGTCACTTAACCTGTCAGAGCCTCAGCTTCCTAATCTGAAAATAATCCTTCACAGAGTTATTTTAAGGAATGAATGACAAAATATACATAAGGTACTTAGAGCAGTGCCTTATGTATAGTAAGTGACCAATTATTACAAATTTACTACACTGTTTATTGTAAGGATATTGTCTATATATATCAACCAGTGTCCTCTATATAAGGGCTGCTGGGAAACAATTTTCTTTTATACACTATTGAAAGGAAAAGCTCTATGCTTTCACATTGGGTATCTTGGGACTCTTTTAACCAAGCATGTTCACTCACATCTTTGCTCTGGTCTGGTCACTAGCAGGTTTAGAACTGAATCTAAAACCTAACTTTGTCAACCGAGAAGCAAAACCTTCTACTAATAATCTTTTGTGAACTAACTTTATCCCTTTACCCCTACTTTCCCATGGCCCTGGATACTGCATTTTTTTAAATAATGTTGTGTTACTATTATTATTTTGAGCTTTTTGGGATGAGACAAGATGCATAAAAATAAACAAATTAACAAACCAGTAGAAAAAATAAATAGTGCTGTTTTTAAACTGGCAATGTCGGTTAAAAAAAAAAAAAAGGCACTTTCCTAATTCAGGGGTATGTTGGCTACCGAGTCAGGAGAAAAATTTAATTATTTGGACTTCCAAAAGTAGAATCTGCCCTATACCAGTTTAGACTCTCTCAAAGGAAAGCTGAATCAAGAGTCATCAGTCAAAAAGCAAAACAAATCCCTGGAACGATAATGAGAGCTTAACACGAAGAGTGATGAAGTAATGGGGGAGTGCAGCAATATACTATTCCTTTGAGGTGAACTCTTGTATGTTCTGAAAGTTAAATAACTTCTAGAATTCAATGAAGGGTATTTCAAAAAGAAGGTACAAATATACAGACACGGGTTTAATTGCACCAACTCCTGGGACAAACCAAAACAAAGATCCTGGTTTTAGCTTTACTGGACCCACAGCAATGGCAGGTAATATCCAGGCTGACTTAAAGGTCTCTTTATTTTCTGACCCAGATGAATGGAAATGTGCCATAGCTGCCGTGTGGTAAGCAGATGAGACACTAAAGGGGCTGAGCTGCTGGCCAAAGACAAAGGGGGAAAAAATTCAAAATGTAAGCCAAAGAAGCTTTCCATAGCTGCTTGGCAATACAGTGTCTAAATAAACTATCTTAATTTGATTCACATGTAGTGAGTGGAAAATTAAAACCAGGGCAGTAAAAAATTTTTAAAAAATCATGTGAATTCGTTAAATAGGTAAAATTATAAAGTAGTATCACTTTACACATGTTGATATCAGAATTATTTGAGTTTCTATAGATACTTTAATTCCATACCATTAAAAAGTTCTATATTGTCTTGGGCAAACAACAGATACTAATTTTTGAGATGCAAATGTTTTTACAAGAAGAAAACTATGACCTCTAAAGAATCTATAAGAGAAAAAAATTCCAATAATTTTTAAGTGCATTATTGGAAAATCTTAGGACAGCAAATTTTAAATGGCATGTTAAGGAAGTGAAGAGACTATAAAGGCAAAGTAGAGATGATCCTCTAAAGAAAAATGTACCATAATATGGCAATACCACATACTTCTTGTTTGTAAAAGCTGTTGTCTATCATAAAAATTCCATTGTGGGTGCCCAGTCTACTGAAAGCTGTAAGAAAGAAAGTGACTCCATGTTGGATTATTCACAATAATGAAACACATAAAAGTTAATACACTGAAATTCAAATTTCCTTCAGACTATAATCAAATCTCTGACTATTCTAAATATTTAATTTTTCCAAAATCGTTGTCAGAGTTAGAGTTTCTTGTCCTTTTTCTTTTCTTTGCTCTTCCAGGAGTGAAAATATTAAAAAATTTCCCTCCTTTCTTCTCTACCTCTTTTTTCCTTTCAATCAGTCAAAAAGATATGCCAAGAAATGCTCTACGTGCTAGAAATAGAGCACTGATTGAAAGAAACATCCATGTCCTTGTGAAGCTGTTAGTCTGGTTACATACACTAATTCATTTGTTTGTCCCTTCATTTCAACATCTCTGCAGTGTGCCTTCAAGGGACACAGAGTTTAGAGAAACAGACTAGGAAGTAGAGAAACAAAATTTAATAGCAACATCAGGGTTAAGACTACAAGAAAATTAAAACTTCAAATACGCTATTCAAATGAAAATACAATACATGGAAGAGACATGGATCAGATTGAGATCAGGGCCCACCTGTGAGAGCATCTCCTCACTTCACAAGGCTTAATTTATCGCTTTTCTGTGTTTCTCAAGGGTTGTGTATGTTACACTTCTTGTATAAAACTTGTCATATCACATATTTTACACTGCACATTTTTCTCTCCAACATGAGACTATGACCTTTGTGAGGACAAAATCCAGTTCTTTACATTTTTGTGTTGCTAGCATGAAGAGCTATGTCATGCAAATGAGTTCAAATAAGTTTACTAAATTTATGGCTTTTGATTATAAGAAGAATATTACACAAAATGTTACATCTTAATCATTAAATTAAAAACATGCAGGATGGGGAAGATGGCAGTAGAGTAGAAGCAGGACTCTAGGCTTGCCTTGTCCCATGGATATGACTAGATAACCATCAAATCATCCTAAACACCTCAGAGCAAATGCCACAAATAAAGGCAGAGAAGAGGCCACATTGAAGAAGGCAGAGAGTGTGGAGATGGGGTTTGGGAGGGAAGCAGATGGTGGCCATTGTGGTGGGGAGGGAATCGCCGTCTCAAAGAAGGGCAAGAGACAAACTAGCACAAGTGGAGCCCATGGTGAACACAAATCCCCATAACGACTGGCCTGGAAAGCGAGAGGCCCTGAATTTGGTGAGTTCTTGCAACTAATGAGGCTTAAAGCCTGGAGTTTTAAAGGTCAGTGTGCTTGGCCCTGGGAGAGCTCAGAGGGCACTGGGGCTTCTCTTGGAGAAAAGGCAGGCAAAAAGCTTGGGAACATACAGTGTGGGAAGAGTGATCTCAAGAACACCTGGGGGATACAATGGGAAGGTTATTCACTTATCTTGCAGCATGTCCCAGGGAGGCAGTGCTCACAGAGACCCCTCTGGGATCAGAGAAACTGGCCAGTTCCCTCCCCAGCCCTTCAGCAAAAGCTAAGGGCCACCTGCAGGAACCAGTGCAGTGCCGACACTTGCCACCTAACTTGTTTACACCAAGTACCACCACCTTACTCCTGCGGAACCACCCCTCCCAGTAACACTGGCCTCAGTCCTAGCACAGTGGGACTCTTCCTCCTCCAGAAGATGGGCCTAAACCCCTGCCCGCACCACATCTCCCACACAAGAGTTTTCTGGAGCCTTGGTTCCTGAAAAGGTGGCAACAGGTCTCATTTCATAATCAGACCAGAGTACACCTAGTAAAAGTGGATCATATTCAGGCCAGGGACAAAAATCTGCCCATAACATGCAAAGACAGTCTCTGCAGACAACTGGCTTGAAGGATAAACTGGACAGGACCAAACAGCAGAGCACACACAGCGCATACTGGAGACACTCTCAAAAACCACCAGGCCCTGGGGAACAGGGGATACCACTTGGCAGGGCATGATGGGACCTTTCTTCATAAAGGCATTACTTCAAGAACAGGAGACATAGTTGACTTTCCTAACACATAGGAACAGGCACAAAGGCTTAGACAAAATAAGACAGAGAAATTAATCCCAAATGAAAGAACAGCACAAGGCCATGGAAAAAGATCTAAGCAAAACAGATATAAGTAACATTCCTGACACAGAATTTAAAGTAATAATCATAAGGATATTCACTGGACTTGAGGAAAATTGGAAGACATGAAAGAGACCCTTAACACAGAAATAAGGAATAACTCAGCAGAGATAAAGAGTATAATAAATGAAATGAGAAATAAGCTTGATGGAAATAACAGGACGGATGAAGCAGCAGAATGAATTCGTGACCTAGAAGACAGAGTAATGGAAAGTATTCAAACTGGAAAAAGAGAGAGAAAAGATTATAAGAAACAAGAATAAACATATAAAACTCAGTGACACCATTAAATGTAACAACATTCGTATTATAGGAATCCTAGAGGAAGAAGAGAAAGAATGGGTGGGCAGAAAATTTACTTGAAGAAATAATAGCTGAAGATTTCCCTAATCTGGGGAAGGAAACAGATATTCAGATCAAAATCAACATAAGCAGATCCACACCAAGACATACTGAAATTAAATAGGCAAAATATAGTGACAAAGAAATTTTAAAGCAGCAAGAAGAAGAAGATGAAGAACAAACAACAACAACAACAACAAAAGAAGAAAGTAACTTACATGGGAAAGCCCACAGGGCTAGCAGGAGATATTTCAGCGAAACTTTCCAAGCCAGAAGGGAATAACGTGACGTATCCAAAGTGAATGGGAAAAATCTGAAGCCAAAAAACTCTATCGAGCAAGGCTATCAATCAGAATAGAAGGAGAGAAAAAGAGTTTCCCAGATAAAAACTAAAGGAGTTCATGACCACTAAACCAGCCCTGCAAGCAATATATTTTTTTAATGTTTGTTTATTTTTGAGAGAGAGAGAGTAAGCGGGGAAGGGGCAGAGAGAGAGAGGGAGAAGGAGTGCAGAGCCCAATGCAGGGCTCAAACTCATGAACTGTGAGATCATGACCCAAGCCAAAGGCATGCACTAAACCAACTGGGCCACCCAGGCATCCCTGCAAGCAATATTAAAGAGGACTCTCTGAGTGGAAAAGAGACGAAAAGTAACAATATTAAGATAGGAAAAACAAAAGCAGTAAAAAAGTGTTTGTGTAAAAAATAAGTTAAGCAACTCATAAAATAAAAGGATGTAAAATTTAACAACATATACCTAAACTATGGAGATAATGGGTTCAAACTTAAATGACCACCAACTTAATATAGTCTGCTATTTGCAGAAGATGTTATACACAAACCTAACGGTAACTATATAACTACATATCAAAAACCATTAATAAATATACAAAGACTAAAGAGAAAGAAATCAAAATATATTACTAAAAAAATCAGCAAACCATTAAAGATAGAAAGACAAGAAAGGATCAGAGAAACTCATCACAACCACAAAACAAATAACAAAATGGCACTAAATAGATATCTATCAATAATTACTTTGAATGTTGGGGCACCTAGGTGGCTCAGTTGGTTAAGTAGCTGACTTCGGCTTGGGTCATGATCTCACGGTTCGTGAGTTTAAGCCCCATTGTTGGGCTCTGTGCTGACAGCTCGGAGCCTACAGCCTGCTTCAGACTCTGTCTCCCTCTCTCTTTGCCCCTCCCCCACTCACAATCCGCCTCTCTCTCTCTCTTTCTCTCTCTCTCCCTCTCTCTCAAAAAAAATAAAAATAAACATTAAAAAAAATATGGACTAAACACTCCAATCAAAAGACACAGGATGACAAAATGGATTAAAAAACACAACCATTCTACCTACAGAATATGCTGCCTACAAGACAATCATTTTAGACCTAAAGACACCTGCAGATTGAAAGTGGGGGGATGGGGTGGGGGGGGTGCCTGGGTGGCTCAGTCAGTCAGCCATCTGACTTAGGCTCAGGTCATGATCTCACAGTTCGTAGGTTCAAGCCCCGCATCGGGCTCTGTGCTGACAGCTCAGAGCCTGGAGCCTCCTTCGGATTCCATGTCTCCCTCTCTCTGTGTCCCTCCCCGCTTGCACACTGCCTCTCTCTCAAAAAAATAAACATTAAAAAAAAAAAAGAAAATGAGGGGATGGAGAAACATCTATCACAAAGAAGTGAAAGGCATCCAAATTGGCCAGGAGGAGGTCAAACTTTCACTCTTCACAGATGACATGATACTCTACATAAACCCAAAAGATTCCATCAAAAAACTGCTAGAACTGATTCATGAATTCAGCAAAGTTGCAGGATATAAAATCAATGCACAGAAATCGGTTGCATTCCCATACACCGACAATGAGGCAACAGAAAGAGAAATCAAGGAATCGATCCCATTTATAATTCCACCCCAAAGCATAAAATACCTAAGAATAAATCTAACCAAAGAGGTGAAAAATCCATAAGCTGAAAACTATAGAAAGCTTATAAAAGAAATGGAAGAAGACACAAAAAAATGGAAAAATATTCATGCTTCCGGATAGGAAGAAAAAATATTATTAAAATGTCAATACTACCCAAAGCAATCTACATATTCAATGCAATCCCTATCAAAATAACACCAGCATTCTTCACAGAGCTAGAACAAACAATTCTAAAATGTGTATGGAACCAGAAAAGACCCCGAATAGCCAAAGCAATCTTGAAAAAGAAAACCAAAGCAGGAGACATCACAATCCCAGACTTCAAGCTATATTACAAAGCTGTAATCATCAAGACAGTATGGTACTGGCACAAAAACAGACACTCAGATCAATGGAACAGAATAGAGAACCCAGAAATGGACCCAAAAACGTATGGCTAATCTTTGACAAAGCAGGAAAGAATATCCAGTGGAATAAAGACAGTCTCTTCAGCAAGTGGTGCTGGGAAAACTGGACAGCAACGTGCAGAAGAATGAACCTGGGCCACTTTCTGACACCATACACAAAAATAAACTCAAAATGGATGAAAGACCTAAATGTAAGACAGGAAGCCATCAAAATCCTTGAGGAGGAAGCAGGCAAAAACCTCTTTGATCTTGGCCGCAGCAACTTCTTACTCAGCAGGTCTCCAGAGGCAAGGGAAACAAAAGCAAAAATGAACTATTGGGACCTCATCAAAATAAAAAGCTTCTGCACAGTGAAGGAAACAATCAGCAAAACTAAAAGGCAACCAATGGAATGGGAGAAGATATTTGCAAACGACATATCAGATAAAGGGTTAGTATCCAAAATCTATAAAGAACTTATCAAACTCAACACCCAAAAAACAAATAATCCAGTGAAGAAATGGGCAGAAGACATTAATAGACACTTTTCCAAAGAAGACATCCAGATGGCCAACAGACACATGAAAAAATGCTCAACATCACTCATCATCAGGGAAATACAAATCAAAACCACAATGAGATACCACCTCACACCTGTCAGAATGGCTAACATTAACAACTCAGGCAACAACAGATGTTGACGAGGATGCAGAGAAAGAGGATCTGTTTTGCACTGCTGGTGGGAATGCAAACTGGTGCAGCCACTCTGGAAAACAGTATGGAGGGTCCTCAAAAAATTAAAAATAGAACTACCCTACGACCCAGCAACAGCACTATGATATATTTATCCAAGGGATACAGGTATGCTGTTTCGAAGGGGCACATGCACCCCAATGTTTATAGCATCACTATCAACAATAGCCAAAACACATCACTATCAACAATAGCCAAAGTATGGAAAAAGCCCAAATCTCCATCGATGGATGAATGGATAAAGAAGGTGTGGGGTGCGTGTGTACATCTCTCTCTCTATACATATATATATATGCGTATATATAGAGCGTATATATAGAGGTCAATATATATATATATTATATATATATAATATATATATATAGAGAGAGAGAGATGTACACACACCCACCCACCCACACACACACACATACACATGAATACAAATCTTGCCATTTGCAATGACATGGATAGAGCTAGAGTACAATGCTAAGTGAAACAAAGACAAATACCATATAATTTTATATGGAATTTAAGAAACAAAACAAATGAGTAAAGGGGGAAAAAGAGAGAGAGACAATCAAGAGACAGAATCTTAATTATAGAGAACCAGTGGTTGCCAGAGGGGGTGGGAGGATGGGTTAAATAGGTGTTGGGGATTAAGGAGTGAACTTGTGATGAGCACTAGGGGATGTATGGAATTGTTGAATCACTACATTGTACATGTGAAATGAAAATAAAGCTGTATGGTAACTAACTGGAATTAAAATAAAAAATTTTTAAAAAAGAAAAAATAGAAAACTAATTAGCATTACTTGATCAATAATAAAACTTGTTTTTGGACCCCCACCCCAAACACACACACACACACACACACACACACACACACACACACACACACATTTATTTTGATCTTCAGGAAAACTAAGAACCATAAGGTACACAGCCAAGAAATCAGTGAGTTACTGAAATTTTGTAAATAGGGTACAATTCCAGCTGAATGGCTAACTACTGTAAGACGGCTTCCACTGTTACTCTGCATTTTCTCATATTCACTAATAGTGGGTTTGTTACACTTAGAGCTATAAAATTAAACGACAATGCTCTGGTACACAGCCCAAAAAAAGGCAAAGCAAAAATCCTAAAATGGTGACCTGTTTATAATTATTCAAGTAATTACCTTCGTTATTCCTCCGTACTCAGCCTGTATCGATATATCACTCTTAATGTTACTTCCCTTAATTCCATCTCTCCACGCCTCTTTCCTTCTTCACCAACACCTTTTTCAGGTTTTCCATGCGGCCTTGACTTTTGTCTCTGCCACTTTTCTGAAACTAAATTCCATAAGAATAGCAACAACTCACTGGATGCCAAATACAACAGCTATGTGCATCCTTGACCTATCTTTTCCTTTCTCCTCTGTTCTTAAATTTTCCTGTCTCTTCTGTTAAACTACAAGCAGATTTGTGCATTTAAAAGCTGGTGCTCCTCAGGGTTCTATGCTTCAACCTATACCCCATGGCTTCAACCAACACTTAGTAACAGCTGACTCTCAGGCCTAACTTTACCATTCACATATCTATCCATTGCCTGGGCTGCAGTTCCACATTTTGAACTACCAACCAAACATCTGGTTTTTCTGCAGGCACCCAGAACTTAACATGTCAGAAATAGAATGTAATATCTTCCCCCTCACACTGGCTCCTCCTCCTACCTTCCCCATCTCACTTAGAAGAATCAGCACTAATGCTGCTGCTCAAGGAATTGGTCTCATTCATCTTTGACTCCTTCTTGTCCATCCCCATGCCCACAACACACATGCAGTTTCTTCTGTCTAAAACTTCATCTTGTCTCACAGCTGTCTCTGTCTCCTTTTCTGTCCTTAATTAAGATGTCACCTCCTGGGAAACGTCTGCCCAGACCTCTAATAATTAGCATTACCATCATCATCATCATCATCATGATCATCATCCACTATTTGACACCATCTGTCTGCTTCAAAGGACTGATTACAAACCACAATTCTGAATTCATTGATGTCTGTCTCTTCTACTACACTGGGAGCCATCTTATTCACTAATGTCCCCTAGAACCTAGTCCAGGGTGTGACACAGTTGACATCAGTATCATATGTCAATAGCTGACGACTGAATGAATATCTGATCAGAGGGTATGTTCTGACGGGTCCCATTCTGAATCTTCGCTCACATCTGTTCCCAATTTTCCACCAAACTGCCACCAGTGCCCTGCATTGGGCCATCATTACCATATTGTCTACACTCTAGAAATAACCTTGTGACAGAGTTCCTTGCCTTTGGCCTGTATTTGTCCTGTCATAAAAATGATGTTTTTTTCTGAGAAAAAAAAAAAAAAGAAAAAGATTTGATGATGTCACTCTACTGAGGAAAAGCCTCTGAGGGTTCAGAAGGCTCTAGGGGGCACCTGGGTGGCTCAGTCGGTTAAGCATCTAACTTTGACTCCAGTCATGATCTCATGGTTTGTGAGTTCAAGCCCCACGTCAGGGGCTATGCTGACAGCTCAGAGCCTGGAGCTTGCTTTGGATTCTGTGTCTCCCTCTCTCTCTGCCCCTCCCCTGCTCATGCTCTGTCTCTCTCTTTCTCAAAAATAAATAAACATTTAAAAAATTGTTTTTAAAGAAGGCTACAGAAAAAAGTTCCAGGTACTAATGGCATAGCACCCAAGGGCCTTCCTAAAAGATCATAACCTAAACTCAGTTTTCTAGTCTCTAGTCCAGTTACTTTGGCTCCCTTATGTTAGATACACTGGAGGGTGAGAAAGCATTGCTGGGTGGATAGGGGAAGGCATCTCTGACACTGACATGATCATGACATTCTGGAGTCAAGAACTGACTGATAAAGACCCGTATCTTGCCTTAAAGCTTACCAGGAAGAAAGACCACAGTGAACGGCCTTAATGTGAGAAAGAGCTTGATGTGAGAAATGGAGAGAAGGGTAGTGTGACTGAAATATAGTGTAATATGAGGTAAAGTCAATGAAGTAGGCAGGAACCAGATTTATGTAGAGTCTTATAGTCTGGATTCTACTCTAAATTGGTAAAGCAGAATTTTAAGCAGGGAAGGGGCATAATCTATGTTATACATTCTAAGTGAGGAACTGATTCTTTTATTCACACATTCATTCCTTTACTCAATAGTTACTTAATAAGTGTCCACTATGTACCAGATACCATTCTGGTCACTACAGATACAATGGTGAACAAGACAGGTAAAACCTTTGCCCTCATAAAGATTTCATTCTGGCGTATTCTGTGAAGACAAAAAGGAAGTAAGGGGTCCAGTTGAAAGACCGCTACAGAGTCCACATGAGAGACTATGATGGCTTGGACAAGGTATGTTACAGTAGAGAGGGAGATAAATGGACAAATATAGGTTCTATTTTAAAGGTACAACAGACAGCACTAGACAGGTAAAGGAATGAGAAATCGGGAATGACTCTCACATCTTTGGTCTGGACAACTGCACTGATGGGTGTAGTGCTATTTACTGAAAGGGGGAAAAACAGAAAAAGTGCACATCTGGGGAAGAAAACCAAGAGATCTATTTTGGTCATATAGGATGAGGTACCTATTAAATACCTGAAGAGGAGTGAGCTGTTGGATTTAGGAGCCTGAAAGTCCAGAAGGCAGAACCGGAGATGTAAAACTAGGAGTTGGACATACAGATGGATTTAGGAAGACAGTACAAATGAGGACAGCCTCCACATTCTAACTTTGAGAGACTGAGCAAAAGGGGAGAAGGGAGCAAGAAAACTGAGAAGTGATTAGTAAGGTAGGGGGAAATGTGTAGCGTCACTGTGGCAAGCCATACAGGTATGCTGCTAGGATCTCCCTTCAAGAAAACACCTGCCATTCAGGTGTAAGGAGTGCAGTTAACTGACAACCTCCAGCTGTTAATAGCCTCAGGATATGCTCAGTTTTTGAGCCAAAGCCACAGTCTTCCCAGGATGCCCAGATGATCACTGAGTGCACTGTGGTGGTATGGTCTGGCCAAGTATGCCAAATGCAGGTCTCTTCTTCTTCTTTTTTTTTTTTTTGTAAGTTTATTCATTTATTCTGAGAGAGAGAGAGAGAGAGCATGAGTAGGGGAGGGGCAGAGAGAGAAGGAGAGAGAGGATCCCAAGCAGGATCCACACTGTCAGCGTGGAGCCTGATGCAGGGCTCAAACTCACAAGCTGTGAGATAACAACCTGAGCTGAGATCAAGAGTCGGATGCTTAACCGACTGAGCCACCCAGGCACCCCAGTGCAGGTCTCTTCTTTTTTTTTTTCTTTTTTATGTTTATTTATTTTCGAGAGAGAAAGAGAGAGACAGAGTGTGGATGGGGAAGAGGGAGAGAGAGAGGGAGACACAGATTCAAAGCAGGCTCCAGGCTCTGAACTGTCAGCACAGAGCCTGATGCGGGGGTTCGAACTCAAAAACTGCGAGATCATGACCTCAGCCTAAGTCAGTCGCTCAACCAACGGAGTCACCCAGGCGCCCCAATGCAGGTCTCTTCTAATGAGCAACTTCTGCACCAGAGCTCCCAAGGAGGGTAGCCAGAGGCTCAGTCATATCTGCAGCATGGTCTGAGGTTTGTCCTGCCCAATCCTGCTTCCTCCCCTCTTTCCTTCCACAGCTCCTAGGTCTTGGTCTGAAGGCATTCCTTCCTCTTGTCTTTCACAGCCAAGGCCCTCCCCCCAATAAGCCTCTTGTATGCCTCTCTACATCTCAGCACCTGCATCCTGGAGAACCACATTCTATAGTGCCAAAAACCAAGAGTGTTTCAAAGAGGAAATAGTCCTCTGTGATGAGGTTGCTGAGAAGGGAAAAGAGAAAGAACTATGAGTGAATTTGGCAAAATGAAGGTCATTGAGAATACTGAAGAGGACGTTTTCAGTGGGGCAGTGTGAATCTAAGCTTAAATGGAATGAGCTGTCAGGTGAATGACAAATGAGCAAGGAACTCATAGAGACTGTAGACATTACAAACAACTCACTCACTCTAGAAGTTTTGCTTATAGAGCTCCCAGCTATAATAAGTGCTAAAAGAACAGTACTAGGATTTCAAAAAGTATAACTGGGGAACCTAATGTATATTGGGGAAGGTATATCTGAGGAAGTAAAGTTTACCAAAGAGTAAAAGAGTGGAAATAAGAACATTCCAGAAAAAAGAAAGAGCAAGTGCTAAAGCCAAGGCATAGGAGAAAGTCTGAGTAACTAGAGGACCAGAAAACCAGTTGTTGTGGCTGAAATAAAGACAGCCAACACCAGATTATGCAAGGACCTGTGGGAAGTGATAATATTTTGGATTTTAGCCTAAACCCTAGAAGTTTTAAGGTGGGTTAAAGTTAACATGACCTGATTTGTGACTTTATGAAAATATCACTATTTGCAGTGAGGGAAAAACAGAAGTGAAAGACCTATTGAGAGTCAATGGTGCTTTGGACTTGGGCAACTGAATGCATTTACTCATTTATTCATTCAAATATTTAATAAATGGGAGAAGCATATTGACTCAATATGTATTTTCAGAGACAGAATCTATAGGACTGGCAAAAATGGGGTTAAGAGAAAGGGAATTATCAAGGACAATTCCTAGGACTTTGGCTCAATCGACTGAGCAAAACTGGTTATGATGAAGTGCACCAACTTCTAAGGAGCCCCACAGGCTATAGGTGGCCCCTTTTCTTGGGGAGTATACCAGCAAGTCACATCCCAACAATCCTAACACCAAAAAGCATAACTGTGTAACACAACTGAATTAAACCACACAGGCTAACACAGTATATTTCTTCTTCAATGCTCAACTATCTCACTTTATGCCTGAGGGAATGGATTGCCTACTAGAGTTGGAATCTGCTCATACATATTAATGCTGCTCTCTTGACCTTCACATGTAATTTTACACATATTTCAAGAACAGGCCATAAGCCCTCAGTCTAGAAATTTATTCACGGGCAATTTCTGAAGCTCTTATCACTGGCTTCTCCTCTGGGCTTTTCCTGAGAATTAGAAATCTTTGCTTAACATAAGCTGGTTCCTTCTTTCTCCTTTTATCTAAGGCAATCATTAAACTCCATAAACCAGACCTTAAAACTCCTTAACCTTTTGTTTTTCATTTCTTTTTGCTCCTGTAGCTCTAAGCAAGCGAAATTTAGAAATTTTGGTTTTGACTGTTAATGTGCAATTTTAAATGTTGCTTTTGTCTAGGATTACACTCAAAATCAAGTGTTCAAATCCACACATTTATCAAGCAACACCTATCTGCTAGGCACTGTGAGGAGTGTAAGAAGCAAAAGATGATTCATACAAGATCCCAGTCCTAAAAGAATTAACACAAACTCGGTGAGTTCATGAATTCACCATCTTCCCCAGTGTACCTTGGGAAGATAAACTCAAATAAACTGAGATAAACTCAAATTCATCTGTGAGAATGCTCAGGTATGCTACACTAGCTGGGAAACTACAGCCAGGAAACAACTGTGCTGGGAAAAGACTTCACAGAAGAGGGGACATGTGAAAAACAATTGGAAAGAAGACTGAGAGTTCAGTAAAACTCCGATACAAAAAGGGATAAAGAACACTCTCAATGGAGGAAACAACTTGTACTTAGAAACAAGAGGCCATGTTCCTAAAAGCAAAGGACAGTCTTCAGACCTCACGTGATTTCCCAGCAGCTTTTGATCCTGATAACCATTCTCATATCCTTGACACATTCTTAGTTTAGGGACACTACACTCTTTTTGTATTCCTCCTAATAATCTCTCTGGTTGGTCTTCCCCAGTACTCTTTGAAGGCTCCTCTTTGTGTCTTTATAATAGTGTCATTTCCACAGAGTTCAGTACAAGGCCCTTTTTTTTCAACCATGAAAAGTCCCCTGCCCGGTTGATCTCATCTCTCTCCCATGGTTTCAATTACCATATACTCAAATCTGTACCTCTAGAACAGACAGTTCCTGAGTTCGAGAGCCACACAACTCCTGTCTTCTGGATACTTTTTAAAAATTTCACAAGTGCCTCAAACTTAAAACTTTCAAAATGAAATTATCTTTCTCCCAAACCCTCGTCTCCTCTTGGATACACCTCCAACTCATTTTACCAGTGAGTCAGTTGTCTAAGCCAAAAACTTGAACATTATCCTTGACTTCTTTCGCTCTATTACAAATTCATCATTTACTTAGTTCTTAAGTCTGTCAACTTTGCCTTTTACTTGAATTCATCTACTTTTCTTCATCCCAACTCCTAATGTCCTAATTTATGGTCCCATTACCTCTTACATAAATTACTGCAAAACCCCTCCTAACAGACTCTCTTGTCTTTAGTCTTGCTTGCCTCCAATCTACCCTCCATATGATAATATGTCTTACAGTATCTTGTATGATTTATTTCCTAATTAGATCCTGGACTTACCTCTTGCCCCTAGCCCCTACATATTCTGTATTTCTAGCCATATTCAACCATTTATCTTGCCTTTAGATCCTTCTATATACATTCCCCATGCATAAAATGCTATTTTTGTTCTCTTTTTTTTTAACTAATTCCCACTCATCCCTTACTTTGAAAATTACACATTATTTCCTCAGGGGAGCCACTGATCCCTCAACTGCTTCCTCTTCCCCTCTCCCCCAAACAGGGCCCTTTTTTTTGGTTTCTTTTGTTATGAGGTATAATTGACAAGTGAAACTATAATAGCACAAATTATGCACAACATAATTTGAAATACATATACATTGTTAAAGAATTCCCAACACTGAATTAATTAACACATCTATCATCTCACATATTTACCTTTTTTGTATGTATGTGAAAACACAAGTTCTATACTATTAGCAAGTTGCAATTACACAATACAGTATTATCAGCTCTAGTGACTACAATATACTTTAGATCCTCAGGCCCTACTCATTTTATAACTGGAAGATTATACCCTTTTACCAAACTCACCCTATGTCTTCCACCTCCCAGCCCCTGGCAACCACCTTTCTACTGTCTGTTTTTATGAGTGTGTTTTTTTTTTTTCTTTTAAGATTCCACATATAAGTGATACCATGCAGTATTTGTCTTTCTCTGTCTGGTTTATTTCACTTAGTAATGTCCTCCAGGTTCATCCATGCTGTTGCAAACGGAAAGATTTCTTTCTTCTTTAAAGCTAAAAAATATTTCTCTCTCCCTCTCTCCCTCTTCCCCACCTCCGTGTGTGTGTGTGTGTGTGTGTGTGTGTGTGTGTGTGTGTGTGTGTCTCACATTTTCTTTAGCCATTCATCTATCAATAGACACTTGGGTTGTTTCCATGCCTTGGCTATTGTGAATAATGCTGCAACGAACATGGGAATACAGGTATCTTCGAGATAAAGATTTCATCTCCTTTTGATATTACCAGAAGTGAGACTGCTGGATCATATGGTAGTTCTGTTTTTAATTTCTTGAGGGATCTCCATACTGTTTTCCATAGTAGCTGTACCAGTTTACATTCCCACCAACAGTGCACAAGGGTTCCTTTTCTCCACATTCTTGGCAGCATTTGTTATCTCTTATCTTTCTGATAGACATTGTAACAGGTGTGAGATGATATCTCGTGGTGGCTTTGATTTCTATTTCTATACTGCAGTTCTGATTAGTGATGCTGAGCACCTTTACCGTACCTGCCTAACTGCTTTTCCCTATGTGTTCCTATCAGAGGTATCTTTATTCCACTGTATTTTAATTTGTTGTTTACTAGTCAGTATCTTCCTAGACCATAAACTCATAAGAGCCCTTGACACAGTGACAATGCCTACCATAAGTGCTCAAAAATTATTTGTGACTAAACAACTGATAAGGAAATCCTTAACACACTTCATCAAAATACTAAGAACACATAAGATTAAAAAATGGGTACAGGATGACTGGCGACTTTCTGTGGTTGCCCTTCTAGTAAGGTCAACAGAACAGATAATGTGCAAAAATACTATTATAAAAAGATAGCAAAAATAATGAAAAGAATTAACTGAAAAAGCATAATTTAATTCAACAAACACATGAGGGTAGCTCATAACAACAGAAATAAGCTGCTTTTGTCTTTGCTTCACTAATTTTGAAGAAATATCATTCAGCGCAAGTTTCTGAGAAAGCAACAAGTGACCAAAAAGTAAACTGATGTCTAAGCTTTTTTCCTTCCCAAAGAAACATCTTCTAAGACTAATCACTGAACAGACTTTAGACACTGCTGCATAACAAACTAACCCCAATCCAGGGGCTTATATATTTTTCACTCTTAACTGTACAGGTCAGCTAACAATTAATTCCATATTGGCTGCACTCTCTTGTGATTATGCAATATCATACAGGTTAGCTAAGACTGGCTTATCTAGAGTGGCCATCCTCATATATATAGTGGTTGGCTGGCTCTTGAATGGGGTGACAGGTGTGATGGGGACACAACCAGCAGACTAGCCCAAACTAGTTCTCACAGAAGCTAGACAGGTGTCCATGAGCAGAAATGCACAAGGCCTCTTGAGACTTTAGCTTCATAACTGACACGCCAACACCTCTGTTGCATCTACTAGCCAAAGCAAGTTACAAGGCCAACCCCGAATGAAGAAGTAAGTCAACAGACACTGTCTCTGCAGAGTCACACTACAAGGGGCATAGATACAAGGAGGGAAAAATCAAGGTCATTCTTTACAACCAATATCCCATACGCTATTTAGCCTTACACATGCATCTATCTGTGAGTAGTACAGTTCAGTACATGAGATTCATAATGATTCTGATTCAGCAAAGAGTTAAGTAACATTTAGTATATTATAGGCAGAGAAGCATATTGCGAAAAGCTTTCCATGATCATAAGAAAGGTTAAAAGATTTGCACTAAATAACTCACTTTGTTGTGCTATCATTCCCCACTGATTTCAGAGAATAATGTTTTTACCACAGTGCACTTTGTTCACTGTGAGAGCTATCAACAGAGTTGAGAAAGTAACAGGATTATTAAGCGTCCAACTCTTGATTTCAGCTCAGGCCATGATCTTATAGTTTGTGAGTTTGAGCCCCACATCAGGCTCTGCACTGGCAGCATAGAGCCTGCCTGGGATTCTCTCTCTCTCCCTCTCTCTCTGTTCCTCCCCTGCTTGTGCTCTCTCCCTCAAAATAAATATATAAACTTTTTAAAAAATTAATAAATAAATAATAAATAGGGCTAAGCCCACATCAGATCTTTTTTAACATACAGAAAAACTTGTATTTATATAATTCAGGAAAAGGACCAGGCCATGGACTCACTTCCTAAACACCTGCCACACAGAGATAACATTCTCCACATTCATGGAGTCACTCATTGTAACCTTTGTACCAAAGGAAAGAGCTAAGAGAGTGCGTGAATAGAGCTAAATGAAGAGTTCTCCTGGCAAACACACGTAAATCTGGCAACGTCCTAAAAAGAAAATTAGACAAAAATGGAAAAATACTTTGTTATGTGCAAACTGTTACTAGCAAAGTATTTTTCAGCAACCACAAAAACTATGCTGGGCTTGAATAGGTAAATAGAAACCAGACCAGATTACAGATAAGCTTAAAAGCATGCAGATATTCAAATCCAAGTGATATTACTGGGTGCACTTGATCCTTGGACTATGTGGCCTAGTTTTTCTGGATGACCCTCTAATTTCTGAAAAGTGCTACAGGATCCTCTTGACAACGACCTCTCCTAACTCCAGCATGGGAACTCTTAGCATTTCCGATGCGGATTTTAGAGACAAAGATAGAACACTGAGACCTGCCAAGGCTGAAAAGGATATCACTTTCAAAGGTTAAAAAAATCCCTCCCCCCTTTTTTCTGATGACTACCCAATTACACAAGCCAGGCATGATAACTGGGAGCAGTGAAAGAAGTCTTCTTATAGGCATGGACAAAACTGCCTGTTCAAACTCAATGAAAAGTGTATGAGACACAGCAATAAAATTCATCTTTGGGGGAATGCACATGGAGTAGCTAATCTACCATGAAAAAAAAAATTTTTTTTTAATGTAAAACAGAAAACTCAGAATCTAATTCTATTATTATTCTTATCAGGGGCCTATTTTGTGATATTCAAACAGCACAGCTTTTCATTTTTTAATTTTACATAAGAGCATCAAGTTTTACAAGATATTTATTCTTAAAACTCTGTAGGCAGAAGAAAATTTTGTAAAGTGAAACCCATTCTTCCTCTGAGAGCTATTATAAAATCCAACATGTGTATCTATATATAAGCATGTTCCTGAGACCGTGGATTTGGGTTATATTTTTGTGTACCACAATAAAAGCTGTAGCGTGCTGTCCACTTGTATGATATTTATTTTCCACCTGCTCAGTTGACATAGACTCCAACATCTCCTGTCAATACCCAGTAAAGGCAATGTTTTAGTCCTCTTGTTTATTTGCCATTCAAAAAGAACGTTTTGATTTTATATACAGAGGAGAAATATGAGGCAGGAATCCAAACTCGGAGTCCTTGTTCAACCCCTGGGTTCTTCTAGTTTCTTAGCTGTTGAAAGTATTTGCCATTGCTTCTTACTACAGAGACAGTTTAAAAAAAAAACAAAACAGCTATTTTTGGAATAGTCACAATAAACTACTATTATTTTCTTTGGGAGACCCCAGATTCTGTCATCACTTCCCAAGAAGAGTCAGAGAAGCCTTATAGTAATGTTCCCCAAATAGATCTTTTTTTCCGGAATTCTTATGTAATCAATTTCACATCTCTTCCTTCTATACACCTGTTAGAATTTTATACAATAACAGTCTTAGGATGATTCTGACAGTTCTTAGCTGAATTAAAAATCCCGGGTGAACTATAAATTAGATCTCTACATTAGCAGAATACTCAATACAACAGCCAACTTCAAAAAATATTCCCTTAACTCTCACTCTCAACACATAATTTAAACCAGGCAAAATTAGACTAATCTTGGATAATCACAGATTTGTGATTATTAATCTACTGGTCAAACCATCAGGTGCCCAAAGTGACACAGCTTGCAGGAACCTTAAGAGCTTACATTAGTGAATAAATAAGCATGAACTATAAAGAATGTCAACTGTTGTGAGCAATTGTTTTTCCCAAGAAAAACTGCAAAGTTTATTTTGAAGAATTTGAAACATTACTTCTATTATAACTGCTATGTAAGTACTTATTTGTACTATGAAGGAAAGGTATTTTAAGCAAAGATAAATACAACCAAGTTCACTGTATTTATCCTAATTTGGGGGTTAAACGAAAGAAACATTTGGGGCACCTGGGTGTCTCAGTCGGTTGGGCGTCCAACGTCAGCTCAGGTCACGATCTCATGGTTCGTGAGTTCGAGCCCCGCATTAGGCTCTGTGCTGACAGCTCAGAGCCTGAAGCCTGCTTCGGATTCTGTGTCTCCCTCTCTCTCTGCCCCTCCCCCCACTCCCACTCTGTCTGTCTCTCTCAAAAATAAAGTTTTAAAAAATAAAAAAAACATTTATCTCAAATTTTCAAAAACGAAAACAAGCAAAAAAAGGAGGTGGATTCAACAAAATTTTACTAAGTAATAGCAATTAACAATATACTACTATGCTTAATTAAAGCATCCAGAGATGATAAACTATTGTTTACAACATGAGGAAACACATTAATACAATACCATAAACATTTAATGATATAGAACTTAATTTATGTAATTTCATTAATATGAAGGATCAGTGATATTAAACTATTATTTATTTCATCTTTAATGCATCAGTTTAAAATTCAATAAGTAACAAAGAGTACATTAGTGGTTGCCAGGGGCTGAGGGAAAAGGAAAATGGGGAATAACTGCCAACAGGTATGGGGTTTCATTTGGGGGCAATAAAATGTTCTCAAACTTAAATGGTTGCACAAGTCTGTGAATATCTAAAAAACACTGAATTGTATTCTTTAAAAGGGTAAACTTTGTGATATGTGAATTATAGCTCAAAGTTATCGTAAAATAATGCTAAATATTTTCATTACCTATGTGAATTCCTAAAAAGAAAACAATTATTTATTCCAGGGTAATACACTGAGCATATTCAAATCTTCTATCTATAAACTGCATTGTTTTTTATTTTCTAGGAAATTATCTCCCTGAAGGGTTACTCTAATGCTCTACATAAACACACACTACCAAAAATTCTTCAAAACTTAGAAGTGACACTAACTATTGAAGATTTTGACACCTTGATAGACCCTTTAAAGACAAAAAAGGTTAAATTCCAGTGGGCTACATAATGTAAAGACACCTGTTTTCCTGGGAATTAACAGTTGTAAATACAGACAACATAAGCAATTTCGCACATCAAGCTGATGTGTAATAAAATAAATCTACTCAAGGTTCTTCTTTCAACAAGATAACAGACTCTAACGATAAATGACTACAGCTCATCTTGTTAAGATCAAAAGGGAATGACTTTTGCAGCAAAATATGCCTACCAGCTAAGCTATTTCACCAGCTCAGTTACTAATGGCACAAAAGGAGTCTTGCATGAAGCAGCAAAAGGAAGAGAGAAGGGATTCTTTTTAAAAGACCTGATTTGTGGGGCGCCTGGGTGGCGCAGTCGGTTAAGCGTCCGACTTCAGCCAGGTCACGATCTCGCGGTCCGTGAGTTCGAGCCCCGCGTCGGGCTCTGGGCTGATGGCTCGGAGCCTGGAGCCTGTTTCCGATTCTGTGTCTCCCTCTCTCTCTGCCCCTCCCCCGTTCATGCTCTGTCTCTCTCTGTCCCAAAAATAAATAAAAAACGTTGGAAAAAAAAAAAAATTAAAAGACCTGATTTGTCCAGGTTGTAAATTGCTTTCTAACTTTCACTTATTAGACTTTAGAGTTTATATCTCTGAAATGTGCTGATAAAATACACAATAATTTTTTCCTTAACTTGTAAGCTCTCTGAAGATATCCTGAATCCACCTAAACTGCAGTTATATTAACAGTTCTTATTGCTACCTTGTAACATATCAGAGTCAATTTGCCACAACTGGGACATCAAGAAAGAGCAAGACCTGTACGATCATCTTCTACGCTATCATATAAAATGTCACATAAAGCAGTTCATTTTTATGATGGTGTTATTTCTAAAGGGCTATAAAATCATTTACTCTGTATTTAAATTTTAACCACAGGAGTTACTGCACATGTTTATGCATAAAAACCTGAGCTGCATGCACTCAAGTTGCCTTTGAAATAGAACACAATCAGAAAAATGTCAACATCAATAGAAAAAAATCCTTTTTCAAATCATATTTTCATATTTTCATATAATTTTCATATTACAATGAAAAAAGCAAGTAGTTATTAGTGAAAATTAAAACAGTATAAACAGATCACCTAATCCTTTTTATATCACAGATTTTATCGTAAGATTGCACACAGATGTCATACCAATTGAAGCCTCAGAATTTCATCCTAAGAGAGGAAAAGGAAATGTTTTTTGAACTCCAATCTAAAGAGCTCAGCTTCCTCCAAAACTATCTAACATGGCCACATCTGAGCAATGAGGAAAACAAGCCTCAAAGCCATTAAGTAACTTGCAGATTCCAACCCCAAGGCCTCCACCTTTTCTAGAATATCATTTTAAAGAATAAAGGAAAATTTCCACTTAATTACACAAAATCTAAATATGAATTTGGTGTCATCTACTCATATGCTGACCACAGGACCCTGAGTATATCTTGGGTGTCTATATGAGGGGTACCTAAAGCACTTCCCCTCTCCCACTCCTTCAAATGCCCATGTCTTCCTTGCCACAGCTTCCCCCAACCTTAATTCTCTAAATCTGTGAGTTCTTTTTTTCCTTTTCCAC
This sequence comes from Neofelis nebulosa, assembly GCF_028018385.1. NCBI lineage: Eukaryota > Metazoa > Chordata > Mammalia > Carnivora > Felidae > Neofelis > Neofelis nebulosa. Next base: position 30,486,199 of record NC_080782.1, on the reverse strand, counting down.
ATGAACATATGAAATAATTTTTATATATGTAAATAGCAAGTGTACTTAAAACTTCAGATGCTATCTTTATATTAAAAGAGAGAACTTTTTTTAGCTTACTGCTTAAAAAAGCAATATGTCATAATATAATATAAACTATAATAAAATGAATCCTACCCACCATAGGATTAAGCTTTGCTACTACAATGAGACCTGCTTTATAAAAATAACCTTCATAATGATATGGCCTGTTGCCGAGACCCTCCTACGGCAGATCCTGTCCTTGTTGGGGACAAAACAAGCCTTAGCACCATGCCAACATAACAGCTGCCAAAAATGAATTCTTCCTAATTCTGGAGAACTGTCACTCCAATTCCCCACCAAGGTAGTGAACATTGTTTGTTGTGACCATGTTTCTTATACAAATATTTTATACAACTTTAATTAAACAGTTGTTTTAGCACAGTGGCGGCCATCTCTATCATACTGGTCAGTAAGGAAGACCTTATTTCTAAAAGAATTTAGAAATATGGATTTAGAGATTGACCAAACTAATCTTCTCTCTCAGTTTTCTGTATTATTAACTTCTATTTTTCTAGAACTTTGAGAGGAGCTACAGAGAATATAGGAAATTCAAAATATCCCTTCTTTCGTGGCACTTAAAGTAATATTTAAAGAGATAATATAACAGAGTTTAAAATAATTCAAAAACACTTAAGCAGATGGTACTATAGACTTTTATTTCCTAATAATCTTTCTCCTGCAATACCCAGAAGGTGAGACAGGGTGAATCTACAGTAGCCAATCACAGTCATCCTTCTTAGCCTCCTTCTTAGCAGATCTCCCCACCTTACCCCCCACAACACTATGTGTAATAGACCACTTGTCCCAAGTATGCGGTTGACAAAGTAACAGGGAACATATGCATGAACTTGCCAGTTATAAGAGCTATATACCACATGGCTTGCTCAGTCGAAGCCAATGCCTGACTATATAAACTGCTTTAAGTTGTATTTTTTTTCTTCAAGACTGATTTCCATAAGCCTTGTTCAGGTACTAAAATAAATGATAAATAGCTGGTGGGGGTGTCCTGGAAAGGTCCAGTGACCTCAATTGTCACAAAGCTTCTAACAGAGGTATCTGGGTGGCTCAGTCAGTTAAGCATAGATTCTTGATTTTGGCTCAGGTCATGATCTCACACCCGTGAGATCAAGCCCCACATGGGGCTTTGCACTGGGCGTGGAGCCTGCTTGAGATTCTTCTCTCTCTGCCCCTCCCATGTGTGCACGTGCTCTCTCCCTCTCTTAAAAAAAAAAAAAAAAAAAAAAAAGCAAAGCTTCTAACATGACTAGTCTCTACTTTATAATGATCTATTAATGCATCTCAGTTCATTTATAATTTGAGACATGCACTGCCTTAATTTGAATAAATTACTGGAAGAATCAGCAATAGCTAAGAAATACAAATTTGTGTTCAAAGGGCACATATTTGAAAGATTGGAAACAGCACAAAAGATAAAAAAGATGTCAATCTGATATAGACTGGTAATAGTTCATATCTGACTTAGCAGACAGACTCTCATGACTGACTTGAAGTTAGGATTCTGGGGAGAAGATACACTGTAGTTTATAACCATACATCTTAACACAAGAAGCTACACTAGATGACCTAGCTGTCAATAAAACTGTGTAACTTTAAACAAGGGAAAATATATGGCACAATATGTCAAAGAGAAGCCTTGGGATAAAGAGAATCTTTCATTGAAAGGCAGTGCTTGCTCTATAATGATTTTGAAGAATACCTGGCTCTGACTGAATCCCCCAAATCACCACAATATTATCATTTTACAATATTTGCATCAAAAATAAATGTAGTGTCTGTACCTCCCAATCTTAAGTTAGATAAACTCATAATTCAAGTTACTTTGGGAATACTTAGGTATTAAGAGCTTGTCTTTTTTTTTTTTTTTTTAATGTTTACTTATGTTTGAAAGAGAGAGGGTGATCAGGGGAGGGGTAGAGGGAGAAGGGAAGAAAGGATCCAAGTGGCTCTACGCTGAGAGCAGGGAGCCCCTTGCAGGGCTCAAACTCAAGAACTGCGAGATCATAACCTGAGCCAAAGTCAGAGACTCAATTGACTGAGTGACTCAGGTGCCCCTGGTTTTCTTGGTTTTAAATTCTGCCCATTATTAGTTTTGCTTATACTAGGTAACTAAAGTATCAAAATTTTCTTCTACTATCAAAAATAAAGTATGTAAAAAACTATAAAAGTTATCTTCTAAAAGTTAAGCATAAGTATAAACACAATAAAAGTTTCATCAGTCAAAGCAAAGCAAAATATATAAAAGAGGTGAAATTTTTTACTGTAAGAAAAACAAAATGCATTTAGTGTTAGTAAAGGGCAACAAGAACCAATCCCTAATCTCTGAAGGCTTTCAAAAAGCCTTTTTTATTTCTATTTATTAATGCATTTTGGCAATCAAATAACACCCAAATAAATCAGTACTTCATATGACTTTACAGGAGTATGCTCTGGGTTAATATTTGTTGCCGAGAGAGATGAAGGAGGAAGAAGATGTGTGAAGGAAAAGGAAGAAGGGAGGAAAGGAGGAGAAGAAGAAAGTGGAGTGGGAAGAGAGGAAAAAAGGAGAAAAGGGAAGAATAAATGACAAGTGATAAAGTGATAAATTATTAATGTTCTAAGTAAGGGGTGGGGTCGGGAGCAGGGGCAGGTATAACCCCAAAAACGGGCAACAGAATTGGGCCTACTGGTCTACCACCGTGGAGCCACCTGCTTTTCTCTAGAGAGGGAGTAAAAATTAATCTCTATGAGTAATATCAATGGCTGGAAGATAATGCAGAACAGGGAAATACACTTTCACCAAGAAGGAGGTAGTTATAAATCAAAGAAAAATATTAAATATTCTGAGTTCAAAACAAAAAATTTGAGGTCAACAGATATTAACATGGCATCCACATGTAATTCATCAACTTTAAAAAGTAAACCACACACTATGTCTGAAAATCTAGACAGACTATATCATAGTAAGTATTTCTAAATACATGCCTGATACCTCTTTGAAAATATAGATTCAGAAGGGCTTTCTTTGCATCTAAAAATGACTGAAATTCTTTTACTACATATAATATTATATAATGTTACTACTGCTAATGGAACTTAAATATCCAAGGCGGCTGACTTTAATTTAGAGTGAAACAGAGTGGTCATGCTAGTTTTTATAGGAATTGTAATATTCTTAAATATTACTAATATTAAGAAATTAATATAATTATAAATTAATATACATAATATATAATATATCTCAAAACAAATTCTAAGTGGAAATCTAAATTAGATGCTCACACAATGTAAATATAAATAATTCATTTTTTATAGTCAACTATAATTATATAGTCAACTCTTATGAGATAGATTACCTGATGTATACATTAGTCATGGAAAATATGTTAATTTAATAAAATATTTAGAATTACCATGAATCAGAGGAAAATCCTTATTAGATGTGCCAAAGATCTGAAACTATATAGTTACCAAAGACTCACCACTGACCCCATTACAACTTTGAGACTTTCCTCCTACCACTAAGACTATGGCACTTCCCACCTTTAGCAAGTATATCCCCAGAACAACGCGATGATTTCAGATATCCACACAAAAAGTAGCAGAGGAAGAGAAGAAAAAAAGGAAAATTGTCCCATCTGTCTTGTTATGAGAGAATTAAATGAGTTAATGCATACAAAGTGTTCAGCAGAATGCATCTGGCACATAGCAAGCATTCAGCAACACTGACTACTTCCCTCGCACAAAAACAGAGTTTTACAAAAGTCCTAGTCTCCATAAACTATCTAGGAAGAATAAATAGCCCATATTTGGTATACTCATGGTCAATCTATTCAGGGTCAGGGCTTGCCTATGCTCTTCAAGGCCCTTCATCATTAATTACAACAGCTACTTGGGTGGTCATTAACATCAGTGATTTTGTGAAGCTTTTTTCAAAATTAACTTCATAAATGTCAAGCACTAGTTTTGCTGTTTTGAAACAAGAGCTGACTTTTCAAGCTGGCTGCTCATACATTTCATTCCATAATACAAGTACCACCAGATAAAGCCTATTCAATTAACCTTTTCTTTGCAAAGTTACTCAGGTTATGTCTAAAAACAAAATCTCAATTATTTCATTTCTAATATATAATTTTATGTCAGAAAGGAAATAAACATATTAAATTCAGTGAAACCCCTTGATAATACTCCCTTCCTTAACACTAATGTGGATATAAAGCAATTGGTGGTTGGTTTCCATCCTCCACAACAGGCTTACCCCAGTCATTTCATCAATCTTATAATAACATGTCTGTGTTTAATGGCATCCCACCAAACTGAATTATTTGTGGTTCCATTTACAGCATTATGGGAGATTTTGCCATATCAGAAATTGACACATAACATTTTTCAGTTTGAATGCCACACAAAGGAATTTACTTTGACTCTCAAATTTAGTATCATCTGAAAATGGGTTACATTGTTCTCTCTCTCTCCAAGCCTGACCAGCCCACCCTTCCTATTTTCCCCTAATCACTACTCTATTTTCTCACAGTCTCAGGATATCTGCCTATATAAAACAGATATTAACAGGTATTTTTTTTTCAACGTTTTTTATTTATTTTTGGGACAGAGAGAGACAGGGCATGAACGGGGGAGGGGCAGAGAGAGAGGGAGACACAGAATCGGAAACAGGCTCCAGGCTCCGAGCCATCAGCCCAGAGCCCGACGCGGGGCTCGAACTCACGGACCACGAGATCGTGACCTGGCTGAAGTCGGACGCTTAACCGACTGCGCCACCCAGGTGCCCCTTAACAGGTATTTTTAAAAGAATTTAACATCTGACTAAAATTACAAAGTGAATTAAAGGAGCATTAAAAAGAGCGCTCAGTTGAAAAATGTGAAAAAAGCATTAATGAAAAAAGCATTTGGAATTTCACAACATTGATGAGTTTGTTTAAGACCAAGGACTGCTAAAAGAAAATGTCATTTGTGAATGAAGACCATATAATGTTATGTTTATTATGATTCAAATATACAATCTAAACGTTTTGATTATAAGTGCTAGAAGAGCAACAGAATATTAAAAAAAAAAATTCCCAGAATCAGTAAACTAACAAGTTTTTCCAATAATTTTTATGTCCAAAATAAGATAAATTAAGGAAATCCCTCTGGGATATTCTACCTACTTCTCTGATGGGTCATATTACAGGATACAAAATGGATGGTAGTAACTATCACAGAATTGGTCAAATCATATATTCAGTCAAAGAACTAGTACACACACAAAAATTATTTACCAAGTGAGACTTGTTTTCCAAACACGTTTCTGCATCTAAATGTGAACAGTGATAATAAGTATTATTTTTTTAAAAAAGGAAGAAAATCCAAAATATGGAATAAGTTACAAGAGTAATAACATTCAACGCACTATTTACAATAAAGAAAAACAGATGACAGAATGCACTGGTAAATTATGCTACTTAAAACTCAGTATTATGCCACAACTGGAAACTAGAGTAATAAAAAGTACCTCACAGCAGGGAAAAGTATAAATTGTATATAGTTTTGATAGTATATATATTGTATATATATAGTATAAATTGATATCGTTTTTTTTTTTTTAAATTTTTTTTTTCAACGTTTTTTATTTTTGGAACAGAGAGAGACAGAGCATGAACGGGGGAGGGGCAGAGAGAGAGAGGGAGACACAGAATCGGAAACAGGCTCCAGGCTCCAAGCCATCAGCCCGGAGCCCGACGCGGGGCTCGAACTCACAGACCGCGAGATCGTGACCTGGCTGAAGTCGGACGCTTAACCGACTGCGCCACCCAGGCGCCCCATATATCGTTTTGATATAAAGTTACAGGGGGAAAAAAGTAAGATTTTGTGTAAGCTATAATTATAGCTATATTCAAGTACAGATAAAAATAAGGTATTTCCTCCTCAAAACATTAATAGTTATATTACAGTAAGGCGAATCAATAGGTGAGGGTTTGCTTCTCTGAACTGCCTAAGATTTCTTCAATGTTGTTAAACATACACCTGTATTTTTTTTTAATTAAGCAATAAGGAAATACAAAGGTCACTAGAAAAGAAATGGCATAAACTTATAACTTCATAACCTTGAGAAATTTGTTTGTCAACCTAAGCATTTGAGAATTTCATCTCTTACCATGTTTGTATTATCAGAATATTGTGTGATGGAAGTAGGGATAAGATACAATTTATTTAATGCTTATAGTTAACTATCCATAACTAATAATTGTTAATATGTGTTTGAAGATTCTATGAAAAAATAGTAACTCATATCACTACATTATACTAATTATTCTGTGAACCAGGTTGGACTTTTCTGGTCAAATCCTATGAATTTTTCTAATGCACATACTGTCTGCAGTTCTAGCAGCCGCTATTAGGTGGTACCTGTTAACGGGAACAAAGGCCCAGAAGAAGAAAAGATGTAAAGCACACAATACAATTACATAAACAAAAGACCACTCTATCAGTAATCATCATAACAAAATGCAGCTAACTATTCACTGTAAGATATGCTTGGCTATATAAAAAAATATAATTTTTAAAAATACAAACAAATAGGGGTGTCTGGGTGGCTCAGTGGGTTGAGCATTGGACTCTTGATTTAGGCTCAGGTCATGATCCCAGGGTCATGGGATCAAGCCCTGCATCAGCGTGGAGCCTGCTTAAGATTCTCTCTCAGTCTCTGCCCCTTTTTGCTGCTCATACCCTCTCTCTCTCTCTCTCTCTCTCTCTCTCTCTCTCTCTAACAAAATAAAAAATACAAATAATTCTCTAACACATATTAACCTTTGTTTATTTTTTTATAGTAAGTTCTTAAAAAGATCTGCAACTGATATCCTAGAAGGTAACAGCTAGACTTTCTTCTGTTCTCTGCTTCTGCTTATTCTTGCCTTGCTATGCCCATTTTAAGACTTCCAGGCTTCAGAGCTTGGTAAGATATCCTATTGGTGCCTAAATTTTTTTTCCCTTAAACACTTGCCTAGAAGACTTCTATTCATCCTTCAACACAAATTCACATATTATTTCCTTTGTGAAGCCTCCCTTGATCACCCAAGCAACATCTTCCTCCAAACCTGTCACGGAGTTCAAGGCAGGTGGACCTAGGTATAGTACATTTTTACACCTCTAACACATATATTTTATAAGCCAGGAAGCCTGGCCTATGACCAGGGTTAAATCAGCCTGTAAAGCCAGCCAGTTCTTTACAGGCCAAGATCTGGCAGAGTCCGGCTCACAATTTTCCACAATAACTCTTAAACAGTTATATGACTTAGTAGTTATCTTAGCTATCTTTGGTGGCGTTAGCCAAATAGGAACACTCTGAATGTATAAATAAAAGGGGGATTGCACTAAACGAGTTACAAAGTTAGCATCCTTGTAGCTTATGAAGGTTTGCAAGTGAATTAACTAAATGAATCAACTGTGGAAGGCTGTTGTTAAAGCAGTATGTCCATAATCCCTCTAAGAAAGATACAAACTTCTCAACAACACTAACGATAACAACACTAATAGCAGCAAATAACTTAGGGAGTGCTACTAGAGACAGACACTATCCTAAGCACTTCAGGGATATAAATTCATTTAGTGCTCAACCCCAATTACAGAAGACAAAACAGAGGTACAAAGATACAAAATAATTTGCCAGAAGACACACAGCTAGCAAATGGCAGAGCCTGGATTCAAGACTGCATAGTCTGACTCCAGCGTCCATGCTGCACATTTTACTGCCTTATAACTAAAATAAAAATTTAATGTTTGTTAAGCCTGAAGAAAAGACACAATGGTGGTGAACTCGTGACCATGTCTTGTACCCAAAAAAGAGAATGACTTCCCATAATAGAAAATACACTATATTAAGATCTAGCACATGTACACACTCAATTATCCCCCACACCTCCCTCCCACATATCACTGAAGCCAAAATTTCAGGAAACTACTGTGACAAAGTCTGACAATTTCTACTCCATTTTGAAAAAAAAAAAATGCTGGTTTTAACCCAAAAAAGGGTCTCACAGTGCAGTCTGGGAAACACTTCACTACCCCAAGATCAGCTTTACTATGCAACCATCTCTTCTGAAGGAAGATATAAATAGAATACATATTATTGTTGTGGGCATAAGATAACTAAAGCTAGTGAGGGGACATGGTATAATGGATCCAGACATGAGTTCCAATTCCTACTCCACCCCTAAATAGATATGTCACTTTCTTCTTCGACCCAATGCTGGCAGGATTAAGTGAGACACAATATATAAAGCTCCTGGCTGATAACATATGTAAAGGGCTATTTTCTTCCCCTCACACCAGCTCGTGGAGTTTACATCTGCTGGTTTAAAGTTGCTTTCATAAAAGCACTGGTTAGGTTATTTTGAAATAGGAAAAGATTGAGAAACTGATAACTATGACTTACTTATTGAAGACTCAAGTACCATCTTATCTAGAAAAAGCTTTCTTTGCAAGGTGATTGAGCTAATTACGAGGCTAAAACCTGGGAAAATCCTGCTCTTGCACTATGTGACCTGTGTCTCTTAGCAAAAGAAGGCTTCATGTTCCTCTGAAGAAACAATCCAGAATGAGTTACCCCATCCCTTTATGTAAAACATAGTGTTATAGGTGCCCAATGATCCCAAGAGACTAGCAAGTACCTAGGAAAGTAAGCACCAAGTTGTATTTATTTCTGTGCAATCAGCTCAAAACATGGTGCCTAATGCAGGGCCTAACCCACAACCATAGATGTAAAATAAATGTTTGCTAAGCCTAACTGAAGAAAATTTTTCAGCTATGGCCTATAGGGAAAAGATCCACCAAATGCAAACCTGCTTCATCTGTTTCATTTGTGTACAGCTCCCTTTTTTGCCTCTTCTTCCAGCATTCCCACAGTAAATATTTTACACCGCCACTGTTTTCACTCTGCCTTCCTAATCAAATCTACTTAGCATTAACTTATTCTCTGTAGTTTTGGAATTGTTCTTCACATGGATAACTGGTATTTCTTGAAAATCCAGAATTAAATTAATCTAGTCAAGGATTTTTTTTTTTTTTTTTTAACAGATAAGGACACTGGTCCAGGTGGTGGACTAACACGTTGCTCTAACAGATAGCAGATGACAGACATTGAGTTGATTGGTGTTCCAAACTTTGCACTATAGTAACAGCAAACCAGACCTTATATACTTTAAGTGCATTTGGGTGAAGGTAAGACAAAAACAAAAACAAAGTAAGTGGAAGTAAACTTGCAATGAGCACCAACTATGTGCCCAAGTACTGTGCTTTCTGTGTATTATCAAATTTAAAGCGTGTAACCAACCTACAAAGTTGTACAAATATTTATCTTGTAAATTCTCTGGGTGATATGAAAAAACATAGAGCTTTTAAAATACACATAGCAATTTCTCTGCCAATGCTTACATACTAAATCTCACTAGACTGTACTAATCAGAGTAGTCCAATATGAGTAGCTAAAAATGCTGAGTTACATATTTTGAAGAAATCTAGTGAACATAGAACTTTTCATCGCATGTCACCAATAGAATTAAACTATGCATTATGGCAAAGAAATCTTTTAAAGATGGTAATGGATGGCAATTTAACAAAATGCATCAATAGCCATTAAACTCTTCACATACCATAAGGAGCTTGTGTTTATGTGTGCTATACCTATGGGTGTTTACCAAAATAGGCTTCAAAGCAAAAATTTTAAATATTTATTTACTCAATTGAGAATATTAATAAACTCATTACATGACAGTGTTTTTACAAAAAAAAAATATGAAAACCAAAATGTCTCATGAGAATACAACACTTTCCCAAACTAACAAAAATAGTAAGAAATGTGGCACTGTTCAACATTTTTGCAAATCACTTTAAAGCATGGCTTAGTAGAGAACAGTATTTAATCCTTTTACATTCAATCTGTTATATATGCTGTTCTGGTTAAATCACAAGGAAATCCATTACCCAGATGTGTAGTGGGAAAAAGGAGTACTATAACAGTGCTTTCAGATAGCTGTAGATATTCTTTGATACTATGCCAAAACTCAACAGGTGGTAGTTTTGTGAAAGTTAGTTGCAGTGTAGAATCTGAAACAATGACAATATACTTTTTATATTCTTATATTAAAATCTATAGGTCAATTGTATATTCTGATTGGGTCCTTTAGCTGTGCACATTTTTGTAATATCAGGTGCGGAAATTAACTTCAGCCATTTTCTGAAACTAATGTTTCAGAATCAATTAAAATGAAATCAAATTTGATGAATTTAATAAAACGAATCACTGAATTTAATAAAATGAATCAATTAAAAATGAAAAAAAGAAAAATATTGGTCAACGGCTTATGCAAGTCCTCAAAATGTTGATATATTCATTGTACAATTGAAAAAAAAAAAACACTCACTAATGTGATAACTGATCTCATTAAAGAAAAAAAAAAAAACTTTAGGTACTGAGAAGTTGTCAAGCTCAAAGAAGCATTTACAAAGTTCTACATTTTACTTGAAAGCTCAAATTTTATCATTGAACACAAATACTACCAACTGGTTTCCTTAAAATGACAAGTGACTTAGTTCATTTTTTTTTTATAAAATGTCTACCAAATGCCCAGTCTGAATGACCAGAATTTGTCTGTCAAAATAGTCCTTTTTAAGTAAAAGTGATGCTTCATGAAAAACCAACAGTTACCTCACAACTGAGTCACACAGTACTTCTCCAGATAACCAGCACACTCTGAAATGCAGTAAAGGACTTTGTATGTTCCCCCCCTCCATTTTGTCACACAGAATAGTAAAGATGTGCTCAAAGGTTGGGATTTAATAAAACTAATAATTTTTACCACTTTATCAAGGACACTCTTAAGTAAAAGTAGATTTTTTAAAAATTTTGAGTATGTGGCAGTAAATACAATGATTACTAATACCTTCTGTTGCCACTGTGACACTCTTAAGTAATTGTTTTTGTTTTTTCTTAATTATGAGTGTGTGGCAGTAAATACAATGATTACTAATGCAGTCTGTTGCCCCTGCCTTGATGAAAGCCAAGATACCAGCAGTTTCACCCACCATTGCTTTGGTGTCATCAGCACAAATGTCAACACAACGAAAAGGCCAAATTATGCTTTAGTGTTACTATGGAAATAATTTTGACCTTATGGACCAGGTGAAAGGATCTCAAAGACCTCCGGTGGCCTAAGGATCATGCTATGAAAGTTGCTGTTGCAAACTACTGTTTCATTCAGCATCATCTCCCATTTAATGTGTTTACATTAGAGAATTTGTCACATATATTTGATGTTATCCAATAGCCAACCATAGTAAATACATTCTAATTGATGATGCTAGTCTCCTAGATCCAAGAGAAATTATGTGAAAAGGGCTCTACAAGATTTTCACAACTGTGGGTTGAGGTGCTTGCTCTACCACTGGCTATCTATGTGACCTTGGGTGTGTCACATCTCTGAGCATCAAGCTTCCTATCGGCAAAAGTAGGTAAGAGCTGGAATAGCTCAGTGATTCTCACTTCAGGGGTGGGTAGCATATGGGGATGAAGACCAGGTTCCCTACAGATGATGAGCAGTGTTACTGATGGGAGTATGTTTCATATTTGAAAACCCTCCAGTCAGAAAAAAGAACCACTTAACCTAACAGTATGAAAGTCATTCATTATAAAAGTTTTAGAATATGGTTATAACTACTCTCACCTTTGCCCATCCAATTTACTCTCCATAGAGATGTTAGAGTAATTGTTTTTAATGTAAATCTGATTGTGTCACTGCCCTGCTTAAAATTCTTTAACCTCTTGTATGTAGTTGCCCTTGGAATAAAATCCAAATGTATTCAAAATGGTCTACAAGGCCCTGCATGGTTTGGCCTCCGTCTACTTCAGCAAATTCATCTCATGCTGCTCTCCATCTTGCTCTACTTTAGTGATGCTGGTTTCTGTCAGTTCCCATAATAGGTATTTCAACGCAATGTCTCCTCTGTCTCGGATGGCATCCTCCTCTCTCTGCCTACCAATAACCATTCACCTTTCATATCTCAGCTTAAACATTATGTCCTCAGAGAAGTACATTCTGACTCTCCAGTCTACTTTAGGTCTTCCTTAAATATTGCTCCTTCATAGCACCATGCATACTTTTAATTATTCACTTAATTATTTACTTTTAATTGTTTGCTTAATTGTCAATTATTATGTAAGTATTATCACTGTATTATAAATTGTATAAGAGCAAGAACTACTTCATTTATCCACAGTCTTGCTGAGGCTGAGCACATGGTAGGTTGTCAATAAATACTTGTTGGTTAATAGACAAACCAATGGTTTTACAACAATAACAGAACGGAATTAAGAATGTTAAAAGCTGTGTATTTGCAAATGATATATTTTCCTGTGGAAAAAATTAATTAACATGATGGCTTACAAAAAAGAATTATCTTCAGCCTATGTGGGACATATAAGTAAGACTGCCTAGGTAAGATAAAGAATGCTAACTACAACACAGTTTTGTAATACAAACCAGAAGCTGCCCTACTTCTGTCCTATTCTGAAAAAGCTCTGTAACCAAATTTTTGTTGAAATATAATCAGCAAACCTCATCTCCTCCATGAAGACACAGCTATTGATGATACTGCAAGACTTCAGTGACTATATGAAGTGTTGTCAAACAAGTCTGTGTGAGTCGTACTGATAGGTTAGTACAGCTTTCCAAAAATATCATTTGTTTTATTCTAATTAATAGAACCCAACCCATTAAGGCCTGTAATTAGTAATTTATGAGATCCTTGTATTTATGTCTATCTTATTACTATCGTAAGAATCAAAAAAGTGTTATCAAAGGAAAAGTAAACTATTTTCACTTGGAGCACTTCTTAAAAAACAGTAACAAAAACTAACATTTTCATCAAGGCACATTTTCATCAAGGCACAAGAAAGGATAGTTTATAAGACAGAAATAGCTTTACAATGTCATGTAAACTTACAAGATTTAGAAAGAGGCAACTGAAATGGGCACATCATTATTCACACTTCCTTGCAAAGTTCCTGTTAACTTGCCACCCTAACTTCATGAACCTGTCAATACAAAGCTGAAAAGATGAGGTGACAATTTTTCGAAGTAGGAAATGTATTCAACAGGTCTCTGGCATAACAGCAAAGATCCTGAAACAAAATGCATATAAATTTGCCATGTAGCTACAGAAACTTGGGAAAAGAAATGGAAAGGATAATTTAAAAAAGAAAAAGCACCTGTAGCCAAGTATTTCAGGAAAAGTTGGAGAACCAAAATAAAGAAAAACTTTAAGTGTAATTACAAGTTATAACAATTGCAAAATCCACAGTATGGAAATACCTTTAACCCCATTCCTGCAACTACATTAATCAATTTTCACAGGAATAACATTCTTCTTCGTATACAAGTACTCCATACATGGCCAACAAGGCCACCACACACAAGAGTACTGCCATATTAGTCATACATGCGGATTCATTTAGTCATGCATGGAGTGGACTGGTTGTACTGATGCTACCTTGCTTGACCTAGAAATCCCCAGAAGAAATTCAAACTACTCTCTATTCTTATTCTCAGTTAATGCACACCTAGAGATGCCAGTAAACAAGCAGAGCCTTCAATGTTGGAGACATCCACATTCTTCTTTAAAATTAAGTATAGAAATGAAGGGTGCCTGGGTAGCTCAGTCGGTTAAGTGTCCGACTTCAGCTCAGGTCATGATCTCACAGCTCCTGGGTTCGAGCCCCGCTCAGGCTCTGTGCTAATAGCTCAGAGCCTGAGGCCTGCTTTGGATTCTGTGTCTCCCTCTCTTTCTACCCTCCCCCTGCTCGTGCTCTGTCTCTCTTTCAAAAAGAAACATTAAAAATAAATTAAAAATAAATAAAAATTAAAAATAAAAATAGAAATGAATAAATATCTTAAAAACTGAACTGATGTAACAGAGATGTACTGATAAAATTGATGGTTTCATATGGATTTCAAGATAAATTTAAAAAATACTAAAGAGCATTCTCCATAGTTTATAATTCCTACAGTATTGTTCACCACTAATGTTCCTATAGCCAGATTAAGTTACTGATTAACAACTATGAAAAGCATACAAATAAAACATAACAAACTTGACTTAAACTTTCCTTCAACATTTTTGAAGGTGTGAACATCTTATCCTTGTTACATATGGCAATATAACATACATTAGCAACATTCTGTACAAAAATTATATAAACTTACATCAAGAATAATGTGACATTAAATATTTTTATAATTCCTGGAGATATGAGATAAAATTTTATACTATAAGCATGACAAAAAACATAACCTGAGGAAGTTGAAAGTACTAGGAAATTATCAATCAAAGGCTTTTCAAGCAAAATAAAAGCTTGAAAATTAAAATGTATATAAAATTAAAATGCTTAGGGCACCTGGGTGGGTCAGTTGGTTAAGCATCTGACTTCAGCTCAGGTCATGATCATCTTGCCATTCGCGAGTTCGAGCCCCCCATCAGGCTCTGTGCTGACAGCTCAGAGCCCAGAGCCTGCTTCAGATTTGGTGTCTGCCTCTCTCTCACTCTGCCCCTCCCCCACTCGCACTCTGTCTCTCTCTCTCGAAAATAAATTAAAACATTAAGAAAAATTTTTAAATGCTTAACTATAAATAACTTTTGCCTATTCAGTAAATTCAACTTCCCTACTAATATTTTGTTAGCTTATTGTTACAGAATATGAATGACATTATATATCAATTTTTTTAAAAAGGGTATAAATGAATAATAATTCCACATGCATTTAATTAATAACACTAAAAGACTGTGCTCTAGTTTTCTCAGACACTATAAAAAAATTTTTTTAGCGTTTATTTATTTTTGAGACAGACAGAGACAGAGCATGAACGGGGGAGGGTCTAAGAGAGAGGGAGACACAGAATCTGAAACAGGCTCCAGGCTCTGAGCTGTCAGCACAGAGCCCGACTCGGGGCTCGAACTCATGAACCCTGAGATCATGACCTGAGCCGAAGTCGGACGCTTAACCGATTGAGCCAGTCAGGCACCCCTTTTCAGACATTATACATTAGGTTCATTAGCAGGTCAAATTATGTCACCAGTAAACACAGTGATAGATAAGTCATCTCTAAAGCATGACGATTCTCCTCTGCCTTTAGTCTCTACTACTTTAGACAAGCATCCAATTACTGTAAATCACCACAAAACCAAAATACTGTAGAATTACAATAGAATTACAATTTTCAAATCTCTAGGCTGTTTTTGATGTAGTATTTTCAAATTACTTCAAAATATCTGATTATATAAAGCCCTATTTTACACTCTCAGCAATCCCTAAGGTAAAACTAGTTCTAGAGTTCCAAATATTGGATGGTTCTCAATAATTGTCAATTTCACTTTTCAGTTAAAATATTTCCAGGATTCTTAGTGTCAAAGTATTATGTTTCATGATAGACACTGAGAACACTGACATTTTTCCACCCTATTTTTTTTTTTTTCAACGTTTATTTATTTTTGGGACAGAGAGAGACAGAGCATGAACGGGGGAGGGGCAGAGAGAGGGAGACACAGAATCGGAAACAGGCTCCAGGCTCTGAGCCATCAGCCCAGAGCCTGACGCGGGGCTCGAACTCACGGACCGTGAGATCGTGACCTGGCTGAAGTCGGACGCCCAACCGACTGCGCCACCCAGGCGCCCCTCCACTTTAAAAAGATTACAAACAAAAAACAAAATCTAACCAAAGTCTCCTCTGTGACAAATTAACTCACGTAAAAATTAACAAAAATTCTTTCCAAAATTAATCAAACATAAATGCGGACAATAACTTTAAAGATTCTATGCTTGAACTAAAGGCAGTGGTTTAAAATTACAATGATCACACATTAATCTGAATGGCAGTCTTTATAGGAAACTACAAGCCTTAATTCTAATTTCTAAACTTGTCCTTTTTTTTTTTTTTTAAAGTAGGTTCAGCGTGGAACCCAATACAGGGCTTGAACTCACAACCCAGATCAAGATGTCACAACCCAGATCAAGCAAGAGTCGGACACTTAACAGACTGAGCCACTAGGTGCCCCAAAACTTGACCTTTTAAAGAATCTGTCCTGGCAGCTCTGCATTGTGTTATTATTATTACTTCAAAATCTTACAGGCTTTTTACCTACTGTGTGTTTCTCAATATAACAGAAATAAAATAGAGCTGAGTAAATGCAAACCATTTTAAGAGGAACTTATACAAACCAAATGAATTTGTGATAATATTAAAAGAAGATGTACATATTTCTTCCATCCAAGCCTACAGAGAAAGTTTGCCAATAGAAGCTAAATCAAACACCAAAATGTGAACATCTCAATTATAATAGTAATTTGAGAACGGATTCTCATACTCTCAGAACTCTTGAAAAAAAAGAGCTTCAAAAAGTGGTAAGTTTTGTCTTTTATTATAAGCATATTTCACCATTATCAGCAATTAACACTTTCAGGATTTAGGCTCTAGTGCTAAATCCTAATTAATTTTTCAACAAAGTTATCTGTTTCATGTAAAATTTCTGTTAACAAATGCTTTCAAAATATTACATAGATAAATTTTTCATTACCCACACAATGAAAGTAAAATCAAAGCTATTAATTTTTAAAATGCTGGTAACTGTTGAAACAGATAATTTAAAAAGCATGCTTATTTAAAATGAAAACGTATGAGAGTATATTAAAGAATAATTAGAATTAGATTTTAAAAATCAAAGAATTAAATTAGATAAAAGCAATACCAGATACTGCAGCAACATGACTTAAACAGTGTATTTCCTCTTTTTATTGAGATATATAATTAACATTACATTAGTTTCAGACATGAAAGGATTCATTATTTGTATCTATTGCAAAACGATCACTACAGTAAGCCTAGTGTAAAAAGAGTACACTGTTTCTATGAGAAAATCACCAAAAAAGAACCATTAAAAATATAACCACCATCTTACTTATTTGGGAGCATGGACACTACAAAACTCCACCCAGAAGCAGAAAGAAAGCAAGAAAAAGTCTCCCGGAAGCCAAATATGGCAAAAATTAATGTGCTAACAATAACAACAAAAAATCATACACTACACAAATTGCTTATTTCCTCTTCTTCTGTACAAATTCTAAAAAACTTGGGCCACCCTACCCCTACCCCAGTCCCAGCCCACAGCTTACTGGAAACAAACAACTGAGAGAAACTGAGGTACTAATATAGGATGTCACACCAACAGCACCAAGAAGCAATGATTAACAGAAAGGGAAAACCAAAATAGCAGTCAAGAACTCTAAAAGCTGTAGATAGGCCTATATATGCCAAGACCTTGTAAAACATTTTATATCACAATGTAATAATTTATACATTATAAAGATGTTAAATGATATTGAAAACACTTTTAATAATATAGGAAGCTGAAAGTTTTTTTTTTAGGTTTCCCAAACAAAAGATACTTAAAATAGAAAAAAAAAAAAAGTTTGAGTTATAGAAAACGGATCTATTTATATGAATCACTGTTCCTTAGAGAATTTTATAATTATATTTACAAGTTACTGATTATAAAATTTGAAACCTGCCTAGCAGCCTTGCAGCAAAAGCCTGTGAGATCTAACATGCCCCACACAGGCTCTCAAAAAGGAGATGCTCATCAAGATGTGAGAAAAACTCTAAGAAAAACTAAAGACTGGTAGATGGCGGGGTAGGAGGACGCTGGGCTCACCGCGCGTCCTATTGATCACTTAGATTTCACCTACACCTGCCTAAATAACCCAGAAAACCGCCAGAAGACTAGCAGAACAGAGTCTCTGGAGCCAAGTGCAGACGAGAGGCCCACGGAAGAGGGTAGGAAGGGCGGCGAGGCGGTGCGTGCTCCACGGACTGGTGGGAGGGAGCCAGGGCGGAGGGGCGGCCCGCCAGCCAAGCGGAGCCCCCGAGTCTGGCTGGAGGAAGCTGAGTGGCCCCACAAAGTGTGTTCGGACAGCCAGTGGGACTTGACATCTAGAAGATTATAAGCTAACAGCTCTGCTCGGAGAACAGGAGGGCTGGAGGACAACGGGAGGGAGAGCTGTTGAGCCCCGGACGACAGAGCTCAGCTTGGCGGGGAACAAAGGCGCTCTCCAGCGCCATCTCCCTCGCCAGCGCCATCTCCCTCGCCCATCCCCCAGCCAAAATCCCAAAGGGAACCAGTTCCTGCCAGGGAACTTGCTCGCTCCGCGCAAACACCCAACTCTGTGCTTCTGCGGAGCCAAACCTCCGGCAGCGGATCTGACTCCCTCCCGCTGCCACAGGGCCCCTCCTGAAGTGGATCACCGAAGGAGAAGCGAGCTAAGCCTGCCCCTCCTGCCCCCGTGCACCTTGCCTACCCACCCCAGCTAATACGCCAGATCCCCAGCACCACAAGCCTGGCAGTGTGCAAGTAGCCCAGACGGCCACGCCACCCCACAGTGAATCCCGCCCCTAGGAGAGGGGAAGAGAAAGCACACACCAGTCTGACTGTGGCCCCAGTGGTGGGCTGGGGGCAGACATCAGGGCTGACTGCGGCCCTGCCCACCAACACAAGTTATTCAAGACAGCACAGGGGAAGTGCCCCGCAGTCCCACACCACTCCAGGGACTATCCAAAATGACGAAATGGAAGAATTCCCCTCAGAAAAATGTCCAGGAAATAACGACAGCTAATGAACTGATCAAAAATGATTTAAACAATATAACAGTGAATTTAGAATAATAGTCATAAAATTAATCGCTGGGCTTGAAAACAGTATAAAGGACAGCAGAGAATCTCTTGCTACAGAGATCAAGGGACTAAGGAACAGCCAGGAGGAGCTAAAAAATGCTATCAATGAACTGCAAAATAAAATGGAGACAACTACGGCTCGTATTGAAGAGGCAGAGGAGAGAATGGGTGAACTAGAAGATAAAATTATGGAAAAAGAGGAAGCTGAGAAAAAGAGAGATAAAAAAAATCCAGGAGTGTGAGGGGAAAATTAGAGAACTAAGTTATGCACTGAAGAGAAATAATCTACGCATAATTGGTATTCCAGAGGAGGAAGAGAGAGGGAAAGGTGCTGAAGGTGTACTTGAAGAAATAATAGCTGAGAACTTCCTGGATCTGGGGAAGGAAAAAGGCATTGAAATCCAAGAGGCACAGAGAACTCCCTTCAGACGTAACTTGAATCGATCTTCTGCACGACATATCATAGTGAAACTGGCAAAATACAAGGATAAAGAGAAAATTCTGAAAGCAGCTAGAGATAAATGTGATCTAACATATAAAGGGAGACCTGTAAGACTCGTGACTGATCTCTGTACTGAAACTTGGCAGGCCAGAAAGGGATAGCAGGAGATCTTCAATGTGATGAACAGAAAAAATATGCAGCCGAGAATCCTTTATCCAGCAAGTCTGTCATTTAGAATAGAAGGAGAGATAAAGGTCTTCCCAAACAAACAACAACTGAAGGAATTCGTCACCACTAAAGACATAGGGTATCGGAATGGATAAAAAAAAAAAAAAAACAAGACCCGGGGCGCCTGGGTGGCTCAGTTGGTTAAGCGTCCGACTTCAGCCAGGTCATGATCTCGCGGTCCGTGAGTTCGAGCCCCGCGTCAGGCTCTGGGCTGATGGCTCGGAGCCTAGAGCCTGTTTCCGATTCTGTGTCTCCCTCTCTCTCTGCCCCTCCCCTGTTCATGCTCTGTCTCTCTCTGTCCCAAAAATAAATAAAAAACATTGAAAAAAAATTAAAAAAAAAACAACCAAAAAACAAGACCCATCTATTTGCTGTCTACAAGAGACTCATTTTAGACCTGAGGACACCTTCAGATTGACAGTGAGGGGATGAAGAACTATTTATCATGCCACTGGAAGCCAAAAGAAAGCTGGAGTAGCCATACATATATCTGACAAACTAGACTTTAAATTAAAGGCTGTAACAAGAGATGAAGAAGGGCATTATATAATAATCACAGGGTCTATCCATCAGGAAGAGCTAACAATTATAAATGTCTATGTGCCGAATACAGGAGCCCCCAAATATATAAAACAATTACTCACAAACATAGGCAACCTTATTGATAAGAATGTGGTAATTGCAGGGGACTTTAACACTCCACTTACAGAAATGGATACATCATCTAGACACACAGTCAATAAAGAAACAAGGGCCCTGAATGATACATTGGATCAGATGGACTTGACAGATATGTTTAGAACTCTACATCCCAAAGCAACAGAATATACTTTTTTCTTGAGTGCACATGGAACATTCTCCAAGATAGATCACATACTGGGTCACAAAACAGCCCTTCATCAGTATACAAGAACTGAGATCATACCATGCATACTTTCAGACCACAATGCTATGAAGCTTGAAATCAACCACAGGAAAAAGTCTGGAAAACCTCCAAAAGCATGGAGGTTAAAGAACACCCTACTAAAGAATGAATGGGTCAACCAGGCAATTAGAGAAGAAATTAAAAAATATATGGAAACAAATGAAAATGAAAACACAACAATCCAAACGCTTTGGGACGCAGTGAAGGCAGAAGGCAGTCCTGAGAGGAAAATACATTGCAATCCAGGCCTATCTCAAGAAACAAGAAAAATCCCAAATACAAAATCTAACAGCACACCTAAAGGAAATAGAAGCAGAACAGCAAAGACAGCCTAAACTCAGCAGAAGAAGAGAAATAATAAAGATCAGAGCAGAAATAAACAATATAGAATCTAAATAAACTGTAGAGCAGATCAACAAAACCAAGAGTTGGTTTTTTGAAAAAATAAACAAAATTGATAAACCTCTAGCCAGGCTTCTCAAAAAGAAAAGGGAGATGACCCAAATAGATAAAATCATGAATGAAAATGGGATTATTACAACCAATCCCTCAGAGATACAAGCAATTATCAGGGAATGCTATGAAAAATTATATGCCAACAAACTGGACACCTTGGAAGAAATGGACAAATTCCTAAACACCCACACGCTTCCAAAACTCAATCAGGAGGAAATAGAAAGTTTGAACAGACCCATAACCAGCGAAGAAATTGAATCAGTCATCAAAAATCTCCCAACAAATAAGAGTCCAGGACCAGATGGCTTCCCAGGGGAGTTCTACCAGACGTTTAAAGCAGAGATAATACCTATCCTTCTCAAGCTATTCCAGAGAATAGAAAGGGAAGGAAAACTTCCAGACTCATTCTATGAAGCCAGTATTACTTTGATTCCTAAACCAGACAGAGACCCAATAAAAAAAGAGAACTACAGGCCAATATCCCTGATGAATATAGATACAAAAATTCTCAATAAGATACTAGCAAATCGAATTCAACAGCATATAAAAAGAATTATTCACCATGATCAAGTGGGATTCATTCCTGGGATGCGGGGCTGGTTCAACATTCGCAAATCAATCAACATGATACATCACATTAATAAAAGTAAAGATAAGAACCATATGATCCTGTCAATCGATGCAGAAAAGGCCTTTGACAAAATTCAGCACCCTTTCTTAATAAAAACCCTGGAGAAAGTCAGGATAGAAGGAACATACTTAAACATCATAAAAGCCATTTATGAAAAGCCCACAGCTAACATCATCCACAATGGGGAAAAACTGAGAGCTTTTTCCCTGAGATCAGGAACACGACGGGGATGTCCACTCTCACCGCTGTTGTTTAACATAGTGTTGGAAGTTCTAGCATCAGCAATCAGACAACAAAAGGAAATCAAAGGCATCAAAATTGGCAAAGATGAAGGTAAGCTTTCACTTTTGGCAGATGACATGATATTATACATGGAAAATCCGATAGACTCCACCAGAAGTCTGCTAGAACGGATACATGAATTTAACAAAGTTGCAGGATACAAAATCAATGTACAGAAATCAGTTGCATTCTTATACACTAATAATGAAGCAACAGAAAGACAAATAAAGAAACTGATCCCATTCACAATTGCACCAAGAAGTATAAAATACCTAGGAATAAATCTAACCAAAGATGTAAAAGATTTTGTATGCCGAAAACTATAGAAAGCTTATGAAGGAAATTGAAAAAAATATAAAGAAATAGAAAAACATTCCGTGCTCATGGATTGGAAGAATAAATATTGTCAAAATGTCAATACTACCCAAAGCTATCTACACATTCAATGCAATCCCAACCAAAATTGCACCAGCATTCTTCTTGAAACTAGAACAAGCAATCCTAAAATTCATATGGAACCACAAAAGGCCCCAAATAGCCAAAGTAATTTGGAAGAAAAACAGCAAAGCAGGAGGCATCACAATCCCAGACTTTAGCCTCTACTACAAAGCTGTAATCATCAAGACAGCATGGTATTGGCACAAAAACAGACATATAGACCAATGGAATAGAATAGAAACCCCAGAACTAGACCCACAAACGTATGGCCAACTAATCTTTGACAAAGCAGGAAAGAATATCCAATGGAAAGACAGTCTCTTTAACAAATGGTGCTGGGAGAACTGGACAGCAACATGCAGAAGATTGAAACTAGACCACTTTCTCACACCATTCACAAAAATAAACTCAAAATGGATAAAGGACCTGAATGTGAGACAGGAAACCATCAAAACCCTAGAGGAGAAAGCAGGAAAAGACCTCTCTGACCTCAGCCGTAGCAATGTCTTACTTGACACATCCCCAAAGGCAAGGGAATTAACAGCAAAAATGAACTACTGGGACCTTATGAAGATCAAAAGCTTCTGCACAGCAAAGGAAACAACCAACAAAACTAAAAGGCAATCAACGGAATGGGAAAAGATATGTGCAAATGACATATCGGACAAAGGGCTAGTATCCAAAATCTATAAAGAGCTCACCAAACTCCACAACCGAAAAACAAATAACCCAGTGAAGAAATGGGCAGAAAACATGAATAGACACTTCTCTAAAGAAGACATCCGGATGGCCAACAGGCACATGAAAAGATCCTCAACATCGCTCCTCATCAGGGAAATACAAATCAAAACCACACTCAGATATCACCTCACGCCAGAGTGGCCAAAATGAACAAATCAGGAGACTATAGATGCTGGAGAGGATGTGGAAAAACGGGAACCCTCTTGCACTGTTGGTCAGAATGCAAACTGGTGCAGCCGCTCTGGAAAACAGTGTGGAGGTTCCTCAAAAAATTAAAAATAGATCTACCCTATGACCCAGCAATAGCACTGCTAGGAATTTACCCAAGGGATACAGGAATGCTGATGCATAGGGGCACTTGTACCCCAATGTTTATAGCAGCACTCTCAACAATAGCCAAATTGTGGAAAGAGCCGAAATGTCCATCAACTGATGAATGGATAAAGAAAGTGTGGTTTATATACACAATGGAGTACTACGTGGCAATGAGAAAGAATGAAATATGGCCCTTTGTAGCAACGTGGATGGAACTGGAGAGTGTTATGCTAAGTGAAATAAGCCATACAGAGAAAGACAGACACCATATGGTTTCACTCTTATGTGGATCCTGAGAAACTTAACAGAAACCCATGGGGGAGGGGAAGGAAAAAAAAAAAAAAAAAAGAGGTTAGAGTGGGAGAGAGCTAAAACACAAGAGACTCTTAAAAACTGAGAACAAACTGAGGGTTGATGGGGGGTGGGAGGGAAGGGAAGGTGGGTGATGGGTATTGAGGAGGGCACGTTTTGGGATGAGCACTGGGTGTTGTATGGAAACCAATTTGACAATAAACTTCATATATTGGAAAAATAAAACAAAAAAACAAAAAAAAAGGATCAAGAAAGAAATCTGAAAAAAAAAAAAAAAAGAAAAACTAAAGACTGAAAATCATACAATCTTCAATCCAATTCAAATGATTCCAAGGCTAGTCCTACACATGAACACCAACTAAACACAAGGATTTACACATTATATCCAGATTATAATCTTGTGAATCAATTATGACCCCATTTTATAGGAATCTGAGTTTCAGTGGTGAATTACCAACCCAAGGTCATGACAAAGGGTAGAGTACCCAAGTGCTCTGGGTCTGGAAATTGCATGCTCTTTCTATTATGCCATCCCAAAATCTGCCAAAAGTTTTAATTGATATAATTCATCTTTATAAACTGTCACCAAATAAAAAATGTTTATAATGTACTGAATTCCACCATGAAAAGCATTAACTAGGGGCAATCTTCATTTCCCAAAGTACACTCCTGGGAATGCCAAACCCCAGAGTGTAACAGTGCTGTTGGCAGAGGGAGAAAGATGGAGTTGTTTCAGTATGTCTACAAAATGATAGCTCTTTTTTAAATATAGTTCTCAGGATCTTTAACATTATAGTTGTAGGCACTGTAATTCTCCAAGGGTTCCTTAAACCCTTTCTCCATGGACACCTTACAGGTAGTAGCATTCCCAGGAACACATTTAGGAAATCCTGCTACCTATAATCCAATGCAGACAATCCCTGAATACTAGGTTCTCACCATCTAAGTCAGCACTGACATGTAGAAACTTAAGATACACTGAAAAACTATCCAAGAAAAAACTGGATCAAAGTAGAATGCAACTCACTATAATCATGACCCTTTATACTGTACCTTACATTCAACTTATAGAGAAAAAAAGGTGGGAATGGAATGGATGTGTAGAAGTGCTGACAATACTGACTCCATCTTTGGCCCTTTGTGTCCCAGGGTCCATGGAAGTTTAATGGGTACCCTGGCTGGAATTCAGGAAGGCTTGTTCTGATCTTCCCTAAAGTCATTTAGATAACTAGTAGAGATAACATAGTTTCTTCCCCTCACTCCCCTCTAGCACACAAATGGTGCCACTTTAGATAACTACCCTTTGACCTCACCACAACACTATAAAATCTGTGGATTAAGGTCCAGACTTTCAGAGAATAGCTGTGCAGCAACTGGATTGCTATCCACCTGATCCCCCGTCAGTAAGTTACCCTAAATAAATCTCCATGTAAATGATATGAAGTGACTTGCTTTGTTTTTCAGTCTCAAAGTGCTTTCTCAGTCTGGAGGACATTTTACTGTCCCTTCTCCACCTTCTAACAGGATGATATCCAAATAAGCCACTATTAAGAAGATCCTCCTAACTTTTATTTTGAAAAGCTTCAAAGCTGCAAGCAAGTTAAAAGAGCAGTACAATAAACACCATATACCCTTTCCAATGGACACCATATACCATAACATTCTGTCACATCTGCATTCTTAATCTCTCACTTTCCAAAGATGTATACCCACACACACATTTTCCATAAATGTATACACACACACACACACACACCATGCACATCGACATACGTTATTTTTGTTATACCATTTTGAAGTAAGTCGCATTATCACGCATTTCACACCTAAATTCATCAGCTGGTGTCTTGTAAGAACAAAGACATTCTTCTGTATAACCATGATTCTACATAATTCAATAATATCTGTATCAGTAAACAGCTGATGCATAACAAAACATTTCCAAATTTTAATGGCTTAAAACAACAGACATACACTAATGCTTATGAGTCCAGTCAGGTGGGTGATTCTGTTCTAGCTGGGTGGCTCTGTCCTAGTTCAGTTAATTCATGTGTCTGTAGTCAGTTCTGCTGATCCACCTTTGAGTCTCTCACAAGTTTGGGAGTTGGCAGACTATAAGCGAGGATGGCCTCAACTGGGAAAACTGAACTCTCCTTCACCAGATCTTTCACCCTCCAGCAGGTTAGCCAGAGCTTGATCAGATGGCAATGCCATGGCTCCAAGAAAATGGAAGACACAAAAACTCTTCAGAAGCCTATGCTCAGAAATGGCACACTATCATTTTTGTCACATTCTGTGAATCAGCCCATATTCCTGAGGTGGGGAAATAGACTCCATCTCTTAATGGGAGTACCTGCAAAGTCACATTGCAAAGAGCATGGGTACAAGGAAAGATGACAAATTGTGGCCATTTTTTTAATGTCATATCACCTGATAGCCAAATTTCTCTAATTATCCCCCAAATTGTCTCTTTATTGCTTTTTTTTTTTTTTTTTTTTTTTTTTGGTTAGCCCTTCCTTCCCTCCCTCCCTTTCCTTTCCTCCTTAAGAAGAAATAAGATCAAACCAAGGTTCGCAAATTAAATGGTTTCTATGCTTGCCATAAATCCTTTAATTTAGAGCATCCCCCTAACTTTATCCTTTCATGACATTCACATTTCATAATATTCAGTTGCTCAAAAGAAAACTAAATGGACTAGATTTTAAAGTCTCTAAATACTCATTTCACAGTGTACAAAATAAACCCTAATATGAGTTATGTCTTTTGTTTATAGACAAAATCACCTAACCATGGTTCACTACATATTTTGCATGATCTATATGCTAACACCCTTGAGGGCCCAAATTAACATTTCCCTGTATTCTTCTCTAAGTCCACCTCCTCCTTCTACCACTTCCCTACTTTTCCACAAAAGAAATGTATATCAATACAGGAGTCCCCTCCTTATCTACGGTTTCACTTTCCGTGGTTCAGTTACTCGTGATCAACCTGGTCCAAAAGAAAATGATCCTCCTTCTAACGTATCAGAAGGTCAATAGCAGCCTAATGCACATAGCACAATGCCTATGTCAGAAACCTCATATCATCTTATCGTGTAGGCATTTTACCATCTTGCATCATCACAAGAAGGGTGAGTACAGTACAGTAAGATATTTTGAGAGAGAGAGAGAGAGAGAGCACATTCACATAACTTTTTTTAATGTATTTTTTAAAGTTTATTTATTTACTTTGAGGGAAGGAAGGGACATAGAGGGAGAAAGAGAGAATCCCAAGCAGGCTTTGCACGGTCAATGGAGAGCCTGATGCAGGGCTCAAACTCATGAACCATGAGATCATGTGACCTGAGCTGAAATCAAGAGTCAGATGCTTAACCAACTGAGTCACCCAGGCGCCCCTCACATAACTTTCATTACAGTATATTGTAATTTTTCTATTTTATTATTCATTACTGTTGTTAATCTCTTACTGTGTCTTTTTTATAAATTAAACTTCATCATAGTTAATTATGTACAGGAAAAACATAGTACATGAAGGACTTAGTAGTATCCATGGTTTCAGGCATCCACTGTGGGTCTTGGGATATATCCCCCTTGGATAAGGGAGACTACTGTCCACAGATTACAAATTCCAGTATAAAGCTTTCCCTGATTCTTACAAGCAAGTGGCATTAGCAACTCTTCTTCTATGCTCCCTGTACCTACCTGAGCCATTGCTAGTGGGCATATTTAATACTACATCAGCAGCCTGACTTTCCTCAGACCACTGCACTCTGGAGTAAATATTGGTCTTACTCTGCTTTTTTTTTTTCTTTTTGAAGTCTCTGGTTCTTAATTCTGCTAGCTACTGCAGAATTCTAGCCCTCAAAAATTCATTCAGTACTTGGGAGTCATTTTTCACAAGTGTTTACAAATGGATCTTGTGGCTATTTTGTGACATCCACCAGTTCCTCCTATTTAACTCCAGCCTAAACCCACTTTCTCTGTGCCCATCTTGTTTTGTTTTTTTAAATTAGCACGGTCCCTACCACTGCCTAACTATTCTTCCATATGTCCTCCCTCCCCTGACTTTAGAAGGAGATATTATGTTGTGAAGTTTTGTCACCTCCCCAGCTACTCTTACCTAACGCTATTTTTCTGTAGCCACTCACTGTGAAATGTTTGTGCATTTCATTATTTTCCTGCTTTTTCCTCATTGTTAACTGCATGTAGAGGCAGGAGTAGTTATAATAGATATGAACAAATTCCTCTGAGATACAAATTCCTGAGTAAGCAATAGAAAACCCTCCAGGTATATAATGGAAGCAACTGATTCACTCAGCAGTGCCTATGGGCAGAGCCTGTGCTGAGCTGGACTCTGCTCTGTACAAATTCCACACCAAGGACTCAGATTACACTAGTGTAGTATCACTTGTACTCTCACTCTGTGCACTACAAATTATAAAGTGACTCCATATCAGATCATATAAATTCACAAGTAGAATTGACTTCCTCTGGATAAGTAAGCATTTTTATCTTTCAGTACCATCTGGTCTTCATTAACATTTACTTCCAAGTGTAATGTAGTGAGCTCTGCCTTATTATCTATGCTTCATTCTGATAAATTTGGGAAAACCCAAAAGATTTCCATATTACCCTCTTCCTCCTCATTTCATTCCTAAATTGGCCTTATCTCAGGTTTGTGTTTAATATTGAAATGCATAAGATCAAAATTTTAAGGTACTAGCATCTCCAACTCATACTCAAAGTTAACATCATAATTTAACTGGGCATACAGGAGGCCAGAACAAAATAGTGAGCACCACCTTCACCTCCAAGGGAATAGTTTCCCACAAATGCTATCTGTGGGATAGCACTTCACTCCTAATGTATCTAAATTTATTCATAATATGTGTGGCTTACAAGAAAGGCTGGTTTTGATTTGGAAAGGATTCCCTCTCTACTCCTACACTACTTGATAACAATAACCTGACAAACACGTGTTAATTAGTACTAAATACATAACACTATGATAACAGAGGAAATGCTGAGATGAATAACTTTCATCCAGAAGCTATCTACACCATGGTCGTATTATCCAAAATACATTATTTTCCAGCTGCCCAAAATGAGGGTAAAGAGGGTGAGATAGAAGGAGACTAGGGAAGAAGAGAAAGACGAAGAAGAGGATATTACTACAATGAGCTCGATGAAGTCTGATGAAATGATCCTACTTTAAATCCTAAATAACCCCTAATAAAGTCTCCAAGAAAATAGTTTATAGGATGTACAGTTGATGTTTGCCTCTCTGTCAACCCTCACCAACAAAGAAGAGAATGAGATAAAGCTATGAAAAGCAGAGTAGCATCTCTGAGCTATGAGACACACAAAAACTATAGTCAGATTTTGCCCAAAGGCCATAACTGAACTAACTCCTGAACCACAGGAATATTTCTTAATCCAGGATGAACTTCATAGTATCAGACCTAAGAATTCGGATGATGCCTGATCAGATGTTAACTGTTCCTAATAATCTATGTATTTTTTCATTGTGTTGGAAAGTAACCAATATATCATGGTTATTCTTTTTATTCCTAAAACCTATTTAGAATATCCTCTAGTGTTACAAGGTAAAATACTGGTCTGACAATTACACTGAAGTATAATAATATTAGCACTTAATATAACATCACAGATACTTTCCTGAAATTTTTTGATCAAAGTATTTTCTTCTAAATTCCTCCTGCTTACTTCTAATATTTATTCTAAATTTTTTAAATATATATTTTTTACAAAAAAATATGAGAAACTGTAGTCAAAAATAAAATAAGTCTTCTAAAATACTTTCTATGTTAGAACTCTGGGTGTGGACTTTAATTCAACTTGTTGGATGACCTTGACAGTTCCATAAGGTTTTTGTTTATGGCCATGTTTATGAACTTGGGCATAGATGCCAGGTAATAGAAAAAGAGGGAAAGCTGCCTTATTTAGGAGACCAGTGTAATCCTGGTTCCAATACCTAATAAAAAAGAATACAAGGGAAAAGTCCATTGATTTGTCTTTTTTTTTTTTTTTTTGGCCTTTGGTCATTTTTTGTTTGTTTGTTTCTTAAATTCCACATATGAGTGAAATCATATTGCATTTCTTTCTCTGACTGGCTTATTTTGCTTAGCAGTATAACGCTTTTGCTCCATCTACATCACTGCAAATGGCAAGACTGCATTCTTTTTTATGGCTCAATAATATTCTATTGTACACATTGTACATATATTCTATTGTACATATTCTTTATTCATCTATCAAGGGACACTTGGGCTGCTTCCATAATTTGGCTATTATAAATAACAATGCTATAAAAATAGAAGTACACATATCCCTTTGAGTTAGTTTTTTGTATTTGGGGGATAAATAGCCAGTAGTGCAATTACCGGACCACAAAATAGATGTATTTTTAACTTTCTGAGGAAAGTCCATACAGCTTTCCCGAGTGGCTGCACCAGTTTCCATTCCCACCAAGAGTGCACAAGGGTTCCTTTTCCTCCACATCCTGGCCTTGTTACTTCTTGTCTTTTTGATTCTAGTTATTCTGACAGATGTAAGCTGGTATTTCAGTGTGGCTTTGATTTGCATTTCCCTGATGATGAGTGATGTTGAACATCTTTTCATGTGTCCATTGGTCATCTGGATGTCTTCTTTGGAGAAATATCTGTTCATGTCTTCTATTTTTATTGGATTATTCTTTTTTTAGGTGTTGGATTATATAAATTTTTTATATATTTTGGATACTAACCCTTTATTGAATAAGTCATTTGCAAGTATCTTCTCCTATTCAATAGGTTGTCTTTTAGTTTTGTTGATTGTTTCCTTCACTGTGCAGAAGTTTTGTCTTGATGTAGTTTTCTTTGCCTCAGGAGACCTACCTAGAAAAACGTTGCTAAGGTTGATGTCAGAGACATTTCTGCCTGTGCTCTCTTCTAGGACTTTTATGGTTTTAGGTCTCACATTTAAGTCTTTAATCTGTTTTAAGTTTACTTTTGTGTGTGGTATAAGAAAGTGGTCCAGTTTCATTCTTTTGCATGTTGCTGTCCAATTTTCCCAACACCATTTGTTGAAGCGACTTTTTCCCATTGCATATTCTTTCCTGCTTTGTCAAAGATTAATTGACCATATACTTGTGGGTTTATTCCTGAGTTTTCTATTCTGTTCCATTGATCTATGTGTCTATTTTTGTGCTGCTAAACAGTTTTTGATGACTACCGCTTTGTAATCTAACTTGAAGTCTAGAATTGTGATGTCTCCAGCTTTGCTTTTCTTTTTCAAGACTGTTTTTGCTCTTCAGGGTCTTTTGTGCTTCTATATAAATTTTAGGATTATTTGTTACAGTTCTGTGAAAACTGTTGTTGGTATTTTGACAGAGATTACATTAAATGTGTGGATTGCTTTGGGTGGACTCAACATTTTAACTATATATGTTTTTCCAATCTGTGAGCGTGGAATGTCGGTTTCCATTTGTTTGTGTCATCTTTAATTTCTTTCAACAATGTTTTATAATTTTAAAGAATATAGGGCTTTCACCTCTTTGGTTAAGTGTATTCCTAGGTATTTTATTATTTTGGTATAATTGTAAATAGGATTATTTTCTTAATTTCTCTTTCTGTTGGTTCATTATTACTATATAAAAATGCAACAGATTTCTCTATGCATTGATTTTATATCCTGTAACCTTAATGAATTAATTTATCGGTTCTAGTAGTTTTTTGGTGGAGTCTTTAGGATTTTCTATATATAGTATCATGTCATCTGCAAAAATTGCAAGTTTTACTTCTTCATTTCCAATTTGGATGCTCTCTGTTTGTTTGATTGCTGTGGCTAGGACTTTCAGTACTATGATGAATAAAAGTGGTGAAAGTAGACATCCTTGTCTTGTTCCTGACCTTACAGGGAAAGCTCTGTTTTTCCCTATTGAGTAGGATATTCACTGTGGGTTTTCCATTCATGGCCTTTATTATAGTTGAGATCACTGGAAAATTTTAACACCCTGTAGAGTGAACATTCCTATGAAAATCAAAATCATAGGACTCTTTATTGGCTGGCCTTATAATTACATTAAAATCCTAACCCTTTATACCTTAGACTACAATACCTTATATGATCTAGTCCCTGCTTTCTTCTCCAAATTCACTTCCTGTCATTCCTACCTTTCCTATCAACAAAACCAGATTTTCCGCCCTTCCAATATGTCTTAATACATTCCCTTCTTAAGGTCTTGAATTATGCTGCCACTTTGGCCTGGAAGGTTCTCTCTGCTAGAGCTACCTCCTGTGCATGGTATAAGTCTCAACTAAAAGGTCACCTCCTCAGGGTGCCTGGGTGGCTCAGTGGGTTAAGCAGCCGACTTCAGCTCAGGTCATGACCTTGCAGTTCCTGGGTTCGAGCCCCACAACAGGCTCTGTGCAGACAACTCAGAGCCTGAAGCCTGCTTTGGATTCTGTGTCTCCCTCTCTCTCTCTGTCTCTCCCCTGTTCACTCTCTGTCTCTCTCTCTCTCTCAAGAACAAATAAACATTAAAAGGTGACCTCCTCTGGGGCGCCTGGGTGGTGCAGTCAGTTAAGCGTCCGACTTCAGCCAGGTCACGATCTCGCGGTCCGTGAGTTCGAGCCCCGCGTCAGGCTCTGGGCTGATGGCTCGGAGCCTGGAGCCTGTTTCCGATTCTGTGTCTCCCTCTCTCTCTGCCCCTCCCCCGTTCATGCTCTGTCTCTCTCTGTCCCAAAAATAAATTAAAAAAAAAAAAAAAAAAAAAGTTGAAAAAAAAAAAAGGTGACCTCCTCTGAGGCTTTCTCTGCCTACTCTACATACAGAAGACACTTCTACTTTCTACCCTTCTGCTTTACTTTATTTTATTCTCAATACTTATTACTACAAAAAACTATATTAATTTACTACTGTATCTGTACCTTGTCTGTCTCCAAGCACTCACCTCTACTTAAATGTAAGCATCATGAAGGCAGAGACTTATATCACACACAGGAGTACCTGCCACATAGTGAGCACACTGTATTTGCTGATTTAACTAGGCATCTGGGCTGATCTCTCACAGCATAGCCTATTACTAATTACTACCCTCAAAGTCAAAGGTCAAGAAAAAGTCAAGCTGCAAACCATCTGAATTTATTAGTGGTAGATTTTTTTTTTTTAAGGTGGTAAAGAATATGTATAATTGGGGTCTATGGTTAAAGCCAACTGATCTTCATACAAAAGTATGGACAAAAAAAGCTCATCTGTACAGTGTAAAAAGAAACTGGAGCATATTTTCAAAGGTACAATATACTAGTATGTCGGTGGTTTGAGCAGGGAATTAAAGAATTGCTCTTGCAAGGAATGGTAAAAACTACATTTTATGCCCAATAAAGTGTCATGACTTAGAACTTTATCCAAACCATTGTTTAGAGCATTAACAAAGTTAAATGGGTTTCTATAAATTCTATATAAAACTATTTATCTTTTTCTAAGTTTATCTATTTTGAGAGAGAGAGAGCACTTGTGTGCCTGCACAGAACCTGACATGGGGTTCCATCTCATGAACCATGAGATCATGACCTGAGCCAAAATCAAGAGTTGGATGCTTAACCGACTAAGCCACCCAGGTACCCCTATACAAAAGTATTTAAATGTTTATTGTAGATCGCTGGCCTGGAAATATAATGTTCAAAGTTTCTCAAACTTATTTGACCATGGAATGCCTTTCTTTAAACTACTAATTTACATATCTTGGAAATCAATTTGGGAAAAGCTTCTGCAGAGTTCATAAAGTTACTGTGTTAGCCAACTATGAGAGCCGACCATTTAGTCTGATCCTTACTAGTTTAGAGAACAAGTTTTTTTTCCAATTGCTTTATTCATTGAAGCTTTTAACCAAAATTACCTGGTTCCTCTGTGCTTTTTAATTTTTTTTTTTTAGCATTTATTTATTTTTGAGACAGAGAGAGACAGAGCATGAACGGGGGAGGGTCAGAGAGAGAGGGAGACACAGAATCGGAAACAGGCTCCAGGCTCTGAGCGGTTAGCACAGAGCCCGACGCGGCGCTCGAACTCACAGACTGCAAGATCATGACCTGAGCCGAAGTCGGCCGCTTAACTGACTGAGCCACCCAGGCGCCCCCCTCTGTGCTTTAATAGAATGTTTTCTTCTGACTCATATATTAATGTATTTATTTCCTTATATTACTACACTATATAAAGTCTTTAAATCTATACTGCATAAAGCTGGTGCAGCCACTCTGGAAAACAGTATGGAGGTTCCTCAAAAAACTAAAAATAGAACTATCCTATGACCCAGCAATTGCACTACGAGGCATTTATCCAAGGGATACAGGTGTGCTGTTTCAAAGGGACACATGCACCCCAATGTTTATAGCAGCACTATCAACAATAGCCAAAGTATGGAAAGAGCCCAAATGTCCATCAGTGGATAAATGGATAAAGAAGATGTGGTATATATACAGTGGGGTATTGCTCGGCAATCAAAAAGAATGAAATCTTGCCATTTGCAACTACGTGGATGGAACTGGAAGGTACTATATGCTAAGTGAAATTAATCAGAGAAAGACAAATATCATATGACTTCACTCATATGAGGACTTTAAGAGACAAAACAGATGAACAGAAGGGAAGGGAAACAAAAATAATATAAAAACAGGGAGAAGGACAAAGCATAAGAGACTCTTAAATATGGAGAACAAACAGAGGGTTACTAGAGGTGGTGTGGGAGGGATGATGAGCTAAATGGGTAAGGGGCATTAAGGAATCTACTCCTGAAATCATTGTTGCACTATATGCTAATTTGGATATAAATTTTAAAAAATAAAATTAAAAAAAATCTATACTGCATAAAGCCTCTATATAGTTGTGGGCATCCTTGTCTTCTTATTAAATACAAATAGCTTCAGTACTTAAATATATAATACAATATTTACTTTAAATTTTGGTAAATAATTTTTGTAAGAGTTTTATTAATTTCTTCCTATTCCTATTTTACTTAGAACTTTTACTGGGGGGGGGGGGGCATCTGGGTGGCTCAATCCATTATGTGTCTGACTTCGGCTCAGGTCATAATCTCACAGTTTGTGGGTTTGAGCCCTACGTCGGGCTCTGTGCTGACAGCTCAGGGTCTGGAGTCTGCTTTGGATTCTGTGTCTCCCTCTCTCTCTGTCCCTCCCCCGCTCACATTCTCTTTCTCTCAAAAATAAACATTAAAAAAAAAATTTTTTTTAAAGAACTTATACTGGGAAAGACGACTAAATTTTATCAAATGTCAATGTTATCATATAATAATATCATGTGATTTGTAATTTTTCATTTGTTAACGAATTATCTTAAAAATTTCTTGATGGTAAAATTTCTTAATTGTAAAATATTCTTGCATTTCTAGAATAAGCCTTACCTGGTCATGAGATACTATTAATTTAGATTAGCTGCTAAATTCCCAAAGAAATCAGAAAATTTATTTGCTAAAATTAGGAATGTCACTTTAAACATACATAATTTAAGTTTTGGAAAGATAACAAGACAAAGAAAAAAAAAAACAAGTTAGAACTACATAGGTCTATTTACCAGAAATTTTAATCAAATTGTCTTATCCTGTTTCAGTCATATTCTGTATAGATTCCCAAATTTTAGTTCCTTTCAGATCAAATTAATTTTTAAATTGTGCTATGGGAGTAAAATTATACCTTTTGTCTGTTACTCTAAAGATTAATTCCAGAATACACAAACTATCCAAAAATGTCAATAGCAATTTTGAAGGTAAATGAGGCAAAATATAAATAACAGAAAGTAAAGATGAAAGACAAAATAGCCTAAAAACAAAATATATTTTATCTAAAATACGTTTCACCTAAATAACACCATCTATATTTTTTAATTTATAAAATTTTCCATTGCAATTTCTCCATAACATTACCTACAGTGCATTCTTGTGAACTACTCTTAATACTAAAAATTAATCATACAATTTAATAATATAGGGAAAAGCTGCTCAAATATTTCCTATAATATTCTTGAGTTCTAGGCCAACAGATACAATACAAAAGAATCTTAATAACTACTTAATCAATTTTTTCAGTTATTACTTCCAAAAAATAATAATTTAAACAATAAACTTATATTAGCTATTAGACTCAGAAATCAATCTTTATTATAAAAACTAATAAATTATTAGTCACAACTTCAAAGTGATTTGAGTCCACTTAATAGCATGAGTCTGATCCATTGAGCACCCTAATAAACTGTACTGGAATTTATGCCAACTCTCATTTTCATAGTTTTATTTATTTAAACAAACCTTATACTATAAAAGTTAAGAACAAGAATATGTACTTTTTTTCAAGTTTTTACTTAAATTCCAGTTAGTTAAAATACACCATTATATTAGTTTCAGGTGTAGAATTTAGTGATTCATCACTTACATATAACACCCAGTGCTCATCACAAGTACCTGCCTTAATACCTATCATCCATTCAGCTAATTCCCTATCCCTCCCCACCACCCTCCCCTCTCAGTTTGTTGTCTATAGTTAAGAGTCTGTTTTCTGGTTTGCCTGTCTTTCTTCCCCTGGTTCATCTGTTTAATTTCTTAAATTTCACATGAGTGAAATCATGTGTGTATTTGTCTTTCTCTGACTGACTTACTTTGCTTAGCATAATACTTTCCAGCTCCATCCAAGTCGCTGCAAATGGCAACATCCCATTCTTTTTTATGGCTGAGTAATATTCCATTAATATATATCTACCACATCATCTTCATCCATTCATTAGTCAATGGACATTTGGGCTCTTTCCATAATTTGGCTATTGTTGGTGTATGTATGCCGTGTCTAATCACGCCCAAGCAGAAGTCTAGGGTTTCATTCTCTGGAGAGGTCTCTGAACTACAGGATATAAGGCACATATCCTCACCCTTTCCCTAACCCTATCCTAAACCCTAACCCTAGATGTGTGTGCCGGGGGGGGGGGGGGGGGGGGGGGTGAGGACAAGGAAGATGTAATGTGTATGTGTACACACACACACACACACACACACACACACACACACACACACACAATGGAATATTATTCAGCAATGAAAAAGTATGAAATCTTGGCATTTCCAACAACCTGAATGGAGCTATAGAGTATTATGATAAGTGAAATAAGCCAGAGAGAGAAACACAAATACCATATGATTTCACTCACATGTGGAATTTAAGAAATAAAACAAATGAGCAAAGGAATAAAAAAAGAGAGAACAACAAACCATGAAACAGACACTTAACTATAGAGAACAAAACTAATGGTTGCCAGAGGGGAGGTGGGTGGGAGGATGGGTGAAATAGGTGATGGGGATCAAGGAGTGTACTTATGTGATGAGTACCAGGTGTTGTATGGAAATGCGGAATCACTATATTCTACAAATGAAACTTGGGCTCTGTGATGACAGCTCAGAGTCTGCAGCCTGCTTCAGATTCTGTGTCTCACTCTCTCTCTTCCCCTCTGCCACTCATGCTCTGTCTCTCTCTCTCAAAATAATAAACATTAAAAAAATTTAAAGAAAGTAATATTACACTATATGATGATGGAATAAAAGTAAAAACTTAAAAAAAAGAGAAACAAAAGAATATGTAAACATCAGGATTCCTAACACTCTATTTCCTACTTTACTGTCCAGCATGTAACAATACAAATATTAAAGAAAATACTGAAAGATATTAATGTATTAGGTGAATTATCAATAGTACTCACGCATCATTTGAGCAAGTCATAAATTCTCCCTTTATTTTGGGATGCCATGAGCCAGTATGAAGCATTGCTGTATGACCCTTAAAAAATGAAAATACAGGAAAAAAGATATTTAAAAAGATTTAAAAATAAATAAAATGACCAGAAACTGATATGTCATGCTTTAAAGTTAAACTTTTTAGTCCTCCCAAGACCACACTATTTTAATTACAAACATAGTATGCTACGCCAATTTTATTTCATAATATGCCTTGTTTATTTCATTTTGTTTAATTCTCCATATAATTCTCCTGCCCAGAAATTAACACAGTGCTTATACAGAACAGGTGCTTAATAAGTAAGGAAATAGAGAAGAAACTGAGAGTCTCTCTTTAGGAAAGATGTAAATGGAAAAACCGTAATAAGAGGGAGATAGGCCCTTCTTTAAAGACTCTTTTCTCAATGGAAAAGAAGAAAAAAAAAGTATTTGCAAATAATCAAGGCAAAAGCAAGAGGTTAAGGGAAAAAAATTTACACTTCTTAAAAATGTGTCCACAATCTTGATTCAACCATACATCTGTAAGAATAAATATGTGAGAAAAGGAGAGACATCTTTAAAATGATTCAAGATTAACCCTTCTAAGAGCATAATTTTAAAATACTGTAAATAAAATAATGTGATGTTGGTAAACAAACTGACACACAGAGAGTACATATCAAACATAAATACACACATACACACACATTCCCCATCTAGGTGCAAAGTCAGCTAGAGTGACCTCATACGGTATGTTCAGATGGGGCAGAAAAGAGCCTAATACTTAATAATGGAAAAATAGTCCAAATAATAATGGAAAAAGAGTCCAAAATAAAACTATGCTATAAGAAGCAAAATGTACATCTTTAAATGATTTAGAAGGAAAATAACTGTATCTCTCTGGAAAGAATGAATTGGAACTGGAGTACCCACATATAAACCTAGAGACCATCTACAGTCCAAGTTGCTCACAAAGTCTCAAACAGGACCTGGCCAACTCATGACAATTTGCTTATGTTTACTGGGTAGAACAGGGACCACAGATGTGCAGTAGGGAAGCATGAACTGAAGTAATGGGACCAGATGGGAAGTCTGAGATTCCACTTTCCTCTCCTGAATTTAAGATTGCATATTTAACTATCAACTTGACATTTCCATTTGCATCTCCTAGGCATTTCAAACATAATAATAGGTCCATTAGGGAAATCTGTTTCTTACTGCCCACTTCATCTGCAATCAACTTCTTCCCTAGTTGCTAAAACTACAAACGTGGGGGTCATCCTTAAATACTACAATAACCATAAACCTAAAACCCTCTCTCTGTCCACCCAAATTCAATCCATGAGCGAGTCCTCTCACTTCAACCCAAAATACACCTTAAATCTATCCACTTTTCTCATTATTCCCTACTACCACTCTTGTAGAAGCCAACATTACCTCAGTTATTACACAGTAAACAGGTCTGTCACTAGTCTCTCCACTTCTATTCCTGCGTCATGTGCTCCACCTAGCAATCAATATAGTCTTTTAAAAATACACCTCTGGGGCACCTGGCTGGTTCGGTTGGTTAAGTATCTGACTCTTGATTTCGGCTCAGGTCATGATCTCACAGTCATGAGACTGAGCCCTGTGTTGGGCTTGCCACCAAGCACAGAGCCTACTTGGGATTCTCTCCCTCTTTCTCTGCCCCTCTCCCATTCACGCTCACATTCTCTCCTTCTCTCTCTCTCTTTCTCTCTCTGAATAAATAAACTTTAAAAATAAATAAAAACATTTTGTGTATTTTATGTAAATAAATAAAAACATTCTAAAACCACCACTAGTTATTGTCCTCTACTGGCTCCCCAACCTCTTTAGATCGTCTACAACTACTCACATGTTCAGTCTCTTGCTTTCTTTACAACTGCACTTATTTTGTCCTCCCTCTTCCCCAACAGACATGAATCCACTGGCCTCCTTTCATTTCCTCTAATACAACCAGCTCGTTCCCTGAATCAAGGCCTTCTCGTATGCTTTTCCATTTGTGGGAAAGCTCTTTACTCTACTTTTACATGACTGGCTTCCATTCCTTCAATCTCAGTTTACATGCCACTTATTCAAATAAGTATGACCTAGCTCTGTCTCTGCGTCCATATGGCCTATTCTGTTGTTCTCTTCCAATGTACCTGTCCATTTCCTTAATAATAGTCACCATGATTTATAATTCTGTATCTATTAACTTATTATCAGATTTCTGAAACTGCTGATGTTTTGCATATTCAAAAACAAATAAATAAGGCTGGGAGAAACCTAAAATTCAATATAAACAGAAACAAATCAACCCTACTGTATTTCAAGTGAACAATAAAAACACTGAAAGAATAAACTGAAGGTAATAACTCAAGTAACTATATACCCTGTCCTGGGTTAAATGGTGGCCCCCAGAAAGAAATGCTCACGTCCTAACCACTGGAAGCTGGGAATGTAACCTTAAAGAGTCAGAAGAGAAGAAGACACAAAGAGGAGAAAGCTCTGAGAAGATGAAGGCAGAGACTGGAGTCATGCTGCCACAAGCCAGGGAAAACCCGGAGTTTCCAGAAGCTGGAAGTAGCATGGAAGGATTCCCCTAGAGCCACTAGAGGGAGCATGGTTGTGTCAATACCTTGATTCTAAGACTTCTGGCCTCCAGAAATGTGAAAGAATTTCTGTTGTTAAGCTACTAACTGTGTGGTAATTTATTACAGCAATCCTAGGATATGAATACATACCCTCAGGCTAAAGACCAAAAGAACTATAGGGGTACCTGGATGGCTCAGTTGGCTAAGCATCCAACTCAGGCTCAGGTCATGATCTCATGATTGTGAGTTCGAGCCCCCTCCCTGACCCCGTCAGGCTTTGTGCTGACAGCTCAGAGCCTGAAGCCTGCTTCATATTCTGTCTCTATCTCTCTCTATCCCACCCCTGCTTGTGCACTATGTCTCTCTCTCAATTGTAAATAAACATTAAAAAAAAAATTTTTTAAGACCAAAAGAACTATAAATAAATATTTAATTCTAGTTAATATATCTGTTTCTTTTTTGCAGTGGTATGCATTAACAATTCTGAAACTGCTTTCGTTACAACGAAGAATTAAGCAAATGAGGAAATATGCTGAGGACCATGAGAGTCGCCTTTCCTGCTGTTAGAGAAAGGAGTTCCAAAAGTGGAAAGAAGAAAGACTAGAAAGAACTCTATGGGTTTTGACTGAAATTATGGGTATCAGTATGAACCCATGATTTCTAACAGGTAGATACAAATATAGGTGTGTGTGTGCGTATGTAAGTTATTATCTAGCTTTGTATGCTGAGAATGACTAGTAGGAATGACACCCAGCAACCCTAGGACAGAGATCCTAGTTTCTAAATTGCATTCTCCATTTAAGAGGAAACCAGACTCCTTGGAGAGAAGTTTGATTCTTGTTCAAACAACATGAACATGGAACATGTGGTTTACCAAAAAACAAGCAAGTGCAAAAATGATGGGGATATATTAAAGAATAAAGTGCAGGTTAAGGGACTTCCACTGGGACAATTAGAGCATCAAAATAAATAACAAAAGTAATAGATTAAATAGTAATAGTAAAAGCATTTACTAACTTAAGAACTCCTGGGTGAATATTAATAAATAAGTAAGAGAAAACTCTTCCTTACCATAGAAAAATCACCATTTTACAATCATCACAGTAATAATTGATCCAGGCAAGAATCATCAATGGATGCTAAAACTAGCAGAGAAAAGTCTGGTAATGAACAGGGTATTTCCATGCTATCAAAATCTCCCTGGAAACTGCTTAATAATTACAAAGAGAAAATAGTAGAGAAGAGATCTGTTATTACACTACCTGAAACAAGTCATCCAAATTAACATCACCAGCACTGCGATGCACAGGTAGCACGTACTTCGCGATATGAGGACGCAAGAAGGACCCAATATTGTTTCTGTGACAGCCTTTCTAGAAATGCATACCCAAACTCTCATGATGAGGAAAACCAGACAAAATCAAATCCTACATCTCTTGCTACATATTTACAACTTCTACACATTTACAAAAGAAATGGCTTATAGTTTTCAAATATACCAAAGTTTCTTTTAACAAAGGCAGAGAACTATTCCCAATTAAAAGAGACAAAAGCCATGGCTACTGAACTGGTGGGAATATAATCAAAAAGGAGATTGTTGAGATAACCATGGACTACAGATTAAATAGCATTTCATCAATGTTAAATTCATAGTTATG
The DNA here is from genome assembly GCF_028018385.1 of Neofelis nebulosa. Taxonomy (NCBI): domain Eukaryota; kingdom Metazoa; phylum Chordata; class Mammalia; order Carnivora; family Felidae; genus Neofelis; species Neofelis nebulosa. Next base: position 30,444,580 of record NC_080782.1, on the reverse strand, counting down.
TAAAAAGATCATATTATTATTAGGAAAACCACACTGAAGAATTTAGGAGTAAAGGAACATGATGTCTGCAAGTTATTTCAAAAGTCAGGGAATATTAGGGGCGCCTGGGTGGCGCAGTCGGTTAAGCGTCCGACTTCAGCCAGGTCACGATCTCGCGGTCCGTGAGTTCGAGCCCCGCGTCGGGCTCTGGGCCGACGGCTCGGAGCCTGGAGCCTGTTTCCGATTCTGTGTCTCCCTCTCTCTCTGCCCCTCCCCCGTTCATGCTCTGTCTCTGTCTGTCCCAAAAATAAATAAAAAACGTTGAAAAAAAAAATTTAAAAAAAAAAAAAAAAAAAGTCAGGGAATATTAAACGCACACACATAATTCTAATGTATGCGCAAATACGTATGAGTGTGAGTGAGGGGGGTATATAAGTGTGGGGGATGGAAAGAGAAGGACAGAGTTTGTGTTAGCTGAGGAAGGAAGAGAGGCGGGGATGGGGGAAGATAAAGCAATGGGGCAAAATATGAACAACTGATGAATCTGAAAAAGGGTATAAGGAAGTTCTAGGTACTATTCCTATAACTTTTCTGTTAATTTGAAACGATATCAAAATAAACACTTAAAAAAATGTCCTGGATGCTCTGTGAAGAAAAGCTTGTTGCAAAGTCAAAAGAGGAATTAAGAGGGCCACCTGGGAAGCCAGTGATGTGGTTCATCTGAACACTGACAGTCGCTTGGACTAGGGCACAGCAGTAAAGTGTTCAGAGGTAAGAAGATTTGGGATACATTTTAAAGAGAGAGACAACAGGTTTCCCTAAAGAACTGGATCTGGGCTGCAACCACAGATGAAGCTGAAGTTTGTGAATTAATCAAGCAACTGTTGTGTAAATGGGTGACTATATAAATAACACATCATTCTCTCTGGCCATGAAGAACATGAACTCTCTTCTGTGTTTAGGAAATTCCCCAAAATATGACTCTTGGTAAAAGACAGAGACTACCTCTCATAGAGAAGTGGAAAAGTCAGGCTCTATCTTTGCCAGCCTCGCTTACAGATGTGACACAGGAATGCAATCTAGCTCTGCCCATTACATTCCCTTGAGCTGTGACTTAAGGACAAGGGAGTGCTATCTTTCCCTGTTAGCTCATTTGGGCCACTGTAACAAAAATACCATAAACTGAGTGGCTTATGAACAATAAACATTTGTTTCTCACAGTTCTGGAAACTGGGAAGTTGAAGATCAAGGTGCCAGCAGATTTAGTGTCTGAACTCCCTAGTTCACAGAGGCCATCCTTTTACTATAACCTCATATGGTGAAGGGGTAAGAAAGGTTTCTTGGGACACTTTGATAGGGCACTAATCTCATTCATGACAGCTCCACTTTCATGGCCTAATCACCTTGCAAAAGCCCCACCTTCTAATACCATCACCTTGGGGTTACAATTTCAAAATATGAATTCTGGGGAATACTCGGTCTAAGGAGTAGTCTGGGGATGATTTTTGCCTTCTCTGTCTCCCGACTTGGGTTCTGGGGCAGTCCACAACTAACAACTGAGAGCAAGAGCAAACAAAGTTCCAAAAAATGGTTCCACTCTCCAGGGCATAGGGGTAGCAGTGGGGGTGAAAGGCCTGAGGAACAAAGTTCTTGTGATCTGACCTACCCTATGCCAGCCAAGCACAAGCAACAAAGCTACCAAGTCTCTCCTCAGTGTTGGCACCAGAAATGGAAGTAGTCCGAACAGGTTAAAGAATCGATTTTCTTCATTTCACACCAGCCAAGTGCCGGCTCTGGGGTGATACTTCTCATCCTCCCACCCAGCGGCAGTGGCCCTGTGAGGTCATTACAGCAGATGAGTGCCAGTAACAAAACAGCGGCTGTTGTCTCAGTAAGAGGAGCAGCCCTTCATAGAAGATACTTGCTGGCTCTCCTAACCCAAACCAGGAAAAAGCCAGTAACAAAGAGGCATGGTGCCTCCTCCCCTGAACCAGAAGCAACAATGACAGCAACCGCTGTGCAGCACTTTTGACACTCCATGCTTTCTAGTAGGCCAGTATTAACAAGAAAGCAGATCACCTACCAACATATGTAGAATAGAATCCTTCTGATACTCTATGCTTTACCTCGGGAAAATGCCAACAATGGGTAGCCACACTGCCTTTTCCCACCAACACAGAGAAACAGCTGCTGTGGGGGCGCCTGAGTGGCTCAGACAGTTAAGTGTCTGACTCTTGGTTTTGGCTCGGGTGATGATCTCACGGTTTGTGAGTTCAAGCCCCATATCAGGCTCCGCACTGCAGTGAGTAGCTTGCTTGGGATTCTCTCTCTCTCTCTCTCTCTCTCTCTCTCTCTCTCTCTCTCTCTCTCTCTCTCTCTTCGTCCCTCCCCCACTCTCAAATAAATAAACTTTTTAAAAAAGAAAAAGCAGCTGCTGTGGGTTAGAGAAATTTTTATTTTTCACCTCAGTCCAGCTTTGCCAGGAGGCATAAGCTACAGTATGGGAACTGCTACAATGCATAAGAGTGATTTTCCAGCAAGAACATCAGAACAGAAACCCGTGAAAGACAGTAAAGGGAAAATCATAGGGTGAAGGGTTTAAAAAGCTGGAGAAAAATGTCCTTTAAATCTGTACAAAAAGTCCTGCACTCACTCCTGAGGTGTACTGTGTGAAACCTACCAGAATCAACCTAAGAAAAGCATTGAGAAGCAAACATGGTATGGACTAGCAGCCAGGGTCCATATGGATCCCTGGATAACATGTACATGGGGCAAACCAGAATAACATACAAATGCCTTGAAAATTAATACTGCAAGGAAAAACAGCTCACAGGAGGCAGGTCAGGATTTAGAGTCTAAAACTAATCAGGTTGACCCTCAGCCAAAAAAGCAACTTCACAGACAAACAAATGAAAACCCACCATTCTCTAGAGGTTTTGGACAGGACTCAGAATATCAGAACACAATATTCAAAATGTGAAAGATACAACCCAAAATTAATCATACAAAGAACCAGGAAAATCTAACCAGCTCCCAAGAAATAAGATAAAAGATGCCGACCACAAAATGACCCAAATGTTGTAATCAATATTTTAAGAAAAAGACTTAAAATCGGTGTTTATGACCATGATACATAAAGGAAAACAAACATATCTGAAACAAATGCAAAGATATAAGTGACCAGCAAGGAAAAATAAACTATTAAAATGGAAACCTGGTCATATTGAAAAATAAAATAATGGGAATAAAAAATTCACTGTAGGGGCCCAATAGTAGAATGGATATGTCAGAGGAAAGACTCAATGAACTTGAAGACAGATTAATAGAAATAATTTAATCTAACAGGAAAAAATGAGCAGAATCACAGAAAGTGCTGAGACAATAGCAAAAAGTTTAGTACTTGTATTACATACGACTTAGGAGAAGACAGCCAGGTACAAACAAATATTTGAAGAAATAACTAAAAATTTCCCCAAAATGGTGAAGGAGGTAAATTTACAGGTCCAAGAACTTCAGTGAATACCAAACAGGATGAACAAAGCAAAAAATAATAATAATAATAAATAAATAAATGTTTTAAAGCCTACGCCTTGACACATAATAAACTATTAAAGTCCAAAAGAGAAATAGGGGGAAAATTTCAAAAAGCAAATATAAAAAACAACACATTACATAAAGAAAAACAAATATTTGAATTACTGCATAATTATTCAACAAAAATAAAGCCAGAAGACAGTGGACCAACATTTTTAAAGTGCTGACAGAAAAATACTGCCAAGTTAAATGTATAGAAAATGTACTTTGGGAATGAAGGTGAAATAAAGACACTGCAAGATGAAAGAAAACTAAGAGAACTTGTCACCAAAAGAAATGTGACAGAAATTGAAAATTGATCATAAATTTTATATGGAAATTCAAAGAGTAGCTAAGAAATTCAAAAATTATTTTATTATTTCAAGAATACTTACTATACAGTTGGACCCCTACTTCATACCATGCATAAAAATTAACTCTAAATGGATCACAAACCTAAATGTAAGAGCTAAAACTATAAAACCCTTGGAAGAAAACATAAGCATAATTCTCCATGACTGTGGGTTAGGCAATGACACTAAAGGCACAAAACAAAGGAAAAAATAAATTGAGCTTCATCAAAATTTAAAACTTTTGTGCTTCAAAGGACACCATCGAGAACATGAAAAGACAACCCAAAGAATGAGAGAAAATATTTGCAAATCATATATCTCATAAAGGACAAATATCTAGAATATATAAACTGTTAGAACTCAATAGTAAAAAGACATATAACCCAATTTTAAAATGGGCCAGGATTTGAATAGACATTTCTCTAAAGAAAATTTACAAATGGCTAATATATACACAAAAAGATGTTCAAAACAGACCACAGGGATACCACTTCGCACCCTCTAAGATGATTATTAAACAACAACAACATGAGAAACCACAAGTGTTGACAAGGATGTAGAAAAACTGGAACCCTCATACACTACTGGTGGGTAGGTAAAATGTTATAGACACTTTGGAAAACAGTCTGGCAGTCCCTCAAAATGTTAAACACAGAGTTACCATAGGACCCTAAAATTCCACTCTTAGGTATACATCTAAGAGAAATGACAGCATACCTCTGCACAAAAACTTGTACATGAATGTTCATAGAAGCATTATTCATAATAATAAAAAAGTGGAAACAGCACAAACGTTCATCAACTTGAGAAGAGATAAATGTGGTATATCCATACAATCGAATATTATTTGGCAATGAAATTAAATATTGATACAACATGGATAAATTTCAAAAACATGCTAAGTGAAAGAGCCACATATTGTATGATCCCATTTTCTGATATCCAGAAATGCCAAATCTATAGAGACAGCAGATTAGTAGATTAGTAGTTGTGCAAGGCTTCAAGGGGTGGTAGACTTGGGGATGCTGGCTAAGGGACAGGGAGTATTTTATTTTTAATAGATTACTTCTTAGGACAGTTTTAGGTTCACAGCAATATTGAGAGGAAGGCACAGAGATTTTCCATAAAGCCCTTGCCCCCCACATGCATAGCTTTCCCCTATTATCAATATTCCCCATCACAGTAGTACATTTGTTACAACTGATGAACCTACACTGACACATCATTATCATCCAAATGTCACAGTTCATATTCAGGTTCACTCTTGATTTCGTACATTCTATGGATCTGGACAATTTATACTGACACATATCCATCATTATAACATCATACAGACTAGTTTCATTGTCTTATCATACAGACTAGTTTCATTGTCTTAAAAATCTTCTGTGCTCTGCCGAATCATCACTCCTTGCCCCTTACCCCTGACAAACATTAATCTTTTTATTGTCTCCGATAGTTTCTTTTGGGGATGACAAAATGTTCTAAAATGGATTGTGGTGATGACTGCACACTCCATGAATATACTAAAAACCACTGAACATAACGAACTAAATGAGTAAATGTTATGGTTTACATATTCAATCTCAACATTAAAAATTAAAAAAGAAAGACTACTTCAAGTGAAAGGGAAATAATTACAAAGAGAAACTGGAATATAAGCAATGAAAGGACAACAAAAGAAAGGATAAATACCTGAGTAAACAGAACAATATTTTTCACCTTTAACTTTTGTTGAGAACAAAAATTATTATCGTTGCCTATAGGATTTTCAACATATGAAAACGGAACATACAACAACTACATCAGGATTGGGGGAAGAGCCTATGTGGTTGCACAATTTCTATTTTTCACCTGATATGGTAAAATATTAATTCTAAGTAGATTATATATAATTTAATATATTTTTATAGTTCCCTAGAACCACCACTTAAAATACTATACAAAGAGCATAATTAAAATCCAACAGTTAAAAAAAATGGAATTCTAAAAATACTCAGATAATTTAAAAGAAATTAGGAAAGATGAGGCACTGAACAAAGAACAGAAAGAATCAAAAGTAATAAAATGGTAGAACTAAATCCAACCCTACCAATAATTACATTAAACTTAAAATGAGCTAAACACACCAATTAAAAGACAATGATTACCATCATACATTAAAACACAAGACCTATCAATTAACACTTCTTTCAGGAATCTGACTTGAAATACAATGACACAGAAAGATTAAAAACTAAGAGTCGAAAAAAATATAACAAGCACCTTGCCTCAGGGCCTTGCATTTGCTGTTCCTCTTTCTGCATGGCTCCTCAGATACCAATGTACCTGGCTCCCTGGAGGATCCTTTATCCAGACCTCACCCTGAATGCCAATCCCTCAGAGACCTTCCTGAGTACTCTATCTAAAGAAGTCACTCGTTACTCTCTATCCCCTTAATCTGCTTCTTCATAGCACTTACTCTCTGGTTTTGTTATACAGTATACGTTTTGCATATTTTCATGCGTCCCCACTGGCATATAAACTGCATGAGGGTTTTGCCTCCTAGACATTCAATAAATGTCTAGACACTCAATAAATGTTATTGAATAAATCAATACCAAAAGAAATATACCAAGCAAACAATAATTTTTTAAAAGCTTGAGGCGCGGCTGGGTGGCTCAGTTGGTTAAGCGATTAACTCTTGATCTTGGCTCAAGTCATGATCTCACGGTTGTCAGTTTGAGCCCTGCATCAGGCTCTGTGCTGACAGCCCAGAATCTGCTTGGGATTCTCTCTCTCCCTGTCTCTCTCTGTCCCTCTGGCACTTGAGCTCACTCATGCTCTCTCTCAAAATAAATAAAGACAAAAAAAAAAAAAAAAAAAGGCATGAGTGATTATATTAGCATCACACAAGGTAGACATCAGAACAAGAAAAATCACCAGAGATAAGGAGGGACATTATATAATGATAAAAGGATCAATTTACCAAAAAGACAGAGCAATTGTAAGTATACATGCACCCAATACAACAGTTTCAAGACATGAAGCTAAAACTGAAAGAACTGAAAAGACCATTGAAAAAATAAGCACAAAGAAAATCAGCAAGTATACAGAACTCCATGAACTGACTTAACTTTATATAAACAGACTATTCTACCTGGCAACAGCAGAATACATACTCTTCACAAGTGCACACAGAACAGTAACTAAGATAGATCATACTCTAGGTCACAAAACAAACCTCACCAAATTTAAATCCAGCCATATCAATAATTACATTAAACTTAAATGAGCTAAACATTCCCATAAAGGAATTAAACTGGAAATTTGTAACAGAAAGATGACATAAAAATCCCCAAATATTTGGAAATTAGATATTATGCTGCTAAATAATCCATCAGTAAAAGAGGTAGTTCCAAGGGAACTGAATGAAAATGAAAATATATCTCAAAATTTGTGGTACGCAGCTAAAGCAATGCTTATAAGGAATATTATAGCACTACATGGTTCTATTTAAAACAAGGGGCGCCTGGGTGACTCAATCGGTTGAGGGTCCAACTTCAGCTCAGGTCATGATAACGCCATTCACAAGTTCGAGCCCCACATCAAGCTCTGTGCTGGCAGCTCACAGCCTGGAGCCTGCTTCAGGTTCTGTGTCTCCCTCTCTCTCTGCCCCTCCCCACTCACACTCTGTCTGTCTTTCTCTCTCAAAACTAAATAAACATTAAAACAAGAATTAAAAAAAAAGAAAAGATAAAACAAGTCTCTAATTAAAGCATCCACCTTAAAATACTAGGAATTCTAAAAAGAAATAGGAGAGGCAAGCAAAAGGAAAGAAAGCATAAGAACAGAAATCAATGTTGAAGACAGAACTACAACAAAGAAATACAAATGAATGAGATTTTAAAAAATTGCTCTTTGAAAAAAAATCAATAAAATGGGAAAACTTCTTGCCAGACCAAGAAAAAAGAGAAGACACAAATTGCCAACATCAGGAAAAAGAGAAAAAATATGAGCAATGATCTTAAAGAAATATTACTAATAATTCTATGTACATAAATTTGCAACTTAGAGGAAATGGACCAAGTCCATGAAAGTCATAACCTATCCTATCTCAACGCAAGAACAAAGAAATAACATGAATAGTCCTGTACTTATCAAATAAATTGAATTCATAGTTTAAATTTTTTGAAAACAGGAAAAATAAAACTCCAAGCTACACTGGCAAATTCTACTAGACATTTTTAAGTGATGCCATTTATAATGGCTAAAAAAAAAAAAAAAGTAAATTTTAAGTGTAAATTAAGTATGAATTTAATAAAATCTGTTCAGGTGTTCTATGCTAAAAACTATAAAACCTGGAAAAAGAAAAAAAATGACCTAAATAAATAAGAGATATACTGTTGTTGATGGACTGAAAGACTCCAAACAGTTAAGATGTCAATTCTCTCCAAATGATCTTTAAATTCAAAATAATTTCAAACAAAATCACAGCAGGGTTCTTTGCGTATATAAACAAGATGACTGACTCTAAAATGTATGTGAAAAAGAAACTAAAATAGCCCAAAATCAAAACTACAATGAGATATGTCACCTCACACCTGTCAGAATGGCTAAAATCAACAACACAAGAGACAACAGGTGTTAACAAAGATGAAGAGAAAAATGAATCCTCATGCACTGTTGGTGGGAATACAAACTGGTGCAGCCACTATGGAAAACAGTAAGGAGTTTCCTCAGAAAGTTAAAAGCAGAACTACCCTATGATCCAGCAACTGCACTAGTTACCCAAAGAATACAAAAACATTAATTCACAGGTATACATGCACCCCAATGTTTATAGCAGCATTATCAACAATAGCCAAATTATGGAAGCAACCAAAGTGTCCAGTGACTGATGAATGGATAAAGAAGATGTGGTATATATACACACACAATGGAATATTACTAAGCCATAAAAATGAATGAAATCTTGCCATTTGCAGCAACATGGATGGAGCTAAAGAGTATAATGGTAAGCAAAGTAAGTCAGAGAAAGACAAATACCATATGATTTCACTCATATGTGGGATTAAGAAACAAAACAAATGAACAAAGGGAAAAAAAGAGACAGAAACCAAGAAACAGACTCTTAATTATAGTGAACTGATGGTTACCAGGCGGATGGGGGAATGGGGGAATTAGGTGATAAGCATTAAGAAGTGCACTTGTTATGATGTGTGTGTTGTATAGAAGTGTTAAATCACTATATTGTACACCTAAAATTAATATAACACTGTATGTCAACAAACTAGAATTAAAGTAAAAACTTAAAAAAAATAAGAAAGAAACTGGAGCGCCTGGGTGGCACAGTCAGTTAAGCATCCAACTCTTGATCTCAGGTCATGATCTCACGGTTCATGAGTTCGAGCCCCGCATGGAGTTGCACACTGATGGTGCAGAGCCTGCTTGGGATTCTGTTTCTCCTTCTCTCTGCCCCTCCCCTGCTTGTTCTGTCTCTCTCTCTTTCTCTCTCTCTCTCTCTCTCTCTCTCTCAATAAATAAATAAACTCTAAAAAAAAAAAGAAAAGGAAAAAAAAGAAAGAAACTAAAATAGCCCAAACAACTAAAACAAAGAACAAAGTTAGAGCACTCACACCACCAAATTTTAAGATATCCTACAAAGGTGCAATAATCAAGGCAGTGTGGTATTAGTGAAAGGGTATACACATAGCAATGGAACAGAATAGAGAGTCTCAAAATAAACTTTATCAAATATCATCAATTTATATTTGAACAAATATGCAAAGGCAATTCAGTAAAGAGGGGTCAGTCTTTTCAACTGATGATACTGAAATAACTGGTCATTTATATGCCCAGAAAAACAAAACAAAACAAAAAAAAACCTTGACATATTTCTCGTTATACAAAAATCAGCTCAAAATGGATCATAGAATGAGTGTAGAACATTAAAGAGTAAGACTCCTATAAGAAAAATGGATGAAAATCTTTGTGACACTGAGTTCGGCAAAGTTCTTTGACCAAACCTGAAACATGATCCATAAAAGAACTGATAAACTGAACTTCATCAAAATTTTAAAAATTTTACAAAGAGAATGAATAGACCAGGCACACAATGGGAGAAAATATTTACAAGTCACATATTTGAAAAAGGATATACACCCAGAATATTTTGTGAACTCTCAAGAACAATAAGAAAACAAAGATTCCCTACTCCCCCAAAATAGGAAAAAAAATTTTTAATTAAATGGACGCTGCACCAAAGAAGATATAAAATAAAGACAGCAAACATGAAAAGATGTTCAACATCATCAGTCTTTTTTTTTTAATGTTTATTTATTTTTGAGACAGAGAGAGGCAGAGCATGAACGGGGGAGGGTCAGAGAGAGGGAGACACAGAATCTGAAACAGGCTCCAGGCTCTGAGCTGTCAGCACAGAGCCCGACGCGGGGCTCGAACTCACAGAGCGTGAGATCTTGACCTGAGCCGAAGTCGGCCGCTTAACCGACTGAGCCACCCAGGCGCCCCAACATCATCAGTCTTTAAGGAAAGGCAAATTAAAACAACCAACTGCCATTAAAGACCTGTAAGAATGCTAAATTCCAACCACCTGACACTTCCAACCTCCCAGCTGCTGGCAAGGAGGCAGAGCACCAGGACCTCTCATTCACTGCTGGTGGGAATACAAAACAGCACAAACCATTTTGAAAGATATTGGCTGATCTGACCATATGAGATAGCAACCACACTCCTAGGTATTAACTTCACTGATTTAAAATTTTATGCCTACGCAAAACCTACATGCAAATGTTAATGGCAACTTTATTCATACAACTCTGTTGGCAAAACACGTTGGACAATGGGGCAGATGTGAGGTGTCAGGGAAGAGAGGAGTCAAGTAGAACTCAAAGGTGTTTCAGCTGATCAGCTAGTGAGTGATGATGTAATTTACTGAGATAAAGATGACTGCAGTAGGAGGATGTGTAGAAAGAAAAGTCACAATTTCCTTTTTGTGTATTTTGTGTTAAGATGCCTATTATACATCCAGGTGAGACCGTGAAGTAAGTAGTTGGTCATACTGGGCAGGTGAAAAAACAGGCCAAGAAACATAAATTCATAAGTCATCAGTGTCTATACATGACATTTAAAGCTGATGTGGGAAACAAAGGCAAAAGAAAAACTTACATTTCCTTGTAACTTACAGTCCATTCACAAGCCCTTGAAATAGGCAGAGTAACCTTCCCCTGGGGGCTCAGCTGCCTAAATGTTGACACTTTGCTAAGGGCAAAAGGCAATCTTAGCTTAACATTATCCTAACCTCCCAGGATCCTGTGAGTCTACTTTAAACATAAAGGAATTCCTTTGGAAACTTCTTCCATCTTTACCCCGCAAGATATACGTTAGTAATCATCCTCCACTGATACACATCTGAAGGTCTCATGACTGAGGGTTTGCTAGACAGTAATAAATGACCTTTTCCTAACAACAGCTAGCCCCCTCGGGGCCATGGAAACCTTGTCTTCAAAATTGCTTAGAGGCTTGTGCTGTCCCTAACCCCCTCAACCTGACGGTATATAATCAGTCACCCAACACAACCCTAGTGCAGCTCTTTCTACCCACAGGTCCTGTCCCCGTGCTTTATTTTATTTTATTTGGGGGGGGGGGGGGCTTTAAAATTTTTTTTTTTAATTTTTAAATTTTTTATTTTTTTATTTTTATTTTTTTTAATATGAAATTTATTGTCAAATTGGTTTCCATACAACACCCAGTGCTCATCCCAACAGGTGCCCTCCTCACTTTTTTGCTCCAAAGACATCCCAAGAATTCTTTCTTGACTGTTTGCTCCGAACCCCCGTGTTTCCACATCAAAACCGTGTGACCAGATGAGATGAATCAGGAAGCAGATGTAAATACTAGAGAGGGTTCAGTATGAGCTGGACACCCCAACATTCGGATGCTGGAGGACAGAGGAGGAGCAACAAAACCAGAGTGAAAAGGAACACCAAATGAGGTAAGAAGAAAACTGGGAGAGCACAGCAAATCAGAAGTCAGGTACGAAGTTGTTTCAAGAAGTGTAGTGATCAACTGTGTCAAAAGCTGCTGAGAGTTATGGATGGCATCATGAGAACTGAGAACTGCCCATCAGATATGGCATGATGGCAAGCCACCATGAACAGAGAAGTGAGTTAGGTTCCCTTCAATTCTGTGTACCTAAGATATTGAAAGCTAATAATTAGTTGATTGGCTGATAGATTAAAATACATAGGATTATCAGGGGCCCCAGTAATCTCTTTCCAAAACAGAAATTTGTCAGACTATGCTTATTTAAGAAAAAAAATAATAATTTCTAATGCCTAGCAGTAAACAGCTATCTAGTCTAGTTTCACCCCATTAAATATGTGCCTCTATAGCAGGAAAACAGCTCATGATTTGCAATTAAAGGAACACCCCAATAAACCAAGACATACATGCCTGGCTCTGAGGATTTAGAATCTAACTGCCTTGGCTTCCTCACTCTTGCAGACTACTCCATACGTGCATCCCCCTCTGCTTAACTGAGTCCATCTCCCCTGACGTCTCTGCCTGGCCCTGCAATCTAATGGTTGGTATGCTTACCTCCCAGCCAGTTCCTACTTTACCATTTTCCTCTCCCACACCCAGACTCAGGGATTCTACAGAGAGATGCTGCTCGGTCCAGTGCTTAGAACATCACTTCCTATACTTTGAACGGCAACCCAACAACTCACCAACACCATGCAGGTCTTAATGGCAGGCCCCAGAAAACAGGTCTTTTACTGACATTTGTTGATTACAGTTAAAACAGCATCTTGTAATATAAAGGATATTTTTTAAGAGGACCAAAAAAAAAAAAATGATCTCTATTACAGAAGATATTAAGGTAAAAGGACATGAGGTCACCTTAGCTGTTGAGTATCCAGAATACAAACACAAATAATAGGTTAAACTGTAAAACATCTAAAAGACTATGAATGTTGTTTCTTGTTTGTAAAGATAGGAGCATGACAAAGGCAATGGGAATGTTAAGTACCCTTGTGTTAAAACAGTGACCAAAATTAGTCATAACAAAAATCAAGTTCAACTAAGGATTCTTAAATGGATCTAAACAGATTCAGTACTATGGCTAACATTAGCGGAAAAAATTTTAAAGTGACACCTATTAAAGAACAGCCAGTGACAAAAACAGTTTTTCATCAAATAAACTAGTTTTTCTCTCTTTTTTCCTGTATCTAAACATAGACACTCCTGAAAAAAATCCCTTCATTTAACAGACTTAACTGGAAATAGCCTAGAAGAATTAACCATCCATTTTTTCTCATAAATACGTTATGCTTTCCCTGAAAAGAGGACATTACTGAACCATGATCAATATTGGTTTCCCCTAAACACACACACACTCAGATGGGGGACAATCGGCGGGGGTGGGGATGGGGGCGGGGTGCTGATTTATACTATTCTGCACATACTCTTATGGCTACCACATAAGAAAAGCTGTAAAACAGTTGCCCTGATGCACTGCCATCTGTAGTCACTGAATGAGGTGAGGCTCTGTGACCCACCAAAATGAAAGTACCCATGTCTTTCTCATGGTGAGCTAACAGGCAACTCACATGATGAAAAGAAATGCAGCTGAGAATACAGTGTGAACTTCAATCCAAAAGTTCTTCACCAGAGTCCATTCATAGGCTGTTTTAGGAATCACCAAAGTTCCTAAAATTGTCAGCAAAAATCTGTGTGCATATATTTTGCTGCAGAAAACATTTACAGCTTTAGTGCAGGAGTTGGCAGACTTTTTCTGTAAAGGGCCAGATAATGAGTATTTTAAGTTTTGTGGGCCACATGGTCTGTGCTGCAACTATTTAACTCTACCACTGTAGCAAAAAAGCAGGCACAGACAATAGTAAATAGTAAATGAACAGGCATAGCTGTTTCCAATAAAACTTTTATTTACAAAAACAGGGTGCAGGCTGGATTTGGCCCATGGCTGTAGTTTGCTGACCCCAGTTATATTCCATCCATACTCTTAGTCATTTTCTTCTTTAATCAAAGACTCAAGTTCAAGTCTTTCTAGTTCCTTAGCAATTTTAAAATCCATTTGAACGTATTCAAGACATAACTTCAGTCTTCTTTGATCTACTTAACTCCAATGACCTCTTCTAACACTTTTCAACAGCCCCAACTATGGCTAACTCTACCATTACCACAGATAGTTCCTTTTCTGAAACCACGAGTTTCCAATATTTATTGTTTTAACAAATGTTTTTCAGCTGATATGTGCTAGGCTCTAGATATTCCATTTACTGGTCACATAACTTTCTATCTTCCAGTTCAACTTTTTTTTTTTTTTTCCAATATCAACCACTCCTTAGGCATACACCTGAGAGTCCTCTTGCTTTACCTACAATGAACAATCTTTATTCTGGAATAACTCCCTCCTCCCCCCATCATTGTATTCCATTCAAACATCCAGCCTCCCAAATAAGATTCAGGAGTATCACACAAATACACAGAATGACTGTCTCTGCAAATCTACATTCTATAGCCCTTAATGTCCCCCATTTCTTCTAGGCATTTTTTTCTCACAACCCTCAATAGCTATTCGAAGTCTTTACTATTGTACTGAAGGCTTCATCACAACAACTCCCAACACAAAATTAATGACCCTGCCAGTAGTTTCCTACCTAAGACCCACAGCCTACAAACAACTGTGGGTATGAGCCCTCCACAACCCCTCCATTCCCAGTGTAAATATATTCCCTCCTCTCACTGAAAGCCAACTCCTGCCTACTCTTATGCATGATCACAATCACTACCACCTTCTCATGTACTTGCATTATTACCTGGTATGTTTGGTTTTTGCAGGACTGTATTAGTTATGTATGCTGTGTAAGAAATCACTAAACTAAACTAATAAATTGGAGGTGGTTTAAGCCCCTAACAGTTTTGGAGGTCAGAAGTCCATCGCAACGTAGCTGAATTCTTTGCTTAGGGTCTCACAGACTGAAATCAGGATGGTGATAGGGCTGCATTCCTCTCTGGAAGCTCTGGGCAAGAATCTGCTTCCAAGCTCATTAGGTTGCTGGCAAAATCCAAGTTCCTTGTAATTGCAGGACTGAGATGCCCGTTTCCTTGCTGTCAGCTGGGGGCTGCTCTCAGTATCTAGAAGCTGTGTGCCTTCCTTGCCACATGAATTACTCCGCCTTCAAAGCCAGCAAATGAGAATCCTTCTCATGTTGAATCTAAATTAGACAAAAGTCATGCTTGCAAATGTTTGCAAAATAATCCCCTCTTTATCTATAACTCCTTTGAAATGGCTAAGGAGTAATATCCTTAAGCTTCCTAGGGGTCGCCTGGTTTGGTTAAGAAAATCTGTGAGGCCCACATTAATTTCTTGAAAAAGCCTTTAGTATAACTAAGTAATCTGACCCTATGATCTTTCTGAGGTTTGAGCAAAAGGTTATATATACACCCTTGGTTCTTTCTCTGTACCAAACTTTCAGAAGCAATTTCTTCATTTTAACATTATTTACCATCTGGATAGGCTCAAAACAAACTAAATCATCTAGTCCTGGTACCTCTCTAATAAAACTTCTTTCCATTTAACTTTATTCTCTCATATATTACTATAAGCAGCAAGAAGAAAGCAGGCAGTACCTTCAACACTTTGCTCAGAAATCACCTTAGCTATATCTCCAACTTACTCATGTAGGTCTGCTTACATCTTCAAAGCCAGCAACAGAGACTCTCCCTCAGGTCAAATCCCTCCCACACCTCAAATTTCTTTTGTCAGGAATAGCCCAATCCCTTTAAGGGCCCACCGGATTAGACAGGATCCACTGAAGATAATCCTCCTTTCTCAACTATGCCATTCAATATAATCTAACCATAGGAGTGTCGGGTCCTGCTCATAGTTCACAACCATACTCGAGAGGAGGAGCAGGAATCTTGGGGGCCATCTTAGAATTCTGTCTACAACCATGACTATGAGTGTAGCAATTCTGAAACTACTTTCTATGTGTGGTAGCAATGAACAAATGAATTACTATAGTGATGATATTAGAAGCCAAACTTCTCACTGTTGAAGAAGTGAAATACAAATATAGAATGGGGAAAGGCTGCGAAGTTAGATTAGAATTACTTCATAGATCAGTGTGAATTCATGATTATATATTTATATGTATATAATATATATTTTATATATTTATATATTTTATTATATATTTTATATTTTATATTACATATATATACACATATATATGTGTATATACATATATATACACATATATATGTATATACATACATATACATATATATGTATATACATATATATGTGTATATATATATACATGTGTATATGTATATACATATATATATATGTGTATATATATGTATATATATATATATATATATATGTATATATATATAAAACCCATCCATATATATATATATATATATATATATGGGTGGGTTTTTTTGGTTATTTGGTTTATCTCCCATCCCAGCTCTCTCTCCTGAAATAGTCTAGAAGCAATGGTGCCCCAGCATCAGTGAACATATGCAGTGCCAGGATCTAGATTTGTAAACAGAATTCCCTATTAAAAGGAGCCATGGATCAATAGAGAAATGGGTAACATTAGAGCAGGAAAAGTACAAGACGAGCCAGGAACATTTTGTTGTGCCAGAATGTAACAAAGTACCCCAAAAGTGATGGGAATATGTCAAAAGGACAGAAACCAGTGTTAGGGAGTTTCTATTAGATAAAAAGGTCTGGAAATATTCAGAAATTGGAAAGAAACACTATGTGCTTCAAATCACTGCACTTTGGGGGAGTTTATATTTGTGGTTAAAACCATCCGTTAAAACTGCTTACAGAAACAAAAATATACCTAGAATTCACAGTTTAAAATGTTTTACTTCTTAGGAAACAGTATTTCCCATTAAAAGGATATGACTAAAATGTTTCATCTCCAAATAATAACAGCAAATTTTTGGAGTGGCTGGAGATCAGAATAACTACATGTACTATTCAAATATAAATAAATATTTAAAAACATGTTTTTCCTGTAATTACTTATAAAGCTTCTAATTTCCATAATTAAAGGATATTCAAGGAGAAATTGCCCAATTAAAGATCCAAGCATTCTAGGGTCCCTGAACCTATCCTCTACCACGTTAGTCATGTAATTAAGAAAGAAATGTAACAGAATTGTTTTGATGTTGAAGAGAAAAGGGTTGAAGACAATCCAAGGGAAATGCACTTAACAATATCAATTCTAGATGAACTGACAAAAGGAAGTTTAATAAGTGAAACTCTAAGATAATCACAGGCATTCATTTATTATCATCTATGAAAACACCTTTTAATTTAACTTAATACTGATTTGCTATAGAGTTTTGATGTACAGGAATACTTCTCAGTGAGGGCTAGAAATTTAATAGTCACACATTTGTGGGATCTAGGCCAAACAGCCCCATTTGAGTCTCAGGCAAAGTGTGTGTGTGAGACTTCAAAGTAAGAGAGGAAAACACTTTCTGATTGGAAGTAACGTACCAAAATTCTGGTTTAGAATAAATGAGTTTTAGATGACAATATAATTAAGATTTTAAAGTATGCTTTTGAATAGTTTAAAGGTTGATTCCTCCTTATCCTTGTCCTACTTTCTTAATGTTAAAAAAGAGACAACAGGGGCGCCTGGGTGGCTCAGTTGGTTAAGTGTCCAATTTTGGCTCAGGTCATGATCTCACAGTCGGTGAGTTCGAGCCTCACCTCGGGCTCTGTGCTGCTATGAGTTCAGAGCCTGGAGCTTGCCTGGGATTCTGTGTCTTCCTCTCTCTCTCTCTGCCCCTACCCCATTCACGTTCTGTCTCTGTCTCTCAAAAAATGAATAAACATTAAAAAAAAATTTTTTTTAAAAGAGAGAGACAACAGGCGCAAAATGGAATCACTTATGTTAAACCAATGGCACCAAAAAGAAACTTAATACCTAACCTAAGTACTGTTTCAAACTCTCCCAGGAATGTAATCTTAACCAGAAAGTCTGGAATTTCCTGATCAACACCAGTGAGGTTATCCAACTAATAGACCCGTTTGTTCCCCCAAAAGGAAGGTATAACCTTGCTGGAAATAATCCTTTTTTTCCTATTTATAAGTTTCTTGTCCTACCCTCTCTCTGCCTTTGAAAACATTCCATTTTGTACATCTCATAACTTCTTTAGACTACTTGCTAGAAGAGATGCTGCCCAATTCACAAATCATTGAAGAAAAACAATGAGAGCGACGAATTCACTCAGCTGGATTTCTTTTGGATTTAACACTACTCGCCTGAACCTAAAGAAGTAAGATCCCATTTTCCCCACGTACAATAATCAATAATCCCATGAACTCCAGACCAACGTTCTTCATGTTTAAAAAAAAAAAAAACACACACACGCACACAGCAGGACCCGATTTACAAAGTATATCTTATGAAAAACTTGAACACATAAAACAGACAAAACTGGAACTCCTCTGGCTGAAGTGAGAACCCCCCTGCCCCTCACCCCCATCCCCAGGCCTCTCCTTGCACCTTACTGCAGCCCCTGCGGCACTCACAACGTAACTCCAAGACGGCAGAACATGCAAAACGTGACTCCAAGCAATAACTGATGTAAAGGTTCTGCTATCATCAGAAAAAATGTTTTTCAGATGCATAAGGAAAATACAGAATACAGAAACCAAAATGTTCTCAGTGATTATATTTGGGTAGTAGAATTATGAGTAATTTTTTCTTTTCCAAATTTTCTATTATTGACAGGAATTACTGTTAGAAACCCAATAAACTTTATTTTTCCAAGATGTAAATGTAATTATTCTTCCTGTAATGCACTGTGTTGTTGTATACAACAGAAAAAAGCATTTCTTTACCACTGTGACTATACTTAAAAATACACACACATATACACACAGTGATGTAAAGATTAGAGATACAAATTTAACAATATAATTAGAAAGGCCTGTTTATATTTAAAGTACATAATATTTTAATCACAACAGATCAGATATATTTAATTGTTTCCTTTAATGTCCTATTCACTGCAATTTCCAGTAAAGCCACAAGTTACTAATTACTCTTGGAATCAGAAAAGAGGTTAAAAAGTTAAGGAAAAAAAGTGTCCTATGAAATCTACTACTTTCAAACAATAATTCTTGCATTTCCAAAACCCATTACTCAAGCCAAAGACTGCAATTAAGATACCAGTAACATTTCCTAGACAAGTAAATAGTCAATTAATTACATCTGCTTCTAGGAAATGGAAAGAGTAAATATTAACCATGATTTTGAAATCAAAACGGAGATATTCAGCAAAGTGGGAGAAGTTATAGTACATGGTTACAATATATAGAGATTTTTGCACATTGGTAACTAAAATTTTTTCCCAGTTTTATTGAGAAATAATTGATACACATCACTGTATAAGTTTAAGGCATATAGCATGATAATATGATTTACATGTATTATGAAATGATTATCACAATAGGTTCAGCTAACATCCCTCATCTCATATAGATACAATATAAAAAAGAAAAAAGTAAAAAAAAAAAAAAAAAACTCTTGTGACGAGAACTCTTAGGATTTACTTCCATAACAACTTTCCTGTATATCATACAGTATTATAGTCATAACGTTGTACATTATTATACCCCTAGTATTTATGTACCTTATAACTAGGAATTTGTACCTTTTGACTACCCTCCTCCAATTCCCTCATCCCCCACCTTCAGCCTCTGGTAACCACATGTCTGATGTCCTTTTCTGTGAGTCTGCGGTTTTTGGTCAGGCAGGGAATTGTTTGTTTGTTAGGTTCCACATATAAGTGAGATCATATAGTATTTGTCTTTCTCTGCCTGGCTTATTTCATTTAGCATAATGCCTTGAAGTTCCATCCATGTTGTTGCAAATGGTAGCATTTCCTCATCTTTTATGGCTGAATAATATTCCACCCCATATGTATGTGTGTGTGCGTGCGTGTGTGTGTGTGTGTGTGTGTGTGTGTGTGAGATACCACAACTTCTTTATCCGTTTATCCATCCATGGACACTTAGGTTGTTTCCATGTATTGGTTGCTGCAAACGATGCTGCTAATCATGGAGGTGCAGATATCTTTTAAAATTCATCTTTTCATTTCCTTTGGATATATTCCCAGAAGAGGAATTGCTGGATCATATGGTAGTTCTATTTTTAACTTTTTTTGAGGATCTTCCATACTGTTTTCCACAGGGGCTACTCCAACTTACAATCTCACCAATACTGCACAAGGGTTCTCTTCTCTCTACATCCATACCAGCATTTGTTATCTCCTGTCTTTTTGATAACGGCCATTCTAACAGGCACGAGGTGATATTTCACTGTGGTTTTAATTTGCATTTCCCTAATGACAAGTCATGTTGAGCATCTTTTCGTGTACTTGTTGGTCTTTAGTACATCTTCCTCAGAAAATGTCTATCCAGGTCCTTTGCTCATTTTTTAATTGGGTTCATTTTCTTTTGCTTTTGCTGTTGAGCTGTATGACTCTTCACATATTTTGGACATTAACCCTTATCAGATATATAGTTTGCAATTAGACATAGAAGGAACCAATCGCAACATAATAAAGGCCATACATGACAAGCTGACAGCTAACACCATACTCAATGGTGAAAGGTTAAAAGCTCTTCATCTAAGATCAGGAACAAGAGACAAGGGTGTCCACTCTCATCACTCTTATTTAAGACAGTATTGGAAGTCATAACTAGAGAAATCAGGTAAGAAAAGAAAATATATCAAAATTGGAAAGTAAGAGGTAAAATGGTCTCTATTTCTATTGCTAAATACAGAAAATCTTAAAGACTCAACAAAAAAAATTCTTAGATCTAATCAATGAATCCAGTAAAGTTGCAGGACACACAATTAACATTAAAAAAATCAACAGTGCGGGGCGCTGAGGTGGCTCAGTCAGTTAAGTGTCTGACTTCGGCTCAGGTCATAATCTCACAGTTTGTGAGTTCCAGCCCCGCATCAGGCTCTGTGCTGACAGCTCAGAGCCTGGAACCTGCTTTGGATTCTGTGTCTCCCTCTCTCTCTGCTCTTCCCCCACTCATACTCTGTCTCTCTCTCCCTCAAAAATAAATAAAACATTAAAAAAAAAAAAAAACAGTGCTTCCATACACTAACAAAGAACTTCCTGAAAAAGAAATAAAGAAATCAATCCCATTTACAATAGCACTAAAAACAATTAAACACTTACGAATAAACTTAACCAAGGAGGTAAAAGGTAACTCTGATAACTTAATATTTTAATTTTAATTTTTTTGTGTTTCTACATAGATTTGTTATCCATCCTTGTCCTACTTTCTTAATCATCTTATTATATGCACTATAAGTCTGAGACTGCAGAAACAGCCAGCAAGAGAACTAAACAGATTCCTTTCTTCTTGAAATTTTGTCAGCTAAAACTTAAACCCACAAAGTCTTACTCTTTTTATAATGTAAGAAATCCCTGAATGGCTGAAACAATTAAGAAGAGCTTAGAGACTGGCAAAAACTTTTCTTCCTCACACTTTTTAAGAACTATTGTCTATGGTAAATACAAGCTAAAAAGAGAATAAATAGGAGTTTTTTAAGGTTTCATTTCCACAAACCAGTTTTTTAAAGTTCTGGATTCCCAAAAGTTTCAAATAAAGCAGATAAAAGCAGAACTAACTGAGTTTAAGATATGGACAGGGACCTATATCCCTATCTGCTTTCTTTCCTTACCACCCTCACTCTCACAACATCATCTTTGGTGGAATCCTAGGGACACTGACTTTAAGGAGAGACAAATGAGAAATTCTAATGGAATACATGAAAAAAAAAGAAACTACTGAAGCGACCATTGCAATATAATTGTATGCTTAAATTATATTTGAATTGTTTGAATCATCTAACATATACTGGGTACTTAATACAATTAGTCAAGGGGCAACTGGGTGGGTCAGTCCGTTAAGCTGAAACAGACTCTTGGCTTCAGCTCAAGTCCTGATCTCTCGATCTCGTGTGTTCGAGCCCCATGTCAGGCTCTGGGCTGGCAGCTCGAAGTCTGCTTGGGATTCTCTGTCTCCCTCTCTCTCTGCCCCTCCCCTACTTGTACTGTCTCTCTCTTTCAAAATTAAAATAAACTTAAAAAAAAAACAAAACTAACTAAAACTATGCATGAGGCTGGGATCCTCATTAGGGTTGAGAGGCACTTCACTGGGGTTCAATAGAAGGCAATTTGAAACAAAGTATATTTATTTATTCCAATAGGTCAACCAGGGCATGTAAAGTAGATTACAGTCAAATCTCCTTATTTGTAGTAGTTACGGTCTATAAAGTTCTGTAAACACTGAATTATCAAATACAGGGTTGGGTTCCTGTAAGCCTCTGGTCACATTTTCATCAAGCAATCAATACATAACTTTGTTTATGTTTTTGTTTAAGGACAACCATATAATAATATATATTTCTGATTCATAAACATTGAACTCATAGCCAACAGCACTGTAAGTCGTGCATGAATGAAGCTTATCTAACATATGTATTCTCTCTAGGGCACATCATGGACTTCTTACACTTAGGAACACCAGACAATGCTACAGCACTTCAGCACTACACTTGGGGGCCATTGTAAACAGCAAAATCACCAACAAAAATTGCCCAAATAAGAAAAACGCAACACTACATAGATCACAGAAAGGATACTTGATTACAACATGAGCTGAAACAAGAAAAAAGAGCATCAGCTTTTTCAAATTATTTTTTGCCACTCTGTACATATGCACGTCTGCAAATGACCATAAAAGCACTGTGTACTGATTTCGGAGTTACAAAAAATTTTTAGCAAATAGGTGAGCTTGTAAATACAGGAACAACAAACAATCAGGACCCACTGTATTTTCTTTTTTTTTTTTTTTTTTTTTAATTTTTTTTTTTTTCAACGTTTTTTTTTTTATTTATTTTTGGGACAGAGAGAGACAGAGCATGAACGGGGGAGGGGCAGAGAGAGGGAGACACAGAATCGGAAACAGGCTCCAGGCTCCGAGCCATCAGCCCAGAGCCTGACGCGGGGCTCGAACTCACAGACCGCGAGATCGTGACCTGGCTGAAGTCGGACGCTTAACCGACTGCGCCACCCAGGCACCCCAAGGACCCACTGTATTTTCTTAAGACAATCAAATCTCATATAAGATTTTGATTTAGTTACAAACCATGATTAGTGTTTTAGAAGAAGGTACTAAGATAGGGAAAGAAAGAGTAAAAATCAAAATTAAAATTGAAGCTCAAACTTCTGCATCAATTATATCCACTGACACTGTAATGTATCTGTGATAACTTGCATTATTGTTCCCAATCCATCACCCCTCCTGCATCCTCCAGCTTTGGCATGTGATACTGCAGTTCCTCTCACTAAAGACCTGAGCATATTTCTCCACTGTACCGATGTTACCCACAGTCATGTGATTTGCTCTGGCCAATGGAACGTCTGTGGACATATGAGCAAAGACTTCAAATGTGCTTCCAGATTTGGGGTTTCCCTCTTGTGTTTCTGCCATCACCATGAGAAAAACATGCCCTCAGGAAGTTTGCGAGTACAAGCGGGAACAGAAACACATGGAACAGACCTAGCACTAACTGGAGCTTGGAGCCAAGCTCAGCCATCCCAAAGATATGTCAGCAATTATAAATAAGCCATTAAGTTTGATAGGATTTATGCTGCTATAGTTAATTGGTATTTACTGTAATTTTAAGATATTATCTCACTAAAAATCTTTATTTAAAAGGTTGATGAGACTCATTCTTGTCCTAAGCCCTAGTACATAGTAAGTTTGTGCTATGTTGTTTACAAAGATGGCTACATCCATATCTGCCCGCCCACATGATCTTTTATGTGATCTTGTCATTCAACCACCAAATGGTAGAATCTATCTCCCCTCTCCTCAAACTTGTACTGGCACTATGATGCTACATAAGATTTGAAGCCAGACCTTATAAAATCCAAAGTTTCCATATCCATCCTTCATGGAACCCAGTCATCAAGCAAGAAGTCAAACCCCACTAAGTCCACCACACTGTGAAAAAAGCCCAAACTAGACATGTGGAAAGAGAAAGTGGGAGAGACAGAGAGAGAGAGAGGGCACGCACGCATGCACATGCACTTAGTCGGGAAGTGGGGAGTGCTGGGAGCAGGATAGATACCATGGGGTAGAGCACCAACCATAAACCATGTGAATGATGCATTTTGAACCTTAAAACCATCCTAGTGCCCCAGCTGACACTATATGAAGCATAAGAACTTCCTGATCGATCCACAGAATTGTGAGAAACAATACAGTGTTTAAAACAAGACACTAATTTTTAGGATGAATTATAGCAACTCAAACAAGTTGTTAACAAATGTGTGCCAAATTAATTAAATTCACTAAAATATTGTTTAATGCTTACCTTGGTGTTCGCCATGTCCACAATATACTGGTCTCCCTTTATACATTCCATTACTTCAAAACCATCTCTGTCAATCACTTTAGCCTGAGAGCTTCCAGATACAACAAGAATCATGTCTCCCGTGTTACTATACTGCAATGACTTGATCTGATGGCTTTGTAAAAGAAAAAAGAAAACAGGTGTGTAAGACACTGGGCATAATATTTATACTTCCACTACATTAGGCACTGCCAGAAGAAAGTTGCACAACTGCACAAATTGATAATTCTTCAAAAGCAAGATCATCAACTTCGAATGGGTCCTCAACACCAGTGGCTATCCTGTTAGCGCTCTCCTCCCACTCACCACAGCAATCTGTTAAAATCTCTACTCACCAACCAACTCTCCCCTCTTTCAGCTGTTGATTTGTCTGGCTCTTTGCCAAAAGAAACAAACAACTGCCTCAACTTCCTCCCACTAGTGTTATAAACTCACTTATCTGCATCTGAACACCTCTCTCCCTCCACCTCTTTGATTACAATGGTGGATGTAAACCTCTTCCTGCCCAAGGCAAATCTAATACCTGTATTCTGCATCCCATCCCTTCCAGTGTCCTCAGGAACAGCTACTGATTGTCGCCCCTCTTTCCCCTTCACAGCTAAGGCGTTAGAACAAGGTTTCATCTCCTTTATTCCTCTGGTACTATGGCATCCCTTCCATTCTCACCGCTCTACTCATTCCTCTAGCTTCAGACTATGTTACCGTTCCAAAGTAGCCCACGTTCAATGCCAATGTGCAGTAAAATGGCCCAGCTCTCTGCTTCAGTCTGGGATATGTCGGAAGAATTATACCAGCTTCAGTTTCCCTGTGGGATCAGCTGTGGCTGCTTCTGCCACTCCATGACGCCACAATTCCTGCACCTTCCTAAGCGTGCTTCCCTTGCACCTTCTCTCACAGGGGCTGATCCCACCACGAGCACTCCTCAACCAACCTTCTGCATGCAAATCCCGAAGTTTCAAGGTATGTTTCTGGGGAACCTGACCTGAGAAAGTTGCCACCAGAAACGGCCCTATGAAGTCAATTCCAAAATGAGATCCTGAAGAGGTATTCATCACTGACTGGCTAGCAGTGAGGACCCTGTCACAGGTGGCACAGAGTCCCCGCCATGCTGCAACAGTGTAACTGCAACTGCCACAAATTCACAGTGAAGGGAGAGACACTGGCTGGTGGGCTACTTCAGGCATCTGAGAGGTACGGGAAAAGGAATAACTGAAACAACTGCAGAACTGGATCCCTATTGGGGTGCCTGGGTGGCTTGGTCGGTTAAGCGTCCGACTTCGGCTCAGGTCATGATCTCACAGTCCTTGAGTTCGAGCCCCGCGTCGGGCTCTGTGCTGACAGCTCAGAGCCTGGAGCCTGTTTCAGATTCTGTGTCTCCCTCTCTCTCTGCCCCTCCCCTGTTCATGCTCTGTCTCTCTCTGTCTCAAAAATAAATAAACATTAAAAAAAAATTTTAAAAAAAAAAACTGGATTCCTATTACCTGGGTAGTCAGTACAATGAACAAAGACAATGAAAGGCTGAGGCTGACTAAATCACCAATTAAAAACCATAGTGTGAAAGCCAAAGGGCCTCTCTGGCAGCCTATAAAGACAGGGTTATTGTCCCTGTCAGGTAAGTGAACGATTTGGTAAAGCGTCTTTTTCTACCACTATTAGGAAGAGGGATCCAAAGCAGTTGACGTTCACAGGCGACCAACAACAGCACACGTGTGCATGCTCGAGCCAGGGCTACATTACTTTTCTGGCCCTTTGTCTTAACATACTCAGAAGGGACCTGTACCATCTGGACAACGTGAAGAAATTCATGTTGGTCCATGATCTAGATGACATCATGCTAACTGAATCCGGTGAGCAAAAAATCAAGTACACTGGTGAGAAACCAGAAGTAGGGTTTGTCTCCAGAAGATGACAAACCCTAGGAAAGATCAAGAGATGGAGATAAGGAGACGTGGGGAAGATGCATGTAGACACGCCCACAAAAGTGGACACCAAATACGAAGCTCTTTGTATCACATGTTAATCCCAAAGGACATCAACTTCGAAAGAGGCAATAAACAATGCAAAATGAGTTGGCCAGTTCAGTTGACATTAGGTAGCTTTTGTCATCATCCACGCCACTGTTAATGCAATAGGCAGTGGAAGAAGGGATAGAAGTTAGGCATGGGACCAATGGTAACTCTCCAAAACAGACCTATTATTGCCAAAGGTCCAACCTCTCAGTAACTGAAGTCTATGATGAGCCCCACTCCCAAAATCAGTACTAAGCTAATGGAAAGTATGCAATATGAAAAACTTTGTAATAAGTATATGGGAAAAATCTGAGTGGGGAGGACTGAAAATGTGTACCAAGGGGACGGGAATAAATATTTTAAGTAGAGTGGTCAGGAAGTAAGTGACCGAGTGGGCTACGAAGTGAGGGAGTAGGCTGTGACAATATTTTGAGGAAGAGTGTTCTAAGAAGAAGCAACTTCTATCAGAAATGACCTGCAGCAAGAGTGTCCTGGCATTTGCCCAGTGTAACCTGGAGCAGACTGAGCAAAACAAACAGGAGTTGGAGAGGTCAGAATGCAGCAGGTGGGGATGTGCAGATCACAGAGGGCCACATAAGTCCCTGAAAGGGCCTTGGCTTTTGTTCTCTCTGAGAGAAATCAGAAGAAACCCACCAGAGTGCTTTGAGTGGAGCAAGGACATAATCTGACCTACACTATACAGAACCATTTTTTTGTGCCTGGACCATTTTGCACTCTGAAGTCTGTGGGCTCCTTCTTCCTATGTTTTTTAAACATCTTTAAAAAACTACATTAAGGGGGCGCCTGGGTGGCTCAGTCGGTTAAGCCTCCGACTTCAGCTCAGGTCACGATCTCATGGTCCGTGAATTCGAGCCCCGCATCGGGCTCTGGGCTGATGGCTCAGAGCCTGGAGCCTGCTTCCGATTCTGTGTCTCCCTCTCTCTCTGCCCCTCCCCCGTTCATGCTCTGTCTCTCTCTGTCTCAAAAATAAATAAACGTTAAAAAAAAAAAAAAATTAAAAACTACATTAGGCATATAGTGGAAACCAGCTATAAAGGAATAAATATTAAAATATTTTTTTAATTTGTGACATAATATGTGAGTCTCCGTACTAACGTATCAAGACACTATGCCTAGAGGCAGATCTACTGTAATTTCAAAGTAATGATGAGCATAAATAATACATATTTCAATGTACCTGTAGTAATGATAATATAGTAAGAAAGCACTGAAATTTGTAGGTACACTTGTGGCTTTGTTGCCTACTTTCATAATTAAAGGAAATGATAAAAATCAGTTAGTGGTTAATGAAAAGAAACAATTTTTTACCCAAGTTCACAAAAATTGGGAATACCAGATATTGAACTTATGAGTCATGGAATTTAAAACAACTATAATTAAGAAATTAAATGACAAGATAGATAATATATACACAGATTTGAAAATCACAAAAAAAGAAATACGTAGACATTTTAGAATGAAAACTACAATAACCGAAATTTAGAACTAATGGGTGGATTTAAGAGGTGAGAATTATTGGCTAAACAATTATTTTTAGACTGAAGCATGGTGAGAAAAAATGGAAAATGCAAGAGAAAACATAAGGGAAACATGAGATATGGTGGAAAAGCCTCACATTAGATTTGTAGAATGGAAAGAGAGAGAAGCAACATGTGAAGAGGTGACCATCAAAATTTTGGAAAAATAAGACACTAACCCAGAGATTCAATAAGTACTATAAACCCCAATATGGTAGCAAAAAAACCACACCCAGGCACATCACAGCAAAAGTGTTGAACGTCAAAGACAAAAGTAAAACCTTAAAAACACTTTTTTTTCCAAACATGTTTTCATCAGGAAACTCAAAGTAAAACCACAGATACCACTATATACGCACCAAATGACTAAAATCTAAAAGGCTAACAATACCAAGTGTATCATTGGGACTGTGAAATGAAAACAATCCACCTTCAGAGACAAAGGAAGATGTCACATCAACAACTGCAATGTATGAGACTGTCACCATTCTGCATAAGACCAACACTTCCCAACAGAACTTTCTGCAATGGTAGAAATGCTCTACATCTGTGTTGTCCATTGTCATAACCACTAGCCACATGTTTCTGTCAAGCACTAGAAATATGGCTAGTGCAACTAAGGAACTTAATTTTTAATTTTATTTAATTTAAATTTAAATAGCTACATATGAACAGTGCAGCTGTTAAAATATGAAATAAATATAAAACAGTCTGAACTTAAGAAAAACAGAACATTCGTATTGGCTCATAAAACAGATGAAAAATGAAATACAAAGTAAAACGGCCTTTAAAAAAAAGAAAACCTGGGGGGGACCTGGGGGGCCCAGTTGGTTAAGCATCCAACTTCGGCTCAGGTCATGATCTTGCAGTTCGTGGGTTTGAGCTCTACATCCTGCTCTGTGCTGACAGCTCAGAGCCTGGGGCCTGCTTCAGATTCTGTCTTCCTCTCTCTCTATCTCTCCCCTACTCACACTCTTTCTCTCTCAAAAATAAGTAAAAATTTTAAAGAAAGAAAGAAAGAAAATCTGGGGTGCTTGGTAGTTCAGTCAGTTGGCATCCAACTCTTGATTTCAGCTCAGGTCATGGTCTCAGTTCACGGGTTCAAGTCTCATGTCAGGCTCTGCACTGGTGATGCAGAGCATGCTTGGGATTCTCTGTCTCCCTCTTTCTCTCTCCCTCCCCTGCTTGTGCTCTATCTCTCTCTCTCCCTCTCAAAATAAAGAAACACACACACGCACACGCACACACACAAACCCTAGCGAAATCTATTAAAGTCTATTTGGATGATAATAGTACGAGTACTAAAAAAGTCAGTGTAACTGATTTCCAGTTGCAAATTTAGAAATGACTAATAAGTAAATTCATCAGGTAAAAATTTCTTATTCCCCATGCTAAAAAACCATCTACAACATTCTTCAGAGATGGATCACATCAGAGCAATCTTAAAGGAATGCTATCACAGGTTATCACTCTCTCAAAAAAGAAATCACCAAATAAATATGAATGGCCAACAAATAATTAAACACTTTAAATAGATATTAATACACAAACCCACAAAGAATTCTGCTGGAGAACCAACTTAGTAAAGTCCCAAATATAAAATTTCTCTATCAAAAATAAAATTGAACATGGTTTTTTTTAAGCTGTCCTCATAACTTCTTTTATGAATATAACTCTCTTGGCAAAAAAAAAAAAAAAAGCCAAATTCTTTGATTTATTCTAACAGGCCAATCTCAAAATAAAATAAATCTCAACGATAAGACAATTTTAACGAAAATTTAGGCAATTTAGTCTTATTTAGATTTACTTTTAAGTCTGTAATTTCAAGACTGAGAAATAAATGGATATTTCAGGAAAAAATCTATTAACTTTTGATAATTTTGTCTTTTAGAAACAGAATATAGACACAAAAAAAATCAAAATTTAAATGTGTCTGGCTAATCTTCAAAAGAATTATTCTTCCTGGGGTGCCTGGCTGGCTCAGTCAGAAAAGCATGCAACTCGATCTCAGGGTAATGAGTTCGAGCCCCACATTGGGTATAGAGGTGACTTAAATAAATCTTAAAAAAAAAAAAAAAAAGGAATTACTCTTCCTGGCTAGTTACTAAATCCAAATCAGATATTTACCAATGAAACTGCTCTTTTGTACAGCTACCACTAACTAGCAACTGGTGCTCAAAAATTATACTGACCATTTCTCCTAAAATGCTGAAATTCTAGCTGATAGTTTTTTAAATATTTATTCTTAAAAGAGCCACTCTTAATACACTGATTCAAAGTTAATTCCAATGCAAAGATAATTCAAACAAAGGTCCGAGTGTGCTCTGAGGTTAGACTGTGTGACAGTGTGAGAAATTTCAGTGTGAATTAAGGTAGAGGAGAAACTGAAGCTCCCACACCAGATGCTCATGAGAAAGAAACTTAGAAAAGCAAGTATGGGGGCGCCTGGGTGGCTCAGTCAGTTAAGCGTCCGACTTCAGCTCAGGTCATGATCTCGTGGTCCGTGAGTGCGAGCCCCGCGTCGGGCTCTGTGCTGACCACTCAGAGCCTGGAGCCTGTTTCGGATTCTGTGTCTCCCTCTCTCTCTGACCCTCACCCGTTCATGCTCTGTCTCTCTCCGTCTCAAAAATAAATAAACGTTAAAAAAAAAAAAAATTAAAAAAAAAAAAAAAGAAAAGCAAATATGGTGCTATTGCCCAAGTACTTCCTTCCTAAAAAGAAAAGCCTCTCTGGCCTATCACATGCTTCTGAAAATGCTGGGAAGGAATGAGATCCTTAGGAAAATTCTGAGCAGGGTCCCAAATTTAAATGTTTACTCCAGAAGGAGGCACCAATAATAATACGATATCAAACTATATATTTCATCACCAGATGTGCCAGTTGTCCATTTATTGCCTCTTAGCTCCAAATTCATCCTTCAGTGCCTGCTCTGCAAAAATAAATGTGGGCCCTCTATTTTTCCTTTGCCCATCGGCTTGAGGTTTTGACGTAGAGGGTACTACAGAGACGTCACAGGTGGAAGAGGCTTTCCTTGCTGGGTCTAGTGTGCTGCTCCTGGTGGGCTCCAGCACCTCAGGTGGCTTCCCTAGCATCTGGCTCGCGCAGCTTGTGCAGCTGGTCTCCACCAGGCTGCTGAAGTACCTGGTGGTCAGCAACACCCAGCCCCTTCCCTCCTGCACCACCCCCCCCAACCCCAGCTATAGCAGTGAGTCCAGTTAGGTTTTGAAAAGTTCTTCTGTCACAACTTCTTTTTCTTTTTTTTTTAAAGGAAGTTTTCTTTTTTTTTTTTTTTTAATGTTTATTTATTTGAGAGACAGAACATGAGCAGGGGAGGGGCAGAGAGAGAGGGAGACACAGAATCCAAAGCAGGCTCCAAGCTCTGAGCTGTCGGCACAGAGCCCGACTCGGGTCTCAAACTCATGAACTGGGAGATCATGACCTGAGTGAAGTCAGTCACCTAACCGAACTGAGCCACCCAGGTGCTCCAGCAACTTCTTTATCATTCAATGAACCAAAGCCTTATCCTCTCAAATGTCTGGATCTCAGTCCTGGAGGCATCAACTTTGAATGCTCTATCTCTACCCTAGGGTTAATAGATGCTCTTTTTATTTGCTATTCTTCTCTAGAGTACTCTTTACTTCTAGCCAATCCCTCATTTCTCCAATCCTCTGTTACAGTTAGTAATCTTTATAATAAGCTTTCCCTTTTCAAATTGCTGTGTGATTTCTCTCTACTAATCAGATGCTAATTGATATACTAAATTTCAAGTGATTGGTTAGAAACTGAGAAAAATTACTGGCTGTTTAGTCCAGTTTGTTCATATATACATTTGTATTTGTATATAAATTTGTATGTATACAAATGCATATATAAACAAACTGAGCTAAACAGTCAATGTATACAATTATATATGTGTGTAATATATATAATATATATGTATTTATACACATATATATTTATACACATATGTGTATAAACAAACAGATCAGACTTTTCATAATTAGATAGTTCAGACTGCTAAAACAAAGTAGTTCATAGGGTATATCCTTGTTAACAGTACTCTCACTTTGGAGAAGTTGATTTTCTCCACTAACCATGAAAGATCGAGTACTACGTGAGATCACTTTGTTTTCTCTGGTGAATCATTTTTATTTCTCTTTACAAGTAACAATCTAAAAACCAGAGCAAAATTTGAGACGATAAGGTAGTAAAAATAGTGGCTCTATTTCTCTGGCTATGTGCTCTATGAAATTGCTCTATTTATATTTGGAGGGAAATAGACAATCTCAACGATCCCACACTAACATTCACCTCATTTTAGCTGTAGAGGCAAACTTAATGTTTTCCCTCTGTGTCACTGTTCCATGTGCTCTCTTTGTCAACATTCAAATGAAAAGTTAAGCATCAAGCTCACCATTCCTGTCCCACTTCGCTCTTAATTCTGCCAGCCACAGAGTTAAAAGGACAGGATTAAGAGTCATTAGACACAGTACTAAGGAGAATTAAAGGGCTTCTTCAAGGGGTATAACATCTGCTCCTCAAATTCCTGCCTAAACAACTAAGATTCCGATCAAAGAGAAAAGAGGGAAAGCCAATCTGACAGTAAACTGGAGTCATGAGGAAGTGAATGTTCTCTCAGGGAGTAACTCTGACACCAGAGGAAGGCTTAGTGACATTGCACAATTCTTTCTGTGAAGTTATTCATGGGGCAAGTGGGAGTATAAGAGTGTAAGTGGAGGGGAATGGGAAGGTGAAGATTGAGGATCCTTTTAAGTAGTTTTTGCTCGGCTAGCAAAACAAGCTGGGACATGCAAGACAGATAAACACAGCTGTCTGGGGCTGTCACTTGGGGCTCAGGAGCCAACGTGTCCTGATGTAGTGAAAAGTGCACCGGAATGTGAGTCAGGAGGCCAGGGATCCAAGTCCTCATTCTGCTGCTAAGTAGCTATGTGATGATGAACAAGCCCTCCAGCCTCGCTAGGCTCAGTCTTTTGGAAAACTAATTGATGCAACTAGTTGGCAAACCATGCAGAGGTGCTCCTGAGACAGAGTTCATGTACTCAGTTTGCTGAGTCCTGGTTTCTTCCACTGAAAAAAAAAACAGGAGAGGGGTACCTGGGTGGCTCAGCCCATTGAGCGTCTGACTTCACCTCAGGTCATGATCTCACATTTCCTGAGTTCGAGCCCCATGTGGGGCTCCCTACTGTCAGCACAAGCCTGCTTCAGATTCTCTGTCCCCCTCTCTCTGCCCCTCCCCTGCTCACATGTGCTCTCTCTCTCTCTCTCAAAAATAAACGTTTTTTAAAATTATTTAAAAAAAAAATAAACAGGAGAAATAAGGCAGGATTAGGGTGAGGATTAAAAATACTATACTTAAAGACACCCTGATACAGTATATGAAATGAATAGTTGCCATTATTATTATTTAATTTCAAAGGTCTCTTTAAGATTATCTGACAGGTATAAAATCTTGGTAGCCAACTATAATGAATACATTCCAATTGAATACATTGAATATTTCAAATTCATTACAAGTCAAGCTACTGTTAGTTTATCACAGGTTTTAGTTATCTACTAACCAAAATACTCATGAGAAATGTTCTTACATCTTTTCTGATTTCTACACCCACTCAAAAACCCAAATCTTAGGTCAAATGTGACTACTATATTCTTGGAAATGAAATTCAATAATAATTACAGAAAATACAGTTTCAGATTTGCATGCCATCTTCCAGGTATCAATATATATTATCTAGTGCTGGGAACAGGGCAAGAAAGCAAGAGACCGAAAGCAGAACCATCAAAATTTTCCATATGAGAATATCAGAAAATACTAATTTATTCCATGCCAAAATAAATCTTCAGCTACTTCAATATTTTAGCTTTAAATTTAAGAATAGATTTCCAGAGAGGGGGAAATGTGTGATGGGCATTGAGGAGGGCACTTGTTGGGATGAGTGAGCACTGGGTATTGTGTGTAAGCAGTGAATCACGGGAATCTACCCCCAAAACCAAGAGCACACTGTATACACTGTATGTTAGCCAAGTTGACAATAAATTATATTTAAAAAAAAAGAATATATTTCCAATGCAAAATTAATTAAGAATATATCACTAACCAGCTTAAACATACCAAAGGTTAGAAAGGTAGTAGTAATATTATAAAATACTTTATCTGTCAAACAAAAGTAAAGCCAGAAAAAATTCTATCCAGGACTATATATATATGTATATATATATATATATATATACATATATATATATATATGAAGATATATATATATATGGAAAGAGAGACAGACAAGAAGTTTGACTAAAGTTAATCTACTATATAACTACTACAAAGTTAATATACTATATATATATTTATTTATACATATATATACAGTTTTACTACAGTTAATCTATAACCCTTCCCTTCCATTAAAACACATATTCTTATTTAGAAATGTGATAAAATTACTCTATCACTCAATCAAGTATAGATTAATAGCTTCATGACTTTATTAGATTTCACAGTCAAATTCCATGTTAAGATAGGATAGTCAATCCAAAACAAACCAACAAACAAAAATCCAAAGGCAATGAACCAAAGTATATAAACAATATGTTTTCATGTCTTGTGAAGATCAGAGAAACATGATCAAAAACAGCCAACCAAGGGGCGCGCTGGGTGGCTCAGTCGGTTGGGCGTCTGACTTCAGCTTGTGTCATGATCTCATAGTCTGTAAATTCAAGCCCCGCGTCAGGCTCTGTGCTGACAGCTGGGAGCCAGGAGCCTGCTTCACATCTGTGTCTCCCTCTCCCTCTGCTCCTCCCCTGCTCACGCTCTGTCTCTCTCTGTCTCAAAAATTTAAAAAAAAAAAAAAAAAAAATTAAAAAAAAAAACTAAAAAAAAAAAAATAGCCAACCGATGAGAATGACTAGCAAAAGCTCAGTCTTTGTTCTGGTTATTCCCAATAGTTTCCTTTATGACAATGTTGACGCTAAAAATAACTCAAGTCTTAATTTGAGTAGCAGAACAACCTCAAGATTTCACACTGAATAAAAAGGTGTTAAGGGAGCACATATGAGAGGGCCCAATATTAGAGAGCCTCTCTGGAAAAGCAATGTTTGGGTGGAGACCTAAGCATAAGGAGCTACATGTTTGTGAGGGCGGAGCAGGTAACAGTAGGAAAGAGCATTCTAAGCAGAAAACAAAGTACATACAGTGTCAAAATCTCTCAGCCATTCTGCTAGGGCATAATAGGGAAAGGGAAGAAATAGGCAGTGGCCAGAACACAAGGACCATTATAAACCATGGCAAGACATTTGGGTTTTAGTCAAAATGCATCAGGAAGGTGTGACAGGGATTCAGCAGGAATAGTGGGGGAAAGAGTAAAGAGACTGATGCAGACTTCGAAGGGAGGTGTAAGCTTTAGGCGAACCCTCAGGGAAGGACTGTAAAGGAAACTGTAGAGGCAGGAAGAGTAAGGAGCATGGTACCTAGGGAATGGTGGATAGGTAAAGGGCTTTTTTCTCCAAATCCTGCATCAGAATTCACACTTTTCATCTGATATTACCGAATTATTCTGTGGGGGAACAAGTTTAGTAAATGATATCCTATCTTTGCCTTCTCCCCACATTGGACAATATGGATTTTTCCTCCTTTGCCAGTCTTCGAGGTGACAAGTAGTACCTTACTAGCAGTTTAATTTTCCCTTCTTTTATCATTAGTGAAGTTGAGTATCCATTTTCATGTTCATTGGCCAGTTATATTTCTTCTGCTATTATCTGTTAATTCATTTCCTTTGACCTCATTCTATATGTCCCATTGAGTTTCCTTTTTATTTTTTTATATCAAAAACAGACTACCTTTAAAGCAATCTTGAGAAAGAAGAACAAGATGGAAGTATCATAATCCCAGATTTCAAGATTTCAAAGCTGTAGTAATCAAAACAGTATGGTACTGGCACAAAAAAGAGATCAATCAAACAGCAAAGACAGCACAAAAATAAACCCAGGATCATATGGTCAATTAATCTTCGACCGAGGAGGCAAGAATATACAATGGGTGAAAAGTCTTTTCAATAAATGGTGTTGTGAAAACTGGACAGCCATAGCCAAAAGCATGAAACTGGACCACTTTCTTAGACTATACACAAAATTAACTCAAAATAGATTAAAGACCTAATGTGAAACATCAAACTATAAAACTTCTAGAAAAAAATTTAGGGAGCAATCTATTGGATATCTGCCTTAGCAACATATTTATAAGTATGTCTCTTCAGGCAAGAAAAAACAAAAGGAGGGGTGCCTGGGTGGCTAAGTCAGTTAAGTGTCCAACTCTTGATTTTAGCTCAGGTCACAATCTCACAGTTCATGGGACTGAGCCCCACATCAGGCTCCATGCTGACAGAATGGACCCTAGTTGGGATTCTCTCTCCCTCTCTTTTGGCCCCTCCCCCTCTTGCACACACTCTCACTCCCTCAAAATAAATAAGTGAGCTTTAAAAAAAGAAAAAAGAAAAACAAAAGGAAAATTAAACTATTGGGGCTATGCCAAAATAAAAAGCTTTTGTATAGCAAAAAAAACAGCCAACAAAACAAAGAGGCAACCTACTGAATGAGAGAAGAGATTTACAAATGACATATCCAATGAGGGGTTAATATCCAAAATATGTAAAGAATTTATATAACTCAACACCATAAAAACAAACGATCCAATTAAGGATTTTTCCAAAGAAGACATACAGATGGCCAAGAGACACAAGAAATGATGCTCAACATCACTTATCATCAGGGAAATGCAAATCAAGACCACAATGAGCTATCACCTCACCCCTGTCAGAATGGGCTAACATCAAAAAACACAAGAAAATAACAAGTTTTAGAGAGGCTGTAGAGAAAAGGGAACCTTCATGCTTTGTTGGTGGAAACATAAATTGTGGCAACCACTGTGGAAAACCAGTATGGAGGTTCCTCAGTAAACTAAAAATTGAAATACTATAGAATACAGTAATTTAAATACTGGGTATTTACCCAAAGAAAACGAAAACACTACTTAAAGCAAAACAGAAAACACAAACAAAATTCAAGAAGATATATACAACCCTTTGTATAGCATTATTTACAACAGCCAAGATATAGAAGCAACCCAACTATCCAACAATAGATGAATGGATTAAGAAGATGTGGTGTCTGCCTGTCTGTCTGTATGTATGTATGTTTGTATATGTATGTGTATGTGTGTATGTGTATGTATGTATTTGTGTGTGTGTATATATAAAATGGAATATTATTCAGTCATTTAAAAATTGAAATTGTGGGGCGCCTGGGTGGCGCAGTCAGTTAAGCGTCCGACTTCAGCCAGGTCACGATCTCGCGGTCTGTGAGTTCGAGCCCCGCGTCAGGCTCTGGGCTGATGGCTCGGAGCCTGGAGCCTGTTTCCGATTCTGTGTCTCCCTCTCTCTCTGCCCCTCCCCCGTTCATGCTCTGTCTCTCTCTCTGTCCCAAAATAAATAAAAAACGTTGAAAAAAAAATTAAAAAAAAAATTGAAATTGTGCTATTTACAATAATGTGAATAGCCATAGAGGGTGTTATGCTAAATGAAATAAGTCAGAGAAAGACAAGTACTATATGATTTCACTTATATGTGGAATGTAAAAAACAAAACAAACAGACTCTTAAATACAGAGAACTCAAAGTTGCCAGAAAGGAAGTGGGTGGAGGGTATGTGAAATAGGTGAAGATTTGAACAGATCCAAATATAAAATAAATTAAGTCACAGAGATGAAAACGGTATAGCACAGGCAATATAGTCAATAATGTTACAATAACATTACATGATGACAGTGACTACACCCACCACAGTGAGCACTGAGTGATGTATAGAATTATCAAATCACTATGTTGTACATCTGAAACTAATACAACATTGTACGTCAACCATAGTTCAATAATGAATGTTTTTTTAAAAATACAGGCAATCAGCAGCATTATTTACAATAGCCAAACTACAGAAACAGCCCAAGTGTCCACTGACAGATGAATGGATAAAGATGTGGTATATATACTAAATGGAATATTATTCAAACATAAAAAAATAGAATGAAATCTTGCCATTTGAAACAAGATGGAAGGAGCTTGAGGGTATAATGCTAAGTGAAATAAGCCAGTCAGAGAAATACAAATACCACATGATTTCACTCATATGTGGAATTTAAGAAACAAAGAAAAATAAAGAGACAAACCAAAAAAGTCTTTAACTATAGAAAACAAATGGTTACCAGAAGTAAGGTGGGTGGGGGGATGGGTGAAATAGGTGAAAGGGATTATCTTGATGAGCACTAACATATGGAACTGTTGAATCACTATATTATATATATGATATCATATATTTCATTTATACCTAAGACTAATGTAACACTGTATACTAACTATCCTGGGATTAAATTCTTTAAAAATACAGGCAATTTTTGCTTTGCATAATTCTGATATGCATGAATTTCAGTTACCACAGTTTAGAAAACTACAAATTTCAGTTATTCTCAGGCCACATCAGTTTTAAAGAATTAGAAATTCTAAAGGTGCATTTAACATTTTTTTAAGTTTTTATTTAAATTCCAGCTAGCTAACGTACATGTAACATTAGTTTCAGGTGTGATTCAACAATTCCATACAACACCCAGTGCTCATCACAAATATACTCCTTAATCCTCATCACCTATTTAACCCATCCCTCCACCCACCTCTGCTCTGGCAACCATCAGTTTCTTCTCTGTAGTTAAAGTCTGTTTCTTGATTTGTTCCTCTCTCTCTCTCTCTCTCTCTCTCTCTCTCTCTCTCTTACTTTTTTCCCCTTCAGCATTTAACATTTTAACAAGCCCTTCAGATGGTTCTGAACTTTGGTAAGTTATACATAATATGCTATACAGCACTTAGAAAGAATATAGTAAAATGCATGACAGTGATATTAAAAATCTCCAAGCAATATTATGAATTGAAAAACAAAAACAAATTATGGAATAACAACCATCTGATATCACTTATGAAAACAAATATAGTATATACTCTTTTGATGGGTATATTTGTTGATGACTACAATTTAAAAAACCTTAAAGAACAAGGACCATAATGAAAACTGTGAGAAACCCTGGGAAAGAGATTTTTAAAAAGATAATCAAAGAAGGACTTAAGTTTTATCTGTAATGTTTTAATTTCTTCATAAGAACATAACTTAATGTATTAATTAATTTAAATGTTTTAGGAGGATCTGGGTGGCTCAGTCGGTTAAGCATCTGACTTTTGATTTCACCTCAGGTCATGATCTTGGGAGTCATGAGACTGAGTCCCATGTAGGGCTCCTCACTGGGTATGGAGCCTGCTTAAGATTCTTTCTCTCTCTCTCCCTCTCCCCCCCCCCCCCACCTTTCCCCCATCTGCTCCTCCTCTGCTCGCAGTCCCTCTCTCAAAAGAAGAGAAAATGTTTTAAAAAGAAAAGAAAGAATATCCATTTTTAAATGGGCAGAAGATAAGGAATTCTTAATATTTTACTTCATCCATATTTTTTTGCATAGAGGATACACCTGAAGGATCTGTCAGCCCAAGGATTCTAACTCTTGAGCTTACATACATAATTACTGATAATCTGTGAAGAAATAAAGAAAGCAAAAGGTGCTGAGCAGACTGGATTAGAGAAAATGCAGTACTGATGATTTTCACTAAATGGGACAAAGAAACACTTTAGAAACTAGAGATCCACAAATCTAATATTGCTGCTGGCTGGGCGAATGTCCAAAACAAATTATTAAACATACTTCAAATTACCAAAATGGAAGATGCATCAAAGAGAGGTTGAATAACAAAAAAAGAAAAGCATTTTGAAAAATTTTATTTTTATCCTGGTAGATCAAGAAAACATTTTACTTCAAAGTATTTTTAAGGTGTCCCAGGGAAATGAGACCAAGTTCAAGAATACTAAGAAATTCAGGGGCGCCTGGGTAGCTCAGTCGGTTAAGTATCTGACTCTTGGTTTCGGCTCAGATCATGATCTCACGGTTCATGAGATGGAGCCCTGCATCAGACTCTGCACTGACAGTGCAGGGCCTGTTTAGGATTCTCTCTCTTTAGTTCTCCCTACCCCACCCCTGCTCTTGCTCTCTTGCTCGCTCTCTCTCTCAAAATAAATAAAATAAAACATTAAAAAAAAAAAAAAAAACAAGGGGCACCTGGGTGGCTCAGTGGGCTAAGCATCTGACTTCGGCTCAGCTCATGATCTCACAGTTCCTAAGTTCAAGCCCTGCGTCAGGCTCTGTGCTGAGAGCTCAGAGCCTGGAGCCTGCTTTGTATTCTCTCCCACTCTCTCTGCCCCTCCCCCACTCACACTCTGTCTCTCTCTTTCTCTCTCTCTCAAAAATAAATAAACATTGAAAAAAATTTAAAAAAACAAAAAAAGAATACTAAAAAATTCATCAGAGATGCCCAAAATTCAAAACACCTTATCTCAGTCTCACTCCTAGCCTTAGGACTTCTGCCTCCTATCCTGAATGGCTATGGGGGTCTTTGTGTGAATGCCTGTTTGGCAGCCACTTACTCACCATGGTGAATAGATGGTCTAAAAGTGGTACAATATGCTTTTTATACCTTCAAGACAATCAACAAACTCCTTAAAGTTTTCTTTGCAGACAATATAAGAACAACGTAGATGAGTAACACAGGGTATGGAAAAATTTGGCTGAGTAACCAATGTATATAGATTCTCATAGGCATGAGCAATTTAATCTAAAGGGTTGTCTCACAGATAACATAAAAACAAAGGCTTCTAATGGCACACCAAGTCTGACTCTGCCATATTCAACCAGCATCGACTGAATAACAACTTACTGCACATTTATCACATCTGCAATTGGCAAAACAACAACAACAACAACAACAACAACAACAGTTTGATCATTAATATGTTAGATGTCAGAATCTAAAACTGGAACAATTAGCTAACAAAATACAGAGAATAAAATTGAATGCCAAAAAAGTAAGCACCTCTACTGCACTGCACTTTTTTACTTAAAATTCTAATGTATATTTAATTTAATGTTATATAATATATAGACACACATGAACACACGGACAAATTTAGCAAATATCATTTGCAGCACGTAAGGCCTAAAATACTTACTGGCCCTTTACAGAAAAATTTTGCCAACTCCTGGTCTTGACCAGTAAGTCTTTTCTCAAAAATATGTTCTATCTTTGATTTTGAGTATAAAATTCAAAGACATTAGGTAAACAGTCTGTAATGTTAAATTTAAATTGGAGCAGGTGGGCCAGGATACTCCCTGAGGCAGGCAGCAGGCAGCGAGGGTCCAGAGGACATGGACAGTGGCTAGCATGAGCTAAGAGTGGCTGGCTTCACCTCTGAGGTATTCATCCCCAAGACCCATAATTCCAGTCTAAACCATGGGAAAAAAAAAAAAAAAAAAAAAAAAGCATAAAAAAACAAATCAAGAAACACTCTAGAAAATACCTGACCAGAACCCCTCAAAACTATCAAGGTCATGAAAAATAAGGAAAGACTGAGAAATCATCATAAACCAGAGAAGACTGAAGAGATAGGAAGAATAAATGTAATGTGTATTTTGAAAGGCATATTAGTGGAAAAAACAGTGAAATCCAAATATAATTTGGGTTTTGGTTAATATTAATGTACCAACATTGATTTACTTGTCATAAATGTACCATGGTAATGTAAGACATTAACAACAGAAGAAACTGAGTTAGGGGTATACCTGAACTGTGGACTATCTTTGCAGCTTTTCTATGAATTAAATATATTCTGAAGTTAAACTTTACTAAAATTTGAAATGGCAATATCAATATGATCTTGTCACTTAAACATGGACACAAACACACACACACACACACACACACACACACACACACACACCCCTGTATTTTCCACCTCTTTCCACTGAAAAGGTCAAAAAGGAATGATACCCCACTATTAATGAGCAGGTATAACATTCAGATTTGGTCTCTAAATACCATTCCCACTAAAAAAAAAAAAAAAAAAAAAAAAAGGTCTCCCAGGGAAATGCTGACTCTAGGACTTAGAAAGGAAGTACCAGGAAGCTTGCATCATGTTATGCCAGAAAATAAGTAAGCTTTTAAAGTCTAATGAATACATGTAAAACTACATAGCAATCAGGGACTCCCCCGGCCAAATCTGGGACAATTTAAGCATCAGAAAAGAATAATGACTGCAATTGACTGGAACACATGAAAATTTTTAAATCATAAATACTGACACTCAAAAAGGAAAAAGAAAAAAGAAAAAAAATCACCACCAATAACAGCAACAACTCATTTATCACCACCAACCCCTGAACTGAAAATGGGTAATTAAAGAAATAACCAAGTATTTATCCTGCCTTTACAGTAGGAACTATATTTTAGGGTGATCAAATAACATCAGTTAATAAGGAAAGGATCTTTGGCACAAAAACAGACACTCAGAACAGAATAGAGAACCCAGAAATGGACCCACAAATGTATAGCCAACTAATCTTTGAATATCCAATGAAATAAAGACAGTCTCTTCAGCAAGTGGTGCTGGGAAAACTGGACAGCAACATGCAGAAGAATGAACCTGGACCACTTTCTGACACCATACACAAAAATAAACTCAAAATGGATGAAAAGCCTAAATGTAAGATAGGAAGCCATCAAAATCCTCGAGGAGAAAGCAGGCAAAAACCTCTTTGACCTTGGCCACAGCAACTTCTTACTCAACACGTCTCCAGAGGCAAGGGAAACAAAAGCAAAAATGAACTATTGGGACCTCATCAAAATAAAAGGCTTCTGCACAGCGAACGAAACAGCAAAACTAAAAGGCAACCAATGGAATTGGAGAAGATATTTGCAAACAACATATCAGATAAAGGATTAGTATCCAAAATCTATACAGAAATTGGGGCGCCTGGGTGGCGCAGTCGGTTAAGCGTCCAACTTCAGCCAGGTCACGATCTTGCGGTCTGTGAGTTCGAGCCCCGCGTCAGGCTCTGGGCTGATGGCTCGGAGCCTGGAGCCTGCTTCCGATTCTGTGTCTCCCTCTCTCTCTGCCCCTCCCCCGTTCATGCTCTGTCTCTCTCTGTCCCAAAAATAAATTAAAAACGTTGAAAAAAAAAATCAAAATCTATACAGAAATTATCAAACTCAACACCCAAAAAACAAATAATCCAGTGAAGAAATGGCAGAAAACATGAAGACACTTCTCCAAAGAAGACATCCAGATGGCCAAGAGACACATGAAAAAATGCTCAACATCAGTCATCAACAGGGAAATACAAATTAAAACTACAATAAGATATCACCTCACACCTGTCAGAATGGCTAACATTAACAACTCTGGCAACAACAGATGTTGGCAAGGATGCAGAGAAAGAGGATCTCTTTTGCACTGCCAGTGGGAATGCAAACTGGTGCAGCCACTCTGGAAAACAGTATGGAGGTTCCTCAAAAGTGAAAAATAGAACTACCCTACAACCCAGCAACTGCCCTACTAGGTATTTATCCAAGGGATACAAGTGTGCTGTTTCAAAGGGGCACATGCACCCCCCCCCAACGTTTATAGCCTATTGACAATAGCCAAAGTATGGAAAGAGCCCAAATGTCCACGGACAGATGAATAGATAGATGTGGTATTTTTATACAATGGAATATTACTCAGCAATCAAAAAGAATGAAATCTTGCCATTTGCAGCTACATGGATGGAACTGGATGGTTTTACGCTAAGCAAAATTAGTCAGAGAAAGACAAATATATGACTTCACTCATATGAAGAATTTAAGAGACAAAACAGATGAACACAAAGGAAACAAAAATAATATAAAAACAGGGAGGGGGACAAAATGTAAAAGACTCTTAAATATAGAGAACAAACAGAGGGTTGCTGGAGGGATTGTGGGAGGGGGGATGGGCTAAGTGGAAGACATTTGTTGGGATGAGCACTGGGTGTGGTACACAGGGGATGAATCACTGGAATCTACTCCTGAAATCATTGTTGCACTATATGCTAACTAACTTGTAAATTTAAAAATTAATTAATATTTAAAAGTTTTTTTAATATTAAAAATTAAATTTTTTTTAAATTTTTAAAAATTAAAAATTACTTGTGGACACTCTTTTAGAAGAGTGTCCACAAATAAATGTAGATGAAATAATGGAATTTAGAAAATCACCAACTTACAACCCTCAATGACATAACTGATTCAGGTACGAATAAGCAATGGATGCTAAACTTATTAAGTGAAGGGATGAGGAGAATGTAGATATTTCCATGCTACCAAGTATCTCCCCACAAAGTCCTTGCCT
Organism: Neofelis nebulosa; assembly: GCF_028018385.1. Lineage (NCBI taxonomy): Eukaryota > Metazoa > Chordata > Mammalia > Carnivora > Felidae > Neofelis > Neofelis nebulosa. The sequence continues at coordinate 30,400,260 of NC_080782.1, read as the reverse complement.
ATCTCAAGTATATAATACTAACTTCACAATGGAGGAATCAAATGTCACCAACTTAATCCAGGAATTAATCTTAACTGCTAGTCACAAATAGCAGCAACAACTAGACAATACATGCCACTTGATGTGATACAATGTAGATTACAATCAAGCCTTTGGCCCTTCTATCGGAAATACCGGAGACAAAGAAATAAATTAAATGATACCATAACGAAGCAATTAGAAAATTCAGGGAGGAAGAACCTTATAGAGGACAACTGGACCTGTTTAATAAAGTCATGGGAAAGAAAATGGTTTGGAAAGAGACACTGTTCTAGATTAAAAGATATGTAAGAGAGGGACAAAAGAAATGGGATATGTATTACTTGATTGGATCCATGTTTGACAAGCCAGCATTACGACACATATGAGGATAAACTGGGGAAATTTAAATATAGAATGATTAGAAATATTAAGTTCTAAAGAATTTTGTTAGAATAATTGGAGCTGTATTTATATAGGGAAATGTCTATATTTTTTAAAGATTCATGAGGAATTATTTCAAAGTGAAAGCTATGTATGTCTTTACTTTTAAATACTTCAAAGATTACAAAAATGAGATGAAGCAGACAGAAAAATGTAACCGTTAAATCTAGGTAGAAAATGGCTATTTCACTAATCTCTCTACTTTCCTCCATGTTTGAAATTTTTCACAGTAAAAAGTAAATTACAGATGGATATATAAAGAGATAATAAAATACACGTTAAGTAATATACATATTGTCATAAAAAGTAGAGTCACATTACTTAGAGATTAGGGACAAATAATAGCAAAGTTAAACCGTCCTCATGATTTAAAATAGGAACATTCACAAAATGTTTGCAGTACTAGAGTTTATGTTAATCTTGTATGGATTGTCAAGAATTCTGTTTATTCCCATCTACCCTTTGATAGTTCACTATGACATGTAGGATGTAATAATTTAATTATGCGAAGAGAAAATAAGCTTTTTCTTGGGCTTTTCTGCATTTTCAATTACAACAGTGTAGCAGATGACACAGTTTAGTAATAGAGTAGTGGCTTGAGACTCATAAGGCATGATTCTATTCAGAGCTGATCATTAATCGAGTACTAGATAATCCCGAACAAGTGAATTTATACTTGTAAAAGCAAAGGGGAGGGGTGCATGGGTGGCTCAGCCGCTTAAGCATCTGACTCTTGATTACAGCTCAGGGCATGATCTCACAGTTCGTGAGGCTGTCAGAGCAGAGCCTGCGTGGGGTTCTCTCCTGTCCCTCTGTCTCTCTCTTAAAATAAACAAATAAATATTAAAAAAGAAGAAAGCAGAAGGGGAACACAATCCCTATACAAACCAAGAGAATACCATATAGGAATAAAGGTTATAACATTGTATTTTTAAAAAGTCATCATACTGGGGCGCTGGGTGGCTCACTCAGTCGAGCGTCCGACTTCAGCTCGGGTCATGAGCTCACAGTCAGTGAGTTAGAGCCCCACGTTCAGCTCTGTGCTGACAGCTCAGAGCCTGGAGCCTGCTTCAGACTGTGTCTCCCTCCCTCTCTGCCCGTCCCCCACTCACACTCTGTCTCTCTCTCTCTCTCTCTGAAAACTGCATGTTAAAAAAAAAATTTTTTTTAAAGTCATCATACTAACTCAAGATACCAAGTTAACTATTTTAAATAATGAGAGCTTTATTAAATACAGCCATCACTGGGAATATCCTGTTTTTAAAATTTTTTTTTTGCAGGGCATCTGGGTGGCTCAGTCTGGTTAAGCGTCTGACTTTGGCTCACGTCATGATCTCACAGTTCTTGAGTTTGAGCCCCGCATCGGGCTCTGTGCTGACAGCTCAGAGCCTGCATCAGATTCTGTGTCTCCCTCTCTCTCTGCCCCTCCCCAGCTTGGACTCTGTCTCTCTCTCTCTCTCAAAAATAAATAAACACTAAAAAAAAATTTTTTCCAACTAAATCCTTTCCAACTAATCAGAGATCTATGTTCACTTAGGGAACCCTCAAATCTTTACTGAAGATAGCTTAAGAGTTATGACTTCAAAATTTACGAATCAGTATGATCTATACAAAACTGGCCAGAGCCACGTTTAGATACAAACTCCATTCATGCAAGAGTAGAAAATTGGGCCTCTATTAATTTCATCTAATTCACATATCTTGAATGTATTTACATTTAGTCAATAAGAGCTCATTTCCAACATACATTATGCAAGTTAACAAGATATCAGTTTCACCAATAAAAATCTATTTTTGATATCCAATATACTAACAGATCAGATGTGGTCAAAAACAGGAAAAAAAAAAGGGTAGGTGTGGTAACAACATGTAAAGCCCTTTCTGATATAATGCTAGCTGGCCATACCTACACAATGGAGCACTGACTAGCACCCGGTTATTGGCTTAACATACATCATACACATATATGTAACATTTCATGGCATTTACTGGAGTATTAAAATAAACTAGGAAAGGTAATAATCTCTAAATACAAATATTTTTTTACAAAACAACAAAAGACTGAAAATGTCTTTAAAGTTTTCATGGTTTAATGAAACTAAAGGAGAGAAACTTAAGGTACATTTTTCTTTCATTTGAATAATGAAGGTAAATACAGTCATATAAACAGTATATTTTCTTACAAAGCATTATAGATGGAATTACTCTGTCTGCAAATATGAAGGCATTAAGTTGTGCAATACATACCATTCACAGGGCTGAAGGGATCGAAATGCCTTAAAAGAGGCATCCATTCCAGCAAAATCCCAAAACTTAACATCATAGTCATATCCTCCAGTCACCAAACGGGCACCTGAGGGATCCAGACCCAAAGCAGAAACCTGTAAAAAAAAATAATTAACTGGAGAAAAGCTACTTATATTCTATAATAACCTGCATTTCCTTTCTCTAACCTTACCTCTTATCTTATAGGTATTGGAAGTACAGACCACAAGCTGTTGTTACTTCTAAAAAGTGGAACTGGATAGCATCTTCTATATTATTTGACTTTGTTATTATTATGAATATTATTTCTTTTGAAATAAAATAATATTTTAACTTAATGTAATTGCCAGCTTTGTCCCAATTATCTACCAAACCCCATAAATAATTCAGCTTTTTTAATAAAAAAGATTTTAAGGAAACCTTTTGAGATATTTTAACTACCACTAACTAAATACCACATGAATCTAAAATTACCAAAATGAGAAAATGCCAATGGGAATGTTAAGAAATCTATTTAATCAAGCAGGACAAAGTAGAAATTATTTTCTTCTGTATATGGCTAACTGACTCAATATGATCACCTTAAACAATTATTTTTAAAGCTGAATTTATAAGTGACTAACTACATTATAATAGCACTTTTATATTCGTTCCAAAAGATAACTGCCTTCCCCATGAACTTTCCTAGGTCCAATGCACATGTGAGTGTCCAACTGGTAACCTACTATTCTTAAGAAGGAAGTCCCTGAATCTACTTCCCTCTCAGAAGGAAAAAAAAAATGCATTAGAAATAATTAATGTGTAAAACAAAACAAAAAACAGAACAAAAGAATTAATATGTGGAATGAAAACAACAAAAAAAGAAATAATGTGATTACTGTATATATGAGAGAGTAAAAGGATCAAAGTTTCATATAAAGGAAGCAACTATAAATCAGTTCTCCTACTACCCTTGGAATGTTATTAAATGTAATAGAATTACTGCAATTAAAACCAGATAGTTACAAAATAATTTATACTCACTTCAAGCACCACCTATAAACACTGATTTCAGAAGATAAGGGAATTATACATGAACATAATTAATAAATTATATGTTTAAATTAGATACGTACCACTTTAAATGTGTCAAACAAAGCATACAAATGAAAACTAAGTCATTTTTTATGTCTGAACAATTATGTATCTTAAATCCTACAACAACAAAAAACAAAAATAAACAGTAGCTTTCGAAGTCTAAGAAGTGACTCTTGCTACTACCAACCACAAACTTACTTGCCCCCATGCCCATTCTATCTTTCCACCCTCCTATTACAATTAAAAGGGTGCCTTCTTCCTGATACGACTGACCACACCAGTGTTCATCCCATTACAGTACAATTCGAAATTGCAAATTCATTCGTGGCTTGTCTCTTCCCTGCCTGTCCTCCCCGCAAGGGTGGAAGCTCCTCCTCCTTGGTGCAATCGTCAGTGTGGAGCAGCAGGGGCAAAGGCCTGCAGTCAGGGTGGGAGAACTAATGACTGGCTGACTGGCTGCAGGCATCCTTGGTTGAGTCCTCCTGGGGAAGCGGAAAGGCCTGTGGGGAGCCAGCAGCCTCCAAATTCCAGGGAGTTGTTTGGAGTTCAGTGCAAGCTGGGAAGAATGTGCTCAAAAGGAAACCTGGAAAGAAGCAGCTCTTCCCCTAAAAAGTGTTCTTTGCCCTGGCTGTGAATTCTTTCATTAAGAAAGAGAAATTAACAGTATGTCACTATATTAATGAAAGGAAAGGTAGATGTTGACTTGTGACTTTGACCCAAATTACATACGGCCTTTAAAAAAGTTGGAACTTGGGGCGCCTGGGTGGCGCAGTCGGTTAAGCGTCCGACTTCAGCCAGGTCACGATCTCGCGGTCCGTGAGTTCGAGCCCCGCGTCAGGCTCTGGGCTGATGGCTCGGAGCCTGGAGCCTGTTTCCGATTCTGTGTCTCCCTCTCTCTCTGCCCCTCCCCCGTTCATGCTCTGTCTCTCTCTGTCCCAAAAATAAATAAAAAACGTTGAAAAAAAAAATTAAAAAAGTTGGAACTGGATTTCTGGGGTTTAAAGGAACACAGCTAAGAAATGATTTGGAATATCTGGTAGGAAACAAAGGAAACCATCTCTAGGTCCTGTTAAGGAATGGAAAGGTGGGTATATTGGTGGGAGATACTAGAAACGTAAAGTATAGGAAACAAAGACTGGCCTACTGTAGAGAACTGGTAAGGCTCAGAAGTAAATATATGGGGATTCCTTTTAGTATCCTCTATTCTTCTGTGAATGTGTAAATATTTTACAATAACCAGCTGAAAAAACCAACCAGGCAAAAGAGTCACCTTGCTAATCTCTGACATATATAAGATGAAATAAATGCAGGGCAAAGGCAGGACTGCAAAAAGATCAGGTACCCTAACAGTACAATTAGCAGCTCTAACTGACTTTTAATGTGTAAAACAAGCTGGCAGTATATTTCTCATTTTATTTCTTTTTTCAAAGATAAAATTCTACTAAAAAATATAAATATTTAACTAAAACATGCGTGAAACCCATGAACTCCCTCAGTAAAAAAATCTCTCAAGTGACAGGGAAGCTTCTGTTTAAGTACTAATAGTCTGTAATTCCTTTCCTAATTTGCTTAAAAACATGAAAATTGGTAAAATTCCATCATAATTTCATAATAAAAATACCAAAAGTCTGATTTCATATAAAGTAGATATAATATCACAAATTAGATGGAAATGGTTTCTTAAAGCGGCAGTTCTCAGAAACTTTGGTTTTAAGACACTTTACACTATTTAAATCTTTTGAGGACCCCAAAAAGCATTTGTTTATGTGAGTTATGTGTTTCAATATTTACCACAGTAAAAATTTTAACTAAGACATTTAAAGTACTTATTGTTGGGGCGCCTGGGTGGCTTGGTCGGTTAAGCGTCCGACTTCGGCTCAGGTCATGATCTCACGGTCCGTGAGTTCGAGCCCCACGTCGGGCTCTGTGCTGACAGCTCAGAGCCTGGAGCCTGTTTCAGATCTTTGTCTCCCTCTTTCTCTCTGCCCCTCCCCTGTTCATGCTCTGCCTCTCTCTGTCTCAAAAATAAATAAACATTAAAAAATAAAGATAAATTAAAAATTAAAGGTAAAATAAAATAACAATAGGGGCGCCTGGATGGCTTAGTCAGATGAGCATCAGACTTCGGACTTCGGCTCAGGTCATGATCTCACAGCTCTCGTGGGTTCAAGCCCCATTGTCAGGCTTTGCACTGACTGCACAGAGCCTGCTTTGGATTCTCTGTCTCCCTCTCTCTCTGCCCCTGCCCTGCTTGTGTTCTATCTCTCAAAAATAAATAAACATTAAAAAAATTTTAATAAATAAAATAATGATAAACCCACTATACCGTAACAAATATTTTTATGAAAATAGTATTTTCAAAGGCAAAACATTTGGCAAGAAGAATGTCACTGTTTTAATATCTTTATTAGTTCCGTCATTTGTGTAATTTCTGGGTCTATAACTACCGATCCATGTTTTCCTCATTATGGGATGTATTTTCCTACTTTCTAGGTGTTAGACACCTAGAAAAAGGCAGTTTCATTGAAAAGAAAAAGCAAGATGATTTTATTCTTTCTTTTTTTTTTTTTTTTTTTTTTAATTTTTTTTTCAATGTTTTTTATTTATTTTTGGGACAGAGAGACACAGAGCATGAACGGGGGAGGGGCAGAGAGAGAGGGAGACACAGAATTGGAAACAGGCTCCAGGCTCCGAGCTGTCAGCACAGAGCCCGACGCGGGGCTCGAACTCACAGACGCGAGATCGTGACCTGGCTGAAGTCGGCCACTTAACCGACTGCGCCACCCAGGCGCCCCTTTATTCTTTCATTTGTAATATTTTTCATTCATTCTACTACCACTTTAATGGTTTTACAATAAAATGAGTCCATCTTATGACTCAAAATTTTATATTATTAAATCTTTAAGTAACATAAATATAACAATACAAAAATAGAAATCTGTAATTCTAAGTAATATAACCTTACAGCAATACAGTAACTATTTTATGTCCATTTCTTATCTCAATGTACATCTAAAAAACGAACTCGGACCTTTTACTGATACAGAAATAAAGCTAAGAGTAATGAGAAATTTTCCCACACCATAAAAAGGAAAACTGTATTTTAGTTTCATTTCTTTTTTTCACTTGTAATGTTCCTATATCAAAGCAAAAAGTTTTAAAGCCAACAATAACAATGACAATAATAAGTGTTCCTATTTTAAATGAAACACAATGGTTATTTTGATTGAATAGAAATGTAATCTTTCTTTTTCTTTAATGTCTATAGCTGTTGTGTTATCAGTTGATTGTATAATTAGCCTTCATACCAATGTATCATCGGTTCACTTTAACATGAGAGCCTTGTTACTGAAAGGAAAGAATCAAATTTTTCAAACTTACTGTTTTAGTTCCATGCTTTAGAGTTATTTCATGAGAGTCAGGAATCTTTTGGACAGGATTCTGAAAAAAGAAAATTCCATGACATCAATGAGTAACCAATGTATTTAGGGTGTGGGGGGGAACTACATACTACATCTACAGGAGACACAATTTTTAAAAATAGCATCGTTAGCTTTTTAACACAAAGTTTAAAAAACAAAACAGGAGGGGCGCCTGGGTGGCGCAGTCGGTTGGGCGTCCGACTTCAGCCAGGTCACGATCTCGCGGTCCGTGAGTTCGAGCCCCGCGTCGGGCTCTGGGCTGATGGCTCGGAGCCTGGAGCCTGTTTCCGATTCTGTGTCTCCCTCTCTCTCTGCCCCTCCCCCGTTCATGCTCTGTCTCTGTCTGTCCCAAAAATAAATAAAAAACATTAAAAAAAAAAAAAAATTTAAAAAAAAAAAAAAAAAACAAAACAGGAAACGAAAATTGTGAAGACAGCTTATTTCTGCACTTCTAGATAAATTACAATTGTTGAGCTGATAATAAATTTATCTTAAATCTCAAAAAAGATAAACCCAAGAAACTTTTTAGGTTGTATGAAACCACAAGGTCCTCTCAGCATTCAAAAATATTTGAAGTCCTCTGTTCACTGAAAATTGGGCATAATTTAAAGTGCTTATGTACTTAATTTAAAATAGGCAACAGGGGCGCCTGGGTGGCTCAGTCGGTTGGGCATCCGACTTCGGCTCAGGTCATGATCTCACAGCTCATGAGTTCGAGCCCCGCGTCGGGCTCTGTGCTGACAGCTCGGAACCTGGAGCCTGCTTCAGATTCTGTGTCTCCTTCTCTCTCTCTGCCCCTCCCCCACTTGTGCTCTCTGTCTCTCAAAAATGAATAAATGTATAAAAAAAATTTTTAAATAGGCAACAAAATCTGCACAGGGTAGATATATACCTTTCAGCCCTTAAAAGTTTATAAAACTAAAAACTCCCGTTCAAAAATGACACAAATAAGGAACTGGGTCATTTATTGACTCCGTTAAATAAATAAGCATTTATTTATAAAGTGAGATTATACCAGATGGGTAGCATTAGACATAAACTCTACCATTCTCCCTCCCAAGATGCATATGGTCTGGGGAAGGGGAGGTGGCCAATCAGTCTAATTCAATATAAGAAATGCTATGATAGACAGGAGGTATGGGCAGGATAAGTGAGGAAGAGAGACGATGGATGCATAAATCAGACATAAGGGAGTCACAGTGATAATCTGAGCAAGAAGTTTCATTGCTTAGTCAAGTTTCCATTATCCAAGAGCAGGGCAACCATACTCAAATTTTAGGGCCATTCCAAATTCATGTTAGGATCATCTTGCAATCTACTTAACTAAATATGTGCAGTCTAACAGACTTTGGTCCCTGTCTCCCCTCATTCTTTAGCATCCTTGATGAATCAATCAATCGCAAGTTCTGTTTCATCATAAACTTTTCTCCTGCTATGGCTCTTTCTCCTCAGCACATAAACAGTTAAAGTACTTCCCATATTACACACACACACACACACACACACACACACACACACACACAGAGCAATTTCCCCCACATTTACTGCTGTATCATTATCTTTTTCTCTGCAATTAAGCTTCTTTATATGACAGTTTTCACTCAAATGTCTCTACTTCCTCTCTCCCTTCTACCTCTACCACTCAGGCACGTGTTCTTTTATTCCTAATGCCTAGCACAGTTCTTGGCACTTAAGAGACTGTCTGTAAATATCTCATGAATAAACAAACACGTCACTATAAATGCCCCTGGACACTTTTCAGAACTTAACCTGCATAACTGACCTTTCAACAATATAACTACTTAACTATTTCTTCCATCTTGAAATTGTTCTCTCCTGGGAGGAAGCAGCCTAGACAAGAAGCCAGAAAAGCTAGGGTTTTTATTTGTATGTTTATGTAAGGTCTAACATTTTTCAACATTATGTTTTATTTTTAAGTAAGTTATACATCTAACACGGGTCTTGAACTCATAATCCCAAGACCAAGGGTTGCATGCTCTACTGACTGAGCAAGCCAGGTCCCCAAGAAAAGCTGGGCTTTTTAATCTAGCCCTGCCACTCCTTAACCTTGTCATAACTCCAGGATAGTTATGACTCTATTTCCTCATTTGTGAACTGAGGATAACAGCACTTGCCCTTTAGGTTACTGGTAAGTGGTTTAAGCCTTATAATGCAGTGTTGAGCACAAAGTAGGTACTCAATAAATGACAGCCACTGTTTATCCTTAGACGTACCTCCTACCTCTCTGGTCATATCAACTTAATCTATTTCCAGGTTTCTCTTTCTCCTTACCAGGTTAATTCCTACTCATCCTTTAAGACTCAATTCAGATGTGACCTGCTACTGGAAGCATTTCTCAACAGTTCAAACTCAGGGTTAAATGGCCCTTCCAATGCACTCTCATGTCTCAGATAAGGAGACAACCTCTCCCTATCTCTATCACAGAATTTATCAAAATCTGTTATAATTTTTTTTAAACTTTTTCTTTTAAGTAGGCTCCACGTCCAACATGGGGCTTGAACTCATGATCTTGGGATCAAAAGTTGGATGTTCTACCAACTGAGCCAGTTGGTAGCCACCCCCAAAATCCACTGCAATTTTTTACCTGTTTCCATCCCAACCACTCCCTAACCAAATTGCAAAATGGACACTTCTCAAAGATTGTGTGTATCTATTATCATCTCTGGATCCCCAAACCACAAAACAGATGGTGGATGGCAGACACACACAAAAGTGTCTTGGAATTAATTAATAGCCTAATATCTACCTTGTAGATCACACTAGATTGTAATTTTTACTTTACCTTTAAACATTGATGTTTATGTCCATAAAGAAGAGCAGATGCTATCCACCAGATCAGCCAGGTAAGCGACAGTCAGGGATAACTGAGGTGTTCAAAAAGTAAAAACTGAGTTGCCAGAGTGGCTCAGTCGGTTAAGCATCTGACTCTTGGTTTTGGCTCAAGTCATGATCTCACAGTTCATGAGTTTGCGTCCCACACTGGGCTCTGCACTAACAGCACAGAACCTAGTTGGGATTCTCTCTCTCTCCCCTCTCTCTCTCTGCCCCCCCCCCCCCAATTCTCTCTCTCTCTCTCTCTCTCTAAAATAAATAAACTTAAAAACAAAAAACCTTTCACAACCAAATGATTATATCCCAGACTAAAAAACAGATGTAAAGCTACAAGTTTAGGGGTGCCTGGCTGGCTCAGTGGGTAGAACATGCGACCCTTGATCTCCGGGTCACGAATTCCAGCGGAGAATATACAGTGTTGGGTGTAGAGATTACTTTAAAAAAAATTTATTAAAAAAATATATTTTTAATAAAGTTGCAGGTATAGAGAAATAAAGGCAATTTTGTTTTAGACTTCCTGCATGAGAGATTACTATAATCTATTACCACCACAGTGCATTTAAGAAGGAGATTAGGAAACCACAGGCACTGAACAAGAACCCTAACCTCACAGTAAGTGCTGGAGAGTTTACAGTTTATTTCAAGACAAGATGTTACGGTATGCTTTACTATGCTTTGGAAAGTGCTGCACATACCTTGATTTCAGAGATACCAATATTCCAACACAAATTCCAAAATAATTTGAAAGTCAAACAAATGAATTCTGGACTACCCCTGTATTAAATTGTAAGCCACTGCTCCCTTTGCAGTTGACAACATTTGTAAGCAATAAAAACTCATGTATAAGTACTAAGTACTCTTACAGAAAACAGGAGAATGGTTCAAATGTTTCCCTTCAAGAAGATTCTGTTATAGTCAGTGTCTCATTTCATAACTAATTACTTTTTCATCACTCAGGAAACAGAAACACTGTCACCAAAAGGAGGGATGAAAATTATTTCACTAAATTCAATGCACAATATGCCTATATATAGACAATTTCTGACATGTCAAGTAAAAACTTACATGAAGACAGAACAATTTAATATTTACATCAGCAGTGAATTAAATGTTTAAATAAATGTTGTTTACATTTAAAATCAAAGTTTTACTGGAAATCATGTAGGGCATAACTCATAAAAGGCTCATATAACTGGCACAACTAAATCATCTAAAATAGTAGCAATCCATCTTTTAGTAGCATATCACTTGATGGTGACTGTTCTTTTTCCAAAACTTCTACTAATGGCTTTTTGAAATATGGCTTAGTGTGAAATTTGCTCTAACAGTAAAATATTTTCATGATTTTCATGCCAGGGCACACCATAAGCTATGAGACTTCAATGAAGTCATTTATAATAAGAATTCATAACAAGAGCTAGTCTTAATGGAAGAGGGGAAAAGATACCAGCTTTTGTTTTGGTTTAGTTTTAAATGCCAACCAAAGGATTATTTCCCAGGCTCTTTAGTTTGCCCTCAATAACAACGATAGCAAATATATCTGGAATAACATGAGCAATTCCATCTGACACACATCCTTAAAGTGTTTTCAAAAGACTTGCAAAACAAAAATAACCTTTCCAGGGTAAAGATGTCATAAGTTTAAGAAGTTGTATATGTATGGTACTATAAGCCATAATCAAAAGTCTACCCAGTAACAACGATCTGCCACAAAGTGGCTATGAATTATGGGGAGAAACTGGGGAGTGCTAACCAGGAAGTTGAAAAGGAGTGCTAAGTTCTCCCAGAAAGTATTTTGTAAATAGTTGCCAGTGTGGTATCACAGAAAACCAAAATTAGAGTCTATTCTAGTATAACTCTGGAGATCCAGTAGAGTGACTTAACAATAGTTACTCATCATCACACATTCACTCAACAAACATTTATTGAGTAGTTAATTACATACCATATACCAGGGACTACAGTTAAAGATTTAAAAATAACAATAATAAAAATAACAAAGACTCAGCTCACAAGGGCTATCAATCCAATAAAGCAAAATTAACTGACAGGTAAACAAATGGGCAACACTAAAATGTTTCAGATGCTATGACAGAACACACAGGGTTCAGTGCTCAATTCCACTCTGCCTGGGAAATAAGAGGATGATTAGAAAAGACTTTATAGAAGAGATGCCTGAGATGCCTTTGGAAAAATAAATAGAGGTTCCCCAGGTGAATGTGGAGGGCATCCAGAAGAGCATAAGACAAATCCTGACAGTTACTGAACTGCAAATAATTTTGCCTGGACAGAGTTTACATTGCTGGGCAGGAAAGGAGGGAAGGCTGTGTGTGTTGTGTGTATATACAATTTTTGTGTGCAAAAAAATTTTTTTCTTACCCAGAGAGTTAGAAGCCAGATTGTATACAATGCCAACAATCTGAAATTTAAGCTCTGAGCCTTGTAATTTGATAAGATTTGAGTTTTCAAAAAATCACCATGTTATTTTCTTCTGTTCATCAAAAGAATCAAGGGGCACCTGGATGGCTCAGTTGGTTGAGTGCCCAACTCTTGATTTCAGGTTGTGATCTCATGGTTCGTGAGATCGAGCCCCACATTGGGCTCTACACTGGCAGTGCAGGGCCTGCTTGGGATTCTCTCTCTCCCTCTCTCTCTTTCTCTGTTCCTCCTCCACTCACATGAGCTCTCTCTCTCAAAATAAATAAACATTAAAAAAACTTTTTTTTAAGACAGAGTCAACACAGTGAAAAGGCAAACACTAGAATGGGAGAAGATGTCTGCAAATCATATATCATATAAGGGGTTAACATCCAAAAAAACAAAACTCCTACAATTCAACAACAAAAAAAGATACAACTCAATTCAAAAATTGGCACAGGGCCTAAAGAGATATTCCTCCAAAGAAGAAATACAGATGACCAACAAGTACATGAAAAGATACTTTACTAATCATCAGAGAAATGAGAATCAAAACCACACTGAAATACCAGTAACAGGATGGGTATTATTTTAAAAATAAGTAAATAAGAAATGTTGACAAGGATGTACAAAAAAATGGAAACTTTCTGCATTGCTGAACAGAAATGGTACATCTTCTATGGAAAACAGTATGGTAGTTCCTCAAAAAATTTAAAATAGAATTACTTTATGATTCAGCAATTCCCCTTTAAGTATATACACAAAAGAACTGAAAGCAGGGTCTCCAAAGATGTTCACAGCAGCATTGTTCACAACAGTCAAAAGATAGGAACAACCCAAGTGTCCACTGATAGATGAATGAATGAACAAAATGTGGTATATGCATACAATGGAATATTATTCTTTAGAAGGAAGGAAGTTCTGACACACACTACAACATGGATGAACTTGGAGGAAATAATGTCGAGTGAAATAAGCCATAAAAAGAAAAATATTGCATGATTTCACTTATATGAGGTATCTAGAGCAGTCAAATTCATAGAAAGTAACATAGTGGTTACCAGAATTGGGAGAAAGGGGAAAATGGGGAATTACTATTTAATGGGTATAGTTTCTGCTTTGCAAGATGAAAAAGTTCTAGAGACTGAGTATACAACAATGTAACACTACTGAACTGAAAATTTTTAAAAGGTTAATACTGGGAGCACCTGGGTGGCTCAATTGGTTGCACGTCCAACTCTTGATTTCCGCTCAGGTCGTGGTCTCATGGTTTGTGAATTGAGGCCCCATGTTGGGCTCTGCGCTGACAGCGCAGAGCCTGCTTGGGATTCTCTGCTCCCTCTCTCTCTGCCCTTGCCCCACTTGCGTTCTCCCTCTCTCTCTCAAAAATAAATAAATAAGCATTTTTTAAAGATTTAAAAAAAATGAAATGGCTAAGATTGGGAGATGGGTAGGGGGAAGGGATGAAATAGGTGATGGGGATTAAAGAGTACATTTATTATGGTGAGCATTGAGTAATGTATAGAATTGTTGAGCCACTATATTGTACACCTGAAACTAATACAAATATTGTAAGTTAACTACACTGAAAATTTAAAACTTAAAATTTTAAATTTTTTAGGGGCACCTGGGTGGTTCCATCGTTTATGATCTTCAGCTCAGGTCATGATCTCACGGTTCATGAGTTTGAGCCCCACATCGGGCTCTGTGCTGACAGCTGAGACTGCAGCCTGTTTCAGATTCTGTGTCTCCCTCTCTCTGCCCCTCCCCCACTTGTACTGTCTCTCTCTCTCTCTCTCTCTCTCTCTCAAAAATAAACATTAAAAAAATATTTTATTTATTTATTTATTTTTTTAAATTTTTTTTTCAACGTTTTTTATTTATTTTTGGGACAGAGAGAGACAGAGCATGAACGGGGGAGGGGCAGAGAGAGAGGGAGACACAGAATCGGAAACAGGCTCCAGGCTCCCAACCATCAGCCCAGAGCCTGACGCGGGGCTCGAACTCACAGACCGTGAGATTGTGACCTGGCTGAAGTCGGATGCTTAACCGACTGCGCCACCCAGGCGCCCCTAAAAAAATATTTTAAATAAATGACTAAAAATAAAAATGGTTGAGATTGTATATTTTATGTTATATGTATTTTCCCAAAACTAAAAAAAAAAAATTGTTCATAGATATAACCCCCATAAGCAAACAAAAAGATTAAACGATGCATAATATTAAGCTTGAATACTTCTTAATGTTCTAATAAACATTAGGTAAGCTTCAAAAGAAATAATTTATCAAATGTTTAAAATCTTCATCTAAAAATGTAAAGTTATATGTCTAAAATATTGCAGGAAGGAAAGACAATTTCCTATCGAATTCTCACAGCTGGTTCCAATCCTTCAATGAGTAGTGTTCCCAAACCACCTCTAAATTACCCTCAAACAGTTTATGCCTTATTGCAAGCTGCAACTTTGAAGAATATTTCCAAGAAACATGACTTAAAAGTACATTGTTAAATAACTTTTTATACCTATGTGAGGGCTGAGAAACTCAAAAAGGATAGGTCATTTTTTTTTAAGATTTATTTATTTTTGAGAGAAAGCATAAACAAACAGGAAGGGGCAGAGAGAGCAGGGACAGAGGATCCAGAGAAGGCTCTGCACAGACAGCAGTGACCCTGACGCGGGGCTCAAACTCACAAACCATGAGATCATGACCTAAGCTGATGTCTGATGTTCAACTGACAGAGCCACCCAGGTGCCCCAAACAAAGAATAGGTCATTCTTATATTTTATCAGAAATTATATTATTTTTTAAAACTCCATGACATTCTCAACAAACACAAAGCTGACAATTTTATATGTTTATCATACAACAATGGCAGGTAATAAGCCAATAAGATTTATACCAGAAGACACATTTATTTTCAAAAGCTACCATGAACATATGCCTTATCATTCCCTGACAGCCTAAAATTTTATGAGTATTTCCACACTTACTCTTATTGTTATTTCTGAAGACTTGAATCTAGACAGGACTCTGCACCTAACTCTACTTGTAATCCTCACTAAGCCACTCAATTGTATAGAAACTTAGCTTTTCCACTTATAAAAGTGATAGAGTCAGACTAGGTAATTCATATCATTCTATAATGACATGGTTTACCTTAAACTATTCACATCTTAAATTATGAACACTCCCCTATGTCACTGAAAGTGCTTCCATGACTTCTAGCTTCTTCACTTCTCTCCACTTGCTCACTACACCATGGAATTACTCTTCCTACGATGTTTTTCATGGAAAAACAATAGCTCTCCATTGGCGTTAGTAGTAATCAATAACTTTTCACATCATTCACACATTTTTGTTTAAGAAATTTTCTGCAAAGCATAAGAGACTCTTAAAAACTGAGAACAAACTGAGGGTTGATGGGGGGTGGGAGGGAGGGGAGGATGGGTGATGGGTATTGAGGAGGGCACCTTTTGGGATGAGCACTGGGTGTTGTATGGAAACCAATTTGACAATAAACTTCAGATATTAAAAAAAAAAAAAAAGAAATTTTCTGCAACATTTGACGAAACTCTTGATCCAAGTTAAGTTTAAAAAAAAAATTAATGTTCTTAACAAGTTTCTGGTCAAAGGATACAGACTTTCAGTTATGAGTAAGTTCTGTACAGCATGGTAACTATAGTTAATAAAACTGTGTTGTACACTTGAAATCTCCTAAAAGAGTAGATATTAAGTGTTCTTAATAAAAAATAAATAAAGTAGCTACGTGAGGTGATAAAAGTGTTAGTTAACTTCTTGACTATGGTAATCATTTCACAATTTATACATATATCAAACCATCACATTGTACTCCTTAAATATAAACAACTTTTGTCAATTACACCTCAATAAAGTTGGAAAATAAGTATCATTGGGGGAAAAAAAGACTGAGGTGCCTGGCTAGCTCAGTCAGTAAAGCATGTAATTCTTGATCTCGGGGTCAGTCATGAGTTCAAGCCTCCCATTGGACATAGAGATTAAAGAAAAAAAAAACCCTATATAATGAAAAAGCAGAGAGTTTCTTGTAAGATACTAATCTCTAAAGGGCCTAGCAATATTGTTATCGTTTGCAGTGGTACTTTTTTATTTATTACTTATTAACATACATATTCAGAGCCCACCCTTACCCACAGCATTAACCACTCGGGGCAGCAATGGAGGGACAAAGGAGTTGGGCTCGCAGGGCAGGGGGGAGCATGGTTTGTGGGAGAGTGGTATAAGAGAATTAAGAAGGAACAACCTGGCTTTCTTAGAACACCTAATGAAACTCCTCCCTCCCACTCCTTCACCCCCACCTGAAAAAGGCTTTATTTTACAACTATAAACAAAGGAGAATTTCACTTGTTCAGATGAGTCTCTGGGTTTTACCATTTGTCTTATTCCTAAAAACAGGCCCACCTCCACCATGTCAGTGGCAAAACTGTACACACCATTCTCAAACCTTCACAACTTGAATTAATTATCCACTCAAAGCCTCAAGTCCTTAGCCTCCTGTCTACGAAGAATTCATGTTTACCAGAATGATTCATTTGAGAAACAAAGCACAGAGTTGCTGTGATGACCAAATGAGTTAATGTGACAAAGTACTTTATAATTATAACCCAATATAAGTAAGAAATTATTATGAGCCTACGGCTACAAAGGTTTTTTCTTAAAAGTACACATTTCAGAAACTGCTGGAGACCAGGTACAAAATGCCTTGAGATAAAAAAGTTAAAAAAAAAAAAAAAAGAAATTTCATCAAGTTGCAGAATCTCAGATATGTAGGGCACAAATTACTTCAACACAGGTTATGTACTATACTATTTTGAGTCATGGTTAATATTTCATATCTGTTTTTTAATAAAAATTGAGTTATTGCTTGGACAATCTTTCTCTATTTGGTTAAAGATGCACAGACTTTACTAACTTTAAATACAAAAAGGTGCCTTTTTGTATTTCCAATCCAATTGGGTAAGAATTAACTTACCAATCCAATTGGGTCTCAATCCAATTGGGTAAGAATTAACTTATTTCGGAAAACAAAAGAAGCCTGAGCCATAATAAATTTTTATGAAGCTTACCTGATACTGAGATATCTTTATCCTTTTCCTTTACAGGTCTTTTAAAAATCTTACACTGCAGAATAGATAACCATATCTGATCATATCTGATTTAATATAACTTTCCATATGGGGTGCCTGGGTGGCTCAGTGGGTTAAGCATCTGACTCTTGATTTCAGCTCGGGTCATGATCACACAGTTTGTGACTTCAAGCCCCATGTCGAGCTCTGTGCTCACAGTGTGGAACTTGCTGGGATTCTCTTTCTCTCTCTCTCTCTCTCTCTCTCTCTGTCCCTCCCCCACTCACCCTCTCTCTCTCAAAATAAATAAACATTTAACTTTCCATACATGCAAAAGCATGTATATGCTTCAACAGGGACAGTGAAAATTAGAAACACCTTAAAAGCCAATCTATGTTCTCCTGGAACAATTCTACAATTCCAGCTCTAGCAGTTAATTATACATCCAATTCATCCCATCAAATACAGAACTTCATACTTGCCATAATGTCTAAAGCCACCAACAACCAAGTATTTAAAATTTTTTTAAGTTTATTTATTTATTGAGAAAGAGAGGGGTAGTACAACAGAGGAGAGAGAGAGAAAGCGAGCGCAGGAGAGGGGCAGTGAGGGAGCAAGAGAATCCTAAGCAGGCTCCAAGCTGTTAGTGCAGCGCCCAACACGGTGCCCAGCACAGGGCTTGATCTCACAAACCCTGAGATCATGACCTGAGCCCAAATCAACAGTCGGTGCTTAACCAACTGAGCCATCTGGGCGCCCACAGCCAAGTATTTTAAATCGCCTTTGGGCATTTCTTGCTAAAGAACAAAAGCAGATTGTTTACTTGCCAGGTCCCCATTAGTCTTTAAGATCCTTGAGGACAGGCACTATGTCTTATTTGATTTGTGTCTACAATACCTAACAGCATACAAATACAAAATATATCTTCTTAGGGTGCCTGGGTGGCTCAGTCAGTTAACCGTTCAACTCTTGATTTTGGTTCAGGTCATTATCGCATGGTTGGAGTGTTTGAGCCCCACATCAGGCTCTGCGCTGACAGCATAGCACCTACTTGGGATTCTGTCTCCCCCTCCCTTTGCCCCCCCACCTCAAAAATAAACACACATTTAAATATATATATATTCTTAACTAAAAATAATAAAGATTACCTACTAATGAGAGCTTGTTTTTAAAAGAAAATAAATAAAGGGGCACCTGGGTATCTCAGGTTCAGCTGAGCATCTGACTCTTGATATCAGTTCAGGTCATGATCCCAGGGTTGTGGGAGTCTCTCTCCTTCCCCTCTCCCCTGCTCTCTCTCCCTCTCTTAAAAAAAAAAAGAAAGAAAAAAAAAAAGACTCCTTGGGCTTTTGGATATCATATAAAAAAATAAACAAAAGAAAGTAAGTATGAAATCTGTGAGAAAAAAATAATACACAATCATGTTTGTACTTATCATAGTGTGTTTATATATCCTTCTGGTTTTTTTAGTATTTTTTCAATGTTTATTTTTGAGACAGAGAGGGTGCAAGTTGGGGAGGAGCAGAGAGAGAGAGAGAGAGAGAGAGAGAGAGAGAGAGAGAGACAAAGCCAGAGGATCCAAAGCAGGCACCGTGCTGTCAGCACAAAACCCAACTTGGGGCTCGAACTCACAAACTGTGAGATCATGACGCAGGCGTCTATAAATATAAATATATATATTGATATTGATATTGATATTGATATTGATATTTATCTTTCTAAAACATAGAGACATACTAGGGCACCTGGCTGGCTTGGTCGATAGAGCATGAGACTCTCGATCTTGGGATTGTAGGTTCAAACCCCACATTAGGTGTCGAGATTACTTAAAAAAATAAAATCTTTAGGGGCACCTGGGTGGCTTAATCTGTTAGGCATCCAACTCCTGATCTCAGCTCAGATCTTTCATGATTGTGAGTTCAAACCCCAAGCTGGGCTCCACGCTGGGTGTGAAGCCTACTTTAAAAACAAAACAAAACAACTTTAGATAAATAAATAAAACATAGAAACATATTTATTAACTATTTATATTTCATGTCTACTCTTTAAATGTTTCTGTGTACTTTCAAGATAAAATATTCGAAGCCACAGGCAGACTTCATAAAAGCTGTACCTAGTAAATACTCAGATTCCCAAAATAAGGAAGATACAGGTACTATATTCATGAGCTCAGAAACTATGAAAGGTGCGTACTTGTAAACAAATAATTGTATCACAATTATGATCATTATAAAATGGTTGTGACAATGACAGAAGAATGCTCTATATAAATCACACCCAAAAATGAGCCCAAAATGTATCAAAGACCTAAATGTAAGAAATAAAACCATAAATCTCTTTAAGAAAAGGGAGTAAAACTTTGTTGACCTTGAGTTAGTCTTCTTAGATATGACACCAAAAGTACAGGCAACAATAGAAAAAATAAATTGGATTTCACCGAAATTTAAAGTTATTGTACTTCAAAGTACACCATCAGGAAGGTTGATGGTACAACCCATATAATGAGAGAAAATATCTGAAAATCATATATCTGATAAGGAACTTATGTCCAGAATATATAAAGAACCCTTATAATTCAACAGTAGACAAATTAAGCTAATGGAAAGAGTAAAAAGATGTGAAGAGACATTCCTCCAAAGAAGATATACAAATGGCCAACAAGCACATGAAACAATGC
This sequence comes from Neofelis nebulosa, assembly GCF_028018385.1. Classification (NCBI taxonomy): domain Eukaryota; kingdom Metazoa; phylum Chordata; class Mammalia; order Carnivora; family Felidae; genus Neofelis; species Neofelis nebulosa. The sequence goes on along the minus strand of NC_080782.1, from coordinate 30,379,984 downwards.
TCAACATCACTGTTCTTTAGAGTAATACAAATTAAAACCACAATGAGATACCTCTTCACACTCACTAGGACAGTTATAATCAAAAAGACAATAACATGCATTGGTGAGAATGTGGAAAACTGAATCCTCAGAGACTACTGGCAGGATTTAAAATGATGTAGCCATTTTGAAAAACAGTTCCTCAAAATATTAAACACAGAGTTATCATACAACCTAGTAATGTCCAGTCCTAGATATAAACCACCCCCAAAACAAAAATATACATCCATACACAAACTTCCGCACAAATGTTCATAGCAGCATTATTCACGACAGCCAAAAACTATAAACACTATAAATACCCCTATCTCCATCAATTAATGAATGCATTTTTTAAAATGTGATATACGCTACAATGGAATACTGTGTAAAAAGGAATGAAGTACTGATATATGATACAACTGAAAGGAACCTAGAAAACATTATGCTATGTGAAAGAAATCAATCACAAGACCACTTATTGTATTATTGCAGTGATATGAAATGTGCAGAACAAACAAATCCATAGTTAGAAAGTAGATTAGTGAATGCCAGGAACTGGGGGTAGGGTAGTGAAAAGAGAAAAGGAGATGAAAATTAAAGAATGCAAGGTTTCTTTGGGGGAGCATGAAAATGTCATAAAATTAGGTGGTAATAATGGTTGCACTCCTCTGTGATTATACTAAAACTCACTGAACTGTATACCTGAAAACTGTGAATTGTAGTGCATATGAATTATATCTCAATAAAGCTGTTATAAAAATATACAATAGGCAGGGCACCTGGACGGCTCAGTCGGTGGAGCATCCAACTCTTGATTTTGGCTCAGGTCATGATCACAGGGTCGTAAAACTGAGCCCCACATCAAGGTGTGTGCAGAGCCTGCTTAAGATTCTATCTCTCTCTTTCCTTCCACCCCTTTTCCCCAGATTGTACGCACTCTAAAATTTTTTTTTAAAAATCTATTCCTTTGTTAAAGAAAAAGAATATAAAATAGAGCACCTGGCTGCTCAGTCAGTAGAGCACACAACTCTCAATCTCAGGGTCCTGAGTTCAAGCCCCATGTTGGGCCTGGAACCTACTGTATTAAAAAAAAAAAAAAAAAAAAAAAAAAGAATATAAAATAATAGAGGGATATAACTAATACAGGGGTAGCATAAAGGAAGAGGTATTAAACTCTATTTTTGTGGGTCAATGAAGGTTTTTACAAAGAGAAAATGCTCTCCTTTTACAAAGAGAAAAGCTAGATCCATAAAACTAAAAAGGTTCTTTTCCTGATGAAGGAGACAGGTCTGCTACAATGTACCTACAAGGGTCAATGCTTACACAGACTGGCAAGTGAATGGAGAGGTACTAAGTGCTGGTCAGCATCCAGAGAGAAGGAAAAGCATACTGGAATGCATGAAACAGTTAATTAATCACATTCAAAGACTTCATACTTTACATGGATGGGGCATGAAGTAAGTGTGAGACAGGGGCAAGAGCTGGCTCTTGAGAAGCAGGATAGGTTACAACCAGAGGTAGAGGAGAGTGTAATGGTTAAGTACATGGACTGTGGAGTAGATTCCCTAGATTCAAAAGCTGGCTCCAACGTTTACTACTGGGTGGCCTTGCGGAAGTGACTTAGCATCTGAGTGTCAGTTTCCTTATCTGTCAACAGGGGATAATAGTACGAGGAGGATTAAATGAGTTATTTCACCTTCAGTGTTTAGGACACTGATGCACAAAAGAAGCATCCACTGTCAGAATATTATTTGGTGCTAGATTTGGGCATCTACTTTATTTCTTTATCGTAAGTCAAATAAAAGCAGACTGCAGAGACAGAAAACTGTGGCTTAGCAGTGAATTCCTGGCTTATTGGAGCATCCCTTTCTATGATAGTAAAAAAAATCAAGAGCATACCACTAACTTCTTCATTTAATCAAAGAAAACAGTTAATCCCCAGTTATACTCTGCAAGGCTCTTGGGATGCAGAAGTGAATAAAGACTCCCTGACTCTGATCCAGATCAGTAGTGAAATGGCAAAATTACCAACCAACAGCTGCCTGGTAGGCTATGTGAATCAACTTGGTGGTCTTGGTCTTATTTCAAATTCACAATTAGCTGCACTTCTAGCAGTCAGCACAAATAATATGAACAAAATATCTTTCCAAATAAGGACCAAGGTCTATAGAAGAATAAAGAAAGTAAGCTCTGTTGGAGCTGCGTCAATATGTACTTATATGCTACTCTGTCAATTTGGCACTTAGAAATATAAAATTTATTCAAATGTAAACCTTATAATCATGGTAACAGGAAAGTACCTAATTCCACCAAAAGACAAATTATATCTATTTTGGTAAATATTCATGATTTTCTAAAAATTATTTATAATAGCACTTTTTTAAATTATAAGATTAAAGCATTGAGAAATCTTCTCAAAATTGACACATGTAAATCTCCCACTTTTACTCATGTAAATAGAAAGGGTGAAAGATCAAGAGAGCTGTTTCATTTTCAAATACTGTATACCTACTAAACTGAAAAAAGTTTGTGCCTTTTCTGTGACTGTCTTAACACCTAGAGGAGTAGAAAAGCTAGTTACATAATCCTCACTTTTAATACTTACTAGTTTGGGTGCATCAGTGGCTCAGTCAGTTAAGCGTCTGACTTCGGCTCAGGTCATGATCTCACAGTCAGTGAGTTAGAGCCCCACGTCAGGCTCCATGCTGACAGCTCAGAGCCTGGAGCCTGTTTCAGATTCTGTGTCTCCCTCTCTCTCTGTCCCTCCCCCACTCACACTCTGTCTATGTCTTTCTCTCTCAAAAATAAATGAACGTTAAAAAAAAATTTTTTTAAGAATATTTACTAGTTGAGAAGGCAGGAAAAAAAAATGAGATCAATAAATAAAGCAACCCAAAGCAAAATTTTGTTTTCTTTTGTTTTTTTTTTTCTGTTTTTGTAAAGACTCTATTTAAAAAAATAAAAGTAAAATAAAATAAAGACCCTATTTTTTTATTTTTATTTTTTTTTATTTTTGAGAGAGAGAGAGAACAGAGGAGAGAGGTAGCGGGAAAGAGAGAGAGAATCCCAAGCCAAATCCGTGTTCAGCACAGAGCCCCATGCAGGGCTCGATCCCACAACCCAAGGATCATGACTTGAGCTGAAATCAAGAGTCAGACACACTCAACCAACTAAGGCACCAGATGGTCCCAAAGCAACATTTTAAAAAAATAAACTGAGTGGGGCACCTGGTTGACTCAATCAGTAGAAAATGTGAGCACTGATCTTGGGGTTGTAAGTTCAAGCCTCGCATTGGGTATAGATATTACTTAAAAATAAAATATTTTTGGGGGGCGCCTGGGTGGCTTAGTGGGTTAAACGTCCGACTTCAGTCAGGTCATGATCTCACAGTCTGTGAGTTCAAGCCCCGCGTGGGGCTCTGTGCTGACAGCTCAGAGCCTGGAGCCTGCTTCGGATTCTGTGTCTCCCTCTCTCTCTGCCCCTCCCCTGCTCATGCTCTGTCTCTCTCTGTCACAAAAATAAATAAAAGCACTTAAAAAAATTTTTTTTAATAAAAATATTTTTTTTAATTAAAAATAATAAACTGAGAATAAAAATGGGGGGAAAATTAATTACACTAAATTAAGTTAAAAAAAGAAAAAAAAAGCTTTAAGGTAAAATGAAACATGAGTGAAACAGAGCCAAGAAGTGAGGCATACGTAGGCAGATGTTAGGATCTAGAAAGAAAAGTGAAATGAAAACAAAAGATAAAAAAGGAGGATTCCACATAGATAAATAACAAGTGAAGGACACTGGAAAGGCCAATACAACAGTATTTTTTTTTTAGTGCCAATTATAACAGTATTAATAGAACTCTGGAGTGTGAATAATTCAACTCTCAGAACCTAGGATCAAAAAATATAAAGTGTGAAAAAAAATAGCAGTGTTATGAGCAGAGAGAGAAGGGAGGGAGCAGAGAAGAGGATGGGGTCACCTTTCCAACTAAAATTTATGACAGTATAACATGGCATCACAGACTCTATAGGACTAACTTCAGCAAAGATTATTAAGAGAGCTGCTTATGCAAAAAATATTCAAGGCCTTCATCAAATTTCTCAAAGTCTCTAAATCCTATGATATTCAAATCATTTATCACCCTTGTCAATTTTCTTTTTTTCCCTTAAGAACTGTTATAACTCAGGACACCTGGGTACCTCAGTCAGTTGAATGTGTTACTCTTGACCTCAGCTTAGGTCATGATCGAGGATCACAGGATGGAGCCCCACATCAGACTCTCTACTGAGCATGGAACCTGCTTAAGATTCTCTCTCCCTCTGTCTTTCTCTTTCTGTCTCTCTCTCTCTCTCTCTCTCTCTCTCTCTCTCTCCCCCTCTGCCCTTCTCCCCTACTCACCTGCACACTCTCCCTCTAAAAAAAAAAAAAAAAAAAAAAAAGAACTGGTGTAACTCAACTAGATCCTCACTGGACAGTCGCTTTGGGTAGAGCAAAGGACATCCCTAACATTACTTCCATACACTTAATGACATTTTACATCTGTAAGATTTTCAATTCACTGCACAAATTTACCAGAATAAATACTGACATATTAAAATAACTTGTAATTAAGGAGACTACAATCAGTCAGTTAAAAAGTACCTCCTGCCTTCCTCATTGTACTTACATTAGGCTTTGCATAATGTAATTTGCATAAACTGGTCTATCTTTGCTACTACACACTGACTACTGCAAATAAATAAAATCGTTCATGCCAACAGTGCCATTCACATTACAATTACATAAAATATTCGTCGGGGGAAAAAAGCCACTGCTCAAAGGCAGAATGGACACATATTAGTGACTGTTCCCAGCAGCCGCCTGAAAGGATACAAAAGCCTACCTGGCAATGGGAGCTTAAAAGGACTGCAGCCTTTTGACAAAGGAATTGTGCCAGGACTAGCCTGGAAATGTGAGGGTGAGTATTGACTCCCAAGCTTCTAAAGAATAATGGTGATTACATCAGAAGTTAGCTTTAACTCAATGAAATGTTTAGGGTAAGAAAGTGACTATGACCACAGCCAAGGATGGCCATTCACTGACCAAATATTCCTTGAGCATCTACTATGTGCCAGGTACTAGTCAACCCACTGGGGATACAACAATAAAAGAGACAATGTAACTGCCCTCATGGAACTTATCCTACTGTGAGGGGAAAGACAACAAACCAGTAAACAAAAAGTGTCAAATAAAGTAAATACAACAAAAGCAGTGTCAGGAAAAGCAGTGGAGTAGAGAGGAGGTACTTCTATAACAAGGTGGTTAAAGAGGTAACACTTACACAAAGATCCAAATGAGATGAGGGAGTTACCTAAAGCTCTCAGCGCTATTCCGTGTATAGGAAAGAGTAAATAGAAAGGCCCTGTGGCAGAACGAGCACAGCTGCTTAAAAGAAAAGCGGAAAGGTCACTATGGGCCGAGAAAAGTGAGCAAGACTGGGAGTGCAAGGGGATGAAGTCAGAAAGATGTGAAGAGGCCAAGTCATACAGGCCTTAGAGGTCAAGGCAGGGAACTTGGATTCCTTAACATTGTGACAGGAAGAAACTGGAGGGTTTACTGACAGGAAAGTGATAAGGGAAGCAGGGAAGTGACAAGACCTGATACACTTTTAAAAGTTTGGATTACTCTGGTGATTAGAGAAATATAAACTTTCTTATTTGACCTTATAGACTTAAATCTTAAATTGTAAAGAGACTATCCTTAATACTCCTGCCACTATCATGTAGTTACTCCCCTAAAAAGCTTAAAGATACTAAAAAAAAAAAAAAAAAAACACAAAACCTGTAAATATGTCCGTTATAATTGTGTCACATCACAAAAGAATATATTTTCTGCATTATTCTTTAAAAAGTAATTATTCCAGCATTTATCTCAACCTAAACTTCACTTATTCCAGTTTCTAAAAGACATTGTTTATAAGATTCTTTTTTTTTCCTTCCACTATAGACAAGACACAGTTGAAAAAAATGGAGTTTTGCCAAAAGCCAAAATGTCTCTATTGCCCCCTAGTGCCCATCTTAAAGAATGAAGACCTTCACACATTTGCGGTTTGGAAATGGAAAGGAACATTCACTGGATTTTGGAATAGAGCTTCTAGCATCCTCTGCTGACAGAATCTTGTAGGTGTAATGAAACTGCTCTGTTTTAAGGAACATAAATTTCCTCTGAAGTTAAAATCATTAAGCTTCCTCGCATTGTTTTTTTTAAGACTTTTCTCTCTAGTCCACTGCAATTTAATTAAAATTGGTCATTAATCAAATATTGGTAATGATAATGAAAACAATGATAAAGCCCAGCAATTGTGAGTGCTTAGTTATGTGTCAATCCCTATGTTAAGTGGTTACTTAAATCATCTCATTCTCATATCAACTTCTGAGAACTAAAACAGAATTTTTACCTACTTTTAATTCCTCAACCTTTCTCTATGCATGAGGGAAAGAGACTGACTGATACAGGTGGCTGGCAATGACCAAGGCTAAGGGGATGAGAAGCCTCAGACCAGAAGGCAGAGAAGCACAGTGGTGACCCAAACTTGGACTCTCCACCAGAGAACGTGCCAGCCAGGGAGTCAGAGAAAGTTCATGGAAAACAGGTGCTCACAACTAAAAAGTCACTGTTACGTCCAGCCTTTAGTTACAGTCATAAAAATGCAACTTTCAGTTTTCTGGGGTAATGGGAAAGAGGATAGCAAGGATAATAAAAATCCTCAATAATCCCAAAGCCTCCACTTAATTATAAGTTACAGCTTGCTTCACATTTAATTAAAAAATCAAAATCAGGCACAAGTAATAGATATGGTTTAAAAATTGGGGCGCCTGGCTGGCTCGGTGGAGCATGCAACTCTTGATCTCGGGGTCATGAGTTCAAGCCCCATGTTGGGCATGGAGCCTACTTAAAATAAAAAGTCTAAAAAAATAAAATAATAAAAAATGTTTTTTACCTTTTTTCTCTGACCCCACCTACTTGAATTTTTGTTCATTTATTAAATTCAAAGAAAGATACTACTAATAATAAATCTTCAAATATTAAATAGTTCTAATTAGTTGACAGCTGGTATAGTCTGACAAAGCTGAGTAATGGTTTGCATACAATTTTCATATGCATTCTACTTGAAAGAGCAATCCCATTATCATCGTAGAGAAGTAAAATGGAATAAAGTAAGAATAAAAAAGCAAGTTTGTCATCAGAAGAATTATGATATACAACATTAACATTCCTGATCCAGTGGCCTCAGCAGTGACACGAGACCAACTACTAACAGGCCACTGATATAAACTGAATATAAAAAAACAACAAAATGAATCACAGCTAGGTGATATAGTTTTTAACGTACCTCCTGATTATGTTCTCTCATAATTTTCCTTCCAATTATACTGCTAATCAAAAACTCATTGTTTGGGATGCCTGGGTGCCTCAGCTGGTTAAGCATCTAACTTAAGCTCAGATCATGATCTCATAGTCCATAGGTTCGAGCCCACATTGCGCTCTGCACTGACCTGACCAGGCAGAGCTTGTTTGCGATTCCCTCTCTCCCTCTCTCTCTCTGCCCCACTTGCACACTCTCTCTCCCTCTTAAAATGAATAAATAAACTTTAAAAAGAACTCAATCTTTAAAACTTTTGTTGACTAGAAGGGGGCACAAAGAACTATTTGGGTGTTTGAATGGTGCCTAAACACAGAATATGAATATACAATTATCAAAACTTACCAAACTAAACCCTTAAGCTCTGTGTACCTTATTATATATAAATTACACCTGAATAAAAACAATCACATTTCCTTTTGGTTTTGTGAGACTGTTTTAAGAAGAGAAAGCTGTAACTTTTTTTGCCTCATTTGACAGACAGGTTCATAAGGAGTTAGACTCTGTACAATTAAATAAATATCATTTGACTCAGGGAACAGCTTCTATATTATTAAACTATTATGTGACTAAATTGTAAACTTAGATAAAATAATTAAAAAATAAGTCAACTGTAAACTAGGACAAGGCAAATATAATGATTCTTCCAGAAATAGGTGTCTATATATATTTCTATACTCACATTACCTCTGTTCACTCCTCTAACCCCTAATTCCATTTTCCATGTAAAAACGAACGACTGCTATGTCACAAAGAGAGAACACTCTCAAATGTCATAAAATGAACTGTTCAATTATAAAAACAAAATACACTCAATTTCACTTGACAAATGTTTACTTTGTATGCACTAGATAAAGGACATTACACTGGAGCTTTGGAGAGTTTTAAAGAATTATGAACCATTTATATACAAGTCCCTGTACTTGAGATCATTAAACATGATTGCAAAGTGGAGGCAGAGGAGTTAAGACAAGCATATAAATAATGATTTAACAAGGAAAATACTTTGTGTTTGCTACAGAAGCAGAAACCAAGCCTGTGAAGGGAAACATGCAATTGGAATCTGGAGAGGCTGCTTGGAGGAAATCACATGTGAAATGGCCCCTAAAGGCTAAACAGAATTTTAACAAGCAGAAACTAGAGGAATGGAAAGGAAGCATTACGGTTTTGATCAGTATCAACTCAAAACTTTGTTAGAGAGAATTAATGGGCAAACAGGAATTGGTGGAGTATGACACATTTATAAATAAGATCTTACATATATTTGTCTATAGTGATGAAAAATTAGATACGTCCTTGAAAAAATATATCCTGAGTTACTGATACAACTAGTGCTAAATGGGAACTGAATTATATGTCAGTTGCAGAAAATAATAAAAGAGAACGGGAAAAAGGTAAAACTCCTCTTAAGAAATAATATCATAAACACAATTGAAAAAAATGCTTATTTTGTTTATAGGTATAACTTGCTTCACTACAGAGACACATTTCCCTAAATTGAAGCATGTAAAATACACTTTCTCCAAAATGGTACCTGCTAGGGGAGAAAGGGGAGTTGTTATTTAATGGGTTTAGAGTTTCAGTTTTGCCAGATGAAAAAGTTCTAGCAATCTGTTGCAAAACAATGTGGATATAGTTCACACTACTAGACTATACACTTTAAAGTAAGTAAGATGGGGGCGCCTGGGTGGCTCAGTCAGTTAAGCGGCCGACTTCGGCTCTGGTCATGATTTCGCAGTCCGTGAGTTTGAGCCCCGCGTCGGGTTCTGTGCTGACAGCTCAGAGCCTGGAGCCTGTTTCAGATTCTGTGTCTCCCTTTCTCTGACCCTCCCCCGTTCATGCTTTGTCTCTCTCTGTCTCAAAAATAAATAAATGTTAAAAAAAAAAAATTTTAAGTAGGTAAGATGGTAAATTTTATGTGTGTTTTACCATAATAAAAAAAATTGGCATCTGAAAATAAACTCATACCTAAGGTTAAAAAAATAAAAATTAAAAATTAAAAGTAATGAAATAAATTACAAAATAAAATGTACTTTCTCTGTTAAGGAATCCTTCTGTAAAAAAAATAATTAAAAAAATATAAAAATAAATAAAATTTTAAAATTTTTAATATTTTATTTTTATCTTAAATTTTCTTTAATGTTTTATTTATTTTTGACAGAGCACAAGTGGGGGAGGGGCAGAGAGAGAGGGAGACAGAGGATCCAAGGCAGGCTCTGCATTGATAGCAGTGAGCTCACTGTGGGGCTTGAACTCATGAACTGTGAGATTATGACCTGAGCTGAAGTTAGATGCTCAACCGACTGAGCCACCTAGGCACCCAAATTAAAAAAAAATTTTTTTAAGGAATCCTTCTGTAAAGTCTTTTAAAAGTCCATTTCTATACCTCCATTTCCCTTGTGAATATTTCAATGCTTCTCTGTATAAATGAACTTGACAAATACATAGTTGAACTTGACTAAATCTTGGCCAAGGCTAGTGTTAATGGAATCTTTCTTTGACAAAATGAACCAAAAAGACTGCAACTCATTTTTGAAGAAAGAACAGTACAGTAACTAAACAGCAAGATATAACAGACACAAAAGAATTCAAATGAAATTTGTGCATGCTAATATAGTAACCAAATCCTAGGAGTTTAAAGATTGCATTAAATTTAAAATTAAAAATTTTAATCCATAAATTTTATCCAAATCCATAATTTAAATTTTAAATTTAATCCATTTTAAATTTTATTTAAATCCATAAATTTTATGTCTTCTGTTCCTTTGGAGAAAGGGAGCTAAAATGTTTAAGCTAATACATTTACAATGAACAAAATAAAATCAAGTAGAGTCTATGTCATACAATATTAAAGGACTATTCACGATAACTAAAAAAGTTTTTTTAAAGTAAATAATTTGCCATTACTCTAATTGAAAGCACCAAACACTGAATATAAATTTATGCTCACTACAGAGTTATTAATTGGCTCCCCCCTCTCCACATTATCCATCCTTTGTAATGGAAGCACTGAATTTTAGCTACAATCCTGGCTTCCTAAAGGAAATTATTATATTTCTCATGTGAAAGATTAAGTTCAAAATCAGTACCCTTCTTTATCCCTTCTGCCTTCCTGATGACAAAAAATTTAAAAAACCATGGCTATAGCTTGAGCATATATCTTGAAGTCCACATATTGAGGATGGCAGAACAAAAGGAAAGAAGTAACCTAAATCTATGGTACCCTGTACCTGCGAACTAGTTCTGGTCCGTTTAACTGTTGATTGCATTTATGTGAGACAGAAAAAAAGTCTATCTTGTTTAAGCCATTGTATTTTCCACTTTGTCAGCATCACCCAAATTACATAATACAGAATTCCTCCCTTAACCATGGTTTCACTTTCCTGTTTCAGCTACCCGCAGTCAACCATGGTCCAGCAGCATATGGTCAGGTCTAATGCAGCCTAACACATTGCAGCATAATGCCTACGTCATTCACTTCACTTCACTTCATCACATAGGCATTTTATCATTTCACATCATCACAAGACAGTGAGTATTTTGGAAGAGACCACTTCACATAACTCTTATTACAGTATATTGTTATAATTGTTCTACTTTATCATTAGTTGCTGTTAATCTCTTACTGTGCCTAATTTATAAACTAAACTTTACACAAATATATATATACATATACATACATATATTTACACATGTATGTAAACATTAAAAAACATTTAAAAACATTAAAAAAATTTTTAAATAAGGTACAAAAGGTTCCTTTTAGTTTCATTTTTAGACGTTTCTAAATCTTTCTTAACGTTTATTTATTTTTGAGACAGAGAGAGACAGAGCATGAGCAGGGGAGGGTCAGAGAGAGAGGGAGACACAGAATCCAAAGCAGGCTCCAGGCTCTGAGCTGTCAGCACAGAGCCCAACGCGGGGCTCGAACTCACAAACTGTGAGATCATGACCTGAGTCAAATTCAGACGCCCAACTGACTGAGCCACCAAGGTGCCCCATCATTTTTAGACGTTTTTATTAGAAATCACTTTAAGGGGCGCCTGGGTGGCTCAGTCAGTTAAGCACCCAACTTTGGCTCAGGTCATGATCTCAGTTTGTGGGTTCGAGCCCTGCGTCGAGCTCTGTACTGACAGCTCAGAGCCTGGAGCCTGCTTCTGATTCTATGTCTCCCTATCTCTCTGCTCCTCCCCTGTTCATGCTCTGTCTCTCTCTCTCAAAAATAAATATTTTTTTAAAAAAAAAATTTTAAAGAAACCACGTTAAAATTTTTTAATTCACTCTCTGCTATATATTAAAATAGGTGACCATCATGATAAACAATAGGCACCATTCTAAGGGTTCCAAATACATTTATTCACTCATTAAATCATCTACACAATTCCAGTTAAGTATTTTATTAGCCCTATTTTACAGAGAAGAAAAGACCAAGAGAGGTTAAGTAACTTGCCCAAAGTCACACAGCTTGAAAGTAAAAGCTCCATGAGGCTCCAAAATCCACTCGCTTAATCACTATTCTATACTGCCTCCCTGTATCTATATTTTGTTTCTTTTTATTGTCTGGATTACTATTATAGTACTCCAGTTAACAGCAGAAGCTGGGAGACAACTTATGTAGCTATTGCTGTTGGAGTGATGCTGGATTCATTAAGGTGGTAGTAATGGAGATGGACAGAAAAGGAGAGATCTGGCTGGAGATAGAGCTAATAAGACTTGGTAATGAATTGGACGTGGGGTAGGAAGGAAAGAGGAATCAATGATGGTGACTAGGTTTTGTGACCTATCCATCAGCAAATGTTTAAAACTCTGCCTCCTATGCTTTATGTAACTTTATTTATGTTACTTGTTGTGGTTTTTTTAATATTTATTTATCTTGAGAGAAAGAGAGAGACAGTGGGGGACAAAGGAACAAAGAGACAGAAAGAGAGAGAGAATCCCAAGTAGGCTCCATGCTGTCTGTACAGAGCCCAACACAGGGCTCAATGTCACAAACCGTGAGATCATCATCGGCTGAGCCAAAATCAAGAGTCAGATGCTTAACCAACTGAGCCACCCAGGGGTCCCTATGTTCCTTGCTTTTCTATTTTCCTTCATTCTTCCTAACTTATGCTTTCTTATAGCATTTCACTTCATTAAGTCCTTTTTGGAACAAGTTAAGATACAAATTTACTCATAATACTTAAGATTTATTTTATATTCATGTTCAATATTCTGTTTGGAGTTTTTTTCCCTCTATCTGTTCTACTTTTTAAATTAAGATCTTAACCGGCTTACAATGAAAGAATGTTAACTGATGTAACCCCATTATTTGTTTCTTTTTTTTTTTTTTAATGTTTATTTTTGGGAGAGACACAGACAGACAGTGAGCAGAGGAGGGGCAGAGAGAAAGGAAGACACAGTATCTGAAGCAGGCTCCAGGCTCTGAGCTGTCAGCACAGAACCTGAAGCAGGGTTAGAACCCACCAACTGTGAGATCATGACCTGAGCTGAAGTCTGATGCTTAACTGACTAGCCACCTAGGCGCCACTCCATTATTTGTTTTCAATCACAGATACAACTTATGATCAATATGGAAACTAGAAAAGAATACAAAACTATGCAGCAGAGAAAAAAAAAAAAAACCAATATCCTCAGGTCCAACAATCCAGAAACAAGCAATGGAAATACTTTGTTCCATACATATGTATAATTTAAATTTTTGAAATCATACTGTCTAGACAGTTTTACATCTTTTCACGGTGCTGCTGAAAACTCTTACTAAACACATTTAATGGCTGCATAATATTTTATGACTACACAACAATTTACTTGTCATTCCTCCTGTTATTAGACATGTATTCACATTATTTCTAATTCTAATATTTCATATATATCATTTTCAAACATTTTTAGACATGGAATCTTTCTGACTAGAGAAAGCTCTGAGCAAGCCCAACACAACATAAACCTAACACTTTTTTCGATAAATTATAAAATTTACTTATATTTTGCCTTTAAAAGCCAGAACAAATTTCACTTTCTGGAAAGTCGGCTTATCAGAAATATATGAAGTACACTTAAGGAAGTCAGGGGCGCCTGGGTGGCGCAGTCGGTTGAGCGTCCGACTTCAGCCAGGTCACGATCTCGCGGTCCGTGAGTTCGAGCCCCGCGTCAGGCTCTGGGCTGATGGCTCGGAGCCTGGAGCCTGTTTCCGATTCTGTGTCTCCCTCTCTCTCTGCCCCTCCCCCGTTCATGCTCTGTCTCTCTCTGTCCCAAAAAATGAATAAAAAACGTTGAAAAAAAAAAAAATTAAAAAAAAAAAAAAAGGAAGTCAGTTTCCTGTTACCACCAATGATACGGACATGCTCTCATGAGTTCTCTCAAATGAAAACAGATGAGAGAACCAATATCACCACCTATCACTCTCAGATAATGTTCCGTGGAACACATTCTGAAAAATCACTATTATAAATAGTACTGTGATAAACATCTTTGGGCATGAAGCTTTTTCCAAATTTCCTCAGGATAGAATCCCAGAAATAGTATTACTGAGATTAAAGGAAATAACATTTTTAAGGCTCTCAATACTTAGTAATTTGAGTTTCAATAATAAAAACAGCTATTAGAGCTACTGGCCAGTTCCTAGCCTATTTACCTGTTCACAGTCCTTCAAAGACTATGATGGTTATGATTTAATAAGTATAATTCAAGACAGTCACAAAAAGATATAAAAATGGATATGATACAAAAGGCCAGGCACTTACCATCGCTCTCATGTCATTCTCAAAAGCAGCTAACAGTAACACTTCTAAAGACATCAACCACCACATATTACAGAAGAAATATTTTTCACAAAATAATAATCAAAATAAATATTACTTCTTGGTTATTTGAGAGCAAGAATATTCTTACAAGTCTTATATGAAAACTTCAAAGTGGCTTCACTGTCACAGACAAACAAGGCAGCAATTCCATATCCTTCTTTTTGAGAAACATTATTTTGTAAGCAATATCCCATGTCCTTAAATATCCATGACACATGATACAGATCACAACTTACAGACGGCCCCTAACATAGTTAACCTATTTAAGCAAGCAGTGACAGCAGGTTGGGAAGTGGTGCTGCCACAGGTGGACTGGGAAGAGGCTTACCTGTGCGGCTTTTTGTTACAACACAGATTGCAGATGTTGAGACAGGACCCACCCCAGTCCTACTGAATCCATCTCCAGATTACAAAGCCTAAGCATACTTAATTTTTAATTGTACCAAAGATGATTCTTACATTCAGAGTAAGAACCACTGGGTTAAAAAAAAAAAAAAGGTTATGTTAAAAATATTTTTCCAGGGGCGCCTGGGTGGCTCAGTCGGTTAAGCGGCCGACTTCGGCTCAGGTCATGATCTCGCGGTCAGTGAGTTCAAGCCCCGCGTCGGGCTCTGTGCTGACAGCTCAGAGCCTGGAGCCTGTTTCAGATTCTGTGTCTCTCTCTCTCTGGCCCTCTCCCGTTCATGCTCTGTTTCTCTCTGTCTCAAAAATAAATAAACGTTAAAAAAAAAAAAATTTTTTTTCCATTACTTTCAATAATACTTGCTGAAATATTTAGCCAGTCAAGTATGTGAACTTGGCTGCTTTCCTATTAAGTAGAATGTCTCTCTAAAAAGCCACAGTGCTTTGCAAGTTTCTGAGCAACAAAATAATCAAATTGTATTCAGGAATCCCCAGATGGAGTCCTGCCTGCTGTAGTGGTTTATTTTCCCTCATTTAGGGAGTGAGTACTATTATTTGCAACGTGACTCGTGTTACAAATAGTTTAATCTTGAAGCAGCAAGGAAAAGGATTGAACAGAAGATCCTAAAGGCAAAGAGACAAGTGGCTTCAGCAAAAGTTTAAATGGGAGAAAATGAAAGCCTGAGTTTGATCGCAGAAGATGATTTTAGAACACTGTTGGAGCTTAAACATGGACATGTTTCATGAGTCATTAGAAAGCTGGAAATGAGGAGCCCCTGGTCGGCTCAGTGAGTTAAGCGTCCAACTTCGACTCAAATCATGATCTTGCAATTCATGAGTTCGAGCCTCGTGTTGGGTTCTCTGCTGCCAGCTCAGAACCCACTTCGGATCCTCTGTTTCTCTCTCTCTCTCTTTCCCTCTTGCCCACTGGCTCTCACTCTCTCTCTCTCTCTCAAAAATAAACATTAAAAGAAAGAAAGAAAGAAAGAAAGAAAGAAAGAAAGAAAGAAAGAAAGAAAGAAAGAAAGAAAGAAAGAAAGAGGGAGGGAGGGAAAGAAAGCAAGCTGGATCTGAAGTTTAAATGAGATGATGCAATGCTTCCAGCTGCTCTGAGTGAATAGTAGTCATGAGGTAAGAAAATGTAAGATGTAAGAAACTTCACCCAGGGGCACCTGGGTGGCTGGCTGGTTAAGTGTCTGACTCTTGGTTTCGGCTCAGGTCATGATCTTTCAGCTTCTTAGTTTCAAGCCCCACATCGGGCTCTGTGCTGGCAGCACAGAACCTCCTTGGGATCATCTTTCCCCTTCTCTCTGCCCCTCCCCCACATGCACTGCCTCTGTCTTTCTCAAAATAAACTTTATTAAAAAAAAAAAAACTTCACCCAGGTCAAACATGAAATGGTAAGACAAGCAAGGACAGGTCCTCAGGGAATGCTTATTATTGGGGACATGTGAGGAAATAATGAAAGTTTTGAAAGAAACTTTCTAGAAATGCAAGCACCATTGGAACAGGGATTTTTTGGCTTTATTCACTGTTATATCCCCAACACCTGGAAAGTACCTGACTCATAAAAAGTGCTCAATAAATATCTGTTGAATAAAACAAAGAGAGAGGCAGCAAACCAATAGTATAAAGAAATAGCAAAGAAAGAGTTTCAAGAAAGAAGACATCAACACTGTCCAATATTGCAGAGGTACAGAATGAGAATGAAGAAAGGGCCTTTGGATTTAGATATTGACTTTGTCTGTGAGGACAGTGTCTTAACAGAAAAGATTTCCAGAGAAAATGTGGTAACAAAACAAAAGTAGCAATAATACAGATACTACTTTTGAAACATTTGGTGAGAAAGAGGAAATTAGACAGTAGCTTGTAGGGAAAACTGAATTAAAGAAAGATTTTAGTATGCTTGCAAGCTTAGAGCCAACAGCTAGTAGAAAGGAAAAGGTTGAAAACACAAAAGGAAACAAAAGGCACAAAAGATTGGTGATGATGAAACCAAGTATGGGCAAAAAAAGGAGAGGAAGTCAAGGAGAGGAGGGAAAATTCTGATATGTCCCAAACCATTAAAATATAACTAGCATTTTGATAAAAAAAACAATCTCCTGGGTGGCTCAGTTGGTTGAGCATCTGACTCTTGATTTGGCTCAGGTCATGATCCCAGGGTCATGGCATCAAGCCCAGCATCAGGTTCCACACTGAGCTTGGAGGCTGCTCAGGATTCATTCTTTCTCTTTCTCTCTCTCTCTTTCTCTCTCTCTCTCTCTCTCTCTCTCTCTCTCTCTCTCTCTCTCCCTCCCTCCCTCTCTCTCTCTCTCTCTCTCTCTGCCCCTGTCCCCTGCTCTCTCTCTCAAATAAATAAAAATAAATAAATAAATAAAACAATCTCCTATAATTTTGCTTAGCATTACTCCAAACTGATTTCCTAAAGGAACTAAATTCAGTTTCTAAATCAACAAAGAATTACTAGGGCTGAATTCCAAACAACCATAAAAACAAGATTTCTTCAAAGGCCTGAAACATTTGAACTCAATGTTGAAACATACGCCAAACATTGCTATGCAAATAATGTAAAATAAATCATGCTAATTTGTCTGGCTAGATCCTACAACATTCACATTCAAGACAGTAATCAGCAGATTTTGCTTTGCCTATGATCCCTGACTCTAGAGGCTGCCAAAATCCCACATATCAAATACAACATAAGTTGTAGTCAAAGAGTCATGTTCTCACTCAGAACCTAAAAAACAGCCTAAGGTTGCCCCCTTCTACTACTATTAAACCACAGTCTGAAAACTGAAGGACTCAATTCAAGGCCAATATAATTTATCCAAATCTAGGAAGGCCACTGCAAAGCCACATTCACATTTGCAAATTTCCAAGCTGCCTGCTTTACCCGCCATCTCTGCCCTAGCCTTGGAAATGTTAGTTATGATAGACACCCAAAAGACATTTTTCTTCTTGGAAAAGAAACAAGGAATCTCCCACTCTTGTCTTATCTCCCTTCCAAAAGTTTAATCAGTTAACAATGCCAATAAACTTTGCATTATCAATTAGTGCACACTTTAAAATTAAGGCTGTTATTGGTACACTTATCCACAGCCTTGCTTTGACCTGCATATTATCAGCATTTTCTTTTACTATATTTGCAAAGAAAAAAAAAAAGGTACACCATAAAAAGACTTAATAATTTTCTTTCAAGAGACGTGACGTGTATAATCTTATAAAAAACCAGAAAACTAAAAAACAAACAAAAACAAACAGAAAACTGTTATTCAGTCCCCTGATACACTTTAATTACAGCCATGAAAGGCTAAAGCTTACAGACAAGCTTCTGAGTCCCACACCTTGGCATGCTTTTACTTCTTTGCCCAGCTGCACTTCAGGCTTACTCACACATCAATTCCATGTCAAAAGTTTGGCCTTCTTTATCAACTTTCCATTCTAGGCAAGTTGACTTTCGCATCATCTGGAATCTAACCTTGTATATATTGCCTGTGTTCCTGCCATTTACTCTTCACAGACAACATGTGGCCTATGTGCACATGTCCATCAAAATGTAACCCTCTACAAGGTTCATTCAAATTCCACATCTTCCAGAAAGGTGCTCTTCTCCGTACTGATCTCTATGTTTGTTCTCAGCAGCCTTATCTTTCCACCTCCCCCTTATGAGAAAACTCAGCCAGGTGCTATTCATATGACATTTCACCACCATATCATATACTTGCATACATTTGAGCCCTCACTATAGCAATTTTTTTCTTACTCAGAACACCCTTCTTTTTTCCATGCTCTGTTCTCCAGCTTCTTGTCAGCCTTGCAAACCTGTGTTAACCAGCTGAGGCTACGATAACAAAATACCACAAACTACATGTCTTAAATATCAGAAGTTTATTTTCTCATCATTCTGGAAGCTAAAAGTCCAAGACCAAGGTGTCAGCAAATTTAATTTCTGTTGAGACTTTCCTCCTGGCTTTTAGATGCCTACCTTCTTGCTTTGTTATATGCAGACCTGGTTCTCTGGTGTCTCTCTTCTCTTTTTTCCTCTTATTTTATAAAAAAAAAAATTTTATAGAGAGAGCATGAGTGGAGGATAGAGGCAGAGGGGGAGGGGAGGGGTGGGAAAGGTGGGGGGGAGAGAGAGGGGAGCGGGGAGGGAGAGGGAGGGAGAGAGAGAGAGAGAGAGAGAGAGAATGAATATTTCAAGCAGGCTCCATGCTTGGCACAGAGCCTGACATGGGGCTCAGTCCCATGACCCTGAGATCATGACCTGAGCCAAAACCAAGAGTCGGACACTCAACTGACTGGGCCACCCAGGTGCCCCAGTGTCTCTCTTCTCATAAGCACACTAATCCTATAACATCAGGGTCTACCCATATGACCTATAATTTAACCTTAATTACTTCCAAAGAGTCTCACCTCCGAATGCCACACTGGGGGTTAGGGCTTCAACATATGAATCCTGAGGGCACACAAACATTCACTACACACTATTCTCACATTTCATGATCAACCTAATTATTACCTACTCTGTGAACTACCCAAAATAATTAAGCATATCTTTCTCATGTCCATAGCATATTGTGACCTAGATGTGACCTTCTTATTGCTTCTGATTTATCTTTGTGTGTTTGAAAAGAAAATGTTAGATAAGGGTTCTATATATATATATATATATACATATATATATATATATATGTATATATATATATATATATATATATATACATATATATATATATATATATATAGAGAGAGAGAGAGAGGAGGGAGAGATGTATATATATAAATGTATATATATATATATGTATACATTTATATTGTCCGGTACTATACTCTTACTAACTGTCTTAACAATTTCTGAATCTCCCATTATGACTGTAGATTTGTCTATTCCTCCTTATAATGCTGTCAATTTTTGCTTTGAATATATTGTGTTAAATTCATGGAGATTAAGAAAGGCCAAATTTTCCTAGAGAATAAACTTTTCCTTTTAGCATTAAGTAATGACACTCATTTTGCTACTTTGACTAATTATGACATAAAGATTATTTTGTGTTACATTAGTTTCATAAGACTAATCAGGGGCGCCTGGGTGGCGCAGTCGGTTAAGCGTCCGACTTCAGCCAGGCCACGATCTCGCGGTCCGTGAGTTCGAGCCCCGCATCAGGCTCTGGGCTGATGGCTCGGAGCCTGGAGCCTGTTTCCGATTCTGTGTCTCCCTCTCTCTCTCTGCCCCTCCCCCGTTCATGCTCTGTCTCTCTCTGTCCCAAAAATAAATAAAAAACGTTGAAAAAAAAAAATTTAAAAAAAAAAGACTAATCAGTTATCTTTTGGTTAGTATTTTCCTGCTATAGTCATGGAGCAGAGAGACATGGAGCCCAACACAGGGCTTGAACTCACAACCCTGAGATCAAGACCTGAGCTGAGATCAAGAGTTGGACACATTATTATCCAACTGAACCACCCAGGCGCCCCTATTCCTTTCTTTCAACCTTTCTATGCCAGTACATTTTAGGTCTATCACTCATAAACAGAATATATCTAAATTTTTTAAATCTAATCTGAGAAATTTAAGTGGCAAGTTGAGTCCACTTACATCTACTGTGAATGCTGATATACTTGCATTCATGCCTACCACCTTATTTTCTGATCTCTATTTACCAAGATTTTCCTCTACTTCATTTTTCTCCTTTCCTGTCTTTTACTGCAACGATCGAGTTGTCTTCAAAGGCATATCAAGAGCATTGCAGTGGAAGTGGTGCAGACAATAAGGGGGTGCATTGCCTGTAAAGAACCTTAAAACAATATTAAAATCAACTGAAGATGAGTCTGTTTTCCATTATCACCATTTGCTGGCAGTTCTAAAAAGTCAGTTCAGAAATGTGTTTTTTGTTGCTTTTTACTATGATCAGTGCTGAGTTTTGATAATATATAAGTCTCAAATTAGCGAATTTTTATTATTTCAATAAGCATTATACTATACATGCAGTTGATATAGAGAACTCCCAGTTACACAGTCTGTACCACATACATACACATACATACTCATATACTTATGTTTATAGATAACGTTTTGAGTGGTTCAGAATCATTCAAGCTCACTTTAAGGGTAGTTTCATATCTCCAATCCTTGTTGTACTACACATTACTGCATTTAAACAGCAGATTCAAAACAAAGTGATACATTAAGACAAAGAAATAATACTTGAGTATCTTCCATTCTGTTATTCTTTGAGGAAAAATAAAAGATGGGAGACTAGGTTGGCAGAAGAACCCAAAAGAGCAATGCTTGAACACCTGAATTGTTTTCACCAAAAACATTCTAAAGCAGATAATCTGATGATAATATTTACCATAACCTAGCCATTTTCTGATTTTTATGGAAGAAATCTTTAGAAGTTTTTATCAAATGTATTAGAAAATGGTATTTTTTCTACAAAAGACATTTTAGTGAAACCAGGTATTTTTTAAAAGCCACTAGAATTGATATCAAGATAAAAAGAGATATGGTCAACACTGCAGTTTCAGAAATCTATTATAAAACACAATTTTTAATGAAACTGCCAAATTTATCCTTATGTGCCTCTTTTTTTCATTTCACATACATGTGCACAGACACACGTGTATGTGTGCACATGTGTATATATACATATATCTGTCATTTCATGAGAAAAAAATTTTTCAAAATTCAAAGTTTTCTTTGATCAACTGAATAAATATAGATTGACAAATTTTGTATACTGGGTACTGAACAAGAATACGCAAAGAATGCCCATTTTGTGAAGTCACTGACAGATTTGCAAAAGTTGTTCCTTTTCTGACCATCATTTGTTTCATCTCATAATCGTTACTGAAAATAATTTGTCAGAGGATGACATTAAAAAATTATCCACTCCAGGTGTCAAATACATAAAGTAAACCAGTGGTTTTCTTTATGTTTTCTTTTACCATTTTGGAGGTTATACAATTTGTTTCTATTCTTTGGGTAACTACTCTTAAAATTTTAACTTGCATACTTGACTTAACCTAATCTGCAGTTAACAAATATCTCTAGCTTCCTCCCAAATAATACAAGGACTTCAAAATGAATGAACTGATTCTACTCTCCCATCTTCCATATTATTGTTTACAATAATTTGAGATCTACTTTGTTTTTATATCCCCCCAAATTTATTCACTACCATTATGTACACTCAATGCTTATGTATATTTAACAAAATTGTATTCCTTTTTTTTTAAGTTTATTTATTTTGGGAGAGTGTGAGCGCATGCATGCACACAAGCAAGGGTGGGGCAGAGAGAGAGAACTCGCAAGAGAATCCCAAGCAGACTCCTGACTGCCAGCATGGAGCCCAACGCAGGGCTCAACCCACAAACTGTGAGATCGTGACCAACATCAAGAGTTGGACGCTTTACCCACTGGACCACCAGGTGCCCATTAATTCCTTTTTAACACATTGCTTCCTATTGTCCATTTATTATTTTTGAGTAACACTGCCTTGTTCCTGAAGTACATCCTTTCAAGTTCTTTCAACAAGGGCTATCAGTAGTACACTCAAAACTATTCCTTATTTGCTCTCACGCATGAATAACAATTAGCAGGGAACTGATCTCTACACTATTCCAATGAATTGGTAAATTACTACTGAAATACTTACTTCTTCCTCCTCTGAATCACCATCATCATCATCATCATCATCTTCGGCATCTTCATAAAGAGGTGGAGGTAAAGGGCCAACGATATCTTCCTCAATATGATTACCTGGTTCTTTCATCATTTGAAGAGGTAAAGGAGGGCCAATTAACTCATCAGAAGAAGAACCAGAACTCTCTTCACTTTCACTGCTGCTTATATCCCTGAAAATACAGAAACAGAAACTCTTTGCCTCTACTGCAACAAAGAACACACTCTAGAGATAGTACTGATTTCCCAGGAAACTCTGCCTCTCCTTTTAACAACTAAGTTTTTATTTTAATTAATTAATTAATGTGTAGTTTGTTAAAATTGTAATTCAGACATTAAATGTGTAATTCAGGTATTATTTTATCTTAAGAAAGTAAAAGTTTCTTTTATCCACTTACCCTAAACATAAAGTCAGAGTTAAAGGTCACAGCAATTATGTTACGGCCCCTGAGATAATCCTCACTCATGAAGAGCCAGCAGAACTGGGATGTGGGAAAAAACTACAAACTACTATATCCATAAGAAAGAAAACCACTGAGGTAACCAATCCCTCTGTTTCCTATATCTGAATCCAATCACTGTTTTTACCACAGGAGCAAATAAAGGCAGCCATGTAAGAAAGTTAGTATTACTCCCATAAGGTTTCAATATATTTTCTGAAACACAAATTGTTTCCCAATTTTTATTCAAATTTGTTGAGTTGCTAAAATGTTTTATGTAGCATCCCTGGATTCTAAAACTGTCTTACTGTAAGGAGCATCACACTGATTCTCAAGGTGTTTTTCTACCCAGCACACCGGAGGACCATTACGCAGTTGCATTGAGGTCTTTATCACACACCACTAGGCATTCTGAAATCCACCACCATCCACCATATGCCTCCACTTCCCATCCCATCCCAAAGGGTTGAGAATTGTGTTCATAATTGTGTGCATTAATCTATTAAATATTTTATAAAACTCAAAGTATTATTGCCCTCTAATAAAGTATTTCTAGTATGTAAGCTCCATGAAAACAGAAATTTCTGTGTGTTGTGTTCATTGCTGTCTCCAGCACCTAAATGAGGCCTGACGTAATTAATAGGCACTCAATATCCACTGAAGAAAAAAAAATGTGATTTTTCTTTTTATTTTCATCTAAGATCAATATTGAGGGGAATACATACTTAAACACTTATCCACATACAAAGACAGGAGCAAGCAAACCTCCACGAAGAGCTTCTCTTTGTTTTTGCAATGGTTTAGCTCATGGTTCTCCAGCCCTACAGGCCTTCTTTCAAACCACAGAGGTTAAGCTTGGTCCAGCACGAGGGTCTTTGCACTTGCAGTTCCCTCTGCTGGAACTGATCATTAAATGGCCTCTTTCTCATCTTTCAGGTCTCGTCCCATGTCACCTCCTCAAAGAGGCTTTAATGCCCCCCCCTTTCTTAATCTTCAAACACATCCCTATCAGTCACTATTATCTTCATTCTCTTAGTTTATCTTTATTAAATAACTCACTAAGTTATCTTATTTGATTGGTTACTCAGTTGTTTACAATCTGTTATCCATCTCCTCAAATATCCCAACAATATGAGCTCGGAGATCTCATCTGACTCCCTAATTGCTGTATCCCCAGTGCCGAAACCAGTGCCTAACCCACAATAGATGTTCAATAAATAACAGCTGGATGACTGAATACATTTTTATTAAAGTAGTCACACTCCAAAGTTTTCTCCCTTGTGATTAAAATCACAAATTCCCAACTGTGCTAGTTTAGAAGTCGCAGACTATCTTCATGCAAAATTATTCAGAGCACAGAGAGCTCTAACTAAACTGTTAATCTTTAGCACCAATGCTTTAACTGAATTAACTAGTTCAGAAGCAAGCACTGAACTGACAACCACATGAAGCCATGTTGATTCCACGGCTGATTATGCAGTCCTAATACCCACATGAAACTAGATGGAATGTATCAGCTTCTATGCAGCTTCTAAGTCCATTTCTGTCTTTTTGCTTCTAATATACACAAGGCAAAAAAATAAACTATTTTAACATATTTTCAATTTCTGAAAAACAAAGTCTGTAAAATTATGCCCAAAAATGTCCGTGACAGAAAACAGAGCACATTCCATGTTTAAAATATGCCTTGACTCAATGTGGTGCCAAAATATGAACCAGATCCTGAGAAACAATATGCATCTGATGAGAAAACAGAGGAGTCAAAACCTAACATTTTTCTCAGCTGACTTTTTAAAAGAGAGCTTAGCTAAGCATTAAATAAGATGTGTAAGTATACAATTTCAGTTTAGAAATTAAATTCATAAGCAAAATTCATTATTTCTGGTACTAATTTCTTTAGAGAAAATGCAAATGTCTGAAAGATTCCTTTCTTACAAATTATGAGTACATCAATATTTCTCTCCTATCCTGCAGCTATATTTCATTGAATAAATGACATATTTCTTCCCAGTATTTGATTTTGAAGGGCAACTTACATTCATACACTATTTCTTTAAAGCCAAAAAAAGGGGGTAGTCTTAGGGACGCCTGGATGGCTCAGTCAGTTGAGGGACGCCTGGATGGCTCAGTCAGTTGAGTGTCCAACTCTTGATTTCAGCTCAGGTCATGATCCCAGGGTTGTGGGATCAAGCTCCGCATGAGGCTCTATGCTGAGTGTGGAGCCTGCTTGGGATTCTCTCTCTCCCTCTCTTTCTTTCTCTCTCTCACCTTCAGCCACTCTCCCCTGCTTGCACATGCTCTCACCCTCTCTCTCTCTCTCTCTCAAATTAAAACAAATTTTTTTAATTTATTTTTTTAAGTTTATTTATTTTGGGAAAGAGAGAATGTGAGCAAGAGAGGGTCAGAGAGAGAGGGAGAGAGAATCCCAAGCAAGCTCCACACTGTCAGCATAGAGCCGATGTGGAACTCCAACTCACAAACTGTGAGATCACAACCTGGGCTGAAATCAAGAGTCAGGTGCTTAACCGACTGAGCCACCCAGGCACCTACCAAAAACTTAAATTTTTTTTTAAAAAGTGGTAGTCTTAAATGACTACCTTCCTCTAAAACAAATTTTAACAACATTGTAGATTTTTTAAAAAATTATTTGGGGGCGCTTGGGTGGCTCAGTCGGTTAAGTGTCCAACCCTTGATCTCAGCTCAGATTTGATCTCAGGGTCATGAGTTCAAGCCCTGCATTGGGCTCTGTGTTAAATGTGAAGACTATTTAAAAAAATAATAATAATGAATAAAAAATAAAAATGGTTAAAGGACTTCAATAGTTATTTCTCCAAAGAAGATATATAAATGGCCAATAAGCACATGAAAAAAATGCTCAAAACCTTTAGACATTAGGGAAATGAAAATAAAAACTACATGATACCAATTCACACCTACTAGGATGACTATATTAAAACCATAACAAAACAAAATGGAAAATAACTAATGACAAGAATGTGAAAAAATTGGAACCCTTGTACATTGCTGATAGGAATATAAAATGGTGCAACCACATTGTAAAACAGTTAGGCAATTCCTCATAAAGAAAGTTAAACAGGGGTGCCTGGCTGGCTCAGTCAGAGGAGCATGCGACTCTTGACCTCAGGATCGTGAGTTCGAACCCCATGTTGGATGTAGAGATTACTTAAAATAAATAAGGGCACGCGGCTGGCTCAGTCAGTGGAGAGCACGTGACTCTTGATCTTGGGGTACTTAGGTTCAAGCACTATGCTGGGTATAAAGATTACTTAAAAATACTGGGGCACCTGGGTGGCTCAGTCAGTTGAGCATCCAACTTCGGCTCAGGTCATGACCTCACGGTTTGTGAGTTCGAGCCCCACGTTGGGCTCTGTGCTGACAGCTCAAGGCCTGAAACCTGCTTCGGATTCTGTGTCTCCCTCTCTCCCTGACCCTCCCCTGCTCATGCTCTGTCTCTCTGTCTCTCAATAATAAACAATATATATATATATATATAAAAATATATATAAAATATATATAAAAAATATTTATATATATATAACTTAAAAAAATATATATATATAACTTAAAAATATTTTTAAAAATGAATCTTAAAAAGTAAATGAATAAAAATTTTAAAAAAAGAAAGTTAAACATAAAATCACCATATTACCCATAAATTCCACGCCTAGGTATATACCAGAAAGAATTAAAAGCAAAGACTCAAAAACATATACTTGTACACCAATGTTCATTACATTCACAAAACTCAAAAGGTGGAAACCCAAAAATATTAAGTAACACATGAATGGATAAACAAATTGTGATATATACATACAATGGAATACTATTTAACCATTTAAAGGAATGAAGTTCTGATACAAGAACTTTGAAAACATCATCCAAAGTGAAAGAAGCCAGATATGAAAGGAAAACAGTGCATAATTCCACTTATATTAAATATCTAGAACAGGTAAATTTCAAGGAGACAGAAAGTATATCAGAGGCTATCAGTGGCTAAGAGGAGAGAACAGTGAGAAATCATTGGTTAATGGTCAAATTTCTGTTTGGTGTGTAAAAAATTTTGGAAACAGAAAGTTGCCACAGTAGAAAAAAATCAAGACAGTGGTAAAAGGTTACAATTTAGAAATATGAAGGTAAATAAAAGATGAAAAACAAAAAAATTTAAGTAGTTTTTTTCTGGAAAGTAAGAATCATGAACAGCGAAAAACAATGTTTGATTTCATAATGTGTATAAATTCTTTGACAAAAATTTAAAAGATCAGTGGTTGTTGGGAATTAGGGGGAGGAAGGAATGAAAAGGTAGCACACAGAGGATGTTTAAGTCACTGAAACTACTCTGATATATAATGGTAGCTACATGTCATTACATATGTGTCCAAACCTACAGAATGTACAACATCAAAGACTGAACTGTCATGTAAACTATGGATTCTGAGTGATGATGATGTGTCAGCATGGGGTCATCAACTGTAACAAATGTATCGCTCTGGTAGGGGGGTGTTGATGATGAGGGAGGTAGGAGGACAGGAGCTATATGGAAAAAAAATCTCTGTACCTTCTGCTCAATTTTGCTATGAGCCTAAAACTAATCTAAAAAATAAGGCCTTGGGGAGCCTGGATGGCTCAGTCGGTTAAGCATCTGACTTCGGCTTAGGTCATGATCTCACTGCTTGTGGGTTCCAGCCCTGTGTCTGGTTCTATACTGACAGCTCAGAGCCCGGAGCCTGCTTCAGATTCTGTGTTACCCTCTCTCTGCCCCTCCCCCACTCATGCTCTGTCTGTCTGTCTCTCTCAAAAATAAACATTAAAAACATTTTTTAATTAAAAAATAAATAAAATAAAAATTAAATCCTATTAAAATTAAAAATAAAGGGACAGGGAAAATTGATTAGCCATATGGAGGAGAAAATAAAACTGGATTACAACTTCACATTACTCACAAAAAGCAATTCTGGATTGAATAAAGACATAAATGTTAAATACAAAACTTGAGAACTTTAAGAAAAAACATAGGAAGTTTTCTTTATGATCTCAGAGCAAAGACTCATTTCTTTTTTCTTTTTTCGTTTTTTTAAGTTTATTTATTTACTTTGGGGGAGAGAGAGTGCGTGTGCAGGAGCACGAGAAGGAGAGGGGCAGAGAGAGAAAGGGGGAGAAAATCCCAAGCAGGCTCCATGCTCAGCAGCTCAGCACAGAGCCTGACACAGGGCTTGATCCCACAACTGCAAGATCATGACCTGAGGGGACATCAAGAGTCCGATGCTCAACCAACTGAGCCAAACAGGCACCCCAGGACTCCTTTCTTAAGCAAAACACAAAAACACAGAAGAAAAGATTAATAAACTAGAATACATTAAAATGTGAAACTTGTGTTTATTTAAAAAACACCATTAAAAAATAAAAAAATTATAATAAACCATCAAGCAACCCAGTATAAAATCTGACAGAAGATACAGTTTTTATATCTTCAGAAGAAAAAATATATCTCCAAAAAACTGTTAAAATGATGCACAACTACATTAGTAACCAGCAAGGTGCAAATGAACATCATAAGGCTATTACTTCACAATAATCAGATTGGCAAAAATGAAAATGTGTAACAATAATGGGTGTTGGCAAGGATGTGGAGCAACAGGAATTCTTACACTCTGCTGGTGGTAATGTAAATGGGTACAAACTCTTCAGAAAATAACTAAGCCAAATATAGTAAAAGTATGTACTTAAAGACCTAACAAGTCTACTACTAGATACATACTGTAAAGAAACTTTTGCACATATAAAACAGAGGATGGCTACAAGGCAGTAAAAACATAAAAAATATGTCATAATAATACAGAAAAACAGCAACCTAAACTGACTAGACAATGGAAAAAATTATAGTGTATTTCTAAAAAGAAAACCAAACTGCACTGAAAATAAACTATAACCTCACTTGTGAACATGAGTGAATCTCAAAAACATCTTGGATTAAAAAAAAAAAAAAAAACACCACCAAAGTGAAAAAAAATCCAAGACAGCATTAACAGCATCAATATAAAATTAGAAATCATGAGGCCCCTGGCCTCAGTCAGTTGAGTATCTGACTCTTTATTTCAGCTCAGGTCATGATCCCACAGTTTGTGGGATCGAGCCCCAAGTCAGAGCCCTGACAGTGCAACGTCTTCTTGGGATTCTCTCTCTCCCTCTCTGCCCCTCCCCAACTCAACACTCACTCACACGCATGCACTCTAAATAAATAAGTAATTTTAAATAAGAAATCATATAAAACAGCATACTGTTTAAGAATACACTTATACCTAATAAACTATTTAGAAAAAAAGGAAGTAAGGGTAAACAAAGTGAAGATTTCCCCGGTGCAAGAAAGAGAAATATGAGCAGAGCGAGGACTTCAAAGACACTAGTAAAGCTCTATACTCTGTCTCCCAAGCTAGGTGTTCGCTTCATCATTCTCTCTACTTTAAATGTAGGATATTCAGAGCTTTATACGTATAATATACTTCATAACAAAAATTTTTTGTTTAATTAAAGGGAAAAACAACCCTGACTTTACAGTGTCCATAATCTTATGAAAGAACACACAGAAGAAACAGTTTACATAATAGTGTATAATATGCTAAGTGCTATACTAGAAAGGTTGTAAAATATGCAAAACAATATTATATATGTCTTAGGGATACAAAGATACACAATAACATTATAAAGAGATACATAAAAAAATTTAAATTTAGAAGATTGGTTACTTCTGCCAAGAAGGGAGGGAGTGGCAATGGAAGGCAGTTCTGAGAAGTGTTCACCATAACAGTAAAAGTTTACTTCTTCAGTTGTCTAGTGGATACTGTCCTTTATCAACTTTTTGAAAGTCTTAAATACTTCATAATAATTTCTCACTTATAATTTAAAGTAATTTTTATTAAATCTAGAAAAAAAGAGAATAGCATAATAATCTCATATCTGAGGGACAATAACTGCCTAAGAAATATATCTTAGAGAGCCTAAGTGGCTCAGTCAGTTAAGTGTCAGACTTTGGCTCAGGTAATGATCTCACGGTCCATAAGTACAAGCCCCATGTCGGGCTCTGTGCTGACAGTGCAGAGCCTGGAGCCTGCTTCTGACTCTGTGTCTCCCTCTCTCTTGACCCTCCCCTGCTCGTGCTCTGTCTTTCTCTCTCTCTCAAAAATAAACATTAAAAAAAATTAGAAACGTATCTTGAATAAAATATGCTCAAACACATGAAAACAATGTTTGTACAATGAAATGTGATATAACTGAGATTCTTTAAAAAGCTAGAGAATAGGGGCGCCTGGGTGGCGCAGTCGGTTAAGCGTCCGACTTCAGCCAGGTCACGATCTCGCGGTCCGTGAGTTCGAGCCCCGCGTCAGGCTCTGGGCTGATGGCTCGGAGCCTGGAGCCTGTTTCCGATTCTGTGTCTCCCTCTCTCTCTGCCCCTCCCCCGTTCATGCTCTGTCTCTCTCTGTCCCAAAAATAAATTAAAAACATTAAAAAAAAAAAAAAAATTTAAAAAAAAAAATAAATAAAAAGCTAGAGAATATTGGGGCACCTGGGTGGCTCAGTTGGTTAAGCGTCCGACTTCGGCTCGGGTCATGATCTCGCGGTCCGTGGGTTCGAGCCCCGCATCAGGCTCTGTGCTGACAGCTCAGAGCCTGGAGCCTGTTTCAGATTCTGTGTCTCCCTCTTTCTCTGACCCTCCCCTGTTCATGCTCTCTCTCTGTCTCAAAAATAAATAAATGTTTAAAAAAAAAAATTTTTTTTAAATAAAATTAAATTAAATAAATAAATTAAAAGCTAGAGAATGAGAAAAAATATCAAATCCAACAAGTTTATCAATATAAATTATGAGGTCCAAATTCAAGTGGAGAAAGAAATGATCAGATTTATTTTTTTAAAAAAAGACATAAAAATCACAAGAAAAACTGCATAGCCTTATAGCAATTAAAATTATGCAGAAATTATACAACTTCGAGTTGCCTCATTGAAGAAAAAAGTCATTTAACAGTTTCCTCCCACCTATATGTTCTAGCATTTTGTCCTAGTACGTGAAAACCATTATCAAAAAGGCCTTTAAAAGTCCTTAACTAATGTTGGGGCGCCTGGGTAGCTCAGTCAGTTAAGCATCCAACTGCAGCTCAGGTCATGATCTTGAGGTTTGTAAGTTCAAGCCCTGCATCAGGCTCTGTGCTGACCACTCAGAGCCTAGAGCCTGCTTTGGATTCTGTGTCTCCCTTGCTCTGTGCACCTCCCCGCTCATGCTCTGTCTCTCTCTCTCTCCCGCAAATAAACATAAAAAAAAAACATTTTTAAAAGTCCTTAACTAATGTGTACTTTCTCATTTATCTAAAAATGTGTATTTGTTTACAAAATTTCAAGAGAATTCTTTTTAATTATGGGCTTTCTCTTCCCTAGGAAAAAGGTCACCCTGTCCCTTCTCAGAACCAGTAAAGACTGCTCCCCCTAGTGCCAACGCATAGTCATTGTGGTGACTGACAAAAGAAGCTGTCACTTGCTTTATATTTCTGAGAAAACTAAAATCTGATAGTGTTTACTTGCTGACCTCTAATTAGAACTGAAGATCTTTAATTAAAAAAAAAAACTGAAGATATTTTTTAAAAATTTCTTAGAACAAAATCTCTATCTTTATCCTCTTTTTTCCTTTGCAATGACTACCAGTTTCAATTATCTAAGATAATCAATTATCTAGATTCAATTTAATCTGAGATTAAACACCTAAATGGGAGCGATAATTTAATAGAATCCTTTTGAGAAAATCAAGCACCTGGAAGATGATTTAGAGCAATCTCTGACCACATTTGAGCCTGAAGATGTTGGTTCAATATCTTCATTTTGCCTTCTTAATTCTTTCTCTCTGTTCATTTCTTCCTCTTTTTCTCTTGCTTCTGAAAAGATTAAAAAATTTTCCAACAGTTACTCTTCAAAATTTTTCACTATTAATAAAGGCTAAAAATTAACATAGTCACAGAGATGTAACTTAGAGTGGTCCCAGTAACAGCAAAAAATTATCAACCTACATGTCTAACAATGGGAAAATAACTATTGTAAACCACGATAATATAAAATACAGTCAATAAAATTAGTGATGGAAAATGTACAAATCTGGGAAAAATAGTAACAGATGTGCTAAGCAAGATTAGCATGTGAATAGCATATGAACCACAATGTACTATCTAAAAAGATACGGGAGGAGTCTGGCTGGCTCAGTCAGTGGAACATGTAATTCTTGATCTCGGGGTTGTGTGTTTGAGCCCCACATTGGATGTAGAGATTGTTTAAAAATAAAGTCTTTAAATTAATTAATTATTAATTAATAAAAATAAAATAAAAAGATGTGGAAGGTTATAAGTAAAAAAGTATCTAAAAGTAAGACCTTAGGTAATTTTACTTTTCATTTTCAATGTTTTACACTATAAACAGAATTTTGTTCATTCCTAGGTCACCTGGGTGACTCAGTCAGTTAAGTATCCAACTTTGGCTCAGGTCATGATCTCATGGTTCACAAGTTGAAGCCCTGTGTTGGGCTCTGTGTAAAAAAAAAAAACATTTTGTTCATTTCTGAATTTCCCACACTGGATTTGTGGTCAAGAACTTCCCACAAAAACCATGAGAAAATTTCAGATTTCTAGAGTTATTTACCTTGGAAAGACAAAAACAAATATCCAAAGAAATTAAATCTTTTTCCTCTGATAATCTCACT
Organism: Neofelis nebulosa; assembly: GCF_028018385.1. Taxonomy (NCBI): domain Eukaryota; kingdom Metazoa; phylum Chordata; class Mammalia; order Carnivora; family Felidae; genus Neofelis; species Neofelis nebulosa. Next base: position 30,347,490 of record NC_080782.1, on the reverse strand, counting down.
CTACAATTGAGGGACACATAGGAAGGAAATTAATTATATGAACAGTCTGGTTCTTAACTACCATGATCCTCAATAACTTAAGATAATCTTTAACATTTTTCCTTAATGATGAAAAAACAATACACCCAAACTTAGGCACTATTAAAGGGTACTTATTAATTGGAATGTGGTACTCTTTAGGGTCTTTTGTTGCTAGGACCTGGACGATGAGAAACAAGGAGATAGCAAGCAAGTGTCAACAAGTAACTAGATATCCTCTGAATTCAAACAAGGAAGATTAAACTCTGCGGGAAGAGGTAAGGCAAATACATTCTACAGCCCTAGCTTGTGTTCATATTTTTTGTGCTCACCACTGGGCTAAGGTGACTTAGAAGTTGACAATTCTGCACTCTGATGCTGAGGTTGAAAAAAATAAAAAAGAGGAAGACAATGTCCTATAAGAGCTGCCCCGGGGCACCTGGGTGGCTCACTCAGTCAAGCGTCCCATGTCAGTTCAGGTCATGATCTAACGGTGGGCAGGTTCAAGCCCCCTTGTTGGGCTCTGTGTTAACCAGCTCAGAGCCTGGAGCCTGCTTTGGATTCTGTGTCTCCCCCTCTCTCTCTGCCCCTCCCTGCTCACGCCTATATCTCTCTCCTTCAAAAATAAACATTAAAAAACAATTTTTTTTTAAAGAGTTGCCCTGCTTGGCTCCTACCCTCATCCTGCTTCTCCAGTCAATCCCTCTGTACTCTACAGGGTGGGAGGAGAGGGGTTCGGGGGTGAAAAACACTTGGACATTTGATCCTAGGCTCAGGTCTTGGGGCAGTTCTGATCTTACTCAGTAAACAGTACCTCGGCATACATTATTAGCTATCCAACAGCCGTTTATCCCTTTTTCCCTTGCTCCGAAAACCACAATTTTCTCCAGATGAGAGCAAGTTCTTCAGCAGATCCTGGGCCCCTCCCCACCCAGAAAGGGTTAAAACTTGATTCCAACTCAACTTTATCACTCTTGTCAGTGGCTGTTTTTTGGAGCTGATGTGCGACACTAATACTAGTCAATTAAGATCTGAGGAGAAGCCAGCCGGAAGAAAACTTGAGAAAGGTTTTGTTTGTTTGTTTGTTTGTTTGTTTTTTTAATTTTTTTTTCAATGTTTTTTATTTATTTTTGGGACAGAGAGAGACAGAGCATGAACGGGGGAGGGCCAGAGAGAGAGGGAGACACAGAATCGGAAGCAGGCTCCAGGCTCCGAGCCATCGGCCCAGAGCCTGACGCGGGGCTCGAACTCACGGACCGCGAGATCGTGACCTGGCTGAAGTCGGACGCTTAACCGACTGCGCCACCCAGGCGCCCCGAGAAAGGTTTTCTTACTTCTTTTCTTTATTTTGAGAGAGAGAAGAAGAGAGAATCCCAAGCAGGCTCCACTCAATCCCATGACCTTGAGGATCATGACCTGAGCTGAAATCAAGAGTCAGTTTAACCAACTGAGCCACCCAGGCACCCCTTACTTTTAAAACATATATCAAGGGGCGCCTGGGTGGCACAGTCGGTTAAGCGTCCGACTTCAGCCAGGTCACGATCTCGCGGTCTGTGAGTTCGAGCCCCGCGTCAGGCTCTGGGCTGATGGCTCGGAGCCTGGAGCCTGTTTCCGATTCTGTGTCTCCCTCTCTCTCTGCCCCTCCCCCGTTCATACTCTGTCTCTCTCTGTCCCAAAAATAAATAAAAAAACGTTGAAAAAAAAAATTTTTTTTAATAAAAATAAAAAAATAAAACATATATCAAACAGTATCCTTTCAGCCTGTGGAGGTGGTCATCTGCATGTAACAAAATTTCACTTACAATTTTCGGTCATGAGAATATACCCAGCTTGGGACAAGCCAATACCCTACAACTGGCAAAGCAGAAAAAGAGGGAAAAACTTAATATTCTTCAGGTCAGGACTCAGAAGATGGAAGAGCCCCATTCCAGAGTTATTGTCATGTGCAACAGTACATTTTTCTTAGTTGTGCCATTTTATTTTTTATTTAAAAAATTTTTTTTAATGTTTATTATTTTTAAGAGAGAGAGAGAGACAGAGCATGAGCAGGGGAGGGGCGGAGAGAGAGGGAGACACAGAATCCAAAGTAGCCAGCACAGAGCCTGATGCGGGGCTCGAACTAAGGAGCCGTGAGATCATGACCTGAGCCAAAGTCAGACACTTAACCATCTGAGCCACCCAGGAGCCCCTTGAGCCATTTTTAATTAGGTCTTCTAGGACTTCTTTGCAAGTAACAAAAAGTATCTTAATAGCAACCTTAATTTAACAAAAATTAGAGCAGCTAATACTTAACATGGAGCTAACTATGTATGAGGTATTGTTTTAAGCACTGCCTATAAATTAACTCTTTTAATCATCACAACGACCTCTGAAGTAGATATTATTTTTTTTAGCTTTATTGAGGTATAGGTGACAAATAAAATTATAAAAGATTTAAAATGTACAATGTGATATAATATACGTATACATTATGAGAGGATTCCCTCCATGGAGTGAATGAACATATCCATCATCTCACATATCTACCTTTTTTTTTTTTGAAGTGAGAACATTTAAGTTTTACTCTCCTAACAATCTCAATTACACGATACACTTGAAGTAGGTACTATTATTCTCACTCTACATTTGAGAAATCTATGCCATTGAAAATTCAAGTAACAAAGCTATAAAGTCCCAAAACAGTGAATTGAGGCTCCAAAACTGGATCTTTCTGAGATGTGACCAGACTTTCTTAAGAGACTAAAATTATCCAATGAGCACCACCCACCTTAAGTAACAATTTGCCTGCCTTTCTCTCCAAGAGGCAATAAAGCCCAGCCCTTCACTGCATGCTTGTGGCCAGACTATCCGGAAACTGGCCCACCCACCTGCTCAACTAGAGTTCCTCAGGAGAGGATAACTACTCCAAACTACTTGTCCCTAGTGAAGCATCTAATTTTTTAATTTAAAATTTTAATTTTTTAACACTAGAAAGGATCTTATTTATTTTTTATTTTTTTTTAATTTTTAAAATGTTTTTATTTATTTTTGAGACAGAGAGACAGCATGAGCAGGGGAGGGGCAGAGAGGGAGACACAGAATCTGAAACAGGCTCCAGGCTCTGAGCTGTCAGCACAGAGCCCGACATGGGGCTCGAACTCAGAGTGTGAGATCGTGACCTGAGCTGAAGTAGGACACTTAACCGACTGAGCCACCCAGGAGCCCCATCACCAGAAAGGATTTTCTAATCAGAGAGGTTCTTGCCATCACCTGATGCTTCATTAAAGCAAAGGATAAAGATAAAAGGGGGATTAAGACATTTTATAGGAAAAAAATTTTTCTTCCTCATTGTTAACTGAGGACAAAAACCAAAACCAAACAGAATTCAGTAGTCTATAACTCCCTGACAGAGGGTATCATTTCATGCACTTTGACCCAATGTGGAACCAAGCACACTGTAAGCACTGTAAAAATGCTCTGTATCTTCCCTCAACCAAAATGAATTAATCTACTACCCAACACTTAATTTTATACTTCCAAGCACCTCATTTTATTGTTCTCTACCTTCAGTTATCAACTATGGACAGCCATTTCTGCAAAAGCCCCTCCAAATGTACGCAATTTTTGTCTAGATTAGCAGCAAACTATCCAAAACCTCCATGTCCCATCTGGGCTGATTCACACAAACTGCAGAATCAAAAGAATGTAATTCAGCAGCTGAAAATCTCAGAGCCAATCATTATAGCAACCACTTAACTTGAAGAAATGAAACTTAAGATAAAATATAAAAGAAATAAAGGGGTGCTTGGGTGGTGCAGATGGTTAAGTGCCCAACTCTTGATCTCCATGATCTCAAGTCTGTGAGTTCAAGCCCTGCATCAGGCTCTGCACTGATGGCGTGGAGGCTGCTTGGGATTCTGTCTCTCCTTCTGACCCTTCCCCACTTGTGCTCTCTGTTTCTCTCTCAAAATAAATAAACTTAAAAAAAAGTAAAAGAAATAAAATTACCAGAAATAATAGCTAAAATAAATGTTCTCTAATCATGATACTCTTTTTACCCACGGGACTTAAATCTTGCTAAATGTTTTTGTTATTCTACTTTAAAATAATTCATTACCCTACAAATTTCACATAAATTTACATTGAATTTAATTTTTTTTAATGTTTATTTATTTTTGAGAGAGAGAGAGCACAAACAAGGGAGGGGCAGAAAGAGAGAGAGAGAAGAGACACAGAGGATCCAAAGTGGGCTCCGTGCTGACAGCAGTGAATCCTGATGTGGGGCTCAAACTCAGGAACGATGAGATCATGACCTGAGCCAAAGTCGGATGCTCAACTGACTGAGTCACTCAGGTGCCTGTAATTTTAAATATTTATTGCCAAAATACCAGGAAGTAAAGAATAAGAACATTTTAACTACATTTATGATGTATCTTCATTAAATATTTAGGGATATAACCATTATGTACCCAGCTCTGTTAGGCACTGCAAAAATGAAGAACAAAGTTCTTATCCTTAATACGTGAACAATATTAAGATAAAATCTATAGTATTTTTTAAAGTGTCATGGAAACAAAGCCATTATATCCAAACAGGTTTTTAAAGAACACCTAGTGGGGTGCCTGGGTGGCTCAGTTGTCTGAGCATCCGACTTCAGCTCAGGTCATGATCTCACAGTTCGTGGGTTCGAGCCCCGCATCGGGGCTAACAGCTCAGAGCCTGGAGCCTGCTTCAGATTCTGTGTCTCCCTCTCTCTCTGCCCCTCCCCTGCTCACACTCTGTCTCTCCCTCTCTCTCAAAAATAAATAAACATTAAAAAAAAAAAAAAAGAACACCTAACAAAAGTAAAATATGAGGCCTTAAATGATGAGGTAGTATTCAACCAGGTAGAGAGACCATTTCAAGTACACCGGAGGGGGGAAAAAAAAAAAAACCTTTAAGCTTTTCTAATTTCTAAAATGTACGGGACAGATTTTCTTTTCAGGATCATTGAATCATCCATTGAAATCATTTTCAAATTCTTTCATGTTTTTTTTCATTTTTTCCAGTTACATAACTGAGAAAGTTCATAAATCCATCTAAAACATAGGCACAACCAAAATAAGCATTTGAATAAAAAAAAATTGGGGGGGGGGGCGCCTAGGTGGCTCAGTCGGTTGAGCATCCAATTCTTGATTTCAGCTCAGGCCCTGATCCCAGGGTCGTGGGATCAAGCCCTGCATCAGGCTCCTTGCTAAATGTGGAGCCTGCTTAAAATTCTCTCTCCCTCCCTGTGCCCCTGTCCCCAGCTCACAATCTCTCTCCCTCTCTAAAAAAATAAATAAATAAATAGGGGCGCCTGGGTGGCGCCGTCGGTTAAGCGTCCAACTTCAGCCAGGTCACGATCTCGCAGTCCCTGAGTTCGAGCCCCGCGTCAGGCTCTGGGCTGATGGCTCGGAGCCTGGAGCCTGTTTCCGATTCTGTGTCGCCCTCTCTCTCTGCCCCTCCCCCGTTCATGCTCTGTCTCTCTCTGTCCCAAAAATAAATAAAAAACGTTGAAAAAAAAAATTTTTTTTAATAAAAAATAAAAAATAAATAAATAAATTTTTAAAAAGAAATCTTTCCTCCCCACTTATGTCCTCATAGTATTACAGTCCTAAAAAAGGACCTTTTATATGACTTAAACTTAGAGCTTTCAAAAAATTTAAAAACTTAAAAAAAAAAAATTTGCACCACTACTATTTCCTGACATTTTAAATAATGCATACTTTATTGAGGTTTTATAGTAATTCATCCTTTCTACTAGGGCATTTACCAACCAAAACAGTTCATATTCATATACACAAACTCGCTATTAAAAGGGACCAAAGTTTTTATTCTCCTCAAGTTTCATGTCAATGCTCACAGACTCCAGTCCAAGCACAAGATAAATTATGCCCATATCAGTTTTTGAACTTTCAAGAAAAATAAGTCAAACTTTGGATTCATGTGTTTAGATCAGGGTAAAAACAGCAGTCTGAGGATATAATACTATATCCAAGTCCAACAATACTAAATCAAGGAAGTTCAATACATTTAATTCATCCACAAACATCACAGAAGAACTTGGTCCTGAGATAACGTTTCAAATTTTAAAAATGTAGTAACTCTTCACTACAAGTCCTCTCAGGTGCTAAACGCATATGTGCTTTTACTAAGAAAAACTCTAGCAATTAAAAGTGATATTTTTAGGGTGCCTGGGTGGCTCAGTCTGTTAAGCATCTAACTGCAGCTCAGTTATGATCTCATGATTCGTGGGTTCCAGTCCTGCACTGAGCTCCACGCTGACAACTCAGAGAATGGAGCCTGCTTTGGATTCTGGGTCTCCCTCTCTCTACCCCTCCCCTACTTGTGTTTTCTAAATAAATAAATACATACATACATACATACATACATACATACATACATACATACATACATAAATACATAAATACATAAATAAAGAATAAACAAATAATAAAAAATAAAAGTGACATTTTTCAAGTACTTAACTGTTTAAAAAGTACTATGCCCGGGGTACCTGGGCGGCTCAGTCAGTTAAGCGTCTGACTCTTGATTTAGGCTCAGGTCACCATCTCAGAGTTTGTGAGATCGCGCTTCATGTGGGGCTCTGTGCTGACAGCACACAGCCTGCTTGGGATTCTCTCTCTCCCTCTCTCTGTATCTCCCTCCCTAGCATGCATGTGCTCACTCTCTCTCTCTCTCTCAAAATAAACTTAATAAATAAATAAATAAATAAATAAATAAATAGTCCTATGCTCAACATCTTAATCCTTTCAAGAACCCTCTAAGGAAGACCTTATTATCACTTCCACCTAACAAAGAAATTAAGGCTCTAAATTTGAAAACTCATCCAACATTATCTCTAACCTGATGTGTGGCTGACCCTCAAACCTAGGTCCTCCAACTCCAAATCCCAAGCTCTGTATCCATACAAAGGATTTTAAAACATTCTCCAAAGAAGCAAAGTTTTTCAAAAGACAGTATTACAGTTCCAAATTCAATTTAACCTTCTCAAGTATATATTGAGAACTTATCTTGCAAGGCATGGTATAGGGAACTATAGAACTTATTCAGGTGAATACGACAATCTCTGTGCCAAATGTTTCGTTATCACATGCTGAAAGAGGTAAATACAAGAATGCTATAACAGTATAAGCATTCACTAAAATGTTTAAAAATCAAACGGTTAAAGCATTTGTAAATAGGCCTCAAATACAAAATGTCTTTGTATCTTGTCTGATGATACCAAATTATTTAATATTTTTAAGTATGCTAAGGTAAGAGGATCGGGGGGCACCAGGATGGCTCAGTTGGTTGAGCATCCAACTTTGGCTCAGGTCATGATCTCACAGTTCACAAGTTTGAGCCCTGCATCAGGCTGGCTGCTGTCAGCACAGAGCCCACTTCAGATCCTTTATCCCCCTCTGTCTCTGCCCCTCCGCAACTTGTGCTGTCGCTCAAAAATAAACATTTTTTTCAAGGATCTGTATCTCTTAAAAACATATACTAAAATATTTACAGGTGAAATAATGTCTCAGATTTGTGCCAAAATAATCTGAGAGGGGAAGTAAATGGAAATAACACCAGCCATGAATTATTATAGTACTTAAATCCGTGTGATAAGAGTTCATTACCATACTTTTGTGTATTGTGTGTGAGATTTCACATAATGACAGTTTTTTTAATAGTATATGTACATAGTGGGCCTCTCATCACACACACACACACAAAAAAACAACTTATTCTTCCAAAGACCAAAAAAAATCACATGAAGCTCACTTTCCAAATATTAGGTATTACTGCTATATATCATTTTAAACCAAAAAGGACAACTGGGAGAACAACAGTCACTTAACTTTGTCTAAAAGTCCTATCTCTGATTTCTAGCCCGTTTTACTCTATCAGGATACATCTATTCCTTCTCCAATGTAACAACGATCTGATTCAGATCCAAAGAAAGCAGTAGAGAAGTCAGTCTACTTGGAAGACCCCAAGGCGCTTTCCAGAATTGCCAACCACCTGGTATCAAACCAGACAGTCTGGAAATTAAGGCCTTCGTTACATGTGTGATATAATTCATTAATGCAGGGGTTCAACAGCAGCAGCCACATTCACTGTATGTCTCAATTTTCTAAACTGAGTCAACACTCAGTGGTGTACACAGCTCTGAGTGCCACCTCTCGCCCAGCCTTCCAAATACTGGTTCCGCTGTAAGCAGGAAAAGAAAAAAATGAAATGAAAATCAGATAAAGGTGAAAGGAGAGGTAATAAAGAAACTGCTATTCTGATTCTTACAAATTAATTTAGAATCCTTGCTTGTTCATAGCACACACTTCAAAAAGATTTTAGCATCCAGGCTTTCTTATCCTACTTAGATGCAACTTTTTACGTTAAAAAAAATAATAACCTCTGCTTCCAAAGGAACGAACACATGTGGTCTTCTAACAATTTTGAAAATTTTTTTTTCTTTTTTTTTAGAAAGAAAGCGCACGGGAGCGGAGCCGAGGGAGAGAGAGAGAGAATCTTAAGCAGACTCCACACTCAGCACGTAGCCAGACAGAGGGCTGGATCCCACAACCCTGGATCATGACCTGAGTCCAAATCAAGAGTCTTGGATACTCAACCGACTGAGCCACCCAGGCACCCCTTTCTCAGTCTTCTATAACTGTCGATGTACTTGTTTAAATCGTTTACAGGATTTAAACCAATAGAAAAGGACATAACTGTACTTCTTACCCAGTGTTTTCCGACTTCTCTCCACAGCCGTTCTTCGTGTTTGTTCAAACATTGCTTCCAAATCAAATGTTCGAGCTTTTTTTCCTAAACAGAAATAAGTAGCAGACTGTGATCTTCTTGCACTAAGCTGGGCAAACTTTAGGTACTCAATAAATACTTATAACCATTTAGTCTGTTTCATTTATAACATGGCTACAAGATAAGTATCTAAGAAGAACGAGTTTATTTCAGGGAATTTTTATTGACAGTCTCATCATTAACCAGCCAACTTTCCCATCCTCCTCTAATCCCCTGGACTCTACCCCTTAAACCTAACACTGCTGTCATAGGCAGAATGGAGAATGTTCACACCCTAATCTCGGAAATCTGTGAATATGTTATATTACACAGCAAAAGGGACTTTGTAGATGTAATTAAGGTTATGGACTTTAAAGTAGATTATCCTGGTTTAAAACAGAAGATTGTCTTAATCTAAATCACAGAAGCCCTTGCAAGCAAAGATGCAGAACAGATACAGCAGAAGTCAGGGAGATATAGTGTGAGAAGGACTGGAAACACTACTTCATTTTAAGATCAAGGCAGCAAGATGACAAGTAATTCAGGTACCTTAAGGAGCTAAGAGACTCCCACCTGACAGCCACTAAGGAAACTGGGGCCTCAACCCTAAAACCACAGGAAATCAAATTCTCACAACAACCTGAATGAGTTTGGAAGTAATATATTTGTTTTCGTCGTGTTTTTTTATAGTAATGTCTACTCCATGTTAATAAGAATATGGTAAAAATGTCATTCTTACGTGATACTGACTTTTGTATAAATTGAAACAAACTTTCTGAAGGGCATTATGACAAAAATGTATCAGTTTTAAAAGACATATACCCAAATTTTTGGTTACTTTTTAATATTTATATTTTTTATTATAGTCCATTCTTTAGAAAACTACCCTATGAAAATACACAAAAATTCCTTTTACAAGACATGAAAGTTATTTATAAAAATATTAACTTTAGTGTTACTGAAAAAAATTAGAATTAGAAACTATGTAGGAGAAAGTTTAAAATATTACAAATTATACACATATTAAATGGACTACTATTCAGCCATTTTGGAAGAGCATTTTATAACATGGGAAAATCCTTAAGAGTATTAAGAATTAAATAAAGCATATAATTAAGAGTAATATAAACCTGTACACACATATGATCCTAAGTTTCTTGATAAATACACAACAGGAAAAACTGGAAAACAAAGTTCTAAGTCTTGATTTCTAGATCACGAGATTATTAATGGCTTTACTTTCTTCTTTCTCATCTTTTGTGTTCTTCAGATTTCCTGCTATTAATATATGTTACTTTTGACATCAGAGAAGAAGCTAAAGAACTGAAAGTAAGTACTGTAATAATACATAAGTATGCAGTATTTTTGCAAAAACAACTACCTAGAAGTAAAAATGTGGCATAAGACATTACCATAATAGATGGGTAAATGAACACTAACAAGAGACCTGGACACATTAGCCTGATATCTGTTCTGTCCAAAACCCAAAAGAAATGGAAAAACAATTTACGTCGCCTTCTTACAGACAGTAATGTTTTCAACAGATGACTACATCTCTGTTTGAAATGTTTTTCTTTATCTCATAACAAGGCTCCACAGAGAGATTGAAGTAACGATGCCGGGGAAGAAAAGCTTGAATCAAAAAGGATTTAATAACCGTTATAATATCACTTAACGGCTCACCTGTTACCAGAAAGGCCATCTCGTTACAGACCACGGTCAATGGTTAGCTCTCAGTCTCTGGACACAAAAAGACAACTCCCTCCACCAACCAACACCGCCCACCACGTGGGTCACAAAGCTACCTTTCTCTCTTACAAGGCTTTCCACTCGTGTCACCTGAGCTGGTCCCAACAGACAGGCAAGAATTGGAAAATGGATGGAGAATACCCAGAAATTGCAAGGTATACACACTAGAGTTAAAGTAACTAGGACTTGGCACAGCGGAGGGTGCGGAACAGAGGTGACAGCTGGGCCTCCCCTCTCAACCTGCGGTTCTTAAAACCTGTGCAAAAGGAGACGGAGCTAAGCGTAAGGCAGTCACTTACCGAACCCGGTGAAGCCCATGGTGACCGCCAGCTGCGGATCCGGTCCCGACGCGTCTGAGCCTGTCACTGGGGCAAGAGGAGAAGGAGGAGACCTCGTTAGTGCGGCGACGCCGGCACCCGCTGGCCCTACCCACCCTGCCTAGGATCGCCCCACGGAACCCACCTTCACTGGGCCCCGGGCGTTCCATGGCCGGCCGCCTGCCGCAGAACTAGCCACAGCCACAGAACAAGCAGCTGCGAAAGACTCCCGGCAAAACCTGCAGGAACTATCGCCTTTCAGGTACTGCGCCGCCGCCGGGGCCAAGAGCGTCACCTTCCGCGAAGGGATCGCGGCCCCCGGAGCTGCGCCGCCCTAGCGGGCTGGCGGGGCATAAGCACTGCAGAGACTACCTGCTAACTCCGCCCAGTGGCTGGGAACACCCCCCAGTTTTGTCAACACCCTTTCTTTTCTTTTTTTTTTTTTTTTTGTATTTTGTAGATTTTATTCAATGACTATATATTATTGGTATACTAAGCATATAGAAAAGATAGAGAAAGAATGAGTCCACAGGTCTTTCAAGGAACAAGTAAACCTGTGGAAGCCCTCAGAATTTATTTCTCAATCTTGGCTGCATATCAGTATGCAAAACACCTGGAGAGGTGTTTTGTTTTGTTTCATATTTTTTATTCAAGTATAGTGGACACACAAAGTTACACTAGTTTCAGACATACAGCATAGTGATTCAACTAATCTGTATATTATGCCCACAAGTGTAGCTACCATCTGTCACCATACAACACTATTACAACACCATTGATTAGATTCCCTTTGCTGTGCCTCTTGTCTCCATGACCTATTCGTTCATTCCATAAGTGGAAGCCTCTGTTTCACACTCCCTTTCCCCTCTTTTGCCCAACCACCTTCCCTCTGACAACCATCAGTTTGTTCATTGCATTTATGGGTCTGTTTCTGCATTTTGCTCATGTGTTTGTTCATTTCTTAGATTCTACATATGAGTAAAATCATATGGTGTTTGTCTTTCTTTGTCTTATTTCCCTTAGTATAATACCCTCTAGGTCCATCCATATTGTCGCAAATGGCAAGATCTCATACTATTTTTGTGAACATCCTTTATTTTTCAAGGTGCATTTACTGCCAAGATGACACAATCCTCACAGAACTCTAAAGAAAAGCCAATATACTCGCTTTCTTTGTGTTTTGTCCTCTATGAGGAAACCCTCACAACTCTCCACATTTTCGGTATATTTTAAGAAAAAAAGGTGTATTTACTACATGACCGACAAGCACATGGAAGCCAAAAAGACTTGAGTTGCTATAAGAGTTGCCAAAAAATGCTCTAAGTCTCATATTCTTAGCCCAAGCCTCCCTCTGTTAGGCATGATTGGTTATAGAGTTTCCCAGCTCACAGCAAGCATTCCCAAAGCACTTGATTCACATACTTACTATATTTTCACTTCATATTGGTTTTAATTTCTTCACAACACAACTCCTTATCTGAAGTTCAAACTAATGGTATATTATTTAACTATATACTTCTGAATTCTAGCAAAACCATGTATAGTCCTCACAAGTGTTGCTGAACAAAAATATTTTCATAGAATTTCTCATTGGCCCCACTATTACCTTAGTCTCCTATTTCAAATTATGCTTTAGCTGTACCCACTAAATGATAATTATCAAGTCTAATATCATTTCCATTGCTCTTAAAATAAAATGCAAAATTACCAACATGTCCCCCAAAGCTTTTTGAACCTCATTGTTTCTATTTTCCACTGTACCTGTCTTCTCTAAACAGCTTCAGAACATCATGACCTGAAAACTCTGACTCTTCACCAATCCCTATACCCTTCATTGAATTCTACTTATTCTGCAAACTCAAATTAAACTTCAGTGCTCTTCTAAGCATTTACAGGCCTTTATAGACCTCCAAGTAAATTAGACCCCTCTAACTATCATGTAATCTAGTACTCTTCTTTAATAGCATGATGACTAGATGGTCACTCAGTTTTTAGCAAATAAATGAAAAAAAAATGTGGTGCCTTGGTGGCTCAGTTGGTTAAGCATCTGACTCTTGGTCTCAGCTCAGGTCATGATCTCCCAGTTTGTAAGTTAGAACCCTGTGTTGGGCGTTGCCCTAGCACCACAGCACCTGCTTAGGATTCTGTTTCCCTCTCTCTCTGCCCTCCCCCGCTTGCTCTCTATCTCTCTTTCAAAATAAATAAAAATAAACTTAAAAAATGTTTAATGAGGGGCGCCTGGGTGGCGCAGTCGGTTAAGCGTCCGACTTCAGCCAGGTCACGATCTCGCGGTCCGTGAGTTCGAGCCCCGCGTCAGGCTCTGGGCTGATGGCTCGGAGCCTGGAGCCTGTTTCCAATTCTGTGTCTCCCTCTCTCTCTGCCCCTCCCCCGTTCATGCTCTGTCTCTCTCTGTCCCAAAAATAAATAAAAAACGTTGAAAAAAAAAATGTTTAATGAAAGAAAAAATGAATGAATAAGAGAAAAAAAGTAGTTGTGAAGACAAAAGCTACTCCTCTTTTATGCAGGATGTTTTATAGCTTGGGACAACAACGTTTGGTTTAATCCTAAGAGATTACTCAACCTCTAAAGTCAAAAGCCAATGTGAACTCCAATCAATATGGCCAGTTGATTATGCCTTTAACAAAGTGATATTAATGCCACTGTCTCTTCTCTGAGCACAAATAAGCAGGCCTTAGGTCGTAAAATAGAACTTTATGAATACAACTCATTAAGAAAACCATTGCCCAAGCTTATAACTAGCTATTTCAGCTCCTTGGTAGTCAAGGATTTATAGATGAGAACTTGAGAAAATATGTAATTTTTTTCTTTTTATTAAGACTTTAATTTTTTTTTTTTTTTTTTTTTTACGTTTATTTATTTTTGAAACAGAGAGAGACAGAGCATGAACGGGGGAGGGTCACAGGGAGAGGGAGACACAGAATCTGAAACAGGCCCCAGGCTCTGAGCTGTCAGCACAGAGCCCGACGCGGGGCTCGAACCCACGGACCGTGAGATCATGACCTGAGCCGAAGTCGGACACTTAACCGACCGAGCCACCCAGGCGCCCCAAGACTTTAATTTTTTAGAGCAGTTTAAGGTCCACAAAATAAAATCGAAGGGAAGTTACAGAGATTTCCCATAAGTCCCCTTGCCCTTACACATGCATAGCTTTCCCCATTATCAATATCCCCCACCTGGTTGTACACATTTTATAGTTGATGAACCTACACTAACACATCATGATCACCACAGTCCATAGTTTACATAGGGTTCACTCATGGTGCTGTACATTCTATGGTTTATGACAAATGTATAATGATGTGTAATCATCATTATGGTATCAACATTATGCTTTGCTTATTCAACCCTCCTCTCCCTCCTCCAACCTCTACCAACCACTGGCGTTTTTACTGTCTCCATAATTTTACCTTTTCTAGAATGACATATACTTGGAATCGTACAGTATATAGCTTTTTTTCAGATTGGCTTCTCTCACTTAGTAATATATATTTAAGTTTCCTCCATATCTTTTCATGACTTAATAACTCATTTCTTTTGAGCACTGTTTAATATTCCATTGTCTGGATATACTACCATTTATTTATCCTATTTCACCTACTGAAGGACATCTTGGTTGCCTCTAAGTTTTGGTAATTATGAATAAAGCTGCTATAAATATCATGTGCAGGTTTTGTGTGGACAGTTTTCAATTTCTTTAGGTAAATAGCAAGGACCGGGATTTCTGAGTAATATAGTAAAAATATGTTTAGTTTTGTAAGAAACTGCCAAACTGTCTTCCAAAGTGGCTGTGCCACTTTACATTTTCACTAGCAATGAATGAGAGGTCCTATTCTGCCACATCTTCACCAGCATTTGGTATGTCAGTGTTTAAAGATGTTGGCCCCTCTAATAGGTACCTAGTGGTATCTTATTGTTTTGATTTGCATTTTCTGGATGACATGATGTGGAGCATCTTTTTATATGCTTAATTGCTATCTGTATATCTTTGGTGAGGTGTCTTAAGGTCTTTAGCCCATTTTTTAGTCAGATTGTTTTCTTATTATTGACTTTTTAAGAGTTCTTTGTATCTTTGGATTACAGTCCTTTATCAGATGTCTTTTGCAAATATCTTCTCCCAGTCTGTGTCTTGTCTTCTCATTCTCTTGATGTTGTCTTTTGCAGAGCAAAAGTTTTTAATTTTTAAAAATTTTTTAATGTTTTTATTTTTGAGAGAGAGACAGAGCACAAGTAGGGGAGGAGCAGAGAGAGAGAGAGAGACAGAATCTGAAGCAATCTCTGGGCTCTGGGCTGTCAGCACAGAGCCCCACATGGGGCTTGAACTCACGAATCACGAGGTCATGACCTAGGCTGAAGTCAGATGCTCAACAGCTCAACCGACTGAGCCACCCAGAGCACCCAAGTTTTTAATTTTAATGAAGGGCGGTTTATCATTATTTCTTTCATGGATCATGTCTCTGGCATTGTATCTAAAAAGTCATTGCCTTATCCGAAATTACATACATTTTGTTCTATGTTATCTTCTAGTAGTTGTTGTTTTTTTTTTTTGTTTTGTTTTGTTTTTTTATCTTCTAGTAGTTTTATAGTTTAGTGTTTTACATTTAGGTCAATGATCCATTTTGAGTTAATTTTTGTGACAGGTATAATGTCTGTGTCTAGATTCATTTTTTTTGCATGTGGGTGTCTAGTAGTTTCAGCACCATTTGTTGAGAACATTCCATTGTAGATATATAACATTTTAAACTACAGAGTGCTGGAGAAAAAGAAGAAAAATGGAAGATATATATCATCAACCAGTAGAAGTAGATAATCACGATCATTACAGAAAAATCACAAAAATTTATTGTGATTAAAAAAAGAAACAATAGGGGCGCCTGGGTGGCGCAGTCGGTTAAGCGTCCGACTTCAGCCAGGTCACGATCTCGCGATCCGTGAGTTCGAGCCCCGCGTCAGGCTCTGGGCTGATGGCTCGGAGCCTGGAGCCTGTTTCCGATTCTGTGTCTCCCTCTCTCTCTGCCCCTCCCCTGTTCATGCTCTGTCTCTCTCTGTCCCAAAAATAAATAAAAAACGTTGAAAAAAAAGAAACAATAATTGCACTACGGGAGACTTCTGCACTAAGCTTTTTTTTTTTTTTTTTTTTTTTCTGGCTTTGCCTGCATGAAACGTCTTCATAATAAAAGTGGTAAGTGTGCCAGAGTAACTTTGATTTTCTTGGCGCAAAGTAAATTTATGAATCAAATTATTTGAGAGGCAGGATAGCATAGCATTAAGCAAATGAGTTCCAGAACTAGAATGTCTCAGCTCAAATCCTGATTCTAGTAATGTAATTTTGATGATTTACTTAGTCTCTCTGTGCTTTAAATTGTTCACCAGTTAAGTGGATAATATAAGGATAGCACCTATCACCTCATAGATTTTTCTGATGATTGAATGAGTTAATTTTCAAAAAGCAATTCGAATAGTGCCTGGCATGTATTGCACACCCAATAAACGTTGGCCATTTTAAAAAATTTTTTAAATGTTTCATTTATTTTTGAGAGAGAGGGAGACAGAGTGCAAGCCGGAGAGGGGCAGAAAGGGAGACACAGCATCTGAAGCAGGTTCCAGGCTCTGAGCTGTCAGCACAGAGCACGACAAACCCACGAACTGCAAGATCATGACCTGAGCTGAAGTCCGGTACTCAACCAACTGAGCTATCCAGGCGCCCCAAATGTTGGCCATTATTAAGTGCCAGATACTAGTGAGAGTAGTGAAGACATAAAGCATAGTCTCTGCCCTCATGGAATTTCCATTCTAATGAGGATATTTTTAAAAACCCTAAGTGCCTCATGGGGCTAGATAACCTACTTAAATAGAGAGCTACTTGAGTAGTAGTTCTCAAAGTGTATTCTGCAGGTTCCTTTAAAGGTGTTCATGAGATCAAAGTTATTTTCATAATAATACTAACACATCATTTGCCTTTTTCACTCTATTGACATTTGCACTGATGATGCAGAAGCAACAGTGGGTAAAATTGCTGGTACATCAGCATAAGTCAAGGCAGTGACAAGCAAATTGTCGTAGTAGTTCTTGTATTCCTCACTGTTATATACCTATTTTAAACAAAAATAAATGAAATGAGTGTCACTTTGAGGAAGACAACTCATTGTACTTGTTACTAATGAAAATTAGAGGACTTAAGAGAAAATCAGAATCTTGAAAAATTCATCAAGATTGTATCAAGGTTGGAAAAAAAGATTGTATCAACTAGCATAAGCTTAACAACTCCCCAATACTTATAAGATTTTTTTTTATTAGGATAGATTAACACCATCATTTTTTTCTATTGGTTAATGAAATAGGTCAACATTTGGAAGTTCTGCGTTACTTAGAGAACCAGTATTTCCCAAATGACCAACATATGTTTCAGAATCATGCATGGATAGAAGGTCCATTCAAAATACAAGATAGACAAGTGGTTCTTAACAAATTTCAAAAAAAAAATCACTGATGGTTTCAAATTCCACATCATAACTAACCTTTAAGAAACTGTACCGCTTTTCAAGTTCGTGTATACTATCAAAGAAGAACTTTCACATCTAAGGAGGTTATTAAAAGACCTCTTATTTTCCCACTACATAACTGTGTGAGGCCTGCTTTTCTTCATATACTTCAAGTAAACAACATATCACAACATATTGATGGCAGATGCAGATATGAAAATCTAGTTATCTTCTTAAGCCAGACATTTAAGAGATTTGCAAAAATGTAAAATAATGCCATTCTTCTAATAGTTTTTTTTTTTTAATTTTTTAGTGTTTATTTTTGAGAGAGAGAGAGACAGAGCACAAGCAGGGGAGGAGCAGAGAGAGAGGGAGACACAGAATCTGAAACAGGCTCCAGGTTCCGAGCTGTCAGCACAGAGCCCGAGTAGGGCTCGAACTCACAAACTGTGAGATCATGACCTGAGCAGAAGTTTGACGCTGAACTGACTGAGCCACCCAGGCGCCCCTAATATTTTAGTTTTAGAAATATGGTGATTTTTCATGAAGTATGTATCATTTATATTAAAATGGATTAGGCTTATACTTTATTTTTTTAGGCTCATTCTTTTAAATGACTTTTTAAATTTCTAATTTTTAGGAGACATTTAGCAACTATTAACAAATATAACCCACACAAACAAAAACTCTTCGTAATCCTTAATAATTATTAAGATTCTCAATAGTCTTGATTCCACAACCCTAGGGTCATGACCTGAGCTGAAATCAAGAGTTGGACGCTCAACCAAGTGAGACACCCAGGAGCCTTGCAGTGCAGGAATATTAGACTAATATTGCCAGATCATCCAATTTGTGGAATTGGAAACTCTCAATCATGTATTTTATCTCAAATTAAAAACAGTGTACCAGACCATTTTCAATCTATGGTCTACCAAATAAGAAAATCGATAGCTGGAGACCCATCTGCCTGTTTATCCACGAATAATACAAACCTATTTTTTCCTGGTATATTCACTATGAGGTATAAAATTATACTTATAGACCTGTAATGTTATAGAGATTTTAACATTCAGAAATTTAGTCAACCCCTTATTTGAGGGAATAAAAAATAATTCAAGTAGCAAAAGATTATAGTTTAGCAAAGTCCATAGTTTTGTATCCTGGACACACAGGCACAAGAGCATCTGGCTCAAGGGATCCCAAACACAGGAGGTTCGGCCACTTGCCACTGACAAAATCCAAAGCCAGAGAGACCAGCAATGGTAAAACAAGAAAGGAATGTATGTCAGTAAGGCCAACACCCGGAAGACAGCAGACTAGCATCTCAAAGACTATCTCCAAAGTGCTGAAAATTACTTCTTAGGTTCATGTAAGTAAAATGTGAGACAAAGGTCAGTAAGTATGTGCAAGTGGGTAGCAAAGGTCAGGTCAACCATTATCTCGGGGGTCAAATACAGATGGGGTCTTGCTGGCTCAGGACAGTCCTTATTGCTTGAGGGGGTAGTTTCAGTTCCCATCACAGGATGGTTTGCCAGCAGGATCTTTTGCCTGACTTAAGAGATACGCTGGAAAGATGAACTTAATCAATTAGAAAGTTTGAGATCAAAATGATCTCAAGGTAGCTGAAGGTAGCTGAAGTCCTCTTTCAGTTTAGCTAGTCAATAAGGAGTAAAGCATTCACTGACTAGCTAAACTATGAAGAATATAACTGGATGAAGCTTACTTAAGTGTGGTTCTAAATCAGGACTAAATGAGGACAGCTACTGTTTCCAAATAAGGATTGCTTTTTGAATGAGTACTTTGATTTGACCACCCAAGTTGCCTTCTGTATGAAATGAAGTCTATCTCTCCTTGCTCATTTCTTATTCTTCTGCAGTTAATACACACCTCATAAAAAATTAGAGTGATACACTTTACTGCTTTACTTTGTGTGTCCCTGCATGAATCATGCACCTCATGGACAGGAATGTGTCAGTGTGATATTCCCAGCACCAGGCACAGTGGGTGACACAAATTATAAATTCAATTTTTATAGTACTTGGAGATCTATTAGGTGGCTTACTTTATACCAGTCCCTCTAATTTGTGCTGGGGGATCAAACGATGAATTAGAACACTCTTCTTCATCTCTGTAATGAGAAATAAAGGAAGGCAGCCACCCCCTGCATGGAACAGTAAACAGACAATTCTTAAAGTTTTGTTGTTGTTGTTGACGGTGGGGGCGGTGGGGAGACACAAGTCAGGGAGGGACAAAGAGAGAGGTGAACAATCCCAAGCAAAGCTGGAAGCAGGGCTCCAATTCACAAAATGTGAGATCATGACCTGAGGGAAAATCAAGAGTCAGATGCTTAATGACTGAGCCACCCAGGAGGCCCTACAATTCTTTATAGTAATGGTAACCACACACAAATAGAAAAGCCTGATGAATTTTTTTTAACTAGGTTCCAGGCACAAAGTGGGGCTTGAACTTAGGATCCAGACATCAAGAGTTGCATGCTCTGATGACTGAGCCGGCCAGAAAACAATTTTAATTTACACTGAAGCCTGTAAGATATACAGTGGAATTTTGGTTCCCATGTGAACTCCTACCAACTCCTATCCACTCTCACAACAGAAGTTATTTGGAGTACCAAAGAAATTGACGTGCAAACTCATAAGCAGTTGCAGTTGAAGGATTCCAACCCGGGAACCTCGAGACACAAAGATCGACGGCTCGCGATACCCACCCGAGCCGAAGCAGTCTGCGCTGCCACGCACTACCCAGCTCCCACTTACCCGATACCCGCTCCCTTCCCCCTCCCCACCCCTCCCAGCCCTGTCCTTTCCCAGCCCTTTCCCTTTCCCCTCCTTTCCTTCCTTCCCCATACAACCCAGACGAATTTCCTACTCCCCAACCTGCCAAACCTCCAGCGACGCCCAGGGAAGTGCCCGCTCCACCCCACCCCCCACTCGCTCCGCCCCTAACGTCCAGCCCTTTCAACTTCTTCCTCTCGGAGTCTGCAAAACACAGCCTTCAAATTCCCCTCCCGACGAACCGGAAGTGCGTCATGCATAGGCGCCGAGGCGCTCGTTTGGCGCGCGCGCCCTAAGCTGCGGGTCTGAGTTAGGGTCTTGGGTTTTCTCTCTTTTCTCCTTGGTTCTTGACTATTTCCGGACGCTGGTGTCTCCGAACTTCGACATGCCGTCTTCTTTACTGGGCTCGGCGATGCCGGCCTCCACGTCGGCCTCAGCCCTGCAGGAAGCTCTGGAAAATGCAGGGCGGCTCATCGACCGTCAGTTGCAAGAAGACCGCATGTACCCGGACCTTTCCGAGCTTCTCATGGTGTCTGCCCCAAGTGAGTGATCAGTGCCCATTTGGTGGTAACTGCTTTCTCAGCCGAAAGGACTCTCGCCTGAATTCCTAACTAGGTGCTTATCCCCAGGGTGGACTCGGCGAAGACGTTTTGAGATTTGGGGCCCTGTTTGCTACATTTTGAAGAGCAAAAAGAGCCTGTTTTCAGTTTATTTTCTTCCTCACTTCACTGCCGATATTTGAGAGGGTAGGAGTGACGAGCACTCTGCCATTTGAAGCAGAGGGAAAGACCCCAACCTTAATGAGCTGCTCACTGCCTCCAAGTGTTCATCACAGAGGCCAGATGAGTAGGATCACCTGATCTAAGTCTCATTCTTGTTAATTCCTCCTATTAGCATTAGAGTAAATCAGACGAGTAAATGGAATTAATTTGAAAATTTACCATCTTTTCCAAAGATATTCTTTAGTATGTGTAGAGTTAGTGTAATATAAAGTCTTAATATGAAGGTTGTTAAAAAGAACTACCGCTGGAATAAAGGAAGAGAATGGTGATGTTAGCAGTGATGATGGACAGGGAGGGTAAGGCAGTGTATGTGTCAACAAAAGAGAGGTGACTGGAAAACATTTTAATGATTTTAAATTATGACTAGGCTCCTCAAGGCATATAGAATTACGTAAGTTGCTAAAAAAAAAAAGTGACCCCTTTTTGAGATGGATATGGGAGAAAAGCAGAGAAGTGTAAGAAAGATAGAGACAAGATTTGGGGTAAGCAATAACCAAGGTAAAATAACAAGGACAATCTGTGCAATGGAAACCTAAACGACACTTCTGACAATTTATAAAAATCATTGAGTAGGCTTGTAGTCAGAGAAAAGATACAAACAGAACAAATTTAGTACTGTTCCTGACTGCTACTTACCGGTGAGCTTGTCTTCTAAGAACTGAGTGGCCTATTAGCAACACTCATCTTGAAGAGCATTTCTCTCTTTGACCTCCTCAGGTTTGAAAACCAAGATGTAAAAACAGTGGATACATTCGAGTACTCTTATCTGACCCCAATCGATTCTATCCACCTTTACACATACCTCTTCAACCTAATCTTCTCAGCTTTGTTCCAGTCACACAGAATTTAACATGTTTTTCATAAGAAGCCCTTTCTTCAGGATGCTTTTATGTCATCGTTTACTTCGCATCTGGAATTTTCTTCTTTGCTTGACATTCCTCCAAAGTTCGTTAAGTATCACTTCCTTTGTGAGGGGTTTCTTAACCATTCACATCCTCACTTGAGTTATTAATTCCATCCTTTGTGTTCCCACTGCCATTTATCATGTCCTGTTAATATTTAACATTTCCACTTAGCAATATCCTGTTAAAATTAGTATGTTTTAAGATTAAATGGGATGTCTGGGATTTCCTTCAAAAAAATTCATTAGAGGGGCACCTGGGTGGCTCAGTTGGTTAAGCGTCCGACTTCAAATCATGTCATGATCTCATGGTTTGTGAGCTCCCCGCCGTTGGGCTTTGTGCTGACAGCTGAGAGCCTGGACCCTGCTTCGGATTCTGTGTCTCTGTCTCTTTCTGCCATTCCCTTGCTTGTGCTGTCTCTCAGTTTCTTTCAAAAATAAGCATTAAAGAAATCCATTAGAGAAGGAGTAGCTAGGGATATAAATGAAACCTGATTGGACATGTTATTAGTAATATTGAAGCTGGGTAATCAATCGGTACATAGGAATTGATTGCATTTTTCTCTCTCATATATTTTAAATTTCCATAATACATTTAGAATTTCTTTTTTTGTTGTTTATTTATTTATTTTGAGAGAAAGAGAGAGCGTGGGCTGGGGAGGGACAGAGAGAGAATCCCAAGCAGGATCCATGGTGACACCTTGGAGCCTAAAGTCAGGCTCGCCAATCGTGAGATAACCTGTGCCAAACTCAAGAGCTAGATGCTTAACCTACTGAGCCACCCAGGTACCCCTAGAATTTCTTTTATATGTCAGTTTTCCCCAACATCTTTGTACTTAGAGCCTGGAAAGGTGCCTGGATAAAAAGGTCATGAGATCTAAAGAATACCTCCCTGTTCAAGACATAGGAAATAGACCAGCCCACTCCTGCCCTTAGTTGTCTGTGTCTTAAAGCAAGAGAAAGGTTGCCAAGTGAGAACACTTTATAGAGCAGTCTGTGGTTTCCCCCAATAAAATACCGCTTATGTGGCATCATATGTATTTATCTTATTGGTGTGGGAGGGGTGGTCTAACAAAAACAAGAACACAAGGATTGTTTTAATCTATTAATATTGAAGTGGGAAAGGAAATAGCTATTTCCCCCATCAATATTTTTTTTTTGTTCACGGTTGTTTCATTTGACAGTCACAAAGTAGTTTTATAAATATTTTCCCATTTCAGATTAGTAAAATAATAGAAAGAAACTAAATTATTGAACTAAATATATCCTTACTTACAGAGTAAGTCTTTGTGAAGGATAACTGTCTGGTTAGTGCTGAAACCAGTAATTAGCCCTCTTTTAACACTGGATTTTCTCAGGCCTCTTTTGTATTGGGTCAGAATTACTTTATTTTCTATTTTTTTAATGTTTATTTATTTTTGAGAGAGAGTGCGAGTGGGGGAGAGGCAGAGAGAGAGAGGGAGACACAGAATCTGATGCAGGCTCCAGGCTCTGAGCTGTCAGCACAGAGCCCGATGCGGGGCTCGAACCCTTGAACCATGAGATCACGATCTGAACCAAAGTCAAACGCTCAACTGACTGAGCCACCCAGGTGCCCCTTCTCTGTACCTTTTTAACTATCAGATATACAATTTTTTTTGTAGCTTGCAGTGCTTCGATATGCCCAGTTGATGTTCAGTATATTATTTTAATAAATGCTTTGTTTTATTACTTGTAGATAATCCCACTGTTTCCGGCATGTCAGATATGGATTATCCTCTACAAGGACCTGGTTTGCTGTCAGTACCCAACCTTCCAGAGATCAGTTCCATCCGAAGGGTTCCTCTCCCACCTGAACTTGTTGAACAGTTTGGACGTATCCTTTTACCTTGTTTTTAACTCCCTAAAATTTTTAAAAATTAGTATTCTTATTCTAATTCTTGTTTTGTGTTTAATTGGTGTGTTGTATGTAAGTTCATTTAAGAGTTTTATTTAAAAAAACATTTTAAGTATGTCAGTAGTTTGCCATGTGCCTAGAAAATATTATATAAAATTGAGTGTTGAAAATTGAATCACATCTTAATTGTTCTTGGACATTGAAGAGAGTGAATCATTTACAAGGAATTCTGCATTTTTGAATGATATTATTGCAAGGTAGTACTTTCCAGTTAAGTGCTATCCAAGGAAGCCTTTTTACCCCATTTTAGCTTGAAGACTCCTGATTTTCATTTTTATTTTTACTCATATTTTAACACTTTAAAACTGGGATGTTGTTCTAAAAATGTTTAAAAACAAACAAAAACTGCCATGTACTTCTTTTTGCCCATCCCCAAAAGTTTTTGGTATGGTTTGGCACTTAATGGTATCTTAGAATTAAGGTTTAGGGCTACCTGAGTGGCTCAGTTGGTGAAGCGTCTGACTCTTGATTTCAGCTCAGGTCATAATCTCGTAGTTTGTGAGATGGAGGCCCGCATCAGGCGCAGTGCTGAGTGCACGGAGTCTGCTTGGGATTCATTCTCTCTCCTTCCTTCCCCCTCTCCCCCTCTCCCCCTCTCCCCCCTCCCCCTCTCCCCCTCTCCCCCTCCCCCCTCCCCCTCTCCCCCTCTCCCCCTCCCCCCCTCCCCCTCCCCCTCCCTCTCCTCTCTCTCTCTTATCTCTCTCTCCCTCCCTCTCCTCTCTCTCTCTCCCTCTCCCTCTCCTTCTCCTCTCTCTCTCTCCTCTCTCTCTCTTTCTCTCTCTCTGCCTCTACCCTGCTCACACTCATCTTCTCTCTCAAAATAAATAAAATAAACTTAAAAAAAAATCTTAAGAAAGAATTAAAATTATAAGTGATTGCATTTCTAAGGCTCACACTAAGAATGAAACACTAATGGAATCTTTATAGACTGAATTGCTAGAGGAGTTTTCTTACCCTCTAAAAAAAGATCTTATCTGATTTTTTTAAAGTATGGCGTACCCTATAAAGGCATTAGATTTATAGTTATTTGCAGGGCGCCTAGGTAGCTCAGTCGGTTGGGGGGCCGACTTTGGCTCAGGTTATGATCTCATAGTGGGTTCAAGCCATGCATCGGGCTTTGTGCTGACAGCTCAGAGCCTGGAGCCTGCTTTGTATCTTCCTCTCTGTCTGCCGCTCCCCCACTCCTGTGTTTTCTCTCTCTCTCTCTCTCAAAATTAAATAAACATTAAAAAAAAGATTTATAGTTATTTGTTAGGAAGCTTCTATATCAATCTGTAGCTCTCATAATATAGACATTAAGATGATATGCTAGGGGCGCCTGGGTGGCTCAGTCGGTTAAGCGTCTGACTTCAGCTCAGGTCACGATCTCGCGGTCCGTGAGTTCGAGCCCCGCGTCAGGCTCTGGGCTGATGGCTCAGAGCCTGGAGCCTGCTTCTGATTCTGTGTCTTCCTCTCTCTCTGCCCCTCCCCCGTTCATGCTCTGTCTCTCTGTCCCAAAAGTAAATAAACGTTAAAAAAAAAATTTTTTTTAAAAAAAAGATGATATGCTAAAATTTAATCTGAGGGGCACCTGGGTGGCTCAGTCAGTTAAGCGTCCGACTTCAGTTCAGGTCATGATCTCATGGTCCGTGAGTTCAAGCCCTGCGTCATGCTCTGTGCTGACAGCTCAGAGCCTGGAGCCTGCTTCTGATTCTGTGTCTCCCTCTCTCTCTGACCCTCCCCCGTTCATGCTCTGTCTCTCTCTGTCTCAAAAATAAATAAAAGCATTAAAAAAAATGTTTTTTAAATAAAATAAAATTTAATCTGAGACTTTTAAAAATATATTAAACTAAAGGAAAAGTGTTTCAATTTTCAGGACAGTTTGCTTTAGAAAAATAAAGGAAATGGAAAATTAAGAAAATAGCTATAAGTAGAAAAACTAGTAGAATCTAATATTTTTCCTAAACTTTTCAGTATTTCTCTGAGACTTTGTAATATAACGTTATTAAATATACAACACTTCTTATCCCATACTCTATCTTTTCTTAGTTTCTTAATATTCTTTTTTTTTTTAATTTTTTTTAAACGTTTATTTATTTTTGAGACAGAGACAGAGCATGAACAGGGGAGGGGCAGAGAAAGAGGCAGACACAGAATCTGAAACAGGCTCCAGGCTCTGAGCGGTCAGCACAGAGCCCGACGCGGGGCTCGAACTCACGGACCATGAGATCATGACCTGAGCCGAAGTCGGACGCTTAACCCAGGCGCCCCAGTTTCTTAATATTCTTTAATCTTCTGATAATACCATGCAAAAAATTATCATTTAATTAAGAAATTATTTTATTTCACAATTTTTTCCTCATTTTATGATTACACAATATAATTCTTTGTCTATTTTTCAATTGCACTATATATAAGAAGCTTGCAAATTGTCACCTGGCCTAACTTTAGCATGCCTTATGTTTTTTTTTTTTTTATCACTCTTGCTCTTATGCAGTTGGGAGAAAGTGGTCCAGTAGAACAGTTTTTTCATGTCAAAATTTAATGGTGTTATTCATGATCAGTATTCGTCTTTAATAATGGTAAAAACATTATATTTGTCCTTTAAAATACATTTTAAGTGGTCAAATGGCATTATTTAGGAATTGTAAATTGCAGGTTTATTTCTGTCGTACACTATGTCTTTAAACTCATTAGAATTCAAGATATTTTATTTGCTTTTTCTTCTTTTTAAAAATTTTTTTTAATGTTTATTCATTTTTGAGAGACAGAGCATGAGTGGGGGAGGGGCAGAGAGAGAAGGAGACAGAATCCGAAGCAGGCTCCAGGCTCTGAGCTGTCAGCACAGAGCCTGATGTGGGGCTCGAATTCATGAACCCTGAGATCATGACCTGAGCTGAAGTCAGACACTTAATGGACTGAGCTACCCAGGCACCCTTTATTCCTTTTTCTATTAAAAAGTGGACAGATCATGATTTTTTAATCATAAATTTTATTTTTTCCAACTTTTTTTTGTTTTTTTGTTTTTTTGTTTTTTTGTTTTTTTTTATTTTTGGGACAGAGAGAGACAGAGCATGAACGGGGGAGGGGCAGAGAGAGAGGGAGACACAGAATCGGAAACAGGCTCCAGGCTCCGAGCCATCAGCCCAGAGCCTGACGCGGGGCTCGAACTCACGGACCGCGAGATCGTGACCTGGCTGAAGTCGGACGCTTAACCAACTGCGCCACCCAGGCGCCCCTAATCATAAATTTTAAATCAAAATCTTTCAAAACAAGCTTAAGAAAGAGTAGATTGAAATCTTTTTGCCTTACATCCACACTACTTCAGATATGCAGTGTAACTGCATGATGGGTGTGTTCCCTCCTATCAGCAGAGCTTGGCTCACAATTGACAGTGACATATTCATGTGGAACTATGAAGATGGGTATGTATTTAATGCTGGTTTGCTTTAGCATGATTAGAAGTTAGATTATCTTAATGGCAGCTAGTATTCTACTCATCAGAAGCTGCCTGGTTTATTTTTCATTCAGCTAACATCTGGGTCAGTGCTTCTCAGTATGCATATTGATCACCTGAGAATGAGGTTAAAAGTGCGGATTCTGTTATAGTAGTTCTGAGCGAGCCTCGAGAGTCTGCATTTGTAACAACCTCCCAGTGATGCTGCCAGTCTAAGTACCACTCTGAGTAGCAGGGGTCTAGTTTCCAAGCTCTTATCTTCCAATAAGATAATCTGTTAGTAGTTTTTTGAGAGATGGTTTGACATCTTTAAAGACCTGTATTTTTGATGCATTTTTATGAATTGGGAGGCTCTTAATTCATTGAAGTGACTAAACAGTTTTATTCCATGAGGTTGGCCATGTGTAATTTGAGTGTATATAGTAATCTGAGTGACGGCTCAAGACATTCGTGCTAAAATAGTTTATTGATCTGGTAATCTCACTCTGGCTTTTTGAAGATAAATTTTGGCTTACTACCATTTCTCTCTCATAATGTCTTTAGGGGATTAGTGGGATAACCAGAGGAAGGCCCTTGTAGTTGTTTCTCTTGCCCTTGGGTAATTAAAGCATCTGTTAGGAATGCGCGCGCGCGCGCGCACACACACACACACACACACACACACACACACACAATCACTGAATTAAAGTGATACTAAATGAGAACTTGTAGCTTAAATAAAAATATTTTTGTTCTCTGATTTTTTTTCATTTAGAACTTTTCATAGCTATTTTTTATGGTTGAACTGTTATATAGTTCTAATAGCAGTGATGTATGGTTGTGATTTTTCTTCATATACCCTGAACTTTAGTTGCTTTTATTATTGTAACATAGTCGTTTTGATACTAAGGAATAAAACAACTTCATTTAGGTGTGGATCTATTTAGAAAAACAAACAAAAAAAATTATGTTATAGACAAATGTAAGGATAATTTCCTTAAAAAGGGTTTCTCTTTAATGAAAATTTCTGTATTTCCATCAACATGTAATGTATCCATGTAATAAAATGTTGAGTTTATTATGTATCAGACACTCTTTTGTGCTAGGAACAATATTGAATGTGGTAAGTGTAGCTCCTGTCCTCATGGAATATACACTCCAACCTTACCGTGTTCAAACTACAACTTATTTAAAGAAAAATTATTTGAACAGTGTGCTTACTAAAAAAAATCCAGGCACAAATCCTCGGTATATAAATCTTTAGTTCACAAATTCAATTCTGCAAAAATGTTAGGTTTCATTTCAATTATTCCATTAGCTTTTTATTATAAATCCTAATACCACATGGATAATAGGAACGTAATCTTGTTCAATTCATTGTTCTGAAACACCTAACATCCCCAGTATTGGTCTTAGTTTCTGGAGGTTGTGCCAGTTTTCACAGCATGGGAAAATGGGAAAACCTGGTCCACATATGTGGCCATTTAGGAGTTTTCTTTCTGTTTGCTTGGCTCTTTTCAGGACAACCAGAAATTTTCTTCAAGGTCTGGATCATGTGTGTATATGTGTATATATATATATGTGTATGTATATGTATATATATGAATATCCCTCCCCCACCCCCACCCCCCGGACATATTTATCCTACTTGGTGTTCTCTGAGTTTCTTGGATCTTTGGTTTGATGTCTTTCATTTTTGGAAATTTTTCAGTGATTATCTTCAAATATTTGTTCTGCCCCATTCTCTTCCTCTCCTTCTGAGATTTTTACACTTCCGTTAGATTGTTTGATGTTATTCAAAACAGATTTTGGATACTTTGTTCTGTTTTTGTTTCTCCATTCTTTTTGTTTGTTTCAATTGGGACAATTTCTGTTGACCCAAATTCAAGTTCATGGATTCTTTTGTTAAGTATGTCAAGTCTACTTAAAAAGTTCTTACAAGATGTTCTTTCTCTGTGCTGTGCTTTTTATTTCTAACATTTTCACTTATTTCTTGTAATTTTCATCTCTCTGCTGAAATTCCTTATTTGCTTATTTATACTGTCCCCTTTTTTCATTAATACCTATATGATAATCATTTATTTTAAATTTCCTGTCTTATAATTCAGACATCTGTCTCCTAACTGAGTCCATTTCTGTTGATTTCTTTGTTTCTTGACAGGCTTTTTTTTCCTGTGCTTTTTTGTGTCTCATGTGTTTATTTTTAAGCCAGATGCCATGTGTAGGACAGTGGACACTGCAGTAAGTAGTGTTTATCCATCCTTAGATATGGGTATGTCTCTTTTTTTGCTAGGGCCTATCAAGTAGGTCTTTATTTCGGGGAAAGTTAACTTTTTCCAACTCAAGAGTTGAGTTGAGTTTGGTTTTGTTATTGCTCTGGTTACCCTCAGTGGACCACAGGTTTCAAATTCCTTAGAATTACTTTGCACTTAGAATATATAGGTTGGGTTCCTAGAGACTTTTTCTCAGTGTTTCTGTCCACCCTCAGCCATAGGCTTTCCCTGTGAGTCTGTTCTTCTGAGAGGGTCTTAACCCAACAGAACTGCTATTACTTGAGATTTGCAACCTGGCTGAGGAGAAGTTTGGAATAGGGAGCAGCTGTCTCTGTTTGCCTGGTTTATGCTTAGCTTTAGACAGGCCTGTGTGCCTGAATCTTGGAACTGAAACAGTTTTGTTTGCTGGCTTATTTTTCACTACATCCTGTAGTCTTAAAGAATATTTTAGGATAAAACTTTGTTTTCTGTGTATGTATAACATGTTTTTCTTTACCGTTTGACAGAGGAGACCTTGCCTATTTTGATGGACTTAGTGAGACTATTCTTGCTGTGGGGCTTGTGAAACCAAAAGCTGGTAAGAAATAAAAATGTAATGATAATGTTTGTATATAATGGTTTAGAACTGAGTAACAACACATTTTAAGTAGTTGAAAATTTTATCAAATATTCTGAATTCTAAGTAGAAACATAGAAAGTGATTAGGAATATTTAATAGTTTACTCACTTTATGGTAGAAATGAGTCTGCCTTTAAAATTATTAAATTGGGGCACCTAACTGGCTCAGTTGGTAGAGCATGTGACTCTTGATCTCAGGGTCATGAGTTCAAGCCCCCTCCTTAAAAAATTTTGTGGGGACAGGGGAGGTACCTGTGTGGCTCAGTTGGTTGAGCATGCAACTCTTGGTTTTGGCTCAGGTCATGATCTCATGGTTCATGAGTTTAAGCCCTGCATCTGGCTCCGTGCTGGTAATGCAGAGTCTGCTTGAGATTTTCCCTCCCTCTCTCTCTGCCCCACCCCTGCTGTCTGTCTGTCTGTCTCTCTCTCAAAATAACTAAATAAACTTAAAAAATTTTTTTTAGGGACGCCTGGGTAGCTCCATTGGTTAAGTGTCCGACTTTAGCTCAGATCATGATCTCATGGTTTGTGGGTTTGAGCCCCACGTCGGGCTCTGTGCTAACAGCTCAGAGCCTGGAGCCTGCGTTGGATTCTGTGTCTCCTCTCTCTGCCCTCTCCTGGCTCACGCTCTGTCTGTCTCTCTCTTTCAAAAATAAGTAAACATTAAAAAAAAAATTAAAAGAAAAAAATTTTTTTTTTTTTTTTTTTTTTTTAAATTTTTTTTTTCAACGTTTTTTATTTATTTTTTTTGGGACAGAGAGAGACAGAGCATGAACGGGGGAGGGGCAGAGAGAGAGGGAGACACAGAATCGGAAACAGGCTCCAGGCTCCGAGCCATCAGCCCAGAGCCTGACGCGGGGCTCGAACTCACGGACCGCGAGATCGTGACCTGGCTGATGTCGGACGCTTAACCGACTGCGCCACCCAGGCGCCCCAAGAAAAAATTTTTTAATAAAATTGTTAAACTATAATTTCTGCATTTTATCTTGCTTATTTTTTGTTACTCTTTGATGATTTACGTAAAGTTTTGCATTATACATTTTTCATCAGTGAGTAAATTTAATGTTAAAAACAATTTTTGTCTCTGCGTTTTTGGTTTGTTTTCTTTTTGTGCGTCTTTTTTCCTTCTTGAGAGTGAGAGAGAGACTGATTGCCAGAGCACACTCAGAGGAGGGGCAGAAGGAGAGAGAGAGAGAGAGAGACTCTTAGCAGGCTCTGCACCCAGCACAGAGCCCCACAAGGGGCTTGATCTCACCACCATGAGATCATGACCTGAGCTGAAATCAAGAGTTGAACATTTAACTGACTGAGCCACGCAGGGGCCCCATCTCTGCATTTTTTTTTTTTTTTTAGTCTTGATGTCCAATGGAAATGAAAAGAGAATTCAGAATAAATCTTAAAGAAGTGAGAAGTGGTGTTTAATTTAACAGTTTCAACTTCATTATACAGATTTTTTATCAGAGCTAATGACAAAATAATGGATTGATTTAAATTTAATACAGATTTTTTTTTTTGATGTATGAGAAATCTTACTACAATGGGAAATAGTAGACAAAATTGTTTGTAATGCCTGAATAAAATTTTGAGGTCACAACTGTTTAGAAGTTATAATTCACATGGTACAGACGTGTAGTCTTAAACAGTTTATGTGATTATATTATAAACTTATTTCCTTAACATAGAACCTCAAAGTATTCTCAATCCTGAGGTATGTATCTCTCTTCATTTAAAAGTTTATTCATAATAACAGTCAACGACTGTCCCTGTCCTCTATTGTAATAAACATAAATTGTCCATCTACGGTAAATACTAAAATTTTGTACTACTCAAACGTAAACTTCAGTGCAAAATTAAAATTATGGCATAGTCTTTGATATGGCAACAAAGGTGTTATCTTTGATAATGAAACAATTCTGGCTTTTCTGTCAGTAAGTACTGAAAATTTTGACTCTTGAATGTAATGTTAAAGCTGACGAAGTCCATATATTACTTTGCCTTTTGCAAGAAAATACTATTCTTGGGGCATCTGGGTGACTCAGTTGGTTAAGCATCCGATTCTTGATTTCAGCTTAGGTCATGATGTCACAGTTTGTGGGATTGAACCCCTCGTCAGGCTCTGTGCTGTCAGTGCATAGCCTGCTTGGGATTCTCTCCCTCTCTCTCTCCCCCTTCCCCACGTGCACACATGCTTTCTCTCTCTCTCTCTCTAAATAAATAAATAAATAAATAAATAAATAAAATATTTTTGAAGTTAAAGTCATTGTTTTCTTTTTTTATTTTTTTTTTATTATTTTTTTTAATGTTTCATTTATTTTTGAGACAGGGAGAGACAGAGCATGAACAGGGGAGGGTCAGAGAGAGTGAGACACAGAATCTGAAACAGTCTCCAGGCTCTGAGCTGTCAGCACAGAGCCCGACGCGGGGCTCGAACTCATGGACTGAGAGATCATGACCTGAGCCGAAGTCGGACACTTAACCGACTGAGCCACCCAGGCGCCCCTAAAGTCATTGTTTTCTAAGTCAGGCTTTTTGGCGTGAGTTTGCTTTATTGGTGAATTCTGTGTAAGCAAGAAGAGTATGAATACATGTTTCAATTTTATGATTGTTTGAATAAAACATAGGAATTCTTCAGTGATTTTTAGCATTTGCAGGTTTTTGTCTACAGACAAATTGACAAGGTTTAGTCATTTTTTGAGTTCAGGGAAGCATTTCTCATGTATTGAAAGATTCACATAGTTGTCTAGTTTCAATCTCCTCTTCTTGGGAGGTAACTTACCTGAAAGAGCTTATGGCTTTTGGACATTATTCATTATAGTGATTGTGAGTGATTAGTGGTTATGAGTCAATTTACCTCATCTGTATGACCCAGTGGGACTGCCACCAAAGTCAAATCATATGTAAACTCCTTCCTGGAAGTTATTCTTGGAATGGTCTTTCTTTGTGTTTTGAATACAGTAAACCTCCTACCTCAAATGTAGTCAGTTCTGTCTATTTATTTAGAGAGTGTGCAAGCGACAGGGGAGGGGCAGGTGGAGAGGGAGGGAGAGAGAGAATATAAAGCAGGCTCCATGCTTTGTGCGAGCCCAATATGGGGATCATTCCCACAACCCTGGGATCATGACCTGAGTCAATGGCAAGAGTTGGATGCTTAACTGACTGAGCCACCCAAACACCCTTAGTCAATTACTTCTGGAAAGCCAGTGGAGTTTACAGTAGAAGAGAAGAGCTTTGTATTTTCATTTCTGAACCAGCATCTCTTGAAAAGGTACCAATTCATACTGTCATTGAAGTTGCCTTAGAAGTTGAAGGTACCATTGGCCAAGTTTTCAGTGCCAAAGCATGCCTTTGTAAAAATGCAGTGAGGGGGCGCCTGGGTGGCGCAGTCGGTTAAGCGTCCGACTTCAGCCAGGTCACGATCTCGCGGTCTGTGAGTTCGAGCCCCGCGTCGGGCTCTGGGCTGATGGCTCGGAGCCTGGAGCCTGTTTCCGATTCTGTGTCTCCCTCTCTCTCTGCCCCTCCCCCGTTCATGCTCTGTCTCTCTCTGTCCCAAAAATAAATAAAAAACGTTGAAAAAAAAATGCAGTGAGTTATGTATGGTTCTGTTGAGTTTCTTCATCAAAGCAGCAAAAGCAGATGGGTTAGCAAAGGATCTTAAGTGCTTATATTTGTGCACAAGTATTACACTTTTTCTTTCAAAACTTTTTCAAAACCTTAAAACTTTTTCATTCAAAAGTAGTGAAATTTGGAACTGGTCCACAGACCTAAACAACTTATGTTAATTTCTAAAAGGTGCTAATAAGATAATGCACTTTATAGATAAGAAGTGAAGGTTGACAAAAGGAAGAAATGTCAGTCATTTAACCTTGCTGCATCCTGAAGGGAGATGGCTTCCATTTCTACCATTTTCTGTTGCAAAATACTTGAATAAATGATGAGAGATTTAGAGAAGATGACATCATTTGACAAGATACTACTTTCCTTACCTTTCTTTACTCAAAGTCGTAAACCAGCTCCATCATCCATAGAATTCCTACTTCACTAGAGTTTCTGTAATCAAAGATGACTTCTTTGTCATCGCCTGGTGACTGAATACTTTGAGATAAACCTTCTATTAAGGAAAACATAAGTTTTCATAAAGTTTAGGCTTTTTAAGTCAATTTTTCATGAAATATCAGGTATATTTTGAGTTCATTAGGTAGAAGATCTGTGCCTTCAGCTTAACTGACTGGAAGCTTGATACACAAAGCTGATTTTTGTACCCCTCAGTGTTCATCAGTGAAAGTAAAAGTTTTGTACTTTCTGTGGCATTATATACGCTTAAGCAGGCCAAAGGTATATGCATGAAGAGATGTCCATAATTGTAACATAAGGTATATTTCCTTTTATTCCTATCAGTAAGGCACTGTTTTTGGACATTGTAACATGACGTGTCATCTCGTGCCTGTAAGCATTTCTTAATGTTAATACCATAAAAAGAAAATAAACAGTACCTTAGCATGAATTTTAAAAAAAGCTTTCACTTGGTAATGTCCCCTCTGAAACTATAAATTATCTGATTTTGATATATAAATTCATCTGGGAAACTCATTTAATATATGAACTCATATCTGTTTCTATGAATTTGACTATAGGCATCTGACATAAGTGGAATTATATGGTATTTTTTCTTTGTGACTGGTTTATTTCACTTATAATGATCTTAAGATTCATTCCTGTTACAGTATGTGTCTGAATTTCCTTTTTAAAGACTGGGTCATATTCTATTTTATTGTATATGTAGACCACATTTTGTTTATCCATTCATCTGTTTGTGGATACTTGGATTGCTTCCACTTTGTAGGTGCTGTGAATTATGCTGCTGTGAATGTGGGTGTACAAATAGAAAGCTTTATATTTTAATAAACAGACTATTTTATGCCATTCTGATTTTGAAATTAAAAGGTTTTTTTTAATACAGTTTTTAAAATTTATTTTGAGAGAGAGCACATGTGCGTGCATGCATGCAGCGGGGAGCGGGGAGGCCAGAGAAGGAGGGAGAGAGAGAATCCCAAGCAATCTCCACACTTTCAGTGCATAGCCCAGCATGGGGCTTGAACTCAGAAACTGTGAGATCATGACTTGAGCTGACATCAAGAGTCGGACCCTTACCTGACTGAGCCACTCAGGTGTACCATGTAATGCTGATTTTAAATGGCATTAAATACTGAAGTGCTTCTTTTATTTTTTTTTTAAGTTTTTTTTTTTTTTTTTGAGAGAGAGCTTGCACGAGAGGAGTGGTGGGTTAGAGAAAGAGGGAGAGAGAGAATCCCAAGCAGGCTCCTTGCTGTTAGTGTGGGGCATAATGTGGGCTTCAGTCTCAAGAACCATGAGATCATGGGGTTCCTGGGTCATTCACTCAGTTAAGCATCTGACTTCAGCTCAGGTTATGATCTCACGGTTTGTGGGTTCAAGCCCCACGTCAGGTTCTGTGCTGACAGCTCTGAGCCTAGAGCCTGCTTCAGATTCTGTGTCTCCCTCTCTCTCTGCTGCCTCTTCCCCCTGCCCACTCATGCTCTGTCTCTCAAAAATAAAAATAAACGTTAAAAAAAAAAATAGAACCGTGAGATCAAGACCTGAGCTGAAACCAAGAGTCTATCGCTTAACTAACTGAGTGAGCCAACCAGGTGCCCCTGAAGTGTTTCTTTTTTAATATGGTTCTTTTTTGTATTACTATTTGCTTATTTAAATGATCACAGGTAGTAATATTTTAACATCAAATTAAAGTGAGTTCAGACATTTCATATACTATTTAAATGATTTTTGTTTTTTTTTTAAGTAGGCTCCACACCCAACGTGGGGCTTGAATTCACGACCTCAGGATCAAGAGTCGCATCCTTTACCCACTGAGCCAGCCAGGTGTCCCCTTCGTATACTATTTAATCACTAGTTCATTTTAATGATAAAGCCATTAGTCTATTAATGCTTAGATAGTGGATGTGGATGTAATGGTAAAACCATGGTCTGTTAGTGCTTAAATAGTGTAAGTGGAGTTTTTTGGAATAATCCCTAACCCATGTCTCCTCTATCTTAGGCATCTTTCAACCTCATGTACGGCACCTGCTGGTTTTGGCAACCCCTGTGGATATAGTGATTCTTGGACTTAGCTATGCTAATTTACAAACAGGTATAGCAATCCATATGTGGTATTTTTAAAATAAACATGTTAGCCAGTTTAATATAATTAAAAGCTAATGTTTTTGACTAAGTTAACTTTCCAGACTATTTGCTCATAGCAAAATAATATTTCCCCACAGGGATGGTACCTTTCAGGTTAGGAGCTTCACCAAACAAGTATTTTGAATATGTTTACCATATTAACGTACACTCCTTAAATGTACAATATAAAATGGTAGTAAAAGAGAAACAGTTGACACTAGCGAGTTTTTCCAGCAGTGCTTTCAATTTCTTCGTTTCTAGTTTTTTGAATAGCCGTTTTAACATACACAATACCGAAATGTACATTCTTTCCTTTAACGTAAGAAGACCTTGGTTTATTACTAGTACATTCAGTGGTTTCTTTTGCATTGTGGCAATCTGGGTGAAATGTTGAATTTCAGTGACTCAAATTAATGATTATTACTATCACATCCTTAGGCTTGTTTGTAAAATTTAATAATTTGGGAGAGTTTTTGATGTTGTATAATGTTACATATATTAAACTTATTATATGTTATAAATTTTTTATGTATGTACATATTATAGGTTCTATTTAACTTGAATAAATTGTATCAGACTTTTTATAATAATTTAAAAATTATGTCCTACAAGCTTTTGGATAAATCAATAAGAATTCAGTAAAAATAACAATTCTGAAGATAATGCAGTGATTGTCTCAAACTTTAAACAAGCTCAGAAGCTGATTCCTGTGTTCTTTCTTTAAAAAAAAAATAGGTTCTGGAGTTCTTAATGACAGTATGTGTGGTGGAATGCAGTTGCTTCCAGATCCCTTATATTCTCTTCCCACTGATAATACTTACCTTTTAACAATAACTTCCACTGATAATGGCAGAATTTTCTTGGCTGGAAAGGACGGCTGTTTATATGAAGTAGCATACCAAGTAAGTCTAGCATTTATAAACATTTTTTTGTCTCTCTTGATTTTTTTCATTTTTAGGGATAGATTTTGCTTTTGTTTTCTAAGTATATAAGCATACTAATAAATTCTTAGGGAAAGTATTCATACATACAGTTAAAACCATAGTCTTCCATTGACTATACCATGCCTATGAAACCCAGTCCTCTCTTCTAGAAATAAATAGCATTATCAGTTCTGAATATTATTTTTTTAGAAAATGATCCACTGATAATTGTAAGTATAGCTATGTATTTATGTAAGTATGTCTACACACACACACACACACACACACGCACACGTATACAATTACATAATGTACTTTTCTGTATGTATGCTTTTACTTAGGTTATTACTTATTGTTACATTAATTGGCTTCTCACTAAATTGTTTCTTTGTGATTACTGCATATTTGTCTGTAAAATGCAGACAATTGTTAACAATTTTCTTCTTCTTTTTTTTTTAATTTTTTAAAATTTATTTTGAAAAAGAGGGAGGGAGGGAGAGAGAGAGAATCCCAAGCAGGCTCTGTGCTGTCAGTGCAGCCTGAATTTGGGCTCGAATTCATGAACTGTGAGATTATGACCTGAGCCAAAATCAGGAGTCAGATGCTTAACTGACTGAGCCACCCAGGCGCCCCTTAGCAAATCCTTTCTTGATGGACTTCTAGGTTTTCAGTTTCTCTCTTCACAAATAATGCTTTTGCAGGCCTCCGTTGTATATGTGTAGATACTTTTTTGTTTAGAGACTTTTAATTCTAATGGTTATAGAGTATATGCATTTAAAATTGTATTTTCATGTTTTCATATTGCCCTCTAAGAGTTTTAGACTCTTAGCAGTCTTCTGTGAATGTACCCCACCACCAACCCCCACTAATGCTACTATTATCAAATTTACTAATTTTGGCCGATGTGATTAGAGGGAAATTTTTTTTTCTTTCTGGTTGAGTTGAGGGAGGATCTTTTCACGTATTTTTGGTCATGTATGTTTTCTCTACTTTGAAATGCCCTTTTATGTCTTATCCCTATTGTATTACTGCCTTTTTCATAAGGTAAATGTTAGGGAACTGATAAAGTAACATTCTTAGAGTCACATAATTAGTGGCAGAGCTAGGACAACAACCCTGGTCAGCTGTGTTTTTTATATTACATAGTATCTCTTACCCATTTTCTCTTAGCTTTATTCATTATCAAAAAAGTAGGGAGGGGCACCTGGATGGCTCAGTTGGTTGAGTGTCCGACTTTGGCTTGATCATGATCTCGTGGTTCAAGAGCTTGAGCCCTGCTTTGGGCTCTGTGTGGGCAGCTCAGAGCCTGGAGTCTGCTTTGGATTCTGTGTCTCCCTCTTTCTCTGCCCTCCCCTGCTTGACCTCTGTCTCCCCCATGGCAAAAGTCAGTCATTGAGAAGTACACTGTAGATTGTGATTGTGATGGCTGCTGCTGTTAAAATTTCTTTTTAGCTGAAGTGGGAAGAGATGATACAGGTACCTCTCTCCTGTGTTCTTTGAGCTCTTATAAACTGCACTTATTTGCTTTACTACTTTTATTTTTTATTTATTTAAAAAAATTAAAAAAAAATTGTTTTTAACATTTATTTATTTTTGAGAGAGAGCATGAGCATGGGAGGGGCAGAGAGAGAGGGAGACACAGAATACAAAGCAGTCTCCAGGCTCCGAGCTGTCAGCCCAGAGCCTGATGCGGGTCTCAAACTCACACACTGCGAGATCATGACCTGAGCTGAAGTCAGATGCTTAACCAACTAAGCCACCCAGGTGCCCCTATTTTTAAATATTTATTTTTGAGAGGGGTGGGGAGGGGCAGAGAGAGGGGGAAATAGAGAATCTGAAGCAGGCTCCGGGCTCTGAGCTGTCGGCACAGAGCCCGACGCAGGGCTCAAACCCATAAGCCCTGAGATATGACCTGAACCGAAGTTGGATGCTTAACCTACCGAGCCACCCATGTGCCCTTGCTTTACTGCTTTTAAATAAAAGAATTTTTAAGGTAACTAAAATATGGGTGTATTAACAGCACTGTGAGGTTTTGAAATAGCTGATTTCATTGAGAGCAGTGATATGATTATGGCTAACTACATTTTCTGTTTTTAATTAAAGGACTAAACAATATTCTGAATAGTATGTCTATTGACAGTTGTTGGTATTTCATTAACATTTGAGGATTTTTGTACACATGGGTATATGGTAGTTGCTTTGATGGGTGTACCTACATTTACAGGTCTTCCTTCTTTCAATTTTTCCTTTTAAGGCAGAAGCAGGTTGGTTTAGCCAAAGATGTAGGAAAATAAACCACTCAAAGAGTGCACTTTCTTTCCTTGTTCCTTCATTGCTACAGTTTACATTCTCAGAAGATGGTAAGTAGAAAACAATGAATTTGGCAAACAGGTTTTTTTTTTAACAGATTGTTGACTTCACAGTTCTCTTCAGAAATTCTTTTTTTTTTTTTTTTTTTTTTTTAATGCTTATTTATTTTGGGGCTGGGGGAGCAGAGACAGAGAATCCCAAGCAGGTTCTGCGCTTGTGCCTGACTTGGGGCTCAGACTCACAAACCATGACATTATGACCTGAGCCCAGATCAAGAGTTGGGCACTAAACTGACTGAGCCACCCAGGTGCCCCCAGAAATTCTCATTCTTAACTGAAAGTTTGTCTTATTAAATAACATTTAGTATATATTCATAAGGTGTTTAAAGGAAGAAGAGATTATAAAATAGACAGTGTTGGTTTTATTCCCAAGTTCCTATGAATGTAGCATCACAGAGCGTGGGTCTAAAATAGCTGTATGTACTTAGACCAATACTGTGTATATGTGAGAGAGAGAGAGAGACCTCTAATACATGTTTTGTCTGTCTAGAACAAATTGAATATGAGTAAATGAATATATCTGAGTTTTTAATAGAATTAGAGGTTTAGGCAGGTGAAATAATTAAAAACTAGTGAGATAAGATAAATACATTCAAAAAACATTGTGACTGAAGTTTTAAACTTTTTCCCTTCACACAGTGATTCATTAAACTAAACTGGAAGTTTCTTGAACACACTGAGTATAATTATTTCTGTGTTTCTAGCATATAGTAAACAGTCATTAAATGTTGGATGAAGAAATAAGAATAATGTAGAGTTTTTTTTGTCTTATAGATCCTATTCTTCAAATTGCAATTGATAATTCTAGAAATATTTTATATACACGATCTGAGAAAGGAGTAATACAGGTAAGTATTAATATTACACCGCCATTTAAGTGGGGGGAAGAACATCCCTGTTTTTAAGAAGGAGATTCAGTTACTCTTAGCCTTTTCCTATAGGCTATGTGCTTTTTTAAAAAACTACTTCTTGGGGTGCCTGGGTGGCTCAGTCAGTTAAGCATCTGACTTAAGGTCATGATCTCATGGTTTGTGAGTTCGAGCCCCACGTCAGGCTCTGTGCTGACAGCTCAGAGCCTGGAGCCTGCTTCCGATTCTGTGTCTCCCCTCTCTCTCTGCCCCTCCCCTGCTCAGGCTCTGTCTCTCTCTGTGTCTCTAAAATGAATAAACGTTAAAAAAAATTCTTTAAAAAAAACTACTTCTCAGGGTCCCTTTATTGTGAAATTTTAAATCTCTGAATGTTACCAAATCTGTTTGAAGTGCCACAATTAAAGGATCCCTGAAAAGGAGGAGTCTCTTTAATAAAATATTACTTAAAAGATTATTTTGTAAAGTACACATGGGTTATAGTTATGTTTAAGTGGGTACAATTTTTTATTCACAGGTTTATGATTTGGGCCACGATGGACAAGGAATGAGCAGAGTTGCCTCAG
The DNA here is from genome assembly GCF_028018385.1 of Neofelis nebulosa. Lineage (NCBI taxonomy): Eukaryota > Metazoa > Chordata > Mammalia > Carnivora > Felidae > Neofelis > Neofelis nebulosa. Next base: position 30,306,477 of record NC_080782.1, on the reverse strand, counting down.
TTTCGCAGAATTCTATTGTCTCTGCTGCTGGAAACATTGCTAGGTAATATGTAATTTATTGTTAGACATTGCATTTACAGGCATAGTTAAGCTATTTGTGTACAGCATACTAAGATTCTTTTCTCTGCAAAATATCTCTAAAAGATCAGGAATGCTGAAGGAGATGACACTGGAGGCTCTGTTTGAGCTGCTAGAGAAAGACTCTTAATTCTGAAGTTAGATGGTTTGAAACAAGGCAGACTGGTTTTACAGTGTAAAGTACACTTTGACATGTTTAGGTTGTCTGTACAGGCAATTACAGGAGTTATGACTAAGAAACTACATGCCTCAAAGTTCCCCACTTGTAAACACTCCAACCTTTTAACAGGCCTGCGTTGTATAAGATTAGTTGGTCTGATAATTGACACAAGTGCCCTTTGGGAATACAGGAACTTTACAGTTGTATTGTCCACATTGTATTCTTGAGGAAACTAAAACTAATGAGGTTGATGATTTATCTGAAGTGTGACTCCTCGATAAATACTAGAATCAAGGCTACAGCCAAGTCTTCAGACACTATACACTATGATTTACATGTATCACAACTAATTTAGCTCAAGTGCGAAAATTCTCTTCTTATAACAAAGGCCTCAAATTTTCAGCTTCAGTTTTCTGTGTGCTTGGGTCATTGCTGCATTGAGATATCCTAGTGAAAAAATCAATGTTTTCTTTGCTTTTCAGTGACAAAAAAAATTCTCAAGGCAGACCATCTAAAACAAAGTTTTTCCTTTTTCGGCTCCCGATGTTTTTTTTTTTTTTTTTTTTTTGGAATTGTTTTCAAATCCCAGAAAAACTAGAAGAGCAGCATGGTAAAAACTGATACACCCTTTATCCAAATTTAACAGTTGTTAACCATTTTCCCTTATTTGCTGACTTTCTTATGAACTACTTGAAAGTAACTTGCAGACATGACTTGACATGACTTTCCTCCTTATATCCTTCAACCTTCATTTCCCAACTCTCTTATATAAGCACAATACCAATTCCACACCTAAAATAATTAATAATTTTGTGATACTATCTTGTAATTATACAGTTCATATTAAATTACTTAATAGTCCCAGAAATCTCTCGTAACAGTTTTTCTTTTCATTTTTCTCCAGATTCAGTCAGAGCCCATGAATTACATTGGTCATTTGTCTTATTGACATAGAACAGATGTCTCACTGTCTTTCTTTTTCCCTACATTTGGTGGGGTGCTGGAGTCTTATTTGTAGAATATCTCATTTTCTGTATTTGTCTTTCTCATTGTCATTAGATTAAAAAAATAGACAATTTTTTTTTTTTTGGCCAGTATTACATAGATGATGTGAACTCCTTGTAGTGTTACATCAGTAGGTACCTGTTACCAGTTTTTGCACTATGGAATACTTGGCTAAGGTGCTGTTTACCAGGTCTCTCTGTCATAAAGTTTCATTTTTCCTTCTTTTTGATTAGTGGTAATCTTTACAATGATAATTTGATGCTCTGAGAACCCCTTGTTCCTCATTAACCATTTACCCAATGGAATTAGTCTTTTATGATCTTTCAGAAAAGGGTTACTTGTAACAATATTAATGTAAACTCATATTCAGGGGTTTTTGCTGGCGCTTGCTGCTGTTGTATTAATTTTCTAAGAAGTTAGTCTTATTTTAGCATATTTATATATTTAGTAGACCATTTTAAAAATAAACTTTAGTTTTTTTCCTTTCTTGTAGGACCATAGATCGTTCTGTTTTTAAGCCAATTGTTCAAATAGCAGTGATTGAAAATTCTGAATCGCTGGATTGTCAGTTATTGGCAGTCACACATGCAGGTATGTTGTTTAATTTATATGTCTGCTATTGCTGTTAGAACTTGATAATCTTCAGATTTGGAAAATTATTATTAGATATATATTTTTACTTGTGTATTAATTATCAATCAATATTAATAACTCATAAAGTTAAAGATTTTGAAAATTAGAAATTTTTCCCTGGTTCTTTCTCCTCATTTTATAGATGTAAAGCTAGGCCTAAAAAGTAAAGTGGCTAATATTCAGTGATGGAGCCTGAATAGGAACAAGGACTCCCTTGGCTTAAAGTTGCAGATTGTTTCTACTAAAATGTGTTGATTCACCTGTCAGTTCCAAGTGACAGCTTCTTAGAAATCTACTTCAGGTCATATTACACATGAGGACTTTGCATCAGTCAGGAAAGTGATGTGTGGCTTCAACAGGTGTCTGGTGTTACTCTGTGGAATTGCTTCAATAACACATATACCTCGGGATTTTCATTTTCTGTTACTGATGTGTAATTTTACTCCATCATCAGGTGTAAGGTTATATTTCAGCACTTGTCCATTCAGACAGCCATTAGCACGACCTAACACATTGACACTGGTTCACGTTCGCTTACCTCCTGGATTCTCAGCATCTTCAACAGTGGAAAAACCTTCAAAAGTACATAAAGCACTTTACAGTAAAGGTAAATTCTGAAATACTATCAGATTTAAAATTGTTTTTTTTTTAATTGTTAAAATTAGAGTGTCTTTTGAGCCATTTGAAAATAACAAATTTTCCAATAAAATTTAGAATGTTTTAGTTTTTTACCTTAATTATGGTTTTAAAACCTAGAACCTTAATGGACTTAAGGCTGATGTCACTAAAGTCAATATAAAGGCAAGAAGTTAGCGGGAGGGGCTGGAATTGAACACAGCAGACTAAATTTCAAAATCAAACTGTCATGTCAACTAGTATTGCTAAGATGATGCTTTTATAGTCTCTTTTATCTCTGCCATTCCACTAGTTTAGCTTCATCATTTTTATTCATGATGTGTTTGGGATAACCAGTACATGAAATTCTATTTCATTGAATATTAGATACCATTGACTGAAAGTGACAACATTTTTATGTACTAAATATGCTTTTTTAAAGTTAATAATTAATTCATAAGCCCATTGATTAAAAACTATATCCTAACTTTAGAAATTTTAAGATGTTGGGGTACCTAGGTAGTTCAGTTGATTGAGCATCTCTCTTTTTTTTTTCCTAATTTTTATTTAATTTTATATTTTTAATTTACATCCAGGTTAGCATATAGTGCAACAATGCTTTCAGGGGTAGATTCCTTGATGCCCCTTACCCATTTAGCCTATCCCCCCTCCCACAACCCCTCCAGCAACCCTCTGTTTGTTCTCCATATTTAAGAGTCTCTTATGTTTTATCCCCCTCCCTGTTTTTATATTATTTTTGCTTCCCTTCTCTTGTGTTCATCTGTTCTGTGTCTTAAAGGCCTCATATGAGTGAAGTCATATGATACTTGTCTTTCTCTAATTTCACTTAGCATAATACCCTCTAGTTCCATCCATATAGTTGCAAATGGCAAGATTTCATTCTTTTTGATTGCTGAGTAATACTCCATTGTATATATATACCACATCTTTATCCATTCATCCATTGATGGACATTTGGACTCTTTCCCTACTTGGGCTATTGTTGACAGTTCTGCTATAAACATTGGGGTGCATGTGGCCCTTCAAAACAGCATATCTGTATCCCTTGAATAAATACCTAGTAGTGCAGTTGCTGGGTCATTGGGTAGTTCTATTTTTAATTTTTTGAGGAACCTCCATACTGTTTTCCAGAGTGGCTGCACCAGTTTGCATTCCCACCAGCAGTGCAAAAGAGATCCTTTTTCTCCACATCCTTGCTAACATCTGTTGTTGCCTCAGTTGTTAATTTTAGCCATTCTGACAGGTGTGAGGTGGTATCTCATTGTGATTTTGATTTGTATTTCCTTGATGATGAGTGATGTTGAACATTTTTTCATGTGTCTGTTGGCCACCCGGATGTCTTTGGAGAAGTGTCTATTCATGTCTTTTGCCCATTTCTTCACTGGATTATTTGTTTTTTGGGTGCGGAGTTTGATAAGTTCTTTATAGATTTTGGATACTAACCCTTTATCTGATATGTCGTTTGCAAATATCTTCTCCCATTCATTTGGTTGCCTTTTAGTTTTGCTGATTGCTTCCTTTGCTGAGGTCCCAATAGTTCATTTTTGCTTTTGTTTCCCTTGCCTCTGGAGATGTGTTGGGTAAGAAGTTGCTGCGGCCAAGATCAAAGAGGTTTTTGCCTTTCTCCTCAAGAATTTTGATGACTTCCTGTCTTACATTGAGGTCTTTCATCCATTTTGAGTTTATTTTTGTGTGTGGTGTAAGGAAGTGGTCCAGGTTCATTTTTCTGCATGTCGCTGTCCAGTTTTCCCAGCACCACTTGCTGAAGAGACTGTCTTTATTTTTATTCCATTGGATATTCTTTCCTACTTTGTCAAAGATTAGTTGGCCATACGTTTGTGGATCCATTATTCCTGGGTTCTCTTTTCTGTTCCATTGATTTGAGTGTCTGTTTTTGTGCCAGTACCATACTGTCTTGATGATTACAGCTTTGTAATATAGCTTGAAGTCCGGGATTGTGATGCCTCCGGCTTTGGTTTTCTTTTTCAAGATTGCTTTGGCTATTTGGGGTCTTCTCTGATTCCATACAAATTTTAGAATTATTTGTTCTAGCTCTGAGAAGAATGCTGGTGTTATTTTGATAGGGATTGCATTGAATATGTAGATTGCTTTGGGTAGTATTGACATTTAGCAATATTTGTTCTTCCTATCCAGGAGCATGGAATATTTTTCCATTTTTTTGTGTCTTCCATTTCTTTCATAAGCTTTCTATAGATTTTTCACCTCTTTGGTTAGATTTATTCCTAGGTATTTTATGGTTTTGGGTGGAATTGTAAATGGCATCGATTCCTTGATTTCTCTTTCTGTTGCTTCATTGTTGGTGTATAGGAATACAACTGATTTCTGTGCATTGATTTTATATCCTGCAACTTTGCTGAATTCATGAATCAGCTCTAGCAGTTTTTTGGTGGAATCTTTTGGGTTTTCCATATAGAGTGTCATGTCATTTGCAAAGAGTGAGGAGCATTTGACTCTTTATATCAGCTCAGATCATGATCTCACGGTCATGAGATCAATCCCTACATTAGGCTCTGCATTGAGCCTAGAGCCTGCTGGGGATTCTCTCTCGCCCTCTTTCTCCCTGCCCCTCCCCCACTTGTGCTCTCTCTCAAAATAAATAAATAAGCAAACATTTTTTTTTTTTTTTTTTTTTTTATTTTTTTTAATATATGAAATTTACTGTCAAATTGGTTTCCATACAACACCCAGTGCTCATCCCAAAAGGTGCCCTCCTCAATACCCATCACCCACCCTGCCCTCCCTCCCACCCCCCATCAACCCTCAGTTTGTTCTCAGTTTTTAACAGTCTCTTATGCTTTGGCTCTCTCCCACTCTAACCTCTTTTTTTTTTTTTTTTCCCTTCCCCTCCCCCATGGGTTTCTGTTACGTTTCTCAGGATCCACATAAGAGTGAAACCATATGGTATCTGTCTTTCTCTGTATGGCTTATTTCACTTAGCATCACACTCTCCAGTTCCATCCACGTTGCTACAAAAGGCCATATTTCATTTTTTCTCATTGCCACGTAATATTCCATTGTGTATATAAACCACAATTTCTTTATCCATTCATCAGTTGATGGACATTTAGGCTCTTTCCATAATTTGGCTATTGTTGAGAGTGCTGCTATAAACATTGGGGTACAAGTGCCCCTATGCATCAGTACTCCTGTATCCCTTGGATAAATTCCTAGCAGTGCTATTGCTGGGTCATAGGGTAGGTCTATTTTTAATTTTCTGAGGAACCTCCACACTGCTTTCCAGAGCGGCTGCACCAATTTGCATTCCCACCAACAGTGCAAGAGGGTTCCCATTTCTCCACATCCTCTCCAGCATCTATAGTCTCCTGATTTCTTCATTTTGGCCACTCTGACTGGCGTGAGGTGGTATCTGAGTGTGGTTTTGATTTGTATTTCCCTGATGAGGAGCGACGTTGAACATTTTTTCATGTGCCTGTTGGCCATCCGGATGTCTTCTTTAGAGAAGTGTCTATTCATGTTTTCTGCCCATTTCTTCACTGGGTTATTTGTTTTTCGGGTGTGGAGTTTGATGAGCTCTTTATAGATTTTGGATACTAGCCCTTTGTCCGATGTGTCATTTGCAAATATCTTTTCCCATTCCGTTGGTTGCCTTTTAGTTTTGTTGGTTGTTTCCTTTGCTGTGCAGAAGCTTTTTATCTTCATAAGGTCCCAGTAATTCACTTTTGCTTTTAATTCCCTTGCCTTTGGGGATGTGCCGAGTAAGAGATTGCTACGGCTGAGGTCAGAGAGGTCTTTTCCTGCTTTCTCCTCTAAGGTTTTGATGGTTTCCTGTCTCACATTCAGGTCCTTTATCCATTTTGAGTTTATTTTTGTGAATGGTGTGAGAAAGTGGTCTAGTTTCAACCTTCTGCATGTTGCTGTCCAGTTCTCCCAGCACCATTTGTTAAAGAGACTGTATTTTTTCCATTGGATGTTCTTTCCTGCTTTGTCAAAAATGAGTTGGCCATACGTTTGTGGGTCTAGTTCTGGGGTTTCTATTCGATTCCATTGGTCTATGTGTCTGTTTTTGTGCCAATACCATGCTGTCTTGATGATTACAGCTTTGTAGTAGAGGCTAAAGTCTGGGATTGTGATGCCTCCTGCTTTGGTCTTCTTCTTCAAAATTACTTTGGCTATTCGGGGCCTTTTGTGGTTCCATATGAATTTTAGGATGGCTTGTTCTAGTTTCAAGAAGAATGCTGGTGCAATTTTGATTGGGATTGCATTGAATGTGTAGATAGCTTTGGGTAGTATTGACATTTTGACAATATTTATTCTTCCAATCCATGAGCAGGGAATGTCTTTCCATTTCTTTATATCTTCTTCAATTACCTGCATAAGCTTTCTATAGTTTTCAGCATACAGATCTTTTACATCTTTGGTTAGATTTATTCCTAGGTATTTTATGCTTCTTGGTGCAATTGTGAATGGGATTAGTTTCTTTATTTGTCTTTCTGTGGCTTCATTGTTAGTGTATAAGAATGCAACTGATTTCTGTACATTGATTTTGTATCCTGCAACTTTGCTGAATTCATGTATCAGTTCTAGCAGACTTTTGGTGGAGTCTATCGGATTTTCCATGTATAATATCATGTCATCTGCAAAAAGCGAAAGCTTGACTTCATCTTTGCCAATTTGGATGCCTTTGATTTCCTTTTGTTGTCTGATTGCTGATGCTAGAACTTCCAGCACTATATTAAACAACAGCGGTGAGAGTGGGCATCCCTGTCGTGTTCCTGATCTCAGGGAAAAAGCTCTCAGTTTTTCCCCATTGAGGATGATGTTAGCTGTGGGCTTTTCATAAATGGCTTTTATGATCTTTAAGTATGTTCCTTCTATCCCGACTTTCTCAAGGGTTTTTATTAAGAAAGGGTGCTGGATTTTGTCAAAGGCCTTTTCTGCATCGATTGACAGGATCATATGGTTCTTCTCTTTTTTTTTGTTAATGTGATGTATCACGTTGATCGATTTGCGAATGTTGAACCAGCCCTGCATCCCAGGAATGAATCCCACTTGATCATGGTGAATAATCCTTTTTATATGCTGTTGAATTCGATTTGCTAGTATCTTATTGAGAATTTTTGCATCCATATTCATCAGGGATATTGGCCTGTAGTTCTCTTTTTTTACTGGGTCTCTGTCTGGTTTAGGAATCAAAGTAATACTGGCTTCATAGAATGAGTCTGGAAGTTTTCCTTCCCTTTCTATTTCTTGGAATAGCTTGAGAAGGATAGGTATTATCTCTGCTTTAAATGTCTGGTAGAACTCCCCTGGGAAGCCATCTGGTCCTGGACTCTTATTTGTTGGGAGATTTTTGATAACCGATTCAATTTCTTCGCTGGTTATGGGTCTGTTCAAGCTTTCTATTTCCTCCTGATTGAGTTTTGGAAGAGTGTGGGTGTTTAGGAATTTGTCCATTTCTTCAAGGTTGTCCAATTTGTTGGCATATAATTTTTCATAGTATTCCCTGATAATTGTTTGTATCTCTGAGGGATTGGTTGTAATCATTCCATTTTCATTCATGATTTTATCTATTTGGGTCATCTCCCTTTTCTTTTTGAGAAGCCTGGCTAGAGGTTTGTCAATTTTGTTTATTTTTTCAAAAAACCAACTCTTGGTTTCGTTGATCTGCTCTACAGTTTTTTTAGATTCTATATTGTTTATTTCTGCTCTGATCTTTATGATTTCTCTTCTTCTGCTGGGTTTAGGCTGCCTTTGCTGTTCTGCTTCTATTTCCTTTAGGTGTGCTGTTAGATTTTGTATTTGGGATTTTTCTTGTTTCTTGAGATAGGCCTGGATTACAATGTATTTTCCTCTCAGGACTGCCTTCGCTGCATCCCAAAGCGTTTGGATTGTTGTATTTTCATTTTCGTTTGTTTCCATATATTTTTTAATTTCTTCTCTAATTGCCTGGTTGACCCACTCATTCGTTAGTAGGGTGTTCTTTAACCTCCATGCTTTTGGAGGTTTTCCAGACTTTTTCCTGTGGTTGATTTCAAGCTTCATAGCATTGTGGTCTGAAAGTATGCATGGTATAATTTCAATTCTTGTAAACTTATGAAGGGCTGTTTTGTGACCCAGTATATGATCTATCTTGGAGAATGTTCCATGTGCACTCGAGAAGAAAGTATATTCTGTTGCTTTGGGATGCAGACTTCTAAATATATCTGTCAAGTCCATCTGATCCAATGTATCATTCAGGGCCCTTGTTTCTTTATTGACTGTGTGTCTAGATGATCTATCCATTTCTGTAAGTGGGGTGTTAAAGTCCCCTGCAATGACCACATTCTTATCAATAAGGTTGCTTATGTTTATGAGTAACTGTTTTATATATCTGGGGGCTCCGGTATTTGGCGCATAGACATTTATAATTGTTAGCTCTTCCTGATGGATAGACCCTGTAATTATTATATAATGCCCTTCTTCATCTCTTGTTACAGCCTTTAATTTAAAGTCTAGTTTGTCTGATATAAGTATGGCTACTCCAGCTTTCTTTTGGCTTCCAGTAGCATGATAAATAGTTCTCCATCCCCTCACTCTCAATCTAAAGGTGTCCTCAGATCTCAAATGAGTCTCTTGTAGACAGCAAATAGATGGGTCTTGTTTTTTTATCCATTCTGATACCCTATGTCTTTTGGTTGGTGCATTTAATCCATTTACATTCAGTGTTATTATAGAAAGATACGGGTTTAGAGTCATTGTGATGTCTGTATGTTTTATGCTTGTAGTGATGTCTCTGGTACTTTGTCTCACAGGATCCCCCTTAGGATCTCTTGTAGGGCTGGTTTCGTGGTGACAAATTCCTTCAGTTTTTGTTTGTTTGGGAAGACCTTTATCTCTCCTTCTATTCTAAATGACAGACTTGCTGGATAAAGGATTCTCGGCTGCATATTTTTTCTGTTTAGCACACTGAAGATATCGTGCCAAGCCTTTCTGGCCTGCCAAGTTTCAAAGGAGAGATCAGTCACGAGTCTTATAGGTCTCCCTTTATATGTGAGGGCACGTTTATCCCTTGCTGCTTTCAGAATTTTCTCTTTATCCTTGTATTTTGCCAGTTTCACTATGATATGTCGTGCAGAAGATCGATTCAAGTTACGTCTGAAGGGAGTTCTCTGTGCCTCTTGGATTTCAATGCCTTTTTCCTTCCCCAGTTCAGGGAAGTTCTCAGCTATAATTTCTTCAAGTACCCCTTCAGCACCTTTCCCTCTCTCTTCCTCCTCTGGGATACCAATTATGCGTATATTATTTCTTTTTAGTGTATCACTTAGTTCTCTAATTTTCCCCTCATACTCCTGGATTTTTTTATCTCTCTTTCTTTCAGCTTCCTCTTTCTCCATAACTTTATCTTCTAGTTCACCTATTCTCTCCTCTGCCTCTTCAATCCGAGCCGTCGTGGTTTCCATTTTGTTTTGCATTTCGTTTAAAGCGTTTTTCAGCTCCTCGTGACTGTGCCTTAGTCCCTTGATCTCTGTAGCAAGAGATTCTCTGCTGTCCTGTATACTGTTTTCAAGCCCAGCGATTAATTTTATGACTATTATTCTAAATTCACTTTCTGTTATATTATTTAAATCCTTTTTGATCAGTTCATTAGCTGTTGTTATTTCCTGGAGATTCTTCTGAGGGGAATTCTTCCGTTTGGTCATTTTGGATAGTCCCTGGAGCGGTGAGGACCTGCAGGGCACTTCCCCCGTGCTGTGGTGTATAACTGGAGTTGGTGGGCGGGGCCGCAGTCCGACCTGATGTCTGCCCCCAGCCCACCGCTGGGGCCACAGTCAGACTGGTGTGTGCCTTCTCTTCCCCTCTCCTAGGGGCGGGATTCACTGTGGGGTGGTGTGGCCCGTCTGGTCTACTTGCACACTGCCAGGCTTGTGGTGCTGGGGAGCTGGCGTATTAGCTGGGGTGGTTAGGCAAGGTGCACGGGGGCGGGAGGGGCAGGCCTAGCTCGCTTCTCCTTAGGTGATCCACTTCAGGAGGGGCCCTGTGGCAGCGGGAGGGAGTCAGATCCGCTGCCGGAGGTTTGGCTCCGCAGAAGCACAGAGTTGGGTGTTTGCGCGGAGCGAGCAAGTTCTCTGGCGGGAACTGGTTCTCTTTGGGATTTTGGCTGGGGGATGGGCGGGGGAGATGGTGCTGGCGAGCGCCTTTGTTCCCCGCCAAGCTGAGCTCTGCCGTCCGGGGGCTCAGCAGCTCTCCCTCCCTTTGTCCTCCAGCCTTCCCGCTTTCTGAGCAGAGCTGTTAACTTATGACCTCCCAGACGCTAAGTCGAGCTTGCTGTCGGAACACAGTCCGTCCGGCCCCTCCGCTTTTGCCAGCCCGACTCGGGGGCTCTGCTTGGCCGGCGAGCCGCCCCTCCGCCCCGGCTCCCTCCCGCCAGTCCGTGGAGCGCGCACCGCCTCGCCGCCCTTCCTACCCTCTTCCGTGGGCCTCTCGTCTGCGCTTGGCTCCGGAGACTCCGTTCTGCTAATCCTCTGGCGGTTTTCTGGGTTATTTAGGCAGGTATAGGTGGAATCTAAGTGATCAGCAGGACGCGCGGTGAGCCCAGCGTCCTCCTACGCCGCCATCTTCCGGAACTCCTCAGCAAACATTTTTAAAATAGAAAACTTAAGGGGCACCTGGGTGGTTCAGTTGGTTGAGCATCTGACCTTGGCTAAGGTCATGATCTCCTGGTTCATGGGTTTAAGCCTCACATCAGGCTGTATGCTGACAGCTCACAGCCTGGAGCCTGTTTCGGATTCTATGTCTCCCTCTCTCTCTGCTCTTCCCCCAGTCTGTCTGTCTCTGTCTCTGTCTCTCTCTCTCTCTCTCTCACAAAAATAAATATAAACACTAAAAAATAATAGAATCATGGGAATCTACTCCCGAAACCAAGAGCACACTATATACACTTATATACTATAAGTGTACTTGTACACTTATACAAGTGTATACTTGTACTATATACACTATATACACATGTTAGCTAACTTGACAATAAATTATATTTAGGGGAAAAAAATAGAAATTTTAAGATGTGAAAAAAGTGTTTACCCAAAAGAAATGAAGTAGAAGATCTGGAACACTTGATGATTCTACCCTACCAATAATTATATATCCTTTTAGGGGATTAATTTTCGTTTATTTTGTAACTTATTTACTTACTGTGATGCACGTTATGTATATGTGTTATATGTATTAATATTAGTAACTAATATTACTAATTAAGGTAATTAGGGATGCATATTATTTGGCATTCCATAAGATTTTGTGTTTTAAACTTTAGGTATTCTACTGATGGCAGCCTCAGAAAATGAAGATAATGACATTTTGTGGTGTGTTAACCATGATACATTTCCTTTCCAAAAGCCAATGATGGAAACCCAGGTAAGTTATCCTGAGAATCTTAAGGAACTTTTTATATATTTTATAATATTAACTGAAGAGTAAAATTGTAAGAATCTTTATGTTGTGATATTTATCTTGAATACTCATATATGATTAGAAATTGAAAATAAGTGAATTCTGTTAATTCTTTGTTTTTCCTCTGAGGTTGGTTAATCATTAAAAATATGTTTTGACATTGGAGCCCTTTTAGAATGGTTTTCATAATGTACCCCAAAATGCATGTTTTTTCTGAAATGACTTTTGTCCCATTTAAAATTTTTTTTTTTTCAACGCTTTTTATTTATTTTTGGGACAGAGAGACATAGCATGAACGGGGGAGGGGCAGAGAGAGAGGGAGACACAGAATCGGAAGCAGGCTCCGGGCTCTGAGCCATCAGCACAGAGCCTGACGCGGGGCTCGAACTCGCGGACCGCAAGATCGTGACCTGGCTGAAGTCGGACGCTTAACCGACTGCACCACCCAGGCGCCCCATACTTTTGTCCCATTTAAATATATTAGATTTTCAGTTATTTAATTATGAGGTCATCCACTATAGTTATGACTTAGAATTTTATCTTAATGATGCCTTTAATTTATAGTTCTGCCTGCATTCAAAAATTTGTTTAATTGTAGAAATTTTCAAGTGTGCACAAAAATAGAATGATAAATCGAACCCCCATAATTAAAGAATTACCAACCCTTTCCCCATCTTGTTTCATATCTCTCCCCTGCATATACAAATGTACGCACACAAACACATGGTTGTGTTTTAAAAGCAGATATCACCACATATTCCATGATGTCGACACGGAGTTCCTAGGTAAGGTTTGCCGCCCCGGCCTGCCTTGGCCCAGTCCCACACCTGGGCTGCTCATCTCAGCCCTCAGCATAGAAGGAGCTAAGGAGAGGCCAGTGCCACCAAGAGTATGGCTAGGGGAGCCATCTATGCTCCTTCCCATTGGTATCTCCTATTTACCCCTATCTGTTAATCCTAAATGCCCTCGCATAACCCATGCTGCTTGGCCCCTGAGGATGCTGATCAAACCAAATAAATATACTCCTTTTGGAATCATCTCTTTAAAGGCATTTTTGGTTCCAGCTGCTGCCAACTGCTTCCTGGTTATTCTCAAACTTAAGCCTTTTTAGTTATGAGGAGCAGGAAAGGTATGTAGATGACAGGAAGAAGAAAGCATCCCCAGGGATGGGGGCATGGTTTGAATGGGCTCTTCCAAGTTTCTGACATGGCCCAGGGAGCTGGGGTAGAGGGTAGGTATGGAAGCAAAAAGCATTTTTCTCATTCTTTTTTTTTTTTTTTTCTCCATTATTTAAGCTTTACTGAGCACTGGCTATGTGTCTCATCCTGTGGTAGACTGTGAGGATTCAGAACTCATTAAGATACAAACCTTATCCTGATGGAAGCACATTGTTAGAAAGTGCAGGTTTGAATTCTGGCTCCCATTTCCTTAAAGCTGTGGCTCAAAGTGTTTAATGTATCTGTGGCCCTCAATTACTTTGTCTATAATAGGTATAAGAATACTGCCTTTGTGGGTTTGTTGTAGGATTAAATGAGTTCATGTGTGTAAAGCACTCAGCATACTGCCTGGCATATATGAAGCACTCAATAAGTGATTAAAAATGATAACTGTTATTTTTTTTAGCAAATACTATGCATCATATCCTTTCATTTGTATAATACTTGTTCCCAAATATGGACTTTTAAAAAGAAAAACAGTTACCAAATATAAATGTAGTGCATGGACTTTAACCAAATTATACTCTCCCCAAAACAGCTATATAAGACATTAGAACAATGGGGAAATTCTGTATTGACTGGGCATTAGGCTATTGTTAACATTCTTAAATATTACAGTAGCATGGTTATCTAAGAAAACACCCTTATTTTTAGGAGATGCTTGGAAAAGTATATAGCAGTGACATATATCATTTTCAAATGGTTCAGTTAAAAAAATATATATATATATATATATATATATATTTATATATGGCAAAATGCTAATAGTTATTGAATCCAGGTATTGGGAATATAGACATTTATTGTGCTTTAAACATTTTTAGAAGTTTGAAATTTTTTATAATAAAAGTACTTTAGAAAATTAAAACACTTTAAAAAGAAGTAGCTTAGAAAGCAAAAGCTTCAGAAGAGAACAAAAATCTGTATGTCAACGAAGGGAAGTATTAAACCTATCCAATCTATCCTGGAAAGATGGTAGGATATAGTTTTTGGTTATTGAAAGAATTGTAATCCTAGTAAATACTGTTTACAGTTAATCTATTTTTTAAATGAAGTTTATGTATTTATTTATTAAAAAAATTTTTTTTTTAACATTTATTTATTTTTTAGACAGAGAGAGACAGAGCATGAACGGGGGAGGGGCAGAGAGAGAGGGAGACACGGAATCAGAAGCAGGCTCCAGGCTCCGAGCTATCAGCCCAGAGCCTGACGCGGGGCTCAAACTCACAGACCGCGAGATCGTGACCTGAGCTGAAGTCGGAGGCTTAACCGACTGAGCCACCCAGGCGCCCTATGTATTTATTTTTGAAAGAGAGGCAAGAGAGAATCCCAAGCAGGCACCATGCTGCCAGTGTGGAGCCTGGCCCTGGGCTCCACTCCATGACTGCAAGATTATGACCTGAGCTGAAATCAAGAGTCAGACACAACCGACTGAGCCACCCAGGCACCCCTGTTTACAGTTAATCATAAGAAAATTTTGCCTCTGCCTTCTAGTATGAAAGATTATTGTCATAGAAGATGGCCTTATTAGAGGAATAGACAGTAGAACGTTAAATAGAAACTTGAGAATGTTCACATTCATGGGTTATTAATTTATGAAATTCTGCATTTTCTTAGAGATTAGACCTATATATTTTTCCTTTTTACAAGGTTTTGCTTTATGTAACTTTAATAACAGGTATAAAATGTTTATTTCTTCTGTGTAGATGACAACCCGTGTTGATGGTCATTCATGGGCTCTCTCTGCAATAGATGAATTGAAAGTAGATAAAATTATTACACCCTTAAATAAGGATCATATTCCCATAACTGACTCACCAGTTGTGGTACAGCAGCACATGTTGCCTCCAAAGAAATTTGTTCTCCTCTCAGCCCAGGTATGTACACGTTCTCTTAAGGTGGGGTCAAAAAAGAAGCAGTGTTTAATGTTAAGATATTCTGCAATATTTGCTTAATAGGGTCATTTACTTAAGTGCTTCAGGAAGTTTTATTCTTAAAGATATTCTTAAGGAATAATTTGTTAAGTACCAAAAATGCAACAAAAAACTTGTTTATAAAGTGTTATACTTTTTCTGAAGCAGCATTTTTTAGTACCAGTGTTGAGTGGCATAAAATAAAATAACCCAAGTTTTTTGTAATTCTCGCTTATTAAAAAACATTGTTTGGTATTTGTTTTTTGAATAGTAATGCATTAACAAAATTCAAATGGCATAACAGGAGTACGCAGAGTAAATCCTCCCTTGCAGTTGAGGTCCCTTCCCTACAGATCCATGTATGTCATCAGCATCTGTGTGTCCTTCCAGAGGTGCAGATGTACAAACTATAAAATAATGGTAGTGTATTCTATACACTGTTTTATATCTTGCTTTTTATATTTCAGATATATACTTTAGAGATCTTTCCATATAATCATATAAAGAACTTTCTCATTTTATGTTTGAAAGGTTTTCTTTTATATGCATGTGCCATATTTTATGAGGCCCCTATTAATGGATTATCTGTTGCTGTTTGTAATGCTACAATCTTGTGCATGTATCATTTTCTGTTTGTATGAATAAAGCTGTAGCACTGCATCTGCTGGGTCAAAGAATATGTGCATTTCTAATTTTGATAAATGTTGCCAGATTCCCCTGTATTCATACATAATATGCATATATTCAATATTGATGAATATTTAGTGCCTATTTCCTTACATCTTGTCCCAACTATAATACATCATTTTATTAAGAGTAAGATGGACAGTCTTTTTAAATGTTTATTTTTCTATGAACTATCTATTCCTATTTTATTGAATTTTCTTTTTCTTTTTGATTTATAGAAGCTCTTTATTAAGGAGACTTTTTGTAATTTTAGTGTCATATTTTTCCTAGTTTCTCATTTTGTTTATTGAGATTATTCCCCTAGGGATAAAGCATATAAGTAGTCAAAATTTTCTGTTATCTTTGGGAATTATGAAATTAGCAAAAACAAAAACAAAAACAAAAACTTCCTCATTCTGGGGTGTATAAAAAGTTCACCTATAGTTTATTTCAGTACTAGTATAGTTTTATTTTGTCATTTAAATCTTTGATCTGTTTGGAGTGTATCTTGGTGTATGATTAAGGATCCAGCATTTTTTTCTAAATGGACATACTTATGCCAACATGATTAATGGATAATCTAACTTTAATCCTCTGCTCTGAGGGACACCTTTTATCATATTCTAAATTCGAGTGTTTACTTGAACCTATATCAGAACTTTCTAAATCTAATAAGAAAACACTGACCTTCACCAAAGAATAAATCCCAAATTAATTTAAAAGGCTCTGGCTCTGTAGATACGACATTTTATAAACCTGTGTTTTATGCCTGGTGATAGTACATGCCCTATGAACATGTCATGTGTCTTACAGAGCAGTGTTTTCTTCTTTAATTTTGTTTATGGACGTATAGATCTAGTATAGGTTGGGAATTGAAATGTAGATGTTCCTTTTGACTGGTTTGCTTGGTATTCTTGAAGGGTTTTGTTTTATTGATTTTATTAAGTAAAATACCAGGGTCAGTTGATCCAGCCATGCTCTATAAATCTATTATTTATGTATTTATGTGGTTTTTTTTTTTAACTTCTTAGGGGAGTCTTATGTTTCATAAACTTAGACCTGTAGATCAACTGAGGCATCTACTTGTGAGTAATGTGGGTGGAGATGGAGAAGAAATTGAAAGGTTCTTTAAATTACATCAGGTAATTATTTGTATTTTTTTTTAAATATATTTTAAACAATGAAACAATGGGAGTCAAAGCTCAATTTTATGTAAGTTAGGATCAAAATACTATAATTAACAGGCAATCTTAGCAGCCTTCCTTTCTTTAGTCACTATGTATATACTAATATTTGGGAGCAGTATTAATAGGTAAAGCTTATGCAGTAAACTCAGATTTCCATTTGTTATTGATAAGTTCTTATTAAAGTATACTAGTAAGAGACTGATGTTCCAACTTATATGATAAAACACGAGGCATTTTTTATGAACAAATCTTTTTTTTTTTTTTTTTTGCCAATGACCTGAGGAAAAAATTAGGGGCAATAGTGATGGGGCCGTTAGTATTTCAGAGCCACAGCTACAATTGACAGGGTAAAACTCAGAAAGCTTAAGATCAAGAATATCAGATCAAAGTTAAATACAGAGACACTGGATTCAAATCACCAGCTCCACCACAAGGGCAGAGTACTTGAATTCTGTGGGCTTCAGTTTCTTCATGTGTAAAACATGCATTCGATAGGGGCACCTGGGTGGCTCCGTCGGCTAGCTTCCAACTCTCGGTTTCGGCTCAGGTCATGATCTTAGAGTTCATGAGCTGAAGCTCCTTATAGGGCTGTGCACTGACAGTGTGGGGTCTGCTTGGGATTCTCCCTCTCTCTCTGCCCTTCCCACACATGCACGTGTTCTCCCTTTCTCTTGCTCTAAATACATACATACATACATACATACCAAAAAGTATGCATTATAGTAGTATATGATGTGGGGATTGATATATGTTGTCCTCTTAAAATAGTACCTGGCACGTGACAGGTACTCAATAGATATTAGCTACTGTTGTTATTTTCTAAAAGGTAAAAAGACCACGAGGAAAAAAAATTAGGGGAATAAACTAAAATAGAATCTAGATAAAAAGAAAAAGAAAGGACCCTTTAATGATAGTGCCTATGATAAATTTTCTCCTTTTTCATACCACCTGATCTCATTCACTTAGCAAATATATATTGAGCACCTGCTCTGTGCTAGGCACAGACTTAAACACAGGGTACAGCAATAACCAAAACTTCTTTGTAAATGTTTATGTTTGGGGCGCCTGGGTGGCACATTCGGTTGAATGTCCAAATCTGGATTTCAGCTCAGGTCATGATCTCTCAGTTCATGAGATCGATCCCCACATAGGACTCTGCTGACAGCACAGAGCATGCTTGGGATTCTCTCTCTCCCTCTCTGTTCCTCCCCTGCTCATGCTTTCTCTCTGTCAAAATAAACATTTAAAATAAAATATATATATATTTTTTTTTAACAGGAGGACCAGGCTTGTGCAACTTGCCTTATCCTTGCTTGTTCCACTGCTGCTTGTGACAGAGAAGTATCTGCATGGGCTACTCGGGCTTTCTTCAGGTATATGTCCATTTTCTTTTGTTCTTGCCCACTTTTTTAAGTGGTTGCATTGGCCAGCATGATGGTTTTTAAGGGCTTGCCAAACAGTTGAGGAAGTATTTAGGCAAGTTACTAAAATTCTTTTGCAAAAGGTTGAAATCTGGAAAGATTATAACACTAATGGAAGTTGCTAGATTAGCACAATGTATGAATTGTTACCCTTGCTCTAGGTAACTTCTGTCTAATATTCTTTTTTCACCTCTTTCTACTCCAGTTACTATATCTTTTGTATTTCCTGTAACACTCTACCGACTCTGCTTTATTTGTATCATTGGCATTGAGGGATTCTGAATCACTTTAAGGAAACTTGAAAGAAATATTTTTATTTGGAAAATATTTAGCTAAAGATAAGAATTTGAAGTCTGATTTGTTTAAAACAATTTTTCCAGTGCTGTCTAACCATAATCTGTATAAAAATTACAGTGTCATATACTCTTAAGTAAATTCTGAATAGTACTGACCCTTCTTAGAAATTGCTAGAGTCCCTTATAATTCTTTCTGGTAGAGATTCAAGTCAACATTTATTAAGTATTATAAATCTATGCTTATATGTAAGCATTATAAACACAATACATAAAGTCTCTAGTGTTTAAAGGATTTATTTGGGAGCTAAGCAAGACTTGGAACAATTCCAGCTTTTAAGGTGGATAATTTCGCTGAATAAGATTAGCTTTTTTGTCACAAAAACAGGTATGGTGGTGAAGCACAGATGAGATTTCCAACCACTCTCCCTGCTCCAAGTAACGTGGGTCCCATCTTAGGGTCTCCTGTCTACGCTAGTGAGTATGAAACATTGAAATGAGACTATTTTTTTTTTTTCAACATTTATTTATTTTTGAGAGACAGAGCACCAGTGAGGGAAGGGTAGACAGATGGGGGAAGGGACACAGAATCCAAAGCAGGCTCCAGGCTCTGAGCTGTCAGCACAGAGCCCGATGCAGGGCTCGAACTCACGGATCGCGGGGTCATAACCTGAGCCAAAGTCGGACACTTAACCAACTGAGCCACCCAGGTGCCCCAAAATGACACTATTTCTTTTTTTTTTTTTCTTTTAATTTTAAATGTTTTTATTTATTTTTGAGAGAGACAGATATTTATTTTTGAGAGAGACAGAGCGGGGTAGGGGCACAGAGAGAGGGAGGCAGAAGCGAGCTCTGTCCTGAGAGCAGAGAGCCCGATGGGGTCTTGAACTCACCAACCGCAAGATCATGACCTGAGCCAAAGTCAGACACTCAACCAACTGAGCCACCCAGGTGACCCGAGACTATTTCTAATAGTTTGAACTTTAGAAACTATGTAGTTTCCATATAGCATATTTTAACGAACAAACCTTTTCATTATATCTTGTTTACTGCTACTGTTTTATTGGGTGAATAATTATATACATGTCCAACTCTTGAAAGTGATGATATGGTAACATTGAGTTCTTTATGTTAGAGAACAAATAATACATAACCAGTGTATTTACAGAACTCGTTTGACATTCAAAAGGAAGGAGGTGAATGATTTAATGAGTAAACCCCCACCTCAATGTTTTCCAAAGTGGAGATAGTTAGAAAATTCCTGGGAAATAAGAGGAGTCTCTAAATCTTGAATATGTCACAGATGGTACCACTCCTCACTCGTGCTTAGAAACAGCTTCTCTAATTTCATCAGATTTAAAGGATTGAGAAATTATTTTATAAATCTTTATATTCTTCTTTTCAGGTTCTCCTATTCCTAGTACTAGTTCATACCCAAATCCAACATTTCTGGGAACACCATCTCAAGGTACTTGTGTTCTTTATTTTACATTGCTATACTATTTGAAGAGCTAACGCTGTTATTATCCTAAATACTTAGTTAAAGATTAACTTGCCCTATTTAATACGAATCACATCCAAGCAAGTATTGACATTTGGCCATGAATGCCTTTGCATAGGAACACCTTTAGCAGTGTACCTGGAAAGCTCCTTATTTGGGTACCAGGATTTATTTAGCCATGTCATCTGTATAATTAGCTCTGTTTGACTCCCAGTTTAAGGAGTAGTGATTGCAAGCTTTCTTTCCTCTTATCCTGCAGGCTGACACTTGAAAGCCTACCTGGGAGCATCCATCCAAGTCTGAGTCTCTTCTTTTCAGGGAAAACCAAATTCAATATCTGTTTATACTAGTATTTTTGTAAATATTCTTACCTTTGGGTCTAGACACGCAGGCTTGGGTTATTGAGAATTCTGAATGTTTAAGGTTAAATTTAAACGTTTGTCTTTATTATGTGCATACAAGGTGTACACCCTCCTGCCATGTCAACACCAGTGTGTGCTTCAGGAAATCCAGCAACTCAGGCCGCAAGTATGACTTGTATGGCTGCACCAGAGATTGTGTACTCTGGAAAACACAATGGTATTTGCATCTACTTTTCTCGAATCATGGGGTAAGTTTTGTATGGAATAACCCAACTATTGCTCACCTTGTCCCATTTTGTGTGAATATTTTTAACTCTAAATTTGGGCCATCATTTATTTCTATTAAATTTTACTTACAGTTTTAGTTCATTTGTTCATTAATAAGATTGTATTCTATTGTTTAACTTTTTTATCATATAACCACCTATATTTGTTGCTGTGGTTTACATATATGCATATGTATACACGTACATATTAATACGTAGTGTTCCAAACCACTCCATAACTCAGTGACATGTGTCTGCAAGTCAGCTAGGCAGTTCTGGTCTTGGCTAGGCTCACTCATTTATATGCAATCAGCCATGAGGTTGAAGAGAGCTCTGCTAGTCTTGGATTCGCACATGTTTAGGGTCATGTTTGTATGCTGGTCTAGAATGGCATCTGCTGGGACAGCTGGGTTGTTCTTCACATGGTTTCATCCTCTAGCAGGTTAGCCGGGGTTTATTTTACTTGGTGGTAGCAAGGTCCCATGAAAAAGGGTAGAAATTGGCAAAGCCTCTTGATAACTGGGTTTAGATTTGGCTTTACCATCACTTTCACTTCATTCGCTGGACCAGGGGAATGTCTCCCGGCCAACCTAGATTCGAAAATAGAATCCACGGGTACCTGGGTGGCTCACTTGGTTGAGCGTCCAACTCTTGATTTCAGGTCAGGTCATGATCTCACGGTTTGTGAGTTCAAGCTCTGTATCAGGCTCTGCGCTGATGGTACAGAGCCTGCTTGGGATTCTCTGTCTCCCTTTATCTCCACCTCTCCCCTGCTTGTGCGCGTGTGCGCTCTCTCTCTCTCTCTCTCTCTGTCTCAAAATAAACTTTAAAAAAGAGTCCATTGAAAAATGGGAAATACATTCCTTGTTATGAGAGGCACATCGAACTCATAAAGGATAGGTATAAGGAGGGATAAAGAATTACAACATTTTTGCAATTAGTCTGTCATATCTAGTTAATTGTCCTGTCTGCTGTGTATTTGTCTTAGATTTGAGATGTATGCTTTCATTTCAATCATTTGCTCAAAAATGTGAAACACTGCAGCACTCCTTTATAAGTTTGTTTTTGCATTATAAGCTTTCTTGTTTATAATTCACTGCCCATCGTGTTTTGATTTTTCTTCGACAGTATTATGTAAAATATCTTAGGTATGTCAGGTTTAGACATTTTCTTGTTTTCCATCTTTTGGATAACTTCATGAAATGTTAAATGAAATCATTGCTGTACTTTAATAAATACATAGAGAGGAATTTAGTACATATTGTAATTGTTTTGTTTATATGGCATAATTGTTAAAACATGTTTTTATTTCAGAAATATCTGGGATGCTAGTTTAGTTGTGGAGAGAGTATTCAAGAGTGGCAGCAGAGAGATCACCGCAGTAAGTGTGTCGTATAATAGTATTCCTTTGTTGCGATGTAACCAGTTTATGCTGTTAATTGGATAGATTGTTTCACATTTCTTGATGTTATAAAAAGATGCAGTGGGCGTTCTTTTGTGTACATGTCCAATAAAGTCCTTGCCCAGGTCTGTCACTTATAAAATGATGAGTAACTTTCTTAATATTTCAGTCTGATACTTCACTAGAAAATGAGAATAATAAGACATCTTTCTCTTAAGGTTGTTGTGAGGGTTAAGCAGAATAAGTCCTAATACTTAATATTACTCAAAGCTACTATTTAGTGCTTTGCTTATATGCCCCCCCCCAAAACTCCACAGACCAAGTACTGATTTCCATGTGCTGGTATACTTTGTAGAGTGCTTTAAAAAAAGATTCTTTAATGGGGCGCCTGGGTGGTGCAGTCGGTTGGGCGTCCGACTTCAGCCAGGTCACGATCTCACGGTCCGTGGGTTCGAGCCCCGCGTCGGGCTCTGGGCTGATGGCTCGGAGCCTGGAGCCTGTTTCCGATTCTGTGTCTCCCTCTCTCTCTGTCCCTCCCCCGTTCATGCTCTGTCTCTCTCTGTCCCAAAAATAAATAAACGTTGAAAAAAAAAAAAAAAAATTTTTAAATAAAAAAAAAAGATTCTTTAAAACTTTGTATTAACGTAAATTCAGGTAGTAAAATTCTTTTAACATAAAATAGAAATGCAATTTATTTTAAGCTTTTTCTTTTTAAATTGGAAAGATACCAAATATCTTTTCAATTCTGATACTCTTTTAAAAGTTCATGTTTCTAAGAATAAGAATGTATTTACTTAACATAGTATATGATTTCATTTATCTGAAGTTCAAGAACAGGCAAAGCTAACCTGTGGTGATAAGAAAAGTAGTTACCTGGGATATGGAATAACTAATGACCAGGAAGGAGCATTAGAGAACTTTTTGGGTATTAGAAATATATTGTGGTCTGGGCAGTGACTGTATTAAAAACATAAAAAGCTATCAAGATGTTTGTTTAAGGTGTACTGATTTTACTGTCTGTAAATTATACCTAAATCAAATCAGAGCAGGACAGGAGGGATGTGGTATCTAACCCTTTATTCTGGTCATGAAGCATAAATTGATAAATAATTACGTTTTTGAAGATAGGATACTTCAAAATTGAAAGTTTACATTGAGTTACAGATATAAAAGTATGTGTTTTACATATATACTTTTTCAGTGTTTTAAAACTTTGGAAAATACTTTTTTTCCTTACAGATTGAAAGTAGCGTTCCCTCCCAGCTGCTGGAGTCAGTGCTACAAGAACTAAAAGGTTTGCAAGAATTTCTAGACAGAAACTCCCAATTTGCAGGAGGACCATTAGGAAATCCAAAGTAAGAATAAATAAGATTTATTTACTCATTTTCCCTTTTTTCTCCAAGATATAGTTCACATGTTATAAAATTCATTCTTTTAAATGTTTAGTTCAGTGGTTTTTAGTATATTTATGAGGTTATACAATTATCACCACTATCTAATTCCAGAACATTTTCATCACCCCAGAAAGAAACTCTTAACCCATTAGCAATCACTCCCTGTCTTAGGCTGCAGTAACAGTAGTACCATAGAATGGCTTAAACAACAATCATTTATTTCTCACAGTTCTGGGGGCTGCAAGTCTGAGATCACAGTGCCAGCATGGTTGGGTTCTGGTGAGGACCCTCCTCCTGGTTTACAGATAACTGTTTTCTTTGTGTGTCCTCACATGGCAGAGAGAAAACGAGGTGACAGGTTCTCTGGTCTCTTCTTCTAAGGGTGCTAATGTCATCGTGGGGGCTTCACTGTTGTGACCCCATCTAAACCTAATTACCCCCGAAGGCCTACATCCTAATGCCGTCAGGTGGGAATCTGGTGAGACACACTCGGTCCATAGCTCTCCCCGTATGGACCGACACACTCGGTCCATAGCTCTTCCAGCCCCTGGCAACCACTGATCTGTCTCTATGCGTCTGCCATATTCTGGGTCTTTTATATAAGTGCAAATGTGTGGACTTTTGTTTCTGGCTTCGTTCTTTTATTCTGTTTTCAAGGTTCACATGTTTTAGTGTGTATCAGTACTCTTTGTTTCATTTTTCATTTCATCAGGTGATGCTCATTTGGTTGTGAAGCTTTTTGGTTGTTATGAATAAGGGTGATGTGAACATACCTGTAAAAGTTTTTGTGTGGACATGTTTAGGATGAGCTTTTTTTTAATTATGGAAATGGGTTTGTTGTAAAAAATTTCACTGCCCAGAAAATTTATGATCTGAAGTATAACATAAAATATCTTGATACTCATAAAATATCTCACTGTGCATTTCTTTAAAACTATGTTGCAAACATAGCACTTTCACAGGTCCTCCCCCAGACAGTGGGGCCCGGATTTGGTAGCTGGTGCTGAAAGAAAACCCTTGATTGCATCCTTGCCCTGGGACTATGCCAGTGGCAGCTGTCACTCAGTGGGACAGAGAGACTGTTCTGTGACATCATATTCAACATTATACATTTTCTCCTGCTGTTCTAACCTTAGGTCTTCTCCCTAGATAGATAGATAGATAAAAATAGATAAATCTGCAAATAGAGTCTAACTAGGCATACTTTTATGAAACATTGTATATACTTAGTGTATCTTTTAGAACATTCCAAATCAGTGGAATAAGTTATTTTTATATTGGCTTCGTATTTTTCCATTATTTATAGGTGTTTGTGTACTTGTTTAGTAATTTTCAGATGAATTTTTTGGCAAGTAGAATTGGGTATGAGGGCTTTTTAAAATGTTGGTATGCATTATTGTCTCATGAGAAAATTATACCAATTTTCTTTAATATTAACCTTTGGAACACTTTAACGTATATCTTTTTTTTTTTTTTTTTTTTTTTTTAATGTTTATTCATTTTTGAGAGAGGAAGAGTGCAGGAACACGAGCAGGGGAGAGCCGGCTGGCAGGGGGGGAGGCGGGGCACAGAGGATCCAAAGCAGGCTCTGCA
This sequence comes from Neofelis nebulosa, assembly GCF_028018385.1. NCBI lineage: Eukaryota > Metazoa > Chordata > Mammalia > Carnivora > Felidae > Neofelis > Neofelis nebulosa. The sequence goes on along the minus strand of NC_080782.1, from coordinate 30,281,339 downwards.
CTGTCAGCACAGAGCCCAATCTGGGGCTTGAGCTCATGAACCGTGAGATTATGACCTGAGCCACCCAGGCACCCTAAATTATATCTTCCATACAAATTGATTTCTTCCCTCTTCTGTTAACTTAGTTTAAGAGTCTTTATCTTTTAATAGGATAATTTAACTTCTTCCCTTGTAGTTGGCATTAGTTATATGTTTGATCTTATTCTCACATCCTTAATTTGTGCTTTTTGTTGTGTTTTCTGTTTGTTTTTCTTTCCTTTCCCATCCCCTTATTTTACTGTATTGATCAGACCTCTCCCTACCCCAAACACAGACTTAGAAGTTTTATATATGATTTTCTTTCTCTGGTAGTTAGTTTTAAATTCTGAAAAATACACGTCTGTCAGCATTAATAATTGGACAGAAGCTATTAATCTTTCTTTTTTCCCCTGCCCTCCACCACTATCCTTCCTGGAAATTATCTGGAATTTTAGTTGTAAGGTGCTTTTGTTGTTGTTGTTTATTTGTTTTTTTTTTTTTTAATTTTTTTTTCAACGTTTTTTTATTTATTTTTGGGACAGAGAGAGACAGAGCATGAACGGGGGAGGGGCAGAGAGAGAGGGAGACACAGAATCAGAAACAGGCTCCAGGCTCTGAGCCATCAGCCCAGAGCCTGACGCGGGGCTCGAACTCACGGACCGCGAGATCGTGACCTGGTTGAAGTCGGACGCTTAACCGACTGCGCCACCCAGGCGCCCCATTTGTTTTGTTTTTTCACATTATGTTCTTCTTTTAATAGTTCCTTAGTGTATTGAACTTTACAGTTATAACTGCAAATGTCTGTTAATTTTATACCCTGCACCTTTACTAATTTCTCTTTAGTTAGTAGTTTTCTCGCTGAGTTTTTTGGATTTTTTAAATATGTAATCCTGTCATCTGCAAATAGAGATAGTTTTACCTTTTTCCTGTCTATCCGTAGTTGCTTTCTCTTGCCTATGTAAGTTAATGTGTCCAACACAGTGTTAAACAATGGTAGAGATAAAGTGGGCATCCAGATCTTATTCCTGACTTAGTGGGAAAGCTTGTAATGTTTCCCCATTAAAGAAGATGCCTGCACAGATACAATTTATCATACTAAGAAAGTATTCATCCATTTCTGTTTTATTGAATATTCATATAAAATGAGTATTGGAGTTTGTCAGATGTCTGCATTTTGCAGAGATGATTGTATTTTTTTCCTTTATTAACAAATTTCCTAATTTCAACCAATATCCTTCATGTCTGCAACATTAGTCTCACTGAGTATTTTTTAATAGCTTCTTAAGATGTAATTTATATGCCACAAAATTCACTTATTTTAAATGTTTGGTTCAACAACTATTAGTAAATATATAGAATTGTGCAATCGGGGCACCTGGGTGGCTCAGTCGGTTGAGTGTCCAACTTCAGCTCAGTCATGATCTCACAGTTCGTGAGTTTGAGCCCCATGTTGGGCTCTGTGCTGACAGCTAAGAGCCTGGAGCCTGCTTTAGATTCTGTGTCTCCCCCTCTTTCTCTCTCTGCTCCTGTCCTGCTCAAACTCTATCTCTCTCTCAAAAATAAACATTAAAAAAAAAAAAAATTGTGCAACCATCACCACAGTCCATTTTTAGAACATTTCCTTCAACCCAAAGACATTTCTCCTGTCCATTTGCAGTCATTTCCTCCTCTTAGTCCCAATTATTAATCTATCCTATCTCTGTAAATTTGCCTATTTTTAACAGGTCATATAAATGGAATTATATAACTTGTGGTCTTTAGAATCTAGATTCTTTTGCTTAGCATATTTTGAGGTTCATGTTCAAGGTCTGTGTTGCAGCATAAATCTGTACTTGACTCCTTTTTATTGCGTAATGGGTATGGAATTGTAAGGTCGTAGTCATTTTCTTTCAGATCTTTGTGTATAGTTTGTTCCATTTTCTTCCTAAATTTTAATATTGCAGAGGAAAAGTGCATTACCTTTCTGATTCTCTTTTCTCTGTAAATGGTTTGTGTTAACTTTGAAAATTTTTATGCTATTTCTATTACTGAAGATTTAGCAGTTTTCCATAACATCTTTACTATGTTTTTCTTCACTGAGTGTTGAGAACTAAACTTCCTTAATGAGCATTTAGAACTAGACTTTTAAGCCTTGGTGAATTTTCTTTTATTATTTTTTAATGTACTATCTGATCATTTCCCTTCTCTTTGGAAAATCCTATCAACTCTCCTAGTTCTAGCCTCTGTTTCTTCTCTTTTCTTCCATAATTTCCTTCATTCCTTTTGTTGTAATGGTGGTCATTCTGTAAAGTACAGAATTCCTAGCATTGATGTTCTCAATTGTTAATTACATTTTATTTATTTACTTAATTTTTTTTTGTTTTAATATTTACTTTTGAGAGAGAGAGCATGAACAGGGGAAGGGAAGAGAAAGAGGGAGATACAGAATCCGAAGCAGGCTCCAGGCTATGAGCTATCAGCACAGAGCTCGATGCGGGACTCAAACCTACAAACTGAGATCATGACCTGAGCCGAAGTCGAATGCTTAACTGACTGAGCCACCCAGGCTCTCCATTAATCACTTATTATATTTTAAATAGCATCTGTTCAGTTTCTCTGATAAATTTTTTTTCTGGCCATTATATTTTTAACTCTGGGAGCTCTTTTATTTTCCCTTTTTCATGGCAATTAACATTTCTAATGTGAATCCCAAATTTCACTAAGAATACAATGGATTTGTTTTTCAAGTTTTTCATATTTTCTACATTAGTTATTTCGTTGGGGGCTGTTGGTTTCAACTGCCCAGCATAGTCTGTCTTTTCCCAGCTAATAAATACATTGTATCTGGTGATATTTTTCTGGCTATATTTAGAAATTAAGGTATATACTGACTAGTATAGATAACCAGTATAGATCTACTCAGCAGTTGCTGTCAGTGTTCAGTAGCAGATCATCGTGTGAGAAAAATTCTTGTGACAGTTTCATGGCTAATTTTGCCCCAGAATATAAGAATATGGTAGGAAGCTGAAATTAGGTCAAGTGCTAGATTTCAACTCTCAGCATGCCAGACTAGTGAAGCTGAGGTTTCTCTTTAAGTGAGTTGGGAGACTGTAGCAATGTCAACCCCCTGCATTGTTTAATGTACTATCATTTGGTTTCGGAGGAAATCTGAGCCTGGATGCTAGGGCCAACCAGATGAGATGTGATGTTCATTTTGTTTACTTTTTGCCAACGCTCTCTCCAACCCTTAGCAGTTGGATCTTAGGGTTCCCAGTTAGAGCGTAAAGTTGCCAGTGGACTCAAAGAAGGACCTATATTAGCAATAGGGTATTCCAGTGGATTACCCTGCTATGTTGATCCCATCTAATCTGCCTACTCCCCCTTCCTCATGTTTGTTATGATAACCTGGATTTTGCTAAGGAGCAGTATAACCAGCAACAGTAGACTCCTACTGTAGTCCTCTGCAACAAATCCACCGTCTTGTTTGTGAGCAGTTTACCTCACATAGAAGAAGGTATGTGATTAAACTCGGCCCAGTCACCCTGTGTGGTAGAGGAGACACACTTGCTGCACTGATGTCCTGCATAATAATTATTTTAAATCCTCCCTTCAGTTACTTGGCTACACTGATATTCATTTTATTTGGAAAGTCTGGATAAATGGTTACTTCTTTGTCTTTATTTGCCAAATTAATAGAATGAATTGGTTTCTAGCAGCCTTGAGAGATGAGCAGTTTTGGCTTTAAGGTACGTGGTAAAATCTACCCTTTTTCCGTGTGCGGTTTTAAGAGTTTTGGTGGATGCGTAGTGTCATGTAACTATCACCACAACCAAAATACAGAACAGTTCCATCCTGCCCCCAAGTTCTCTTGTGCTTTCTCTTGTATTCATACCCTTTTCTCACCCCTAAGCCTGGCCACAAATGAGCTCTTCTTTACCCCTCTACTTCGCCTTTTCTAATATGTCATATACATTGATTCTGGCTTCTTTTCTGTAGTCAGAGATTGATCCGTGTTGTTGCATGTATCATTCCCCTCGAGAATGTCAGTCTTGTTTATTTCAGCAAGCAATCTGCCTACTTAACTTCAGACCACAGGTTCTGCCTTGGATTCTGTGAGCACTGATTTCAGTATCAGCTTAGTTTTCAAAGCTGTTGCTATACTCTTTAGGTCTGTCCCACACATGAGCCTCTCGGTTATTCTGGGACTTGTGCAGTAGTTTATATCTCAGTTCAGTTCTTCGAGTCTTTGCTGTGCTTCTTTGAGTATGTTCCATATATATGGCTTCAGGGGTGAGCCCAGAGATTGTGTTGATCATACACAGACTTAGGGGATCTCCTTTCCAGCCCCTTTTTGTTCTGATTTCCCACAATTCTCTAGCCCCCAGGAACTCCTTTTACTGGTCCTCGGGATAGAAAGCTGGTGTTTCCTTTCATTTTTCACTCCTTTGATGTCATAGTATTGTGAAAATGGTGGTACCTTTGGGGCAAGTCATCAAGAGAAAGAACTGATTTGCTTCAAACTTTTGGGACCACAAGCCCCCTTTTCCCAGTTTATCTGTTCCGGGGTTTCTCAGCCTCGGGACTGAAGACGCTGGGGACTGGGTAATTATTCATTGAGGGGACTGTCCTATGCGTTATAGGATGTTTACGAGTATCCTTGGCCTCTGTTTACTAGATACCAGTAGTCCTCCCCAGTTGTGACAGTTAGAATGTCTCCAGACATTGCTGCATGTTCCCTGGGAGATTTACTGCCCATACAGTTTTGTTTTGTTTTGTTTTGTTTTGTTTTGTTTTGTTTTGTTTTGTTTTGTTTTGTCCATACACTTTTGAAAGTCAGTTCACTTTTGAACAAAGCCGAAATAAAGGAGTACGGGAAAATCCCAGTATGAGTGGCTTGTCATTTGAGTTTTGACTTCCCAGCTAAGTCTGTTTGCACTTAACTGACTTTTCAGAGTCCTCAGTGAGTAGTTGCTCTTTGTATTCCATCCAGGGTTTTCAGTTTTGTAGTCAGTGAAAGAGGCTGTAGCAGGCTTACTCCATCTAGGCTGGTGCCATCAGTCAAGGTTTTTATTAATAACCGTTATGAATACGTGGTTTTAAATGTATTCAGCGTGTTTCATTCACTGCAGATTGTTTTTGTAATGCAAGATGTCCCAATGTTTTGCCTCTTCAGTCTGCTTGAGTTTTGACAGTTTTCTGTCAGTATTTTGAGTTTTCTTTGGTAACTTCTTTGCTTCCTAATATGACAAGATATTCTAGGTTCATTTGGTACAATTCCTGTCCTCTATCTGGAATCAGCCATTTCTCCAGGGAACCCTGATTTCTTTTGGTAGGAAAGGGTGTTAAGGATTATAGCTAGAGGTGTTCTTTGCTACTAGTCATGCTGTATGTTGTTTTGTATGTATTTTCTAATAAAATTGCGAGTTTGTACTGTTGTGAAAGGTTTAAAATTACAGGGTTTTGCTCCATTTCTTTTATTTTTGTATTGCTTTTTCCCTAAAAATCTTATTTTCTATTAATATTGACATAATCATTTGCTTCATCCTACATTATACCTACCATAGTTTCAATAGTCATATACTTTTTTTTTTTTTTTTTTTTTTTAATTTTTTTTTTCAACGTTTTTTATTTATTTTTGGGACAGAGAGAGACATAGCATGAACGGGGGAGGGGCAGAGAGAGAGGGAGACACAGAACCGGAAACAGGCTCCAGGCTCCGAGCCATCAGCCCAGAGCCTGACGCGGGGCTCGAACTCACGGACCGCGAGATCGTGACCTGGCTGAAGTCGGACGCTTAACCGACTGCGCCACCCAGGCGCCCCAATAGTCATATACTTTTGAAGTTAAAATCTTTTTTTAGCTTTCCAAAAATTTTTTTAATATGAAATCTATTGTCTCTATCAGTTGTCAAACAAAAATTTCTCCTGAAAGTTCATCATTCTTTTCTTCACATCCCCTGAAGTTACATTAAGAGCTGAAGTATCAGATTCTTCACGAAACGAGCCCCAAATGCTCTTATCTGCTCATTTCTCTCAGTGCCAGTATTACCTTACAGTAGGTTCTTTGCTTTTTGCTTTTGTCTTGATGTTTTTTCATCTGTAAAATGGGATTCTTTTTTTTTTTTAAGTAATTAATTTTTTTAATTTACATCCAAGTTAGTTAGCATATAGTACAACAATGATTTCAGGAGTAGATTCCTTAGTGCTCCTTGTCCATTTAGCCTATCCTCCCTCCCACAACCCCTCCTGCAACCCTCTGTTTGTTCTCCATATTTAAGAGTCTCTTATGTTTTATCCCACTCCCTGTTTTTATATTATTTTTCTTTCCCTTCCCTTATGTTCATCTGTTTTGTATCTTAAAGTCCTCATATGAGTGAAGTCATATGATATTTATCTTTCTCTGGCTAATTTCAGTTAGCATAATACCCTCTAGTTCCATATGTGTAGTTGGATGGCAAGATTTCATTATTTTTGATTGCTGAGTAATACTCTGTTGTGTGTGTCTGTGTGTGTGTGTATACACATACACACACACACACACACACACACACACACACACACACACGGGCTCTTTCCATACTTTGGCTATTGTTGCTAGTGCTGCTATAAACATTGGACTGCATGTGTCCCTTCGAAACAGCACACCTGTATCCCTTGGATAAATGCCTAGTAGTGCAATTGCTGGGTCGTAGGGTAGTTCTATTTTTAGTTTTTTGAGGAACCTCCAGACAGTTTTCCAGAGTGGCTGCACCAGTTTGCATTCCCACCAGCAGTGCAAAACAGATCCTCTTTCTCTGCATCCTTGCCAACATCTGTTGTTGCCTGAATTGTTAATGTTAGTCATTCTGACAGGTGTGAGGTGGTATCTCATTGTGGTTTTGATTTGTATTTCCCTGATGATGAGTGATGTTGAGCATTTTTTCATGTGTCTGTTGGCCATCTGGATGTCTTCTTTGGAAAAGTGTCAATTCATGTCTTTTTCCCATTTCTTTGCTGGATTATTTGTTTTTTGGGTGTGGAGTTTGAGAAGTTCTTTATAGATTTTGGATACTAACCCTTTGTCTGATATGTTGTTTGCAAATATCTTCTCCCATTCAGTCAGTTGCCTTTTAGTTTTGCTGATTGTTTCCTTCGCTGTGCAGAAGCTTTTTATTTTGATGAGGTCCCAGTAGTTCATTTTTGCTTTGTTTCCCTTGCCTCTGGAGATGTGTTGGGTAAGAAGTTGCTGCGGCCAAGATCAAAGAGGTTTTTGCCTGCTTTCTCCTTGAGGATTTTGATGGCTTCCTGTCTTACATTGAGGTCTTTCATCCATTTTGAGTTTATTTTTGTGTATGGTGTAAGAAAGTGGTCCAGGTTCATTCTTCTGCATGCCGTTGTCCAGTTTTCCCAGCACCACTTGCTGAAGAGACTGTCTTTATTCCATTGGATATTCTTTCCTGCTTTGTCAAATATTAGTCGGCCATATGTTTGTGGATCCATTGCTGGGTTCTCTTTTCTGTTCCATTGATCTGAGTGTCTGTTTTTGTGCCAGTACCATACTGTCTTGATGATTACAGCTTTGTAATTCAGCTTGGAATCTGGGATTGTGATGTCTCCTGCTTTGGTTTTCTTTTTCAAGATTGCTTTGGCTATTTGGGGTCTTTACTGATTCCATACAAATTTTAGGATTGTTTGTTCTAGCTCAGTGAAGAATGCTGGTGTTATTTTGATAGGGATTGCATTGAATATGTAGAGTGCTTTCGGTAGTATGTAAAATGGTATTCTTAATAATATTTACCTTATAGAATTGGGAGTATTAAATCATTGGTGGAGGCAAAACAAGTGTTCAATAAAAGGAAGCTATTATTTATTATCCATCTATTCTCAGTGGAACTTTAAGCATCTCAGAGATTAAAATGCTTCAGTTTCAAATCATTATCATTGATTTGTCAGTGATTATTTCACTATTCTACAGAGGAAAAGAATATTTATAGTGTATTCTAGTTCATTTGTGTGAAATAACCAGAACAGGCAATCTTACAGAGACAAAGTAGATTAGCAATTACTTAGGGTAGGAGTAGGAGAGATGGAGATTGACTACTAATAGGGAGTGGGTGAAAATATTCTAAAATTAGACTGTGGTGACAGTTGCACAACCCTATGGGTATATTTTGAAAAACTAAATTGTGTACTTTAAATGGTTGAATTTTATCTCAGTAAAGCTGTTGAAAACACAAATTCTGGAATTTCTGTTTTAGTACAACTGCCAAAGTGCAGCAGAGGCTGATAGGATTCATGCGTCCTGAAAATGGAAATACCCAGCAAATGCAGCAGGAGCTGCAGAGGAAGTTTCATGGTAAGTTATTCCTTCTGATCAGTTAACTGAACATGCCCCCAATAAAGAGTTCTATTCAGTGAATAGAAAACAGTGGACATCTCTCAATAAGATTTAGTTTTTTGGTAACCCAAATATTTTTTATTAAAATAACATCAGTATGGTTGGGAAAAGTGGGACAATATGGATCTCTTGTATTTCCATAACTTTCAACCCATTAATTTTTTTTTCCTTTCCTTTACTAGAGAACATTATACACACCTTTGTTTAATGAGTTTTTAATTGTAAAATAGACATAAAATTTACCATTTTAACCATTTTTAAATGTACAGTTCATTGGCATTCAGTACATTCACACTGTTGTGCAGAGGTCACCACTATCCATCTCCAGAATTTTTTCCATCCTCCTGTACTAGAACTCTGTACTCATGAAGCAATTTCCCCTGCCCCAGCCCCTAACAGCCATCATTTTTGTTTTTCCTCTCTGAATTTGAGTACCTTATATACCTCCTATAAGTGGAATTATACAGCTATCAGCTTGCAACTGGTTTATTTCAGCTAGCATAATTAACGTCTTCAGAGTTCATCCGTGTTGTAGCATGCGTCAGAATTTCCTTTCTTTTTAAGACTTAATGTTATTTCACTGTATGTCTATATAGGTTTCCCCTGCTCCCTGAAAGTGGAGTGTTCCTGGGAAACCTTTCATAAGCTAAACGGCATAAAGTGAAGAAGCAATTACCGTTCATTGATATGGAAAAGTTTTTGAGCATTCCCAGACACAAAAAATAACCTTTCTTAGGCTTTTCTGTTCGTTAAGACACATTTTTTTTAAGTTTACTTATTTTAGTAATCTCTACACCCATCTTGGGGCTCAAACTCACCACCCCAAGATCAAGAGTATCAGGCTTTTCTTTTCTTTTTTTCTTTTTTTAATGTTTATTTTTGACAGACAGAGCATGAGTAGGGGAGGGGCAAAAAGAATGGGAGACACAGAATCCAAAGCAGGCTCTAGGCTCTGAGCTGTCAGCACAGAGCCCTACATGGGGCTCGAACTCATGGACCACGAGATCACAACCTGAGCCGAAGTCGGAGGCTTAACCGACTGAGCCACCCTGGTGCCCCAGAGTATCAGGCTTTTCTGACTGAGCCAGCCAGGCGCCCCACCTTAGGACACATTTAGAAATAAAACACAGATGCCCAGAGACACATTTCAAAGCTATGGCGGTTTAACGCTGAGATGCTGCGTGTGGTTTCTGGGGAGGGTGCTTGGAGGGGTGCATGCTGCTTCTGTAATGGCTCACTGCAAAACCAACAATGAATGCTGTTTTGGGGGTTTTTTCCATGAAAGCGAAAATCCTCTTTGAATTTCTTTCAGTTAATGATATGAGGTAGTAATGTAGGTCTTTCATAGAAGCACAGTGATGTAACATGAACTTTCAAAAAGCAGAGAATACCTATACCACACTTTGTTGATCCATTCATCCGTTGGTGGTGGACACTGGGTTGCTTGCATCTCTAAGGCATTGTGAACAATTCTGCTATGAATGTGGTCATAGCAGATCATATGGTATTCTGTTTTTACCTTTTGAGGCACCACAATACTGTTTTCCATGCACCATTTTACATTTCTACTAGTAGTGCACAAAGTGTTTCAGTTTCTTCACATCTTGATTAGTAACACATTTTTCTAGAGTTAAAAATGTGAATTGAACTTTTTTTTGGTCTGTTATAAATAGTAACAACTAAGAACAAGGGAATGGGAAACTTCTTATAATCATCAATTATTCCAGAAAAAAATTGGAATAATTATAAATAATTATTTATATTTGGCCTGCCATGCAGTTTTTTTAAAGTTTTTTTAATTTTATATTGTTTGAGCCACTTATTCTGACTGATAGAACTTTGCTAATTGAGACCCAGCCATTTACTTTTGTTCTTGCTAAATCTGTTTTCTGTTTACTATTTTGTATGTTTTTTTCATCATTGCTGTTGGTATTTCACTAAGGCCTTAAGCCTGACAGTACCAAACATTGGTAAGGGTTTAAACAAAAGGGAGGATTCAAATTGTTAGGAGTGTATACTGAAATGAGTATTTGGAGATCATTTTGATCATATCCTATAAAAGCTGAAAATGTATATATTCAAAGCCAGCAGTTTCACTTCTAAGGATACATCATAAAGCAGTCTTTATGAGACTTTTTTCCCCACAGTGAGAAATAATTTTACATTATGACCCTGATGTTTGAAAGCATACACACACAACTGAAACAAAACTGTAGGAAATAACTACCTGTTTTATACTCTAATATTTCTTTTCTTTTTTATTGTTTCCTTTTTTTTTTCCCCCTATTTCTTTTTAAGAGAAAAAAAGCTATCATGCCTGACTGGTTTCATGGCTCACCAGTTTGTCTTACTCTGTATGTGTGTGTGTGTGTGTGTGTGTGTGTGTGTGATTTATTTTTAAAATTTTGGTTAACATACAGTGCAATATTGGTTTCAGGATCGCCAATTTATCTTTATTGTTTTTTTGCCAGTTTATCTTCATCCAGGGTTTAAACAACATAATCCTAGAAAAATCTGACTGTGCTTTCCAGAGACCTTTCTTAAGGATGTTTATTACGCTATTGTTTTAATAGCAAAGCATGGGAATATAAATATCCTTAAGGAGGAAGATGGACCCGACTGTGGTATACTTACATGATAGAACATCTAGTAATACTAGATTTATGTTTTTTAATATAGATAGCCTGTGAAAATGCAAGTGGATGGAAAAAGCATCAGTGTGAATTGTTTAGAAACTGCAGTGTTTTTGTCGTTTATGTGTACACACATGCACACAGAAGCACATATACATAATGACAACGTAAAATCATGAATTCAACAAGTCATGATCATGGTTACCTATGATAAGGGGAGGGAGGAGAACAATGAGGATTTCACCTTTAACTGTAGTTGTTTTTATTGATGTTAAAGTGTTGCCTTACTTTAAAATGAACTATGTCATTTTTTAAAACTTCATTAGTTGTGTTTTGTAATTAGAGGCTCAGCTGAGTGAAAAGGTTTCACTTCAGGCAATCCAGCAGTTGGTTCGAAAATCATACCAGGCTCTGGCTTTATGGAAACTTCTTTGTGAACATCAGTTCACTGTCATTGTAGGAGAACTTCAGAAGGTAGGATTTTTTTTCCCCTTAAGATCATACTGTTAATACTATGCTTATTTGTTTTCTTTTGAGTGAGCTTTAGTCTTACACTTGGGTTTGAGAGGGGGTTATTTTCGGAAGTATTTAGGTTATGATGACAGTATGTTATAGGAAGATTGCACTAAAGCATGAAAACTTGGGGGATCCACTTGGTCAAAACTGTAAATTTTTACAATACGTGAGAACTTTATCTTGGTATGTGAATAAAATCTTTACCAAAGATTTTTTTTTTAATGTTTATTTATTTTTGAGAGAGAGAGAGAGAGAGAGAGAGACAGAGCATGAGTGGGGGAGGTGGAGAGAGTGGGGGAGACAGAAAATCTGAAGCAGGCTCCAGGCCCTGAGCTGTCAGCACAGAGCCTTGAACTCATGAACCGTGAGATCATGACCTGAGCCAAAGTCAGACACTTAATCAACTGAGCCACCCAGGCACCCTAAAAATATCTTTTTAAATAGATTATAACCTTTATTTGGACTTCAGATCCTTTTGGCAGTCTGATCAAAACTCTCCCCACCCTCAAAGAATGCATACAGACACATACACAAAATTTTTGCATGTAATTTCAAAGAGTCCAATGAGTTAAATGTTCTTTTTTTTTTAATTTTCTTTTTAATGTTTATTTTTGAGAGAGAGACAGAGAATTCAAAGTAGGCTCCAGACTCTGAGCTGTCAGGACAGAGCCCAATGTGGAGCTCAAACCCATGAACCATGAGATCCTGACCTGAGCTAAAGTCAGACCCTTAACTGACTGAGCCATCCACGCGCCTCTAAACATTCTGTTTAAAAAAAGGTGTTTACCATTGTAAGAAATGAATGGTTCATATTTCTTTTGCTGTCCTCATTTGAATCCTTTTTAAGTATAATGGTAATTTGCATTTATATAAATGTTAGGCATTCCACTGGGGGGAATGTATTCCTATCTATGTTTTAATTGTGAACATTTCTTTTTTTTTTTTTTTAAGTAGGCTGCACACCTGCTTGAACTCATGACCCTGAGATCAAGAGTCACATGCTCTACCTTCTGAGCCAGCCAGGCACCCCTAATTGTGAACATCTGTGAACATCTCTAAACATACACAAGAATAAATACTACATTACAGTCCCCATATACACTTTACTTGTATTCAGCATTTTCAAGATTTTATCAACTCTCATTAGTCTGTTCTCTATTTTCTTTACTGAATTACTTTAAGGATGATCCTAGTCATCGTGTCATTTCATGTCTATATACTTTACTGTGTAGTTCCTTTTTTTAATGCTTAGTTATTTATTTTGAGGAGTGTGCAAGCACAGGGGAGGGACAGAGAGAGAACATTCCAAACAGTCTTATCACTGTCAGTGCAGAGCCTGATACAGGGCTCGATCCCACGAACCATGAGATCATGACCTGAGCCGAAATCAAGAGTTGGACGCTCAACCAACCAAGCCACACAGGCATGCCTACTATGTATTTCTAAAAAATGGTGGGATGCAAGAGCGACCTGGCTGTGACATCTGTCAGCCCCATTGATCACCACTGTTGACTTGGCCTATCTGACTGGCTAAGCAAGTGTCCCATTCTTCACTCAACATTCCATGTGCTTTCCTTTCAAAGCTGTGTGCTCAGAAGATGATCTTCCCTGATAGAGGAGGACTATTCTTTGGTCAAGGGTATATGAATAGCTGTGCTCCCCTACTAAAATCTCCAAACAAGCTCTCAAGGTCCATTTGTAGGAGAAGTAGGTGAGTCAAGCTTCCAAGGTTCCAGACATCCAAATGAGGCCCTGTATTTGTATGTGGCAGTTTGCCTGAAAAAAATAATAAATAAATTTTTTAATAAAATAAAAATTTTAAAGGGACATTTCTTTAGGGCACCTGGGTGGCTCAGCCAGTTGAACATCCAACTTTTCATTTTGGCTCAGGTCATGATCTCACAGTTCATGGGATCATGCCCCAAGTCGGGCTCCATGCTGAGAGAGTGGAGCCTGCTTAGGATTCCTACACTTTTCACGTTCTCTTTCTCTCTCTCTAAAAAATAAAAATAAAAGGTGGACGTTTCTTTGAATAACAATTTTATTATCATATTTAGCAGTATTAACAATAGTGACACCTAGGTGGCTCAGTCAGTTGGGTAAACATCTGACTCTTGATCTCAGCATAGGTCTTAATCACAGGGTCATGAGTTCAACACCCCCCCCCCCCCCCCCCCCGCTTGGGCATGGAGCCTACTTAAAAATATATATATATATATATACATATGTATATATATATATATACATATATATATGGTTTTTTGATAAAACAATGAAAGTTCTCTGTCTTAAAAATATCTTTTTACAGATTGAGTCTTTCAAATCAAAATCTAAACAGTTGGTTCGCTTGTTGAATTTGATTGTTATTTCTCTTAAATCTCTGTCAGTCCAGAGCCATTTTCCTTTCTTTTTCCCTTGCTATTGCCAGGAAGGAATCAGGTTATTGGTCGAAGAATGTTTAACATTCTGAAGTTATCTTTTCTTCCTTGGAGTGAACTTGTCCCTCTGTTTCCTGTATTTTCTGTAAAATGGAACTTAAGTCTACAGAGCCTTGATTAAATTCAGGTCAGTTTATTTGAGGATGAAAAGAATACTTCGTATGAAATGGTTAGTGTGTCAGATTGTAGTTATTAGGAGACACAGAAGGTTTAATTGTACCCTTTTGGTGATACTGTTGTCCCACTTTTAGTGATACTAAGATTGATGACTGGATTTAGGTACTGCCAGTGTGAAATTCCCCATCCAACTTTCATCAACCGTTTGATGAATCATTATCTGAATCAATTATTTCATTTAGGATTATAAAGTGATCATTTTCTCAATGTGTGATTTCTTCCATACTTAATCACTGTACTCCTATGAAAAAAATTTTTTTTTCCTGGGCTCCTAGGTGGCTCAGTCATTTAAGCATCCAGCTCTTGATTTTAGCTCAGGTCAAGATCTCATAGTTGTGGGATCCAGCCCCGCAGCATGGAGCCTGCTTGGGATTCTCCCGAGACTCTCTCTCTACCCCTGCCCCACTTGCACGTTTGCTTGCTCTCCCTCCCTCTCAAAATAAATAACAACAAAAAAAATCCCTTGGGGCGCTTAGGTGACTCAGTTGGCTAAACATCAAACTCTTGATTCTTGATTTAGGCTCACAGTTCATGAGATCAAGCCCTGAGCAGAGCCTGCTTGGGATTCTCTCTCTCTCTCTCTCTCTCTCTCTCTCTCTCTCTCTCTCTCTGCCCCTCCCCTGCTCACATGCTCTCTCTCTCTCTCTCTCTCTCTCTGTCATACACAAAATAAATAAACCTTTTTAAAAAAATTTTCCCTTATCCTCTAGTCTATTTAGTTATCCTGAAATGTTTAATTCTTGACTTTTGAGTACCAATTTTCAAAGTTAAAAGGCAATTCCCCTCATTCTTTCCAGTAGTGTCCAGTGCATAGTTTTGTTAATGGTTTTGTTTGTTTTTTGTACTTTTTTTGCCTTTTAAAAACTCAAGCAAATGTGTTTAACTATGAAAGCCATTTTTTTCTATGCCAGGTAGATTAATTTTTAGTTTTATTGGGTGGTAAACATAATGTCGGTAAATTTTAAGGCTAGATGTCTTTTTCGTGATCCATCTTCAAAGCTTCCTTCCTCACATCATGGATTTATGTTCAAGGAATGCAAATTAAATATTAGTTCAAAAAATTGGAACGTAGATTGGATTTGAGCAGAAATTTTAGAAAAAAGAAATAGTAGTAAAGCATTCAACAGAATATTTTACAGGGGCACTTGGGTGGCTGAGTCGGTTAAGCGTCCAACTCTGGCTCAGGTCATGATATCATGGTCCGTGAGTTCGAGCCCTGTGTCAGGCTCTGTGCAGACAGCCTGCTTTGGGTTCTGTATCTCCGTGCGGACAGCCTGCTTTGGATTCTGTATCTCCCTCTCTTTCTGCCCCACCCCCTCACACTGTCTCTCACTCTCAAAAATAAATAAACATTAAACAGAATATTTTACTATAGCATAAATCATCACAGTACTATAGAGCTCAGGTTTAATAAGCAAATTTGTTCAAAATGAGATCAAACTCCCATGCTGGAAGGCTTTAAATAGAATTCTAACATTAAGGAAAAATAAACATAAGCCCAAGATTTTTTTAATATAGCTAAGTGATTATTCTTTCCTGGTTATGACTAAAATCGGGAGACCTGTCTCTAATTTTGGTTCTGCTTAGGTTTTACTTTGCTCATTTGTAAATTCAGATATTTGGACTGGTCACACCATGGGTTGTTCAACTCTGTATGATTCTGTGAAAATTTGCAAAAATAGGTTGGTCTGTATAGTATATCTTCTCTTTTTAATTAAAGAGTCTATTAATGTCGGGGCACTTAGGTGGCTCAGTCTGTTGAGCGTGCGACTTTGGCTCAGGTCGTCCGACTTTGGCTCAGGTCGTGATCTCACAGTCAGTGAGTTAGAGCCCCGCATAGGGCTCTTTGCTGACAGCTCGGAGCCTGGAGCCTGCTTCAGATTCTGTCTTCCTCTCTCTCTCTGCTCCACCCCTGCTCATGCTCTGTCTCTCAAGAATGAATAAATGTTAAAAAAAAAAAAAAAAAAAAAAAAAGAATCTATTAATGTCTTGGTTAATTTATTAATTATTAAGGAAATTTTATTCTGGGTGGAAAAAGGATATTCCTCTGTGATAGAAAAAAAGGATTTTTCTCATACCTCTAGGAATTTCAGGAGCAACTGAAAATCACCACATTTAAAGATCTGGTCATCAGGGACAAGGAACTGACTGGGGCATTAATTGCTTCTCTTATCAACTGCTACATCAGAGATAATGCTGCTGTTGATGGCATTAGCTTACACTTACAGGACATCTGCCCCCTTCTGTATAGCACTGATGACGCAGTTTGCTCTAAGGTATGATGCTTTAGTAGCTATATCAGTATTTCTTACAGGAGGTTTCATGGTATGAAAAACCCACTAGAACTGGAATCGGGAACCGTCTTTTACTTAACATATGAAGTCCCTTGGGTAGGTCTCTTAACCTCTCCTGGCCTCAGAGTCTTTGTGCATAAGGGATCAGAATATATCATTTCTTAAAATCCTTGTATATTTAAGTTTTTCATAAAGAATTTTGATAGCATTTCTAGAGCATTTTTTTTTTAATTTTTTTTTTTTTCAACG
The DNA here is from genome assembly GCF_028018385.1 of Neofelis nebulosa. Taxonomy (NCBI): domain Eukaryota; kingdom Metazoa; phylum Chordata; class Mammalia; order Carnivora; family Felidae; genus Neofelis; species Neofelis nebulosa. Next base: position 30,264,659 of record NC_080782.1, on the reverse strand, counting down.
TTTTTTATTTATTTTTGGGACAGAGAGAGACAGAGCATGAACGGGGGAGGGGCAGAGAGAGAGAGGGAGACACAGAATCGGAAACAGGCTCCAGGCTCCCAGCCATCAGCCCAGAGCCTGACGCGGGGCTCGAACTCACGGACCGCGAGATCATGACCTGGCTGAAGTCGGACGCTTAACCGACTGCGCCACCCAGGCGCCCCTAGAGCATATATTTTTAAATGGTTAAGTAATGTTTCTCCTTAGAAATTAAAAATCACTAAAACTTTAAGTCTGTAATGAATTAGAGTTAATTGGGCAATTTTTATTGATCCTTTCCTACAGGTGAAAATAATTTAAAAAATCAGTATCACAATGGACTGCCTGCTGACCAATAATGTATTGACTAGGCAAGAGATTTACCAGTCAAAAGCTATCTTGATTTAAATATTTGTGAGAGGAATTAAGAATAGCTAGGATTTTTTGGTCAAAAATTTTTCTGCCTAAAATTAAGAAGAAGTAAGTTTGTAGAGTTTTTATTTTTTCATGAGATTTGTATTGGGACACAGATCAAAACTTGTGTTGATAGCATCATCTGTGTGCTGAATTTTATATCTTAAGTTCTTGTCATCTCTAATTCTAGGCAAATGAACTTCTGCAGCGTTCCCGACAAGTTCAAAATAAGATTGAAAAGGAAAGAATGTTAAGGGAATCCTTAAAGGAATATCAGAAAATCAGCAATCAAGTGGACCTTTCCAATGTTTGTGCTCAGTATAGACAAGGTGGGAAACAAAATGTTCATACCTTGTTCCTTACTCGGGGGACAAATGACGGAAGAAGTTACTGATGAAGAGCTTCTTCCCAAAAGCAAATCCTCCTTCAACTTCAGTTGCCCAAGTGATACCACACAGGAAATTCATGCCTTGTGTTTTAGTATTTAATGACTGTACTAGCCTCTGCAAAATCTATTGTGCTCTTTTTATATCTTGAAACGTAACTTTCCCACACTGGAGTTTCAGTCCTTGTCCAGTTAAACTACTGTCTGTATTAGATAGCTTCCTGGGTTACATTTATTTTTTGGATGCTTTAAATTCTTCTGACTAATTTTTAAAATAGTACCTGTCTGCTTGCTTTAAAATTATTTTAGGGGCACCTGGGTGGCTCAGTTGGTGAAATGTCCAACTCTTGATTTCAGCTCAGGTCATGATCTCACGTTTAGTGAGATCCGAGCCCCGAGTTGGGAATCCATGCTGACAGCACGGAGCCTGCTAGGAGTTCTCTCTCTCCCTCTCTCTCTGTCCCTTCCCTGTGACGTGAGGGCATTCTCTCTCTCTCAGAATAAGTAAATAATCTTTTAAAAATAAAATAAAATTACTTTAAATCAAATCTAACATGTAAAAGTAATAACTGTTAGCACAGATATTGTTTTGAACTCCGAGATTTTTTTTTTCCCATCCAGGAACTGAAACCTTCCCTTTTATTCTAACTATGAAAATGTTTTTCCAATGAAGAAGATATATTTAATAGCTGCATTTTAGGCATATTGATACCTTGTTCTTTGGTAGATTCACCAGACATATCTTATATGATACTGTCATCAGGTGACCAGTGTACAGTAGAGAAATAATAGCCTTGATCAGTATTTTTATAAACCAGCTAAGGGAAAACACATCCAGCCTAGTAATAACCCTTAACTTGGTCCTTTTCCTTTCTCATTAGTCCGTTTTTATGAGGGTGTGGTGGAGCTCTCTCTTACTGCTGCAGAAAAAAAAGATCCTCAGGGTCTTGGACTTCATTTCTATAAACATGGAGAACCAGAAGAAGACCTTGTGGGCCTGCAGGCTTTCCAAGAAAGGCAAGTTTCATCACCTTAGCAGATTGTTGACTTACAGACTTTTCTTGGTGTAAAGTTTGATTGATAGTACTGTATTAGGAAATAATATTTTAAGTACACTTATAAAGTTGGATTTTGCTTTCATTTAAAAATGTCTTGTTTTAGGGGCACCTGGGTGGCTCAATTGGTTAAGCATCCGACTTTGGTTCAGGTCATGATCTCACAGTTTGTGGGTTCACGCCCCAAGTTGGGCTCTGCGCTGACAGTGTGGAGCCTGCTTGAGATTCTCTCTCTCTGCCCCTCCGCCATGTGCACACATGTGGGCTCTCACTCTCAAAAATAAATAAACTTTTTAAAAAAAATGTCTTGTGGGGCGCCTGGGTGGCTCAGTCGGTTAAGCGGCCGACTTCGGCTCAGGTCATGATCTCGCGGTCCATGAGTTCGAGCCCCGCGTCGGGCTCTGTGCTCACAGCTCAGAGCCTAGAGCCTGTTTCAGATTTTGTGTCTCCCTCTCTCTGACCCTCCCCCGTTCATGCTCTGTCTCTCTGTCTCATAAATAAATAAACGTTAAAAAAAAAAAAAAAAAAGTCTTGTTTTTTTAAACTGAATTAGGATAATTCGTAGTTTAGAAGTTTTAGTCTGGTGAATATTCTTAAGGACTTGCCTCTCTAGTTTCTATAACACTTTATTAATGTCAATTTTAAGTGAAATAACTTGGGGCACCTGGGTGGCTCAGTCAGTTGAGTCTCTTGGTTTTGGCTCAGGTCATGATCCCAGGGTTGTGGGATCGAGCTCCAAGCTGAGCGTGGACCCTGCCTGAGATTCCTTTTCTTCTCTCTCTCTCTCTCTCTCTTTCTCTCTTTCTCTCTTTCTCTCTCTCTTTCTCTCTTTCCCTCCCTCTCTCTCCCCACCTCCCTCCCTCTCCCCACCTCCCTCCCTCACTGCCTCCCTCTGCCCCTCTCCCCAACTCATGTGTGCTCACGCTCTTAAATAAATAATGAATGAATGAGCTAACTTATTTGGAACCATCTCTTCCCCTGCCTAATTTCTGGTTCTGGGTGAAGATGTGTATTTTATTTTAAGGGATGATTTTTAAATGTTCACAAATTAGTAATGACTGTTAAAAAATGTGTGTCCACAAAGAAAATATATAACCTATCTAAAATGTGATTTTATTGATACATTCATTTTTATGACTTCAGTCTTTTTTGGTTAACCAGATGTTTCTAAAACCTAGAAAAAGTATACAATTTGTATTATTTTATCCAAATATATGTGTGTACATACATCTGTTTCCCAAAATAGTCTTCAAATTCTTCTGTGTATTTAAATTAGATAAGTCATTTGCTGTCTCATTAAATAATGCAGTTGCTCCTTTTCCATTCTTTTTCAGATTAAACAGTTACAAGTGTATTACAGACACGCTTCAAGAACTGGTAAATCAAAGTAAGGCTGCTCCTCAGTCTCCCAGTGTACCCAAAAAACCTGGGCCTCCAGTACTGTCATCTGACCCCAATATGCTGAGTAATGAAGAAGCAGGACATCATGTAAGAGACATAGCATATTTTTATTCTGAAATTACATTGTTTAGTTCCGTTCATTGTTTATTCTGAAATTACATTGTTTAGTAGTGGTGACAGCTCCTCTTGGGAGAGGTAGTAGCTCTGAGAACTTAGCATTTAATGATTCTCGATTTCAGGATTTTATAAGGTTGATGGTCATGATGTTCAGCAACAGCCTTTAACTGGTAATTTTTCCTTTTTTTTTTATTTTAGTTTGAACAAATGCTTAAACTGTCTCAACGATCCAAAGATGAGCTCTTTAGTATCGCCCTTTATAATTGGCTAATACAAGCTGATCTTGCAGATAAGCTATTGCAGGTAAAAAATACTTTTATTCTAATATTGTTAATTTGTATTTTCAAGTAGCATAACATAATGGATTAAGCATATATATATTTACAGGAAATTCATTTTCTTATCTTGAACCTACCATTAGGTGTTAGAGTAAAGCCAGGTAACGTAATAATCTTTTCCTAGTGGGCAAAATAAGTTATTGCTCTAATTTTCTCATTATTTTAAGGCTGATATGGGTTGTTTATATAGTGGGGTGGAAATCACTGGATTATGAATTAGGAGACCTAAACTTGTTGTTACCTGTGTGTTAATTCAGCATGTGACCTCACACATGTCTTTTTACTATCCTAAGTCTCAGTGTTCTTCAGTCTGTAAAATAAATGTATGACATTTGATAATGGCAAGGATGTCTTTGAGCTAAGAGTCTAGGAATCTGTAGCTCTGTTTTCAAAGTTTATTAAGATTTATAATTGGATTGTAATTATTTTAATCAGCTTCATTTAAGTATCATAGCAGCTCTTTAACTCTGATAAAACAAAAGTCATAACATATATAATGAGAAAAACTGTCCTCTGTTGGATTATAATTTTGCTAATGTATTCATGAAACACGGCACACCTGTAGTCTTAAAATGTTATAGTTACTACATAAAGAGCAAGTAAATAGTTAGAAAATGTTTCTGAGTAACTGTATGATTTGCAGATTGCTTCTCCATTTCTGGAGCCACATCTAGTCCGAATGGCCAAAGTTGATCAAAACAAAGTTCGTTATATGGATTTACTGTGGAGATATTATGAAAAGAACAGAAGCTTTAGTAATGCTGCTCGTGTACTGTCGAAATTGGCTGACATGCATAGGTATGGTATAATATTCTCACTGTGAAGAATGATTGATAACTAACCTAGATCTAGTTACATCCAGATTTCAGAAAATAAATAGCACCTGGCTGGCTCAGTTGGTAGAACTTGTAACTCAACCTCAGGGTTGTGAGTTTTAGCCCCATGTTGGACGTGGAGTCTACTTAAAAAAAAAACAAAAAAACAAAAAAACAAAAAAACAAAAGAAAGAAAGAAAACCTCATTCAGGTTATATGCATGTAGAATTTTAATGCTTTTACTTGGACTGAAAGTTTACAGTTTTCTCTTTTTGTTTTTCATAGTGTATAGAAGGTACCAAATACCCAATACCTTCTCTATCCAAACTGTCTTCTAAATCCTTTTTTTTTTTTATTTAATGCTTATTTATTTTGAGAAAGAGAGAGAGTTGGGGGAGGGGCAGAGGGAGAGGGAGACAGAGAAACCCAAGCAGGCTCTGTGCCATCTGCATAGAGCCTGATGTGGGGCTCGAACTCATGAACCATGAGATCATGACCCAAGCTGAAATCAAGAGTCAGACGCTTAACCAACTGACCTACCCAGGCACCCCCTGAAACTTTTCTTTAAAGTTTGTCTTTAGATTCTTTCCTACTAAAAGCAGTTAATTAGTATTCTTAATTAAAAGGACAAAAACTTCTCAAAGGCTTTACAATTTTAAATGTTTTACTAATTCTAGACTTATTTCCTCTGCTCTCACATTGTTTTAAATTACTGAAAAAGTTTTGAGCATATATGTTGAAGATTATTAAGAATCTCGTTAAAGAAAGCATTGAAATTTCTAGTTCGATTATCATATCAAAAAACAATTTTTTTTTTTTTTTTTTTTTAGAGAAAGAGCAAGTGAGGGGAAGAGAGAGAGAGAATCTTAAGCAGGCTCCCCACTGAGCACAGAGCCCATTGTGGGGCTCGATCCCACAACCCTGGGATCATGACCTGAGCTGAAGTCAAGAGTCAGACACTCAACCAACTGAGCTGTGAGCTACCCAGAGAACCCTCAAAATACGATTTAATACAATCTGGATAGATCATTAATTTGACCCTGTGTTTTCATTTGGAATTTTCTTTGCCAAAATAATGCAAGTGCTATTTCTAAAAACTGTAGATCAGTTAAGTTAGGAGGAGGATGTTGTTGAAGCAAAGCGGTTATTAAACCAAATTAATCAGAATGGTCATTTATGGGGATGCCTGTTTGGCTCAGTCAGTAGAGCTTGTGACTCTTGATCTCAGGGTTGTGAATTCAAGCCCCACCATAGGCATAGAGCTTACATTAAAAAAAAAAAAAAAAAAAAAAATACATACATATATATGTACATACAATAAAGTAAAATAAATTTAAAGAGTCTAGATGTGACTAATAGGAAATGTGAGTATGTATATATGTGTTCTTAATTGCTCTTCCATTAGTATTTATTGTCCTTTTTCCTTGTTATAACAATAATTTTATTGTTATTAAGTATTCAGAAATTCTCTGACTTTGAAGAATACTTGTTATCCATATTTTCATTATACATAATACAATGTAACCGAATTTCTTCCTCATGTGAGATACCCTGTCCATCCACAATTTAGCTCTCAGCTTACCATCTCTCTCCACAATAAAATATCTTTCCAACTATAATGTTACTTTTTATCACTATACTTTTTGTATATATAGTCTGCAAAAAAATAAATTTGTAGTTATAGAATGTTCTATTTTAAGTAATTTAGAAATGTTACCACTTTTAATATGTTTAATTCAAGTATGTATTTTTTAGAGATGAGAGGGGAAAGAAAGGGAAGCTCCTTCAGAAATGGGTTCTAAACTAAACAGACTCCTAAAATAGTCCTTTATGTGCAACATTAAGAGATGGTGAGTGCGAAGTAACTGTCCTCTACACCTGTACTTTGAAAGATAGAAGGGAGAAAGGACTTAATTCTTTTTCCCTTTTGCTTTTTGCAGGGGGGAGCAGGGAGGGAGAAAATATGGAAGCCATAGTTATACAGAAGGACGGTTTGAGATCTCTGAAAGGAAAAGCTAGTTTTTTCCTGATTCAAATTGAAAGTAATGGGGATATCAAAAGTTACATTTAATACTGGTTGCTTTGAGAGGTTCCCACCAACCAAATGAATTAGCGTGTTTGTTTTTAATGCCAAGTCACTTTATAATGTCAAAGAACCACATCTGATAGAGTTAGGGGATTGGAAAGGACTAAAGATGGTAACCATGGAGATGGATACATGTTTGGGTCTTTCTGACATCTGCCAGCCAGCCAGCCAGAGCACCAGTGATGTATGTTCAAGGAGTAGTGAGAAACATAAACACCATTTTTATTCCCAGGGAGCTCCCATTCCAGTGGGTAGATTTCGTGCATGCAAGTTCAGGGTCTGTGAATACAATAAAAATAGGATAGTATGGTAGAAATTGCCGGATGAGGACGAGAGTGAGGAGCTGCTCTAGTTAAGATTGGTCAGAGGAGGCCTCACAAATTGTCATAAAAATTGATTCTTAAGTGACACGGATAGGCAGCTGTTAAAGAACAGAGGAAGGGGTCCAGGCATGGAGCAATGGTCTCTGCAGAGGCAATCTATTCAATTCAAGTTTATCGTGTTTAGAGTACAAAAAAAAGTCATTGGCTTGGAGATGGTGAACAAGGGAGCAAGTAGAAGGAGCAGAGGTTGAAGGAGTGGGTGAAGGCATGTGACATAATCAGATGTTTGTTTTTAAGAGGTCAATCTAGGGGCTCCTGGGTGGCTCAGTCGGTTGAACGGCCGACTTCAGCGCAGGTCATGATCTCGCAGTCTGTGAGTTCGAGCCCCGCGTCGGGCTCTGTGCTGACAGCTCAGAGCCTGGAGCCTGTTTCGGATTCTGTGTCTCCCTCTCTCTGACCCTCCCCCATTCATGCTCTGTCTCTCTCTGTCTCAAAAATAAATGTTAAAAAAAAAAAAAAAATTAAAAAAAAAAAAAGGGGTCAATCTAGTTGTTTTGTGGATGATCACATGTAGATTGGCCATATTCAGGTAGAGAAGCGAAGAATGTGAGGAGTAATCGAGAATGTTTTCCTTAATTTTAGTTTTAGAAGAATCCAAGTTTTAATATACTGAATTAAAGTTTTAAAATAGGATGTAACTTTTTTGGCTATAAACTTAAGTATTTCTTTATTTGATGCCTTAAATTGTAGATCTCTTTTATTAGAAATCCTGTAATAATTTTTTCAAGTTTTAAATGGCCTTTTATGTTCATTTGGTGTATAAAAAATAATGTGTCATAATTGATATATTTGTATATTGGATCCTTAGGAATTCATATAAATAAAATAAGAGTTTTTCCTCCCAGCACAGAAATTTCACTTCAGCAGCGACTAGAGTACATTGCTCGAGCCATTCTTAGTGCCAAAAGTTCCACTGCCATTTCATCAATAGCCGCAGATGGTGAATTCCTTCATGAATTAGAAGAAAAAATGGAAGTAAGTGCTAAAGATACTTAAGCTTTGTCTGCATTGATCAGTAGCCACATTTATTCCATTTTTCCTTCTTCCTTCCAGTCAATAACAGGTCAGTAGCAGTCAGCATTATTCTAGTTTATTTTCATATTTAGATATAAATATTTTAAAAGATTTTAAGTCTGTAGCACTTGGGTCACAGCACATTACTGTAATTAAAATTTTTTCTCTGTGGCATTTTTGAAGGTTTTTTCCAACTGTTCCAACACCAAGGACATTATATCACAATTACCATCTATTCTGGAAGCTAATGAGTAGATATATGAAATAGAGTAGGTTAAACTGCCCTAATTAAGAGACCCAGAAGTATATAATGGTCCAAATACAAAAGCTTATTCGTCATTCACAAATATCCACAGAGTGGGTGTTCCTGATTGGCCATTGGCTTTCTTCCACTTGATTGATTTCAAGACCCTATTTTACAGCTTTATTGTCTCCTATGGTCTTATCTTTTTCTTCTCTCAAAGGGAGTTAGAAAACAAAAAACATGTAAGACGCATATTCACTCTCTTAAAGACCTAAACCCTGAAGTGACATACTTTACTTCCACTCACATTCCTTTGAAGAGAACTTAATTTTATACCGTATCTCCCTGCAAAGGAGTTGAGAAGTATAATGTAGGTATTGTCTGGCTACAGTCATGGGAAGAACGAATGTTAGAGGTAGCATAGGCTCTCTGCCACAGTATACTTCCTTTGAAATCTTTTATGTTGTGATGAAGAGTTGCTGGTCTCTTAGGTCTTTATTTACACATTTTTCTTATTGAGGTGTGATTGACATCTAACATATTACAGATGTGTAATGTAATGATTCAGTATTTTTAGATATTGCAAAATGATCACCATATTAAGTCTAGTTAACATTTATCATCATACATAATTACAATTTTTTTTCTTGTGATAAGAGCTTTTAAGATCTATTCAACACCTTTCAAATATGCACTATGGTGTTATTAACTATAGTCACTATGCTGTTTTGTATACGTTAGTTTTACTTTAACAAACTTAAACTCAGATACTAGGAATCATTCCTTCAAGTACTTGTTGATTTATCATAAAGAACATAAGACTTGCTTTTTTTTAAATCCAAACTAGGTTGCTAGGATCCAACTTCAGATACAAGAGACACTACAAAGGCAATATTCCCATCATTCTTCAGTACAGGATGCAATTTCTCAGCTGGATTCCGAACTAATGGACATAACTAAGGTAATAAAAAAGCAAGTTGAATTACTCTAGCAGTCACCTAATATCTACAGATTCCTTGTTTCTTTTGTGTTCTACTCTGTGTTTCATGGGAAAGATTAATCTATCTCCACAAAATAAGATAAGCCATTCTTGGGAGCATGTTGCTGGGCTGACAAATCACTGCTGTGGTATCTTACTCTTAGGAAGAGTTTACTTGCTCTTTGCAGGCCATTTTCTACCAAAAATCTATCAGCCTCACATGGGGCTTTGTTAAAATTCCTGCCATCTATTTTATGGCCTTGTTTCTTGTCTTGGAAAAGTAATTTATGTTTCCTTGTATCTTCAAGCCTCTCCCACTCTGTATTTCTGAGCAATTCCTTTTTCAATTATTCTTGAACATTTCTCCAAATACTGTGAAACACTCTGAGATTTGTCAGTATTTCCAAGATTTTGGAAACTCTAGTTTAGACAACACTAATTATAAAAGAAATATCATTGCAGTAGCTCCCTGCCAGCCAAGGGGGAAAAAGGCACAATGTTGAAATCTATTTAAATGTATTTACCGTGTCTTCACCATTCTTAATCGGGGGTTATGACAGCTGTATGTCATCATGTCTTTGTATCATGTATTAGGAACTTTGAATAAAATCCTTGATTACTTTTAATTGTCAAAGAGTTCATCACTGTTAATTTCTGACTGCTGACCTCTGGTTGCATGTATAATGATGACATTTTCTCTGACAGCTTTATGGGGAATTTGCTGACCCGTTTAAACTTGCAGAGTGTAAGCTTGCAATAATTCATTGTGCTGGTTATTCAGACCCTATATTGGTGCAGACACTTTGGCAAGATATCATAGAGAAAGGTAAGTGCTCACTTATGGGTATATTAGCATACATTATTTAGTGACTTGGTAGAGGAATGCAAGCTGCTAGTGGCTCTCCTGTATCTAGAGTAGAGGGTGAGTGGAGGGTACGTAGACATGGCAAAGGGTGGTCCTCCAGAGAATGACCTCAGTTTATACTGGAGAGGGCTCTCAGAGAAAAGGATGTGTCATTTTTGTGGTTGTACTTTTTTTTTTTTTAATGTTTGTTGATTTATTTTGAGAGAGAGGGAGGTGCACGCAAGCTAGGGTGGGGCAGAGAGAGAGGGAGAGAGAATCTCAAGCAGGCTCTACACAGCTAGCATAGAGTCTGACACAGGGCTCAAACTCAAGAACTGTAAGATCATGATGTGAGCCGAAGTCAAGAGTCAGACTCACAACTGACTGAGCCAGTCAGCAGCCTCTGTGGTTGTACTTCTTAATAAGGGATTCTGAGACACTTTCCCAGAATCCTGTAACGAACGCCCTGGTAAGACAAGAGTATTTCAAACACTAACAGAAACACAGTATCTGCTCATTATTTTTTTTTTTTTTAACGTTTTATTTATTTTTTGAGACAGGGAGAGACAGAGCATGAACAGGGGAGGGTCAGAGAGAGGGAGACACAGAATCTGAAACAGGCTCCAGGCTCCGAGCTGTCAGCACAGAGCCCGACGGGGGCTCGAACTCACGGACCGTGAGATCATGACCTGAGCCGAAGTCGGCCGCTTAACCGACTGAGCCACCCAGGCGCCCCAGTATCTGCTCATTATATTAGAATCATTTCTAGGGCATTTGTACCTTGAAACAGAATAAAATAGCCAATTTAAACATTTCCCATTAAAAAACAATTTAGGTTTCTAATGGCGTGTCTTTTTCTTGCAGAATTGAATGAAAGTGTGACGTTGAGCTCCCCGGATAGAATGCATGCTCTTAGTCTCAAGGTTGTGCTCCTTGGCAAAATTTATGCTGGCACACCCCGCTTCTTTCCTTTAGGTAAGCAATAACCTTAAGTGCTATCAGAGGTGTTTTGCTTTCTTTTGATGGTTTTCTTCATTGCAGTGGAAATGCAATGTTCTTCAGAGTCGAATTGTTTCTTTGTTGCTGTTTAGCTCAGCAGTTTATTTCTGCCTCTCCAGAAAGACTTCCAAAGATAGCAGAAATTTGTTGATAAATAGATAGGAAACTTTCTTTGACCTTCCAAGTTTATATATCTATCTGGAAATAGTGCTAACAAACTGTTATGATTATATTGTTGGTAACGCAATGCAAGTTCAAGGAGAAAAGAAAAATGGCTGGTGTTTTTCTGCATGGGCAATCTGTGATTAATTCAACTGCAGTCTATTATACTGAGGACATATTTTTCTTTAAAATAGTAGATAGTTGTGTTAAAAATGCAATTTTGAACCCCTTTCTTATCCAAATATACTGACAATAATTGTTATCTATGTAGTGACTCTTAATTATTAGCCATTTGCCAATGTATAATGTTTTCTTCAACTGTAAATTAACATAAATACACCCATAACGTAGAATGTTAAGCACCTAGTGTTTTTGAAAAATGTTGAGAACCAGGAAAGTGCTCACAACATAACATTAAATTGGGTTTTGTTTTTGTTTTTTGTGTTTAGAGAGAGAGTGCACACGAGCAGGGAGAGGGGCAGAGAGAGAGAGAGAGAGAGAGAGAGAGAGGGGATCTTAAGTAGGCTTCATGCTCAGTGCCGAGTCCAATGTCTGGCTCGATCCCACAATCCTGGGATCATGACCTGAGCTGATATCAAGAGTCAAACGCTCAACTGACTGAGCCACCCAGACACCCCTAAATTGTTTTTTGTTTGTTTGTTTGTTTTAATATTTATTTTTGACAGAGAGAGATTGAGAGACAGAGTGTGAGCAGGGGAGGGGCGGAGAGAGAGGGAGACACAGATTCCGAAGCAGACTCCAGGCTCCAAGCAGTCAGCACTAACCCCAACACGGGGCTCAAATTCATGAGCTGTGAGATCATGACCTGAGCTGAAGTCAGCCGCCCAACTGACTCCGCCTCCCAGGCACCCCTGTTTTTTGTTTGTTTGTTTGTTTTCTTTGTGGGTTTTGTTTTGTTTTGTTTTTTGTTTTTTTAATGTTTTTATTTATTTTTGAGACAGAGAGAGAGCATGAGCAGGGGAGGGGCAGAGAGAGAGGGAGACACAGAATCTGAAGCACATTCCAGGCTCTGAGTGGTCAGCACAGAGCCTGACGCGGGACTCGAACTCACAGACTGTGAGATCATGACCTAAGCTGAAGTCGGATGCTTAACTGACTCAGCCACCCAGGTGCCCCTTTTTTGTTTTTTTTTTTTTTTTAAATGAGGATAGAGACTTGTTTATAGACCATCTCTGATTTAGGACCTCTTCCCTGAAGATGTCAAGAAATAAAACCATTATAGTCATGCCATTTTTCTTGTAAATATAGATTGAAACTGCCATGATATTTCATTAATGAGGAAAATAAAGACAAAATTAAAACTTAACAATTTTAATAATTTTAAAAAGGCCACGTTATACATAATTTCTTTTGAGGTATTTCTGCTTTGACTTAGATTTCTATTTTTATTTTACTTTTTTTTTAATGTTTATTTATTTGAGAGAGAGTGAGCAAGGGAGGTGCAAAGAGAGAGGGAGACAGAATCCCAAGAAGCCTCCACACTGTCAGCACAGAGCCCGATGCAGGGTTTGAACTCGTGAATCATGAGACCGTGACCTGACCAAGAGTGAGACAACCAACTGACAAAGACACGCTGGCACCCACTGACTTGGATTTTTAATTTTTGAGCCCAACAAAGTTTAGGGTAGAAGAATCCTTTTTCTTTCTTTGTTTCTTTCCTTTTTTTTTTTTTTTTTTTTTTTTTTTTTTTTTTTTTTTTTTTTTTTTGGTCCATCTTTCAATGACAAACTTCTGAGGGCTTCAAACTAGAAGTTTAGGGCTTTTGAATTTTGATTACCTATGCAAAATTTTTGTATGGTAAATACTAGAGGAGACGCAGGTTCAGTGGCAGCCTTTTCGGTGATTCCTCTTGCCCATGGATGTTCACATTGGTCAGTCTCAGATTTTAAGTATCATAAATATGAATGTGAGTGTTATTGTTACAATCTTATGACATGACAAGTAGTAAAAAATGAGAATAAGGCCTACTTTTTAGTATCAGGAATTACCAATTCTATAACAACAACAAAATAGTAATTATGTGAGGTGAAGGACATGTTAACTAACCTTACTGAAGTAAACATTTCACAATATGTATGTGTATCACATCACATTGTATACCTTAAACTTACACAATGTAATATGGCAGTTATAGCTCAATAAGCTGAGGGTGGGGAGGGAGTTAACAATTCTAATTTCTGATCTTTTTCCCTCTCCAGATTTTATTGTGCAGTTTTTAGAACAGCAAGTTTGTACTTTGAACTGGGATGTAGGTTTTGTAATACAGACAATGAGTGAAATTGGAGTGCCATTACCTAGGCTACTGGAAGTATATGATCACTTGTTCAAGTCACGGGTAAGGAAAATATGAAACAAAATGAAATAATATTTTTTTAATTTAAAAAATTATATTTAATGTTTATCTTTAAGAGAGAGGGAGAAGTAGAGTGCAAGCAAGGGAGGGGCAGAGAGAGAGGGAGACACAGAATCTGAAGCAGGCTCCAGGCTCTGAGCTATCAGCACAGAGCCCAACACAGGGCTTAAACTCACAAACTTGGAGATCATGACCTGAGCTGAAATCGGACGCTTAACTGACTGACCCAACCAGTCAGCCCGAAATAATTTTATTTAAGGTAAATGAACATTTTCTGGATAAAAGAGGAAGAGCATTTTTATTTATATCTCATGTGATAAAATCGATCAGAAATTTGCTTCATTTGTTGAACATAAATTATCATACTTTAGATTTCTAAAACCGATAATGAGTTGTTTTGCTTTATATTATAAAAATAAAATATTTGATAATATTAGTAAATATAGTTATATTTGCTTTACTCTTGGTGGAATAGGCTAAACCCATAAAGAATTACCATTTAATGGGGCGTCTGTTTGGCTCATTCGGTTAAGCGTCCCACTTTGGCTCAGGTCATGATCTCACAGTTCGGGAGTTCGAGCCCCACATCGGGCTCTGTGCTGATGGCTCAGAGCCTGGAGCCTGCTTCGGATTCTGTTGTCTCCATCTCTTTCTGCCCCTTCCCCACTTGTGCTCTGTCTCTCTCTGTCTGTCAAAAATAAATTAAAAAAAAATTTTTTTTTAATTGTAACCTTTAAAAAAAAAAAGAATTACCATTTACTTTAACAAAACAAAATAACAGTGTATTTATTCCTTATAACTTCATTTAAAATATACCAAACATCTTCCTCACCACCAGAAAAGAAAACTTTTGTTAACTGTGATGGTGATGCCTGGTAACTAGATTTATGGTGATCATTTCTCAGTATAAACAAATAGCGAATCGTTACAATGTACACCTGAAACAAATAGGTGTCAGTTATACCTCAATGTAAATAAAAATCTTTCTTACCACATTGAGCCTTATCAGACTATGTATTTTCTAATTTTTATCCTAAGATAAAAGATCCAAATGGAATCTTGTTGACGTATATATCATTCTTTTATGGTAGCACCATCAAAACGTTTATGCAGTGCTTTACAAGGCTCTTGTATATCTCATTTAAGCCCCACAATGAGCCTACGATGGGAAATGAGCAAGTAGTAGTATCCCCATTTTCTGCTACATCTGACAAGGGCTCAAGTCACATAGCTAGTAACTGGTAAGACTAGAACTAGAATTAAGATTCTTCACTGGTTCACCTCAGTCAGTTGAGTGTCCAACTCTTGGTTTCAGCACGGGCGCCTGGGTGGCTCAGTCAGTCGAGTGTTTCAGCTCAGGTCATGATCCCAGGGTCATCGGGCTCTGTGCTGAGTATAGAGCCTGGTTGGGATTTTCTCTTTCTCTCTCTCTGTTCTCTCCCCACCCCCTCCTCAAATAAAAAAATGAGAAAAACATTTTTTTTAATTAGAAAGATTCTTTACTGGTTTAGTCTTTTATTTACAGTATCAGACTAAGTGTGCATAGGTGTAAAGTAAAAGTGATGTCACAGCTATCAAGAAGAGAAACATAAATGATTAAAAAGTCAGTTGACAAAAAAGAAAAGAAAAATCAGTTGACACAGTTTGCTTTATAACTCATGATGTATATTCTCTTTATAGGATCCATTCTGGAACAGAATGAAGAAGCCACTGCACCTTTTGGATTGCATACATGTGCTATTGGCAAGATATGTTGAGAATCCTAGCCAAGTTTTAAATTGTGAGAGGTAACTATAACCATTTCAAATGTTTCTAATAGGTATCTGGGCAGCTAACTTGGAGAGAATGAAGGAAGATGTGGAGATTGACTAGTTGAATGATACCAATTAGCATGTATAAAAGGTTAGAGTTTTTACCATTTTTCAAGCCTTGTCCTAAATCCTTTCTATAGGTAAAGTGATATGAGTTATGAATTACTTCTACACTGCTTCTGTTTTGAATTAGTGACTTAGTGTAGTTCAGTTATGTCTTTGTGATATTATTGGTCATTTCAAGGTATATTTGTTTGAAAAGACCAAAAAAATGTAAATAATTTCATTTTAGGAGTCATACTTAATTGCTTCTTTCCCATTATAATAATCTTCCAAAGGAAAATGGTGGCTATGTGGTAATTCACCTATCTCCTGCATTTCTTGTCTGTTTTCATTTATTTATCATTTAGTTAATCCTATAATCCTTGCTCTTCGTGGGACTGTACTAAAATTAGCAGAAGTTGGAGAGAAGTCTTATGGGAGGAAATGTTTCTTGGGAGAAAAAAAAGCAAACTCCCGTGTGAGAAAGGGGAGAGGAAATGTTTCTGAATGTATTGATAGTTGATCAGGTATCTTTTCTTTTACAGGAGAAGATTTACAAATCTGTCCCTGGATGCTATCTGTGGTTATCTGGTTGAGCTTCAGTCTATGAGCTCGTCAGTAGCAGTACAAACCATCACAGGAAATTTTAAATCTCTTCAGGCTAAACTCGAACGGCTTCATTAATATTATAATGTATTTTCATCTATGCATTTTGATCTGTAAAATAAAAGCTCAGCTGGGTCCAGATATCAGGTGCTGTAAATCTAAGAACAATTTTAATAGAAATGTGGTTTTAAAAGTGGCTACTATCTACAAACAGTACATTTGCCAGATGAATTATTTTTTACTCCTGTTTTGTTTTTTAATCAGGTTAAGAAACACCTGAACTAAGATTACCTATGATCTTAACACAAGAATAAAAAATATTTAGAAACTCTTATTTTTAATTTAATGCAGGCAGAAATTTTGAACTTATGCTATTCATTTTCAAGTTAGTCCAAGGATATGGATATCAAAACTTAAATAGGCTAGCTGAGCAGGTCCCATAATACTGGATTCTACAACAATCCTTTTTTTTTTTTTTTTAATGTTTATTTATTTTTGAGAGGGAGAAAGACAGAACATGAGCAGAGGAGGGGCAAAGAGAGAAGGAGACACAGAATCCAAAGCAGGCTCCAGGCTCCAGGCTCCGAGCTGTCAGCACAGAGCCCAACACAGGGCTCAAATTCACAAACCACGAGATCATGACCTGAGCTGAAGTCGGACGCTTAACTGACTGAGCCACTCAGGCGCCCCTACAACAATCCTAATACAGGCAAATAAACACTGTCTCTTTTTTAAAATTATTTAGGTTTTGGGTTCATCTTTGGAAAGGAAATTTCTTTCTAGCTACTTTCTTTCCAGCTACTAATTTTGCCACAATTCCTAAAGATTAATACATACCTGGCTGTTTCTTGAGCAGGTGGCAAATGTGTAACAAATGTTCTATGTCCTAAAAACCTACACAGAGAGATACTGTTTTCCTTTAGTGTCTACCTACCAGTCCTTGAGACTGATTACTGACTCCATTAAAGCAGTTGTTCTCAGGGGCGCCTGGGTGGCGCAGTCGGTTAAGCGTCCGACTTCAGCCAGGTCACGATCTCGCGGTCCGTGAGTTCGAGCCCCGCGTCAGGCTCTGGGCTGACGGCTCAGAGCCTGGAGCCTGTTTCCGATTCTGTGTCTCCCTCTCTCTCTGCCCCTCCCCCGTTCATGCTCTGTCTCTCTCTGTCCCAAAAAAAAAAAAAAAAAAAAAAGCAGTTGTTCTCAAAGTATGCACCAAATGGCCACATAAGCATCATCTGGGAATTTGCTCCCTGTTTGATTCCCCCTTCTCCCTCCCCAGTCAATAACCGTAATAAATGAGTTTTACCCAAGATACGATATATAAAGCAAAATCGTTAGGAATGTAGTTTTTAGCCTTCAACAAATTGGAATAAACTTAACCAAGTGCCCCAAAGTCATGGCAACAAGGGAGGAGAATAGAGTGGGAATGACCAGGACTAACAAAAAGCAGGAACATGGACTTCTTTCTTTTCACCTTTTATGCTATCAAGAGTAATCACCTTCTGCTTATTGTCACTAAAACATGTCTAACAATTTTTATAGTACATTTTGAAAATATTTTTCTTATACTTTCCCAAGATCATGGGTTGACCTTTTCATATTCTCCTAGAATGTAGTTCCCTTTTTCCCATAATCTTCTAATTCATAATATTTAATGGACTGTCAAAATGTCATACATAGGTACCACTACCTCTCATAATCTTCAGCTTTCAGTTCCTTTAGTTTTTTTAATATGTAAAATTTAAGTTATACACTGTTAATTTTCTAAGCTTAAAATTCTGTCATGTCTACTTAAAATGAAAGTCTTGCTTAAATGTTATTTAGCCATGACTCCAGTCCTGGAAAAAAAAATGTATGCACACACACGTATATATAATTAGACCTTTTACACACAAACACATTAATATCCATGTTAAATATACTCAACTCACAATATTAAAGCTATTATCTTTCAAAAGGAAAGCTAACAGGACTAAATGGTCCTTAGGAGTCAGAAATCTTAACCCTGTTCCTTTCATCACAGAACACCTTCTGAGGTTTATAAAACTTCCAGCTACTCAGCAGATGTTTTCCATACCCTTGGGAGAGTGAGACCCCTAAGAGACATTAGGTCCTCTCCTTTTTAACTGTCTAGAACAGTGTTTCTAAAACTTTTAATTCATAAGAACCACCTGGTGTCCTCAAAAAAATAAATGTTCCACCTGTAATGTGATGCTGATGCTGGTGGTCATTGGATCAAACTTGGAATAGCATTGTTCTGGCACATTTATCTACTGTATTAGTGTATTTTGTACTTGGTATGTATTCAACACATTTCTTTATAATGACTATTAAACATATAGACAATGAATAATAACATTGTTTATGAAACAGTGCATTCATTGTAGGCAGTGAGGAGTCACTGAAGATCTTGATTGTGACATATTTGTTTTAGGTAGATCATTTTCATGTGGCAAAATGGTCAGGAAAGAAGAGAAAAATCTATTTTGAGTAACTGCAAGATACGGGATATTGACCCTGAAATGCATGTGATGTATGTCCAACATTTCTTTAGTTATAACATATGTGACTTTCTAGTGACTTGTTCATTGAACACACTTCTCTACCCATCACATGCATTTCCTCCACATTTATGTTTTATGGTTCATTTCATCTCAGGATCACAGATTGCTCATTCTCTTCCTCAGGATACTTCCCGCCCTCTTTTCCTCTTTTTCATGAGAGGAAAAATTATGAAAGTGATACAGTTGTATCAAGAAAATGAAAACCTGGAATATTAAATGTAAAGGTCTTGAAAGGGCACATAATTTTCTTTCATTTTTCTATCAGTTTTTTCATTTAAATTCTCTTAATAATAAAACATTTTTTCCAGAATATTTTTGAGCCTTCTAGTAAATCATTTAAACTCTGCAAACTTTTGTTTTCCTAATAAGCACATTTTCCTCATAAGAAGATTAAAGTAGAAGACTTACTTAAATCTAAACGTTGGTAAGAACTAATGTAATCTATTTTTATTTAGTTTTGTTCTATACTTCAAATATTAATTTAACAATACTATTATTTTTACTTCTTTTTTATTGCAAATAAACTTTTTTTTAAGGAAGCTCACCCATGTGTAAGTGGGGGAGGTGCAGAGGGAGAGAGAGAAAGAGAATGAATCTCAAGCAGGCTCCATGCCCAGTGTGGAACCCAACTCTGGGCTTGATCCCACAATCCTGGGATCGTGACCTGAGCTGAAATCAAGCGTCAGACGCTCAACGACTGAGCCATCCAGGCGCCTCTAAACGTCATTTCTAAGCTGCATTGTGACGTGCTTGAAATGAAACATTTGTTTTAAAGCCCTCAGTTACGCTTTTTGCATTTAGGAAGCTCCTATCAGCAGGATGCTAACCCTTTTTAAGATTAATCAGTTTACCATGCAGGAGCTAGGATTATCATATCTCCAGCCCACACCTGAGTTTTTGCTTGTGCGATGAACATTTGTATTTGGTTGACCTCCAAAGCTCCTCAGTCAAAATGTGACTGGATCTGTGTTCACTCCTCTCCCTGCAATCTGCCCACTCCTGTTCCTCCTCCTCTATTTCCTTTTTTTTTCTTTTTCTTTAAGGTAAGCTTTACACCCAACATGGGGCTTGAACTCATGACCCTGAGATCAAGAGTCTCATGCTTTACCAACTGAGCCAGCCAGATGCCCCTCTCCTGTATTTTCTACCTCAGTCTTTATCATCTGAAATTTCTACTCAAATATGAGTAGTATCCTTAAATTCTTCCCTCTCCTTCCAAATCCAGTCGCCAATTTCTTAGCAAGTTTGTTTTCTTAATGTCCATTTATCTGTTCAATTATCTATTTTAGGTTTTTTAGGGTTTAATGAGGTTATTCTACTTCACTTGAATGCCTACAGTAATGTCTAACTGGTCTTCCTGCCTCTAATTTGACACCCCTTCTTTGTTCCTTTTCCACACTAACGTTAGTGCAGGGTACCTGGGTGGCCTAGTCAGTTAAGCGTCCGACTTTTAATTTCGGCTTAGGTCATGATCTCACAGCCCTGTGATTGAGCCCCATATCAGGCTCTGCGCTGGGCGTGAAGCCTGCTTAGGATTTTCTCTTCCTCTCTGCTGCTCCCCCAGCTCAGGGACGTGCGCATGCAAGCTCTCTCAAAAAAAAAAGATGTTGAAAAAACAAAATGTACACCTACATATATTATACTCCCACGTTTTCCTTGGAAGAAATTCCAAATTTCTGGTGTGGCATTAGGACTTTATTGCAGTTGGCAAAAACAAAAATAAGAATTTTAGTTTAAGCCAAAGAAGAATTTATTAGCCTTCAAAACTAAGAAGTCCAAGTATAAACCTACTTCTGCATGGCTAGTTCCAGAGCCTTGATATCTTCGGGGCTTTCTCTAGGTCAGTTCTGCTCTTCTCCTCATGTTTATTCTTTGTGTCTGCAGACAGTTTACTCCATACTTCCTGGGAGAATGTAGGGAGTGTCAAGTGACTTTATCTCCCTCACTGTAACCCAGACATATAGTCAATGGAGAAGTCCTAGGAAAGGTTCTGGTTAACTCAGCTTGAGTCATGGACTCAGTCTTGGGGTGTGGTGGTACAGGATCATCACCCAAAGTATACAGAACAGGAAAGAAGTGTTTTCTTAAAGAATGCTAGGCACACAGCATTCCACATAAGTCCACTATATCTGTCCACCTACCTTGCTTACCACTTACTTCCTAATGCTATATATAATGAAGACAATAAGCCCATAGAGCCAAGAAACACAATGAATCCAGAGCAGGACAGACACAAAATCACACCAAAGCATATCATAATCAAATTCTCAGCAAATAAAAAATAGAAGGGAACCTATTCAGTCTGATAAAAAGACATCTATGAAACACGTACAGCTAAAATCACACCTAATGGTAGAAGACCAAAAACTTTCTCCTTGAAGTTGGGAACAAAATATGGATGTTTCTTTTCCACATTGTGGTTGGAGGTTCTGATCATTGCAACTTGGGAAACAAAAGAAATGTAAAAACGTATAAATTAGAAAAGCAGAAATAAATACATGGACAGACAATTATATAGAAAATCCTATAGAATATACAGAAAATACTAGAACTACTAACTAGGAAAAAATGGTAGAACTAATAAGTTAGATCACAGGACACAAGGTCAACATACCAATTGCATTTCTATATACTAGCAACAATTAAAAATTTTTAAACACTCCTTTAAAATAGCATTTAAAAAAACGAAAGAAAAAATACCCCCTCTCTCTGCCTTAAAATAAAATAAGAGGGTCACCTGGCTGGCTCAGTCAAAAGAGCATGCGACCCGATTTCACGGTCATGAGTTTGAGCCCTAGGTTGGGTGTAGAGATCACAAAAAAAAAAAAAAAAAAAAAAAAAAAAATATATATATATATATATATATATATATATATATATATACACACACACACACACACATACACACACACACACACACACACACAAAATAAGACATTTTGACAAGATATGTGTAAGACCTGTGCAATGGAAACTATAAAACAGTGCTGGAAGAAAGTAAACCCCTAATGAGAAAGATAAAATGTTCATGGGTTGGGAGACTGAACTAATAACACATCAGTTGATAGATCCAAAGCAATCCCAACAAGATTTCCAGAAAGCTTTGTAGAAATTGACAAACTGATCCTAAAACTTATATGGGATTGAGAGATTCTAGGATAGCCAAAACAGTTTTGAAAAAGAATAAAATTGGAGGACATATTCCAATGATTTCAAGATTCTATTATTAAGTTACAGCAAGGTAATGATGTGGCATTTGTGTAAGGATTATACATATGATTCAATAGAACAAAATAAGCATACAGAAATACATGCACACGCTTGTACAGGCAACCAATTGTCAACAAAAGTGCCAAGGTAGTTCAGTGGGGGAAAGAACAGTCTCATGAATGGCAACAAAACAAATATCCACATGGAAACAAAACAAAACCCTCCATTCTTACCTTGTAACATATACAAAAATTAACTTGACATGCATCACAGATGTCAAGTTAACAGGTAAGACTGAAACTTCTGGAAGAAACTAGTAAAAAAAAAAAAATGATCTTTGTGATCTTTGATTAGGTATGTTCTTAGGATGCAGAAAACCTGAATCAGAAAAAGTTGATAAATTGAAATTCATCAAAATTTAAGACATCTCTTGAGAGCCAAAGCATAAGAGACTGTTAAAAACTGAGAACAAACTAAGGGTTGATGGGGGGTGGGAGGGAGGGCAGGGTGGGTGATGGGTATTGAGGAGGGCACCTTTTGGGATGAGCACTGGGTGTTGTATGGAAACCAATTTGACAGTAAATTTCATATATTAAAAAATAAAAAAAAATTTTAAGACATCTCTTTAAAAACCACATTAAGAAAATGAAAAGGTAACCCACACTTTGGGATAAAATATTTGCAAACCACAGATCTGTTAAAGACAGACATACATTTGATCCGTGAACAACATGGGTTTGAACTGTAGGACTTCACTTTTACACAGATTTTTTTCAATAAGTATATCGGAAGATTTGGGGAAATCTGTGACAGTTTGAAAAAATGCACAGATGAACTCCACAACCTAGATATAACCAAAAAAATGAAAAAAAGTATGCTATGAATGCATTAATATATGTAGATACTACTGTTTTAGCATTTACATAAAATGTACACAAATCTATTATAAGAAGTTAAATTTTGCGGTGCTGTCTGGCTCAGTGGGAAGAGCATGCGACTTAAAACAAAAATTTTTTTTAAGAGAGTGAGTGCAAGTGGGAGAGAGGGGTTGAGGAAGAGAGAGAATTTCAGGCCGGTTCCACGCTCATCCCTGAGCCTGAGTCGGGGCTTGATCCCACGAATCATAAGATCATGATCTGAGCAGAAATCAAGAGTCAGACACTCAACCAACTGAGCCACCCACTCTCCCTGAGCATGTGACTCTTGATCTCAGGGTCCTGAGTTCAAGCACATATTGGGTGTAGAGATTACTAAAAAAAATAAGTAAACTTAAAAGAAAAAGTTAAAATGTATCAAAACTTACACACACACTTAGACTGTACATGACAAACACCATTTGTAGTCAAGATGTAAACAAACATAAAAGTGCAGTATTAAATCATAACTGCATAAGATTAGCTGCAATACAAACTATACTGCTGTAATAATTTAGTAGCTCACCCGTGTCTACTGCAGTGAGCTCAAATGTTGCAAGTATCTGCTTAAAATGCCAAGTGATACTAATCACCATGCAAGCAATTGTCTCTCCAGTAAATTGCACAATGCAGTAAAAAAGATCTCTTATGGTTCTTGTGCATTTTTCTTCATATTTAGGTTATGCGATCCCATAAACCCCGAATAACACCAGGAGACCCATAGGAAATGCCTCCAGTGATGCTGAAAGGGCTCTCGAAGGAAATTCATGATATTACAAGAAAAAGTTGAATTGCTTGTTCTGTGTCATACAGTGAGGTCTGCAACTGTGGTTATGCACCATTTCAAGATAAATTAGTCCAGTGTAAGGACCACTGTGAAAAGAGAAAAGTCATGAAGCCAGCACTGCAGCTACACCAGCAGGCATGAAAACCTTGCATTTTTTGCAAAATACTTTTTTTTATCTCATTGAAAATGCAGCTTTTATTTGGGTGTGAGATTACTATAAGAAAGGCATACCTTTGGACACATATGATTCAAGAAAAAGTGAAGTCATAGGGTATCTGGGTGGCTCAGTCGGTTAAACATCCCACTCTTGATTTTGGCTCAGGTCATGATCTCACAGTCATGATCTCATGGGATCGAGCCCCTTGTTGGGCTCTGCACTGATGGCACCACGCCTCTTTGGGATTCTCTCTGCCCCTTCCTTGCTCTCTCTCTCTCTCTCTCAGTTAGGATGAATAAGTAAAGGTTAAAAAAAAAAAAAGTGAAGTAGGGGCACCTGGGTGACTCAGTCAGTTAAGTGTCTGACTTCAGCTCAAGTCATGATCTTGCGGTTTGTGGGTTTGAGCCTAATTGGGCTCACTGCTGTCAGCATGGAGCCTGCTTCAGATCCTCTGTCCCCATCTCTCTCTGCCCCTCCCCCGCTCATCCCTTCCCCTCTCTCTCTTCTTTCCCTCTCAAAAATAAACATAAAAAATACTCTTTATTTAAAAAAAGTGAAGTCATTATATGACAACTTAGAACAAAAGGAAACAACGACCTAAAGCTGGAGAATTTAACACCAGCAAAAGATGGTTTGATAATTTTTTTAGCTTGTTTGCTTGCTTGCTTGCTTTCTGAGTGAGATAGCAAGTGGGGGAGGGGCAGAGAGCAAGGGAGACACAGAATCCAAAGCAGGCTCCAGGCTCTCAGCTGTCAGCACAGAGCCCGACATGGGGCTCGAACCCACGAGTGGTGAGATCATGACATGAGCTTAAGTCAGATGCTTAACTGAGCTACCCAGGCACCCCTGGTTTGATAAATCTAGAAAGTGGTTTGGCTTAAATATAAAGGTAGGGGTGCCTGACTGGTTCAGTCAGATGAGCATGTGACTCTTGGTCTTGTAGTTCGAGCCTCAAGTTGGGATTACCTAACTTAAAATAAAACTTAAACATATATAATAGGGGAAGCAGCTTCTGCCAAGCAAGAGGCAGAAGAGTTAACAGATTCCTGCCATTAAAATCATTGAGGAGAAAGGATATCTGCCCGAACAGGTGTTTAGTGTAGACACAAGTTCTTTATTCTGGAAAAAAAATGCCACGAAGAACATTTGTTACCAAGGAAAAGAAGTGAACATGAGGATTTAAGATAGGAATGGATAGGTTAAATTCACTGTTTTGTGCAAATGCAACCAGGTTTATGATCAAGACTACACTCACATATAAAGTTGCTAATCCCTAGACTTGAAGGAAAAAGATAAACACCAGTTGCCAGTCTTTTATTTTATTTTTTTAAGTTTATTTATTTATTTTGAGAGAGAGAGCAGGGCAGGGGCAGAGAGAGAGAGGGAATCCCAAACACAATCCGCATTGTCAGTGCAGAGCCTGACGTGGGCCTGAACTCATGAGCCATGAAATCATGACCTAAGCCAAAATCAAAAGTCAGAAGCTTAACTGACTGAGCCACCCAGGTGCCTCTCCCAGTCTTTTCATTGTACAACATGAAAGTCTGGACAATAAGAACCCTTTTCCTGGATTGGTTCCATCAATACTTTGTCCCTGAAGTCAGGAAGTACTTTGCCAGTAAGGAACTGCCTTTTAAAGTTCTTTGGATATTGGACAATGTCCCTGGTCACCCAGAACTTCATGAGTTCAACGTGGAAGGTGTCAAAGTGGTCTACTTGTCCCTAATCACAACAACTTTAATTTAGCCTCTAGATTAAGGGGGTCATAAGGACCCTTGAGGCTCATTACACATGGTATTCTATGGAAAGAATTATCAATACTTTGGCAGAGAAACCCAAGAGAACATCATAAAAGTCCGGGAGGATGCCCCCACTGAAGATGTTATTGTTGTTACAGAAAAAGCACTGGAAGCCATCAAGCCCAAAACAACAAATTCCTGCCAGAGAAAACTGTCCAGATGTTGTGCCTAATTTCACAGGATCTACAAAAAAACCAATTAAGAAAATCATGAAAAATATTGGATATGGCAAAAAGGTGGGTGGTGAAAGTTTTCAAGATCTTGGAGAAATTCAAGCGCTAATAGATATCACACCAGAGGAATTAACTGAAAACAACTTGACAGAGAGGAGTGCTTCTGAACGAGTGCCAGATTTTGAGGAAGACGTAAAAGAAACAATGCTAGAAAACAAACTGACATTAAAGAATCAGGCAGGAAGGGTCTGATTATTCAAGACTGTTTTTGACTTCTTTTATGACAGACCCTTCTAGGATATGGGCACAGAAACTAAAACAAACAGTGGAAGAAGAATCGGTGCCGTACAGAAATATTTTTAGAGAAATGATAAAAGCAAGAAGTCAGACAGAAATTACAAAGTATTTCCATAAAGTTACATGGAGTGTGCCTCCTCTCCCACCTTCCCTTCCACCTCTTCCATTTCTTTTGCCTCTGCCACACCCGTGTCTCTGTGCAAGACCCGTCCCTCCTTCTCCTCCTGCTCAGCCTACTCAACTCAACATGAAGACAAGGATGAAGACATTTATGACGATCCATTCTCACTTGGTGAATACCAAATAGTAATCATCCCACACAGCTAATAAACATCTGCAGCATATGTGTGTGTTTTGTGAAGACCTAATAGCTGTGCAGTAAGAACTATGTGAGATGTCTTGTGTAAAGTTATTATCATCATCACCTAAATATTCATTGTGTAGGACATTGTATACAAGATGTGTATGCAAGTGGGTAGCCTTTCCTTACACAGGCGTAAGGTGAGTGATATTTAATATACAATGAATAACGTGGTAATTTTCTTAGTGTTTTATAACTTGGCTTTCAAAAAATTACATTACCATACAGTATGCCTCTGTCTTGTAACTGGTGAAACTGTGTATCTGCCATTCAAGAAGAAGTAAAACAGCTCAATAAATTGGTTAAGGTATTCCCAAAATGATTGTATACTCACAGACCAACACTTATGAATTATTTTTGGACTCAGATATTGTGATCTGTGTTTTTCAATACAATTTTATGGGATGGGCAATCCATCATGAACCTGCATGTCCCACGCCCTTGCAGGACATGCCAAGAATGCCCTGATTGCTCTTTGCCCAGGCCATTTTTTTTTAAGTTTATTTATTTTGAGAGAAAGAGAGTACATGGGAGGGGCAGAGAGAGAGAGGGAGAGAAAGAATCTCAAGCAGGATCCGTATTTTCAGCACAGAGCCTGATGCAGGGCTTGAACTCACAATTGTGAGATCACCACCTGAGTGGAAACCAAGAGTCTAATGCTTAACTGACTGAGCCACCCAGGTGCCCCATCCTTTTTTTTTTATTTTTTTTTTATTTTATTTATTTAGAGACAGAGAGAGCAGAGGAGGGGCAGAGAGAGAGAATCCCAAGAAGTCTCTGTGCTGTCAGCTCAGAGCCTGAGGCAGGGCTTAAGCTCATAAACCATGAGATCATGACCTGGGCTGAAATCAAGAGCTGGACTCTTAACTGACTGAGCTACCCATGTGCCCCTACCCAGGCTATGTCTGAGGGTTGTGTTTGCTGATGTAATGAGTTGGCCTACTTGCCGCTCACTATAAAATGGGAAATCTCCCAGCTCAACATTCCTCTCCTATAACACAACACATTTCATCCTTCTAGCTACCTGTACTGCCCTGTGAGAATTGGGAGGTACGGGGAACCTCATGGACATTATACTGACACTCTTGCTTACTGCTTTTGCCTTGAGAAAGTCTGACTCCAGGAGTCTTATGGGTTTTTCCAGTCTTCATGAAATAGTAACAGAAGAGTTTGTTAGGTTGTATATTGGGTAAAATCCCAGACTCTTCACAGACTCTGACAAATAACAACTTCTGACGACCACGAATGTTGGTGATGAGGCATTTCTAAGTGTTCCACTAATAACTCAGGAATTTTCTGCCGAGGTGTAGACAGCCACTGCACGTTTTGAAGCACAGGCACGGGTAACTACCACCACCTGTCTGACACCTGTTGTAAAAGTCATCCCATGGGGTGCCTGAGTGGCTCAGTCGGCTAAGTGTCTGGCTTTTGATTTTGGTTTTTGAGTTCAAGCCCCACATTAGGCTCTGTGTTGACAGGATGGAGTCTGCTTGGGATTCTCTCTCCCTCTTTCTCTCTACCTCTTTTCTGCCCAAGCTCACATTCACTCTCTCAAAATAGATAAACTTTAAAAAAATTATAGAAAATAAAAATTAAAAAGTCATCCCAGTTTTAAGATGGCAAAATGGGAAGTGCATCTTAGGATGGATGAAATGTGGTACTTACTATATGGATATTTTTTGTTTATTTATGATCTGTTCTTCAGCATCTTGATAGCAGCCTGACTTGGGGTATCTCATTATTAGGGTACTTGATATAATGAATTTTTTTTTCAACGTTTTTTATTTATTTTTGGGACAGAGAGAGACAGAGCATGAACGGGGGAGGGTCAGAGAGAGAGGGAGACACAGAATCGGAAACAGCCTCCAGGCTCCGAGCCATCAGCCCAGAGCCTGACGCGGGGCTCGAACTCACGGACCGCGAGATCGTGACCTGGCTGAAGTCGGACGCTCAACCGACTGCGCCACCCAGGCGCCCCGATATAATGAATTTTTAAATCTATCCATTTTCTCTTTCACTTTCCTAACGGTACCCAATTTCATGAAGCTACCTTCCCTTCCCCAACACAGACCAGACTAGATCCTCACAGCTAAAAGCCAGTCCAGATAACTCACCCACGTTCACAGTGTTTGTGAGTCATGAAATCGGAAAAATGTTATATTCAGGGCATGTGACTCAATTTAGGTTAATGAGATATGAGGAGAATTGGTCTTATGGGAAAGAAACATCTTCCTTCTTCTGATGAATCTATCAAAAGAGATGTTCTCCCACTCAGGATAACTCAGTGGCATGCTAAAGCCACTGGTACTGGTTTTAGAGAGCTAATTGTTGCATTTTCAGGAAATTCATGAGCCAGTTGATGTCAGGCTTTAACTTGATATCAGGCATGGTAGAAAAATTTTCTGTACAAAAATTGGCAAATGCCACACATCATGGCTTCTTCCCCACCCACTAAAGCAAGTTAAATATTTACCAGCATACCACTGCCTTAAGTCCTACTGGGTCCAGTCAGTTAGCTGAGATGGGGCAATGTGGGAGGGCAGGCTTGACTGCTTAGGTCCATCTTAGCCGTGTGGAGAACAGCCGCACCCATAGGAGGCCTCGTATTTACAATCTGCCTCAAGGAGCTCACTTTACATTTCCTGAATGTGTCCTACATTTACTCCATATGATGGAATGAACCTGAGCCTGAAACTGGGAACCCGGAGATTCTCCTTTGTAGCAGCAGCTACCCCTCCCTCTATTAGGGGCAGCTTGCCATTTTGACCACATGCTTGCATCAGCTGATAACCTTTCAGGGCTATGAGAAGCCTCATCAGAACATCTGGGAAAAAGTGGGGCGCCTGGGTGGCTCAGTTGGTTTAGGCATCCGACACCAGCTCAGGTCATGGTTCATGGGTTAGAGCCCCGCTTCGGGCTCTATATGCTGACATCTCGGAGCCTGGAGGCTGCTTCGGATTCTGTCTGTCTCTCCCGCTCTCTCAAAAATAAATAAAACATTAAAAAAAAAGAAAGAGAACATCTGAGAAAAAGATACTTCTCACCCTCAGATTAATCAAATAGTTTGTCTTCTTAGTCCCCTTAAAAATTAATAAAGAGGGGCACCTGGGTGGCTCAGCCGGTTGAGCGTCTGACTTCAGCTCAGGTCATGATCTAGCGGTCTGTGAGTTCGAGCACCACATCAGGCATTGTGCTGACAGCTCAGAGTCTGGAGCTTGCTTTGCATTCTGTGTCTCCCTCTCTCTCTGCCCCTCCCCTGCTCATGCTCTGTCTCTCTCTCTCTGTCAAAAATAATTTTTTTTTTAATTAATAAAGAAAAAGGAAAGAAAACCACCCCCAAAAACCTGAACTCACGATCTTTCTCCACTTTCCTATCAAAATCCTCCTCATCCTTTAAAGGTGAATCTGGGAGCTGATAAATCTCTTTTTTATTTTAGTCAGAATTTTTTGTTTGGATATTAGCTTTTAGTATATGATTTTTATTTTCATTTTATGTATGTATGTATGTATGTATGTAATCTCTGCACCCAGTGTGGAACTCAAACTCATGACCTCAAGACCAAGAGTCACATGCTACTGACTGAGTCATCCAGGCACCCCAATGTATGATTTTTAAAAAACTGATTTTAGGGGTGCCTGGGTGGCTCAGTCGGTTAAGCGTCCGACTTCAGCTCAGGTCACGATCTCACGTTCTGTGAGTTCGAGCCCCGCGTCGGGCTCTGGGCTGATGGCTCAGAGCCTGGAGCTACTTCCCATTCTGTGTCTCCCTCTCTCTCTGCCCCTCCCCTGTTCATGCTCTGTCTCTCTCTGTCTCAAAATAAATAAACGTTAAAAAAAAATTTTTTTTTAAAAACTGATTTTAATTGAAATAACATACAGAATAGTACACAAATCACAGATAAGTTTTCTCCAAGTGAACACACTTGTTTACCACCCAGTGAAGATATAAAACCTTATCTAAAAGCATGTATATTCTTTCCTATGTTCTGTCTTGATGGCCAGGGAATTTAGGCCCAGCCTTACTTTTGGACTTAACTTTTTTTCCTCTGTGTGGGATGTCCTTTCCCTTTTGATGGGTTTTCGGAAAATAGAAAGAAGAACTCCAGTTTTTCTTTAAACAAGAGGAGAATTTAGGACTTGAAATTAAAACGATGCATGTTGCAACAGAACTGTTACACGTCTATAGATAAAGACCAAACAGCAGCTGGGGATCAAGGGATCCCCGCACAGTCCACCTATCAGGTTACACAGTTGAGGGGCTTGTTCTGAAGTAGAGCCTCAGAAGACAAATCAGAGGCTGAGTCCCCATTACTGAGAGGACATATGGTCCCACAGTACTTGCTATGAGAAAGTCTTCTGTCTCTGACAACTCTAACCAATGCCGTGATTCAGTTTAACAGTTTTTGTTGAACTGGAAGACTGTCAAAATGGCTTCCGGACAATTGTCTGTCCAAGTACATGATACGTTAATCTTTCAAGTCAATGGGAAGCATACTTAAAGTATAAAATGGCCGCATGTCAGGTGACAGGGAAAATCCACGATTAGCTATTGCTACTGCAATCCTGCAACTCACCTTGTCACAGTGATTAGTCTATGAATGACACTTAAATAAAGCCTAAACCAATCAATGCTTTTTTTTTTCTTTCTTTTTTTTAGGACTAGTGATTGACTCAAAGTGGATGCGTGACTTAAATTGTTCCAATTGGAGTGAAGCACAGGTTGGGGAAATAGATTTTTTTTTTTCCGGGATGGTGCGGTGTGATAGTGTAAGACCTGAGACATCTGTAGCCTTTTGCTACCATAGCAGAAATTATATTTTTAAAGAATATTTGGGGAAGTAATTTTATATTCATTAAAGTATTATTGCCTTACATATTATAGCAGGGTTCTGAGAAAGAAGCACTAGAAAATGTGTGTGTGTGTGTGTGTGTGTGTGTGTGTGGTATATTTTTACAGGAATTTGATATTATGCAATCAAGAGAACTGATTTAAGCAGTCTCTGTAAGGTTCTTTCTTTGTGTCAGATGTGGAGCTTGAATTCATAGAGCAGTCAGGCAGCATGGGAAGATGGCTGCAAAATCTAAGACAGTTAGGACACGTTGGGCCCTACGAGCATGAGCTGGAGATCAGGAGGATGGACCAAAATCCATGTTAGTTGTTGTTGCTTCTGACTTTGGTGGTACTGATGTCCTGCAGAAGCCGAGGCCTTCTTCAGGGAGCTAAATACTTATACCTGGGCCAGGAGTTGGAGACTTTGAAAGAGGACCCAAGGGAAGTTAGAGCAGCTGCAAAGCCAGCAGGTAAGGGACCAGACATGTGAGCTACAAGGTAGCTGCTTCACTTCTGCCCTTGAAATCTCCCATAAGAATCTCCCTTGTGGTCTACTCTAGCTAGAAACATACAGGGAAGGGATTCAGCCTAGCCACCTTGACACAGTGAAAAGCCAGTGCACTACCCATTCATTGAATCAGTGGCATTCACTTCTTTATGTAGAAGATAGATACCACCTAAAGCGAAGTTTTCATTTTCAGCTTCAAGTCTCCAAGTAAAATTATTATTTGATTCTTTAACAAGACAACTGTCTGAACAGTTCAGCTTTATTCACAGAAGTGTATTCTAAATTTCTTGTTAAAGAGCAAAGTCAAAACATTAAAGTCTGAATATGGCATTTTTCCATATGCCACAATGCAGGAGCAATGCAGAGAAGAGTCAGAATATGTGTAAGAGGAGTCCTATCTGGAGAAGAAGAAGAAGGTGGGGGAGGAGGACAAGAATGAGAAGGAGAAGGAGAAAGAGAAGAAGAAGAAGAAGAAGAAGAAGAAGAAGAAGAAGAAGAAGAAGAAGAAGGAGGAGGAGGAGGAGGAGGAGGAGGAGGAGGAGGAGGAGAAGGAGAAAGTCCTCTGACTTAGTGGAAACAAGGAATCAGATATGCATGTATTTCAAGATAAAAATCTCATGAGCATGGAGTTGAGGATAAAGATGAAAGTAGAGTAGATTTTCTGTCATTGGAAAAGACAATATGGGTGTGATCCCACCAGAATAAAACATGGTAATGTGATAGGGAAAGGAAAGACCTGCTCTCAGCTCTTTTGTCAAATTCAAAGCATATAACTCACATGCTCTGGGGAAGTTGAGAACAAGAGCATCCATTTTAAAGGCACAGAATGGAAAGACAAAGGATGTGGCTGAACCTCGGTGGGCAATGTAGCATCCTCAAGGGAGAAAGAGGCTTCGCAGCTGAGCCACAGTAGATACCAGTGCAAGAGATCAGAAGCAAGTATCAAACATCCTGAAACAGTGATGGGTAAAAATACAGAAAACAAAGTTTGAACACAAGCACTCTCTCCCCCATTGCCTTTAGGGCACATAGCCCCTCCTACCACTATCACTATGAGTCTACTCTGTAAGTTACGTAGAATGAGAAGAAAATCCACAAGGTACAATATTTATTTGAAATTCTTACCAAAGAAGTGGAAGTATTATTAATTGTCAAGGCAAAGACTTTCCCTGCTACACACTGGAGTGGAGGCTCATAAAAAATATTCAGTTATAGAAAAAAAAGAGATAAACTACATTTTCCTTATACAGTGGTAGATTTGCCATATTCTCACTGTACCACGAAAGAAGCCAGCCTGAAGACAAAGGACAGAACAAAGAGAATCAGGGAAAAATAGAACCAGAGCCTTGCCTCATCAAACTTGCAAGAAACCTGCTGACCCCCTGCATTAATAAGCCAATCATTTGTTGTTTGATTCTTTTATTGTTAAATTCAGTAAGGTTCTCTGTTACCTTAAGTAACCTTAAATTACCTCTGTTACCTTAAGTAACCTTACTTAAGGTCTTAAAAATCTTGCTTAAAGGTAAGCATTTTTTTTTTTTTAAGTAGACGTCACACCCAGCGCAGAGCCCAGTGTGGGACTTGAACTCACAACCCTGAAATCAAGACCTCAGCTGAGATCAACAGTCAGACACTTAACCAACTGAGCCACCCAGGTGCCCCTAAAGATAGGCAGTTTAAATCAACCAGTGACATCCAAACCTGGTTTTAATCACCATAACACATACATGTAGCTCAACTGTCATTCCCTCTGCCAAACCTGCAACTATTTGCTACTCAAAGTGTGGTCCCAGGACCTGGAGTATGACATCACCTGGAAGCTTGTTAAGAAAGCACATGTCAAGGTCTCACCCACCCCTTCAGTCAGTTAAGTGTCTGACTCTTGATTTTGACTCAGGTCATGATCTCACAGTTCATGGGATCAAGCCCCATGATGGGCTGTGCGCTAACAGCGAGGAGCCTGCTTGTGATTCTCTCTCTCTCCCTCTCTCTCTGCCCCTCCTCTGCTCTCTTTCTCTCTCAAAAATAAATAAACTTTAAAAAAAAATTTTTTTTTTAACGTTTATTTGTTTTTGAGACAGAGAGAGACAAAGCATGAACGGGGGAGGGTCAGAGAGAGGGAGATACAGAATCTGAAACAGGCTCCAGGCTCTGAGCTGTCAGCACAGAGCCGACGCGGGGCTCGAACTCACGGACCGCGAGATCATGACCTGAGCCGAAGTCGGCCGCTTAACCGACTGAGCCATCCAGGCGCCCCCAAAAATAAATAAACAAACAAAAAAAAAAGGTCTCACCCACCCCAAGCCTACTGAATCAGAATCTGCATTTTAATCAGAGTCTCAAGTGATTCATATGTACCTTAAAGTTTGAGTCATTCTTTTCTTTGGATTCTTACAGCATGTTCCTTTTTCATTGCTAGTTAAATATTCATCTGTCTCCTCACCAAACCTGTGATAACTTTGAAGGCAGGAAATGTGTATTATTATTTTTTAAATCTAACTACTTGTGATAATTGTCCACCAAATTAATTGTCCATAATAATTATTGTCCACCAAAACATTCCTTCAGTATTACTGGGTACATTGCTAATCTACATTTCCCAGACTCCCTTGAAATGTCCACATGATCATGTTCTGTCTAATGCAGCATATACAGAAATATTGTGTACTACTTCTGGGCTCAGATCTTAAAAGACTGTGGACATACTTTCTCATTTTCCCCTTCCCTTGGCTGGAATCCACTATGACCCAGTTTGATTAGGCAACAAGACAGTGGAGGATGCCAGAGCAAGTATCTTGGGGCAAACTGAATCTCTGAATAAATGTATGGATGAGAGCTACTGCTCGAGACTGAACCATGCACCTTGTAATAGTTACATAGAAATAAACATCTCTGTTCTTTAGGCTGCTGGTTTACTGTAGGGGCTCTTTGACATGGTAGCCTATTCTGATTCTAAATAACTAACTCATCACCTTTGTAATAGACCTCAGCTTAAAATGATTCCCCTTGTGGTGAAATAATGGCCTCAAATACACACAAATAAGCCCTCAGCAGCCATTTCTGTTCTATGTGATCCTAGCCATAGCTAACTGATCCAGGAGTGGATCCCTTCCCCACTGCACTGTTTGCACTTTCCCTCCAAGAGATTTGCAATTGTGAACTGAGAATGACTGGAGTTGAGTCATGTTAGTGGAAAGGCTTTAGAGCTGCACTGTACAATACAGGAGCCACTAGCCACATTTGTTGTTTGAATTTAATTAAAATAAAATAAAAAAATCAGTGTCTCAGTTGTACTTAGTTACATTTCAGTACTCACTACATTGTGGCTAACGGCTACCATATTGGACAGGACATAGAACCTTTTCACCATTACAGAAATTTCTTTTTTTTAATGCTTATTTATTTATTATTGAGAGAGAGAGAGAGAGAGAGAGAGAGAGAGAGAGAGAGAGAGAGAGCACAAGTGGGGGGAGGAATAGAGACAGGGAGACACAGAATCTCCAGCCTCTGAGTTGTCAGCGTAGAGCCTGACATGGGGTTTAAACCCACAAACCTTCAGGTCATGACCTGAGTTGAAGTCAGACGCTCAAGCAATTGAGCCACCAAGGTGCCCCATCACCATTACAGAAATTTCTACTGGAGAGCACCATTTTACAGAGAATGTCTATAATCTTTCCTGGTTATTGAAACCATTCCTTAGATTCTGTGGGATACACCAGAATCTCAATAAATTCCTTCTCTTGCTCAAGCTCAGATTTGATGTTATTACCTGCTACCAAAAGGATTTCAGTTGTTATATATCTGGCACTGTAACTACAAAACACCAAAACTTGGGCTGTGGGAATGCTCAGGCTTATTTTTATTTGACCTTACTCAGATTTTCACACGGTTGTCTATTCCTTCTTAGATTCATCCTTCCCAGGCTTTCATGACACCGCTCTCACCCCTCTGACATTCTCATGAGAATTGGTATTGTCCATTGAATTCTTATTTATCATTATAGGTTAAAGGGAGGCAATCCTTAAAAAGTTCAGGCAAGGCTAAAGGAGATACTGATGCTTAGATTACATATTCTATATCTACAGCACTTCCATTGGGCTTCTGAACCATGTATCTAATTGTTCACTAGATAGTTCCACCTTGAATTCCAAAGGCACCACAAAATGGAAGTGCTTCAAACTGAACTCTTCCCTGTTTAAGACCTATCTTAAGTATTTCTGACTTCCTCATATCTCAGGTAGAGAAAATGCACTGAGTATACTGTTATCATGGAGTTTATTACTACACTGTAATTTAAGTGTTGATGAGTCTCTTCTGAACTAGGGACATTGTCTTCCCCTCTTTATACCTACCATAGTGTGTGATCCATAA
The DNA here is from genome assembly GCF_028018385.1 of Neofelis nebulosa. Taxonomy (NCBI): domain Eukaryota; kingdom Metazoa; phylum Chordata; class Mammalia; order Carnivora; family Felidae; genus Neofelis; species Neofelis nebulosa. The sequence continues at coordinate 30,228,603 of NC_080782.1, read as the reverse complement.
TAGGCATTCAATAATATTTTGTTTTAGCAAATTGTAGTCATTTCCATACATTTTAAGTAATGAATGTGTAGAAAGTCAACCTCAGAATTAAACCAATACCTGTAGGTCTGATGGCCATACAGCAAAATCAGCCACTGCTATCCCATTATTGTCACACCTAAGGTCTAGAAATGGGAACACAGCAGATTGTGGGACTAGGTTAGAATTTCTTAGTTCTCAAATTTTTCTGCTGGAGATTTTTTTTTTTGGTGCTAACTGGAGCAAGATTTATCTAAGGTGTTTGTTACTTTAGGTGGACTTGAACCACCTCCGTTCTATAATCTTTGAGATAAATGGTGCTTAGTTGCCAGTATCTCCTCTGCCACTTATCCTACACAGAGACACAGGGATGGCTGTGGTTTCTGAAGTTGTGAGAAGACTTCCTGCTCTGCATCCTTTGTGAAGATAAACCAAACTCACAGCTCTCTGAGAGGGCTGGGTGATTTACTCAATAAAACATACCAAGCCTAGACAAGGGGTAGCAAGCCAAAATGCCTTAAAAGACCAGGCCCATCACCTTATGCAGTCAGCTGCCCAGTAGGAAGCATGAGAAGGACAGTGATTTGTGTATGGCCGTAAATTTAAGAATCCTTCTTGGTGGCCTCATCTAAAAGGCTCAGTGAACAAGCAGTCTGTGATGGTCAGTGGGGTCACATTTGGCCTTCGGTTCCCCAGACTGTAGGCTGAGAATAAGAGAAAATTTGAGGATGAAGTGCACTGTCAGTTCAAATACTGCTAAAGCACACATGGAGATGTGAGAGTGTCCACAGGACAGTGGAAGGAGGCCACATCTGACAGAGCAAGGGAGCGAACAGCCTATAGCATTTATAGAGGACAACCATAGAAACCTATTAAGAATATGGTAGGGGGGTGCCTGGGTGGCTCAGTCAGTTAAGCATCCGACTTAGCTCAGGTCATGATCTCAGGGTTCATGAGTTCAAGCCCCACATCAGGCTCTGTGCTGACAGGTCGGAACCTGGAGCCTGCTTTAGATTCTGTGTCTCCCTCTCTCTCTGCCCTGACCTCACTCACACTCTGTCTCTCTCTCTCTCAAAAATAAATAAATTAAAAAAAAAAAAAAAAAAAAAAGAATATGGTAGGAACCACTGGAAAAACATCCGTAATCAATTTTGGGCTGGGATCTGGGACTTATGCCTCTAGAGGTTCAGAGATGGCATGGTGCCCGACACACAGAAGGTAGATGTGCTTAATTCTTTTTTTAAAATTTAAAGTTTATTTATTTAGAGAAAGAAGGAGAGGGAGAGTGAGCAGGGAGGGGCAGAGAGAGAGGGACACAGAATCCCAAGAAGACTCTGCACTGCCAGCACAGAGCTGGATGTGGGGCTCGAACCCATGAAACATGAGATGATGACTTGAGTCGAAATCAAGAGTCAGATAATCGACTGAGCCACTGAGCCATGTTAATGATATAATGTCACCACTCTATTGTGAAATAGATTTTAGCGATTAAACTAAAACAACAACAACAAAAACCCAGGCCCATGACTTAAAGCAACCATTTAGCTTCTATTCAGTGCTATGGTAGAAGTAGCTATAGTAGAGAGGCAGCTATGTTCAGTTGTTCAGGAACCCTGAATTTTTTTGTTACGGCAAAGTAGATGGAAAAAGAAAGAAGCCTCAGTTCTTTTCACTGCCACAGTAAAGAATTGCAGGCAGCGAAAGGAGAGCAGAACAAAGTTTTATTAAAGTACACTCCAAGGGAGAAGGGGGGCAAGAGACAAAGGGGCTTGGAAACTCCAGGGTGTGGGCTTATATCATTTTTTTTTCTTTTGGGTGGGTCCTAGGGTGGCAACATTTGAGTGGCAGGTCTGAATTATATAATAATTAGCCAACTACTGCATGTCCTTTCCCAAACTGTATTCAAGATACCTGCAAGGGATAGGAAACCACATTATTTCCATTCTGGAGACACAGGTCAAATAAGAACAACCCAGTGTTTTTTGCACAAGTGCAGCTGGGACTACAAATTTCCTTCTTCCTCTGCCAGGATGCTATACCACTGACGGACTACTAGATGGGTGGAACATGGTGCTCCCTGGGTGGTCCTCTGTTGGGGCTCTCGGTCAGGACGTCTAAGGTCCATCCTCCCGTTGCGCATGCCTAGCTTTCTGCCTAAGGCTTCCATCTTGTGTTTCCACCATCTTCTTTGCTTTCAAAAAGCAGAGGTCAAAAGAGAGAGAGTTTAGAAAAGGCACAAATGCCCTTAACTGCCCTGTTCTTAAAATAACACGCATCCCTGACACACATATTGGCAAGAAATAGCCACATGGCTGCATCTAGGTACAAAGGGGCCCAGACACATGGTCCTTGCGTGCTGAGGAAAAAGAAGAGACATGCACATTGGTATTCAGTAGCAAATTTCACAGGCATATCAAGGCATTTTCCTAAATAATGAGGGTGTCGTCTAGAAATAAATTCTCATCTCAGATGGTAAGAAAACTAATTCCTTATATGTTACATTGAAAGATATTCCATACTCTGAAATCAAAAAATATTCAACAATATTTTATCTAGTTATTTCATCATTTCATTTTTTGTATACCCCTGAAAAATATCTTGGGGTGCAGTGCAGAGCAAGCTTCATTCCAAAAAAGTGGCTTAGTTGCATTGACCCATGGAGATTTGGGGAGTGTTTGTTATAGGAGATATTGTACTCTGGCCAAAATGAAGTTATAGGACTTAGATGGATCTAAGAGAAATATTTAAGCTGTTCTGTGTTAATATTAATTTGGTGTTTGTAGAAAAAGATGTGGATTAGAGGAGAGGGAAGAGCTAGCTCTACACAGGAGATGGTCCATCAAAACAGAGGCAAGAAAGTCTTAAGAAAAAGGACGCCTTTTTATTTTATTTTATTTTATTTTTTTTATGAAATTTATTGTCAAATTGGTTTCCATACAACACCCAGTGCTCATCCCAACAGGTGCCCTCCTCAATGTCCATCACCCACTTCCCCCCCCTCCCATCAACCCTCAGTTTATTCCCAGTTTTTAAGAGTCTTTTATGGTTTGCCTCCCTCCCTCTCTAACTTTTTTTTTTTTCCCTTCGCTTCCCCCATGGTCTTCTGTTAAATTTCTCTGGATCCACCTAAGAGTGAAAACATATGGTATATGTCTTTCTCTGTATGACTTCACTTAGCATAACACTCTCCAGTTCCATCCACGTTGCTACAAAAGGCCATATTTCATCCTTTCTCATTGCCACGTAGTATTCCATTGTGTATATAAACCACAATTTAAGGGATGTCTTTAAAAAATTTTTTTTAAATTTTATTTGACTTAGAGAGTGAGTGGGTGTGGGTAGGAGAGGGGCAGAGAAAGAATCCCAAGCAGGCTTGGCCTGTCAGTGTAAGCCCGATGTGGGACTTGATCTCATGATCTTGAAATCATGACCTGAGATGAAACCAAGAGTCCAACGCTTAACGGACTGAGCCATCCAGGCACACCAAGAAAAGGGACATCTTAACATGGAATATTGTCACACAGTTTCCCCCCAAACTCTCAAAGTCCCTACACAACATTGTCATATATGATAATTAGTAATAAATTACAGAAAAATCCAAGCCCACAGAATGTACAACACCAAGAGTGAATCATAATGTAAACTATAGAGTCTGAATGATGATGATGCATCAGTGTAGGTTCATTAATTGTAACAAATGTACCAATCTGGTGAGGGATGTTAATAATGGGTGAGAGGCTATGCTTTTGTGGGGGCAGGGGATCACATGGGAACTCTCTGTTCCTGTCCTTTCGTTTTGTTGTGACCCTTAAACTGTTCTAAAAAAACTAAAGCCATGAGATGGTAGTATGATCATTAAATTGAACTAATTCAATGGAAATGGAGCCTAAGAAAATGAATTTCTAGATGTGTGGTTTCATTTTGGTTTTAAGTATAGTGGGGGCACCTGGGTGGCTCAGTCCATTAAGCATCCAACTCTTGGTTTCAGCTCAGGTCATGATCTCACAGTTGTGAGATCAAGTAACCCCTTCCCCAAACCCCAGGTCAAGGTTTCCTCAAGCCCTGCATCAGGCTCTGTACACTGAACATGGAGCTTGCTTGGGGTTTTCTCTTCTCCCCTCTCTCTGCCTCTCCCCTGCTTGTGCTTCCGTGCTCTCTCTCAAAATAAATAAATAAACTTAAAAAAAAAAAAAGAATGGTGACTGGAGCTGAAACTTGGTTTAAATGAGGATAAGAATCATGAAAACCTTATCAAATAGATTTAGTTATTTCACATTCTCATGTAACTTACATCAACAAAATTAAACGGTAAATGGCAGACTTGCTCCATTTGGCAGAATAATTACTTACTTCTCATAAGTAATTATTTAGAATAACAAAAACTTGAACATTGCAATTGAACAAACGGTCAAGGAATATAGAGACAATTCAAAAAAGAGAAATTGGACAAATGGATAACAAATATTTGAAAAATGTTCAATCTCACTAGAAATCAAAAATATATGATAAGATAGAGTTAGCATTGTCACCTGTTTGAAGAAGACGCAAGTGAGGCCCATACGCAATGTTCATGATGCTGGTGGCCTGGGAATTAGTATTATGACTAAGAATGTCAATTCGGTAATATACATATCAGGCTCTACATTGACTTCCCATTTGAATCACCTGGAGAAATTGTTTATTTTATTTTTAAGTGTGAGATTCTTTTTATTTTTTTTAAATGTTAATTCGAGTATAGACCTGGGGAACTTTTAGGAAGAGCAAGAGAAACTTGGGTTCTATCCCAGATCAATCAAATCAAACTCCTTAGTAGTGGACCCGAGCGCCAATGTTTTTTCAAAGCTCTCCAAATAATTCTCACATTCAACATGTGAAAAGGAAGATGAGGAGGGAAAACAGAGCATGCCACTGCCTAAGGCATTCAAATTTAAGTTACAGAAAAAAATGCTTTTCCAGGCTAGACCGGGCTGCTTGTTCGTGACCCCTGTCCCGAGTCAGTCGGCTGGACCCAGGACTGGGGCAAAGGAAGCCAAAACAGTGTCAGAGACGAACAAATCACTAGGATGGCGAGCACAGACACACTTCCCTTAGTGCTGTAGGTTGTCCACCGGGTCTGTGGGGGGGCCTTTTGTTTTCGGGTCCGGGGAGGACTCCCCACGAGAGGGGACGTCCCGCGAGTGGCCCATCAGTCGGTTATTAAAGAGTTTCTTTGAAAAGCGCTGCACAGTTCCCGGGCACGCAAGACGCGAGCCTCGGAAGCGCGCCGGCGAGAGTAACGAACCCCGGGCGGAAGCTTAGGAGACCGAAGGGGAGGGGGAAGCGGGGGGGGTGGGAAGCGGGGGGGGGTGGGAAGCGGCGGGGGGGCGGGGGGGGGGGGCGGGGGGAGGCGGGGGGGGGGGGGAAGCGGCGGGAGCCCGCGGAGGAGAGCGGGAGGCGGAGGCAAGGAGGCCGGGAGAGGGTGCGGAGTCGAGGGGCGGCTCGGAGGACGAGGGGCGGGAACCTGGAGAGCCTGGAAGAGGAGGAGGAAAGGAGGAGCATCGCGAGCTTCCCGCCCGCGCTCCCGGGCGGCTCCGAGCAGGCGCCCTGGCGGTGCCCGCCGTCTCCTTCCCCGCCCGCCGCGGTCGCCAGGGTACAGGCTCGCGTCCGGTGGCCCGCTGGGCCCGTGGCCGTCGCCCTCCCGCCTCCTCGCAGCGCTGCCCGTTTCGCCCTCGGCCTCGCCTTCCCCGCCCCGGACGGGCCAGGAGCCCCGGCGGAGGTAACTAAGGGCAGATTCCTGCCGCTTGTGGCCCCAGCCCCCTCCCCGCACGTTGGGCCGCCGGCGTCCGCGGGCTCCTCGGGTCCAACCCGCACCCTAGCGTCTGGCCGGTGCGCGACCTCCCCCCGCCTTCTCCTGCCGCACCCCGTCCCCTCGTCCTTCCCCGCTGCCCTGTCCGGGCCCTTGCCTCTCCCTCGGCCTGCCCCAGCCTCCCCGCGTCGCTCTTGCGCCGCAGCATCCGCAGGCTGACGGAGGCGCGGGAGCTCCGGGGGTCGGGTCGCCCTCCGGCCGGCGCGGGACGAACTCCGGTCCGCGCCAGTCCTGGGCGGGGACCCCCTCCTGGTCGTCCACCCCTGTGCGTCCCCGTGGTCACCGCACTGAGCACCTCGCGGGGGAGACGGCGGCTGTCCCCGCCAAGCCTACGCTGCAGGGTCCGGTGGAAAACCCCAGAGGGGTCTCTGGACATGACCTGATGACCTGTGCGGGGTGGTCGTGGCGGAAACTTCTGTTTGACTTTCTTTGGTATGAATTGAGCACTGGTGAATGAATGGACGCGATTTCTTAGACTCTTTTTCTCGGGAAATTGTGTTCTCCAGTGTGTTTTGAATAAACGTACTTTTTTAGGGTAGACTTAACCATATTTTCCCTCCTAACATACCTTGTGTGATTTGAGTTTCTTTTTTATTTCTTTCTTTCGTTAGTGAATTGTACTTGTTTCATGATGTTATCTGTAGCTTTAGTGTTTCGAGTGCCAGTTCACCATGAGGCAGAAATAATCTTTGCCACCTAACAGGAGGTGAGAACATCTTTTATAGTTACGATAGGTGAAAGACCATCCATCATCAAATCCTGTAGGGCTGTCTTCACATCTTGAGCTTTTTATCCTTTACATTTTAGTTGCGAGGCTTATCTATGGCGATACATCTGGAGTATTTTAAAGCAAATTCCTGGCATAAATACTTAGGTGTATACTGTATCTCTCCTATCTAGGAGAGGTAAGGACATTAACCCCCCCCCCCCCCCCAAACTCAGAATTACCACATACTCCCCAAAATAACATTAATTCCTCAATAACATCTAATACCCTGTCATATTCCAATCTCCTCTTTTTTTTGAATTTGAAATTCAGGTTTACAGAAAAACTACAAGAATAATACTAAGGAATTCCTGTACTCTTACCCAGTGGAACCCTTTGTTCATATTTTGCCCATGCTTTTTTCTTTTCTTTATACTTGTGCACACACATTGTTTTTTCTGAACTATTTGAGAATGGATTGCATGCTTCATGCCTCTTACCACTTTTACATAAACAAGTACATTTACCAAATTCAGGAAATTTAATTACTTTTATCTGTGCTATAATCCACATTTCTAGTTCTGTCAGTTGTCACAATAATATCCTTTATAATAAATTTTCTAGTACAAGATACAGTTCAGTTTATTTTCTTTCTTTTTTTTTTTTTTAACGTTTATTTATTTTTGAGACAGAGAGAGACAGAGCATGAACGGGGGAGGGTCACAGAGAGAGGGAGACACAGGATCTGAAGCAGGCTCCAGGCTCTGAGCTGTCAGCACAGAGCCCGCCCGACGCGGGGCTCGAACTCAGGACCGCGAGATCATGACCTGAGCCGAAGTCGGACGCTTAACCGACGGAGCCACCCAGGCGCCCCAGTTTATTTTATTTCATTTAGTTGCCTTATATTGTTTATCTTCCTTAACTTGGAGTGTTCTTGAGCCTTTGTTTCTCATGATATTGATATTTTTAAGGAATAAGAGCCCATTTATATCATATTCTTCGATATGAGTTTCCTCATGAATAGAGTTAGGTTTGAATTTTTTGGTTGGAATACTATAGAAGTAATGTCATGTCTTCACATTATCACAATCAGAGGAGCATGTGTCCCTCTTATAGGTTAAGATGTTATCCCTTTTTTCCACTCTCATTTTTTTTCTTTAATTTTTTTTTTCAACGTTTTTTATTTTATTTTTGGGACAGAGAGAGACAGAGCATGAACGGGGGAGGGGCAGAGAGAGAGGGAGACACAGAATCAGAAACAGGCTCCAGGCTCCGAGCCATCAGCCCAGAGCCTGACGCGGGGCTCGAACTCACGGAGTGCGAGATCGTGACCTGGCTGAAGTCGGACGCTTAACCGACTGCGCCACCCAGGCGCCCCTCTCATTTTTTTTCTATTAACAGTTATTTTCTCCTTATTTTCCAATTAAGTACAGTTGACCTTTAAACCACATGGGTGTTAGAGGTGCCACCCCCTCCCCCCAAGCAGTTGAAAGTCTGCTGAATCCCAAAATACTGAACTAATAGTATACTGTTGACCATGCCTTACCAATAACAAAAATGACACATATTTTGTATCTTGTGTGAATTATATAATGTATTCTTAAGGCTAGAGAAAAGAAAATTGTATTAATAAAATCATAAGGAAGAGAAAACACATTTGCAGTACTATATTAGATTTATTGAAAAAATCTGTGTATAAGTGGACCTGTATAGTTCAAACCTCTGTTCAAGGGTCAGCTGTAATTTGTGGGGAAATACCTCTAGATTGTGTGTGTGTGTATATATGTATATATTTTATATATGTTTTATAAAAATATATATATTATATATTTTATATTTATATTTGAGAGAGAGAGAGAGAGAGAACCTTAAGGAGGCTCCACACCCAGCCTGGAACCCAACACGGGGCTCAATCCCATGACCCTGGGATCATGACCTACCTGAAATCAAGAGTCAGACCCTCAACCCAGAGAGCCACCCAGGTGCCCCAGTACCTCTAGATTATGTAAATATCTTGTTCCTTATCAGAATCCTCCCCCTCCCTCTGCCTGATTTAGCATCCATTGATGGTTCTTTCCTAAATTAGTTTTTACTATGATATTTTTTTTTTTAAACGTTTATTTTTTATTGAGAGACAGAGAGAGAAAGAACACGAGCATGGGGGGGTGGGCAGAGAGAGAGGAAGAGACACAGAATCCGAAACAGGCTCCAGGCTCTGAGCTGTCAGCACAGAGCCCGATGCGGGGCTCGAACCCACAAACCTGGCGAGATCATGACCTGAGCCGAAGTCGGATGCTTAACCAACTGAGCCACCCAGGTGCCCCTAATATGATAGTTTTAAAATAGTGGTTTTCCACATCTACCCTTGAATCAGTGTGGCCTCATTTATTCTTTTTTTTTTTTTTTTTTTGAGAAACTTGTTATTTTATTTTGTATAAACAGAGGAAGGGAGGAAAGTTTTAAACTTCAAACTTTGTTCAGCATATGTGCAGTTAGTATCCACCAAAACCTTTCTTTCTTTCTTTTTCTTTCTTTCTTTCTTTCTTTCTTTCTTTCTTTCTTTCTTTCCTCCCTCCCTCCCTCCCTCCCTCCCTCCCTCCCTCCCTCCCTCCCTCCCTCCCTCCCTCCCTCTTTCTTTCTTTCTTTCTTTCTTTCTTTCTTTCTTCTTTCTTTCTTTCTTTCTTTCTTTCTTTCTTTCTTTCTTTCTTTCTTTCTTTCTTTCTTTCTTTCTTTCGCGGGGAGAGAGAGGCAGAGGGAGAAGGAGAGAGAAAATCTCGAGCAGGCTCCATGCCTAGCACAGAGTCTGACTCGATCATACCATGGTGAGATACAGTCTGAGCCAATATCAAGAGTTGGATGCTTAACTGACTGAGCCACCCAGGTGCCCCATATTTTTTATTTAATAGATTGTAACCTGTTGCTCATCTTCTTTGATGCTGAGAGTCTCAAATTTGGGGGATTTGGCCCTTCAATCTCGATCCTGTTTCTTTTGACATGTCTCTATCATATGTTTGTTTCCTTAACTTTGGAACAAAAAAATGTTCCAGGTCCATCTGTTTCCTTTTCTATCCCTGCCCTGAAATCAGCTGTTTTTTCAAGGAGTCCTGGTTTCTTTTACTGAGGAATGGTGTTTCTTTTTGGTTTAGAAACCAAAATCTGGGTGCTAGGTTTGCTCATTGCTACTGGAGTATCATTGCTCTTAGCCTCTTTTAGAGGACAGAGCTAGAAATCATGAGTTTTTATACAGATACTTCCAATTATAATCTAGCCTCTTAGGGCTTTTCTTTACCTTTCCCCATTCCCCATTCTATAATTGTTTCCCCTTCTTCAATGAGAATGCTGGCTCCCATCAACAGCTGTGTGTGTGTGTGATACACATATGTATGCATATGTTTATTTGCTCAGCCCTACAATACACAAAAAGTAGCTTCATAATTTTTGTATTTATACCCCTAGGGAAAACAACCAAGAAGAATTTGACATTTGTTTGTTCTTTTTATCTTCAGTTTGAGAGCATATCGTCAAAATATTCTGTTTAAAGGTTATTTGGGGGTGCCTGCGTGGCTCAGATGGTTAAGCCTCCGACTTCAGCTCAGGTCATGGTCTTGCATTTCATGGGTCTGAGCCCCACGTCAGGCTCTGGGCTGACAGCTCAGAGCCTGGAACCTGCTTTGGATTCTGTCTCCCTCTCTCTCTGCCCCTCCCCTGCTCATGCTCTGTCTCTCTCAAAAAAATTAAAAAAAAAAGTTACTTGAATTGATCCTTTTTTTCTTCATTGGGGTTATTTTACTCATTTGAAATACAGTCAGATTTGTTTCTCTTTGTATTTTTATGTACCCCCTCCATTCTTGTTTTTACTAATATGATTCTAGAAATCAAAACTATACAAAAAGGTATATTAAGAAGTATCCCTCTCTTTCTAGCCTTTCCACTTTGTCACCCTCCCCCCAGTGGAAGTTAGTTATTAGCCTGTTAATTTTTGTTTTCTTTTTCTTTTTACAAAATTAAATGATGCATATGTTATTTTCATCTCTTTACATATAAGGTAGTATACTAGGTATACTCTTTTTTTTAAGTAGGCACCACACCAGTATGGGGCTTGAAGTCATGACCCCAAGATCAAGATCAAGATCAAGAGTTGCTTGCTCTACCAACTGAGCCAGCCAGGTGCCCCTATGTATATTCCTTTGCACTTTACTTTTTTCAATTAGCAATATATTCTAGAAATCAGAGAGATCTTCCTTATTCTTTTTTTTTTTTTTTTTTTTTTTGAGAGAGAGAGGGAGAGTGCAAGCAGAGGGGGGGAGGGAGAGAGAGAGAGAGAATGAATGAATGAGAGAGAATATCCCAAGCAGGGTCCATGCTCAGTGCAAAACCTGACTCCGGGCTTGAACCTACAACCCTGGAACCATGACCTGAGCTGAAATTAAGAGTTGGGTGCACAACCAACTGAGCCATTCTGGCGCCCCTAGACCTACCTTATTCTTTTGGCAGCTGCTGAATATCTATTTCTAACTGGTTTATTTGAATTAAAGTCCAAAATAGATCTTCGTATATTACATTTGGTTATTATGTCTCTTAACGTTACCCCATATATGCATATCTATATCTATGTAATACATATATAAGCTTCTCCCTCTCCCCTGTAAAATTTTTTTTAATGTTTATTTATTTTTTAAGAGAGACAGCAGGGGATGGGGAGAGAGAGAAGGGGACAGAGGGTCCAGAGCAGGCTCTGCGCTGGCAGCAGAGAGCCTGATGGCGGGGCTTGAACTCATGAACTGTGAAATCATGACCTGAGCCAAAGGCAAATGCTTAACTGACTGAGCCACCCAGGTGCCCCACTCCTTCCCCCCGTTAAAATACCATTTATTTGTTGAACCAACTGCATCATTTATCCTATAGCATTTTTTACATTGTGAATTTGGTTGATTTTATTTTCCTGGTGTATTTAATATGTTCCTTTATTTTCTTTATTTCTTGTTCATTGATGTTTAGAGTCAGACAGATTAAGGTTCAGTTTAAAATTTTTATCTTTTAAAGAATATTTCATAGATGGTTCTGTGTACCTCCTATCTATGTAGCAACATATCAGGAGGGATATAATGTCTTTGTCTCACAGTAACTTTAAAAAAAATTTTTTTTTTTAATTTTGAGAGAGAGAGTGCAAGCAGGGGAGAGATAGAGAGAGAGAGGGTGAGCGAGAATCCCAAGCAGCCTCCACACTGCCAGCTCAGAGCCTGACTCGGGGCTCAAACCCACTGAAATGCAAGACCATGACCTGAGCCAAAATCCAAGAGTCCAGTGCTTAACTGACTGAACCACCCAGGTGCCCCTGTCTCATAGTAATTTTAAGATTTATTAGTGAGTGTAGGCCATGTCAGTTCATCTGTTACAGAGTTCCCCATCTACTTTCACCTAATAGTTTTAGCAACCACTGATACTGTTGACTAGACCTATTATTTCATTAGGAGCTACAAATGATGCTTTTCTGATAAAATCATTCCTATTGCTTTTGGTTCACTTTTTTAAATAATTTATTTATAATTTTAGTTATATTTAAAATTTATAAAAATAGTGTCTCAGGAAGTAGTCATTTAGATTTTTAGAGTTCTGAGTAATTGAAAAACATAATGTTACAGTATAAAATATGAGGTTGGCTAGCATCTTAATAGGTCCTTTTTGCTGTACTTGGATAGTTTTTCTTTTAAAGCTTATTTTATTAAAAAGTTCAGCTACTTTCTTTTTAAAGATCTTTAATCATACCAAATAAATTCAACTATTTTGGAATTTGTAAACTAAATAGAATTAGAAATATAGAATTAAAAAAATTTTTTTTTGAGGGAGAAAAAGCACAAATAGGGGAGGGCGGGGGGGGGGGGGTGCGGACAGAGGATATGAACCAGGCTTGTGATGACAGCAGTGAGCCCAGTGCGGGACTTGAACTCATGCACTGGAAGGTCATAACCTGAGTCAAAGTTGGTCACTGAACCAACTGAGCAACCCCGGTGCCCCAGGAATATAGAATTAAAAAAAAAAATTTTTTTTTTTACATTTATTTATTTTCGAGAGAGAGCGAGCACGAGTCGGGGAGGGGCAGAGAGAGAGAGAGAGAGAGAGGGAGACACAGAATCTGAAGCAGGCTCCGGGCTCTGAGCTATCAGCACAGAGCCCGAGGCAGGGCCTGAACCCACAAACCGTGAGATCATGACCTGAGCTGAAGTCAGGCGCTCAACCGAATGAGCCACCCTAGTGCCCCAGGAATATAGAATTTTTTAAAAAGGAGGAAAGAATATGGTTAATGATTGAATACAGTGCAGACCGATGACCAAATTACATCATTGTTCAAGATTTCACAATTTTGAGAATTAAAAAAAATTAATTTGTAACAGAAACTTCCAGGAAAATTGCATATATAGTACAAAGAACTTTTTTTCACAAACCATTTGAGAGTGACCAACTGATGTTCCCTTACCTCTGAATATTTTAGTGTGTATTTTCTGCAAACAAGGACATTCACCTCCAAAATTGGAAGACACCACATCAAAATCAAAATTAGCATTCATACATTACAACCATATCGTCCTCAGTTTCTCTTTCTATTTAAGTTTTGCCTGTTGCCAATATTGTCTTTTATCATGAAAAGATACTCATTGCAATTTATTTAGTTACCAGGTTTTCCACTTGGGACCAGTTTCTTTTTCTTTCTTTCTTTCTTTCTTTTTTTTTTAAATTTAGAGAGAGAGACTATGCAGTGGGGGAGAGGGTCAGAGGGAGAGAGAGAATCTTAAGTTCCATGCTCAGTGGAGCCTGATGTGGGGCTCAGTCCCATGACCCGGGATCATGACGTTAGCCAAAATCAAGAGTCAGACGCTCAACCAGTTGAGCCACCCAGGCATCCTGGGACCAGTTTCTTGATCTTTCTGACTTTCATACCCTTGAAACTTTTCAAGGTTTTTGAAAGTTTTCAGATCAGTTATTTTGTAGAATGTCCCTTAACTTGGGTTTTCCTGATATTTCCTTGTGATTAGATTCAGGTTATGTGTCTTTAGCACAGATGTCACAGAAATTTTTCTCATTTTACCTATTAGGTGATACATGATTTTCAGTTGTCCCATTTCTGATAATTTTCATTTTGATCACTGGATTAAATGGAGTCTGCCTGGCTTTTTCATCATAAAGTTACTCTATTTTTGTAACTAATGAGTACCTTATAGGGTATTTTTATACTTTATAACAATGTAAATATGCCATTTTTATGAAATGTTCAATTTATTTGTTTACTTATTCATAATTCTATGGATTCATGGTTTTCTATTTTATTCTATGGATTTTAAGTCCATTGCCGTAATATGTTTTGATCCTCCAGCTGTTTTCAGTTTGGTCAGTGGGATCCTTTTCAGTGTGACTTCTGTGTTTCTCTCTGTTTGGGCTCCAGCACACTGTGCCAGGCTGTCATGTCACACTGTGTGAACATCCTCCCAGGATTCTCCCAAGAATGGATTATGTTTTCCTCACCCTGCTTGGGCTCTGACAAACTCTTCTTGGCTTCCACTGCAACTATCTCCATACCCAGCATGGGTACTTGCTAACGCATCTTCACTACATGTTTTCTTGGGGCTTCATCTTTATGTGGGCTAATTTGGACTTTCTTACAGCTCGATGGCTCAGGGTGGTTTGTTTATATGGCGATTGAAGGCTTCAAGAGTGTAATTACTCCAGGGGGTAAGGTAGAAGGTATAATTGCTTTTTATGATTGAGCCTTGGGAAATGTATAACATCACTTCCATTTTACTCTTGGTTAGAATAATTAAAATCTCACCCACTTTTAAGGGATGAGGGAGGCATGGGGCAGAGCTCTCAATGAGAGAAGTGTCAAAGTCATAGTTGAGGAAGAGTATGTAGGATGGGAGATACTGTTGTGGCCATCTTTGGGAAATACAACCTATGGCACTGAGAAAAGCATATCACATAGAAACTTCATTGTCAAGATCTTTTCCTAGTTTATTTTTATCTTCATAGCCCGAGAAACAACTTGTGAAAAAAGCAAATACATTTTGCTTGACTATTCAAGACATAAGATGAGATACTGAATGCATTCTTTATATCTTACCTTAAAAAGACAGTTAACTTGAGCTGATGAAAAAAGTGATTTACCAAAACTTTGTGAACATTCTAAATTAGAATCCTTGTAAATCTTATGGGCTACTTATTATTATTATTATTATTTACAGCATCTTGTGACTTTTTACCTAATTGGTCATTGCAAGAAGCATGGAGATAAGATTAGAAGTTTTGACATCAACAAGTATCAAGCAGAAAAAGCCCTGGCCACGAGTCTCCTGGTTAGGACAGGTAGGTTTTTCTTTCTTCATACAATACCAGCTATAATAATGTGTTAAATGTGTACTTTGCCTCTAAGATAGAATGTTCTATGGTCTTTAAAAAAAAAAAAAACAGGGGCGCCTGGGTGGCTCAGTCGGTTAAGCGTCCGACTTCAGCTCAGATCACGATCTCACGGTCTGTGAGTTTGAGCCCCGCGTTGGGCTCTGGGCTGATGGCTCAGAGCCTGGAGCCTGCTTCCCATTCTGTGTCTCCCTCTCTCTCTCTGCCCCTCCCCTGTTCATGCTCTGTCTCTCTCTGTCTCAAAAATAAATAAACGTTAAAAAAAATTAAAAAAATAAATAAAAAAAACAAAACAAAACACCATCTTTAGCAGGATCACCTCACTGAACAGAGTTTTTTGTGTTTGTGGTTTTTTTTAATTAAAAAATTTTTTTTTAACGTTTGTTATTGAGAGAGAGAGACAAAGTGTGAGCAGGGGAGGGGCAGAGAGAGAAGGAGACACAGAATCTGAAGCAGGTTCCAGGCTCTGAGCTATCAGCACAGAGCCTGAGCGGGACTCGAACTCACAGACAGCGAGATCATGACCTGAGCTGAAGTTGGATGCTTAACCGACTGAGCCACCCAGGCGCCCATTTGTTTGTTTGTTTGTTTGTTTGTTTTTATGTTGAGCAAGTTAGCTTCTCAAGAAAGTTAAATGGTCTGTGTAGAAGAAATACTTTATTTTCAAAAAAAAAAATTTGTCCTGTTACATTTAAGGTTGAGATGGCAAATATCAAAAGGAATTTTTAAATTTAAGTATAATTAACGTGCAATGTTATATTAGGTTTAGGTGTACAACATATCCTATAATTCCATGCATTACTCAGTGCTCATCACAATAAGTACAGTCACCATCTGTCACCATACAACACTATTACAATATTACTGAGTATATACTCTATGCTGTATTTTTCATATTGGTAACATACATTTTATGACTGGAAGTTTGAACTTCTTAATCCCCTTCAACTATTTTGCCCATCTCCCCACTCCTCTCCCCTCTGGCATCTACAAGTTTGTTCTCTGTATTTAAGAGTCTGTTTATTTTGTTGTTGTTCATTTTGATTTTTAGATTCAACATGTAAGTGAAATCATGATATTTGTCTTTCTCTGACTGACTTATTTTACTTAGTATTATACCTTCTAGGTCCATCCATGTTATTGCAAATGGCAAGGTCTCATTCTTTTTTTATCACTGAGTAATATTCCATTTTATACATATCACTTCTTTTTTTTTTTAACTTGTTTTTTTAATGTTTATTTATTTTTGACAGAAAGAACATGAGCCAGGGAGGGGCAGAGAGAGAGGGGGACAGAGGATCTGAAGCAGCCTCTGTACTGACAGCAGAGAGCCTGATGGGGGCTCAGACTCATGAACCTTGAGATTGTGATCTCAGCTGAAGTAGATGCCTAACCAACTGAGCCACCCAGGCGCCCCCTCTTCTTTTTTTTTTTTTTTAAGTTTATTTATTTATTTTGAGAGAGAGCGTGTGCACACAAAGTGGGGAAGGGGCAGAGAGAGGGAGGGAGAGAGAATCCCAAGCAGGTTCTCCACTACCTGATGTGGGACTTGAACTCATGAACTGCAAGATCATGACCTGAGCTGAAATCAGACACTTAACTCACTGAGCCACCCAGATGCCCCTATACCACCACCACCTCCTCCTCCTCCTCCTCCTCCTCCTCCTCCTCCTCCTCCTCCTCCACCTCCTCCTCCTCCTCCACCTCCTCCTCCTCCTCCTCCTCCTCTTCCTCCTCCTCTTCCTCCTCCTCCTTCTTCTTCTTCTTCTTCTTCTTTTAAGTTATTCATGTATTTTGAGAGAGAGAGAGAAAGCATGGGAGGGGCAGTGAGAGAGGGAGAGAGAGAATCCCAATTAGGCTCTGTGCTGTCAGTGCGGAGCCTGATGCAGGGCTCGAACTCATGAACCACGAGATCATGATCTGAGCTGCATTCAAGAGCTGGACAATTAACCAAGGAGCCACCAGGTGCCCCATACCACAACTTTATTCATACATCTATTGATAGACACTGGCTTGCTTCCATATCTTGGCTACTATAAATAATGCTGCAATAAACATAGAGGTGTGTATGTCTTTTTGAATTAGAGTTTTTGTTTTCCTTGGTAAATACCCAGTAGTAGAATTAGTGAATCATATGGTATTTCTATTTTTAATTTTTTGAGGAACCTCCATACTGTTTTGCCAGAGTTGCTGCACCAATTTACATTCCTACCAACAGTGCATAAGTGTTTCTTTTTCTCTATATCCTTGCCAAATACTTGTTATTTCTTTTTTTTTTTTTTAATATTTTATTTGTAAGTACCAATGTGGGGCTCAAACTCACGACCTTGAGACCAAGAGTCCCATGCTCACTGACTGAGCCAGCAAGGTGCCCCTCTTGTCTTTTTGATTCTAGTCATTCTGACAGGTGTAGGATGATATATCTCAGTGTGGTTTTGATGTACTTCCATGATAATATGATATTGAGCATCTTTTTGTGTATCTATTGACCTTCTGTATATCTTCTTTAGAAAAATGTCTATTCAGGTCCTCTGCCCATTTTTAATCAGGTTATTTGGGGTTTTTTGGTGTTGAGTTGTATAATTTCTTTGTATACTTTGGATATTAACCCCTTATTGAACATATCATTTGCAAATATCTTCTCCCATTCAGTAGATTGCCTTTTTGTTGATGGTTTCCTCCTGTGCTGTGCAAAACATTTTTGTTTTTTGTAACCAAAGGGAATATTTAATCTTCTGAATCCTTTCTTACCGGAACAGTCAGTGGACTGTTTTCTTACCATTGTGATTTTCATGAGTATGCCCTATGCCCCTTAAAACTAGGATAAAGTTGGGCCAGGATACACCAGAAATCCAGGAATACCATTCACAATATATGGAAGAGATTCGTCACCTTAGGGAAATTTAGCAAGCCTATAAAATCCTCTTAGAATAGGTAATAATTATGAAAATGTTAACGATTGGTGTTTTAGTGTTAGTGTCATTTCCTGTGAGAAATTATATCGTTAACTTCCTCTAGTCTCTTCTTTCTTTTTAAAGATGCTGTTTTTTTTTTTTTTTTAAATGTACATTTGAGAGAGAGAGAGCGTATGGACAAGCAGGGGAGGGGCAGAGAGAGAGCGGGAGAGAGAGAATCCCAAGCAGGCTTCTGATGTCAGCGCAGAACCCAGTAAGGGGCTCAATCTCACACACCATGATATCATGACCTGAGCCAAAATCAAGAGTTGGACACTTAACTGACTGAGCCACCCAGGTGCCCCTAGTGTAGGTAAATAATTAAAAAGCTTGCCCATACTACTGATCAAATTCATGAAATTAAACAACATGTAACCCAATTTTGGCTAGCAGAATTGTAAGACACTTTTATGATTAAAAAAAATTTTTTTTAGTGTTTATTTATCTTTGAGAAAGGGAGAGAGTACGAGCAGGGGAGAGACAGGGACACAGAATCCAAAATAGGCTCTAGGCTCTAAGCTGTCAGCACAGAGCCCAATGCAGGGCTCGAACCCGTGAACCATGAGATTATGACCTGAGCTGAAGTTAGACACCTAACTACTTAAACAACTGAACCACCTAGGGGCCCCAGCACTCTTATAATTTTATCTTATTTATTTTATTATTTTTTTCTTTAATTTTAATTTTTTAAAAATTTACATCCAAATTAATTAGCATATAGTGCAACAATGATTTTAGGAGTAGATTCCTTAGTGCCTCTTACCCATTTAGCCCATCCCCCCCTCCCACCACCCCTCCAGTAACCCTCAGTTTGTTCTCCATATTTATGAGTCTCTTCTGTTTTTCCCCCCTCCCTGTTTTTATATTCTTTTTGTTTCCCTTTCCTTATGTTCATCTGTTTTGTCTCTTATAGTCCTCATATGAGTGAAGTCATATGATACTTGTCTTTCTCTGACTGACTAATTTCACTTAGCATAATACCCTCCAGTTCCATCCATGTAGTTGTAAATGGCAAGATTTCATTGTTTTCGATTGCCGAGTAATCCTCCATTGTATATATACCACATCTTTTTTATCCATTCATTCATCAGTGGGCATTTGGGCTCTTTCCATACTTTGGCTATGTTGATAGTGCTGCTATAAACATGGGGGTGCATGTGTCCCTTCGAAACAGCACACCTGTATCCCTTGGATAATACCCAGTAGTGCAATTGCTGGGTCATAGGGTAGTTCTATTTTTAGTGTTTTGAGGAACCTCCATACTGTTTTCCAGAGTGGCTGCACCAGCTTGCATTTCCGGTACTCTTATAATTTTAAAGGTCAAAAAGGTCTAGGTGCAGCCATTAGGTCATCTTACCTAGTAATTCTAATAAATATTTTAAGATAGAGTGAAAAATCTCCAGGATACCTAATCAACCTTATTTTCATTTTATGATTTGTGGTACAAATGTAT
This sequence comes from Neofelis nebulosa, assembly GCF_028018385.1. Lineage (NCBI taxonomy): Eukaryota > Metazoa > Chordata > Mammalia > Carnivora > Felidae > Neofelis > Neofelis nebulosa. Next base: position 30,209,221 of record NC_080782.1, on the reverse strand, counting down.
AATCTTTCTTGAATGTCACTTTGTTTTCCTTTCTGGGATAATTTATTTAGATTAGAGGTTGAATTGCCTCCTGGCACCTCTTAAGTGTCATATGTTTCTTCTCTTAGGAAAATGAAGCTGTTTTCCTTTTGGATAATAAATTTATAAATGAAATTAATTTGCTCTCTGGAAGAACAAAGAAGAAAATTCCTTGTCTGCAGCCTTTGTTGAAGGATGCTATTGTCCTAACAACATCCAGTAATGGTTAAGTAGTACTGATATTTTCAAAAGGCTGGATTAATTGTATTCATAAAAACTTGGGGTAATATTAAGGGAAATATTAGATTATAACTATTGTATTTCCTTTTTGGAAACAGATGCCTGGCTGGCTGGGGTACTCACTACAGGGGAGCTTTTTCTTTGGAACAAAGATCAAGATTGCTTGAAAACTGTACAGGCAGCTGAAAAGCCTAAGAAAATGATTCAAGCTGCAGTAGGTGGGAATTTTTTATTTGTTTAAATTGGTTTCCTTGATAAATGGGAGGAAAAGAAGATGGAACATTTTCCTATTACTATTTTAAAAATATCTCTGTATGTGTGCATAAATATATCTGTGTATATATAAATATATATATATACATATACATATATATGTTTTCTTGTATATATGATTTTTTTGATGGTGTTTGTTTTTTACTATTTATGTATTTAGGGAGAGCACACAGGTGAGTGGGGGAGGGGCAAAGAGAGGGAGAGGGAGAGAGAGAGGGAGAGAGAGAGAGAGAATGAATGAATCTTAAGCAGGCTCCATGCTCAATGCAGAGCCCGATGCAGGACTCGAACCCACAAACCATGAGATCGTGGCCTGAGCTGAAATCAAGAGTTGGTCATTTAACTGACTGAGCCACTCAGGCACCCTGATGGTATTTATTTGTGATACTTAGATTCATCTTGAAGAAAAGTCTGGCTTGCCTAACATATCTGATAACAGGGGGTTCCTAATATCACATGACAAGTACATGGTAATATTATTATTTGTACTTTTAATTTATTAGTAGTGCCTTAGTTTTATCCTGAATGGAAATGAAACATCATTTAGGTGTCTTATTGTCAGGATAGATAAATGATGTACTTTCTGGGAGGAATTCAGACTTCACAGGTTTAATTGCTTTTTTTTTTTTTTTTTTTTAAAGCAAGCTCTTTGAGACTGTACTTGTATGTATCTGAAAATGGGAGAAGAGTTCTGCTTATAACTCCTGGATGCATATTTCTTTGGGAATATTTGGAATTCAAGAATATCTTATCTTCTAAAAGCCCTTCATTGGTAGGCCAGTGGTCCCAGATCATACCTGAAGAAGCAGTTCATTTGCCTTCTAATGAAGATAAAGAAGCTGTAGTGCATGCTGTCTTTATAAAAAATGAGGTAAAATCCAAATCAGACAGGGTGTTCTAGAAGATGAGATCTCAGACTGTAAGAACAGGCACTGTTTGTGAAGCTGTTGAGCAGAGTGTGTGATAGCATTGCTGTATATCTTTAATCATCATTAATTGTCACAGTAATTGCAAAGTTATTGTGGAAAAGATATTTTTACATTTCTTGGTCGTATTTTTTTAAATGTTTATTAAAAATAGTTTGAACTCCACCAAAAAACTACACTACAACTGACAAATGAATTCAGTAAAGTCACAGGATATGAGATGAATATACAGAAATCTGTTGTATTTCTCTACACTAGTAATGATGTAGCAGATTAAGAGAATAATTTCATTTATAATTGCACCAAAAATAATAAAACACCTAAGAATAAACCTAACCAAGGAGGTGAAAAATCTGTACTCTAAAAACTATAAAACATTGACGAGAGACATTGAGGGTGTCACAGATGGAAGGATATTCCATGCTCATGGACTGGAAGAACCAATATTTTTAAAATGTCCAAACTACCCAACATAGTCTATAGATTTAATGCAACCCCTGTCAAAATGCCAACATTTTTCAAAGAACTGGAACAAATAACCCACAATTTGTATGGACCCATTAAAGACCCCAAGTAGCCAAAACAGTCTTGAAAAAGAAGGACAAAGCTGGAGATACCACAATTCCAGATTTTAAGTTATACTACAATGCTTAGTAATCAAAACAGTATGGTACTGGCACAAAAATAGACATACAGCTCAATGGAACAAAATAGACAGCCCAGAAATAAACCCACCTGTATATGGTCAATGAATCTATGATGAAGGAGGCAAGAATATACAGTGGGGAAAAAGTCTCTTCAACAAATGGTGTTGGGAAAACTGGACCACTTTCTTACACCATACTCAAAAATAAGCTCGAAATGGATTAAAGACCTAGATGTGAGACCTGAAGCCATAAAATTTCTGGAAGAAAGCATAGGAAGTACTTTCTTTGACATCAGCCATAGAAACATTTTTCTAGATACATCTCCTCTGGCAAGGGAAACAAAAGCAAAATTAAACTATTGGAACTAGACAAAGATAAGCTTTTGCACGGCGCAGGACGAAACCATCAACAAAACAAAAAGACAATCTACTGAATGGGAGAAGATATTTGCAAATAATATATCCAATAAGGGGTTAATATCCAAAGTATACAAAGAACTTACACAACTCAATATCAAAAAACCACAAATAACCCAATTAAAAAATGGGCAGAGGGCCTGTATAGTTATTTTTCTAAAGAAGACAAACATGCATGAAAAGATGCTCAACATCACTCATCATCAGGGAAGTGCAAATCAAGTGCTGAGATACATCACCTTACACCTGTCAGAATGACTAGAATAAAAAAGACAAGAAATGACAAGTATTTGGCAAGGATGTGGAGAAAAAGGAACCCTTATGCACTGTTGGTGGGAATTGGTGCAGCCACTCTGGAAAACAGTGTGGAGGTTCCTCAAAAAATTAAAAGTAGAAATACCGTATGATCCACTAATTCTACTACTGGGTATTTGCCCAAGGAAAACAAAAACACTTATTTGAAAAGACATATACACCCCTATGTTTACTACACCATTATATACAATAGCTAAGATATGGAAGCAAGCCAGTGTCTATCAATAGATGAATGGATAAAGAAGATGTGGTTTATTTTTATTCAACTTTTTTTTTTTTTTTTTTTTTTTTTTTTAAATTTACTTTTTGGGACAGAGAGAGACAGAGCATGAACGGGGGAGGGGCAGAGAGAGAGGGAGACACAGAATCGGAAACGGGCTCCAGGCTCCGAGCCATCAGCCCAGAGCCTGACGTGGAGCTCGAACTCACGGACCGCGAGATCGTGACCTGGCTGAAGTCGGACGCTTAACCGACTGCGCCACCCAGGCGCCCCAAGAAGATGTGGTTTATTTTTAAAATGTCATAATTACTCGGTGATAAAGAATAATGAGGTCTTGCCATTTGCAACAACATGGATGGAGCTAGAGGGTATAATGCTAAGTGAAATAAGTCCAATCAGAGAAAGGCAAATACCATGACTTAAATTACATGTTGAATCTGAAAGACAAAAGGAACAGACTCTTAAATACAGAGAACAAACTGGTGGTTGCCAGAGGGGAGGTGGGTGAGGGGTGGATGAAATAGATAAAGGGTGTTAAGAGCACACTTACCTTGATAAACACTGAGATGTGTAGAATTGTTGAATCATTATACTGTACACTTGAAACTAATATAACACTGTATGTTAATTATACTTGAATAAAAAAAATGGTTTGACCTTAGAGCTTCCTTTCTCTTTTCCTAGTATTTTCCCTAGTTTTTATTATTTATTTATTTATTTATTTATTTATTTATTTAGAGAGCATGAGCAGGGGGGAGAGGCAGACAGAGAGAGGGAATCCTCAGCAGGCTCTACACTCAAGAGTAGAAACTGAGTGTGATTGCACAGCCCTAGGATTATGCCCTGAGCTGAAATCAAAGAGTCGGATGCCTAACTGACTGAGCCACCCAGATGCCCCAATTTTTATTTATTTTTTAATTTCAGTATAGTTGAGACACAATGTAACATTAGTTTCAGGTATACAACATGATGATTCATGAACTCTTTATGTTATGCTGTGCTTTCCACAAGTGTAGCCACCATCTATCACCATCAAAACTATTATGCCATTGATTGTATACCCTCTGTTGTACCTTTTATTCCCATGACTTATTTGTTACATAACTAGAAGCCTGTATCTCCCACTCCCCTTCACCCATTTTGTCCACGCCCCTGCCCTGCACCCTACTCCCCTCTGGCAAACATCAGTTTGTTCTCTGTATTTACAAGTGTGATTCTGTACTTTTTCTCCATTTTTAAAATATAACTAGTTTTATAATTTAAAAAGCTAGAATTGGTGATAATTAAGCCATTTAATTACCAGGAAAGAACACATTCATTAACTAAAAAACATTATCAATAGCTGCATGCACTCTTTATATGTATGGACCAACATTTTATTAGCTAGTCCACTGTTAGAAATTGCATTTTGAAATTTTTTTTTCCTTTATCTTCTTCCCACCCCTGGGGGTAGTGCCCTAATTTAGATAATAAATAACTATAAAATAAGAGAAAAAAAATTATAAGAATCCAGTTTCAGCCACAGTAAATTACAGTGTTTTCTTCCTTTTTTAATTTAATTTTTTAAAGTTTATTTATTTATTTTCAGAGAGAGAGCAAGCATGCATGTGGGGAAGGAGCAGAGAGAGACAATCCTAAGCAGGCTGTGAGCTCAGTGCAGAGCCCAATGTGGGGCTCAAACCCACAAACCGTGAGATCATGACCTGAGCTGAAACTAAGAGTTGGATGCTTGCTTAACTGACTGAGCCACTCAGGCGCCCTTAATTTTTATTAATTTTTTTCAAATTTCTATTTAAATCTAGTTAATATATAGTGCAATACTGGTTTCAGGAGTAGAATTCAGTGACTTATCATTTACATACAACACCCAGTGTTCATAACCAGTGCCCTCTCAAAACCCATTCCCCATTTAGCCCACACCCCACCCACCTCCCTCCATCAACCTTCAGTTCCCTATCTTAAGAGTCTCTTATGGCTTGTTTCCCTCTTTTTTTCTTTTTTTTCCCCCTCCCATATGTTCATCTGTTTAGTTTTTTTTTTTTTTTTTTTTTTTTAATGTTTATTTTTTGAGGGAGAGACAGCATGACCCAGGGGAGGGGGCAGAGAGAGAGGGAGACACAGAATCGGAAGTAGGCTCTAGGCTCTGAGCTGTCAACACAGAGCCCAATGTGGGGCTCAAACTCATCAACCACAAGATCATGACCTGAGCTGAAGTCGGATGCCCAACCAACTGAGCCACCCAGGTGCCCCTCATCTGTTTTGTTTCTTAAATTCCACATATGAGTGAAATCATATGGTACTTGTCTTTCTCAGACTGACTTATTTTGCTTAGCATAATACACTCTAGCTCCATCCAAGTCATTGAAAATGTCAAGATTTCAGTCTTTTTGATGACCGAGTAATATTCTGTTTTATATATATATCACATTTACCCATTCATCAGTTGATGGACACTTGGACTCTTTCCATAGTTTGGCTATTGTTGATAATGCTGTTATAAACATTGGGGTGCATGTACCGCTTTGAATCTGTATTTTTGTATCCTTTGGGTAAATACTTAGTGCAATGCTGGGTTGTAGGATAGTTCTATTTTTAACTTTATGAGCAACCTCCATACTGTTTTCTGGGGTGGCTGTGCCAGTTTACATTCCCACCAAGAGTGCAAGAGTGTGCCCTTTTCTCTGCATCCTCGCCAACACCTGTTGTGTTTTGTGTTGTTAATTTTACAACACATTCTGACAGGTGTGAGGTGGTATTTCATTGTGGTTTTGATTTGTATCTCCCTGGTGATGAGTGATGTTGAGCATCTTTTCATGTGTTTGTTAGCCATCTGGGTGCCTTCTTTGGAAAAATGTCTATTCTTGTCTTCATTGGCGGTGTTTTTTTAATTTTTAAAAACTATGTTTATTTTTGAGAGAGAGTGAGAAAGAGTGTGAGTTAGTGGGGGAGGGGCGGAGAAGGAAAGACACAGAATCTGAAGCAGGCTCCAGGCTCTGAGCTGTCAGCACAGAACCTGATGTGGGGCTCCAGCCAACAAACCATGGGATCATGACCTGAGCTGAAGTCGGATGCTTAACTGAGCCACCCAGGTACCCCAGTACGTTTTCTTAAGCCAATAAGCTGCACCTTGATTTCCCATTTGGTCCATGCCCTGGCTCAGAAATAAATTACTTATTCTTTAGCCTTATGTTAAGAATAAAAATACAAGCAGGATTTCTGTATGTTTCATTTATTTTATTTATGATGAGAATATATGTTTTACATATCTTGGTTTATTTTCAGATTAATTGTATACTAAAGTTTATTAAATTTATCTACAGTTATTTGGAGATTGCTGCTTGTGTTCATTTACTTTTTATTCTGGAGAATGTCTGAAGTTAACATTTCTAGCAATTCGGTGGCATGAGAATGTATTTACACCTGTCAGGTGAGATAAAGGTTTTCTTTTTCCTTATTTTCTGTCCCTTTTAAAATATTATTATTTTTTCACCCATAAATACATAAGTTTAATTAAATGAAATGCAAATTTGAACTTTTGAGACCTTACAGATCTATTCTTCCCATAAGTACTGTTGTTATTTTAGTTTTCATTTTAATGTTTTGTTTATTTTTAGAACAAGCAGGGGGAGGGGCAGAGAGGGAGGGAACAGAGGATCAGAAGCAGGTTCTGCAAGGTTTTTCTCATTTTTATTTCCTTTCATGGAATTAAGAACATGTAAAAGGTAAGACAGGCTATGGTCTTGCTTGTATTAAAATTATAGAGATAGGTATTTTGGGAAATAATTGAATTTTAAAAAGGATATAGCTCGAATTTACTACTGTACCTTTTAACTACTCAAGTACTTTTTATTATTTTTTATTTAAATGTTTATTTTGAGAGCAAGAATGTGTGCACATGAGTGGGGGAAGGGCAGAGGGAGAGAGAGAGAATCCCAAGCAGGCTCTGCACTGTCAGTGCAGAGTCCAACTCGGGACTTGATCTCATGAACTGTGAGATCATGACCTGAGTCAAAATCAAGAGTCAGATGCTTAACTGACTGAGCCACCCAGGAGACTTGCTCACATAGTTTTTTTTGTTTTTTTTAATGTTTATTTATTTTTGAGAGAGAGAGACAGAGAGTGTGTGAGCAGGGGAGGGGCAGAGAGAGAGAGGGAGACAGAATCTGAAGTGGGCTCCAGGCTCTGAGCTGTCAGCACAGAGCCTAATGTAGGGCTCAAACTTATGAACTGTGAGATCATGACCTGAGCCAAAGTCGGACAGTCAACCAACTGAGCCACCTAGGCACCCTTGCTCACATACTTTTTATTTTATTTTATTTTTTTTTATTTTTTTTTTTTTCAACGTTTATTTATTTTTGGGACAGAGAGAGACAGAGCATGAACGGGGGAAGGGGCAGAGAGAGAGGGAGACACAGAATCGGAAACAGGCTCCAGGCTCTGAGCCGCCAGCCCAGAGCCTGACGCGGGGCTTGAACTCACGGACCGCGAGATCGTGACCTGGTTGAAGTCGGACGCTTAACCGACTGCGCCACCCAGGCGCCCCATCTCACATACTTTTTAAACTAGAAATAGTTTTATATATACTACAAAGCCCAATAAAATACATAGTGCATTAAAAGCATATCATGCCTGGGCACCTGGGTTTCTTAATCAGTTAAGCTTTGGACTCTCAACTTTGGCTCAGGTCATGATTTCATGGTTCATGAGTTCGAGCCCTGCTTCGGGCTCTGCACTTACAGTGTGGAGCCGACTTGGGATTCTCTCTCCCTCTCTCTCTGCCCCTCCCCCACTTGTGAGCTTGCACTCTCTCTAAATAAATAAATTTTTAAAAAAAGCATATCATGCTTCAGTAAGATTTAGTAAAATAGTGTGATTTTTAAAATTTTCTTAATTTTCTTATGCTCTAGTACTTTATATATTAGGTGTATAATGAGTTGGACTCTAATAAATATACATGTGTGTAACCATATAGCAAATATAGAACATTGCCACTATGTTATTTTTATTTTTTAAATATTTTATTTTATTTTATTTTAAGTTTATTTATTTTGAGGGAGAGAGAGGAAGGGGCAGAGAGAGAGAGGGAGAGAGAATCCCAGAACCTTTAGATCATGACCTGAGCAGAAATCAAGGGTCAGATGCTTAACTGACTGAGCCAGTTAAGATTTTATTTTTAAGTAATCTCTACATCTAACATGGGACTTGAACTTATAAACCCAAGATCAAGAGTCACACGCTCTCCTGAATGAGCCATCCATGTACCCCAGAACATTGCCACTATTTTAAAAATCCATTCTTCTCTATTTAATTTCTGTGAAAATGTTTACAGTGATGTATAATATGTGTCATCTAAATCTTTTGTCAAAACAGATGCATTTGGGGTTGACTATGGAACATGCCATTACTAACAAAATGCTGATACTGAACCTGTTTAACTGGCAACTGCTCTTTTGTGGCGTGGATGAAAATTCTGAGCAGTTGCTAAGAGGGCCTCTAATATTCATGCACGTATAGGAATTGGACTCTTAAGTTTTTTATGATGAGCTAAATATTAAAAGTTACTATATTTCCTATTTTCAATTATTTCATTACTTACTTAGATCGTTGCCATACCATGTTCATTGGGCACAACAAGACTGCCTTCTGTGCCATCTAATTCCCAAATGTGAATCGGTAAAGTCAAGAGGAGCTCTAATTTCTGCCTTTTCAAGAGATGGCATTACTCTGGCAGTAACTCTTAATCAGAAAGACCCAAAGGTCAGTATATGTAATCTGTCTTGAAAGTAACCTATGAAAGAGTTCAATTTGGAGTTGTTTTGTAATACTACTTTATGTTCTTTATATTGGTGTTTTCTGATCCAGTTTAACATTATATTGGTGTTTTCTGATCCAGTTTAACTTTAACATAAAGTTATTTTATCCAGAAGCTATAATTTCAAAACTTGGCCTTCAGAAGTGAAAAGAGGGTAACAAAAAGGAAGAAGGGCAAAGTGGTAACTGATGTCCTTAAAATATAGTATAAAAGAGTGAGGAGTTTCAGTTTTCAGTATTGTTTTGCCAGTTGGGAAAGACTTCCAAGATAGTTTATTAATATAATAATAGGTCTCTAGGTCTCTAGAATTATAAGTAATGATTAAAGTAAAATAATTTTAATGTTTTTTTGCCTTTTTTTTTTTTTTTTTTTTGCTTTCTAGGCAACTCAGGTATTGTTTATAAACACATTGAATTTTGTTACTCTCAGTGGTAGCCTGAGAGGGTGTAGTAATAAGAATCCTGTGGTTCCACCTACACTTATCAGGTATGAACTCTTGTGTTTCTGCATAGCATTTTTATTTTCTCTTCTAATAGTTTAATAAGTTTAAGGCTCTGATAATACAAAAGATATCTAAGTAGATATTTAGGTAGATAATGCAGCTTACTTTCAGCATTTGTGCTTGATTAATTGCTATATGAAGGAAAATCTTATCTTAAGGAAGGATCTGGTAGGGTGGAAGATACCTGAACATATTTTCTTTTCTCTTTTATTTTTTTCTGTGTTATCTCAGGAGGAGTAGAATCATAACTGGATAGGGGATATTGGGCTTAATTAGAGACTGAAATGAGAAAACCTGGACTGGGAAGATCATTATATACTTGGGGTGGCTGAGGTGTTTATAGCTTTTTAAACAAAGTTGGCATGCTCTGCATGTGGGTTAATAGCAATAATCAGGATTTTTGATAGCACAAGAGCCTCTACCAGGATCTATTTGGGATTATAGAGTAGGAAGGTTTCCTCTTGGACTTCCTAATTTCATTTTCTGAACATTTTTCTTTGCTGTTCTCTGAATTTCCAAAGTTTTCAGATCTATCTAGTCTTGCCTCTTCATTTTCTTTCCCCACCCAAAAGTTCTTTTCTGAAGGTATTACTCATTCTTACACCTGAAATTAATGTAACATTGTGTCTTGACTATACTTCAATAAGAGAAAGAAAGAAAGAAAAGAAAAAAGAAAGAAAGAAAGAAAGAAAAAGAAAAAAAATGAATGAATTGCTGGTCTCAGTGCAGTGGTCTCTTTCACTTAGAGTGTACGTCATTATTTACATAAGGAGCTCCTTTTTGTCTCCATGAAAGATTAATATTACTAGATAGTTAAGGAGCTGTAAGGATGATTTTGGGAAGAGGGAGTCTGCTGCTGCATGGAACCTCTAGCAAGCTGCAGAGAGAGGACAGGCATGGTATTGATTGACCTTTAAATCTATCAGTAGATTTGAGTTGTAGACACCAATAGAATTAAAGTTGTTCTAATTAAAATGTGAGTGACTAAAAAGCTTAACTCTTTTAGGGAATATTTTCATCTTATCATTTGCTTATGTGTCTACGTGAATTTCTAGTTTGTATGTTTTATGGAGTAGATGTTGATGAGCAAACTCCTTTTTTTCCTTACCTTTTTTCTGGGAAGTAAAATACACGAAATGTATGTGGCAGTTTGCTACTATTCATTCTTTCCTCCTTATTTTTTGAAGTGTTCCAACTCTGCTTGGCCATTTTAAATTGTCAAAGACATTGTAGAGAGTCCTTTCTAAACATACTGTCTTGCTTTTTCTAGGTCCTACTGGGTAGGTGATATCAGCTGGACTCATGATAGTCTTTTTCTGGCTTGTATGTTAAAACGTGGCTCCCTGGTTTTATTGACCTGTCAAGGTGAATTGGTAACATTAATTACATTTGGTTGCTCTATAGAATTTGGGCCAGCAGAATTTATTCCTTTTCACCCACTCATAACATATAGGTGAGACATTTGAATTATTTTAATTTGTTTGTAGAAGGTTTTCTCTTTTGGTATTACTTTATTGTGTATTTTTAAAAAATAATTTCATCTTTCGAGTTGTCTTTTGCTCTCTTTGAGTCTGTCTTTTCAATATCTGTTTCTTATTTATAGTTTTCTTCTATTTCTTTTTGTTGCTAAATCCTGGTGAAAATATGACATTGTGACTATGTAAGTATAAGTTATTTAAATATTCAATAGCACTGAAACATTTGTCTTCTTTTATGTAAAATTCAAAGAAGTGTGATATGTCTTTTATTGTTTCTTTAAAAGAAGGCCACTTGGGGCGCCTGGGTGGCGCAGTCGGTTAAGCGTCCGACTTCAGCCAGGTCACGATCTCGCGGTCCGTGAGTTCGAGCCCCGCGTCAGGCTCTGGGCTGATGGCTCGGAGCCTGGAGCCTGTTTCCGATTCTGTGTCTCCCTCTCTCTCTGCCCCTCCCCCGTTCATGCTCTGTCTCTCTCTGTCCCAAAAATAAATAAAAAACGTTGAAAAAAAAAATTTAAAAGAAGGCCACTTAAATAAATGAGTAACTCAAAATTAACTTGGCACATGGATTTACCTGTTTTTTTCCCCCAAAGGGAAGAAGGGGAAAAGTTGTTGGAAATGGATAGAAGAATTTAGAATTTAGCCATGTTTTAATTTTTAATTGTGGGATGGGGTAGCGGTTTGGCTTTGGAGTCAGATCAAAATTTAAATCTTCATTCTTCTACTTATTAGTTGTATGACTTTGGGTAAGTTATACCTTAAGCTCTTTTTCTTTTACTGGGAAGTGAAAATGACTATATTTGTCTCTTAGGGTTGAGGGAATGAAGTAAAATAATAAATGGTTATAAATAAGCACAATTCTGACATAAGTGCTTAGTAAATATTTTTGTTATTGATGTTAGTATTAGATATGACCTGACATATACACATAGGTATTTACAAAACAAAAACATTGGAAAAGGATTTTGAAATCACTCCATTGCTATTGCTTCACAGAAAGAAGATTGAGGGATTGTCCTTGATTATTTGTAGCAAAAAGTGATGCTTAATTTTTAGCACTGGAAAATTATAAGTGAAGAATTTGTTGGGGAACCTGGCTGGCTCAGTTGGAAGAGCATGTGACTCTTGATCTTGGGGTTGTGAGTTGGAGCCCCACTTTGGGTGTAGGGATTACTTAACAGTAAGATCTTTTAAAAAAAATTGACACTTCCTGCAGTGAAAGTATTTTTTTTTCCTAATTTCTTTATGGTCCAATTTATAATTGACTTGAATGTCCTCATATTCTTATTTATTTAAAAAAATTTTTTAATGTTTATTTACTTTTGTGAGAGAGAGCGAGAGAGCGCGTGTGCGTGCATGTGCGAGCAAGTGGGGGAGGGACTGAGAAGGAGATACAGAATCTGAAGCAGGCTCCAGGCTCTGAGCTGTCAACACAGAGCCCAGTGCCGACTGGAACTCACCGACAACGAGATCATGACCTGAGTGGAAGTCGGATGCTTAACGGACTGAGCCACCCAGGCACCCCCCTCATAGTCTTCTTTAATTTAGGGAACTCCTGGGTGGCTCAGTCCGTTAGGCATCCGACTCTTGGTCTTGGCTCAGGTCTTGATCTCAGGGTTGTGATTTTAAGCCCAGAGTTGGGCTCTGCACTGGGCGTGGAGTCTGCATGAAAAAAAACAACAAACTAATTTAGGACCTTTTTAAAAAAAAAAAACAGTGTATTTATTTTGAGAGAGAGAACATGAGCAGGGGAGGGGCAGAGAGAGAGGAAGAGAGAAAATCCCAAGCAGGCTCCGCTACATGGGCACAGAACCCGATGTGAGACTCCAACCCATGAACTATGAGATCATGACCTGAGCCAAAACCAAGGGACAGATGCTTAACCACTGAGCCACCCAGGCACCCCAATTTAGGACTTAAAAAAATTTTTTTAATGCTTATTTATTATTTTTTTTTTTTGAGAGAAATAGAGTCAAGTGTCGGGAAGGGAGGGGCAGAGAGAGGGAGACAGAGAATCCGAAGCAGCTCCAGGCTCCAAGCCGTCAGCACAGAGCCTGATGTGGGGCTCAAACTCACTAACTGTGAGGTCACGACCTGAGCTGAAGTCAGATGCTTAATTAACCGGCTGAGCCACCAGGTGCCCCCAGTTTAGGGCCTTTTAAAATGGATTACTTTTTCTGATTATATAAGTGATACATATTTATTATTAAAAAAATAAATTTAGAAAAATGTCTGTAATGAATACACCTGTTATTAAGGAGGAGAAAGAAAAAACTGAGAAAGACATTTGGAGAAGATAGTAGTGGGTAAAATTTTATCAGCTGAAGATTAAATTTGACTTTCTTCGTAAATGTACTTACTGTTATGGTGGTGTACCTGATTCTGATTATTTAATATTACTTAATTGTGTATTCATAACTCATATTCTTATAAGTATATTTAAATATATAGTAAGAAAGAAGGTTAATTACTTAATTCTCTGTAATAGTAAAACTGAACTGCCTTAATTCTTTTCTGAAATAGTTTGTATATGAACTGCCTGAATTCTTTTCTGAAATAGTTTGTATAAAACTAAAAACAAAATACAGTAAATGCCACAATTCAGGGAATATTTAAAAAACACATAAGCCGGGGCACGTGGGTGGCTCAGTCGGTTAAGCGGCCGACCTCGGCTCAGGTCATGATCTCGCGGTCCATGAGTTTGAGCCCCGCGTCGGGCTCTGTGCTGACAGCTCAGAGCCCAGAGCCTGTTTCAGATTCTGTGTCTCCCTCTCTCTGACCCTCCCCTGTTCATGCTCTGTCTCTCCCTCTATCAAAAATAAATAAAATGTTAAAAAAAAAAAAATTAAAAAACAAACACATAAACCTACATTTTATTTAATCACTTATGTCTTCCTTACAGATATATACAATTTAATGTTAGTGTGTTTAACTGGCTGTTTTATCATTCTGTAGCTTTTGATTGTTGTGTTGCTTTTCTTTGGAATAATCTGATTGTTTCCTTTAAGATTTTTCTTTTACTAATTCTTCAATTTTGTGTTTGTTTGCTAGACCACAGCAGTTTACATTTCAAGATTCAAATAATTCTGTAGATTCAACAGCTTCTGATAGTGACCCTATGAGACAGAGATTTTCTATCAAAGCACACTCAAGATTACCCTACCTCATTATTTCTGATGGATACATGGTCACAACCCTTCGATTTCTTGATAACCTCTCTCCATCAGTGCTCATGAGATCCCTTCTACTTGATTCAACCCAGAGGCTTGAGAAAATGTACCAAAGTATGGTATTGTCTAAGGTATAGTGCTTTTGGTATTGCTGGTAAAAGTTGGCTTGTCTTTTCAGATCTAAAACCATACTGATAGTAATGTGCTTGGATTGTATATAGTTGTCTATAGAATTTTTAATTGCTTGTGATAGAATTACAGGTAACATTTTGCTCTTGGGTGTCTTTTATCTTTTCTTCTACAGCCAAAGGGCAAAGGACTGAACTTGCGATCACTGGATTCCCTAAGGTCTAGCCTGTTAAAACACCAAGGGAATAAAAGTGTAGCTGATTCTACTGTCCCCAGATTCTTACAGGCAGAAGAAACAATGAACTTAAATGAAAAAGCAGAAGATTTTCAGGTACTTAGTAGGTCTTTTATTTACTTTGAACAGTTACATATTGACTTTATTCCAAGAAACATATTTTATTTTTCTCTTGTTCAAGGGAGAGAAATTTGAGGACACCAGTGATTTTACTTATAAGATATTAAATTAAGCATGATTTTCTTCACTCATGTTTTAGGATTTTGAAGCAGAAGAAACTAATGAAGGCAAACACTTTCCAAACAACTTATTCTCACTTTGGAACCAAAAAAAGGATCCATTGTTTAGTAATGTCAAGGAGGGAAGATTGGAATTTGCATCTATGTTTGATACAATACATGCAGAGGATAATACAGAGGAGACAGACAGAACCATTACAGAACTGCATTCTGTCCAGAAGAATCTCCTTGCAGCATGGACTATAGGAATTTCAAAAAATGTAACAGAAAAAAATTTAATGTTAAATTACACAGTAGTTTGTATCACTCATTTTTTCTACATTCTTCAATTTATAAGATGTCCTTTCCCCAAACTTGATCCTTTTTCAAGCGAGAGCACAAGACATAATACATGGGTACTTTGTATCTTTCAACTTTTTCATCAGTGTTTGTCAATCCAGTATTGGGATATGAGATACAAACAAGATGTGGGACATTTGGTAAAGCTGACCTCAAATACTATAAAGCTTTTGCTGATTCAACAACAGCAGGGTCAGTTATTTTCAGAGAAGCTTTTGGCTTGTTTTCATTTACTCAAAATGGTAGCTGCTTATTTAAATGGCATATATATTCTTCAACCTGAAGTTATTTCAACGTCAGTTGATGGAAGTAGAACAGCAAATCAAGACAAATTGGTGGTACCCATTTTTCGAATGTTTCAAGGTAGTGGTTCTCAGGAAAACTGGTCTTGGAGTTCATCTTTCAAGGTTCATCCTCAAGTAGTAAATCTTGCTCAACAACCAGGACACAGGTATAATTACTTTATGTTAGGGTACCATTAACATTATAGATGTTTTCCTTTTTGGAAAGTTGAGATATAATTCTCATGCTGTAAAATTCACCATTTTAAAGTGTAAAATTCATTGATTTTTAGTATAGTCACAAGGGTGTAGAACTCTTAGCACCAATTCCAGAATGTTTCTATAATCCCAAAAAGAAACTCTGTATCCCTTACCAGTCAGCATTAATAGATTTTTATATTTAAGTCAAATGTTATTCAACAGACATATTAGTCTTGGGCAGGCATGATACATGCCCAAGTATTGAAAGATTTTGGTTTAGGTAAGCACTATAGAAGAATGACCATGAATATTTATGAAGATTTAAAAAATGTATTATACTTTTTTTGATCAGTGGACTTTGTGCTATATTTAAATCTGATCAGTTTGTATATATATTATTGTTTCAGTGAAGAATACAGGCAGAAATAATAAGACTAAGTAGGAGGCTGTACATATTTTTATTCCTAGTCTGAAATTTGGTCTTGATGATTACTTAATTTTGTGTGCAGATTGGCTGTTCTCTGGAGAGTGTTGTACAACAAAACTTTATGGTATCAAACACAGTTAAATCAAAGACTTCCTGATGGTGACAGACAGTTAACTGAAAAGATGACACAGGAAGCATCTACTGTCAAGGCTCTGCTATGTCACATACAGGCTAACTTACAGACTGCTGGAATTCGCTTGAACCAGGCGTTAGAACTTAAATCTATCGATGGTCAGTAATTTACAAACATTTTTTTAACTCTGTGAATAAGCAATATAGGTAACTGGGCTTCTGTTTTATTAATTAGTTTCAATTATTTGTTTTTCAAAATAGTTTCTGGCTGAGCTTTATTTACTGAATTTTAAAATGAAGTAAATTTTTATAAAGTAATTTCATTAACTGTGACTGATTGTTGGTTAAAAACTTTGTAGGTGAAGAGTGTTTCCTGTTAGGATCATATGAAAAATCTGTCCTAATGTGGAAGAAAGCTCTACAAGAAACTCAAGAGAAAGGTAGGGTAGTGTTAAAAAACAATAGTTGTCATAATATTGGTAGGAATGTATTTTGACATGCTGTAGAGCTTAAAAATAATTCCAGATTTCGGAGTGCTCACAATTTTTTAATGCTCAAATGGAATACGTATGGTAGGCATCTTTAGTGTCAGAAATGCTTTTAAAATTATTTTTGGTCTTGGAATTTGTAGCATGAGGAGTTTTTTCTGTTATCTATAGGTAAGGCTCCTTTTGTCCTTTTTTTTGCTTAGTGATGGAATCTGTGATTGATTATTAATGGGAAAAATGAGCTTTAGATACTAAATAAAATAATGTTTTGTTGGGCATTTACCACCTTTTTTACAGACTTAGAGAAACACAAAGCTAAGGCTCTCTGCCCTTAGGTAATTCAACTTCAAGAATTTCCCTTGAGTTATACTTATTGTTAGGTTAAGTTTGGTCTTCATGGGGTTTTTGATGAGACTATAAAGATGTAGATTCTAGAAACTAGTGATAGCTTTCATGATATTGAGGATGTGACTAGGATGACAGAAGTTCTCAGCTAGCAACCTGGGAACTAGCCATGACCGTAACGACGACATGGTCAGGTTTGGCCAATTATTAAAGTTATTTTCTGACTGCTGTGGCTTTGTATATTTCATTCATTCACCTATTTAACCAGTATTTATTGAGGTCCTGCTGTGTCCCTAGTACTGTATTAGGCACTAGGAATAAACAACAAATTGCCCACAATATGGAAGAGAGATTACATAAACAACTAGCACTCCTCTTGTTATGTTGTATGGTACATGCTGGAGAAGCACAGAAGAACATTTCCCACAATCTGAAGCTGGAGCGTAAGCATTGGTCTGGGGAAAACCTGGACTTGGCATTTAAAATTGAGTATAAATTGGTCAGTTAAAGCAGTGGTAATGGTTTAACAAAGGAGATAGCAAGCAAAAAGGCACGAGAAACTATGGCAGTTTGGTAAACTGCAAGTTGTTTCATAGGACTAGATCAAATGACATATGTATGTAATATTGGGTGTGGGGTGGTAAGAGGTAGGTAAAAGTGATAAAGGAGCATACTATGCAATATAAAGGGATTAAAATTTTATCCTGAAGACATTGGGATCAGTTAGATACTTTATGTAGGAAAGAGAACTTTCCAAATGAATATAGGCCATTTGGAAAGATTGCTTTGGTACAATGTGGAAGATCATTTGTAGGAGTGTGGTGTAGATATGTGGGTTTTACATTGAAGCAGGAAAATCAGTCAGTTGAGGAGCTCCTGAATCAAAGCAATATCAGGAGTACTAGAGAACAGAGGTAACACTTGACAGATACTAAATAGACTTGATCACCTGGACTTGTGACTGAGTAGATCTGGAGAAAGAAGTCTAATGTAGTTCTCAGGTTTGGGGATTGTCCAACTGGATGAAGAAGAGTGGCATTCAAGGAGATGAAAAGTTCTGAGGAAGAAAAGTTTTCATAATGAGTTCCATTATGGACCTTTATGTTTAATTGCATTTCCAACTTGTATGTACTAGGAATGGCTTTTAATAATGGAGACTGGAAGTAGTAGTGGCTTCAACAAGAAAGAAGTTTATTTCTCTTTCTTATGAAAGGAGACTGGAAGTTGACAGTCTAGGGCTGATTTGGTGTTTCTGTGGTCTAAGTAAGGACCCATGCTTCTTTAGTTTTTCTACTCAGTCATCCTTAGTGCATTGCTTCCAATCTTAAGGCCATTACATGAGCTAAGATGGGTACTAGAGTCCCAGTCATCACGTGCATATTCTAGACAGCAGGAAGGAGGAGGGCAGGAAGGGCAAGAAAGGGTATACCTCCTAACGGAGTTACCTCCCTTTGAGCAGCTTTTCTGGAAGTTCTACACAATATTATCTCTTGGTTTGGAACTTAGTCATTTTTTCACTTGGCTACATCTAAGTGAGAAATTGTGATGTGGGTTCATTATTAACTCCAAATAAAATTGGAATTCTTTTGCTCAGGAAGAATGGATAAGGGTCAGGCAACCGACAGTGTCAGTCCTAAACACCCTCCAGATATTTGAAGGCAGTGGTCAGGGGCTCCTATCTCATTGGATGATGCTTCTTCTCCTTTGGGAAGTCTCTTTGACTAACTGTTTGATAGACATATGGTTTCTTGGGGTTTTCTCTTTTAGCATGTCTCCTTCTGTTTTATATCGTGTACTTAAGATATTGTTAGTGGATTTTAGTGCTGAAATGATGAGGATTTGTAGCTCTTTTGGGATAAAATCTTAGTCATCCTAGGGCCTGATGAAAGATAATAAAATCATTCAGAACTTAAAATGAAAAAGAACAAATTATTGCTGACCTGTTTTAAGATAAAAACTCTTACTAAAGTATAAAACAAATACAGAGAAAAAGTCACATAAACTGAGTGTGTAACAGCTTTCATAAATTGAATATTCCTGTCTACTTTGCACCCAGATCAAGAACATTACCTTTCTGGGGATCCTGGCTGGCTCAGTCACTAGAGCATGTGACTCTTGATCTCAGGGTTATGAGTTTGAGCCCCACATTGGGTGTAGAGATTGCTTAAATAAATAAACTTTATTGTTTATTTTGAGAGAGAGACCAATCATGTGAGCCAGGGAGCGGCAAAGAGAGGAAAAGACAGAGAATCCCAAGCAGGCTCCACTCTGTCAGCGTGGAGCCTGACACGGGGCTCTAACTCACGAACTGCAAGATCATGACCTGAGCTGAAACCAAGAGTCCAGTGCTTAACTGACTGAGCCACCCAGGTGCCCCCTAAATAAATAAACTTAAAAAAAAAAAAAAAAGAACATTACCTTGCTAACATGTTTTTTTTTGTTTTTTTGCTAACTTGTTTTTATTTTTTAATCTAATTTATCTTACCTTTTTATTTTTTAATATAATTTATTGTCAAATTGTGCTAACATGTTTTTAATGTAAACTTAATTCTTGTTTAAGGAGGAAGAAGGACATGTTTTCTTCAGATACGCTATTATCTTTCTCTTTTCTACTGCTACATCTATAGCTATAATTTAAATGATGCTCAAGGATTGTGTGATCAGCTAGTAAGAGAAATATTGAAGTGGTCCCACCTACCTGTAAAAGAAAATGAGGATTGTTCAGGTATGCATTTCAGCAGTCAGTATGTTTAATCTCATTAATTTGTATTCATACATTTAGATATGAAATTGCTTATACATAAAAGTTGGTTGCTCTGACTAAATTATGTTATGGTGAATTTTGGCCTGTCAACTTCTTATTAGCAAGGATCATGTTTTATTTTTGCTTTTGTTTTTTAAATCTTTGTCTCCTCAGGGCTTAGCAGTAATTACCTGCCGAGTTAATAGCATTATTTTTTCATAGCCATATTTGTTAGGCATAATATCAGGTATCCGAGTATTTTTCCTTAGTATATTTATATTTTCTTTAACCATTGCTTAAGGTGGTTTAGTAAAATGATGAAAATCACTTTCTGAGGTATTCTGAGTCTTTTTTAAAAATTCACTTAAGAGGCTGCAGAGTATCTGAGTTCCCCTTTTTAAAAGAGGTCTATTTTGGGGCGCCTGGGTGGCTCAGTTTGTTGAGCATCCGACTTCAACTCAGGTCATGATCTCGCGTTTGATGAGTTCAAGCCCTGTGTCGGGCTGTGTGCTGACAGCTCAGAGGCTGGAACCTGCTTCAGATTCTGTGTCTCCCTTGCTCTCTGCCCCTCTCCCGCTCATGTTCTGTCTCTGTCTCAAAAATAAAATAAACAGTAAAAAAAATTTTAAAGAGGTATATTTAAACTAAGCAATAATGAGAGTGAAAGGTATATGTGAACATAGAATATATCTCTAATGGTTATAAGTACTAAACCATTAGGTGTATACTATACATGCAAATGTGTCTGAAAGGCCTAGTGTATCAGAAGTTTTAAATGGAGTCCATGCCAACTTAGGTTTTTATTGTTTGAGCCACTGTTTATCGATTTCTTGCTCTTTGTGATTTTTATCTTTTAAAATCTTTGTGTTCATTAGGGAAGTAATATGTGTTCAGTTTAGATAATTTTGAAAATATGGAAAATATAAAGAAAATAAAATTACTTATAATTTACCATTTTTTGTATACATTTATATGTATATATTATTAGAGCTGTGTATTGTTTTGTAGTCTTTTAAAATTTAATATTTTGATGAATATTTTCCAATGAAAATAATATTCTTTTTTGAAGCCTATTAAACCTTTTCCCCATTATTGGACATTTCAGTTGTTGCCACCTATTTTCTGTTTTAAATAGTGCTGAAGTGTACATAAATTTTTGTGAGCATTACTAAAAATTTCTTAAGGATAAATTTCTGTAATTGCCCTCCAGAAAGTTCTGCTAGCTGTGCATTATTGACAGATCTTTCTATATGACTTTTTAACTGATTGGACATTCTTCTTTTTTTTTTTTTTTTTCCAGTGGTGTTACCATTACATGATGTAACTTTTTAAGTCAATTGAACCTATAGTAATGTATGTTTTAGTTTTTATTTATTTTTGGGACAGAGAGAGACAGAGCATGAACGGGGAAGGGGCAGAGAGAGAGGGAGACACACAGAATTGGAAACAGGCTCCAGGCTCCAAGCCATCAGCCCTGAGCCTGACGCGGGGCTCGAACTCACAGACCGCGAGATCGTGACCTGGCTGAAGTCGGACGCTTAACCGACTGCGCCACCCAGGCGCCCTGTATGTTTTAGTTTTTAATGGCTATTGTTTAGAATATATTAAGCGTATCCTTACTGGGTTGGGGGTCTCAAAGACTACCCCTCATGTTCAGTGTTCACAGGGAGGATGCTAGGACTCAGAATATAGTTGTACTCAAGGCTATTATCTACTACAATGAAAGGCTCCAAAGCAAAATTAACAGAGGGAACAGGTGCATGGGGTGAAGTCCAGAGGAAACCAGGCACAAGCTTCCAAGACTCCTTTCCTAGTAGAGTCACACAGGACAGACACACTTAGTTCCTGTAACAACAGGTTGTGTCAACACATGTGAGATATTACTGACCTAGGAAGCTCATTTAGAGACTCAGTGCTCAGGTTTTTTTTTTTTTTTTTTTTTTTTTTTTTTTTTTTTAAGTGTATTTATTTAGTTTGAGAAAGAGAGATCACAAGTGGGGGATGGTTAGAGAGAAGGAGAGACAGAATCCCAAGCAGGCTCCACACCATCAGCACAGAGCCCAGTGTGAGGCTTGAACTCCTGAATCGCGAGTTTATGACCTGAGCCAAGATCAAGAGTTGGATGCCGACTGTGCCATCCAGGCACCCCAGTGCTCAGGGTTTTTAATTAGAGGCTGGATAGTCATGTAGTCACCCCTCTGCCTAGCCCTTACCAAAATTCTCTCAGAAGAAAAATAGGTGTTCAGCATAAACCACATTGATTGTACAGTTAGGTCTAGTGAGCCACTCTCATTAGTTAAGGTGGTAGGAATCTTTCCCAAATCCAAGTTCCCAGATGCTATCCAAGGGTCAGCATTATAAGCAAAACTTTCAAGTAGTCAGGCCTGCTATGTTATCTTTTTCCTGCACACTTACCTCATTAAATCATTTTGTATAGTTATAATTTTTATTGCGTAAGATTGTCATTATTAACATCATCACTGTGCTACACACAGAATTACCCTTTCAAAATTGTTTTACTTCTGAATTGATACATGTTTACTCTGTGATCATCTTTTAGAATTAGGTTGCTCTGCATTTAAGGAGCTTATTTCTGGCTTTGCATAATGAATTTTGTATGATTAAAATTACTGGAAATCTTGCCTTTATATAATTCCTACAGTAAGTTTTATCCAGGAGAGAATAATTCTTACCTATGTATTTTTAACTTTAATGTGAAGAAATAGTAGGATTTTTCCAAATGTTTAATGACCAAATGAAGAATACTACTTGGAGGCTAATAAGATTTTCTCAAGATCCCCTTTATGAAAAAAAAAAGTTTATTAATAATCTTGAGTGCCTACTCTATGAGGAAGGGTAGTGTTAAGTGCTGAAATATATGGTGACAAGACAGAAATGGTCCATATGCATATAGAACTTAATATCCTTATGAATATATCAAGTGACTTCTGGGAAAGAAAAATATTTTGCTACTATTAGGGCCATAAATTTCATAAAAATTAATGTTACTGTAGTATTTATATTTAATAGTTTCACTATTTTCAAATTTCTGAATGCCAGTTTGTATTACTGAGTTTTGATTCTCAAATAGGGATGACATGTTTGCTCCTGCTAATTTATACATCAGAATCACTGCAGAAATCCTGACGGGGGCACCTGGGTGGCTCAGTCAGTTAAGCGTCGGACTTCCGCTCAGGTCATGATCTCGCGGTTTGTGGGTTCGAGCCCTGGGTCGGCCTCTGTGCTGACAGCTCAGAGCCTGGAGCCTGGTTCAGATTCTGTGTCTCCCTCTCTCTCTGACCCTCCCCTTCATGCTCTGTCTCTGTCTCAAAAATAAATAAAACATTAAAAAAATAAAAAAAAAGAAATCCTGATGTAAACTCCCACTCCCTTACCTGCTTTCTCCCTCTACCCTACACATTCCTTTTGTCCCCACCTTCTAAAAGAATCTTATAACAATGAGCCATTCTTACTAATGGGAGTGTATTGTAATTCCCAGATCTAATGGTGTAGAAGACAGCATTAAGAATCAGTGTTGTAGTGCTTTTCAGATTATATACGTAGTAAGCTCTGCCTCCTTTAATCAAAGAAAAAAAAATTAGGGAAGGAAGAAGGGAAAATAATGAAATCTAAGCTTGTGAATCCATCATGGCTGGATTGTTGTGTATTTATCCTTCCATGTTTTAAAATAAAACTGGTAACTAAAAGTCATCAGCGGTTCTTAAGTGCATGTGCTCGTAATTATCAGCTAATTATTTCTGTTCTATTGTCCTCAAGAAGCGTAAATACCTATTATGAATTAGCTCAAGGATGCCTGGGTGGCTCAGTCATTTCAGCCGCCAACTCTTGATTTCAGCTCAGGTCATGATCTCCTAGTTTTTGAGTCTGAGCCCTTTGTCCTAGGGCTCTGTGCTGACAGCCTGCTTGGCATTCTGTCTCCCTCTCTGTCTGCCCCTCCCCTGCTTGTTCTCTCTCTCTCAAAGTAAATAATAATAAACCTAAAAAAAACAAATTAGCTCATACAGGTAATGGATGTTCATCTTAGAAAAAATTTTAAATTATAATTTTCCTCTTATATAATGTTGGGAACTTAAATATTATTACCTTTTGACAGTTTGATCAGAATCTCCTTTGGTCATTTGCTGTATTCCTTAGTTCCTGAGAAGTCTCATTCTGAGTTTGGAATGACGAGAGGTGCTCATCCTGAGGCGGCAGTGAAGGTTATCCAGTCCATGGCTCGCTTCATGGCCGCCTATTTCACCAATCAGCCGCTTTGCATTTTGCCACCTCACAATGTGAATGTTCTTCCTCCCCTTCATACTAAAACAGGTAATATAGTAAGCAAATAATTTTCTCACTTTGTTTATTCACATAATACTTAAAATCATATTATACAGTGATCATTATTTTATGGGAATAATACTGTTCTAGCTTAGTGTATGACACATAGGAGATTCTCAGTGACTGTAAACGAATAAAATCTGAGAAAGGTAATTGCTTGGGTTTGTTTTTATTGAATATGGATTGTTTAATTACAGTATTATAGTTGACCCATGAACAATGCAGGGTTAGTGGTGACGACCCCCTGTGCAGTCAACAATTCACATATAACTTCTGACTCCCCAGAAACTGTCAATAAACTACTGTTGGCCAGATGCCTTATCCATAAGTAAACCGTTAATATGCATTTTGTATAATATACTGAATTCTTATAATAATGTAAGCTAGAAAAAAGAAAATGTTAAGAAAATTATACGAGGGGCTCCTAGGTGGCTCAGTTGGTTAAGTATCCAACTTCGGCACAGGTGATGATCTCATGGCAGTTTGTGAGTTCGAGCCCCGTGTCAGGTTCTGTGCTGACAGCTCAGATTCTATGTCTCCTTTTCTCTCTACCCCTCCCCTGTTTGTGCTCTGTCTCTCTCTCAAAAATAAATAAACTTAAAATTTTTTTTTTAAATTATACAAGAAAATACATTTATATTACTGTACTGTATTTATCAAAAGAAATCTGCATGTAAGTAGACCTGCACAGCTCAAATCCATGTTGTTCAAGGGTCAACTGTATTTATTATTTATTATTATTTATTATTTATTTTTATTTATTTATTATTGATTTATTTATTTTGGTGGTTTTACATTTAAGCTCTCTTTTTGTTACAGCCCTAGGTATTTATCACTTGTGTTCCCTATCTTTGGTAGTAATGTTTCTGATAACAAATTGTATCCTTAGTTCGCATCATTTTACTGAAGAGAAGAAGTAGCACTCCGTGTGGTTTTTAGAAAAATCTTAAAAAAAAAGGTCAAATCCTGACTTAGAAAATTTGTCTCAATTTCTTGTCTTTCCTATCCTATATTATTTATAGGACTTGACCTGTTTGGCATGATCTTTTCGGATCACTTTGCATACCTTGGGAACATTGATTTTTCTCACACTGTAGGAAAAAAGGTGATAGAATTATTGAATTGATTTTGGACATATTCATAAACATTTATAAAAGCTCAAAGACACACCTTTTAATTCCTTTTAATTTATATTTGTAAATATCTTCCCAGTGAGAGGAGAGGCTAGGAAAGAAAATGTTGTGATCTCTTCCTAAGCCTGAGACGGTGATTACTGAAAATCTAAATACCTGAAACTTGGTATATAGCCTTTAGTTTCTTTAATTTCCTAGTATCTTGAAAAAGGATATCTAGGGGCGCCTGGGTGGCGCAGTCGGTTAAGCGTCCGACTTCAGCCAGGTCACGATCTCGCGGTCCATGAGTTCGAGCCCCGCGTCAGGCTCTGGGCTGATGGCTCGGAGCCTGGAGCCTGTTTCCCATTCTGTGTCTCCCTCTCTCTCTGCCCCTCCCCCGTTCATGCTCTGTCTCTCTCTGTCCCAAAAAATAAATAAAAAACATTGAAAAAAAAAAAAAAAAAAAAAAAAGGATATCTATAGTCTTGACTTACAATAGATTTCATATTAATCTTTTAAATCAGAACTAGTGGCAGAATGTATTGGGGATTTGTGTTGCTTATTTGATGTGATGCTTATTGTATGAAAGCAAAGCAATAAAATTTTCAGAAAATTAAATCATTCAAGTTCTTTCAATAGTACAGTACCTTTCTCAGAGTAAATGAAAAGCTAGGACAAATTTAATCAATCTCCTGGCTGTTTGCCTATGCAGAATCAAACATTCAAGTGAATGACGGAATTTTTTGTTTCTATCCAAATGTGTTTGTCAAAGAGCTAAAGTGTTAGTGTTTGGTGTGGGGAGAGACTATGTTGATCACATGAGAAACTAATTGTTTCAAGAAGCAGAAACCCACATATACTATTTGCCAGTTTTATTTTGAGGGAGTGAGTGGAAATCTTAGCAATATATATTTTTATTTTATTTTTATTTTTAAAAATGTTTTATTTTTGGGGGCGCCTGGGTGGCGCAGTCGGTTAAGCGTCCGACTTCAGCCAGGTCACGATCTCGCGGTCCGTGAGTTCGAGCCCCGCGTCAGGCTCTGGGCTGATGGCTCGGAGCCTGGAGCCTGTTTCCGATTCTGTGTCTCCCTCTCTCTCTGCCCCTCCCCCGTTCATGCTCTGTCTCTCTCTGTCCCAAAAATAAATAAAAAAAAAATGTTGAAAAAAAAAAAAATGTTTTATTTTTGTGAGAGATCGAGAGAGAGGGGGGCAGAGAGAGAGGTGGACAGAGTTGACAGCAGTGAGCCCAATGTAGAGCTTGAACTCACAAACTGTAAGATCATGACCTGAGCCAAAGTTGGACGCTCAGCCAGCCGAGCCACCCAGGCACCCCAGCAATATGTATTTTTTTAAAAAAATAGCAGTTCAGGGCACCTGGGTGGCTGAGTTGGTTAAGTATCTGACTCTTGATTTTGGCCCAGACCATGATCTTATGGTTCGTGAGATCTGAGATCCATGCTAACAGCATGGTGCCTGCTTGAGATTCTCTCTCTCTCTCCCTCTCTCTGCCCTGCTCCCTTTTCTCCTGCTCACATTCTTTCTTTCAAAATAATAAATAGACTTAAAAAAATAGTTCAGGCATTGTATTTCCAAGTGGCTTGTTCATGTTACTTTTTTTACAAAGTGTTTATTTATTTTGAGAGAGAGAGAGAGAGAGAGAGAGAGCAAGCATGCAAGTGAGCAGAGGGGCAGAACTCACCCCAATGTGGGGCTTGAACTCACCAACTGTGAGATCATGACCTGAGCCAAAATTGAGTCAGATGCTTAACTGACTGAGCCATCATGGCTCCCCTCATGTTATTTTAATTAGGGGAAAATATAGAAGGCTAGGGAGAAAGATAGGACCCTTTGTATTTAATCCCAAACCAGACTGAAATCTTGTCATTTAGTCAGGCCTTTTGAAAATCGTTCTTTTCTACTCTCTTAGAGACACTAATATACTGAATACTTAATGCTTGAATTTTACCTCAAATTAGTTTTTTATTGTATGACACTATAAGGAATGCAAAGTCATGTAAAATGCAGTCTGCCCTCCACATTTCTAGTAGGAGAAATAGAGATGTATTTCAGAGCAGCCCACAGTAATAAATTGTACACTGTGGCCCAGTACATTTAAGTGTACATTTGTATGTTTATATTATCTGACACAGCATTTTCATTAAATTGTATTTATATTTGTTTTATGTAATGTACTCTGATGCTATCTCTTCTGTTTCTGTATCCTGTTCTGTTCCATTTTTTAAGAATGCTGGCATTTATTTCATGACCCACTAATGAGTCATATTCTTCAGTGCTAAAAACAAACAAACAAACTGGAGTATGTTAAGTATTATTTTAAACCATTTTGTACCTTACTTGCTTCCGTTGAAGCAAGTGTGCACGGGATGGACACTTGCTTCAAAGATGGGCCCTCCATGTAAGGTGTGTGACAAATTCCACCAGGTTTAGGTTCAGAAGATACCCATAGTCCTGCTTCTACCTTGATTCAACCAACATTTAGTTTTAGATCACTTTCTTGAGAACTTTATTCATCAAAGAATCCCCCAAACGGTTTAAACGTCTATGGAAGTTCTCTTTCACTTTATGGAGGTGTGTGTATACATATAGCTACTACACTAGCACTTTAGAGCATTTTGTGAGCTGCTATCTCCTTGTCTAACTTGTATTTTACCCAAAGTTAACAGGGAAATAGCTGGAGCACTGTTTCAAAAAACGTATCTCCAATAACATATCAGCAGTCGAGGCTGATTATTAGAAAATACTAATTAAAGAGGTAGGGGCTCCTGGCTGGCTCAGTCAGTGGAGCATGCAACTCTTGATCTCCAGGTTATAAGTTCAAGCCCCATGTTCAGTGTAGAGATTACTTAAAAATAAAATCTTAATAAAAAAAAGGTATGTAAGTATGTGAGGAGGAGTGATTCTGATAAATGTAATTGTTAATATCCACTTTCTTTTATTTACACATAGAACAGTCCCTTCGACTTATTCCTCTGCAACACTCTAAGGTGGCCAGTGTTGTAAGAGATCAGAATCTTTCTAATGTTTGGACAGTTGAATATGCCCTTGAATTATTACTTATTGGTGGCCTAGTTCCAGAGGCTGTGTGGTTGGCACATAAACTTGGAGACTGGAAGACATCTGTTTCAATTGGTGTGGCCTTCCAACTATTCTGTAAACATGATAGTAATTTCACAAGGTATGTATTTTTAGGCAAACGTAGGTTGAGAAACAGTATAATAGTATCATCTAACTATTTTTTATTTCTCTCATTGCTGGCATTTATGCACTTTGTGGAATCCTTAGTCCAGAATTATCCAATAAAACTTTCTTCAGTGAGGGAAATGTTCTCTATGTGCAGTTCAGTATGATAACTGTTAGCCACATGTAACCATTGAGCACTTGAATTGTGGCTAATAAGACCAAAGAATTGAATTTTCAACCTAATTTAAATTTAAATACCTAAATGCAGTTAGGGGCTACTGTGTTGGACAGCTCAGCAGCTCTTTTGTGTTAAATCTTTTATTTAAAAAAAAACAACAACCTTTTTATTTAGCACATTTGTTAGTAATGTCCTCAAAGTGCTTATAGTCAATGGGAGAGTTTGCCTATTTTAAGCAGGGTTTGAATTTTAAGCTAATAAATCTAATCTCTATATTTTAACTTTTCTATTATAGTACTACTATATCTTTGATATTTTTCAGTTCAATAATTCAACATATGTGTATTTCTTAAGTAAGTGCTCTGTACTAAGCTCTGTGCCAGGTAGTTTAATGGATATAAAGTTAAATGGTACATAGACTCCATGTTTAAGGCATTTATAGTTTAGTAGAGAAATTAAGGCAAAACATTAATTATAATTTAGTGTATGTGCTGCCAAAGCGAGCACAAAACATTATTATAATTTAGATAATATGGTAAGAAAAGTGCCAGTGGTGCAGTGGAGAGAGCAATAATATCAAATGGGCATAGGACAGGAAATGGAGATAACATTTAGATGGGCATTGAAGGAAAGACAGAATCTCAACAAATTGAGTAGCTGTGGAGAGAGATAACATTCCAAACATGAGCAAAAGCATATGGCAAAAGACAAGTTTGGTTCAATTTGGATCGAGTAGTATGGAGGGCAGCAATGGGAAATAATGATGGGAAGGTATATTAGTATCATAATCCTGGAGACCCTTAAAAATCTCCTTAATGTTATATTTCCCCAATTATTTTCCCCCAATTATTACTTTTTAAAATAGAGGATGAATAAAAGTAAATTTCACTGTTCCTTAACATTTCATGTTTAGCTCTTATTGTGTGAGTATTTCCTTTTTTCAGAATTTGGATTCATTTTCCTTAATTTGATGTGATTTCAGGTCCAAGAAAAAGGGTCTGAATTTGCCAATAAATATGACTCCAGCACAGATTTTCCAGGAAAAACTGCAGTGTTTTTTAGGTCGGCCAGCCTCTTTGGAAACAAAAAATGAAATGGGCTCAAAATACAAACAATTTACAGGTGTGTTACCTACATATAGTCAGACATATATATCAGCTTAATTGATATAAACCTTCTAATATTTTAAAAAGCTTATTAATATCCATAAATATATTAACACTTTGAAGTAAGCTTATCAAATATAAAAGTATGCTATTTATTCTTAATCCTGGGAGCTTCTAAAATTTATGCCAGCTCAAAAAACAATGATCAGTAACTGAATGATACTCTGATTTTTCATACATATTTTTTGACTAGTTGTATTTTGCTATATTTGGATTATTTTCTTTTGCAGTCATAGAGTCGTAGAATCTCATAAACAGGAGGGTACTTAAAAGTATTTAGTTCAACTCTTGCCTAGTGCATAAATCACAGAGTTGGTTTTGTTTTTAATTTGAAAATTTTATAGTAGTATTACAAAATTAAAAATAATGTAATATCACATATATTACATAGATTTACTCAGGAGCCCTGTAAAATTTGTTTTATAGCTGGAGACATTTAGATGAAAAGTAATGAAGTTGGGTACTTAAAGTTGTATGTGCTGACTACTGTAGGACCCTTTGGTTTTATTAGTTCTTGTCTCCATTAAGCAGAGAGGCTTCTAACTCTAGATTCTTAGAACTTACTAATTGTAACTTCTCTTTCCGGAAAGAATGCATAATACCTGGAAATCTTACTGAAAACTTTGATAATTACCTGCCAATATTTTTGAAAATAAATGGAGAGAAAATGTAACTACATGAAAGTTGGTTTTGAAAAAAAAGACTAAAAGGGACACCTGGGTGGCTCAATCAGTTAAAAAAGTACTATGGTGGACTGTTAAGAAAAAAAATTACTCTCCCACTAGCTGCATTCACATATGTTGTATTTTATTTTGGTGTCTTTCTTGATACTTTTTTCCCATCAGTATTTTTTCATTTATTATTTTTTAACTCAGGACTATGTTCCAAGTATATTTTTGTTACATAGTTGTTGTTATTATAATATCTTGTATAATTTTGCAAAAGGTCTTATGCTCTGATCTTTTAAAATTTTAAAATTTTTATTTGTTTATTTGATAGAGCGAGCATACACAGGAGAGGCAGAGAGAAAGAGAATCTTAAGTAGACTCCACACCCAACACGGAGCCTGATGCGGGGCTGGCGCTCATAAACCATGAGATCATGACCTAAGCCCAAATCAGGAGTCCAGTGCTTAACCTACTGAGCCATCCAGACACTGCCCCCCTCTATAATCTTTTTTTTTTTTCAATATTTATTTATTTTTGAGAGAGAGACAGAGAGACAGAGCACAAGTTGGGGAGGTACAGAGAGAGGGAGACACAGGATCAGAAGCAGGCTCCAACCTGTCAGCACAGAGCCCGATACAGGGCTCGAACCCACAAACCATGAGATCATGACCTGAGCTGAATACCTGAGCAGATACTCAACTGACTGAGCCATCCAGGCACCCCTGCCCCCCCTCTATAATCTTAAAGTAACAGAATAGTTATTAAATTTCTGTGTAGAAGTTGGGATGTTTTGCATGTCAACCATTATGTTCATTTTTGATGATAATTTTTTTCAGGTACGAAATTTTATACTACAAAATAGGATCAGCATAATATAAATTTTAACTATTTTACTTAATTTTGTATTTGGTAGATCCCATTGAAGAAGAAGATGCAAATCTCCTCTTTGGTTCAGTGCAGGAATTACTGAAAGCAGCAGTTATGGCTGATGCAGATATTCTTTCAGAGACGTTTCAACTTCTGCTAAACTCTGCCAAGGACTTCAGTAAGAGACTGTGGGGCTTAGTCCCGGTCGGCTTGTATCTCCCGGCTCCTCCATTATATTGTCCTCAGCCAGCTATTCTTAGTGAAGTAAGCTTAGTTCTTAACCTTTTAATTAATTTAAAGTTGATTTTATCCAAATTTTACAATAGACAACTTGATAATAATTATCAAGTTAGGAATGCAAGGTCTGAAGACAAACTTCCAGATCCTAGCTTTGCTGTTTATTAATTGTATAATCTTAAGCAATGTACTAAACTGTTTAAGTTTCCTTATCTGTAAAATGCAGATGATGATAGTACCTGTAATAATATTATTGTTAGGATTAAATGAGATATTCTGTAAAAGCTTTTACCTTAGGGCCTAGGACACGTAGTACACATTCAATAAATATTAAAATTATTGCAATAATAAAACAAAATCAAGAGAGGATTCTCTATATGCAGGTTTTAAAAAAATAGATGTTTGTTTAGGGTAATAAATAATAAATGTCAGATTTTAGAAGACCTACATTATTTTGGTCTTTTATTTACCTCATTGTCTTTGATTCTTTTGAAAGACTTCTTTTGATTTTTTTTTTTTTTTTTAATTTGATCGGTCATTTTTTTCTCCTGCACTATTCAATTGATAGTTCTGTCATATAAACAGCAAGACAGTGTTCCTCTCAGGAACTTTTTCTCTGCTCTCACTAAAAATCACAACATTATAATTAGCTGGCTTTAAGATTTAAA
This sequence comes from Neofelis nebulosa, assembly GCF_028018385.1. Taxonomy (NCBI): domain Eukaryota; kingdom Metazoa; phylum Chordata; class Mammalia; order Carnivora; family Felidae; genus Neofelis; species Neofelis nebulosa. The sequence continues at coordinate 30,177,210 of NC_080782.1, read as the reverse complement.
GTATGAATGCAAATTATTTTAATGTTTGATTGATATTTTTAAGTGATTCTGGTATTGTTTCTTTACTGCATACTGTTTTAGTATTAGCAGCCTCTATCTCTTACCTGGTTTTTTCTTTTCCTTTTTGAGTTTTTTCTTATATTGTTATTTGTTATATTTAAGGTTATATTTCAATAGGTTAAAAATATTTCATTTATTGATATTTCAAATGTAATATGTTATACACGGAAGAAATAAATAGTCCATTGTATTTCTTAATAATTCTCTTTTCTGTCACATCTGAGTCTTCAACAGAGTCTTCAACTAAACAATGTTTAGTCTTCTAAACATTGGTTTAGAAATTAGGAATACCATTTAAGCTATTTTTGGAATAGCCTGTGCTGATATTAGTTTGAGTGGTTACTATCCTTAGTAGTGATTCAATTTATTATTTTGTTTTTATTAAAATAATCCTCAGTGGTAGGATTTCTCCTAAGTATCACTCTATATCAATTAGGACCCTTTGGACTGGGTATAATAGAAAACTTGGTAAGTTGGCTGGCATAATTAAGAAGCCCAGTTAAGTAGGGTAGCCTTTTGACTCAGTTATGCTACCACAGACTTGAGCTCTTTCTCTCTAGTTTATTTTCTAAGGTGGCAGTTTCAACTTAAGTCCATCTCTCTTTGTGGGAGCAGAATGGCTGCCAGCAGCTTCTAAGGATACCTTGTCCATGTCCAGAGGGAGAGAGAAGGGGAAAAACAAAAACAGTACAAGTATTTCTTCTCCAGCATTCCAGGCAAGGGTACTGGGAGTCACTCTTGGCTAGGGATAATGCAAAGTACATTTTGTAGCCCCTTAGGGCCTTCCCCTGAGAGCTGGGGAAGTATCAGCTCTCACTGAATCATATGGGCTATGTAGGGGAAGGGCAGATACTCCATTAAAAACTGAGTACTGTGAAGAAGTAACTGTGGTAGGATGATGGGGAAGGAAATGTTTAGATACTGTCTCATTCTCTAGAAACTAATTTTTAGCTACTGGCTTGTTAGTGTTTATTCAGCAAAAGTTTGTTGGATCCTACTACATGCTGGACTTTATGCATTATGTTAATACAAAGATAGATGACAAGGTCTTTGCTTTTGAGTAGATCTCAGTATGGTGGGAAACATACATGAATCAGTACAGAATAATTTAGTGAAAATTGTCATGGATGTCTGAGCAAAGTGCCATAGTCACACACAACAGGAGAGCTTCACAGAGGGGCCGACATTGAAATATAAGGATTTTTCCAGGAATAGAAGGGAAAAGGCATTCTCCTTAAAAGGAGCCCTCTTTATAACATTCTACCAGTGGAGTCTGGAGTGGTGGGCTTTAACTGCTTATAGGGGAAGACTTAGGCTTAGGGTCAATTTAGCCCTTTACATTATTTGAGATGAGAGAAATTTCTTTGACACTAGAAATAGCTATAGTTGAAATCTGAGGCCATCCCTCAAAATATCCTTCATAAATCTCCAGGAACATTCTAGTTTGAGAAGCACTATTTTTATTTTCACTATAACATTTAAAATTTTCATATTACTATCTACTAAGAATCGATTGTTTTATTTTCTTTAGGAAGATGGTGATGATCTTCTTTTAAAAGCTGAAAAGGATAATCGCCAAAAGGTGTCTGGAATCCTTCAGCGTGTTCTCTTGCTTTTCCGGGCAGCTCGCTGTTCTTTTCCGGTAGCACAGTGGTACATCTTGCAGTTGAGATGGGCAAGAAAAGTCATGCAGAAGGTGTGGAGATGTCTTAGTCATTTATGTGCTATGCTATGTTAAACTATTTAAATATACTAATATTTATTAATATCTCCAAATATTTATAATCATGACATTTTCCCAAGGAATCCTATACTATGAATCAATAGATTTCAGGTTTGTTTATAATAAGCAACCTAGCCAGACTAAATTTTTTCTGCTGAAAGATAAGGACTCTGAACTGAGTCTCTTTGTTAGTCCCATCCTGTCTGACAATACAAAGTATAATGTAGTAAGTTATATATAACTGGTAGTTATATGTAGGTAGTTTCAGTTACTTTTTTTCTTTGTCCCACCATCATTGAAGATGTAAGCTCAGTTCAGGGTTTTCCCCGACTTCGCTCTGAAATACTATCTACTGTGTTCTGTGGGGACTAATGTGGGGTCAAGCCCTGGGAGGTTAGAGTTGGTTCTTGGCTGTGTGTTTCCTTTCAGTACTCTCCACCAGTTGGAGTCTCTCCCTTGCTATCTTCTGAGATGTGCAATTCAGTGTGATTCTGGGGCCATCATCCCCTTCCACACTGACTTCAGCTGAGTCGTAGTTGCGTTCTTACCTGATCAACAGTCAGATGGGACATTTGTTGGTATGTCCCTTCTCCAGCTGCACATCCTTTGTAGGCCAGTTGTCTGTCTCTGTGAAATGTGGAACTAAATATTATTAGCCCTAAATGTCTTTAATTTGGCCCTTGATTATGTTTAAAACAAGAATTTACTATTTTTGGTAGGAAACTTTAGACTTTGAGAAGTTACCAAGTTGTTTTTGAAAATTAGACTTTTTTTAGAGAGAACGATTTGTGAAATTTGCATACAGCTACTATAAAAATGTAAGATGAAACTGTACCCATTCTGTATCTTGTTATCCCAAAGTTGTTTTTAAAGTATGGCAAAGAGTTTTCCTGTATTATTGAAAGATTGGTTTTAATAGTTTCAAGGTCTGCTGAGCCTGATTATTTGTTATAGGAAACTTCATTTTAAAAATTATTTAAGTAAACAGTTTTCTACAATAAAGTTGTAATTAGATTTCCATTGAGGTTTTATCTTATGTACTAAATCCCAACAGTCATCTCATTTAATCTAGCTTTAATTAATGCAGCTAGCATAAAGACTGTGCAGATTCTCTTAAAATTGTCAACACAGCTAAAGACATTCCTCAGAGGAGTAACAGGCTGCAGACTAGGGCCTTTGGGTGTATAGTCATTGCCACTCTGACTGTCCAGTGCCCTGTTTGTCTTGCGGCTTACCTTTAAAGCTTGTTGTCAACCCCTCAGCTATACACACAAGTGACCTGTAAATTCCCTCTAATTCAGTCTTCCTAAAATACATCTGATAGTTTTATTGTTAGCCTGTGTATTTATTGACATTGGGAGAGGTGCCAAAGATGTGGAGATCCATTCTTATAGAAGTATGTACAATATATAAGTGTATATACGTCTATATTCTCCTGTATTGCTGTTTTCTCTGCCTTTTTCATTTAGACTTTATTGGGCATATAATTTAACTACAGATTTAGTTGTAGTAAATTAATGTTTTCTGATTGGTGGGAATGGCGGAACACTTGTTGCTACCAAAATTATAAGGTCTTTATTCATGGAAGCAAAAAATCATGTTTCTCATGAAGTTCATACTAAAATGTGACCTGGAGTTGCAGGAATCTGAACAATTGATAGGGGCCAGACATCTGATTACAAGATGGCTCGTGCACATGGCTAAGAAGTTGGTGCTGGTTGTTGGCCAGAGGCGTCCCCTTGAGCAAGTGATCCAAAAGACAGCAAGGTGGAAGCTACAATGCCATTATGATTTAATCCCAGAAATCCCATACAACCACTTCTGTATTCTGTTCGTTAGAAACTAGCTGGTCTAGGGGCACCTGGGTGGCTCAGTTGGTTTAGCGTCCGCCTTTGGCTCAGGTCATGATCTCACAGTTCGTGGGTTCGAGCCCTGCCTCAGGCTCTGTGCTGACAACTCAGAGCCTGGAGCCTACTTTGCATTCTCTGTCTCCCTCTCTCTTCCCCTCCCCCGCTCATGCTCATGATCTCTCTCTCTCTCAAAAATAAATAAACAAAAAAACAATAAAAAAAAAGAAACTAGTTGGTCTAGTAGGGTCTACCCTCAAGGTGAGGGAAGTTAGGCTGTACCTTTGAAGGAATGAATTGTTAAGAATTTGTGGACATATTTTAAAACCATCATACCATTATACCAAAGTGAACAATAATTCTTTATTAATTCCAATACCTGTTCCATAATAAAGTTACTCTGATTATTTTGAAAATGTCTTTTTTATAGATTTTTGAAATCAAGGTCCAACTGAAGTTAACCCATGTTTGATTATGAGATAATAGGAAGGACTATATTTTCAAGTCTGACACATAAGAATCAAAAGACTTAACCCAGGATCAAACTTTATACCAATAATTTCAAGGATATAGGTAACTAAAAGACACAGGTGAAACCTGGACTTACATTGCTCCCAAGATTTTTCTTGCTGTGGAAGGATGTGACCTGGCCTCTGTTTAACATCATGACACAAAAGAGAACTATATCACTTATTGAACATGTCCTTTTTATATCTCTTTAATTATATAGCTTGTGTGACATTTTCCAATGAGCCATACTCCATAAATCCATGCATTATAGATGTATTTATAATAACCAACCTAGCTAGGCTCTGTACATCTAGTAAATACCATTGTTTGACAAGAAGTCTGTCATTAGAATGCTTACAAGGGGATTTGACAAGATCCTGTCTTTGTAGAAATGAATAGAAGAGGGAGAAAATAGATTACAAGCCTGCCGCTAATCCTTTCATTTTTGGGTGTATGTCCCTTAGATTCCTTTCCTTTTATTCTATAGCAGTTTCCTTTAATTTCTTTTTCTTTTCTTGGTTTGTAGAGAAACTTGGTCATTTGTTCTGTACCGTATTCTGCATTTGTTTGATAGTTTATTCATTTAGTGTCATTTGACTTGTTCCTCTTTCCTTTTATTTCCTGTGAACTGGTAATTAAACTATATTCATTGAGATACAGAGGCTTGATCAGGTTCACATTTTCTTAGAAAAAGTTATGTAGGTAGGGACAACTGGGTGGCTCAGTTGGTTGAGACTCCGATTGTTGATTTCAGCTCAGATCATGATCCCAGGGTTGTAGGATAGAGCCCCACGTTGGGCTGTATGCTGAGCATGGAGCCTGATTAGGATTCTCTTTCTCAAATTAAAAGTAGACCTACCCTATGACCCAGAAATTGCACTACTAGGTTATTTATTCAAGGGATACAAGTATGCTGTTTTGAGGGCACACATGTACCCCAATGTTTATAGCAGCACTATCAACAATAGCCAAAGTATGGAAGAGCGCAAATGTCCATCAACAGATAAACAGATAAAGAAGATGTGGTATATATACACAATGGAGTATTACTTGGCAATCAAAAAGAACGGAATCTTGCCATTCGCAACTACGTGGATGGAACTAGAGGGTATTATGCTAAGTGAAATTAGTCAGAGAAAGACAAATATCATATAACTTCATTCATATGAGGACTTTAAGACAAAGAACAGATGAACATAATGGAAGGGAAGCAAAAATAATATAAAAACAGGGAGGGGGGCAAAACAGAAGAGACTCTTAAAGGTGGAGAACAAACAGAGGGTTACTGGAGGGGTTGTGGGGGGTTGGGCTAAATGGGTAAGGGGCATTAAGGATTCTACTCCTGAAATCATTGTTGCACTATATACTAATTAACTTGGATGTAAATAAATAAATAAAGTAAAAAAAAAATTCTCTTTCTCTCTCCCTCTGCCCCTCTTCCCCCTCACACACACTCTCTCTCAAAAAAAAAAAAAAAAAAAGTTATGTAGGTAGATATACCTTTTGTCATATTTGTTTTTAGGTACTGCACATAGTTTTATTTTGAATGAGAGTTAGATGCTTAAATTTCTTTATTATACCTTTGGGGAAAGGACAAATAGCATCAAGTTCTATATAGGCAAAACTGAGTGACAGAAAAAATTGCCTACAACCTTCTTTTCTCTTTTGTGTTCTGACTTAGTGAATTTCTTGAATTAAATTTGTGAGCGGGGCACCTGGGTGGTTTAGTCAGTTAAGTATTCGACTCTTGATTTTGGCTCACGTCATGATCTCAGGGTTTGTGAGATCGAACCCCGCCATCAGGCCATGAGCTGACAGTGCGGAACCTGCTTTGGATTCTTTCTCTCTCTCTCTCTCTCTCTCTCTCTCTGTGTCCTTCCCCATGCACATTTTTTTCTCTCTCTCTCTCAAAATAAATAAACATTTAAATATATGAGCCAAGTTTCTGAAAGGATAGTTCATTTCAGAGATACTTTCTTACACAGTATAAGAACCATGCTGTATTTTTCATTCTCTATGGTTTATGTTACCTGTCTTGTTTGTTGCTTTATAGTTTCCTTAAAAATAGATTTAGATGACTGATAATTAACATATTCTATCATTCTTTCAGATTCGAATGAAAGGGTCCCTTCCTTCATTGAGTCCTTTCCCTGAGTCATTACTTAATTATTGTAAAGAAGGTGTAGCATTCTTTCGACCTGGAGCAACTGGAGACAGCAAGCTTGATGAAATTTCCGTTAAAGCAATAGGTTTGTCCAAAATGAACTGCTTGCTTAGAAATTAGGCCTAAATATTGATAATGATATAATTTGCACTTGATTTGGTGAAGTTTCTATACAGTGTAATATTATGCTGGCAATGAAAAGATATGTGTGTGTAACCACCGTGGAAAGGTATCCAGGATACATTAAGTGAAAAGAAGAGCTGGGGCGCCTGGGTGGCGCAGTCGGTTAAGCGTCCGACTTCAGCCAGGTCACGATCTCGAGGTCTGTGAGTTCGAGCCCCGCGTCGGGCCCTGGGCTGATGGCTCAGAGCCTGGAGCCTGCTTCGGATTCTGTGTCTCCCTCTCTCTCTGCCCCTCCCCCGTTCATGCTCTGTCTCTCTCTGTCCCAAAAATAAAAAAATAAAAAAAAAAAAAAAACGTTGAAAAGAAGAGCTAGTTTCAAAACAGCGTGCATAGTATATATTTATGTACTTGTATTGCTTTTAGTAAAAACATTGTTCAATAATGGAAAGTATGTTTCTAGTATTAAAAAATTTTAAACTTAAATGCCTATCATAAATGATTTTCCAAATAAATGAACTGTACAGTATTAAGTAGAGCTATGTGTATTGGCTTTGAACATTATCTACAATATACTATGAAGTTTAAAGCAAGTAAACTACTAGAGTAATTTATTTACTCTAGTAAATAGAGCAAGTTATTTATTTTAAAACTGTTTTCAATATTTTCATGCAACTGACATGCGTGAAATACTCTAGAATAATGTGCATCAAAATTATGAAAGGATTTCCATGACTTTTATTTAAGGTGTTGGCAATGAGCATATGTTTGTTTCATAATCAACAAAATAAAGACATTGGTTCTGGAAAAACAAATACCCAGCAGAGGTGAAGTTGTTATAATAGTAATGTACATACTAATCCAATCTTTTATATTTGTATCCCTGGTTTAGGTTGCTTCAGAGAACTTTGTGCTTTGTGTTGGATGCTACATGTTCGTGATAAGTTATCCTATAGTTGCAGGCAATATCAGAAAGCAAGAGAAAATGTGGAGGGGAAAAAGGTATTTACCTACACAAGAATAAGAAAAATGAACAAACATTACTTGGGAAATTACTGCTTGATAGAAGGTTTTATTGTTTTCTGACAAACTTTCTTTTGAACTCATCCTGATCTATCCATCTAAAGTGAAAAGGAAATGTATTTCTCAATACCCATTTAGGACGTCGAAGTGGAGTTTGATTCTTGTATGGTTGAGCACGGTCTCAGTGCAGTGGAGTGGGCACACAGAATGCTGCCCTTTTCTCGGTTTTCTAATATTGAAGAACTTATTCAGGATCTAATTTTGAGCCTTATTGGGGAACTGCCACCAATCAGAAAGGTAATGTGAATGTAGGTGAAAAAAAACTAAATGAAAATCAGAGACATTAAAGGATTTTTACTTTATTTTAATTAAAAATGATGTTGCTCATGAAACTCTTTTTTTAATTTTTCTGAAGGTAGCAGAAATTTTTGTGAAAGCATTTCCCAATCCTGAGGACATAAGGGTTCCTTTAAGAGAAAAATACCACTGTCTTCAACAGAGACTCAGACACTGTGTTGTGAAAGGTAGTATTTGTCATGTCTTAGATATCTGGTAGATAAATTGCTGAAGATTCCTCGGAAGGCATGTAGTTTCTGGTGCTTATGTTTTTATGCAGTTCTCCTTTCCTTGAAGATAGTGTAAGAAGGCAGAAAGAAGCACTCCTCTATTACTGAAGCACCAGTTTTGCTTTGGAACCAGATAAAGATGACTTCATGTCATGGTTCTGTCAGTTAATGACTGTGTGACTATAGGCAAGTTGCCCAGTCTCTCTGAGCTCCATTTCTTTATATGTAAAATGGGTGTATTATTACCTACTTTATGGATGTGTATTAAAAGAGGGTTAAATAAGGTAAAATATATAAAATAAGCATATAGTACTTTGCGTAAGGCAGATATTTTATTGAAAACTAGTGTTCTTCTTCCTTCTAATTTTATCCTATACATTCAACATGCCCTTGTGGAAAATTTTTTTTATTGTGGTTAAAACATACGTAATATAAAATTTAATATTTTAAGTGTACAATTCAGTGACATTAACTACATTCATAATGTGGAAATTTTTAAAGAATTCAAATTACCTTTTTTTAATAACTTAATCTAGTATTTAAGTCTAGTTATGTCCTATGATCACACATTATTGCATTAATATATTTGTGGTTTATATTTTTCTTAAGACTTTCTTGGCATTCTCTAAAATGTATAGTGTATACATTTTATATATATGTTAATGTATAATAATGTTTAAACTTTTTTCTGTAGGCAGCCTTGAAAAACTTACATTCCTATTTCCCACTATTTGAAGTGAAAAAGGTGTCCTTGTTTCTTTGACTAAAATTATACTCATTTTCTCTTATTCACCACTCTTGGGAATGAAAAAATAGTAGTGATTCTTTTTATAATTATCTGTCTGATTTTTTAAATAGTTAAGTTACTTCTTAATTTTTTGTTTTCCAGAGCACATGTTTTTATGGAGTCTGGGCTCTGTCCCTTTTATTGTTCTTTAATGGACCTTCTCTAACTTCTGCAATTCTACCTTAAAATATGCACCATAGCTTTCTGACAAATACAAAGCATGCTCTGTAAGAATGTGGAAATGAGTCTTAGTCATCAGTTGGATTCCATGTTCCCAGGAGGGACTGGAATTGGGTCCCCTTCTGTCTTTTTAAAATTTTTTTTAAATGTTTTTAAATTTATTTTGAGAGAGAGACAGAGAGAGTGAGTGCGGGAGAGGCAGAGAGAGAGAAGGGGAGGGGAATCTCAAGCAGGTTCCATGCCATCAGTACAGAGCTGGATGAGAGGCTCGAACTCATGGAACTCATGAATGGTGAGATCATGACCTGAGCCAAAACTAAGAGACACTTAACCGACTGAGCTACCCAGGTGCCCTGGGTCCCTTTGTGTCTTGAGTTGAAACATTTTAATGTGTTGTAATAAGGCTTTTTGTTTTTTCCTTTACAGGTCCCCAAACTGAGGAAATGATGTCTGTTATTATGCATTCTGTTCATAAAGTGAGAGTGAAAGCCCTAAAACGTGTGCAAAGAAATATAGGTTCTTTTGAAATGAATATCTGGGAACCAATTGAAGAAGAAAAACCAGCTGAGGTTCTGGGTTTTGATAGGTTTTCCCTAGGAACTAGTTTGAGCAGGAGCACACTCACAGAACTGGGGAATTCTCTAGTCCACAGTGATGCAGATACAGCAGATACCTTCTCTGAAGCATTGTCAGTTGAAGAAAAAAGTAGGATACATTTCTCTGAAAGGTACAGTTGAGATGTCTTAATAGTAAGCATTCACTTCCTTTGGAAAAAAATATTTTCAGCAGTTCACGCAACAGATGAGTTGATTTCTTGTCCCAGAAACCTCACTGATTGCAGTGTTAACAATATGAATGATAAGTGCTACCTTCCTTTACTCACAAGAATATTAGGAGTGTAAAATGAAACTATATATTTGACAGTTTATTTAAAATATTATTGAGATATGAAATAATTTTGCTACCTGATAGTATAAAATCAGGTAAGTAGATGAAATTGTAGAGTTCACTGGGAGGCTTTTACTGTTTTTAGTAATCTTCAGATTTAAATAGTTTAAAATTATTGGGTTAGCTATATTATTTTTAAGGGATTCCAGGGAAAGAAATTGCACGTTCATCTTTGAAACTTGTCTATAAATTGTTGAGAAATTCTTATCATTTAAACCTCTATTACTCTAGCTAGATTTTTTCTTTATAATTCCATTATCTGCAATGAAGTTTATCCTTCCCATGACTGAAAGACTAAGTAATCAGCCATAATCTTGTTTAAATGAAATAACTTTATCGACTTCAAATATAAGCATCTGCTTAAACCATGCCTCATAGTATTAGAAATGGTGTGCTTGTTTCACCAGACGATTTCAGTGTTAGCACAGGAATACAATGGCGGCTGCTTGTTGTGCCTTCTTAATAAGAGACATAGACCTCCAGCCCAGGTGCCTAACACGAGCCCTTTCTTTCCCTTATTGGGGGAACTAGGAATCTGTTCTTCCCTAAGGACCATGGTTAAAGGAAACAGATTTAAAAGGAATTGTGACCCAATGCTAATATCATCTTCGATGGGGAAAAACTGAGAGCATTGCCCTAAGGTCAGGAACAAGACAGGGATGTCCACTCTCACCACTGTTATTCAACATAGTATTGGAAGTCTTAGCCTCTGCAATCAGAGAACACAAAGAAATAAAAGGCATCCAAATCGGCCAGGAGGAGGTCAAACTTTCACTCTTTGCAGATGACATGATACTCTATATGGAAAACCCAAAAGATTCCACCAAAAAACTGCCAGAACTGATTCATGAATTCAGCAAAGTTGCAGGAAAGAAAATCAATGCACAGAAATTGGTTGCATTCCTATACACCAACAATGAAGTGACAGAGAAATCAAGGAATCAATCCCATTTACAGTTGCACAAAAAACCATAAAATACCTAGGAATAAATCTAACCAAAGAGGTGAAAAATCTATACACTGAAAACTATAGAAAGCTTATGAAAGAAAATTGAAGAAGACACAAAAAAACGGAAAAAGATTCCATGCTCCTGGATAGGAAGAACAAATATTGTTAAAATGTCGATACTACCCAAAGCAATCTACATATTCAATGCAATCCCTATCAAAGTAACACCAGCATTCTTCACAGAGCTAGAACAAATAATTCTAAAATTTGTATGGAACCAGAAGAGACCCTGAATAGCCAAAGCAATCTTGAAAAAGAAAACCAAAGCAGGAGGCATCACAATCCCAGACTTCAAGCTATACTACAAAGCTGTAATCATCAAGACAGTATGGTACTGGCACGAGAACAGACACTCAGATCAGTGGAACAGGATAGAGAACCCAGAAATGGACCCACAAATGTATAGCCAACTAATCTTTGTCAAAGCAGGGAAGAATATCCAGTGGACTGAAGACAGTCTCTTCAGCAAGTGGTGCTGGGAAAACTGGACAGCGACATGCAGAAGAATGAACCTGGGCCACTTTCTTACACCATACATAAACTCAAAATGGATGAAAGACCTCAATGTAAGACAGGAAGCCATCAAAACCCTCGAGGAGAAAGCAGGCAAAAACCTCTTTGATCTTGCCCGCAGCAACTTCTTACTCAACACATCTCCAGAGGCAAGGGAAACAAAAAAATTAACTGCTGGGACCTCATCAAAATAAAAAGCTTCTGCACAGCGAAGGAAACAATCAGCAAAACTAAAAGACAACTGACAGAATGGGAGAAGATATTTGCAAATGACATATCAGATAAAGGCTTAGTATCTAAAATCTATAAAGAACTTATCAAACTCCACACCCAAAAAACAGATAATCCAGTGAAGAAATGGATGAAAGACATGAATAGACACTTCTCCAAGGAAGACATCCAGATGGCCAAGAGACACATGAAAAAATGCTCAACATCACTCATCATCAGGGAAATACAAATCAAAACCACCATGAGATACCACCTTACACCTGTCAGAATGGCTAACATTAACAACTCAGGCAACAATAGATGTTGGTGAGGATGCGGAGAAAAAGGATCTCTTTTTGCGTTTGTTGGTGGCAATGCAAGCTGGTGCAGCCACTCTGGAAAACAGTATGGAGGTTCCTCAAAAAACTAAAAAGAGAACTACCCTACGACCCAGCATTTGCACTACTAGGCATTTATCCAAGGGATATAGGTGTGCTGTTTCGAAGGGACACATGCACCCCAATGTTTATAGCAGCACTGTCAACAATAGCCAAAGTATGGAAAGAGCCCAGATGTCCCTTGATGGATGAATGGATAAAGAAAATGTGGTGTGTGTGTATATATATGTGTGTGTGTGTATATATATATATATACACACACACACATACACAATGGAGTATTACTCGGCAATCAAAAAGAATGAAATCTCGCCATTTGCAACTACGTGGATGGAACTAGAGGGTATTATGCTAAGTGAAATTAGTCAGAGAAAGATAAGTGTCATATGACTTCACTCATATGAGGACTTTAAGAGACAAAACAGATGAACATAAAGGAAGGGAAATAAAAATATTATAAAAACAGGGAGGGGGACAAAACAGAAGAGATTCATCAGTATGGGGAACAAACTGAGGGTTGCTGGAGGGGTTGTGGGAGAGGGGATGGGCCAAATGGGTAAGGGGCATTAAGGAATCTACTCCTGAAATCTTTATTTCACTATATGCCAACTAATTTGGATGTAAATTTTATTTTTTTATTTTTTTTTGTGTGTGTGTATTTCTTTTTTTTATTTTTTTTTAATATATGAAATTTATTGTCAAATTGATTTCCATACAACACCCAGTGCTCATCCCAAAAGGTGCCCTCCTCAATACCCATCCCCCGCCCTCCCCTCCCTCCCACCCCCCATCAACCCTCAGTTTGTTCTCAGTTTTTAACAGTCTCTTATGCTTTGGCTCTCTCCCACTCTAACCTCTTTTTTTTTTTTTTTTTTTCCTTCCCCTCCCCCATGGGTTTCTGCTAAGTTTCTCAGGATCCACATAAGAGTGAAACCATATGGTATCTGTCTTTCTCTGTATGGCTTATTTCACTTAGCATCACACTCTCCAGTTCCATCCACGTTGCTACAAAAGGCCATATTTCATTTTTTCTCATTGCCACGTAGTATTCCATTGTTTATATAAACCACAATTTCTTTATCCATTCATCAGTTGATGGATGTAAATTTTAAAAAATTAAAAATAAAATTAAAAAAATAAAAGTAATTATGATTGGCAGTTAAAATGTTCGCCTAGCAGGTTTAACTTTTTTTTTTTTTTTTTTTTTTTTTTGAGACAGAGAGAGACAGAGCATGAACGGGGGAGGGGCAGAGAGAGAGGGAGACACAGAATCCGAAGCAGGCTCCAGGCTCTGAGCCATCAGCCCAGGGCCCGACGCGGGGCTCGAACTCACAGACCTCGAGATCGTGACCTGAGCTGAAGTCGGACGCTTAACCGACTGAGCCACCCAGGCGCCCCTCGCCTAGCAGGTTTAATAGCAGTAGAAAGTTTAGAAAAAATGCCCCACTCTTGTGTAGTAAAGAGTCTTGAAGGCATTCCTGCTTGTTGTACCTTGTACAGGGGGAGCTGAAAGGTGCAGATGCAAAAAACAAGAAACCATAAATTAGGATGTATGTCGGTGGCTTGTGATTTCTGTTGACTTTGGATTCCTAAATTCTCACTTGTTAGAGGACCTTTTTGTTTTTTTCAAAAATTCATGTTTTTAAAAGTGAAATTTCTGTGAACACATTTCAGTCTTTTTTAACTCAAATTTCCCCTTTTGATATTTTGTTTTATTTTTTCACCAAGAATGTTCAGCTCTAGTCAACACTTAGAGATCATTTAATCTAACCCCCTCATTTGAAAGATACGTAATTGAGGCATTAAAAAATATATATATAATTCAGTCACGGAGAGAATTTTCATTGTCAATTCTAACATCCGTTTTTACTATTAAATAATCTTTAATTTTGTCTTTTTCAATTTTGTTTTGCTGTAGAAATGCCCCAAATCACATGGAATTAAAATTGATTAGTAAGCCCAAGGAAAAAAAGAAGATCTGTAATCAGAAAGAAAATCTTGAAAGAAAAGATCATGAAAAGCTATTACAAAATGCACTGCCTGTAATAGGTGTTTGGGAATTTGAACGTGATGATGATGAATATATTAAATTCCTTGATCTCTTCTTGAGTTATGTTCTTGAAAGAGACCTACTTGATTCTAAGGATCCTGGCATTCCATTTCTAACCAGTTTTTCTGGACATCTTAGAGAATATGAACTTAATTCTTTACTTTTTGATGTACATACAACATTAAAACGACGTCGAAGCAAAACCAAAAGCCAAAATGTGTTTAGAGCTGGCTCTTGTTTTGTTGTTGCTCCTGAGTTATATGAATCTGAAAATCCAGAAAACCAAGCACTTTCAGCTTCAGTACTGGATCAAGGAATCAGGTCATTTTTAGAGAACCCTTTGAATGAAGTCAATAAAATTGAAGGGACAAGTGGATTGTTCGGTTTAAAACAAAAGTCAGTTTACAGAACACAAGATGACAGTTCAGGGAAACCTTTAGTCCAGAGATTGTCGAATCATATGTTTTGGACTCCCAAGACCGACAAAACTGGAAGATGTATTTTCAAAGCAGTTCAATGCAGTGATATTAACCCTCAAGAAGATCTTCCTTTAGCACTAAATAACACATTTGGCAGTATAAGAAAGCTGCTGGAATGGATGATAAGGTGGTCTGACAGAAGACTGCTCTGTGATCCTAGTCTCACTGAGTTATCCTGTGAGTATAGCCCCGTCATTCGTGTAAAGACCTCTACAGCTGCCATTCTTACATCATTGTGGCTTTTGGAACAACCCTATTTTGCTACATATAAGGCAAAAAATGCCATTTTTAAGGTAAGTCCTTGAATTCTTTATTGCATACAAATGAGAATTCTCATTGTAGATTGAAACTATTTTTATATTTCTCCATCTATTAAAGAATCACCAAGCAACAAGTTAATGACACTATTAATTATATAATCTGCATCATCAGATTTTTTTTTCTTCAAGTGATTCTTTTAATTCTTAAAAATAATTAGGGTAAATGTGTTTTCAAAGAGGCTTTGAGGTTTTGAGGTTTTATGTGTGTTTATAAAAAAAAGGAAGAGGAAAAAGGAGATAATTGTAAGTGATACAACAGGTGCTATAACATTTATATTCTTTCTCTTTAAAGTTTCAGGTTTGGTTCAGGTGAAGAAGGGGTAGGCAGCTACACAGTTTCTATTACTGTAGTCTCATCATATACATTAAGGGATCATTTTTTCTTATAGTCTTGGCCAGAAGTTGGAGAACCAAACCGGGGAAGGCAGATAGGTTTCAGTAGAGAAGTTAGTGCTTATTAGTTATTTTTTCTTTTCTCTACTCAATGGTAACTGGAAGGCTGCTGTTTTAACCTGTTTGTGAAGACAAATATTTTTATGTAAATATGATTGAGTGATTGTTATTGCACTGGAAAAAAACTACAGAGGTGAATTTTTTGGAAAACAAATTTATGTTTGTTATAGTTGTTATAGTTGGGAAATGGACTTTTTTAATATTTGGAAGATTCCATAGTTTCTAATTTTTCCTGTTTTGTTCCCCTCAGTTTTATTGAGGTATAATTGACAAAATTGTAAGATATTTAAAGTATGTATTGTGATGATTTAATATGCATATGCATAGTAAAATGATTCCCCTTATCTGGTTAACACATTCAACACCTGACATACTTTGTGTGTGTGTGGGGGGGGGGGCATATAAGTTCTACTCTCTTAGCAAAATTCTATAATGTGGTGTTGTGAACTATAGTTACTATGATACTGCATTAGCTCCTCAGACCTTATTTACCTTACAGCTGAAAGGTTGTATAGGCATACTTAGTTTTATTGCACTTTGCTTTATTGCACTTTGCAGATACCATGTCTTTTACAAATTGAAGATTTGTGGCATTGAGCATTGAGCAAATCTGTCTGCATCATTTTCTAACAGCATTTGCTCACTTCATGTCTCTGTGTCACATTTTGTTAATTCTTGCAATATTTTAAACTCTTTCATTGTCCTCATATTTGTTATGGTGATTTATAACCAATGATCTTTAAAAAAAATTTTTTTTTAACATTTATTTTTGAGACAGAGAGAGACAGAGCATGAACGGGGGAGGGGCAGAGAGAGAGGGAGACACAGAATCGGAAACAGGCTCCAGGCTCTGAGCTGTCAGCACAGAGCCCCACACGGGGCTCGAGCTCATGGACCGCGAGATCATGACCTGAGCTGCAGTCAGACACTTAACTGCCTGAGTCACCCAGGCACCCCTGACCAATGATCTTTGATGTTTCTATGGTAATTGCTTTGGAGTACCACAAACCATGCCTATTTTAGATGGTGAACTTTATCAATAAATGTGTGTGATTTGACTCTACCACCAACTGGCTGTTCCCCCATCTCTCTCTCTCTCTCCTGGGATCTCCAAGTGAGACACAACAGGGTTGAAATTAGGTCAGTGAGTAGCCCTTCAATGGCCTCTAACTGTTCAAGTGTAAGGAAGAATCACATGACTCTCACTTTGAGTCAAAAGCTAGAAATGATTGGGGCGCTTGAGTGACTCAATTGGTTAAGGGTCCGATTTTTTATTGCAACTCAGGTCACGATCTCACAGTTTGTGAGATCAAGCCTTACATCAAGCTCTGCGCTAACAGCGTGGAGTTTGCTTGGGATTCTCTGTCTCCCCCTGTCTCTGCCCCTCCCCCCACCTGCATGCACACGCTCTCTCTCTGTTAAAATAAATAAACTTAAAAAAAAAAAGCTACAAATGATTAAGTTAGTGAGGAAGGCATGTTGAAAGCTGAGATAGGCCAAAAGCTAGACTTCTTGAGCAAGGTAGCCAAATCCAGCTTTTCCAAAGGAAAAGTTCCCAGAGGAAACTAAAAGTGCTAGTCCAGTGAACACATGAATGATAAGAACACGAAACAGCCTTATTGCTGATGCAGAGAAAGTTTTAGTAGTCTGGATGGAAGATCAGAGCAGCCATAACATTCCCTTAAGCCAAAGCCTAGTCCAGAGCAAGGCCCTGACTCTCTTCAATTCTATGAAGCCTGAGGGAGGTAAGGAAGCTGCAGAAGAAAAATTTGAAGCCAAGCAGAGGTTGGTTCATGAGGTTTAGGGAAAGAAGCCGTCTTCAGAACATAGAAGTGCAAGGTGAAGTAGCAAGTGCTGATGTGGAAGCTCTAGCAAGTTATCTGGAAGATCTAGCTAAAATAATTAATGAAGGTGGTTACACTAGACAACAGTGTAGTCAATTTTCAGTGTAGACAAAATGGCCTCATACTGGAAGAAGATGCCATCTAGGATTTTAATAGTTAAAGAAGATAACTCAGTGCCTGGATTCAAAGGATAGGCTGACTCTTTTATTAGGAGCTAATGTAGCCAGTGTCTTTAAGTTGAAGCCAGTGCTAATTTACCATTCTGAAAGTCCTAAGGCCCTTAAGAATTATGCTCAGTCTACTCTGCATATGCTCCATAAATGGAGTAACAAAGTCTGGATGACAGCACATCTGTTTATAAACGTGGTTTACTGAATATTTTAAGCCTACTGTTGAGACCTCTTACAAAAAAAGATTTCTTTCAAAAGATTACTGCTCACTGAAAATGCACCTGGTCATCCAAAAGCTTCGATGGAGATGTACTGTGAAATTAATGTTTTCATACCTGCTCACAACTACATCCATTCTTCAGCCTTTGGATTAAGGAGTAATTTTGACTTTCAGGTCTTTTTTTTTTTTTTTTTTAAGTTTATTTAAGCAATCACTACATGATCATATGGCGGTTCTAATTTTAATTTCTTTAAAAATTAAAAAAAAATTAATGTTTTTATTTATTTTTGAGACAGAGACAGAGCATGATCAGGGGAGGGTCAGAGAGAGAGGGAGACATAGAATCTGAAGCAGGCTCCAGGCTCCGAGCTGTCAGCACAGAGCCCGATGTGGGGCTGGAACTCACAAACTGTGAGATCATGACCTGAGCCAAAGTTGGATGCTTAACTGAATGAGCCACCCAGGTGCCCCTTTTAAAAACTTTTTTTTAATGTTGATTTATTTTTAAGAGAGAGAGACAGAGTGTGAGTAGGGTTGAGGCAGAAAAAGAAGGAGACTGAGACAGAATTCGAAGCAGGCTCCAGGCTCTGAGCTGTCAGCCAGAGCCCCTGCAGTGCTCAAACTCACAAACTGTGAGATCATGACCTGAGCCGAAGTTGGATGCTTAACCTACTGACCCACCCAGGTGCCCCTCTAATTTTAATTTCTTGAGCAGCCACCATAAGGCTGTACTGTGTTTTCCTTTGTGGCTGTACTGGTTTACATACCCACCAACAGTGTACAAGGGTTCAGTTTTCTCTACATTCTTCCCAGCATTTGTTTCTTGTCTTTTTGATAATAGCAATTGTACCAGGTGTGAGGTGATATCTCATTGTGGTTTTGATTTGCATTTCCTTGATAATTAGTGATGTTAAGTACCTTCTCATGTACCTGTTGGCCATCTGTAGGTCTTCTTTGGAAAAATGTTTACCCAGATCCTCTGCCCATTTTTTAATAAGATGTTTTTTGGTTTTTTTGTTTTTTGTTTGCTATTGAGTTGTAGGACTTTTAAAATATATTTTAGGTATTAACCTCTGATCAGATATATGATTTGCAAATATTTTCTTCCAGTCGGTAGGTTGCCTTTTCATTTTGTTGATGGTTTCCTTTGCTGTGCAGAAGCTTGCCAGTTTGATGTAGACCCACTTGTTTATTTTTGCTTTTGTTGTCTTTGCTTTGATATCAAATCCCCCCCCCCCAAAAAAAAAATCATTGTCAAGACCAGTTTCAAAGAGTTTACCATCTATGTTTTCTTCTGGGAGTTTTATGGTTTCAAATCTTACATTCAAGTCTTTTCATTCTTTTCGAGTTGATTTTTGTGTATGGTGTAAGATAGGGGTCTGGTTTCATTCATTTGCATGTGGCTATCCAGTCTTCCCAGCACTATTTTCTGAAGAGACTATCCTTCCCTGGTTGAATATTCTTAGCTCCTTTGTCAAAATAACTGACCATATATGCATGAGTTTTTATTCCTGGATTCTCTATTCTGTTCCATTGATACATATGTCTGTTTTTATGCCAATACTATACTGTTTGATTATTAGTTTTGTAATATAGTGTGAAATCAGGAAGCATGATACCTCCAGCTTTGTTTTTCTTTCTTAAGATTTCTTTGGGTTTTTTTTTTTTTGTGTGTGTGTGTGGTTCCATATAAATTTTAGGATTGTGTGGGGTTTTGTGTGTGTGTGTGTGTGTGTGTGTGTGTAATATACCATTGGAGTTTTGATAGGGATTGCACTAAATCTCTAGATTGCTTTGTTAGTATAGACATCTTAACAATATTAATTCTTGTAATCCATGAGCACAGAATATCTTTCCATTTATTTGTGTTGTCTTCAGTTTCTTTCATCAGTGTCTTCCTGTTTTTAGAGTACAGGTCTTTCACCTTCTTGGTTAAATTTATTCCTAGATATTTTATTTTTGATTAAGTTTTCTTTCTGATAATTCATTGTTTGTGTATCCAAATGGAACTGATTTTCATATTGATTTTGTATCCTGCAATTCATTTATTTTAACCTTTTTTTTTTCAGTAGGGTTTTAGGATTTTCTTTTTTTTTTTTTAAGTTTCTTTATTGAGAGAGAAAGAGAAAGAGAGAGAGAGAGGACATGCAGGGGAGGGGCAGAGAGAAAGAGAGATTCCCAAGCAGGCTCCACACTGATAGTGGAGGTTTGAACCCATGAACCATGAGGTCGTGACCTGAGCCGAATTTAAGAGTTGGACGCTCAACTGACTGAGCCAACCAGGTGCCCCAGGATTTTCTGTATATAACATGTTATCTAAAAATAGGAAGTTTTGCTTCCTCCTTTCTGATTTGGATGCTCTCTTTTTTTTCTTGCCTAATTGCTTGTTCTGGCTAGGACTTCCTGTACTATGTTGAATAAAAGTGGTGAGTTTGGGCATCCTTGTCTTGTTCCTGATCTTAGAGGAGGAACTTTCAGGTTTGTTTGTTTGTCTGTTTGTGGTTCTTTTGGATTTTGAATGTGATGTTAACTATAGCTTCTCATATTTTTTTTTTAAATTTTTTTTTTCAACGTTTTTTATTTATTTTTGGGACAGAGAGAGACAGAGCATGAACGGGGGAGGGGCAGAGAGAGAGGGAGACACAGAATCGGAAACAGGCTCCAGGCTCTGAGCTATCAGCCCAGAGCCTGACGCGGGGCTCGAACTCACGGATCGTGAGATCGTGACCTGGCTGAAGTCGGACGCCTAACCGACTGCGCCACCCAGGCGCCCCTATAGCTTCTCATATTATACCCAGTTTGTTGAAAGGTTTTTTTTTTTTTTTTTTTTTTTTTTTTTTTTACCATGAGTGGATGCTGATTTCTGTAGAATGTTTTTTCCGCAAATATTGAGATGATCATATGATTTTAATCTTTCATTTTGTGAATGAGGTGTATCAGATTGACTGATTTGCAGATATTGAACCATTTTTTCATCCCTGGAATAAATCCCACTTGATCATGGTGTATGATCCTTTTAATGTACTGTTGAATTCAGTTTGCTGATATTTTGTTGAGTATTTTTGCTTCTGTTGTTCATTAGAGATAGTGGCCTATACTTTTCTTGTAATGTCCTTGTCTGACTTTGATATAAGGCTAATACTGGCCTTATAAAATGAATTTGGGAGTGTTTTTTCTCTCTTCAGTTTATTAGAAGAGTTTGAGAAAGATTGGCATTAATTCTTTAAATGTTGGGTAGAATTTGCCAACAGTGAAGCCATCTGGTTCTGTTTTTTGTTTTGTTTTTTTTTTTCTGTTAGAAAGTTGTGATTACTGATTCAATGTCTGTACTCATTATTGGTCTGTTCACATTTTCTGTTTTTCATGATTTAGTCTTAGTAGATTGTGTGTTTCTAGGAATTTATTCAGTTCTTATAGGTTGTCTGATTTGTTGGCCTATAGTTGTTTGTAGTGCTCTCTTATGATCATTAGTATTTGTGTACTGTCTGGTTGTAGTGTCTCCTCTTTCATTTTTAATTTGTTTAAGCCCTCTCTTTTTTTCTTTTCTTTCCTTTTTCTTTTTTTGAGTCTGGCTAAAGGCTTGCCTATTTTGTTTATTTTTCCCAAAATCCATCTCTTAGTTTCTTTCATCTTTTCTCTTGTCTTTTTAGTCTATATTTCACTTATTTCTATTTTGATCTTTATTTCATTTCTTCTACTAACTATATACTTAGTTCTTTTTTCTAGTTTCTTCAGGTATAAAGTTAGGTTGCTTGAGAGCTTGAGTTGGTTGACTGACTGAGCCAACCAGCTGCCCCAATAACAACTTAACTTTTAATGCATACAAAAGCTGTGCTTTTTTACACTACTTTTCCTCCCACATTTTTATGTTTTTGATGTCAGAATTTACATCTTTTTACACAGTGTATTTATTAACAAATTATTTTAGTTATGTTTCTTACTTTTAATACTTTTGTCTTTTAATCTTCATACTAGAGTTAGAAGTGTTTTAATCACCACTAATACAACACTAGGGTATTCTGAATTTGACTATATATTTACCCTTACCAGTGGGCTTTATACTCTCATATAAAATTAGTATTTTCTTGTTTCAGCTTAAAGAACTTCCTTTAACATTTCTTGTTAGGCTGGTCTATGGTTATGAACTCCTTCTGTTTTTGCTTGTCTGAGAACTCTTTTAGTTTGCTTTTAGTTTGCTGTGTAGAGTATTCTTGGTGAGCAGTTTGTTTTTTTCCCAGCACTTTGTATATATCATGCTACTTCCTGTAGTCTGCAAAGTTTCTGCTGAAAAATATACTGATAGATTCAGGGGGTTCCTTGTATGTAAGAAATTGTTTTTCTTTTGCTTTTTTAGATTCTTTATTTGTCTTTAACTTTAGACAATTCAACTATAATGTGTCTCAGTGTAGGTTTCTTTGCATTTATGTTATTTAGAACTCCCTGAGCTTCCTAAATCTGGATGTCTGTTTCTTTCTTCAGATTTGAGAAGTTTTCAGTTATTATTTCTCTGAATAAGCTTTCTGCTCCTTTCCCTTTCCTCTCCCTTTGGGACTTCTATAATGCATATCTTGATCTGTTTGTTGGTATCCCATAAATACCTTAAGTTTTCTTCATTCTTTTAATTTTTTTTTTCTTTTTGCTCCTCTGATTGGATGAATTCTACTGCCCTGCCTTCTACTTTTCTGACCTTTTCTTCCACTTGATCCAATATGCTTTTGAACCTTTCCATTGAATTTTTTAGTTCTATTATTTATTAGCTTTGTAATTTCTGCTTGTTCCCTTTTTGTATTTTCTATCTCTTTGTTGAAATTCTCACTTTGTTTATGTATCATTTACATAATGATGCATTTTTTTCCAAAATTTTATTTAAGTTCTAGTCAACATATAAGGTAATAATATTCTCAGGAGCAGAGTCTAGTGATTCATCACCTACATACAACACCGAGCACTCAACACAAGTACCGTCTCCAATACTCACCACCCATTCAGCCTGTTCCCCCGACCACTCCCCCCTTAAACCCTGTCTTTCCTCCATCACAGTTTCCCATGGTTTGCTTCCCTCTCTCTCTCTCTCTTTTTTTCCCCTTCCCACATGTTCATCTGTCCTGTCTCTAATTCCACATATGAGTGAAATCACACAGGTTTGTCCTTCTCTTCCTGACCCATTTTGCCCAGCACAATACACTCTAGCTCCATCCATATCATGGCAAATGGCAAGATTTCATTCCTTTTGATGACTAATAGTCTATTGCATATATGTACCACATCATCTTTATCCATTCATCAGTCGGTGGACATTTGAGCTCTTTCCATACTTTGGCTATTGTTGATAATGCTGCTATAAACATCAGGGTACATGTACCTCTTCAAATCTGTATTTTTGTATCCTTTGTGTAAATACCTAGTAGTGCAATTGCTGGATCGTAGGATATTTCTATTTTTAACTTTTTGAGGAACCTCCATACTGTGTTCTGGGGTGACTGCACCAGTTTGCATTCCCACCAAGAGTGCAAGAGCGTTCCCCTTTCTCTACATCCTTGCCAACACCTGTTGT
The DNA here is from genome assembly GCF_028018385.1 of Neofelis nebulosa. NCBI lineage: Eukaryota > Metazoa > Chordata > Mammalia > Carnivora > Felidae > Neofelis > Neofelis nebulosa. The sequence goes on along the minus strand of NC_080782.1, from coordinate 30,154,062 downwards.
TTCTTGTGTTGTTAATTCTGATAGGTATGAGGTGGTATCTCATTGTGGTTTTGATTTGTATTTCCCTGATGATGAGTGATGTTGAGCATCTTTCCATGCATCTGTTAGCCATCTGGATGTCTTCTTGGAAAAATGTCTATGTCTTTTGCCCATTTCTTAACTGGATTATTTGTTTCTTGGGGGTTGAGTTTGATAAGTTCTTTATAGATTTTGGATACTAACCTTTTATCAGGTATGTCATTTGCAAATATCTTCTCCCATTTTGTAGGCTGCCTTTTAGTTTTCACTTTGTTTATCCCCTGACCTCTGTGACCATTCTTTTGAATCTCTATCAGGATATATCATTATTTCCATTTCATTAACATCTGTTTCTAGAGATTTATCTTGTTCATTTGTTTGGAACATAGTCCTGTTCATTCATTTTACTTGACTTTCTGTGTTGGTTTCTGTACATGAGATAAAGCAGTCACATCTCCCAGTCTGGATAGAGTGGTCTTGTGTAGGAGATGAACCTCATCAACCAGCTTGGTCTGAGCTTTTGATTGGCTCTGAAACCTTTGTGATTGTCTAAGCCTCCTTCTTTGTTCTTAGTGGCTCCCAGTAGTTGGGGGTATGCCAAGACTTATCAGTGTCCCAAAGGGGTGGGTTAGTTTAGCATCTAGATACAGCCTGATTGGAATTTGGACTCTTAGGCAGCATATGGCAAAGTCTGTATGTAATCCCTTTCTGGGGAGAAATTGGGAGAAGGATGTTTTCCCTGCTCCCTGTAAACTCCTGGACCCAGGTGTATAGCTACAGGGGGGTGCTCCTGCAGTCACTAAGAACTGCTTCTTTGTTTGCTACACTCCTGTGGGCCTCATAAATGCAAGTTCCATTGGTTATCAGAGACAGGTGATCTCAGGACCTGTCCTTCAGTCAGCAGCTACAAAAGCTGGGGCACCCAGATGTGTGTACAGGCTGCTTCCTGGAATATGCTGGTAACTTGGAATGGGCTAGATAGAGAAGACAGGGGAGGTGTCCATCAGCTTTCTTGTTTCTGAGGTATTGTAGCTAGCCCCCAGATGTATGCAGCTGGATACCTTCCAGGAGAAGACTATGAGATGGGTGTTTTTGCCTGCTCCTCTGTGCTGAGCCCTTTGGGGATAGCTGCAATGAGTTTTCATGCACCTGTTAATAACTGCTGCTTTGTTTGCTGTGGTCTTGTGGGACTCATGAATGTAAGCCTCATTGGCTTTCAGATCTAGGTGTTTTGGAGGCCCATCCCTCAAGTGGGAGTCTTAAAAGTTAGGGTGCTAAGTGTGGATCCAAACCCTCACTCTTCAGAGAAAAGTTGGGAGTTCCCTCCTGCTTATAGGGTGGTGTGCCAAGGGTGGGGTTTTTGGTTAGAATGTGTCTCAGCCTTTTCTGTCTGTCTCTGTGTAGATATTTTCTCATTTGCTTGATATGTAGGAATCAGTCAGCTAGTTTCTAGATTTCTTACAGTGGTAATTGCTTTGTGTGTAATTGTACGTTTAGTGTTTCTGTGGGAGGAGGAGAATTCAAGGGCCTCGAATGTCACCATCTTGGTCGACTTACCTCCACATTTTCTAATTCTATATTCTATTTTAAAGTGCCTTCATTCTGGGGCACCTGGCAGGCTCAGTGGTAGAGCATGTGACACTTGATCTCAGGGTTGTGAGTTGAAGCCCCACGTTGGGCATAGAGATTATTTATAAATAAATAAATTAAAATTAAAAAAATAATAAAGTGCCTTTATTCTAAAATAGTTTAGGGTATTATGGAGGGTACTTTGATGAACACTGGGTGTTATATGTAAGTGAAGAATCACTAAATTCTACTCCTGAAACTAATATTACCCTATATGTTAACTAACTAGAATTTAAATAAAAACTTGAAATAAAAACAAAAATAGAAATAAAACAGTGTATTGTAGGTTGCAGGGTGTGTGTGTGTTTTGTTTTTGTGAGATTTTTTTCATTTTTTGAGATCAGTGTCTATTATCCTAAGGTAGCTTATTTAAGATACTGTGATATTTGTTGTCACTGAAATTTGTGTTTCTAGGTGATGCATACTCAAATTTCTAAATAAGAGACTTAAGAGAGATACATCCTGTGTATTTTTACCCTTTGTGTCATTTTGGAATAATTACTAAGTGCTTTTGTTATAGCAAAGAGAATTAAGTGAAAGCAACTTTACATTTTTTTTATTTAAAAATTTTTTAAGTTTATTTATTTCTTTTGAGAGAGAGAGAAAGAGCGAGCAAGGGAGGGGCACAGAGAGAAGGGGACAGAGGACCTGAAGGAGGCTCTGTCCTGACAGCAAAAAGCCCAATGCAGGGCTTGAACTCACAAACCAGGAGATCATGACCTGTACTCAAGTTGGACGCTTGACTGACTGAGCCATCCAGGCGCCACAGCAACTTTACATTTTTAATGTTATTGTTTTGTGACTTGAAAACATTGGTAACATACCTTACAAATTTGTAAGGCTGATTTCTTTTGAATACTATTTAGATAGTCAGGTTTGTTTTTTCCAGGTAGAATAAAGACTTGATCAGTGCCTCAACATAAAATATTGAGTTGTAGAAATGCAGTAAATACTTGATAAATGAATGAGACATTTAATCAGGCGAAGGGCTGTAGAAAATATTAATAATCTAAAAATATAATGAAAAGTATGGGATTCAGTAGTGAATACTAAGTACTGTAAATTATGGTTTGTTTTTAGGTGCTAGAGAATCATTACTCTCCGTCTCAGAGTGGACCCGACATTGTGAGTGATTGCAAAACAGATGCTGGCTGTTCTGTTGCAGTATCCACTCAAAGTGGGACTGATGAAAGAAATGATCAAAACAAATCTCATCAAAGTATGTTGAAGTAAGTTTTTGATTATACATTCCTTTTCAGTTGATGATACCTATTCGATGGTGTTTGGCTTAAAGGCAGGAATTGAACGCTTGAAAGGTAAAGGAATGAGCATTTCTTTGAGTCATAGAGGAGGAAGTGAGTATTTTCTGAAGTGCTTTTAACAATTCATTGCAAAATGTATTTCTTCCCTGTTGATCTAGCTTACATCTTCTGAGAAAGGAGCTAATTCTCCTGACAGATTCTCTTATTATATTAATTGATTTCCTGTGTCAGAGGATGCTGAGTTAATCACTTCATCCATTTTTACATATGAAGCAGTGTATCTCTGAATAACAAGGTTGAGCCTTTAATAGCAGGAAGATTCCTTTGTGAGAATGGCAAGTGTAGATAAGTTGAAATTATTTCAATTATTTGAGTAAATAAAAATGGGGATGTTTAGTCATTCATTGAACAAACTTTTATTGAGCTTCTGCTATGTACCAGACATGGTTAAAAAACAAAAGACTATAAATATTAAACCTAATGTTCCTTCTCAGTAAACTGAATCAATTCAAAGGAAGCTTTTTGTTTCTAAGAATGAATTATAATTTAGCTGCCTTATTTTTGTCAGTGGAATACCAACTGAAGCATTCAATCCTGAAACAAAGGAAACCAAAGATAAGATTATTTCTGTTACTGATGATACTGAAAAAGAATTTATAGATATTGATGACGATCTTCTAGAGGTAGAAACATGTAACCAAGAGGAAATGGAAATACAGCTATCAGACCATAAAGGTAAGTTCATTAATCTTTTTATTTGGCTTTATTAATTTGAAGTTGGTGAATGATTATCTGGGATAACTTAGTCTTCTATCTAAATTAGTATGTTTATAATAGCTTAAAACCAAAAGTTAAAAGAGAGTATAATATTTATAAAATGTTGAACATATTAACTCAAAACCCAAATTTACAATTCTTGGGCCTTTTGCCTTGCTTATGTAGTTATCATGGGCCTCTTCATTTTGTGAACCAATTCTATGAGCCTTTCCTTGGCAGTCTTTGTTAAAACAGAAACTCTCAGAGCTTTAGCATGGCGTTTATCTCAGATGCTTATCTGAGGTGTTTCAAGGCTCATCTGGGATTCACTTGAAGAGAGGTTGTCTCCATGTGTTTTTAAAGAACATTTTATAAGGGGGTTAGAAAATATTTCTGCCATTATACATGTTTCCTGTAATATTTCTGAATCTTCTAAAAAGTAAACTGGTTTTTTTCAAATGGTCCCTTTTCTCTTCCTCCTTGTTTCCCTATAGAAGTTACCAAAGATCCTATTGGAAATCTTAAAAGTTCCCATATTGCCATTTACACGCAGACTTTACCGCAGCATTTAGAAGAAGTAAGTCAATAAATAGTGGATAATGTTATTTAAATTATACTTATGTGTTTTTGTTTAATACATCCAAACAAGGCTACTATCTTTTTAAAAGTACATTGTGGGTTGTAGAGAATCACCAGGCATGCAGCATTTTTCTTTCACTGAAATCCTGTCATTCATAAGATGTCTAATAATTTCAGGCAATGAAAATTTTATTTCATACACTGCTTAGCAAATTAATTAAGAATAATGGAAGTGTTGTATATTCAAAATGTACAGTTCAGCTGTAATATGCAGTCTTTGCACTTATATCACTTTTATGTATTCTTTGTTTTCTCAAAACTCAGTGCACTGCATTTCCAGGTGGAACACAGACATTTCTAATTATTGAAAATTTTCCTTTAAAAATGCTTAGTTTTCCAAATGTACTTATTAATCATGTAGCGATGGGTGTATGTAATTTACAGTGTATTTGTAAGTGTAGTGTAAATAATTTGCACTGATATTATTTGTCTTTGTACTTTACTGTGCTCAGTGGCTCAGGGTGATGGGCCAAAGGCAGTTCACATGGTTAAAAATCTGATCAGAGCAGCATTGGCAGTTCATTTTAATGTGTGATTTCTCGCTTGCTTTTAGACTGTTGTTACTCCAGGCCAAGTGGTTAATGTGAAACTCCAGACACCTAAGAGAGTAATACCTATTTATTTGACCCCTTTTTTTTGGGTATTATTAATTTTAACAGCATTCCACAGGAGAGGTTCAGTGTCCAAGGGAAGAACCATTGGAGACATGTATGGAGAGAAAATCAACCGGACAGAAAGGGTAAGGGGGAAGAAAGTAAGGAAGTGATTATTACTGTCTTGTTTACCTCAGTAAAAGAGGCTCATTGCTCTTAAGGATTCATCTGGGATTCATTTCATGAAGAGGTTATTTTTCTCCTAATTTGCAATATATATTTTATGGTGATATTGTGTTCCTAGTGAAATTTAACTTCAATTTATAGCAATGGTAAATTCTGATCTTTAGTAGATGTTACAGACTTCTAAATCTTGGTAGAATGAAATAAATGATATCTAAAGTAGCTTTTGTTCTCCCATCACGATTAGCTTTATCAAAGTAAAATATAGCTGTAAATAGACCAGAGTTTGTTCAGCTGCTAATTAGGGAAACGCTTTGTCATACTGGTTCCATTTTTGTTGGATCAAATGAAGAACCATTATGAAGCAATATGTGTGTATAATTGTTTACTGTTGTGGTATGATTACCTCACGCTATAGGGCTATTCTGCTGGCTAGCATATAATTGCTTCAAGGAGAGCTAAAAGCAATTTTTGCCTGTTGCAGGTGGAGCATTTCTTAATTTTTAGAATTTTTGAAGTTTTAGAATTTTAGAACTACCTTGGGTAAGAGAGGCAACATGATTAGATTTTCTTTCTCTTCTCAATATTCAAATTTTGTTCATTTCTGTGGACAGTTAGCCAAAAAGATATATTAAATGTGATGTGCCTTTACAAGTAATATAGATATTTCTACTAATAAAAAACTAGTCTTTACAGTTTCCAAATGTATTAGGGGCTTAGGAGTGTTTCTGAGCAAAATGTCTGCCTCTGCCAGAGGTAGAATTTGAGGTCCCAGCTAACCTCATTTTGCCTCATTTCAGACTCTTCTATTTCTCCTGGGCAGTCAACAGTGTTCAAATTATATGTTCAGCCATCCTGACATATTCTTTGCTTTTTATTTGAATCTGTTACTTATTGCTATGGAGACAAATGTAAACAGACTGTAATTATGAGCTAAGCATTATAGAGAGTTAGAGAATATTTAGACTCTTAGATGGCTGAGCATTAGATCACCTGTACCTTAGAAAATGTGAAGAATATCTTCCTAATCAATTACTAATCTTTAATTATAGTATGATCGAAACCTTTTCAAACCCTGAACACACCGCTACGTATTCATTTTGTGTAGATACAAGTTCAGAAATTTCTAGGTAAGAATTTCTGTATACTTATACCCTTTTGATATAATCATGTTTTACAAATAGATAAGAGAATGAAACAATGCCTACTGTGCTATTTTGAAATAATTACTAAATGTTTTGACTAAAAACAGTAAAATGAAAGCAACGCGAAGCATTGAAAGAGGAATGTAGGTACACATTTCTGACACCTTTAAGTTTATTATTGAAAGATTTTCCTCTAGAGGCGCCTGGGTGGCTCAGTCGGTTAAGCGTGATTTCGGCTCAGGTCATGATCTCGTGGTTTGTGAGTTCGAGCCCCGCGTTGGGCTCTGTGCTGACAGCTCAGAGACTGGAGCCTGATTCAGATTCTGTGTCTCCCTCTCCCTCTGCCCCTCCCCTGCTCATGCTCTGTCTCTCTCTGCCTTTCAATAATAAATAAACGTTTAAAAAAAATTAAAAAAAAAAAAGATTTTCCTCTAACAGTTGTGTTTCAAAGATATACAAGAACTATTCTAGGACAATCTTTTCTGGAAAAAAAGGTACAATTAACCCTTGGACAATATGGGTTTGAGTCACTCAAGTCCCATTACATGCAAAATTTTTTTGATGAATATAGTACAGTACTATAAATTTATTTTTCTTATGATTTTTTTAATATGAAATTTATTGTCAAATTGGTTTCCATACAACACCCAGTGCTCATCCCAACAGGTGCCCTCCTCAATGCCCATCACCCACCCTCCCACCCCCCATCAATCCTCAGTTTATTTTCAGTTTTTAAGAGTCTCTTATGGTTTGGCTCTCTCCCACTCTCCCTCTCTAACTTAAGTTTTTTCCTTCCCCTCCCCCATGGTCTTCTATTAAGTTTCTCAGGATCCACATAAGAGTGAAAACATGCAGTATCTGTCTTTCTCTGTATGACTTATTTCACTTAGCATAACACTCTCCAGTTCCATCCACGTTGATACAAAAGGCCATATTTCATTCGTTCTCATTGCCAAGTAGTATTCCATTGTGTATATAAACCACAATTTCTTTATCCATTCATCAGTTGATGGACATTTAGGCTCTTTCTATAATTTGGCTATTGTTGAAAGTGCTGTTATAAACATTGGGGTACGAGTGCCCCTATGCATCAACACTCCTGTGTCCCTTGGGTAAATTCCTAGCAGTGCAATTGCTGGGTCGTAGGGTAGGTCTATTTTTAATTTTTTGAGGAACCTCCATACTGTTTTCTACAGCGGTTGCACCAGTTTGCATTCCCACCAGCAGTGCAAGAGAGTTCCTGTTTCTCCACATCCTCTCCAGCATCTATAGTTTCCTGGTTTGTTCATTTTAGCCACTCTGACTGGCGTGAGGCGATTATCTCAGTGTGGTTTTGATTTGTATTTCCCTGATGAGGAGTGACATTGAGCATCTTCTCATGTGCCTGTTGGCCATCTGGATGTCTTCTTTAGAGAAGTGTCTATTCATGTTTTCTGCCCATTTCTTCACTGGATTGTTTGTTTTTCGGGTATGGAGTTTGGTGAGTTCTTTATAGATTTTGGATACTAGCCCTTTATCCGATATGTCATTTGCAAATATCTTTTCCCATTCCATCGGTTGCCTTTTAGTTTTGTTGATTGTTTCCTTTGAAGTGCAGAAGCTTTTTATCTTCATGAGGTCCCAATAATTCATTTTTGCTTTTAATTCCCTTGCCTCTGGAGATGTGTTGGGTAAGAAGTTGCTGCGGCCAAGGTCAAAGAGGTTTTTGCCTGCTTTCTCCTCAAGGATTTGATGGCTTCCTGTCTTACATTTAGGTCTTTCATCCATTTTGAGTTTATTTTTATGAATGGTGTAAGAAAGTGGCCCAGTTTCATTCTTCTGCATGTTGCTGTCCAGTTCTCCCAGCACCATTTGTCAAAGAGACGGTCTTTTTTCTTTTTTTTTTTTCCAACTTTTTTTTTTTTTTTTTTTTTTTTTTTTGGGACAGAGAGAGACAGAGCATGAACGGGGGAGGGTCAAAGAGAGAGGGAGACACAGAATCGGAAACAGGCTCCAGGCTCCGAGCCATCAGCCCAGAGCCTGACGCGGGGCTCGAACTCACGGACTGCGAGATCGTGACCTGGCTGAAGTCGGAAGCTTAACCGACTGCGCCACCCAGGCGCCCCTTTTTCTTTGTTTTTTTTTTTTTTTCAACTTTTTTTTTTTTTTATTTATTTTTATTTTTGGGACAGAGAGAGACAGAGCATGAACGGGGGAGGGTCAAAGAGAGAGGGAGACACAGAATCGGAAACAGGCTCCAGGCTCCGAGCCATCAGCCCAGAGACGGTCTTTTTTCCATTGGATATTCTTTCCTGCTTTGTCAAAGATTAGTTGGCCATACTTGTGGGTCCAATTCTGGAGTCTCTATTCTATTCCCTTGGTCTATGTGTCTGTTTTTGTGCCAATACCATGCTGTCTTGATGATTACAGCTTTGTAGTAGAGGCTAAAGTCTGGGATTGTGATGCCTCCTGCTTTGGCTATTTGGGGTCTTTTGTGGTTCCATACAAATTTTAGGATTGCTTGTTCTAGCTTTGAGAAGAATGCTGGTGCAATTTTGATTGAGATTGCATTGAGTGTGTAGATAGCTTTGGGTAGTATTGACATTTTAACAATATTCTTCCAATCCATGAACACAGAATGTTTTTCCATTTCTTTGTATCTTCTTCAATTTCCTTCATAAGCTTTGTATAGTTTTCAGCATACAGATCTTTTACATCTTGGGCAGACCCATAATCAGTGAAGAAATTGAATCAGTTATCAAAAATCTCCCAACAGATAAGAGTCCAGGACCAGATGGCTTCCCTGGGGAATTCTACCAGACATTGAAAGAAGAGATAATACGTATCCTTCTCAAGCTGCTCCAAAAAATAGAAAGGGAAGGAAAACTTCCAGACTCATTCTATGAAGTCAGCATTACTTTGATTCCTAAATCAGACAGAGACCCAGCAAAAAAAGAGAACTACAGGCCAATATCCCTGTTGAAGATGGATGCAAAAATTCTCAATACAATACTAGCAAATCTAATTCGACAGCATATAAAAAGAATTATTCACCATGGTCAAGTGGGACTCATTCCTGGGCTGCAGGGCTGGTTCCACATTCACAAATCAGTCAATGTGATACATCACATTAATAAAAGAAAAGATAAGAACCATATGATCCTGTCAATCGATGCAGAAAAAGCATTTGACAAAATTCAGCATCCTTTCTTAATAAAAACACTCGAGAAAGTCGGGATAGAAGGAACATACTTAAACATCATAAAAGCCATTTATGAAAAGCCCACAGCTAATACCATCCTCAATGGGGAAAAACTGAGAGCTTTCTCCCTGAGATCAGGAACACGACAGGGATGTCCACTCTCACCGCTGTTGTTTAACATAGTGTTGGAGGTTCTAGCATCAGCAATCAGACAACAAAAGGAAATCAAAGGCATCAAAATTGGCAAAGATGAAGTTAAGCTTTCACTTTTTGCAGATGAGATGATACTATACATGGAAAACCCGATAGACTCCACCAAAAGTCTGCTAGAACTGATACACGAATTGAGCAAAGTTGCAGGATACAACGTTAATGTACAGAAATCAGTTGCATTCTTTTTTTTTTTTTTTAAATTTTTTTTTCAACTTTTTAAATTTATTTTTGGGACAGAGAGAGACAGAACAGGGGAGGGGCAGAGAGAGAGGGAGACACAGAATCGGAAACAGGCTCCAGGCTCCGAGTCATCAGCCCAGAGCCTGACGCGGGGCTTGAACTCACAGACCGTGAGATCGTGACCTGGCTGAAGTCGGACGCTTAAACGACTGCGCCACCCAGGCGCCCCAAATCAGTTGCATTCTTAAACACTAATAATGAAGCAACAGAAAGACAAAGAAACTGATCCAATTCACAATTGCACCAAGAATTATGATTTTCTTAATAACATTGTCTTTTCTCTGGCTTACTTTATTTTAAGAATATAGTATGCAATACATATAACATACAAAGTATGTGTTAATTGACCATTTATGTAATTGGCAGGGTTTCTGGTCAACAGTAGTAGGCTATTAGTAGTTATGTTTCTAAGGAGTCAAGTTATATGTGGATTTTCAACTGCACAGGGGTTGTTGCTCCTACCCCCTTGTTGAAAGGTTAACTGTAGTGGATACATTACTTAAAGTTGCCTATGTTCATCCTCTAACAGATTTCTAATAGTGTATGAAATGCTTTTAATTCTCTCATAGAACAGATTCATCCAGTTCTGTCTTTTAAACTTCTTTTACAGAGACTGCAGTATGTTTTTAGTGCTTAGAAATCTTGCTGAATGGGGTAACATAGCATAGCCTTACTTTAGAAAACTTCGCTGTTACTAGAATTTATCTCTTTGCTACTTTTTGGAAACAAAGGCCAGTAAAGTTGTCTTAAAAAAAGCAAGTCAGTCGTAATGCCTGTTTTTCATGAATTTTCCAAGTAAAGTTTTGTTATTGAGCTTATTAGTATTATGTTTGATAAAAGACAAATATTATTGCTGAAAGGGAATGAATGTGCACCCAAATAATCTAAATGCAACTTAATATGTTCTTTTCTTTTTAGAGACATGGTCAATTTATTTGGATATAATAGGCCTGCTCCCTTAGTTTATGAAATCAATTTCCTTAGAAAACATTTGAGTACCTGCTGTATTTAAGGAATCATCCCCACATATTTTATTTAAAAAAACCAAAAATTTATTTTGATCTTTAACTTTTATTCCTAAGTAAGCATTTTTTTGTTAGCATTTAATTATAAACTTTGGGATTTGTTTGGAAATGAAGTGTTTATAATACTGTCGTTTCACATTTAATGATGATAAAGAGGAGTTTGCTCTACTCATCTTAGAATTAAGCAATTTTTGTAACCCATATTTTCTCTAGTTTTAATTCCATTCTGGATCATTAAATTTAGTGACACAAAATATTTCTGGTATAGCTAATCAGAATAATTGCACAGGTCTCCAACTCAGATGCATGCAGGGACCAGGAAACTAATAAATGTGTGAACTTTCCTGGATTGTAACACCATAGGGAAGGGACCATGGCTGACTAGACATTATATCTCCCTTAATAAAACGGCATTCATACGAGTCACTGTGCTGATGACAAATGTGTCTGGTGGCTGAAGAGTACACAGTGATAGGTGTTAGGGTTTAAATTTCCTGAAAACTTCCAGAAAGCCTTAAAGTAGAAAGAAAAGGTGATCAAAATATTCAGATTGTAGACAACTAATTTGTTTTTTTTCTTGATTGTGTTTTTTATTTACACGCTTCCACACAGTGGCCAGATCTCTGCATTTAAAGATCCGTCTTCCTCAGTTCCACCTTTCATATCAAATGGAGTCAGTGTGTCTTCACAAACACCTATGCCAACACCACAGCAGACCCAGAGAAATGAACCCAGGGCTCAATTACCAGATTCTTCAGATTCTGTGAGGCAGATGCTCCAAGATGAAATGTTTAAATTAGTTCAGGTAAGTACATATCCATATAAATAAGTAAATCGACATGTGTGATACATATGTAAGGGTTTGAAATATGAACAAACTGTTAGAAACTAGAAACGGACAAGTTGAAATTAAGTTGCAGGGTTTCTCTGCTTGGGCACTCAGTGCTCCTGTATTATTTTTTAATAATTGGAGGGAACCTGTATTTTTTTAACCTGTGGTGTTTCCCTACTGGTGTGTTTCATTAAGTACAAATTCTTCTATTGGGCTTGAAGGACCCACAGCCAGTTTTTACCTTCCCTCTTTTCCCATCATACTCTCACGGGTCCAGTGGTTCCCAGAGTGTGGTCCCTGGATCAGGAGCATCAGCATCACTTAGATGTTAGAAATACAAATTCTCAGGCCCCCATTCCAGTCCTGTTGAAATCAGAAGCTCTGGGATGGGGCTCAGCAAAGAGTGCTTTAAGTCCCCTAGGTGATTCTGAATCATGCTAAAGTTTGAGAACTAACACACTCACCTGTCCTCATTATAGCTGCTATTAATTTCCCTTGCCATTTAAGCCAGTGTTTGTGCTAGTGGTTCCTAGGCTTTTCTGCATCCTGAAATCACCTTGTCATCTTAAAAAATACTAATCCCCAGATAATCTGATTTCATTGCTGTGTGGTGTGGCGTGGCCGTGGGGATTTTTAAATGCTTCTCAGGTGATTCTAATGTGCAGCAGAGTTTATCAACCACTGGTGCATGCCTTTGCCTCTCACGTAGTCAGCCTTTCTATGGAATTCTTCATTCTTCACCTGTTTGCTAATCTTTGCTTTTTTTTCCTACTGAAAACCTGGTCACAACACACTCATTTTAGGACTTCTTTAATTATCCTCATTTCATCCCATCAGATCACTACTTTATGGTCCCCGGGATGTTTATGTAAACTGCTTTATAGATAGTCCCAAGTCTCATTATGATTTTATATTTCCAGTTGACAGCTTCTTGAAAGCGGGGAGCTATTCTTTTCTTCCTTTAAAAAGAATCTCTCCCAGCTTAGCTTCCTGCTCAGCATTCTTGGGTCTGACAGATAGTAAGACAAAAGTATGACTGTTGTGGGAGTGCTTGGGTGTGGCTCAGCCGGCTTAGCCGACTTTGGCTCAGGTCATGATCTCCCAGCTCTGTGAGTTTGAGCCCCATGTCATACTCTGTGCTGACAGCTCAGAGCCTGGAGCCTGCTTTAGATTCTGTGTCTCCATCTTTTCCTGCCCCTCTCCTGCTCATGCTCTGATTCTATCTCTCAAAAACAAACAAACAAACAAACAAACAAACACTAAAAGTATGACTGTTGTGAAATACTCAGATGATTGTTGTTGATTCTTTAGATTCTTTTCATTATATTTTAAAATGTTTAAATTTTATTCTAGCTGCAACAGATCAACTTCATGAGCCTAATGCAAATAGTAGGATCATCCTTTGCCAACCTCCCAGATACACATCAACTTCTACAGCAGTCTCAGCCTGTTCGTTTGGTGGGAAGCCAAGTATCAAACCCCACAAGAGGGAGTAGTGATGTTGATGACACCAGTAGAAATTTTAAGGAGAAATCTTTTATTAAGCCACAGTCCATGGGAGAGTATACCAGAGAGCCTGGTGAGAAGAGTCCACACTGCCATAAAGGAATTGTGCAGGACGATCAAAATAGTAATGGAAATGTGCAGGTAATACATTTAAAAATGTCATTAAAAATGGTTCTAGTAGTTCAGTTGTTGGCTTTTTGTGATTTGAGCAAATAACTTTTTATTTTTTATTTTATTATTTTTTTTTTTTTTAATTTTTTTAGCGTTTATTTATTTTTGAGACAGAGAGAGACAGAGCATGAACAGGGGAGGGTCAGAGAGAGAGGGAGACACAGAATCTGAAACAGGCTCCAGGCTCTGAGCTGTCAGCACAGAGCCCGACGCGGGGCTCGAACTCACGGACCGTGAGATCATGACCTGAGCCGAAGTCGGACGCTTAACCAACAAGCCACCCAGGCACCCCTGAGCAAATAACTTTTTAGCACTTATTACATTCCACCCCCTTCAAAACACATTGAACATCATTAACAAAATAAGACGTTTGTAATATATTCTAAACTTACATAATAGCTTTTTTTCTCTTCTAGAATATACCACATGGGAGTATTCCTTTATGTGAGTCAGAAGGCCCACCTCAGAATACAGGATTAACTCCAGCATCTCAAAGCTTACCAACTCCTGCACTGTCTTCAGCTCCTGCTGGAAGTACTGCCCTCTACCTTTTGTCCCCATCTTCTGCCATTCTGAAGACACCTAGACTAATCCCAGCTGCAAAAACCTTCAGGCCTGGTGATGGTTTTCCTTTGCTTCAGTTTCAGCCTAAGCATGAATTTAAGCCCCTTTCCTTCCATACAGGAAGAGCCCCACAAGTTCCCTTCAGGCCCCCGCCACAGCCCAGAGAGGCTTGGGGATTATCTGATTCCTTCCAGCCTCCATTGCTACAGAAAGCAATGCACATGACTTCAGTGCCCCATCTGAATTTGAGCCAGTATAATACTGAAGCCACAAAAAAAGTAATGGAGCAGAAGAAATGGGCAGAATCTGTAATTACAGAAATCCCTAAGCGTGTGAACGTGGATCAGTGTGTTGGACATGAAAATTTGACATCTCAACAGGACTCTTCAGTGTTTATAAAACCAGAAAAACTACTTGATGTTAAGCCAGGGTCCCTTGAAATATGGCCTCAGAATTCTTTCGGACTTCCATTATTGCACCTGCAACTTAAGCCTCCTTATATATTTTCCTCTGCCTCAACAGCATCAGTAGCAATTCCCTCAATACCTATGAGAACTGTAGCAGAAGAAAGAAAATACCCAAGGCTTTCATTACTTCATTCATGCCTATCCCCGGAAAATACGGTAATGATTGTGGCAGAGTTATGCAAAAGCAGTCCTGCATTTTTCATACCATAAATCCTATACGTGCAATTACACTAAATTCCTTTTTTTTTTTTTTTTAATTTTTAAATTTTATTTAAATCCAAGTTAACATATAGTGTAGTAATGATTTCAGGAGTAGAATTTAGTGATTCATCACTTACATGTGACACCCAGTGCTCATCCCAACAAGTGTCCTTAATGCCCCTTGTCCATTTAGCCCATCCCCCCACCCAACACCTCAGTTTGTTCTCTGTATTGAAGAGTCTCTTATGGCTTTCCACATTTCTTTTTTAAAAATAATGCTTCTAAAAATTTTTAAATAAAACTAATGCTTCTGTTATTGGAAATAACATAAAAATCCAGTTTAAAATGGTAATTAGGTATTTTAAAGCTTTTGGATCTGTCTTGTATACCAATACTAGAATTTGTCAGACTTTTTCATAGGTATTTCTTCTGCTCAGACAAGAAATAAGTAAAATAAAATGATCGGTATTCTTGTTCATATGGGTAAAGGTGTGTGTGTGTGTGTGTGTGTCTAGAGAAAGGGAGAGCACACGTACAAGTGTGCACACATATATTATTTAACATTCCTAGTAATTGTGATATGATTGCCTTCAAATCTGTTACAGTTTAAAATTGTTAAATAGACCCAGGTCTGTAAGTAGTTGTACATAATGGTGTATTTTTAAAGTAGTTAAGAGGTTGAATGTTTATAAATCCACAAAATCCCCTTTAAAGTTGTAAGCTTTAGTTTATGAAATTCAAATTGTTTACACTCTAATTTTTTAAGTCAGTAGTACTGTCTTAGGAAGGTAATTGAAATTCTCTGGTACACTTTTAATTTTAAGATTTGAAGATAGTACTGGGAAAAGAAATGGTCACTCTTTAGAAGTACTTATCATGCCGCCTGTTTTTCTGAACATATTATGAACAAAAAGGATTAAAGGTACAGAAAAGTAGACATTTTGAGGGGGATTTAAAGAAATTTTTTTTATTAGAACAGTATAATGAACCAAGTTCTATCATCTGACATCAATATTTGTCAACACACTGTTAATCTATCCCATCCATAACCTCTACTTGTCTGTATCCTCCCTGTTCCAAAGAATTTTAAGTCAAATGATAGACATTATGGATTTTATTTATAAGATTTTTAACATAGAATAGAAATTAAGAAGGTGAGGACTTCCAGCTTAGCTTCTGAAGTAGGAGGACCCAGCTGGAATTTCTAGCACTCTAAACTTATTTATTCTTTAAGCTCTAGTTACTCATTTTACAAGTCCAAAGCAATTTGTTATCTTTGACATGTTCTGTCTCTCACATTTTAATTTAAACAAAGGTTTTTCTCAAAAATTTTTAATGTATTACATAATTGAGGTTTATAACTTTAAATTATTATGCTTTATTTCTTATAGTACAAAACCCCACAACTTATTCCCCTTGAGAACCTCATTGCATTCAAACAAAGCCAAGAGAAACTAGCACCTAATTTATTTGAACAAGGCGATTTTGGACACCTTCGGCTTCTAAAGGTCAAAATAGAACCATCTGAAGTGAGACAAGGAAAGGACAGTAAAAAAAGGCAAGTTTTAAGTGGAATTTTATTTGAGACTATCACTTATCTGCAAATTTATTATTAGTTGAAAAAATATAGTTAGAAAAGTGAAAGTTATCTGGTTCAACCTCCCAGCCTGTACACAATTGAATATTCTATTTTCATATCAAGTGTCATGCATTTGAACACGTCTTGTGATGAGGAAAATTCCTATCTTGTGACAGATAAATACTGTTATTTTTTCCATTTTATTAAGGAATTCCTTACTGGATTTCTTTTTTTTTTTTTTTAATGTTTTTAACGTTTATTTATTATTGAAAGATAGAGTCAGAGTGTGAGCAGGGGAGGGGCAGAGGGAGAGGGAGACACAGAATCTGAAGCAGGCTCCAGGCTCTGAACTGTCAGCACAGAGCCCGACACGGAGCTCGAACTCACAAACCACGAGATCATGACCTGAGCTGAAGTTGGAGGCTTAACTGACTGAGCCACCCAGGCGCCCCCTTACTGGATTTCTGAGGCGAGAAGATTCTTTTACATTTTTCTGTAACATGAGTAGTTTTATTTTGTAGGATAAACATTTGGCGTCTCATGCAATATTCCATGTACTATCTAATACACTGAAGTAATATTGTTATTCATCTTACCATATCCTCCAGATTCTTACGTAAGGAGCAGGGGGGTAAGTGATGTGACTTGTTTCAGGACACTAAGAAACATGCATGTAAAAAAGCAAGGCTGTGACTTCTAATAAAGAACATTTATAATGTTTTATTCATAATGGGTATTCAAAAATGTATTGACTGGTAGGTTATTACTGAGTCCAGAAAATATTTTTAAAATTTCACATTTATCAGACCCTAAAATCTGATACCAGTGCCCTTTTTCCAGAAATAGTTCCTTCCTTCTATCTTTTTCAGGTATTCCCTCTTCAAAGTAAGTCTTCTTCTTGACTTTTTTGGGCCTTCTTTCCTCCTTGCTGGGATTTCAAGGTCACTTAAGTGTGCTTAACTTCTTCAAAAGGGTCAGTGGAGGTATCCCATAGGGCTTCTGAGGTCAGCTTAGAGTCTGCAGAAAAGAGAGTTTGAAAATTACCTAAAAGGTATGACTCTGACCTGAGATTCCAGAAAAAGTTCAGTAGTTGAGGAACTAGAAACAGCTTTCGTGTGTCCCTGACATTTGCTTATATTTGCTTGTGTTCTAGCAGAGTATCCTGATAATTTAATTATATACCATTGAAAATAATTTATTAACATAATTTTGATAACTGTCTCCCTGTATAGCATGATATAAGTAAAAAACTGATGTTACTAAAATAGTAAAAACATATTTTATGCTATTTAACAGACAAAGACGACGAGCTGAGAAAGAGCTGCAAGAAAAAATATCAGAGAAGCTAAGGAGAAAACCAAGTGTGGCTTTCCAACCAGAGAGTTCCATTGTTAATGATAATGATTCAGAAATAGTTATGAAATCCAAGGTACAGAAAAACTGCTATACTTTCTTCCCTGCTTTGCATGTACACAGAGTTTGGAATGTCTCTGTGGCTTATCTAGTCTTCTGATTGCCGAAGCTTCTGATTGTGACTAGGAGAATCTTTACATCATTTAAGATGTGAAGCAGATACATAAACCTTGCTGCATCCCTTCATGGAACAGTGGGCATACAGTTGCAAATGGGAAAAGTAAGTTGGTGGTAAATCAAAAACTATAGTGTAGAGCATCTGCCGGTGTGACTTTCTTATATTTAATCACTCCTAGCTTTTTTCTGTGATCTCTTAATGCATACCATATATGTTCTTTGGGTTGCTCCTAATACAGTTTAATCTCTTTTAGATGCCTCCAGCATTTTCCACACATAGGTTTGTTATGTAACCTATATATTTAAGTCAGATCTTTTCAAACATTCCTTCTAACTTTGATGACTGTTTACTTATTTTTGCAACAAATTAAATAAACATGAACAGTTTTGTTTATAAGGATTTTTTAAAAGCACGCTTCACTAAGTCCTCAAGAGCATGTGGGGATGCACTTAGTAAAAATGTTGACTTCCTGAGCAGTTTTGATACGGTGGGTTACTATATGAGTGTTAAAACTGCTCTGCAGTAGAGAACATTGCAGTTTAGTAACTGCATTAAATTAGTAATGTTCTTTTTTATTGTTGGACTTGTGAGTTTTGTGAACTCCTTCGTAGAGTTACTTGGATAGAGTAAATAAATATTTCTAGGATAGGATTCAAATCTATACCTAAAAATTCAACAATTCTCTTAGTTATTGAATGTTTGCTTCCCCCCACCCCCGCTGCCCCCCAAATAATGAATGTATTTGAGTTACAAGATTGATCATTTGGGTATTCATTTAGGAGCAACAAGAACATGGTGGTTCCCAGCCTTTGGATGATTTTGACATTCCTTTTGGTATGTATAAGCACGATTAATGTAGTATCTCAGTTCAAAGTTAAAATCAGCTTTCTAGAATTATGTGTATAAAAATGAGACAATTATTTTCAGTTTATCTTTGACAAGATTGTGTGTGTGTGTACGTGTGTGTGCGCGTTGTGTTTTGATGTGTTATCCGGTAGAGCAGTGGTTGACAAACTATGGCCCACAGGCCAGATCCAGACCATGCCTGTTTTGTAAATCAAGTTTTATTGAAACACAGCCATGCCTATTTATTTACACATTGTGACAGATTTTGCACTGCAGCAAGGTTCACTTGTTGCAAGAGGAGCCACATAGAATGCAAAGCCGAAATATTTATTATCTGGCCCTTTACAGAAAAAACTTCCTGATCTCTACCGTATAGCAGTGCAATTAATTAGAATCTCAAATAAGATACTAATATATAAGGCCTAAAAGGAAATTATGGAAGAACATGCCCGTCGAATTCATCATAGAAAATACATGCACATTAAAGTAAGGAATCTGTTCAGAAAAGAGTACTTGTTTAGAAGATAGTAAATTCTCTTCTTTCTTTAGTTGGTCAGTTTACTTCTTGTCACCAAATGCATGTATTCCCCAGGGCTTTCTCCTTAGTAATTTTCATACACACAAACGGTCACTCTCAGGACTTCAGCTACACTCAAATGATACTCCAAGACACATCTACCCTCCCTCATCTTTCTTTTCTACTTTCACCTTAAACTTAACATGTCCAAATTTTAAACTGGCATCTTGCCATTAGTGATGTCACCATTCACTTGATTGGTGAAGATTTTTACCTTGAAAGTCACCCTTGGTTTACCCCTCACCTTTGTTGTCCCACTCCTTCACTCAGTCCTTGATGTGGTCCTCCCTCTCTTTGTTGATATCACTGCCCTGCATCAAGCCTCTGCGTGCCTAAACCAAGCAGTTTTTTTTTTCTTAACTGACCTGCTTGCTTAGCTTGCTAATCCGTTTAGCATTCTTTCCCACTCGTCTTAAAACTAGTTTCTTTTTCATTCTTAACAGTGGTTTGGGTTTTTTTCTTTTCTTTCCTTTCTTTCTTTCTTTCTTTCTTTCTTTCTTTCTTTCTTTCTTTCTTTCTTTCTTTCTTTCTTTCTTTCTTTCTTCTTTTGGCTTTGTGAAGGTAATACTTGTTCACTGAAGAAAATTGAGAAAATACAAATAGGAATAGGAAGAACATTAAAATCTACCCCCCCCCCAAATCTCCCATACATTTTTAAAAAGTTTATTTATTTTGAGAGAGAGAAAAAGAGAGAGAGGGGGAGAGACAGAGAGACAGGATCCCAAGCAGGTTCCACACTGTCAGTACAGAGCCCCATATGGGACCTGAATCCACAAACTGAGATCATGACCTGAGCTGAAGTCAGACACTTAACCGACTGAGCCACCCAGGTGCCTGTCTCATAATTTTTCTGTTTAGAGATAGCCAGTGTTAATATTCCCCCAGGGTTTATTTTTTGAATGTCCTTACTCACATATATCTGTAAATACATATATACATATATACATATGTATACATTTTATTTATATACGTTTTTTATATTAGATATTCTACAATGTCATTTTAAGTTTATTTATTTTGAGAGAGCGTAAGCGCACGCAAGCAGGGGAAGAGCAGAAAGAGAGGAGAGAGAGAATCCAAATAGGCTCCGTGCTGTCAACAAAGAAACCGACATGGGGCTTGATCTCACGATCTGTGAGATCACGACCTGAGCCAAAATCAAGAGTTAGATGCTTAACCTACCGAACCACCCAGGCTCCCCTCTACAATGCCATTTTTAATGACTGCATAGTATTCCCATGGATGTGTGTTGTGTGTATTTCAAACAACAATAATTCTCTACTTCTCTGACACCAGCTGGTGTCCTATAATTCACATCAAGTCTGACAATAACCCAGAGTTAACACAGATGTCACAGATTAGTGGCTCAGTCCCAAAAGACTGACCAATTCAAGCTATCAGCTACAAACAGGTCCCTATACACCTGCATTTTTGTCCAGGCAACTACAAATTCAGGTATTGCCATGACTCACCCTCCAAGTTTACTAATTTGCTACAGTGATTCAGGAACTTAGAGAAATGCTTTACTTAAGGATTACAGTTTTATTATAAAGGATACAATTCAGGAATAGCCAAATGGAAGAGATGCATAAAGGAAGGTATGGGGACTGAAGGCACAGAGCTTCCATATCCTCCCTGGATATACCACTCTTCCAGCACATCCCCTTGCTCATCAATCCAGAAGCCCCCTTAGCCTCATTGTTTCAGGATTTTTATTGAAGTTTCATTGTAAAGGCATGATTGATTACATCGTTAACCATTGGTGATTGAACTACATCTCCAGCTGCTCTCCCCTCCCCGGAGGTAGGGGTGCGGTGGGGTTGATTATAGTTCTAACCCTCTAATCATGTGCTTCGGCCCTTTAGTGACCAGCACCTATCCTGAAGCTATCTAGGGGCCTAACAAGAGTCACTTCATTAGCATAAACTCAGATATAACGACAGACACTCCTATTACTCACGAAATTCCAAAGACTTAAGGAACTTCATGCTTAGAACCAAGGATGAAGACTGTGTGTGTGTGTGTGTGTGTGTGTGTGTGTGTGTGTGTATTAAGTAGGCTCCGCACCTAGCACGGAGCCCAATGTGGGGCTTGAACTCATGACCCTGAGATCAAGGCCTGAGCTGATATCAAGAGTCAGGACACTTAACCAACTGAGCCACCCAGGTGCCCCTATATGTATGTTTATTATACTACCATGTGCCATAATTGATAATCTCTTATTCTTTTTTTTTCTTAATTTTTTTTTTTAATGTTTATTTTTGAGAGACAGAGAGAGACAGAGTGTGAGCAGGGGAGGGGCAGAGAAAGAGGGAGACACAGAATCTGAAGCACACTCCAGGCTCCGAGCTATCAGCACAGAGCCTGACCTGGGGCTCGAACTTACAGGCTATGAGATATGACCTGAGCTGAAGTCGGTGGCTTAACTGACTGAGCCACCCAGACACACTGATAATCTCCTATTCTACTTTGTCTTCCTGGATGATCTCCCAGGAAAATCCACATCTAAACCCAAACTCCCATAATAGAGTTTGGATTTTGATTCTACTTGCTGCTGAACTTCTCCACTTAGGTGGAAATTAACTCAAGTGCAGCATGTACAGTCTCAATTTGTTATCCCTCGCCACCAACTGGTTTGTTCTCCTAATTCTCCATCTTCATTTGTGTCACTACCAACTCAACCCCAAAACATTGGCTATCTGAATTCCGTCTTCCCTTGCCTTCTCAACTAGTCAATGAGCAGGTCTTCCCTATTTTACTTCCTTCTTTTTAAGTTTATTTTTATTTATTTTGAGAGAGAGACAGAGAGAGAGAGAGCAAGCAGGGGAGGGGCAGAAAGAGAGGGAGACAGAATCCCAAGCTGACCGCACAGAGCCCGATTTGGGGCTCAAATATACAAACTGTGAGATCATGACCTGAGCTGTGGTCAAGAGTTGGATGCTTAACTGACTGAGCCACCCAGGTGCCCCTTTACCTCCTTTGTAATTTGTAAATGTGTCCTCTGGCCCCCACTCCTCACCATTGCTAGAGGTTCTTATTTGAACTATTGCAGTGCCTTCATCTATCTGATTGTCTTCACTTTTATCCACTCCAATCTACGGTCCACACACTGGCTGGGGTGGTTTTTCTAGAACATCAATCTGACCATATCATTTTCTTGCATAACATTTTCTACTAGATCCTCATCAGCCAGAAGAACATCTAGGTTTCTAGACTAGACACACAGAATCCTCCACAGTTTTGGTTTTGAATTCACTGAGCTGCCTTTGAGAGTTAATGTAGGCATCACCTCATTCAAAACGTCCATATTAGGGGCGCCTCGGTGGCTCAGTCAGTTATGCTTCAGACTTTGGCTCAGGTCATGATCTCTCAGTTCATGAGTTCGAGCCCCACGTTAGGCTCTGTGGTGACAGCTCAGAGCCTGGAGCCTGCTTCGAATTCTGTGTGTCTCTCTCTGCCCCTCCTTCCCCACTCATGCTCTGTCTCTCAAAAATAAATAAACATTAAATTTTTTTTAAAAAGTCAATTTTGATAACATCTGGGCACCTCATACCTCACCTCCTTTGAGTTAGGTTCTCTGCTTTTGGATATGTTGGCTTCTCAATGATTGCTTTCAATGTTTTGTTATATTTAAGAAATGCTACAAAATGATATTAAAACTTCAGCTGGATTGCATTTCATGGCCTGTGTAAGAAAGAAAGCTGTAGAATGTCAGGATGCAAGTACAAATACAGACCCAGGTAAAATACTATTTTACTTTAATTTTTAAAATTCATATATTTTTTGCAACAGTGCATATGTCTAGATTTTTTTCTTCAAAACAATGATTTAAAGTGAATTTTAAGTGATGTGATAGTAGTTACTCATCCCAGGTTCTTGTCTTCAACCCTGGTGTATACTTTACAAATTTTAAACTTAAAAAAAATATTTTAATGTTTATTCTTGAGAGAGAGAGAGACAGAGACAGAGCATGAGCAGGGGAAGGGCAGAGCGAGAGAGGGGCACAGAATCTGAAGCAGGCTCCAGGCTTTGAGCTGTCAGCACAGAGCCCAATGCAGGGCTCCGCTCATGAAACTGTGAGATCATGACCTGAGCTGAAGTCAGATGCTTAACCAACTGAGCTGCCCAGGCACCCTGACAAATTTTAAACTTTAAAATTTCACTTGAATTTATGGTAACTTAATTAATACACAATAGAAATTTTTGTTCAAAATACCTTGGACTACATCCTAAATCAGTAGACACAATGTTTTGAATTTGGGTTCTCTACGCTATTAATTGCCTTCACTGGGATTTCGTGCCTAAAACTGAGAGACCTGGGGCTGTGGCTGGTGAAGCTGAGTCAGGAAGAGGACTAGGTTGGATTTGCTGTGGAAAGGGCATACGTAACTATGTCCAAGAACAGAGGAAAGAAAAGTTGAAGGACCTATTATTTGGAATTTTGCCTGACAAACTTCCTCATTAGTGTAAGTGCTCCGACCTTTGTGCTGTCGCAATTCTTTTCTATGATATGTAGGAAACAGTTGCTCTTAACTGTGTTCAGAACCTTGCAAGTGCTTTTTTAAATCTCTAATTTAAGTTATTATAAAATAATATTTATTGATATGGTTTCAAAATAATATATGATCATTATAGAATATTTGGATAATGTAGCAAGTTATGTAGAGGATGAAATTAACTGTAATCATGCCACTTAGAAGTAACATTTTGATGATTTTTCTTTCAGTCTTCTTTTGCACATTTTACATAGTTTGGTACAGTAGATAGTACAGGTGTCCTCCCTCTGTGTCTGAACTGTCATCTTCCAAATATTATTACTATCTTCCCTGAGAATTTAACCCTTTGTGGGTCCCAGTGTTTGTCTTTTACCCAGATACCTTTGGACACTCTCTACTCAGTCTCTTTAATATATTACTCAGTATTTATCTACATTATAGTTCAAACATACATAGTGTATACATATATATATGTATATATATATATATGTATATAGTATATGCACTGTAGCATATACTTATAGTATTTATTTGTGTTATACTATATATTTACTTACATTATAGCATATACTATATGTTTGCAGTATAGCATCTGTATTCTATGGTCCCCCTCTGGACCCCCCCCTGCATGCATGGTCCCCCCATGCATACAGATATGGTCAGTATTATTGCATATTGCACACAAACTAATGGATTAAATGAACATTAGTTAAGAAGTGATGTTCAAAATGCTTTATATTTAGTAATCTTTGATGGATAGTTATTTAAATGTTTAAGAAGTGTTTACTAATGTTTGGCAGTATTGGATAGGCTGGAACACCTTTTTCTCCCCCATTTAAAAAGTTTCCTGGTATTTGACTATGCAAATTTTTTTAGAATGGATTAGATTTGGATAACAGAAGTTACCTATATTTTGGATCCTTTGCTTTTCACTTTGATGTCTGCTTATGCCAAACATTTATGTCATGAAAAAGTACTTTGTAAACATATTCCTTCTTCCAGCTGTGTCATAAAATATTTAACTAATTCTTTAAAACTTTTTTTAATGTTTATTTATTTTTGAGAGAGAGAGAGACAGAGACAGAGATTGTGAGTGGGGGAGGGGCAGAGAGAGAGGGAGACACAGAATCCGAAGCAGGTTCCAGGCTCTGAGCTGTCAGCATAGAGCCTGACACAGAGCTCCAACTCACAGACTGAGAAATCATGACCTGAGCCAAAGTTGGATGCTTAACCAACTGAGCCACCCAGATGCCCCTAACTAATTCTTTATTGTTGAATGTATTAGGTGGTTTCTAGTATTTTTCTCCTATAAATAATGCCTCAGTGAGTATCTTCTCATATATGAGAGGTGTTTTTTTTTTTTTTTGTCATCATGTTGATTTAGCTCTTTTATCTTTACTCATCTGACAGGTCATGAAAATGCATCTTACTATTTAGTTTTTCTTTCTATCTGAATGAGGTTGAGCATGTAGAAGATGTTTTTTTGATGCAAATGGTGAATACACACTTGGGAAACATTCTTAAAAGTTAAAGCCTTTGCGAAAGCCTTGAAGGTAGTTTGTTGCTATGTAGTCTTCTAAAGCTGGCAACCTGTTTGCTAGAAGTCTCTTATCATGCAGGTATCAGGCCCAGGGTAAATAATAATAAAATCTGAAATTATCGTTAATTTTTAAAAACTAAATTCGTAAGCTGTCTACTACCTTTAATACATGATATCTAAAAATCTGCGTTCATGTATTTAATTTTTGTTTGTTAATTTTTTTCTGGTTTTTTTCTTTTCACTTCAAATCTCCTCGTTGACTACAAGATAAAAAAGCTGCTTCTCAAGAAGTTGTTTATGAATGTTGTAAAAATGAACAAATCATTTCTTCCATATCAGGTGTGATTTTTTCTTTTTTCCTGCTAATAGCATTGCTACTTAAAGATTATGTTTTTGTGATGCCAAAACAAGAGTTACCGCCATCCATAAAAACAGGAATAAAACCAATCAATTGAATCCATAGAGATAGAATGATAATTTAAGTATTTTCACTTTCCTTTTTTTCTAGGTTTTTGGTTGTCATATGGTTTAAATTCAAGCCTTGGCACCAAGTTTCTAGTATTCAATAAAATGAGAAGTTATATTTTACATAGGAATTTTGAAAGTAATGTTCTGTTAAAAATAAGATGCTAGGGGGCACCTGGGTGGCTCAGTTGGTTGAGTGTCTGACTCTTGGTTTCGGCTCAGGTCATGATTTCATGATCCTGAGAATGAGTCCCAGGTCGGGCTCTGTGCTAGGTGGGGAGTCTGCTTAAGATTTTCTCACTCCCTCTCCCTTTGCCCCACCCCTACTTGTGCTGCAGGGGCACTAGGAAGTAAAATTAGAGCCCTACGACAGAAGGCACAGAGTTAGACCATTTGTTAACCTACAGGCTTCTTTATTGTACTTTTGAAAAGAAGCTAGTGACTTTTGTAAAATTTCAATGTTAAACATTTTAAGGGGTAAAATTTAGCCAGGGCCTCTGTGAATATACTAGAAACTACTGAATTGTGAATTGTGCCCTTTTAAAGGATGTGAATTATATCCCAATAAAGCTGTTAAAACAAACAAATAATAAGAAACAGTGTTGAGAATAAAAAAACAAATTAGTTATGGGTTAATTTCCTAAACTGATTTTCTTGAAGTCTCAAAAAAAAAACATGACTTAATATATCTGAAATGGAAATAGGAAATTACAGCGTTTTCTTGACATTACTTAGACACTTTATTATTCTTGTGAATCATTCATATGAAAAAAGCACTAATCAATCTGCATTTAATTATTAATTACTCCAGAGTAAATTGCCCTTAGGATAGAATAAATTTATTTATACCTGTGAAGCTTCTACTTTGATTTTTTTTTTTTAAGATTTTATTTTTAAGTAATCTCTATATCCAACCTGGGGCCAAACTCACAACCCTGAGATCAGGAGCCACGTACTCCACTGACTGAGCCAGCAAGGTGCCCCCTACTTAGATTTTTAACAAAAAAATTTTACGTTGTTTGTTGCTTACTTGTTACAATGCTAATGACTTGGAGTTATTAGTAGATTTTTTAAATATTCCTGATGATTCTTTTCTTAATTTTCAGAACATGAGCCTTTGAATGTTCCTGAAGTGTTGGCACCAGATGTATATTTAAATCTCAAACTTTCCACTGAAATATCAGAGAAACCTTTGTCACCTTCACCATCTGATCCGGTACTAAATTTGGTATTGGGCTTTGTTCAGAGGTTATAATAATACCTTTGTGCTAAAATTTATTATGGTCATCTGCATTATTCATTTGTATAGATGAAATGAGGCTAAAATCTCATCTGCTACTTTGTTGAAAAGATCAAAAAATTAAGATTTAGATATTATGCCCCAAAGTATTGTAAGCCAAGACCATAACACATACTTCCTGCAGCTTTCCCTAAGTTAAATTCATATAAGCTCCTCTTGTTTAGGATTAAACCTTTTTTTTTTTTTTTTTTTTTTTTTTACAGGGGAAGAGGATTCAGAGTGGCTCTATAGAGTAAAAAGAATGTAACTCTCTTTGATTTTATGTGTTTTGGTTCAGGTTGGACACACTTACATAAATGTAGTTGACATTAAAGCTGATGATCTACAGGAATTGCCTGTCAGAGAAGAGCCTTCAGATGATAATATTATCAGACAGCAAAGTGATCATCTGGAAGTCCCATCTTCTGCAGAGTTACATTATATGGCAGCTTCAGTTACAAACACTGTCCCCCTGCACAGTTTTAAGAATGAAGGTAATAATTTTTTCTTGCCTTTTAAGTAGGTTAAAAACATTTTGAAAAATTCTTCAGTATAGCCTCATTCCCCCTTCTTAGGTCTCTTAGCACTCCTCTTGCAAACCTACTATACTTCTGGATGTTTATATTCACATCTAGAAATGTTCTACTCGTCTCTTAAATACCTTATTTAGAAGGTTAGAATCAATCTTTGTATGCTTTTCATATTCTTGATAGAGTCTGCCACTTCCACCACAGATTTATTTTTTAAACCTGCAAAAGTGTCTCCATCCTGTCTAGATGGAAGAAGCTGGAGGGCAGCAATTTCAGAAGAGAAGGAGCCTGCTATCGCCTCACCTATACCATCAGAAATACAGCAGGATACAGGTGAATGCTCTAGCTGTGGAACATGATTCTCCCCCTTCTCTAAATTACTGTTGTATAGAGATAAGCTCTAAAACTTGGTAATTGCAAAAGAAGCCAGGAAAAGGCTTTTCCCTTGGTAAGGAGAGTGGGGGCAGATAGGTAAATGAGGTAGAGTCATGGTTCCAAGGCTGGGACTCATGGGTGTTTTGCAAGGAGACTACAGCTCTGTTTCCACATATGTCTTTTCTTAAGTAAGGAGGCTAAAAATAAATATCCTGTGGGATGTCATGAGTGCTTTGGTGTTAAAAAGGAATTCTCACATTGACAAAGGTAGGAGAGGCGGCTCACTTAAGCCTCTGACACTTGATTTTGGCTCAGGTCATGATCTCATGGTTCGTGAGATCGAGCCCCGAATTGGGGCTGACAATGCAGAGCCTGCTTGGGATTCTCTCTCTCTCCCTCTCTCTCTACCCCTTCCCTGAACACATGCACGTGCTCTTCTTTCTTTCTCCCCCCCACCCCTTCGTCAAAAATAAACTTTAAAAAGGTGGGAGATTCTAGAATAGCACATAGAAAATACACAAGTATGTAGCCAACCATAAAATATTACTAATAAAATATTCAGTTTATAGTTATAAGCCAGGTTGTATTATTGCTAAATATTTGTAAGATTTAGAAGAATATTTCTCCAAAACCTAAAGTTATTACATCCAGTAGATGATTAGAATAATCTTAATATGCAATCAGACTTCCTGCAATAGAAGCTCAGTCTCTCTTCTGGGTTCCACAGCTGTTGGGAGGAGTGGACCCAGCCTTATGGTTGTCAGATGCTTGGGGGGCAGAGTCCAGCCCTGCCTGCTAATTGTGTATCAACAATGTGCACTCAGGAGATTTGAGGAAGGATGGGTGGCAGGGAAACCTCACTTTAGGATGTGTTGGGGCATGTGTGTTACAGCTGTGTGTACCAGTAAGTGCTAGCATTTCAGATTTTGAAGCCTTTGCCCTTTCTCTCTCCTGTCTTGGGGCTGTTTGGTGCATGGGTACTGGAGGGAGAATGTATGAAGCTAACCATCTTTCAGGCTGGGGAAGTGTGTGGGGAAGTGAAAAGAGCTTGACTTTTATTTTTTTAATTAAAAAAAAGTATTTATTTTTGAGAGAGAGAGCGAGAAACAGCACAAATGGGGAAGGGGCAGAGAGAGAGAAAGAGGGAAACACAGAATCTGAAACAGGCTCAGAGCTCAAATCCATGAAGTGTGACCTCATGACCTGAGCTAAAGTCGGACGCTTAACCGCCTGAGCCACCCAGGCACCCCAGAGGTTAACTTTTAGATTCAAATAGAACAGACCCAGTTTTTAGTCCCAGCTCTGTCACTTCAGAGTTTGGATACTTTTTGCAAGTAAATTAACTTTATCTGATCCTTACTTGCATCTCTGTGAGATACAACCTCATAGGGTTGTCATGTGGGTTACATCCAGCCAAATACCTGTGGGCTACTTAATTAGTTTCCCTTCATTTTCACACCCATCAACTGGAACCACACCCATCTCCCTGTGATCCTGACTGTGCTCAGCTAGCATTTCAAATTACTTACAAGCTACTGGTTAATTTCCTTCATCAGTGAGATCAAGTCTATTCCACCTTGTGGAAGATCATTCTCTGGATCTGGTTATAAAAATATGTTAGCGGACCCTTCTCCCTTTATTAAATCAAGCAACTTTAAAATGCCAATGAAAAGGAAGAGTTTTATATTTTGAAAATAAATTCCATCATGGTATTTATATAACATACCTTAAAGATTCAGAATATAGGGGCGCCTGGGTGGCTCAGTCGGTTAAGCATCTGACTTCGGCTCAGGTCATGATCTCACCGTTCGTGAGTTCGAGCCCACGTCGGGCTCTGTGCTGACAGCTCAGAGCCTGGAACCAGCTTCAGATTTTGTGTCTTCCTCTCTCTGCGCCCCCCCCCCCCCCCCACCCCTTGGTCACACTCTGTCTGTCTTTCTCTCTCACAAGTAAATAAACATTAAAAAAAACTTTTTTTTAAAGATTCAGAATATAGTTATACAATAGAGTTGAGTGGGATTTGTATTATAGCAAAAGGCTGGCAGAAGGGAGGACAGGGTCCCTAAGTATTTAAAACAAAAGCAAAACAAATAATAATTTCTGCTTTTAGTGATACTTGCTCACCATTTTGAATGACAGCAGCTTCCTATTTTAGAAACCATCTCCAAAAGGAATGCTTTCAGCTATTAATAGCAAGCAGAGCTTTGCTGGATGGACAGAGGGAGAACATTTCAGTGTCAGTGGAACTCAGTATTTAACCCTCCTAGATTTTTGCTGTTAGTCAGTGGGAGTGGAGCAGATTCTCCAGAGAAAGGGAAGCTATGTTTCATTATGTATGTAGGCCATTCTGGATTTTGAGCATGTCTGGTTCTTTTGCTACATTTTCTACGTGAAGTTTGTATATGAAATTCTTTCCTGAGAGTGACTAAGGGACTAAGTGACTTCAGGCTGCTGAGAAACAGGAAGGATAGATGGTAAAGTACTGTGAGTCAAGCTATAAAAAGGTAAGGCCAGGGGTGCCTGACTGGATCAGTCAGAAGAGCATGCAACTCTTGAATCTCAGGTTCATGAGTTTGAGCCTCACGTTAGGTGTAGAGATTCCTTATAAAAAAAAAAAAAAAAAAGTAAGGCCAAAACAGGTAGGGGAAGATAATACAACCACCATTGCCAGCATTGGAATTTACCATTATCTTCTCATCGGAAGCTTCACGCTAGACTGGGGCTGGGAGATAATAAGCACTATATATTTATATATTTAGTGATTCCATGTATTTAGTGATTCACATTTTTCAGAGTGTTTTGTTGCATAATTTGATCCTCACAAACCTCTTTGAGTTAGGTAGGACAGGCATCATAATCCTCATTTGAGTGACTATTCAATAAACGCTAAGACAGGGGCCAGATATCAGGGCTGAAGAAGAGAGTACTACCAGGTTCTCTGCCTGTGGGCTCACCTACAGGAGGAAAGGAAGGCAGAGAAGGAGATGATTATGACACAGCATGGTAAGTGCTGTCAAGGTGGTATGGATGAGATTCTTGGGGAATACACCGTGTAATCCATCTCCAGGGAGGACTGGACTATTGGGAGGAGAGACGCCTAAATGGAATCTTAAAGGAAAGTAGGACTTGGTGAGACAAAAGGCATACAGACTGAGAGAATAGGTTGTGCAATGACTTGGAAGTTTGATGAGGCCTGCAGAGATTGAGAAAATTGAAGTTCATTTGGTTTAGAGGCAGTGGAGCAGTTTGCTTGTTTAAGAAACAGCAAGAGATGAGCTGGAGAGGGGGGCAGAGGAAAGACTGAATGTCATTGTCCTCACAGGCATTTGGACTTTTAAGATGAAGGCATTAGAGAAACACTGAAGACTTTGAGGTGAGAAAGGAACAATATCAGATTTGTCTTTTAAAAGATCTTGAGAGGGGGGACACCTGGGTGGCTCAGTCAGTTGAGCATTTGACTCCTGATCTTGGTTTGGGTCATAATCTCATGGTTCGTGAGATCCAGTCCCGGGTCAGATTCTGCTCTGACAGAGTGGATCCTGCTTAGGATTCTCTCTCTTACTCTCTCTGTGCTTCCCTGGTTGTGCACACATTGTACTCTCTCTTTCTCTGAAAATGAATAAATAAACTAAAAAAAAAAAGAGAGAGATTCTCTCTCTCTCTCCCCCTGCCCCTCTCCCCCACTTGCATTCTCTCTCTCTCAAATAAAAAATTTAAAAAAAAATCTGTGTGGAAGATGGACTACATGAGGGCAAAATAGAGATACTAATTAGCGTCTATCTATTGTGAAAGCTTCACCTAAGCAGTGGTAGTAGGAATGGAGATTTTGGTTGGTAATCCTCAATATTCGGTGTTACTTTGGATCTGAAGGAAAGAGAAGAAGCTTGAATGACTCTCAGGCCTGTGGCTTAGGAACCTGGGTGAATGATAGTGCTGTTCACCAACCTGGGGAATCAGGAAGAGGGGGCAGGTTGGAGGGGCAGAGTTTCGATTGGTGTGCTTTTGGGACAACCTAAATGAGATATCCAGGACACAGGGCTGGAGCTCACAAAGGTGCCATGTGAATTTGAGAGTCACCTGTGCATCAGTGACATCACCCAGGGAGAGTGGGCAGGGTGAGAAGAAAAGTGAGCAGAGATTGGCACCCTGGAAATACTGATGGGTCAGAGGGGCAGGTGCAGAAGAGAAGAACAAGAAGACAACTAAGATGGAAGACCAGTAAGGGGAGGAAGAGACCCAGAAGCCAGAAAAAGGATGCATTTAAAAAAGTGTTTCAAATTTGGGACAAGAATCAATTGACTTGAAGAGTAAGGGAGAGTCATTGGCTTTGATATTGGTCTTGAGAGGTTTGGTGTTAGCCTGAGATCCCATGTAGAGTTGGTAATGGCCCACAGCAGGCCTGGCTTTTACTGTGTGACATTGTTGGTTTTCAAGTAGAGTTTTTAAAAAGTCAAGAATATTAAATAAAGTTGCTTTTTGATGAAGCAGAGGGTAAAAGTAACATTCAAACTGCCTTGTATACGGAGTCCTATGGTAATAGTAATACTGTTACATATTCTTATTTCACAACAGACAACTCTCAGAAGTCAGGAAGCTGAAGTGTTAGAAAATTTCTGAAGGAATGTTTTGTTGACTTAAACTGAGGTCTTCAAAAAAATTAGATCATCAGCATCTACTTCTCCCTTAATTGTAATCAATTCTGATATTACCTTTATTACTATTTAGATATGCTGAAGCCAGATTGCCGATTCAAAGAGCAGAGCTCAAAGTCATCTGCCGCAGAGGAGTATCTGCTCTGGGAGCTACTGCGGGATGTCTCTGCGGCTCGTCCCGCACAGAGCTCTGCAGCTCGCCGGCTAGAGCATCTTACGTCTAAGCTTCAGAAAATTGATGAACAACTGTTAGCAATAGAGAACATTGCTGAAAACATAGAACGGGATTGCCCCAGACAAAAAGTGCTAGATCGACATCGTGATAAGGTAGACTGTCTTTTATTTTAGCTATTTGTTTGTTACTGAGTTATTAGATTTTGGTGTGATGTAAGTTTGGATGGACATTTGATTTTTCAAAATAATGGGAAATTAATTAATTAATTAATTTATTTATTTTTTGAATTTAGGGTTTCTCAACCTCAGCATGACTGACATTTGGGCCAGATAACTCTTTGTTGTAGGAGGCCGTCCTGTGCATTGTAGGATGTTTAGTAGCATAATAATAATAAAAATGTCTTCAGATGTTGCCAAATGTTCTTTGGGTGGCAAAATCACCCCCAGTTGAGGACCACTGCCTTAAACTTTTAAGAAGTGAACCAGTGCTTCCTACCATGAAAAGAAATAGTTGAATTAGAAAACAAGAATGTGGTTTTAAATGAACCCTGCCCTTAATTATCATTTTCTTAAGCAAGATTTTTTTTTTAACTTTACAAATATTGTTGTCTTTATATTTGGAATTCTCGG
Source organism: Neofelis nebulosa (assembly GCF_028018385.1). NCBI lineage: Eukaryota > Metazoa > Chordata > Mammalia > Carnivora > Felidae > Neofelis > Neofelis nebulosa. The sequence goes on along the minus strand of NC_080782.1, from coordinate 30,120,763 downwards.
TTTCTTTTAAATATTTTATACAATGGGAATAGTAGTCCTTAGATGGTTTCTGTATCTTTAAAAAATACTCATGAGAAAGTGATTATTTATGTGTATTATCATGGTAGTTAGACAAATAGAAAGGAAGTCTTAAACATGAATTAATTATTTTGCACAAACCTTTTTTTTTTTAGGAAGTAAAATTCACATAAAATAAAGATTAAGGAACTAACAGTAAAAATATTTTGAGTGTGTAAAAGCCTTGTATTGGGAAATGCAAATTGGTCTGCAGGATAAGAATTCCATCACTGACTTACCTAACAAATATTCCAGGTTGCTAGCAGGTTGAGATTTTAAAAGATGTATTTATTAGGTTTATAGTATTTCTTTAATTCAAACACTTAACACATATTAAAAAGTTAAGATTAAACACATGTGAAATTACACTGAAAAAATACGAGGTAGGGCTACTATTAAGTAACATTATTATGATGTTTATTTGGTTGTTTTCCTTTTTGTTTTTTTTAACCCAGACTTAAATATATCACTTCAAAATGAGTGTTAAGTTTCAGAGTCATCTTTGGAACTCCTTATTTCAAGGAATCACTTTCAAAGTTGCTTTATGTCCTAGTATACTAAGCATATCTAAAGCCAAATACGTTACTTAGCCTTGAATCTAGTCTTAATCCTGGCTTGCTCCAGAGTCCAAGAGTTTGTTCCTTCAGTAAACGTTGAGCTTCTGCTATATGCTGGGCCATGTGCTAAGTTGTGGGAATGGAAAGATAAACAAGGCATACATAGTCACTACTCTCAAGCAGCTTAGAATCTAACAAGGGAAGACAGATGTATACCCCAGTATATGCGTATGAACAGGGTGCAGTGAGAACAGTATGGGACACACGACCTGTTGTGACTAGAGAAGTGAGTGAGTGAAGGGGTGGCATCAGAGAAGGCTCTGTAGAGCTTACTCTTGAGCTGATAATGAATTGATATTCATCAGTGAGATAAGGAAAGGCTGATGGGACATTGTGAGGTAGAGGTTGATGGTACTGGGCTTTAAGACATCTGGCAGTAGAGGTAGGTAGGGGCAGGTAAGGCATGATGGAAAGTATTGTTTTCCATGTCAAGTGATTAGGATTTTATCCCATAAATAGGCAGTAGGAAACCATTGAAGAATTTTAAGCAGTGAAATGATATGATCAGATACTCTGGCAGCAGTGTGGAGGGGAGATTGGAGAGGATAAGACTGAGAACAGGGAGATCAACTGGGTCACAGTGGTTCTAAACTGACTCATTAGAGTCATCTTGGGGAACTTGTTAGAATTGCAAACTTATGGCCTCATACCCCTGAGATTCTGATTTTAAGTAATCCTAGGGTGGGACCCAGGAATTTGTGTTATTAGTAAGCTTCAAAAATGATTCTTATGTAGCTAGCTCTGTAATTTTTGTAGTTAGCTCTATACTGGGTTTACTGATTGATGTTTGAGATCCACTGAATACCAAGCCAAGAAGTAACAATAACCTGAACTTTAGCATTGAGGATGAAGGGAAGGATGTTGCAGGACTCAGAGGGTGATCGGTTGTGGGAAGGTGAAGAATAGAAAGATCACATTGGTGTCCAGATTTTGAGCCTGGAGTCATTTTCCAAACTAGGGAAGAAGTAGTATGTGTGTTTTGGGAGGAGGGAGGCACAGTGATTTCAGTCAGAAACATGTTAAATTTGAGGTGCTGTGAGATTAGTAGGCAGTTGGATATATGCTTCTGGAGCTTAGGAGCTAGATTTGGGTTGATGGTACAGATTTTAGAGTCCTTAGGAGGAAGTTCGAATCATAATAGGGCATTCACCCAGAGAGAGTACACTGAATGAGAAGTAAAAGAGGATAAAGGACAGAATTTTGTGGGTGCACAAACTTTTAAAGATGAAGATTCAACCACAAAGCTTGAGAAGGAACATTCTGAGGTAGTAAGAGACTCAGGAGAAAGCAAGCCAAAGGAAGAGTTTCGAGAAGGAATTTCCACATATCTGGATCCATTACATAAAAGGACAGATGTGTAAGTCGTGATCTTTTTCAAAATATACATGGCAGGCCTACTGAATCTGGGGTGGTAGGGTATGGACAGAGGAAGGGGCAGTGGCTTGGCAAGGGGAAGGGTGCAGATCACACACATGTATTTTGAAAAAGTTCCTAAAAATTCTGTAACCGCTCCCCTCTCGGCCCAAGCCTTTTTTAACATTGGAGGACAGGGATTGTGCCTTTTGCTTGGCACATGTCAGGCATTTGATGAATGTTTATTTAATGGCTATCTTTGCTCTCTCAGTTTTAGATTCTGACAGTAATAAAATCACATTTATATAATAAAGACTTATCACCAGAACAGTTAATAATAATTGTAGCACAAGCTTGGGAGACAATTTCAAAGGAAGAGAGGTTGCTCAAACTCCAAAAGTATTTAGTCTGCTAAGGTGACTACTTTGAAGGAGCTAGCACTAATTTAAATGAAATGTTGGGCATATTGTTTTAAAATATTCTCATCCTGTTGTAATGTACACATAAATACAGAGGTTTTGACTTGTGTATTTTAATTAATAGAACAGACTGTAAGCCTGGAAGAGGCAGAGGGATACTTTTGCACAAGTGCTGACGAGGGGCTTTGAAGACCTAGGTTGAGATCCATATTCTGCCACTAAGAAAGTCACTCAATTTCTTTGGGCCCTCTTCTCTCATCTGTAAAATGAAGGTTTTGTCTAAGTGGTAATTAACATTCCTCCCCAGTCTAAAATTATGTGATGCTGTTTTCCTTAGGAAAGGTTAAATCATTTAGACTACAAATAGATAAAAATTTCCTTCTCTTTATCTGTCCCCACCATTTAGCTCTTACTGGATGTAATCCCATTTCTTTCACTTGTTCCCTTAATATTTAAAATGAACATAAAATTATTTAACAATGTTGTGAAATTATCAAACTAAAATTTTCAAGTTATTTTTTTGTATGTGTTTTTCTACAGGGTGCATCCTTAGACCATATTGAATTGTCCTCTGGTCTTGAATCTGAAAAAACATCTGCTTCAAAAGCCACTGGTATTTTGGAAGGTTTGTGTGTGTGGTGGGGGGGAGAGCAGGGGGGCCTGACCTTGCTCTGAAAGGGGAAGCATTGCCCTTGGGAGTGCCAGAATTGGGGACAGTTTTCATTTGTGAGCTGAAGCCATCAGTCCCCTAATTGTTAGATTAGGATATTTTTGTGATCATGTGATTGGCTCCCACCCATGCCATTTTTTCCTGAGAAGCCAGTGCTGTAAACTCCTAGAGTGGGGCAGCACCAGCCACACACTCGCTGAGGTTGCACACAGCTTTGTGCTGTGGTTGCTCTTTGTCCCTGGTCATCTGCAGAACTGGAATTTGAGGTTCTGATTAAATGGCCAGGCAGTGGTGAGATGGTATGTTTTTGCATTTCTCATCGAAATAATGAAACGAGGGTACTTAAAAACTTTTCTACTATATCTATAGTTGTTATCCTTACACTGTCTTTCTTTCAGTCTTGTCAGCAATGTAATGCGTTTTTTAAAAACAGGCTTTGGTTTGTTGATTCTGTTTAATTTTTTTTTAATGTTTATTGTTGAGAGAGAGAGAGAGAGAGAGTGCAAGTGGGGGAAGGGCAGAGAGAGGGGGACAGAGAATCCCAAGGAGGCTCTGTGCTGACAGCAGAGAAGCCCAATGCGGGGCTCAAACTCATGAACTGTGAGAGTATGACCTGAGCTGAAACCAAGAGTTGAATGCTTAACTGACCAAGCCACCCAGGCGCTCCTAATTTTCTTTTTCATAAATTTCTATTCTTAGCTTTATGATTTCTTCTGTTTTTGAGGGCTTAACCTGTTGACCTTTTCCTAACTTCATTCTTTATCTTTTTCTAATGTGTGCATTTGAAGCCGAACATGTTCTTGTAAGGACCCAGACAGGAGTGTTGATATGAACCACGTTTTGGTGTTGTTCAGATCTAAGTAGTTTGTAATTTGTATTAATATGTCTTCTTTAGGGACATCTGGGTGGCTTACTCTGTTAAGTGTTCAACTCTTGGTTTTGGCTGAGGTAATGATCTCACAGTTCGCTTGGGTCTCCATGCTGACAGCACAGAGCCTTCTTGGTATCTCTCTCTCCCTCTCTCTTTCCTCCTCTCTCTCCCTCTCTCTGCTTCTCCCCCACTTCTGCTCACTCACTCTCTCAAAATAAATAAATAAACTTAGAAAAAAAATATCTAGTTTGTGAAAGGGATTTTTAGATTCTCAATATTATGGGGTTAGGGCTATATTTTTAATTTATTTACATTTTCATTGTATTATGTTTGTTTGAGAGAGTAAGCACACACATACAGGGGAGGAGCAGAGGGAGAGAGGGGAGCAGAGAGAGAGGATCTTGAGCAGGCTCCATGCCCAGTTTGTGATCTCTCACAAACTGTGAGATCATGACCTGAGCTGAAAAATAAAGAGTAAGATGCTTACCCAACTGAGCTACCCAGGTGCCCCTGGAATTTTCTCTTTATTTTTGGCTTATTTTATATTTTTGATACAAGTGTGTCTCAGTGTAAATACAAGTGTGTCTTGATACAAGTGTGTCTCATTTTAAAAATTTATTCTATATGGGAGAGGAATGATTCTTTAAGTTGCAGGTTTAATGTTGGTTATTTTTCATCCATTTCCTTTTGGAGTATTGCTTCCTCCCCATTCTTTCTGTTCTGTTTTCTAAAACACCAGCTATTTGGACCTTCTCGCTTTATTCTGTCTCTTAACTATTAATTGCCATCTTTTTATCTCTCAGTGATATACTCAGGGTGATGTCATCCAATCTGTCTTTTAGTTTACTAATTTTCTCTTCCGTGTCTTCTTTGCTGTAGGATTTAATTTTTTTTTTTTTTTTTACTGCATTCTTAATGTCTACAGGTTCTGTTTATTTCTTTTTCAAATCTATCTGTTTGCTGGATGTACTATCCTGTTCTTTTATTATGGTTTCTATGCCCTTTTATCTATTTAATGATTTTAGTAATATTTTATGCCCTTTCATACTGTTTTACTTCATGTGTGCATATTCTCAGTAGTCAAATCTGCATACTGCTCTCTTTCATGGTTGTTTCTTTGTGCGATTTGTAATTAAAAAAATTTTTTTTAACATTTTTATTTTTGGGGTAGAGAAAGATAGAGAGCAAGCAGGGGAGGGGCAGACACAGAATCTGAAATAAGCTCCAGACTCTGAGTTGTCAGCACAGCGCCTGGCGTGGGGCTCAAACCCACACACCATGAGATCATGACCTGAACCAAAGTTGGACACTTAAATGACTGAGCCACCCAGGCACCCCTGTAATTTTTTTTTTTTTTTTTTTTATCATGAACTTATCTTTAGGAGAGTTCTGCTGGGTTGTATACACTTGTCTTTGAAGTGGTTTTGTATTTGCTTCTTGCTATCTGCTGAAGTAGAAAGAGTTTGGGGAACAAGTTTTCCTATACATTTCTTGGCTTGGAGTTGCTTTACTACATAGATGGTATAAATTCAGATCCCATATCTGCTTGTGGCAAGACAGAGGTTTTGATTTCTCAGAGTTGACTTATTTTTCTCCCATCTACCATTCAGGAAGATAGAAAACTTCTTTGCTGCTTCTCCATGGTTTTTCTTATCCTCATTTTATGGACAGACCTATCCTTTAGTGCTCTAGGCCATGTGAAGGTAGCTCAGTTCTCCCCATGGCTGATGGCAGAAACCACATCTCCTGTTTCTCTATGGATTATCCCAGCATCCTTCTCCATATATTGCCCAGCTTTGATTCCTTTTTCTTTTCTGGCACTGAGGGATTTCTTTATTTACAGGGCTTGTTTGCATATTAATCTATTTATTTTATTTTTTAATTCCTTTTAAGTAGGCTCCATGCTCAATGTGGGAGTTGAACTCACAACCGCATGACCTTGAGATGAGGAGTCACATGCTCTACTGACTAAGCCAGCCAGTGTCCCTAATCTTTTTTTTTTTTTTTTAATTTAGCATTTCTTCTGTGTTTTTATAACAGGGTATGAACCTGTCCACTTCAGCTCAGTCTGCCATGTTTTCTGAAACTGATAATAAACTTAACAGTTTTGGGGTGCCTGGGTGGCTTAATTGGTTAAGTGTCCAGTTCTTGATTTCAGCGCAGGCCATGATCTCATGGTTCGTGAGTTCAAGTCCTGCATCAGGCTCTGCTCTGACAACACAGAGCCTGCTTGGGATTCTCTCTCACACTCTCTCTCTGCCCATTCCCTGCTCACATTCTCTCTCTCTCTCCTTTCTCTCTTTTGCTCTCTCTCAAAATAAATAAACTTTAAAAAAATAATAAACTTAATTTAAAAAAAAAAAAGCATAATTTTTTTTTTTACTGTGAGAGAGGTTAAGTTTTAAATATATTCAATTATATCATTATATAGTGGAAAGTTATCAAAATAATACGTTGTAAACTTCTATCTGTTGCCATGTAAAAGGGTTAACTAAGTGTTGTATCTTTTTTCCCTGTGCTTTCTTTCTTCTACTATTTTCCTTTGGATTAGCACATTTCCTGACTCATAGGAATGAGGAGGATCAAAGTGACAAAGAGGAGATTTCAGAAGCTGAATTTTCAGTAACAGAAACTCATTCTAGTCAGAAAACCTGTGTATTTCCTTCTGCTGATTCAGCGGTCAGCCTTTTCAGTGGCCAGAGTACAACTTCTCCTGGTATTGTTCTTCCCTTTTTTTGTTTACACTCTTATCTTCCAATACACTATTGCTGAAGAGTGTTTACTGGGAACACAGTTGTGAAGGATTTGTGAAGCCATTTTGCAATATTTATAAATTTTGGGGCAAGGGAAGTTACAATTTGTACCATTTATTGAAGAACTGTATTGTCATCTTCATTAGATATTGCAAGGATATATCTCTAACAAGATATAATGTATGATTAGATATCTCCAAGTTATTTTAATAAAATGTTAAGTGTATAGCAACTGGAATTACTGTACTATCTGATTTTTACAAAAATTGAGAAATTCAAACTCTGCCAACATTGAGAACCTGGAGTTTTAATTATGAAAACAAAACAACAGCTGTAGTGTATTGAGCCTCTGCTGGGTCCCCGATATTGCTGTGTTACATGCATTGACCCTGGTGTAAGCCTAACCTGTGAGGTAGATGCCATTATTGTCCCCATTTTATAGTGGAGGATATTGAGACTTAGAAAAGTTTAGTGCTATTTTTCTGTTTCATTTGGAGCTGGCAGTTAAAATGCTATTGTTTAGTCCTAACAAATACATTTTGTCATATGAATAATAGGTTATACTAAATATAACACTTGGGCTACTGATAGTGGCTTTGAAATATATATTTTTTAGCCCTTAGCTATTGATGGTCAAAAATGATGAATTTACTGAGGGTTTATAGTATATTTTATTATCATTTTTAAAGTTAATATAAGCAGTAAAAATGCTATTTAAAAAAACTGTTGTGTAAGGTTTATTTATTTATTTTGAGAGAGAGAGAGTTGGGGAAGGGCACAGAGAGAGTGAGACAGAGAATCCCAAGCAGGCTCCATGCTGTCAGCACAGAGCCTGACATGGGGCTTGAACCCATGAGCCATGAGATCATGACCTGAGCCGAAATCAAGAATAAAAAGCTCAATCAGCTGAGCCACCCAGGCTCCCCAAAGATGGTATTTTTAAATGACATTGCTGTTATTTAAATAAAACTAGTAAGAATCTGGCTTTAAGTCCTGTAATTTTTTTCTCTAAGTTCTTTGTAGATTCCATTTGTGTTTTAGTCATCACGGGGAGACAATCATTTCTGCTTCACCAGGTTGTTGTGAAGGTTGACTATTGTATATAAAGCACTGAGCTGCGAACCTGATTCCTCTAGGGTCTCCGTCATCGGCAGCTTTTCTCTCCCCACTTACAGGGGAGAGATGACAAATGACGTTAAGGAGGTTGCAGAGAGTTCTGACTGTATGTGAGAAGCATAAACTCCATTTTATCCCAGGGAATCACTGGAGAATTCTGAGCAGAAAAGTATAATGAGGGGGTTTTGAGAAAGACTAGAATGGAGGCAGAGATCCTTTGGTGAGCTGTTAAATTCATCTGGCCTGTGAAACAGTAAGAACCTGGGCAGTGTGTAAGAAAGCGAGAGACATTCTGAATAGGCAACTGCTGTCACTAAGTGGATAAAAGAGGAGAAGGAGAAAATGAATGGCTACTTTGTGTTGTTAGACTATAGGCATGAGGATATCCTAGCTCTGATGTCAAATTCGAGAGCACCTGTAGACCAATTGTAATAGTTGAATGTGATGCTGGGGTATATAAATGGCCATATTTAGGATCCAGTTTTTTATAGGAAGTGGAACTTGATGAGAGGTTTAAGCCTGAAAAACAGATGTAAGAGCCTTTTATATAATTATATAGTTAAGAATTAGTGCATCTGTTATCACCAAGCAATATGGAAAAAGGGAAAATGCCAAAGAGCAACCTGTGAAATGTCACCCTGTAGAGAGGAAGGGGAGCCTCCCAGTGAGGGACATGGACAAGTAGACTCTGGCAAGGGATTTTCAAGAAGTAGTAAGTGGCTAACAGTTTCACAAGAATCCATAAAGTCAAGAATAAAGATTGAATTTGTTAAGGACATTGGGTACTTTCAATATAAATATGAAGAGTAGAAGAAAGCTGGCTGGGGATAGAGATAGGCTCAAGAAGCTGTAAGTATAGACTACTTAAGAATTCTGATATTAAAAGGAAGTAGAAAAATAAGAGAAATGAAGTCAAAGATCATTTCAAGATGGGGGTAAAGACAAAATCTTTAATGTTTAAAGGAAGAAGAAAAGAAAGTAGGAAAAGTGAGATGGAAAGTACCAGGTTGGGGAGGTGATTCATTCAGGATTGTAATAGCTTCTTAAGTTAGGAAGTGAGAGAAGAAAGGAGAAATGTCAGTAAATGGCATAACACATATAAAGATGGATAATTAAAATGTTTTTCTCTAGTATTCAATATCTAATGTAAATTAAAAAGGAAACCAAATTATTTTTTAGAGTACAGAATTTAGATGCCCTAATGGGTGTTTTCTCTTCCAAAGTTGGCATCTTAGAAGGATGGATAGTCACTCTCTTACTTCTAATGCTCAAAACCAGCTTAGATTTTCTCCTTTGAAATTGACTTCTGTTTCTTAGCACAGTCTTGTGGGTTTTTAAAAAAAATTTGTGAGAGAGAGAGCACAAGTGGGGAATGGGGCGGGGTGGGTGGGGGGAGAACAGAGGATCCAAAATGGGCTCCGCGCTTATAGCAGAGAGCCCGATGCAGGACTCGAACTCTACAAACTGCAAGATCATGACCTAAGCTGAAATCAAGAGTTGGATGCTTAACGACTGAGCCATCCAGGTGCCCTTCTTGTGATTGATCTTAACGGTGGCAAATAATTTACTCACTGAAAACAGATCTAAGTTTTGGAAATAGCTACAAGATTTCCAGAGGCATTTCTGGGAAATGAGGTAGATAATCAGGCTGAGAGTCACTGTTTGGAATTAAAAAAAAAAAAAAAGGAATTGTGATTTTCAAGGAATAAAGCCGATCTGTGTGTTCAGTAAATTATGAAGGCAGTCCCATAGAAGAGTTCCAAAACTGGTTTGAAAATGAACTAAGGATCAAATCATCCTGTGTAACTACTATGAAAAGGTATTTATTTGGATATAACACTTTTCTGCCCTTTGATAAAAGGAATCAGAAAAGAAATTTATAGTTATGATCTCATGGTTCAGGAGTTTGAGCCCTGCATTGGGATCCTCTGGTCCCCCCGCCGCCGCCCCTCCTCACTTGCTCTCTCTCTCTCTCTCTCTCTCTCTCAAAAATAAAACATCTTAAAAAATTAGATATTCTCCCAAATGTATTACTTTTAGATCACCAGAGCTTTTTTGTTTTTTGTTTTAGTAAATTGCACTTCAGTATTTTATTTTATTTATTTTTTTTTTTTTAATTTTTTTTTTTCAACGTTTTTTATTTATTTTTGGGACAGAGAGAGACAGAGCATGAACGGGGGAGGGGCAGAGAGAGAGGGAGACACAGAATCGGAAACAGGCTCCAGGCTCCGAGCCGTCAGCCCAGAGCCTGACGCGGGGCTCGAACTCACAGACCGCGAGATCGTGACCTGACTGAAGTCGGACGCTTAACCGACTGCGCCACCCAGGCGCCCCAACACTTCAGTATTTTAAACTGTGTAGTAAGCAAAGGACTGTACTTCCTAAAGTATATTATTCCGAGTACTCTGGATAGAAAAGCAATAATCTGAAAATGCAGAGAGTATTCACTACCAAATAGCTTATTCAAGAGGAGGATAAGAATACTACACATACGTATCTTTAAACCTATTTGGAGGTTTAAATATATTTCAATTTCTGGTTATATAATTTCTAAATCGGATTAATAGATGAAAGTAAAAAGATAACTGACCTAAAATTTTTATTAATAATGTTTCTTTTTTTAGGTGTGAATAACAGTGATGAGTTATTCGAGAGGTAAATATCTTAAGAATTAATTCACAATTTTACTTGAAGTTGGGCATAAACTGAGTGGAAAACTTTGTTGTTCATGTGTATGTGAGCTGCTACACTACATATTTTTTCATGGACTCTAGAAATATAATTAATTTTCACTGAGAATGGAATGTTTTAAGAAGCTGAGGTTTACTATATTACATCCTTCACTGTTTTAGCATAAAGAATTAGAATATAATAGACTGCATTTGCTACATTTCTTTAACTGCCTATATATTCAGCAGGCAGGACGGGTAGAACTGATCTCCTGAGCCTTATGTTCATTTTTTTAAGAGCCCCTAAGAAGTCACCAATTACTGATGATTAGACTTTTGCACTGAGGATCACTGGAAAGTAGAAGGAACATTAGTTCTAGGTTTATGATTTTGGTGTTTGTTTATGCTCTTGGAAGGCATAGTTTTACATGTTCATTTTTTAAACTTTACATGTTCATTTTTGATTAATGTAATTAAGTTATAGATACTGACTTCTATTTCTCAAATTGCATTTGAAAATGAAGTATTTCAGTAGACCCACTCCAGATGACTGGATTGACTGATATTGCCGACATTATTGAGGACATTATAACAAAAGATGGAGTTTCCAGTGAAGAGCTCGGCTTAACAGAACAACAAGCTAAGACTATCTCCAGGTAATAATTGAATAATTCATTTTTAACCCATTTAAAACGTTTATGGTTCAAGAATATGGTTCAAAATTAGTCATATTTTATTTTATTTTAAATTTTTTTAATGTTTATTTTTGAGAGAGAGAGCAAGCAAGCATGAGTGGGGGAGGGTCAGAGGGAGAGGACGAGAGAGAATCTGAAGCAGGCTCCACGCTGCCAGTGCAGAGCCCCATGTGGGGCTCAAACCCACAGACCATGATATCATGAACTGAGCTGAAATCAGGAGTTGGTGGCTCAGCTGACTGAGCCACACAGGTATCCGCAAAATTTGCCATATTTTAATGTGATGTTTGTGTGTCACTCCTTCCCTTTCCCAACAGTAGACAGACTTGTGTATTTAATACAGCAGCACATCTGTATCCTCTGAGTTTTCCCAAGGTCTCATCACTTTATTTTTGTTGTCATTATTATATTTTAATTTATTTATTTTGATGTTTTTAAAAATTTCATTATAGTAACATAGAGTGTTAGTTTTGGACATACAATACAGTGATCCGTCAATTCTATACATTACTCAGTGCTCATCGAGACAAATGTACTCTTAATCCCCATCACTTCTTTTCACCCATCCCCCACCCACCTCCCCTCCGGTAACCATCAGTTTGTTTTATAGTTGAGAGTCTGTTTTTTGGCTTGTCTCTTTTTTTTTTCTTTGTTCATTTGTTTTTCTGAAATTCCACATATGAGTGAAAACATAGGGTATTTGTCTTTCTCTGACTTACTTCACTTAGTTATACTCTAGCTCCATCCATATTGTTGTAAATGGCAAGATTTTCTTCTTTTTTATGGCTGAGTAATATTCTACTCTATGTATGTGTGTGTATGTATGTATGTATGTATGTATATATACACACATCCATTCATCTGTTGGTGGATACTTCTTTATCCATTCATCTATTGATGGACACTTGGGCTGCTTCCTTAATTTGGCTATTGTAAATAATGCAGTAAAAATAGGGGTGCATATATCCCTTTGAATTTTTGTATTCTTTGGGTAAATACCTAGTAGTAGAATTATTGGAGCATAGGATAGTTCTATTTTTAATTTTTTGAAGAACTTCCATACTGTTTTCCACAGTGGCTGCACCAGTTTGCATTCCTACCAGCAGTGTATGAAGGTTCCTTTTTCTCCACATCCTTGCCAACACTTGTTATTTTCTGTGTTTTTTTATTTTAGCCACTCTGACAGGGGTAAGGTGATATCATAATGTGGTTTTGATTTGTACTTGCCTGATGATGAGTGATGTTGAGCATCTTTTCATGTGTCTGCTTGCCATCTGTTTCTTTGGAGAAATGTCTGTTCATGTCTTCTGCCCATTTTTTAATTGGATATTTGTTTTATTTGGTGTTGAGTTGTGTAAGTTCTTTACATACTTTGGATACTAACCCTTTATCAGATATGTCATTTGCAAATATCTTCTCCCATTCAGTATGTTATCTTTTAGTTTCGTTGATTGTTTCCTTTGCTGTGCAGAAGCTTTGTATTTCAGTGTAGTCCTAATAGTGTTTTTCTTTTTGTTTTCCTTGCCTCAGGAAACATATCTAGAAAAATGTTGCTATGGCTGATGTCAGAGAAATTATGGCCTGTGCTCTCCTCTAGGATTTTTGTAGTTTCAGGTCTCACATTTGGGTCCTTAATCCATTTTGAGTTTAATTTTTTTGTATGGTGTAAGAAAGTGGTTCAGTTTCATTCTTTTGCATGTTGCTGTCCAGTTTTCCCAACACAATTTGTTGAAGAGACTGTCTTTTCCATTGCATATTCTTTCCTTCTGTGTTGCAGACTAATTGACTATATAATAGTGTGTTTATTTCCAGGCTCCCTATTCTGTTCCCATGTGCTTTGTGTCTGTTTTTGTACTTGTGCAAAACAAGTTTAGTGCAGGTTGGTAGTATATCTTGAAATCTGGGATTGTGATACCTCCACTTTTGTTCTCCATACACATTGTGAGGTTATTTGTTCTAGTTCTGTCTGTGAAAAATGCTGTTGGTATTTTGATAGGGATCGCATTAAATCTATAGATTGCTTTGGGTAATAGGGACATTTTAATGGTATTTGCTCTCCCAATCCATGAGCATGGAATATCTTTTCATTTGTTTTTGTCATCTTTAATTTCTTTCATCAGTGTTTTATGGTTTTCAGAGTACATATCTTTCACCTCCTCAGTTAGGCTTATTCTCAGTTATTTTATTATTTTTGGTGCAATTGTAAATGGGATTATTTTCTTAATTTTTCTTTCTGCTGCTTCATTATTAGTGTATACAAATGCAGTGAATTTCTTTATATTGATTTTGTGTCCTGCAACCTTAGTGAATTCAATGATCAGTTTTAGTAGTTTTTGTTGGAGTCTTTAGGGTTTTCTATGTATAGTATCAGATCATCTGCAAATAGTGAAAGTTTTATTTCTTCCTTACCAATCCAGATGCCTTTTATTCTTTTTTCTTGTATGGTTGTGTGGCTAGGACTTCCAGTACTGTGAAGTGAATTACAGTGGTGAGAGTGGACATCTTGTCTTGTTCTTGATATTAGGTGAAAAACTCTCAAGTTTTTTACCATTCAGTATGATGTTAGCTGTGTGTTTTTCATATATGACCTTTATTATGTTGAGGTATGCTCCCTCTAAATTACCTGCTTTGTTGAAGGTTTATATCATGAATAGATGTACTTTGTCAAATGTTTTTTTCTGCATCTGTTGAAATGATCATATGGTTTTTATCCTTTCTCATGTTGATGTGATGTATCATGATGATTGATTTGCAAATATTGAACCACACTTGCATACTGGAAATAAGTCCCAGTTAATCATGGTGAATGATATTTTTAACGTATTGTTGGATTTGGTTTGCTAATATTTTGTTTAGGATTTTTTCATTTGTGTTCATCAGACATAATTGGTCTGTAGTTCGCTTTTTTTGTAGTGTCTTTGTCTGGTTTTGGTATCAAGGTAATGCTGGCCTCATAGAATTAATTTGGAAGCTTTCCTTCCTCTTCTATTTTTTGGAATAGTTTGAGAAGCATAGATGTTAACTCTTCTCTACATGTTTGGTTGAATTCAGCTGTGAAGCCATCTGGTCCTGGACATTTTTTGGGAGGTTTTTTGATTATTGATTCAATTTAATTGCTGGTAATTAATCTGTTCAAATTTTCTGGTGGTTCCTGCCTCAGTTTTGGGAGGTTGTTTCTCAGAATTTTTCCATTTCTTCTAGATTGTCCAATTTGTTGGCATATAATTTTCTATTCTCTTACAATCCTTTCTATTTCTATGGTGTTGGTTGTTATTTGTTATTTCTCCTCTTTCATTTCTGATTTTGTTTGAGTCTTCTGTTTTTTTCTTTTCTTTTTCTTTCTTTCTTTCTTTTTTTTTTTTTTTTTTTTTTGGTTGGGTCTGGCTAAAGACTTATCTATTTTGTTGATCTTTTCAAAGAACCAGCTTCTGGTTTCATTGATCTGTTCTGTTGGTTTTTTAGTTCCTATTTCATTTATCCCAACTCCAATCTTTATTATTTCTTTTCTTCTACTAGGTTTGGGTTTTGTTTGTTCTCCTTTTTCTAGCTCCTAAGGTTAATTGTTTATTTGAGATTATTCTTGCTTTTTGAGATAGGCTTGTATTGCTGTAAACTTTCATCTCGGAATAACTTTTGCTGTATCCCAAAGATTTTTCACCATCGTGTTTTCATTTTCATATATCTCTATATATTTTTAAATTTCCTCTTTGATTTCTTGGTTGACTCATTTGTTGTTTGAAAGCATATTATTTAACTTCTATGTATTTATGCTCTTTCCAGATTTTTTCTTGTAGTTTATTTCTAGTTTCATAACACTGTGGTCAGAAAAGATGCATGGTATAACTTTGATCTTTTTGAATTTAAGACTTCTTTTGTGGCCTAATATGTGATATATCCTGTAGAATGTTCCATGTGTACTTGAAAAGAATGTGTATTCTGTTTTAGGATGGGATGTTTTGAATATATCTGTTAGATCCATCTGGGTCCAATGTGTCTTTCAGAGTCACTGTTTCTTTGTTGATTTTCTGGTTGGATGATCTATCCACTAAAGTCCCCTACTATTATTGTATTAGTATCAATTACTTCCTTTATGTTTGTTATTAGATGCTTTATGTATTTGGGTGCTTTCGTGTTGGATGCATAAATATTTACAATTGTTATATCTCCTTCCCTTTCCTTCTTCCTATAAAAGGATTCTTCCCTTTATGATTATGTAGTGACCTTCTTTGTCTCTTGTTACAGTACTTTTTTTTTTTTTTTTTAACATTTATTCATTTTTGAGACACAGAGACAGAGTGCTAGTTGGGGAGGGGCAGAGCGAGGTGAGACACAGAATCTGAAGCAGGCTTTAGGCTCTGAGCTGTCATCACAGAGCCTGATGCTGGGCTCAAACCCACAAACCACAAGATCATGACCTGAGCCAAAGTCAGATGCTTAACTGACTGAGCCACCCAGATGCCCCTACAGTCTTTTTAAAAAATGTTTATTTATTTATTTTAAGCACGTGAGAAGGAGAGGAGCAGAGAGAGAGAGAGAGAGAGAGAGAGAATTCCAAGCAGGCTCCACGCTGTCAGTACAGAGCCAAACCGGGGATAACCATGAGATCATGACCTGAGCCGAAGTCAGGAGTCAGATGCTTAACTGATTGAGTCACTCAGGTGCTACTATAATCTTTGTTTTAAAGTCTATTTTGTCCAATATAAGTATTGCTACCCCAGCTTTTTTCTTACTTCCATTTGCATGGTAAATGTTTCTCCATCTTTCAATCTGCTTAGGCCTGAAATGAGTCTCTTATAGTCTCATATAGATGGGTCTTGCTTTTTATCCATTCTATCACCCTATATTTTTTGATTGGACCATTTAGTCCATTTACATTCCAAGTAGTTATTGATAGGTATGTACTTATTGCCATTTTGTTAATTGTTTTATGGTTGTGTTTGTACTTTTCTGTTCCTTTCTTCTCTTGCTCTCTTTTCTCATGGTGTGCTAGCTTTCTTTAGTGATATACTTGGATTCCTTTCTCCTTGTTTTTTACAAAAGTATTACTGGTTTTTGATTTGTGCTTATCACTTAGTCTGTATATAACATCTTATTCATATAGCAGTCTATATGAAGTTGATGGTTGCTTAAGTTTGAACCCATTCTTTACTTTTCTCCCCACCCCCAATATTTTAGGTACATTGTGTCATACTTTACATCCTTCTTTTTGTGAGTTCCTTGACTAATTTTTATACATATATGTATTTTTATTACTTTTGTGTTGCCTGCTTTTCTTACTTGTACTTATGATTTTTTTTGTTTCCACTCAGAGTCCCGTTTGACATTTCTTATAGGGAGGTTTAGTGGTCATGAATTCTTTTAACTTTTGCCTAGGAAGCTCTTTATCTCTCCTTCTATTGCTAATGATAGCCTTGCTAGATAAAGTATTCTTGGCTGCAGATTTTTTCCTTTCAGCACTTTGAATAGATCATGACACTCCTTTTCTGACCCAAAAAGTTTCTGCTGAAAAATCAGCTGATTGCCTTATGAGGTTTCCCTTGTATGTAACTGTTTTCTTATCTCTTGCTGCTTTTAAAATTCGCTGTCATTTTTTGCCATTTTAATTATTATGTGTCTTGGTGTGGACCTCCTTGGGTTGATTTTGTTGGGGTATCTCTGTGCCTACTGGATCTGTATTTGTTTCCCTCCCCAGATTCAGGAAGTTTTCAGGTATTATTTTCTTGAAATAAAATTTCGGTCCCCTTTTCTCTGTCTTCTCCTTCTGGGATCCCTATAATGCAAATGCTATTATACTTGATGGTGTTGCTGAGACCCTGACACTGATTTCATTTTGTATTATTTTTTTTCTCTCACCTGTTCAGCTTGATTGCTTTCTATTACTCTGTCCTCCAGGTTGCTGATCCATTTCTCTACTTCCTCTCGTCTACTATTCATTCCATCCAGTTTATTTTTAATTTCAATTATTGATTTCTCATCTCTGATGGGTTCTTTTTATGTTTTCTATTTCTTTGTTAAGGGTCTCATTGGTGTCCTTCACTCTTTTTTCAGTGAGTAACTATATGACCATTACTTTAAGTTCTCTATCAAACATATTACTTATGTCTGTTTTGCTTAGGTCTCTTTCTGCAATTTTTGTCCTGTTCTTTCATTTGGGACATATTCCTCTGTCTCCTCATTTTGTCTAACTCTCTGTAACTGTTTCTGTGTGTTAGGGAAGTCATCTCCTGCTCTTGCAAGTAGTGGCCTTATGAAGAAGTGGTCCTGTATTGCCCTGCAGTGCAGTGTTCCCTCTTCACCAGAACCTGGCACTTCAGGGTATCTCCTCTGTGTGTTGCATGTGCCCTGTTATTGTGGCTGAGCCACTTTTTCCTTCAGTCTGTTGTCTACATTGGCTCTCTTTGCCTGCTGTGGACAGGGTTTGATTCCTGTGTTGTAAGTGGGCCAGTCTGGGGCTGCCTTGGGCTTGAGTTGAGTCACACCAGGTGTTTGCCAGAGATGCAGTAGCACCGAACAGCAGGGCACGTTCCCTGTCCTGCCCCCTGAGAAGCTTTTTATGTGGGCAGGCCCTGCAGTCAACTGAGATGTCTACCCCACGTCCACTGCTGGTACCACAGTCTGAGTGTTGCGTGTGGTTATCTTTCCTTCTCCCTGGGGCAGGAGTCACTGTGGTGTTGGCTCCTGTTGGGGCTGCTTGTATTGCCAGGCTTGTGGCAGTTTTGGATGGGCTGTGACCGAGAGCATATTGGTGGGGGTGAGTCCACAGGACAGCATTGGGGCAGGACGTGTGCTGTTATCATGATTTGTGTGGGTTTGCCGTTGGAGGACAGCTGGAGTCGAGTCCTGGCTGGAGGGTAAGGGTCCACAGGAAAACATGGGGGTGGGTGCACTGTTAGCATGTTAGAAAGGGAGTGTCAGTGTTGCGCTAGTTCCCACAGGACTCCCTGTGTCTAGACTGGGGGGGTGGGGGATGGATGGTGCCTGCCAGCTCTTTTGTTCTTGGAGAAGTCTCCCAAAGATCTTTGCCCCTCCAGCACAGTCTCTGAGATTAGTAAATAAACCTCCCTCCCCTATGCCTCAGGTATTTTTCAAACCGCTGCTTCCATGCTGTATCCTGCAGGGTTGTTTCTTGTGCTGTCTCTTTAAGGGCAGGGGCTCAGTTCACCTTAGGTTCAGGGATTGACTGGGAGGACTTACAGAACTCTCGTAGAGTCATAACGACAATTACGGCAAGAGAAGCACATGCAGTAAATTCCAAGGGAAACCAGGCACAAGTTTGCAAGTATCCTCTCCCGGTGCAGTCACAACAGGACACACTTAATTCCTCCAGCAACAGGTTGTGACTACACATGTGAGACAATGTCCACCAAGGAAGCTCATTTAGAGACTTAGTTCCCAGAGATTTTCTTTGGGGCTGGTTGGGTAGGCAGCCTCTGCCTGGCACATACCGAATCCAGATTTCCAGAAGGAAAAGCAGGTGTTCAGTATAAATCACATCGTTTGTACCTGTGACCCACCTTCCATCTAGGAAGACATTCTCCTCCCATGCTGGGTGATGAGTCTGCCCCATACCCCTATCTCACACCACCTGTTTTCTTGGACCACTCTCAGTACTACTTGTGTCGGTTCGTATCATCTGAGAAGTAGAAGCCAACATGAGATTAGATGTGCAAGACATTTATTGGGAGAAAGCCTGTGAGGAGAAAGGGGGAAAAACACAGAAGTCAGAGGAAGCATCAGACCACATTGTAGCTGTGATCCAACCCTGTGAAGGAGAGAGGGAGGGGGAAGGGGAGAGGGTTGAGTAAGTAAAATCTGAGTACAGTGTTGTTCCAGGAAAGTCTCAGCTGGGTCAGTGGTGAGGTGTCAAGCCAGAGTTGCCCACCAGAGGAGTTCTGTGTCTTGCAGGAATGGGCCAGTCATAACATCCCTGCTGTGCTCAGTCATTAGCTCAGGCCAGCCCATGGGAAGTATGGCATGGGCATGAGTTTGAGGCTGGATTCACAAGGGCAGCCGTTTTAAAGTCAGCTCTGTATATAAGTTTTAGAAGTGATTGAGATAATCCAGGAATAGATGATGGGTGAAGAAGCCCAAAACAGAACCTTTAGTCATTTTTCTTTATTTATTTTAGAGAGAGCAAGAGTGGGGAAGAGGGGCAAAGGGAGAGAGAGAGAGGGAGGGAGGAAATGAGAAAGAGAGAGAGAGAGAGAGAGAGAGAGAGAGAGAGAGAGAGAGAATCCTGTTCAGGCTCCACACTTAGCATCAGCCCTGATGGGGGTTCGATCCCACGACCTGGGATCATGACCTGAGCCGAAATCAAGAGTCGGTCTCTCAACCAACTGAGCTACCCAGGTGTCCCCCAAAAGAGAACCTTTAAAGACATTAAATTGAAGTCGTGAGCAGAGAAGAAAGGAGCCAGCATAGGAAGCTGCACAGTGTTTTCAGAGTTAAAATGGCCCAAGTAAGAGAGAGTTTAAAGCAGAAAATAAAAGCCAGTTTATTAAATGTTATAGAGAAGTCCACAGGATGAAGAGGCTGTTGGTGAGCTCTGAGATCATTTTCAGTGGATTTCAGGGAACAGGATGGAGCAAACTGATAGAGATCTTAATGTATCCTACTTTTGACAATGGGCAAAATCTTTCCAAATAGGGGTGCCTGGCTGGCTCAGTCAGTGATGCATACATACGACTCTTGACCTGAGAGTTATGAGTTCAAGCCCCATTTTGGGTGTAGAGGTCACTTAAAAATAAACAAAATATCTTGGGCCACCTAGGTGGCTCAGTTGGTTAATTATCCAACTCTTGATTTCTGCTCAGGTCATGATATCACGGTTCTGAGTTCGAGCCCCACATGGGGCTCTGTGCTGACAATGGAGAGCCTCCTCCTCTATCTCTCTGCCCCTCCCCTGCTCATACTCGCTCTCTGTCTCTGTCTCTCTCTCAAAAATAAATAAGTAAACATTAAAAAGTCTTTCCATAGAAACAGTATTTAGTTGTGATACTACTTGTATCCATACAAAATTTAAAATCAAGTGATGTCCTGACTGTGAAATTTCTCAGAATTCAGCATTCTTCTGGTAGACCAACACAAAGACCTGAGAAGGAGAGAAGAGAAATTCAAATGTGGATGAAAAGAAAACGAAAGGAAAGAATGGCAGAATACTTAAATGAGCTGGCGGAAAAGAGAGGGCAAGAACATGATCCTTTCTGCCCCAGGAGCAATCCAGTAAGTTTGTAAAATCAAGGGCAATGGAATTGCCACAGAATATGTGTAGTTTCCCCCTGGAAATTAGTCAAGGAAAGGATTAACAGACCAAAAGGATTATTAGAACAGAAATGTTACCATTTTACTTAAGTCAGAAAATGTTAAGAAATTACCTTAACAAAATGTAGCAAGGTATTCTACAAACCATGTCCTCTTGAACTATTTTAAACATTTTTTTTTTACCCCAGGTTAATTATGGCTGTGGCTAATTTGGCCAAATGAAGATGTTGAGTGATTAGGTGACCAGTTGGAGCTATTCCCTTAATTTTCAATGAGAGTTAATAGCAGTTGAACAACTGACTGTGTGTATAGTAAAGCCATTTTAAAAATCAGTCTTCTGGGGTGCCTGGGTAGCTTGGTCTGTTAAGCATCCAGCTCTTGATTTTGGCTCAGGTCATGATCTCACGGTTTGTGAGCCCTGTGTTGGGCTCTGCACTGACAGCGTGGAGCCTGCCTGTCCTCTGCTCGATCTCTCTCCCTCTCTCAAATAAACTTAAAGTTATAAAAATCAATCTTCTATCCATAAGTTATCTACAAAAAATAAAGTGTAAGGTCCAGTCACGTACCAAGGGTACCGTGGTGTGGTGTGTGTGTTTGTGTGCGTGTATGTGTGCGTTTCAGCTAGCCTTTATCAACATTTATTTACTGAGCCTTGACTATGGACATCACCGTTTTCTTCAGAAGTTGAAATAAAGCAATTTTACTTTATAATCTGAAATATCATAATAGTACTTAATTTTTTCAGCATCATTAGGGAAATAACGTTCTATAAAAGTATATTTTCCAGATAAGGCTGTCACATTTAAGCACCAAATGGTGCAAAAGTAGATGAACTATATGAAGTGCATAATTTACTCAACTTATGTCTGCAGAAGTCATGTCAATGTTAATATGTAACATTTCTTCTGTTGATAGTTTTAGGGACCTGGTAATGACCTTCGGGCTACTGAGGTACATGACTAGAATCTTTTTTTTTTTTTTTTTTTGCATTTATCTATCTATCTATCTATCTATCTATCTATCTATCTATCTATCTATCTATGTATTTAGTTAGAGACAGCATGAGCAGGGGAGGGGCAGAGAGAAAATCCCAAGCAGGCTTTATGTTGTCAGCACAGAGCCCGATGTGGAGTTTGAACTCAACAAACCGCAAAATCACAACCTGAGCTGAAACCAGGAGTTGGACGTTTAACTGACTGAGCCACCCAGATGCCCCATGACTAGAATCTTAAAGCGCATGTGTTTGTGTGTTCCTCCACCCCATGGGGGTGGGTTCTGATATCACCCTCTCTGTGGAT
Organism: Neofelis nebulosa; assembly: GCF_028018385.1. Classification (NCBI taxonomy): domain Eukaryota; kingdom Metazoa; phylum Chordata; class Mammalia; order Carnivora; family Felidae; genus Neofelis; species Neofelis nebulosa. Next base: position 30,098,984 of record NC_080782.1, on the reverse strand, counting down.
CAAGTAAATACCAAAGATAGTTAGAATTGTGCCCAAATTTAGAATAAATTAACTCTGAGGGCACTGGGACTGCTTGGTTCATAGACTTTGTGACCTCTCCATCATGACGGCAGACACCTATTTCTTTATTTTTAGCTTCTATTTAGGTTAAGGTATGGGATTAGTGAGGGGTTAATATAATTGAAAATGTCATTTGAATTTATATCAGAAATTAATAAGACCTTTAATTTGTTACTGACTACTTCCATGCAGGACCTACAGAAAGTGAATCCACTTCTATGTACATTTTTATATACACAATTGTTTGTAAAAGGACTAGACTTCATTAGTAACTCAACAGTAATTCTTCTGGAATTAGATGTATGTAATGTATGTATGTAAATGTTCTGGAATAAGATGTATGTAGCTGACATTTGCCAATTGCTTCATGATGCATAAGTTTTGAAGAGCTTACAAGTCACAGTGAACGTACTACAGTAGGTTTCTGGTAAACATTTTAAAACATCAAAATGATGGCTTTCAAGGTCTGACTCCTTTCTGCTTTATCAAGCAAGCTCTTGGTGAGATTAATCACAAGACTGAGCATGAAGAGTATGTGTCTCCATCCTTAAAATGCTCTTGTTTTCGATTTTAAACGCAGCAGATAATGTATTTTCTCAAAAGGAGAGAACTGTAATTTAGCTACTAAAATAGATTTTGCATTCCACGTATTAAACCAGATTTTGATTACATGACGCTTTAACATTTTTCACATTTTGTGCTGGGATAGGAAGCTTCATCAAATAGGACAGTGTTTTTGCACTGTTTCCTAAATAGCAAAAATATGTTTTAACCTCCTATTAAAATTGATTAGTGGAATTTTCATGTTTTCCGTGGATCATAATGGCTTAATTATTTGCACTCAGCAATAATGAACTAACTGGGTATTTGTCATGCAGTTTTACATGACTTCAAGAGAAATCAGGCTAAGAGCGAAGATGAAGGATGAAAAAGACAGGTGAGCTGGCTAGCGGTGCACGAGTGTTTTCTCTAACTTGCTCACCCGAGGCCTGGACAGTGTCATAGGAATTCCAATTTTCGCAGTAGTCCCTGTTTGTCCATAAACAGAAAATTATGGGTGATAACTCCAGGGAAAATAATTAGACTCCACTAGCCTTTTTCAGGAATCTGCTTTCAAATATTATTTATCCCATTGAATTTTTGTGACTTCCATTCCTGCCATTCTGTCCCTCTCCCAATCCAGATATGTGCATTTTGAAAATACCCAAAAGGCCCTACAGATACCTTTACTAAAACTACCTAAGGGTTTTAAGAAATCTGAAATATGAATTTGCATTTGAAAAGCTTTGAAAAACACAAATGCTAGGTGATCTCAAACATCATGTTCCCTCCAGAAGAATGAACTGAAAATTAATCTTTTATTAAATATTGTTTAATTCTTTGTTTGAAGATTGCTACTCTCTGACCACTATAATCGTCGAATCTCACAAGCGTACAGTCTGATGAATGAATTGTTATCTGAATCAGTACAACTACCAACTACTGCACAGAAACCATTGCTTAACAGACCCAGAACTGCTCACGTTTCCAGACAGCAATGTTCTCTTTCTCCAAGAAGGTAAGACAAACTTTGGCAAGTCATTCAACATGATTATGTCATGTCAGGCATTATAAGAAGAAACTCAGTGCTTTTGTAAACCAAGTTCTGTATATTTGTACCTACCCTGCTCAGAAATATGATAATCAAGTAAAGAAAAAAATGGTCCTATAATTACGAGGTCTTTATAAACTTATAGAAAGAATCGCCAAGGAAAAAGACAAAAATGGCATTAAATCTCTAAGATATAATAACACTTCAGCATACCTAATACAATTTTGATATCCAGTTATTTCCTTTTTTTCTGTAATTTTTAATATTTCCTTCTGTAATTTGCCTCCTAATTGCTCTCCTGTTTCTCCACTTGGCCCCATTCTTGCAGAAGCAGCCCCCACAAGCTTATCACTTCTTCTCTGCTGTCTCTTACAGCACAAACCCAGGCCTAATCATGTCACTTGTGGTGTAGGATTTGGGGTCTACTCAAAATACCAGAGACTCCCTTGAAATATTTTCTTGAATAAAACAGGGTATTAAATACATAAATAGCTGCCAATAAGCAATTTGAAATGGACAAACGGATAAGCAGAAATAACTTCTTTGAAAAAAAATGAAGCTTGAGGTATGAGACATGGAGAATATTTTGTTGAGAACTGTTATAACACTAAATGTATCACTGAAGTACAGAATAAGCAATGTCAGGTGAATGTATTAATCTGAGCCAGAATTTGGGCTTTTTGAAATATAGTGATTTGGGATTTTAGGAACATAATAATTATATAATTTCTACTTTAGAGAATATCAACATGGTCACAGTATTCCAATAAATCAACCTGGAAAATTCAGATATATATTCAGACCAAGTTGTACCCAAAAGGGAAAAGCTTTTGGACAACCTGAAGGCCCTCCTTGGCCACATGGTAAGGTATTTTAAATTTTGTATAATTTTGTATTCCTTGGGGGAATAGGTCCTTGTCTCCAAAGTTGGTTTTCATTAGTAAAAGCTATAAATCTTCATGAAAAGCAATTCTTTTTTTTTTTTTAATTTTTTTTTCAACGTTTTTTATTTATTTTTGGGACAGAGAGAGACAGAGCATGAACGGAGGAGGGGCAGAGAGAGAGGGAGACACAGAATCGGAAACAGGCTCCAGGCTCCGAGCCATCAGCCCAGAGCCTGATGCGGGGCTCGAACTCACGGAGTGCGAGATCATGACCTGGCTGAAGTCGGACGCTTAACCGACTGCGCCACCCAGGCGCCCCCATGAAAAGCAATTCTTATTTCAGTAGAATGCAAGGGATTGATAAACACTTATCTGTGCTGGGATTTTGTTCTATTGCTTTGAAATAGGAAGACCCCAGGAATCTTACTAAACACATGGCTTTTTTTATAATAGAATCTGATCAGTCAGTATTTTAGATATGACTCATTTGGGAATTTGTTTCTTTTGTGTCTCTGGCTAAACATGTAGGCATTTTTACAAATCTAGTTCTGACAGATATCGGGATGGGTTAGATAGATATCAGGATATCACAGAAGAGGAACACTAAGAGGCTCATATCGAAATACCATGTTTTTACCCTTTGAACGTTTAAAGATATAATATCTGTTATTTATTGCTAGCCTTCCTTTAGTTAATTTTTCCATTTTTGGGTTTTGATTACCAGAGTAAAACATACTTATTTTGTGAAATGATTACACATTAAAAATGTATAATCATAGCTAATATGTAGTATAAATGCACACAGCTAAAAATGTATAATAAACCAATGTGCCAGGTTTATTTACAACCCTGTGAGACAGGTACTATTTATTATGTTCCCATTTTAAAGATGAGAAAACCCAGGCAGAGAAAATTGAAATAACTGCCTCAGATCAGATAGCTAGGAAGTAGCAGACCTGGGATTTAAACCTTGTCTGGGTCTGGAGCCTACATACTTAGAACGTATGCTTCATTATGCTGTCTCAGTTTAGAAAACTGAAATTTCCATAAATTCCAATCCTTTTAATAAAACTTAATAGTTTGGTTAACTCTTGCTCTTGATTAACAAGTTATAGTAAGAAAATGCTACGCTTGGGGCACCTTGGTGGCTCAGTCAATTAAGCATCCGACTTTGGTTCAGGTCATGATCTCAAGTTCATGAGTTTGAGCCCCGCATCTGGTTCTCTGCTGTCAGCACAGAGCCTGCTTCAGATCTTCTGTCTCTCTCTCTCTCCCTCTCCCTCCCCCACTCATGCTTTCTAAAAAATAAACATAAAAAAAAAATACTGCTTTTTTGGGGCGCCTGGGTGGCTCAGTCAGTTACGCGTCCTCCTCGTGATTTTGGTTCAGGTCATGATCTCATAGGTCGTGAGTTCGAGCCCCATGTCAGGCTTCGCATCGTCTCTCCCTCTCTCTACCCCTCCCCCGCTCAAGTTCGCACTCTCAAAATAAACTTAAAAATTTTCTTAAGTCATAAGACACTCTCAGAAATGTCAAATACAGGGCACCTGGGTGGCTCAGTTGGTTAATTGTCTCACTCTTGGCTTTGGCTCAGATCATGATCTTGTGGTTCGTGGGTTTGAGCCCTGCCTTAGGCTCTGCACTGTGGAGCCTGCTTGGGATTCTGTCTGTCTCCCCCTCTCTCTCTGCCCCTCCCCTGTGCTCGCTTGCTTGCTCGCTCTCCCTCAAAATAAACAAACTTTAAAAACTATTTCAGATACCGATTTCAGAGTGAAGAGTATGGCTGTGTGTGCAGCAGTTCAGAGAACAGGCTGTGGGGTTAGCTTTGTTTGGAATCCTAGTTCACCACTTACTCTTTAGCCCTAGGAAAATTCCTAACCCATCTGTGTAAGCCTCGGTTTTCTCACCAGCAAACTATGTGTTATAATATTGAGAACATATATATTGTGGGCTTAGCACAGTACCGAACATAAAAACAAGTACTCGGGAAGGTGCTATTATCACATGGTCATGCGGCACCAAACTCATAAGTTTGGGGATTCCAAATTAGCTGTGCTCTGATCAGCCAGACAGGGGATGGTAACGATCTTAAGAATGAAGGTCTAACCCACCATTCACTCCATGTTACTCTTCACCGTTTAAAAGGTATTTTCACTACGCTAAGCGAGATTAGTCAGAGAAAGACAAATATCATATGACTTCACTCATGTGAGTGAAGATACAAAGATACAAAACAGATGAACATAAAGGAAGCAAAAATAATATAAAAACAAGGAGGGGGGCAAAACATAAGAGACTCGTAAACAGAGAACAAACTGAGGGTTGTGGGTGGGGGGATGGGCTAAATGGGTGAGGGGCATTAAGGAAGATACTTGCTGGGATGAGCACTGGGTGTTTTTTTTTTAATTTTTTATTTTTTTTAAATTTAAAGCTAAATTTATTTATTTATTTATTTTTCAATATATGAAATTTATTGTCAAATTGGTTTCCATACAACACCCAGTGCTCATCCCAAAAGGTGCCCTCCTCAATACCCATCACCCACCCTCCCCTCCCTCCCACCCCCCATCAACCCTCAGTTTGTTCTCAGTTTTTAAGAGTCTCTTGTGCTTTGGCTCTCTCCCACTCTAACCTCCTTTTTTTTCCCCTTCCCCTCCCCCATGGGTTTCTGCTAAGTTTCTCAGGATCCACATAAGAGTGAAACCATATGGTATCTGTCTTTCTCTGTATGGCTTATTTCACTTAGCATCACACTCTCCAGTTCCATCCACGTTGCTACAAAAGGCCATATTTCATTTTTTCTCATTGCCACGTAGTACTCCATTGTGTATATAAACCACAATTTCTTTATCCATTCATCAGTTGATGGAAATTTAGGCTCTTTCCATAATTTGGCTATTGTTGAGAGTGCTGCTATAAACATTGGGGTACAAGTGCCCCTATGCATCAGCACTCCTGTATCCCTTGGGTAAATTCCTAGCAGTGCTATTGCTGGGTCATAGGGTAGGTCTATTTTTAATTTTCTGAGGAACCTCCACACTGTTTTCCAGAGTGGCTGCACCAGTTTGCATTCCCAACAACAGTGCAAGAGGGTTCCCATTTCTCCACATCCTCTCCAGCATCTATAGTCTCCTGATTTGTTCATTTTAGCCACTCTGACTGGCGTGAGGTGATATCTGAGTGTGGTTTGGATTTGTATTTCCCTGATGAGGAGCGACGTTGAGCATCTTTTCATGTGCCTGTTGGCCATCCGGATGTCTTCTTTAGAGAAGTGTCTATTCATGTTTTCTGCCCATTTCTTCACTGGGTTATTTGTTTTTCGGGTGTGGAGTTGGTGAGCTCTTTATAGATTTTGGATACTAGCCCTTTGTCCGATATGTCATTTGCAAATATCTTTTCCCATTCCGTTAGTTGCCTTTTAGTTTTGTTGGTTGTTTCCTTTGCTGTGCAGAAGCTTTTTTTCTTCATAAGGTCCCAGTAATTCATTTTTGCTTTTAATTCCCTTGCCTTTGGGGATGTGTCGAGTAAGAGATTGCTACAGCTGAGGTCAAAGAGGTCTTTTCCTGCTTTCTCCTCTAGGGTTTTGATGGTTTCCTGTCTCACATTCAGGTCCTTTATCCATTTTGAGTTTATTTTTGTGAATGGTGTGAGAAAGTGGTCTAGTTTCAACCTTCTGCATGTTGCTGTCCAGTTCTCCCAGCACCATTTGTTAAAGAGACTGTCTTTTTTCCATTGGATGTTCTTTCCTGCTTTGTCAAAGATGAGTTGGCCATACATTTGTGGGTCTAGTTCTGGGGTTTCTATTCTATTCCATTGGTCTATGTGTCTGTTTTTGTGCCAATACCATGCTGTCTTGATGATTACAGCTTTGTAGTAGAGGCTGAAGTCTGGGATTGTGATGCCTCCTGCTTTGGTCTTCTTCTTCAAAATTACTTTGGCTATTTGGGGCCTTTTGTGGTTCCATATGAATTTTAGGATTGCTTGTTCTAGTTTCGAGAAGAATGCTGGTACAATTTTGATTGGGATTGCATTGAATGTGTAGATAGCTTTGGGTAGTATTGACATTTTGACAATATTTATTCTTCCAATCCATGAGCAGGGAATATCTTTCCGTTTCCTTATATCTTCTTCAATTACCTTCATAAGCTTTCTATAGTTTTCAGCATACAGATCTTTTACATCTTTGGTTAGATATATTCCTAGGTATTTTATGCTTCTTGGTGCAATTGTGAATGGGATCAGTTTCTTTATTTGTCTTTCTGTTGCTTCATTGTTAGTGTATAAGAATGCAACTGATTTCTGTACATTGATTTTGTATCCTGCAACTTTGCTGAATTCATGTATCTGTTCTAGCAGACTTTTGGTGGAGTCTATTGGATTTTCCATGTATAGTATCATGTCATCTGCAAAAAGTGAAAGTTTGACTTCATCTTTGCCAATTTTGATGCCTTTGATTTCCTTTTGTTGTCTGATTGCTGATGCTAGAACTTCCAACACTATGTTAAACAACAGTGGTGAGAGTGGGCATCCCTGTCGTGTTCCTGATCTGAGGGAAAAAGCTCTCAGTTTTTCCCCATGGAGGATGATGTTAGCTGTGGGCTTTTCATAAATGGCTTTTATGATCTTTAAGTATGTTCCTTCTATCCCGACTTTCTCAAGGGTTTTTATTAAGAAAGGGTGCTGAATTTTGTCAAAGGCCTTTTCTGCATCGATTGACAGGATCATATGGTTCTTATCTTTTCTTTTATTAATGTGATGTATCACATTGATTGATTTGCAAATGTTGAACCAGCCCTGCATCCCAGGAATAAATCCCACTTGATCATGGTGAATAATTCTTTTTATATGCTGTTGAATTCGATTTGCTAGTATCTTATTGAGAATTTTTGCATCCATCTTCATCAGGGATATTGGCCTGTAGTTCTCTTTTTTTACTGGGTCTCTATCTGGTTTAGGAATCAAAGTAATACTGGCTTCATAGAATGAGTCTGGAAGTTTTCCTTCCCTTTCTATTTCTTGGAATAGCTTGAGAAGGATAGGTATTATCTCTGCTTTAAACGTCTGGTAGAACTCCCCTGGGAAGCCATCTGGTCCTGGACTCTTATCTGTTGGGAGATTTTTGATAACCGATTCAATTTCTTCGCTGGTTATGGGTCTGTTCAAGCTTTATATTTCCTCCTGATTGAGTTTTGGAAGTGTGTGGGTGTTTAGGAATTTGTCCATTTCTTCCAGATTGTCCAATTTGTTGGCATATAATTTTTCATAGTATTCCCTGATAATTGTTTGTATCTCTGAGGGATTGGTTGTAATAATCCCATTTTCATTCATGATTTTATCTATTTGGGTCATCTCCCTTTTCTTTTTGAGAAGCCTGGCTAGAGGTTTGTCAATTTTGTTTATTTTTTCAAAAAACCAACTCTTGGTTTCGTTGATCTGCTCTACAGTTTATTTAGATTCTATATTGTTTATTTCTGCTCTGATCTTTATTATTTCTCTTCTTCTGCTGGGTTTAGGCTGTCTTTGCTGTTCTGCTTCTATTTCCTTTAGGTGTGCTGTTAGATTTTGTATTTGGGATTTTTCTTGTTTCTTGAGATAGGCCTGGATTGCAATGTATTTTCCTCTCAGGACTGCCTTCACTGCGTCCCAAAGCGTTTGGATTGTTGTATTTTCATTTTCGTTTGTTTCCATATATTTTTTAATTTCTTCTCTAATTGCCTGGTTGAGCCACTCATTCTTTAGTAGGGTGTTCTTTAACCTCCATGCTTTTGGAGGTTTTCCAGACTTTTTCCTATGGTTGATTTCAAGCTTCATAGCATTGTGGTCTGAAAGTATGCATGGTATAATTTCAATTCTTGTATACTTATGAAGGGCTGTTTTGTGACCCAGTATGTGATCTATCTTGGAGAATGTTCCATGTGCACTCGAGAAGAAAGTATATTCTGTTGCTTTGGGATGCAGAGTTCTAAATATATCTGTCAAGTCCATCTGATCCAATGTATCATTCAGGGCCCTTGTTTCTTTATTGACCGTGTGTCTATATGATCTATCCATTTCTGTAAGTGGGGTGTTAAAGTCCCCTGTAATTACCACATTCTTATCAATAAGGTTGCTTATGTTTGTGAGTAATTGTTTTATATATTTGGGGGCTCCTGTATTCGGTGCATAGACATTTATAATTGTTAGCTCTTCCTGATGGATAGACCCTGTAATTATTATATAATGCCCTTCTTCATCTCTTGTTACAGCCTTTAGAGTCTAGTTTGTCTGATATAAGTATGGCTACTCTAGCTTTCTTTTGGCTTCCAGTAGCATGATAAATAGTTCTCCATCCCCTCACTCTCAATCTAAAGGTGTCCTCAGGTTTGAAATGAGTCTCTTGTAGACAGCAAATAGATGGGTCTTGTTTTTTTATCCATTCTGATACCCTATGTCTTTTGGTTGGCGCATTTAATCTATTTACATTCAGTGTTATTATAGAAAGATACGGGTTTAGTGTCATTGTGATGTCTGTATGTTTTATGCTTGTAGCGATGTCTCTGGTACTTTGTTTCACAGGCTCCCCCTTAGGATCTCTTGTAGGGCTGGTTTAGTGGTGACGAATTCCTTCAGTTTTTGTTTGGGAAGACCTTTATCTCTCCTTCTATTCTAAATGACAGACTTGCTGGATAAAGGATTCTCGGCTGCATATTTTTTTCTGTTCAACACATTGAAGATCTTGTGCCAATCCTTTCTGGCCTGCCAAGTTTCAAAAGAGAGATCAGTCACGAGTCTTATAGGTCTCCCTTTATATGTTAGGGCACGTTTATCCCTTGCTGCTTTCAGAATTTTCTCTTCATCCTTGTATTTTGCCAGTTTCACTATGATATGTCGTGCAGAAGATCGATTCAAGTTACGTCTGAAGGGAGTTCTCTGTGCTTCTTGGATTTCAATGCCTTTTTCCTTCCCCAGTTCAGGGAAGTTCTCAGCTATAATTTCTTCAAGTACCCCTTCAGCACCTTTCCCTCTCTCTTCCTCCTCTGGGATACCAATTATGCATATATTATTTCTTTTTAGTGTATCACTTCTCTAATTTTCCCCTCATACTCCTGGATTTTTTTATCTCTCTTTTTCTCAGCTTCCTCTTTTTCCATAACTTTATCTTCTAGTTCACCTATTCTCCTCTGCCTCTTCAATCCGAGCCGTGGTCATTTCCATTTTATTTTGCATCTCGTTTAAAGCGTTTTTCAGCTCCTCCTGACTATTCCTTAGTCCCTTGATCTCTGTAGCAATAGATTCTCTGCTGTCCTCTATACTGTTTTCAAGCCCAGTGATTAATGTTATGACTATTATTCTAAATTCACTTTCTGTTATATTATTTAAACCCTTTTTGATCAGTTCATTAGCTGTTGTTATTTCCTGGAGATTCTTTTGAGGGGAATTCTTCCGTTTGGTCATTTTGGATAGTCCCTGGAGTGGTGAGGACCCGCAGGGCACTTCCCCTGTTCTGTGGTGTATAACTGGAGTTGTTGGGTGGGGCCGAGTCAGACCTGATGTCTGCCCCCAGCCCACCGCTGGGGCCACAGTCAGACTGGTGTGTGCCTCCTCTTCCCCTCTCCTAGGGGCAGGATTCACTGTGGGGTGGCATGGCCCGTCTGGGCTACTTGCACACTACCAGGCTTGTGGTGCTGGGGATCTAGCGTATTAGCTGGGGTGGATGGGCAAGGTGCACGGGGGCGGGAGGGGCAGGCTCAGCTCGCTTATCCTTTGGTGATCCGCTTTGGGAGGGGCCCTGTGGCAGCGGGAGGGAGTCAGACCCGCTGCCGGAGGGGTGGCTCCGCAGAAGCACAGCGTTGGGTGTTTGCGCGGAGCAAGCAAGTTCCCTGGCAGGAACTAGTTCCCTTTGGGATTTTGGCTGGGTATGGGCGAGGGAGATGGCGCTGGCGAGCGCCTTTGTTCCCCGCCAAACTGAGCTCTGTCGTCCCGGGGCTCAGCAACTCTCCCTCCCTTTGTCCTCCAGCCTTCCAGCTTTCTGAGCAGAGCTGTTAACTTATGACCTCCCAGACGCTAAGTCCTGCTTGCTGTGGGACCACACTCCGTCCGGCCCCTCCGCTTTTGCCAGCCAGACTAGGGGGCTCTGCTTGGCCGGCGAGCCGCCCCTCCGGCCCCGGCTCCCTCCCGCCAGTCCGTGGAGCGCGCACCGCCTCTCCGCCCTTCCTACCCTCTTCCATGGGCCTCTGCGCTTGGTTCTGGAGACTCCATTCTGCTAGTCTTTTGGTGGTTTTCTGGGTTATTTAGGCAGGTGTAGGTGGAATCTAAGTGATCAGCAGGACAATCGGTGAGCCCAGCGTCCTCCTACGCCCCCATCTTCTCGAGAATCCTCGCACTGGGTGTTATATACAGGGGATGAATCTACTCCTGAAATCATTATTGCACTAAATGCTAACTTGCATTTAAAATTCTTAAAAATACATAAATAAAATAAAAAATAAAAGGTATTTTCATGTTCATTCTCCTGTTAGCTCTCTGTGACAACACTGGTAGACAGGGCAACTATTATCCCCATCTTACAGCTGAAACAGCAGAGGCTTAGAGAAGCCAAGGTGGGGGGGGGCTGCTTCGGATCCCCCTAGAACAATAAAAATAACGGTTACAGAGAATTTACATGATGCCAAGCATGGTATTAACACTTCATGTGCATGATCTCCCTTAATCCTCCAGTTCATCCACTGAGGTCTGTTACCCTAGTTACCCTAGTTAAAAGAACTCAATTTGGTAGGGATAATGATGGAAACACTGATTAAATGTGTTACAAAAATGATGAGAAACATGAATTATTCTGTGTCTCTCCACTGCCACCTTCTTTCCTTACAGATTCATCTTTCAGTTTACCACCTCTCTCTTCAGCTGTGTCTGCTGTTTAACCTGTCAAGTTTTAATGCTGATGGCTGCATTTCTTAGAAATTCTCTTTGGTTCTTTCTCCATAGTTTTCCCCACTATATGCCTTAAAACCCAATGCTGTAGTTAGGATTAGTTTGAGTCCTAGAAGCATCATTTCCTGTGCTTTTAATTGTATAATCTCAGACCTTTTTTTTTTCCTCTCCTTTCAGAGTCTCTCATTTTAATATTTTGCAAAATATTTTCTAGTTTAGAGTACCCCAAGGGGTGCCTGGCTGGCTCAGTAGAGCATTTGACTCTCGATCCCAGGGTTGTGAGTTTGAGCACCACGTTGGGTATAGAGTTTACTTTAGAATAAAACAGCGGAGGTTCTCCAGATATTTTCTAAACAAATACCTATCAATGTTAGTTTAACAGATAAAATAGCCCCAAAATACAGTGTTGGCCCCCAAATAGCTGAAGTTACATGTACACTGGTATTCTATTTATACAAGCTCCAGAGATCCAGGGTTTTGTGTTCATGAAGTGTGTTACGATCTAGCATGAGGCCTTGCCCGTAGAAAGGCAAATAGAAGTATTTGTTTCATTACCCCAGTGGTAGCCTTATCTGACAGGATGAAATTGAGTACAGCTCCACGTTTGTGGCTTGGGGGTGTGTGTGGAGTGTGGCCCAATAACTGACAAGGGGGCAAGAAGAGGAACAGGGTTTTCTCCTGGCGGAAGCAGAGGCAACGGATTCAGTTTCACCATTCAGCTCCGGACTCCTCCGGCTAGTCTCCAGAGATAATGTTCGTCAATATGCTTTCTAAAGAAACTGAGTGGCAGTGTTCACTGTCCACAGAGAGAGTGCTTCTTTGAGGTTTCTGCCTAGTTTCTGCTGTGGAGTTTCTCCTTGATGTATCATGGGTCTTTTACCTTTGATAGCATTCACTGTCCACAATGGGGCAGGAACACCCAAACTTGAAAAGCTTTTTTGCACATGCTCAGTTTCACAGCATTGTTTCCATATTGTATTTTTATTTTAAGACTGGATATCCCGAACAAATCCTAGAGAAATGCAGTCTGATCTGAAGAGAAGGAAATTACAAAGCCATCCCTGGGTAAAGCAAGGTGAGAGAAAGCCAGTGATAGCTTCTCAGGTGTGTAGATACCCCAGGGGTAAAGGTTTATCCTTTTAAATGTAGGACTGTTCGCCTTAATTTCTCAATTTTGGTGGTGATTTTGTCATTCTTTTTAGATGGCAATAATTATGTTCATTTGACAAGAGTATTGAAGTCTAGTTACCAGGTCAATTGTAGCAGAAGTGGAGGTGGGATTAGTTGGTGGCCACAGCCTTTGCTAATCTCTTTTCACAGCCTGACTACTTGAAGCAACAACTCAGCGCCCGTCTCCATTTGTTTCCGTCTGCTTTGGAGACACGGCCTGCCTTTGTGGTTATAATACTGCTTAACCACGTGTTGGTTTCTCTTTTTATTATCCTTCAGTCTTCAGTCTTTCTGTTTTGCTGGCTGTTTTCTTTTTCAACACAGTGTTCATCCAACTTTGCAGCTGGAACTTCTCCACAGTTCCATTCTCTCTGTGGCCTCTCCTCCCTCGACTCTCTTGTCCTACAGGTTACCACTGTTTTTAAAATTAAGAGATGGCCAGAATTCATTTTCCTTCTGTCACAATGACAGGGCAGGAATTGTGAGAACCATATCCAGACCTTATGATTCAAATATTAGGTAAAATGTGACTGCCTTAGATGTGATGATAAAAATCAGAATAAACCAACAAACTTATAAATGAATCGGTCCCATCGTAACTTTGTCCTTTTCCCTTGAAAGGTTCTAGTGCTCCGTGTGGGAGTCTGCAGTGTACGAAAAAACACATCAGTGCTGAGCTTTCACCTCGATCAAAGCAGGTGCGTATAGAGTATGAGAGAGAGACCGTGGTGAGCCCCTGGACAACTGTTCACGAGAGTCCTGCTTCCCTTCTACAGGTAACCATTGTTCCAGATTTCAATTTGGTGATTTCCCTGTGTTCCCTAGTTCCATCTGTTTTGTTTTGTGGGATGTAGAGATACTGCAAGATTGAAGGAGTAATTCAGAGCATCTACACCTTTGGCTTAGGGCTCCAGCATTTATCAGAATTTTCCTTGATTTTGCATTTTCCTTTTAACTAAAAGATAACAAAACATTAAGAACAGATCATTGTACGACAAGTATAGAAACCCACCGTGTCCATTCTTCAGATCTGGTGCCAGCGTCTAGCTGTGTCAGGTGACGTTCAGCCCACTGTCAATCCCGTTGGGCTGGGCAACCCCTGTCCTAGGTTTGCTTTGCATTTCCTTCGCCAGTTGGTGCATGAGCGACTAGAATCTTTGGAAAGCTTAGTTCACGTTCCGTTTACTTTTTCCTCAGGCTAAGACCACAGCTTACTACCTTTCTTAATTTGATAGGACCTGGCAGCAACCGAAGAAGAGCTAGAGCCTCCTTTCGGGGTGGGTGGCGTCGACAGTGTGTCTGGGAGCACTGGCAGCATCCTCAGCCGACTTGACTGGAATGCCATTGAAGACATGGTGGCCAGCGTGGACGACAAGAACCTGTCTCTCCACTGGGCCCTGGACCTGTAAGACCTGCGTATCATTGTGTTTCCCAGCAGAGACTAGCATCTCAGTGATGTAGTTCTGAAAGATTGGAGTGTTTAAGGGAGAGAAGCAACGAAGGAAGCAGCATGAATATACCACCTGCAGCCATATCATTCCCTGGATTAGCCATTTCAAGAGGGAAAATAAACACTTCTCAATAATTTTGCCTTCAGGGGAAAGGGTTGTTTAACTATAGATACACGCTTTTGCATTTGGTATCTCTTTAGGCATACTTTTTACAATGATGAAAAGGACCTGTCAAGCAAGTTTACATAATATTTAAGTTATTTATTATCACCTCCTCCTTTACTACCCCCCAAGTTTTGAGAAGCAACCTTATATGGATAAACCCGATGGAAAAAATTCTTTCGTTGTGGAGAAGAAAGTCACAATCTCGCCCTGAGATATAATGAGCTCCATTTTAAAACAGAGCCTTACTCTGTTTTAAGAGTGCAGGCCTGGCCCAGGAGTGAAAAAGGAACCACTTTCCACCAATACTGGACTTCTAAATAAGCCAAGTTTCACGGAGGCCAGATCTGTCCTCTGCTCTGTAACCTGAAAAGCCTTGAAGAAACAGTGCTGGATGCTTTGAGTGGGAAACAGGATTCCCGACTCTAGAAAGCTCACGTTAACTTTATAAAAACTACGGTGCAGAGACGTGGGTAGTTTCTGGCATTGCACCCAAATAATAATTTGGGAGATAATTTTTGTGAGAAGAAACTAAAAACCTTCACGCATTTGTCAATTTTTGGTGTAGTATCAAAGAATACTACTGTCTGAAAAAGCTATGAAATATACCTCCTTTTCCAACTACATTTGTGAGGCCAGATTTTTTTCGTATATACTTTGACCAGAACAACATGCTGGAAGAGGTTGAATGCAGAAGCAGGTATGGGAATTCAGCTGTCTTCCATTAAGCCAAACATTAAAGAGATTTGTAAAACTATGAAACTGCTACTCTTCTCATCAAGTTTTGATTTGGAAAATAGTTATCTTTTGTAAATATGTCTTATAAACATTGGGTCATTGTAATTAAAAATGTTTAAACATTTCTCTGTTTTCTTTTTTTTTTTTTTTTAATTTTATTTTATTTTTTAAATTTTTTTTTTTTCAACGTTTTTTATTTATTTTTGGGACAGAGAGAGACAGAGCATGAACGGGGAGGGGCAGAGAGAGAGGGAGACACAGAATCGGGAAACAGGCTCCAGGCTCCGAGCCATCAGCCCAGAGCCTGACGCGGGGCTCGAACTCACAGACCGCGAGATCGTGACCCGGCTGAAGTCGGACGCTTAACCGACTGCGCCATCCAGGCGCCCCAACATTTCTCTGTTTTCATTTTTAACATGATAAATGTTCACAGATACACCCACATAAAAAAAAGCTCTTTAGGACCCTTGATTCTTATAAGGCAAACACAAAGTTTGAGAACTGCTGTTTTAGAGCTATGTGTGAACTCTTAACAACTTGACATTTTACACCACTTCAGAAATAAAGGGGTTTTACAACAGTATAATCCCTTTTACCTCCCTGCTCCTGTTCTGATTTAAACATTTAGTTGTCTTATCATTTCCAGTGCTTTTTCATTTCTTCCTGTAGATCCAAATCTCTGTCTAGTATTTCCCTTCTCTAGTATTTCCCTTCAGCCTGAAGATCATTGGATTTCGTATAGTGCAGATCTTCTGGCAATTAATTCTCTCAGGCTTCATTGACAGAACTATATCTTACCCTCGTTATTGAAGGGTATTTTCTGCAGCCCTTATTCTAGGGCAAGATTTTTACTTCTAGGCTGGATGTCTGGAGTGTTAATGAGGTGTTAGCAGGGTCTCGCTGCTCTGGCTGGGCAGAGCCTCCCTCACCCCCCAGCCGTGCTCAGCCGCAGTGACCACCTTCTGGTGTGCCTCAGGGAGTCTTGTACTGAATACAGCAGCTCCGCCCCGTCTGCACACAGACTTTTGGGAATCGTCTCTGTGCAGCCAGCTTCCTTCTCTCTGTTGCCCTGGCCTGCAGAAGCCAGCCACTGTTACCACCCTGACCTCTGCCTCTTCAGCATCGTAGGAGGACCGCAAGTGTTACGCTCGGACTCTAGTTCGTTATGTTGAAGTCATCGGGACAATATCCTTAAGCAGACAGCTAGGCGTTCAGGAGACTTACCTCAGGAGTCTCCCTTCTCTCCGGGATCACTGTTCCGTGTTGCCTATTTTCCAGTGTCTAAGAGAGGTTGCCTCACGTGTGTTTTGACTCACTTTATGGTTCAGACAGGCAGACGAGTCAGGTGGTAGTTACTCTGTCATAGGAGAGGTGGAAGCGTTCTCTTAGTGAACATCCACACAATAAAACTGAAACTGTGGAGTGAACGAGGGCAGAGAGTATCAGCAGAGGACTGATATTCCTAGGCAGTCTCAACTTCTAGCTTGAGTCTCAACCTCTGGCTGCAGTACAAAAACTGCAGTACAGGGGCGCCTGGGTGGCGCAGTCGGTTAAGCGTCTGACTTCAGCCAGGTCACGATCTCGCGGTCCGTGAGTTCGAGCCCCGCGTCAGGCTCTGGGCTGATGGCTCAGAGCCTGGAGCCTGTTTCCGCTTCTGTGCCTCCCTCTCTCTCTGCCCCTCCCCCGTTCATGCTCTGTCTCTCTCTGTCCCAAAAATAAATAAAAAAAAAAAACAAAAAAAAAAACTGCAGTACAGTGGGGGCGCCTGGGTGGCATATAGCGGGGAAAACTATGGAGAAAGAACCAAAGAGAATTTCTAAGAAATGCAGCCATCAGCATTAAAACTTGACAGGTTAAACAGCAGACACAGCTGAAGAGAGAGGTGGTAAACTGAAAGATGAATCTGTAAGGAAAGAAGGTGGCAGTGGAGAGACACAGAACAATTCATGTTTCTCATCATTTTCGTAACACATGTAATCAGTGTTTCCATCATTATCCCTACCAAATTGAGTTCTTTTAACTAGGGTAACTAGGGTAACAGACCTCAGTGGATGAACTGGAGGATTAAGGGAGATCATGCACATGAAGTGTTAATACCATGCTTGGCATCATGTAAATTCTCTGTAACCGTTATTTTTATTGTTCTAGGGGGATCCGAAGCAGCCCCCCGCCCTGGCTTCTCTAAGCCTCTGCTGTTTCAGCTGTAAGATGGGGATAATAGTTGCCCTGTCTACCAGTGTTGTCACAGAAAGCTAACAGGAGAATGGACATGAAAGTACCTTTTATTTTTTTATGTATTTAAAAAAAATTTTTTTAACGTTTATTTTTGAGACAGAGAGAGACACAGCATGAACGGGGGAGGGTCAGAGAGGGAGACACAGAATCCAAAGCAGGCTTCAGGCTCTGAGCTGTCAGCACAGAGCCCGACACGGGGCTCGATCTCACGGACCATGAGATCATGACCTGAGCCGAAGTCGGACGCTTAACCGACCAAGCCACCCAGGCGCCTCTTATTTATGTATTTTTAAGAATTTAAAATCCAAGTTAGCATTTAGTGCAATAATGATTTCAGGAGTAGATTCATCCCCTGTATATAACACCCAGTGTTCATCCCAGCAAGTATCTTCCTTAATGCCCCTCACCCATTTAGCCCATCCCCCCACCCACAACCCTCAGTTTGTTCTCTGTTTACGAGTCTCTTATGTTTTGCCCCCCTCCTTGTTTTTATATTATTTTTGCTTCCTTTATGTTCATCTGTTTTGTATCTTTGTATCTTCACTCACATGAGTGAAGTCATATGATATTTGTCTTTCTCTGACTAATCTCGCTTAGCGTAGTGAAAATACCTTTTAAACGGTGAAGAGTAACATGGAGTGAATGGTGGGTTAGACCTTCATTCTTAAGATCGTTACCATCCCCTGTCTGGCTGATCAGAGCACAGCTAATTTGGAATCCCCAAACTTATGAGTTTGGTGCCGCATGACCATGTGATAATAGCACCTTCCCGAGTACTTGTTTTTATGTTCGGTACTGTGCTAAGCCCACAATATATATGTTCTCAATATTATAACACATAGTTTGCTGGTGAGAAAACCGAGGCTTACACAGATGGGTTAGGAATTTTCCTAGGGCTAAAGAGTAAGTGGTGAACTAGGATTCCAAACAAAGCTAACCCCACAGCCTGTTCTCTGAACTGCTGCACACACAGCCATACTCTTCACTCTGAAATCGGTATCTGAAATAGTTTTTAAAGTTTGTTTATTTTGAGGGAGAGCGAGCAAGCAAGCGAGC
This sequence comes from Neofelis nebulosa, assembly GCF_028018385.1. Classification (NCBI taxonomy): domain Eukaryota; kingdom Metazoa; phylum Chordata; class Mammalia; order Carnivora; family Felidae; genus Neofelis; species Neofelis nebulosa. The sequence continues at coordinate 30,080,727 of NC_080782.1, read as the reverse complement.
ACAGGGGAGGGGCAGAGAGAGAGGGGGAGACAGACAGAATCCCAAGCAGGCTCCACAGTGCAGAGCCTAAGGCAGGGCTCAAACCCACGAACCACAAGATCATGATCTGAGCCAAAGCCAAGAGTCAGACAATTAACCAACTGAGCCACCCAGGTGCCCTGTATTTGACATTTCTGAGAGTGTCTTATGACTTAAGAAAATTTTTAAGTTTATTTTGAGAGTGCGAACTTGAGCGGGGGAGGGGTAGAGAGAGGGAGAGACGATGCGAAGCCTGACATGGGGCTCGAACTCACGACCTATGAGATCATGACCTGAACCAAAATCACGAGGAGGACGCGTAACTGACTGAGCCACCCAGGCACCCCGTGTCTTATGATTTTTAAAAATTTAAGTTCGAGAACCTTATTCTTGGGGCACCTGGGTGGTTCAGTCCATTAAGCATCCGACTTTGTCTCAGGTCATGATCAGGTCACGGTTCACGAGTTCAAGCCCTGCATCGGGCTCTATCCTGACAGCTCAGAGCCTGGAGCCCGCTTCAGATTCTGTTTCCCCCTCTCTCTCTCTGCCCCTCCCCTGATCGTACTCTGTCTCTCCCTCTCTCTCAAAAATAAATAAAATCTTTTTAAAAATTTTTTTTAAAAAGAACTTTATTCTTGAAGTGCCTGGGTGGCTCGGTCGGCTAAGCATCTGACTCTTGATCTCAGCTCCAGGTCTTGACCTCAGGGTCGGGTCCGATGTTGGGCTCCCCGCTAGGTGCGAAGCCTACTTAAAACAAAAAAAGAACTTTACTTCCCATTACCTTTGTGGAAGGTAACTGGAGACAGCACAGGCTTTCTTACTGCCACTTTGGCTCCATCGCCTTTATTCTGTGTGGTAAAAGTAGCAGTTCCTAGAAAAACAGGCAAACTTCTTTAACCTTCTGTATACATATCGTATTAGAAATTCTTTGAGGACAGAAACCTGTGACTAAGAGGACCCGATACACGGTAGTCGATTTGAACCAAGAAAGCAAAACAGAAGTGCAGAGGGAGGAAAGGAAAACTCTGCTTTGAAACTTGGGACCCTCACAGCACAACCGTGGTCCTTTTTCAAAACGGCAAATGTGCTTGGACACCCTCTCTGACAACTGGAAGAGCCAGGCACATAAGCCTCTTAGCAGTAAACACCTTGATGGATGCCAAGTTACACTGTGTGGAAAGAACGATCAAGAATGATAAGAAAGTTCTAGGGTTAAGAACACCATTTACAAAAAACAAAACAAAACAAAACAAAACACCATTTACTATTTATAGTATGCAAAGTACTTTCCATATCTTTTTAAAATACTTACTTATCTATCTACTTTAGAGAGTAAGAGAGCACGAGCAGGGAGGAGCAGAGAGAGTGGGAGACACAGAATCTGAAGCAGGCTCCAGGCTCTGAGCTGTCAGCACAGAGCCCGACACGGGAACCCAAACCCACAAACTGTGAGATCATGACCTGAGCCAAAATTGGACACTCGACTGACTGGGCCACCCAGGTGTCCCAAAATGCTTTCCTTATTATCTCAACACTTCTATAAGATAGGTTGTAAATAACATATTTGAGGGCACAAAGTGAGCCACAGAGCTGGGTTATGAATACAGGCCCGCATGATTCCACGGGCTAGAACTCTGCCTTTGATGCTTCTTAGTTACTTATCATACAGCCTTTATATTGCTTTTGATGAAACTAAACATAAAACAAGCAAAAAAAAAAAAAAAAAAAAAAAAAAGGCAGGGCGATCACTAAGGGTAACGGTTTGCAACCAGAGCTGAAGATATTAGCCAGAAATTACACACTGCTTTACAAGACAGGTAACAACACAAAGACTCACCAGTATCTTCAGAACAACTCTTCTTTTACAAAATAAGCTATAATGAATTTTAAAATCCTGATGAGCTCTCCCTCCCTGTCTGTGCAATGACTGCACTTGCCCCATGTGGGCCCAGGTGACATGGGTCACTGACTAGGATAGGACCTGGGATCAGTTATGCATGGGTTTCTCCCACTGCCCCACAATATTGGGGTGTCTAAGCCTCTGAATGCGGCCAAGGGAAATGGCTGGGTTCTGGGTGTGGAAGAGGCCACATGTAGGCACAACTTGGAGAGAGAAGCCAGCTTGTTCACCAGCCCCTCAAGTTGCTTTGGTCTCTCACATTCTGGGGAAGCTAAGTGACAGGTGAGCTGGGGTAACAGCTGGTCATATACTGGTCTTCTCTGATATAAATACAGCAATACCCACCCACTGGTATTCCCGGACAGTAGTTTATAAAAAGCTCTTTTTAGGCAGAAAAGCTAAATAGCCATTGTTTTCATTTATCCAAGTATTCAATTATTTCATTTGTTCAGTGTGAGAGTACGAGATAAAGAAGAGAGTGTTTCTACCCTCAAAAAATATAGTCAAGCATAGGACATGAGTTTACAAGCAACTACAACATGAGACGTGTTGCATGCACATGTGATTGAGGGGTCAGAGCACAAAAAAACCCAGTTACAATGGTAGCTAAAACAGTTATCTCTAGGGGAGCATGGGTGGCTCAGTTAAGCGTCCAACTCTCGATCTTGGCTCAGGTCATGATTTCACGGGGGATTGGAGCCCCACGCCAGGCTCTGTGCTGACAACGTGGAATTCTCCCTCCCTCTCCGCCCCTCCCGCACTCATGCTTTCCGTCTAAATAAACATTAAAAAGAATGCTGCAATATGATTATTTTGCCTAGTGTATCTTAACACAGAGGAATCATGCAAATGAACGTTTCAGACCCACTTCGTGCCCTCCACACATAGATTAAAAGCATCAGTTTCTATATATAGATTTTAGACACATACCATGCTTGGGAAATACCTCCAGTTATCAGAAGTGTTCTCCAATTTCTCAAAACTGAATCTTTGCTCACAGTTTTATTAGAAAAGGTTATACATACAGGGGCGCCTGGGTGGCTCAGTCGGTTAAGTGTCTGACTTTGGCTCAGGTCATGATCTCATGGTCCGTGAGCTCGAGCCCCGTGTCGGCATCTGCGCTAATAGCTCAGCCTGGAGCCTGCTTCAGATTCTGTCTCCCTCTCTCTTTGCCCCTCCCCTGCTCACACTCTGTCTCTCTCTCTCTCTCAAAAATAAGTAAACATTAAAACAATTTTTTTAAAAAAGGTTATACAGCATTTAGCATGGTGTATCACTAAACCAAAGTATTCTGGCTAAGTTCGGAATCCACCAGCAAAGAAAGCTCAAACAAGCTGCCAAGAATTTATATATATGTACCTGGATTTAAAACACTGACTTCAGACTTCCTTACTTTCTCACTTCAGCACTGTTTCCAGCCAGACTCTATACTCAATAAATGTTGGATGGACTAATCATAAGCCATTATTGCTTATACAATTTTCCATTTCTCAATAATTCAAATTATTACATACCATGCTTTGTGTCTTGCTTAGCTTTTGTCTAGAAATCAAATCTTGGATCTTGCTGAGGAAATACGAGAAAAAGGAAAATGCACTTGATAACTGCTCGGAAGTCACACTGGGTAGCCCTCCAGAATTCCCACTTTCCTTTAAGCATTTTTTATACCCTGAACATTCTTGTGTGGTCAGCATCTGGACTATGGCCCTATGTAATGAAGGAGACCCTGGTGGAAACTAATGCTTTCATTTCCATAAAAATACTAAATCTAGGTGATAAGGGAGAAGAAAAAAAATCCTTGTTAGGTAAGGTTGGTTTGTAAGTTGGGAATGAATGGCCCAGCCTGTTCCTATCTATATACGTGGGATTGGGGCAGAGATCTCTGACACAAGTTGCCTAGCTGAAGGGAAAATTTCTATATAGGATTTTAAAAAACAATGATACTAATTTAAAAAGAAGTACTTAAAATGTATTCACACCCAGTAAATGTAAAAACAAGCTAATGAAAATAATGGCAGCATTAAGAATTTTAAAATGGTTTCTTGATAGTGTATTGCTAAATTATTTTTATTCCTTCTCTCTCAAGATCCAAGTGAAAGGATAATAAAGGAATTTTAAAATGTATAAATCAATATGAAGAAAATGGGAGAAGAGATATTGCTGGGTGAGAGAAACAGCAATCAGTGTAAGAGGATGGAGGAAGCCATGGCATAATTTGTGCAAAAGAGGATACTGATAAACAGTGGATTTAAGACTCAGAACTGACAGGCACAAAAAGGGGAGAGAGAATCATGGTCATTAAGTCTTATGTAGGACAGTTAAAGCTCCTCATCTCTGCAAAGAACTCCCAGTTGTTAGGTCCCAGGCCGGAGTCCGGCTTTGCATCTGATCACCTTAGAGCAGAGCTCAGCAAATCTGGCCTACTCTCTGGTTCCAGAAATAAAGTTTTACCGAAACATACAATCTGCCCACCCATTTACACACTATCTATGCTGCTTCTGTTAGTCATAAAGTTTTACCGAAACATACAATCTGCCCACCCATTTACACACTATCTATGCTGCTTCTGTTAGTCAGTGGCAGAGCTGAATAGTTGCTACATAGACTTGTATAACTTGCAAGGACTAAAATACTTATTTTCTGGCCTTTGAAAGAAAAAGTTCCACCAGATGAACTGAGTCAGCCAGGCACCCCTAAAAAAATGTTTTCTTTTCTTTTTTTTTTTAAACAAATTGGAATGCTCAATGACAGAGGAAACCCTATTCCCACATTTCCATGATGTTATTTCTATTAAAGAGGATTTTTATTTCTGATTGGTGAAAGGCAAGAATTCTACATCAATTGATTCCCATGTTGTTGTTTTTAATGTTTATTTATCTTGAGGGAGGGGGGAAGGGGCAGAGAGAGAGGGAGAGAGAATCCTGAGCAGGGTCCTCCACAGTTGGTGCAGAGCCCCATGTGGGGCTTGATCCCAAGAACTGTGAGATCATGACCTGAGCTGAAATCAACAGTCAGAAGCTTCTATTGAGCCTCCCAGGCACCCCTGTTCTTGGTGCTTTTGAGCGAGGGGCAGCAATGACTCCTTCAGCAGGCTGAGCAGATTAAATATTTACTTTGCAGAATAGCCACACAGCAAGGCCTAGATTAGGGGCAAATGGCAGCAAGCTTGGTTGTGGTTGCAGGTCCAGACTACAATAACAATATGTTCTCTACTCCAGCTCTACTGACAAGAAAGCTGTGTGTTTTACCTCCATCTTTTGGACCCTAGCTTATAATTCTAATCAGAACTTGAAGGAGTGAGGAATGTGATTTATCAGCCTCCTCAAATCTGAACATGATGCATCATTGGCTGTGACTTGAGCTCAGGTTTCCAAATGGCAAGTGAGAAATCTCCTTTCTAATCTGATAGATATAGGGAGATATGCATTCATAAATAAGAACAAGTAATTGTATGAGAGGAACAGTCAGAGAACAAGAAGAAACTCTGAAATATAAAATGTAGCCAAATAAAAAATTTCATGGAAGAGTTAAAAGACAGACCCAAAAGACCAGCCCCATCCCCAAAATGGGCAAAAACACCAACTGAGATCAGTCCAGAAGAGTTCCTGAATTAACAGAAACCACAGAGAAACTAAGAACCTAAGGGGCATGGCACCTGGCTGGCTCAGTCTGTAGTGTGTGTGACTCATGATCTCAGGGTTGTGGATTCAAGCCCCATGTTGGGCATGGAGACTCCTTAAAAAAATTAAAGAAACTAACAGGGAAGAAACTATCAAGATTCTCCATAGTTAAGGACACAGATTCAATGATTAGAAGTCCATGTACTCTGCAAAATGATTTTTTAAAAGATTCCCATTAAGGAATCAAAGTGAAATTTTAAAATATGGGAAATACATAAAACATCCTAAAAGCTTCTAGAGCTGGAAAACACAGGTTGTCTATGAAGGAACAAAATCAGTATGGTAGCAGCCCTTTTAACAGCAACAACACAGGCTAGATTTTAACTCAGAATTCTAGACCCAGCTATCACATCTAAGGTGAGAATAAAGACATTTTCAGACCTCTAATGACTCAACAAGTGTGTCCTTATGTGTCCATTCTTAGAAAGCCATGGCAGTTTATGCTCAAGCAAACATTTTAGGCAAAAAGGAGGAAGGCATGGATTCTAGACATGGGTTCTGGATCCCTCCAACCGAAAGAGGGGTAGGAAAAGTCTGGTACAGCACCTTTGCAGCAGTCCTTGAAAATCAGTCCATACTGGTGCGAAACATTAGAGCAGCTCCAGTAAGGAGTTTCTGGATGGAGGAATGAGGGTGGGGGATGGGAGGGGGAGTGGGGAAGAGACTCAAACAGACCACTCTACAAGAATTACAGATTACTGGGGCACCTGGGTGGCTCAGTCGGTTAAGCTTCTGACTTCGGCTCAGGTCATGATCTCTCGGTTTGTGAGTTCCAGCTCCTCGTTGGGCCCTGTGCTGACAGCTCGGCGGAGCCTGGAGCCTGCTTCGGATTCTGTGTCTCCTTCTCTCTCTGCCCCTCCCCAACTTGTGCTCTGTCTCTCTATGTCTCTCAAAAAATAAACGTTAAAAAAAAAAAAAATTAAAAAAAAAAAAAAGAATTACAGATTACTGTGTGGAATTTATGTGAGTGAAAAGCAAAGCAATTTCACTAAAGGGAAATGAGCATATACACAAAAAGGAAACATTCATCTAGTACACTAAATGCCAGCTGTGATCTAGCAATTATTTACATAGTGTTATATCACATAAATGTTCATTATATATAGCGATATCCATATTGGGAGGGCATAAGAACTAAGTCCTTATCTTTCATAAAAAAGTTAATCGTGATAACATAAAGTCTAGACTTAATAATTCTATTACAATTAATAAATTATAATAGTACATTTAGAAATATAGCTACCCAAAGAAAAAGCTAAAAGAGTTCAAAGTGGTTGCTTCTATGAACAAGGGATTATTTCTTTAAATTTAATTAGAAAAATTAAACTAGTAAATAACAGAAACTGTATGTATTATCGCATTAAAAGCCTATCTTGTTAAAATTTTTATCTTGGGATTACTTTGTATAAAAGGCAGGATTTTAAAGATTCAATCAGCAGTTACAAGCTGCGCAGAAATCCACTAAGCCTACTTTTCTCCTTTTTGGATAATGTCACGTCTTTTGATTCCTTTCCTCACTTCAAACTGTGGTTATTCCCCCTGGGCTGTCCTTCAGATGAATCAAGTGTAAGCCATGTTGTCTTCTATGTGGAGACCTACCCAGGAAGACTTGTCTCACTGCATCTTACTAAGGAAATCCATGTTCTCTCCTTATTACAATTTAAACAATATCCAAGCAAAACTATGTGACCAATTTAACCGTTTACAAATGAGGCCACTTTTCTCCTTTGACCACCACCACCCCAACTCAAGCTATCATCATCTTTCATATGCACCTTTATGGCCTCCTCAATTACTGTATAACCTGTAGCCAGTGATCTTTTAAAAATGCAAATTTCACAAATGCAAAGCTCTATTCTACTCTCACCCATCTTAATTTCTTTAATGGCTTCCTATTGCTCCTCGGACATCCTTACCATGGTCTGGTCTACAAAAGCATGATTTGGCCCATCTACATCATCAGCTTCATTCTACTGTCTTGTTCTCTGCCATTTCCTGGAACCATGAAGCTTCTGAAGGCACCTTTGCATATACCGTGCCATCAGTTTGGGATTCTCCTTGCATCCCTTTCCTCCCCAACAATTTTTTTCCCCATAGAATTCAGACCTCAACCATCACGTCCCTAAGGAATGAACTGCTGAGAGCCATTAAAAATTATTTCCCATTTCTTAATGGTTCAACCAACATTATTTGGTATCTATCTATATTACACGTCAGGCTTTACCTGAGGATTAGTTTCACTTGGAGAAGGAAGCATTTCTCATCTCCCCCAGCCTTCCAGACTACTCCAGTGCTACATACTCTCATAGATTGTTACTTTGTCTCTCAAGAACACAATTCAATTGTAACCTAATAGCTGTAAAATTGTGTACTTTGCGATTCATTTCGTCTCTGCCACTGGAACACAAACTTACTGCCATTGGTCCAGCACAGTTCGTTGCTTATAGTAAGCACTTAGCAAATACCTGTCAAGTGACTGATTTTGCAAAAACTAAAAATAACCAGTGTCAGTACCAAGTGATATCCAAGACAAACTGTTAGTATGACAGGAAAGAAAGAAGGATTCATGTTTTAAGCTCAGGAAAGGAGTGCAGAATGTAGCCTGTGGTTTCTCGCTCTCTCCAATGCCAAACGTCACCTCTTTACTAATTCATTCTTAGGGTCACATTCTTATACCTTGTTTCCAGAACCACTCTACCTCAGCATCTCACACATTCCTCCAACCTTATCACCCCATTATCCATTTCTGCTACTCTCATTACACTTGCTTTTCCATTTGATGGAGGCCTTTAAACCTTAATCCTTCCTGTTTCTCTCAGCCAAACCCAAGGTTTCCCAGTCCTGGCCCAGAGGCAGATCACCTTCCTTGCTGTGCAGCTGGCCCCACTAGAGAAAAATAACACAATTATGCATTTTGGCATCATCATGGTTCCCCACAATGCAGCCAGCAAGTGATCTTTCTGAACCACAACTCTGAGTATATTATACCGAGTGAAAGCCCTTCCAAACTTTTGAATGTGGCTTTTCAGGCCCTTTTATCTGCTTTTCTCTCCAGCTTCACTACTCAGCATGTCAGTACTCTGTTGTCTCTCTTCCTGCCTGGCCACTCTTCCTGACAAGATTCTCATTCATTTCTCAACTATAGTGTTTGATTTTGTTCTCATTCTTTCTGACACTACTCTCCCTAAAGGTTTCCATTTACATCCTGAATGGCAGGATCAATATGTTTTCCACTTTGACTTTACTGCATTTCACATGTTGCTCTCTGCTTGGTCCTTGAAACCCTCTAACCCCTGGTTTCTGGATTCTTCCCATCTTCCTCTAATCATTTCTCGTCTCCTCCACAAATTCATTGTCCTCCTGCTGTACCTTAAATGTTTGGTAGTCTCCAAGGTCCTTCCTTTGGCTCTGTGCTGCTCACTGAACAGCTTACATGCTGATGAGTCCTCAAAGCAGGCTCAGTCCAAAGTTCCCTCCTGAAGGTGTCATGTTCCCACCTTTTGGACATCATCCAAAAAGCCCTCAGATACTAGCTTCCAGCTTGTTTAAACCTAGTTATGGAAAGTAGAAAAAACCTGATGGCTATTCTTGACACCGCTGTCTTCCTTTACCTCATTCAGTCAACTGTCAAGTCCTGCCATTTTTATCTCCTACATACATCTACAATCTCTCCAATCTTCTCTTTATCCCTACTGCAATCATCATCCTAGTTCAGGCTCTCATCATCTCTGAGACTGTCGCATCAATGTCCTCTTCTTGACCCCTTCAAATCTACCCTCTACGTAGCAGCCAAAGTGAGCTTTCACTAATTCCTTGCTTACAATTCTTCCAGTGCCTATGCATTAAAATTTAAGTTCTGGGCAGTGTATGCTTAGCTGTCCTTACTTTCCGTAGCTTCATATTTTGAAATCCTACTACTCACATGCTGGTTCCTCTGCACAGTACTATCTACACTTTCAGAATTCTGTGGCCCATATCTCCCCCACTTAACCATTCGAATCCAAATATGCACAAAAGATGCAGATTTTTTAAAAGTAATCTCTATGCCCAGTGTGAAGCTCAGACTCAAAACCCTGAGATCCTGAGAAACTTAACAGGAACCCATGGGGGAGGGGAAGGAAAAAAAAAAGGTTAGAGTGGGAGAGAGCCAAAGCATAAGAGACTCTTAAAAACTGAGAACAAACTGAGGGTTGATGGGGGGGTGGGAGGGAGGGGTGGGTGGGTGATGGGTATTGAGGAGGGCATCTTCTGGGATGAGCACTGGGTGTTGTAGGGAAACCAATTTGACAATAAATTTAATATATTTTAAAAAACAAAAAACAAAAAACCCTGAGATCAAGAGTTGCATGCTCTGAGTCAGCCAAATACTCCAATTATGGATTTCTTTAAATAAGCTTCCACATAACATGTTAAGTGGTTGTATTTACCAAACTTCATCACACTTATTTCAGAATCACATGGCTTCAGGCTGTGTTCTGAATTCAAAGTTAATACTCTTTTCACCACTCCAAGTTTTAGTCTTCTACTAAAGATTAGCCACGTTCAATAATTTTTGTGTTTTGATCTTACTGAATTTCACATGTTGCTCTCTACTTCCTCCTTGAAACTCTCTAATCCCTCCCTGGTTTCTGGATTCTTCCCATCTTCAAGATTAGCCAGGTAATATGGAAAAAAATTAAAATAAAAATGGGACCCATAAAATGTTCACATTTTACCTTCTCCCTTTATCTAACAGGATAGTAGGCATCTCAAAATCTGAAGCTATAAAGTGGATCTTTTGAAAAGGTATAAAAAAAAAAACCACAACATTTAGTCATTAGTTTCTCTACATTCATATCTTACGACTGAATAAGGACTTTCCAGATGAATCTTCTTTGTAAGAGCAACTGATCTGGGAGGTAAGAAAGCCTGGAGGGTTGCTCTTGGCTCTTGGCACTAAGTAGGTATATGCAGGTATCCCTTGAATGATGTAGGGTTTAGGGACACCGAGACCTCCCACATAGTCACGTGTAACTTTTTGACTCAAAAACTTGGCTACTAATAGCCTACTGTTGACTAGAACACGTTATATGTATTATATGCTGTATTCTTACAGTTAAGCTAGCAAAAAAAAGAAAAAATTAAGAAAATCACAAGTAAGTTACAGTATTTGCATGTAAGTGGAACTGCACAGTTCAAACTCATGTTGTTCAAGGGTCAACTGTAGCTTGTAGATATCAATTCACCTATTTGAGCCTCAATTTCTCTTCACCTGTAGTTAATGGATTTCCAAAGCAGTTTATACATGTCACTGGTGGGAGTGACCGGGAATCCCCTGAAATTATATGCACAATTCTGTTCAGTCTTCTAAGAAGGGTTTGTTTAGTTTCCTAAGTAGAGATTTCATGGCTTTCATTAGGTACTTAAAGAGGTTCATGAATATCTGGATTAAATGAGTTGTCAGATCCCTCATATTTTAAGACTCTATAGAAATTTTTTAAAACTATGGAATGTGGAGATCCATTATCAGTTTAGGTTTTATGACAAACTTAGATTATGATTACATTTTCCTGTTCTTTGTTCTAAATTACAATTCTAGGCAAGTTATGATCACGGCAGACTTAACACTGCCATTTCTTGTGGGGAAAAAAGGGTGCAGACAGTACAACTATATGACAAAGTAACACAAAATAACTTTTCATTTCTAAGGTTCTAATGACTGAAAAAAAGTCACAAATAGAAGCAAAATTACATTCAACAAAACGGCAATGCCTACAAACTATATAATAAAAAATAACCACGACCGATTGTCCACTTATTTCAAACAGTAGGTAACAAAATTCTGACTAACAGAGGAACTTTAATCACAGGGCAACTTCTGTTATCTGTTTAAACTTGTGTTTCCTTACTTCAGTTCTTCATCTCTAATTGCCTGTTTGGCATTTGCCAACTAAAATTCAAAGGATTAAACAAACGTTTATCACCATCTTTCTGAAAACTAGACTTACCTCCTTACTTCATTATCTCTGTAATGGCACCACTATTCTGGTTACGCAGGCTTAAGAATCAATACACAGGAGTTTGGGAGAGAGACAATGTCTCTCAAACCCAAAATAAATTCAGTTACGAAAAAGGATTACAAAGCGGAAAATAACTGTTGTTCCTCTATTTAGAACCAACTATTTCTTAAGAACCCAAGGACAAGATTCAGTTTCTTCATTAAAAAATTTGTAAAGAATAAAAGATGAAGACATCTATAGATTAAGACCTAAAACTAAAAAAGACATTTTGAGGACACTGAAAATTTGAAGTTACTGGATATTTGATGTCAAGGAGTATTAATATTTAAAGATGATGTGTTTATAGATGAAATAATGTATCTGGGGTTTCAGAAAAATATAGAGGAGGATATAGAGGGTGTAGCTGAAATAAGCTTGGTCAGAAATTCAGAATGATTGAAACTGAGTGATGGGTCTGTGGTGATTCTCTAACAAAAAGTTAAAATCATTAAAGAAAATGCTGATGAGAATAAAAGAATGTGTGTATTCTGCATCAGTGTGGGCAATGAAGCCATATACAAGTGGCGCCTCACAAAGAAGGGTGGGTCGGTGGTATTCACTGGATTATCACACAGAACACGGGGATTTTATCACCACTTGGTCAATAAACTATGCAAATGAGAACTTGTTTGGTCAGTGACCTATTACACCAAATTTACATTCAACTGTTAGGACCAACAGAACAATGAGTGGTTAGGAAAATTTTCAAATAAAAATATTACACCAAGTTGTGTAATGAATAATATGCTTCCTATGACAAAAATTAGCTAAGGGGTTAAACCAACTTCAGTTTTAAAATGAGCAAGGCAAAACAGCAAAAGGTTCAAATAAGTAGGATTTCTGTAACACAAAATTTACTGTCAAGTGTCTCAAATTACATGATCATTTCAAGTGAATGATCTGATGGATTTTATATTAGCAAAAGTAACCTTATTCCAGTTTAGTATCAATAGCTTTGGAGATGCAGACCACCTGGGTGCTGCGCTAGTGACCACACTGAGTTCTTTGTGCAACCGAAAGCGGAGTACGGGTGAAGAAAACCACATACCTTCCTGGGTAGGTTCACTTTCTACATGAACATATGATAACTGCTCATTGCTCATGAAATCCACACTGGACAGAAAAGCTGGACTTACCTGTCTTCATGGATAGACTACAGTCGTCAATAACTGTGTGCTTCAGTTACCTGCTAATGGTTCAAATATTCAACATATCAACAAAGTAAGCTACATACTACTTTTCTTTAAAAGTTTAGAATTTCTCACTAGAGATTACTAAATTGTTTTCTGCCTTTGTATTTTGATACAAATTTTTTAAACTACCCATTCGCTGTCAAAATAGTAAACAATTTAAGAAAATACAAAAATTTCGTAATTAATATATTAAAGTGAAGAGGTACTTGGCGCTTTTTATATCAAATAGAACACACCTTCTTTTCAATACAAATCAATAAAACATAATTTGGCATATTACAATACCAACAAACTACAGATTAAGATTGAACTTTGTAAACCCTTAATATACATGGGAAGTTTGATTTTGTAGATTTGACCGTCAAGGCCTTAACCTATTTTACTGTTAAGACCTAAAAAATTCACATTTGAGAAATCTACTTTTTGAAAACTTTGGTTAGTATATTTTAAGGGTTAAGGCTTAGGAATTGTATCAACATTTGGCTTATATTAATAGCTAAAATACTGGAACTCAGAATGTATGGAAAATTCCTGAACACAGAAATTCACCTGGCAAGAGAAGCCTTACCTACTGTGTGCCTACCCCCTAAAGCTCACTCTGAAGAGGGTCCCTAAGTATAAACACACTAAGTATCCTTTAGGAACTGATCTACTTTCAATAAGGATCATCTCCTTTAATTGTTTAATTAGCTTAGAATAGTGAGACACAATTATTCCAACTCCAAATTTAAATCCCTTCAACATTTATAAACTAATTACTGAATCTGAGACTCAGTTTTCCTCATCTACAAAATGGGGATAAAACATTTAACTAGCAGAGTTTTTTTAAGAATCAAATAACAGCATGCACGATTGTCAACCTTCATAGCATTCAAGATCAGTTTTACTACATCTTCTTTAGAACTCTACAGGCTTGACTTTATTTTCTTATATTTTTTCTACATTAGTGTTTTACTCTTATTGATGAATTTCTATTGTTTTCATTAGCTACCTCAAATCCTTTCTGATTAAACATACTACTCCATGGGGGAAAAAAGCCAATCTAGTTTTATTCTACAGAGTTCACAGTAAAAAGGAAGAGGAAACATACAATTAAGTGGAAGAAGAGTGGGAAAACATTTCCTTCAAGAAAATGTTCTGAAAGAATTCCACATCGGAAATAGATCCTGAAAAGTTATTTTCATTGTGGTTTAATAAGTGTTCACAAAAAGGTATTTTGTGGCAATGTCACTTTTCCTCACAAATTGAGAATCTTAATTTATTGGCCAATTTCATAAAACTTAACATTCTAGAGGTCAACTTTTAAAAATGAACTTAAAAATAAGTACACATTGTTTTTAAAAGACTTAAATTTGAAACACACCTTCTCCCCTGCGATTTTAGCCATTACTATTTCTGAGCATCAACTATGCAGATCAACTGATTAAATACCCACTCTCCCCATTTGTAATAACAACCGTTCTCCAAAGAGGTATAAAATGTTTAGAATAGAAAATGAATAAACATCTCAACTAGTAAAATTACTCCTTTTTCAGCATTAAAAAATAACTTGTGAAAAATGTAATGTAAATACGAAATGTCATACTCCACTCTATTTCTAAAATAACACACAGCATAATTTTAACTAAGAGAAATGCTAGTTTCCCAAAATAGCATGACTGTTACCTTTTCCCCAGGTTTAAAAAATAAATATTACCATCATGACATCACTAGAAAGAAATTGAAGCATACAAGGAATAAACTATAGTTTCTTTTTATATCAAAATGTACTCTTGAAAATGTGTTTGGCACAGTGCTAAATCATATATAGTTAATACTAAATATTGCAGGATACAATAAAACCCTGGAGTTAACTGTTTACACCCTCTTATGGGAATGAAAATAATAGATACCAATTATTCAGAAGTCAGCCTATACAAACTGTATAAACAATATTTTATGTTTTGCTTTGAAAACCAGTGATATAATAAATTTTACATAAAAGACTGCAAAATAATATAAATGGATTTAAACAGATCTTTACAATAAGAAATTCAAATGGAAACAGACAAGTAACAGAAGTAAAAAAATTTATTGCAGTATTCGCTCCACCAGATTGCCTGGGGATCCCTTTTCTTGTATTGTTTTCAGGGTGACCTAATACATCAAAATCTACATTTACAAAAACTCCTTCTGCAGATAGGTCATAGATACTGCATGCCTTTTTTTTTTTTTTTTTCAACAGAATAAATTATATATCCAGGAGAGTCTGCCATTTTACAGCCTGGAAAAAACAATGCTTCCCTGGAAACTGGGCTAAGCTAAAGAAAGCCATCCGCTGCTAGGTTAAACTCCAAGAACACTTTATTAAGAACATTAACAGACTAATTTCCAACATTCACTTGTTTATTTTTTAAACAGAAAGTTTTTTTCCAAGATATAAACAATTTTTGTTAAACTATAATACAGTGGGAGTAAAAATGAACTGAGAATCTGTTTCTGCTGCACAACAGCGAAGGGAGCTCCCACAAAAATGTTTGCCCAACATTTCCTTCTTTTGTTCCTGCATCCCAGGTTCCATTCTTACTCTTCATAAAACTGATTTTTTTTTGCCAGAATGTTGATATTTCAAGTTTTTCTGCCTTTTAAAAAAATTCCTGTAAATTTGGCTGCATGTACAAATTCATTAGCTGGAAGTCCCATCCTTGGCGGCATACAGGGATCGTAAAGTCTGAACAACTTTATTAGTCAGCTTATTAGCACTCGTTAGAGCAATTTTTTTGTAAATAATGTCTGACTCTTTAATAGTGTCTACCCAAGGCACCAGTTTGCGGCCGTCACGGCGCTTAGCCTCAGTCCAGGAGCCACTGTAGGAGCCTGCCATCCACTGAACACTGAAGCCATTGCTGGTTTTCTGTACTACTCTTGCAATTTGTGGTCGATCTTTGTACTTTGGACAGCAAATAGCGATGACATCCATGACGTCAACACTTTCATTCATCTGTGCTGCCAACTCCGTAGAGTCTGAATTTCGTTTTGACCTTCTCAATGACTAAAACATTGGGGGGGGGAAAAAAGACGAAGTGTTACACAAAAGAATTTTAGTGAAATTTTTGTTTTTATTGCTTTTAATCCCTTGACGCCGGGAGTTTGGGATTTCCCAGCACACTTCCATTGCCGGCAATGAGACGCACCGTGACCGCCAGCGCCAAGGGGTTAACATATACTTGTAAAACCATATAACTCTTAATTTGTACCCGTGTCTTTACTCTTATTGATATATAAAATTATATATACATATGAACCATAAAGCTACATAAAACTTAGCAACAATAAAAAAGGATAACACACATTAATACAATCCAAAAAAAATTAATAACCCTTTATGCTGGGTAAGTCTCATTTCTGTTTTTTCTTTTTTATTGTCTTTTATGTTAAACTTTCTACAAAAGGATGTATAAATGGTTAAGTAGAGAATCTCTATCTACAAAATGTTTTCTCTCATAAGTATTACATTACTTGGTGTACATTTAATAGACTGACATATATAAGCACATAAAAATCATTTTACGTAATACGCTGCGAAATACGTTGACTCCTCCTCCGCCTCACCCCTGAAGTGCCTCCTCCTCTATCCTCCCCATCACTTTCATCATCTTCTGTCTCTGCTGCTGCATTATTTTTAGGGCTGCCTCCTCCAAGCAGCGAGGTAATTGCTTTGTTCCGAGCATTTGTACTAGCTGACACCTCCCCTTCTTCCTCCTCTTCATCAGGGTCCAGATGTTCCATGAGAAGTTTGAACTACAAAAATTAGATACGAATTTAGAATTTTATGTACATAATTTCAAGCAAGATTGTTAAATCCTTAAATGTTTCCTTTAAAATTTTTTTCCCTAAATGTTTTCTACAGCAGTAATTGGGTGTGGGTGCTAGTTTAATTGCTAAATAGACTTTAGCTATTGTCTGCATCAGGGCCTGGTAAATATTTTCTATAAAGAGCCAGATAGTAAATATTTTTGGCTTTTGTACACCATGCGGTCTCTGTCATAACTATACAACTCTTGTCACTGTAGTGTGAAAGCATCTAGCGACAACATAAATGAGTGGGCATGGCTGTTTTAATAGAAGTTTATTTAAACAGGCAGTAGGGAAAAAAAACCAAACAAACAGGCAGTGGGGGCCAGATTTGGCCCATAAGTTGGAGTCTGCTGACCCTGGTCCAAGTCATCAAGCAACCAAGTGATTAATAATTAAATACTGATAGACATTTCCCCCATTTTCTGTCCCCCTTTGCCTTCTCTGAAAGAAGATAAAAGAGGATAAAAAGAATGTTAAAGAATTTTAAATGAGAATTAAAATAATTTTCAGTTTTAGAATATAAGGTTTACAGTCTATGAATAATATGAAAACCACCGTGTAGGTTTCATTCTTGGTCAAAAATATCATTATTAGTTATGTTTAGCTACTTGCTTGAAGTAGATTAAAACAAAAAACTATTTTTATTTTTGAGGGACAATCCTCCCCCCAAATATTTCTTTAAACATAAAACTTTACTGGGGTAAAATATACCTTAAAACTTATCATTCTAGATTTTAGTGTTCAATTCATTGCCATTAAGTATATTCACCATGTTGTATAATCATCACCACCATCATTTCCAAAACTTTTTTATCATCCCAAACAGAAATTCATTCTGTTCCTATTAAAACAATAGCTCCTCATTCCTTCTGGTAACAACCTCTATTCTATTTTCTGTCTCTATGAATTTGCCTAGTCTTAAAGACATTTTAAGTGTTTTTTTTAAGCTTATTTGACAGAAATAGAGAGAGAGAGGGAGAGAGAGAGAGAGAGAGGAGAGAGACAGAGTATGAGCAGAGGCGGGGCAGAGAGAGAGGGAGAGAGAGAATCCCAAGCAGGCTCCACACTGTCAGCACAGAGACTGATGTGGGGCTTGATTTCACAAACAGTGAGATCATGACCTGAGGTAAAATCAAGAGTCTGATGCTTAAATGACTGAACCATCCAGCCACTCCAAGACATTTTAAAAGCACTTTTTGTACATATACACATTCTTACATACTTGTTAACAGAGTACATATATAAGAGACATACAAATATATAAGCCTGTATTACACTTCGTAAGAAAGTGTAAAAATACGTAAAAAAGTACTAATACTGGTTGCCAGGAAGGAGAGCAACAGGATGGCTGGAGGGCAGGAGGATGACTTTTTCATGACTTTCTCCTTATATGAACCATAAACTATGTAATCTACTGAATTAAGAAAAATACACACATGGGCATGGCTTTTTCCCTAAAACCTGCCTAAAAGCTTTCATTCTTACTGAAATAAAATGAGCAGTGGGCTGGCCTTTCCTAAGAAAAAATAATTATGATGCAATGGGTGAAATGGGAAAGGCAAGCTTCAAGGAACTCATTAAAACCACATACAGAAAAATCATCCTGGTGGTTTATGAAGCTTCAATGTAAGGGGGACTGCTTTCTCCCAGGAAAGAATTTACTTTTCAAGAAAGTCACTATTAAAAAGAAACAGATTTTGGTTTTGCTACTCACATCTAGATACTGTTTTACTATACTCCTCTTCACATCTTCAGTGATTTTGGAATTAGCCATATCACTCCGCAGGAAGTCCAGTGTTTGTTTGGGATGAAAATGAACTCCTGTTTTCCGGTTTATCGCTTTATCATATACTTTTGCAGATTCAGATGGAGAGTATTTCTGAATTTTACTGTTTTGGGAAAACAAAGTCATTAACTTTAAAATTTTTTCAGGCATTTATATTTAAAGTGATTGCAGTTAAATTTAATTTACTGATAATTAAACTTTTTATCATACAGATTTCAGCCAGTGAACTTGTACACAAAAATAAACATAATTTCAAAAGGGAAGTAAAGACATAAAGACAAAGATTCACAAGAATAATATTCTCTTGTTTCCATCAGCATTTGTCTAAAATAGAGGCATCATTTAAATGAAAGTATTTCTCATGTCTGTTTTTGAGTGCTATGATCATGATTGTAGAACAGTTTCAATATAATACTGGTTTATGTAACTAGTTTACCTCCTACTTTCCTGCCCTCCCAATTATTCATCCTCTACACAGCAGCCAAAACCTGTTTTATATTATTAACAACTCTGGCTTAAAAATCCTCCCGAATGGGGCGCCTGGGTGGCGCAGTCGGTTAAGCGTCCGACTTCAGCCAGGTCACGATCTCGCGGTCTGTGAGTTCGAGCCCCGCGTCAGGCTCTGGGCTGATGGCTCGGAGCCTGGAGCCTGTTTCCGATTCTGTGTCTCCCTCTCTCTCTGCCCCTCCCCCGTTCACGCTCTGTCTCTCTCTGTCCCAAAAATAAATAAAAAACGTTGAAAAAAAAAAAAAAAATCCTCCCGACTTAGGGTGCCTGGGTGGCTCAGTTGGTTAAGCATCCTGGGTTTTGGCTCGGGTCTTGATCTCATGGCTTTGTGGGTTTGAGCCCTGCATCTGGCTCTGTGCTGGCAGCTCTGAGCCTGCTGGGGATTCTCTGTCTCCCTCACGCTCTGCCCCTTCCCCACGAGACGTGTGCTGTCTCCCTCTCAAAATAAATAAAAGTTAAAAAAAAAAAAAAAAATCTCCCCAACTCCTTAGCATCACCTCAAGGCCTTATAAGGTTTTACATTAAATTAGTTGCCAACATTTAACATCAAGATATGTCCATTAAAACCTGGATTATCTAGCTTCTCTTGCAAAAGTAGAAGCTCTTGGCTACATTATGCCTACCCTCTTCTATGGCAAAAAATTGATGGACATCTGAGTAATACCTGAGTCCTTTAAATAAAACGTGTTTTTTCCAGTTTGCCAGTGACCTTCTCCTGAATCCCCTTTGTTCCGTTTCATGATCTATCTCCTATGAACATTTGGCTTTGTGATTCCTTTTTTTTTTTTTTTTTAATGTTTTTTCATTTTTGAGAGAGAGGGACAGAGCATGAGTGGCGTAGGGGCAGAGAGAAAGGGAGACAGAATCTGAAGCAGGCTCTAGGCTCTGAGCTGTCAGCACAGAGCCTGACGTGGGGCTCAAACTCACCAATCATGAGATCATGACCTGAGCTGTAGTAGGATGCTTAACTGACTGAGCCACACAGGTGCCCCAGCTTTGTGATTCTTAATGTAATGTTTTAATGAAATGAAAAATGACAAGGGGTGCCTGAGTGGCTCAGTCAGTTAAGTGTCCGACTCTTGGTTTCTGCTCAGGTCATGAACTCATGGTTCATGAATTCAAGCCCTGCATCGGGCTCTGTGCTGACAGCACGGAGCCTGCTTGGGATTCTTTCCCTCTTTCTCTGTCCCTCCCATGCTCTCTCTCAAAATAAATGAATTAAACTTAAAAAAAAAAAAAATGACCAAAGTTTCATGGGTACAGGCAGAAAAAAGATACCCACAGTGACTAATTGTAGGTAAAATTATAGGGCATTCACAAATAATTAGTACTTTACTATCTCTTACATTAGAGACTATTTGGGTTCTATGAGAGCTCAGTCTAGTTGGTCTACATCTATTCTTTATTCACAGCTCTCTGAACACTTAAATTTGCAATCTATATGAAGATCAGCTTAATTCTCTAATAAGGTCTTTTTAAGGAAATCAACAAAGTTAAGTCCTTTGATTTACAATGCATTATGACTATGAAATGTTTGTCTTCTCTTCAAGAACAAAGTGAACAAACTGTGATATATTACACAACAAAATATATAGCAACACTATGTTCCTTCTTTAAAAAGGAACATTTTTAATATGAAAATAAGCATGCAATCAAAACTGAGTTTCATATTTCTTTATAATTTGAACCAGGTAAATTTTTTTCTCTCACTGCTTATGTAACCTTACCTATCAGAAAATCCACAGAGATTCTTCAAATGTTGTTTTAGCATCAGAAGCAATAAAATACCCTGGGAGACATTTGCAAATTCAATTAAAGGAGCTGAATTTTCTGGCAAGCATTTCATCACTGAATTTATGTCATCTTCCGAATCTGAATCTGAATCTGAATCTACACGTTTCCGTGACTTCCGAGGCCTGGAGACTTCTTCTTCACTCTCACTTGACTCATTTTCTTTACTAGGTGATGATTTTCTCTCTTTCCTTTTGTCTTTTACCATTGACTGGGGGGGTGAAAAAAAAGGAAAAATAGTAACAAAATACCCCTAATAAATACATATGCTCCATTCAACAACTTCAAAAAAGCATCTTTAAATTAATATTTTATATATTAAAACCCTCTGACTTTCCATAAACAGGTTCCAAGACTTAATAAAATTGTATATAATCCACTGCCCTGATCTCTCCCTCCCCAAAAGCTCTTCTGAAATATCAAAGGGAAACAATTTTGTTATAGGATAGAAATGAAAATCAGTTAGTTATAAAAGTATAAATTTGGTACACAGGTAAGCCATTACACAGGAAAAGTAGTAAATATAGTTTAACCGAGGAGAGGGGTGCCTGGCTGGCTCAGTCAGCAGAACATATGACTCGTGATCTCAGGTTCATGAGTTCGAGCCCCACACTGGGCATAGAGACTACTTTAAAAAAAAAAAAAAGTGCTAAATATAATTTAACTGAGGAACATTTAATAGGTTTGAACATCCCAGCATCTATCAAATTCTCCCTTTTAAGAGCTTTTCAACAAGATAATATGGAACTTTTCTTAAACAGTTATTTTTTTCTGTATTTCATGAAACAGTTGACTCTTAAAAAGAAATAAAGTCAGCTAGATTTAAGAGAGGAGAAAAGACTAGATTACAAAGCAATTATTCAAATGTAATTGTTCAAGAAATAAAATGGGAGAAACATTTACAAGTATATCCACAACAGTGAGAGAAAATAAGGTAACATTATGGCTTAAGTTTCTGGGGGAATTATTTAACTTCTCAAACTTTAAGGTGCACCTAGGGATTCTGTTAAAAATAGACGGTTTCAGTAGGTCGAGGGTGGGGCCCGAGGGTCTGCAGTTCTCACAAGTTCTCAAGTGAGGCCACTGCGGCTGGGTCTTGGTGCAAACTTCAAGCAGGAAGGGTTTAGATCCCTCTGTAATTCCAACCCTTGGGTATTATAATAATCTCCCTGATTTACTAGTTTGATCATATCGAGTTCTGAGTGCAACAATTTTGTAAAATGAGATCTACTGTGTCATCAGGCACATGAAAATATTCCAATTAATTTTTAAATAATTTACTGAGGGCCTACTATGTTTCCAAGTGCTATACTAGGTGCCATTACAATGAAACCAATTACATTTTCTCCTAAAAAAACCACAAAACAGAAGACATAAGGTTTATAATAAGAAACTCAGTAAAGATTTTGGGCATACAATATGCCAACCCCATTATGATGCTGGTGTTCAGAGATAAGGAAATCAACATTATACATTTTCTGTGTTTCCTTATAAGTAAGCTATCTATCTCTATCTCTAGTTATATCTCTTCAAGTATACTATTGTGACCTACAGCATTACCAGATTTATAGAATCGCAAGATGCTTTAAAATGGGGTTTAAATGGATATATGAATGGACACCAAACACTTAAGGTCAGTGCTTAAAGTAACAGGAAAAAAAGAAGTGGGATGGCTTATCAAAAGAACAATACATACATCCATATATATATATATATATACACACACACACACACACACACATATATATATATATATATATGTGTGGATGTATGTATTCCACTCAAATGATCTGAAATGGAATGGTTTTAGGTCTTTCTTAATAGAAATGAAACAGCAACCCACTTCTCCCCAATTCAAGCACTGCCCAGATTTTAAATTATTTAGAAAGGTTTTATATACCTGTGAAAAGAAAAAAAAGAACAATGGAAACAAAACAGTGAAAATAGCATGCCTGCACTTTGACAGATGCATTAAGAATAGTAATGTGTGTAACTTACCTCCTTGAATGACTGCAGTAGGTTACTACCAGAAACTGAGAGTGTAATGTCTATATGATGCATTATAAACAACGGCTCTTCCTGTGTCTGGTATGGAAAACAGGCTAGATTGTCTGCTATATACAAGAGCATATTCACTTCTGTTTTCTGTAAATTTTAAAAAAAGGTACACATGTTTAGTGGATAATCTAGAAATCCATCCAAAAATCCTTTTTAGAAAAAATATTAGAGGGCACTTTCACCTCAGTTAATACTTCTGACAGAGAAGGGCGGAGGAGGGAGGGAGGGAGAGAGCAGGGAAGGGAGGTAAGAAAAACGGATGAGGGGTAACAGGAATGGATTTTATGAAATAATCTTATACCCATCTTAAGAGATTTCATAATGAAGTATACCATGGACCTCAAGAAGGGAAGAGGTGAAATTTTTCAGTGCACCCAAGTGGAATTCCCTCAAGTTTTCTTATAGAGTATATGGGATCTTTATGATAAATCCATACCGCATCAGAAAGTATACATATGAATCATAATGATTTGTCATTGTGCTTCTAAGAGTTTAACCCATATGGAGATCAGTTACACACAGTTACTATTCTGCCCTCAACAATAAGCAGTAATAATAGTACTAACATGTGGGTTAAAAAAAAAAATCAAAGCTCACGTATTCAAAAAACATTTGTCAGTTTCCTACATATACATAATTTAGAATATCAGTCGTTCTGACAGTGCTACCATAGTCCCACATTATAAAAACTGAGGTAAGCAAAAATTAGGGTTACTACTGGTTGTTTGCTTTAAAAAGAAGTAACAGAGATTTTCAGCATTTCATAACCATACAGAATATAAACAGAAAGGCACATTAACATTTAAATTCCTTTAAAACATTTACAGTTTAGGAAAAAAAATGAAAACTATATAGCAATCAAAGCATACTCCCTTCTACCATCTCACCTATCCTGCCATGCAAGCAACATAAAACCCAACAGCGGCAACAGCAACAACAAAATCCAGTAGGACAGATGGAATAAACTTGCTTTCACTCTATTTTTTTATTTTTCAATATGTGTCAACATCTACATGTTACAGTTGGGGAAACACAAACACAGAACTCTACCTCATCTATTAACATTAATTTATATATACTGTTTCCTCCTAAGCTGCAAATGTTCAGGACCACTCTCAATAAACCTTTTAAAAACTGAAATTCTTCAACTCTGGTCATAAAGAAGTCCTGTATTGCTCTTCCCTTTCGAAAATCAAATTTCTTAAAAGAATACTCTAGAGCTGCTCCCCCATTGTCTTCCCTACCACTCTTCAATCACAATCAGACCTGTGTCCCTCACTGCTTGACTGCTTCCCATTTTTTAAAATCTCTTCTCCTTGACTTGTGAGTAGCACTGGACACTACCCTCCACCCTTTCCTTCCTGAAAATTTCTTCTTCCTTAGTTCTCTCTTCGACTATTCCTCTTTTTATGTCCTTCTCAAGCCAACTCCTTTTCAGCAATCCTATTATTATTCTCAGGTGCTCAGGACAAGAATATTCCAGTTATCCTTCGACTATTCTTACACAGCCTCATTTATTACTTCTTCACGCTTCTTTCCTTTCCTACCACCATCATAATAGATCAGTCCCTGTTACCTATAGTGTGAACACAATGCTAAAAAATCCATGTTCCTAAAAATGTCCTTTGGCACCTGTCCTCATTACTTTCATTCAAATGCTTTTATTGGGTTTTCACTGTCTACAAGATCTTCCATAAACCATGCCTTATTATGACCTTTCTGCTCCAGTCGAATAACAATCTATTCATTATTTCCCACACATTCTTATCTTTGTGCCTTTATTATGTTTTTACCCCTGCCTTAAATAGTAGGTCCATCTCATCTAATTCCCAGGCCTTCAGTGATTTGTTCCTCCTCTGACATCCTTTCCTGGAAACAGGAGACGGCACTGCATTATGACAGCTGAATTTCCAGCTTAGCATTGCTCATGCTGGGGTGACAGAACATCGAGCTAGTGACAGACACACAGCAGGCAATGAAAGCACACAGGAATGAAGCTCAGGAGAAGAGATAAGGACTAGAGCAGTATCAACAGTATAAACCACCTGGCACTCAAAATATGCTAACCTTAACTATTATTTATTTCCTTTATCATGTCTCCACAACTGGAGGGAGGTAAGACCCATTGAGGGCAAGAGCACTATATCATAGCATTTTCCACTCCTAGCATGATGTCCTACATACCATGAAAACTTAATACTGATGATGACATGATGATGATGATGGTCATGGTGATGATTAAATGATAGTCCAAGTACTTCTGAAATAAGTGCTTGTAATATTTATCTACTACTAGATCACATATCAAAAAATTTCATGTAGTACTTAAAAAAAAGAGGCCTAGTAAGGTATCTACATTCTGGTAATTTAAATTTTGTTTTATTGAAAAAAATCTGGTTTTGGGATAATAACAATCAACTTGTAAGTGATTAAATACAAAAAATATTTCTTTTGTTCTTTTCAAAGCTTTACACACACACACAGACTAACTGGTAAAGCTCTATATGGGCAGATACTAAATCTGTCCTATCCACCATTTTATCTTCATCTCTTAGCACAATGACTACCACACATAGCAGGTGCTGAATAAATATGTGTGTAAAATGAATGAATAAATTAAGAGGTAAGCTTAAACAACAGAGCCTTCTATTTTGTTCGTTTATGGGCCTGGCCAGTGCAACTTGTGCAATAGCCCAAAGGGTCAAAATTGTAATTACACACAAGTGGGCTCTTTATTAAGGAGTCAAGTTGAACAAATAAGGACTTCAGTAGCCAAAAACCCGGAACAGTTATTCTAATAATATTTGACTGTAGCAGGAATAAGTGAAGTCTGACCTTATTTATTGAAGTAACTTATCCTCCAAAGTGATAATTTAAGTGATGTACCTTATTTAAAGTTATGCTTAAAGGAGCTATTATCAAAGTTCATAAGATACTCAGTATGGAGACACAGTTATACTTTATTGCTCACTGTATTTACATTCATGTGAAACTTCCCCTCCAAATTTGACTATATACCTTGTAATTAATATAAGAAGATGTAAAGAAACACATATTTAATGTAGTCACTATTATTGACTAAAATGGTCATATTTTCAAAATGCTGACTACTTTAGGCATAAAATTTATACAACATTTATTTTCTTAAAATAAAAAGGTTTTTATGCTTACTGCTGTGTCATCAAAGAGGTTGAGTAAAGAAATTAGAAAAGCCCGTCTGTGTTGGCGATTTCCACGGATCATGGAGTAAAGATGTGAACACAAAGCGCTAGAGGACTCGTCTTGTCTGAAACCCCTCACAGGATCTTTTAGGCATGTGTTGATTGCCTGTTGTACCTGGTAGGACATCTTCATACCAGCCACTGCTTTCATCTGAAATCAATAAAAGGCTCATTTTTGTAATGGAAATTAAGAGTCAAGTTAAAACTATACTTTGAATATTATAAGCAGAGGCTAACTCCACTGTTTCTCTTACTTAAAATCATAAAATCATGGATCTCAAATGCTGTAAGAAACATCAGAGATCATCTACTGCAACCCCTTGTTTTATATAAGAAAAAATCAAGACCCAGAAAGCCATTACAGCCAAGATCACACTGTAGGGACTAGAACCCAGGCAACCTTACTTTTAGTCCAGCACGCTTGCTGGACTATCACCTCTAGCTCAGTTTTAAGAGTTAATTTTAAATGAGAATAAAAAGCTTGGGGGACAAACTCAGTTGCATGTTTAAAAGTAAATACAGTAAAACCTTGGATTGTAACTTGCTCTGTGAGTGTTCTGCAAGATGAGCAAACATTTTTTTTTAATGTTTATTTTTGACAGAGACACAAAGTGTGAGTGGGTGAAGGTCAGAGACAGAGGGAGACACAGAATTCAAAGCAGGCTCCAGGCTCTGAGCTGCCGGCACAGAGCCGGACCTGGGGCTCGAAGCCATGAACTGCGATATCATAACCTGAACTGCAGATGGACGTGTAACTGACTGAGCCGCCCAGATGCCCTGAGCAAACATTTCTAATAAATTTTAACTTGATAAACGAACAATGTCTTGCAATACGAGTAGTACATGATGCCAAACATCACATGATCACAACTGAGCCAATGGTTCTTCTGTCTCTCTGTCTCTCTCTCTCACTAAGGGATCGTGGGTGATCATCTCCCATGCTTGGATGCTCGGTCTCAGGCTTCGGTGATTTTTCAGAACGTTGGAAGGTGCCCACAACTGGCACTAGTGTATTTTTTGGTCACTTCAAAGCACCTATGGACAGTCCTTTGCTTTCCATACAACAGCAAGCCTAGGAATGCTTTGCTTCATTCTAGGTCAGGTTGCTTGCAGATATAGACCCTTTTCCTCTGCTGTTTTATTGCCAGTTACATTACAATATATGACAAGAGTTTATTAATACCATAGTCAACATCTGTGTGAGTGTACACAATGGCTCCCATACAGAAAAAGATTCCAATGAGCCAACAGAGAGCAGTGATTCCTTTAGTGATAGTGAAAGTTGTCCTACACAATAACCCTCCTCTCTCGTCTCCTTCACACCAGCCACGAAGGTTTTCAAAGGTAAGTGCAGGTTAATTTATTTATTTTTCTTTATATTTTGTATTATATTACAGTATTGTAATCATTTTATATGAATATTTTTGGGATGTGGAATGAATCATCTGAGTTTCTGTTATTTCTTATTGGGAAATTCGCTTGGATACACAAATGCTTTGGATTATAAGCATGGTTCTGGAACAAATTATGCTCGCAAACCAAGGTTTTACTGTACTAAGCAAAATATGTTATTCTAATATGAAGATGGGCAGGACCTTTATCAAGGAAATGGTATACCGAAGAAAGATGTTTAAATTTAGGTTATACAATTTAAAAATACATACATGAATGAATCCAGCATATTTTTTGTCGATTTCCACCAGTTGCTGATCAGCCTTGTTCCTCATAGCTGGTTCTGGGTCTGTTCCCATAGCAATTAAATATGGTACACACTAAAAATAAAAATAAAGAGTTTATAAGACATCACAGTAGTAAAAGCTCTGTATGTCTCATGACATATGTTAAAACTTGCTATATAACTGGGATATATGAATTTGGCTTTATAGGCCTTCCTATAAATGTCATGTTTTAGTGTTCTTTCAAAAATGATTAATCTTCCCTTAGATTTACCTTAAAGGAAAAAAAAAACCAAAAAACAAAAAACAAAAAAAATGAAGCATCAGCAAAAATACTGATGAAAAGGAAACAATTTCTGTGTGAAGTAAAGGTTCTTTAATCATACATAAAGGGCTCCTACACTAAGAATACCCACTTAAGATTATGATATATAATGCAAATGTATAATCCAGTAATTTTTCAAGCTTGACTAAATTTGCTATGTAAAGATAATACAGGGCAAAATATACTTTGCCTTTCATACTCAAAACCAGAAAAATATAAATTTTTTTGCAACACTGATTTTATATATAGGGCTTCAATGATCAGACAGTTTGATAGCTAGTGTTCTGGTAACAGCCATATTTACTGGACTTCTAAGGTCAAGAAACACCAATACTATGTTAAGTGAATCTGAATCAGCAGTGAGGAGACCTGAAAACAAACAAACAAACAACAGCTTAAAAAATGTCAACACAGCACTAACTGAAAAGGATGATCATGGATTAAACCCTGACTTGGGGAAAGAAAGTCCATAAAGAATATTACTGGCTCAGCTGGCAAAATCTGAAAATGGACTATATATTAGATAACACTGTATCAGTGTTAAATCTCATGAATTTGATGACTGCATTCTGGTGTCATAAGAGAATGTCCTTGTTTGTTCTTAGAATTCATCAGTGTGTTTTATTTCAGGACACAGGGAAGAACAAAGCATACTCACATATAGCATATTTTAGAAGAAGTTCCACAAAAAACAGGCAAAATAAAAATTTTAAAGGATACAGGCTTTTGGTTGTCTAGTAAATTCCCTTCTGTAGCTTATGGTACTCTCCTGAACATGTCAGACAGTGTATACACTACTACGTCAGCATCAGCTGCCAATTCTCAGTGATGCTAATATATCTTTATTATGTCAGTTAGTCCTCACATCAGTGTGCTGAGGTATTAGGTAGGTGGTATTACCTCCAACTTACAGATGAAGGAACTGAGCTTAGGTAATATGATTTACTTTTCTATGGACTTACAATCCACCCTGTTAACAGATAATACTCTGAACCCCAGTTAACTCTCTTGACATTACAGGCTATTGGTTCTTAGGGATAAGAGTCAATATGGATTAAAACAAACCATCCCTACTTAGAAAACTGATTCCAAGTACATATTCTACCAATGTAAACTGGAAATGTGTTCAATAAAGACAATATTATGAACATATGGGTATTTTACAGTAACGACAACCTAGGAGATGGATTCTTTTTTATCCTGAATGGATAAAAAATTAACAACTAAGATGAATAAAGAACTAGTATTGTATAATCACAATGTCATCAAATGGTAACAAATCTGGTTCTTTCAGTAAGTGCTGCCACTATCAGACTCACCTGAACTGGATGGATAAGACCCTGGTTTAGCGTCAATGCAATGACATTCAGGGCAAAGTGGCGTACACTTGACTGGGTGTGAAAAAACGCCTCAAGCACCTGTTTGAGGTAAAGCTGCATGATGGAACTACTCATCCCTGAGGACACATCACCCATTTCTTTTAGATCTTCCTGTTTTGCAACTTTCTTCCCTGCAAAAGGAAGTAAACATATTAAGAACATGTGTATCAACTTTACGAATTACACCAAATTAGGCCACAATCAAAAGTACAAAATTATAGGTAATACTCTGGCTCAATGGCTCTTAATCTTGTGTGTGTGTGTGTGTGTGTGTGTGTGTGCGCGCGTGCGCCTCTGTGAGAGGCACCTGATGAGAATTACAACCCCTATCCTCCTGCAAAATGTTAATGTCTGCACATGTGTTACATCATATAATACAAATTATGTATACACGTTACACATGTATATAGACACATCGTATCTATCATATAACAGATAAGGAAATTCAGGTGTCTGGATTAAAAGAGTCGGACAGTATTCTAACTCCAGCCACAATGTGAAATTTAAAAATACATCTTCACTTACAGTCTCTGTCTGCTTGTTGCATACGTGTATCCTCTTCTTGTAGGTAGGTCTGGAGGTTTTTTAAAACTTGTATTTTTAAATTTACTGAGGAATTCTTATCAGATAAAATGTTATTATATAGATTTTTCACCTCTTGCTCAAACATTAGACTTGGATGCTGAATAAAGGCAAATCCTAAAGAGACAAAAAAAGTCTTGATATATTCATATTAAAATTAAATGTAATACTTAATGAAAATGTTTATAATTTATATGAAAGAGCTCCTTTTCAAACATTAAAACTTAAAATGACCAGAAGAATATATGCTAGTGGCCTTACCCAGAGAAGTATTAGAGCAGGTACTTCTTTCCCCATGAATTAAAAACAAGAAATTGCATTTCAAAGGAGAATTTCACACAAGAGGAAACCTTGAGGAGGGAGCAGGGCCTAGTGGCTAGGGGAGTGGATTAGGAGTCAGGTGTCTTGGGTTCTATTCCTGGTCCACCACTGACTTGTAGTGTGACCTTGGGTGAGTCACATAATCTCTCTGTGCCTCAATTCTCCATCTGTAAAATGGGGACAATAATATTTACCACCCACCTACCTCAAAGGGACGTTATCAGGATTTAAGAGGTAACGTCTGTAAACATTTTTTAGATCCCTAGCAGAAGGTACTACATTGGCATTATTAAAAAATAAATAAATAAATGTGTGTGTATATATATATCCATTTGATGAAACAGAAAAATTCTAAAATAAACTAGAGCTAATAATATCTTCCATTTATTTTTATGGCATTATAATGAAGCCACAATGCTGAATTCTATAACCATAAGTTGATAAGTAGCAAAATAATACTATTCATGTTTATTTGTACAAAACACTTATTTATGTAAGACAAGATGAAGATCCTTAATGATAGCAAGTATTATTGATGCCAAATACAAACTAAACTCAAAGCATAGAGTGATCAGATAACTAGTCCAAGGTCACACAAGCAAGATGTCATTTATTAACTGGTCTAGAGGTAGTATTTTGTAGACAGTGCTACTTCTTCAAGTTAAAATTTGCACTATTTGTTCTCTGGATTAACACTGTAAGTTTACCCACTTCATATAACATACGTCCAGACTTAATATTCAAAGGTACACATTTGGCTTGAAGTTAACACTATTTCAATAGAACTTCCCTAAAGTAAGTGATATCTGAATTTTTAGTTGATTTGCTATGAAAGGGATGAAGGAGGACTAAGATTCTAAGATTTAAGTTTATTTAAAGAAATCAGTAAACATTTAGTAAGGTTTGGGTAACTAAAAATTTATTTCTCATTTTTGTTCAAAAGACTAATATGGACCACTGTTCATGCATATTAAATTATAAACATTATTAATGCTACCAAAATAAAATTTCTCTGATGAACAGAGTAGTTATATGACTTGCTCAAGGTCACCTAGAAAGTCACTGGCTGAGCCAAGAATGGAACCCAGGTGTCTTAATCCCCAATCCTATAGTCTATATACCAAATCCTACTGTGAGTAGAAACATACTTAAATAAAAAAACTGTGTAGACTCACAATATTTCCAAATTTGCTCAACCTCTCAAACAACTAAAATTATAAAGAAATTTAGACTTAACTTACCTAGACCAATGATGGCTTTTGTTTGTACTTCTTCATCTGAATGTTTTGTAAAATACATCAATAATTCAAGTACTTTATCCTTTATGTTAACCTAAGAGGAAAAAAACCAACACATTAATGTGTATGAAGAAGAGTAACTTCTCTCAGTTTTCAATTATAAAAGAAAAAGCCTAAAAGCAAACAATGAGAATTTCTGCATGTGAACTTTACTGAAGAATAAATCACAAGTTTATAATCCATAAATTTTAGAATGGTGACATTCAAAATAAAAGTGTGTGACAAAGAAGCTTGTGTAAAATGCAGATTAATGTACTGCTCCTTCATTGAGGAAGTTAAAAAAAAAAAAAAAGTCAGCTGCTTAACCTAGTGTGTCTACTCTTACAAAGCTGATATAACTTGTATAAGCTTCTTATGACAAATCAGTAACAAACAGCTGGTTGATCAGAGGCTAGTCTGAGGACCAGGTTTTGGGTAGCACTGCTTCAGAATTCTCATTAAACCAGACTACTATAAAGCTGCTTTCATCCTGGGTCATTAGTAATTTTCAGTTCACAGGGTCACACAGTCCTATTTTTTATAGCATACTAAGTAATATTAGAATCGTACCTTACTGTTGCCTTTAAAATCTTCTAGATCAAAATCAAAATGCCGACATAGTGCTCCAACAGTGAAAAGGGATCTAAGAAGTGCTGGTTTGTTTGTCAGAAGTGAAGTGTTATTTGGATCCTCCTGGTGCTGACTTTTTAATTTTGAAATGGCACCTAATAAAGATAAGTAATATTTATTTATAATGTTTTATCCTTGAATTATTATCTTCAAATAATTATTGCTAAGTTGTTAGAGTTAAATTTTACTAATGTTCTTAAGAGTCACACACATCTAGAATTATGACAGAATGAATACCTTACAGCCTAAAAGAATATAAGGAAAAAATGGTATTTAAATTTTATTTTACATAGTGGGCAGAAAACTGACCAACAGTTACTTATGAGGTAAATTCCTGAAGTGATTATATTCAGTTATTAAGGAAATACAAAAGATGCTAGAAAATATTGCTTCTGAGACAATCACACCTCTTAACAATTCCCTTGATGCTGTCTTTATCAGATGTGTTTTTAAATTTTTTTTAACGTTTATTTGAGACAGAGACAGACCATGAATGGGGGAAGGTCAGAGAGAGAGGGAGACACGGAATCTGAAACAGACTCCAGGCTCTGAGCTGTCAAAACAGAGCCCGACGCGGGGCTCGAACTCACGGACTGCGAGATCATGACCTGAGCCGAAGTTGTACGCTTAACCGACTGAGCCCCCCAGGTGCCCCTATCAGACGTGTTTTTAAAAAGGAGCTAGACGCACTACAGGACCCATCAGAATAATTTCAAAGCCCAGGCACTGAACTTACCATAGTATCTATTGAAACAGGCCCACACAAATTTAAAATTTTGTGTCACTTTATTTACAACTGCTCCCAGACAGCTCACACAATGTTGCACTACCTAAAAGATAAAAAAATGTTACCATTTAGGCAAGAGTTAAAGACAAAAGTAAACCATATGATTTAGCTAGCATTTGTGAATTTTATACTAATCAATAGAGACGGTACACTGAATACTTACAGTCATGCCATATTTGATGATAAGCTTCATTAAATCTTCTTCAATAGTAGCAAGGAAAGTTTCACTTGGATGCTCCATCAGTGGTACAACCAGCTCCAGGATTTTTGCAACATTGCAGATAACCATGAAATCATTTTGTGTCTACAAGGATAAAATCAGTGTTTTATGAATATCAGAGTCTGACAAGAAAGTTTATACACTTTTATGAATTTGAGGGTTGAGGTATTATGAATGTCAAGTTTCAGTTAAAAAAAAAAAAAGACTACCAGATGCTTTACTTTTAATGTTTATTTTGAGAGAGAGAGAGAGAGAGAGAGAGAGAGAGAGAGAGAGAGAGAGAATGAATATGAGTGAGTGGGGCAGGGATGGCGGCAGGGGAAGGAGGGAGAGGGAAACAGAGAATCCCAAGCAGGTTCTGTGCTGTCAGCGCACAGCCTAATTCAGGGCTTGATCTCATGAATTGTGAGATCATGACCTGACATGAAACCAAAAGCCGGACACTTAACTGAGCCACCCAGGCGTCCCCAAAAAAGACTTAAAAAGTTTTTTTAACCTACGTAAGGAAGAGCATAAGCCAGTATCAAGAACCTGGATTCTAGCTCTGCCACTAAGTTACCATGTAACCTTTTGGTCACTTAATCACAATGGTACAGTTACTCTTTTTCCCCTAAAACGTTAATACAAGCCAATTCTGAACAAAGATGTTTAACTATTAACTGAGTATTTTACCAAGACTGATACTGTTTTTTAAGATCAGTATTTTTCAAACTGGAGTATGTTAACTTAGTAGTTCTCAACTGGGGGTGAGTGTGTCTCCATGGGATATCTGGCAATGTCTGGAGACATTTTTATTGCCCCAAGAGGGGAGTTGGGGGGTACTACTGGCATCCAGTGGACAGAGGCCAAGGATGCTGACAAACATCCTGTAATACTCAGAACAGTTCTTGACAACAAAGAATAATAATCCAATCCTAAATGTCAATCGTGCTCAGGTTGAGAAGTCTTCTGTTAACCCTTTTTATGATAGATGAAAATACAGAATCCCAGAACTAGATATAAGACTTCTTTATTTTAAAATTTGAAAAATTAAATTTTAATATTAAAAAAGTTTAAAACTTTTATTAAAAACTAAGCAGTTTAAAAAATAGGCAGAATATTTTAAAAAACCAAAAGTTTATTAAAGAATTTATAATAAAGTCTCTTTCCAAAAAAAAAAAAAAATCTCTTTCCCACCCCCCTATCCTCTCGTTACCCAGCACCCCTGCCCCAAGGCAACCAGTTACTAGTTATTTTTGTGAAGTAAGACATTCAATATATGTTTTTATTTAGTCAAGTTAATCACTCTTTATTCTTATCAACAGGTTACTGACATTCATTTTGAACTTTTTTGAGCTGATTAACACGTGCCCACCTGACATTCATCCATCCTCTCATCATACCCATAGGATTAAGTAAAAAAAAATAAGATGAATACTTCTAAGTAGCACAGAAACCTTGTCGTTCCTTGCTGTCTCCCACTCCCACGTGCTTTAAGCAACAAGGGATGAGTTACAGTGGGTCTAGGGAATGAAGAGTTTTTGTCAAAATAAATTCATCTGAGAATCACAGCTAAAATTTTACTTTGAATTACTCTTATCAGCCTAGAAAATCAAGTAAAAGAAGTATCTTAAAATCTAGAAGAAAAATTTAAAGACGGAAATCGTGAAGGAAAAGAACAAAAGAACATAATATGAAGATAAATATCTGAAATGATTATAACATGTTTCAACATCTAAAAAATTTAGACTAAAGAGTTTCCAAAAAAAGGAAAGAAAAAAAGCCCCACCATTCAAAGGTAAAATGGTCAAATGACATATAAATATACATGTACACATACAGTCAAATCACAGGTAATCAAGTACAATTGGTTAATATCATAAAAAAGATGCTCAATCTTCTTGGAAATCAAGGAAGGGAAAATGAAGCAAAATGAACTATTGCTTTGCACCTGACTGGCAAAGAGTGTAAAAATGACACAGATGGTCCTTCACTGGTTTCCAAAGAGGCTCTAAAACAAGTCCACCAGCAATCAGGAAAAATCTATTAAAAACCCAAAACCAGAACCAAAAGAACATTCCCTTAATCTAGCAAGTCCATCCCGTAGGATGTATCCCAAAGAATAAAAAGCACAGTATTTAAAGGTATATGAATAGGAATGTCTGTTAAGGCATTGTTTTGTAGTCCCTATCAATAGGCAACAATGTAAATATCTGCCAAATTGGGAAATGGTTAAATGTATCATAGAATATCCATAAAATGGATAATCTATACACATACAATACGGATATGTATGATAGGTATATAACATAATCGGATTCTTTAAAGTTTATTTATTTTGAGAGAGTCAGAGAACATGAGCGGAAGAGGGGCAGAGGGAGAGGGAGGGAGAGAGAATCCCAAGCAGGCTCTGCACCTTCAGCCCAGAGCCTGACACAGGGCTGGATCCCATGAATCATGAGATCATGACCTGAGCCGAAATCAAGAGTCTCACCCTTAACTACCTGAACCACCTAGGCACTCCATAACCTGATTTTTAAAAACCCAGTCAACCAGTTATATATGTGTGCATGTGCACAATTACAGAAGCATGGATATAGTATGTAGGATAATCCAGGTTGTTTCTCCTGAGGTGAAGAAGAATAAAGATGGAGGTAGGGTACAAAAAACAAACATTTAAATGTGTCTAACACATAGGAGATGGCCTTATTTATATAAAAACTTCATGTGTGTGTATAAAACTTTCCAACATTCATCCTTCCTTTTGGCATACCTACAGGGTCAAATAAAAAATATATTTATAGATCCTTTTGTAGTTCATAAGTGTGATGACTGGGTGTTCATGGTATTATGTGAAATGTGCCTCTCAAACCTTGTTACGACCTTGGCACATTACCCATCTGACGTGATAAAAAGAACATTTATGTATGTCTGCATGCGAGTGTGCGCACTCGCACACACACACACACACACACACACACACACACACACACACACAGAGATTACACAAAATGTTTTCAAAGTAATCTTGCTAAAAAAAAAAATACTGATTCAAACAAGGGCCATTTATGCAAGTTTCGTTATAGTCCTAGAAGCAGACAGACATGGGGTTGAATTCTAGCTTTGGGACTGGTCAGCTGTGTGATACTGGGCTAGTTATTATTTTTTTTTTTTAATTTTTTTTTTCAACGTTTTTTATTTATTTTTTTGGGACAGAGAGAGACAGAGCATGAATGGGGGAGGGGCAGAGAGAGAGGGAGACACAGAATCAGAAACAGGCTCCAGGCTCCGAGCCATCAGCCCAGAGCCTGACGCGGGGCTCGAACTCACGGACCGCGAGATCGTGACCTGGCTGAAGTCAGACGCTTAACCGACTGCGCCACCCAGGCGCCCCTGGGCTAGTTATTTATATTCTCAAAGCTTCAGTTCCTTATCTGTAGAGCTGAGATAATAATGATAATACTTCACAAGGTAAATGATATAATGTATGTAAAATTTTTCACTGTGTTTGGTACTGTGTTCAATAAATATTAGCCATTATTATTGGCCATAGAATACATATTAATCAATTTATTTCTGAATTTAATACAAACCCTAAAGATTGAATTAGGGTCTCAGAAATTATTATAATGTTGTTTTTATATATATTTATCTTCTGGTTCTTAAAATTTCTCAGGACATCCTGAGGTTTTTCATCTAAAACTTCCTAATTTAGATCACCAGAAAACCAGACCATAGCAGCAAAACAAATCTTGTAGAGAAAACAGTTAAAATTAGCTCCTTAGGAACACTGGGGACATCGTAAGTAAACAAAACTTTACATTTTGAAGTTTTTAGAATATTTCAAAATTTAGTGTTTGTAACAAGCCATTTAACTCACCATGCTGTCATATAAACTGCTGGATTATTTTATATAAGCAATGTTTTATTTGATTTTCACATTTTATCTTAGAATAACAGAGTATGTGCAATATTAATTTAAAACAGCCACCTAACATCTCTGATATACTAGATTTTCCATATTCAACCTACTGATGTATTAGAAAATAAATACACTCAAAATATATTGAAATGACAAATGAAAAGCAAATTCAGAATCTAAAAGAGTAAATTTCTCAGTGAGAGGAACTCTGCCTCATTCACTCTTGAGGTCTTAACAATAGTTACAACATTTAGGAAGCATTTAATAAGCATTTAACTTGAGGAGCTTATGGAGAAATGAAGTCAGAACTTCATTTTTAATATATCAGAAAAATGATGTCTTATATAACTTGCCACAAATATTAGAACATATATTTGAGTACATGACACAGTCGATCATTTAAAATGTGGATGACACAATGTGAATTCTAAATTTAAAATACTATATGGTAAGACATAAAAAAAGAGGACAGCTCTATACTTACACTACATTTAGTGGTAAGGTATGGCTGCATAGTCATGGCATGCTTAACCATGAGCTGAGGTCTTATTTTGCTGAATAAGAACAAAGTGGTTATGCAAGCTACCAATCTTCCAGAATTCACACCTTTATTGTCAGAGTCTGGAAAAACAGAGAAATAAGATACTAAAATATGACAAGGCAGTGGAAATTATACAGATTATTTAAATTACTCAATATTATCCCCTGAACTGATTCAGTACATACTTCAATAAAAGATTAGCATTTCTTATGATACTAGACTTCCTACATTTTTTTTTATTATACATATTACATACATTAAGAATAAAAGACCAAAGAGGCTCCATTATGCAAGGCAAATTTTACACTGAGTGGTGGAGGACTGAAGTTAAAAAAAAAAAAATGAGTTAAGAAGTTTAGGAATGGGCTTTTGGGAATAAACATGGTGTTTCTTATATCTAAAAATGGATGGAAGTCAGTATGGGCAAGTTAGCAAAGCAGGACAAAAGCAATTTAGCTGAGGTGATACCGTGTTTGAAGGCACTGGGAAAAAAGCAAAGCTGCAGCGGGAGAAGAATGTTAAAAGACTGGAGTGACAAATTAAGAAGCTGGACCAGGGCTACATCAGAAAGGTAAACCCACTGCTGCTCCAGTGGGAGGAAAATGCTGTTAGTTAGGAGATACAATGGTTCTTAGGAGGCAAATTAGTTTTTAGAAGAGATTAACAATTTTCAACATTAAGTGACAACAGTATCACCCTTAAAATCTAGGAGAGGCAAAAATAAGGGAAACAGAACTAGGAGATAAAAAGAAAAAGAGGTACACATGGAAAATGAAAAAAAAAAGTTAAAAAAAAAAGGCATAAAAATATAAAGGATACCAACAATTTCCTTAGGTGCCATCATGGTACCTCTGCAAGAGGCAACTGGCCCCCAATTCTGGAGGATGACCAAGGCTGACTATTGTTCCTCATCAATGTACATTAAGAGATAGGAAGTAATGTTAGTCTTGGGTGCTTTAAGTGAGAGATTATCAATTATAGCTTTTACAGTTTTATATATTTACTTATAATCTGATTAATAGCTTCAGATTTGTGACTGTTAAATAATGTAATAGATAATATAAAATATTAAGCATTTAAGGAATTTGTCAATTTAAAAAATATTAGCTGCTTTATCTAGCTCAAGATTAAGCACATTTTACATAACAATTATAAATGATATTAGGAATGTACTACAATCTTTTAAAAACATTTTTATAATAGTTAAAACAGTTTCATTTTGAGAGAAAGTTTTTTATCATTTAAAAGATACCAAACAGTTTTAGGATGAGTGCAACTAACTAAATATATATTAGCCCCTGGACTTTTACGTCTGTACAACATGACATCTAAAAGATATGTAGAAGAGATGAGGCCTAGGCTTTTATTATACTGCTCTAGGTAATCTTAGTTAACCTAAACAATATAATCTAGGATGTAACACCAAATGAACAACAACACAAAAAAAAACCAACCAAACAAACAAAAAAAACCCACCTTCATTTAAAAGTGAAGTAGTTAATTATTAGGCTAAGCAGAACCAGAGGCAAAATTGAGAAATGTGCCCAAAGTATTTTAAAATATCTTATAAAATCAACTTAATGACCAATATATAAAATGTCTTACCAGCTAGAGATTCCTCATATTTAAGAATGTGCTCAACTAGGTTATCAACAAGTTGAGTACAAGCTTTCTTCACAGGTTTATATGAGGAATCCTCTTCGGACTTCAACAACTATATATGTATATATATAAAAAAAAAATCCCAGTATAATTATTCATTAGGCAATAATAATATAAACGCATTAAATGTGTCCATAAGTAATAAGCTTTTCAATTTGTCATTAACAATATGGAAAATGCAAATAAACAAAAATATATAGCAAATGTTTTAAATATCTTATAAACCAGTAATTTATAAATACTTTCAAGCGATGTTAGTATGGAGTATTTAAATTGCTGTGTGTAGGAACTGAGGTACGATATGAGAGAAATGAGAAAGGTGACCTTCCTTAATGCCCAATGCTAGTTGAAATATTTTAAAGAAATAGAATTCTATTCCTCATTATTTCAAATCCTTTGATATCTCAAAAAAGTAAGAGTTAATTATACTTTCTATATAATTATAACTTCATCTGAATTGCATCTTAAATTTTGAAATTATAAAACATAGGCTAGATTTCTTTTCTGTATTATCCTTTGCCAAACTATTAATAAACAATGTTAGAAAAGTGTTGGGAATGATGAGATGAGGAGAAAAGATCGGTCTAACTATGGCCAAAAAGTAAAACCAATTCAAACTTTTACAATCACAGGTCAGTTGTAAAGTCATCTAAGGTATATGTTTTCTTAATACAGATTAGCAAATACAACTTTGGGCTATAAAGAAGTTGAAGTGTATATGTGATTTTCATGAAGAGTTCCAGTGCTGTCCAATATAACTTGCTGCAATGATGGAAATGTTCTGTATCTGTGCTGTCCAATATGGTTGCCACAAGACAAATGCAGCTACTGAACACATGAAATGTGGCTAGTACGCCTGAGGAGTTAAAATTAAATACAAATAAAAATTCAAATTAAGTTTAAAAAACACATGTGGCTAATATTGGAAAGCTCAAGTTTAAACCTTCACTACAAGATGCATGAATGATTAAAACAGTTGACAGCAATCAGAATAACATAATGCATACACTGCCCTCATCCTCTTCAATTTAAAGAAATAAAGAAAATTTCAATTTTTAGTTTTTTCTCTGTACGGCAAATTCTCCTTGTCCTGCTCTATAACTCAATTCCTTAAGCAGCTATTAAAACTGCATGCTAGCCTCTTCCAGGCAGGAGCAGAAAATAATCCCCTCTTGTTTTTTCCTCTCCAAGATATAAAGTGTACACAATAGTATAAATACATATTGCTATGTGCCATTTTAATTGATTTACTTACTGTGAACCCAACTCAAGAACATTTCCATAAACCTTTATTTCCCAATGCACTCCCCTTTCCCTTATTCCATCTTTCTGTTTCACTTCAAGGTAATCATTATCAGGAATTTTATAACTTTTTTTTGCTTAAAAAATGGTGTTAGCTGTACACTGTTCATAATTTTGCTTCATTTTCAACTTTCTAAAAGGTTATTATAGTGGACGTAGTCTTCTGCAGTCTTGCCTTGTTCACTCAACATTATGTCCCTAACTGTAATCCAGGTTGTTGCAAATGACTACATTTTATTCATCTGAACTGCTATACAACAGCTACTGTGTGTCAATATTGCAATTAATTGATCTATTCTGAAGACAGGTTAATTACACTTTTTTAGTGGCACGAGCACTCTTTTTATCTGTCTCCTGGCACACATATGCGAGGTTTTCTTGGGTATATACCTTCAAGTGGAACTGCTAGGTCACAGGATATATAAATGTTAACTTTATGAAATAATGCTATATTTTTTCAATTTGGTTGTATTTTCTCAGTTAGTAGTAAAGAGATATTGTTTAATCCATCTCTTCTCCATCATTTGTTATCACCTGATTTCTCAATTTTTGCCAATGAAATGGGTGTAAGATATAGTACTGATTTGTATTTCCCATATTAATAATGAGGTTGAACACCCTATAGGCCATATATGCTATTTCTTGTATGAAATGCTTAATCATGACTTTTACCTATTTTCCTACTTGGAAAATTATGTTGATTTGTAGGAGAGGAGTTCTTCACATACTCTAAGGATCCTTTCTTACACATGTGTATCAAATATCATTTCCTAGTTTGTGACTTGTGTTAAGATGTCTTTTGATTAAAAAATTATACTTCATTCTAATGCAATGAAATTCATCAATCTTTTAAGGTTAATGGTTTTGGAACTTGTTTAAGAAATCCTTTAGAAATCTTTCCCTACAGAAAGGTCAAAAATATATTCACATATATTTTCTTCTAAAAGTTTTAAAGATTTTCTTTAATCTATATGATGTGATTACTGAGTTAAAGTAGCAATCAGTTCTTTCTTTTTTAATTTATATTCAGGTTAGTTAACATACAGTGTAGTTTTGGCTTCGGAAATAGAACCCAGTGATTCATCTCTTACATATGACACCCGGCACTCAAAAAGTATCCTCAGTAACGCCTGTTATCCATTCAACACCCCTGCCCAGCAATCCTGTTTGTTCTTTATATTTAAGAGTCTCTTAATGGTTTGCCTCCCTCTCTGTTTTTATCTTATTTTTCCTTCCCTTATGATCATCTGTTGAGATTCTCAAATTCCACGAGTGAAATCATATATCTGTCTTTCTCTGACTATTTTGCTTAGCATAGTATCCTCCAGTTCCACCCATGTTGTTGCAAATGGCAAGATTTCATTCTTTTTCATCACCAAGTAGTATTCCATTGTGTGTGCGCGTGCGTGTGTGCGTGTGTACACACCGCATCTTCTTTATCCATTCGTCAGTTAATGGACATTTGGGCTCTTTCCATAATTTGGTGACTGTTGATAGTGCTGCTATAAAACACTGGGGTACATGGGCCCCTTCAAATCAGCATTTCTGTATATTTTGGATAAATTCCTAGCAGTACAACTGCTGGGTCATAAGGTAGTTCTATCTAAAAAAAAAAAAAAATTCCTTATGGATAAGCCAATTTTCCCAGCCCTATTTACTGATAAGTCTATCTTTCCCCCCATTAACTGCAGTGCCACTTGTTTTATAGTGAGTATACCCCTTCTATGTGGAGGCTGATTTCTGGGCTCTGCATCTTGTTCCTTTGGTCCATTTAGTACCACACTATCTTAACTACTATATCCTTAAAACTAAGTCCTTATATTTTGTAAGGCAAGGTAGTGCTCCTGCACTTTCAGACATGACAACTGTCTTCAGTTCTTTGCTTTTCCACATATATTTTACAATCATCTCAACATATTTATGACTATTTTTTCCTTTCTTTTTCATTTTTTATGGTATTCTTCTTTTTTTTAAGCAGGCTCCACACCCAATGTGGGGCTCGAACTCATGACCCTGAGATCAAGAGCCACATGCTCTACTGAGCCAGCCAGGGGCCCCTCATGACTATTTTTTTTTTCTTTTTTTATGAGATCTCTCTGAACATTTTTCCATTTTGCATGATTTTCATTTTAGTTTGTAGTTACTCCGTCATATTTTATTCCTAGCTTATTGGAAGTTATCATTCAAAGGCATTAAATTTTATCAAAAAATTTCCCTGTGTCCCTGAAATAACTACTTATTTCTTCTTCTTTAGTGTTAAATCACACACACACACTGATGTTAAACCAGCATTACACTTACACATGCATAAATGTATATACATAAAAAGATGTGTGTACATACACACATCTTTATACATCTTATTTTTGATACATTGCGAAGTAAATTATAGACAATATACTCCCCCCCTCCTTTTCCCTTTCGAGATAAAATTTACATGAAATGACATATATTCGCTCAGTTTTGTTAAGTGCATTCATCATTACAACTCAAACTCCTATCAGGATACAGATCATAAAAAAACAAAAAACATTAAAAGGGGCGCCTGGGTGGTTCAGTTGGTTATGTGTCCAACTCTTGATCTCAGCTAAGGTCTTGATCTCAGGATTGTGAGTTCAAGCCCTATGCTGGGTTCCATGCTAGGTGTGAAGCTTACTTAAAAAAAAAAAAAAAAACAAAAAAAAAACAAACAGAACAGTGATCTACATCTTTAGCTTATATCAGAATCATCTGGAGAGACCATTAAAACACAGAATGATGGGCCCACCTTAGAGTTATTGAGGTAAAGCCTTAGAACTCATATTTCTAACAAGTTGCAGGTAATCTCAGTAACTTTTAGAACCACTAATATAGACCATTACCATTATCCCTGAAAATTCCCTCATGTTGGGGCACCTGGGTGGCTCAGTCAGTTATGCGCCTGACTTCGGCTCAGGTCATGATCTCACAGTTCATGGGGTTGAGCCCCACATAGGGCTCTATGCTGACAGTCTGGAGCCTAGAGCCTGCTTTGCTGCGTCTCCCTCTCTCTCTGCCCCTCCCCCACTCCCTCTCTGTCTCACTGAAAAATAAATAAAACATTAAAAAGGAAAGCAAGAAAGAGAGAAAGAGAGAGAGAGAGAGAGAGAGAGAGAGAGAGAGAGAAAGAAAAAAAGAAAGTTCCTTCATGTTACTTTCCAGTCAATCTCTGAACCCAGCAATCGCTCTTCTGAGTTTTTCAGATACAGATTAATTTTGCCTCTCCTAGAACTTCATATAGATGGAATCAGAATATGTACTGTTCTGTGTAAGGCTTCCTTCACTCTGCATAATATTTTTATTGTGCTCAAGTTGTATGTATCATCAGTTTGTTTCTTTACGATGTGAATACTATTAAATTGTGAGGCTATATCATTATTTTTATCCATTCACTGGTTGACAGAGACAGAGACGGTATTTGATTATAAACAGAAATGAAACTGCTCCTTAAACACTTTACTTAGAAATCTCCTCAGCTAAATATCCAATTTCATGCTTGAAGTTCTACCTTTCACAAAACACTAGAACAAGAACACAGCTCAGCCAAGTTCCTTGCCTCTTTATAACAAGGA
This sequence comes from Neofelis nebulosa, assembly GCF_028018385.1. Lineage (NCBI taxonomy): Eukaryota > Metazoa > Chordata > Mammalia > Carnivora > Felidae > Neofelis > Neofelis nebulosa. The sequence goes on along the minus strand of NC_080782.1, from coordinate 30,036,505 downwards.
CTGCCTTTTCTCTGTTGTCCAATAGCAAGTTCCTCATTTCTACCTGAGACCTTATCAAAATGGCCTTTACTGTCCATATTTCTACCAACATTCTGTACAAGATTGTATTTATTCTCTAAGAAGACAAAAGCTTTCCCCACAGCTTTTCTCTCTGAGCCCTCATCAGAACTGCCTTTAAATCTCTTCATAGCGGTATCAGCTTCTTCTAGCATGCACCTCAAAACTTTGCTAGTCTCTACTGATTACCCAATTCCAAAGCCACTTTCACATTATTTGTTTCAGCAGCATCTTACTTTTGGTTCCAATTTCTGTCTTAGCTTGGTCTTAGCTTCCAATTTCTGTCTTTGCTGCTATAACAAATACCACATACTAGGTGACTTCAACAGAAATTTATTTCTCATAGTTCTGGAATCAAGGTGCCAGCATATTCCGATGAAGATCCTCATTCTGGCTTGCAGATGGCTGTCTTCTTATGTCCTCATTTGGCAGAGAGCAGACAGATCTCTCTTGTGTCTCTTCTTAGGAGGGTACTATTCTGATTCATGCTGGCTCCACCCTCATTACCTAATGATCTCTCAAAAGCTCCACTTCCTAATATCACACTAGGGATTAAGCTTCAACATATGAAGTTTGGAGACATATAAACATTCAGTCCATAGTATTCTCTGAGAAATCCTCTTGAGGAAGGAGCCCCATACTCTATGGAAAATATACTGCTAATCTTTTCCCCAACTTTCCCCAAAAGGACCTATGGTCCTTTATCAGGTTAACTGTACATTGAAGAAAAGGAAATTATCAGACCTTTTAGGGATTATTAGATGCTGGTTCTGAACTGACACTAATTCCAAGAGACCCTAAAGATCGCTGTGGCTCAGAGTGAAGGGTGGGTGGTTAGAGGTCTGGTGGTCAATGGAGGTACAACTTTTGTCTGTTCCAGAGTGAGTCCACTGGATCCCCAAACTCATCTTATGATTATTTCCAAGCACCAAAACACAAAATTGGAATAAATATACTCAGCAGTTGACAGAATTCCTACATTGGTTCTTTGATCTGTGTAGTGAGGGTTATTACAGTGGGAAAGGCCAAGTGGAAACCATGAACCAGGAAAATAGTAAGTCAAAATACTACATTACACCAGGGACTATTGAGATTAGTGCTATCATCAAAGACTGGAAGGATGCAAGGATGATAATTCCCACCAGATTCTCATTCAGCTCGCTCATTCGGCCTGGGCAGTAGACAGATGGATCTTGGGGAATGACAGTGGATTCGCATAAGCTTAACGGGTAGTGATTCCAACTGCAGCTGCTGTACCAGATAAGGTATTATTACTTGAGCAAATTAATACATTCTTTGGTTACCTGGCACCTTTTGGCAGATGCTTTTTTCTCCATCCCCATCAAAGCCCACCAGAAGCACTTTGCTATCAGCAGGCAAGGCCAGCAATACACTGCACTGCCCTACCTCGGGCGTATATTAACTCTCCAGTCCTATGTTATAATTCAGTTTGCAGGATCTTGATTACCTTTCCCTTTAATAAGATTATCACAGTGGTTCATTACATTGATGATATTATGCTGACTATACTTGGTGAGCAAAAAATAGCAACCACTCTAGACTTACTGATAAGACTTGTATGTGTCAGAGGGTAGGGAAATAAATCCAACAAAATTCAGGGGTCTTCTATTTCAGTGAAATTGCTGGGGTCCTAGTGGTGTGGGCTCTGTTAAGCTATCCCTTCTAAAGTGAAGGATAAGTTGTTGCATCTGGCGTCTCCTATATATAACCAAAAAAAAGAGGCACAATGGCTAGTGGGCTTTGGAGTTGGAGGCAACAAATTCCTCATTTGGGTGTATTACTCTGGCTCATTTACTGCGTGACCCAAGATGCTGCCTGTGCTGCCCAGAACAGAATAAGGCTGTGCAAGAGATCCAGGCTGCTATGCAAGTTGCTCTGCAGCATGGGTCAGATGATCCAATGGATCCAATGGTACTTTAAGTGTCAGTGGCAGATAGGGATACTGTTTCAAGTCTCTGGCAGGACCCCATAGGTGGACTGCATGCAGTACAAGCCCTCAGGATTTTGGAGCAAAGCATTATTGTCCTCCATGAATAACTACTCTCCTTTTGAAAAAGAGCTCTTGGCCTCTACTGGGCCTTAGCAGATACTGAATGCTTAGCCATGAGCCACCAAATTACCATGTGATCTGAGTTGCCCATCATGAACTGGGTATTACCTGACTCACCAAGACATAAAATTGGGTATGCACAGCAGCAGCATCAAACGGAAGTGGTATATATGTGACTGGGTGAGAGCACATCTAAAGGGTATAAGTAAATTACAGGAAGAAGCAGCCCAAATGTCTATGGGTTCCCTATTCCTGCTATACTGCCTTTCTCTCTTCCAGCCTGTACCTATGGCTTCATGGGGAGTTCCCGGAGATCAACTCACAAAGAAGAGAAGACTTAGGCCTGGTTTATAAATGGGTCTGCACAATATGTAGGACCATTCCAAAGTGGACATTTTGTAGCACCATCGCCTCTGTCTGGGACATCCTTGAAGGACAGTGGTGAAGAGAAATTCCCCCAATGAACAGAACTACGAGCAGTGTACCTGGCTATTCACTTTGCTTGGAAGAAGGAATGACCAGATATGTGATTACATATTGGTTCATGGGCTATGGCCAATGGTTTGGCTGGATGGTTAGGGACTTGGAAGGAAGGTGATTAGAAAGTTAGTGACAAGGAAATTTAGGAAAGAGGCATGTGGATAGATATCTCTGAATGCATACAAAATATAAGGATATTTATGTCCCACACGAATGTTCACCAAAAGATGACCTCAGCAGAGGAGGATTTAAATAATCAAGTGGACTGGAGGACTCCATTCTGTAGGTACCTTCTCTGAGGATATCAGCCTCTCTCCCCAACTACTCTTGTTCTTGCTCAATGCACTCATGAACAAACTGTCCATGGTGGCAGGGATGGTGGTTACACATGGATTCAGGAACACAGATTTCTATTCGGGAAGGCCAATGTGGCTGGCCCATGGCCACTGCTGAGTGCCAATCTGTCAGCAGTAGAGACCAACACCAAATCCCTGATGTGGAACCACTGAACCATTCCCTGGATGAACAGTCAGTTACTTTGTAAGCACGTTGATTACACTGGTAGATTTCCATAATGGAAGGGGCAGCATTTTGTTCTTACTGGAACAGATGCTTACAATGGATACAGATTTGCCTTCTCTTCATGCAGTGCTTCTGCCAAAACTACCACTTGTAGCTGTATTAGAATGCCTTATCCACTGTCATGGTATTCTACACAGCATTACTTTTTATCAATCAAGGAGCTGGCTTGATAGAACATGGAATGGCCTTTTCAAGACTCAGGTATAGCACCAGATAGGTGGCAATATCTTGCATGGATGAGGCAAGATTCTACAGGAGGCTCTATATGCTCTGAATCAGCATCCAATATATGGCGCTCTTTAGCCCATTACCAGGATTCACAGTCTAGGAATTTTCAAGGGGTGGAAATGGGAGGGGCATCACTCACAATTAACTCCTAGTGACCCACTAGCAAAATTTTCACTTCTGGCAACTTTATGCTTTGCTGACCTATAGGTCTTAGCTCCAAAAGGAGCTTCTACCGGGAAACACAACAATAATCCCACTGAACTGGAAGTCAAGACTGTGACACAACTACTTTGGGCTCCTCATTCCTCTGAATCAACAAAGAAAGGAATTAGGGTACTATCTGGAGTGACTGATCCTGACTACCAAGGAGAGACTGGACTAATACTCTATAATGGAAGTAAGGAAGAGTCTGTCTGGAATACAGGAGATCCTTTAGGACAACTCTTAGAATTACCATCTTCTGTGATTAAAGTCAATGGAAAACTATAACAACCCAATTCAGGCAGGACTACTAATGGTACAGTCCCTTCATGAATGAAGGTATGGGTCACCCCACCATAATGAAGACCAGGTGAGGTACTTGTTGAAGGCAAAGGGAATACAGAGAGTAGGCAGTAGAAGAAGGCAGCTATGACCACATTACAAGGTACAGAAGCGAGAATTTTAATTGTCATAAGCATTTCCTACTTATTTTGTTATGAATAGTGTCTGTGTGTGTGTGTGTGTGTCCAGAGACAGAGGAGAAGAGAAGAGGAGTGGAGAAAGAGCAAATAACGCCCCCTCCCCCGCCTTTTTTTACCCCAGTCTGACACCATGGCTCCCTCCCACTGCTCACTTTTTCTCCCCTTTTATTCCCCTACCATATGACATAAAAAGTATAGACTTCATATCATAGTAGTTAAGTGTTGTTAATTATAGTATTTAAGTTACTGGGTATCAGGAGAAGAGTAAACATCACTCAAGGACTTTACTTTTTCTTATGGGAAAGATGTTAGTGCATTTTCAGTTGTATGCAGGATAGCTGTATCATGTTAGATGGAACTATGATCTCGTTATTGTTATTTGGAAATGAAGTATGGTTTAAAGAGATATACACAGGTGCCATGTTGACAAAGGGGATGTGTGATAGTTAATTTTATGTGTCAACTTGACTAGGTCAAGGGATACCTGATTATTTGGTTAAACATCACTTCTGGGTTTAAAAAAAAATTCTGAGTACTGGTGAGGGTGTTTCTAGATGCGATTTGCACCTGAATTCGTGGACTCAGTAAAGCAGATCACCCTCTCCAATGTGGGTGGTCATCACACAATCGGCTGAGGGCCTGAATAGAACACAAGGTAGACAAAGGAGGAAATCAACCATTCTCTGACTACCTGAGTTGGGACATCAGTCTCCTCTTGCACTCAAATTGGGATTTATACCATCAGCTACCCTGGTTCAGGCCTTCAGATACAAACTAAACTATACCCAGGGGCTGTTCTAAACCTCCAGCTTGCAGACAGCCTCCATAACTGAATGAGCCAATTCCTTATAATAAATCCTTTTCTCTCTCCTCCTCTCAGTATTCTATTGGTTCTCCTTCTCTGGAGAACCCAATACATGTCCCTTCCATGTCAATTCCTGGCCCTCTGAAATGACTCCTTTGAGTTTTTCCAATATAGATGAGTTTTAGCCTCTCCTAGAACTTCATATAAATGGAATCAGAATATGACTCTTATGTGTAAGTCTTCTTTACTCTGTGTAATGTTTTCATTATTCATCTAAGTTGCTGTATGCTTCAGTAGTCTGTTCCTTTATGATGTGGAGTACTATTAAATTATATGAATATATTAGTTTTCCTAATCATCCATTGGTTGTTAAAGTATTTGACTGTAAACTTTAAGGAGATCTCATTTTAGATTACAAAGGCCAGGAATGCATGAAATATGGGTTATTCAAGGTTTTTCATTGCTTATATTTTCTTATAAACTAAAAAAGGACCATTGAGTGGTACTAGAAAATCAATTCAATTTCTGTGTACCCTGTCATAGTGGTTTAAACTAAATGGACTACTGTTTAGAAAAAAAAAAAAAAAAAATCTATCTACCTATCTAAGGACTTCCATGATAGAAATTTTTCTTTTATGTGCTATTGAAAAATGACAAAAACCTATGGAATCATTAAAAGTTTTAAAACTATGAATTCATTAAAGGTTATAAATTATAGGGAACAAATCTGCATATATTTAAAGTGTGTGTATACATAGCATACTAACAAAATTTAGTTGGTAGACAGAGTTTGGGGCATGTCTGAATTTGAAGGTGTTTCATATAGTACTCTAAGTTTCCCTAAAAAAAAAAAAAAAAGAAAAAGAAAGAAAGAAAAAAGAAAAAAAACTTCCATGAATTGGAAATCAATGACATAAGAAACTCACTCAACACAAAAACAATAAAAATGAGAAATAGCAGAAACTAAAGAGAATGGAATATGTAAATGAGCTCATGTGGAAATAGTTAAGTATGCTAATTCTTTTTTAGAAAAATGTTTATTTTTTGAGAGAGAGCACGCAAGCAAGGGAAGGGCACAGAGAGAGAGAAAGAGAGAGAATCTCAAGCAGGCTGTATGGTGCCAGTGCAGAGCCCGACATGGGGCTCAATCCCATAAACCGTGAGATCATGACCTGAGCCAAAATCAAGAGTCAGATGCTGAATGGAATGAGCCACCCAGGCATCCTGGTGCTCATTATTCTTTAAAAAGAAAAAAAAAAAAAAGAAGGGGTGGGCTTGGTGCTCGGGTGGCTCAGTCGGTTAAGCGTCCAACTTCGGCTCAGGTCATGATCTCATGGTTCATGGGCTTGAGCCCTGTGTTGGGCTCTGTGCTGACTGCTCAGAGCCTGGAAACTGCTTCAGATTCTGTGTCTCTCTCTGTGCCCCTCCCCTGCTTGCACTCTCTCTCTCTCTCTCTCAAAAATAATAATCATTTAAAAATTAAAAAAAAAATTTTTTTTAAACTCTACCCACAAGATGGGGCTCAAACTCATGACCCTGAGATCAAGAGATACATGCTCTATCAACTGAGCCAGCCAGGTGCCCCCATGTTTGCTAATTATTCTTGACTCAAGAATTTCCAATGATTCTTCTAGCAGTACATTCTCTATATCCTTCCTAGCCTCTCAAAATTTATGCATGTATGTTGCTACAATCATTAAGAGTGGTTACGTCTCTGTTAACGTGTATCTATAATAAATATTTTTTAGCCTTACTTCTTTCATTAAACTAAATTCTGCTAGTCTAATAACTATCACAAAGTCACAGTGTCATTGGTAAACTAAACTTGTCAGAAACTAAAGAAGTTACATAATAGGGAGAAAGGATTAAAGGACTGAATGAACAACTAGCTAAAGAAGACTAGAAAGTAAAGATATAAGAAACATAAAACTTACTGCTAAGAGATTATAAATCTAGTCATCTCCTTTCTGTTTTCAATTTTCCAATAATATATACGGATATTATCTTAGATCCTTTTTTGGAATACTAAATAATGACATTTCTGACAGCTACAATTAATTCTTACTCATTTATTGTAATTATTAAGTGAAATATGTGGTTGTAGAGTCTTCTAGAAATTATGTCCCCTTTGGAATAATGGCTGACATAAATATAACTAAGATATTTATAAGGCTATGTAATACAGAGCTAATTATTTGACTTAGGAGGGAAATGATACCAAATACATTATGTAAAATTATGAAATAAAAGATGATTTATGGAAGATGATTTAGGAAGAGAGCCTAAGATATCATAGATTGAAGAACATAAGCAAATACCATGAAGATGTTTAAAAAAGGCATCTTAAAATTTTTTTAAAGCAACATATTACTCCTCACCATCAGATGGCTAAACTTAAAAATACTGACAAAAACCAAGAGTATTGGTGAGAATGTAGAGCAAATGGAATGTTGCTGGTAGAAATGCAAAATGGATCAGCCATTTTGGAAAAAGTCTGGCAGTTTCTCACTCACCACATGATCCAGCAATCACTCAGGAATTTACCCAAGAAATATGAAAACACACATCCACATAAGAACTCGGCACACAAATATTACTAGCAGCATTATTCAGAATAGTCCAAACTGGGAACACAAAAGTCCATAAATTTGTGAATTCATAAAGAGATTATAATACATCTATACTATTGATACTAGCCAGCAATAAAAATTAATATTAATATACCAGCAACATTCTGTTAATTAAAAGAAGACAAGACAAACACACAAAAAACTACATGCTGCATGATTCCACTGATATGAAATTGGACAAAAGGTATTAACTGCAGCGACAAAAAGTAGACCAGTGGTTTCCTATGGCCAAGGGAAGAGGAACAACTACAAAGAGGCACAAAGAAGCTTTTAAGGGTGATATTCTATATATATCTTGATTGTGCCTCAATAAAACAATTTTGGTTGACTGTTAAAAATATCGCTAGTTTTATTACTAAAAATACTGCAAAACATACAGAAGTGAACAAAAACAAATGGACTTAACTAGACAGCAGATTTTTGATATAACAGAAAAAATTTATTTCAAGATAAACTAATTTTTTTAAAGTATTTTTTTAATGTTTATTTTTTAATTTTGAGAGTGAGAGCATAAGTGGGGGATGGGGAAAGAGAGAATCCCAAGCAGACTCTGCACTGCCAGCATGGAGCCTGACCCCACAACTACAAGATCATGACCTCAGCCAAAATCAATACTTGGATACATAACTGACTGAGCCTCCCAGGCACCCCAAGATGCCACTAAAAATATAGTGGACTATACATAAACATAAATGTAAAGAAATCTTAAACTGTATCCAATAACATTACTGTTAATATTAGTTGGGCAAAGCAAATAAGAAATTATGTTCCTTTCCTTTGGAACTAAGATTTTTAGCCTAAAGGAAAGAATAATACAATCAAAGAAGGAGACTTTCATAATCTTAAATTTGAATTAAAAAAATCAATATAAATTCTTGATTTATTTTTGCCTTTCTAAAAAATATATGTTTTCTAGCTCTATCTTTTGGAAAAGGCCCAAAGCTATGATAACCCATTAGCAAAGGACATCCATGGCATCCACATTCTTTTACCCAAAGGGATTAGAGCTCTTTGGAAAAATGGCTGATTTCAGGTTTGGGGCAGAAAATATACAAGTTAAGTCAGGTCACCTTGTAGAGGCAAAAAGTAATCAGGTGACAAAAGAGTAACAAGGTTATATCAAAAGGATACAAGACCAACTTGGAGGGACTACCACTGGGCAAAGATGGGACAATCTAAACTTCAAAAAGAATTATGATTAAGATAAATTGAAATACAAAGGCATACAAATCTATTCACTATCACTAATATTAAAAAATGAATAGACTCATTATAATAGGTGCACCAGGTTGACAACACCTAAACTGAAAGATCACTGAAAATGGGATGACTAAACATTATGTGCCTCCTACTGTGACGCTGTATTATTTGCATCATTTATGAAGTATTCTTGTACCCTACGCCCAAGATTGAACTTCAATATTATTAAGGCTCTAGATCTAATGAAGAGTTTACAGAAAAAAATGGTGAATAGAGGAACAACTTAAATGACATTAGAAGGAAAAGATCCATGAAATCTACAATGTGGGACATTCTATAGGAAAACACATTTCCATTTCTATAGGAAAAGGGGGGCGTGAGGGATCGACTAGCATAGATTTAAGAGACATAAGAGCCATATCAACCAAAGCAACTGCAAACTAACTATACAAATGCATTTTTGAGACGATTAGGGAAATGAACATTGAAATAAGTATTAGAGTTGGGGGGAATAACATTAATATTTGTTTTGATACAGATGATAATGATATTCTGGTTATTTTTTCCAGTAATTTCTGTTAGAGATAGATACTAAAACGTTTATGGTGAAATGATATAAAGTATGAGATTTGCTTCAAAAGTATTACAGCCAAAAAATAATAATAAAAAAACAAAAGGAGAGGGATTAGAGATGAAATAAGGCTAGGGAAATGCTGACAGTTCTTGAAGCTGGGTGATGGGTATTTCTATTTAAAAATTTGTGAATAAAAAAATTCATTGGGAGATAAATATTCCCATATATGAAATTTTTCAAGAACACTAATTATGCTTTAATTCTGCACTATTACAGGAAATTCTACACATTTCATAACAAGCAAAATAATGTAAATATATAGTTAATGCAATCTGTAAATCTGTTTGTAAATCTCATGTTTATCATATAGATTAAAGGGATAAGAAAAAAAATATCTGGAAGGAAGTGAAGATAGAATTTCAACTACTGATTTAGAAAAATTATTTATAACAGTCAGTGGAATAATTGCTTAAATAGGGATATTAACCAAAACATTCAGCTTAATAAACTGAAATAAATTTTCCCTACCAAAAGGCAAATACTTAAAAATAACTGAAAAGGTTCTTTTAAATCATAAAATCTACAAAGAACTGCCCTTCTATTAAATTTCACGTTATCTGTTATCAAGAGTCAAAATAACACTCACGTTTTGAAGGAGTTGCTCAAACCAGTCATATCCAGTATCTCTGCATGCTGCAACCTAAGTGGGAAAATATGGTGAAACTATCAAAATTAAGAATTTACTTAAAAATCTGAAAAACAAAAAACAAAAACTTTGCTATGATTTAGTGTGAGGTAAATAAATGTCTCAATTAAAAAAATTATTTTAAAGTAAACTATTCTTTAAGTAAGCCAAGAATTTATCAATATTAAATAATTTTATTCTAAAAATATCTTAGAATACATTCAAGAAATTAGTTTAATATATTGAAATTAAATACGATATAGGGAAAGTGGGTTGGGGGATAAGGAATGAAATAGGTGATGGGGATTAAGGATGCATTTTTGTGATGAGCACCAGGTGTCGTATGGAAGTGTTCAATCACTATATTGTACAACTGAAACTAGTATTACACTGTATGTTAACTAACTGGAATTTAAATAGAAACTTAAAAACATGGTGTTACATTTTGAATAGTAACTTGTACTGGTCAGAAAAACGCGTAAGGTTTAAAACAACACAAATAGAAATGTTTGCTTATTATTTTCCTTCTAGATAGCAGATATAAAGATATGAGTGAAAGAGAGATAAATCTATAATTGATAATAGAAAATTTATGTTCAAAACATAAAAAGTATTCTGGGCAAAAAAATATTTATAGCTCATGTGTATAATTAAACGTAATGAAACTAATCTTAATTCACGTTTTCTGAAAAAGTACTATCTCATTTTAGGCTGCTATCCCTGGGCTATTGTTACCTATTCATCTACTTCTCCTTCCCCTGTCAGTTTTCAATCACTGGAGGAATCTGGAGAATTTCAGTATCAGTGCTTAAGTCAACAAATGCTAATAAGGAGGGCTATGCAGAAACACCAATCTCATCTTCCTTGCATCCCCTGAGTATCTCCAGAATGTAAGGGAAGTACAACTGACCCTTGAACAATGCAGGGGTTAGGGATGCTGACCCCCTGCACAGTTGAAAATCTGCACATAACTCTGATTCCCCAAAAACCTAACTTTTAATAACCTACTGATGACCAGAAAACTTACCAATAACATAAAGTTGATTAACACATATGTTATATGAATTACAGACTGTATTTTTACAGTAAACTGAAGAAAATGTTATTTAAAAATCGGAAAAGAAAATACATTTACAGTACTATACTGTACTTATTGAAAAAAAATCCATGTATAAGTGGACCTGTGCAGTTGAAGGGTCAACTGTAGTATTAAATGTCAAGATTAACAAATATCTCATCATTGTCTCTCTCTGTGTAAGAGAGGGAGGCCTCAACTAGGTTTGTACCCACAGGGACCACACCCTTGTTCGAGTCCTTACCACATCAGTGATGTTTAAAATTTTCCTCGTCATTGCTTCTTTGTCATTGTGTGGAGTTGGAGTAAACCAGAGTTTTTGGAATGTTTCATTTACTAATTTCTAGAAAAAAGAAAATTTCAAACTACACAACTACAACAAACATGGCAAAATTCTCAATCCCAAATTCTCATTAAAATCCAAAACAGGGGCGCCTGGGTGGCTCAGTTGGTTGAGCATCCGACTTCAGCTCAGGTCACGATCTCGCAGTCCGTGAGTTTGAGCCCCGCATCGGGCTCTGGGCTGATGGCTCAGAGCCTGGAGCCTGCTTCTGAGTCTCCCTTTCTCTCTGCCCCTCCCCCGTTCATGCTCTGTCTCTCTTTGTCTCAAAAATAAATAAACGTTAAAAAAAAAAAATTTTTTTTTAAATAAAAAAATAAAATCCAAAACAAAGGTGGGGCACCTGGCTGGCTCTATTGGTAGAGCATGATTTCTGTTCATGGGGAAAAAAAAAAAAAAAAAGCCAAAAACAAAGTTACAAATAACGAGTCAAAGCACAAACTACCAGAAATTTTTGGCACAAATTCCTCAATTTTTGAAAACAATCATCAATTAATTTTTCAAAATTATAATCTTTTTCAATTGGTAAAAATTTTAAATAGGTGATATCTGCATAGTACACAAAGTTGTTTTTTTTTTTTTAAATATTTATTCTATTTTTGAGAGAAAAAGAGAAACTGAGCATGAGCAGGGGAGGCACAGAGAGAGAGGGAGACACAGAACTTGAAGTGGGCTCCAGGCTTCGCACTGTCAGCATAGACCCGAACGCGGGGCTCGAACTCACAAACTGTGAGATCATGACCTGAGCCAAAGTCGGACACTTAATGACAGAGACACCCAGGTGCCCCACAAATGTTTTCATCAAACTAAAAAACATTTTTCTTACTTTTTTTGGGGGGGGGGGGGGAAGCTGTTAAAAAAAACAAAACAAACAAAAAAATACTGGGACCATCATATATGTATAAATTCATGAATGAACTGAGGTTTACACTTTCAACAAAGTATTTAACTTAGAAAACAAAGTACATACCATTTAAAAAATAAAGTAACTTTAATTTGGTAATAAACTTGCTGCATATAATGTAATCACTACAATGGCATTAAATATAATTGAACTGGTTGAGAAAGATCAGATTTTATTAACACAAGATTTAGAAATAAAAATGTATGGAAGTATGTCATTTTTGAATTGATAATCTAAAAATGTTGATTTCCTTGTAAAGGTTTTTCATAGTTACACGTATTTTACAAAATTTAGCTATAATAAACATTTAAATTATTTAAAACGTTAATGAAAAATGAACTTTAAAACAGTCATCATTTCATCTTACCTTAATGCCCTCTTCATCATTGACTCTGCGAATCATTTTTACACACATTTCTGTAATTTTTGGAAATGTTGGTTGTTCAATACAGATGTCTCTTAGAATCTTTATTACCCTTTTCCTGACACTGATGCCAGTATCCTAAGAACAGAAAAGTATTTTTAAATATCAGAAAGCTCAATATGCTCAGGTGTAAGAAATGTGATAAAATGAAATCAGGAAATAAATACCAACAAGCAGTACATTGAATACTTATTAACGTGATAAAGATGGTCTATATAGTTCCTCTTTATATTCTTTCTTATTAATGTTACTCAAATATGGATTACTGTATTGCTTTACTTTTATAATATGATATCCAATACATGCAAAAATACTGAATAACACTGAACATGACACTAGAATATAAACTTGTCAAAATTAAATGGGATAACAAATTAAAAGCATTTAGAATAGTGCCTGGCACTTAAACAGCATATGAAGTATTTTTAACAAATATGTTAAACCTAAATCTAATCAAACCACTGTCACTATGTTACAGTTAATAGAAAATAAAAAAAACAAACAAAAAAACAAATTAAACAAAGCCATGAGGAAATAACAAGACTGACCTGGTCTTTTTTTTTTTTTTTTTTTCTTTTTTAAAGTTTTGAGAGAGAGAAAGGAGCATGGGGGGGGGGGGAGGGGCAGAGACAGGGGGAGAGAGGGGAACCCAAACAGGCTCCACATTGTCAGCACAAATCTCAATAAGGGGCTCGATCCCACAAACCACGAGATCATGACTCGAGCTGAAATCGAGAGCCAGAGGCTTAACCGACTAAGCCACCCAGGCACCCCTGACCTGGTCTTTTTAAATTAGTCAATGTAATGGGGGAAGTCTATAAAAGAGAGTACTCTAAATTTTAAAACTTGATCACCAAATGCAAAGTATGATCTTTGGATTCTGTTCAAAAAAAAAAAAAAAAAGGTAACTAGAAACTCCCCCTGCAGTTTTTGGGACAACTGGAGAATCGAATATCAACTGGTTATTACAGGATATTTAGGGAGTGTTAATTTGGTTGGGTGAGATTAACAGTTTTTGTTTATAAGAACAGTACCCACACTTTTGGAGAGGCAGGCTGAAGTATACATGGAGGAAATAGCAAAATGTTGTGATTTAATTTAAACTAATTTAGCAAAAAATATAGATATGGTGTTAGATACATGAGTGTTCACTGCACTACCACTCTTCACAAATTTTCAATAATTAAAGCGTTTTAGAAATAAAAAGCATTGGACACTTAATGTGCATATTTATTTCCATTATATAGTCTGACAATCACTAAAATATTTTAGGATATATCGCTTAGGTAGATGCTATCGGATTTCATTAAATTTGAAGAATCCTATTGATTCTCCAAATTTGAGAATCCTATTGATTTTGCCTTTCATTCTTGAAAAGAAGCACTAACACGAAAAAGTTTATTGCACTCTTTCCTTAAATTCTTTGTTTCAATCAAGATTTTATGCTAGTTGAAGCTGCAATTATCTTTAACTCTTAGTCATATAATATTCTGACACTAGACTAAAGGTGATAAACTCTTGTCACTGTGGGAATACCTAATCTTGTGCCTAATGCATTTCTTTTGAGTTACAGAAGTCAATATGCTTGCAGTGGGTGATGTGGAGATTCCACAGATATTTTGTAACATCAGTGTTTCCTGTTTCCTTTTATTTTCCAGGGAAAGGCTTCAGGACCAGAGAATTCCATGACATACAAGAAAGGATTATCTTAGAATAGTATTTCTTTAGTTTGTTCTTAAGACTCAAAGGGCTTTCTGGTTTATAATGCAGGTATCTAAATCTTGTCATAATTCAGCTTTAAAGAAACATGCAGATAACACACAAAGGATCCAAACATATTGTCAGATACCAAAATTCTGCACTTAGCTGTCAACAAAATAATTGTTCCTATTTATATACATTCATATAAATTTATTCTAGGTTCCTGTCCAAAATATTTATGCCATTGTAGTTCCTATCATTTACTCATTGTAAACTTACATCATCAAAATGGAGGAGTTAACTGAAAAAAAGGAGTCCCAATTTTCAACAACGACTTGTTTTATAGTATTGAGCAGTCCTCCTCTTGAAATATGTCCTTTGGGGCACCTGGGTGGCTCAGCTGGTTAAGTGTCCAACTTCGGCTCAGGTCATTATCTCACAGTTCATGGGTTCAAGCCCCGTGTCAGCATAGAGCCTGGAGCCTGCCTCAGATTCTGTGTCTCCCTCTCTCTCTGCCCCTCCCCAACTTGTGCTCTTGTCTTGCTCTCAATAAATGAATTAACATTAAAAAAAAAAAAAAAAAAAAAAAAGAAAAGAAAAAAAGAAACTTGTCCTTCCTCAGTTCTTTGTTTGGGCCTATGGCTGAGCTGGGCTTGAAATTTGTGTCCCCTTCCCCTGCTGGTCTTCTGTCCAATTGTTAGGATCCTTAGCTTAGCTCAAGGTAGGGTAGGAATGGAGAACATTTTTCCTACTTTCTAAATCTGGGAGACTGGAGATTAGAATCTGCCCAATGTTCTGCTGTCCAGCCACCACTTTCTAGATTTGATTCTTGGCACCAAGAGTATCTACCTGTAGGCTTTCCCTTGCCTTCCAACCCACTGAATCAGCACTATAGAGTTACAACCTTAGCTTTTAATTTTCATTCTGGTTTAAACTATCTTTAGGGTGTGTGTGTGTAAAATAAACATGGACAGGTTTTTGGGGGTGAGGAGTGAGGTGGGGAACAAGTCCTCCTCTAGAAAGATGCTATAGTATAGAGATTAGGCAATATAAATAAGTAATTGATACTTACTTTTCTAGCTTAATAATTAAAAAAATGTGATACAAGAAAGGCAAAATTATATTTATGAATCATAATAAAAATGACCAAACAACATACCAAAATTCTTTCAATCAGCATATCATAATACTGCTCAGCAAGCTGAGGTCGACAAAGAACAAATCGACCTAATAATTCTACTGCTGCTTCTCGAACACTAGTGGAGTTATCCATTAATCGTCCATGAACTCCTCGCTGCATATCAAGCTAAAGGAAAATAAAGAAAATATAATTTATACTACTAAGTAGACCTAATATCTTAACTTGAATGCAATAGTCAAATGAGAAGAATCATTTGTGCTCTTCTTTACCCTTGCTAGAATACTGGGGTCTACAGCAACAACCTCAGATAAACACTTCATGGCTTTTGTTCGAACGGCAATTGCGTTTTCACCAAGAACTCGAAGGATCTGCCGAGCAAACATTGGTATTTTCACAAATTTTAGAACATACAACATTTAACAAAATATACATGAAAACATGCAAAAGAAATGAAAATAAATATTGGATTTACCTCCCTTTAATATTTATATGGGTAGAAGATGTTATCTTACTGATCCAAAGTTTTAACTTACAGGTCAGTATAGTAACTGAGGCATTCTATACTTTAAGGCCTTTTCTTTATCCTGGCATTCTCAATTAAACCTGTTTTTTCATTGTTATGCTCATGTGCAAGGACGTGTAGCCCCACTAAAACCTTGTTATGAATACCTAATTCAGAATATTTAGTATTATTTAATAATTTGGTAATTGAGTAATTTATTTTTATAACATCAACCAGTCTACCTATACCATATATGTATATTTATACATATATCCATTTATCTGTAAAACGTGAATCAGTAAGTAAAAGGCATGTAAAAAAAGACATCTTAACAAATATGGAACACAGAAACAAATGTTACTCTCATGATCTTTTAAAATATCTGTTCTCAACAGTGAATAGACATCATACGTTATTCCACAAATATCCATAATCAGAAAAATCAGTATCATTGTACAAGGAATTCTGGTTTAGTTTACCTGTGTCAAATAAATATCAAAGCTCTGAGCAAACGGCCTCATAGAGGCCAAGTATCGAACAATCAAACAAGCATCATCATAGTCCACAGTATCAGAATTCATCCTACAACAAAAAGTCATTAAATTATTTTTTTAAGCTTTTTGCAAAGTAGATAGATATCAAAGAGATAACTGAAAAAGTAAAGATGCTTTCTCTCTGGATCTTACTTTAATGTGCTGAACTGAGAAGGTGTGGTTTTGATAATGCTTCTAAGAAACTTTTTCCGGTTTTCAGCTCGATGCATGATTTGACCAGTTGTCTCAACTTCCTTCGCATGATGTGTTCCTTCAGATGATTCTTCATCTTTTTGTGATTTCATTGCTTTTTCTGTTTCCAGAGTTGTGTCACGGAACCACTGGGCTATATAGAATTTACGAGAAAACTAAAAAGAAAATAGGTAAGATCTGAGCTTGATAAAATTAAGAGAATTTTTAAATGAAATTTCCAACCCACTGATAAAGTGCTCACCATCAGGAATAAATATACAGGTATACTTTAAAGCAACTTGTAGCAGACAAAAACAAATTTTAAGAAAGCCAAAAGGTCTGAATATCTGAATGATATAAAACTTATTATTTTGCTTTGTCTTAACACTTAAGACAAGCATCAATTACTTAACAAAGAAAAAAGCATCACACATAGGTCACTAAAATTAGACAGATGATATGTCAACTGGAAAAGTTTAGAATAGGATAAGATGCCAAAGGTACAAGATTCCATTTACTTTCAAAATACCACCTTACTTCTTCAAGAAATACATAGCCAATTATTACTGAAACATTTTAAGATGGAGGCACATCTATTATTTGTTCCCTTCAATGTAGACTAAAAACGTGCAGTAGTTGACTAAATAGCTTAGTTACCTCCAACCTCTTTATCCTGCATATCCCATCAGTAAAAAATAAAAATAAAAAAATTAAAAAGTACACTGGGGTGCCTGGGTGGCTCACTCAGTTTAGCGTCTGACTCTTGATTTAGGCTCAGGTCATGATCTTGCAGTTTGTGGGATCAAGTCCAATACTGGGCTCTGCACTGGCAGTGCAGAGCCTGCTTGGGATTCTCTTGCTCCCTCTCTCTGCCCCTCCCCCACACTCTCTCTCTTTCTCTCTCTCTCAAAATAAATAAACTTAAAACAAAGTGCCCTGGGGTGCCTGGGTGGCTCAGTCAGTTGAGCATATCTAACTTCGGTTCAGGTCATGATCTTACAACTTGTGAGTATGAACCCTGCATCGGGCTCTGTGCTGACACCTCGGAGCCTGGAGCCTGCTTCAGATTCTGTGTCTCCCTCCTGCCCCTCTCCTGCTCATACTCTATCTCTCTCCCCTTCAAAAATAAATAAACATTAAAAAAACAAAACAAAGTGCCCTAATACATGCACAGTGTTTTCTAATATGGTTTATAAATCTTATATATGAGCCTATTATACTAATAATTTGGATGCACAATATACATAAAAATAGAACTAAGGATTATATTTAAAAAGAAATACACACATAAAATTCTAATAGCTTCTTTTTATATGCTCATAGATCATCTCAAGCACCACCTGGGCCATGTCCATTGTGAGGAGCAATGACCTACCTCAGTCTCAAAGATAACTTATGGAAAGATTTCTAACTATTTCGCCTCTCACACCATTTTTATATAATACATATCTGTATCAAAATTCCGTAAGACAAATCAATCCATAACCATTCTCTTTAATTTACATCATCAAGTATCCCTTTGTTTTATTTTTTTTTTTTTTTCAACATTTTTTATTTATTTTTGGGACAGAGAGAGACAGAGCATGAACGGGGGAGGGGCAGAGAGAGAGGGAGACGCAGAATCGGAAACAGGCTCCAGGCTCCGAGCCATCGGCCCAGAGCCTGACGCGGGGCTCGAACTCACGGACCACGAGATCGTGACCTGGCTGAAGTCGGACACTTAACCAACTGCGCCACCCAGGCGCCCCAAGTATCCCTTTGTTTTAAATAAAAGATTAGGATTCCAAACAACCTTCCCCTTCATGACACTTCCCAATTTTCTTTCAGACCCAATTTGAATTTGATGTGTTATCTCCAAAAAAGGGAGAAAAGATTCCTACCACTAGTGAAGGATCAGTCTCAGTGTTTTCATCCAAGTAATCAAGCAATGCTTTCTGTAATTGTTGTATTTCATCTTCTCCTCCTGAAACCTACAAAATAAACCACGGAAGAACAAAAATTACATCACTAGTGTATTTTAATAATTCATCTAGTTGTAAATACAAATCTAGGGAAAAAAGTGATAAATGATAAAAAATCAAAATGTTAAGTATAGCAACTAAAAGGAAAAAAAAAAAAACAGAAGAATGCTACTTCACAAAAAAAATTCATACTCATAGCTGAGACTGGCCCTTATTTTTATGAATTACATGTCATCTTGCTTTGAAAGAGGTGCATAGGTAGCTGACATAAAAATTAACAGAATAATGTATTAAGTATTCAGAGACAGGAAGGTCCTACACATTGTTTTTCTGTTTGGAAAAAAAGAGGCAATTCCAAACTTTTAATTTAAAAATGGAAACTGCTATCTGTTTTACTATGTGTTATAGGTTTCTTTGGGATATTTTAAAACATTCTAGAAGAGAAATACTTCTATTTGTAATGTAAAAATAGTACTTTATTTCATGTAGGATATTAAATATACAGTAGCAGGTGAGCTGTTCACTTGGTCTAGGAATAGAATCTTTAGTTCCTGTCAAGAACAAGACACAACCAGAAATGAACTGAGCTGGCATTCATGTCTATAGCTTTATACTCTAGCTTTACCACATGAAATGCCAATATGGTTTAGAATATCTCTAAGTAGAAAACAAAGATTTTAATAACCTATGTTCTCAGAGTGTGATGAAATGGTCCATGGAGAAATTCATCATAGCACTGTAAACTACTACACTGTAAACTTCCAAGAGCAATGTGGATGTATGTCAAGAACCGTAAGAATACTTACAAATGACCCTTCCCCTCAAGTTTTACAGTGTACAATCTACATGGTCATATGTAACAAATAAGTTGTAGGTTCACTCTAAGAAATACTGAAAGGCACCTGGCACCTACATCTTGGTTTCTAAATTACCATTCTCCAATAAAAAGAAACAGTAATATTTGGTGAAACGGCAGATTCCAGGGCTGAGGCAATGAAAGTAAGAGAGCTCCTGAAACATCTTGTGCCACAAAGTAAAGTTCTCAAAGAAAGATGGTAACATATCAAAAAGACACAAAAGTCAGCTAAAAGGGGCTCTCACAGGTTAATTCTAGGATAAATGGAACATTAAATAATAATAGCAATAAATTATAATCTAGGAAACAGAATGGGAATGGCAGTGTTATATTAAATGGTAGTATTACATTAATGGTAATTTCTTGCTTTTGAGAACTGTATTGTGGATATTTAAGCAAGAGTTCTTGTTTGTGGAAAATAAACACTAAGCAGTGTTTTTCAAACTTCAGCATTCATTAGAATCACCTGGAGGGTCTATCAAAAAACAATGCTGGGCCCCACCCCTAGAATTTCTGATTCAGTAGATGAGTCCTGAGAATTTGCATTTCCAGCAAGTCCTTAGGTGATGTTAATATTAATACCTCTTGTCTAGGGAATCATACTTTGAAATTCAAGGGTATTGGGAGGCATTAAGTGTGCTCAAATAGTTAAAAAAAAAATGACAGATATGCAAGCATGTATATTTTGAAAAAGAAATGTTACATAAAGATAAAGCAATGTTATAAATTGTTGACAATTAAGGAATTTGGGTGAAAGGTTTGTGGGAACTCTGCATTATTCCTATAACTTTTCTGTAAGTTTAAAATTATTTCAAAATACAAAGTATAATAAAAAATATTAGAGGCATTTCTAATGGCCAGCATGAATATGATTATGAATGTTAAAAAAAAAAAAGTATAAAGAAAATGAAAACAGTTGTGTATGGTAGGATTAGAGATCATTTACCAATTTTCTTAAGTAACTTTTAGCATTACTACCATCTCGTTCACACTTAAAAAAATAAGTGAAACAACAATAATTTTTTTTTGCCAAACATGAAAACTATCTAATATAGTAAAATGAAAAGAAGTCTTCCTCCTCACCCTTCCCCAATATAAAATGATACACAAATTTCAAAGGTAGAAAACAATCTGGGAGTGCTAAATCAACATCTTAGTAAATTAAAGATTTAAATAAAACTTAGTTAAATAAAATAGAAAACAGCATCATACATTCATAAAAGCAGTTCACAAAAAGAAATTAGACTAATGATTTATATAAATCACTTAAAACTTCCTGTTAGACACTATAATTCACTCTAAGGTATTAACTTTCTCTGTGGGGTTTTTGAAAAGTCCACTTTTGGAAATGCATGATCTTATTTTGAATTTATAAAATGAAATGTAACACTAATATAAGAATACCTAAAGTACTTAACTAATATTTACGCCCATAATTTTAATCCTTGATCTCAATACCTGTTTTAAAATTCGTTCTATTGACCCTTGATCCATTTTGCTTGTAACGGCATCTTTCCTTAATCGTGCAGCAACAGTTCCAAGGTAATCAAGAGATGCCACTCTTAAAGCCATCTCTGTTGACTTGTTACTGAATTGATGAACCTAAACATCAAAATAATCTTTATTTAATCAATTTATGACATTTTTAATAGCAATTTATCATACAAATTCCAAATCTATGTTGTATTATTTGAAATTTAAGTATTTTTTCTTGTGATATTTTCCCATGAAGTGGTTGCTTTCTGAACATTTTCATTAAAAAAAAGTATAGATTAAACCTAAGAACACAGTCATGTTTGTTAAAAACGTAGGCTCAACTGTTTATTTGTATGTTTTCCAGTTCACAGAACGTAAGGGTCCCAAAAGCTTTGTAACGATTTGTATTGCAGAAGTCTAAATATAGTTTAAAAATAAAAAGAGAAATCATAATATTTCTTTGCATTTTCCTATTGTATTACATGAGAACTAGAAAGTGTCATGTTTTTAGATATTCTTAATGATAAAAAAGAATTCACATTAATCAGTTTCATGCTTTGAAATGAATTAACTATAATAATTTATGATTGAGTATTGAGATGCTTTTAACTAACAATATACTTCCAACCCCACCCCAAAGTTTTTAAAGTACTGTTATCTCCTTTAATGAAATGAAAGCACCAAAAGTCACAAGATTTCAAAGTTTTCTACCAAATATTGACAGTATTGTGTACAGTTATGCACATGCAAAAATAAAGATGCAATGGTCATATTTCCTTACACATTTTTAAAGAATTCATCATCTGTGAATCAGAGTACATCCTCATTATGTTGTCTTCTAGTAATCTAATAATCTTTAAAGGCTATACTCTTACCAACAGTCTCCCTAACAAACTAAGGAGTAGTTCAGCAGCTGGCCATTCAGGCTTATTGACTGTTGAAAGAAGGTCTTGAACAAAATTTTCAAATAGTGGTCTGTAATCTTCTTCACCTTGCTTACTACCACATCTGTTCAAAGATAAATAAGGAAAAGGCTGTGAATTTAGGTGACTTGTCCATCAATATGACTGAAATTTTGTTAACTAAGCTTTCTCTTCCCCATATCTAATAATAAGGTATAAGAGAGTACATTAAATATAAATAACATGGCTTAAAATGAATCTATTTCTCAAATTTCATTCTTTCCTCTATTATAGGTAATTCATTTATTGACTATTACAAACATTAACTTTCCGGCAAGTACACCACATTTTTTAAAATGACTACTCTTTTTCTGAGATTACCACAAATTCCTATGAAGGCCAAGTAAACCTCTCTCCACAAACTTTCCTATCAATTAGAATGCCCCCAAATTTACTGAAGAAAAATTATAGAATTTCAATCTGGTACTGTAACTTGTGGAGTCAAACATATAAGCTAGCTCACAAGATTTAGGATTTTTAATATTTCAACTGCCTCATTTTAAACATCAGGAATTCAAGGGCCAAGGTGACACATTCAAGGTTCAGGTTACGGCAGGAAACTGAATTAACCATTTATATACAATAAAGGAACTATTTTCTATCCTGGGGAAATAAAAATCAGATTATGTTAATTTTGCTCACTTTTTAAGGAAGATGGAAAGGAAGTTTTGGGCTGTTCTCATGGCTGTTTCATAAGAGTTGGTAATGACAACATCTTGGTCAACCTAGATTGAGAAAAATGAATTTATATAGGTATAAAAAATAACCAAAAAAAAAAAAAAAAAAAAAAGGTTAGTTCAGTTGCTATTGCCATGTTACTACTGAATAGGGGTGATACATTTAAACACTAAGAAGCTTAGACTATTCTTTTATGTACAAAGAAATAAGCTACAATTAACAAACACATTTTTTTAAATTTTTTTTAAATAAAAAATTTTTTTTCTTAAAAATTTTTTAATGTTTATTTATTTTTGAGAGAGAAAGAGACAGGGGAGGGGTAGCGAGAGAGAGGGAGACACAGAATCTGAAGCAGGCTTCAGGCTCTGAGCTGTCAGCACAGAGCCCAATGTGGGGCTCGAACCCACAAATTGTGTGACTGTGACCTGAGCGGAAGTCGTTCACTCAATCGACTGAACCACCCAGGCACCCTTAGTAAACACATTTAAATACCTTATAAAAACTAAATAAAAATATTGACTTCATTTTAATTTATTAAAATATGCAAGACTAACAAATGTGGTTAAGCAAATGCGATATCAATAATTTCTTATGATCTAGGTGAGCAGAAACTGACTGAAAATACAAAAAGAATTTAGAAAAAGACAATCCAAGCTCAAAGTTTATGAAATGGTGAAATATAATGCAAAAGAAAATTCAATTCCTTTATTAGAGATTTAAAGAACGGGATATAAACAGTCTGTTCAAAGTTTCAGAAATCCAATGGTGAATAAATACATGAAAAAGCTCACTAGTTACCAGGAATATACAAAATAAAATATGGTATCATTTCAGACTGACCAGAATAAATAAAATCTAACAGAAAGAAAGCTAAAATACCACTTTGTTGAGCAAACTGACAAGTTAAAAATTCATGTACACTATTTAATATTCTACTTCTAAGTATACCTAGAGAAACTCTTAAGTTGTGATACAGTTATATATGTTTAAGTAAAAGGAATCTGGTATTAGTTTTATGTATTAATAACAATGTTGACTGAAAAAATTAGCTATATCACTTCTGTAAATTAAAAAAAATTCTACATTAAATTTATGCAGATAAATAAATAAATATATGGAAGGAGCTAAACATTCTCATGATACCTGTTACCAAAGATAAGGAAGGAAAGACTGGGGAGAGAAAAATCAGATTGGGACAGTGACCTCAACTTTCTTGATCTGCATTTTTCACTTATTCATTTACTTAATTATATATATATATACTATTATATACATACACAAAATTCTGAAAATAACAATATAGAAACAGAATCATTCCTGTTTCTTTTGAATTTTTTGTAATACTATAAGAACCTGGAAAAATTATAAGCATTGATAGGTAAAAGCTATAAAACCAAAAGCAAATCTTAGCTATAATTTACTCAACAGTGAGAGTGTTCATTACTTCTGCATGAAAATTAATTACATTTTATTACATATTACATATTATTACAATTATATGTATGCATTAGTATAGACAGTTATAATAATCACTTACACATCCACTATCTCACTTGAACTTACAAGGTGGTACAAAAGGCTTGTTAGGTATTATCATACCCAATTTACAACTGAGCAAACAAACTCATATTAAAATGATCTATGTTTTGTGACTAGTAGATAAAATCGTCAGTACCAGAACTCAGGTTTCCTAAAAACTAATCCTGTCCTCTATATAAGGATCCTAAAGACCAGTCTTAAAAGTCCTAATTAAGAACTTCAGTTTTACAAGAATCGTAGAGAATTTAGGTGCTGCTTCCTATAAAAGTATGGAGTTATAAAAGATTCCTTACTTTTTTATTTGAGTCCTCTTCTGAATTAGAGTCCTTCTCTGATGATGGTAAATGTACAACACACTGAATTAGTTGCAAAACCAGTGCTGTAACCATCTGAATATACATAGGCTCTCCATCCATATCACTACTATTTAACCTTTAATGAAGAAGAAAATATTTAAATCATACAAAGAACGAAGAGAAGTTCAACTTGAGTCGTCATGTTATCATCTGAAAATTCAGGACGCTTTACCAATATTTCTAGACATTATCTCTTTAGTGCTTACAATAGTGTCCTTATGTCTGTTTTTAATAAATTAGAAAAAATACCAATTCAATGCCTATAAATACTTAAAGTGGTCAAAGGAAAAATACAATATTTAATACAAATTTCTATACTTTATATGCACTGCAGATAAAAATTTATAAATGGATAGTATCAAACATTTCTCAAAATGATTTTTAAAATGAGGAAAGTCTTCAAGATTTCCAAATGCCCATGCATTCTGGTACTCATTTTCTTATTAAAATTTGCTACACAGTCAGCTCTTGATCATCTATCCTAGGGTATGAGGCCAGTGGCACAGAATGTAAAAAATCAAATTCTAAATCTTCAATTCTAAAGATACTGTAAAGGTGTAAGACTTCTCTTATATGCTGATAGGTTTTCTTTAGGTTTAATAGACTATACACAATGAGGCTAAAAAATTAAGGTAAAAATAATTATTTTATGTAAGATAGCCTTCAAAGCAATCTAAACATAATCCTATATGCCAGGTTAATACACTTAATCAGTCAGGAATATTATAATGATAGTTATGATAATGATACCCTATGACAACAAAGAAAATCATGCTGACCACAGCAGTGTATAACATTTCTCAGTTACTCTGTGCTTAGTGAATTAAGAGCCTTTAGTCTCCATGACTTCCTACTATATAAAGGATTAAATCTAAGTTCCTTAGTATGGCCTATAAAACACTTGAACTGCCTTTGAATTTTTCAAGCCCTATTTTCTATTATGGCTTAACCAGGGATGATTTTGACCCTCAGGGGACATCTGCCAGTGTCTGGAGAAAATTTTGGCTGTGCCAATTAGAAGGGGAGGCGGTGGTTCTCTTGTCACCTAGAAGGTATAAGTCAGGGATGCTGCTAATAAGCATCTTACAATGTATACAACAACAGTCTTGTACAACAAAGTATTATCTATCCAAAATGTCCACAGCACCAAGACTGAAAAACCTCATCATAGATTTTTACACTTGAGGACGAAGAAACTTCTTTAAGTCCCCCAAATGTGCACTGTTTTTGCACATATCTGAGTTATTCTTCATGCTGCTCTGACTGAATTGCCTCGCTTTTATCTGATCACTAAAATAAAAATCAGGGATGATGAAGAATAAATATATAAGGATTATAATATAATGCAATTCTTCATTGTACTTGGTCTTTGCTATAATTAGTTACCTGAAGTTCCTCAAACTCCTCTTGCTGGTTGGTAATCTTGCAAGTGAAGTAAAAATTTCTTCCAAAATTAACTGCCTATGTTTTTCATATCTTGAGAATACCTGTTTAGTAATTATAAGATTTCAAATTATTATAATTATTTGAAAACAGAAATACTGTATCACGTGATAAAAAATATCTGCCATTTAAAATAAAAATGTTTTCAACATCTTCAATGACAATGACTTAATCTGTACAACTTTTCCATCATTAATTATAACATTCTTGTAGAAGTTAGAATATACTAGTTTCATTTATAGGAGTATGCTACCTTAGAGATGAAAGACAAGATTTAAGTGATTTTAAATAATTTTGATTTAATTGTAGATATTCAGGAATTATTAACTGAAGTATTTTTAAAAGTTTAGAAGTGTTTAAAATATAAGGCACACAAAAACAGTCCTTATGTTGAAATAAATCTATGGAAAACTTGAATCTGCATTAATGTTGGCAAGTTTGGATATATTTTTCTGGGGGGGATAACAAAAAGTATGAATTGATTATACTTACTGCAGTGACTAACTTAATGGCACACAATTGTAGTTCACTGACATTTTCCACAAAAAATGGTGTTATTCCCATTGATGATACCTGTACACATAAAAAAGTAATCAGTATACATCTCTAGTTAATTTCAGAAACATTCTACATTAACTAAATTTCAAAACATTCATAAACTTACCAGAAAAAACTGAGACAGCATTTTCTTTACGCTCATTAATCATCAGTATCTACCTAGTTCTGTTTCTGCTCCTTTCACCCTCAAACACATCAGCACATACCTTCCTTTATAGTGGCCATTCCTCTGATCTCCCCATGTTGGGTTGATAAATGTCACAAGAATATAAAGAAACAAAACATTTTGCTACTCTGGATGAAAATATCCTGGCATATTTCAAAGGAAATGATCATTTATCTCTAAACTCTAAATTCTAGAATTTAGATTCTACATTCACCTATCCTGTGCCCTAAATGTTTCTTTTTAAAACGTCCCCGGACTTGTATTTCTTCACTTTAGATATACTCTGAATGGAAAAAATTAACATAGTGATGCCATTATTACTGAGTAAGCAAGGTTATACTGAACTCAGACCCTGTATTCTTAAGTCGTTTGGTCTAGAAATGTAACAAAATGCTTCAAAAAACACTTACCTGAAGAATTGTTGTGTCTGTGAGAAGTTGTATCTCTAGCAATTCTGATAAGCTACTAACAATGTCACAAACTTTATTATAAAGCATTACTATTACTCTCTGCTTGTGGGTAGAACATTTAGCCCGTTTTGCTTTTGAACTTAACAAGCCTCCTAAAATGAAAAAAAAAATTCAAAATAAGTAATTTATCAACTTTTAATAATTTTTAATAAACAGTAATAAAACTGTTTTATGAATTAAGGGAACACTTTTCTAGGGGGAGGGGGTGGTACATAAATATACAACATGGCAAATAAAGCTGGTATTTATTAAAACAGAAATATTCTCGGGGCCTCTGGGTGGCTCAGTTGGCTAAGCATCCGACTCAGGTCATTATCTCAGTTTGCGAGATTGAGCCCCATGTGGAGGTCTACGCTGTCAATGCAATTTGGGATTCTATCTCCCTCTCTCTCTGACCCTCCCCTCCTTGCTCGCTCTCTCTCAGAAATAAACAAATATTTAAAAAAAAATTTTTTTTATTCTCTAGGGATATTTAGATAGTAGTCGTTCTTTTTTTTGTAAGTTTATTTATTTCGAGAGGGAGAGACAGAGACAGAATATTCCAAGCAGGCTCTGCACTATCAGCATGAACCCAATGCAGGACTTGATCTCACGAATGGTGAGATCATGACCTAAGCCAAAACCAAGAGTCCGATGCTTAACTGACTGAGCCATCCATGCGCCCTGTAAGTAATCATTCTTGTAACAGATAATCTATGGCACATTTCAGTGGCTACCAAAATTCTTATAAAATACTTACCTTTCTATTTTTTCTCATTGGTGCAGAATGGTAAGATTCTATTTCCCTTTCCATTAACTTGCAATTATTAAACAATAAGTAATTAATTATAGATTATTCATGAACACCTAGTATATCCCCCTCTTTTTATTAAAAAAAATTTTTTTTTAACATTTATTTATTTTTGAGAGAAAGAGACAGCGTGAACAGGAGAGGGCAGAGACAGAGGGAGACACAGAATTGGAAACAGGCTCCAGGCTCTCAGCCGTCAGAACAGAGCCCAACACAGGGCTGGAACGTGTGAATCATGAGATCATGCCCTGAGCCGAAGTTGGACGCTTAACCAACTGAGCCACCCAGGTGCCCTCCTCTCTTTTTAAATATATATACATTAACTATTTCACTGTTCATTTATAAAGGTTATAAATAAGACAAAGAATATACATCTTGAATCAATTCATTTTGTGGATAACCTATATTCTGCATAAAATTAGGGGGAAGTGATAAATAGAACCAAAAGCTCATATTATCTGGGATTTTTCCCTAACCAGTAGAAATTACTTCTAATATATGTAAATATTTGCTAAAGAAATTATACTTAAACAGTACTAGATTAACTAAAAGTTCTATACTCTAGGTAAATTAAAGCCAGTATTTATTATAATTTATGGGATCTAATAATTTTTGGCCATTTTAAGTTCTTGCATTCTGACCCATCCAACATAATAAAATTATAGAAAATTTTGACATACTCAACAACTTTCAATATAAAAAGGCAAACCAACCTCCATGAGGATCTAGTCTGTAAACAGGATCATACTGAGGATAAAGCGTATTCTGCAAATGAAATTTAGTGTATTGTATAACTCTTTCAATTACATCCTCAATATATACGGCTTTTGGCATGTTAGGGGATGTCATAATGTTGATAGTTGTAAGACAGGCATCTGCTGATTTTGTAACTCTCTCCATAATAAGGTCTCTCCATAATCTTTCTTCTTCTTCAGTATCGTTATTCTATAAAACAGCACATTGTTAGTGAAATGGAAACAAACACATTTATAGGTTAAAATATATAATAAAAAAGAGATATATTTGATTTTCCCTAGTGGAAACATGTTAAGTATTTTTATATATGTACTTTTTTTTTTTTTTAAAGTAAGCTCTACAGCCAATGTGAGGCTTGAACTCACGACCCTGAGATCAAGAGTCATATGCTCTACTGCCAGTCAAGTGCCCCAGTGCATGTACATGCATGAACATCAGGAATGAAGTACAAAACTGATATTACTTCAAGATTTTCATTTCAAAGTTTTCAAACATAATATACTCTATCTCCTAATTTCACCACTAGATGACACTCCAATGACAAAGTTATAGTTATCTTTATCTTCTATGTACTTTATCCAAACCTATGATTTATTAGCTAAAGACTGTAATTTATATAAATAATTTTTTGTTTGGGGTATAAACATTATGACAGTCAAAGCTTTGTAAGTTCTGCTTGCTATTGTGAGAACGAAGCAAATATGAAAACAACAGGAGACCTCACTTAAAAGTAGTAAAATGTAAGTCTCATTCCTATTACTTGTTTTCAAACATCACCGTATTTTTGAAACAGAGATTAAAGTGGTTATTATGCAGACTACTGAAAACATAATTTATTTTCTAAAATGGATAATTCAACTGACAGAAGACTGCATTTTAATTTACATACTTACATTATAATTGGGAAGGAATGCTTTTAATCTTACTTTGAGAGTGAGAATCCTATCACATCCTTAACTTATGAAATACAAACTTTATACTCCAGGAATACTTTCAAATGCATGTTATTCAAAGCTTATATACATTGGGAAATGAAACAAACAAAATGATGATATATGTAAAGCAGAGAAGGGCTTTCTAATCACTAATGCCTAAAAACTCCATTATTTTTTCCTACTTCTCTAAGCTTTTTTTCATTTTACTGCTTACATACCTACTCAAAAAAATAAGATAAAGTAGCCTTTCTTGGACAATAAAATTGTTATATGGAATAGTCAGTTAAGAATGTTCATCATTCATGCCAAATGTTAAGGCTACCTGCAACACATTAAATAATGCTAAGGCTTCAGGAAGTAGAATAATTTCAGTAACTGAGTCTGCCAGCTCTCCAGAACTCTAGATTCTTGACATTTGTTACAATTTCTTGTCAAAGTCTTTTAAAAAAATTTGTAGATTAAGGACGTAGTAGATTGCCACTATAGGTTTCTCTAGGCCCTCTGTTTCTCATTCAAAAACTAATTTAAAAAGGGCATTGGAAAAATATAGATATATTTAATAGAAATATCGTGAGATTATTTTTCTAGATTTTTTATTCCATGTAGATCACTTAGCAATCCTGTGGCT
Source organism: Neofelis nebulosa (assembly GCF_028018385.1). NCBI lineage: Eukaryota > Metazoa > Chordata > Mammalia > Carnivora > Felidae > Neofelis > Neofelis nebulosa. Next base: position 30,006,124 of record NC_080782.1, on the reverse strand, counting down.
TCTACAAATACCAAGAACACTTCTCTCATAAGATCCAGTGCATGTACTAAGTGTTTTAGGATACATCAAAAGTGTTAATAGTGGTTACTGCTAGATGAGAATATGGACGGACCGTTTTGAGCTTGTTGTGTTTTGGAAATTTTCTATAATAAATACAATAGTTTTATAATCAGGTTTTAAAAATAAGGAAAATTCAGTAACTCAAAACTTTCCCAAATTCTTACCTCATAATAAATGCCTATAAGCATCAGTGTTTCTATTCATTAATGGTAGAGCTATCAAGATCAATTCGAATATAGACATGATTTTGAAAATCAGCTACACTGCTAGGAAGGTAGATTCCAGGTCATTTATTTTAATCAGTTTATAAACCATTACATTATGTTGCTACTGCTTTTCACATAAAGGTACTAAAATACATTAACATTTGCTAATGTTTATTGAGAACTTAAGATGTGGAGACACTGTTAAGTACTTAACATGAATTATTTGATTTAATCTTTTCAATGACCATTTGAACAAGGTATAAAAATGGTATATAAGGATTCCTGTTTTAGGATACATTAGGAAATCAACATAAAGTTTCTAACTATTTAATTCTTCAGGAAAGGTCAAGAAAAAGAATTACTATCATTTCATAAATGAAAAAATATTTTAAACACACTCATCCACTTACACAAGGAAGAGCATAATGTAAGATTAAAGATCAGTTCTGTAAACTGAAATGAATTTAAATCTGTTGCTTATGTCAAAGCAGTGAACTGACAATGTAATTTTGAATTACTAACTGTAATTTAGCAGCAACGCTAATGAACATAACTAGCAAATGGTAGTTTAGCTTAAATTAATGAAATTTGGGATTTCCCTACAAATCAAAGTTCTTTTGAAAAAACTTTAGTAAAGGTAAAGGTAAAATTAACAATATGGATCTTAAACTTACATGATTTAACAAAGTGGAAAGCTTGGACCCATCTTGAATATTCTTCTCCAAGATATTTAGGACTTTCACAGTTTTGTCAGTGGAAAGCTGAAATAGCAACACAATTTTTTAAAATCAATCATTTGTAAAAGTAATAAATTATTCAAGAAACATTGTGTACAATTATCACCTTTGGGCTACAGAATATATTAAAGAGTGAGAAAAGAAAATTTTCCCACTTAGATTCTCTATTTAAATCTGAATTATGTAGAGAATTAATCCCTTGTTTCTCAAGGACAGAAAAGCAAACAAAGAATGGGCACAAATGCACATTATTACTCTTAACATATAGCTTGTGAAGATTGAGTTTGTTCTGATGCCTGGCCCCTGTTCTTGTGGCAGTGACCCTGAACATGCATATGAACGAACGAACACACACGCATACTGAGACTTTTTGGAGAGAGAGAGAAGGAACACAAGTGGGGGAGGATCAGAGAGAGAGAGGGAGACAGAATCGGAAGTAGGCTCCAGGCTCTGAGCTGTCAACACAGAGCAGCACGTGGGGCTCCAACCCATGAACTGTGAGATCATGACCTGAGCAAGTCAGATGCTTAACCAACTGAGCCCCTAAATTTTTATTTTAATGTTTATTTTTGAGAGAGAGAGAGAGACAGAGTGCAAGCGGGAGAGGGACAGAGAGAGAGGGAGACACAGAATGTGAAGCAGGCTCCAGGCTCTAAGCTGTCAGCACAGAGCCCAACATGGGGTTTGAACCCACGAACCGTGAGATCACGACTGGAGCCAAAGTTGGATGCTTAACCCGACTGAGCCACCCAGGGGCCCCAAACTACCAAGACTTTAAAAAAAAAAAAAAAAAGGTTATTTATTTTGAAAGAGAGAAGGGGTGGGGAAGAAAAATGGGCGCACAAATTGGGGAGGGGCAGAGAGAGAGAATCCCAAGCAGGCTCCACACTGTCAGCACAAAGCCTGACACAGAGCCAGATCTCACGAACTGTGAAATCATGACCTGAGCCAAAATCAAGGGTCCGACACAGCCAACTGAGCCACTGAGGTGCCCCTAAACTACTGAGACTTTGGTAAACTTCCCATACTTTGAAAATACTCAGCAAATTCACTTTGTGAAACAGAAATAATAGCTATATATAATAACAGAATTTATGAAATAAATTTAGGATTGGAAGTGTCATCTCAGAAAACTGATGACATATTCCTATACAATAAATCAATCTCTCTCTCTGCACATAGCAATACTATGAACTAATAGCACATTAATTATTGGTTAACTATGTGATATGTCTGGCTTTAAAACACAAATTCAGGGGCGCCTGGGTGGCGCAGTCGGTTAAGCGTCCGACTTCAGCCAGGTCACGATCTCGCGGTCCGTGAGTTCGAGCCCCGCGTCAGGCTCTGGGCTGATGGCTCGGAGCCTGGAGCCTGTTTCCGATTCTGTGTCTCCCTCTCTCTCTGCCCCTCCCCCGTTCATGCTCTGTCACTCTCTGTCCCAAAAATAAATAAAAAACATTGAAAAAAAAAATTAAAAAAAAACAAAAACACAAATTCATGGAAACCCTTGTGCACTGCTGGTGGGAATGTAATTGGGTGCAGCCACTATGGAAAACAATATGGAGGGTCCTCAAAAAACTAAAAATAGAACTACCATAAGATCCATCAATTCCACTTCTGGGTATTTATGTGAAGGAGAAGAAAACACTAACTTAAAAAGATATATGCACCCCCATGTTCACTGCATCATTATTTACAATAGCCAAGACATGGAAGCATCCACAGTGTCCAGAGATGGATGAATGGGCAAACAAAATGTGGTATATACACGATGGAATATTATTTTGCCATAAAAAAGGAAATCTTGCCATATGTGACAACATGATTGGTCCTTGAGGGCATTACACTAAGAGAAATAAGTCAAAGACAAATGACATATGATCTCACCTGTGGAATCTAAAACCAACAAAAACCAACCCAATTCACAGATACAGAGAACAGATAATTCTGTACAACAGGGAACCTGCCCTGGTTAGAAGAGGAGAGGGGCACCTGGATGGCTCAGGTCATGATCTTATGGTTTGTGAGATCGAGCCCGGCATCTAGCTCTGTGCTGACAGGATGGAGCATGCCTGGGATTCTCTCTCTGCCCCTCCCACTCATACGTTCTCTCTCACTCTCTCTCTCAAAATAAATAAATAAATTTAAAAAAAAAAGAGAGAGAAGAGGAGGAGAGAGGATTCATCTAGAAATTGTATCTGCACAGCAATCATGCAGTAGTTTAGGAAGTAAATGGTGGCTCATAAAGATTATGGGAAGCCATCCCTTGATGCTATCACTATTGTCTGAAGTTATTATCAATGAAAAATACTCTGCTATTTCATTAGAAAAGAATGAGACTATTTAGCAACAGAGAGCTCACAGGAAAGACAACTCACAAAAATTATTATAAAGCCTACAGCAATGAGGCTATGTACTTATTAACAATTAATGTGCTGAAACTGTAGCATTACCCTTTTACCACTCTAAATGGCTAAAGCAAACGCCAAGGAAAAATTTAGTGTATTTCTACATTTAAGTAATCTGAATATCTGAGACAATAACAAGAAAAACAGTGGAAAAAAAAATCCAGGCCCATGACTCTTTCGGTGCAATGATACAGTTTTCTTTAGAATAATTTACAGAATATTTCTTTGATTCAAGTTTAAAAAAAAAAAAAAATTCAGTTAGCCTCTCAGAAGGCAACCAGAAATTGTTTTCAGTATTATTTACTTTATGTAAACTTTGTAATTTGCCTTGGAAACTTTAATTTCAAAGATCAGACCTTAAGTAAATATATAAATTTTACTTTAATGAGATACCTTATCCATTATACCCATTGCTTTAATTTTAGCAGATTCACTGCCGAGTTCATTAAGCTGGTGTTTTCCTAAGAGAAGTTCCTGAGGAATTTCATCATCATCACCTGAAAAACCAAACCAAACAATTAAGGGAGAATACATAGCTCAAAATAGTAAGTTTAATTTTTTAATAAAATTTCTGGACACATAGACAAATACAAACAAACTAAACAAATAACAACCTAAGAGGCTTCTGCACACCTCAAGCGCACCCGTAACAAGCGAGGACAGGGATTAAAACTAGAGCTCTGACTGGGATGGAAAGAGGACTCAGATCTCATGTCTTCACTCTCAACCAAGTTCTCTGCCCCAGGGGGCTGACCTGTGTGCACTACATAACAGTCTCTCATGCCCTCTGGCTTCTGTTTGGGTACAGCTAGTGGGGTGCCCTGTCAGAAGATCTAAAGAGAAGGAGAGTGAGGTCAGGGTATTTATATCCGTGACTCCTTCCTTGTACGGTCTCCTCAGGCTGCCTATGTCCTCTGACCAAAAGGTTACTGCCTTTTTTCAAGGCAGTCTACAATATTTTTTTCCCTACAGAGTGAGAGTTCTGGTAACTTCTCTTTACCCTTGTTCCTTTAGGAGCAGCGATGGTAACAGTTTCATGGTTGTTAACCCTGGATTCTGGCACTATTCTGTCCCTAACTCTGAAACTGGTCTGTTTGTAAGTAAGTCCTCCTCAAATTATCCCAATTTGAGAGTGTCATCTGTCTTCTGGTTGGGATCTTCAATGACATGGGAGACAGTTTCTCAGCACACCACTGGAGTTTTATAAATGACAAAACTGCTACTCCAAATAATGGAGAAATGCATTAATGATACTTAGGCAAGTAACTCTGACAAAACAAATATTTTTAAAATCAAGGGTAATATAATATAAAGGGTAATATACCTTTTAAGGCATTTTCAAATAGATGGACTCATATCAGAAATTATTGTATATCACATGGCTTTTGTAAAATTAGGTAAAATGTTTGTACCAGCTGAAGGTGACATACAATGGTTGAGAATAGCTCTAAACACTGCAAGCACATTACATTTTTATATTTATAGATATGATCTTTACATATTATAAAAGGAATATATAAATATTACATTAATCCTATTGTATGTTAATTGGTTTACTATTTTGTTTTCCGTATTAGATTCTGTATTACTTGAAACCAGGAGCTGGGATATTTATCTTTGCATCTCTAGCATTTAATATATTAGTGACGAAGAGCAAGTATTCAATAAATATTGGCTATAAGAATAAATGAGCAGATGCATGGGTTCCTGTTTCTGCATCCTTGCTCAAATTAGTACTTAGGTCCTTATCTAGGACCTACTCAAGTCTTACCTGCGTTAATTACTCTCACCTACCTTGGTAACTGCACTTTCAGGATTCTTAAGACACTATCAATAATTAATAATACCTGATTTTTATACTAAAGTTTTCAATTTCTTGACAATATAGACTACACTTGACTCTAAACCAGATTTCAAGTTGCTTGAGAGCACTTAATCATGCCTCTGTATCTACTAGATAACTGGCAGAAAGATAGACACATAGGTAAATAAATACATTTAAAATTGATTTTATATTTAGAAGTAAATATATATTAAAATGATTTTACCAAATGCAGTAAAATCCATATCTTCTAAATTATCCAAAATATTCTCTATTGAGGCTGTGAATCTCTTAAAAGTTGAAGAATCCATCATTTCTACAAAAAGAAAAAATAAAAACTTATTATGATCATATTACAAGTAGAATACTGAAGTTGAACACTGTGAACAAAGACAAAAATTTACCTTCAGGTGTTAGTTTTGGTTCATAAGCTTTCCTCTTCTTCTGTTTTTCTTTTTTCTTCATTTTTCTAGCAACTAAATCAAACAAAAGAAATATTGAAATACAGGAAAGACAACTTAAAATATTTCTATTCTTGCGCTTAGGTTCTTCCAGAACATTAAATACTTAAACAATAACCACTGCCATTCCAAACTAAATACATACTTTTGTCTTGATTAACAATTAGGAGTTGTTAATGAACTCAGAAAAAAGTATCAAAGAGTCTTCAAAGTTAAACCCCTAAATTTAAGGTGGCTTATGTAAGAAATCCGTTGATACTGATGTATTACCCTCACTAAGGCTGGGAGGAGGAGAATAATCTTCCATGTCAGAATCTGATGGGCTTCGGTTTCGATAACGACCACCACCTGAACTCCTTCTTCCTTCATGAGAGTGGCCACTTCTCCTATGATCCCCAGAGCTTCTTCTGTCACGTTCTTCATATTCCCAAGCTTTATCATCATCTTTTTTATGTCGTTTCCTAGAGGCTAAAAGCAAATCCCCATGACAAATAATTTACCTCATTTAAAAAGACTATTAAAGCTTGTACTTCACAAATTTACCACATGGGGGAAAATCATTGTGTGGGTCTAGGAAATTCTGAGTTTTTCTGTTTAATCAGAAATATGAATTATGGTATAGAAATAGTATCACTTATTTTAGCAATATCTATCTACATTTAAAGATTTTTACATGAATTTGGTTTGCTAACAAATATAGATAGGAATGTTCTGGGAATTAAACAGCACTCATTTCAAAGAAAGATATAATCAGCGAGTCAGTAAAGATAATATCTAACCATCAGGATGAATTAAGGCATGCAAAACAATCTTTATTTAGGATTTGGATGAAAAACAGAAACACCTTAAAGCATTTAGATTACTGATGGGGAGTAGGGTTTGGAGGAAAAGTAAACTTTTGAGGAAGTGTTATAGAATATGGGGTAACCATGTATACCAACAATTAAAAGTCAAGTTAAGCCCACAATTTAGGTATAAATTCAACAGACTGATAATCTAACGTCACAGGCCTACAGAGAATAGATCCATACAGTTGTAAATACTCACACTGAATTCAGTTCCCCAATAACATATTTGCTTAAACCCAAAGAAAAAAGCTTTTAAGCTTATAAATGCTATATAAACAAATTTATGTATGTTACCTTCAGTCCCTCCCCCATCTTTCCAAGGGTCTAAGCATTCTGCTAAAATCACCAGTATTGACAGGAACTTCTAGGCAGAACTGGCAAACAGATTTCATCTGACACATCAACTCTGATCAAATGGTAATAGCTGCCAAGAACATTATATTTCCTTGAGAAAGCATCATATTTCAGCAAGAAAGACTGATTAGAAATGTCTGTCCTGTGAGAACCTGAGGGCAGTACAAGTGACAAATATTTACCATACCTGCTCTTGCATGCAGTACCAACAACTTAAAACTAGGTTAGAGAAGTGTGTCCTACATCTTGGGATTCTTGTTTTGACCACTTGTTGCTGACAATGAAATACTTTCTAATCGTTGAACTAAATGTGACTCCCTTGCTTTCTTGTAGCTGACTTCTATTTCAAATTCCTAACTATGATCAATACTCAAATACTTAAGACAAAAATAATGCTTGAGTCCCCTTAAATTCTTAGATTTAAGGATGCCAATCTTACTAGCATAGATAGATGTATTCTACTACGCTTGTACTGGTGCCCTTGTGTGAATAAGCAATGCCTACACTCTGGCTAATCTCACCCTTACGTGCTGCCTTAGCTGCTCCTATTCGAGAATCTAGTTTGGTTTCTGGTTCTGGACCCTTCTGTCCAATCTACTGACAGTATGGCAGAAAAAGATAATTTTGTTTCCTCTTTTTGGTCATAGACTTGGCACAGAAAGATGGTTCATAAAAAAAGACAAATGTAAATGCATATATTTAAATCTCCAATGATTTTCTTCATAATTAGGCATAAATTTGACTATGAAATATGAGGAAGAAGTAGGACTTTCTCCCCTTTTGCAATTAGGGTATGCCCCAGTACGTTCTCTTAGTTGAGAGGCTGCCTTATAAACTAATATAAGGGGTGTGTGTGTGTGTGTGTGTCAGAGAAACATTTAGCATTCACTAAATACTTTTTCAACAAGTACTAACATACCTATCAAACATGAGGAAAAACAACTAATAAGCAAACTTGTTCAGAAAGAATTCTATGACCTCAAACATGACCTAGTCCTTTTGAAACTTAATTTCATACGAAATCCATTTCAAGCATTCAATTCTATGATTAGAAAACGCTTGAAAAATCTTACAGTTGTTAGCAAGAACATACAAAATACCGTACCGGTGATAATTTTTATAGGCCTTAAAGATTTTTTGTTTCACATCCATTAAACTTTAGGAAATTTGGATAAAAATAGGACGGCAAATTAGAAAAAATTCCCACCCAACTTCTATGATACAGTGTGTTGTAATAAGGTTACCAGGATCCCAATTCATTGTTACTAGTTTATTCTTTTGCTATTACTCTCAAGAAATAGGGGAGGAGCTCAGTAGACAGGTAGATAAAATATGACTTGAGTGTCTTCCACCTTCCCTAACTTTCACCTACATTGCTCTTTAGCTTACATCTTCCCTCCTTCCCCAGCAACACACTGACCTTGTAGTTGTGCTATGGCTATCCAGATCTATGTGGCCCAACTTTCAAAGTTACCCCTCAACCTTTCCCCCATCCTTCAACAAAACAATTGCCTTAGTTTTAGATTTTCAGGAGTGCAATTTGATTAAACTGCAGTAAAACCTTAAGTTTCAAACGGTCTCTCTCAAAGCAGCATAACGCTTGTGTTTATGTTCTCATACTACTTTTACATTTTGTATTACACTATATTCTCACTGCATTGTTTTTGTTGTGGTATAATGACAATGTGTTTGTTTATGTAAACTACCAATTGCAATTCCTCCATCTCTCAAATCAGCGGCTCCAGAGTAAATTTTTCTATAGTTACTTGTATAGAAATTAGAAAAACAGGAAGCTACTCTGAAGTCTCTTAAAAAATCCAGAGAAACTTTTCTTCCTCCTAGCAAGGGCTGAAGCTGAGGTTCTCTGATACGAGCTTTCAGTATACTTGGAAACAGATATAACAAGGTTCATGGCTTTAAGATGACACTAAGTGCTTCCATAAGATGAAATGAGAGCTCTCCTAACAGAAAGCAAAGAAAAGAATAGTGGCTGCACTAATGACAAACATAAGGCATGTGTGGCTCTCTTCTCTTACACTTGATGGCCATTTCTGATTGTGCTATTCTTTCTACTTAACTGCAAGGTAGCTTCAAAATTCTCCTCAGCTTAGCAATGAGAGGAGCTCAGCTGCTCTCAGTGAAATGGGAGTTGAAGTGTGATTTGAAATCAGTCTGCAATTAAATAACTCCTCCTTCTTAACTACTCCCTTTAGAAATGGGTGATGTTTTAGGGAGCAGAAGAGAGAGTGAAGGAGAGGCATGTCTATAAAGGGGAGTGAGTTTATGAGCCACCAGATCTCCTTTCTCCTATCCCTTTCCAGAATATATGTTCCCATATGACCAAAATGTTTGATTATAATAAAAAAAGTATTAAGTTTAGCCATTGAAATATATTCCATGTAAATACATCTCATGAGAATACAAATGATAACAATTGTACATATAATTGTCAGATTAACTTTGCTATATATTTTATTTCAATTTTAAAACTTTCTTCAGATTTGTTCAGTATTTATAGCCTACTGCTCATAGCTCAAGAGCTCACAATTTAAAGAAAATCAGAGTAAATGAACATTAAAAACTTTGGAGGAGGTGAAGGATTTCCATCAGCAATATACATTTAAAATTAGCAGCATGCATCTGTCCTTCCTGCCCTTGCTTGTCACACCTCAATCTATGGAAACTAGGTGGAAAAGGTAGAATACACTGGAGGTCTTCCCAGTTCTTTTGGTCAAAATGACTAAGTCAGTTGGCACACAAGTGAAGATCTCCCATAGTCTGTTTCCACTGAATGCCGTTTAAGTCAAACAAGGTTGCTGACCCCTCTTGGCTAGGCTCAATTCTCTTGCTCCAGAAGAAGGAAGATAGGGATAAAAGAGAAGAACTTTTTCAGTGGACCAGTAGGAAGACAGGCGAGGTATAGCAAGTCTAGTGCAAAGACAGGTGATCACAGTGTTGTAGAGAGGTAGCTGTGTAGTGAAGAAGCCAGCTCTGGAAAACAGTGAAACAAGGGAGGAATTCCAGGACACAGCTGGGCAAAAAGGAGAAGCCAGGTCCAAACCACACAGATGATTGGCAATGTGGCTAATCCATTCATAATTTAGTGATAGTATGGTTTTAAATATTTCTTCACCTGGCTATCTCCTATGTGTCCTTCAAGACTCAACTCAAGTGTCACCTCTTCCAGTAAGCGTTCCCTGAAACCCAAGTATAGTTTTGATGTCAATCCAATGTGCTCCCATAGCACCCTGGATTTACTTATTATCACTGTACTTTTCTCACTGTGCTACAACTGTTTACATATTTCCCCCATTAGACTGAAGGCTCTTTAAAGACAGGGGCCACATCTTATTTATATTTTTAATCTCAGTGCCTAACATATATAGTAGGAACTAAATAAATGTTTGCTAAATACAGACACATACCTGTGTTATTTGACACTAACCATAGCTCATTAAAATTTTTTTTCTTGGTGCCAACTGATCTCATCTGTCACACGTTTTTTAGTATAAAGAAAAAGCCTTGCTATACTAAGTTATTAAGAATTAAGATCACTGTACTGTTCCTAACCCCCCAAATTATGAATGAGACAAACATATCAACCTGCGTTTTAATTCTAAAGTAATAATAAAATTATGTGATACTTACATTCAAAAGCTTCATCACTATCATTATCTTCATCTGAACTGATTTCAGCATATTTTGGCTTTTCATTAACTGTGCTACGCTTGCGTTTATTCATTTTCACACGTTCACAAAGTGGCATGGTGGATTCAATTTCTGCCAGAAGTTCGGGGGGTAATTCTTTTAACACTGATTGATCTATACTACCTATTAATGAAAGGTAAGAAAAAAATTTAAATCTGAAGATAAAAGGGAAATTTTAACTAAATTAGAACAATGAAAATGAAATACTAGTATTTATATACGTTTTCTAAGTCAGCTTTGTATTTTAATAAAACACATATTTAAAACTGTAATAGGCTCAACCCTGACCTGATAATGCAGTTTTTATACATGTATCATTATATAACAACTTAAAAAATATAAAAAGGGTAGTTATATCATCAGTTTTTGATATAATGCCTTCATTTGTCTGCACAGACTAAAAACTTTCTAAAACTATGAATCCACTGGCATTGACTAGCGTATTTGTACTAGGGGATTCATTTTGCATTCTTGGTAGCACCCCCATTTGTTTTACAGAGGTCTATACCAGTTAGTTTGAAAGTAAGGCTCTCTCTCCGTGCAGATTAGAAGAGTTGGAAGACACTTAGCACCTCCTTCTCTTCATCTATGATCTTGGTGGTTGTGTGATATGGCTGAGACCAGAGTTTTACATGCTTTTACCTATCACTGTCTATTCAAGAGGCATGGTAATGCCTTTAGTATTCCAAAGAACTTCCTCAAACAGATAAACCAATATATGCATTTAACTGAAGATAAAGGAACATGAAAGGCAGGATAAACAAAACAAAAATATTTAAAAATATAATTGTCTATAATTGAAAATAGTAAATTCAAGTCTGTCATGAAATAAATTCATATTTTCCCATGAAAAAGTAATGACGGAATAAAAATATATCAGCATAATAACATTAACATAATATTTACTATTTAATCCTACACACATACACACAAATACACAAATACTACAAATGAAGAAATAAATTCTTAACGTCTTATTGAGAGCTTAAAAATAAAGAAGTAGCAAAAGCTATTTATTCAGGATAATTTGTCCTTGATGATGACAATTTTAACTTACTTTACTTACCCTTGTAAATTTTTTAGTGGAAGTACAAAAATGAGGTCTTAGCTGCTAAATTTTAGAAACTGGGAGCAAAGAGTACTTTAGTGGATTATAACGGGGAATATTAGTAACTATAATCAACATTAACACTACAACATTTGAATTTTAATAGTGCTTATGTAAAGGATAAAAATAAATCATGACAAAAATGAATGGGTACTGATTAAGATAATTTCAAAGCCTCAGTATTCAATCCCAATAATTTAAGAATATAAAACATAGATTATTAATCTCAATGGAAGAATAATCTTTTTTTTATTCTTCATGCAATTTTTATTGAACATCATGAAAGTTATTTCAGTAACCTTTAGTCTTTTACTCTTCTAAGGACACGCATAGCAAAAATTTTACCCAATAAAGATGTAATACTTGTGACTGGTAGTATTCCAAAGAAGTCATTGCTGAGAATCCTGACAGACTAATGTTGAGTGTAACTTATCTGTGTCACTTTCAAATCATGTAACATTACTCTGTGCTGGCTTTCTTAATTTAACTGTACTTTATCAGTGAGGTCTTTTCAGAATATTGCTACAAGTAAAAGAAACCAACTTTAGCTTTGGATTGTCCATATGTTCAGCCCAAAGGTAAATACAACATGCATCTCATTTAAAAGTCCTTAACGTCTTGAGCACCTCTAATTAAATGTGTGGTTCTTTTTTGATGGAAGGATCATGTCTTCTAGTATTTACCTTCCCCTTTCCACATGGCCTATAATTTATCTTAATTTATTTTAATAATTTATAAATGCTCAATAAATGCTTTCTGATTACCTGTCATTCACAGTTTCCTATGATCACTTACAAACTTCCTGTATAGTTTCTGAATTGCTAGATTTTAGAGGCAAATGAAGACATTTCCCAAATTAAAAAAAAAAAAAAAAAAGGAAGTACTGTCCTTTTTGTACTCCTGAAATGTTATAACCTTTTGGGGTATTTAAATAATGATAGCCCCTGGTGCCTGAGTGGCTCAGTCAGTTAAGCATCCAACTCTTGACTTCAGCTCAGGTCATGATCTCACGGTTTGTGAGATGGAGTCCCATGTCAGGCTCCATGATGACAGTGCAGAGCCTACTTGGGATTCTCTCTCTCCTGCTCTCTCTACCTCTCTCCTGTGTGCTCTCGCTCTCTCTCAAACAAAACATTAAAAAAAAAATTAGTAGAGATAGCGCCAAAGTATTTGGCCTTTAATCCATCATGATATTTTTTAAAAAGCCAATTTACCTGATTATGTTCTGCTTAAATTCCCATTCTCAAAGACATATACTGACCTGATACATATCCCAGAATAAAAATTATCCTATGGATAAATATACAATAGATAATCAAGGGTCAATATATGTATTGGTACTTGTAGTCTCTTTACAATGGTTTGGGAGATCACCAGAGCAAGGACTCTGCTCTCTCTCTTTAAAAAAAAACTCCTCACAATAGCCAGACATAGAAAACTTAAAGTCATATATATGATAAAGCAGGCACCAAAGTTTATTCATTGTAGTTTACCATCTCTTATTCCCTAAATCATAAAAATACAATCAGATTTAAGAGCTTTTCTATTAGGTCGATCATTTTAACCTCTGTATAACTGAATGGTACAGCAACATAATTCAAAGACCAAATGTTTAATTTCTGAAGATGACCCAACTTAAGAAAAAACGAATCCAGCAACAGGTAATGTCTCTCAATGTATCATCCTCCAAAAGTGACCTCTGTTTCATTTTAAAGAAACATCTATTCCAAAGGTTTAGTCATTTTCTCAATTAAACACATCCTTTCTTCCTTTTAATAAAACACTTTATAAACTGACTCAGCTAGGTCCCTCGATTATAAAGAATAAGAGATAAAATGTTAGACTTTCCTATACTCACATTCGGGTTCTTTAATACATTATCAAGGATTGAATAACTGACTCAGCTTCAAAAGATCTGAATAAACAGTGAGTACCTCAAATGATGCCTATGATGTATTGGTTATGTTCTTTCCCCTAAATTAGGAACTAGTAATTGTTTAATTGCAAAATAATGTCTATTTCTTAACACAACTAGAAAATAGATTTTAGAAATTATTGTTTATGGAGGCACCTGGGTGGCTTAGTCAGTTAAGCGTCTGACTTTGGCTCAGGTCACAATCTCACAGTTCATGGGTGCAGCCCCACATTGGGCTCTGTGCTAACAGTGCAGTCCGGAGCCTGCTTCGGATTCTATGTCTCTGTCTCTCTCTCTGTCTCTCTGTCTCTCTCTGCCCTTCCCTGGTTTGTGCTCTCTCTCAAAAGTAAAATAAGCATTAAAAAAAAAATTGTTTGTAGGGTTATTGTTCTTAAAAAATTCAGATTGCTAGTACCTTCTCCCATTCCAACTACTTTATTGTTTAAATCAGGTGTTTGAATTACCACAAAATTTTAAGTTACTGGCTTGAGGGGATAATGTCATTTAGTCACAATTTTGTGAATTATCACACTTTCAGCTTTTGTAGGTATATACTCCATTAGATGTAGCGCACCTCTATTTTCTACCTCTAATAAGGCTAAAAGAATACATTTACTTCTAGATATGGTAACATTTTAGGAACCTTGGATTTCTAGTCTAAATTACTTATATTAGCACATTTAGCAGATTATTAAAACCAGACTATTAAAAGTCTCAAAGAGTCACTGATTAGATAACAATGTATTATTTGGGAGCGCCTGAGTGGCTCAGTCAGTTAAGCGTCCGATTTTGGCTCAGGTCATGATCTCACGGTTCGTGAGTTCATGAGTTTGAGCCCCACATCGGGCTCTGTGCTGACAGCTCAGAGCCTGGAGCCTGCTTCAGATTCTATGTCTCCCTCTCCGCTGCTTGCACTCTGTCTCTCGCATTGTGTCAAAAATAAACATTAAAAAAAAATGTGTTATTTGTTTTTTTAAGTGAAACAAACAACCCCGAGATTAAAATAAATGAACTCTTTGGGACTAAAGATTCAGACAGTGGAAACCAGTCATGTTCAGAAACAAACCAAGAAACTCACATAAAACTCCAAATTATGTAAGTCATAAAAAACATCTTAGGCATAATGTAGTTCAGGGACAATTCTTCCAATAACCTACTCAAATTACAAAGGAGTAGCATCAAATGGATCTTTAACCCCAAATACAGGCAATCTGACTGTCGTGTAACCCTAAGTGGGTTAATACAGTTTGAAGAAGATACATATTTTTGGTAGAAATGGTTCCTAAATGCAAGCCAACTTCTTTATTTAAAGCCACTATTAAGAAGTACATCTAACTAGCATAAATTGTGGACTACATAGCCCTGAAATATGGCAGCAGTTGGGAGGTAGAAACAAAAAGGAACAACCTAAAGAGAAACTAAAAAAAAGTATGGTTCAACTATGAGACCAGGACACTGAATGTTCCTTTCACAGGGACCATAAGATTACCTAACCTGATGGCAGTACTATGGATAAAGAGGAAGACTGCACTAGGGACCAAAATCTGCAGTGAACGTAGGGACATGGAAGATTGCTGTCCAAAGTTTTGAGGTCGGGTGCCTGGGTGGCTTAGTCAGTTGAGCATCCGACTTTGACTCAGGTCATGATTTCATGGTTCATGGGTTTAAGCCTTGCGTTGGGCTCTGTGCTGACAGCTCACAGCCTTGAGCCTGCTTCGGATTCTGTGTCTCCCTCTCTCTCTGCCCTCCCCCGCTTGCACTCTGTATCTCTCTCTCAAAAATAAATAAACATTAAAAAAAAAGTTTGGAGGTCACAAAACAATGACCTTAGGGGAAAAACTTTGACACGTACATTTTAGCAATTACAGGTGACCCTTAACATATTTGAACTGCATGGGTCCACTTATATGCCAATTTTTCTTGAGAGATACAGTATAGTATTGTAGATGTATTTTCTTTTTCTTATGATTTTAACAGTATATAATGCGTGTAATAAACAAAATATGTATTGACTTTATGTTATTGGTAAAGCTTCCTGGTCAACATTAGGCTATATCAGTAGTTAAATTTGGGGGGAGTCAAAAGTTATACATGGATTTTTGACTGTGTAGAGGAAGAACCCTCCATGTTGTTCAAGGATCAACTGAATTTGGAAAGAGCAGTAGCAAACTAGGAGAAAGGACATTCTCCTTTTTAGTAGTGCTAAGGCTCTTTGGTTGAGTGAAAATGAGGGAAGTGAAACTCACAGCTTTCTATAGATGTTAGTTAACAGTCATCAGAGTAATAAGAAGGGAGGATCTGTTTGTAACTGAGGATGAGGTCTTAATTTAAGGGAAGAGAACATCAGGTAGATTACCTTCTCTAAAAGGAAAAGGTCAGGAAATAGGTTTGCTTTTGTTTGTGATGATTTAGGAAAAATGGAAGTGATGCATAATGAGATAATCTGGTATAAAGTTGCTTTAATTTTGGTAAAGAGGCAGAGAGACCCCAGGTACTGGCTGGAGGCCTAATACTACTTATTCAGGATTACAAAAAACCTTAAAATATGAAGCAGCAACTTTTATATCAAAATTATAGCATAGATAATTAAGCTCTCTGATACAAGGTAGTCAATATACTTTCAACTTATTCTTTTTTTTAAGTTTATTATTTTGAGAGAAGGTGTGTGTGCATGTGGGGGAAGGGCAGAGAGAGAGGCAGACAGAATCCCAAGCACTCTCCCTGCTGCCCACACAGAGCCCGATGCAGGGCTCAAATCCACAAACTGCAAGATCTTAACCTGAGCCAAAGTCAAGAGTCAGACGCTTAACTGACTAAGCCACCCAGGTGCCCCACTCTACTATTGCTTTAAAAAAAATATTTTTTTTAATTTGAGAGAGAGAGACTGAGAGAGAAAAAGAATACACGAGTCAGGGAGAGGGCAGAGGAAGAGAGAGAGAATCTTAAGCAGGCTCTATGCACAGTGTGGAGCTGATGTGGGACTTGATCCCATGATGACTCAGGGATCACAACCTGAGCTGAAATCAAGACTTGGATGCTCAACAAACTAAACCACCCAGGTGTCCCAATATTTTATTCTTGATGTAAATTTTTCTTAAAAGCACTGTGTCCATTTTTTTTTTAACAAGTCAACTTCTTGACTCATGATCGTTATTGAAAAGATCAAATTTTCTACAATGCTTTACACAGTGATGTCTTTAGGAATTAACTGCTATGCAGAGATGTTTGAGATGATATGAAATGATTCAGCCTTTGCTTCTGAGTTCTGTAAGTCTGCTTGTAGTTGACTGAAATGTATATACTCAGAATCTGTTAACTAGTGTAGAATATATAACAGAGCAAATGGGGTTAAAATCATTTAACTCATTACTTATACTATTCATAGAAATTTATTCCAAGGAAATCTATACAACAAAAAAACTCTATGAAGAAAGGTGTTTAGATCAGTTTTATCTATTATAACAGCTTTTTTCCAGATGAAAAGTCTTTTCTAAATCCTGAAGGAAGTTTATCCACAAAGTGAAAAGATATCATAATTGACGTGCGACAAGTGTAAAATATATTAAAAGTAATTGAAGTCTCATTCTACTTGTTATATATTTTTATATATTAAATATTAACATATTAATAACTTATATAACCCCACTAAATGAGGTACTCAGATATTAAATATCCTTCTTGAAATATTATATTTGGCAAACTTCACACTACATAAATACTAGAGAACTAGAAAACTATTTCAAAACTCATTCTAGATGAATCGTTTTACATACACACATAAATACTCAAATAACAGTGGACATTACACAAATTTTAGGTCTCATTTGCTACAGAATAATCTATTTATCAGATTAACCTACATTACAATTTCAATTTTATATATCTACAGTAGGTAGGCTCAGCAAACTACAGCCTGTGGAGTCAAATATGTCCACCACACATTTCTGTATATAAAGTTTTATTAGAATACAGTGACACACAATCATTTCCATGTTGTCTATGGTTGCTTTCGTATTATTGCAATGTTAAAAAAAAGTGGCCCGTAAAGCCTAAAATATTTACAATCTGGGCCTTCACAGAAAAAGTCTGCTGACCCCTGATCTCCATCCTGTCATAGTTTTTTCAAATTGGAACAAAGTGCCAGCCACCTCGCCAGTGCAGTCACTATATTCTGTACATTTTAGATCACTGAAAATTGGTTTATTTAATGAAGACAAAAGCCAAGGAGTTGGTTTGTAGCAAATGAAAAAAACTATTACAAATGAAGCAGGCAGGAGAAAAGATTCCAAGAAAAATCTGGCTTTAAGCATCAGCTTTGATCTTGACACTAGTACTACAAATATCTCATCAATGTGCAGCTACTATATTACTATGGGGAAGAACGATAAAAAGAAACATGCTTTCCAGTAAGTTTATCATGTAAATGACAATTTACTACTAATCAACACAGAAAGTAGGAAGCAGGGATCAAATGATCCTTTCCTTGATATGTAGACACAGAGAGAAAAATAAATAGTAGAAGCACAACCTAACTTTTAATCTCAAGGAACTAAAAAAAGAAAACAAAGCCCAAATTTAATAGAAGGATGAAAATAAATATTAAAGCAGAAATAATTGAAACAGACTAAAAACAGAAAAGATCAATGAAACTAAGACGTGAATTTCTGAAAAAATAAACAAAATAGACAAACGTTCAGCTACGCTTACCAAGAAAAAAAGGAAGAGGACTCAAAAAAAAAAAAAATTAAAAACAACAGAAGACGCATTAAAACTGGTACCATATAAATACAAAGGATCCATATCCCTAGAAACATATAAGCCACCAAGGCTGGCTCATGAAGAAATAAAAAATCTGAACAGACCAATTATTAGGAGATTGGATTAGTAATCAAAATCCTCCCAACAAAGAAAAGCCCAGGACCAGACAAGTTCTTTGATGAATTCCAACAAACATTTATTTATTTATTTATTTATTTATTTTATTTTATTTTTTTTGGGGGGGGGGGGACAGAGAGAGACAGAGCATGAACGGGGGAGGGGCAGAGAGAGGGAGACACAGAATCGGAAACAGGCTCCAGGCTCCGAGCCATCAGCCCAGAGCCTGACGCGGGGCTCGAACTCACGGACCGCGAGATCGTGACCTGGCTGAAGTCGGACGCTTAACCGACTGCGCCACCCAGGCGCCCCACCAACAAACATTTAAAGAATATTAATTTTTTCAAACACTTCCAAAAACAGAAGAGGAAGAAAAGGAGGGAACACTTCCGAAGTCAGCATTACCCTGATACCACAACCAGAAAAGGACACTACAAGAAAGAAAATCACAGGCCAATACGTCTGATAAACATAGATTCAAAGTCCTCAACTAAATACTAGAAAATAGCATTCAATAACACATTAAAAGAATCAGGATTATATACCATGATGAAGTGGGATTTATTGCAGAAATGCATGAATGGTTTAAAATCTGTCAATTAATGTGATACACATTAACAAAATGAATGATAAAAATAATATGATCATCTATTTAATAGATGCAGAAAAGCATTTAAAAAAATTCAACATCTATTCATGATGAAAACTCTCAACAAACTGCATACAAAGGGAATGTACCTGAACATAATAAAGGCCATATATGACAAGCCCACAGCTAATATCTTACTCAATGGTGAAAAGCTTTATAAGGAACAAGATAAGGATGCCCAATCTTGCCATTTTTATTCAACATAGTACTAGAAGTCCTAGCCAGAGCAGAGCAATTAGGGAGGAAAAAGAAATAAAAGGCATCCAGACGAGAAGGGAAAAATTAACTATCGCTATTGCCAGACTACATGATATATATAGAAAACCTAAAGATTCCACCAATAAACTGTTAGAACTAATAAAGTAAAAAAGGTTGCAGGATACAAAATCAACATACAAAAATCAGTTGCATTTTGATATACGAACAATAATCAGAAAGAGATATTAAGAAAAAAATCCATTTATAATTACATCCAAAAGAACAAAATATCAAGGAATAAATTTAACCAGAGGTGAAAGATCTGTACACTGAAAACTAGAAAAAGTTGATAGAAGGAACTAAAGAGACAAATAAATGCAAAGAAAGTTCTGTGCTCATGGATTACAAGAATTAATGCTGTTAAAATGCCCACACTACCCAAAGCCATCTATATATACAAAGCAATCCCTGTCAAAATTCCAATGACATTTATTACAGAAATAGAACAGCCCTAAAATTTGCACAGAACCACAAAATAGTCAAATAACCAAAGCAATCTTAAGAAAGAAGAACAAAGCTCAGGGCACCATGCTTCCTGATCTTAAACTATATTGCAAAGCTGTAGTAATCAAAACAGTATGATAATGGCATAAAAATAGACACATATATAAATGGAACAGATAAGACAGCCCAGAAATAAACTCATGCATATATGGTCAATTAATTTACAAAAAAGCAGCCAAGAATATTCAACAAAGAAAGGGTCGTCATTTAAAAAAAATTTTTTAAGGGGCACCTGGGTGGTTCAGTTGGTTAATAAGTGTCTGACTTCGGCTCAGAGGTTTGTGAGTTCGAGCCCTGCATCGGGCTCTGTACTGACAGCTCAGGGCCTGGAGCCTGCTTCGGATTCTGCGTCTCCCTCTCTCTCTGCTCCTCCCCTGCTCACACTCTGTCTCTCTCTCAAAAATAAAGAGGTGCGTCTGGGTGGCTCAGTCAGTAGGCGTCCGACTTCAGTTCATGATCCTACAGTCTGTGAGTTCGAGCCCTGCGTCAGGCTCTGTGCTGACAGCTCAGAGCCTGGAGCCTGCTTTGGATTCTGTGTCTCCCTCTCTCTCTGCCCCTCCCCAGCTCATGCTCTGTCTCTCTCTGTCTCAAAAATAAATAAAAACATTAAAAAAAAAAGATTTAACAAAAATAAGAAAAAAATTTTTAAGTGTATTTATTTATTTTGAGAGAGAGAGAGAGACAGAGAGAGAGAGAGAGAGAGAGAAAGAGAGAGAGAGAAAGAGAGAGAGAGAAGTGCAAGTACATGCGTGGGGAGGGGCAGAGAGAGGGAGAGAAAAAATCCAAAGCAGGCTCTGTGCTATTAGCTATTAGCACAGAGTCTGCTATGGGGCTCGATCTCAGGAACCATGATGGTCAACAAGTGTAACAAGTGTATGAAAAGGTGCTCAACATCACTAATCATCAGGGAAATGCAAATCAAAATTGGAAGAAGGTACACCTGCTGGAATGGCTATTATCAAAAAGGCAACAAGAAGTGTTGGTGAGAATGTGGAGAAAATGTAACCTTGTGCACTGTTTGGGGGGGGGGGAATATAAACTGGTCTAGCCACTATGAAAAATAGTATGGAGGTCTCAAATAAAACCACCATAGGATCCAGCAAAACTCACTTCTGGATATATACCCAAAGGGAATGAAATCACTATTTCAAAGAGATATCTCCACAGCCTGTCCCCACCCATGTTCACTGAAGCATTATTTACAATAGCCAAGACATGAAAACAACCTAAGTTGTTTAGTCTATCGACAAATGAGTAAAGAAAAATGTGGTGTAAATGTATGTGTACACACACACACTAGATTATTATTCAGTAACAAAAAAGAAGGAAAGCATATCATTTGCAACAACATGGATGTACCCTGCGGGGCCTTATGCTAGGAGAAATAAGTCAAATAGCGAGAGACAAATACTGTGTGATTTCACTTATATGTAGAATCTAAAAAAACTGAACTCAGAAACAGAGAACAGGTTGGTGGTTGCCAGACATGGGGGTGGTGGTTGTTGGGTGAAATGGGTACAGGTGTTCAAAATGTATAAACTTCTAGTTATAAGATGAATAATTTCTGGGGATATAATGTACACCATAGTTACTACAGTTAACAGTACCATACTGTATATTTCAAAGTTGCTAAGACAGCAAATCTTAAAAGTTCTCTTAAGAAAAAAAAAAATAGAACTATGTGAGGTGATGAATGCTAATTTATTGTGGTAATTATTTCATGATATATACATACATCAAATTATTATTTTGTACACTTCAATGAAATGCTATTATGTTAAATACATCTCAAAAAATTGACAAGAAATGGTGGTAGCAGTGTCTTCGAATATACTGTGAATATAAAGTATATATACATATAAAGTTTTTCAAAAATACTCTCATTAGATAAACTCAATTAAAATGGCATGACTGCATTTTGTCGTATAAAAAATTGGACAGCTCTTGGTTCTTACTGCAAGACTCATTTTGGTTCTCATAAATGAATGAGGTAGGAAGAAAACTGATTTCTCCATTATAAAGTGAATGAACCAAGGCTATAATTTATTCGAGATTCTGATTCCAGTGCACTTTGTATTATCATTTATAATGGACTTAATGGAGAATTTTCAATTTTCAACATTAGAAGACAGAGAAGGCTAATTTTTTTAATCTGGAGGGGATCCAGATTTAAAAATCCACATTATTCTGTATCATATTATATCAGAGTATAGTGTTATATACTGTTACTCTGATATACTACTCTTAATATAGTGAATTCTCTTATTCTAAAAAAAGTTATTGAAACCCTCCTCTACAAGAGACTGATATTAAGATAATGAAAACCTACTTGATATTATACTATACTAAATCATGCTATGTATTATATTATACATACAGTTGACTTTGAATAATATGGGTTTGACCTACACAGGTCCACTTATAGACAGAATTTTTCCAATAAATATAGTATAGTACTATAGATGTATTTTCTCTTATGATTTTAATAATTTTCTTTTCTCTAGCTTACTTTATTGTAAAAGTACAGTATATAATACCTTAGAATTCATATCTGTTATATATGTATACATATGTGTATATATATGTATGTGTGTGTGTGTGTGTGTGTGTGTGTGTGTGTGTACACTAATCAACTGTTTATGTTATCTGCAAGGCATCCGGTCAACAGTAAGCTACTGGCAGAGAAGTTTCTGTGAGTCCAACGTTATACATAGATTTTCAAGTGTGTGGTGGCCAGTGCCCCTAACCCCCATGTTGTTAAAGAGTCAACTGTACTATGATACATTAACCTATATAATAAAATTAACTTACTACAATATTATATTAATGATTTAATATTATACTATGATATCGTATACTATGATCTATCAAGTAGGTATTCATTATCTTAGTATAGGTATCAGGCTCTTGTAGGGGAGGATTTCAGTAACTTTTTTTAGAGTAAGAGGGAATTCAGTGTGTTCTTCATAAATAGAAGGTTCTCTCACAAGTAATTATTTGCTGTCTTCTCACCCCTCAATCATACATACACCTATTTCTAACATATAGGAAAACTTTATAGAAGCAACCAATGTATTATAGCGAACAACATTTAGTAGTTTAACTGGTACAGTAATAACTGAGGTGAAATAACTGCTCCCAATATGACTGCAACCATTCCCTAACCAAATGAACCCTAGGGTTTAAACACTGTTGACTATTTGAGCTGTTAGAGAAGTACACATTCCTAGTGAAAACCATTTTCGGTAACTGTTTCATGGTTTAAAGGCCATGATCTCAAATATAGATGGTATGGGATATTTCTTAAAAGTAGTGAGTTAAGTGATACAAAATGATACACTGGTTGGAAGGAAGTATGTGGAGGAAGAAAAAAAAATTATTTCCTTGGACATAAAGCTAAAATATCATGAGACATTCTGGAATTGTAAATAACCAATCAAATTGTTAATGTGTGTGATTACAGATACTAAGCTGCTAATAACACATAAGGCAGGCTAGCTGATGAACATGCCAGTCTTAAAGACCTCTTAACTTCATATTATTTTAATTTGGAGACATATTATACATTAGGGTATATCAGGACAATAGTCTAAGAATATTTTAACAATAAAGATACTATTTTTGGCATTTCAATATACTGACTGAAGTATAATAGAAGATATTTTAAAAATTTTAAAGGTTTTAAAAGATTATGTTGATTCTCTGTACCCATCCCCCACTTGAAAAAGAAGAAACAAAGTGATGATAAGACAGAAGATGAAAGAAGCAGGATGAGAACAGAAGTCATACTGAGCCAATCTGTAACAGCTATAGAGCAAAATAAGAAAAAGGGTAAATTAAACACATATAAATATGAGTAAGTTTTCTTGGGATCTTAACAAAAAGTAGGTAGTTGACAGTGTAAAACAAGTTATAACAAATTTTAGGGGACACAAAGTTGAAAATTATGTAGCTCTTGGGTTAGGGTCTACTGGTAGGAACATAAAAAATGAACACACAATTTTAATCTGCACACAGATCCTCTTCTGAAACATGGTGGCAATAGTCATTCAACAGATATTTAATATGCTAATTAAGCACTAGGTATTATGTTAGGTACTGGGATATACACATATCCCCATAGAAATAAAACAATGTCACTTTACATTTAATATGGTCACACAAACAACAAATATACATAATATTTATTATAAGTTATAAATCTATACCCCTACCATTCAAAATTGATCAGCTTAAAGTATACTCAAGGAATTTTAAACTATTCCTAAAGAATGAATATTTTAAATACTGACATCAGCTAAAAATATGTGAAAGACAGAATTTCATGACTCTTCCAAGAAAACCTACCAAGAATTTTGGCCTTAGAAATCAACCACAAAAGTATCTCAGCAATACTCAATACAATTCCTTTACTTAGAAAAACACCAACATGTCAGAATATGTGATTCTCTGTGACTCTCCAAAAGAAAGTCCCAAGTAATGTGTGCTACACAAAGGGTAGTTGTGCCACAACTATGCTTCCTATGTAATTAAAAAAAATTCACAATTATGTAACTGTGCTATTGCTAACTTGGTAGCAGACATCTAAGATAAAACCAAGATTAGTATACTAAAAAATAACAGATATGAATTCTAAGGTATAAATAAAGTCAAATGATATACATGGGATACATGGGATCCTGAGGTGAATCTAAGCATTAAAATAATATTTTTAATGGAAATGTTCACTTAATAATAATTGCAGATCTGGTAATATATGTGTGTATTCGTACTTGCGCATTTGTACACACACACACACACACACACACACACACACACACACACAGCCTACTCTAACAGGCAGACACACCCAGATAGCCTACTTACTAACATGAACATGTCAAGTATATACATTCATGTTAAAAGTACATTTAGGAGGAACATGAATTAGTACTAAAAAGTTTACATTCACAGGCAATGAAAAAACCAGGGGAAATTGTACAGCAGTTACTATTAGGAGTACTATATTAGGAGCTATATTCGTTTCTTGATGTTCAGTTGTAAAGATTCTTTGTTAGGACAGAGCTTAGAAAGCAAGGCTAGCATAAGCTGACAGAGGGCAGGGGAGAAAAAGACGGTCCAGATCAAGGGACAAGAGGGTACCACTTTCCATCTTTCTGACTCTTCTAAAATTGTAGCTTATACTATGTATAAGCCATTCCCAAAGTTTCAGTGAAAATTTTAAAAAACAATCTGTATCTAAATTCTAGTGCTGGCCACTACATTCTAACAACCTCTTTTACATAAACAAGTAATTCTGAAGAGATGCACCTAAGTCAAATAATAAAGACTATTAGTTACACCTGAAGTCTTAATTTTTTAAGTCTGACTGCTATAATTTAAAATCTAAAGCTTCACTACAAAAGGATAAATATTAGTGATAAAGACAATCTTTTTTCATTTTTGAAACATAAAATTAAATAGTGAAAAAATAAACATTTGATAAAGACCAAGTAACAGTAAAAAAAAAGATCAGCCATGAGAAGCGATTTCTTTGAATAAAGAGTTCTTAGTAGTAATACTATGTTTTCATTGAGCTTTTTTTGATAGACAAGATACAACATTTTACAAAAATAATAACCATTACACCTTCTGGATCTCTTAGTACACTGCAGTGCTATACAACACAACTTTTTATGATGATGCAAATGTCCTCTATGTGTGTAAATAAGGGAGCCACTTGCCACATGTGGCTGCTGAGAATATGAATTTTTTAATTTTATTTAAAGTAATTTCCATTTAAATAGCCTAAGAGTCTAGTTGGCTATCCTACTAAATAGCACAATTCAAGAGTTTCATAGTCCTATAAGTAAATATAAATCTAAGTTCTTAATGAACCTTTTTCACAGAAGGAGAACTTAAAAATCAAACTTTCACCTCTATTGTCTTAAAATCTGTATCTTAATGTATTTATATTGCATGGGCTAAATAGGTCTTGCCACACACCATCATCAAATTATATATACGTATATATTGTATATATACTTATATATTTTTAAAGCAGTATACAAAGGAATACAAAATTATATTTTCTGCACAAACTGCCATTGTATTTTCAATACTTAAGACCTTCTTTTTCCTGGAAATAATACTACTCAAGTAACCACAGGATCTAACTCAGCAACCATATAATAAACAAAACAAAAAACCCACCCCAAACCTCAAAACTAATGATTTAACCCAATTTAAGAGGTGAATACTATTCCCTATTACTTTTCCCTAGAAAAGAACAAAACTATATTTTTTAAATAAAACATCTGTAACTAACCACCTCTCCCACAAAAAGATAATAACCTTTTATATAACTTTCTAAATTAGATAATTTTAAACTATGCATCAATAATTAACATACATAGGTATGTAAGAAAATAGTATTGAGACACAATGTTCTTAAGAGCTTATAACATTGATTTTTGTATACCATATAGCTTTCCTGAGATGTTAGAAATTAAAATTCAATATACTACCTCCTTATAGAATGGAATACTTCCACAGTCTGAATAACTTTTTAGGAAGTTGTTATATACATCCATCCTAATCATTCATTTGATTAATAAGCAACTTTCAAAAATACATGAAATAACTAAACAGCAAAAGAACTTATCTCTGAGTACCAAAGTAAAAATCATGACTACACCGAGTAGTTCAAATAGGGGTGGAAGACAAAGAATTTTCACTGAGAACTTTTTATTTATATTACTGAAAACAATTCATTATTGTTTTATATAAATGTTACGTTTTCATGTAGCAGTGCTTCAATTTTTGTAAATTTCCACTTTTTTAATCCTTAGTAACCCTATAACTTGAAAACTAATTAGAATACAAGTGACATCAGTGTAAGTATTCTTACCTTTATTTGACTTTGATGGTTTATTCTTGATAGGTTTAAGGGAACTTCTTGATTTATCTTCTCTATCTTTAATAAGTTTCTGAACATCATCCAAAGACAGTTTTTGCAGCACAACTACAGGCTTAGCTCCTTTATTTAGATCTTCAACTAATCCCATTTTTTCTACTTTGTCTTTCTGCTCTCCTTTCATTTCCATTTTCTTTGTCTCCTGAGTAATATTACCATCTTTATCCCTCTTGATTTTTGGAATGACAAAATTTTTCAATGCACCAGACCTGCCCCCCAACAAATAACTTGGAAATTCTGCCTTATTGTCAGGATGAGCTTTGTTACTGTCTACTTTACTCTTATTGCCCTCTGTCCTTTTGTCATCTTTACTATTTGGTGATTTAAAACCAGGCTTATCAGGTCTTGATTTATTAGAATCTCCTTGTTTAACACGAGGACTGTCAGGCCTTGATTTTTGCTCCCCAGAAGATGGTCTTTCCCGTAAGTCCCCTGATTCATGTCTATGTTTTCTTTCTAGTTTATCAGGCTTTGAACCATCAGATTTAATGCCATGTTCATTTCTATTAGAGGACCTCAATGTTTCTGGTCTTCGAACCCTAGACTGATCCCCTCGATGTCGCTCTGATTCACTCCTGTCATCTGATTTTTGTTTACTATCATGGTCGCGTCTTAATGACTCAGAAATAGATCGCCCATCAGGTCTCTGCTTTAAGGCTTCAGCTCTTTCTGATTTTAACCGAGGTGAATCAGATTTAATATCCTGTTTATGTTTAGACACTTCAGGTTTTTTGTCTGTTGATGGCTTTCCAGAATCCCTCCTATTTTCGTGCCTATGTTTTGGTGTTTCAGGCCGACCTTCATTTTTTTGCTTTGGAGTTTCAGGTCGGCCGTCACCTTTCTGCTTTGGAGTTTCAGGCCGTCCATCACCCTTCTGTTTTGGGGTTTCAGGGCGCCCATCACTCTTTTGTTTTGGAGTTTCAGGTCGGCTTTCACCCTTTTGCTTTGGGGTTTCGGGTCTTGCCTTTGTTGTTTCTGATCTGCCATTATTTTGTTTGTTGTCATTTGGTTTTATGTCAGACAGTCTATTTTCATTCTGTTTAGGTTCGGCTGTGGTGCTCTCATTTTGTTTGGATTCAGTTGTTCTGCTCTCATTCTGTTTCAGTTCTTCTGTTTGTGTCTCAATTTTAGTTTCTAACTTACTTTCATTTGACTTTGTCTCCACCAATCTGTTTTCATTTGGTTTGGATTCTGTCAATCTACTTTCATTTTGTTTCATTTCACTCTTTGAAAGCTCAGCATCAGACTTTTTTTTAGGAGTCTCAGGATGGTTTTCTGGTGTAGATTTAAGATTTCCAATAAGATCTTCCTGAAGAACAGAAATAGGTGCATCATTACATGGTTTGATTTCTTCAGGCTTTTTTATGGAGTCTGAATCCTGAGTTATAGAAGCCTGAGAGTCCACTCTTCCTGCCTGATGAAGATCAATGCTAACCATTAATGCTGGCCTTGACCCATTTCCCGTAGAACCCGTCTCCTGAGAAGCTGGTCTATTACCTCCTGTAGCACCCCCAGCCTCCTGTGGGTAAGAATCTTGTTTTCTTTTTTTCAAAGGCTTATCTGAAATTTAAAGATAAATATTCAGTATCAGTAATAGACACATATTCTTATCTTCTTAAAAGCCATAAAGACTTTGATATTTAAGTCGCAATGTTTTTTTTTAATGTGGTGAATGCAAATGTCAATATGCATGTATAAAATAGCAGGCATGAATGACATAATACTATTAAACAAAGGTTTAAGGAAATATTCATGCGTGCAGTACCTCAATAAATATTCACGACTACAGTAACAAGTATTTAACAGCATATTTGTTGAGTATATAAATAAGCCCAAGAGTATAAAAAAACAGAACATATAATACATTAAATACAAACATATATTTATGTTTGTATATATAAAGGGTAAACCAGATTCTTTACGTAAGAATAAGGAAACCAGTTATAAATCATATGTTCTCATTTAAGATCATTTTAACCATTAACCAAAAACTAAGTACCGCAAATCTGCTGACATACTAAACAGGAAACATAAGATTTTACAACATGTAAGAGAAGTACGGAAAAGAATAAAACCCAAAAGAAAATAGAAATCATGCCACTGAAAAAAGATAAATGAGAATAAGGTGGAAAAAAAAGAATTAAACAGCTTGTCATTAACCTTTGATTCAGGATTCAAATTCTTCAAGGTGTCAACAGCACAAATGGAATTTAAAAGCTAACACACAATCAGAAGTATATTTAAAATAAGGAAATACATTAATATTATAAGTATAAAAATGAGACACATATAAAGACTCTTTAGATAAATCCTGTCTTAATAGCAACTTCCACTTAAGAAAAATGCTTTGGCTCTTCCATGTAAAGTTCTAGGGATCTATATATTGGCCTCATTAAGAAATAATTTACAGTATTCTGAAATGTAAAGACAAAAATACATACAAGCACAACTCTACCACCACAATAAAATGCCAAGGTATTTTTAACAGTTAGGTACTTCTATGCATGATTCCACTTGACTCAAGAGGCTGCTAGGTCATTTTCTATAAATTGAATCTCTAGTTAGTTCTTGGAAATAGTTATATTATAGTACCTTAAGGTTTTGTCTGCTTTAATATTTACTTGCTGAATTACCTAGCTATGTTTTAAAGGCCATTTTAACTCATCTTTGTAAGAGAACCTCTAGATTCTCTTATGATATTCATCAATGTGATATAATACCATTGAAGGAAAACAAGGTTAAAAGACAACTGACCACTAAAACACAATCCCTTATTGCTAGAAAACCAAGTTGTGGAAAAAAAAAAATAAAAAAATAATAATAATGGTAATGTTGCTTTTATACACCAAAGTTCTGTCATTTTGTTTTCAAAGTGAGAAGCGGCAGTTCATTCCAGCTTAAAATCTAGTAAAATATTAAGATTTACTTCAAATATTTGCTAGTAATTTTTTGTACAAGTCATTCTGCTGCTTATTCAGAAGTCAAGTTTACCATCACATAGGCTCCATTTGTAAAATAACTATATAATAATAATAAAGTATATTATCATCTATTTTCCCCAGTAAAAACTACCCTGGCAAGAACTTATATGAAACTTTCTGCATCAGTACTTAAGAAGAAAGCACTCAGAATACTAAATTTATATTTCCATAATTTTATCTTGTAATGTTCTGCCACACAAAATAATCTTTATATCTTACCATAGGGCATACCAAATAATTACTACCTCATAAATGGGATGCCTTACAACCTATACTCTTAAATCTTTAGGACAAGAATCTAGAAATCTAAATAGTATAATCTAGTTGAAGATTTTTAACATATTTTTCAATGAAACATGCTTGTGAAAGTTATTAAAATGGTAACCTAAGCATACTTAAGTACTGTAATGACATCACAGATCTCAGGCATCTGAGAATTTCTCTTAAGAAATCTGTGGTTTGTCCTTTTATTAATATGAGCAATCAGTCTTTCTTCTGAACATTAACATTAAAATATCTTGAAGGCTAAATTTTAAAGGATTACAAAATAGTTAAACGAGTTTATAGATCATTAACCTCATTTCAATTTATAATTTATCAGTAAAATTAAAACTGGGCATAGTTTAATTTCAAAGGAATTGTCATGTTTGACTTATTTATCTTAAACTATAGGTGCTATGGTTATAATAAAAATGTATGAAAGCATTTGCACGTGAGTAATATATTAAGATTGGGAAAGATGTTGTAATTTTTTCTATTATGCACAATATATTGCTAAGTACAAAGTTTTAATTTTTCAACTATTGAAAAGTACTTCACCTCTTCTGTAAAACCGGGAAAAATTCCATTACTGCTGCAAGGATTCTTGAATATGTCAAGAGCACGCAGGTTTGATTCACTTGATCTGATTCAGTTCCACCATGAACTTATTCCTGTAAAGTGGTTCTGAATCTGCATGTCACTTTTGTCTATCCACTTTTGTTATCAGTCTTCATTACATCATAACCTTCACCTAATGATGGAAAGCCATCTCTATGAAGAATAATTTCAATATTTAGGACGCTGATTATCTTTAAGCCCTCTTCAGCACTGGGTACCATAAGTTTAGCTATCAGAATGCACAGAGTCCTGAAGAAAATGCATACAAAAAGATACAATATTTTCAAAACCAACAATACTTGTCATCTAGATGCTGATGTGAAAATAAGATCTAGCCATTAGAGAAATTCTGAACTTGATTATGCTTGTAAGAAACAAACTATAACACTTGCTTAAATCTGCAAGTGATAACTGAAAACACTTAGAACAGCACAGTTATACACATGGTAGCCAATTATGAAAAATGAAAACATCCCATCCCTAAAATGCAGTATAAACTAAGTGGTTAACTGTCCTGTTCCTGTCTCCTCTCTTATTCCAAATGAGAGTAGGTAATTTACTTTTTATAAGGGTTATAGTGCAAGAATATTGTAACATTCTAAAAAACATTAGTAGCTAGGCTAGGCCATTCCTCATACTTGCTAACATGGAAAGTGGACCTTGGGAAAAGATGAAATAGGCAAAGATGAACAAAGAAACTCTCTCTTTGAAAAAAGAAAGCAGGAATTTTCAGCACACGAAGGAGATATTAATGTCTATGATAGATCATCCCAGAAGCAAAGATGAATAGCCTTTTAAAATTAATTTATGTAATTATAGACATTGGAAATATGAGCAAAAGATGGAACAAAAAGGTCCTTTGAGAATATTATAAAATATTAGGTTACAGAGAATTAACCTATCAGTGTATATAAAACTATCCAAAGAAGGGAGAAAAGGCCACAGGACATCAATACCTAGCAGCCAGAAAAGTGTCCTCTGTACGTGGAACAGAGATCCATTAGGTCTGCCACAGCTTAGGTAAAGTATTTCTTAAACTTATTCTATCCTTATTCTTGAGTTCCATAATTATCAAACAACCATGTGTGTTAAGCTTTCTAATCTTATTGACAAGGTATAGTTTTTCCACTTCTGATCTATTGAAAGGAATGCTTCTCTCATAACAAATGAATAAAATGGAAACAAGCTCAGACCCGAGAACAGAGCTCTCAGTAAAACAAGTCGTGTTGTGTATTCCATACCACCACCAATACAATGGTTATAAAAAAGTTCTCCGTGCCATACTTTAGAATGCAAGGTAATTATCAATTTCGCAGTTTAACCCTAAAATGCAGTGGTAACTAGTAATAAATTCATTTCAAGGAAATATTTCACTTCTCAAGGCCTGACTATAAAACTACTACCACTTCAGACAATGTTGCTTTTATTTACGATCTTACCTATGATCTTAGAGCAATACACCAGACTTTTAATCTTCCCAAATTTTCAAGATAACTGCTTATACATAAAACACTGTCCCATCACACAATGTAGAAACTGAATATAAAATGACAGGGTTCAAATCACAGGCGTTTGGTGGCACCTAAATTCCAAAGGTGTTCAAATAAAGCCATGAAATAATGGGAACATGGCTTTCAGGAAACAAGTCAGAATGACAGTACGAATATGAGGTCGGCAAAATCAGTATAACCAATTTGGAAAAATGCAGATACTAAATCATCTATATCAAACTAAAGACCGAGTAGTTCCAATGAACATTTATCCTTTAATCCTTAGAGCACCAGATACTTCTGTAAGTCAACTTACAAAGTTCAAAACTGTAAATCAGCTCTGTTCACTCAACTTTTCAATTTATCTTTGTTAGAGCCACACTATCACAGATTATGGAGAAAACGGATTAGATAATTAAAAGTAAAATATATATTACAAGTTTCTGAAAGAACAGGATGCTGTTTGCTGAATTTGTTTTATTCTCCCTAAAAAAAGCTACCAGTCTAAAATAAGTTTGCAATTAAGCAGTTAGCCTTATTTACTATCCTTATTTTCACTTGGTTTTTGAAAGTAAAAACTTACACTTCAACAAATGTGATACAATAAAAGTTCAGGAAAGAAAAAACAAGTTCACCACTTCCTATGTTTTCGTTCCTACAAACTATTTAAAAAAATCACTTAAAAAATTAAGCACCTTTTTAAGAACATAATTTCCCAAAACACAGATTAAAATGTCATACAAAAATTCAGTTCTCAAGGCAACTAGTATTTCTCAGTCAAGAAATTACAATTTTGTTTCTTATAAAACTGTCATAGGATTCAGGAATTTGGGATTAATATTATCAACAGAAGATAAATAATACTGCTGTCTTTACTTGATATGCATATACTTTTATAAGAGGTTAGAAGAGGAGATACATTTTGGAACCCATATGGTTACTATTTCCTGAACCACACATTACTAAACCAGAAGAATAAGCAACACTTCATTTCATCCTTAACATCAACAGTTTAGCAGTTAAAAAAAAATTCCAGTGCCCTAGCCAAAAAAATAAAGACTTCCACCAATCTCTTTACTTGCACCAATCTGTGATTCAGGCACTTAGAAAGCATCATAGAACAACAATTACTAAATAAGGTCTATTTTTTCAATAATGTTAAAAAGAGCCATCACGAGAGACAGGAAATACAATAAAAATCTTCAGCATGTTTCTTAGCGTAGAAACATAATTATCTAGAAATGATCCTGTCATATAATGAACAAGATCATATATAAAAAAGAGTTCTAACCAACACGAAGAAGTTTTGTTTTATAATTATCAAAAAGAAAATATGAGAACTATATGTCAATCTAGAATATTTAACTAGAAAATTGAATCATATAGTATGCTTTGGTTTGGGTAGTCAAACATGTATATGAATTTGTAAATAACATCAAATCCATAAATTACATTACTAATTTCAATTAATGATTCATCAGTCTCTCAAAAATTTTAAGAGTTTTATACATAGAGTTCACCAAACAATCAATAATTTAATAGGGACTTTCTTTTATTTAATTATAATTTTTATAAGCACAAAAAAAGTCCATAAATTCAATGAATAGGTGTCTTAAAACTCCATCCTAATATACTACTCAGACAAAAGGGAACACTTAACTCTAATCACCAAGAAAAGATCCTTGATCCTTAAGATTTGCTACTTAATATAAATTTAAAATTCTTTCCCATAATTTTTTACAACAACAAAAATCCCCCAAACTATATTAAAAGACAGTAGGATTTGAAACTGATTATTGACTGAATTAACTAATTTGAAACAGGATTATTAATTGAACAAACATACACACAAACTTTTCTTAAATGTACTGATTCAAAATAGTTTTATAGCAGTTACCCTCGTTTTGACAGAAAAAAAGGTGAAGATGCAAAACTAACATAACTTATGGAAAATACAGATGATAGAAACACTAATGTGCAATTTAGTAGACAATCACAGATAATATCACTTGGTACATAATAGGTGATAGACCTGTGATACAGAATTACCAGATCTCAGACAGTTGTTCCAGATAAAAATGAAATTACGAATTTAACTTCTGAGGTGTGAGCATTAGTAATAAAAACATAATTGAGAGACATAAAGAATCATAAAATATAATGAAAAAAAAAAAGAGTAACTAAAAAAACCCTTTTTTACATTATAATTACATATTTGCCCAGAGTATGATGTGGGAGTAATGAGATTATTTTACCTTTGTCTTGAACTTCTTTTGAAAAGCGCTCCCTTTCAATAGCTGATTCTCTCTCTATTCGTTCAATTTCAGCCAATGCATCCAATTCCACTTCGTCATATATAGGTCCCTGTTGTGATACCTGCTGCTGATTCTGTACCACAGAAGTCTGGGGCTGTTTTGTAGCAACTGAAGTGTTCTGTTGTAAAACAGGCACTTGATTTGCTGGAAGGAATGCTGTTTGTTCTTGCTGCGACAAACACTGAGCAGCATTTAGTGGGCGGTTTACATCCTGTGGAGTAATGGGTGTTTTTGAAGTCTGTCCTGGGTACTGCACATTAAAAGGAATATCATTTTCTGAAACATTGCTATTTTCCATACCAGAAAGCATATCCTCTTGCTGGTCCATGTCTGAAGACCTTACACGAGAAAGTCTTAATGTAAGTTTAGTAGAGTCCTTGGATGGAGAACTAATGATATCATACATTGCAGCTTTCTCACTCTGGTCTTTTTCGTCCTTGCCTAATTTCATTTTCTTTTGCTTCTTTTGCTTTCTTTCTGGAGAATCTAGCAAGATGTCTGGTGGAACATCTCGAGGTGATGAACAAGGTAGAGGCTGAGACTGAAGGATTAAAGGTGGTCTTGATCCTAGAAAAGCAATTCAACAGGAATGAACAATTGTGCTAGTTTTATGTTTTCGTACACTGATAGAAATACTAAATATGTGACAATATAGTAATGCTAGAAAAAATATTAAGGAATTACCTAATCTCAGCAACTTATTTACAAAATATGAAAAGAAAGCCTAAAGACTTGTCCCATAATCTTTGAGCTTGCTGGTAGATGATCCAGGTTTAACTGAAGTATGAGTATTCCATCTGCCAGACCAGTATTATGTTATTTCTATTTTTGTTCTTATAAAATATACTTTGTTTGAAAATAGCAAAGGAGGGCGCCTGGGTGGCGCAGTCGGTTAAGCGTCCGACTTCAGCCAGGTCACGATCTCGCGGTCCGTGAGTTCGAGCCCCGCGTCAGGCTCTGGGCTGATGGCTCGGAGCCTGGAGCCTGTTTCCGATTCTGTGTCTCCCTCTCTGTCTGCCCCTCCCCCGTTCATGCTCTGTCTCTCTCTGTCCCAAAAATAAATAAAAAACATTGAAAAAAAAAATTTAAAAAAAAAAAAAAAAAAGAAAATAGCAAAGGAGTTCATTGTTTCTAAAGATGATACAACACAAATATTTTGGGCAAATATTTCCTATTCTTTCACTTAATATTTAGGAAAACTAACAAATCTAAAGTAAGAATAAATCTGTTAAATTACAAAATAACAAATTAATCCTAGAAACTACACTCACATGAATACTTACTGGTGTAAGAAAAAGAAAGTGGGAAAAATGAAAATTTTTAGAATCCTTACTTCCTTTACAAACTGATGGTAAATTACTGATTTATACCTTTATGTGATGTTCTCTTTCTCCCTCCACTTAAATAGCATTCACACATTCTCTTCAGCTTGCTAATCCTCCTTCTATTAGAAAAAATGCAAGTCCAGCAAATTTCAAGGCTCAATAAAATATCTTTGGCCCAGATCCCATTAATTTAACAAATGTTATATGATACAAATAAGTGGTAAAAATAAGCTAACCAAATGGAAAAATTCTTTGTTAACAAACTGTTAAATGAGGAAAAATGCATTGATATGCTTCAAAATAAAAGTATGATTGTTACACTGCTTATCATTAGACTATAAAAAATTTAAAAACCCGTAGGAAACTATAAAAATCAGTCAGGGGGTAAAAGTGCTTTAAAGAAAGAACCTAAACCTAGACTTGTCTTAAGTTAAGGTTTCAGTATTTAAACATATGTATGATTTTTCCATGATACATAAACCTGTCCTTTCAATTAGCAATGTTAATATTTAAAGTATGATATACAAAGGGGCGCCTGGGTGGCTCTGGCTCCATGGGTTAAGCGCGCAACTCTTGATTTTGGCTCAGGCCATGATC
Organism: Neofelis nebulosa; assembly: GCF_028018385.1. Lineage (NCBI taxonomy): Eukaryota > Metazoa > Chordata > Mammalia > Carnivora > Felidae > Neofelis > Neofelis nebulosa. The sequence continues at coordinate 29,969,669 of NC_080782.1, read as the reverse complement.
TCACGAATGTGAGATGGAGCCCTGCATTTGGCTCCATGCTGAGTGTGGAGCCTGCCTGGGATTCTCTCCCCCTTCTGCCCCTCCCCAACTTGTGCGTTCGCTCTGTCGCTCTCTCTCTCTCAAAAAAAATTAATTAAAAAAAACCTTAAAGTGTGATAAATAAAAATATAACTTTTTAGAGAACATATCTAAAATGTGATAAAGATCCAACTGAAGCAATTTACTAGAAATGTTAGTTTGAGGTTACACCAACAGATAGTGTTTTTAAACAGCTTATGGGGACATTAAAAAGAAAAGAAACTAATATTTTTGGACCATTTATTTTGTGTCAGAGCTTGTGCAAGGTGCTCTGCACATCAGTTCATTTAAATAATTTACAACAACCTTGATTTGCATTGTCACTATTTTGCAGAAAGGAACATGAAGCTTATAGTGATTAAGAAATTCGCCCAAGATTACATAGCTAGCAAACCTGAAACATTTAAATCCAGATTTTTCTAACATTTGAATTATAACATACCATATTGGCTTTGTATTTAAAATGTGTGTCACATTATGTGTATTTTATTTTTTAAATTTTATTTTTAATTATTTTGAGAGAGAGAAAGTGTGCGCACAAGCAGGAGAAGGCAGAGGGGGGACAGAGAATACCAAGCAGGCTCCATGTTGTCAGTGCAGAGCTGACATGGGGCTTGATCTCACGAACCATGAGATCATGTCCTAAAAGCAGAAATCAAGAGTCGGACGCTTAACCCATGGAGCCACCCAGGCGCTCCCAAATTGTATATATTTTAGAACTTAAAATTCCAACAATTCACCTAAAATATCAAATTAGACTGATGATGCATTCAACCTTCCAAACTAGGTGGAAAACAACTTCATGAACAGAAGTAGTGGTTTTTGATGAATAATGTGTTTGTAAGGGTATTCTAAAGTTTTTTCTTTCTATCTAAAGTTATTTATCTATCTATCCTTAAGAGTTTGAGGAAAAATGGGCTGATTATCTAGATCAACTAGCTATCTCACTGTATCTCCTCCCTGGCAGTCTGAATAATTTCTCACTTTGACAATACTTGTGAGATATGTACCTAACTTTGATGCCTAACCTACAAATAGAGTTATTCTGGAAGCTGCTCTTTCAAAAGCTGAGTTATTTTTATCCCTGAAAATTCACAGAATTAAACAATAAGAATGGCTCATAAAAGTTCAACTTTCACCTTGGGAAGAATGTCTCTGATCAAAGAGTTGGAACACAACCTGTGAAAAAATTGTCTTTATAATAAGAGGCACACCAGTCCATGATTTAGATGGCTGTTGTCAGAAATTCTCATGGATAGAGAAACATTATTAATAATCACCTATATTGTAATTAATAACAAGTTAATTCTTTAATATGGAATATAATATTCTCTTCCAATAACTTTGGTAATTCAAATGACCACACTTTAATTTTAAGTACTTTCAAAAGGCCTGAACTCCCATGGGACTTAAATTCACAATTTTTTTTTTTTTTTTAATTTTTTTTTTTTCAACGTTTATTTATTTTTGGGACAGAGAGAGACAGAGCATGAACGGGGGAGGGACAGAGAGAGGGAGACACAGAATCGGAAGCAGGCTCCAGGCTCTGAGCCATCAGCCCAGAGCCTGACGCGGGGCTCGAACTCACAGACCGTGAGATCGTGACCTGGTTGAAGTCGGACGCTTAACTGACTGCGCCACCCAGGCGCCCCTTAAATTCACAATTTTATGACTCTAGTGTACGCAAAAGTCCACACAAGGTTCTTTGGGAATTTGAAGAGAAAATAAAATTCATGTCCATAAGATACTACAAGATAAGTTATAAGAAAAAATATAAACTAATGAATGGCTTGAGATGGTTAAAGAAAAGAGTCCACGTAAGGTGACCCATTTAACTTAGAACTTAAATAGACAGGATTTTAGTAAGCAGAAATGAAAGTATGTGTAAGAGATTTAGAGAGAGAATATACAATAGGCTAGATTTTGATAAGTGACTACATGAGAGGTAAGAGACAACTTTATGATGATTCAGGACTAGGATGGCATTAAAGGAAATAAAATGGCAGAAAACAGTGAAAATAACTTTGAAAATGAATTTGAAATACCAGCTAGAAGTGAGGAAATTTTGTCTGGAAACAAAAGATTACAACTTAGAACACAGGACAGGAGCCAAAGACATTGACTTGGCAATCCTATTCACAAAAGTAATTAATGCTGTTACCAAAACTGAATGAAATAACCAAGGGAAAAAGTACAATGGGAGATTAAAAAGTCTAATGATAGAAATCTTGAGGAGTAAGAGAGTAGACAGAAGAACTAATGAAGAAAAAAAAAAATCAATGAAAGAAACATGAAGAAAACAGGTGGACTTGATATGAAGTAAGTTTTTTGGGGGAGGTGGAGATGAGGGAAAGCTGATAAATGCTGTGGTCTGAAAAGATCATTGGATTTATCAGTGAGAACAATACTGTATATATTTGAAAACATTATCAATAGTTTACAGGGATGAGTACAGGTTTGTTTCTTTCCTACAATAAGTGAAAAACAATAAAGTATAGCTTTTGGTATCTGCACTAACAAGTTTGAGCTCTTCACTCAACTGCTTAAGGAAATTTTAGTTACAACAATACCTTTAGGAGTCCCATCACTTCCAGCAGGGGAGCATACTGGCTGTGGAGACCTCAAGGGAAAAGAGGCAGCAGCATTCCTCAGTGTTGAAGAATCTCCATCCTGAAAAGAATATAAAATGTCTATCTTAAATGATTGGTGAGGCTTTAGAGAAATCTTAAACAGATCAATAAAAGATAGAAACTACTGACAGGTAAAGTGTTGGTATTCAAAAGCATAATTCTTCTGTATGTTCCTGTTCTGTTCATGGTAAATCTTAGAAGAATTGAAACTGTATCCAAAAGAATCAACAGCCTATGCATGGCAATGAATAAGAAAACTGGTATTACTACTAGGCTCCATTTTTGTTTACTATTTTCTACAAGAGGAGCTATGAAGGCCATACGAGGCTATAAACGTCTTGAGGGCAGAGTTCACAGTCATCTCTGTTATCCTTACATACATGTAACTCATTGCCAAACCAATTAACATATAACTTATCTGATAATACCACAAAACCAGTTCCAGTATGTGGAATATTTTAAAACATCAAAGCAATGCTAAATTTCAGGGAATAAAGATTTGTACAAGTCTTACAGGGAAAAAGAGCTTGATACTAATAAATAAAGGTTCATTATTTTAAAAACATTTTTGTGTGAACAAGTATCTAAAAATGAAACTAGATTTCATTAAGAACCAAAACTTTTAGGCCAAGGGTTGGCAAACTTTTCTTGTAAAGGGACAGATAAATATTTTAGGGTTGTGGGCCACATATAGTTTCTGTCACATGCTTTGTTGTTGTTGTTTTTTAAAAATGTAAAAGCCATTCTTAGTTTGTAGGTCAAACTAATGGCCAGTTTATCAACCTTGCTCTAGACCAAGCTCTGTAGGTATAGGAATCACATTGTTTATAGCAAGATTCTCAGACCTAGTATAACCTTTGATACACAGTAGATATCAATTAAACTGGAATCAAAATACTAGGTTACGAAACAAGTATTAGAACTATATTATTACCTTAATGATAACTAATATATAACATACGTCACTACTTAGCCTGTGCACCATGTGTAGGTAGTCGTCACTTGAGCCATGTCTAGGATTATCAGCATGATGATTAGCTGAATTGCCAGACAACGGACCAGAAACTTTATTATCATGTATGTTTCTCAAACCACCTGCAACAATGGGACTTGATACTGATGCTGAAATTAACAAGAATAAAAACAAAAAGCTTTATAAAAATAAAATTCTTAGAGAAAAATAATTGTTCACAAAATATTTTAAACACACAGAAATTATAGAAAATATAATAAGCACTTGTGTACTGACTATCAGAGCTTGATCAAATCTTAGCACTGTGTCACATATCATTCAGATCTATTTTTGAAAAGAAATAAACCATTAGATAAGGCTGAAACTCTCCATGTATCTGCATATTCCTCTCCTCTGTTCCCTCCCCCTTACTCCATAAAAGTAACCACCACACTGAATTCAAACTTTGCTTTACCTATGAATATTTTATACCTTTCCTATAAATGAATATAGTCCTAAATAATACATAGCATTGTTTCACATATAACTTTATATAAAATGGTATACTATATGTATATATCCTTCTATACCTTGCTTTCTATTTCAATGTTATGTTGAAATGTATCCATTTTTATACATGTAGTATTAAATTCACTTATTTTAAATAAATATATTCTGCTGCATAATGTATACAGCTTTCCATTCTTAAGTCCAAATGTTTAGATGGCTTCAGTATTTTTGCTGTCATAAACAATGCATATTCTTGTACATGTATACATGTACATATAACATGTATTTGTATATAATGTATATTCTTGACTTTTTACAAATGTGTCTAGAAGTGAAATTGCTGGATATGTCCACTTTTTAAACCTTACTGAATATTAACAAATAGTTTTCCAGATTACTTATGTCCATTTGTACTCCACTGGTAGTGTATGAGAGTTGCTACTACTAATCTATATTCTTGTCAACAATTTTTGTCAGCCTGAGATGGGAAGCTCTTTGTCAATTTAATATTTGTATTTTCTTTATTAATAGTGAAATCAAGTATCTTTTTATGTGTACTAGCCATTCGGATTCCCTCCTTAACACAAAATCATGAACAGTCTTCTGCATTTTGTTTTAAAATTCCACAGTTTTGTTTTTTCACGCTTAGGTCTTTAATGCATCTTTACGTGTAGTCGAGACAGGAATCCAATTTTACCTTTATCCACATGGATGACTAATTGTCTCAACACAATTTATTAAAGAAACCAGTGTTTCCCAATTAAGATATAATACCATATGTATCAAGTTTTCATTTGTTCCTGGGTATGTTCCTAGGCTCTTTATCAAATTCCATTTCCCCATGTTCTACTCCTCCACAGACCAATATTACAATAAATCTTGGTAACTGCCAGATTGAGCTTCTACATCTCATTCCATTTCAAATTATGTTGCTATTCTTGGACTTTTATTCTTCCATATGAATTTTTAGAAGAAGTTTAAGTTGCACAAAATCCTGCCTTAGATTTTTACTGGTATTGTATTGAGTTTACAGATTTGGGAAAATTTTCAATCTTTACCCTACTGAGTCTTTCCATCCATGAACATGGCATAACTTCATATTCTTAGGTTTTCTTTTAGCTCTTTCAAAAGTTTTATAATTTTCTTCACAAAGGTCTTATACATTGTTAAATTCATTCTTAGATATGCTTTTTCCTTTAAGTTGTTGATAATATTAAAAAAAAGATTATACTTATAATTGCTTATTTTAGGTGTATAAAAATGCAATTAAATTTTATTATAATGATCTTGTATCTAGTAACTGTGGAATATTTTTTAAGTTCTATTATCTTATCTGCAGCTTCTCTTAGATTTTCCATGAAGACAATCACTTGAAAACTAACACTTTCATTTCTTTCTTACCAATAATTAGACATATAACTATACATATAAAATATATACATATATATATATGCATATATTCGCTTATCTTCCTGTATTAAAACACCCACTACCACACTAAGTAAAAGGGATGATTATAGGCACTCATGTCCTATTCCTGACTTCAAGGAGAATGTTTCTCATTTTTCACCCCTAGGTGGAAAGATCAGGATAAGGTTGTACCAGTCTATTCCTATTCAGTGAAAAGCTTTTAAATCATGAACAAAAGCTAAAAATTTTTAATGTTCTTTAGGTACCTATTATGAGGCACACAGCATCCCCAACCTCTTAAATTTGTGTTAACTGTCTAATAATTATCCATGTATTCCCGATAATATATCCAATTTTATCATACAGGCTACCAACACTGCTTATCTGGTTTGGTAATATTTATTTAGAAATTTTAGGTGATAATTGGTCTATAATTTTCCTTTTTCACAGTTTCTTCACTACACCTGATTCTGGTATCCAGATTATTATCTAACTCTATAGAATGAAGTAGGAGAGTGTTGACATTTTTCTTTTGTCTGCAATGTTTGAAGATTAGAATACCTCCTTTGAATGCTTGGTAGAACTTGTGGATAAAACTGTCTGATTATGTTTTATCCCCTCTGCTCCTCTTAAGGGAGAGAGAATTTGAACTACTAAAGGATGTATGTGCATTTAAAATTATGATAGATATTGTCAAAATGTTCTCTAAAAAGACTGTACCAATTTATATCCCAATGAAGAATGTAGGAAGTTCAAATTTCCTGGCACATTTGTTGATACTAGGTATAACTAAAAAATGTTTACTAATCTGGTTAATATATTTCATCGTAATTTTGATTCATATCTCTTTAATGTCAGCCAGGTTGACCATATTTTAATATAGGCATTAAATCTTTCTGGTGTCCAATTTGTTTTCTTTTTCAGTATGTCTGTTTCTTAATTCTATTTTTGTCTTCTTCGTATCAATCTGTATAAAATCTTGGTATATTAAAACTTAATACTTTGTGTTCGTAATAAATTTTGAAAATATAATTTCCCCATATTTACTTGTCCTTATATTCAAATATTTATATTAAAATTATAATACAAAATATATACTATACAAAAAATTATATTAATCTGTTTCTTCATTTCTGTCCTTAATTTTTTAAGAAGTGAATTACTAATTCACTGTCCTTAATTTTTTTAGAAGTGAATAATTATATTTGGTGTTTATATAAATCTTTCCTAGCAACTATATTTAATGGCAAAGAATTATTCCTGTTGATGAAGGGGTTCATTGTGCTCATCCTTCAGCTTCTCTGTATGGCTAAAATTTTTATAACATTAAGGTTGAAAAAAAAATGTTTTAAATGTTATCTTCCACATATTCTAAATTCCCATATATATTTGCCTAATTTCTGGATTCTGTGTTGTCCCATCTACCTATCCGTTTGTTTCTTACCACTCTACATGTTCTAATTAACCTTAATATCTAGGTGGGGCTAATCCTGGAGTAACATTTCTAGTTGCTCAAATATCTGAGAATTTCCAAGAAATGACTCATTACCGAATAGGAAGATGCCCAAATCATATTTCTCTTTTGATTTTGTGATTTCAACTTTTCTTCTGAAAAAGCTGGATTTATCTTGTTTAAAAAACAACAGTAAACAGAGTAAAAATTTACGTTCTTTCCTACACATACAAATGTGTATATGGATATTTCCATAAGAAACCAATGCATCCTTTTAACAGTTCCCTTTCATTACAGTTAAAATGTTCTTCATATCTTTGTGTGCCAGAGTATACTAATATTTTACAATTATCAAGAACCTATATAATACATACATACTTATATTCAGCACTCACACTAAAGTCTGTAATTTTGGAGTTGTCTATTCCAAATGTGTGATCCACCTCCTGGTTTTCCCTTGAATTAGTGTATGAAATAATCTCAACCTAGTATTTCATTATCTAGCTTTGAGAAATCAGAAGTTGGTGGTTTTGACTGATGACTAAATTAAAAGTTTGTAAGTTGAAAAGTTTATAAAAGACATTTGATTCCATGTATAATAGAAAAGAAGAATACACACAGGAACTAATAATTGACTGCAAATGTTAAAAATTTGCTATTATTTATAGGGGACAAAACCAGATATTTGGTAACAGTCTCTTTTACACTTTTTATAATTTCTCAAAAAAAGTATAAATTTATACTATTAATAAAAAATTATTTAGAAGCCAGGACATACATCCCAAGGCAATATAACCTTACAAAGACATTATCAGCTAATTTCAACTGAGAACTAGTAACATAATCCCAGAACTTTCTCTACCAGCACTGTATTTACTTTATAGTAAAATTTTCACACTATACATACTTCACCAATTAAAACAAAATTCTCTTTGGCTTAGTGCTATGTAAGAACACGGCCCAATTAAAAAAAAAATATTCCTAATTGCATAACTAGATACACTCAGTTGTATAATAATCTAATCCGAAGAGTCATGTGACAGGGATCCTTTTATCTTCCAAATGATGAATTTCAGGGTCCTGTTTTAGTTTGTATTTCAAAAACTATAAAAAAAAAAATTTAATTTGCTTGAATTACAGGCATTCCCTGTAGATAAATAACCAACTTTCTTACCTTGCTGCATCTGTGGATGTGTTGTATAACTTGAAGGATGGGAATATGGCATGTATCCTGCAGGGCTTTGTGGGGCATATGGACTAGGCACTGGGCTATTTTGTTGTGGCATAAATCTGTTCCCAGAGCTTGTCTGTGGTGGCACAAACCGGCTGAAACCCAAAATCCAAACAAACAATATCAGGAAATGAAATAAATATGCTATTCCTTAAAATTTCATGGTCATAAAATTCTCACAACTCTGATTTGTATAAAACAATACCTATGCAAACAGAAAATTTTGAAAAGTAGATAATATAAAAATTATCCCCAATTGATAATCTAACAGTTAAACTAAACAGGTAATTAATTTATTTCACTTGCATAAAAGTATCCCTCTATTTAAGATAAAGTCATGCTCCCTAAATTCTACTCTACAAATTTTCTTATCTCAAGCACATTGTATGTATGTATGTATTTATTTATTTATTAGAGAGAGAGAGAGAGAGAGAGAGAGAGAGAGAGAGAGAGAACGAGAACGTGAGCAAGGGAGAGGGGCAGACTGATAGAGAGAATCTTAAGCAGGTTCCACCCTCAGCACCGAGCCCAATGCAGATCCACTATCCGAGGATCATGACCTGGGCTGAAATCAAGATCAGATGCTTAACTAAGGCACCCAGGTGCCTCTCAAACACATTATTTTAACACGATCTTTTGTCTGTATGAAATTAAATTACCAAGATGGTAGCTAGTTCAATTATTATATTAGAGCATTTCTGCATATAACATTTTAAGACAAATGTTTGTGTGAGTTACTATTTAAGGCTAAGCATTTCAACTTTTTAACTACATATAATTCACCTTTACCTAACTGTATGTATACAGCATAAATTCACAAGCATGCTCATCACAGAAAATAGTACTTAATAAAATGATGCATATATTACCTGGAGGGGCTATGTGAGATAGTGGTTTGTTGATAATTGGAAGATGCAGGACTACTGTGCATGGAATTCTGAGAAAGTTTATACTGAGGCATCATCATTCCTACACAACACATAAGAATGGAAAATGTGTTTTTTCTTTTAATGGTAAAGTATCTTTAAATGATTTAAAGCAATTGCTCTATCACAAACATTCAAAAGTTCTTTCTGTTCTTTCCTTTTTTTGACTCACAGGTTCTTTTTGAAGAGCAAAACACAGAAACTAAATTTCAAGCACAATCAATTTTACTAAAACATCCTTTTACCATATAACTAATGCAAGACCAGAGATAGAGATTTTTTTTTTTTAATTCTACTTGCTTACTTAATGTCAAGGCTATCATTTAGCCTTAAAATTGAAAGAACCTTTAGAAGTCACCTTTTCTAACCCCTGACCAAATACTACACAATTACTTCTACAATAGGTCCTTTGGTGGTTTTTCCATTATATGGGACATACTTTATTACATACATCCCCAGTCTTCAGGAGCTTCATTTCATTCTATTTGTTTCACTGAGATTCAGACCTCAGTTTTAAAAAGTACTACTTTATTGAGGGGCCCAAAGTTTGAGTTGCTGCCATTTCCATCTGAATGTTTTGATGCAAAACAGAACGCTCCTATTCTTTCTTCTCCGATAATTCTTTGCCACAGTAAGGATTAAATGAATATTTGCCACAGTAAGGATTAAATGAAAATGTGAGGAGGACAACTTTCAGATTCTCATATTTCTTTTCAAGCTAGACATTGTTCCTTCAATTATTACACAAGGGGCATTTTTTTTACATAGGAGATGCAAAAAAATCCAGTTATTTAGACATTGTAAAATCAAAGATAAAAATCTATGATTACACCTAAACTTTCTTATGATATGTATAGCCAATCTTTTTGGAAGCTTTACACATCATATCATATTCCCAAATTCCAGTTCCCGCTATTGATATGAAAAGTTCCTTTTACCAGAAACATTCAAACAGAAGCTACATGTTCATTTGCCTGGAATACTTCAGAAGGGATTCTAGCTCTAGGACAGTAGTTGAATAAAATGAGGGCTCGAAATCGCCTGGAAAACTACCACTAATAGTGTGTTTTCTTTTACATATAGTCTAACTTAACTTCTGAGCTTTCTCTTCCAACTCAAATTCAGTAGTAAGTCATATGTTCCATAGCTTAATAATTTAATTACTATAATTACTGTTGATGATTTTTTTTTTTTTTTTTTTTTGAGAGGGAGAGCAATCCTCTATGAGATGTTAAAAAATGTTTCCCCTGAATTAACAGGCTGGAACAAGCTGGGATTACTAGTTTGAAAGCAATGGTTTTATTAAAAAAAAAAAAAGGGGGGGGGGCAAATAAAATTCCTAATAGTCCTTCCTGATTATCAAAGCTCCAAACAACTATGAATAAAGTGATCTGCATATTATTAAATTTTCTCCATATGTGTGACTCACATTTACATTTAGCAATCAAGAATCACTTTTCTAAATTATAAAGCCAGATATCACCAGGGAAACGCTTAGAAAAAAAAAATCACAACACACAACGTGTCAATTCACTTTTTAATGCTAGTTTGTTTTCACAAAGTATGATATGGAGAAATTAACATTTTGGGCTAAAATATAAGTGTATGTAGTATAAAATACAAAATGTGTGATTTAAACGTGAATACTCTAAAAAGTTTATTAATTTACTACCCAAATTAAATATTTAAAAATATGTTACAAAATGTAGTATAAATAGCTTTGGAAGACTTCCTTTATTCAATTTTATATCCACTCACATTATCTTATACTTAATGCTCCTTTCCTGTAAGTTTTTCTTCTAATCAATGATCTCTCCATATTTTCTTTCATTGCAACATTTTTTCAGAGCATTTGTAATTCTAGATTTACTTTCACCATTCCTATCTGTCTCCTCCTACTGCAATCTAGCTTCTTGGTTCTAGTGAAGATACAGTGTCGCCCTGCAGACTTGCCTTCAATTTGCTAAGGGGAGTTTGGGCAGAGGCATCTCCATGGGCTCACTTTGGGGAATGGATAGTAACTATGCAATTGCTTAAAAACACAATTCACACAGAAATACATAAAATGAACAAATACTACTTATAAAACAAGACAAAACTAGGAAAGGGAATGGAGGGCTTCATGGAGGTACTGTCAATAAATCTGCCAATATTCTTGAATACAATTCATCAGTTAATTAAGTTGGACCTTCCTGAGCTGTCTAAACTATTCCTTTCTAACTATTTTAATCTTGAGAGCCAAATAAATACTTGGGCTTGTCAGATTCAGTACAATGCTCCTGGGTACACCTTGATTACGTAAAAATTGTATCTATATTGAATATCATATCTTCATGCTTTTTATAATATTTATTATAAATAAATTTTTCCTTAATACTTATAAACCTACTTTTCTGTTGCTAAGGCAGCAAAAGAGTGAAACCAATTGCTACAGAACTATGAATATAATCACCATCAGTACTAACACTAAAACCTGTTATAATTATTTATGTAAGTACTGCATGTTGAAAAGCTCTGCAAGTATTTTTACTATTTGATTAATGAAAAGACTTTTATATCAATTCCATGATTTTCTGATATAAAAAAAGACTTTTAAAGCTCTCTGAGTAAATGAATGCAGTCTGAAATATATAACAAAATACACTTCAACTTTGTCTAATTTCCAAGGAATTTAGTTACATATTAAACTTCAAGAATATTAACATTCATTTGGTCTCCTTCTTATTCTTGGCTTGATTCTAAGTATCAACATAGCATTCATAGATGATAGGCTACCTTATTAAAGGAGACACTTGAATTTACAAATGAAACAATCTCTGATAGAAGACCCACAAAAAAATATAATATGAAATTCAATTAAAAACCTTACCACTCTGTACATATCTGTTCTGCATACTTTTCTCCCTGAAAACATTAGGACTCCTTGCCAGGACAGCTTGCAACAAGACTGGTATGTCGCCTTCTGGATCATCACTGCCAAGGTTATCTTTCAACTCTCTGGGATTAAAAAAACAAATATCAAAAATGAAAATAGTGATTAAGCATTCCCTATTCTACATTAGTTAGATAGCAATTTACTAGTGAAATTCATAAAGGACTGAGGTAGAAAATCAAGAACTTATGGCATATAAAAAAAATTCACAAAAGATGTCCAACAATTTCATGGATTTTTGAAGACACTATTCCTGGAAGAAACAGAATTATCAAAAATGACAGGGAGAAGTTCTTCTAAAGACAACTTTTTTTCCCATTTTAAACAGGGGGAAAAAAAGGCCAAAACATTTTATGGAACTATTAGTTTACTTAAGAATGTTCACATAAGGGGGGTGCCTGGGTGGCTCAGTCAGTTGAGCATCTGACTTCAGCTCAGGTCATGATCTCCCGGTTCTTGATTTCGAGCCCCGTGTCGGGCTCTGTGCTGATAGTTTGGACCATGGGGCCTGTTTCGGATTCTACATCTCCCTCTTTCTCTGGCCACCTCCTCATTTGTGCTCTGTCTCTCTCTCCCTCAAAAATAAATAAACGTTATGGGAATGCAAGCTGGTGCAGCCACTCTGGAAAAGAGTATGGAGGTTCTTCAAAAAACTAAAAATAGAACTACCCTATAACCCAGCAATTGCACTACTAGGCATTTATCCACAGGATAGAGGTGTGCTGTTTCGAAGGGACACATGCACCCCCATGTTTATAGCAGCACTATCGACAATAGCCAAAGTATGGAAAGAGCCCAAATGTCCCTCAATGGATGAATGGATAAAGAAGATGTGGTGTGTGTGTGTGTATAGTATACAATAGAGTATTACTCTGCAATCAAAAAGAATGAAATCTGCCATTTGCAACTACATGGATGGAACTGGAGGGTATTATGCTAAGTGAAATTAGAGAAAGACAAAAATCATATGACTTCACTCATATGAGGACTTTAAGAGACAAAACAGATGAACATAAGGAAGGGAAACAAAAATAATATAAAAACAGGGAGGGGGACAAAACAGAAGAGACTCATAAACATGGAGACCAAACTGAGGGTTACGGGAGGGGTTGTGGGAGGGGGATGGGCTAAATGGGTAAGGAGCACTAAGGAATCTACTCCTGACATCACTGTTGCACTATATGCCAACTAATTTGGAGGTAAATTTAAAAAAATAAAAAATAAAACAAGTTAAAAAAAATAAAATAAATAAACGTTAAAAAAAAACTAAAAAAAAAAAAAAGAATGTTCACATTAGTGAACTCCTGAGTGGCTCAGTCGGTTAAGCATTTTGTTCTTGGTTTCAGCTCCAATGACTTGGAATGCTCTTCTCTCTGCCCTTAATCTGCACACATGTTCCTGCTCTAGCTCTCTCTCTTAAAATAAATAAGGAAACTGAAAAAAATGTTCACATTAGTTTCAAAGTAGAAAACAGAGACTACTCTATTCAAAATAATGGAAGGTTACAGAGATGATAATTATGCACAGAAGTTGGTAGTTGGGCTTGGAATATATTTTCTCTCTTACATTTGAATATGAGTGAGTCTGCCTTTTTGAGAATGTCCTCTGAATGAAATACTGTTGCCACATTGGTTAAGACAAGACCCAGAGATTATGTAATTTTTCCATCTAATATTCTTTTCTCAAAGTCATCAGTGAGCAAAAAAACACCAAGCAAGTGGTTATGGATAGTTGCAATTTTCAATAAACTTGAAAGTAAGTACCAAATTAAATTTACAACTATGGAACAGAAATGATAAATATAGGCAGTGTTTTTTAATTTTATATTCTACATGTCTCTGTTCTGCTCATCATTAAATCTAATAAGAAAGATTTATAAACATGGTGTCCAATGATAAATTTCAATGAATTTCTGGAGGCAATCTTAAGGCAGCTCTCCATAAAATAAATCATAACTGTATATGTGCTATTTACCTTATCTTTTTAAATATTTGGTGATAACTGTTGATTAAGTATGTATAGATATAACAAGTGACAAAATATTTAGTCACTGTTGAATTTCTGGAGTGACAAAATATTAGTATTAGATTCCTTCTGATTTTACCAACTATTTCTCAGTTTCCCCATCAGAAAATTCACATGTATATTACCTTAACATTCATCAGCTTTAAAAATGGCTTCAAAGTATGTACTGTATCTAATGACAGAGACCACTCCATTGTAATGTGCTTTATCCTCATTCCTATAAATAATGAATCTTTAAATTAAAAAGCAAAAATTAAAGATGGAAAGGATACATGAGTACCGCTGTATAGTGAGATGTGAAGGAATAACAGAAATGTAACCTTTTAAAAAAGATTTTATTTAAAAAAAAATGTTTATTTGTTTGTTTCTGAGAGAGAGAGCAGGGGAGGGGCAGAAAGCGGGGGGAAAGAGGATCTGAAGCGGGCTCTGTGCTGACAGCAGAGAGCCCCAGGCAGGGCTCAAACTTACAAACCGCGAGATTAGGACCTGAGCTGAAGTTGGACACTTAACCAACTAAACCACCCAGGTGACCCTTAAAGATTTTATTTAAGTAATCTCCATACCCAATGTGGGGCTCAAATTTATAATCCCAAGATCAAGAGTCACATACTCTACAGACTGAGCCAGGCTGATGCCCCAAGAGATTTAACTTTTTATAAATTTTTGTATTAAGATGTTATAATTATAAGTATGTACAAGTTTTATAGTAAAAAATTTTAAAGTGTACTCATATGCAAAGATTTTATAAACAAGCTATATAATTTAAGTTTATATTATTTAAAAAAGTGTATTGTGTGAAAACATACACTTATGATGGTATGATAAATTCTGGGAAAAATTACTCTTAGTTTTGTAGTAGCTATGCATGGAGTCAGTCCTTGAGTTTTAGTTAACTTCCCAGGGAAAGCATGTGAGCCTATTCCAAATAAAGCTACCAGTATAGTCCCTAGTGCTTGGGAATTCTAACCACTTTAGCAATATCAAGGGGGAGATAGCTTCTTGAGCAACTTTAGACCTCCCGGCAGAGACCCATCTTGATGAACCAAGATTATTCCAAAAAAGTTGAAAAGACCTTCACAGAACTACATGGGTCTGTTTAAATCTTATCATAAGGCTCCCCTGGATATTCATGTATTTTAAAATTAAACTATGTATATAAATTTTCTGAAATAAAGAGTAAAACCAGGAATACGGACTCTCTTAGTAAGACCAAAACTTTTCACTTTTAAATTATACTTACATGTGATCTGTTGATACCTGGTTGAGGCTATGGACAAGCTGTGAAACCAAATTATCATCCCTACAGGCCAAAAGGCAGTTCACCTCTTCTGCTATTCGTGCATTAAAGAGAAGGCTCTTTGTAGTTGTAGCAGGTAAGGGGGATGGAAGAGGCAGCTGGTTCAGGACTATTTGGAATAAAATCAGATTATTAGAAACTGAGTGTAAGAAGTCTCTTTACAGTATCTGCTTACAAATATTCTGGGATTAAAAACAAGTTGTAAGTATCAATGTGACAAATTATTAAAAGGCATTCTACCTCTCCCCCCAAAAACCCCAATCAAGTCTACAAAACCCCAAAACATCACTTGGGTAATAACAGATTTTATTACTAAGAATAAAACTCAACTCCTTTATACACATGATTTTTCAGATCTTAAAATTTTTATTCACTTAATAAATGAATAAAGTAGCCAAAACAAGTAGCGTTAAAAAGTAACTTCTAAGAATTGAGAATACATTAACTAATCGCATTTATTTTTGCCTCTAAGATTTATCAGAATCACTAGTAATCTCACATAAATAAACCAAGTAATAATACCCAACTTTTCAAGTAACAGGTTTTTAAAACGCTTGAGTATATATAAAAAATAAATAGCTCACTTTGGCAAAAGAACATTCATAGAATAAGGATTCTGGAAGAAGCCAAATATCTAAGGAATTATGCTATCAATTATAAATTTCTAAATAAATAGTTCTCTCTTCATTCTAGTGTAACAGCAAAAAAAGGATATGTTTTTACAGTAGTTTAAATTCAGTTATTTACAGTTTCTTCACATAATGGAAATTTGTTTATTTGTTTAAAGTAAAAGTTAAGAAAGTTAACTAAAGTATCTTTGTTTTGGGCTTATTTTCTAATCACTTATACAGTGTAATTATCAGGCTCACAGCCCCAATGGCTAAAAACAGGTTTTGTTTTTTTTATTAGTAAAATCACAGGAAACAAATTATTACTTAATAAATAGGATTTACTGGGCAAGCTTTTAAAATATAAGGTACATTTGAGAGAATAGGGAGGACAAACAAAAATAAATCCCTGGTAGTATATCTGATTTGGCACTCCTATGTAGAATATTGTTTATGTCTTACAATAAAGTGAAAACAAAAACTAAAGACAGTTTCACAAGTTTTCTTACCTGAGTTATCCTAACCCCACCAGCTACTTTCTTATCTCAGACTTCATAAACTAGCCATGTTACTTTCCTAACCTCAAAGCTATCAGCCTTTAACTATTTTTCTCCCAATAAAACCAGTGGAAATCAACAACAGAAAAACAGTATTAAAGGACTGCTGAACACAGATAAAAACGCTTAAGAAACTCTTCAATACAGAGAACAAACTGAGGGTTGGTGAAGGGGAGGTAGGTGGGGGGATTGGTTAAATGGGTGATGGGCATTAAGGAGGGCACTTTTCAGGATGAGCACTGGGTGTTGTACATAAGATATGAATCAATGGGTTCTACTCCTGAAGGCAAGACCACACTGTATGTTAACTAACTTTAATTTAAATAAACAAGGACAACACTGATGGGGAAATAAGTGTGGAAACCTTGACAGTTATTAAAACTACCCCTCAACTAGAAATGAGCTGGGGCCAACCACAAAAACCAAACACTTCTTGAAGTTATTTTCTCATAGCTCCTTTATTTTAAAGCCCCAAAGCCTGCATAATGCAACGTCCTCACCTTCTACCCTTCTCTCTCCCACCTCTTTTTCCTTTTATTTATTCAAGTAGGATGACACGTGGACTGACATTGTAGGTAGCTTTTTGCACCATTACCCAGGGACTAAGAATTAGAGTTAGAGCTAGCTACCACAAGAATGAGTCCCTAAAAACTGTGTTACAGTAAGTAAATCTCAAAAGAATGATGAAATTCTTTGAACTTAAATGTTCAGAATAAAATGGGCTGCTAATATCTATGACAAACTCCAAAAGATTACTGAAAATGACATCCAAAATGAACATCACTAAGAAATTAGATTAAGTCAGGCTATCAATCTTTCTTCTCTGAAGGGCAGTTTCCATTACCATTTCTAGAAATGTTTTTTTTAAAGTCTATATTTGTTCCTATATGCAAATCCATGCTTCTTCAGTTTTGATTTTTTAATGCTTTGTCTCATCTTCTTTGGTCCTTACTTTTGTACTGATTCCTTTATCGTGTTAAGACCTTTAAATAAAGGCCACCATTTCTTAATTGGTCATTAGGATGAAACAGAAATTAAGGTCTTATCTACTAGCTGACCACTCTAATTTTGTTACTTTCACATGCATGCCAATAAACCAAAGGAAATAATGATATTTGTCATTAAAATTTTTAAATCTCAAATAATTTATTTATGACAACTGCAAATAATTTTTTCTACAGTCTCTTAAAAAATCATTGTTAATACAGAAGAGAACACAGATTAAATAAATTGACCAAACTTACGGTCTGTGAGACTAGCAATCCCCGCGAGAGTAGTGATGGGGACATGGGGCATATCCCCATTCATCCTGAAGTTCTGGAATGGTGTTGCCTATAAAAGTACTTAGTTCAGGTGCCAGCTGTCATTACTTCCCATTTCCCAAACACTGCAACAGAAAACAGACAATTATTTGTAAAAATATGTCAAATATAATACTATTAGGGAAATGCCTATAAAAAATAAGATTTTCTGCTTTCCTTGTCTGTCAACCTATACAACAATAATACCTATCATTCATTTATACTTACCATACATCAGGCCCTGCAAAGTGCTTTGCATATATTAACTAATTTAGTTCTCACAACAACAATGTAAGGTAGGTACTATTATTTTCTATATTTTACTGATGAGGAAATTTATTTACAGGGAGTTTAAAGTAACTTGTGGAGGAAAGATTAGAACCCAAGCAATCTGGCTCAAGAGTCTGTGTAACCAGTAGACTGTATTACTAACCTGGGATACTCAATTTTGACAAGTACTGTAATTCTTTTCTATATCATAAGCACATTAAAATCTAGCTGGTAACTTGCCCTTCTAATTAGGTTTCTCACTACTCTTCTACATAAACCATCCTCTTCAAACAAGCTGATCAGATTATCTTGAATTCACCTTGTGTTTTTGCATTTTTATTTATTTCCTTCTATATCTCTCTACCTAGGTAGCCCATCTGTGCTTTAATCCAAATCCTGTAATTCCTCAAGATCTAGGACAAGTTCCCACTATCTCATGAAACCGCAGACAAATTCAGCTAAAAGCTTTACCTTAATCTAACTTTCACTTATAACACTTATAGCCTAACATACTTTTGTAAATAATTATACATTCCTTTGTAACTTTTGGAAACTTGCCTTGTTTCATCCTTATAGAATTACTTTATGTTAATGTACTTACCTTGCTTTCCCAAGTATCACTACATGCTTCTTAATGCCAACCAATCACTAATTAACGCACAACCCATAAAGGACAGAGAAATACGTTAACATTTTAACATTCCTCTACAATGACTTTGTTGACTCAGTTTTTATGATGCAATTCTGTGTCTGTGTGTACAGACAGTCTGTTAAATTCCTGACATGTTTTCTAATTCTGTTCAGTGTCCCCCAATTTTTCTCATCTTATTTGATCTTGTGGCTCTTGGAATCTTTATCTTTAATAGCGTACTTGTGTAAGAACTTTTTTCTGAAGTACATAATACATTTTAATAATATGCACATTAGTCAAAGATATGCCTTTATTAAATAACTTCATAAACTCATCAGTAAATAGAAGTCTACTCCATATCGACTAAGACACAGTGCTAAAATAGAAAGTTGAATTGTAATTTTCACTTTAAATGTTTCTTTTTTTGAAATGTTGCATTTGCTCGTCAGTCACTGTTAAGAGAACCTCTAAGTTTTTTGAGTTGTAAACTTCAAAACAGTGAAATGATATAACACTAATAACTTCTCTCTCTCTCTTTCTCTCTCCCCTCATGTATCTTAATGTATCTTTCCAAGTATTTTTTTAACAGTAGAAGTATACAGGCAGTTAAAATTACAAATTTTCTTTTTCCACAAACACAATTATAGATATATGTTGACAGAAATTCATAAAACATATATGTATGGTTTAACAGAGTTATAAAGCAAGCATCCAAAGAACCACCATCTAGAAAGTTAGCACCCTAGTTCCTACCACAGGTAACAACTACCTTGTCTTTTGGGTGATTTTTTTTCCCCTTTATAAGTAACAACTGTCTTGTCTTTTTGGTAATTATTTTTCCCCCCTTACAGTTATGTCCTTTATATGTACATTCTTTTCTAGTAGCCAGCCAAGGAAAAAACACTTCCCTTTGCTGAATGACTGACATAAAATTTGCTAGTAGAATCCACTGAAAGGATATAGCACAGGAAATAGTATAGGAAAGACTACTGGCTATCTTACATTTGTTCTCTTGCTACAATATGGACTTTACTCTTTGAAGTTATTAATTATGATTCTTTAACAACACTAAAGAAATTTAAGGAAATACTGCAAATTTAGCATCAAGTACTACGAAGTTGTATCAAGTAGTAAAAAAAGAAAAAAAATTGAAACCTGACAGAAGTCACCAAAACATGAAACATGACAGATTTTTTTTTTCTAAGTTTGGGCTAATAAAAAAGTTAGTTTATGCTTAATAATTAATGGGAAAAAATAATTGCATGCAAATTATGTACAAAACAGCACAAAAATATCTTGTTATTCTTATACGACTCATCGTTGTAAATGTAAATTGCCATACTCCAACAGATTAAGTAACAAGTGTCCATATTATTTAATTCAGAGGACAGGAACCAATAAAGAACAACAAGCTAGAGAGTTATATCGTGGGCTAACCAACTTTATTCCACTTGCCTAAATCCCACATAACATGTAAAAGTAGACCCAATTCCAGCTGGAGTTTTTTAGTTTAAAAATGATTTAATTAGTTCTCACATATGAATTAGGAGATTAATAAACCTAACCACAAGATTGTGCTTTTCTTCTTAGTGACATAATAAGGCATGTTAATACTCTGATGTCAACTGAAAACTGGGAGTAAATGGGGAAAGAAAAGAGCAACAATGCTTGTTTGGTTTAAAGTGCTTTAGTGTACAGACTGAGTACGTGACTACTGACAAATATTATTTATACCTCACTGCTGAACTATGCTGGTTTCATTGGAAGCCAAGCTTTTGAAGAACAGCAAAGATTTTGTTAGAAATGGACTTAAATTTTAGCTAAAGTCACAGATGTTGATGAATATGAGTAATTTGCGGAAATAATGCTGCCTATGCTGGAAAGTGACCAGAGTCCATCAAGAAAGAGCATTCCTAAAATTCTAGAAATCAATATGCAGAACTCTAACTAATTAACATGGCATTTCTGGCTCTGGATTGGGCAATGTTTGGTCTACCTGGCTATGTGAAAGTATACTATCTTTCATGAAACTGCTGAAACTGAAGCTGAAAGTCATTATCTCTGGGGAACAATGTGCTTGGAATGAAATGGTAACCAAATGGGAAAGATTATAATAAGTGCTTTAAAACTGTCACTTAAGGCAGTACTTTACTCAATTAAAATCTGTGAATGGTGACCAATTAGTAGATTATAAAATAGAATTAGTGGGTTGAGATCAACACTGAGAGGGATGGAAGGAATAGAAACACAAGTTTACACTGCATACTGCTTTGTGACTCCAGGTAAAATGTCTGTGGGTCACTAAAGCAAAGCAGTTTCAAAAGTGCTACCTAAAAGAATTGGAAGAGTGGACAAAGAAGCCCACCTCCTAAGTGGTGATGAGAATGCAAAAAATAATGCAACTTGACGTACTACACGGCATATAATAAGTGACCCAAAAAGTTAGCAGTGTTAGTGCTAACTGAAAAAAAAAATTTTGGGGGGGAGAACAGAGGAGAAACACAGATGAATTAGGGAAAAGGGGTCTTTTCAATAATATACATAATCTACTTCCAAAAGATATATAGTAAGTTATTATTTGAAATTCCAGTATATATTTCACCATAGTATCACATATATGTTTACTAGTCCTAGGCAGGCCCACCTATAATTACTTAAATGGTAAGGTAGCCAAAACAAATACTGGCAAAGAAAAGTAGGGGAAAAACTTAACTGTTGTAATACTAAAAACTAAATCAAACACACACACACACACACACACACACACACACTAAGAATGCATTTATGGCTTATTTTAGAATGGCCTGGTTTAATTACAATAATTCTTAATTACTGGAAGATACTGGCAAATTCTCATTTCAATCCATTATAATGAATCTGACGTGAAAATCTTGACAAGATTTTAGCGTATATGCTGCTGAAGCAAGCACTCTTGACAAGATTTAAAACTTTTTTTTTTTAATGTTTATTTATTTTTGAGAAAGAGAGAGAGACAGAGCACGAGCAAGGAAGGGACAGGGAGAGGAAGACACAGAATCTGAAGCAGGCTCCAGGCTCTGAGCTGTCAGCACAGAGCCTGACACAGGGCTCGAACCCATGAACCATGAGATCATGACCTAAGCTGAAGTCAGAAGCCACCCAGGCACCGCGACGAGATTTTTAAAAAATGTTTATTTATTTTGAGAGAGTGTAAGCTGGAGAGGGACAGAGAAAGGGAGAGGAGAATCTCAAGCAAGCTCCATGCTTATCACAGAGCCGGACAAAGGGCTTCATCTCACAACCATGAGATCATGACCTGAGCCAAAATCAAGAGTCAGACACTTAACCAACTGAGCTACCCAGGTGTCCCTTGACAAGATTTTTTAAAGGCTCTGGTTCTTTGTTCACTTAATTTAATTTCACTTTAAAATTTATGGTTTCTTCACACAAACAAAAGAAATGCAAATAAAACATTATTGGTAGAAGTTATAATAACTCAAATTGGGATGTATTTGGAATAAAAGTTCCTCTCATAAGCTGATGGTAGATGAATTTTCCTGGGCAGCCAGTGTGTACGCTAAAGCCAAGAAATGTGTACAATCCTGTTTCAATAACTTCAATTTTTTAGTAGTAAAAAACTGTTAGAAATGACATTTACTGAGCACCTAGTACCCAATAAAAAATACTTTAAGTGTACTCTTTTTTTTTTTTTTTTTTTAAGTTTATTTATTTTGAGAGAGAGAGAGAGAGGAGAGCCTCACTCCCACCCAGAGCCTGATGCGGGGCTCCATCTCACAAACCACAAGATCATGACCTGAGCTGATATCAAAAGTGAGACGTTTAACTGACTGCGCCACCCAGGTATCCCTTAAAGGTACTCTTATTTAATCCTTATATGACACTGAAGTACTCATATTACAGTTTTATTTAATGAGGAAAGTGATATACACAGAGGATACATAATTTGCCTAAGGTCATACAGGAGAAATCAAACTCGGGCTGTCTGGTACATGGACATTTTACATAACAACTAAAATGTACAGCAATATTATTAGTTTAACATGACTGATATACAATAATTGACATTACATCCACAAAAGATTACAACAATTAAAAATCATGTTGTACAGTCAATACAGATGTGAGGAAAGAAACAGTCACAGTATCTAGCCCAGGAATAAAGAGAACAGCCTGCCTGGGTCTGAATCCAAGCTCTCCCTACCTTTTGATAGCATTTATTAGTCCTTCATTATGATGCACCCAATAATGTTTATTTTGTAACATGGTGTCAAACACCATGCTAGGCAAACAAATTTCAGTGGTTAACAAGATGGAAACAGTCTCTACCCCTCAAAATTTGAGTTTGGCCACAGGCATGCTGTAAAGGGGAAATCATCTAGGGAGAGGACACAGAAAGAATCACTGAATTAAAATCTGAACTAATTTTACTTTGAGTACTCCATATTTTAATCCTTCCACAATCTGCATCAAATTTATTTAAAAACAAAGGCAAAGATTCTTAAAATTCATGAAAAGATATTCAAGATATATTGCTAACTGAAAATAATAACAATGTGTACACAGTTCAAGTCTACTTTTATTTAAAACACATTTTTATACAAATGACAGTCTAGGCATGAAAAAACATTCTTTAAGATTATATTTTAATTTAAACCATTAACAATGGTTAGGGGGTCGGATGTATGTATTCTGGAATTTGGGGGAATTCCCATTTTTGTAGTATTTATATCTATATTACTTGAGCACTTCTTAAAACTACTAGAACATTACTTTTTGATTTAGAAAAACAATGATATAAACATGTACAAAAATGGAAAATACTAAAATGAATCTTTTAAAAAAAATGTTTATTTATTTATTTGAGGAGGGGGGCAGAGAGCAGGAGAAAGAATCCTAAGCAGGCTCCGTGTGTTGTCAGCACAGAGACCAGTTTGGGGCTCGAACCCACAAACCATGAGATCATGACCTGAGCCAAAATCAAGAGTTGGACACTTAACCAACTAAGCCACCCAGGTGCTCCAAAATGAATTTTCTAATAGTTGCTGCTATATGTATACGTAAATACATATTTAAATAATTTAAATATTTAAATTATTACCTATGAAACCTATGTTACGAATCTATGGTATGAAAGTGCTGTGGTAGATGCTAAGACTAACAGAATATGCAGGATGCATTCACAGACACTTTTGCCAGAGCACAAGGCTAGAAAGGTGAATTGGACCCTGCAAAGGAGTTTGTATGAAGTGGTGACCTTTTTTATTTTTCATATCCTTGTTGTAAGCGAAAAAGTTTCAGTAAGATTAATGTAAACAATAAGGAAGATGGAGTGGCAGAAAGAGAATGGAGGCAGAAAGTTGTTGAATACTGCAATGACATGTAACATGACATGTTCTGATTTCGAATGTACTCAGAGATTCAAGTGCCAACGTAACATCCAGTTGGAGATAATCTAAAGTTGGAAATTCCAGAACTGACAAACAAAAGCAGTTGGAATTACAGCTATAGATATGAAAATGATCCACAGAGGATTGGTAACAGTTAAATTATAATAATAGGAAATAGGCAAGACAAGGTAACATTGTGGGGGAAGGTTTTTTTTTTTTTTGCTGTTTGTTTTTTTAACACTTCTTATGTGTGAGACGTTAACATATACCCCTCCTTAACTGTTACCCAAGTCAGAGGGTTGTGAAGATTATTTCACAATTGCAAAACCGAAGGCTCAGAGCCTAAATGCTTTACATAGCACACAGCAAAGCTGGGATTTGAACTCAGATGTTTCTAACCAAATCTTATATTCTCATGTATATCCAAAGGACATAAAACCAGGAAACATCTACACTGCCATGGCAGAAGGGAAACCAATAAACGGTAAGGAAATTGAAGCTAAATGTGTGTTCAAGGTCTCATAGTTAGTAACTAACCGAATCAAGTCTAGAATACATTGGATTTAAATTTTTTTTTTTTAACGTTTATTTATTTTTGAGACAGAGAGAGACAGAGCATGAACGGGGGAGGGTCAGAGAGAGGGAGACACAGAATCCGAAACAGGCTCCAGGCTCTGAGCTATCAGCACAGAGCCCGACGCGGGGCTTGAACTCACGGACCGCAAGATCATGACCTGAGCCGAAGTCGGCCGCCCAACCGACTGAGCCACCCAGGCGCCCCTAGAATACATTGGATTTATAGCTCAGTATTCTTTATACTTATGTTGTCATCTTGCATAATTATAACATTATTTTGAATGAATTAAGATTTCCTGCATGTGGAATATTTAGCTAATTAACACCGTTCTTTGGTAATAATATATTATTTTTGGGTGGGGAGACAAAGGGGGCTTAAAACTAGTATATTTTTATTATCTCAGTTTATATTACATTTAATAGTATAAGTTGCCTCAAATTCTTTTGGGAAACAAATGGAATAAAAGTCCTAAACAGCCAGGTAAGGAAGTGAATAATACACATACGTTGCACTACTTACTAATTTAAGCAGGTAACAGTGGCCCCCTTAAGAGCGGTGCCCCTCAAACAGAATCCTTCCACTTTAGTCAAGCTCCCTTCAGATCCCTTCAAACTGCCTAAAATGTATCCAAGAACAAGAGTTTCACATTCTATTTAAGATACTTCCAAAAGATGTTCCTTAAATCCTAGCTCAAAAACAGTTCCCAATCAGCCACACTGTGAAAATTTTCACTTTGTTAAAACATTTGTTTTTCTATAGTTCTAAGTTATTTCTATTAAATAACAGAAATGCAAAATAAAAGCAAAAAAAAAAAAAAAAGGCAAAGCTCTAATGCTCTCTTTGTACATAGGCTTTGCTTCTGGAAGCCTGAGCTCTCTGCAGCCACCATGCTGGAAACCAATAAATGTGTGTTATTCTTGTGTGTGTTCCAATAGTGCAGCCATATCATAATATATATAATATTATATAATATAATATAATATAATATAATATAATATAATATAATATAATATAGAGGAATACAGTTACATTATTGAGTACTATTATAAAGAGAAAGAAGTCACAAATCAGGTTGAAATGTATGGTGTCTCATTTTATTTTATTTTTTAAAATCTTTTTTTTTGGGGGGGGGGTATTTATTTTTGAAGGAGAGAGAGAGAGACACAGCATGAGTAGGGGAGGAACAGAGAGAGAGGGAGACACAGAATCTGAAGCAGGCTCCAGGCTCTGAGCTGTCAGCACAGAGCCTGACATGGGGCTCGAACTCACCAACTGTGGGATCATGACCTGAGCTGAAGCCAGACGCTCAACCGACTGAGCCACCCAGGTGCCCCTGATGTCTCATTTTAAAGAGTATGTATACATTCATTCAGAAGTAAAACGATTAGTAAAACTATGTATTTCGATAATCAGTTTTCTTCATTGTTCATATCAATTTATTTCACATGCATTTTTATATAAACCAACTTTAACAAAAGCTTGTATTACTTTAAAAGGTCCCAGCTGATTATTAAACTGACTTACAGAGGCCTGCTGAGTACTTATACAATGTCTAATCTTCTTTAATTTTTTAAAAATATTTATTTTTGAGAGAGACAGAGTGTGAGTGGGGGAAGGGAGGAGAGAGGAAGACACAGAATCTGACGCAGGCCCCAGGCTCTGAGCTGACAGCACAGAGTCTGACATCGAGCTTGAACGCACCAACCACAAGATCATGACGTGAGCTAAAGTCGGACACTTAACTGACTGAACCACCCAGGTGCCCCAACAATGTCTAATCTTAACAAATATGCAAAAATACAAGCTGCATTAGGAAAAAACTTTCCTGAGTCCTGGAATTAATATTTAATTTTTATTTCTTCTTCTTCTTCTTTTCTTTCTTTCTTTCTTTTTTAATAGAGAGGCCATGGAGGAAATTTCCAAGTGCTACTATAAATTACTTGGGTTACTAGTCCCATTCCCACACCAAAAATTTTATTTCTCACTTCCTGTCCACTGCAGAAGAAACAGCCCATCTTAAGCCCCTCATTGAGGTTGAAACTGTACCTTACACCATGACACTACTTAGTATACTATACAAAGGTATTAGAAATTAAAAAAAAAAAAAATCACACTGGAGATTTTTTCTTTCTAAATGAGGTTTAGGTCTTAAAGAACTATAACATTCAGATGTGGGTCTCAACTTCTGACCATAGATATCTGACACTACATGATTAATTAAATATGAAATATAAAAGAAAATGCTTTTATGTGAAATTACTGAAGGATCCACAAGAGGGCATACTTTCAACTACTATAAAAATGTAAAATTCCCTGTTTCTTTCTGTTTTGTTTTTTAAGAAATAAAGATTACTTATTTAATTTTAATTCCAGTATGGTTAACATACAGTGTTATATTAGTTTACAATACAATTATTCCATAATTCTATACATTACTCAGTACTCATCAAGAGTGTTCACCTATCCCCTACCCACCCTCCCTTGGTAACCATCAGTTTGTTCTCTATAGTTGAGTCTGCTTCTTTTTTTCTTTGTTCATTTGTTTTGTTTCTTAAATTCCATATGAGTGAAATCATATGGTATTTGTCTTTTTCTGACTTACTTCGATTAGCATTATACTCTCTAGATCCATTCATGTTGTTGCAAATGGCAAGATTTCATTCTTTTAAGATTTCATTTTTCTTATGGTTGAGTAATATTTCATTGTGTGTGTATGTACACACACACACCTACACACACACACACCACTTCTTCTTTATCCATTTATCTATCAATGGGCACTTGGGCTGCTTCCATAATTTGGCTACTATAAATAATGCTGCAATAAACATAAGGGTGTATATCTTTTTGCATTAGTGTTTTCATATTTTTTGGATCAATACCCAGTAGTGGAATTACTGGATCACATACTAATTTTATTTTTATAAAATTCACTTTTTTTTTTTTTTTTTTACTAAGTCCACCAAAGGTTAGCCAGGTTCTTCTGAATTGATTATTTGGTACCATTAGAAAGCAAAAGATTCTGAAGTTTGCAATTTTTTTTTGTTTAAACACACACAGGAAACTTTTTTTTTTTTTGATGACTATAAAATATAAGAAAGGCCTAGATACATCAAGACTTTTACATTAACATTAAATTATAAAAGTATGTAATAGTTGTATTAGTTATTTTGTTTCTGTTAGCTATTTGAATTTGGCTGCCCTAAAAATCTTTTCAAGAAATTTTGGCTACCTTAATTTTTGATCCTCATTAAGTGATATACAGTCCCTTGGAACAATGAATTCATCAAGACAACTTAGAACAAATGGATTATGTTTTATACTTTAGGAAATTTTTCCAATTCAATAGATCATTTACTTAGAATATCTAAGAGTAATTAAGAAAGAGCAGAGGAAGATATACAAAAAAAAAAAAATCATAATCACTTACACATAATCTGCATTACTGATCCCTTTTCTGCCCTAACTCATCCAAAGATATCATTCCAGCAACTCTCTTGTCTTCATCATCAATTTTCTCTCTTACTGGATCATTCCAATCAGCATGTAAACATCTATATACTGGTAAGTTCCCCTACTCCCATAAAAACAAAACAAAACCCCTTATCTGGAACTCCTAGGAACCTTATCTTGACCCTTCTAAGAACTGCTTAATTTTTCTGCTCACACAAAATTTCTTCGGTTGTCTACATTCATCTCTAATTTTCCTGCATTCTCTTGAAATGACACTATATGTGTTTTTATTCTCATCATTCCACCAGGTGTCTTGCCATGATTAGTAACAGTATCTATACTGCTAAATAAATACAATGGACAGCCTCAGGTCTCATGTGATTTGACCTAGCATTCAACACAGTTTGAACAATTCTTTTGTGTTTCCAACATATACTCCTGGTTTTTCTTCATACTGCATTGGCCACCCATGAATCCTGTTTTGGTTTCTTCTCATCGTCCTGTCCTCCCATATTTTAATCTCATTCAATCTCATGACTTTAAAATAGCACCTGTAGGGGCACTTGTGTGGCTCAGTCATTTGGGCACCTGACTTCGGCTAAGATCATGATCTTGTGGTTCATAGGTTTGAGCCCCACATCAGGCGCTATACTGACAGCCCGGAGTCTGCCACCTGCTTCAGATTCCATTCTGGTCTCCCTCTCTCTCTCTCTCCCCCCTCCCCTGCTTGCACTCTGCTCTCTGCTGTCAGTGCAGAGCCCACTTTGGATCTACTGTCCCCCTCCCTCTCTCAAAAATAAATTTAAAAAGAAAATAGCACCTGTATGCTGATGACTCCCAAATTTGTATCGCCTACTTTGACTTCTCCCCTGTATACTAGACTCATATACCCAATTGCCTAGTCAACACCTCTGCTCTGATGCCCAGTAAGTACAGGTCTAGAACAGAGGTTAGCAATCTTGATTCTGACTTTTAAGAGTCTGAATTATATCCTTTAGATAATTCCTTTATTAGGTATGGTTTGCAAATACGTTATCCCAGTTGTTTGCTGGTCTTTTCATCCTCTTAATATTATCTTTTGAAACTTTGATGATGTCCAATATATCAATTTGCTCTTTCGTGGGGGTGATCGTGGGTAGATGGTAGTGGCATTCGACTGCAAAGGTGCATGTAGAAATTTTCTGGTGTGATGGGAATGTTCTATCTACATCATGAAGGGATACTGTTTACATGAATATCCCCATTTGTGGAAATTATAAAGTTAAGATTTCGGTTTTTTGGTATATATAAATATTACCAAATTCCAAAAAACTGTAAAGGTAATAACGATAAATGAGCAGTGGTTGAAGAATGGGCAGAAGTACAGATGAAACTAAAATTTCAACATGTTGATTAAGCTGGGTGAGGGGTACTGGGCATTCATTATACTCTTGTTTACCTAGCATATATTTAAAGTTTTCCATAATTAACAGCTTTTTTTTTTTTTTAAGGGAACTTTTTTGTTAGGTGAAAAATACAGTCTCATAGGAGGTCAGCATTAATTAAAGCCTTTTTTTCCGGATCTATTACTGCTAAGCAATGTGCTATAGGCTAAATGTTTGCGTCCCCCGCCCCCAAATTCTTATGTTGAAACTTACTTCCCATTGGAAGGCATCTGGAGGTGGGGCCTCTGAGAGGTGATTAGGTCATGAGGGTGGAGTCCTCATGAATGGGATTAATGCCTTCATAAAAGAGACTCCAAAGGGCTCCCTTGCCCATTCTGCCATATACAGACACAGCAAGAAGACAGCCAGTATGAACCATGAAGTGAGTTCTCACAGACACCAATCTGCCAGCACCTAGATCCTGGAATTCCCAGCTTCCAACACAGTGAAAAATAAATTTCTGTTGTTTATAAGCCACCAGTCTATGGTATTCTGTTGTTACTGCTTGAATGGCCAAAGACATGGTATGTCTTTCAGGCTCTATTTCTACAATTGATTTTAAAAACCCATAAAAGAATTCAAGAGACCCAAACATAGCCATTAAATAATATAACTAATGAATGCAGAAGAACATATTGGGATAGCTTTTCAGGAAAGATAAACTTTTTAAAAGTCAATTTAAATCATTAACAGCTTCTTACTGAGGAGTTTTCTTTCAAAATTATTTTAAATAGTTCGCTTTACAGGGAAAGGAGTTCTAAACAGAGAAGTGATTTCTCATTCATGTTATCTATAGTAACCTTTTGATGATTTCCACCAGACCCCTCTACTATTTTATAGGAGATAAATATATAAATTGAGGGTGTATATTTCTCTAAATTTATAAGCTCATGTTCAATGAACTAATCATAAAATAGATTTCATACCATTAAATGCCACATTCTTTTTGTATATAAAATGAAAACAAAATAGCTCTTTAAATTCTGTCACTATCAATCCTTCACTAGGAGAAATGAATTTTTAAATTTTATATGAGATTTCTAATTTATTTAATAATCACAGACACAAAAGTAAACTTTCTATGAAACTCAGAATATTAAAAGAAAACATAACAGCAACTATATACTCAGATAGGTTAATAGAAATGGCAGAATCAAATGACTTTGAGTGTTATGTATAATCTCCAAGATAATGATTTCAAACAGTAACAGCATTTGAACTCTTTAATTAAATCTTAAACTCTCAAAACAATATTTTCACTGTTTTTCTTTCTTTGGTTTCTTGGTTTAGAAAATCTTGGGGTATTAACTAGATAGTGATTTCCTATGACTAGAATATATGATAGCAGATGGATAGTTTAAAGTACCTAAAAGATCTTGTGTTCATGTTCTCTGTCTCTAAAAAATACAAAAATTAAAAAAAAAAAAAAGTACCTAAAAGAAATGATTGAGAAATCTCATCTCATGTTACAGAGGACTTTCACTGCTATTTAAGAAATCTAAGTAAAACTGGGGTGTATACAAAAGAAGGATATAAAAAGGTTTCTCAAATAATGTTTTAACACACTTAACTATTAAACATAAACTCAAAAGCAAACTAAAAATGGAAATAAAACACTTTCAATTTTGATCAGAACACTGAACCACCAGGACTTGAGGAAGTAGTTTAACTTCTCCTTACCAGTGCTTGATAATATTAAGTATGCTTATCACTGGGTGATGAAATTTGTAAGTGACTAATTTCCTTTTTCTTGTTTATCTGACTTCCTAATTTTTAAAGAAGTAAAACTTTATGTATATATAATAATCATGCACTTAGCACTTAACACCTGAACAGGACCTGACAGATAGTGGGTATTGTGTATATAATGGTAAAAAACCAGACATGGTTAATAGAGAGTCCAGTAGGAGTGATATTATAAATAATCGCCATGTAACATATAATTACATACTGTGATAAATCCCGTAACAGCAATAGCAATAATAAATAATAGTTAGCACTTAATATCTGCCTGGAATTGTTCTAAAGAATTTACATAATTTCACATTAATTTATATTGAGTTCATTTAATTCATATTTACATATTATAGTTCATTTAATGCTTATCCTATTAAATACACACTACTATTACTTTCACTTTAAGATAATAAAAACTGAGGAATATAAAGGTTAAGTAACTTGCCAGAGGTCTGATTCCAGAGTCCATGCTTTTTTCTAAATGAAAAGAACAGGGCACTTTGAAAGAAAAAAAGATAATAACTAAGTTTACGTTGGGGTAATGCAAGAAGTCACAGAATGTCTCATTAAGGGAATCTCATGAGGAAGAGTTAGGCAAAAGGGGAAGAAGAAATGGAGACAGGGAATGATTAGTATGTTCTAGTCTCTAAAGAATGACAGAACCTAGGCAAAAGGAAAAGATTATGTGGCTGGTATATAATGATGGACTGTTCAAGGGCTTTCGATTTCATTTCGTGCCACATAAAAAAAAAGTAATCTACTAGCCACTGATATATGTATGTCTTAGCTACTGAACATGGCATCTATAGCTGCTTATTTGGAATCTATTTCACACAGCCTGCATATACTCCTTAAAAATATTAACTTGAGTTTAAAATCAGTTTCTGCATAATTACTCATCGCTTTAAAATTCTAGAAGAAATAAGAATTTGTCACAAATAAGGTATGAAAATAACTGCCTCAGAATAAACTTTAAAGGATAAACCTAAGTGCTAAGTAAGAAGAAAAATTAAACTCTTGGGTGTTTGTGAAATGAAAACTTATGTTCATGCAAAAGCTTGCACCTGGATGTTCATAGCAGCTTTACCTATAACAGCCCCAAACAAACTGGAAACAACTCAAGATATCCTTCAATGCATGAATGGTTAAACAAACTGTGATAAATCTACACCACGGAATATCACTCAATAAAAAAGAAACAAAGTATTGATATATAGTACTTGGATGGATCTCAAGGAAATTTTATGCTGAGTGAAAAATCCCGAACTCAAAGTATACAATATGATTTCATTTAAGTAACATTTCTGAAATACCAACATTATAGAAATGAAGAGCAGATCAGTGGTTGCCAGGGATTACAGATGAGGAGTGCACGTATGTGTCTATGAAGTGATAGTACAAGGGAATGGTGCTGGATGATGAAACAGTTCTATATTGTTTGTTTGGTTGTTTAAAAGTTTGTTTGTCTGTTTGTTTGAGAGAGAGAAAGAGAGAATACGGGGTACAGGCACAGAGAGAGGGACAGAGAGAATCCCTAGTAGGCTCTGTACTGTCAGCGCAAAGCCTGATGCCAGGCTTGAACCACAAGATCATGACCTGAGCTGAAGTCAGATGCTTAACCAAATGAGCTCCCAGGCGCCCTGAAATAGTTCTGTATGTTGAGTGTGGTGGTAGATACACACAACCTTATGTATGATTAAAAAAACACACACATATATAGCGTAGGCATAGTTGGCTAAATCAGAATACTCTTAGATTGCACAAATGTCAATTTCCTGATTTTGACCCTGTACTAGAGTTATATACAATTTTACTATTGGGGGAGGCTGAGTTAAGGGTGCACCTCATGTCCCTATACTTTTTTTTTTTTTTTGCAACTTCTATGAATCTACAATTATTTCAAAATAAAAAATTATTAAAAAGCAATTAGAGTCTGGGTGCTCTATACAGTACCTAGTTCATTCACATTAGTGGCTTTTATTATTGAACCATGTTAAAATAAAGTTGATTTAGAAACTACAGAACACTTTATAGGCAGAATGTTTTTTCTTAAAATTTTTATTTTTTTAAATGCTTATTTACTTTTGAAAGAGAGAAAGCGATTGGGCAGAGTAGAGACAGAGGGAGACAGAGGATCCGAAGCAGGTTCCATCCATGCTGACAGCAGAGAAGTGGATGCGGACTTGAACCCACAACTAAAACCACAAGATCATGACCTGAGCTGAAGTCGGACACTCAACCGACTGAACCACCCAAGCGTCCCTCTTAAATTTTTATTTTTAAAAACTTTGAAAAGTTATTTAAATTTTTTTCTGAAGGTTTTAAATTTTTTAGGTTAGGGAGATAACTGTAAATTCTGATTTAAAGATTTAATTTCAATTTTGCAAATTAATTACAAAGTTACGCACAACTACCACACAAGTACAAGAAGCTGCCATAACCTTTACCCACACTCACCAATTGTTTACATTTTGCCCCATTTGCTTTAACACTCACAAACCTTCCTTCTTCCCTGCCCTAGGGTGTGGGTGTGTGTGTGTGTGTCTAAACTATGGGAGAGCAAGTTGAAGATATGGTCCATTCTTCTAAATACTTTACCGTGTACTTCCTAAGAACAAGAACATTCTCTTAGGTAATCACATCAGAATGAACAAAATCAGGAAATGTAACATTTATAAAATCTAAATATATCTAATATAAAGAAATATAATCTAAATAATCTTAACAATAATTTAAAAATCTTAAATAATCAAAAATATCTAGGGGCGCCTGGATGGCTTAGTCAGTTAAGTGTCCAACTCTTTGATTTTTGCTCAGGTCATGATCTCATGGTTCACGGGTTCGAGCCCTGTACAGGGCTCCACACTGACAGTGCAGAAGCCTGCTTGGGATTCCCTCTCTGTCCCTCCTGTGCGCACTCTCTCTCTCCCTCTCAAAATAAATAAAACTTTAAAATAAAATAAAATATGTAATCCACAGTCCCTCTTTTATCAATTGTCCCAATAATGTTCTTTTACAGTTATTTTTTTTTCTTGGTTCAAGAACCAATCCAAGATCACATACTGCATTCAATTTTCATGTCTCCTAAGTCTTCTTGAATCTAGAATACCTCCTTAGACTTCATTTATTGATGTGGATATCTTTTAAGAGTATGGGCATACTGTATTGTAGAATCCATCAATTTGGGTTTACCTGATGTTATTATTAGATTCAGGTGATGCATTTTTGGTAGGAATACCACAGAAGTGGATTTTATGTCCTCCTTAGTGCATCACATAATAAAGCGTCTGATACCAGTTTTTTCCTAATATTGGTGATGTTAATTTTGATTACTTAAGATGGTATGGGCCATGCTCTCCTCCATTACTCTTTGCAGTTAGTTAATAAGAAATTTGTGGAGATTTTGAGACTATATAAATATCTGATTCTAATTAAACTTTTACTCCCTAATTTTAACACCATTAATGATTTTCTATCAATCTGTTATATTTACTACTTAGCATTCTACTGTAATGGAGCATTCCCCTTCTCTCTTCATTCATTCATATCAGTGTACATTTGAGATTTCCTTTCCTTTCCTTCCTTCCTTCCTTCCCTTCTTCCTTCCTTCCTCCTTCCCTCCTTCTTTCTCCCTCCCTCCCTCTTTCCTTCCTTCCTTCCTTCCTTCCTTCTTTCCTCCCTCCCTCCTTTCTTTTCTCTTTCTCTCCTTCTTTTTCCCTTCCTTCCTTCCTTACTCCCTCCCTCCCTCCTTCCTTCCCTTCTTTCCTCCCTCCCTCTTTTTCTTCCTTCCTTCCTTCCTTCCTCTCTCCCTCCCTTCCTTCCTTCCTTCTTGTTGGCTCTGCAGGGCTTAAACTCACAACCCCTGAGATCAAGACCTGAGCTGAGATCAAGAGTTGGACTTTTAATCAACTGAGCCACCCAGGTGCCCCTTGAGATTTCTTTTTTATTCAATGGGTTATAATCTTTTATTATCATCATTTATTTTGATGCTCAAATGGTCCCAGATTTGGATAGTAGCAGCTCCTTCAAGCTCACTTCTGTGTCCTTCTGTTGTGTCCTATCCTCCTTTAAGCAATTCCTTACTTTCAAGGCAGTAAGATGTTTTAATCTTATCTCATACTTTTCCTACCTGAGTAGTGGAAATCAGCCTTTTCCTCAGGGAGGAGCTCTGGTTCTATTTAGTGGAGAATATTGTTTAGATATAGTGCCAGTTTTGCTCTGTTATCTCATTGGTATCTCATTGTAGGCTGAGTTTTAGTTTGAAAAGAAAATAAAGTTAAATGAAAATGAAGCAAGGACATTAAATGAAGAGACCCAAGAGAAAAATAAGTGTGTGAAAGCATGGATCTCAAAATAATATAAACATGTGAACAGCAATTTGTAAATTCCAGAATCACACAATTTTATAGTTGAAAATTATCTTAGGGATAATATAGCTAAGCTCTCTTATTTCTCAAATACAAAAACCAAACCCTAGAGATGGTACATACCTTGACTGAGGTCACAGAAGCAATTATTAGCCAAAGTCAGCAAGTCTCAATTCAATGTTCATCAAGTTCTGCTCTTATACTATTAATTAAAAAATAGTTATTGAGTGCCTACAATGTGCAATGCACTGTTGTGGCTAGAGATATATAGCAGTGACCAAAAAAAGACATTAATCTCTGTGCCCTCACAAAGCTTAGATCATAATATGGAAAACTGGATCGACTGCTTCATTTCATGTCTTTAGGGAAATGCAAATTACAGCCATAATGAGATACCACTACATTAAAATTAAAAAGACTAATCATTTCAACTGTTGGAAAGACAGCATGGTAAACAACAGGAACTCTGATACAATATTGGTGGAAATATACAAAATTGGTATAACTGCTTTGGGTAACTAACCATTATCTATCCTAGATATATACCCAATAGAAAACTCAATGACTTAAAAAACAAGTCTCTTAACCTCCTCCTAGAACCAGTGGCCAGGGTGGACATGTTGGTCTCTTAGAGATGTCAGAGGCACACAAGTGCAAGCCCATTCCTGCAAGTACTTTTCAAGCCTTTGGTACTGTCATATCCATCCACTAATTCCAATGGTCAAACCAAGTCCTATAGCCAAATGCAAAGTCTAGTATGGGTAGGGAAATAGTCTCTGCCTTTTTAGGAGTGGGAGGAACTACACAATCACATGGGAAATAACTTGGATACAGGGATGGGCAAAAACCTGTGGCTATTAATGCAATCTATCACTCTCACTTAATCCATTTTCAGGAATGGAAGGTGGTAGTTTTTAAATAAGCCCTCCAGGTGATTCTGATGCATGCTGAAGTTTGAAAGCGACTGGGCTCTACAGATTGCTAGGCCTCACTCCCAGAGTTTCTAGTTCATTAGGTCTTGAGTAATACCTAAGGATTTGACATTTCTAAAAATTTTCTGAGATGACGCAAATGCTACTGATCCCAGGGACCACACTGATAAATACTGGGTTAGGAGATAGGGAAAGGCTTCTGAGGAAAATGTCCTCTGTAATTAATTTTGAAAGCTTGGCAGGAATTGTCTG
Organism: Neofelis nebulosa; assembly: GCF_028018385.1. Taxonomy (NCBI): domain Eukaryota; kingdom Metazoa; phylum Chordata; class Mammalia; order Carnivora; family Felidae; genus Neofelis; species Neofelis nebulosa. The sequence continues at coordinate 29,932,729 of NC_080782.1, read as the reverse complement.
ATGAAGAAGACTAGTAAGGGTGTTCTGGACAGGGGGGAAAGCAGGTGCATAGGTAGAAAGGTAGAAAAATGCATGACGGTTTTTAAGATATTTCAAGTACTTCAGCATGAATACAACGAAAGGTGTGGACAGTGAGGAGGTTAAGTAGGCAGAGACCAGATCATGAAAAAAGCCTTAAGTGTTAAGGAGTCCAAATATGACTGAACACTACAGACAACCATGGAAGGATTTCATACTGAGAAAATGATATAAGTGGATCCTGCAGCAATGGACGAGTAGAAGGTACTAGACTGTAGGTAGGAAGAACAATAAGGTAGGGAACATACCAATGAAGCAATGAGAGCCTGAACCAAGACAGGGGAAGCTAACAGCAAGAAAGAGATATACAGGAGTAAAAGAGATGAACTTGGTGACAACTTGAATGTGGAGGGTAAGTGAGAGAAAAGCATCTAAGACAACTGTCAGGTTCTGGTTTGGGCAACCAAAAGTGTAATACACACATACACATACATTATTAAACAAACATATCAAAACCTGCTTCAATCCGTAAGGCTTTGAGGCAGTTTACCAGAAAAATACATAGGATAAAAAATAAACAGGTGAAGGATTCAGGGTAAGGGATACATCTGGATAAATAAAAATGGCACAGAGAAAAGCATATTATATTGCTCTCTAAAACTCCCAAGAATCGCCCATCAAATGTGGCTTAAGCTTCCTAGTTAGCTAGACAAAGAAGAAAATACACAGTGTCTATAAAATAAGAGTGAATGAGTTATTCAGGAGAAGTACAGCTTTTCTAAGATAACTGTAATCTGAGAGAAATTTCACCAGTTAGTCCTCATAAAGAAGATTGTGGATGGTATATGTTACAGAGAAAGTTCTTGAAAGCGTTTCTAAGAAACCAAAAATCTATTTTGGGTCACTCTTCGTTTTCTTCTTTCCTTTTTAAAAATTGCATCCTAAATACACAAGTCAGTAAAAGCAAGCCTAAAAGGGGCCAAAATCATGCAATCTAAGCATACAAATCTCTAATGGTGTGGTTTAACCTCAGAGTAAAATATACAATATTCAGGGGAATGGTCAGAATGCCACCTACTGGTCAGTCTTCCTTTAATACATCTTCTAACTGAGCTTCTGAAAAATTGAGATAACCCAGAATACATGGTAGAATGCAAACATTTGGTATTACTAAGAACAGAAATATATGTTTTCCCAATCAATCAATCAATCAAGGCAAGGCAAATGCAGAGAAGCTAATTTTATGAAGTTTAAAGAAGCCTACCCAAAATACGTTCCACTTATACACAGAACCCTCAGATAGATTAGCATCTTCTTCCAAAAAAGTCTGATTCTACTCTAAAACATGGATGAATGAGTGGATCATGGTTCCAAATTTCAAACTGAGTGCTACTAATTACAGGTAAATGCTATCTATTGCAATTTCCATAACCTGAAAGCCCAAAAGTTGATAAAACATCTTACTCTAGGCAATACTTTATATTGTCTCTACTGTTTTACACATCACAAATTCTTTTATAAAGACTATATATGTATAAATTTACTAGGCTGCTTAATTATAAGCAGTGTGTGGCCTATATTCTGAGTTACACAGGGGGAGAAAGGAATCTGTATACATGCCACCTATGTGCCAGGCACTGTGCTAGTTGCTTTATATATATTTTTCCCATTTACTCTTCTTAATAACCAAATGAATAACTCTCATCTTCATTTAAAGATGGGAAGAGAACAAACTTTAATGAATTGCCTGAAGTATAATAATTAGTTATGATGTGAAATAAGGATTCTGAACCAATTTGTCATCACTCAGAAACAAAAATTATAAAAGGACTCTCAAAGAGAAAAAAAGATGCTCAACCTTACTCTTAGTATGAGAAATGTGAACTAAAAGTACACTGGGTTATAGCAAGCTTTTCAATTCTGGCCAACCTGATAAATGAAAAATAGTAAGACACTATTGTTAAGGTTATACGGAAATAGGCACTCTCATACATTGCTGGTTAGAATGCAAAATGGAGTTGAATTTAGCAATATTGAACAAAATTATATATGCATTTATGTAAACTTTTGACCTGGTAATCCCACTTCTAGGAATTTGCCCTCCAAAAATGTGAAGACCATATGCATCATGTAATGTTAATCATTACAGTATTATTAGCAATAGAAAAATTTTGTAAACAATTTAATGCCTACTTGTAGGAAACTGAATAAACTATGGAACATCCATGTCATAGAATATTATGTAGCAGTTAAAAAGAATGAGAACTAACTATGAGCTGATATGGAATAATCCCCAGGATATACTAAGTGAAAAAAGCGAAGTGCAAAAAAAGTGTATACAGAGTACAATCTTTCTCTAATGAAGGAGAAACAGGAACATACCATAGGTATTGCTTAACCACAAAAAGAAATCAGGAAAGATAAGCTTGAAAGTAATGAAATGCTTACCCACAGGGAAGGTTGGAATAGAATGGTAGTGAGACTTCTGAGCAGACCTTCCTAATACTGTTTGACTTTGAACCATGTAAATGTTATACTCAAAAAAACATTAGATCAAAATGGATAAAAAAGCAAATCCTAATATTGAATACAAACAGCCACAAATGCACCAAACTGTATTATCAATAATATAATCAAACAAAAATTTAATCTAAGTAATTCTGACCACAGTATGCTGATTACATGCCATTACAGGTGTGATGGGATGAACTGTGGCCCCCTCCAAAATATGTCCCCTCAGGGGCGCCTGGGTGGCGCAGTCGGTTAAGCGTCCGACTTCAGCCAGGTCACGATCTCACAGTCTGTGAGTTCGAGCCCCGCGTCAGGCTCTGGGCTGATGGCTCGGAGCCTGGAGCCTGTTTCCGATTCTGTGTCTCCCTCTCTCTCTCTGCTCCTCCCTGTTCATGCTCTGTCTCTCTCTGTCCCAAAAATAAATAAAAAAAAAATATATATAAAAAAAAAAAAAAAATATGTCCCCTCAGAACCTATTCATGTGACCTTATTTGGAAAGAGTCTTTGCAAATGTAAGGATGTGAAAATAAGATCATCCTGGATTAAGCATGAGCCCTAAGTCCAATGAACATGCCCTTATAAAAGACAGAAATGAAAGATACAGAGAAGAAAGCCATGTGAAGATGGAGATGGAGACTGGAGTTTTTGCAGCCACAAGCCAAAGAATGCCTGAAGCCACCAGAATCTGGGAGAGCTAAGGAAGGACTCTTTCCTAGAGCCCAGAAGGAGTCTGCTGATACATTGATTTTAGACTTGTGGCCTTTACAACTTTAAGAGAATAAATTTCTGTTGTTTTACGTCCCCATATTTGTGGCAACTTAGTATAGCAGCCCTAGAAAACATATACACCAGGATATATTCTAAGGACATAAATGATAGAAAAGAAGTATTTATTTTTTTCATTCAATCACTTATATTTATTAAGCATCTACCATATGTCACCATGTAAGGTACTGGGGATATGTGAGTAAGCAACAACATTAAAAAAAAAAAAGACAATACCTCTGTCCTCACAGAGCTTAGAATACTAGTGAAATTCTATTAACAAAATGCTAAGCAAAGCTTAAGCCAATTTCCTGGTGATATAAGACCTTTCACCAAAATTTGGAAAGAAATCTTGAAATGTATTATTTTTCTTCAGTCCCATTCGGCTGCAAGAATGAAATTTAACCACAGCTATAGTTTTGCGAAGACAGAGGGGCAAAGGAACTAAAGATATATGCAAGGGAGTGATTATAACTGACCCATGAATTTAAGGCACATGGAAAGAAATAAGGATATAGGGGTGAAGAAAACCAGTACTGCAACACTCAGTACTTGTGAGTAAGTCCTTCTATCCTGCAACAATTTAATTCTTTGGCTTCTGAAGCTGTATCTTCCCTCTTGTACCTTACTGACGGACTCTTCACTGATTCTACTTTATCCAGTGGTTTATTATCTTTCACCATTTTTCAAGTCTAGCTATTTGGCCCTATGTATACTTCCTCCAAAATTCATTCATTTTCATGGCTTCTGAGAGACTGGTATGGCTTCATTATGTGAGAGTTAATTCATGATTCTTCACTGACACTACTAACTCTTACAGTACCAATGTATCAATATGGCTGACATTCAACAATGTCAGCCTTTCCTTTCAAGTGCTATAAACATTTCTAAATGTTTACAAGTAACATTTCTGAAATAAAAATCACTGCCTGCAATCTTCAATTTCTATCACTATTCCCATTTATTAGTAATCCAACACTCAGGTAATAATATTTTTAAAAAATCCCTGTTATCATCTATATGATTAGTCCATTTTTCCTCTTCTGTTCTACTGCCCTAATCCTAAATTTAAAAATCTATCAGGCACCTAAATTATTGTAAATACTAATTAACTGTGATCTAAAAAAAATTTTTTAAGTTTAGTTATTATTTTGAGAGAGAATGCATGCACGCGAGCAAGGGACAGGCAGAGACAGAGTCTCAAGCAGGTTCCCCACTGTCAGTGCTGACTGTGGTGTAGGGCTCGAACCCACAAACCAAGAGATCATGACCTGAGCTGAAATCAAGAGTCAGCAAGAGCCACTCAGGTGCCCCTAAGATTTTTGGTTTTTTAATCAGCCGTCCTTCATGCAGGTACGCAATGAACTCCTCTTAAACAAATGTTTTTATTATTTACTTCCATAATTAATAATAAAAAAACAATCTACAAATTTAATTCTAAAGTTCTTACTCTTACATTCAATGTCCTACATAACTTACACTTTCTCTTCAATTATATTTCTCCTGATTCCAATATAAACTCCCCATTCTTGCCAGATTGGTCCTTTCACTGTTCCTCAAACATGCTATCCTCAAATCTTGCACCAATACATTTCCTTGCAATGTTCCTTTTCCTTCTATACCTAAACCAATTCTACCTGTCTGTCAAACTCCAACCAATTCCTTGAAAACTTCCTCACTACTATACTTCACAATCTTTTCTTCTAATAAACTCCTGAGTTACATGCATACAAGTCAGGATCTGGCCATGCATAATCATATTCTCTAACCATTTCATTAGCACCCTTATGGCAAAATCTTGTCTCAATTTTTTTTCATCTTCCTATAAAACCTAGCACAATGATGGTCATATGTTTAGTAGGTTAAACTGACAAGAAAACAGTAAGAAATTGCTAGAAAATGGTATCAGATAAAAAACTCAAGGCCTTATACAAGCACTAGGTAAAAGAGTCTGAAATATGAATGCTAAGCAAGTTCATATTTTTAAAGTGATAACATCAGAAGTCATAACTGAACATAATCAGGTGATCTTAAAGCTACAGTCTTCACATTAAGCTTATATTAGCAGCCTCATGTTTGTTATTTATTTTTATTTTTTATTTTATTTTTTTAACGTTTATTCATTTTTGAGACAGAGAGAGACAGAGCATGAATGGGGGAGGGGCAGAAGGAGAGAGAGACACAGAATCGGAAGCAGGCTCCAGGCTCTGAGCCATTAGCCCAGAGCCCGACGCAGGGCTCGAACTCACGGACCGCAAGATCGTGACCTGAGCTGAAGTCAGACGCTTAACCGATTGAGCTACCCAGGCGCCCCATCATGTTTGTTTTTTAAATGTTTGTTTGTTTTTGAGAGAATGAGCAGGGGAGGAGTGGAGTGGGGGGACAGAGGATCTGAAGCAGGCTCTGCACTGACAGCAGAGAGCCCAATGTGGGGCTCAAACCCATGAACCACAAGATCATGACCTGAGTCTAAGTTGGGACACTTAACTGACTAAGCCACCCAGGCACCCCCCTCATGTTTTTTTCTATTGGAAAGGGAATCACATTTTAACAGAGCTCTATATCAGTTACATTCTAGAATTCCCTTCTCCCTTCTTTCAGTACTCTTATTAAGAGTTCATAAACTGGAGGGGCGCCTGGGTGGCTCAGTTGGTTAAGCGTCCCACTTTGGCTCAGGTCATGATCTCACAGCTTGGTAAGGCTTGAGCCCAGCGTCAGGCTCTGTGCTGACAGCTTAGAGCCTGGAGCCTGCTTCGGATTCTGTGTCTCCATTTCTCTCTGCCCCTCCCCTGCGTATGCTCTCTTTCTCAAAAATAAAAATAAACATAAAAAAAAAAAAGAGGTAAAAAATTGGAATTAAAATTTAAACAGATTGATAATTCAAAATTCCTGGAGAAATCCAGCATGTAACCCAAAACAGATACATAGAAAAGCTAAATATGAAAAATAAATAAATAAATAAATAAATAAATAAATAAAAATTAAAAAAAAAAAGAAGAAGAAAAGCTAAATATGTTACTAACTTCTTACTTATCAAACATAAATGCTGTGGAAACAAGAAAGGTGAAATAATAAAATCCAGCTGGTATTTTATCTGTGCTAAATAAAATAGAATCTGGTAATTTTTACTTGATTTCTGAAACCGTAATTAAAAATCTGCTCAGATTTGTTCAATTATTAAAAATTAAATTCTGTATCAAAAATTACCATTAAGTTGATATGACAAACAAACTTCTGCTTCCTGTATGTTATGCCTCTTAACAAATCTCCTTTTTCTTCTTGAAATCCACTAGATTCTCATTCCTTCAACACAAAAACCCAGAAATGAAAAATGTCTGTACTACTATCTGATCAGATGTCAGCCAACAATGATTAAGTTTTAAATAACCACTATGCAAACATATAAAATTAAATATTATAATTTCTACAGATGCTTTTGTCCAAATACAATCACAGAATTTTAAAGGCAGAAGAAAATTTATAGTTACTAGTCCAACTTGCCTATTTTACATAAGAAACAGGAATGTTTCATGCTTGTTAAGTTTTGGGGGAGCAGTAGTGAGGAAAAATAGCATTACTACAGCTAATGTAATGAAGATGAAGAAACTGGGAATTTACTGTAACTATGAAATTGACATAAAAACAAAACTTAATATACGATCTGATAACCACATTTAGTTAGATACAAATTCTACTAAATACCGGCATGGGTAGTTAACTATCAAAGAAGACACATGAGAACTGACTGTATCATATGAAAAATATAAACAGAATTATCAGTGTATACAAATTTATGATTATTTAGAAAATAATACTTTAAAAAAAATTTAGTACCACCATTCTAGATAAATCTAGTTTACGTCTCATTTTCCACTCTATTTGGGATAAAAATTCAATTTAAAAAGTAGTTTATGATAAATTGAGATGTATACTATAATCCCTATAGCAATCTCCTAAGGAAATAACTTTTTAAAAAAGGTTAAAAAAAGAAAAGAAAAAAAAAGTCAACAGAGGAATTTAAATGGTACACTAAAAGAATACACAAAAGAACACAGTAAAGGCAGACATAAATCCAATTATCAATAATCATATTAACTGGGAATAGATTAAACATGCCACTCAAGAGGCAGAGATTATACTGATCCAAGGACATTACTTCTACAAAAGCCATATTTCAGGTCAAAGACACAAATAGGTTGAAATAAAAGAATTGAAAAGATATTCCATACCCACAGTAACAATCAGAACACAGAAGTGACTACAGAAAAAGCAGATAAAACAGACTTTGAGATAAATAATACTAAAGGCAAGGAGGGATTATTTATAATGACAAGAGTCAATGTCAGCAATATATATAACATTTACAAAACACAGCCACCAAATACATGAAGATATATGACAGATATATGACACAACTGAACGAAAACAAAATCAGCAAGCATGTAAAAGATTTAAACAATACTACTAGTCAACTTGACCTAACCTTTCACTTACAGAACATTCTACCCAAAAACTGTTCAGAACACACATTTCTTTAAAGCACACATAGAACTTTTTCCAGAATTGATGACATGCTAGTCCACAAACAAATCTATATAAGTTTAGAATCATAAAAAAAGATGTTCCCTAACAATTACAAAATAAAATTTAAAAGCCCCCAACAGAAAGAAATCTGGGGAAATCTATGGGTCAAAGAAGATATCAAAAGGGAAATTAAATATTTTTTTCAATAAAAATGAAAACACAACTTATCAAACACTAAAGTAGTGTTTATTGGGAAATTTACGGATTTAAAGGCTTATTTCAGAAAAGTCTCAAATGAATAATCTAAACTTCCCACCTTAAGGAATTAGAAAAGGCAAATTAAATCCAAAGCAAAAAGAAAGAAAAACATTAGAGTAAAAATGAAATAAAAACCAAAAAAATGAAAGAAAAATATCAATGTATTCCCAAGTATGCTCTTTGGGGAAAAAAAAAAAAATCAACAACACTGACAAAACCTTAGAAAAGAAAATAAGAGAGAAAAGCAGACACAAATTACCAAAACCAGGAATGTAAAAGAGGACATCACCACTGACCCTTTTAGAAATTAAAAGGATCATAAAGGCATATTATGAGCAAGTTTAAACCAACAAGTTATGAGAATTTATATTAAAAACAACAAAGTCCTAAAAGGACACAAATTACCAGAACTGACTACAAGCAATATAAAATCTGAATAGATCTGTAACAAATAAGGACATTGAACTACAAATTAAAAATCTTCAACTAAGGCTTAGAAAGACACAATTCCACTGATGAAGCTTATGAAATATATAAGAAACAGCTTATTTTATGAGGTATTAGCTTGATACCAAAGCCAGACCTAGACAGGAAAACTATAAATCAATATCCCTTATGAATATAAATACAAAAATCCTTTTTAAAAAATTAGCAAATTAAATTCAGCAACATATAAAAAATATTATATCACCAAGTGAAATTTATCCTGAGAATGCAAAGTAGGTTAAAGGCTTCCCCCCCAAATACCAGAACAAGGATGTTTGTTCTTATTACTTCTAATATAGGCTCTGGCCAATGCCAAAAACAATAAACTTTAAAAATTAAAAAAATTAAAGATATTACATGCATTCAGATTAGAAAAGAAGAAGAAAAATTGTCTATTACCACATGACATTATCCTATATGTGGAAAATCCTAAGGAACCACTCAAAAAACTACTAGAGCCAATAACCAAGGTTATCAAGGTCATAAGATAAAAGATCAATATACAAAAATCAATTGCAATTCTATATTCTAGCAAAAAATGTGAAAATGAAATTAAGAAAATTCCATTTAAAATAGCACCACTTAGAAAAAACATTTTTTTTAAGGAGTAGAAGAGTAGAAGAGTTGTACAACGTTATAAAACACTGCTTAGAGAAAAACATCTAAATAAACAGAGAAACATTACATGCTTTGGAGGGGCAGACTCAATACTGTTAACATAGCAATTTTCCTCAAATTAATCTACAGATTCAACATAATTCTTTTTAAAATCCCAGCTGGCTTTTTTTTTTTTTTTTAAAGAAGTTGATCCTAATTTATATGGAAATCAAAAGACCTAAATAGCCAAAACAATTTTAAAAAGAACAACAAAATTAGAGGACTTGATACTACCAATTTCAAAACATGGAAGAAGTTACAGTAATCACAACAGTACATTTGTAGCAAAAGTCTAGGTGTAAGGACAAGATCAACAAAGAGAACCAAGAATTCAAAAATAAATTCTTTAAGTTTATTTATTTTGAGAGAGAGAGAGAGAGAGACAGACACAGAGTGAGTGAGTGTTGGGGAGGGGCAGAGAATCCAAAGCAGGCTCTGTGCTTCTGGGTGTGGGGCTCGATCTCATGAACCTTGAGATCATGACCTGAGCTGAAACCAACAGTTGTACGCTTAACCAACTGAGCTACCCAGGAGCCCCCCAAAGTAAATTCTTATATTTATGTTGGATTGATTTTCACAAAGCTGCCAACATAATTCAATGGGAGACAGGACAGTCTTGCAACAAACGATATTGGGACAACTGGATATCATATGTTAAAAAAATGAACTTAGACCCTTTTCTCACACCACATACAAAAATGAATTCAAATGGGTCAGAAATTTAAATGTATGAGCTAAAATGATAAATCATCTGAAAGAAAATGCAGTAGAAAATCTTTTTGGTCTTCAGTTAGACAAAGAGTTCTTAGACAACAAAAGCATGAGCCATAAAAGAACTGCTAAACTGGACTTCACTAAAATTTATAACTTTTGCACTTTAAAAGTCACCAACACAAAAATAGAGACAAGCCACAGACTGGGAGAAAACATTCGCAAATCACATATCTGACAATGCACTTGTATGCAAAATATAGATGAACTCTCACAACTGAATAAGACAAAAATCCAATTTAAAAATGGGCAAAAGACTTGCCTGAATAGACTTCCCCAAAGACGACACATGAATGACTTAAAACCACAAAAAAGTGCTCCACATCATTAGTCATTAGGAATATGCTAATTAAAACCACAATGGGATACCAAGACAAACCCACTAAATTGGCTATTAAAAAAGATATATAATATCAAGTGTTGGTGAAAATGCAAAGAAACAGGACCTTTTTTTTCCCCCAAAGAAACCAGAACCTTTATACACTGCTGGTAGGAATGTAAAATAGTACAGCCACTTCTGAAAACAGGCAGTTTCTTAAAAGTTAATTTATCATATGACCCAGCAATTTCATTCTTAGGAACCTAAAAAAAATGAAAACTATATCCACTCAAAGACTTGTCCATGAATGTTCAAAGGAACATCATTCATAAAAGTAAAAACTGTAAATGATCTAAGTGTCTAACAAGCAGTAAAAAAGTAAACCATATAGGGTATATCAATACAATGAAGTATCATTCAGCAATAAAAAGAAACAAAATACTGATACATGTAGGCCATGGATAACCTCAAAAACACGGTGCCAAGTCAAAGAAGCCAGATGCAAACGACTACATATAGCATGACTCCTCCTTTTGGATGAAATGCCCAGAAAAATTTATAGAAACAGAAAGTAGATCAGTAGTTGCCTGAGGCTGAAGAAGGGATGTGGGAGCTCAGAGCAGACAGCTGACCACAAACAGGCTTGAGAAAAATTTTGGGGGTGATGGAAAAGTTCTAAAACTGGATAGTGTTGATGGTTGCACAACTCTGTAAATTTACTAAAAACCAGTCTTCTGTATAATTACATTAGGTTAATTTTACCCTATATAAAATTATACCTCAATAAAGTTGAAAAATGCAATTGGAGAGATTACCCTTCTTTAGCTAGCAATACACATTTTTCCATAATTCAATTATTTTCTTGAAAAAGATAATATATAATAAAAAAACTTACTGTACATATTAATCATATATTAACAATACCTGGGAATTCAAACACAAACATTATGATTTGTTGCTATTAACTAACTGTAACTTGGACTTGACTAAAATTTCTTGTGAGGAATAGAGAAAGCAATCATGTTATTTAAGCCAGCTCGTAATGCTGGCACCTGCATATAGTTAAAGACTATTTCACTTACCCTAGGATGGCAGTTATATTCAATATAATTACCTTGTTTTGGACAGAATCACTGACATATAGGGGTAGAAAGGTATTTTATAAGTATTCACCCAGGCACCCCAACAGCACACTTTCAAAGTTAATTGCAAAGCTTCCCAATCTTTCCAAGTCTTCTGACTTTCTTGCTCTTTCTGTGCAGTGCAGTGTGGTTATATTGAAAGAAGAAAATGATAGAAGATTATAAAGAATAATCACAGGGAAATATCCAGGTAACAGCAAAGATGATTAATTTTTCATCATATGAACAAATCTCTCATAACTCCAATTGTTGGTTCTTTTTATATTCTACAAAAAAAGGAAGAAAATTTTACAGAGCCTTTTGTATATTTATATCACTTAATACTCATACTCATGAAAGCATCTTTGTTACCTTATTTAATAAATGGAGAAGCTAAGGTTTAAAAGAACTTACCACTTGTGACAGGTAGAAAACTTATAAAGACAGAACTTTAAATTTATCTGATTTCAAAGCCCATGTCCACTTTCCCACACTTCTTTCAGATACTTTAAAGCAGTGACCCCCAAAACAATCCTTTTCAATAAATATTGTTTGTGTCCAATATTTACAAATTTTATTCGAAAAGTCACAAAACAGACACTTAAAAAGATTAAAAAAGTATGTCTGACAGTTCTAATTTCCTTTGCACAATGAGCTAAATTATCTTGGACACCCCATTTCACCTACCTCATCTTTTCCAGTAGATATATACCACTTTGGAAACCACTCTTCTAGCTACTACTACCGTATTTTTTCAGAACTGAGTATCATATCCTTTGAAATTTTCTTCTATTAATACTTTACCCTCATTTAAAAGCTTTAACTCCTGTATTTCTAATTTCATTAATTCCTCTATTAAATTTGTGGGTTTTTTTAATGTTTATTTTGTGCTTTGAGAGACAGAGAGAGAGAGAGAGAGAGAGAGAGAGCGAGCGAGCCAGGGAGGGGCAGAGAGAGGGAGAGAGAATCCCAAGCAGGTTCTACACTCAGCGCAGGGGTTACTAATTTTAAATCTTGGCCATTTTCTTGTCTATTCTTTTCTTTCTTGTTGTTTTGTTTTGTTTGTTTTAAATATCGTAGTCAAGGAAAACAACTCTGCCGGACAGATTTGGCCTGTAAGGCATCAGTTTGTGAGCTCTGAAAAGAATGTAATTTGTTCAACTGATGATGACAGATTATTTGGTTTGGTTCAAGGAATCCAAATATTACTTTGATTTTTTTAATTTGCTTCTTCTTGCCTTGTTCCTCAGGCTCATATCCATGCAACCCTTTCTATCTTTCCGTATAATACAATCACATTGGCTTTTAGTTCCAGAAAGTCTTCTTCCTGCTTTGCTGCCTTTATAAACCTTCAGCATGGAAAATTATCTACCTCCTCAAGTGTAAACTATCCCTTCCTTAATCCCTCAGGCTCTAATTCTTACTCTGACCACTGCCTCAGGGAAGCATCCCCCCACCTTTCCTAGATATATGTCCTCAGTTAAACATATTCTCAGGCACTCTGTGCTGTTCCCAAAAGCACTTGTAAACTATAATGAAATAACCATTTCTGTAACTAGTTGTTTAGTAACGAATTCCGTCACTGGACATCAAGTTCTAAGAGGGCTGGAAATGGGTGTATCTTGTTCATTACTGTATGCTGATCAAGCACAGCAATGTAACATACATTGATTAAGTATTTGAAGGAAGGAATAAAGGTTCATTTCTTACTATCATATAGAAAGAAATGGAATTAAGTAAAAGCAAAAGTTGAACCTTTCCCTGGGATCAAAGGGGAGATTTTTGCTTTTAAAAAAGTCTATTCTTTATTCAAATAATATATATATATTCTGTATATACCTTTACTGAGCTTAACTACTCTATCAGTACCTCTAATCTATTATGTCTTCTAGATCTGTCTAGTACTAATAATGTTGTATTAAATCTAATACACACAGACACACACACAATATAATTGTATTTTGCCAAGCTGTCTTTACATTTCAAAATATTTTTTGCTTTATGTTTAGCCATTTGTTGAATTCATTAAAATTTTTGCCTATTGTGTTTTCTTGACAGATTTCCTTTTATTTACCCATTTTCCCAATGTCTCTCTTTACCTGAGTTAGTATTTTAACTTTAAATTCTACCCTGTCTGGCATTAATAACAGTATTCCTATTTTCTTTTATTTTACTTTCTTTCACATTCTTAGCCTAACTCATCATTTGCATCTCCTCAAACACTTTATATCTTTACTTTCCCTTGGTGATTTCCCTGCCTCAAGCTCTTTAAATATCATATATGCTAATGATGCCTGCCTGAACCCAGACCTCTTGTCTGAACTCCAGACTGGTATATCCAACTACTTACTTGACATCTCCATTTGGATGTCTAACAACCATTCCAAACTTGAATATTTTCAAAGTGAGTTCTTTTATTGTTCTTCACACTAGATCCTTCAGCAACATTCCCCATTTTGGTTAAGGACAATTCATTCTTCCTGTTGGTTTGGCCAATAATGTTGTTATTATCCTTGATTTCTATCTTTCTCACCCCACTTTTGGATCATGAACCTCTGTCTTCAAAATATGTCTGGAATTCAACCATTTCCAAGCAAACTTCCTCCCTATAGCCTCCTAATTGGTCTTTTCTACCCCTTTCACTCCTTGGCAATTTAACACAGAAGCCAGAGATTCTGTTAAAATATAAGCCAGATCATGTCACTCCTCTCTGATCAAAATCCTTCAATACATTCCTTTCTCATTCAGAATAAATGCTAAAATCTTTAAAATGATCTGTAAGTTTTGAATATGAATCATAATATTTCTTAACCAGAAATTGGTTTTGATAATTCTTTACCCCTCAGTAAAATAGAGCCTGTATCTTATTTTAGAAAACATTATTTATGTAATTTAAGTATATTAAGTTGGTAAGAAAAGATGCAATGTTGACTTGGAAGCTAAAAAATTAAGCAAGGTATTCTTTGTCTTTCCTCAGATCTCATACATCTACAATATATACTTATATCTGAACTCAAGAAATGTCAGATGAAAGCAAATGGTTTTATACTGTTAATCATAAAACAAGTATTAGAGAGATAATATACATATTTAGAGGAAAAAACGTTCACAGTTCTAATGTTAACAAGACCTACTCCTCCTTTCAAATCAAACCAATAAACATTCTGCTTGAGTTCCAGGAAAAGATCAACTTCAGTTATAGCTGCTCTGATTCTAACAATAATTGTTTAAATCTGTTCATGGTAGGAAATACATGAAACCCCTTTGCCCACTCTACCACCAATTCATTTTTCACTTGAATTTATACTGTCTAGGACAATTGGTGTGATTCGCTGTGGTGGATTAAAAGCAGCCACAAATTCTTTGCTGGTCCTCACACTGAGATGAAGCCTAATTTCCCTCCCTTTGAATCTGGATTGACCTCACTGACTTTCACGGTGAATAAAATTCAGAAGAAATGACCTGGGATTCCCAAAGTTAAGTCGTAAGAAGCTTTGAAGCTCTCATTCAATCATTTTACACTCTGGGAGCCCTGATCCACCACGTCAAATGTCAGAGTACCACACATTCATGCAGGTATTCTGTGTTCTGTGATTATATGCTCTGTTTGATGTCCCAGATGAGCCCAGCCTTTGGCCATCCCCACCAAGGTGGCACTCACTGAATGAAACCACCTTGGACCACACAGACCAGGCAGATGAATACCTCCAAGTAATCTCCATCAACACTACATGAATAGAGCTGAGCCCTACTTGAATTCTTGACCCACAAAATCATGAGACATAAGAAAATGGTTGTTAATTTAAGCCACACTTAATTATGGGGTACTTTGTTACAGAGCAACAAATGAATGGAACATTCAGAAACATTTTTATTAAGTGGGCAACAAAAGTTTTCATTTCAGATTTAATACAATCTGTAATTTCTTTTCCTTTTTTTTTTTTTGGAAACCAGATCTATTTCTTATTTTAACCTTATTTTCCACTTCACTCTTTAAAACTTAAAAATGACAGCATATAACTACTTTAATCTTTATGTGCTTAGGACAGCAAATTTTAAGGTTTTTAAAGGTTTTTGTAACAGCAGACTGGATTAGCTAGACTAGCTTCTGGAGGCATTAGCTAGACTAGGTTTTTTTTTTTATTATTATTGATAATAACAGTGGCTAATGCCTGATATGCATGTTACTTGCTGCTTTACATTTATAAAATTTAACTGTCATGGCAATCTTACAACGTAAATATTATTCATTCACCAAAAATGTACTGAGTACCTACTATGTGCCAGGTATTGTTAATACAACTGTACACAAGATAATAACAGTGTTCTTGCCTTGTCCACAGTGTGCAGACTATTACAGAAACTGAAATTCTTCTAAGAGATTAAGCAGTTTGCCTAAATACACACAGCTAATAAGGAACAGAGTGAAGATATGGACTGAAATCTAAAACCCAACCTCTTACCAACTACATTTACTGCCTCAATACAATAAAAAAATTCTGTAATGCTGACAAACTACAAAACTATAAGAAGTGATATAAAATTTCCTCAAGAAAAATAAAAACCATCACATTTAGTGTTTTGTTAATAATTTATGAATAATTGATTTTATTTAATTCTAATTCAATAATCCCATACTAAATGCAGTTACAACACTTAAAGGATTAAAAACCTGGATATTAGTTCAAGAGGAAAAAAGCTGTTATCCAAAGTTAACAGCTATATTCATAGACTTCTACATTATCTGATCTAGTCTGATTGATTACAATCAGACTATTAACAAATTTAAAAATTCTAAAGAAACAACAATAGATCTTTGTAGAAAGCAAAAACATGAGCAACAAATTATAACAATGCCATCTATAGGACAATTAATAGAATGCAGATAACTAACTGGAACTTGCAAACTCTTAACCATCTTCATTAGGAATTTATAGAATGAAAATTAATCATCAATAAAACCCTCAAAACTGGACCTTACCTACATGTTATAAGACTAGAAACTGGCAGGACTCAATTTGTAATTCTTATATAACTATATTTCACACCTACCAGTATTAGTTGGGTCCTACTGCTTAATAATATACAACCCTTTAAATCATATTCAAGCCAGAAAGTTAATATCTAATACAGACTTTACACAGAAAGCCCAAAATTCTCAAGACTAAACTAAGTTATAAGTAACTTCCATGCCTCCAGAAAAAACTTCTCCTAGAAATAAAATTTTACAAGAGTATTTAACAGAATACCTAACTTGTAAAGTAATAGAAGTATTTCAAGTTTCAGGTCACAGAAAAAAGAATGAATACAAAGGTATGAAACAGGTCAATTTCTGCAAAGGATCTTAATAAGTAGTTTCTAACAAAAAATTATTTATCAAGAAGATTTAAAGATTACCCTAGTTACTAAATTAAGAGATATCAATAAAAATAATGCCCTCAACTTATTCATTCAGGGAAAGAAAAAAAAAATGTAAAATTTCTACCTGAGAGAGTAGCATCACTGGCTCACAGAAGCCAGCTTCAATTGGATTAGCTGCAACACATCTTTTCTTTAAAATGTATTTTTTCTTGTGCTCTGTCTCTCTCAAAAATAAAATGTATTTTTTCTTTAACTTTGTCTATAGAGATATTACTGGAAAGTACCTAAAAGTCCTTAAAGGTGGTGGAATAAAAAGCTGTAGTTCAAATCTACAAATATATTGCCTGACCTATCATCACTCACACTAAAATTCCCTTTACCAAAAGTAAGGTAAGGAAAGGTAAACCAGTTTACAAGGGTTTGCTTTTTGACATGTCATTTATCCTCTCAACGAAATTGCCATGGCACATAAAATTATCAAGTCTAGGTATAACAACACTATCAGATAAATTAAGTGAAATATGAACACCAGGCAAAAACGTGGACCTCAGAGAGGTTCTTACTTGCCTAACTTCATAAAATGAGTAAGTAGGAAAGTCAAATCCAGGACTCTGTGGAATAAAACCTCCCATAGGTTTTATATTACCATGTAGTAATCCCAAATATCACAGTAAAAAGCCAAAGTGATCCCAGAGAAATTAGATAGATATGTGCTTGGTACTTCCCATAGTACATACTAGGTTAAAAGTATAATACACACTAATAACTAAAGGAAAATCTAACCACAGTTTTGTTTCACACACAGATCTTACAGATTCAAAAAAAAAATCCTCTCTAAGAATATACTCCTGGGGCGCCTGACTAGCTGTCAGTAGAGCATGCAACTCTTGATCTTGGGGTCCTGAGTTCGAGCCCCACACTGGGCACAGAGCTTACTTTAAAAAAAACAGAAAGAATGAAAAGAATATATTCCTAAAGTGGGCAACTTCAAAATGCTATTTAACCTATCCTAAGAATAACATGTTTTCCTTATTCAAATATCAAGCTAACAGATATGTTGAGGGTAAGAATTACAAGAGGACGGAAATTATAATAAAGATCCAATTTTTAAGAAATGGGTCAAAATCCAAGGTTATTAAATGAAAAACAAGGAAGTAGGAAATAGGCAGTAGAAAAAACTGGTAATATACTTTAAAGAACCATGCTGAGGAAAACATTGTATTTCAGCAATAAAAGAATCATTTATTTCACTTTACTAATGAGTTACATTTTATCAAAGCAATATAAAATTAAATAAAAAGTTTTAAAGCATTAATCATTAATCAATTTGTACTAGGGGCACCTGGGTAGCTCATTTGGTTGCGCGTTTGGCTCCTGATCTTGGCTCAGATCATGATCTCATGGTTCTTGAGTTTGAGCCCTGTGTCAAGCCCACCTCGGGCTCTGTGCTAACAGTACAGAGCTTCCCTGGGATTCTCTTTCTCTCCCTTTCTCTCTACCCCTCCCCTGTTTGCATGTGCACTCTCTCAAAATAAATAAATACTTTATTTTATTACTTTTTAATCTTTTTAAGGTTTATTTTTGAGAGAGAGCACTAGTGAGGGAGGGGCGGAGAGACAGACACAGAATCTGAAGCAAGCTCCGGGCTCTGAGCTGTCAGCACAGATCCTGATGGGGGGCTCGAACTCACAAGCCATGAGATCAGGACCTAAGCCCAAGTCAGACACTTAATTGACTGAGCTACCCAGGCATCCCTATTTTATTATTACTTTTTAAGTTTATTTATTTATTTTGAGAGAGCAAGAGGGGGAGGGGCAGAGAAAGAGCATCCCAAGCAGGCTCCACACTGTCAAGGCAGAGTCCAATGAAGGGCTTGAACTCACGAACTGCGAGATCATGGCCTAAGCTGAAGCTGGACGCTTAACCGACTGAGCCACCCATGCACCCCAATAAATTTAAAAACAATTTTTTGGGGGGCACCTGGGTGGCTCAGTCGGTTAAGCCTCCGACTTTGGCTCAGGTCACGATCTCACTGTTTGTGAGTTCGAGCCCCTCGTCAGGCTCTGTGCTGACAGCCTGGAGCCTGCAGCCTACTTCTGACTGTGTCTCCCTATCTCTCTGCTCCTCTCCTGTTTACGTTCTGTCTCTCTCTCAAAAAAATAAACATTACAAATTAAAAAAAATTTTTTTTGTACTAATCACATTCATTTTGGAAAGCTGGCATTTTCATGAAAGAGCTTTATAAATTAAAGGATTTTACTCTGTGGTAAATGAGTTCTCCTTTATCTAATTGAAAGCAAACTAAAATCCTTGCTATTTTATGTGTGTGTGGAGCTGCAAAATTGGTAAAAGTCAGTGATAGTACAGGCTTATCTTCCTAAGTTCTCAAGTTCTAAATCATCACTTTTGATTCTAACTTGGCAAGAACATAAAGCAAATTAATCCTCAGTAGAATGCTTATCTTCATTCCATGGTAAGGAAGAAGGCAGGCACAGTATTACCAGATAGTTCCAAGTGAAGAGTCCTTTTTACTTTGCTTTGGTGTGACTCTTGTAACAGGATAAATGTCATCAGACCATTATGGTTCTAATGGTAATTTTGCTATAGTTTTAAGATTTTAGCCTAGATTTTTACATCTCTCACTCCATTCTCAAAATAGTACTCAAACCAGAAGCAGTATGCACTCATGGAAATATCAGTAACAATTTTTACAGGAGATGAAATCTTATTTTTCAACGTACATATAGTGCACTTTAGGCCCAAGGGTAAAATGTAATATGGAATGAGTTTCTTTTGGTGGGTGTGAAGGGGTAGGGAGGCACTAAGAAATTAGCTAGAGAATTAGAGTGTAGTAGTTGGCATTGAGAAAAGAATAAGATAATCGGAAAGTTTCTTAAAGAGGAGATAAAACTGACCCACTCTAAAATGTAATTTATAGGTCCTGAACGATAAGATCAAAATAGCAAGAGCAAAATATTTTGCAGCAGTCAAAGCAAAGAACTGGAATGGAGAGCAAAGTGGCCACAGTGACTTACAGAGAAGAGGCTGGGGAATACAGATCTCTATTTCTGAGTCTAGGTATGATACACATCTTCAAAGTTTGATATAAACATTATGGCTAAATATTATGGTTAAACCATTATTAAACAGTATAAACTTTTTAAGAAGTTGCTGAAAATTAGTCAATAAAGTATTTTAAGATGAGAGAATAAGCTCAGTCTTTGAAAAAAATTAGAAACTAACAAAAAGGTATGTAAGGTCCCAGACACAGGTTAAAGATGCCATTGAAAAGTATGTAAGGGGGGCGCCTGGGTGGCGCAGTCGGTTAAGCGTCCGACTTCAGCCAGGTCATGATCTCGCGGTCCGTGAGTTCGAGCCCCGCATCAGGCTCTGGGCTGATGGCTCTGGGCTGATGGCTCTGGGCTGATGGCTCTGAGCTGATGGCTCTGGGCTGATGGCTCGGAGCCTGGAGCCTGTTTCTGATTCTGTGTCTCCCTCTCTCTCTGCCCCTCCCCCGTTCATGCTCTGTCTCTCTCTGTCCCAAAAATAAAAAAAAAAAAAAAAAAAGAAAAGAAAAGTATGTAAGGTAGCCAGGCTACAGAGATGAAGAGTGCAGTGCAGGGAGGTGGCGTCCACAAGCAACACTTTTCTTTGCTGGAAAACAATTACAAAATGAGACCATTTTAATAGCCACTAGTAGCAAAGAAAACATAATATGCTATGTCCATTTTATAGAACACATATGAAACAGATTTGTAATTATCATTTAAGAACATTCTTTCTTGTTCTATAGTAATGTTTTTTATCATCAAAGAATACAAGTTCAGCTTACTAAATATAAAGCATCAACTCTAGACTTACGCACTCAGGTATCAAAAGTTGAGCGACACACGTGTCCTAACAACTTGATCATGACTCATTCAAGGTCTACTTGTGTGATTTCACCACATTCAAGTATCATCTGTGTACCATTATTTACTTAATATTTTTCTTTAAAATGGCTACTTATTGAAATGCTCTGATAAATAGGATGCTTATAACAAGTGCTTCTCAAATGACACAAACCTATATGCCCTTCAGTTCTCCTATCATCAAGGTATGCCATTTTAGTCTTTGAAAACATTTGCATTTGTGTCACTTGAGATGCTTTTTCTTTCTCAAACTTCTCCTTTTTACCCATGATCAGGGGTGTAATGTGCAATAGTTTTATTTTTCTGGTATTTGTATACCTTATCCCTCCCAGAGAAGCTGCTTGATGTAATAACTTAAAAATAATGAGAACCTGTAATAGAGATCATGCAAGATATAAATATATTAATGTGATACTGACAACTGACAGATGGAAAGGCTATCTTTTATTCTGAAGTTATCTTTCCTACTTTACCCTTTTGTAAAGTTAAAATGTCCCCTCTAAGCAACATAAAAAGTTGGCAGTCCCATAGTAAAATTTAACTGGTTGGTAAAATTCACTTAAAAAAAATCACCTTTAGTGAAAACACTGGTATTAAACATGCTGACAGTTCCAATACAAAAACGAGATGGCTTTAAAGTTTCAGAGAAAGTTGTCTGTTTCTTCCTAACTAAATCAATAATTCAGTAAATAATTTTGGAAACAAGAGTCACCTTCTTCTAACTTACCAGAAAAAAAATCCAAATATCTAAAGGAACTTGTAAAAAAGAAGAAACCTTCCAGACGGTAATTATCTACCTTTACTACAGAATCTACTTCAAATTTGGATAAAGTATACTGAGAAAAGAAATTCCACTAATTTTTTTTCATCAGGAAATAGATGGGAAAAAAAGAAAGGAAAATTACCACAAATGAAATGACAAGGGCAATTCATTTGCAACAACAGAGTGCAGTTATTCCACATATATTTTTCCATGGAGATAATGATGTGGTAGAGAAATGGATACCAGATGCATTTCTTTATGTCTGTGTTCTACCAATGATAATAAATGATGAAGTATGATTTCATTGACTTACAAGCTAACAGCCAGATCCTTAGGGAATGTGATGCTGTGCAAAGAATTTCTGGTGTTCAATTAGCACCACTTTTACAAAAAATGAAGGCAACTCTGGAAATTCTTAGGCATGCGTTTACCACATACCACTATGTGGTAAGATTTACACTGTCTTTATGTATCAAAACAAAGGTCAGAAACCATTTAAATGAGACTAATGAACAGGAGCTGGCAATTTTTTAATCCTCTTTTGACTTTAACTGAACAAAAGTTAAGTTAAAGAAAGTTACTGACTTAACTGTTTCAGACATGTCAACCTTTACACAGATTGTTAATATTAAAATGTAATCATACAAATAGTGAAAGTTTTACTTCTTCCTCACCAATTTGGATGCTTTTTACTTCTTTTTGTTGTCTGACTGCTGTGGCTAGGACTTCCAATACTATGCTGAATAAAAGTGGTAAGACTGGACATCCTTGTCTTGTTCTTGACGTTAGGGGAAAAACTATCACTATGTGCAGATGATATGATACGATACTATATGTTAAAAACCCTAAAAACCTCACCAAAAAACCTACTACAACTGATAAATGAATTCATTAAGGTTGCAAGATACAAAACCAATATACAGAAAACCATTGCACTTCTGTACACTAATAATTAAACAGTAGAAAAAGAAATTTAAAAAACCAATCCCATTTGCAGCTGCACTAAAAATAAAAAAACCTGGGGCGCCTGGGTGGCGCAGTCGGTTAAGCGTCCGACTTCAGCCAGGTCACGATCTCGCGGTCCGTGAGTTCGAGCCCCCGCGTCAGGCTCTGGGCCGATGGCTCGGAGCCTGGAGCCTGTTTCCGATTCTGTGTCTCCCTCTCTCTCTGCCCCTCCCCCGTTCATGCTCTGTCTCTCTCTGTCCCAAAAATAAATAAAAAACGTTGAAAAAAAAAAAATAAAAATAAATAAATAAATAAATAAATAAAATAAAAATTAAAAAACCTAAGAATAAACTTAACTACAGAGGTGAAAGACCTGCACTCTGAAAACTATGAAACAATGATGAAAAATATTGAGGTTGACACAAAGAAACAGAAAGACATTCTATGCTTATGGATTGGAAAACAAATATTGTTAAAATGTCTATACTACCCAAAACAATCTACACATTTAATGCAAAACCTATCAAAATACCAACAGCATTTTTCACAGAACTAGAAAAGATAATCCTACAATTTGTATGGAACCACAAAAGACTCCAAATAGCCAAAGGAATCTTGAAAAAGAAAAACAAAACTGGAGGGATCACAATTCCAGACCTCCAAGTTATATTACAAAGCGGTAGTACTCAAAGCAGTATGGTACACTAGTACAAAAACAGACACACAGATCAATGGCACAGAAAAGAAAGCCCAGAAATAAACCCATAATTTTACGGTTAATTAGTCCTTGACAAAGAAGGCAAGAATATGCAATGGAAAAAAAAGACACTTTCTTCAACAGATTGTGTTGGGAACATGCACAAGAATGAAAATGGACCACTTTCTTACCATACACAAAAATAAACTCAAAATGGATTAAACACCTCAAGATGAGTCCTAAAACCATAAAAACCCTAGAAGTGAGCACAGACAGTAATTTCTCTCACATTGGTCACAGCAACACCTTTCTAGATATGTGTCCTAAAGCAAGGGAAACAAAAGCAAAAATTACTGGAATTACATCAAAATATAAAGCTTCGGTACATCAAAGGAAAAATCAACAAAACTAAAAGACAACCCACTTGGAATAGGAGAAGATATCTGCAAATGACATATCTGATAAAGGGTTAGAATCCAAAATATATACAGAACTTGTACAATTTAACACCTAAAAAACAAATAATCCAATTAAAAATAGACACATAAACAGACACTTTTCCAGACAGGACATACAGATGGCTGACAGACACATGAAAAGATGGTCAACATCACTCATCATCAGGGAAATGCAAATCAAAACCATAATGAGATATACCTCACACCTGTCAGAATGCGTAAAATCAAAAACTCAAGAAACAACAAGTGTTGAAGAGGATAAGAAGAAAGAGGAACCCTCTTGCATGGTTGGTGCAAATGCAAACTGGTGCAGCCACTATGGAAAACAGTACAGAGGTTCCTCAAAAAATTAAAAATGGAACTACCCTACGATCCAGGAATCATACTACTGGGTATTTACCCAAAGAATATGAAAACACTAATTCAAAGAAATATATGCACCCTATGCTTAAAAAAATTTTTTTTACATTTATTTATTTTTGAGACAGAGCCAAGTGGGGGAGGGGGAGAGAGAGAAGGAGACACAGAATCCGAAGCAGGCTCCAGGCACTGAGCTGTCAGCACAGAGCCTGACACAGGGCTTGAACTCACAAAACGTGAGATCATGACCTGAGCCGAAGCCAAATGCCCAATCCACTGAGCCACCAGATGCCCCTATGCATCCTATGTTTATTGCAGTATTATTTACAATAGCCAAATTATGGAAGCAACAAAGTGTCTATGAATAGATAAATGGATAAAGAAGATGTAGTATGTATATACAATGGAATATTATTTAGCCATAAAAAAGAAATCCTGCCAGTTCTAACAACACGGATGGATTTAAGAGTATAATGCTAAGTGAAATAAGCCAAAGAAAGACAAATATCATATGATTTTAGTCACATGTGAAATTGAAGAAAAGAAAACAAGGGAACGAGGTAAACAAACCAAACCAACCAACCAAACAACAAAAAACTCACAGATTCTTAACTACAGAGAACAGATGGTTACTAGAGGGGAGGTAGGTGGGGGCATGGGTAAAATAGGTGAAGGGGATTAACAGCATACTTATCTTGATGAGCACTGAGTAATATATGGAACTGTTGACTCATCAAATCATACACCTGAAACTAATATAACACTATGTTAACCAGACTTGAAAAAAATTAAATTTTAAAGAAAGAAAAATAAATAAATAAAATGTAATCCTCTCCCTTTGATGCTACAGTTAAGAGACAGCTTCAGTGTTTTTTCATAATGGTATTATTTTTGAAAAAATTCCCATCAAGAATTACTGGAGCAAAAAAAAAAAAACAAAAAAAAAAACTATTGAATCTGTCTATACTGACCTCAGAACGTGATCTAATAAGATAATACAAAAGTATTATAATTTACCAAACTTGATAAGAAGAACTATGTAGGAAGAGTCTGTATAGGAATCAAGTCAATTTGAGGAATATGGTTAATTGATTTTGTCTAATAGATTTAGATCAAACATCCTAAGATTAAATATTAAAAATGAAGTTTTCTATTGTTTGTCGTTCTATTCAAATTTTTATTAGAAATTAATTTTGAGCCATACCTTAGAAATACAAATGTTACTAAAGTTTATACAGGTTTAATTAATCTATGTATACATTTCACATGTGTTTAAGACAAACAAAATTTTTTGGATATCTGTTTAGAAATACATTAGAATTTATACCTCTGAAAAATGTCCAAATAAATGCCCAAGAATAAGGGAATGGTTATATACTGGGTTCTATACAAGTGTTTGATAAACCACACTCAGAAAAATACTACCCAATGCTATTTTAATGGCAAATAATATAAATTTTTGAAAGAAAAATAAAAACTTCCTGAGGAAACCCCTTTTAAAAAAATCTCAAAAAAGCTCTGAGTTTAAAATAGTATTTAAAAGTAGCTATTGTTAAAATTAAAACAGCAAAGCAAAATCTGAAAACTACATAAGCTCTCCAAATGATAATATTCTATAAGCAAACTACTAAACTTCCCTCAAATTCAGGTTACATTTACTATACAGTTTTGAAGATAATAAATAAAAATGGGTTATGTGAGAAATAGCCAATATTATAGCAATAAGCCATTTCCTGCCACTAAAATTGATTTAAAAATTATTTTCTTACAATTTAATAAGGAGAATTATGGCAACAGTTGGCATTATCCATAGATTTTAAGACTATCAACCACTATTTCTTTGAGACGAACTACAAAATGTGACAGACATTTATTGGTCACCAAATATCCATGTGCTCTCCACATGACCCAGACTCTACCCAATAGGGCAGAGCCATGTAACTGGTTCTAGCTAATGCACCACAAGTGGAAATGACCTGTATGTCATTTCACAGCTGAAATATTTAAGAGACAATGGGAAAACCCTCCAGCTCTTTCTTTTCCTGTGGTGGTCACTGTGGAGGTCAAATGTTCCAGGTGTGCCATTACATGCTGTCAGAAACTCCCATCACTCTGGCTTCTTGAGCTACTGGGTGAAGAAGTTCTCTTCACTAAACTGTGTAAATTTAGTGTATAAATTGTGTTGATAAATTGTATTGGCTAAGTAATATAAGCAAGAATAAACTTTGGTTGTGGATTATAGTGTAAACTTACCCTATTCTGACTTACAGTGTTTATTAATAATAAATTATAATAATTCTGGTCCATTTATTTAGTAGGCTTGGCTCAAAGAGAAGAACCCCATGATAGGCCATTTGCTTTATGTCTAAACTATTTCCCATAATCAATGAATAAAACACAAACATTTAATAAAAACAATTTTATCCAACTTCTAATATGTAACCATACTAAAAAGTATATTAAGAATACTAGACATTTTCACTTAACTAAAAAACTCTTGTAATACAAACTCACATTTGTTTTAAAAAAATTTTTTTAACATTTATTTATTTTTGAGACAGAGAAACAGCATGAACAGGGGAGGGTCAGAGAGAGAGGGAGACACAGAATCTGAAACAGGCTCCAGGCTCTGAGCTGTCAGCACAGAGCCCGACGTGGGGCTCGAACTCACGGACCGCAAGATCATGACCTGAGCCAAAGTCAGCCGCTTAACCGACTGAGCCACCCAGGCGCCCCTCACATTTGTTTTATACCTTATTTTTGTTTTATTCCTTTCTCTCTTTACATATACAGTACTTACTTTTATGTGTGTGTGCTAAACCACCGAGTTAACTGCATTATAACACTGCACCCTAAGAAAAAGGACATTCTCCTCCAGAATAATAAATTGCCACACTTAAATTTAACACTGATACAATTATCTAATATATAATCTATATTCAATTATCCCAATAACAACCTCAAAAGTGGCCATCCAGGATCACTCAATCAATTAATCAAGGATCACACTATATTTGATTATCACATCTCTTTTAGAACAGTTCCTCAATCTAATGTTTTTAATCTTTCAAGGCACTGATATTTTTGAAGACTTAATGCCAATTGTTTTGCAGTCTTTCTCAATTTGAGTTGCTTTGATTTTCTCCCTCATGATTAGGTTCAGATTAAAAGAAACTGTGTTGTTAAAATTTTTTAAAATTATAGAAAGTAAACCACAACAAATCTTGGCTAGTGGGGACATCACCAAAAGCAATGAAGAAGGAATGGGTTTTTAATTTTTTTTTAACGTTTATTTATTTTTGAGAGAGACAGACAGACAGAGACAGAGCGTGAGTGGGGAAGGGGCAGAGAGAGAGAGACACACACACAGAATTTGAAGCAGGCTCCAGGCTCTGAGCTGTCAGCACAGACCCTGACACGGGGCTCGAACTCACAAAACAGTGAGATCATGACAACCAAAGTCGGATGCTTAACCGACTGAGCCACCCAGGCACCCCTGATGAAGGAATGGGTTTTTTAACTCTATAAGACATACTCTTCATGGCAAACACTAACCGCTCTTACTTTGAACCTGCATGCTGATGACTCTCAGTCCTGACCTCTCCCTAAACCTGAGGCTTATATTATCAACTGACTGCTGGACATCTTCAACTGACTGTCCCACAGACAATTCAAACTTAAGATGTTCACAACTCATCTCAGCCACAAAGCTTAATGCAACCACTCTCCTTCCTCCCACATTCCTTTTCTTTTTTAAAAATTAATTATTTATTTTGAGAGAGAGGGAAAGTGAGAGAACTCACATGCACCCAGGACACAGACAGAGGGAGAGAGAGAATCAATCCCAAGCAGGCTCCTCACTGTCAGTGCAAAGCCTAATGTGGGCTCGATCTCACAAACCGTGAGATCATGAGATGCTTAACTGAGTCACCCAGGCGCCCCTCCCATATTCCTTTTCTAAATTAAGTATCAGCACCTCTGGGACATAGCAAAGGCGGTCATCAGAGGCAAGTATATAGTAATCCAGGCATTCCTAAAGAAGGAAGAAAGGTCTCCGATATACAACCTACCTTTACACTTAAAGAACTAGAAAAAGAACAGCAAATAAAATCCAGACCCAACAGATGATGGGAAATAATAAAGATTAGCCCAGAAATTAATGCTATCAAAAAACAAAAACAAAAACAAAACCCCAGAACAGATCAATGAAACCAGGAGCTGGTTCTTTGAAAGAATTAGCAAAATTGATCAACCACTAGCAAGTTGGATCAAAAAGAAAAAGGAAAGGACCCAAATAAATAAAATCAAGAACGAAAGAGGAGAGATCACAACCAACACAGCAGAAATACAAACAATAAGAGAATACTGTGAGCAATTATATTTCAATAAAATGGGCAATCTGGAAGAAATGGACAAATTCTTAGAAACATATAAATTACCAAAACTGAAACAAGAAGAAATAGAAAATTTGAACAGACCCATAACCAGTAAAGAAATCAAATTAGTAATCAAAAATCTCCCAAAAAACAAGAGTCCAGGACTGGATGGCTTTCCAGGAGAAATTCTACCAAACATTTAAAGAAGAGTTAACACCTATTCTTTTGAAGCTGTTCAAAGGACAGAAATTGAAGGAAAACTTCCAAACTCATTCTATGAAGCCAGCATTACCTTGATTCTAAAACCAGACAGAGACCCCACGAAAAAGGAGTAGAATTTATACCTGGGATGTAGGGCTGGTTCAATATCTGCAAAACAATCAATGTGACACATAACATCAATAAAAGAAGGGACAAGAACCACATAATCCTCTCAACAGATTCAGAGAATGCATTTGACCAAATACAACATCCTTTCTTGATAAAAAGTAGGGATAGAAGGATCATACATCAAGATCATAAAAGCCATATATGATAAAGACCCACCACTAATATCATCCTCAATGGGGAAAAACTGAGAGCTTTCCCCCTAAGGTCAGGAACAAGACAGGAATGTCCACTCTCACCACTGTTATTCAACACAGTATTCGAAGTTCTAGCCTTAGCAGTAAGAAATAAAAGGCATCCAAATCAGCAAGGAGGAAGTCAAACGTTCACTCTTCACAAATGACATGATACTCTATATGGAAAACCCAAAAGATTCCACCAAAAAAACTGCTATAACTGATCCATGAATTCAGCAAAGCCACAGGATATAAAATCAATGCACAGAAATCGGTTGCATTTCTATACACCAATAATGAAGTCATGAAAGAAATCAAGGAATCGATCCCATTTACAACTGCACCAACACCATAAAATACCTAATAAACCTAACCAAAGAGATCAAAAATCTATGCAATGAAAACTATAGAAAGCTTATGAAAGACACTGAAGACGACACACAAAAAAGTGGAAAAATATTCCATGCTCATGGATTGGAAGAACAAATATTATTTAAATGTCAATACTACCCAAAGCAATCTACATATTCAATGTAATCCCTATCAAAATAACACCAGCATTCTTCACAGAGCTAGAACAAACAATCCTAAAATTTGTATGGAACCAGAAAAGACCCTGAATAGCCAAAGCAATCCTGAAAAGGAAAACCAGAGCTGGAGGCCTAATAATCCCGGACTTCAAGATGTATTACAAAGCTATCATCATCAAGACAGTATATGGTACTGGCACAAAAACAGACACTTAGATCAACCGAACAGAATAGAGAACTCAGAAAGGGACCCACAAACGTATGGCCAACTAATCTTTGATAAAGCAGAAAAGAATATCCGATGGAATAAAGAGTCTCTTCGGCAAATAGTGTTGGGAAAACTGGACAGCGACGTGCAGAAAAATGAACCTGGACCACTTTCTTACACCATACACAAAAATAAACTCAAAATGGATGAAAGACCTAAACATAAGACAGGAAGCCATCAAAATCCTAGAGGAGAAAGCAGGCAAAAATCACTTTGACTTCGACCACAGCAACTTCTTACTCAACACATCTCTGGAGGCAAGGGAAACAAAAGCAAAATGAACTACTGGGACCTCATCAAGATAAAAAGCTTCTGCACAGTGAAGGAAACAATCAGCAAAACTAAAAGGAAACCAACAGAATGGGAGAAGATATTTACAAATGACATATCAGATAAAGCGTTGTAACCAAAATCTATAAAGAACTTACCAAACTCAACACCCAAAAAACAAATAATCCAGTGAAGAAATGGGCAAAAGACATGAATAGACACTTTTCTTAAGAAGATATCAGATGGCTAATAGACATAGGAAAAAATGCTCAATATCACTCATCATCAGGGAAATACAAATCAAAAAACCACAATGAGACACCACCTCATACCTGTCAGAATGGCTAAAATTAACAACTCAGGCAACAAAGATGTTGGCAAGGACGTAGGGAAGGAGGATCTCTTTTGCACTGCTGGTGGGAATGCAAACTGGAGCAGCCACTCTGGAAAACAGTATGGAGGTTTCTCAAAAAGTTAAAAATAGAACTATCCTACAACCCAGCAACTGCACTGCTAGGTATTTATCCAAGAGATACAGGTGTGCTGTTTTGAAGGGGGCACATGCACCCCAATGTTTACAGCAGCGCTATCGACAATAGCCAAAGTATGGAAAGAGCCCAAATGTCCATCGACAGATGAATGGATAAGGAAGAGGTGGTATGCGCGCACGCGCACGGACACACACACACACACACACACACACACACACACGCACACTGGAATATTACTTGGCAATCAAAAAGAATAAAATCTTGCCATCCGCCGCAACGTGGATGGAAATAGAGGGTGTTATGCTAAGTGAAATTAGTCAGAGAAAGACAAATATTATAGGACTTCATTCATGTGGAATTTAAGATACAAAACATAAACATAAGGGAAGGTAAGCAAAAACAATATAAAAACAGGGAGAGGATCAAAACATAAGAGACTCTTAAACATAGAGAACAAACTGAGGGTTGCTGGAGGGATTGTGGGTGGGGGGGGTAGCCTAAATGGGCAAGGGGCATTAAGGAAGACACTTGTTGGGATGAGCACTGGGTGTTACACATAGAGGATAAATCACTGGAATCTACTCTTGAAATCATTATTGTACAATATGCTAACTTGGATGTTAATTAAAAAATAAAATAAATAAAAATAAATTCAGTATCAGCACTTCATCCAATCTCTGAAGCCTAGTCAAGACACTTCCCTCTGCCTTACGCCACATCACACAAGACACCAAAAAGACCTACCAGTTTAATATGTATTTTTAAAACCATTTTCGTTCTTACTATACTGCCTTTGCTCTAGTATTTTAGGATATGTTTCCTAGACTCTTACAATAGCTTACGTGGATCCCACCTTCCAGTCTTACAATCTTTAGATGTAGCTTTCTCATTGTACCAGACTAATATATTCAAAACACAAATTTAATCAAATAGCTCACTCTTAAAATGCTTCAATGGTTCCTCTTCAAGAATAGAATGAAGTTCAAACTCAGCATAGCCTACAAGGCTTTACAAAACTGATTGGCTATCTACATCTCCACTACTTCTTGACTTGCTCTTGATGCTTTTTTTCAGTTATACTATTTTTCCTAACTTTAAGCACTGGATATCATTTTTATAATTTTTGCCAATTTCCCTCTGGGGCAAAAGATATTTCATGGGGGTAGAAGAACAATGACATTTAAAGTTCATTACTTCTTCCTATGTAAATTTCACAACAAATAGTTTGAGCAGGAAATATTTGCTTAGCCCCTATGCTAGGGGCACGGTATTCTATGAAGTACTATGAGAGATACAAAAACATTTAGACATGTACCCTGCTCTAGGAAATTTCCAGTGAATGTAATTTTTTTAAAAGGTATATAATTACAGGTAAGTAGCAAAGCACAAGGGTCATAACAAGATCCAAAGAAGTTCAGACAAAGGAGAAATTATTTTTGAGTACAAAAGGTTGGAAAGAAATCAGGGAAGATTTCCTAGAGGAGGTGGCAGCTAGTGCCTTGAAGAATGTGAAAGGTTTGGGTATGAGTGTGAGGGAAATAATCATAGTTACTGCCAACTCACTTTCTGCAAGGCAACTATTCTAAATTTGTTCTGCCCCCACACACATTAGGAATATGACACTTTCCTTTAGTAATAATGGCTCATTAAAAATGATTCTTCAGGGCACCTGGCTAGCTCAGTCTGTACAGCATGTGACTCTTGATCTCAGAGCTGTCAACTCAAGCCCCACATTGGGTGTAACTTAAAAACTGAAATCTAAAAAAAAACAAAAACAAAAAACCAACCTGATTCTCAAAGGGAGAATAGTAATAAGCGGATGCCCTCTCAGAATCTCATGAGTATCCTTTGGGAAAAAACTCTCAAGGTGTCTTGCCCTTGGTGCTACTTCTTATAAATGGGAACCTCTGCTCTTAAGAGGACACCTGACCAAATTCTAGCAAGTTTCTCCAGATTTCTACAGTCTCAATACAATGGTAGTCTAGACATACATCAAAATAACAAAATCTTTTTCATCTTAGTTCAGCTAAGAATTTCTCAAAGGGAAGATGAGTGACAAAAAAAGAATAAAACAAACCAAGAACTTGCAGATATTAAAAGAGCAGACATGCTTATTCATTATAGAATTCCTATACGAAAACACAACTCACCACACAACCTCTTCCCATAAATCCATTTTAAATCTTCGCTATAATAAAATCCTCCCTCCTGGAAGAGTTGAGTCAGTGTACAGCTTATATGATAATTTTTTAGGGCTAGCCCACAGTACTGAAACACAGTAGTAATAGCTCCTGTATCTCCCTTTTCTTTTAACCTTCTCTACCTACTAAAAAAAAAAAAGTTAGGATGAAAGTTTCTTTCGTTACAGAGTGAAGAGACACAAAGTGCAAATTATTGGGGTATACGGTCTACAAATGGAAATATATAAACACAAAACTGCTTCTGCCAGCACATTTAAGATAATAGCTACTAATCCTGACTATCATATGCTCAAAAGACACTGCTTAGCATTGAAGTGGAACAGGCTAAAGCTGACAAAAGGAGACCAGTTTCATAGGCTACTATAATAATCTGAGGATGAAGAAATGAGGATATGAACTAGGGTAAAAGCAGTAAGAACAACAAAGTTATATATGGGAAAGAAGTTCTGCAGGTTGGGTCCTACCACTAAAGTGAAAACATGGGAGAAAAAAGAAAATCAAAACGTGACAAATTTTGAGACTAGGGTACCCGTGAAGATAGTATGGCTTATTGTGTCATTAATTACTAGGTTTTTTTCAAAGTCTTTCTGGGGACAGATTCAAGAGGTAGGCTTTTTTTTTTAAGTGCAACTGGGTTGTCTAAAGGAAGAAATAAAGGTAAATGATGGAGAAACTAACTGTGCTAGAAGAACAAAGTATTATTGTTTATTTTGCAACCTTTGAAAGTCTTGGTTCTACTTTTTAATATTTTCATTTAAAAATATTTATTCTTAAAATTTTTTAATGTTTTTATTCATTTTTGACAGAGCACTAGCAGAGAAGGGGCAGAGAGGGAGGGAGACACAGAATCTGAAGCAGGCTCCAAGCTGAGCTGTCAGCACAGAGCCTGATGCAGGGCTCGAACCCATGAACTGTGAGATCATGACCTAAGCCAAGGACAAAGGCTCAAAACACTGAGCCACCCAGGAACCACTAAAATTTTTTTAAAAATCACCTTCTAGGCCTCACTTACCCATACACACATGCATGTACACACATATCATTTTAAATGTTTATTTATTTACTTTTAGAGAGAGCGCAAGAGTACATGAGGGCAGGGGAGGGGCAGAGAGAGAGGGAGAGAGAATCCTAAGCAGGCTGTGTGCTGTCAGAACAAAGCCTCAGGCCTGGCTGGAACTTATGAACCGCAAGATCACGACCTTCGCCAAAATCCAGAGTGTTCCCCCACATATTTTTATTCCAAACCTGGGATCATACTAATAATCATACTATTCCAACTTGCACTTTTTCTTTAATAATATATTATTTGTTAACAATTTATCTAGTAAATGTAGTCCTACTGTCTTAAAAAAAAAGAGATGTATGTTATGCAGCGCAAAGTATTTAATCACTATTTATAACCAGTTGGGTGGGGTTTTACTCTTGATTGTTTTTGTTTGTTTGTTTGACTTCTATTTATTTACATTGGGCTACTACCAATAATATTGCAAATGCACATCCTAAAACAGGAATTTGTATGCCCTCCAAGATTTCTACTGGCTACATTCCTTAAAGTGGGGTTAATGAGAAATAGACATGAGCATTTTAAATTTTGATTGAAACAGTACTGCAAAATTACCCTTCAAAAAGACTGCAGCAAGTCCTCTCCTGCACTTATAAACCATTAATTGTTGGAATGAAAAGGACCCAAATCCCTCCCATTTGTTTCCCTAATAACACTGAACCCTAATCCTCTTCACTCATGTCCACTGTGAAGTTTCAATCTAAACACTACAAAATGAAATTAACCTATTTTTAAAAGAGCTAACTGGCATTTTTCTATAGTATACCACTGAATTCTCAATGGAAGGTGGTACTCACTCATCAACCGCAGAAAACTGTGAGAGCATTTTTGGTATTCATAATACCTGAGAGTTGTAACTGGCAGTAGTGAGTGGAACACTAAACCACAGAGTAGTCCAGCGCAATGAATGTTTGCCCCAAAATGCCAACAGCACTCACCCACCTTTGGTTGGGAAATACAGAACTAGACAATTAGGGTACGCTGCTCAGCTGCAATTGTAAAAAGTCTGGAAAGACAGTCAACAGGCTGACGTGGGGATATGGTATCAATTTTCAGGATGAGATACACATAAAGTAATAGTTCCGTGAAGTATTTACAATATTAGAAATTTCCTTTCCTTTACCTCACTTCTTAGGTAAAGCTTCTAGACTAAAGCGCTCACATCTGATTATTTCTGAAATTCTCTGCTTAAACTGTGTAATATTGTGGCTTACTGATATACATTGGGTTTGTTTTTTGTTTTTTTGTTTTGTTTGGGTTTTTTTTTTTTGTTTTTTTTTTTGCTCTCCATGATTTAATACACAGGTTTGGCAATGGCTCCTACTATATTCTGGATGCAATTTTGGACACTGAAAAAAGGAAACTGAAAACAGAATTCACAGATTATTTTTAAAAAGATGACTGAAGTTCTTCAGTTATTTCTTCTTTTTTTTAATTTTATTTATTTTTTAATTTTTTTAAATGTTTTTATTTGTTTTTGAAGGAGAGAGTGACAGAGCACGAGCAGGGGAGGAACAGAGAGAGAGGGAGACACAGAATTCAAAGCAGGCTCCAGGCTCTAAGCTGTCAGCACAGAGCCCAATGAGGGGCTCAAACTCAGGAACTGTGAGATCATGACCCCAGCTGAAGTCGGACACTTAACTGACTGAGCCACTCAGGCGCCCCAGTTATTTCTTCTTTTTAACGTTTGTTTATTTTTAAGAGATAGAGTGAGACAGAGTGTGAGCAGGGTAGGGGTACAGAGAGATGGAGACACAGAATCTGAAGCAGGATCCAAGCTCTGAACTGTCAGCACAGAGCCCAACACGGGGCTCAAACCCACAAACTGTGAGATCACGACCTGAGCTGAAGTTGGACGCTTAACTGACTGAGCCACTCAGGCACCCCTTCAGTTATTTCTTCTAAAGTGGTATCTTTAATGCCTTTTTATTTCTTAAAATCATAATTTCCTTGTGGTCCTAATTCTATGTTCCCTATAGTACCTGGACAGTAACCAACTATACAATATACAAGGACAGCTCAGTAAGTTTTGAATACAAATTTGGCTTTAATACTAGGAAATTTTAAAAACAAATCTCAATGAAGACTGGTTTCTGATTTAGGAATCTTCTATAGGACATAATCTGAAGAGGGCCAAAAACATAAAAGCAAATAAAACCTAAACACCTATAATATATAAAAATGTGGTTTGTTCTCCCCATAGTCAAAGGGCTACCATATGTAAAGTTAACTTAGATATACTTGATTTGTTTTAGTTGCAGACAGTAAGATTAAAGAATTTTTAAGCAAATACTATAACATCCTGTGATCTCATCTCTTTACACTCAAATAAGGACTTTTATTTTAAAAAATTGTCTTTCAGCATGTAAACATTTTACATAGTGGCAGTTGAAGGGTATATAATATTTTTGTATTATATACATATTATATATATTATGTACATTATATTAAATGTAATCTTTCTTTGTGTTAACTATATTGCCTTTCAAAAGGTTGCCTAATGCCACCAGAAATAAATATATTGGTTTTGCTGTGCCTTGTCAACACTGGGTATTAGCTCTAAAGCACGTCTTTCTTGCAGAAGGTAGGTCCCCGTTTGGCTACGGGTAAAATGTCTTATCAAAATTGTTTTAGATTTTAAAAACTAGTTTTCAACTGTTCATTTATAATTTGTACTTTTATTTGTGTTAATTGTTCTTTGCTCATCTTTCTGAAATCTTGATGATTTTCATCTGAATTATCAAGTATTTATTTTAGTTATTACCTTTCAGGCCTGTTCTTCAGAAGCATCTTTGAGATCTAATGCTTTTTCCTTTTTTTCTAAAGGTAATATATGCACATTATAAATATGTTTAGGATACAGATAAAAGCAGAAAATGCCTATAATCCTGTCACTCTAATGTAACTACAGTATGTTTTGGCATATCTTCTTCTGGCCTTTTCTGAGCAAATGCATTTCTGTTTTAATCATATTGCTCCCACAATATTTTGTTTTCTAAGTAAGGTGGGATAATGCATATGATAATACGCTTCTTAAAGCTTTAACCTTCACTTGGAATCTTAGATAAAACTATAAATAAACATTTTAATTTCTGATAGCTACATAATCCTATTTTTCTTATCACTTAACTGAATCTTCCATAAAGAACACATATTACATACACTCTTGCAGAGGTGTTGGGAGGGTTAAAAGAGAAGAAGTACATGAAATTCACTCAACAAAATATTCCGCAATTATGACACCAAGAACAGAATAAAGTTCTTTTTTAATAAAGACATCATGACAACTAATGTCTATCTAGGCAATTCAGTACTCTAGAACCTTGCTACTCTAACTTGGAAAATGACCGGGAATACCATACCACCTGGGAGTTTGTTAGAAATTCAGACTTTCACGGTTAAGCGGCTGACTTCAGCTCAGGTCACGATCTCGCGGTCCGCGAGTTCGAGCCCCGCGTCGGGCTCTGGGCTGATGGCTCAGAGCCTGGAGCCTGCTTCGGATTCTGTGTCTCCCTCTCTCTCTGCCCCTCTCCCGTTCATGCTGTGTCTCTCTCTGTCTCAAAAATAAATAAACGTTAAAAAAAAAAAAATTTAAGAAATTCAGACTTTCAGACCCTATTCTAGATCTAATGAAACACAATCTGCTTTTAAAATGATGCTCAGTGAACTCACAGCAATGCTTCTTAAACTTGACTACATACTTGAATCACCTGGAAAACTCTACTTATGCCTTGGGTGCCATCCCTGGAAATACTGATTTCATTGTCAAAAAAGTAAGAGCTGGGAATCAAGATTTAAAAGTCACCCTCCAGATGACTTTAATATGCAACAAAGTTTGAAACCACTATTTTAGAACACAGACACCTAAAGTGACACAATAAAATGAATAAAATCCACAGTCTACGTCACCACCTGTGCAAACAAATATACCACAGCATTTTTAGCACTACTTTGAAACTCATTCATATTTCTTGTGGATCAATTTTCCTACACGAAGATCGTGCTTAAAAAGCTATCATTCCCTCAAAAGAACATAAAGGTTGAACTTCCAGAAAATATTCACAATTTACAACTTTTGAATTTGGTGCCCTTTTCTCCAACAGTCAAATTTGGAAATCATTAAATATTAATTATACTTCCTACTGAAAGCTTAAGGAGAATGATAACATTTTGACAAAACAAAAACTCAGGATGAAACCATCAATAAACTGTTTTATTTGACCAATGGAGGTAGTTCCTTTCAAGGAAAATTATTAGGTAGAGAGGAAAGTCCATACAACTGTAGTCAAATTTTCACCTCACTTCCTTCTGTAAACCAATTTTAGCTATCAACAAGCAAAACAATCTTTTTAGGCATCACAAATAGTTTTTTTAAGAAAGGTGAGGAGAAAACCTTGGGTCTGAGATTATATTAAAACAAAGATGAACTAGGAGGGCTACTGGCTTCAGCTTCTAAGATCATTTTGAGTCCACTGATGAAGCTATTATATCCTTGGAGTGTGAACGGGCATCCTTTTGTGCTGTGAGCCAGAGGTGAGACTTTAAAGGCTGAAGCCCTGAATCACTTTACCAGTATAGAGAAATTTCCCACTGAAGTAAAACCTGGAGCAAAATGGAGGGAGCAGAATCAGGTAGAACCCTGGTTCCTTAATATCTAATTTTGCCAAAAAAAATCATTTACTGGGTAACTTTTTAAGTTAGTTGGAGATAAAATCACAGTGAATAGCACACCAAAGACTTTAAAACCACGAAGGCTGACTATTTTCATTGATTCACTCAAAGGACACAGACACAAATAATTTTTTAAAAGCCACTGCATTAGTTTGATAGGAAAAAAAAGTCATTCTTAGTCAAAAGACTAATAATAAAGGCAACACAATGATTTTAACAAGATGAAGAATTGTGTAAGCAGCTCCCAAGACTACTATACTTAATGTAAACCACATTCTTCTTTAATCTTATAACAAAGAGTCCCAAAATATCATATCATTATTCAAAAATTGTTTTGAGAGGCCTAAAAATGCACAATTTCTTTATATTTTTTATGTATTATTTGTCACTTATTATATATATTACATATATTATGATACTGATTATATTTTTAATTTGCAGAAATAGGTTGAAAGCAGGATTTGTTTTGGGGCTGCTCTGTTTCACTGACTCCTCTATCACAATACATTGTAGCTACTGTAGCTTAATGACATATTTTAACATATGGTAAGGCCTGTTTTTCCCACCCCATTTACTCAGTTTTCAGAAATTTATTTTTTTAGATAAATTACAGAAACATTATTTCAAGTTTCCCCATATCTTACTGAAATTTTGATTAAAATTATTTAAACTATTAATAACTATTTTTATTAATAATTTTTAATTTTATTATTACATTATTACATATCATATATAGTACATGTTATATAATATATAAATATATATCACAATATATATCATATTATTATAAGTTGTATTGATAATTATTAATTATTTTAAAAATTAATAATTGTCTTATTAAACCAGTAATTACTTCAAGAATAGACATCTTTAAAATATTTTCTCTATTTGCC
The DNA here is from genome assembly GCF_028018385.1 of Neofelis nebulosa. Lineage (NCBI taxonomy): Eukaryota > Metazoa > Chordata > Mammalia > Carnivora > Felidae > Neofelis > Neofelis nebulosa. The sequence goes on along the minus strand of NC_080782.1, from coordinate 29,893,478 downwards.
TTTTAAAGTTCTGAAGTTTCCTTTATATGTCACATTCATTCATTAAGATTGAGTCAGGAAAGAGAAAAGCACAGGGAAACTGCCCTTTAAGAAGTGCTTCCATATTCAAGTCCAATCCTGGCCTATAAGCAAATTGCAGGCTTTCCTGCTTAATCACCCATCCACTATTATGTCCTAAATTTTCAAATACTATCCTCCATTAGTGGATCTCCCTCAAATACAAAGATTTCCATATCAGAACCAACACAGAAATGAGAAATGTGCTGCAAGAGTGAACTTATCCCATGAAGACACACTTTGTAGTCTCTTAACACTGTTCAAATTCACTCATTACCTTTTCCAACTAACTCCTGACAAACTGCATTATTTCTGTTCTTAACTAATAATTTTTAATGTTTATCCATTTTTGAGAGAGAGAGAGAGAGAGAGAGAGAGAGAGAGAGAGAGAGAGAGAGAGAGAGAGAGAGAATGAGAATGAGTGGGGAAGGGGCAGAGAGAGAGGGAGACACAGAATCCAAAGCAGGCTCCAGGCTCTGAGCTGTCTGTCGTTAGCCGAAATTGGGGCTCGAACTCACAAGCCGTGAGATCATGGCCTAAGCCAAAGCTGGACACTCAACCAACTAAACCACTCGGGCCCCCCTTGACTAATAATTTTTATACAACGTCCACTTTAAGCATTAAAAGTATATTTAAAAAATCTCAACTTGAATCCTGCTCTTATTTTTGGTTGAATTTTTTTACTTTTGCCATACTCAAATCCTTATACCACTCCCCCAGTGTGTGATGACTGCGGCCCTCACTGATACCCTGACCGCAGGAAGACTGCAGCCTTGAGAGACCACCAGAGTTTAGAGGGCACCCAGCTAAGCTGCACCCAGATTCCTGGCCCACAAGAATAGTGAGATAACATTTACTGTTTAAAGCTGTTAAATCTTGGAGTAAGTTGTTATATAACAATAGATAATACAGTATTTGAAAAAATTCTTAAGAATCATTTAATTTACAGTATACCAATAGTTTAGTAAAATTCCTTCTGCAGAAACAGCACTATCCTATTTATAAGCATTTCTATTCATATCACCTTTTCTGTTCCTCATAACCAATCCTATACAGTATGCGGTATATATAAGAGCACATACAATTCTGACTTATACTCTGTATTTAAGGATCCCAGAATTTTTTTTGAAGGTTTATTTATTTTTTTTTTTAGTAATCTTTACACTCAACGTGGGGCTCAAACTTAGGGCCCTGAGGTCAAGAGTCACATGCTCTTCCGAATGAACCAGCCAGGTGCCCCAGGATCCTAAAATTTAATCTAATATGCTACTTTCAATATTCAAATACTTAAAGAATAGGTTCGTTCATTCTTAGACATTTGGCTTATCTATGATCACATTTTTATTAAGTTTTTTTCTTCCTTTCTTAAAAAATTTTCCCCCCAAAAGGATAAGAATATCAGAGAACTCTGTAGAAAACCCTAGTAGCAATCTTGAGATGCTATAGGATCCCCTCAATTAATATTTCTGAAAGACAGCAGCCTAGAGGAATGATCTTTCATAATCTAAGGAATATACTAAAATCACAAAGCAATGACTAATTCAGAGAGGACACTGAAATAGTGTCTCAACACTCACCTACAAGTCTATTTTTAGCTTGTTTGTATGAATTCATTCAGCCAAACATTTAGTGAGCACTTAACAGTGCCAAAAAATGTACTTAATGTTGAATTGGGGATGAATAAGACACAGTCCACCACTACCCCCTCTCCTGACCTATCAAGGATTCCCAGGCTAGGGGAAGAAGATAATTATGATATAATAGGTATTATAATAAACTTTAAAGGTAAAAAGTGGGAGGACAGAAAAGAGAACAAATCCTTCCTAAAAGAGACAAGAAGTCATCACAGAAAAGATGGAATTATGTTGGAACTTGAAGAATGAATAGTAACTTGGCAGGTGTCCTGCCAGAGATCATAAAAATGGTAGTCCAAGGAAGAGGAATAAGTCATGCAATGCAAATGAGATTAGTATGGATTCCTCCAGAAGGTTCGTGGCTAAGGCTAATGAATCAGCCTCTCCAACCTCATTTATTCATAAAAAACAAAAACAAACAAAAAAACCCCCCTAAGCATATATCATATGCCTGGCACTTCTGCAATACTCAGACCCTTTGTTAGGTAACAGAAATAAAGCAATAAACATTACATTAAATTCCTGACCTCAGGGGGCGCCTGGGTGGCTCAGTCGGCTGAGGGCCCAACTTTGGCTCAGGTCACGATCTCACAGTTCGTGAGTTCGAGCCCCGCGTCGGGCTCTGTGCGGACAGCTCAGAGCCTGGAGCCTGCTTCGGATTCTGCGTCTCCCTCTCTCTCTGCCCCTTCCCCGCTCATGCTCTGTGTCTCTCTGTCTCTCAAAAATGAATAAACATTAAAATAAATAAATAAGTAAATAAATAAATAAATTCCTGACCTCAGGGAGCTTACAGTCTAATTGAACTTAGAGAAGTTCATTTTAATTGTGCCAACTCTGAACTGCTTATGGGATTTCCCTCTATTATACCATGGGTGAGTCACATTCTTTGTAAGCATCAGTTTCATACTCTGTAGAGTGGGGATATTATTTGTAAACCTCAACAGATTGCACTGAGGATTAAATAATGCAAGTAAAATATTCAAAACAGTGAGCCCAATAAATATGAGTCGTTATTGCTACTACTATCATCATCATCATTTGCTAAGAATAACACAATTAAAGGTTTTAGTGAAGAATTCTTTTGTTTTCTAAATCATAAAGGACTCCTTTCTTCTTTCTGCTTAGCTCCTTCCCGATTCTATAAACACATTATAAGTGATCAACTAAAGTATTAAGTACCCTAGTCTGTCATAACGCCTCCCCAAAGGGGGTACTGAAAACATGTGATCTATCAGTAGGCAGTCTCTAATGATACAATCTACAGTTGATTTTGAGTACTAGCAGGATTTTAAACTCTGTTTATGTATATACATCCAGGAACTCAGGCAAAAAGCCTTACTTCACTTTAGGCCTAAAATATAATAAGAATGAAAAATAATAAGCTGATATACATGGAAAGGATGTTCTGAAAGGCATGAAGAAAGAGATCTGCAGTTAATGATGTAAAAAGAAAGGGAAAAAAAGGTGACCAGACATGAAGAAATAAATAATCATAGAAAGGGTGGCTGAGGTTTAAAATTGAAAAAGTTCACAAAACTAGGAGCTAAACATGTCTCTGATCCAAGATTTTGGAAGGAATCCTTTGGAAATAGTCTGTAATTGGCTACTTTAAACCTATTTAAAAAAAAATTTTTTTTAAAGGGCACAACACCATCCAAGGTTTTAGATGATTTTTTTAAAGTTAGATTTCCTTCTATAAAATCCTACTGTTCAAACTGAACAAACCAAACTCAATACAAAGGTTTGCACTGTAGTTACACATATATATACATGCATATATACATATATATGTGTGTGTGTGTGTGTGTGTATATATAAATAACTTTTTTTAAATATGTGTTATACCTTTCTTGGAGAATCCAGTATACATATATATGCATATATATATATACATATATATGTGTATATATATATATATCTTCCATATAGGCTCAATCAAAAATAAATATAATTCATATTATTTTCTTAAGAACCCATAAGGCAATTATGTTACACCAGTTATTTTTATATACTGGTGGGATCTAAGATAAAACAAAAGTCTCCACCACAGAGAAAACAAGTTGGGAGTTATTACTCTTAAGTTTTGCCCACCCTCTCTTTATGCTATAATTTCTTATCCTAAAATTATTCAAGAAGCTCTCCCAGGACTTCCTCTTTTACTAAGTCTGGACCCAAATTCCTACTCCACAAGTTTCAAGAGCCAACTTTCAAAGTGAGGATACCAAGGAAATTTTTGAAGCCATGACACCTGGGTAATACACAGCGTTAAAAGAATGGGCAAATACTTGATTTCATTTTCAAAAGCAAAGACTTGAGACTTTTCTGAAGTAAAATAAAAATTCACTTTTTAGGTTCTGGTTTAAATCTTATGTAATAGTTATTAATAGTTTAAGGATCCAGGAAGTATTATGCATAACATTATCAACCTGGGTGTAAGCTCCTCAAAGGGAGTGGAAACGCAGTATTAGTATAGCAATTAAGAGTTCAAGCCTAGGTTTTAGAATCACAAAAACTTCATTTAAAATTTGCCTTCTTCCTGTTTCAAGCTGTGTAACCTTGACTTCCTAAGCTTCAATTTCTTCACCTGTGAAATGCAAATAACATCTATTCCAAGAAGTTTTTTTCTGAAAGTATTAAATATGATAATGGTAATATATAGAAAACTCTTGACGGTGTTTATTTTAAAAACAGGGACAGGAAGAATTACCCCACCCATCCTTATATCTATTATAACACCTAAACTTGAGCGAAAAGAAAAGAATTAGTGAGAATGGGAGTTAAAACTTATTAAATAAGAACCCTTTTAGGGTACTTCTTCACTTAATCATTTTTGATCAACAGAACACATCATAAATCTAACTAGAGTATACCTCTTCATTTCTCCAATTGCTAGTGAGGTTTAACAACTTATATATGTATTTACCATTTAGGTTCAATTCTGATTCATTAAAAAACAGAAGTTTAAACTTAAGGAATAATAATCCATTTTGGCTGTTTCCTCTTTTGTTCCCAATCAGCAGATATCTATTTAAATCATAACACTGTATTAACAAAACTCAAATTACTAATCTTGCCTCCTTGCCCTAATCCCACTTATTTTTTCCTTTTTTCTTTTCTTGTACAACTTAAACTTTCCAGACACACTACTGAAAATCACTTACGGACTCATGGAAGATGAAGACTTTATAAATTACTGACCAAGAGAATTAATTTTACTTCTACATATAGATATTGTTAACACAGGCATTTATTCTGCAACAGACATTTAAATTGGCCCTTACTACAGGTGAAACAAATTGTTTTAAATACTACACCACAATTACTCAATTTTCAATCCTATACTATAGTCAGGTATGACTAAATGAAAATTCTGACATAATGTGACCACAACTTTTCTTCTGAACTATCTAGTCTTACTTTTCACATGTGCACAAGTTTTTTCAAGTCACAACAGCACCAGACTGGACAAACAGGAAAAATTCTATCTTGTAACTACTTGTAGCATGTAGTATTTGGAAGGCTGGAGAAGGGCAGAATGAACAATACTGAAGAACAACTCTAAATTGTCCCTAGAAAAAGGAGCATGAATTAGAACTAATAAAGGAGTTCTTGTAGGATACAAAATCAAAACATAAAAATCAATTGTACTACCATCTACTACCAATTAACAATCTCAAAATGAAATTTTTTAAAATTCCATTTATAATAATATCAAAAAGAAAAATATATCTAGGAATAAATTTAACAAAAGACGTGTAATACTTGAACACTGAAAACTATAAAACATTATCAGTGAAAGAAATCAAGGCCTAAAAAAAAAAAAAAAAAAAGACAAGGCACCCTATACTTATGGATGGAAAGACTTAATATTATAAAGATGGCAATACTCCCCAAATGAATCTATACATAGACTAATCCCTATCAAAATTGCAGCTGCCTGTTTTGCAGAAACGAACACACAGATGCTAAAATTCATATGAAAATGCAAGAGATCCAAAATACAAAAAAAAATCTTGAAAAAGAACAAAGTTAGAGGATTCATACTTCCTATTTTCAAACCTTATTACAAAGCTACCCTAATTAACACTATGGTACTGGCATAAGGTTAGACCCCTTATGGTGGATGGAATGGAATAAAAGTGAGAGTCCAAAAAGAAACTCTTATATTTACATTCAACTGATTTTTTACAAGGGTGCTAAGACCATTTAATGGAAAAAGAATAGTCTTTTCAACAAATGGTGATGGCACAACTGGATAATCACATGGAGAAGAAAGATGTTGTAGCCCTACTTGATACCACATGCAAAATATTAACTTGAAACTGATCAGAGAATTAAAAGTAAGTGCTAAAACTAAAAATAGATGTAAATCTTCATTATCTTGGGTTAGGCAACAGTTTCTTAAATATAACATCAAAAGCACAAGCAGCAGCAGCAACAACAAACCACCACCCAGATAAATCATACATCATCAAAATAAAAAACTTTTGTGATTCAAAGGACACCATCAAGAAATTAACAAGATAATCCACAGAATGAGAGAAAATATTTGCAAATCATATATCTAATAAGGGACTTGGATCCATAATATATCAAAAATTTATAATTTAAGAATAAAAACACAGATAATCCAATTCAAAAATGGGCAAAAGATTAGAAGAAACATTTCTCCAAAGAAGATATATAAAAAACCAATAAGCAAATGAAAAGATGCTCAATATCATTAATCCTTAGGAAAATACACATCAAAGCCACAATGAGATACCACTGCATACAGGATGCCTACATTCAAACACACAATAACAAGTATTGGTGACGATATACAGAAAGTGTAAATCTCAAACACTGAAAATGGAAATGTAAAAATCACATAGCCTCCTTGGAAAACAGTCTCGCAGTTCAGCAGAGTTAGTTAGCATATGCCACAGAAATTCCACTGCTATGTATCTACATAGGGGAACTGAAAATCTATGCCCACATGGAAACTCATATGTGAATGTTTATAGCACCATTATTCATAATAGCCAAAAGGTGAAAACAACCCAAATGTCCATCAACTAACAAAGGTCAAGTAAAATGTGGTATATCCATACAATGGAATATTATTTGACCATAAAAAATGAAGCATTGATACATGCTACAATGCAGAAGACCAAGTGAAAGAAGCCAGATATAAAAAGGTCACACTATGTGATTCCACTTATGAATAAGGAAATCTGTTGCAACAGAAGGTAGATTACTGGTTGCCACAAGCTGAAGAAGGGAAGAATGGGGAGTGACTGCTAATGGATACTGGGTTTCTTTTTTGGGTGATGAAAGATTCTGGAAACTAGATAATGATGATGGTTGCACAACTTTATGAATAAACTAAAAACCACTGAAATTTTACCGCTGCACAATTTAAAAGAGTGAATTTTATGGTTTGTGAGAATGTGAGATTTTGTTCAAATCTTTTAATAAATCTAGTTCAGATGAGCCACATATGTTATAAGCAAACACTTGCTAAGAGCCTGCTCCAAGCCAAACACTCTACCAGGTACCACAGGCAGAGCCTGCCCTCCAATAGTTCACACTCTAAGCACATAATACAAACAATGCAAAATGAAACAAAATAAACCATAGTTCAATATGTAAGAAAACGTAGGAAGTCAACATATAACTTAAATAACTAACTCCTACACACAGGTATATATTAGAAAAGGAAGAGAACGCATCACTTGGGGCAGCAGAAAAGGGAGAACAGCCTGGGGGAAAAAAAGGAAAAGTATAAGCTGGGGTGGGGGGTGGGGGCAGGGGAGGGAAGCCTAGGTGATTCTGTTACGCTACTCTCTTCTATCACCGCCAAAAAACCCGTAAGATCTTGACAAAGAGAGGATAGGATTTGAATAGATGGAGAAAAAAGGAGGTAAATGTCTTGATTAAAAGGTGTAAAGCAGGAAAATACAAAATGAGTTATCAAAATATAGTGGATATATATATACATATATATATTCTGTCCATACATGTATATTATCATACATAATAGTATATAACACAACACCTTTGGAGGCATAATTAACTTTAGACATTAAAGATGAGATAAATCAAGCTCCTCATATAGGCAGTTATTATTTGGGCTATGTCCCTTGATCTGGGGTATACAGCAAAGTTATACTGGGAAGGAGTATTCATATTTCTTTTTTTTTTTTTTTAATGCTTATTTATTTTTGAGAGAGAGAGAGAGAGAGAGAGAGAGAGCGAGCGCGCACAAGCAGGGTAGGGTAGGGCAGGGCAGGACAGAGAGAGGGAGACACAGAATCCCAAGCAGGCTCCAGGCTCTGAGCTGTCAGCACAGAGCCCAACACAGGGCTTAAACTCATGGACTGCAAGATGATTTGAACCTAAGTAGGATGCTTAAGGAACTGAGCCATCCAGGTGTCCCAGGAGTATTCATATTTCAATACCAGATTAACTTGAGCCAAATTAATTATTTTTTCTTTGCTTCTTATCAAATATCTTTCTTCCTAATAATTCATTATAAATGTCGCAAAGTAGCCTATTTTCATTTAGGAATAGAGTTGACAAGGATATATTTTTCATCAAATCACGAGAAAGGTAGCCGCCAACTAATAAAAATAACAAATACTTGCTGAGGACAACTACTGTAAGTGTACAGCATAGTTCTAAGCATTTTACATGTTACTCTTAAGCACTATGCATCCAACATACACAAGATAATGCAATCTGACTTCTGAGTAAACTTTTTAAACATAAGCCACCTTTAGGAACAGAGAAGTCAGCTCACTGCTTTTTTTTTATTATATTCTAAGTACTGTTGCTAATATATATTTAAAAATTTTTACTTCAATTTCTTAACAATTCTTTTGCCAAATTCATTTATAGTATCTGCTACTCTAACTTCTTTCCTCAGTTCTAAGTCCTCTCTAGTATCCAGCAACTTCCCTCCATTCTTCAGGACTCAACACATCTCTCCATTCTATTTTTAATTCTAACTTACTAATAATTCTGCTCACCACAGTTCCCTGCTCCTTTATGCCTCTCAGATAATGTTTTTACAGGATAGAAAAAAAGAGGGATCTTTTAGGCAGCCATGTAAAATTTGAGAGGGAGGCTGAAAAAAAATCCTAATAGCAAATGCCTAGAATTCATTGGTGAGCACATGGTATTCAATGAATTCTTGTGGAATGATTAAAAAGCCTACGGAAAGAACTAAAGGAGAGGCTTATAAACTTATCTTACATCTCCAGAAAAGGTTTAAGTTTGAAAAAATTCTCTAGGTGATTCTGGTGTGCCACCTCTTTAACCAAACCAAGTACATTTACGTGAATGTACTTAGATTCTAGGAAAGCACAAGTTTTCATTTTGACATTATGACACCTGGTCAATCATTTCTGGTAAGTCAGTTTGATTCCTTTTTTTTTTTTTTAATTTTTTTTTAACGTTTTATTTATTTTTAAGACAGAGCATGAACAGGGGAGGGTCAGAGAGAGGGAGACACAGAATCTGAAACAGGCTCCAGGCTCTGGGCTGTCAGCACAGAGCCCAACGCAGGGCTCGAACTCACGGACCGCGAGATCATGACCTGAGCCGAAGTCGGCCGCTTAACTGACTGAGCCACCCAGGCACCCCCAGTTTGATTCCTTTATAATGATTTCTGCACATGATACTTTTGATAAGCCACTGCCATTTTTTTTATTCTAAAAGTAGACCTTTAATTATATTTGTAAAAATAATCCCTTCATGAGAAAGTAACATAGTTCTCACTAAAAGATCTCACTATGTGTGGATTCAGTACAAAACTAACCAAAGGGGCAGTCTTCTGATTAATCTGGATAAACAAATACACCAGGAAGGCCCTAGAAAGAGCCTTATACAATAGAAAAGTCATACAAGAACATTCATTTTGTTATTCTAAGTTCATAGTAGTATATGACCCATATTCTGAAAAGGCAAGCCTCAAGACGAAATGGTATTATTCTCTTCTGGTAATTTAAACCACGTAAGATTTAAAAACCAAAACCAAAAAACACATAGAAATCACCCATACTTCTTTTAACTCTGATTTAAGACTAGAGAGATCTTCTAGGTCAGCCTTGAAGAAAGTCATTTTCAAATAACCATTAATGCCTACAACAATTTGACCAAGCCACTAAATTTTTCAATACCCGTTCTGCCTAGAATGTCAAAAGTGGGGGCACCTGGCTGGCTCTGTTGGTTGAGCGTCTGACTTCGGCTCAGGTCATAATCTCATGTTTCGGGAATTCAAGCCCCACATCTGGCTCAGGGCTACTGCTGTCAGCCTGTCAGCACAGAGTCTGCTTCAGATCCTCTGTCCCCCTCTCTCTGCCCCTCCCCCACATGCACGCTCCCCAAAATAATATGGAAAAAAAAAAATAGAATGTGAAAAGTGATAGTGTTTCATAGACTATATTTTTTGTCTTTTTTTAATTAAAAGATTATTGAAGTACAGTTGACACACAATGTTACGTTAGTTTCAGACATACAATATAGAGGTTTAACAAGTTTATACGTTATGCTATGCTCACCCCAAGTATAGCTATCATCTGTTTCCATACAACGCTATTATAATACCATTGACTGCATTCCCTATACTGTACCTTTTATTCCTGTGATTTATTCATTCTGTAACTGGAAGCTTGTTATTTCCCACTCCCTTTCACTCATTTCACCCATCCCCCCAACTTCCCTCCTCTCTGGAAACCATAAGTTTATTCTCTATATTAATAATGACTCTGTTTCTGTTTTTTGTTTATTCATTTGTTTTGTTTTTTAGATTCCACATAAAACTGAAATCATATGCTGTTTGTCTTTCTCTGGGTAGACTGTATTCTTATTCATAGGCAGCAAAACTTATTTTGGCTTTAAAGCTATGTATTAATACTCAGGGAGCCTGGGTGGCTCAGTTGGTTGAGCATCCAACTCTTGATTTTGGCTCTCACAGTTCGTGAGTTTGAGCCTTGCATGGGGCTCTGCGCTGACAGTAAGGAGCCTGCTTGGGATTCTCTCTCTCCTCTCTCTGCCCCTCCCCTGCTCACATAGTCTCTCACTCTCTCTCAAAATAAACAAACCTAAAAACAAACAAAAACTGTGCTAATTCTAATTTGTATGTATATACCAGAACTATAATAATAAAATGAATATTACATTGGATATTCTCAGTTGAGATAATAAAGGAATCCAAGGTTTTCAACTTTTTTTTTTAATTTTTTAATGTTTGTTTATTTTTGAGAAAGAGACAGAGCATGAGCAGGGGAGGCACAGAGAGAGAGACACACACACACACACAGAATCCAAAGCAGGCTCCCGGCTCTAAGCTGTTAGCACAGAGCCAAATGCAGGGCTTGAACTCACAAGCCGTGAGATCATGTAACATCATGAACTGAGCCAAAGTCGGACACTTAACCAACTGAGTCACCTCAACATGGTTTTAAAGTTAAATTTTATATATCCATTTAAAGAGTGTACATAGATTTAGAAATGTCTTCCACATGAGAATAATCCTCTAATTGACCAATTCATAATTATGTTCTTTGCCAAAGAAAAGCCTAATGTCTTCTGAGCTCTGAAGACCTGAAGTGTTTAGACTCTCATATCCACCTTACTGAATGTCCCACAGGTCACTGTGCCTAAAAATTGTGGTACCACCTCCCTCCCTTTTTCCACATTACCACTTAAAACTTTCTCCTCCTGTATTCTTAACATTAGTGAGTGGAACTTCTAAATTCCAAGCCCCACAAGTATGAAACTTGAGAATCAAGGAAGCATCCTTAACTCTTTTCATTCTCCATTACCCAATATACCTACGTTCTCCATTACCCAATATACCAAACTGTATCCAGCCTATTTCCTTAACATTTTTTATAAGTTTCTTCCTCCACATTCTCACTACCTTAACTGAGGACTTTATCAATTCCTAAATAGCAGCCCTACCCTCCTTTTTTCTGCCTACTATCTAATCTCTGCATTGCTGCCAAAAAAATATTTTTCAAATACAAAACATACTTCATTACTAAATAATTTCTTGATTCCCCAGTGCCTTTAAAATAAAATGCAGAGTTTGTAAAGGCATATACAATTCCTTCATAATCTGGACTAAGTCCCTCTCTGTAGCTTCAAATCTTTTTGGCATGCTCCTTTTCCAGCCCCATACTCCGATAATCTGAGCATCTGCAGTTTCCAAAATGGAACTGCTGCCCCGGGCTCTTAAATCTAATTAATGACTTTCAAAATTTAGTTTACACCTCATCTCTAGTCTAAATTAGGTGATCCCCCTCAGTCCTGCTCTCTTTGTGAATCTTGATATTGTAATATAATCTTTGTTTACCTGTCTATATTAGACTTTAAGATCCCTGAAGGCAAGGCTAGCATCTTTTATTTCAGCATCTCTAATATCTTATAGTTCCTCAGACACAGGAAATGCTCAATGTTTGATGAATAAGTGACTATGAGATCATTGCCATGTCCATATCACATTAGATATTTCTTATTTCAAATATTAAGAGTACTAGGACCTACCTAAAAATTTATTTTTCTTTCTAGTACATTCCAATCTAGAAATTTTCTTACCTTTTTTTTTTTCTACTAATAGAAGATTGATGATCTTTTAACTACAACTGTATCTCTAGGAACTACTCCTTTTTTTCATTTATCTAAATTCCTTTTTTATACCTTTGTGTTTTTACTAATCCATAAAAATCCTAAAACCTGAGACCACCCAATAACCCCTTAAGCTTATAGTTGAAGAAATGAGCTCAATGACTTGAATGTCACTTGGTTAGCAACTAGTTTAGATTAGATTCTATGCTAATTTCACTATATAATACCTCCAAATGATACATCCAGCTTGAAAAAGCTTAGGACCTTCATCATCAAGGAGTTCAAAAATATCTTGGAAAAAAAAGATCACATCCACAATACTGGGCAAGAGGAGCAGTTAAATGACCCAAGAATAATCTTAATAGGGAATTTGCATCTATATGAAAAAAATGCATTTACTGAATGAATTAAAACATGAATGAAAATACTGATTATGGAAAGGTAAAACTATTTTTGGAAATATATATTAAGAGCCATAAAAATGTTCAAACCTTTTGGCCCAACTTCCACTTATTAGATTATAACTCTAAGTGAATAAACTCCCCAAAGGGCGCGAGGGCAGTACATATAAAGATGTTCCACTGTCTTATTTTTATACAGGAAAAAAAAGTGAGAGCAAATAAAATGTTCAACAGAATGACTTAGGAAATTATGGTTCATTCTCTGACAAAATACTGGGTAACATTTTTTAAAGTTTCTAAAAAATTATTATTATTTAAATAATCTCTACACCCCATGGGGGGTTTGAACTCACAATCCCAAGATCCACTGTTGCATGTCCTCAGACTGAGCCAGCCAAGAGCCCTGGGGTAAAATTTTAAATAATTACGAACACTATCAGGAAATTAGGAAAATCTTAATGAGACAACCTTAAGACAAAACAGGTCTATGTATGTATAATTTAAACCATGAATACATATTTAACTAAAATTATATTCATATATTTTTATTAAAAAACTAGTAGGAAAAACATAAAATATGAGATTATAAATATTTTTCTTATTTTCCAAATAGCATGTAGCTTTTTCCTACATTGCTTCTATAATTGGAAAAAAGGGGGAAGTCTTTAACTTTGAAGTTCTTAAAGGATTTTACATTCTAAGTTCCACAATTTAGCCTTACTTAACATACCAGAAAACTATAAGTGATTTTAGTTCCCAAGAAAACTAAGAGAATGGAGAATTGCTGAACTATGAAGTTTTTATAAAGAATCACTAAAATCATATGATAATTCATGTAGGTAACAGCATGGCTCAACACCTAACAGCATATTAGAGACTCAGATACTGAATTTCATCCTAGGTCAGTCACAAACAAACTTGTTGCAAATTGTAAGTCATTTTAAATTCTAGTTTTTATGCCCCTTCATCTGAATACTGAAGACATGCAATGACACTTTGACATACACTACAAACCTTGAATAACTGGAAAAGACTGAAGAACTATAATATTTGTCTCCCTTTCCCACCAACTCTCAATTGGTTTTTGCAAGTCATTTTAGCCTTGACCCTACATATTTATCCCATAGCAATGAAGACAGAAGTACAGAGGCAATACTTGAAACCAGAAGCAAATCTGAAACAGGAATCATAGTAGAAAGAATCCAAACCACTTGCATACAGATTTTTCTCTTATCCAGCTAAGCAAACCTAATTGTCCAAATATAAGCAATTAACTAAATTATACCAATTCTTTGCTTTAAGTGTTTCCCACCTTTTCTGGGCTTTGTGTTTTCTTTCTTCCATCAAATTTACTCAATGTTTAACAAACCCCACCCATCTTCTGTCACTCAAATTAGTCCTACATCCCCAAATTGAAATATAATTCAAATTCATTTATTCAACAATTGTTTGTTGAGTGCTGACAATGTACAAGGTACCAGAGACTCCAAGACAGGATTCTCCTGTCAGTCTTTGTAAATTGCCTTTTGATTGATCTCATTTTCTCAAAAACATGGTAATTAGCACTACAGCACAACATAGCACCTATTATTTCTTTAGTTATAAACTCTGGATATAGTGAAGACATGTTTGTTTTTCAAAATAACATCACATTGTAGTGTGTCCTTCACAAAAGAGATACTCAGGGTTATTTAAACCAATAACTCTTAAGTAGATCCTTTTGTTGAAATGGAGAATGAAGGAGACAACTTCTTATTCTAAGGAAGAAACATTGTAAATTATACAAAACCACCAGCAATAACTTCACAAGCAAGTAATATAGTTATATCTGACTCCTGCCATTAAAAATGTCCGAATGCCTAGCAACCGAATGGTATCATATCCCATTGTATGTTTCTTTACTATTGTTATCTGCAATAAAAGTGAAAGTTATTCAAGTGAACTTGTTTCTATAGTATAGGGGAAAAAATATTTTTTAAAAAGAGAGAAGGAGATGGAGAGAACCTGAGCAGGAGAGGGGGAAAGGGAGAGAGAATCTTAAGCAGGCTCCGTGCCCAGCACACAGCCTGATGAGGTGCTCAATCTCACAACCCAGACAACATTAGACGATAAAGCATGAATGTTAATAAAGATTACACCTTAATTTTAGTTTTTTAAATTGTTTTTGGTCATCTCTCTACCCGTGGAGCTTGAACCCACAACCCCGAGATCAAGAGTCACACACTCTTCCAAATAAACCAGCCGGGCACCCCTACACCTTAATTTTAAATACCAGAGCCCAAGCATATAAAAAAATACCCTAACTAAATACATCTTTCACAACTACCTCTAAGTCTTCTTAAAATGAATGCGAGAAGTTATTCTGTCTGATAAGCTGTATATACATGCCTACTCTAAGAATCTAAAACAGAAGAGGGATGGATTCAAGTGATATGTAGAGGTGTCATGAATGTCAGAACTGGATGGACAACTGGATTGAAGGTACAGTAAAGGAGAAGGGTGAAGCATTATCGCCAAATCTCCAATTTAGGGAACTGAGTTGATGATGGAAACATTTACCTACTTCACATAGTTGTAAGAACAGTTTTTTTCTTTTGGAGGGCGGGGAGAGTGGTGAGAGTAGGGAAAAATTGAGGGATGAGTTCAGATTTATATACTTTTGAATTTAAAGTATTTATAAGACATTAGGAGGTACCTAGACAGATGGATCTGTCTCAGGAAAATACATCATTCTGGAGGCAGATTCCTGAGTCATCAGCATACAGGTAACAAGCATATAAAAAGTCATATAAATAGATAAGATCAACAGGAAGGGATAACAGAATGAAGAATATAAAAAACCACCTCAGGAATACCAAGATTTAAGGGGTGGGCAGAGGAGGAAGAATTAGCAAGAGTCAACAAATGACATATTAAATACACAAGGGAAGAAAAAGAAGAGACAGATATCCTGAACCCAAGGAAAGAAAGGTTTCAAAAAGGGAGTGGTGAAAAACAAAAAAGGTGGTCAAATAAAACGACCAGAAAATGGCCCTTTTCTCATTATCTGCCCCAACTTTCAGTAAACAGCACTGCTTCTCTTTTTTTTTTTTTTTTTTTAGGTTTATTTATTTATTTTTGAGAGAAAGAGAGAGAGAGAGAGAGAGAGAGCACACCAGCAGGGGAGGGGCAGACAGGAGGAGAGACAGAATCCCAAGCAAGCTCCGCACTATCAGTGCAGAACCCAACATGGGGCTCAAACTCACAAACTGTGAGATCATGACCTGAGCCGAGATCAAGAATCGGATATTTAACCAACTGTGCCACCCAGGCACCTTCTAACTTAAAGCATTAAAAGAGAGGCACCCGGGGCGCCTGGGTGGCGCAGTCGGTTAAGCGTCCGACTTCAGCCAGGTCACGATCTCGCGGTCCGTGAGTTCAAGCCCCGCGTCAGGCTCTGGGCCGATGGCTCGGAGCCTGGAGCCTGTTTCCGATTCTGTGTCTCCCTCTCTCTCTGCCCCTCCCCCGTTCATGCTCTGTCTCTCTCTGTCCCAAAAATAAATAAAAAATGTTAAAAAAAAAAATAAAAAAATAAAAATAAAAGAGAGGCACCCACTGTTCTTCACTATAACCGATGCTCTATTTTTAGTATAAACAACAAACATGAAACTTATAGTAAAATGTAAACTCAGTTTTTGGTGAGTTATTATTGTATCATCCCTCATATCTTATTCTAGTTTTTATGTAATATATGTTCAAAATACATGATACTACCTATCTTAATTTTGATGAAAAAGAGGGCACTGCATATTTTACCTGGTTGGTGGAACATCTAACATGATAGAATTAACTAATAAAAACAAATACCACTTAATAATAATGTCAATTACAAATTTTTTGAAGGGGTAAAAATTATAATTAAGTAAAATTATATCAAATAATAAAGCAGCTGCAAAATCTGAGAAAAATATCTAAAGTTGTTTAATCTTTTTTGACAGTAGTACCAAAGGTAAAGGGTATTCTAAATCAATTTCAAAATGAAGTCACCAACAAACTACTAATACATGCAACGACACGGATGAATTTCAAAAGCCTTTTACTAAGCAAAAGAAACCTACCACAGAAGACTACATACTATATGATTCCTTTTATACAACATTCTAGAAAAGACAAAACTATAAGGACAAAAATTATATGCGGTTACCAGGAGCTGGAACAGAAGTAGGAAACTGATTACAAAAGGACATAAGGCAACTTTTTGAAGTGATGAAAACATTGTTTGAGTGTGGTAGAAATTGCAAGACTACATGTTTGTCAGAACTCATCAAACTGTATACCTAAAACAGTGAATTTTATTGTGTAAATCACACTTCCAATAAGCTTTACTTAAATTTAAAAATAATTTCAGTCATCATATCACTATTTTATGTGAATAACATTTTTAACATACTGATATGTATTTCTCATTACAGGTAACTTATCTACATTGTTATTATACACAATACGTAAGTTAGAATTAACAAAGAAAATTAAAACTGTAATAAATCAACCTTGGGTTTAAAACAAGTATTTGGATACTTTCCCTCAGTATCTTACTCGCAATTCTATTGTCCAAAGGACTGAAACAAAAAACCCTTCCTATAACTTTACCATCCTTACTAACAATTAAAAAAGGAACCCTGTTTTAAGTTTTTCTGTGATTTACTTTTACACACAATTTGTTATGTGTGTACTGTTAAGGATGTATGTAAATAAAATATTCTTACCCAAAAAGCAAGATGCCTTAAGAACACATATATAGCTAAGAAAATTGTATTTCAAGATTAGCATAAACATATACTTGCCACTCACTAATCTTAGATTTAGAAATGTATCTTTAGGAAATATCACATAGCTCCGTTCTAATTTGTTCAACAAAAACGTATTGAATATCTACAAAACAGGAAAAGCACCGTAATGGTACTACAGACATAAAGATAAAAATAATACAAGTCTCCTTGCTCTCATATAGCTGGTGGTTTACTATGGCTGACAGACACAGGAACAAATTTTATCCAAGAGATACAAGTAATAAACTAGCAAATGCTATGACATGGAATAACCAGAGAAACTTCCACGAAAAAGGCATGCTTTCTTTTTCTCCTTAAGAGAAATTTCTGGTCTGTGAATAGATGTTTTGAGAAGTAACACAAGTCTACAGAAGAAAGCAGGAATGCTGCACAAATATACATTTTCACAGTTAATATCAATGCTTTCTCACTAGCATTATGAACTTATGAAAATCTCAGAATTTGAGGCCTTTCAAACTGCTCAAGTTTTCATCAAGGAAAATATTACAGAACCAGCCACATTAACACCATCACCTGTACTCACTGTGCTATAAAAATTTTTTGCTTAGGACACTGACACAGAAAGGAAGAAACACATAAGAAAAGGGAAAGAGGAAAAAGATTAATAAAGTTAAGTAAAAAGCTAGCTTAATAAAGTTAAGTAAAAAGCATATGTCATGTGTGTCTTTCAAGATAACCCTTCTGGGATGAGCACTGGGTGTTGTATGGAAACCAATATGACAGTAAATTTCATATATTAAAAAAAAAAAAAAAAAAAGATAACCCAAAGGTGGGTTATGGCATAAATACTGCATTCTTAATTCTTTTCTCGAAGGGGAAAGAATGATAATAGCTTTTAGGGCATCACATTTCAACTTTCAACTTTAGAGTTTTCTGAAGCATAGGGCAGAAACTTGGCGGGGGGTTGGGGGCGGTGGGGGGGGGGAACTGTCATGTGTATCAGTTTTTTAAGAACAGTATTTTAAAGGGGGGAAGTTATGCCCAATTTATACTCATAGAAAATTTCAATATGGTCATTACCAAGGGAAAACTAAACTACATACAGCCTAACTCAGATGATCAATTTCTTTTGGTGGAAACTGGCAAGCCACAATCCTATCAGATAAAGACAACTAAAAGCAGGTTTAAAAACCCTGAAAAGGTTGCCAAGTAGAAGTGTTGAGAAAAGTCAGTGATGTATTTTACTTATTAGGATTAATTTCAAGGACAATTTTTGTTTTGCAAATTAAAAAATTAAATATAAAATCATAAAGATCAATATTTTTAGAGTCAACTATAGTTTAAATTGTAATAATTCATTAGTGTTTCAAGCACTGTAAGTTTTTAAGGTATCTAGAATCAGTGACCAGTTAAAAAACAGTACTCTTTAAACAAGTGCACATATTATCAGCATAGGACCAAAAGACTGAGAAGTACAAGTGACTCAAATAACTCCAACAAAAAGGAATCGAATATTTCAAAATTGTGCCACAGCTTCTAAATTTCTCAGGAGAGGTAAAAGTACAAAAACTTTTAATAAATTAACTGATACTAATTCCATGGTTTTACATACTGAATATGTTTCCTTCTTCTGCCAATGGACAAATCTATACAAAAGAAAACTTTAAAGGTTTGGTATGTTCAAGTGAACTGATGTGACACACACGTAAGATGGCAAAATAATTTAGTTACATAAACCATGTTGGAGGTTTGATGTATCCTTGGGAATTCTTTTTTTAAGTTTATTTATTTATTTTGAGAGAGACAGAGTATGAGTAGGGGAGGTACAGAAAGAGAGGGAGAATACCACACAGGCTCTGTCCTCTCAGCACAGAGCCTGACGCAGGGCTCAAACTCAGGAAACCATGAGATCACGACCTGAGCCGAAACCAAAAGTCAGATGCTTAACCGACTGAGCCACCCAGATGCTCCTCTTGGTAATATTTTTTAATGCTTGACATTTTTAGAAGAAATAACTTAATCACAATAATATAAAAATAAAGTGGCTTTTCCCATTTTACCAATTTCTGTAAATATAGCTTGCATATATTTAAAAATAAATATCCTTCTTAAAGGCACACTTGTGTATATACATTTTGTACATTACACGAGGTGTAAACTAACAAGCTATTTTACAGAAAAGACTGTAATCAAATAATCAATCATCTATAACTAACCAAAACAGTTCAGAATTCCTCTTTGTGACAGAAAAAGTGTCACTGCTTTATAACCAAGTCTATCCTTTTTATCAAAAAAATGTATTCCAGGGACACCTGGCCGGCTCTGTGGGTAGAGCATGAGACTCTTGATCTGAACTCTGTGAGTTTGAGCCCCACATTGGGTGTAGAGATTACTTAAAAAGTAAATCTTTAAAAAAAGAAATGTATTATAAATCTTGAAAGGGCAGGGTGGTAGAATTAAAAGACGTTTTAGAGTTAGACACATTGGGTTGGAGTCCTACCTCTAACACTTGCTAGATTTGTCACCCTGGTCGAGGTTCTTAAACATGATGAGCCTCAATTTCCTTGTCTGTGAAACAAGAACACATCACTAACCTCATTGGGCAACTAGGAGGTTCAAATCATGATACACAGTGTAGTGGTTAAGGGTGATAGGTAAAGCATCAACTTTGTGGAGTCCTTTCTCCACTTTCTTTCACTTGTTAGCTATGGGAGCCTAGGCTAGTCATTTAATCATTCTATACCTCTGTTTTCCCAACTCTCTTAGAATAATAAACACAGCTAGGTTCATATACCTTGAAGAATTGAGAAAATTCATGGTACACGGATATCGCTAATAACATTACATATTATAAATGTAAACCACTCAATATAGTGCCTAACACAAAAAAGATCTTATTAAATCTAAGTTCTCCTAAACTAACTTCTAAATTACTTTTACTGTCTCTAAAACTCAAATTTACCCCTAAAGATAAAGATTTGCCATTAAGGATTAAAAAAAAGACTATCGCAAAGGCTCCAAAGGTTATCATTAAAGGAACCCCCTTAAGATTGTATGTAATAGCAAAAGCTCTAGAAAAAGCACACAATTTCCCAAGTTGATGACTTTGAAAGGATTAACATTCTTTTGCTATAAAACGCTAGAGTTTTTAAAAATTATCAGTCATACTGATTTATACATTCATCTACTACACAATTGATTACACACATTTCTATAAATGAAATCACTCTCTAAAGCCAAATTTTCCCTTTCTAAAAATAGATGCTATGACAATTTCAACTCAAAAATGAAAAACTTAAAAGAAGTAAAAATTACACAGACTGCTTAACAAATATAAGATGGTAAAGATCTGATTTCAAAAATTATATAGGATATACAGTCTGCATTATATTTTAGTTTTTTGCCCCAACTACACAAGTTCCTTGCATACATGACTTATAAGTAGTGAATTAACTAACCGAAAAATATGAAGATTTTACTAAAACTAGAAATGTGGAATCCTAAATCCTTGAGAAAAAAATATAAATCAGACTGACCATTTACTAATTATAAGTCAATGGGCAATTTTCTAACCTTTCCAGCCCCATTTCTTCATCTATAAATTGTGGATAACAGTTTCTATTTCCTGAGCTCATTATTTTAAATGAAGTAATATTATAGAGTCATACTTAACACAATTTCTGGCAAATTATAAGCCCTCAAAATCTTATCTAGCTGGCAATGTTGCATTAAGAAATAATCTCTCCTAAAAATATCACTTTGGAAATAAAAAGAAATATGCCTTAAAACAAGGCAATCTGACAAAACTCAATTAAAATGGACTCTAGATTTACACCAAACAAAACAATGTACAACACAAATATCTATAATCATTTTTTCCTATCTAACCTGGGCAAAAAATTCTAAGCACATAAAATACTTTTTAAAATTACAATGATAATTGCTTTTTAAAATTGCTTTTAAACCAAACTTTTAGAAAACTTTTAGTGTTTAGAAAACACTAAAATTCCACGCTATAAAAAAAACTTTCAGGAGTAATTATGAATTGTTTACTACAACTATGGTTAATTGACTTACACTCTTTAGGAAGAACATAATGTAAATAAATTCAGTCATTCAAACACCAAACATACCCACAAGGTCAGCCTTTCTAATTTAAAAGTACTAGTTTCATACTTGGAAAATACAACCAAGAGACAGGTATCATAGCTCCCCTAAAAGAAGAGGAAAAATCACCCTGGACTCAGATAATTGAAAAAGCCACATAAGGTATCAGTGTCAACACTGAGCAATAGCAATACCTAGCTTTGTGACCAGAGCGCACACTTTTGTTAAAGCAACATAATCTAATAAACAAACTTGTAAGAGTAAGGGAATCCCTTATTCTCACTCACTACATGAACCTACACAAATCACATGGCCTCTAAGTATCAAGATTTTCATCAAAAAACGGAAATGATGCCGAACACTTCTCTCACAGAGTAATGGGAATATTTAAAAATGAACTCAGGTCACCTTGAAAAAGAACCATTTCAAAAATTCAAAGAGCAATTATAAAGAACAACTGCTCTTTGCTAAAAAAGTATATTTTAAAATGATTTTGAAAGGCTATATAATACCATAAATTACCAGCAAAGTCAATTTAATATGTTCAGGATATTAAAGTAAACATCTTCAACTAAACAGTTCATTACCAGGTTTCCATAAAGTTCCTAGTCAGTAATTTCCTATTCACTTTATAGCAAATAAATGTGATCAACAACACTGAAGTTACATTTCTCAAAAAGGAATTTTTATTTACCTCATTCTTCCCAATCACTTCACATAACACTAAAATCTTATTTTAAAATTCCAGAATTACTCATAAATGATCCTTTTCCTAATAAGCAATGGGGTGGAGAAAGTTAAATAAAATCATATAAAATTCAAACTCTCTAGTTTTTATTTACTCTATCATTAATTTTTACATCAATATAGAGCTGGTCAAAATATGAAATAGATGGGTTCAAATGTTTCTACAGCAGTCTGATGAGAGATTGGTACCAAAGAATTAAATATGAAATTAATATAGGAAGTCTTAAAAAACACATGTTTGAGTTAGGTAGCCTGGCACCCAATAAAGAGGATTACATATCTGAATTGGTATAACTTTGCTCACAGTATTTTTGAAATTTAATAATGATCACTCTGCAGAAAACTAAAACCTGGTTTACTATCATCCTAAGTGAAAACTTTCACTTTTCATCCTCAAAAATAATCTCAAATAGACAGTCTTTCTTTCTTCAAATGTAACTTTTTACTTCTTAAAGAGGGCAGTATAAAGATCCCTAAGCACAGGTTCAAAATGCTTTCCAATAACTTCAGAAAACAAATTGTTGAATGACTTTCAAGAAGCAGCATCCTATGTACTCTTCTCAAAACACTAAAAATAATTATTTAATATTCAATGTTAATTTGATTCACTAGACTTCACCACTTTAGAAGTGCTTTCTTTTCAAGTAATTATTATAAGTTATTTGTAACTCAACAGACTCGAGAGAAACAATAAACCACACTGTTGAATAAATACTAGGAATTACTTCTCCAAATAATATAACTAACATTAGAAGCCTACTGGAACACTTATAGTGTCTTCTTTCACTAAATTAAAAAATAATGATAATAACAGAAATACAGAAATAGCCACTAGCGACTATCCCAACCAATACAGGGGAGGTAGAGCAGAGTATTCATAATCTCCAGGGAAATACAAATTATTATTCCTTCCAACTAAATTGTCAAAAAATTTTAAGTTCAAGTTTAGGTTTTGTTCGAGCTTTACAATGTTTTTTCCTTTAAAAATAACTTATTTAATTGGTTTGGACCAAACAACAAATATTTTCAACTTACTTTAAAATGTTTATACTACTTTAATGAAAGATATCACACAACCTATATTACTTACAGAACACTAAATATGTAGAACTGGTAAAATAAGATCTGGTAAGAACTAATTCATTTTAATTCCAAAGTCACAAGAAAAAAATCAATCACATAAACATATCTAACACACTGATTCAAACATCTGTGTAAGAAGGCTCCCCTTAACTATAAAACTCTAAAAATAAGTTGCTTCTGTTGATGAAAACTAAACAAGCAGAACTCCTCTTTTCCATTACCTTTAGTAGAAATATGTTCATCCTTTGACATATGTCTCCGTATTTTATTTAAATAAAAGTTGTAAAGGCATCACAGGTTCATATAAGGGCCTTTCAAACATTTACACTGAAAACCTTATCCACACCCCCCCTCCCCCCGCCGCTGGCCCCCAAACCCTCTGTTTAAGATATGAAGTGTTCCTCCCTTCTGTATTCCCTCTCCCCAACAAGCCCCCATTGGCATGCCCCCCCCCCCCCCCACCCAGTGTAGGCCTGAGGCCCTGTAGCAAACAGTGTCTAACAGGAGCAGGCAGCACAAAGACAGGAATGGGAGATTAGTGGGAGGGAGGGAGGCCGGGATTGGGGCTCAGCAGGAGCTTCAGGCTTTTTAAAATTCAAACTGCTCCCTGACCAATACAAATCACGGACACGCTACTGACTACTACACGGATTTATAGCATTAAAAACATGCCTAGTACGTGACAGCTATATTAACTTCACTCTTTTTAACATTTATCCATACGTTTGCGGGAAATGTGAAACAGTTTATTTTAAGCAGAGGGCTAAACTCAAAAATAACCTTCAGAAAAGTTACTTATTCTACAATGACTATAATTTAACAAGACACAAAAAATTCTAACCAATGTAACCCCCATTAGTAAAACAAGGGACTTTGTTGATCAGTGTTGCTTCATTCTAAGCAGTGAAAGTTTTCCTTCCCTGAATATGAGACAAAGTATCAAAATAGTCTAACACCAGGAACATTTATTTTTCTAGGCAATTTGTATGGCTGAGGACTTTTAAATGGATTGTTCTTCCCTTATGCCAACCTATCTGACCAACGCCTCCATAAACAAGCTCTGAACACTTAACTTACTCATGAACTAGAATTTGTTAAGGCAGAACTGATATTTTTCTCTAGCATTTACAGATACATTTGACCTATTAAAATGACACCTCTCTCATTACACAGTCAAACATCATGGGCACAAACAGCCAATGACAATCCTGGGACCTCAAGAAGATCTGCCCTGACATGAAAGGATGGCACCTTCTACATTTTTTTTTTTTTAACCTCCCTGGGATTCTAAGCATAACTTAATTTCTATGCTTTTAAAGAAAATTGGTTTTACCTACACCTTGGTACAATTCTCAAAACAGATAATATTCTTTGTATGCTTCTACACACTTAGATCAGGAAGTACCTGAGAATTGTATATACAGTCGTTTAAAATTGTCCTTACATAACGCACACAAATCTAAAGTGGCAGGGTAAACCTGTCAAGTACTTTACACTTGCCTTTGAATAAAAAGTCCATGTGCAACACACACTGTCAAACAACAACATAAAAACTCTTGGGGGGGGGGGGCATATGCAGTGTCTACCACACTATGGTTTTCTACATTAAATATTCATGTGGGCAATTTAATTCTTTAAAAATGAAAATGAGTCTTTATTAACTTTCTAATGTCCAAACAAGTTTTACACAGGACACGAATTGCCACTGGATCCGTGTCTGAGTATTTACATTTGTCTCACTAACTGAAACTACTTCCTCCCTTCATGGGGTCACAGGGGGAAGAAGGGGGGTTGTTTGTTTCACTGGGACGTTCCCCACTCCGGGACCAGGAAAGTTGTAAATATGGGGACGAACAGGGCACATTTGCTGTTAGTTGTATTGTTTCCGCCTCCTCACTAGCTACGGCTCTTCTCCCTGGCGAGGCCTGTCACCGACCAGCAGTAGCTCCGCTCAGCCCGGAGCTCTCCTAATCCCCGAGCTCAAGTAGATTCCGCTGGCCCGCGGCCTGCACTCTCCGCCGGGCCTACGCCTCCCCGGCCGCCCGGCAGGAGCCCAGTCCCCGCCACCGGAGCCGGCCGGGAGAGAGTACAAAACCACCGCCACCCAGGGCGGCTGCCACCGGAGAGGAGCGAACTCTAGACTCGCCCGTGGAGGAGACCTGGGGCCGCTAAGGAAACGGCGGGGAGGGGAGCGAGGAGGAGAGACGCTGAGGACCTGGCGCCGCCGCCGCCGCCGAAATAAAGAGCAGGAATTTACCTGGGCGAATCGGCGTCTGAATCCAAGGGGAGGCCGAGGCCGCTGTGGCGAGAGACTATAATCCGGGCCGGGAGGGGGGGTGGCTACGGCTCCTCTTCCGTCTCCTCAGTGCGGGGAACATGTAGAGCCGGGGGGAGACCAGCCGAGAAGACAAATCGCTGCTTCTTCTTCCTCCTCCTCCTCCTTCTCCCACATAGAAACACTCACAAACACCCGACCAGGGGCCCGAGCTACCGGGGGGGCATCGCCGCCGGCCCGGGAACCAATCCTCCTGTCGGCGGGGGCGTCCCTCCCTGCGGCTTGGTGGTGTCGGGTGAGTCGGTACCGACGGAGGGAGGGGGGGGAGGGCGGGGGGGGAAGGAGCCCTGTGTGTGTCTCTCTCTCGTTCCGTCTCTCCCTCTCAGAACAAAATGCCGACCGGAAGTGCAGCTGCAGGAATGACTCCCTCCGCCGGCGCCAAACACTAACAACCACCCCCTCTTCCCCACTCCACTTCCGCCACCGCCGCTGCCGCCGCCACTTGGGCTCGCGTCCTCGGCCGCGCCGCACCGCGCCGCGCCGCACCACCCAGCGCCCGGGCTGGCCGGGGCCGGCAGCAGGCGGCGGCCGCTGTCCTTTGCGCCCTTCTCCTCCTCAGAGCGACTGCGGATGTTGCCTTTAATTGTCGATCCTGCGGAGCGGCGTTTTCGCTGCGGCACGGACGGGCCGGCTTTCCCCGGTCTTTATTTTCCTGGAGGCCGACCGGAGCGGGGCCCGAGTTCGGTGGTGGTCTTGTGCGTGAGGGGCGCTCAGGCCCGGACCGGCTCGCAGGCCAGGCTCGCTAACCCAGCTGGTGGTCTTTAGCTTAGGAAGCCGAGCTCGGGGCGACCAGGTAGAGGACGCCCGCGTTTCGACGGCGACGGTGCATTTTTTAAATGGTGTCTCTGCAGTCTGGTGGATGGATGTATCGTACACCTCTCCTCTGGAGAGCCGGACTCTACGCCCGTCTCTGCGTTATTTCTGCGGAGTGAAGACGCAGCCCTTGGAGGTGAAGAAGATTCCCGGCCGGATTGAATTGGAATCGTGTTGCGATGCTTTGGTTTCTGGAAATACGCGGTCTTTTTCTGGTCTTTTTGTTGGCGGTGGTCTTGGTTCTTGCCTAAACTGTCGGGAGAAAGGCCTGTAGGCGACGCTGTGCGAACGAGGAGCTGGCCGGCCGCGGGCCCGGAGCGCGCGGGTCCGCGCCCCCCTCGAGGTGTGGGTGGAGCCGGGCGCGCGGGGAGAGCCGTCAGCCCAGACTCGGGCTGCCGGCGGGTCGTGGGCGACCGGGGGGGGGGGGGGGGGGGCGGCTGGGGCCAGCCAGTTTCCAACGCCGTTTTCCTCTTTACACTTGAAACAGTGAGGTACTGCACGAGGCTGGAGCCCAGTGTGATTGTGTACAGTGCCATGCTTGTGGTCCCCTGTTGTAACAAACTTTATCGTTCCGCAGTTCTGTTACGTTTGTGTAAATTAAAGGGGAGCTTTCGTTCAAGTAGAAAGTGCAGTAGGTAAGCGAATTTTACTCAGGCGGGACGAAATTTGTGTTCTATTTTAATGACTTTAGATTATACGTGAATTGCTTATGTATTTGTATATGTTCCAATACGCTTAAAGGGAAATTCTGCCTCTGGGTTATTCCATTTGCCTCAAAAATCACTCGGGAGACTAAATCAGTTGTTACTCCTTTCCTCTAGACCCTGCAATGGCATTGCATCTAGCTCAGCGGAAAAGCCAGTCTTGACCGTGGCCTAAATTCCGCGCGCGATGGGGTGGGGGAGAGGCTGCTCTGACCCCCCCTTGCCAGCAGGACTTCTGCCCTTGCTATTCGCCGTGCCAGCCTCGTTCCCCCAAGTATACATAGGGTTTGCTCCCTCACCTTCAGGATTTTGCTCAGATGTCATCTCGGGGCCTCCGTGGCCGCTCTGGAAACTGCGAGTCCCCTGTCCCCCTTTCCCACTTTATCCTTCAGGCATTCTACATATCTTACGTGTTTATCTTATTACCTGTTTTTCCCCAGTAGAATGTTAAACTCCAGGAGGGCAAGAAGTTTTGTTTTTCTCCACTGGTGTTTTGTGGAGAAAATGATGTCTAGACCAATGCCTGACACACCAGTAGATGCTTAATATTTGGTTAATGAATAAATGACCATTATAAGGGCCCTGACCTCCACCCCCCACATGCGCACACACCAATTTCTGTACTCTGGCCCTTTATAGATACACTTACATGCTACAGATAACTTTATGAAAGATTGGTGAAAACTGAAAAAAAAAAATCTAGGGAACAACCAGGTTTATTACAGAGTTCTAGAGAAGGGCACTACTTTACACATTCACCCTCCACAACACCAGAAGCCCACAAACTAGTGATAATTGTTTTTAGGTTTCTGTAAATGGGCTTGCTGGAGGACAGTTGATTGGTAGATCACATGATCATACGCATACTGAGCCAATTAGCTTTGCTCGCTTCCTGAATCACAAACTACTTCTTTATCCTGTCTGCCCTCTTTCTTGCAAAATACTTGCTAAATTAAAGTCTGTGAGAATTTGGTTGGCCAAATCCAGCACTACTGGAAAAGTTCATTAACCAAATGTTTATTGGGCACAAAATGTGTGCCACGCACGGTGATTCAAAAGGTGCATGTTTCTGAGGCTTTGTATAAAGGACCTCATATGGCTGCTTTGCTTGCTATTCATTTATGCTGTCAAGCAAAGCAAATGCTAGGGAGATTTATTTTTACAGTTTCCTTCTGAAGAAAAGATTCATTGAAAGCTTAGGTCATGGATAGAGTGGATATTTTAATTCACCTTTTAGTTTGCTGTTCATTACATTTACCTTATGCTAGCACTAGATATACCAATAATTTATGATTTTTCAAAACTGAAAAAAATTGAGGATTTTTATTTCCTATTATTGCCTGGGATAATAGACCTTTTAATGGGGTGCCTGGGTGGCTCAGTTGGTTAAGTGACCAACTTCAGCTCGGGTCATGATCTCGCAGTTTGTGAGTTCGAGCCCCGCGTCGGGCTCTGTGCTGACAGCTCAGAGCCTGGAGCCTACTTCAGATTCTGTGTTTCCCCCTCTCTCTACCCCTCCCCTGCTCACGCTCTCTGTCTCTCAATAATAAGTAAACATTAAAAAAAAAATTTTTTTTAAATAGGCCTTTTAAAATAAGTAAGTATACCAGTAAACTAGAAACTATACAGTAAGATTTTGGCCATGATATCCCAAATAATATTTCATGTGTTGAATTTTTGGAGAAGAAAAGACAGTCTTTATAACCATTAATACAAATAATTATATATTGTTTGGTAAATCCAACAGTCTGTTCATTGTAAGTTTACCCATTAATTTTAAGAACAGCTTTAAGTAATATACAGATGGCTCAGAATATGTTTTTCACTCAGTTTCAAAATAGTATTTCAATTTGCTTAATGAAGCACAATTATCTTCCTATATACTTTCTTAAATGTTACTGGTAAAGTTATAATTTTGCATGTCTAGGAAACAAAAGTCTTGGCATTATTGTAGCATTTAATTTAAAATTTCAGATATGTTATTTTTCACTTTCTTCCCTCATGTATTAAAGACTTACTAGGTGCTAATTAGCTTTATGATAAGCACCTCTTACGTACATTAGTGAATAAAAAAAGGTCTCTACCTTTAAGGGTTTTAAGTTGTATGTAGTTTATATTAATTTTTTTCCAGACCACAGAATTAAAGAAATTGTTTCAATGCATATCAGAATATTTTTCTATTAAATCAGTTAGTGTTTCGCTTGCCTAAATTTAAGTATCCAAGTTAAGATCGTGTGTAGAATCTCTTAATCTAATCTTAGAGTTTTCTTGATTTGTCTTGTTTCTTGGTTTTGTTTTTTTTCCTTAATTATTTTGATCATCACCATTCATTTATTTTGCTTTTACATTTTTAAATCTTTATGTCCAAAATCAGTTGGCTTTATATTTCATTGTTATATCCTTGGTTTGTCAATAGTTTGTAGATAGCCCAGTAAACCCTTAATCTGACCTAATATTGTCCCCTTGCTTTAAGTACTGAGTTGCATTAATTTTATTTATTCATTTTATATTCTTGGATATTCTCATATGTATTCTTGGTCAATAAATTGTATAAGATTTAATAAAATATTTTAAATGGATTTTAACTATTAAATATTAATATCAGCAGGAATTATGAATTGTTGAGAATTGAGAAATTATGAATTGTTATTTTTTGGAAAACATCTTCAAGATAAGTACAATTTGCCATAAAATGATAGAAATGAAAAATTTTAGAAAATCATTTTTTAAAAGAAAAGTAAAGAACATGTAGTGTGTATGTGTTTTGTAGACTATTTCACACTATCAAAATTATTTCATATTTAGGATAAATAAGTTACTTTTAGGGTGATTTAGATCTTAAGAAACTTTAGTGAAGAGTTTGTAATAGATGTTTATTTGAGGTTGAGTTAAAAAATATCAAACAATAGTCTGTAAATATGTTCCTATTTCAAGTTTTCCAAGTAAATACCTCAGTCAAATTTGTAAGAGTATCTATGAAGGTTATTTAACATATTTTATCCATTTTTGTTAAGATAATAGAAATTAATGGTCTTTCCCAGTGACTTTCTTCATCTTGGCCTCTCAAGAACAAGTTTTGTCCTGTCATTCGTTAATCCTTCTTACCTAAGGATTTTCTTTAAATTCATAGATTTTATTATTCATGCCATCCACTTATAATCCTATGACTTTCCTATATTTATATTGTTGTGTATCTATACTTCATACTCCAAATAAAAGTAACTAATTTTACTACATTGCAGTTTTGTAATGTGCATTGCATAGGGTAAGGCCCTTAAAAAATGCATGTCTGAAATATGATTTCATTATTTAGGGTCATCACATCTTCAAGAAGGCCTAATCTTAATGGAACCAATACATATGCTGAATGTGAGCCAGATAATTAAACTACACATGCATTTTAATCCTAAACCAACCTGGAATAACAGATTAAAAATTACTTTATCTAGGAAGGGAGAGTACAAAATCCATTAAAAACTCAGTATCTAAAATAAGTATGAAGGGATGCTTACGATGCTCTTTTAAAAGCATCTCCATTAGACCAGTGTTTTAAAACTGGGTCACGTACCATTATAGGTCATGAAATTTAGTGGGTTGTGACTAGCATTTTTTATTTAAAAGAGAGAAAAGAACAGAATCTAAGAGTACCATCACACATGGTAAAGTCTGTATTTTAAATAAGCATTCATTCCATTTTTGTGTGTGCATGTGCTGAGTTGCCATGTAAAATATATTTCTTATTGTGGGTTATAGGCCAAAAAAAGTACATTTTTAAAAAAAACCTACAGTTCAGGTTTTCCTTTACTTTGCCTCCTTAGAAAATGAAAAAGAATGCTAGACAGTTCTGATTGCCTATGTAGTGAGGAATTTTAGAGGAGGTGCTAGGGTATCTTACAAGAGGTTTCAGAAAGGTGATCTTAAGGTAAAGGGTAGGTAATATACCATGTAGAAATGTTAGGGGTGCCCAGGTGGCTCAGTTAAGCATCCGACTCTTGGTATCGGCTCAGGTCACGATCTCATGGTTTGTGAGGTTGAGCCCTGCATCAGGTTCTGTGCTGACAGTGAGGAGCCTGCTTGGGATTCTCTCTCTCTTCCTCTCTCTGCCCCTACCCCACTGCCACTGTCTCTATCTCTCTCAAAATAAATAAACTTAAAAAAAGAAATGTTAAATATGGTTGACATTGTAAGAAAGAATCAATTTCCTAGTAGATTGGTGTGTTTAGATCTATAACTATTTTCTTCCTTATTGGTTGTAGTACATTTTCTAATCTCAAATGCCCAATACAGCAAAATAAAATAAGGCAAAAGATATTTCTATTTCTTCCTACCTTCTCTTCGATCTTAAAACAAGTGTTTCTTAAGTAGCCATAGGAATGCAAAGAAAGCTGACCTTTGAAGACAGAGCAATTATAAGAACAAGTTATTCTCTGAAAATGGTAGAAACTCCTCTTCCCTCCAAAAAATAACCAAACTGAAGGCTTTTCTCTCTAGCCCAAGTACATATATATATTTTTTAATGTTTATTTATTTTTGAGAGACACAGAGGGACAGAGAACGAGCAGGGGAGGGGCAGAGAGAGGGAGACACAGAATTTGAAGCAGGTTCCAGGCTCCGGAGCTGTCAGCACAGAGCCCGATGCGGGGCTCGAACCCACGAACCGCGAGATCATGACCTGAGCTGAAGTCACCTGCTTAACCGACTGAGCCACCCAGGCACTCCTATATATATATATGTGTGTGTGTATATACATACACATATATATATATACACATATGTATATATATATATATATGTGTGTGTGTATATACACACACACATATATATATATACATATGTGTATATATATATATATATGTATACACACACATATATACATAAATATATTTAATTTTATTTTAGAGACAGAGAGCACAAGCTGGGGAGACGGGCAGAGGGAGAGAAAATCTTAAGCAGGCTGCATGCTCACTTTGCAGCCTAAAGCAGGGCTGATCCCATGACCCTGGGATCATGACCTAAGCCAAAATCAAGAGTTGGATGCTCAACCGACTAAGCCACCCAGGCACCTCCAAGTAAATAATTTATCAAATAGTTAACCTTAATTTGCCATCCAATTCACTATATATTTAAATAAATGTACTTAGGGGCACCTGGGTGGCTTAGTCAGTTAAGTGTCTGACTTTGGCTTAGGTCATGATTTCCTAGTTCCTGGGTTTGAGCCCCATATCGGGCTCTGTGCTGACATCTCAGAGCCTAGAGCCTGCTTCCAATTCTGTCTCGCTCTTGCTCTCTCGCTCTCACTCTCTGTCCCTCCCCCGCTTGTGCTCTGTCTCTCTCTCTCAAATAAACATTTAAAAAAATTTAAATAAATGTACTTAAAATTCTGTACAGAATTCAAAGGGAAATTTTAAGAGAATTATGTATAGATTTGAAAGGCAATATGCTGTATAAATAAGATGAAAAGTAACTATCAGAAAATAAGGATTATGTTACACTGATATTTCTTAATAGGATTTAGACATTTTGATAAAATTTAAACATCACTGTTTCACTGGATTTCAGTATAAATTTCAGTATTCACAAATCTAAGAGCATTAATAAAAGTTTTTTTTCCAAACATATGATGCCAGCTCCCTTCAATTATAGATACTTAAGACCTAGTCTGGTTAAAACCTTAACACAAAATTTAGGAAAATAACATAAGAATCTCTAATTTGATTACTGAACCACAGCTTGTATCTCACCAAATATCACCAAATGCAATACATATCCTGTTGAACTAAGAAAGCAATTATATTACTAACCAGCAGAGGGAGCCGTCAGTCCTGAAAGGTAGGATTACAAAGAAAGACCACATGACTTCCTGTTTGTTTGTTTGACTGTTTGGCAGCTGTTCTCTTTTTTAGTTTAGTCTAGGCAAAGCCAAGTAAAAGGATAGAAAGGCTACGAGATATGGATAGGGTGACAATTTTAACTGTCAAAATTACGTTGCATGAAGCCAACTGAAAGAAAACACTTCTGCTTCAATTAAGGACAACCCAGGGAGGAATGTGTGGCATAAAAGAGAATTCTTTAAAAACCAGGTATTGAAAGTTGAATAAGTAAAATACTTATTCAACAGTAAGATACTGATTTTCTTTCTAACACAGGTCATGAAACTAATGTGGATCAGAACAAAGCAATTAAGCAGAGGAAATTCAAGTAGAAATATGAAAGTGGAAATGTCTCCGTATTATAACCTAAGATGGAAAACCATAGAAAACATTACCTTAGGGCCACAATGAATTACAAGCCAGATGTAACAGTGAACCATTTCTTAATAAATCCATTTTTATCTAAAGCTGAAATTAGGCTCTAACTAGACACATTTTAAAATTGTAAAGTTGGTGCTGATAAGCAGATTGACCTTATATTAGATTTGCTTTGAAAATCGAAGAAGCAAGGAATAAATTTTTTAAAAAAAATGATTACAGCAAAATAATATAATGAGATAGTTTTTCACTTTAGAAAATAGAATTGTTTCCACTACCCTTTATAAAAACAACAAAAAGTGGTATCTGTTTTGTGACAGAAGTTTGGAGGAATATAGTTGCTAAATGGTTACTTGTACTGTCAGCTTATTTAGTATTTTCTAAGAACCTCAAAATGCCTGATACAGTGATTATTTGAAATAAAATTGTAAAAGCTGGGTGTTAGCTAACTGGATCAAAGTAAAAAACTTAAAAACCCAATTTTAGTCAAATAATTAAATAATGCTAGGTTAGCCGCTTACTAATTGCAAGGTTTGTGGAAACATACTGTCCGAAGCACAGAAGAACAATGGATTCAGGCAAATTTTGAATTTTTTTTTTTTAACATTTATTCATTTTTGAGAGAGAGAGAGACAGAGCATGACGGGGTGAGGGGCAGAGAGAGAGGGAGACCCAGAATCAGAAGCAGACTCCAGGCTCTGAGCTGCCAGCCCAGAGCCTGACGCGGGGCTGGAACTCATGGACTGGAGTTCCATGGCTCCATGGAGTTCCATGGCTGGATCATGCCCTGAGCCGAAGTCGGATGCTAAACCGACTGAGCCACCCAGGCACCCCCAGGCAAATTTTAGTTATAGGTACATTTACTTATGTGT
Organism: Neofelis nebulosa; assembly: GCF_028018385.1. Lineage (NCBI taxonomy): Eukaryota > Metazoa > Chordata > Mammalia > Carnivora > Felidae > Neofelis > Neofelis nebulosa. Next base: position 29,859,091 of record NC_080782.1, on the reverse strand, counting down.
GTATTCATTCCAAACGTGTACTTCTTGAACACTAACTCCAGAAGACATGGAGCATATATTCAATTATGAACTAGACAAAATTTTTGTTGAAAGATTTAATCTCATTAAAATATATAAGCAGAAATTTAATATGTAACCCATTGAATCCAAGGAAATGGTACTTAGAAGCAAATCATTTACTATTGAGCACTAGAAGGTAGGTTGTACACCTTATAGGTCAGTTCTTTTATAATGCTACATTACAATATACTGACATACGTATTGGCATCTGGTATCAAATCAGTTAATCATGGCAATGATATCCAAGAAATAAAATTCATCTGATGGCAGCCTTAGAAACATTTTGATGCCAAAAAAAGCAATTCAATCGGTTATTACTTCTAAGTATGTGCTGCTTTTATACACAAGTGATAAATATAGGCTATTAGAATTATATAAACAGCCTGACCTTTCTAATTATATTTTAAATTTTGTTAATGTTCCCACCCATGAAAAAAATACTATAAGGATCTTTTTAAAATTACATTAATGGGTGGCAGTAGCTTTGCCATGAACCATTTCTTTACTGATGAGAATAATGGGCTAATTCATCAAGTTCCAATAAAAACTATTAACTTTGTCACCAAAGTCAACATTATAAAAGTAAAATATGTAGGATAAGTTTTTCCTTTTTATATAGCTTTTATTCAATAGTCTAAGTCTCTGATTATAATAATAAAACCAAACAAAGCAAGGAAAGAAAATAGTTCATTCCTTGTCCTACTCCAGAGTAGAGAATGATGACAGATTAGTAAAAGCAAGAAAGCAACTTCCAGTGAACAAAATCAGGTTTAGTAAAGGATTTTGCTCTCCCTAAAAAATTAAATACAAAATTTTAGTCAGAGATTTATACCCATATGTGAATACTGTTTTCAATACTGCTCTTTATTTACACTTTTGAAATGTTTTATTTTCCCTTTGAAAAAACAGCACCAGAGTCCAAGTTGCTTTGATAGTCCTGTTTCTAATTTATTACCTTCTTTCTGTCTTACACTGTTGAATTTTGTATCTTCTAAAGCACCTCTCTGGTACCACTTTCTCAGTGTTGGCTTTCTAATTCTACCATCAACATACAGTACCTTTCTCAAATATATTCAGATGGTTCTTCATGATCATGTCCATGAAAACTATGTAACTTCCGCCTGATTGAAGGGGAAATAACTTTCATTATGAATTTAGAAGAGCTATAGTAATACTTGATAATACTTCATATATACAAAAGTATTTTTAATTTGAAAACGTTATTCACATCTTACAGGCTTCCTGTAAAAATGTTGGAATATCTATTCTAGGAGCCTAGAATTGATAAAGATTTCACGTATAATCTTGTACTTACATGAAATCTTGTGAGCTTTAATTGTACCTACAACACTGCTGTGAAAACAGCAGAGTTGTGAAATCTGGCTCTTTAAGAAATGCTCACCAGAAAACTGATTTGAAACTATTCTATGATGTAATTATTATGTTCAGTATAATAAAAGTATGACCTCTGAATAAACGAGTCTCTAATTCTCTCTATTTTTTTAAAGTTTATTTACTTTTGAGAGAGAGCAAGCACAAGTTGGGGAGCGGCAGAAGGAAAGGGAGAGAAAGAATCCCAAGCAGGCTCCGTGCTGTCAGTGCAGAGCCTGACACAGCGCTCAATCCCACGAACCATGAGATCATGACCTGAGCCAAAACCAAGAGTTGAACACTTAACCAACTGAGCTACCCAGGTGCCCCTCTCTATATTTTTAGAATATTGTATTCTAAGAGTATCAGAAGATAATGTGCTTCTTTTCTTTAGATTTAGTTTTAATTAAAATGAAATAGACTACCAGGAGGCATGTCTATTAGCCTTGGATTGTCAGGTGTTAATAAGTTCTGGGCAGTCCAGAGCAGTGAGTGGATGGGTGGATACTTGTAGAGCTGCTGGGGCAATCAGGGCAAGCAAGCAAGGTCACATAGTCCTGTAAAGGGTCCGTAGTTCTCCCTTTTGTTCACTCTCCCTGACTCTCAATTCTGCTCAGGAGCCCAGGTTCCATCACAGGATACTATCAGTCTCACCATATAAATAAAGATTTTTACTTTTTTTTTTTTAACTGAAGTATAGTTGATATACAATGTCTTAAATTTTGAATTTATTTATCCAAAATTGGGGGATAAGTTGTTCTTCACTTATGAATGCACAACATTTTTATTATTATAAACTATAGATCATTCAACAAGCATGTGCCCAGCACCTATGTACTGTAAACAGTGAATACAAATGAGTAACCTGTCTCTTAGAACTAGCCCAGAGGAGGACTAAATCAAGTATATTTAAAAGAGTGAGATAAATGACCAGGAGTTGTATCAAAAATGCTATGAAAATAAGAAATAAATAAATAAAAAGTGCTTTGAAAGTACAAAAGATACCTGAAGTCTTGAGAAAAGCTTCACAGGATAGGTGAACTTTGAACATTAGTGAAGGATAAACAATCTTTCCAGGCAGGGAAAGACAGGAAGGATGGAAATCAACCATTCTAAAGAAAAAAAGGAAAACAGAAAAGGACAGATGCATGAAAGTTACTTATATTTTATAATCTGAAAATTGGTTTGGTTAGAATGCAGATTTTGAAAGGAGGATGGGATCTGCTACTCTAGCATAAATTGGGTTTTGCCTCACACTTAACAGGTAAACAAAGAATCTTATATCCAAGATAATATAAAATTTGCATTTTAGAATAACTCTGCAAATTCACATTAAAAAGAAGTACCTACTACATTAGGAAAAAAACCCAAAGATAATACTTAGTGAAAGTGTGGTGAACCCAGAAGTTTCATGCAATTTAAAAATATGTATCCATATTTTTATTCATACTGCGTATTCATACTCTGACACAATACTTTCTCATCTGGACTCTTGATATAGCTATATTTTGTAATTTCAATTGAAACAGAAAGAAGCTTAGGCAACTGAATGAAGGAAGGCTGGAATGTGAATGAGGCTGGAGAAATATGAATCAAAAAGAAAGCTAATGTAGTTGTTTAAGTGAGCTAATGTAGTTAGTTGTTTAAGTGGAAAGGAGGAGGTAAATTTAAAAGATAAAGTAGAATCTAGGACTTGTTGAATCAATGAAGATGTAAGGTAAGAGAAAGTGGGGAGGGGAGGGCTCAAATACTACCGATAATTCAGGTTTAGTTCTCTAGATGGACTCTCGTGTTATTAAATGAAATAGACCTACAGGAGAAAGTGTAGGCTGAGAGCAGAGAAAAGTACAAATAAGTCAGTTTGGGGTCAGTTAAATTTGACTTGCCTATTAGACTCCCTGTTAGAAATATCTGGTAGGCAGTTGAAAACATGTATAATACTTAGGAGACAGAGCTAGAGATAAAGATATGAGAGTCATCTTCATATAGATGATAGTTGAAGCCACAGAGTGGAAGCCAGGGAGAGTTATAAAATGAGAAAGAGCCAAAGAATTATAAGGAGCACTAAGAAAAAAGCAAGCTACCAAAGTTTGCTATGGTTTAATAATCTAGTACTTTCCCCCTAAAATATCTGAAAAGAACCCTTTTTATTTACAAGACATTTAGTTAAATATTATAACAAAAGCTTGGCTCTAAAATCAATAACCTATAAAACGTTACTTTATCTAATTCTGGAAGTTATTCAATTACTGTCTCTCTTACTTTAAAAAAAAAATTTTTTTTTTAATGTGTGTTCATTTTTGAGAAAGAGAAAAAGACACAGCATGAGCAGGGGACGCGCAGAGAGACAGAGGGAGACACAATGCAAAGCAGGCTCAAAGCTCTGAGCTGTCAGCATAGAGCTGGACACGGGGCTCGAACTCAAGGCTGTGAGATGACGACCTGAGCCAAAATCGTACACTTAACTGACTGAGCCACCCAGGCACCCCTGTCTCTTACTTTTTACTTGAAAATGGGAGAGGAGTAGAACAGGTGGATTTCCTAAAAGAATAATAGAAAAGGTTAATGACATTTTATTTTTAAGCAGCAAATTCTTAACATTACATACTTACAACCCAGATCTAGAATGTTTAGTTATAGCTTTCAAACTTTCCAAGGAGTTTCTGTCCATATTAGTCCCAAGGTGCCACTCCAATCCAATCCACACTCCTACCTGACTGTTCTTGCTGCTTCACTTAAATCATTCCTTTTTAACCCCCATTTATCTTACCACTAACCCTCTCATAATATCTATCCAGTCACCATCGGTTTGTAATGTTCCCACACATTTTTTTTAATTGTTATTTATTTTTGAGACAGAGAGAGACAGAGTGTGAGCAGGGAAGGGGCAGAGAGAGAGAGAGAGAGAGAGAGAGAGAGAGAGAGGCACAAGTTCCAGGCTCTGGGCTGCCAGCAGAGAGCCCAACGCAGGGCTTGAACTCAGTGACTACGAGATCATAACCTGAGCCAAAGTCGGATGCTTAACCGACTGAGCTACCCAGGAGCGCCCCCCCTCCCACATTTTGATTCCTTTAAAAGTCAAGGGTAGGGGCACCTGGGTGGCTCAGTCAGTTAAGCGTCTGACTTTGGTTCCGACTTCGGCTCAGGTCATGATCTCGCAGCGGCTCGTGAGTTCGAGGCCTGCGTTGGGCTCTTGTTGACAGCTCGGAGCCTGGAGCCTGATTCAGATTCTGTGTCTCCCTCTCTCTCTCTGCCCCTCCCCCACTTGTGTGCGTGCTCTCTTTCTCTATCTCTCTCTCTCTCAAAAATAAATAAGCATTAAAAAAAATTTTTTTAAGTCAAGGATAATATCACAGTTTTCATTATTCCTGTCACCTACTAGTAAGACAGAAACTAACATAGCATGGAACAAAAACTATGCAAAACATAACATATTCCAGAGATATCCATGTTTTTCAATAGTGAACCATAACTGTCAGAAATCTATGTCTATGGGCCACATACATTTTAAGTCATAACAACAATGGAATTCTAGTCATTAAACTGTTCAAAAGTATTTGGTTTCATAGTGTCCAAATAGCTTAATCAGTTTTCATAAAAAGGTGCACAATTATGGGCCAATTACTAGTCTTCAATCAATTTTGAAAAATCGATGAAGATATTATTATACAACAGACCAACCTCTGCTCAAGAATGAAGGGCTGTTGGGGGCACCTGGGTGGCTCAGTCAGTTAATCTGATTCTTGATTTCACCTCAGGTTATGATCTCACAGTTTGTGAGTTCAAACCCCACATAGGGCTCCACACTGACAGTGGGAAACCTGCTTAGGATTCTTTCTCTTTCCCTCTCTCTCTGCCCCTTCCCCACTTGAGCATGCTCTCTCTCTCTCTCTTACTTTCTCTCTCTCTCTCCCTTTCAAAATAAATAAAACTTAAAAAAAAAAGAATGAAGATCTGTGAAATCTGGTACTGGTACTGTGACATCTGGATGGCCACATACAAAAGAATGAAGCTGAACCCTAACTCTTCATACCATATGCAAAAATTAATTCCAAATGGATCAATAACCTAAATATAAGAGCAAAAACTATTAAATTCTTAGAAAAAAACATGGGAAATGATACACAGATATGACACCAAAAGCTCAAGCAACCAAAAATAAAAAAGAAATAAACTGGATTTCAAAATTAAAAACTCTTGTGCTGCAAAGGACACAAGAAAGAAAATGAAGAAAACCCCACAGAATGGGAAGAAAATTTGTAAATCATATATGTAATCCTTATCTAGGGATCTATATCTAGAATATATAAAGAAATCAAATAGTAAATCAATTAGTAAATCAAATAGTAAATCAATAGTAAAATAACAAATAGCCCAATTTAAAAATGAACAAAAGATCTAAGTACATATTTCTCCAGAGAAGAAATACAAATGGCCATTTACATACATATAAGCATGTATAAAGATGTTCAACATCATTAGTCACCAGAAACATGCAAATCAAAATCACAATACTCATACCCACTAGTTTGACTAGAACAAAAAAATCAGATAACAAGTATTGGTAAAGATGTAAAAATATTAGAACGCTCATACACTGCTGATAGGAATATAAAAGAGTATAGCCACTTTAGGAAACAGTGTGGCAGCTCCTGAAATAATTAAATAATCTAGTTACCATATGACCCAACAATTCTACTCCTAGGTATATACCCAAGAAAAATGAAAATGTATGTCCACGCGGAAATTTGTAAACAAATGGTTACAATGGCATTATTTAGAATCACCAAAAAGTGCAAACAACCTAAATGTCCACCAACTGACAAATGTGTAAACAAAATGTATATTCCTACAATGGTACATTATCTGGCCATAAAAAGGAATGAAGTACCGACACATGCTGCAACATGAATGGATCCAGAAATCATTATGCTAAGCCAATCACAAAAGACCTCATATGATATGATTCTATTCATATGAAGTCCAGAATGGGGAAATCTAGGAGATATAAAGTAAATTAGCAGTTGTTTAAAGCTGGGAGTATGGGTGGTGAGTGCATGGGAGGGGTGATAGCTAAAGGTACCGGGTTTCTTTCTGTGGTAATGAAAATCTTCTAAGACCGACTCTAGTAATGTTTGAGTGTATCTGTAAATACACTAAAAACCACTTGATTGTACACTTTAAATGAGTGAATTGTATGGTATATGAATTCTATCTCAGTAAAGCTGTTAAATGAAAAACAAAACAAGGACTCTATGTAAGCAGGGCACATCTCATATTTCACTCCAAGTTTACATTACTGAAAGTGGCCCTCAGATTCAATTTCCATGGTTTTAGGGAGAGAATATAACATACATTAACGGAGTTGGAAAACTCATATGTGGCAAGAATTTGGCCACAGAGCCAGAAATTCTGGCATAGTAATGAGTGATGTATAGATTCATCTTCAATATCCTAGGAATACTATAGGTTCTTGGTAGGTATAGTTTGCCTTCAGCTCAATCAGTTCCTCTTAATTAGAGCCATTTTGACAAGGCAGATGCTTAAAACATTCAAACACATCATTCTAAAGTCAGCTGCAAAAACTTAAAGCATAATTCATGCTTATGAAAATTTGTGAATTTCTTTAGAAATCCTGACTTTATTTCTACCAAATAGCTTGGCAATTCTTCAAATTCTGTGATTCCATTTAGCACAAGGCAGTTCTGATATGGGACATGAATGCACACTCCATGTAATAACCACCCACTCCCCATGTTCTCACTTGAATATTAATAATTATAGCTCCTTCACCAACTCATCAGTTCTTTTACTTTTTCTATGCAGTCGCAAGTTCAGTTTAGTCATGTACCTTGCTTGCGATACCAAACAGGAATTATAACCATGTTAGCTCAGGTTTGGGCTCTGTTACTGGCTGAACATTTATGCCCTCCCCTAAAATTCATGTATTGAAGCACTACTTCCCAATATTATGCTGTCAGGAGATAGAGCCTTTGAAAGGTAATTAGGTTTAGATGAAGTTATGAAGGTACAGCCCACATGATAGGATTAGTCCCCTTACAGAAGAGGAAGAGACACCAAAGACTCCTCTGCCATGTGAGGATACAGCAAGAAGGCAGCCATTGCAAGGCAGGAAGAGAGCCCTTACCAAGAACCAAATTGCTGGTACCATGCCTTGGACTTTCCAGCCTCCAGAACTGTGACAAATAAAGATTTGTTGTTTAACCCACCCAGTCTGTGGTATTTTGTTACAACAGCCCAAGATGGCTAAGACAGGTTCAGATAAAGTTGGGTCCCTTTTATTATCAAAATTTTTAGATCTGAAAGAGCATCAGTATAACTCTCTTCAAGTTTCTATAATCTAGCCACTTTACTGCATTAAAATAAACTCATTGCATTTAAACAGCACAATGACAACAGTAACAACAAAACACTTAGAATAATCTTAACAAGAAATATGTGACATCTATATAAAAAATGTATGAAAGTTTTGTACTGAGAGCTATAAAAAATTTGGAAGAAGAGAATTGTCCTTAATTTATAGGTTTTTTTTTTAGAACTTGAAAAAATGATTCTAAAATTCATATGGAATAATAGACGGAAACAAAGACATTTTATAAAAGAAGAGTTATTGGAGCATCTGGCTGGCTCAGTCAGTAGAGCATGTGACTCTTGACCTTGGGGTTGTGAGTTTGAGCCCCACCCAAAGCCTCTACTTTGGGCATAGAGCTTACTTCAAAAAAAAGAGTTATTGGTAAAGAAAACTTGTCTCTCTAAATATTAAAACATATTATAAAACTAAAGTAATTGCAACACAATTGTCATAGAATTTACAGATATTTGGAAGAAATTCCAGTATGTCATAACCCAAAGGGGAGGGATAGAATATTTAACAAATGATGCTGGCAAATGGATTCTTGTAAATCCAGTTTTGTTCAAACCAGAAACCTAGAAATCTTAACACCTCTCTCCTTCATGTCCCCAGTACCCTGTTAATTCAATCACCAAATCCTGTTCATTTTGTCTTCAAATTATCTATCGAATCTGTCCACTTGTCTGTCTCCAGCGACAATTTAGCCGTAAGTTATCACTGGTAGCCAGAATTAGCTGCCATCATTTCTCACCTATTACTACAACAGCTTACTTACTGGCTTCTGGCACACACAAAGTCTCCCTCCAGTTTTTTCTCCTGCAGCCACAGTGATCTTTTGAAAACATAAATTTGATCATGTAAACCTCCTGCTTAAAACCCTTAAATGGTTCTCATTACTCTTAAGATAAAGATAAAAATTCTTAACATGGCGCAAGGCTCTGCATAGTGTGTCCTTGCCCACCTCTCTAATCTCATCTCACACTAATCTCTACCTTGCAGTTCATGCTCCAGACACTGGCTCTCTTCCCAGTGCTTAGGACAATACTATGCTTCCTGCTACCAAGGACTCCACAATTCCTTTCCTTCAGGGCTTGTACATCACTTTGCATTTATACATTCTTTGGGGTGATTATTTGATTTATGTCTGTCTTTACCATCTAAAACTGTAAGCTCCACTACAGTTGGGACCATGTCTGGTTTATTAGCACCTAACAGAATACATGCTTGATAAATATTCACTGAATGCATAACTGAATAAATGAATGAAAAATAAACTAGATTCCCATATTATATTCACTAAAATAAATTACAGATGAAATTAAAAATTTTAAATGTTAAAACAAAATAATTAATTTTGAAAAATTATAGATTACTTGGTTAAGTTAACAGAACTCAGGATGTGAACAAATTTTTTTAAACAAATACTGAAACAACACTGCTTAAAATATCAAAGAAAAATTTAAATGTCTTCCCGTTGAATGTTTTAAAAAATATATTTTTTAATTTATAGTTTTTTAATATATAAATTAATATATATGCATATATTAATATATAAGCATATATATTAATTTATATATTATATTAAATGTCTTTAAAGAACATTATAGAATAAGCACATAATAGACTGTAAAAATCATAGTGTGTATATATACACACATATATATATACAATTCCAATTCTATAATTTAAAAATTGCTTAGAAAGAAGTATACCAAAAAGTTATCTCTGAAAGTTGACCTTAAAAGTAATTGATCTTCTTTTCCATACCTTCTTTTCTTTAACCCAAACTTTTCATTACTGACCAAGAACAACTAAACAAAGATACATACTTTTAATGTTATTAAAGAATTACTCTAGGGGTGCCTGGGTGGCGCAGTCGGTTAAGCGTCCGACTTCAGCCAGGTCACGATCTCGCGGTCCGTGAGTTCGAGCCCCGCGTCAGGCTCTGGGCTGATGGCTCAGAGCCTGGAGCCTGTTTCCGATTCTGTGTCTCCCTCTCTCTCTGCCCCTCCCCCGTTCATGCTATGTCTCTCTCTGTCCCAAAAATAAATTAAAAAACGTTGAAAAAAAAAAATTAAAAAAAAAAAAAAGAATTACTCTAAAATACTGAAATATTGCTGAGTACAGATAGATCATTTTATTAAACTTTCATGAAATGGAGAGTTTCCATGCTGTATTTTTAATTTCAAACTCAAAAGTGATTGAAAATGACCCAGTTCATTTTTATTAGACTAATAGGATCCTGAGGCTAAAATATAACCAAAAAATTCTTAAAACAGAAACTGAAGAAAATTTCAATTAATAACCAAAAATCTTAATTCAATAGTAATTTGAAGAATCCATCATAACAATTATGTTCATAACAGGACTGCAAAGATGTGAACCTATTAATACAACATTAATATATCATATCAATCAGTTAAATCAGAAAATACATATGATCATCTCAATAGATGCCCAAAATGTATTCAATATCCATCCCATGTAAGCTCTCTTGGAAAGCAAATCAGTGGGGATGGGAAATTATTCAACAACTAGTACTGTGAAAACTGGACATTTCCAAAAATTTATTTAGTGTCTCATTCATAATTCTACCTATTTTAAACAGGTAGAATTAAAAATCAAGCAGTATAAATTGTGAAGAGAATATGAGAGATTTATACCAAATTTGTGATTAAGGATTTCGAAGCTTAAAAAAGTAGAAAAACTTTTTAAAAGAAAGAATATGGAAAAGTTAAGTTATAATATTTACAACTATAGGCCCCAAATCCAACATTTCTTGGACTAATGATCAAATATAATCTAAATTTTAAGTAGAAAATTTGTCCTAGTGGTATAAGTTAAGCAGACTTTTATTTTTTTCTTCCAACGTTTTTTTTTTTTTTTTTTTTTTTTTTTTTTATTTTATTTTTGGGACAGAGAGAGACAGAGCATGAACGGGGGAGGGGCAGAGAGAGAGGGAGACACAGAATCGGAAACAGGCTCCAGGCTCCGAGCCATCGGCCCAGAGCCCGACGCGGGGCTCGAACTCACGGACCGCGAGATCGTGACCTGGCTGAAGTCGGACGCTTAACCGACTGCGCCACCCAGGCGCCCCTAAGCAGACTTTTATAATAAGTGACAAGTCAGAGACTTCCTTCAGTGGTTCCTTTGTAATTTGTGCAGGACTTAACATATATATATTAATATGTTAATATATTCTTAATATATTAAGAATATATTCTACTCTTTTTAAAAATGTACCTTTTCTTCCAACTACTCTTATAGTTGCATTAGCAACACAGTGCTTGGCTAGCACTCTATAAATATTTGTTGAATGAATGACCCACAAATGATCATATTTTAATTAAAAATTAAATGTTTCTGGATTTTTCCCCCCTTCTCCTACACTGTCAGGGCAAGGAATATCCTATAGCTTGGAATAAAAATTTGGGAGAAACCCCATGGACTGTAAATTGGGATAAGACTTACCAAATTACACATTTTGGCAAGTCGCTAACTTTTTTTGTGACCAGGTTGATAATATGATGTTGTCTGTACCAAATCTATTTTAATATTAAGTTAATTACACTGAGTCACTATACCACTATTACCCAAATTATTTCACAGAACTTTAGTTTTGCAAAATGATCCAGAGATAAAGAATTCTTTGGCCATATTTCCCTCTTGAAAATTCTGGATATCAACATATTGAATGTTCTGAAAAGTTCCTTAATAAAGAAATCTATTAAGTTTTGTTAAATCCAATGTTTTCAATCATGAAACCCTTTTATCATAAACCTCTATTACTGTCTTTAATATTAAAGTACTTTTCTGTGGAAAACCACATTACCTAATTCCAAACTGAAATAATTATGCAGACATTTTGGAAATGGAGTAAATAGACATTGTTTAAAGTTTGTTTCCTAACTAAACCAAATAGGCCCACCTGGTTAAAGCAGAACCAGTCTCTTAACCACATATTCTTAGAGCTTATGGGTTTTTGTTATATAATGTTTATTATATAAGTCAACACGTTAACATTTAGCTTTATCTTTTCAATAATTTTAACAACTTAAACCTTATCTTTTAAAAGTAACTTATGCAAACATAAAGTAATTTATTCAGGTAAAATAAGATTTAAAAAAATTTTTTAAGTGGCAGTTATGTATATGAAAGAAGAAAAGCAATATTGTAAGAATGGGTCAATTTTTAGCCTACTTTCATAAAACAGAAGCAAATATTACATCCTTAAATGTTATATTTTTATATCTAACCTTTATTGTTAATTTGAAATTTCATTTCTACGTGAAATAGAGAGTTTCATCAAGCACACACCTTAAACATTTAGATTTAAGTAATTAATTGATAAGACTTGGGATTACCATTTCCTAGTAACTCACTTAACTCTCTAAACTTTTGTTCCCTCATCTATAAACAAGACATTATAATTGTGGCCAATGAATATGGCTAAGGGTAAGAATTAAAGGAGATAACACTTGCAAAATTTTAGCACTATGCCTGGCATATAATCAATTTTAAATAAATGTTTGTGATTATTGGAGTCTCTCAAGTTTTGTTTCTATTAGGCAAATTACCCAAAATAACCCAGTTTTTGTATTTTTAAAATACTATCTAGCTCATAGAACTGATGTAAATATTTTGCAATGAAAAAAAAAAAAAATATTTTAGGGGCACCTGGGTGGCGCAGTCAGTTAAGCGTCTGACTTCAGCCAGGTCACGATCTCGCGGTCCGTGAGTTCGAGCCCCGCGTCGGGCTCTGGGCTGACGGCTCGGAGCCTGGAGCCTGTTTCCGATTCTGTGTCTCCCTCTCTCTCTGCCCCTCCCCCGTTCATGCTCTGTCTCTCTCTGTCCCAAAAATAAATAAAAAACATTGAAAAAAAATTAAAAGAAAAAAAAATATTTAAAAAAATTCCCTGGGTGCCACTTGAGAATTTAAAAATGCTTCCCCCCTCTGTAATTTCTCTCCTCTACCAAAAAATAAAGATTACCAGTTAACTTTTCACAGATTTTTCTGATACTTTCCATGTTACTACAATTATAAACCAAGAAACAACCTTGGCCTTACTAAGAAATGAATATGCTATGACTAAGGTACTATAAGATTGTATCAATTTCACTGATATATAAACTATTTGCAAATTATTAGCCCAAGTCATGGAGAATTTATGGCAAGGCAAAAATAAGCTGTGTAAGTCCTAATATGCAAATCATCATCACATAAAATAAAGACCCAGGCTATAATACAGCTACTTACACCCAAATTATCACAGAAATTGTATATGTACTACATTATTAGTTATTGCTTATTATATGCTCTAGGAAAAAAGTTACTAATATTCTTAAGGCTTTAATTGGTTTAAAAAAAAGATTTTAAAAAAACCCTTCACATATCTTCAATTCTGTTTTGGTTAAAAGCAAAAGAAAAATTGATACAATCACAACATACTATTGTGGGACAGCAACCTAAATCCCATGTCTACATTTTTATTTTGGCTCTACCAGGAACTAGTAATGTGACCACTTTAAATGAATCTTTGTGGTTAAACGTTTCAACTTAAAACAGGGGAGATAACCTAAGTAACTGCTGAGGTCTTTTCACTTAGAGGCAGGATGCTGCTGTGGCTAAAGCATGGATTTAGTTGTCAGATCTGGACTCCTGACACTACAGTAATCTCTCCAAGTTTGTATCTTTGAGAAAATTACTTCCCACAACGAAAGTTCATTGGCTTTTTTTTCTATTTGTTTCAAGCATTAGCAGTCACAAAAATCAAATTGCATGTAATGTAATCACACATTTAATGAGTAACCTTCACCGAAAAGAATACATTGGCACGAAACCGGGGCTGTGCTGGTAAATCCAAGACCTACAGTTTTCCTCCAACTGTACGCTCCAGCTCCTCGGGAGTCTAAAATATTTCGGGTGTTGAGTTTAACTGCTGATTCTATTTATAGTATTTGAGCACATCCCACGTGCCCTCCCAGCCCTGACCGTCTACACACCTGAGGGACGAGGTCCAGAGCAAGCCTTTCTATTTATTAGCTGTTGATAGTTCTGGGCAATTCAGGAACAGTGTCAGATGAGTGAGTGCTTGTATTCCTGAAAGGAGACGCAGTAACTCGGTCTGGCCGTCATCACAGAATTATCTAATTAGTAATAAGGAGGAAAAACTGCGACGCCACTTACCCGAGCGGGAAGCCTCGGATTAAACCATTCCTCCTAGCGAGGTGCCATTTGGGAAAGAAAGAGGACACCAATTTCAAATTCTCACCTCAGATTCACAAGTCTGTTTATTTTAACTTATTCTATTGATTTCACCGGTGATAGTGAAGTTCTCCTATTCAATATGGGACTGAATAAGTTGTATTTGTAAGAAAATCCCACCCCACCCCCGCAGCCCCCCCCCCCCACACCTTTCTGGGAAAATGGGAGTGTCCACTGGCCATCCATGTGGTCCAGGCTCGGCTCAGCCTGTGGCCCCGCGTGTGCCTCGCTGGCTGGACGTGGTTCTGTGTTTGGCTGGATGGGTGGCTGTGTGTATTGGGGAGGAGAGCAAGGGGCTGTAAATTATAGCCTAGAGAAGACAATTCTCTTGTTTCAAGTGTTAATTCCTTCTAATGGAGATTTTTAAAAATATAAATAATGAAAAAAGGAAGATATTTGAAAAGAATTGCATTGACATTATGATACTGAAAAGTACAATGAACCAGTTTTAGTATTTGATTTTTGCATAACTGCCAATGATATGAATCAAGTGGGTTTCTTTGAATACTTTTCTAAATAGAGTTAAAGTTTGTGAAAAGTAAAATGTGAAGTATATTTTTTCAAATGAGAATAACTATATTTTTCTGCCTTTAATTTTAATACATGATCATTCTTTTATTTATTAAAACAATTTTTTTAATGTTTATTTATTTTTGAGAGAGAGAGAGAGAGAGAGAGAGAGAGAGAGAGAGAGAGAGAAAGAGTGTGAGCAGGGAAGGGGCAGAGAGAGAGGGAGACACAGAATCTGAAGCAGGCTTCAGGTTCCAAGCTGTCAGCACAGAGCCCATCGGGGGCTCAAACTCACATTCCAGGAGATCATGACATGAGTTGAAGTCAGACACTCAACCCCAGGTGCCCCCATGACCATTCTTTTAAAAAGCAAAACAGGGGCGCCTGGGTGGTGCAGTGGGTTAAGCATCCGACTTCAGCTGGGGTAACGATCTCACAGTCTGTGAGTTCGAGCCCCGTGTCTGGCTCTGTGCCGACAGCTCAGAGCCTGGAGCCTGCTTCAGATTCTGTGTCTCCCTCTCTCTCTGCCCCTCCCCGGCTCATGCTCTGTCTCTCTCTGTCTCAAAAATAAATAGAAACATTAAAAAAATTAAAAAAAAAAAAAGCAAAACAATGCACAAAGGCACAAGAGAAGAAAGTAAAATCACCTGAAATCTCACCATTCAGAGATAAGCACTACTAAAATTTTGTTGAACAATTTTCTAGTCATCTTATAATGTATACACACTGACACAGACACACATATACCATAAATTTACATAACTGGACATCCTATAAGCATACTGCTTTGTACACTGCTTTCTAATGAAATACTATGTTGTGTACATCTTATGCCATTTTGTGACTGGATAGTATGGTTGAACAGTAAGTTGTTCAATCAACCCCTGTTGGAGGACAATTAAATTGCTTTCAGTTTTTTATAGCATATAACATTATAGAGAATATCCTTATATATAATCTTGGGTCCTTTTTGGGTTTTCTCCTTAAAATAAACTTCTAGAAGTGCAATTGCTGGAGCAAAAAAATATATATCCATTTTAAAAATTTCGTGTGTATTTTCAAACTGCCCTCCAGAAATAGATTTACAATCCCAAATGTCCGTTTCTCAACACTCTCCATGTCAACGAGTATTATAAGCCCTTGCAAACTTTTATAATCTGGAAACGTTTTTTTTCTTGTTAGCTTTTTTGTATTTTGTATTATTAATTAAGCTGAATCTTTTCTTGTGTTTATTGTTCATTTGCATTTCATCTGACATTTTTCATGTCATTTGCATATTTTTCTATTATGGCAACCATCTATCTGAATTATTTCTTTTTTTAAAATTATTTCTAAGAACTTCGTATATTAATTTAACCTCTTGTTTATATCAACAAATATAAGCATGTTTTTCTGAGTTATTTGCCCTGTGATTTTGCCTATGTGTATTACTTCAGACATAAAGTTACCAAATCTATATTTTTATTACTCTTAATATTTGATTATAGAATTTTAAAGTATAAGAATACAAAGAATTATCAAGTAGATACTTTTCCTCAGATTGTCAGCTCCACCAGTTTCTGAGGTATGTCAGGGTGATTCATTTGGTTGACTTATCCTCTACCCTCCCAAAAGTACTTTTACAAAAGTCTACCCATCAAACTTTCATTACAATGTCATGACTTAACAACACTGTAACCAGAGAGTAACTCTCATCAGAGATAGCTCACGTACAATAAGTGACAGTTTTCACATTATTCAACCTTTCCCAGATATCTAGAACATTCACACAGACTCTAGTCTGCCCAAGGAAAGCATCCTACTCTGAAGCCCCCAGCCCCAGAAAAGCATACAAAAATCTAGACCCTGTCAATGTTTTAAATCCTGATAAACATCATGAAGTCTGTGTCTCAATACCTTAGGACATTAATAGTCACTGTCAACTGCTGCATTTTTAGATAACACCTCCATGAATACTGTTTAATGACAAGCTTTTTCCTTCTTTTAAGTAGTCATTAAAAAAAATTACAAAAGTGGGATGATTGGATCAAAGGATGTAAACATTTGTATAGCTCTAGTTACCTAGTACTATATTTTTATCCAAATGGACAATACCACTAAAATTGTTTTGTTTTTATTCCATTCCAACTATAATAGTTTGAGCGTTATTAACAATTATTTTTGTTAGTTTATTAAGTATAAGAGAAGTATATTGTAGTTTTAATTCATATTTCTTTGATTTTTCCACATGCCTTAGGTTTCCATTTTTGTTTGTGTATATTTTATGTTGAGTTAAAAAAATCATGATTAAATTTCTCTTTATCTCTAGAGATTTAAAATAGGTAGGAAAAACCTGAAATAATTCCATTTTTAAAATAAAGAAAATGTACTGGTTTTGAGCAGAAAAAGAAATGAAAATACAAAACAATGCATTCTAACCACAATCCCTGGATTCACTTTCTGCTAATCTTTGAAGTCATTTCATGTGTTTAATCAAATTTAGAATTGGGCTTAAAATTTATTTTCCACATTGAAGCTAGAATTATCTTTTAGATATACAAGCTTAAAGCACTTAAAGTCCCCGATCTTAAACTTTGCTTCTCAGCCCTTGATCTGACCCCTGTCCACTCTTTGAATTTCAGTATGTGACCCTCACTCTCAATACTGACTATCTATTAGTTCAGGAAATCTCTTTCCCTTGGCACCCACTACACTGTTCCTTCAGCCTAAAAGCTTTTCCTATACCCTCTTCACTAATGTATCTTCATTCTTTGGGGGACTCTTGGAATATTGTGTGGTTTGGTACAGGTGGTCAAGGACAGATCCCTAAAAAATGGCAATTACCCAGAGATCATGTAAAGGTGTAAAGAAAAATAATACAGGGGTGTCTGGGTGGCTCAATCGGTTGAGCGTCCAACGCTTCTGCTCAGATCCTGATCCCAGGGTTGTGAGACTGGGCCCTGCATCAGGCTCAGCGCTGAGCACAGAGCCTGCTTGAGATTCTCTCTCTCTCTCTCTCTCTCTCTCTCTCTCTCTCTCTCCCTCTGACCCTTTTCCCTACTCATGCTCTCACTCTCTGTCTCTTAAAAAAAAAAAAAAAAAAAAGGAAAAGAAAAAAGAAAAAGAAAAGAAAAAAAATACAGAAACCAGAATCATATAGCTAGGGCTTCTGCCAAGAAACTTCATGCAGATAAGGGGTCCTGGAATTCACCTTTCACAGTAAATCCACCTCTAGGTGTAATACTTGCCTTGCTTCTATTATAGGGTCATGACGATCAAAAGAGATAACATAATCTGGAAAGAAATTGAAATTTAAAGCAGTACACAGCAGTTATCATTTTTCTTTATATAGGGACAATAGCAATAAAGGTTTAATAATCTCAATACATTGACAAATTTTATCTACATTGACAAATGAACCTAATCATTTGTTCATTTAACTTATGAGCTACTCTACTCTTTAGGGGATGTTAGCCTGTCTATACTGTGCACAAGTTGACCACAGCAATACATTTTGCTTGAATTAATATATTTTTTTCTTAAGGCTAATAGTTATTTATTTTTTTAAGGTTTATTTATTTTTTTAAGTAATGTCTACACCCATTGTGGGGCTCGAACTCACAACCCAGAGATCAAGAGTCACATACTCTACAAACTAAGCCAGCCAGGCAGCCCTAGGCTGGTAATTGCATTTAAAAACATATACTTTGGGGCACCTGGGTGGCTCAGTAGGTTCAGCATCCGACTTTGACTCAGGTCATGATCTCACGGTCTGTGAGTTCGAGCCCCGCAACGGGCTCTGTGCGGACAGCTCAGAGCCTGGAGCCTGCTTCGGATTCTGTGTCTCCCTCTCTCTCTGTCCCCTCCCCCACTCATGCTCTGTCTCTCTCTATCAAAAATAAACATTAAAAAAAATTTAAAAAATAAAATAAAAACATATACTTTGATGGGCCTAAGGCATCCTCCAAGAAAAGTAGTTAAATGATTAAATAGTAGGAGAAGTGTCAGTAAGACTAATTTTCTGGTCATTGACAATTATTGGTTAGTTGTTAGATATTCAGTACAACATGTACTTGTAAAAAGAGGTTCAGCTGATAAATGTAGAGAAGAAGGGGCCTATGGGCAGTGGGCTGAGCAGAGGGCAGGAAGGCCCTCTTCTTGGAGAAGAAACAGAAGAGGGTGAAGAACTCCGTCTGCTTTGCAGTTTGTCTTTGGACTAGCCTGGGACCAACAGGCATAATGATGACCATCATTTTTCTATACTGTTAAGAAATATATTTATTATTTTACTTTTCAATTGCTTTAGTTATATGCAAATGAAAGTTTATTCTAATTTTTTGTAGTTCAAAGTAAAATAAATCTATAATAGATGTTCATGTTGAGCATTTATAAATATTTAAATATACATTATGCCTGTAATTCAAAAAATATTATCAAAGTATTTCTCATAGTTATTGGTTATTCATTCATTCACTTAGCAAATATTTATTGAACACCTAGCAAATATTTACTGAGAAACCATTTTAAAAAAGTTTTTTTTTGAGATAGAGACAGAGCATGAGTGGGGGAGGGGCAGAGACAGAGGGAGACACAGAATCCGAAGCAGGATCCAGGCTCTCAGCTGTCAGCACAGAGTCCAACGCTGGGCTTGAACTGCAAACCACGAGATCATGACCTGAGCCAAAGTCGGACACTTAACCGACTGAGCCACCTAGGCACCCCACTGAGAAATCATTTTGAATGCTAGGGATGCAGTGATGAACAAGAAAGTTTATGTTCTATGTGGGTAAAAACAGTCAATGAATTAAAGAGCAAATAAATATTGAATATACAAGTGTGATAGGTATTGTGAAGAAAAATTAAGAGGATGGAGAATGATGGCAAATGGTCAGGGCAATTTCTGTCTGTGGAGGTAGCATTTAAGGAGAAATGTGAATGAAATGAGATGTGAGCCATGTGAGGGTCTGGAGAACAGTTTCTGAAGCAGAGGATAATAAGAGTAAAAATAAGTAAGAGCTCGGCATGTTCCAGGAATAGCAAGAAGGCTATGTTGTTTCTGGAAGAGTAGAGTTTGTGAAAGAATGAACCGGACAACAAATCCCTGTTTTCCCGGAACTGATATCACACCAAAGGGAGAGATACAAAATGAATCAACCATCACATAAGTATATGTTGGGGGTGATAATTGCTATGAAGGAAGGAGCAGATCAGAAGGGGGAGGAGAAAGAAACAAGTGCTCTTTTAGGTCGGTGGTGAGAGAAGGGTCCTGAGAGGAGATAACATTTGAGCAGTATCTTCAATGAAGAGGGGGAGTGAACCACACAGATATCCAAGAAGAATGACACAGGCAGGAGAACAGTGAGTGCAAAGGCCCCGAGATGCTTAGAGAAAGGCAAAGAGTGTGGATGGAAGTTTGCAAGAAGAAAAAATGGTAAGAATGAGGTTGGATTCATAGCCAGGGGCAGAATTGCTTGGAGCTTGGAGGTCTTTAGATTTATCCTCAGTGAGATGAGGTGCCAGTGTAGAGTTATGAGCAGAGGTGTAACATGATATGATTTACATTTTAGAAGGATTACTGGGTCTGCTTTGTTTAGGGGACAGAGGTGGAAGCAGGGAGACCAATTGGGAAGTTATCTGGTAATCTAGGTGAGAAGCAAAGGTGTTTGGATTAGTGGAGGTGGTGTCAGAGGGGTCAGGGTCTGGATATATTCTGAAGGTAGAGCTGACAGGATTGAAGACTGGATTAGCTGTGGGATGTAAGAAAACAAGTACCAGCTGGACAGTACTTGCAAAAATCCAGGTGGAATTATGTATTTATAAATGTAATTCAATTGGAGATGCTTACATTTTAATTATTCAAAGATGTTAGTAACGCAAATATACGTTTGACAAATCCATTCCACTAAGTTGCTTTATACATGAAGGTTTGATTGGAATGTGCAAAATGATTATCTTGTTTTGTCTTTTATTTAGCATCTGGCCCATATAAGTAACACTCCTAATTAAACCACTTGGCAACAAATTCACCAACTGCTTGTTAAGCTGATGGGGACACATGATCAATAAGGTACTGATCTGAAATCATATTGAATCTTCAAAATTACTACTTTTAGGTATATACTGACATTAACATCCATGCTAGTAATGTCTGTGACATAATATTATATAATCACAGTGTTCTTTTTAAAAATAAAAATGTTCCCTATTATAATGCTGATATTGGGAAGAAGGGCTTCCTTATAGCCTGACTTAGTGGTTGTGGCTGTTATTTGTAAATTGTTTTAATTGTCTTGGGGTTTGATTTAAAATCTCTGTAAGGTAATAATAAGCCATATGACAAAGGAGTTTTTGTGTACACTTGATTCAATTTAATAATACTTGATTTAGGTTTTTTCTTCAGTGACCAGAGGAAAACTATTTAAGAATCCATTATTATATAACTTTTATCATATACTACCAAGTCAGAATTGTTATCTGATTATTTTGGAAACTTTTTTTACATTTATTTATTTATTTATTGAGAGAGAGAGAGAGAGAGAGAGAGAGAGAGAACAGGGGAGGAACGGAGAGAGAGAGGGAGAGAGAGAATCCCAAGCAGTCTCTGAGCTGTCAGCACAGAGCCCAACGGGAGGCTCCATCTCATAAACCAGGAGATCATGACCTGTGCTGAAATCAAGAGTCAGATACTTAACTGACTGAGCCACACAGGCACCTCAATTTTGGAAACACTCTTAATTCATCTAATGAGTGTTGCACTATCTTTGAGGGCTACATCTCTTTAAGACCATGCTACAGTATTTTTAAAGAAATATTTCCTCACTTTCATTCTTTTTATAGTGTCCAGAGTATCATCGCTGGCTTTCTTTTTCTAAGAATTGTATAATACCTCAGTGAATGCCTCTGTTAGTGCCCCTTAGCTAATTGTTGTGATAAACTCAAGTCCAATTTTAGCTAATTTTACCAAATTACAGAGATAAGCTGACCTATATTTTTAATGAACTGATTTAAAAAAAACCTGTCTTTTATTCTTGTTATTGGTCTTTACTAATCAATGAAGAATTACTTTCTGACACTGATTCAGGAAGAAAAAGATGATTTAGGTTTATAATGTATGCCTGTCATGCTTCTTACTGATATTTTGTGCATTGCTTTTGTATATATCCCAGGGCCAATTCATATTGGGAAAGTGTTCAAATTCTAGCTTTTTCATTAGGACTTGTGCAATTCTATTTTAAGCACAATAATATATCTGGAATTATCTTTTTATCCTGATAAAATTCCTGTAAATCCTTGCCTACCCAACGTCCATCCTTCAATGACCCTGAATCTTCAAGACCAACTCAGAACCCATTATTAAACAAAAGAAACATTGCAGAGAAAAGTGTCAAACCAAAGCTTAAGCCTTCTGCATCATGATGGATGTGTTGATCACACCAATCAACAAACGAACAGACAAAGCAAAACCCACCAGATTGCTCTGATTGATTAAACCTGCCTATAAAAGCCTTCATGCCAACTTGTTTGTTGAACCCATGAAGCAGGGGATTAACAAAAGATCCGGAAGAGGAAAGAACAGAAAAGAGAAGAGTAGAGAGTGAAGGCAGTACTTACAGAAGTAGCAGAGGCTAGAAACCACAGAGATGGTGAGAAGCAGCTATGGGCATGGGTGGCAACAGGGAACCCTTGAAGAGTGCACAGAGATACTCTACTCTCCAGATCACCTGGCTCTGGAGCTCTTGAAAGCATAGGACAGCTCCTCAATGAGACTATTTGCAGGAGAGATTTGCCGCACAGGTATAACCATTTTAAAGGCATGTGCTATCTATCTGTTAAAATGCAAATTTCTTTGATTAGCTTACATGGAAGAGAACCATACTTTTCTCATTGTTCTGTTGATGAGAAACACTAAGTAATAGAGTATAGTATTTCATGAATAATTATTTATACCATGCTTTTTTTGGTGAAAGAAAGCACCTATAAATGTCTTCCTTATCTGTAGAAACACTAACTCATAAATAATAAATTTATCTCCTATTTGCATCACAAAATGGCAGACTTTTAAAATCTAAAGCACATTTCTGCCTCGAATAGTATTTGTAGGGGCACCTGGGTGGCTCAATTGCTTAAGTGTCCAACTCTTGATTTTGGCTTAAGTCATGATCTCACGGTTCATGAGTTTGAGCCCTGCCTTGGGCTCTGCACTAACAGCAGATTCTCTCTCTCTCCTTCTCTCTCTGCCCTTCCCATGCTCTCTCTCTCTCAAAATAAATAAATAAATAAATTTGAAATAATAATAATAATATTTGTAGAATGAAATAGAGTATAAACAAATATAAATACATAAAATGATTCTCAATGTAATTTGTATTCTTTGCAATTAACTTTAGAACCTTTGTAATTATCTAGCCCTAATAACCACTTTTGTATTCAGCTTAATAACCTGGACTTCACTGCATTCCTATTTTTGTTTCCTTTTTACTGTGTGACATCTTCCAGAATATGTTAATGTGAAAAAATTTGGTTTGTGTATGAGTCATTTTTATTTAATCCACTAAAATGTCATCAACTGAATGGTTTTGTTTTAATGGAGCATTGAGAGAAAGCTTCTACGAAAAATTTTCTATCAGAAATGAATCAATGTAAGCCAAAAAAAAAAAAACAAAAAAAACAAAAAAACAACTAGTAGTCCATGAACTATGTTATTTCTGTCTTATTTATATAAATTATTTCATTAGAAGAGGGAAGCCTTACTATGCCATGCTCTCCTGATGAAAATATAGAAGTTCACATGTTCATTGCAAAGGAAGCATTATAACATGGCCAATGTCCAAGAAAGCCCACAGCTGGCTCACTTCTTCAGTATATATAAGGGTCTCAGGCATCTCATCTCAAAATCTCCTTTACTTCAACCCAACTCTATTCAAAAAAATTAACCTTAGCCTGTGGCTCTCAATCTTCAATAGAGGAGCTTGTTATAGTACATATTCTGGGTCCCAGTTTCATCAGTTCTGGGATGAGGCTGAAGAGTCTGCATTTTTAACAAGCCTGCAGGTAATTCTGATGCATGTGATCTGTGTATACACATTGAAAAATCCCTGCATAAGGGCATCCGGCATCATACTAAAGATATAACTAATATCCCTTCCTGAAAACACATTCTAATGTTGATGGGATTTGGGAGGAGATTGAGTACTTTAAAAGTTGGCACATCACAATGATATGTATGGAAAGGGTATTTAAAATGGGGACTTTGTGGGTACTTAATTCTTTATAATTTCATATGGCTTATTTTAGAGTAATAAAATCTTCTCAGAAATGAGAGTAGGTGTACAACATAAGAAAGGAATAAGAATGGGAGATGAAAACATATCTCTTTAAAAAGGGGTATCATTAAAAGGCTTTAGACAGTGCTTAAAGATAAGTGAAACAGGGAAGGTATCATCTTTTAATTTTCAGAATATCAGTTAAGATCACTTTCTGCTGCGAGTAATGGAGTAGCCAAACATCAATTACATAACTCATAAGGACATTCAATTATCTAACCAAACAAGAAAGCTACAGATGGAGGTTCCAGATATGGAGTTCAATGACCCAGGCTCACTCTTCTCTGCCATCCCTAGAATGCTGGCATGTTGTTCCAGACTTAACCACATTGGCACATGATGGCTGCATCTTCAAACATTCAAGGAAGAAAGATCACCTTACCTTGAGCAAAATCCTTCCCAAAAGTGTACCTAGCAGATTTTCCCTCCTGTCTCATTGACCAGAACTCACTAGAACTGGGTCACTCCAAACATTAACAAAGAAGAATGGAATTACACTCCTGGTTTATATCAACTGTGGTTCGTGCTGTGGTCTGGAGGGAGAGTCTACCTTCTTTGAATTGAATATGCTGCTGCTAGAAAAAACTCAAAGTCCTTTAAATTGATATATAAAGTATAAAAAATGGGGAAATTACAATAGATAGGCAACCAATCATATCTTCCTTGGTTTTGAAATTATCCTTTGGGTTTTAGTGGTTGCAGAATGCATTCAGAGTGGGGTAGAGGGGGAGGGAGAAGTTACAATCAGAATTGCTTCTGGGGATAGTGGTGGGTGGGGTGGGATGGGAGTGGGTATGTGGGAGAAGACCTGGAGAAAGAGTTGGCTTTCTTTTTGGGTATTTTGGTCAGTCATGCCCTAGTTGAGGATGTCTTTGTAAGAACTAGAAGTGTTTGTTTGTAAAGCTTGTATTGCCATAAGGAATAATAAAAGTGATGTCAAACTTGTAACATTCTGTAATCTAATAACTTTGGTTATTTTCAGAGCCTACTTGTAAGTTTGTTTATTGCAATACTCTAGTATCTTACCTCAGTTCATTAAAATACAAAACAAAGTATTATTTCAGCTTCTTGCAACTCACATGAAAGACTACGGTAAATAGTACTATATAGTGTTTGTTTTTATCCTCAACTCTGGAGATCACACAAGGTATTTAGACATGTTGGAAAACAAAATGCCAGCCATATATGTAATGCGTTTGTTTATTTTATGCTTTGCTTTGTTCCAAAAATACTTGAAGTGGCTTAAAAGAACGTGCCTAATACAAACAGGTAATAATAAGTGGAAATGTCAACCTAACACCTACGTAGTACAAAGTTACTGTTTTTAAGTTGTACATAATGCAAGATGATGAGAATGAACTTAACCTTTTCTGGAGACTAATGCTAGACTTTCAAAGATTATTATTTTTAAATTATTGTAATTGGGAAGTATTTGCTTTCAACTTTGTCTCATTAGAGTTATTTCAAACAAAGGAATGTTTCTTTTGTATCAATTTCAGTATAATAAACTTGAACACTAATATACCTGCTAATGTACTGGTATTTAAATGTTTACTTTGTAAAAATTGAATTTCTATTTCAGAAATAGAGTTTATATTTAACTATGGTATTTTAAACATTTAAAAGTTCTATCTATCTGAACAATATTGAAGAAATAGGTATTGGTTCATCTGACATTGTAATACCTTAACAGATATACATTAGCATTTTATGAGGAAGTTGAACTTCATTTCACTGGAAATTGCTGTTGCTTCAAAATAATTAGTGCAGTGAAATACTCTCCAACTTTAATAACTGTTTTAACAATATCACCCTTTCTTGACATATGAAAGAAACAGACAACAGCGTGTAATATTGTCTTATCAAATATCTAATCAGGGGGCATAGTTTTCCAAACTGAGGAAAATGTTGCAATAAAAGAATGTGTTGTAAGAAAAAACAAACAAATAAATAAATGAAAGCCTTACCTTTGGAAAAGAAATGCCAATAATAGTATTAGGACTCACTGGAATTTTTTTTTCAGTTAAACAACAGTGAAGATTTTAATCTCCTTTCCACTCAAAAATGAAAAAAATCCCATCTGTGTTAATGGCTTTAAAATTTTTAACTTAAAACCTAGTCTAACTATTTCAAAATAGTTAGAATAGCAATTCTTTCTTCATCCCAGACTTTATAATGGAAAACAAACTCAACCTAAACTATACTGGTGTTTTTTTGTTTTTTTTCCAGCTACATATGTATGTGTGTATGATCTGAGAAACTTGTCATAATTCTTTAAAATGATTTTGGAGAACTTGAAAGTGAATTAATTGAAAAAGCTATCTGATTAGTTATTATTTATTCAAGAGTTTTTTAATCATTTAGGCTAATGATTGGCAAAACCAGACATGTAAATCAAATAGCAGAAAAAATTAATCTATAAAGGATGAGTTTAAGAAGAGCATTCTAATCAAGTCTGGGCAAGTCAAGGTTAGATTAGGCAGTGACCGTTGAGAGTTAAATATTAATGAGAAATGCACTAAAATGTACCAAACACTGGTTTTCTTCAAAATTTATTTTATGTACATTATATTTATCATTTCACTTAGTAGTGTTATGGGAACATGAGAATTTTATAATAAGTCATATTTTGGAAAGGGAAAAAAGGACTGGAAAACTCATGATCTAACATGATTCTCAGGTAAATATATGTAAGGCAAAAATACAATTGTAATTGACACATAGTAGGTGCTCAATAAATACTTATTGGAAATGAATATGGTGGGTTAATTGGGGCAGCAGAGCTATATACAAATTCAGTTCTTCTTAGTTATGAATAAACACCTCAAACATTCTTAATAATGGTAATATCACTCTTACTAAAGCACAGCCACTTTATTACAATTATTTGACAATGCTATACTTGAAGGAAATAAAGAAAAACACTTGGGAAACAGCAAAAGATATTAATTGTTAAGACAGTTTTGCCCTGCATATTTTTATTATTGTTATTTCTAATAATGTTTGACACGACATGCCCTTAAGGCAGTTTAAACTCAAAGCTTAGTATTGTAATCACATTAATCTTATTTCAAAGTGCATCTGATATGTATGTAATGATAGCGATAACTGTACATTGCCAGCTGGTCTTTAGGCAACATTAGTAACATGATTACAAAAATGGCCATTTGAATTATTATTCACCTTGTACAGACTGGGCTAGGGTTAGTGGAGGTGGGTAGGGAAGGGGCTGGAAGGTAGGTAGTGGACAGGAAAGAGGTTGGGTCTGTGAGAGGGGATTAAGCAGTGCAGGAAGTTATGCTGAGACCACTAGGAAGACTCCTCCCAGCATCTGGAGTGCTGCAGGTCACTACCTTCTGCGCAAGGATTTCCTGTGACCTGGTGTTCTGGGAAATTCTGGCTAATGGGCTTGTTCCCACACTCAGGAACTCAGAAAGCAAAGACATAGGAGGCAGCATAAATAATGCATCTTCCCTGAGGAGTGAAAACTCGACAGATGGCTTGGTTCTTAGGCTTCTGACCAAGGGCTGCTGATGGGCAAATAAAGCAGAAAGAACGGTGACTAATATCTAACTTTCTCAAAAGAAGAACTGGGTAGTCACAAAATTTCCCCTCCCCTTCCTCCTCTCCTTCCGGAGTTATGTTTTACTTAAAAGGAGACATCTGCATAGTAAAATTAACGGCTATTCACCTGCCCCCAAATCTCCAAATCCAGCAGAAAGAGAGAAAGAGATCCTCATGGTGTTAAAGAACCGAGGAGTAGCTTTGAGGAATGCGCTGAAATATCTGATGGTGTAAACATGCTAATACCTCTAAGGCATTGGAGAGGAAGCTGTCATTCACATTTTATTCATTCATTCACTGAATATTTATTGAGCACCTAGCATTGTCTCCAAGCCATTTTATAGATATAATGCATTCCAAGGACACTAAATGTAAACTGAGTTCAGAGATCAAGAAGGCACTCCTTGTGCTTGCAGTAAGACTGCCCCTTCCTAGGTGTCTTTGCCTCCATCTGTGGGGTCCAGAACACCCTGGAAACCCACCACTCCCTGATCACAGCTCACTACCTTATCTGCCTTGAGCCCACTAAAATTCATTTCATATTAAAACTGCAAAGTAGCCACAGTTCTCCTTCCCACTCATTTCCCATTCTAATCCTTACACCGTTCAGATTCCTTTCTCCCACTTCTCCGTGACTCCTGAAACCTTTAACACCAAGATGACACCAAGTTCCTTTGGAACTTGTGGTCCATCATCAATAATCCTTTTCCAAAAGTCCCCTTCACTTCCTTGCTCTAATCAAAACCTGGCTCTCTCTGGAGCCTACTACTTCACCATCAAGTGGTGAGATGTTGTTTTCTTCCATAAGGTTGAGGTTGGGGTGGGAGTATGTGTTTTCCCCGCTCCTTGTCACCATTTTCAGAATATTCTTATTCCCTCCTCCCTAAAAAAATAGTCAGCTGTGAGTTTCACATCATCAGACTGTCCCCACTATCTCCCTTTTGCTTCCATCTACTGGCTCTCTGGGTTACTGTGCTTGTTCTCTTGGTTTATCTCCTGACCCACTGCAGGCTACTTCTATCTTAATTCTTGGTAATGTTAATAAACACATAGGTGATCCTTCCAACACTCTGGTTACTTAGTTCCTTCACACCTCTCTTCCAATAATCCTACCTTAGCACTTCATCTCCATAATTATATCCTAGACTTTATCATTACCAATAATTGTAACAGCTTCATCATCTCAGTTCCCTGCATATTATTCTCTGACAATCACGTTTCTAACTCCTCTCTCTGGACTGTAACTCTAAGAAGGCGTGGGTCAAACCAGAACCATGGTTGGGTCCATCGACGTTACTATTTGTTAGCCGTCTCCCCTCTTCCTGTTGACCACTTTTCCTTCCTTGCCCAGTGTAAATTCCATAATCAAGCACTATAGTCACTAACTTTTGTTCATCTTCAAATCCCGTGCCCCTCTCTCTTACCTCATCATACCGCCTTCACAAAAGCTCAACCTGGTTAGGCCTGCTATTGCCTACTTTTGGTTTCATTTGAAATCTCTGATAGTTAACCTCATTGGGCCCTTAATGGTTTCTGAGAGATGTCTTGTATTCTCCTAGTCCATTCACTTACTTCCCCACTCTCTTACATGACAGTTGCATACCTTCTTGTCTCCCTTCAAACCTTCAGCATCACCTCTCATATCCTCACTCGTCAAGCGTTACTTTTGGATGAATATTCTGGGCTCCTTTTTAAGGCCAATCTCATCTTCTCTTGTTTATTAAAATGCACCTGTTGTAGTTCTTCTCTGTCTTTCCTACATTATCATTCCCCCCTTCTCTCTTCACTGTCATTTCTGTAAACATACAAACATTCCATTTTTTCCCCATCTTTACTTCAATCTGGAAATGTGTATTGAGCATCTAGTATTTGAATCTACCAGTGCTGGAGGAATGGAAGAAAAAAAAAGAATCATTGCATACTTCCCCTACAGACCAGAGGTAGAACTTTGCTAAGAAAGATTTTAGGATTGGGGCACTTGGATGGCTCAGTCGGTTAAGTGTCCGACTACAGGTTAGCTCATGATTTCACGGTTTCACATGTTTGTGCCTCAGTTCAGGCTCTGTGCTGACAGCTCAGAGCCTGGAGCCTGCTTCAGATTCAAGTCTCCCTCTTCTCTGCCCCTCACCCACTTGCATTCTGTCTGTCTCTCTCTCAAAAATAATAAACTTTAAAAAATGATTAAAAAAATAAAATTTTAGGATTAAAGACTGTAGATATAATGAGTTATGGTACTTTAATTTCACCTGTAAATTTCCGTAATACCAGCTCTCTATTGCCCAGGTAACATCTATGGTAGAAGTTATTTTGCTCGGAGCAGAATATTTTATAAGCCTTTCTATACTTTGTATCACCAGAAATGAAAATTTTGAACTTTCTTGTGAATTCTCATGTATAGTACGTAGCTATTTTCCTTATAAACAACAAATAAGACTGCTTCATAAATTAAGGTTAAGGTTATAATGATTGCCTCAATTTATTGTATGTCAATGCATTTACTGATTACCAGACTCTTGGGTGAGTGTTTTCATCCATTTGTTCACTCAATCCTCACAGCAATCCTGGGAAGCAGGTGGAGTTCCTTAAATTACAGGTAGAAAACTGAGGAAGAAGAAAATAATTTTTTTTAATAAAGGCCCTCCCCATGAGTTTTATAAAATTTTAATTTTAATTAGGGTGACATACAAATTGTTTGAATAGTCAAAGACAAGCAAAAGTATGCATGCAGATGGTCTGAACTAAATAAATCATGTGCACTTGAGAATGAATGCCATCTTATGAAAGAGAACACGTCAATGGCTGCAGTGGATTTATTGTGTGAGTGGTTTCTGCATGACACCAGAAACCCCAAGCAATGACTGGACAATTTAGCCAACAGAAAACTGGTATCATTCGGGGACATGCAGATAGGAGGGCATGGGCAAGAAAGGAGGAGGGAGTGCCCACTTTTTGTTAGATACAAGACACTTTTTAAGTTAGGTAGCTTAGCTTTTTTTACTCTCAATTTTACGTTAAGATTTTTTTTGAACCTATAGAAAAGTTGAAAGAATAGTACAACAAACAATGATACACAATTAATGTAGGTTCCAAAATTAACATTTTGCCATATTTGTTTCTCCCTAGATATTTATATTTTTTCTTTATTTAAATGTTTATGTATTTTTGAGAGAGAGAATGCAAGCAGAGGAGAGGCAGGGACAGAGGGGGACAGAGAGCACAGGGCTCTCTGCTGTGCTGACAGGAGAGAGTTCAATGTGGGGTTTGAACTCACAAACTATGAGATCATGACCTGAGCTGAAGTCAGAACTTAACTGACTAAGCCACCAGGTGCCCCTTATTTTACTTTATTTTGGAGACAGAAAGAGAGAGAGAGCATGAGCAAGGGAGAGGGGCAGAGAGAGAGAGAGAGAGAGAGGGAGAATCTTAAGCAGTCTCCATAGTCAGCACGGAGCCTGACACGGGGCTTGATCCCACAAACCATGAGATCATGACCTGAGCCCAAACCAGGACTCAGATGCTTAAGTGACTGAGCCACCCAGGTGCCCCTTTTTCTTTATTTTAAAAGTTAGCTGCCCCTGTCTTGATTCTTCAGCATGTAATGCTCGAGAATAAAGCTATCCTGGGGCACCTGGGTGGCTCAGTTGGTTAAGCGTCCGACTTCAGCTCAGGTCATGATCTCATGGTTTGTGGGTTCAAGCCCCGCATCGGGCTCTGTGCTGACAGCTTGGAGCCTGCTTTGGATTCTGTGTCTCCCTCTCTCTCTGCACCTGTCCCACTCACACTCTATCTCTGTCTCTCAAAAATGAATAAACGTTAAAAAAAAAGAATAAGGATATTCTACACAATAACAACCAAATAATTGCACTTAACAAATTTAATTTAAATCCATTATTATCATCTAATATGCAGTCTATTTTCAAATTCTCCCAATATTATTATTTGGATATTCCAATAATATTCAATATAAATCATTTTTAACTCTGCTTCAGAATCCAATCATAGATCCTACATTGCATTTAGTTGTTAAGTCTTTTTAGTTTCATTTAATCTAGAACACTTACTCAGCCTTTTTCATCTTTCATGACATTATCTGATAGAAGGTTCTAGGCCAGTTGTTTTGCAGACTGTTCCTCAATTTGGATTACTATGACTTTTTTCTTATGAATAGATTCACAATAGACATTTCTTGGCAGTCATACTACATAGATAATAAGATGAAGTTTAATATATATTAGATTTTCTTAATAAATGTATTACCATAACTAAGTTTCAATTCAGTAATTTACATGTACATTTTAAATATTTATTTTCTTTGCTTATGATGTAATTTTGCTTAAAACTGAAATAAGATGAAATGTACTGTAGTGTCATGAATTAGAAATTCTTTGCAGATTAGCAAATTACATATTTTCAGTGACAAATTTTATTTTTATTTATTTTTAGTTTATTTATTTATTTTGAGAGAGAGTGCATGGGAGTGAGTGTGGGACAGAGAAAGGGAGAGAGAATCCCAAACAGGCTCCACCTGGTCAGCACAGAGCCCAATGTAGGGGCTTGAATCCATGAACCATGAGATTATGACCGGAGCCGAAGTTGGGTGCTTAACCAACTGAGCCACCCAAGTGCCCTTTCAGGTGATGCGACCTAAAATGTGTGAATGTGATTGGCTTAAAATATTTATGTATTTCCTGTGTACAAGGCTGACAAATGCACTATACTATTTTTGTCTAGTTATAATGAAGTTCTAGCAATGCAAACCCTTTTCAGGGGGTTTGCTGCAATGTGGAGTAAAACTAATAAGGTGTTTGATAAGAGATGCCAAATTGTTATAGAAATAGAAAATAGAGAAAATCTCTTGAGACAGCTTGACATTTATTTACAAAATTTTAATGTGTGCTTTATAATAATAATGGTTGCTGTTTATTGTACATGAACCTCCTACAATTAGCACACAACCTTAAGAGGGAGATATAATTATCTGCATTTTATAGGTTGAAAACAAAGCAACTTTTAGCCATTATACTAAGTTCCTTTGGTTTCATCAGTCTATAAAAACACTCGCCTTAAGGGATGCTTAAGTGATGCTCACCTTCAGCTCTCTGTTACAGTCATTTGGAAAAGAGATGAGTCCACTGGCCACCATTCCAGAAACTGCTTTTAAGGAAAGGAAGTATGGGAATCCAGAGACTCACTCACCTAACTTCCTTCTGGCCTTTCTCCTCTCAAGTGCAATCTAGATCTGAAGTTGCTTTCCTTTTGAAGCCACCTTGGAAGTGTTAGTCAGATGTTGTCCCCTTCCTGGAGAGATGAACATGTCCCCAGGATCTCGATGTACCTTATCCACAGTAAATTTGCGAAGCAGTTAATTTAAGCTAGGATAATTAAGGGTGATTTGTTTTCAACTATTATTTCACTGTTAATAGAAAGTTGACCATAGTTTTTCCTTAGCCATTATTTTAGTTTTTCTGTGACAAGAATACCCACTATTAACATTATTAATTAATATTACTCTGGAATTTCTGTCAATACGACATAACTTTAGGAAAGAGAATTTTCATTATTTACAGACATTATGATTAGATATCAGTAAACTCTACAAAATCAACTAATAATTATTGAAAATGAAAAGCTCAGATTGAGATAAACACGTATTTTAAAAACCCTTCCAATACACCACTAAAAACAAGTCAGAAAACAGAACAGAAAAAAATTTCATTCAGAAGAACAATAAAAAACATAATGTACCTAGGAATACCCACAGCATGAGATGTAAGGTAAACAGTCCATATTACTTTGTATCAAAAATAATATGATAAAGCTAAGCTATAATATTGTTCTGATGCAAAATAGAAAGATCACTGAAACAGAATAGGAAGTAGGCAATCAACCCAGGATCTAAGAAAGAATTTAGTACATGATAAAAGAACTATCACAAGTCATTGGCAAGGGAATGTTATTCTCACTGGGCCTTTAACAGTGGATTAACATTGAAAAAGAATCAGTATTGTTTCTAAACTAGTACTGTAAACCAAAATACACTTTGCATGGTTTAGAATGAGATGTAAAAGTTAAAACACACATACACACAGCAAACCACAACACTTAAGTAAAGTGGCACCTAAGGACACATCATTATGGTGGCTATGTTAGGCTATGTTAATGGTACCAGTGGAGAACAGTTACAAAGGAACTCTTTGAGGAGATTAGAAGATAAGAGGCCAAGGGCCTGCAAGCTGAGGGGATTGTCACGTGGGTGGCTCCTCAAGGAAGAACGTCTTGGGAGAGCTGGCCCTTGAAGGAGGTATCACATTTGGGTTGTTGCAGAAGAGGGGAACACATCCAGGCAATGGCACACTAGTAAAATTATGGTGACAAAAAAAGCCAGGCATTGGGGAAAAAGTGATGCCCCAGGAAGGGGATGGAAGCTCCGGGAGGGTGGAGATTTGCATTTGCTTTGTTCGCTGCCGACCCCCCAGGCCCCTGGTGCTCAGGAAACCCGGTGAAACAATGGCTGTTGTTGGGGAGCAGCCAGTCCCTGGGCCAGGAGGTTCACTCTGGGCCAGGAGGGATTTTGAGACCTTGAGAAGTCTCTGGGCGGCGACCACCCACAGGTGAATGGCGTAAAAAGAGATGAGATGTAGGCATTTGTAAGTATAAAAGCAATGAGCGAAAATAAGAAAGAAAAGGTGAAGAGATTTTCAAAAAAGAGCTTTTGAAAGATCTGTATTTTGCAAAGTGTATAAATCGAATCGGAAGGCAAATAAATGGAAAAATAACAAAAAGGGATAAGGTCAGTACATTGGAGATCTCCTAAAAACTATTAAGACATGAAGATTTATCAATAAATGGACAGGGAAATGAAAATTTTCACAAAGGAACAATTACAAATGACTGACATTTGAAAGAATTCATTTTCTTGATCATAAAAACAAATTTAAAATAATATATTAACTACTTCTACCTCTTTTTAAAAATTAACTAGTAAATGTTAATAAGGATGGTCAACTTTTCAGGAAAGTAATCTACAAACATGTTCAGAGGGCTTTAGATTGTTCATATGTTTTCATTCCTAGGATCTGTTACACTCCTAACTAGAAGCTTTATTAAGGAACCCAGAAATGCTGGCAAAGCTTTCATCCAAAGAGTTTCTTCTCAGTGTTATTTACATAATAAAAAAGAAAAAAATCTATGTAAGTAATAATATGAGAAATAATGTTATCCACATAACAATAATAAATATATAGAAATAGAAATATAAAATATGTAAAAATAAGTAATGATATTATCCACATAATTAAAGTAATAAAAATGTTTCCAAACAATTTTAATGAGTTGGAAATAAGTCATTGTAATATAAAATAAAAGCAAGATGTGAATTTTAAAAAAACTGATTGATGCCAACGTGCATTCTAAACTCCAGGATGGGTGTGTGTGTGTGTGTGTATATGTGTGTTTTTATTATGAAAAAAGAATAAACTTAAATTTACATCTTTGTACAACTAATTTTTGCTGTTTTCCCTGGGAGAGTCTTTTATGTCTTGAATAGAGCTCTGAGGATAGTTTTATTTTTCTTGTTTATCATTCTGTTCTTCAATAAAAAGTATTAATTTAGTGTAATATAAACAGTTATATCAACAGCCGAGATGGCTAAGAAAGAAAGCTGCTATTTACATTCTCTTCCTTAAGAGTGTTATGTTTGCTTTGGCTAAATTGCCACTTTGGCAAATTATCATTTTTTTTTTTACATTTATCCATGTAAAAAGTGATGTATAAATCTAAAGAAGTAAAGACTTAATATTAACTTCCACTTTTTAAGTCAAATTCTGAAATAAGCATGGTAATGATTAGAATATTCTTACTTTATTATAGAAATATCTTTAAAACAAACGATGGTTAGATTAATAATATTAAAGCAAACATTGAAGGCAGGAAATCCAGTGAACTCTCTTATCATTAGCGCTTAGTTGTCAAAACGCTTTTATAATAGGAGTAATTTTTTGTTCATACTTCACCCAGCGTCTGATTTTCATTTCAGCATGATCTTCTCTCTATGCCTGATGTGTTAGAACAGCCAGATTTTAAGAATGAAAAAATGGAGCGTGTGAAAAATTTGCTTGAAAACTACTACTAAAAGATTTCTCCAAATGTTTGGCTAAGCAATCTGATGGAGGCAGTTCTGGGGAGAAGAGGACTTCTGGACATGAGTGTGTTCCTGAAGAATCAGAAAACCAGGGTCTAACAAGTGATGCAAGTGCTATGATTCACTCACTCAATTTGACGATTTAAAACTGTGATAAAAGGCAGGCAAAATGTGGTGTCAAATTTAAAACAAAGTGGTGATCTGCCTTGTTTTCAACTTGTTGCTCTCTGATGAAAACACTTTTCCACAAGCAACACTGATGAGCAGATGGTGCTAATAAGACCAATTAAGTGCTAAGCTTCTGGAAATGTTTTTGTTGAGTGACATCTTCAGACTGTTTTCTGCTAACATACATCTTGAGCCATGTGTTTCTAAGGTACAATAGCATTAATACTTATGGTCACTGGAATTTTCATTTTTAAGAATACGGACTCAGACAAGACAGAAAAAACAAAAAACAAAAAACCCCACCAAAACCTTCTGCCCCAATTCCAAAGACAGTATGTGAAATTGAGTGATGAGATTCTAACACTTTTGGGATTCTGGGGGGATTAGTCTAGGTCACTCGTTTCCAGTAACTGGTGCATGAAGAAATTTTCTCTGGTCTGCAATGAAGAAAAAAAATACATAAAGAAACCCCCAAAAGTAATGAATTTTGGGGGGATACTTTTTCCCTTTTCCCTCTTTTTTTTTTTTTTTTTTCCAACGTTTTTTATTTATTTTTTTTGGGACAGAGAGAGACAGAGCATGAACGGGGGAGGGGCAGAGAGAGAGGGAGACACAGAATCGGAAACAGGGTCCAGGCTCCGAGCCATCAGCCCAGAGTCTGACGCGGGGCTCGAACTCACGGACCGCGAGATCGTGACCTGGCTGAAGTCGGACGCTTAACCGACTGTGCCATCCAGGCGCCCCTCCCTTTTCCCTCTTAACTTTTACTTTTTTTCCTTGAAAGTCATTGATCTTATTGTTTTATTGATTTCTATCTACATAATATATTTTATTTGGATGACAGGTAAATAGAATTGAATTGATCATAATATGTTGTCATCATTGATCCATAAGTGATCCTTCTTTATTTTCTTTCTTTCTTTTTTTAATATTTATTCGTTTTTGAGAGACAGAGCGCAAGTGGGATAGGGCAGAGAGAGAGGGAGACACAGAATTCAAAGCAGGCTCTAGGCTCTGAGCTCCAAACACAGAGCCTGATGCTGGGCTTGAACTCATGAACCGTGAGATCACGACCTGAGCTGAAGTCGGATACTTAACCAACCAAGCCTCCCAGGTGCCCCTTTATTTTCTTTATTTTACTTTTATTTGTTTGTTTGTTTGTTTATTTTTAAGGTTTATTCATTTTGAGAGAGAGTGCATGAACAAGGGAGGCGCAGAGAGAGAGAGGGGGAGAGAGAATCTCAAGCAGGCTCCACACTGTCAGTACTGAGCCCAATATGGGGCTTGATTTCACAAACTATGAGATCATGACCTGAGCCGAGATCAAGAGTCATATGCTTAAGTGACTGAGCCACCCAGGTGCCCCAAGTTTTATTTTTTACATTTACTTTTACTTACCACTCCTCCCACAAAAAGGTGGGATGATGGATAGTCACCAAGCCAAGAACCAAAGTACTACTGATAATTTACATCTACCTAAATATTCTTTTCTTATCTCAACTCCCTGCGTTGTCTCCCTCCCCCAAGTATATGTTGCCTTTTCCCTGCATGTGTGCATTTCCAAATTTCTCCTTTGTATAAGAACAGCGGTCATATTGGATTGAGGCCCACTCTAATGACCTCATTTTAACTTGATTAAGCTCTGCAAAGACTCTGTCTCCAAATTAGGTCACATTATGAGATACTGGAGGTTAGGACTTCAACATATGAATTTGGGGGCATACAATTCAATCCATAATAACAGAGAACTTACTTTTTGTTTATTACTATCGAGTTAACAGTGAGCCCCTCTTGAAAAAGTTCATAGAGGATTGGTTCAAGTCCTTTCCCAGAAAGGAAAATGAGGGAAAAGATAACAAGGAATAATGGGAAAAAAGAAATTAAATAGTGGATAATTTTTGCCTGCCCAGAATGTTTTTCTTCTTCTTTTGGTAATATCACCTTGATTTTGTAAATGGGGACCAAAATGGAGTATTCTATGCTACTATGCAAAGTTACTGGAATAGGGATGGCTACAAGACCTATCATGGACCAATCTTAACATCTGAGAATGTTTTTTGGAGCTGTTATTGCAGCTCTTTAGAGAATAGTGTGCTCTCTCTTCAGGGGTTGCTGGTGGCCAACTTTGACACCTCTTGAAAAGGACCTAAGTCAACATGGGAGAAAATAGAACTGAAAGATGGAGCAAGGTGGAATTGAGTCATCATCTTGAGTTCGTAGATTCAGCCAGAGTCTTCTAAGTTAAATGAGCTGATAAATTCCCTTTTTGTGTTAGGTTGGGCTTCTGTTATTTGTAACCAAGAGTCTTAACAGATGCTCATTTAGTTTTTGAGGAAAGGTAATAAGAAAGAGACAATTACATAAGTGAGATAACTTGACACATGCTCCAAGTGAGCACATAAATAACAGGATAGTTCTAGGTCTCCCTAAAATGGGCTAATATATTGTCTCCCTCCTTTTTCTCTTTCACTGATTACCTAAGAGCCTCACTTTTTGACCCCTTTTGGATTATGGGGTTTTTGTTTTGTTAAGTGTGCTTTCATATTCCTATTATTCCTTCCTCTCCAAAAATAATCTAGTGAGAAGGAAAACACCCAGATTGTCTATAAATGGCTGGGCCTGAGCATCACCGATGAGTTTTTATTCATGTGTACTTATTAAATATTTTACTATTAAAATGTGCTCAGAAATTCCATATTTATTTAAGGAAGTGTATTAATCTGTGGGTAGTTGCTAACTTACAAACAGGTTGTAGCCTAGAAATTTGCTAAAAAGAAAAGGCAAGAGTTCAGAATACATCTTCCCACAGAAATAATATTATGTATTGTGATTACATACCCAAATTAGCAAACAAGTCTCTTGAGCTATAGGGCAATTATGGAGAGGGTAGGATGTGTGCTGGATAAGAACTTGCTTCCTGGATCCAGGCTGCCTGTGTTCAAATCCCAGCTTTGCCATTTATGCCACTTACAAGTTTGTCCTTGTGCAAGTTACACCCACTAGAATACTTAAAGTTAAAAAGATTGAAGCTACCAAATTTGACACCAACTATTAGAGAGGAGGTGGGGCAATAGGAACTTTGATACACTGATGGTGGGAATGAAAATTGGCACAACCACTTCGGAAACTGTTGGCAGTTTCTTAAAAATTAAGTACATACTCACTATGTGATACAGTCATCCTACTCCCAAGAGAAATGAACACGTATTTTCACATAAAGATTTGTACATAAATGTTCATAATTACTTTTTGGTAATAGTCTCAAACTGTTAACAGTCGAAAATTTTATCAAGAGGTGAACGGATTAACAAATTTTTGTCCATCTACACAATGGAATATTACTCAGCAATAGAAAGGAACAAACTATTGATACATGCTACAACATGGATTAGTCTCAAAGTAATTATTCCTAGTGAAAGAAACCCGACAAAAATAGTACTTATTGTAAGAATCTGTTTGTATAGAATTCTAGAAAAAACCCCTAATTTATAATGATAAAAAGGAAATTGGGGTTGCTTGGGGATGGGGATGGGTAGTAGAGGGGATTGGATTACAACGTGGAGGGAGGAACTTTTGGGGATGATGTATTCATATGTCATGGGGGTATTCATATATCAATATTCATCAGATGGCACACTTTACATATGTGGTGTTCATTGTATATTAATTATTCTTAATAAAAGTATTTTTATTATACCTCATAAAATATATTTTTGAAAGATTCTTTTGTTGCTATTTATACTTTCTAATTCCTGGAAAGTCTGAAAAATGAAGTATTAACATTGTACTTCGCTCCCCCATTTTTTACTAAAACAATAACAATAACAAAAATTCACACTAGAACAAAACTAGAAACCAAACAACTCCTCCTGTTTTTTAAATGGAAATTTAAAACTGTAAAAGGCAAAAAATAGAAATTTATTTCATAAATCGTATCAGCCCATACCAACATTTTATAAATGCAACATATTAAGATATTAGGCACTGTTATTCTATACTCAACCATATTCTCATATTTTATAAACCAAATAACAGAAGTCTTGTACTAGTAAACATTTCAGCTTTTGATGACACATTTTAGGAATATTAAAATGCCATGAAAAGAGAGCCCTTCTAGATTATAGTTTAATAGCTTGAACACTCTTTGCTGACACATTAGTTGCTGGTAATTAGTCGGTTAATCAAAAAAGTGGTCAATGCAATGAGTAGTAAACGAGCCCTAGAGACCTAACACACAGTGTGGTGAGTATAGACAATACTGTATTATAACCATCAAATTTGCTAAGACTAGATTTTAATTATTCCAACTACTAAAAAGAAACGGTAATTATGTGATGTGATGGAGGTGCTACAATGGCAATCATATTACAATATATAGATGTATCAAATTAACATGATGTACACCTTAAATTTACAGTGTTCCATATCAAATATATTTCAATTTTTTAAAAAAGTGGCTGAAGGGAGAAAATAATACCAAAAGATACATAACATCTCTTAAAACTAAGGTTTGTATTTTGTGCATTCATTCACCAAATCTTCAGTGGAACTAAGTTCTTTTCTTTGATTTTTGGTTCCCGATTAGAAGTTTTGAATTTTTCTTTTTTTTTTGCACAAATCACATTCATTTGCAGTATCTTCAATTTTATAGTTCCTATTTCATTATCTTGGAAATAGAATATAAACACATTGCAGAACAGTCTGAGTGCAGAATCTTTCTGGATTTTTACAACTAAAGATTTTTTTTTTTTTTTACAATTGCCTCACTTGCATGTAATTTGATAATTTTTTTTAGCAACTCACTTTTTAAGCATTTTTAAGCATTTGACTTAGTTTTCATAGAATTAGAGTCTAACTCACTTGTGTTATGCCCAGAATTCGTGATCCCCAAATACCGCCAGGGAGCCGAGTCCGATGTAAAAGCAAAAGAGCCTTTATTCGAGCTAGCTCGAGCTCAATCCCCTACCTGCACCGACGCAGCGGTGAGATACCAGGGAGAGAGAGTGAGTTTCAAAAGGACAAAGGTTTTATTGGGGCCTAGGGGCAGTTGGTGAGGTAATGGCTGTGGCCTCAGCCGATTGGCTGGGGAAGGGTCTGAGTCCTGTTAGGCAGGTGAGGTGGGGGGGGTTACTCAAGGGGAGGAGGTGTGGTCAAGGTGAAGGACACAGAACAAGATGGAGTCGGCCGGCGTAGGC
This sequence comes from Neofelis nebulosa, assembly GCF_028018385.1. Classification (NCBI taxonomy): domain Eukaryota; kingdom Metazoa; phylum Chordata; class Mammalia; order Carnivora; family Felidae; genus Neofelis; species Neofelis nebulosa. The sequence continues at coordinate 29,818,143 of NC_080782.1, read as the reverse complement.
CCGACCTTTCATTCCCCCCTTGTCATGTAGCTTAGGGACCCAATCATGGGACCGGCTGCATTTATGGTGACAAGGGGAACAGAGTTTGGAGGTTTACACAAAGTTCTGGGAACCAAGTGTCCCTGGGGTGGCTCTGGGACGTCTGATTAAGTATTGTCCCCGAGCTGGTGTCTATGATCTGCCAGGTGATGTTTTGGGGGGCGTGGGGACTCCCGGCAGCATGAGCAATGACAAGCAGAGTTAACAGAGTTACCAATATTAGGTGGGTCAAATGCGCTGTAGCTTGAGCTTGAGCGGGTTGTGTTGGTCCCGACTGACGGCCCATCGCATGGCGAAGTCCTTCCGGATTGAGGAGGGGTCCGCTGGCCGAACGTGGGTGTGATGGACTCAGGTCACGATGCCGTCTACTTTGAGAGCGGTGGGGGTTGTCAACACCACGATGTAGGGTCCCTTCCAGCGCGGCTCAAGGGTCTCTCGGTGGTGCCTCTTGGCGTAGACCCAGCCTCCCGGCCTGTACTGATGAGGTGTCGGGGTCGGGCCAGCCTCGTAGATGGCACGGAGGCGCGGCCAAATGTCCTCGTGCGCCCTCTGGAGCCCTCTCAAGGAAAGAAAAAGTTCTTGATCTTTAAACTCAGCAATAAGTTCAGCTCAAAGGCTGGGAATAACAGGGGGTGGCCTGCCAAACATGATCTCGTAGGGAGTAAAACCCAGAGTGTAAGGAATGTTTCTAACCCGGTAAAGGGCGTACGGTAGGAGAGTCACCCAGTCCCCGCCAGTCTCCATGGTTAATTTGGTAAGGGTCTCTTTTAGGGTTCTATTCATTCTTTCTACCTGTCCTGAGCTCTGGGGCCTATAAGCACAATGTAATTTCCAGTTTGGCCCCACCGCCTTGGCTACTGCCTGTGTTACCAGCGAGATAAAAGCTGGTCCATTGTCTGATCCTACCATGGCAGGAAAACCATACCTGGGTAAGATGTCTCTGGTAGCTTCTTAGCCACCGTCTGAGCCGTTTCATGCTTGGTTGGGTATGCCTCCACCCAGCCAGAGAAGGTGTCTATAAATACTAAAAGATATTTATAACCATACTTTCCTGGTTCGACTTCAGTGAAGTCGACTTCCCATTGGGCTCCCGGTCTGGTGCCTCTGAGCCTGGTTCCTTTTTTTATTTGATGTGGCTCTCGAGTTGGTGAGTTGGCAGGTCTTGCAGGCAGATACAACTTGCTCTATTTTGGTGTCCTGTTGGTGAATCTTGATGCCCGCATGTCGGATTAAGTCTTTTAATTTTCGGGCCCCCATGTGAGTAGACCGATGCATGTGCTCTAATATTGAGACTCCGAGCCAGTCTAGCAGCACGAGCTCCTTGTTAGGTGTATACCACCGTCCCTTTATCTCCTGGGCCATGGGGAGTTTCTTGATCTGCTGTAACTCCTCTTGGGAGTATTTGGGCTGGTCTGGTAAAACTGGGTCTCCCAAGTCCGGTAGTTGTTAAGCCATTTCTAGCTCCCAACGTTAGCGCCTTGGTAAGGGCGACAAGCTCTGCTTGCTGGGCTGATGTTCCAGAGGGTAGAGCCTCCGCCCATACGGTGTCCGTTTCGGTGACCACCGCTGCACCGCATACCTGTGTCCATCTCGCACAAAGCTGCTGCCATCAGTGAACCAAGTAGCCTCGGCATCGGGGAAGGGCCGGTCGGTCAGGTCCATCTGGAATCCATGTACTTGTTCCATGATTCCCGCACAGTCATGTAGTGGAGCACCTAGGTCAGGGTCGGGCAGCAGGGTTGCAGGATTGAGGGCTGCACTGGGGTGGAACTGCACTTGTGGAAGGTTGAGTAGAAGGCTCAGGTAATGAGTCATATTGCTCATCCATCTATCTGGAGGCTGTTTCAGGACCCCTTCAATGGCGTGTGGGGTCGTGATCCAGATCTCCAGATCTAGGGTCAGTTTGTCTGCATCCTTGACTAGCAGTGCTGTCGCCGCAATAATTCTTAGGCATGGCGGCCAGCCGGCAGCCACTGGGTCTAGTTTCTTAGACAGGTAAGCCACTGGGCGGTTCCAGGGGCCTAAGGCTTGAGTTAGAACCCCTTTTGCTATTCCCTTATGTTCGTCTACAAAGAGGTGGAAGGGCTTCGTAATGTCTGGTAGGCCCAGGGCTGGGACACTTAGGAGGGCCTTTTTTAACTGATTAAAGGCAGTTTCTTCTTTTTCAGCCCATTTAAATGTTTTCCCTTCTTTGGTAGCTTCATATAGGGGCCTAGCGATCTCAGCAAAACCTGGAACCCAGAGGCGGCAGTAGCCGGCTGATCCTAGGAATTCTCTCACTTCTCTTCGGGAGGTGGGAGTAGGGATCTTTAGGACAGTTTCTTTTCTGGCATCTGATAACTGCCGCTGTCCGCCCTCCAGGATATATCCCAGGTAACTTACCCTCTCCCTGCATATCTGAGCCTTCTTCAGGGATGCGCGGTACCCTAAGTCCCCCAGGGTAGCCAGCAGGTCCTGGGTCCCTCCCTCACAGTCTTTGGCCCTGTCGGCAGCAATCAGGATGTCATCTACGTACTGTAGAAGGGTGAGGCCAGGGTGCTCCCTTCTGTACTCACCCAGGTCCTCATGTAGTGCCTCGTCAAAGATGGTGGGTGAATTTTTGAAACCCTGAGGTAGCCGTGTCCAGGTGAGTTGCCCACTGTAGCCCTCCTCCGGATCATGCCACTTGAAGGCGAACAAGGGTTGGCTCTGGGGTGCCAGCGGCAGACTGAAGAAGGCGTCCTTTAAATCTAGTACAGTATACCAGACTCTGGAGGGTGCCAAGGAGCTCAAGAGAGTATATGGGTTGGGAACAGTTGGATGTATGTCCGCGACCCTCTTATTTACTTGCCGGAGGTCTTGTACTGGTCGGTAGTCATTTGTGTGAGGCTTTTTGACCGGCAGTAAGGGGGTGTTCCAGGCAGACTGGCAAGGAACTAGTACCCCTAGGCTTCGTAGTCTCCGGATGTGTGGCTGGATCCCCTTCCAGGCCTCCTGAGACATGGAGTATTGTTTGATCCTTACCGAACTCTCTCCTGGCTTGAGCTCTACCAGGACTGGGGTCCTATGAGCGGCTAGTCCCATCCCCATCCCCGTCTCTGCCCAAACCGAGGGGAATTCTTGTAGCCATCTGTCTATATTATTCTCTCTCGGGAGCGCCTCCTGGTGGAGGAGGTATTCATCCTCCAGTTTCATGGTTAGGACCTGGATGGGGTGGCCCTTGCCATTGGTGACCTGAGGCCCCCCCTTGTCTGAAAGTTATCTGAGCTCCAATCTTGGTCAGTAAGTCCCGTCCTAACAGCGGGTAGGGGCATTCTGGTATTACCATAAAGGAGTGGGATACCCGACCCGTTCCCAAATCTACCGTTCTTGGGGTAGTCCATGAATACTGGCTCATACCAGTTTCCCCTTGTACCCAGGACTTCTTGCTGGCTAGTTTTCCTTGTGGGGTGCGGAGGACCAAATGTTGTGCTCCGGTGTCGACAAGGAAGTCAACAGGGGTCCCCCTCCACTTTAAGAGTTACCCTGGGTTCGGGGAGAGGGTCCGAACCCCGACTCCCCTAATCACTTAGTTCATCTAGCTCTAGGACTTTTACTCGATCAGTCTTGCTTCCCTTTCCGCCGGCCCTTTTTGAACAATCTTGGGCCCAATGCCCTATCTCCTTGCAGTATGCGCACTGATCCTTCTGCAGCCTCTGCTTCCCCCCTTGGTGGTTCTTTTACCTTTTCTTGCGTCGTCTGCCAGCTGCGGGAGACGGTGGTCTCGTTCCTTGGGGAAGTCAGCAGTGGTAGCTAGTAGTATTCTGGCCAGGTCTCGAGTCTGCTTACTGCTGGCAGCCGCCATGGTGCGAGCCTGCTTATCCTCAGGAGGCTCCCGGTTATTATATACCTTTTCGGCTACCACCAGTAAGTCCTGCAGACTTTTTCCTCCTAGTCTATCTATTTTCTGTAATTTTCTCCTAATGTCTATGGCCGATTGGTTTACAAAGGCCATGATAACAGCTGCCTTGCTTTCCGGAGCCTCTGGATCCATGGGGATATAGGTACGGAATGCCTCCATGATCCGTTCTAAAAAGGCAGCCGGAGATTCATCTTTTCCCTGTTGTACATTTCCTACCTTGGCCAAATTGGTTGGCTTTCTAGCAGCCATTTGGAGACCCCCCATTAGAGTCTGGCGGTAGACCTGGAGCCTCTCCTTACCTTCTGCCATGTTGAAATCCCACTGGGGCCGAGTTAAGGGGAAGGAGGCATCTATCTGAGCCTGGTTGGTGGTGGGATTCCTGTCTGCGCCCGGAACTAGTTTTCGGGCCTCATTGAGGATTCTTTCTCTTTCTTCAGTCGTGAACAGGACCTGCAAAAGCTGCTGGCAATCGTCCCACATGGGCTGATGGGTAAAAAGAACAGAGTCTAATAGATCAATAAGCCCTGCCAGTTTCTCGGAAAACTTAGGATTCTGAGCTTTCCAATTGTAGAGGTCACTAGTGGCTAAAGGCCAATAGTGATGGGGCTGATTCCCCTCCGCGTCTTGGGGTCCGGTGACTCATAGGGGCAGAATAGTTGAGTCGGCAGCGCAGGCGGATTGCTCCCTCTGAGCCCTTTGTCTGGTAAAGGGCGGGCTTCCCACTGGAGCGTTTCCGCCTCCCACTCTCGGAACAGTGTCTGCCTTCCCTGGAGGGGGAGGATGGTGTTCTTCCGGCATCCTAGAGGGGTTATACGGGGGAGGAAAAATTAATTCTTCTTCAGTACCCCCCTGTAGGACAGGGCAGAGGGGTGCTGAAGGCTGGGTAAGACTTTTCTTCTTCTTTATCCCCTGCAAAGCAAGAATGGGTTTGGCTCCGGAGGGAGTGGGGCTAGGAAGGGCTTAAGCCAAAAGGGTGGGTAGAGGGGTAGTCTGAGTCTGTCCCATAACGTCCGTCCAGTAAGTCCACAGAACAAAACAGAGAAACACAAAAACAGACAAACAGAGGGCCCCTAGAAAGTCTTCCAACTCCATGGAAGCAAAACTGAAAGCTAGCTTAGACCTTTGAGGGGATTCCATGTCCCTCCAAAACTGATGAGGGGATTCCACGTCCCTCCAAAGACGGCCTCATGCCGACCAGCGGGAGCGACCCGCCTCGTCTCAGACCTTTGAGGGGATTCCACGTCCCTCCAAAACAGATGAGGGGATTCCACGTCCCTCCAGAAGGCAGAATCGGAACGTCTTCCGAAATTCCCGGCCTGTGGTCCTCCAGTGCGTCCACTTAGACCGCGTTGGGCACTACCAGAATTCCAGAAATGAGCTCACACAGAAAAGACAGAACAAACAGACAGACACTAACCATGGCCAGTCAGGCTCTCCGGGTCGGGGGTCCCTCGGGGGTCTTGGGGATCCTGGACGAGCCCCTAAATGTTATGCCCAAAATTCGTGATCCCCAAATACCGCCAGGGAGCCGAGTCCGATGTAAAAGCAAAAGAGCCTTTATTTGAGCTAGCTCGAGCTCAATCCCCTACCTGCACCGACTCAGCGGTGAGATACCAGGGAGAGAGAGTGAGTTTCAAAAGGACAAAGGTTTTATTGGGGCCTAGGGGCAGTTGGTGAGGTAATGGCTGTGGCCTCAGCCGATTGGCTGGGGAAGGGTCCGAGTCCTGTTAGGCAGGTGGGGGGGGGGTTACTCAAGGGGAGGAGGTGTGGTCAAGGTGAAGGACACAGAACAAGATGGAGTCGGCCGGCATAGGCCTGCCCTTTCACTTGCACTTGCATTTCTCATTTTATGTAATATTTAGTTGAATTATATAATTATAATTAGTACAACTGGCATCAGCAGACTTGAGGATAAACAGCTGACTCTCGGTTAGCATGAAACCTCAAATGTAGAACCAGGTTTCCTAGGCTTGAGCATTCAGAGCCTTAGGGATATCAATCAATATGTTTTCCTCTTAAGCTATTGTTTAGAGAATTCATTTGAAACACTTTAATTTTATACTCTATGTCTTTTATGTAAAAAGGTAAAGTCCAAAGAAAAGATGGCGTAGTCACAGAAAAGTCAAGGATGGCAGTAATTTTAAAGAAAAATTCACAGAATAAGACGACAAAGCAACATGCTAGAAGAGGGGATGTATTAGAGTTATAATTGTGAAAGAAGTAAATATCACATTAGTGAAATATTAACTACATCAGCATTTTGGAGAGGCTTATAGAATCTCAGGGGAAATAATAGCCAAAATTCCAGACCCTATATTACTAATTCTAAATACAGAAACAATGACTTTCATGTATTACAAAAGCAACGAATGTGTCACTGTGACTATTTCAGTTAAGTAATAAAAATAAAAGCATGATTTTTATATTGCTTATCAGTCCTTCCACCTCATCTAGTTATGCATTTTCTACACCAATTTATGACTGCATTTGTATTTTCTACTATTATATTTTCTATTACAGGTTATATGGCAGTTTTGTCTCTGAAATTTCCTGTGGAATTACACAAAAGAAAAATGGCAGACCTTGCATCAATGGTTAGTTTATCATTTTTATCAATCTCTGAGGGGATTCCTAGGAAATATAATTATGCAGTTAGACGAAGAACTTGCCGTATAGCATGTGAATACAGAAGAAAACTAACTACCCATGGAAATTTCTTGAAAGACTGCCAGTGCCCTAAAAGGTGCAAAACTGGTAAAATAAATATTTATTTGGCATGTATGATTTCCATAGCTGGATTAGTGAGTAATAAAATATACACTGGTTCAGTGACTAATGTTTCTATCTCTTCCTACTTTAACTGTACAATTGCTTATTCTAATAGCACAGAGTGTGTTCTCATGAAGAGATAAACAAGGTAAGTGGAATCCTTTTAACTATATTCCAACTGATATTCTACAAGACTATGCCATTCAATTTTGAACAAAAATGGAAAACAGTAAATTGTTTTTGTTTTTTCTAAATTTCTATCTAGTTGCATCCTTGATAACAAATAGATAAAGCGTCAGTATACTGGAATTTTTATCTACATGTATTCCTTTTTAAAACTTTTTTTTGGCATTTTGTATTGTGGTAAAACATACATAACATAAAAGTCACCATTGTAATTATTTTGAAGTGCAAATTTGGTGGCATTAAGTATATTCACAATGCTGTGCACCCATTACTGCTTTTCTATTTCCAGAACTTTTTTTTATCATCCCAAACAGAGGCTTCATATCATTGAAATGATAAGTCCCCATTTCCCCCTGTTCTTAGCTTCTGATAACCTCTATTATCCTTTCTGTCTCTATGGACCTGCTTATTCTAAGTACCTCATGTAAGTGAAATCATATAATATTTGTCCTTTTGCGTCTGGCTTATTTCACATAGCATAATCCTTTGTAGGTTCATCCATGATGTAGCATGTATTAAAATTTCATTCCTTTTTAGGGCTAAATAATATTCCATTATAACACACACACACACACACACACACACACAATTGTGTTTATTCATCTATCTGTTAATGAACACGTGAGTTTTTCCACATTTCGGCTATGGTGAACAATGCTACTATTAACATTGGTGTATCTGTTCAAGTCCCTACTTTTAAAAAAATTTTAAGTAGGTTTCACACCCAGCATGGAACTAAATGTGGGGCTTGAAATCACATCCCTGAGCTCAAGACCCGAGCTGAGATCCAGAGTCAGATGCCTAACTGACTAAGTCACCCAGGTGCCCCCAAGTTTCTACTTTATTTTGTTTATATATCTGGGAATAGAATTGCTAGGTCATATGGTAATTCTGTGTTTAATTTTTGAGAAACCACCACACTGTTTTCACAGTGGCTGCACAATTTTAAATTCCTATCAGCAAGGCATAGGGTTCAAATTTCTCCACATCCTGTGCCAACACTTGTTATTTTCCATTTTTTTAAATAGTCATCCTAATGGGTGAGAATTCTCTCACTGTGGCTTTGATTTGAATCTCTCTAATGATTAGTGATGTTGAGCATCTTTCTATGTTTTATTGGCCATTTGTATATCTTCAGCTGGTTCAGTTTGCTTGACTGGGTTAGGGGATACAGGTGACTCAGGCCTTCACTCCAAGAGGTTGGAGTCATGATCACCCACTGAGGACTATGGCTGCTGCAATCACCTGTTCATAATTATTTCTAGGTAACACCAAGAGATGCCCTCATGAATCCCAAACATTATCCTGCCTATCTTCTCCTGGTAATCAGGGTTTATTTTCTCTAACAGTAGAGTAACCTCTTTCTTTGCTGGCCCACTGGCATGGGGAGCCCAGAGAGACTGATTGGTAATCAGAATTTCTAGCTCAGTGAAATTCTTGCTGTGTTCTCCAGCAGAAGTGTTCTCTTGAGAATGAGAATCTAATCTGACAAAATGTAGAATTTCAGAGAAGGAAAGCACAGAATCTGAAAATATGCCACTGATCATGATAGTGAAAGAGATTAATCTCACTTCTTGTTTTCTGGATCTATGTATTCCAACCACTGGGGACATAGCACTATTTATAGACCTCTGATTTAAAGCTTTCACTACATTTCAGGCACTGTGCTCTCCCCCACCCCCCTTCCCAAAATATTGGCCTTGAATTGGAGAGTTACTCGAGCCTATAAAAGTTTATTTAACCATCTAATAAGCTAGATGCTTTGGAGTAAAGAGGTATGTGCTAAAACTAATGAATCTAGTGCTCATGTGCCCACTGACATACCGCATATGCCATAAGATGGGGCCCTTCATTAGAGGGGACAGTTGTGTCAGTTGCTGTGCTGATAGACCAGTCATTCTATATGCCTCTGAAACTGTTCCCCCTGCCCCATCCCTCAGCCAACATAGTGAATCAGAAGTAATACCACAGTCCAGAGAAAATGCAATGTCTAGTGCCTCCAACAATAAAGAATTCGAGAATAGAGAAGTCCCTACAAAACCTTTCAAATAAAAACATTTCAGGCTACCATTATAGCAATCATTATAATTAACATTACCACCATTAAGTATCATCCTTACGGCATATTCCAACACTTCGCTTCACCCACACTTCACCTCAATCTTTCACAACTGAGAGTCTCAGGAATTACAGTGGGGTCTTATCGCTGTCTCTGATCGATCCAGTTGCCAAATCCCATTCTAAGCACCTGTCTTCTACGACTACTCCTGGTACCAGTGGTCTGGGTTTAATATCTTAGATTGTGTTTGCTAGGAAATATACTCTGAGGTAGATATTGAAATGCAGAGGGTTTACTGGGTACGGTTCTCGAGAACACAAGTAAGGGAGTGAGGAGGGCAGGAGTGAGCAGAGGGAGAAGTAGAAGGGTTTGGCAAATCCCATGGAAATCTCTGAAGCTGAGTTTGACCTTCAGAGATGTATCAGATCGATGCAAGGCTGTTTTGCCCCCAAATCTACCAGTCAATTGTTAGGCTGTGGGAAGGGTTGCCAGCATGGGTGAAGCAGCTCCCTCTGGTCAGGGCAACACCGTGAAAGGTACTCAGCTGTGAACACCAGCAGTCAACTCTCCCAGTGGCAGCAGAGAGGAAGAGAGAGGGGAGCTCTGGCGGGGGGGGGGGGGGGGGTGGGTGGGGAGGCGGTGAGCCACTGCATTTACTACACTAAATGAAAAAGAAAGCAGGGTTGAGACAAGTGCATTGCAGCAGATGTTGTATTTGGAAGTGATCTCAGGGAGTAAGAGGGAGGGACAGGAGAGCCAAAAGAGAAGAAGGAAGGCCAGTGCAAAGATGTGCTACCCAGTTGGTCACTGCTTTAGAAGACTGCCACTGAGTTCCGTGAAATCTGAGGAGTTGCAGGAAATGTGTCACAGAAGTTTCCACCTGGGGAAAAAAAGAGAGAAGCATTTATCAGTTGGCTGTCCTTGGTCAAGGGTAAAATCCTTAAACCTCCCTGTGGTTCTGGGTTTTCCATGCATGAGTGTGGAGAATGCCAAGAAAAGGTGCTGTCAGATTGCATCTGCAAGAAGCTTGTAGAAGCCAGTATGGAATGGATTACCTCAGAACAGGGTGGAATTGAAAGGGTCTACAAAAAGTATCTAGTACTTCTGGAAATACCTGGCAGAATTTAAAATGTAAACAGTTTATGATCCACAAATTTCACTTACAGAAATTTATACTACAGAAATTTGTGCTTATAGATGCAAACACGTATGTGAATTTGATAGGCTCTAGGGTCAACTGCCTGGGTGTAAGGCCAGGTTCTGCCACTGTGCATGAGGCACCTGTGAACTATGTCATGTCTCACATAGGGATGCTGACAGTGTCAAATAAATTAAACCATGCGCTAGGCTTTGGATAGTGCCTTGCATATAGTGAGGTCTCTATACATGCCAGTTATTATTAATGTAACTCTTAACTTGGATAGTGATTAAAGCTACTGTTTGCAGTGAAAAAAAGATGACAAACAACCTACATACTAGGCAAAGAAATGACAGTATGGCCAAACATAGGAAACTATCACATGTGACGTATGTTGTAAGTGAAAAAAACAAAGCAAAGCCAAAGTGTAGAAAAGCGTATCTAGTATGTGCTCCTATTTGTGTAAAAAGCACATTGTAAGTACTTATGCGATAGAGATTATTAGTGCTTGCCACAAGCTGCTTCTCTTCTGCTTCCTGGGCACACAGAAGATTGCTCTTTGCGGTTAAGTGGACCATGTGATTAGCTCTGGCCAGTGTGAGCCCAACAGGAGAGAAAAGCTCCTGTGTAACCTTCCAGCTCTCTCCTTCTGGAAGCCAAATGCTAGGATGGCAGCACCACAAGGTGATGTAGCTTGAACATGTAGTTTGGAACAAAACCAAAAATCTAGCTACTGAGATACTGGGTTAAATTTGCTACCACAGCATAACCCAGCCTATCTTGACTAGTACGATACGATTCTGCAAAGGAGGCAGAGAAAAATGAAAACACTAGTTGCTCCTAGGGAGAAAAACCTGGGCACCTATTGGAGTTTGGAGGAGCTGGAGGGCGACTTATTTTGTCCTCTGAATCTTTTCATGTTGCTTGAATTTTTATTTTATTTTATTTTATTTTTTTAATTAATTTTTTTTTAACGTTTATTTTTGAGACAGAGAGAGAGCATGAAGGGGGTAGGGGCAGAGAGAGAAGGAGACACAGAATCGGAAGCAGGCTCCAGGCTCCGAGCCATCAGCCCAGAGCCCGACGCGGGGCTCGAACTCACGGACCGCGAGATCGTGACCTGAGCTGAAGTCGGACGCTTAACCGACTGCACCACCCAGGCGCCCCATCATGTTGCTTGAATTTTTAAACCGCAGGTGTAAGTTAAATTTTTTAATGAAAGAAATTTTAATATTAAGTGTAGTTTGGGTTAGACAGGAACCATCAACCTTCCCTAAAACTTACGAGAAGGTACAGCCCTCATCCTCCTCAAAACAAGAACAAAAGCCAAAGACAAAACAACCTCTGCCCCGCCTCATCCCCCCAAAAGGCAAAAGCACAGAAATCATTTAGCTGGATTATGTTATTTTCTCCAAGAATGTTCAGCAGCTTGAATAAAGATGCAGGAAAAGAACGTTTGGGACAAGGAAAGCAGTCAGGGTAGGAAGGAGTGGGGTTTGTGGTAGCGGATGGGAAGAACGTGGTGAGGCTGTAGCCCTGGAGTTCTCGAAGAAGTGAAGAGGTTATGGGGCCATGCCAGAAGAAGTAATGTGGGGAAAGAAGTGCTGGTGACTGAGGGGGTAGACATCTGAAGGAATAATTGTTTACTACTTGTGACCACGTCCATTACTCAGGCAAAGTCAACTGAAAGGTAACGTGGTTTTGATAGTTTGAGGCAACTACTATAAAATTTAGTCTTGTTTTATGTCTCACTCTGCTTATAATATTCCGAGTGATTTCAAAATACATTGCATAGTGCACCACGCAGATGGTGACAATCAAAGAAATCTCTATCATTTTTCCTCAAGAGCTTTTGCAAGGAAATGTGTGATTTTTCTGTAAGTTTTATCTGCAAAGTGTGGTACGACATACTGCTGATCAATAGTGACCAAGCCGGATATTTGCAGGACAGTCATGACAAAAGAGGATGGCGGTTTCACAATAAGGATGAATAATGGAGAAGATAAAAGATAACCTTGACGGGTAACTCAGTTAAGAGGGAAATGGGAAATGTTTAAAGAGCCTGATTCACACCAATAGGCCATTGTATGGGATTGCATCTAAACGAATAAACCATCTTTATACAGACGATTTCCTTGAGTCACAGAAAATTTTTCCTAGTGAGCAGACAACTGTGGCATTTTGGAAACTAGATGAAAGATTTTATTAATACGAAATTATTAACATGAAATAATAGGATCTTCCTCAACAATACTGTAGCGAATGTTGTGGGAGAAAAATCACTCAGCGATTCAGCACCTACTGTGTGCCTAGACAAGGGGATGGGCACTGTTTGAAGAGCTATGTGATCCCTGATTTTAAGGTACTTCTGGCTCATTTGGAGAGATGTAGCATAATGGAATATTCCTCACAGGAATGATGGGAGGTAAACAAGATAGTAACCTCTGATGAATTGCAAAGAATAAAAGTGGTATAAAAATTCAGAGAAAGGTGAGCTCAGGATAGTTGAAATATATGTTGAGGGCTCAATGGAAGTTATTATTGGATGGATTCAGAACTAGAAGACCCAGATTAGAATCTTCTGCTGTCATTTACTGATTTGTGACTTCGAACAAGTTTATTGAATTTGTCTGTTCTTAATTTGTAAAGTAGGAGTGATGGTATGTATCTTGCAGTACTGGAAAGAATATTCTCAGATCTGTTTCTTGTCTTTTCTGTATCACAGTCCAGTAGGGGTGGCAAGAAGCTGCATTTCCCAAGTGCTCTGCCCTAAACTGTGTCCTGCCAGATTCATACATTGAAGCTCCTCAACCCCCAAGATGACCGCATCTACAGAGAGGTTCCTTAGGAGATAATTAAGGTTAAATGAGGGCATAAGTGTGGGGCCCTAATCTAAGAGGGCTGTAGCCTTATAAAAAGAGGCTCTCTTTTTTTATAAAGAGAGGCTCTCTCTCTCTACTCCTTCTCCCCCTCCCTCCCTCTCTCCCCTCCCTCTCCCTCCCTCTCTCTCCCTCTTCCTCTCCTCTCTGAGGGCACTGCAAGAACACAGCCTTCTGTAAGCCAGGAAGAGAATCCTCACCAGAAACTCACCATGCTAGCACCTTGAGCCTGGACTTTCCAGCTCCCAGAACTCTGATAAATACATTTCTGCTGTTTAAGCCACCCAGTCTATGGTATTTTCTTACGGCAGCCCAAGCTGTCTAATGGAGCAGGTTTCCATGTCAGGAGGGTCAGGCCAATGGCAGATACAGGAGAAGACTAAAAAGTGGGAGGGAGGGAAAGGCCCGAGTATGTCTCTCCTTCTCTCTACCTCCGCAGCATCTCCAGCCTCTTGCATGACCTCAACTCCCTGTATTTAGCCTGATTCTAGCTTCTAGCTTCTAGCTGCTGTTGGGGAAGTCTGATTGTGGATCCCAGTAGAACCAGTTCCTCTTCCTTTTGTCTCTCAGGCCTTGGGGTGCTTGTAGCTCTCTGCTCTTACAAATCTCTGGATTGCCTCACTGTCTCCCATTTTGTTACTGTCAGCTCTCCTATAATCTGTGTTATCAGTTTTCCCTCTATTAGTTGTTAAATTCCCTCTATTATAAATATGTAAATATGTTTTCTGTTTTCTGGTTGAATTTTGACAAAGACAAAGGGTAAATTTTAAAATGTAACACTGTGAAGCTATAATGTGCCTTACAAGTAATAACCATATATACACAGAGGGCACACTATATGTATGTGTCTTTCCCCATCTTGCCCATGATGCCTGTGTGACCATGTTTGTGATATGTCTTCTTGGATCTAACTGATTATTCTAGAGGGCCCAAAGAGGGCTCATCACAGGTCACAGTGTTGACCTAATCACAATCCCTCTCTCAGAGCCTGGAACTAAGGTACACAGAGGAACATTTTAGCCAGCAGTGGTCGCTGAAGCTGAGAAGCCAACCATGAAGTTCATGACTATGTTCTGGTGAGTAAAAGATTCTGGTGGAGAAAGAGGACCAAAGAGTAGGTCACATGGCTCCTGAGAAGTAGAGAGTATAGCCTTGGTTCCAGGTAACTTTCAACTCTCCAGTGCTAGTTTTGGACAGGTCTGCTATTCCCACCGTCACATTTCATGAAATTCTTTAAATGTTTTGCATAAAGTTACCTTCATTGGGGCTAGCTTCTTTGGATATCTGTGTTTTTGAGTGCTTGATCATGCATCCATCCATGTACGCATACACACATGTGCACACACACACACACACACACACACTTCTGCAGACTTTGAGCTGCCTTTAAAAATATTTAGCTTGTGGTTGGGCAAAGAGACATTTATATGGAATTCTGCTGAGGATGAACAACATGAGCAAAAGTTCATGGATGAGAGAGATGAGACTCTAGAATATCTGGTTGACTGCTCTGCTTGTTTTAACTAACAGAGTTTACCATTATGTCTAGAGGCAAATTGTTTTTAAGTTAAATATAGTTGGAATGTTATAGCCCTTACTCTATATAGAAAACTAATAATGTTGGTGTTCCCTAAAGTCTGATTTAAAAGAACATAATTTTAACATTCACAAAAGAGCAGTAATCATTACATTAAAATATATTAAAAACCAGATTTATAAGCAGCATGTTTCTCCCATGCCCTGAAGGTCATGCCACCAGGTTTCTGCAAAATTGGGTCAGGAAGAAAATTCAGTAACAAAGGGACTCTCTCTGGAAACCATCCTATTTGTAGTTTATTGAAGATAAAATGTTGAATCTCAGAGCACCTACTAGATCTTCAGTACCAGATACAACAGAGTTTTTGGGTGTTGTTTTGTCTTACTATGAGGTGTTCCTGCTGTCGTTCATTCCCTGCCTAGAAGAATCTTGCTATTGAAATGAACATTCCTGTATTGATCAAATGGTTATATTCTAAAATGGGCTGGAATCTGTTTTATGACGTCAATGTGAAAATGTCACTGTACAAGAAGGGATGGGGGGCACCTGGGTGGCTCAATCAATTGACACTGACTCTTGATCTCAGCTCAGGTCTTGATCTCAGGGTCGTGAGTTTGAGCTCTGCCTTGGGCACATAGAGCCTGCTTAAAAAATAAAAAAATAAAAATAAAAAAAAGAAGAAGGACAGAAATGGAAATGTGGAATGTGCTGCAGAGGAGAGTCCCTGTTACGAAGTTTTAGAAGATCTTAATCGGGGCACTTGGATGATTCGGTTCTTTGAGAGTCCAACTCTTGATATTGGCTCATGTCCTGATCTCAAGGTCATAAGATTGAGTCTAGTGTCCGGCTCTGTGCTGACAATGTGGAGCCTGCTTGGGATTCTCTCTCTCTTCCCCTCCGCCCCAAATAAATAAATGAACAAACATTAAAAAAAAAAAAAAAAGATATTGATCAACTTCACCAGTATCTGGAATTTGGAAGTTGTTTCTTTTAAATTAGCAATAATCGTGCCTTGGATGAAACTCATTGGCTATGATACTGCCACTGTGCAAAGCTTGGAAGCTGTTTCTTTTAAAATAAAGAGTATTTTCTGGACATAATATTTGCGTGTGCTGTAGTGGGTTTTACCTGATTACACAAGCCCATTTGTTAATGTGCTGTACTAATATTTATTGCCTTGCATTGCATTGTTGTTGACATCTGTCTTTTAGTTTTGGCACTTTTTCTTTATGTTCCACTCATTCTTCTGACAGCACCATGAAATGAACATGCTCCATAAGCCCATTGGTCCCAGGAGGTGGATGAGAGACACATGGCACAGAGCTGCCTCAATCAAGCTGCCCCTAACAAGCACAGCCTGCATCAGCCAACCACAAGCTAGCTCATGGGCTAAATAAATACCTACTGTTGTAAGGGTAATGAAAATTTGTGGTTGTTTGTTAAGCATCATTGTTGTAGGCATAGGTAACTGATACCACAATAGCAGTAGTTTATTATTGAACTCAGTAGTTCCAATAACAGCCTTTTGATTCTCTCTCTTGTGATTGTGACAAATGTAATAGCTCCCCTCGTGAATTGGTTTATGGTGTTCCCGGAATCATTCTGGAAGACCAGTTTAGAGTTTGCTGCTCCACTGCCTCAAACAGTTTTTAATGATCAACTTCCTTTTCTGTTTAGGATAACTATACCACCTCACATTCATTAGGATGGCTACTACAGAAAAACAAACAGAAATATGAATGGGGGCAAGGATACGGAAATATCGAAACACCTTTGAACTGTTGGTGGGCACATAAAATGGTGCAGCTGCTATAGAAAACTGTATGGCAGTTCATCAAAAAATTAAAAATAGAATTGTGATCCATCAATTCCACTTTTAGGTACGTACTCAAAAGACTTGAAAGCAGACTTGAAGAGATATTTATACACCCATGTTTATAGTAGCATTATTTACAATCCAGGAGGTGGAAGCAGCCTATATGCCCATCAACAGATGAATAAACTGTAGTATATACATTCAGCCTTAAAAAGGAAGGAAATTCTGATACATGCTGCAACATGAATGAACCTTGAAGGCATTATGTTAAGTGAAGTAAGCCAGTTGCAAAAGGACAAAAACTGTATGAATCAATTAATGTGAGGTACCTAGAGTAATCAAATTTATAAAGACGGTAATCCTAAAGACAAGAAATATAGGTATACTCTGGCTACCCCTCCACCCTCTGGCTCATTTTGGGATCAGAATAATATGGGGTAGGGCCAAGACTGTTGTTTATCCCATTATCATCTCTGTAATAGTCTGAATAAGGAACTAGCATAAAATGGCTGCATTTCCTCCTATACAAAAAAAAAGGTATTAGTTGAATCCATAGTAGACAATGTGTAGTACATGCTGTCAGTGTCCTAAACGTGTCCCTGTAAAATTCAGTGTGCTTTCCTGAACTTCCAGTTGCCAGTGCCTGAGTCTTTGCCTGAGGGTTCTTTCTTCCATCTCCAACCCCAACTACAACCCTGAAGCCTTAAAACTGCATTATGAAGCCTGAAAATGGACTCAAATTCCCTCCCAGTGATTTCCAGCAGAAAAAGTCAGGGAGTTCTGGTGTGATAAACTGAGATGGGTATAGGGTAGGTAGTGCAAACAAAGAACAAATGTGGGAAAAGCAAAGCAAAATGGTGGAAGGCAATTGCTAGAAGAGAAGACTTGGGACCTAGCTTTCACTTTTGAGCACTTGTGCTGGTTATACAACGTGTGATGAGTCAGCCTCAGTTAAACGCACAGTTGGAGGTAAACCTTAAGTTACCTTGATTTTCTTATAAGAAAATTATTTTACTACAGTGAGTAAGGTTCTTTGGCCATGAGCCCTACTCATTTCATCTTCTGCATTAAAACTGAATACATTGGAAGGAAAAAGCCACTGCCGGTGAAAGTTGGCTTGAGGAGTTGCTCTGGACTCTACCTCCCACTTTCCCTGTCAAACTTTGTTCTCCCTGGTTTCTGTCTTATTGATTCCACACCCATTTTATCTCTGCATCACTGAGAGAACTGACAACTCTGGCCCGAACCTTGAGGAACTCATAATCTGGTTGAAGAGACAGCCATGTAATCAGAGTCAAGTAGTAGGTAGCAAGTGCTAACATAGGGACCTAACTTACATGCTACAGAAACAGAAGACAAAGCCGCTAATTCTAGCTGGCGCCATTGAAGGCGCATGAACTAACAGGCACTGAGAGATTAGGAGGAGATTTCCAAGCCGAGAAGACTGTAGATACATTTCAGGCAGAAGGACCACCATGCCTTCTTTGTGTGATTCTTGGGATCTTCATTTTTAGGCAAGTAAACACTGTGGGGCTGTTTGCAAACTTGAACACTCCACATATGTTCCTTGACAGCTATTGGGGGAAAAATAATCCATTTGGAAAGTTGGTATTTTGGGGAAAAGCAGTGTTTTTTTTTTTAAAGTTAATTCCTCTTTGAGAAACCATCTCTGATGCATAGCTTCCCAAAATGTAGGCATTTATTTCTTATGAGTTGAGAACTTTAATGGATAAGCCACATAATTTGAAATTAATACTCACAGGCAACATTAACAAGGGTCAAAGCACAAGTACAAAGTCAACTTGATGTGTATATTGCTTTTTCATTAAAGGGAGGGGATACCTAGAGTTCAAATTCCAAAAGCAATTATCAAACAAGTTTAGGCAATGTATCAGTTCAGGCCCTGATTTTTCATCTAAAAACTCCTGATTTTCTATGAAGTTGTTTCCTCTCTTTTTATTTATTTTTACTAAAAAAAATTTTTTTTAACGTTTATTCATTATTGAAAGATAGAGAGAGACAGAGCATGAGCAGGGAAGGGGCAGAGAGAGGGAGGCACAGGATCCAAAGCAGGCTCCAGGCTCTGAGCTGTCAGCACTGACCCTGACACGGGGCTTGAACTCTCAAACTGTGAGATCATGACCTGAGCCAAAGTCAGACACCCAACCGACTGAGCCACCCAGGTGCCCTGAAGTTGTTTCCTCTTTTAAAGCATCACTATAAAATGAAGATTTTGGAGAATTTAGAGAAAGGGATGGTGGTGTTACTTTTGTTACACAGCTAAACATATATTGGGAAACTTCTTCATTTCTCTTTGGTGGAAAAAGTTTAAAAATTTAGGAATGCTTTTCACTGGACATTGTTAACATGAAAAAATTTTTCACATGAATATTCGTATTTGTAAGACACTAGATATTTTTAGGAGAGTAGATGCTTTGAAGGAAAATAACTAATACTGAATATACAACTCTGCCCAGTTCTACCATTTATTAGGTTTCTGTGGGTTGAGTCACATTTTGGGTTGCTATTGTTGGTAAGGTCCTTTCTGGCCCCAAACTCTGCTCCTCCTGTCTTCTTCTTCATCTGCCTTTTTATTGCCAGTTGTGGGGAATAATTTTATCTCTTGGGAGTCATATTTGCAAATGTAATATATCAGTTAGGGAACAGATTGGATTGCTGTACAAAAGAGACACCAAATTACAGTAGCTTAAGCAAGACAGATTATTTCTCTCTCGCAAAGAAGTCTGCAGAGGCATTTTAGTGACAGTATGACTTTGCCATGGTGTCAGGAGTACTATCTTGTTACTCTGACATTATCAACACGAGAGTGTTTTTTTTTATTTGTTTTTTGTTTTTTAGTTTTTTAATTTATTTAGAGAGAGAGAGAAAGCATGCAGGAAGGGCAGAGAGAGAGAAAGCATGCAGGAAGGGCAGAGAGAGAGAGAGAGAGAGAGAGAATCCCAAGCAGGCTCCGCAACATCAGTGCAGAGCCCAGCTCGGGGCTCGATCCCACAAACTGCAAGATCATGACCT
The DNA here is from genome assembly GCF_028018385.1 of Neofelis nebulosa. Classification (NCBI taxonomy): domain Eukaryota; kingdom Metazoa; phylum Chordata; class Mammalia; order Carnivora; family Felidae; genus Neofelis; species Neofelis nebulosa. Next base: position 29,798,807 of record NC_080782.1, on the reverse strand, counting down.
GAGCCAAAATCAAGAGTCAGATGCTCACCTGACAGCCACTCAGGTGCCTCAACACTCAGGTTTTAATCCTTTGGTTGAAAATGGCTGAGTCAGCTACACCAGTGATCAATTTATTGTAAAACTAATGAAGATTCAGTTTCAGGATCCTTCACTTACATGGATCCTTTCCATGTGTTATGTGATGTTGTAGGGGCTGTGGGCTTCTGGGATATGACTGTAGGAGTACTTTTTGTGTCGTAGACCCCTTTGGCAGTTTGGTGAAGACTATGGACCCCTTTTCAGAAAAATGTTTTTTAGAAAGCCTAAAGTCCAGGGGCACCTGGGTAGCTCAGTTGGTTAAACATCCGACTTTGGCTCAGGTTGTGATCTCACATTTCAAGCCTGGCATCAGGCTCTCTCCTGTTAGATCCTCTGTCTCCCTCTCTCTCTGTCCCTCCCCTGCTCTCTCACTCTCTCCCAAAAATAAATAACTGTTTAAGAAAGCTTAAAGTAGGGGTGTCTGGGTGGCTCAGTAGGTTAAGCATCCGGCTTCAGCTCAGGTCATGATCTCAGAGCTCTGTGTCTCCTTCTCTCTCTGCCCCTCCCCCACCCCCTGCTCACCCTCTGTCTCTCTCTCTCTCAAAAATAGTAAAAAAAAATTTTTAAGAAGCTTAAAAGTATAACACATAGGATGGCAAAGGAGTCCAACATATTCAATAATCAAAATATTTTAAAAATTTTGTGATATAGAAATATATGTCCTTCTTTATTACACATTAAACAATCAGATCTAGTGATGGGACTAATAACTACCATAATTTTGAAGTTGTAATGAGCACTAAAGATATTTCACAAGTCTTCATTAATTGGAATTCGTATGAACATATTTAATTTATATTGATGACAACAAGGTCACAGGCAAAACAAATATAACCATGCTTTTGTCTACATTTATCGTAGAAGGAAAAATATTGAAAGTCACACTCCCCAAGGTAGGAGATCTGAGCAGTGTATTTTCATGGATTCTATATTGGTTCTCTAAATAAGAGACAACAATTATCCTTGTATTTGATTGTCTTTGTTTTCCATCTCAGTTTCTCTCTGTGTCCACTTCTTTTCATTTTCATCAATGTATATTGTAATTATCTCAGGGTTTTCCTCTATTTCAGCAATTCAAATTTTTAGTAGACACTATTCTTTTTTTTATATATTTATTTGCTTTTTAATGATATTATTTTAGTCTTCAGTTTTCCCTTCGGGGCACCTGGGTGGTTCGGTTGGTTAAGCATCTGACTTCGGCTCAGGTCATGATCTCAATAGTTCGTGGGTTCGAGCCCCGCATCTGGCTCTGGGCTGATAGCTCAGAGCCTGGAACCTGCTTCAGATTCTATGTTTCCCTCTCTCTCTCTCTCTCTCTCTCTCTCTGCCCCACCCCCACCTTGTGCTTGCTCTCTCTCTCTCAAAAATAAATAAACATTAAAAAAAATTTTCCCTTTGATTCACAAGTCCTCTTTTTATTTTATTTTGATCTTTCTTGGTTTCTTGATTCATTTCTTGGTTTCTTTAGTTTATATTCTTATTCAGTTTTTATACAGTTATGCAAGTTCAGGGAGTTTCCTTCTGTTCCCTGAATTAGGTTTTCTTTGGGTTTGAGCATTCTGTCTTTTTCTTTGCCAATTTCCATTACTGCTTTTTTTAAAAAAACATTTTTAAAAATTTTATTTTAGAGAGGGAGAGTGCACGTGAGCAAGGGACAACAGCAGAGGAAGAGAAAGAGAGAATCCCAAGCAGGTTCCACACTCAGCACGGAGCCCAACACTGGGTTGGATCCCACGATCCTGGGATCATGACCCGAGCTGAAATCAAGCGTCAGATGCTCAACTGACTGAGCCACCCAGGTGCCTCTCCATTACTGCTTTGTGAAAAGAAGGACGAAGAAGAGGAAGAAGAACAAGGAGGAAGAGGAGAGAGAAAGACAGGGTGGTTATCCAGTTTGCTTTTCTCGAGACTTGAGATTAGTGAGAATTCTTCAAATTCATTACAATGTCTGGGTGGTGGAGGTGGTGTTAGGAGCTAAGCCACTTCTCTGCTCAACTCCAGAATCTTCTTTCTTTCTTTGAAAACCTGATGTTAAGGTTTGTAGCACTAGCTTAAACACCTTTTCTTGTTTGGTGGTTGCTAGTAAAGTTTTGGATCATTCTGTTAGGTGAAGTAGGATAGAAGTCTTTTGAAGAAGTTCTAATCTTATATCGTATCCCAGAAGACAGAACCTGAGATTTTGAGTAATAAATTAGGCCTAAGTATACCTAATTCAAAGAGTTGTTAGAACAATACAATGGATTGATGTTTGCAAAATGCCCAGAACAGTATTTGTTGTGAAGAAGGCAGGTTGATGGAATGCATTTGATTTAAATACAATCAATTATTTGTCAAGTATACCAATAAAGCTAGGGAAAAAATAAAATGAATAACTGTAATAGGATCTTTACATATACTATAAACATTGAAATATGTACACTTACAAATCATCTTCTCAAGATATGTGCATAGTTCTAATACTTAAAAATACTAATACTTTTACTACTGACAAAGGGCACATTATCAATGCAGACATCCAAAACAAGTTTCCCACTTAGACCATTAAGATTGACCCTTAATTTATTTCCTGAATTATGATATTTTTAGGTGAGTCAGGAGAATCAGGAAAAATCACAGTCCTCTATGGGGAACTACATACATTTGCAGCCAATACATTTGCAGCCAATTCTTGATTATCACATGGGGATTTTCCACCTGTGTGATTATCAGTGCCTTCCAGATGATGTCGAGAAAACAAAAAAAGATTCTGCTGTTTGGTATGGTGCAAATTAATGTTTCTTTCTTCTTTCTATTAGTGAAATCTAGACCAGATGGTATTCCCAAGCAAACCCTCCTATTCAGGAGTCTATAAACAGAACATGTCTTTCCATACCAACCCTATTTTAGAAATCTGTGCTGTCTCCTGTTGGTGGGAATGCACAGCCACTGTGGAAAACAGTATGGAAGTTCCTCAAAAAGTTAAAAATAGAATTAGCCTATCATCCAGTAATTGCACTACTGGGTATTCACCCCCAAAATACAAAAACTCTAATTCAAAGGAACACATGCACTCCTATGTTTATTGCGGCATTATTTACAATATCAAATTATGGAAGCAGCCCAAGTGTCCACTGATAGATGAATGAATGAAGAAGATATGATATATATCTATATATCTATAGATAGACAAATATATATGTATTTTATATTATACATATTGGAATATTGTAAATATATTGTAATATATATAATATATATTATATATTTTGGAATATATTATATAGGAATATATTACATATATTATATATGAATAGATTGTATTATATATATTGGAATATATTATATATTATATATATAGGGATATATATAATATATACATAATAGAATATTATTAAGCCATGAAAAGGAATGAAGTCTTGCCATTTGTAACAACATGGATGGAGCTAGAGAGTGTAAGTATAAGAGAGTGTAAGTCAGAAAGACAAATACCATATGATTGCACTCATATGTGGAATGTAAGAAACAAAAATGAGCAAAGGAAAAAGAGAGAGAGAGAGAAGAACCAAGAAACAGACTCTTAACTACAGAGAACAAACGGATGGTTTGGGGAGGGGAGGTGGGTGGGGGATGGGTGTACAGGTGAAGGGGATGAAGAGTGCACTTATCATGGTGAGCGCCGAGCACTGTATAAAATTGTTAAATCACTATATTTTACACCTGAAACCAATATAACACTGTATGTCAACTCTACTGGAATTAAAATAAAAACTTAAAAAAAAAAACCAGAAATCTGTGCTGCCTTTTCCATAAGCCTTCTGGAAGAATGACTCATTTGCCTTTATTAAATGGAAAGTGAAAGGGAAAACCTTGAAGAACTACTTGTTCAAAGAATCAACCATATGTGTTTGATAAAAATAAAAACAAAAATAAAAATAAAAATAAACATAAACATAAAAATAAAAATAAAAATAAAAATATACAGGGGCGACTGGGTGACTCAGTGGGTTGAGCGTCTGATTCTTGATTTTGGCTAGAATCATCATCCTAGGATTGTGGGATCCAGCCCTGCATCCAGCTCCATGCTGAGCATGGAGCCTGCTTGTAATTCTCTCTCTGTCTCTGTGTCTCTCTGTGTCTCTCTGTCTCTCTCTCTAAAATAAAAAAAAAATAATAAGAGGCAGCTGGGAGGCTCAGTCAGTTAACCAAACGACTCTTGACTTCGGCTCAGGTCATGATCTCGCGGTTTGTAGTTTCGAGCCCCAAGTCAGGCTCTGCATTGACCGTGTGGAACCCGCTTGGGATTCTCTCTTTTTCCCTCTCTCTTGCCCCTCTCCTGCACTCTCTCTCTCTCTCTCTCAAAATAAATAAATAAACTTAAAATAATGATAATAAAATAAAAAATATAAAATATATATATTGAAGAGTGACAGGGAGGACAATGTGAACTTTCCCTCCATTTTTTCTTCCCTTGTTTTCCCCTTATATGATTGTAAATTCCTATGCAGGGAGGAATTCAGTCTTATCCATCTTTTTATTCCACTTTCTGCCTCTATCAACTAGCAGAATGACTGGCACAATTGTAGGTATGTAAAGAGTTTTTGAATAAATCAACATATGTATTTAATGTGTGAACTAAACATTCCAATCTGATTTATAGACATCCTTTATTAAGCTTGTCAGATCTAAAAACATATTTTTCATTTTCTGAGGAGCTAAACATACAATTAGAGGACTGTAGGACTAGTCATTATCTAATGCTACCAGAAGAATTGCTGTCACAACTCTTCTTGGAGACTAGACTATTCCCAAGCCTCCTTATAGTTAGGGTCAAGTGCATCATTTTGCCTCATCCTACTGGGAAGACTAGATTGTAGAAGTCATTTGGAGAGAACATTGTGGGCATGGTCATCATATCTTCCCCAGGTATTGATGGTATTCATAGTATGATTGCTAGAGATTCCTCAAATTTCATATCTACGTCCTGACAATAGTCTTTTGTGAAAAAAGCAAATGACTACTTTTTATTATTGGGGTGTGTGTGTGTGTGTGTGTGTGTGTTAAACAACACACTTGACCAATACAGCCAAAGAGTCAAGAAAAGGCCCATGACTCATTTCTTGGGTGTTCCCTTTCTTGATGGGTGGCTTATGTAAGTCAAGGCTATTGCATTCTCCGAAATTAACAGGTGTGTGCCTACATATTGTGTTTTTTTTTTTAAATGAAGGAAATCTTGCCATTTTTTAAAATTTTTTTTTTTTTTTTTTGAGACAGAGAGAGACAGAGCATGAACAGGGGAGGGGCAGAGAGAGAGGGAGACACAGAATCTGAAACAGGCTCCAGGCTCCAAGCTGTCAGCACAGAGCCCGACGCGGGGCTCGAACTCACGGACGGTGAGATCATGACCTGAGCCGAAGTCGGACGCTTAACCGACCAAGCCACCCAGGCGCCCCCATATTGTGTTTTAATATACCTCCCTTCACAGTTGGTAGCATTCTCAGGATCAAAAGCTATTCAAGTGCTGAAATGCTTTGCACTAGTCTACATAAGTTTGTTTATCCTCATCCTTCAATAGTGGGTGCCATCTGTTGTCCCTATATATCTGTTGAGGTCAGTTTTATCATTAAAACCATGTCAAATGCACTCGTGTCTCATGCAATGCTTTACATTATAGCACAATTTATCTTAGCTTTTGAGATGGAAACTACATATATGTAGTTAGAGTAAAGAAGAGTCGAGAATAGCCTGACAAGAAGCCAACCAGGTACAGGCCGACCCGCATGAAGTATTGCAAAAAGACAATCAGTATTAAGAATTTGATGATACCTGTGCCAGGGATTTATCTTTAGCATTCAGCATCCCTACTTCATTCACTATTATCTGTCATGCTTTAGTATTTCCATTTATTAGGCAGGCTGGGGTGGGGATGTGGGCTATGTCTTACGGTATATCCTGCATATTAGTTTTGAAAATTGTTATGGGCTCACACATCTAGGGCATAAAAGAAAACCAGTCAAGTGAAATGAGCTGGAAGGTTAATGATTTTTGAAGTGATTGCCAGCCAGGTTGATACCACTCTTCTTGAGGTGGCTGGATCTCACTCATTAGCTACACAAATCCATCAATTAATACAAGGAAATTTAGTGGGCACTCACTCTACATCTATAACTATTGTTGCCACACTGTGCTAAGTGCTAGGTCACTTTTGCTGGTAGGATTTAGGGCATATACATACACACATACCATTTCAAATGTTTAAATTTCAAAGTTAGGGCTTGGGACATTAAAGTAGATTTGAATGGATAATGCAATTTCATAATTTTTGTGACATAACTATAGCTTCATTAGGAACTTTTCTTTTGCATTGTCAAAACACTTCTGAAATATCTTGCTAAAGGTTACTGTTATATGAGGGTGGTCTCTGTTCAAAAAAGGGCATGCTTCTTTTTTTCAGTGGGAACCCTTTATTTTTATTTAAAATAATTTTTAAAGTTTATTTATTTGAGAGAGAGAGAGAGCGAGAGAGCGCATGTGCACAAGGGAGGAAGGAGCAGAGAGAGAGAGAGGGAGAGAGAGAGAATCCCAGGGAAGCTCCACACCACCAGCGCAGAGCCTGATGTGGGACTTGAACTCACAAATCGTGAGATCATGACCTGAGCTGAAGTCAGACACTTAACCGACTGAGCCACCCAGGCACCCCCAATGGGAACCCTTTAAAAATAATTCGATTGCTTCTTTAAAAAATATGTAATGAATTGAAATTATTCTTAAATATTCGGATTCACTTCTTCAATGAATTCAGTAAGATAATTCAAGCCCTTCTTACTCCCTTACCCTGACACTTTTTATTTATTTATTTTTAGATTTATTTATTTTTTTTTTAGTAATCTCTACACCCAATGTGGGGCTCAAACTCATACCCCTGAGATCAAAGTCACATGCTCTTCTGACTGAGCCAGCCAGGTAACCCCTACACTGACACTTTTAAAGTGATATACCTATATTTTAGTTATTCTTGGGGACTCCTGCCTTGAAACAATTGTAGCATTTTATTTTTTACTCATATATAAGATAGGTCTGTGGTTATTGGTAATTATTTAGTATGAAAAATCATGGTATCCATAGTGACTATGGGGAACAAATCTTATCTTTACATTAGCTTGAGTAAGGAGAGGCAAATTAACCTTTATGAAACCTTGTCTTTGAAGAAGAAAAATTGGGGTGATAGAAGAAAGACTGAAGAAATGTGACCAGTTGCCAAAAGAGATGAGATAGCCTGATTTGGGGTTGCTGGAATTATTACTAATGATGAGAGGTATTTTATAAACGTTAGATATTATATACAAACTGCATAGGAATTATGCAAAATAATATACTTTCATGTCTGTAGAGAAAATATGTTTAAAATATGTCTACAAATTCTTTGACACACCTACCTTCAAGAAGTGGAGTCTAAATTCCCTCTCCTGGAGTGTGGGCTGGACTTAGGGGTTCGCTTTTAACAAATAGAATAAAGCAGAAGTGATAGCATGCAACTTAGGAGACAAGGTCATAAAGGGCACTGCACCTTCCTCTTTGTTCTCTCTCTTGGATTGCTTGCTTTGGGGAAAGCCAACTGTTATGTTTTAAGGACAGCCAGGCAGCTCTGTAGAGAGACCCACACAGTGAGGAAGTGAGGTCTCCTGCTAATAGCAAGTTAGGATCTGAAGCATCTTGTCAATGACCTTGTCAGCGAGCCATCTTAGAAGTGGATTCTCCCACCCCAGTCATGTCTTCAGATGATTGCAGCCCTAGCTAATATCTTGACTTGCAACCACCTAAGAGGCTGAGCGAGAAGCACCAAGTAAATCTTCTCCTGAATTCCTGGCCCACAGAAACTATGAGACAATTAATATTTGTTATTTTAAGCCACTAAATTGGGGAGGAGGGGATTTGTTACACAGCAACAGATAACGAATACAAATTCCTATACTAGGATTTATTTTCAAGATGCAATTAATTCCAGCTGTTTTAATCTAAAAGTGGTATAATAAGGAGCTGAAAGGACTGGAGAAATGGTATTTCAGCCATATTTGCAGAATCACACCCCTATTTTCACCTATAAGAGGAGCTGCCACCTCTGAGGCTATTAAGAAAGTGAAAAATCAAGAAACTCCCCCCTGAAACTGCTGATTTCGATGGGCTCTCCCAAATGAATCAGGGAGCCTCTGCTACTATTGTCACTGCTGCAATACCCACAAAGCTCCTACCTGGATACGGGGATGTGGCTCCAGAATAAAACCAGTGTGTGTATCTTTAGAATCAACCAAAACTTCAGGGGAAAAAAATGTCTCTGCTTTACTTCTGCCTTTCAAGTCTCATGAAAATACATCTCAGGAATGTTGTTTATAGCTTTCTAGCTTCTGTAGTGCAGGAAGGCATACCTTGGGTGTTGGATATTTTTGCATTTCTATAAATATTCTTGAGCTTTGTTCTTCAATGCAGGTAAGTTACTTGAACAGATTTTGATTCTTTTGAGTCTTGCTTTTAGGATTTAAGCCATGCTTAGTCTAAGGCTAATTATTTCTCACTACTGAGGCAAAAACCTTCCAAGTACTCTACCCAATGTCCTGTGGATGATGAGGTTTTCCAATCTAGTTGGTAGGCACCACTCCAGACCCAGTTTGGATGCCAGGCACTGTTTTTTTCCCCCTAATTCTTTCCTGTGCCTAAGATAATTTTCTTCACGCACACAGGATGATCATTATTCTCCTGAATACTGAAGGAATAACCTTTGTGGACCTCTGAGGTCCTGTATATGCGCAGCTCTCTCTTCTTTTGTATTGTCATGTGAATTCTGTCATTTTGGTCTCTCTAGACTTTGAGTTCATTCTCCTTAACTCAGGAAGTCCATCTAGTTCCACCTGGGTTTTTCCTCCCTGCACTACAGCCTAGAAACTCTCTCAAGCCAGTAAGTGAAGGTAATTGCAGGGTTCACATCATTTGTTTCTTGTTCCTCAGGGATCACTACTTCATTGCCTGATGTCTACTGTCTTCAAAACTGTTTTCTCAAATACTTTCTCCTTCCGTTGTCGATGTGACAGATGAGAGCATAAATCTGCCCCTATTATTACATGTTGGTCCCTTATTGATTTTTTGACTGGAGCCTGTATCACATCCTGTAGGAAAACATTCCAACCTAACACAGTATTATTTCCCAGGTGACATCGTCAGTGTCTACTTCAATAAGTTGTTCTACTGTTTTACAAGACTGATTGCTTCTGCGTGTGGGGATACATGGTAAGATCGTTGTTTGCCATAGGCATCGATTCATCCCATACCATTTTTTTTTTTCTGTACATTTAGCTCTTTGGTCAGTAATTGAGTGAATAAGGCGTTTAGTAAGTCTATGAATAGTAGTACTGGCAGAAATAGGACAAATAGGAAAGATAATACATATCCAGAATACGTTTCTACTCCATTAGGACCATCTCTGCTTCCCTATGATGGAAGGTTTCCATTGTGGTCAACCTGTCACTAGGTACTAGTTTATGGGACTGTATCATGGGCTCATTGCTGGTTTTTGTGGTTGGCCGATTAAGTTGCTCTGCAGTGGAAGTAGCCAGATCAGCCTTGGTGAGGGAAAGTCCATCCCTCCCATCATGGGTGGCTATTGAGCAAGTACTGGGTGACTGGGGAAAGAGTCTGACTAACATCCATGAACAGTTCTACCTGTCCTCCAGGTTTTTAAGTGCTTCATCAGCAGTGGTTGACTTCTGATTAGCATTCACAAGGGCACAAATAGTTTCACACTTTAGGCCAATTCTGAGAGATTATCTGTTTGTTATCTGTTGCTGTTTAACAAATCATCCCAAACTTAATGGCTGAAGAAAACATCTATTTTGCTTTTGAATCTATTTAGGCAAATCTTACAGGGATAATACATCTCTGCTCTACTTAGTGTCACTAGGACTGACTTGAAGGCCGAGGCTGGATTATTCTAAAGGTTTGGTCACTCACATATCTGGAAGTTGATGCTGCGATTGGCTAGGTCTTTGGCTGGGATTGGGCTGAAACATCTACATGTGGCTTTTCCATGTGGGTGCTTAGTTTACTCACAGCATGGTTACTGGGTTCCAAAGGTAAACATCCCAAGAAGAGTAAAAGAAGCTGTATTGCTTTTTATGACAGCTTTAGAAGTCACATGATATTGCTTCTGCCATAGTCATAGACCTGCCAGACTCAAGGACAGGGATCACAGATCTCATCTCTCAGTGGGAGAATGTCAGTGTCATGTTATAAGGAGTGCATGTGGGATGAGATATACTGGTATGGTCATCTGTGGAAAATAAGCGTCTGCCCCACAATCATATACTTCTTCTGTAGACTTCCTTATCACCAATTTTCATTCTTGTTCCTTCCAAGATCCTCACTGTATACCCAAATTGGTAGCCCTTACACATGGATTGATATTGATCTATATTTCTGGGTGTGTATATTTCCAAACAGAGGATAAACACATACACTGCTTAAAGTTCTTGTCACCGAATGTGTCTGCCTTATTGTCCTTCATATAGCCAATGTGAGTAGCCCTGTAATGCTGAGGCAATCCATTTACGGAAGGTGCCAACATGTTACACAGAATGACCTGAAAACCCTTCTTTAATTTTTCTTATTCCCTAGGCAATGGATGAGAAGAAGGGGATAGGGCAGTGCATCAGGAGGAGGAATACTAAGGATGTAAGCTACATGTTTGTGAAAAATGTTAATGTCTTTATTTATTTATTTATTTATTTATTTATTTATTTTTAATGTTTATTTTTGAGAGGGGAGAGACAGAGCACGAGCAGGGGAGGGGCAGAGATAAAGGGAGACACAGAATTCAAAGCAGGTTCTAGGCTCAGAGCTGTCAGCACAGAGCCCGACACGGGGCTCCAACCCATGAACCATTAGATCATGACCTGAGCCAAAGTTGGACGCTTTGGCGTCAACTGAGTTGACTGAGCCACCCAGGTGCCCTAAAAAATTCTAATGTCTTTACAACCTGCTTGAGCCTAATCTTTTTCCTTGAGGATGGAGTATAGTTGCACACAGCTTTAGTGTTTACTGGATCAGATAACACCTCAGTGCATGACGGGAAGATCAGGTTGCATAGTCACTTAAAATCCAATGGTTCCATAGTGTGGTAAGCTAAATAATGGCTCCCCAGTACATCCACATCCTAATCTCCAGAACCCATGAATGTTGCTTTATATGGCAAAAGCAACTTTGCGTATGTGGTTAGAATCTTGAGATGATTACCCAAGATTATCTGAGTGGATCCAATGTAATCACATTCCCTATAAGAAGAACGTAAGCGGAATCTGAGGCAGAGTCAGGGGAAAGGGGGATGTGAGGATGGAAGCAGAGATTGGAGTGATGCCCTGAGAAGGAGGAGGAAGGGGCCAGAAGTCAAGGGCCACAGTCACTAGAAGCCAAAAAATTCAAGGAAATAGATTCTCTCCTAAGAGCTCCTGGCAGGAACAAGTCCTAACAAAGCCTTGACTTCAGTTCAGTGAAACTGATTTGAGACTTCTGACCTCCAGGACTGTAAAGAGAATAAATTTACATTGTTTTAGGCCACTATATTAGTTTCCCGTAGCTGCTATAACAAATTACCACAAACCTTGTGGCTTAAAACAGCAGGAATGTATTCTTTCACAATTCTGGAGGCCAGAAGTCTCGAATCAGTATCAGAGGGTTACAGTCAAGGCATTTGGGGGGGGGGGGGGCGCTGTACTCCCTCTGAAGGTTCTAGGGCAGAATTCCTTCCTTGTTTCTTCTAGCTTCTGGTGGCTTCTGGCATTCCTTAAGTTTGTGGCCACATCCCTCCAATCTCTGTCTTTGTCCTCACGTTCTCTTCTCTCTGCGTGTCTTTTCCTCTTCTGTCCTCAAATTGCCCTCTATCTCTCTCTTATGTGTGATTATCACCATAATCACACATGTCACATTGAACTTAATCACATCTGCAAAGACCCTTTCTCCCATATAAGAACCTTTATAGGTTCCAGAATTAGGACTTGATATCTTTGGTTGGTCCTTATTTAGCCTATTACAGCCAAGTTTGCAGTAATTTGTTACAGCGGAAACTAATACAGGTAGATATTAAGTCTCTACTAGGGCACAGTAGCAAGCCAAAAACTGTTTCTCAAAAGGAAAATAGTTACTTTTTTAAGTTTTTATTCTTATTTTGTTTTTAATTTTTTTTAACATTTATTTATTTTTGGGAGAGAGAGAGAGAGAGAGAGACAAAGTGAGAGTGGGGGGAGGGGCAGAGAGAGAAAGAGACAGAGTCTGAAGCAGGCTCTGAGCTCTCAGCAAGCTGTCAGCACAGAGCCCAATACGGGGCTCGAACCCATGAACCATGAGATCATGACCTGAGCCAAAGTTGGATGCTCAACCGACTGAGCCACCCAGGTGCCCCAGTTTTTATTCATTTATTTTGAGAGACAGAGAGTGTGTGTGTGTGTGTGTGTGTGTGTGTCAGAGAGAGAGAGAAAGAAAGAGAGTTGGGGAGGGGCAGAGAGAGAGAGAGAGAATCTCAAGCAGACTCTGCACTGTTAGCACAGAGCCCTACACAGGGCTTGATCCCACGAACTGTGAGATCATGACCTAAGCAGAAATCAAGAGTTGGATGCTTAATAGACTAAGCCATCCAGGCATCCCATCAGAAGGAAAATAGTTATTTTTAAGGAGAGCATGGCTTTCTTAGGAAACCCTAGGAGACTGGACAGTGATGCTTTGAATGCAGCTTCTCAGATCTGCCACTGACATTTCAAACTTCGTTGAATATATTGTTGTAAGGGACACATGTTAGCCTAGGCTAGTTGAAGAACTTTTTGTTTCTCTCTGTTCCATGTAGAACAGGTTGCCTTAAGGGTCACTTAGCGAATGGGCAGGAACCATGCACTGAAATGTGGTATATGCTGTTTCTAAATCCCAGGAGATCCATCAAGCACTGTGCCTTTTTCTTGGTGGGAAGGGGTGCAAAGTGTGGCACCTCTTTCATTTTTTTGAGAAGATATTCTGAGATGTTCCATCTATTGGACTTCCAGAAACTTCTCCAAAGGAGCAGGTCCCTAAACTTATCTGCCACATGTGTATGCCTTACTAAGGCATTCCAGTCCTATTAATCACTTGCTATATATTCTTTTAAATCCCTTTATTTTCATTTATATATACAGATATTCCACATGTATTTACTTCTCACCCAAGCTGCTCTTCATCTTTTTCTCACTATAAAATATGCAGCGGTGGGTTAATCAATGCTGACATCCATGCTCTCAACTCCCACCCACAGAGTCCCCTATGAATTGAATGAAAGAGAGACATTCTGGAATGAGAATACACAATATGATAACAGGCATCCTTTTTCAAGTTCAGTTAGACCAGATGTAAAGAGAATTGGTGTGGTTTGTCTTTTTTGTGTTTGTGGAATTTGCAGGTGGTTCTGACTACTAGATTCTTCTATTTCTGAGCCAGATGTGCTCACAAATAGAAGTGGCACGCATTTACTGTGTGCATGTTTGCATAAATGAATTCCTCCCTCATTAAAAGCTGAGGATTGTAATACTCAAAGAGTATCTTCTTTCTTCATTTGACAGGCACAACTAGATGATGTATTTATCCTTCAGTGGATAATTTCCAGGAGAACTAAAAAGGAAAAAAAAAATAGAAACTGAAATAGAAGAAGGAAAAAAGAGATGTATTTGAGAAATGCCACCTCCATTGTATTGTAGAGAATAGAGTGGAGGAGGAAGAGCCAGGGAGATTAGATAAAAGCTATTGCCATTAAAAACAAACACACACAAAAACCACACACACACACACACACACACACACACACACACACAAACAAACAAAAGCAAAACAACAACAACCAAAACCGGAACACAATACTGATATATATATGATAATATGGGTGAAACTTGAAAACATTATGTTAAGTGAAAGAACCCAGACACAAAAGACCACATATTGTATGATTTCATTTATATGAAATATCCAGAATAGGCACATCTATACAGACAGAAAGTAGATTAGTGGTTGCCAAGGCTGAAGAAGGGCAATGGGTGGGGTTTGGGTGGGGGGTTACTAATGGGAATGGAGCTTCCTTTCGGGTGATAAAAATTTTCTGGAATTAGTGGTGATGGTTGCACAACTCTCTGATTATACTAAAAATCACTGAGTTTATAACTTAAAAGCATGAATCTTTTGATAGGTAGAATTGTATTTCAACACAACTGTTAAATTTATGAAAAATATCAGAGTAAGACATCAAAGAATTTTGCCTAACAAATAATTTCTCAAACTTCCTATCAGATGTAGCATTTCCCTAAGACTTTGAAGGACAGACCTACGTAGCAACATTTCAGGTAGTTTCTTTTCATGGTCATTTAACTAATATGATGGGCAATCTAACAAAAATGAAAGGAAAATATCACCAACAAAATCAAGGATTTTTACTTATTCCACTTAATGATCAGGAGAGATAAAAGTCTTCTGATACTAAAAGGTTAGGAAGAAACAGCTAATCATAAATTGCCCAACTTAATCATAAAGTGAATTATAAAGGCCTCAGCAAACATACGAATAGTGATCCTCAAGGAAGCAAATTCTCCTTTATTTGTGGTAATTGCTATTCAACATAATGGACACCTGTTGGTGCCTTCCAGAGCATTCTGAATGCTAGCTCATGGCAATTGGGGAAAGTCTTTTCTTATAAGACAAATAAAATGTCTTAAATAAACAAACAGGTGTTTTGTTACAGGTAGGTACACCTCACCATGCATCATATTTATAACTATCTAAACGGAATTTGGGGCAATTTTGCAATTGGGGCAATTTGCAAGCATTTTTGCTTGTTTGTTTGTTTAAAGAAAATCAAGCAGGGATGCCTGGGTGGCTCAGGTCAGTTAGGCCTGACTTGATTTCGGCTTAGGTCATGATCTCACCATGCATGGCATCAAGGCCCGCGTTAGGCTCTGCACTAAGCATGGAGCCTGCTTGGAATTCTTTCTCCCTCTGTTTCTGCCCCTCCCTCGTCTCTCTCTCTCTCTTTCTCAAAATAAATAAATAAACTTAAAAAAAAAAGAAAATCAATCAATATAGTAGGATTGGCGGGCATTGCAGTGTCTATCCTATATCAATTTCCCCCTTCTTACAAATAGAACCCTGATTATGTTTGGAAGGGTGTTGTGAACTGAACTGTGTCTTTTTTTTTTTTTTTTTTTTTTAATTTTTTTTTTTTCAACGTTTTTTATTTATTTTTGGGACAGAGAGAGACAGAGCATGAACGGGGGAGGGGCAGAGAGAGAGAGGGAGACACAGAATCGGAAACAGGCTCCAGGCTCGGAGCCATCAGCCCAGAGCCTGACGCGGGGCTCGAACTCACGGACCGCGAGATCGTGACCCGGCTGAAGTCAGACGCTTAACCGACTGCGCCACCCAGGCGCCCCATGAACTGTGTCTTTTTAAGATTCATATATTGAAGTCATAACCCCCAGTACCTCACAGTGTAAATGTATTTGGAGATAGGATAATTAAAAAAGAAATTAGGTTAGATGAGGTTACTAGTATGAGCCCTAATCCAATATAGACTGGCATCCTAATAAGAAGAGGAATTATACATTTTCTTTTTTAAGTTTATTTATTTTGAGAGAGAAAGAGAGAGTGAAGCACAGACATAGATGGAGAGAGAGAGAATCCCAAACAGGCTCTGCATTGGCAGCACAGAACCTGATGTGGGCTTGAACTCATGAACCATGACATCATGACCTGAGCCCAAACCAACAGTCAGATGCTCAGTGGACTGAGCCACCCAGGTGCCCCTAAACTTAAATATAGATAACACATGGGGTGTGAGGGTGGCTCAGTTGGTTAAGTGTCCAACTTTGGCTCATATCATGATCTCATGGTTTGTGGGTTTGAGCCCCACGTTGGGCTCTGTGCCGACAGCTCAGAGCCTGGAGCCTGCTTGGGATTCTGTGTCTCCCTCTCTCTCTGCCCTCCCCCGCTTGTGCTCTGTCTCTCTCTCTCTCAAAAATAAACATTTAAAAAAATTTAATAAGTACACAAATACATAAATAAAAAGATACAGATTACACACAGAGAAAAGACAATGTGAAAACACAGAGAAGGCAGCCATCTACAAACCAAGGAGAGAAACCTCACAAGAAACCAATCCTACTGACAGGTTGTTCTTGGATATCTAGTCTCCAGAATTATGCGAAAATAATAACTACTCTGTGGGTGCTTTGTTATGGCACCCCTAGCAAACTAATATAAAAAGTAAACAAAAACCTTTTTTTGTTTTGTTTTTCAGTTTTTTTGCAAACATGGGTGGCCATGACTCAGCATTCTAGCCAAGGAGACATACAAGCAGAAATTCCTTGGTGGACCATTTGCTAGAACTTTCTAGAATAGGTCAGAATTAGCTCCCATGTGTCTTTTGCTCTTTGCCCTTTCCTTTCTTCCTGCCTGGAATGGGAATATAAATCTGATAGTGTAGTAGCCAACCTGGGACCATGAAGCAACAGCCAAGGATGGCCAAGTGGAAAGACAAGAGACCTGATGGCATCATAAGGCCATTGTACCAACCTAGTGCCACCTAACTCCAGGTTCTTGTAGGTGAGAAAAACAAAACATTTAATTTATTTAGCCACTTTTTCCCCTTCAAGTTTCTATCTCCCATAGCTGAATGCAATTCCTAAATGATACCATAGATATTTGGTATGTATGTGCATGTGTGTGTGTGTGTGTGTGTGTGTGTATAATTCCATATATTTAGTATGTATATATCTATATACACTAAATATTTATATATACTAAATAAATACTGTATATATTCCAGAATTTAGTGTATATAGATATATATATATATGGAAAAGAGAATTGTGCTATATAGGTGAAAGATCTAATTGGAAATCATAGGGAACATGAATTTATTTACTTCCAACCATCTGCTTAGCTACACAGTTGCCACCTTCTCATTTGTGAGCAAATTTCAAATGAGATAATTAAACAGAGAGATACTGACTTTTTACTTAAAGTGGGCAATGATGCCTACAAATGCATTCATTGAGTATCCAAGAGGATTTCAAAGGAACTATAATTTGGTAGCCAATGCACTTAGATGTAGAGAAGTTGTCCACTGTGATCATTGGAGTAGGTTTCAGAGTAGCATCATGGGATTCCTTGTCAATTTCCTTGTAAATTGTCATATGTGGGCTACCCAGGTGTCTGACCTCTAGCTCATTAGCCTGTGTAGTGTGTGAACCAGCTATGGGTCTGCAAACTGTTACCAATTAGCAAGAGATAAGGAGATAAGGAGCCTGTCACCAAATGTAAAGGAACTACATCATTTGAACAGACTGTTTAGCTCAGTTTACTTACTTTATTTTTTTTGGTGGCAAGACTTCTCGATGGAGGAAGCAATAAGCTGGTTTACAGTCTGGTGCCAGCTCCATATCTCATTGTAGGTTTGTACCGTGCGCAGAACAGTATAACTCGGGTCTGATCAGCTAATCATGGTGGAAGATAAGGATGTGTGTGTCCGCCCTCTGTAACTCACCGGGATGGGAGTCCAATAAAAATCGTATTTCTATTAGGTCCAGACTGTGATGATGACTTTGAGCCCCAACTATCTGCATAAGAACTTGGCCATGCTCTGAGAGTCCCTAGAAAACTGTCTCATATTTGTTCAGGAAAAATTCACTCAAATTCTTTCACTTTGGTCTGCTAGCCAAATCGTCCCAGCATGGCCTCTGCTGCTGATATTTTCAGTGACAAAACTGAAGTGTTCTATTATTTAAGATACTTTTGGCTGCAAGTAACAGAATACTCTCCTTTATCTTAACCCACCATATCTTTAGTAATACAGACATTTAATTTTCTCACATAACAGAAAGCCTGGAGGAAAGCAGGTCTAGGTTTGAAACTGGCTCAACAGTTGTTTGTAGCTCAGTCTCTTTGCATCTCTCTGTGCCATCCTCAGCATGTTGGTTCTGTCCTTGTACAAGTCACCTAGTGGCTACAAGGGGACCTTCACAATTTTAGATGTCACAGTGTCCAGCAGGAGCTTTCTTTTCTTTTATTAAAACCAGAAAACCTTTTCCAGAAGCAGCAGATGTCATCCCCCCATCTCCAACCACACACACCCAGATTTCCTGTTACATCTCATTGGTCAGAACTAGGTCTCAGGAAATGCCCTATCTTCAAGGCAGTCTGAGAAGGCAATCACCTGATGAAGGGGAACAGGATAAATATCACTGGCATAGTCAATTAGGATTCATTTCCTTGGGCTCCACTCATGGATACCCCAAATTAGATCAAGGTTCTGTTGGCAGAGAAGAATGGGGGGGGGCGGTGTGGGTTTCTGTTGTGTAGTTACCCAGCAGCATTTTCCAGGGATACTGTCTCCCCAAAGCCATCTTTCTTTGGAGGACTAGATCAGTGCTAATGATAGTAAAGAGACCTAGGCTTCA
Organism: Neofelis nebulosa; assembly: GCF_028018385.1. Taxonomy (NCBI): domain Eukaryota; kingdom Metazoa; phylum Chordata; class Mammalia; order Carnivora; family Felidae; genus Neofelis; species Neofelis nebulosa. The sequence goes on along the minus strand of NC_080782.1, from coordinate 29,780,250 downwards.
AAGCAGCTTGATCCAGATCAAGTCTCAGAACTTCTCTCATGCAAAGAGCTGCTTTCGCTTCTAACACTCAGTTTCTGAGCCCTTGACAGCATCTTCCGGACACACACTCACACTCCCATGACAGGGAACCACAGTTTTCCAGCAACAGATCTGTTTCAAATGCACACTTGGAAAGGAAACATTCTCTCAATGGAACATCATTCTACTGAACTGTAACTGCTGACCACACAGATATTATCATCCACTGTAGCTTTAGCCCCTAACCGCTTGGAGCCAGTCTCAAACATCTTTTTTTTTTTTTTCAGACTGTGGTCTTTACATTCGTAAATATACCATAGAGGTAGTTTTTTTCCAGAAGAAAGAAAAGTGTGTGCAACTCTTTGCTTCTTGCATAACACCAAACTGCTAGATGCTTTGAAATGGCAGTTTTCCAGCTCCCATACGTCCTGTCAAGGTTTCAATAGATTCAAGTTTCAGCCAGGGATTGAGCACTTACTCTATCCAAGCCCTCCTTACAGCAGTTTCTGAAAAAAGCTGCTCTCAAGCAACTGGCCTAGGAATGGGATCTCAACTCTGAGATGGTGGCAAAAAGTTATTTCCTTTTTTTCATCACCTAATTAGTGATCCTTGTAATTAAATAATACAAAGGAGTGTGTGCCACATACAAAAACAACTGATAGAATTCCATCAAGTACAATGGTGTGTGTGTGTGCGCGTGCGTGCATGTATGAATCAAAATAAGCTGGATGACTTAGGAAGATTTTAAACAAGAAGCAGGGTTAGAATTATAAGTAGGTTTTGGCCAATGGAGACAAAAAAAGGAGTGAGCCTTTCTGGGTGAGAGGTGTTTAATATTAATATGTCTCAAGGTAGGGAGGTTAGGGCTGTTAGTGGAGGGAGTATAGTTAAATTCCCAAGTGTATAAGCAGTTTAGATAAATTCATGATTAATTTATATTTTTGAAGCTTTGTTTTCTGTTTATATTGACTATTATGGTTATTGTGGTGGGTTCCTTAGGAATAACTGGAGCTACCCAGATTCAACCATTTCTTTTCTTCCACTCAGTTTCTTCATGCAATCTTCACCTTGATCTAGCTGCTTCCAAAACAACAAATTCTGAATTTAAATGAATACTAATCAGAAGTTTCACAAGATCTGCAGTCTCTCACATTATTGTTCATCCCAGTAAAAGAAATTGGGGCACATAACCTGTATTCTCTTGAACTTTCTTCAACTGGTATAATTACCTTTATTAATAGGGAAACATTAGCGTCTTCTGGTCTTTTCCATGCATCAATTCTGGATATAATTCTCCAATAGTGCTATTATTATTATTATTATTATTATTATTATTTTATTTATTTAGCACCAATTCTTAAACATCAGTTCCTTTTAATTTAGAGAAGAGTAAAAGAAAATGGGTTGATTATTATATGCATGAGAGTCACTTTTCCATCTTTCCATTTTCTTTTTCAAAAAAATTTGACAATATGCATAAAGGCATGCAATGCTTGCCTTCTGATGAAAGGCAGTTTCTGGCTTCTACTGGCTGGGTTAAATCTCATTAGAGAATTTAAAAAATTGGATTTTGTGTGTCAGCAAAACTGATTGTCCTTTAAAGCATTTGAAAAACCAGCAAGGGCGGTGTGAGGGTGGTGGAATCAGACAAACGGGATAGGATATATGGATCCTGAAACAGGGCTTGAGAAATCTTCTCTATTCACACAAGACCAAATGTGTATTTACTGAAAACAACACATGGAGAGGATGGGGAGCTAGAACTTGCTTTGTTAAGCTAAAGCTTGGGAAATATTGTAATTGAAGATCCACCTGGTGTGTTCAAAGCAGATTATAAAGCCTGTTGAGCAGCAACCAATTTCTCTGGAGATCAGTTTGTACCTGTGAACGTAGCTGGGTTGGCCCTGTGGTAGTCCAATCAAATCAAACCACGGTTTTGGTTTCACTCATGATATCTCTCTCTCATTCCGCTCATTCTTTCTCTCTCTGTCTCTGTCTGTCTCTCACAGACACACGCAGAGACACAGAAAGTTTTAGTGGGAATGAGTATTTTGGTAGGTTGAGTGATGGTCCCCAAGTATGTTCATATTCTAATTCCGGAAATCCTTGAGTGTTACTTTGTATGGCAAAAGAGATTTGCAGATGGAATTAACTTAAAGGTCTTGAGACGGGAGAGAATAACCTGGATCATCAAGGGGGGAGGGCTTAAATGCAACCGCAAATATTCTTATAAAAGGGAGGTGGGGGAGATTTGATACAACAGAAGAGGAGAAGGCCATGTGGCCACGGAAGCAGAGATTGTACTGATGCAGTTACAAGCCAAGGAATGTGGGCAGCTGCCAGAAACTGGGAGGAAAGTACTGGATTCTCCCTTAGAGCCACTGGGGGGGGGGGAGTGTGGACCTGCTGACATCTTGGCCAGGGAGACTGGTTTTGCACTTCTGGCTCCAAGAACTGTGAGAGAATAAGTTTCTGTTGTTTTAAGCCACTAACTTTGTGGCAATTTGTTCCAGCAGCAAAGGACATATAGTGGAGTGACATCTTAGATATCAGAATTTAAGGCAAAAGTCATGTACAGATAAATCATTGACCCCTGAAAATCACTTAAGAACACACCACGTTGGAGAACAATATAGCAAGTCTTGTCCCCAGCAAGCGCTGGAGTGGAGTGTCGTTTCTTCACATGAGATGGCAGATGAAGGAGTTGGCTTGTGTTTAGGGGCTATGTTCTGGCAAGAAGATTTATCTTTAAATATTAGACTCCTCACAAAAGTACCTGGCAACCAAGATGGCAGATTTGTATCTCCCATCTCACTCTCAGTCAAGGCACATGCTCTTCGAATGGAACAATGGACAAAATTGCTCATGTGATTTAAATTGTCCTTTCTTCCCCCCCAAGTTTGATTTGTTTAAGATAAATAATAATAGCTAACTGGTAACTCAGCACATGCAAGATGCTTTTCTAATTGCTTATATTAACTCATTTAAAGCCACAAGCCGAGGTGTACAGAGGCTAATAATTTCACTAAAATGAATTTTTCGGGGGCGCCTGGTGGCTCAGTCAGTTGAGTGTCTATCTCTTGATTTGGGCTCAGGTCAAGATCCCAGGGTCGTGGGACTGAGCCCTGCATCGGGCTCTGTGCTGGGAGTGTAGCCTCCTTAGGATTCTCTTTCTCTCTCTCTCTCTCTCTTCCTCTGCCCCTCCTCTCTTTCAAACTAAAATAAAAATAATAAAATAAAATGGATTTTTAATATATTTATATGTATATTTAAATAACCTTCCAATACAAAATCAAAGACATTTGAATATCCCAACTTTTTGTCCCATAAGATTTCTTTGGGGAGGTGCCTAATAAAGTTGGTCTCGATTTCAGAAACTGTGGATCTTTTATGAATATGTTACTCCACAAGGAAGCTCCTCTCTTGTTTCATGCAGACTTTCCCAACTACTTTCCATTCAGCTTGAAATAAAAAGATATCCTTAGAAAACTTTTCCTTTCTTTGCTATTAACTTGAAGATATGCTGCTATTTTCCAAGCCTCTATTTTCATAATTCAGTTTGATGCTGCTAAATTAATACACACTTTATTCCCAAATCCTTTTTCCAGCAACCTCTGTGGATATCAAAGCTGATACATTCTGTGCTCCCTTTATTTATTTTTAGTCCATTAAAAAAATGTCTATTTTAATTTGTCTTTCATACGATGCATTTGAAATAATTTCTTTTCCCTTCCTAACCACAGAACATTTTCTTGGGTTCAGTAAAATTGATGCAATTTTATACAATCTTTGGTAACTCTCTTACTAGAAGAGCCATATGTAAGCTTCAGCCATGGCTCAAAGCTGCCATAAAGCTTTGACTCTACCGGTTAAATAACCAGACTGTAGCACGCTTGATGGGATTCTTCAGGTGTCCTTAATGACTGAGTGGTGTTGCTGCATAGTTGATGGCCACCCAATGATTCAGAGAGATTGCAAAAAAGAGTGAATTGGTGGTGGCAGCCAATTCGGTCACAGAGCACGCAGGGGAGATCCAAGAACGAATGATTCTGTAGCTTTAAGATCACCCGCATCATTACTGTGCACCCCACTTGTCTCACTGATTGTTTAAAAAATAGAGAAATTCTTTTTCTGGCTTGTTATCTAGACAACTTGGCAGTCTATGGTGGTATCGTCTGTCTTTCTGAGATATTTCTCCTTTTCTTTGCTACAGCAAAACTCTGACTGTCTCCTAAGGACACCGATTCTCCTGCATCCCTTTTGGGTTTATTTTCCTTTCTCCATATACTTTAGGCTTGTGAAGAAGGATGGTGCAGTTCTCATACTGTTGCTGCCCTGCCCAGATTCCCCTTCCTCTCAGTGCCCTCATCCCATTTGCTGGCTACTCTAAGTGGGGGCTACTGACCACTCAGAGCTGCTTCCTTCTCTGTCACAACATCTTTCTAGACATGTCTCCTAAGGCAAGGGAAACAAAAGCAAAAAGAACCTATTGGGACTACACCAAAACACACAGCATCTGCACAGCAAAGAAAACAATCAACAACCCAAATTGGCAACCTACTGAATGGGAGAAGATATTTGACTTATCTGATAAAGGGTTAGGATACAAAATACATAAAGAACTTATATAACTCAAAACAAACAAACAAAAAAACCCAAAGTATCCAATTAAAAATGGGAAGAAGACACAAACGGACATTTCTCCAAAGAAGACATATAGATGGGTGACAGACACAGGAAAAGTTGCTCAACATCACGCATCACCAGGGAAATGCAAACCCAAACCACAATAAGGTAACACCTCACTCCTGTCAGAATGACTAAAATAAAAAACACAAGAAACAACAAGTGTTGGTGAGGATGTGGAGAAAAAGGGACACTCATGCACCGTTGGTGGGAGTGTAAACTGGCACAGCCACTGTGGAAGCAGTATGGAGGTTCCTCAAAAAATTAGAAATAGAATTACCATGGGACCAAGTAATTCCACTACTGGGTATTTATCCAAAGAATACAAAAATACTAATTCAAAAAGATATATGCATCCTACGTTTCTTGCAGCATTATTTACAATAGCCAAATTATGGAAGTAGCCCAAGTGTCCATCAATAGATGAATGAATGAAGAAGATGTGGTATACACATATAAAGTAGAATACTACTCAGCCACAAAAAGAATGAAATCTTGCTATTTGCAACAACGTGAATGGATTTAGAGGGTATAATGCTAAGTGCAATAAGTCAGAGAAAGGCAAATACCGTATGATTTCACTCATATGTGGAATTTAAGAAACATAGCAAACAAAGAAAAAATAGAAAAACAAACAAACTTTTGAAAAAACCCCCACACTCTTAACAAACTGATGGTTACCAGAGGGGAGGGGGGATGGGTGAAATAAGTGAAGGGGATTAAGAGTACACTTGTCTTGGGCACCTGGCTGGCTCAGTGGGTGGAGCATGTAACTCTTGATCTCGGGGTTGTGAGTTGGAGCTCATGTTGTGTGTAGAGATTACTTAAAAAAAAAAAAATCTTTAAAAATAGCATACACTTGTTTTGATGAGCACTGAGTAATGTATAGAATTGCTGAATCACCATATTATACAACTGAAACTAATATAACACTGTACATTATACTGAAATTAAAAAAAAAGCTGTTTCTTTTTGAGAACTGCCCTACATCAGTGGGTCTCAAAGTGTGGTCCCTGGGCCAGCAGCATCAGCATCATCTGATCATTTGCTAAAAATGAAAATTCTGAGGTCCCACCCCTGGGCTATTGAGTAAGAAACTTGGGATTGGGGTCCAACCACCTGTGTTTCTCATGCACATTAAAGTTGGTCAATTACTGCCTTAGAGTGAATGGAAACCCAGAGCAGAAATGCCCAGGATGATACATCTTCCTTTCAGGGGTTATCTGCAGCCAATGGCTGAATGATTCAGGAAGAACAAAAGGCTGTTAGTCCCTTTCTTCAATAGGGGACAACTTCATGATGCCATTCAGCCTGCAGAAATCCTTGAGGGATCAGGCTGAGGCTGGAATGGAACTGAACCTATATCTTGGCCAAACGTGTTCCCCACCCTATTCTGCACTCTCATTCCCTTAAGAGGTATTATGAGTTTAATGTGTCCTCCCAAAAGAGAGATGTAGCTCAGAATGTGAACTTATTTGGAGACAGGGTCGTTGCAGATGTAATTAGTTAAGATGAGGTCATATTGGAGTTGGGTGGGCCCTTAATCCAGTATGACTGGTGTCCTTATAAGGTGAAGACACAGGGACACAAGGAGACTGTCATATGAAGATGGTCTATGGAGTGTAGACACTTCAATGAGAAGAAAAGCAAGGTTAAGGGTATGATTAACTGGCTACGCATACAGTGGAAAGGGACAGATCCAGCTACCTTTGGCTCTGTCATGGCCCCTCACTCTTGTTGCTTTCTACTGTTCACCATTCCTGGGGTGTGTGCCCCTTCCCAAGCTCTTTCCCAGTGTTCCCAAATGGTGCTCAATATACTGAACTATCCACAGAAGGTACTCTGATGAGGACAGAGTGGCATTGCTCTCAGAACTCCCTCAGAGGGAGGAATTTCCAGTTATACCTCCGCTCAAAGTTGTAGTACTTGAATTAGGAGAAGAAATCATTAAACAGGGGATCACGGAAGGCCTTTGGTTTCAACTCCTAAGTGAAGCTAAATAACAAGAACTCATGGAAGGTATTAAAGGGAAATTCCTAGTGTTGATTTGTTGGGTTTTGGCATGTCCTTTCTTTTGGAACTTCTCCAATGAAAACTTCTAAGTCATTTTCTATTTGTAGAATTCTGTCATAGCTCAGGTTTGGCTTCTCCAACTGGTGCTTTCCTTAGATGAAGCATTCAGTAAGATGGAGCTAAAGAAAATAAACATTTAACTAGAATTACTATAATGTGCTTATAATGAAAGGACAGGTTTAAAAAATAGTGTATATTAAAACTTAAGTTTCCTAAAGTAGCTTTTCCAAAATAACAAAACATCATTTGCTGGGTAGTGACCGAAGATACACTGAGTGGCTCTAGCTCTTTTTTGTTTAATGTGGAATAATTCTATATACTTCAAGGCCAAATTTGCTTCACTTAGCTTAATTGTCAGTTAGATGAATGGAAAATAGCATGTTACTAATTCCAATTTATTTTGCTTTGATATAGTCAAAATTCATGCTGTGGGGTAAAAAAGGAGGTCAGATTCTGATCTGACAACTTTTTCTTTTTTATTATTCATATTTTGCTATAATTGCTAACATTTAGCAAACAGTCCAACTAAATTACAAATAAAATACACAGCTGACATTTCTTCTCATAAAAGGAAAATGTTAAGCCCAGTATAATTACAGAGAATGAAAAAAAGGCATACTGGTATGGTTAATTTTTGTATTTTCTGTGAAGAAATACCATACATGATGAAAACCTTTGTAAATAGGTTTTAAGTTGATTCTGTTTTGGTCAAAACTAGTTTCTTAAATCTGATTGCCCAGTTTTGGATTAATCTTCTTAAAGACAATCAGTTCAGGGACACCTGGGTGGCTTAGTCTATTGAGTGCCCGGCTCTTGATTTCGTCTCACGTTATGATCTCACGGTTTGTGAGTTTGAGTCCTGCGTCAGGCTCCTCTCTGACAGTGAGCAGCCTCCTTGGGATTCTCTCTTTCTCTCTCTCTCTGGCCCTACCTCTCTCTCTCCCCCCCTCTCTCTCTCAAAAATAAATAAACTTAAAAAAACAAAACAAAACAACCAGACAATCAGTTCATATTATTCTCAACAAGACTGCTTTTCCAAAAGCTGTTAGAGATCTAGTAGTTTTGTTTTTCATATATAACAAGTGTCATTTTTTCTGTTCAAAATGTGCGTGTAGTTGTCTGAGGGGATTGGTGTTTCATTGATTTGCTATTAATAAAAGAAGCTCAAAATTGTTCATGGTAAGAAGAAATCTGGTAAAACCCATTATCCTGTATTACACTGATGCTTGGGAACTTCTTTCTCTTTGAATGAAAATTGTCCTAGAAGTTGAAGGTTGTCTGTCTGGGCAACTTCAGTCCTCTTGGACTCTGGGACCATCGTTGAGTTAGGACTTATGTGTAGACATAAATAGGCAACCAGCTCTCTGGTGTGAGGAGTGTGTATATAGGTGTTTGAACCTCAGTTTTTTCATCTGCAGAATGGAGGCAATTCTGCCTACTTCACTGGGTTTTTGAAGGGCTTTAAAATGAAGCAATTTTTTTAAAGGCCTTTACGTTATGTTAAAGGAGTGATAGAAAAATGGGAACTGATCAACATAAGGATTATGCTAGTGGTCTCTATGCTCTGCACATATTTATTCAGTGCCTTGTTTTTCTTCAAAATGGAGATGATGATATTGACCTACTTCAAAAGGTTGATGAGAACAACTAATTACTGTTGGTAAAACACTTTGAAAACATTGAGTGCTATCTATGAAAATGCTAAATACAGACTTCCCGATGCAGTTGAAAGGATTAATTAGGGAATGTTTGCTTGAACCTTGATCCCCTAATGAAAGGTGTTTCTCCTGTTGCTATTTTTGTGTTAACTATTATTTTGTGCCACAATTTGTTAGATAGTAAGTGTCATGTCTGGCTGGTTTTTAACTGTCTCCAGACGGAATTTGGATAATTTTTCTTTGAGAGATCAAATGCATTTCACATTGTAAAGTGTCTTGTCCAAGGCCATTCAACTAGACTGACCTTTGCTTATTTTGGGCTGTCACTTACGGCTTCCTAGATGTTCTCGTCCAAGCCTCTCTTTCATGTTCTGCTTGAAATATTGTACTTAGTGATGGATTTTTAATACTCTAACCCTCTATCTCTCTGAACATTTTTTTTTTTACCAATTACAAGAAAAAATTAAGAAGATTTTGAAAAAAATTGCTCTTTAAAAAACTTACTGAGAATTAGGATTTGCATGAGGATAAAAGGTTGTCCCTTCTCTTTTCCATACTTAAATTTGTAGGCATACAGGCTTATTCTCCTGTTTTATTCTCTTAATTCTCTTGGTGGCAAAAGGGACTGCCTTTAGACTATCCTCACCCCGAAGGGTAGTTGATGAAATTTCATTTTCCCTTCTTTCTAATGGATACAATTGCTCCAAGCCATTTTGCAGTGTTCCAATATATTGTGAATGATAATTGTGTCAGAGAACCCACGTGATTTCAGAAGCTGGAGAAAAGGATATCGGGCAGCTCACAGACTCTGTGGGGAAGCTACAGGCCATGAACGATGGCCAAATCATGTTGGAGAAGTGCTTCCTCTGGAAACCAAATCCTATGGCTCGTACTGTTTATATTCCTGACACTGGTACCACCAGCTTCTGCCACCATAACTGTCATTGCTGCCTCTGAAAATCAGATGCTGCCATTGCCACCACCAACACCCATCTCCACGGTAAATGTGGGCAGCCCTTCCTCTTTTAATTAAACTCTGAGGAGAATGAATGGAGCCATAGGAAGCCTGAGAAATCCAGGGCCTGGCATTTCCAACTTCTATGGTAGAAAAGGGGCTCTCTCTGAGGAGTGCAGATGGGCCTGGGGAGGGGTGTCCTTTAGACACTGGGAAGAAGTTCAGACACTGGGTGGCCAAGAGGAATGACAAATGTCCAATAATCTAATAGGACTGTAGTCTGTAAATATGTGCATTTGATTCCTTATATTTACCCCTGGAAGAAATATTTAGATGTTTTTAATTAAAATTTTTTAAAGTTTATTTGAGAGAGCGAGTGAACAGGAGAGGGGCAGAGAGAGAGAGAGAGACAGACAGACAGAGAATCCCAAGCAGGCTCCTCACGGTCAGCACAGAGTGCAACGTGGGGGCTTGAACCCACGAACCGCAAGATCATGACCCCAGCAGAGACCAAGAGTCAGACACCTAACCGACTGAGCCACCCAGGTGCCCCTAATTTAAATTTTTTTCATGTTTATTTATTTTGAGAGAGAGAGAGAGAGAGAGAGAGAGAGAGAGAGAGAGAGGACATGAGCAGGGGAGGGGCAGAGAGAGAAGGAGAGAATCCCAAACAGTCTCCAAAGTGCCATCACTGCAGAGCCCAATGTGGGGCTCGAACCCACCAACCATGAGATCATGACCTGAGCTGAAATCAAGAGCCGGACACTTAACTGACTGAGCCACCCAGATGCCCCAAAGATGTTTTTAATTTTAAAGATATCTTTTTACTTTTTCTGTTTACAAAGGCTAAATTCTGCTTGGGATTAAAACAAACAAACAAACAAAAAAAACTTCTGTTATTAATCTCATGGTCTTTAATGAACATCTCACACATAATTTGTTTTTTTTTTTTTTTAAATTTTTTTTCAATGTTTTTTATTTATTTTTTTTTGGGACAGAGAGAGACAGAGCATGAACGGGGGAGGGGCAGAGAGAGAGGGAGACACAGAATGGGAAACAGGCTCCAGGCTCCGAGCCATCAGCCCAGAGCCTGACGCGGGGCTCGAACTCACGGACCGCGAGATCGTGACCTGGCTGAAGTCGGACGCTTAACCGACTGCGCCACCCAGGCGCCCCGAACATCTCACACATAATTTGTATACAGATTTTCTACAGAATATTTCCTGTTAATATGGCATTAAAAATCCTCTTGATGGCATATTTGAAAAATAATTATCATAAAAGTCAGTAAGGAGGAACAGTGGACTTCTTTATTATTATCAATAGTCATTTCTGTTTGTTTTTTCATTCCTTTGGTTTGTGTCAGCAAAAGATAGCAACTGGTGCCCATGCAATGCCAGAATTCTAACCAGCTCCGGATTAGCTGATTGCATTACTATGGTTTTAACACCCACTGGCTTTTCTCTAAATCTAATTACTGATTTTATGGTTCTCAACATTGCTGATGGTGAAAGCTTTTTTTTTTTTTTTTTTTTTTTTTACTTTTCTTTTTTCCTGAATACAGTGCCTAGCTCCACCAGAACTATGACAGTATGTTGGTGACTTTTGCAAACCAATAATGCTATTTGTAAAGTTTATCAACAATATTCCCTGTGGCAATCTCTTCAAATCTCAGTTTTCACAGTTCTCATTTGAAACACATTTTGAATTCTTTCAGTATCAAGATTCCCAATATTTTATTATTATTATTATTATTATTATTATTATTATTTTAAGTTTATTTATTTTGAGAGAAACAGAGACAGCATGAGAAGGGGAGGGACAGAGAGAGGAAGAGAATCCCAAGCAGACTTCATGCTGCCAGGGCAGAGCCCGACACGGGGCTTGAACTCACGAAACGAGAATATCATGACCTGAGTCGAAACCAAGATTTGATGCTCAACCAAATGAGCCACGCAGGCACCCCAAGATTCCCAATATTTTAAAGTAAATTGTACTGGTACTGGACAGGTACCCATGTGGCTTGCCACAAAAAATGGACTACTCTTGTTCAGTTCAGATATTTGTTGCTCAGCTCTCCTGAAAGTTTTGCAAAGAATTTTTGGTTTTGTTTTAACGTAATGGTGGAGGTAGAGAAAGCTTTCAGAATGGAGACGCTGTAGATGTCAACTGCTTCATAATGAATGTTCGTTCATTCATTAGCATTTGACAATTCATCTTTACTCAACAGTATTCGATAGTATATCCAGACGGGCTCTGTTGAACTCTCATCATGAATCAAAGCGTAACTGGTAAAATTGAAAACCTTAATCTGGTTGGGGTGCAAATTTTAAAGATTTTTTTTTCCCAATCGCTGCCCTAACTGTACTAGACAGAAGCACCCTTTCCCTTCTTTACCTATACTCTGAGATCCCACTGAACGGTCTGTGAGAGCTCCCATTTATTCCGTCAAGTACTCAAAATTCCCTAATTAGGCACCCAGTCATGTGAGTTGTGCCTAGCGAGTACCAAGGAGCATCCCTCATCTCCTGGTGGCCTAATGCCAACAGAACATTGCAGAGGGGAAAAAAAATGAATTTTAAAAATTGTAAAGATGCTTCTAACCACCAAGAAATGAAGGGTGTCCCACCCCTGCTTCTCACCAGTGCTCACTAGGCACAATGCACATGATTAAGTGCCTGGTTAGGAAACTTTGAGTATCTGACAAAATAAACTGGAGCTATTACAGGCTATTCAGCGAGGTCTCAGTTTGAAAACGTTTGGCTTACAGATCAATAACTCATAAGACTGAAATGGCTCTGAAAAAAGTTGGTCTCTGATCTATGAGGGTACTGTGGTCTGGGAGGCTTGAATGGATATGGAGAGGCATGTTGGGTTATTCTGACATAAAAGACTTTGTAGGATTCTTGAAGAAGCTATGTTGGGCCCTTCTGGGCTCCTACCAAATAGGAGCCACATATCTCTGTATCATGTATAATTAATGTTTTAAAAGACATATTAGGGGTGCCTGGGTGACTCAGTCCGTTAAGTGCCTGACTCTTGATTTTGACTCAGGTCATGCATGATGTCACCGTTCGTGAGTTCAAGCCCCACATATGGCTCTGCACTGAGTGTGGATCCTCTTGGGATTCTCTCTCTCTGACTCTGCCTCTCTCTCTCTCTCTCTCTCTCTCTCTCTCAAAATAAATAAACTTAAAAATAAATAAATAAATAAATAAATAAATAAATAAATAAATAAATAAATAAAAGACATATTAAATGGACTGTTGGTTATTGGTAATATACTTTATTTTGGAACAGATCCACGTTGGTTTGGTTTAAAACACAAAATTCTTGGGGCGCCTGGGTGGCGCAGTCGGTTAAGTGTCCGACTTCAGCCAGGTCACGATCTCGCGGTCCGTGAGTTCGAGCCCCGCGTCAGGCTCTGGGCTGATGGCTCGGAGCCTGGAGCCTGTTTCCGATTCTGTGTCTCCCTCTCTCTCTGCCCCTGCCCCGTTCATGCTTTGTCTCTCTCTGTCCCAAAAATAAACAAAAAAACAAAAAAAAAACACGTTGAAAAAAACAATTTAAAAAAATAAAACACAAAATTCTTCTCTTCCGAGGAGAATATGTTGTAACAGGATCCGTCTATTGATGCAATAAATATTGATCACCTGCTATGTGTGAGGCACCACGTTAGAATACATACTGTCTCTCTCTAATACACACACACACACACGTTTGTATATGAATCTGTATATAGAGAAAACGTACATGTACAAAATTGGTGGTAGCTATTTAGCACAGGGAATTTACTAAATAGGTAGCACATACTGTTTAAGCTGCTCATATGAGAGTCACTCTGCCTTGTGTGACCCCTTGAATTATTATCTCATATAATTACTTCGTTCTTCTTATTTGGGTTTTGGCTCCCCACCGAATCTCTGAGCTTTAACAGGGCTGGATCCACTGTAGAGCAGGCTCTGCCCTCCCTCCACTCATTACTCCTTAGCGGTAATTAGTGGATAGATTGCTGCTAAGCATCAAACAGGTGCAGACATTTAGCAGAGGGTAGGGTTACATTTCTCCAAAAGCCGTGCCTTTCCCGCACATTTTGAAGGCAACGTGTTGACAGTACAGAACGCAGATGAAAAGACGTTGGAGGAAAGTATACACATTACACAAACTTTCGTGTGCGTAGCAATCACCTAGGGATCTTGTTAAAGAGTAGATTGTGAATCAATAGGCCTGGGGCAGGGTCTGAAATTGTGCTGGTAACAAGCTCCCACGTGATGCCGGGGCTTCTGTGTGGATCAGACTTGGCTGATGCAAGGTTATATGTAATGGCCGCATTAGGGACCAGACTCTTACAACCCTAGATAAAGAAGCTAGAGCGCTTGCCCTAGCCATGGCCGCTCTCCAGGCCACCCCCGCCCCGCCGGGTCAGCACCCCAAGTTCGCCCGCCTGTAGTCGCGCCTGGCTGGCCTATGACAGCTGTTTGCAAGGACCTGAAAGGCTTGCCTCTGCCTACTCTCCGAGTCAGAGTCGGAGCGCAGCCGCCCGGTGAGCGCCGCCGCGCGGGCAGACGACGCGACTCACGTGGGACATATCCAACTGCTCCTCCTGGAAACCCGGCAGACCGGTTTTACCCGTCCTCGTCCAGAAGTGGCTACCGATCCAACTGCAGGCAACCGGAGGAGGCCGGCGTCCTTCCTCACCTCCACCCGCCCCCCGCCTTCCCCAGTCACTTCTTCATTTTTCTACCTGACACTCCCGGAGCCGCAGAAAGCGAAGACCCAGCACAGCAGCTGGCCGAGCACCGTCTCCAGCGACGTGAGTGAAACTGTTCAACCCCAAACACAAACACCAGCCACTGACATGTTTTAAGAAACGCCACAGTTGGATGACTGCGGAACCAAAACAGACCAAATGGGGAGGCAAGAAGGGAAAGCAATTGGCCCAGTTCGGTTGGAGAAGCGGCTCGTGTTACACTCCCTTTGCCAGTTAGCGTCGTGGGCGTTTGTTGCTGTGTTAATTACAGTTCTTCCCCGAGTCGGAGGCGAGAACAGCCCTGGTGGAACGGTTTCAAGTGGAGCGTTCCGCCAGGGGGAAAACAACTGCCTTTCTCCCCAGCTGGGGAGGGATTCCCAGCAGGCAGCCCACGGTGCGCGCTGTGCGCCCGCATCGCCGGCGAGGCTCCGACCGCGGGCTTCCGGGTGCGCTCTCAGACGGAGCCTCGTGCGCTTCCACCGCGTCCGGCTGCCCGGCCGGCCGAGGCAGAGGAGGAGCAGGTCGGCTGGCGTCTCCTGAGCGCACGCCTGGGGCCGGCGAGAGGACGCATTTCTCAATTCCTGGTTTTCTCTAAGCGTTCCGGGGGAGCTCCCGGAGTGGAGGTCTGGCACGAGAGACTGCCCGTTTCATCTTTGGATGGACCCCGGCAGGGTGGGCGCGGCTGATTCTGAAGGAACCAGGGACAAAAGTCAGATAGTGCCGCAGGGTGGGAAGTAGGTGCAGACAAAATGACCGGGCTCCAAATCCTGCCTCTGCCCTCATTAAACTTATGTGACCTTGGGCAAGTTGATACTTTCCTGTGCCGCGCGAATTCTCCCCTTATGCGGTATCGACTGTGTTGTAGGACTCTTCTAAGCAGTCAGTCCTCACAACAATCTTATAAAGAAGCACTTTTTAAAATTGCCGTTCCACAAATGGGAAAACTGAGCCCTAGGGATGTTAACCGCACAGCGGATGAGTGGTAGGGCTGCGATTGGAAAGGAAAAGTCTACGCTCTAACCACTGTGCTAAACTGCACGTTAAGCGATAATGCGTATGTATGTAAAGTACCTGGAAAATAGCAGGGAGGGGGTGGCTATAGGCACATACTCATCAAACTGATCCTAGCTAAGATGTAATGGACCCAGTATTGATTTACAAGGGAAGTGACCGAGGGGGGTGAGGGCCCACGTGGTTATGGGAAATCCATCAGAGGCAGCTGAACAGGGATTGGGGAATAGGAATATGGATCCCAGCTCCAACCCCATCAATGTGTCACCCTCATCCCCACCACCTTGCCAAATGTGTCCACAGCCCAGACACGGCTAAAGACCCTAGAAAAACAATTAGAAGCCATAGGGTCAGAAAAGTCCAGTGAAAAGGGGCCTGAGTCTGTGAGTCTATACTAAAGCCACCTACCAGCTCAAAACAGTACAAAAAATACTAAACTGTTGGTTTTCCTGCTATTTTGAAAAATACATTTTTCTACAGTGCTATTTGGGCCTTTTACGAATAAAATTCTTGGAAATGACTCAAAAAATGCAATCCAAAAGCCATGGTATGCACTTGTAACTGTCATTTATGTACACTGAAGGGCTGGCACAGATGTCTGAGACAATATATGGGAAGTGCTTTGGAATAAAAGCACTAGGTAATGATATTTTAAAAGGATACCATACATGTTTAGATTGTAATAATCTTCCTGAGAGAATTCTGTCAATAACATGTGGCTTTCCCTCAGAGTTTCATGTCCCTCTTGGTAAGACGGTTTTTAAAATAGTGCAGTCAGGGTGGGAAAGGGGAAGCCTTATTCATGGGCTCTGAGGATCAAGACGTGGACATCTCTGGGGGCCACTATTCTGCCTGCCACACACCCCAATTGCTTTGGTGGGAGGCATAGCCTTAATTAATTCAGAAACATGCTCAGCACTTACTCTGTGAAAGGTACTATTAGCAGGGACTCCTGAGTCTCATAATCCTGTATTTGAGTGCTAGCTCTGCCACTTACTAGTTACGTGATTTTGGGCCAGTTACACAACCTTTCTAACCCTCAATCTCTTCATCTGTGAAATGGGGATAGTAATAGTACCCACCTTGTTTTGTTGTTTGAATTAAATGAGATAATGCTAGAAAACATTTAGCACAGAGCCTGGCACATGGTAAACACTCAATGAATGTTTTGTTTATTATTACTAATCTGTCATGAGGATTGCAAAGATACATAATGCATGGTGTCTGGCCTTGTGGAGTTTGGGGAATACAGCGTACTCCACATGTAACTGTGAAGTTAGATAACACACAGGAACAGATAAAGATGCAGAACAGTATCCTACTAAAGTGCTAAATGGGGTACTATAGACAGTAAGTGCTATTGAGTGAAGTAAGATATTTTCAGTAAGCAGGAAAGGTAGGAATGAAGGAGGCAGGATTGGTGTTGGGACTAAAAGAAAGGTTAAATATAGACAGGTAGAGGGGGAAATGTCGGGCACATGAGCATATACATGACAGATTACAAGGTGACAGTAAATAAGATGATTTACTTGTCATCTTATGGAATGGAGGGTTTGTGTAGGGGTGTTCATTCATTTCCACTTTTCTTCCGGAGTGTTTAGGGAAGGAGTGTACTATCGGACTTGAAGGGGCCAGACTGGAGGGGCTTGAATACTAGGCTATACAGTTAAGATTTTTTTCCTGGTGGTAGCAGAAAACCTTGGGAAGTTTTAGAGCAGAGGTAGATTCCTGGTGGAAGCTGTGTTTAGGAAGGTTGATCCAAGAGTAGTAAATGTAGGATTGGTGGGAGGAGAACCTGAAGGTAGGGAGAGCTGTTGGGAGATGTCTTCAGTGGTCCAGAGAGTAGTGACTGGAGGAGATGTGATAGCAATCAGCTTCAGAAAAGGGGACGGACGAAAGAGACATGACAAAGCAAGAACAAAGAAAAGAGGGCCTTAGTGACACAGAGGAAACGGATACAAAATTCCTGGAAGTCTGGTAATGGAAATAATAGAAATGAGAAATGAGTTCATTTTGAGCGTTGCTGTGTTTGTTGAAGATGCTGGCAGGTCATCAGGTGGCACATGTCCAGGAGGCCATTGGAAATGTGGAACTGGAAGGGAGAGGTCAGAGCTAGACAATGAGGTTTGGCCATCATTAGCAGAGAGGTGGTGGCTGAAATCCTTCACTCCGGCCCCCTAGGCTTTCATGGTCAAACCCGTGTTAGTGCCCACATGGGTGGATTCCTAGCCTCATTCCTCTTTTCCTCCCCCTTTATGGGCTAAATTGTGTCTCCCCTAAATGCATATATTGAATCCTATCCCGCAGTCCCCCAGCAGGTGACTGTATTTGGAGATAGTGTCTCTAAAAAGGTAATTAAGATCAAATGAAGTCGTCGACCAGTGCCTTTAGAGGAAGAGGAGATTAGGACAAAGACACACACAGGGGAAAGGCCACGTGAAGACATAGGGAGAAGATTGCCATCTACAAGCCAAGGAAAGAAACCAACCCTGCAGGCACCTTGTTCTCCAACTTCTAGTCTCCAGAATCGTGAAAAAATAAATCTCTGTTGTTTAAGCCATCCAGTCTGTGGCATCCTGTTATGGCAGCCCTAGCAAACGAATGCTCTCCTCCAGGGACCAGCGTCCTTGTACCTCCAGCCCATCTGAGCTGAGGGCGCTCCATGCTGCCAACATATCCCTCTGCTTACGTTTTAACAGCCTGTTTCCTAGCCCCTGATTATCTGGATATGGTGTGGGTGGTATTTAGTAGCTATCAGAAATGTTGTCCCCTGTGAACTAAAAACAAGGTTATCCTTCCTTGATAACAGTGATATCTTGGGAGGCTCCCCTTGGTGGGGACTCTGGTGTCCAGAGCAGAGCTTGTGGAAGAGAGAGTTGGTCAAAGACGCCTTTCTGAGTACCCAGCTCACAGCTGTTCGAGGACTGTTCTGCCACCTGTTCCTAAGGCTGTCTCTGGCAATAGATTCTCCATGTGCCTTCCTCCGAAAGCATGCTCAGAACAGAAAGAAATGTGTCCCTTCTCGTTAGTAAGACAGAAAAATGAGTTTTACTGCACTTGTAACTCATACTTTTTTCTTTTCATTTAATAATGATTCTAAATCTTGGTGGGGCCCTATTTTTCAAAACACAAAATAAAGTACATGGGGGTTGAAGACCAAGTTAGCACTTAAAGTAGCCCTCAGAGGAAACAAACAGTGATATATTCGCACAACCACCTACAAAGAGCTTATCTATGAAAGGATAGAATAACAAGTGTCCAGAAAGCTCCTGTTAATTCACCTGGACAGATTCCAAGTCCCGTCTTGTAGACCTGTGACAGAGAAATATTCAGACCAGGACCGTGTCCTTGCTGACTTCTGTGTTCGTGAGAGCTGGCCTTTATGATGGATTAAGGCCCTTATTCTGAGGAAGATGCTGGTGAAGTGTTCTCCATCTTCACAGAGGACAGAATGAGAGCAACTGGGCTGAAGGTGTAGCCAATAGAGTCATCCTGTCAGAAATAGAAATCCTGCTTCTAAGTCCATTTTAAGGTCTGCCTAGGTTGTGGTTGTGCTCTAGCTCCCTCCTCTGGGCTCCCGCAGTATTACCCTGCATTTTCCACAGTCTCTTTACTACTACACTGTGGTTATTTGTTTATGTTTGTTCCTACCTGGAGCCTGGGAACTCCCAAAGGGCATTGCTACTGTCCATCTCTCTTTGTCCCTCTGCCTCAGCTGAATATTTCTAGCTGGCACTAGGTGAGGCCTCAGTGGATGGTGACTGGCTCTGTCCTTTGAAAACTTTTTGTGTTCTGGAGACGGTGTGTGTGTGTGTGTGTGTGTGTGACAGAGAGACAGAGAGAGCGCAAAAGAGCAAGAGAGAGAATAGGTGAGAAAGGCCACGAATAACTGCTTTTGGAAATGTTTTGTTACTCTGGATATCAAATAAGCACATGGATAGTGTAGCTGAATATCTAGCATATGTTGATAATTGATACATACTTATTGACTGGTTGACTGAACAGGGCCTGTGAAACAGGTATTTGCTAAAGGGAGAGGTGTGGTTTCCTCTGTAGAGATTTTTAAAAATATTTATTTATTTTTGAGAGAGAGAAAGAGCAGGGGAGGGGCAGAGAGAGAGGAAGACAGAGGATCTGAAGTGGGCTCTATGCTGACAGCAGAAAGCCCGATGCCGGGCTTCAATCCATGAACTGTGAGATCATAACCTGAGCCGAAGTCAGACGCTTAAGCAACTGAGCCACGCAGGCACCCCTCTAGAGATTTTTAAGCAAAATGATAGTGATATTTCTGAGCTGGGGTGTGAGCAACCTGCTGAATGCACATTCTTTTTTCCTCTAGACCTAAAGGGTGATTGCAACCATGAAGCTGTGTACTGGATATACATAGCTATCATTTATTGACTCCTACCATGTGTCAAGTGCTTTGTACATGCTATTTCATTGACTTTTCACATGCTTATTTAGATGAATATTGCTTCCCCCAATTTTACAGATGGAGAAATGGAGATTCAGAGAGGTTTGTTTATTCATTCAGTCAACCATATTTATCACTTTCTTGCTATGTGCTAAACACTGTGCCGGGCTCTAGGGATACAACAAAGGGGAAGGAAAGTGTTTCCAGGGAACAGGATATGCAAAGGCCAGAGGTGAGAACTACCATGATCCTTGAGAGTTAATTCTGGCTGGAATACAGATTTTGAGGAGAAATAAGGCTGGAGAGTTAAGCAGTGACCAGATATTAAGTATTATCATGAAAACCTTAGACTTGGGGTGCCTGGATGGCTCAGTTGGTTAAGTGTCTGACTCTTGATTTGGCTTAGGTCATGATCTCACAGTTTGTGAGTTCGAGCCCCGGATTGGGCTCTGTGCTGACAGCATGGATTCTGCTTGGGATCCTCTCCCCGTCTCTCTTTGGCCCTCTCTGGCTCTCAAAATAAATAAATAAACATTTAAAAATAAATAAATAATAAGCTTGGACTTGCTTTTAAGGCAACCCGACAGAGGAGGAAGGTAGTGGTGGCTTAAATAAAGTAGGAACAGGTTAAGGGACTTATCCAATGTTGCATGACTAGAAAGTGGTAACTTGGGGTTGGAAATGAGATTCCATCTAATTCAGAAACTCATCCCATGTTGTCAGAAAACACTTCCACAAACTGGAGAAGAAAAGGTGGTGACTCATTTGTGGTTTTCTACCAATATCCTCTCCCTACTCCCAGCCCCTCACAGGCTTTCCCTTTTTTTTTTTTTTTTTTAAATATTTCCCCAGGATCTGCAATGGCCCAGAAGAGGGTGTGTCTTAGCCTGGGGACCAAGCAACAGTTGCTGGCACCAAGGAACAGTTCTATGACAGCTTCTTGACTACTTTCCACCCCTTTTCCTGGGGCTGACATTTCTGTCCATTACACATCAGTACAAGAAACAACCTGACTGCCTGCAGGTGGTGGGGAAGCTACATCTGGGCGTCTTTCGCTGCCTTCCTAAAACATGAGAAGAAGCACCAGATTCCCACCTTGGAAGAGGTTTTTTTTTGGTGGGGGGGAAGAGGACGAGATGCTCATGATCTCTTCGCTGCCATTCGTGTTCTTGGGTGGATTCGAGGTGCGTATGCTTGCGCACTGTTTTTTCCGTGTACCTCCTCAGTAGACGGCTCCCATTTTGCCAATGTTTAACTAAATCCGCATGCCATTATTTCGTATTTTGGAACCCCAAATGTTAAATCGCTTTCATGGTAAACAAAATGTTTTCAATAATTGCTCAGGAGAATTTGGAAAAGTCAGCTTGTTCTCTCCGTCTTTATATTTTCAGCAGGATGCTTGTCTTTGTTCTTCTTCTTCTTTTTTTTTTTTTTTCTCAGTATAGTGTAGTGGGTGAGGGTGCAGTCTCTTCCAGAGTTCAAATCCTGAATCTCACACTTTCTAGGTAGGTGACCTTGGGCAAATTATGTAACATTTCTGTGACCCCCCCTTCCTTATCTGTAAGAAAGAAGTAATAATAGTATCTGTCTCACAGTATGATTAAGAGGTTGAATGAGTTAGAGTATGTGGCACATAGTAGGTATTTCATAGTGTCAAGCTACCATTATTATTCATTAATTACTTTGCATAGTTTTTTTTTTTGTCGGGGGGGTGGGGATTCTAATCCTCAGCTCCAAATATGCTTTTAGGAAAGCTTTGGAGAGATAAGCAGTACAGAACTTCATCCTGAGCACCCTGTCCGTGTGAAATCCATCAGTGTACAAGGCGACGATTATCGGATGAGGCTTCCCTGAGGATCGAAAGAGGGAGGTACAGTTCTGCTTTGCTAAAGCTTCTGAGAATATTCAGAAGCCTTTGCAAAGGATGAAATAATATCCTATATGTTAACACACGTCACATCAATCATCCCCAGCAAACTTCTGGGTTAGCTTACAGCACGAAGCCCAGTAACAAATTGCAGAACCACAGATGATTTTTTTTTTAAATGTAGATAATGTTCATTGTATGAGTAAAATTCCAAAGCTTTTCCAAGTCACAGAGGAATGTACCTTTTGAAAAAGGTAACTTTTGAACAAAGTTTTTGTTACAGGTCAGTTAATTCTTTAGCTCTGTATATGAGGTGACTTTTATTTTCTTCGGAAACAGCTTTAACCAGAAAGCGCATGCCTAAGTGGAGGGAGAAGGCTGCCCTTTGATTCTTCTAGATAGAGGCTGTGATAAACAAGTTCTTGACAGTCTGCACTGCCTGGGAATGCGCAGGTGACTATGGAGACAGCCGTGGAGGCACAAGAACGGGCATATGGTCCTCACTGGCACAGCATACCAAAGTAATTAAAAATGTCTTAAAATGCAGAAACCCCTTAAACTGTAAAGTATATCATGGTAGATGTCAAATTAGCATTTTCTGCCTCTTTTAAACAATGCCATAATCTCATTAATCTGCAGAAGGAACCAAATGCATGGACTCCAACCAGTTGGCTGGACATATGTTGCATATTGGACTGGCCATTTGGTTGGATCTGATTAAAGTGGAGAAATTGCATTTTATTTTGGGCACTGAACCCAAATCTGGGTCTGCTTATTACTTTTTGAGCTCCCTTTTTAAAGTGATAGGTTTTTAAGTGCCAAAAATTCAGTACCAACTTGCGTTAAAAAAAAAAAAAAAAGCCTATAAAGAAACTACACAGAGGAAAAGGACAAGGAGTGGAGATGGAAACATAAGGCTGGCTTCAGATCATTGGGATATATTAAATATCAGCATTCACAATATTATACATTAGAACTGTCAAACCCACAGGCTCTCGCTCACTTATGGCAAGGTGGCTCAGTTGATGAAAACATCTTATTTATTTTGCATAGTATCATATACTTTTAAGCCTTTTAGCACAGCGCTTTGTTTTAAAATTCTTTATTAACAAGTATGAAATTTTTAAAATTCTAAGTATATTTGTAAGCAAAATGAATGTATATTGTTTGCTTGCACGGATGTACCCACTGTCTTAGTCAGTTTGGGCTGCTATAACAAAATGCCATAGATTGAGTGGCTTAAACAACAGAAATTTATTTCTCACAGTTCTAGAGCCTAGAAGTCTGAGATCAAGACACTACCTGCTCTGGTGTATGGTGAGAACCCGCTTCCAGATCTGCCTTCTTGCTATGTCTTCACACAGTGGACAGAGAGCTATCATCTCTCGTGTGGTGTCTCTTCTTATAAGAGCAGTAATCCCATTCATAAGGGCTCTACCCTTAATACCTAATCACCTCCCAAAGGTCCTACCTCCAAGTACCATCATACTGGTGATTAAGACTTCAACAGATGGATTTGGGGGGACGCATTATCAATCCACAGCGCCCACTGATATTTCCCAAATATTTGGTGTGTGCTTAGCCCCCCCGTACTAAGCATTGTAAGAACACAAATTTGCATGGGACGTGGACGTGGTAAGGTATTTGTGATTAGGGCAAGTTCACAAGTAGCTCACATGCTGGGCAGGGTGTGTCATCTTCAGAAAAGTGCAAAGGGCAAGGGGATTCAGAGGAGGAGGAGATCATACGTGGTGTGTATTTGTGGGGAGGGGTAGGGTTCTGACAGGCAGACGTGGGAGCAGGAAGGTGATTTGCAATCTCAGGAGTAAAGGGTGGAAGGAAACACAGGAAACTATGTAATGGTGGCCAACGGCGGATAAATTTGGAAAGGTGGATGTGGGGGATCATCTTGTGGAGACGATGCAACGGCAGATCACAGCGTGGTGGGCAGCAGGGGGATGCTGAGGGTTTTTGAACAGAGGAATGATGACTGGAACTGTTCTCTAGGATGAATAACATGACAGTATGTGATGCATGGGACAGATCAGTGAGAACATCAGTTAGGAGATGATGATGGCAGACTGGGTGAGGGGGGATAGAGTCCTCATTTGAGGAAGGGGGTGAAAACACAGGGGATGAGAAGTTAGAATTACTGTGAAAACAGAATCCACAGGACACAGACACTGAGTGACTGCTGGCTGATGCAGCAGGATCATAGGACCTCAAAATTGTCACTTTTTTTTTTTTAAATTTTTTTTTTTTTTAACGTTTATTTATTTTTGAGACAGAGAGAGACAGAGCATGAACGGGGGAGGGGCAGAGAGAGAGGGAGACACAGAATCCGAGACAGGCTCCAGGCTCTGAGCCATCAGCCCAGAGCCTGACGCGGGGCTCGAACTCACGGACTGCGAGATCGTGACCTGGCTGAAGTCGGACGCTTAACCGACTGAGCCACCCAGGCGCCCCATGTCACTTTAAACAATGATAATCAAAATTGTCACTTTAAACAATGATAATCATTATACATTCATAGACAGGCTAGTTTTCATAAAGCACTCTGGTTGACTGCCCAAACAGACAAACTTTTGTTCTATTAAAGATGTCTTTTGAAATGCTAAATCTGGGGCCCCTGGGTGGTTCAGTCAGTTAAGCAACCTACTTTGGCTCAGGTCATGATCTCATGGTTCGTGAGTTTGAGCCCTGTGGTTGGGGTCTGTGCTGACAGCACAGAGCCTGGAGCCTGCTTGGATTCTTTCTCCCTCTCTCCGTGCCTCTCTCCTGCTTGCATTCTGTCTCTCTCTGTCTCTCAAAAATAAGCAAAAAACTTTTTAAAAAATTAAAAAAAAAAAAAGAAATACCAAATCTTTCATTCCCTCAGACTAAGGTAAACTATGCCTGGGGCAGGATAGATGTGGGTGAGACAGGGAATAGGGTTCATGTTCTGTTTTAAGCTAACACTGCACTGCAGAGACATTCTTGTTAGCTTGTTCAGAGATGAGGAAACCTGACAGGAGGACCAGAAGCTGGAACTGTCCCTACGACTTAACAATGCCACATGCATTCTTCCATGACAAGCCTTGAATGTTTTTATAAGGTCTCAACACTATTTTCATTCATTTTATAAGGATTTCTGCCAAGATGGTGTCTAGAGTGGAGAAACATGTTGGTAAGGATTTTAAATACTTCAGTTCCAATAATCTTGCAAAATCTATATGGATTTTTAGAAGCAAAGAATGCTACCGTTGGGCATTTGCTGGTATGTGAGAGGTCCTCAAGTTGATGGAAGAAAGAGGTTTTCCCTTTTGAAAGAGTGTTCTTTTGACCTATGCCCTAAATCCATAGTTCAGATACAAGCAGGTCTCAGTCTTACAACACGTAGTAGTCATTTGATTTCATTATTCTTTTTGTGGCAGTAGAATTTTCTGAAAGGAAATGAGACCTCTGAGACTTGGCATAGAAACGGTAAATTAGAAATCTATCCAGGAAGACTTCTTTGCATTTAATTAAGTGACACTCTCTAGGGACTTAGCAGCGTATAGAGTAATAAACCCATCACACAGAACTGCTAAATATGTGGTCTTTAGTACCAATTTGTGACAATCGTAGTAAGATTCTAGTGCTATATGAAAACATGCAGAGATGAATATTTTTGAAGAAATACTTGCTAGCATTTTTTTTTTTTTTGGTCTTGATATTGTGACTCTGAGGCAAACATGAATTAAAATGAGTTGCCTGAGTTCAAGTGAAAGTATCAAACCAACATGAACCTTTTGTGGTTTTTCTTACAATGGGGGAAAAGCTGCAGAGGAGAAAGAGTCCTTTCTGCCTCATGACGGGGAACTTCTAGGATAACTTCTACATTGTTCTGTGTGACTCATGACTAATGACTGTGTTGGAGTATCAATGAAGCTGTGAGATCTGTTCCTAGTCCTGTTGAATCTTTTAGGGATTTCTTTAGAAACTCTCTAATACACTGGGCAGAAACAGCTTATGGAGGTAGGGGAGCTATAATGCTGGAATTTAACTTGATATTGCTCAGTTCATATAGACCTGCCCATCTCCTTGCAGAAAGGACTTGCCATAAATTATAGGCTAGTGAAGGTGTGTGTGTGTGTGTGCGTGTAACGAGCATTTTAATGAGATGTGATACAGTTCCATTTCCGGTTTTATGGGCTTATTTGATTACAGTAAACACTGGAAATGTACCCTGTTTTGATGTTGTCACTTTTTTTTCATGCTTACTTATTTTTGAGAGAGAGAGAGAGAGAGAGAGAGAGAGAGAGAGAGAGAGAGTGTGTGAGCAGGAGAGGGGCAGAGAGAGGGAGACACAGAATTCGAAGCAGCCTCCAGGCTCCGAGCTATCAGCACAGAGCCTGACACGGGGCTTAAACCCACAAACTGTGAGATCATGACCTGAGCTGAAGTCGGACGCTCAACCGACTGAGCCACCCAGGCGCCCGTCACTGTCTTTTTTAAGGGTCTTGCATCCTTTCTGTGATAGGTAGATTCATTTAATGACAGCTTGGAAAATTTTAAAGCATTTGGAAGATTTTTTTTTTAAACTGGCTTAAAACATTCACTCCCTATTAAAAGAGGAGAGGAACTTATGAGCTCATTTTGTAGATGATGAAACCTGGTTAAACGAGGCATTGAGTTAGCGCACCCCCTAGTGATGTTAGTGGCATGAAGAGCTCAGCTTGGGGGCTCTAGGGTGACTGGGATCAGGGTACTGGCTTTGCCTCTTCCTTCCTACATGATTCACCTTGGGCAGGTCTTCTAGGCCTCTGAGCCTCAGTTATCTTGTATGTAAAATGGGGATATAAGAGGTGAGAGAATGCATGTAGTGGCCTAGAACCATGTCTGGTACCTGGCTGGAGCTCGGTAAGTATTAGTGGTCGTGAGCATCATTCCAAGCCTGATCCAAATTCCCATGTACAGATGGCCTCGCATGCCGATGTTGACTGCACCTACTTCTGACTGTAATGGGGATACTTGGCTGCTGATTTGGGCAATGGGCCTTAACGTCCAGCTTCAGTCTGTCCCTTATGATTCCTTTCTCCTTCTAGATGCCTCCATTTTAAGTTTTTTTTTTTAACGTTTATTTTTGCAACAGAGAGAGAGATCAGAGGAGGGGCGGAGAGAGAGGGAGACCCAGAATCCGAAGCAGGCTCCAGGCTCTGAGCTGTCAGCACTGGGCCTGACAGGGGGCTTGAATTCACAAAAGGTGAGATCATGACCTGAGCTGAAATCGGACACTTAACCGACAGCCACCCGGCGCCCCTAGATGCTTCCACTTTCAATTCTCTTTGACTACCCTTGGGTCAGAGTAGCCTGTGTCAATATGTCAGTATTTAATTGGGGCAATGCTGCTTCTTAGACTAGAGCCTGATTTGGAGAATTGTGTAATCTTGAGCCAGAAGGTAGAATGGGCTTTGAAGCCAGACACATTGAATTTGAATCTTAGTTTCACATCTTATGATCTGAGGAAGCCTAGCCCAGGGAGCGGGCATAGCCCAGTGATTTCAGGCTTGAGTTGCAGAGTAACACTGTGTATGTTGAAATCCTTATTCCCTAGATAAACTACGTAATCTCCCTGAGCCTCCGCTTCCTCATCTGAAAAATGGGGTTAAAATAATCTTTACTTCATAGGATTAGTACGAGGACTAAATGGTACTACATTAAGCGCTCAGCTCAGAATTATAGTGGGTACCCAATAAATATTTGTTACCAGTAACATT
The DNA here is from genome assembly GCF_028018385.1 of Neofelis nebulosa. Taxonomy (NCBI): domain Eukaryota; kingdom Metazoa; phylum Chordata; class Mammalia; order Carnivora; family Felidae; genus Neofelis; species Neofelis nebulosa. The sequence continues at coordinate 29,753,080 of NC_080782.1, read as the reverse complement.
TTCACATATGGCCATGGGAAGCTATTTAACCTCTCAGAGACTCAATTGTTTCACTTGTGAGATTGGAAGAGTTCTATCAGTCTCATAAGGATTGGGGAATAGATGTGATAATGTACATAAAGGACATGATGCATAGTAGATTCCTGATAAATGAATTAGCTATTTTATTACTTCTGCAAATTAGCCTTCATGCTGGAGAGCCCTCACTGGCCAAGCGCCTTCCGTGACCAACTTCATGCCTTTCATTTGCTGCCAAAGTTGAGCCACATTCCCTAAAGAGCTGACATCTTTCCAGAGTGGGTTCTGTTCCAGGTATCACCATGAGAGCCAATCCCTGCCCAGGTGGGGCCTATGTAATTGATGTGCACACAGACATGGCTCCTCAGGCCGTGGTGGGGCCCTGGCCTGTGAGGCTGCTGCATTTGATTTCTGTGGGTCAACAAAGAAACATCTGAAATTAAATAAGCATGTTAGTCATGGCGGGTTCAAGTTGCTGTAATTAGCGTCTGTCTGGCTTGCTGTAGCAGCAGCAGGCCCGTGCTTCTTACTGCAAGACAACACTGGTCCCAGAGCTCTGAGGAGAGCTCTGAGGGTGCTGTAGCTAAAAGCCCTTGATGTTGATGCTGCAGGACAGATGCTGGCAAAAGCCTCTTCCTGTGGTGGTGGTGGTGAGTGCTGGGCCTTTAATTTTTCAGGCTACAGAGAGTTCCTGAGCAAGCTATTAGGCCTAGCATTGGGAATATACTGATGGGCTAGACATGGTCTTTGATTGCAAGGAATCATGATGGGGGCAGAGGCAGGGATAAACACACAGAGACCAGGGGCAAAAGGTGATTACATCTTTCTCGCTGGCTTCAGGGATGAAGCCACTGTGGGTTCACACCACTCTTTTGGTCTTGCTGGGGGGACGTCGTTGATTCAGGTGTGGCTACCTGCTGGGCCCCAGACCAGCTTACCTGTGTCTCAGTGCTCCCCTTGGTTTCTCTACCTGCACAGGCCTAGCTTCTCTCTCTCCTCAAAAACCCTGAACTACCTGGGCACCAGCTTGGCCTCCCTTCTTTCTCTTTCCTGGAAAGTTAGCATGTTTTAGACTGAATTATAGTCTCTGTATATCATTACCCTACAATCTGCCAAATCAGTGATGCATTTAATCATAATGATAATGATGATAATAATAATAACATCGCTTGGTAAAGTTATTTTGATTTGTCAGAGCAAATTGTATTTTTAAAAAAATTTTTAATGTTTATTTTTGAGAGAGAGAGGGAGAGAGAGAGAGTGGCAGAGTATGAGCAGGGGAGGGGCAGAGAGAGAGGGAGACACAGAATCTGAAGCAGGCTCCAGGCTCTGAGCTGTCAGCATGGAACCCGATGTGGGGCTCGAACCCATGAACCGTGGGATCATGACCTGAGCTGTGGACGCTTAACCGACTGAGCCACCCAAGTGCCCCTGTCTCATTTTTTAAAGAAGTTGCATATTCATCACCATCAGGCATGTGAGTACCAACAATGTTTGTCAGCCTTGGAGGTACAAAGAAGCATAATACGCAATACCCACCCACCCACCCTCTATCCTCCAAGGGGAAGCAGTGTGGAAAGTAAAGATAATATGAGCTTTGTCAACCTCTTTGCTACTTACTAGCTCTGTGACATCTGTCACGCTATTTAACCTTAGTTTTCATGTCCATAATATAGGACTAATAATAGTACTTCTTTGTGTGTGTAAATCTCATATATAATCCTAGTAAAAGAATTAGGCACCCAGAACGTGCTAGGGACTTTATTGTAAGCATAATCTCTTATACCTTACCAAAGCTCTGCAAGGTAAGCATTACTATTCCCATTTTACAGGTGAGAAAACTGAGGCTTGGAGATGTTCTTATGTGGTAAAGCTGGAATTCAAACGCATACTACACTGGAGTTTATTAGGCACTAAGCCCAAAGGAGTGGTATAAGCGGTGAGAAGTGGAGGAATGCAGAAATGAGCTCGAGAGATAAGTGCCTGGTCATTCTGAACATGTTTTTGTTTCCACCCTATTTTTAATGTTATGGACTTCTACTTTTTTTTTTTTTTAAGTTTATTCATTTATTTTGAGAGGGAGTGAGAGAGCAAGTGTGAGCAGGTAGGGGCCAAGAGAGGGAAAGAGAATCCCAAGCAGGGTCCATGAGCTTAGCACGGAGCCAGATGCAGGGCTCCATCCCACGAACTGCGAGATCATGACCTGAGTAGAAATCAAGAACTGGAAACCTAACTGACTGAGCCACCCAGGCGCTCCTGCACCTTCTAATTTTAACAAGACATTAACAACACTTAAGAATACTATACTGGAATAATTTGTGTTTGTGTATTTGCATGTACTTAGACATTCTACTTTCAGTAAATGCTAGTGTGAGATATTTGCTCAAATAAAGGAGGCATTTTGTTTAAAGGGCAGCATTTTGGTGATAAAATACCAAACACACTCTTTGTGACTCACTTTTGCATCAGTGCCCTCTGGTGGTAAATCTTAGAAATCATTTACCTCTTACAGTGTGTACCAACTAAAGGGGGAAAAAAACTCCTGAATTTACCCACGATCTTTCTGACTCTCTTGCTAAAATATTGGCCAGTTAATGCCAGCTTCTTTATTTTTTGTATAAAAATATCTTTATGAAGGTCCAAAACTTGTAAGAAAGAGGTGACTTTTTACACAAACATTAGCTGTGTTTGCCTTTAATGATTTTGGGTAAATATTTGGGAAAATAATTTGAAATCAATTTCATGTTATGTAAATTAATGTCAAGGGAAGTAAATACTGCCAAGAGATCTCTACTTGCTGCCTTTTCCTTAGAATCATTTTAGAGAGTGTTGTACTGGAATAAGCTTTTCATTTATTTAAATCTTTTCCTCCATAAAATCCACTAAAAACAAACAAACAAACAAACAAGATATCCAAGTTGGATTTTTCTTGTGCTTGTTTGGAGTCATTGTTGCAAAGCCCTTGGTTAAACGCTGAAAATTCTACTTTTCCTCCGATGCTCAGGAATCTAAGGTTGGATTCACTATCGTGGAGAGTAAATTGTGGAGGGTATCATTCAGATTTCCATATTTTCTCCTAGGTTCTCAAATGTGGCATCTAATTCTGTGGTCCAAAGGATATCCTGGATGGTGTTCCTCCAAAACAGGTGATATGAGCAGGTGCTACTGGCCCGCCATTGTGTCAGGTGTTTTACATCTTGCTTCATCTTCACAATCCTTTGAGGTCTGGTTTTCTAAAGAAAAGGACTCAGAGAACCTAAGTGACTTGCCACCCAGCTGTTAAGTGGCAGATCTGGGATTCAACCTCAAGTCTCTGACCTCTCTCGTCTTATGGTTTTGTCTTCTTCCTGTGTAGGACTCCAAATGCTGGGTGGTGTTCATAGGCAGCTCAAACTCCAGACTGAAACCGTGAGCTTGGCTGTGTGGCACGTTCCCTCCGGGGAGAGTAGCAGTGGGGCTAATGTGTTTTGTAAACAATCTAGGCTGACACATGCCAGTGTCACCTCTATGGAGCCACAGGAAGCAGAAAGCTCTGCTTTGCCCCCTACCAATAAGTTAAGAGAAATAAAATGGATGACCTGAACTCAGAACGGTGAGATTTGCAGTCACACCTGTCCAGCCTGGCAGGACTCCTTTAAACACATAACCACCTCTATGGCACAAGTTGGAATTCTCCATTCCCCTCAAGAAACTAGACCAAACCCAAACTTGCATCTTACCTGGTATCTCTCTTGGTCCCTGATTTTGTTACTCATTTGCTCATCATGGGCTCATCCTGTCTCTGAGATTTGATACACTTTGGTGCTTTCCTGCTTAATGACGTTAGCTCCCAACTGCAATTCTGCCTCCCTTTCTTGGAAAAAGTACTTTGTAAAAAATATTTACAATCCTAATCTTCTCACTTACTGATACACTGTTGGCAGGAGGGTAAATAGACTCTTTGGAAGGCAATTTGGCAGTTGCTGTCCCGTAATTTCACTTCTAGGAATTTATTCTATATAACTACTCATGCGTCTGTTCAAAGTTACATTTAAAAGAATGTGCACTGCAGTATTGTTTGTACTAGCAAATAAATAAATAAAAGGAAAACCCCTCTGATATCCATCAATAGGATACTAATTAAGCAAATAAAGTCTACTTGATTCCATGATATGTTTATACTATAGAATCAAGCAGCTGTTAAAAACATGACATGGTTGTATGTGTTAATATTTCCCAGATGTACGGCTACAAATGGCTCTACAGTATACAGTTCAGTTTAAAAAACAAGACAAGTTGCAGAACGGTGTATATAATAGATAAACTTTATGACTTGGCATCTGCATAGGAAAAATATATGGAATGATATATACCAAACTCTTAACAATAGTCTGGGACTGGGAGTGGGGCTGGGATTGAGGAAGGATCAGAATAGGGTGCAGGGAGTGCCTATAAGATTCAGGATTATGTGAATTCTTAAAAATAAGCATGTGTGAGGGACGCCTGGGTGGCCCAGTCAGTTAAGCGCCCGACTCTCTTGATTTGGGCTCAGGTCACGGTCTCATGGTTCGTGAGTTCAAGCCCCGCACTGGGCTCTGTACTGATAGTGTGGAGCCTGCTTGGATTCTCTCTCTTCCTCTCTGCCCCTCCCCTGCTTGCGTGCTCTCTCTCTCTCAAAATAAATAAACTTCAAAAAAAATATATAAGCATGTGTGAGTTTTGGAATGAAAAAGCTAATGCTTTCTATATATTAATTGTAGCAATAATTGAAACAATTCTGCCACAAATGTAGATGACAGGTAGGACTTGAAGCCCATCTGATCTAGTACTCCCAGGACTCCCTATTCCACTCACAGGTTTCAGATTTCCCTTGGCCAATGCCCCTCGCCCCTCCCCTTGAGCTTGCCTTAGGAGGATCTGAGCACCCAAGGGTGTGACGGCTGGACAGACGTCGGTAGTGGCAAGTAGCCGCTCTCTGCTACACTTTGCACGCCTCCCCTCAACTCTGCTGTAGGCCTTTCGGGTATATCATCATGGATAGGAATTCACAGTGAAGAAGGAAGGTGACATGGCAGCAATAAGTTAGAAGGCATCGTGGAAGACCAGTTCCGCAAACTGGTTCCCCAGACCTCAGGTGGGAGCCCCAGTCCCCAGAGAAAGGCTAGTCCCCATAGGTTGACAGGTCACTGTGACTTCCGAGCAGGCTGGCATGTTGAACATGTGCCAGGCTGGGGGCTGACAATACCAAGGCATGCCCTGAGTCCTAGAGGAGGTGGGGTACCAGGTCAACAGCTAAAAATCAGGTATAAGGAAGAAAGTTACACAGAATGGGCCCAGAGTGGGGAAGGGTCTCACAAACAAAGTGGAAGTTCTCTAAGAGTCTTCTTGTAGAAGGTCAGCATGGGTTTGGGGCTAGCCCTGAGAACACAGGGAAAGGGAAGGCTCCGGCTCTGTAGGGAGAGGAGGCGTGCAGAAGTGGCGGCTGCAGATAGCCTGAGAGGTGGGGAATTTTGTCTCTTCTGGTTTCCAATTACTCCAGCTTCTTGAAAAAGTTTTCTTGAAAAAACCGAGTGTGGGTGTCGGGGTTGGATGGGTAGGAGGGGACTGGCTTAATGAGCAACAGAAGCTGCCATATATTACCATCAGGACTACATTATTCTTTTCATTTGGAATCCTGAAAATGGTAAGTACATAAAGACCTCAAGGACTTTATACATTACTGATTTTTCAAGAGACCAGAACATGAAATAGTGCCCTAAACTTCTGGCCTTTCTGGTGAATGTTTTTTCTCTGTCATCATCTCTAATCACCCTCACTTCCAGCCACACTGGCCATGTCACTGTTCCTTGGACATGCCTCAGGGCCTTTGCACTGGTTCTTTTTCTATGCCTATTCCACTCTTTCCCAAGATAGCTACATGCCTAACTTCCTCACCTCCTCCAAGGCTGCTCAAAAGTCACTTTCTTAGAGAGGCCTAACCTGACCATCCTATTTAAAAAAATTTTTTTTAAGTTTATTTATTTATTTATTAAAAAAATTTTTTTTAACGTTTATTTATTTTTGAGACAGAGAGAGACAGAGCATGAACGGGGGAGGGTCAGAGAGAGAGGGAGACACAGAATCGGAAGCAGGCTCCAGGCTCCGAGCCATCAGCCCAGAGCCTGATGCGGGGCTCGAACTCACGGACTGCGAGATCGTGACCTGAGTCGAAGTCGGACGCTCAACTGACTGAGCCACCCAGGCGCCCCAAGTTTATTTATTTTTGATAGAGAGAGACAGAGCATGAGTCAGGGAGGGGCAGAGAGAAGGAGACACAGAATCCAAAGTAGGCTCCAGGCTCTGAGCCTTCTGCACAGATCCCGACAAGGGGCTTGAGCTCACAACCCATGAGATCATGACCTGCACTGAAGTCCGACGCTTAACCAACTGAGCCATCCCGGTGCCCCTGACCATCCTATTTTAAAGTTTTTTTTTTTTTTTTTTTTTAACGTTTTTAAATTTATTTTTGGGACAGAGAGAGACAGAGCATGAACGGGGGAGGGACAGAGAGAGAGGGAGACACAGAATCGGAAACAGGCTCCAGGCTCCGAGCCATTAGCCCAGAGCCTGACGCGGGGCTCGAACTTACGGACCGCGAGATCGTGACCCGGCTGAAGTCGGACGCTTAACCGACTGCGCCACCCAGGCGCCCCCATCCTATTTTAAATTGCACTCCAAATTTCCTTTCCTTTGCTTCCCCCCTCCCCCATGGTGAGCACTACAAAATTTACTTAGTTTTTAGTATTTTATTGCCTACCACCATTCTCAGCCTCCTTCCTGGATCCCAGAATGTAAACTCTGTGAGCAAGCATAGAGGTATTTTTTGTTGTTGTTTGTTTTAGGGTTTTTTTTGCGGGGGGGTCTGTTTTGTTCATTAACAAACACCCAATGCCTAGAAGAGTACCTAACACAAGAAGTGTTCTGTATTTGTTGAATGAATGAATACACTGTAGTACAAGTGGTAAAGGACTTGGGATCCTTTGGTCATGGAATGCTGCCCAGATATGTAGAAACCATTTCCGAAGCACTTCCAAAGACCTACTTTCTTTCTCCTCATTCTACTCCCAAATCCCTATGGATTTAAGTCTTGGCATTCAGCCCAGGAGATATAATTACTGGCAAAAGTTGAGTGAAACAGTTAAGAGCATGGATTTGGAGTCAAGGAGACCCAAATTTGCACCTAAGCCTTTCCACCTACCAGCTGTGTGACTCCGGGGCAATTATCTTCCCCAAGCCTGAGAATGAAATTTGTATGTGAATGCACAAACCCTGGCATTAAATGTGCCGTTAAATGTGGTACTTTACATTATCAATGATGGAGATACATGAAAGAAATGGAGCACTGAATTTAAAAGGGCAGTTTCCCCCATCATAGTCATTTAAGCTGCCTTAGATGAAAATATTGGGGGAAACTCACCACATTTCTATTTAATTTAAACATATCAAGAGATTTTAATAGATTCCGGGGTTTTCCTTCAATAATATGAACTATTTTTTTTTTAATTTTTTTTTATTTTATTTTATTTTTGGGACAGAGAGAGACAGAGCATGAACGGGGGAGGGGCAGAGACAGAGGGAGACACAGAATCGGAAACAGGCTCCAGGCTCCGAGCCATCAGCCCAGAGCCTGACGCGGGGCTCGAACTCACGGACCGCGAGATGGTGACCTGGCTGAAGTCGGACGCTTAACCGACTGCGCCACCCAGGCGCCCTGAACTATTTTTTTTTTAAAAGCTCACGTAGGGATGCCTGGGTGGCAAAATTGGTTAAGTGTCCAACTTCGGCTCAGGTCATGTTCTCACGGTTTGTGAGTTCAAGCCCCAGGATGGGCTCTGTGCTGACAGCTCAGAGCCTGGAGCCGTTTCAGATTCTGTGTCTCCCTCTCTCTCTGCTCCTCTCCCCCTCGCACTCTGTCTCTGTCTCAAATAAAAATAAACATTAAAAAAAGAAAAAAAAAAGCTCATGTAAGCACAGCGTCTTGGAGTTGGGTTAGGTCTTTGAGTCTTGGCTCTCCCATAAGGCGCATAGAAACCGCGGAGGCACCTCGTGCCTGGGATCCAGCGCATGGAAGCAAGCAGAGAATATGCGTGGTTCCAACATCGGGAGCCAGGTTACCGGTGCAGATGGAAAAGAGCAAAATGCAAAATCTGTGGTTCAGGTGAGGGATGCCAAGGCAGAAAGAGTTTGATAAAACGGATGAAAAGTGAGCCAGAACCAAAGCCCGCGCAGGTGGCTGTGGCAACTTTTTATCTAGAGCCCAGGACTCCGGGAAGAGACAAGGAGATGGGAGAAAAAAAGAGCTACCTGGACCAACCTTCCTGTCTGAACCAACCTTACCTCCTCAACAGCCCAGAAGAGGGCTCCAGGGTAGCCGCCAAAGTCTTTTTCCTGACGCCTCCTCCATTGCTTGGCCTCTTCCCTATCCTGCTTCCCCTTCTCCTTGTTAGTTTCTCCTGGGAGGCTTCTGGAGCCTTGCCTCAAAAACTCACTTGCGCCTGAGTTTTCGACTCCACGTACGCTTCTAGAAAACCCCAACCCAACACAGAAGGCCTCGCACAGCTTCGCTTTTTTAACAACTCAGCAAAGAATTCTGATTGGCCAGCCAAGGTCACATGCCCGTGGCCTTTGATTGGCAGCCTACCCTGCCTGCCCTGCCTGCCCCACACCCACGTGACCTGATCCCGCCAGCCCGCCGGCACCGCTCCAGCGGGTAACAGGCGGTGTAACAGGCCCTGAGGATTCTCTGCTCTGCGCTGCCCCTGCCTTCCTGTGCTTATAGTCCAGCGGGAGAGAGTCGGTAGTCAAATAATTGCACCTCTGCACGTTTACAAACTGTGGACAGTGCCAAAAAGGAGAAGCACAGAGTGCAGGAAGTGGCAGGGAGTGTGGTAGAGGCAGTGCAGAGCTGGCCAGCTGCCGCGTGGACAGCGGGTAGTAAAGACGGTAAGTGTGGAAGCCACGGCAGGAAAGCCGCTGAGAGGTGGTGGTGGCTCCGTTACAGGGGTGGCCCTCGAGTTGGAGAAAGGCGGAAAAAACTCAAAAACCTTCTAAGAACCTAACCGATTGCCATGGAACATGACCTCATCATTACCAAGTCCCCGTCATAGCCCTAGGGTAAACGGAAAACCTAAACTAAGCAAAACCAAGAAAAAACACATTGCAATCGGCTAACGTTGGGAAACTTTAGGAGAAGCAAAAGAAAACCAAGTAGTGCCCTCTAGTCTAAAGGTTTATCTTATTTAATTCCCACCCCCCCTTCCTTAGTTTCAATGCATCCATCTCCTGTGTGGGAATTTTTTTTTTTCCGTTTATTTAGTCTTTTAGTTCATTTATTTTTTAGAAAGAGAGAGCGCACACAGGGGAGGGGTAGAGGAGAGAGAGAGAATCCCAAGCAGGCTCCACAGTGTCAGTGCAGAGCCTGACCTGGGGCTTGAACATACAAACTGGGAGATCATGACCTGAGCTGAAATCCAGGGTCAGACTCTCAACCCACTGAGCCACCCAGGTGCCCCTGGAACTTTTAATAGAGAAAGGTTTCTCAACTTCTGAAAAATATTGCTTAGTTGAATTGCACCTTGGCATTTCCCCATATTCCCATTTTTATTACTTCGGGGGAGGGGTGGAGGGCGGTATAAAGGATAAACTGGTCTGTAAATCTCATCTCCATTCCTGATTCTGTAGGTGATAGCAGTGGTTTTCAAGTGTATTTTTCATGATGTTTTTGACACACGAGACAAAGAGCTCAGAAAATAAGCTCTTTCACTGTCTCTCCACAATGTAGTGTGAAAAGATAGTGACCATTTTGTGAAGACCCTGTAATTTGGGGTGGCTAAATTATTACCCCAAAGCATATTTGATGCTGCCCAGGCCTCCTTCCCCTACAGACCGTTAATGGGGAGGGAGGCAGAGGCCCCGCCCCCGTGCTGCTAACCTTGGGGCAAACCCGGTGGATCCCACTTCCTCTCAGCAACGGCATGGGTTTGCCTGGGGATTCAAAGCCTGTTGAACCAGCCTTGTTTCCAAGCAGTATACGGGGGAACTCCCAAGTAACTTGCCCACGCCACCTGCTAGGGCTGGAGAAGAGAGGTCTGAGGCTTTAAGAATCTAACTGGCTGATTTGAATTTGCCAGACCAGTCTTTGATTTCACACTTTACTGAGCTTATTAACAAATATTTCTAGATGACACTGCTTAGACTCCAAAGGTGTGTCCGTGTTGTGTATTTCCTTCCTCTTTTTTTTTGGTCTTGTGTATTTTAGGTCTTCGGAATCCATCAGTCACACAAGCCCCTTGGAGCTTCTAGTTCTTTTTCCAGACATGGTTTGTCCCCCAGTACTCAGTTTCTTTAATTTCTACTCTTTTTGCTTTTTATTTTCTCCTTCTCCTCTTCCTCCTCCTTCTCCTCCTTCTTTTTCTTCCTCCTCCTCCTCCTCCCCTCCTTCTTCTTCTTCTTCTTCTTCTTCTTCTTCTTCTTCTTCTTCTTTTTAAATCACTTTTCCTCTGCCCCTTAACTGCTATTCCACTTGTATTGTTTCTTTCCCCCTGCTATGCTGTGTCCTTGTCCCTCTTCTCTCTCCTTTCCCTTTTGTTTTCCTATCCTGTGTTCCCTTGTTATATCTCACGAACTCAGAAATTGCCCTGGAAATGCCATGGGTATCACCATCTATTGAGTGGTAAGGGCTGCTCCCACTTTGCCTTGGAAGATGACATTTCCCAGAGTGTTCCCCGTGGAGGCTGACTGGTCTGACCCAGATAATGCCACCAGTTAAAATAATCCTGACTTAGGGCCCAGGGGACTCACCAGTCATTATGCTGTATTGGAAAGTAAAACTGATTTGGCAGCCTCATTAGATTATAATCAGCTCAAATTTTCCTTTTGGCTTCACAGAGCATAGCATGTGTCCCCAGGAGCAGCAGAGGGAAGAAAACCACATCTCCTCCCCGGCTTTTTGTACTTCTTCTAGGCTCTTGGCTCGAATTAAATATTTGCTCATTGACCACCATGCTTATCACCTTAAGTGGGTTTCTAATTTCTTTTAGAAGCTATGGGGAGCTCCAAGATAGCATCTACCATTTTAAGAGTACAGTTCCAGAGTAGAGATTGTGTAGGCCAACGGATGCTGGGCCAAGAAGTATGAGCCATATTCCATAATAATAGTAATAATAGATACCACTTATTGGATGCTTATTAAATACCAGACCCTTTTCTATATTAATTCATTTCATCTTCAGATTAATCCTATGAGATATGTATAAATTATCCCTATTTCAGGTGGAGGATGTTGTGGCACAGAGTGATTAAGTAACTTGCCCAAAGTAACAGTTAATCAGTAGCAGATTCAGGATTGGAGCCCAGACAGACTGACCTCAGTATCCATGCCCCTTAATATTTTCCTATACCACCATCATGACATGAAAACAATGACTCTCAGGAAGAGTCCTTTGAAACAACTGAGTGATTGGTGGATGAGTCAAGGAACACAAGATAAGAGCCTCTTCTAATATATCCTGGTATGCAAATAGTAAAGTCTGAATTAGAGTCAAAGCAGTGAATATGAAAAGCTATAGATGTAAGAGATGGTGTGAAGGATTCATCTGAACTAATTTGGGACACAAAGGGAAGAGCATGGCCTGGATGTTCTGCCCTGGGAGAATGATGGGGTCATGGGCAGAAGTAAGAGGTGGCAGAAAGGACCTCTGACTTGTGTGGCCCTGAGATATTGGGTTGATAATGTTTCCAAGCTGCAGGGATGAAGCATCCTCCCACTGCCCCGTATTCTATCCCTGAAAGGAGGGATGCAGATGTGGATTAGTTACACTCAAGGAGGCCAGCATCCTAGAAGGTGGGGCTCTTGCTGAGAGAAGTGTAAAGATTATAAACAGAACCACCCTTCATCCCCTGTCTTTTCTAGGATGATAAAAAGTCAGGTTCCAGGCACCTCCAGGCCTGAGGTCCTCCTGTGGATGGGGCCAGGGAAAAGAAGCCTAGGGGATAGTTCAGAGGAAGGGCTCCCTCACATTTTACACATTCCCCTACTTCCTTCTCTGGAGGGACAATGGTAAGATGTGAGAGTCAGGAACATAGTGAGGGCTGGAGAGAAAATAGACAAGTAACAGGCTATTGAGCCTGCTCTAATTCTAGGTCTGGTATTAAAGGAGGGGAAAAAAAAAAACTAGCTCCCTCAAAACTAGCTCCCCAGGGTAGAACTGGAAGTGTGATACTGAAACTCCAGGCTGTATTGAAGACTATATGTCTACCCTTGATCAATGTCCTCCATAATCCAGAGCAAAAGTCATCAACAGGGGGAGTTTAAGGATTCAGTATCCATCTGTATCAACCATGATAATGACATTTCCTTTGTCTAACCAGTTTTAAATTCTCTGGAGTTCTTTAGTGACCGAATCCACCTATGTTTTCCTATTTCAATAAGATACTCAGTGGCAATAAATATTTTTGAAATATTTGTTTAAAAGAGCTATAAAGAGCTCCAAAAAGAAAGACATCTCCATGTACCCTCTGAAACATTGCTGGTGCCTGATAAAATGACGTATCTGAAGCCCTGATTTAAACAAGCTCTTGTTGCCGATAAACAAACAAAAACCAAGGGCCATGTGAATGTTAATAATTTGGAGATGTAGGTGGAGGTATCAATATTCTTGAATAACACATGTTCACACTTCATCTTTTTAATTAACAAAGTTCTTTTTCTTGTAATTTCAGCAGGAGGGATCCCAGGGTAAGAGAACAAAACTTGGATTTATGTGAATAGGATTTTTTTTTATTTCATCACTGAATCCAAATAGTGTTTTCCTAGTGTGAAAACAGATGGCAGAGACTTTATTTGTGGTCAAAGGCATTATGCATGAGAGTGAACCTTTCTTCAACAGGCAGATTTGAATAAATTCAGGAAATGATTTAAGACATGATAGGTCTCCTGGAATCTGATCTATAGCAGGTGATTTTACAAAATTTATACACTCAAACCCACTGAATCAGAGGAGCTAATTTTCATTCTGACAAATCATCAGGTTTTTGTTTTTTTGTTTTTTTTCTGTCATTGAGTACATGTCTGGACATTGATGTTGTCTTGGGAAACTCAGTCTATGAGTCAGAGTTTGCATGTTTCTCCATCCTTGCTGAAGAATGTCTTCTCATCTTGTTTTCAAGACCTCATTGTGTTGAAAAGAAATTATTTGAGGGTCACCTGGGTGGCTCAGTCAGCTAAGCATCTGACTTTAACTCAGGTCATGATCTCGTGGTTCACAAGCTTGAGCCCCAAGGTGGGCTCTGTGCTGACAGCTCTGAGGCTGGAGCTTGCTTCAGATTCTGTGTCTCCCTCTCTCTCTTCCCCTTTTCCCTCTCTCTCTCTCTCTCAAAAATAAACATTTAAAAAAATAAAAAAAAATAAAAAACTACTTGAGGAGACAACCAAATCCTGGCTTGCTGTTAACCTTATTAGTGTATACATTATAATTTGGGTATTTCTAACAATGCAAAGTTTAAGTGGGGTATTATCCTTAAAAGATGTTAGAAACCATAAATTACTTTGCAATTGTAAATTGTAAAATGGTGTTATTATAACACATAGCTTTGAGATAAAGCCAAATTTCTCCTGCATTCCCAATGGAAATTAGACAGTTGGGTTAACTCCTCCCTGCTTCCAGAGTATAAGTTGGATAACTACAGTTTTGGAGCCAAAAGGGGATACCTGCAGGAAGTTATTGAAGGCCATACACAGATGTGGGAAATAGTTGGAAATATGTGTTTTCTGTGACTTAACTGTCATGGTTTATTCTTGGGGCAGTTTCCTCCTGAGTTCATCAGTGAATTTCTTGGATTGTAGTATCTTGATTTTTCTTCTCTTCTCAGTTTCTTTTCACCCCTACCAATTCATTGACTTAAATTCATGTAATGAAGGAAGATTAAGTGATACAGTGCCAGAACTTGCCTGAGGGCTCTGAACTGGACAAGGCATAGGTGATGTCCACTAATGAAATCTTTGTTTGGCCATGTAGGGCATGTAAGTCCTCATAGATCTTGGGGGGGGGGGGGTCTTAAACTTTAGTGTGATGAGAATCTCCTGGTTAATAATAACCTGGTAAAAAACCAAAACCAAATTCTGTTACATTAAGTCTGAGAAAGAGTCCAGGAATCTATATTTATAATCATGGCAGGGAATTCTGATGCAATTGGTCGAAGGGACTGCAGTTTGAGAAACACTGCATAGAGTCCTAACTCTGTGGCATCCTGGTGCTCAAGAAAATGGATTAAAGTCCCTACTTGTCTTTATTTTTAGACTTAAAAAAATTTTTTTTATTGTATTTTAAGTAGACTCCACACTCAGCGTGAGGCTTGAACTCATGACCCAGAGACTGAGTTGTGTGCTCTACCAACTGAGCCAGCCACATGCCCCCTACTTTTCTTTGTGTAGAAATAATGTATTCTGTCTCAATAAGTGAATGAATGAATGTGGCATTGTCTACTCTGGGAGGTTTAATGATTCTGATCTCTTCTTCACCAAGGTTGGGAAATGCTAGGTGAGTGGATATTCCCAGAGACGACATGGTCTCTGACCAAAGAAGCTGTGTAAGAATATAGATCCAAGCCTTCAATACTCTACACTTGAATCACTTTTTCTGAGTTGAATTGTAAATCAATAGGAAACAACTAGAGCCAGCCAATTAGTAAATAAACACAAAAACAGGAAGAGCACAGAGGATGACACAAAGCAGTGGGGATCTAGTTAATCCTGTATGAGCAATATAAACAGTGGCAGCTCAAAGAGCTGTGGGTTAAGAAGCTATGTGATCACAAAGGAGGCCGGCGGTTCTCAGTCTCAAAATGCTACTGTGTGACTTCCGTAAATGTGTTTAGACCCCTGTTATTCTGGGCTCTGGCATGTAAAAGGTACAAGTAGGGCTCAGTGTAGAGAGCATAGAGGTGTATTACGTGGCCCCCAACAATTTACTTTTGGCAGGCACTTGGAGGGAAGCGGAGCCTTGGCTCTCAGAGCTCACGGGTAGTTTGGCAAATGTTTCTTGTGTACCTACTGTGTGCTCAGCATTGAGCCCCGAGCCATGATAGATCTGACTCACGTTCTGTGTTCATTACTGGCCAGACAGGTGCCTTGCATTTCTCAGAGCCAAACTGAAGCCGGCTTTAAATTCCTCGGTGTAGCATACAGACATAAGCAGCTTTCTATGTTCTGAACTTTCTCTCTTGCTTAAAGGGACAACTCTATGCCACAACCTGGAGAGATTAAAATGCCACCTAATTGCTGCAGATCACTGATTTCGATCACTGATTTCCCAAACTGACAAAACTGAAAGATGAAGACCCCTGACGCTGTTGAGAAACAGGCACCTAACCCCAGGCATGAATTAGTACATGGGAGAAAACATCAGGTAAGTGGGCAAAATATGGACTTGACAGTCAGACTTGAATTCAAATCCTGATTCTGTCACTTCTTGCTTGCTGAGCAGTTTCCTCATTTCTTACAAAAAAAACCCAAAAAAACAAAAAAAAGGATTCTACCCACCTCATCAGGTTTATGTAACAGTTGATAAGATACAAACATATAGCACAGTAGTGGCACATAACGGGGACTTGGGAAATATAAAATACTCCCTTCTGCTCCTCGTCCTCATATCCTGGGCCTTTGGGAATTATAATCGTGCCTTTGGCAAAACCTCAGATGAAGCACACAGTACATTTTGGTTTGAACCTTCCTGAGATGAGTGTGCTTGGGGGAGAAGGCCTGTGTCAGAGTTCCCTGCAAATTGAGCATAAAATATCAGGAACCAGAAACCGTTATCTCTCTAGGAGATTGTTTATACCAGGGTTCCTATCAGAAATAGGGCATAAGACAAGGGTTTGTATGCAGGTGGTTTGGGAAGTGAGGTCAGCGAATGGGAGTGGGGGATGGGGAAGAAGGAAAACAAGACAAGCGGCAAAGCCAGTGGGTAAAGAGTTTGTTATCAAGTTTGGTCACTGCTGTGAGAAACTGGGGCCTGTTCCTTCTGGGACTGAGAGCCATGAAAAATGCCTCTCAGAACTGTCCACTCAAGGGACACAAGTGGGACAGGCACCCACAAGTTCTCAGCCCTGACATGTCAAGGATTGCCCCAGGTGTCATCTCCCTCGCTTCACCAGTTTCGCACAAGTGCTGGGTGGTTCCCGTTAGTGTCCTAGCCCAGTGTCTGAGAAGTCGAGGCATGCGTGTGGCAGAAGTGAGGTGCACTCGGGAAAATCAGAGTAAAATGTTAGGGTCCAGAGCATGTGAATGTGACCAAGTCCAATACTGGGATCAAAGGAAATGCCGACTGACAGAAAAATGTACAAGTGTGTTTCTCCTTTCAAACCTCAGACACCTCTACTGTTTACAAAAGTAGCTGCTAGAATATTCTTCAAGTGCCTCCATGTGGCGCTGCACAGCCTCACTTGTCTCTTGGTTTCCTGAGCTCTAATTCAGGTACTGCCTCATTAACTTTGTACTTGATGACATATTTTCTTCCTTGTCCTCCAGTTTCTTTACATGTTTTAGTTGTGTCTCTTCTTCACAAGAGACACTTCTCTCCTTGGGTGGCTTCGGATGGAGTCTTCTAATTTTTTTTTTTTAATTCCATCAGCACCTAACTGTGCTCAGCAAAAACCTGTTGACTTGAACTCACTTGATACAAGATGATAAATCCTTTCTCTAGTGAACACAGGCAGTAACTTCTTTGACAGCAGCTGTAGCAACTTCTTTCTAGATATTTCTCCTGAGGCAAGGGAACAAAAGCAAAAATAAACTATTGGGACTACATTAAAATAAAAAGCTTCTGCACAGCAAAGGAAACAATCAACAAAACTAAAAGGCAACCTATGGAATGGGAGAAGTTATTGTCAAATGACATATCTGATAAAGGGTTAGTGTTCAAAATAGACAAAGAATTTATAAAACTCCACACCCAAAAAACAAATAATCCAATTAAAAAAATGGGCAGAAGACATGAATAGACATTTCTCCAAAGAAGACAGACACATGAAAAGATGCTCCACATCACTTATCATCAAAACTACAATGAGATATCACCTCACACCTGTCAGAATGGGTAAAACCAGCAACACAAGAAACAACAGGTGTTGGTGAGAATATGGAGGAAAAGGAAGCCTCTTACATGGTTAGTGGGAATGCAAACTGGTGCAGCCACTGTGTAAAACAGTATGGAGTTTCCTCAAAAAGTTAAAAACAGAACTCCTCTACAATCCAACAATCACACTACTAGGTGTTTATCCAAAGAATACAAAAATACTAATTCAAAGGGATACATGACTCTGATGTTTATAGCACCATTACTTACAATAGCCAAATTATGGAAGCAGCCCAAGTGCCCATAGATGGATGAATGGAGAAAGAAAAGCAATTGGGTGGCTTGGTCCGTTAAGCATCCAACTTCAGCTCAGGTCATGATCTCATGGTTTGTGAGTTCAGGCCCTGCATTGGGCTGTCTGCTGTCAGCACAGAGCCCGCTTCAGATCCTTTTTCCCCTCTCTCTCTCTCTGCCCCTCCCCCACACTCCCGGTGTCTCTTGAAAATAAATAAACTTAAAAAAAATTAAAAAAAAGAAGAGGTGGTATATATACACAATGGGATATTATTTACCCATACGAAATAATGAAATCTTGCCATTTACAACGAGATGGGTGGAGCTAGAGAATATTATGCTGCGCAAAATAAGTTCGTCAAAAAAAATGCCACATGGTTTCACTTTTGTATGGGATTTAAGAAACAATACAAATGAGCAAAGGGGGAAAAAGAGAGGCAAACCAAGAAACAGATTCTTAACTATAGAGAACAAACTGATGGTTACCAGAGGGGAGGGGGGGAATGGATTAACTAGGTGATGGGGATGAAGGAGTGCACAGGTGATGTATGGAAGTGTTGAATCACTATATTGTACACCTGAAACTAATATTACGCCGTATGTTAACTAATTGGAACTTGAATAAAAAATTTAAAAAATCCCTTCTCTAGAAGCACAATGATTTTTTTCAGGGGCTTGTGCATCTTTCTACTCCTTAAGTATATTGGGACCCTCACCAATTAATGGGGCTTCGAAAGCAACATCTATAATGAGGGGCAGGGAGGTGGGAGCGCAATGCCAGTGCCTCAGGGTGTTGTAGGGTTTTCACCAGCAATTCATTCTGTGTTCTTTGTATTTGCTTTCATTCCAATTGCTTCACAGCAGTAGCACTCAGAAGGGACATATATTTAGACTAGACTTCAAGCCTCTTGTTGAAGCTTATAATGAAACACAAATGCACTGGTCCTTTTTCTGCCTATCCTTTTCCCTCTCTGCTTTAGTCCTGCCCAACTGTAGACACCTTGTAAGCATGAATAGTAACTAGGACCTGGGTGGATCAGCAGGGAACTCGTATTTGTTGGATTCTTTGAGATGGCAAAAAAGGAACATATCTAAGTCACTCTCCGTATTTCTTAGTGTGAACTTAGAGCCACTTACATGAGGACTATTCATAGCCACCACATTTAGGTGGGCAGGTTGTGCACTGCACAACTCTCAGGAAGCATTCGCATTGTCGTCAGTATGAATGTGTTCCTGGAGGAGTACCTGGTGAATAGTGACCCTCCCTGTCTGAGGCTCCACTCCAGTTCTACTGAATCAGAATCTCTAGGGAAGGGGCCCATGAGTCTACATTTTAACAAACTTTACAGGTTTCTATTAACACTGAAGGTTGAAAATCACCACTTAAGAGATAGGTTTTAACACAAAGATGCACCAGAAAGATCCTAATCAATTGAATGGAGCCTACATGATCTGAATACAATATGCACAGTGTTGTCAGTCCTGGAAATAGTCTTTCTTTTTTCGTAAAATATGTGAATGAAGTGTTGGTGTCTTCACCAAGAGGTGGCACCTAAGGGTTCTGAGGAAATAAATGTATAGACCCTATGTATAGACTTGTGTATAAACAATTTTGTATATACATACAGGATAGCTTTTTTGAATTTATACAGCTGTACTTAAAAGTAGCTGGTATTAGTTAATCCTGTGTTAACAGTTTGGATATTTTTCACTTGTACATTTGGGACTTTTTCTTTTGGTTGATGAAAGTTGCATATGCTAAGTGTGTGAATGAAGTGAAAAAAGAATGTGGGAAGTTATCTCACCACCTGTGCCATCACTGGATCCTCTGCTTCCCAGGCTTAAAGTTCTTCTGGCTTCATGAATAACTCAGTGAATAATTGCCGTTCAGAATATGGTTGCCCTACTAGTGATCTGGCCATTTTTTCGATGTCTTTCAAACAGGCCTCTATTGTTTTCTTCCTTGTGTGCTTTTATATTCCAACTTTCCAAGAGAGAAATTCTGATCGGGCTGGGTTGTCACCACTCAATGTGGAGTGCTCTGATTAGGTAGCTTCTTAGGTCAAGTTGTCTCCTTGGCAATGTCTTGCTCATGTTTATCTTATGGACATGTGGTTGCCTCAGTCCTGGTCACTCATTTTTGGTTCAGTGACCATCAGCGATAGTATCTTAATAAAGAATAAAGAATATCCATGACCACTTTCCTCTGAATGGAGATGTGGGCATAGCCAACATCTAGTACTTTACTGTTTGTTAGAACAGGAAGGAAATGTAATTACTCAATATGCCATCTAGATGCCATATCCTGTAACAATAAGAGCTGATATATATATTGAGTACCACCTTATGCCAGACATTTTTTCTGATCACTTGAATAGCATTCATAACTTAACCTTCAAAAGCAACTTTTTGTGGTAGATGCTATTATTAACTTCATTTTACAGATTAGAACATTGAGGAATAGAACTTGCCTAACAGTTTGTATATGGTGGAGCCACGATTAGAGCTCACACTATTTAGCTCTGAAGTCATTGCCTTTTATGACTATGTTGGGGTTGTGATAGAGGATCATGTGTGTGTGTGTGTGGCGGGGGTAAGACAATTAGGGAGAATGAAATGCACAAATTAGGTCTGGTAGGCAAAGCATAGGCAGAAGCCTCCATTGGTGCATGTTGGGGGAAGGAGTTGTAAGACAATGACAGGCAGATGCCACAAAGGGACAAGACACAGCTGGACTTGCCTTGAGGGCCAGACAGGATTCTAAAAAGATATCCTGAGAGGTTGTTCTTACTCCTTCCTTGATTTCTTAAAAAGGAGTATAAACGACATTTAATTGCCCATGGTTCCTTTTAAAAATAAAGACATAGTAGCGCCTGGGTGGCTCAGTCGGTTGAGCGTCTGACTTCAGCTCAGGTCATGATCTTGCGGCTTGTGAGTTCAAGCCCCGCGTCAGGCTCTGTGCTGACAGCTCAGAGCCTGGAGCCTGCCTCTGCTTCTGTGTCTCCCTCTCTCTCTGCCCCTGACCCACTCACATTCTGTCTCTGTCTCTCTCAAAAATAAATAAACATTAAAAAAATAATAATAAAGGCATAGTAAACACCTTCTTTTGGGGACATTATCCTCCATCCTGGCTAGTTCCTCCAGGGAGCACCTAGCATTCCTTGATAGAAAAGCCTTGAGAATTTAGGGTTAGACAGGAAAGTTTGGGTCTGACTGTCAAAAGAAAGTGAAGGGTATTATCCTGTATTGCTGAGGAGCACGAAGTTTGCAGCAGGGACGTGGAATGGAAGACCGTTCCACTCTGAAGAATGCTCTTAAGGTCCATGACCAGAGCAGCTACTAAGCTGTAATCAGTCTCCACCAAAGTTTGAGGCAAGGATTTTAGCATTTCAGGAGGAAAGGGGGCTATTGAATTACTACGATAATTATCTTCATTTTCTTTCTTTCCCTCTTTGTTTGCAGAGAGAGAGATCTGGTCTGCTCAAGTCAATGTGTTCTACATTGCTTGCTGTGGGCTGTCTCCCAAATCCTTAACTTTTTGAGTAAAACACAGTAATCATTGAAAAATCATTTTGAGGGCCCATACGGGTTTTGTCAAGGTCTTCTTGGTGCTTCTGAAGTGGAATCTTTTCACCTTTCATTAGCTACTTGTTTTCTTTCAATCAATGCCTTAGGAAGTAACACAGGAGACCAGAGAAGAAAATGGCTATTTTATGTCATTCCCAGGTTACAGTCAGTTTCTTGTAGGTTGGGATTAATTTTGCATAGTCCTGACTGAAAACAGGATGATGGACAGGATGACCTTTGCCCTCCCAAAATCTGAGCAGGCCAAGGGGCTGTGCAAGGTTTGGGTTCTGGCCAATACTAGGCACAATGAATGAATTGGGTATTTATATACCCAAAACCAGTACTCTGCTGAGAATAGAATTTGAAGGAAGGGCCTATAGTTCTCTGGGTCAGTTGTTCCTCTGAGAAACACTCACAAAGATGTTCTC
This sequence comes from Neofelis nebulosa, assembly GCF_028018385.1. Taxonomy (NCBI): domain Eukaryota; kingdom Metazoa; phylum Chordata; class Mammalia; order Carnivora; family Felidae; genus Neofelis; species Neofelis nebulosa. The sequence continues at coordinate 29,731,683 of NC_080782.1, read as the reverse complement.
TGTTTCAGGCAAAACAATTACTCTAGAGACTTTGGGAGTTTCAAGACAACTGAATGCACGATAAGAAAGGGGATATCTTGGAGAAGACAGACTGCTCATCTCTACTGGGATTCTTCTGTAAGTCACATTATTGACTTCAAGAGGCCATGAAAGTGTGTCTTTCCTTGAGACAGTAAACTCTCTGTTTTCTGAAGTGAATGGAAAAAAAGGGGTGTATTGGTTTGCCATGTCGGTTTCCAGAAATGAGTATACTGTACAATGTACTTCATCTACAATGCTGCCAAATATAATTTATTGTTACTCAGATGATTCAGAAGACCTTCTGGTATCTCATCAAGGTAAACAGCAAATATTTTGTGCTGCAGCTGTGTGGAGGAGACATTGCCCAGTGATTTCTAGAAATGAGTCAGAAAAATAAAAATAAATGCTTTTCTCTGTTATAACATATTCTAAACCAGCCATTCAATCAATTGGAACTTACAATTTATTTATAACTGTTGAGGAATTAAAAAATAGATATGTGGGGAATATAAAGAAGTGTAAGTAGTGGACCCACTGGTTGCAAACAGAGTTACAGCTACAAAAGTTCTTTGTCAGAGCTTAAGACTAGAACTTAGTATTTGGGGTTTGTGATGGGTTTGCTAGATCTGCTCCTACTGTCTACGCCACCTGCCTTCTAATATGCCTTCTTGTACTGTAGTGGCTGAAGAGCCAAACACCACATTTTCCAGACTACCCTACCCTCAGGGCTCTGGATGTCATTTAAGTTCTGCCATTATGTTGCACTGTGCAATGTTTAGAAGGTAGAAATGAGGCAGAGGCCATGCTTTCACTGCTTCTGTGTTTTCTTTAAAAAGTTTGGTCATAGAGGCATTAGAATTTTCTTTTTCTTAAAAAATTTTTTAGTTGTTTATTTATTTTTGAGAGAGAGAGTGTGAGCAGGGGAGCGGCAGAGAGAGAGGGAGACACAGAATCCAAAGCAAGCTCCAGGTTCTGAGCTGTCAGCACAGAGCCCGATGTGGGGCTTGAACCCTCCAGTTGTAAGATCATGACCTGAGCCAAAGTCGGAAACTTAACCGACTGAACCACCCAGGCGCCTCTCTCTCCCTCTCTCTCTTTTTTTAATGTTTATTTGTTTTTGAGAGGGAGAGAGAGAGTGAGAGTGGGTGAGGGGCAGAGGGAGAGGGAGACACAGAATCCAAAGCAGGCTCCAGGCTCTGAGTTGTCAGCACAGAGCCCAATGTGGGGCTTGAACTCAAGAACCGTGAGATCATGACCTGAACCGAAGTCGGACACTTAACAGACTGAGCCACCAGGCGCCCTAAGGCATTTGAATTTTCTGCAGCAGCATTAGCAGAAGTGTGTGAATGTCAGGAGACAGTCACAGAAAGCTCATCTGCAAGTGAGGATTAAAGCATGTCTGGTTTGGTGTGGTGTCAGCTTCCTGTCCATGAGGGCCGCTCCACTGTGATGGCTTCCGGACTTTGGTAGTCGTAATGTTTAAGAGGTGGCAGTTTCCTAATCTCGGGAGAACCAAGAGCTCCCCTGGTGACCCAGATCTACCATGTAGTTTGGGGAGTTTTGTATTTCTTTTTAAAGCTTATTTATTTACTCTGAGAGAGAGAGAGAGAGAGAGAGAGAGAGAGAGAGAGAGAATATGAGTGGGGGAGGGGCAGAGAGAGAGGGAGAGAGAGAATCCCAAGCAGGCTCCTCACTATCAACGCAGAGCCCAATGCAGGGCTCAAATTCACAAATCCCAAGATCATGACCTAAGCCAAAATCAAGAGTTGGACACTTAACCAACTGAGCCACCCAGGCGCCCTGATTCAGTAAGCTTTCTAATGCCCTATAATAAGTTTTTTCATTCTTCATTTTCTTGCTAGAATTGCTTATGTTCCCTGGAATTGAACCCTGTCCATGACTGTGATTGGTACCAGGAGGGTTATAGGACAGACTCTTAAAAAATTGGAAATTTGGATTTTTTTTCATTTGATTGGGTTTGATTTGAAAGTAGCAATGATTATGTTAGCATTAGAATATGGAATACTAGCAGTATGTGACGCGTAGTGGTGAAGTACTTTCTTCAAATATTGGTCACTTAGAATGAAGCGCCCAGTGAAGGCAAAGACTTTGGTAGAGTGCCGGCTGACCACCATGGTGAGAATAAGGAATACAAGATCTGTGGAGTTGGGTGGCTGTTTATAATTACATCGGAGAACTTCAAGAAAGAAAATGATATGATCAGGATTTTAAGGTTATTGTCATGAGACATATCAGAGGACTAAGGAGCTTCCACAACTTTCTAGAAAAACCATTTATTTCATGTAGCTGCAGAGCTGATGCATTCTAACATCAAATGCCATTTGATCCTGTGGGCTGATGATTAAAAGATAATCTAAACTCATAGAACCACTAGTTCTTTTATGTAAAACTTTAGGTATTGATTGGGAAAGAGTGGGACCCTGAGAAGTGGGTTCAGTTGAACCTGAGTACCAAGTTCCCCAAAACTCCATTGAACCTCATTGCCATAAAAGCATCTTTTCCTTCTCTGTTTGATAAGGCTGGTCAGGGCTTGCTTAGGGACTCTGTAATGACCTTACTGAGATAAGTTCCTTGCTAGGGGATTTCAGTTTTCTTCCTGCCCCTATTTCCCACCACTCATTGTTCCAGATCTGTAAGCAGAGTCAGACACCAGCATGTCCCCAGAAAGATAAGTACAATGTCTATCTTATGAAGCAAAGGTTTACACAACTGAGGAATTGCAAGATTTTGCTCATTTATATAGGCAAAAACCTAGGGAACAGGTGTGGGGATGCATTATGAGAATCTAGGCCAGAGAGGAAGAAACTTAATTTTAAATCTGGCTTAATTTGTTGGTGTGGGTGCATTTCCCAAAGATCCTGGACTCATTGTTCTAGTTGGTGCAACCGGTAATGGTTGTAACTCTTGGCCTGGCTGAATGACTGGAAATGGGACTCAAAGGTGGCCTACATGGAAGGAAATTCAGGCGTCAAAAATCCATGGTATAATGTAGGGGGAGGAATCCTGAGAGAAAGAACTATTGAAGTAGGTATTTCACATATGACGTATGACCCAGTAACTAACTAAAGAGGTCCAGAGGATGCTCTTTTCACCAATGCACTGAGAAACAAAATTGTGAGAAATATATCCTTGGCAAATATTGCAGTGTAATCCTCTCTAGGTCAGGGCAGGGGTAAAGGTGAGAGATGCTGCTTTTGAAATGGGAATTTTGATTGCAGTGGGCTTGTTGAGATCCTGGAGTGGCAGAAGACAAGTAGCAATAGTTAAATGAACGATTCAAGGTGGAAGCTGCTTCTGGTAAGAGAGCTGGAATAGTTAATTGGGTAGTTGATTGATCATGAGTAGTTAAGGATCATGATGTTTCCAGGAATGGAATAGATGACTGGTCTGTCAGGATCCCACTTGACATACCTAATCAAAAATACTCCCTTTGGGAAATAGGCCTGGCTTGTTTTTCATGGAATACCAAGTGACCATGTGACCTGAGCTGTCCATGGGCTTGGTGTTATCTGATTAATCAAGCTATAAGAATGGGTCTTCTCATTCTTCATTCATCAACACTTCATCATTAAGTGGTCTTGAAGGCACAGGTACATTGCCTGAACAAAGGGCTCACACTCCCAGGGTATCGCCTAGTGTTGCATTGTCCTCTCCCTTAATCATTACCTATAGATCCTTGGGTGTGGGCCCAATGAATGTGTTAACTGGGTAAAAAAAAAAAAAAAAAAAAAAAATCAAGCCTGGTTTATAGATGTGTTACACATGACACACTTGTATCAGCTGGAAGTCAGCTTCTGTAGCATGATAGCCCCACTCGGTGGTAATTTTGAAGGACAGTAGGGAAAGAACAATCTCTTAGTGGGAAGAACTTGTCAATATTACCTGAAAGTAAAGATGTTCAGAGGTCCAGGCTGAATCACTGGTGATGGTTAATGGGCACTGGAATAGCTAGATGGTTAGACATACAGAGGGAAAAACAAAGGGGGACTGATGTCAAGGACTGAGGAAGAGGTATGTGAATGGAACTGTTAGGATGGTCACACATATCTTCATGTTCAGGATAGGGTGTGTTTTGAGGATTAGTTGCTAAGAAATAATTTGGACACAGTGACCTATTTTGTGGATATCTGTAAGCCTCTTTCCACGATCTGACAGTGTTTCCTCATAATTAGATTCAGGTTATGCATTTTTTGGCAGGAATATCATGTAACTAATATCGGGTCCTCAGTGAAAATACCAGGAGGCACATGATATCAGTTCATACCATTAAACTGAAATTTGAGATTGCCAGTCACCATTTGGGCACCTCATGCAAATGAACCAACAGACAGAAGAGGGGTCATCATTAGGTCAGCTGGGTGATTGAGCCCCGTTGTCAAGAGGAAATAGGATTGCCATTATACAATGGGAGCAGGGAGAAGTATTTTTGGAATGGAGGGGATTCTCTGGGGCATTTCATAGTAGTGCTGTGCCCAGTGGTAAAAGTTATATTAAATTATATTTTTAATGTGTATCTTAAATATATACCTTTAATGGAAGACTACAGAATATAATCAGGATCCCCTAGTGTTCAGATTCACTAGGAATAAAGATCTGGGTGACTCCATCAGCTAAATAAGTTGGCCCAGCCGTGATGCTGACTGAGGACAAAAGTAACCTACAATGGGCTGTGGAGGACAAGAGTTGTAAATACCAACTATAGACTTGCACTTGAAACTGGAACTATCATAACCACCAACGATTTCTTCCTTGCTCTGACATATATATTTTATATAACTAACCATTTCTCTTCCTCCCTTATCCCTTTCATCACAACTTTACATATGGTCTACTGATAGTGGTTAATTTTATAAGTGAATTTATATATAATAAATACCCTGGTGGAATTGAAACTGAACTAGAGAAGGAATGAATATCACTCAAAGATAGATGCAGACTCATGGAACTTTGAGTTTCTTTTGAGGGGAGGTGAGTACATGTTTTTTTAAGTACAGGGACAGTTATGTTATTATTGTTTGGAAGTTTAAATATGGAGAGAATGTAAGTATGGATGGATGTTGACCAGCCGGAGGAACAGTCTGGCATTTATGGTGGATCGGTGCTCAATATCCGTTCAGGATTTGTTCTGTGAACTTTCATGATCTGCACAAGTTAGAAAGTAAAATACTTGTTGGCTCTCTTGCAGCTAACATTTTGGGTGTCATTTAGGCTGGGCCAATCAAACACACTTGGGTAAGATTTGGAAGGTGGAAGTGGAGTGGAGGCTATACTCTGCTGTTCTTGCTTTTTTCTGAAAAGCAGAGTCATGGGGCGGGGAGCGGGGGGGATTTATTTTTTTCTGTGGCAGCTTCAAGATAGGTACCAGTGTCTAGTAACCTAGCTGGTTTGAGTACTAAGAGGCAGAGCGTTGGCTCCTCCCTTATGCTGATATGTATGTAGGCATGATACAACTTTCTGATGTGGCAGCCTTCCCATTGTAGCAGCTTCCTGATCACAGCAGTGCAGCGTGGCTCTGGAGCCAGCTGCTTCCTGCAGCACAGGCAGAAACTCCTCTGGTGACTTGTTTCTGCATTGTGGCTTTTTGTTCCTGAAAGCTTGAGTTGGAGGCTCTATCTTCAGCTTTCCCAATGATTCAGTAAGCCTTTACAGTGGCCTGTAATAAGTATTTTTCCTACTTAGCACAGCTACGATGGATTCTGTTCTTTGCACGTACAATCTGATCTCTATATATACGGGTTTAGGAGACCACTATTCCTATGCCCATACTTTACATGAGGAGCAAGCAAAGTTCAGGTGTGGCTTCTCCACTACTGCTGGTTATGTTCCCTACTTATTCTGGAGAGAAGTCTGTCAAAAATGACATGTTAGCTTATATCTTTTATTGCTTTTTATCTGCTTTTGATTCTAATAAGAAGCAGTGTGGTCTGAAGAATATGAGACCAAAAACTGCAGAGACACAGAGGGGTTAATGAGAACATATGTCACACCCTTTATGACAATGGTTCTCAAACTCACCTGCACATTAGAATCATGTGGGGAGTTTAAAAAATTCCTGACCTGGGCTGTCCCCAGATCAATTAAATCAGAATTTCTGGTGTGAGTCCCAGGATTCAGTATTTTGAAAGCTCCCCAGATGATTCCAATTGGTGTTTTCAAGGTTGAAGAATCAGTTAAGTCTGGGAAGAAAGAGAGAGGTGAATTTTGGGGTTGTGTAGGAGTTGCAGCTGGGGAGAAATAAAATACTAGTAAAGTAGCAAATTTACCATCTCACAGTCAAAAATCCAAAATGGGTCTCACTGGGCTAAAATTAAGGTGACTGTAGGGCTGGGTTCCTTCCTGAAGACACTAAGGGAGACTCTGCTTTCTTGCTTTTTCCGGATTCTAGATACTGTCTGCATTCCTTGGTTCTTGCCCCCCTTCTATCTTCAAAGCATGCAAAGGCTGGTTGAATCTTTCTCATGATGCCATTTTCCTAGTTCTGACTGTCTCCCTCTTCCACTTTTACAGACCCTGTGATTCCATTGGGCTCACTACAATAATCTAGGGTCATCCTCCCCTCTCAAGGTCAGTTAATTAGCAACTTAATTCCAACTCCAACCTTAATTCCTCCTTACTGTGTAACCTAACATATTCACAGGTTCTGCAGGTTAGGATGTGGATGTCTTTGGGGGAGCCATTCTGCTTATCATAGGAAATAATGGACAAGGATGTTGGAGAATAGACACCCATGGGATTCCTTCCTCATACTTTTGAATCAGAAAAGGTAATTGGAGGGGCCAAGTCACTCAAAAACTATTACAATAAAATAAGACAAAAACAGAGAGGGAGGCAAACCTTAAGAGATCTTAAATAGGGAGAACAGGGGCGCCTGGGTAGCTCAGTTGGTTGAGTGTCTGACTTTGGTTTAGGTCATGCTCTCATGGTTTGTGAGTTTGAGCCCTGCATCAGGCTGCTATCAGCCTGTCAGTGCCGAGCCTCCCCACCCCCTTTGGATCCTCTGTTCCACTGTCTCTCTGTCTCTCCCCCATGTGTGCTCTCTCTCTCTCTCTCTCTCTCTCTCTCTCAAAAACTAAATAAAACATTTTTAAAAAGTTTAAAAACAGAGAACAAACTGAGGGTTGCTGGAGGGAAGGTGTGTGGGGTGTTGGGCTACATGGGTGATGGGCACTAGGAGGGCACTTGTTGCGATGAGCACTGGGTGTTATAGGTAAGTGATGAATCACTAAATTCTACTCCTGAAACCATTATTACACTATATGTTAACGAACTTGGATTTAAATAAAATTTAGAAAAAGAAAAGATAAAAAAAACACAAAACTTATTGCAACTCAGTATGGGAGCTATCCATCTTAAAAAAACCCATTACAATATTAATTTGGATGTGATGGGAAGCCTGGTACACTGTATATTCATACTTCTGGAAGAAGCAGGGCTAGCCAGAATGGATTGTTAAGAAATTAGATAATAATTTGGGATTGTTTAGTTTGTCACTTTTCACCTATGTGCAAAATTATATTTCAATGATTTGAAACTTTTGTGCAATCACCTGGATACCTGGCTATAGATAATAGGATAATACAAACATGCAAACCTTCCAGTTTACTGATCTGTGCCCTCTTGTAAGGAACCAGGAGGGGTCTGCCACAAACAGGTGGTCCTGCTAGCTAATTGTTTTTCTCTTTTTAAGAGCCATTTGACATTAACTATTCTAAAATGATAATTATTCTTTTGGCAGATGTCCTCCAAAATTTATTGCTCTGTATCTAGTAACGACTGCTGCAGGCTAATTCGTGTAGTTCCTCTAGGGGCACGTTGTGCAGCTAATTTATCCAGGCAGGTTCACTGGGAAGCTTTTGCGCATGACAGCATTTCTGAGATTTTTTTTTTTTTTTTGACCTTGCTGAATGATTGGTAACACCTGTTTTAACTAGAGTCCATGCCAAGAGCATCAGAGCCAAGATCCATGGTATAGAATGCCACAACCTTAGCATTTACTTGTTGCCATGCTAGAGTAGACCATGTCTCTTGAGAAAATTCCTGCCTTTGTGGCAGGTATTCAACAGATGCTTACTTTACCACTTATTCATCTGATCTTAAAAGCATCTGGAAGCACCCTTAACCAGCATGTCGGACTATCTACACACTGGGTCTTTGGAAACTAGTGATCTGTGTTTCCCTGGGGCCATACTAGATGGAGAGGTGGGTGGGGTTGGGTTGAAATAATGGAAATAAAGTTGGATATTTCTGGCCCACTGGCTGTCCCCAGTCCAGACTTGCAAGATCTTCAGCCTCGCCCTGCAATCCCATTTTTGATTCCAGTGGCTCCTGCTGTTTCCTCCTCTCAAGGCTTGAGGTTGGCCTCACGGGCCCTGGCTCCTGGGTTGCTTCTCTGGTTTCCTGGAAACTACTCTCTGTAGCTGAATTTGAGGCACACTCTAGCCTCTCTATTAGCTGCCTTGGGCTTTCCTTAGGCTTGATTTTCTATTTTTGTTTATTTTATCCCTGCTGTTGATTCCTTATTCTAATTTATATTATGTCATAATATTATTGTACAGGTTCTTGCTGAAAAGCTCTTCAAGTTTCCTGAGGACTAATACAGGACACAAATAAATATTCAGAACAGTGACACTGATGTCCCTCTCCCCATTGAGAGACTGGTGATGAACGTCATCTATGTATTTTATTCCTGTACATCAAAAGAGCCTTGGGGATGATGAAATATCACCCATTTCACTGTGTTGATCAAGGGAGGTCTTGGTTGCCTGGGTCAGGAGAGGGGAGCTTTACCTTATCAGGCACATTTTCTAAGTATTCCAGATAGGCAAATGGCCCATGAAATGATCACATACCAGGATTTAGTCTTAGGACTGAGTAGGTAGAAAAAAATCACCTGGGTCTTTCATTTTTGTTAAAAAAAAAAAAAAAAAAGGGAAGGAAACTAAATATAGCTAACTGAATTTCCAATCTGGCATAAATTTAAAATATACAATTTTAGCTCAATTGGCAGCATCTAACAATCAGATTTTAAAAAATGTCATTTTGGACTGTGTGTCTAGGGTAGAAGTTATCCTGGGGAAAACTCGCAAAACTTATCTGTCCAATTCTTGGTCTCTCTTTTTCTCTCCTCTTTCTCCCCCGCCCCACCTCTTACTGTGCATTTCTCCTCATTTTTCCTCCTCCCTTTGCCTAATACCGTATGGAGTTTCCACACGGGCCCCACTGCTGTGCTTAATAATAGCGGTAGCTGCTATTTATCAAGCCTTTACCACTTGGCAGGCGTCATGCGAAGCACCCTGGATACATTACCTCACTCGGTCCTCCCCACAGCCCTCCAGAAGGATGGGCATATTTGTGTAATGAGCCCAGTCAGACGTGCTGGTTAATAGCTGCATTATGCCCGTCGTCAGCACTCCAAATAACAGTTATTGGTATTCTTGACTTTTTCATGCTTGGCTTAAAATTTATTGGTAAATATGATGCTGGCTAGAGAAAGGAACTAGCAGGTGGACTGTGGGGAATTGGAGTTATGCTTTGTATATACTTTTAATCCTTTCCCTGAGCAGTAATCACTGGTGGTAAATGAAAGTCCTGGGAGCTGTTGTTTTATGATGAAATGGCATTGCTTCTTTCCCTGGAGTGGTTTTAACACTGGTAGGAATGTGTCAGAGCCCACAAGGTAGGAAAGTGTTAAGTTTTGTACAATTTTTTTTTTAATGTTTATTTTTGAGAGAGAGAGAGAGAGACAGGGCACAAGTTGGGGAGGGGCAGAGAGAGAGGGAGACACAGAATCCAAAGCAGGCTCCAGGTTCTGAGCTGGCAGCACAGAGCCCGATGCAGGGCTCGAACCCACAAACTGTGAGATCATGACTTGAGCCCAAGTCGGATGCTTAACTGACTGAGCCACCCAGGCACCCTGAAAGTGTTAAGTTTTAAATTAGACTTTCCTAGTAGGCTCAATAGTAACCAACATTTTCAGTACTTAACCCTAAGAGAAAATAAAAGTACCAAGTCTTTGTGCTAGGTATTTCATAGGCAAGGTGTTCCAAGCTGTCTCTGGAAGGTTGGAGGCAATGAATCAGGAAAGTGTGGCAGGTCCATGCTGTGGATCCCCAGGCTGGGGTGTTTGTTTGTTTTCCCTTTTCTTGGCGTGTACATCACCTTCTTACCTTCCTGACTGTCATAGCGAACCCACCTGTGTGCAGAGTTCTCCAGAGTTCTTCTGCTTCGCATGTAAAGACCTAAGGTTGCTTTCAAAGTCAGAATCTGGAGCTCTGGGGACTGGCAGATGTTCCCCAGCCAGGCAGCCGGGTTCTCACACAGGGGACAGAGCCAGCTTGTTGGGTGAGAGGGCACCGAGGGAGCACTGTCTTGCATCAGACACTGTAGGTCTTTCATCATGCTGTTCTGACAATGACAATGAGGCTGGAACAACCACAGCTGGAAACTGATGCAACAGGACGGAAGGGGCTGGTAGCATGGGGAGTTAGGTGGCCCTTGCAGGGGGGAAGGTGGGAAGGGAAATTGAAAACAATGTCTTGAGGCACTGAACTTAAATTACTGGCTGCATACGACCTGTGACCATCCCACATCTTTTAAGATGAGCTTAAAGGGGGTACAGTTAAGTCCCTCACAGGGCAAGTGATAGGGATGTTAGAGATTCATCAGAAAATCAGCCTTTCGGGGCGCCTGGGTGGCGCAGTCGGTTAAGCGTCCGACTTCAGCCAGGTCACGATCTCGCGGTCCGTGAGTTCGAGCCCCGCGTCAGGCTCTGGGCTGATGGCTCAGAGCCTGGAGCCTGTTTCCGATTCTGTGTCTCCCTCTCTCTCTGCCCCTCCCCCGTTCATGCTCTGTCTCTCTCTGTCCCAAAAAATAAAAAAAAAATAAAAAAAAAAATAAAAAAAAAATTAAAAAAAAAAAAGAAAATCAGCCTTTCTTCGTTTTGTTAACATGAATAAGTTCTGGGCAACAGTTGGGTTCTAGATATCGTCATTAATTTGTGAAAGGAAGCTTTAATGTTAACCGATCCACAACTTACTGGAGCGGTCTGAACAAAAGCCCCCAAAGATGATTGGTCCTAATACTTGGAACCTTTATTTTTGGAAGATTGTCTTCACAAGTGTGATTCAGTTAGGGATCTGGAGAAGGAAAGATAGTCTTGCATAATCATACTGTAATCCTTTCAAGAAGGACACAAGGGGAGGTTTGACATACACAGAAGAGGAGAAAGTGATGTAACTATGAAGGCAGAGATTGGAGGGATGTGGCCACAAGCCATGGATTGCTGGTGGCCACCAGAAGCTGGAAGAGGTGAGGAGCAGAGTCTACCCTTGAGCCTATGGAGGGAGCTCAGCCCTGTTGACACATTGATGTGACCCAGTGATGACAGTGGTTTCAGATCTCTTGCCTCCAGAACTGTGAGGGAATAAGTTTTGTTGTTTTAAGACACCAAGTTTGTGGTCATTTATTATAGCAGTCATAGGAACCTAATACACTTACCTACCTTGAACCTCGTGAGTTAGAGTCTTAAGTCATAAATATAGTTCTCTCTACTGAAAAATATGTCAGAACCTGCATGTGCTTGTAGAGAAGGAGATACGAGAAATTGGCAGCCATGGTTGCTTCTGAGAAGGAGAACCAAGAGAATAGAATCTAAAATAAGAGGCAGACTTACTGTTACATTTTATATATTCTGGTTCTGTTTGAGACTTTTTTCAAATGCATGTATTCCTTTTTTTAAAACATCAACTTTTTATAGACATATAGATCAATGGAACAGAACAGAGAGCCCAGAAATAAACCCATGGTCTTATGGTCAATTAATCTTCCACAAAGGAGGCAGGAATATGCAATGGGAAAAAGACAGTCTTTTCAACAAATGGTGTTGAGTCAACTGTACAGCTACATGCAAAATGATGAAACTGGACCACTTTCTTACATCACACACAAAAGTAAACTCAAGATGGATTAAGGACCCAAATGTGAGGCCGAAACCATAAAAATCCTAGAAGAGAGCCCAGGCAATAATTGCTCTAACATTGGCTACAGCAGCATTTTTCTAGATATGCTTCCTGAGATTAGGCAAACAAAAGCAAAACAAAAACAAAAACAAACAGCCAAAAACAAATAAATAACCCCCAAAACAAAACTATTGGGATGACTACATCAAAACAAAAAGCTTCTGCACAGCAAAGGAAACAATCAATAAAACTAAAAGATAACCTACTAAATATGTCTGTAAATGACATATCCAATAAAGGGTTAGTATCCAAAATACACAAATAACTTCTACAGCTCAACACCAGAAAAACAAATAATCCAACTAGAAAAACCAGGCAGAAGACATGAATAGGCACTTCTCTAAAGAAGAGATCCAGATGGCCAACAGATACGTGAAAAAATGCTCAACATCACTCATCAGGGAAATGCAAATCAAAACCACAATGAGATATCACCTCACACCTGTCAGAATGGCTAAAACCAAAAACACAAGAAACAACAAGGGTTGGTGAGGAAGTGGAGAAAAAGGAACCCTATTGCACTGTTGGTGGGAATGCAAACCAGTGCAGCCACTGTGTAAAACAGTATGGAGCTTCCTCAAAAAGTTAAAAATAGAATTACCGTATGATCTAGGAAACGGCACTACTCGGTATTTACCCAGAGAATATGAAAACAGTAATTCAAAAGGATATATGCACCCCTATATTTATTGCAGCATTATTTATGATAGCCAAATTATGGAAGCAGCCTGAGTGTCCATCAGTAGATGAATGGATAAAGATGTGGTATATATACACAATGAAATATTACTCAGCCATAAAAATGAATGAAATCTTGCCATTTGCAACAGCGTGGTTGGATCTAGGGAATATAATGGTAGGTGAAATAAGTCAGTCAGAGAAAGACAAACACCAATATGATTTCACTCACATGTGAAATTTAAGAAACAAAACAAACAACTGGAAAAAAAGAGACAAACCAAAACCCAGTCTCTTAGCCATAGAGAACAAACAGATGGTTACCAGGGGGGTGGTGGGTGGGGGACGGGCGTATAGGTGAAGGGGATGAAGAGTAAACTTATGACGAGCACTGAGTGATGTACAGAACTGTTGAATCACTATATTGTAAACCTGGAACTAATATAACACTGTATGTTAACTATACTGGAATTATAAATAAATAAATAACTGAATAAAATATTAGAAAAACCTTTTAAATTTAGGATAGTTTTAGATTTACAGAAAAGTTACAAATATGGCTCAGAGGTTCCATATACCTACATCCACATCCTCCTATTACTACCATCTTATATTTTTAAAAAAAATTTTTTTTCCAACGTTTTTTATTTATTTTTGGGACAGAGAGAGACAGAGCGTGAACGGGGGAGGGGCAGAGAGAGAGGGAGACACAGAATCGGAAACAGGCTCCAGGCTCCGAGCCATCAGCCCAGAGCCTGACGCGGGGCTCGAACTCACGGACCGCGAGATCGTGACCTGGCTGAAGTCGGACGCTCAACCGACTGCGCCACCCAGGCGCCCCACTAGCATCTTATATTATTAATATGGTACATTTTTCACAATTTGTCACAATGAACCAATATTGATACAGTATTTACATACTTTATTTGAATTTCCTTCATTTTTACCTAATGTACTTTTTCTGTTCCAAGATCCCATCTAAGGTTTCACATTACATTTAGTTGTCCTGCCTTCTTAGGCTCCTCTTTGCTGTGATAGTTTCTCAGACTTTCCTTGTTTTTGATGACCTTGACAGTTTCAGTAAGTACTAGTCAGTATAATATCTCTGAATTGGGATTTATGATGTTTTTCTCATGATTAGATTGTGGCATGTTTTCCTTTTTCAATTAAAAACTAGTTAATAGAAAAGGGAATATATTATTAGTACAATGAAAATACTTGTGTAGATTATTGTCAGTATTAAAAGAGTACATATGTGTATGCAGATACAAATATTGTTTGGGACATTATTTAGCATTTAGTCTATACTGCATGGGTATTATGTATTACCGGAACTGCTATTTTATGAGGTAAAACGTTAAAAGCATACACTCAAATAAGTGTTTGGAGAAAAAGATGTTATGTAGGATAATGTGGTAAAGTCAGAAAGGTCGATATTACAATCTCAGCCCTATCACTTGGGCATGATCTGGGGCAAATAAGCTCCATGATCTGGGGCAAATAAGCTCTCTGAGCTTCAGTTTCAAAATCTATAAAATGGGGATAATAATACGTGCTTAATAGGGTGGTGGTAAATGTTAAGAAAAAAAATGTGCAAAACTTGAATGCAGCTACATTAATTTTGTGTTGTTCTTAAGTTTAATATTGGAAGATAAACTAGATACAGCGGGTTGTGACTAATTTGCTGGTAAGACAAGTAAAGTACAAATAAAGCAGCCAAGTTATTGCTTTAAGTTGGCTGTATTTATAAACATCGCAGCCCTTCTAATTGTGATTCATCCATCAAATACCTGTTGTCTATCAGAGGTGAAATTCCGAGCAGCACAAAGTTACAAAAGACAGGGTGCTTGCTTACAGTATAACAGGGCCAGGAATGAAATGACCCATGAGTGTGGAAGAGGAGGGGGTATTTCTGGCAGATGGGGCAGCTTTGTCTTGAAATACAGATGGCTAGAATTTTTATACCTTATCTTCTCTTGATTATCAACATATTGGATGCATACCGCAGAAAATTTGAAAAAGTATAGACAAGTAGAAGGAAAATATTCAAACATGAATCTATTTTGGCATAGTTCTTTCTGGTGTGTTTAACCATGAATTTGTTAAAGAATTGCTGAGATCATATTATATATACAATTTAGTATCCAGTGTTTTCCCATTTACTGTATCATAAACATTCTTTTGTGACATTCAGATAGCTCCTCAAAGCATCATTTAAAATAGTTGCATAATATTTCTGTGTGCTAATAGCAAACAGGTTTGGCTCTTGTGAAAGAGACACAGAATAAGAGCGGGCTCACCAGGGTAGAAATCTGTCTTTGTGGTGGCCCTCCAAGCCAGTGGCTCCGAGGCTCAGCTCCTTTATTGTATAGCTCTGCCATCCCCTGGGGTGGCCCTCATCTGCATGATCCAAGCTGTCTCACCACCCCGTTTGTGTGAACACAAGAAGGAGGGGAAAGCACATAGGGAAGACACACCCCTAATCTTTAAGGACACAACCCAGAATGTAGGCCTATCACTCCTGCTCACATCCCATTGACGAGACTGGTCATTTGGCTCTAACTAGCTGCAAGGTAGGACGGGAAATGTATTTATTCTAGGTGATTCTCTGCCCTGCTAAAAACCAGTGTTTCTACTTCTTTAGGTTCTCCTTCTGTAGAAGGAAAAGACTGACACTGAGGGTCGACTAGCAGTTTCTGCCACCCTTCGTGTGGCCACATACTGCTTCTAGACACCACGTGCTGTTGCTAGAGGTTTTTGCATTTTCTTTTGCTTTAATGATAACTCCTTAACATTTTTGTGTTTACCAAGTGTCAAGTGTTTCACATATTAGTTCATTTAAGCCTCACAGGAATCTTATGGATAATACTATTATCCCTATCTTCAAATGTGGCAAGTGACGTTCAGGAGTTTGCACAAGGCTATATTACTGGTAAGTAGAGTGGCCAGCATTTGAACCTAGACTCCATGTTCTATAACCGCCACTCTATGCTTCTCATCTTTGACCATTTACTGATGATTTCCTTGAAAAAGATTTCTAGCAGAGGAATTACTGAGTCAATGGCTATGGGCGTTTTTGAGGCTTTTGATATATCTTTCCCAGTTACTTTAACTTTTTTAATGTTTATTTATTTTTGAGAGAGAGACAGACAGACAGTGAGTGGGGGAGGGGCAGCGAGAGAGGGAGACACAGAATCGGAAGCAGGCTCCAGGCTCTGAGCTGCCAGCACAGGGCCTGACGCGGGGCTCGAACACACGAACCGTGAGATCATGACCTGAGCCGAAGTCGGACACTAAGTGGCTGAGCCGCCCAGGCGCCCCAGAAGTGCATTCTTGAGTAGAGAAATGAGAGCCGATGGAAAACTGTACAATTCATTTCCAGGCAAGTCATTGCTCACGCTTGTTCTTATCATGCAAGTAAGTTATCATGCAATCAATCCATGGTCTACACGTGTAGACACCACCTGTGGTATGTAGGGTGGCAGCTCCATGAAACTAACGCTCTTGTCTATAGGATAAAATGGGGGAGATGTCTGAGTGACCTCTCACTGAATTGCCCTAAAGTCTCTTCAAAGGCATTGAGACACTAACTGGAAAAAAATTCTTTCTTTTTTCCTCCTCTTCATTTCTGTCAAATTTAATTTTTTTGTTTTCTTTTCCTGGAACTCTAGTAGCGATCAAGCATGTATTGCTGGGAGCCAAATTGGCCATTTTATCTTCGTCCGTTGCAGAGCTTTGATTTTTCTTTCTAGGGGTAATGCATTTCCACTTAGAGGACAGCTAAGTGAAAATGCACTCCGGAAACAAGATTTGTTCTGTCGGCGTCTTTCAATTTGTCAGAAGGACAAAAATCTCCCCAGCCTCAGTCTGTAATGATGCCCTCAGATTACTTAGCATCATCTTCCACCTGCTTTTCTTATCTGGATTATCTACCACTTGTGGCAGGGAAGAAGAAAATGAACACGTTTAGAATGTAACGTTCTGTATATCCATGTATTGCCAAAGCTAATTGTTTTCAACAAGGTGTCTTATAGCTGATTAAAATGATCAGGGCCTATCAGTATAAAATAAACAATAGTAGAGTTTTACAAGCCTTTTACATAACTCTTTCATGTGCTGACACTGATTTCTAAAACACAAGTCCTGAGTTAAGCCATGATTATCCTTCAGAATAGAAAGATGAATGGCCCATTCATTAAGGAAACTTTTTGAGGTTCCTCCATGCTCTATCCAGTTAGTGAGAGGCATTTTTCCTCCCCAAATCCTCATTTGCAGAGGAGGAAACTGAGGCCACTAATCGCTTAAGGATTTTTGCTTTTTCAATCCAACTGGGTATGAGCAATGTTGAATATTCAACACAACTTTTAAGTCTCCTAAATCCCAGCACCGTCTCCAAAGCACATAAGGCTTTCCTCTTCAGGCTGGCCATTTGCTCTGACACAGACCTGATGTCTACTGCTTGTATATTTGATGTTAACCATGGATAATGGAAAAGCAGAAAGAGGTTTTTATTGTCTTCACAGAGTAGGTCTAGTAAAAAAAGAAGGATACTATCTCATGCTTGCCCTGGCCATGCAAGTAACATTTTCTTTTCTCTGGGTTCCTCCTCCTCACCTCACCCTCCATCCCTATCCTGGGCAGACCCATGGTGACAATACTATTGCTGGGTAGTTCCAGTTCACTACCATCTGAGAGGTTTCCTGGAGGTCGAAATCTGTGTCTCCCTCTCTCTCTGCCCCTCCCCCCCCCCCAATCGTGCTCTTTCTCTCTCAAAAATGAATAAACATTAACAAAAAGGTGTTATGAAGCTCTCAAAAATTTTTTATGTTTATTTTTGAGAGAGAGAGAGAACAAGCAGGAGAGGGGCAGAGAGAGACACAGAATCTGAAGTGGGCTCCAGGCTCTGAGCTGTCAGCACAGAACCCCACGTGGGGCTTGAACCCATAAACTGTGAGATTATGACCTGAGCCGAAGTTGGATGCTTAACTGACTGAGACACCCAGGTGCCTCTAAGTTCTCAATTTTTAAAAAAGTCATTGAATTGTTTTTGTGTTGTATATGTTTGTTTATATTACATATATACATATATATGTATACATATAATATATGTATGCAAATACATACACATCGTATCAACTGTGCTACTGAAAGTCCCAGAAGGTAGTGCAAAATTAAGTGAATTTTGTTGTTTTTTTTTAATTTCATAAAGGAAAACAGATGGAACATGGTGCCAGGCTGAAAGGAGCTTACCATGACAGGTAACTGACAAGCAAGGGTGTTAGAGATAGAATATCAAAATTCCAGAAACATTGTGAATGGCTGATTCAGGGAAATTATACTCCATCTAGAGTAAAACTACCTCTTAGCTACGTTGGTTCTTGACCCAGGGAAGGTTCTTCTTAGGGGACATTTAGAAAAGTGTGAGGGTATTTTTGGTTGCCACAGCAACAGGAAAGGGAGGGTGGGAAATGGGGAAGGGTAGTAGAGAAGGTAGAGGGGTGGGGGAACAAGCAACATTTGGTGTCAGCAATCCGGGATGCTCCACGCCTATAGTTCTCAGGGCAGTCGTTGATGGCTTGTCTCACCGAAATAATAGTAACCTGTCTACGAGAGACATCAAAAGGGAAGAGGATAGTACTCAAACAGATGCTAACATTGGTCATTTGGAATTCATCAAGTTAAAGATGCTGCCATTGAATTGAGAACTTGCTTAGTGTTCGTTCTACACTCCCCTTGCCTTCAGACACTGGACAGGAAACACACTGAGAGTCTCCTGGGCTTTCTCTGTTTATCTCTCTCCTGTGGTTGCACTGTGATGAGTCACACAGGCTGGAACAGCCTCCCTTACCCCCTTAGCCATGATCACCACCACCATCATCAACCACCTGGAGAGGGAGTAGGTCCTGCAGACAGAGACCGCTCTGCCTTTGAGATCACAAGCTAGTTTTGGAGGCTGGAATTGTATGAAAGTCTGAAGGAGAAGTGTGTTCAAGACCAAAGGCTCTAGGGGCGCCTGGGTGGCTCAGCAGGTTGAGCATCCGACTTCGGCTCAGGTCATGATCTCGAGGTTCGTGAGTTTGGGCCCCCCATCGGGCTCTGTGCTGACAGCTCAGAGCCTGGAGCCTGCTTCTGATTCTGTGTCTGCCACTCTCTCTCTGCCCCTCCCCCACATGCACTCTGTCTCTCTCTGCCTCTCAAAAATGAATAAAACTAAAAAAAAAAAAAAAAAAGACCAAAGGCTCTAGAATCAAATCATCTTAGTTGGAATTCCAACTTTACCATTTATTAGTTTTGTGACCCCAGGCAAGTTATTTAACCTAGTTTTCTCCTCTGTAGAATGGGGATAATGATAATAATTATCTTCAGAGTTTTCATAAAGATTAAATGAGACAATGTATATAAAGAGCCCAGCACATAATAAGCATTCACTGAGTGTTTGCTCTTTTTATAAGGGAGGTGAAGAGCTAAATTTGGCTGAAGGGTTAAGAGTGCACCTGCCGGACCCACACTGTTGAATTAAAAATGTTAGTCCCACAGCTTGTGGCCTTGGGAAACCTACTTAAACTCACCGTACCTCATTTTCCTCATCAGTAAAATGGGGGATTATAATAGTCTCCACTTCAAAGGGCTGGAGTGACTTGATTTTAACCATGTAGATCTCTTAGAACAATGCCTGGCACATAGTAAGCTGTCCAAGAATCTTTGCTATAATTTTAATGGAGTAAGGCAGGCAAGCAATGATAGGAATGAAATAGGGATCTAGATTTTAAAGGACAATTAGTGAGTGCTTTATATAAAATGATGAAAGGGACAAGAGAAGCAATTTTGTTTGAATGCTTAATAAGTACTTATAACTTAACATCAAAGGAGTTGTTTTGAGCATTGAATAAAATAAGATACCCCCATGCCCGCTGTCAGTGGTTGTTTTCTTATCCCAGTTTTGCAGCCGAGTCTTACAGAGTTTTACCCAGTGTCTCATGATGAGCGATGGGCCCTTGGTTATATTTGCCTGTAAGCCCTGTTGTTTTCCTCCTCCTTTCTGTCTCCAGCCACAGAAGGGAGGTGATGCAGGGGGTGTGGGGACATGAGGCATTAATTCAGCTGCAGTTAGAATTGGTACCTGGTTCCCAGGTTAATGCTTTTCAAGTTCAAGATACTGCAGTGCCAGCCTCTTGATGACCACCAGATGTCAGTGCTAACAAGGAATTTCTCCCCTTCCTTCTGTTTCTAGAGCTAAGTGCCAGAGTAGACTTAAATCTTCATTTGGCAAGAAGCACCATCAGATATGTCTCTCTAAGAGAAATTTAACCCTGCCATGGAATCCACCTTCAAATTTATCCATGCGTAGAGTGATTTTGGAGGGCTGGGTCAGAGGCACATTTATTAGCAGAGCCCAGAACTGAATTTGGAAAATGGGTAGTGGTTGAACACTTGGATCTTGAAGACAGAAGTCCAAATCATCACTTCCTAAGGAAAAACTTGTATTTCAAAGATAAAAGTTCCTTGAGGGTGGTCAGTTGTGGAAACCAAAAGGCATTTAAAACCTTGAATTCGTGAGTTACTGATTGGCTATTATTCAGCAAAGTCTTTGAAATGTAGCTTTAAACTTTTAAATCATGGAGTGTAATTTATTCAGGATGCAGGCCTATACACATACATACATGATTAGAATAAAAATTTCCTGAACCAATCCAACATGTAGGACACTCTGATATGTTCTATTCTATTCTACTCTTTTATTAAAAAATACTAGTGGGAATGCAAGCTGGTGCAGCCACTCTGGAAAACAGTATGGAGGTTCCTCAAAAAACTAAAAATAGAACTACCCTACAACCCAGCAATTGCACTACTAGGCATTTATCCAAGGGATACAGGTGTGCTGTTTCGAAGGGACACATGCACCCCCATGTTTATAGCAGCATTATCTACAATAGCCAAGGTATGGAAAGAGCCCAAATGTCCATCAATGGATGAATGGATAAAGAAGATGTGGTATATATATATATATACAATGGAGTATTACTCGGCAATCAAAAAGAATGAAATCTTGCCATTTGCAACTGCGTGGATGGAACTGGAGGGTATTATGCTAAGTTAAATTAGTCAGTCAGAGAAAGACAAAAACCATATGACTTCACTCATATAAGGACTTTAAGAGACAAAACAGATGAACATAAGGGAAGGGACACAAAAATAATATAAAAACTGGGAGAGGGACAAAACAGAAGAGAGTCATAAATATGGAGAACAAACAGAGGGTTACAGGAGGGCTTGTGGGAGGGTGGATGGGCTAAATGGGTAAGGGGCACTAAGGAATCTACTCCTGAAATCATTGTTGCACTATATGCTAACTAACTTGGATGTAAATTTTAAAAATAAAAAATAAAATTGGGGTGCCTGGATAGCTTAGTCAGTTAAGCATCTGACTTCGGCTCAAGTCATGATCCCACAGTTTGTGGGTTCGAGCCCCACATCAGGCTCTGTGCTGAGAGCTCAGAGCCTGGAGCCTGCTTCAGATTCTGAGTCTCCCTCTCACTCTGCCCTTCCCCTGCTCGCTCTCTTTCTCTCTTTCTCACACACACACACACACACAAATAAACATTAAAAATAATAATAATAATAATAATAAATAAAATTAAAAAAAATGTACATTTTTTGCATTGTTATATTGGCTAGACATCCAAGACAATGTTGAATAAAAGAAGTGAAAATAGGAAAAAAAAATGCTAGTGGGGGTGGCTGGGTGGCTCAGTTGGATTCTTGATTTTGGCTCAGGTCATGATCTCATAATTTGCGGGTTCAAGCTCTGCATCTGGCTCTGTGCTGACAGTATGGGGCCTGCTTGAGATGGTCTCTCTCTGCCCTTCCTGCCCCCTCTTTTTTCTCTCTCTCTTTTTCTAAATAAATAAATAAACATTTAAAAAATGCTAGTTGGGACCCACAAAACTTATGACCCATAGTTTGAAAAACAGTGACCTAGGAGATTATCCCACAGTGTGTTTCAGATGAAGTCCTGGGTTTGCAATGCTTGACCAGAATTAATTTCCAGGATTAGAGTATTCTAACGGAGAAAGCCACTGCTTGACCTGGACTCCAACTACAACTATTTTTAAGTTACTTATTCTCTGAAGCTCACCTTTCTTGTATATAAAATGGATGTAATAATGCCACCTCACAGAACTGTTGTGAGCTGCCTGGCACATAGCAGGTTTGAACATATGCCTTCCCCTTCTGTACTGGAAGGGTTTTATCTTCTACCTGGTTAGAATCCCTTACTGTTAAAGTAAATGAGGGCATTCTGAAGCGGAAGGGGATTATTGCTAAGAGCACTGATTTAGGACTAGAGTAATCCTGCACGTGGAGTTCAGGCACAATTGCATTCAGAGGCAGAGTGCAGGAAACCTCTCGGAGGTTTGGGGAGAGGAAGACGTGTCCAGTTTACAGTGATGCTTTCACTGGAATTCCTCTCTCTGACCTTCTCCTAGTGCTTATTGCATGCATGTTATTACTCGTTTAATGATTTTCCCTGCTAGGAACTGTGCTTGGCTGGTAAACGGTAGGTGCCCAAAATATTGCTGAATTAATGCAAATTATGGGTCAGACTTCTCATCTGAAGAATTTAGCCAAGAGCCCCTGTGAGGTACTGAGGGAGGAGCTAGAAAGACTGAATTTTTAATTTTCAAGGTAATGAATAGTAATCACTAGGATGCTGTGATTTGCTTTATAATGGAGCTACTTAGACAGGTTTGTTTTCTGTTTTGTTGTTGTTGTTGTTGTTGTTGTTGTTGTTGTTGTTTCAGTCTGTGAGAGCCTCCTACTTCTGTTACCTGAGGAATAGACCCAGAACATCTGGCATAAGAATCCATACCACCATTGGCATTGCTTTCTTGTGATGTATTTCTATCTCTCCTCCCCCATTAGACTGTAAATTCCTTGAATCTGTTTTATGATGATGCCTATTGTTGTGTGATTACCTGTTCTATGTATGCATGATCATTTACCTTCAAAGCTACCATAGCAACGTAGATGTTGTTATATCTCCATTTTACAGATGACAGGACTGACACACAGAGAGGGTATAACACTTCCTCAAGGTCACACAGTTAGGAAATAGCAGAGCCAGGATTCAAACTCATCCCTGTAAGGCCAGAGCTGGGCACATACCCACAGCACTCATGGCACCTCCCTTCTTCATGGCCTCCACATGCTTGCACTCGATAAATACAAATTGATGGTTGGTTATTGGAATTTGTGATCTGATTCCTTACAGACAAGCAGGAGACTAACTTGTCCAGCTCCGGGTTGGAATAGAGCATTTCAGGATCCTGAGCCTGGTCTGTGGGGGCATTGCTTCGGAGCATAGAGCCTGAGGAATGGTGGTGTGAGAGATGATGCTTTAGGGGGACTAGAAATGGAAAACCAGGAAGCCTTTTGAGGCTAGGTGAGAGGACTAGGCAGAGGGAGAGAAGATGAGAGACAGAGGAAAAGAAAGACAGTGATTACATGCAGTCACGGTGATGAGGTTTTGGGGTGATGGGGTTCAGAGCCGACGGCCAAGATTCTTGAAGTCATCTTTGGTGCAAAAAGGTGATTTTATTAAAGCACAGGGACAGGACCCGTGGGCAGAAAGAGCTGCCCTGGGACCATGAGGAGAGACTGGTTACATACTTGAGAGTTGAGGGAGATAAATCCCAGGGGAAGTTTCCAAAGTGAGTTTCATATGCTAAAGAAGACTCACAGGATCCAGGAGGCCTGGCTATTGTCAAACTAAGGTTGTTTTTCCCTCTAGCAAAGCATTAACATTAAGACAGGAGGGAGTTCCTGGAGAAACATTTTACTCTGCCAGCCTCAAGTATTTGTCAGTGGGCTGTAGGTTATAAGGAAATTTAATTTCATTTGCCATTTTCTTCTTGCTTTTGTTCCTCATATCACAGTGGAGGGGAAGGTGATGTTGGGGCTCCAGGAAACTGAGTCTATAGGCTTCTGGAGATTAGGCTATTGATAAGATTGACCTTTTCCTTGTAATTTACTAAGATATTGTAAACTGATGGAGACTCACGTCCTGCATGACTATGATCCCTATCAGTTAACCATTTGTTTCCTTTCCTTTGTCTTTGGGCAGCCAGGGGTGCCTGAGGAATATCACACATACTCCATGGAGGTGGGGGGTGGTATGCTAGCTTGTACTTTGCCCTCAGCCTGCCTTATGCTCCCTCATCAAAGGGAGAGCAGAGGATTAAAGAGAAGTAAGACAGGGAGGTGGAGAAATCCTCTGAGCCTCAGGAACAGAGCCCCAGACTCACTCAAAGACACCTGTGGATTCCTGCCTCGATGGGAAGGAGCAGAGACCAATGCTTCTGGCTCTGAGAACAGACTTGTGTTACAACCCAATCCTCTTTGGCCTGACTCCATTCCAGCTATAGAGAGAGCATTTTCACAGACCCATGAAACTTTAGAGCTGGAAAAGACAGCAAAGACTTTGGAGATTATTTGCTGCCATCATGTGGCAAGATTCTCTCTCTCTCTCTCTCTCTCTCTCTCTCTCTCTCTCTCTCTCTCCAGATAAAGCCACCCTACACACACTGTATGAAACAAAAGTAATAATAACATCAGTACTAACAGTAGCCAAGGGTGAAAGTAAAAATACTTTACAGTTGCTAAAGCATGGATGCTGACTAATCAGAAGTAAAAACAGCAGTAAATAGCTGGAGTGGCTGTCCTGGTGCACTGATTTTCTGCTGTATTTCAGCCCCAGAAATTGCTACAGTGTAGTAAGCACACGTATGTGCTGGGCATCAGCTAGGTATTACCTAATTAAATACCCATAAAACTCCATGATGCCGATGATTCTGATGAGTGAGCATGGGGCAAGCTGAAGGCAAAATACAGGCTAACAGCAACCCGCCCCCTCCCCCCTCCCCACCAGGTGGGATATGTGTGATATTCCTTGGATGCTCCTGGCTGCCCAAGAACAGAGGAAAGGAAAGGAAGCAAATGGTTGGCTGATAGAGATCACAGTCATGCAGGACAGGAGTCTCCTTCAGTTTACAGATAACTTAGTAAACTGCAAGAAAAAGGCAATCTTATCCATAGCCTAATCTCCAGAAACCCATAGACTCTGTTTCCTGGAGCCCTAATATCACCCTCATCAAGATGTAAGGGGATTTAAGTGCTTGCCATGGTGATGTGGGAAACAAAGACAAATGAAAACTTAAATTCCCTTACTGCCCACAGCCCATTGACGAGTCCTTGAAAGAGACAGAGTGACTTCCCTCTAGGAGCTCAGCTGCCTTGATGATGACACTTTGCTAGGGGCAAAAGGGAAACTTGGCTTAACATTATCCCAACCTCCAGGATCCCGTAAATCTACTTTAACATATAAAAATTCCTTTGGAAACTTCCATTATCTCAACTTCCCCAAGATATATGCTGGCAATCATACTCCAAGCTTATGGCCCCCTGATATACATCTGAAGGGTCTCATGACTGAGGCTTTTCTAAGCGGTAATAAATGGTGTTTTCCTAATAGCAGCTAGCCCCTTGAGGTCCTGGAAACCTTGCTTCCAAAATTCCTTAGAGATTTACACTGTCCCTGATCCCCTCCCAACCTGAGGGTATATAATCAGTTACATGTCACAACCCCAGTGCAGCTCTTTCTGCCCATGGGTCCTGTCCCTGTGCTTTAATAAAAATCACCTTTTTGTACCAAAGGCGTCTTCAAGAATTCTTTCTTGGTGGTCAGTGCCAGACCCCACCAGCACCCCAAAACCCCACAATACTTCACTAGAGGAGGAGAAGTTAGGCTTAGAGAAGTGACATTACTGTCCCAAGGGCACATGACACTTAGGTGAAGGAGTCTGGTTTGAATTGGCAGGTCATGGTCAGGCTCAACCACTCTGGGGTGGGGTGGGGGCAGGGGTGGGGGGTGGGGGAGGTGGTTTACTGTCTTATAAGCACAGAGCTGGGACAAGGCAGGAACAAGGGGGCATCTGCTTGGAGTCTGAGAGTTTGAGATGAGTGGGTAAGGGAGCCTTTTTTATTCTTGGAATGACTCCTTGATTTTTTCCAACAAGGGCCTCTGAGAGATGGTATTGCTCTCTTGGTCTCTGATTTCCATTAGCGCAGGAAACACATAGTAAATGGTGACTTCTTTCCTATGTCAAGGTTTTCCTTGATTTTGGTTGGGGGGGGGGGGGGTGGTGGATTAGATTTGAAAAACATTTCCATTATTTATACTTCAAGTCTTCTTTCCACCTCAAGAGGGCTCTTGCCTGAGGGAAATGTCTGGACTTGATCCAGGCCAACCCTGCAGGGGCCAGAAGGCATAAGGTGAGTTCCTTTACAGTGGCAGAGTCCTACAACTCCTCAGCTTTTCTCCAAGTGTGGGTCCTTAGTCTTTCTCCCATGGGACCTCAGGGGGCCTCTAAAGTGCAGTGAAGAGGTCCAGGGTGACCTGGGAGTGTGACCTGTGTCTCTCATGAGAGAGACAAATGGAGGAAATGAGGAGAAAATGGAAGAAAAACCAAGGCCAGACATAAGGGCCCAAACTAGTTTTCATTTCATAAGTGAATAAATCTCAGAGGGATAAAGGCTTCTTCTTAAATAGAAGTAAAAAAAATCAGTCTTTGAAAAGGCAGTGGAAAAATCCATCAAATGATAAAGAACCCCAGTGAAGATTTCCCTGCCCCTGCCTCATTTTTATAATAATAATAATAATAATAATAATAATAATGATTTATTATTATTACATAATATTTTGATGGGAAAAATTGACATGATTTTCTCTTTTGCTTTTCTAAGTATATTTCTGTCACTCCAGCCAAGGGCCCTTGTCTGCCTTAAGAAATTAGGGAAGTTACTGCAGAAAGAAATTGATAGTATTCAGATTCTGATTTCCAAAATAGGGTCTTATTTCAAGGTAATAGACTTGAGAACAGGCACCATGAAGAGAGATTTTCTAAATTCCCTCATTTCCTTCCTCATCTTATTGAGACCAGCGAACAAGGCCAGCAAACAAGACCATAGCATTTTCATTTGGGAGGTTCATGCAGGAAGAGAAGTGGGTGGCAGAAAACCCATCCTTTCCATCCATGGTGTGGCTGGAAAAAGAAGGGAGGCCATGAGGGCAGGTGTTCCATAAGCTGATGAGAACACCATGGGCAGAGAGCTCTGAGCCCCTCCTTCATTGTGCTGGGCTGCTCTGCACCAACAGAAGGTGTGGGCTGCACCTAAGACCTCTCTCATTTCCTGTGTGGTGTGCATGTCAGGTTGAGAGCCATTAGGTCTGATGGGGACCCTACCTTAGTGGGAATTACAGAATTGGGTGAAGAATGTGAAGAGGGGAGAGAATGGGAGGTCTAGAGGACTGCCCTGAAAGATACCAAGCATTTAAATTGAAGGTAGCCGAGTTACCCAAAGGAGACTATTTAGATGGGCAAGCACTAGGATTGTTAATCTGAGAGGACAAAGAAGGATCTCCTGCCTCTGAAACTCCCAGAGGCATCCCACCCCGCCTAGAATAAAATTTACAGTCCTCACATGGGCTGCAAGACCCAACCAGAGGGCTTTTCCTCAATCCCTCTCTGGCCCCTCCCCTTTGTCCAGCCCTCCTGGCCTCCTGGCTGTTTCTGCCACACAGCTTTGGAGTACACATTGGAGGTCTTTGGAGATCCCCAGTCTTGCTCTCTCACTCCATTCACGTCTTTCCTAAAACAGAGGCTCCTCAGGAAGCCTTCCCTAACCATCCTATTTAAATAGTGGTCCGATCCCTCTCCAGGCTCTTCCCAGCTTTTTCATTCTTCATAACAGTGATTGCAACTTGACCCAATGTCTTTTTTTTTTTTTAAGTTTATTCATTTTGAGAGAGAGAGAGAGAGAGAGAGACAGAGTATGTGAGCTGGGGAGGGAGAGAGGGAGAGAGAGGGAGAGAGGGAGAGAGAGATTCCCAAGCAGGCTCAGCACTATCAGCATGGAGCCTAATGTGGGGCTCAAACTCATGAACCACGAGATCATGACCTGAGCTTAAACCAAGCATTTGGAAGCTTAACCAACTGAGTCACCAAGACGCTCCAACTTGACCCTATGTCTTCGTCAGCTTGGGCTACCATAACAAAATACTACAGACTGGGCGGTTTAAACAATAGAGATTTATTTTATCACAGTTCTGGAGCCTGGAAGTCCAAGCTCAGGGTGCCCACATGGTTGGCTCTTTTCCTGGCTTAGACATGGCAGCCTTCTCCCTGTGTCTCCATGGGGCCTTTTCTTGGTGTATGTGCATGGAGAGAAAGGGCCACCAATCCTATCGAATTAAGTCCCTACTCTTATGACCTCATTTAACCTTAATTACCTCCTAAGAGCCCCATCTCCAAATATGTCATATTGGAAGTTAGGGTTTCAACACATGAATTTTGGAGGGTACACTCTTTAGTCCATAGTGCATGTTTATTGGAATATAACTCTATGAATGGAGGGACTTTATTTGTACATCCATGTGACTACATTACCCATTACTATGGCTGGTGCTCTATAAATATATGTTAAATAGAGGAAAGAACTTCATTTTCTCTGTGTATTCTAGTGGTACTGTGAATACATGTATTCCCATTATAATAACACCCCAAACTAGCACCATTTATCAAGCATGTGTATATGTCAGTGACTTTACCTTTGTTTCTTATCTAGCCTTCAACAATCCTAGAAAATAGGATTGATTATTGGGCAAATTGAAGCGTGGAGAGGTTAAGTAACTCGCCCAAGGTCACACAGCTCGTAGGCCCAGCCAGGATTAGGACAGTCTGTCAACGCCAAAGTCTGTTTCTTTTTGGACTCTAGACCAGTGGTTCTCAAACTTTGGTGCACAGCAGAACGACCTGGAGGGCTTATTAAGACCGATGGCAGGGCTCGGTCTTAAACCCTCTGAGTTTCTGATTAGGTAGGCCTAGGGTGGGAATCTGAGAATGTGCATTTCTAGTAAGTTCCCAAGGGATGTTGATACTTCTGGTGTGGGGACCACACCTTGGGCATCACTGCTGTAGACATAGAATGCTTCAATTTCCTTTTTTGCTTCAGCTTTCTGAACTATTTTCTGTCTCTGTGGCCCTTGCTTTCGTCACTGAGTAACGAGTTTCAGGCAAGTGCTGTTTCCACGTAGCCTGGTCTGGAGTGGCCACGAGGAGCCCGGAGAGAGACCTTTGCCACGGGGTGGCAGCAGCACCGCAGGTACAACGTCTGTCCTTGCTGGGGCCAGCTCATTAGCACAGCATCCCCTGGGTTCCCACAGAGCCAGGGCCTGACCGCCTCTCTGGTTCCCCTTGGCAGGGAGGCGGAGGATGGAAGGGGGCCTAGCAGAAGGGGAGGTCACTGGCACACAGAGGGGCAGTTTTGTTCTCTGAGAGACTCAGGAGGAAGCTGGGTGGTCTCCTCAGAGTGTCAAATTGTGCCATGCACAAAACCGCCATGCAGTGCGGTGCTCCCGGGAGCCCAGCCTAACAAAAGCCCTCGGAGGAGACTGGCAGGGCTGCTGGTCCGCCCGGGCGCAGAGTCCCTGGCCCCTCCGTGAGGAGGCCCGTGGGTTTCTCATGATGCCGGTTTCCAGGGGCGACAGCCCCCCTCCCAGAAGATGTAGGTCTGCGGCCTCCTGGCCTCCTGGCCTCCGTCCTGCCCACAGATGGAGCTGGGAAACACTCCCCCCTTCTGCAGCGTCACCCCCACTCTCTTCCTCCTTCACTGAGCCGGTTTAGTTCTAAACATCTTAAGAATCTTTCTAAGTGCCAGAAATTGTGCTGGGGGTTTTCTATTATCATCTGTTTCATTTTCCTTACATCCTCATGAAGACAGTATTCTTATATTCATTGAGGATGAGGAAGCTGAAGGTCAATCTCTCGTGCGTCAAGTTTAGTTGACCCCAGAAGCCCACTGTGACACCTCTGCCAACGTGCAGAAACTTGATACCAACCTTGCTTTGAAGACTGCAGGTTTCATCCAGTCCCCCACATGTACAGATGAGGGCGCTGGACGATCAGGTCAAGGAACCACAGGTGGTTAAAAGCAAGTGAGAGACTAAACCTCCTTTTCCCCTAAGTCTGCTTTCCACTTGACCTGTCCAGTGAAGCTGTTCTAGAACTGCCATTACCACGAAGTCAATGGATTACGTTCCAGGGTTGACGAAGATGATCCTGGGACCCTGGGGAAACTGCTCGAGGATTCAGGTGTAACAAGTGTGGATTCAGCCCAGTGCTGTGGACAAGTTTAGGTTCAACCACCACTCTGAAGCTGAAGGCCTTTGGGTTTTAGGACACGCGCAGCTAGTTTTAGTCTATTTGTGTTAGTTTTCTAATTCCCACGTGGACTTTCTCCAGTTTGTTTTCTACCTCTTTGGCAAATAGCTCATCATCAACTTAAATGAAACAATGCTTCACAGAGGCCCTGTGGTGCCAAGGCAGTGGGATTTGGTGACAGAATCTTTAAGTGCTAATTTCTCCCCAGGGCAGACTCATCATCAGTTCCTTTAGTGGCTTAGCTGACTTCCTGGATGGTCTTTATTTTCTCCTGCAGTGTCTGTAAACTCCAGGCTGGCTGCCTTCAGGCCTTCTTAGGATCCCCTGAACCTGCAGAGTTGAAAAAGTCATCTGACACCATCTTCTCTGAGACTCACTGCTATCTTTAACATGTGCATATGCAATTATTGGGAAACAGTTTATGATTTTTAGGGGCATATTTTGTCCTTCTGCAGTATCAGTTGGGCCCTGCTTTTCATATGCTTCAGCCTGGGTTTAAAGAAGGGCTTTTGTAGGAATGGTGCCCATCCACGGATGGGGAAGTTCCCTGAAAAAACCTTTGAGAAATGCCTCATTCCCAAGTTTACAATGACTGCAAAGTGATGGCCTTTGAATAGCTCAATATGAAAAAAATATGGGCGCTTTCCTAAAAGGAGCACCCCAAATGAAAAAAATGTGTTCACCAGTGGAAAACAGTATGTGGATGCCAAATTTTTCAGCCCTGTAATGGATTACAGAAAATATTTTGTTTGGGGGGGGTGGGGCGGGCGGTGGTCAGGAGGAAGGATTGAGAAAAAGAAAGGAGAGAAAAAAGGAATGAGAAGAAAAGAAAAACAGATGTGAATCTTAAAATATTTCAAGCATGGATAGCTGAAATACTGTTTAATTTATTTAAGACTATTCTTGGGGCGCCTGGGTGGCGCAGTCGGTTAAGCGTCCGACTTCAGCCAGGTCACGATCTCGCGGTCCGGTCCGTGAGTTCGAGCACCGCGTCAGGCTCTGGGCTGATGGCTCGGAGCCTGGAGCCTGTTTCCGATTCTGTGTCTCCCTCTCTCTCTGCCCCTCCCCCGTTCATGCTGTCTCTCTCTGTCCCAAAAATAAAAATTAAAAAAAAAAAAAAAAAAAAAGACTATTCTGTGAAGTCTAAAAGGTGATTGATCAGGCTTTTAAAATGCAGCCACAAGATTTACAATCACGTAATGAGTGATAATGTATCCCAGGTCTGGACTGCCTTTTAAAGCGTGTTGTTTGTAGAGAGAAATTAAAGTTAGGATGATTATTTTTAGTAATCACACAAACTTTTATCTGTAGTATCACTTCATTGAGGCAAACGTAAACTGTCTTGAATTCTTCATTTCATTTGTATGTAGGGTTATTAGATTCACAAATAAAATTACAGGTTACCCCATGCAATATTTGTGATGTACCCACACTAAAACATTGTTATTTAATACTTATACTAAGACATTGTTACTTATCTGAAATTCAAATTTAACTGGGCTTTTATTTTATCCGACCACCCTACTTGTGTGTGCAGATTCAGTAAACGTGACTTTCCAAATTGAAGATTGAGACAAAGAGTTCTGTGGTCATGATGAGGAAAGATCAGCTGGAAAATGTTACCATCACGCTTTCCGAGTTCCTTTCTGTGCCTGGGAAGCATAAGTGACGGAAAAGGAAGATGAGAATTCAGAACAGGATGGCAAAAAGGCGTTGGGAGGGGAGAGAGGCAGGACACACGGAGACCAAAAGAATACCCAGAAAGGAAGGGGTTCCTGGGGGAGAGGCTATTGGAGAAGCAGAAAGACTAGAGCGAAAACAGAAATGGGGGCATTGAAAACTTTTAAACAGCTGGATGACTTTCTTATACTTATCCTCCCTCTGCTCTGTAGACCTTGGAATTCCTTAGGTGCTTATCCAAGCAAGTTCTAAGAGGAAGTTCAGTCCTTACCCCCCACCCCCCCGCCGTCCCGCAAAGAGCTCCGGGCTCCCCCTGTTGGCTGTCTTGGGTATCGCTCCCCCAGCCCCGGCCTCTTATAACCCAGAGATTTCTCATCTCCCACTTTCTCTCTTAACAAGCTCCCCAGCAGCTTCCTTCGCTCTTCCTGCCTTGCTCTTTTTCCGTCGGTTTATTTATTCATTCGGAGCCTGCTTTCGACGTGACACCTCCCAACTGTTCTGGCGCCCGGGAACAGGCCACACAGAGCTGGTCATTGTTGCCCCAGCTCGGGGGACCACCCGGGTGGGAGCTGAGGCTTCGAGCCCGCGGCGGAGGCCGGATGATTGACAGCAGCCTCGGGTCAAGTGCCCAGAGGCGGCCCGGAAAGAGGGCTCCCGGCCCCCACCCCCCCCTTCCTCCACACACACCCCCCCACCCTCCCCACCGCCCCTCAGGACGCTCCTCACTCGGCTCCCAAGGAAATGAACCCTTCCTCTAAGCTCCCTTCAGACCCACACAATTAGCAGCACGAAAATCCCTGTTTTCGACGTGGTGCCTATGAATAAAGACAACAAAAAAGGATTTTACTTGGAGAGTGAGACTTTTTTAACTTGGGAAAGGGAATCCTGCTTGGGGCAAGACAGTGGTGGTGAAAGGATAAATAGGAGAAAGGGAACACACAGACCCCCCCCCCCCCCCCCCCCGGCCCAGCTTCTCAAAGCATAGGATTTAAAAACTTTGTTAGAAATGTATTTACTTATCAGGAACATTTTTAAGAAGTTCACCTGAAAAATGTTCAGTTATATTGTGAACAGATCTGTGATGACCACGCCTAACGATCTATGTTTTCCTTCCCCATCATCTTCTGCATCCCCCCAAAACAGGCCATACAGTCACACCTTGACCGAGCTGCTATGTCTCCACAGACCTCCCACAGGAGGATGACCAGCTTCTCAGGCTTGCACTCTGGAAAGGGTGCAAAACCCAGCTTAGACTGCAGAAGTGAGAAAAAGCCTGGTGATTGCAGGAGGAAGCATTTCCTAGTATTGGATTGATCTTTTGTGGCACTTCCCTGAATGCTTCTGTGCCCAGAATGTCCTCACACATGTCCAGATATGGGTCCCCTCAAGGTGGCCAGCGCTGGTTTGGTTCCCTTGGGCTGTGAACCTCCCCAATTAGCTATTTGAATACCACAGATACCTTGAAATAAGTTAGGTTGTATTATTGATCAAACGCTGATTTGTAAATTTTTTGGTCAAAAGAGGCTTCAGAGAAACAGATGGAAATTAAAGTTTCTACCCCAGAAAAAAGAAAATGCACAAAGCCTTCCCTACAATTTCAAGCGCCATGCAAACCCACTGAGGTCTTCACATGGAAACCCATGACCTAAGGGTTTCCAGACCCTACTTAAGAGCCTCTCCTCTGACTGTTACCTACAGGTAGAGGGTCACATTTAAGAGTCTCCAGACACAACCTCAACCTGGGCATTCCATAATACTGTCTGCCAATTTTTTTTTTTTTTTTATTAAAAAGCCCGAGGGGGAAAAAGCAGTAGTCCACAAGTTGTTCTTTATGAAAAGAAGGGTTTACTAGCACGGGGGCTGCTTCTGAAACATCCCTTGAGATCTTATTCAGCTCTTTTCACAAATGGCAGCAGTAATCACATAGATAAATCTACCTAATTTGAAGGCCAGGCAGGAAATTACTTTTTGGGGAGAATCAACGGTGGCATTACACTTTTCTAATCCCCACGTGGAAATGATTCAATTTCTCTGAGAAATTTATGTGGACAAGTAAGGGCGGGCTGTTACTGCAAAGTGCTTCCCTCACCAAGCCTAGTTCTAGGACTTGGGCGGGAGAGCAGGCGTCCTTCCTCATTTTCTTGTGACTGGCTCCCCCAGCTGGTCCTCCCAAGCTTTTGCCTAGTAAAAATCTACAGAGATCTGGAGGGGATCCCTTCCCGGCATTGCCCTGAGACTACTTCAATACTTCCACGAATGGGAACTTTATGGGAATAACAACAACATACAAAATTATAATGTAAAACTATTTTTTTTTCTTTATTGAAAATACATCTACAAAGTAATGCTTCTCAGTCCACACGGGGTGCATGTTATATGCAGAGCCTGTGATGGGCTGGCGAGAGGATCATCCTAGAGGATTTACTTTCCATAAGAAATGGTTAGTATTAAAAAAAAAAAAGATCACATGGCATAACAGAATTAATTTGACATGATTAATTTTTGCTCTACTGGTGTCGTGAGACGACAGCCACATACATTAACTTTCAGAGTGTATCTCCCAAATAAGGCCTCGGCATTAAATGGTTATTCCACCACAGCCTAACGTTAACTTTTATACACACGTGATGCTCACAATCTCTAGAAAAAAATGTCTCTAACTGTATATCAGAGGGCGTATGTCTAGATATCCAGTCTGTTAGCATAATTAAACCCATTCTTCACCATTTTCGGTCAGAGACTCAAACACAGCTGGTATTGTCTGACAGTTCCCACTTCATGTCTTTGACTGAATGAATACTCCTTAGGGGGTAAAAAATTAATCTCCTCTAAACCTGGGAGCTGCCTCGCCTGAAACTAATGCCCCTGCTGTTTTTTTCTTGGAACCCCATTGACCGTGTCTTTATACTGATTCATCTCCTACCATTTCTCTCAGGGACACAAACAAAATAAAACCAAACCCCACTCCGGCCGAAGGGTTTGAATGACTTGGTAAGTGGAATTCTTACACAAAGAAATATCTTGTTGCTCTTATTCTAAGAACTTCTGATTATAGGCAAAAACTTTTTTCAAATAAGAGACCACCCACCCAGCTCACGGACCTCTATTAGAGAGAGAGCTCATTCATTTGACTTCTTTATATATAAGAAGTGACCTCATATTTTCATATGCGGACCTCCTTGGGGGATGATTTTGAACTGAAGAGACAAAGTGTTTCAGGTTAAAAAAAAAAAAAAAAAGAACCTCTCCTTTTAAATTCTTCCTTAAAGATCATCTATAAATCTTGGTGTCTCAAAATCCCCTGTGTAACGTCAACCATGCTCCGTTCTTTCCTACCTGGCTCTTTAGTGTTCCGTAGTAAGACTATGAGCATGCCTGCTAGTTGCTAGTCTTACATTTTACTTCCTAAAAGTCCATAGTCAGTTGAGGAGTGGTGGGAGACATCCTGCCCAGAGAAGTCCCTTCGGTTTGGGAAGAATAGGAAAGAAGGGCCTATTTCCCGTACTGGGAAGGACCGAGCAGAGTTTCGTGAATAATTCCGCTCCCGAAATGGCCTCCAGCCTGGTGACTTGCATGACTGATATTCGGCCACAGGACCTGGTTAAACCGCACAGCCATCCGTCCCCTACTTAGAAATGTTCATTCCTAGTAAACGTCCTTTCTGAAAGTCCCATGGTCCATGGAATCATACCTGCTTGGGACAGGATGTTCCAAGGGAAAATAGAGGGGAGGCTCTTCGTGATGTCACAGGATGTTTGGGCTAGAAGAGACCATAAAGGCATCTGGGGAACTCGTTTGATTTTACGGATGAGAACACTGAGGCCTAGAGAGGAGATGTAACGTGCCCATGGCCACATGGAAATTTCACTTTTATGTGCCTCCTCACAGGTGCATTAGGTGAGTATTCATATTGTCTTGCTATTAATAAAATCAAAACACAAATCGGCAGAGAAAGGGGAACAAACCCTTCTACTGTCCCATTTGATAACCGATTGTGGTTTATCAAGTTGTTTTGATACTAAAACTGAATTGTATTCTGAAGGATTTTTAAACTTTGCAGGTTGATTTAAAAGCATGTTTTAGCCTACTATTTGTTTGACTCTCTACCTTATAAAAGAACCACATTTACAGTTTTGTATGTGCCACATAAACTTGTAAGATCTGATCCGACTCGCAAAATCCTCCCTTGTTTTTGGATAAACACTTCCCAATCCTATCAGTGTATTACGCAGGACAAGGGAGGTAAGGGGCTTACTGGACAGAATGAGTTGTAACGAGATGGAAACATTTTACAATGGTTTGCAAACACCTGCTGCTCAAGAAAGCATTTTGTGTGTTAGTCTACATCTTGGTTTCACTGTCCATGGGTTTCTCACTTTCGCTTTCCTGGGCAATCAGCTGATAGGGTTTCTTCATTTCATTCTCTTCGATGACCGAGTTACCCATTTCTACGTCTCGGTTCTTCAGTTCGTGTCTTGACAAGTGCTCCACAATGCCGGCTCCAAGAGAATCTCCCAGCACGTTGGTGGTGGTGCGTAGGCGGTCCCTGGGGGTGTGGGTGTGGGGGAGGAAAAACGGGGCTCCTGTGAACATCATGTGATCTCAGCTCATATTGTGAACCGGCTGCTAAGTCTTTAGAGGCATCTTTTAAAAATTCTGCTTGGTGTATCCACCAATTGCAACATCACATAATACACATAATATTTATAATAGTAGTTACTAAAAGTTATAAGGATATATAGATTACCAATCTTCAGTTACTAGTTCCAGTCCTAACAGTGGGTAATGACCCTTCCCTTTCTCCTTTTATTTAAAATTTCTCGTTGCCTCTCTTTCCTACAATTCACCTTCCTTTATATCCGCAGTTCTCAAAGTGTGATCCAGAGACCCCTGGGGGTGCCTGTGGTCAAAACTATTTTATTTTATTTTTTAATGTTTATTTATTTTTGAGAGAGACAGAGAGAGAGGAGAGCACGAACAGGGAGGGGCAGAGAGAGAGAGGGGAACAGAGGATCCGAAAATAGGCTCTGCGCTGACAGCAGTGAGCCCGATTTGGGGCTCGAACTCACCCACCATGAAATCATGACCTGAGCCCACCCAGATGCTTAACCAACTGAGCCACCCAGGTGCCCCAAAACTATTTTCGTGATAATGCTAGATGTTATTTGCCCTTTTTTGTTCTCATTTTTTCATGAAAGCCTAGTGGGGTTTTGTAAAGACTACAACATAACACAAAAGATACCACAACAGATTCAATGCAGAAGCAGTTAGGAGACCCCAGCTGTCTTGCATTAACCCAGACACTAAGGAGATTTCCAAAAATAAAATAAAAGGGTATCATTCTTTTCCCAAAATTTTTAGTTTGGTAAATGACATTTTTTTGCAAAAATATTATTTATGTTAGGATGTAATGAATTTATTATTATAACCTTTAAATGAATTTAGCACTTAAAAATGTCTGTTTTCGGGGCGCCTGGGGGGCTCAGTCAGTTAAGCATCCAACTTCAGCCCAGGTCATGATCTCATGGTCTATGACTTCAAGCCCCGAGTCACGCTCTGTGCGGACAGCTCAGGGCCTGGAGGCTGCTTTGGATTCTATGTCTCCCTCTCTCTCCGCCCCTCCTCCGCTAGCACTCTGTCTCTCTCTCAAAAATAAAAGCATAAAAAAATTAAAAAACTGTCTGTTTTCCTAATATGATAAATATTGATAGAATCCATATAGATAAAAACTTTTGGGGTCCTCAGTAGTTTTTAAATATAAAGGGGTCCTGAGGCTAAAAGCTTTGAGAATCCCAGTTTTACACTATAAAAGTCCTCAAGGAGCTGAGTGCCAACCGTGGGCCCAACAGTGGGCTGAATGCCTTCTGTGCATCATTGCAGTTAATCCTTGAAACCCCAGGGGGTGGTGGAGGCATTATCATCTCCATTTTACAGAGGCGGAAACTGGGGTGGCTGGTGAGGTTGCCCAATGTCACACCGGGCTGGGATGCAAACACAGATCCAAGTGACTGTGGGACTCATGCTCTCAACTGCCTACCCTGCTCCCACCTATCGTGCCTTGAGCACACCCGTCAGCTCCTCGTGACCCTTCTAGTGAAGACAACATACAGTTGACTCCAGCATCTACTGTGTCCTTCTAGGCATTCGCTTTGGGCAGCCTGTGAAAAGATGTTTTTGCAACGGAAAGGGAATTTATGAGAGAAAAGAGGCAGATATGTCAGCTGGAAGGGTGAGGGGAACATGGGAGAGGGCTGGGCCCCCCAAATTAGGGTCTGAGAGGATGGGGGGGTGCCTTTTCCCCAGAGCCAAAAGTCATTTCTGCTTCACTAGTTCTCCCACTGCACGGCTGCCCCTCTCCCCGCTGGGTTTGGATGTGCACATCTGTGCTGCATTACGCCATTGGAATGGGAAGCACAAGGAAAAGGGCCTGAGCCAGTGTGTGGGGCCTGTAGTTCTGTTCTCACCACCACGGGGACGTGTTGTGCAATTCAGAAAATGCCTTGCTGATTTATGTCGGCTTTCAGACAGCCGGTTTCCCAATCGTCGGATGGCTTTATGGAGTGAGAAGTGTAGTTGCCAGATGTGCCCCCTGGGCTGATAAGGGAGCGAGAGTGCTTGGCGTCTGGGACTTGGCCTCCAGATAAGGGCAGGGACCAGGCGGTGAGGACAATTCAATTACACGCCAAGCTGCCCCTGCTCCTGGAGCCCTTTTGGTGGGAGTGCCCAGCTGCCAGGTTCCTTAGGAAGACAGAGGGAGTCCCTGCGACAGCAAGCCGGGAGGCAGTCGGAGCATACTCACAGAAACCAGTCCACGGCGATGATGAGCGTGATGTCGTCGGTGGGCAGGCCCACGGATGTCAGCACGATGACCATGGTGACCAGTCCCGCCTGAGGAATCCCAGCTGCCCCAATACTGGCGGCTGTGGCTGTGATGCTGTTAAAAGAATTCCCCAAACGTAAAACATTTGTACACATCTCCCCAAATGATAGGCCCCGGAAAAACCATGCACAGCGGCGATGTCTGACTTGCCAAGTTAACAGAAGAGGACGTGCTTTAGAAACCTTTAGATGAGAGTGTAAAAAACCCGCGGAGCTAACAATAATGTTAACCAGTATTTATGAAGAGGTTCTTTTTTTTTAAATTTTATTTTATTTTTAACGTTATTTATTTTTGAGAGAGAGAGAGACAGAGCATGAACGGGGAGGGTCAGAGAGAGAGGGAGTCACAGAATCTGAAGTAGGCTCCAGGCTCCGAGCGGTCAGCACAGAGCCCGACGCGGGGCTTGAACTCACAGACGGTGAGATCATGACCTGAGCCGAAGTCGGACGCTTAACCGACTGAGCCACCCAGGCGCCCCAACTACAGCCATTTTTAAATGAAGAAATTGGTAGCTATGTATTTTTGCACATACCTGAAAATATTTTCCAAGGTCTAAAAGACTGCATAGTTACAATAACAATTTATTTCCAATAATTCTGTCCAAGTAGAGGATTGTAAAGTTACTGAACTTGTAAGGTTAATGTGGTCAGAAAAACAAATCAAAGTTATTAATGCAAAAGCAAATGATTTATGAACAAAGTTCTATATGACTATAAATATTTTTTATGGAGGCAGTGTAGACCTGATTTGTAAGGCATACAACCTGTCTAGGACTCTGTTAAATACCTATTTGATTCAGGCTGATGTGACACTGTGGAAAATGTTTTATAAATAGTAAAGTATTACCTAGATATAAAGTGGAATTAATGAAGCAGTATGTCTGTGGAGGAGACTATATGGTTCCCTCATATTGTCCCTCTTCTGTGGTACTAGAATATTTAGTTGGTAAATGGCTGTTCAGAATGAAGACTACGTTTCCCAGCCTCCCTTGGAGCTTAAGTTCTGGCCAATGAAATATGTATGAAAGTGACCAAGTACCTTGCACGCTATGCCCTCCTCCTCTTCCCAGTGGCTAAGATTTGGAGGTGGTGATAAGCCATCCTGGACCACTTGGATGAGGGTGACACCCCAGAGACGATGGAAACGACACCCCAGTCCCTTACACTGTAAAACACTACCAGCCTTGAGGGTTTTGTGGAACAGAGCTGTTCCACATGAGGAAAAAATGCAGTTCTGTCTTGAAGTCACTCTTATTGTTATTATTATTTTTTTACTCTGCCACATGCAACTGAACCTTTGTTTATAACTCAGGGATTTTCAACCATTATACCAGAGTATGCCCAAGAATAGGTTATGGTGAGCTGAGATACTGACCTCCCAGTCCCAGTGTGGTCAGACTGTGCTCAGGCCTCCCAGAACCCCCAGGACACTCACTTCTGGCCATGATCGGCCTCATTTTTTAATCATCACGCATCCTACGACTATTATTATTTTCCATTAACTCAAAACATATATATGGAGTCTAACATAACTTATTTCCAAATAGACATATGTGTGCACACACACAAAAGGTGGGGGAATTGAGAGATTGAAAACAGACTAAAATGACATGAAAACCAAATGCAAGCCATAGATATGGATTATATTGTGGTCTAGGGGAAAAAGCTACACAAGATATTTTTGGGGCAACTGGGGAAATTTGGATACAGAGTGGGTATTCTGGAAGTATTTTAAAGATTCCTACTATTGTGGTTATGTAGAAAATGACTCTTATTCTCAGGAGATCTATGTTGGACTCTGTACATGTGAAATGTAATGAAGGCAGAGAAAGAGGCAAAAAATGGTAAAATGTGAATCGGTGGATTTGGGTAGATGTCTGTCATCATTTTATTTCAACTTTCCCATTTGTAAGATAGTTTTTATAATGAAAAGTGAAAAAAACTATTTTGATATCCAAGACAAATTGCTGATAATAATTCACACACGCACGCGCGTGCACACACACACACACACACACACTGAAGAGGAGGGTCTGATCTGATTGTGAGTCTCTCTTGCAGTGACTTATTGGTCTGTTGTGCATAACTGACTGTCAATGAGTAAAAATGGGGGATTACAATCACATATGCAAGTGGATATGCATGGGCTAGTGCCAGAAGAATATAAAAGAAATTAGCAAGCCACAGTGGTTGCCTCTGGAGAAGGAAACTAAAAAATTAGGGGAAGGTGTGGAAAGGAAAATTACCTTTCACCAGATACCTCAAATGTAATAGTTAAAAAATAGTCCACGGAAATAAAATTCTCAATCTATTTGTCCATGTGGCCTCTCCTCTATTTTATAGTGCCTAAAAATTAACCCAAGAGAAAATGTTAATCCAGTTTTTCAAGTGTATTTTTTTTAATACTGTCAGTAAAAGCTAACGCATTTTAATGCTATTTAAAACTGCAGTATAATCTGCATTTTTAAAAAAGAAATATCCATGCTATGTATTCTGTAGATTTTAAAAGAGTTAGATGTTTTATCGATGGTACATTGATAAATAAATCAATCCAGTGGCAAGCAGTATGCATGGTATGATTCCATTAATTACAAAAAAGTGTGTGTGTGTGTGTGTGTGTGTGTGGGTCTAGGCACTAGAAATGGTTTTTGTACCCCAAACATTAACAGTGGTCACCTATGGAAAGATGGGGGGGTGATAGTGGCAGGTAAGTTACACTTCTTACTATCTACATTTCTATATTATTAGAATTTCATTATTAATAAATGTGTACATCTGTAATTTAAAAAAACTAATAAAAATATCTAAATATCAAAAGTAAAGCTATTGCCACAAATCCCAACCTCCGGTTTATGTATGATCTGCTTTCCAACAAGTTTCTTTATCCAATCCCTGATCACCGTCTCATCATGTAGAGTCATAAGCAAATGTTGTGTAGAACTTTCCTCATACCTGATTGTAATAATCTGTCCAAAGTTCAGCTCAAAGTTGTTAACTTGAGCGATGAAAATGGCAGCCAAAGCCTCATAGAGTGCAGTTCCATCCATGTTAATGGTTGCCCCCACTGGGAGCACAAATCTGGTGACTCGTTTGTCCACACCATTGTTCTCTTCCAAGCACTTGAAGGTGATGGGTAGGGTAGCAGAACTGAGAATGGTAAAAAAAAAAAAAAAAAAAAAAGGTGTGTCAGCTGATCGTCCAGATGGTTTAGACCATGACCCTGTGTTTGGTACTTTGGACAGAGTTCCTTCCTCTCCCATGTCCTAATTTAAAGGGAACTAAGTCAGCACTTGTATAAATAGGGGATTAGGGTTAGCAACAGTGTGGGTCCCCTCACTGGGTTATTTGCAGCTCTCCTGCTCCTGGGTTCTTCTGTGAGGCATCACTTGTGATTATCCCCTATCCTCATGGCCTGTGCCGAGTGACTCTGCCATCTTTCCCTCAGGCAAAGGTCAACTGGAGGAGAGAGATGACAGTGGGCAGGAAGGGAATAGCTGATATGTTTGTCTCCCCAAAGGAGAGCCAACCATTCCCTCAATCCCAACTAGGTCTGATTAGCACCTGAGTGAAAACGCCAATTCATATGCCTGGAAGTGTAAAACCCAGAACCGCACCCCCTGCCCACCCCCCCACCCCCCCCCCCCCTGCCCTCCAGGGTTCTGGATTAAAGTTAAGTTTGAGCTACATTTCTTGATAGGAATAAGCCACACATATATCCATACATACCTGGACGAGGTTCCTAGAGCTGTGATGAGTGCCTGCAGCAACCCTCCAATAAAAACCCAAGGGTTTTTCCGAGTTACCA
This sequence comes from Neofelis nebulosa, assembly GCF_028018385.1. Classification (NCBI taxonomy): domain Eukaryota; kingdom Metazoa; phylum Chordata; class Mammalia; order Carnivora; family Felidae; genus Neofelis; species Neofelis nebulosa. Next base: position 29,689,306 of record NC_080782.1, on the reverse strand, counting down.
AGAAGTAGAGGAGGGGCAGGACAATGACTGCGTGAATGAGCAGGCCGACGATGACCGTCACCGTGTACATGGCAAGCTGCCCCCCAATCACTCCCATGTCTTCCATCTCAACAATTTTCCCTGCAATCAGGAAGAGGATGCCCAGAGGGGCGTACCTATGTAGAAGCAACATACGCACAGTCGGAAGCCTGATCTCCAATGAGCTATTCCAAAGAAACTACCACATGACAAGAAAACGTGAGGGTTATTTCCACGCTTTTTGTGCCCAGGAGACTATTAGAACTTGCAGAAACTGTGAACTTCTTTTCTTTAAAATTTATTTATTTATTTTTGAGAGAGAGAGAGAGAGAGAAAGGGGGGGAGACATGGCATGAGTGGGGGAGAGGCAGAGAGAGAGACAGGGAGACATAGAATCAAAAGCAGGCTCCAGGCTCTGAGCTGTCAGCACGGAGCTGGATGTGGGGCTCCAACTCACGGACCGGGAGATCAGGACCTGAGCTGAAATTGGATGCTCAAATGACTGAGCCACCCAGGCGCCCCTTTTCTTTTCTTTTTTAAATATAAATTTAAATATAAATAGCGCATAATCAGGCTTTCCTTTCAGAATTTCGCTAGGCCACAATTTTTTTTTTCTCCTTAGCCTATGATAAAAGACAGGTACAGAGGTTTTGTGGGGTTTTTATTGTTTTTTGTTTTTTGGTTTTTTTCTCCCCTCTTTTTCTAGATCATTCTCCTTTCACCTCATCTAAGTCACTTTTGTGGTCCTCAGATGCCACCCAACTCCCCCTGCCTTTTGTTCTCTTTCTAAGAGAACACCTCACCCTGCACAGCCAGAATCCACTGAACCAATATCCAGACTTTGGGAGGGTTTCCCACATCAGAGCCTGCGTTCCAACTTAAAGCAAGACACACAATGACATTTCAGTGTTTTAGATTTGCAGTCATCTCTCTTAATCGAAGTCCGTTTTTATTACTGTTTCCCCATATTACATACCACTTACACTATCACTCAGTATTAGTCTTCAAATCAGCTTTTAAATAAATTTACTGAGTAAATTTCATGTTATAGTGGCAATGGAAAACTAGTACCATTTCCCACAGATCGAAGGCAACCATATAATCAATCCAAAGCTATTCAAATTAACAATGTGCATGCAGGTACCGCCACGATCAGGTTACAGATGTTCTAGTTAAGTAGTTGTCACCCACCCGCTGCTACTGACATTTGTGATCTTCCCCTGTAGCCTGGCAAGAATGAACAAACGAGACACAAAACAACTTGTATGTATAGCAACCCCTATTGCATCAAGATCCCTCTGCCCTGCTTTCAACTCCCTTTGATGTATGCAGTGAACTCCGCCCAAACTCACGTTACCAAAAACAGAGGGGCCAATCACCCTGAAGGAGAAGGGTCTGCTGGGAACTGTGGAGGTCTTATTTCAAGTTGAAAAATACAATGCTTCTTTTAAACGTCCTTTAAAAACACAGGCCAGGAAATTATAAGAGTACCTGTTTTCAGAAATGTAATAACTCAAGGCTGAATGTGCAGGCAAATGTACAGCTAGAAAAGCTACATGTGAGGTTCATTCAGCAGCCTTGAATGGGCTTCTTTCATAAAAGAGGTGAAAGGTGGAGGCATTTTCATAATATGAAGATAAATGTCCACTTTCAGCTCTGCCAGGATTTCAAAGGAGGGGCCCCAGGATTTCAATCAAGGGCTCCTGTGGAGACCACATTCTGATCAGTCTTCGTGCCCAAGTTCACATCCACCTCGTACAAGCTCCTGAAAAATGGATTTCTCTGGGCTTTGGAGGCAATAAAGACAAAGGATATTTTTAATCATGTTGGGGAGGGCTTTTCTTAGAAATGGATACCTCCATCCCTCCAGTGCCAAGAAGGAGTCTGGATTAAAAATAAAAGCCAAAGGGAAAGTAACCCCTACATGAGGCCTAAACCAATCAAATGGTTCTCTCCCAGCTGGCGAGAATTTACTTTCCAAGGTCAATGTTCCTTTGCAGATTTAGTGTTTTCATTTGTACCCTACTCTCAACTTTATTTGAAGGAAGTTTTGTTATAAACTGTGGATTGGCATTCTATAATGCTTCCCATGAGTCCTTCAGGCGGTCCACCAAATTGCCATTTGATGTCTCTTTCTTAGGGCTGAAACGGAGGAGAGGCAATCTCACTTTTCTGAAGGTCAAGGGGCCTCTGTGTTTGCTTTTCCCTCCACTGGGAATGCTCTTCCCCTGGCACTTTGAATGGCTAGCTTCTCCTAGTCAGTCAGATCTTAGCAACAAAGTCACCTCCTCAGAGGCCTTTGTGCACCATCTAAACCATCCAAGGCAAATTTTATGCTTCTTCCCCAGTTGCCTTTTATCATATCAGATCACACAAAAGAAAATCTGCTGTTTTATTTATTTTTTCACAGTATTTGTTACTAAAGCACATGGTGGATTTGTGTGTTTATTTTCTATGTCCCTTAAAAGAATACAAGCTCTAGGACATCCTCGTCTGTTTTCTTCATTGCTATGTCCAGAGTACCTGGCATTATATGCTTGGCATATAGTAGACACTTAATGAACATATATTGAATAGATATAGACTAAATAGATATAAAATGAAGGAATGAGGAATGGGATCCCATCAGCACCGGACTGAAGAAGTAGACACCTTTCAAAAACAAGGAAGCAAACTTATTAAGAGAGGCTTGCAGACAGGTTCAAGGCCACTACAGGCCCAGAAAATCATTGATTTTCTTGTGTTTACCCACGTGGAATTGTTGCAATTGGCTATCCTGCCTGGTGGCATCTTCCTCAGTACAGAACACATGTTGATGGTAATAAGCATCTGGATACAGCATATGTAGCCAATGGAAATACGTACCACATTATCACTGCTACCAATCTCATGATGGCTTCGTTAAGAGAATCAAAGAACTCTCTCAGGGCTTGCCCCTGCTCTTTCATGTTTCCAATCACAAATCCAAAGCACATGGAGAAGACAACTAGTCCAAGGGCATTGACCCCATTCACAGACCCTGGAACTGGGACCAGCTCCTCTGTGATCCTTGTAAGAGTCTCCATGGCCTCCGACACATTGTTTATCACGGCGCTCACGAGTGTTTCATTGGACTGGATGGGCACTTTAAAGCTTCTCTTCTCATAGTTGGTTTTAAACTTTAAAAGAAAAGGCACAACAGGGATTAAAGGCGATTTTTGTTTTCTGTTTTTAACTTTTCTGTTGTCCAAATTTTCTATAATCATATACAATACCTTGCATTCAGAGAATAGTGTTATAGAAGGTATCTATCATCTATCCATCTAATCTGTGACGAACCCCTACCAGTTCCTCAGCACAGACAGACACACACGCACTCAAATATAAAGCATATCTTAACAGGAAGGAGGTATCTGGCTGAAGACGTTGAAGTAGGGGTTTTTTTTTTTTTGAAACCCTAATAAAATGACTATAATGGGCTTTTAAGAACTATAAATCCAAACATTCACAATAGTCCCTTTACTGTCTATAGGATCATGCTATGAGATCATGGACAAATCACTGAACATCCTTCAGCTCATGTTCTGCAGCTGTGAAACAGAAAGAACTGTGGTGGTTCTACCTCACAGGGTTGTTGTGATGATCAAATTAAGCAGAATATATGAGAACATCTTGTAAATTTTAAAGTACTACACTACTATTGGCTAATGGTGCTCAATAACAAAACCCTTTAGGGACTAGACTTAGCTGGGGATTTCATTGAATAGTAAAATTTTTAAATCCCATATGCACCCCAATGTTTATAGCAGCATTATTTACAATAGCCAAATTATAAAAGCAGTCCATATGACTGTTTACTGATGAACGGATAAAGAAGATGCGGGGTACATATATACAATGGAATATTACTCAACCATAAAAAGAATGAAATCTTGCTATTTGCAACAACATGGATGGAGCTAGAGGGTATAATGCTAGGTGACATAAGTCAGTCAGAGAAAGACAAATACCATATGATTTTATTCATATGTGGAATTTAAGAAACAAAATAAATGAACAAAGGGAAAAGAGAGAGAGAGAAACCAAGAGACAGACTCTTAACTATGGAGAACAAACTGATGGTTACCAGAGGGGAGGTAGGTGGGAGGATGGATTAAATAGGTGATGGGAATTAAAGAGAGAATTTATCATGATGAGCATTGAATAATGTATAGAATTGTTGAATCACTATATTGTATACCTGAAACTAATAAACACTGTATGTTAACTAAACTGGAATTAATTTAAAAACTTAACAAAATTTAAAACAATTTAAAAATTCCCCAACAAAGGTCTTCTAGGCACTTTTGATAATATTATTCTTAAGAATAGATGTTTCATTAATAGCTGAGGATGACACCCTAACTCTCAGGTCAACAAAGGAATTTCTCTTCGTATTCAAGATATGGTGTTTTCCCAATAGCTTCTGCATAGATGCCCCAGACAGAAGATGTGAGCATATGATTGTGACCATATAAAACAATTAAGCCCATCCATCTATGATTTTAATGAGAGCAGAATTCCTGGCCTTTGTGTTGATGGTAGTCAAGGATCAGGGAGAGTAATAATGTATGGATGTTGACTGTTTCTCACAGCTGTACATGAAGCGCTGGGCCATTTCTCTACCAAGAGTGAATGGGACACTTTTTTGTCCAATAGGAAACCACTATTCTCAAACAAGGACAGCCAGCTGTCAATACTGTGGACACATCTCTGAACAACCAGTGATACTGCTTGTAATTCTAAGTAACAAAGAAACTGGCCCTTTTTGGTGTCCTATTCCCGTCAACTCTCAAATCTCTATTTCATCAGGATGCTTATGCATTTTATGGATTGTCTAGGGTAGATTTCCAATCCTGGTTAGCCTTTCCTAAGCCTCCAACTCTTTCCCCTTAGACACAGTTTGTAGCCTACAGAAATAGCAACCTCGTTTGCATTCTGGCCTAAGACAAATAGATCTGGGAAGATACTTTTGCTTCCTTTTCAAAATCCTGTAAATGCAATCCCAAACCAAATACAATAAATCTGCTTAAGTCTGCACTTTCCTGGTGCTGCTAGAAATCAGCATTTTTGATGTTGTCCAGTGCCAGCTGACTAACTGGAATAGTCAGCCCCATGGTGCTGGGGTTGGCTTGTTGGATTGAAAGGGGTTTATTATTTATGGTTATTGTTGGTTTTGAATACAGAAAGTTCGATTTGGGCTTCTTAAACTTTTTTTTTAAAGAAAGGATTCTGTTTGAATGTTGCAGCGTGTGCACACATTACCTATTAAAAATAGTCAACAAAAATTTTAAAAAGTGGGGGGACAAAGGGTGACTTGTATGTGTAAAATTTAGTCCTCCATGAGGCTGGGGTTTTATTTTGTTTGTTTTACAGATAGGGTTAGGGAATTACAACTAGGGTCAAGTAACACCATCTGGAGAAATGTTTTGGAACTATTATTTAACCCAGAATGTCTAAGTGTTTTCCTTTTAATGTTTTGGGCCACAAAGCTTTTTTTATTCAGGTGAAGTTAGAATGAACTTTAATCCCTAGCAGCAAAGTATATTTGTATCCACAACACAGACAGCCAAGAACTGTTTGGATATGGGCGAAAAGGAAAAGGAACTGGACCTCACTATAGCCTCCAGGGAGGTGTCTCAAACCTTTCCAGGAAGCAGAATGTAGGAGCAGAAAGAGGATAGAATTTGGAGTCAGCACAGTAGGTTTGGATTCTGGATCTACCATTTATTACTTGTAAGATCTTGTGCCTATTAGACAATCCTGAATTATCATAGACGAGTTTCCTCATCAATGAAATGAAGACAATGATACCCATCATATTCATGTGAGGACTGAATATAACATTAGTGCTTGGCACATAGAATCCATAAGGCTCTTAGGAGACTTTAAAAAAAACAACCCATTCACTTTTTACATTAAACCCAGAAACTTGAATAATCTCTCTAATGTTTAAAGCAAATTGTAAATGTATCTTCTACTAGAATTTGTTTGCTTGGTGGGCTTTTGTGTGTGGAATGTGGGGACAAGAAGAGGGAGGGAGTCTCCTGATTGGCCTTTTTAACAATTAACAGAGACTCGATGAGCTATTCCTATGCGACACATTTAGTACCTGGTAACTAATAAGCCTTTAGTACAGGGTAAGACCTCCCCACACCCTACAAATCCCCCAGAAAACCCTAGTGCTTTCCATCTGGTTGGCAAAAGAGTGTTTCTTACTGCAGAGAAATGGAAAAAAAATAAAACAAAATGGTTAAGGAGGTCCCACTCTGTTTGGTATGCCAAAGAGGAATTTCAAAAGCGAATTAGTGGCTATAGAGTGTTTACCTGTTTAAAGCAGGCTTCCACCAGATTTGGAGGGAACATATTCCTGCAAAGAAAATAATGGTCACTTGAAAAAGTTCTCAAATAATAAGTTTGTTTCTTAAACACTTTTTCATTGTGTCTAAGGTAAAGATTGTATTGAACTAAGTAGCATATGGGAAAAAAAGAAAGGTGTTGGTGGATTTTATGTCTTGTAATGGGACATATGGTCATCCTTAAGTGGGGCCCATGTAGTTCATATTTTCCAGGGAAATCTCAAATTCAACTCCTCTGTCCTTTTGTCAGACAATGGGATTTTTCACTTCATCATTGTATCTTCAAATCCCGCTCCCAGGAAGAACCAAAGTGAGAATGGAAACAGCTTTGGCTACACATGTTCTGGTAAACTGAGGTATTATTGAATAGTGGCCATTTTGGTTTTGTGCCATGTGTCCAGGGACTGAATGTTCTGAATCATATGCCATGGCCAGACTGTGGAATTTTGTTCTCTACAGAGTCCTCCCAAAGGCCCTCTGGGGGATGGGATATTTACTTTGAATTACTGGAGCTTCTGAGGCTCCTTGGTAACCAACAGGGAGACGGCCCACAAAACTTAAACTTGTGGTACATGTGGCAAAGTTTGTCACTTTCTCAGAGCAGTGTTTGAGTTCACGGTAGAGTTCAAGGGACAACAATCTAGCTGGAGAGTCTCTAACCAGCTGTGTGACCTTGGCCAAGTCACTGCACCTATTCAGGTTTTAGTTGATTTATCTGTTGAAGAGGAGACTGGATTAAACTGTAATTAGGACTCCAAGGTTGAAGACTGTGGGAGGAGACATGGCCCAGGCAGTTGCAGAGCCCGAGATCCCAGCAGTTGTGTGCTATCAAAGTCATATTTTAAGGTTAAAAACTCTAGTCCCTTTCTTCTTACTGCCTAGACCATCCTATTTGCTTTTCCTTCCTATCTATGCTCTGTGAGTCTGTTTTTATAAATCTTGATAGAAATGTGGGTTCGGGAGATTTCAGGAAAAATGCTCAAGCCAAGTGACTGGGTGGGGATAGGTTAGTCATACACAGGCCTACCAGTGGGGCGGGCAAGGAGAGGCAGAAACACACAGCATTCAGATGGATCAACCAGAATTGGGATGACAAGATCCCAATTCTTTAAACAAGGAGTAGAAATTATACAGAAAGAGAATATAATAAAATACTCCTAACCTACCTAATGGTAAAGTTCGTGAAAAAATGGTGAAAAGCCTTAATTAATTTTCTGAACTAAATAAAATCATAGCTATCAGGTAACAACTTGGTATAAAATAATGTTATATAGGGTGGCTTCTTACCTTCAGATAATTGTGATTAACTCCTAAAAAGGGCTTTTAAGAAGAGGATCTATAGGGCTGGGTTGTTCTCTCAAACAGATGGTACAAAGTCATTCATGGTAGAAATTCAGAAGTGCTGCTGAAGACAGCCTTTGTTGCTCAAATCTCTGCTAAATCTACCTGCCACAGAGCCATCCCTTGAGATGGCATGTGAAATCAAGTGCCTAGGAAGACTTTCTTTCAGATGATCAACGGGCGACCCTTTGGGGTAGGCATCTAGGATTGGCAAACCAGTCGCTTTGTAAGAAAGTTGTATAGTAGGGAGGAAAGGGCCAGGTTTGGGGAGGATAGGTTGGGAAGGCTACATGGTGGAGGAATGCCAAGCAGGTGGGAAATATAGAGGCCTGTGCTGGGGTATCTTCCATTTGTCTTTCTAGACCCACACTCCATCCTGCTCTGTACTCTGGGAGTCTGGCCCCTTGGGTTGTAGCACGTGGGCTCTCTTGCCTTCCGGCTTCCTTTTGGGTTTGTACAGTGGGATGTGCCAACAGATGACAGGGTAGTGGACATGGAAGTGGATATGCACATTCTTCAGCTCTCTCTTTGACAGGTTGGGCAGCAGTGCTCTCCCTCTAAATTAGAGCTATTATTCTTGTCACAGAGCCTTTTCCCAAGACCACAGCTCTTCCTGAATTCCTCTCTTTGCCCCTCAGAGCTGGGGTGGCAACAAAACACCTTCCTATTGCCTTCAGTCCCCTGGTGCCTTACCACCCCTTGTAGGCTCCCTTAACCCTGTCTGTACCTTTGCAAAGCCCTCTCAGGGATCCTTTTGAATATGCAATATGCTTCCAGCCAGGATCTGACTGATGCAAGCGAAGGTGTGTAGAGAGAACAAACAGGAAGGTGTCAGGATCAAACCTTGGTTTACTTCACAGTTCTGTGTGAGATGACTCTGCCATCAAGTCCCTTTCAAGAATCAGATAAGACTCATTTGCAATCGGTGTATGGTTTGTATACAAAACAATGCCAAAGAAGCCACCCTTTAATCTTTTCTTGCTGCTCTGCCAAATCCTTTCTTCATAAATGGTATAAAAGGAAAACCTTAGAACAAGTATGACCAGATGATCTTTAAAGTCCCTTCTGGACAGAAATTGTTGTGTATAATGGATGATGATACAGATGACAAATTCTAAATTAGAAGAGTCCAATCCACAGGCTATACTTGAACACAAGCTAACCTTAAACAGCAAAACTGGAAAAAAGTAGGGTAAGGCTTATTAATATTCCAAGGTAAGCAGCACAGCTGAAAGGAGAAACGAGTGATCAGAGAACAGAGTGATCAGTGATCAGTGAATCCTCAAAACAGGGCACTCAAAATCTATATCCTCTCTCTGTTCTTCTCACCTCTTTCCCACTAGATCAGAAAATAAAAATTTACTTTAATTTCTATTAGAAAGAAGTAAAGATGTGACCTTCATTGCAAAGCCCAGCAAGGCTGGTTCAGTTAGACACCTGTTTTGTGGTTTGATTAGCTCCCCCAAATGAGGGGTTGGGTGGTCAAAACATACCCAAAGGATGGGCTTGCAAGGACGTACCTGATCAGGTCCAGGAAGGCGTCTGCAGCTGTCACTTGTACAATTTTGCCTTCTCTGTGCATATTTTCCTTTGTGCCTTTCCCGGGGTGGATGATGATGACAATGATTATGCCAATCACCACGGCAATGATGGTCGTAGTCATGTAATAGACTACAGCTCGCATTCCCATCTTCCCTGACGCCTTACTATCTAGGGCCGCCATTCCTGGTGAAGGCAAACAGAAGGAGATTTTCAGGAAGTCAGTCCAAGGAATTCTCCAGTGGAGGGTAACGGGAACGGTATTTCCTTCTACAACCCCCTACCCTCATTCCACCCGGCAATGGGATTTTACATAAGTTATGAGAACTTGGCATCATTTTTAGTCAAGGCATCATAAAAGGTGAAAAAAAAAAAGCGCCATAGAATAGCTAGTCATCAGCTGTGTCAGCAAACACCTGATCACCCTTTTTTTGCCTCAAGAGTTGATTTCACATGGCTCTCTAATAATATGAAAGGGACATTAAATTGTCTCCTACGTTATTACTGGATGGGGAGGCTATGAGTGTACATAGCGAGTAGCGTGTGTGTATCTGTAGATGAAGAGTTACTTAGAACAATTTTCTGGCAGGATAACTTGAGCATATTTCAACTCACTGTGGTGTCTCGCAAGGATTAACTGGCACTAAATATTCTTCCAAGAATTATTATTTTATATAAGTACTTGGGAGCTCTTTTTTGATGTCTTTATGCAAAATTGAAGCCATTATTCTGATCACCTACTAACTTAGCTTCAACTTGCATTTAAATTAGACATTATGTTATAAAGCCAAAGTTCTCAAACAGTTTCTCTGTGGTTTCATTTCATTTCATCTCATCAAAATTACAAAAAAAAAATTTTTTTTTTATTTTGGTAGGGTTCTTCTCATGTTTCCACCTCATCCCCTGGGCATGGAGTACCTCATCTCATGTTAAACATCTTCACCCCTTTGTTTTCAGGACATTCTTCAAAGTCTACCTCAGGCGAGGTGTTATCCTAGGTAAAAAAGGAGGCGTGACTTTCAAGATTTCCCTTACTACTCTAGCAAATGGAACACATCTTAATGCCTGTTGGATGGAAAAAAATTGGAAATGATACAAACCCCTCAGAAGATTAGATTATAATAATATGAGCTCTTCTGTTTCATTAGTTATTTCCCCACTTTTCTTCTTTCTTTCCCCTCCTGAATCGCACTAAAACTCTAAAATCCAATTATAGTACAATCCAATTATAATGAATTGGGCCTATTTTCTTTACTATTTAAAATTGTGTTTTTATAAATTGTACTAAAAGGTTATACTGTATCCCAATGATCAGTTTCAGATTCTAATAGTGGTTCAATCTTTAGGTAGTGACCCTGTTCATACCAACATATTTAGAGTAAGGTAAAGTATTGGAAAAAATAGTATCCACAGTTGCCAGATAACTGGCTGGGTTTGCCCAAAAAAACATGATAGAATGGTAATGAGCTGATGTGGGAATTGAGGCCAGAGCTTTCAATTTATAATTTCATTTGTATTTGAACCCTGTCGTTCATAATAAACACTTATTATCATGCTTATGATACGTTCTTATTTTTAACAACAACCTGTAACACAGATTTAAAAACACTTAAGTGACTGTCTCAGGTCTTAGTTAACAACAAATAAAATGGAGTGGGAACTTGAACTTTGCTTTTATGTAAATAATCTTCCTGTACTTTCTGCTCTGAGAAAACCACTTGCAGCTCCCACGAACAGCAAGGCCAACTTTGGCTTTAATGCATGATTTTAACTTCTCCTCCCCACGCATTTCAAGACACCCAGGGCTGAGTATCCATTTATTGAGATGATGCCACTTCAACACTTTCGCCAACCTTCAAAATGGGCCAATCTGTTCTCAAAGTGTCCCGTCCCACCATTTTCATCCTCAGGTCTGAATCACATCTCAAATATTTTGGCTTCCTGTGCCTGAAATAATTTCTCTCAGAAGGGGCCTGCTCTCTTGCCCATTATAGCCTGAGCTTGTCACCACTGAAGCCTGAAATTCTTCTGCAGCAAGTGGTGTGGGCACAATAGGCCGGATATCTCTGCTAGGGGGTACCAGGCAGCAGTGTTTTCTTCCTCTGAGATGCTTTCTTTCCCTCTTGCCTTCTATTCTGTAGTGCTGTTCCGTTCTCACGCCAACGCTTCTCTGACGTTCCTGCCCACTATTCCCGACCTATAGCTATTCAGAGAGAGCGCTAAGTGGTCAAGGCAGAGCACTGGAAACCAAAGTGGCAAACAAAGGAGGGGGCTTAAATCTCCCTCCCTCCCACCATGGGGTAGGGGTTGAAGTTATCCCGGAATCCACAGCTACAAGGCTATCAACTCAAAGAAATGAGTATTATTTATAGGATTTTTTTTTAATTTAAAAATGAAAACCAATGTAAAAGTATTTTCTCCATACTTTTAAATTCTGAAATAGCTGAAAACAACCACCAAGGCATTTTTTTAGCAGTGAGCCCAGAAGGAGAATTCACAGTCAAATGAGAGGCCTCACCCACCTCTGTATATTGGCCCTTTTCCTTTGAAAGAGGATAAAGCAGCAGCTGCTATTATTTCAGCCAAGGAAAGAGGGTTGTGTATGTGTTGGGGTGAGGGGAGTGTCTTCATTAGCCGATTCTCCAGGTAGGTCCTTTCCGAAAAGGGGGCTTGGCCTTCCCACCTCTGCCCCTGGTCCTCCATCTCCTCCTTACCACCCACCAGCCCTGACCATTCCCCTTCCCCTGAGACAGGCTTGTAAAACTAAAGGGGACTGGGGACAAGGCCACACACCGTCAGGAGGGCAAAAGCAGGACGGATGTGGACAGTGTGCCACATGCAGGGAATAGCCCCGATACTGGTGGAACCAGGAAAATGGAGGACGAGCTCTGGAAGACAAAACCCAATATGGGCAGTGTCACTCTTTCTCTCCCTTACCCAAACTCTGTGACCATCTCTGTTCCCCAGCCTCCTGAAATCTGAGACAAAGCTCTACATCAGAGACTATACACACATGTCAGATCATCTGGGGGCAAGGGTAAAGTACTAAATCACTTTGTAGAAAAGGAAACTCTGGCAGGAAGTGCCCTACATGTTTGGAAAGGGAAAGTTTTAACTGAACCTTGTCACTTCAAAATATGTGGAAGTAAAAGGCACCAGGGCAAGGGAGACAGGAGGTCACTCGGGTATGTAGGTACTGATGGGACTGTGTTACAACAACTATGCGTTTGTCTAAACATACATTTGAGAAACACATTCCTGAGCAAGTAGTAAAGATACTGATCTCAACTGGTCTCTTTTTCTTCATTAGAGCTGGGTTTAGCAAAATCAGACCCATTCAAGACATCTTTACATCTTTATTATGAATGGCAATTCTGCCATCAGAATTGAGACCTTCTTGAAACCCAAGAAATACTATATCGTACAATTGCTACAAGCACCATGACTGGTGTTCTTATGATAAAGACGTGTTTGTTATGTTTATATGCTTTATATATTTTGAATTAACTTTGGTGCTAATTCACTAACTTACTCACAAAACCCCACCCCCAATCAATGGCAGATATTCATCTAATTTCATATCAACTCTATGTTGTAGATGTTGTTGATATCATTCTGAAGGTAAAGATACAGGAGGTCAGAGAAGTTAAGTAACTTGTCCAGTGTTGCATAGCTAGTAAATGGCAGTAGCAGAATTCGAACCCACACTCCCAAGGGATCACTCTTTCCACTATACCTCTCTTCTTATGGACAAGCTAGGAGTCACCCACATTTCGTTTGCTTGTTATCCATGCTAGCTTTCTCTAACTCTCTTGCATCTGGGTTCAATGTTGAGATGAGCCAACTGGCTGGAGGAAAATTCTGTGGAGGTAGGTAACTGTGGAGACACTCTGGCACGTTACTCGGCATTCCCTACCTTAAGAGGAAGTGGGTGACACTGGTCACGGAAGGACTAGCTAGAGAATTAATCAATTAGTACACATTTCTCACCATTCCTAGAAAAGCAGCCAAGAGCATGTTCTAATGGAATGTAAAGGGTCATGGATACTTGCTGGCTGTGGGTATGTGAATCTTATTTTCCTTTCTAAAAACCAACCCATCAAGAATCAGCCATCAAGATAGCAATCCATTGACCATTTCTGCCTATTACATGTTCACCAATGAGGTAAGCATCTAAAAGGGATCAAACGAGGGGCTCCTGGGTGGCTCAGTCAGTTGGGGGTCCTACTCTTGATTTCGGCTCTGGTTGTGATATCACGGTTCAGTTCGTGAGTTTGAGCCCCGCACTGCACTCTGCACTGATGGCTCAGGGCCTGTTTGGGATTCTCTCTCACCTCTCTCTCTGCCCCTCCTCCTGCTTGAGCTCTCTCTCAAAATAAATAAATGAACACTTAAAAAAATAAAAGAGATCAAATAAGATGTTTTTTAGAATGTAGAAGATTAAGACTTTGCTTCAGATACCTGAGTATTTTAGGCAGCAGTCACTTTGAACAGAGAGGAAGGAAGAAAAGAGTTTCTTAATGCAAATAGGTAAATACGCATTTACCTCTTTGTTTATAAAGACAGTCTTTGGTAATCAGTTAACATTAACATGCACCAAATTCATGGTTTTGGGGGATCGAGGGGGGAGGGAGTGTTTCATAAATATGTATGTGGAACTCTATACGTCTATGTTGTAAATTAGATTTCTTTTGGTATATTATTTGGTATGACTTCTTGGATGAATGAAGTATGTATAAAGCCAAGTATAAAGGATAACATATAAATAATGTCAATTCTCAAGGCTCTATTATTTGCATGGATTTTATTCTCCCATCTGCTAAAAATCTGTGTCTTATCCATTCATGTGTCTTTTTATACTGCCCCCAATAACTCCTGTCTCTGCTTTTAAAAACTGAAATTTAAGGAAGAAGACTTCTGTGATGAATTGTCTTACTACTCATTCTCATGGTGTTTCATTGTTCTTCCAGGGCTGCTGGATCAGGCCCAGAAAGAACGGAAGAGGCTGGGGGATGGTAAGTGCTGATTCAGGAATATTGTCTGTTTCAGTTTTTATTTTATTTTAGATGCACTCCTTCTCCACAGTGGGCTTCTCAAATACTCATCTAATGAAAGCCGCCTGTTCTCCATCCTCCAAGAATTTCAAAATGGGCACACTTACAACAAGGAAACCAAGGATGAGCTCCAGCATGTACCATAGTCATTAGACTAAAGGTGATGAATTGTTAATAAGAAAGTTAAATTCTAAGAGCACAATATACTTCATATTTATAGATTGAAAAATGATCTCTTGTGTCATAAAGCAGCCACCCACTGCTGGAGCAGGGGCACACTGGAACCCTCTGAAAGGAGAGTGAGCAAAAGGGTCCAAAAGCTCAGAGGAAAGGCAGGGAGGAGGTTGGCAGGGGCGGGGAGTAAGGATAAAGTAAATCATTTTAAATCTAAAACTATGTTAAATTTTTCTTCCCTAAAGTATTTCCTTCTGGCCCCTTTACAGACTAGTTTGTTGAAAAAAAAAAAGTAAAGTTCTACGATTCTATAGGTTCTGGGACAAAAGAATCTTTAAAGAATCTTTAAAAAGTAAAAAGTTAAAGGTAAAGTTCTACGATTCTACAGGTTCTGGGACAAAGAATCTTTAAAAGAATCTTTAAAAAGTTTTTTTTTTTTCCAATAAAAGCTTAGAAAAGGTTGGTAATGATTGTATCACAATTTTTGAATCACAACCAGTAAGTAAACAATAGTTCAAACTGCTTAAGGCCAACTTCAGGTATTTTGGAAACATATTCTTTTTTAAAAAAAAATTATAGTTCAGTGATTAAGAGTTTAGGCTTTCACGTGAGAAGACCTGGATTTCACTTCTGGCTCTGGTAGCATATGACCTCTGTAAGCCTCTGTAAGCCTCAGTTTCCTCAACTGTAGTATGGGAATAACGAAAGCTCCCTTACTGGGTTTTCATTGGCATTAAAGGGACTTCCATATTGAAAGCACTTAGCATAGTGCCTGGCACATAGTAAGGACTCAACAAATGTTAGCTGCTATTATTAATTAAGCTTATAAGTAATAAGCAATCTATTCCCTAAGTATTATTTGCCCTCTCTAAGTCTCTATTTCATCTAGACAAGAAGCTAATAATATTTGTAAAATTTGCAAGCTTAGGGAAAACTTATATAAAGAATCCAGACAAAGCAGCTTCTTGATAAGTGCTAGTTATGATCATTATGTGTCTTTCTCTACAAGAATTTTAGTACCAAGAAGGCAGAACCATCTGTTTTATTCACTGATGTAGCCTCAGTGCCTAGAACAGTGCCTGCACCGGAAGGTATCCCATAAATACTCGAATAATCATTCTTATCACCGTTATTGTTGTTATGCAGGGTAGCGGCCACACACATTTTTTTTTTTTTTTAACATTTAGGTTAGGTTACTGTGACTTACAAGTACTGAAGTTGCTTTTTGTTTAAAATACTCTGTAATTCTGATTCATCAATTTTAGTTTCTCTTCCCCCAACTAATCCAAAATAGTGAGGTTCATTCTATCTTGAAGAGGGAGAGACAGATCTGGTGGGGAAAGAGTGGCTGAGTGTTACCTGGGAGCTTCATTTCCAGAACTGGGGGGTCATTCACAGCAAGGTGTCCCTGGGATAGTCAGGAAGGTGGAAGGCTGGCACACCTCTACTATTCACTACCAGGAGCACCCTTCCTCTTTCCCTTCCTCTCCCACTCCTATATAATTTTCCATCTTTTACTAACATGATGCAGTCTTGCAGATGAGCCTAGATAAGTAACTGCTGAAGTCTTATCTGTCCACATGTTAACAGAACAACGAGTGAATAAGTGAAAACATAAACATAGAAAAGGGAACGGAAGAGAGAGATGGGGTCTGACAAGTGCTAATGATGCAGGTCATGAAATCAATTCAGTGGGTTATGACTAGTATTTTTTTCCAATAGTGAAAGAGGACAGAATAGAAAATATTAAAGGTGTCGCCTGTGATAAAGTTAAGTATTATTTTGTGGATCTTTTTTCAGCTGTGTGTGTGTGTGTGTGTGTGGCCAGGTCCCAATATAAAATTCATTTGTATCTTTTCTTCCTGTTTTTTTGAAGGGGGCACCCAAATAGGAATAGATTTGTATTTTATTTGTAGGTTCTAGTAAAAAAAAAAAAAAAAAAAAAGTAGCTTCCAAACATTGGTAGATGCCCCCATTCAGTTAATAGTAGACGTTTAAAAAAGGAGTCAGGACTCCATCATTGTCATCTTCACTTCCTATGACCTTGGGCTGCCCACAGCACCCAAAAATGTATGTCATCTTGCTAGTGGAGACGAAGGAGACAAGGGTGCTGATCTCTAACATACGGTCAGTTGAAATGAACAGAAATTCTGCAGATGTTGTTAAGAAGGGGACATTTTTGAGAAGAGATTTAGCTTCATGCAACTTTGAGCAAAGAGGCATTTACTTTCATCGGTGATTCTTAGTGAAGAAGAGTCAAACCACCTCTATAAGCAGCTGAGAACAATTTTGTGAAATTCACAGTCAAGTAAATCACAAGTATCTTCCCAGGGGTTTCCACCTTGGCCAAAGTTTCCTTCCCATGTAGCTGTTCATAATATCACAAAACTTCATATTTCATTCACCTATAATACCACTTCATTTTATGAGGTTATATTGCATGAGAATGACAAGGAAGCTTCTTTACAAATTTATTGCTTGTGATGGCATATAATTTGTCAGGCAAATTGATTTTTAATTCGACCCTTAAAACTGTCAACAAAAGTCTTTCTTCGAGTTCTACAGTTTACTAGTAAAATGAAGCGTGGAAAGGCAAAAGGGAAATGTTCTATTCTGAAAGATGGGTAAAGAGTAAACTCAAAGGAACAGACAATATTATTTAGTGGAAGAAAAAGTCACACAAATCACCTTTTATCCCCAGTCTTCTAGGACAAAGCAGCCATCCCTTTCCTCTGGCTATAGTCATCCTCTGAAAATGAACTTTCAAACGGGGAAGCAGTGAGGGGAAACTGAGACCCAGCTTTCACTGCTGCTACCTCCAATATCAAAGGCCTTCCAGTGGCCTCCTTGACCTCTGGTTGGGAATACTTCTCCTGGAGTATTCCTCTGAGTGGTCAAGGTTGCTCTTCTCTACACTAGTCTTAACCATCCATCAGACTCTCATTATAGCCTAGCACAGCCCTGTGATCATTCCAGTGACACGGTCTGCCGGGGAACCTGCCATGGGGACTTCCTCTCTCTCTCAGCAAGGTTTCAAGAAAACCTCTGAAGAGCCAGCTCTGAGATTCACTTCTCACAGGCCCACAAGCTGCCGGCACAAGACCCACTGAAAGGTGATTTAGATACCCATTTACCCTTCACATTAGCCCATCCTTTGCTCACGATATTGGAATGTGCTGCACAATATGCTTTTCTGAAGAGGAACCAGGGAGTAATTCATCTTCTTTATGTGTGCTAAGCAGAGCAAGAGGGAGAGGCGAGCAGGACCCATGATGAGCTGGGGAGTAGTGATTAGTAACAGCTGACAGCCTCAGACCAAGACCCTTTCTTTGGTTACCTCATTGTAACATCCGAGCACAAAGGAATGATTGTCTTCTCGCCAAGATTTAGAAACCCAGGACCACAGAAAATAGCAGCTAAAAGAAAAAGCGTGGGTTGGGCCATGGAGACAAGGGGCTGATCAGACCAACTCCTGGCTATACCTGTGAAGCTTGGCTTTGAAAAGAAACCTCTATCATGTACCAAGATGTGCCAACATGCAGTCAGCCATCAACAGCACCCACCAGGGCCACCTATGTGACCAGGGAAAGTAGGTGACTTCCCTCACAGTAGAAAGAGTGTGTGGAGAGCAGCAAATTACTTCAGCTTAATGACAGGAAGTTCTTTGAGGGCCAGAGCTCCAGCCCCTTCTGCCTTTTCCCCAAAAGAATCATGATTTACAACCAATCACTAGATGAGTAGCTTGCAATTTCCAAAGCAGCCTCTTTACTTTGAATTACTGGCTGTGGAAAAGACCTTTATGTCCTGTGTCCCATGCGACTTTCTTCGGAAGATGATGGTCAAGACAGCATGTTTCCCTGCTGGCAGAATGCTGAGTGGGACTAAATTCCACAACTGGGCCAGACTCGTTCAAAGTTAATCAAAAGGCATCTCAAGCTGACTGCAGAACATGTCAGACTCAAGGGGTTCCCTTTCTTCCCACGGAAGGCCTGTCCCTCACAGAAGAAAAGGAATTGAAAGCCGCATGGAAATTGAAAGCAACATATGGACATTAAAAACCAGTTCGACCTGGCCCAGCTTCCCAGAACAGTTGAGGCAGGAGTGTGTCTCCACCCGCTGAAATGAGGTTGGGAAGCAGCAGAGATTCCTGGGGCCAAAGGAGCCATACCCACGGTTGCAACTCGACATCCATCCCATTCCTTGCCATCAAAAGATTCTGGAATCATCACCACTCTGAGAACTTGGAAATGGACCGAGGTTAAGTTTGTTTATTGAAACTGAAATGAACATATTCTAAAAAGATACATTTCTTATATATAAAAAAAGAAATAATTAAGAATAAAATGTGTTCACTTTAGCTATTCTCAAAATTAAATCTAGGATGTAGGACCTTATATACTATATACAAGAATAAATTTTCAAAAATTTCAGTCCATGTTCTGGCCAGTTAAAAGAATGTGACAGTTAAGTCTTTGGGGACAGAGCTGGGGTTGAACGGAGAAGGAAGAGAAAATTATGGAGACAAGGGGTTGAGAGAATGACAGAAGGAGAGAAGAGAGAAAGACGAGAAGGGAGACCACCAAGCAGAGAAGCATGGGATGGAGAAAAAGTTCAGTAGGTGCTTTATCTCAGTCAGCATATTTCTTGGGCAGTGGCCAACACATCCCTTTTCATTTCTGATTAATTTTCTCAGCATTTAAAACTTCATCAGTTGTTCTTATCTAATCTATAAAGGAATAGTCGCACCCAAGGAGGGGGAGATTATGCTCCTGGCTACCTGACCTAAACAATAAAGCAGTATCACTTCACCCAGTGAAAAAGACTGTGGCAAACTCTAGAATGGGTTGGCTTCCCTTACATCTGCCTTAAGTATAGTAAGAGAACAGTCTCTCCTTGAAACAGGAAAAGCTGCATTTTTGCCCCCAGGGCCAAGGGCGACAATGGAACTGAATTATTCCTGATATATTCCACCAGCAGTGGTGCAAGACTTTTGCAGCTTTTCCCTTCTACAAAAGGGAGTTGTTTCTGCATATTCTACCTTAGTTTTGCAACCTTTGTACATAGTTTCTGTGTGCTTCTCAGTTTCATATTTTGATGTTTTTTAAAGAGGTATTTAGAAATTCCCACATGTTCTCCAAAGAAAATTAGGGGCAGCCCCTTCCATCTAACTCCACTTATCCTGAATAGTCTTCAGGGATATCCAGGAGGGTGCAGAGACAGGGAGTGGAGATGGTGTGTGGTTGATTTGACACTGATGTTGCATGGATTGGATTGTAAAAATTATTCTTTAACTTGGAAAATGAGGATAGGGTGGGTAACAATGCCGTTGCCAGTGTTTGGAAAAAACAACTACTGGATGGGTCATTGAGTAAAATCTGGTAACATTAGATGGCAAAAAACAAAAACAAACGAACAAAAAACACAGAGAGAGGGGAGAGTGAACTGGCAACATTGTTAAAAAGGGGGATGAGATAAAATATTTATAAATAAGGTAAGCGAAAGCAAAGTGAAAAACTGAATTCAATATGGGAAGTCTGGGTGGCTCAATTGGTTAAGCACCCAACTCCTGATTTTGGCTCAGGTCATGATCTCACAGTTTGTGATTTCAAGCCCCATGTTGGGCTCTGCTTGGACAGTGTGGAGACTGTTTGCGATTCTCTCTCTTTCTCTCTCTCTCTCCCACTGCCTCTCTCCCACCCTCCCTCTCAAAATAAATAAATAAACTTAAAAAAAAAAAGCTGAATTCAAATGAATGATTTCAAATGAATGATTCAAATAGCTACCATGGCCCCATCGCAAATAATGGAAAGAGGTAGCAATGCAGTGAAGTTATAGTAAGGATAGTAAGGATATAGTAAGGATAACTTGATCTCACCACCAGGACCATGGTGATCATGCCTGAAAGACCAAGACCTGAGCTGAGGTCAAGAGTTGGATGCTTAACTGACTGAGCCACCCATGCACCCCATCTTGCTTCTTTTAAAAGTGGCTATAGTCATTGCTTCTACAATTAAAAAAAAATTTCACTTATTCATGCATTTATTCAACTTTTATGAAGGACCTTCTCAATACTCTGGCCAAAGACATGATTGATAGGTTCCTCATGCATTTTAGTGGACGTAAAATTTTAAAATATATTTTTGTGAAACAGCCCTGAACAAGTAAAATGCATAAATTATCCAGCAGAATGATTTGGAATGGAATTGGGAGGAAAACGGGGAAATCTGTTGGTACGTATTAGAAGAAAATGGTTGTAATAAACTCCGGAGTTTGTTTGCTTTGAATCCTGGCTCCATCACTTGTGACTGGTCAAGATATGTAACCTATCAGTGTCTTAGTAAATGAAGGATAATAATGGTATTTACTTCCCAGGGTCATTCCAAGGAATAAATGAGTTTGATGTACGATGCCTTAGAAAGATATCTGACACATATAAGTTAGCCACGATGATGACGACGCATATGTTTTTGTTTTATAAAAATATTTTTAACTCTGAAGGGTTCCTTGGAACATGACTATAAAATGTGAGAACTCCATCAGTAAAATCAGACCCCATCCTGCTAGGCACCTGCTAAGTGCTTTATCTCATTAAATCCTCCCAAGCCCACAAGGTTAATAATGGTCATAATAATGGTCAACCCCATTTACAGATTAGGACACAGGGAGGTTAAATCTCTTGCTCAGGATCACACAGTTAGTAAAAGTGGCATTGCTGGCATGTGAACTCAAGTTTCCTTGCCTCCAGAACTCCCTGTTTAATCCCTACATTGACAGCCCTGGAGATTCTTTGTGAGATAAAGTCTTTGCACTGGACTTGTATCAATTGTTGACTTGCATTTGATTCACCTAAATGGGGAACTCTGGCAAAAATCTGTTAAATTCATATTTGAATGGATGCTCTACATCACAACAAAAAAGGATCATGCACATGTTGAAAAGTCAAGCAATGGTGATGAATGGCTACTGTCCAAGCACTGAGCAGCCTTCACTAAAATTAGTCTGAGATCTCACTGAACTGGGGAGTCCTAACATGCAGGCTTTATTCAGAAGTTGATATACCATTGTACATTTTAAATCAAAGGAGAAAGGAGGAACACTCAACCATGGATAATTTCACACTGCAAAGGCCTTAGGAAATTCCTAGAACTCTCATGTCTCTTGGTGAAGCTGCACCGTCCCCCCCCATCCCCCCGCCCATTCCCTTTAGAGTATCAGTTATGGAACTTTCTCTGAGTCTATCCATGATGTCACTCACCATCTCCTTGGCTAGCTCTTCTCTATTGGGTAGGTTTGAATTTTAAAAAATGGTGGTTAGGAAGAAGCAAAATCTGGTTCCTTATAACCCTTTTCTCTTGAGATAAATTTTCCTTCTGGAGGAATACAGAGCAAGTCTGGTTCACATTTATCAGAGGGACATTGGGTTTTTTTCTCCAGACTAAATACTCATCATTTCTCCAACGGATCCTCATGTACCATTATTTCCAGATGATTGCCAACCTGTAATCCCTCTCACTGCTTACCAGTCAATGCCCTCATGCTCTGGTCCAAACCTTCTTGGCCCAGCTTTGTTGCCTGCCCAGGCCTACCCCATTCTTCCAGGCAACTTAGAATTCTCAGTGTTCCTTAGCTGAGCCTTGAGTTTCATAGTTGATTTTGTTTTACAGTCATGCATGGGGCCTTGAACTCATGACACTGAGATCAAGACCTGAACTGAGATCAAGAGTTGGACCAACTGAGCCACCCAGGCACCCCTACACTCTCCATTTAAATGTTCAACTCCTTGAGGCTAGAGACTGGCAATGTCTCTTCATATCTTTATTCCCCACATTGGTTAGCACAGTGCCTGCCCAAAACAGGAGCCCAATAAATGTGTCTTGGAATGGATTCAGCACCTTCTTAATAGCTACTTTGCTTTGTCAAAGTCACTCCTGAATGTGCTCAGAATTAACAAATTACTCCTGATGCAGTGTGACCAGCGCAGAGTACAGTGAACTATTAATAATTATAACTGAGTAAACACGACTATATTCATTCTTTTTTCGCCACCACATCCTACTGTTGGTTCATATTAAGCTTTTAGTCACATGAACTGGTGCCAAGCTCAGTCTCTCCCCATCCTGTAATTGCACAATTGCCTTTTGAATCTGAAAGCAGAAATATACATTTATCCCCTGCTCAACTTCATTTTGTTGGTTTCCATCCAGCCCTGCAGCCAACTGAAGTCATTTTGAATCATGATCTTAGGCATGTGTGGTAGAAGCCATTCTTCTGGGGCTTATGTCATCTGAAAACCCAGTGTAGGTGCCTTCTAGGTCTTTAAGTTGTTGATAAAAATGTGAACAGGAGAGGGCTTTTAAAAAGTACAACACTGCACTTCACTAGGTTTTTCCAGCTTGATATGGGGTCCTAAACACTCTTTAGGTGTAAATGTTCAGCCAGTTTCAAACTGATTTCACTGTCTTATTAGGTCCTATTTTATTGTCAAAAGTAGTACTAGAGATTCAAAAAATTTGAGAACAACCCAAACAAATTGTGACAGGAATTCCACACTAAACGTTATTATAGGAAGGGAGTAATTCCACAATATATTCCTTGTAGAACATGCAACTATTACAAACTGTTTTCTGGGAATCCAGTAAACCTGACTTCGTAGCTTTAGGAAATAACTCTCTTTTCCTGAAAGGGTCGTGGTATCAATCTAGAAAGGTATACACTGATAAATATCTTTCTCTACTAAATGAGAATGTAATATTATTTGGGGAGAGATAAAACACACCAAGAATTAATACAAACATGCGTTGTTCATATGAGAAAGATATAATAATTATTTTAAGCTTCAGGAAAGTTTTTTGGATAGTTCATCGGGAAAAAAATTCTGGATGTGCTCTACTGACCATCGAAAGGTTCCTTATCTGAGTGCCTTTAATTCATCTTTGCTTTTACTTCTTCCATGATAACATATCAGCTTGTGATTTTCCAGGTTATCATCTTTCAATTATGAATATACACAATGGCCCACATTTATTGCTATATGCCCTGTGGCTACCAGAGTCGAGACTCGATAGATATTTGGTGAATGAATGATGAATGACATAGTCTGCAAATTCAGTAGGTGAGAATAAGCAACTGTACTCCATCCACAAATCAAGAAGTTATTTATGTAACATCTACAAAACGGGAGCTCATCACTGCAATGGGTCCTGGGATGCAGATGTATAAACAGTAGTTCCTAAGCCCAAGGAGATCTTCTATTGAGTAAACAAGTCATATTCTCACCAAATAATCAAATGTTCAACGATATATGACATAAAGAATTAAATGCACAAGAATGGGAAAATTGTGGAAAATGTTCAGTTCATGTAAAGACTTTATCGTAAGCAGTAAAATCAAGGCAACAGAAACACTTTAGCATTATAAATTGATCCAGTACAAATGTAGAGGCCACCCTGCAATAGGGGCCACAAGGCACTACAGAGAGGGGGCTTTCGTGACAAATGGATCTGAGTTTGAACACAGGTTCAGCTACTTGCTAGCAGGGGAACCTTGGGAAGTTTCCTCGTCCATACAATGGAGATAGTAGTAACGACCTTGCAGAAGGGATAACAAATATGTGTGTTCAATGCCTGCTGTGTCTTTCATAATCAATAACTGCTAGTCATTATTATGGCAGGCATAATAAAAATTGTCACTGATGAATCAAAGAATAAATCTGCAATGCAGACAATCATTTTATCACTTTAAGGTGAGAGTAAACACAATTTGAAAGATGATGCCAATGTTCTCAGATATTTTCAGCTTAGCGTGTAAACCACACATTATTTAGCTAATTATTGAGGAGTTACCAAGTGCCCGGCTCTGTCCCAGGCTAAGTAAACCATGTAGCATTGCCTCTAATTTACACACATCTTAATGCTATGGAAACTTGATTGTAGAGAATGTAATCCCACAGGGGATCTGCAAACAACCTTGGAAACCAAGTCTGTTATCAAAAAGCCAAAATTAAATGCCTAAAACTGGGGCTTAAGTCATAGCTGAGGACCTCCAGGTTTGGTGAGTGAGGCCAAGAAACCAAGATTTATACATGTGAGGTACAAAATGCCATTACTGGTTAGTGGTGAGGCCAGCGCAGAATGACAGTTTCACCAGGCCTTCTGTTAATGCGACACGGCTTAAAGCTCTGCCATATAGCACACCAACATGAAACTCCGTTTATAACACGTCACATTTTCCCCATCTTGGAAGGTCATGACCTTTCTTGGCAAGTGGGTTTTTTATTTTAACATAGAAAATAGAGGGATTTCAATTGCTTACTCAGGCTCACCCACAGGCAGTTTTCTCATTCAGAAACGCAGAGAAGCGTTTCTGAGGGCATGATGTAGGAAGCAGCCAGTCAGCTGAAAAGAGGTGAGGTCACATGTGACAGGAGCTCCGAAACTGGTTACCGTTTAGTGACAAAGCCAAGGTGTCGTGGATGAGGATGTCTCAGATGACCTGGGCCAACACTGAGGAAATGATGCTCTCTGGGCAGACCCTATAAGCACAAGCAAGGAAGGGCTTTGCACCTGACACTCCCCACCAAGGAAGCCAAAAGGGCCTTCGAAGTTAATGTTGATAGTAGCGAAGCCGAATCTGAGGGGTGGCGCTCACTAACGTGAGCCTAGTGCCTACAATTCACGTAAAGCATGCTCACAGCCACCATCTGAGCCGAGCTCTCCTGGGGTCCCCTGGGGTGGCACAGATAGCAAATATTTCTATTACTATCACTACTACGATTTCCACTCCACAGACGAGCCTTGAGTGCCAAAGCAACTTCCCCACAGTGAGTTAGTACCGTGACTGGTATAGAAACGAGTCGGGTAGCCCCAAGGTTTGTGTTCTTCAGAACCACACAGGGATCACCACAAATACATAAAGGCAGAGCGAGGCTCCTCTTCTCTGATCAGACGCTCTGCCCTACTCAGCTGGCCCCTCTTCAACTTCTCAGTGTAAACATTTCGTCCTTGCAGAGGAGGAGATCCAGGGCCCGGGGTCTGCGTTTAACAGCTCTGCGACTGCCTTCGCTGGCACCCAGCACGGCTGACCGAGGGAGCTCAACACTGAATGAATCAACAACCTCAATTCGACAATAGCGGCTGTGCATGACTCGGGAGCACAAATGCCATGCGGACGAGGGAGGGAATGAAGCATGAAAACATATGGCAGAGGCTGTCAGCACTATTTAATGTGTACGCAGTGAAAGCACAGAGCTGTACAAGGCTTGACAAGGGAAATAAAAGACACGGTGCAGTCTGTGCCCCTGTGTATCGATGCTCTTACAGAGGCCACAGCACACGTAAATGCCTCATGAATACTTATGGAGTAACTCTCCAATGTGTAGAGGTGTAAAATGTTTCAAGTAGGGAGATAAACTCTGCAAAGACATGAGGCTGCAAAGACATGAGGTGCATGGGAGAACCATCCACGGGGAGTTGGGGAGTAGGTATAGAAGAAACACAAACACAACCCGTCCCCTACCCCTGAGTGTTTTGAGGCATGAGAACATTTTCACCGGCTTTTCCAGCTCATTGTGGATTTTCTATACGCACAAACAATTTTCTGTGTGCTCCCTAGCAGCCCCTGCAGGGCCGTAAGAACCCCCTCAGAGCCGGAGGCTGACATCAAAGCAGATTAAAAAGAAAATAATGAACATTTTCCTTTCTCTTAGCTAACCATGCTTGGCCAACTTGAGATAAATTTATTGAACACTTAGTAAATGCCAGGCACAGAACTACAGAGGGAAATACAACCTCGTGCTTGCTCTCAATGCTCACGGGGCAGGCAGGGCAGTGTTGGGTGAGCCTCAGACCGGGGGCTGGGAAAGAAGGGATGGGTGTGAGGCACAAGAAGAGAGGGACCCTGGAGAAAAAGGATTTGGGAAATAGTAATAACCTATAAGCCAGAGTTCTGGCAACACTTAACTTTGCTGTCGGGGACAACTTGAAAAGCACATTTAGGGAGAAGGAGCAATTTTACTGCCAAATCAAATCTGCCTGTGCATGTTTACCGGTTCGGACTCTGAGAGCCAAGGATTTAGTAGTGATGTTGTCAGAACCAATGAATGGGTTAGGAGAACTCGCGAGGGGTAAATGTGGAGTCAGAGGTTAGGTATTTATGTGAACACTGGAACACATCGAAGGCATAAAGGCTGTTGAAATTCTAATTATGAGACATGAAATAACCCGAATTTTGAAAACGAGTACCCCTCACAAGGCTGCCAAACACCTAGCATCTGTTCAAATCTATTATGAGCCATTCCCCTCAGGGAGGGAACGTGAAAGAATTGCAAGAAGCTGCCAAGAAGTGTGCTTGCAAGGGATGCCACGTTCGTGCCGTAAATTTATGTGTGACCTTCTTCACTAAGTAACACCACTGCTGACCACAGACATGCCGCAGAATGGACGACGCACTCGCTCACAAAGCACATGTGAGGTCAATGCTTCTAAGAGGTGGTAAAACAATTTGAGAAGTACATCTTACAAAAGGTACTAAATGCACTAAAAAGCCAACAAGGACATCAGTCTGACTTGTCTCATTTGGTTTATGGAGCTGAACCTTTGCTCAATTTTCAGTACCCCCTCCCTATCCATTTCAAAGCCTGCAACTTACAGTAGCTTTGTCAGTTTCCCTAATCCAGCTTTTAGAGGTTTTAACTTCGTTCGCTGGTTCCTAAGAATCGTTTTTGGTGACATTTTCTTCCACTGTGCATCTACTCGTAGAGTCACTATGGGAGGAGAATTAAAAAACCATGTGACGCAAAAAAAAACCCCCAAAAAAACCAAAAAAAAAACCCATGTGATGCAGCAGTGTTAGTAACACACAGCTATATTGGGTTACTTTCTTTTTACTGAACGTTTTAGGCCCAGTTTTACTCCCTGGGTAACTCTGGGAATTCTCCGGAGGCGTGCAGAAGACGTGAATCTAGCTCTTTGTGTCTGTAACTGTACACCTGTTATTGATGCAGAGGATGAAAAGAAAACACCAAACACACATTGTTCTATTTTTAAGCTGTTGTACTCAGTTCCAGGGGAGGAAAGTGCCCTTTCTCCCCTTGAAAGTTACCAAGAGCCAACTATCCTGCTGTAGTGTAAACTCTATTTATTTCCCAACTTCCAAGATAGAGGAGAGAGAGGGAATATGCAGCGTGTGTGTGTGTGTGTGTGTGTGTATGCGCATGCATACCAGTGGGGGCTGGAGGTGCCAGAATAAATCTTTCCTCACATCCGGAAATGCCTATCAGGGGAGCGAACTAGCTGGCAACCAGAAAAGTCTCATGTAATGTTCACTGTCTCAGCCGGCACACGCTCTCGTGTCCTAGGGCAGAACCGCATGCCATGGCGTTAGCAGGCTCTCCACCAAATGTTAACTGAAAGATAGAATCAGTGAATCTTTCCAGGAATAGCATGGCAAAGAACTCTGCCTTTTTAGAAAGAAAGAAAGAAAGAAAGAAAGAAAGAAAGAAAGAGAAAGAAAGAGAGAAAGAAAGAAAGAAAGAAAGAGAAAGAAAGAAAGGAAGAGAGAAAGAGAAAGAGAGGAAGAAAGAAAGAAAGAAAGGAAAGAAGAAAGAAAGGAGAAAGAGAGGAAGAAAGAAAGAAAGAAAGAAAGAAAAGAAGAAAGAAAGAAAGAAAGAAAGAAAGAAAGAAAGAAAGAAAGAGAAAGAAAGAAAGAAAGAAAGAAAGAAAGAAAGAAAGAAAGAAAGAAAGAAAAGAAAGCCAATTTCATAAATTGGCAGTTGGGTGGTGCAATATTTCTCTGTCAAGAGTCCAAATGTTGGCTTTTCTGTTCTGACACTACTCAAGAAAGCAGCGTAATGAGTTTCCGGAACAGCTAGGTCTCCTGGGAATTTTGACCCTTCTTCCCTTCTAAGTTGACATCTCCAAAAAACATACAATGCATAACCCTTTTTTTTCACATGAAAATGGAGACTTTCATGACACTTTCTAACACAACTGAAAAAACTCTGGGATCTCCGAAAATGATTGTTGCTAGCCTCCCGGGGGATGAGGACCAAACAAAATGATTCCTTGCTTCCATAAAACTTACAGCTGGCTGGAGGAAGTGGGGAATGACAGTGGGGCCAGCTGGTCACACTGCAAGGGTAGGAAAGGTTTCTGGAGGAAGTGACATCCCAGGTAAGTCCTGAAGGTAAGGAGGGCTTTCAGGTGAAGAGGCTGGAGAAGATTTTACACAGGAGGTGAGAAATGAGATGGAAAGGGATAGGCAGAAGCCATAGAAGACATATGCACAACTGACCTTTATTCCAAAAGCAATGTGAGGGGTAAGCTCAGAGTTACTCAACTCTTTAGTTAGACTCTATAGTCTTCATGCAAAAAAGCAGGCAGGGGGACAGAGCAGGGGAATTGATACTGTAGATTAGGACTGAGCCGGTTTTGTCCGGGCTAGGGCAGGGGCGGAGGCCAGAGGCAGAAGTCAGAGTTAAGGAGGTAGAATCCACAAGCCTGGGGATGGGGAGGAACCAGAGGAGGAGACTAAGTTTCTGCCGTAGCTTCTGGTTTCTACATTTCACTTTGATAAAACAACAACAACAAAACCCCTTTATAATAGTTTTCCTTCTCTTTCTTTCTAAATTGAAAATTGCTGAATTCCCCCTCCAATATTTACATTCTTCCCCCAGGAATAAATTTATTCTACATGAACTCACCATCTTCATAATAATGAACCAGCCATTTTAAAATCTTAGTAACTTGGAAGGGACCTGTGGGTCCTTTCTAGGCAGAGAGGAGAGCTTAGAATTATGAAGTCTTTACTGGGCCTTTAAGTTTATTTTGTATACAATTCTAGTTATGCACATACCTGGTAACTCATTCTGTAGCCTATGCCCATTTTTTTTTTTTTAAGTTTTATTTATTTAGTTTTGAGAGAGAGAGAGGAGAGAGAGCACATGCACACGTTTGTGTGCAGGCGGGGGAGGGGCAGAGGGAGGCAGAGAGAGAGAGATCCCAAGCAGTCTCTGCGCAGTCAGCACAGAGCCCCATGAGGGGCTTGAACTCACAAACTGTGAGGTCATGACCTGAGCCACCCAGGTGGCTGAGCCCCATCTCATGCCCACTTTGAAACAAATGAAAGAATCGCATTCTCAAAGGGTAGCCCTGCCTAACTCAATATTCTCTGGCCAACTGAGTTCTACCAGCTCCTAAGAGCTATGGTCACTAAGGCTCTTCAAGGTCTCTATTGTGTTATAGACTTCTAGTGCTTGTACCTGTTTGTGAATCTCTTGACCTAAAATCATGGTCTGAGAGACAGAGAAAGAAGTCAAAAACACTAGACAGATATGATCAGCAAAATTCAGATGTGGAAAGCTAATGTTACATGACAAACCATCTAGTCTCTTCAACAAACAAATTGCAAAAGAAAAGAGTGGGAGAGAGTGAGAGAGAGTGGTGAAGAGAGAGAGAGAGAGAAACTATAGATCAAGAGATTTAAAAGATACAAAACAGGGGAGCCTGGGTGGCTCAGTCGGCTAAATGTCCAACTTCAGCTTAGGTCATGATCTCCGGGCTCCCGGGTTCGAGCCCTGCATCAGGCTCTCTACTGTCAGCACAGAGCCCACTTTGGATCCTCTGTCTCCCTCTTTCTGTCCCTACCCCACTCGTGTGCATGTGCATGCACACGCGTGCGCTCTCTCTCTCTCTCTCTCTCTCTCAAAAACAAATAAACATAAAAAACAAATCTAAAGGATACAAAACATTTCCAACATAAGACGTGGCTTGATTCAAATTAATAAACTGGAAAAAGAAAGGGAGAAAAGAAATGGGGCTATTTGAAAATGGACTAGATAATATTATTAAGAGATTATTGTTAATTTCTAAACAAATGATAATGGGCATTACTATGTTTTGGGCAAAGAACTCTCTTTTTTAGACATAAGTGATTCTACCGGAAACTACTTTCCCTCACACTATAGAAAGTCCCTATCCTGTATCAAGGAGAAAAGCCTTTTGTTCTCATCCCAGAGCTAGAGGTCAAGGTAGAAAAAGTGAACCAGTTCATTTAACATTTAATCTTATTTCCCCACCTGTCTCTGCACTAAGACTTGCATGCCCCATATAAAAACAGTGAGGTAGGCTGACATTCCTAGACTTGACTTTCAGTTTACCCAGTAGTTTATTCCTGAAAAGAAACTGAAAGTGAAATCAATAACCCTAAAGGCTTTGAAGTAAATTTTAAATGCACTACAGTAATCCATGATGGAGCATTTTATAATTCATTAGTTTTGAAAAATGCACAGTTATTCTCAATTGGGAAGGCACATCTTTCTCAAGGGTTGGGAAGAGGAGAAAATGAGTATCAGGGTATCAGAAAAATCTTTAGGGCCCTTTTAAACTACACAAGTTTACATAGCTCCTTCTGCTCCCCCCACACCAAAAACAGACACAACAAAACAAACAAATATATTAGCTACTATTAATCACTAAGAAGAGCGAGTTTTATCCCTCAAGTAGGTTGGAACTGGACAGATTTTGAGAACCATTCATCTGGACTTTCCTTTAGGATATTTTTTCCAAGTGAACTCTACCTTGATCTTTCAACAGTCGGAAATTGTTTTAGAACAAATCTACTGGAATGAAGTTCCTGAAGGAGATAGGAGGAATATGTGTGTGTGTGTGTGTGTATGTATATATCTATCTATCTATCTATATATATATATATTTTTTTTTTAACAAATAATGAACTACAGATAGGCTAGAGCCCTGTTCTTTGTGACACTTTTCAGTCTCGATCTTAGGAATCAACAGAAGATAGGATTGTTTTTTTCTTCGAGAATCCTTAAAATAGGAATTTAAGCCAATTGTCCATTTTTCCTGATAGAGATAAAAAATACAGAGACTCTTTTACCCATGAGCTCATCAGATAAGTTCATTCAGCTAGGATTGACTTGGTGACTTTTATAATTAAACACACATAAAGACTATAATAACTGAACTGTACAATTAGGGCTGTTCATTATATGTATGTAAAAGTGTATATTTGCGGTGTTTCTTTTGAATGGTTTTTTGTTTTCATATTTTTTCCTTCTGTTGAAATCTTAGTAACCCTTGAACCACAGGTCATTTATGCAGCTGGAGTCATGAGAGATCAAATCCTGCACTTTCGACATTGAGTCTTTCGACAATGTATGTGGTTGAAAGGAAGAAGAGAGAGAATACTCGTCTGTAAAGACCAGTAACACAGTGGGCCTGCTCATGCTTAAAGAAGTTCTTTTCAAGCCCCCTTCCTGATGAGGTCGCACTTTTTGAATGTGGATTTCAGCTATCTGTACACGTGGGACGCTGGTATCAGTAGCTCAGTGTCACAAGAAGGCCAAAGGGTTTATCCTCCAAGAATGCCATGATTGTGAACAAAGCCCATAGAAACCATGAATACCTTCTCAGGGGAACCAAACACTGTAAAAGCCAAACACTCAGATTGCACAGAGGGGGAGACAGTATGAGATACAGTACAGAATACATTGGGAAGTTGTTCTAAGATCTGATTAATTATGGGGAGCAAAAATGGTAGATTTTGCAGGCTCAAATTAATTTAAGAACTGTGTTCCAAATTATATTAGTCATCAGTAAAAATCTCTTATTGACACAAAACTCAAAATTCCTTGAAAAGTTTCTAAATTAAATTTTTGAAACTTAAATTTGTTGCTCAGAGTGGCTAGTCTCGTCTGTATATAAAATGATCAAATATACAGATCTTTTAAAATTTCAACATGGAGACAGTGCATTAATTTTTAGAAACTTAATAATGGAAAGGTATTTAGAGGAATAAAATACTATTTCCTACATATCTATGTGTTTGATCCTCAAAATAAAAAAGGATAAATACAAACCAAATGGTAAGTTTGAAGTTGATTAATGCCTTAATTGAAAGAAAATTCTAAGCGATCACACAGAAATGCAGAATATCATACATTAATCCTAATTTTATAACGCTATAGGAAATAATAGACAATTCAAATAGCAGGATTCTAAATGCTCACCATAAACCCATAGCTCTCAGAGCCTATTTTAGCCTTCTCCACATAAAGGTTGGCATGAATTAAAAGCAAGAAACAAAAAAAGCCATGAAGTTACTGTGATACATTGTGATAAAAGAAACCACTCTCTTGTACCACATAATAATGGTTATGACTGCTGCCTTTTCTCAAAAACTGATTTCAGTTGTAAAAATAAAATAAAATGGATAATTGGAGTCTGGATGTTTGTTAAGAAAATAGCCTTTCGGTCAAAATTTGACCACAATCTGCCTTTTTCTGGTGCTGACCAAAAATCTCTTTCCATGAAAGAAGCACTGATTTTACCTTAATTTTTATTTATTCTTCAGTGTAAGTAGACCAAATGGGTAGATTGGCAGGAATACTCTACCAAAGTAAAATTGATTAAATTTGCTTTGATGGATTTGATCTCTGTTCCTCTCTCTCTCATCTCTCTCTCTCTCTCTTTGCTGAGCAAAGTTTGGAATTCTGAATGCCAAAGAAAATGTTTACTTAATAAAAGATACGTTTGAATTTGAGTGTATCTTGGTTGAATGTCAAAAATGAAAACATTTATTTGGAAGGATTGAGTATGCTTTGCTCCAGAGAAATTCATGGCAGCTAATTTTGCCTTTTGTGCATTAAAATTTAATTAAATTATTTCATTCAAGTCCCCTTAAAAAGTTGTATTATGATTGGCATGCGGCTGAAAATGGAAATTGGTTAACAGTGAGTGTTTGCTGAGTACTCACAGGATTCATAAAATATTTTAAGAGGAAAACGATCAAATTAGATTCTTACTTGAAACTACCACGGAAGAACTACATTTTTCCAATAGGCTAATTAAAGAAAACAAATGAAAGTTAAACCTTAGCCATGCAGAATCATGCAGCTTTCTTTGCATCTCTTGTGTGAGTATGATGTGGGCAGAGTCTAATTCCATCACAATTCTTGACAAATACGTATTTTATAACATGATGTCATCTGGGATGTATAGTTTATCAGAATAGATGCGTTTTGGGCTGTGGACAGAGATGATTTCAGTGAGAAACACCCCATGGGACCAGTTCTATCCCTAAGTCTTTTATCCCAATAGCACAATGAACACGGGGTGATCTGTGGTTCTTTAAAATTTTTGCCTTTGCCTCTGCTTCCCTCGCAGACACTATTTGTACTCCCCCTTGCAGGAATTACTTGTACCTGCAGAGTTTCAAGAGATCTTTTTTTCCCTCAAAAATTCCTTTTTTGAGCAGTATTCATGAGTAAAGTGAGTAATTTCTATTTCTTGAAATAAAAAATATTGAAGTAGAAAGTTTTCAAAGACTTAGGAACCACTCGGTGGAATTTTCTCCTTAAAGAGACCACAAATATGATGCCACAAATTGTTTTCCTTCTAATGTCCAATTCCCCTTTCCCAGTAAGCAGGTTAGATTGTCATTGTCAACGTGGACAACTGCTCCACAGCACTGTGGGGAGGAGTGGGGCTGGGGACACCTACAGAGGAAGCTGACTATGCAGCTTAATCAAAGTGGAGGCACACTGTCTGCCTTCATGAAGCTTGCGTTTGGAGAGGCCACTCTGGCTCTGAGCCACCAAAAGCAAATCACAGGGCAGGAGAATAAAGCCAACACACATACCAGAGTGTGGTTTTGTCCAACCACAGGGGGCAGACATTACTGAACAATGTCTAACATTTAGATTTCCAAAAAGCTTGGGATATTTTGTTTATTTTTCGAGGGTTTTAATCTTATGCCCCTTGTGTGGATTTCAACACAGAAAGGATAATCTGAAACAGCAAAATAAACAGAGGAAACCAATTGTTAGTGAAAAAAACCCAGCCCTTGTTATCAAGGATAGTTCATGTAATACTCTATCGGTGTTCTTTACAATTCCAGAGTTCCTTTGGTCAGACCAAAAATCCACCCTGTGTCCAGCAGCAGCACCCATGTTGCCCTTCTTGCTGGTAACTTCAAAAGACCCAACCATCTTTCATTTTCCTTGAATAATATCGTTTTATTCTTTTGTAAAAAGTGTTCAGTGGCTTAAATTTAACTTATACCAAAGAGTCTTCAGGGGGTTTCTTTAATGAAACACAAAGGAATGACTTACAACTAACTTATACATTATGTCTACATCTGTAAAAGGATGTCAACATCAACACAAGAAGTTGCTTGGGCTGTAACCCTATTCAGGCATAAAAGTTAGCAATAATCAGGATCATGACAAATCAGCTCATCAAGCAAAAGTAAAACTCACTGCTGGGAATTCAAGAAATTAGGTGGAAGCCGAATGAAACAATCCTCCAAGTGACTGAGAATGGCCAGTTGCAAACTTCATTCTGGCTCTTCCAGGTCAAGAGGCAGGAGAAGTAATTCTTCAAAGATGCAGAGTTAAGATTTGGATTTGAGATCTCACTAGCGCTTGACAAAGGGGGGTGCCCCCAAAACACAATTACTGGGACTCTTGTTGCATCCCCCAAGTGCAGACACCTCAATAGAGCAAACATTTACTTTCTGAATGGAAAACAATTCATCTGGAATTATAGCTCACAGTCAAAAGAATGATAAGAAATATGTAACTCAATAGTATTGTAAAAGATCTGAACAGAATTCTCACCACCGGGGCAGGAGGCCATTCTGTAAATCAAGATGTACCAGGCCACTGACACTAGGGGGTTGTGTCAGCACCTCCGTCTTGGCGTCCGCACTCCTTGAGTGGGTGGGGAGAAGGGTGTGGGGGGGTTGGGGCTCGACTCTGTCATCCAGAGGTTCTCTTGCTTCAGTCTGTGTCTTCCTCAACCTCACCCCCAACCACGCCTTCAGCACAACCACTGGGGCGGCTGAGGAATGTGTTGATTTAGAGAGATTATCTGATCACTGCCTTGGAGAACTTACATTCTGCTCACCCGAGTATCTATACTCCATATCTCCAAAAGTGAAAATTAGGCATGGGGAGAAAGTTCTCTGACCCAAGCAGTCTGTTGAAAGCTTTGTGTTAAAACTCTAGCCGTGGTAGGTTAGAACAAGGAGCAAACAACCGTTTAGAGTGCGTCTTCCAAAAGAATTGACATTACGAGGTTACACCTGATTTGAGAAAAAATTTAAATTGTGTTAAAAATCATATAGAATTTACCATCTTAACTCTTTGAAAATGTATAGTTCAGTCGTGTTAAGTATATTCACATTGTTGTGTCATCTGACATTTTAAAAATTAACTTTATTTTTATTCACTATAACTCAAGAAATTAACACATTATATTTTAATGTAGCCAAAAGTTATAACTGATTAGTCTACATAAATTTTAAGGGACTTCAATAATATTTTAACATAGCCAAAGACTTAATATTTGAATTTTTCTCTTTTTGAAATGAAAATGCATAATTATAATGCCCAGACTACATATCTTAGGACTTCAAAAGTTTTAGCTAAAATATGAATCTTTACAGGTAAAAGCAAAAAACAACAACAAAAAAACCCAAAAACCAAAAAAACCCAAAAAAACCACCCCCTCAACCCAAGGAATAGCAAATGCTGACAAGAATGTGGAGTAATTAGAACTCTCATATACTGTTGGCGGGGATGTGAAATAGTGCAGCTAATACAGAACACAGTCTGACAGTTTTTCAAAAGATCAAGCAGAGTTACCATATGATTGAGCAATTCTGCTTCAAGGTATATACCCAAGAGAAATAAAAACATATGCCCATAAATGTCGTTAGCAACATTATTCATTATAGCAAAAAAAAAAAAAAAAAAAGTGAACTCAAATGTCCACCAACTAATAAATGGATAAAGACACTGTGATATGTCCATATAATGGGATATTATGTGGCCATAAAAGGGAATGAAATACTAATACACGTGACAACATGGACGAACTTTGAAGATATACTAAGTGAAAGAAGCCAGTCACAGAGGACCATATACTGTAAAATTCCATGTAGACGAAATGTCTTGAATACACAGATCTGTAGAGAAAGAAAATAGATTGGTGTTTCCTAGGGCTGGGGAAATGGGATAATTAGGGGATGATGGCTAAGGAGTGTGGGGTTTCTTTTTGGGGTGATGGAATGTTCTAAAATGGATTATGGTGATAGATGCACAACTCTGAATACACTAAAAGCCATTGAATTACACACACAAAGTGCATGCATATGAACTGCATCTCAATAAAACTATTAAAAAAAATTAGTGCCATCTTAAAAGGGGCGCTAGGCTGGTTCAGTCAGAAGAGCACACGACTCCTGATCTTGGAGTCATGAGTTCAAGCCCCATGTTGGGTGTAGAGATTACTTAAAAATAAAATCTTAAAAAAAACAAACAAACAGTAAGTGCCACTTTGAAATAAGATAAGCATAAATCTACCAATACCAATAAGTAATTTTAGGGGCTTCATAGAAATAAAAGAACCCCCTTCATAAAATGGCTTCTATCATTTTATGTATATAAGTATGCATGTATGTATGTAATCTCTACACCCAACATGAGGCTCAGACTCACGACCCCCACATCAAGAGTTACATGCTCCTCCAACTTAGCCAGCCAGATGCCCCTAGCTTCTCTCATTCTAAGGAACAAGGAGAAGGTTAGTGGTGGGTGGTAATGTTTTGCAGCAAGAGTCTCTAGCAGTTGAAAGTCTGATAACACATTGTGATGTAACTGTCTTTCACATAAGCAAAGTGTGCTTTACGTGTATATGCAGCACTTCTCAGGCACCTAACCTCACTTGGTAGTTGTTAAATTACTGTTCAGATGTTTATTTGATAGGAAATTATATAGAGACTTCAAGCCATGTTCCCATTGTATACCTGTGTTGTAAGCTAAA
This sequence comes from Neofelis nebulosa, assembly GCF_028018385.1. NCBI lineage: Eukaryota > Metazoa > Chordata > Mammalia > Carnivora > Felidae > Neofelis > Neofelis nebulosa. The sequence goes on along the minus strand of NC_080782.1, from coordinate 29,651,959 downwards.
CCCGAATGTTTTCTCCTAAAATCAAATGCTGCTGGGTGCTCAATTCAAAGGGAAAAGCAATGAACAGATTAAAGTCCACAGGTTGAATTCTCTCAGTTTTAAGATTTTCCACCAAAAAGTTTTCTTAAGCCTTTCTTAACTTCTACTGATCTGAATGCTAGCAGATAAAAGGGCTTGAAAACCATAAACTATTATATCTATATGGTATTAGAGGATTTAAAATTGCCAATCATGCTTAGGTTTAATAGCTTATACTGTACATGGAAATATGCTGTTAGTTTTTATTTTTTATTAAAAATTTTTTTTAAGTTTATTTATTTATTTTGAGAGTGACAGAGACAGCACAAGTGGGAGAGGGGCAGAGAGAGAGGGAAAGAGACAATCCCAAGCAGGCTCTGCACTGCCAGCACAGAGACCAACGTGGGGCTCAAACCATGAGTTCATGACCTGAGCTGAAACCAAGAGTCAGACCCTTAACCAACTGAGCCACCCAGGCGCCCCATACAGTTTTGCCCTTATACTGCATAAGAGTCACACTATCTCATAGTAAATGTGTTCCTATATCATATAGAATTTAATATGTAAACATTTTTCATGTACCCATAAAAGCGTTATGAATTTTCGTTTTGTTATTTCTAAATGTGATTAAGAACTACTACATTGCCTGGCTCTAAAACTATGTTCAGAGTCCATGGCAAAAAGGAATGCTTGCAGATATGTCATTAAGCATATGTCTCAAGAGAAGACTCCTGAAGTTGATTCTAAAACAAACAAAAAAACATGGCAAGAGTCCAGGATGGAAGCTACTAATGTTTCCATTTTTTCTTAAATATTTAGTGTGTACGCTGATATTAAGGATTTTTTTCTTGTTATGTATCCCTATATTATAATTTGGGAAACTTTTGTGACATACTTTTAGGTAAATGGCTTTAAAATAATGAAACTTCACCTCTTAGCACAAACACCTTTAAGAACACTGCATTCACATTACAGCTTACTTACAAATAATCTAGTAGAAAAACAAATTCTGGAAAAGTTGTAAATTAAAAGAGTTACCAACAGTTGAGGCACTGTAAGACTACAGTACTTTTTTGAGTTAGAAGGACTTTGGGAAAAAGAACAAACATACAAAGCTATGTGTGCACGTACACATATTGTGTTCATATTGTGCTCTAAGGAAAAATTGTGCCCCCAAATTTCATAGCATAAGCATCTACTGCATCATCCCCTACTAAAGACGTGTCACTCTCTGGCTGCAGAAGCGTTTTGGTAATTCATGTAAAACACCGGTAGAGAAGTCTGTACCACGAATGGAAGGAAAGTAAAGAGCTTGGTTGGCAAAACTGTCTTCAAGTGATTGACAGCTCTTGGGGTATATGTGTATATGTTGAGGGATGGCATAGGACACTAAAGAAACATAAAATATGTATCATCTTAAAATATTATACCTGTCTTATGTCTTCTTTGCTTTCAGAAATGTAATGAAATTTCTGGCATGTGCTTCAAAATAATCCAGTAGTGGACAGAGTGTAGATCGGGGAGGGGATCCAGGGATATTACAGATGAAACAAGATTGTGTGTGTATATATACAGATATTTTTTCTGGAAAGTACTGACAAGTTTTGGTAATATGGATACTGTCTTAGCAGGCTGGATCTAGGAGACCTATCTTGCTCTTCCTATAGAATTCTTCCTAAGACATTAGCCAACAGCTCCTTCTGATTTGTTTACTCATCTCTAGAATCAAAGAACTCAGACACTGGCCACCTTTCCTGCAGTACCCTGTGAAAGGAAACCCTCTTAGTAATTTAGAGGAATTTTCTTTCCTCTGAAGAAAACTTGGGTAGAAGAAACTCAAGCAATTGTTTAAATACATACATACGTACATACATACAAACATACATACATACATACATACATACATACATACACAGATGGCAAAACCTCTTTCCCCACATGAGGAAGTCCTGGAAACAAACATTTGAAAACAGTGTTACACAGATATTGTAGATATTGATGGGTTAGTAAGACAAGTGTGATCATGGTTGTGTGCTGCCTTGCAACCTGGGGATCTGAGACTATCGCAAACATTTTCTCCATGAGGCAGCTAAAAAGTTTTAAAAAGGTTTTAAAACGTAAAAACCTAGATTCCAGCCAGAAACAAAACTGGCTAGATAATTCCGGCAGATCAATCCTCCAGCAGAGACTAATCCCATCACAAAACCTTCTTTCTGCTTATCAGGAGATGCTCTCTAAACACTGAACAGAGAGATGACAGGATACTTAGCGTGCCCTGGAGACATACAATCCATGACATTGTCACAGAAAGTCTTGTCTGGCTGTAGAAATTCTGTGTGTGTGTGTGTGTGTGTGTGTGTGTGTGTCTGTTGATAGACATTCCAGCATCTTTTTACTTGGCTTTCTGGGACACAGACAAGTCTTTCATAATGGAACACAGGTACCCAAACATTTTCAGGGTATGCGGTTCTCCTAGCAGAAGTCTATTCAAATGAGAATCAATAGACTGAGTGTCTTTGTGTTTGGGAGTACTTTCATGTTTTGCTCTGTATATTTCTATATTGTTTTGCTCATACAAATGGTAAGCATTCATTTTATTTAAATGAGTTTAACTAAAATCATATGGAATAAATAATGAACCTATGCCTTTGGGAGCATGCATTAGTAGGGGTGAGGGAAAAACCAGAAAGAGCTTCCTGGAAGATGGGGTATCTGAACTAATAAGGTATAGCCTCAGTGGTCATACCTGCAAAGAACGATTCTAGAAAAACTGTAAAGCGGTGGTCCTCAACCTTGGGTGCCCAGTAAAATCACCTGGAGCACTATAGAGAAACATCAATTCTCAAGCCCCATTTCAGACCAATTAATTGAAGAATCTGGGGGGAGGGTAGGGGTGGGTGATGGCCAGGGGACTACATCCCGTGTAGTGTAATTAACCTGGATGGGACAGTACAGACTCTCAGAATGTGAACTGCAGAAGTGAGAGGCGCATAAGATGGCATGTCGCTGTGGACACACCCCTGCCCCCAGCCCCCACCCATGACTTCCAGTCCTTGACCATAAATCTCCAGTCAGCATTTATCTGGTAACTTACCCTCTTGGAAGCCATTACTGATTGCATGAACAGAAGAAAAACATCTATTCCCAACGCCTCCCACAGATCTATAGTTCTACAGTGGTTTGAGGAAATCATTAGATTGGTAATATAAGGGGGAAAAATCTTATTTTTCTTAGAGAATGGTTCAATTTTAAAGGAAACTTTTAAAATTTCCTTCTTTTTAATTTTTCTTAAAAGAGACTTTCAAAAATTTCCTACAACACAGAACTCATCAAAACCACAGGTTAAGTTGAAAATGCTGCAATTTATAGATAAGAGCTCCCACCTCATGCAGACCCAAGCCTTCTGGAAAGTTGCATCTGACACAGAGCCTTGAGCCTGTGGCCTCTGATCTTTCAGCGCAAGAACTGTTCCATTTTTACCACAAACATATTTTCACAGGCATTCATTTCTGAGGGGTTAGGTGATCACAGGCTGAACTCTTCTGGGCCAATGGTTTGATACAACAGCTGAACAAAACCCAGCCAGTATGATCAGAGGGTTAGGTCCATGTCCCTGTCCCTACCCAGTCATATGACATGTGGAGCACTGAGTTCAAGTCTGGAAGTGGGTGGGGTCCAAGGGAGGGCAACCAGAGTGGTGAAGAATTGGGACACTTGGCCTGTGTTTAGGGGTCTTTTGACTGGAAGAACTCTCATCCTTCATTTTTCCATGTGGCACAATTAGGACTAGTGGGCAGACCTCACAGGAGACAGATTTTAGCTCAACAGTTTGGACCATCTGAGAGTGGAATGTTCAGGTGGCAGCTGACAGCCACCTTCTGGAGGTGTGGAGGGGGGATTCCCGCCCTGGGTGCCAGGCTGTATGGTGTCCCCTCTGCCTGCCTTCCAGCTAGGACAGCTCCAGGTCTCCTGGCTCGCCTCCTGTAAACTGAATGGCTCCCCTCTGAAAGGGAAAGTTTTTCTGGTCAAAACCCTGTCAGGAGACTCTTCTCTCAGACTTGCCATCTGTGAGGCCACATTCCCAGGGGGTGATTTTTACTGGGAAACCCACAGGGCCCCACCCCTGGCTCTTACTGCATTTAATGGTGCAAGAGTCAGGTGTGAGGAAAACAATGAGGAGCAACAATTAACAAATGCTCCTTCTCTCCGGCTGACAGAGTTGTTTCCTGCCAGGGAGCACTGGTTTCCTGCTAGGGAGCACTCGTTTCTGGAACACCGGAGACTCTGGAACAGGGATGCTCCCATTGCTCCCTGCATACTTTGGGCTCATCCTGCCTGGGTCACCACTGCCTCCTCATATTGCAGTCACAAGTCTATCTCCCAACCAGACTTTGAACTTCTTGAAGTCAGGGGCCTTGTCGTCTTCATTTTGGTATCTTTAGGTCCTAGAAAAGTGGCTGGCACATAAAAAGCCTCTACAAATGCTTACTGGGTGAAGCTGTCTGTAATAGAAAGGTAGACTTTTTCTGAGGTAGCCAGACTTAAATGATTTGGTCTACATCTCAACAAAACCCCAAATCCACTAACATTTTTTAAAATAAGTTTTTAAAAATAATTACTCAGGGGCGCCTGGGTGGCGCAGTCGGTTAAGCGTCCGACTTCAGCCAGGTCACGATCTCGCGGTCCGTGAGTTCGAGCCCCGCGTCAGGCTCTGGGCTGATGGCTCGGAGCCTGGAGCCTGTTTCCGATTCTGTGTCTCCCTCTCTCTCTGCCCCTCCCCCGTTCATGCTCTGTCTCTCTCTGTCCCAAAAATAAATAAAAAACGTTGAAAAAAAAATTAAAAAAAAAATAAAAATAATTACTCAGATTTCCTTTCAATATGGTGCCAAAAAAAAAAAAAAAAAAAAAAAAAAAAAGGCCAGGTGATCTCTACCCCATGGATGGGTCTTCCCGTTTTACTCTACCACTTTCTTTTCTAGATGGACATTACTTGCCTACTGTCCAATGTTTCTAAGCAGCTCTAGACAGAAAATAAAGCAGGACCAGCCTATTGGCTTCAGATGAGCTGGGCTGAAGCTTCTTTCTGGCTGGCTTGTTTCAAGGCCACCACAAAGACTTTTCACGTGTTGAGACAGAGACTCAGTTTGTCTAAAGGTCTAGTTTGCAGGAAAAGCTCTGCTTACTGCGTGTGGAATTCGCTGCCCTGTGGATTCCAGAGTGCCACACACTGGGCCCCAGTGTCTCAGGAAAGACTGGGATGGAGAGTCGTATAACCAATGAAAATATTTAGAATTATGCAGCTGTGATAAGGTAATCACATCCCATGCTGCAGGGCAGAAAGTAATCCCCTCCAGCGGTGAGGAAGGAATTCTCTCTGGCTCCCATGTTGTTACTCGATTAACCTCATGGTTTCTTCCATTTACCTTTATTTATTTATTTATTTTTAATATTTTTTTAATGTTTATTTTTGGGAGAGAGAGACAGAGTGTGAGTGGGGGAGGATCAGAGAGAGAGGGAGACACAGAATCCGAAGCAGGCTCTAGGCTCTGAGCTGTCAGCACAGAGCCTGATGCAGGGTTTGAACTCAAAAGAGGTGACATCATAACCTGAGCCTGAAGTCAGACGCCTAACTGACTGAGCCACCCACGTGCCCCTCTTCAATTTACCTTTAATAGGAAAGTGGTGGCTGGAAGGATCACAGATGAGGCATGTGCAATCTGGAGGCTTAGTTACCTGCCTCTGACTGAAACTGTCTCTTCTTGCCCTAGAATTTTGATTTATACAAAGCAGACCACCAGGACAGCTCTCACTGATGCTATTACTGCCAAAAGCTTCCACTAATTGAGCACATGCTATGTGCCAGGCGTAAATGCTCACAACATAGGTACCCATGACATAGGTACTGTTATCACCTTCATTTTACAGAGAATGAAAGGGAGGCTCCAAGAACCTCCTCCCCACCCAAGACAGACACTTTTGTTTCTTCTACAAAATGTACGTGTGGGGAAAAAGGGAGACATCTACAGTCCCTTTTCTCATACATTAATGCCTGGGGTATTTCAAACAGGCGTCATCTATACCCAGAGCCATGACAATCAATAGTTCAAAATGTTGAATTTTTCTTTAAAAAAAAAATTTTTTTTTTAACGTTTATTTATTTTTGAGACAGAGAGAGACAGAGCATGAACAGGGGAGGGGCAGAGAGGGAGGGAGACACAATCTGAAACAGGCTCCAGGCTCTGAGCTGTCAGCACAGAGCCCGACGTGGGGCTCGAACTCACGGACCGCAAGATCATGACCTGGGCCGAAGTCGGCCGCTTAACCGACTGAGCCACCCAGGCGCCCCAAAATGTTGAATTTTTCTTAAGTCATTTTGGCTTTCATTTTTGCAAGCCCTTGACAAACGCTTCATATGCCCAAGTAACTGATTAGGCATTGTCTAGCTCAGTTTTTGCCCTCTCATGTTCAAAGAAATGATAAAACTTTAGGTTATTCTTATTGTACCTGCCATTTGTCTGAAACCGAAAGGATATACTTTGAGGTACATTTATCGTTCTTTTATTCTCTCAGGCAAAAGAGTCCTTTGCTGGTGATGGCAGCTTCTTAACTATAGTTAAGTCCCATGTTCCACCAAGTACATTGGTCAACAGATTTGGAAGGATGCTGCCTAAGGAATATGTGACAGAGTTATGTCACAGAGCTTATCACACAGATGAGGAATTACAGGCAGGCAGGTGATGTTTTGTTTTTCTGGATTTAAAACTATTTGTTTGGGGGGGGGTGACTGGGTAGCTCAGCTGGTTGAATGTCCAATTCTTAACTCTTGATTTGAGGTCAGGTCATGATTCCAGGGTCGTGCGATTGAGTCTGCGTCAGGCTCCATGTTGAGCATGGAGTCTGCTTAGGATTCTCATTCTCCCTCTCTCTGTCTCCCTCTGCCCCTCTCCCTGCTTGCACTCTCTCTCTTTCTCAAAAAAAAAAAAAAAAAAAAAAGTTTGATTTTGCATACAAAAAGAATTGTTAGTTTTCCAAGGACGAATGGGTTCCAAAGATCTTTTGTCCTTGGGAAAGTTAAAAGAAATTTTTTTTACACGTATTTATTTTTGAGAGACAGAGCATAAGTCGGGAGGGGGCAGAGAAAGAAGGAGACACAGAATCCAAAGCAGGCTTCCGGCTCTGAGCTGTCAGCACAGAGCCCGACACGGGGCTCAAACTCACAAACTGTGAGATCATGACCTGAGCCGAAGTCGGATGCTTACCCAACTGAGCCACCCAGGAACCCCTTGTCCTTGGGAATGTCTAGGCAGAAGGCAGACAATAAATTGGAGGAGATACTGTGAGGCTAGACGGACCGAAGCAGTGTTTTCCAAAGTGGGATAAATACAGTGGTATTTATTTGTTCTGGTGGGATAGAAACCCCTCCTTAATTAATATTAAATCACATAGTGAGAAAGTCATTCTTTCAATTCTCTCTTAGTCTTTGTGTTACAGGAAAGACAAGTCTTATTGTGGTGCTAAAATGCATTTAACACCTCATTAACACCCGCCCCCCCCCCAAACACACACCTTTTTAAACAATGAGAGCACAGATCTCAGGCTCCCAAGACCTTTGGCAGGCACAGAAGCAATCCAGAACTTTATTACATTGTAATTTATTATCTCCTTCACTAGACTAGTAACAGGTTTCCACTTTCTGTAATGATTAGAAACATTGGAAGAAAAGTACGCATGTGGATTTCAAGAACATTCTAAGTAAATGAGAATAGGAGTGGTCCCCATGTAACTTTGAGATGGAGATGCCATGACTTGAAATATCAGATTTGGAATCATGTTCCTAAAATCAGTCAAATGTCTTTCTCGTTGCCCTGGCTGCCCTCCCTTGTTATTCCACTTCCAGAATTGCACCCAGTGCTCCAGGTGTCACGTGACTAAGTACGGACAGTGACCTGGAGCCAACCCTTTGCTAATACGGGCTGGGTTTGGGTCAGGCGTTGTATCAGCTGCAGCAAACTGGTGGCTCAGAGTGCAGCCTGTGGCCACCTAACAAGAGTTCACCTAACAGAGGACCAGCCTTACCCCCTTACAGCTGGAATTAGGATTTGCTTACGTATATTGTGTGATTTAAGAGATGCAGGGAAGCTCTCCCTCTCCACCCAACATATATCCTCTTGGGGACGATATCTTTGTATTCATGTATCTCTTGTGCCTAGCTCAGTGTCTGACATAGCAAGAACTCAAAAAATAGCTATTAATGGACGAATGAGTGAGAAAAAATAAACTTCACCTGTTTTATAATCTCAAATCCAGGGTGTCCTACCCCAGGCCCCAGACCCTGCTGCTACTGTTGTTGACATTCCCCTACCACTCCCCTTTACTTACACTCTTACCCAACTCACAGAGATCGTTGGTCAAGTGGTGCTCCCGGCTTCCAGAAAACTGGAGACACAAAAGATTCCCTCCGAGGTAAGTGATTGAGGAGGAAAAGAAGAGATGAGAAAAGAAGAAAGCACGAGGTGTCTGATAGTTATGTCTACAAAGTACAACCTGAAATGGAGTTTAATTATTATCTAGTGAATTTAATCAGGCTAATAAGGCAGCCAAACCAACTCATATTTCTGGCATGAAATATCTAGTTTGGCTGCCTCTGCTGACCAAATCAATAGAAATTGGTGCCAACCCCCCCATTTTATTGTGTGGTGTGTTGGCACAGACTTACTCTTCCTCTTCAAAAACACAGGTACTTGAGTACAAATCTAGCCATTAGGCTCGCTCCCAGCTTCTCTCTGGCAGCTTCTGGAATTGCTAATACACACCAAGGATATTTGGAACGATTGGAATTTCGAATTTGGGAAAGGAGAGCATGGCTTATGGGAGCTTTAGAGCCACAATTCACAAACACAAATGTTTCAAATACGAAAACCTAACTTAGATTTTGGAATTTAATTTTTTTTGATGTTTATTTATTTCTGAGGGGGAGAGAGAGAGAGAGAGGGAGGGGCAGAGAGAGAGAGGGAGACACAGAATCTGAAGCAGGCTGTCAGCACAGAGCCCAATGTGGGGTTCAAACTTACAAGCTGTGAGATCATGACCTGAGCTGAAGTCAGACACTTAACTGACTGAGCCATCCAGCCACCCCTAGATTTCTGAGTTTAAATGTGACTTTAGCACAATAAAATGCACAGAGTCTTCTAAAACAGAATACCTAATCCAACACATGTAGTAAGGGCTTCATGCATTTCTATCTCTGTCTGTCAAGACCCTGGGACTTGTTGACTTAAAAACATTAAGTCTGTCAAACATTTTTCCATTGGGAAATACTTTCTGTGGGAGCATCACCCCCGAGTTCTTATTCTGGTGTTCCTATCAGGTGCAGGAAAGATCAGCACAACTGTGACACAGAAGATGGAGAGGACAGGTTTTCCAATAGCTATTTGTTTAAGCGTCAATAAATGTGATGTTTCGTGACAGCACACTGACTCGAGCTCTGGTGTGAACTGTCAACACTTGAATAAGGCCATAAGGGAAACCCAGTGAGAGCTCTATGGGTGCCCCAGCTCAGCAGTGCATTTCTTACAATGAATGACACCGACATTCACACCTGAGTTCTTATATTGTTAGCCCAAGAGTTGGACTTGGCCTGCAGAGGAGCTTTGTTTGGCTTGCAGTGTTTTGTTCTGTGAATTGTATCAACATTGAAAAATTAGGAGGTTCTTAAATTTTTTTAGATTTCTGGACCCTCTTAAAAAAATCAGAAGATTTGGCCCTTGTTGACACAGAGCAACAATCAGCTGAAGCGGATACTTTTCAGGTCACCACAGTCTCCTTGCCTCCCATTGTCTATCCGATTGTGCAGCTGGATCACTTTCCACTCGTCATCACACTTGTCCCTGTTACTTCCCTGTCACACACACAAGATATTTCTATCATAGAAAGAAAATAAAAAGTACCCTGAAAGGGCAGCTTCATATATAATCATCACCTGCTTGGCCACAGGAGGCATTTGAATATGCTTTCCATTCTAAAATAATGGACCTGACTCTGTTTCCTCCCTAGACAACACATTCTCCAGGAGCTTCTCCCAACACACACAGGGGTCCTCCAGGGATGTATGTAGTTTGTAGAGGCTCCTCTTCCTCCTCATTCCCAATGGGTCATACCCCCTGCCCCCTTTTTGGTTTGGAATCACCGTATTTAAAACCCTAAAGGAAAGTCTTATTGAATCAATGGTTCACTGTAATTGATCATAAGTATCCAAAATATTATGTAGCTTGGAAATTAATCTTTGAGATTAATACCTTACAAAGATCTTTGGCAAACTAAATTATATCCCCCCACCCTTTTTTTCTCTTTTTTGAGAGAGAGAGAGAGAGAGAGAGAGAGAGAGAGAGAGAGTGCACACATTGGGGAGAAGGACGAGGTAGTGGGGAGGGCGGGGAGAGAATCTCAAGCAGTCTCCACACTCACCGTGGCTTGATCCCAAGACCCTGGGATGACGACCTGAACCGAAATCAAAACTCGGATGCGCAAACAACTGAGCCACCCAGTGCCCATATATCCTTTGCCTTAACATAGTCCTGGAAAAGGGCTGAGACTCTCTTACTGGTCCCAAGCGGCAGCATCCCCAATGTACAAGTAGGTTACATTTTAAAAGTTTATTTTATATTGGTTGCTTGCAGCTTATAATTCCTTTCAATATTATAAATGTTGCTAGTTTTTCCAAGGTTTTCCCACAAATTTCTTTTTAACCATGCAAAGAGACTGCATCATGGTTTTTTTTCCTGCACAATTATTCAGTGACAGCTTGTATTCCTTCAACGAAGCTGACATACTAAGTATTAGAAATATCAGGAAATTCCACTTGGAGGTAATTGTCGAGCAAGATCGCTATTAAGGGGAAATAATATTTTCTCTAATTGGGCCAAATGAGGGCTTTCCTCTTGGAAGGGTAACATGTGGGTTTTCAGCACAGATATCAGAAAGCAGAAACCTCTAAATACTGGTCCCAATATTTAGATACTGGGACTTAGATACTATACTGAAAGACAGTATAAAGGAATCCAGAACCCCTCAAGTTTGCATCCAGGAAGACTGTAGGGACTCAAGTCAGACACTGGCCAGTAGGGATGATGAAGAGGGACACTTGCCCACTGAATAAAATGGCACATGTGAGTTCTGTCCTCTAAGAGCTACTGCAAGAACTTGCTTCGCAGAAAAATGTCAACACGTGGATAATAAAATGAGAATGTAAGGTTCTGTCAGCATGAATCTAGCTTTGATGATAAGAATTGGGACTGCTAGGATTACCCCCTGGTCAGCAATGGACCAGGTTGTTTCAGAAACAAGCATCCCAATCATCCTGCCTACATGATTGCTTTATGGGCAGTTCACCCTCCAATGGGAGCCTCCTGTACATGCAATCACTTGTTTAAAGACCTGAACAAGTGGAAGCCAGTAGAGATCCACAAGGCATTGGGGGAAGAGCTGATATAGTTCCTGTCCAAGTTAGGCCAGCCCTCGCAGGCATGCAGCAGTCAGAATCTTGCCCTATGACTTTTGAGTTGTGCTATGAAATTCTTACTACACAGAGATCTTGAGAAGAGATTATAAATATCCTTGAGGACTCCCTGGGAGGGGAAAGATGCTTGGAGCCAGCTCACATAGAGGTGGAGAGATGTACCCATGGAGGGACAGTGAGCCACGGGTGGAGAAGAGAACAGGGTCAGTAATACCTGAGTTCTGGGCTTTAGCTACAAACCTAGAAACCATCCTGCTGGGACGGTGTCTATGGACATTCTTTCTTCATGTCAGAGGTGTGCTGTGGGGAAAGAGAAGAGTGGGCAGGAAGGAATGTATAGTAACCTTTTTTTTTTTTTTTCTTTTTGGCTCCATTTGTATTCGCCAGTCATGTGTACAAATGAGTCTTGAAGCATTTCCCATGGAGGAGTCGATTGTTATCTTACTGTCACAGAAAATAGATCCTACCCTGCAAAGCTTCCACTCCTCGAGAATCCAAGTGTCAGCTGACAAAAATATCCAGATGGGGAAATCCCCTGCCCCCTCCCCATTCTCCCACCAGCCTCATAGGTAACGGGGGTGGGGGACAACTGGAGAAGGAAATGAAATCATGCGGGTTCACCAGGAAAAGATAAAGTGTTGGTGGCAGCAGAATTGGTGAGTGCGTTGTGGGTATTACCTCTTGATGAGGCTTCCAAGAAGGCTCCCGCTCAAGTCCTGGTGGCTCTGAGAACAAGCATTCTTGCATCAATAGCTAATAGGCTGTCCAACCAGATGTTATCTGGGTGGGATAAGAGGGTGAGAAAACAGACCTGTTGTACGCTGTTGTCAACTATATCGCTGTGGTCAGAGAAGGCTGGTTGTGTAGGGTTTAGCAGGGTGCCTCTTTTGTAGTGAGGCAGACTAGATTACATGGTTGTTTAAATCCGTTTCCTCTTGTGATTGGTAAAATACGAGAGTTATAATCATTCATGCATTACTAAAGCCTCCTTTCCATCATTTTTGAAGGGACTTTTTTTTTTCTAGAACAGAGCATGCATCCAGCAGAAACCTAAAGCATTTGCTTTTCTAAGCGATCTTTTGCAATAAGCACACTTAAAAAACAAACAAACAGACAAACAAATGAACAAAAAAAACAACACTGCATATGGTACCTGTGACAAGACTGGAGATTATAAGTGGTAACACCAGCATCTGTAACATCCTCATCAGAAGTTCCCCAGGGAAAGAGAAGTACTTGACTTCTCGGTAGCTCATTTTGTATGGTCGGAGGGTAAATCCCAGGATTGTACCTGAAGGGGGAAAGAAAAGATGGAGAAAACTTGAGCCCTTTTAAAAACTGAAGTAACAGTCCTAGGAGAATGAAGAAGTATTTGGCTGGTGGTCACTCCTGTCTGACGAGAGTACATTTATTTAAGCAGCAAATATTGGTGCTGCTTTAGGAGCAAGGGGTGTGCCTGTCTCTTCCGTCTGCCAGGGTCTGGCTGAATCCAGGGCTTCGAATAGGACTTAAAGAAAAAACGTCTCTGGCTTTAGCAAATGAAAAATGTCTTTGTCTAACTTAAATGCAGTAGAACCAAGTTTGACGTGGCTCGGTACAGAGTTACAAAGATAGGGGCATAACTGGGAGACAAATCATGTATCCATGAACAAGGCAATGTAGAAAAAAACCCTCTTACTATAATGAATTTCCTTGGTAACAACGGATATTAGGACGGCTAGCACAAACACTTATTAAAGGGCAGTATGATTTTATTTTTTTCCAATTAAAAAAATTCCTCTTGCTCACATTGTTAATCCATTTCCATCACCTCCCTGTCTGTACACCATGCTTTCTGTCTACATGGTCTCGATATTGCCTTGGCAACTGTATTGTACAGACTTGTTACTTGCCGGCAAGAGAAGACTCCAAAATGAGCAGAGAACTTTTTCCAAAAATTTTCCCTGAACACTAACAGGGGGGGCGGGGGGGGGGAATAAGAGAAAGAGAAAGCAATTTTCCCCTTCATTTTCCTTCTGCTCCTGGGACTTTAAAATATATTTTAAAAATAACTTTATATGTAAATTGAATTACACACAGTAGCTTTCGAAGTGTTTGGAAATCAACAGACCTACTGAATCAATGTACTCCCCCCCCGCCTCTCCCGAATTTACCTTCCTTGTCCAGGAAAATTTATTTATTCCATTATTGTAAATATTTTCTAAATTTTTGCCCTGCTGTTACTAAAACATGTACCTTATAGAGAAATACTGAGTTATCTAGAAGCTGGAGGTCGGTGTAGGGGGAGAGAACACTGGGTGAACCTACGTTTTTCCAAAGGAAGCAAGCAGTCCTTTAAGGAAACAGGCTCATCCTAACTTCTTATGAAATGGGCTCCTTCTCTTAGGAAATGAGACACAAAGTTCATTTCAAGTATTACAGCAACCCTAATTTCATTTCTTGGGTCTCAGCAACTGTGAAGTATCCATTCTTTGATTATATACTGTGATACTGCAATTAAGAGTCTGAATCTACGTGACTAGAAAATCTGGCTGATCCAGTTTTCAGGGCCTTTAGGAAAATAGTTATTGCTTTTCTCCCAATGTAACAGTAATATGTTCAAGACAGAAAAAGGTGATTTGGAAGATACGCAAAAGAAAAGGCAGAAGCCTGCCTCTATTGATTCTCTCACTTAAATAGCAAATAGCTAATGCTTACCGAGCTCTTACCACATGCCAGCCATTGTCAGTGCTTTACTTGCGTTATTATATTTAATCCTCACAAAAACCCCTGGAGGTAGGTACTATTTTACCACCAGTGTACTGATGGGGAAATCTAATTATGGTGAACTTCAAACTTGCTGGACTCCAATAGCCACTCAGTATCAAAGTCAAAAAGTTACTCAAGTGACAAAGCTGGGATTTAAACCCAGGCATTCGGACTCAGAGCTCACATTTGTGACCTTCACACGTACTTCCTAGTCTCCAATAGAGCAAAGACAAGCGCTGTTGGTGCTTCTGTGAGTTTCTTTCCAGAATGTTCTCACACAGAGTTAAATATATGGAAATCACACAGAATATACTTTTCCATATGTAGTTATCATAAGCATCACTTTTAGGGTTCATGATACCAGATCTAATGATTGTACCATAATTTACTTAATACTTCCTTTGTTGTTGAACAGTTAGGTTGGTTAGCATTTTTTTGCTTTTATGAAGAGCACTATGATAAATATATGAAGGCTGTTTTATAACTAGAAATATTTTTTAGTGCAGTTTAGAGAAAGGAAACCAGTGCATTAAAGAATCTCACTACCTTGATTCATGTTATCAAATTGTTTTTCTAGTGGGTTGGCCCAACAGTTTAATGTTCCGTTAGTGGATGAGAAGGCTTTAATATTATCTATATGGGGAGAATTATCATAACAACTATTAAAACAAATAACATTTGTGAGTGTGATGAGTATATAGTATGTATTTTTTATTTCCTTTCAATTTACTTAATATCTAATGATGTTGACCATTTCTCCTAATTGTATTTTCTCCAAGCATTTAAAAATTCTAGTAGTTTAAGAATTTATGTGTGCATGTGTGTGTGTTGTGTGTGTGTGTATGTATCTGATATAAATTCTTTACATAATAAAGATTAATTATCCTTTGCCTATGTGTAACATATTTGCTATAACTATTTTTCTAATACTCTAAAATATACAGGTATTTTGCATTTTTATAAAATTTGGTCCACATACCTTTTTTATTAGGTCATTTTTTCGAGAGTTATAAACTTTAATTTCCCTCCTCCCAAATTTGATAAATATTTAATTCCTTTTTCCTTCTTTGACTGGTCGCTTGCTTTGTTTGAAAATATTGAACCTTTAATCTTCCTGGAACTTGGTTTGAGGTAAGGCATTTAGTTCCAATTTTTAGTGTGCATTATTCAACACAGTATCCTCACCAGCACATAGGAATTATAAAAGGCTCTGGTAATATCTGGTGCTTTCCTGCTTGTTCATATAAAGGCCAAATCACACTGAAATAAGTGCTTCATCTTATAATAAGTAAATAAATAAATATTTATAAATCTTACTTTACTTCCAATCAAATGTAATTTCACTGGAATTGATTGTTTTCTGATCTTTTTTTAAAACACATTTAAACATTTGTCATTCAATTATAACATAAAATGGGTGCAATAAACACAAGATACTCATTTTGGTCACCTGGAATTTGACCATATCAAGCTATTAGGAATTTTAGACATCTCCCAAATGACAAGACCAGACTTGGTTTTACAAGTTTCACTTCTAAGTTGGCTGTTTGTTATTAGAAATGCATTAACTCGGGGCGCCTGGGTGGCTCAGTCGGTTAAGCGTCCGACTTCAGCTCAGGTCACGATCTCACGGTCCGTGAGTTCCAGCCCCGCGTCAGGCTCTGGGCTGATGGCTCAGAGCCTGGAGCCTGTTTCCAAGTCTGTGTCTCCCTCTCTCTCTGCCCCTCCCCCATTCATGCTCTGTCTCTCCCTGTCTCAAAAATAAATAAACGTTAAAAAAAAAATTAAAAAAAAAAAAAAGAAATGCATTAACTCAAAAACAACAATATTTCCATAGATGGGTAGGATCCTGGCTAGTCCGAAAGTTATTTATTAATTAAATTATTAAGTTGTTTAAGAAATTTACATTATTTATCATTTAGGAAAAAACCGGTAGAGCAGCTGCTCTATCAACGATACAGGTAGACACAAGCCAGTGTAGATGAAGGAAGGGATTAATTCTTTCTAAACCTATGTGCATTAGACCCCATTTCCCAAAGTCTAACTCTTGCCAACCTGACTATATTCTCTCTTACAGCCACACCAGCTGTATCCAGACACTCTCTCCTTGGGAGTTCCATGTACCTCCTCCCCTTTTCCCCCATCAAATCCCACATTTACTCAGTGCCACCAATTTTCATCTAGGTGCTAGGAGGGAAAGTAAGCCAGCTCAGTGAGTGAGTCCTGGGCAGCGGGCGAATGACATCTCTTAACTCCAGTCTACCAGGGAGATACATGCCTAACAGAGCAGCAGAAAAACAGCCAGGAGGCAAAGTCTCAAAAGGCTTTTCTAGTCAATAAGCTGATCTTGCTTGGAAGTGTAGTTCTGACATCAGCTCCTCTAGAATGTCTCAGTTTCTTTGCATTCTCTAATACGGAACCCACATTTTCTAAAAGTTCTTCTTTATAGGGGGAAAGCACGCAGGAGTCACCATTTATATGTTGAAAAGGGATAGTTTCAGGTCAAAAGCTTTGAAGAGAAGGGTTGTTTAGAGGGATAGCACACTGCAAATACTCTTTGAGTCAGTGATGCCCCTGACTATGTTTTGGTATGTTTACTATCTCAGGGTTTACCAAGTGAGCCATTTCTACTCCTAGGAAAGAAGAGGTTATGTTGGGAGGGGCAATACTGATTGAACCCTTAATGGGCTCAATCAAGGTGGCATGATCCTCATCACAACTTTATGAGGGTAGATATGATCGTGTCTATTTTCAAAAATGAATACACTGATGCTCAAAGCTAGTGAACTTGCTCAAGTCTACAGAGTTAGTAAGTGATTGATTTGGGAATTCTAAAGAAAACCCACTTCTCTTTCTACTACACTTTAATGCCTCTCAAACACAGATATACCCTTGTAGGTATACAAGGACCTGTATACCTGAGGACAGACCCTGGCTCCCGGGTCTTCAGCAGCTCTAATCCCTAAACTCTAGAAGCACTTGAGTAATAATCTCGGATCTGCTAGAAATGTCCCAGAAGCACCCAGTACATGCTGGAACCCTTCACAGGTCCCTTTACAATATGGTTACCATAGTGCTAAGTCACTGTTTAAAGTGGTGACACTGAATCCCTTTCTTTGGAATGATTTAACTAAACTTATATAAAACTTTTAATTAAAATAGCTTGCTTCTTTTGCCCCACCGCACACATTTTAATCCTTGGAAACCATCAGTAACAAAGCTGGAGAGGACATTAAATGAAAACATGCTTCAGGGTCCCACGCTTAATGACGACAGCCAGCAGTCATTGGGTACATGCAAGATGCCAAGCCCTCCAAGCACACTGCCTCACAGGACCATGGAAGCCAGGACTAGTAGAGCCTACACTTCACTTCTCATGAAGAACTGGAGTCATCGAGAGGGTAGGTAAACTGCCGAAACCTCACAGCTAGTAGAGGTTGGGGCCACGGTCAATGCAGGGAGCAGTCAAGCCGCTTCCCCAATGTCAGGGGGATGGCTGAGGTGGACTTCATACCCACGCTGTTCAGCTCCAAGCCCAGACTCTTACTTACTATGCTGTACTCATGGCCTCTCAACAGTCATGGTACTAATTCAAAGAGCCTAAGTTAGTACACAATATTTTGCCTATCTTTTCATTCCATTTTGAGTTAGTTTAACTGAGATAGAGCCTAAGTTGGGCAAAGGTTTTGTTGATTTTGCTTAATGAAGTCAACATCTAGCTTTTTGCAGTTCATTTGTTGAATAAATAAACAGAAGACATTTTTCTTCAGCTTTTGCTCTGCTGGGCAATATTAGAGGTGAGGCCAGTGTGATAAGGTCAGCCAGCTCTCAGTGTCAAGTACAGAGGAAATGCTCTGAACGTGAAGATGCTTTTTTGGGTAAGCAGTTCAGGTTTCTGATTACACAGCCCAGCAATGATAAAAAGCCTTCCCTGAACCATCCTCACATCCTGAAGAACAGACTTCTCAGAGCCCTCTACTCTCTGCCCTTCTGACCAATTAGAGGTAGCAAGGGGGGGTGGTTTTCTTCACTTGGGTAAAGCCGCTCACTGCCTTTACAGAGCTGTGGACTCTATCTTACTTGAAGCCCATTGATTGATGTTCCCAGAGCTAATCAAAACCTTTATGGCCTCCAGACCTTTAATGCAAAAGAATAGATTCTTTATTATTGATTACTCTGCAAAAATAACCATAAAAATCAGAATAACTTCCCAAGGGTTTGTTACAGCTGAAGCAAACTTTGCAATCTGCATCTTGGTGACATTAAAGAAAACACAGATGTCACAATTCAATTCAGATTGCTCATTCTCAGTCAAGAGTCTTCTAGCATTCCTGTTTTGGTATTTTACAAGATTTCTGGAATCTAGGGAATATCTTAACTGGAATGTTTAAGGTGATCAAAATTAACAGTGCTGGTTGAATGCTATAAACCAAGATGCATTTTTATTTAAATACTTTCTTCTAACACAGAAAGCTCAAGAAGTGACTTCTTCAGGGGTTCACTGTTTCCCCTAGAGAGCCTATACAACAAACACTCCTTTGGAAGATTAAATACCACTTCACTTTTCTAAAGACACAAGGTCCACACTAGAGCCTCAGAAAGAACACCACCACAGGCTTCCTTTTGAAGGCCAAACACGCACAGCACGTTAAAAGCTAAAGACCTATTTTAAAGAATTGGGTCCATATTTAATCTGATAAAATTAAAGAAAATATTAAGCCAGAAAATATTTAAGAGTAGAAAAACGTGGCACAAGTTGAAGTAAAATTCGGAGCAATTCACCCAATTTACCTTTTGGTAAATGTTGCAGTTTGAAATAGTAAAATTTTACTCGAGTTTCTACCCTGTTTCCAAACTGTCATGAACAGATTGGCAGACCACAGCTTTCTAGAATTACTACTCACAATACTAAATTCTTCAGAAGAAGATATGATGCCCCCAAAGAGCTCAGATAACAAAAGGGTATCTAAAAGTAACAGTGGCACTGATTTTAGAGGAAGACTTTATATTCTGAGGCCACCATATGAATACCACCAAATGCCCACCCAGGATGAGCTAACTAGCTCTTCTAACATTGACACTGCAAACCAGTCAGAGGACATTCAAACCCCCATCCAGAATAAGCATGGCCTGCAGATCTTTAGCCAGAACGAGAACATTTGCCTCCTTGTTGTCACTCCACCACCTCGGTCATGATCCCACTTTCTGGCCCTGGTGCTGGCTCTTCTTTCTGCCTGGAATGCTCTTCTCAGAGATTCCCAGGTTTGCTTCCAGACTTAGTGCAAATGTCATCTTCTTATTGGAACCGACCCTGAATTTCTCCCTCAGCCGCCTTAATTTGTTTCAGTAGTTCTTATTACCTTCCAAAACACAGTATAATTTTCTAACTTATTATGCTTGTTGTTCATTGTTGTCTCTGCCTCCTAGAATATAAGTTCGGAGAGATCAAGATTGGTTTTCCTGCTGTATGTTTGTTCACTGATATATATCAAGCCCCTGAAAACAGTTCCTGGCACACAGTAGGTGCTCAGTATATTGATGAACGAATAAACAAAGAGCATGAGTTAATTCTCTTTCAGATGACCAGTGCCCAGCAGCGCTGGGCCTGGCTCGCGTTGAACCGTGTTGAACACATTTCTGAATGGAGGAATCGCTTCACTCTGTGCTTTGCAGCAAATGCCATTCCCCACTGCATTCTGTGAGCAGAGAAGCCTACCCTCAGGAACATCCTCTCCTCCAAACTGTGATTACTCTGTCGTGACCTGTGGAACTGGATCTCAACGGAGCTACGATTTCTCATATGGCTTAAGTTTTTTTTGTTTTTTTGTTTTTTTGTTTTTTAACGTTTATTTATTTTTTGAGACAGAGAGAGACAGAGCATGAATGGGGAGGGTCAGAGAGAGAGGGAGACACAGAATCTGAAACAGGCTCCAGGCTCTGAGCTGTCAGCACAGAGCCCGATGCGGGGCTCGAACTCATGGACCGCAAGATCATGACCTGAGCTGAAGTCGGACGCCCAACCGACTGAGCCACCCAGGCGCCCCTATGGCTTAGGTTTTTAGATTCACAAACTAGGAGCCATAGCTCCTGATTCCTGTTTCTCTCACAAGGCTTGTTTTTTTGAATATAAAAGACAGTGGGTGTGAGGCGGTAGAAAGTTCATGGACTGAGAATCTGGGATGAGGTTCTGGGCCTGACGCTGCCAGCAAATTATGTCAGTCGGTACTTTATTTTTTTTATTTTTAAAAAAAAATTTTTTTTTTCAACGTTTTTTATTTATTTTTGGGACAGAGAGAGACAGAGCATGAACGGGGGAGGGGCAGAGAGAGAGGGAGACGCAGAATCGGAAACAGGCTCCAGGCTCCGAGCCATCAGCCCAGAGCCTGACGCGGGGCTCGAACTCACGGACCGCGAGATCGTGACCTGGCTGAAGTCGGACGCTTAACCGACTGCGCCACCCAGGCACCCCTCAGTCGGTACTTTAAAGATTTAATCTTCATATCAAAGCTACAGGATTTAATAGCACCATCTTACAGATGTGGAGACTGAACCCGAGAAAGAGTAAGCCACTTGTTCCAGGTGACATGACCAGTAACTGATGTTGGCAGAATGGGGTTTGAAACTTAGGCCTGCCTATTTCCACAGCCCACATCTTCAAATCATATAATCTCTTTGGACCTCTTTTTTTTTTTTTTTTTTTTTTTTTTTTTGGTCACAAAACGGGAGGGATAGGTCAGAAAAGGCAATAGCTAAAATCCTCTTGGGGTGTCTGGTTGGCCCAGTCAGCTGAGCATCTGACTTCGGCTCAGGTCATGATCTCGCAGTCTGTAAGTTCAAGCCCCATGTCGGGCTCTGTGCTGACAGCTCAGAGCCTGGAGCCTGTTTCGGATTCTGTGTCTCCCTCTCTCTCTGCCCCTCCCCCACTCGTGCTCTGTCTCTCTCTCTCTCTCTCTGTCAAAAACAAACATTAAAAAAATAATAAAAAAATAAAAAAATAAAATTCTCGTGACCTTTAATATTCTCGCCTAAAGGTTCTGATTTTACAAGAACCATGTAAACCAAAAGCATTATAAATCTTAACTGCTTTACTATGAATTCATCTCGTTTCTTCTAACGAATTCTAATGTCCTGGATAATGCATATGACAGCATTTTTTAATACATCAAAAAATGCTTTGTCAACTTGGCCATTACAGTTATTGCGGCAGGTAGACAATAAATAATTCTTAAAGATCAAATAAAAGTTTCTATTTTAGAACTTGGCTAGCGTGTAGCCCAAGCCGGAGAAGTTGTGAGTCCGTCTCGTGCAAACCTGCCGAAGCTGGTGGACATAAAGTCCCATTAGTTTATTTTTAACAAGAAGGGCAAGGGCATAATGGTGAATTTACCTGCCCAAGAGGTCTGCTGGTCTTGGTCTTCCGTTTCACCCCAAACTTCCAGGCATTTCCTGGTGAGAAGCTACTGGGTTTGAGGCAACCTTTCGACCCTCCCCCACCCCTCTGTTTCCACATCCTTCAGAGAGTTGGTCCCCTGGCTTGGTTCAGTCTTTTGTCCTTTGGTATTTCCTGTTGCTGGAGGTGGAAATACCTGCTCCAGCCTTGTTCTGCCAGTGGAGCCCAGACGAACCAGCTCTGGGTAACTAACGCAGACCCAAGTCCACACGGCATACAACTCTGGCAGACAACCGTATCAGAAGAACCTCAGGAGCTCTGAAAAGCCTGGTGCTTTCTTCCTAAAAGCGCAGTGACATAGGCTATGCGAAATGCTAACTAAACTTACAAATAATCCTACAGATCTTTTAAATGTCCACCTCATGCTCGCTGAAAAAATATCCCACTAAAATCATTAACACCCGTTGCTTTCCTTTCCGGTAAAAAATAAAATAGTTATGAGTAAATGAAACCATGAATGCAATTTGAATTCTGGGCATATACCCCACAGATACACTATACCTGGGGGAAATCACTTTTGTACAGGATTATTCTTTATACCATTTAACAAATATCTAAAAGTTGGAAACAATCTAAGTGGCCATCAATTAGGAATTGGCTTCAATAAATGAGGGTACATGCATAGAGTGCACCCCCAAGAGAGAATGAGGAGGTTCTTTTTGTGCTAATAAGGAATGATGTCCAAGGCATATTGTAAAGTCAAAAAAGTAAGGTATAAAGCAGGCTATATAATCTATGCCAGCATTTGTATACAAAAGCCAAAAAAAAAAAAACAAAACGGGATATGTATTTATTTTTATACTCATAATTCTAAAGGCGCACAAGAAACTGATAGCAAGGTATTTATATCCTTTTGTAATTTTTTATTTTGGGCAATGTAAGTGTATTTCATAAGTAAAATAACAAAATACATAAGCAAAAAATTTGGCTCACATTTTTTATCTTTAAATCTGACTGAATTCAGGGCACCTGGCTGGCTCAGTTGGAAGGGCATGCGACTCTTGAACTTGCAATCATGAGTTCAAGTCCCATGTTGGGCGTACAGATTGCTTAAATAAATAAAAATAAGACTTGAAAAAAAAATTTTTTTTTTTAATTTATTTTTGGGACAGAGAGAGACAGAGCATGAACGGGGGAGGGGCAGAGAGAGAGGGAGACGCAGAATCGGAAACAGGCTCCAGGCTCCGAGCCATCAGCCCAGAGCCTGACGCGGGGCTCGAACTCACGGACCGCGAGATCGTGACCTGGCTGAAGTCGGACGCTTAACCGACTGCGCCACCCAGGCGCCCCTGAAAAAAATTTTTTGACTGAATTCTAAACCACATCATTTCTGCTGGATGCCTGGATGTTTCTAAAAATTCACTTTGGGTCTGGGTTGGTTTCTCCTCAACCTTGCTCTAATTTGCTCTAACAGTGAGTGTACTTCATCTGGGCCATGGAGAGGAAAGTCGCTAGTTGCGTTCAGATTTCTAGTGAGTGGATCACTTTCTGACCCAACAGTTCTTTTTTTCCTGGAGACAAGGAAGTGAATCTGAAAAAACTTTGAACTCCACCATTATAGGATCATGTTTGCTTCAACGCATTAGCCCTTGGAGTTACAAGTACACCAAAGCGGCAAAGTCACGTTGGAAACTACCAGACAAAGGTAACATCCATCATACTGTGTAAAGCTCTTTCACATCATACTCTTTCATCATCCAACATACTGTGTGAAGCATCGCAGTGTCAGAATTTACAAAGTTCACTGAATCTTGGCTTTTTTATATGACTATGTCATTTGCCTTAAAAAAGCAAATTCGAGGAGACAAAAGTAAATAAATAAACAAAAAGATAACTTTGGTCATAGGCAGTCTGTTAAAAGACTCACAGTTTTCTTTTTGATGCCTTTACCTTCACATTCATCAACAAGCTGAAGGTGCCAGCAAGCACACGTATATCCCTGGGGTTTTGCCTTACTTGCTTTAAAGATGAAATTTCAAGGGATGCAATGTGTCTAAAGGCAGGGGCCTTCTTTTCAGTATGTGAAGGGCAGCAATTGTCCATTTCTACTCTCATTAGGGACAAATGAGCTTCATCTTACAAGATTCTGAATAGAAAATCTTTCGCTAATAGCCCATTGTTTTCTCTCTGGGAAGCAGAAGCAGTTTATGGCCTGGAATCATTGTTGGAGAACTGGAGAAGTCTCTTTGGGTACAAGAAGAATGGAGTTGTCCCTTCTGGAGACAGAAACTCAGTCTTGAAATTCAAAACTTAAGTGTGCCTTTTAACTAGCTGCTCCTTAATTTACCTTTGAATCTTTGATATGATACACAGAGTGAAAAAGGAGTGCCTTTTCCCCCGCTTGTCTTAATTCAAAGGGAATATCTTCCTTTATCTAGTCTTGGGGGGTTTGTTCTTCTCTTTTTGTTTTCAAAACCACTCCAGGACCTCTCTTGATTGGGCTTAGTGATGGAAATATTCTTGGGTTAGGGAGTAAGCTCTGGGCAACATTGACAGCACTGAAGCTTGACCTAAAACGCTTAATTTTTATACTTGGTGAGCACAATGGCTAAACTCTGTGCCCTGAAGTGCTCTGTGCGTTTCCTCATCTCGTAGCAATGATACAGCTCACCTAGCTGCCAGACCAAATAGTTGATGAATGATAGCACCCCAGTGTTCCATAAATAAATATCAAGTACTCTAACACCTGGAATGTACAACTTGGAAAAGACTGCTTTCATTCCAGTTGCCTTTTCCAGATACCGCAGGCTCTTCATAGCTCTGCTGTCTCTGTAGCAAGGACGGGGACTCACAGCTCTCCTCCTCTGATTTATGAGAGACGGTCAGAAGAGTGCTGGGCAGAGGTGGCTTCTGCAGCGACATGCCTCATTTGTGTGCTCCGACACGGGTTTATCACACCCAGAGTTCAGGAACTCCAGGGTCCTCAAGAATTTAGCTGCTTGTTGATGGGAAAGACTGACTGGCGAGGATGGGTTGGGAGGTCAACAGTAGAGGAAAAAGGTCTCTGCCATTGTACGGCGTCAAGGAGTAGAAAGGCAACACTGATGTATCTTATTCCCTTCATTCTGCTTTAGAGAAGGGCAAATCAGATGTTCAGTGATAGGACTGTGGAGCTGGAAGCAGACATTAGTCCAAATGTAATTTGCTGATGAAGAAATATGAGGCCCAGCGATTTGTCCTAAATCCCAAAGTGAGTGAGTGGATGGCAGAGCTGGCTCTGTCACCAGGACTTTGAGGCTCTCAGTGCCTTCTCAGCTGCATCACAGACCTGTGCAGACACTACTCAGAAGGAGGATGGACTGGCCCTGGATTGCGGTGCTAGAGAGAGAGAACCCAGGAAGCACTTTGTAAACCGTAACACTGCCGCGGTGGAAGGTGTTATTACTGCAGGTAATTGTTCCGAGCACCCCTGCTTATTTGATCACCTACTTGAAAGAGAAACAAATTTGAAATTGCCTGCTCAGTTTCCTCATTATCTGAATGAACAGGAAGAAGACAGCAAAATAAAAATCCAGAGACAATCTTAGAACAAATCAACCCCACTGCCCCATACTTCAGAAGAATGTTGACCAACTCTGTTAGAAACCAGCAACACTCCTCCCAGGTTTCCAGAAGACTTCATCTGGCCTGCCCAACTCTGGTAGGGGTGGCAGTTAAGGAGTGGCAGACACCAAAATGCTGGAAAAAAGGAGAAACCAGGGAGGTGCCTGACTCTCAGATTGGTCCCGAGTGGCATGAACAAAGTGCGCTACCGAGAAGGTTCAAACATTGACTGAAAACATTTTCTCAGCAAGTTTACTTTCCTGAGAAAGACATCTACTGCCAGGCACTCCCTCCATCGAGCAGTCGGTATTATGATAAGGGCTGTGCCAGGGGATTACTTTCCGCTTCAGCTCGGAGGCCAGGTGGGTAAGGGACAGATAATGACAGTATTACTTTCTCTGAGGCTTTCAGCTCTGCCTCTCAAAGCCCTTTACAACTGCTAAATCTCTTCCTACAACTCTGCTTGGCTCTCTTCTCTAGCCAAGGAACTAGAAGCCGCTTCTCCTACCCGTAAACCAGGTGACCATCTTCTCTTCTCCCCTTCCTAGTCCCTGTCCCCCCACCCCCACCCCCATCGCTGGGTCCCAGTCCTGTAGCAGAAAGCGTCAGCGAATCGGTGTGCATTTCCACTTGGTGCCTGAGCAAAGGCACAAGCAAAAGATGAGGGGTTTACGGTTTGTGTGGATACTCTACCTGCCAAGCCCTTAGGGAAATTATTAAAAGTTACATGGTTGTAAGCGGCAGAATTGGAACATAAATCCTGGCAGAGAGGAGTTACAATTATTCTATTTTATACATGAAGGAACGGAGGCTCAGTTCCAGAACTGGGACATAAATAAACCTCAAAGTGTCTGACTCCAGAGTCCATAGCTCTGATCCACTCCCCTATAGTGTGCCAGACTTAAACCCCAGGATAGGAGGCAGCTCCCTGGAATGCTTTTTGAGAATGAAACTGAGGGCTGGGATCCAAGTGAGCTGTAAGCACATGTCAGGTAGTTGTTATAGCTGCCCCTGACAATTTTTCTGTTTCTGCTCCCTGGGGGAGAAGACAAAACAGAGGAACATCACTAGTCCCTACACCCTATCCTTGTGTCCTTTCTCCAGAGCATGGCATTGTGAATCCACTGCTTCTGAGCTCCTTAGGCCTGACACTTCCCTCCCAGCCCTCTGTCCCCAGGGGCCTCTGAGAGGAGCTCAGCACCTGGGGAGCGCCTGCCTCAGGAGCCACCCTTTCTAGAAGCTTCCTGAAGCTCCCTCTCTCTCTTCTCACTTCCAGGAAGTGTGGAAGGAACCATAAATCCCAGCCCGGGAATCATTCACCATTCTTTGGGTTCCTGTTGTTCAACTGTGTGGAGACTCCTTTCTTTTGGTGAGCTGAGAGGCTGCCCGCACGGGTGCATGGGTGCCGCTCTACACCCGCACCACCCACTCAAGCCCTTGGCTCGTTTGGTCCCATCACTGATCACTTGAGTGCAGCAGCGGATGGCTAACCACATCGGTAAACCTGTCTGACTGAACTGGCTGACTCGGCCAGATACTGCGTACGTGGGGAAGGTACAAAATACCTGGCCTTGCTGGGAGGTTACTGCTTTACTCATAAAGAAGAGTTAACTGTGTTCTGAGAATGGTCTCACTTACAGAGTAGCTGATGCAGGAGGATAACCCGATTCATGGATCATTATCCATTTAACCTTCAAAGACAGAACTGTCCTTGTTCAGTCTCGACATCAAAAGAATACCTTCAAAATCTCTATGTACCCTGAGCCTCTTGCACTGTATTCCCGTTGTAACGTTTACATTCCCAAATCAACATGTCCAAAAAACTGAAATCATCCCTCCCACTCCCCCAGTCTTCCTGTATTCTACCTTTACTGGGAGCACCAGCACCCTCGGTCACCCGAGTCAGCAACTGGACCAACCCAACAGGCTGCAGTCCGGCTCTTCTGTCAATGCTCACGTGCCATCAATCAATCGTCAAGATGCAGGGTGCCCCTGGGACTGAGGTCTCAATTCC
The DNA here is from genome assembly GCF_028018385.1 of Neofelis nebulosa. Classification (NCBI taxonomy): domain Eukaryota; kingdom Metazoa; phylum Chordata; class Mammalia; order Carnivora; family Felidae; genus Neofelis; species Neofelis nebulosa. The sequence continues at coordinate 29,624,671 of NC_080782.1, read as the reverse complement.
ATGTGTCCTTTCCATCGCTTCTGTTGTGGGGTCAGTGCACACCCTCAGCTAACTGATGTCATAAAACAAGAATGGACATGCCCCAAGGGCAGGGACCAGCACTCAGAAGAGTGTGGTGGGTAAGAGTATAAACTTCCAGCCAGAACAGTGGATTTGCATCCCAGTTGGTGAGCTGTTTCCTTATCTGTGAAATAAGAATAAGAATACCTCCCTGCCTTATTTGTTCTGAGAATTAAATAAAGCCAATGTATTAACAGCACGTACAACAGTGCTTGGCACAGTGTTAGTGTTTGCAATGTATATTATATGTGTAACGATATATGAGGAAACCGAGGCACAGAGCAGTTAAACGCCTTCTCTAGGATCATACAGCTATTAAATAATACAGTTCACATATAAATCCAGTCGATGCTTCATCAAAAGCCGTATTCTTTTTTCCCACATGGTACATCTAGGTTGTTAACAAGAAAAGTACAACCTCTAAAGTATCAACACAAAGATCATATATTATATACAACAGTATGGATAATAGGATTTCACTTAAAAAATGTTGACATAATTAAAAACCTCACCAAAACAAAAAACTCCTTATTACTACCTCTGAAATTTGTCTATTCCTTTGTCATCCCATTTTTATCTCTTCTACTAAACTACCCGAGGGCTAAGATTCTCTATTGCATAGCACAGACCAGATACCCAACATTTAGTATGTGTTAAATTGCTGAATAGCACTGAATCTTTCTTTAAAAAAAAAAAATTATTCAGCAGATAATAGATAATAGTAGATAATATACGAATGTGGTGAAAAGCCTTCAAACCATACAAAAACTTAGAGGAAAGTAATATTCCTTCCATCCCATTACCGGACACCCAGCTCTCATCCCAGAAGCAGCCACAATGACCAGTTTCTTGTATATCCTTCAGAGATAGTATCGAATTGCGCTGAATTGTAGTGCCATTTACATTCATTGCCAAAGATTATAAGGTAATGATGAGAAATGCTTTATACACATGTAGCCAGTATGTTTTCTTTTCTGAAAAGTCACCAATTTTTCTCAAACCCATATAAAGGACAACCCAAACATAAAAGGTGCGTGTGTGCGTGTGTGCATGTGTGTGTGTGCATGTGTGTGTGTGTGTGTGTGTGTGTGTGTGTGCAGAGAAAGATGCTAGTTGCTGTTTGTGAACTCCCTCAGGTAAAACCACCATCCAGTTCTATGCAATTCTATTTAGTTTCCTTCCCTTCGTAGCTGAGGTTATGACCCATTTCTTCAAAAATTTTTAGCCTGAGATTTCATTTTTATTGTGCTTTTTGCTCCCTGGATGTGGAAAGATGGGCATTCTATGACTTAAACATGACAAAGGACTTTCCCTTTCTTTCAGCGAGATGTCTGAGGTCACTCTCATACCATTTACCACAGTTTGAAATGAGAAAGTGCTTCCTGGAGGAAGAAAGATAGTAACCACTCTTCTCAGTGTGGTTTTTGTTAGACAGATGTCTGCAACAGCCCTGGGAGACACTTTATCTAATGCTTTAGTAATGAACCCCCTTAAAGAGACTTAACACTTGGTGTTGCCTTCTCTCAGGTTGCTAATTTGCTTTCATTACGTGGCTTTGACATAGCATGGCACATTCGGACTGTGACACGACTTAGAAATGGCATTGGGAATGTCACTTCTTAGAACTGACATCAAACTGCACACATGGTTCTAGGCCTGTGCTTGTAGAGGAATTAATACTGAAATATTTATAATTCTCTACTTTAATCTGACTATATGGATTCACATGTCTCCACTCCTCCTCTGTAATACTTTTCTAGTTTCCACTTCAACATACTAAATGCACATTTATTTTTTTCCAAAAAGACAAAAGAAAACAGATGGAATAAAAAATTTACCCAATATATAGGGCTTTTTTTTTTGTATTAAAAATTATTAAAACCTAAGAATTTGGTTCTTCTCATCTCTTCTTTGGGGAAAAGAACTTTTCTTCTTCCTTGAGAGCATCTTTCCATTTTTTGTCCAATGCTGCAGCAAATGAATTAGAGAGCTGAAGTCCAGACATGATCTTATTATTCTTTTAGGGCTGATGTAGACATGGTACCCAGTGACAAGCTAAATGGAGCCTTTGTTTTCATTGGGCCCTCAATGGAAGACACACCAAGAGATAACTGAAGGGTTCTTCCTAAGAGATAACTGAAGGGTTCTTCTTCCTAAGTCTGTTTGCTACCAAGTGGTCTATTGGCCATTCCAAGTCTTTGGTGTAGACTCAGTGGTCTCTCTGACTGTCAATGAGCTCTTTTTATTTGTTTCTTTGTTAGTGCCTTCTTCTTATTACTTCTACCTCTTCAGTTTCCATTAGTAAAGCCAACCATGAGGACATCCTGCCAAGTTATCTACCCCAGCTCAGCCAACTCACTGCAACTCTCACAAATCTTAGGAAAGTCCTCGCTGGGCTAGGAAATGATCCCAGAACTCATAGAGAAAATGGACCATTAAGTCCTGGCATTATCTTCCTTCTATTAGAGATATGTCTTTGTAATCACTTAGGAACTTGCTTCTCCATCAATCTGCTTTCCATGTGCAGGTTTTATTACTTTCCATTCCTTTATTCTTTAACTGAAACATTTCTGTTCTAGAAATTGAACTCTTCTTGTGTTTGGAACACCATGTTGAATAAATGTTTCTGCATCTTTTCCAAACATACTCCAGTATCACTGAGCTCTATTATTATGTGTACAGGATTGTAGAATAAATGAGTATTTGCTAAATGCATGACAGGGATGTGGCTTAATCATCTGTAGGAGAATTATAAGTTTTCTGTGGGTCTGACTGGGTAAATCATATAGTAAAATGACAATGCTATGTGAATGCATGTAGCACTGCTTGCTAATTGGCCTCTACCAAGACATAGCAGCATTTCTCTTCCTGGAATCTCTCACAAGATGCCAACTAGTTTGCAGAGCACAAAGGCAGGATGGCAAAGTGGTTAAGAGAATGGCCCCAGGCCTAGATAGCTTGAGTCTGACTTTGAGCTCTAGCGTTTACTATCTGCATGACTTTGGGCAAGTTGTTTGATCTCTCCATGCTCAGTATTCTCATCTCTAAAATAAGGATCATACTAATCATTCCTGCCCATTCACTCATAGGCTTGTTTGAGGATGAAGTAAGCTAATCTAGGCAAAACACTACTTAAGCAGCTGTAACAGTACTCCATCAGTGTTCACTATTATTATTATTTGGCAGCTATTGTTTGGCTTGGCAACGACTGTAATTCAAAGCAAAAAATGAATTGAGCTTGCCGAGTGTTACATCAACTTCCAAGACAACGACAAAGCACTGAAATACTTCCTTCAGGAATGTATTTAAACCTGGGAACCTACTAAAGAAAGCCATTATGTCCCTGAGTCAATCAGGACATTTTCTCTTTGAACATCTCTAAAATGAATTGAACGGTCATTGATGACCAACAATTACTAAAAGGGGCAAAAACATATTGAGATGGAATATATTGAAAGTCTTGCGACAAACTATTCTGTCGTATTCCTATTTGCAATTTAAGAATCCTATCTTTTTGAATACGGTTATATTTACATGCCACAAAATTGTCTTAGTTTTTATTGTCATTACCTCTTTATATTTGATAGAGACCTTGGCAAACTCCAAGACAGAGATTAAAATTGTACACTAATGCCCCCTCCCCCTTTTGGGTCGGATTAGTAGAAATTTAATTTTTTATAACATGGCATTAGCTTGCACGTTTACCAGCCTAAAGATTTCTGTATTTGTTCAGTCAAAATTTCCCAGTAAGTAGTTTTTTCAGCTATCTGCGACCCATAAATAATAAACAATAATTTCAGATTCCAATAAATCAAACAAAACAATGTTTTATTAGTACAGGTTGCTGTTAACAATGCTAAGTTTGTAAGAGGCTGCAACGTTGCAGAGAAGGGATAGTTATTTATGGCAAGAAATGAATGAAAAAGATCTGTGGTAACATTTGTCTCAATTTACCTTTTCCAGTCACTGGATGGGAGATGCAAACACGTAAAAGTCTCTACCTCTAGGCATGATACCCAGTTTCAAGTCAGCACCCATTAGAATGGTTAGAATATAATTACTATTAGGAACCTGTATCTCATGTACTAATTGCATAAATTAGCTTTAAGTGAAAGCGACATTGTATGATTACATTTGGGCCAAATCTAGCATATGTTTGCTTGTTTTTATTGTTATTTAACTGCTCAGGCCTAATGATTAAATTGTCACTCTTTTATGCTTCCATGAGATGGGAAAGCATTTGATTTGTTTCTCTTCTCCACACAATCGATTGATTTGCATAATGCCAAATGATGCTTCTTTCAGATTCTGGTGTGTTTACCATATATTGCTTCAAACATGCCAACAGACTGTCATTTAGTGGGAGAAAAAAGCCTAGACTATTATTTTGAATACCTACGATCAGTCCATCTGATAATACGCCCAGGGAGCCAGATGCCCCAGAGAAACAAGATCCTTTTTTTTTTTTTTTTTCCGGTTGTTATCAAGTGACTTACCCACAATGACTGCAGTGACAGTGAGCAGTACAAAAGCATTCCGAAAAAGGTAACTTTTAACATCCTCCTTTGTGATGCTCTGCACTTTCCTCTTGGCCAAGAGTGTGCGCTTACGAACTCCTCGCTGGAATCTCTCCATCCTGCCCCCCATCCTGGGCTCTTCTCCGTTGGTTTTAGTCATATTTTACTTCTGTAGGAATGTCTTTTCTTTGCACTTCAACGTCTCGGAATCACCCCCGGAAAGCCAGACCTCTTTGGTGTTAGAGAACACAACTAGAACAAGGAGAGGAGAGACAAGAGTTACAGCCTGCAGGGGTGAGAAATCAGGGCTGCCCCACAGCAGGGCAAGCTGTTGGCACGCTGCATAATCTCAGTAGGAATCAAGAGCTAGAGAGTCGCAATGCCAGGTTTCAAGGCTGGGTGGGAGGTGCATATTTTACAGGACCACGTGTGGGAAATGTGCATCAGTTCAGAATCTACCAGCAGAAATGTGTGTTCTATTTTTAAAAATTTGCCCTTCCTATTCCAATGAGGCTGTAAAAGGGTTCATCGGAGCCGAGTGTGACTAAGCAGCCCCCACCCCCTCAGTCTCCCCCAGAACCAGCCAAGTGCTTTTTGCACAATGTTCACCCTCAATAAATGTCTAATTGAATTGAACGCACAGGAAGCGCTCAATAATTACTTGCTGGCTTATGTTGTGTACCCGGTGAAGGCGTAACCAGGTCAATAAAATGAATTAAGATATTGATATTTCATCCTCAGGGCTTTCTGTTTTAAATGATAAAGATTTTCTTCATTAAGGAAAAAAAAACCACGATAATATCAGCTAATAAATATGATCATGAAAAGAACGCAATGAAAAGAACATATGCACAGGACTTGGGAAATATATTTGACTATTTTGCAGGGTAACTTTTTAATCTTTTCTCTGAAACAAGCCAAGTTCTCTGAGCCTATCTATGCATTATCTGTAATCGTAATTCATTTATTTCCATTTTTATCACAAGTATAAGTACAAAGTAGCATTTGTCTTTGTGGCAATCATATCGGAGTCTCCTGAGGAAACCATCACCGACTTCTGGGTATTTCAAAATTTTAGAATTTCTAGAACAGATGAGGCGAATCCAATTTTCATTCCAAACATTACAGCGTGTGGTTTCTAGTTTCTTTAAAGCGCTCCTAGGTTATTCAAATATCTAAGTCAATCTCTCCCGGGTGGAAATCGGTTCTTTTGAAAAAAATCAAAGGATTCCTCCGGTTGTATAAGGTTTGTAATCCACAATCTTTCCCGAGATCAATCCAAGTAAAAATCAGTGGTGCCTGTGGACGTGTGTATATGGCAACGCCAACAGCCAGCGTGTGCGTCCGCGGGGGAGGTAACTGGAAAGCAAAAGACTCCTCCGGAGCTTTTGGCAAATCCAAGTGTGGAAAAAGAGACTCGTCTTAACAGTTTTGACTTTTAAATAAAATTGCAGCTTGGGGACAGTGATAATAAGACCTACGGCTTGTTGAAGACGTCACGGCAGATTAGAAGTTTAGGGAGAAGTGAGGAAGGGGACAGACGAGAGACCAGTTTTTTTTTTTTTTTTTTTTTTTTTTTTAAACTAGCCTCTGGTTCCCTTTCCAGTCACTTTTAAACAGACCAGCTCAGCCTTGATTCTTTTCTAGCTCCCGAACCACAATCTACCCCCAGTCCACCCTGAATGACTCAACTCCGAGTTAAGAGCGGACACGGCATAAGCGGACACCATGCGCTCATTACATTAAATTACTAACGTGGACTTTATCTACCAAAATGGCTAGCTTTTCACTCTCGCTGCTCCTCTGCTCGCGAAACAAAATCCATCGGCGGAGACGTGCATGGAGAGGGGAAGCCCGGCGGCAAGACAGGACGTCAGACTTACCTTTTCGGATTTTGTAACGGGTGGAAGGTACCCCAGGCAATGACAAGGTGAATTCCGCAGCAGGTACGGAAGAGTAACGAACGCCACGAGCCCGGCATGCATGCGCTCTGAAACTGCAAGTTACTATCGGGGCAACTTAAGAAAAGGGGAGGAGTCTGCGCCCGGGACAGGGGGAGTGGGGAAAAATGAAAACACCACAGGGAAGGAGGGCGCAAACCCGAGGTTTCTGGAATACTGATTAATCTTGGCTCACCAGAAGCATGCTTGCTGGCTCTGTTTTGCTCCTTAGACCACTTTCACGCTTTGTCAGTTCACTTTCATTAGGAATGCAGAACCGGGACCAGGAAGAATTGCAAAATAAAGCTCACACACACTCAGAAAGCTGGAAGTCTTGATTAGAACGTTTCAAAGAAGACTCTTCTAAGACGAAATTTAATTATCTCGCATTATTACAGGTTTCCTCCCCCTGAAGGAAACACGAGAGTGCTCTTTTGCCTGGTTGTACACTGTTATGAAAGAGTCCCTCTTTTCAGAATTGGGGGAAATAACTGACATTTCTTGGGAAGACCCAGAACGCAACAAGTATGGAGGGGAAAAAGTGCTTGCTACTATTCTCTAAACTTGCCTAAAGTTACTCAAAACACAAGATGAGACATGCCTCTATGTTAGCAGTTTAAATTCTGTTATAACAAATCTAATTTAGCTCCAACTTTGCATTGCAAAGACTGAAAAAGCAACGCGCACAGAGACCAGGATATTTGCTGAACTATAAAGTAAAAAGCATTTTAGGACCAAGAGTGTAAATGCACACTTGAAGGTTTGTGATTTCAAAAGATAAGTTCCTGTGCAGATTGATGCTTCAATTTTAAAGGAAGCTAAACATCCTCCTTGTCCACCCCCCACCCCCCCCACTGCCCCCACTCCCCTCACACCCGTCCCCTCAAGTGCCATTATTTTTAGGAATTAGAAAATTCTCATTGCAGTTTTAGTTCACTTTTCTTAGAAAGAAAAATATATTGTGAAAATAGATCTAAACAAGGAAAAAGCTCGACTCAGCTCCAAAACTTAGAAGTTGTTTAGCATGAAGAAAAAAAGTTTAATAGAGACAAAAATGCATACCAAAAATTGCAGCCAGAGTTCTGTATTCCTGCTCATTAAATCGCATATTCTCCATGCAAGATCTGCTTAGTTCTCGTGTCTGTTATCCAACAGGAAGGTATGTTTTTCCCTCATTGGCAAATCCAGGAGATTTGCTAAAGATACGTCTCCTGCCAACATCAACTGTTTCTTTTAAGCCCTTTCGAACAGCTACTGGTTGGAAAGCAATGGTGAATCATGCAAATGATTTAAAATTACAAATGAGCAGCAATCATAACAACTTTTAAACGTGGCATAATTTTAAGAGTTTATGGAAAATATATACTCTTGACAGTCCCAGCCCACAGCCATCTTTCTCTTCCTCTGATCTCCTAGGTCACTTAGCATCTGTACCACATTGTTTAACACTTAATTACACTCTGTTTTCTGCTAATCCTTTCTTTTTAAAATCATGTTAAGCTTTGGCTTCTCAACTGAATTATAAGTTCTTTGAGGGCAAGAACCAGTCCTATGCTTGATACATAGTAAACATGAAATAGCTCTTATAAATGCAGAACGTAACATAAAAGTATGAAACAAAATGCTTTTCAACCTTCTGTGTTAAAACAAAAGTATTTGTTTTTATGCTGGCTCTTCCGAACTAGGTGCGTGGAACAGATATCATTTCTTAACACCATGACCACATTTGGAAGCATGTATTTACTACCTTAAGTCCTATCTGAGCCATGGGTTTAAGACTAATTTGTCCATATTTCTTGCGGAAGTGACTTGTCTTTTAAGGGAACTTAAAAGAGAAATCTTTAAATGATTTTAAATGGTGTTTCAAGCCAAGTGGCATTTCCATTTTTTAATTCTGTTTTTTCAATAGGCAAGTAAAAGGACTAGAAAAACCACACTTAGGTTAGCATAGAGATAAGAAGGCCCTACTGCCCTTTCTTTTTTTCTTTTTTTTTTTTTTCTTCTTCTTCTTTTTTTTTTCCTAAGGCTTGGTTATAAACCATTTCATTATTTTAGTTTGTACAGACATGATGGGAGTCTGGTATACCCCTGAGAAGGAAGTAATTCACCACTGAAAGTTTTGTTGGCTGTAATAAAACCTAATGAGAAAATGAGATGCAAAGAGTCTCAGTTCAGAGTTCATCTGAATTACAAGGTTTTAAGTCTGGGGGAAATATTGAGAATTGCTTCTTTTAAGTCCCACTTTCTCTTTGGGAAATCTGCAGCAATAATGCCCTTGGGGCAACTTGGGTCTCCTCAGCACATATTTCTGCCTTTTCCCATATTTCATAAATAAGACCCTTAAGTGTTAAAACATCTTCTTCCTTCATAGAAATATGCAATAAGTGAAAGATCAAGAAGTTATGAATAAACCTCTATAAGCCAGATTTCATTTAAAGCTACTCTGGGTAGGAGACACAGAACCAGGGAATCATATTAATTTTGGTATTCCAGAGTGAAAAACAAACAAACAAACAAACAAACCACATGTAGCAACACCACTCCTTTTGAAAAATCTTCCAGGAATCCTCTTTGAACATACTATTAACAAAGTATGCTATACGTATTATTATTATTTTTTTTTTGAGAAAAATGTCACCGTAACGACCAGCAAATCTAACTTATTCTTAAATGGACTGTTTCCATTCATTAGTTTGATGTATGAAGGATCATGACTAACAAGTAAGTGCTGTAACATAGTACAGAACGGTTAAATTTCAGCACTCAAGGAAAGGATATTCTGGAATTTGGAAAAGGAAATGGATTAGAAAATCTTTTAACCTTTATCAAATGTTTTCCACTTTTATTTATTTATTTTATTTTTTTTAACGTTTATTTATTATTGAAAGACAGAGAGAGACAGAGCTTAAGCAGGGGAGGGGCAGAGAGAGAGGGAGACACAGAATCTGAAGCAGACTCCAGTCTCTGAACTGTCAACCCCAGCTGACGTGGGGCTCGAACCCACAAACCGCGAGATCACGACCTGAGCCGAAGTCGGCCGCTTAACCAACCGACCCACCCAGGCGCCCCTCCACTTTTATTTTTAATTTCATGTTTCATAAGAGATTTTATCATCCTTTATTCAAATAGCTTATGTTTTAAGGATCCTCATAAGGAGTGTCAGTTCTCTTACAATTTGGAAATTATAGAATGTTAAGACAATGAATGGGACCTGATTTAACCCTGGTAGAAATACCAGAGATATAGTAACAGTAGAGGTAGAACTGGTATTTGGTCTTTTGTTTTGTCTTGAATTTTTTTCTTTCTTAGGTTTGAATGTAAAAAGCAAAACAACAAAAAAACTGGTGTGAATTGTGGTTACTTGGATATTATTTTTAAAGAAAAGTTTTAAAGTTTATTTTATTTATTTTTGAGAGAGACAGAGACAGAGGAAGAACATGGGAGGGACAGAGAGAGAATGGGAGAGAAAGAGAATCCCGAGCAGGCTATGTGCTGTCAGCATGGAGCCTGATGTGGGGCTTGAACCCACAAACTGTGACATCATGACCTGAGCCAAAATCAAGAGTCAGATGATTAACTGACTGAGCCACCCAGGCACCCCTGACTGGATTTATTTTAAACCCAGATGAAGCCTGAAAAACCCAACTCTAGGGGTGGCTTATAATTAACCTTTATCATATTCATTCATTCATTCATTCATTCAGCAAATCTTGAGCAAGTATTGTGCTCCAAACACCAGTCTCTTTCCTCAAGGAGTCCACCAACACACATGTCTGCAATCCTTATGCAGTGGGCAAGGGGAGAACCCCACAGGCAGCTTTGGGAATTCTGTGCTGGGACCTGTTTCTACCAGGTTCTCCCAAAGAGACTGAGAGCTTCTTGAAGGAGCTGTGCCTGGCTAGTGGTCTGGACATTGTATGTCCAGAAGATCCAAGATGTCAAATTAAAGAACTTGAACTCTATTCCTAGGCAAGAGGGAGGCACAGGATTTAAGCACAAGAGTGATTTTAAATTTTGAGTTGATCCAAATCCTTTAAGTGAAAAAGACTTGAGTTAGGAAGTGGAGGAAAGGTGGAGCATTTACAAACTGGGATAATTCACACCCACATCAAAAAAAAAATTAGATTCCATTGAAAAATACAGACCATCTCATGATACCAAGGCCCTTCAAGGGAAGGCTGGCATTGAGCGAGACCTCCTGCATCAGATGAGGTATGTACTCCCCCTTCACTGGCCTGCCCACTTCACTTGTTTTAGTTATCTTTAATGTATTCTGATGTTTTGACCTTTGGTGGGGTTTGAGCAAGGGCAGAGGTCTGGAGAACCCCAACGTAAAAGGAAGGAAGAACACGAGGAACCCTCTAAATAGACCCACAAACAGTGAGAAGTTATGCCAACCATTTGATCATAAGTCAGCCAAGAGTTGGATATAATGGTGGTTGAAAGAAATCGAACACATTTTCTTTGTACTAAAACTCAAGACGATCTGCTTTTAGTGAAGATTTCAAAAGTGTTATTGCTATTAATTGTGACATATTGTGAAATGGCATTTTCCCCAGTTGCTCACCATGAGCCAAATCTCTGAAGGACCAGAATCTTGGTTTAGTGGAGAAAGATCATGTAGGTTAATTGGAATTAAAGCCTTCAGCCAAGTGCTAGCAACAATAACAGTCAACATTTTTATGGTGCTTTATGGTTTTATAAGTGCTGTTTCATACATCATCTAATTTAATCTTTGTGACAATGCTTTGAGGTACATTCTATTATTACTAGTCTTGTATATCCAGATATTGGCGTGGAGTTTCATACGGATTATGCAGTTTGCTTAGGGTTACAGTCAGCGAGTGACAAGAGTTTGTAACAATTTTCTGAGAACTTTAGTTTCTTGGGGTGCCTAGCTGGCTCAGTGGGTAGAGCATGCGACTCTTGATCTTGGGGTTGTGAGTTTAAGCTCCATGATAGGTAAGGAGCCTATTTTTTAAAAAATAGATAAAGTATTAAAAAAAATCTTTAGTTTCTCATCTTTTTCTAAAAGAAGTTCCTGGTAGCTTTTATTAAAGACAGAAAAGAAAGTAAAGAACATTAAAAGGAAGGCCTACCCTCTCTTCCTCCTCCAATCTCTGACAGATTGATTGCCCCTCCTATCTGTTCCTAGGGCTCCCTGGGCTTAACTCTCCAGAGTGATCACCACTCTCTTCTGCGACAGACTGTGGGCTCTTTGAGTGCAGAGCCTGTGTTTATAACCACTGCATACTCAGTAACCAGCACAGAAGGTGCTCAGTGAAGAGTTGCTGCATGAAAAAAGGGACACAGCAAGCCGCAGATAAGAGATTTCATCAATTCACTCCAATCCTAAGACTTGGAGAAAGGACATCAGTAAACGTTAAACTTTAAAAAGTGGGGGAACAAAGCCAATGAATTCCCTTTTAAATCATTACCAGATTCAAGTAGAACTGCTCTAATTGAATGGGTAGGAGGTGGGTGTCATGGTCTATCTTTGTGTCCCTCTTTTCTCCTACCTAAGGTAGGCCCCTGAGGCACCTCAGCAAACCATGGATTCCATCCATCATCCTTGAAAACAAGGATGCATGAGGAAGTCAGGTTGGTTTGCGCCATTGTTCTTTAGGGCCAGGTTCAGGATTAGAACTTGGTCCCCCATTCGTGTTCCCATTGTGTCTTCAATCACTAAGCCACATGTTACTCCCCTCGCAATTTTGAATGTCATCTGTAAGATGAGGTTGGACTACATTATTTTTCTCAAGTTGCTTTCCCTATTAAGATTCTGTGATTCTAAATCATGTCATGCCAATAATGGGCTTGCCTTATCCACTTCTGCCTATTTAAAGACACAGATTTTTATATGCACTCAATGATTAATGGCTTCTCATTAGATTTCTCTGCCACAAATTAAACACAAACACATAAACAGTCGCCAAAGGAAGCTTATTGAAGGGCATGGGTTTTATGAAGCACAGTGATGACATGAATCTTTTATAACTGTTTGCTGGTATAGAATCATAATTACAGCAATCAAGACAGATACACATCTTTTGTAAGGGAAAAAAAAAGTAATTATAATTTAAAAGCACACAGCTCAAAGTTGCCATCACAAAAACGACTATTATAGCAACTATTTCACATTTGGACATTTTTTTGGCAGGAGGTCTGGGCATTGTTTATTGTGAGTCAGAAACAGGCACTGAGAAAATATGCAAATTTTTTAAGCAAGAGAAAATGCAGCTTTGAGTTGAGAAAACAGGGTGAATGGTGGAAACTGTCTGGGCCTTGAACACAAATCAACCTTAGCTGCTGAAATCATTTTTGGTCATTGGATGCTGTTCTAGCAATCTGGGGTAAGGTCAGAATAAAGTTATTTTATGCTTTAAAACATACATTCAAGATTGGTGCTGTGCGCCTGAGTGAATATCTGTCTTCTGCTAATGCTGTGTTTATGGATTGATTCTGAGTAGAAAGACTAGGGAGGAAAGCCACCAGAATGCTCATGGATCCCATTTTTCTCGGCTGGGCAGGGAACTGCTGTCACCTGGTGACTTCTATTCACCTGTGGGTCACAGAAGAGGCAAAGGCAAGCCTCCTTCCTTGCCCAGCTGCTTCCCCTCACAAGATCACAGCTGCTGAAGTGAAATGAACTCAGGGTGACCAGTTCATTCCTGTCAACAGGCCTCAGTTGTGAAAAGGTGTTTCTATGAGAACGGCATAAATCCACTAAGTTCTTCCAAAAAAGAAGGAAAAAAAAAACCCCAAACAACCAAAACTCTTAACATCAACAGGTGAAACTAGGGGAGATAATATGGCATTGGTGAAAAATACACTAAAACTGGGGTTGGGCTGTGAAACCTTGGGCAAATATTGTAGTCCTCCCCTCCACATGAAAGGCAAGAGGAGAGCTGGGTTTCAAACTTTTTTTTAACCCTTTGTTCAAGTAAAATCTCAACCATGAAACCAACAGCAATGTGGCACATCAAGAATAAGCCTAATGTGGGGTTGCCAGAGCTACTAGATTGGCCCTTCCTCTTGCTTTCCCTCCCGTTTCCTTGTGCCTGCTGCCAGCATCTGGACCCTGAGTTGGTTCCCAGGGCAAGATATGTAAACAACTGAATCAGGTGTTACTCAAATTCTAAGAATAACACTCTGATAAGCAGGCCTAAACTCTGAGGAAAAGACCAAAGGCATAAAGTAAACTCTAAGAACCCAAGTTTTAGTAATGCCTCAGTTAATAAATTTTATAGAGGCTGACTTGATCTAGTAAATTCCACCATAGGTAAGATGTGTAGGTGTATGTGTTTCAGGTCTCAGGCTTAGGGCTAGGGGTTTTGGTGGTGATGAGATTGACCTGACTGAGGGACTGGTCACATTTTTTATGGCCTTGTGACCTAGCTAAGCCCCAGGACAGATGTGAGAAATAAAGCACAGCAAAATGAATGGTTTGCCCAAATCAACCAGGTGAATGTCAAAGTCAAGACCAGAACCAGTGTTCACTCTTAGCTCTAAGCATTTCCAGAAAAGCATATTGTTCTGTTATACCAATTACATTCAGTGAAAACCTTGTGTGATATGACTCACTAGTAAGACCAATGTTTTAAAATCCAGTGTTATAAATCTGAGTTTTCCAGTATGGTAGCCACCAGAGACATATAGCTATTGAGCACTTGAATGAGGCTAGTGCAAACTGAGATGTGCTGCAAGGGTAAAGTACACATTGAGCTTTGAAAACTTGATCCAAAAAACGTTAAAGGTTCTCATTAATAAATATTTGTATTGATTTATGCTGTAATAATATTTTAGGTATTGGGTTAAATAAAATATATTAAAATATATTAAAATCAATTTATCTGTTCTTTTTGCTTTTTTTAATGTGACTAGTAGAACATTTTAAATTACATATGGGACTCACATTGTATTTCTACTGGACAGCACTGTTATAAAATGATTATTCTTTATAGAGGAGTCCTTGCTGTTTATGGAGGAGTCCTTGGAATTGGCAGGGCTGGCTGGCAAAATCTCCTCTCTAGCCTATTTCCTCCCAATTTATTTAAATAGATTAACAGGGGCGCCTGGGTGGCTCAGTCAGTTGGGTGTCCTACTTCAGCTCAGGTCATGATCTCACAGTTCGTGAGTTTGAGCCTTGCATCGGGCTCTGTGCTGACAGCTCAGAGCCTGGAGCCTGCTTCAGATTCTGTGTCTCTCTCTCTCTCTGCCCCTCTCCTGTCGTGCTCTGTCTCTCTCAAAAATAAATAAACATTAAAAAAAAATTAAATAGATTAACATAAGATGAGAATATTGGTTTCTGCACAAAGGTTTAATGCTAGTGGTAATACTACTACTAATAAAAACAGCTACCATTAGTTGAGTCTTTTCTATGTGCTGGGCACTGTGCCACGTACTTTACATTTGCCTCATTTGCTTGTCACAACAACTCTATTGTTACTAAGTGTTATTATTCCCACTTTAAAAATGAAGGAATCGAGGTTCAGAGAGAATTAGCAACCAGCCAAGGTCACAAGCTGGTTAAGTGGTTGGACTGGGATTCCACCCCAGGCCACTTGCATTCAAAGTTTAGGCACTTAAAGGCCACACAATTCTTGTTGCTGGAACTTACACTCCCAATGAAAATACTGCCCTCAGAATTCTACAAATTCCCACCATGTTTAAAGGCGCTGGAGGGAAAGTGGAATATACAGAAAGGGGCAAAATGGCTGCAGTCCTCAAGGAGGTTACAACACAGTGGAGAAAATAAATGCACAATGAAATAGATGACAAAATAAAACCTGAAAAGATTAAAAATAAATTTCTGTAGACATGAGAGAGATTAATTCCAGTTGTGGGGAAATAGAGTTTCATGGAAGAGACAGTACTTTACACGGAACTCTAAAGATGAGGAAGTTTTTTTCCACAGTTAAGAATATCTTAGGAGAGTCATTCTAGATGGAGGAATGGAGGTGTCTAGGTGAAAGACATGGAGTGGTGTGGGGGGCATGAGCAAGGACCTTAGATGGGTGTTCCATGCATGGCTAACGGATGGAGAAAAGACCAAAGAGATACGGTATACCATGTTTTGGACAAGCAGAAAAGTGGGAAGAAAGTAGAAACAACGTGTATACCTTGTGTTCTTGACGATGCACTCAGAGCATGTCTTAGGTTGAGAAAGTCTTTAGGTGCAATGTTCAATATCAAAGGTAACTTTGTACTAATGCACTTTGCAGAATGCTAGTCTTTTTTTTTTTCTTTCTAGAATCTGGCATAACAAGCAGTAACACCACCAACAACAAAATCAGTCCCTGAAACCTTCCAAGAACTACCCAATCTTCATGAGCCAAAAAGAATATACCCAACCATAACAAGACCCTGTGGGAGTTACTCCCTGGTGGCCAACACTCTTCCATATTCCAGGATCTCCATCACCAGAAACAATGGCTTCTCACCCTCCACCCTCACC
Organism: Neofelis nebulosa; assembly: GCF_028018385.1. Lineage (NCBI taxonomy): Eukaryota > Metazoa > Chordata > Mammalia > Carnivora > Felidae > Neofelis > Neofelis nebulosa. The sequence continues at coordinate 29,608,697 of NC_080782.1, read as the reverse complement.
CCAATCCACATTCTTGTTGAAATCTTGGTTTTCTTCTATTCCATTAGAGGAAGGTCTGTCTCAGTGACAATAGATTCACCAAGAAATAGTAGTTGCTAACATTTACAAGGCAGACAGAAAAGATTAGAGGGGTTCCTGGGTGGTTCAAGCATCTGACTCTTGGTTTTGGCTCAGGTCAAGATCTCATGGTTTGTGAGTTCGAGCCCTGAGTCAGGCTCTGCACTGACAGCATGGAGCCTGCTTGGGATTCTCTCTCTTTCTGCCCCTCCCCCACTCACGCACATGTGCACATGCGTGCTCTCTCAAAAATAAATAAGCTTCAAAAAAAAAAGATTAGAAAAAAAGCAGCTTTCACCAGATGTAGAGAAAATGAATGATTTTATTAGGTAATCTGTTGGAATCCCTTTTAAGGTGTCTGCTATGTTTTTCCCATGTGATGTTTAAGACAGAACTCACTCCTCATGGCCTTGACATGGCATTAGGTGGAGTCCTCCCTCCTCTAGTGCTGCTTATACTTGCATCTTTCCTCCACCAAATCCAACAGGACTCAGAATTTTAGTTCCATTTTCAAATTCTTCCAGGACATTGGAGCCATGAAGCCTCTTGTTCTAGAACAGTTTAGTGATTAAAATGTGGTCCCAGTCTAAGCCTAGTCTCATGGGTTAAAGTGTGTGGAGATGGGATTAAGGAAAGGAGGCGTGTTTACCCTAGGTTGACTACCCTTTGTACTTTTCACTATAATCTCATCACTATAGTCCAGCACTAGCAAATCTTATTCCTCCTGGGACTGGCCCTATTCCAGGAGGCAATCCTGTCAATCCTGGAGCTACCCCTCTGGCATTCCTTTTATCTACCAGGAATATCTGGTTTTCCCAACTTCTTCTTTTTTTAAAGAAGGTATGCCTGGTAATTAGAATTTTAACATAGCAATTTCATCATCAGATCTTTGAAGAATGCTTTTTTTTTTTTTTTTGAGAGAGAGAGAGAGAATGAGTGGGAGGGGCAGAGAGGGAGGGGGACAGAGGATCTGAAGCAGGCTCCAGGTTCCAGGCTCCATACTGAGAGCTGAGAGCCTGATGCAGGGCTCAAATTCACACACTGTGAGATCACGACCTGAGCTGAAGTCGGAGGCTTAACCAACTGAGCCACCCAGGTGTCCCGCCCAATTCAGTGCTACCTTGCTGACCTTTTAGAGCTGTTTTCTTGGGTCTTCTTGATGAGATTTCAGGCTTTGAGATATTGGGCTTTATGGAAGAAGATCCTTCCTATAGACATGTCTTGAGTTGATGAGAGCTGCCTGGAGGTTTAAAAATGCACATTGACTGCATGATGTGATTTGTGTGATTAGGGTGAGAAAGAGGAAAAGAACAAATGAGAGAATGGACAAGGGCACAGATAATCTTCAAAAGGAATGAGACAGGCTATGGCCAAAGCTGGGATTTTGATTCTCATTATAAAGGGAGTGTAGACTAGAGGAAGTCTCTCTTCTGATCTTTCTCTTGATGTTGACTTAACATTTTCAGATTCCTCAGCTCCACCAGCATGGGCCCTACAGATTTTTCCCTTATTCTAGTGCCCCTTCAGTCTTTATACTTAAAAAGTGTTTACTTATTTGTTTTGAGAGAGAAAGAGAGCAGGGGGAGGGACAGAGAGAGAAAAGAGAGAGAGAGAATTCTAAGCAGATTCTGCACTGAGGGCTTAACCAACTGAGCCACCAAGGCGCCCTTGACACATTTAAGTAAATGTTGACACATATAAGTAAATATTTTCCTTTTAAAATTTTTGAAGACTTGAGTCTTCAAAAATATCTTCTCTTTACAAAAGAGTAAATAAAATATATAAAGTTGTTAGTGTTGCCTTTCTACACTGCTTCACACTCTCAATTTTCACTCCCATTTGTTCACTCTTCATGCAACAAATATTGAGTCCCTGCTCTGTGCCCAGCCCTGTAAAGTCATGAAAAAAAAGAAGGTTTTCACTCTCATGGAGCTTTACATTCCGGTTGGGAGGAGACAGACCCTATACAAATAAATGCTCACTGCTTCTGGAAAGGGCTTTGGACCTCACTCTGAGTGGATAGGAAGGCATTTTAGGGCTTAGCTCCATGCAGAAGAGTGATGGCCTTTTAAAAGGCTAACACTGGTTGCTGCATGGAGAATGGTTAGCTGTATGGAGACTAGTTAGAAAGCTACTGGAATAGTCCAGTGAGAAATGATGGTGGCTTAGATTAAGGTCACTAACAGAGACGTGGTGAGAAGTGGCCCTTTTGGGGTTGTATTTTGAAAGAAAAACTGTCAGGATTTAATGATAATTTGGACAAAGGTATGAAAGAAAGAGAGTAGTGAAGGATGGAGCTAAGGTTTTAGGATTGAACAACCAGGTAAATCAAGTTTAATTGAAATGGAGTGGAGAGCCTAAGGTTCAGGTTAGGTGTAAGTGAATGAAGAGTCCTATTTTGGATCCTCTCAGATCTCAAGATGGAGATGTCTAGGTGGCAATGGCATCCAAGAGAGCGAAAGCTAGAATTCCACATTTGGAACTTGTCAGACACATGGAATTAAGAGCTGCAGTGCGGCATAAGCATGCCCAGGGACTGCGTGAGAGTACGTGAAGACAAGAAGATTCATAACTGAAATGGAATGGAATAACTAAAATTATTTTTTTTTTTCAACGTTTTTTATTTATTTTTTTGGGACAGAGAGAGACAGAGCATGAACGGGGGAGGGGCAGAGAGAGAGGGAGACACAGAATCGGAAACAGGCTCCAGGCTCCGAGCCATCAGAGCCCCAGAGCCTGACGCGGGGCTCGAACTCACGGACCGTGAGATCGTGACCTGGCTGAAGTCGGACGCTTAACCGACTGCGCCATCCAGGCGCCCCGGAATAACTAAAATTAAATAGTTGAGGTTATTTTATTTAACATTATACATGCTAGTACACCAAACACTATTACAAAGGCTAGAGTTATGGGGCGCCTGGGTGGCGCAGTCGGTTAAGCGTCCGACTTCAGCCAGGTCACGATCTCGCGGTCTGTGAGTTCGAGCCCCGCGTCAGGCTCTGGGCTGATGGCTCGGAGCCTGGAGCCTGTTTCCGATTCTGTGTCTCCCTCTCTCTCTGCCTCTCCCCCGTTCATGCTCTGTCTCTCTCTGTCCCAAAAATAAATAAAAAACGTTGAAAAAAAAAATTAAAAAAAAAAAAAAGGCTAGAGTTATATCTAAATGAATCTCTATTATGCTCCCTCATATAGTTAGCCAAATTTGTATAAGCATTTATTGGCTCAAAAAGGATGACACCAAGGTTTTTGGCCTGAGAAATTGGACGACTGTAGTTGTAACGTACTGATTGGGGGGAATGATCCAGAACAGATTTGTGTGGGGTGTGGTCAGGGCAAGATATCAAAACTTCAGATAATCAAATGGAGATGTTGAATGGGCTATTAGATAAAAAAGAAGGAATTCAGGGGAAAGGCCTGGTTTGAGATTAAATTTGGTGTTATCAACATCTAGATAGGGTCTGAAGCTATTTCAGCAGTAAAGGAATGGATGTTGTCTACAAGGGGGTGAGTGTAGCTAGAGAAAAGAGAATCAAGGACTGTTCCTGTGGGCTCTCCAATGTCTAGAAATGGAAAATATATGGAGGAATTGGAAGACAGACAGTAAGGTAAGGGAGGAGAAAGCAGAAGTATTATCTAATATACCAAATTACCTTAAATATTACAAGTACTTAACCCATCACATAGTCACAGGTTCTTTTAAAATTAACACAAGTATAGAGTCCCATGGGTTCGATTTCCATTGTCTCTGAATTTAATTCTAAATTTCTCCAGGACTATAGACACTTGCCTTTGGAAATAATTATGTCATGCAAATAATTTTAAGGTTGCTTTCCCAAAGGACTATTTTGGAATTATGCTTGCTGTTACACGTTTCCAGCTAATTAGTGTTGCCCACCGACCAGAGATTTTGGCAGGGTATGATGTAGAAGCTGCAGACATCTATGCTCCTCACTTCAAAATTGTGTAGTTATTAGACCTGATGCTACATCTTTTTTACTGTTAGTAATGAAGCACAAATACATGCAATTGTATTTCAATATAATTGGTTCCCTTTGTAATTTTTTTGGTTTTTATTTTATGTACTTACGTTTTTTTATTTTATTTTGAGGAGGGACTTTATGAGACCGCCAAAGGGGACAATGGTGCAGAAAAGTGGAGTCTCTCTGGTGTCTGGATCTGTGTGGTGCATTCCTTGCATGTACTTCCCACTTCTCAGCACCACAGAACTCTTAAAGATGGTGTGATCATATGCTACTGGTTATCTTGGGGATTTGACCAATGACAGTATCTGAAAGGGTGGGCCTACGCCGGCCGACTCCATCTTGTTCTGTGTCCTTCACCTAGACCACGCCTCCTCCCCTTGAGTAACCTCCCCGCTCACCCGTTCAAACTTCCTGATCAAAACACGCCCAGCGACCTGTGTAACAGGACTCCAACCCTTCCCCAGCCAATCGGCTGAGGCCACAGCCATTACCTCACCAACTGCCCCTAGACCCCTATAAAACCTTTGTGCTTTTGAAACTCGCTCTCTTTCCCTAGTATCTCACCGCTGCGTTGGTGCAGGTAGGGGACTGAGCTCGAGCTAGCTTGAATAAAGGCTCTTTTGCTTTTGCATTGGACTTGGCTCCCTAGTGGTCTTTGGGGATCACAAATTCTGGGCATAACATATCTTCGTTCACAGTGTCTTTTCTCATCTGAGATTTTATTTTTATTTATTTTTCATTTTTGTGTCATATATATGGAGAGAATGCATGTGGGGGGGGTGGAGGGAGGGGCAGAGGGAGAAGGAGAGAGACAAAATCTTAAGCGGGCTCCACACTGAGCATGGAGCCCGATGGGGGGCTCGATCTCACAATTGTGAGATCATGACCTGAACTGAAATCAAGAGTCCTTCACTTTAGGTAGTGAAGTCTGCTACTGTTACTTCTGTCTCCATGGCTTTTGAGGTTTTTCTAGGTTTTGAGTATTTCTTGGAGACACTTTCCCCACTCCAAAGTTATAAAAGTATTGTACTCTCCAAAATTTTCTTAAAAGATTATTTATTTTGAAAGAGACTGAGAGAGCAAGCAAAGGATAGAGAGAGAGGGAGAGAGAATCCCAAGCAAGCTCAGCACTGTCAATGCAGAGCCCAACGTGGGCTCGAACCTGACCTGAGATCAATAGTCCAATGCTCGCTCAACTGACTGAGCCACCCAGGCACCCCTTCTTCCAACATTTTTATAGGGTTTTGTTTTGTTTTTCATCTAGCACTTCAATCCAATTGGAATTCGTTTTTATGTCTGTTGCGATGTGTGAAACTGAATAAAGGGAAACCTCACTGAAAATGGAGTAGGGAGGTTGGAGGAGGGAACTCTCATGCCCTGCAACTTGTTGCCAATTGCAGACCCCAACAGGAAGAGGCCTACTTTCCTGCTCCAGCAGGAGGGAGAAAAACTTTCTCCTTGCCTGGTAACAAGTTCGGCCAATAAGAAAATACTACAACTTAGCCAACGAGAAACTGTCACCACCTGGACTATCTCTTTTTTCCCAATGGACTTTCATACAAAGCAGCCTCTCCCAATGTCCTCCTTTTCTCTCTAACATAACTTTCTTCTCTTTTGACCTCTAGACTCACATATGGTTTGCCATGGCCTATAAGTCTTGTATTGCAATTCCTCTGCTATGCCCAAATAAATCCATTTTGCTGGTAAAAATAACGGGCTGTTTTACTTTTAAGGTTGACAGATACAAGGATCTAACTTTTTCAAAAAAAATTTTGACGTTTTTATTCATTTTTGAAAGACATCGTGATTGGGGGTAGGGCAGAGAGACAGAGGGAGACAGAATCTGAAGCAGGTTCAAAGCTCTGAGCTGTCAGCACAGAGCTTGATGCAGGGCTTGGTGCAAAGCTCAAACTCACAAACCACAAGATCAATGACCTGAGCCAAAGTCAGGACGCTTAACTGACTGAGCCACCCAGGAGCCCCTAAAGGATCTAACTTTTTAATTTGTTCTCCTACAATGATAGCTAAATGTTTCAAAACCATTTATTGAATAGTCAATCTCTTTCTCATTTACCATTTTTTAGAAGCTTTACTGAGGTATAATTGATATACAATAAACTTATTAAAAATATACAATTGGATACATTTTGACATATGTGTATACCCATGAAACCATCACCACAATCAAGATAGTGAACTACTCTTATTTCTTAATATCTTCAATTTTATTTATTTATCTTTTGAATAGTTAGCACATTCACATAGTTGAAAATTTAAAGACATAAAATGTTTTATTATAAAGTTTCATTACTCATACCTAATTCCAGCCTTAAGTGCTCATTTCCTTCTCTAGAGGCAATCAGTGTCTTTAGTTTCTTTTGTATCCTTATAGAGATGTTTATTTATACCTATATTTATTATTTTTTTAATTTAACTTATTTTTTAAGTAAACTCTACCCCCAATGTGGAGCTTGAACTCACAAGTCTGAGATCAAGAGTCCGCATGTTCTACCAACCGAGCCAGCCAGGAGCTCCGTCTGGTATGTTTATTATTAAATAGCGATTATAACTTAGTAAAGTTGCTGAAAATATGGTAAGTGAGGAAAAGATTTACTATTCAAAAATAGAAGTATTTTTGCATATATAAGCAAATGTATGTATTATACACACACACACAAAATAGTATATAATACACATTGTTTTTCATATTCCTATTTTTGCCTTACTAATATATTTTGGACATAATTCCATACCTATATGTATGTATTTATTTTATATATCTATTAACGTTTATTTATTTATTTTGAGAGACAGAGTAAGAGAAGGGGCACGTGCTCACATGTGGGAGGAGCAAAGATAGGGGGAGAGAGAGAATCCCAAGCAGCCTCCATGCTGTCAGTTCAGTGCCCGAGGTGGGGCTTGAACTCATTAACCATGAGATCGTGACCTGAGCTGAAATCAAGAGTCAGACACATCAAGGACTGAGCCACCCAGGTGCCCTCTATACCTATATTAAAAAAAAAAAAAAATTCTTCATTCTCTTTTGCTTCTTAGAATTCTATTGTATGGATATACTCAACAAATATTTATTGAAAACATGAAGTACTTTTCTAAGCTCTGATATATAGTGAAAAAACAAAAATTCTTTCCCTCACAGAGGTTATATTCTAATGAGATCTATCATAATTTATACGAGTTTCTTGATAATGGACATTTAGATGGTTTTCAATCTTTTGCCACTATAAACAGTGCTGCAGTGAATACTGTATATGTGTCATCTTACGCATGTGCAATCATTTGGTAGAATACAATTCTAGAAGAGGAATTGCTGGATAAGAGCATATGTACATTGGTAATTGATATGATCACATTATTCTTAGTAGAAGATTATCAATTTATACTCCCACCAATAATGTATTGATTGTGCTGGTTCCTCCATGTATTGTTCTATGTGGATTTTTATTTTCGGCAATTTAATAGGTAAAATAATGACAAGTCATTGTAGAGTTATTTACATGTTTCTTCTGATTAATGATACTGGGCATTTTCTCATATCTTTAAGAGCCATTTCTACTTTTCCTCTTCATCTATTGAGTTGTTAGTTTTTTCTCGCTGATTTATAGAGTGCATATATTAGGATATTTTGGTTTTTCTTCTGCGATTTAACTGTCTAAAATTTTGACCAGTTTGTCATTTATCTTTTGATTAAGGCTATTATGGGTTTTGTTGTACATAAATTCTGATATTTATAAAATTGAAATGATCAATATTTCCTTTTATAATGTAGGGGAGGTTTTTATGGTACTTAAAACAGTTTTCCCGGGGCGCCTGGGTGGCTCAGTCGGTTGAGCGTCTCACTTCCGCTTGGGTCATGATCTCGAGGTCTGTGAGTTCGAGCCCGCCGTTGGGCCCTGTGCTGACAGCTTGGAGCCTGGAGCCTGCGTTGGATTCTGTGTCTCCCCCTCTCTCTGCCCCTCCCCCGCTCATGCTCTGTCTCTCTCTCTCTCTCTCTCTCTCTCTCTCTCTGTCAAAAATAAATAAACATAAAAAAAAATTTTAAAGTTTTCCCCACTGCAGGATTATAAAAAACTGCAATGATTTCTTCTTGGATATTTATGATTTCATTCTTTGAATTTAAATATTTAATCTACCTGAAATTATCTTGCAATAAAGTAGGGATTCAACCTAATTTTTTTTTCCATTTGGCTGCCCAAACACTATTTATTAAATAATCTTTCTTTTCTCCATTGATTTAAAATGCTGTCTTTATAACTATTAAATTTTCACATATATTTTTTGCCTTTTTACTCTGCTCCATTGATATGTCTGCATATCCAATGTGTCAATACCACAGTTTTAACTACTGTAGCTTTATAACATAAAGACCTTTTTTTCCCACTGCTCTTGTTTTTCATGATTGTCTCAGCTATTGCATGCCTGTTTCCATATATTCTTTAAAATTAGCTTACACATTCCAATATCTAATTATTTTGTGGGGATTTCTGAGGAAACCAACATATAGCATTTCCCCCCCTCTGTCCATGTTTTGAACAAATTGGGAAAAAATGTAAAGAGTTAGGCGTATGGGAAATAAAAGTATAACTTTTATTAGAGACCAAGGCTGAGATGGATAGCTAAGAATACTTCCAAATAGGCTTGTGAACTGAAACTTAGAATTAGACAGATATGCCCCCCTCGAATCAGAGGTAACCTCTTAAGGTGGGAGCTGTCCCGGTAAGACTTTGGAACCAATGCTCCTATAGTCTGTTCACTTCCAAAAAAAAAAAAAAAAAAAAAAGGAAGGAAAGAAGCAGCCAAGAAGGTCGATTTTATTCTTCTTAAACTTGTCAGAGGACAAGAAGGAGGAGTGACTAAGGGGTTGGAGCAAGACCTTAAAAGTTACCCCTCCATAGAAAAGGAAACTGAAGATTTCCTTTCTAACAATTTGATGCTGGTATGAGCAAATTATTATCCCACTTTTTAAGATGAAAGGCATAATAAGATGTTAAGAAGTCACACAGACATCTTTATCTTCTACCTCAGTTCATTCCATAGGCAAAGCCCTTCTTGCCTTCGACAAATCCCCTACACTAATTATTTTGGAATATTCTCTCACCCCAACATAAATATGAGAGAAATTATAAAGATAAATTTCTCCATTGCTTTGGGTGTATTTTCCTTCATTGAAATGATTTAGAAATAATCTTTAATATAATCTCATGAATAATCCTTAATTCAAACTTCAATTGCTTCCAGTAGCAATTTCAACACTAAATTCAGCTTTTTCCAGTGGTACTTGTTTCAAGATAGCATCTTTCTTGGCAGCTATCTCACAGTTTGGGCTCCGTCTGACTCACCTCAAATTAACTAACTGCAAAGTGATGCCAACCTGCATGCATAGTTCCCTCTCCATCGTGCTTTTCTTTTTAAAATTTTTTTGGGATAGTTAATTTTATTTGTTCAAGGGCTCATATTGCAACCACTAAACCAAGCATGGCTTCAATTCAGATTCACATATTTAGGAGGATAAAAGCAAACTGTGATTCATGTATATGGATGAAAAACTAAAGGCTCATGGTTAATCACATTGTAGTTTTAAATGTCTATGGGTTAGAAGCCAGAAGTCACAGGTCTTTTAGGTCTTTCTGGATGTCTCACAAAGTATTTGCACTTTTCTTGAGCTGAGCAACTTCATCATTTGTCAGCTTCTGGTTGATAACACTGGTTAATCCCCGAGAGTTCAGGCTGCATGGAAGGCTCAGGAAGACTTTCTTCTCAGTGCCATCCATTCCCTTCATCATGGCTGACACTGGATGAATCCTGGATAGATTTTTCAACATGGATTCAGTGAGATCAGCCACACTTAATCCAATAGCCCAGCTGGTATATTCTTTTATCTTGACGACTTTGTAGGCACCATCTTAAGCACTTCCTTCCCCAATTTTCACTGTCATTGTCTGTTCCCATGTCTGGATTCAGTTCCTGGAGAGAAGTGCCTGCCCCATTCACGCCACTCTGCACAGCCACACTTGAGTCGCCATGTTCTCCCAAAATCCATCCATGGAGCTGCTGGGATGAATGCCAAGTTTTTCAGCCATAAGGTAGAGAAATCTAGCAGAATCCAGATTACATCCTTTCCAATCACATGGTGGTTGGGTAGTCCACTTAGCTTCCAGGTAACATATGTAAGAATATCTACTGGGTTGGAGACCACAGCTCTGATACAATCAGGCCTGCACTTGACTATCTGAGAAATAATGAATTTGAAGACGTTAACATTCCTCTGTACCAGGTTGAGCCGGCTCTCTCCCTCCTGCTGGTGGTCTCCTGCAGTTACCACCACAATCTTAGAATTGGTGGTCATGGAGTAATCTTTATCTGCCACAATTTTAGGTGTCTGAAGAAATAAGCTCCCATGTTGCAGATCCATCCTTTCTCCTTTGAGTTTATTTTCCAAAACATCCACAAGGGCAAGTTCATCAGCCAGAGACTTTCCCAGAATGCTGATGGCACATGCTATACCAACTTGTCCCACACCCACTATAGTGATCTTATTGTTTGGGACAGTTGCCTCTTCTGTGACTGGTGCAATCAGTTTTTTCTTAAGAGTTGCCATTGTGCCCAGAGAGAAACGGCTGTAAGAGTCGCGTGAAGAAGACAATGTCAGCTGTGTTGTGACTCTCCATAGGGTGTTTTTCTTATCCTTGATGGTGTCTATGGGATTATTGCTGTGGACCCTAAAACTGGGAGAGGAAGACTGGCACCTCTTCTGGTTTGCTGAACTTGAAGTTGGAATTATCCAGGGCCATTCATCTACCCTACACCTGTTCTACAACCCCATGAGATCTGGCTGCACTAAAACTGACCTGCCTTTTGGATGGAACATGTCTCTTCAAGGATCACTGAGCTCCTCCTAATCCACATGTTCTTCTAGGTGGTAGATCCCCCTTAGCCCTCCAACTCTTGTGCCCCACCCCAAGACACATGGTTCCGTGGAATTCCAGAGCAGGGGCTTTCTTCCCAAACATATGTTCTGAAACAAAATACTGCTTACTTTTAAATCGCTATGTTAATATGGTAGGTGCCCATAGGAAGAGAAAGAATCATCTTAAATGTACGTCATTACTGGAATCAGAAGAGTGAATTTATTTTTGAATGTGCTGCTGAAAAAGAATTCAGCTTTACTGCATAACCTCCTAAAGAACTAATGCAAGTCATGATTACAAAAAGCTTTCATGGCCTTTGTGTGTGTGTGTGTGTGTGTGTGTGTGTGTGGTTTTCTTTCCTTGCCTTTCTTCTCTTTTCTTTTCTTTCTTTCTTTCTTTCTTTCTTTCTTTCTTTCTTTCTTTCTTTTCTTTCTTTCATTTTAAAACTCATTCTCTATCTTTGTGCTACTGAGTTCAAGCACACTCCACTTAAGAGCTTGTTAATGTTCATCACAGTATCTGTGTTGAAGTTTGGGAGGTCCATGGAACTTAATTAGAAAGAAAGTTGGCTCTAATTTTGTCTTTTAGTACCATACCCCCACTTGAAAAAATAAAGACTGGCTATTTGAAGACCCTTAAAAAACTATTCTTTAGTTTCTTCTTGATTTGTGTTTACGGCTCAAAGTTTTCCCAGGGGAGGGTGGGAGGCAACCATAGGACAGTTCAGACGTTCTGTTCTTCTCCTTTTCTATCGAAGGGCTCCAGATAACAGCCCCAAAGAAGGGAACACATCCAGGCCTCACAGCAGGATGTCAGTACTTTATAATAACCTCTCCCACAGCCTGAAGCTCCCAGCACTATTCACTTTGTACTAGTACCCTTGACCCAGCACAAAGGAAGACTTTGAAAGTCGCTGCACCCCACATCCCTGCTGAGAACCCAGGACGCAGGATGCTACACAGCAGTCTTCAAAAAGCCCCCTAATTTTATTTCCATCTCTGATTTCTGGGCCAGAGTCTTCTGCTTGAACAAGGGGGAGAACAGCTGTGTAAATAAATACAGATAACTGCAATGAGCTGAATGCTTTCCCCCAACTGCCTGCTAAGCTCATATAGGCTCTCAGCTGATTGTGTAGATGGATAAAGACATGGACCAAATGTGCTGCAATATATGATATTCTTCAGGGAGGAAAGTGGTATTAAGCACCCAGAAGTGTTCTGTATAAAATAGGACTGCTGGGTAACCAGAAACAGTTAACTGAATCCTATTACACTAGTTAGGAACCTTCAAAAAGCCTGTTTTCCTAACACCTATCAATCATCCATCCAGCAAACATTTATCGAGTATCTACTACATACAAAGCATGTTTCCAAGTGTTTATGGGGTCACTTGGAAAACCTCAGGGAGGTCTGTCTGTGCCTTTAGGCATGTGGATCAGAGCAAAGGGATAAGTAGTGATTGAAAGTACAGTTTCTGAAGTCAACTGTCTTCAGAATGAAGTCAACATTCCCTACTAGCTGTGTGGCCTTGGGCAAGTTGCAAACCCTTTCTGAACTTCAGTTTCCTCACCTCTAACATTTGTTTCCTCATGTGCTGCACAGAGTCTGCCACATAACAAACTAAAGATCAGCTGCCTTATAGGGCATCGATTAAGCCGATGCAGAAAACAAACCCCACCCCAAGTTCAGTAGCATAGCATGGTAGAGGTTTATTTCTCTGTCCAGAGCTGGGAGGTGCAGGGCTATAAGGGTATCTCTATCACTTTTGACATGTAGCTTCATCTCCAAGACCAAGATGGTTGCTCTGGCTCTTACCACATCCCTGCCAGCAAGAGAAGGAGAAGGTCAGAGGAGAGTATGCTTATTGCTTTTAAAGGTATAACCCAGAAGTGGCACACACTATTTCTTGTTACATTCCATTTGCCAGAACTTAGTCATGTGATTGTGTCAAGCTGCATTAGAAGGGTGGGAACTGTAGTGTCTAGTTGGCCATGTGTTTAGCTAAAACTCATAACTTCTGTTGTGTGAGATGGTGGGCCACAAACCATCCCAGCCACAGCTATCATGACCTACTCACAGGGCTCATGACAGTCACTGCTGGAGGAGCCTTGGAAGATCATGGGAGGTAGACTCCTGGACACAGGGGTAAGAAGAAGAAGAAGAAGAAGAAGGAAAAAAAACCATTCCAATGGAGGGATAGAGAGCTCAGAGACATCAAAGAGGGGATTTGTTTACAGTATATTGAGAAGTCTGGATTATCTGGGGTGTAGTGTGCAATAACAGAGCTGTGTGGGAAGCAAAGCCAGAGCATAGGTTAGCAGTAGCTCATGAAGGGCCTGAGACATTTGTACTGTATTTTCCCAGTCAGGGAAGAGATAGTACAGATTTCCTTAGTAAGGGAGGGAAAATTAGGCAATGTACTTTAAGAACGTATGTGACAACAATGAATAGGCAGGAGGTGAATGACCAATTGGAGAAGTCATTTAAATAAACCAGGGATAAGATTTTGAGGGCCTGAACCGGGCTAAAGTGGTGGTGAGATTGCTAAAAGAGTCAGATGGGAGGCACCTTTGGAAATAGAATTGACAGGATATGGGAACCCACTGAATATGGGTGTGAAGAAAATGGGTCAAGAATGACCCCAAGTTCTCAGCCTTTGTTTTTGTCAGGACAGTGATGCCATTAAAAAGGACAGGGAAGGGGTGCCTTGGTGGCTCAGTCAATTGAGTGTCTGACTCTGGATTTCAGCTTAGGTCATGATCTCACGGTTCATGAGTTTGAGCCCCACATCTGGCTTTGCGCTGACTGTGCAGAGCCTGCTTGGGATTCTCTTTCTCCCCCTCTCTGTCCCTCCCCTCCTAAAAATAAATAAATAAACATTAAAAAAAAAAAAAAAGGACAGGAAAGCCAGGAAGAGGGGAGAGAAAAGCTAGGACGGGGTAATGTCTTATGAGCCAGTGAAGGAGAGAGAACATGGTACCCATATATTTAAATTTATTTTTTATTTTTTTGGATAATTCTTTAATGTCTGCTCACCTCCACTAGACTGTAAACTCATCTATAGCTGCATAAAAAACCATCTCAAACTTTGTGGCATGAAACAAGCAAAAAAGGTCATTTATTACTATCTTTCATGGGTCTGAGGGTTGACTAGACTTAGCTAGGTGATTATCACTCAGCATCTCTCATTCAGTTAAAGCCAGACAAGGGGAGGAGGTGGAATCATCTCAAACACTCACATGTTTGGTAGTAGATAGTGGCTATCAGCTGAGACTTCAGCTGGGACTATTGGCTTGGGTTTCTTCACAGCACAGTGAATGGGGTCTAAGAACACATGTCCTAGAGAAAGCCAAGGAGAAGCTGTATTACTGTTTATCACTGAGTCACTCAGAACATTTCTACTGTATTCAGTTCATTAGAAGTGAGTTACTAAGGGGGCACCTGGGTGGCTCAGTCGATTGGGCGGCTGACTTCGGCTTAGGTCACGATCTCGCAGTCCATGATTTCGAGCCCCACATCAGGCTCTGTGCTAACACCTCAGAGCCTAGAGCCTGCTTTGGATTCTGTGTCTCCCTCTCTCTCTGCCCCTCCCTCACTTGTGCTCTGTCTCGCTCTCTCAAAAATAAATAAATGTTAAAAAAATTTTTTTAAAAAGAAGTGAGTTACTAAGGCTAATCATATTTCAGGGCTTGATGGGAGGAATGTGCAAAAATTTGTGGACATGTTTTAAGCTACCACATTCTGTGAGGACAGGGCCTTAATCCTGCCATTTTTTAAACCACTGTATTACTCATGCTTAGGAAAAAGTAGTGTGTGGTGTGGTCAATGAAAGTTTGTTGAACAAGTGAATGAAGAGAAAAATCAACATGTTTCAGTACCACAGATTATTCATGATAAAGACTAGGGAATATTGACTTTTATTGTTTGTTACTAGCTGGCCGCCTGTATGGCCACCATGTCTATGTGGGCAACTCAATTTTCAGCAGCCGTTACTAACACTACTGGGGGAGTGAGAACATTACAATCCCCTTCTTATAGGGCTATTGGCTCCTGAGTATGGCACAAGTGGATCTGAGAGCTGTTAAAAGATAAACTGAGGCATATTAATAATTTTAAGAGTTTATCTTAAAACTCTGCAAAAATCTGCTTGAACGGGCAACACCCAATCTGGCAGATAGAAAGGAGTTCCAAGGAGCTGTACAGAATGAAAGACTTTTAAGGGCAGAAGGGAGCAGGAAGAAAGAAGTTATATGAAGCACAAAAGCGGGTTGTTTATTGCAAAGTGACTTTCCTTTAGGGTTCAGCAGGGTGCCTTCAGGCAGATTACCTACCTGGTGGCTGATCAGGTGATTCCTGACTGAGTTAAGATTCTACTTCTCAGAGAGCTCAAACTGTAATTCTCAGTTTGGTGACATGGGGCTTAGTGTAAGCTCCTCCAGTCTGGTTTCTAAGTCAGACCCGGTCTCACCCTAAACCCGCTCTGGTTCCTAAGTTGGACCCCGCTTGACCCAGACCAGTTTCTAAGTCGGATCCAGTCTGACTCCGGCCAGTTTCCCACCTAGCCCACCTCCAGAGGTAGTGAGGAAGCAGCCAACCCAAGGGGCTCCACCGGTACCTAGGTTTGGTTGCTCTGCTGCTCCAGGGGACCATTAGGGTCTCCTCGGTTCCCTCTTCTGATACCAAAACTGTTAGAAGATAAACTGAGGCATATTAAAAATTTTAAGAGGTTGAGCAAAAATTGATTTGAATTGGGCAGCATCCAATCCAGCAGATAGAAAGGAACTTCGAGGAGCAGTACAAAATGAAAAACTCTTATAGGCAGAAGGGAGCAGGAACAAGGGAGTTACTGGAGGCAAAAAGCGGGTTGGTTATTGCAAAGTTACTCTCCTTTAGGGAACAGCAGGGTTCTGTCAGGCAGATTACCTAACTGGCGCTGATCAGGTGATTCCTGATTGAGTTAAATTGCATTCTGGGAGAGCCCAAGCTGTAATCAAGTTAAGTCTCAGTTTGGTGACATGGGGCTTAGCATAAGCTATTCCACTTTGGGCCTATTGTCTTGTTTTTAACAGAGACAATACCTGAACCAAATGCCTACGTCCTGCAAGGAACTATTTTCTGCTTTTACCCAAACATAAAAGGTGAGTGTAGCAGGTTTTTGTTTTTTTTTTTTTCCTGATGCATAACAAATTACCACAAATTTCGTGGCTTAAAACAACACTCATTTGTTAGCTCATAGTTCTATAGGCAAGAAGTCTTGGGTGCTCTGCTTAGGGTCTTGTAAATCTCAAATCAAGGTGTTGGTCAGACTTCATTCTCATCTAGAGCTTAGGGTCCTCCTTCAAACTCATGTGGTCGTGGAAAAATCCAGTTCCTTGTGGTTGTAATATTGTAGTCTGTTTCCTTGCTGGCCGTCAGCTAAGGGTCACTCTCAGAGACGAGACTGCATTTCTTGCCATGTAACCCCCTCCATCTTCAAAGCCAGTAATGGAGAATTTCTCTCTCATTGAATCCCTCTCTTAGGCTTCAAATCTCTCTCACATTCTGTCTCTGATCTCTAGATCCAGACTTAAAGGGCTAGTGTAATTAGGTCAGGCTCACCTGGATAATCTCCCATTTTAAGGTCAATTGATTTGGGGACTTCATTACATCTGAAATTAATATTCGAATAACTAGGAGTTCACAGTATTAGTGTCTGAATAACTGGGAGGTATGTGTACAGCAGGGGCTAGTAATCTTGGAGGCTATTTTAGAAGTCTGCTAACACAATAGGAAATTCCCCAAATATAGGAAGGTATACAGACAGTTCCAGTATTGGAAATAAAAAATGATGCAAATGTTTACCACAGGAAGAAAGAGGACAAATGAAGATATAGGAAAACTGAAAGGTAAGCATCTGAGATTGAAGTTATGAATTCTACTGAGGAGCTACAAATGGACAAAGGAGTGAGGAGCAGTGTTGAAAGCCTGGCTGAAGTTGGCTGGGTGCAGAAAACGGCAATCGAGGCCCTTGATGTTCTTAATTAGTTTCTTAAGCAATCAGCTGCAGCAATGAGTATAAAAAGATGAAGCTGGAGAAATTGAATGGCGATGTTTGCATCGCGTGAGGATTGGCAAGGCGAACGGCATTGATCATGGAAATGAAGGATCATGGTAGGAGCACTGTTCCAGGAAAAGAAGCTGGAGGTCTGAATTCTCCTTATCTGTAAGGTGTGGGTTGTGCAGTGGATAACGTCCAACCGTCAGTACTGTAGCATCTGGATTCTATGTTGTGGCCACAGGGTCCTGCTGAGTGAGAGAGAAGACAAGGAAATAATGCTAGTACAGATGAAGAATAGAGATTAGAAATCATGATGAGGACGAAGATTAGGTGCGTTCGGATTTGATGCAATCAGAGAGTGTAAGAGGGTGAGGTAAAAAGTTGATTTTATGCTACTTCCCGTGTAATTTAAAATTTTTATGGCGATATACTTCCTTCCCCCCATTTCTTTCTTTGGTCTATTATTGTAATAGGTTTTACTTCTCAGTAAGGTATAATCCTCACAGTACTTTTTTGTTTGTGTGTTTGTATTAAAGGTCAATAAGCATTTAAACACTTTAACAAATGAAAAATGAGTGTCTTTTATAGTTATCTGTATATTTACATTTATGTTAATAGTCATTATTTTATGTGGGTTTAAATTTTGATATGATATTATTGTCTTTCACCTTGAAGCACTTTTAAACATAGCTTATGGCAATGAATTCTCTCAGTTTTTGTTGTCTGAAAGTATCTTTATTTCAACCTCATTTTTGAAGGATTTTTTAAAAATGTTTTTTAAATATTTCTTTTAATGTTTATTTTTGAGGGAGAGAGAGACAGACTATGAGTGGGGGAGGGGCAGAGAGAGAGGGAGACCCAGAATGTGAAGCAGACTCCAGGCTCTGAGCTGTCAGCACAGAGCCTGACGTAGGGCTCAAGCTCCCAAACTGCGAGATCATGACCTGAGCTGAAGTCGGACACTTAACCAACTGAGCCACCCAGGCGCCCCTGAAGGATTTTTTTAAAAAATACAGAATTCTAGACTGGTTCCCCCATCCCACCCGCCACCCTCTTTAAACCTTCAAAAATGTTGGTCCATTTTGTTCTGTGAAATAAGAGATAAGTGATAATTTTTGATGAGAAATAAGTGATAATTTTTATTTCCTTGTGTATAATGGGCATTTCCTCTTCTGCTGCTTTTATAATCTTTCTCTCCATTGATTTTTAGCAGTTTTATTATGATGTGCCTTGGCATGGTTTTCTATTTGTTTATTCTTTTGGGACGTGTTGGGTGTCTGGGATGTGTGAGGTTATATTTTTCATCAAAATTGGTAACATTTTGATCATTATTTCTTTAAATATTTCTTCTATATTATCTCCAGGACTCAAGTTACACATATATTAGACTACTATTGATATTGTGCCACATATCCCTGATGCTCTAATAATATTTTTAAGCCCCTCTTGTGTTTTAGTTTGGGTAGTTTCTATTGCTCTGTTTTCAAGTTTACTGGTCTTTTCTTCTGTAGTGTTCATCAGTTACTGATCTCATCCAGTAAGTTTTTCATTTTGGATATTGTATTTTTCATCTGTAGAAGTTCTATTTGTTTCTTTTTTATATCTTCCATTTCTCTAATCATTATGTCCATGCTTTTCTCTAAATCCTTGAGCATATTTGTGATATTTTAAGCAGTTGTTTTAAATCCATCACCCATGAATTCCATAATTTCTGTCATTTTGGGGGGTATATTTCTATGGGTAATTTTTCTCCTAATTATGGGTCACATTTCCTTGTTTCTTGAAATATTTAGTGGTTTTTTTTTTTTTAGTTTATTTAATTTGAGAGAGAGAGAGAGAGAGAGAGAGAGAGAGATCACATGTGTGTGCACACAAGCAGTGGAAGGACAGAGAGAGAGGGAGAGAGCGAGAATCCCAAACAGGCTCCATGCTGTGCTGTCTGCTGTCAGTGTGGAGCCCTGTGTGGGACACAAACCCATGAATGGTGAGATCATGACTTGAGCTGAAACCAGCAGTCAGATGATTAACCTACTGAGCCACCCAGGCACCCCTAGTGTTTTTGATTGGATGCTGGACAGTGTATTTAAGTGTCTGGATCTTTTTATCTTTCTTTACTGGAAGAGTGGATAGATTTGTTCTGTCATGCAGTTAACTTACAGAGTAGCTTCATCATTCTGAGGTAGTTTTTAAGCTTTTGTTAGGGACAAGTATAGAGTAACTTTTTTTTTTTCTTCTAGGATTAGTTTGGCCCTAATTCTATGCCCTGCCCTTTATTGGGTCTTCAGTGGGGAAAAACAAAGAAACAAACAAACAAACAAACAAAAACAAACTCAGGTATTCAGTGAAGTTTCTGTTTTTCTTTGATTGGTCTCATGTAGTATTACCCTGTGCATGCACAAGGTTGGTATTCAGCCAAATACTCAGAGACCCCTACACAGATTTCTAAAGCTATATCTCTGCACAGTTCTGTCTTCATTGCCCTGCAAATTTCAGCCACCTTATCTTATGTGAACTTCATTGAAGATCTCGTCCACTCAGTGAGACCACTGTGCTCTGCTTGCTTTCTGCTTTCATGGCCTGGAGTCTGGTAAATGCCTTCAGAGAAAAATATTATAGGGGTCATTATCAGAATAATTTCATTTGTTTCCCTTCTCTGGGGAGTTACAGTTTTCTTGTTTATTATTATTTTTTAATGATTATTTATTTTTTGAGAACGAGACAGAGCATGAGCAGGGGAGGGGCAGAGAGAGAGAGGGAGACACAGATTCCAAAGCAGGCTCCAGTCTCTGAGCTGTCAGCACAGAGCCCTATTCAGGGCTCAAACTTACGAACCATGAGATCATGACCAGAGCTGAAGTCAGATGCTCAACTGACTGAGCCACCCAGGCATCCCTGTATGTATACATTTAATATAGGTTCAACATCTTTGGTCTTATACCTTTTAAGGTTAGCTACTGTGAGATCATGACCTGAGCTGAAGTTGGATGCTCAACCGAGTGAGCCACCCAGGTGCCCCAAGAGTTACAGTTTTCTGATGCTAGTTGTCCACAGTCTAAAAACAATTGTTTCATGCCTATTTCTCAGAGAAGAAAATGAGCAAGGGATTCTTGTGTCTACCTCTGACCTTGCTGGCCTCTTCCATAATACCCCTTGTGCAATCATGTGAAAATCTGAGTACAGGGGCTGGATGAGTTCACGGAGTTAAGAGATCTGAAATGTGTGCTGGGTTCCTACTCTTAGATTAAAAATGCGGCTTAGAATAAGGAGACTTCAGCATTTCTCGTTCAGAGCGCTTCTGGGGAAATTCTTTATGAACTCGCTAAGGTAGGTGTTCGGGAGGTTGGTAACATGAGGCAAGCAGCTCCTGTCTCCCTCCTCTAGGTCCTTCCTAAGTTGGAAAACTCTACCTGATAAAGGCAAGACCTGAGCTAGAGCTTGGGGAACAGGCTTGGAGGAGGTGGGAGCAGGGTGCAGGCACCAAGGTGGCTCAGCCTCTCTAGCTTTTGCTTTTTCTAAGGTATCCCCTCTTTTCCTTTTCTTCCCCCCTACCCCCACCAAATTCTGGTGTTGTGGTTGCTATTTTCTGAAGAGCACTACTTTAAAATAACTTTTATTGTGTCATAAAATAAACAAGAGAAATATTTATTCATTGTTGAACACCTAAAAATTACTGAGCATCCTTAGGAAAGTGTCTTAGATGGTGTTTCCTTTTAATGAAATAGGTAGTTGGAATAGCTGGAATAATATAATTCATGAAGTTGTGTATCCAATTTTTAAAGCCTAGTATTATGAACATTTTTCTAAAAATTTTAGCTCTGCTTTTACTTGTTGTGTTAGCTTGGATAGTTACTTAGTCTCGGTAAACCTCAGTATCCTCATCTGTAAAATGGAGATAATAGTACCTCCTTCACAAGATTGCTGTCAGGACTAAATAAGATAGTATACATCCCACTCTTAGCTAGTGCCTGACATATGGTAAGCACTCATTAACTGTTAGCTAATACTTTTTCATGTCATGAATGAATTCATTATATCATCAAAGTATGACTTTTCAACGAGTGTGTGTTATGTCATTGTATAACTGTATTGTGACTTATTCAACTGTTGCCCGATTTTGGACATTCGTACTCGGTAAGATTTTTGCGTTATAAGTAATTTTGTGATGAAAGTCCCTTGAATATAAACCTGTCTCCCTTTCATGTGAAGGTAAATCCCTGGAAGTGGAAGGAATAGATGGGGAAAAGGAACGGAACATCAGTGGAGGTAGAGTTTCCTTCATCGATCTCAGCTCAGACTCCTCACATAAGGCCTCTGAGAAAGGAGAGCAGCTTGGGGCTGGCTTCTAGAGGAGCCTGGGCTAAAGGAGAGAGGAAGACCCTTTGGGACATTTCTGCCTTCCCTCCTTTTTGTTTCAAATTCTCCAGAGGGTCGGGACTCACTGAACTGGGAAGACCTGAGGTCTATGTCCACAGCTCACTGGCCAAGTATGTGACGTTGGGAAAGTCACTCAATTTCCCTGGGCTTCCTCTTGGATAAAATGAGGAGTTGTACTCCACTTCTAAAGTTCCTTTAAATGCTAGCATCCTTCAATCTAAGACTCTGACAACCTCATATCTAATATCAACAGACTCCACTTCTTACTTCAAGCGGAGAATTTAGTTCGTGCAATCTTTGGTTAATTCATGTTTTCCAGAAGCATTTATCTCACATCTACCATTCATCCATCACAGAGGTGAATGGACTCCAATCTTCGAGGAATTCCCAGTCTAGTAGGGAAATAGGACAATTATATTGACACACTGCGATAAGTTCTATAATAGAGACTATTATTGAATCCCGTGGAAGGACAGAAGGAGGAGATATCTGTTATGTTTTTAATGGTGCTGAGTGTGTGGGTCAGATTAGGAGTGGATCACCCAGGAAAACAGGCAACCTGTCTCCAATCTCTTTTATGTATGAGCCTGATTCTGAGTATCAGTGAAAGCTCTCTTGATAGGAGATTATTATCTTAAAACATCTCCATAAAGCGAATATTGCCAAGAAATTCCAAGATGAGAGAAGGGAAGTTGACTACAAAAATGAACAAGACATTGTCTTTACCTCCTAAATAGGGATGGGAAAAAGCGGCTATGGAAGTGGTCAGTATGGAAAGTTAAGTATGGAAATAATAATAATAAGTTATGGACAGAGCAATTTTATTCCTGAGAGATCTGGGGTGTTCTTTCTGGCTTGTTGAAAACAATGTTGGCTTTGGAGTTAGAGTGGACAGGTAGCTTCAGGATCTAGGATAGGTTGCCTGATAGCTGTATCGGTAAACAGACCCAGGAACACTTACCTGGAGATAATGCCCCTAGAGCTGGGGTATGTATCAGGCACTGAAGAAGATGCTCCTTTCTCCCTTCCTCTGGTCACCAATCTTTTAGTCTTTGTTTACATATCTTAAAGGTGTGAATAGTATTTTCCCCTGAAGGAATATTGATGAAGTAGTGAGTATGAGGGCATTTGGCACATGTTAGAGCATTACTGTGGTTCTGGAAGGAGGATATGAACTAGAGTCTTGAAGAACGGACTTATCCAGTAGACTTTTTAAGGAAGATTTTGGCATTCACCAGGGAGTTGTGCTCATCGGCAGAAGGGCACCATCCAGGAGCAGTTGCTGGCACGGGGCCTAATGCTGTGTGGCAGTGGTGAAAGCTCTCACAGGAGAGGGAAATGGAGCAAAGGGGAAGGAGGACAGGGCCAGCTGACCACATCTCAGTCCGACTTGGCCAAAGTGCCAGTAGGGAAGGGGTACTTAGGCAGGGTAGGGCCTGGGGGTGGGGTGACTTCTTCTGAAGTGCTAGTCATCTAGCACTATGGGGAATGTGACAAATAGTGGTTAGCACCCCTCCATCTCTGTCCCTCCTTGTTGTGTTCCAAAGGGGAAAGCTATGCTGAAAGGGCTTAAAAAAAAAAAAAAAAAAAAAAAAAGGCAGGGCAAGGGAAAGATAAACCAAGCAGGGGTTGCCAGGATAATAGTGAACAGACATCTGGGTTGAGTGTTTGGGGTTGTGCAGTGAAGGAGAAATGCCCTGAGAAGTGCTGGGCTTTGTTCGGAATTCAGACATAATGGCAAAGGCCAATGAGATCCTCTCCACCAACCTCCCTCCATCCCACCACCCCCCAAAGTCCACCCAGACAGAGAGAGGGAGAGATACAGAGGTGGGAGATTTATTTTGATGTAGAGTGTTCTGACAGCAATCCAGAAGGGAACGGAAGTGAGCTCAGAGAAGGGAAAATGTAGGATATCCTAGGGCACTTTCACAAGGCACCAGGA